>NW_024543086.1:10450000-20450000 GCF_018167655.1 Microtus oregoni
TCTATCTAACTTGGAATCGTTTTTCTAGTGATTTTATTTATAAAGAAAAGGTCCCTCATAGTTTTCACTGACCAACCTCAAATTTGCTCTGTAGACAAAGATGACCTTGAACTTCTGACTCTCGTGTCAGTGAGCCCCGAGATTAGAGACGTGCTCCACCACTTCCATTTTATATGGTGCTCCGGAGCAGGCCCTGGCCTTTGTGCTTGAGAGGTCAGGGACCTAAAACTGAGTTACACACCCAAGTTTATATAGTAATCCTAAAATTACATTTGGTGAAGTTTATGGAGCGCTCGTTAGAAAAATCCCCAGCAATCCCATCATTTAAGAGTCTCTGCTTCTTCATGAAATTGTAGCGAGTCAGGCACCAAAGGACCACAGGGCATGTGCAGGATGCATGGCGCTTGGAAAGTGGAGGCAAGGACAAGCTGCAGGTCTCGTGTCCGCCAGGATTTCTAAATGACCACCTTTGGGAGAAAAACAACCATCTAAGGACATTAGGAGTTTATCCTCGAGGTAATTAATGGTCCCCATTTGGCCTCTCTTGGCTTCTCTATCCGAGTCCCTGCTTTTCCGCTCGGGAAGAAGGCAAGACCAATTGCTCTTTCAAACCCCTTAACTGGAGACTTTCGACTGGATTTCATCTCTGTCCTAATCCTCCAATTTTTCCAACTGTGTTATTTGGTCTGTGAGATCATTTCCTTGGCAATCAGAGGGAACCTTGGGCTTGAACCTAAATAAGGGACCATTGGAGAGAGAGCTGAGATGAAACCTCTTTGTTTTGAGGGCTTACCTTGGGAGAATAAATAATGTAATGGGCCTTTCAAATTAGCAGCTCCCTCTGCCCGGTTTCCTTTGCCTTTTTGAAATGCATGGTGACAATACATTGATATTACTGGGGTTAATGACTGACTGATTAACAACGGAGAGCACATTTGCAGGCAAATGAGCTGTAATAATTGTTGCAGGAACTCCTTTGAAGAAATGTTTTAAATAGGCCTGTAAGAGCTCTTGAAATGGCCTCTCACTCTGTCCAGACAAGCCCTCCCTATTTGTTTTTTAATTTTTTTTTTTTGTTCTGTGTTCTGAGAATGGAGGAAAGGAACATCCCACCCTCGTTCTCCCAGGTTATCTGAAAAGCGCAGTGTGAGGTGTAGGGCATAAGGAATTTCAGGAGCTTGCTTCTGCCGTGTTTACTTTCATCTGTGGTATAGAGTTGCTCATTTTGAAAAAAAAAATGAGTGGAATTAAAAATCCAGAATTTTTTAGAAATATTTACTAATTTGGGGTTTTTCAAGACAGGGTCTCTGTGTAGCAAAGTCTGTCCTGGTACTCACTCTGTAGATCAGGCTGGCTTTAAACTCACAGAGATCCCCCTTCCTCTGCCTTCTGAGTGCTGGGATTAAAGGCATGGACTACGACTGCCCAGCTAGAAAAATTTTTATCGTTTGGATTTGAAGTATACGGATCCCCCCCCGCCCCCGCTTTAAAGTACTAACCATCAGCTCAGGTAACGTTAGTAGATGATGAAACCCCTAAGATGTGGTGGCAGCTAAGACGAGGAAATGATGTCTCTGGGCATGGCCCTTAAATAAAGGCTATGATGGGACTTTCAATCCTGCCCCATTCCACTCTATTTCTCTTTTCTAACCAATCACCATGAGTTAATAGGTCCCCTTTACCCCAGACCTCCTTATAATGTATAGAGAGCAATGGAGCCAAGAGACCATGGCCAATAACAATTTTAGTTGACATCACAGGCTAAATTTAAATTTCCTCTTTTTAGGTTGATTCTCTCTGGTATTTTGCCATAGCAATGGAAACATGACTAACACAGAGTTTCAATGTGCCTGTTTTCCAGGCTTGTTGAAAGTGTTCAGCATTTATTTTGAAAGTGGAAGTGGTGATATTAAGTAATTTCTTTGCAGATATTAAATATGGAGAGTTACAAAAAAAGGAGAATTTCTCACATTTTAAAAACCAGCCTGATAACTAGTAGTGCTTAGGCCCTGAGGTGACCAAACCTCATCAAATTGAGATTGAGCCTGCCTGCTCTTCCCCTTAGGAATCGGAGCTTTGATTATGTATAATTGTCAGTGTGACTGTGGACAAAATTTTGTATGCATCAAATATCACCCGGGGACTCTAGAAATGAAAGGGCTGCAGGGCTGCAGATCAAGAACTTCCAACTTAGGAGCTCTGGGTGTCATGTCTCTAGGGGGTAGAAGGAAGTACAGGTGCTTCATCTTCTGGGACCATTCTTTGAGGGCTCTTGTCCTGATAGAGGTCCAAAATGGTGCTTCCCAAAGCTAAAGGATGCCTGCTGCTAGCCCAACCCCCACCCTATATATACACACTTCCTAACTATTGTCAATCTTTTGAATTTACTGCTGTGTTCATAGAGAAAACACTAGTCATCTGCCTGAAGTTTCGTAGTTCTTGATACAATCTGTATGTTTTTTCTTACTCCTTTTGCCAACTCTTTGGTTTATTATTGTCTTGACTAGATAGTTCAAAGAGGGTTAGGATTCCCATGAGAAATCAACAGAGTCTAGCATATCACTTTGAGGCAAGGCGAAGGCCATCCCCACTATATCTAGGCTGAGCAAAATACCCCTCCAACGAGAATGGGATCCAAAAAGAGAGTTTTTGCAGTAGGGATAAATCTGACCATTTTGCCAATGGCCCCATGGACTGTGCTAGCCATTCAACTATACTTACATTCAGAGGGCTTTGTTTGGTCCTATGCTGGTTCCCTTGCTGTCAGTCCTGAGTCAGTGAGCTCAGGTAAACTGTTTCACTGGATATCCCCATCACGTATTATGTGTATATGTGTTGCTTTTATTGGTTAATGAATGAAACTGTTTCAGCCAATGGCTTAGCAGAGTAAAAAGAGCTGGGAAATCTGAACAGAGATATATAGAGAGGGTAGGCAGAGTAAAAAAGACACCATGTAGCTGCTGAAGGAGGTAGGTGCAGGAACTCTTACCTGTAGGCCTCATGGTGATATACAGATTAATAGAAATGAGTTAATTTAAGATGTAAGAGTTAGCTAGAAATATGCCTAAGCTATCAACCAAGCAGTGTTGCAATTACTAAAGTTTCTGTGTGATTATTTGGGTCTGGGGAGCCAGGAATGAAAGAGCAGTTTCTGGCTATAATGGTCTTAACCCTTTTGCTCATATTATTTTTCCTCCTTCTCTATGACTGGACCTTGTGAGCTCAGCCCAGTGCTTCACTGTGGATCTCTACATCTGCTTCCATCAGTTGCTGGATGAAGGTTCTATTATGACAATTAAGGTAGTCATCAAGCTGATCGCAGGGGAAGGCCAGTTCAGGAACCCTCTCCACTATTTCTTAGGGTCTTAGCTGGGATCATCCTTTTGGATTCCTGGGAATTTCCCTAGTACCAGGTTTCTTGCTAGTCCCATAATGGGTCGCTTGATTTTTTCTATACTTTTATATATTTTGTTTCATTTTGTTCTTCAACTCATTTAGGCAATAATGAAAGTTTCTGCCACAGAGTCACTTAAATTACAGAGTCAACACTTTCAAGTGATGGTATTAGAGGCTGATCCCAATTTCCCACACTGGTTACTTGTAATAGCACCCTTTCTAAATAATGGATATTACTTATTAAAAGATTACACACCACTGCTGTACATACATTATCTTATACAATCCTTGCAGCAATGGAGTCTTATTATTAGAATTCTTTTTCTATGAGTGAGAAAATTGAAGATCAGCAAATTTAAAATGCTTGTCCTGGTTAAATAGCCAACAAATAGCAGGGCTGGGAAAAGATAGCGTCTTTATGACTCTGATTTCAGGTGTCTGATATGTCTGTATTTGAAGTGTTTCCATAGAGTTTAAAAGGATCAGTAATCCCATGGAACAGACCCTGTATCTGCTGTTTACGCTCATCTGGACCCCAAGAATCACAGGTCTGTGCCTATTGCTGATGTTTCACTTGGGACATTTCCCTTCTTGTCCCCACCAACCACTCATCATTGGGCATTAACTCCTCTCATGAAGCAAATTCTGGCAAAGAGATAATAGTCGCTCTTGCAGTAGGTGTCCTTCTTTTCAGGCAAGTTTTTTTTTTTTTTTTTTTTTTTTTTTTTTGTAGAAGACTTTTTCTTCTCCTCTCTTAAGAGACACAGTGCTGGAGAATTCTAGGCTAGAACGGGGAAAGGGGAGTCTCCTGCAAGTTTGTTTCTAGTAATTTAATTAGAAAATTGGTACTCTCAACTTCTCATCTACCACATAAATGCTTAATTCATTCAGTGACCTTCCAAAATATGGGCATTTTGGAATGTTTTTTTTTTGTTTTTTTCATTTTTATATTAATTAAGATAAAAGAGCAAGTACTAACTGATAACAAAGTTTTAGGAGAAAAAGCAAAAATAGAAATATGGATAAGGTAGATGTCTCCATCACTGTTATAGAAAGAGCCGCTGTGCTCCTCTCTGGGTTTAGGTGTGTCTGTTTGTTTATCACAGTGTGTATCCCTGTGCGTTAACCTCCAGGTCCGGTCTACTCTCTAACTTACTTCTCTGCATCCACAAAAGCCAGATTGGATGGCGTGTCATTTTCATCTTCATTGTACCATCTAGTCTGTGTCTCTCCTTTGTGTTTGCCTGTTGCAGCTGATTTAAGGAGTTGTGCAAGTGTGTCAGGAACATTCAGGCAAGTTGGAAGGTTTGCTGTTTCACACATTGTTTCTGTGAGCCTCCCTCTCCCCACTGACTATCACAGTCTTATCCACACAAGCAAAGTGGTTTGGTTTTGTTTTCCTTAGGAACACTGCAGAAACGATGAGTTATGTACTACAGGACAGGCAGGTTGAAAACATCCGTGGCATGGGTCTGGTTACTTCTTCAATTGCTTTTTCTAAAGAACTCTTGTCCTAAATACATAAATAATGGCTTATATCCATTCACACAGAAGGCATGTGAATATGTAATATGTCTATGGAATAGTCAGGAAAGAGAGAGAAACGGAGTGGAGAGAGAGAGAGAGAAGAAAGACTAATGAAGAAGCTTGCAATAGACTGTTGGGATACTTCTTGGCTATATTTTTGTATGTTTGAGCAAGAATGAGGTTTGGCTGGCCTGAAATATTACCCTTTTAACCTTGTCATTTGGGATATTCTGGGCTCTGACCTCAGTGGTCACTTCTGGGATCCATTTAATTTACCTTTGCCCTCTTTGTCTTATTACCGAGGCAGGGATTCTCCCTGAGATGGGAGACTTGAGAAGACAATGTCCTAGGAAGTCCACAGACAGCATCCTGCATTGCCATCGAAGATGGACTAAGCCTTTGTGTATGTTCAAGTTTACTTTTCTCTTTTCCCAAAATACAATCAAATGGAGTGCTCGTCCTCAGGACCCCCAACCCCAGGCAGTGCCTGAGGAATTAATGACCAGCTGAGGTTAATGAGTCCCCACTCAGCTCCGGGCCATCAACTCTCCCAGCTGGCCATTAATCCCCTGGAAATGCCCCACGCCTTGGTAGTTACTCCTTAATTATGGAAGACATTAAGGATCAGGAGAGAATCCTAAGTGAAATGAAAAGGCCATTTTTCACTGGTGTTCAGCACGGGACATTTACGTCCAGGTGGCACCAGGAAACACAACCACAGCCGATTAAACCACCTGCTCCCATGGAGGGCTCATTCATCTCTATTTTCGCCTCTGATCACCCAGATTCAAGAAGGCTATTTAAGCTACTGCAGACTCAAGACCTTGCAAATAACTTGTGTCCCAGGAATTCTTGATTAAACGGAGGGCCAATATCCTGGACTCATTCAAGCCAGGTATATCTTTATCTTTACATCTGGGTGAAGTGTTTGTCTGTGTGGTTTGGACTTCTTGGGATGCTGGGATTTCTCCTGTCCACACACCTAGTCCTCTCTATTCGCCAGTGTCAATAGCTCACCTGTTCTCCATTGCCTTGCTACAAGTTTTACATACATTACTGAAATGGCCAGAACTGCTTGTTCCATCTGGTTCTAGCCACTACTATCAGTGAAGGAAATTCTGGATATTTTCATGTTATTAACATGTAAGTTTTATGACTGTAAGCACTGAAACTTGGTAAATGAAATCATTTCTAAATAATTGTTGAATTATTCAATGTTACAGGAAAGTTGATGTTAACATACAGAGTTTTTTTTTTTTGAGTAGGCAGGGCAAGAAGTATTAGAATTTTAATACACATTAAGCCATCTCTTAACCTAGGATTCAAGGGAAGAGTTTTGAATGAATACATAGTCTGATACTAGAGTTAAAATAGAATTTGCACAGCCTGTGAATGATACTAGTGCCTAGGATGAGAAGAGGGACGTACATAGACGGAGAGCTGAAAGGCAGTACTGGGTGAGGAAGAGTTGAGGGAATTGCCTACATAAAGCCTTAAGCAAACTATATTTACTTGAAATCTTTCTCTAATATGCTCCATTGTCATTTGCTTTATATATTTAATATATATAGTTAACTGCATATGTAATTAATATGTCAGATTATATATAAAACAATATATTAACCAATATATTATAATTAGGATTAAATATCAACAGCAAAGTATTAAGATGTCATGCTAGTAATATATTGTGTTTATAAAATAATGATAATTAGTATATTGCATAAGTATATGCAACATACAATAATTAATCTTATTAGATTAAGATTAAGTTAATACTATATTAAATGATAGATAACCTCTACATGACATACAGCAGTTTTCTGAGCCATACATAGTGTTTTGAAGACAGGGTGATCTGAATCCCAATCAGCCCCTAGGTGCTAGGACTGTGGAAAATTATGGTGAGATTAAAGCAAAATAGGACTTGTACATAATTGTTTACAGTTCCTTATGGTTACTAATCAGTATATATCTAATTGTTCATGTATACTCCCTTTTACTCCATGAAAATCATATTCATAGCAAAGTGGGATCTTGGCATGGTTTTCTCCTTCTAAAGCACATGTCCCCTGATACTACTCTGTATGGAGCATGTGGCAACTGTCCCTAATTCTGCCATGAAACTCTTCAAATTAATCCCCCACTTATCTTCTCTGCTTGCACTACTCAGCAACCTGGCCCAGACTCAGCACTCAGTTCCACCCTTCCGTCATCCTCTACAAAAGTCTTCTGTATTCTTCTGTCTAGCTACATTGAGCCTTTCTTCTCTGTGCTCAAGTTTTGGGGTATGCTAGAAAGAATGTGGGACATGTCTTCATTGTCTGTCACAAATCCAAATTCTTCACGTTCTTACAGCCGTCCACTCTCCTGACTCTGTCTTTGCATTGATCCGCAGTATTTTGTCATCACTGGCTGAATGCTCCTCAGCTTGTATTGTTTATGGATTCACCAGCTCTGTCTCCCCCGACTAGATAAGCTTTCTGCTTTCATCTGTCAGTACGTTGCTTTATGTTTTGGCTTCCAGTCATGTTGTACAGCCAATGGTGATTGCTTACATTTTTAGTTTGTCCCCTACTCTGTGAGTAATTTTGTCACTTTCCCTAGAATATACTTGGTTATAACAATGAAACAGTTGCCTACAAGAAAAGCCCAGTCCATCTACATGAAGATTTTGGGCAGAAAACTCATCATATTTATGCTTACATAATCACAATTTCCAAAACAAAAATGAACATGACAAAAGAAACTTCTAGATTCAGGGTTAAAATAGAGTTATATAAGGAAAAGAAACATGGAGGCAGTTATCTGAGGAGAAAAGTAAGGGAGGGCTGGCCGGGAATAATGTTCCACACAAGAGAAATAGAGGCATCAAAGTTCAACGACAAGACAAAAAATCTGAATTTTGGGCAGAAGTTGGAGGACATAGGTCCATAGGCACATAAGCCAAGGAAAAAGATAAACGTTGATAAACTAGTCTGGAGAAGAAGGCAACCTTACTGCAGAGTCTGCTTTCTCGTAGAAGGAAAATGTTGTCCATTTATTATCTCCCAAGGACCCTACACCATGCAGACTCCCAATAGATACACGTTGAGTGAATGTCTGAATTCTGATGTCTGTGTAAACGTTCCTTGTTCTTCATAGACAACTGGAGCATGAATAGGAAGTCTGTAATGATTTATTGACAAGATCCTCAAGGGCTTAGATTTCTGACCTAGCTTCTAGACTTATAAAAATATTGCTTGAATTATGCAGAAAAATAATGATGTAGAATGTATAAAGTCAAGGTAACGCATTCTACTTTAGGAGAATTATTGAATGTTTAGTTCCAGAAATGAATGATTTAAAAGGAGTGATTTCTTTTACTCTTATTTTCTAAAGCTGTGCCAAAGAAAATATCTCAAAAAACTAAATAAATTCCCACTTCAACTTTAGTAATGACTTTTTACAGTGTCTCAAACATTCTAACATAAATCTTCAGGACTTCACTGCCTTCTACACCTGAAACTGTTTCTTCAAAAATGAGAACAAAGTTTAATAAAAATTGACTAGAGGTCCTGCTTTTGTGAAGACCAGTGATGCTTATGATGGAGTCAGAAAATTTAAGCATGGAGGTTTATCATCTCCACCTAGGTTAGTGATCAAGAAAATCTTAAGAATTATTTTACCTCTTGCTTCAATTTTTTTTTTAATACGCACAAAAATGTCCAACCCCAACCCCTTTACCACTCTATCTAGGTGCTTTTTCACTCAAGTCACACAGGGCAGATACTCATTTCTCTTTGTCAAATAACATTTGGTTTCTGTCAAAGACGACATTCAGATTTTTAGCCAGTCCAGGGTGATGCATTTCTTTTAAGTATTACTGGACAATCACTCTCCTCTGGCAAATTTAATGTGGTTAAATAGTAATAAAGGGACTTTCCAATAGAACATAAACAATACCAAAATGAAGAATATTAAATCATATGTTTTGTCACTGAGCCCATTATAGAGCCTATTTAAAATTATAATAAATTTGCATTCGGCACTTGCTAGAGATTGGTAAATTTATTCATGTGAAAGAGAATATAGATTAAATGTCTTTGAATTTCCCTAGTATATAGAGAGCTGAAAAATAAAATCTCATTCCTGTGTAATAATATACATACATTCTCTCTCTCTCTCTCTCTCTCTATATATATATATATACATATATATATATATAACTTATACATATGCACACATAAATATGTACTCTTGGATTAAATAATGTCTACTGATTCTAAAGCTATATTTTCAATGAAGTATTTTGAATACTTAAAATTTAATCACTGGAAAATAACTTCTCCAAAACCAACGATTTGATTTTAAATTGTCTCTCCTTTTTAGGGGTGAGTTAGCTTTTCATTCAAGTTAATGATGTATATGTGATACAGAGGAGAGGAGAAAAAGAAGCAACGTCAGCCAAGGACAGCGATTCAAGGCTAGTTGGTGGAAAAGCAGGAGTCACCAAGGCTATTGCCCCTGAGCAAAGAGAAAGCAATCTGTTCACCTTTTAAATGTCTGGCAATCTTATCATCCACCCAGTGACCAGTACTAGTAGAACTAGACTTAAATTTCTTCAATCTCAATGGGATTTTCCCAATATAACCAGGAGCCATCATGGAACCCTTGACCTCATTGTGATTTTGTCTTCAAAACTCCAGTTTGCAAAGGTGATATCTATTGAGAACTTATCAAACACTTAATGGCAAGCGAATGGCTCTCTCTCTCTCTCTCTCTCTCTCTCTCTCTCTCTCTATATATATATATATATATATATATATATATATATATATTCATTTTGGATCAACAGTATCTTTACCCAGGACTCCTTTTATGTCAACGCATATTAGGATGCCTTTGTTGATATTGCTGACTACATTAAAATCAGAAATTACTTAAATCTAAACAATAGGTAAGTGGTATATAGTTAGTGGGCATTGTAAGTACATTGCTTATTGCAATGAAGTATGTAATATACACTTGCAGAACTCCAGTCCATATGTAACTCAGTAGTGACTAAAATGTCACATAGAGGACATGGTTGCGTGTTGAGAAAGAGAACAAAGGAGATAGAAGGGAAAAGATGAAGGGGGGGTGTTATATTAGACAAGATAAGGGATAATTTCTAGACTTCCCCTTTTCTTTTATTTTGTACTTTTTTATAATGATGGTTTTTACTTGTATAAAGTTGGTGGCACACTGGTGACTGCTGCATTTTTTCACTAACTGGTTATGTATAATTAAAATAAAAATTTCAATGATCATAAAATATCCCCTTTCCTTACACAATATATTATAGAGGTTATCAAAAGAATTACTGGGATCCTCATTTGAGTGTATGCATGTATTGATAGATGGATGGATAAGTGGATGGAAGGACAGACTTATTATAGAAAATTTTACATCTACTTGCCCAAAAAGATTAAGTCTATATGAGGAAGAGTCTGTGCTCTCTTCTGTTCCTGCCTTTATCTGACCGAATGAAGCCCAGACACATAAGAGAGGGCCTTCTGGTTTCTTATATGTCAGCTCTTGATTTCTTGTAAATCAAGTCACCTGATTTACACTTTTCATTCCTCTTGACCATGTTCTCCAATACATTTAAAGATGCAAAGGAATATGACAAGAATAACATTCAAGAACCTTTTTTCTTCCCAATGCAATAATTTATTATCTTTCTGTGAACATGGAATAGCGGTATCTTTAAATAAAATGACCTCCCCCCTTTATGTTCTATCAAATGGTTATCCCACCATCAATTATATATTTTTCTTGAAGTATTTTAATGATCAGAATCTCTCTCGAAGTACATTTAAATACTCCAGGGAGTAGAGCATAGATGTCAGTGGAGAAATCTTTTTCTTTATGACATAATAATTGAATGCCTTGGCTTGGATGCAGTTGCTCAGAGACTTTCAACAAGCTTTCCTTTCCTTCTCTGTTCTAAGAGTTGTCATGTGACATCTCAAAGGCCAGTTGTACTTTACCCTATGAAAATCTGACTGAGCAAAAGGACCTAAACACCAAAAAGACTTGAATCCATCCCATTCCTTGGAAGACCCTAAAAGACCTTAGCAGACACTGGAAGATCCTGAAGGACCCTGAAACAGTCCAGAAAACCCGGGAAGACCTTGAAAGATGCTAGAAGACCTTGGGAGATTCTGGAAGAAATAGAGTCCATAACAAAGATCACCTGAAGTTTCTGATGTCACCTATTTTTAAAATTTTGGCTTTATTCTTTTATTTCTTCTCTAATAAGAACTTAGATCTTACCTTAGATAGAGTAGATTTCTTTGGCTTTTAGCAAAAGAATTTTAATGATACAACAAATAGCAGAATGCAAGGGAGACAGAAGGTGATTAGAAGCACTATCCAAGTGAATAAATGTGATTTATTCCATTCCATTGTGGTAAAATATCATAAGGACTCCTGACAGTGAATACAATTCCATACTTTTCTAACAGCATGCAGGTGGAATCACAAAATGGTCCTGCTGTTCTCTGGGACTAATCACAGGGAAGACTTCTAGGCAATGTGGTTATTTATGTATCATTTATATTTGTTTAAATGAACTCTTTGCCCCAAGGCCTATGGGCATATGCACAAAAAATTAATAAACACAAGACTAACTTCTCACAGCAGTCTCTGGAAACATCCCTAGTTTTTGAGATTCTCTAGTGAGTGTAAATAAGAAAACAACAACAGATACCAGGGTGCCTTGAGGGCTTGAAATCCATGCAAAACAGATTTTATTAAAAAAAATAAAACTACATGTTGGCTGTTCTCTTTTACAAGTAGTAGGTATTTACTGAAAGCTATAACAAAATTTCTTAAAATGGTACACAAAGGATTCAAACAACATAAATGATGGAAATAGTAATTTCACAGTGAACCCGAGATTGCTTAACAAAAAAAAAACAAGGAAGACAAAGAAAATTCATAGAAAGCTTCAGAAGAGGAGGTTCCTTCTGTTCAGACTGTTTAATGACTGACAATATTTATCAATGCATTGACAGTAGGACTGGCCTCAGATTTAAAATCTTGGTCCAGTGACTACATTGGTTCTCAACCAGTAGCCAACTCCCCCACCACCACTGTGTAGGTCTCTCAGTGGAATATGGAAATGGTTTTCAGCTGTCACAACTAGAGTTTGAAAATTATTAGCATCCAATGGGCTTAAATTAAGGTAAGGATGCTACTGCCAAACGCCACCAGAGATGCCTGTTGTAAAGCAACTTATGATCACAAGGTGAAGCATACCCTCCACCTTATGTGAATGGCACCCTGGTTTGTCCCAATAAGAGTTATTCAGAGAGAGCCATTCAAAGGAGTTGGCTCTGGCTGGATAATTTGAGAGGCTGTAAATTGTTTGGATTTTCTGTAACTGGGAGGTGCCAGAAAACAGATTAAATTATAAGTAATTCATTCTTGACTAGCATGGAAAACTGGCCAGATGCCATATCTGCAATTCAGATGGAAGCAGGGGTTGTTCACTTGGTCAAGACAAGACATGTCTGAAACTCCTTATATGGCAGAATAACTGTTTTTTTTCTCTGCTTACAAAAATTATGAATGAGTTTGTCACATTTTTAGTATTGTTTCTGTGCAAGCTTATTTGAGATTCCTTTTCTATGAGACAATAATGGTCCAGCTGTGGATATCATGTCAGTCTGTCATACAAAGGAATTATCTGTGCAAGGAAATACCACATCTCACCTGTTAGGATGGCTACTATTAATAAAAGTGAAGCTAAGACTTTGGTGAGATATGGAAAATTCGAATGGATTGAAAACCAGTGCTAGTAATGTAAAGTGGTACAGGCACTGTGGGAAAACATTAATTTATTTTTTCTTTCTAAAATTACATATATAACTGCCACAACCCTACAACCTACAAATTCTGCTTCTGGGTACATTACCAAAAAAAAATTCATATCTTATAGAGGTAGCTACACTCTCATGTTCATTGCATCATTATAACATCACAATGGTCAAGATTTACAAACAAACAAAAAACATATGCAAAGTATACCAAATAATTGGAATAGAGAAAGAAGGCAATGTCTAAAAGCTAATTTGAGTAGATGTTGAAGGTAATGACTAGCAGATAATTTGGTGTGGGATTCCCCTCTGTGTGCTGTGAATACCATTGGTGAATAAAGAAACTGTCTTGGCTGGTTGATAGGAAGGAACTTTTGTAGGTGGGGAAAACTAAACTGAATGCTGGAAGAAGGAAGGCAGAGCAGGAGAGAAACCATGTAGCTCTGCCAGAGATAGACACTGGAACTTTATCCGGTAAGCCACAGCCATGTGGTGATAAACAAATTGATAAAATGGGTTAAATTAATATGTAAGAGCTAGTCAATAAGGATCTAGAGCTAATAAGCCAAGCAGTGTTTTAAATAATATAGTTTCTGTGTGATTATCTCAGGGCTGAGCAGCTGGGAAATGAACAAGCAGCTTCCCACCAACAATAATTTGAGTAGATGAGGAAGGCAATGTCTAACAGACAGTATGAGTAGATGAAGAATGTGTGGAGTGGAATATTAGGCTGAAAGCAAAGGCAGGGCTTATGTGACAACACACATGAAGCAGGTATCCATTGTTCTAGGAGATATAAATTAGTCACAGAAGGCTAAGCCCGTGATTCCATCCACACAAGCACTTAAAATAGGGTTTTAGAACCAGTGTTGCTTGCCAGGGGCTAATGGCACATAAAGTGCTGCTTTTTAAGGGGTTTGAAGTTTGTCATGCAGGATGAATACATTCTAGAAATCTGTAATACATTATTTTGTCTAGAGCTACCACGTTTGTGTGCATTTAAAAATTTGAATGTACGGTAGAAAAGCCAACAAATAAACCGAGACTAGTGGAAACTTATTGGAGGTAGCAAGCTATTGGAGCAGATGAAGTCCTGAGTGAATGCATGTTCTAGACATGAGCGTAGTAATGGAAAGGACTCCAATGCCTCAGACCTATGGGGATGGCTGAGTGTTCCCCAGCTCACACCCGGGCAAATGGCAAAACTTGGCCCTGGGTTCTGTGTGTATGTAAACAGTGTGTGCAGAAAGTAGGTAGAGCCACAGCTTCTTCCTTCCAGATGTTTACAGTCCTAGACTGATCCCCTATAGATACCTTCTGCAGAGATTAGCTAAACCTACCTCTTCATTCACAGTATGAAGATAAACCTGCTGTCTTGATTCAGATGTATTAAATAAATGCCCTGAATTTTTGGGCTGCTTTTGGTGCATTTTTTTCAGAGCTTAAGACCCTCCCAATCCAAGATTTTCTATATGTGTGCCTATCATTTCTTCATTCTTTATTGCTCCAGTTAAAGCAATCCCTATCTCTGTAGCTTGCAGCATTACCTTCATTTTAGAAAAGTTTTATAGTATCAAAATAATGAAATATTCACATCAATTGTATAAAGCTTCAGGCATACATGGCTGTATGTAAAAAATATGTAACTGCTAAGGGAACAGGTGATAGACTCCATTTGATCTGGAGGCCAACCAAGGGGACTTATCCAACACTATCAGCAGTGCTACTTTAGAAACACAGTCACCTAGAAGATCAAAGAAAAGTATAAAACCCTAAGCCACCTAATCCAACTCAACCAGAGTTCTCCTTCTTGAAGATAAATCTTCAGATTATACTTTAGGTTATAAGAACGAAAAGGAAAAAGTGGGAGAATGTAGAAAACTCTTCAAACCTTGGCTACTTGGCTTGCATTAAGAAAGGATGGATAAACAGTTGTGCCTGTGTGCCTCACAAAGGCTTTGGCAGGAACATGCCTAGGAGTGGCTGGTCCAGAGGCTGAGAATACCCAATGAGAATGCTCAGACAGGACTACCTGGGTGTCTGGGGATGTGCGTGTGTGTGTGTGTGTGTGTGTGTGTGTGTGTGTGTGTGTGTTTGTGTGTGTGCATTTGCATGTATTTGTGTCTATTCCTTGAGTTCCACTCATTTGTTAGCACTCTTGCAACATATTATTCTGTCTTGGTAGTTTCATATGTTTATAACTGGTCAAAACTATATTTACTTATATGCATTTAACTGAATTGCCCATAGAAAGTTAGTTATATGAGAGCAGCAACCTTGCCAATTTCATTGTAAATTGATTTCCTTTGTTCTGAAACATTCCTCCCCAGAGGGAGGAAGGAGAAAAGACAGTATGTGAGATGCAGAGATAGCTTAGTGATAGAGGACATGCTTAGCATGTGTAAAACTGTGGGCTTAATGCTCAGTAATTGAAAGACATATCTGGGAAGCAGTAACTACAGAAGAGTCTTAGATTGTAGATCACAAGCAGGATCAATGTGAAATCCAAGGTTAAAATGCTGTATTTGAAGTCCTGTAAATAAATTGTTTGTGAACTCATACATTAGCAAAGGACTAATAAGACACGGGAAGCTCACAGAACGTAAAAGATGCATGAGTGATGTGGGAGTGTCATATATCAATCTGTTGATTTCATTGGTTAAGCAATAAAGAAACTGCTTGGCCCTCATAGGTTCAAACATAGGTGGGAGGAGTAAACAGAACAGAATGCTGGGAGGAAGAGGAAGTGAGCTCAGACTCGACAGCTCTGCTCTCTGGAGAGAGACGCAATGCCCCCTCCTGGGCAGACACACGCGATGAAGCTCCGACCCAGGATGGACGTAGGCTAGAATCTTCCCATTAAGACCGATGCTCACAGATTATTAGAGATGGGTTGATAGGGATATCAGAATTAGCCAGTAAGGGCTAGAGCTAAAGGGTCAAGCAGTGTTTAATTGAATACAATTTGTGTGTTGTTATTTCGGGGCAAATGCTAGTGAGGTGGCCAGGGTGCTGGGGACGCGGACCCGCCGCTCCTAATACAACACATGAGTGCCCCTTCTGAAAATTATATGTCCAGAAAACAGTTGGCAGTTGTAAGAGGAAATATTTTAGTTGAGATAGCTGCAAGGTGTTTGGGAAACTCCAGTGATACAACTTCTGTACACGTTACCTGTGGTGAGGTAGGGTTTTCAGTGAAGCAGCTGTTTCCTTAGTATATTATTGGTTCCCTATCTCTGTTATATATATATATATATATATATATATATATATATATATATATAGAGAGAGAGAGAGAGAGAGAGAGAGAGAGAGAGAGAGAGAGAGATAGCGTACTGCAATGACCTAAAAAGGAAAGGAAAAGAGTTCTGAGTAGAAAAACAGGTATTTGTGGAGACTGAATCATGTCAGACCAACTAAATTTCCTTCTATAATAGAGAAGCCAGCCATGAGATAAAGGGACAGCAATAGATGCAATCTGCCTCAATTTACTGAGACTTTTGAATCTCTCCTGTATGACATTCTCCTCAGCAGCTTGGAAGATTGACCCATGAAGAACCACTAAGAAAACGAACAGTAACTGCCAAAAGACTGCACTACCATGGGGGTTGCCTAGGATGCAAATAGGGTATTTTGAGGGTGTTAGCACACTGTAGCTCACAGAACGTTGTAGAAAGTGCAATCAAGGGTTCAGAAGTGAGGACACAAAGATGCGTGTCCACCTCCTTCATTAGTCACTGAAACTTTCAGTATCTTACTTCTCTCTTTGGGCCTCAGTGTCACAGTCTGTAGAGGGTAGATTTAGAGAAGATTTTTTTTTTGTTCACTATGCACACATCACACACATACCCGTACACACACACATATTCATATAATGCCTTGTACATATATAACCCCTTGTTTAACATACTTTAGAGAGTTCTTCATGAAATGGGAATTGTAGTTGAAGAGTGGAATATGTAGATGCCATTTGTAGTTTCTCATAATTTCACCTCTACTTAACAAAGAAGTGTTATACAGGAGATATTGCCCCATTCTTCTCTTAGAGCAGACCATGGCTATTCATTTGCACAGTAGTTCTTGGCATGCTTTTGAAGGTCTAATGTGTGTGCAGAGAGAATACATTAAGTGATAACTTGTCAGATGCCACACTAACTTCTATGGATCACATATATTATCCCTATCGGTTTTGGAGGAACTGAGTACTGTGGTACAAAGCCTTAACCCCAGCTACTCCAAAAACAAGGAAGGAAGATTGCAAGTTCATGTACACCCTGACAACTTTCGGAGACCCTGTTTCTAAAAGAAACTACAAACAGTGGGCAGGGGATATAGTTTAGATATAAATCACTGGCTTGGTCTGAGTAAGAGCGTGGACTTAATACCCAGTACTTGCAAAACAGGTCTGGAAAGCAATAATTAGAGAATAATCTTAGATTGTAGATTACAAGCAAGGTTAACGTGAAACCCCAAGTTGAAAACACTATGCTTATGGTCTTATACTTGAATGCTTCTGCTGTTCACACTGGAGTAGCAAAATGGTTGATTTTGATTCTGATACAAGGAATAAAGACACAGATACATGCAATGTAGGTTTCATTTTCGTTGACTTAGAGACTATTTTCTTACTGAAAGTTCTCAAATCCTTTCTTTTTGATAAAATGTTTTATGCAGAAAGCTCACCATTTTTGGTCAATTCCAAATTAATTTCAGACTGATCTGCCACGCAAGGTGGTTTATGGGGTAGCATGTTTTTGCACCTGTAGGAAGCACCCAGATGGAATGCCATCCTGAGGTAGAAAGAGGCTTATTGTTTGTTACTTCCCTTTTTTGAGTTGACATTTCAGATTAATTAAGCATTTGATAAAGCTCATGTTTATTCAAGTGTTTACAAATTAGAAAAGCTGTTAGCAGCATTTAATTTGTTTGAATATATATATTTAATTTCCTGCTTCTAATGGAAAGAAGCTTAAGGGAATTTAAAAGTTGTAGCCATATTGATAGACATTAAACATATGCAGAGTGTAATTATTATTACTAATATTTTACATTTATGACAATGTTAGAAGGAGCATGAGGAAGCCTCATGCCGTTGACAGGCAGAGACATGAGTTATCAAGGTTATATCACTATACATATTTATCTCTCTATTTTTTTTCCTTTTCCCTCTAAATGGAATATGTTTTCTTCCCACTGATGTCCTCACTATAGTGCTATTGTGAGAATGGAACTTTTCTCTGAGCCTTCAGCATGTCACTTGTCCAGTTGCACAGAAGTTCTGGACCCAGATCAGATCCTATCATGATAGGTGTATCTCAGGTCTTCTGCCAATACCCAGGACATCTTCTGGACTGTGAGATTAACACAGGTCATTTAGAACAAGACCACATCCAACTCTCTCACTGAAAAGCACAAGTCTTTATGTTGATGGGGATTCTGGCTGATTTGTCTATAGACACAACTGCTTTGGGCTCTAGCTCGATAAATAATTTTATCATTGGCAATTTTAGAAATGGATTGATTTCCAAAATGAAAGAATTTACTTCTTCAGACACCATTCTAGGTTCTAGGCGGAGGACTTGCAATGTGAAGGTGAATAAGAAAAGGCTTCCTCACAGCATCGCTTTCAAACAGGCTGCTGGGCATCCTCCTGCCTCTTTTTCTTGGGCCCCAACCTTGTTGAACCTTCTAATCTACTCTCTACACAGGTATTAAAAGTGACTCATCTCAAAAACAAAGCTGGACGTATCCCATTGCCATCTAGGCATCCAGACAAGCGAAGCATCACAGGTCCCTCACAGTTTGGCTTGTCCACAGCCCACCCCTCATCCATCCTGCATGTGCTCTTCATTGTTCCAAAGACAATGCCCGACATCCACCACTTTTCCCTTCCCTTTTCTTTTTTCTTTATCTCTGGCAGTAATTATCTCATTGTTTCCTAACTTCTGTTTCTTTCAGGACTTGATGCAACTCCATCGAGTTCTCAGATTTTGTTTCCCTCTAAAGCCTGGATCAGAACAGAGCCATGTGTGTGAAGGCGTTCAGCATGCCATCTGCTAATCTCCATAGTTGCATTCGCCACGTCATTAGATAATTACCTGTTTATTGTTTCTACTCCCCCACTAGATTGATGTTTTTGTTTCTGTTTTTAAATAATTGACTGTTTTTCATTTCGGCAATACTAATTGGTTCTTTTTAAAATTTCCACCTGTTTTTATTTCCTCTTTGCACAATCCTTAGAATAATTTCTATTCTATATTTTGGACACAATTTCATCATTTATCTTCAAATTTGCTAATCACATTCAGTTTAAAGTCATTTCTTTTTTTTTGTTGTGTGTATGAGAATGTTGTTTCCATTCCTGTTGGGATGAATTGCTCACCTGGTTGCTGGTTTGGTATTTTTTTTTTTTTTATTTTGTAATGCTGGTATATTTTCAAATAGTTATGAAATGGGGTTCTAAACTTCATCTTCACTGGTAACTTTTCTTCAACCCTATAGCATTCAGCCTACTAACTGGCCCTCCTAGTTCTATCTCCATGGCTTGGAATTTCTATATCATGGGGCACATACCCAAGAGCAGCCCTCACCAAGTTTATCCCAGACACTACATCCATTGTTGGGCTTTCAATTTAACTTCTGGCATCACTCACTCATATCTTAGGCAGAGAAAGTGTGGTCCAATGTGTATTTTTTTAGAAAATGTGTTTTGGTGCCCAATGAAGGACCAGGGTACTTTAGCCACAGTGCCCCATTTGATGCCTAATGGTCACCCTTTCCTTCAATTTTGAACCTCAAAGCTGAGTTCTACTTAGCCTGTTGTATACATTTTGTTCCTCATCTGGTTTTCAAATCCTTTATTCTATCTTCTTGGCATATGGGGGTTGTATGAGTGTATGTGTATACTTGTGAGTTTGGATGTGTATATGTGTATGTGTACAAGCTGCACACATGGTGACCAGAAAATGATGTAAGGTATCAACCCCCATTTTCACCTTTAGAGATAAGGTCTCTTACTAAGCCTCAAGTCACTGACTAGGGTAAGCTGGCTTGGCAATGAACTTTAGGGGTCTGCCTGTCTCTGCCCCATGGTGAGGGTTAATAGGCACCCAATGCTGTGCCTGGCTTCATGAACATTCCAGTATCTAGACTTAATTTCTCATGCTTATAGGGCAAGAACTTTACCAACTGAGTCATCTCCCTGGTTTTCAGATTGTTTATATTTGAGGTACAATTGTACTTTATTATATTATACTTAATGTATATGTTTGATGAAGGACGAGAAATTCAATAAGGAAATTGATATGTTCATCAGTCATCCTTATTTCCCACTTAGGAAGTAATTAGAATTAAGACATTGAGTTGGCAAAGGAAGTAAAGGATTGGGATAAGTATTCAACAAATAAAAATAGGAATATGTCATGTAAAACAGGCATTTTTGAGACCCAAGAACATAGATTACTCAGATCCCTTGGATGTAAGTAGCAAGAATAATGTCTAGTTAGTCATTTTTATTTCTATAACTAACATGTACTATGTATTCAGCATATGACAGCCATTGCTTAGATGCTAGAAACACACTGGACGCAAAACAAGTAAGGTCTATAAGCCTGATTATTCTTAGACAATGTGGCATGCATATTAGATAATTTTAAAAATGCTGAAATTTGGGCTGTTTTGTGGAAATCAAACCCACTAGGAACCACTGTGTTGTGATTAAGTTGACACCACACACAATATGATCAGTAGTTAGTTCAACAAACTATCATATTTTCTACATAAAAATAGCACCGCATATAATGCCCTGAAGATGAGAAAGAGAGAATGCATGACATTTGAGAGGGACAAACCTAATTCAAAGACAGGATCAGTGACGGGCATGTGTGCTCCTAACACATACGAGGTGGAAAGCAAGGAGTTCAAGGGAACCTAAAATACTCGACTATTATAGAGTTCAAGGCCACCCAGAGTTGCATGAAATCCTGTCTCAAAAGAAAACAACAGCATTAAAAATAAATCTTTACATCTTGACCTAACCCTCTTGATCCTCTACACGGAAACCTAGTAATGGAGTAATGGGGGATGAATCATCTTTTTAGAACTAGGACATGCCACGGCTATCTTTGGCCATCAAAATGGTACCAGGTATTCTACAGGATTCCTAGATACCTCTACTTTTTGATTCTCCTTTAGATCCCCTGACACTGTACATCTTAAAGTGAATTTTTAAGAGCTGATATGATTTCCCTTCCAGAGATATCATTCCAAGCATTTCCAAGTAGCTTGGAATGCAATTGCATAAATTATGATACGTGAGACTATCATCACCCTCCCACCCTCTCCTGAACTCTGAAGTGATATGATATCTTACTCCTAAATTACTTAGCACTGTTAAAATGCCATCTAATTCTTTCTGATTGGCCAAAAACGAGTGGAGGATGGCAGCACCCTCAGGAAAATTTCTTCTCTGGGAGATGAAGCTGTGAGCAAAGCAAGTCAAAGACCTGTTCGATATTCTGCTGTTATCCAAATGAGACTTCCGGCAGATGTCTGGAGAGTTGAAATCCCTCCCCATCACTACTCTGTCTTTTCCCTGTACTGATTCCGCAATCTGTGTCTAGTAACACACCATACATTTCCTCCATGTGTCTCTGCACACTCTCACAATGAGAAGACTTCAGCACTCTTCGTTCGTCCTAACCCATATGCTCTCCAGCATGTTCCTGCCCTCAGGTCAGGGCATTTCCATATGAACGTACGTCTTCATGATGTTTGCCCCTGCTCTGCCTCCTGTGTAAGCAGTCTGTTTCTTTCAGGGTGGTCATTCCTTCTTTGACAATGGTCTAACAGACTTCCACTGAATCGTAACATGGAGTTTTAGCCTGCAAAGTCCAGGTAATTGTGAGAAAGTCAGGTTCCCTGTTGGCTCATCTCCACCGTCTTGCTTCCAGGGATCTTTTCTCACCTAATTTCTAGTGAAAATTAGAGAGAATTGGCATGAATTTTCATTGTGTCTAGATGGTTTAGACTGACAGCCAGGACTTCACCTTAAGGTTTGTTACAAAGTCTCAGGACTCCGTACAACATTAAATCATTTTCCTTCCCTTCCCTACTACCCCATGTAAACTCTCATTCACTTTTCCCTTCAAATCCATAGCTTCTCTTGCCTCTCTCTCTTTCTCTCTCTCTCTCTCTCTCTCCCTCTCTCTCTGTGTGTATTTATACATATGTATAAATTTAAAATATATTACGCATAGTATGTATTATATATGTATATAAAATTGTATACATATATGTGTAATTGATATATATTTGTATAACCTGCTTATTACGTACAATGTTACTTGTTACCTGTATGGATATGGTTTCAGGATTGACTACTAAGTATTGCAAAACCAATTATGAAGTTCCCTGGGAAAAGCTGTTTCTACCTCTCTCGACATGCCTTAGTTGCCTGCAGTTCTTTGTCTAGGTGTGGGGCTCTGAGCGTTTTTCCCCCTTTCCACATTACCATGTCTGTTTGTATCAGCGTTCTCAAGGTATCCTTTAGACAACCATATTGTAGAGACTTCATGGGTGCAGCTTCTCTCATATTTCTAGAAAACACGATCTCACATCAGACATCTAAGTATTCTGGCTCTTACAAGCTTTCCTGCTCCTCTTTTTTTTTATTTATTTTTTTTTATTTTCCTGAGCCTTAGGTGTAGAGACTGTGATAGAGATGGATCTCTTTGGGCCGGGTACCACACAATCAATTCTTCTCTGCATCTTGATCAGTTGTGGTTTTCTGTAATTGTCTTAGTTGTAAGGAAAAGTTTGTTGGTTGAGGGGTAAGAGCTACACACACATGTGGGTATAAAGATAATTATTCAGAATGCAGGTGGGACTCATGCTCATTTAGTAATGTGGAGGTTGTAGGCTTTCCTTTAAAATCAATGACTTTAGTAGCCCTGCATGATTGACTAGGTTTCTAATAGCAGGCTTATTTTCCTCACCTTGAGCAAGCCTTATGTCTAATTAGAGAACTGTTGGTTACTGTCAACCAACAGTTGGTTACTGTATACCACTGCTGCATCCTTAGGCTTATGTTGTTTTGTTGGTCATTTTCATAATTATAGTAGCACTATTGTTTGCTTCCATTCCTTGGAAAGTTGCATTATACCTTTAGGTATTATGAAAGTTAGTCCTCAGGGAAGAAGCTTTCTGATTAGGTTCACTTCAGGTCTTTTGTGTTCTGTGTCCAAAATGATTGGTGTCTTCAGTAGTAGGGACTTATCTTCCACTTCTGGGAAGTAGGCAAGGCCAAAAGGAGTAGTCTATAATGTTTTCAATCTCTTGCACTCCCCATGACTGACAACTCATTAGTTGGCTTTTCATGCCTGGCATTTGGAATTTTTTCCATCTATGGATCTTGGGGCATGGGAATATTGCCAGCCCTAAAACGGGATTTTATTTCAACTCTAGATGTATGCACATAGGTTACCATATACTACATATAATTTTAGACAAATAATACTTTTTTCCAAAAGATCACACATCAAATTTACAGAACACTATTTTATGGTGTCTGATATTCCTCTTTCTTCTAAGTCTGCCTTGTTTTGTGTGCGTTGTATTATTTTGTTGAGACAAGACGTTGTTTTGTAGCTGAAGTTGCCATGTAGCTTGCATTCCTTCTCTCTCCTGAGTGTTGGCACTAGAAGCACATGCCCTCATGGCCAAAATATCAAGCTTGTTAAGTTCTACAAGCCAGGTAACCTGTTGGGTGGACCTATATTTGGTTCTCCGCAAACTCAGCTGGTGTAGGACTTCCTTCTGTTTATATGTTGCTTTCGTTGGTTAATAAATAAAGAAACTGCCTTGACCTAGTTTATAGGGCAGAACTTAAGTAGGCAAGGAAGACAGAACTGAATGCTGGGCAGAAGAAAGGCAGAGTAGGAGAGAGCCGCCATGGAGCCCCCAGAGTCAGACATGCTGAATCTTTCCCAGTAAGCCACTGCCACGTGGAGATATACAGATTAATATAAATGGGTTAAATCAAGATGTGAGAGTTAGCTAATAAGAGGCTAGAGCTAATGGGCCAAGCAGTGATTTAATTAATACAATTTCTGTGTGGTTATTTTGGGTGTAAGCTAGCTGGGCAGCTGGGACAAACAAGCAGGCCCTTTCCCTTGCAACACTCAGCGAAGATAATCAACCTCTACCCAAATTCGTCATCAGAATACAAGGACGTCAATGGTCTCATTTGGCATTTAAACATTTAACTCTCTTCACATTGTGCCTCTCATTAATCTTATCTTCATCATTTTGAGCATATCAGGCTTTCACTACACCCAGCTCCATGAGAGAGACCTGGTCACACTTATTGCTACTTTCTGTATAGTACTTAAGTTGCATGCTTGTCTGATGTTTTAAGTACTTGTTACAAAAATAAACTTTAGTCTCAACTATTTCAGTTGATATGAATAAAAGATATACTTTAAATATTCCTCCATGCAAAAAAAAACAGAGGGGGAGGGGGTAGAAACATACTATGAGAGTTTTTTTTGTCAGCTATTTTTCTCTCTGCCTAAAAATTAAACAGTTAAAACTTTCAGCTTAAATAAGACCTTTTCTTTGTTGAACATAGAGACTGGAAGCATCAAAAAGATGTTCAAGTCATCTTGCTCCAAGCAGAGTCTTTAGTCTTTATCCTGTTTCTATAACAAGTCAATTAGATACTTAAGCAGGAAATATTTTTTGCAGGTAGCAGTCAAAAGTTATTATCAATGGGAAATGTTATTTAGTCCAGCTTGTGAGAAACAGTGCCATCCCACCATACTGAGATCTAACTGAAGATGGGAAAAGATAAGCAGTCTTTAGCATCAGGGGACAGTATCTATTTTAACTAATGTCATCTAGGAGAAATTGTTATTAGGCCCTTGAGGATAATGCTTTTACAATAAGAATTAAGAAGTGGCACTAAATGGCAAGCAACTTGAATTGTGTGACTTGCTATCATAAAAGAAAGGCCTCCTTCTTCAAGAAAGAGGCCCTATAAATTGGAATTTGCTGTGAAATTTTCTTTGTCTCAGTCACATATTTGGAAACAACCTCTCCAGTCTCCTAAGAGCTCAGTGTTTGCACCGCTCCATTTTCCACAGTGACAAGTAATGTACAATTGTAAAACAAACATCACCACAGCTTTACTAAAGCTTTATAATAACATTGTATTGCTTTGAACCATTCAATCAATTGTAGACATGGTTTAAATGTACAGAAAACTAGCTGCAATACCATGGAGACAAAATGAAAAGTCTGTGCTCTAACATCCGCATAAGAAGTCTGTGGGTCTATGTTTTGAGAGAAGAAAATTTTACCCGAACCCTCTAGATTATTTTATTTGTAGTGTAGTTACAATAATTTTCTTTTAGAGATACAGCTATGATGATTACACTCAAAAAGTATGCTGTATGCTAATTAAAATGGCCAAGAAGTTATGAATTCCCTGTGATCTTTGTGGAGAGAAATCAATACCTGTATCTATTTCTATACAACTCCAGAGTATTGCTGGTGGATATTAAAACCCAAGAAGGTAGGCTTTTATGTTGTGTTTCTGGTAATAATGAGCAATCTAGGGTCAAATTGAAGCCTCATGCAGAGAGCAGAATAAAGGAGTAACTATGAACAATTGAAAAATAAATGCAGAATCAGATATTTGTAATGCTGCTTAAAGCTAGGCTAATCTTTATTCAACATTTTTGACTCACATATAAGACTCCCATTGTGTGGTGACTTAGCCATGGATATATTACTGAAGTTCTGAGTCCTCTGTGTTAATGCAAAGAATTATGGTTTTATAACTTGGTGGTGGAATGCGTGGTTGCACACAGACATACATAAGCACACCCAAGAGCTGCTAACTCTCAAAGCAGTCACTGGAATAGGAGGCCAAAAGGAATAGTAGTTTCACTGCAATTAAAAATTATTGAAGTCTCGTGTTGAGGAGTGCTGACTGGTACACATACCGTCACATTAAATTATGCTAAGAATGTCTTACCCCAGGACTTTAGTGGATTTTATTTAGGCTGGCCTCAATTGTAATCCTAATTATCATTACAAAAATACCCTGAAAGTATATCTAATCATATTAGGTTTTGTGCCCAATATTAATTGCCATGTAATAGTCGATCAACAGCACTGAGTGAAATCACAGAGGGATGAACTTCACTGCCGGGGGTTGCTAGTGTGTTCTCAGCTGACTTTCCTGACAAGTCGGAAGAGGCAGGATCCAATAAGTAAATATGTTTTAGGAGAGCTTCCTATTTATATATTTATTTGACTAATAACTGCTATTCTTCTCCAAATGATACCATTTTTTTCCCCTAAAGTACAAGTGTTTCAAGAAAGCCACAGTGGGATTTTCCACTCGTGATGCCGAACACGTCGCCAATGGGTGATGAAACTCTTCCTCGTGGAGGATGACATAAAAGAACATAAAATGCGCACATCCGAGCGACAGCTCAAACAGAGAGAAAAGGCAAGCATTTCCTACTCCTTTCAGGAATTAAGAGAACCTCGTGGAGAGTTGTATAATTCTATATGAGTATCTCCTGGATAGCTATTTGTCACAGCGAGAAAACCAATATTAAATCCTCTTAATCACAGATGAGGAGTAGATCCACAATATTTATTTTTTCATTTTCATTCTGGATGCTCTCTTCGGTGATTCTAGCCAAGACTATTGTTGGCTCCTTAGTACCTTAGAATGGACTCACGTTGCTGGTGTATGATCTGAAGTCCTCTGGGAGAAAAAAGAACTTCAAATGTGCTTTGCCTGTCCCTGTTGTTGAGAGTTCTTTTCTTGTGAGCTGTCGGGAAGCAGCATCAACAAATCCATGCTCTTTGATAGCAAGCGGTACAGAGAATCCCTGTACATTCTGGTCCCTGCTGACTCAGGAGAAAGGGGGCGATAAGAGACAGTGTCTTGGGCGGACCGCTCCAGCTCCAACTGCATGCTGAACACAGCTCCTGGCAAGCCGTCATTTGTTGGGTAGCTTTTCATTGCAAAGTAGGCCTTCACCTTTAGCAGATGCTTCTATTATACTAAGCAGCTCACAAGTCTGCGAGAGAAATGCCTCAAACTTTCTTTGAATGGTGGTGTTCCACATTCAGAGGTGGTATTCAGAAAACCTGCGTGACAGCAGCAGCCATGTTCTATTTAGAGGAAATGATATGTCCCGAAAGCTCACATGGATTGGCCATGTGTGGACCCTAAAGCCATCTACCTCAGTGGTAACCATACACACGAGCAGCCACAATAATGAAACGGTTGGTGGATTTCTCTCCCGGCTTCCTAATTCTGAAGTGTATATTTTGCAACCATTTGAAGTCTTTTTTTGAAGAATTGTTATTTTTCCCAGCATGAAGGCGTGCAATGTGAGTAGTTTGCATAGTCATGGGAGGTAAGGTTTTAGTTTTATTTTCAAGTTAGACAGCATTCAGGTCTAGTTTTAGTAGCAGGCATTAGTCCAAAATGTAATAAAATGGAAGGCACCAAATAGCCTACCTCAAATTCCTTTCCTTGTCAGCATCTGAAATCCACAATTAGAGATATTTTTCCAGTCCTCAAAGGAATTTATATCACTGGGTTGATTTAATTAAAACAGAAAGTTTCTAGAAGAGGCTGGGAGAGAGTACTGGTAGAGACAACTGGAATTCAGGGCATTTCAGGGGCGAGCTAGAAACCGAGCACAATAGAAACACCCTGGTTTCTACAAGAGTCCCTAGTGATGAGTCCTAAGATGAATAATGGAGTATACGGAGACTGAGTGGAACATTTTCTGTAACCAGGCAAGACTTCCAGTGGTGAGACTGGGATTCCAACCCAACCACAAAACCTTTTGAACTACAATTGTCCTGCCTGTAAGATGTACTGGGGTAATGGTGGCATAGAACTTGTAGGAGTGGCCGACCAATGAGTGGTCCAACTTGTGGCTCATGGCACAAAAGAGAACCCACACCTGACACTATCTAAAGGACCAGGAATCAGAAGGTGGATGGCCCAGAGATCTAAGGTAGCACCAAACACTGCTGGCCAAAAAAAAAAAAAAAAAAAAAAAAAAAAAAAAAAAAAAAAAAAAATCCATCTAACGATATTCTGCTGTATTCACAGGCCAGAGTTATCAGAGGGACTTCTGTCAAGTAAATGATGGAAATAGATTCAAAGACCCACAGGCAAACCTTCAATGGAGCTCTGGGAATCCCCCAGAAGAAGGGGAGGAAGGATTGTAGAGATAGAGGAGTCAAAGACACCCCAAGAAAACTCACAGAATCAACTAATCAAGGCTCATACGGGCTTGTAGAGACTAAGACATCAATCAGAGACCTTGTATGGGTCTGAGCTAGTTCCTCTGTATACGGTATGGTTGTGTAGCTTGGCGTTCTTATGG
Organism: Microtus oregoni; assembly: GCF_018167655.1. Lineage (NCBI taxonomy): Eukaryota > Metazoa > Chordata > Mammalia > Rodentia > Cricetidae > Microtus > Microtus oregoni. The sequence goes on from NW_024543086.1 coordinate 10,478,202, forward strand.
GACTTCTAACAATGGGAGCAGGGGATATCTCTGACTTGTTTGCCTGCTTTGGGGACCCATTTCTTCCTAGTGGGCTGCCCCCTCCAGCCTTGATAGGAGGGTATGTGACTAGTTCTATTGCAACTAGCAAGTTGGGTCATTCATGCTTGGTTGATGTACAGAGAAGGAAAACAGAGATTGATATATGGAAAGGAAGAAGTGGGAGGAGGGGAAGGAGAAGAAGGAAGGGAAAGTGTCACATATAAGAGAAGAACAAACAAACCAACAAATAAAACAAGCTTGCATCTAGCACTTTTTCAGTACCAGGGAATATTGTGGACCATGGACATTAAAAGATAGCTATGTAACTCACACTATTTTCCAAGGCCTCCTGGAAAGGCTATCCTGAATATTAAGACTCAGCTGTGAATCAGGTCTGTTCTTGGCAGGAAAAAGGCAGAGAAAACCAATTTTACTTCCGTCACAATTTCAAAGAGACTTGGTTACATCTGGTTAAGCTGTGCACTTGACAGCCGCTTGTCAAAATATATCATTTGATTTCTAATATGCTTTGTGTATATTCTGCAACAAACCTAGTCATAAAAGGATAAAACGAATGAGAACTTCTCTCTCAGAATTATGGAGCAGTTATTTAATGTTTAAGGGCTGATTAGAATGTACAAAATCATGAATAGTTAAGGACGACCTCGCTAGCAAACCAAATTGCTGGCTATCATAAACAGCTATAAGCTGTCAGAACAGCAAGACTGCATAGTGACCCCTTGTTCAGCTAAGCACACCATTCAGTATCATAGTTAACCTTTGACTGGAAGAGTAAATTAATGCAGATCTAAAAAGATGCAACCTCCTGTTGTAAAAAAAAATCACTTTGGAAATATGACGTCTATCTATACTAAAATGACCTGTAGTAACTTGACTTCTGAAGCATGTGGCTAGGCAGGGTATCATTGCTAATGGGCTGGGGAGGAGCATGTTCTTGAGGGAGAATTGTTAGACATTACAGGTCTCATTTTTTGTTAAATGCTGTCACTGACAAAGAATAGCAACTTGTGTCACGGAGACAATGTCAGGTGTTTCCACCTGTGTTTGTCACACCTTTTATTATTGAACGTGCCTCCAGAAAATGCCCAAATTGCCTATTTGCACTAAATAAAATGTCACTTTGTGAATAAATTAGGCACTTTATGTTACCTTCTGTATGTCTAATGACATTCGCTGTGATATAATGTCTGCTCCTCTCTGGGGGCCAGCTCTGAAAATCAGCTTGCACCTGTGGCTTTGGAAGATGATAAAAAAGAGCTGGATTTTGCTCATCCGCCACCCTACCCTAACCCAGTACAATGTCACTGGTGTTCAAGAAAGGATTTGAAAAACATTGCCAGAATATTTCTGAATATAACTCTAAGGCTTAAAGTTTTGAATTTAGACAGATTTTTTGACATGTCATGGTTCCTGTCCAATGGGAATTGTAAGATGCTTGAAGTTCATACACTCTACCTTTATACTCCTTGGGAACAAAAATAATCACATAAATTACATTAGCTTTGCATAATTGTAACCTGATTACTTTTTTCCTGATAAGTCTGCCTTTGTGTTTATGTACAATTGCTTATATGCTTGAAGTTATTCTAATTCCTCTTTCCTCTCTTAAAAAGAACACCTTTGTTGCAAAGGAGGGGCTGCTTGTTTGTCCCAGCTGCCCGGCTAGCTTAGCCCCGAAATAACCACACAGAAACTGTATTAGTTAAACACTGCTTGGCCCATTAGCTCTAGTTTCTTATTGGCTAATTCTTACATCTTAATTTAACCCATTTCTATTAATCTGTGTATCGCTACGTGGCAGTGGCCTACTGTCCATTTTCACATGGTCACAGGTTCTTAAAGTTATAAAACATACCCAAATCTGAAACATTGTCTGGTAGCTTTCTGGTCTTCTTATAAACACTCAACGGCTATGTCTTGAGCTGACATTTTCTTCTTATTGTTGTATTTAGTTAGTTGGTTGTTTTAATGTTCAGTATGCTACGGATCAAACTGAGGTCTTTACGTGCTGAACAAACACTCTACTACAGGTCAAAGTATCTATGCCCTTAAGGTGCTTATTTTCTTGACACAGCCTCTTGCAATAAAATGTCAGCTGTCCTTGAACTCACTATGTAGCCAGATTGGTTCCAAATTCACAATTCTGTGCCATGGCGTGACAAGATTATAAGCATGTGCCATGATGCCATACTGACAAGCATGCTTCTAAAACGTATCTAAACAGTTGTCCATGCAGAAATTCTATACGGAAGTTTAGCAGGTAAACCATGTAGAGTGAATCTCTTCTCCCTTCTGGTTACCATTACTAAGAAGTATTCAACCCAGATGAATGACACCCTGAAGATTCTTTCAAAGAGGAAAAGAAGTATTAAAAAATAGATTTTCCTTGACACAGTTGATTTTTAAAAAAATATGAAAAATAATTATCTCTAACATCAATTATGTCACTGCAACGTGACAAAAATTATTTAGTTCATTTTATGGGCATTGTTTCTTTGATTATTTACAAATCCCAATGGCAGATATTATTTCCCTGATTTTTACAAAAAAGAGAATGTAGTTACTGTAGCAAGCCTTACCAAAACAAGGAGAAGCCCCCATGCTAAGTGATGCTGGCTGTGTTAGGCCTTTTCCTTTATGATGGGGATTATACAGATATTCTATTGTGCTTAAGTATCAGAGACAAAGAACCTGAGGTTCAATTCCCTCTGGTCTGTTAGCTCTTTACTTGACTTCATGTGTCAGGATTCATTCTGTTTTCACCAAGACAAAAGGAGGTTTAAGTAACTTAGGTTGCTTACACAAGCACACACACACACACACAAACACATGCAGAGCGCATGCATACACACACACACTTACACATGCACATGCGCGCATATGCGCGCGCACACACACACATACACACCACTGCAAAGAGAATGAGAATGAAGAGGAAGATGAGAAAGAGGAAGAAGAAAAATGTATACTTCTTACAACTACCAATTTTAAAATAAGTGAAACATTAGACATGGTTATTTTCAGATTAGACGTCAGCGTTTTATATTCATTCCAATTCTCCCTTTCTCAGACTCTACTTGGTAAAATGGCAAAGGCCAATAATTTCAATTTTAAATTCTTCTAGTGCACAATCAGCATTAAATAGAGCTGTCTTGTTCAATGGTTTAAATATAATATTAGTAAGTCCATAAAGCAACCATGAAACACTAAGCAAACACAGAGGAATAGAATATACTCTTGGGGTATTCTATGGCCATGGTGACTCTTCTTTTCTACCCAACATAAGCACCTATAGATGTTCCATTTGAAAACTGGAATGACAATGTTGGGTTGGGGATGCTAATGATTCTTAGACACAGGCCAGCAGCTATTCAACACAACCCAGGAGGTCTTCCTCATCTCCTTAAAGTTGGGCAGTGGTGGTGACAACTGCATCACAGTCAGGAGAAACAAGTAAGTTCACACAGGAGGAGTATAGATAAGCATCGACCAAGTGGTGTCTCTCCACCATCTAAGCTGTGAATTACTGCCAATCCTCAATCAATGTGGTAGGATCATACATGAGAGAGTTCATAAATGTCTTTATCTTAGTGTCCTCATTGTTGTTTAGGTTCTCTGAGATTGTGATTTGTAGGTTGGTTTTCTTTGCTTTATGTTTAAAAACCACTTATGAGTGAGTACATGTGATAATTGTCTTTCTGTGTCTGGGTTACCCTACTCAAAATAATGTTTTCTAGCTCCATCCATTTTCCTGCAAAATTCAAGACATTGTTATTTTTTTCTGCTGTGTAGTACTCCACTGTGTACACTAAGAGAGACTTACATAGATCTAATCTACACGGGAAGTAGAAAAACACAAGATCTCCTGAGTAACCTTGGGGGGAGGCTTGTAGAGGAGAGGGGAGAGGCAGGAAGGGGGGCAGAGAAAAATATAGAGCTCAATAAAAATAAATTTATAAAGCTAAAAGAAAAAAGATTCAACTCATTAAAATAAATAAATAAATGAAAACAGTTTGAGGGAAAAATGTCTTTATCACTTCAAAATAGCAAAGTGGATTCATCAAAGAATTCATTCATTCATTTATTCTTGTTTTATTCTATTTGTTTATTCTTCCCTTTCTCTTTCTCTTCCCCTCTTTGTCTTTCCCTTCCTCCCTGCCCCCACCCCTGCCCTTCCCCATTACTCCTCTCCCTCTCTCCCTCTGCCTCTTTCACGTGGCTTTCAGTTTTCTGTTTTATGGGATTCCTGAGTACGAAAACAAAATGAGTGGGTCTCTGTGTCTATATGGTTCTCGTGCCTTTTCTCAGGCTCTTTTCCTTCTTTTTGTTTGTTTTATCATATTCTAAGGTGTTTGTTTTTGATTTATCTCATTTTCTCTTATTATTTATGTTAGTATCCTTTAAAAACCCACATGTTCTCTAATGAGAGAAAGAAAGGGAGTAAATCTGGATGGAAGGGGAGGGGTGGAAGAAGTGAAACAGAGGAAAGGGGAACGTCAGGATATATTAGATGAGAAAAAAATAGCCATTTTCCAAAACAGAACAAAAAAGAAGCAATTAGTCAGGCAGTGGTAGTACACGCCTTTAATCCCAACACTCAGAGTCAGAGTCAGACAAATATCTGAGCTCAAGTCTAGTATGGTCTACAAAGGGAATTCCAACACAGCCAGGTCTACACAGAGAAACCTTGTCTCAGAAAGAAGGAGGAGGGAGAGAAGGAGAAAGCAAACCTTGAGCTATGGTGTATATTTTCGATTTAGGATTATAAAATAGATATTCAAATGAGAAAAAACATATTCCTTTACTTTCTCTAAATAAACTTAATTTCTTTAAATAAATAAACATGCTTCGTGATTAGTCACTCCTTTTCTTAAACATTGAGCACTTTATTTTCTGAACATCCTTCAGAATACTGTGAAACTTCCCTAAATTTCTGAAACCAAATCCTGCAAAAGGGATTGCTTGTGCAGGATAGAGCAATGGCACATCTGCACAAAGGAATGTAGTCCCCCCACCGAGTAGGGAACATGTATCAGTTCATTCTTCACACAACAGAGGTTTGGGTTCAAGCCCAAGTTCAAAAAGCTTAGGGGACAGGTGGCTGAGCTTCAGATCTACTCCGCACTGAAAGCTTCAGGCCAGTCCAGATAAATGTGTATTTCCTTTTACAATACTTCCCACTTTGTTTAGTTACATATTTAGACTGCACAATCATCTAGAGTTATCATCTTAAACATTTTCACTTTTATTCTGGTAGGCGACTCACTTATAAGATCTCATGAATGCGAAGTTGTTAGGATAGTTCTTTGGTGTTTTGCTCCTTTGTTTTAAGAAGAGCAAGACTTTAAGAGAATCCATGACTCTCCTCATATATACAAGACCAATATTCGTTGTTGATTATTTTAATTTTTTAATAGTAAAGAAAAGAGTTTTTTTTCTTCTCCAATGATCACTACCTAGAGGCTTAAAATAGACAGATTGGATAATTGCATTTTTTTTCCTTTTTCTTTTCACTGTGTGGAATTTCTGGGTACTACTGTTTGCACTGAAAACTGTCTTTCTACTCTAAGTGATAAGCACAGGCAAAGCCTGGTGGAATGATTTCCTTCTATCCCAGCAACTGTGGAAAATACTAATAGCAGCACCGTATCCCGTGGCAGTCCCAATCAGACACCCAGTAGGGTCCTGTTGCACATATAATCTTCAAGAAACAACAGAAAGACACTTATTGTCATCCCCATTTTCAAGACAGAAAAACTAAGGATGAGAGAGAAAGATACTTGTCCAATATGGGATAGAATTTTGACTTTGTCTCTTTAAAAATCCCAAAGAGCAAATATAAGTAACAATAAAATAGAAAAGACTGAAAATATTCCTTCACAATGAGAAAACAGTGCTTGCAAACCATTTCTGCCTCAAGGGATGCGAGATTCTCCATCTGAACACATTCTGGGGTGACCGGAGCCTCTCATAACCAAGCCCTCTCTGTGACCTGCTTTTCTTAATCTCAGCACATCAACATTCTAGCATTTGCTTTTCCATCGTTCAGGTGTCTGTTAGACTGCGAACAAATAATGGGTAGATATTCTCTTGTGTTTGTATTTTTACCTCAATACTTAGTAAAATGCCAGACATCGTCTAGCAGGGAATGAATAGATGATGTTTGCATGCACAAATAATAAAGGAATCCATCAAAAATCTATCTGTCATTAAACGTGCCAGTGAATGGAGAAGAGGTTAGAGGGTGCTACCGAAATGTTTCTGTAGAACGGAGTGTAATTGGCTTAGGTTAATAATAGGGTATGGTTCTTTTCCTACAATATCAATAGCATATACCTCCATAGAAAGTAGTATAATAATTTCTCAAGGACTATTGCTGATATTTTGCTCTCACTGTTGAATTTTCCCTTAGTTATATTTGTTAAAATTTATTTTCTTATCTGTTCTGCTTCTTTAAATTATAGGCTAATGTGAATTCATGCACCTACATGCTGACTTTTTATCATCGGCTGTTTTGTGGGTCCATACCATAGCCAAATGCCCAAGGCTGGACATTTCATAGAGAAAAGAGCTTTATGCAGTTCATATTTCTGGAGGTTCAAGAGCATACCTTCCAGGTGGTCTGGGACTTAGGCGTAGAGTTGCCATTGCTAGGGCGCAGGTGGTTTGCTTGGATTGATGACAGACGGTAGCATAGCACACTACTGGGAATATGTAAGAGCAGTCAACGTCTCATTTAAAAAGTACAGAGAGATTGTTGTTCTTTTAATAGCCTGTCCACCTCAGTGCTAAACCACTTCTAACTAGATCCCTCATCTCAGTGTGACCATCTCCAACATCATACCTCCCACATAGGAACCTCTGGGGGACACACTCCACCCAAACCTTATTATTCTTTCCATCAGTGATGAATATTTTTACACAATGTCAATCAATGTGCCCATGAAAGTAAGCAGCAGATTATCGAATAGATAAGTGGAACTATCCACAACTTCTCATCAAATAACATTGACATTGGAGTCGGAAGATAAATTCGTCCACAATTTTCAGACATTTTTGGTGTACCCTCCTCAACACGCATTTGGACCTGCCTACGTTGCCAAGCAGCATAGCACTGGGTGATATGTAAAATTCCCTCTGCCTGGATAAAGTCGTTCCTTCCCAACACAGATTAGCACAAGTGCACTGTGCTCTACCTAATGGTTACTTTCTCAGAATATGTTTATAAGTCATTTTACTTACTCTAGATTAAACATCTAAAATAAAAATAACCGAAAATAGCTTCTCTTTGGTGAACTCTTGGCCTCTAACTGGTGTTTTTCTCCGCAGGAGCATTTTGACAGAAATTTTGTAAAAGGACAGAAGTCTTTTACCCTTCCTTGCTAGATGACAGTCTGAAGGTCAGCCTCCCTCCCTCCCCCTTCTCTCTCTCACACACATCTCCCTGCCTACGCCATGAGTGTGTGTTTCCCTAGTTTGGAACTTCTGTAACTCCATCTAAAACGTAAAAAATATTTAGGTACTTTGAATTTTTTGTCTGATAATTAGATAAGCCTAAAATGTGTTCTAGTGTTGTCAATGCTGAATAATGTGGTTAACTTAGTTTTAACATTTTATTCATGTATTTTCTGTGTAGTTTTAAATATTGTGGAATGATTATTGCATAAATATATAGTGAAAAACTTTCTGACAGTATATTTTTCTCCACACATATAACCTTCAAAGTATAAAATAATTCTGAAAAGCAGTACAATATAAATGAGAAACACATGGTATTAATAGCATAGATTGACATGTTAATGAACAAATATATAGAACATGATCCTAATAAGGAATTCTTCCTTCCTTACCACTCTCTCCTCCATTTATCTAAAGTTAATTGGCAGTGGCACCAACTTAAAAGTTCCTATAAATCAATGCTTCAATGAAATCTGAATGAATGCTTAATAACACATGATCACGTTTTGAAAAATATTAATATATCTTAGGATTTTGTTGCTATCATCACATAGTGGAAGCCAGACCTACATAGCGTTATTAGCTAAATGTTCAATTGGCTCTTCCTCCTGCTTGATGAGTACATAGTAAGGCTTACAGGATGTTGTGACTTTTATCTTTTTGCTGATAGATAAACTTGCTGCCCTTGTAACTGGTTTATCCCAGGAGATGCCTTCCTCAGAGACCATGCAGTCACGGAAAATATCTCCTAATTTCCTTCCAAGAATTGTTGCAAGGTTTAATCAAGAAATATTTGTGAGGTGCTCTGAAGAGAGAAGCACTCTCCAGCGGCAGAGAGAAATGATTATTACTAGAATTAGGCTTTACAAAATTCTCTAATCATCATCCAAATCAAATGAAGAGATGATGGAAAATTCCCGGCAAATCACGAAAACAAAAATGAGACCAAAATTTCCCAATATATTTTGCTTTTGATTGGAAATCACACATTGCCTTCCTTTGATGTAAGTTACCATTGAGGGTCTAATATTTTAAATGAGTTCTTGGATCAGAAGTAGAATATCAAGTGTAAGGGTTTGACTTCATTCATTCTATGCTTCTCCAATCCTAAATTGCCTCTAATTTCCCTCTTTACACATGCAGTGTAGGAATGGTTGTTTTTCACAGACCTTGCTTTTCCACTAATTAGTTGCTGGAATTAAGTTTGCAATTACCCAACTGAAATGTTTTAAGGAAATGTGTCATGTATGAGGGAAATAATTGAAATGCTTAATTCGAGGAGAAACTTTGACCTTGTCTTGTATATTGCAAGAGTTTGGACCTTTGTTGCAAGTGAAAAATCTGTAACTCTGGCTGACTCAAACACACACAGAGGCATGGTCTGAAGATACTGAAGTCCCTTAGGAGATTGAAGAATGGGGATGATGCAGGAGAATCATTGGCACATACACTTAGATATATTGATGATTTTCTTCTTGTCTTTTCTTCCCATTGCTCAGGGTTGTCTTTTCCTTCCCTCTGTGACTATTCCTCCTGAACGGAATGTGAATTTTGATGCTACCTATAAATGTTATAGGCTTCTCAAGGTTGATTCATCACCTTCTCTTCTGTAGTGACAGAATTCCCAGGCAGGGAATTGCTAGTGGGTGGTGAGATACCCATATTAAAGGAACTACTAAATCTGGAAAGTGAGCTCCTCCTGCAACTAACCTAATGCTTGCCCAAATAAACATGCCAATTGAGTGAAGGGTTATTTGTAGCATTGAGAAAGAAGAGCTGTGGGTCTGTGATCATTTCCATAAGAATGCAGCAAGTAATTTAAAGAGGTATTGTTTGTACCACATTATATATGTCCCACAACTGAATGGAGAATTAGGGAAGAAATCATATAATCAAATAATAATGTATTTATAACTATAAATAATAATAAACTGTTCTAACATAATTCCTAAAATAGGAGAGCTAAAGTTTGCAAATAATCAACTGAATATGGCACTAACAACCACCAGCATTTTCCTAAAAATTACTCAAAACCTGCTTATGGATCTTGCCATTCACTGTACATTGAATGGTAAATGCATAGAAATCTGTGTTAAGAACTGTGATTACAACAATAAGTAAGGCAGTCTAATGAGAAATTGGTATATTTATGTGCAATAATGCAGCAATGCAGAAAATGCACTGTTGGAGTCTTCTCCGTGCTACCAGGAGAGCACAGCCATTCTAGAAGCAAGAAACTTCCTGAAAGAGCCAAACTCCAAGCCAAGTGGAGAAGAGAAAGGGAAAGCCTATCAAATAAAGTCAGGGGAAAAGAATCAAGGGCCGTGGTTACCATCTTAGCTACGGCCCCCACCTTTGTGATAAGATGACTTTCATGAAAGCATGTTAAGGAAGAAAATGTTTCTGTTGGCTGGCAGTTTGAAGTCACGGTTCATGATGGCAGGAAGTCGTAGCAGTAGGTGTGTGAGGCAGGAGGCAAAGTTTTATCTGTAGTAAAGAAGCAGAGAATGATGAATGTCAGTGCTCAGCTCCTGCCTTCCTTTTGGTATGGTCCATTATCCTAGGGAGTATCATCCACAGTGGAAGGGTCTTCCCATAGAAAAGTAGGCTAATTTTATGGAAAAAGTAAGTCAGCATTCTTTATATCCCCACCATACAATTTTCCCTACCTCTCAACCACTTTTTTTTTTCCAGGTTGGGAAAAAAAAAATCTACTTGCAATAAAAGATTGTGTTGTACACAGAATTAACTATTTGGATAGATTTTTGCCCTGCTCCAAAAATGCAGGGCTGTGTTCTTCTCTCCCTAATCTCTTACCTCCACTAGATCCAGACGTTCAATTATAGCCAGACTAAATTGAATGCCTTCCCTTGCCTTTACTCATCATAGAGTCATTTGAATTTGCTCACGGGAATTTTAATGCTTGGGACCAAGTCTTTTTCCCTATCTGCCAGAATCTGTGGTTCTCATTATTAAAAACTCAGTTTGAGGTCTTCCTCCTGGGGCTACTCATTACTTTAGATAGTTGTGGTATGGGATTCTTTCTCTGTTGAGTCCACCCATATCTTCTGTAACGTTCAGGGTTAAGTGACTCTATTTTTGTGTCTCCCACCTTTGTGTATTTATCTTCCTCAGATACCCCAAGTCCAAGCCTCAAAGCACTTGCACACACCCCCTTGAAAGTGTTTATTAAATTGAATGATACTCACTTATTCACTGGGGCAACAGCTGGGCATGCTCTGCTTTACTGGGTGCATGTTTGATGTGAGCTTTCCAGAAACTTCTCACACATCAAGAATAACATTTTTATCACTTCCTTGGAAATTATGATTGTGTTCTGAAACAATTTTATGATTACCATCCTAGCAAACTTACCATTTTACAATAACAAAATGCATTGCCTTTAAACTGTACCGACTCAGGAGATATTTAGTCCATGGAATTAAGATATAAGAATTTAATGGAAATCTACCTATCAATAGTAACCCATTTTTGCTTACTCTTTCTTTTTGGTTGATTTAGTTTAGCCTTCTTATTTGACAAGGAGTCATTCTGTTTTTTATTTTTAATGCAACCACACTATGTTCTAAACAGTTTCCTATTGAATCATGCTATATGTGTATCGGGCCTTTCACAATATTATGATGAGGATGGACCTGTTAAATTATCAGTTTCTTGCTATATTTCTTATCTTCCATTATTAAGCGATTTCTTTTTCTTTGTGCCATGGATTTCTTTAGCCCCCTGCCTTTGTATATGATAGAATATTATGGTGTGCATGCGTCAATCTGTAGGGTGCCCAGGTGCTCCTAGTCATCTCGAATTCCAAAATCTTTTTGCCATTGTCAGATTGAACCCTTCTCACACTTGTTCTCCCAATCCTCATCCATGCTTTGTGTCATTTACCTTTATTGATGCTACACAGTATCCTATTCAGTGTAAAGCAAATATTTTGTTCCATGTTCAATCTTTTTAGTTTTGTGAGAATCTCTTGTTTCAACTCTGAGGCTCAGATGCTTGAAGTTGTGAAATGTAGTATAGGAAAACTGGCTGCATCTCCTGTGTATGGGAACACTGGCTCAGGACGCTAGTCTCCTATATATGTTTATGTGAGATCTGGGAATATTATTTTCAACCAAAAAAGGTACTACCATCTCTTAAAGAGTGATTGTGTCTTGAATCATCATAAGTATCACAATGACTGGACCCTCATTTTAAATATTTAATTTATTAAAATTACAGATTCAGGCCTGAAACTTTGAACTCGGAGAATTAAGGTAAGACATTCCATCTCTAGAGAATATACTTGTGTAGAAGGAGCTGTGGGCTGCGTTCCTGCTGCCCATCCCCCGGCCACCTGGCTAGCTTATGCCCTGAAATAACAACACATAAACTGTATTCATTTAAATACTGCTTGGCCCATTAGCTCCAGCCTCCTTACTGGCCAACTCTCACATCCTTTTCAACCCACCTACATTAATGTGTGTGGCACCATGAGGTGGTGACCAACCAGGAAGATTCTAGCGTATGTCCATCTTGGGCTGGAGCTTCATCGCATCTGCCCAGGAGAGGAGCAGCATGGCGTCTGTCTAACTTCCCTTCTTCCCAGCATTCTGTTCTGTTTACTCCACCCACTTATGTTCTAACCTATCAGGCCACGCAGTTTCTTTATTAATTAACCAACGAAAGCAACAGATTGATATATGACACTCCCACAACATAATTGCTTTGACTCTGTCAATGAATTCGCTCGAAGATACAGTGGTTTTTGTTGTTTGCTTTTGTTTGATTTTCTTTGTTTGTTTTGACACTGGGTTTCTCTCTGTCAGCTCTGGCTATTATGGAACTCACTTTGTAGACCAGTCTGACCTGGAAGCCATTTACTGCCTCTGCCTCCTGAGTACTGGGATTAAAGGTGTGGGCCACCACCACCTACTTTCCTACTTTATTTTGAGAGCAGTTCTGTGTTTACAGTCTGAGAAGATGTAGGCATTTCCATATACCCTTACTACACATAAGCATAGCTCCTCCCATAATCAGTCCTCATGCTATCAAGGTATATTTGTTGGTACTGTCATCCAAAGTCTCTGTTTATGTAAAAAAAATAAGTCTTGGTTTGGTAGATCCTTTGGGTTTGGATGAATTTTTAATGACATATCTGCCTGCATCGGATCACACTGAATAGTTGCACTGAGATAAAAATTCCTATGTTACAAAATAATTTACTGATTTCATTTCTTTTATTTTTTTTTTCAACTATCCTAGCACCCATTCTTCCTTCCTTTTTCTTTTAGGGCTTTTAAAATACTTTTCAATAAAATCTTCTATTGAAGGTAGATACTTGAAAAAAATATTAAAGCAATGACTTTCATCCATAGTATGAGAATGATTGATTCACATACTACAGATGAAAGCTCAAGGTCCAAATCAGGAGCAGAAGGAGAGAGAGCACGAGCAAGGATTCAGGACCGCGAGGGGTGCACCCACACACTGAGACAATGGGGATGTTCTATCGGGAACTCACCAAGGCCAGCTGGCCCAGGTCTGAAAAAGCATGGGATAAAACCAGACTTGCTGAACATAGTGGACAATGAGGCCCACTGAGAACTCAAGAATAATGGCAATGGGTTTTTGATCCTACTGCAAGTACTGGCTTTGTGGGAGCCTAGGCAGTTTGGATGCTCACCTTACTAGACCTGGATGGAGGGGGGTAGTCCTTGGACTTCCCACAGGGCAGGGAACCCTGACTGCTCTTTGGGCTGATGAGGGAGGGGGACTTGATTGAGGGAGGGAAATGGGAGGTGGTGGCGGGGACGAGGCAGAAATCTTTAATAAATAAATAAAAAAAGAAATAAAAATTAAAAAAAAAATTTCCTCCCTGTATACATCTCGAGACTTCACCCCAACCTCCTTTGTGTTGGTCAAAGAAGTCACCATCAACTCCCATGAACTTCCTTGGTAATGACTGCTAACTACTGTTCAGGTGTCTTTTGTTCCTTAAGTATAACAGGAATGGATCAAGGAAAGGGTCACTTGATGAGAGTGCCTGCTCAACACATTCTCACCGAGCCTTTAAAGGTCATGATGATGATAATAAAGATAATGATGTTGATACGATGATGATGATAGTTATGATGACAATGTGATACTGGATCCACAGGTATTAGCAATCCTACACCAGTACAAGGCTTCCCAGTACACCCAAATTGGAAATATCCAAATGTTGACAGGGTTTTGTTTGATGATTTCTCCCACATCAGACAACATGTGTTATTACTTTCCAAGCTTCTGCTCTTTGCTCTGACTTCTCTCACCAATTTTTACACTTGCCCTCATATCACTCCATGTTTTGAGCTGGTGTTCCAAATGAGCTGTGAATGCTTCCTGTAAACTTTGCTCTTTCCATATGATCTGCATGCTCAAGCATCAGAAAAATCTACCTTTCCTTTGCCAACAAGGAGAGCACCTGTAACGATGGCAAAAGAAAAGAAATCACACATAGAGAATAATGGAGAAGCTCTCATCAGTTGCTATCGACCAGCTTTTCCTAACTCATTTGGTAAATATAATCTGTGATTCACTCTCCAAAGCATTTGCTTTGAATGCCTTGCTTTTGCAAAGTTCCGGTTATATGACAGATGCTGAATGCTTATGAATTCCTTTCACAGATTTGTAAGACATTTGTCCTTATGATATTATGCATTTTTGATACAGTAATTAACCACACGAAAGTACACAGTCAGAATTTATCAGCAGTTAATATGGACATGTGGAATGGATCGTGGCAAAGGTTTCACTATAATAAATGCAATAACTTTTCATTTTAACTTAGCTAGCAGAATGTCAATAAATATAGCATTTGAGGCTGGTGTGTTTTTGGTGTGAAAATATTCATCATTTTCCTGAATGTATGAACACAAATGGGCACTGGAATTATGAAACCTAGAGAAAAACTTTTGTTTTTATCCCCCAATACAAATATTTAGCAGTGCCTCTAATTTGCCCATAAATCTACATATCTTGAAGGTATACCCTCTTCCATCTGGCTTTCATGCTTCAGCGAAGGATGTGCTGCAAAGACCTCACTGTTTCATGTCCATCAGTCAAACCAGTTTCCTCACTGCCATGTGTGTGTGTGTGTGTGTGTGTGTGTGTGTGTGTGTGTGTGCACGTGCACGCATGTGCGTGTGCAAGCACATGCTTCCATTTAAAATTGAGATGCTATCTGATGAGGAAGAGACAATGGCACTACTGGGCATCATATAACACTAAAGGTCCCAGTACCAGCAATGGATTAACTGTTTCAAAATTTATTGGTCAAGGAGGTCCCATAGCCCCTCCACCCTACCCTAACCATTACAGCCTATTGACATTGCTCTTACTTACTGTTCTGTAATTGAAAGCAAGACCTTATGGAAGTCATCACATATTTTAGTCACAGACCATGGAAAAATCAAACAGGGAATAATGAGGATGCTGCATCCTCACTGACAAGCAATAGTAGTGCTGGAAGCTATCATGCCTATACCCAGCATCATCACTGGGGCAAAGAACCTGTGTCTAGGTATGTCATAATACATAGGGGAGACCTAACCACTTTTATTTACCTAAATGAACATAGTATCAAAGCAAACCCTAATGACTTACAGGTACACCCTTAGATTAGTGCATGGCTCAGCATTCACCTGTGAGGCTTCTTACAGGAGATAGTGAGTTATACAGAGACCCATAACTGGTCAAGTTGCAGAGAATGGAAGACTGTGCAATGCGTCCCCCTAAATGAGATATCTATATCATATTTCTTTCCCCAAGACTCAGAAACCATCCTAGAAGAGGAGTTAGCAAGAGTATGCAAGCTAGAGTAAGAGGATAACTACAGAAAAATTATATTTCCTGGGCTCCACAAAGTGGTTGCTCCTACAAGCTCATGGCAATGTGCCAGCATGTACAAGCCTCCTCCATCTTAAGGCAAACAAGAATCACAGCATGGCTGGGTGGTGGTGGCACATGTCTTTAATCCCAGCACTCAGGAGGCAGAGGCAGGCAGATCTCTATGAGTTTGAGGCCAGCTTGGTCTACAAGAGCTAGTTCCAGTTCCATGACAGGCCCAGAGCTACAGAAAAACCCTGTTTTGAAAAATCAAAAGAAGAAGGAGGAGGAGGAAGAGGAGGAGGAGGAGGAGGAGGAGGAGGAGGAGGAGTAGGAGGAGGAGAGAAAGAAAATAGAAAGAAAAAATTGCAGCAGCACAGCATGAAGCAGAGAAATGGGCATGAATCACGAGTTCCCTCTGATAACTGAGGTGTTCATGGAAACTGATGACTTCCAGGAAAGAGTCAGTTTTCTTTGAAGGTGTGCCTCCTACCAGGTCAGTCATATTATAAGAGGTGGCACAACCTAGGATTATTTAGACAGTACATATTAGATTCAATGGTCTAAAGATAAGTGACGCACAAAGTTGGTTGCATTGGGCATTTCAGTGGCTCTTACAAGACTTGGAGGGAGGTCGAATATTATCAAACTGCAGTGTTTGCAGTTTGCTGTGAATTGGTAATTATATGTTTAGAATCCCACTGTAGGACTGCTTTACATGTGATTTAGCTCTGAATCTCACAGTGGCTTTTGAAGAATGCCCTAACTAGTATAACTATATCCATAGGTGCGCACGTGCGCACATGCACATGTGGAGATGCGTATGGATGCTAGATGTCCTTGATCATTCTTCACCTTTATTTTTTGAAACAGGTCCCACAGAAGCCACGCTTATTGGTTAGCTAATGAGCGTGGAGGGGATCCGCCAACTTCTCAAAACCATGTGTCTTAGGTGACTTTTATATTGTTATACTAAAATACTACTATCAAGGCAACTTATACAAAAAATTACTGTAGGACAAGGTTTCAGAAAGGTAGTGTACATGACCATTATGGCAGGGACCATGACATCAGGCAAGCATGGAGCGAGCATAGGAAATGAAGTCTCGCATCTTGTTCTTAAAATAGTAGGCAGAAAATATAGAGACACTAGGAATTGTGTGAGGCTTTTGAAAGCCCAAATCCCACCCCTACTCTTCCAATAAGGCCGTGCATACTAATCCTTGACAGATAGTTCCACCAACTGAGGACCAAGTATTTAAACATATGAACCTATGGTGGTTATTCTCGTTAAAATCGCCACATTATTGCTGTATTAGTGTCAGGTGACATATGTCACAATGTCCAGATTTTTAAATGGGTTCTAAGGGTCCTAACTGAGCGTCTTAAGCTTGTGTATCAGGTACTTTACCAACAGAAGAATATCTCAAGACCTTGTTATTATTTACAACACTAGAATTCTCATAGCCTATGATGAATATATATGTGCATATAACATATTGTGCGTATATATATGGCATGCATATATATGCACATACACATGTATACACAACCACATTCACATGCATGTGTGCATGCACACACATATTTACTCTTATAAGGAGTGTGCAAAGTATTATCATTTAGAGATGTTATCAAACCTTAACAAGGATAATTTAATTTTGAAGGGGAACGGAAATAGAAACAAATTTGCAGTTTTGTGAACAAGATAGAAAGTGCAGGGGCTGGTGCTGAGCAAACTCTCAGCCAGTAAGGAAAATAAAGCTGCTTGCTATAAAGTCTGACAACCCCTGTTTCATCTCCAGAACCCAAATGATGAAAGAATAGAACAGAATCCCAAGAGTTATCCTCAAACTTCCATGTGTGTGCTACAGCACACACACACACATGCACACACATACACACAAATAAGTGTGACATAAATAAATAAGGAATAGCACAATTAGTTTAAAGCAAACAAAAAAAATGCATACCAGAACATTTTGGAGAAGTATGTGCTTCCATGATGCTGTTGGGATTTCACAGGATTAATGCTAAGAATCAAATGGCATGTGTGAACGTTGCTAAAAGCAGTACCGTTAATGCTGTCTCTGGCTTGTGTCTTTTCTATATTTACTATAGAACTGGGTGTTGTTGAATTACGGACTTTAGGACACAAGTGTGGGGGAAGTGAATGTTCTGAGTTCTATCCAGTGGCTTATATATAATAGAAGCTGGGAACTTTGGCTAGTACAGATTTGTGCTAAGTTCATTAATAAACGTATTTGTGAGCTCTGGATCCTTGAAAATCTTGATTAAATTATATGTATATGTACAAACACACACATATATATATAACACAAGCACACACATATATAATATATATATATAATATATGTATGTAATCTAATACACACATATTTCAACACTCACATACCACAGACATACACACATTTGAGATAAGACATTTTGTCGCCCAGTCAGGCCTTGAACCTGGAACTCCTTGGCCATCCTCCTGCCTAAGCTTCATATAAATTTTAATATTTCCTCCTTAAATTGTTTTATGGTGGCTCTGTGAATCTTTGCCTATATGTGTACCTTCCAAACTATTTAAGTGTAAGGAAGAATAGGCTGCTCTGAATTTATAAAGTAGGATTGAATTATAATTTCAAGAGCATCTTTTCAGCATCACAAATGGAATGCTTTTCTTTATATTTGTGCTGTCTCCTCCCATTGAAATGAACAGCAACTGTGATAATTATCAAATGTCACTATTTATATACATCTTCCAAAATATAATCATTTGCTACTACCAATATACATGCTGACTTTATAGATGCAGTAGGCATGTTCAGCAATTATCACTCAAAGTATTTCCATAAACTTGAATGTGACGTTAAGAATTCCATTTAACAAAATGGATGTCTCATCTTGTCATGATCGACATCTCAGAGACGTGTTTGTAATTCAGTGACCACAAAAACAATGGTGGCTTTGTTGAAAATAATTTCTTTTTGGTCTCTTTATCATCATCATCATCATCATCATCATTATTATTATTATTATTATTATTTCGTTGAAGTTTTGCCTTCATGTCTCTAAGTCACAGATACGCTGGTTTTTGTTTCATGATGTCAAACTGTAAACTATTAAGCTCTCCAATATTACCCAACATGTCACATGGCCAGCAAGTACTTTGTGTCTAAGCTGGCCAATATGCTGTGTTCTGTTCTGAAAGGCAGGTAAATGGTGGTGCTCAAAAGTCTTACTCACCACTTGAAGTAATCCCTGGTAAATGTCAAAATGACATTTCAGGTGGCTTTTTAATGAGCTAGATGTGTTGATCATTATTGCTGTGTGATTGTTAGTCACATCAAGTCTGGGCTCATTTAAGGCCTGTGCTTCCTGCGTTGTGTTCACTACCCAATCTTGTGTCGTGTTTCCAGAGCCACGGACGCTGCATCTGAGAGATGAGAGAGCCTAGTCTTTTATTAACTTTGAGTTGAGCCAAAATGAGCTTTCTAACTTAATAAAAAGCATACTCTTCTTCAAATATGAATGGCTTTAAAAAAAAATTGTACTTCGTGTTGACTTTCTGCTCAGCAATGTCTGATTCACCCACACAGTGGCCAGGTTACATTTCTCCACTTCCGGGAGCCGCCCTCCAAAGTCCTTATTATTAATTGATATTTATCGAGCGTTTGTTAGCGTGTGGCTTTGCACGGGTCCCGCTGTTTAAAATATTCTTCCTTCAATGTAAGATCTATCATTTACATTAAACACAGTCCTCCATCAGACACATAAAAGTTTCAAACACTGGATGGCCTGGCCTCCAATGAATCAATACTACACACTGCTTCTGGCGGTTTTGGTCTGGGCGCCTTCTCAGCCCTGACCGGAAAGCCCCCGGAGAAGCGCTGATTTTAAGATGGTCTGACTACCACTTCTGCCCCCTTAATAGCCATCATGTGAAATTTACCGCCCTATAGCACACTTTAGGAAAGCTTCTGCAACTTGCAAGCTCACTTTGTTTGCAGCAGTCAAAGCCCTGGGGGCATCAGCATTTAACTGTGATTTGAAATTGCTGAAGTGGGCCGTTCCACCAGGCTGGGTGGCAAACACAGCAAGTCTAATAACAGAAGGTGTCTGTTTGGGGGGAAATGGCCAGACAAGCTGTGTTTGGAAATGTCCTCAGGGGGATAGATGGTAATGTCTATCTATCTAAGAAACTGCTTTCCTTCCTTCCTTCCTTCCTTCCTTCCTCCCTCCCTCCCTCCCTTCCTTTCTGTCTTTCCCTTCCACTCTTCCCCTCCTACTCTTCCCCTCCTCTCTTTTTCCCTCAACACCCCCCCCCAGCGCTTCTCTCTCCCTTTTTCTCATTTCCCTTTCTCTTTCTTTCTGAGGCCAGACAAAGCTTCAATGTAAACTGTGCTGACCTTGGGCTCAATGTTTTTATTCAAGGCTTGTTGAACCCTTGGTCAAGCTCCTCTCACTGGTATTAATCATTCAGATTCCAGGTGTCAAACAGACAATTGGAACCCTGCACAAAAGCTGAGTAAACTGTACAGTTTGGGGGAAATGAAGAGAGATTGAAAACAGAGGATTAAGAAAAATAAAATGGATTAATTCTTGGCATAATTTGTACTAGGGCTAGGAGTCTAATGGAACTGTTGGATATTGTGTGTGCGTATGTGTATGTGTGTGTGTGTGATTAATAACCACCATGGTTTCATTGGTGAAAAAATGATGAATACAGTGTAGGGAAAAACAATCGTTCTTTATCTGCACCCACTACATTGTGAAATCTAGCGATGGCTTCTCACTGGGGGTGAGGTTGCTCGTGGGATGGGTAACCTTCTAAGTCAGACTTCTGTAGCCATACTTCAAAACATTTTGGAGCTTTAAAAACTCACCCTCATTTTATTTGTAAAGAGGAAGGAGTTTTAGGAACAGAAACGTGTTTCTGAGAAGATTTTCAGTACTAGGTTTATTTGTACCTAGGTACTGTGAAGCACCGATGTCACTAGCCACGAGAGCAAGCAGCCTTTCCTTTTAGAGCCAATGGGCTGACCAAAGGAGGGGCTGTCCATTTCAATACAAAACAAAACATTAGAATGGGGTGAGAATATGGGTAGGTTTGAGGATTTCTGCAATGCTACCTTGTATTTCTGTTTATACAGACACAGGGTCATATCAGGTTTTTCGGGTTCTTTCCCACTTTGTATTCCTTAATTCTTCAGGACTCTTGATAACATAGATGGCCCTGGGCTTCCACTTGGTTGGGATACAAGGTTAATGTTTAAAGAGAGTAACGGGGATGCGCTCTCTGTGTTTTTAATAAACATTCTTAGATGAAATGAAGGCAAGAAAATCCTAAGAATGTTTTCGGAAACACTGTGTTGAGGCAAGAGTTCATCAGGTTACAAGTGAGGAAGGAATCTGGGCTTCAGAGAAATGAACTTTTTAGATCATGAAGCTAGCAAAGTTTGAAGTTTGGGCACTGTCCAATTTGCTTTGCATGCTGATTATTTGATGGAATCCTGATATAGTCCTCATCCACAGTCGGAGAAGACGTGTTTTGACAGGGCAAACCTCTGCGCCTCAGTCTTGGTTACTGTAATGATTAAACTTGATTGCTAACTTGATTGGGTTGACAAACACCCAGATCAGTGAAGCGTAACCAGGGATAGATCTGTGAGGCTCTTTTCAGAGACGATTAGATTAAAAAGGCTGCGACAGTGACAATGGATTGTCCCATTGGTGGATTCACCATACGATGGCATTATTGGGAGGTAGAGAAAAGTTGGAGTTCACACTTACCTGAAAGGAGCTTGCCACTAGGGTCCATCTTGGGGGCTATATCTTGGCATGGTCCCTTCCTGCTATGCTCTGCTTCCTCAGCGTCATGATTTGTCCTGCTCCAGTGAGTCCACCTCCCTGCCACAATTTAGAAAATCCTCTGAACCACAAGGTGAATCAATATTTTTCCCTCCTAAGTTCTTTCTGCCGAGCATTTGGACACAGTGGCAATAACACCAATATTAATTAGTTGATTGGTTATTGGCATTGTGCATTGATGTAACTTGGAGACCTTTTAAAGAATGGATAAGTGAATCTCCCCTGATACTTCACTGCTTACAGAAACTTTATGGAAGTGGACAGCTTTTTAAAAAGATTCTCAGTTGGGCAAAAGGACAGATAAAGAGGTCTTTCTTTTTTCATATTTACGTATCTATTTTTTTAAACAACATTTTCTCATTTTACATACCAATCCAAGTTCCCACTCATTCCCTTTCTTCTGCTGCCCCCACCTTCCACCAACCCCACCATATCCACTCTTCAGAGAGCATGAAGCTTCCCATGGGGAGTCAACAATGTCTAGCGCATCACTTTGAGACAGGACAAAGGCCCTCACGCCTATATCTAGACTGAGCCAGATGTCCCTCCAAAGGGAATGGGCTCTTCAAAGCCAGTTCAAGCACTAGGGATAAATCCTGGTCCCACTGCCAGTGGCTCCACAGACTGCCCCAGCTAAACAACTGTCACCCCATTCATATGGTCTTGTTTGGGCCCATGCAGAGTCCCCACTCCTCACAGACTGGAGTCAGTGAGCTCCCACTAACTCAGGTTAGGTATCTCTGTGAGTATCTCCATCTAAGTCTTGACCCCTTTGCTCATATTATTGCTCATCCTTCTCTTTGATTGGACATTGGAATCTCAGCTCAGTGCTAGCTGTGGATCTCTGCATCTGCTTCCATCAGTTGCTGGATGAAGGTTGTATGATAACAATTAAGGTAATCATCAATCTGATTATAGGAGAAAGCCAGATCAGGAACTCTCTCCACTATTGCTTCGGGTCTTAGCTAAGGTCATGCTTGTGGGACTCCTGGGAACTTCCCTAGTGTCAGGTTCCTTGGTAGACACATAATGGCTCCCTCAACCAAGATATCTCTTTCCTTGCCCTCTCTCTTTCTGTCCTTCCACCATCACTTCTGGATCCTCCAGTTCCCTCAAGTTTTCCTCTCCCTTCTTTTCTCTCTTCCCCCCTCCCCTTCTGTCCTCCCTTCTTTAACCACCATGCTAAGAAATACTATGGTGAGGCAAATCCACATTGTTTTAGTGGAGAACAATCTGAGTGGTGGTCTCAGATTTGATGACTATATGAACCTTTGCATGAAGATAGTTTTTCTCAAGAGAATTCATGCATAAATGACCAGAAACAATGATATCTTATCCACACGGATGTGATCTTGGATTTAACATATAAGATGTAGTGGAGATAAAGAGGAGGAATGGGTTTGCACCAAATAACTTAGAGCTGAAAGCGTGTCATTAAGAGGGTGTCAGTGAAAAAGCACCAGAAATTTCCAGGACCCTGGTAAAATTGTGACAGCAGAAGGGACTAAGGGTGAGACAGTGTTTATCCAGATGTCATAACATAAGGTTACAATAAATACAGTAATGACCATGTAAATGATGAGCAACATCAATCACGCTAATATTTGTGAAAATTCTACTGACACATTAGACTTTAATGCATGATAAAGATGAAAAACTAGAAGAAGGCTCAATAGATGGTATTGGTACGAATCATTGGTAACTTCCAAAAATAATGCACTTATTCTTAACTTCTAACTTGCATCAAAATAATTTCCAGATGACTGAAGAATGGTTTCCCTACATAGTTAAAATTTTAGGGGTAAAAAAATAAATATGGTTTAATTTGAAAATTCTAAAAGTATTTTTGTCTATGCAAAAAAGAAACATGTGAGGCACACAGTAGCATTAAGCATAACATTTTGTGACAGTAATATATGTAATAATGTATATATGTATATATGTATATATATATATATTAATTGGTTTGTCCAAAATTTCTTCAATGAACAAGCATTAGATTTCATTAAAGAAATATTATAAAACACAATGTTTTGTATTAATTTTTCACAGTGACCTTTTAAAACCACAAATTTTCTTCATGTCATCAATTATTTATTTGACATTTATTGAGTGTGTATCTTGTGTCAGAGCTAGTGATTGGGATCACAGATAAACACAGAGACAGCTTTGGGAAGCCATAGCCAAGGAGGACTGTAAGAAACTGCACTTCAGATTTCACACAAAGCAAATCAGAACTTCAAATGTCCAGCTATGAGAGAGTGGAAAGGCTTTTTGGCCATGAAAGGGTTGAAGCATCAGATGCCATTTTTCTTTTTCGGCTACTTCTTGTGAGCTGACATGTTTTTCAGCAATCATTCCAGCTTGGGAGAATGCTATTTCTTAAGCAGTGCTTTATGAAGGCTGAGTGTGCCCCACCAAGCTTAGAGACCATTCAGGGCTCGACTCTCCAGTGCCTCAGGCTTGGCTTTGGCCTTGATTAAGCCTCACATCAATAGGATGTCTGTAGTGACCCTGGTCTTCCTTCTGATTATTTTTTTGAGAAAAATGAAACTCAGTTTTAGCATAGCTTCCCTGTGTGCAGGTCCTGACCTGAGGCTTACAGTTCTATTGTCGCGTAGAGTTGCCATGAACCACATGTGGCTGTTAAGAACTTGAAATATGACTACAGCAAACAGCTCTGTGAGACAAGTATAAAACCACAGCAGACTTCAAACATTTGCTTAAAATCTAAGGAAGTTTCCACTGATGACTTATTTAAAATGATAGCTTTTTTTTTCCAGTTTGGGCTAAACACTGTCACAAGTCATTTTGCTTTTTAAGACTTAAATAGGATTAATAGAAACTTTGAAATTACAGATGTGGCTCTCCCTGGTGGCTTCACCTTCCAAGTTCATTGTCAAGGACTGGATTAAAAGTTTCAAGTAGATAAGCACCCAGGTGTTCCAGATGCTAAACCTGCTGACACATTTTATTCCATCCTTCCAATAACGCTGCCTAAGCCCATTACTGAGCTCCACTTCTAGATCCCTGAAAAAGTGCGGGGCAAGGTCTATTGTCTGCTTTGGCTGGTAGAATTTTGGCTTAGTCCTTCCTACAAAACTGTGGTGAAAGGGGCAATAATGACAGATACTACCTCCCATTAGGGTTCCCATGTGATAAGGAGCATGGAAGAAACCCATGTTTTCAAATTCTCACCTCAATCTTTCGTGCATGCTTGTATTACACACACACACACACATACAATACACACATTTTCTGTGCATGTGCGTTTCTGAATACTCAAATGCATGACTATCTGAAGAATCCCATCATTTATAATAACTGCCAAGAATCATTCATTATGACATTTAAGGCTAAGGGCAAGCGGAAGTCTTCTGCATCAGCAGCATCTCCTGTATCCCTCACCTCCTAACCTAGTTCCTCTCCTCTCTTCACCCTGCTATGGAATCCTTCTTTGAGCTAGCTTCGGGTTGAACAACAGTACCAGATACAGATAAAATCTGACTATTGTGTAGGATGCAAGGAAAGAAATATGTTGGAATCTCACTGATCCCTCCCACATCCACCTTAAGTTGCACACTAACTGCTAAAATAAGTCTGGGCTCCATAAGAATCGAATTTGAGCCAGGCAGTTGTGGCGCACTCCTTTGATCCTAGCACTCGGGAGGCAGAGGCAGGCGGATCTCTGTGTGTTTGAGGCCAGCCTGGTCTACAGAGCTAGTTCCAGGACAGGCATCAAAGCTACACAGAGAAACCCTGTCTCAAAAAACAAAAACAAACAAACAAAAGAATCAAGTTTGGAAAAGGAAAATTAGGCCCAAGAAAGAGTATTTTAAGACCTCTTCTCAGCACTGACAGTCAGATTCCTGAGTTAACTAGATTTGGTGCAAAGTAGCATGGCCATTCCCTTGCCTTCTGAATAAACAACCACTTCAGAGTTCCTCTTGAGCAGGTAGCCTAAGGGGACAAAGCAGATAAAATAATTGAGAAAGAAACCAACCCAATCTAATCAAACTAATGGAGAATGTGTATCCTGGTGACTGTATTTCATACCAATGCAGACTTCATTTACAGAATGACCTTCCACACTTGCAATAAAGGTTCAAACCCCCCTTGCGCAATAAAGGTTCAAACCCCCCTTGCTTAAGATTTGGGTCACACTTCCCTTTCAGAGCCAATATGAACACTAGAATGCTTTTTGAAGAGTTATGATCACATATTAAGGAAGAACACTAGCAGCATACTGCTGTCAATCCCCCCTCAATTACTCAAATTTAGGATATTCCTTTCGGGTACCTGAAAACGGGTATCACTGAAGGCACAAAAGGACGTAGGTCTCCATAGATGCTCTGAGAATGAGCAGGCTCAAGCTTGACTGTGTCGCAGTAAGTCCTCTCCTTTGCACATGAAGCTGAGTCATCTGTGCTTTGTCTACATCTTACTGTCCTCAGAAATCAATGATCATGATACATCAGGATCTGGTTGTGAATGAGGGAGGATATGTCACTCTGAAGACAACCCAATGTTTACGTTTTTATCTGTTGATATTTTAATTAACAATTTAAGTGCTATGTTTGCCCTGTGAGTTCAATGGGAAAAACTCTGCAAATAAACAGCAGTTCCCTCTTGGACAATCACTCTGTAAATTAGCTTACTTTGTCAATAAAGTGCATGCCTATCAGGCTCTTCAAAGCAGCGGGGGTAAGGATGTTCATTTACTTAAGCAGTAGGTTCTACCATTAGCGTGTGTGATTGGTGTTAATTAGAACTGTGTGTGCATGTCTCCCTGCCACAGAGCCCACATTCTCAAAATCCTAGTAACAATCAGGCTATTAATAAATTAAGTACCCATATTTGTTTGTATTCTTCTTTAATTTAATTGAACATTTTTTTGAGTGATACTATTTGATAAGCATTTGAGGACTGGTTTCTTGGTACTCGGATGGTTTAAGTCATGCCTGATGGCTGTTTGTAAGCAGTTTAATATATGTACAATATTCATTGAACTTTACAATGGGTGAGCGAGGACAGCCTGAATATATTAGTTGGTTGGGGCATTTTTTAAAAGCCATGTTTTCTCTTTAAATCAACTTTCATAATATGAATGTCTTATTTTCCCAAAAAATGCAGGTTAGAAGCATGTAAATTCAACTTACCAACATCCAAGAGAACTGAGAAAGTATTAGAAGGAATCTAGGAGAGATATTAAGATGGGATAATTAAACCAATTATGTAGATAGCCGAGATGATGCAAGTGCCACCCTGAGTTTCAAGAGAGCAGCCTGCCAGTGTGGGAAGGCCTTCCCCTTGACCTAATGTATCCAGACTCCAGAGCTCCCTTTTCGCCCTCTATCTCATTTTGCCTTGGGACCCACAACCTAAATATTTCTCACTTAGCTAGAAACTGGACATCTGGCAAGCCAATGTAACTAACTCGAAGGCATTTTCCAAAGTGCTAGCTGGAGTTTAGAACAAAATGTGTTTCATGGAACACTTCATTGGACTATTCAACATTAATGTTAAATATTACTTTTGATTAGCAAGTACATGCTTCTCTGGAGGAGTTGAGAAACATTTTAACTCAACTTGGCATTTTATATTTGTCCGTATCTTACAGAAAGCTTCCATTACTTGGACCTTGTGGTGCCTTTTGGAAAATTTTACATAGGAAACTCACAATGGCAGCTCTTTAAAATATTTATATTTTTGAGATTGTAATATAATTACAAATATTTCTCCCTTCACTTTTCTTGCTCTAAACTCTGTCATATACCTTTCCTTCTTCTATTTAAAATTCATGCCTCTATGCTTATTCATTGTTATTGCATTCATATTTGTATGTTTGTATATATTTATGAATCTAACCTGCCCAGTCTGTATGATGTTTCTTGTGTGTATGTTTTTAGGAATGACCATTAGGTAATGAGTAACTAAGTGATATGTTCTTCCCTGGGAATGACTGCTGCTCCCACTCTCAGCATTTCTGAATTGACTGCCGTTTTCTAAGTTGATGCTCTCCGTAAAGAATCAAGAGTCTCGCTGTGTGCTCTTTAGTCACTTTCCTGTCTTAATCCTGGCAGTGGGTTTCACGGACACTGTCGAGCTGGCTGGGACTGGCACTTGGAGTTCTACCATTGCAGGTACCTGAAACTAAGAGGGGCTTTCTTAATGATTATACAAGCTGGAGAAATCTTACAGAGAGGAGTAGCAAGAACCAGTTACAGCTTGCTATCTGATTTTGTTAAACGTATTTATTGCATGTGGCTTTCGACAATAGAATTTGTCATGTTAATGGCTTTTAGCCTCATTACCTCTTGATTTTTATGTACTCCTGAAATCATGCTCCTCCACTGATGATGTCCCTGTACGATAACCATGTGATTTGCCCCAAAAGATTCTTGTTGTAGGTGGGAGAGAATAATCACCAGATGGCGATCCTTTCAGGAATACGAAAGAGAAGCTACAAATGACCAATGTGCGTCGAAATCAAATTGGCCTCTAAACTGGGAGCTGTGGCTAGAAAGATGGAAGGATCTTTATAGAAATTAATAGCTACCTTTGGATTTGTGAATTTTTATGTGTGTTGATTCTGTATTTAAACAAGCTTAATCTCACCACCCTTAATTACATTGAAGCAGTGTTTATAGACTCTTGGGGGCAAGCAGCAGCATGCTGCCTATGTTAGGAACCCTTCATTTCAAGAAGGGTCTTACCAGAAAGGGGAAACTTCTTAGACACAAGTGAACAATTTTATTTAAGAGGGAGAGAAATGAAAGCATTCAGGGAGTTAAATTTCTAATGAAATTATCTTGAGGTATGAGAAGACAACTAGATCATTTTTGTCGAATGCTGAGTGCAGAGAGTTGGTAGATTCCTTCTGTATCCTTTTAGAAACAGAACCAAATCTAGGGGAAGCTTTTGAAAGAAAATGCGCTATATTAACACTTGTGGAAACAGTGTTCTGTGAGCGATTTATGGCAGCTGAACAAAGTCTTCCCGTCTACATCTGCATCTATACACGCAACAGTCAACATCCCTACATGCAACAGCCAGCATCTCTACATGCAACATCCAGCATCTCTACATGCAACATCCAGCATCTCTACACGCAACAGCCAGCATATCTACATGCAACAGTCAACATCCCTACATGCAACAGCCAGCATCTCTACATGCAACAGAAAATACCTTCTTTTATCAGCAGTGCTTGCATTTGCTCCCATCATTAATCTGCCCATTTTGTTTGAAAACGCAACTCACAATATGAAGCTTTATAACTTAAATTTCCAAGACCAGGTGTTTCTTTCCTTTAACAATGTGCTCTAGGAACTATAAGAAAAAATATTTAGTCTGTATCTAAAATAATAAAAAGAAATTGATGGAAGAAATTTATTATTAATAGTCATGCGTGTTTGGCATCTTACACTAAACAGGACGCTACATACATACATAATATCTTCCTTTTGGGTCTATCAAGAAACAACAGCTCTCATAATTGAGATATTTTAATCTTAAAAATAATTTTAAACTGAATTTTTTCCATTAAACAAAAGGAAATAGAGTCTTTATTGAAAGATTTGCTGGAGATGGGGAATGAGAAAAGAGCATGGGGGACAGAAGGAGGTGGAGGAGAAAGAGAAGAGACAAAGACAGAGATAGACAGACAGAGTCACAGAGAATAAAAGAGAACAAGAGAGAGAGTAAGAGAGAGAGACAGAGACAGAAAGGCACACACACACACACACACACACACACAGAGAGAGAGAGAGAGAGAGAGAGAGAGAGAGAGAGAGAGAGAGCTCCTTTGCTCTTGACCATGGAGGATAGGTGAACTTATGTATAATATCAGAGATTTGTGGGGTTTTCCTGGCCTGAGGCATGGGAAAGATAAAGCATTGATTTGGTTTTAAAGGATTTTGTAAGCAAATGTATACAAAGTGTTTATAAAGGCCCTTGGAGGATGTTGGGAAAAATAGTACAAAGATACTGCTGGCTTTCTAAATGCAGCCATTAGTAGTAGCTGAGACTACCAGCCTTCCCATGCATGGTGCAATCTTTAGTTCTATTTGTACATGACAAAAAAGCCAGCAAGCTCAGCCCCAGAGGCAACAGATGGGTCTCAGTCTTCGGAGAATTTGGAAACATTGATGTATGTCCTCTCCTAGAGTGGGTGACATTGTCTCTTTTGACCTTGAAAAGAAAGGGTTTCTGACTATAACTTGGATTCCACTTACGCATTGCTCTTCTTTTTCAAGGCGAAACTTCTTAGGACCTTGCCTGTATTTTACACACACACACACACACACACACACACACACACACACCACTTCGGAGCTGCCAGATGAACTTGCTAAAACCAGTGTTATCATCTTGACTCAGTGAGAAGCAGAAGAGAATTCCCAGAAGGATTATGCTCCAGGTCCTCACTTAGTTGTGAATGCGCACACTTCATCAGCTCCCCTTCCTCTTCTATGGGTCTACCTATATCTCTAGTACAGCTCCCTGGGATCAGGTTCCATTAAACTACATATGAACACTTCTTGCTTGACAGGGCTTTTAAGCAAATCTGACATGCGTTAATGTGTTTTCTGAAATGGTTATAAATTCGTAGGTGATGTGGATAAAGTTTGTACTAAGAAGTAATTCTCTTTACTACACTGTCTTCAGCATAACTAACAAAGAAACTTACTAAAAATATTATATAATAAGAAAAGGGCTTGCTCAGAATTCTTAAATGTGTACTTATTCATTTATTAATTTTTATTTTATAAGTGCATGTGTGCTTTTGAGGGCATATATGTGACCCACTGGCCTGCGGGAGCCCACAATAATCAGAAGAGTGCATTGGATTCCCTGTAACTGAGGTTACAGATGGTTCTGTGGTGTCATGTGGATACTGGGAACAGGACTCTGATCTTCTGTAAGAGTAGAAAGTGCTCCTAGTCACTGAGCCATCTCCCTAGTCCCACCCCATGTGTTTTGGAAGACCTTGCTGGTTTCAAATATACTCAAATGTAAGTTCATTGGAAAAAGATGAGATTCTCCCATTATTGGCCCTTGTGTTTACTCCTGGATTGAGGCTAATCTCGTGTTTATAACATATGCCCCAGGGAAGTGGTAGTCATCCTCTTGAATGTTTGGAAGTAAAAGGCAACTGTGTTCAAATGCTCCATAGATCTGTGGGCTATAGCACAGCCAATACTGGATATGGACGCAACTTGTGAGTCTAATCTAATTTTGAAAAAGAATGCACTAAAATAAAAGAGAAGACAAATTCACTGATTTTCTAGATCCATCCTTTCACACAGCATGGATATAATAGGTTCTTCAGTGATAGCAGATTTCCCAGTAACACCAGATTGTCAATTCCCATTCTTTCCCCACTCCCATAGAGGTCAAGGGAAAGGGGATGTCCATGAGCTGATGTGAAGGTGGAGTTCTTCACAGTTGCACATGGTTGCTGCAAAGCTTTTACAACATTGGCAGTTTTGATTCTTCAAATTTATATGCATTGCCCCAACTGGTGTAAATATGTTGTGTATTAACACATACATTGTACATTAACCACTAGAGTGGTAATGAATTCTACAATCATGGCTTCTCATTCTATAATTATTTTAGAATGTTGACTTCAATTAAGAAATATGCATAAAACATCAAGGGATATGTCAGTGGGTTAAGGTTCTTGCTGCCACACCCAAGGATCAGAGTTCAATCCTCACGCACACATGGTGAAGGAGAGAACTCAAACATGTATTTAGCTCTTTCAAGTTATTTTTTGATTATCACACATGGTATGTGCACACAGACCTCCAAACCCCAACAAATAAAATTTAAAACTCAGACTGAATGAAGTAAGTAAAGCATTACTGTTCACATGAATAATTTTGTTTAAAATCGTGATGTTTTAAAATGTTTTATTTTATTTTTAAATTGTATTGATCATTCAATAAGATGAGAAAAGTGTGAAGAAAACAGGAATTTCCATTTTTAGATATGTTACCATTTAATTACATTTTAAAATAAGTACTAAATTCATTTTTTTATGTATGGGGCACTGAATCATTTTCTTCCTCTTCCCTCGACTCCTCTCTCCATTCACTGTAGTCAGTGGTACACTATCACTGTCTGTGCAGCTAACTGTTTGGGATTATACATATGAGTAAAACAATGCAAATTTCACTTCATTTCACTAACACAATTATTCTCAGTTTCATTTATATTTTCACGAATGACAAGACTCCTTCGTTTTTATGACAAATTTTTAAGGACAAATAGTATCCCACAAGAGACTTGAACCTAGAGTGGCTCCCAGATGCCCAAGCCAAGGTCCCCAGTTAGTTCCTTGGGCAGCTGAGGATAGGGAACCTGAAATGACCCTATCCTATAGCAATACTGACGAATATCTTGCATATCATCATAGAACCTTCATCTGGTGATGGATGGAGATAGAGACAGAGACCCACACTGGAGCACTGGACTGAGCTCCCAAGGTTCCAATGAGGAGCAGAAGGAGGGAGAACATGAGCAAAGAAGTCGGGACCACGAGGGGTGCACCCACCCACTGAGACAGTGGAGCTGATCTATTGGGAACTCACCAAGGCCAGCTGGACTGTGGCTGAAAAAGCATGGGATAAAACTGGACTCTCTGAGCATGGCGAACAATGAGGGCTGATGAGAAGCCAAGGACAATGGCACGGGGTTTTGAACCTACGTAATGTGCTGGCTTTGTGGGAGCCTAGCCAGTTTGGATGTTCACCTTCCTAGAAATGGACGGAGAGGGGAGGACCTAGGACTTACCACAGGGCAGGGAACCCTGACTGCTCGTTGGACTGGAGAGGGAGGGGGAGAGGAGTGGGGGAGGGGGAGAAGGGTGGGAGGAGGGGGAGGGAAATGGGAGGTTGGGAGGAGGTGCAAACTTGTTTTTTTTTCTCCTTTTCTCAATAAAAAAAATGGAAAAAAAACAAATGTACCACATTATATTTTTATTACCCTCCATAAGCAGTGTGGACACAAAATCATCTGCATTTCTTGGCAGTTGTGAGAAACTCTGCAGTGAACACAGATGTGTGGATGTATCTCCAATGTATTGATTTGATTTCTTTGTGTGTATACCCAGGATTGGGGTTGCTCGATTACATCATAGTTCTTTGCTTTTTTTGAGTTTCCCCCATATGATTTTCTAAACCAGTCATGTTAGCTTTCACTCGTGCCTGTGGTATACCATGCTTCCCCACTGATCACATCCTTGTCAGGATACTAATTTTTATTTTAACAACACCTGGTCAGATATATAACGTGTAAACATGCCATTGAAATTCTTGTCTCTTGCACGTTATTGATAATTCCTTATATACTAAAGAAGACTAATAATGTGGGTGTGTTTGTTAGTTGAGATGTGAGAATTAAGAGAGCAATGAATTGATTGATACTATTATTAAATATTCTTGAAAGATGTAGGAATCAGTGAGAGTGCACCGAATAGCAGAAGCCTCATTCAGATCTCCTGCATCAAGAGGAATGGCAGAGAACCTATTGCCCAGCTCCATCTACAGCACACTCTTCCCAGTGATGGGAGACAGAAGAATGATATGTACCTAATGAAAATCATTTTGACCTTCAGAACAAGACGCGGGGTAAAGACCAGTCCTTCATTTCTTCCAAATATGTCACTTTTTGTATCAGTTCTTATAAGTGACTACTGGGAGAGATTTAGTAGTGTACTGAATTTGAAACAGGGTAAAATTGGACATAGCATGTGGGACAGCTGATATATGGACTGCCTATTTTAAATGCCTGTATTTGTTCTCAATTCTGCGAATTTTAGACCACAAGAGAACAAATCTTATTCTCCCCAGAACATCTTTTCTAGAAAGGTACTTTGAATGCAAGTTTGTTACCACTAATTATTTACAAATCTTGGATGCACTAGCATCTCTACTGTACAAGTTGTGAAGCTGACTGGCCATGCATGCTGAGGATATAATGAAGAACTCTGCAGTTTTAGGCGATGTGCAACTCAAGTAGTTTCTCTCGAGGCAGAGATGCCATCCATTTTCTAGTTTAGCGCAGTGCTGAGTTTAGAGTCAACATTGTGATAGGCAGCTGTCCCTAAGCATCTAATTCCCAGGAAGTGACTTACATGCTGAAAAGATGCTCACTCATTTTTTCAATTCCTACGCCTTTCCAATATACTAATAAGTAGCACTTTGGAAGAATCACACACAATTCACCCTCGTCTTCACAATGAATTGAAACTGAGGCATTATGGACTCCTTGTAAGGACTCCTCGTTTTTGAATTGGATGCTCTAGGATTTTAAATGGCACTTCTTGAAAAGATGCATGTCTTTTTTTCAAAGAGACCAATTTCAGACTTGTAAAGAAAATATGGAAAAATTAATGCCTCTGACCAAAATCTTGAAATGCAGGGTAGGTTTATAGAAACAGATCATGTAGCACAATCTTATTTCTATTGTACTAACCATTTTCTATATCTTGGATTGCTTCTGATAAAACACTTCACTGATGGAAATGTAAACATCCAAGGTAAAATAGATTTTTTTAAATGATCATATGGGACAGATTTCCTATAAAAAATTGGGTTGACTAAATTTCCAGGGGTAGAACTTTCTATTACATGTGAATTTTTTATAAACCATAATTTAGAATACAGGTTCCATGAGCCTAAAGGGAATATAATGTGTCAGATTATATTAAATGAGTGAGAGATAATAATGGTAATAATAATAGCGGAAATTTATTCTGAGTTTTTCCTTCTAAAGAGCTCAAAATATTTTATATATCAAGAGACTTATTCTTCACCCTCTAGGTAGAGTATTTTCAGGAGAATGCTGACCCATTTGGAAGCCGTGGGGAAATAGATTCCTTGTCCCTTGGTGTTAACCTGTGTAGGAAGAACATTTTTCTTTAGGATCTGAAATGAAGTGAAACATATGTCGTCATTCTGAGCATATAGCTGTAGGGTCACTGGAGACCTGTTTCAGGGTCTGTGAGGAACTTCAGTAAAAACACTGCAGATATGAAAATCCTAAGACATTTCTTTGTTCTTGGAGAATTCTTGAGATCTCTTTCTCTTACCCTAACAGCACATTCCCACAGTGGCCTTGACTGGAGTTACAATGAAAAAAGAGGGCGCAGGCTAACTATTTCCTAATTTTTTTTCATCCTGGATAAGATCCCAAAGAAGATAATATACAGGCAAAGAATCTTAGCATGATACAGTACATCACAACATGCAACATGTATGGAGATGAGATAACAAACTTACCAAAGGCATCTTTTGTTCAGTTTCTTTTATATGTTTGACACTCAAATGAAGGTAAAATGTGTCTTCTTTCTATATTTTGTCATACGTAATGACAAAATCTCTATTTTGATAGAATGTGATCAACCTTCCTAGCTCTTTTTCCATTTTCACTAAACCACTGACTTGGTGTACATGGAGTCCAGTCCATCCTGTGGAGCAGGCATGAAGGGCCATGGGACTGGCATCCTCCTGCCTGACGAGTGCTTATAGACACACCATTCCAAAAGGGATGGAGGCTTTCTTTTATCCCTGGCAGGAAACATTATTAGTGACATTGATTTATTTGCTGTCATGACTTTCAACACTGGAGGACTAAAAGGAGAACTTGTCTTTAATAAAGAGGCAATTTGTACAAATTTAATTCTGGGGTGTTCTTGGGAATTTTCCTAATATATATTTCTCTTACTATCTATGAACAGCTTTAAGATCAGCAATTTCTCCACTGCAATAAAGTCCTGGTAATTTCTACACAATTCTTAATATCTAAGCATCTGCCATAGTAATGAGCTAATGTTTGATATCATACGATTGTCTGATGGACCCTTAGATGTAGCCATAGACTCCAATTTTGTCCTTTAGGCTGAAAATCATTAAAGGATACCTTCCTGCAACATTTGTTTTAATGTGTTCTAACAGTGGACCCAACCCTCTTTTTCTCTCATCTGTGCTCCAGAATGAAATCTTTCTAATAATCAAGAAGAAGGCATTAAAATAAACTTTGAATTAAACTTATAAAATATAACCAAGTCATCTACATGTTTAGAAGCTCTGTACCAGGGCATCAGACTGAATCTTTCAACATGAGGCCACAAAGAATACAGAGAATCATCTTCCATGTATTCATTTCTTGGCTTTAGGATTTATTTGCTGTATTTGTAATTTCTGAAGAATGGGTGAGATGATGTTGTGTCTTTCAGTACTAAATTTTCATCCTCTACTGTGGAAAGCTGGTGGCAGGCTTACTGCTTCCGTGAGATTCTGTTCCATTTCAGTTGTAGTTTAATCCATGCCTTACAAGTGAACTTCCACAGCTGCCTGAAGAGGAATGCTCTGAAGAGATCATATTAGAAATTTCCTTCACAATTCACAAGAGTCTCTTGCCCTCTTCATGAATTTCAAACTAATCTGGGGTGAGCAGATTCAGTAGACTTAAGTCAGTGAATCTCAAAGATTTTTTCCCAAATTATCCAGAATGATAATCCTCTTTTTGTTACTGATAGCAATCAATATTGTTTATATGTGTGTGTCTAGATGTATATATGATATAACTTGTCATCAATATATAAGTGTTATATTACATAGGTCACATATAGTGTATATGTATGCAATATACAATATATAGAAACAAATGTATAATTTATAAACAATATATAATATGTGTGTATATATCTATGGAGAAGAAAACGTTGTATTATTCTTATATTCCCTTATGTAAAAATGTGTTCACTGCATTCTAAAGAGGACCAAGGGAGATTAAACCAGAGCAGTTGTCTTTCAGTGGATAAATTGTTGATTACAATGCAAATGGCCTAGATTCAGTTTAAATACATAAACAATAAAATAAGTTTTTTATTTTAAATTTAAAGTATTTTTAAATTAACCAGTTCCAATTGTGAACCAAACTATAGAGATCAAATATAGCCAGACTGGTTTATCATTTTCTGTTAATATAATAGGCATATGTCTGGGATCTATATGTACATTAAGTGAGGAATTTTTTTGGTTTCATTTAAGGTTAAAGTTATAGTTGAACTTCCTTTCTTGTGCAGGAATATAAACAGGTGGACAAGATCACACTCTCTTCCCTGAAGGAAGAGTGAATAGTAAAGTCAAGGCAGAATAAAGCTGTACTCTGGTATCCAACTGGGTGCCTTGGTAGCTCCTGCAAGAATTCATTTCTCATTTGGGGTGACTCTGTGTTTTTATGCCTTTCGTTCTTTCCTGCGGCTCTACAAGCAATCTCTTGAACACTGCACAGCTGTTTTTCCTATTCTGTGGCATCCTTATTTTTCAAGTGGCTTCTGAGAGCAGATGTCCCCATGTGTCTTTGAAATTCTTTTCAGTTGGTACCTTTGCAGCAGAAGAAAATATTAAGGGTTGATGTGGAGAGGAGGCTACCGAAATACTGTTGTTGTATTGAAGCAGATGAAAAATAAACAGCAATAGCTGTTTAACTTTTTTATTATTATTGTGAATCTATGAAAGAATCTCCATTTATTTCATTGGATTTAATAAATATTTAATGAAAACCTGTAAATTGGCCTTTGGGGGTTCAAAGTAAGGATGTGTCACACAAGTTGAAGGAATGATCTTCAAAACAGAGATTACATTCAAATGAATGTATGTGAGTTGATTATCTCAAGCAGGAGGCAAAAACTTTAGGATCTATGTGAAGAAAGTCAACACACCAACAGCATATAGGTCTTGCTTCATGCGCAGTATAATTGGAAACTTAGATTCAAGAGTAGAGTTAAGGTTATAAAGAATTATATGTGATCCTTCTCCTTTAAAAGTACAAAGAGCTGTGACAAAATGACCGAGGAATTGGTGATTAATTGAATTTAGACCTGTGGCACTTTATGTAGAATGAAGCAATCAGAGCTGTGTTTTAGAAGATGTTATAGAGGTCATACTGAAGGATTCGGAAAAAATACAATAGAGATGAGACAGCCATTATCTGTTATACTGGTGAAGAAGTTAAAAGGTACGAGGCAACCTGCAAGAATGAGAGTGTTACAAACGAAGAGAAACTGAGGTAAGAAAATAACCACTGCAGAGAGTGAGCCTTGTGTTTTTCTTTCCCTTCCTAAAGGAAGGACTTCAAAAGACAAAGGGAGCAACATTTGTGTAGACAGAAATAAGCATGTCTCAAGAAAAAATATCATTGTGGGCATAGATGTTAGGGCTTTGCTTTCCTAGTACTAGTAACTAGTCACTGAAAGAAATGCTGGAGCTGGCATTAGGAAGACAGCTCTGAACTAGAAATAATACTTTGTGAATCTCTCTGGTTAGTGTCGAGTGATTATCAAAAAAGAGATTGAGAAAGACTTTTCAGGGTGACTAAGAACAAGATTTTGTCATTTATAATGCCCACGTTAGGTGTCTTGCATTACAAATTCTGAGGTCTACCAGGAAGTAACTTAGTGGTTAAAGTTGAGGTGTAACACTGCAGACAGGAAAGCCTCACAAATTCTATAAGTAAAGAGTTCGAGGAGTGAGAAGAGAGGGAAGGTTTGAATGTGATAAGGTTTTGATGCCAATATTGGGATACTGGTTGATGATTGGTATCAAAATGAAAACCTCCGAACAGTTCTGAATTCTTTAAACTTCAATCAATAAAGTTTCGTATTTCACTTTTATGGAAGGGTGGATCATATCTTACTGTTATCTACAAAGCATTAAGTCTATAAGTGAAGGTAGGGAAAATTCACAACATTTTAGTAGACAAAGTTCTTATTTCTTGTTAATCATGCTAGAAGAAACCTGGTAGCCTTCTCCTTCTTAACAAGAAGAGACTGTACTCCTAAACTTGGTACCAGAAGCTTCATAATTTGCCTTTTTTTTTTTTGTCTCCCTGGACAATGCCCTCATTACAAAATTTAACTAAACTGTCATCATTCTCTGATGAAACTGTTCGACATTCATCTATGCCAGAGAGTAAACTTTCCATTTACGTGATGGTCTAACTACTCTCATTTCATCTAACATCAATAACCTTATGTTTAAAGGTATCTCATCCCAGGATGAACTGGCTTTCTAGGATTGCCATTTATTTGTGGTTTCTCTGATTGCTTTGGGGCTTGTTCCTCCAGAATATAAACATTGTCTCACAGCAAGTGAAGTTCTGTCCAATGCCCTCATTGGTTCCAAGTTTCTGACACACTCATAATATGTTCCACTAGAAGAAATGATATAATAGGTGAATCTGTTGCACATTTTCTACCTCTTAGAAAGTCAGGTTTCTATTGTCAGGCTGTGTGGTCCATAACATTAAATGATTGATTCTTTTCCTATATGAATAGAATTTAAGACACTGCAAGAAAGTCACTTAACATATACAGTTATTTATTTCACTCATGATTGACATATGCCAAAATGAAAAAAGAAATGTTTCACAAAACTGTGAAATATTAACAAGTTTTAACCATACTAATTATCAATATGAAAAGAGTCAATTAGGGTAAACAAACATACAATGTGATGGCAGAAAATATAAAAAGCAGTGAGATATTAAATTTTTAAATACAAAGTCAATGTCTGTGACATCATTTAATGAAATGACAAACAATACTAGATAGTCAGTTGTCTATGCTAACATTTCTTGGTACCTCAGAGTTCTCCAAACTTCTAGAATCAATTAATTAGTCTTTGTAATAGTGATATAATATGATACTAATTACTATACACATGCAACATTTGAAATATTAAATCAAATTCATCAATAAAATGTTCTATGCTATTCAGTTCTTCCTGGGAGAATGCATGGATGACTGAAAAGTTATCAGAAATATTTTCAGAAAAAAAATAATGTAATCTTTTAGAAAGAGTATTGTGCTGCAAATTTTAGACTCAGTGTCTTGTAAATCTGGGAGAATAGCAATTATTTCCTCCCCAAAATGCTTTCTGCTGGCGTTAAAAGCATGGCAATACAGAACCCTGCCTAAGACAAGACAGATTGGTACCAGTGAAGACGAATGTTGCTATAACAGACCTGACTCTGTTTAGGGAAGGATTGGGGAAGAATTTGGAACTTTGAGCTAGATAAGCCATTGAGTGTTGGAACTCTGTGGGATCCTAGAAGATAAGAATATTGGGGAGAGTGCAGAGGAGGAAGGCCTGGCTTACGAAGTTTCATAGGGAACTCCGAAGACTCTATCAGGGCCATTTGTTATTTTGAATTAAGAGTCTGTGGTTCTGGTTAGCTGGGGCTCGCGAATCCACTGTGATTAACAAGATACAAAAAGTGTTAAAGCAAAATTTTGCTGGAATACTTGATGCTGGTCAGCTGGAGCTAAGAAATTAGCGGTGATTAAAGAAGAGACCATCAACACGGAAGTGCAATCTCTTGGGAAGTCTTTTTTGACAGCACAGAGAATCCGTGTTCCAGAGGTGGCCAAGGTTGCACCTCATGCTGGCAGCCAGACTTTGTAATGTGTAAGAGTCACCCAGGTGGGACTTGTTTTGAAGGCATGAAAGGATCGAAGAGAGCAGCTGAGGTTTGGCGCTGCGAGAGGCCAGAAAAAGCCATTAGTGAAGGTGCCAGAGTAGCAGTTAAAGACCCAGGACGCAAGGGGTCGTGCAAAGAAATTGACACTTGGCACCATGAAGAGAGCGTATGAGAGACTCTTTATGAAAGAGCAGCCCGCTTGCAGACCAAGACCCGAGTTTTGGAGACGCCAGTTCCATAGGGAGACCACCAAGAACAGAAGCAGCAATGGAGCCAGCTGGAGTCTAAAAGACACGCTGTATGTGCTACAGAGGGCAGAGCTGGGCGTGGGGGTGACCTATGCCCTTTGGAAGAGTCCAGAAGATTGTGAGTGAATCCCAGATAACTGAACAGTGAGTTATTTAGAGTGTTGGGGTTTTATTTTGCTTGGTTCAGATTGTGATGGTGCCCTAGTTCTTCCCTCTTGACGAAGGTATTTAATTTTGATTTATAAAGGCAGCCCACAGTTGAAAGCCTTAACTTTTAAAAGAGATTGGGTATTTTAAAGAGACTCTAATTTACAAATTTGAATTTATAAAGACTGTGAGACTTTAAAAATATTATTTGGGATTTTAATAGGAGATCTTGGGGATGAAGAGAAATGGCAGAACTGTGACTTAATAGTGCTGAATGGTCTTCTATTCTTAACATATAAATGCAAAACTCATTCATTCATGAACCATTAGGTCACTTCTATATCATCCATTGTCTATAATGTGACCCGAAGGTCAGAGTGAAGCCATCTATAGAATACCAATGCCTACTCTTTCGGTAGCCACCCAGTAGTAGGATTCTTGGAATAGACACTATTTCTCATTTAGCTGTACAATACTACCAACTGTTCCTTAGTGCTCTTTCTGACATATTGTTGCCTGCAGTTATCTATAATTTACTGTTAATAGATACCACCACATATGTAATGGTATCTCACCATGGTTTTAATGTAGATTTCCTTGGTGAAAATAGAGACTGAGTATTCCTACATCGATTGGTAATTTCTACAGCTTCTGTAGAGAAACATACATGCAAATACTTGTGTCATTTTTAACAAGTTGCATCTTATTACTGTTGTAATACGTTTTCAAGTCAATTGGTCTGACAATTCAGCATTTTTTTTCATTCTCATTCTGTTGTTGTTGTTACCTTTTCTTTTAAGACAGTTTCTCTGTGTAGCTCTGGTTGTTTTGGAACTCACTTTGTAGACCCTGCTAGCCTCAAACTCAGAGATCTGTGGATCTCTACCACTACTGAGTGCCGAGATTAAAGGTGTGCACTACCACCTCCTGGCTCTCATTCTATTTTTTTTTTAAATCTCAAGGTTGTATTTGACATTTTTGGTCTTTATATTTCTGTAAGGATCTAGGATTATTTCTTCTCTTTAGTTAACAGTGTCATGTGGTGTGTGAGTGGGGTGCTCTTTCTATGGATCCAGTTTCTTTCACTGGTATTATATAATTTTCAATATGAAGCTCTTTCACTATTTTGCTTAAAGTTGCTCGTATTTTGTTTTATTTTATTTCAGCAATTCTAAATGGGATTATTTCTTTGATTTATTTTTTCAGATGATTTCTCAGCATTGCTTTTTTTTTTCTTTTTTGAAAAAGGAGAGTCAAACTGTACATCAAACTCTTTGCTTTCAAAGGTCACAAGGTGCTTTCTAAATAAAAGAACTGTATTTGATTGTCTGAATATAGGCATGGACTTTTCGTACTCCGGATAAATGGACATAGGAGACGGAAATAAAAGAAATGGAAACTGACAGTCTCTGAATCAGAGCCAAACTTCATATTTGCATTCAGGGATGCTCCACAGGACTTAGCTGTTCATCTTTTCTGAACGGTAAAAAAATACGTTCCCCAAGCATATCCACAAAATTAATGTCACACATATATGAAAGCACACTCCCTCACGCACATACCAACATGCCTACCTTCGATTTTTGTATGCCTGCAGTTCATTTTAGGACATCCAGATAAAATAAAAATCAAGTAGCGTATAGATCAATTGTTCTCAATGTTCCTAGTGTTTCAATACTTTAATACAGTTTCTCATGTTGTGGTGACACCAACTATAAAATTATTTCATTGCTACCTCGTAACTGTAATTTTACTACTGTTAAGAATCATAATGTAAGTATAAGCAGGATATCTGATAACGATCTCCAAAAGGGCTGCAATCCACAGATTAAGAACCTTTGATATAAATAATTTGGTAAATTGATCATAGGTACCAATGCTTGCAATTCATTCTCTCTTTTAATAAAATTGATCTCTTTAGGAATATTGGCTGCTTTGTAAGGATAGATATTTCAGCCAAAGCCAAAAGACAACATAATGATATAATAGACCATATGTCAGAAAGAGGCTCAGTAGTCGTCAGCTTCTCTATTTCTATATACACTTCTTTTTTTCAAGATGCTAAACAGCACTAAGAAAATAGACATTTGGCAGGAAAAGGTTTTGTAGGCCTGATTTAGCTGCAAATACTCTGAGCTGTAGAATATTAAGTGACTGGTCACTCTGACAGACATTGGAACAGGACTGTAACATACATGTGGGTGATCCTCATGGTAGTTTTGTGAGATCATCATCCAGGGGTAAAAATGCTTAGGAATCTGAGGAACGCAGAGCTGTAAAACAGAATAGATAATAAGCTTCTGGGAAATCAAGGCGGCAGTACTGCTCCTGGCATTTTATCCTGCATGTTTTATGATGGAGGCTTTACCCATAAAGCATTTTAACACAACCCTGAAGGGTTTGGGACTTTGTTCTCTTCTTCCGTGGCTTGTGTATGGAGCATGCAGAAAGGGGGAGAACTTGGCATCAATTGTTGCTAGTCTTAGGGAAACCAAATCCAAAACCAGGGATAAACATTTTCTGCTCCACTGTCTCGAAGGCATTGGTACTTACCATTCTCTGATGAGCAACAAAAGTTCAAGCAGCTCTGAATTTTCTCCACATTTTTTATTTTATTCAGAGGTTCTTGAAACTGTGTGCATAAGGACAATATTACCTATTTAAGAGAACATACAAATTGACTTGAATATGTTTTTAAAACCATATTTGTTAGTAGATGTTCAAGTTTGGAATAGGAAAAAGCTTTTCTGCTTCTCTATTTTTCTCAGGTGATATCCCCCCTATATTTAGACTGCTTTTTACAATGTCAGTACGCTGTTGTTAAAAAGCACTATGGCTATTCCAGTCAAAGAAATGTCTACAAACTTCTGGTGTCTTGACCATACAGTACAAGCACCTCCTGAATTACAGTGGCAGCGACAAGCCTAGCATCGTAGCAGAGCCATGTCTTCACCGAACATGACCATTCCACATCCAACTCAGCAGTCAGGCATGAAATTTTGATAGAACGATAAATCAGTGCAGAGCTAAGCCTGACACACTGAACCCTGAGCCTGCTTTCCTCTGACTCTCGTGCTGAGCTTTTGTTAACTTCTGTGTATATTCAAACAATATTAGAATACTCATTGGATATCAGAATACTTCCCAGTGCCACTCCACATCCTAACCCAAGTCGCGGATCTTGAGGAAGAGGCTCCGTTTTATAATGTGCAATGTTGCTGGTTTTCTTTGTACCTTTGCCTGACTTTCTCCATTGCACTAAATAATTGAAGTGGATCCTGGTCCAGGAGTCTTGATGGAATATGCATTCTCTGCCAGTGGGTTTTGCTCTCTCACATGACTTTACTGAGAATGTAAGCATTTACTGGGATGACCCCTTGCAGCGCAAATCCTGGAGCAAATAGATAGATATTCTTATTTTCTTCACGAGAGAAAAAGAATGAGTTAGCATTTTTTAAACGCTGTCTCCCTACATTTTATTATATAAATCAGTTTTCTTGCTGGAGTCAAAGGTCACGACTCCTGCTGCATGACAATACTTTTCAACCTAGTATTAAAAGCTGGCCTCATTTTACTTTGTAATATAAAGCTTCACTTTGGCATTAATATCATTCAAAAGGCAGCTGCCCACATAATAAGTTCCTTTTAAACAAAATGGAAAAAACACATTTATCTCACATACTTTTCAGTTATAGAAGCTATGGTTTTGATTGCATTGAAACGAACCCCAGCCAATCACCTTCCGTTACTGACAAATGCCAGATTCAAGCGTCTGACAGGATATTGAATAGCCAATGAATTTATTTCTATATAATGTTTCCATAGAATCTTTTATAGTGTGGGGGAGAGAAGGATGACTTTTTTAAGTGTTTTCTAAGTTGGTGTTAAAGAGGGCTCATCAACACTGAGAAATACTGCTCCGAGAAAAAAAAAATGTTCAGTTTTCTTGGATGTTCCAACATGACAAATAGCAGAAGCAAAATTGAATTTAGGTCACTGTGCTTGTGGCACTTGGCCTGTGTAGATTGTGTACCTATGATGACACAAGAGATGGCAGAACTCGGTTTTGTGCTTTGCATTCTGTGAATTGGCTGATTAAATCCACTTCACTTGTACATTTAAGTCCAAGCAGGACAGAGAATTTTCTACAAGGGTTAACATGATCTTAGACAGTGGAAATAGTTTATGCTGCACAAGTGTTGTTAGAACATAATTTGGCTTACAACGTTATAGGAAGTTAAGTGGATGTACTCATATTTTTCATATCCTTTTTTTCTGATGTATTTTATAAATATGCATGTGTTATTACTTAACTTGTAATTGCTAAGCATAACACTTTTAAAAAATGTTTAAGAACAAACATAACATGGAAATCAAACCATCTTATGCCTTCTGACCCAAGCTAGGGTTTCTGTTTGATGTTTGATGGTATGGACATGAAATTGACCCAGGTAAACTT
Organism: Microtus oregoni; assembly: GCF_018167655.1. Classification (NCBI taxonomy): domain Eukaryota; kingdom Metazoa; phylum Chordata; class Mammalia; order Rodentia; family Cricetidae; genus Microtus; species Microtus oregoni. The sequence goes on from NW_024543086.1 coordinate 10,522,800, forward strand.
GCCCAATAGAAGAATCAAGAAAAGCCATAGTCACTTCTACCTGTCAGCATGATTGGTAAGAAAGTCAGTGTGTCACTGTCTCAGGTAAATGTCTTCTTGGTCAGGGGACATGACCAGCACCCAAGCAAGAGAGTAAACACCAGTTAGAAGCAACTGCAGCTAGAGATGTCATTTACTCTGGTTGCCACTGCATTTGAAGAGAGGATCTTGTGGATTCCATGTGGGCTTCCACCTTGCTATGTAGGCCAGGAACAAAGATGGCTTTGTTTCTGCCTTCTGAACACTCGACCTTACAGGGTTCTAACACTGTACCCAGTCCCATACAGTACTGAAGAATCCACACCAGTGCATGTGCTTGCTGGATGGGAATCCTATTTCATAGTTTACATCTTTGGCTATGAATGTCTTTTATTATTTTTTATTTCTTCATCCATCTTCTCTATTTCCTTTGTCTCATTTCCTTCTTATCCTTCCAATGAAAAAAGTGAAATTTATGCCCTGGCAATGCTGAAACATGTGTGGGCAGCTCTTATAAGGCGGTTCTGTTTGATTTGTCCATATTGGGTTTCATGGTATAAGTTGATGAGGATGACTGTCCAGGCCTCTTCCTCAAGAGGGCACCAGATCTCATTACAGATGGTTATGAGCCACCAAGTTGTTGCTGGGAATTGAACTTAGGACCTCTGAAAGAGGAGGCAGTGCTCTTAACTACTGAGCCATCTCTCCAACCCATCCCTCCCTAATATCTCATCTTAACAACATTTGTAGCCAACAAGTGGAAGGCCCCAGGGTACCCATATCCATCTAGGAAATGTCACGAGTAACTTTCCTTGTCAACAGTAAAGGGAACTCATTTGATTTTAATGGGATTCACCCAGGGTGGAAGTATCTTGCCCTGATCCTTCAGAATAAAGCTGTGAATCTGCAGCATCCCATGACAGAGAACCTCAGAGCTATGTGTTTGGCAAGACAGTCATGTGTCATAGGCTAAATGCAGGACAGTATTTCAGAGAGAGTCCTTCCCTCTGACTTTCTTCTTAAAAAAAGAAGAAAGACCCATTTCCATGTCAGCATGTACATGAGTGTAAATGCACACAAATGCATGCCCTTAAACATAATCTACTAGACATAGTATTACCAAAGTCCATTCAGAGAAAGTTCTGGAAGCCAAAACTGTGTCCTCCCACATAATCTGAGTTCCAATCAGTGTGGAGGGAAGGGGGAACTGCTATTATCATCAGAGACAGCCACACCAAATAGATCCTGGCCCTGAAGGGCAGGATCTTTACTTAGGAGCAGAGCCACCTGCTCAGTGTATTGACTTCTAGCAAGTAACTGGGATGGATCCATTTGAGGCCTAGGCACTTGTTCTTCCTGACGCATGGCACTGAAATGCTAGCATGTTAAGCAATAAAACTGGATCAGAAAACTGCCGTAATGCTGGCTGATTGTAGCTGACCAGAATGCCTAACAGAAGAATGCTGATTGGCCGAGACCCAACCAAATCTGAGCAAAGCCACACTGTACTAATAGAATAATAAGATAGAGTGCTTAGGAGAAAGAATGTATACATCTCGTCATACATGGTCTTGTCATGCATTTAGTTTGTGTTCTCTGAGCAACTCCCCATTCTATAATATTTAATCTAAAATGTCTTGAGTTATTTTGTTCACTGGGAAGTGGTACTGGGACACACATACACATACATTTACATATAATGAAAAAATAAGCCCCTTTTCAAACTTATCCTGAGTGTGTTAATTCATCCACACAAAACAAGGTTAAAAAGAAGGTAAAAACTGACAACTGGATATTTGTAGTGAAGCAGAAGATGGGCAACTTTTACCAAGCTTCAAGGATTCAGTCACTGTTGAGTTATCAAGCAAGAGAACAGAGGGATATGATTTAAATATACATTACCTTTAAAAATGACAGTTTCTAACTATGGCAGCGGTAAAATTATAAATTCATTAACATGTTTAATATTTCTGTTTATAAATTCTTAGCAAAGAGTGCCAGACACTGGTTTCTGCTTGTGTGGGGGTGATTTAAGTACCCTGCCATGGTTCCACTTGTATTTTCCCATTGAGTTTGGGTAGCAATGACTGTAGTTAATAATGCTAATAGATAATAGTATAATGGGCAAAAGATAAAAATGTATAAATTTAATTATGTATTTTAAAAAAATTGATTATATATGGGAAGACCTATATCTTAATTTTATATATGTGTGTGTATATATGTATGTATGTATGTATGTATGTATGTATGTATGTATTTCGGGTGGCATAAAGAGCTCAGAGTACAATTTGGAGGAATGGAGAAATTTAATCTCTCCTACAATGTAGTTCCTAGGGATGTTCTTACTCAAAGACCCATCACAGTGTCCTCTCTTAGGTTGTCAATGAAACTCTCTTTGTGTTTGGTCATTGTCTTCAGAATTCTCAAGATGCTCTGAATTGATAATTCTATAGCCATTCCAGGATCTTGTGATTGTTTAGTTGCCAAATATGCTTTGCTAAATATATTATTAAACAACAGACAAAACAGTCATAATTGATTAGTCTAATACAAAATTACAAAATTATTGACATTGGTTGTTTTGGCTACATTATTTGGAATGAAAATTAATATATGAAGGGAAAGAAAATTATTATATGACTTTTTAGTACATTCTTTAAATATAAAAAGTCATCTCTGTGAATTCGAGACCAGCCTGGTCTACAAGAGCTAGTTCCAGGACAGGCTCCAAAGCCACAGAGAAACCCTGTCTCGAAAAAAAAAAAAAAAAAGTCATACCAAAAATGTAAATTCTTGCATATCATCATAGAATCTTCATCTGGTGATGGATAGAGATCGAGACAGTGACCCACACAGGAGCACTGGACTGAGCTCCCAAGGTCCCAAGGAGGAGCAGAAGGAGGGAGAACATGAGCAAAGAATTCGGGACCACGAGGCGTGCATCCACCCACTGAAACAGTGGAGCTGATCTACGGGGAGCTCACCAAGGCCAGCTGGACTGTGACTGAAAAAGCATGGGATAAAACCGGACTCTCTGAACATGGCGAACAATGAGGGCTGATGAGACACCAAGGACAATGGCAGGGGGTTTTGATCCTACTTAATGTGCTGCCTTTGTGGGAGCCTAGCCAGTTTGGATGTTCACCTTCCTAGATATGGACGGAGAGGACCTAGGACTTAACACAGGGCAGGGAACCCGGACTGCTCTGTGGACTGGAGAGGGAGGGGGAGAGGAGTGGGGGGAGGGGGAGAAGGGTGGGAGGAGGGGGAGACGGGTGGGAGGAGGGGGAGAAGGGTGGGAGGAGGGGAAGGGAAATGGGAGGCTGGGAGGAGGTGGAAACTTGTTTTTTATGTTTTTTTTTCTTCTTTTCGCAATAAAAAAAAAATAAAAAAAATGTAAATTCTTCCTTTGTTCTTCTAATTAGTCCCATCTATAAAGGTGATCACTTTTAATCATTTTTTATAAATACCTAGATTTTTTACAAAAATACATAGAATAAGAAGAGATTATGCTTAGTTTATTTGTCTAATGTGTGGACATTTATAAATGATGTATCTTTGAATTAATCATATTTAGAGATCTTTTCATGTTAGTACATAGGAATGCACTATTCTCAGTCCTCTGTAACGTTTAAGAGGCTTCCACATCGACAGAGTTTAGAGTGTTTTCAACATTAACTCTTATGTGGCTATAACAAAAATAAGTACAAGTATAAATATCCCCCCGTATTAGAGGCCTAAAATCAACCACCTGGTCCTCAGAAATGGGTGTTTTCTATTTAGGGTAGTGGGCTTTTAAAGTATGTGAGAATATATTGTCTCTTCTTATTTATCTTTCATGCAAAGTTTAACCTCTTAAAATCTGACAAAAGTTTGTAAATCCTCCATACTGTCTGCAGTAAGACTACTCTGCACCACCTCACCACTGCTTGTGCTTTTCCTGTGTCCACTCACTTGATCTGGGAGATTTGTGTTTAGTCATTCATTGTCTTGGGTTACCCATTATGTCTCTGAAATTCAGATCAATGCCTATTGCTTTATAATTTCTGTTAAATCAGCAAAAGGGGGCATAAACAAATGAGCTATAATTTCATGCACACCAACTCTGAGTACATGTATTGAGTTTCCTTCTTGGAAGCATAGAGACCAAAAGGGTTAAGTTACAAAGATTAAACCTATTGTTTTTTAATATGCTTATTGTTTTAGTAAATAGTTGTGAAACAATAGCAGCAAAAAAAAAAAAAAAAACCAAAAAACCCATGAAATGATAGGAAGGAAAACAGCTCTTAAGGATGGAAGAAAAATGTAGTCATTTATTAATCCCACTAGATAGAAAAGAAGTAAAGATATTCTGTGAGCACCTGAAACATTATGAGAACCCAGCTTTGGGTGATGTTAAGAGACGCAGGTCCTAAGAGTTGGTGTTTGCGATTGCAGAGTGGGATAGCTCTCCCCTGGTAGCTGAGCAGGAGGGATTATTTTCAAAGATACCCATGGGGCCAGGAAAGCAGATGCACAGACCAAATTTCAGACTGTACAAAGCACTTTCTTCCTGGAACTTTAAGCAGACAGGGTTTAATTACACTAGCTGAATCTGGCATGGACTTTCATGTCTCAGACATCTGATGTCCTAGATGATACACTATGCCATCTTGATGTGACAACAGTGACCAAATTGCAGTTTGATCTCGTGGTGCCAGTGATGGAGCTAGGTTAAAACCAAGCAGTTTCAATAGGTTTCGTCTAAATAATTTTCCCGAGATGTTCTTTTGTTTCCTACTCTTTATTAATGGTACATAATGGAATAAGCTAGCAGGTCTTTTTAGAGCATGCTTGGTGATGTTAGGAGTTCTGTTGATGCTAATTAATATTATGACATAAAGATTACTTCCTAGTTCTTACTGGAGTTCAGCCCTGAGTAACTCTTACATTCACCCATGCACCATTCTATTCATCTTTTCTCTTGTGCTCTTGGGTCTTCGCACAACACAGCTATGCAGACCTGTGATAATTGTTCTTCTTCATACCAAAATAGGAAATAGGCATTTAAAGCATGTGTCAAACCATCCTCAATTGTTAACGGACCTCTATCCAGATGATTCTTCAGAACGGAAACATTGGAAACTTAATATCTAGATACTAATGTTCTTTTCACAGTTCATTTTTCATACCTTAACTCCCTATCCAGAATTTCATGAGTTGTAAAACTAATCAACTCAAAGATGCTTCAAATAAAAGTAATTCAGGGATTTCAGCACATTCCTCAAATGAAATAAAATTATAGCCTTGAATATAGTAGGGAAAAACAAATGGAATTTGGATTTGATTCTTGAAGCAAGATTCATGTCATATTGTAAACCCACAGCAAAATTTAAATTTGGGGAAAATTAGAACTAGTAAGTAAGGCCTAAAGCAGCTGATTAATAGAACATAATTTTAATCTCATCTTTTTTTTTATTTTCCAACAGAATGCAATTGTCATTGGCACCATTATTTGTAACCAATTATAATAAAAAAAAAATCCTTCAGGCAATGATCAGCAGGGCTAGAGGAACAGTTAAGTAAACTGTCAACCTGTATAGTTAGACAACATTTTGAAAAATTAAATGAGTGATAAGCTGTCATACCTTAGAGGATGTAGAAATGCTGCGGATTTCAAAAGCTTGGGTCGTCACTTGTGAGAGGAAACGCTTATTTTTGCCAACTTCATGTATATTAAACAGATACAAGCCATGTGTAGCCAAAGAAAATAAAAAATGTTTGGAATATTGAAGTAACATTTTTTAAGGCTTCTCCTGTATGTCTGCTTTTCCTTTTAATCTCTGGCATTTTATTGTTGGCACCATTCATTGGGCTTTTAAAAAAAATCAAATGATTTCCTCTGAATAAGAATGAGTCACTATCTTATTTGCATGTTTACCCAGAGTAGCTCAAAAGTTCACGTTGTTTTTCTTAGTGGCAATAGCTTCAAAGAACACCATCTCTTGGGAAAGCCAATATGTTATATTTTGTAAATTAGTTTAGTTAGTTTTGCAGACAAAGAAGTTAATTGGTTGCGCAATGCACTCTGTAAAAAAAAAGTGTCTATTTAATGACAACTTGATTTTATGTTTTTGGTTAAGAAAATGTGGAGGCTTCTTTTGCATTAGAGGATGACTATTCATGTCAAATGAAATCATCATGAAGTCTCAATTGGAGTCAGTTCTATGGATCCAAATTTCAGTCTATCTTAAGAGTTACTTTTAGGTTTGACCTAAAGACCAATTTGCCTCTAACTGTTTCAAGGATAAACTTTATGTGAAAACTTGAGAATCAAACCAAACTACTAGGAAGAGATTTGAGGAAATACTGTGAAGATGAAATTTAAATTCATATATTCATATCCAATCATTTGCATATTCAACAGACATTTACTGAGCACCTACTCTGTGCTTACCCTTGTATCTAAAGATGAGAACAAACAAACCCGTGGCACAAGCCTTGATCACACCATGTATAAGTGCTTTTGGGAAAGGCAAGAATAAATGTTGAAGAAGATTGTTTTTATGGGCTAGCTGGTAGATGCATGTGAGGCTGTCTTAGAGTTTCTGAAAGGTTAATTACAAGAATAATTACTTGGTTCCATCCATGTTGCCCTAAAACATAGAGATAAATCTGCTGTACCCAAAGTCATAGCATTCTGTCAATCACAGATAGAGACAGAACCTCAGGGTCTCTGTTATGGCCACTTTGCAGTTCAGTAATGACAAGCTTGAGACAGAAAAGGGACAGTGAGCACTACAGTTGGAAATTCTGCCTGCTAGAGTCTCAGCTTGACTACCAGAAGCTTAACCACAAGTTAATTCAGGAAAGAAAATAATTAGAACGATAAGGATTAAAAGAATCTCAAAGTGGTGTTTTTTCGTTTCTACAGCAAGAGAAAAAGAAGGCAGGGAGTGTGGTGGGTAGGGAGGAGCTGGGGGAAAAGAAACAATGATCAGAATATAGTATATGAAAAATCCTCCATAAAACAATCAGAAAAAATGCTTTCAAAGTGTCATCAAGGTTGTATTGACAGTCAAATGAGTGGCAAGTGAAATAAAGTAATTTTTGCATTATAAAAAATTAACATTAGCATGTTGGCATAACCTTAGGAAGATAAGTATATAGGAAAATAAATTCCCAAATTTAAAAATGTTGAAAAAGACATATTCTTTCTCTTAAAAAATTTTTTTAAAGACTTTTAGTGGAAAAATCTGTAATGAAGGTATTTATGACATGCAAAATAGTCTGAGATCAAGCATTGAAAAATTAAATTCCCCTCGTGCTCAATTTCTTATTCCAAGTTTAAGTGGCATATTATATACAAGAGCCAAACTCCTCCCATTCACTATATCATGTTCATCCCAAGTGGTGTGGAGAAAGGGGAAGTAGGGTTTATGAAAAGGTTGGAGAGAAATTGTTTAATTCTCACTGTAGTTGGCTTTCCTAGGAACGATTATGCACTCCTTATGAATGTGACATTGAAAATCTGTACTTTTTATAGTACGCAGTGGGAAAAAATGTAAGCTGTAAAATGTTGCTTTAAAAACGTGTTTAAAAACAGTGTTCTGACACTTTATTGCACAATGAGCTCTTGCATTAAGCATTTATGGCAGCAACAAATTCACAGCATGGTTTTGATGCAGTAATAAAAAGCACCAAAATGGGTCCAACTGACATTTTACAGCCAGAACAAAGGGTTGAAAGTTTAACGCTTTTCTACAGCTTCTCCATGTTAGGCATTAGCTATGGTATCCATAGCAGGTTTACAGATTACCCATCCCCAAAACATTTCTAACAGTAAATGGCTAGTGAATTCAGTCTTTCAACCACTTTCAAGGTTAAAGATGCTCCAATCCTATTGGCAAACAGTTTTAAAGTAATTAGGACGGACTATAGTGTTTGCTTGTGACCAACCAGTGAACGCATCCAAAATCCATGTTTTCCTGAGGAAGTAATCCAATTCTCCTTTTTACCCTTTTCTGCAGGACTAGCCACTCCTTAGACTTTCTGTACCCATCAATGGGAATGAGTGAAGATTCTTTCAGCTGTTTTATATAGTTCCTCCTTAGGTTTTGGTAAACTATTGAGTATGTGCCTAATCATTGCAGTTTGCCAGCGCAACCAAAAAGCAGGCGGCTAGCTCCAGTACTCCTTCTGCTGAACTCTGCCATGCTACCCCCTGTAACAAACACTGCCTTTTCTGACTATGGCACTTCACCAATATCAGATCACTGTGCTTACTGAGTGGCATCTCGCCTAGAGCTTATTCAAAAGCCATGAGGATTTCTGAAACGCTGGTGAAAAATCTTAGGAGGCTGGGTGTTTGGAAACAGGTGTTCTGTTTAATCCTGGCAGCCCACATACTGCCATAAAATGTCTCCAAAGAAACTAAGACTTAAGACTGTGGTGGTAGAAAAAATAGGTGTAGCATTAAATATCATTTACAAAGGAGGGTGGGATAATCAGAGACTTTCGTTGATTTATGACTTGATCTATGGAAGAGAACTAGAATTATTTTCTTAAGCCAATTTTTTTAGTGCAACTTCTACTGCCAAGAGGCTCATGACTTGGACATAGTGCTGTCCAGTCTTTCTACATTGCAACTGATGCCAAGATGAGCTCTTCCCCAAAGGCCCTTCCATTTGCCTGAATTTTGTGTTCATAATTTTTGATGTTAGACAGTGATTTGGGGATTGAGTTACAAAAAGTTAATTTCCAGCCAATGTACTCTCTAAATTATGGGAGAATAGAGTGTATACCATAGATGGTTGAAGTATTTAAAATTTATTTTTATATTAGAGATCATATCTAGATTTCTGCACACACTTAAAAAGTATTCTAGGAATGAGGCATTATTCACACCTAGATATTATCTACTCTCTGTCAATCATCACTTATCTATCTCTTATATATATTTTTTATCTATAGAGCACAGTGTTTTACTTAATTTATTTCTATTTGATTTTATTATTAAAGTATTTATCTAAGATGAAAACACATACCTAGACTTTCCTGGGAAAATATCTTAAAAGTAAACAACAATGTTAATGCAATTAACATCACCACCTTTAAGATCTAGGAACAACCCATACGTTATTTTATTTCCTTCTGAGCTATATTAGATCCCTTTCATTATGTGGATGGTAATAGTGAAATGTGTATATAAAATTGGTCCCAGCCTTAAAAATAGCGGGAACTTCACAGCCTTCATCAGAAAAGCTGTTCTTGGAACAGATAGCAGGGAATTCAGGCACTCATAACCAGTCAAAGTGCAGAGAATAATTGTCAGTGCAGCACTTATCCTTAAATGAATATCTGTATTATACCATATTCTACAAGGTTCAGGGATATTGTAAAACAGGTCACAGAAAGTGTGTAAGAGTCAGAGGTTGGAGATGACCAAGCTGACTGAGTGTCTTCTGAACCTGCTGTTCTGCTTAGGAACTCACCACAGCCACAATTACCCGCACAACATCTGGATAAGATCCAGTTAGTAAATATTCCAGCATCACCTAGGTGACTTGAAGTTCCACACCTAGCTAAGTATCTATTGACAGTTGATGGTTACTGGGGGTGGGAGTGTAGATAGCCCATGCTCCTATATATGGCCCCACATACATCCGCAAGTGGACAATACCAATGGGCCTCAGAGAGCTAAGAAAAGAAATGTGTATGAGGTTAGAAGGACAGCCATCCTGGAGAAAAGTCAGGGTAGCAGGAGGATGTGTATGCTCAAATTATATTATATAGTTCAATGAAAATCTCAAAAATTATTTAAAATAATTCAAGAGTGAAAAAGAAATGAAGTAGCATCAGCGGGTACGTGAAGTTGACAATTAAAAACCTATGACACTCCCTTAATGATTTCTCATTACATCTTAGTTTATATTATTGTTCAGTTCATAATATCTGAAAGGCAGGGCGCGCTGCTCCTCCTCATGTACAAACACAGAAAGCTTTGTACTGAAAAGTTAAGAATGTATTTAGGGATCATTTACAATTTAGCACAATGGCACAAATACAGCCATGATAAACAGAGGAATCAAAGCAGCTGTTTTGTTACAAATCCCAGTTTTTCTTTATTATAAGGTATAATATCTCTATTGTTAGATTCAAGTCCTATAGTTGTAGCTGTTCCACGCTATAATTGTCCACCCTGGTCCACACCATGCCCTAACTTACTCTTCAGTTCAACTTCATTCTTTTTTCAGATGTTTCTAAACTCCTAAGCACACAGACAGTCACTGTTTATCCATCAGATAAACTAGTTGATGTGTACAATTTCTGGAACAACATGCAAATTAAATTAGAAAGAACTTCCTCTCTCCTCTATCCCAAAGACTATCTTAAAAACTCATTTTTATTAATTTTTTGTCACATCCATTATTTGTGTCTTAAAGTCAGGCAACAACTTGAAGAAGCTGTATAATGATGGTATAATCAATTCACTTTTACTTCAAGGTGCTTAGTCAGAAGTCACCATAGCACACACGAACTGACTTGTGTGCCGCTATTGTGACTTCTTTGGCTCCGGATTTCAAACAAATCAAGTCCCACAGGAAGAAGCAGGGCAGGGGCTTGGTTAGAAAAGGGAGTTTGAACTTAAATCTAGCCAATTTTGCCAATTAAGTAGCTTTCTTTAAACAAGAATCTCTAGAAGTCCAGAAATGTCTGCAGATTTTTAAACAAAAAAATTCTAAATTTTAATTCTAAAAATGTTTCAAATACATATTCAATCAAGTCAATGTGTGTTTCAGTCCAGCAATACTTTGAGAAATCAGATTAAGAAATGGTAAGTACAGGGTATCACTTATTCAGCCAATTAATTCAAGCTAGAAATAAGTGCATATTTAACTTAAAATTGTACGTGCAGATGATATAATATTGGTGGTAATAACAAGTTTGTGAAATTTAGTGACTTCAGGAAGTTATTACAGGAACATGAAAATAAATATTAATCCTTGATAATTAAAATGATTAAATATTGAAAAATATCAAATATTGATAATGAAATACAGTAATTTGGTCACAGTAATCTTTTTTAAATCATGAATTTTGGCTGATCAAATGCCTCAGAGAGTAAGAGACCTTGCTGTCAAGTTTGGTAAATCTGAGTTAGAGCTCCCACAAGCTGTCCACTGACCTCCTGGTACACACATTGGAGTGTAGGGTATACAGTACATCCCCCAAAAATAAGTAAAAAAAATCAAAAACAAAAACTTAAAAGTGCCTTAAAATTATGAATATTTGTTAAAATAATCACTAAAGTAATGAAAGTAAAATTGGTATTCAGTCTGATACATGAAAAGGAGAAAATAGAATTTGAATGGAGTTATGGCCTATGCTTGCATTTTAGAAAATCCCTGAAAAAAATTTTTTTGAGCTCTACATTTTTCTCGGCTCCTCTCCCTGCCTCTCCCCTCCCCTTAAATTCCTTATATTATCATGTTCCTGGAGATTTTAGCTTAAGGTCTTTAGAAACCATCTTTGGGGCACAATAGAGGTCCCCCAAAGCATGTGAAATTGCATGCAAACTTTGGTGTAGTCTGAAGTGATGAAGTATATTTACATGAGTTCTGACTGATATGAAGAAGCCCAACATTTCATTCCAGTCATAAAGGAATCCCTGCCCCACCATGTAAGTTAACAATCAGTGGTCCAGACCACCTAGGGTACAAGCCACCATCATGGTGTTTTATCTGTCCCATATTTATAATACAGAATCTAGAGCCCAAGACATAAGTTTAGGTGTCTCTACGACACCTAGAAAGTTACTGGAAAGATTGCCATTATTAAATGACAGTAACTCTCTTATCACATGCATTTGAGACTCATAGAAGAGCTATGATGATATTGCATATCTTTGGGAGAATTTAGGCACTTTCTGCAGAGAGTGAATGTGGGTCCAGTTACCTGACTGAACCATTAGTGAGTGAAGTGTATACAACAACTGATGGACATTCCATCTTAAAACAGTCACATTATGTAAAATAAAATCTTCCATGATACAACCATAGGTATATGTATTTCGTTGGTTTCCAACATGTGAACATCAACATATATATGAGCCCAGAAACTTATGACTTGGAAATTCTAATTGATTTGTTCTCCTCTGATGCTAACTAATGCATCACAAAAGTAGACCCATTCAACACAAATCAAACTCTCTCAGGGAGGAAGATTCAGGCCCTCCTTTGCCACATGGGCCCCTGCTGTCACCACCACCCTTTCCACCCAACTCTCACTGTCTCTAAGGAGCTCTCTGTGACCATTTCCTACATGAAAGATGAGTTCCAGTGCCTTGTCTGTCCAGAGGTGCTCACGATGATGCAGGTGAGGACCAGGACCTGTGAGCATGTTGCTTGTAGAAATCCTTTCCTGACTGCAATGACAAAAGTGGAATACATTGTACCCTGTGTTGTGGAGGTGTAACTGGAAAAGAAAGACCATGTTCAAAAATGGACTTTGAGTTTTGAAACATCTTGAAGAAGTTTTCAGGTAGCTGCATGTGTTGCTCAGAAAAAAGATTAAATTCTATTACATGAGGCATTGCTAGTTTTGTAAAAAGTATCAAGATGAATATGTTGTTTCTTCTGTTATTCAGAACTTTTAAGATTTCTCAAGATTCAGTCAGGAGTAATAACATGAGTGAGATGTCTACATCTGATATTATAGAAACTTATCAAGAGAATGCAAGAATGCTGTGGAAGAGACTTTGCAGCTAAATCTCTGATGTGCCTAGACATTTCTGCAATCTTGTACCTATAAGGGCCATCTTTAGGGGAAGATAATATGCCGTTACCATTACAGTAATTTGCTGTGCATAGCAGTAGTGGCACACACCTTTAATCCTAGCACTTGGGAGGCAGAGGCAGGCAGATCTCTGTGAGTTCGAGGACAACCTGGTATACAGAGTGAGTTCCAGGGCAGGTTCCAAAGCTACAAGGAAACCCTGCCTCAAAAAAGAAACAAACAAAAGTAATAAAAACAATAATCCAGTCTCCTGTATTAGGATTGTGACTGAAAAGAAAGGTGGGCCACTGTAAAAAAATTAAAAAGCAAAAACCAACCAAACAAAACCCACAAATTGATGAAACATAAAAACATAAACAATCTAAAATGCTACACCTTTCTAACCATCTATTCTACTTAATTTTCTGAATGTTTGCTTTATTTATTGATTGCCTTGGGAGGTTTATGCATATGCATATTTCTGGAAGTCACATGTCAGATTCTAGGAGTTTACTCTTTTCATCCACCATGTGAGTTCTGGTTATCACCCTTAGGTTGTCGGGTTTGATGGCAAACACCTTTATCTGCTGAGACATCTCATCACCATTCCTATGACCATTCTTTAGGAAAAGCGTGGTTTCATTCACTTTTCATCTAAAATTCACAATATTATATCATCTGAATGTGGGTTAAGTTACATAATAATAAAGAGGAGGTAAAATATATGTAAATGTGTCTAATTTTTGGCTATTCAGAATCTTGCCTTCTACTTCTGTTGAGTCTCACAAAAAGCTAGTGGTCAACTTAAAGTCTTTTTTTCTCTTTGGCCCCACATACAGTATCTCAAATTGTCAGTGATCTTTAGGGTAATAGAGTATTTATCAAATCTGTTCTATAAATATGTGGCTTATTTTCTTTAGTTTTTATTGCTTATTTTGTTATAATTTTTATTATTATACTTATGTGCTTACATTTTGTGTCATCAACGTTTAATTAAAATTGGGCAACAGGTGTCTTCCTATGACACAGTGGTTATGTCTGCATACTCCTGAGCCAAATATACTGACCTTGATTTTTCTCTTAGGCACCCAGAGTGCTGTTTTGAGGAAGACTCCCATGTGTCCTGGAGTTCTGTTTATTTGTTGTTATTGTTGTTGTTATTTTGTGTTAATCTGCAAGTAGAATATGAAAACACCTGTGGTCAAGGATACTTGTGATTGTAAATGAATAAATAAGTGTGAAAACCCAGACCAGTAAATAAATAGCACATACTAACCTATAAATGTCCCAGGTTTTTGTTACTGTAGTTATTGTCATTAGCATTAATACCCTGATGTACCATTTACACCCAGGAATAACTGGGAAGAATATACAAACAGCTGTGTCTCTGTTTCCTGTATTTTCATCAATTCCTGAAACAAAGAAAACTTTGAATTTATTGATTCCTATAGCTTTAAATCTTGCTGTCATTGTTTGGGTTCTTTATTATCAAATATTTCAAGAACACAATATCCCAAATACTTAAGCTTCTGAACTCATTACTATAAAGTATTAAAACCCATAGATGTAGCCTAGATGGAGAGACTTGACTGTAGGAGACTTAAGTTACATAGCATGATACTACCACATTTATTGATCCTCCCCAAAGCTGTCCAGAGCAAAGATATTCAATTAGTCAATCAGTCATTCAGTCCTTAGCTATTTTTTTCTATCTGGATGACATATCCATTGGGGATAATAGGTGGTGAAGTCTCCCACTATTAGTGTGTGGACTTTGATGTGCAACTTAAGCTTTAGTAATATTTCTTTTACATATGTGGGTGATCTTGTATTCCAGGCATAGATGTTCAGGATTAAGACTTCATCTTGATGAATTGTTCCTGTTATGGGTATAAAGAGTTCTTCTCCATCTCTTTTAATTGATTTTAGTTTAAAGTCTATTTTTGTTAGATATTAGGATAGTTATACTCACTTGTTTCTTAGGTCCATTTAATTGGAAATTCTTTTTCCAACCCTTTACTCTGAGGTTAAAGTGTGTTTTTTTATCCCCTCCCTGCCTTTCCCATTCCCTTCAACCCTCCCCCTGAGGTATGTTTCTTACATACAGCAGAAGGCTGGATCCTGCTTTTGTATTCATTCTCTTAGCCTGTGTTGTTTTATAGGTGAATTAAGTCCATTGATATTAAGATATATTAATGACCGTGATTGCCAATTCCTGTTATTTTTCAGGGTGTGTGTGTGTGTGTGTGTGTGTGTGTGTGTATTTTTCTTCTTTGGGTTTTCTTGGTGTGAGGTTATCTGTTTCCTGTGTTTTTGTGGGTGCAGTTAACTTTCTTTGCTTGGGTTTTCCTTCTAGTACTTTCTGTAGGGCTGGTTGTGGATAGGTATTGTTAAAATCTGGTTTTGTCATGGGATATCTTGTTTTCTCCATCGATGGAGATTGAAATCTGTGCTGGGTATAGTAGTCTGGGCTTACATCTGTGGTCTCTTAGTGTCTGTAGCACATCTGCCCTAGACCTTCTGGCTATAATGGTTTCCACTGAGAAGTTGGGTGTAATTCTGATAGGGCTAAGTTTATATGTTACTTGACCTTTTTCCTTTTCAACTCTGAATATTCTTTTTTTGATTCTGTATGTCTAGTGTTTTGCTTATTATATGGTAATGGGAATTTCATTTCTGGTTCAGTTTATTTGATGTTCTGTAAGCTTCTTGTACCCTTATAGGCATATCCTTATTTAGGTTGGAAAAAATTCTTCTGTGATTTCGCTGAATATATTTTCTTTGCCTTTGAGCTGGATTTCTTTTTCTTCTATCCCTATTAGTCTTAGGTTTGGCCTTTTCATGGTGTCCCAGATTTTCTGGATGTTTTGTGTTAAGAATTTTGTAGATTTAATTTTCTCTTTTACCAATGAATCTATTTCCTCTATAGTATCTTGAATACCTGAGATTCTCTCTTCCATCTCTTGTTTTCTGTTGGTTATGCTTGCCTCTTTAGTTCTTTTTAATTTTATCCAGATTTTCCATATCCAGACTTCCCTCAGTTTGTGCTTTCTTTATTGCCTCTATTTCAGTCTTCAAGTCTTGAACTGTTTGCTTCATTTATTTTATTGTTTTTTCTTGGTTTTCTTGTGTTGCTTTGAGAGATTTATTCATTTCTTCCATTTTTGTTTGTCTTTTCCTCCATTTCTTTAAGGGAGCATTTCATTTCTTCATTACAGGTCTCCATCATCTTCATAAAGTTATATTTGAAGTCTTTTTCTTCTACTTCTTCTGGGTTAGGATGATCAATTTATCCTGCTACATGACCACTGGGTTCTGCTGTTACCATGTTGCTTTTTAGGGTGCTGGATGAATTCTTGCATTGGCACCTACCCATCTCTTCCTTCAGCTGATACCAGCAGTGTCTTAGCATCTTCGTCTAATCCTTGCAGTGGCTGTCTGTTTCTTGGAAACTGTTCTTGGTCTATTCTGTACTGTCACTGACTGGGTCTCAGGGAACCACTGAGCTCTCTCTTGTCCCACTCTCTTGGTTTGCTCTCTTGGTCCATTCTGAGCAGCCACAGTTTGTGCTTCAGAGTTCCTCTCTTGGTCCTCTCTGTGTAGCTGCAGGTTATGTTTCAGCATTCCTCTGAGGTTGGAAGGGATTGGAGGGTTTGGGGCCACGGTGAGACGAGAAACTTTCAGAGTCTGAGGGATGGTATGGGGGTTTTAGAGCAGCCTACCAGCAAGAAACTCACCATCTGGCTGACTACAGAAGTCCAGGCAGGTGGAGGAGGGACCCAGGCTTTTACCCCAGTTGGAGGGCCTAGAAAGAGGAGTTTCTCACAGGGTGGCTGGTCACTCACCTCTTGATCCTCTCTATATAGTAGCGGGCTGTGTTTCAGGGTTCCACTGCTATTGCAGGGAGTTAGGAGGGATTGAGGAAGAGTAGGACTTGTAGCTTGAAGGGTCTGATGGATGAGATAGGCGTATTTGTCCATTTTCCTTTCATGTATTTGGAAAGTGCTTTATTATGATTGCACACTTCTAGTTCAGAATTTCGTTTTTCTTTAAGATTTTCATGCTGTCTATATTTTGACTATTAGTTTGAAATGTTTATTTGTATTACTCATTATCCACAGCACCTCACTAGACTTTTACACAGACACCCATATGCGCATGCACATATATATGTATATACACATTATATATAAATATACACATATATACATACATATAAACAATATACAGGTATATACACACATATACATGCCCTAACTTCTCCTGTGTTTTTCTTCAAATATAGCTCTTTTTTTTTTTTTGGTTTTTTAGTTTTTGAGTCAGGATCTTTCCTAAATGACTAGGAACTCGCTGCACAGAACAGACTAGCCTCAGAATCATAGTAACTGCCTCTGCCTCTCAAGTGCTGAGATTAAAGTTTTGTGCTGCCATGCTTGGCCTTGTTTTTTTTTGGGGGGGGGCAGGGCAGGGGTGGATTTCCTTGAAGAAAAAACAGTAAGACAAGTAATTTGGAATGATTTTTTCATCAAGTCCATTAGAGTTATTTGATTGGAGTTTTGGTCAATTTATGTGAGTGTAATTACTGATGTGGATTTAGACTATCTGAAACTTGATTTCCTCTTGTCCCATCTGCTTGCTCTCTATGCTTGTATTTGGCTTATTTTATTGAATAGAATAGATTATTCCTCCCATTTCTCTACATCCTATTTTAAAATCACACATCCTTGTACGATTTCATTGATTCCTCTAGAGATATGCATGTAATGTTTGTTATCTCAGCCTAAAATGCAAGCATTCACTGAATTTCCAAGAAGTCATGATCCAACAACAGTGCTTTACTTTGTTGCCACCTCCTCTTGGAACTGTAGTTTTCCCAAGATTTTTAAACATACACTGCTGATATCATATCACACTAGGTTTACATTTTTATTAAAGCATAGACCCTCAAACTTTAAAGCCCCTGTCTGTTTCTTCTTTCTATGTATATAATAAAACCATTGTATTTGCCGAAATTTTAACTTTCTGATGCCCTTCATCCACGACTGCTTTAGCCCGATTCTATTTAGCATTATATTCTCTCAGGCTCACATTTTTTGTTTTTGTTTTTGATAGTTTCTGAGAATTTTCTGCAGGATCAGACTGTTGGAGATAAATGATCCCATAGATGATCTAAAATGTCTTTAAAAATCAGTAATCCATAATTCAGATTTTAAATATATTTTTCAGTAGTATTCTTAGCATTTAGTTTCTTTAGTTCAAACTTTACTATTTCTTCTGATGGCACTTGTCTGCTGGGATATCTGCCTCTTCTTGGTATAGATGATGTTTGCTCAAAAGATAGTGAAAGGTCCAGACTGCCTGTGGAATTTCTCCCAAGATCTTGTTTGGTCTGCAAGTCTCAACAATTCCCGTGTGCCTTAGGACTATCTTAGGACTATCTTTCACCTTTTCCATTCCATATCTAGTTCCAAAGCTACTACTGTTTCATATCCATGTGGAGGACAGAGCTCAGAACAACATCAATGTTTCCTAAATTCTAGTCATTTCTGTCAGAGTTCAGAAAGTTGTCTGAGCATGTTTCCTAAGTAGATAGGCATTTGGAAGGTGCATTTTCAACTTGTCTCTCCTTCTACAAGGTAGCCAGCAATTAGAACATACACAGTGCAAAGACAAGGATTACATCGTATATTCCCTGAGCTCCCTGATTCTTCCCCAAATATGAGGGTATAATATGGTGGTTGCTTTTTGCTTCAGAGGGTGTCTCATTCAGCTGTTCTGTGCCATCTATGAGTTTTGTCAACAATATCTTGTGAAAATCTGGAGAGTGGAATATGAGTCCAAAATTCCCTTATTTACAACATAGTCTGGAATTTTATACCCCCCCCCATCAAACATGGTTTCTTATAACCCAAGCTGGCCTCTAACATGTTTTCCAACATAGAAGACATTGAACTTCTGTTCCTCCTGCCACTACCTCCTGAATGCTGGGATTATGGACATGTAACACCACACCCAGTAACTTGGGTTGTAAATTGTGCACTAACATGTATTTATACTTTCAAAATTTGATAAATTCAGATGCTTTTGTTCATATTTGTTGAAACCCTAACCCTTTCTGGTATTCTGTCAAGAACCAAATCTGCTTTCCTTGTCTCTTATAAGGACATGTTTGTTGTTGTTGTTGTTGTTGTTCATTTGCTTTAAAGATTATCCTTTCTGTTTGCTCAGGGGCTCTTGTAGACTGTGATCTTTTAGATTCTCTGGTGTGCTACTGTGGCAAGAGAGTGGTTTCTTTTGACTCTTGATGTCTTATGAAACTGCCATCTGAGAGTTTTCATATTACTTCACTCTCCTAGTTACTTGTTCTCCTAGCATGCCTCACAAACTAGAATATGTTTTGTAATAATAAGATTCATTAGCTTTTGCCTATACCAGGCAGTGTCTTAAACTTTGCAAATCTATTAATCCTGTATTACTACATGATCACTACCTCCCCATATAGTTTAGGCTTCCATAGGGGAAAGCTGAGCCTCTAGAAGTCTAACGGCAAGGAGATAATGATTGGACAAGACTAAGGAAAACAACAAGGTAGAAAAATGAGGAGGGAAAAGTGATGCACAGGAAAGAACATGGGGAATAGGGTGATGACAAATGGCTAATAGATACACAAGAGATGCTTAACTAGATTATTTAATTTTTTTTTCTAGAATAAAAGCAGATGAGACCTTTCCAATGGGAAGTATTGTCCATGTAGGTAATGATGAAGAGTCTCACCCAACTGTAATTTGCAGGCTTATTGAAAAACACTATGAAAATGAATATAATAGCATCAGTTAGTCAAATGGAACATTTACATATTGTATTTAGTTGGGGCTTTGCAGAAATTCTTACACAGACACAACTGAACCTTTAATTGGAAGAGGTTTTCAGAGCTAATACTTAGACCTAGACATTTAAATCATCTGAATTTTTGTGCACAGCTAGTAACTCATGCTAAACTAATTAGAAGCTAAACTACAAGTGTTCAAATATGTTTATAGCAGCATTATTTGTAACAGCCTGAACCTGTAAACAACCTAGATGTCCCTCAACTGAAGAATGGATAAAGAAAATGTGGCAATTTACACATTAGAGTACTACTCAGCAGAAAAACAATGACATCTTGAAATTTGCACGCCCATAGATGGAACTAGACAAAAAAAACATCCCTAGTGAGGTAACCCAGACCCAGAAAGATGAACATGGTATGTACTCACTCATAAGTGGATGATACTAGCTGTAAAACAAAGGATATTGAGCCTATTCTTGCTTCACAATCCTATAGAAGGTAATAAAAAAGATAAACCCTAAGAAAAACATACATAGAATCACCTGGAAAGGGGAAATAGACAAGATTAGGAGCATGAGGGTGGGGGGAGTAGGGAGGATGGAAAGGGAAGACTAGGGGAGAAGGGGAGGAGGGAGGAAAACATGAGAGAATGAGATAGTCGAGATGGAGGAAAGACAAAGATGAGAGCAAGGAAAGAGATATTTTGGTTGAGGGAGCCATGTGGGGCTTTTGAGAAACCTGGCACTAGGGAAGTTCCCAGGAATCCACAAGGACGACCCCAGCTAAGACCCTAAGCAATAGACGAGAGGGTACCCAAACTGGCTTTGCCCTGTAGTCAGACTGATGAATATCTTAAATATCACCATAGAAACTTCATGCAGCAACTGATGGAAACAGAGGCAGAGATCTGCATCAGAGCACCAGACTGAGCTCCAAAAGTCCAGTTGAACAGTGGGAGAAATAAAGAATATGAGCAGAGGAATCAAGACCATGGTAGAGACACCCACTGAAACAGTCTGCCTGAGCTAATGGGAGCTCACCAACTCTAGCCAGACAGTGAAGGAAACAGCATAGGTTCAAACTAGTCCCTCTGAATGTGGGTGACAGTTCTATGGCTGGGGCAGACTGTGGGGTTACTAGCAGTGACACCAGGATTTATCCCTACTACATGTACTGGCTTTTTTTGAACCTATCTCTTGTCTTTGGATTGATACCTTGCCCAGCTTAGATGTAGTAGAGAGGGCCTTGGACCTTCCCCAACGTAATGTGCCTTACCCTCTCTGAGGAGTACATGGGTGTGGGAGGTAGATAGAAGGCATGGGAGGAGGAGAGCTAGTGGGAATGGGGATTGGTATGTAAAATGAAAACGATAGTTTTCTTCTAAAAATATAAAGGATTTTTCACATGTAAGTAAGACTCCCTTTCTTTACTGAAATCTATAAGAGGCCTCAGAGAAACAGATGTGTAGGGAACAGATTGGATATTTGGAGACTCTGAAATTTCTATGTAAATGCCCAATGCAGGATCCATGTCACTCTCTAGACTGTTATAGAGATGTTGTTCCCAAGAGAAGAATTTCCCTATAATAGATAAGATACCAGCAATCTCTAGCATAGCTCTTTAAAGTTCTGATTGGAGTGAATTTTTCATTTGCAGCAAGTGTTGGTCATAGATGCTAATGCATTACTTTTGTCTCACAAACAGATACTACATCCAGATTTTTAAAAATATTGCTGTTAATTGTACCCTACCTGAAATATTTCTCCAATTACAATTAAAATTGAAATAACATAGACATTACTTATTTGTAGACATTTCCCAATAGCAACCTCAATGTCTGCAGTTAATAGGTCATCCAAGGAGAAACAATCTCTTATAACTAATTAAACACACAGTATTTGTTTGTTCAAATTACCCAATTAATGAGCCAGGCAAGATACTACTCTAAAACAATAACATGGGCTGCGGTGATGGCTCAGTGGGTAAAATGCTTTCCGTGCAAGCGTGAAAACCAGATTTTACATGTTCAGATTCCATGTAAGAGCCAGAGGCAGTACCATATACCTGTGATCTTGCTGCTCCGTAGAGATGAACCGAGGATGCCAAGAAGCTCCTCAGTATTCTAGTTAGGCCTTTATATGTATATGCTAGTTAGGCATATCTTAAGCATGATAGAACTATAATATCAATAATCGAGGTTGTCCTCTGACCCGTATATGTCTGCACTGGCATGCATATACCCACAATAACCACCATGACCATACTCATGCATATCATACAGACCTCCCAAAAGGTTATAAACAAAACAAAAGAAATTTGTTCCAACTGGTAAGTTTATTAAGAGGTTACAGAACCTGTCTTGAGAAAGTATCAGTAAATTTTCTGTTGGAGGAATGCCCAAAGAAGTATTATCCAGCAATGTCCATAAACTTGGAGTCTTTCCAAATATCACTGTTTTTTATATTGATTTTTATTGAGCTCTACATTTTTATCTGCTTCCCTCCCTGCATCTCCCCTCCCCTCCAACCATCTCCCAAGGTCCCCATACTTCCATTTTATAGGGTTATGCCCGTAGTCAAAGCATATTAGTTCATTTTTCTAAATTCCCATGAATTTCTTCCAAAAGGCACAGCAATAAGTTGAAATTCATAACACCAAAAGAAAGCACATGAACTTGATCTTGAGCGTGTAGTTTATCTTCAGTGGAATTCATTTCGTCGGGCTCCTATCAAATGATTCCATCATTTGTGGGAATAACTAGTGTCTCTAGTCAAACTTAACTTGAAAGCAATGCTTTCTTCTATGGACTATGTTTTAAAAGTGAACTGGGTGTGTGTGCCACGTCACAAGCCCTGTCTCGAAACTACTGCTGATCTAAACTTCTTAAGTAAGATCCACATCTAAGGCATGTAGAAAAATTTTATTTGTGTTCTGTTCTGCAGGGTTCATTGAAAGCAGCTTTTCTGATTCTCTCAATATGCTCATAAAGATAGGATCTGGTCTACGAATCTCTTGCATGATTTATTTTTTAATTTTCTTTGAGTGCAAAGTGTCAGGTTCTGTCAAAAATCTCTCATGGCGAGACAGCAAGGAAATCTCAATTGACTGGATAAAATAAGATTCTATTAGATCATTAGGGGCATGATGTTCTGTGCTCTGTTGTACAAAGAAGGCAAAGAAGCCATTGTTAAGTGCCTGATTTAAATAGTAAAACTGGTAAATAAAGCTAACTCTACTACATACCAGTTCCATTAAATGCATTCAAAGCAGTGATGGAAGAAGTATTTCACAAGAAGTGAAACACCAAGGCAAATGAGATCCACTGACTTCCTCGATTGTTCTGTTTCTACTTCTCGTTGATCATTCATTGAGTCTGCAAAAGCACTGCTAGCTCACAAGACTCCATGTTTTGCCAAACAGGGACTTGACAGAGAGTCTTTTCTATTATGGAATCCATTCTGAACTGTGTTTCTTACATGTTTTTATTGTTTGACCCTGCCGTCTTTTTCCTATGGGTACAGTAAGGTAATGCTTAGGTGCAACTCCTATACAAAAAACAGACAAACAAAAAATTGGAACAATATTTGGAAACTGTGAACTGTGTTTTTGTGTTCCATGGAACCTGTGAGGTATCCATTATTTTGAGATTATTACTTCCCTTATGAAATTAATGCTCTTTGTGAGCATTAAGATATAAAACTGAAATAATATGGGAATATCATGATACCTCTGCAGGCAATGGTTGGAGCCTTTCTCTCTTCTTGAAACTAGGGTCTTGAAACCCCATGACTGCCAAAGCTGATTCTTATCTCAAATATTCCAAGAAGGAAATTCCCAGACAATGGAGGGTGAATTTTAGAGAGGAATTTTTATAGGTTCAGAAGTGAAAACTTAAGAGGGTTAAAAGAAAAGAGAAAACAAAACAAGAACAAGGTTACAACCAAGCTGTTAGGATGGGTATACTTTCCTTATGTTGGAAACAAGGATGAGATGGGGGAAGGAGATAAACTGGACAGTCCAATAAACTGGTCCAGCCACAAAGGTTGACTAGGTGTCTCCTCTTGGTTTAACTCATATACTCGCATATGGCCTGTAGATAGTGGTGTTCATTCAAGAGAAAACAATAAACAGGAATCAAATTTCTCTTCTGGCACTGCTGACCCTAGGAAGGACATTCTCAGAACAGTTACGTGGTTATCCTTTCCTTACGTCATTAATGTTTAGGCCCTGCTCTGATCAGAAATAGCCTTGTTTGATCACTTATAGAGATTGAGAGAGGTAATATCAAATATCTTAATATTAGTGGTACAGGGCCACTGAAGGCCCATTAAGGGAAATCTAATTCATAACCAGCCAAATAATTGGATTTTCCTTCTGGAGAGATTGTCATTGTCTTGTCTCTGAAGAGTCCGGTACGGCTGGTGAATCACCTGGGCTAGGGACCAACTCTCATAAAGGCAAGTTCACCTAAAACCAAGCTAAAGAGGTAAGAGAAATAGCTAGCCATTTAATGAGGTAATACACTTGCCCTTCCCAGAATCCTTACCCTCTGTGGAATTACCATGGGATTCAGATGAAGTTCTATAGTGTCAGCCTGAAATTCTCAGTTCTGATTCAGAAAGGCCCAGCTTTCCTTCACGCTCCTTTTAAACCTTCCCTCCTCCTCCATCTCATTTACATATTGAGTAAAGCCACCTGAGAGAATTTCCTTCCTCTTTCTCTGTCTCTCTCTTCACATTACGTGTTTATCTCGCTGCATGTGACTGACTGGCATGCCAGATTGATTCAGAAGCTGTAGGTTTTTCTATGATGCAGTTTCCTCTTTCAGGCAGCTGCTGAGATTTACAAAGTTTTCCTTCTAAACTAAAAAGAATTCTTCTTGAGCTTTTATTTAATTTTTTTTCTCTTAAATTTTTTTAATTAACAAAACTAAGAGCTTCAAGAAGAGGCAACTATTTTCCAGGTATTAACAATACCCATCTTATACACCTTAAAAAATTGCTAATGTGGGCTATCATATCAGATTTTTCCTCCAAAGGCTCAGGAAGCAACGTGAAAGAGAAGATGGAAGGATGGTAAGAGTCCAAGGTGATCAATAAACTAAAGGAAATGGTGTTTTTCAACCACAGAGAAGATGCCCATATGAATTCACATCACTCCATACATGTTCCAGTCAGTAAGATCCCAGCACAGAGGTAGGAAAGTAGGCATAAAACCCAACAATTAACTGAAGAGTGTCATTGGAAATTTAACCACACAACTCCCAAGGATTGCTCTATCACAAACTAGATTCAAAGGATGAATTAAATGATAGAAAAAAAATCTCAAATTTGTGTTGGAAGGGATAAGACAGTAGGGAGGGTAGAAATGGAAGACTGGAGAGGGAGATCAATATGTTAAACTTTTTGAAAAAGAAACAAACTTGTTAAAAAATATAAAGTCATATCAAAGGGAGATTTGGTTATTTGAGTTAAACAGGTAGAAACTTTTTCATGTCAAGTCAAGAAATTATTTAAAATGAAATATTTCAGCTGTCTAGAATATGTTAACATTTCATGCTGCTATTATCTTCCACCTTCCAAAATAACATAAAGAGACTAATTTGTACATGATAAAAACATGACTCCCAAATCAACAACATTGTCAGGTAATTTCTAATTAATTCTTTTCCCCATTGGTTTATTGGAAGTAATCTGAGATGGGATGTGAGTTTTGAGAAGGTCTCTGTTCAGCATTCCATGAGTTTTATGTCTACTTAATCAAACCAAGGGTGGCAAGGTTGTGGAGGTCCAAAATTATGAGACTATTTACACCTTGTCTGATGGCCAGAGTTTGGAGGATACTAATAATTGTTGACAAGTATAACTACACATTTTGACTCATGATGTCTTACTTGGTTCTTTTGACACTAAGATGGCTCATACAAGTAGATTCATTCCATCCTGACAGATGGTCAGGATATTTAAGCATACTTCTGCTCCCTCTTATGTAATATGAAGTTACCTGGGAAACAGCTGCCTTCAGGATGCTTGGTCTAGAGTGACTTTACTGCCTAAACCACAGAATGCTAATGACTTGATGCCTTAAAGTGTTAAAGTAATTAACTGTTCGAGTTGTCCTTTATATCACGTTAAAGAAGTCTTTTGTTGCCCTTTTCCCCCTTTTTGTATTGGGGTATAAAATTTTATGGAAAAATTAAACCAAGAGATTTCCCGATTCATTGGAACTGCCTCCTGGAAATATTATATAGTCTCTGGTTTATTATTTTCACGTCTTCGTACCTTTTACTTATATTTCTGATTCCCCATGCCCTTATCCTAGAAAGAGGTGTTTTTGTCAAGGCTAGTCCCTGACCCAATGTGCCCTCTATCGCAGCATTATTTACTTACCCCTGCTATCCTATTAAATGTCTTGCCAACTTTTCCAACTGACCATAAATAGAGACAGACAGGTAGTAATTAGAAATTTATGGGAGGTTCTTGGATCTATTGAATAAAACATATTTAGAAAAACAAAAAGGCATTTTGGCATTAGAAAAAACAATCTTTCAAGATTTTATTTTACAAGAAAAAAAATTTGAGGTGGCAGGTAGGTAAACACCCACCTCTTGGTATTTTTTGAGACAGGATTTTTCTCTGTAGCCCTGGCTGTCCTGGAACTCACTCTGGACATGAGACTGGCATTAAACTCACAGAGATCTGACTGCTTCTGCCTATTTAGTGCTGGGATTAAAGGCATGCACCACCAACACCTGCAGGCAGACATTTCTTTAGGTATTTCTCATGATCCGTCCTTGACTTTGCTGAGTTAAGCACATCTCCATGGAATATTTTAAGACTGTCTCTCCAAACAATTTATTTAGATATCCACAAAACCAGAAAAAGAATAAAAAGAGATTCAAAGGAATAACTTGTCTATAAACAACAATATTTGTCCTCAAATGTTTACCATAAGTTAAAAATATGCGATAGAAAGCAAAGCATTTAGGGGGATTGCTCATTTTTTAAGCTCCTTAAGCACTTAAGAAGCATATACTTATATACAAATAATTGATGGACTAATCACAAATCATTCTTGTCTGGTTTCTTTCCTCCCCTATCAACACTGGAGCCTCATTAGTGGAAGTCTACTGTAGATCCTGATGTCATTACAGTTGCAGAAAACCTAAACCCTGTGCCATGTGTCTTTTTCAAAAGAAACTCAGCATGTATCATGGTGAATTGAACTCCATCTGATTTTCTGTGATTTTTAGGATGGCATTTTTATTTATGTTAAGATCAAGGACAAATGATTTTTGCTATCTAATCATACTTCTGTGCAAAGAAAAGTTTACCATCTTTTTTTTTTTCTTTTTTGCTTTGGTCTTTCTTTATGAAAAGATCCTTAAAATTATAGCATAGTGACATTTTCCAATTGGAAAGACCCTTAGAGATTATCAAGCCCATCCCTTTTGTTTTAACTAGATTTGAGCTGTAGGAAATTGAGCCCTGGAGAAATTAAGTGCTGCATTGTTCAGGCAGCCCATGTTATTAAATATAGACTTCAGAGCAGCCTTTGAATCTTTGGCTATTACCATTGGTCCAGAGTTTTGGTGACTGCTATAGGAAGCTCTACTTCTTACTTGTAACCTCACTTTGATTTTATTTCTATTAGCTAAATAGTGATACCAATTTTTATGCTGTCTAATAGTTGATGAACTTGTAGCTCTCTTGCAAAAACAAAGACAATATCTTTCAATAAAATGCTTATGAGTTTGTTGACTGAGTTTTCTGTCCTGCCCGGTTCCTGCAGTCGTTAAGTCTCAAGAAAATGCACAGAGGTCCACACTAATCATAAGCTTGTTATTAACTCTTATAACTTATATTAGCTCATAATTCTTGATAATTCTTGTCTGTGTTAGTCACATGGCTTGGTACCTTTTTCGGCAAGGAAGTCATATCTTGCTTGCTCTGTGTCTAACTTCCTCTCTGTCTGGGTGATGACTGCAAACTGAAATTTCCCTCTTCCCAGAATTCTCATTGCCATGCCTCTACTACCTGCC
Source organism: Microtus oregoni (assembly GCF_018167655.1). Taxonomy (NCBI): domain Eukaryota; kingdom Metazoa; phylum Chordata; class Mammalia; order Rodentia; family Cricetidae; genus Microtus; species Microtus oregoni. Next base: position 10,550,447 of record NW_024543086.1, read on the forward strand.
TGGCTACTGACAAATCAGCCTTTATTTAAAATACAAGTGATAGGGTACAGACCATTGTCCCACAGCATGAGTTAAAGTGTTTCAGCCATTTAGAATATGAAAATTCACTTTACTTGGCTTCATTGTAATGTTGTATGATAAAATCAAGTGAAATCTTTTACCTTAATTTTAATTTTTTATTCTACATTATAAAGTATTGTCTATTGTTGTTAATTAGATAAAACTTAGCTTTTCTGTTTCCCTTGGTACAGAAAATACATATCATTTATTTCATACTTTTATGTGTTAGGCATAGCTTCAATGCCCCCCACAAATATTCTTATTTAAAATACTCAAGAACTCAGCAAAACAAGTTTTTCTCTAGCAATTTTCCATAAAAGAAATCTTGGGTAAGTTAAGCACCTTGTTGAGAGCTACTAAACTAGTGGAAAATAATGCAGTTACAAACAAAGGCAATATAACAATTGAGGTCATGTTTACAGTACGATCATTTCTAAATTCTACAGCATTCAGTAAATGACATTTGTTTCCTTGTTTGTTTGTTTGTTTTTTATAGAACCTACTAGAGCATTAAAATGCTAAACGGTGTGGATATAACATCTTGGATTTTGTGGATTTTATGTCAAATCTCACAAAGGACACAATCTTTGAAATAATCCTTACATCTATTTCTACTCAAGTAATTTTCAAAAATCACCCCCATTTTGCCCCCACCCCACCCATCTCTAGTTAACTATTAGTTTATTATTATAGCTGAGCTGAGAAATTAAACCAATGTCATCATTTGTAATTTGGGCATCAGTATTTCAAGACAATTAGATGCTTCTCATGAAAAACTAATAGTAATAATGTTGATGCTAACGTGCGTTGCTCCTGCCTCTCAAAGCAAAATATGGATCAAAAGCACATTTGCAGGCTATTTCTTTGAAGAACCAAAGAGCAAGCACAGATTGAAGGAACAACTCGGGATAATGGAGTGTAGCATACTAGGATGTTAGTCAAATCGGTCACAGAACTCCATAGAGATGGAATTTAACCTCCTCTGTGTCCTTTTGAACAGCCAGATAAAATACCTCTCATCATTATCTACATGGGATGAGATAAAGGGTGCATTGGCCCACCTGCGTCTGGCTCTTAGGCTTTCACTGATTCTGTATGTATGAACACAGGCAATTTTCACAAGCTCTGTACTTTGTATTCAGAGAAGTCTTCAGAAGAGCAGCAGAAAGAATACCAATGTGAGCCTCGGCCAAGTCCTTTTTGAGTTGTATCTGTAGAAAGCCAGTCAAAGCAAGCTCAGAACTGGTCACTGAGGAGCAAGGTTAAGTCACAAGGATATGCAGTGGGATACAAGAGAGCTCCATTTGAAGGGCAGCTTGTACCTGACAATTTTACTCCTCACCGTATATTTTAAAAGAGAGGGGATAAATCATATAATAGATAGGACATGTTTCTGCAATGCTAAAATAGCAGGTAATTTCAATTTGGAACTTAAATTGCTCACATCAGTTCAAAACTAAGAGCTTATATAGTAAACTTAGACATCAGTGTCATGAAGAAATGAAGATAACCTTATGGACTCATGGGATCATAGAACAGAAGGGATCACAAAATGTCACTCAGTCTATATGCTGCTCCATGCAGTAATTTACAACATATTTTATTATCTTGACATTTAAATATCATTGATTGGCCCAACTCTTTTCCAGAACTAAGTTTTACCTTCTTGGGTTGGCTATCTCTTCTGGCTGTTGGAACCACAAAATTAATTCAGAATATCTTATGCCCCTCAAGTTCTCACTTAAAAATCAAGTTATTCTCTTACAAAGAACTCAGCAAATAAGCTTTTGGCAGGAGAACAGAACACACTTTTGTCTAAAAAACCAATGCTTCTGTGATCCTCAGTATAGACGGGATCTCAAGGTAAAATTAATTTCTCGAGATTATTTTAAAATTCTAACATCCATGCAAAAATACAGCAAATGTTTTCATGAGTTTAGGAACACTTTGCAAAAAATCTCTTCTACAAACTTTTTATGACCTTTCCTTTAGATTCATGTACATGGAAGTTTTGTTTGCATTCCATGGATTCCAAATGGAGCTGTACCTATGAAAGCACATACATGCTTCCATGTTTAATATGGTTTCAATACATACAGGCATTTATAGCTTCATATATTATCTCCATTAACTAAAGAAGTTCACAGAATTGAGTTACAAATCATTGGAACACAATGTTTTAGCAATATCTAAAATTTTCTCCAACTGTTAATTCTCTTTCTCCATGGTGTTTTAGTACAAAAAAAATTGTATTTATGTTCCATCAGCCTTAACAACAAAATAGCGCTTCCAGAGGAATACACAACACAGGAACAAGCTGATTGATTGGCTATTCATTCATTTGAAGACATTTCATCCTATGGTTCAATATGCTAGGACTTTTACCCAAAAGTAGAGTCAATTCTTTCCTAACTACACAAACTGACATGGGCAGAATCAGTATTCTTTAAAACAAGGCACAGTTCTGAAAGAAGAAATGTTGAGACCTCACAATTAAAACAGGAATCCTTCTCGCCTCTCTTAAGACACTAGCAAGTTTAGAATGCCTGTTCTCCTCTGATTCAGCAGCTCCTAAAGGGGAGCAACTGCTTCTTGTTTATGACTTTATAACTTATCTTTCACAGCACCTGACACTCATTACTGAGAAAAAGTGAACTAATCTTCTACTTGAAGATATTTCATGAGTACCACTCAGTTCAGTTTATTTATAATGTAAGACAAGCACTTTAAAACTATATATGAAACTAATCCATATTGCACTATGCAAAAGAGATCAGTAATAAAGATATCTGCCCAAAAGAGAGGGAATAAAAAAGTCTTAAGATAAATCAAATAAATACTTCAGAAAACTGTTTCCATTTTATTATCAAAATACTTAGTTATGTCTAGCAATTCTGCCCAATTTTTGTTATATAAAGTTAGTGCATGAATTAATAAGATTCTATTATGCTTTGTTATCAACATTGAATGAATAGCTAAGATGTCTTCAATGAGATTTACTGCACTTTAAGCATTTCTATGGAAGCAGAAACCCATTAATATGTAGTCTATATGTTTTTCCTTTGTATTTGATCTGATCTAGAAAACAAACTGAAATATTATTAAGTAAAATGAGTGCAATTGACTGTATACACATTTGGACATTTTCTTACTATCTTACCTGTCATTCATACATGGGATACAATAATGTTTCTTGCTTTAAAAGAAAAATTTCCAAAGTGCTGAAACAATTTTACACAATTCATGGTGAATGTAAAAATAACCTACAATAGGGTCTTATGCCAAATTAGGCAGCACTTTACAGAGGCAGGGAATAAAGGCGCCAAGTGAGAGAGAGCCGGGAAGGGAGAATTTTCCTCCTTGTCAGAATAATTGGTTCATTAAATGGAAGAAGAGAAGGAGAGGAGATAAAACAAGGGGAGAATCCCCACTATTAAATATGTCTCACACAAGTTTGCAACTTGCTTTGCCGCATCATGGCTGATGTACACAGACCCTAATAAGCAAGAATGTGAATAGGGAGCCGGACTCCCAATTGTTCCATTCTGGGTTTTCCCCCGTTCGGTGATAAAGTGAGGGGTGCACTGGCTTCCCTAATCCCTAGGATCAGGCCCCAAAGCTAAGCCAAAGGAAGAAAGGGCTGATTAAAGTCCCAGCAGTCAAGACCTTTGTACTGTTGTGGTATGTGGATGTGTATAGACACACGCCTGAATAGAAAGAGCACATGTGGTCAAGGGAGTGCTGTGAGCTGGCTTCCAGGATGAATAGTGCCGTTATCAACATAAGTCATTATTAGGAGCCAGCATAAATAGGTTGGCCTGTCATGGGGTTAAGATCTATGATCTACTGGGACTTGCTACTCTTTCAGAGCAAGGGGGCTACCACAGCTATGTGACAGCAAAAAATATGTCTTGAGAATACATCCAAGGGCCCCCAGAAAGGGGTGGCTCATGGCATGCTGTTTAATTAAAGTGGTTGTTGTAGAGAGAAGGTCATCAGGAGAAGGTGACCCTTGGATCGGGTTTTGATCTCCAACTAACTGTTCAGTTTTATTCAAGGGACAAAGAGTCAGGAGGGGACCAGAGGGAATAATATCAAGGCGGGAGACACATACACTTGTGATGTGCAAAACCATAAAAGGTTCAAAGTTTGGATTTTGGTTCAAATAAAATCCTAAGAGTTCAGATGTTTTTTGTAAATGCTCTGAACCTCCAGAACGTAAAGAACAAGCTAAAAGAAGTCTCACAAGAGCACAACGGTCCTGGTCCTCTGAATGTTTGGCCACTTCACTAACAAATCCATCCAGAAAAATAACCATTAGCCGAGTTAACATGTCCCATCAGGTGACAAAAGACATGCCTTGGATGTCACGTAAAATTATTTGTCCACAATTCAGCATATTGACTGCCCAAAGAAAGCAAGAGGCCAAGCAGAAATAGAAATGAGATGGGTAGGGTTGGAAGTAAGTCTAGTGAGAAAATGAAAACCAAGGGATTTTTGACAATCTGTAGTTGATAGAGTTTAGAAGTCAACTCAACAATCCCCGAATTTCATCTGTCTCCATTGCCTTTTATAGTATATAGTTTTCAGACTTTCTTATGTCTACTACAGACGTTTGGAAAGCATAATGCTCAAATTTCTTCCACTAGACAGGAAGTAAGCGAGTAGCCTTCAATGACAGGTAAGATGCCCTTTACTTCTGCATGAGTACAAAGCTTGTTCTAACAGGACTGCATACTAGCTAGTGTTTCTTTCGTCCTCCCTATATTCTCTTTGCCATCATGACATGATGTTCTCTCAGAGATATCTGGTGCCTTTCTCTTCTGTCTGAAATACCCAGACAACCAACAATTTCTCTAGTTCTCCATCTTAGCTTCTTATTCACTCATAGTATGTTTATCTTTGAGTTTGGCATTATAGTCTTAATGAATGTGATACAGTGACACCTGCATTCACTTCTCAGATAAATGCTTTTTGGTAGAAGTAACTTATTTGTGGTAATTCGGATTGGTGAGGGCAAAGGCTGAGGAAGGAGAAACCCATAAATTCTGTTGTGTATATACAACTGTGCTACCCACTGAACACCCTACCTGAATCTTTTATACCACTCTTGAGCTTTGAGATTATGCTTTTTTTTTTTGATATCACATCATGAAGAATGCCTCCAGCCTCGAAGATCACAATCACCTAAGAACTTTTCTGTCACAAGCCCTAAAGTGGTAACAGATTCTATTATACAAAACCATGGCCACCCTAAACAGTGATCCCTTACAGTGAAATACCCCTGTCTTTGTTTCAGAATCAGCTGAAGATTCAGACACAATCACACTGTTACAGCCAAGTCCTGCCCTTCCTTACTGTCTTTTGGGATCATCCCAATAACTCTTCTGCATGGAGTTCTGTCTACAAAAACGTATTTTGTACCAAACCTCCTTTCTTCTTGCATCAGGTTAGTGCCTCCTAAGGGCCACTCTTTAGTCAAATAGTGCTGCAGAGAGCTGAGCAACTACCACCTAGAATGAAAGAGGATGATGTTGCCAGGAGGGCTAAAATCGGGCTGCATGGGGAAGAGTGAATAGAGGTCAGGAGGGCCTTAGCAATTATAGGTGCATAATAATAGGTCTTAGCATAGCAGAGGAAAATCCCCACCTCTGTCAGACAAGCTATCATTCCATTTTCACCTCCAACCTGCAAATTTCAAAATCGATCCTCACTTTCTATTTCTGCCCTCCATGTTGCAGGTACAAAAACATTTCTGAACAAACGTAATCTGATCATTTTCCTATAAATAGAGATCTTAATTATCACATTTATCCATTTTATTTCTTTTGAAAGGTTTTCAGAGGTTGCATATCAACGACATCTCTTCCGAAGGATTTGCATTTGAAAGGCTGTTGTTCAAATTTAATTCACATTTGACACAATGTTTCCTCTTGCAGAACATTGCTAGGTATCTGAAAATCAGTTTTCAGCAGTCTCTCTTCTCCATCTCTCTGATCATTTCCCTTTTTATGATGGGGATATTCTAAGAGAATTCCCTGTGTGCTGGGGAAACAAAAACAAATCAGAAATGTTCACGCCCTTTCACGATCCTTTCTGTATTGTCTTCCTCATGGGGAGTGCTGCCAACAGGAGCCTGCGGGAGAGTGTCTTGGGCTTTCCTGGGGCTTCTGGGGCCAGGACAAGCACTAACCTGATGGAAGCACAGTGTCTAGTAGATGGAAAGGCACGATTAATTTCCAACTCTGATTCTAGTTCCTCTCCGGTGAGAGCAAGCCTGTATGACATCTCTCCACAAGCCCCTATGGTTTGTTCTGCATGTCAAGCTCCAGCCATTCACTCTCTGTGAAAACTCAAGTTACATTCTTCGTAGGTTGGCTAGAAAGCACACTGAGTGGAGTGGGGTTTTCTGATTTTGAAGGACTGATCGTAATATTTTAGGAGGAAAAATTACTGCTGGATGTTGATAGGAGGGTCCTGATCTAAGGGACAACTGTCCAGCAGTGGGATAAGATGGTCCAGATTAGTGGCTGGGTATGCAGTTCCTGTATTAGAACAACTTTTGTCCACAGAGTTAGATTTTTTTTTTTCAATCCCTCCTAGAGAGGCACCAAATCAGATGCAAATGCTGGGTACAGAGTAAACTGCAGTGTGGTGCTGTCATCATTTCATCCCCCGTTTTATAGGTCTTGTCAGTTTCTGAAACTTGTTGGAGGATAATTGGCCTGAGATGTAAAGCCACACTCTGACATTCGAAGGAACAAAGAAAGACAGCTTTCGCCCACAAGGCCGTATTTTGTGAAACATTCCCTTCCTTTTTAATAATGAGCTGATACACGGTGCTTCTTCCAGGCTCTGAAAAATCTGTGTTTTTTTTTTCCCCCTGCAATGTCGTATAAGCCACTTAAACTGCTGCCATTTGTAATGCTGTGGTCGGTCTCATTGAGCGAGCGAGCTTGTACTTGTTATCTTAACTAAAAGCGAATCCGTGCTCTGTTCTGCCCAGGCTGTGTAAGACCTGCAGTAGCCTTCCTTCGTATTCAACCAGAGCATGACAGCATCAGAAACAGTGAGAGGGAATAGTCAGGACACAGAGGCTGCCTTACAAGCAACTACCGTGACCCTTGGGGTGTGTTTAATGTTTTTGATTTAGAAATGGGCAAATATTTGCTAAGAAATATAAATATGTAGATCTGAGCATGTCAGAACAAGGAGCCATGAGACCCAGAAGAATGAAACATTGCCATTCAGTCATGGTCATCTTGTCCCACCTTTTGCAGTGGTATTGGCCCAGGTTGCTATGCTAACATGCATTCTGTTTTGATTGCCTTGTTTGCACTGGTAACCATTCAAATGTTCTTTAGATTTCCCGTCACATTGCATATCATATTCTTTATAATGTGCTTCTGCCCTCAGTCTGCTCTGGGTGTAACAGTCAGAGTCCTCCTCTGGATGGTAAGATCATTTTCTTACTCGTATTAGGATTCTCCAACTGCTGCTTCCTTAAGTATGTGGATTATAGTCACAGTTCTTTACTACAGCATTGACTAAGCATGGTATTCGTGGCCTCTCTGCTGTTGATCAGAGCACCCCCTCCTCTCCTTTCCTCCTTCCTCTGCTCCAAGAACACAAATCTGCTTTCTTCTCTTAGATTGTATCCATATTCTCTTTATCAGTGACTTCTCCAAGTTATCCCCTCCTTACTCTTCCCTTAAATTAATTCTCTATTCTGCTTCTCACCACACAGGGCATAACTTCAGTTACCATTTAACGAAAGTCTTAATTTTATGTAACTGACCATATATACCCATCCCTCTGTTTTCCTATGCCTAAGCTCCAAAGTTGTTCCCTATATGGCAGCGACCCCACTCGGACTATTTATCTTCCTCTTTCCTCTAATCTATAGGCATGTCTTAGCTCCCTCCCATTGTCTCTCTTATCTGCAGAGCCTGGCAGAGAACTTGACACACCGAGTATTTAGAAAATCTCCGCTGAATACCAAACAACTTTCTACGTGGCCGGTTACGTTTTAAACCCCGTTTTTTGTATTTGCTTTCATTTGGCCACCAAAAGAGTGGGCTGGGCTCAGCATCCTGTTCTCCCATGGCCTTGAACACGATTTTCTGAGCTCCTGAAGTCTCTTTATGTGTTCCCATTACCTTGTACATTTCCATAACAAAGGGCAAAGTCAAAGTGATATCATTGAGCTTCAGAGAGGGCACCCCAGATGGGAAGGAGAGAGCGCATATGATGGAGGGCAGCAGCATGGTTCCATGTCTTCTCAAAAGGCTGCTGGCAACGTAAGAGCCGAAGCAAGTGAAGCAGATGGTGGGAATCATTTGCCTTCGCAATTCACTTGTTTATGTTTCCTGCTTGCCTTTCTCTCAGTTTCAGCTCTCGAGCCCCTTTAAGCAGGCTTGTCCCTAGTTCTTATGGAAGTGTAACCTACTGTACACTGGGTATTTCATAAACATTGACTTTTGCGGAGTCAATTGTATTAGATAGTGTGGATACCTTGAGGAATTACACACGATAAACTTGACTTGAACCAGTGTTTCAAATTAGCGAGGTGACCTTGAACAGAATTGGCCAGACTTTCCCCATGTACATTTTCTCAAACAGCTTTTTCAGTGCTAATTACTCCAGTGTTATCAGGTGGACTCACCATCTGAATGTGAAAACCAAGCCATTTTTTTTTTGTAGGTGAATAGCATTACAAGGCAGGAGTAGGCATTTTTAGCATGCAAAGTTCATTTATTCAATTATCATTTATTATAGTGGACATTTTCTGTTAGTCGTACAGCATACAAGGAGGGATTGTCCTTGCTTTTTTCCTTTATTCTACAGGCATGAGAATTATGAACAAAATGGAAAAATACATAACTATGCAGGACTATAGCATGAACCAATTTACTTATTTAAAAGTGACTGATATTGCCAGGGCATGGTCAATATTTTTATTAAGACTGCAATGTTTACTGAAATGCGATTTAAGTTAATGACAAAATTGTGTTGTTCTTGACTTTAAGCCATCAAAAAGCTTTTGATTTCACAATCATGGGTTGTCCAAACAACTTTATAAAAAAAGATTGTTCCAGAATATTTATTGATGCTATTATAGTCGAGTTTTTCTATTTGCTTCTTTTTCTCTTCAATAAAATCAGAGAAAACACAATTAAACCACAATTTTTACATAATATATAACAACTTGTTAAAAAAAGGGACAACACCAAGATTTAGAAATGAAGTAGAAATGTTCATGAAAACATGCATTTTTATTTTAAATATTATCATTATCATAGAAGCTAGGCATGTTGATTTAACAGTGATATTGTAAAAGTCAACTTTGTGGGCTATATAAAATATCCATGTTGTGTGAAATCCATGTATTTAGAATTCAGTATCTATGCCTGGAGAGATGGTACAATGTTAAGGGCATTTCCTGATCTTTCAGAAGACCTGAGTTCGATTTCCAGTACCAACATCAGGTGATATACTACATCAATAGCCCTATCTCTGGGGTATACGATGCTTTCTTCTGGACTCCACAGGAACTGCACCTACATGTGAATTTCTCACAAATAATTGTGCACAAAAGTAAGCATTAAAATAAATCGTTTAAAGAAAATAGAAGAACCATAACAGGTCTCAGTATTTACCTTAATTTCATAATAAAGTAACCGACCATACATTTATAGATTTGGGAGATACATGAAACTTCTAGGTTACATATAACTTCCTTCTTGAACTTTCTTTTTATCAGCCCCTAAACATTCTGAGTGATAGAAATAGGCTTGGGTAGATACACTGTGACGTGCTATAGTACTATGACTTAAAAACCCAAATCACTTAAGGAAATGCTAGTTAGCCTGCCTTACCCAGAGGTAAAGAATATCTTTATTATTATTTGGGATAAACAATAAAGTATCTACCTTTCCCCCAGAGATAGTTATCTTTATTTTTCAAGGTTATTCTGCATCAACTACTCAAAAACATAGTCTGGAAATAAGAGATATCTCAAGACATTTACAAAATGCATGACGAGTAGCCCTACAGTCACTAGGACCCAGTTTATTTACTTATTTGTCATGTCTCTTAGGAATCAACACCAAATGCCTCTTGTGCTAAGGCAATGCACTGCTTCTTGTACTCCTAAACTGTACCTTCAGCCCAACCATTCACCTTTAAATAGCCAGGCTAGAAGGATTACTCAGTTTTCAATAAAACATTTTGAACAGTGACTAAAGTCATAATGGAAGTTGATTTCATGACTTGAATCAAATTTATTTTTTACATGAGAAAAAAAATACCATTTAATCCCAAGGCTGAGAAGTGTTCCAAACATATTTTGGAAAATAAAATCTCTGGTTATAAGGCATGTGAGCATCCTAACATATGGAGAAAACATCTGTAAATATAATGTTTATTTGGGAGATTTGGTAACAGAAATTTAAATTTCTACCAAGATGTTTGTTTGGAAAAATAATGTTAATATTTGAGAATAGGTCAAAGTGTAATTTTTCTAGCAAGCTTGTCATGTCTGAAAGGCTCTCAGATTCATCAGCATCGTTTAACTCCTACATTCCCTAGCTAGTGAAGGGTCGCAACTAATGTCAGCATAGAGAGTTTGCCAAAAGGGAGATTCAGAAAGAGAAGGTCACATCCTGCCCGGGAGAAGGTCACGTGCTGCCCAGGCCTATGAATGGTCAAATGTTCTACTTCAACTAATTTTTGAAACAGAGAAAATGGATACTTTTAAAAAACAAATTTCAACAGCGCAGGGAGAAACAGTGTGTATTATTTAGGCTGCATATACTCCGCATACTCTGTTCAATGACAGTGACTTAAAATCGGGAAAAGGGTGAAGTCAGAAGGCTGTATATGCTCTCTAGGGGCTCACAGCCCAGATGAATGAACAAGAGAAAGCAGTGATCCAGCCGTGGATTCACAACGCAGTTCTTAGATTGCTATAAATAATTAGTTATGCAAAGCATCTAAGAGGAAGAAAAAATGTGTAAAAACACATTAGAATAATTTCACCACCCCTAGAAATACCAAGGCCAAATTCCTGGATGATAAATAGTGTTGAAAATACGAAAGTCAGACCCACTTTCAGAGACTGTTGTCTGTGAAATAGACCAACTACATTTGTTATTAATTTTATTTTCCATTTTCTTCTTTGAAACAACGTCACAGGCAGTAACTCAGGCTGGTCTAAGACTTTGTGTCCCCTTGCCAGTGCCTCCTCAATGCAAGGATTTCAGCTGTATGTCACTGTTCCTGCCTTAGGGGAAGTTAATTAAATTCTCTCTCCCTCAATGTTTTTTTTTTTTTTTTACATTTGAAAATTGCCATGATGATATTTTTTTAAACTAAAAGCCTTGCTACAAAGTTTTTAGAAAAATAGAAATATTCTGAAAGAAGAACAGGCTAGCACTCAAGATAACTGAACTGTCATAATTGTGGTGGTATTGCTAGTGATTTTCAAATAAATTGCAATTAAATCATAGTAGAACATTTATCCATTGCAGTTATTTTTATATTTGTATATGTAAAGTTTTCCCATATATTTGAAAGTCTTAAATATTTTCACTGCTTGGGGCTTTTCCATCAGAATTACAGAGATGCAATTCATGAACCATACATTTGCCTATATATTGTTGATTTTGGTGTAAAATAGTATGGAACTAATTTGATTAGGATTAGTGCATTCCTAGGTTTGTGTAAGCATGCCACAGTCAATTCCAGAACATTCTAGCATCTCTTGATGCTTGCTGTCACTTACATTGTATTGTCTCCAAACTTCCCTAACCCTTGTCTAGGAAGCCACAAATGGACATTTTGACCAAAGGATTGCGTGTTTTAGCCAATGTGAATAAATGGGAGCATATTCTATAACATTTTGGAGGACTATCCTTTTATATTGAGTTAATATTTTCAAGATTCACATGGATAACATTGATGTTAGCTTCTTTTGTGTATCTATTTGGGTGAGTGCATATTCATGTGGAGACCAGAGATCAACTTCCAGTGTCTTTCCTTGGGCCATCACCTTTGTATTTTGAGATTGGCTATCATTGGCCTAGAACTCATGGAATAGTTTAAACAAGCTAGCTACCAAGTCCCAGAACTACGAACATGGACCACCACAGCTGCCTATTTTTTAAAGCTTTCTTTGTCTCACTGTCTCTGTTGTTCAGTCTCTCTGTCTCTGCCTCTGTCTCTGTCTCTCTGTGTCTCTGTCTCTCTGTGTCTCTGTCTCTCTCTCTCTGTCTCTCTGTCTCTCTCTCTCTCTCTCTCTCTCTCTCTCTCTCTCTGTATTGTTTGTAAATAAATAGAAAGACTGTTGCATTCAAAAGAATGCATCAGAACCCTGGCAGCAAGTGTTACAGGTTGTTCTTAGCTGCCAAACATGGTTGCTGGGATCCCAACTCAAGACTTTTGCAAAAGTAGTGTGTGCTTTTACCAACCGAGCCATCTATTTAACCTGACATATTCCTTTTTCTTGTGGATTCTTGGAATTAAACTCAGGTTCTCAAGCTTGCCTGCCAAGCACTTTACCAGCTGAGCCATCTCCTAGCTCCTAGATTTCTTTGTATTAATAAATAATGGTCTGTTTTATGAATAGATCACACTATCTTTGTCTATTCACTTAGTACACCAGTTGCCAGGCATTTGGGCTGTTATAAGTATATGTCTGAGATAAGATTCTTGTGCATTGTGCACACCTGTGTAAGGTTTTTGTGTGACTGTATGTTTTTAGTCCAATTTGGGTACTTCTACTGAGGAATAAAATTGGTGGGTCAAATTATTGGTTCTATGTTTATCCAATAGTGGTGGTGGGGGGGAACTTATGGACTGTTTTCCAATGAGACTACACTTTATCAGCAGCAATATGTGAAGATATCACTTAACGCCCCCCATATTTATTCTTTTACCTTTCTCTATAGTAGTTGCCCTCGTAAGTGTGAAATTTTACCTCTGTATCATTTTGGTTTTACTTTTCTAATAGATAATGGCCTTGAGTATCTTTTTAAGTACTTGATGGTGGTATGTGAATGTTCTTTTGGCTATCTTGAGTTTTTGTTTTTCCATGTGAAGTTGAGTATTGTTCGTTTGAGGTCTGTGAAGAATTTTGTTGGGATTTTGATGGAGACTCCATTGAGTCTGTAGTTACCTTTTGGTAAGATTGCCATTTTTATCATGTTGATCCTCCCTATCTAAGAGCATAGGAGATCTTTCCTTTTTCTGATATCTTCTTCAATTTCTTTTTTCAAAGACTTAAAGTTCCTTAGTCCAATCCTTGTAATCAGTGTCTGTGTCTCAGGAATCCTCGTTTGGACTGATCATTGTAGTTGCTGTCTTTTGTTTAAGGGAGCTTCTGAGGTCTCTGGAGGTAGGTTTCAGTTTGAGAGCAGAATGTAACTTGTAGATTGTGGGATCCGATGCAGGGATGTTGAAGTAGCCTGCCAGAAGGATGCTTGCCTACTTCCTGGCTAGTACAGCTGAGGCAGGAAAGGGAGGGATCGGACTTTTGGTCTGGGGTATAGGGCCTTGATACTCAACTGTCCAGCTGAGAGGGGGTGCTGGTCACTCAACTCTTAATCCACTCTGTGCAATTGTCAGTGCTAGAACTTTATTTGGTTTGAACCTGTGTAGATCCTGTGTGTGGTAATATAGTCTCCATGTGTTTATGTAGCTACCATTTCTGTTGGGTCTTGAAGATACCATTTCCTTAGAGTTGTCCTCCATCTCTGGATTTTACAACTTTTCTACCTTCTATTCCATGTAAGTGTCTGAGCCTTGTGTGCCTGTGATACAGATGTCCCATTTAGAAGTCACCCTCTGCATATTGTTCAACTGTGTGTCCTTGTGTTAATTGTCATACGCTGAAAGAACCTTCTCTATGAGGGTTGGTATGAGAATATATCATTGAGTCCATTTATTCCTATATTCCTTTAGAAAACAATGACATTTGGTTTTCCCTCAGGCCTATGGCCTGACTAATCTCAAGTTCTTGGCTACTTTTGCAATGCCAGGTGTGGGTTACATCTCATGTACCAGACCTTAGATTAAAAAATGTGTATTACTCCCATAATATTCATGCTACACACTAGTATACCTTGCAGGCAGGTCAAAGCATTTGTAGCTGGGTTATACTGAATACCAAGCTTTTTCTCCTGTATCACACAGGTACTTTCCAGCACCGTGAATACCCATCAGTAGGGGTGGAGATACTTGTCAGGCACCAGTTCACCAGTCCATTTTTTTTTTTTTTACCTTCTATAACTTAATACATGGTGTCTTGCTATCAGGGTGTAGAGAATCACAAATGACCTTGATAATAGCCTGTGATATTTGGGGGAGTTTGTGGGACTCATTTGGCATTCAAGCATTCAATTGAATAAGGCAAGAAAGAATTGATATCCTTTTCTGTTCCTGTTCTTAGTGGAGATGTTTTGAGTTTTTCCTCTTTCACATGCTATCGGATGAGGGTTTTCTATGCATGCTTCTTATTATGTTGAAGCCATGTCTATCTTCTTCAGAACTTTTATCATGAAGAGAATGTTGAATTTTGTAAAAGGCCTTTTTTATTTATTGATCTTTTTATTTCAGTTCTTGAGACCATTTATATTGTATATCTATTGAGTCATGAATGTTGAACAGCTTTTGCATCTCTGGAGTAAAACCAACTATATCAATATGGATGATATTACTCTTTGTATTTGATGCAGGTTGCAAGCATTTTAATGATAATCTTTGATTCTTTGTTCATCTGTGATATTGGTCTGGGATTTCCTATATTGATGCTATTGTATTTTTAATCCCTTCCTTTTTTGATTTTATTGAATAATTGAAGAAGAATTGACATTAGTTCTTTAGAATTCCAGGAAGAATTTTGCAGTGAGTCTATCTAAGATTTGAGTTTTTAGAGGGTGGAGGAATTTTGTTTTATCATTGTTGTTGCTTTGAGAGTTTTAATCACTTCTTCAGTAACAATGCTAATGATAGATCTGTTTAAAGTATTCATGTTAGTTTGTTTTAACTTTCTTAGGGTATGAGAACTTAGAAACACAAATATTTCTCTTTATTTTTTCTAGTTTAGCAAAGTAGATTATGATTTTAAGTGTGCCCTTGAGATTCTTTCTATTTTATAGTATCTCTTATAATGTCTCAATCCATAATACAAGAATATTAATAATAGTATTTTAATTCTCTGTCTTTTAGAGATTTTCTAATATTTCATTAGTCTGTTTACTATTTCAAAAATTTACTCTTAATTTCACTATTTTTTGTCATATTTTATTTTTTATTATATTTATGTACTGGTGTTTAATTATTTACTTATTATGTATAGTGATTTATAGTTTCATTTGCTAATTTTTTTCAATGCCTTAAGCTGTATAATTATATTACTTTTTGGGGGATCATTGTTATATCTCTTTGAAATGTAGGCACTTAAATCTATGATCTTCCCTCTTATAATTGTTTTCACTATTGTGTCTTCATTTTTTCCCAATTCTATGCTACTTTTTAAATTTTCCATCTTGATTTCATTGGTGACCCATTCGTTATTCAATTATATATTATTTTATTCTCCATGGATTTGTGAAGTTTCTGTGGTTTTGTTGATGTTGATTTTTTTGCTTTATTCCATTTTGGTCAGATAGACTACAAGAACTCATTTAATGTTTGTGATATGCACTGAAATTTGTCTTGTGTCCTGTAATATGTTCAAAGTGAGAGAATGTCCATGAACTAACATGAAGCATATTATTCTCAGTGCATCCTATGTTCAGTGTGGGATTTGACTTCTTTCCTTAACTTTTGTACTCTTTACTTGATTTAAATTTTACTCTGTTATTTTATTAGTTTTTAGGCTATTTTAATTTGGATTATATCAAATCACGTTCAAATTATTAAATATTAGTGCATAAAAATAATCAATATGTATATTGGAAGTATTTCATATAATACATTCTCGTAAGACTCATGTATTAGTGCTAAGAGTTTCTGAATGATTTCTTACATGTTTTTAGATTCAGCTTAGTATCATTTGCAAGCACTGGCAGTTGTAATTTCAAATTCAAAGCAGTATGTTGCCCTGTCCATTTCTACAGCCAGTGTTGCCCACGCTAGAAATGACAGTGCCATGTGAGTAGACATTATATGTGGAGACAAAATACATGTAGACACTTCTTAGAGTAGAGAATCAGGCTTTCACCTTTAAGAATAATTTCAGCTGAGATTTTTAATAGTTTATTTAGAAATTATGTTGAACTTTTCTTTCTATAAGATATTATTATGAAATGTTAGTTTTTGCATGTATTATAATTATCATGTAGTTTTTGTCATTTTATAGGTTGGTATAATTTATGACACTAATTGTTTTGGTTGGTAGGCTGTTCTTGGTTTCATGAAATAAATCACATTGGTCATGTTGAATAGTTATACTTTGGTGATGTTATAATTATTTGGGTAGTATTCTGTTGAACTATTTTACAGCTGTACTCTTCAAATATTAGTCTGTGTTTTATCTCTTATGATGTCTGTCTACTCTTTGTGCAAAGATAATTACTAAGCATATGGAATAAACGTGGGAGTGTTACTTCTATTTTTTGAACAGTTAATGAATATTGTTATCAACCTTTATTTAAATATTTGATGGAATTCATCAGCAAAGCCATCTGTGTCCTGGATTTTTGTTTTCAGCTGTTATATGAATCTCTTCTTAAATTCCGATTTTCTGTTCCTACAGTGGATCCATTTCAGTAGTTTGTGTCTTCCTGAGGAAGTCATCATTTGCTCTAAAAATTTTAAATTATTAGTATAGACTCATTCTCTTATTCTCCTTCTTACTTATAGAAGTCCACTAAGGATTACCTTTTTAAAAAAACTTCTGTATTTATTGATTTCAACATATTTTCCCCTTCTTTTTGGTTCAGCATAAAGTTATTCAAACCTCTTGATCTCTTCAAAGGAAATCTTTGCATTTTCTTGGTACTTTCCTTTTTGCTCTTGCTTTTGATTTGTTATCTGAAATTTTATTTTATGTGTTCAAAAACATACTTTAAATAATTTTTCAATGAACTATTTTTTTCATACAATGTATAATGATCATGGTTCCCCTCCCCTAACACCTTCCGGGTCCTAACTTCCCATTTTTTCCCCATTCTTTAATATTCTAATTTTCATTATTACTTTGTCAGAATATTTTATACTTAATGTGTGCATCTTTTTCTAGATTCGTTAGGGAGACTGAATGCTTGTTGCATGAAAAGATTTCTTTTTGAAGTTATAATTGGTATTTACACCCATAAGTTTCTTTCTGAACCCTAATATCACTAAACCGTGTAAGATCAGTATGTCTTCTCTTACTGTAATTTCTTATGAAATTCTATATTTTTATGTGTGTGCTTCTTCTCTTTTTATTTCATGATTGTATCTTATTAAAGATATCAGTCTTGAATGGATCAGAACAATGAATTGGACCTTCCCCCACAAGACTGAAAATCACCCACTTAATGAGGTGAACAGAAGTAAAGATTTTAAAGACATTTGATAACTGTATTTTCACATAGTTAGATGCTTTGTATTAATAACATATTAACACCATATGTGATTTGGTACTAACCAGGTAATACACAGTGAACACTGTTGGAATTAATGCTGATCTATTTATATACCACATATGCTGGCAATCTGGTGAAGCCAGCTACCTCTGTTACAGGAAACATGGGTTTAACACAAAGAATCTAAAACTATATATTTCTTTATTATTACTATTATTATTATTATTAAGTTTTTACTTTTACTTGTGTCAGGATATGCTGTTTTAGGTGAACATATTTGAATTTTCCAAATAGGCTTCCAATTTCATTTCATAAGGTTAGAAACTTACTTCAGATAATTTGATTTTAAAGGTATAGAGCCATGTTATAGCGCATGTGTCCTCCACCATAGCAAGTCTCATGTGTGCTTTGCAGAATGTTCTGTAGATGTTGATGAGGTCTAATTGACTTACACTAGCAGCCAATGCTCCTGTTCTCTTGATGATATTGTAACTAATTATTTTGACAGTTGTTGCAAGCGGAATATCACAATGTCCAACTACTATTGCTGAACACATTTTTTTCAAGTCTGGTTTGTGTTTCACAGAATGAGACAATGACAAAAGATTAATTGCTGGGTTAAGCATGTTTAGCTTACAGGTTACTGTCTATCATAGAAAGAAGCCAAGGCAAAGACTGTGGCAGATGGCTGAAACAGTCAAAGATTCATCCCCTTAGCTTGTTTGGCTACCTTTCCCCTCTAGTTCCACCCCTCCTGCCCAGGAATGGTACCACTAACAGTGGCCTAGACACCTGTGCAAGAACTAACTATTGAGAAAATACCCCACAGGCATGCCGACAAACCAATCTGAAGGAGGCAATGCCTCAGTCGAGATTTTCTCTTACCAGGTGTTTCTGGTTTGCTTCAAGTTGGCAAACATCTCCCAAGCCACTTTGTCTCCCTTACTTAAGTCATTTTCTCCTTCATGGGATCTGCATCCCTGCCAGCAGCTGCATGTATGTGGTTGTATGTTTGCAGCTGTTAATCATCTCAATTGACTGAGGAATTTTTCATATTAACATCTATATTTATCTGATAACATTTGGAACCTTTTATCAACTATTTTGCTTAATATTATACCACACCATGGTTATTCCTATTGATATGTATGTGATTTTTTCCCCAATTTTTCCTTCAGTTTCTTGCCGTTCTGAGAGTACAGTATATCTCCTATTGATAGAATATGTCAGATGCAGCATAACTCATGATAATATAATTCAGTATTAAGGTAATCAAATGGAGTAATAAAAGGTTACCCCATATAGTGTTTAAAACTTCGTTTCTGGTTTCTCTATCTATATATTTCCCAACAGCAAAAGTGTGTCTTTATAAGTTTTGCTTATGTAATCTTACATCTCATAGATGGTGAGAAAAGAATCAATTTTGTATTTGATTACATAACTGAGTAAGTGATATTGATTTCATTATTTGACATGCCAAGTTATTGATTTCACTTTGTTATTTCAATAAAGCTTTTTTCCCATCATCTTCTTCCTATTAATATCTAACATATTGTGTACTTACATCTTAAAGCTCAACAATGCAATTACATGTATGATGTTTTATACAAATACTTTCTAAAATCTATTAAGAAAAGTAATCAGAAACAAACTACTTCTCAAAATTCCATAATAGCATTACTTAAATTCTGTCATTTTCATTTGCACTTCTTTTACTACCAACATTTAGTTGCTTCAACCCAAAGAAAAATCTTTTCTTTTTGAGATTTTGTTTGTTTGCTTGCTTGTTTATTTGGTTTTGGTAGTCAGCTCTGCTATCAATGAGTTCTATAATTGTTCATCAGTAAATATCTCCATTCCGTTTATTTTAAAGTCATATGTTAATATTTAGTCAAAAATTTTCTCTTTCAGTTCTGGACTGTGGTACTGCACTGGCCATGGCCCTCATTGCCTCGATGGGTAGTTCTCTATTAATCAGATCTCCATGGATATGTCATTTTCCTCTTTCAGAATTAAATTTGTTTTTCAACTTGAGCATGAGGCTTCTATATGGAGACCTCTTAAAATTCATCCATTTGAACTAATTTCTTAAACATAATTTCTTCTTCTATTTTTAATAGCTTCTTGGATAGATAGACAACTTCATAAGATTAGTAACTTTTTAGCTACGTTGTAAATTATCTTCAGCTATTTATACTCAGTTATTTATACTCTAGTCTTACTATTTCACTCTGCTTCACAATGCGGGGATTAAAAGTATGTACCATAATTCCTGTCTCAATTTCTTTTTTTTTAATATTTTATTTATTTATTTATTTATTATGTATACAGTGTTCTGTCTGTGTGTATGCCTGCAGGCCAGAAGAGGGTACCAGACCCCATTACGGATGGTTGTGAGCCACCATATGGTTGCTGGGAATTGAATTCAGGACCTTTGGAAGAGCAGGCAATGCTCTTAACCACTGAGCCATCTCTCCAGCCCACCCCCCCCCCCCCCCGTCTCAATTTCAATTCTTTACAATGTCCTCTAACTAATCTCTTTTGGGCACTCTCCGTGTGTGTGTGTGTGTGTGTGTGTGTGTGTGTGTGTGTGTGTGTGTGTGTGAGGGGGGGGAGGGAGAGAGAGGGAGAGTTTGGCATGGTTAATAAAGTGTCTTACAACTTTCTGAGGCTCTACTCATTTTTCTTTGTTCTTTTTTCCCTTTCTTTTCAGATTACACAATCTCTAACCAACTGTCTTTCAGTATGCCAATATTCTTTTCATCAAGCTAAAATGTAGCATTTATCTGAGTGAGATTTTCAATTTTCAACTCAGGCTTTGTATTTTTAAAATTTACTGCTTGGTTTTATATGCTTTGTAGAATTTCTGTAACTTTATTATTCTTTAAGAAGAGTTGGACATAGTACTTGGCTTCGCTGCTTTAAGCCTTGTTCCTCCTGATGGTTAGCTTACGCTCTGAAGCCTATAAATAGCAGACTTTATCTTTTTAAAGTTTTCTTTCTCTTTCTGTTTCTGAATTCTATATAAGGAGTCACTTTCCTATGTCTTTGTTGTTTAAATAGTAATATCTTCTAAAAACTGTACTTTTTAAAAAATATATTTTTTCAGTATGTCTAGATGCTAACCCTTCCTTTGAAGTGTTGGTTTTATTTGGGTGATCACTTATTGGGGTGTCTACCTGTTCATTTAGTAACATTTCTGAAACCTCTCCTCCCTCCCCCCCCCCCCCCCCTCTCTCTCTCTCTCTCTCTCTCTCTCTCTCTCTCTCTCTTTCTGTGTATGTGTCTTGTTCAAACTAGAAGGAACTCCTAGCCTTGTGCTTGTTCGACAAATGCTCTTCTATAGAGCTACATCTTCTTTATCTTGTAACACATTTTCAAAATAATTTCAATTACAGTGTACAGTCTTTGATGCCAGTCCAAAAATGGTGTGATTGTGGGCATCGGAAACATCTCTCTTGAGTTGATAGTGGCATGAGAAAGCTCTCCTCCTCCTCCTCCTTCCCCTCCTTCCCCTCCTCCTCCTCTTCCTCCTCCACCTCCTCCTCCTTCTTCTTCTTCTTCTTCTTCTTCTTCTTCTTCTTCTTCTTCTTCTTCTTTCTCTCTCTCTCTCTCTCTCTCTCTCTCTCTCTCTCTCTCTTCTTTCTATTTAGCTGCCTGGATTTGTTAACATTATGCTCAGCTTTTAGTCTCCATTAATTGTCTATGGATTAATATCAGGTTTTCAGCAAAGCATCATGGTATAAATTGCTTTGGTGTCTGAGTGTCTGATCCAATTAAAACTAATGACAATGTTTGGGTCCTTTGAGGCTTGCTCCAACCCCAGGAGACCTCTTCATAGTGGCCTCATTCCCTAGTACTTACTCCTAAACTTCCAGTTTGTGTTGAATTTAGCTTGTTACTTTCATGCAACCATAAACCTCGTCTTAACTGTTGCCTCCCAACTCTTCAGTCTTTGTAAGGCTATTCATAGGACTAAGTGTTTCTAGATACAGCCCAAAAGAAACTCATAGATCAGCTGTCCTCAACCTTTTTAATGCTGTGACCCTTCAACACAGCTTTTCATGTTATGGTGACACCCCATCACAAAATTATTTTGTTGCTACTTCATAACTGTATTTTTACTAATGTTATGAATTGTAATGTAAATATCTGATGTGTAGGATTCCTGATATGCAACCCAAGTGGTTGTGACCCACAGGTTGAGAACCACTGCCTTAAAAGCTGCTTTGAAGTTGTCTGAATTTATAATCTTCTTTTTTCCAGGCAAAATTCCTGCATGGTGCCCAGGTGTATTGAAAGACCCTCTCTGTTATGCTTTCTCAAATAAGAACAATGGTGGAGTGTTCCTAAGTTTACAAAACAGCTGTCTTTTTTCTCTCTGAGTGAAACCTAGGCTTTGGCATTAGTAGCTGTAGTCTTTTCATTTCTCTTCTCCTGGCACGGGGTCTCCACCCCATTAATTACTTGCCGCAAGGATGACAGGTGTCCCAGTGTTCCCATCTTGCCATCTTTAGAGTATGTATGGACCTTGTGACTCTGAGGACAAGGAGCTGAAGGAAATTCCAGTCTCCCTAGATGCTAAGGATAGAAATTGTTTGTACAGTAGACGCTCAAGGACGTTGAAAATATTAGAGGCTTGCTCAAAGGGTGCCCTAGCTCTAGCCTGAAAGTCAAGGGGGGAAATGTGTTCTTGGCTATGCCCACCCTACTCCAAGGAAGCTTTCAACCAGGCAGAGATATGAAGGAAAGGAATTGTCTCAATGGCACAGATCCTTGCTGTTTGGAAAACAGTTTTCCGCACATTGTAATCCGATATTTCATCATTTGCCTTATGGCTTTAAATACTTGTGAACTTTACATTGCGATAGTTCTTTTAATTGGTATTTTCTGTTTGCTGTCTTGACATAGGATCCACAGAGTTAGTCCATATTCTTTTTCTTCTGGTACTCAACCCATTATATAGATTAAGGCTGTTAGCAATGTACATTTGGGAAGAAATCAATTAGCTTTTATCTCATTTGTCTCACTGTATCAGCAATGAATATCATTATGATACCTTCTATGAAAAAAGCAGGTATATATTCTTATTATTTATTAAATTTTCAAGTGACAAATCAATCTTTTAGTTTGCCTTGAAATAGGCATCAGATCCTCCTGAATGCGGTAGGAATACTGGGATTCTACTCCAAGGTCATTTGTATAAAGAACACTTGACTTTTCCCTTAAATGTCGCCTTCATACTACTTCTAGGAAAAGCTCTTCAAGGCATGATGATGTCTGCTCTGTTCCATCTTTCAAGTTCATGTTTACTTTAGTTCAACAGTCAAGGAGACCAGAAGGTGCCTTTTCAATAAAAGAAAAAAAAACAAAATTATTAGAAGGCTTAGAGTACAGGCATTCAAGTTTTGAAGGCTGCCTTGACATGAAATTCTATTTTCAATTTCATCTGAATGAATTTCCTGTAGCGTATTTTCAACTGAATTAGAGAAAAAAAGAATTTATGACAAGCACTGACTTTTGAACACTTTGGTTAATTATAAGATTTCATTAATGCCAGATTTTATTTTAACATAGTTTTTGAAAAGGCTTAGCTAATTTTTAAATGAGAAATCTAGCCAAAAATATTTATGTGCTTACATCTTGACCAAAGGTGATTTACCTTTACTTCTTGGATTCTCTGTCCTTACAACAGGGAAACATCCAACAATTCCATAGACATGTTTCCTTGTCACAGTAAGAGGGAAGTAGTAATACTATCTGAAAGATGGAGATGAGGGATACTGTTAGGAAGCCCCTCAATAACAACAATTTAACATGAGAAAGACAAGAATTGTCAATAGTGCCAGATTTAAGAGCCATTTAATTAGGACCTATCAGTTCCCCTGCCCTATATCATACTGCTCTGAACTTTGTTATTCAATGCTGAGCACTACTCACCAAGTCCTAATTTCTACAACTTTGATTTACCTTACAGACACAGTCTACTGGCATTAATCTGTTTGAACAGTTCTTCAAACTGTCCCTTGGTACCTTTCTTTGCTCTTTTAGTATGATACAAATGAACAACTGTGATGTAACAAAGCATCAGGCTATAACACCACCGTGATGACACAAACCATCAGTACATATCGTTACTGTGATGGAACAAAACATCTCGAGTGACATCCTCTTAGAAAACCGTAGTTGTCTTGCTCAAGGGCTAACACATACTCAACAGTAAAGTCCAATGTCAGATATGCTAAGTAGCAACAAGGCACTGCCAGAAGTCAGAGTCTTAAACTTCATATTTGATTCTCCCATTCTTTCCAATCTTCCAATACGCAAACATTTCCACTGTTTCTATTATTGAATCATGCCCCCGAGATAGCCTCTTTGAGTAGTACTTACTGGCTTCTGGTAACTCCGTGTAGCCTGATCTCGGACGGATTATTGTAATTTGGTGGCCTCAGTGACTCCTTCCTTAAAGGCTGTGAAACCATTATTTATGGCTGGACAGTAATGTCATTTTCTGGAAAGGCACACACCTACCCTGCCCTAAAGATACTCTGGTCACTCACACTGAGAAATCAGGCCTCCTCTCAACACCAGAACTAAAGTGAATTCCATGTGGTTGAGTCACTTAAGCAACAAATTTACCAGCTCTAAGTCTGAAGCCAGGACATTTTATCATCTCATAAGGCTCTCAGCAAGAGCCTTTTCCTATCAGGAACAACTGCTTTTAGAAGGATAAAGAAGATGTATGTGTGAGTATATCTTTAACCCTGAGTAATAATCTACTCCCTTTGTACAGTAGAAGCCAGTTTGCCAGCTAGCTCATTGCTTTATCCTCCTGGCAGGGGCAAGGAACCACACATACTGCTGCAGGGTCTTACATATTAGCTAGAACCCCTCCAAACAGAATGTCTCTAGACTTTTTTTTCTCATTTCGGCAATGATTGCTTTTCTTCTTAATGAAGTGAGAGATGATTTCTTCTCACTGTGTAGTCCTGACTGGCTTAAAATCTGGAATACATATAAAGATGTCCTTGAATTCAGAAAAATCTATATGCCTCTACTTGTACCTCCCAAGTGCTGGGGATAAAGGCATGAGCCCACTTGTCCGGCTTCAATCAGATTGTAAAATATTTATCTTGCTGATTTTTAGAAAATATATGCATGCATATGCTTCTATGGGTGGGGATATGCAAAGAATATAGAACCCTAAAGAACACAGATAAGGGTGTTGGATTTCCTGGACATGGAATTACAGTCAGTTGTGAGCCAACTGATGTGCGTGCTAGAAATGAACTTGGGCCCTTGGCAAGAGCAGGACGCATACTATCTCTTAACCAATAAGACTTTTGTCTGGCCAAGCCAGTGATTTTTTAGAAGTGAGTTGTCTGGAAGTTGCAAGCAAATGAGCCTGACCTTCCTGTGCTCTGTGTCAGCAGGATCCATGTTTATGTTTAAAACTATCGAGCTGTCAATTAACCTTCTATCAATCTAATAAAGTGTTAATGGGATCCTTGTCTATTTCGCCTCAGTGTTTCCTCCTGTTTGGGACCCTCATAAATCTCAATATTATTCAACTTGTCACAATACCCAGGATTTACTTTAGGTAAATAAAAACAGATTTAATTTTTCAGTGAACACGTCGTATGGTGGGAGGAAAAAAACAGCACTTCTTTGTTATTGGATAAGACAAATAAAATTTGAAGAAATAAAGCTTTCCCATGCTAAGTACAATTTTTAACAACTGAGTGGATGAATAAACATTGAAATAATTGGCTTTTCTCTTAGGTGTTTTTATTAGTTGATCTCATTGTTACTTGCTATGGTTATTATGCTGTCAGAAATAAAAGGTGATAATTGGATTATCAGAAAACATAGATTAGTTTTTAATTTATATACTTAAATTGTACTAGAGTTGAACAACCAAGAACCATGGAGGTATTCTGGGTCTTGGTTTTTTCATCCATATGCTTACTGAACTCAGGGGTTCCTTGTTAGTAGACCATTTTAGACTCAGGCCAGGATTGGAAACAGTGGACATGTCACAGTATTCCCTAAATCCCACACTTATTTTTTTAAATGTGAATAATTATGCCACATTAAGAAGTGGTGCAGGAGTTAACTTTAAATAAATTAATGCATCTACATTAATAGTATGCAACCTACCTCATGCTGGCCTTCACTTACTGTCAAATATTACTATCGCCATCAACAACAGTATGCAATCTGAGTAATTTCATGTAAATAGATTAATTCCAGATCATATGGCTTCTCGTCTCCAAAGCTCTTGGAGACTAGAAACTCTGCACAGTGTTCTTTTTCTCTCTGAATGAACCTTGATGACAATAGATTTTCAGATGTGCCAGAATGTACAGCTTGCGTGGCACACCTTGGCTTTGTTGATTGGCTCCACTCTGGGTTAGTGTCTTCTCTTCTGACCAGGGGAATTAGTGAGATAGATTTGGTGCCTGCTGAGTAGTGCTTCCACTCGTGTCCATCAATACTGTGTTAGGGGTTTTTCCTGTACATTTTCCATAAAGACTGCTTTCCGCTGGTAATTCAACTGATCGTCCTTTCTACTCTAATAGTTGCGGTTTGTGACTTAAATTGCCCCCTTGGAAATGTTGGCTTAGGGCCTTATGCTCATTTAACATTGTTAGTCCACTCAGCCTCCCAGAAGAAGAGCAGAGAAACTCATCACAAAATCCTTCGGCCCCGTACTCTCCATCAAACTCTTACCACTGAGATGCAACCTACAACCATTTCATGCATTCAAATACAGGCAGGGCACACATTAGAAATAAACAAGCAAACAACTCTTTGGTATCTGAGAAGCAGTTGAAAAGGTTAGAGTGGAGAGAAGTCACAACAAAGGAGAGAGTTCAATGGTAACTTCACAAAGTCATGCCCGGAAAGATGGCTTTGTACACAAACGGGACAGCCCAATGAGAGCAATGAATAGGAGCAGTGAATTTCAGTCAAAATTTCAAGGGAAAGTCTATTTCTCTACTGTGGGGAAAGTCCAAAGGACAAGAATGTCATGGTAGAGAGGTTTCAGATTCAACACAATCTGAAAGTGGGCAGTGGGAATTGGATTCTTGATCTCTAAAAGAATATAATACATGTATGCTAATACTTCATTAGCAGAAAACTTGCCTTTCTGTAGCATCATATCTTTTCACAATGCCACAGTTTGCTGATATTGTTATGCATAAGCACACAGCAACAAGGTAATGGTTTGGGAATTTGGACATATGTGGGAATCTTTCTCTTCCTCTCTCTCCTTCTCTCTCTGTCCCTCTTTCTTCTTCCCCCTCTCTCCCTTCCCCACCATGTCTCTCTGTTTCTCTTCTCTGAACACTGAAGTTTAAGACAGGGAAGGCAATATGCCTAACTTGCTACTGACCTTGAGGTTAAAGGTTCTCTAAATTCTAGTTCTCCTTATCTGCTCTGTAGCGACAGCTTGAAAGTAGCACCCATTTCAAAGAGGTGGAGAGTATCCCATCAGTTCAATGCAGAAATTGGAGGATGTCTACAAACTTTAAAAGGAATGCATTTTAGTTGAACTTATTAATTCCTTAAGTTGTCACAGGAATAAAAAATCTGTCAAATTATTTTTGACATCCTATATAGTTTATTTTTATAATTAGTACTGCTGTGATCAGGCTGCTGAATTAGGTCCATTTCAGAGTATTCTCTTCTTACAGAACATGAATGATTACAAGTAGAAGCTTGCTAGGATGAAGAATTATAATTGGATAAATTTTTTAAAGAGCGAATTAATTATTGGAAACTATTATTAATCAGGGTTATTTTTCTCAAGATTAACACTTTGAAATGTATTTTATAGGTAATGTAAAAAGCATCATTTAGTTAAAGCCCTTTATAATGGTCACAATCCACCTTAACACAGAGGCAGAGAGCAGTTTCTTCCCCATGAAGAGACTGCTTTTGTTTAATTTTGTTACCTTTGCTCTGTCATCAATCCAATGGTCAGACCAATGAACAGAAGGCAGGATAATTACATTTGGAACATTACCACGTGTTTCTGGGAACTTGGAGAACTGTGGTCACAAACAACACCATTTTCGGCACTGTCATGCAAATTCATAATGTACATCCGGCTACACTCTCTATGGGATGCATTAATCTGCCTATCCTACATCAGTTCAACATAGATAATTAACAAAGTGTCCAAGTTGTTTTAAATAAACTCACATTACATAAGCCGCAATCTCTTTGCAAATTTATAATGATGAAGAATTACACATATAGAGAAAGTGTTAGCTGCTGAATTGAATTTATCTATTTATTCGTCAGGTCCTGAACCACCTCCCAAAGTCTTCTTCCAGACCTTCTACATTGTACACTTCTCTTTTTTTTTGTTTGTTTGTTTTGAGGACAGGGTTTTTCTCAGAAAGGACTCATAGTTGCCACGCTCCTGTCTCAGTTTCCTAGTCATAGAGATAAAAGTCTGCACCCCTAATAATTGATTCAGTCTCTAACATCATCATTTGGATGCATTTTAGATTAATCTGCATAATAGTAAATATTATGTAATTTAAGCATTCATTTCTCTAGCACTTACCTCTAAGATATAAACCTTTTATTTTATACAACTTTGATCTTATACAATAGTACTACTATTTTATACAAATAATAAATAAAAGAAAAAGAAAACAGTTGCTTAGCATAAATATATTTACCATTACACATAAAATAAAATAATTCTTTAATATCACTAAATATTTGAAACACATTTAAAATCCAATCTACCAAAAAATTATTTTGTGCTAAAGATCAATATATTTTAACTTCAAATTATTTTTTAATTATATATATATATCCATATATGTAGTAATTTTGTGATACCAATTTTGCATACTTAATTTCATTTTTTATCATTTCTATGAGTGTGTGCTATCTGTGTATAACGCATGAGTTTGTGTTCGCAGAGGACAAAGGTATCAGATCCCCAGGAACTGGAGTTATAGGCCTATTGAATTAGCAGCCATGGGTATTGAGAATTGAACTGAGGTCCTCTGAAAGAGCAAACATGCACTATTAACTACTGAGCTACCTATGCAGCTTCTTGTGATACCATAATTATTGGTCTATATACCTTGTTATAATTTATTTACTTAAAAAATAGCTAGAAGATAGATAGATAGATAGATAGATAGATAGATAGATAGATAGATAGATGAGGAGAGGAGGAGAGGGGAAATAAGAATAAGAGAAGATGAGACATACACACACAGAAAGACAGACAGACAGAGAAAGAGAGAGAGACCTGAAAGTATTCTTACTTAAAATTAATGACAGTTGTATCTGAACAATGGAATTTAAGTTCCTTTTTTGTCTAAAACATGTGTGTGTACACATGTAACTGTGTGTGTTGTGTGCTTGTACATTTGGATATTACAAGGATTTCTCATGGTGAATAGATACCAACACATCATTTTTCTTTAAATATAAAAGTTGTTTTTGTAAATGAATATTGTGCTTTCGTTTCCTGGCCTCCCAGATCTGAATAATCACACAAAAACTATATTAATTACAACACAGTTTGGCTGATGCCTCAGGCATTTTTCTAGCTTGCTCTTACAAGTGGCCATGCTGTTGCCTCATTGACTTGTTTCTTCAGTAACTGGCTGGTTCTCTTTGATTCTACCTATTCTCTCTATATATCTCTGTTCAGATTTCCCATCTGGCTTTACTCTGCTTAGCCATTGACTGAAACTACTTTATTTATCAAACAATAAAAGCAACAAATATATAAAAGGACACCTCAAATAGTTTCCCCTTTTCTTTCTAAATTAAAAGGAAGGTTTTAACTTCGACATAGTAAAATTACATCTAACAAAACAATCATCAAGCAAAAATAAGAGTTACAATATCTAATCTCTTTGTATTAAGCAAAAATTTTAAAAATATTTTATTATCTATCTTATCTTTGTGAATCTAATGTTTTAAATTTAGTATTTTTTATTATAACTAAGGAAAATTATAACTATAAGTATCTGTCTTAATTCTATCAAAGTAAATAAGAAGTACATTGTAAGCAACTTCCAAAACTCTAGAAATGTCTGGACAGTCACCCAAAGTTCTTCTGTATCATTCGGGCATTTATCTTTAGCCTACAGGCCTATAGTATCTGGCAAACACTTTTTTTTTTAATAAAACAGGAAATTTGAAAGACCGTTTTGCCTATATTAGCAGTTTGTCAGTCACTTTCCTGCAGAATGTCTGGCATATTGTATCACAATGCAAGAACCCTGAAGGACTGTCTCACCTTCTTTTGACAAATTTAACAGTTATATTTTTGTGGGTCCTGCATGTCTAGTTTATATAGCATACCATCAAGCAGTCCAGGCAATGCCAGCAAACTTCTTAACAAACCTCTGCAATGCCCATCATCCTCTTGAAGTAGATTGGTTCTGCCAGAAACAGACATGTCTCACTGTTGAGAAAAGTCTAAGTTCTTAAACACATTATGATCTGTTTTGAGGTTTATTTCTGTCTTAATTGTCTTTATTGCATATCTGTAATCCTTTTTGATCACTGTTTTAAATTGGTAAGCAGATATGGCTAGCACCAGAGTAGCCATCTTGACTGTTGAATCCACTCTGCTTGGCTTTTCAACATGGCAGAAGTCCATTTACTGCCAGCTCTGGAGGCCATGTTGTATACCACCCCAATGCTGGGAAACTGTTGGCCAATGCCAGCACCAAGTAACTTGCAGCATGCTGCCCACAAACTCTATTCAAGTGCTCTACAGCAGGATCTCTCTAAGATCCCTTCTTGAGGCCAGCATGAACCCAGAAGTAATTTTTTAAAGGAGCTGCATTCACTTCTGTTCAGAACAAGCCATCAGAACCTAGCTGACAAAAATGTGGCTACTGAAAACAACCTAAATGTCCCTCAATTGAAAAACAGATAAAGAAAATGTGGTACATTTACACAATGGAGTACTACACAGCGGAAAAAAATGATGACATTTTGAGTTTTGCAGGAAAATGGACGGAGCTAAAAATATATCATATTGAGTAAGGTAACCCAGACCCAGAAAGACAATTATCACATGTACTCCCTCATAAGTGTTTTTTAAATATAAAGCAAAGAAAATCAGCCTACAAACCACAATTGCAGAGAACTTAGACAGCAATGAGGACACTAAGAGAGATTTACATAGATCTAATCTATATGGGAAATAAAAAGTAGAAAAAGACAAGATCTGAGTAAATTGGGAGCATGGGAACTTTGGGGAAGGGTTGAAGGGGGAGGGGAGAGACAGGGAGGGGAGTAGAGAAAAATGTAGAGCTCAATAAAATTCAATAAAAAAAAGAAAAAAATGGAAAAATGTGGCTATCAAGAAGCTATGCTTGGTTCCTATTTCTGTGGTTCTACAAGCCCTCTTTTTAAAAGATTTTAATGTTCCTATATGGATCCATGACCCATGTTGGGTTATGTAAATGGAGACTGCACTTTTGTTTCCCAGCCTCGCAGACTAGAATCATCACACAGAAACTATATTAATTACAACACTGTTTGGCCAATGGCTGAGGTGTATTTCTAGCTAGCTTTTCAGTCTTAAATTAATTTATTTATATTAATCTATGTATTGCCACATGGCTGTGGTACTACCTTATTTTCTACATGTTTTGTTTCCTCGGTGGCGGTCTAATATCTCCTTGACTTCACCTATTCTTTCTCAATATCTCTGTTCCTATTTCCTACCTGGCTTTATTCTGCTATGCCATTGGCTGAAATAGCTTTATTTATAAATCAATAAAAACAACACATATACAAAAGGACATCACACATCATGTTTTATAATTATAAATGAAGTTATACATCATGGTTGAATTAACTTCAGGTGTTTAGTTTGAAATTTAGAAGGTATACTTCATATGACTATAAATATATATATATATATATATATATATATATATATATATATATATATATATATATATTTTTTTTTTTTAAAGGTGCCATGACATAGCAATGAGTTGTTTCTTGGCCACATTGCACCTGTTGGGGATGAGAACTGATCAGAACTGTTCACTGATGACATTCAGGATCTAAAGTGACAAAGAAACCAGGGTATTGAACATCATCAGTTGCTATCTAAATGGGAAAAGGGAGAGAAGGAGAAATAACAACTTTGGATAATTTAGCTGACTTAATCCTTGCCAGAAACTCTTTTAGAGCTATAATTACATAGCCTTTTCTAATTCTGTGGCTCTTCCTAACAATATAAGTCCAACCATGGATCCCTAAATAGGTTAGGATTGAAATGTTTGTCAGACTTCACTTATGTCTACCACATTGATTCAGTAGTTTCTACACGTGTTGTACCTAAGCCAAGTACACTATTTTTCTATTTATATTACTCTTTCACACTCAAAGTATACATATTATTCCTTTGGGGTGACTGGCTTGCTATCATAAAATTGAAAAGTATATAATTGAGTAGAGAGTAAAATTCTACTTAGAAATGGCTGGAGCCAAAGCCTCCATGAGATGGGCTATCTACTTAAAGGTTTCTCAGACACATTGGTTATCAGAACACATAACAAGCACATGACTACTGTTGCCTCATGCTGTTACCTGAAATAGCAGATGATGAGTTAAGGCTGAAACTCTGTCAACTCCTGCCAAAATAAAGTCAAAGAATCCTGTAGTCATCTCATTAGTAAAGATTTAATGCTTCTTTTCCATCAAAACAACTAGTTAAAACTCACACAACTTGCCGGGCGGTGGTGGCGCATGCCTTTAATCCCAGCACTCGGGAGGCAGAGTCAGGCGGATCTCTGGGAGTTCGAGGCCAGCCTGGTCTACAAGAGCTAGTTCCGGGACTGGCACCAAAGCTACAGAGAAACCCTGTCTTGGAAAACAAAACAAAACAACAACAGCAAAAAAAAAAAAAAAAAAAAAAAAAAAAAAAAACAAAACAAAAAAAAAACTCACACAACTTACTAGAACTTCAGAAGAATCAGTGAATCAGTGATTTCAAGGTTTGGCTCTCCCTAATTCCATTTCAGTGTCAGCTACGAATAACTCTTCAATATAATATATCTTTTCTAACATACTTGGCTCCACATCTAAAAGAATGCCTGCTTATTGCAACACTGTTTAAAAGATATCAGCAGAAGTATAATTTAATACAGAAATGCCAAGACATAACCTCCATCAACTTGAGGCCATGCATCTGTGTAGATAAATTTTGCAGAGTGTGTGATGTCTCCAGGAATTAGTCTTGTCATCTAATATCACATGTCTTGACATGTTTAATATACTTTAATTAACTTCATGATACCACTTTACAAGACTTCACAGTACCTTAAATATGACTTCTTATCATAGCATTGCACAGAACTTTTTTAGTTCCTGGATTATGCATAGTTTATTACAGTTATCTTAGTCATCTTTATAGTCCTGGGCACTTGTATTGGTTTAGAATTTTAGCATATATAAGTAATATTGAATTCAACATCACTGTGTATACATAAGATACTCAGTTTTCTCTGGATAAGTTTTAGTTGCCTAATTGCTACATCAGAATGTGTGTGGATGTTTTTTAGACTTGATGTCTCATGCCTATTTATCTCCCCATCTGCATAGCAGCTCACACTCCTATAAGAAATGATGTGGCAGTCCCTTACTTTAGAGACACATGTTGATTAGAGAATGTTGTGTGGCCGCCAGTGCAAGGCCTGAAATTACAACACTTACGTCTCTCACAGTAACAACAAATTCAAAGCCAGTCAGTGCAGTGAGACAGCAGCTCTTTCAAACTATCAGTAACAGGTGAAACTTCTGACCACTGTCTTATGTTGTTTGGTGGTCAGGCTGTGGTTGCTATTGATTAGAACGTAGCCTCTAACCTGATTTTGTCACACAGCAACAGTCTACTTAATATGACACCAGTCATGATATATGCATGCACACCATTGAGAGGAAAAGGAATCTGAAAAACAATAGACAGCTTCCCTCCCAGTAATATTTCCTTAAAGGCTCATTTTAAGAAGCTGCACTGAACAGTTATTTACACATTCTTGGCCCCACATGTAACCTTTAGGAAGCTTGACAATATATATTTTATCTAGATATATTTCTGCCTCTATCAATAAAATTACTAATGATGGAGAATATGATAGTGGATGAGAAGTGACAGTTATAGTAAAGATTGTGTGCATATTCAGACATTTATCCTTATTAATAGATCAAAATTGTGTCATTTTCACTTGTTCCTTTCCAATCAAAATTTACTAGTCAAACATAGAGTAACTTAATATCAAGTGAATTATAAATGTTTATTTGTAAATTTACAAGTAAACATATACCTAGATTGTCAAATATACCTTTATTTTTCTTTTACAAAAGAGAAAAGCAATTTGTCTGTCTAGCAATCAAAAAAATTAAAATGGAAAAGTTTCAAAGTATTTTGAAAAGTCACTCAGAAAAATGAACCAAAAGCCCTGCTGAAAATAATAAATGATCTTTCAAATTACTAAGTCACTTGTGGCAGCTTTCCTAATAGTGTCATCTACTCCCCTAGTACCTCTCATTATCCATTTTAATAATAAAACATCCCTGAAGGTAATTATCCTTTCTATTTCAGGTCTTAGAGCCCACCTCTGATAAACTTTTCCCCTTGTTGCTGCCTTTTACAAATAAGCTATCAAACAAGTGTGCTTTGTTTTTTGAGCATTTTCAAAGAGAAGATTCTCATTATGAGGATCCGTGTTATGCAGTATTTCTATGATATTCAAGCTCATAAGTAGCAGAACAAAAAGTAACAGCAACTGAATGACATATTCTCATATATAAGGGGTTTCTCAGGCTCCGTGTCTTGAGTAAATTCTTGGAGCCTCCTTTGTCTTGGATTCACAAAGAAGGGAAACGATCTGATCCATACATTTGGTTACATAAAGACACTTAGATTGATAAAATTGTTGGGTGGCTAGTGAACATGTTCAAAGCAATTAGGAAGCAGAGATTGCTGCGAGTAAATTAGATTTATTCAGTGTGAACAAACCAGAGGGAGACAGAGGGATGGGGTTGAAGAGAGTTTCATCTCTTCTCTAAAATATGAAAGAGAAAAGAATCCACCTTTCCTGGATGTCAGATTCCTATCCATCTGGCTCTTCCTAGTCGAGTTGGCCTCCATTCTTTTGCTAGGTGTAGACTGTAAGTTGTTTTTTTTTTCATCATTTATTTGTATTAAACACACTGATTTTGAAAGCATCTCCAAAGAGAGAGGTGAGGGGGTCTTTTTTCAAGAATATTTATTCACCCACCACATTTTCAGCACAGATTGGATGTGAATCATGGGTGGTAATAAACACAAGGAGAGCTTTTACATAACGAACGTCACCCTAACATAGTTCAGCTTATATCATATCAGCAGAACACCTGTGAAAACATTTACCATGTGACACTTGCTTGTCCAGAGACAACGGAAAAAACAATAGCTTCAGCTATAGAGACATTACAAGTGAGTTTCTAGAGTATCTCAAATTTTATTGCTTCTACTGACATACTGAAATATGAAGAAATACACTAGCCAGAATTTCAATCTTGGAAGCTTCTGGAATTCAACTATACATGTTATGATGTGGCACGAGTGGGATCCTGGCTGGTGACCCCCCCCCCCAAGAATGAGGGACAAACTTGGCCAGACAGATAGAACTTAAGTGGGAAGTTTTGTTAGGGGAAGGGAAGGGAGAGAGGGGAAGGGAAGAGGAAGAGACAGAAAGAGAGAAAAAGAGAAGACACAGGAAATGTCCTGCCTGCCCCTTCAGAAGAGCAGTGGGAAAAAGAGGGGGAGTGGATGGAGCTTGTCTTTTAAAGGAACCTTTGCATCTGTGTACAGACTGATGCCAACCTGTCCAATGGTGATGAGCCTCCTGATGCCAGCCTGCCTCCAGACCCTCCACCCCTCACCATGCCCCAAACACACAATGCCCATGACCAGTGGTTGCAGGATGCCTTCTAAATCAGCCTCTGAAAAGTTGAGGTAGATAGCTAAGCACCTAGACAAAAGGCTCAGAAATTGCCCTTTAGCAATTCCTTAGTTGACAGTGCCTGCTCCTTTACCAGGACCACGTCAGTTCACTTTAGGAGAGCAAGGCATATACCCATCAGGCAAAGCGGTCAAGATTGCAACCAATGCCCAGTGCACTGGGTTTCCCACTTCACTCAGCTGTGTGTCACCCCTAGCTTGACCAGCCCTTAGTTTGACTGTGGGGTTCAAAGTGTCTTGCACTCCTGTTGGCATCTCGGGGACTGGGATGCGTTCCTAGTTTTCTTCTTTTTCTTCTTTTGCTGCCGCTTGTAATGGCTGGCGCAGGGGCATCCCTAACTGTGGCCCCAGGGTCTCACTGCCTAGAACAAAAGCTCCAGGACCCATTCACTCAGCCACCCACAGGACAGAAAGGCTAAGGTCTTTATGCTGAATATTTAAGTTTAGGGCTAGTACCTGGGTGGGAAAATAAATACTTTCAACACTGTTAAAAA
Organism: Microtus oregoni; assembly: GCF_018167655.1. NCBI lineage: Eukaryota > Metazoa > Chordata > Mammalia > Rodentia > Cricetidae > Microtus > Microtus oregoni. The sequence goes on from NW_024543086.1 coordinate 10,586,602, forward strand.
AAAGAAGGTACTGCCTGATTTCATTGTGTCAGGTGACAGGGACCAGTATAATGCCTGAATCCTAGTTATTTATAGATTACAGAGGTTTTTTGTCATGAAATATCATATATTTCAATAATATAAGTTTAGATAATAAGTATACTTTAACTATTCTTAATAGAGAATACTTAATAGTAAGTATTCTTAATAGAGAATAATATACGTTTTTTTTTAAATCATGTGTGCATGCGTGTCTGTGTGTGTGTGTGTGTGTGTTCAGTCATGCATTGGCAGGTGCTCTGGGTGAGAAATAGAGGATGCCAGATCCCATGTACATGAGTTACAGGCACTTAGTTGTAAATCACTCAATGTGAGGCTGAGAACTTGGGTCTACTAGAAGAGCAGCAAGTGCTCTTCACTGCTGAGCCATCCTTACATCACCTGGAGAGTAATGGTTGAGCACTGCTTTGGGGGTTGACTGTCAAAGATTTGCATTATGATTCATAACAGTAGCAAAATTACAGTTATGAAGTAGCATTGGAATGATTTTATGGTTGGGTGTCACCACAACATGAGGGGCTGTATTAAAGGGATGCTGCGTTAGGGAGGTTGAAAAGCACTACCTTAGACTGGTGTTCATGATAGGGTACAATGTGGATAGTGTGGCAAGGATTGGGGGGATTTGGGGGTTGAAAACTAATTGCTCTTCAAGAGTCAAGACATCTTAGCAGTTTGTGACATATCCTTCTCCACACTAGTGTTACGCAATAGGATTTTTGATCATCTAGTAGCTAACTTTTACATTCCGCCAGACCACTACCACCCCAATTCCTCAACTGAAGCAAAGTGTCTGCCAGCATGAATCTTAGGTCTTTTCTAGTATTAAATTTAGAGAACAAGTGAGGGTTATAGACAGGATTTTAGAAATGTGCAGAGAAAAGAAAAATATATATTAGGAATGATTAATTATGTTTACAATAGTAAAAGAAAGATTGTTTTGAAAAACCATTAGTAGAATGGAATTAGTTAAGAGGATTTGAGGTTTCAGGGTTTGAAGACATTTGAAGACTTCTAAAGAAGTCATTGAATAAAAACAAATGAGAAATTTGGGGTGAGGCCTCTGAAAGCACCAGTATGGGACCAGGGAGGCAAATAGAAGGAGGACCTTTTGTTGTTCCATTATACAGGTGCATAATGCCCACTCTACTGTGTGCGGACACTGAGCCACTTGAGTCTCAGGGATTATGAAGTTGGCACATAATATAAGCCCCATACATAGTCAGGATTCTGCAGAAGTTGCCTATGCATGTTCTTCCATGCCTCATACATTCATGATGTTTCACAGTGATGTTAAATGTCTGCCAAAATCATCCAAATGAGAGCCTTCTTTCATGATATGAGAAAGACGATACAGCCATGGATCAAAGAAAATGATAGTCAATAATAAAAAGTAAAAACAATGAAATGAAATTTGCTAAAATTCTCTGACAGTTGTGTCTGTCCTTCATTTAAGAGCGTGTTAGCAATTATAACAAATAAATGATAGTGACTAAATGTGAGTAGATGTCATAATGATTAATTATGTTGATTATCTCCTACTGATGTCTCCAAAATACATTTTCCCCCAACTGACATCTCAGGAAAGGAAAACACTCAACTCTATGCTGATACTTAGAAATAACAAACTCCTTAAAATCTTATAGTCTGTAGCAAAACAAAACAACTAAACCACATGGTTAAGAAACAGCTTTCAAACTTCAGTAAAGCAGCTAGATATAATGACATTCCAAGCCAGCACTTGGTGCCCCAGTAGAATCTTCCTCAAACTCCATTTTGCCTTTGGATTGATTTTTAAAGCGTACCTGTGATTGACAAGGCTTTCATCTCTTGTACCCTCACACAAATGTACATTAAATGTAAAAGTGAGCGGGCAAACAATAGTTGTAATTTACTTTCAATCAAAGCGTTTGCCTGGCTTAAAACCTTCTAGGATTCTTGCCACCTCAAATAAGATCTCTCCGAGGAAGCTTGCCATGTCTAGACAGCAAAGCCTAGGACAAAGTGCAGCAAATTTGGTTAAATGTTTGGATATAGCATTGTGTAAAGGCATCACTCCCGTGGTTTAAGTGAACCTTAGCAGACATGACCTTAGAGAGTTGCTGACCTTTCCTAAGCAGCAGTTTCTTCACCTGCTAATGAGGAAAACTAATATTGCTTCTGACACGGACTTCCTATGAAAATTAAGTGAAAAAATGTTTATATGTCACTGAAGTATAATAATCATTATTTATTCTTAGCTATGCACTTGGTAAAAAGAAGATTGCTGGGGTTTGTGAAGCCTTGGGGTTATTTTGTCCTATATCATTTCTACTACCAAGAATAGTACGGGGCTATAAAGCGCACTCACGTGATCAGTGCTCTTGCCATGCAATCATGAAGACTGGAGTTCAGACTCCAGCACCCACATAAGAAGCCAAGCATTCTGAAAATGCTTATTACTCAACTCCAAGAAGTCTGATGCCCTCTGTTGGCTTCCATATGCACTCAGGGATGGATGGCTACACACACTGCTTTGTATATTTGACTGAAATATACACAAACCTGCATACAAAAATAAATAGAATTTTAAAGAATATATCCAGAAACTGTTTTTCCTATATAAGATCTCAGTTCCAGGGACTCCCATGCCCTCCACTCACCATGTTCACCACTGATGCACATGATGCATACAAGCAGGCAAAACATGAATAAAAATATGTATTTTTAAAATTTATACTCATTTTGGTAGTCAATGTACACCTCTAATCCCAAAATTTGAAGACCACGGCATGAAAATCAGGAGTTCAAGGCAAACCTAGAGCTCCAAAACAAATTCAAGATTAGGCTAGGCCGGATTTCATGAGAGATTTTGTTTGAAAAAGCCAACTGGAAGAAAAGAACAAGCATGCTCACTAGTGTTTTGAAATTCATTCTTGCAAAGTATGTGCAGAAATACACCTTTATATACCTTCGTATGCTCACCCAAGGTCAGTATGTGTCCATTCCCACCTCTGTATGAAGGTGATGAAATAAAAACTCCAGCATGGTTGGTCAAGTCTCAAGTCAATCTTCGGCTAGGCTGCAGTCCACTCTACTATGTGAAGCTTGTCTATAAGTATTTCCAAGGTGGTCTGTTGAATATGCATCTTATCAATATTGATTGTGCACCTGCTGGATTCCTGGCCTTCTCCCATACAGGGGTGATACAGTTGGGAAGGGCTGATTCAACGCCCTGATTCATGCTGCATAGCATTGGAGAACAGATAAGCAGGTAAATATTTAATTGAGTGTCAAGAAAAGACAACTTCTGTGTGGGTAAAAAATATAGCATTTGAGGGGGGAGGTCATTTTTATATTGATGAGCATGTGGCCTCTTGTTTCCTACAACCAGGAGAATTGTGGGCATTTTTTTTTCCCCAGAGAATTTTACTGTTCATTGTCACCAAGGAAAGCAACTCTGTCAAGATCTGCAAAGAGCAACACTGTCACTTAGAAAATGGACAGAACTAGGTTAGTTTCCTAAGTTGGCATCTGTTTCTCTGTGTCAGGGTAGTCCTCCCCACAGCAGATGCAACTGAATGGGCAGAACTGGTTCATAGTGCAGAAACACTACTCCACCATCCCTCTAGAAGATAGATGCAGCCATGGTGTATGGCAGGTGTCATAAGACACCTACACTTCAACAGAACAAATGAGTTCACATTGAGTCTGACAAAAGAAGAGATAAGCCTGCAGAGAGGAGTGAGTCCAGCACAGTGTGGGTGGAGTCAGATGCCAGTCAAAGAAATATTCGAGTCTAAGCCTCCTTCTCACACAGCCTAGAAGGGGAACTCTGTAAAAAAGACTACCTTCCCCAACATGGCCTCCTTCCCATGTCCCTGCACAACCAGTTCTCTTGTGTTCCCTGAGCTGATGATATTTAGTCTTTTCTCCTTTCTATCTATAGAATACCTGTATCAGGAACATTTGTCTGATCCTGTCTTGAATTCCAGACACATGGTTTTCCTCCTCCTGTTTACTGGGCGATTTTGTCTTCTCCATTGGCATGAAGCTCCTAGTTTTTTAGCAGGCCAGCTTTCACACTCGGCCTGAAGAAGATTAACCGTGACTTGGTTGAGTATGGCCATTTAGAACAGTTCATTAGCTTTTCTTAGCTTTTCGCATTTCAGAAAGTCTGTCTTTGGTTTACCAGTTCTCAGGCCCTGTGTACAGTGCTTATATCTTACTATGCTACAACAGTTAAACCCTTGTTCGTTCCAAGTAAAATTGATATATCACATCTGTCTGTAGTATCTTGGGGAAAATTTGAGAATATAGATATTCAGTGAGGTAAAAGACTGCTCATGTTATCCTAGATGTAGACTCAGTGTCTATTTCTGTCAGTCTATATGTCTGTCAATCAACTGACCTGTCAGCTATCAATCTAGGCCACCCACATGCATACTTATCTATCTTCTTTTACTCAGTATTAAGGAAGTTGAGTTATTAAACACCTTTGGTATGTTTGCTGTTTGTTAAATAAACCAGTGTACCACAGGCAAAGAAAAAAATGTATGTCTTCCTAAAACTGTATTCTTTTTTCTCTTTTACATGTGTGAATGTAAGTGTGTGTGTGTGTGTGTGTGAGAGAGAGAGAGAGAGAGAGAGAGAGAGAGAAGAGAGAGAGAGAGAGAGAGAGAGAGAGAAGAGAGAGAGAGAGAGAGAGAGAGAGAGAGAGAGAGAGAGAGAATGTGTGTTAATGTGTGTGAGTGCAGGTCAGAAGACCATCTCCAGTGCCACATTTTGGCTTCCGTTCTAGTTTTTACACAATCCAGTTTGCGAATGCATCAGCTAGGCACAGTGTCCCCTTTGCTTCTGAAGAGTACCCTGCTAGCACCTTACATCTTGTAACAGGAACACTGACTTTCTGATGCCAGCTCCCATGTCTGCCTAGATGTGGCTTCTGGTGACTCCAGCTCAATTCTTTGCCCTTGCATGAACACTTTCTATTCTGAGCTCTGTTGCAAACCATTCCAAGATTAGATTCTGATTATGAATGATTTCCTTACTTTTTTTCAGATAAGTATAAAGAGGAAGACAAAAAAATAAAATAGTTGCCCCAATGATGCATGTTATATATTTCTTAGATGAGAATCTAAAGCCTAAAAGTACTCTACTTGAAACAGCATTTGATGTGATGTGGTGTGGGTGGGCAGTTTTATAGTGAGCAGAAGGTCAGCCTATATCATATTCAGAAAGAAGGTTTCTGAAGTTGAATGAATTAAATCTGAAGCCTGCGAGGCTTATTTTATGTTTCACAAACCTGTATATTTAAAGTATATATGTAATAGACCTCACTGCTGGAGATTACATAACTTCCATATCTTCACACAATAATAATTTAAAATGTAGATATCAATTTTAAAATGTGAAAAGACATATGCTTTTGAAACGTTCTCTTAGAGAATGTGTAATCGAGCGTTCTGAAGATCTGTGTGCTGCTGTTCTTCCCCTTTCAAACTGATCAGTTGTGGGAAGCTCAAGACGCCCTGGCATTTATTTTCTACCTCCCATATGATCAGAGCACAAATACCCTAATGTTATTTTCTAACTGAATATGAAAATGGAAGGTAGGGAAGAGCTTTCTGTTTAAAAATCACCACGTTTCTCTCTCGGCTACCCTACCTTCACGGTTTCTCACAGAAAGCCGGGTTTCTCACTATCCATGCTACTGACATGACTCTTATGTGGTGGGCCGACTCGTTCATGGCAACACATTTCTTAACATTTCTCATCTCTGCTGACTCAGTACAGATCGTAGCCAATTAAAAACAACTCCAGATACTTCCAAATGTCTCATAAGGGGCAAGGTCATCTCTGTTTGAGAGTAACTGGTATTATATCTAAGTCTGTCAGCTTTCTTCCTGACATAGTAGCCAAGAATCCCTTCAGACTTATGCCCCAAGCTCAAATCTCACTAAACTCCTCCTCAGTTTACATGCAGTCAAGAAGGAAGAAAGCATCCTTTTCAAGCTCCACTCTCCTGGGGTTGTAGGCAGAGTGCCACCATGCTGCGAGACAACTATTTCCTGGGAACTGGTCCTCTGGGAATTCCCCAGCATTCTGCAACCAGTTAGTTCATTTATTCTTTTCAAGCTGCTTAATTTTACTCAGCATGCAGCTGGCAAACAGATTAGTTGATTGGAATTTAAATCTAAGCATTAAGTGTATACAAGCAGGGTAAAAAATAATTACTTAGTTATTTCTCACTGCCATAGACATAGACGACTATTGATTGATTTAACTATAGAATATTGGTTTTGTAAATGAGAATTTTTTCCTGCATGTTGGACAAGCTGTTTTGAGTGGAAGAGATTATATCATTACACTCCTTACTATGACTCATTTTTACCAAACTATAACAAAGTTAGATTTGGCCTACCTAAAGTAGAAATTAGCCCATGGAAGCAGAGCTTCTGAAGAAGTGTCTCAAAACTGGTTTTGAGCATCATTTCAGAAGTTTGAATTTGAATGAACCAAAGATTGACACCACAAAGTATGGCTTGTCAGGCTTAATAATGATGGGGATGTATTGACGGTGTAATGTCTTCCTCAAACATAATTAGAGAAACTAAGAGAAGACCCCATGGAGATCCTTGAGACTATATGGTTTCATGGGTGTGGTGAAATTCTTTCTGAATAAGTCCAGCAGAAAATGCCATGGGCAGAAGCTGCTGAAAATGTCAGGTGTCAGCAGAGAGTAAAGAAACTATAGTGGTCCAAATCAGAAAGAAAGAACTTGGATCAACTTTTCCCATATTCTTTACCCTTTGCCCTTGCCAGCCTTAGGAAGTCACGCTTTGCTTCTCAGTCTTTACATGATAACTGCTGTGGTTCTCTGATTGCCCTCTACAGAAATCCTGATGTTTCTGCTTATCAGTGCCAGGGAAATCAACAGTTAAACAATGATAATCCAATTGACAGTTTTATAGGATAATGCAGTATCCCTTTCATTTTCCTGTACGTTACTTACTGTGTGCTTCTTCATTACTCAGACAAGAATGCTCCTCAGTTCTCTTTCATCATTTTGTCAAGAATGATGTTGAGGTGCCTTACAGGATTTATCAGTTTGTAGTTCAAAAGAACCATCGGGAAAAGGGGAAATCACACAGAGAAGCAATTCAGAAATGCTTGTTTTCACTTATAAATCCTGCCTAACATAGTAAAAATAATTGATTAAGGGAGACATTGATGACTGAAGCTATAATTCAATCCCTCGGCTTTGATTATAGCATAAACCAACTGGATTTTCTCATCACTCAAGTCAATCTTGCCTTATTGGTATCCTTTATACCACATATGCAATTACGCAGCTTAAATAAATGTCAGGTTCTACACATACTGATTTCTCCAATGGATAATCAGGTGGGAAAATTCTCTAGAGAAGGAAAATAGAAATGAATACTTAGTTGAAGGTACATCTTAGTCAATGTGGAAATGGTACTGACATATACCCTATGGAGTGTGCTTGACGTGTAAAGATTTTATAAAGAATTAGTAAACAAGAGTTCCAGATGCCATTAAGACTCTAAACTTGGGTGTGAATAATTTAAACCTCTTTAGGCTTAGGAAATTAAGAGAGACAAGGAAGAAAGGAGACAGGGAAGAGTAAATAAGAAAAGGAGGAGTGAGTGGGGTGGCAGGGAGACAGCAAGAAAGTGTGAGAAGCAGGAAACAGTAAAAAAAATTGGCATACTGAACACGAAATTAAGAGGAAAACAAAGAAAAATGTTGAAACTCGTGGACATAGGATACACAGTGTGAGCATCCCTTATTCAAAATACTGACATCACGCCGGGCGGTGGTGGCGCACGCCTTTAATCCCAGCACTCGGGAGGCAGAGGCACGCGGATCTCTGTGAGTTCGAGACCAGCCTGGTCTACAAGAGCTAGTTCCAGGACAGGCTCCAAAACCACAGAGAAACCCCGTCTCGAAAAAAACCAAAAAAAAAAAAAAATGCTGACATCACAAGAGTTTCTGATTTTGAAACCTTTTTCATGTGCATCATGAGAAACTTTAAGGTTTGGAACTAAGTGTCAGTATACAATGTATGTATGTTTCATCTGCATCACCTACACCTTTCCTGGGAGTAATGCCCCAAAGGCTTCTGCAGCGCCTCTTGAGTTCTGATGTGACACCTCAGAAAGATCAGGTGTGGCGTTGATTGCTGGTGGCATTGTTGGCACAGAAATGCTTTTTTTTTTATTTGGAAGCATTTTGTAGTTTCAATTTTTAAGCATATGCTCTGATTTTACTTCAAATGTGTCTGAAACATTCTAAAGCAGTTACTTCATTATAGCTCAATCCTGGCACACACACACACACACACACACACACAAACAAAGACTTTTGAAATTGTCCCTTTATACTTTGTTACTTCTATGTTTTCCTCACCTTATCTTTATTCTATGTTGACCTATGCAACTAAAGCTTTATTTTTCTTTAGCTTCTAGCTCAGGGAAGATGAGGGCTTTTCCTTCACTGTCATCCTTATAGGATCAGCACAGAATAAATTCCTGTGGTTTACTTCTTCATTTTGAACACATCATTGTGACTCAGAGGATGTTATCTAGCGACAAATACATCTGCTGGTGGTGGCAAGGGGGAGAACTAGTCTCCGACCAACTGACAAGAGTAGAAATTGTGTAAGAAATAGTTATCAAGTGACAGCTGGCACTCCTTAGATGAGAAAATGAAAAAAACAAAGCTAGGTAGATAAAAAGAACAGACTCTGCTCAGATGAGTTATGTAATTTTTCAGAGTTTAATCTCTGAGTCTGCAAAACAAGCACTGATGACATGAGCTCATGCTCATCCCTATACGTATCATTCTGAAGTTTAAATGAGATATAGCATAGATGTACAAGTTCATCAAAAGTAATGTTGAATTTGAATTACTGTTTTCTGCATATGGGGATTTAAAAAAATTAAAATACCATCTATAGTTTGAAATAAAATACCTCTTCTCTGGAGAGCTTTGTGATTTTCTATCTATATGCATCAGTAATTACTGGTATTCTGTTTTCTGAGAAATACAGATTATATAATATGGTTGACTCTACCAACTCGCTGGGTTTTGTCTTACTTTTAATATCCATGGAATATGAATAAACAAAAATGAAATATTGAAATCCAGTGAATACCTTGGAAGCTAAAAACAAATGTCTCCCACAGAGTATGAAGGCTACCTTTGGCCCTTGGATGGCAGCTTAGTACATTGAAAACGTGTATTGATTTGAGGCTTGAATAGAACAGCCCTGGAGTTTCTACTTTACAATTCATGATTATTCAGCTCTGAGCAATTGGACAAGTGACAACCTCTGTGCCCTTTATTTTCTTGTCTGTAATATAGAGGTGTTACCTGATTGGTGAGGCATTAGTTTGAAAGATGAAATAGGGCACAGAACTTCCCACATAGTACATACTCAACAAACACAGATCTTCCTTCCTTTTGATTATTGGTTTTTGGACCATTGTTTGTGGAGTTCTGGGTAATGAGGAGCTTCCTCAGGACACAGTGATGGGGCAAGCTTGAGGTGAAAAGGTCAAATGTTTGATAAATGATTTTGCTTTATTAAATCAAGTGTATGAGCAGTTTGATAAGAGAGGCAGAATTACATTAAATGGTACAGAAGAGAATATATTTTCAAAATAAAGAATAGACTTATCCAATCTTTTGAAATATATAGTCAACAGTATCATCTATAAGGTTGATGTTTGATGTTGTACTCAAGCTACAACAGTAAATTTCAGGTTTCAAAAAGAAAGTTGTGGTTTAATATTAGACCACATTCATGGAGGTCAGAGTTCTGTGCACCTGCAGGTTCACTATTCACCATGTAGACATACTTGACGGATTTTATTAGAGAACTATGGAACCAGAAGAGATATCTCTGAGGAAAAGCTAGCGGCAGGCTCGAACCAGGACCACTGACTATATATCCTTTTACTCGAAAATATTGCTACTCAGACTTCATAGAAAGCACCCTAGTCTTCACACCCAACTTGTGCACACATAGCCCTGGGGCCCAGCAAAGTAGATGATGGAGATACTGTGGGAGCTGGAGACACTGTGCATCTCCCCAAAGAGAAGAGTTACCACTTCTCTAGCAATGTGTGTGAATGACTTCCAAATCTCAAGTGAATTCCTCTTGTCCAACTCTGACTATGAGCCATGTGGGAAATGAGATCTATGAAAGATCATTAGGGGCTGGTTGATGTGGTAAGCCTTAGAGTAACCACACTAAGATAACACTCCATACCCAAGTATCTGGTAAGGAAGATCTTCCCATAAGGCCATTTGTAACTCATGTTCAAAAAGATAGAGCAACAGTTAAAAGTGGTCCACCATGTTCTGTGGCCCACAAACACCTCTAACTCTGGTTCCAGGAGATCCAGTGCCCTCTTTTGGTATCCTAAGATCCAAAGACAGGTAATATATACTTACACAGACAAACTTTCATACACATATATAGCAAGTAAATGAATAAGATAGAAGAGTTTGCAAATGTTTCTACTCTTTCATTTACTCAAATTGCTCCTTTGTTACTAATTCAACAAATTTGCATATTCGCCAATATATAGATAAACATTACATGCACATGTAAACACTCTCACACACATATACACACACATATATATATACACACACACATATATATATATTCATGAATACTCATATTTTCCCTGAAATGTTTGAGACTAAATAGTGCATGGATAGTATCTTTATTTCAAAAATGCCTTCTTCTTCACTGAGAATAGCATCTCTTGCAAGTCTCTGGTTTTGTTCAAAACCAGAAAACTGGCTTTCAGTCTCCATGATTTTCTAATCTTCAAATTTATTGTCTCAGATAAGAATGCCAAGTCTATATTGGAATTTAAGCCAATTTACTGGATGTCTTTACCCTGGCTCTTTCTCCTTGTTTAGTTTTGACAGTCTTTAAACTAGTTTCCCCCTTTCTTACCGTACCACTTATGAAAATTGCCAGGAGAGGCATTTGCTTGCTATCCCTTCATTTCATAATTCATGATGGCTTTTTTTTCAAAATGAGACTGACAAATTGGGCAAGAAATATGAAACAATATGAATTTTGCTCATGCCTTTGGGGATATCAGGCACTTTCCAGAGTTTGGTATTTATACCTACACCATCTATGTGTCTGTGTTGTGGACATATGTGCTTTATGATTGACAATGATTCTTCTCATCTATTAGAGTTGGAAAACTCCAAATAAAAATCTGGAAAATGAATAGTTTTTGTTTTGCTGATCCAAGAGTCTTTGTTGCAATTACCCCATGCATTGTAGCATAAAGCACCTGCAGACATGACTGATGTGTATGGCAATATTTCAAAGACTCTAGACATTAAAATTTGGATGTCCTGTAATCTTCATGTGTCATGAAATTTCACATGTAGCCAGGCTGACTTCAAACTGAAGATGACCTGACCTCCTGACCTGGCCCTCCTTCCTCCACTTCCCGTGGGATAGAATGAGTGGCTGATATCTGATTGTGCAGACTGCTGAGGAGCCAAGCCCAGGTTTTCTGTGTGCATAGCAAGCACTCAACAAACTGGTCTCTCTCGGTAGCCCTTCTTTTTGATCTTTCTAACTTTAAAAAATGAAAAAGCAATGATATGCTCCTGAGTTGGGCCACAGCAGGTAGCAGGCTTTATTCTAACCTCCTCAACACTATGACCCTTTCATATGATTTTTTTTTTATGTTTTGGAGACCCCCCCCAACCAAATATTTCACTTCATGACTGTAATTTGGCTACTGTTTGTATCATAATGCAAATATCTGAGACGCAGGGTATCTGCTACATGGCCCCTGTGAAGGGATCATTTGACCCACTGCAGGGGTCCTGACCCACAAGTTGATAACGCTGCTTCTTCACTCACTCTTCTTGGGGACCCAGAGGTGTTTCTGCTCCATGCTTCTGCTTGCTGTCTCTGCTGGGAAGACTTTCTTCCACTACTATCTTTGTCACTGAATGGCCTGATACGAAAGGAGGGAAACTAGAGCTGCTTAATTTATATTTTGTAAGTCTTTTTTTTCCTCTATTACTCCATATTTTCTCTCTGGTTCTCTCTTGTCTGTGAATACTGTATTTAGAACTAATTGTCATCTATTACACATTATACAATACTATTAGTTTGATTAATTAATGCATAATACATCCTGGAGACTAATTTGTTTATTCCTAGTGGACTCATTAAGGTTTGCTGTATGAATGTGGGATTAGGTTCAGAAAGGAATCACCTCTGAATGATTGACTCACATGTCTGAAAAGAAAAAAAAAGGAATTCAACAAAGAAAAATAAGATGATGTATCCCCTTCTCTTTAAACATAGAGACAAAGAAAAGGATTTCTGATGCTATGTGCATAGATGTTGGCTTATGGCAGTGATATTTGAGAGTGCCATCGATGATTAACTTTCTAAAATTGGTCATACAAAAAGGCAATTAAAGTAGTGTGCTAATATTTTCCTCCATAGGTGACCAGAGCAATGAGAACTTGCATCTGTGCTCTCATTCTGCATGCTGCTGCATATTTTAAGCTCAGTGACTTGCCACCTATGCTCATGTCATTGTCCCTCATAGAGGACCTTAACCCAACACTAACAACAGGGCTGTTAGTCAGTGAAACCCAGCTGGCAAACATTGCAAAACGTGAGATTGAGGATGAATTGCTCCATTTCTTTTTCTGTGGTGCTAAGGACCATTGGCTTCAGCATCCTGGGGACCCTCTCTACCACTAAACCACCTCCTCAGCTCAAGAACACACTTCTTGATTAGCTGTTTTGCACTGTTTTCAGCCTTTTGAGGATAGTTTATGCAGTGTGGTTAGCTGGATGGAAGGCAGACTAAATTGTAATTCTCTCTTCAGTTTCTGTAGCATTATGACTGAGCTCTTAGGCATCTCTCACAGACTCTACTTAGATATTCAGAAATATAAAGTTATTTTTTTTTATTTTATTTTATTTTATTTTTTTGGAAAGGTTGTCCTTGTAGCTTTGGAGCCTGTCCTGGAACTAGCTCTTGTAGACTAGGCTGGCCTTGAACTCACAGAGATCCGCCTGCCTCTGCCTCCCAAGTGTCAGATTAAAGGCATGCGCCACTACCACCCGGCCAGAAATATAAAGTCTTAGGCACCTTACATCGATAGTGTTTCTCCAAATTCTTATCTTTTACTCAATACCTCTCCTAAAACTTTGCCTTTTTTAAAAAAGATCTTAAATCCAGTCATTGTTCAGAATTTGCTGTGCAGATGTGTGAGGTTATTTTCATAAAATGCAGTCTGTTACAATTAGATGTCTTTGGCATTAGTATACTACTGGACTGAATATGGCCAGTACTTCCTCTTTTATTGAAAACCCTCTATGGAATACTGGAAGCCGCTGAAGAAAGCTAGTATATTGTGGTTATTTAACTTATATAGGTGTTTGGGTCATCTCAGAGTGGTAATTGCACAGTTCATAAATAGTTATCATTATTAGCTAGCTTTGGATATTTATGCTTTCAAAAATATAGGGTAAACAATCTGTAATGAATTTCCTCTGGGTCAAGGTTATTGCATCTCCTTCACAAGAGTTATTTCAGTTTGGATAAGAATCCAACTGTAAACCCTATGTGGTTTGGGATTTGGATGCAATCATGTCTGCAGGTCTGGGGTTGAAGCAGATGACCTCCATAGATAGACTGGACTTGGGCAAAATTGTTAAGTAGGCAGTTCCCAGTTCCATTTGTCATTTCACCAGAATGCCCTCAGGTTGTCCCAAGCCTTCCAGGAGTTATTCTACCCCTCATCAGGCCCTCTCCGATCTTAACACTCTAAATTTACCTGGTTATTCCTCTGCTCCCAAGAGGTTTCTAAGGTTCAAGGAAGTAGTATTTTAAATAAAATTATTTTAATAACTTTATAAGTGATTATAGTTTGCTCCCCTTTGCCATTATCATCTCTTCCCCCACCCTTCCTTTAGTAGAATCCCACCCAGAACCTCATGCCTTCCTCTGAAGGAAGAACTCCAACCACAAAGATTTCAGTTCTCAGAGCAGAATCAAAAGGAAAATAGTTTGAAAAACGCTTCCAGATTTTAAAACCATTTCCTAAGGAAATAGATCTTGTGAGCAGTCACTGCCTTTACTGATGGCATGAACCTTGCTTAGCTGAAATGGGTACTAAGTATTAAAGTAGACTTGGAAAATAATTGGCAGGCCTCTTTGACTCCTTGCAAGCCAATGACGTGCTAAGGAGCAGGAGCTGTCTCAGAGGAGAAAAATACAAACACAGCTCCTAATGGAGAAAGCTGGGAGAAGAGAGGAATGGCAAGAAGTGGGAGTCTGAGTGAAAGCTTAGCTGAATTTAGTATGGAGAAATCGCTCTCCCCAGCCAGAAAGACCAAGAGCGGCAGATGGGATTTGCTGTTCTAATAATTGTTTTATGTGAAACATTTCCAACAAGCTGTAGACTCAAAGGAAGCTGTAGAACCAGAGAACTTTAGTGTTGGGAAGGAAGCTTTTTGTCAGTTTGTCTAAATCAGACACGGTAGAGGTGAGGAATTTCAAAAGCTATATGAAACTGACTCAACTTCAAGACGAAGAAGGAAATACACACAACACGGGGAATGTTAGATTCCGTACTGGAGCAGCTAATGTGATGGAATAAAGCGTCACCTTCAGTCCAAGCCATTATAATGGTGCAATCATGGGGAGCTCAAGACTGAAAGTGAGATATATGGAATCCTGTTTTATGAGTTACTTGACCTTGAAGGAGACACAGCTCACTAAACCAAGCTTGGCACCCTCACCTATAAAATCCAGATTAACACATACCAGAGCCAATGAAATCTACCTATTTCAGTGTATTGCCTGATATAATGTGTGCAATCAATATACCTCTTGTTAACACTGCTATCATTTCAACAGTGGTATCTCTATGGTCACAGATAATAAGTCAACTAGCTTCAGAGTAAAATAAAATTAGGAAAGTTTGGCCACTGAAAAATCTTTAATGTGCCCACACATTGGATATTCTCTAAAATTTTCTTGCTAATGCAAGTTATTTTTTAATTTTTTCTAAATATATCGAGAAGAAGAATTCCCAGCAAATGTTTTAAAAAGGCAAGGGTATGTTAAAAAGGCCTCTGGTCACACAATGTTGAGTGGCTCAGCACAGTGATCTTCAGGCCAGGTATGTGAATTCCCAAGTTTACAGGAAGATTTTGCAAAAGATCTGTAAGCGTGCACAGATGAAAGGGCTGTGATTCTGGATCCCCTTCTGATAGATCTTCTAAAAACAACTTACCCAACATCTTTCTTACGCAACACTGAAATGGCTCATCAAGTAAGTGTGCTTTAAGCTCGGATGACTCCATTCTGACTCGGGAACCTAAGTGGTGGAGGAAGAAAAGCAACTACCTCAAATTATCCTCTTACCTTCCACAAACATATCATAGAATGTGGGCATCCTTCCTTCACACAAATAAATAAGAATAGCTAAACCATTTTAAATAACTCATAATTTTCATGTATCATAATGCCTTACCCTAAATTTTCAAGGCTTAAGGCAAAATCTTATTGTTCTCCTACATCCAACTCTCTATGGTGACATGTATGTAGAACTGAAATTGGAAACCAATGCAATACTTGACACACAATTTCTTTTACAGATTGAATTTTAATAAAAAATATCTATGTCACAGCATTATTTTTCATATATAAAATGTATTTAGTTATTGTCTCTTAATTATTATTATAGTATGTTAATGATAATCATTCTGATTTCAAAATATACCTGCAATTAATCATTAGGCTTACAACCCCAGTAAAAAAATGCATTTAAGCTAATTGAAATATATATTTATTTTAGAAAGATGAAAGGAAAAAATAGTAAAGTTTTACACAATGAGAGATTATATAAAAAGAAGAGGTGATTCTTAAGTAGAAATAACATTTTAGGTATTCATTTCTGCATATATCTGCATATATGTGTATACATATATACACATTTGTATGTAAATATGAAGATGTTTATCAAGTTGCTGTAGCTTTTGGACAGATTTTGAAGAGAGGTGGATAACAAAATCTACGAATTGCCTACAGACATGCTAGTGAATTCTATCCAGTGGGGACCTTGATTTCCTTCTGTACAAAACACAAGCTGGACTCCATCTGCGCAGTCATTGCTACACTTCTGATACACAAATGAATGCTCTATCAAATTTCCTTGTAACTGGTTTTTACTCCACTTCTGAGTTTCCTCATTAAAGAGTTCAGCGGATCTCTGTAGTATGTTCACCTTTAGAGCGATATTTCACAGATCTGTGAGAGTCTTGCATTTATCTACTTTTGAAAATACACACTTAATAACTAGAATTATTCTAATGTCTGTATGTTTAATAACCTTGAAGTATAGCCTGTGAAATAACTTGAGCTCATGATGAAAAAAATTAGATGTCAACGTAAACTTTCACGTTAACAAACTTCTGCATTTTCTTATGTTAAAGAAGCCATCTGAAAAGTAACATATTGAATGAATTATCATGTATGAGATTCTGGAAAAAAGCAAAACTGAAGAGACAGTGAAGAGATTAGTGGTTGCCAAGGGTTGGTAAGGAGCCATAGGGGAGAAAGCACAGAACAGGAATTTTTTGCACAGTGAACCCCTTCTGTGTGATAATAAAATGAGGGAAATTTGGCTAAGACCATAGCTTACATATCAGGAAGCATCTATCCTACTCTGACCAGTGGACTTTGAATAACAAACTTCCAGTTGTTGACACTGGTGGAGAAGATAGCAGAGTTGGTTACATAAGCATTTTACCTTGCAAGCAAGAAGATCTGAGTTCAATTTCTACAACCCAGGGCTTTGGACTTTGTTTTGTTTCTTAAAGCTTTGTCGAGACATGTTTTTTTTTTTTTTTTTTTTTTGTATCTTTGTTTGTTTTTTAATCACAGCATCAGGAAGGCAGAGAAGGGTAGATGTGTGAAATCCAGACTAACCTACTTTATGAGATCCCTGGTTCAAAAGCAGTATTTGATCAGCTCCACTGTCTCAGTGGGTGGGTACACCCCTCGTGGTCCCGACTTCTTTGCTCATGTTCTCCCTCCTTCTGGGAGCTCACCAAGGCCAGCTGGACTATGGCTGAAAAAGCATGGGATAAAACTGGACTCTCTGAGCATGGCGAACAATGAGGGCTGATGAGAAGCCAAGGACAATGGCACGGGGTTTTGAACCTACGTAATGTGCTGGCTTTGTGGGAGCCTAGCCAGTTTGGATGTTCACCTTCCTAGAAATGGATGGAGAGGGGAGGACCTAGGACTTACCACAGGGCAGGGAACCCTGACTGCTCTTTGGACTGGAGAGGGATGGGGAGAGGAGTGCGGGGAGGGGGAGAAGGGTGGGAGGAGGGGGGGAAAAGTGGGAGGAGGGGGAGGGAAATGGGAGGCTGGGAGGAGGTGGAAACTTTTTTTTTTTTCTCTCCTTTTCTCAATAAAAAAAAATGGAAAAAAAAAAGCAGTATTTGAGTTCTCAGTAGTCCTCATTGTCCGCTATGTTCAAAGAGTCCGGTTTTATCCCAGGCTTTTCCAGACCCAGGCCAGCTGGTCTTAGTGAGTTCCCAGTAGAACATCCCCATTGTCTCAGTGTGTGGGTGCACCCCTCGCGGTCCTGAGTTCCTTGCTCGTGCTCTCTCTCCTTCTGCTCCTGATTTGGACCTTGAGATTTCAGTCCTGTGCTCCAATGTGGGTCTCTGTCTCTGTCTCCTTTCATCACTTGCTGAAGGTTAATATTCAGGAGGATGCCTATATGTTTTTCTTTGGGTTCTCCTTATTTAGCTTCTCTAGGATCACTAATTATAGGCTCAATGTCCTTGTTTTATGGCTAGAAACCAAATATGAGTGAGTACATCCCATGTTCCTCTTTTGGGGTCTGGCTTACCTCACTCAAGATAGTGTTTTCTATTTCCATCCATTTGCATGCAAAATTCAAGAAGTCCTTGTTTTTTATTGCTGAGTAGTACTCTAATATGTATATATTCCATACTTTCTTCATCCACTCTTCCATTGAAGGGCATCTAGTTTGTTTCCAGGTTCTGGCTATCACAAACAATGCTGCTATGAACATCGTGGAGCATATACTTTTGTTGTATGATAAGGCCTCTCTTGGGTATATTCCCAAGAGTGGTATTGCTGGGTCCAGGGGTAAGAACAATGGCAATGGGTTTCTGATCCTACTGCACGTACTGGCTTTGTGGGAGCCTAGGCAGTTTGGATGCTCAACTTACTAACCTAGATGGAGGTGGGGGTTCCTTGGACTTCCCACAGGACAGGGAACCCTGATTGCTTTTCGGGCTGGGGGGGGGACTTAATTGGGGGAGGGGAGGGAAATGGGAGGCGGTGGCGGGGAAGAGACAGAAATCTTTAATAAATAAATAAATTAAAAAAAAAAGAATTCTTAGCTAATGGGCCATCCAGTTTACAATTTAAAAAAAAAAGCAGTATTTGGTTGGACCCTGTGAGACAATGCCTGGATTTGCAGTGTTACTTCCACAAATTCAGGCACCCTCACATTTGCGTACACAGGAGTGCATGTGCTCTCTCTCTCTCTCTCTCTCTCTCTCTCTCACACACACACACACACACACCACAACCACCACCACCACTACCACTCAGAAATAATGGCTGAGATCCCTATAAAATGAAAAAAAGAAAATCAGAAAAGCATGAACATTTGTTTAACATAAATTTGACATCAAGCAGGAGCCATTAGAAAGGAAAAACCAAAAAAACTAAATATTTAATCATTTTTTTCATGTCAGTACCATCCACAGAGCACAAAATGTGTGTCCCTGACTGTTTTTAAACATACTTGACTGGTATTGATACATTCGCCTCATTATACGGTCTTTACTGAATCCTGGAGCTGTACTTAATGAACACGGTCACACAGTACGGGGGAGAAATCAAAGGCAGTGGTCATATAATGATAAGCTTAGGCAAAGATAGCAAGGGCCATTTCATTTTCAGGTCCTTCTTGGCATCCTGCTTGAAATGCCTTCTCATCAGTCATGGTGCAGGAGAGTGACTCCATGACGTTCCTTAGGAGATGGAAGTGGTCAAAACAGACCTTGACTTTCTTGGCTTGTGAGAACTAGGGAAAGATCCAAGTGGTGATCTTATCCCATTAATTGCCTCACAGGTGGTAAGAAATGCTCCATTGTTGTCTGGAGCAACACTGAACAGGGCGGTTGTTATTACTTGGAGTCAGTGAGCAGCTCTTACTCTGCCAGGAGCCATTACTCGGTGCTAAAAAGTTAAATTTATTCATGAAAAATTTAGAAACTGCCAATTAGTGACCTCTGAGATTTTACTACTCTAAAGACCTCTGTCCCTAACGTTACTTCGATTTTTCTTCTTGGAGAACTGTTTGCCTTCCATCCCCATTGCCAGAGTCCACTGGGCTAGGTCAGTGAAGAGGGTGATTTTTGGCTCACGTTCTCTGTCGTGGGTCCTGTTATTTGTGGAAACATAGATCACAACAGGAGAGGGAAAACAGAAAAAGTGAAGACAATCTGGATACAATGAAAGATATTTCTGTTCTCTTCCATTCCTTTTTTTAAAGAATTTTTATGACATATTTAATGTTATTTTATATGCATTGGTGTAAAAGCATCAGATCCCCTGGAACTGGGTTTTCAGACAGCTGTGAGCTGCCATGTGAGTGCTGGGAATTGAACCTAGGTCCTCTGAAAGAGCAGTCAATGTTCTTAACCGCTGAGCCATCTCTCCAACCTTCTCTTCAATTCTTAAACTTTTCCCAAGGTTTAATTTTTTCCCTGTGCCTTTTATAAAACCATGTAATCCTCAATGTTTGTGCTGACACAAGACAGAAAGGCAAGTTGACTTAGATGACAGATTAACACTTGTTCCCATCAGTTCTCTGGCACTGCGTGCCCTGAGTGTCCATAACTGTTCAAAACTGATAATTACATTTAAAAGTTTCTCACTATAAGAGATGAATATATTGAAAGATGGGCTTAAAATCAATTAAAATGAAAACTAAAATGGGCTGTATTTTTTTCTGACTTGTCTACTAGCAAATGACATTAAACACTAGCCATACAAATAGACAACATTATACACCACCCTTTCAAATGGTACCAACATCTATAAAAGATATTTTGATTGTTGTGCATTTTCTAATTTTCTTTTAGTTATTGTACAAAATATGTTTTTAATGTACATCCATATTTGCTCATATTTACTCACCATTACTCTCAGTTGGCCATCTTCTCCCGTGTCCCAGGTTCCTTTGTTATCCATGATTCTCCATTCTATATTTGTGTCTAGAGTCATGCACCTCACAAGTGGGAGTCCAGAGTCCTCCTTTTCATTTGACTGCTTATGACCCAATAGACATTTTTAGTAAACTCTAGCCTTGTTTTTGGTAAATGCGCTTTAAAAACCATCTGTAAGCATGCTGATTATTGCTAGGTTATTATTACATTTAGATGTTTCAGTGATTTGGTGTTTGAAAGGGACATATAAAGACATAGATATATATTCATAATTGCCTGATAGTCTTATTGCAAATATAATATTTAATAAATTTGCTTAAGTATTTTCCTTGAAATATTTTTTCCTAAAATATTGCCTTATATGTGTGGTTCATTATACAATGAAACATAATTGTATAGTTCTTTCTACTCAAAAATATATTAAACATACTTTCATTGGTTCTTTTATTTTTAATTTTGGGGTAATTTATCTTGATTTATTTATGTTTTAACAAATAAAACAATTTTATAGTTCACAGGAAAAGCCTATTTTAAATATTCAGGGAAAGTTATTTTCCTTCCGTTTCCTATGCTATTCATACATAAATATTTTTATTTATTCTTGCTTATCTTTCAGTGTTTATATTTCAAGCAAAGTTAATGCCTAGGCATATTCATTTTCTGCCTTCTTTAGATGTTTTTTTATACTATCAGTAGATAGAACCAGTCTTCATTCTTGTAGTTAGCTGCCTGATATTCGTTAGAAGCGCAATAACATGTTAAACCTGGCCCGGAGGTTGAGAATTCGATGCTTCTGTCCTCCCGTTGCTAGTAATAATTCTGTTATTAATAGCCGTTGGCCTTGATATTTGATACTTGGGTGATTTTCTTTCCCTATTATGTGATATCTTTACAATGAGAGTGTCAACGTGTGCAATTTTATAATATTGACAAATTCTCAAAGAAGTCATGCTATCTTGTGTCATTCCAGCCATGCTGAGGAGGGCTGCTCTCTCCACAGTTTTTCCAAGAAAGAACATGATAAAAGTTACAAATTTCTGCTAAACAAATGGCAACTCCCATTTGAACAGATTGACTCAGTTTTTTTTTCTTTTTTGCATCAAGACATTGTTCTTTATTTATTTTTAAATTGTTTTCATTGAGCTATATTTTTTTTCTGCTCCCCTCCCTTCCTTTCCACCTCCTTTCTACCCTCTCTCATGATGCTTATGCTCACAGTTTACTCAGCAGATCTTGTTTTCTTCAACTTCCCATGTAGATTAGATCCAGGCATGTCTCTCTTAGGGTCCTCATTGTTGTCTAGGTTCTCTGGGATTGTGAATTGTAGGCTGATTTTTCTTTGATTTATGTCCAAAAGTCACTTATGAGTGATTACATATGATCGTTGTCTTTCTGGGTCTGGGTTACCTTACTCAATATGATGTTTTCTAGATCCATCCATTTGCCCATAAATTAAAAGAGGTCATTATTTTTTTCCACTGTGTAGTACTCCATTGTGTAAATGTACCAAGTCTTCTTTTATCCTTTCTTCAGTCAAGGGGCATTTACATTGTTTCCAAGTACTGGCTATGACAAACAATGCTTTAGTGAACATAGTTGAGCACTTGTCCTTCTGGCATGATTGAGCATCCTTGGGATTATGCTGAAAAGTGATATTGCTGAGTCTTGAGGTAGGTTGTTTCCTAATTTTCTGAGAAATTGCCATAATAGTTTCCAAAGCAGCTGTACCAGTTCACACTCCCACCAGCAATGAAGGAGTATTCCGTTCACCCCACATCATCCCTAGCCATAAGTTGTTATCAATGTTTTGATCCTGGCCATTCTCACAGGTTTAAGATAGAATCTCAGAGTTGTTTTGATTTGCATGTCTCTGATGGCTAAGGATGTTAAGCATTTCCTTAAGCATCTTCCAGCCAGTTTAAATTCCATTGTTGAGAGTTCTTTATTTAGGTCCATACCCCATTTTTAAAAATTGGATTATTTCTACTCTGATGACCCATTTCTTGAGTTCTTTGTTTATTTTGGAGATCAGCCGTCTGTCCGATGAAGGGTTGGTGAATATCTTTTCCCATTCTGAAGGCTGCCAATTTGTCTTGTTGACAGTATCCTTTGCTTTACTGAACCTTCTCCATTACAGGAGGTTCCATTTATTAATTGTTTCTCTGAGTGTCTGTGCTACTGGGGTTATATTTCCTAAGTGGTCTCCAGTGCCAATGCTTTCAAGTGTACTTCCCACTTTCTCTTTTATGACATTCAGTATGGTTGGTTTTATGTTGAGGTCTATGATCCATTTGTACTTGAGTTTTGTGTATGGCAATATATAAAGTTATATTTTCATTCTTCTATATGTTGATACACTGTTATGCCAGCACTATTTGTTGAATATGCTTTCTTTTTGTCAATTTATTTTTTTTTGCTTCCTTGTCAAAATTCAGTTGTTAGTAGGTGTGTAGATCGATATTGAGGCCTTCAGATTGGTTCTTTTGATCCTCTTGTCTGTTTTTATGCAAATACCAGCTGTTTGCAGTACTGTAGCTCTGTAGTAGAATTTGAAGTCAGAGATTGTGCTGCCTCCAGAAGTTTCTTTATTGTACAGGATTGTTTTAGCTATCCTGTGGTTTTTGCTTTTCCTTATGAAGTTGAATATTATTCTTTCAAGTTCTGTGAAGAATTTTTCTAGGATTTTGATGGCCATTACATTGAATCTGTAGATACCTTTGGGTAAGATTGCCAATTTTACTATGTTAATTCTATCTACCCAAGATTATGGGAGATCTTTCCGTGTTCTGGGATCTTCTTCAATTTTCTTTCTTCAAGGATTTAAAGTTCTTGGCATACAGGTCTTGCACTTGTTTGGTTAGAGTTACTCCAAGATATTTTGTGTTATTTATGGCTATTGTGAACAGTCACGTTTCTCTGATTTCTTTCTCAGCTCATTTACCATCTGTGTAAAGGAGAGCTACTGATTTTTTTTTTAAGTTAATCTTGCATCCTGCTACATACTAAAGGTACTTATGAGTTGCAAAAGTTCCTTGGTAGAATTTTTGGGGTCACTTATGTAAACTATCATATTTTCAGTAAATAGTGAGTTTGACTTCTCCTTTTCCTATTTGTATCCTCTTGATCTCCTATTGTTGTCTTGTTGCTGTACCTAGAACCTCAGGTACTATAGATATGTAGAGAGAGATCAACTTTGTCTTGATCCTGATATCAGTGGGATTGCTTTGAGTTTCTCTCCATTTAATTTGATGTTGGCTGTTGGCTTGTTGTATTTTGTTATTATTATATTTAGGTATGTTCCTTGTATCCCAGCTCTCCCCAGGTTGTGTTTTATCAAAGGCTTTTTCCGAATCTAATGATATGATCATTTTTCCCTTCTGTTTGGTTTTATGGTTGATTACATTGACAGATTTTCAGTTGTTGAACCATCCCTGCATCTGTGGAAGAAAGCCTGTTTAGTTATGGTGGATGAATTTTCAGATGTGTTCTTGGATTCAGTTTGCCAGTATTTTATTGAGTATTTTTACATTCATGAGTGAGATTGGTCTGTAATTCTATTTCTTAGTAATGTCTTTGTGTGGTTTGGGTATCAGGGTAATTGTAGCCTCATCAAAAGAACTTGATAATGTTCCTTCTGTTCCTATTGTGTGGAACAATTTGAGGAGTATTAATATTTTTTTTGAAAATCTTGTAGAATTCTGTGCTGAAACCATCAGGCCCTGGGCTTTTGATGACTGTTTCTATTTCTTTACCACTTCTAGGTCTATTTAATTTGCTTACTTGATCTTGATTTAATTTTGGTAAGTGATATTCACACAGAAAATTGTCCATTTCCTTTAAGTTTTCCAAGTTTATGGAGTACATGTTTTCAAAATATGACCTAATGATTCTCTGGTTCTTTCATGTCTGTTGTTATATACACCTTTTCATTTCTGATTTTGTTAATTTGGATATTCTTTCTCTGCCTTATGGTTAGTTTGGATAAAGGTTTGTCTATTTTTGTTAATTTTTCTTGAAGAACACACTCTTTGTCTCATTGATTATTTGTTCTATTCTTTTTTTTCTATTTGGTTGATTTCAGCTCTCAATTTCATTATTTCCTGACATCTTTCCTCCTGGGTGAATTTGTTTCTTTTTGTTCTAGAGTTTCAGGTGTTCTTTTGACTTATGTAGGATTTTTCCGACTTCTTTTTGGAATGCACTTTCCTCTCAACACTACTTTCATTGTGTCCCATGAATTTGGATATGTTGTGCTATCACTTTCATTGAATTTTAGAATATCTTTAATTTTTCCTGTATCTCTTCTTTGACCCATTGGTGTTTCAATGAGCATTATTTAATTTCCAAGTGTTTGTGAGCTTTCTGAAATTAGTGTTGCTATTGAATTCTAATTTTAATTCTAATTTTAAGCCATGGTAATCTGATAACATACATAGGGATATTAGAAATTAGGATAACTACAATAGCTTATTCCTTTTGCCCATTTGATTGGAATTTTTCCCCAACTCTTTACTCTAAAGTCATGTCTCTCTTTGAGCTTGTGGTATATTTCTTGCATGTGCAGAAAGATGGATTCCTGTTTTAATATCCAATCAGTTAGCCTATGCCTTTTTATTGGTGAGTTGAGTCCATTTATATTAAGGAATATTAATGATCAGTGATTGTTAGTTTTTATTATTTTAGTTTTTGTTGTTGGAGATGTTATTGTGTGTGTTTTTCCCTTCTAAGATATTTGCTGCTATGAGATCATCTATTGTCTGTGTTTTAGTGGATGTAGCTAACTTCCTTGGGTTGGAGTTTTCTTTCTATCACTTTGATTAGGTCAGGTTTTGTGGCTAGGTATTGGTTAAATTTGGTTCTGTCATGGAATATCTTGTTTTGTCTTTCTGTGGTGATTGAAAGTTTTTTTGGGTATCGTAGTCTTGGCCAGAATCTGAGGTCCCTTAATGTCTGCATAATGCTTTATCAGTACCTTTGTTTTTTCATTGTTTCCATTGAGAAGTTAGGTACAATTCTGATAGGTCTGTCTTTATCTGTTACTTGGCCCTTTTCCTTTGCAGCTCTTAATATTCTTCTTTACTCTGTATGTTTATTGTTTTCATTATTATGTGGTGAGGGAACTTCTTTTTTGATCCAGTCTGTTTGGTATTCTGTAAGCTTCTTATATCTTCATAAGCATGTGTTTCTTTTCGAGACAGGGTTTTTTTTTAAAGTATTTGTTTGTTTGTTTGTTTATTTATTATGTATACAATATTCTGTCTGTATGCCTGAAGGCCAGAAGAGGGCGCCAGACCTCTTTACAGATGGTTGTGAGCCACCATGTGGTTGTTTACGGTGGGAAATTTTTCTTCTATAATTTTGGTGAATATATTTTCTGTGCTTATGAGTTGGATTTTTCCTTCTTCTATTCCCAGTATTCTTAGGTTTGGTCTCTTCAGTGTGTCCCATATTTCCTGGATATTTTGTGTTAAGTTTTTGTTAGATTTAATGTTTTCTTTGACCAATGAGTCTATTTCTTCTATTGTATCTTCAGCGCTTGAGATTCTCTCTTCTATCTCTTGTATTCTACTGTTTATGGCTGCATTTGTGGTTCATAATCATTGCCTCATATTTTCTAATTCCAGAATTCCTTTGGTTTGTGTTTTCTTTATTGTCTCCATTCTGGTTTTCAGGTCTTGAATTATTTTTTTTCATTGTTTGATTGTTTTTGTTTGGATTTTCTGTAAGAGATTTGTTGATTTCTTCAAAACTTTTGTTTATCTTTCCCTCCATTTCTTTGAGAGATTTTTTTCATTTCTTCTATAAGGCTCTCTAACATTCTCCTAAGGTTATTTTTAGGTCATATTATTCAACTTCATCTATTTTGGGGTGTTCAAGTCTGGTAGAACCAGTAGTTTTTTGGTGTCAGATTGCTTTTCGTGGTGTTGAGTGTGTTCTTACCTGGTCTACCCATCTTTTCCTCTGATTGATGTAGTTCGGGCAGTGTCTCTGATGATCATTCTTCCAGGTACATCCAAGGTTCAGATGGTTGCTCCTCACTATGCAGTAGGGGACATAGTTCCAGTCACTCTGGAGGTCATTTACTGTTCCCAGAGGTCACTTAGGGTTTCTGGGAATTACACAACAATCTTGGTTATCATTTGGGCCTGCTCCCACAGATGTCACTTGTTTGGGCCTGCTTTTGGTGGATGTTGCTGGCGTGGGTTTGTTCCCACAAATATACCTGACTCAGGTCTGTCCCCATGAAGGTTTGGGTCTGGTTCCACAGAGGTCTTTGGCTTGGGCTTGCTCTCTTGGTGGTCACTCCCTCATGCCTGCTCCTGCGGAGATCGGTGACACAGTCTGCTCCTACAGAGGCTGCTGGCTTGGGTCCATTTCCTCGATATCCCTGGCTTGATTCTGCTCCTGCAGAGGTACCTGGCTCTTCCCATCCTGCAGAGATCTCTGGTTAGAGTCTGCTCCTTCAGCAGTCACTACCTCATATCTGCTTCTGTGGAGGCCACTGACTCAGACCTGCTCCTTCTGTCCTGGGTGGCTCAGGCATGTTCCCTCAGAGTTTGCTGGCTCAGATCTGTTCCCACAGATGTGCCTGGCTCAGGTCTGCTCTGACAAAGATCTCTGGCTTGGCCCTGCTCTAGTGGAGTTTGCTCAATTTATATTTTTCTTAATATGGATGAAATTGATGATTTTTTTCTTATATGTTTAAATGGCCTTCACTAAGTAATTCTATGTAGAATTTTGGAAGGGGAAGATAGGCTTTTTCTCGTGGTTTTCTTTATTTTGAGGAACCGTTTCTATCAAGAGAAGAGAAAACAAATGAATTTCAATTCATAATCTTGCAGTTAACTTTTATTATATTATATTTATCTTGCATTTTTCTGACTTACAATCTCTGAAGTCTAAAATGTTGGTTTCCATTCATTCCTCATGAAGTGTCCCACGTATATTTTAAGGTAGGAATTAATGAACAAAATAAGAACCACTAATTTATTTGGGATTTTTCTAGTGTAGGATGTACTACCTGTATTTGGTTTTAACTGCTATGAACTATCATACAAATGTTCCAATAGTATTGAAAAGTATTTGTGCTCTAGCAAGCACAGGTCCCACTTAGGCTTTCATTTCCTTATATGGCAATAGCAATGACTTTTCTATTCTCCACGGTTGCTATGTCATACTTCATGCGCCATTCTTTCCAACTGGGGACAAAACAACACATAGTGTCCAAAAATGCTTTGACTTTTGGTGGGGTGCTCTTATCTTCTGTTGCTCATTTTTTTGTCACATGTTTCTTCTAACTATTCCTGTTTGTTAAATTTTTAAAAGGATTTTATAATAAGCATCTACTGTCCCAGAGCAGATTTGTTGTGTCTATAGTGATTGTATTTGTGTTTTATTTGCCAGAGACAGTGATATTTTTTATAATAGTGATTTACTCTATCTAAGATGGGCATTTCATTTGTCTTACTCTACTGTTGGTCTTTTCCAAAATCTAAACATTACTTTTTGCTAATTTTTATCTATTTTATTGCTGGAAATTGAATCTTTTTTGATATCCCAAATGGCAGTTTTCTCTCTGCCAATTTTCCTCTAGCACAATGATTAGATGATATATGAAGCCTACTGATATTTGGTGGTAATCTTAAAAATGTTACTTTAATGATTTTTTTGTTGGACCTAATAGTTTAAACTATATTTTTAGGATACTTTAGATATAATTTTTAATATTCTGCACATAGTTTTATGTATTATTTTCCTTTGTTATTTTCATCTTGGCTGTGTTGACATTGTCCTCACCAAATATTAAATGAGAATGGAGATATTGAACATTTGTATGTGCTATTTATATATTTAGTGATAAATTGGTATTGTTACCCTATAAGTTAGAGGTTGACTGTGGGATAAGATGTTTATTTATCCAGGTTTTTATATTGTTGGTTGATTATATTGTGAAAGATTTGATGATATGAACAATTTACATAGAATATCGATGTAATAGTGAACTATCTGTAAATTCCTCTACTGTCAAATGATTTTGATCACTTATTTTTTTCTGAGTACATGATAGTCATGTGACTATCTATATAGATATCTATATATCTATTCAAAAAGCTACCAATGAGCATGGGGTATTTAATCACCAATCTTAGGCATAGTGGAGTTGACTAATTGCGTTCCTCTGCTAGTGAGAGTTTTCTTACTTGGCTTTCTTTCTGATGGTTCTTAGGCATTGTGTATAAAATGATTTCAATGTTAGTCTTTAGAGTATGATTACAAGTAATGCTTCAGTTTGTATCAACTAATATATTCACAAGATTTTTTTGGAATATATGTGTATTTTCTAAGGGATGACAACCTTATTTTATTATCTGTGGATTAAATTCATAGAAATAAGACATCTAGGGGGATTTGTAAAAACCTTACGAGGTTTTCTTCATATAAATAATGGATTATATTCTTCTTCCACAGGAGAGTCTCAGATGTTTTTTTATTTTTCTTGGAGGTATCTCTTCTATGTTGCAATTTCTCTCAAAGATCTTCAATATAAAATTCTAGAAAATTTCCCTAAACTTCTTTTGCAATTATTGCCTGAGTATTTACAATGCTAAACCCTGTTTCAAAATTCTCCTAAGTAACTTCTGAAAAATACATGAAAATTAAAAAAAAATAAATACATTTTAATTTTTAATCTGTTTTGGGGAAGATCATGAGTTCCATAGAACATGGGTGGAATTAAGAGCACAAGTTGTAGGAGTTGGTTCACTGTCTTTCCATCATTTGGGTCTGAGTATTAACTCAGGTTATCACGCTTAGAGACAGTCTCTATAAAAATATTTAAATGGTTAGATTAATAACATTAATTTCATTCTTACTACTGTCTCATTTAAAACCAATACCATAGATAATTTTATATGTAACATTGCCCATATTTTAAAAGGATACCTAGTTAATTCTTCTCTTATAAATATCTCACAAATAGGCATTTTGCTAAATATAAAATTAAAATGTCAAAAAATTCATGTACTTTGTATAAATAGCCATTGAACATTCTACACATCTTAGCTTTTTGCTAAAGTATCTGCTGCTTCAATCATTACATAAAAGTCAAATAGTTCATATTCCTTTAAAATTCATTTTAACTTATACCCATAGTTCAAATTACATTTAAATCTCAAGATTTCCAAGTTATAGTTCTTAAAATTGTAGTAGCAAAAATTATTATCACTGACGAGTATTGAAAAAATGCTGAAGAAGTAGTTGGTATTTCCAGAACATTGTTTGAACCCACTGGCATTATGATTTTTTTCTCTAAAAAAGAGACAATAAGTCAACTTCTTATGCCACAGCTTCCTAAAATTCATGGAAGCTAAATAAGACTAGTCAATTCATGTCCTCCAGGAGAAATAAAATAATCTTGTAACAGGTTTTAAGAGTTTGAAGGTTGTGGGGTTTTAGAAATCATCCAATAACAAAGGGTATTGGTAAGGTCTAACAGAGGACAGAGAGCTGAACATTGTAACAGAGAAGGAGAAAGGAATGACTATGCAGTCCTGAGCCCACCCATAAAAAGCTCTGATATCATTCGCTCTTGCAGCAGGAGGAATGAAAACTAAGAATCAGTTACCAATTAAAAAATGGATCACATGGTAGACAGTTTTTATCCTCAGAGCATGCACCTTAAGAAAGGCTCGCATGTTTTTGGAACTAATGAGGAAACCAATAGGGTTAAAGGTCACCAACAGGCCGGCTGGTCCTATGTCAACCTGACACATGCTAGAGTCATCTGAAAGAAAAGAACCTCAGTTGAGAAAATGTCTCCATAAGATCCAGCTGAAAGGCATTGTATCTATAAGTGACTGATGGGTGGGCCCATCCTGGCCACCCCTGAGATGGTAGTACTGGGTTCTATACGAGCAAGGCACAGGAAACAGGTTAATAACCAGCATCTATGTCTCCATGGCCTCTGCATTATTTACTTCTGCCTCCAGGTTCTTACCCTGTTTGCATTCTTGTCCTAACTTTCTTCAACGATGTACAGAAATGTTAAAGTGGAAGAAGAAGAAGAAGAAGAAGAAGAAGAAGAAGAAGAAGAAGAAGAAGAAGAACAGCAACAGCAACAGCAACAACAACAACAACAACAGCAACAACCTTCCCTCCACAATCTCCATTTTGGTCATGGTGTTTGATTGAAGCAAGATAAACCCTAACAAAGACAGACAGTGACTTACCTCATTTTACAGTGTGGCTGTTTGTTGCTGATTTTGTGACCAAGCCTGCCATGTTTGTGCTCTAGACAGCACCACCGTTTTACCATTGCTTTGTACCATTTAGTCATTATTTCATGGTTTTCTCCCTCTTTAAATTGATGTAAAATCGATTTTACTTGTTAAACCCCACTTCTAAGTATCTATAGCCACACATAAGTGAATTAGAAGAGTTTTCAGTGTATGTGAATGTGTGTGTGTATGTGTGAGTGTTGTGTGTCATATATTATAAAAGTTCAACATACAAAAGTTTTGATTACCTTTGCATCATCTGAAATAAGTTCCCTGCATTTGTGCTTAACAGTCTGCTCAGGAAAACATACCAGAAATAAATACCCTGTCTCAGAGACGAATTTTTCTTTAAGCACATTTGCAGGGAACTGGTATTTCTTTGGTGTTGAATCAGTAACCTCCCCTGGGCTCTTTCCCCTCTGCCGGAACTATTAAGCAGGATAAGGTAAAAACTGGAATACCAGTCATTTAGTAGAACCTCTAGAGAGTGTCTTTGCAAAGGTGAAAGCTGAGCAGGTGGAATACAGCGAGCCTGAGGCAGCAGCTAAGTCAGCTGTGGAAGTTCTTGAGATCTTGACAGAAAGACAGGAACTGACCCGTGGCTTCCCTGAAGCAAGGAGAAACATGCAGACTTTGCTCATCACTCTAAGGTGAACCAGATGGATCACAAGAACCATGGTTTGCTCTATAGACCCTAAAATAACAGCAAAGTCATCATGGTGTTGGGCACCCATCAGTTTTAATGGTTAGGATATCCAAGGAAAGAAATATATAAAATGTAGTTTTGTGTGTGTGTGTGTGTGTGTGTGTGTGTGTGTGCACGCGCGCACGCATGTATGAATGGATGAATGAATTTATGTATTCAGAGTGGTATGGATTTAGTAATATTCAATTCCATTTAGACACTAAGCATTGCAGTTTTTAGGAAGCTGATTTTAATGGTCCTTAAATGATGTAAACTCTTTATTGCAGATCCTCCTTCAGAAAAATCCGGAAAGGACTATGTTTTCATAAAGCTTCTAATTTTCTCACATTTGATAATCTGCTTTTCCATTCTGAGAAGAGCATCAGAATCAGGAAGGAAGAGTGCATTCTCGTGAGGTCTGTTCAGAGAACAAAAGTGTGACCTGAAGAAGGCCGAGGGTGGTTGATGGTGCTGGCAAATCTGATGTGAGTGTCTGGCAGAAGGCAGAAGAGAAAACAGAGGATACACGGCTGTGTTCAGAAAGGAAAGAAAGTCACACATGTGTCTGGTGATTGAGCGACATGAGCAAAAGACAGAGGCAGAGAAGCCCCTGCGAGCTTTAGGGAGAAGGGGCTTTGAGGCTACTAGACAGTTCTTATGCAGATCTGAGTCAAAGAGCTTTGGATGTAGCATGAAATAAGGTAAAATGTTCAGAGTGTGAACCAAACTGCTTCCCATTTTTTCTAAGTCCCATCACTCACTAGGTTTCTGAATGTGGAGCAAACAGCCTTCTCCTGTAATCAGATTGATGAATACCCCAACTATCATCACAGAGCCTTCATTCAGTGACTGGTGAAACCAGATGCAGAGATTCACAACCAAGCGCCAGGCTGAGTTCTGGGAATCCAGTCGGAGAGAGAGAGGAGGGAATATATGAGCAAGGGAGGTCAAGATCATGATGGAGAAATCTACAGAGACAGCTGAAACCAGCTGTGGAAACTCATGAATTCGAGACTGACAGCTGTACAGCCTTTATGGGGTTGAACTAGGCCCTCCATATGAGGGAAACCATGGTGAAGATTGGACTATCTGAGGGGCCCCTAGAAGGAGAACCAGGATCTCTCTCAGGTGCATGAGCTAGCTTATTGAATCCATATCCCCTATGGCTTGATGCCACGTTCAGCCTTAATGCAGGGAGAGGGACTTGGTCCTGCCCCAACTTATTACGCCAGACTTTGTTGACACCCAATGAGAGCCCTTACCTGTTAGGAGGAGTGAATGGAAGGTGGGCTGTGGGGAAGGGAAGTCAAGGTGGGTTAGAAGAAGGGGTGGGGAGGAGAACTGTGGTTGGAATGTAAAATAAAATAAAAAAATAAATTAATTAAAAAATATTGCACATCTCATTAGTACCATTTTTGATCCAAATTCTTTATCAATGATCTTTTGGTGTACTTTCAAAGTTAGAAACTACAGTAATAACTCCACCAAACAGAAGAAAACTACCAAATTTTTGAGATAGCACTTATTTTTCACTTTTATAAATGACAGTGATTACTGAAGGAGAATAGATTCATCATTTGCATATGGTTATGGTTTGTGGGACAGACTATCTGTCTTTGTAAAAGGCAACTCCACTGCCCTGGAGGTCGTTGAATTATGTTAATGCAGATAGTGCTGGTAGATGTGTCTAAATTCTTCTCCTTCTGTTTCTAAGGTCAGATGCTTTCTCTGAAATTACCTAGGTTTAATGTATAATAAAAACTCAAGAAAGTTTATAATTTTCGAGCATCATACATCCTTCCTCTCTAGGTCCACCAGGTTACAGTATTTGAGCAATAGTTATATAATCCAATCAATCCTTCCTCTCCTTACACAGGGTTAATGAACATTCAGAAGACACATATGCTCTCATTGTATGGCTTCCATTAGTTAAAAAAAATAGTTATTTTGGCACTGTAACATTGCACAGTTTAGGATCCTATAACCAAAATGTCATGCCTATCTATAACCTCAGCAGCTGACCTTTGTTGATCATGGATCATTGTAGTTATAATTAGTTAAGTTGACGTCATATTGGAATGGAGTGTGCCTTGACTCCTCTGACTGATGTCTTTATGAAAGCAGTGGGAAGGACACCTAGAAAGATCGGCAGCAGGGATTTGGAATCACAGAGGGTGTGGTGAAGTCAGAATGGAAATGGAGATGCTATTTTAACTTGGAGGGACTTTTGGGATTCACCAGAAATGAGTGAAATCAAGGAAGAAGTTTTCCTTAGAGCTGTGAGAAGGAAAATGGAGGTGCAAGGGCCTTGACTTTAAAACTCCAGCCTCTCAAACCGAGGGGAAATAAATGTATTTCAATCCAGTACATCTGCGGTCATTTGTTATGGCAGGGCGGGGAAACTAGTACAGAATTCACCATACCTCAGATCTGTATCTCACCGGAGGGCAACAAAAGAGAAAAATAAAATCACTTGTTTCTAAACAATAAAAATACTAAGTAAAAATCATAATTTAGGTCTCATGATGTCCTGCCTGACTTACTGACTTTCAAGTCTATAGCAGGCCTGCTTAATTCCCTTGAGATGTTTTGGTGTTCCTTTTGTAAATGTTTACTCCATACTGGTATTTGAGTGTTTCTTGTATCAGATGATGGCCCTAATTATTATGCACCTGTTTTCATGCTAAATGACTTTTGGTCATCTTCCTGTTTCATGTGTGCAGCTGGAGGTAGGGGAAAGAAATCTTTAGATATTGTGTTCACATTGTGCTAATCCTTTCTGTTCCTCCCAGTTATCTTCTATCAACCCTAATACGCTGATATTTTGTCATTGTGCATCTTTCACAAGGGCAACTTCATAAGATAAGGAATAGTCTTAAAAGGCAAGTGATTCAATCTTAACAGATATCTCGGCTTCAAAATTCTCTTTGATGACAAGGATTCTTAGAACATTATCCTCTGTCATCTTCCTTTTCAGGGGCCAAGGTTGGTGTACTGTCTTTGCAAATTAGGAATAAATTGTTTTTATTATTTGCTCTTCTCTTTTACTTGAAGGACAAAATGAAAAATCTTTAAGTAGTAAATAACAAATGTATAAAGAGACGCTGTCAGGATGCTTGAGTTATGTTCAGCTGTAAATATGCATTTTGGCAGTAATTTAGTAGGATTCTTTCAGAGGGACCCCGGGAAGAGTGTTCTAAGAAATGATACTGGGTTATTTTGTTGATAGAAGCTTGCCTTAGGTAAGTCAGTAAAGCCCCCAGAAAAATGAATCAGACTGATTTCATGAGAATATGTATATTATCCTTGGATATATTATCCTTGAAACATGTTTTATATTTCCATACTGAGAATAAGTAACATGTCTAGATCCAAAGGGTAGCATTTATATCCACCCTGACTTCTTGATATATGTGATGTGTGTTGCAACGTTGACAGTTATGTTGTATTTGTTCATGAATTCTCTGAAGAACCAGTCAACAGAACATCCATGAATTTCCTGAACCCTTTCATGATGCTGTCTGACATAAGAATCCCTTAGGTTTTTACATAGTTCACATAGCATGACTTAGCATGGGAAGGGAAGGGTTCTAAACAAATGTCTTGGTATTGTCCTGGGGAATTCCTCATGCAAGTTTTCACCTTAGCTTGATGTTCTGAATGGTTCATCATACCATTATTGGAAACATACTATTCATCTCTTCCACCTTACCTAAGCTTTCACTTTGGTTATAACTTTTACTACTTGCGGTGTGACAGCGAAAACTAGCACATGTTTTTGTTTGCTTCTTCATAATGTCATAAATAGAAGATTTATTTTTATTATTTCTATACATTTTAGCAACCTCAGCACAGACTTGTTTTTCTTTCCTTAAGCAAAAAAAAATCACTTTTTGTTTTATAATACACTTCACAGCTTTTGGTGAACATACTTCACTCAACAGCTTTACTACTTTATACCTTGAGATCATTATTAAGATAAGAGTTTTTCAATTGTACGCATTCTGATCCATAAAAGTGTTCTGCTAAATCACTACAGTAGGTACTAGGTGACAAATGAGGTGTTGTGCACACAGTGTGGAGGCACCTGGCAAAAACATGATTCATGGTCCTGAAAAGAGCAATTTGAACCAATGAGTGAGTTCATCATGCTCTTCGGGCAATACACAATTGAGAACGTAAAAATCATTTCTGAGAATTTCACTTAATAGTTTCAGATCACAGTTTATTGGAACTAAAAATTAAAACTAGAAAAGTGAACTACAGACTTCCTTCATAATAATGTTGAAGGCTAGCAGACCCTATTCCTGGAAATGGCAAGATTAATTACTTCTTCGTGTTCTAAAGGAGAATCATTCTATGACTTCTGCATGGGTTCTCATTATTTCAACCAATCCCTGGATCCCTTGAGAGATAAGGCACTCAAAGCATTGGCTCCCCCAATCAAATAGGTTTATTTATCTCCATGTCTAAAGTCCCCTCTCCTTTCTCTTGTATAACCATCTTGTATAATATCTTTTGTCTTGTATAAATAATTGTATAATCACCACTCGTTAAATATGGGATACCTTCAAATTCAGAATATTCTTATTTTGATGCTTTTAGTTATATCTGTAATGAATTTGACTCTATATAAGACTGCATCCAAAAGTTTAAACCACTCTAGTATTGAGTCGGCATATTCTAGTTTCTTATATTGTGAGGAGGTCATATTATTAATCATCTGGTATGAACTATTGATCCTGCTGGTCTGTTTTATGTTCTGGAACATCTTATGTTTCTCAACATGTCATTTTCAGTCAGGTACAATACACAAATAAAGTTGAAGATACTTTGTTTACTTTGGGGTATTGTAACTTTAGGGACCCAAAAATGGGTAACTTTTAAAGCATTCTATATTAAAGGCTGAACATCTGTGCTCATATCCTATCACTGTGCCCAATGGAGTATGCCAATTGCCACTTAAATGGTCTCAAGTGTTGATATACTCTCTAACATTCAAAAATTCACCTGGGCACCCAACTGGAAGTGAAGCCTTTGTCTGCCTAGAGACCACTGGCAGATAATAATACTTAGCCCCTCAGCTGTTCATCCTGCTAGTCATTAAAAATAAATGGCTCTTGTAAAGAATATTAATTATAATAAACTTTTTTGTTTAATAAAACCCAATCTTTCCAAATGGGTCCGTGGCTGAACTCAGAGGCAGAGGTGAAGGGCAAAACGGAGTGAGCAGTCTGCACCGCCAATGCTTCACTGAGAGCAGATGGTGTTAGAAGCTATCCACTTGTGATCACTCCATAATAAAGATTAAAGTTGCATGTCCCCTTACGGAGGTGTGCTCGGCTGGCTGCCAATGTTCTGAAGCTGGTTCTTGGCCCATGTTGTTTCATATGAAATTTCTCCCCTCTCCATTTATCTAAATCATTTCATGGTTCTAATAATAAATCTGTCCATTAAAAGCTGAAGATATAAGAAAAGGATACTTACCATGCCATCACTATTTTTCTATTATAGAAACCCATTAACAGTGATTGGGTATTTTTTTATTGTTCTAGATCTTAATCTTACAATAATAGTTTGAGTTACTCACGTGTTTGAGCTAGGGTCTGTTTTCAAGGTGTGTGAAATTAGACAATGAGTGTAGCTGCCGTTGGAAGTAAAGAAATGTGGGTGTGTAACAAGCTAGTGCCTATAACTGAAATCCTCGCACCCAGCAGGGAGTCTGTCCTAGGCAGTTCTTTCTCCTTCTGAGCTGGCTGGAAGCCATTATTTCCTGAGAATAAACTCTGTTCCAATACATAGCCACTTGTGAGTTTCCATAGGCGTCCCACACAAGACCTTCAAATGATTGAAAACACAAGAAAACAATGACTAAGGGTTGTTTTTTATCCACTTTGTGTAAGCATAGACTTTTGAAAGCATATAGGTTGCTATAAAGTTACAAGTCTATATTTTGAAGTAATTACTTCAAACCAGTGAGGCAATTAACACATGGAGGCTGGTTTTTTTTTTTTGTCTAACATTATTTCTTTCTTCACATAGGGATCTAGAGTTGGATGGACTAATCAAAGGCTCCTTTAATATGTCTGTTATCATTTCTCCTCATATTCACTAATTGTGACTTCAAAATCTTTATGTTAAAGTTTGATATAAATACAAAAATGCATCACATAAATATCAGAATAGTGCAATTTGAGGAATTTCAGCAAACAAACATTTACAACAGGATATGAGATATGCTCATAAGCCCACAGGCCCCCGTCTCAGCACCATCCTTCGAACATAGCTCTTTGGCTATTGCTGTTGCATACATTTAGTTCCTTTATAGTAAATGAATTGTGATTGTAAACCCTGTCCCTCCTGGAATCAAGGGATTTCAGAGATTGATGGAAATAAGCAGAAACCATGGAAAAGACATGTAATGATTCCCCTTTAGAACATAAAGAAAAAACCAACCATTTTTCAGTACCATTCTGTTCAGAAGATAATATTTTTTCCCTGTGAGGTTCTATGTTGCTTACTTTCACTGGAAAGTATGAAACATCTTATTTATAAATTAATATTATATTTTAGGTGGTCTTGACTCTGAGGCAATTGTGAATGGACTCTCTTAGACCAGTAGTTCTCAAACTTCCTAATGCGGAGACGTGTTAATACAGTTCTTCATTTGTGGTGACTCCCAACCATAAAATTATTTTCATTGCTACTTCATAACCATAATTTTGCCATTGTTATGAATCTTAAATTAAATAATTGATGGGCAGGATAACCAATATGTGACCCCTCCCAAAGTGGTCATGACTCACAAGCTGATAACTTTCATCTTAGTCTATTCCAGCATACATACTTTGGTATCTGTTTATATAATCATGTTGAATATTCATCATCTATCATAGAGTTTCCTAAATTTCTATTTAACTTCTTCAGATCCCAAGCATAGTTTTAATATGGTTTTTTCTCCTGTTTGTAGTTATGTAGATTTGTAGTGTTCCTTCACGTCAATGCCGACACTCAAGAGAGTTAGAGGTAATACTTTTAATGATGAGATACAAAATTACTATTTGCAGAGATGATTGCCTCAAGAGTTGAGGGTGATAAGCTTTGCTATTTCTATGCACTAATGATTGCTGTTGTCATGATTACTCACTAGCTCCTTAATGCCAGTCAAGTCCTTTCTTTCTCTGCTATCCCATCCGTGCCATTAGTTCACACCCTCATTTCTAACGATGCAACATAAGCTACTTAATTGTCTCATGACAATCAAATTTATCCTAAGAAATATTCTACTATGAGCTGGGCAGTCAAGACCAGATAACCAGACCTGCTTCCATTAAGAGTCTCAATGATTGAATCTGGGACACTACAGGTGTGATTGTCCTGAGCTGCCACCTAAAGCCATAGTGATGTCTGGATCTGAGCTGCTGTTGAGTGCTAAGACTGGATCTGAGGCCCTAGGGCAGCTGAGGTCTGTGTTGAAGTCCATGACCCATGTTGTCACCATAGACCATACTGATGTTCATGGTCTATACAGCCATCTGATGCCCTGTTGAAGTCCTTGGGCTGTATGGCCGCTGGGGGCATACTTATCTGAGTGGTCATTGCCACCAATTGAAACCATGGTAAAAACTGTGTCTGAGATATTTTGAAGGCCTTGTTGAGGTCTATACTCCTACTGCTGCTGAGGTCTGTCGTGATATCCATGTCCCATGTTAGCAAAAAGGGCTATCCATGGTCTATGCTGCAGCCTAAAGTCATACTAATTACCATGGTCCCTTTGGCATCTGAGAATCTTGTCTGTGTATGAGAAGCTACTGCAACTGAGAGCCCTGTTCATGGTCCTTGCTATCACTAGAAATGACATGGAATCTCCTCATGCTTGCTCCCACTGACTGTAAAGAACAAAGAAGCTACTTTGGCAGTGAAAGCAGAAACTGAAGATGCACATTTGAGAAAGAGGGACATGAAAGACTTTTGTGACAACTATCCCCATTCCCAACCCCAAAAAGTAACAACCAACACAAGAAGCCATTGAAGACAATTCTTAGAAATTCTGATAGAGTTAAAGGCAGACAAACTCTTAGTTCAAAGTCAGCCTGGTCTATGGAACAAGTTTTTTGGCAGCCAGGATTACACAGAGTAAAACTGTATCAAAAAACACAAAACAAACAAAAAACTGTGATAATTTTTTTTCCACACTGGATGACTTCCGGTATGGGTACAAGAGGAAAAGGACTCAGTTCTAATTCAGGGGCAGGCCATGCTCCAGTGAGTATATAATATACAAATTATTTTTTTCCCTTTGTGAGGAGGTCACAAGGGCAATGAAAGGTGATAGAGAAGGACTGAGAAGTTAGTGTGAAAGGGGTGTATGAGGTGAAATCCCCAAAGAATCAATAAAAGTATTGTGTTGGGGGAAGAAAAGAAAGGGCTCAGGATCTAGCTTAGTTATGTATGATGTTGAGCACAGGCAATGTTTTGAATTTGATCCCCAACCCCAGTGGAGAGTTGGAAAGGAAGTAATTTAAAAAGACATAAAACTTTATTTTCCAGTACAAAAAAAAATAAAATAAAAGTTACCTTGCTCCAATTAGATGGGTGAGTTTTAAAAGTGCATTTTATGCCTCTGAATTTTGGAGTCCCACATGCATTGGACAATCACCCTACTGTTAAGCTACACCCCTTAACCCTTTAAATTTACATGTTGGGTTAAGATGATGTTTAGGTTGCTCAGGAAATCTTCCAAATGGAGACGTTCTTGACTCACTCAGCATCCTGAGTAGCCGGGATTACAGGTGTGTACAACCTATTTTTCCATACAAGGTGTACAATTATTAGGTGTCCCTGGTTTCAGCGCAGTTACTCTTGTCCATCCACAGCTTCTTTCTTTCCTTTTAAATTTTATTTTATTTTTATTTATATTTTTAGTGTTTTGATACACTGTTTTTTCTGTGTAGCCTTATATACCCTGGAACTTGCTCTGCAGACCACGCTGTCCTTGAGCTCAGATATTTGCCTGTTTCTGCTTCCTTAGTGCTGGGATTAAAGGCATAGGCCACTAGCTCCCGACTTCTTTCTCATTTTTACTAGTACTCACCCATTTCATAGGATCTAGTACTACAGATGCTCATCATCTTCTCATTTATGGTAATTTTATAGACTTGAACATTATATAATATTTGATATAAAATCATAAAGTTGACTTAATATGCCACAATCAAGAATTGTCTCCAAGACCCCAAATCTCTTGCATAGTCTTTAACACATAGCATTCTATATCTGGTGCTAAAACAATAGTGACTGATACTTGCTTTCTGGAACACATTTAATCCTAACTATTTGATCATGTTTTGCTTTTTTCTCTACAATAAATGACATGTACAGTGAACTTATGTGATGATATTCATAGGACAGTTCCAAAGCAGACTTGATCCTGATGGTTTCCTGTGCTATCAGGTTTTAAGTATGCTGTACTTTCGCTCCTGAAGTCAAGCAAGCTGGAAATATCAGCCTCGCCTGTAGAATAAGGCATTATCCAGCTTTTCAGAGGTCACACAGTTATGTTTATACAATATTCTAATCCCCCGCCTGTCACAATTTAGCCAAGGTAAGAAATACCAGCTTTGTATCACTGATCTAAATCTTTACAAAAATGCAAGGTCTTCCTTCTACAAGCTGGTCAGTGACCTCACCTCCCTCTAGGCCTATTGCCAATGCATAGCACATGCTGACTGTGCAGAGAAGCCTCTAGAATGCTCATGTAGCTGCAGGATAAATCATGTTTCCATTCTAGATGTGCATTTTCAAAATGCTTAGAGTCTAATCGTCTGCCATGTTCCCTTCCTTCAGTTTTCTTTTTTCCTTTCCAAAAAGAGAGTAACACATGCTTAGCAAGTGTGCTAAGTTGATGATTTCACTTGCTGCTCTAAAGGACCTGGCATGCTTACCCCATCAAGCCCCAGGGTCAGAATTTACTTCACAGGATTGCAAGACCTGGAGGTTTGACTGGTGCATCTGGAAAGTATTTGTCTTAAACTTGAGAAAGTCTGAACACCTGTCCTCCTATGTAGCTATCAATCCTAAATTACAACTGCAGTATTATGACACGGGGAAAGGGCTGTTATAAAACACAATTGTTGCACAGGTTTTATCCTTCCGACAATGAAAAGGGAAAACGTGTGTACTAACCTTCAATAAACATTGAGAAGATTATATTGAAGGCTCTCTTAAGTCCGGAAGAAATCTGTCAAAATTATTGCTGAGTCTACAACCTACAGGAGAGAAGTCATATGGCTGCTTCACTGTGTGGATTAGCCTCTCAATCCATGTAAGTATTTCTTGCAAAGACAAACAGATGACTAGGAATATGAAGCTATTCCCCCATAATTTCGAGACTCACCCACAAAGATGTCGAGAGTAGAAGAAGAGATTCCATCGTGTTAGGATTCAGAAAACGTAAAGCATCTTTGCTTTCTCAGGTGAAGTACAGGATTTTGTCAAAGCCATTTGGCTTTTACCTAGGGACATCTGAAGTTTCTTTAGCCAAGA
Organism: Microtus oregoni; assembly: GCF_018167655.1. NCBI lineage: Eukaryota > Metazoa > Chordata > Mammalia > Rodentia > Cricetidae > Microtus > Microtus oregoni. Next base: position 10,628,465 of record NW_024543086.1, read on the forward strand.
CTGCACTCACATGCCCCTTGAAGTTCACAAAGCAAGGTCTCTTGTCACATATTGGCAAGTGGTTTGTTCTTCCTTGGAATTCCATAAATAGTCTCTTCTACCAAGCAAGGAATGGTAAACAGTGAAAATGGCCCAGTCTAAATCATTACATAAACTTCTGGTCAAGGGTAAATCCTGCAGAACTCTACTGACGAGTTTAGAGTCAGATTGCCAAGACACACCAGGCCTTGGGCAGAGAAGCTGCTGTCTGCTGTGTGGAGGTGAATTGTTACCTGAAAAGTCTAAGGCGACTATTAGTCTCTTAACTTTGGCCCACAATAGCCATCTGCCAACAACTCTAGAATTCTTATCTACATAGATTTTTAAGTGGTAAAATCATAGAGAGTAAAAGGTTAAAAAAAAAATCTGAGAAAAGAAAAATATCATTATTTTTGTAAAATAATAGCAACATTTAATTTCAGGAAAGCAAGTCATTTCTGGCATTAGCCAGTTCTGATTGTAGCTGAATAAAAAAAAAAACTATAATGAAAAACACTACTTAAAAAGTATCATCAGAAAAGATGGTTCCAGAATGCAAAAAAAAAAAAAGGAACTTTTCTCCAAGATATAGTGATATCATTATTGAAGTGTCAGTTAAATACTCCTAGGATCTTTTTTTCTTTTAAAAATATATTGAAAACATAATTTCCATTGTCATACTGTAGTAAAAATGATATATATTCCAAAGTGGGCATAATTAATTTTATGTACCCTTTGACAGTTTTATCATATTTCTGATTGTTACAGGTGTTCTTTTCCCCAAGGAAATTTTAATGAGCATACTCTCCTCCATCCACAATCTGCTTATGTTTGTGGAGCACAGAAAGCTAACTAATATTCAGACTTATTATTACAACTCAAGAAAGGGTTGAATAAAGATATTTCTTCCTGCTTTACGTTTTTTTTTTTTCACTTTGGAAAAATACCATTGAGAAAATGAGAATACTGATACTCATAATTTCAAAATTTTAGAAATGCTTTTACATGATTTTGATATGGTTGAACAAGTGTTTGTTTGACATGGGTGTCTTAGTTTTTAAATGTGTCAGTTCATTGCTTTCCCTTTAATTAAAACCTATTCATCATCTTTTGGAACACAATATGCGATTTAGATTTAGGGGGAAAAGAAAAGGGTAGAGAGAGAAGATTGAAAGGGGAAGACGAGAGAAAGAGAGGGGGAGAGAGAGATAGACAAAGACAGGCAGATAAAAACTGTGATCCCGTGCTTCAATCAACTGCTTCTAAAGTGTCATTGATTTAGTATGTTGTATGTCTCGGTTTGGTGGCCTTCATCTTCCTATTTGTCACTAATGCCACTTATATTTTAAATACCCTGTCTTACTATGTACTCCCGGTCAAATTATTAATTCAAATTATTTGACACTGAACAGATAAAGAAAATAATATTCAGAAAAATCTAGTGCTTGCTCAAGGTCAGCAACATAATTCTTGGCATATTTGAGATTAGAAAGTGTCACAGGTAAGCTCAGCATTTCCTTCTAACAGAGCAAGGCTTTCTATGGTCTTCTATCTCTGCAAAACTAGGATGTGTTTTCATGCCTGTTAAAATTGGCTGCAGTTGTCGATTTAACACACTGAGAGCAAGGTTCGCAACTGAAGGAGCATCTCCATCCAATTTGCCCATGAGAATGGAGGTGGGGATACTTTCTGATTGCTAACTGATATGTAAGACTCTAACCCTCTGTGGTGGCTAAATTCCTAGGCAAGTGTGACTGGACAGTGTAAGAAAGCTAGCTAGCTAAATATGAGCCTGAAAGCAAGCCAGTAAATAACAACATTCCTACATGGTCTCTTCTTCAGTTCCTGCTTCCAAGTCCCTGCCTTGAGTTTCTGCAATGGCTCCCTTCTATTATGGACTATATAACCTATAAGTCAAATGAAAACAAAACAAACAAAAGAACTTTCTCTTCCCCATGTTGTTTTTGGTCTGTGCTTTATCACCGTGGCAGAGCAGCAGACTAGAAAAATGTCTTCCTTACTGGATTAAGACTCATGACTTTCATAGCCACCAGTAAAGCAGTCATGTAGGTAGTAGTTTTTTAATGAACTCTGAGCTCATTGCTAGAGTCTAGTATATTTTAATATCTTAATTATTCTAACTGCTATAAAACAAGTATATTCCTTAAAATGAACTGGGCTTCTATCCTCTGGTTTTTAATCTTCTTTTGTTCTGTATGCCTCTGAACACCAAGTGGTAACAACACAATTTGTTATGGATAGCACTTTGACAACTGCAAAATATTTATATGGGGCCCCACTAATTACACAGACTATGTAAAATAGTCATCATTTTCTCTGTTTTTTTCCCTTTTAGTTAAGTTTTCATAGTTTCAGATATGTTAAAGAATTTCTAAAAATGACAGAGGTTGCAAATGATTGTAGAAAGAGTTCTGTCTCCAGACAGGCAGTAGTGGCACATACTTTTAATTCCAGCACTTAGGGAGGCAGAGGCAGATGGATCTCTGTGAGTTTGAGGCCATTCTGGTCCATAGAGTGAGTTCCATGAATTCCAGGATAGCCAGAGATACACAGAGAAACCCTACCGAAAACAAACAAACAAACAAAAAAACAAACAAACAAAAGTTCTAGCTCGCTGGAGAAGAGCTTCTCAAAGCTGAGAAAGGAGCCCTCTGATCTAACACTGGCAATATCTAGACACGATTATGACTGTTGGAACCATGGCTTCCATGGCTGCCCTACAATTCCCATATCTACTTATTAGAAACCACAGATGCTCTCTGGTATCCTACACATCACGGGGCACTTGCCCACCACAAAGAATGATCTACTAAAATGTCTATAGTGCTAACATGAAAAACTCCTGCCTTAAAGCAATGTCTCCCAGTGTTCATTCTTGGATGAATGTGATAAGAGTATAATACAGATTTAAGAATAGCACACTGAACAATTTAACCCAGTCAAATAGAATATGAAAATATTCGCAAAAACAAGCATTCAAGTATTTGAAATTAGGAAAAGTTGATTATTAACCCTCATGCCACTGCTTAAAAAAATTTCACTTTGGGCACATTAACATTAAGGTTCACTTAACCTCCTTGGGCCTTAGTTTATAAAACACATACAGGAATTTCTGCTTAATGTATATCATCTCTCTGTTTAAGTCCATCTCTTCAGTAGCATACAGTCCAGAAGGAGTTTGTAGGTGCCTCGTTTTGATGACCAATGGATTTTGCTGGTTCTCTGGAGTTCAGCATGTTGGATATGGTCTGCTTCTGTAAATTCTTTTTCTGGTTGATACACTCTAGAAGAGGCTGCATCTTTCAGTCAATACTGTTTTCCTACTTCACAAGGATTCCCCTGGATGAGTAGCATAATTGACAGAAATTATGATTTATTGATTCACTTCACCCTTATTTGTCTTCTTCAGAATGAGAATGAGCTCAGGGTATGGGATGTAGTCTACGCCGAGGACCCAGAGGAGACAGCAAAACCATGCTGAGGAGAGGAGACCTTGTAATTAGCTAGATTTGGGTTGGATCCCATTTGTGTCTTTTTAGCTGTTTATTTCTATGTCTCCCTTAAAGCTTCTCAATCTCTATTCTCTTTTCCATAAACTAATGGTGTCCTTGAAGTTAAGACAAACAATACAAATAAAGCACTCCTAGTTGCATTCCTAACAAATAGTAGCCAATGTTTTATTGAAATTTCTAAGGATGTCTGAAAGGAAATTATATCCTAAGACTCTAAAACAGAGCCAGGAAATGTAGACAGATTGAACCAAGCTGTGTGTGAGATGCACTTTGCCTTGTTCCATACATCGCAGAGTACCTAGGATAAAGGTTGATTTATAAGTTAGGTCTTGTAAGAAGTAATTTAAAGCAACCATGTATATGTATATGCATATATGCTATGAATCTATATAGCTGTGAACCTATTGTGTACAGTCATCAGAATCATCCATGCATTTGATGGTGCCTTCGAGTAACGGTAAGAGTACTTGAGGAAACATCCTGATGGCGACTGTCTTGAAGCTCATCGCAGATGGGCAGACCTGTAGCTGTCACAGCATATGCGGAAAAAAGGAATGCTTTGGATCTTCAGCAGAACGAAGATGAGAGTTAGAGAGTCCAAGGTTTATAGTGCTACTTAGAATAGAGCTCAAGTTAAAATTCTAGGACATTCTACTGAATTGTTTTGGACTGTATTTGGATGGCTTTAATGGAAATCCCAGGAAGCAGCATCTTAAACATGGTAGGGTGTGAGAGAAGTGTGTGCTACTTTATCATAGGAAGGAACCATGCTTCAGTCATACATTCTAATTTAAAATTCAGTCATGAATTCAACATAAAATTCATTAAACATCAAACTATTTAAAGAAAGACTTTTGAGAAGAAATTCTACAGCATGTAGATATAAGCTCCCTTTCTCTAAAACCCCCAAATATACATGGTGCTGCTGTTTCATAGAGCATAATGATGATGATGATGATGATGATGATGATGATGATTATCATTATTAATTTTTTATTGAGAAAAAGAAAAAAAAGTTTCTGCCTCCTCCCAGCCTCCCATTTCCCTCCCCCTCCTCCCACCCTTATCCCCCTCCCAACACTCCTCTCCCCCTGCCTCTCCAGTCCAAAGAGCAGTCAGGGTTCCCTGCCCTGTGGAAAGTCCAAAATCCTCCCCCCTCTGTCCATGTCTAGGAAGGTGAACATCCAAACTGGCTAGGCTCCCGCAAAGCCAGATCATGAAGTAGGGTCAAAACCCCGTGCCATTGTCCTTGGCTTCTCATCAGCCCTCATTGTTCGTCATGTTCAGAGAGTCAGGTTTTATCCCATGGTTTTTCAGTCATACATAGTCCAGCAAGCCTTGGTGAGCTCCCAATAGATCAGCCCCTCTGTCTCAGAGGGTGGGTGCACCCCTCGTGGTCCTGACTTCCTTGCTCATGTTTTCCCTCCTTCTGCTCCTCATTGGGACCTTGGGAGCTCAGTCCGGTGCTCCAGTGTGGGTCTCTGTCTCTATCTCCATCCATCACCAGATGAAGATTCTATGGTGATATGCAAGATATTCATCAGTATTGCTATAGGATAGGGTCATTTCAGGTTCCCTATCCTCAGCTGCCCAAGGAACTAACTGGGAACATTGTCTTGGACTCCTGGAAGACACTATAGGTTCAAGTCTCTTGCCAACCCTAAGGTGGCTCCCTTAGCTAAGATTTGTGCTTCTCTGCTCCCCTATCCAAACTTCCTTTATCCCAATCATCCTGTTTCCCCAAGTTCCCCCCATCCTCCCCTTCTCACTCTTCTCTCCCCATCTCCCTTTACCCCTATCCCACGCCACCCCCAAGATCCCAATTTTTTGCCCGGCAATTTTGTCTACTTCCCATAGCCAGGAGGATATCTATATGTTTTTCATTGGGTTCACTTTCTTATTTAGCTTATTTAGGATCACAAATTATAGACTCCATGACCTTTATTTATGGCTAGAAACCAATTATGAGTGAGTACATCCCATGTTCATCTTTTTGGGTCTGGGTTATATCACTCAGGATAGTGTTTTCTACTTCCATCCATTTGCATGCAAAATTCGAGAAGTCATTGTTTTTTACCACAGCGTAGTACTCTAATGTGTATATATATATATACATACATATACATATATATATATATATATATATATATATATATATATATATATATATATAATGTGTATATATATTCCACACTTTCTTCATCCATTCTTCCATTGAAGGACATCTAGGTTGTTTCCAGGTACTGGCTATTACAAATAATGCTGCTATGAACATAGTTGAACAAATGCTTTTGTCATATGATAGGGCATCTCTTAGGTATATTGCTGGGTCCGGGGGTAGGTTGATCCCGAATTTGCTGAGAAACTGCCACACTGATTTCCAAAGTGGTTTCACAAGTTTGCATTCCCACCAGCAATGGATGAGAGTACCCCTTCCTTCACAACCTCTCCAGGAAAGGCTATCATTGGTGTTTTTGATTTTAGCCATTCTGACAGGTGTAAGATGATATCTCAAAGTTGTTTTGATTTGCATTTCCCTGATCACTAAGGAGGTTGAGCATGACCTTAAGTGTCTTTTGGCCATTTGAACTTCTTCTGTTGAGAATTCTCTGTTCAGTTCAGTGTCCCATTTTTAATTGGGTTAATTAGCATTTTAAAGTCTAGTTTCCTGAGTTCTCTATATATTTTGGAGATCAGACCTTTGTCTGTTGCGGGGTTGGTGAAGATCTTCTCCCAGTCAGTAGGTTGCCTTTTTTTCTTGGTGACAGTGTCCTTTGCTTTACAGAAGCTTCTCAGTTTTAGTAGGTCCCATTTATTCAATGTTGCCCTTAATGTCTGTGCTGTTGGGGTTACACATAGGAAGCAATCTCCTGTGCCCATCTGTTGTAGGATACTTCCGACTTTCTCTTCTATCAGGTTCAGTGTGTTCGTACTGATATTGAGGTCTTTGATCCATTTGGACATGAGTTTTGTGCATGGTGATAGATATGGGTCTATTTTCATTCTTCTACAGGTTGACATCCAGTTATGCCAGCACCATTTGTTGAAGATGCTTTCTTTCTTCCATTGTATTCTTTTAGCTCCTTTATCAAAAATGAGGTGTTCATAGGTTTGTGGGTTAAAATCTGGGTCTTCTATATGATTCCATTGGTCGACTTCTCTGTTTTTATGCCACTACCACACTGTTTTCATTACTGTAGCTCTGTAATAGAGTTTGAAGTCAGGGATGGTAATGCCTCCAGAAGATCCTTTATTGTATAAGATTGTTTTGGCTATCCTGGGTTTTTTGTTTTTCCATATACAGTTGATTATTGTCCTCTCAAGATCTGTGAAGAATTTTGATGGGACCTTCATGGGGATTGCCTTGAATCTATAAATTGCCTTTGGTAGAATTGCCATTTTTACTATGTTGATCCTCCCAATCCAAGAGCAAGGGAGGTCCTTCCATTTTCTGGTATCCTCTTCAATTTCTTTCTTCAATGCCTTAAAGTTCTTGTCAAATAGATCTTTTACTTCCTCGATTAGAGTTACCTCAAGATATTTTATGCTGTTTGTGGCTATCATGAAAGGTGATGCTTCTCTGATTTCCCTCTCTGCTTCCATATCCTTAGTGTATAAGAGGGCAACTGATTTTTTGGAGTTGATCTTGTATCCTGCCACATTACTAAAGGTGTTTATCAGCTGTAAAAGTACCTTGGTGGAGTTTTTGGTGTCGCTTATATACACTATCATATCATCCACAAATAACGAAAGCTTAACTCCTTCCTTTCCAATTTGAATTCCCTTGATCCCCTTATGTTGTCTTATTGCTATTGCTAGAACTTCAAGCACTATATTGAAGAGGTATGGAGAGAGTGGACAGCCTTGTCATGTTCCTGACTTTAGTGGGGTGGCTTTTAGTTTCGCTCCGTTTAATTTGATTTTAGCTGTCGGCTTGCTGTAAATAGCTTTTATTATATTTAGGTATGACCCTTGTATCCCTAATCTCTCCAATACTTTTATAATAAAGGGATGTTGGATTTTGTCAAATGCTTTTTCAGCATCTAATGAAAGAATCATATGTTTTTTTTTTCAGTTTATTTATATGATGGATTACATTGATAGATTTTCGTATGATGAACCAGCCCTGCATCTCTGGGATGAAGCCTACTTGATCATAATGGATAATTTTTCTAATGTGTTCTTGGATTTGTTTTGCCAGTATTCTGTTGAGGATTTTTGCATCGATGTTCGTGAGTGAGATTGGCCAGAAATTCTCTTTCTTGGTTGAGTCTTTGTGTGGCTTTGGTATCAGAGTCACTGTAGATTTATAAAAGGAATTTGGCAATGACTCTTCTGTTTCTTTTTGTGAAATACATTAAGGAGTATAGGTATTAGGTCTTCTTGGAAGTTCTGGTAGAATTCTGCATTGAATCCGTCTGGTCGTGGGGTTTTTTGGTAGGGAGGTTTTTGATAACCTCTTCTAATTCTTTGCGACTAACAGGTCTATTTAGATTGTTCACCTGGTCCTGGTTTAACTTTGGTATATGGTATTTATCTAAAAATTGTCCATTTCCTTTACATTTTCCAGTTTTGTGGCATACAGGCTTTTGTAGTAAGGTCTAATGATTCTCTGAATTTCCTCTGTGTCTGTGGTTATGTCCCCCTTTTCATTTCTGATCTTATTAATTTGCATATTCTCTCTCTGCCATTTGAATAGTTTGGATAGGGGTTTATCAATCTTGTTGATTTTCTTCAGGAACCAGCTTTTTGTTTCATTGATTCTTTGGATTATTTTCTGTGCTTCTATTTTGTTTATTTCAGCGCTCCGTTTGATTATTTCCAGTCTTCTACTCCTCCTAGGTGAGTCTGCTTCTTTTTTTCTAGAGCTTTCAGGTGGGCTGTTAAGTCTAAAATGTGTGCTTTCTCTGTTTTCTTTAAGTGGGCACTTAGTGCTATGAAATTTCCTCTTAGGACTGCTTTCATAGTGTGCCATAAGTTTGAGTATGTTGTTTCTTTATTTTCTTTTTTGTTTTTAAATTTTTTTATTGAGAAAAGAAAAAAAATTTCCTCCTCCTCCCAGCCTCCCATTTCCCTCCCCCTCATCCCACCCTTCTCCCCCTCATCCCACCCTTCTCCCCCTCCCCTACTCCTCCCCCCCTCCCTCTCCAGCCCAAAGAGCAGTCAGATTTCCCTGCCTGTGGTAAGTCCTAGGTCCTCCCCCCTCCGTCCATTTCTAGGAAGGTGAACATCCAAACTGGCTAGGCTCCCACAAAGCCAGCACATTACATAGGTTCAAAACCCCGTGCCATTGTCCTTGGGTTCTCATCAGCACTCATTGTTCACCATGCTCAGAGAGTCCAGTTTTATCCCATGCTTTTTCAGTCACAGTTCAGCTGGCCTTGGTGAGCTCCCAATAGATCAGCTCCACTGTCTCAGTGGGTGGGTGCACCCCTCGTGGTCCCGACTTCTTTGCTCATGTTCTCCCTCCTTCTGCTCCTCATCGGGACCTTAGGAGCTCAGTCCAGTGCTCCAGTGTGGGTCTCTGTCTCTATCTCCATCCATCACCAGATGAAGGTTCTATGATGATATGCAAGATATTTGTCAGTATTGATCTAGGATAGGGTCATTTCAGGTTCCCAATCCTCAGCTGCCCAAGGAACTAACTGGGGACCTCGGCTTGGGCATCTGGGAGCCACTCTAGGTTCAAGTCTCTTGCCAACTCTAAGGTGGCTCCCTTTACTAAGAACCATGCTTCCGTGCTCCACCATCCAACCTTCCTTCATCCCAATCCTCCCCCTTCCCCAAGCTCCCCCCATTCTCCCCCTCTCCCGCCTCTCTCCCCATCTCCACTTACCCCCATCCCACCCCATCCCCAAGATCTCAATTTTCTCCCTGGCAATTTTGTCTACTTCCCATAGCCAAGAGGACAACTATATGCTTTTCCTTTGGTTCACCTTCTTACTTAGCTTCTTTGGGATAACCAATTGTAGACTCCGTGACCCTTGTTTATGGCTAGAAACCAATTATGAGTGAGTAAATCCCATATTCATCTTTTTGGTTCTGGGTTACCTTACTCAGGATAGTGTTTTCTATCTCCATCCATTTGCATGCAAAATTTGAGAAGTCATTGTTTTTTACCGCAGCATAGTACTCTAATGTGTAGATATTCCACACTTTCTTCATCCATTCTTCCATTGAAGGGCACCTAGGTTGTTTCCAGGTTCTGGCAATTACAAATAATACTGCTATGAATAGTTGAACAAATGCTCTTGTCATATTATAGGGCATCTCTTGGGTATATTCCCAGGAGTGGTATTGCTGGGTCCAGGGGTAAGTTGTTCCCAAATTTCCTGAGAAACCGGAACACAGATTTCCAAAGTGGTTGCACAAGATTGCATTCCCACCAGCAATGGATGAGGGTTCCCCTTCCTCCACAGCCTCTCCAGCAAAGGCTATCATTGGAGTTTTTTTATTTTAGCCATTCTGACAGGTGTAAGATGATATCTCAAAGTTGTTTTGATTTGCATTTCCCTGATTGCTAAGGAGGTTGAGCATGACCTTAAGTGTCTTTTGGCCATTTGAACTTCCTCTGCTGAGAATTCTCTGTTCAGTTCAGTGTCCCATTTTTTAGTTGCGTTAATTAGCATTTTAAAGTCTAGTTTCCTGAGTTCTCTATATATTTTGGAGATCAGACCTTTGTCTGTTGCGGGGTTGGTGAAGATCTTCTCCCAGTCAGTAGGTTGCCTTTTTGTCTTGGTGACAGTGTCCTTTGCTTTACAGAAGCTTCTCAGTTTTAGTAGGTCCCATTTATTCAATGTTGCCCTTAAAGTCTGTGCTGTTGGGGTTACACATAGGAAGCGATCTCCTGTGCCCATCTCCTGTAGGGTACTTCCCACTTTCCCTTCTATCAGGTTCAATGTGTTCTGACTGATAATGAGGTCTTTAATCCATTTGGACTAGAGTTTTGTGCATGGTGAGAGATATGGGTCTATTTTTATTCTTCTACAGGTTGACATCCAGTTATGCCAGCACCATTTGTTAAAGATGCTTTCTTTCTTCCATTGTATACTTTTGGCTCCTTTATAAAAAATGAGGTGTTCATAGGTTTGTGGGTTAAAATCTGGGTCTTCTATATGATTCCATTGGTCGACTTCTCTGTTTTTATGTCAGTACCACACTGTTTTCATCACTGTAGCTCTGTAATAGAGTTTGAAGTCAGGGATGGTAATGCCTCCAGACATTCCTTTATTGTATAGGATTGTTTTGGCTATCCTGGGTTTTTTGTTTTTCCATATAAAGTTGATTATTGTCCTCTCAAGATCTGTGAAGAATTTTAATGGGACCCTGATGGGGATTGCCTTGAATCTATAAATTGCCTTTGGTAGAATTGCCATTTTTACTATGTTGATCCTCCCAATCCAAGAGCAAGGGAGGTCCTTCCATTTTCTGGTATACTCCTCAATTTCTTTCTTCAGTGCCTTAAAGTTCTTGTCAAATAGATCTTTCACTTCCTTGGTTAGAGTTACCCCAAGATATTTTATGCTGTTTGTGGCTATCATGAAAGGTGAAGCTGCTCTGATTTCCCTCTCTGCTTCCATATCCTTTGTGTATAAGAGGGCGACTGATTTTTTGAAGTTCATTTTATATCCTGCCACAATACTAAAGGTGTTTATCAGCTGTAAAAGTTCTTTGGTGTAGTTTTTGGTGTCGCTTATATACACTATCATATCATCTGCAAATAACGAAAGCTTAACTCCTTCCTTTCCAATTCGAATTCCCTTGATCCCCTTATGTTGTCTTATTGCTATTGCTAAAATTTCAAATACTATATTGAAGAGGCATGGCGAGAGTGGACAGCCTTGTCGTGTTCCTGAGTTTAGTGGGATGGCTTTAAGTTTCTCTTCATTTAATTTAATGTTAGCTCTCGGCTTGCTGTATGTAGCTTTTATTATATTTAGGTATGACCCTTGTATCCCTAATCTCTCCAATACTTTTATCATAAAGGGGTGTTGAATTTTGTCAAATGCTTTTTCAGCATCTAATGAAATGATCATATGGTTTTTTTCTTCAGTTTATTTATATGCTGGATTACATTGATAAATTTTCGTATGTCGAACCAGCCCTGCATCCCTGGGTGAAGCCTACTTGATCTTAATGGATAATTTTCCTAATGTGTTCTTGGATTTGGTTTGCCAGTATTTTGTTGAGGATTTTTGCATCGATGTTCATGAGTGAGATTGGTCTATAATTTTCTTTCTTGGTTGAGTCTTTGTGCGGTTTTGGTATCAGAGTAACTGTAGCTTCATAAAAGGAATTTGGCAATGACTCTTCTGTTTCTATATTGTGAAATACATTATGGAGTATAGGTATTAGGTCTTCTTGGAAGTTCTGGTAGAATTCTGCATTGAAACCATCTGGTCCTGGGCTTTTTTTGGTAGGGAGGTTTTTGATAACGTCTTCTAATTCTTTGCGACTAACAGGTCTATTTAGATTGTTCACCTGGTCCTGGTTTAACTTTGGTATATTGTATTTATCTAAAAAAGTGTCCATTTCCTTTACATTTTCCAGTTTTGTGGCATATAGGCTTTTGTAGTAAGGTCTAATGATTCTCTGAATTTCCTCTGTGTCTGTGGTTATGTCCCCCTTTTCATTTCTGATCTTATTAATTTGCAAATTCTCTCTCTGCCATTTGATTAGTTTGGATAGGGGTTTGTCAATCTTGTTGATTTTCTCCAGGAACCAGCTTTTTATATCATTGATTTTTTGGATTGTTTTCTGTGTTTCTATTTTGTTGATTTCAGCCCTCAGTTTGATTATTTCCAGTCTTCTACTCCTAATAGGTGAGTCTGCTTCGTTTTTTTCTAGAGCTTTCAGGTGGGCTGTTAAGTCTCCAATGTGTGCTTTCTCTGTTTTCTTTAAGTGGGCACTTAGTGCTATGAACTTTCCTCTTAGGACTGATTTCATAGTGTGCCATAAGTTTGAGTATGTTGTTTCTTTATTTTCATTGAATTCAAGGAAGACTTTAATTTCTTTCTTTATTTCTTCCTTAATCCAGGTATGGTTCAGTAGTTGACTGTTCAGTTTCCATGAGTTTGTAGGCTTTCTGGGGGTAGCATTGTTGTTGAATTCTAACTTTAATCCTTGGTGATCTGATAAGACACAGGTGGTTACTAATATTTTTTTGTAACTGTGGAAGTTTGCTTCGTTAACGAGTATGTGGTCAATTTTCGAGAAGGTTCCATGAGCTGCAGAGAAGAAGGTATATTCTTTCCTATTTGGGTGGAATATTCTATAGATGTCTGTTTAGTCCAATTGATTCATTATCTCCATTAATTCTCTAATTTCTCTGTTAGGTTTCTGTTTGATTGACCTGTCCATTGGTGAGAGAAGAGTGTTGAAGTCTCCTACTATTAGTGTTTGCAGTTTGATGGCTGCCTTGAGTTTTAGTAATGTTTCTTTTACGTACGTATGTGCTTTTATATTAAGAGCATAGATATTCAGGATTGAGACTTCATCTTGATGAATTGTTCCTGTTATGAATATAAAATGTCCCTCTCCAGCTGGGCGATGGTGGCGCACGCCTTTAATCCCAGCACTTGGGAGGCAGAGACAGGTGGATCTTTGTGAGTTCAAGACCAACCTGGTCTACAGAGCTAGTTCCAGGACAGGCTCCAAAGCCACAAAGAAACCCTGTCTCGAAAAACCAAAAAAAAAAAAAAAAAAAAAAAAAAAAGGCCCTCTCCATCTCTTCTGATTGATTTATGTTTGAAGTCAACTTTGTTAGAAATTAGTATGGCCACACCTGCTTGTTTCTTAGGTCCTTTTGCTTTATAAGCCTTTTCCCAGCCCTTTGAGTAGGTGCCTGTCTTTGTGGTTGAGGTGTGTTTCTTGTAAACAGCAGAATGTTGGATCCTGTTTTCATATCCAGTCTCTTAGCCTGTGCCTTTTTGTAGGTGAGTTGAGTCCATTGACATTAAGTGATATTAATGACCAGTGGTTGTTTACTCCAGTGACTTTTTTAGTAGTAGATTTTGTGTGTTTCCCTTCTTTGAGTTGCGCTGGTAAAGGATCTCTAGACGTCTGAGTTATTGTGGTCATTGTTGGACTCCTTGGTTAGTGATTTTCCTTCTATTACTTTCTGTAAGGCTGGATTTGTGGCTACGTATTGTTTAAATTTGTTTTTATCTTGGAAAATTTTATTTTCTCCATTTATAGTGATTGAAAGCTTGGCTAGGTATAGTAGTCTGGGCTTGCATCCATGGTCTCTTAGTTTTTGAAGTACATCTATCCAGGACCTTCTGGCTTTCATGGTTTCCATAAAGAAGTCAGATGTAAGTCTGATAGGTTTACCTTTATAGGTAACTTGGCCTTTGTCCTTTGCAGCTCTTAATATTCTTTCTTTATTCTGTATGCTTTGTGTCTTGATTACTATATGGCAAGAGGATTTTTTTTTTGATCCAGCCTATTCGGTGTTCTGTATGCTTCTTGAACCTTCATAGATATATCTTTCTTTAGGTACATCTTTCTTTAGGTTGAAAAAATTTTCTTCTATAATTTTATTAAATATATTTTCTGGACCGTTGAGCTGCACTTCTTCTCCTCCTTCTACTCCTATTATTCTTAGGTTTGGTCTTTTTATTGTGTCCCAGATTTCCTGAATGTTTTGTGATGAGAGTTTGTTGGACTTGCTGTTTTCTTTGATCAGTGTGTTTATTTTCTCTATGGTATCTTCAGGATCTGAGATTCTTTCTTATGTCTTGTATTTTGCTGGCTATGCTTGTTTCTGTAGTCTCTGTTCGTTTACCTAAATTTTCCATGTCCAGCTGGCCCTCTGTTTGTGTTTTCTTCTTTGCCTCCATTTCAGTTTTCAAATCTTGAACTGTTTCCATTATCTGTTTGATTGTTTTTCCTTGGTTTCCTAGGGTATCATTCACTGATTTATTCAATTCTTCAAACTTTCTGTTATACTTCTCATCCATTTCTATAAGGGAATTTTTTACATGCTGTTTAAGGGCGTCAATCACTTTCATGAAGTTAATCTTTCTACTTCTTCTTGATTAAGATGTTCATGTCCTCCTGTTGTGAGGTCACTGGGTTCTGGTGGTTTCTTGTTGTTTTTCAGATTGTTGGGTGAATTCTTGCATTGGCGCCTGCCCATCTCTTCCTCTGAATGCTTCCCTATGGATCTTCTTTTACAGGATCAGGTCTCCTTGCCTACTTATGTACCTTCACAGTGATGGCACTCCCCAGTGATGGCTCTCCTGGTGCTCCAGTGATGTCTCTCCTGGTGCCGAGATCAGATCTCCATGCTGGTTGGGTAGCTCATAAACAAAGCGCCTACCTTGCTTGCTGCAGGCAGGCTATTGAGACAAAGGAGCTCGCACCAGCTAGGTTGCCCTAGGGATTAGGCCCCAGCGCCCCAAGGGAAGGGATGCAGAAAGGGGGAGGGTTCTGGATGCAAGCTCTATTATTATTATTTTAAAATAAATCTTAGTTCATATCTTTCTATTTCAATCTAAAATCCAGTGTTTTACTTTGATGGTGGGACAACATTTTGCATTTTGTTTGCTCTGCTGTAGTCTTTAAGTGATAAACATTGATAGGTTTAGTGATGGGACCATTAGAAGAGAGAGAATAAAAGAAAAAAAACTAAAGTCATTTTAAAGGAGAAAGGAATTTTCATGTCAATTTAGACAATGCTATTAGGTACATCTCCTGTTCATCAAGATCTGCTATGAGCAAGTTTGGGAGAAGCATCAGAAATGGGAGAAATTAACATTGCTTTTGTGATCTGTCCTCTTTTCATGTTTCAGATTTAATTTATTTTTATGTGCATGAGAACTTTACCTGCATATACGTCTGTGTACCATGTCCTTGCCTGGTGCTCTTGGATGCCAATAGACATCCTCAGATCCCCTGGAACTGAAGTTATAGATGGTGGTGAGCCCACTTGTGCATGCTGGGAACCGAACATCACTCCTCTGCAAAAGTAAATAGTGCTCTTAACAGCTAAGCCATTACCTTTAATTTTCCTCTTAACCCACTAGTTTTATTTACACTACCTCACATTCCAAGAACCCTGAAGCATTGTTGAGCATCATTGGCAATGCCCCTAGCATATAGAAATCTGGGGACAGTGCAGACGCATGGGGCCTTCATCTCCTCTTCTCTGCTTTCAGTTTGATCTCTGTGGAATCCCATCTTGCAGTCACAAACCTTCTCATTTGAAAATGAAGCACAGTGGAAGGAACTGGGGGAAAAAATGAGCTACAAGTCCTTATCCATGCCTTTCATGAAATGTCCCTAAAGACAAAACAGAATGAAGAGGGAAAATCAAATTGGGCTCATCTTAAAAGAAGAGTGAGAGACAATCTGAAGTTCCTAATTTATTTCAGATTACTTTATCCTGGGAAACATATATATATATATATATATATATATATATATATATATATATCATGATGCATTTCTTTTCCTTAAAAAAAAAAAAACATGATTCTACTGTCAAAATCCCAGTTTTAAGTAGAGCTGGTTTTCTAGAAATGTCTCGTATTTTCACTTGCTGGCGTTCTGCTCTCTGAACCCCACACTGAACCTCCTCCCAGATACTTTCAGAAAGTTGTGTCTAAGGCTTCAGGCACACACATACGTTTTTTGCTAGATCCTGAATATTCTCAAGAAGAGAGTTGCAAGAAAATACAATGGGGTGTTGTGGGGGCTAAGATGATATTTATAAGATAAAGGAAAGTAACTATTAAATATGCAAATATGGGGAATGGCTAATGGCTTGAAACTAAACTTAAATTGTTTACTAGGCTTTCTCCCTTTCCCAGATATTTCCAGGTATTTTCCTCAACTGCTGAAATGAACACATTTAAAATCCGATCAACAAAGGCTATTTTTCATTGTTTTTGATTGTTGTAGGAGAACACACAAGCCTAGAGCAGAGATTCATGGAAAACCTCACTTCCCTTCCTCAGGGAGCTGTTATTTCAATAAAAACAATGGAATCAGTTAGCATAGGTAATAAAATAATTATAGTAATTTATTTTGGCTATTAAATGTTGCATCCCCTTAGCTAATCATCCACTTCAAGCTATTATTCAAAGTGTTCTTCTCTTTTTGCCTTTAAGTTAAACATCATGAATTTCTATGCACTGATAAATCCAAATCTAATAAATTCCTGATGTGTTTCCTTGCTCTGTGACTACCAACAAATCTTTCTCTCTTGTTAATTCAGTGTTGCTCAACACTACTAAAAGATGTTTTCCTGTATCGTATAAAAGCTAAGGATTACTTGTTTCCTAACTTTGTACCAAGTTACAAGTATATTTAGCCTTCATTATTGTCTAACCATAGAACACTCTGTGTTTATAAACAAAGGCTCTATTTGAGAGGATTTAATCACTAGCCCTCAGAAAGCTGTACTTTGTGAAGTGACCCCAATCATGTCTTGCCAACATGTCATCCATGAAAGGATACCTTTCAGGATTCAGAAAACCTCGTGTGTGTCTCCCCATAGGACGAAGCCGGGTTCCTAATTATTTTCAGTTCTATTGGATTCCGCATCCGTTTCTCTTTGATAAGGTCTAAGGCAGGCGGATCAGATCATCCGAAAGGCACGGAGTTGTTTTCTTGTTCTGCAGGTATGTTACGTGAGTTGCTCAGAGACAAGCCAGAATGGCATTTCTGGCTCTCATTTTCAGACTCCAGGTCATTAAACAAAAGAACTAGAAGAAATAACTTCAAATGCTCCCCATGGAGGCTGCATACGTAGGGACTAAAACTCAATTCATCTTTGTGCTGATATGAGTACATTTAGGAAAACTTTCATTTTTTTTAACCTTCTCTATCCTTTTCTTTCTGAACTCACCAGATACATCAGTACATCTTTGACTCAAATTTTAAGGGGGGGGGATGCATCTGCTGGCAAACTATTCTTAGAAGTGGTTAATAATTTCCAAATGGAAAGTCTTATACAAATGACTCTAATTTCTAGTCATGTTTTTGTGGTCAGTAAGGGTCTGACATTTATTAAGCAATCAGACCCTTAAACAGCTTTTCAACTGAAATAGTTTGGGGGTCTTAAATGAGATATTTCAGTAAGTTTATATTCCATATGAGCAGTTTTTCATTAAGTTACAGAAAAAATCTAAATAAAAACATAGAGAAACATCTAACTTAAAATGTAGTTGAATACTTAAAATTAGAAACCTGGATATTACTTTGAATTCCAATAAAAATCTCAGTTGTATACCATCTGTCAGAAAGTATAGGTAAGAGAAATAGACACCTCTTTGGGGAGGCAGTATTTTCAAACAAGTTTGTCACAGTGCTCTGGAATAAGTGGGACTTTTCAGTAAACATAGTCTCATCAAATACTCATTGAAATGAATGATTCTACTTCCTCGGCTGTATTGCTGCTCAAGGACATTAGACAACAATGCATTTGGTATTATTCATTGCGGCAGGAAGGGAATGTCTTGCAAGCTTTGGATAATTGTTCTGGTTCAGGAAACCTGACTACAGAGCCAGTGTCCTGCCTCTTTCAGAGAATATGTTTCTCTTTTAGGACACAAGTCAGTGGTAACAGACAACAACAGCTTGCTGAACATAGCTGCCATTTCTATAGGTCCCTCTCAAAGTTCTACCTGTATAGTTTCTCTCTAAAGTATATTTGATAAATAACATTCTTTCTCCCAAACAGAGGAACATGGCTTGGTTAACAGCATAATCTAATGATGACTTTGCAGGCTCACAAATGTGAAAAAAAAAATCCAGCATGTGATCATAAAGGTTGCAGACACAAAAGAGGAGATGAAGATTCTTAGGCAGCCTAAGGTGGGAGAGGTTATGTGTACATCCATCCTCTCGACAGTATAACTGCTCTTCAAGTTCATCAGTAGAGCGAATGGAATGTACCTGTTTGTACCAAGCTCTTGTCTCTCCCTTATCTTTGCCTCGTGTCTCTCAGGACCTCTACCTCTTTGGAAATAATAGTAGATATTCTGCAACAACAACAGATGTGTTTAATAAATGGATTTCCCATCCCATGAATCTTTTCTACTCCCAGGATCTTTTTATTTTATTTTATCTTATTTTAAAGCTTTTATGGCCTCAGTTGCTGGATTAGAGTAGGCTTATTGGAAAAGCCATATAAATTAGTTTCTTTTGTTTAAAAAGTTGTGTGTTGAATAGCTGGGAGAGAGGAAGTGAGTTCACAAAGGAAATATAAATGTATTGTGAGGAATTTAAGTAGTACAAAGGACACAAAAGCTTTGCATGTAAATTGACTTTATAAATTAGACACCATAATCTAGTAATAGAACACAGTAAAGCCATGGATGAATTCCAGTCAACAGAAAATTCAAGCTCTTTGAAGATATAGCCAAATCTGCTCTCTTAGAAGCAATAGAAATTCTCTGCCAGTGTCGGACTTAACAAGTAGATAACCTTTTTCATTAGACAATTATGTGTTTCAGGCAACACAGGACATTCAGCATATGTATTTGTTGTACTTTTTTAGATGTCAGTGAGCACATTTCATAAAGTTTAAGTCACACTGAGATTTTTTTTAACCATCCAAAGGAAATTGATAGATGAGAGACACTGAGGAGGATTACATGTTCACTGAAATATATATGTTTTCATTCTCTCTTCAAAAGAAAATGCATTGTCCAGACTGTCTAACTATTAGAAAAAGAAAAAATCTGGGTGATAATTATCCCCACTTGGATGTTTTAAGAGAGTGCTTTTGTGTCTTTGTAGCATTTGAAGTTCTAATCCACTTGGTGCAATACCCTAGGAAAAGAGGCAGGAATTATAAAGCCATTCTAATCCATTGAGCAACCTTAAAAGAAGAAAAGGAAGAGAAATGTTATTCTAAGTTGGGCTTTATTATGACCACAGTCAGTAGAAGCCAGTCTGTAGTGACTTAAAAATAAAATAGTGTGTAATTAATGTGCAATTCAATTGCAATCCCTCATTACTTTATTTTGAGCTATCAGGAACTTAGTATTTAGGCTTTAAAGAAAATCAAGTAGATTTTGTTTGAGTTTGGGTGAAGATCTATATGAGTGGTCAAAGAGTTCAGTGTTGCCTTTGAGAACCGATCCCAGATCACTGAATACAAGTTGGATGGATCATGACTTTAATCAGAAAGTTAAAAGAGTAAACCTGAGTCACGATGAAGTGAGCACCTTTAGATAGAAGCCAGGACAGGTACAGTGATACCCGTGTTGGCAGAGATGCTCTAGAACATAGAAGGGTAGGAGAGAATCAGGGTATTAAAGGCTATTGAAATCATAAACTGCTAGGGTCTATATCACTGATGCACACACTGCACAGAGAGTTCTCTGGTGTGTTGTATTACCAAAATTTGCTAATGTCAGTTAGGGAAGTTATAAATGAACACTATCATCTTCATCTGCAATTGAAAATCTTGCCATGTACCTCTTCTTTTTCTCACAGAAAGACAACGAAAAAGGAAATCCGTTAGTGGTTTATTGGCACAAACCCTCCATCCCTTTTACTATAAGCTATCGCTCTACTCTCTGTGAGCTCTCACGGCTTGCTCACTCCCTCTCTTGCTCACCGTCTTCCTTCCCTGGTCCATCATCCCCTTCCTGCCCATCTCCATCTCTGCCTCTAGCTCTTTGTTTTTGAGAGAAGTTCTCACTGTTTAATCCAGGATGTCTTTATGCAGCTCAGGCTAGCCTCAATCTGGAAGTCTTGCTCCCACCTCCTAAGACCCAGTATCATAGTGTGGACTGCAAAACCCACCCCATATCTCATTCTTATGCTTGGAAAAGACAGCAGCAGACACGAGCATGGTTTGTTAGAAATGCTCAAACATTTGTCTCTAATCTGGCCCTGGGTTTTAGAACTGAGAGGTAGCAACTTCTGAGTGCCATTGCAGAACCTTGTAATTAAGAGCCATGGCATGATGTTTCATGTCAATGATTGTTTGAATGTCTATTTCCATCAGCTTACTGATGATGCAGTCTAGCCCAGAGGGTCCAATTTTAACACTCAATACAGAAAAGGTAAACTACCACAGCAAGGCATTATAGGCTGAGAGTCACCCCTATCTAGCTCTTCTGAGAATGAGTTCTTGGGATGGAGAAAGGTGATCAGTTCAAGGGATCCCAAAAAATCCCTTTCATGGACGGTGCTGGCTAGAGCAAAGCAGGGCTGTCAGACTTACTTGGTCTGGTTTCTAAGATGCTGCAGGTGCCTCTTCTACAAAGTTCTGTTTTTTTTCCTCACTATTAGAACAGTGAGATAGGGGGGAAATGAGCATTAGGTGGTGTACTATTTTAGATTTAGGTTTTATTTTACATACTTGGTGAGTATGGAGCACTTTAAAACGTTGAAACTGCTGAATGGCCCAACATTAGAAAATATAAAACCGGAAATGCTTCTGATGAACCTGGACAGCAGGATTTCTGTATCATCTAGGGAACCTGCTGGACCTCATGGCTTCCCTCTTTTTTCTCCCTTCCTATTCATGGGTTTAAGAGCTTAGCTGAGACTGATCTTGGTTCCTGCTTTTGTCCAGAAGATGGGTGTGACGGGAGCACATCCTTGCCAAAACCCACACCAGTGTCTCTGCAGGAACTCTGGACCAATTCTCTACTAAATTCATGTGCTTTTCTAAAAGAGGGCAGAGGGATGCTGGGCAGGAAAAGCAACTAGCAAATAAACAGGAAAGAAAATAAAAACAAGAACACTTGTCTACCAGTAGGAGCAGAAAAATAGGCTTTCAACATTCATTCCACAATTATTGATTGAGTGTCTGCAGAGTGCCTCACGCTCTGCTCGCATTAAAACAAGCTTTTCTTTCACACAGCTGCCAGTCAAAGACGGCTGCATTATGAAAAGAGACCCTTAGCTTTTAATGGTCATTCCACATTAAGAATAAATATGCTCTGTCTGTGTTCACAATGCCGTTTTCTGACAGTTGACGGTTTTTTTTTCTCTCTCTCATTGGAAATGTCTTTTTTAAAATAGGTTTTTATTTATAGATGATTATAAATCACAGGAGGCAGAAAGCTTGCAGTTCAGCTGTGGCCCGAGCTCACTTTCATAGCGGGCAGAGTAAAGGGCATGGTAAGTCTCATATGTGTGTCGCGATGGCATCTTAGCAGAGGCTAACATATGTACAAGTCAATGGATTCTGAAGTTGGTCACTATACTTGATTGGTTAATGAAAAAAATAGAGAGAGACAGACTGCATGGTGGTGCTAGAAATAAAACCCACTTAAATTAAATTAGGTACAAACATGAATAATTTTAGAAGCCTGCAAATGTTTCTTATGGCACTAAGGTCAAGAGATTGGATAAGTCTCACAATAGAGAAACTGAGCTTGGGTAGGAAAATGAAATCACCACCATGTATCCTGGTTGGAAAGTAAACTCAGCTACCCTAATGCCTTGCTACAAGTTAGTTTGACCCCCACATGTGTCTTATATATACTTCATAAGGGGGGAACAGTACGTTTAGCTGAGAAGATAAGGACAAATGTTTGGATTGTTGCTAGATACTATCCTGGCTTAGTAAATTGACAGGAGGTGCTCCTCCAAGACCCATGATTTTAATTAACTGGGCAAGTTTCTCCCAGCAGGACTATTTTCTCTCTTACAGAGCAGGTCTTATATATACTTTGTATATATAAACATGTGTGAGCACAAGATGAAATTGTAAAATGGAACCATTTGTAAAGAAATATTGATCAGGACTCTGAATTATTTAAAAGTTGCAACTTGACTTCCCAAAGTAGAACTTTGCAGCTTTCTACCCAAGGCCTCACTGAGTAAACAGGAAGAGACTTAGCAAGTCAGGCTTGAAATCAACAGTCAGAGAAATATTGCTACAGCACTGGCTGTGGGGAGGAGCTGGACACACAGGATCTGAGGGTGACTCAAGATGGATGCCAGCAGCTTTTAATTGAAAAAGAATCCACCTTTTATACTGTATAGTTGCACAAAGCATTAAGTGGGAGACTAGGGGCATAGGAGCTCAGGTGTGGCTTGACCTTGACAAGTTAAGAGGCACAGGTTTTGTGACAAGGAAGGGCCAGAAGTTTACTTTACCAGAGATAAGAAAGTCTCCACACTCAGCAAGCAGAAACTTTCCTCCCGTCACCAAGGGAAAAGAGACCCTTATCCGAACGCTTGATCCTGGCAAAAGGACTTCTGGGAAGCAAACACTATATTACAGTCTCTTGGTCTTACTATATGCGCCAGTTCCTGAAGGGGAAGGCAGTAAGTCACAAACAATCCCACACCAGTTTAGAATTATGATTAATAGGGTGGTATTTATTTAAAGGGGAAAAAACTTACAGATCACCCTCCCAGACAACAGCCCTCTGCACAATCAGAAAGGGAGTCTAGTTGCTGGAAGCAGAGCAGGAAATAAGAGAGAGCGAGGAGGGAAGTAGCTTCTTTTTTAAAGAGAGAGACCACGCCACAATGGGCTGGTCTCAGCGGCTATTGGCTGGAGGAACGGAAGGACCTCCCGCAACAAGTTCCCTTATAACATTGGGCCTGATGTTTTACTCTTTTTCCATTACACTGGACCATTCTGATTTTTCTGTCTATACTAACTGTTACCCTTAATGGCCTCAGGCTCTGGATCTTCCTTGGGTTCAGGTGTCTTTAGCAAACCTCTAAACTTCCCTGTTTTTGGTGTAATTAGGAGCACTCCATGGGATTCCTGGTTCAGAGGTGGTGGGGATGTTTTTCCAAAGAATTATTTTGTTGAGAGAGGCTACCTTGTACACATTTTAAGCCTTTACCGAAGCTCGCACAAAATTTCCTAAAGGTAAAGGCATTAATATTAAGAATCATTAAAAATGAAAGTAAAAAGGGGCTGGAGGACTGTGGTCTACAATGTTGAAATGCTTGAACTTTGTCAAGCATCAGTGGTGTCATTTAGTTCATGCCTATTAAGTAATGGGACTTTACACACCAATGAGCTTGTTAGGTGTGAAGTAAATCATTGTGATTGGTGTGCTCAAGGTCTGTGCTTTCCCAGTGTGTAGGGAAGTCTCTTTTCCACATTATTTCTACAGAATCTAGCAATTAATGTATGTAGACAAATGTACACAGTCATAGTATAAGAAGAAAAGGGAACAAAAAATTTAAATATAAGGGGATAAGGAAGAGTGAAAAAATAATGGACACAGGTACATAAGAGAATATAAAACCTATTGTTCTGTCTAGTTCTTATTCTGTCAAGAATTTTTTGTGGGCTTGTGATAGGTAAGTGCATAAAGCATATTAGATATAAAATTTAAAGAAACTTTATAGCTTCCATTTTGAATGAAAACACCTTTTTCTCCTGATCCTCGCCCTCCTTTGTTGTCACTGTTCTTCTTTGTTTGTCTGTGCTTTTTATGTTAGTCCTTCTGACTGAAAGGAAATTAATTTCATTTGAATTTTATTGCTCATCAAGGATGGGGCACTGACTTTAAAGAAACCTATAGAAAAATCTTACAACTAAAACATCTATTAACTTTGTTTTACCCAAGCTTTGCCATATTCTAAACTACTTCAGAAATACTAGCCACTTAGGACAACAAGTGTTTATTGTCTGATAGACTATGAGACCACTAGAAGTCACATTGTTCATAGTTTGGTAGATGGCCTTCTCTCTTAATGGTGAGCATCTAAATTTATAGCCTTATTTTCTTGCATCCTTATATTTTTGGTGGATGGTATTGTCTCCTTTATTCTTTTCGTCATTCTACTATTTATTTCTACTCTTAGTTTGACTTTTTGTGTGCTGTCCTCTGATCCATAAGTGCACACTGTCTGAAGTAAAGGTGTTCCCTCTACACCCACAGCTCTCTATAACATCCAATTTTCATCTATTGAGCACACCTTCCCTCTTATCATCCTCTCTGATCTCATTTCCGAAAAAATATCACTGCAAGTTTACAGTGACTTTTATGAGATAGACATTGCTCCCAGTCCCTGTCTAAAGAAGCCTGTAGGATGAATAATTAGCTAACACTAGTCCCATCTGCCAGATAAGGAAACTGAACCTTTAAAAATATAAGCAACTTGACCATGGCCTTGCAGCTAATAAATGCAGTGAGAGAACATTTTTTTCAAGTCCCTCAGCATCTAAACCCTTACTCAGAAGCACTGCATAATAATTTTTGTGCTTTCTGTGCATGCATGTGTGTCTTTCTACCCCTCTTGATTATCAGCCCTCAGATGGAAGGGTTGTTGTGAGGTCATTCTTCTATATACTCTGGCCAAGAAAGTAGCTTCCGGGTTCCTGGTGAACATGCTTAGAATAGAGTCAGGCAAAGCTATGCTGCTTCAGCATGGTGAGGGGATTGTATCCCCATCAGAATGATTTCTCTGTAACTTCAGGTCACTGGATTTCCTGCGACCCACCTGTCACTTCTTCCGTGTATCTCATTATGATGCATCACCTAAGTTGCTCTTAGTGGCGGCACCTAATACAACATGAATAGCTCAGCAGTAGCATGTAAGCCCAAGAGAACTGCAGAGCCATAAGGTTGTTTTCTCCACACTGTGGATTAGGGGAATTCATAAAAATATATGTTAAAGGTCAGCAGTGACCCTCTGCGTTAAGAGCCTTGCCATGGAAGGGCTCTATCCTTCTTCAAAGTGCACCGAATTCCCATGGAAATTGAGTTGAATGTGCCAAGCAAGCAGCACGATTTACTTTTCCAAGAAAATTGCCTTATTAATGTGCATTATGGAAATAATGTTCCACATTTGAACTAACAAGAAGAATTTGGACTGCAGGAGCCCAAGGAAATCACCTCCTGTGCTTTCATTCCAATGGATCCCAAGACGTTTTCTGAAACTAATTTTCAGGCTCTGCCTGCCTTTTCAATAGTCCCTTCCTCAAAGAATGGTCCCCTCTGCCATGACCTCCCTCAACAACACCCCAAAAGCCTGGCCAATGTGGCAACCAGCTCAGCAGTTCAGTGACCCCAGATAAATGTTTCATAGGTTCTGGGTCTCCAGGCCAGGAAGAAATCAACCCAAACTAAAACCAGTGTCAGATAGAATGCAATTGTTAGTTTTTATCACATGGATTGTGAATCCAGAAGTCCTGGGCTCACATGTTCACTCTATCCCTTAATAACTGTAGCTGTGAAATTAAATAAAATAATATTTGCAAATTGACTTACACAATGCCTGTCTAACACTTAATCTCTAGAATAGCAGCTAATAGAAACCATGGTGTTGGTTTTTTTTTTTTTTTGAAACATATGAGTGGTGCTTGGAAATGTGCTTTGAAAAGACACAACATGGAAAATGAGAAGGATACAAAGACGTCAACTGTAGGTTTTCACAGATGGAGGACATTGCTGTGTGAGGTAGCTGTTTTTCTCCATCAGGCTGTGGTGCTTCCTATCACGAACTACCTACTAGCCTGCCTGGTGTTCTTTTTTCTTTCCTTTTTGGTTTCTAAGGCTACAGTGGAACAGAATAAAAGACAGCTGCGATGCCGAACCTGAAGGAAACACTTTGCCAACACACTTCTCTATTACTCTTCCTGGTCTCCTTGGGGCCGGCTTACAGAGCCAACCTTGTACGTTTCAAAAATCCAGACATGATGGATTTGACTCTCTTCTTTGACAACTCTTCTTTGCCAGTCTCCCACATGGAAACAAGAAAGTCATTAATCACACTTTTATTTGAAAGACACCTTCATAAGCATCTTTGAAAGACTCCCCAAAGCTCAATTTTGTATATCTGCAAGCATAGGCTTCCTCCCAGGTAGTCTAGGTTTAGGCTGTCTCCTTGTTGCTGTTTTACTGATGTACTCTGAATTCTAAGGCTGTCATAATTTTCTAATAATGGTGATTTATCACCCTGTAATAATGTTCTACATCATTCCACTTAAAGATATATGACAGGAGATGTACCCCGTGATGTAACTTAAAAATTCCTTAAATTGTTAACTATGTTTTTACTCTATTGTATCTATGTTATAATCTGTTTAATGGTATATAAAAAAAGGAAAGATGAATTAGGCCAGTAAACATAATAGCACGCAGATTGATATAACCAGAAAAAAAGAAAACAAGTTGAATGGGAATAGATGGGCAAACACTGAATAGATAATAAGATACAAAAGGCATTAAAATGTACAGAAAATTGGGAGAAAGATACCCATCTAAGTTTTTGGTGCAGAGCAGAAAAAAGCCTTTATGCTCTTGGGGGCAAGGTTCTTCAGCCCCCTGTCTAGTGCTGACCGAGTGAATCTAACAAAATAAGGATGCTTCGGAGCTATTGATTGGTGCAAGTGTGCCTTACTAGTAGAGTCATTACTTTTTTAATCCTGAAACTGCCAGCTCCTACTCCTCTCAACGGAACTTGAGCATGTTCGATTGCAGGCTGCCATTTCTAATTGTTTTTAAATTTTGTGGCACATCTCTAGCTCAGGAAGTTTTGTTCTGATTTTCTTTTTAAAGTCCTAGTTTTTAGAACTTTATCTGCGGAGGCTTCTGGGTCTCCTGCTTGGAATGCCTTCATTTTCAAATAGGGAAGGGGAGATCTTGGTTGATTAGAAATATCTGAACTCCTTGACTCTTGGATGAAAATATAATTTGGGTCAGCATCCCCATTTACTCAATAGCATTAGAACGATGCTTTGTGTTGGGTTTTCAGGGGTTGGTATCCCTGCTTGTCCTACAGTTCTTTACTAGAATTGAGCAGAAAAGGTCAAATGGGGGGACGATATGTCAAAAGGCTGCAATTAAGATTTAGAAAGATTAATACCGATGGTATTTAATGAAATTGGCTTTTAGAGGAATGCTCATCTATTACTTTGATATTTAACATTTTTTTTCTTATTAAAATGTTCGTGCTGAATGGCAGCACACAGTCAGAAATATGACTTTATACAGCCATCCCCAGAGGGGTCACAGCTAATAAACAATCGGGTTATTCTTGTGGTACTATGGTAAAATTATATATTTTACCATAAAAAATCTCATATTTTCACTTAAGACGTATTTTCCCCACACAGGACTTAACATTTTTCCCCTTTGTAGTGAGTAGAAAATTGGCCTAGCTGTGTCAATTTATTGCACTAATGTAGTTTTTTTAATTAGTAGTTTCAGCTGTTTATTATAATCTCAAATACACAGAGGAAGAATCTATCCTATTTTTGAAAGGGAGGTGTAAGTTTTCTTTTTCTCTCTGAAGGGAATACTACAGTTAAATCCTCCTATCCCACTGGAAAAAGAAAGCAAGAAAAAAAAAACCCCACTCTGTAGTCTAAAGTAGATGCTGGTGCCTTTTGGTGTTTTGAAGAAGGAGCGATTTCAAATTGAAAGGAAATTTCCATTTCAAAAATAGCAACTGAGCTATCACAATGGCTGCTTTGCATATATTTTTGGTCACAAAAATACCATTGTTATTTTTTACTATGGCTATGCAAATGAGATGTTGATAGGATTAAGTTCTGTCACCTTCTGAGACAGCCTTCTGCTGGCACTATTGAAGCTTTCCTTTGCCTCCCACTATTTCCTTTACATTTAATTAAAGTCATCAAACTCATTCCGCTTCCTAGTCTGAAGAAGGGTTCCCTCTCTCCACACTTTGCCTTTTCCTGTGATTCCCCTCCCCCCCTTAAATCTTAGTCCTCCATGTTTGCTGCAGTTTCTGACTTACTTCACTCTGTGGTATCATGCATCTTCCTGCGTCTTCAGCAAGGGCATTTCATTTTTCTGCCTTACATTTAAAACATACACAAAAAAATCTCAATCATTTGTCACCCTAAGCTCATTTCAACTCATCTCTGTTACATTTTCTAGGGGATTGGGGGTCAAACAGACAGTGCTAATTTATAGGTAAGAACTCAAATGTGAGTATGGGGGAGTTTATGGTGTAAAAAGGCAAGTTTCCTGAAGCTAGGATGATTGGTAGGATTAAGAAACTGAACCATTATGACAGTTGCAGAACTGCTTCTCTTTTTGCATCCACACACACACAGACACACACAGACACACACAGACACACACAGACACACATTTCACATGTATTGCACAATGTATTTTTAATAAAGGCTTGAGAATACAACATTTTACAGCCAAAGAGATGTATGATGCATTGCATATTTTCACATCGGATATTCAATATGTACCACAGGCTTTGTATTCATGTATATGTACATCCAGAAACACACCCCCCCGCGCGCGCACACACACACACACACACACACACACACCACCATAATCTAGGACAAGTAAGTTTATACCATCAACCATTTCATCTATCTTTTGTAAATATAACAAAAATGATTTTATACTTGGCTTTTCCTTATCCAAATTAGCAGAAAAAAAAAAGGATTGTGAAAATGGTTCTTAAAATTCACATATTATGTGAACACGTGTAAAATTGCATTTCAATGACTGTTGCTCTCACATTGGTTTGGACACATTAATTTTCCATGCTCCTTCATTGGAGGTGGATATAGTTAATAATTATAAAATTAATTTGCTTGGAAAGTTCTATTTTTTCCCTAAACAATTGGAACTTATCAGTAAATTATCATTTTAATTAAAGCACCCATACGTATTACTTAAACATTAAGATATCCATGACTAACTAGGAATGTGTGGCCAATACAGTTAAATTTTCACTACACAAAGGAAGGCTCAGGATGCGTGTAAAGGCCAACCAATTCAAACGAATGTTGAGTCTGGAAATTAAGAAATTATGAATGCTCACTCTCAATTAACATTTTTCCAATTTTGAATATGCATGGAGTGTCAGATGATCTTCTCCTTATGCAAAGCAGGGTTCAGCAGGGCGACAAAGGTATTGTTAATATCCTGTATTTTTAGCTTCGAGGTACAGAGGGTGCTTTGTGTGAGAGCCACCCTCTTCTCACGATTTTCTGCTTCACTGTTCAGTAGCTTCACTAACCTCCACTTCTGTTTCTTAACTTTTGGAGAAAACAAAAGGAAGTTTCTCTCTTTTGATTCCATTCTTTTTAGGCACCTGTAAAGAAGAATGTTCTAGAAAAGTTATTATTTCAAAATGTTTTTTCTATGAAGTAAGTAAATGCTTTAAAAAAAATAGAATCTGGTCATGGAAGCTGTTTTGAAGAGTCACACACAAATTTCTATAAAATGTTTCTAGTTCACGTAAGTTTCTCCCTTCTTACCCCATTCCTTTCGTCCTCATCCCTCTGCTATTTAGAAATGTAGGTGAGGCGTATAAGGACCAGCATGTACATCAAGATTCCTCCAAGAAGAGTGTAGATCTCACACAGTGTGCCCACTATATCATGAAGCTAAAAATATGAGACATTAACGATATCTTTATATTATATTAGTTAAAACTGACAGAATGTTTGTGATTTAAGTTGAACTAATAAAGCAGTTGCTAGTATATGTTCATGTCACAAAATAGTAGGGTTGGCAGAGTCAGCCTTCATTACTAAATACATTTGAAACTATAGAGTATGTCTGTAGTAGATATATGCACACATATATGCATATATGTGGGTATAAAAGATCAAAAGGAAAGAAATCAAGAAAACAAATCACATCAATTCTCTATGCTTGGTTGTATTGTGGATGACTTTTTCTTCTTTAAGGGTGTATATATTTAAGTACGGATGACTATGAGACAGGGGTTTTCCTTAGTTTTGTCTAGTTTGATATCAGTTATGGTTTGCTTTTTTAGTTCATTAAATGACTCTGGCTGATAAGAAAGAAAGTAGTTCTAGAATCATAATCTATACGTTGAGAATGATGGCATGGGGTTGGATTTCGGGGACAATTTTTCAATGCGTCCACACCAGAATTTCCCACTAGCAATGTATTTGTGTTCTGGTACTCTCACTTTTTGCCATCTCTAGCCAACGTTATTTTTGTTTAGCCCTACACTGACCCTGTATTATACATAGGACATTTAAATTGTATTTCCTCTGCTGATCTGCTTCTGTTTTTGTTCCTTTAAAGTATGAATTTCCTAGATTTCAACCCAAAACATTCTGAATTTACAGGATTGGAGTGGGCCTTGAACTTCAATGTATTTCAAAGCCCACCAAAAAGATGCTGATGTCTACTTAGACATTTCATTTAAAGGTGAGGGATACTGGATTTCAGGATGTAAAATTGTAGGGTTCATAGGTCTTTTCTGTTACGATATATAGCTGAAGAGGTCTGTATCCAAAGTAACCCACACATTCGAATATTAAGAACAAATAAAAACATGGATCTAAATCTGCACAGTATACCATGCTTCACAATTATAACCCTGAGGACAGAATCAGGCAAGTTCCTGCCAGCCATCACAGTCCTGACTGTCTCATAGTCATTAATGAGTGATATACCAACGAAGTTCACAGAGAAAGGGAAATGGCTATACACACAAGCTCTGTGCAACATATAGGGTATTTGTAGACCAATAACTAATGAATGAGTTTTCATTTCATGCAGACTCTGAAGTCAGATATTAGAAGCTCAAATGCTTGGTTCAAGAACTCAAGGGAGGAGTGTGAGCACCCCTGTTGCTGGGTCCTAAGGACCTAAGGTGGTGGGAAGGCCTGAATTCAACAGCACAGACTCAGGAAGTCAAGCAACGAGGTGAGCCTTATACACTCTCCTCCCAGTTTCCAGGCAGAATTCCAGTTCCTTGATGTAGTGTGGTTGCCATTCATTGGCTAGGTGTTATTAGGACCTTAGATAGTGACTGTTGCTAGACCCTCAGGCAGACTCCAGGTTGGCTTATCTCTAGGCCTTGTACACCTCATCTTCCTGTATACCCCTTGCCTTTAGATTTACCATAAGTTCCTGGTATTTTAACCAATAAAGGATCAGTTTGAAGCTTACTCAGTTTGAGAGATGGGTGGGGCTGTTTTCTGCTCTTTTGTGTCAGGATGTAATTTGGACTGAATGACACTAGTGTGCTTTATTGGGGATATTTACCTCAAATTTGATCCAAGGCATTAAATGTGTATATTTCTTCTATTAAAGCCCAACATGTTTGTGTGACTGTAATGAAGCAGCAGTCTGGCGCCATCCATCTCTTGTTATGGATGGCTGAACTGATGCTAGTGAGTGTATTTATAGGTAATGCATACTGGTACTGCCAAATATTGACTCTGTTTGCTAACACCATCACATAAAATTTCTGACTGCAACCTAAGGAAAGTTCAGTTGAAGATAAAATATTGCAAAATAAATGACAAAAATGGAAACCATTTTTCAAAACACTAAATTGGGAAGTTAAGGAATCAGGGCAATTAATCAATATTTCAGAATGATGAATATATTTTATAAAACACCAGTTAAAAAGAAAAACTCAAAAGGGAGGTTTTTCTGTATGCTTTAAACACGGTGTTTATTTTTGGGTTCTGTGGCAGATTTCAGATGAGTCTGTAGAAAAATACTTTACTTAAAATGTTTGCTACAATTATGGTCTTCATCTCAGCGATCTGAAAAATATAGAAATCAATTAGTATTTGATGCGAATAATTATGCTTGTCATTTATAGAAACCTGTGTCCTGAATGCTGTACTTACATTTATTCAATCCTCTTTGCAAGCCTAGAGCACCATGATCAAGATTTCAGAAAATAAGTAAAGGTGAAAAGAACATCCAAGTGTTGCGACATTTCAGGAACTATTTGTATGCCTGTATGCTAGGTATTGCCAGATTTAATAGAAAAGTCAAATCTTCTGTACTCAAGGGTTTCCATTGCTGCTAAAGCAGAAAGAAAAGGGTAATGGTCAAAGAATTAAAGAAGAAAAAGTGTGTTTGAAGAGGAAAGATTCAGAGAAGAATTTTGCCAGGTAGATGGTCAGAGACAAAGAAAGAGGAAGGCATCGGGGGAGGCTTATAGAGATTTGAATAGTACCTTGGCTTTTCTAAAATGACAAAGGGAAACAGAGTAAACAAGGCAACCTGACTGGAGCTTAATTCAGTATGAAATTAAGTAGATAACTAATATAAAATATTTACAAACTGGGTCAAAATCCCATAGTGGTTTTAGAGACACTGCTTGCCTATATCTTCACTCTTCTATCTTGAGCTCTGTTTGATCCCAGGGCTTTGCCAAACTTTTTGCCTTTTACCTGACAGCATCCTTAGCCTTTGACCTACTCTATATTCAGCAATATCTTGTCACACTGGGTTGACCTCATAGAGAAGACCAGGTTTCTAGTCTTGCTGGACAAAAGGGACTGAACCAAAAAGATTTCTACCAATTAATTATTTAGGAAAATATTGTGATTTCTTCAACAAATCATCAAGTGTTGGGGGCTGGGGAGATGACTCAGTTGCTAAAGTGTTTGCAGCTCATGAATAAGGATTTGAATTTCATCTCCAGCATTCATGTCCCTGGTCTTGGTAGCTCATGATCACTACTCTGGTACTGAGGAGGTAGAAGCAGGCATTGGGCTTAGTTCCTGGGCTCACTGGCCAGGCAGCATGGCACAACTGGTGAATGCTGAGTTCTGTTGAAAGAGCCTGTCTCAAAACAAAGCAAACCAAAACAAAACAAAATGAAAAACAGACAAACAAACAGATGAACAACAATAAAAATAACTAAAACAAGGTGACCATCTGTGAGCAGCAATATAAGAGATTAACCTCTGACTTTCACATATATTCAACACATGTATACATGCATCTGCATGCATGTGAACATGCACATATTTACAAAACAAAATAACAAGTAGTCTGCAGAACCGACACTGAGATCATATTGGGGGGAAACTTTTCAAATTCCTATCTTTAGGGAGCCTGCTTCTGTTATGGAAAATAGAGACTTAAAGACAGTGAAACAAACAAACAAACAAACTCTCTATATGAATATCAAACACAATGACAGTTAGTGGTGAGTATTATAGAGGAGAAATGGAAGGAAGGCATAACAGTCATTTCTTGATCCTAGGACAGCGAAAACTCTTGCGGAGTTACTGTGCGCTTAGGGAAGGCTTCATGAAAATACTTTTTTTTTTTTTCTTTTTGGATTTTTGGAGACAGAGTTTTTCCGTAGCTTTTGGTTCCTGTCCTGGATCTAGCTCTTGTAGACCAGGCTGGCCTCGAACTCACAGAGATCCTCCTGCCTCTGCCTCCCAAGTGCTGGGATTAAAGGCGTGCGCCACCAACGCCCGGCTGGGAAGGCTTCATGAAGAAGGATTCTTGATTCAAGTGAAAAAGGAAATTAAAACACTATCTCTAGCGATCTGACCAAGAACTAAGTTACTTTTCAACTAAAATATAATGCACTAAGCTACACATAAGCCTCTCCGTGTTATCCTCGTTCATGCTCTACGCTACTTCAACCTGGTCTCAGCTAAGTGCACCTCAGCCTGTGCTGTCTGGGAATGCGTATCCAGGAAAAGAAGCATCCCAAAGCAATTGCTTTAAGAGTTCACTCAACTTTTTAATTGGCCAGCAATAATAGTTAAGATAATCACTAATTTAGATATTAAACCCACCAGTATCATTTCAGCCTCCCCTTTCCAATAATCCTCCACGTATTTTTTAATGATAATTAGCCAACCTTTATTATTTAGCAGTTTGTAATTACAAAATAGCTTGCGGTCATCATTTAGCCATTCCTAACAGCATTCCATGGAGCTGATTGGAGTATGTGCTTTGTATGCTGCTGTGTCCAGCTTCTCTTGATGTATTCCTTCCTGGGAGGGAAGTGGGAAGCTTCTAGCATGGTAAAAAGCTAAGGACATTCGTGAGACCTGAGAAGCTTAGGAAGTTCCAGGATTCAGGAAGCCTGTCCTTGAAGTTACATAAGTAAAAAATAGTTACTGGTGTGTGGGATCCATGGATGCAATTTCCATGAGTCATCTCCCATGATCATGTGGGCCCTTCAGAGATGCAGCTGCTTCTGAGTCACTTCTATCCTGGGAGTGATTACTAACAGGGTTTGTGATTCACTACACATAGGTTTCAGTGGAATTGTTTCCCTGCCCTGTTGTCCGGACACTGCCTAGACATCAATATTTGCCAGGAAAAGTCATATAACAGATGCTGAGAGAATATTGCATTCCTGAGATAGTCTGTTTTATTTTCAAATAATTTATTTAATTTTATTTCCACTCCTGTGCCTCACACTCAAGATTTATATTACTTGAATGTCACACAAATCAAAATTGGTAAAAAAAAAATAAGTTTATAATTTGAACTCTGATTAGAAACTTTGAAAAATTGAAAGAATTCTTCTCAGTGTAATTCAACATTTAGATAAGAGCATAATTAGACATGCTTATTTTATAGCACAAGATTTTTATGAAAAGATGAATAGCGCATCCCTATTGCTTTAATTTTGTTTTGATTACTAGTTATACATTTCTTAATACATGAGATATCACGATTTAACTAAAATTAAAAAAAAAGCAACCCTAGGGTAAAAATTGAATCCAACCAATATATTTAAAGTCCAGAAGTATTAAGTATAATTAAAAATTAGACTAGAAGAACTTGGGACTTGATCAGATTTGCTTGTTTGGTCGTACCATGAAATTGTGACTAATTGATTAAGTTGTGATTTGGAATCCGTTTATTTGACTCATACATCCTGTCTTCTATGGTCCCCAATGTGTCACCAGCATGATGGGATTCACTCACGCCTGCTGCGGAGAGGTTCATGTCTACTAAATAACGTCCCTTTTATGCTTCACAGAGTAAAGCCTGGGAAATTCTTTCTCCAGCATTGCTTACCTTTGTCAACCATGTCTTAGCAGTCACGCTCATGGTGAGGAATTACCTGCAGAAACAAACCGAGAGTGAGCAGACTCTGAGGATGGCAGTCAGCAAGTCAGCCTTCGGAAGCCAGCACATCCTTCTGTGTGGCTATGGACTGTAGCTGGGCAAGGCGTTAGCACAGAAATCTCCCAGTTCATTGGATCAGTGATATCTTTATTGTATCCTTAGGCCCTTAAAGCTCTTTGTAATCAGACACTTCTGTCTTTCCACAGCCCCGTTCTGTGTGTTGCCAGCGACCCCAAGTGAATGGGCCTGTCTGGGGATGGGAAGGAAGGGAGCCACCCAAAGGCCCCTTTTTCTTTTTTTGCCTTTGCAAACTGATGGTTTCCAAGCAGTTTTCTGGTGTTTGGAAACACTGTGGAGTAACTGGGGGAAGAGGCAGCTGTGCTTTGGCCCACACGAGGTAATTTGCAGACACATTTTAATTGCCTTTTAGGGAGCATGAAGGAGCTCCAAATAGCCTAATGAGTTCCAGCAAACACCTGTGAAATGCTTTAGACGGCCATGTAATACTGAAATTAAGAATGTAATGCGGCAATTGGAGGCAGAGGGTTTTTTTTTTAATCCCCTCTACTGAAAATGATAGTGAGAGATTTTTAAAGCCTCCTTGCCTCCAGTAGTCTTTTCATCCACCGAGTAAGACTTTATCTTTGAATGCTTGATCTCATATAATGTATGATATTAGATAGAATCTTTGTGTCAAACTTTGCATTAAAAAAAGAGACTCTTGATCATCCATATTGAAAGGAAAGAAATGTCAGAATGTACTAAAGCTAGAGTTGTATTCTAGTTAGTCAATGCGAAGACTTAAGAGACATCTGAAATACGGGGCAGGGGGGATGATAATACTACAGTGATTGGTGATACAGCAGGAGACATACTGTATTATCTCACCTTCTCTACTATTCTGTTCTCCTCCCTCCTTCCATCTCTCCCTCTTTCCTCCCTTCCCTCTCTCCCTTCTTTTTCCTTCCTTTTTCCTATTTATTCTTCTTTCTTCCACTGTTTTTTTTTTAATTCAGTTGATGATGTTCTAAGAGGATGAAAGATAGTCTAGTATTTTGTTCTGGCCTTGAGGAAAAAGACAGCTTCAACAGAGAGAAAATTAGTATAACTTGCAGAAGAAAGAAAAGATAAAGTTCAGGATTTGCACCCTTCTTCCATCAATTTTCAGGCTCTTAGCTAAGATAAAGTGCTGAAACTTTACCCTTATTCTGGCTGCAAAGCTACTTGCCTCTTTTGTATGTGTGTTTATGTGATCCCCAACATCTCAAGGCAACGTTATTGCATCTAAGAAGTAGCAACTATCCACAAATCAGTGTTCACCATTCTAAAATTATCAATATATACTTGTGCATGCCTTCAACAAGATTATAAGCTATCCAATAGAATCACATGGCAGCATTCTCCTGTAGGACTCTTTTTCTTATGTATGGTTGTAGAATGTATTGATGATAATACATGAACCTATTATCTATGACTATCATGACTGTCCATTAGCCACTGTAAGAACAGTTGCACTTTTTTTTGAGGACGTGTAGCCTGCTTAACCCTTTCACTAATAAATAATGCTTTTATCTTCTGTACTTTGAAAATATTTCCTTAGCTTATTTGGAATGCAGTTTTCTGGATGACAAACTATAGTTGTCTTCAATTTGACTATGTATGCTGTAGTTTTCTCTAAAATGGTTACACTAATTTACTTTCCTAACGGTTTGGAAAAGGAATTCCCTGGATCAAACATTACCAGTTCTGTGCATTTTATAAATACAGTTGTTTGGCTTACAAGGTAGGGGGTACAATTATTGTCCATTTCTTGAATATGAATATGCTCCTGCATCTTCTTACATGTCTACTGACACTTCATATAGACTTTGCAGTGAATGGCTGTGTTTATAAACATTTTCCATTTGAAATTTCTGCAATTTATTTAATAGGCTCCTAAAATATTTATCTATTTGGGAAGTAATAAAATTAAATTAACTTGAAGTCACTAACAGGGTTCATGAGCAGCAATTCTGTACACATTTTCATTTTGTTTATGTTTACTTTTGATGCCCACACAATTTAAAGTGTAATCTTTATGGTTTTTCTGTCTAAGTATTATTTTAGAAAGCATTTTCTACTCAGAAAATACTGACTGCATACTTCCTTATAAATAGCCATTTTAGTTTTTTTCTATTTTTAACATTTAATTCACTTAGCGATTTCTAGTGTGTATCATGAACTAAAACTCCACATTTTTCCTACCCATCTCATTTTGTCAGCCTGCAGAAACCCTGTTCAATACTAAGTTCTCACCCATGCTCCCAGTGATGGTGTGTCTAACAAGATCATAATAGTCACAGTAGCATTTTAAATTTGATAACTGAAGTAAGCATTCAGTACTCCGGCCACACTAGTCAGAGTAATACCTTGGGCTTGCACAGAACATCGCAGTAAGCAGAGAGAGATCAATTGAATAGTGTCTGTTTCATCTGGTCATTACCATCAACCACCTTCCGCACCCTCTCCTACTGTCCCAGGGCAGCTGCGCCAATCAGAACATTGCTTCATTATCTTACTATTTCACAGAACGACTCAGTCTACTTTATTCTAATTTTTCAGAGGCATCTTCGTTTTGGAGGGGAGTTTCTTTTCCACAAAGCTTTCAGTATTACTTTTAGTCTACTTCATTGAATTTAATTAAAAATTATTAGTATATATATTTATGTTATTCCATTTTCAATCTTTGGGCAAGGTGCTATAACCCATCAATTTGGACCTTTTAAAAAATATTTTAGGTTTGTCTTCATAATTGTGAATATTTGGATAGCTCTACTAAAAAATGTCTTATAACTGTGTTACTGTAAATTGCCTTTGTATTTATATGACCTGGTTGTAGCATGAATTCGAATTGTTCTTATATAAACCAGGAGTAAGATATAGAGGTTAATTCTGAAAGATCAGAGAAGCAAAGCAGCTAGCCACTAGAGAGTTCTTACCTCTACCAAAGCTTAGAGCAAAAGGGCAATCCTGTCCCTGTGAATCCTCAGACTGCTGCTGCCTCTATGAAACCTCAGACTGCATCTCTTTCTATGAAACCTCAGACTACATCTCTTTGAGTTCATGCTCCACCCAGCCACCTCTCCTCCTCCTTCGTGCTGGCAATTAAAGGCATGTAATCGCAAGTGCTGGGATCACGTTTGTGTGAGCTCTGTTTTTCTTTAAAACAGATTCAATCTTGTGTAGCCCACGGTGGTCTTGAATTCACAGAGATCCCTCTGCCTCTGTCTTCTGAGTGCTGGGATTAAAAGTGTGTGCCACCACTGCCTGGCCTCTATGGCTAAGTAGTGGTTTAGTTCAGCACTCTGATCTTCAGGCAAACTTTATTTGTTAGATTACAAAAATATTGGCACCACCATTGATAGGTGGGGAAAGAACACATATTTTTATATATCAGGCTTATAAAGAAACCTGTGACCTCTAACTAAATTTATCTTAAATACTTTAGGGTTTAAATGTAAGTAATCAGTACTTTTGAATGAGATGTTTTCCAACTTGTTTCAAAAATTTAATTTTTTGTTGCATCTCCCTGTTTTATTTTCAAATTTTAGGGAGCTTTCTAGTAGCAGGTAAATAGAATTATATGGA
This sequence comes from Microtus oregoni, assembly GCF_018167655.1. Lineage (NCBI taxonomy): Eukaryota > Metazoa > Chordata > Mammalia > Rodentia > Cricetidae > Microtus > Microtus oregoni. The sequence continues at coordinate 10,667,379 of NW_024543086.1, forward strand.
AATGAATAGGTTTTTTTTATTTTTATTTTTGGAAATGAATAGTTTTACATATAGATGTGACTTCTTTTTAGTAAATAATATTTTGTCAGATTCTGATATTTTTCTGTTACTAGCTTCCAGAATTTTGTTTCAGATATGAATCAGGGAGAGAGTCAAACAATCTGAAGATGGTGGGTGTTCAGAGGTAAATGCTTGACTAATGCCTTCGAGGCCTTACATGTGATCCCTAGAACTACAGAGAAAGAGCGATGCTAAAAATTGGTCAAGATACCTTAAAGTATTTTTCTTAGAATGATTGCATTGTATCACTGATAAGCTAAGTTCATAGTACACGCTCTGTACTGGAATACATTGTGACCTGTTCTAACATTCCTGATTTGATCATTAATGATTACTATTCTATTTTGCATTGATTTGTCTAGCATTTTCTTCTGACTTTATTCTATATCTGAAACATGAAAGCTCTGTATGTATTATTTAACCAAACCATGTTCTCTATCCTCCCTCTTAGAAACTATGCTATATTAGTTGTATTTAGACCAGTGAAGTTTAATGGGCATAGACACCTTTTACCAAGCATTGTTACTACACTTTAATTCCCAGGAACAACACGGTTAAGGAAGAAGTACTCCTCCTTAGGCTGGATACATTTGCTTCGCAAATGACATCACCATCTCTGCTATTTAGGGAAGTACTTTACTCCAGTCAATAGCTGGTTCTGAAGTATCAGTATCATAGTTTTGGTGATATTTCTTAGTATATATTTAAACTGCTAATTAAAGCCCTTTAATAATTAAAGGGCCTAATATGTTTACCACCACTTTTGTTACCTTTGATAAGTTAAGCTCCTATTGGAAGGTTTCTTTTTATCTGTTTCCTAAAATATCTTGTCACAGTCTTAGAGGTTCAGCTTGACTGGCTGTCATTCCTAATATTTATTTTGCATTTTAAATTATTTGTTAATTTGATAGTGGTATTAGAGTTGAATTTCTTTATAAATAGCCAACTTTTTCTTGAATTGATTATTTCTATCATCATTCTTTTACTTTCACACTTATAATAATTTTTTTATAATTGTCTTTTGATTTGATTTGGATTCATTCTGCTGTGTGTTTACCAACTTCTGGTATTAGTTAAAAGCTTAGACTGTCTTTCTGCCCTTTTTCTTTCAACAAATGAACATTAAGTTTCTATTTTTTTATTTCTATTTGATTTCATCAATATTCTTTATTTCTAAATACTTTACAATTCTTCTGTGATTTACCATATTGCCAAGATATATTTTGCAAAACATATTGAAACTTCCAAATGTTTCAGAAAGTTGTTCTTGATATCAAATAATTAAAAAAATCATAGAACACCTTTGATGTAATTTATTACCCATAAATATACTTTCTTCTGTGGATTGGTATGTATACATATATATTTTTTCCCTTTTTACAGTTTCCATATCATAGAATTACCATGGTAAATAGATGGCTCAATTTTTTTGTTTTAGTTTGTCTTTCTGTTTTCTTTTTCAGTGCTCTAATGAAGAAATGAATTAATAATAGAAATTTATTTAAATGTTCCAATATGAATGTGGATTTGTCAAATGATATTTTTATTATCACTAGATTTACACAGGTGCTATTTTTTTAACCATTTATAAATTGGCCTATTTTAAAATGATTTAAAAGTAATGCTACTTGCAAAACTGTTTTAACCATATTATTTCTTTATATGAAATAGTTAAAATTTATTCTATCATTTTATATTATATCTTTACTTATTTCCTAGAGTTGTTTCAGATTCCTACTTATTTTATATAATTCATCACTACATAGGGTTCATGCGTTTATATTGACTCACTTTGACATTCTTTGTGTTTTAACTGCTGCTTAAGTCCCATTTATTGTTATTGTGACTGTTTAAAAAAGATTGATTGATACAAACACATTTTGTGTTATTGCCTCCACATTTTATTCTTTTTTATTTTTCTTTAATTAATTAACCATACACACTAACCATGATTTAAGAAGTCAGAGATGCTGGTCCATGTCTGTGATCATGGCAATTCAGGGCCTGAAGCAAGAGTATCACAAGTTCAAAGCCTGCCTGGGTTGCAGAGCAAGTCCAGTGCCAGCCTGAGGTACTTAGTGAGAAGCTGTCATAAATGTAAATGAAAAAAATTATTTAAAGTAAACAGAGAAAAATGAGCCATGTAATCAGTGTATGCCAAATACACTCCATGGGAATCCTCAATGAAAGAAGCTCAGTCCTGTCTTCAGAGAGCTTTCTTCAGGAGGCTGTGACTAAGAGTAGTCACAGGAAGAATGACAACACAGTTTTTTATCAAAGGGGACATGCTAGGAACAAATTAGAGCATGATCTTAATTAATTAAGAGGTACTGTGGCTACCTAATTCAAGATTCCAAGAGCAGTGGTTGGTTCATTGTAGTAAATGGGCGAGCTTTGGGCTAGTGCACAGAGATGGAAAAGGCATTTTGTTCTATCTGCATTTCCCCCGATCTTCCTCTGGTTTATGGCACTATGATCAAGTGCATTTACTTAGTTTAAGCATTTCATGTAGGGGAAAGAGATCTGCCTTCTGTCCTCACTCTGAACATCACTATATGTCCGTCATAATTTCAATATGTATGAATTAGACTTCACAAAATGTATGTTATAGGATGACCGTGAGCGCTAGTAAAATTACAAAGATATATGTGGACTCATAAATTTGATTGTTAGAATTTGGAAATTTCACATGGGGAAGCTGCATTCTAGGTATCAAATAAGCATTTAGATTTGCTCTATAGTGAAGAGATTCTGTATATTATATAAATTTTACTTTATTCTTTTAAAATGGCAGTTATAGGTTTTAATTTTACTTGTGTAATGTGACTTTATCTCTGTTAAGCATCCAGAAACGGTGGTTGTTGGTGAGCCACAAAAAGAGTAAATCCATGCACTTCACATACAGGGAATAGTATGATTTTTAACAGACAGAAGTATAAGTTTGACATTTCACATTTTGTCACTTGATCTTGCTGGATTGATTTATGATAGACAATAAAGCTGTCAACGGCCTTTTGTTGTTGGCAGTGTTTTAGTGTTCAGATTATGAAAATGGAAAGTTTTGCTGTACAGAGAAAAGAAGGGAGTTCTTTGGCTGATATGAATGAATGACAGTTCCTCCCAAGAATAGAGCTGGGTGCTGGGAGGCTGAGATGCCACTCTCTCCTTAGCAATGCAAATCCCATTAAAATCACCTCTATCACACATTCATATATAATGTATAGTCGGTTTCACTACCAGGGGCAAAGCTGTTTGGAAAATGGAGAAATGAGGGAAAGATTAGTTCAACATAATTTCTGTAAAATAAAACATATCTGCCCTTATAAAGGGATGGTTAAAGCCCTTATGTTTCCCTAGACTTTTGAGCCTGGTAACATTATTTTAGTGAATATCAGAACACTAACATTTAAAAACTTATTTCATTTTCTCCTTTGAATTTTTTTTTAATTGTGGAGGCATTTTCTCTAACCATTGATGAATAATGAATAAATGAATGAATAATAGTATTATACAAAACTCCTTTTGCTAGTGATTTTTCACTTGACCCAGAATGTGAATATCCAAGAAGAGTAGTGCTCTATCCCAGACATCTGGAATAATCATGGTGGGTTTGTGTGCCAGATAGAAGTAATAGCTGTTTATTAGATTATTTTTGCTTATGGAACATCAGGCATGTTATTAATAGTATTTTATCATTTATTACAGTGAAATTATCTACCTCCCAGTCTGGAGCAACATTAAAGTAACCTATCTTTACCTATCTCTTAAAGAGAAGCCATGACTAGGCAGGGAAAAAACACATTTATTGTTGGTTTTGCCTGTGTTGATTACAGTAAGCTGAGGAGTGATAAAGGAACATAGTTTAACTACCTGGATTAAGCTGGCTGCTGAAATGTTGGACAGATCCATGACATTTCTAAAATAGCAGAAATTGAGAACATCAGTCCTTGCATCCTGACTGGTTCTTCTCAGTTATCATCCTCCCTTGTGCCCTTGCAAATTTCTCCTTAAGATTTTTCAAAATGGATGAAACTTCACCCTGTCAGCCAAACTACTCTCTGAATTTTATTTTTGCTTCCAGAACAGACGGTCTTTTAATAAATCTCAATTACTGGTTGCTTTTTCTCAGAGTCACCTTTCCAAGCCCTTGAGACCATAACAGCATCCAGACGTTGTTTAGATAATGCTACTATGGAAGTATAAAAATGTGCTAACATGCTCTAATGATATAGAAAATTCACTCCAGCCATTAAAGTTAAAAGTTATACTCAGAGCAAAAACAATTCAGTTGATGACATTTATGCCTCATGAACTGGAGCACAATGCATTACTGTTTCCTACCATAGTTTAATGAAGTTCTATGGTGTTCAATCTGTGATGTTCAGTTATTCCTTTCATAAGGAATTTCTTTTTAGTTAATTTGTATTCAACATAATCACTAATAATTTATTAATGTATTCAAATTAAAATATTTCTATTATTTCTTCTGTGTTCAAACATTTCTTCTCTTTTCTACTCTCTTATCTTGCCCTTTGAAAAGCTAATCACATTTTTCTTAATTTTCCATTAACTTTTATCATATATCTATTGCAATAAAAACATGAAAGTACTTTTGATTTATCAACATCTGTTTTTAAGTGGTACCTTTAAAATTATTTCTACTGTGTTTGTGTATGTGTCTTTTGAAAAAATTCATGTATGAATATTTGCTTCATTTATATGCAACAAGTGTGTGCAGTACCCATATAGGCCAGAAAAGGGTTCCAATCCCCTGCAACTGGAGTTACAGATAGTGTGACCTGTGCTAGGTCCAGAAACCAAACCCAAGTCATCTCCAGGCACAGCAAGTGATCGTCACCATTGAACCATCTCCTCTCCAGCTCTGACTGCATATTTTAGTTAGTAGGCCAACTAATGTGTTGTCCTAAGGCATTTGAAAGCATACTTAGCTTTGATTGATTCTTCCAATGTTTGTCTAATGCCTCTCCATCTCCGGCCCCATCACCACTGTACTCTTCCATCCCCAGTTTTGCCTTTTCCATCTTTATGCCAAAGTATGTATTGCACTCAACTCCCTCTTCCATAAGACCTTGTTTCTTCTGCTTAGGGGCCTTCATGTAGTTTTTATCTATATTCTCATACTCCCCATCCCATAAATAAAATATGTAAAAATTAAAAGCTAGAAACCATATGTGAGAGAGAATATGCAATATTTGTCCTTTGATCCTAGGTTTCTCAATGAATGTCCTGTTTTCTAGTTCTATCCATTTGTTTGCATGTTTCTTAATTTCTTTTGGATTTATGGTTAAATGAAATCTGATTGTGTTTAAGAACACTGTGTGTTTGTGCCATATTTTCATTATCGGTGACATTTTGATGAGCATCTAGGCTGATACCATTTTCTAGGTCTTGTGAAAAGAACATCAGCAAACACATATATGCATTGTATTGGTGGTAGGATATGGTTTAAGGGACATACACACACACACACACATATATATATACATATACATGTATATACATATATACATATGTACACATATATATCCAGGACTGAAGGAGTGATAGATTTGAGTGCTATTGTAGCTTCTCTTTCCCAATACACACCATCATCTGGTGTCATATGCTTTCTTGATGACCAAGGATGTATACTTTGAAAAACATTTTGTATATTTTTTCCTTATTTTGACAACTCTCTGTTGAGTTCATTGGGTCATTTACTGATTAGCAGTTTTAACTTTGTGAAATTTAAGATTTGAAATTCTTTATATAATCTATCATCTATCTATCTATCTATCTATCTATCTATCTATAGATATCTATCTATCGCATTAGGTAGGATGTCAGATATTTTCAGACATAGCTAGGCAGAAGTTTTAAATATTTATGTAATCTCATTTGTTAATTCTTAGGGCAATTGCTTGTGTAATTGTCTTGCCTGTGCTTAGATCTCGTAGTGCTTTCTATGTTTATATCTAGCACTTGCAGCATTTCAGGCTTTAAATTCAATTTTTTGATATACTTTGAATTGATTTTTTTGTGCAAGAGAAGGGATATGGATCTAATTTTCATTGTCAAGTGTCTTATTCTATTTCTTTTTTTCCTCCAGTGTTTGAAATTTTCCTTGGCAGAGGTTTTACCTTTTTGATTAGGTTTATTTCTGTGTATATTTATAAGCTATTGTGAATGAGATTTTTTGTTTTATTGGTATATAGAAAGGCTACCTATTTTTGTGTTAATTTTGTATACTGCTACATTACGGAAAGACCTACAAGTTTTCTGGTAGTGTTTATTGGATCTTTTAAGGAAGGAATCGTGTCATTTGTTAACAGATGTAATTTCACTTCTCCCTTTCTCATTTGTAACTCTTTTCTATCCCTTGATCTTGATGTGCTGGCAAAAATTTTGAACACACTTTTGAACTCATATAGTACAATGCTCATCACATTCCATATTTTAGATAAAATGCTGTCAGTTTTCCCCCATTTGCTGCAGCATTGCCTAATAGGTTGTTATATTTAGCCTTTGTTATGTAGAGATGAATTGTTTGTAGACCCAGCTTCTTCTGGATAGGAATCATAAAGGTGTGTTGAACTTTGAAAATGTTTTTATTTATTGGAATGATCAAGTGTTTTCTTTCTTAATTATGTTTATATGGTTTCTTCAAACATTTATAACTTACCTATATTCCTGGGATGACCTCATGTTTGCCATGATGTATGATTCTCTTCATGTGTTCCTGAATTTGATTTGCAATTTTCTGGTTGAGAATGTTCCCATCTACGTTCATCCAGGAAACGAGTCTTTGCTTGCTGGATGATTCTTTTCTCATTTTGCTATCTTAGTTAAACTCCTTCCTAAAAATAAATACCCTGTTTTCTTGAGAAGTATTGCTGATAAATCTCCTTTGGAGATTGGTGAAATTCAGTAGTAATCCATCCAGTCCTGGACTTTTCATTGTAGAAAAATTCAATTATTGCTTCATTTTGAATTTTAGAGTTTTGTTAAAATTCTTGATAACTTTTAATTTTCATTTCATAAGGTCATATGCACTTATAGATCTATCCATCTCGTCTAAGATTCTCAATCTTTTGAATACTCATTTTTTAAATATTCTCTAGTGATATTGTGAAACTATTTTAACTGTTCCCTTTCATGTGTGATTACCCTTATTTCCTTCCTTCCTTCCCACTTCTTCCTTTCTTTCTTTCTTTCTTTCTTTCTTTCTTTCTCCCTTCCTCCCTCCCTCCTTCCCTCCCTTCCTTCCTTCCTTTTTTTCTTTCTTTTTTTCTTTCTTTCTCTAGTTTGTGTAGGTTTTATCAATCATGTTATTTTCTTAAATAATTTATTCGTTGATCAATTTTACACGTGGTCTTTCAGTCTCGATTTCATCTTTTTGTTATTGTTTTTTGTTTCTGTTTTGTTTTGCGATTATATTTATTAGTTTTTACTGTCTACTATTTAGACCCTGTCTTCTTTGTTCATTTTTTACATAAAATGATGGTATTTTATTAGTTTTTGAGGTCACTCTGGTTTTATAAAATAGGTACTTACCAAATGTCCTCTTAGGATTTCTTTGGCTGTATCACAGAGGTTCAGGCATTTTGCATTGTAATTTTCATTTGATTGGGTAATTTTTAAATTTATTCTAAATTTTCACAGTGACTCTCTGTTGATTTCAAAGCATATTAATCATCCCCCAGTCTGGGTATGGCTTCTTAGGCTACTTCTGTTGTTGATTCCAGTTCTGTATTCTATTTGGATTTGTAGATATCTTGGAGACAACAGAGTGTTGGATACTGTTTATTAATCCACTCAGCTAGTTTGTCTATTTTAATTGGCGAATTACAGCATTTCCACTAAAGAGTATTAATGTTGAAAGGACTCTCCATTTTCAATAATTTTTGTACATGTTTCTCTAATCAGTTGGCAGGTTTCTTAGTGGTTCTTTCCTCCCTTCATTTTAGTACTAGAAATTTTTGTTTCCTCTGACATGATGGATTTCTTCCTGGCTTCCCTCTATTTATTTGTCCCTCTCAAGAAATATATTCTTTCTTGAATTTCTTTTAGTTAAACTGTCTCCTTTTCCGTTTGTGTATACATTTCTTTTAATAAGTATAGTTTCATCTTTCTTTGGACTGCTAGCTTCCAAACAAAGACATGGAAACTAATTATTAACTATGGAAGCTTGACCTCAGGTTAGACTTGTTCCCAGGTAACTCTTAAAACTTAAATTATCCTATTTATATTTCCCTATGTTCTGCTTTGTGGCTTGTTACCTCTTCTCAATACAGTAAGTCCCAGGTTCTTATTGTCTTGTTGGAGATTTGAATCCCTGCCTCTTCGATTCTTCCTCAGAGTTGTTCTTTCTCCCTAGAAGTATGAAAATAGGCTTGTAAACTTCCCTGTTCACTCTGTGTACCCTGTCAGGTTCAGAGACAGTGGCATGAGAGTACTTCTTTGGAAAAATGTAGTTTACATGGTATTTGGGGTGGGCGATAAGAATGTGAATATTTAAGTTGTGAAGTAGGGAAGGTAAGATGATGTAATAATGAGAAGGAAAGTTTATAGGTTAGAAGGATGAAATGACCTATAGAAAAAACTATATGTTAGATTTAGAAAAAGGAAGGACAGAAATATAAGTCTTTTCTAATAAAATACAAATTATAACTCAAAAACTAAATGCTTAGAGGACAACAGTGCAGCTACTAAAACCCTGTAAATCTATCTGTACAAAATAATTGAAATGATTCTTGTAATTAAAATATAAGTGGATAATATAAACAATGAATATTGAAATACAAACACAAATAAGCAATACAGTTCATGTTTTGCCCAGCTTTGGGAAGACCCACCTACTGTGTTTGTTCTATCAGGCACAGAACAAATTTTGTACAAACTTGGTGTGACCCAATATAGCTTCTTGATGTGGCTGGAGTAGAGAATGTTGAAGATCTCTTGTTTCAGATTTCCTCCCCACCATTTGCTGCAGCCCCACAGTCTGTGCTGCCTGGCTTCTATTGGTCCCACCAGGATGCTGTACAATGCTCCACGTTCCAATGATCTCCTCTTAAGGATCCAATCCCTTCCTCCTCTTGCCAGTGGACAGGGGAGGAGAATATCATGAGCATTGCACTGAGTCCCACTGTCTTCTCATGGCACACTAACTAAATTCAGCTTCCTGCACATCCACTTCTCCAGCATCCTGCACATAACCCCAGTTCCTTACTCCCCTGCAGCCCCATGGTGGGAAGAGATGATTAGCATTGCTAATCTTTCTACTTTACATTTCTTTTATCCTTTTTTAATTTTTTCCTTTTCGGTGCAGCATCTGTGTCTCCTTGTGCTCCACTTTCCTCTTTAGTGATGGAGGTCAGTCTCAGATTTGGGGTTCCAGCAGTGTGAATCATCTCCCCCAGATCTAATAGTTCTTGGTGCTCCACTTCTTGAAAATACTACCCTGGCAAGGCCCAGCTCAGTTCTGACCACTTTATATGGGGTGCTGTCTGGGTACTGCATGGAGAGACTCTTCACTTAGTCTTACTTTGGTTTCTGTAGCTCTCTCTCTTGCTTCTCTGTTGGCGTCTTTTCATCGTGATCTCATCTGAACTCACTGTCTTAGAGATACTGACTCTGATCTTCTAGCTTCCTCTGTCTTCATACTTTTTAGAACCTTAAACTTTACTCCACATTTCCCTTTCTTTTTGGTCTATTTTTTTACCATGTGTTTTAATTCTCTGTATTTTTAAGATACACTAGAACTTTGGGGCCTGCATGGGTCAGGACTAGATCCTCTCCATATTTATTATGGCTGTTAGCTTGATGTTTTCATAAGACTACTAAGAGTGGGAGCGGGTGTGTCTCTTGACTCTTTTTATCCTGCTCTTGGGACTCTTTTCCTCCCATTGGGTTGCCTTGTCCAGTCTCAGTATGAAGGCTTTTGCCTTGTCTCATTGTGTCTTCTTTTGTCCTCGTTGGCCATCCTCTCCTGGAGGCCTACTCTTTTCTCAAGAGAAAACAGAGGGGGGAGAGTGGATCTGGGAAAGAGAGCAGATGGTGGGGAGCTGGGAGGAGTGGGGGGATGGGAAACTGTGGATGGAGTATTTTGGATGAGAAAAGAATCTATTTTCAGTAAAAATTTTAGGAAATTAAAAGGAAAGAAAAAAAGGTTAGCTGTTAAGTTAAACCAAATTCATTCTGTTTAACGTTCCTTCCATTCACATGTTTCTTTTGTTAGTATAGATATAACCTTGTGTGCATGTAGATGCGTGTTTGTGTGGATGTGTATTATGATGTTGGTCACAAGATCTCAGACCTGTTCGGTTGATATTTTTATATGCTACCATAATTAAAGAATAATACTTTTGTTTGGTAGGTAGCGATAACTTGACATATAATTGATTTCATTTAGCATTTATAGTAGTCATAACACTGACATACAATGTGCATAATTTCTCTTAAATATGGTATGGGAGAGAAGGCTCTATAGCTAAGAAAGCTTGCTGTTCTGTTAGATGACCCAACACCCTTGTAGGTGACTCACAATCATCTGTAGTTCCAGTTTCAGGGGAATGACTTCCACGGAAAACCGTACACATGTGGCATATGTACCATACAAATGCCAACACAAACACACACATATATACATAAATTTAATGATATATATTATCAAATATAATATATATGTATATATTTAAAGTAGCATACTTTTTTTTTCTTCCTTCTCACAGTTTTCTTCTTGAGAGTCATGATCTCATATAAATTTATCATTTTGGTATACATGGTTCATTCTGATTGGCTTCTAATGATTGGAATATTGATTTCCAGTTGACTGTGCTATACTGTTGGGCACTTCTACCTTCCCTCTATCTCACAGTTTGGTGTCTACTGTTCCTCTTCTGCCTGTCCTCTATCTGTCCTCTTCTTGTGTGATCCTTAAAAAAAAAATATGCAGCTGCCATGATATGGGCTGCCCATGAAGAGATATACCTGGCAAAGAGCTGAGCAAGGCTTCTGGTCAATATCCAGAAAGTTAACAGAATTATTTAGTTGAAAAGTCCATGAAAAATGGAACCCTGCCAACACTCTTGCAAATGAACTTGGAAACATAGCCTCTCCAGTCAAGTATACAGATAACACTGAAGACCTAGCTGTCAGATGAGAGAAAATGAATTAAAGACCTTGAAATACAAGCACTTAACTGATCCTTATGTAGAGTTTGATTCATAGAAACTGTGACATAATAAATAATTGTTATATTAAACTAGCCAGTGCTACAGTAATTTGTTACACAGAAATACTTGATCAATATACTCCGTTTTCTTTTGTATTTTCCATTTACATATTGAATAGGTATTTTATATACGCTTTATTTGTTCCTTCTTATTTTAGTTATTGCTAATTAATTTCCCATAAGTTTAATTGTAAATATTTTTCTTCCATATATTGCTTTAGTTTCTCTCTTATTCTATATGTAATCAGCTGCTGAATTATTCCATATTAGAGTTATGTAATTTCTATTTAGCCATTTTATATTAATTCTATCAAGTCAAAATTTTGCTATTTAATCTAATTATTAGTCATATTATTCTTAATAATATGAATTGTATGTCTAATTACTCCAGTTTTGAAAACATTGAAATTCTATTTCTTTTTCTTTTTAAATTAGTATTCTCAATCAAATTTGGTTGTTTTGTTCTTGATTTTTTATTTAAAAAATGCAGATTTTCCACAGATAAAATTATTTTCCTTACTGTCATTATACATGTGTTTAAATATAGCATAAGAATGAGTCCCTCTGATGCTGGCAATACCCACAGTCTTAGAACACCAAGTCAGTTGGTTTCACATCACTAAAATCATGTTTTGTGTAGATTGGTATATATGTATTCATCACAGTTGCAGTGATTAAATATAATGTCTTAACCCTAATGCATAGACTGTATGGTGTAATTAATAACTGTGCACATTATAATTATCAACATTTAATTATTATTAATAATATAATTATATATAAATAACAATGTTAATGTAGTTTTTTGAAAAAAACAATTTCCAGTGTAAGTACCTACACAGGTATTTACAATCCTCCACCTTCAAGACTTCTGTTGGGAATACTCAAAAATGAACATTCCAGCTGTGCCTCTTGACTAGCTCTTTCCTCACAGACAGAGGGGGTTATGCATATGACCTTCAGCTGAGTATCTAGTTACTTCTTCCAACCAATTGTTTGCAATTCTTCACTAACTGTCAGAGGTATTGGAGAGTTTAGACGATATGAGTGAAAAATGTTGAGGGGAAGGAGTTGGAGCTATATAGATATTTTTTCTTGATGATTTAATTTTTCTTGATTTTCTTCTTGATGGTGCAGTAGTACAGTTTGTCTACTTTAAGGTCACTTGTGTTCCTACCCATAACCTCTCACCTATGGTTCTGTAAGTAAGCTTAATAAATCCATTGGTTTTCCTGATGAACATTGGTGGGCTTATATCAATGTTTGTCAATGGGATAGTAGAAATAGGGTTAGACATTATTTATGTCTCTTTCCAGGAAGGGATTTTAGGAAGAATGCTACATGCTACATATCTTAAGATCTGTGTCTTTTCCACATTTCTGACATTGTTTTCTCTATTCTCCTATATAACAAACAACATGTTTTCTATTTGCTTGTTAGTCTATGATAATGCATGCTCTCATGCAAGTCTTTCAAACATTTATCATTTGACACTGACTTCAAAAGAGAAAATAAAATAAAAAAAAATATTTATGGGAGTTAGATCAAGCCAAGAAGATAGATAGTCTTTAGTTCATGTGTCTTCTCTTGCCACAAATTTCCAGGTGCCAAGAGCACACGCATACACCATTATACCTAGCTTTTCAGTAGCTTTTGAATAATTTTGTCACATCATGCATTGTGCTTGGCCAGTTATTAGAGTCATAAATACTTTAGATTTTAAATGTTTAAATTGAAAATAATAAGGATATCTGTCAGTGAGGAGCTTGCAGCTAATGAGATAATTCATGCTAATTAAATAAGAATGCCTGATACATCAAACAACTCATTAATTTTAAAGAACACTGCTATTGTTATTATCAACATGATTATTAATATTACTGTGTGCTTAAGAATTTCTTAGGCCAAGTAAACTACTGAATCTATGTAATTATTTTTAGGAAAAGATTTTCTAAGTTGACAGTAGAGGAATGTAAATCTCTGTCTTTATATTTTGCATTGATTTCATCATTTTAAAGAAAGAAAATAGACCTTGACCAGGCTGTGATGAAAGGGTAATTGAAAAGCTATGCTAAACATTCTCATTATAACATAACCAGACACATGTCTACATCTTAATCTTTCTATCCCAAGACAATATGCTCTGTAATGGTTAACAATAACTATAGGGCCAAGCCAAGAAAAGTCCCTTGGATGGATGCTGACTTGTCTATCATAGAGACTCTCCATTTTCAGAGTGAGACGTCCACAACAGCACAGTACCCACCATTGATTACCTAATTACACAATCACCCCATCAGCGGATCAGTGCAACATCTGTGACCCCCGTGTGTCACCATCACCACCCCCTCTGTCGATTCCCCTAGAGCTTCACTGAGGCGGTTCTACTGACATAATATATTCATTATCCATTAGATCTGGCACACGCTCTGCGGTGCTCAATTACGATACAATCGAGCGAAGGGTCTGGTGTCGGCCAATGTAATGACTTTCTGATTATCTGTCTTTAAATGATGAATGAAATGAAAATGTACTGCTCAAACCAAATATAAGATTGTTAGGATGCCAAATGAAAATTGTGCAGAGCCTGCTTTAGGGCAGGATGGCAGATGCTTGCTTTTATGCAGCAATAGATATCTAAAGACAGTCTCAAAATCATCCCTACCTTTCACTTATAAGATTGTTGTGAGACTATGGAATCTAAGTCATAAATTGACAGTTTTAGGCCATTGAAATATCCTTTAAGTGAGGCTTTACTTCCTAAGATTGTATAATACTTTCATGTGAGCTTAATATTTCTACTCTACTTGATCAAATAAACTGACCTCCCAGTAATAGATTTATTGCCTCCAGTTTGTCACCTGGATCAAATTTTATTTTTCAGCTGTTTTTGTCTCATGGAGAGCTGTAAAATAATTAGGCAGATTGATACATAGACAAGATTTTTTTAAAAAAAAAACAAGCCAGGATTATAAATAAGTGGGAGATTCAAAAACATTTTGTTGTTCAAATAATTATGAAGCAGGTGTTTGAAGGTACAGTCATTTCTGTTTCTGTTTACATCTTTAGTTATTATTCTGTTAATTATAATTGAAAATCCAATAGAGCTTCATATTGAAGCACTCAGAGCTCTGACTGAAATTACTGCTTCTCGGCTTATTCCTTTAAATAGAACACATTGGACTTTTGATTATGAAGTAAATTTAAAAATCTAATCCCCTTCCCAGCTCTTTAAATGCTGTATAATAATTGAACATTTTGAAAGACATAGAAAAGGAAGAAGTTCAAGAGTATTAATTTTTTGCTTTCAGTATTTGGGGAAATTTCTAAAGTAACCTCATTCCTATATGGCTATCAGAAATGTGGGCAAATCCCAGCTCGAATGGGCCCTCCACTGATATAAGAAAGTTGGCAAAAATATGTTTTCTGAAGTTAAAGTTACTATATTTTTTTCTTTTTTTTTCTTTCTTTTTTCCTATTTGAGACACTACCCCCGATTTGATCTTCAAATAAAATGAGGTTGGTTTGAATCCTCATTTAACTAGAACCACGCCATAGAGTACTTGATGACTCCTTTCATAATGGATTGGTAGCCCTACACCCCTGAGGAAAAAAGTGAAACTTATACTCTCCATATGTGTATTTTCTTTTTTCTATAATTCAATTTCTTTTTTTTAACATTTTTTTATTGAGAAAAGGAGAAAAAAAAAACAAGTTTCCACCTCCTCCCAGCTTCCCATTTCCCTCCCCCTCCTCCCACCCTTCTCCCCCTCCTCCCACCCTTCTCCCCCTCCCCCCACTTCTCTCCCCCACCCTATCCAGTTCAAAGAGCAGTCAGAGTTCCCTGCCCTGTGGTAAGTCCTAGGTCCTCCCCCCTCCGTCCATATCTAGGAAGGTGAACATCCAAACTGGCTAGGCTCCCACAAATCCAGCACATTGCGTAGGATCAAAACCCCGTGCCATTGTCCTTGGCTTCTCATCAGCCCTCATTGTTCGCCATGCTCAGAGAGTCCAGTTTTATCCCATGCTTTTTCAGTCACAGTCCAGCTGGCCTTGGTGAGCTCCCAATAAATCAGCTCCACTGTCTCAGTGGGTGGGTGCACCCCTCGTGGTCCCGACTTCTTTGCTCATGTTCTCCCTCCTTCTGCTCCTCATTGGGACCTTGGGAGCTCAGTCCAGTGCTCCAGTGTGGGTCTCTGTCTCTATCTCCATCCATCACCAGATGAAGGTTCTATGATGATATGCAAGATATTCGTCAGTATTGCTATAGTATAGGGTCATTTCAGGTTCCCTATCCTCAGCTGCCCAAGGAACTAAGCGGGGACCTCGGCTTGGGCACCTGGGAGCCACTCTAGGTTCAAGTCTCTTGCCAACCCTTAGGTGGCTCCCTTAACTAAGAATTGTGCTTCCATGCTCCCCTATCCAACCTTCCTTTATCCTAATCCTCCTGTTTCCCCAAGTTCCCCCCATCCTCCCCTTCTCCCTTTTCTCTCCCCATCTCCCCTTACCCCCATCCCACCCCACCCCCAAGATCCCAATTTTCTCCCTAGCAATTTTGTATACTTCCCATAGCCAAGAGGATAACTATATGTTTTTCCTTTGGTTCAACTTCTTACTTAGCTTCTTTAGGATCACCAATTGTAGAATCCGTGACCCTTATTTATGGCTAGAAATCAATTATGAGTGAGTATATCCCATATTCAGCTTTTTGGGTCTAGGTTACCTCACTCAGGATAGTGTTTTCTACTTCCATCCATTTGTATGCAAAATTCGAGAAGTCATTGTTTTTTACCGCAGCATAGTACTCTAATGTGTAGATATTCCACACTTTCTTCATCCATTCTTCCATTGAAGGGCATCTAGGTTGTTTCCAGGTTCTGGTAATTACAAATAATACTGCTATGAACATAGTTGAACAAATGCTTTTGTCATATGATAGGGCATCTGTAGTAATATGGGGTGGCAGGGCTGCGTCCCCCACACCCGGCCGCCCACATGGCTAGCTTATGCCCCAAAATAATTACACAGACACTGTATTCTTTTAAGCACTGCTTGTCCCTTTAGCTCTAGCACTTACAGGCTAATTCTCACATCCCGATCAACCCATCTCTAATAATCTGTGAGAATCGGTCTTACCGGGAAGATTCTAGCCTAGTCCATCCTGGGTCGAAGCCTCATGCCGGGAGCGGGGCATAGCGTCTCTGCTGAGGCATCTGCTCCCGAGAGAGCAGAGCTGTGGAGTCTGAGCTCACTTCCTCTTCCTCCCAGCGTTCTGTTCTGTTTACTCCTCCCACCTATCTTCTAACCAATGAGGGCCAAGCAGTTTCTTTTTATTTAACCAATGACCTTCCTCCATCATTTCCCCTTTTTCGGTTTAAACAAAAAAAAAAAAAGGCTTTAACATTAACATAGCAAAATTACATATAACAAAACAGTTATCAAGTAAAAGTTACAATAGTCTTTATCATAACTAAGGAAAACTATAACTATAACTAACTATTCTCAACACCATCAAAGACTCCAGAAAGATACAATACTACCTAAGCAAACAAGAAAAAAGCAACTTTTAAAACTTTAGAAATGACAGAGACATCTCACTGCCTGGACAGTCACCCAAAGTTCCTCTGTACCGTTGGGGCATTCATCTTCAGCCTTCAGGCCCATGCTATCCAGCAGACATTTCCATAAAGCAGGAACATTCAAAGTCAGTTCAGTCACAGTCAGTTCAGTCACTATCTGTTGTGTCCTGCAGAATGTCTCGCAGACTCTTTCATGAATTAGGAACCCCGAAAGATCATCTCACCTTAGCCAAGTTCAGTAGTCCTCTCTCTGCGGGTTCTCTGTGTCCAGTTTATGCAATAGTCCAGGCAAGAGCAGTTTCTTGCCCAAATGGCTATCAAACTCCATAAGGTGCCTCTTCGATGCCCATCTTCCTCTTGAAGTAGATTGGTGCTGCCAGGAGCAGAGTGTCTCATTGTCATGAAAAGTCCTCAGTTATTAAAACATTAAATGTCCTATTCTGTAGTCTTTGAAAGACATGAAGAATGTCTATCTAAAGTATATCTCTATATATCTAGAAAATCTAACTAACATGACTGCAAGCTTTACTATTACTGATGATTATCCATTAACCTATATTTCTTAATTATACAGTACATATTTAAAAGAATTACACAATCACAATACCTTAATCAAAATCAGAAACACTTACACATATAACAAAGTTGACCATAAATCTCTATCAATAAAGCAAAATCTATACTAATGCAAATTATTCATATCTATATCATATCCCCCTTTAAATGTAAAAGAACGTTTATAAGCCATATTTGGGCACATGGGCGCAGTTTTTTCTCTCCAAACTGCTTCCTGCTGAATGGGGGTGTCATTAATGAGGTCTTTCACGGTATAACCTGTGTGCTAGTTTCATCTCAGTTGGCAGTTGAACAAAGCAATTTTCTGAAGATGTTCACAACAACCCTTCAGGAGGGCATGGTCCATCATACCAAATCGGAATAGAAGAAATGAACAGGGTCTCATCCTCGGTGAAAACAAAATAAGAAACTCCTCTCCAAAGTATCATATCCTTAGATCCAAATTCAAAATATCTATGTTGGATTAGTTCAGCAGCATTTATAAATAAATATCTTTTAGCAGCTGTTGCTCCTTCCTCAGCATTCAAATAATTTAAAGAGAGCATAATAGCATACAGTATCAAAATTCTCTGTGTATTTTCCATCTTTGTGCAGCTTTTAGCATACAGTATCAAGATTCTCTGTATTTTCCATCTTTGTTCATTTTATTTTAACCTCTATTTTGTTTATTTTTACTTTTAACTTTTTGTTTTTTGAGACAGGTTCTCTGTATCTTTGACCTGAAGTAACTCTGTAGACCAGGCTGTCTTTGAACTCTCAGAGATCCGCCTGTCTCTGCCTCCCAGGCATTGGGATTAAAGGTGTAAGCTACTACACCTTGAACTCACAGAGATCTGTTTGTCTCTGCCTTCTAGGCACTGGGATTAAAGGCGTGTGCTACCACACACAACAACTCTCTTCCTTTTTTTTTTTTGTTTTTTACTTTAAGAACTTCAACTTTTAGTCTGCATATATTTTTAACACACTTTAAACCATTCAGAAATTTTCTCTGCCTTTGAATCTCTCTTTACTGTATATCTCTCTTTTTCTGGCCACACGAATCTTTAATTTACCAAGCAATCTCAGTAGGACTAAAGGCGTGGCTTTGCCAGCTAGATCCAGTCCATTCCTTAGCTTTCCAGCCTCATGGCGGATATACAGGCTGTAGCCATGTTTACTGCAACAACTGTATGGCATTTCAAGGTCCCTGCCAGCAAGTGAGCTACAACAGACAACACTCAAGTCCTCTCTCTTGGTAGCCGGCCCTCCTGCCTCAAACAGTCAGAGTTTGCCCTGGCAGGATGGCCCAGAAAGCCGGCATTTTTAAACGGCGCAGCTTTTTTCCTGCTACGGCTGAAAACCAAAAAGCATGCGTTCAGCTTTTCGTCAACACCATTTAAGTGTTTCGTGGCAGGACCTCTTAATGAGCTGCAGACTTTGCAGCTAAAGCTGAGTCGGGAAGCCTCTCTTAGATGAGGTGCTTGCTTGCCTCTGGCAAGCAGAGTAGACCCGAGAACACAGTGAGTCTAGTTGCCATCAAACAAATCGTAGCACTTTACTCCAAATGCTCTATTCAAAAGCTCTGTCTCCCGCAGGAGCCAGACAGAGATCACAATGGCGGCACAGCCCCAGGAAGTCGGGCTTTAAAATGACACAGCCTTTTTTCTGCTACTGTTGCTGAATCAGGAAATCTCTCAACAGCACGCCACCAACAAACAGCAAAAATCTGTGTTAAACTCTCTTTCCCTTATTTTTAAGCCTTCTCAGGTTTTTTAAGTGGGTTTAGTTGTTCACACGTCTGGGCACCAAATGTAGTAATATGGGGTGGCAGGGCTGCGTCCCCCACACCCGGCCGCCCACATGGCTAGCTTATGCCCCAAAATAATTACACAGACATTGTATTCTTTTAAGCACTGCTTGGCCCTTTAGCTCTAGCACTTACAGGCTAATTCTCACATCCCGATCAACCCATCTCTAATAATCTGTGAGAACCGGTCTTACCAGGAAGATTCTAGCCTAGTCCATCCTGGGTCGGAGCTTCATGCCAGGAGCGGGGCATGGTGTCTCTGCTGAGGCGTCTGCTCCCGAGAGAGCAGAGCTGTGGAGTCTGAGCTCACTTCCTCTTCCTCCCAGCGTTCTGTTCTGTTTACTCCTCCCACCTATCTTCTAACCAATGAGGGCCAAGCAGTTTCTTTTTATTTAACCAATGACCTTCCTCCATCAGGCATCTCTTGGGTATATTCTCAGGAGTGGTATTGCTGGGTCCAGGGGTAGGTTGATCCGGAATTTCCTGAGAAACCGAAACACAGATTTCCAAAGTGGTTGCACAAGATTGCATTCCCACCAGCAATGGATGAGGGTACCCCTTCATCCACAGCCTCTCCAGCAAAGGCTATCATTGGAGTTTTTTATTTTAGCCATTCTGACAGGTGTAAGATGATATCTCAAAGTTGTTTTGATTTGCATTTCCCTGATCACTAAGGAGGTTGAGCATGACCTTAAGTGTCTTTTGGCCATTTGAACGTCCTCTGCTGAGAATTCTCTGTTCAGTTCAGTGCCCCATTTTTTATTTGGGTTAATTAGCATTTTAAAGTCTAGTTTTCTGAGTCCTCTATATATTTTGGAGATCAGACCTTTGTCTGTTGCAGGGTTGGTGAAGATCTTCTCCCAGTCAGTAGGTTGCCTTTTTGTCTTGGTGACAGTGTCCTTTGCTTTACAGAAGCTTCTCAGTTTTAGTAGGTCCCATTTATTCAATGTTGCCCTTAATGTCTGTGCTGTTGGGGTTACACATAGGAAGCAAACTCCTGTGCCCATCTGTTGTAGGATATTTCCCACTTTCTCTTCTATCAGGTTCAGTGTGTTCGGATTGATATTGAGGTCTTTGATCCATTTGGACATGAGTTTTGTGCATGGTGATAGATATGGGTCTATTTTCATTCTTCTACAGGTTGACATCCAGTTATGCCAGCACCATTTGTTGAAGATGCTTTCTTTCTTCCACTGTATACTTTTAGCTCCTTTATCGAAAATGAGGTGTTCATAGGTTTGTGGGTTAAAATCTGGGTCTTCTATATGATTCCATTGGTCGACTTCTCTGTTTTTATGCCAGTACCACACTGTTTTCATTACTGTAGCTCTGTAATAGAGTTTGAAGTCAGGGATGGTAATGCCTCCAGACATTCCTTTATTGTATAGGATTGTTTTGGCTATCCTGGGTTTTTTGTTTTTCCATATAAAGTTGATTATTGTCCTCTCAAGATCTGTGAAGAATTTTAATGGGACCCTGATGGGGATTGCATTGAATCTATAAATTCCCTTTGGTAGAATTGCCATTTTTACTATGTTGATCCTCCCAATCCAAGAGCAAGGGAGGTCCTTCCATTTTCTGGTATACTCCTCAGTTTCTTTCTTCAATGCCTTAAAGTTCTTGTCAAATAGATCTTTCACTTCCTTGGTTAGAGTTACCCCAAGATATTTTATGCTATTTGTGGCGATCGTGAAAGGTGAACCTTCTCTGATTTCCCTCTCTGCTTCCATATCCTTTGTGTATAAGAGGGCGACTGTTTTTTTGGAGTTGATCTTGTATCCTGCCACATTACTAAAGCTGTTTATCAGCTGTAAAAGTTCCTTGGTTGGAGTTTTTGGGGTCGCTTATGTACACTATCAAATCATCTTCAAATACCGAAAGTTTCACTTCTTCCTTTCCAATTCGAATCACCTTGATCCCTTTATGTTGTCTTATTGCTATTGCTAGCACTGTATTGAAGAGATATGGAGAGAGTGGACTGCCTTGTTGTGTTCCTGAGTTTAGTGGGATGGCTTTGAGTTTCTCTCCATTTAATTTGATGTTAGTTGTCGACTTGCTGTATATAGCTTTTATTATATTTAGGTATGACCTTATATCCCTAATCTCTCCAATACTTTTATCATAAAGGGATGTTGGATTTTGTCAAATGCTTTTTAAGCATCTAATGAAACAATCGTATGGTTTTTTTCTTTCAGTTTATTTATATGATGGATTACATTGATAGATTTTCATATGTTGAACCAGCCCTGCATCTCTGGGATGAAGCCTACTTGATCATAATGGATAATTTTTCTAATGTGTTCTTGGATTCGGTTTGCCATTATTCTGTTGAGGATTTTTCCATCAATGTTCGTGAGTGAGATTGGCCTGTAATTCTCTTTCTTGGTTGAGTCTTTGTGTGGTTTTGGTATCAGAGTAACTGTAGCTTCATAAAAGGAATTTGGCAATGACTCTTTTGTTTCTATATTGTGAAATACATTAAGGAGTATAGGTATTAGGTCTTCTTGGAAGTTCTGGTAGAATTCCGCATTGAAACTATCTGGTCCTGGGCTTTTTTTGGTAGGGAGGTTTTTGATAACAGCTTCTAATTCTTTGCGACTAACATGTCTATTTAGATTGTTCACCTGGTCCTGGTTTAACTTTGGTATATGGTATTTATCTAAAAAAGTGTCCATTTCCTTTACATTTTCCAGTTTTGTGGCATATAGGCTTTTGGAGTAAGATCTAATGATTCTCTGAATTTCCTCTCTGTCTGTGGTTATGTCCCCCTTTTCATTTCTGATCTTATTAATTTGCAAATTCTCTTTCTGCCGTTTGATTAGTTTGGATAGGGGTCTGTCAATCTTGTTGATTTTCTCCAGGAACCAGCTTTTTGTTTCATTGATTCTTTGGATTGTTTTCTGTGTTTCTATTTTGTTGATTTCAGCCCTCAGTTTGATTATTTCCAGGCTTCTACTCCTCCTAGGTGAGTCTGCTTCTTTTTTTTCAAGAGCTTTCAGGTGGGCTGTTAAGTCTCCAATGTGTGCTTTCTCTGTTTTCACTTACCGCTTTGAACTTTCCTCTTAGGACTGCTTTCATAGTGTCCCATAAGTTTAAGTATGTTGTTTCTTTGTTTTCATTGAATTCCAGGAAGACTTTAATTTCTTTCTTAATTTCTGCCTTAATCCAGGTATGGTTCAGTAGTTGACTGTTCAGTTTCCATGAATTTGTATTCTTTCTGGGGGTAGCATTGTTGTTGAATTCTAACTTTAATCCATGGTGATCTGATAAGACGCAAGTTGTTACTAATATTTTTTTGTAACTGTGGATGTTTGCTTTGTTACCGAGTATGTGGACAATTTTCGAGAAGGTTCCTTGAGCTGCAGAGAAGAAGGTATATTCTTTCCTATTTGGGTGGAATGTTCTATAGATGTCTGTTAAGTCCATTTGATACATTACCTCCATTAATTGTCTTATTTCTCCGTTAAGTTTCTGTCTGATTGACCTGTCCATTGGTGAGAGAGGAGTATTGAAGTTTCCTACTATTAGTGTGTGCGGTTTGATGGCTGCCTTGAGTTTTAGCAATGTTTCTTTTATGTACGTGGGTGCTTTTATATTAGGGGCATTGATGTTCAGGATTGAGACTTCATCCTGATGAACTGTTCCTGTTATGAGTATAAAATGCCCCTCTCCATCTCTTCTGATTGATTTAAGTTTGAAGTCAACTTTGTTAGAGATTAATATGGCCACACCTGCTTGTTTCTTAGGTCCATTTGCTTGATAAGCCTTTTCCCAGCCCTTTACTCTGAGTAGGTGCCTGTCTTTGTGGTTGAGGTGTGTTTCTTGTAAACAGCAGAATGTTGGATCCTGTTTTCGTATCCAATCTCTTAGCCTGTTCCTTTTTATAGGTGAGTTGGGTCCATTGACATTAAGTGATATTAATGACCAGTGGTTGTTAACTCCAGTCACTTTTTTAGTAGTAGAGTTTGTGTGTTTCCCTTCTTTGATTTGTGTTGGTGAAGGGTCTCTAGATGTCTGAGTTACTGTGGTCGTTGTTGGACTCCTTGGTTAGTGATTTTCCTTCTATTACTTTCTGTAAGGCTAGATTTATGGCTGCGTATTGTTTAAATTTGTTTTTATCCTGGAAAATTTTATTTTCTCCATTTATAGTGAATGAAAGCTTGGCTGGGTATAGTAATTTGGGCTTGCATCAATGGTCTCTCAGTTTCTGCAGTACATCTATCCAGGACCTCCTGGCTTTCATTGTTTCCATGGAGAAGTCAGGTGTAAGTCTGATAGGTTTACCTTTATAAGTAATTTTTCCTTTGCAGCTCTTAATATTCTTTCCTTATTCTGTATGCTTTGTGTTTTGATAATTATATGGCGAGGGGATGTTTTTTTTTTTTTTTGATCCAGCCTATCCGGTGTTCTGTATGCTTCTTGAACCTTCATAGATATATCTTTCTTGAGGTTGGGAATGTTTTCTTCTATAATTTTATTAAATATATTTTCTGGACCATTGAGCTGCACTTCTTCTCCTTCTTCTACTCCTATTATTCTTAGGTTTGGTCTTTTTATTGTGTCCCAGATTTCCTGAATGTTTTGTGATGAGAGTTTGTTGAACTTACTGTTTTCTTTGATCAGTGTGTTTATTTTCTCTATTGTATCTTCAGAATCTGAGATTCTTTCTTCTAACTCTTGTATTCTGTTGGTTATGCTTGTTTCTGTAGACTCTGTTTGTTTACTTAAATTTTCCGTGTCCAGCCGGTCCTCTGTTTGTGTTTTCTTCTTTGCCTCCATTTCAGTTTTCAAGTCTTGAACTGTTTCCATTATCTATTTGATTTTTTTTCCTTGGTTTTCTAGGGTATCATTCACTGATTTATTCAATTCTTCAAAATTTCTGTTATATTTCTCATCCATTTCTATAAGGGCGTTTTTTACATGCTGTTTAAGGGCATCAATCACTTTCATGAAGTCAATCTTTTCTACTTCTTCTTGATTAAGGTGTTCTAGTCCTCCCGTTGTGAGGTCGCTAGTTTCTGGTGGCTTCATGTTGCTTTTCAGCTTGTTGGGCGAATTCTTGCCTTGGCGTCTGCCCATCTCTTCTTCCAAATGCTTCCTTATGGATCTTCTTTTACCGGATCAGGTCTCGTGCCTACCCAACGCTGGCTCTCCCCAACGTTGGCTCTCCTGGCACCGAGAGATCAGGTCTCCGTGCTGGTTGGGCAGCTCGCAAACAAAGCACCTACCCTTCTTGGTGCAGGCAGGCCATAGAAACAAAGGAACTCCAGCCTGCTTGGGTGCCCTGAGGATTCGGACCCAGTGCCCAGACAGGCTGGGCTGTGTGATGTTATGTGCTGAAAGAGGGTGGTGGGGCCGAAGTGGGGAGGGTTCTGGATGGAAGCTGGGTGGGCTAGGAAGAGAGAGGCAGTGTGCAGGGAGTAGAGGCCCTGCAGAGAGCCCAAGAAGGATAGGGGGCCAAGGAACCTCTGAGCTCCCTGTCCCAGGCTGGCCCCGCGGGGCCAGAAACTTACCCCAACGCTGGCACTCCTGGCGCCGAGAGATCAGGCCTCCGTGCTGGTTGGGCAGGTTGCAAACAAAGAGCCTACCCTGCTTGGTGCAGGCAGGCCATAGAAACAAAGGAACTCCCACCTGCTTGGGTGCCCTGAGGATTCGGACCCAGTGCCCAGACAGGCTGGGCTGGGTGATGTTATGTGCCGAAAGAGCCGATATGTGTATTTTCAACAGAACTGCATTTCCTCAGAGTGAAGAAGTGAAGAGGCCTCTATGTGCTGTTCACATCACTAGCACAATAACCACCTTCCACTCTAAAGTCTACTATAAAGACCTTCAAAAGAGTGCTTAAATGTCTTGAGACTTTTTAGATAAAGTAAAAAAAAAATAGAGAAAAAATATCTCCAAGGCTGTAGTTAAAGTGAGCCCACTGATCAATGCGGTGCACCGCAGTATTCCTGATCTACAAACTTTACAGGAAATTTATGAACCTGTAGTTTATAAAACTAAACAGGGTAGATATGTGTTATTTTTATTTTTGTTTCCAGTCAGATTAGGAAATATCTAAGTATGGATTTATCGAAACAGTAGAGAAACGTGGATTCATTTGAAGGTCATTGTTCTATTTTTATTTGAGATTTGTTTGTTTCACTCTGAATATAAATTTAGAGGGCATATTGTTTATTCGTTGTATAAAATGTAGTATCAAGAAGGTTAACGATTTCTTTAACTTCATAAAGACATGATTTCTTGAAGTATTTTGAAGAGGATCTAGGTTTTAATATAAGCCATTACCCCTCCATCAGCATGTTGTTGGCTAAAAAATGCAAGCAAAATGTTTCAAAATAAAATCTTGATTGTTTTTATCCTTAATTTCAGTATATAAGTGGGAGATAATTTAACTATATCAAGACAATATCTTGAGGTCATATGAACTATAGCCTTATAACTCTCAGCTGAACTGTATCCAATTATTCCAGAAAGGTATCTGTTTACTGTCAAGAAATGTCCCATTGACCTTTTTGTGTTTTGGTAGGAGGCAAGGAATCCTGCAACAAAGAAAAATAAAGCTTTGTTTTCATAGAAAGCAGGAGATGAACCTCTCTGTAGTAAGTTATGACAGTTCCAAGGCCCAGTACTGTCAGAGGAATTCTGCATACATGGGTGTGTGGCAAAGCAGTGACCCTGCAGTTAGGGACCCCAAATATTTTTTGATGGAAGTTAAGCATGCTGAAGTTTGTTCCAAAGGGGAAAGATTATCTCTGTCTTCTAATGTTCTAAACAATTATTATTTTTGTTCCAGCAGAAAAAAAGTCTTCTCTATGATTTCCAAGCTGCTTTCTGAACAAATGTCCTTGAAGAGAGACTTCAAAGTAAAAGGGTGCTCCCACACAGGTGACAATGGAAAAGGTCCACCAATAATTGTCACCCAATGTTCTTCAGAAAAATAATACCAATGCCTTTTTAGTGTCTTAGGAGTTTGCAGGTTTTTGTTTAGATCATATTCATATTTTATCTGCATAATTTCATTCTTTGTCTTTAAAATTAAGTAATTTTCTATATTTATGAGGCAGTGTGATTTTGAATACATGTATTCTTCTCTATAGTGATCACGTTAAGGTGGTTACCCTTTTCATTTAAATTGTTTAGCTCTAGAAAGAGACTTCATCCCTTCTTTTGACCCAAGAGTTTGTGTTCAACTCTGAGGTTTGCATTCCTCTCTTTGTCTGCCTTATTTAGTTATATTTAGTTTCACTTCCATCCATTAGCTTCAAATGACAGGATGGTCTCCATTTTGTCAATCTGTAGCTTCTTTCTTTTAATTCTGTCATATTTTATCAGTGACTACATAGGGCAATTCTATATTGTGGCTATTGGGATTGCTGAAATAACCACGGGGTAATGTTTTCTCTTTGATAAGTTTATTTTCTCTGCCCAGGTCTCAAATGGTCTGACTATATCATTCTGTCCATGTAGTTTAGTTTTGAGGAACATATGTGTTGTGCTCCCAGGTGGAGTATTGGTTACATTTCTGCCAGCACCATGGAGTCTCACTCTGTCCGCCCTCTCCCCCTTGTATGCTAGGCAGCATTTGTTATTTTTGGCTTGTTTGATAGAAGCTGCTTGGACTAGTGTAAAGTCTGGTTTTGATTTGCACTTCCCAGTGCTCGGTGTTGTTGAACAATTTTTTTCAAGCAGTTGTCCAGTTTAGATTCATTGTTTTTCAGAAAAACAAATAGTCTAAACATTTCACCATTTTAGTTGGTTTTTCTTATTTAATTGATATTGGATTTTTTTCAAAATTCTTTATAGATTCTTGATATTAATTTTATGTCAAGTAAATGGTTTACAAATGAATCCTTCAGTTTTTTAAGTTGCTTCTTTACTGAGTTCACTTTTGATCATGGCTGCATGATGCTTCTGTTTTACTTTTAATATCTATTCGTAGGAAAATGTCATTTCAAATACAGATGCTTAAAGTTCCTGAAGTGTTCTTCATGTTTCTTACAAGTGGTTTCATAATACCAGGACTCGTATTTATGTGTTTGCCACATTTTTTAGCTATTTTTTGAACATGGTAAGGAATAACAACCAAGTCTCATCCTTCCATATGAGAATATCCAGGATGCCCTACATGGTATATTCAACAGGCTACTCTCTGTCTAAACTGGGTTTTTATTACTTTGTCAAGCAATGAGCAGAGCTAAGTTTGTGGCATCTCTAGCATGTGTGTTGGTTTCTATGCTCACACCCTATGTGTTGGGTTCTATGCCTCACAGCATCTCTAGAGATTAAGTGTGTTGAGATGAAGTTTGATCTGTTAAGTTCGAGAACTCTTTGCCTATTTGGAATGGTTGTTCTTCCACACTCATGTGCATTTTACCCGCTTTGCTTCTATTTCTTGCTTGTTTTCATTCTTTTATTTTCTTTCTTTCCCTTTCTTTCTTCCTTCCTTTCTTCCTTCCTTCCTTCCTTTCTCCCTTTATTTCTTTTAAAGAATCTCACTAATATCTTTCTAATATTGCCTTGAATCTATAGATCCCTTTGGGGAGCAAAAATTTTTAAGTATTTCTTCTTTTCATTTCTCTATTTTTACATTTAATTCTGACAGGGTCTTGCTGTATAGCCCAGTTGGCCTTGGCTTACAATCCTCCAACCTTAGTTTCCCATAATTGTCTTCCTATAATGGCATGTATCAGCACCAAAGCTCAAAATCAATGCTTCCAATCCCCAACTTTAAGAGGACTTTCTATTTTTTTCTGTCTTTTTTGAAATTTTTATCACTATTTTGTAACTTTTTATTCTCAGGATCTTTTTATTTGGGTAAATTTATGTGTATTTCATGAATTATTCTCAAAGCTGTTGTCAATATGATATTTTTCTCAATTACATTCTTGGAGTGTTTGTTATTACGTATACAAAAGAAGAAAAAGGATTAAAAAA
Source organism: Microtus oregoni (assembly GCF_018167655.1). Classification (NCBI taxonomy): domain Eukaryota; kingdom Metazoa; phylum Chordata; class Mammalia; order Rodentia; family Cricetidae; genus Microtus; species Microtus oregoni. The sequence continues at coordinate 10,695,550 of NW_024543086.1, forward strand.
CATCCCTACATCTGATAAAATTAGTAACACTAGATTCAAGTAATACTATCCCAGGTAGGAAAGTAGAAAAAAAGTCACTATGTAAATTATTGATAAATTAACAAAATCAATGATAAAAAGAAAACATTAAAATATCCATAAAGGAAAACCACAACATACATGGAAAAATGTCAGACATAATAAAATGGAATTATGGTTTTTCTAGACCTGGTAATTATGGAGCCAAGGCTAAACTCCTGGTTGCCCCCCCCCCCAGTACTACATTGTAGGTGGGCATTACTGGGTCAGACTCTGAAAGTCATCTTAAAGAGCTAGGGACCTGAAGTTCTACATCATATAAAAATGCACATCAAAACCGATGGTGAAATAAAGCTATTTAAAAATGAAGAAAAGCATTTCCCCCCTTTCATAGTCATTTAGGCTGGAGGAAAAATCTGTGTACCTAGGAATGAGGAGTGAAATAAAGGTGGGCCATTCCTCAGTAGTAGAGTGCTTGCTTCTCTACTTCCATAGGGTCCTCAATTCAATTCCCAGCAGTGTAAAACAGACCAAAGTGTAAAACAGTAAACTTGCAGATAAATATAAGAATTTTGGTCAATCTTTTAAAAAAATGTTTTAACATTAGTTGTGTTTCTAAGCAAGTGGAAATATTTCCTGGCTTTTAATATGTGCATTAATATTTCACATACTTCACATATTCACTGGTATGGAAAGATGGGAGGTTATATAAAGAGTTCTATTACTTTAAGGTCTTCATAGTATATAAACAAGGGTACATAGAAATATATAGTAAACTGTGATAAGTTAAGAACACTTACTGTAATCTCCAGAGGATCCACTAAAAGCTAAAGCCTGGGGTTATAGCTAAAATGCCAATAGAAGGGTTAAAATGGATTGCTACATTTCCTTAACAAGGCTTCCCACTTCCTCCCTTGGTGAACAAGGGGGAGAAAATAAGGAGAGCAATGTAGACCTTTAAAAGATCTGGGCCTGCTTACTCTCTGTAGAACTATGTTGTTTCTCTCTTTTAATGCAAACACAAAACACAATGTTTTAATTTTGCAGGAATTTTACCTTTTTTCATATAACCCTAGTCAGTTTTGATTTTCTTGGATTATATTTTGCATAACTAATCTTATCCAAATCTTGGAATCAACTGTTACGGATGAAAGAATCAGGTAGAGAAGAAAGGGAAATTTTTAGGATGAAAAGACTCAATGTATTGAATGTATGCCTCATTTAAATCTTGATCATATCTTTCAGTTTTCAATGATTCAATGTGCTAAACAGAACTCAAATTTCATTTAAAATTTTTCTAACAAATAGCACTACATATTTTGTTTCTTTAGATGATTAATGTGACCAGATGTCTCCAACACTTGTTTGTTTAACTGAAGGCTTGAATAATGCCTCCTACCAAAAGAAATAAAAAAAAAAAATCCCTGAGTCACTTATGTGTGTTTACTTGTCTAGAATTACGCAGATGTGAAAATCGGCTATCTTTGCCATTTTATTTACCGAACTACGTTTCTTTACCTACTATTTCTAAATTATTCTTTCTATTTAAGTAGAGCTCATGTACGTCACAACCAGCAATCCACAGTATTAGGTAATAGTGTTGAAGAAATAAGAGCAGGAACAATACAAAAGCGAATCTTTACAGTGGCCCAGTGGCTTCATTGGAGGAGATACTACGATTGACATACGTTAAGCCTATATTCCAATGTGAAAATAGTTTATGAATCCTTAGAGTCCAAGAAAAAACATTCAGAAAACATTTTAGATATCAGAAGTGATAGACCTTAGGAAAGAATCTCCATGTTTTTTTTTTTAAATCTGGTTATAAACAGAGGGTTTTGTGTAGTTATAGAGCCAGGACTGTTGATGAAACATTAAGGGGCAAACAGCTAAAACTTCAGGGTTTTTCTGATTGGGTAATCACCCAATTCATGTAGAAGTTGAATTACATGATTGTACAGAGAGACTTGACATTTCAAAGCTGACCTTGCTATTCGAACAAGAGAGAAAGGAGGGCCATGAGACCCAGTCAACAGGAAATTCATTGCCTGGCCAGACACTGCCTCCCGGGGAAGTGATGGATTCCATCCCAGCTGTGGAGCAGCTCTGGAGTCTTAATCACAGCTTGTGATTCTGTGACCTGATCACCAAAGTGAAATGCCTCTTTACTTAATGAACTTCAGAAAAGTTAACTAGAAACCTCTAGAGAACTCTGTAACAGAAAGGGTCTCTCTCTCTCTCTCTCTCTCTCTCTCTCTCTCTCTTACACACTCTCTCATTACACACACACACACACACACACACACACACACAAACCCTTTATATAGCTCTTCTGCCTCTGTGTCAATTAAGCCTCCTAGTTGTCCTGACACAATGGAAGAGATGCATAGCACCTTTTGCACTAGAGAAAATGAGTCCATTGTGTTCTCTTGTTCCTTTCACTTTCTTTACCTTTTTTTCTTTTGTCTTCCTAATGGCTCTCTCTTCTGACTCTGCCAGTGAGTTGAAATGAGTTGCTCTGTGTTGGTGTTTGGAGTTTTAGGGTGAGATTTGTTTGGGGTGGGTACTTGATTTTTTAAAAATTTTCTTTAACCTTTTTACCACATGAACAAGTACTTTTGGGTGTTGTTGTTGTTTTGTTTTAGACAGGATTTCTCTGTGTAGTTTTGGAACCTGTCCTGGAATTTGCTCTGTAGACCAGGCCTCGAACTCAGAGATCCCTCTGATTCTGCCTCCTGAGTGCTGGAATTAAAGATGTGCACTAACATTGCCCAGTCCTCCATGAATAATTTTATATCAGGTTACATACAATATACTTTAATCATTTGAATTTCCAGATAGAGTACCATGAACTTTAAGAGTAACGCTGGATTATAAGTCACCAAGAGACAGTGCAATTTAGAAGACTATTTACTTTCCTTTTGAAGCTGGTGCTGAAACACAGCTCCTTTCAGTTTATTCTCACATCCAATAGAACTCTAAACTAGAATTTGAGTCGGTTATCAGGGGGTGATACCTGCGCGGTACATATTTATCCTTCTGTGTTTTGTGAGAAGAGATATGTTTTTCATACCTATGATTTCATCATCAGTACACAAGTACCTAAGCATGTGGGCTATCACTTTCTTGGTTATGTTCTCATAAATTGTGAGTCACTGAGAATATTAGCAGTATCCAGCAAAATTTTCTGAGCCACTGACTCTCAAAGCATCATAGGAATTTTAAATAAGCATTTGTTCAACAAGCAGGATCAGATGCAATTGTCTTAAACAACGAAGCTGTTTGTGGCTTCAACCTGTGGAAGGAAAGAGGAGATGTGGCATCTAGCCAGAGCTTCTCCTGTGTCATGCTGGCTCTGCTGTGGTGCTCTTAGCTGTGTTCTCTGCATGATGGTGGTGTGCTTAGGTCATTCCTTAATGTCAGACTCAGAGCTATGAATCTCTTTCAGTCATGACATTGTCCTGAGGGCTGGGGAAAGTGACCAATTCTTCCTACTTCTTCTTAGCAGCAAAAGGCCAGACTTGCTCCCAGCCTCACACAGTACTGAATTTCATGTTACAATGCTAGAATTAAGTCATGTGCCCAGACCTAAATCCTTTATCATAGAAAAGGATGAAGTTATCATACAGACCTGGCTACACCATGATCAATCCCTGGGCCCAATATGAAGATAATTGTCTTCCGGCTATCATGGAGGAAGGATGAAAGCTTTAAAAGTTCAGGGTTCCTTAAAGGTTGGGTAAAGGAAGAGATAGTATGCAGATAAATGGGTGCTTTTGAACTTCATTCTTTAACATGTGAATAATGGACTCTTGACCCTTAACATATATTGTTCCAAATTGGGCTTATTCATTTGTTGTATTATGATTTTTTCTTTTGAATTTATGGAGATAGAGAAAACACAGAGAGGAAAGGAAGACAAAGGAAAGGGGGGAGAGAGAGAGAGAAAGAGAGAGAGAGAGCAAACAGATAGTTGGGAGAAAGAGAGAGATCATTTGAGTTCTGAATAGAGGCAGATCTAAAGGCAGTTTTAAAAATTTTATTAATTCTTTGAAAATTTCATAAATGTGTACTGTGACACTTTGTGTTTTGGTCATATTGATCCTTTACTTCTACCTCTAGTTACTCCTGAATCTCCCATGTCATTGCCCCTAATAACAGTTTCCGTCATTTTGTTATAACCTAATGAGTACAATAAATGTTGCCTCTCTGAACATAGGTGTAGCAGTATCCACTGGACCTTGGGAAACCTATGAAGAGTCCCAACCCTGATTAAAAACTGAATCAGTTTTAAATCTATGCTTCTAAATCCACAAAACATAGACAATCTTTTATAACTGGCCTCTATGTTGAAGTTGTATTTCTTATACTTATTACCCTACATACATGCATGCATACTCAATTATTTATTATATTATATAAAAGATTTAAACATAAAAGGAATTATAAAGTCCTCTAAAATGGTTCCTAGTCTCTTGACTTTAGGGTCATTTGTAACAGGAATCAGACATGGTATAATTTAAACGCTCGCTGTAATATTGAGAATCAAGTTAAAAATGCCCAGTCTTAGCAGAGAAACAAGATCTTGGTACCACTGTCCATATTGACAATTAAAGAACAGAAATACGCACTATATTTATATGTAAGTATTTCATTTTCAAAATAAATTGAAAAAAGCTTTAAAAAGGACTGAAAGACAAATAAGCCTTGGCAGGACCTCGTGTTCACATTTCCTCTTCAAATTTCATCTCCATGAGTCAAAGGGTTTATACTAGTAAATGAACCAAAAATTAAACCTCTGCAAGGATCCCAGCTAGAGTTCCAGGGATGCCCTGCTAGTGCCTTACAGGAGTGACTGTGAATAGGCTAAGGCTACTTGAAGCACTTGGCAACTTGAGCAATGGGAAGTTGTCAGTTGTAATATCTGAGTTTGTGTCAAGAAAAGCCAATTTGTAAAATCAATTAGGATTAATTTTATTCTTAAAAACTATAAGTAATGAAGCAAACTGGGGGAGGGTTGAATTATTACCTCCAAGAATGACTCACACACCAAGGCACGAAGACCTCATGTCATGAAGTTAATTTGACAAAGCTTGCTATCATGGTAAGTGCATCCAAATGACTGCCACCCGATTTTGATTCCCTTCTGGTTCTGGCAGAGGCTGTATGGTCATGAAGTCAGGTGGACACCGTTTGTTAATATCCATTAAACTACCAAATTTATGAAGTCTTAGCTTGTATTCTCCCTGCCTGTTATGGTCTTACAATTAGACCATAATTACTTCACTTCCTACATAGGAAAATCTAGCAAGTAAGTCAAATAGGACACAGCATTCCCCGTCCATCAGCAGCAGAACTGAGCCAATGGAGCTGCTTAGTCTTAGGGAGGAAAGGGCAACTCCTCAGAAACATTCAGTGGGCTAAGACTAAATGCTTCTAAAATGCAAACACTTAAAAGGAAAATATACCATCAAATGAGCTCACTAGCACTTCCATATTAATTCTCGTCTGTCAGATCGACAACCAGATGTTTCCCACAGGAGCCTATGTGATACAGCTCCATGGAGACTGTTATTTTTAAAAAATATTTTTTGTCTTCTGATTTTCTCCAGATGTGAAGTGCACAGTGCCTATGCTGGCAGAATGCAACCATGTGAAAAGTAATTGAATAAAAATATGAGGCATGTGCCTTTTCTGGGCTTCCCACGAACTAGAACCTGCCACCTGATCTCAAGAAACTCAGATGCAATCAAATGTAGGATGGCAGAAGCCAGCGCTCTACACAAAAGCCTTAAAAGGCAGTAAACAATTGAGTGTAATTAAAAGATATGAAGAAAACAGAAGCAAAATTATAAGGCAGGAGCCAAAGTACTTTGACATTCTCCTCATTAAATGGAGAATTCTTGTCTAAAGAAATCTGGTCTTTTAAAATTAATTTATTAATATATCACCATCATCTCTATTACATAGAAATACATCCAATGGAGTTTCAGTGTTGACATAAATCAGTAATTTTTCCATTTCTCAGTGACTACCTTACAACCTTTTCAGAGTTTGTAGGAGGGCCTACCTAAATAAACACAATTATTTAAGGGAATGAATCTCAATATTAAAAAATAAAAATCCAACTTTGTCTCTGATACAGAAACATAAATGAAAAGTCATTTTCATTTATAAATAAATTAAAAATCCCTTACATATGATATCAGTGATTATGAAATTGAATAAATAAAAGTTATAAAGCAAACAGAAGAAGTGTTCAAATGTGAAGAACTGTGAGATCTACACATCCAGTTCTTATTAAATGATGAACTGAGAATCAAAACTAGGTAAAAATAAAGAGTATAGAGAATGCCAGCAAAAAGTTGGGTGTACTGGACATGGACTCATAACTCAAAATGTATATCTTATTTTCAAAGAGGTTTCAAGAACACCTATGTCCTAGATAGTACAAAGTCAGTACATTCCAAAAATAATTGAAAGGTAATTTGGACTCAATAAGGAAAAATAAACGGCAAGTCCTCAAGTTTTAAGAAATTTTCTCGTGCATTTATGAATAGCTTAAGGTCAAATAAAGTGCAAAGTAGAAATCATATTAGGTGGACATGGTGGTTCATACCTTTAATACTAGCACTTGGGAGAGAGAGTGGTGGAACCTTGAATTCAAGGTCAGTTTGCTCTATGAGTCCCAGGTCAGTCAGTTAGGGCTGTGTAGTGAGTCCCTGTCTAAGTAAAAGCCAAAATGTATTAGCTAAATTATAATGAACATTGTACATAACAAGTTATAAAAGGAAAGATAAAGTAGCATGTAAGGGGAAATATAAAACTTTAAACCTGTATGCTAGAAAAGAAAAGATTTTAAAATTCAATGATCTAAATGGTCACATTGAGAAGTTAAAAGAACAAGAGCAGAATATGCCAAAAATAAGTTGAATTCTTAAATTAACACATGAGAACAGGCCAGACGCACAGAGGCGGGGCGCTGCGGCCAGACGCCGCGGAGCTGTGGCGGCCAGACGCAGCAGAGCAACACCGCATACAGGAAGAGGCTTTCGGGGACCGGCGCAGTGGCAGACCCAAGCTGCGGGGACAGGCGTGCAATAAGGAGAGCAGATCGCCCTACTACAATTGAATCAAAGAGGTAGGCCTTTGGTTGGCCAGGTCACTGGCACAAGGGGAGCCTGGTCCTGTCCTGAAGATCCTTCGGAGGGGTGAGAGGGTTCTTGGCCTGCAGCAGGAACCACGAAAGATAGTGAGGGCATTTTGTAAGCAGAGTCCTTGGCCAGCAGGGAAACCTGATCCGGTTTTTAAAGGACCCATTGGATAGGATCAATAGGAGGAGATGGGCAGGCGCCAAGGCAAGAATTCACCCAATAATCTGAAAAACAACATGAAAACACCAGAACCCAATGATCATACAACAGAAGTATTTGAACAACCTAACACAGAAGAAGTGGAAAAAATCAACTTTATGAAGATAATAGAGTCCCTTACACAACATGTAAAAAATGCCCTTATAGAAATGGATGAGAAGTATAACAAAAAGTTTGAAGAAATGAGTAATTACGTACATGATACCCTGGGAAACCAAGAAAAAACCATCAAACAGGTAATGGAAACAGTTCAAGAATTGAAAACTGAAATGAAGGCAAAGAAGAAAATACAAACTGAGGACCAGCTGGATATGGAAAATCTAGGCCAACGAGCAGAGTCTACAGAAACAAGCATAATCAATAGAATACAAGAGCTAGAAGAAAGAATCTCAGATGCTGAGGACACCATAGAGAAAATAAACGAACAGATAAAAGAAAACAGCAAAGCCAACAAATTCTCAACACAAAACATTCAGGAACTATGGGACACAATAAAAAAACCAAACCTAAGAATAATAGGAATAGAAGAAGGAGAAGAGTCACAGCTCAAAGGCCCAGAAAATATTTTCAACAAAATTATGGAAGAAAACTTTCCCAACTTAAAGAAAGATATTCATTTAAATATTCAAGAAGCATACAGAACACCAAACAGACTGGATCAAAGAAAAACATCTCCTCGCCATATAATAATCAAAACACAAAATATACAGGTTAAAGAAAGAATATTAAGAGCTGCAAAAGAAAAAGGGCAAGTTACTTTTAAAGGTAAACCGATCAGACTTACACCTGACTTCTCGATGGAAACTATGAAAGCCGGAAGGTCCTGGATAGAGGTTCTGCAGAAGCTAAGAGACCATGGATGCAAACCCAAACTACAATACCCAGCCAAGCTATCGTTCATTATCAATGGAGAAAACAAGACATTCCAGGATAAGAACAAATTTAAACAATACATAGCCACAAATCCAGCCCTACAGAAAGTAATAGAAGGAAAATCGCAACCCAAGGAATCCAACACTGCCAACACTGCCTACAATAACCCAGGCATCTAATGACCCTTCACGAGCACATCTCAAAGAAGGGAGACACACAATCTCTACTACCAAAAGCAATAAGAATAACCGGAGTAAACGACCACTGGTCATTAATATCACTTAATATTAATGGGCTTAATTCACCTATAAAAAGGCACAGGCTAAAAGATTGGATACGAAAACAGGATCCAACATTCTGCTGTTTGCAAGAAACACATCTCAACCACAAAGACAGGCACCTACTCAGAGTAAAGGGTTGGGAAAAGGAGTTTCAAGCAAATGGTCCTAAGAAAAAAGCAGGTGTGGCCATACTAATTTCTAACAAAACTGACTTCAAACTAAAATCAATCAGAAGAGACAGAGACGGTCACTTTATACTCATAACAGGAACAATTCATCAGGAGGACGTCTCAATCCTGAATATATACGCCCCCAATATAAAAGCACCTACTTATGTAAAAGAAATATTACTAGAACTCAAGGCAGACATCAAACCACACACACTAGTAGTAGGAGACTTCAACACACCTCTCTCTCCAAGGGACAGGTCAATCAGACAGAAACCTAATAGAGAATTAAGAGAATTATTGGAGGTAATGAAGCAAATGGACTTAACAGACATCTATAGAACATTCCACCCAAATAGGAAAGAATAGACCTTCTTATCTGCAGCTCATGGAACCTTCTCAAAAATTGACCACATACTCGGAAACAAAGGAAACCTCCACAGATACAAAAAAATATCAGTGTCCACCTGTGTCTTATCAGATCATCACGGATTAAAGTTAGAAGGCAACAACCACGCTGCCCCCAAAAAACCGACAAACTCATGGAAACTGAACAGTCAACTACTGAACCACACCTGGGTCAAGGAAGAAATCAAGAAAGAAATTAAAGTCTTCCTTGAATTTAATGAAAATAAAGGGACAACATACTCAAACCTATGGGACACAATGAAAGCAGTGCTAAGAGGAAAGTTCATAGCACTAAGTGCCCACTTAAAGAAAACGGAGAATGCGTACATTGGGGACTTAACAATACACCTGAAAGCTCTAGAAAAAAAAGAAGCAGACGCGCCCAGGAGAAGTAGAAGACTGGAAATAATAAAACTGAGGGCTGAAATCAACAAAATAGAAACACAGAAAACAGTCCAAAGAATCAATGAAACAAAAATCTGGTTCTTGGAGAAAATCAACAAGATCGACAAACCCCTATCCAAACTAATTAAACGACAGAGAGAGAACACGCAAATAAATAAGATCAGAAATGAAAAGGGGGACATAACCACAGACACAGAGGAAATTCAGAGAATCATTAGATCTTACTACAAAAGCCTGTATGCCACAAAACTGGAAAATACAAAAGAAATGGACATTTTTTTAAATAAGTACCATATACCAAAGCTAAACCAAGACCAGGTGAATGATCTAAATAGACCGGTTTCTTGCGAAGAATTAGAAATGGTTATCAAAAATCTCCCTTCGAAAAAAGCCCAGGACCAGATGGTTTCAATGCAGAATTCTACCAGAACTTCCAAAAAGAACTAATACCTATACTCCTTAATGTATTTCACAATATAGAAACAGAAGAGTCATTGCCAAATTCCTTTTATGAAGCTACAGTTACCCTGATACCAAAACCACAAAAACACCCAACCAAGAAAGAGAATTACAGACCGATCTCACTCATGAACATCGACGCAAAAATTTTCAATAAAATACTGGCAAACCGAATCCAAGAACACATAAGAAAAATTATCCATTATGATCAAGTAGGCTTCATCCGAGAGATGCAGGGCTGGTTCAACATACGCAAATCTATCAATGTAATCCACCATATAAATAAACTGAAAGAAAAAAACCATATGATCATTTCACTAGATGCTGAGAAAGCATTCGACAAAATTCAACACCCCTTTATGATAAAGGTCCTGGAGAGAATAGGGATACAAGGGTCCTACCTAAATATAATAAAAGCTATTTACAGCAAGCCAACAGCTAACATTAAATTAAACGGAGAAAAACTCAAAGCCATCCCACTAAAATCAGGAACACCACAAGGATGTCCACTCTCTCCATACCTCTTCAATATAGTGCTTGAAATTCTAGCAATAGCAATAAGACAACATAAGGAGATCAAGGGGATTCGTATTGGAAAGGAAGAAGTTAAGCTTTCGTTATTTGCAGATGATATGATAGTGTACATAAGCGACCCCAAAAATTCTACCAAAGAACTCCTACAGCTGATAAACAGCTTTAGTAATGTGGCAGGATACAAGATCAACTCCAAAAAATCAGTTGCCTTCCGATACACTAAGGATAAGGAAGCAGAGAGGGAAATCAGAGAAGCATCACCTTTCACGATAGCCACAAATAGCATAAAATATCTTGGGGTAACCCTGACCAAGGAAGTGAAAGATCTACTTGACAAGAACTATAAGTCTTTGAAGAAAGAAATTGAAGAAGACACCAGAAAATGGAAAGACCTCCCTTGCTCTTGGATTGGGAGGATCAACATAGTAAAAATGGCAATTCTACCAAAAGCAATCTATAGATTCAATGCAATCCCCATCAAAATCCCATCAAAATTCTTCACAGATCTGGAGAAGACAATAATCAACTTTATATGGAAAAACAAAAAACCCAGGATAGCCAAAACAATCTTATACAATAAAGGATTGTCTGGAGGCATTACCATCCCTGACTTCAAACTCTACTACAGAGCTACAGTATTGAAAACAGCTTGGTATTGGCTTAAAAACAGAGAAGTCGACCAATGGAATCGAATAGAAGACCCTGACATTAACCCACAAACCTATGAACACCTGATCTTCGATAAAGGAGGTAAAAGTATACAATGGAAAAAAGAGAGCATCTTCAACAAATGGTGCTGGCAAAACTGGATGTCAATCTGTAGAAGAATGAAAATAGATCCATATATATCACCATGCACAAAACTCAAATCCAAATGGATTAAAGACCTCAATATCTGTCCGAACACACTGAACCTGATAGAAGAGAAAGTGGGAAGTACTCTACAGCACATGGGCACAGGAGACCTCTTCCTACGTATAACCCCAGCAGCACAGACACTAAGGGCATCATTGAATAAATGGGACTACCTGAGGCTGAGAAGCTTCTGTAAAGCAAAGGACACTGTCACTAAGACAAAAAGACAACCCACTGACTGGGAGACGATCTTCACCAACCCTGCAACTGACAAAGGTTTGATCTCCAAAATATATAAAGAACTCAAGAAACTAGACCGTAAAAGGCTAATCAACCCAATTATAAAATGGGGCACTGATCTGAACAGAGAATTCTCAACAGAAGAAGTTCAAATGGCCAAAAGACACTTAAGGTCATGCTCAACTTCCTTAGCGATCAGGGAAATGCAAATCAAGACAATTTTAAGATACCACCTTACACCTGTCAGAATGGCTAAAATAAAAAACACCAATAATAGCCTTTGCTGGAGAGGTTGTGGAGAAAGGGGTACACTCACCCATTGCTGATGGGATTGCAAACTTGTGCAACCACTCTGGAAAGCAGTGTTTCGGATTCTCAGGAAATTCGGGATCAACCTACCCCTGGATCCAGCAATACCACTCTTGGGAATATTCCCAAGAGAGGCCCTATCATACAACAAAAGTATATGCTCAACTATGTTCATGGCAGCATTGTTTGTAATAGCCAGAACCTGGAAACAACCTAGATGCCCTTCAACGGAAGAATGGATGAAGAAAGTATGGAATATATACATATTAGAGTATTACTCAGCAGTAAAAAACAAGGACTTCTTGAATTTTGCATACAAATGGATGGAAATAGAAAACACTATCCTGAGTGAGGTAAGCCAGACCCAAAAAGAGGAACATGGGTTGTACTCACTCATATTTGGTTTCTAGCCATAAATAAAGGACATTGAGCTTATAATTCATGTTCCTAGAGAAGCTAAATAAGAAGGTGAATCCAAAGACAAAGACATAGGCATCCTCATGAATATTAACCTTCATCAGGTGATGAAAGGAGACAGAGACAGAGACCCACATGGGAGCACCGGACAGAAATCTCAAGGTCCAAATCAGGAGCAGAAGGAGACGGAGCACGAGCAAGGAACTCAGGACCACGAGGGGTGCACCCACACACTAAGACAATGGGGATGTTCTATTGGGATCTCACCAAGGCCAGCTGGCCTAGGTCTGAAAAAGCATGGGATAAATCTGGACTAGCTGAACATAACGGACAATGAGGAATACTGAGAATTCAAGAACAATTGCAGTGGATTTTTGATCCTACTGCACGTACTGGCTTTGTGGGAGCCTAGGCAGTTTGGATGCTCACCTTATGAGACCTGGATAGAGGTGGGCAGTCCTTGGGCTTCCCACAGGTCAGGGAACCATGATTGCTCTTCGAGCAGATGAGGGAGGGGGACTTGATCGGGGGAGTGGGAGGGAAATGGGAAGCGGTTGTGGGGACGAGGCAGAAATCCTTAATAAATAAATAAATTAAAAAAAAACACATGAGAACAGCAGATATAAATGACATCATTTACTGTGTATGTCTTAATGAAATTACTAATAATACTATGGTAATAAAATATTTACCTTTTTTTTCTTTTTTAACAATGAAAACTTAGCTTCACTCTACAAATAGTTTCTACAGCATTTTTATAGGAAATCTTTCCCTTTGTTCTTGTAAGTTATAAAGACGTCTCTTTCTGGTTCGCCTTCATGGCACATTCATTTACTGACAGGAAGGGTGTGTGGTTTTGGACTGTAGATGTCATTTTCATTGCCACGATGGTACCTAACATGAGAAAGACTTTCTGGAATTTGTCACAAGTCTCTGCCATCTTCTTATTTTTTATTTCAGTCCAGTGTTTCTCCTATTTAACCCAACTAATTGGTGTCAATAATTATTTGAATTTGAAATATCCTTATTACATTAATACACTAAAATGGATCTCACATTGGTCACTAACAAGCATGTAATTATTTACAAAATAAAATCTCTAGTCTAGTGTGTTTGTGTATGTGTGTTTGATGTGTATATTTGTATATATATATATATATTTGCATGTATGTGTGTATATGTATGTGGGTTTCACATGAGCATATGAATTACTATGAATATTCATGTGGAGGCCAGAGGTCGATGTTGAGTATTTCTCTGTGTCAACAACCACTTTAATTTTTAAAATATTTATTGCATGTGTGTGTGTGTGTGTGCATGTGAATATTAAAAGGCAAGTTTGCAGAAGTTGATTTTTTCTTTCCACCATCTTGGTCTTTGAGATTGAACTCAGGTTTCCAGACTTGCTAGCATACGCCTTTACCTACTGAACCATTACACCAACCAAACCTTACTTTTCTCAGCATGATCTCTCTGAACCTAAACCTGACTGATGGGGTTAACTGAATGGCCAGCAAGCTTCTGTGATCTCCCTATCTTGGTCTCTGCTTCTTAAAACATTTTACATATGTGTGCCACTGCATCTAACTTTTGTGGACTTTCTGGGGATCCTATCACATGCCCCAATGTTTGCATGCAAAGTATTTTACAAACTTAGCAGTATCCCCATCCCCAATATTCATTATTTGTTTAAATCAAATGGCCGTTGTCTAATTTCATCCTTTTACATCTGTCTACTAATGAATGTCATCCATTTGAATGCTTCTTTTGAGTGTGTGCATATATATATATATATATATATATATATATATGTTTGTTATGTATGTATTTACACATGTGTGTGAATGTGCAGGTATATAAAGCCTCTTACTTTGCCTTTGACAATCAATTCTTCACACTGCCCCAAAAAAATTACTAAAAACAAGATTGTTTAAAACAATAATATTTTGTTGTCTTTCAATCTGGGGTCTAGGAGAAGCAACTGAGACATTTTTAGTGCCGTATTAATGCTGATGACTCTCAGGGCAAATGTTTCTTGTTCCTTCTATTTTCTGGTACATGCTGGAAATCTGTGGAGTTCTTTGGCCTAAGGATGCCTCTTCATGCCATGGCTGTTTTCTCCCTCTGTGTCTTTAAAATGCCTTCCTTCTCTTGCACCAATCTAAACTTCCCCTTTTAATGACAATACCAGTTATATTGCATTACTGTTCATGGTTGTCATCTTTTCTTAACAGGCAGATCTGTAGAGGCCTTAGTTCCAAGTTAGGTCAGACTCTGCGTTTCCTGGAAATGAAAACTCTTAGTTTTATGGGACACAATTGAACCCAAAAGCTCACCTGTCCTTTTGAGATTGCATTCATCTTAAGTCTCCTTTTTGGTTCTTTAGCCTTTGTCATGGTCACAGAAAAAAGCCCTTTCTTCGTTCACCCCATATCAAGATAGATGTTCCCCAGAGCTTTAGCATACTTTAGCATGTATGTGGTTCTAGCCCCAATGTCCAGATAGTCAAATTATTTAGAGTTAAATAGTAGACCTCTTGCTGGCTATACAAAGCTGCACTTTTTCTTTAAAATACCAAATAGGGATAATGTTATATATATGATGGAGTTTACCTCACGAAAATAGGGAAGAATATGCTAGTGTTCCAGTGCTGTGATTATAAAAGCAAACGATTTCTGTGGCTATCATCATGGCCAACAGTGAGAAAATTTACTGTATGTCTCTTTACTTCTTTCTTTCTTTCTTTCTTTATTTATTTATTTATTTATTTATTTTTCCATTCAAAAATTTACACTTCCTCCCCTCCTCCCATTCCCCTCCCGCTCCCCCACTCCTCCTCCTTCCTCCCTTCCCTCCTTAAGAGAGGGCAGGGAACCCTGCCCTGTGGGAAGTCCAAGTCCACCCCCACCCCATCCAGGTCTAGGAAGGTTTGCATCCAAATAGACTAGGGTCCCAAAAAGCCAGTACATGCAGTAGAAACAAGTCCCAGTGCCTTTATCAACGGCTTTATCAACCCCCATCGTCAGCCACATTCAGAGAGTCCGGTTTAATCCCCTGCTCATTCAGTCCCGGTCCAGCTGGATTTGGCGAGCTCCCATTAGAACAGGCACACTGTCTCAGCGGGTGGACCAACCCCTCGCGGTCCAGACTTCCTTGCTCATCTTCTCCCTCCTTCTGCTCCTCCCTGTTTCCAGATTTCATTGTTATTCGCCTGCAATTTATAGTGAAGTTGTCTCCTGCCCTCCAATCTCTCCACATTCTAATCCAGTCGGCAGGCATCGCCCAGATTAATCATCCTGTACCCTAGCTCTGCTCGTTCTCCAGGGCACCATCCTTCACTGACTCCCTATTGTCTACAAAATAAAAGTAAAACTTCTTAGATTGAAATAAAAGGCCCTCTGGTCCCAAACCTCCTTTCCAACCTCATTTTCCACAACCCACCTTCATATATCAAATGCTTCAATGAAACGGAGCTGCTCGGCATTCTTCACACGTGCTGCATATGTTGGCACCTGTGTGCTCTCTTGTTTATGCAGTTCCCCTGCCTCAAACCCAATCTCATTCAAATCCTGCCTAGCCTTTCAGGCCCAGGTGAAATGCGCTCTGCTTCCAAGGGCCCTCCTTAATCTTGCCAGCAATAAGGAGCCCTGCTCTGTTTTGAGTCTGAGTAAATTCAGGAGTATCTCTTATCCATGCATTCATCTCCAGAATACGTATTGAATGCCAATTATATAGAGTGGCAATGGAGTAGGGACTCAGAAACAGTGGCTATGAAAATAGTATATAGCTCTAGGCGCTAAGGCGCCTACAACTGAAAAGATATATCCAGTTAATTTAGATGAGTCCTCTAATTTTAATCTGGGAAATGTTTTCACAGACTGACTCATGAAGTATACTTTTTATTGTATTGATTAATTTATTTATCTTGTAACTTTATGAAAGAATGGTCTTCAGTTGACAATAAGCCATCTATACTGATACTATTTGGATCACAGACAACATCAGGCATGTGTGTGTTCATGAAGGAACAAACAAAACAATATTTTATTTTATCAATAGCCTCATCTTGTATCCATTTCTACAAAATGAAAACTTTCATTTCACTGGAATTTAAATCATTAAGTCCTAATGATTATATAATCTCCTGTTGCATCTTAATGATCATAAGTATAGACTAAAAAACAATTTCCACTGGAATGCCACAAGTAGTAAGAAAATAGGTACATGGCTCTCCTCTGAATAAACAAGTTTTACAGAAAAAGTATAAGGGCAATATAATGATATATATACTATGATATATAACGATATATATATACTTTTATAAACATAATATAAAGTCTATGACTTCCTGTGCTTTCTTAAAATTATTAAAGGTAAAGTAAAAGTTACCAGAATTGGTCAATTCAAAAATTCAAATACATGCTTTTAATATTTTAGCATCATTTATATGGCCAAGGTGACGTCATTGTGTACTTTTGTTTAATGATTTTTCTCATCCATAACATAAGGGCAATCAGAAAGTATTGCGGGTCTTTCAATAGCGTGATCAAATGATTAAGTGGTTTAAATAACGGCCAAGTAAATTTCTTTATATGATTATTTTCATCATTTTACGTTGTTTTAAAATAATAAGTTAAAATAATTCTTTGGAATTCTGTCATGGGCTGGTTTGATGCTTACCTTTGATTGACTACAACTTACATATTTTATTTCAGATGAAACAAAGTGATCTAGGAATAGATTTTGAGATTGTTAAATAACATTATCCATCTTTAGTTAGTTTAAACAGAAATCACATTTGAAACAAGGAGGAGACATGAGCCTAATCTTAAGGTCATGACTCTTTACTGGTCTCCAAATGGGCCAATACCATAAATAGGGGAATTTGGCTGATCTTATATTTCTCAGCAGAATCAGACTCACAGTTCACCATTCAGTCTTACGTGTATCTCATGACTGCAACTTTTACTGGGAAATGGGGTATGATGACTGCTTAGGCTGACTTTCCATGTCTAGGTCTGTATTAACAGCTGAATAAAAATAAAATAATTGCATTAGGTAAGAGACAGTTCCCCAAATAGAAGCAGAGAATGTTCTTCAGAATGAGGGATGGAGAACCTTGCTGTCAAATTCAGTGGATATCGAAACCTGCTCACCTGCATATATCAAATAACTCAGCCAAGATAAAATTTCTGGCATTCTTTACATGTGCTTCATGTTTAGGTACCTTTGAGTTCTTCCGGATGTCATCACCCTTCAAACACGCCTATCTTCTTTCATTAGATTTTACCAATTAATAGGAAACAGAGGTTGACACTTTATATAGAAAGGACATTTTCATGGTGTCTCCTCATAGCAATAGTAAATTCTAAGACAAATATCAAAATGTTTAAAACCCCAAAAACATAGGCAAATATCATTTGCTTATGTAATAAAATTTTATTTGTTTGTATTGGGTATAGAATCTATGACCTTGAACTTGCTATGCAAGTGATATATTCCTGGGGTACATCCTAAATCTACAACTTTTAGTTTTATCATTAACTAAATCTTTGTATTTTATCTCCCCTGCCCAAAGGTACACAATAAATACCATACAAAAAAAGAAGATGTAATACAGGTAAAAGAGTAAAAATATGGTTACGTTTCATCAAAATGAAAAAGAAACCTTCAGTAGAAACAGAGCCAGCAAAGACCCAGATAGTAAGCCAACCACACAAAAGTTTAATAGCAGCTATAATTATGATTTAAAAGAAGCTAATAATTATAAATACATGGACGGCTTTGTGAATAAGGTGAACAACAATATGCAATGGCAAATGAGCAGTTTCAACAATGAGGCCAATATTGTAATGAAGATAATGGACATGAATAAAGACAGTGAGAGAAAACATTCTACAATTGATTCAGGACATCCACGTGAGAGTACAGCTTGTGAGAATGAGTGAGCCAGATACACACACCAAGACTTATCATAGCCCATCTGGTAAGAGAGAAAAGGATAGAGGAACAATTTGTAAAGCATCTGTGAGCTACAAACTAAAGGTAGGTGAGGGGTAAAGATGCATTACGTAAAGGGAAACATTTGTCAGATTGTCTGGGGAGGTGACTTTTCGTCAGAAGCAGGAGGCCAACAGACAGGCAGTATTGTCACTAAGAGGAAAAACATTAAAAAAATACAAAGACAGAATCTCATATGTATCCTAATTATTGTATAAAAATAAAGGTAAAATCAAGGGGAGGGCTTGTGTCTAGAAATGCATACCCCAAACACATGTCTAAATTGTTAAGGGCAGAGACAAATGATAGCAATGGAGCTCAGATCTCTAAAACATGGACGCAGAGGGCAGAAAGGAGCAGCCATGTTGGTGGTGATGAAAAGACTTCAGAGGATGGAGGTGTTCCCAGTTTATGACGAAATAAACCACAAGCCAGCTACTTAGCATCAAGGAGGCTAATGTGTCTCCAAAACTTATCCATTCTGGTTTCTACAAGCAAAATCTTAGTGACGATTCATTATAATGTTGAACATTCCTCAAGAGAGACCTGCTTATGAATTAATAAAAAAGAAAAGTTACCCATTTATCACTTCTTTACTTTCCTCATTACTTTCCTTACACATTTGATTTCTGATATTTACTTTCTCATTTTCCTATACTGAGTCATATACCATATAACCACAAACCATTTGCTAGAATGCACATGCCAATAAATGTACATTCTCTGAGAGGAAGGCGAACAGTGTAGAAAATTCACTGGACAGTGGGAATTTGAGAGAAATCATGGGAGAAACAGTGATATCAGTAAGAGAACAGAAGTTGATCACACAGTTTGATACAGAAGTCTCCCATGAAAGTACTAAATTTCGTAGGATCATTTGTTTTTTCCGGGCGCCACAGCTTTGGGCTGGCTTAGTGTAGCAAGGGCCTCCTCTTCCTCTCCCTTACACAGGGCACCGACTATCAAATACCCTCTGTTGTGTTGTTTGACCTGCCATCCAATGCCCCTGCAGTCAATCTCCAGTAAAACTGAAAGGCTATGTTAAAAGAGCACCAACCTTCAAAGTTGCATGTGGAAAATATTCATTTTCGCACTCTGTGATTGAAGTCAGAGATGTCTTACTGTCAGAATTTTCAAATGTCACTCCTTCTCAGGGAGAGTCGAGGGCATGGGAAGCGTGTGAAACTTTCCTTTTAAAAGAACTCCGAGTGAATACTTAGTGGCAGCAGAAGGTGCCAGGTTGAGAAATGAAAGCAACAGGGCCCTATGAAAGCATAGAACTCCGGGATCGCAGCTGGGTTTGTTCCCATAATGATGACACCGCCGCATAATGTGGCATTCAGCTCCACAGCCTCCTTACCAAATTGGAGGTTACAACGATGACCTGGCTCAAGGGTCAATGTTGAGAGACCTGATGTAAGAAACACTATCAATTAGAGATGAAAAGTCGCAGGGCTGCCAGGGGGCTCTACTTCTTTCACAAAGGGGCCCTGTGCCCACAGCTATTTTACTCCCTGTTACAAAATGAAGGGGTTAGAATCGTTAAGGTCCCAGACTCTTCTCGAGACTGGAATTTTAGGAGTAAGTGGTCGATTCCTCTTCAAGTAGATTTATTTTTTACATGATAGGTTTTCCATAAAGAAAAAAAAAACATGGCTTATGCGCCAACATTAACCTTGGGAAGTCCAGGCTGCATGATAATGCACTACCCATTGTTTTCATGTAATTTAAATACATCCAAATATTTTTTCAATATCTATGAAAGCTCTAGTTGACAAATTTAGCTGGTTCATATCAACTTTATATGGAAAGACCAAACATTATATACTTAGCCCTAAAAATGTACTAATCGTCAATTAATTGATTTTTGCATTTCCCAGTGACTTTGGACTACATAAAAATTTTTTCATAGCTTAACTTTATTTGAATTTGTATTCAATTCAGTGGGAACAAGTTTACAAACCCAGTTTGTCCTTAAGCTTTTTAATTCAACATATAAGTGTTATTATTCTATTTGTAAGTTTAACAAATTCAAGTGATTACCTTTAAGGAAGCCTTTAATTATTGTTTAATGTCATGTAAAAATTTAGTTAAACAGAATCAGACTTTTAAATTGCTTGTATAAATTTAATACATCTCATTTCTGTTTAATTATTTCAATTGTTGGATGAACCTTAATAAGAAGTTAAATAATGCATATATGTTCCATAAATGCAATTTGGAAATATGATTATGTTTACATTTTTATCCAAAAACTATATATATATATATATATATATATATATATATATATTTCAATTTTAGGAACACATATAAATCAATTATTCAGTTTTACATTGTGTATATTGTTAATGATAGAACGAATCTTTTTTGTCACAAGATATTAATACCATAAATTTACCTCTTAAGTATGATGTGCACTTCCTTGTTCATGGACATGATCAAAGGTAAATAAGACCCACTAAGAGATTAACAGTGCTTACTAACTGAATCTGAGAGACATGTCCTTAGCTGAAACTAAATAAGTCAAAAAATTATTGACCTTGAAAAATGCTTACCTGTTTAGACAGACGTCTGTGTGATCATCCAGTTTTGTATGTGGGCATCCTTACCTATAGACAACTTTTACATGCCCTGGGGATCATGATATAAATTAGTGAATTATTATTTTATAGCAAAATTGTACTAAGGAGAACAGAGATTATTCTACAACAATGTTCTTTCAACACTGTCATTTTGGATAGGAGATGGGCACAAGCGCTATTTCCTTCCAGTTCAGACACTTTTCTGGCCCTGTCACTCTGCTTACAATGTAATGACTTTCATTTTCTTATTCTTTCTAAAATCAGACAACTCTTTCCATTGATGGCACTCCCATGATCTATGTCAGCCAGTGATCTGCCACCACAATGTGCTTCTGTGGATCATTAGTTTGCAGATGATCAGCCCTGTAGTGCCATAGTGAAGAAAGAATATTATTGATGTCACCAAAGGGCATGGAAGCAACTTAGTAATATTTGATGAAAACAGTGTAACAGAAGTTTCTGTCTCCTCTATTCATTTTGTAAATGAAACTCTTTTTTCCCCACATTGTATAACCGAGACAGAGTTTAGGCTTTATTCTCTCTTGTTAATATTTACTTACCTTTGGAGAGTTTCATATATGAGTGTTTCTTTTTACATTATTTCCATCACATGTTCTTCTAAATCCAGTTCCTCCTGTGTTCAACCCACTCCATCCCCACTCCTTCTCAAACTCATGACCTTTTCTTAAAGACTGTTGTTCCATGTATGCATTATTATAATGAACTCACAAGAAAACTATCATGCAACTAGATTAAGGTAGCCACTCAAACACTTGCCAAATCCCAAACCCTATCCATCTCCATGGGAAGCTATTCAATTAGGATGTCCATTCTGAAGCTGAGGATCTTCGCTTCCAGTTTTATACTCTCAATACCAATTGCATTTTGATGCGCTTATCTATCACCAATAAATGGGAAAAAAAAACATCCATCTTTGAATTCTTTTTAAAAATTATTCCAGTGTAGTTGTGTGATCACTTGTCAAATATACACAGCTTCTGATTCATTTCTATCACCTGGTCAAGCACACTGATAGAACTACGTACAACCAATCCGTCTAATATACTGACCACACAACTCTAGTCTGTCTTCTTTGGCCTAATGTTGCAGAACTATTTCTAGATGTATTTGTGTTTAACACCGTTGGACTACCCTCCTACATACAATTCCCAGGGATCTACCAAGATAAATCACCTACAGCTTCTGCTGTGTATAAACCCTTGTCTAGGCTCATCTTACTTTGCATAATCCAGGGCCTGGGTCTGAAGAGAGCTAACTCTAGAGCTGGGCACAAGGTGGTGAGTGGAGACAAGGGCATGTCATCAAATATATTTATCTTCTGGCTACGTCACTGACTTAGTGGGCTCATTGTGGGTTCTCAGAGCCAGGGATAATAGTTTGCTTTTCCTTAGGGAATAATTTCCTCTTCCTTCAGGAAAGAAGGTTCTGGGAAATTTGGATTTATTGTTCTGATTAACCTTTAATTACTCAGAGATCCTCACTCTCATTTTTAGAACTGCATTCCCTATTAACTAAGAGGTGTTTCTAGAAGAGACCTGCTAAAGCGGTCGAGGGAACTTCCACTTTAATTTTGCAACACAATGGTTCATGCCTGTGATCTGATTATGAGGAGATACCATGGGTGCTCTTGTTTGTAGTTTGAGGTACTGACACCTTCACACTTAGCCACTAAGAGGCATCTCAGACAGTGATTGGATAACCTGAGTCCCAATTCAGTTACCACATGACATGTACCCTTAGTTTCCCAGATTTTGCTGGCAATAGAATCATGACTGCATTTAGATACAACCATGTTACATACCAAGCACAGATTCATTTGATTCTGGAGTAAATATTGGCACAATATTGGTATACCATACTAATTCATTATTTGACATCAGTATCCCAAGGAGAAAATGAAAAACTATATCAAAAGTTATAAGAAGACAGGGCTTTTCATGTAAGGATGCAGGGGTATTGAGGATCATAAAACAGGAAGGAAGGAAGAAAGGAAGGGAGGGAGGGAAGGAGGGAGGGAGAGAGAGGGAGGGAGAAAGAGAGAAGACAAGGTGTGCCATTACTATTTTACCAGTGAGAAGGTTCTCCACATCTGGCTGGATCCCTGGAGACTATACTTGCTGTTGATACAGTAGAAACAAACTCTTCTGCTTTTAATTTTACATGGCTAGCATTAACGGAGAGTGAATGCCATGACATTGCTGCATGTGTTACATATGCTGTCACCTGTGGTTATATTTTTTAGTTACTGCTTCTGCTATTGCTTTAAGAGGTGTTAAAATAATCATGAAAAAATAGACGTTTTTGTCCCCTTTGGCCCCTGTATCATCAACTGGCCTGTCTGTTACAGTATCGAAAAAGGAAACCAAAGGGTAAGAGGTCCTGGAAACAGAGTGTTTAGGAAAAGTAAATGAGAAACAGTAGACAGCAAAAGACATCTAGCGTGACAAGGAATCTTTAGCAGCCATGTAGGCTTTGTCTAGATGCCTCGGGTTGGAGATCAGCTTGCACTGTTTCACATACGTAACAATTATTGTATTTAGTTGCCCCGATATTTTTGCTTTCCACAGGATATTACCAGTGAGTTTTGTTTTATATGTAAGAACTAAACCGTTAACATTATGCTTTTGTGGTAACTGAAGCGATGGATTCATTATACATACTCTAGTTGGCTTTGTGGAATTCATTTTGCTATTGTAACCAATCACTACAACTCTTCAAATGACAGACTTTCACCATTTCAATCCCCTGAGTCATTTATTATGGCTGCAAATGAATAAATTGCTTGGGGCCCAATCCTGCCGGTGGAATGCGAAAGAGTCAGACTAGTGAATGTAAATCCCTGAATATTGACTGTAAAAGCACAGAAAGAAATGGCTCCTGTTTTCCTTCAGCTCTCTGCACTGTTAATCAAAGCTAATTAAAATGTCGGGTCTTTTCAAAACCAGCACCAAGCTACTCTACTATAATAGAATATGGAGCTGACTGGAGAGTATTTAAGTGTGTGTGGCCCTAGGATATGATCTTGTTGCAATATGATATTCTCAATCAACTCATAAATCATTGTGTGCCTTCTATGTATAAAGAAATTACCATTTTCTATAGAACTGTAAACTTTACAGAGCATATGTTCTGACTCAATAAATCTGTAATTGTATCAGAAGATAAAAAAATATAGCAAAAGAGGTACAAAATTACAGGGCATAAATACATACATATATATATATATATGACTATACATAGATTGATGGATGGATAGAAAGATGATAGATAGATAGATAGATAGATAGATAGATAGATAGATAGATAGATAGTAGAAGACAGACACAAAAATCTTGTAGGAAAAGTATTTTATATTAATATGGAGAAGGATTATATTTTGACTAATGCCAGAGGAAGAATACCATGTGTTCAACAGAATATCCCAGGAAGTTGTGCAATGTGCTTTTAATTTATGTTGTTATTTTATCTTCATTAACTCACCAAATTAGTTTGTTTGGATTTCTCTGGAAAAACTCCAGGTGTTGGATAGCATAAAGCTATGGACATTAGATTTCTCCACCAGATTTGGAGAGTAGAAACCGGAAAGAAGACGCTGACAGGCCATGTGCTCTTTGATGGTTCATTGGAGGCACCCTTCATTGTGGCTTGGAGCTTCTGGTCTTTGATCAGGATTGCAAATCTCTCTGACTCACAAACACCAATTACTGACCACAACCTCCCTAATGGCATCCTTTCATGCCATTCTTCCTTTAAGCAAGAATATTTGGATTTTTCTTTTTGTATCCACATTTCTTGTTTTGTTAGCACATCAGTATTTAGATTTAGCTGGCCCTCATGACCTATGTTTTACTTGGTTGTGCCTTCAAATAAGGTTACTTCCCTAAGCACTTGGAAATAATGCTTCAATATGTCATTTGAGTTGGATTTCTTGAGTCCATAACATCTATCTGAAAAAATATTAAGGTTATAATTTTCCTATAGTCTTTGTCATATGGATTTACACATCACAAACTAGGAAGAGATATTCTGTATTTCTATGTTTGGTATCATCTTGACATTTGGTTCAGTACATAAACCTGAGATGTCTTGCCACAGGACCAAAATGTATTTATAGAGAATGTTATTAATTAAATCACCTGTACAAATAAAAGGAGCAAAGACTATGTTTCTAATTGTTATTGGTGTATTTTCAGTATAAAAGAGTTTTGTAAACTCTGAGTATAATATCACTTCTAAAAATAGTCTTTATCAGATGCTGACTATCACAAAGCTCTGTTTTAAAATGCTTGCTATTATAGAGCAAACATTATTAATCACTTTAGGCAGAACACAAACAAATGAAGAATATAAACACTTTTAATTTTTTTTTTCTATTTCCAAAGCTGGATAATTAGTTAGGCTTTCCCAAATTCAGATCATAGATTTTGTGCCCATTTTATCTGTAAGGTAAACGGCTATAGAATTGAAGTAATCCAAAGAACAAACTGACCACATTTTCTGACTTCACTATCGACCTCAGTTATCGACATTCACCTTCGATAAAAGAGGTATTATAAAGACCCTCACCAACTTCTAGTCTATAGTCCCTCAACAGAATGATGGAATATTTAGGGAAGGTGAGGAGGTAAATTTAGATATTTAAAGACATTGATGCTTTGATGAAACTACATTCATAGACGATACTCACTGCAACCTATGGTCTCACTTTTCATTTAAATTTAATTTTCTCAGTTGGGATTACTTTTTCTCTGGCTTTCCTATGCAAACTTAGGCTAACACCACGCCTTTGGGACTTATATTTGGTGAATAAAATACCCATGGCTATATAAAGTTACTAGACACACTCTTAAGTCAATTAATTATTAGACTTTTTATCCTGTTAAAAGAATAAAAATAATATATCTGATTAAGGGTAAATCTTTCCCCCTTTACTCCATGTTGCAGCATTTATGGCTATAAAAGATGGAAGTCTTTAATGACAGGTACTGGAGACAGTAGGACAGAAGAGATGAATATTACAAATATTTTATTTTGCTAACATATTTTTGTTGTAGATCCTATTCTTTGGTTGTGCCCTAAGTTTAGAACACTTATTTCTTTTCTTTTCTTTATTCCACATGAATTATTGGGTGTGCTCTTTGCCTCTTTGACCTGAAGTTCTCTTTGTTTTCCAGAATATGCAGTTGATGCTGACTGTCCAAGTTGTCACACATAGCTGTTTCTCCAATGTTTGGAAATATGTGATTCCTAGGACTTGTTTTGTCAGTTGTTCAACACTTGTTCTTCTTGATGTCCCTAGTACAACGCATCCTGATGACCACACTGCCTTACACACACGTTTGCATTTCCTCTGGTTAACTGGACAAACCACACAGGCTTTAACTTCAACAGACTGTGGGCATTTTTCTCTCTTCTGTCCACTGTTTCATAGCAATCATTCCCATTTTTCAATACAGTGGTTAGTCGCGGCCAAATCAGGCCCCAGTTCTCATAACTGCAAATCCCGGGGCTCCCCATCATGTTCTCTGTACCAAACTTGATGTGAGAGTCATTTTACACACTTTTTCAAGTTTGTGATAGGTATCAAAGAACAAAAGCTTTTCCAAAAGCTTGTCAGAAATACTTTTGGAACATTTAGATTCTGCTAAGTAATAAAACAAAACAAACATTAAAAATGCTTTTCTTCAACAATGCTCCCATGTTGCTATATGATATTATATGACAGTATAATCCTGCGCTATAGGAGCAGAAACAGTGGAGACAGATGTTGCAGGGAGTGTGAACAAATGCTTCTTAAAGTTGAAAGCCCAGCACTTTCATTTCCCCTGTGTGAACTCACGTTTTGTTACTTCCCCCATACCCTCCAGAGTCTTAGTCCAGCTCTATTGGAAGATGCTTACCACAAGAACAAATGCCCCTTCCTCTCCATGCATGATGACTACCAGTATGTCATCTGAGTGTGGGTACATGTTTGCCTTTTAACAGGCTTTTAGCGCAAAAATGGAAACGGTTAGCAGAAAGCTATGAGGTGAGATTTTTCAATCAGTTGAGGTATTTGACACTCTGTACATGAATAATTTATCAAATTTTTAAATTTTAGCTTACATGCTTGAGTATTTTGCTTGTGTGTATATAAGACAACAATGGAATGCCTGGTACTATGCCTCTGGAGTTCAGAAGAGAGCATCAGATGGTCTGGAACCAGAGGTAGAGATGATTATCATCATCATGTAGGAGCCGGGGAGTGACAAAAGATCCTCTGTGAGAGCAGCAAGTATTCTTAACCACTGATGTGTGTCTCCGAGCTCCTGATTCAATCTTCATCATGACATGAGTTAATTTTATTTACTTCTTTTTTCTCATGCATTTTTTTGTGCATGCATGCGTGTGTGCACAGGCGTGCGTGCACCCCCCCCCCAAGCACACTATATCAAGAGAGCTGGTATTAGGAGAGACTAGTAGGCATCATCTTCTTCAAATACTAGAACAAAGTGTCTGTTTGGTTTTGTTTTTAATGTCTTAACAGTGCCAAATAATATTACATGGAACAAATTATGTCCCCCAAAAGGATATCCTGAAGACCAAATTTTCAAAACTGGAGAATAGAATTGTCGCAGAATATTTGTTTAACTCTGTAAATGTGCCTTGCACTGGTTTAATTATGAAATGATGTGTTGATGTTTTACCTTGCCTGCTTAACCACCTGGTTGTCTAATAAAAAACTGAACAGCCAATAGCAAAGGAGGAGATATAGGCAAAGCTTCCAGGCAGGGAGGGTAAGTAGGAGGAGGAGTTTGGCTCCAAAAAATAAAATAAAATAAAGTAAAAAAGAAAAGCAGATGGCAGGGATTCTCCAGGGAGATACCAGGGGCCTGCCAGGCAGACACAGAGGAAGCAGGAAAGGACATACAGAATGAAAGAAAGAAAAAAAGCCCCAAGACAAAACATAGATGAATAGAAACAGGATAATTGAGTTAAATGAGCTGACGGGATAAGCCTAAGCTAAGGTTAAGCATTCATAATTGATAATATATCTCTGTGTCATTATTTGGGAGTTGGTTAGTGTCGTAGTTGAAATTCCAACTACATATACCAATATTTAGAAATTAGAATATTACATATGTGATTATTTAAGATCAGTTCCTACTGAAACATGGTGAAGTGAAAATTCAAGGCACAAGATTTAAAGAAGGATTATGACGCAGGAAGAAAGTCTCATGAAGATAGTGGCTGAGCTAAAATGAACACATCTGCAAGTCACAAGCTAAATAAAAATCTGGGTGTCTGAAGTTGCTAGCCTTGTCTTCAACAGCTTGATTTCAGATGTTCATCCTCTAGAATTGGGAAGGATAGATTCTGCTGCTGCAAGAAAATGGGTTTGGGGGACATTTTTTTTTTTTTTTAGAGCAGCCTCAGAAAATGAATTCAAATGTCAGTGTTAACACTGTTCCCTATCTGGAAGAGTCATCACTAGCTGAAGGTGTAAGTCATAAACAATGCCACACCAGTTTGGAATTATGATTAATAGGGTGGTATTTATTTAAAGGGGAAAAAACTTACAGATCACTGTCAGCCCTCTGAGCAACCAGGAAGGGAGTCTAGTGGCCGGTGGAGCAGGAAGTGAAGAGAGAGAGGAGAGGGAAGTGGCCGCTTTTTTAAAGGGAGAGAGACCATGCCCCAATGGGCTGGTATCTCAGGGGCGATAGGCTGGAGGAGTGGGAGGACCTCCCATAACAACTAGCTTCATCAAATTTTAGCAAATCATTAAATAAGAGTAAATATCAACTTGCCAGGCAAATTCATTTTATTGTTGAAACTTGTAGATGTCTTCTCTAATTGAATCCTCATCTTGTCTTTGGATGAGAAGAACAGAGACTGTCAGGGAAGAAAACTTTTAGAGTACATGGGATGGATTTCTAGAACATGTGCTGTCATGAGTTGTTGACGGTTAAGTAGATGTGTTGACAGTGCACAACTCAATATGTATAATCGGATATCCTGGTTCCACCAACCACAATCATACTATGGATCCCTGCAGTGTGTTTTGTCCAGTTTTCCCTTTATATCATTGTGTCATTTAGCTTTCTGTGTTGTATCAGAAATACCTGTGGCAGTCAAGAAATGTATGGTTGGTTGGTCCTTGCATGTGGCAGGGCAGCATGTGAGGAGGGGGATATGAAGCAAAACTCATCGGCTCGTATGCTCATTTACTGTATAGTTAGAAAACAAAACAACAGCCTCAGGTCCAGAACTCCTTCTCAGGCCCAACTGCTGTGACCTACCATCTTCCTGTGAAGCTCCAATTCTTCATTCTACAACATTTGGAAAGCGTATTAAGCTGGGAATAAACCTTGAATCAATGGACCTATGAAGAACATGCCAGTTTCCAATCTTGGCAAAATAATCCATATTTCCATTCTAACTCTTTAATCTAAATACCAACCCCATGAAGTGGGTATGATCAGACTTTTTTTTTTCTCTGCTACCTTCATGATACAGAATATGGGGTCCTTCTGAGATATCATAGATCTATGATAAGACATTGCACGATGTCAGGTCAAGTCATCAGATGCAAGAGAGAAATAATCTATCACATGTTTCAAAACTTTATAAATGACTTACTTGCAAAATGAATGAATGAGATTTTTATTTTTAATGAAGAAGGGAATGCAAATCAACAAATGCCTATGCTTTAGGTGCTATCTTCTATTTTGGTGGCCAGTATTGACCAGAAAATACCACTTGCCCCATATTTTTCTCCACACTTCAAATACCTAGAATTGCTATTATGCATTCCTGGCCTGTCAGCTTTGGCTGAATTACAGAGTGCTCAATTATACGCTAATCGAATAGCTGCCCAATGCAGGCCACGTAATGACTTCCTGATTATCCGCCTTTAAATGATGAATGAAATGAATATGTAACATTCTGTTCAAATATAGCATACTTAGCATGCCAAATGAAAACTGATTTTGTGCTCCTCTCCCTGAAAAATGTATATTTTATTGTAATTCAGTTCAATGACTGTTTGGTTGCTTGTTTTCTAGTCATCAAGCTAAACATTGAATGAGCTATCTAGCAGAACATTAGTCTTCATTTTTGCTTCCCAACAGATGCTAAAGGTGTTAACTATTGTTTAGATTATCTGAATTCCTTTCCTTACATCATCTCATGAGCAGAAATAGAGTAATGACCATGTTTTATTCTTAACATTTGTAGCAAGAATTTCTGTTATTGGGGACAAAAATCTTTTCCCTCAAACTGAAGAACAGATACATACTGTCATGTGTATGTCGCAAAGATAAGTACAAAGTTTTTATTGTGTCAAGTGCTTTTGATAAAACATGAGATTTTTGTGAGCATTAAAAAAGGCCTCTAACGCCGGGCGGTGGTGGCGCATGCCTTTAATCCCAGCACTTGGGAGGCAGAGGCAGGCGGATCTTTGTGAGTTCGAGACCAGCCTGGTCTACAAGAGCTAGTTCCAGGACAGGCTCCAAAACCACAGAGAAACCCTGTCTCGAAAAACCAAAAAAAAATAAAAAATAAAAAAAGCCTCTAATTTCAAAGGTAATTGTATATCTCATCTGCAATAATAGTACCCTTAGCTATCAGAGATTTTTATGTTATATTTTACCTTCAGTTGCCCCCCATATAATAACTTAAAAGGTAACCTCAAGAGATTATATACAGAAATTTATTGTATGTAATATTAAGACTCACTAGAGGGAAGATAGATAGTAAGCAAAGAACAACAGAAGTCAGGAGGATGCTGCTATACATATACATACACATACAATATAATATTATATATGTATATATGTGTGTGTATGTATATGTACACACACATAAACATACACATACACATATCTGAGTTCCAAAATTAAACAAGGACATTTTATACAAAGAAGAAAATAAAAATCAACAAACTTAGTTTTTAAAATATTTTCTTTTATTCTGGTGGCTAGTATCAACCAGCAAGAAACATATGCCCCATAATTTTCTTCACACTTCAAATACTTAGGGTGGCTATTATGCAAATATAAATATATGCATACACACACACACACACACACACACACACACACACACACACACATATATATATATATATACACACACACACACAAGATTGGCTTTAATGCTGCCGAAGACACAAAGGAGAGTCTGCTGTTGCTAGCATCCTCTGAAAATTTCTGTTTATTTTCCCTTCCTAAAAGGAATATTTGAAATAACCAAGAAAACATTTAAAACCATGGTA
Source organism: Microtus oregoni (assembly GCF_018167655.1). Classification (NCBI taxonomy): domain Eukaryota; kingdom Metazoa; phylum Chordata; class Mammalia; order Rodentia; family Cricetidae; genus Microtus; species Microtus oregoni. The sequence goes on from NW_024543086.1 coordinate 10,726,753, forward strand.
TTGTCCCTACAATCACATTTTAACCTTTCTTCAACTTTCTGCGCTCTTTCCCCCTTCCTTCTCCTCCTTCTGACTGTACTGCTACTATTCTCCAGCAGGTGTGTGTGTTGTTTTTTGTTTATTTGTTTGTTTATGCTTCACTCTTCTTTTACATGCCTTTTTAGTGCTGTAAAACATGACCTGGCCCTCTGATAAATAAATCCATCACTGTAATTCACACACACACACACACACACACACACTCACACATATGCACTCTCAAACTTCGAGTCATTAAATTAGTTTTAACTACTTTCTAAATCCTTATGCATGTATGTGCACCTTTTGTGTGTAATATATTTACACATATTTACTAATATATGTACATGTAATGTGTATTTTAATATAATTTTATTTTGATTACTAGACTGTCTCCTAATTGTGTCTACATTTTGTTTGTTTTATGGTAACCTGGCAGGCTTTGTCCAGTGGTCTAAGAAAGCATAAACAACTCAGAATTCTCATATCTAGAAGTTTATAACATAGAAATGTACCTTCAAGATAAATGGGTGTTATATTGAAAGAAGGACCAGGATTATGTAACAGAGTTTAATTATGCCATGCTTTAGGATTAGGGTTGATATAGAAGGCCTAATGGTACAATCATTACCATAATAAAACAGATAGATTCTTTAATTATATATCAAACCTCAAGATTATCCACGGCCTTTCTGGATGCCAAGCCTCCTCTCAGCTTCATTTGCTGGGTTTGAGGAGCTGTTTTCTTTGTTATTGTCATTGTATTCACAGACATCTGCCATCTCAATTATGACTGACAAGGTTCATGGGCTGCTGGCCCAAAGGAAGCCTTTCTTTCTTGTCTTGATTCCACAGACCAAACCACAGGTTTCACCCAAGAATCTGGGCTCTTGAGTCTCGAGCTGTACCTTCCAAGACAAATCTCTGTAACTTAGTGAGTGCCCACTCTGAAATTTTCGTTTTTATTCATCGATATCCCTGGATTCTGTATATAAAAAACACATCACAGGACTCCAAGATAATCTTAGGAATGGACACATATTCATCCGTTTCAGTAGAATTAAATGGAAGGGAAACTTAAAGAATTCTCTTCGAAGTAACATTCAGCTGGACACTTGTCGCTAAGTTCTGAAACTCCTATAATAGGAAAGTATTACCTAAATGGGTCTGTCTCTTGAACAGGCACTATATATATATATATATATATATATATATATATATATATATATATATGGTTGCTATTTGTCATCTCACATAGTCTGACAAATTTGTTGACTCCAGCAAAGATAACTGACTAGTGTCCACTACATGGATGGCCCTCTTTACTCCTGTTTCCTAACCATGCCCTCGTAGGTAGGTTTACCCCTTGCAGGAGTGAGTGCATCTGCTGAGAGTATGACAGCTACTGCCACCCCATGCTCCTCAGCATGGCATCCTTGTTGTTAGAAAGACCCACAGCCTCCAGTCCCTCCCAGCCTCCATTCTTCATACCTGTCACTCTGAAGATGCTGCTTTCTGTAGTGTTAATGGATTCACTGGGACAGCCAAGTCGGGGATTTAGTTGTGCCTTTTGTGGGGGGGCGGGGCAATTGTAGATGGTGTTCTGCGACTCTTGGGATTCTCTTTATATGTTACTGAAGTGGCATCCAGATTATGACGAACCATTGAATTAAGATGATCAAACAAGAAGTTTATTAAACTTTTGCTTTCATTAAAAGAACACTCAGAGAATATCAGTAATCCACCACCATTATGGTGGCAAGTCTCCCCACAGCTCCATGCTTGGCTGAGTACTTTGTGTGTTATTTGTTCCCTGACATTATCATTATGTTCTCTATGAGTGTTTCTCTGATAATACAAGTTTTAAACATGGTACATTGAGATGTATTAATCTGACATATCATTTAGTGCACCATTATCTGAATTTTACTTTTAGTAAACACTAGATAATATCTGTTTAGAGCACTTGGGAGGTAAGAAGTACCACAGTGTAACTGTGATAGCTATGATTTTGCTATTAATGTTTTCTGTCACTCTTACATTGTAGATGAAGAACTTAATCTTCACTGAAATTAACTTATTCAAAAATTTCCAACTAAGATAAGCACTTATTCATGAATGAATAAAAATATGTAGTATATACATGTAGTGGAATTTTCTTCCTCTATAAAGAAACAAACAAAAACTCATGACATTGGAAGAAGAATAGATGGAACCAGAAGTTACTGTGTTATGTGAAAGAACCCAGACTTGGAAAAAGATCTATGTTTCCTCTCATATGCTGAGCCCCAATTTAAAATGTGTGTTGGGGTCATTTGGGAGAGTAGATTATATCACAGAAGCAGAAGGGGAACTTATGGGAAGGGAAAGCAGGCAGGCAGAATGTAGTCAGAAGGTCTGGGATGGAGTTAAATGGAAGAGTTGAAGAAATTAGAAGAGCATATTTTCAGATACAGACATGGATGAAAATAAACTGATTACTTTGTAAGGTAACTTTTAAATTAATAGTTTAAAAAATCATTTAAAATGACAGGCCTAAGGTTTGAATCAATTTCTTAATCTTTGGCTCGCCAAACCATTTCTTTCAATGTTGCCACTGGGTAATTGGATCATGTAGTGTCCTGTGGCCCACACATCTTTTGTTGCATTCCTTGATTTATCAATATTGTACTATGTCTGTTTTCCTCCACCTCTCCACCTGTTTCTTTCCGGCATGCGTTCTAATTGTTACCCTTTGCTTCTTGCCTCAGTGCCTCCTAGGTATGGAGGTGAGGAAGAGCCTGGGAACCTTCGCCAGTGTTTAGGTACCTGGAATGTAGTCCTGAAGGCGTTCCTTCTTTCCTTCTTTATGAGCAACCCCCACATCTTTAAGAGGGTCTCTTCAAATTTGAACCCTGGGAACTTGTTTGCTTCACTCTAGCCCAGCTGTTGCTGCTAGATCCAGGGGTTCTTTTCTGTCATTCTTAGATTCAAGGGGATTCTTTGTTACTTTGCCTTAATAAATGGGCTTTACCTCGTGGCCCTGTTGGAATTCTCTATGGCATGATAACAAGTTTAAAATCAGACAATGTTCTGGTAGAGGCCAGGTGTTCAAAGTATAGTAAACAGCTCCCTAAAGATTAGAAAATGAATATTTAACTAGACGACTACATTTGATTTCCTTCATTCATTTTTTATTATTTCAGTGAAAACCTTTTTGATGGAAATCTCATTGACAGGATTTTAATATCTTCTGATAAATGAAAGTTGTCACTCCAAAGGGGTTAGTATTTCTTTACAGTGACATTTGGTAAACTCTGGTGGCCAGTCAGTTTTTCATAGTTACAATTTAGGCAATTCTGTGAAGACTGTACACATCAAGGACCACAATTTGTCCTAAGAGGTGGATGACTATAATGCAACTGATTATATTAACTAGGTTCTATTCATAATGAGCTTGATGATTTTTTTTTTTGAAGAATAAGAAGAGAGGGAAATAGTCTGGTCTGTTGAAGTTTTTAGTGCACAATTATATTTCTTATATTATAAGAGGCGACCACAGTGTCCATAAAAGCAGAATTCCATGCTGTCTGTTTTAGGACCTTTCTTGAAAAGCTAGATTCAAATTGCAAAACTCTGTGGAGTTGATCGTCATTGCAAATAAGTGATTGGTACAGTTCCCTTAGAAATAGAGACTGGAACATCTGCCTTTCCATTTTTGTTCCCTCTTGTAACTGTGGTCCAGAAACACTAATGTGAACCAAGTAAAATCATTTGGGAGCCCTGACATCAGAATTTACTAAGTAAATACTTTCCAATGATCAAAATGACAGTTTTCATTTGATCACCTGTTGGAACGCCAAGAACAGACCCAGAGCAGTGCAGTAAGGTGAGGATATCATTGAGTTGTTCTGCACATATTCGAATTACTTAACAGTGCTTCGTCACTTTGGCTCTGTCCTCCTTGCTTGGAGACAGTCCGAATGTATTTCTCTTCTTTATACTCGTGCTGACAGGATCCAAGCCGATCCACAAGTGTAAGATAGTGTTGTATGTTGTAAATTCTCTAAGATGCCCACAAAAGTTTGAATTTAATAGAAAGGCTTACTTGAGAGGGAGTTAGCAGAGTATTAGGTGTCCCACTAGGCAGGCTCCTCTTAGTGTTTCAATGGAGTTCAGTTAAGTCCACACATAAAACAACTGATCACTTCCTTGTCGTCTCTCTCTAAACAATGGAACAGAGTAAAAACTTACACCTCACACAAAGGCAATCAATAGCTTAAGCAAAACTGTTCAAAGCGGAAGAAGTTCTTTTTGAGTTTTTAGCTTTTGTTTTGTTTCCCAAGGTTTTATCTTCCTTGCTTGTCATGTTTGTTAACGGCTCTGGTGAGAGGCACTGCATTGAAGAATCCGCTCAAACCCTCAAGGAAGCAGCAAGAGGGACTGAAGGAAAACTGCCTCTGTCGGGTTAATCTAGGATTTCCAAACTGGGCTTAGATCAAAAAAGAAACCCAAGTTTGCCCCGTGAATGGGGCTCTGGGTTTATTCATATAAAGCTTTTCCGTCATCCACTCTAGCATGCTGCTTCTGATATGCAGAAACCTGTCACTTCGAAGATAAACCCACTAATCCACCCCTGTCCCTGGCATTCTGTGTTCTGTGGGCAAATTTTTCCGGTGTGCGGATATTTCCTATCGTTTCTGTTCAGTTCTCCCTTTGTATCTTAAGCTCATAGCTTTACCTAATTTTTTTTTCTGTCTTCCAGATTTGAGGACGGCATCCAGACGGCTCCGTGTGATGTTCTGAGTGCAGTTCCAGGTGAAACGTGTCTGTAGGTAATCCCTGGGGATGAGAGCACATGCGTCAGAAACCTCAAGAGTTGTTAGCATGTTTCCCCGTGGCCACAGCATCTAACTGAATGTATAGACTAACAGTGGTCATTATAAACCCCGTTTCTGTTCTTAAGGGACTAAACTTTCTTGAGATTCACATGCAGGGTTTTTATCAAAACAAGCAATAGTTCCTTTTCCCTTCTATTATAGATTAGTGAACCAGATCCCCATAATTCTCCTATTTCACCAATAATCATAATTTTTTCACTTGCTGATTTCATCTTTGTGTTGGAAGCTTCTGTTGACAATGGGGCAACTTATTCTCATATTTACATTGCAACCTCCTCTTTCTTGACATTAAACTGCTTAAAGAAACTTAATGAATGAACTAATCTCATGAACTCATCATAACACAGATTTAGAAAGCTAAACAATGAGATTGATATCCACAAGAAGCTCTGGATATAAAACCTCTTATTGATGACTTCTAGTCTCACGTTCATGTAATTTACATTTTATTCTTACAATTATATTCTTTGTTTTGGTTTTGTTTTGTTTTTGTTTGGCTTGTATAGCACACTTGACTAATGCCCTGGGTATTCTGATTAGGGAACCCTTGGTGCTGTCCCTGTCCCTCTGTTCTGTATGTGGTTTGAGGGGAAGAAGGCCCATACAGGAGGGAGACCTGACGCATTGTAGTGATGCTGCCTGTCTCAGAGCTGGCAGCTCTCATCCCAAGGGTTCTTCCTGTCACTCAGGGAGCTTCAATCTAACTGTTAACCAGTTGGTGAATTAGATGTTGGAAGAGTTCCAAACTGTAATTAATTATGTGCTTCTTTTAGACTTGACAGTCTTCACTGTTTTAACAGATGCCTTTTCTCTATATAATAAAGTCTTTGTTTTGTTTTTGCATATCTGACCTGGTATACAGTTTTCTCCCACAAAACAGAAACATGACATAGCATCAAGGCAGTTCACACACTGTGTGAAATATTTTTAAAACTTTTAAGAGGGTAACAAGACAACATGCATACTTTGGAAACTATGAGGAATCTTGCAGCCAAAGTAATGTTCAAATCTATTTTTAAAATTACCAATCACATAACTTTTAGTAAATTCTGGAGAATATCCTTTAGTAATGTGGTCTAAACTATTTCTGCCTCTTCTGTGGGGATTCATGAGTATTTAAATTAGTTTTATTTTATTTTTCATACAAAATAGATTGTTTTTGTGTCAGTTCAGCTTCTAAAGCACTCCCCACCCCACTTGTATGCACGTGTGTGTGTTAATTTGTGTACTTGTGTGTGTGTGCTCCAATATATATATTGTGTGTGTACTTGCTTTGGTGTGCTTTTCTGTACAGAGAACAAACTTTATATAATCCTGATACTTCAACTTTAAAAATGACAAGTCCATGGGATTTTTAGGGATGAAAGTAGATAGGCAGGAAAAAGAACAAGCTGCGAAAAAGCTAAATAGTTCCCAAAGAGCCTTTTACTTACTGAAATAGAATCCCAAAGGAAGCTGATCTAATGTGAAAAAACTTACAATGGAGATCTTGATATGAGACCCAGGTAAGGGATGGTCAGAGGACCTGAGAAATTGATGAGTTGCAGGTATTGACCGGTGCGTTTGAAGACAACCCAAGAGTGAATTCTGAAATGGAGCCCTCTGTTGCATAGATGCTTTGGAAGCTTTAGTGTTATTGATCTATTGAAGGCAAAGAGGAAGCTGTTCTGATCGGTATGCTAAGAAGTTTGCTTCCTAGGGAAGGCAGTCTCATGCTTTCTAACTTTCACTGTAGTTGTAAGCACACCTAGGAAGACAGAGGTTTGAATTATAAAGGAAACCAAGTTTTCTGGCCTTGAAGCAGAATATTTTCATTATTGTTTGGAAATACACATTTCCCCGTCATTTTTGGTGATAGAGGAAAACGAGGGAAAGAACGCTTCGAAGAATGAGAAAAGTTAGCAGAGATGCTAAAAATCCATTGATTACATTATGATGTATCGTGGGGTTTACAAAGTATAATGAATTGGTATTTTAGAAATTGAATGGTTACCTTGTTGTTTAAAATTATGTCAATACCAAAATAATCTGTGAAGAAAATTGCTATTATAAACATTTTTAATTTTTTGTCTAAATAATCTGGTATAATAATTAATTTTCAACTCTTACAAGAAGTTTTTTTTTAATTAAAGCATCCTATTTTCTTATTGGGTCATGAATTGAACCTTTTAAAAATGCAGTGCTAGAGCATTTAATATAGCAAAGAAGGATGAGTGTTTTGGTGTCTTGGAAGGCACTCTGGTTGCATTTAATGGTGAGGTCTTTGCAATAATACAAGCCTTTGTTCTGTCCTGCCTTGCTCATCTTTTCTACTTGTAAAATTTTGGTAAGGATAGAAAACGTCTTCAAGTTATGGTTTCCAAAACCTGTAAAATGGTTCATATAAAAATTAACTCCAAAGGAGTAAAAAGTACATAAATGTGTCTAAAATAGATACTATAAGTCTGTTGAGCGTAGGTATTGTTGGAACCCAAATGCTACAGGAACTTGCTCTGTTGTCCAGATGTATCTTAATTGGATTTCATTTTTCTGGCGGCAAGACTGTTTAATGAATATATGATCCCACTTTTCTTTGGAGGATAGTCAGACCCGACAGCATATCAATTGCAAGAGATAGCAGTATGACAAATCTTTTTTTTTTTTTCTGAACTGAAATTCTGACTAGAGATTGCTAATCAGAAAAAGTCTATGTCAGAAATCAAAAGTCAGACAAAGGGCAGCCCCAGGTGAGATATAGAAAAGGTAAAATGTCAAGGTAAAAACAAAAAGTAGCAGTGTGGGTCAAATCCTGACCCAGGAGAGGGCACACAGATGGAGGAAGAGCGTGTATTGTCACAGAAGATACGAATTAGCAATTGTTCCTATAAGTTGACTGACAGTCAGCATCATGGTTTCCTTTAGTGCTGAAGCAAAAGAACAAATAAACTTACTCATCAATATTTTCAGCTCTAGTAACAGAAATCATTGCATTCAAAGCCATCTGACCACATATCAGATTCAATTTAAAAAAGAAAATTAATCTTAAAGTTATATTGCCATTCAAATGTAGGTTATGTTTGAAAATAGATTTTGTGTAATCTACCCACAAATGTGGTAGATTTTGCTATTAATAAAAGGCTCAGTTCATATTTGGGATTAACTGCTTTGTTTCTTGTTTACTTGTTTGTTCATTCACTTTCTACTATTTTAGCTTAGATGAAAATGATAACTATATACCTTTTGCTGTCAACTTTCATATTAGTATGTTGACATGTTTGCTCCTTTACTTTACTTGTTCCTTCAGAGTCAATAGAGATGCTTTCTTTATTCAAGATAACCATACACTGATTTTGCATCTGTAGTCACATGTTAAAGACTTGTCCAAAGACAACTCATTTTTCTACAAATCATTCAGAAAGACTTTACTATGCATTTATACAAAAATATGTCTCTCTCCCCGCCCCAAATTCTTCCTTCATTCTTGCTGGGTGAAAGAAAGAAAGAAAGAAAGAAAGAAAGAAAGAAAGAAAGAAAGAAAGAAAACATTGCACCCCTTTATATAGCATGTCCTTGCTATTGTCTGACTCTCTAGGATTTTGCTACAGTGTTCTTGACATTACTAACAACTACCTAGGCAGCATGCACTTCTTTCTCTCTATGGAATATTCTAGTCCTTTCGTTAACTTAGTATGTCTGGATCTGACTTCATTACTGGTGTTTCCTAAATTGAATTTGCATTCATTTTTCATCTGTATCACAACTCATATGTGGCCCAATTTGAAATGGCTTTTCTGACTGATAAACATTACACTGCTATCTCTCCATTTTTATTGTCTAGGAAAGCATTTCTCACTACATGCTGTTTATATTTATTGCTGTCATCACTGTAACGTGGCCTCTTCAAAGCTGAATACTATATAAATTGACGTGATTAGTGGCCATTTCTGAGGCTACCTCCAAGTTATGAGAAAAGGGCTGGCCATTGAAAGGTGCCCAGTATGAACCTTGTGAGGGTTCTTGCTTGTCTCTAATGCTTTAAAGTACTCTATATAGAATGAGGGCCCAGCATTGGAAAGAACATACACTCTCCATATCAGGGCATAGAAATATTTATTTTCCCTCCTGGGATCCCATGTGTGGAGCCATTTCTCCATCTGTTTATCATCCAGTGTAGGGAAGATGTAATATCCATGACATGGACCTGCCATGTTTATAAGCTGAGAAGATAAATATTTCCAAAATACTTTAATGTGCTACTTTGTAAGACCCTTGTAAGCCATACACACCGCTTTTAGCTAAAGAGGACTTGCTCAGTCTCACCACTCACATTCTCCCCTCCCTTACAGAGCTCCCTTGAAGGTGGCCATCTTTTAGCTTTCCTTAAGAGCCTCTTCTTGTAACCTTCAGACTCTGGTTCCATCTGCACTTTTCTGAAGCTACACTAATTCTACTACTGTTCTCCTAAGGTCTCCTATTCTCTCCCCACATTCCCATTCATAGTGTTTGGTGTTATCCCCTTGTCCATGTACACACACCATTAGATGTTTTAGATCTATATGTCTGGATTGCAGTCTCAAAAAAAAAAAAAAAAACATTTTTACCTCTACTCCCAACTGCCCAATTTCTGATATCAACTATTCAAGATTATACCATTTCTCTTGGAGGTTCTCTGTTCATTTATTCTTACCTTCATCCTGAAAGTATCAAATCCTGAAGTTAGAATGTAACCTTCTAACATTATTCTCAATGATGGAGATAGCCCTGAGTGCGGAGGTTCTCTGTTTAAATACAGACATGACGGTTTCTCCAATATAAAGGCATTTTTATATACAATAATAAAGAATTATGGAGGACCTAAATAATGAAATTGACAAATAGGTATTTGTACCACATAGGAGCAAGTAAGACTTTAGTGAGTTCTAGGAAGTTTCTAGAAGCTGTTAGGAACCATTATAGCTGCATTGGATATGATGAAATATCAGCATCAAACAAAACAAAACGTAGAAACCTGGAGGCTATCATTTCTAGCCTTTGTTAGTATTGGTAGAATCTGTTGGGTGCACCATTCAAGTAATTTGACTTACAGTCTTCACTATAAATTTTCAAATTTATTTTATGTTTTATGTCATGGGCATTTGCAGCTAAAACAGTCCTTATATGGATAGACAGATATAATAAACGTCTTTTGTCCCAGTCATGATTACATGTGTCTCCTCTTCCTCAAGTTCTTTTAGATGCATATTTTTTTAAAAAATCCCATATTGATTGAATGATTCGCTGATTTTACTCAGCTTGTGTTAAAAATAGATTCCAAAAGCTCCTTCCCACTTTTTAAAAGTGAGTATGTGAATATGAACAAGCTACTTACACTTTCTGTGCCAGCTACTTATATTTATAACCTTGAGGTTACCTTTGATCCTAAATCAGCTTTTAATTACCATGGTAGTTACATTGGGTGGAAAAAAATGATTCTATTATTTCCAGAACACAGCAAGGATGTGACCAGTCCTATCTCATGAGTACAGTTATTTTAAGGCTTTTATTACTAATTATAGTTGGTTTATTATAATTCATTGTTCACTGGCCTTCTAGGCTATTTACTTAAGGTTCTATTCAGCATTGCAGCTGCTTCTGCAGCTGGTATTCCTCTGAGATCCCATGCCTTCATGAGAGTAGCAGGGATTCTATTTGGAAGAGGGTATAATTGGGCTCAAGGCAGGCACTTAACTTCATGTCCCCTGGAAGGTGGTATGAGTGTACGTTATTCCCCAGATCTAAAAGGTTAAGGATGTAAGTACAAAGGCAGGTGAACACTTTGAGCTGTATAAAAGGACATGACGACAATGACGCCATTTGTATGTCTTTCCCTTCACTGAACAGTCTCTCCAGACTCATTTTCCCTTTTGTATTTGATTTCTATTTTATCATTACGATTTCCTGATTGCTCAGTTCAAAGTCAAATTTCACTTTCTATATTCCAAGTGAGGAAAAAATGTGCTTTCGAGGGTTTTATTGTGTTTATTTATTTCATAAGAATTAGTGATCATCTACCATGCACCTTGAAAAAATTTTGTTGTGTGATCAATTCTCCAGGGATACAGAAAGAAAACATTTGGTCTCTTTTGGTAATCTCAAGGAGATCCAAGACTCTTTAAGATGTACCTGAAGGAAATTTTGTCAAAAGATTCTGATGGAATAGTAACTGACTTTCTTGTGCACTCAGTTAACAGAATCATCCATGAAGTTTGAGATGCAGAGATTGAGCAGGTGTAAGAGGGGCTGTGGCATAGCATGGACCGAAGATAGAGAGCAAAATGCCTTACAATCCTAGGACTATCCTATGTGTTATCTACTTTATGTAATTCAACTGTTGTGACAAAACACCAATATCAAGAAAACTTACAAAAGAAAGCATTTCATTTGGGGCCCACAGTTCTAGAGAGTTCCATGACTATCATGATGGGGAGCATGGCAGCTGATATGCAGGGGCTGTGCTGAAGTGTTAGTTGTGATCTTACATCGTGATCTATAAGCGCAAAGTAGAGATACCCACACACTGGGATGTTGTGGGCTTTTGTAACCAGGGGAATACCTCCTCCAACCAGACCTCCTAATTCTTCCCAAACAGTTCTATTAGCTGGGACTAAGTGTAAAAACATATGAGCCAATAGGGGCCATTCTCGTTCAAAGCACTCAGGAAGACTATTTCTTCTGCTGTCAGTACACCTTGGTCACTTACAGTCTGTGTGTGGTGGCAGTGTTGAGGCCTAAACCATCTAGAAAGACTTAGGGAAGGATATTGAAAATAGTTGTGTTCAACATCTCACTGTCCCTGATTGGATTTTTTAAATGCTAGGTAACTGACATTTAGACTATCCATTTTGTATTGGGCAAGATCATGAGCAAACCACCCTTTCAAGCACATATTCAGGTGGCCAGATCATTATATCCAACTGTTTATCCTGAGATGCATTAAACTAATTTATAAGAAATGTTAAAGGACAGCTGATATCTCACTCCCTGTCTGAATACCTACTGAACTAGGGTCAGTAGTGATGCTTCAGGGAATCCAGCAGGAAATCAGCCAAGTTAGTATAGGGATATGTAGTAATAAGGGCGGCGGCGAGGCTGCGTCCCCAACACCCCAGCCGCCTGCCCGGCTAGCTTATGCCCCGAAATAATTACATGGACACTGTATTCTTTTAATCACTGCTTGGCCCATTCTCTTCTAGGCTAATTCTCACATATTAATTTAGCCCATTTCTAATCATCTGTGTATGGCACCCCAAGGTGCGCTTACCGGGGAGATTCTAGCCTAGTCCATCCTGGGTCGGAGCTTCATCCCAGGAGCGGGGCATGGCGTCTGTCTCAGGCGTCTGCTCCAGAGAGGAGAGCTGTGGCGTCTGAGCTCACTTCCTCTTCCTCCCAGCGTTCTGTTCTGTTTACTCCTCCCACCTATCCTCTAACCAATAAAATGGGCCAGGGCAGTGCCTTTATTAGCCAATGACCTTCCTCCATCAGGGATAGAGATCTTGGAACACACAGTAAAACAAACTATACCCACTGAGATCAAGCCAGGGGATATGGAAAGTATCTGTTCACTGAATCAATTAAATCGCTCCATTAAACAAACCCTCACAATTCTACACCACTTGCTTCTAGGCTTGAAAAGGGGATAGGAGATCCAGAAGAAAACAATCACATTGACAAACGCATGTCTGCCTTACATTAGAAGTCCTCGCTTCAGGATCTTAAGTTTGAGGTTTACTTTTTCAGACCCAGGCCAGCTGGCCTTGGTGAGTTCCCGATAGAACATCCCCATTGTCTCAGTGTGTGGGTGCACCCCTCGTGGTCCTGAGTTCCTTGATCGTGCTCTCTCTCCTTCTGCTTCTGATTTAGACCTTGGGATTTCAGTCCGGTGCTCCAATGTGGGTCTCTGTTTCTGTCTCCTTTCATTGCGTGATGAAGGTTAATATTCAGGAGGATGCCTAGCGGACAATGAGGACTACTGAGAACTCAAGAACAATGGCGCTGGGTTATTGATCCTACTGCACGTACTGGCTTTGTGGAAGCCTACGCAGTTTGGATGCTCACCTTACTAGACCTGGATGGAGGTGGTGGTCCTTGGACTTCTCACAGGGCAGGGAACCCTGATTCTCTTTGGACTGACAAGGGAGTGGGACTTGACTGGTGGAGGGGGAGGGAAAGGGAGACAGTGGCAGGGAAGAGACAGACATCTTTAATAAATAAATAAATAAATAAATAAGTTTGAAGTTTACTTCGTGACAAAGAACAGTGAATATCTCAGAAAAGTTACACTGGTCTGAAATGAATTTGTTCTCCTGCTTGTGAGCTTGGATTATTTTATTAAGATAATGCTAGACTTTTCTGGGAAAATAGGAGAGGACAGAGAAAGAGAGAGAAAAGAGATTCTAAGCCCAAATTGATTAGCCAATGACTGTGCTGGGCTTACTTACAAAAGTCAGTGTAATTCACAGCCAGTTTCAGCCCCTAGGAAATCCTGTCTGGTCAGTTGGTACCAGGAATTTAGGAGTGATGATATCAGGGACTTTTTATGAGAAGTATCTTGAATAATATGTATGCCATGGCTCTCTCTTTTTTCCATTACAGAAGATGTTAATAAACCAGAGAATTAGAGAGTTTTATATTGCCTGAAAAGATACTACATGACGATAACTACATGCAATGTGAATATACCAATTTTAAGCGTACAGTTAGGTCAGTAGCAACAAGTACTCATGTCATTGTATATTACCAACCTCTCACTTCAGATTTTTATTCTTATGCTCCACAACTGCAGCTTCATGCCCATTAAAAACTAATGAAGATCCCAATTACCTATTGGACACCCTTCTACCAACCTCTATGATAGTGACTTACTATCTACTTAATGTATGTGAAGATGTACAACACTGTTTATTCTGTGAAGGATTTATTTTTCACAGAGCAAAATGTTTTTAAGGTTCAGCACTATCATAGCTTGTCAGAATTCCCTTACTCATGAGGGATGAATAGCATTCTGTAGTACATTGTACATCTATGTACATCTATGTCATGTTTTTATTTTCCACCCATCTGTTGATTGAGAGATGCTTGGATAGAGAATTTCTGTGTTTTGGTTGTTGTGGAAACTGGTGTTATAGACAGTATATAATTTGTTTTACTCTCTGCTTTTAATAATTCTTTTAGGTACATATTCAGAATTATAAATTCTGTGATATATAATAGTTTATGTTTAATGATTTAAAGAACTGTGGTACCATTTGTACACTAAACTTCTATAGCAATTCTGATTTTACCAGCAATGCCTAAAGCGTCCTCTTCCCTACATCCTTGTCAAGACTTACTGCTCTTCATTCTATTCCCCCTTTCCTATATTTCTTTCTCCCTTTTTAAAATCTATCTTTCCTTCATGATTGCCTGGCATAATGAGTAGTGGTATCTCATTATAACTTTGATTTGCTTTAACCTGATGATTAGAGACATTGAGTACTTTTTCATACTTATTGTCTATTCATCTATCTTCTCTTGGGAAATGTCAATTCCAGGCCCTTACTTTGGCATTAATATGTATATTTTGCTTTGTTGTGTTCTGTTGTCAGTGCTGTTACATTGTAGAAGCCCAGAATATAATCAATAATTTTCTTGCATATATATGATTATCTAACATTTTATTTTGGGAAAGGTCTTTTGACTCTGTTGGTCCTTTCCTTTTCTTATGAGGGTTATATGTACTATATGTTTTGGAGAAGGGATTATTTTTCATCAAATCTAGCTTATATATTATTCTTGTTGCTGGTCCTTTGGTATTATATCTAAGGAATCATTTTCAAATCCAGTGTCACAAATCTTTCCCATTATATCCTCTTCTAGGAGTTGCTAGTTTAACACTTACATTTGGAAATTTGAGCCATGTCAAATTCTTTCTTTTTAATATGGCAGAAAGTAAGACTATAACTTTATTCCTTTCTCAAAGCTATTAAGTTTTCAACACCATTAGTCTAATGGTCTATTCCATTCCTTGTTGAATGGACTTGGTAATATTGTTGAAAAATCATTTGAATATGTATATGAAAGTTAAATATCTAGGCTCCCTTTTCTATTTTATTTGTATATATGCTGCTTTTATGTTGGTACCATTATGTTTTTGTTAGCTCACTGTTGTGTATTTACTGCTTTTATATTTGTACCATTATGTGTTTTTTGTTATTGTTAGGTCCCTGTTTTGAAATCATGATGAGAATGGGTGCAGAATTTTACCATACCTATTATGGAACAGGATAATGGCCATGAGACATTGAGTAGTGAGATCAGTGGCAGGGATTATTTTCAATAGTTAATGTTTTTAGATAAAATACATCTAATGGCCTAAGAAGCTAGGACTGTGTACTGATCATGCTTCCTACACTAGTTGTGAGAATCAAACCCAAACCTCGCTGACCTTCAGCACTGAGCACACGGTTTGCAAATAGCTCTATGGGTTGGCAGGAAATGGCAGGGGCTGAGTTTCTACTCACTTTTAGTCCATTTGATTGTACTCATCCTCTTAATTTTTTTTTCCCAAACCACAAGAATATCATCTTTAGCCTCTGGTTTCAGGGACTGAGTGGCACGCGGATCAGAGCCACCAGAGCTCACTCAGCTACAGCTGTACCCTGACACCCCGCAGAGGTGTTTAAAGTTGTGGCCTAGAGTTGTCAGGCTGCCATTTCTAACTCTTGCTCTTGATTAATGGAAGCCTTATGGCCAGGCCAATACCTGTGGGAAAAATGTATTCTGTCATTTTACTTGAAAGAAAGTCACGTGACACAGGAAGTAGATGAAAGTCGCATACACCATGGCACCTTGCAGCTTTAAAGTCAAAGTTATTTTCTCATCTTACTCTTTTTATTTCACTTACATTGTTTTACTTATGAGACAATGAAAACTAAACTCTAACTTGTTTCAAGTGTGACAAAGTGAAGTTTTCCTTTTTCTTTTTATAGACATGATATTCTCTCTTTCTTGGTAAATTATTAGGTTCATTTTAATTAATATCCAGGTGTTACTGCTTCCCAAGAAACACATACCAGGTATCTTGGCTAACTGGGAGTTACCTATGGTTCTATAACATGTCCCATCCCAAAAGAATCCTACCACAGAGATTTTATAAGGTATGCAACACAAGCCTACATTGGCACAAACATATAACAATTTGAAGTAGATAACAGTCTTCTTTTCAAAGGAGAAAAATAAAGCCACTGGACAGTTGCAAAGCTTGTGTTCACAGGAGGCAGCTCTGAACAGCAGGTGCAAGACTGAACGCAGAGGAATGATGCAAGATTTCTGTCAATTTTTTCTAAACAAATTTTAGAAAGGAGGACAAACCATATACTAAAAGACTATATTTTATACTATTAATTGCTGTAAAAGCAATTATAAGCAAAGTGAAATAGATAATTGAAATAATTCAATGTGTCCTTTAATATTGGAAGTACACAAAGCATCTCTTCACATCCAATTGAAATTGCTTTTGACTCTCTGAGAGATCTACCATGCTAGGAAGTACTTCCAAGACACCACACTCTCATATTTTCCCTTTAATTATGTATTGGTTTTGCTTATTTTCTTGATGTCTTTATTTTCTCCTAAAGCTTTGAGTGTTTAGTAAATCTGGAGTTAATGGGCAAATATAATGTATTACTTAAGTGATTAAGAAATTTCCTTATTAAAATATAAAAAAACTCTTAAAAGCTAAAGATCTCAGAGTTTTTCATTAACATATATATAATTACCTTGTCTTCTGTTTGTTATAAAATAACTTAAAGACTTTTTTAAATGTAAAGGTGGTTCTTTGTCCATTTTGAGTATAGCTTATAGTTATTTGAATTCAGAATAAGAAAAGAGTTTTAACATTTGTTTTGAAAATAATGTGATGAAATAGAAGATCATGATGCGAATGCTTAATTTCATATGGCCAGAACATGGTGCAAATGCAAATGATATTAAAGCTTTCATTTTTTCATAGTCAATATTTGCATTTCCTAATAGTGAAAATCTGCTAAAAGTCACCTGAATTAAGATCCAGGGCCATGAGCAACTAAGATTTGTAAAAGATAATTCCAGGCTTAGATACATATATCTTGATCAAGGCCAGAATCATGAACACTGGGATATGGAAGGTTTCACCCAGCTGTCCACACTTTTTTTTTTTAAAACAAGTTTGAGCGTGAGAAATCCTCACTCAAGGAACCTATAAGATCTAGATATGTGTGTTATGTATCATATGGACAAGTACTCTTAATGTTATTTAGGATATGTTTAACTTCATGTCTGTGTATAAAAGGTGCTTTGCATACAAAATATGTTTTCCACTTTGAGGTGGACTAAAAATTTATCTGAATGTTCTTGACTCATGGCCTCATTTCTATTACACATGAGGAAATGCTCAGTCTAGTCATGGACATTGCTAAGCCATTTTAGAAATTAATTCTCGAATATTCAATACCAGAAACAGCAATTTTTGAAATTTTTCACCCAATCAGTGAATAATTCTATTTCTGCTATATGCAAGGCTTGGCATTAAACAACAAATGCTACTGATTCCCTAGGCCAAGCCATTGTCAGAGAAGATCTGGGAAACTTGGATAAATCAGCGTAATGCGAAGTGGAAAGTGAGAGAAAAATGAAGAAATTTCCAAAAGGAAAACAGAGTCTAAAACTTTAAGATACTTTTTATTAATATATTTGATAAAAGACCACATTTTCTTCCCAGTTATCTAAAATGTAACCTCATGTTGAATAAGAGGAGAAATAAGCAAAGTAATTAAGGAGAAAAAGAAAGAAAAAGATTAAAGATGAATTTATAAAGAATCCAGTGTCTGGAATATTCTTCTCACACATTTAAAAGAAATGAATTCACTCTACCAAGTAATTAAAATAGAAACATTAAAGACTTTTCAAATAGCTTATGCTTTATGTCATTTTATTATTTGCCACAAGAGACTTGAAGTCTTTGGGACATGGACTGCCACCCGCTCACATTGCTGTCAGCAAGGCTTGAGAGCCCCTGCATGTGCTGAGTTGGCAATTGGTTTGGAACAAGCTGTGAATACCCCCCTAATCAAGCATAAATCCATCTTTCATCTGTCACTGCCACCAAGCAGAGGCCAGTGGCCATGAGGAGATCATACATATTATCCTTTGATTGTTGTTTGGACCTGCAGACTCCCTAAATTGCTCATAAGTGGATGTAAATTCCCCTAACCCAGGGAGTATTTTGATCACTCATTTTCATTGTGATTTGTTGAACCATTCTTAATGTGCTGGAGTTACATTATACTTCAGAATTTTGGTTGAAATGATAATGCTTTAGGTGTCCTCTTTTAATGTGCTCAATATCATCTATGGCTCTCTTGTCTTTAACATCAAGGCATTGCTTAGAAAGAAATATTTATTCTTATCTCCTTGAGACTTCCAGTTTCTACATGAGCTCATCTTTAGGGTTCATACTCAGTAATAACTTCCTCAGACATTAGATCAGGATATATTCAGTTTAATAACCAATTTTTAGAGCTGGCTATCTGCATTTGCCATCAAGTGTCATTGTTGCCTGGAAATTTCCAGCATCGTCTTTGCTTTCCATGATCCATTTCACTCAGCACACTGATAATATTTTTCTTTAAAAGAGCTCGAAGAATTTAATAAATTTGTCTCCATTTTTATTTTATTAATGTGGGTGATTAGATTTATGGATTTGTCGATTCATAATTTGGACTCATGAAAGATTTGTTACCTTTGAGATTGGATACCCATGAGATTAATTAAACTCTCTAGCTTTACTGTTCCACCTTTATTAAGAAAAACACGTCTGGAATATAAAACAAAAGAAGGAATTGCTGTTATTACTAATTGATTGTTTTTCAGCAACAATGTACAGTGTATAATTATCCAAAATTATGTTAAAATCCATAATCTTACATAAAATAAAAAGGAAGTATGGTAAACTTCTGAGAATATATCCAAGGGTAATCTAAATATTAAATATGCTGCTGAGTCTATTAGGCTACCTGTGCTGACAACCTTGAAGTCCTAGCTTGATTCAAACATTTTCTCTCCTTCCCATGAGTTCTGTAAAGATGACTAAAAATGCATTGTTTACTGTTTTTTTTTTTTTGACAGATTTGATTCTCTATTTGTGCACCCTTTCTTAGTGATGTTACAGCTATTTCCACTTCTCTGTTTATTAACAGAAAGGGAGTTCAAGGGACAATGTCCTTCAGATAATTCAAAATACATGCTAGAGTTGCAAAGTTCAGCCTCAAATGAATAACCAGCACTTAGTGCACAGTGATATTCAATCGAAACGTTTAGTAGTATAGATTATTGGTTCTGGGGGTTATACCTTGGCCAGTAATGAGTGCAAAACTGACATATGACTAATGTTATTGTTTGCAAATTATTGTACTGCCAGTGAAGGTAACTATTAAAGACAATCAAATCCAGCCTGGCTCTGTATTGAAATCATTGCTCTCTGCAAATATCTTGAGATTTATTCAAAAGTGTTTGCTTTATGGAGGGCCAGCGAATTTGAAGAACTCCCTAACTAAAATTCAAGGAGGTTGTGACCTGAGAGGTTGTGTGAAATGATAAGTTTCTGTTGTCACCTTGGCATCGCCTAGAAGGACACAGACTTGGTTGTTCCAAGGTCAGCTTGATAGGATTAAAGCAATGGTTGGATTTACATAACATTTAAAGAACTTGTGTATTATTTTCTTTGTCAAGTAAAATATTGACTTCCTTCAGATTGATTTGATAGTGAAAATATTCATTTCTACTGTATGGTAAAATTCTGAAAAAACATTTGCCCCTTTAATAGCTTTTATTCTTCAAATATTTTAAAGAGCAGTTTATATTTGGCTAGGCTAAAGTTCCATCTACTTCTGGGCTTCTAGTGTATGGGGGATGCTTACCGTTACAATGACTCTCCTACCTGGCCCCTCTTTCCTTTTCCAGACACTACTTTCAATAAACAACTTACCAAGAATGGTGATAGGCGACTTTAACAAGGATGTAAAATTTTCACATGCCCATTACTAGTAAAATTGAGTTCTTCACTGTGTTCATCAAGGCTGAGTAGGTTGATTCATCAAAACAGTAGATAAATAAACAAATCCTCACGCCAGCATTTCATGAGAAGGATTAATGGCATATTTAAATTTTCAGCTTTCCAGCCATGCTCTTTCATTGTTCTTGTTCCTACCACAGTGCTGAGTTTGTGTTTGAATGTTTCATTTTGTGCATCTCAAACTGTCAGGCTGAAGAAATACCAATAAGTGTGTTAGCTTTAGATAATCGAAAATTCCCTTTACTCAGCTTCTTCGTCTATATTTATCTGTCTGACTGTGAAATCTATTCCAAGAGTATTCATCTACCACCCAAATCTATTCACTGAGCATCAAGACTCATCAGTGAGATGGAATAATGCCATTTAATTAGTCTTTGATATACAGCTTAATTAGGTCTTAATAAGGGGTAGTGCATCCTAAAATCAATTATCTTGCTCTTTTTAATAAGAGCAACTAATTAGTAGGAAAATCACCACAGTTCTCTTTTTATCCTGAAGCTTTCCATGGTGTGAAGAAGGTTATGAAAAAGAAAAAATAATATTCTCCAAAATATTTGGAAGAAATGTCAAATGCAACCTAAAAGGATATATTCAAAATAGTTGCAATAGGTTAGAAATATTGTAGAGAAAATGCAACGCTACCAATTCTGTATCTTGGAATATTTCATAGTTTTTAGTTGATGCAATAGGGAAAAGTCAAAGCTCCCTTCTCTGTGTTGCTCTTATTTGTGTTCACACAAAATGTCTTAGACTTAGGCCCCTTGCGGCTACTTCTACAGTGCTCAGAGTGTCACCTTTATTTCCCATGTTAATGGATACTTGGTCTCCTCTCATTAAAGAAGGACACCATAAATATGAATGCATTTACATGCTGGATACACACTCCATATCTCAGTAGTTTTTATTTGTCTCTTTGCTCCAACACAATAGATTGCACCTGAGTATGGCATTATGATATAGTACATCTGTATGTACAGGGAAGGGATGTTCGGAGATGTGTTTTGATGCAAAGATGGAGAGGGAAAGGTTCTGAAGATGTGTACTTTGACTGAAAGTAGAGGAGGAGAAGGAAATGATCTTCCAGAATAACAAAAATAACATCCCTTTGTCATGTAGAAGATTTCCATGTTTGAAAAATATGAGAATGGCTATGTAGGAACTAGCAATGGAGGAGAAGAAGGGTAAGAAACAAGGTCACGGGTAGCTAAAAATCTACTGCTCAGTAGAACAGAAAAGAATGTGGGTGGTTTTCGGAACTACAGTAAGATGTGTGCCTAGGGCAGTGATGCCATTCATTTAATTAAAAAAATTAAAGGTAACTGTATGAATATTAGCTGTAGAATCCAGGTAATGGGTGTGTAGATTTTTACTGCATAATCGTTTCATTTTTGTGTGTGTCTATATGTGTGAAAATAATGAGAATTCAGGAAGTAGAAACAGTGGGAAAAGAGTTTCAAGGTCATCCTTGATTGTGTAGCAAGTTCAAGAGGAGTTGGGAATACTTGGGACATAAAGTCTATGCCGTGCATGCATGCGTACATGTATGTGTGATGTATTTGTATTTAAAGTCATCTGAAGGACATGTACCCTTGAGCTCCTTTTGCAGTAATGCATAGAGAAGTGAAGATGACTATAATGTCACCAAGAAAGACTGCACAAATAGAGAGGCATAACGCTATCAAAGGAAAATGAGTGAACAATTTCCTTTTGCCCGTCTTTACAGAACTCGTGTGCAGACGATAAGGGCTGTGATTAAACTATTTTAAGGTTTTCAGCATGTGTACTTAAGGATAATATTTATATTTTATATTTACATATTATTATACATAGAATGGTAGGGGAAAATTATCAAAATGGTGGCAATAGAAGCCATGTGTGCAGGACTGAATGATGGTAGTTTAAATTAGGACTTTAACAAGATAAATGTCAAGAGGTGTTTTTCCCTCCAAATTACATTTTCAAAATTTAAGTCAAGTTTTGTTGCTTCTCAATATATATACACACACACACACTCTCTCTCTCTCGAAACTATTTCAATAAATTTACGAGTAAAGCGAATATTTTTATTTTAGGCCACCCAGTGAAATGGTTCCCCTTAATCAACACACAGCCAACTATGAAGCACATTAGCATGGGATTATTTTGTGGAGTAGGAGTGGTCTGAGCAATGAGCTAAGTCTCAGAAATGAAGCAGGCAGCGGTATCTTCTCAGCTATGTGTGACTCATTTTATTTCAGGCATTCTTAAAGCTAGAGGAAGGAATGAGGAAGCCAGGTTAGTGCTTAGCTTTGTTCCCACTGTGACAGTTATTCACCTCAGCAGGTGACGGACTTCCAGAAAAATCCTTCAAAGAGTAGATTAATAACAGCTGCTTGATGCTAACTATTTCCTGGGAGCAGATACTTCATAGCAGGGACAACAAATGAGGAATCTTTTTGAAGAGCCTCGTAATGAGGCTCAAGAAGGTAGAGGTCGTGGACTTTGTGCTTGGCCCCAGACACAACCTTGTATAATTGGTACTTAGTAAAAACAACGGTGTGATGATAAGAGCACCTGTTCTAGAGAGGGCGAGCACATTTAGAAGTTTCTTTGGCACTAAAGGCTCTAAGCATCCTCTCCCCTATGCTTACTTCAGCAGTATGCAATCAAAAGATGCACTCATTCGCACATGGCTTACTTGAGCTGAGCAGTACTTAGCTAAGTTCTTCAGTTTTATATATATGTATTATATAATACATATACATGTCCCTTTAAGATAGCATAATTGTTTCTCTTAAAGAATTCATTTGTTCTTGCCTATAAGATTCTAGGCAAAAAAAAAAAAATGCCTGTGGTTTTAGTTCCTATTCAGAGTCCAAGAGACTCTAATCAAGATGAGCAGCTGCATACCTGTTCCAGCTTTCCATAGTTGATACCACATCCTTATTTCTGCCTTTCTCTTAATAGCCATTGCTCTATACTACTGCTATTTAACAAGTCTAACCTGCTCTGTGCTTCATGCTTTGCCCCTTCAACGTGTTAGTCAGGCTTTTTTGAAAGCAGCCTTATTCTGGGAGCCAGTTACCCTCGTGGGAGCTGGTAAGTGGTTGCCTTTCTTTGATGGCTAAGCCTGGTTCAAATGTTGATCTTGACAGTTCAGGGCTCCGTTTAACATGCTCCTGAGCGGTAACTGCTGGATCGGAAAAGCAATAGCTCCAGCCAAACTAACTAGTTTAGGGATGCCGCCGAATTGGAGATCAAATGTTTTGGCCTTGTTTATTACACACCAAATGAAATTTGGGGAAGGTCGAGGAGGAACCCTAGAAGGAAGGTGTAATTGGAAGAAGTGAGCAAACAGCCTTACATCTAAGGAAATGATTGGATTGAACATGGAATTTATACTTTCAGAAGAAACTGGATATTGAACCTACGTACAAGCCAAGGACTTAAGGGGATTATTTGATGTAGTTTGGAAGTTGGAATATTGTCAAAATGAGATGTACAGCTAACAATCTTAGGTTGATTTGGAATGTATCAGCATATATGCCTACACCATCTCAACGTTCAGAACCCAAATACAGAGTTCTGCACATAAGGATTGGTGGGCAAATGGGTTAAATAGTAGATGAGGGGATGAATGCAAGGGAAAGGAGATCTTGAGGATAGAATGAAGATGACTTTTCACCCTACATACCACCATTGGTACATTCTAGGAAGGCAAGTCAGAATTCCTCTTTATGTTTTAGGCTATAGGTCTAAATCAAAGCTTTAAAGCCCGAATCTTCAAAATTATCTCTTCCAAGGCACCTTGGGGAAATGTTGCATTTGCTCTGTTCAGAAAAGTCTAAGGCACTATTAACACTAGAAACAGAAGTAAAAAATTCAACACACAGTAGTGGCTTGGAGAAGCTTAGTTCTACTGGCAAGCTATGTGGGGCTCTTTGTTGACTGGGGTCTTAAAGGTTGGCTCTGGCTAAGCTTCTTTCTGTTTCAAGCATCAATAAAGCCCATCTGAGCATTCTCTATTATTTCCTAAGTTGTGCCAGTTGCCGTGATGGACTAAGCTTGCATACACATAAGCCTGTTTTTCTA
This sequence comes from Microtus oregoni, assembly GCF_018167655.1. Classification (NCBI taxonomy): domain Eukaryota; kingdom Metazoa; phylum Chordata; class Mammalia; order Rodentia; family Cricetidae; genus Microtus; species Microtus oregoni. The sequence continues at coordinate 10,750,828 of NW_024543086.1, forward strand.
GCTGAACATCTAACCTTTTACGTAGAGAAGTTGCAATTAAGAATGTAGACTGAGCTGAAAGCTTTCAGATTTGAACTCCTTTCTTTTTTCCTTTATCTCTTTTTTCTTTTTCTTTCTTCCCTTCTTTTTTTTTTTAAAAAAACTCATGACCTTGAAAAAAGAAGTTAAATTTCCCAGCCTCATTTTCTTCAAGAACAGTACTAGGGGTAAAGGGGGTTTCCAGACACCTCGTTAGAATAATGTTTGACAACAGTAAGTCCTCAGATGGGTAAAATCCTTATTTTAAGATTTTTAAAGAATGATTTACCATTCTTTGTGTTATTGTATTCTATAGGTAAGGAAAATGTTGAGGATTTAGATACTGTGGCCCCTTTTCGAATTTTTTTGTGAAAAGTTCTGTTTCCCCTTCTGATTATCTTCCTTTATAAATTATACTCTTTTAATATTTTTTTCAGTGTTCATACATAAACCTTGAAAATTAATACACAACAATACTACCTTCACTGAAAACTTCCCTTCCCACCCCATATCATGTGGTTGTAGTTAACTACATGGACATTGTATTGCCCTGCAATTCAGCAAGTAGGCACACTTCAATGGCATCATGGCCAAGGGACTTTGCCATTGAGACTAATAATTATACAATTTTAGGTGTCCATCTGAATCTTTATGTGTTCCCAAATACAATATGATTTCATGCAAGACTAAACTAATGTTGACTGCAATGATTATGAAAAACATAAGAATGTCCCTTCTGTGCTTTAATTAACTTCCTTATAGACATACGTGAGGGTTGGAAGCAAAGGCAAGCATTTCTGCCCATGGCTTGCTTCTACATAGCTCATGGAGCCATTTATGGCTTCTTTTGCTATTCTCTTTAATTGATTCCTTATTCAGTGAATAGAACCAAGATACAATTAACCTTGTGAATCGTTCTTTAGGGGGGACATATTTAGATTTGATTGGGTCTCAGTTGGGTCACTCTCATTGACCTGAAGGTCAACAAAAGAGCATGCTGGCTGCTTTTGGGTAAGTAATATTGAATTAAATCTCTTCAGAGACTAGTTTAAAGCCTGGGAAAGTCTTCTGGCTTAAACAGTGAGAGATAATTGGAGTGTCTTGTGGTATCAAGTGTTTGAGTGCAAATTAATATTTTGGTGTGATTGCTTGCTGTATGTTTTGAAAGGATTCCCATTGAAAGTCCATTTACTTTACATACGAGCCTCCCAGTTATCTACTGAAAACAGTTGCAAGTAACAGTTACAGCACTAATTACTAGATGCCCATTCTTTCAGAAAGTGGAAACCAGGTTATGCTCATCTGACACTTGAAACAAGTATTACATGCATCAGGGTGTTCCAAAAGCCAAACGCCTCTGAAGACATATTTAATTGTAATATTACTTAAGAGTATATCAAATTTTCTTTTGATTGGGGGTAAAGAGTAGCTTCCTGTGACAAAAAAAAATGAATCACGAAATCAAGGGTTGAAAAAGCATGCAGGCAGATAACAAGAGAAATTCTTGTGAAGTCTGAGTACTAAGATGGCTCTGAATTGCCCACTTTCAGAATTACTTTCTGTAAGGCTTTTAGACTATCAACCCCCCCCCGATTCCTCCCCCTCCCTTTGTGCTCTGAGTGTTTTAATTTGATTAAAGATTTCAGTTTTATAAATGAAAGAGTTTCTTTGGTCATTTTATTGACCCTAACATATATTTTAAATTTCAAATCATTCTTTTCCTCAAGGTAATAGTCTAGGACAAGAAGGACCCTTCCTAAGTTCATTTGTGGTCTCACATCTTGTATTAAAACCCGGAGGCTTACATTTTTTAATGTAGTTTTAAAAGTGGAATTTTTTGATCCTCAGTTATAGGCATATGACCTATGACAGTAGTAAATGCTTTAGAGATGCTAAGACACTAAAAAGTCCCAAAATACCAGAGAAAATAAGGCTGAAATAATGCATGTTAAATTTATTGTTTGTATCTTTTTGTACCATCTCCCTTGGTTTCATTAAGTATCATCATAATTTTCTAACATTTCCAAATAATGTTTGGCAGCTTTCTTTTACATGAGAGTGGACAGTGACAGCAGAGATGTCCCAGCCAAGCACAGATAAAGTTAGTAGAGCATAGCCAATTTAAGTTCAAAAGCAAAATTACATCAAAGGACTCTTTGCTAGTTAATACTCTTTTCATGGCCTAGCCTGGGTACATGCTCCTATTTTCAATACATCATAAATCACCACTAAAGGATCACTTGGGTATCTCTAGCCTGAAGGAAAGATCAGAAGTGTACCTTTTTAGTCTCTACAAGAGAGAAACATTCTCTACTTGTCTCTTAATATGAAGTGATTGCATTAATGACTTTGTTGTTCTTGTTTTGTTTTGTTTGTTTTGTTTTTAATAGGGTCCTATTCCAGCCCAAGATGACCCAGAACTCACTTTATAGCCCATACTATCCTCAAAATTATACTGATCCTCATACCTCAAACTCTTTCATCTTTAACTGCAGCTTGATACAGCAACTTTCCATGTAGAGTTTCTTTATTGTCTATCTCCCACCAAGTCACAAATAAGATCAACATTTTATTTGTAGTGGAATGATCTAGGATAGCACCACTTACTATTAAATAAGTTAGAATTCTTCAGGATGGTTTCCAGGTCCTTTGGAGTTAGTCACCTCTGCCTCTCTAGTTCCTGATCCAGTCCATTTGAACAAGTAACTGTATACTTAATATGGTTAAAATAATCAAGTCTGTGTACCTGTCACAATTTGAGGAAGTGTTTGTTTGTATTATTCCAATTTACTCACCCTTACTTTACTACTAGAATCATACTATCTCAAAGAATATGCTGATAAGAAGTTTCTCATTTTCTTTTGTCTTACTTTGCCTAAAAGAATGTGAAAAAAATCATCAACACTTTGCCATATTACATATCAATCTTGTCTATTTTAAAATCCATTTTAAAGGGAAAAATAAAAATGGTTCAGAGTTTCCCCACAAGCTTGCCTTGTCTTTTGCTGTGGAAATGCTTATAGAAGTAGAGCATCAGCTAGCAAATTTCTTATGACTAACTCTTGGCTAATTAATGTTGAAATGAGTTCATAGTTTCTTTGCTTTTGTGAAGTATTCCCACGGCATATCAGGAATGGTTGTTACCTGAGCTTGGGAGAAATATGTCATACATGTTTCAAGTCTACCTTGTGTCCTTTTCTCATCTGTCCACAATAAAAATGAATATGACATGTCTATTATAAATACAAGTTAGAATTTAAATAATACTATAGTATGTAGCTATACATACTCAAATGAATGACTCTTCAAATATGCCTAAATTTCATTAGGTTATCCTACAATTACAATTAAAACATAGTGTCAAAATGCTTTCAAAAAGAATTCAAAAAGATACACCAGAATACAAGCCTAAGAAACAGAGTTGTAATATAGCAATATAGCACAAGAAGAGGTAGAAAAGATAGCAATGCAAAGTTATTTTGGGATAGAAGATTTCCCCATACAAGATAATACAATGAAGTGAATTCTGAAATGATAGCGGGAATATATGGCAGTTTTCCTATGCACAAAAAAGAATCAATGAAGACTGGAGAGTGAAATGACAATGAGCATTCAAACTAGATGTTATTAGCTAAGAATGAAAGACTAGTGCGATATATGTGGGATGAAAGTTTGTATGTTACCTATACAGGAAATGGGCAGAGGACACAGCTTTCAAAAGGACAAGGCATGAAAAAGATTAAGGCCTCTTAAAACTAGTCACATTCATCCATTTAAACAAGTAACTGGGGCAGGAATTAGAGAGGCAGAGGGGACCAATTTTGAAGGACCTGAAGTGAAGATTTGGGACACTAGGAAATTTTAAGATACCCATATTGTGCTTTTATCCAAGTGAGTATGACCCACACATAGTTCAAGAAGTGAGGTTAGAAGATCTTAAGTAGCTACAGGGAAGAGTGGGAGGAGTAGAAATTATGTAACTATAGTACTCATGTCAAAAATCAAATTTAATTAAATTAAAATATAGATAAATATCTATAAAATATTGATAAATATATAATCATTTATCTATATTATATTATATATAAAGATATAGGTTTTATATAGCCATATAAAACCTGGGATCCATAAATAAAAGAAAATATGCCATAAAAAAAAAAAAAAAAAAGAAGATCTTAAGTAGAGGAAAGTGGAGACATTGAAATTTAGTTATGGGTAATAATAAATAGATTTGACTTGCACCATACATTGAAAGAACAGCTAAGAAAAAAAGACACCCCTTCACTTTTAGCGTGATCCTGTATCACATAGTAGCTGAAGCTGTGATTAAAAACCTGTTAGACATAAAGCAAAGAAAAACAGCCTAAAATTCACAACCCCAGACAACCTAGACAACAAAGACAGCCCTAAGAGAAACATACATGGATCTAATCTACATGGAAACTAGAAAAAGACGAGATCTCCTGAGTAAATTGGGAGCATAGAGATCATGGGAGAGGGTATAAGGAAAGGGTGGAGAAAGGGAGATGAGCAGGGAGAAATATATAGCACAATAAAACTCTAAAAAGAAATCTGTTGAAAGCCTAACTCCTGGATATTTCCATTCTACTTCAATGCATCTATTCAAAGTCTGAGTTTGTAGGTTTTTCTCACAGAGTGTGTCTCTCTTTTCTTTTAATGGATGAGTCAGGAGGTAGCTTATGCCCCATTTCATTACTTCCTACTCCCTGGACCTATCACCCTAAAAGTCATCCTAGAAACCTTGCTATTTTGTATTTCCTTCCCTAATTTTCCTTGATTCTGTATTTGTAGAATTCCTGCACTCTGGTCTGAACTCACTGTAAATATTTTGTTCCATTTAATTTCTACCATGGTCATACCTTCTCTTTGGTTCTTATCTTGTCTTCTTCTCAATTAAACCTTCCCAAATACACCTCGTAAGTAAAACAACATCATTTCTTTGCTATATAATGCAGTCATATTGTTGCTCTCTCTGAGACTCATGTCATGTTTTTAATATTCAAACAAAATATAAATTGGTTGAAAGATGTGGGACAGTGTTATTCAATTTCCAAGGTTCAGTTTCTCTCATACATAGTTGTGAGACTCGGTTACCCAAATATATTTATTTGAGCTATATGATTGATGAAGACCTATAAATGTTCAATAATATTATTTTGTCTCTGTTCTTTTTCCCCAGGTGCCTCAATCCACATCTTTAGAAAAATCAAACACAATGTCAAGGTCTTTCTAATCTGGCCACTGTAAACCCTGTAAACCTTTTCTTTCTCACAGCAGGCATCAAAATGTAGACTCAAACATGTAAGGGGAATTCTGTTATCTCACTATACCATTCTTAGTCATTTCCCTGAACTTTTATAAATGTACTTTTTATATGAAATTATTTGCCCTATAAAATAATTCTTTTCAATTCTACCCTGTCCATACACAGGCTATATCCTCTCTAAGATCAATATATATGTGATCTCCATTATGCAGCAAATATCATTCCTAATTTAGAGGTGATCTGAAGAGAATACAACTATTTTAGCAACAGACTTGTTCATTCATGCCACCCAAATTGATAAATTTCATAAGTATTAGTTACTTAGAATTATCTTTGCTATTTTCATGTCTAATCATTTAAGTCTTGATCCCAGGACTATCATAGGTATGTTGAAGTAGTTAAATGTAACTGAAAAAGTACATAGTGCTAAGATTAGAAAACATGAATGTATAGTTTCAATGAATGGTAGCCATAAAATTTGGTCACAAAAGAAGTTTAAATCAGAGCTCTCTTGAAAATCAGCCAAAATCCCCAAAATATTCGGTAACAGAAACAGCTGATATTAGGTAAACTAAATCACAGATCTCCATTTTCGATTTAGTGTGTCACTACTTTTGTCCAGCTGACAAAGTAAAGGTTTTGTTTCGTGTTTTTTTTTGTTGTTGTTGTTTCTAATCCAGTGTAGGGGATTTTTGTCATTCATTTTTCTTTCCTCTATGGTTTATCAATTTCTTCCAAGCTTTCTCTATCTGTTTTGTTTAAAACTGTTTAACTCAGTGAATTTGCAACATAGTCTACTTCAAAGAATACTGTTTGCTTTTGAAGAAAGGTCCTACATTGGGTGAAGAGATTGTAAAAGCCCGAGTATCAGGATGTTCGCTATTAGATTTTGTCTCTCTCAGAAGCTATAACTATAAAGCGTCACGAATATGACCTCCCAAATGTGAGATGAATAAAGATTAAATGCCAAAAATACATGTCAAGGTATCCCCCTCTGGATGCATTAAATATGTTTTATTACTATTGGTTAATAAAGAAACTGCTTTGGCCTGTGGCAGGGCAGACTATAGCTAGGCAGGAAATCCAAGCAGAGATAGAGGAGGAAAGAAGGTGGAGTTAGGGAAACGCCATGTAGTTGTTCAAGATGCAATAGGTAACAAACCACGAGTCTTGTGGTAAAATACAAAATGATAGAAATTAATTAATTTCAGACTTAGTTGATAAGAAGTCTGAGCTACTAGACCAAGCAGTATTGTAATTAAAATAGTTTCTGTGTGATTATTCATATCTGGGTGGCCAAGAAACCAAAGAAAAATGACTGCTGAACTTGCCTAAAAAAGGTGAGACACTTTTTTGGGGTTCCTGCTTCATAAAAATCTGCCAGTACTTCTGCAGGACACAGAAGAAAGTGACTGATAAACTGCCAATATAGGCAAAACAGTCTTCCAAATTTTCTGCTTCATGGAAAAATATGCTGAATACTGTGGGACTGGAGGGTGAATATGGATGGCCCAGTGTTACAGAAAAACTGTTGGTGACTGTCAGGCAGCGAGATGTCTCTGTCAATTCTAAAGTTTTGGAGTTGCTTACAATCCACTTCTTGATTACTTAGGTAATATTATATCCTTCTTGGGTCTTTGATGGAGTTGAAGAAAGATAGTTATCATTTTTCTTAATTTTGACAAAAGATAAACTGAATATGAAATCTTAGACTCACAAATAAATATTGTACCTGTAATTCTTGCTTGATACCTTTTTTTGTTATATGTAATTTTACTATATCAAAGCTAAAACCTTCATTTTTATTTAGACAGAAAAGGGGAGATGATGTGGGATTCCCCTCTATATGTTGTGAATATGTTTTATTTCCATTGGTTATAAAAGAAGCTTCTTTGGCCTATCAAAGGGCAGAATATAGCAAGGTGGGAAATTCAAGCATAGATAGGGGAAAAAAGAATGTGGAGTCATACAGACACCATGTAGCTGCCCAAGATGCACGAGGTACCAAATCATGAGCCTCGTGGTAAAATATAAAATAATAAAAATGAGTTAATTTAAGAAGTAAGAGTTAGTTAATAAGAATTCTGAGCTAATAACCAAATGGTGATATAATTAATATAATTTCTTTGTGATTATTCAGGCCTGGGCAGCTAAGAAACCAAAGCAGAGTCTTAATTTACAGAAGTACACAGAGAAAAGCACATTAGTTCTCAATCCCACACAAAGAACAGGAAACTGAATGAAGCTGAGACCTGGAGAGGTGGTCTTTCCCTGGGAAAGCAAACGAATTCAGTGTTTCAGAGCCAGTCAACCCTGAAAACATACATGCAAGTAACATTATATGGACTAAACAGGTTTCATTTACACAAGTCAACAGATGCTGTTTATTCTGATTCTTACAACTAAACAAAACCCCTCTAACAGATGAGTATTAGATGACTTAATACATATATATACACATATACATATGCAAGTACCTATATGATTACAATAACAATAGTAAAAGAGGCCATGAATCTGAAGGAGGTAAGAGAGTGTTATATGGGAGGTTTTGGAGGAAGGAAGGCAAAGAAGAAATAATGCAATTAAATTACAAAATCAAAAATAAAAAAGTAGGGAAAATGTCATAGATTCTTTGCTTTAAACCAATTCTCAAGTTAATTCTAATCCAGAAGTTCTCTATCTTCCTAATGTTCTGACCCTTTAATACAGTTCCTGTGGTGATCCCCAACAATAAAATTATTTTCATTGTTACTTCATAACTGTAATTTTGCTGCTGTTATGAATCATAATGTAAATATTTTTGGAGATAATGTTATGCCAAACAGGTCATGACCTACATGTTGAGAACCACTGTAATCATTTATAAACTCTTGAAAGGGATACCATATGAAAGATGGAACCTATATTTTCTATTACATTTTTATTATTTAAATTTAAAAATATTTTGATCATATTCTTCTCCTCCCCCAAGTTTTTCCAGATACAGATCATAATCCCCCTCTCTACCCACCCAGCTTTAAGTTCTTTCTCAAAAACCAGACAAGAACAAATACAATGAATTTACCCAGAAACCAAGAAAACAGCAAACACTAACCAAACAAAAGCATGTGTATGCACACGTACACACACATACACACACATACACACACACACACACACACACACACACACACACACACACACACACCACAAATTGGTGCCTAGCCTAATAGTAATCAGAAAATCTTCATTCAGCAGTTTGTGGAAACAAATTCAGAGACCCATAGTCAAACATTAGGTGGAATCACAATCAAACATCAGGTGGATCTCAGGGAATCCGGTGGAAGAGAGGAAGGAAGAGGAACAGTGGCCAAGGACATCACAAACAAACACAAAGAATCAAGTAATCTGGGTTCATAGGAGTTCACAGAGACTGAACTAACAACCAAGAACCCTGAATGGAGCTGACCTAGGCCCTTTGCATATTGTTATAGTTGAGTAGTTTGGCCCTCTTGTGGATCTCCTAACAATAATAGAAAAGACTGTCTCTGTATTCCTTTACTGGTTTTTGGGACCCTATTACTCTAACTGGGTTACCTTGTCCAGCTTTAATACAAGGCAAGGTACTTAGATTGCTACAACTTGATATGCCACGTTTTGTCAATATTCATGGTATACCTGCCCTTTTCTGAAAGGGGGAAGAGTGCAAAGGGGAAGGGGTTAGGAAGAGGGGCTAGGAGGAGAGGAGAGAAGAAAAATGCAGTCAGGATGATAAATAAATAAATATGAAAAAACAACAACAAAAAAAGACTGTGGATTCCATTATATGCTGGACAACTACTCCAGAACATGAGGACTGCCATAAAGTGGTTGATATATCCAGTTTTACTCTGTTGGAGAAACTGATTTTCCCTCTATCATTAGATTAACTTGTAAAAATGTAGTTAACTTGTAAAATTTTACCCTAATATCCTGCTTTTCCTTCCGTATTTCCTTCCTTCCTTCCTTAGTAACCTGGTTTTCCTTCCTTCTTTTTTTAAACATAACTAAATAAAATATAATGAGATAAAACAAAAACTTGCACAGTGAAGTTGGACAAGACAAACCAACAGAAGGAAAACAACCTAAGAGAAAGCACAAGAAAGAGAGACCCACTCACACTCCACATTATTTCTGCCTCATCTTCGATAATGTTCCCTGATCTCTGAGAGGAAAGGTTTGTTTATAATCTAAAACTCTTAAGTGAGGTGTAACAAGGAGACCACTAAAACTCATGAGCCTGAATTACTTAGCAGAGCACTAAACAACTAGAGACCCTACCTCAAAAATAAGGTAGAATTCAAAGGTCATTTTCCAAGCCAGTTGGGTGATCTTTACATGTACATTCTCACACATAAATATACTCTCATATACATATTATATACACATATACACAACATGATAAGTGCAAATATATGATCAAGGAACATAAATTTGAATGATTTTTCCTTTAGTTTTAATAATAATCTAAAATGATTTATGAGTAGAGATTTTAGTCAATTCTAGTTATTCTATAAATTATAAAAATTACTTGTAGTAATTCTGTGATAAAAATAATCTAAGATTTCAGCATTACATGTTATATATAATATAGTATTACATGTATATATTGATAGATATAAATAAAGATATATAGACATGGGTACTTTTGAAAGCAACTAAGCAATTCCTCAGAATTGTGACTTTGTGTAGATTAGTATGTTTTCAATTGATTAGCACACCCTTTTAAATTAGGAGAGCTGTAATTGATTATTCATTCACAGATGAGGAAGACTAGATAGAGGAGTTTCTGGAGCTAGTCATAACAGTACCTGCACTCAGGAGTCTGAGACAGGAAGATCATCAGTGTAAGACCAACCTGTGTTACCTAGCAAGCACCTACCTAAAGATGAAAAATAATAAATGAGGAAGTGAGGAAGAAAGGGAAGAGGGGAAAGGGGGAAGAAAGTATGAAGGATAGAAGTGTAAATGAGGCTGTGCTTTTGTTTCCTGGCTGCCCAGACATGAATAATCACACAGAAAATTTATTAATTACAACACCATTTGGCCAATGGCTCAGGAGTATTCCTTGCTAGCTTCTATATTGTAAATTAACCAATTTCTATTATTTTATATTTTACCATGAGGCTTGTGGCTTGTTTCCTCACATCTTGCTCTTTTGGGCAGCTACATGGCATCTGCCTGACTCCACCTTCTTTCTTTCTGCATTCAGTTTAGTTTTCCTGCCAAGGTATATTGTGCCCTGTCATAGGTCAAAGCAGCTTCTTTAATAACCAATGGTAATCAGACATGTTCATAGCATACAAAGGGGAATGCCACATCACAGAAGGAAGGAAAACAAAAAGGAAGGAAGGAACTGATAATGAAAATGGAAAGTCCCTGAATAATATTCAGTGTAGTCACTACTGAGAAAGACACAAAGCTTTTTGTGCTAACACAAAGCTAGCAATTTTGTTGATTTGAATTTTCATTAATCAGTATCTGTAGTATTATCTGTGTTCAAAAATATCAATGTTCAGTGCGTAGTTCACACTTGGTCAGTGTTATTGGCTATATTTGGTTAGAAAATTTATCTTCCCGTGTGCAGGAAAAATGACCTGTGACTTTTAAGGTTTTTTTTGCAGACTGCCTGATAAGTATGGGCATCTTTCCACTTCTGACTGAGGACTGGGTTCATGTAACCATTCCTTTTGAGCTATTTCTTCCCTCACCACAGCGAGTCTTTCTGCTTTTACACACGGATCATTGCTTTGCCAAATACTTGAGTGGAGCATGTACAGACTTGCTGGGGGTTCTCTCTTTTGCAATCTTTGACTTCCTTAATTGCCTTGTACTCTTGGAGAAACAAAGCTCCACAACTCAAGGCACAAATTGGGCTTGGCCTTCTTTCCCTACTGTAGGTTCAGCCTGGCAACTCTTCCAGGGTACTGAATTTGGTGATTATTTTAAAGATTCACTTTACTTTGAGAAATCACTTCACTGTATCTCCTTGAATTCAATTACTATAACTTTCTCCCATTCTCCTTGAAAGTGATAATTCTGGTATCAAACACTGTCTCTTGGCTGGAATGGGAAGCTTACTCCAGGAAATTAAAAAAAAAAAATTAAAGTAAATTTTCTCAGGATTTAACAGGGTGTAATCTTTTGCTTCACATTTTTAAATACAAAGCATATTCAAATTCTAATTAGAGATGACTTATAAAGGGAAACCTTATTGTCAAAACAGAATGATGGAAAAAGCAATAGCATAATGATGGGTGGCTTGCGTGAAATAGCTTCTTACCAACAATACCTAACATTTTGAGGACTGCCAGGCAAAGCTTGAGTTTTGTATGGTACCTTGCTGGGTGCTGGGATTGGCTGCTTTGTGTTCTAGCTCTCAGGTGGTCCATTCATAATGTATCTAAGGACAGTTTGTTCCTGTATCATACTGCCGTTTCTGAGCTGTCAGAGATCTACAAGAGTAAAAACCATCTTTTTTTTTTTTTTACCAAAAGATGAAATTCTGATAGAATAGTTTAGGTTTTGATTGTTGAAAATTAAGAAGATAGCAAAATCATCTAGGATATTTGTTTTTATAATTTCACAAAATAATTACTTTTACTGGAATCTTGCAGTAAATTATTGACTCAAATTGATAGGATTTAGAATTAAATTGCACATGGTTTTATTATTAATACACATATCTAGGTATATACGATAGCTTAATGTAGAACAAAAATATATTTATGTAATTTAAAGTATAAATATTCCTATACCTTGTGTCCACACGCCTACCTAACAATGGGTATTTTGGATAATACAGTGTTTCACAGTATCCTTGTTGATGGTACTCATGCCTCTGAATTTTTTCACTTGTATTTAATAGATTAAGATACATCCTTCACACATATTTTTGCAATATTGTATAAATATTTCTATTGAACATTTTTATGTACTAGAAATATAAAAGACATCTCATAAGTACAGTTTTTCTGTTCTTATTGACAGGTTGCCTTTTTCAAATAATTGTGGTGTCCTGAATTATAGATTATATCCAAATAACATAAAATTATAATGATGAAAAATAATTTGATACTTGCTTCTTGGCTCTGTCACAGCTAGTCTGAAAGTATTTACTTGATATGAAGTTAAAATGCACAACATAAACCAATATAAATTTTAGTTATTTATTATTACTATTTACTATTATAAGAATAAAGCATCAATTACTAACTTAGAACTATTCAACAAAATTGCCATTTTAATAATAACTATTCTTTCTAAATTTGTAATTATATATAGTTAACTTAATATAAAGCAAATGAATGGATCTCTTAAGAGGCCTAATGACAATATTTATGCTCAAAGGTTATAAACTATAGTTTAGTAACTATAACTTTACTTCTAATTTTATATTGAAAGCTACATCATAGATAATTTATTCCATGTTGAGATTCTAGGTCTCTAAGTACGTGGTTTTCTGCATTTACTCCTTTCTATATATGTGTCGGGGAAAACAGAATGAAATAGAATTGTTCTGTGTGCTCCTAAGAAAGGAAACTTGTAGAAATGGTGTGAACAGTAGTGAAGTTTTATAAGTAATGTTTCCTGACTAGCCTTTGTGTGCATATGAGAGGATTATAGATCATATATCTTGTCTGTTTAAGAGCAGGGAGTCAGCTTGACTTTTCATGAGATTAAATATATCCTGAAGAAGTCATGAGAATATTTCATGATCTTCTGAAGTTGTAACACAGGAAGTTTTTCATTGGTTTTAGTGAGTTTTCCTAACTACTGTGTAGACAATGGCCTATGTCTTGATTTGCTTCTTTTGCTCTGACTACTGATCAAGGTCATCGTACATAGAGAAAGATGAGGATAGACTCATTTACTGTTAATCTTTGAGAGTGTTAACCATAGTGTTACGGTTGTTAATCTTAGGAAGATGGAGCTGTGGTGATTTACAGAACATGTGGCAGTGAGGCTTCCTATGGGCATGCGGGTGAAACAAACCAACAGCGTGCATCATAAACATTGTGGTTTTGCTAGTAAAGGCAGATGCGAGCAAATGGATTATAATCTCTTACTGGGGCAGATTCTACTTCAGCTCTTCTTCTCCAGCTATACCCCTTGTGAGCCTCACTCTGTATTGTGTGTGTGTGTGTTTGTGTGTGTTGTGTGTATGTATATATGTGTATAGATACTATGTGTGTGAAACATCTCTGAGTATTACTTAGAGAAACTACCTATAGTATAATCATAATGATAGTTTGTTTAGATGACACAAGGTACATAAGCTCTTAGCCTGATGATTTGGAACAGGAAGCTTAGCAAAGGGGTCCTTATTCTTGAGAAACCATCTCAGGAGCCCACTGTAGAAGAGCTTGTTAAACTATGGTCCTGTTAGCAGAAGGCTGCCAGAATGTTAACATAGCTATCTCTCTTCACTGAATGAACCAGTTATGTGCAGTATTGTTTCCCTCATTTCAGTAGAGTAGAATTTCAAGCCATTAAATCTCCACCTGAGCACTTTCAGGTAGCAGTGGAATGATACGACAATACAGAGCATCTGGCTTTCCACATTCTGAGATGTTTCTTAGAATAAGAACAAGGATGATTTCCAGGAGCTGCCCAAGAATCAGTCACTGTGGCCTTCTCCAAGAAGCCAGAGTCACCATGACAAACCCAGTATGTGCTGGAAATGGACTACATTTTGGTCTAAGAATGGCAAGTGAGATTACTAGCAAAATTTGATCAGCAAACTGAATGACAGTATTCTGGAAATTATCTGAATCGGGAAAAATCTATGACACTTTTGGAAGTGTGCATCAACCCTTGCCACCAGCATGTCCAGATAAGGATGTCAGGGTACAGATTCACTCCCAGCCTATCAGCAGCCTTTGCTAGGAAAATATTAACAAGACTTTATGTTCACTTATAAAGCATGACAAATTTGATTTAGAGAAAACTGTTGTTGTTGTTTTTCTTTTTTTATTCTTCATGAACTCTCCAATTTAGATTTGCTGGTGTGTTATTTCCTTTTGAAGAATATCAAGAGGAAAGGTGAAAGCAAGTAGAGTATTGGATCTTATGATATTGTCTTTCTAGTTCAAGAGAAATTAAAATAAACCCTTACTTTGAGTGTAGTATTTTTTGACGGACCTTTGCCCATACTAGCATCATTCATACTAATACAACAGACCTGGTTGAAAAAGTGCAGAGTTTTCAAACACATTTTCAATTCGGGTTGTATGTCACTCTTAAATTTCATCCTTAGATGCCTTGCAAATATCTTTCACAGGGCCAGACCTCCTATGTCTTTCTCAAATTAACAATGAAAGCCCACAGGAGCATGAATTTCAGACATCTAGAGGATGTTGTCTGTTGCTCAAGTGCCATTTTGCTTTTCTCTCCATACTGTAATCTCTTTTGCCTAATTCTCATTTGTGATGGTAAGTAGATATTCAGAATAATTTTTGACCCACCAATACGTGTCTTTGCAATATGCTGATGTTTCTATGAATATAAAAAGACATTCTTCTGCAGACAGTTGTATTGGCTTTAGAGTGCTGGAACTATCCATTTTGAATGCAATTATGCAAAATAAATGAAAGAAATCTGCCCTGCTGATATTTATGTAACAACTTCTAGAATAATTCTTCTGATTTACAAATATTCTGGGACCATTAGCAAGAAGCCATACCACATCATTATTTCACAGAACTTTGGGCAATTGTGATGACTTTTTTTCATATCAGCATTATTTTGCAAAGTAAAATATAACACAGAAAACCCAATTGACTTTTCCACAGCATTTGTGAAGAAAAAAATAAAGCTACTTAAAAATCAATGCAAGCTTCACTTTCAGAAATAATTTTAGGCATGTGTTTGTTTTTGTTTTTTTTGTTTGTTTGTTTGTTTTTTGAAACTGTGACCCTTTTGTACAATTCCTCCTTTTTTTATAGCAACTTCGTATTTGTGAACTCTATTTAACTTCCATGGAAAAATATAAAGAGTGGTTGAGACTCATAATTGTGTTAAACCTATGGTCTCAGTAACAGTAGCTATTTCATAGGTGTTAGCAAATGCCTTAGTATTCAAATATAAAAGCAAAGAGAAAAGAGATTTTATTTCCTCCCTGCTTACGTTCATATAGTACTTATCTTAAAAGGAAGGTCGGAAGACTTCAGTAATGATAATGGTGGTGAGGAAGGGGTCTTTTGTCAGAGAAATATTGACAGTAGTCCTTGGACATTCAGCCACAAGCATCTTACACTATTCTGTCTCAGCAGCCTTGGGGAGATTATGCTCACTGCAGATATGTCCCATGCCCCCCACCCCTTTTGCACAGTAAGCCACTATGCTATATCCCATTCCTTTGGAATCTTATTTCTATTACAGATGCTCAATATTTTAATCAAAGTATTAAACAGTGATATTCCTTCTTCAATTATTGGATTGCCTACTAGAAAATTTTAATGAAACCAATATCTTGACTAAAAGGAATGGTCCCAAGGTTGTAAATACCAAATGTAAATTCATAGATAAGAATTCCACATGGGTGTAGCATTTTGGAAACACTTCTGTCTCTCTTAGATGAAGGTGTCCCTTGACCACAAGTTGATAGCTACAGAGGATAAATGAAAGATCACAGGAACATGCTTTTTCAACAAATACCATCCAGTGAAGAGAGTGATTTTTTAGTAATCATTCTTTTTTAAATTTGTTCTTGAGCAGCTGTGAATTTAATGCTCCTGGTTCCTCCTGTCTTGGAGAACTTAGCAACGGGTATTCAGACAGGAAGGAAAGCTCAGGGAATATTTATTGCTTCATTACTCAATAAGGAACTTACTTGGTTTTGGATCTTTTGAGACATAATTTTATTCTGTGACCCAGGCTAGCTTGGAATTTACTCGATAGTCTGAGCTGGACTCAAACTCATGGCAAGATTCAGGCCTTAGCTTGATGAGTGCTGGAATTACAAGTTTGAGCTACCAAGTCTTACTTTGAGAGAATTATTTGAAATAAAATAGTTTCTACTTAAGGCAAATCGTTTATCCAGCATATTCCTAAAGGGATGAAGATATGGTAAGATCACCTAATATTTCATTTCCTTTTTCCTTGAAAATGGGCTTCCTTTTTTAAAAATTTAAATGTATTTAAGAGTAGAATGAAATCAGTGTTTGCTGTCCTTAAAAGAAATTAGAGGGAGTTCTTTCAAATAGATTAATACAAAATTATGTATGATTAATAAACATTGCCTTGACTTTGCTATTGTTGTTGTTTTTACCTCTTCTGACACAATGTGTGAGTCAGTGTGAGTTGTCTCTAAATCCTCTCTGTAGCTGAGCAGATTTGATGTTAGCAATAATACTCCATTCACTCAATGATTAGTACTGCAGGTAAGGATAAGACGTGCTTCTCAGTTGTGAAAACAAGTGTATGAAGAGCTCAGATAGAAGTTTTAATTTGTACATTAGATAAACAAATGTAACCTAAGTTCCACAGTGCATTACTTTTCATTACATTTTTATTAAGAGCTGGATTTACCCTGTCTTTGGCAGCTGATTCATGACCACTGATTGTTTGTATCCCAAGTATTCCTGGGATGTCTTGACAAACTATCTCCATATTTGCTCCATTGTATTAAAGCAAACAAGCAGAAACAAACCACTTTTACCTCTAGCAAAGCTGTTTTGTACTGATGACCCCTGGAGCTCCATCGGGCACTTGTGGGAGCCTGATGCCACCACTTATGGTTCCTCTATGTTCCTTGTAGCCCCAGTTGAGCTTTTATCACACTCTTTGCATGCTTTTGCATGAAACTAGCTGCTTACAATTAGTGCTTAAGGCTCACAAATTGTATTGCTGGATGTATTGGCTCCACGTAACCAGTGGGTTGAGGATTCGTGGAAGAGCTACCTCTTATCCTTTTTGTTAATGGTATCTGCTCTTTGCTTTCTGGGGTCCAGAAAATGATCAGGAGGCCACATCAAAGACTGAGCAATATACATCAAGAAAAAAAATACTGCTATGTGAAAAGACCCTGCCACCCCCAAATTAAAACAACAAAAAGCTATAGTTATACTTTTAGTTGCCAAAAGAATAAAATAGCTCAGAAATTAGACAATATATTGATAAAATAACCATGAACACATAACATACTAAACTTTATTAGATAGAGTCAGAGAAAAGAGAAATCCAAAGTACGCAATGTTACCTTATACCTCATAGAACTAGAAGAATAACACAAAAATAGTGACCAGAAAGAGAGAAATGATAAATATTAGAACAAAGATAAATAAAATGAAGAATGGAAAATAAAAACTTAAGATTGGGTCTTCACAGGGAAAAAATAGATGGGCTTCCAAAAGGAGTACTGAAATAAGTAAAAATATAAAAATTTGTTCTTGAAATATATACTTGTTTAATTTATGCATATAAGTTTCTACTCTTATGTTTTTAATTATATATATATATATATATGCCAACATTCAAAAATCATCCCTAAAATTTCTTCCAAACAATACAGCAAGTGTATCTAATATAAATAAGAAATTTGTCACAACTGTGTATTCTCTTTGATCATAATAAAGAAAAAATGGGAATGATAGTGTCTATTAAGAAAATGGATTCTATAGGTTAGTTAGGAAATAAGTACAGAGATTTTGGGAATTGGGCACTTATTCTTTGTGTCATTGTATGGCAGTTTCATGTCCTTATTATGTGCCAGTTTCATTTTGAGCAGTTCAAAATAATCCTTGAGGTGCTTATAAAATCCTCACAAAATAGGTACCATTACTGTTTTCTTTTTGCAAATGAAGAGATACTCAGAGAATTTAGTTGTATAAACAGAGACTGTCCATTCATTTCCAGGCTGCCCAGACTCAAACAATCACACAGAAACTATATTAATTATAACACTATTTGGCCTTAATTACCCCAGGCTTCTTGTTATCCAACTCTGACATCTTAAAATAATTCATTTTTAATCAATCTGTGTATAACCATGAAGCTGTGGCCTACTGGTAAGGTTCTGGCCTCTGTCTCTTTCAACAGCTACATGGTGTCCCTGACTCTGCCTCCTTTCTCTATAAATCTTTTCCAGCATGGCTATATTCTGCTCTGCCATAGGCCAAAGCAGTTTTATTCATTAACCAATAAAAGCAGCAAATATACAGAAGTACTTCCCACATCAAGAGAGAGCACGAGCAAGGAACTCAGGACCACGAGGGGTGCACCCACACACTGAGACAATGGGGATGTTCTATCGGGAACTCACCAAGGCCAGCTGGCCTGGGTCTGAAAAAGCATGGGATAAAACCGGACTTGCTGAACATAGTGGACAATGAGGACTACTAAGAACTAAAGAACAATGGCAATGGGTTTTTGATCCTACTGCACGTACTAGCTTTGGGGCAGCCTAGGCAGTTTGGATGCTCACCTTACTATACCTGGATGGAGGTGGGTGGTCCTTGGGCTTCCCACAGGTCAGGGAACCCTGATTGCTCTTTGGGCTGACAAGGGAGGGGGACTTGATTGGGGGAGGGGGAGGGAAACGGGAGGCGGTGGTGGGGAGGAAGCAGAAATCTTAAATAAATAAATTTAAATAAAAGAAAGATTTATCCAATGTCATACCACTGGAAAATAGTGAAACCAGGATTGAAATTCGAGCAGTCTGGATTCAGAGCCCCACCACTGAGTCATCCCACCATGTCATCTGATACAGACCTGCATTCTTTGTTCTTGTACTTCTCAATACCCAAGAACAGCCCTAGAGTCCATCAAAGTGCAGGTTTCCCCATACTTTCGTTCAGTAGGTAGTATTGTATTCCTAAGAAGCACCTGGATTTTTTTTTTAATTTCCTCTACAGATGTGATGTGGGTAGTAAAGAGATTCATACCTCTCTGAACAGGCAGAAAGGAATAGACTTTCTAGTGGGTTACAAGATTCTGGGCTCAATGCTTTAAGAGAATCTTACAGAAATAGACTTTCTTTGCTGGCACACATGATTATGACGGCTTTCTGTGATTACAGGGTGGCCCTATATACCTTCTTAAACCACTGCTTTTTCTCTTGTTATTGTTTAACATCTGACATCTTGTCATTGGATTGATTGACCTTAGGAATGGACACCTTTCCTGCTATAATTGGAAATCCTTTCCTTGCAGGAACAATTCTTGTTTTCATCTTTAACACTTTCTCTCATTGTAAACGACATACACAGTCTGTAATTTTTTCAATGCAAATTCAAAACAATTGTGTGTGTGTGTGTGTGTGTGTGTGTATGTATGTGTATGTGACCTGTAACTTCTCTAAGTCCATGACAAACTTGTAAGAAACACTTTGTCCCAAAAAAAAGTCAAATTTCTGCACACACTGCATAAAACTGGCAGAATTTTATGAAAATTTCTTGCTCTTATCAATAAAGATTCATTATCAGGTTGGGGATAGTATATAGGAAGTTAAAACAATAAAATTAAAATGATCTCCCCAAAGTGATGAAGTAATATGCTTAGTATGATGAGAAAAAAAAATCTTAAAAACTACACTTAACTGATCTCACTTAACTATCTTAAATAGAAAAATATACAGAAATCATTGTTGCAAATAATTAAAATTATACTTCAAGAACTTCAACATGTTTGCAAACAATGTATACATTCTGTCCCAGGAAGAAGTTTTTATTGTGATAAATCAGATTTAGTGGACAGCAGCAAGACATCATGCGTAACTTTGCTCTGTTGAAAACCATCAGTGTTTTAGTTCCTATTCTCAAAGCGATAGATGAGCCACACTGGTATCTGATACACTCACTCGTTGATTAGTGCCTAAAAGTAAGCAAAGTCAAAATATCTCCTGTTGAAAAACAATATCAAAAATAGCGTTTCTTTTTGAACATTTGTAAAATCAATAGTAACTCAAGAAAGACATTTTGAAATTATCCCAATATTTTAGAAAAGAAGCCAAAACCTGCCAGTGTAAATAAAATGTGATTTGGGGAGGGATGCTCAGTATAAATTAGCATATGTGTGTCCTGGATGGCCCCACTCCCACTTTAAAATACTACTTTTATTAGGAAAACACATCATAATGTCCAGTAATACATCCACGTCTTTTTGTTTATCTCCTTTGTTAAAATACAGTTTCTCATCTCCAAGCTGAAAAGTGGTACAGCCTTTTCTAAATGCAGGTTCAACAATTTGACTGATATCTAATGAAAGTGGTGGTCACATTTTCCCCATCAGATGCTCTCTATTTCATTCATAAGATTCTAATCACTGTATGTGATTCAGTGGATCATCCCTAAAGTGTCTGTGCAAACACCACTTCATTCTTTTCATTCCATGTGCATAGAAACTCTTCATTGTGAATGCCTTGACTCACTCACTTATCCATCAGCTCAGCCACAGAGTGAACATTGCTTCTTGCCTACCCTATATAAGCCACACGCAAGATAAAGAAGCAAATAATAACCCTCCATTTAACAATGTAGCCTTCTGGCTACAAGGCTTCACTTACTGATATTAAAATGGCACTTCCTCTACCCATCTAATCTAAATGTTCTCCTTCTCCCTTCAGTGAGTGCTACCCTGATCTTCCAGGGTTCACAACTTCCTGACCTGTGGATTTTCCTGGTCCTTGATAATTTTCAAGTACGGGCCAGCACTCAAATGAAGAGCAAACATTTGTACAATATTCTTATCTAAAGGAATTCCCTACAAACCCTCTTTGTTCATTTAGTGTCCTAAATCTCCTCTAGGTGCTCAGAGAAATATTTTGGGACATGGGGTTTGAGATTTTGACAAAATTATTAATAGGGAACAAGGTTGTTCTTTATATAAGGCAAGTTACATCTCATGATAACTTATTAAACTAGTTTCTGTCCACTTTTTCATTTCTCCTCTCTTATATAAAACAATTATACAAAACAAACTCAATACACTAGTACTGATGAACTGAGTAGCATTTAGTACTGGCATTAGTTGCTGAGAATTTGTCAGCTAATGTAGGTTTGTTTTCAATTTATGCCCCTGAGAAATAATGTGATATCCAATGTGAAGAAAAAAAGAAAGAAACCCACACAAAATAAAACTACACCACTGCATATGGGCTGGCATTTGAGAAGCAAATGAGAGAACGTTGCCCTTTTCTCAATTTCTTAAAGAGTGTGTAAAGTTGTTACATTATACTCTAACATTTTAAGCAATCCATTGTGTTATACGCAAATCGCCTTCAAGAGTCTGGTGATGAGAACCAAATGTAAGGCAAGTGAGTGAGAACTCAGTGGCAGCAACAGAGGAAAAGCTGGGGCTGCCTTCAAACACCAGAGGGATCTAGTCTTCAGAATGGTGGCTGACCTGGTACCCGAAGAGCCAAGCAAAGGGGAATATTAAAATTCCTGTTACATCAATGGAATCTTTTGGACTGCACATTGAATCAACTATCTATAATTCTATCATTTAAAGTTTGCTGAATATAAATCTCTCAAACAAAAATGTTAAATGTTTTTTTTTTTGTTTTTTTTAGCCATTCTGACAGGTGTACCATGGTATCTTAAAGTTGTCTTGATTTGCATTTCTCTGATCTCTAAGGAAGTTGAACATGACCTTAAGTGTCTTTTGGCCATTTGAACTTCTTCTGTTGAGAATTTTCTGTTCAACTCAGTGCCCCATTTTATAATTGGGTTGATTAGCCTTTTATGGTCTAGTTTCTTGAGTTCTTTTTTTTTTTTTTTTTTTGGTTTTTCGAGACAGGGTTTCTCTGTGGTTTTGGAGCCTGTCCTGGAACTAGCTCTTGTAGACCAGGCTGGTCTCAAACTCACAGAGATCCGCCTGCCTCTGCCTCCCGAGTGCTGGGATTAAAGGCGTGCGCCACCACGGCCCGGCCTCTTGAATTCTTTATATATTTTGGAGATCAGACCTTTGTCAGTTGCGGGGTTGGTGAAGATCCTCTCCCAGTCAGTGGGTTGCCTTTTTGTCTTAGTGACAGTGTCCTTTGCTTTACACAAGCTTCTCAGTCTCAGGAGGTCCCATTTATTCAATGAGGCCCTTAATGTCTGTGCTGCTGGGGTTATACATAGGAAGTGGTCTCCTGTTGAATTTTGCATGCAAATGGATGGAAATAGAAAACACTATCCTGAGTGAGGTAAGCCAGACCCAAAAAGAGGAACATGGGATGTACTCACTCATATTTGGTTTCTAGCCATAAATAAAGGACATTGAGCCTAGAATTAGTGATCCTAGAGAAGCTAAATAAGAAGGTGAACCTAAAGAAAAACATATAGGCATCCTCCTGAATATTAACCTTCATCAGGCGATGAAAGGAGACAGAGACAGAGACACACATTGGAGCACCAGACAGAAATCTCAAGGTTCAAATCAGGAGCAGAAGGGGAGGGAGCACGAGCAAGGAACTCAGGACCTGAGGGGTGCACCCACACACTGAGACAATGGGGATGTTCTATCGGGAACTCACCAAGACCAGCTGGCCTGGGTCTGAAAAAAGCATGGGATAAAACCGGACTTGCTGAACATAGTGGACAATAAGGACTACTGAGAACTCAAGAACAATGGCAATGGGTTTTTGATCCTACTGCACGTAGGCTTTGGGGCAGCCTAGGCAGTTTGGATGCTCACCTTACTATACCTGGATGGAGGTGGGGGTTCCTTGGACTTCCCACAGGTCAGGGAACCCTGATTGCTCTTTGGGCTGACAAGGGAGGGGGACTTGATTGGGGGAGGGGGAGGGAAATGGGAGGCGGCAGCAGGGAAGAAACAGAAATCTTTAATAGATAAATAAATTAAAAAATGTTAAATGTTTGTCTCTAGTTTTAGATTTTTGGTAATGGCTCACTATGGGGCCCAAGCTAGCTTTTACCTCTACCTCTTCTGCCTCAGGCACTCTAGTACTAAGATGATATAGCATAGGTTACATAGGTTACATAGCATAGACAACTGAATACATTGCACTTGGAGATAAGATTGGGTCAGTGCAGGGTGTACCATAATTGAAAAGATTGTATTTAGAGTTCTAGAGGGATACATAGGTTTTAAGTTATTATTACTCTTCTATACCTAAATAATTTTCTTAACTCCTTGAACTTATATTCAATATGAAAACAATGAGAACAAGACTTTGTCTACATTTCTCACCAGATGTGGAAATCTTGTTACCAGTGTGCATTTGTTTTAGCAGTTAACGCTCAATGTGTGGTCTTCAGAGTGGCCTGGTTTCTGTGTGAGACAGGAGAGCTAATGAGGAAATCACTGAATCATCACAGGACCATACTACAAAATCAACAGTTCTCAAACTGTGGGCCATGAGTCATTTGGGGGTCACACGACCCTTTCACAGGTATTGCATATCAAATATCTTGCATATCACATATTTGCGTTATAATCCACAACAGTAGCAAAATTACAGTTCTGAAGTAAAAACAAAATTAATATTGTCTGGGATCACCACAACATGAGGAACTTAAAGGGTTGCTGAATTCGAAAGGTTGAGAATTATTGCCTCAAATAATGATGAGAATGTATTTAGACCAAACCCCTCAAGCAGATTCTAAACATTGAATGGGTTTACCTATTGTTTTCTTTAAAACTCATAGAATTACAAAGTTCATCACTATTAGATTTTCTGAGCTTTTGGTGAATATGTATTCCTCACTCTGTTGATTAGCTTATGTCCATTGCGTGTGAGCAACAACTCACTGCGGAATGACTGTGCTTCAGGCAGGCCCCAAAGTCATCCCAAGAATGAATTTTATATCCTCAAACTCACCCAAGACATTTGTTTGAATGGTGGGTCAACTCCTTTTTCTCTCCTGACCTTGTGTGGTCTTCCTTTAAGTGGCATTCTAAGGATTTATTGAAAAGATTTAAAAAGGTTAACTTTCCAAATTGATTAGGATGTGTCCAGAAACAATATATATAAAGAACTCTGATGGAATCTGTAAAAACTTCAGGATTGCCTGGTCTGGACTTCTGCATATTCTCTATAGTAATTGTCTCTGGGGGTATTCTTGGGCTCCTTATTTATCAATATCCTGGACTTAATATTTCATCAGGTAAAAATGAGCTGTCACCTTAATACAGAGTTTAGATTTCTAATGTGTGTTTTGTGTTATCCATTTTAGTTTAAATAAAAGTCCTATTTGATACTATTGCTATACATTAGAAAATAAAAATTAAAGTCAAGTCATGTTTATACAGTTAAAGTAGGGGCTTTGAAGTAGGCTGAAAAATTTTGAAGTCCAAAGACCAACAAAACATTTCATTCAATATTTTGAATATCGAGTGTGTGACAGGAAATTTGGCCTCCTCTGTGACTTGTTGGTACAAATTTATGCTTCTCTTACTTTTCATGAATTAATCCTATTTCAGTAATCTCTGCATGTTTTATGTTAGAATACAGATATCAAAATTATTCATATATGCAGAAGCCTTAGCATATTATTTTCTGAAATTTAGTTATTTATAGCATTCAGAATTTTTTAAACTTTCAAATCATCTATACACTGTTTCCAGTTTTC
Source organism: Microtus oregoni (assembly GCF_018167655.1). Taxonomy (NCBI): domain Eukaryota; kingdom Metazoa; phylum Chordata; class Mammalia; order Rodentia; family Cricetidae; genus Microtus; species Microtus oregoni. The sequence continues at coordinate 10,775,674 of NW_024543086.1, forward strand.
TGGTTTATTCCCATTGTCCTCGCCTCACAACTTTCCGATAAATGAGAAAGCAGTCCCCAGCTGTTCCTTCAGTCGGTGCACTGTCTCCCCTAGGTTCCTTTTAGTTTTTTTCTCAGGGTTTTATCTTTTCAAATGCAGTTCTTCAATTTCTGGACGCCTCTGACCTGTCATTACAGCCAGCATTTGTTTCCATGTGTTTCTTTTCAGCATTTGAGAGAGACATTTTTCTCGCTTTATTCAACTTAAAAAAAAAATAAATAAATCTCTCTGAAGCTTTCCGTTACTCATTTTGTTTGTAGACTTCAGTCCTGTGTTCTCATTTATGTATCAGCTGATAAGCATGCATTGTTAATTCTTCAGCAAGACCCCGAATCTTTTCATCTTTGTCGAGATTTTTAACCATTTAGGGGCTCTACCCTTCTGTCATTTGCCTTTTCAGAATTTCATATTATCCGTTTGCCATGTTTCAATTTCATGCTACACTGAAGTTGTGGCTCCTCTCAGTTCCCTTTGCTTCCTGTCATTATTTACTCTCCTTTATCTATTCCTGTTCTATTTTCAGCTTTTCATTTTAGACCATTCCAAAATTGCACGGACATTTTCACCATTGTAGAAGTTTTTGTTACCTTACTTTCACCTGCTTCTTTCTTTTGTTCATGACAAGAGTTGAACTGCCACTTTGCAGACTATGTAATCCACATTTGTATGAAAATTAAACTTAGTTTTATACTTGAAAGCCATAGCTTCACTTGCTTACATTTTAGTTTCATATGCATAACTTCCAATCAAATTTTATCACCTTCCATTTTATTTCTATGCTACTGTTTCATATTCTTCTTACATTTTTCTAAGTTTTTAAACTAATTTTCTTATCTTGAAAATTTCCATTTCATGTACTTTTAACAATACATAATATTTAGTTCAAATCTTAATCTTATTCAAACTCTTTCTGCTTTGATTCTATCTATATCTACCTTCAAATAATTTAGTACACTCATAAGAATAAGTATATTTTAGCTTTAAATTTTTCTCCACCCTTTAACACACAATATTAAATAATTTTCACTGCCAGTGTCCCTGAAAACATCCCTGAGAGACAGCTAACTTGTTTCTTGTGTCATTCCAAATTGTATCTGTATCTCTATCTTTTGTTAGGTTCACTTGTAAGAACAGCATTTTATAATCTACTAAGCATTCAGCATGCTGTACCACAATAGTAAAACAAATCTGTTGAACATGAGTTAGCATTATGCACTATTTATATAGATCATCCTGGTAAAGTTTTTTTTTTAGTTAAAAACACTTCATAATGATATATTCCATGTCAGAATATTGACTTTGTTTATCAAGAAGAAATTAAAGTTTCAAGGCATTCATTTGGTTTCACAGTATTCTCTCAAGTATTAGCTACTTGATTTTTCTTTTTGTAAAGTAAATAATCTCATTTTTCAAGTGATCCTTTATTTCACTGATAATTCTGCCATGTGTTTGTCCATAATTAAAATATTTGTTTATTTATGATTAATTATTAATTTAACAAAATATCATGCTGAATGTTATTTTCATCCTTGTTGTTTTTTTCTAAACAGTATAGCTGAGATCCATTTTTATTCATTTACCTACCAATCGATGATTTGGCTTTCCTGGTACATATTATTCCATTAGATAGAAATATGTATATGTTTGATGTTCCTTTGATTTATTGTATCAGAATACATTTATGAAAGTAGTAATATTAGTTTGAAGGGGATAATTGCCATAATTGTCCGATGCATTGAAGATCTCCTCTTTAGAAATTGAGCTGGAATTAAACATTTCAGCGTTTCTGAGACAACATATTTCTGCTCTACCTGACCATGATCTTCCATCCTGTCTAGCATCTTTTACGGTCAGTTCCAAAGGCTTTCCTTTGAAATTTAGAGGAATGCATGCAATTTCATGTTTTTTTTTTAAATTTATTTATTTATTAAAGATTTCTGTCTCTTCCCCGACACCGCCTCCCATTTCCCTCCCCCTCCCCCAATCAAGTCCCCCCCCCCCAGCCCGAAAAGCAATCAGGGTTCCCTGTCCTGTGGGAAGTCTAAGGAACCCCCACCTCCATCCAGGTCTAGTAAGTTGAGCATCCAAACTGCCTAGGCTCCCACAAAGCCAGTGCGTGCAGTAGGATCAGAAACCCATTGCCATTGTTCTTGAGTTCTCAGTAGTCCGCTATGTTCAGAGAGTCCGGTTTTATCCCAGGCTTTTCCAGACTGATGGTGTTCAGCTTTCTTCATAGTTTCTGACTAAGAATTCTGGCTCTCACATGGGGCCAATGAACCAGGAATTTTGGACCCCAGCAATGAAAGAAGGATAGACTGCAGCATCTTTGCTGGGAACTTTCTCCACAAATCTAATTTGGGAAGTGCCATCTTGGTTCAGTTTGAAAGCTGTGCATATGACACCCCATTACAGATTGGCATGCTTTTGGAGGAAATGACCAAGTCAAAAGGCTGCTTTGAAATTAAAACTGTTCAAAATAAAGCTTACCATTCATGTTATACACAAAGAGAAAAAAATCAAGAAAAGACACAAATCTTATTGACAACAGACAAAGAATTTTGGTTCCCCAATAGAATTTTTTCTCAGAAAATTATTTTTTACAATACAACTATAAAGTGACCTTAGAGCTGTTAAATATGTTCTCTTTTCAATTTTCCTTCCTTTTTGTAATGTTTAATTATTTTCTGATTGCACTTATGATATCTTTCCTCAGCTTCCAAAGGGTTGATATTATTTTTGTTGTTATTATTATTACTATACCTGATATAATATTTTTCATTTTTCTCTTTTATCTATAATCTCAAGGTCAAGATAAATTCTATAAGAAAGGAGGTTTCCAGAAGTTGGGATGACACTGATTTTTTTTTATGTTATTAAAAGTCTCACAAACATATAAAGATGTTGGCATGGCAATTACTTTGAACTTCCTCATATAAGGATAAACACAGAGCTAAGAATTTAATCTTCTGCTTCCAATATGAGACCGACAGCTTCCTTGATCTGAGACAGATGTGCATGAAGACCATGGTGACTTTGTCATTTATTATTTTCGTTTTGGACAATGCATCTGGAGCCACACAAAAAAGCATTGAGTAACAAATGAAAAAACAGTAGATGTTCCAGATATAGCCTTCCTCAGGACAGTCCATTCAGCTGTTCTGAGGAACTCTTTCCTTATATCAAATCTTTGAGCCAGACTTAGTTAATCTGGAGAGGAATATAAACAGATAAACATTATTTTCCAGTGACCGTTGAAACCAGTGGTACACAACTAAGTGTGAGTGATATGTATATATGTATGTGTGTATGTATGTATGAGTATATATAATACATATTATAATATATATTTTGACTCTCAATTTTAATCTTAGCTACCCTTCCTGCAAAGAAACAGCAACAACAAAAATATTCCTATGTATACTCTATCACAGTTTTTGAAGTGCAGGTGACGTACACTCAAATTGAATAAAGAGTAAAGAATTGTATTGACTAAATATACTGCAGGTCAGGATTGATCCATTAACTCAACAATTTGGCTTTAAATGGCTTTGTAGGTTTTTGTTGTTATTGTTGTTTTCGTCTCTGTTCGGCCTTCTACAGAATCAACTCCTCTAAGGTAAACTTCCTTCTTTGTCTAAGGTGGAATAAATCATATAAACCATTTAATTTGGTATTCAAAGCCATCATCATACATGGAGTCCATTGATGCTTGCTTCACCCTCATCACCTTCTCAACTGCAGAAAAACCTGACGTCTCATGAGCTTAATGCATCTACCTACAAGTACCCAGATGATGCCTTTGTGATCCTGGACAGTAGGGTTTGCTGCGAAACAAGCTGTCATGTTTCTCATTTATTTCTACCAGGAGAGAAAGTTATTTTTTTAATTTAAAGATAGAATCACATGAGGTACTTCATTCTGATTTAGCTGCTGCTCTACTCATCCCAGAAACCAGAACAGTGGCCGGGGAATTCTATATTTATTGATTGAGGTCTGATCGGTACTAGTGTTTTAAAGCTAAAACTGTGCTGGAGATGGTAGAATATGCCAGCTGTGATCAACGACGATCAACAATGATATTCTCCCTACAGCTGCAGATGCATCCAAGCCTGCAGATGCCATTGCTGCTGTGCAGTTGAGAAGATAAACTAAGACACAGGCAAAGCGAGCTTACTGCTGCATGGTATAGGAATGCCATACATGAAGGCTGCTTATCAACCATGGGAGCATATCATCTAACATTTTACTTATTTGTGTGGGGCTACTGGAGAGAGAGTAACTGCTGCTTCTGTTTTACTTAAAAGCACATATTTGTGCTACTCAAGGATTAAAACCTGTTTCCTGAAGTGATATTATGACCAGAATATAAATCAGCTGCTGATAATCATAAAAAGTTGACATTTTGGGGATTGTTAAAAATAGTAGCTAGCATTACTCCATGTTCTAGACAATAAATAATTAATGCGATGTTGCCCTAGAATTTTCTTAATTTGTGATGCTGGTTTTTCCTCATGAAATGGAGATCTCGGGGCAAAAGAGTCGGATTAATGATTAAAAGCCATTGTTGCTCCTGCAGAGGACCTGTGTTTGATTCCCAGAACATACATAGTGGCTCATGACTTTCTCTAACTCCAGTTCTTGTGGACCCAACACGAATTATGACCATCTCTGACACCAGGAACTACACAGAGACACATGCAGGCATGACACTGTTACACATAAAATAAATAATAATCTAAAGATGTTTAATAACAGTAAAAAAGAAGAAATTCAAGTTTAACAAGCACATAATTTGACAAAACTGGTGTCAGATGCAGGGTTTATGTGAAGTCTATAAACACAACATATTAACATGAGACTTTCAACTCAGCATAATTTATACTTGGTGCTATGAATTATGCATAGCCTCACAACATAAGGGAAATAACGTGAACTAAACCATATTCTTGGCACAAGGTGCTTTTAAGGAAACTATTTTTTTTAGTTTTGATATTATAATAAAATTTTATTGTTTTCTTCTTCCTCAACCTCCCTTCAAAACCTCACATATACTCTTCTTTGCTCTCCTTCAAATGCCTCTTCTCTCATTAATTATTATTATGTACATATATACTTATATTATACATATACCTAAAAATTATATAATCATCTTAGCCTGTGTAATGTTATTTGTATGTCTTTGTTCAACTGATCACTTGGTATGGGACGACCAATTGGTGTGGTGTTCCTTGGGTTAGACTAGTTTCCCCATTCTCAACATTCATTAGTTGCTTGTAGTTCTTGGTGTAGGGTTGAGACCTAAAGGGCATCCCCCAGTATATTTGGGCATGCCTACTCTTGTTGTCCTTGTTCAGCTCATATTTTAGCCTGTCATTCTAGTGAGACGTTATGCATGTAGCATCTGACATTACTAGGAGTAGAGTCTCACAGTTTTTCTGCCCCTCTCTCACCGCAAAGTTTTCTTAGCCTTAGGTATGAAAATTGTTTTAAATCTAAATGTATCCACTTGAAATATGTTGGATAATGCTTCATTTTGATTGGTTGTGTTTTCTTTAACAGTCCACATCTGTTGCAGAGAAATGCCTTAGAGAGGGGTGAGGACTATGATTACCTATGGATATAGGGACAGATATTTAGAGTGTAGTTAGGGATTATGCTGGTTCAGTAAAGAGGTGATTGTAGGCTCTAATCAAGATCTATGGCTTCATAGATCTTGGGAATTGGCTTTCTTTCCAGCACTAGGCATGGTTTTTTTCTTGTTGAGCAAGTCTTAACTTCAGTTAGAGAACTGCTTTTTATGACTAAGATATGCACGATACTACTGTTCCCTGAGAGGTATCACAGCTGTCATCGCTGGATAGAACTTTTGGTTGCTTCTCTGCTTTGGAAACTTGCATGGTACAAGTTTCCAGATCCCTGATTTTGGGGGTTTTCTTAGATGTCTTTGGCACAAAGAGAGAACTTTACCAGCCCAGAGAGATAATTTTATTATATATACATACACTTCTTACATGTATTGTTTTCTGTTTCTGTTTTGTAGATAGTCAAGAAGATGACTTCTTATAACTTGATCTTTTTAAGATATCTGTGTTGTTAAGACCCACAAATAGAAATTAGGGATATTAGTCATGTCCTCTGGATAAGACAGAGCTTTTGTCCTTACAAACTCACGATAGTTTTGACTGCCTGCACAAGACCAAGCTATTTAAGATTTCTGCATGGATGAAGGATTGTGCAGGAGGCCACACTCCTAGTTGAGTAGCTATAGGGAATTAATGGCTGCTGGAAATTGAATGGTCAATTATCTTTTCTTCTGGAGTGTGACACCTGCTATGTTGCCCATGCTTTAGTGGATAGGCACACACTCATCTGCATGTTAGAAGGACTGACTGGACTCATTAGATTCATAAATAAGAAGGACAAGAAGTTGTGAAGGAGACTATGGGGTTGCACACAGTGGGAGAGATGAGTAGGGTGTTGATGTCATCAGAATATATTATATAATCTATGAAATCTTTCATGGATAAATATAAATATAACTTATGAACATGTATCTATGGTTTCCACATAACTTCCAAAAGTGTTTATGGATATTATTTATATATGTTATTAGCGCACAGACATTTCTTTGGATTCACCTTGTTATTTGGCTTCTCTATGCTTGCTAACTATAGGCTCAATGTCCTTTGTTTATGGCTAGAGTCCACTAATGAATGAGTACATCTGAGTTATCTCACTCAGGATAGTGTTTTCTATTTCCATCCATTTGCATGCAAAATTCAAGATGTCACTGTTTTTTACTGCTGAGTAATTCTCTAATGTGTATATATTCCACACTTTCTTCATCCATTCTTCCATTGAGGGGCATCTAGGTTGTTTCCAGGTTCTGGCTATGGCAAATAATGCTACTATGAACATAGTTGAACAAATGCTTTTGTAGTATGATTGGATATCTCTTGGGTATATTCCCAAGAGTGGTATTGCTGGATCCTGAGGCAGGTTGATTCCCAATTTCCTGAGAAACTGCCACACTGATTTCCAAAGTGGTTGCACAAGTTCACATTCCCACCAGCAATAGATGAATGTTCCCCTTACTCCACATCCTCTCCAGCATTGGCATTTTAAAAGGATGGGATAGCATTGACCATTAGGATGCGGTGGATCCAAGCAGGGAGATGGGAAGGAGTTTTCTGTGTGTTAGTAACTTCTTTCTTGAAGGAGGCATATGGCAGGTAGCATATGGTCTTGAAACACTCTACTAATTTATTTTGGTTGGAGAAAACTTTGGAATTCTTGAAAAATTCCATGTAGGTAGTGCTTTTGAAGATTATTTCCACATGAAATTTAACTTGGCACCATAAAAATTAATGGATACTGACAAAAATAGCCTCAAAACCCTTCCTCACCCTTAGTGGCTCTGGTCTGCAAAGCTCCTTTCAAGGAAAATGTTAAGGAGTCGTCCTGTCTGTCGGGGGCCCTTTTGGACTTTGTGTCCAGTACATGTCAGCATTTAAAGCCAGAAATAGACTAGAGGTACATTAATAAAGAGATAGGAAATACTTAAAATATTATAAATTAATGACATAATTGAACAGTGGCAGGCTACAGACTCTGGAGTCTGCTACCACATTTTGGTTATTTCAGTTTATTCTTTGACTAAAATGTACATTCTGTTTTTATAAGCACCCAAACTTGTATTTTTAAATGGTTTGCCTCGTTTATTAAAGCTTGGAAAGGCATCATATATAACTTGTATTCTCTTTTCTTTTAAAGTTAGGGTACTTTGTCTAACAAAAATCCATATGCACACATTAAAATGGATTTATAATTTCTGATGCTTTGATTTCTCTGCTCAGAAATTTGGAGTTTACACATAAAAGAACCCATTCTCTTGCAACCCCGCTTGTCCTTTGAACCAAAATGATTGTTAGAGTGAATGCCCCAATTTTCCTGAATATGGAACTTAATGAAAGTTTTCTTTTTTAATTCTTCCGGAGTGGTTTCTTTTTCTTCTTTTTCCTTTGCTATCTGACGTATTTTAGCCACCATTTTTTGAATGATTTTTTGACTCTTTATATCTCCAAGTTTCAATGCGTCTGTAAACATAGCCTTCAATAAAATGGAATGAAATGAAAATTAGAATTACATAGTTTTTTTAAGAGTGATTTAAAGGATCAAAGATTTGGATTTAACTCTGTACACTTTCTAGGTTTCATAGGAAATGGTGGAAGTCTAGCTGGTTGCCAGGAGCTTGGATCTACATGGCATTCTCGTGACGGTGCCAACTTCATCTGCATGCTTGGCCTTGAGCACTCATGGCCTGTCTCACTCATAGAAATAAAATAATTCTGCCATTACCAAGTGTCAATCAGAAGCCTCTCATGAATAATAAACTGTGTACTTGTAAAGGTCAAGAGGATAAACTGGTACTTTATTGTTTTTAACAAGGTTATAACTCTAAAGCCACTAATAATACTCACAGTCATGTAAGTAGATACAGTGCTGACCATAATACAACCTTATGTTTATGGTAGATTATAGTTATAGTGTCCTAGTGTATGTCTTTGTATCCATGAATAGCTACTATAACAACAGAAAACTATAAATACCTAACTATATAATGGACCTGTATTTGCGGGTTAGATTTTTTTTGAACTGAGTTTTTCAAACTTTTTAATGGATTCTATCATAGGCTGAAAATATCAGAGTGACTAACTATAGTCAGAGATATACCTGGAAGACGAATACCTGGGAATCCTCAGATTTGATAAGCCTGTTGATTTACAAGTATTTATAAGTTATCCTTGGCTTGTTACCCAGATCCCAAAACTTTCAGCCATGTAATTAGTCATCAAAAACAAACAAACAAACAAAAAATAACCAAAAAAAGCCCTCTGGTATGCTTGCCTATGTTATGGTACACACAGGGTTTCCTACTCTGTTCAGTTTTCTTGATCTTTGGAATGTGTTTCATTGTTTCATTGTTTCATTTATCTAATGGTTGAGGGTCATACCCCAATATTAAGAAAAAATAAAATGAACAACTAAAACAAGGAACTTTCATTTAATAAGCACTTCTTTTTTCTCCCTTGTTCTCTATGAGAAAACAAAACAAAAAAAAATCCCATCTATCATAGTGATTAAAGGTACTGATTAATTTGATGACCTAATGATTGTCACTTAGTCTGTTTATCTACACTCCAAAATGATGGCACTGCCAGTACAAATGGCACCAAACTGTTAGAATAAAGATTGGCACATACTCAGTGCTTACTAGATATAATTAACATGTGATGTTACAATTTTGAATTTTCACAGCATCATTGCAGGTAGATATTATTATAAGCAAAAATGGGTGAGGTAAATAAAACCACAGCAGCTTATCGCTCAGACAGTCATTGGCAGATATATGAGCACTTTTTTTTTTTACTGATTTTAATTGAAATCTACATTTTTCTCCGCTCCCCTCCCTGCCTCTCCCCTCCCCTTCAACTGTCTCCCATGGTCCCTGTGCTCCCAATTTGCTTTGTCTTTGTCTTTTTCTACTACCCATGTAGAATATATATATGTAATCTTAGTGTCTTCATTATTGTCTAGGTTCTCTGGGATTATGATTTGTGGGCTGGTGTTCTTTGCTTTATGTTTAAAAAATGCACTTATGAGTAAGTACATGTGATAATTTTCTTTCTATGTCTGGGTTACCTCACTCAAGATGATGCTTTCTAGCTCCATCCATTTGCCTGTAAAATTCAAGACACCGTTATTTTTTTCTGCTGTGTAGTACTCCATTGTGTAAATGTACATTTTCCTTATCCATTCTTTGGTCAAAGGGCATTTAGGTTGTTTTCAGGTTCTGGCTATGACAAACAATGCTGCTATGAACATAGTTGAGCACATGTCCTTGTGGCACGATTGAGCATCCTTTGGATATATACCCAAAAGTGGTATTACTGGGTCTTGAGGAAGGTTAATTTTCTGAGAAATCACCACACTGACATCCAAAGGGGCTGTACCAGCTTGCATTCCCTCCAGCAATGCAGAAATATTTCCTTTTCCCCACAACCTCTCCAGCATAAGTTGTCATCAGTATTTTTGATCTTGGCTGTTCTTACAGGTGTAAGATGGAATCTCAGAGTTCTTTTGATTTGCATTTCTCTGATGACTAAGGATATTGAGCACTTTTGTTCTAGGGTCACAAGAAAACAAAGCCTCGAGAATGGTCTTGTCTTATTTCTTTAGAGCTCCTCTGTTTCTCTTTATTATACCACTTAACTCTAATGTTTAAATATCTTTATTTCATCAAAGCTCTGCTTCATTAAAAAAAAAAAAAGGTAAGAAAACAGAGGCCTACCTGTGTGCCTAGATAAGCATAAGAACTTAGTAGAAAAAAAAATAGCTGTTTATCAATTCAATGTTCCCCTTGCTTTCTTTCTGTACATATAGATGTCAGTTTACCCTAACATAAAAATGTTAATAGTTGAATAAAAACCTTTTAATGTGCTGGGAATTTTTCTAAAAGTTTGTGTATATTAATTATTGTATTTTTCCAGAGAGTAGCTAAATGGTGCATAATTCCAAAGGATGAAAGGAGCAGGTTCCTCAATTGTCATGATACCGTTTTCAATAAATGAAGAAAAATAGGTTCTCACATGTGATGATTCAATAGGAAAAAGAATCTTCAGTTTGCATGCAATCTCAACCACTGTGTCAGCCCAGTTGCTACAGCAGTGAAGCTTGGCAAGATGCTTTGAACATCAAAAGTAGAAACTTTTAAGAGTAAAAGGCATTTAAAGAAAAAACAGTAACATAGTGAGTCTTGCTATAACCAATAGTGACTATGAAAATTCAGTCAGTATCCGAACAGCACAGTACTGCCCTGAGCGTAGACCAACAGACAACAGTGACAGAGCAAAGTGCTCAGAAGAAACCCTGGGTGATTATGACTAGGATGTGATCTAGTTAGCATTGCGAGTGAATTTGGCTTGCAGATGGAGGACGTGGGGGAAACTCTACAGTGAGAAGTCGTGGGTAAACAGCATAATGTTGAAAGTGTTTGCTCATTTACATGACACAAGAATATATTCCTCGAGAATTAAGAAAACTAAGCAGAACAGAACAAAGCCCTGAGAGTTTGGGATTTTTATAATTTTTAAATGAAAAGTTATATAATATATAGAAGCTGTTAAGAAAAACCATTAATTTTGTGGTGTGTGTGTGTGTGCGTGCGTGTGTGCATGTGTATGTGCATGTGTGTTTATATTTATGTCAAAATATCTATTTGCAATGTTTGCACAGGGTTTCATTTGGACTTTTTTGACATTCCCTGTTTTTATGTTTATCTGAATAAAATAATATTCACAGTAGTAAATAATAGAATAATAGCTTCGTTAGCTAACAGATTTAGGCCTTCCTAATCTTTATTTTAAACTAGAATAAACAGCATGATGAGCCTGAGTCTAACACATGGTCTTTGGAATTCCACTTGGGGAGGAAATATTCTAGACCCACAATATGTAAGATGAAATCATAACCATCTAGACCACTCATAGTTCTAGAAAACTCAGATTCTTTATAGCTTCTTCTCAAGTTTGAAGTGCTTGTTTTGTAATCTGCATTTTCAGACAACTGAAAGCTATGTAGCATTTCATATATGGGAGTTTGCAAAGACACCCTTGAACTATCAATCATTTTGTGAAAGAGGGAATTATGGGATATTGTATTCTCAGCAAACAGCTTCTTTGCCAATGTATGGTTATGGTGCCTTTTCTGGCAACTGACTCACTGTGGCTGTGTGAGATTTTCCTGGGATCCCTGTCCTATTCATGTGGTTGATTTTAGTGTTTTTATGCTGGTACTTGCCATTGGGGTTAATGTCTGTCACACAAATTCTGTTTGGTCTCATCTAATCATTTTTAGCTGTTTGCTCTTTTCTCCCCAGATTTCTTCATGTGTGTATACATCATCTTCCTGATCTTCTAGGTCTGTCTGTGACTCTCTTTGCTTCATCATGTGTATTTGAGATACTTGATTTAGAATTTTTGCCTACTAAGTTTAGAATATACTCTTTCTCAAGGAAGATTTTATTCATTTCCTATGTTAATTAAGCAGTTTCCAAGAAATTAGCGATTCAATGTTCCCCTTGCTTTCTTTCTGTATATATAGATGTCAGTTTACCCTAACATAAAAAAGTTACTTTGAATATTAAATATTTTATTTAGAAATATTTTTCCTTTCAATGCTAATTTCTATATAGCCCTGTGATATAGCTGTTTAGGAGTTAAATGACATTCTAGAATATTTTGATCCATCTCCTTATTGGCTTAATGGCTTTGGTAATGCATCTCATGGTCAGTCATTCCTTACCCAAAAGAATAAGATTTCTCAGTTGAAAGAAATATTTTGATTTAGTTAGAAAAACATATTTGAGATAAAAATACTTTAAGAATTCTACTGAGATTTTTTTTCAAAAGTGAAGGTGTGGCTCACCTATAAAATGTGTATATTCTTTTTTTTTTTTTTTTTTTTTTTTTTTTTTTTTTTGGTTTTTCGAGACAGGGTTTCTCTGTAGCTTTGGTGCCAGGCCTGGAACTAGCTCTTGTAGACCAGGCTGGCCTTGAACTCCCAGAGATCCGCCTGCCTCTGCCTCCTGAGTGCTGGGATTACAGGCGTGTGCCACCACTGCCCAGCTAAAATGTGTATATTCTGAGACAGTTTTTTTTTTCTTTTTACATGGTTAATCAACATCGAATCAATACAATTGCAATATGATTACAGTTTGTCCGTGCCTATATTTCCATATTATAAACTTCATGTTGGCATTATTGGAAACACACTTCACACTAGGATTAGAATAAATAATAAAAACTAAACCTGAATAACTCTGTACTGAGAGTTTTCTATAAGATGATACTTCTTCAGAACGTATACTTAAGACACTTGGGCATGTAGTACCATGTTTCATGTAATAGAATTGGGATGCAGAAAAAGTATTAGTCTTTTGTCTAAGTTTTGCTGTTCAGTATTTCACTTGTGGGTTACCCAGGTTTCTCAGCGTCACAGCTGGAAGGAGCAATCCCCTCTCCATTGTATGGTTGCATTGCCTTCATTGACAACTAATGGGCCATAACTCTGTGATATTTTCCTCTGTTCCCTGCCTTATTTCTGTGGTCAATTTCTATGGTTTTATGTTGGTACCTGCCATTTGGGTTTGTGGGAGCCATGAGGATTCGGTTTAGTTTCATTTAATAATATTCAGTTCCTTGTCCATTTTCTCTTTGATGTTATCCATGTTTGTGCACATCACCTTCGTGTTCTTCTGGATCTGCCTATGTCCGCTTTGGTTAATTGCATGTATTTGAGGTACTTCATTTGAGATAGATTGATTTACTTAGGCTGTTCCAGAACTGGGTCTGTAGTATCAATATACTGATGCTAACTGCTAGTGTTTAATTACTCAAATCTTAGTAGGCTTGGGATGATAGATTAAAACACAATGTATAAAGTTCAAAACAGATTAATAAAAAACACGGAAACAAATACTGTTCTCATAGATTGAAAGCATTTTTCTTACAACAATTACATATCAGGGGGTTAAGTTTGAAAACTCTGGGATCCTTTGAGGACCTATTGAAGGTTGGGAGATTAATAAGCTCAGCAAATGTTTCACTAAGACCTTGTAATATCAGACTAAAAACACCTTTTTTCTTATAATCACTCGGCTGGCAGCTAGAGTGAATTCCCTTTGGGATTCTTGGAGACTAGATAGAAGAATGAGTACTGTGTGCTGTGGATTATAACTTTAGAGATAAAGGTTGCAGAGCAAATCTGTACAGTATTATGAGGAGAAAGCCATGCACTTCTGTCATGTGTACATTAGCTCAGGAAACAGATTTTTATTTTTAAGAAAAAGGAGTCTGGAAGAATATAAAAATGTAGTTAGAGGAATAAGTCAAAGAAAGGTGAACTCTCTTCTGAAATCTGTCAGGGTACTTGGCCTGAACCCCACAGGAGGTTTCTGAAGAATACACTGATTACACCCAGAGCCATCTCCACCAGGAATATGGGATGGCTTCTCTCTACCTCTGGAATGGTTACTGCTGGGTTGAAACAAACAATGTGGCTAAAATCTGTCTGGGTTAAGAATGTAAAGATGTATTGTAAAGGTGCAACTGTGTTCATTTTATTTCTTGGGTTGTTTGGCTTTGATTGTTTTTTTCATGAGAACCAAAATGTGTGAGGTTAGTGGTTTCACCGTGACCCAAGACTGGAAGTGGTGAATTTTAGAAAAGATAACCGTGTGACATGTAATCTAATCTAGGCAAGTTTGGAAGATAAAAAACAAAAAACAAAAAAAAAAACAAAAAAAAAAACTTCAAAACTACAGCAGGAGAACAAATAAAAGCTGAAATTGCCCTGGGAATATAAGTATTTCTCTAAACATTAAAGCATACATGTACATGAAATCGGTATTAAAAGCTCTAAAACTCGGAATGTAACTAAAACCAATCTTTTTGGTTTTCCCCCATAAACTCCTGATCCCTTATTTTTAAAAAGGAATTATTTTCTGAAAAAGATGTAAATACCAGAAAAGAAGACAAAGTGCACAGCATGACTATGGGATACAGTGATTATTAAAAACGGAAAAAGGTAGACATGAGAAGAAAATGAACAGGGTCTATCTATTGGTCCATTTCACCATTACTTTATCTCAAAAAGAAATAAATGGAAGGTAGAATGATTTATAAAATGTGATGCTAGCTATGTAAATTATAACTATTTGTTTATAACAACTACTGAGGTAATGTTTTAAATATAGCAATATAGGGAATAAGGCCATTTTAGGATGTCAGATTGGTTAATGATCTGGTAACTATAGTAAGCTGATGTGATACCCATTGGATAGAACTGCCTTTAAGGAGATGCTTAATAAGTATTTGCTTACCTGAACTAGAATACATATAGGCTTCATATCTAATTATCTGTTTACTTGAGATGATTTTTTTTATTCTTCTCTCATATATTACATCCCTATAGCAGTTTCCTCTCCACCTGTTCCCTGTCCCTCAGATGAACTCCTCCTCTGCTTTTCCTCAAAAAAGGGTAGCCCCCCAGGGATCAATTAAACATAGCATATCACATTGCCATACGACTAGGCACCTCCTTTCATATTAAGGCTGGATGAGACAACCCATTAGGAGGAAAATGACTCCAAAAACTAGGAGAAGACACAGAGACAGCCCCAAATCCCACTATTTGGAGTCCCTCAAAAATGCTAAACTATACAACCATAATCTATATGTAGGAGATCTAGGTCAGACCCATGCAGGCTCCCTTGTTGTTGGTTCAGTCTCTGTGAGCCCAAGAGTTTATTCGGTAGATCCTTGTGATGTCCTCGAACTTCTAGCTCCTACAATTTTTCTTATCCTTATAGCACAGGATATCCCAATCTCTGCCTAATAGCTGCAACTGCTCCCATAATTTGATGGATGAAGTGTCTCTGATGACATTTGGGCTAGGCTCTAGTCTACAAGTTTAGCAGAGTATCATTAAGAATCATTACGTTGACTTTTTGCCAGTTGTGTTTGGTTCTATCTTAGGTCTCTGGACTATCTAGCCTCGGGTTACTGAACCTCAAAGAAGTGGCAGGGATATGCTCACTGCTGTGGCATGGGTCCCAAGCTCAACAAATCATTGGCTGGCCACTCCCAGAAGTTCTGTGCTCTCTTTACCCCCAGCACATCTTGCAGAGAGGACTAAGGTTTTGTGGATAGATTGGTGTCTTGAAGAAGACTTCCACTAGAAGCCTTGCCTGGTTATAGACAATTCCCGATTATGAGGGTGACAAAGCTAAATATAATCACCTCCACACGGATTCTTAGATGGCCTGCTACCCTCCCTGACTCTGTGCTCCTGCCAATGACCAAGTGCAGAAGTAGACAGTAGTCACTCATTATCCTATAAGGGAATGAATACTATGTGGAATCTGCCAAAAAATAAATAAATCTGAAAGAGTCATTAAATATACATTGTACAATAGACCTTTCTCTTCATTCAACTGATCAGAAAAAAATTTGGGTGTCTTGCAGCAGTGGAAGGAGCATTCAGCAATTAAAATAAACTCTGCAAATAGTGTTCAGGTTGGGTATGTGACCTTGATAACTGTCAATTATTGAACTGAATATTTATAGAAACCTAGGGGAGGACTTTACTCAGGACATGTAGTAAAGGTAATGGAATTCCACTCATCCCTGAACCCAATCTCAATACACTCCTCAAAACTTCTCTTGACATCTACCTCACGGAGCTTAATCTTTGCCATACCTACAAGACCTTCAGGATCCTTTTCATGACACCTGAGTTCAGTGTTTCCTCTAATCCTACCCCCTCACCCCACTTTCCAGTCATACATAAATATTGAATTCTTGAAAGAAGTTTTCTCCGGTCTTCAGGACATTGTGTGTTTGCTTTTATATCTACTTACAATGTTTTTGCCCCAAGCATCCAGAATCTGCTTTTCTCATTACCTTATGGTGAATGTCTGAAAGTCAGGTTTGGGAGAGGCTTCCCCTGATCATCACATACAGAGATTTACATATCACATTTTATACACTCTAGTTCTACCAATGTGTATGCAACCACTGAATTGGTTGTCTTGCTTTATTTTCTCACTGGGTATTTATCACCATGGGGCCTGCTTTACATTGACAAACATCATTTTATTTATTTTTTTTATTTTTTAATTGATTTTTATTGAGCTCTACATTTTTCTCTGCTTCTTTCCCGGCCTCTCCCTTTCCCTTCAATGCTTCGGCAAGGTCCCCATGCTCCCAATTTACTCAGGGGATCTTTTCTAATGACTTTTTCTTTCATTAATTGTAAGGATCTTGAGGACAAGGTATCTACCCTTTTCCCTGCTGCATCTCTAGAACAATCCAAGCATCTCTAGCATGTGGTATTGAGCTATTCTGAATAACTGTATAATGTACTCTATCTTAATATACACAAAACAGGATTCTATGGAGTTACATTGGTGGGGTACACACACATGAAGAAATACAATAGTGTATAAAACATGACTATTGCTATGATCATAAAGTTGTGCAGAAAACACAGGGCAGCAGAGAGCAAAGCAAGGTGAGTTCCTAAAGAGCTAATATGCCATATCTAATAGATTGTTTAAGATCTCAGAAAGCAACACATCAGTCTGGGAAAGAGACGTTCAAGAGCAGTAAGAATATGTGCAAAACCCTAGAATATGGATCTGGTAACAGGTTACTCAGTCTAAATATGAATCATCCAGATGTTAGAAAATGTGAGCAGAGTTGATTAAAGTCTTTGATTATCATACTTAGCTGATCAGAATTATTCTCTTCTAAATGCAATAAATATGCACAAAGGAATTGTAAGCTATTAAGTGATGAGATCAGAGTTCTGTGTGACAAAGAGAAGCACAAAGTATGATGGGTTCTCAACAAAAATTTGTAGAGGCTGCCATGGTGACCAAATAGACCTGGCATCAAAGAAAGAGGATCTGGATGCAAATGAAGAATGGAGCATTTAATTCTATTTTTCTGAGTGTGAGGTGATTTTTGATCTGAAGAAAGAAATGGACAATAGGTAATAATAAATGTGTGCATGCCTGTGAGAAACTTCACTGTAACAGTGGCTAGATTCGACCTAGAAAGACATGCGGTGGGGAATCCAGGCAAAAGAGCAAAGACCAAAAGAACTTCGAGTGCTACCCAGAGCAGGGGAGAATCTCAAAGCCTTAGCGTCAGCTGACAATTGCTAAACTATGGAAATGGGATCTTGTCTTTTTGCAAAGTCTTCAATGGGTGTGCTAAAAATAACAAAAAAAAATACCTTCAATGCACTTGATATTAGTCATTTGCATATTATTTAAGGATATGCTCCATAGAAAATTATCGCAAATTGAACAGCCTGAAAAAATAGCAGGCATTAATTATCACACAACATCTGGGGTCACCGTCAGTTGAAGTTTAGCTGAATGGCTCTGCCTTGTTATCGCTGACAAACTTGCACGCAAGTTGTTGGGTATGACTGTATATCGTTGTCTGAAGGCTTGAATAAGAAGGAATGGCCCATTTCCAAAGAAGCCACTTCACATGATTGGCACACAGATGCTGGTTACTGAAGAAGACTCTGTTGTCTCCCCACATTTCGTTCCTTGCGTAGGGTCTTCTTTGTGGCATTATTAAGAGTATTGACTTTAAAGGAGCTGGCTTTTCCCAAGAACTTGTGATGAGGTACAGAGCATGGGATAGCAATGCCGGATTGCATACTCTCACTTCTCCGTGTCCTCTTAGTTACATAGGCAAGTCCTACACAGTGACTGGAGGTAGATACTCCCATTTATGCAGCCAGTTCATGCAACAATGTGGCGAGTAGGTGGAGATTATTCCTGAAGCCGTCTTGGATGCTGGCTTTCCTGGTGGATTTGTCACAGGACATAGAAAGCTACCGCATGTGACTCTAAATGTCAGATGACTAGAGGCATGAAAGCAAAATGTGGATTGAAACTGAGGAATGAAGAAGGAGGAATACTAGAACATGGGTTGAGCCTCCACAAGCTTCCACTAATTGTCAAAGTTCTCTTATGAGGATTTAACCTGACTTTGAACAAAAATGACATGAAGAGAGAAACTTGGTAAGTTGAAAACACCAAAACAGTTTTTATTTATACAGTAAAAATATTTGATAAGTTGTTAGAGGGTTACATTTATTAATTGAGCCTGGAGGTTAGGGCAAACCAGAGCAATCCCCCAAGATGAAATGATTGGCAGCATGCCCTGGAGAAGGAGCAAGAATTTAAACACTGAGAATTGTTTAATTAGTCTAACTTCATTCAAGACCTCTCAGCCTAATTTTCATTGTTTGTATTACATACCATAACATCTTGCAGTATCAGCCCATCTTTTTGCAGTATCAAGCCCCAAGACTCCAAAACACTGTTTTAAGATAACCTACTAGGCATTTCATTCTCTAAAGAAACCAATTATATATGAAATTAATAATTAAAAATTATAAATAGAAAGAACAAGAAAACATGCAGACTCCATATCCTGCGGGTAGATTTTTTTGCATGGTATGTAGGGAATTAGGTGCAAACATAAAATCCATTTATGTTAATGGGCATTGCATGTCTAATTTCTCATGCTCCACACTGCTAGCTTCCCCCTTGTGTCTTTGTCAGAACATGGGACTGTTGGAGAGGGGAACAAAAATGAATGATTTATTTGATGGTCTGTCAATCATAACGGCAATCAGGGAAATTCCAAAGCTGTTTTTAACCTCTATAGAAACAGTTAGTTGGACCATATGCTTTTTCTCCCTGCCAGATGCTGCCATTTGTCAATTTCCTGTTAAGAAAATGGGATTCTGCAAAAAAAAAAAAAAAAAAAAAAAAAAAAAACAAACACCAAAGGTTTTCTTTTTTCCTCTTTTTCTTTTTCTCATTTGTAATAGAGAGTCCACAAAAATCAGATTGAAAACATATTTCGCCGCTTCTACAAAATAACTTCTGACATCTGGTAATCTCCATATTAATTTCCTCTGACCTCTGCTGCTGTCTTTTCTATGAGGTCAGCACATCATTGGGAAATACTGTCATAGAAGTGCCTTTTCTTCGACTTTAAACCTAAAAGTTAAAGTTATTATTGGTGTGCGTGTGTGTGTGTGTGTGTGTGTGTGTGTGTGTGTGATGTTTCGAGCTTTAGAAAAGGTGGAAATGAAATAACTGTTTAAAGATATCAGGGATCTAATGAATTTACCCCTCAGTGAGGAAAGACAGATAATTTAGGATTTGAGGATTAAAGCATGAACGTTAATCCATTGCATCATGGACTGAATGTTGATCACCTAAAGATAAAGAAACAAGTTCCTCCCCCCCACCACCACACACACAAATGTGTGTATCCCCTCTCCATCAATTAGAAGGAAGATTTTGGTTAAGTGGAAGGAACAATTAACTGCCATGAAAGCCTTCATGTATCTGTCTGCTTGTCTGTTTATTGTCAAGGATGAAAACACCTAGAAAACCCCCAACCTCCTTGTCTTAGGGACAATAAAATCCTTTCATCCCACACATAGAAGCAGCATATCTTTAGGGTTTGCTTCAAAGCTCTAGCAGCCCTCATAGTTTGGTTTTTAAATTTACACACCCGTGGTAGCCGGAATACATTGACACTTGCCATCATTTCCAATGCACATTTTCTTGAAGTGTGCTCACGATAACACCCCTGGCTTCAAGTGTTTGCTTTGCATTCTGTAGCCACGTAGCCAACCAAGTAACATGGAAGCTGGAGGAAGAGAAAAGATGTTTGCATGACGAAAGAGAGGCAGTATTTTGTGTCCACTTATTAATGGGAACCAGGTCTGACAATCCCAGCAAACAGCTTCTGAGAGGAATATGCTGAGAACTGAAACAAGTTCCCTGGAATAGCTAGGCACCAATCAAAATTTTGAAATTTCACTGGCTGCCAGCCAGCAGGGAGCATGCAGGGTGTGCTTATTGTTTAAGATTTTGGAAAGCCACTCATGGAAAAGAAAAATAAATCTCTAACTTTAGAGCTGTCAGACGTTGTTGTATCCACTCCAGCCCAACATTCTCAAGTCTAATTTTTTTTTCCTTAAAGGTCAGCAATGAGCTATAATATAGTTTTTAACATTTTAATTTTCCTTTTTCTTCTCCCGCTGTTTCTTTTTTTTTTTTTCTTTCCCCTTCCCCTGCTGGGACTGCTACACTCATGAAGGTCAGGGGAATGATAATGCTGAGGTAGCTCTGCCTTTTTATTCATAGACCAGGTAGAGAGTGCATGCAGCCATAAACGGGTACCTCCGTCGCAGGGCAGGGCTATTGACCCCGGCCCGGAGCTGAAGATTGGACCTTCTCCCAGGGATAACAAATGACTCACTTTGCAGGTTCGCAGAGTCTGGAAGAGTGCTTAGCCAGAATCTGCCATTTCCCCTGAATGATATTGTGATTGGTTTTCTCATATGAATAGAGTATTTGTGAGGGCATGGCTGAAGTCTGTTTATTCAGGAATTTGTTTTTGACTGCAGCCATCCTAGAGTTGAGATGGTTAGTTCTTTATCTGCTAATGCAGGGTTTGCTTTAGTTGTTGGCTAGAAACACATTTTCATTCTGGGAAAATATTGATGTCAGTTTTTTGGGTTTTTTTTGGGAAACCAAACAAATTTCTAATGTTTGATTACATCCAGACATTATTAGAAAACAAAGCCCCCAAATCCAGATTTGAGGTCATTGTGGATTAACCTCTAAACTGTTCACTAAAGTTTCAGCTCTATGAGGTGACCCAGAAGGAAGGACACAGATTATTAAATCTAGGTCTCCATCTACTTTCCTCCTTCCTCACACCCAGGTTCATTGAGAGCATTCTGAAAAGGAGGTGGGAAATGAGCACAAAGCGACCTCAGGAAAGGCTTAGGGAAATAATCCTTTACGTGGCTCACTGTGGATGAAGGAAGGTGCAGCTGGTCACTGACAACAGTGTTCTTCACTCTGAAGCCAATGTTCTTTATGACTCCATGTTTATACATGGTGTTATATTCAAATACAGTTGCACAAATGCAGGTCTATTAAATAAAATGTGAAAAGCAATTACCCCTTTAAAATAGGACTTTACAATCTCCTTAAGCATGCTTATGTGACGTAAACACGTGTACCATCCAGAGACCTCTGAAAGACTGCTGGATCTGAAGGGTTCTCCAAGGATACTAGTTAAAGAATTGGTCCTCTGCTTGGTGCAATTGGGACATGGTGGGAATGTTTAAGAGGTGGGATATTGCAGGAAGTCTTAGAGACAGACGTTCTCAGGAAATTCTGAAACCATGGTATCTCCTTTACTTCCCCTTGTTTCAATGCTGGTCTTGAGATGAACTAACCTCCTTCTCTAGTGATTCCCCACCATACCGTTCTTCTTGAGGTGCTGGCATGAGCTCGGAATTGTGGAGCAGGTCAGTCATGGATGAAAACAGTCAAAGTATGTTAAAAGATAGATATTCCCTCTAAATCTCATTATCTCCCATATTCTATTACTGTAATAGAGAGTAAGCTAGCATATCCTGATTTGAAAGATCAACTTAAAATAAGTTACAAGGTGTAACTCTCAGAGCATGCCTGAGCCCCCAATTTGAAGAAAAGCTCTTTTTCCCTGTCCCATCTTGTGCTTTGTCTGAATTATTTTTTGAGGCCATAAACTCTGGAGTAACACTTAATCTTTAACCCAAAATCTTCCATTTAGGTTACATTCACTATGATTTTACCCAGTCTTTGTCACCAGATATACATAACCAATCATTTATTTAAACATACAATCTGAGTTCCCTATCACTTTTATCCATTTGTGCTGCAGTGCTCAAATCTGAGTGTGAAATGCCTTCAGTAAAGAACTGTGTTTTTTCTTAGATGTATCCAAGACAGGCCCTGTGCATACCATAGGGTGTTCCCTAAATTTTCTGGGCTGCTGCCTCAAATTGTCCAAAACTTTGTGGGCAAATTAAAATATATATATATATATATATATATATATATATATATATATATATATATATCATTTTGTTGCTGTTGATGTTAGAAGTCTGAAATCAAGTTATGGCAAAAGTCACTTTGGAGAAACCAGAAAAGATACCTTGTTTGCCTGTACTAGACTCTCAGTAATTCTGGGCAGTCTAAGGTGCAGACATTCCTTAAACTGTCATAATTTCTTCTGAGTATCTTTGCCTTGTGTGTGTTTGTATCTCTGGTGTGTTCTCTCTTCTTCCAATGATTAGATGACCCATCACCATCCAGCACTGTTTCATTTTAACAAAGAGACCCACAAAGATCCTACTTCAAATTGAAAAGGCAGCCTTGTAGGGTTCTGGGTGGATGTGGGCATTAGACAGACACTATAAATTTCTATAGTATTTTAATGTCACTTTTCCTCAGATGTGTGATGATCGCCAATGTAAATGAGAAGATCAGAATCCATGGCTGACCTTTCACTCTCTGTAGTTCCATGGTGTTTTGATGACAGAGTTGTAGAAACCACAGAAAAAGTACGTGAAATAAGTAATATGAAAATAAGACTTACAGCCACTGTGAAAAGAGGTCTCCAAATTTCACTTTGGACAACCCTTACATTTTCCCAACCAAAGACTAGTCAACAGTGTATATCTGTATCCAGCACAAATACAACCTTTCTTGTGTCCCAGCACTGAACAAAGTGTCAATCTGGGCCTGGAGACTACTGTAAAAATAAGATGCTTCAGTTATATTTGACTCAGGTAACATAAATTTAGGTATCATTTTGTGACACAGGGTTTATCATGGATTGATGTGGGAGTGTCATATATCAATCTGTTGATTTCATTGGCTAAGTAATAAACAAACTGCTTGGGCTCATAGCTTAGAACATAGGTGGGTGGAGTAAACAGAACAGAACGCTGGGAGGAAGAGGAAGTGAGCTCAGACTCCACAGCTCTCCTCTCGGGAGCAGACGCCTCAGAGATACGCCATGCTCCACGCTCCCAGGCAGAAGCACGCCATGAAGCTCCAACCCAGGATGGACATAGGCTAGAATCTTCCCGGTAAGCACACCTAGGGGCACTACACAGATGATTAGAAATGGGCTAAATTAATATGTGAGAATTAGCCTAGAAGAGGCTAGATAAAAATGGGCCAAGCAGTTATTAAAAGAATATAGTGTCCGTGTAATTATTTCGGAGCATAAGCTAGCCATATATGGGCAGCTGGGGTGCTGGGGACGCAGCCCCGCTCCTCTTATTACTACAGATTGGCGCCCAACGTGGGGCAACTGAATCCACTGAAAGCCTGAGAAAGCTTGGGAAAGAGAAGAGCATGTTTTCTTGGTAGCTGCAATTTAATAGAGGCTTCCTGACTCAGCTTTAGCTGCAAAACCCTGCAGCTCATTAAGAGGTCCTGCCACGAAACACTTAAATGGTGTTGACGAAAAACTGAACGCATGCTTTTCGGTTTTCAGCCGTAGCAGGAAAAAAAGCTGTGTCGTTTAAAAATGCCAGCTTTCTGGACTGTCCTGCCAGGGCAAACTCTGAATCTTTTATACAGGCGGTTCGTGCGGTTTGCAAGCACAGGCTGCTGAAGCTCGCTTGCTGGCAGGGACCTTGAAATGCCATAGAGTTGTGGCAGTAAACATGGCTACAGCCAATACCTCAGCCATGAGGCTGGAAAGCTAAGGAATGGGCTACATCTAGCCGGCAAAGCCACGCCTTTAATCCTACTGATATTGCTCAGTAATTTAAAGGCTGCTGTGGTCAGAAAAAGAGAGATATACAGTAAAGAGAGATTCAAAGACAAAGAAAATTTTTAAATGGTTTACAGTGTGTTAAAAATATATGCATGCTAAACATTAAAGTTCTTAAAGTAAAAAACAAAAAAAAAAAGGGAAGAAAGAGAGTTGTTATGTGTGATAGCACACACCTTTAATCCCAACACTTGGAAGGCAGAGGGAGATTGACCTCTGTGACTTTAAGGTGTGGTAGCACACGCCTTTAACCTCAGTGCCTAGAAGGCAGAGACAAACAGATCTCTGTGAGTTCAAGGTGTAGTAGCATACACCTTTAATCCCAATGCCTGTGAGGCAAAGGCAGGCGGATCTCTGTGAGTTCGAGACCAGCCTGGTCTATAAGAGCTAGTTCAGAACAAAGATATACAGAGAATAAAAAATAAAAGTAAAAATAAACAAAATAGAGGTTAAAATAAAACAAACAAAGATGGAAAATACACAGAGAATCTTGATACTATATGCTATTATGTTCTCTTTAAATTATTTGAATGCTGAGGAAGGAGCAACAGCTGCTAAAAGATATTTATTTATAAATGCTGCTGAACTAATCCAACATAGATATTTTGAATTTGGATCTAAGGATATGATACTTTGGAAAGGAGTTTCTTATTTTGTTTTCACAGAGGGTGAGAGTCTGTGGATTGCTTCCATCCCAATGTGGTATGATAGACCACATCCTCCTGAATGGTTCCTGTGCACACAACCAAATTGCTTCGCTCAACTGCCAACTGAGATGAAACTAGCACACAGGTTATACCATGAAAGACCTAATTAACGACGCCCCCATTCAACAGGAAGCAGTTTGGAGAGAAAAAACTGCGCCCATGTCCCCAAATATGGTTTATAAATGTTCTTTTACATTTAAAGAAGGATATGATATAGGTATGAATAATTTGCATTAGTATAGATTTTGCTTTATTGATAGAGATTTAAGGTCAATTTTGTTATATGTATAAGTGTTTCTGATTTCGATTAAGGTATTGTGATTGTGTAGTTCATTTAAATATGTACTGTATAATTAAGAAATATAGGTTGTTAATGGATAATCATCGATAATAGTAAAGCTTGTAGTCATGTTAGTTAGATTTTCCAGATATATAGAGATATATTTTAGATAGACATTCTTCATGTCTTTCAAAGATTATAGAATATGGCATTTTAAATGTTTTAATAACTTAGGACTTTTCATGACAATGAGACACTCTGCTCCTGGCAGCACCAATGTACTTCAAGAAGAAGATGGGCATCGAAGAGGCACCTTATGGAGTTTGATAGCCATTTGGGCAAGAAACTGCTCTTGCCTGGACTATTGCATGAACTGGACACAGAGAACCCGCAGAGAGAGGACTACTGGACTTGCCTAAGGTGAGATGATCTTTTGGGGTTCCTGGTTCATGAAAGAGTCTGCGAGACATTCTGCAGGACACAACAGATAGTGACTGAACTGACTTTGAATTTTCCTGCTTTATGGAAATGTCTGCTGGATACCATGGGCCTGAAGGCTGAAGATGGATGCCCCAATGGTACAGAGGAACTTTGGGTGACTGTCCAGGCAGCGAGATGTCTCTGTCATTTCTAGAGTTTTAAAAGTTGCTTTTTTCTTGTTTGCTTAGGTAGTATTGTATCTTTCTGGAGTCTTTGATGGAGTTAAGAATAGTTAGTTATAGTTATAGTTTTCCTTAGTTATGATAAAGATTATTGTAACTTTTACTTGATAACTGTTTTGTTATATTTAATTTTGCTATGTTAAGGTTAAAGCCTTCTTTTTTGTTTAAACAGAAAAAGGGGAAGTGATGTGGGAGTGTCATATATCAATCTGTTGATTTCATTGGCTAAGTAATAAACAAACTGCTTGGGCTCATAGCTTAGAACATAGGTGGGTGGAGTAAACAGAACAGAACGCTAGGAGGAAGAGGAAGTGAGCTCAGACTCCACAGCTCTCCTCTCGGGAGCAAACGCCTCAGAGATACGCCATGCTCCACGCTCCCGGGCAGAAGCACGCGATGAAGCAAGCCGCCAGGTTAGACATGCTGAACCTTTCCCGGTAAGACCAGTAAGACCGGTAAGACCAGTGCTCACAGATTATTAGAGATGGGTTGATTGGGATGTGAAAATTAGCCTGTAAGGGCTAGGGCAGAAGGGCCAAGCAGTGTTTAAATGAATACAGTTTGTGTGTTGTTATTTCGGGCATAAGCTAGCCAGGCGACTGGGGTATTGGGAACACAGCCCCGCTGCCCATATTACTACAACGGATTGAAAACAGGACCTTGTGCATGGTGAGTACCTTACCACTGAACTTCATGCCCAGCCATGAACATGAAATCTTCTGAAACATCTCTCAATTTTAATTTTCCAATGATAGAATCATGGAATTCATGAATACCTATTGCTATCCTTCTGACCCCAGGATGTTTCCATCGGAAACTTTTCTGTCAGTTTTGTATGATCACAATCACAGTTTTAGCATCCCTGCATGTGGTCAAATTATCTGGGCTTATTCAACAAAGAAGCTACTCTAAGAAATGGCTCTGATTTTTCCAACTATTAGCAGTTCCAAAGCTCCTCAGATTTTGTAGAGTTTCATGACCCTGCCTAGATAGCTAGGACTCTTTTATGCTCATCTGTCCGTCCTTCCCCCTGAGTTTCTGTTACTTTACTGTTCAAACTAAAAGACAATGACACACTTTAAATTTGGAGAAATCCTATCTCCAGAGAACTTGAACCCAGTACATAGGAAACAATATATCAGTAGCAGTGACCTTAAAGTACCATTTGGTATAAATGATTTTACTATTTCCTCATTGGTTCTTGGTCTTTCTGTGTCCTCTTCACAAAGAGATTATAATAAAAATAAACTAGATATAGTGGCTTCCCAACTGAGTCCACTTCCTATCATTGACATGCTCATTCTTGTCTTTAATCAAAGGACAGTGTTTCTTCTTATCTTTCAAAATGGAAACCGTCAAAATTTCAGACCATTTCATTTACCCCATTTAATAGTTTTTAGTTTTAGACACTATGATTATTCCAACTTACAACATCTTTTCCTTCTCCTGACCCCTTCTTCTATACAAATCTAAAGATCAACTAACAGAAACGAGCAGCAAGTTCATCCCTGCATGCACTATTACTGACAGGACAGCTTTTAAGTGCAGTGACCACAGCATGTTGCGAGTTTTACTTATTTGTACTGGACCAGTGTGGAGATCGTTAGGTGGTTTGAGAAGTTGCAGTAATGTGACAACATTTGGGACCTAAGTGACTACCCCACTGCTGTTTGCCATAGAGTGAGACCTTGTCTTCTTTTCAGCCTTTGGGATGGAGAGAAAGAGGAGAGAGGACATGCAAATTTACTTTAAAATTTGAGGTAGAGTTTCCATAAACCTGTATTAGTAACTGAGACATGTGAGTTACTCTTAGATTTAAGAAAAAAACATACTATCTATCTGAAATCTCTCTTTTTAAGCAGAGAAGGGAGAGGTAGGATTCAGGAAACAGGGCACTGTGCCTGTCTGTTCCTTGCCCTTCAGGACAATGCCAATCTCATCTCAATGCATCAGGAGATTCCCTGATGACATCAGCAATTAGATGCACCCTTCATTTGTTCCTTACTGTACAGCTCATTTAATTACCAATTAAAATGTATATCCTAATACTTAATTCTTAAACGCAATTTAAAAACTAGCCATTTCATACACTTTGCAGAAATTAACACACAGTAGGCACTCAAATACTTTGTGGTTCAGAAAAAAAAATGTGTTGGAATAGAATTGAGGCTATTTAACATCCTTGATTGCTTTCTCCAGTACTTACCCTAATGTGTTTAAAACTCGAGCTCCTTCATTAATATTCAAGACAGGGAACTATTATCTTAAAGCAAACTAAACTTTGCTAGCTTCAAAAGCAGAGATAATAAACTACAGAGCCCACTAAGGGCAAGTGTCTTTGAAGTGATATGTAGGAATGGGGAATTAATCACCAGCATTAACTGTTTCTTGGAGGCTTAGAGGCAGCGCTGCATTTTCAGAAAAGAATCCTTGACTTACTGGGATGATAGAAAGACGGAGTGAGAGAGACACACAGGTCAGTGGCTCACATAGCCGTATCTGGATACGGTGGTGAAGGAGGGTGTGTCCCAGAAGAACTGCAGGGTAGGAGATTGAAGGACCACTGCACAGGAAATGAAGAATAGGAGTCTGGAGGTTATAGGCCTTCATCAGCTTGAACATTGAGAGATAGGTCAAGTAATTAGAGACTTTTATTTCAGCTAATTCATTTTTATTCGCTTCTCACTTGGGGCCTTTGCGAGTCAGCTTTGCTCAGCTTTCTTTATGGTTACACAGATGGAACGCCATGGTTTCCAGTCTTCGGAGAAGCATTTGTATCTGATGACAACACCTACCGTTTGTCTCTGAAAAGGAAGAGCTGTGAGACGCGAATGCATGAGAAAAACAATCCACAAAGCTGGAATTGTCTTTATGTGCACCTTGACCCCCATGTGGGGATGAAGTCCTAATAATACTGATAGTCTAAATCACTTCATGGATACTGTTGCTGTTGCCACATCTTCCTCTCTGGGATTTGATGTGGTTCTTGGCAGAAAACAGATTCATCCTGACAAGTAGAAATGCTTCTTTTTCCTACTCCACATACAAGAGACAGGAAGGAAGAATAAGGGTTGTGGAATCATATCTATGAGGTTCTGATTACTGCTGCCAAATGCTTAGTTATGGGATTCTGGGCAAGCCACTGCCCACTTTGGCTTCATCTACAAAATTAGAATAATAATAGCATCTACTTTCAAAGTATTATAAAAATCAGTTATCACCACTTCATAAGAATGCAGGAATTTGTACTTATCCTCCTAGCTTACAATTTTTACAAAATTTATTTTATGATTTATAGATGACTGGGCCCTCATAGCATGGAAATGGGGCTTCAGATATGGATCTGGAGTCACAGACGGTGATGAACTGCCCAGAGTCAGTGTTTGACACTGAATCCTGTCCATCTGAAATGGCAGCAAGCACTCCTAACTGCTGAATAGTCTCTCTGGCCCACCATCTTCAATTTTTGCCAGTCTTTGAACATAACTTCTAGCCCCAGTGAGATGTCCAAACATCCCTGAAATAGCATATTTCGTTGTGTCATTCATGGACAAAAGCTCCTCTGTTCTTTCCCCACTTTCTATTTAGAATAAACCCTGAATCCACAGCTAGTTCCATGCGGCTACTGGAAGGATCTGGTGTGATGGTCTCCTCTCCTTCTATGACCCAGCTCTGCGTCTCCTTTGATTCTTCTCCTATATTCTAAATATCCTTTTCACCAGATTGCTCAGTCTAAACCCTCTGCTCTCCTCCTCCCATGGATTCTCAAACTCTTTGACTTGTGCTCAGATACTGCCACAAAAATGAAATTTTCAGATCGTCCGTTGGGCCTTTTATGTTCTTTAATTTCCCTCAGAGCCTCTATGCTTATCTTAAATTATCTTTTCAACTTGTCCACATTTTTTTCATCTCTTTCACCTGGCGGAAAAACAAAGCCCTTGCCTGTCTGTTCCCTTGTTTCCATGCTTGGGAGGGTACTTGGAGCATCATAGCTACCTGAGATTTATTCGGAGAACTGAGCAATGAAATAGATGAGACTTTCATCAGCTTGAAGAGCAGTGATTTAACTTAAAAGCATTTGCAGTGGTGACAGACACAGGCAAGTGCCCAAGACAGGCTAGCAACTGTTGTTCTGAATCATTGGTACAGTTCCTCCTACCCAGCATGCGGCCTGGGCGCTTTACATCCCTCTCCCTAGTTCTCTGTGATCCTCCTGACAGCATTCGGTCTCTGATCTTAAGAATTCCTGTAATTAAATTCGGTTTAAAGTATTTCAATGTATGGGCATTAAGTAGCAGTTGTACTTATCACTGCTTATTAAATCAGTGGAGGTAGAGCAGAAGTGACACCTGTGACAATAACCACGAAGGGTTGAGACATGGCGAGGTCGTTAGGGGTGCCGCTTTGCAGTAATTTGGACATAAATTCTAATCCTGGCTGTCTCTGTATTCCCTGTATTTATTTTTTAAATACGGGTTCTAGAAACAACATCAGTCTTCAAAATTACCCCTCTTGGGTTTGTTTTAGAGAATTAACTTCCAAGCACTATTGGAGAAACAGCATCACAACACTCGGTTGAAGCCCTATATGTGTGGTGAGCACGAGCTTTAAGTAGTAAGATTTATCTGTTTAACTAAATGTATATATATATATATATATATATATATATATATATATTGTGGCATGGATATTATCCCCACACCTTTCCAGCTAACAGCAACAGACAGAGAACAAAGAACTTAAGACAATATAAGTTTTTATTTGGCAGGAAATTCCTGCAAAAGCAGTCTTTAAAAGAGCCCACTGTCCACAGTCAGGCTGGGTTACTTACAGAGAAGAAAGGGAAGGGGATTGAAAGTTTCCCTTTGTCCCAACACCGAGATGTTTCTAGGTGTCACTGTAGAACGGTGAAGAGTGAGTAAAAGAACATCAGGCGACAAACACTTATCCCATATGGCCAGCCATTATCAGGGGATCTGCAATGTCACAGATGGGGTGGCAGGAAACTGGGCAAACATGTTAGTTTATCTAGTTGTGGAGTATTGATTATTGTAGTTTGTGGGAAATCATGGACCTTTCCAAATTGGTACTTTTCTGAATGATGTCGCTGTGGCTAAAAGTTCTCCCCAGGACATGTTTAGGGTGAAGCCTGATGGAGCTTGGAAGGTCCCAGAACGCTATTCATCAGTCAAAGCATGATGCCCAACTTTGTCTCACCACAAAGCCTGCAAAGTATCCTTTATCCCAAATGAGAGTCAGTGCAATACAGCATTTTGGCTGACCAGTTTTCTAAATGCTGATATCTAATAATGATGCTGTCTTTTTAAGACGAAAATTATGCTTCTGATTGTGCAGAGAGGATAATGATAATGAGAGAGCCAATGCATACAATGACACAGTCACTCCTTATGTTTCCCTTGTATACAGTTTACTATAGGTTTAGGTTTTACTCTTTAGGGTAAAATATACTGAGTTGAATCAGAAACTGAGATTCTTTCGCTTAGCATGTACGATTCTATGGTCACATTTAGAAACATCTGATCTTGGGTCAAATGGGAAACTATATAATATGGTCCCGTTATAGAGGATGTAGAATAATTTTAAACAGATTATTTTTTCAGGGACTAAGGATAAATTGGTACTAGATCTATACTGAGAGACATGCCGAGTTCTGGCCAGGATGACACTGAGTGTTACTCTATATCTATATTCCAACTGAGGAGACTTTAAGATTTTAAATCACCGTGTCTTAAAACACTTGAGTACATCAGTCTATGGTAGAATGATCATTTATCATGTTACAGCAATGATCATCATTACGAGAAAGAGGTGAGCAGGAAAGGGGAACTCAGCCAATGGGAGTGATGATGACTGAAAGAAGAAAATTAATAACTATTAATTATACTAAAATAAATAACCAAAGCACATAGTTTGTAAGTATCTATCACAGTGATTCACAGAATAAACTGTGAGAATTGAAGGGTAATCGCACAGCTATTGGTAGGGGTGAGAAGCAAGCTCTTAAAAGAATGCTCACCAGCCCTGCTGAAGGCTCAGTCGGTAAGATTATTTGCTCCAGGTATAAGGACCTAAGGTTGAGCCCCAGAACCTACACAGTAGAAAACGAACATACTCCATCAAATTTGCCTCTCAATTCTAACAACTAAAATACATATGTACTGGCTTCTTGAGACCCTATTCTCTTTGGATGTAAACCTTGCACAACCTAGATGTAGTAGGGAGGGTCTTAGAGTTTCCGCAGGGAGGGGTGCATTGCCCTCTCTTTGGATTGGAGGGGATGGGTGGAAGGGTCTGTGGAGGGAGTGGGAGCAGGGGAGGGAGTGGGATTTTGGATTGGTATTTTCTTAAGCAATAAAATAATTTTAAAATGAAAAAAAAATACACAGGAATCCCACCCAACACACACACACATACACACACAATCACACACACACACACACACACAGAGAGAGAGAGAGAGAGAGAGAGAGAGAGAGAGAGAGAGAGAGAGAGAGGCAAATGGATGTCATACAAATTTTGAGGAAAAACAAAAACCAAAGAAGTGTCTGAAGAATAAATGATGACTAGGCCCAAACAGGAAAACTTGCCTTCTCCATGCTCCCTTCAGTCCTATTCTTTTGCATAAGAAAGGCAAAACTTATCCTAAGGTAATTATTTTTTTTCTCTAGATGCCAAAAGTTGATGAGCTTTTAGCTTTTTTTCTTTTCTTGAAAACTCATGGTTAATACAATTAGACACACTTATATTTTGAAAAGATATTCTTATTCAATATCACCTACATTTCTAAGTATTCTTCAGCTATTCAATTTTAAATTTATCCTTTTTTTTTCAATTGAATCTTTTCTTTGATAGGCAATTAAGGGATGGTGCAGAAGCGGCATTTGAAACCTACTGTATTATTTTTTTCAAATCCTATTCATCATTCCCTCAGCTAATGTGTGAGTGGCATTTACATTAAAAAAAATAAAATAAAAGGTCTTCCTGGTTGTACATGACACCAAGACCAAGCAGGCTGCAGAGTTCTAAAAGGCAACATACCAAGTCGTCTAATGCTCTTTTCCTTTTCCACATGGCATTGCTTACATCATACAATGATTTTATGCAAAACAACTTGAAAATTGATTCTGCAACTCTGCCTTGGGTTCCATAATAGTCATTGAAAGTTTGACAAGAAGAAATCAGTTTAAGCTAAAATCAAGTATTTTAAAATGCTCCTGTACATCAAGGCAAGCACATTCCAGGGGAGACCCGGGAAAAGTTCAGGAGGCTTTCAAAGTGTTTCTTCACGTTCCCTCTCATTCCGTGTGTGCATGTACATAGGTGGTTTTCCGGCACTCACAGTTCATTCAAACATTTGCATGTGAAAACTTCAGATCCCAGTTAATTTTCTTGTCTTCAGCAAGTCCTGAATGTCTATAAAGTTCATTTCTTTATTATTTAAATTATACTATTAATGTTAGTTACATTAAAGGGGTTGTTTTTAAAAGATGAAATAAAGATGGTATTGAATGATTAAAGTTGATTTAAAAATGAGAAATTGTTACATAACAATAAAAGAATAAGAGGCCATGATTTTAGACAGAACAAGGAAGGTTGCTAGTGGGGGATATGTGGGGAAAGTGGGGGTTGATTAATTTTTAATTTTTTAAAATTTTACTGAAAACGATTAAAAACCTGACACATTCCTAACTCATTCAGTTTATCATGAATCAGCTTCTTAGAGATTCTGGTAAATATGTTTATATTATAATTGAAGACAAAACAAATTACAAAAAGCCTGGGCCCTTGTGTATTATAGATTGGAACGTTGTCATTTGACTAAGCAAGAGACATGAGTTAATCTTTTCATTTACACATAATAAAGCACATTTCCTAAAACTTCTGCAAAGTTTGGGTTATTTTTTTCTTTATAATTTATCTGACAAGCATGCAGCAGGATCCCAAATATTCCATAATTTTAATATTGGAGCTTGTAAGCTTTATATTTCTGATGTTGCAATTATACAGATTAGAAAGCACTCCATGACCGTGCAACTTCTCATGTAAGCAAGTTTTTATATGAATTTTCATTGTGTATTTTATCTTATAATCCTGTTCTTCAAAATTACATCAGATGCTTCATCTTTGGGAAAGAGATTTTATATTATTAATCTCTCATGTAAATTATGAAGTGGACCATTTTTTTCATTTTCTATAAAAGCTGCCTTGTTCATTGACTTTGTACTTTGCAAGTTAGCTTCTATACAATTTCATTTTTTTAATCACTTGATGAAATCACATTTTTGTTCAAAGTCTTATTGAATGTCATTAAATGATCATTTCACACTTGGAATTGGTATAGGCCCTATAAATTCTATTCTAGAATCTGATTTCTTCCTAAGGGAATAGTCTGCCCTTTGGCAATTAGACATAATTTAGGCTGAAAGTAATTTGTCCTAAAGTAAGCAAATATTACTAATAAACTTTTCTTCATTTGTACCAATATTTCTTTGTGTCAACTTACAACTTGTCTAAGATAAGCATATAGTAATAAGTTCCTATTTTATTTATAGTATTATAAAGTAGATTAAACTCATGATGAGAATGGAACAGTGAATTGTAGTGGGAAAACTAAAGGTCCGAATTTATGTTGTTCTTTTGTTGTTATCTTTAATTAACCCATGAAATTTTCTTTCTTGAAGACTGCACTTATGTATGTATTTATATAGGTCATGAATTGGTACTCATTTACACATGATTTAACAGTTGTATGAATCGTAGCTAAAGGAAAGGCAGTAATTCTTATGCCCCGGGTACCAGACTGCCTAATTGAAATGCGCTACAAGGGAAAGTCAAGTTTATTACCCTCACCTACAACTTACAGTGTGACATTTTGCTTTATAGCATTCAGAGTCTTTCGCCTCCCAAGAACAATGAACTTCAAAGGCATAATACAAGTGGGAAAATTGCCTTAAAATGTAATTTTAGAAACGATTCTTTGAAAACACTCTTCAGTGAGAAAGTGTGGTGAAAAGATGAAACTCATATTCCATTCATCTTCTAGTGATCCATATTTAAACCCCATATAACATTCAGATGTTTAGGAGAAAGAGAAAATATAAATTGATTGAAAGAAATGAGTCAGAATGACTTCTCAGAGTTAAGGACAGATACTGTCAGTTGGGTCTTTGGGAAGAGACTTACTTCATTTCCCTCCACTTTCTTTAATGCTCTGTCTTACTCTAACCCCAAGTATGCCAGGTTTTCCAAAAAAAAAAAAAAAAATCCGTAACTTCTACACATTTCTCATGGGGTGCATTTAATTCAAACACATGGTCTTAGACTAGATTATCTTTAGGTGGGGGCCTTAAATCCAGGGAACAGAGCAGTAATGAGTCTAGATGTGATCTGCATGCCCCACAAGGATCCATCTTCATAACACAGTGATTAAAGTGGATGGTAGGGAGTTACTGTCTACAGTAAACTATTGTTTTACACATGTAAAATACGTTTTTCATTGGAGGAGGACCTAATGATCTTTCCCTTTTGCACATGGTGACACTATGTCTTACATGGTAACCATGCTTTGGGTCTTAGCACCAGCTCTTTCTAGAAAGTCTATCAGTATATACCCAAAATAAACTTAGAGTAAACTCTCTCAAATAAACATGTAATCCAAGTAAAAAAAATAACATGTTCTCTATACGGGTGCTATTTTAAATCTTCCACACTCCTTGTGACTCCCCACCAACCTCAACATCCTCCAACTTCCAATACAGTCTCTTTCAAATCTTTGTCCACCATCATATTATGGAGTCAGAACTAAAGTTAAGGCAGCTAATGTTTCTGTTTCCAAGGTGACTGCCAGCTCCATATCTTCCACAGGGCCAGTTTCCACTTTTTTTCCCCTGTAACAAATGGATTTTTTTTTCTTATTTTCCCCTTAACTGAGAATGAAAGGGAGTGTCAAAATTCTGAAACCTATTCCAATGATGACAAGGGTGGACCCAGCCTACAGCACCAGTTCAAAGTTCTAAGGAATACACAGGGGTTATGAAAGTGTTGTCCTATAACTCCAAAGTCCCAAATGGTTTTCATGTGCTTATTATTTATAAACAAACAAACAACGCATACCCTAGAAACCTGACAGCTTTCTTCAGAAGATGCTAACTGAGCTCTCCGTTCTCCCATTGTTTTACTTCTGTATGTGAAATTGAAAAATAAAATGAATTCTGAAAATGCCCACAGCAAATCTCCAATGGATTCAATACACAGAGAGCAGCCCTGTATCAGGTCCGTACAAGGATGCAGCTAATGATGCTACTATTTCACAGAAGATCCTCTGAAGTTTCAGGAGATCAAAGACAAGTGAAATGCTGTAAATAAATCAAAGAACCAGGCTGAATAAACTCACTAATCTCACTATTTTTATTGTTTGTAAATGCAAAAATATCAAGTGTTAATCAGTAGTAAGTTCATAAAGTAGTTAACGAATTATGGGAAATCTATCTAGAGTTTGATTTCTAGTCTTTTACCAATAGCCCAGGAGAGAACTACCTATCTTATAAATAAATAGGATTCATCACTTCTGTAGGTTAGAATAAAATGTGGTTATATAAATTTAAGTAAAATTGTAGGGTACCTGAAAACTTATCCAGGAAAAAGAATAGCAAAAAATTAAAGAGAAAAAATCTAAAATTAAACTTTTAGGAGAATGCTTTATATAGTTAAGAGCTGACATATGTGAACGTATAAAATGTTCAGAGTGAACAAAAACAACATTCCATGCGGGTTACAGTTCACCTCATTGCTTGCCAATGCTAAAGCTCTTTTCTTAGGCAGCAAATACTCAAGAGGTCAGCAGGTAGAGTACTTTTCATAGCACAGAGGCCATGAAACGATGCTTAGAGGCAAGCATTCATTTGTACAAATAAACGGACTATATCAGTAACATCTCCCAGCAACAGCTCACTGTTTCGAGCAGCAGGTGTTAGCTTGCACAGAGAACAGTATCATCCACTGATTCAGATGCCTGCACCCAACTTGGAGCAGTACATCCCCCAGCAAAGGTTTCATTCTGTTTTGAAGACCATGGAGTTCTGAAAAGGTATATCCTGCATGGAATTATATGACATGCCAACTAATTCCCTGCCACTGATTCAGGGTCTTCTCTGTGAGGTCACAAAACACTAGGGCAAAGGAACAGTCAAGGGATGGTAATTCACATCAAAAGCACTATAAAGACTTGTGTATTCCTAGAGCACCTTGAAATGTAGTGGTAGCTTTCTGAAAGAGGACATTTGAGCTCAGTCCTGAATGGCAGGATTGAAGTCGGGAGAGATCTAGAGAAATTATGTCAGGAAGAGAGACTTGCAGAAAAAAAAAATATGTATCCATACATATGTTATGTATCAAAAAACATTTATTTGGAAATGAGAAATAGGCACATTTCTGTCCTGACGACCTTTGTTTTTGATTAATTATTAAATTAACATTCATATCAGAGGTGCTATGATAAGAAAACTCCTATCCCAATGTGTCCTAGAAGGGATGGGCCTTTGTTCTCTTTGAAAACACGGGTTAACGATGATAATGCCCTCCTCAACTTTCCCTGGAGGGGACACTATAATTCAAAGGACAGAATATCAATAAAGCCAGGGTGTACAGGAATGTAAACAAGCTTTTAAAAAAATAGCTCAAGTGTTTGTTAAATAGACCACAACAGGACAGGCCCATTATCATGGCAGAAAGCTCTGTACTTAGTATGTCCAATTATCCAAATAGCTCAAAACATAATCAATCCATCAGTAGTATTCAGCTTTCCTGCTCTGATATCTGATTGTGAATTCTCTGTGCTTATTCATATTTCTGCCAAATGTCGATTCAGAAATGTATTAGCATCTGCCTGAGACGAATAAAGCGAAGACTCTGTACCTCCTGCAAGTCTTAGTGGGAAGCGGGGACCAAGGGCTCATCCAGTTTGTACCCTGTGGTTGTTTCTGCACATCACAGAATTGTGTTCTTTTCTTTAATAGACTCAGCATAGGCAAGAATGATTCTAACCCTGAATCCTCCCTTTAGCTGCAGCCCAGCGTTTCTTTTTCTCTCGCTACACTGAGTTATGCATTTTAAAAGACCAGCCCTGGTTGCTTTCTTGTCCTTCAGTTTTCTTAACAGACAAAAACTTGTGGGGTTCCAGAGATATTGGTTCTGAAAACCTCTGTGGGTTGAGAGCACCCAGCAGTGCCTGGGCAAAGAGACGCGTGAAGGGCAAGGCTGCCAGGATACCCAGCAGCCCCAGGCTTCTGACTGTGAACATGATCAACGGCTCTGAGGGTCTTTCATAGCTTGTGTGACATGCAGTGTTGTATGCTCAATGCCTGTTAATTAGTCTCTTCTGTATGTCTATTGCAGGATGCGATTGTTCTTCTGACCAGGCAGTGAGAGACAGACAACTTGGGTTGAGATGAAAATGTTGCTGTGTGGATGTGCCAATGTCATTAATTTTCTAGAAACTGTTTGCATGGTGAATAGCAGCAGCTTCCCACAGGCCCCCCAGTTCCTGCTATGTGCTCTGAAGAAGGAAGCTATACCCTGACCCCTCACTGATCTCAGCATTACTCTTTCTATAGTGTATGTTGTAGTCCTGATGAAAGAACTTCTGAGAGCATAAAACACACTTTCCATCTTCTGGCATTTTCCAGTCTGTACAGACAAAGGGATTCTTACAATTTATATCCAAGTATGTGCGTCAAAAGGCACTTGAGTCCATGATTAAATAATAACTACTCCAGTCAATAGGGGGGGACCTAGTATCCAAGTTGAGAAAGGGTATTGTTTATGGAATTTCTTCTTGAATTTAAGTGCATTTGGAAAGAACATGTACATATAACGTGTGTTTGCTGTTTGCAAGAGGTATTTGAGGTTTGCCATTGTCTCCATTTATCCTGTCAGTAGCTACCAAATGAAGTGGCCTGCCACACTTACTGAAAGAATATTGTAGCATTAGCCATGGTCATAACCCTGTTTCTCTAGACACAATGAAGTCTTGGGTCCCCTGGCATCCTAGGTTTTGACACTCTAGGCTATCCCTTCACCAAGCAGTGAACTTATTTTTGAAAGTCTGGTCTAATATCATGTGTTTATAAGCTGTCTTCCAGATCTCTAAAGTTGACAGGCTTTTCCTCAGGGTCTCTAACAACGTTTATATACATCACTGAAACATTTAATGATCAACAGTTTATGGAGCATCAGTTCCAAAGCCAGATAGATAATGGGAAGTTTCTAAAAAGGCCATGAAGGAACCTTCTAAAATGTTGCACTTTTTACTCAAAAAGTTTATAAATCATTGAAAATTAGTTTCTGGCTTACCCAGTTTCCGTAGCAGTTCAATGTCTCCAAGTTCTAGAACTACCTCTTTTCTTTCTCATGTCTTCCGAACCTGGAAACAGATAGGGAATGTTCAATGTTCAGTAGCATTTGTTCAGGGAAGGAATACATTGCTGCTACTCTTCCAATGGAAAAGAACATGGCAGCGCCACACTGCACGTTGGGGAATATCAAAGATTTTATATTCCTTATAACTGTAAATTAAACCATACATGTGCTAACCTGAGACCGAAATACTCTGTAATTTTACTGTTTCTGAGACAATGCCTACCTTTCCCTAAGACAGAGCTTGGGTTGCCTCTGTGTACCCTCACTGGAGATTTGAAGGTTAAAGGGATTTTGGAGTATTCATGTGCTCTCTCTCTCCCTCCTTATAATTTATTCAACGTTCCCTTATCATAGGACTTCTCAGACTATATCGCAAGCATGACTTAATATTCTCTGCTGAATCAGTACCTTTCAACCAGGACCGATTCCTTCAGTTACTACAGTATCTTCAGTTACTAGAACTGTCTGCGGGGAGATGTGGAGGGTGTACTACTACAATCTAGTGAAGAAAGGCTAGGGACAATCCTCAACATTTTCCTGTAAGGCTAATCGTGCTGAAGTAGAAAAACATACTATTAACTTTTTCAAGGCAGATT
Source organism: Microtus oregoni (assembly GCF_018167655.1). Lineage (NCBI taxonomy): Eukaryota > Metazoa > Chordata > Mammalia > Rodentia > Cricetidae > Microtus > Microtus oregoni. Next base: position 10,815,700 of record NW_024543086.1, read on the forward strand.
CTGTCTTAGCTCAATGTTAGACTTCTTTTTACTTTAAAACAGATTTGTCCCATATCTAAATTCAGTAGTTCATTAACATAGTGATTGAGTTTTCTTTTATGTCTAGGAGTGTTTTACCTGTCTGTCTTTATGTTTATGGTATGCATTCTCTTCCAAAAGAGATCTTAAGAAAGCGTCATATCCCAGGAACTGGAGTTATAGACAGTTGTGAGCCTTTCTGTGTGTACTGGGAACTGAACCAGGTCCAGGGAAAGAGTTATAAGTGCTCTTAACCAGAAAGCCTTATCTCCAGCCCCCAAATAATGTTTAGGGTGAAGAGTTGAATTAAAGAAGGAAAAAAAAGGGTCATTGGATAGGTGAATTGATGAATGACTCGGGCAGACGGATGAAGGCAATAGCTAAGCATTCTGAGGAGTCTATCTGGTCCTTTCTGGTCTTGGTAGCATTTTCTTTTCAAGTCAGAATTGCTATTTATTATCTGAATTACAGTCTAATCAAGACACCAACAAAGATGTTGACCTGTGCAACTCTCATTTTAAGCATGTGCTTGACCAGCTAGCTGAAGACTTGTTAGAAATATGAGTAGCCCTTTACTGGTTGTTGGGTAACAGGGTCATTTGTATTCTGTCCCAATGTGCTGAGAACATGCAGCTCCTTTTATCATCCATCTTGTTGCCTTAATGCTTCTTCTAACTACATTATTCTCAGAGGCCGTTGACGAACCTGATGTGACTCCCACTTTAAACACTCTCCAAAGGGTTTGGTCTCCTGTTTTCTCGGAGGCAGATGAACTCCCCCTGATCTGTGAGGTGGAAAAGCTGATGCACTTTCTGTGGCTCAGCCTCACTGCCTTATTCTTCAATCAGCTGCCACGTGTTTGGGATTGTAATGCTTTTTCAAAATATCAACTTTGTCTGAACTGGAGGAAATGTGGCTCCTAGAGACAATCCCTCAAACAAAAGACACCCATGTGTTAGGAAGTCTTTATTGCTCCTCCGATTGCATTATCCCTGTGCTTGCAAGTGCCCTCTGAATTCAGGTAAAGGAATATGTGAGTGGCATGTGATTTTTTCTGTCAGGCTTCTGAAGTGGTTCCCATCTGTGCACAGCCTTGCGGAATTATGAGCTGGATCTGGTCAATGAGTACCACCAGCCGCAACAGCAGCATCCTCAGCCGAAATCAAGATTCTTTGTTCGTGCTGCTGAGAATAGTTAAAACAAAAAAAAAAAAAATCTTTTTTTTTTTTGGAAAAAGTTAAACGATAAGAAAAACTAATATTAAGCACACCAAAAATTTGTCTCGTGAATAAACAAATCTCCAGAATTTCATTGAGTTGCTTAGAAGGTACATCACCCAATAGAAATACTAGGGAAAATTCCAAGGGACCAGATGACTCAATTGAGAAAACACGAACTAATTACATTGGTAACAAATTTTCTGAAATTATATTAATAAAATATTGGTGCTTAAATATAGTGGATAGTTTATATGCTTTAAACATGGCATTACATGCTCTCCCCAAATTCTTCATTTTGTAATATAGTATTCATGTTTTTGCATGAAAGTGTGTGTGTGTGTGTGTGTGTGTGTGTGTGTGTGTGTAATTCAAAGGACAAAACAATATTATTTTGTACCCATGACAAGAATGAGAAATTGAGTGTTCTCATATATGAGAAATTTCCTTGTGTCTTCTCTAGAAGATACATATCGACTTTGCTCCCCCACCCATGATTTCCTCTATTAACAACTTTATATCAGACAATCCTTGGATTGTATTTTTAACTTTCCCTCTATGTGTGCCCCCTTAATTATTACACCTTTCACTCTTTCCCTCAATAAGAAATACCTGAAACTTAGCATGGATCTCTCCTAGGCCTTTGTTCTTTCTTTCAACGTTGTATTGCTGACTTGTTGGTGTTGTGATGTGTAGCTTTGGGTCACTTATCCCATTATGTAATTAGGCCACATGGGGCTATGTATTACTTCTGATAAGGATCTTGATTGTTTCTTTTTTTCATTGATTTATGAATGAAACAGTGCTGCTCTCAACAGTTAAAATATATATCCTGCCTCATAAGTTTTTCGCAGCTATGTATTTAAGAACTGTGAGTTTGATGCTTGCATGTACATATGTCAGGAATATTGTATATATAACTAGATACCTGTAACAGCAGTGAATTCTCCACACAGAGAGGTCTCACAATTACCTGTGCATGTATGTTTACTCAAATATTATATTATAGGTTTTCCTTTCATGTTTAGGCTATTAAATTGATTTGATACTGAATTGTGTATTCATGATCCAAATTATTTCTCTTTTTCCATATGTTTCCTAACTATCTGTAAAAATTACAGGAATGTTCCTTGTTTTACTAGTGTATGGTGTGTCTTTAGGCCCTCTGTTCTATTCCACCAAACTAATTGTCAATTCCTGCCCCGTACTATGCCATACTGTCATTTTTCATGGAGGGAAGACAGTGTGGATTGGAAATGAAGAGTCCCTATCACAAAATAGATAATAGAGGATTCAACTATGGTCAGGAGTTGAAACTAGGCTGGATGTGGCTGTTCAGGTCACCATTCAGGATGCCCCTTGCAGTCCGCACTTTTAAAAACATCTTGTTGACCACAAGGAAATCACCCCTTTCTATCTGTGTCGTCTTTGATCTCAGAATTTGGTTAATTATGTAAGGACCTACAAATCTCAAAAGTACACGTTTTGCCTCCTAAAAGCCAGCCTAACTCTAGCGGTATGCTCTTTCAGCAGTGTTTGTGTTTCTAGGACTGTTTTTGTTTGGTGTTTAAAACGTTGATTGTTTTAATGTTCCAAAGACAAGTCCAAAATCAAGGGGCCTGAACAGTTCCTTCCTATACCTGTCCTTGTCGCACCCAGCTTCCAGGTCTGTCCATGAATGTTGGCATTCTTCAGTCTATAGCGGCATCATCTCAGTATTTGCCATGGACCTCATATATACTTTAATTAGGTGTCTCTTTAAAGAGCTATTTTCCCTTGAAGACACTAGGCATGTTAGATCCCTGCCCATCCTAATCCAATGAAACTAAATTTTGATTAATTTTATTTGTATAGACACATTATCCAAATAGGGTCATGTTTTGAAGTACTAGGGGTTAAAATTCCAATGTAATTTTTAAGCAAGAGAAATATACACAGCTCACCTTTAGATTAGCTATGTTATCACTATGATCAAAATATCTGACATAGACAATTTAAGACAGGAAGTGTTTATCTTGGCTCATGATTTCAGAGATATCAGTCTATCGTGGCAGGGAAGGACATGATAGAACACAGCAGCTCATGTAATGGTGAACAAAAAGCAAAAAAAGATAATGCTAAAGCTCCGATAACTTCTTTTCTCCCTTTCATCCCACCCCTTTGGAAGGTATTGTCCACATTCAGGGGAAATCTTCCCTCCCTGACTAAGTCCTTCTAGAAACACCCTTCCCAAACACAAGCATGGATCCCTTCTTGGTTAATTCCTTCTAGAAGTGCCCTTCCCAAACACAAGCCCCGATACCTTTTTAGTTAATGCCTTCTGGAAATGCCCTGCCCCTCCCCACAAGCACAAATGTGCATCATCACCAGTGAGTCCAAATTTAATGAAGTCAATGATGAAAATGAACTGTTACAAATTTTATCAAATAGTTCATATTTAGAAAACTGATCCCTTTGGCTGGCATTATCCCCTTCTCAGCCGCATAACTACCACGCTACTGGTGCCACACCGTTGACAGCTTCTAAGAATCACATATGAGTGACACCATGCAGTATTTTCCCTTCTATGTCTGGCCTTTTGTTTATTTTTTCATCTAGCTCAATGTCCTTTACTAACTTCCAATACTGTGGTTTGTGACATGGTGGATGAACCTGAAAGATGTGCTTTGTATGGCTTCCTTCCTTAAAAGATAAAAATCCAAGGTAGTTAACTCCAAACTGAGAAATGATAGCCATCAAATCACCTCCATCCCCAAGATGGAAATGGTCATTGTCACATTTGTGAAATGAAGGGCACCTCAGTGAACATTTCTGAAATTAGTAATGGTTCACCCAACTCTAATATTTGCTTAGACAACTGTGGTCCATCTTTTTTCCTTTGTGCATGTGCATCTTTCTTAGAATTCTCTTGAGATACTTTGTTGACTTGTTTATGTTTTATTTTTTAATGTAGTAGTATGAGCAAAATGATTGGCGATTTAAGCTTCTTACGAGTAAATATGGAGGTACTGTATAATTACCACACAAACCTGGCTGACTTGGACTTCCATTTGAGAAGGGGTGCGGTGATGCTTATTTCTACAGGTTCTTGAATTAAACTTCTTGGATCTATAGACAAGTTGAAGTGCTTTTAAACCCTGAAATGGCCTTAGGTCTCAGTTTCCCCAGAGAATTATAGTGATATTGATTTCTAGTGCCTGCCCCATGGTACTCTGTGAGTATGGACCCTCATTGAATAGTGCTATATACATACTTTGCTTAACAGTAATGAGCATATAAGTTTTACACAGTATCAGGTATATGCAGAGGTTTTAATCTCTGCATCGAATTGAGAAAAAATGATGAGTTAGTGTATTTGCTCTGTAGTTTTATTTCTTGAATACATAGTCAGTTTCAGGTGTTTTCCTCAGTACTTTTTTTCTAACTTCTAATCCTAGAATTTAGTACACAGTATGTATTCCGCTATAGATGTTATAAACAATACCCTGCCACAATAGATCTTTCAGTCTATCTAGAGAAAGAGGCACTGGGGTAAATATGGAACACAAATCCCCCAGGTTAAACAGACTATAGAAAGGAAGTGGAGAGGAGAATGGAGTTGAGATGGGAAAGTATTTTAGAAAGCACCTTTATTGGATGTATTGCTAACCAGAGGAGATTGGAGGAGAGACCTGAATGGTCTAACTGCCTCCCAAGCACCGGAGATAAAGTGTGTAAGCTCTGAACTGGGAATGTGCTTGGTAAGTTGGGGAAATAGAAGTGGCCATTAAGTTAGTAAGATAAAGAGCCCCTTTCATCTGAAGTGTCTGCTAATGCTGGAAATCACTATCTATGATACTCATAAAGGGAACACGGCGTACAGCAGGAGTGTTCGGAGAGGGGAGGAAGACTTTGTCACATTTGAAATGGTCAGTTAAGAGCCTGGTGAAACAGGAAGGGTCTGGTGAGGAGAAGAGTCCACTGATAACCTTCACAGTTTGTCAAGACAACAGAATCACCCTCCTGGGGGCTTCAGAGACTTACAAACCCTTGGCCTGTATCTCCCCCTGCCTCCTCCAGGTGGGACCCCAGAGGCAGCGCCCCGATGAACACTCAGGGTGACTCTCCTTCATTCTCCAGCATTGCTGGTTGAACTTTTAACAGGAATGTGCTCTCCCCAGGGACCAACTAAAGGCAAGTTCTCATCTCTAGGTTGCAGACAGGTTTTGAATTTCTGACAAGCTCCCAATTCATCAGACACTGTCCACTCACAGACTGCACACTAGGCCCTCTCAGTCAAGGTCAGCTGACCTCTTCTCCAAAGGGCCATGTAAATATTTTAGGCAATCCGAGCCTTACCGCCCCTGCTGTGCCATTGTAGTGTGAAGGAGTTATGTGTATAAATGAATGACCACATTTTTGTAAAACTCTATTTCTGGGCACTGGAATTAGAATTTCATAAAATTTTTATGTAACTTGAAATATTATTCTTCTTTTGATTTTTTTCAACCATTTAAAAATATAAAAGCTATTCTTAACTCATAGGCCATAGTTGGCTAACCCTGGCCTAAAATAATGCTGTGGGGAACAGACTATCTCCATGTTTTTGCTCCACATTTGTATAACTAGGATTTATATAATCCTATATTATACAAAATATAAATTTCTCTAAAAAAAGAAAATAATAAAGTCATCTTAAAGAAAATATTTTCTTGATATTAATATCATATAATGAATCAGAATGTATCATTATTTATTAAAACATATATTACTGTATTTATCAAAATATAGTAGAGATTGAGTGTTCATGCATAAAATATCATTTATGCTCTCTATATTTATTAAAACAGTTGAAGAGAGAGTAATGATGATAAAGATGAAAATGTGTACCAGTTTTGAATATGTTGGCTTGTGGGCACAATTGCTGTACTGTTAGCTTTTCTCCTGAAGACAGAAGCAGTCTCAGGCTGCAGAAATAAGGGACTCAGATCTAGTTCAACCTGAGACAGGGCCTTCCTAGAAGCAGAAATTGTTGGTCTGACACTTGACTTCCCTAGGAGATCAGTTCTACACTCATGAGCATTGTATTAGAAACTTGATTTTAACAAGCATGGTAAAAGGGTCTGAGGGCCAGTTCCATCCCTCTTGACTCTATTCTCTTTTACATTCTATTTTTTGTTATACCTTTGTTAAGTTTATGTGTCCATTCTGCTTAAAGTTTTAAGAACCTCCTAGCTGGCTTTTCTCCCTGAGTTCTAGCAACTCATTTCAATCCAATTACCAAGTGTCAAAGAAACTCTTTGAAATCACAGCTCTGATTCTGTCCATTTCTTGATGTCCTCCTCCCACAGCATCCATGGTTCAGCTAAACCATTCAGCATTCCTTTCTCTGGTATTCTAATGGTTTCACAGTCCCATTAAGCTTCATATACTCCAATTTCTGCTCATTGAATTATGACACACCACACTTGGGTCACAGAGGAACCTTCCACAGCTAACACATCTTCCTGTGAATGGGTTTCTTCACCTCAGATGTGGTGACCTTCCACCTATTTTTACTACTATACTTACTTTGTTTAAATTTTAGCATCCTTTCAAAAACCCACTGTAATTATCACCTCCTTTGTAAAGCTGGTTATTTACAAACACACACACACACACACACACACACACAAAATGAAACATTACTCATAGCATTTAAACTATCTTCATAACTTTTAATGATTATCAGTTTTCTGAGCTACATTTCATTTTTGTTTTGTTTTTCAAAAAGGCTCCTAGAAACCAATCTATCAGGAACTGACATCTTTCATGTTTTCTCAGGTTATGTAGTCATTGTCTAAAGAAGAGTTGAACATTACATAATTTGGGTGTTCTAATTCTACAGCATCATCCATGGAGTGATTGCATGTGCCCCCATGTCTGGTCTACTAAACCACCGCATGACACTGTGAATGTTCAAAATCCTTTCCCAATTCAAGCTTATGAAAGACAGAACATTCGTTAACTGTTATAGTCTCTTTTATCAGGCCATTTTCAGTGTCCCCATCAGCACGCTTAACCTGCTTGGTCTTCCTCTATAGTGAAGGTCAGACCTGAGAGGTATGTTTTATTACTCCCACTTTGTTTATGATTCTGGTTTCTCCCTTCTCATTGGCCTCTCTCCTATGTTTTACCATTTTGAATTTCAAGAAGGGCAATTTAACAAAAATCTGAGCTGTGTTCTCCTCATCCTTGGGGGTACCAGATATAAGAGGCAACAAGTCCACACTTCTCTCATCCTCACGTTTATTTTCTTCCCAAGATAAAGGCTAATATAGAGGCTAATGCCACATTCCATTATGCAGTTGAAATTTCTGTCATAATCAAGCAAGTTCTTCCATAGAAGGTAGATGATCCTCCATAGTATATCTTACCTCCCATTGCTGGCTCTGCAGAACTGATATCACAGCCTGCTTAGGAAACCATCATCTTTATCCATATTTCTTTTAGAAACTATATGTTATTAAAGCCCTCAGCATCTGGGAGATATCCGGTTGTTATGAGGCAGTTTCCACTCATCAAGGAGATTTTCCATCTCATGCTAAATAAAGAGAGATGGCCAGCCTCAGGTTCCCAACACAGGCTTCATTCTCAAGCAGGCCAGCCTTGATTGCATGTCCTCTTACCCATCCCAGGGAGCATGCATCCACAACTATAGTAAGGAGGCAACCTATTCCATACTGCACAGGACAGGTAGCCATACCCAGATGTCCCCCACAGACACCCTACCATTGTACAGAGCAGTCTTAGACTCATGTATCTCAGCACCCACTTCAGGGGTCATAGAACCAAACCTTCTCAATTCAACTTTGATTCCACTCCCATATGAGTGTCAACTGTGCTGTGTGACATACTTCCTGAGAAGATGTGAACAAATGTCTGCTCTCCCCAAATGAGTAACTCTGATCAAAGAAAGTAACAATAATACCAAACTACAACTTGGTGAACCAAAGAATTTAGGGGGCTTACTTGTAGGAGGATAGTAAAGGGTTCCTTCCAGGGACAAAGATGGCTCAAAGGGAACAATGTGACTAAAATACCATCACCAGCATTGCTGACAACTCACAAAAGGCAGATCACTGGAGTTGTTGCATGACTTCTTAGCAGTTCTGCAGGTCAGAATATCTCTTCTTCTCTTTAACATTCTTTACTGCTCATACAAGCTGTGGAGAGAGGAGACTTGTGGGTCTAGTAAATTTCAGGGATTTCCTGAGATTTGCAAGTTGTTTATTTTTTGGGTTTATTTATTATTTATTATGGGTTCTAACAAGCCTCCTTTTGAAACTTCCTGAATTTTAACCTGTTTTATTTAGAGACAGAATGTTTCAAGTAAGAAGAATTTGTTATAAAACCTTCTCTTAGACCTTTGAAGTCCTCTCTTCCCCCCAAAGACCCTTCCTGAAGTCTACAATTTGCATAGAGGTTCATCACTTAGCTCTTGGTTCATTTGCATTCTATTTTCCTTGATTGCCTCATTTGTCGCTAGGCCTCTGTTTTATTTTCTTTTTCTTGGAAGCATGCGTGACTCACTGATATTTGTTTATGATCATCTCCTTTGCAATACTGTTATATTGACTATTGACAATTGACTTTCTTAAGTAAATCCCATAAAGGAGAAAACTGAAGATAAGTGTTAGGAGCATAGTAGACACTGAATGGCTGGGCAAGTGAAGTAAGTTAGACTAGGTATGCTTTGAGAGAAGACACGAGACCTTTTTTATCTGATCTTCCCATTCATACTCAGGCTTTATTGGCTGAGAGTGCTCTATGTAGCTACTTCAGTGTCGTGAAAAGACTGCTGCATGAGATGTTGCCATCCTAGTTCATCTAAGAAAGCAAGGAGAATCTACGGTAAGGAGTCAAACAGCGGTTGAGGTGAGAGAGACTCAGTAAGAAAGGAGTCGGGGCCAATAAAACAAGATGTGTATCTTTGTATAAAAGGACATTGGTTAGAGTATGTGTCTTCATGTATGAGAAAGCAAAAACATGCATGCTCAAGTGTGTGTGTGCTGTTGTCCTTTTGCTTTTGCTAAAGCAAGAAAAGTCTAAAATTTAGCATTAATTAAAATGTACATGTCAAGTTATTTTAGAAAAGACAGGAATCACAATAATATACCAGTTTTTTTTTAAAGACACATTCTAACAAATAAAAGCAATTTGAGTGGCACATAGGAGAAAAAAAAATCAGAGATTTCCATTATACAAGGACAAAGGTTAGGGTATGTGAAGGCTGGAGGTTAACATAAATCTAACATCAGGAGTTTAGGTCTAATAAAGAGACTGTGGAGTAGGCTTGAATTTTTCCAGTACTCATCTGATTTGATGTTTCTCCAATAATATATCAGTGATACCAGGGCAGAAATTACATTGCTGGACATCTGCTTCTGCTGAGCTTAACTGCCTTGGCAGAAAGAATAGCTCTCCTGATGTGCCTTTTGAAAAGTTATGATGGAAGTCATGGCTAGAGAATAAATAAGGAGAGCTCTCTGGCTGGTTTCAAGAGTCTCTTTCCTGATTACTATGGCAATTTTAAGTATAGGAGAGAAGTTTTAGGAAAGGGAGAAATACTATTAGGAGCAAAAAGCTCTATTTAAAATATAATAGAGATTCCTCCTTGCAGATCTCCATTGCAAGTCATCTGAGGCCATGGGCCATTGCCAAAATCCTGAGGGCTCTCAAACTTGAGAGGCAAACGCGATGTCCACATCAATTCCTATGGCAAGCCTATCAAGTGCTCTCAGCAAAGGCCCGGTGGATGGCACAGGCCCGGAAAACAAGGAGCCATCCGCATTATCTCTAATTGCATACCATGTGCTTTGAAAACCACCCACAAAAATATCACACTGGAATTACAAAGGAACCATCCTCATTATCCTTATTATCTTCTTCTTATGGAATTAAAGAAATAACAGTGTGCGCAGCAATTTACAATTTTTCTTAGCATTATAAACACATCAAAAACAAGCTTTGTTGAATCAAGGCGAGTTCAAGAAACAAAGGCAGTAGGCAGACCCGCAGGTACCTGCATTTTACCTCTGCTTTAAGAGAATGCTGTGTGGTTAAAAGTGATGCCTTGCAGCTTGGCGGTCTGGCTTACTGATTGAGTACTTACTCTGCGTGCACAAGGCCCTGGGTTTAGCCCTAGCATCATGCATTATTTTTTAAAAAATAAAAAAAAAAGATTAAACTGTGGCCTGAGCACCTGACTCAGGGGACATTGTACTTGCAACACCATTATGAAGACCTGAGTTCAGATCCCCAGAATTAATGAAGAAACAACAATAATAAAAGCCCCAAGGTTTTCTGATGTAGACCTATACCCTGAGTTTGTTGTATATCCAGTTAGTTAGACTCCAGGGATTGCTGGCCAGCTAGTCTAGAAAAACTGTGATCTTCTGTTTAACAGGAGATCCTGTCTCAAAAAATAAAATGCAGACGTGATTGAGCAAACCTCCCAATATCAAAATCTGGCCTAAACAGTTGAGTGTATTTGCACATCTGCACACACACACACACACACACACACACACACACACACGCCACATGCATGCATACATGAACACATACTCACACGCACATGTGTGTGGCAGATGTTCTAGATACATAGAACCTGTTTGGGAAAGTGTGTGTTATAAAGCAAGACTATTCATGTTTTATTCTTAGATAGCTCATTATAAAACATGCACAATACAGTACACACATCAGTAAAGTACTGTTAGGAATAATGGGAAACACTGTGCATAAACTCTTCACGAATAATAAGCACATGATAAGTAATGGATACTAGCTGTCCTCATAGTTTCCTCATTGTGCAGAACAGCTCTCAAGTACATCATTGTTGAGCTGGTTGGATAGCTAATGCCTTTCAGGAAGGCTGAAATGTGTGTGCCACTCAGTCTCATTTTATGCCAAAGGTATATTCTTGAAAATGACTCATAACTCAAAACTGACATAATTTGCAATTAATTTTGTCATTGAAACAAACAGAAAGTAATTGGAGTGAATTCTCAAGTTGCTGAAACTTGTAATCGCTATAGCTTGGGGAGTTGATTCTGTGGCCATTTCACCTCCATTTTTTTCCACTCTATTTGACTTGTCATATAGGACTAGGCTGCAAACTGAAAGGGTAGCTGGATTAACGATGCTTTGGTTCCCTCAGTACCATCTTCAGTAACTAAGACTACCCTGTCCTTAGTTACTAGCATACACTGGTAGCTGTTTAGCTTCCGTGGCATTCATCAAACTGAACTTCTTTTCCACCTTGTTGCATTTTTACCCGGAACACTTCCATTACAAGAAAGATACTTCGTTAATTTCTCCAAATAAAAGTAAAGTTATAGGAAAAGGAAATGCTGAAGTAGTTGTTGGCCGGATGGGTCACAGGTCAGCCATTTCTAAATGGTAGCTTAAGTGCTTCCTGTTGGTAAGGAGAGGAGAGGAGTTTCAGCCCACACCAGCAATAAAATAATTTTATTTTTATAGCCCACTCCACAGTTTCAAAATGAGGTAAATTTTAAAAATCTGACAGAATTTATTTTGTATTTTATATGTAGCATTTGATTTAAAATATATTTAAATATATAATTCAATACTTTATATTTATTAAATATTTTATTTGATTTATACATGCTTATAATATATTCAGATTCAGTCTACCTCCCATTGTCTCTCCTTCATTCCTTGACATCACCTAGTTCTCTTTTTTCTACCACCTTTTTATCTCCCTCTTTTTGTTACTTTAATACTGAGTCTTTTTAGTGCTAGATATATGAGCATTGGTGTGGGCTGTCTACTGGATCATGGGTAGCATTGGCCAAATCTCTGAAGGGAAATTACTTCTTATTTCCCAGTAGCTAATAGGGAAGAAAGAAGGACTCATGAAGTCCTAAACTATGTTTCGTAATAATAAGCTGGTGTATCAGTCAAATTCTTGTAACAACAATGAATTGGCTAAGGTTGGTTTGATTGTAATTTTGAAAGTGTCTTTGCCAAATCAGAAAAGACTTTCATCCTTTCAGACCTCTGTTGAGAGAAACAGATGCCAATGATGGAAAGGTTTATGTCAAAGCTAACACTGAGATCATGTCCAAGAAAGAGAGAGGAATGGGGAGATACTGAAAGGGGAATCACAATTTCAAGTTCTTTTTATATTTTGGAGATCAGATAGATGTCTGATGTGGGGTTAGTGAAGCTCTTTTTTCATTCTGTAAACTGTTGTTTTGTCTTGTTGACTGTGTCCTTTGCTTTACAGAAGCTTTTCAGTTTCAGGAAGTCCCATTTATTAATTGTTTCTCTCAGTGTCTGTGCTACTGGGGTTAAAAGTATTTAAGTTAATTTTGATTTTTTTCACAGGAGCCCAAATATGAAAGACTTTAATCTTTTAAAAGACATTTTAGATTTTTAGAGATATTGGATGTTTTAAATAGACTGAAATTTATGCGTTTAAATTTATGTGTTTAAAATCTGTAAAGCCTGTGAGACTCTTAAGTTATTTATGATTTCAATGTGAAATCTTGGGGATAAATAAGAAAGGAGGGGTTGTAGCATAATAGTGATTTATTTGTGTGTCAAGTTGACAAGGGATCCGTTGTACTGACTCGTTTTCTGTCAACTTGGAACAAGCTAGAGACATCAGAGAGGAAGAAGCCACAGCTGAGGAAATGCCTCCATGAGATCCAGCCTTAAGGCATTTTCTCATTTAGTGACCAGTGGGCAAGGACCCCGCCCATTGTGGGTGGTGCCATTTTGGGACTAGTAATCCTTGGTTCTATAAGAAACAAGGCTGAACTAGTCAGGGGAGCAAGCTAGTAACAGCTCCTCTCCATCACCCCTGCACCATATCTTGCCTCTGGCATTCTGCCTTGTTTTGAGTTCCTGTCCGAACTTCCTGTAGACTATGGGCAATGATGAAGTGTCAGTCTACTAAATCCTTTTCTTCCCAACTTGGTTTTTGGTCATTGGTCATGATGTTTTGTCGCAGCAATAGAAACCCTAAGACAGGCCCTCTAATCTTATATAGCTGCAACTGTTGCTGATAACATCCCCAAATAGAACCTTACTATGGTGATAATGTGACATCAACTCCAAAGGGTTATTTTGGGATAGCTATAAATGTGAGAATATTCTTAGCTATCTTCTGAATAAAGTTCTCACTGTACAAGGGTTCTTCATCTGTGAATCTTCACGGGGGCAAAATGGTTGAAAGTCTCTGCTTTGTGGTTGATGAGCTTGGATGTCAATGAGATGACTTGTATTCCTATTGTTCTTTGCACATGAAGGTCTAAGGGTTTTGTTAAATATCCTTTTTACACTCAGACATAATGACATTTCCCAAAATATGTCATCTGTGGTATCATATTATTGCTTCAAATTCTTCAATTTGTGTTCACCGGCCAGTCTATTAAGAGTCAATGGCTAATCACTGGAGACTCTTCCTCCTGTAGCAGATGAGAACAAATACAGAGACCCACATTTTGCATAGAGTGACCTTGCAACACTCAACTCTAAATTGTATGTCTCCAACAAATCTCTCTCCTCAGAGCTCAGAGAACCCCATGGAAGAAGATACTGAAAGAGCCAGAGGGAATGGAGAATGCCAAGAAAGTATGACCCTCTAAAACAGTGTGATCAAAGCTCATAAGAACTCAGAAAGACCAAAGTGACATGCACATGCTTACATAGGCCTGGCTTAGGTCCCTTGCATATCTATTATGACTTCCAATTCAGTGTTTCTATGTAATTCCTGAGTGTGCAAATGAGTGGATCTCTAATTCTTGTGCCATTTTAGAGGGGCCCTCTTCCTTCAGTTCATTTTGTCCAAGTCCAATGTGGTAGTTTTTGTTTGAGCTTTTATTCCATTTTGTTAAACTTTATTATTATTTCTTAGAAGCCTTGTCATTTCTGATGAGAGAAAGGGAGTCAATATAGATGGGAGGGGAGAATGTGGAGAAAATGGGAGGAGAAAAGGGTGAGGAAACCATAATCAGGATGTATTATGTGAGAAAAGAATCTATTTTCGATAAAAGAGAATAAAGATTAATGGCTCGAGTGGCTTTGAAGGGAGACAAGATTTCACATGCTTCGTCACAGTCTTTACTAAACATGGAATAGAGATCAGGTTTTCTCAACCAGCAATGCTGTAGAACATTGCCAGAGTGGTGACAAAACTCTGTCTTAAGTGATACCACCTAAGGCTTTAGCTTGGGCAAATTTCAAATGTACCTGAGTATGGGGTTCCTTCTCTTTCTCTTTTTCTTGCTTGGATATTATATCTCTCTGAGTTCCCTGCTAGCCCCAGTCTATCAGAGGATCTCCTCTGGCTTATATAAGACTCTACTCTCCCCAACTCAATTCAATGTGAACAATTCTACTGACATCTGTGCCTTTCCTGAATTTTAATTTCTGTTCTTATCAGGGGTTGATAAAAACATTTATTTTGATGAAACAGAATTTCCAAAATTTTATTCCCAAGAACACAAATTTTACAAAGATGTCATGTTAAAATTAAAAGACCATGAAAGCCTTCCACTGTTTCATTAATACAAATTTCTTGATGCTGCCTAGTCTTTGGAACTAATAATTAACATTGTCATATGTCAAGTTCTGAGTGTTGTGGGGGCCTTGCCAACATTGCTCATCTAAGTAGTCCCAGAATTCATCCTTACCACCATCTATTTCTACCATTCAGAGACACCTAGAAGAGTTGCTTCCTAAGATCCCGGCCATCCAGATCTAGGAAAATAGAATCTTCAAGCTAGTATGTACACGATGGGTAATTCATAACTGCCATTAGCTTCAGCCCTAAATTAGCAATTATCAGATAAGGGCTCTAGTGTGAGTGTTTGGGTCCACACATGTTTATTTATATAAGACAGGTACCCCATACCTTTTACACCTTAGGTTTTATCTTTGTAATTGTCTGGTCACTATTAAGGGACCATCTCAATAGCTGCTAAATTGCAAGTGTTTGTCTTTATTTCTCACACTTCATATTATGACTCTTATTTTATTTTTGTTATCTTAATTGTCTAAAGATGGCTCTGTGTTTTTCCTGGCCGACTGCCAGAATCCTGAGATGTGACTGTATTCATTTTAATTGTTTTTAGGGTCCCCGTGCAGAAAACACTCACCCAAAAAGTTCCCTCTAAAGTTGAATCTGTTTTGCTTTTCAAGAACAAGTTCAAGTTGAGGGAATCAGCAACATTTATTTCTCCTGGACCTGCCTTTCAGCTCTCTATCTGGAAGAACCCTCATCCTTTCATATCCAAGCCTAAACTGCTTTCTAGCAAATTAGACCACAAACCACATTTTCCAAAGCATCACACAGTGATTTCAGAAAGCTGAGCTTATACACATTTCAGGAATGATGGCAGGACTCCCCAGGTTTGAATGGTGGTAGAATCTACATGGGGGATCTTGATTCTTTTATGCCTCATTTTCCATTTTTCTCTTTGCTCCTTATTCTTACAGAAATCTCTTCCCTCTGCTCAACCTTTACACACACACACACACACACACACACAAACACACACACACACACACACACACACACACACACACACAGCCAAGTCACACAGAGGGCAAAGGGGAAAAAGTGAAAGGTCATCTTCACAATGGGTTTTCCAGGATTATTTAGATGTAATGAATAAAATTGCAAATTCTATTGAGGCTTTTAGAACTAATGAAAATTATCAATGTGTTACACAGCTGCATCTCAGTTTTGTTTGTCTGAGCCTGGAACAGAATAGATTTTATAAATAGAACTTAAATGTGACCACAGAGCATGCATGCTAATCAGTTCATTTTAAGACATTGTTTTGCAGTACTTTTAAGATACGCACATGCTGGGAAAATTCCTTGTCAGAGCAACAATGTGGAGCAATTTCTTCCCAAAATCGCTAATGGAAATACTTTTTTTCCCTCTCCCCCTCTTTTCTTTTCCGTTTTTTTTAAGACAAAACATCTATCACTGTCCATTTTTTTTCTTTCAGTGAAATGTTAAAGTGTGGAGGGCTTTCAGAGGGGTAAGCCTGTGATGCTCAAATTTATTTGTACAGAAAGTGGGGCTCATTTGTGAGGAAGCTCCCCTTAATCTGGAGGGGTCAAAATGAATGCAATCAGAATACCTCGGTTACCGCATGCTGAGGCATGTCCTCTGGATATGCACTTTCTGCTCATGTGAGCGCATGGGGTGAGTTCCCTAGACTCTCTAAGGAGGCAGGAGGAAGGTGGGATGGAGGGTTAAGTGGTCCCCCACTGGAAAGAATTCTCTATGAGCCACTAATTTCCACTGAGTAGGCAACCTTATCTGAATAGTTGGCATATGTGGGTAAGTCCACTTGCCTTTGACAGCAGCCCCCCTGTGAGGAAGCATTGTTTCACTTGTTTGAAGGTGGAAATCCCAGGGATGGGTTTTGATGTGGGATGAAGTGCTGAGCCCTGAGCTCCCCTGAAAGGTGACATCCACACACTCTTTCAGAAGAGGAAAGGGGACTAAAATGAAAGCCTCTCTTCCCCAGTCATTAGCAGGAATGAATGTGAACTCTTTAACATTCAAAGGTATTGTAAAAGGCCAAGTATGGCCTTGTTACAGTGAGTCTCAGCCACTCTCCACGAGGCCTTGTGGAGGCCTTGGGAAGAGGTGGCAGCAATGACAGTAAGGAAGCCCCAATATCTCCAAGAATATTTCATGTGAAAGGAAGGTGACTGAAAGTTACCTGGGATATTAAAACATGGTAACCTGAACCACACAATGTTATCTAGTCTCTACCCAAACACTCACTAAGTCATCGTTAAATGGGAGAAAATCAACTATCAAATTTATTTCATGCTCACAAGGCTATACTAGGAACAAAGTACCATGTGTTTACAATGACTTCACAGCAGTACCTGGTAATGTCCCTGGGAGTGGGGGTGATGAAGTGGAGGTTAAAACCAGCCCACGAGCTCCTTTCATAACACAGAATAGTTTTTATCTTTTATCATTATTTAGTTTTAGAGACAGATCAGGAAGACAGTGGATTCAGGGGGAAGAATAGAAAGAAAATGAGGATAAGAAAGAAAAGACAATGCCACCCCCCCTTTCTTCTTGGTCTTTGACCAAAACATACTACCACTTCAATATAAAGTACTAGAATCAGTCTGCAAAATCACAATGTCCACAAGTAATACTCAGACATTCCCACAAACAGGACATTAGAGTCCATTCAAGGCAGCAGTGTGTGACTGTCTTTTTCCTTGGCTTATCCTTTGGGGAATGGAAAGGACCCTGAGCTCACTATCATACCTAGGATTAGAAGATCTGTAGATCTTTTCACCCTCAAAGTTCAGCTCCCCACAAGAGTGGGTAAACTGATTTTAAGTGTATTTGTAAGGGTGGTTTTCATTGTAAGGAGCTAGCATATCAAACACATTGCTTCCCATATTTGATAGCTTGGAATGAGGCTAATATGTTAAGAAAACAGTAGTACAAATTGTATTGGGTATCTTACATCATAGTAAAGAATTATTAGGAACTGAGAACTAGAACTATTCACTAAGCAGAGGTTCAACCTCTTGAGAGGTTTTAATTGTCATGGGTAGATTAAGATCACACTTGCGCCTTAAAGAAAAATCAAAAAAGCAACATGTTCTGGCCTTACTCAATTACTAAGCAACATATACTCTGTATGTAGAATTCCAAGATTTCCAAGGCTAATCTTGGTGTAAATTTGACATATATAAACAATCAGAGACTTGGATGAGAAATGGCCTCCTTTAGACTCACCCATAGACATGGCTGTGGGGCATTCTCTAAGTGGCTAGTTGATGGAGGAGGACCCAGGCATTGTCATTCCTGAGCCCACTGCCCTGGATTCTATAAGAAGCTACATGAGTGACCCATTGACACAAGTCAGTCAGCTGTAATCTGACATGGTCTCTGATTGAGTTCCTACCTCCAGGCTCCTGCCTTGTGTTTCTTTCTACCTTGACTTGTCTCAAACAAGCTCTGTCCTTCCAGAACTTGGATTCGGTCAGTGTCCTATCACAGCCACAAAGAAGCAAATTTACAAGTACAAATTAAACACAGTATAGTAAGGAAAATGCCACTAATCATGTTGACTGGATTAAGCCCCATTAATAATTTACCAGGTATCTTTGCAATTCTAGTTATTCAGGTACAAAATAATATATACTTTGTAACTGTCCCATCTACATCATGACTTCTTTGAAGTATCTAATATTTCTGACCCCCCATGAATTATTATTGGCCCCTAGCAATAGGTTCAGATACTGAAAATAAAATGATGTTACCTGGGATGCTAGTTGCAGTCCAGCTAAGTAAATAGAGAGAGGTAGTGTGGACTCTAGGGAGACTGCTATTCACTCCATGCAGTCATATAAAAGGTTGGGGCACTCAATGAGGAATAGTGAACAGCTCATGGGACCCTTCCCTACATTCCTCAATTTTGTACAAACTTCAGGTCAACCTCTGAGTTCAATATCACTGCTGAGAGCTTGCAGAGCATGGAGATGGTAAAATATACTACCTCTTCCAGGGCCTTCTCTCTCTGCTTTAGTTCCTCTCACTTTTTTTTCCTACCTAGTTTGATATCAACTTGACATAAGCGAGAGTCATCTGAAAGGAAGGAACCTCAATTCAGGAAATGCCTCAAGATGATCCAGCTGTAAGGCATTTTCTTAGCTCCTGATTGCTGTGGAAGGGTCCAGCCTATGGTGGGCAGTGCTGTCTCTGAGCTGGTAGTCCTGAGTTTTGTAAGAACGCAGGCTGGGCCAAGTCATGGAAGGAAGTCAGTAGGCAGCACTGCTCCAAGGCTTGTGCGTCAGCTCCTTGCTCCAGTTTCCTGCCCTGCTTGAGTTCCTGTCCTGACTTCTTTCAGTGATGAATCATGGTGTGGAAGTGTAAGCTGAATAAACCCTTTCCTCCACAAGTGGTTTTGGTCATGGTGTTCCATCACAACAGTAATAATTCTAACAAAGACACCCTTCATACTGAAACTTTTGAGATCCGAATTTATTTTGCAGCATGGAAGCTTGCCCTCCTCACTGCTTGGCCCCTCCACCCCTCCTAGTATGTTTTAATGAAAGTCAACTTGATGTGCAATCAGTGCCAAAGCACTAGGTCTCTAACCTTCTCACTGGAGCTCCTCCTCTTACGGTCTTTATTGTTCCACTTCTGCTGGCGTGGCAGACTCTGTGTTTCTGTAATATGCTAGGCATGCCTCACGTAAAGCGTGGATCCTCCTGTGTTTTAATTTGGGGGCTTACTTATCTGCCTTTCTCACAAGGCTGTGAGCTCTTAAGTGTGTGACTATAACGTCCTCGGTGCAATATTGCTCAAATTTAGTGCAGCTTTGGCACCAGGCAGATTAGCAATAATTGCTGGGTTTGATAGATGATCCCCTTTGCATGGTAGTTTAAAGAGGCAATAGGACTTGATGGAGCCGGCCCTGCAATCACAACCACACAGTTTATGAAGCTGCTGTGAATACTATCTCAGGTAAACCTTACAACCACCTGTAAATGCTAATGCTTTTAGAGGTGGCATGGTGAGTTTAAGTTCCCCAAGCAGTGAATAACGGATCTGGGAGTTTGGACTTTGTTCGCATGACTGCGTTCTTCATGTGTTGCACGGCTCTAGGAAGACTCTGCCAGTTCTTCCTTCTTTGCCAATCATGGGTGGCCATTGGTTGCTGCCATGACTTGTACACAGCCCTTCAAAATTCAGATGTTTCCCATAGGATATCATTGAGAAATAAAGCTCTTAAGAGGCAGTTTAGCCATGGTGGCTCCTACCTTGTTTACAGAGTAGGAAGTTTTTAAAAGGCTTCATAAGGCATCCAGGTCTCTTGTTCTTTCTTCCTCCCCAACATGACAGATGCAGTGTTCCTCTCCTCCATCCACTATAGCCTTGCCCCACAGGCAAACCTGCCTGTAAGCTAACCTGCCTACAAGCAAGCCTGCTGACAACTTAACCTTGGGCCTTGCCAATTCTTAATTGTGAGGAATAAGGTTCTTTTCTTTACAAATTACTTACTGTTATTTTCTGCTATAGCAGAACAAAGGATACAAAGAGAGTCACTAAGTTTTAATACCTACAAACAGTCTACAGTAACATGTAGTATAGCCATACCTGTGAGACAGAGAACATTAACTCCTACCAGCTCCAATGATACACTTCATGGGACAAATCTTTGCATGAGACTGGTAATACTTGTATCTGTCTACTCAGTGAGCCCCTAAACAGTAGAAATACCTCACTCAGAGGAAATTCAGGCAATTAATACTGTTACTTCAAAGTTGTTGCCTGGTTAAAGTTGAGCTGGATTAGCTATTAAAGGTTATTATTGGTGATACTTCTGGGAGAGTCTATATTTTAATCAGTTTTGTGTTGCTATTATGAAACATCTTTGACTTCTTACTTAGGAAGAAACAAGTTTATTCTGCTCAAAATGTTGGTATATCTCAGAGATGATGCTGGTAATGTTTCTAAGCTGAATCTTAGCATGTTGGAAAGCAATGGTAGGTCTTTGGAGAAGGAATACAGAGAGAAGATTAGTTGGGACCAACATCAGACTTTTATTCCAATCATTTTGAGAGAGCAGCCTGCTGAAAGGCCACCCCTAGCATCCCAAGGACTTCTTACTGAGCTGAATCTGCCATAACTTCAATAACATATTCCAATATTAGGACATTAATACCTTAATTACAATAGATCCTCCAGGAATAAACTATAGTATATCTCGACACACTGATAATACTTTTTACCAGTTTTATTTCAATGGAATTCAAAATAAATCTTTATTCTTAGGGTACAGACATTATTTTAGTTACCAAAATCTTCACTACGACTCAGACTGTTCAAAGCAATTGCTTCACCACATTTATCTGGGGGACAGTAGCCTGGCTAGACTCTTGAGTTCCTTCTCTGAGGTCTTCTCCTGTGGATTACATTGTGGCCAGGTCTTACTGAACTAGTTTTCCCAATTTCAGTTCTGCTCACTCTGAGAAATTTTCCTTTCTTTTTATTTTTTTTTAAATTGGCTTGTTTATTTGTGTGTATGCATATATATTTATATATGTGACTGCCAGTGTGTGGGGCACATGTGGGTGGACCCATGCAGATGTAAGCTGAATGTTGGCATCTGGTGTCATCCTCAATGGATGGACTGCTAGAGGTGATGATGGAGCCCTATGCAAGTTTTTCCCTAGGTAATGGTCACTAATTTTTAAGTGTTAGGTTGTAGGTTAGATGACTAATCATGTGAAGGGAATTCCCACCTTCCTCCTAACAACCCACAAAGGAAAAGTTGAAGGGAAAAGGAAAGAATAAGCTGAATGAACTGAATGAAGTTGTACCTTTGGCGCAATTTATGTGAATGGTTATATGGCTTGGACCAGGAACCTTAAAAATCAATCATTCCTTCAGTATCTTTGAGCTCAGGTGATGAAAGTGAAGGGTGTGGGGTGGGGGGAGTTGTATGAGGTGGGTGGCATTCATGCCCATTTAAAATATAACTCATAAATACATTTCTAAAAGTTAGAGTAATTTTTGGGATCTGAGCACAAAATAACAGTTGGCTCAGGTTTAACTTTTCATCAATATATCTGTTTCTCCATTTCTGCTGTGAGACCATAATAACTATTAATCTCAATATTTCTAATGTTTTTTATTCTTGGCTACTTTTCTGACATATTAGTTCTTAGCAAGAAAAAAAATGGCTTAGTAATAGTAGACATGAGTGCCACTATCTCTTCACAGCTCACTAGGTTCCCTAATAGATAATGGCGTAATTACTTTTTTGAGTTAAAAAAAAATCCAATTGGAATGCCTGCAGGTGTATGTACATTTATTTGGTTTGGAACTTAGTTTTAGCATAATTCATTTACTATATTTGGTATGACGGGTCCAAATGAAACCAAGCATCCAGAGGAAATTATTTTTTAATACAGACTCATAACCCAGGTATTAAGAAGGCTTCTCTTTCTCTCACCCACAGGCAGTAAGGCAGTTTTTCTTCTCAAACCCATTAACTTCATCTATAAGGGATATTTATTCTCTTTCCCCTAAGATTTACTCAGTTTCTGTGGTGGTGTTCTGTGCCTCGAAACACTGCAGAAGAAGGTCTAGGCTGTCCATACTGGTCACACATTTACTCCCTGAAAACATCCAGTTCTTTCTCGGGACCAGGCATGACTTTAAGCACTGGGGGTACAGCCGTGAATACAGTCAAATGCACATCCCCTGCCCTCTGGAAACTGTCATTCTAGTGACATAGCGGAAGCGGAAATGCACATCGTCTTTCTCATATTGTGCTTAGTGGAGCTCATCTGTTTGTCAGATCTTTGCTTAGCACACTGTCTAAAGTATGCCACATTATTTTGTGTGTCTTGCTTACAAAGTATGCAGGTGTGAAGAGCCAAGAGTCTGTGTTAGATGCACACTTGATATTCTTTTTCCTTTTCCTTTGCTTTCCTATCCTTTCCTTTACTTTTCTTCTTTTTTCTTCTCAAGTGAAATACCAAATAGCTAAGATCATGATGTTGTAGCAGTTCTCAGAATCGCATTTCCTCAGGGCAATACAATGAACGGCAGACAGCGCCTGCACGTGCAATGGATTGCATTGTGAGCAAATACCACCATCTCTGAGAGTTCATATGTACATTGGCCATGCTGTGTCAAGAGGACAGAGTTTCTTCAGAGCCATCCACCACCTCTAGCTCATACCATCTTTTCATTCTATCTTCTTTATAGATTCCCGAGTCTTGAGAAAATGAGTTTGATGGTAATATGTGATTTAGGACTATACGTTTAAAAATCTCCCACTCTCTGCACATTGTCCAGTTCTGGATCTCTTTATTAATTCCCACCTAGGGCAAGAAGAGGCTTCTTTGTTGGGGACCAAAGGAGACACTAATATATGGCATAGGATAATGCAAATCCTACACAGGTTCAAATTTGAAAAGGTCCCAGCACTGAGAGAGGGAAGAGCACATAGGGTCCCACTACTCACTAAAAAGTTGCATTTAGTTGATACTGGTTGGCAAAGAAAAAAATCCATGTTCCACAATGGAGTGTCATTGGATATAATACAACACGAATGTCACAACACAAATGACTTCAATGGTATTTTTGTGAACATTTGTTTCATTTGACTTTATTTTTTTGTCCTACTTAATATTTTACCTTCTTTGATTTTCATTTTTTGGAATTTTTTTGTTTGTATTTTGCTATTGTTTCTTAGTTTTTTGGTCTGAGTTTTTTGTTTTTGTTTTGTTTTCTTATGTTTTGTTTTTTGAAAGAGTGAGACAGACAGACAGAACATAAAGTTGGGTGAGTAGGGAGGTAGAAAGGATCTAGGAGGAGCGGTGGGAGGGAAAACATGATCAAAAATATTGTGTGAAAATATTTTAGAAAAAAGGGGACTATGCCAGGCAGTGGTGGCACACTCCTTTAATCCCAGCATTCGGGAGGCAGAGGCAGGCAGATCTCTGGGAGTTCGAGGCCAGCCTGGTCTACAAGAGCTAGTTCCAGGACGGGCACCAAAGCTACAGAGAAACCCTCTCTTGAAAAATGAAAAAGGGGGGGGGGATTAGTAGAGCGGCCAGCAGTAGCAGATTGGCAGCTAATAGGGTGCAGTGCTTGTGGGTGTTCACAATAATTTTACCTCTTAATCCCAAACCTTTTCTCAAAAGATTGACAGGAAAACTAGAGATGGTGAAATTTAAATGGTGAATGGAATATAAGGGCTTCCTAGTCTCTGTAGATGGCTACATGAACATATAGGTTGCAAATACAGAAGAATACATTGATGGTGCTTTTTCTGAGCATTCAGGTGAAGTTCTAATACAGTGTAATAATGTCTTTTATATTGGGGACACTAAAGAAAAGAAGGAAGATGAGGAAATGAGAGAATAGCATCTTTGGGGAAATATATACTCAATATATACAATATATTCATATATTTATTGTATAGTATAAAACCATATGTGCTATATATTAATATATATTATATATTTATGTATATGCATTAGAGTTTTTTTTAAGTAGGAGATTATCACCAGTTTAAGAAGCCTTGATTTTTGTGTAGGAGTTGCTTATAACTTGTTGCTCTGATCCTCCTGCCCTGAGACATTCAACATCTGTGCATCTAAGCCTTGTCTTTCTATCACTGTAAAATGTGCCTAATATAGACTGTTGCTACAATAATAAAAATAAAAATTGCTAATGTAGGCAGAAAAAATAATGTTTGCTGTAGCATATACTTTGAGCTTCCTTTTCACACTCAGTTTGCCTAAGATGTTGGACCTGTGAGGAGGCACACATCATGACAGATGTACCTGACAGGGTAAAGCTGCTTACCTCATCCCAGGAAGGCAAGGACTGATAAAGAACATAGCATCTTATGATGCCCTCTGTGCCGGCTGCAATAGCATAGAGTCTCTGCTATACTTCACTTATTCTTTTGTTTGCTTCTTAATATTTTTTATTCTTCGAGAATTTAATGTCTCTTGATCATAGTCATCCAATCTTCGACTCTCACTCCTTCCAGATCCAAGCCTACCTCTTTTCCCACCCTTTTTATAACATAACACACCCTTCCCAGTTTGCACTACTTATATAACCCCAGATGTGAGGCTCTTTGTGGAGCATGATTGAACTATGCACAGCCATACCCTTAGTAAAAAATGACTCTTCCTTCCCCAGAAGCCAGCAACTGTCCATAACTGCTCAGTTAGGGTGGAAAGCATCTAAGTGTCTCACTCCTCCATCATAGAATCCTGACCAGCTTGATCTTATTTCAGGCTTGTCCAGGGAACCATAGCTACTGTGAATTCATGAGTCCAGAGGTTCCCTCATGTCCAGAAGACACTGTAGTAGTATAGGTAGTCCTTTCTTACATCTCCCTCTTAATAGTCTTTTCAATCACTTTTCTGATATGGGCCCCAATTCTTGGGATGGATTGTGATACAGATATATCATTGTAGTTGAACACCTAACAGATACTTATTCCCTGTATTTTGACCAGTTTGAATTTCTGTATTGGCTATCATTCACTGTGTGAAGAAACATCTCTGGTGAGGTCTGAGTGTATCTCACTTTTTAAGGCTTTCATCCTTCTCCACCTAAGGACCAAGCCTTTTACAGATGTTTACACAAACCCATCGGGCATGGAAACTTGAGCACCTTTACCATCAGTGAAGAAATTATCTTTATTGAAAGGTATCATTCATCTCTCAATATTTTTTAGAAATCACTTACCAGCCTCATTTTTTTTTTTTTTTTTGGTTTTTTCGAGACAGGGTTTCTCTGTGGCTTTGGAGCCTGTCCTGGAACTCGCTCTGTAGACCAGGCTGGTCTCAAACTCACAGAGATCCGCCTGCCTCTGCTTCCCAAGTGCTGGGATTAAAGACGTGCGCCACCATCGCCCGGCTCATTCTTCATAAGGTGACCAGCCTATGCAAGCATTCATTAATCTGTGTCTGTAACAAGTGAGTCATTATTTGTTAAATGAGTATGAAGGCATGAATTCATGTTCAAGGAATGTGAGTCTTCATTTATAATAATAAGAGGGATGCTGTTTTAGTTATTCACCTGCAGTGATGTTGGCTCAGAACAGAAGCTCAGTAATTATTGGTTGAATGTTTCAATGAGGTTAAATTGAAGATCTCATGACATGGTTGTGATTTTACACCTCTTTTTCTATAGATAGTAATTTGGATACTGAGGACATGATGCTCCAGAGACACCATGGATAGCCTACATATCATGTCTACTCCAAGTGTATTTAATAAAACAAGCATTTTTTACTTGTATATCTAGAAAATATTGCTTTCCAAATTTACGCCATTCTTGTTACAACTTTGGTTTTGCTCTGTGTGATGATAAATGTTAGAATTATAAAATGTTCACATGTTATAATAAAGTAAGAGAAACTAGAAAGCATTAAGTATTAACTGAAGATGTACAAGGTATATTGACTTCTCAAACCAGAGAATCCTGGAGGAAAACAATAAAACCAAAAGCAATAACAAACAACGGAAAACAAATGACCTGCTAACCTACTATCCCCAGATGTCCCTCTTTTAATCTATTTTATGTTTACTAACATCTTATGGAATGTAGACATGGAACAATATTTTTAAAAAATATAATTGCCTTTTACAGACCTAGATTCTCATGATGTATTTCTATTTTCATGAAAAACTTGCACTTCCTCAAAGGCCTTGCATCAGGAAAGAGTCTTCACAGAAGCATAGTAGGAATCAGGGAGGTCTTTTATCAAAGCCATCCCTGGGTACCCACCAGGGTATTATATTCCGAGAAAGAAGATATGGAAGGAATTGGAGCATATGTGAAGAACTCAAAATTCCAAGTGCAAGACTTCTTTTTTGAATTTTTTTATTGATTTTATTGAGCTATATATTTTACTCTGCTCCCCTCCTCCCTTTATCTACCCTCCCCTTTACCATCTCCCATGATCCCCATGCTCACAATTCACTTAAAATATCTTGTCTTTTTATGCTTCCAATATGGATTAGGTCTGTGTATGTCTCTCTTAGGATTCTCAATGTTGTCTAGATTTTCTGGGATTGTGAATTGTAGGCTGGTTTTTCTTTGCTTTATGCCTAAATGACACTTATGAATGAGTACATGTGATATTTGTCTTTCTGGATATGGGTTACATCACTCAATATGATGTTTTCTAGATCCATCCATTTGCCTACAAATTTCAAGATGTCATTAATTTATTCTGCTGTGTAGTACTCCAATGTGTAAATGTACCTCATTTTCCTTATCCATTCTTCAGTTGAGGAACATTTATGTTGTTTCCAAGTTCTGGCCATGACAAACAATGCTGCTATGAACATAGTTGAGCACATGTCCTTGTGTTATGATTGAGCATCCTTTGAACATATACCCAAAAGTGGTATTGCTGCGTCTTGAGGTAGGTTGTTTCCTGATTTTCTGAGAAATCACCATACTGACATCCAAAGCAGCTATACCAGTTTGCAATCCCACCAGCAATGGAAGAGTGTTCCCTTAACATGGACAAGACTTCTGCAGAAACAGACAGTATTGGTAGTTGATTTTGACTCTTACTTAGCACAAACCAGGGAGTTTCTTTAAAACATTTATTATAAGATTGTACTGAATAACTATGTTAACTTGATGTAAGCTGAAGTCTTTGCAAGGAACCATTCCTCAGTTGAGAAAATGCTTCCAGAGATCAGGCTGTAGACAAGGGTGTGGGGCATATATTAATGGATGATAAGAGAGGGCCAGCCCATAGTGGGTGATATTATTCCTGGGAACCATCCTAGATTCTATAAGAAAACAAACTGAGAAAGTCATAGGGAACAAACTAGTAAGCAGCGCCCTTCTATAGTCTCTGCCTCAGCTCCTGCCTCCAGGTTCCTGCCCTGCTTGAGTTACTGTCCTGATTTCTTTCAGTGATAAACAGTGATATGCCAGTATAAGCATAATATAATGCAGAAGTGGATTCAGTACGACTTCAAAAGTCCCCCTGATCTCTAACAGGCTCAAAGTTGTACAGTGCTCAAGCTTATAGAATCAATATCAGTGTCTATTTAAAAGTCTAAAGTTCTAAGTCACTCCTGAGATTCATGCAATCTCATAACTTTAAACCCCTTTTTTTATAATCAAAGAGCAGATCACATATTCCAACATCCAGTGTCACAGGATATCCATTAACATTCCAAATAGAGGAGAGGCTGCATAGTGAGGAAGTGCTTGGCCAAAGTGAGACCAAAAACCAGCTGGGCAAACTTCAAACTCTGCATCCCCATGTCTGATGTCAAAGCTGTCTTCACATCTCCAATTCCCTCCAACCCTTGGGCTGGTTCCTCTCCCTTTTATCAGCGTTCCCTGACAGGTGTCCCTTTCTGGCATCTTCGGCATCTTGTGGTCTCCAAAGGCAATTCAGGCTTCAATGTCACTGTTTCACCTGGTTGTCTCGCTTGGCCTCCATTCACATTCATCCCTGATACATGCCTGACCTCAGTGTCTTTCCTTAGTAATAGAGGGAAATTCTATAAACCCTTTCTTGTATCTTTCACTTTAAAGCCAGAACCACTGGGGGCAAAGCTGCAAAGTTCTATGGATTGCTGGGACTCGAACGTAGTCCCCTCATTTAGTTACATCTTCACTCCCTTTCTCTTTTCTAGGGTTTCCTTCACTGCCCAAGCTTAGCTGTCCTGGGACTTGTTCTGTAGACCAGGCTGGCCTTGAACTCAGAGATCTCTGTCTCCTGAGTGCTGGGATTAACAGCATGTATCACCACTCTTGGAGCCTAAACTGTTCTTTAATTTGTTTTCACAAGTGGAAAGCTCATCGGGGTGGGATCTTGCTCTTGTAATACCACTCCCTTTATTCCACTTAACTTCAGGTTTTTCTTTAATTGGTTTATCTCTTTGAACACAGAACTTAGATGCATTCCATTTCCCGGTACTCCTTTTCTTCTCAAATTGTACATTTTCTGTTTTTACTTTTTGACTTGTTCCTTTTCATTATAAATCTTCACTAGAATTTATACTAATTACCACAAAACAGAGTCTATACTAGGCTCTTCTACCCTCAGGCAGACATTTGGGATGAGGGCAAAAACCAACCACATTCTTCATCAAAATAACACAGAAATAGTCTGTAGGCTACGTACTAACATTCTTTTCCTCTAAAACCTCATGAACCGGGCCAACACAATTCAAATCACCCTCAGCCCTACTGTCCTCCATGTTCTTACTAGTGTGGCCCATTAAGCAGTACTTAAAGCATTCCACTGCATTCCTAATCCAAAATTCACATTCTTCTAAATAAAGTATGGTCAGGCCTATCACAGCAAAACCCTACTCCTGGTTCCGACTTCTGTCTTAGTTAGGGTTCTATTGCTGTAAAGAGACACCATGACCATGGCTATTATTAAAAAGGTAAACATTTCTTTGAGACTGGCTTGCAGTTTGCAGAGGTTTAGACCATTTTCATGGTGGGGTACACGCAGACATGCTTCTGGAGATGGAGCCAAGGGTTCTGCACCTTGATCCACAGGCAGCAGAAGCAACTGTGTACTGGGGAGAGCTTGAGCACATATGATACCTCAAAGCCTGCCCCAGAGTGACACCCTTTCCCCAGCAAGCCCATGCCTCCTAATAGTGCCACTCCCTATGAGCCAAGCATTCAAACACGTGAGTCTACGGAGGACATAACCTAGTCAAACCACCACAACAGATGATTAGGTTAGGTTGGGCAACCTTGGGGCTTTCTTTTCTGTTAATAACTAGATTTTCTTAACCAAGAAAGAAGACAAAGAGATGAGAACTAATGGCACATGTCCTGAAAAAAGGAAGCTATGGATTGGATTTTCAACACTTTCAAGTTAATTCACAAACAAATCCCATCTTGTCACCACAGGCGCCTTTTCTGAAAAGCAACTATTTTTATCAACTGCTTCCAAAGTTGGTCAGGGGAATGTCTTTGGCAGAGAGGGTATTTTATAGGTGGGTAGGCCCAGTTACCATTGCCAATGTTTTTTCCCCCATAAGCTTTTTTCTTATAAGCTGCTGGTAGCACACAGTTCCTAAAATCCAAATGCCTAATTTCTAGAGCCTCTAAGACCCTAAGTTCCCTACTCCTGTAGAGTTCTATTTGTGATTTAAGCAAGTTTGGGAATGACAATGTATATCTTGTGACATTGTATGTTGGAATATGCGATCTGCTCTTTGATTATAAAAGGGTTTTAAAGTTAAGAGGCTGCATGAATCTCAGGAGTGACTTTGAACTTTGGACTTTTAAACAGACACTGATATTGATTCTATAAACTTGAGTACTGTGCAAGTTTGAGACTGTTATAGATTAGGGGGACTTTTGAAATTGTACTGAATCCACGTCTGCACTATATGTATTATTTGAAGCTTGGCTATCAGCAGAAAGGGGCTCAGGGCTGGAGGCGGGGCAAGGGTTCCTCTTGCTAAGTAGGAATCACATTTATAAATAGCCACCTGAATTTGCTCATGAAATGATCCAATGATTTTGGGTGCAGAGCCCAAGCTGAGGGCAGCCTGTGCTAGCAGGGTGAGTACCTGGACCCAAGCCAGCCCTTCCAGCTAGCAAGCCACCGTGAAATCAAAGCAACTCGTGTTGAGAGCTCTGACAGAAGGCGCCATGTACAAATTAGAGTTAGTTCAGAAATTAACTGCCGGATTATTAATTTGAAAGGAATGTTCACAGTGTAGATTCTCCTTTCTCAGTTTCGGACTGATCTTTCTTGTCTGTTGATACTGATCTTGCTACTTCTTCTGACTCCCTGGCAGAACCCCAGAGACTCAGAAAGTCCTTGCTGGGAGAGGTTCAGAAGGAAGAGACAACCAAGCAGGTTTTTGCTCTTTTGAGTTTCTAGTGTGGCTTAGCTATCTATTTCTCTAGCTTTCTGAACAACTAACTTGTCAACCACTGAATCTCAGGTGACTGATTTGTAAGTCACAGACAGGAAAAAACATTAGAATGATTAGGACTGCTAACATACCAGAATCTTCATAACATAGTCTTCTGTGTTAAAACTAATTAGTAAATAAATTATACATTAAGACATCTATTTGACTACAAAAGATCCCTATAGTTCTATTTCATTCAGAAGTTACATATCAATATTTTGTTTGACAATAATTAAAATTGAACTTCTTGTTTATATTCTTTTTTGCTTGACTTATAACTCATATGTGCTGTTATGAAATCTTTTTAACATAGCAATTATTAATTTCCATATCAATAACCTTAATATAGGTCTTTCTTTTTACGGACTGTATAGTATTCCATTGGACGGTTATGTTATTATTTATTCATGTACTGTTTATCAGTATTTATTTGTATTGTTTACAACTATTAACTTTTAGAAAAAGAGCTATGACAGATGCCTTTCTAGTTACATCTTTATAGTCACATCTACATATTTCTACCAGATAAATTTTTTGAAGAAGGAATTTCTAAGCCAAAGGCCCGGGATTTTTTTTTTTTTAACAACTACTTAAGATGCAGGGTCACCTAGGCAACAACCTCAAACCAGATCTTGTCTCGGAGTGAGAATTTCTTCTGTCTGTGATGGCCAGAAAATTAGGGAATTTCCAGAACTGCACTTCTGATGGGTCTCTTTGCTTCTTATCCAACAGGCAGGCCTAAAATGACTCCTTTCTTGCTCATTTTTATGGGTGATAATGTGCACCTCCCACCCGGCACTTCCTTTTATTTCTCTACAGCTATAACAAGCACTTATAAGAACAGCAAATCTAGGTTACCTGAAAACCTTTTCCTTGTTAACTTGCCTCAGAAAAGTACGAGTCGGAACGGAATTGGACAGCAGACGTTCAATCGTGGTTCTATAAAGCTGCGCTTGGGCATATTGTTAATGCTCACTCTTGGGTTTACTGTTCAAAAATTGCGAGGCAGCACGTTTGTAAGATTTCTGAAGACAGCTCACAGGCCTTGTTAGGAGGAGCACATTTCATTGCTCTCCCTTTACACAAATGTGCTGCCGTGTACTTTCTCAAAGTATTCCGTGACTCGGATACTTACTCATAATGAACAAGTATCTTAATACCTTCTGATTAGCCCCAGTAGGGACGAGGGCTAGACAGTCCTGTTTCTGTCAAAAATCCATTTTATCAGACACGGAAATGGTCTAAATTATTTGATATGCATTCTCTCTGCCAAAGACCTCATACAGCACTAGATATTACAGCCCGTGACCCTTGCAAGCTGGAGCAGCAATTAGGCAAGCTATCTCATCCATTCT
The DNA here is from genome assembly GCF_018167655.1 of Microtus oregoni. Taxonomy (NCBI): domain Eukaryota; kingdom Metazoa; phylum Chordata; class Mammalia; order Rodentia; family Cricetidae; genus Microtus; species Microtus oregoni. Next base: position 10,847,759 of record NW_024543086.1, read on the forward strand.
AAACCAAAAAGAGAACGGTTCAATGTGAGCAACACAAAGCACCGGACTTTCAGATCCAAGATACTTTCCTTTCAGTATTGATTCCTATGACGTCCCCCCAGCCCTGAGACCCCTCTGCTGCTATTACCCTCTACCTTGCTAATGTCTCTCAAAGACCCTGCAGGGTGCACTATGGTCTTCCAACAATCAACCGGCATGGTTCAGTGAGAATCTCAGTCTACTCAGTCTACCTCACCTGAGAAAATGTTGGCTTAGGAACAGCAGGTTTTCTTAAGTATGCCCTAGATAATTTGAATGTACTTGAAGATTTTTGAAGATCTCCAACCTTCTCTACCATGTATCTGAAATAGTTACAAGTCCAAAGTATATTCATGCAAGTTAGAAGTTTTATTTCTAATTTAGAATATTGGGGCCGGGACCTGAGTTCACTTGTTTTTTGTCCACACACTAAGCAATGAAGCCTTACTGTTGACATTTGGGGGGCACAGCTGTTGCAAAAATCTGGGCCATCTTAGAGTATCATATGGGCCTTGAGTCCAGGGCAGGTACTGAACAAATGGACCAATGATGAACCTGGACTAGTGCAAACTCCAAACATCATTGGGAAAAATCTGTGGTATTCAAGACCGATCCATTGATGAAGTATTACACAGAGACATGGGATGCCCTGCAATGAGAGGCTGCAGGCTACCATCCAATTAAATCTCCTAACTCTGTGGTCAGCCACATCCTACTGAAAGCACTCACTTTAATCTAATGGTGTTTGCAAGGTGCAGTTGGAGTACTGGTAAGGGTGGAGGGCCCACTGAAGCATCGGCATCTGTTCTGTGCCCATATGTGACTGCATGCCCTTATATAGGACTGTATTTTCTCTGATACATTCCGCCCCCCCCCCCCGCAAACAGGTCAATAAATATATAAAGGCAGTTAGCGGCTCACATACAAACATTACAAAGGTAGAAAGCCAAGTAGACTCACATTAGCAGGCAGTAGGAAGTATTTGGGTTCAGATCTACTTCCTGCTTTATATTTGATCTGTCTGTGTGCATTTAGAATAGAGTGGCTCCTGCAAAGATATATGACAAACATGGCTAGTGTTAATTGAAATGTACACCCGCGCAGTCCCCTTTCTTTGGGTAGTCAATCCACTTCACAGAAAGGTAAATGATTTGCAAAATACTTAAAATTTGCATTTAGAACATTTTCCCGGGGCATTTCAAATTTGCTCAGGCGTAAACAAAAAGGAATAAGAGCTGTCTGTGGCCAAATTATAGCACTTATGTGTCTTCCTAGGACTGGAGATTTATTATGGAGCTAGCAACGATAAAAGTGAAAGAGACAAGAGATTGAGGTAGTGATCTGGGCTCTACCTTGGCCCACTCTTTCCAGCCAATTGGGATTTAGCAGACGTGTTCTGTAATGAAAGCTTGCATCTGAAAAGGCAAATATTGGCATCCTGTCAGTCTTCTGCAGCAGTAGATTCTAAGGAAATGGTCACCATAATGGTGTTATAGTACCTAGACTATATAAGATTTCGTGTGTGGGGTGGGGTGCCTACCTATAATATACAAAAGCGTAGGTAGTGAAATACAAGATGAGGTGTTATTAACATGCTCTATTAAATACCTTGCATTACAGATGCATCTTTCTGATTCAACTCCAGATGACAAGTGAAGTGATTTCTGGAACCCTGTATCCCAAGGTAAGAATTTTCACAATGGCTTTTATTTCTGTTTGAAAAAATAAAAGCAAGGATCCTATATGTCTATAAGTTATGCAGGGTTTCAAATGGGGAGTAGGTAGCTTGGTACTCTGAGCAAATGCTCCTGGTCTAGAAATCTAGTCTAACCTATGTTTGAAAGGTAGGTCTTATGGGAAGTTTCTCTCCCTTTCTGAAGATTCAGATGTGTAAGTGGAGCGCAGAGAAGGGCAGAGCAGGAATGCTGAGGTCATAGCACAACTGAATGGGTGGCGTCCCCAAGCTTACTCAGCTCCATAGAATTTAGGGGAATGAGGGAGGTGAATGTGTGATGGTCATCAAAGTGTAAGCCAGGTGTAGGGATAAGTCCCACCCCTTAGGGGGCGTGTTCGCCTCGGGCTAATGTCTGCCTATAAATTTGGCGAGCGTGCTCGGAGCTGTCTCTTCTGCTTTCCTGGTCTCCGCGGGAACGGTGGTTCTGTAAGTCTATTTCTACATTAAAACTATATATATATTTTTACAATCTGTCTGCATTCGTTTACGCCACTACATTTTGGCGTCCAACGTGGGGCTCGAACCCACGACCCTGAGATTAAGAGTCTCATGTTCTACCGACTGAGCTAGCCGGGCAGGCTGCCCGGGTGCTGGGGATGCAGCCCCGCCGCCCCCTATTATTACAGCCAGGGGCTGGAGCAATAGGTCAGCAGTTAAAAGCACACACTACTCTTGCAGATGACCAACATTCGCTTTTTTGCAAGCAGGCAATGATTCACAACTGTCTGTCACTCCAGTTCCAAAGAATCTGATGAGCTTCTGAGAGAACTGGGCTTTGAGAGAACCAGCAACACCTTGTCGTTCGTGTGTGTATATTCAGGCCAGCACTCATACTCAGAAAATAAAAATAAATAAATAAAATAGAATAAAAATTAGCACCAAAGAGGGTTAAGTTAAACTTGGATGCCACTCAAATGTAATCAATGGTTAGTGTGAAGGAGTCTGGGCTCAGAAGAGGAAGGGGAGACATGGATGCTTCCTGTGTTTCTTCCAACAGGGTTTCCCATTTCTTAATTAGAGTGTGGCACTATGTAATTTAGGCCATTCCTGTTGCATTATCCAGATGAGAAAGGCCAGAAGTGGTATCATAGACAATGGAATAATATCTTCAGGGATGTAGGCCAACTTCTGCAACAGAGACTGAGCATTGCCATTTCTATATATGACCTAAGTTATACAGGTGTAAGGTACTGGGATCATCTTGGTCCCCTTCACAGCTACTTCGCTCACCTGGTATGGTGCAAACACAGCCACAAACTGTAATAAACAAACGAGTGTGTCTAAACAATAATCTACATTGCAAAAGATATGTGAGAAGTTGTGGGTCCCTGATGGTTGGCAATGAAGTTGGCATGTCTTTGACTTACTTTACCTGTTAACAAATTGTCCTTTTGAATAGCCTTGTCTCTTCTGATTATTACCCATTAGTAGTGTTCTTTTATTCCTAAACATGTAGACTATACTGCACTAGTGGTGAGGAGATGGGAAAATAGCTTGGAAAAAGACAGAAGGAAGGATGTGTAGCATCAAGTTTGTTCTCTGGTATGGCTTGTGTTTCCTTAGTTTAGGTGCAAAAATCAAGTGAATAGAGAAGAAGAGGCATGAAGTTCAGAATAAAGAAGGGTCCAGGTCCATGATAGAAATAGCTATGTCTCTTGGTATGCCCTTTGGCCTCAAGGTGTTTCTGGATCAATCAAAATTCTATAGGGACTAGAGAGCTTCTGCATTCATTTCTGAAATAGAATGCCTTGGCTGAGACTCTCTACTTACTTCACCTTCTTTCATGCAAAGTCAATGATTACTAAGGATCCTATAAAAAGGCAGAATTGGGTTCAGACAAAAGACAGGTTCTGCATTGACAGTTGTCATTGCTGTTGCTGTGCTATGGTTCATACTGTGAACAATGAGGTTGAGGATGCTTGGTGACTATATAAATGCCATCTGCATTAGAAGAGGAAGTTAGCATCCTAAACAGCAGATGCTTCTTACAAGATGAACTTCAAGGGGTAAATGGTAAAAGCCTGTTTGCCTAAGTACTTAAATGTCTTTTCTCCTTCCCTCCCACATCCTTCTGTCCATCTTCCCATCTATCTAATCTATCTTATCTATCTTATCTATCTATCTATCTATCTATCTATCTATCTATCATCTGTCTTCTGTCCCGCTATTCATCTGTCTACCTTGGCTACTTATCATTCCTTTTTAAAATGTGAGGTTGTTATAAAAATACAGCTAGTTTACCTGAATTAACACTTACCATGTTGCAGATGAATGTAAAATTTTGTATCAAAGCAGTAAGAAAATGAGTTGAAGTGGGAGGAACTTTAGTGAAGGGATAAAGGACCATAAACATTTAAGTTGTAATCAGAAGCTGCCCATGGTGATATGAGGATAGATTAAAATTGTGAATAGAGAATGGTGGGACAGGTGCATGGGGAGGAAGAAAGGAAAGGAAGAAATGTTGCCATTAAAATATAGTCTCAAAAACAAATAAATGATCTGAGAATGTTTTAGATACAAGGTAGTCTAGAAAGTCAAGAAGGGGAAGACAGGTGAAGAAGGTATACAGATAAAAATGTCTAGAAAAAGGTGGCTAAGGAAGTTATCAGAATTCTAGCTAGGTCACAGGCAAAGGCATCTGAAGAGCCACAGAGTTCTCTGTTTCTCAACTTTCTGGTTCCTACTCCTGAGGAGGTTAGACCAGTGTACATAATGTTTCATCAAAAGTGTCACTCTGAACCTGAAGTCACTAATCACGCCTCAACTTTCTCCATGAATCAAACCTGAAGCAGACACATTACAAGGTAAGAAAGAAGTTGAGAATTGTGACACCTCAGAAAGCCCCGGCTTAGACTCCACAAAGTTCCCTTACTTTATACATTAAGTATTCAAACACTAGGACTGTTGACTCATCTAACTTTACTACACTTCAAATTGTAGTCGCTACTTCCAAGCTGATGTCCTTGTATCACTGAGTTGGTGCAAGGTTGTCAGAAGTTTCATGCATGGTCTAGGACCTGTCTTAGATGGTTAGGTTGAGTTTTCAACATGATACAGATGTTTCTCACAATGAGTTGAAAATATTGGTACAGATTTAGATTCGTGTTTTTTATTATAATTCTTTTTTTTATTTTTCCTCATAAGTTCACTTGAATTACTGTTTGCATGACCTCAATAAAGGCTTGATGAATTAATTAATGACTGTATAGCCACATAAACACAACCTAGTTTTCAGAGCTCTCGTACAGGGATATGCAAAAGAAACCTTATCCTGTCAACTCCATCAGTGACCGTGTGTTATTAAGGCTTTATTGAGAAGAGGATAATACTTATTGGGTTATCTTCTAGTTACTAGTTACTACCTTTGTGAAGTATACTTGCACAAAGCATTGTGGCAGAGGTTATACAACATTCTAAACCTCACATATTTACTCTTTGATCCTTTCTAGAAAAAAAAAGAACACTTTAATCTCTGTGATATGTGTGTCAAATAGATGATTTCATTTTGGGAATGAGATAAACAATCAACTAGAAGTGCGTACTAATTTTGAGGTGTATGTTGTTTGAGGGTAGGTGGGTGGCCCAGCTTTTAAAATTACATTTCTAGGACATATAAGGGTAAAGTTTCATTATAAACTCTGATTTTCTCTCCTTTTGTGAGTGCGTGGCTGTGTGATAAATGTTTGTGGTTGCTATTGCTGTATATTGTAGATATATACTGCGCTCAGGGTATATTAGAAAGGTAGTTTTATAGGATTACAATTTTAAGATATATTCTTAAACAGGTTATAAAATATTCATTGCTTTGAAATCTAATGAAATTTTGCTAGTATTAGTTTTGGATAATAACTTCAAAATCTATTTGGTTACTTTTATTATAAATTTCTTATGAAGTTCTATTTTAGAAGCTGCAGCGATACATACATTGTAAAATTGCTAATAAATTGCAGAGGTGCTGTGAAGCATATTTTTCTTGCTAATTTTAAGGAGGAGTTTTTCAACATTATTGTGAATCATAATTATGTCATTATATGTTATAAATATATTACATGTATTTACACTACATAATTAGACCTAATTCTAATTATGTAGATTCATGGTAATCAACTAAAATTTGTTTTAAAAAACTACGATAATTCCTCTAACAGATGCTACCTTAATAGAATATTAAGTTTGGGAAAATCCCATGAAAATAAGAAAATTAATAAGTAATGATTGAACCTTAACATCCAAATAGAATATCTTATCATGTCGCCAAATCTCTCAAAGCTTCGTGATAAGAAAAACATATTTGTCATGGGACATATTTGAAAATTTCGTAAATACTGTTTTCGAGAAAATACCTCTTAAATTTAAGAAGAAAGCAATTCAATAAAGAGACCTCAAAGTTTTAAAGATTTGTTTTGGTTATTGCATAAATACTCTCTTTTCAAAGCTCTTCTACAGAAATTTTTTTCAAAGAAACATTCCAGTAACAAAGAGGTAAATAAAAACACTATTTCCCGCTGGAATCCTGCTCTCTGGATGTTAAACCCGGCATAGTTGCTGTAAATTGCTAGTTCTAGTCTTTGATTGACATGTTTACCCAGATAATGTAACAGTTTTTGTGAAAGAAATCTACTTAGTGTCTGGATGACATGAAACATGTTTCTCGTGGAAGGAAAAGCCCCAAAGTGTTCTCTCAAATGGGAGTCTTGCCTCTCCAAATCTCTTTCGAGCTGATAAGAATCCTGGGATTTATTTTACTCTCACATTTACCCAACATTAGTTGTTCAAATTGCAGCGAGCCTCTAAATATGCACTAACACCTCCCCCACTGTGGTTCTGTCCTTGACTTTACAGCAGCTTCCCTTTCAGCTCTGCCTTATAGGAAGCCCCAGCCTCTACCATGATGCTTGGCCAGGGAACCCAGATGTGATGTCTTCAGCACTCTGTCTTTTCTATTGGATGGAAATGTTAGGTTTGTTTGGCAACTATACACACAAGATGCTACAACTTCATTCATTGTTTTTCTTCATTTCTCCACTAAATGCAATATATTTTCTTTCTCATTACATACATGCACATACATACACACACACATACATATGTGCACACGCACACACACAAATGTACTTTCATTCTTTCCTTTGAAACCTTCCCAGATGTCTAATTAAGGTAGAGATGGAAAATCTGTCCAAAGCACTTTGACCTTGAGTAGGTCAACTTAGACCTTAAAAATATAAAAGTACAAATTACTACAACTCTGCCAACGGTGGGGAAAACACACACACACACACAAGAAAAAAATACCTTTTTTCTTAGAAAACTGATCAGAGGAAGTAAAGAGAAGTGTGAATGGTAGCCTGTTCAGATGTTAGATTAAGGTTCGCTGGCCTGTGTGGAAATATCCAGCAGCCGATCGATCTTGAAGTGATCAACCAATAAATGATTTGTTTAAACTGGTCAGGGAGTTCCCTGAGAGCTCTTCTGGCCATCGCCTCTAGAAACCATTGCCTTCTTCACAAGGGGCTCTTTTCTTTTTATATCCACATGCTAGTCAATTCCCAAGCTTTAATCTTTTCTAAGTTAATAGCCCTTTGACAATCTCAAAGCCACAATCCACAAATCCTAATCCTCGCACCGGCATGGGTTTGCCTTGTCTCGAAAGGGAACAGAGACCTAGCTGTACCTAGCTGTACATCGTCTGCTTTGTCTCTGTCTTCGTTCTGCATTTACCAAAAGTAAATAAATAAATAAATCCTGAAACAACGAAAGGGAATTAACCAAGTTTTTATGTCAACCTAATCTACAGAATGACTTCCGCAGTCAAGTAATTAATAAGTGACTTTTGGGTTATTCATATACATCTCTCAAATTTGGGGCTATAAAGCGAATTTAGATTTGGGGCTGTCCTGTTGTTATCCTAAAGGCAAAGGACCCTAGGACTCTTACTTCAGAAGACTTATGTTGGCTGTCACTATGTGCTGTTTGCTGCAATTAAACAAATATTAGCAGAGGCCTTGTCCCCCACCCTCCATCCAAGTTCCCATTTTGATTTTTGAAAAAGAGCATTGCCGTATACTCACGAATTATAGCATGTATTACCACAACAGTTAAAAAAACTTAGTTTTGATGTAAACACTAGCAAGTTGTAAAACAAGGTTGCTATTAGTCCTAGCCTAGTTAGACTGAAAGGGGATTTAAAGCTGGATAGTTCGGAAATGGGAAAGCATTCTGTAAGTGATTATGGCTCTTATTATGTGGGTAAGATTACTCCAATGGGGTTCTTTTAAGCTATTAGTATCATCTTACTTTTGTGAAGAAGATCACACTACAGGATTATTTTGTGGGACCTCCAAAAAGATCTATGATTCCTCTTGCACAAGACTGGTTTCTCCAATCTAATTTTTCGGCTGCCTTCCATACGACTGTTTTCAGTCTTTGAGAAGTGAAGGCTGTCTTGTCAACAGTTCTTTACAAAGTGGTATTAGAAATTGAGTTTATATTGTTGATTAGATGCAAGGAGAAGTTGGCCTAGTATTTGATTTTGCTTCCTCAAATATTTGAGGAAATGTGGAGAATGCAGAACAACTAGGCTTATACATTTTCTAAAAGAATATGTACTTCTGTTCGTTCCTATTTTTGTTGTTGCTTATTTTTCAATAAATGACTCATTTCTGTTGCATTAGAAGGCAGACCACTAGAGCACAGTTAGGTTTAAAAAAAAAAGAGACTATATTTGATTTAGTAGTATGTTCAAAGAGCCCAAAGTGATGTCTATAGAGGACTTGAACCTAAGTCAATGTTTAGGAGTGACATTTATTTCATTTTATTCCTGTGTGTATTTACGTGTGTGATCCAAATAAATCATGACACCATGTAAATATGTGTTTAAAATGCTCTGAACCACAAATCATTTGAAATGACTAGAAAAGAATGGACCAAAATGTGAAATCCGTCCCACCCCCCCCACACACACACACACTTTTGTCCTGTCCAGGTAGACATCGCTAATCCATCACAGTTCCCTTTCCTGCTGTGCTTGGATGCAACATCTGAGTCCTTCTCCATACAAGATTTCCATCAGCCACTACCACTCAGCTGGAGTTGGCAGCTTTTTATACACCACTTGCCTTTGTTGGACAAGACTGTGTCTCTCTAGAACTTTCAACAGAAGGTAGCAGCTTACTGTCCTCACCATTAGCTGTTTTTGTCAAAACACTACTGTGCGCATTTTTTTCCTCAGTATTTTGTATAGTCAATTAAGCTCATGAATTTTTCAAATGCTGGCCTAGATAAAGATGACTTTTTTTGTGGCTAAAATATATGTCAAGGTGACTTCTCAGATGTCAGATTTATAATACAAATTTCATTATTCTGTTTCTGTGCTTTAGAGTGAAACAGAAATTTTATTGGATAATTATTTGAGGTTTCTCATTATTGAGAGTGTAGAAGATCTCTAGTGAGGAGATTTTATCCACATGGGGAAATTGAACAATGTCTGCAGACATTTTCGGTTGTCAAAAATGTTGGGGAGAAGGTGCTACTAAGTAGAGGACAGTATTATCACTAAAGTGTCCAAGACAGGGCCTAGGGAACATCACAGGGCTGTCAAAGTTGGTTCTGATCTAAGCTACTAAGAGAAGGATTTTTTTTGTAGATAATGTGGAAATTGAATTGTGTGTGATATTAATTTGATTCATAATGGACACTAGTATTTTTTAAAGTATAATCACATTTATGTTAGAGATTTATCTTGGCGCCAGTGTCATATTTGATTGATAAGATGCCTCTTGGGGATGCCAGGACACCTGGAGACCACAACTGAAGCATCATGCCATCCTTTCCTGTCCTCAGTGAATGACCAGAGAATGAGATCCTTAGAGTTTCACACTATATCGAATCTCAAGCTGAGAAACTGCGCTTGTAATACAAGATGGATTTCAAGGGTTCTCCATTCCTTAAGTGTTAAGTTTAGTCTAGCAAGGTTTTTTTTTCCCCCCCTTAAAAAAAGGGTGGTTCTGTCTAGCCAGCAGACAGGCTGCTCGTTTATGAAATATTTCTGTTATTAGATTGGTTAGCTTTTGCTGAAGTGATGGGATTGGAAAGGTTTTTCACCTAGACCTGCCACACTAAGAACTTTGCTTGGGGAGGATTTAACCCACCACTTCCGCCCCCCCTCCCATGGCTAGGCAGAGACAGCAAGTGCCTTTTAAACTCAAAGATACTTGAGACACACTGGCTGAGAACATTTCATATTAACTCAAATATATAAGCCTTAATAAGCCAATTTCCCATTCAGTTTAATCTATTTTCAGCAGATCAAAATAATTAAAAATGCTAACAGTTATGGTAATTTTCAATACACTGTGAGAGAAGCAATTTAGATAGCACCTTCCCGACAAATCTATATTTGTATAAATGCTGATCAAGAATATTTGTTCAATTTTATACAAATCAAACATGAATAATTTCTTCCATATTACTCCTTTCATTGTTGTGTTTTCCTTCTCTCTCGTTATCCATTTGCCGTTGGCATGCTGCTGCAGGAAGATTTGATTAAAATCAATAAGTTATTGGGAAGACGACAATTAGCAGTCTTTCACCTATAATAGCATCGTCTGTTAAGCTTCCTTTATGTTAATCACAATATTTTAGCATGGCTCTCCTACCCAGCCAGGCGGTTTCATGAAATCCTTCATTTGGGACACAGGAAATAGGCTCTTGTTTTTTTACTGTTTTGATAGGACTATGAGCATTTCTGCAGTATATCAAAATCTCCAACTCCTCTGAGAATTTTACAATTTTAAGAACTCAGAATACCCATACAGACATTTATTCTGCATAAACTCCAATATGGCCAATGTAGCATACCAGTCAATATCAATGTACATATCTGTTGAACTGTTTCAAAAGGACTTGATAATTTATTTGTAATAAATAATTGGCCAGCCGAAGCTTTTCATTTGGGCTATATATATGATCTTTTTTTTAAATATTTATTTATTATGTAAACAATATTCTGTGTGTAAGCCTGCAGGCCAGAAGAAGGCACCAGACCCCATTATAGATGGTTGTGAGCCACCATGTGGTTGCTGGGAATTGAACTCAGGACCTTTGGAAGAGCAGGCAATGCTCTTAACCTCTGAGCCATCTCTCCAGCCCATTATATTTTACTTATATATATGATCTTGAGTGGCAGATTCCCAGCTAAACACAGAGCTTGCTTAACGCCTCTGTATAGAAGAGAATAAATCCCTAAGTCATTTAACAGAACGAAGCCCTGGTCTCTTTCTTTTCACTTGCATTATGTCTTGTTTCTTTATTCTGAAGACTCAATCCATTTTAGTTTCTGACTTTGGAGGAGATATGCACATGAATAGACCTATACAACAAAGTTCTTGTCATTAAATAATGTATTACAAAGGATAATTGTGGAGCCAGTGACATGGCTCAGTGGACAAAGATGTCTGCTACCAGTACTTGGAACATAGATTTGATCCCTAGAAACCACAAGGCAAATGGGCCAAGCCAACTCTCACCAGAATCCTTTTACTTCACACAAATTCTCTGTCTCCCTTTCTTTCTCTCTCTCTCTCTCTCTCTCTCTCTCTCTCTCTCTCTCTCTCTCTCTCTCATACACACAAACACACACACACACACACACACACACACACACATACACATGAATATATAAATAAAGAAATGAATCTAATAAAATGCAGGACCAGTTTTATACAAAATTTTTACATACCAACAAATGCTATAAAAATGGACACTTAAGTTCATAAGTGAGTAATGTTCATTTTAACTAAGATTCTAATTCACAAGTTGACTAATAATTGGTACATAATTAAATAACATTTAGAGGTATTAATTGGGAAATTAGCATGAGTAGACATTTACAGACATGTGGATTTCTCATGCATTGGCTGTGAAATCCTAATCCTATGCAATCTGGCACCTTTTTAGCTATCCTCTAAAGATACAAATTTCAAACTAGGAAGCACAAAGTAATTTAAGAGAAATATGAAAAGGGGTCTCATCATCAAGGTATTGCTGGTGTGAGGAACCAAGAGTATAGGGATAATGGAAGATCATTTGGAGCAACTCATTTTTGTGGAAATAGAAAAATGATGATATTCTAATTACCCGGCTCTGCCCATCTACAGAATCCTAATTCTCGGAATGGAGAATACTCCACTGCAGTTGCCCCACAGACACATCTTATAAAATAAGTGAACCAACTACAGATATTCAAGTACCTCTACTTCTTATGCTTTTTATATAGTGATTTTTATCTTTAAACCAGTGAGATTTCTGGCACTTGATGTCATTTTATGCATCTAATAAGTTTAGATGGCTATTTTTAATAATAATGGGTTTCTTGTTAGACTCAAAAGAGTTGAAAGGTTTTTTTTTTCAGCTCATATCTGAAATTCTTATTGGAAAATGTCTTCTTGAAGCAATTTCAGGCTGTAATTATTATTTCTTAGAAGCCAACATCACCTGCAAGATAACACAACGATTGTAATGGAAACAATGAATTCATTTTTCCTCTTAATAATCTGGAATATGTAACTTCTCTGGAATATATGCTAAGGAAATATACTGGTAAAAGATAATACCACATGTCTTTCAATAGACTATTGCTAATTCACAATTTAAGTATCTAATGATTTTCAGGATTATTTAAAAGAAATTGTTGGGATTTTAAGAGGGATTTTAAGATTTTTTTATTTGTACATTATGTGTGTAAATGGAGACTGCTCATTCATTCCTGGCTATCCAGACCCAAATAATCACACAGAAACTATATTAATTACAATATCGCTAGGCCTATTAGCTCAGGCTTCTTGTTACCTAACTCTTACATCTTAAATTAGCCCATTTGTATTATTTTATATTTTACCACAAGGCTCATGGTTTGTTACCTCTTGCTTCTTGGGCAGCTACATGGCATCTGCTTCCTTCAGCAGCTACACATAGCACTTGACTCCGTCTACTCTCTCTCTCTCTCTCTCTCTCTCTCTCTCTCTCTTTTCTCTCTCTCTCTCTCTCTGTGTGTGTGTGTGTGTGTGTGTGTGTGTGTGTGTGTGTGTGTCTTTATCTCTGTTTGGATTTCGTGCCTGGCTTTTCTCTCCTAAGCTACTGGTTAAAACAGCTTTATTCATCAACCAATAAAAGAAACATGTATACAGAAGGACATCCCACATCACGTGTGTGTGTGTGTGTGTGTGTGTGTGTGTGTGTGTGTGTGTATGCTTGGGTGCAATGCTCTCAGAAACCGGAAGATTGCATTTCATCTTTTGGAGTTAGAGTTATGGGGGGTGGTGAGCTACCTGGTGATGTGTGGTTTTAAGGACAAAACTCTGTTTCTCTTGAGGACACATAAGCACTGAGTCATCTCCGCAGCTCCGATACGATGTTTTGCTGGCAGTGAACAAAAGAATCAAGGAGAACTAGCATGCCTACACACTCAACACACGTAGTTTTCATATGACAGATCTATTGTTTTCTACCTTTTCTCTTTCTTGGCCTCAAACCCATCTACTCTTATGCAGCCAAGATTTAGAAGTAAGCCATACAGTGAACATTTTATCACTACCCATGTGTGGTGCGTTGCTGAAAGAGTTTTTTTAATATGCGCGTGTTCTTAGAGTAGTTGAAAAGTAAAAGACTGTAATACTAAAACATAAGTAGGAGGAACTGGCCGTGTACACTCCTTTATGGTCCACATGGGACACTGAAGTGATGGTATCAGATAGCAGTCAACAATGAATGACTTCAGTTTGCCTACAACTGATCACAGCTGCCCAGTGACATGTGAAAAGAGACCAAATAAAATGCTGACTCCATTAGCATCTCCCCATGAACTCCCGTGGTGCTCTCAGAGATGAAAAACAGATTGAGGGAGATCCCTCTAGAAGATGCTCATGATGGGAATTGAGGTAAATGTATTTTTAACAAATATCTTGACTGATTCATATGAAAGCCCACAGCTTATTAAACTGTAGCTTAAGGAAAATAGACATCCACCCACATCATAATTAAACATCACCCAGTGGACATTATAATGACTCAGAAGATGAGATTCTCAATATGTCTTGGTATTATTTGCTTGATCTATTGAAATTCATAGACGTTTTCTAGGGTATTTTGGGTATGGGTTTGTCATTGAAATTTGAGGGTATCAGAGAGAAATTCAATGAAGATGGAGGCTACATGGAAGTTGCTCAGCTCTGCTGTTTTTAAGGTCCAATAAGGTACTAGTAGAAACCAAGTGGGTGGAGTAGATGTGATTTTCAGGGCCTCCCTCTGAGACACATAATGCAATAACTGCTTGAGGAGATGACTGGCACCAAGGGCAAACACCGATCTTCCAATATGGTTCATTGTAGTAGGAACATCAATAGAAACCCAGAAAAGTAGACCTGCTTGGCTGAGGTTTTAGTTCATTGGGTCTACAGCAGAACTAAGTACTTGGGAGGACAACACATATGAAAAGAGTTTTAGTGTCAATCATCTCTCATGTTATAGAATGTAGGTGTTTAAATAGTTTCTTATAAAAAAATATAAAATTTTTTATGTGTACGGGTGTTTTGACTGCATATATATCAGTGTACCACAAGCGTGCAGGGCCTGATGAGGCCAGAAGAGGGTGATAGATGCTCTGGAACTGGAGTTACAGATGGTTGTGAACTGTAATGTGTGTGTGCTTCCACTCCAACTGGGTCCCCTGAAAGAACAGCCAGTACTCTTAATGTCTGAACCATCTTTCCAGCCCCTCACAAAAGCTTCTTGTTCTTCAGTGTTCGACGTCTAATTGGAAAACAGGCACATACAATGGCAGATGCGTTGTTTTAAGCATACCAAGGGTTTTTTTTCTGTGGCCTGCCTGCACCAAGCGGGGTAGGCGCTTTGTCTGCGGGCTGCCCAACCAGCACGGAGGCCTGATCTTTCGGCGCCAGGAGACCCAGCATTGGGGTGAGTTTCTGGCCCACGGCGCCAGCCTGTGACGGGGAGCTCGGGAGTTTCTTGGCCCCCTGTCCTGTTTGGGCTCTCTGCAGGGCCTCTACTCCCCGGGTGCTGCCTCTTTCTTCCTGGCCCACCCAGCTTCCGTCCAGAGTCCTCCCCACTTCGCCCCCACTGCCCTCTTTTGGCGCGTGGCATCGCCCAGCCCAGCCTATCTGGGCGCTGAGTCCGAGTAGCCGGGGCTCCCGGGGGGCAGCAGTTCCTTTGTTTCTGTGGCCTGCCTGCACCAAGCGGGGTAGGCGCTTTGTCTGCGAGCTGCCCAACCAGCACGGAGGCCTGATCTTTCGGTGCCAGGATACCCAGCATTGGGGAGACCCAGCATTGGGAGAGCCAACATTGGGGAGAGACAGCGTTTGGTAGGCAAGGAGACCTAATCCGGTAAAAGAAGATCCATAGGGAGCATTTGGAAGAAGAGATGGGCCGACGTCAAGGCAAGAATTCGCCCAACAAGCTGAAAAGCAACATGAAGCCACCAGAAACAAGCGACCTCACAACGGGAGGACAAGAACCCCTTAATCAAGAGGAAGGAGAAAAGATTGACTTCATGAAAGTGATTGACACCCTTAAACAGCATGTAAAAAACGCCCTTATAGAAATGGATGAGAAATATAACAGAAAGTTTGAAGAATTGAATAAATCAGTGAATGATACCCTAGAAAACCAAGGAAAAACAATCAAACAGATAATGGAAACAGTTCAAGACCTGAAAACTGAAATGGAGGCAAAGAAGAAAACACAAACAGAGGGCCGTCTGGACATGGAAAATCTAGGTAAACGAATAGAGACTACAGAAACAAGCATAACCAGCAGAATACAAGAGATAGAAGAAAGACTCTCGGATTCTGAAGATACCATAGAGAAAATAAACACACTGATCAAAGAAAACAGCAAGTCCAACAAACTCTCATCACAAAACATTCAGGAAATATGGGACACAATAAAAAGACCAAACCTAAGAATAATAGGAGTAGAAGAAGGAGAAGAAGGGCAGCTCAATGGTCCAGAAAATCTATTTAATAAAATTATAGAAGAAAACTTTCCCAACCTAAGGAAAGATTTTCCTATGAAGGTGCAAGAAGCATACAGAACACCGAATAGGCTGGATCAAAAAAAAACATCCCCTCGCCATATAATTATCAAAACACAAAGCATACAAAATAAGGAAAGAATATTAAGAGCTGCAAAGGAAAAAGGCCAAATTACTTATAAAGGTAAACCTATCAGACTTACACCTGACTTCTCCATGGAAACCATGAAAGCCAGAAGGTCCTGGTTAGATGTACTGCAGAAACTGAGAGACCATGGGTGCAAGCCCAGATTACTATACCCAGCCAAGCTTTCATTCACTATAAATGGAGAAAATAAAATTTTCCAGGATAAAAACAAATTTAAACAATACGCAGCCACAAATCCAGCCTTACAGAAAGTAATTGAAGGAAAATCACTAACCAAGGAGTCCAACAATGACCACAATACCTCAGACATCTAGAGACCCTTCACCAACACAAAACAAAGAAGGGAAACTCACAAACTCTACGACTAAAAAAAAAAATGACCGGAGTTAACAACCACTGGTCATTAATATCACTTAATGTCAATGGACTCAACTCACCTATAAAAAGGCACAGGCTAAGAGATTGGATAAGAAAACAGGATCCAACATTCTGCTGTTTACAAGAAACACACCTCAACCACAAAGACAGGCACCTACTCAGAGTAAAGGGCTGGGAAAAGGCCTTTCAAGCAAATGGTCCTAAGAAACAGGCAGGTGTGGCCATACTAATCTCTAACAAAGTTGACTTTAAACTTAAATCAATCAGAAGAGATGGAGAGGGGCATTTTATACTCATAACAGGAACAGTTCATCAGGATGAAGTCTCAATCCTGAACATCTATGCCCCTAATATAAAAGCACCCACGTACATAAAAGAAACATTGCTAAAATTCAAGGCAGCCATCAAACCGCACACACTAATAGTAGGAGACTTCAACACTCCTCTCTCACCAATGGACAGGTCAATCAGACAGGAACCTAACAGAGAAATAAGAGAATTAGTGAAGGTAATGAATCAAATGGACTTAACAGACATCTATAGAACATTCCATCCAAATAGGAAAGAATATACCTTCTTCTCTGCAGCTCATGGAACCTTCTCGAAAATCGACCACATAGTCGGTAACAAAGCAAACATCCACAGTTACAAAAAAATATTAGTAACCACCTGTGTCTTATCAGATCACCATGGATTAAAGTTAGAATTCAACAATAATGCTACCCCCAGAAAGCATACAAAGTCATGGAAACTGAACAGTCAACTATTGAACCATAGCTGGATTAAGGAAGAAATAAAGAAAGAAATTAAAGTCTTCCTGGAATTCAATGAAAATAAAGAAACAACATACTCAAACTTATGGGACACTATGAAAGCAGTCCTAAGAGGAAAGTTCATAGCACTAAGTGCCCACTTAAAGAAAACAGAGAAAGCTCACATTGGAGACTTAACAGCCCACCTGAAAGCTCTAGAAAAAAAAGAAGCAGACTCACCTAGGAGGAGTAGAAGACTGGAAATAATCAAAATGAGGGCTGAAATCAACAAAATAGAAACACAGAAAACAATACAAAAAATCAATGAAACAAAAAGCTGGTTCCTGGAGAAAATCAACAAGATTGACAAACCACTATCCAAGCTAATCAAACGGCAGAGAGAGAATTTGCAAATTAATAAGATCAGAAATGAAAAGGGGGACATAACCACAGACACAGAGGAAATTCAGAGAATCATTAGATCTTACTACAAAAGCCTATATGCCACAAAATTGGAAAATGTAAAGGAAATGGATACTTTTTTAGATAAATATCATATACCAAAGTTAAATCAGGACCTGGTGAACAATCTAAATAGACCTGTTAGTCGCGAAGAATTAGAAGAGGTTATCAAAAACCTCCCTACCAAAAAAAGCCCAGGACCAGATGGTTTCAATGCGGAATTCTACCAGATCTTCCAAGAAGATCTAATACCTATACTCCTTAATGTATTCCACAAGATAGAAACAGAAGGGTCATTACCAAACTCCTTTTATGAAGCCACAATTACTCTGATACCAAAACCACTCAAAGACTCAACCAGGAAAGAGAACTACAGGCCAATCTCACTCATGAATATCGACGCAAAAATCCTCAACAAAATACTGGCAAATCGAATCCAAGAACACATCCGAAAAATTATCCATTATGATCAAGTAGGCTTCATTCCTGAGATGCAGGGCTGGTTCAACATACGAAAATCTATCAATGTAATCCAGCATATAAATAAACTGAAAGAAAAAAACCATATGATCATTTCATTAGATGCTGAAAAAGCATTTGACAAAATTCAACATCCATTTATGTTAAAAGTCTTGGAGAGATTAGGGATACAAGGGTCATACCTAAATATAATAAAAGCTATATACAGCAAGCCGACAGCTAACATCAAATTAAATGGAGAGAAACTCAAAGCCATCCCACTTAACTCAGGAACACGACAAGGCTGTCCACTCTCCCCATACCTCTTCAATATAGTGCTTGAAGTTCTAGCAATAGCAATAAGACAACATAATGGAATCAAGGGGATTCGAATTGGAAAGGAAGAAGTTAAACTTTCGTTATTTGCAGATGATATGATAGTGTACATAAGCGACCCCAAAAACTCCACCAAAGAACTCCTACAGCTGATAAACAGCTTTAGTAATGTGGCAGGATACAAGATCAACTCCAAAAAATCAGTCGCCCTCTTATACACAAAGGATATGGAAGCAGAGAGGGAAATCAGAGAAGCTTCACCATTCACAATAGCCAAAAACAGCATAAAATATCTTGGGGTACATCTAACCAAGGAAGTGAAAGATCTATTTGACAAGAACTTTAAGACATTGAAGAAAGAAATTGAAGAGGATACCAAAAAATGGATGGACCTCCCTTGCTCTTGGATTGGGAGGATCAACATAGTAAAAATGGCAATTCTACCAAAGGCTATTTATAGATTCAATGCAATCCCCATCAAGATCCCATCAAAATTCTTCACAGATCTGGAGAGGACAATAATCAACTTTATATGGAAAAACAAAAAACCCAGGATAGCCAAAACAATCCTATACAATAAAGGATCTTCTGGAGGCATTACCATCCCTGACTTCAAACTCTATTACAGAGCTACAGTAATGAAAACAGTGTGGTACTGGCATAAAAACAGAGAAGTCGACCAATGGAATCGTATAGAAGACCCGAATTTTATCCCACAAACCTATGAACACCTGATTTTCGATAAAGGAGCTAAAAGTATAAAATGGAAGAAAGAAAGCATCTTCAACAAATGGTGCTGGCACAACTGGATGTCATCTTGTAGAAGAATGAAAATAGACCCTTATCTATCACCGTGCACAAAACTCAAGTCCAAATGGATTAAAGACCTCAATATCAGCCCGAACACACTGAACCTGATAGAAGAGAAAGTGGGAAGTACCCTATAGGAGCTGGGCACAGGAGATCGCTTCCTATGTATAACCCCAGAAGCACAGACATTAAGGGCAACATTGAATAAATGGGACCTACTTAAACTGAGAAGCTTCTGTAAAGCAAAGGACATAGTCAATAAGACACAAAGGCAACCTACTGATTGGGAGAAGATCTTCACCAACCCCACAACAGACAAAGGTCTGATCTCCAAAATATATAGAGAACTCAAGAAACTAGACTTTAAAATGCTAATTAACCCAATTAAAAAATGGGGCACTGAACTGAACAGAGAATTCTCAGCAGAGGAAGTTCAAATGGCCAAAAGACACTTAAAGTCGTGCTCAACTTCCTTAGCAATCAGGGAAATGCAAATCAAAACAACTTTGAGATATCATCTTACACCTGTCAGAATGGCTAAAGTCAAAAACACCAAGGATAACCTTTGCTGGAGAGGCTGTGGAGGAACGGGTACCCTCATCCATTGCTGGTGGGAATGCCATCTTGTGCAACCACTGTGGAAGTCAGTGTTTCGGTTTCTCAGGAAATTCGGGATCAACTTACCCCTGGACCCAGCAATACCACTCCTGGGAATATACCCAAGAGATGCTCTATCATATGACAAAAGCATTTGTTCAACTATGTTCATAGCAGTATTATTTGTAATAGCCAGAACCTGGAAACAACCTAGATGCCCTTCAATGGAAGAATGGATGAAGAAAGTATGGAATATATACACGCTAGAGTACTACGCTGCGGTAAAAAACAATGACTTCTCGAATTTTGCAGGCAAATGGATGGAAATAGAAAACACTATCCTGAGTGAGGTGTCCCAGACCCAAAAAGATGAACATGGGATGTACTCGCTCATAATTGGTTTCTAGCCATAAATTAGGGCCACGGAGTCTACAATAGGTGAACCTAAAGAAGCTAAGTAAGAAGGTGAACCCAAGGAAAAACATATAGTTATCCTCTTGGCTAAGGGAAGTAGACCCAATTGCCGGGGAGAAAATTAGGATTTTGGGGGTGGGGTGGGATGGGGGTAAGGGGAGATGGGGAGAGAAAAGGTAGAAGGGAAGGAGGGGGGACTTGGGGAATCAGGAGAATTGGGATAAAGGAAAGGTGGATAGGGGAGCACGGAACCACAATTCTTAGTTAAGGGAACCACTTTAGGGTGAGCAAGAGATTTGACCCTAGAGGGGCTCCCAAGTGCCCAACATGAGGTTCCCAGTTAGTTCCTTGGGTAGCTGAGGACTGGGAACCTGAAATGACCCTATCCGAGAGCAATACTGACGAATATCTTGCATATCATCATAGAACCTTCATCTGGTGATGGATGGAGACAGAGACAGAGACCCACACTGGAGCACTGGACTGAGCTCCCAAGGTCCCAATGAGGAGCAGAAGGAGGGAGAACATGAGCAAAGAAGTCGGGACCACGAGGCGTGCACCCACCCACTGAGACAGTGGAGCTGATCTACTGGGAGCTCACCAAGGCCATCTGGACTGTGACTGAAAAAGCATGGGATAAAGCCAGACTCTCTGAACATGACGAACAATGAGGGCTGATGAGACACCAAGGACAATGGCACGGGGTTTTGATCCTACTTAGTGTGCTGGCTTTGTGGAAGCCTAGCCAGTTTGGATGTTCACCTTCCTAGATATGGACGGAGGGGGGAGGACCTAGGACTTGCCACAGGGCAGGGAACCTGGACTGCTCTGTGGACTGGAGAGGGAGGGGGAGAGGAGTGGGGGGAGGGGTAGAAGGTGGGAGGAGGGGGAGAAGGGTGGGAGGAGGGGGAGGGAGATGGGAGGCTGGGAGGAGGTGGAAACTTGTTTTTTGTTTATGTTTTTTTTCTTCTTTTCTTAATAAAAAAATTATTAAAAAAAAAAAAAAAAAAAAAAAAAGCATACCAAGAACAGTGGAAGCCTGTGGGAATCTGGGTTGTAGTGTGGTACTTCTCAGAAGGCTTCAGGTTGTAACAAATGAGCAGATGGGATCATAGAAGTTTGACATGAGAAGACATGGCATTCTTAGAAGTGGAAACAACATTTGCAAAGTCAATGTGGGAGACATGAAGAATGTTCAAGGTATGGAAATGTTTGCTGAGAAAGTGAGGGATATGCGGAGAAGCTGAATAATACCTAAGGAAGTTCTAACCTCCTAAGCACCGAGATTTGATTGTCTAAATCTACAAAGAAAAATAAATTCCTCAGTTTTAGCAAGTTTTTCAGGTAAATATTATGAAAATAATCTGATGCTCAAAGCTTAGAAAGCCTTAAGGTGTTTCTAACTAGATACCGATGTGGTTGTTTTGACATGGAAGTTCCTTTTGAAGTTATGTGGAAGATAAAGTGAAAGTAGCAATACTCTAGGAGAAAGGTTTAAGACACAAGACAGGAAAATGGTAGCTGTTAATGAAATAAATTATAGGAAGAACAGAAAGAGAATGGAGAGAGGAACGATGGAAAGAAATATATTTCTATTGACCGAACTACTGATGTGCAAGAAGAAGCAAGAGAGAAAACAGCCATGGTAACCACCAAATGAGAAAGTGTGTCAAAGTGTCAGGGAAGTTAAGACAATATGAAATTACTTAAAAATAATTAAATTTGTAATTAAAATTGACAGTGTAGCTTTTGAGGAAAGTAAGATCATATAATTTCTTTGAAGTATGTTAAACTGAGTAAATACCCGTGAACTTAACCAGGCCTACAGTCCAAGCAGTACACAGATTTATATGACAAATCCTGAACATTAAATTTTAAGTTTTAAATCTTTTTTATCTTTATTTGCAGAAATTGTTTTCACAAGGTTATTGTTAAGGAAAGATACAAGGTAAGGGACAGTTATGAGTATCTTTTAGATCATCCAAGCATATCTTTTGAGAGTTGAGATAAATCCACCTAGTTGACCACATTCCAGGCTCCCTTCACCAGGACAAAGCACAGCTGAGTTATCAAGGGTAGTTTTTTTGAATAAAACTTCTTTTCCAAAGTAACTCCAGTGCAAGGGGAGATTACAAAGGCAGTGAAGTATGGCCCAAAGGATCTGAAGGGAGTGAAATGATATACTGTTTCATAAGCCTATCTCTAGAATATTCTTGATCTTTTTACTCTGAACTTTGGTCCATATCACCCTTCTCATTTATATTGAATTTGTTTTCGTATTTTGAAACATACCTACCTTCATCCAAATTCTATGATTCATGAAGACAGAAGTTAGTGTTGTCTTGGTTATAACATAGAGTTCTTTCTTTGCCAGAAAAGTAGGTGTAGGTGTGTGTGTGTGTGTGTGTGTGTGAGAGAGAGAGAGAAAGAGAGAAAGAGGCAGAGACACACACACAGAGGGAGACACACAGAGAGAATAAGAATTATTAAGGGGTTAATTCTAGATATTTGGCTTTGAGTATGGGAACTGTTAAGGAGATTGGATAGGGACATGTTCTTATATCTGTTGCTAAAGCTTATGATCTCCAGTTAAAATAGTGGGGAGGAAAATGACTAGCAGAAAGAGAGAGCATTGGGACTCATTGATATAAGATAGAACTCCACAAGATTGGGTTTGACTCCATAGAAGTTGATGATTCCCAAGATGGTGGTGTGACTATTCTAGAGTCAGTAGGCTGCTTTTTCAGGATTGCCTGTCAATCAAGGAAGATAATCTTAGATGCCAGATAAAAAGGAAGCTATCAGAAAATAGCTTAACGTAAAACACTGTCTTGAAGATGCACTGCTACTTTGTTTAAGGGTTCTAAATCTCCCACAAGATGTAGCCCAATGTAGCCAGAAATATCTAGGAAAGGAGATTGTGGGAAATGTAGTTCAACCCTAGTATGTGATCTGTAACAATTCCTTACACAGAAGGTACTTCATTGACATTTATTGAATGAGTGAGTATATGATGAGCATGGAAGGGTGAAGGCTTACCAAAGGCTGAAATAAAAGTAAAAAGAAAGGATAATCTAATGGTTAGATTAATCACTTTTGTCTCAAAAGATAACATGCTAAGCCAAATTAGAAAACATACAACTGTGTGCCTTCTCTGTCTCCCTCTCTCTGAGCCTCTCTTAAATAGGTACACACACAGGTAAGCCCACGCTGAACTCATAAATGCAGTCCTCTTACTCTTTTAAGAAGTGTGAAGTGTGTGTAATGAATTAGTTGGAACAGCCCTGTCCTAGTTTCTAGGCGATAAACTCGCTCCTGTAATAACTACAAAGCCTTTACAGTAATGGCATACGAGTTGGAATTTGTAAGATGAAATTTTTGGCAGTTCATTAGTAAATTTGGGCTTTGCCTCAGCCTTAGGGAACAGAAGGGATCCCAGAAGGTACAGCAATCAGCAGATGAACTAACCCTCCCCTCAGTAATGTGAAATGCTATTTTAGCGGAATTAAACAATGAGAAATAAAGCCTGGGAAATGAAATAATAGCTCATTAAAAATAATCTTTTTGAGTTATGTGGGATGGGAGAGAATATGTTCTAATCACCACTATGATTCAAATGAGTGGTGTAGTTGTTTCAAGGGAGTTTTGCTGTGTGCTCCCCAGAAGTCCTGTAACACTGTGCAGCTAAATGTTACAAAGTCCACATCACAGTCTAATTCAGCATTGTGTCCCTGGCACCTAGGAGGGCTGTCCTGTTTCAGTCCTCAAAAGTGGGTGTTGGACAAATAAATAAGAAAATTAATTAAGAGTATTTTAGATAAGACACAGAGACTAGCTACTCCTTCAATTTGATATGGTGTGAAGAAGTTAATCGATGATTAGATACAATATTATACTATAGGAACTTGCTTAGTGTACAGACTAGCCAAGTAGAGTGTTCCTACCAGCAACTGGAGACCCAATAACTCTTAAAAATTTAGAGAAAAGCATGAAGACTGAACTTGCAGGTATCCTGGGACTTTGAGGAATGT
Source organism: Microtus oregoni (assembly GCF_018167655.1). Taxonomy (NCBI): domain Eukaryota; kingdom Metazoa; phylum Chordata; class Mammalia; order Rodentia; family Cricetidae; genus Microtus; species Microtus oregoni. The sequence continues at coordinate 10,871,943 of NW_024543086.1, forward strand.
GTTGTCAGCTGTACCTGCTTAGTGGCTTTGACTGTGCAATATTTAGATGCCAGAAAAGCAAAGGGCACACTTTTTTTGTTTTAATTCTCCTCTCTGCTCCCCTCTTCCTCCCTGACCTAGGCCTTTATTTTCAGAAAATAATAAAGACAAAAGGCAGGAGTGGGTTAAAAGAAACCCATGTATTGCTGTTAGTTAATAAAAGTTAACAGTTGGGTTGGCATGCTTACCTACTCATTCTTCCATTCAGCTGGGAGCCAGGAAGAATTAGGACCCTAAAACCGTGCCTCCTGTTAGTTCTTCTGTGTTACAAGAGGCTAATAGTGATGTAAAGATGCCAGGGCATGGTGGTAGACCCTGTGTGAGTACCATGTCTTCATGAGGTCCTGGATTTAAAAAAAAAGTTATCTGGTGGGTTGTAAATATTAAAAGAGTTTAGCAATTTTTTTTGTACTTTGTGCTTAGGATCTTTCTCATTAAACTCTGACCACTTGAAGTAACACCAGCTGGGGCCTGGGGCTCTTCTCCTACTGTTCTGGGCAGAGGGATAAGTACTGAAAACAGCCAATGCTAGAAGAGAAGTTCCTACAAAGAAAATGTACCTTCTACTGAATGCAGAAGAGAGAAAAAATTCAAAAATCTATGCTAATATGTTAGAAGACAAAAGACAATATTTAATTCTCTTTTATGAAAGAGGATCTGAAACATATTAACAAAGAAAGGGAAATCATAAAAAAGAACCAGTGGAAACCCAGCAATAAAAACTGATAAGAGAAAGAACTGATTTTGAATCAAAGCATAAGGCACATGAAGAAGAGAGAGAGAGGGGGAGGGAGGGAGGGAGGGAGAAAGAGAGAGAGAGAGAGAGAGCCACACCCGTATATAGGGGAAATATAAGCAAGAAAGAAGAATACACCAAACCAGGAAAATTCAAACACTCAGCAAAGACTTGTTTCTGAATTATGAATGTTGGAAATGGATGAACTGAAGCCAATAAATTGGGGACAACAATAAGTAAGATAAATAAGGACAATATGTCACTAGATATAATGAAAAGTAAAATTAACAGAGAAAAAGGAACAAATTAAATACAAAGACTAGAGCAAGATTGACACTGTTTTTCCAACAACACTGGAAGAGATTGAAGAAATAGTTTCTCAAGACACACACATGCACATACACACACACACACACACACACACACAAATGATACAACATGTATATCCAGTCAAATCATCAATCAAAGTTGAGGATATAAGCACTGTAAGGTTAGACATCTGGTCACATGAGAGCTTACACTAAGAACACACATGAAAAGAATACACATAAAATGAATAGAGATAAGGAGCAATTTCGGGAAGACTCTGTGATATAAAGAATAGGAAAATCAATAATTGAACGAGAACTTTAAAAATTAAAGAATATCTTGAGAACACAAAAAAGTATATTCAAATGACACTCAGAACATTCTAGAATTAAAAAAATAGGCAAGTAAATGAAAAGATAAATAAAGTTGGGAGGTTATTGAACATGAGTAGATCTTAGGTTTAACCATAAAAACAGACAATGTGAATAGGATCTGTCATGTCATTTTTATATCAAAAGAAAAAGACTTGCTTATAAAGTTTCAAATGAGGCAGGAGAAGATGGATAAAAGTAAATAAAAAAATTTAAAAAGTAAAATAAAACAGCAGCAATACCTGACTGTATTACTATTAAAATAATTAAGACTAATACCAAAGCATCACAGACTATATTTAACAGTATGAAAATGATTCAACCAAAATGTTGTCCAAATAAATTATTCAGAAATATTAAAAATAAAAAGCAGAAAATATAGATGAGGTAAATATGAGCCAAAACTAAGATGTGATAGTATTCTAAAAATCTGTCAAAATATAATGTGGAGAAAAATATGGTGTAGTGATGAGCAGATTTGTTCAAGATTTCACTTTGGGTTACCTAGAAAATGAGCCAAAGGAGTCAGCTCCAAGAACCTCTTTTCTGCCAGGAGGAGAAACTGCATGGCAGCTCAGCTTCCTGTGGGACCATAGCCCCTCCCCTACAATCAAAGGACATCTGATAGTAGATAGCTGCTATAAAGAGTGATAGCATCATTCCAAATTTCCTAGGAACCACATGGTCTGCATCTCCTCTCATTCATAAATCTACACGCAAAATTCTCTGTGGAAGAATTCAATGAGGGATTCAACTCATCTTTCAGAGAGAGACTTCTGCTCAGGTGAGGGCCCTTGCATCCCTTTCCCAAAAAGGTGGTCTTCTCATTGTCTCTTCTTGGCTTCTGCCTTCAGATGTGTCTTGGTGCTTACCATGAACCAGATGGCCTTACAGAACATGCTCAAAGCATTGCTGCTGTAGCATGGGGGGTAGATTTATGAGGGAGGGGGAAAAATTCATGTATCTAGTTTGTCTGAAAGAGGAAAGGGAACCAAAAGGATGTTGTATATTTAAAGGAAATACACTACCAGTGCAAGATGACATTACGAATATGTGGTTCTGATCTTGAAGATGAATAAGTAAGTTGGCTCCTATAAATGATTTCTGATTGCTATTTTTTATTAGTAATAGCGTTTTGTTGTTTTACTTTTGGCAACATAAAAACAGGAGATGAGGTAAGGATAGATTTTGTAGACAAACTCTACATTTTAAAAAGAGAAGAAATAGCTATGATAAAAATAGAAAATATTTTTAAATTGAATTATTATAAAGAACTAAAACTGAATATATTTTAATATGTATATAAAATGGTTAAATTGTCAGAAATATTCAATGTATTAAAATTCATGACAAGTTGGATGAATGAATATTTTATTTGAATTTTAAATGATAACGAAAGTTCTTTCTTTTAATCAAATATCATCCTATCATGGCTTTAGATACTTTATGTACTTTCTATTCCAAAGAGATAGAGGGTAAAAATTATCCAACTTTTATATATATATATATATATATACATATATATATAAAATCTAAAACAGCATAGCCAGCTGAAGCTGACACAATATCCATAATATCAATGAATTGCTCTGTCTTGAGTCCTGGGATGAAAGGTTTGTGCCACCACTGCCTGAACTCTAGTGGTTTAGCTCTGCACTCTGATCTTTAGGCAAGCATCATTTCTTAAGACACAAACAAAATATCATTATACACTTTACTCCATTTAAAGAATTTAAACCTGGACGAATAATAAATGATTGTTGAGGCCCAACTTTGGATGATGAGAATGAGATTCCAATATGGGGCCTTCCCACTTAAAAAGCCTCTACTACTGACTATTATAGTGTATCATTGTTCTTCCATGAATTTCAGAAGAAATCACTTTTATACTGACTACTAATAGACTGTAGAGATGAAGGAGAAAAATCCCACCGTAATTCCTCTTCCCCAAAGAGTCCATCCAAATGTTGTACTGACTATAGCATTCCTAGGACTGGCCTCAAGAGCATTCCTGCTTAGGTAGTCACAGACCAGTGTGCAGCTCCTAGAACATTGGGGATGCCAACACGTGACTCTTACTCTGCTGGAGAACTTTCTTTGCATGCTTCACATTGTGCCTGACTGCAGTAACTAGTTTACTTTAAAGTTGTAAATAGGAAGCCTATCCATTTTCTCTTCCAACAAGAACACGGAAGTCTTAGCTAATGCTATCAGAAAAGAAAAATAATAATTCACTCTTCTAATTATCAGTCAACAGACAAAATACTTAAACTAAAAATGACATTTGATGAGTTCCTTAGAATATTTTATCACCATCACCAATGTAGTAGAAAACCAAATAAATTAGCCCCCATTTATAATAAATCTGAGAATCAGAAAGGTGCTAGACATGAACATAATCAAAACTGTCCATGCTAGCCATGGATGGCATCTCAAATACTGATGAAAGCACAAAGAAGTCAGGAAGAAATAAGTATAGCATGCCCTAGTTGATTTAAAAAACACAGAGTCAATAATGCTCAAATTATCTAGGTCAGGGCAATCCCCATGAAATTGTCAGTGGAGTATTTGATTGAGAAACTTGATAAACTTAACAAATGTATGTGGAAACACTAAAAGGCCACATATATCTAAATTAATAGTGAAATGGATGGTTAGGGAAAAAGGAACCTGCCATTTCAAGTGTACAAAAATGCTTCAAAGTTGCATTTGCAAAGACATTGTTAATGGCCTTAAAACATATACAGAGATTAGCTAATAATGTCATAAAATTATGGGGTTGACTGATTAATCATACACTTGCTTGAAATATATATATATATATATATATATATATATATGTGGAGAATAGAATAGGTGGGAATGAATAGATGATGTAATGGCTTGGGTCAACAAACTACCAGAATAGAAGCATATATAAAGGGAATTTGGGTGGATTGAGAATTTAAGCGATGCATTTAAATAAATTAAAACACAAACCTATTCTAAGAACATGATAAACACATTTAGTAGATGAAAAACTGAGAGAAGATAATTGCAGTATATAACCATGGCAAGGGATTTATTCCCAAAATTCACGAGGAGCTCCAAGAAGTCAACAAAACATCATAATGCTTAAGAAAAATCGGAAAGGATAAGAATAATCGAGCCTCCACAAGTTAGCAAGCACGTACAAAGTTCCTGGGTATGGAACGTGAGCAGATGACTCAACCAGTGCTCAGCTTGAAGGCATGAAGATCTGAGTTCCATCCCTAAAACCCATGGGAAAAAAAACACAGTGGCTTGTTTCTGTAATTCCAGCAGTAGGGAGGTGGAGAAAAGTGAATTCCTGAGGCTTACTTACCAATAAGTTAATCAGACTTATTTGGTGAGTTCCAGACCTGTGAGGGCACCTGACAATAAGTAATGATTTGCTTTGGCCTCTACAAATGCACAAGCAAGCAAACACACACACACACACACACACACACACACACACTCACACACACACCTCTGCACATACAGAAAAGAGCTTCTGAATTATGTTGTTAGGGCTACATGATGGTTAACTGCTATCTTTTACTTACTATATTAATAGAATTTTTTAATGCTGGAAACAATAAATCTGTTTAGGATGATGATCATTCTCAAAGAACAATCAGCAGTGGCTATTCAAATGATAGTGTCGGGATATACACTTTGTATAAATGCATATAGATTATAAATATGTAATATAAATATATATAAATATATAGACTATAAATCTGCCTACCCATATCTATCTAGCTATCTATCTGTCTAATCAATCAATCTATCTACCTATTCTTACTATATATAAATATATAGACTATAAATCTCCCTATCCATATCTATCTATCTATCTATCTATCTATCCTTACAATAATTTTATTTCCTAAGTTTACATTCTTAAGATTTTTCTCACATAGGTAACAAGGGACATTCATGATGGTGCTAATCACAGTACTGTTCATGAATTGTGGATATTAAATATCTATCCCAATCTAAGTATGTGTAACTGAGACCCCAGTAGTTCTAAGTTTAGGAATTTACGGTAAGGTGAGTGGAATATCCACAGGCACAGGCTGCTCACAGGTGGTGTTGTGAGATATTTCCTACAAACGAAGAATTGAGATTCCCCAAGACTCAGAAAGTAATGGGACTTACAAAATAAAGGAACCTCTAAAAATTATTCAATTCACAAGTACATTCCCATAATCATACAAATAGTAATAATTTGGGGTAAGAGGTTCTCAGATGTGTCGCAGCTGTCTGAAATAAAGAAGCCACAGGCAGGGGAGCAGAGAAAAATGCAGAGCTCAATAAAAATCAATTTAAAAAAAGCTACAGGGATAGAGTTTCCTGAGTCATCTATGCTGATTTTGAGCCTTTTGGTGACTCAGTTACATTTATGTTATCCATGCTCCTGTAACATAACCTGATAAAGTTACTGCTTCACCAAGCCAGAGTTGGGTGGGATTATTTCTTTAGTCTGTTGTAGCTGTCCTATTTTGTGCTAATAATTGTTTGCTTATTCATGTTTCCCAAAAAAAAGTAACATGAAACAGACAGATAAAGAGACATACTGACAGAAAATTAGAGAAGACTGGGCAGGAGGGATGTAAGATGGAAGGTAACAAAGACTAGGGGACAAGAGGGAGAAAGAGAGAGAAGGAGGGAGGGAAGGAAGGAGGAAGAGAGAAAACACATGCATATTATCTGTTAACTATGAAACTGCATCAGGATAATAACCTGAATATATAAGAGACTGATTATACCAAACTATGATTTTATGGTTCCCAGACATAGCAAATAACAATCCTACTTGGTGAGTTGGATTTAAATTTCAGCAACAAATAACTTTTGGTACAAATATATGTATTTGTTTAGTACAAGAACATTGCATACAATGTTTGTGGCATACTGAAGAACCATTCAAGTGTGTGATAACTGTTGGTTCTATTATAACTCTGTATTTTATGTCCCAACCTGACACCCAACAAAAGACAACAATCTGTGAATGGTTTGCCTTTTGAGAGAAGAAGAAAGGCCCATGATCACAAACAGAATGGATGAAACTAAGCAGGCAAACTAAGAAATCAAAGCAAAATAGGGCCACACATGACCAGTGATGATAAAAGCTTTATAGTAAAAACAACTGATAGCTACTTTTGAGAATAACAAGACAAAAGTGTAGGGCAATCCTTGTGCACAAAAGATTCTGCCACCGATAAATAGGAGCTTTGTGGATATTGTGATGTGAAACATTACTGGGCATGAGATTTTTAGTAAATTAAAAATGGTATTTTCACAATGCGGAATAGCTAATTGTTTTCAGATAAGGAAATAAATCATTTTTATTTTAAAATATCCATTGTTAATAAATGAAAAATACTTAACAAACAGTTCAGATGTGTTATCCAATTGAAAACCACTCTGTGTTTTAACATATAAAGTAAGATGGTCTTAGAAAACCATGAGTAGTAAAGAGAGATGAATCCTCAGTGTCCTGCAGTTACCATTTAGAGAAAATTCCCCCAGCCTAAATAAGCAAGACTCTTGAAGTGATGAAGTCTTGAGCTCATCACAAATCCCTGTCATAGGATCACTGTCAGCCTTCTCAATTTATTTGATCACAAGCACAGTTTGTTTAGGTCCAACATGATAAATTATTGGTAAGTTGCTAGTGTTGGCTTCATAGGCTCTTAGAAGCAGATGAATTCAATGGCATTAGTTAGTTCACAGAGAAAGTCAAGTGAATGAACTGCCGAAATCCTGGTGAGATGTTTGCCTCTTTTGCTTAATTAAAATAGTGCCTGGGTACCAGGGATGTAGTCTGGTAATAGAATGCTTGCCTAGCCTACAAAAGCCCCAAGATTCAGTGTTCAGCAGCACAAGAGGAGAACACAACAGAACTGGCCTAACTATGAACCATCTCTGTTCATTTGTTATGAACTGAAATGTTGGTCTTAGTAAGAAATGAGAGAAAAAGCCAATACTAAAATCACAGTTCTTTAAATCATTCACATCATACTTAGGGAAGACCCATCGCTTTTCTCTTACTGATTTTTTTTCTTTGCTCTTTAGTTATCTTGCCAATTGTTCCTAAGCTTATTCTGAATACCTCCAAAACAGATGAGCAGAATTCACAGTTCTGCTTTACTCCACGTTTATTCCTATCTCTGTTCCTACTGCTTGTGTCTCACATTGCTTTCTGTTGCTAAGATAAATACCATGACCAACCACAACTTAAAGGAGGAAAAGGTTTATTTGGCTTATACCTTCAAGTCAGAGACCATGATTAAATGAAACCAAGCATGAATTGAAGCAGAAACCATGGGGGAGTTCTGGTTAGTGGCTCGCTCAATGGATCCCTCTCCATCTTATGCTCAACGAATTCACTTCTTTATACACTCCAGAGCCATCTACCTAGAGATAGTACTGCCAATGATGGGCTTAAGCTTACCACATCAAATCCCTAGAGTCTCTCGTAGACATAGCCACAGGTCAATCTAGTCTGGGCAATCAATCCCTCTATTGAGACACCCTCAGAGATGTCAAGTTGACAGCCGAAGTTAACTAGAACACTCCACTCCTTGTCAACTTGACACACAACACATCACTTTAAGCTATAACCTTTCATTTCTTGTCTCCGAGATCTCATGTTGATATCAAAATAAAAAACACAGTACAACTTCGAAAATCCCAATGCTTGAAAAGTTCAATGTCTGATATAAAAACCTCCAAAGTCTCTTTTCTGTGGGTTCCTTAAAAATAGTAAAAGAAAAAATTGCATGTATTTTTATTCCAAAAGAGAAGAATCAAGGCATAGGAACCATCGGGTTAGCACGTGTCCATTTCCAGCAGTATAAACCGAATACTGTAGCTCAATGTCTACTATCTGGAACTTCCTCATGATATTCTATGTTCCAAAGGCAGGCCTATTGTAAAGGTCTACCATCTGCAGCCTACACAGCTTGCCTCATAGACTGGGCCCTCAAGTCACTGTCCTTGGTGCATGTCCTATGCCTTGACATCTTCAATATCCTGATGGCTCTACTACAGCCGAGGCTGCACATCCACCAGGGACCTCCCTTGGCTTCTCTTCAAGAACTTTGACCCTTACACAGAATGCCAGTCTTCAGTTGATCACCAGGACCTCCTCAATGTGGAATAATTCATGCCTCCAAGAGCAATACCAAGTGATCAATACATATTGCTAAGTTAGGCAACAAGTTTGAGATGCATGCAACCTTAGCCACTGCTAGACCACTGCTTCTGTTGATTGACCCTGAGGAAATATGATCTGAAATAGTTTACATTAATGACGTTGATCTCTTAATAATAAGAGTTGATTCTTCAGCTGCAGATGACCAGTATCCATTGTCTTAACTTCAGTAGTACTGATCTCGTGTATATAATTATGGGGGGGGGATCTTTTTGAGAAAGGGTTTCACTGTAGCTTTGGAGCCTTTCCTGGGACTAACTCTTGTAGATCAGGCTGACCTAGAACTCCCAGAGATCAGCCAGCCTCTATCTCCTGAGTACTGGGATTAAAGGTGTGCACCACCATTGCTTGGCTCAATTACAGCTTCTTCCTTATTTTTAAATTGATTTTTATTGAGCTCTATATATTTCTCTTCTCCCATCCCTGCCTGCCTCTCCCTTTACAGCTTCTTTACCCGCTAACTGACCAAGAGTCATACACTCTTCACACAAATTCTCAGACAAATGTCCCTAAGTGTTTTGACTTCCGTCTGAAACCCCACAAGCCAGGCTTCCTTTGTTGGCATTTTCTCAGCATTCTTGTTTTCCAAGCTTGGTTCCCTAATATTAAGCTCTGAGTACTTAACAAGGTTTTCAGCTTAAGTTTCAAATGCTTCCACAGAACTTCCCAAATACAAGTTGGTCACGTCTATCTCAGTAACCTCCCACTTCTGGAAACAATTTATGTTCAAGTGTACATTTCTGTTGCTGTAGTAAATACCATGCACAAAAGCAACCTAGGTTGAAAAGGATTTACGTTCACTTTTATGTCCAGGTTACAAAGAAACCATGGAGAGATGCAGATGGAGGCTTATTCTCTGGCTTATTCAGGATTATGTTGATTTATAGATTTCTTATGTAATTTAGAAATCTTATATAGGTTTCTTATGTAATGCAAGACCAGATCCCTGGAGATGGGAATGTTTCCAATGCTCTGGACCCTCCCACTTCAACCATCAATCGAGACAGTCTCACATAGACATGGCTATAAGCCAGTCTGATCTTGGAAATCTCTCGATCAAGACACCCTCAGTTGGCTCTAGTCTGTGCCAAACCAACAGCTGAATCTAACTATGAGAGCTTATAAGATCCATTTCTAGGACTCAAGAGTTTGTGTCTTTGTTTTCTGACTTACACTCTAGAATTTATTACTGGAGACTTTTAAGCACATCAGAAGAAAAAGCAGGATCTTTGAGTCAGTTTCATAGTTTTATAATAACTGCTATGTCGGTTATTATCTCAGCCTCTCAGAATTTAGTGACTTCAGCAAAGGAACAAGTTATTGTGCTGATTGTTTTACGATTCGAGCTCTGATTAACTAGAACTTCACATAGATGGTAAGTTCTTACCATTATAAAATGCATCTTCCCAGGTGCTAATCAATAGGATGTTTGCTTCTTAACAATGAATGAAGGGATGTTGATTTTTCTTCAACTTTTTTTTTAACGATAGTTCTTCTAAGAAAGATATTTGAAGGACTCAATTTCTAGATGAAAATATTTTAAGTCATTTCATTTCAATAGCTCAATGCCTTATACGCTTCATTGTCTGCAATGTGTAACATTAACAAACAAGATGGTTTTGAGATTGTGAGAAGTTATACTGCAGGGTGTTGATAAAGATAAAAATGAGTAGACAAAATTCACATAGGTCAAATATCGATAAATAAATGATACTTTAGAAACATTTTTATGATGAAATATGTCATGCGCACAGAGGAAGTTGGCTGTTTGTTGTTTTATTCCTCCTGTCATTTACATATATGTGGCAGAAATTCCATGTTCACTGTCTTAGTCTTCTGCTACATTGAACCAGGCTGGCAGTCTTCCTCTAAAAAGAGCCACATAAAAAATGTGTTAGGTCGTGCAAGCCATGTGGCCTCTGCTATGCTTCTCAGCTCTGAACCTGGAGGACAAAAGCAACCACAGATAATTTATGAGCAGGCAGACCTGGCTGCATTCCATCAAAACTTCATTGTGTGCACCAATCCTTGACTTTCATTGAATTTTCATATGTCACAAAATAATAATATTTGTTTTCAACCATTTAAAAATATAAAATCATTCCTAGCTGACCTGCCGTCGGCAATAGAAGACAGGCTGCCTTTAGGCTAAAGCCTCAGTGACAGCAGTTTCACAATCTTTCCAATTGGTCAAAATTCTTTCTGACTTGTAGAAAGGATGTAGCTGGTGTGAGATGGAGCCCAAGGTTCTAAGCTCTGGGTTGATAGACCTGGACTAGTAAGAAACCTGACAGCATACATACAGGTCACTTAACACAGACTGAAAACTCTAGGAAGATATGTGTATATGCATTTACATATCTGTATATAATAACACTAGTATAAAAAAAAAGAGGCCATGAATTTGAAGGAGAGAAGGGAAGGGCATATAGAAAGGTTTGAAGGTAGGAAAGGGAAGGGAGGACTGTTGTAATTAAATACACTCTCAAAAATATAAAAAATGAAATAAGAAAAAAATAAGTAAATAAAGAAAGAGAATGTGGAAATTGTTAACATGAACATGTGAAGACAGTTCTTCCAGTACACAAAACGAATTACCATAGAGCTCGGCCTTTGCCCTGGGACAAAATGAATGCCACTATTTTCTCTTTAAAGTTCTGTTTTGCTTGATTTATTTTAGATAAATATTACTAATAGAATAATTTTTAAAAATTTACACTAAATTATACCAAATTAAGCAGAACAGTAGGTAAGATCTTAAGAAGCTACTAAACTGATATGTATTTTAAAAATATTTGCAAGCCTTGAAAATATACTCAAGACAGTGGGTAAAAAAATGTTGGAATAGACAGAGCACATATCCAACACCCCTACACTCACAGACATACCTTAAAGGAAATGAACCCCATATGATGCTTTCTGAGGCTTGTATTTGTAAAGCAGAATGTTTGTATTTTTAACCTTTTTATTTTTTTCATATATTAATTGTTTTTCACTATAAATGGGTATTATTCTCACACCAGAGGAAAAGATAATAGATTTAGGCAAGCTGAAGAAATAAATAAGAATCTAGACTATGCCAATATTACCTCCCCCCCATTGCTTTCTATGAGACCTGGCCTAGTCAATGCACAGATGTGCACAGGCCTTTGGCCTTGGCAGGACTGGGTAGTCATATTACTGTCAATGTCAGAAAATTTTCCAGTCAAGTCTAAGTTTAGGAGGAAGCCAAATTTTTCAGCTAAGACCGGGTGATCACACAAAACAGGGCCCTAACTGCCTTCCAGGGAGAATGGGAGGTGCCTATTTTTGTTCAATTGGAGGAACATCCTAGTGACATGCATTAAAGAGACAATCTTTTTAAGATGAATCTGTGCTCATTTAGAGGGCTTCTGTACCATGGCTATGCTTGTCCTCCATGGGACCACATGGAATGATAAGGTACCCAAGCCTGTGAGGAGGCTCAGTACCACCCTTCAACCTAGGGAAGGATTTGGTTCTGTTTGTGATAGTATCTACTTGACTTAATCCTCCCCTCATCATCTTGTGGAGGAGATAGGCAGTGTCTCCTAAGAGACAACTTGGAGGAAAGTAGCCCTGTAGCCTGCCTAGGTACCCAGTTCACAAACGGTTGTGTGTACGGTAGAAGTTGAGTCATTTTTTGGCCCAATTCTCTTTGCAATTGACCTCCCTGTTGATTTTGTAGAGGGCATAAACACAGAGCCAGTTGACAGACAGCTAGATTTGTTAGGACATTTCACTTTGTCTCAAGTTAAAATCCTCCGCACTTGTTTGGATCCAACATTGAATCCATTATAAATGAGGCAGGAACCGAAGTAAACTAGGGCACATTTAGCCCTGATGTTATGTGTCAAAATACCATTTGGATCTGTCTATTTAAATCTACATTCCAGGATTTTTCGCAACAAAGAATAAATAAATACAAGCATTCTTGAGCAGAGTGCTTCGTGAACTTGGAAGTTAGATTTTTGTGATTGTGTATCCTGATTACTATTCCAACCTTACCTTTTGATCTTCTCAGATAAATGCTCTTTTTTTCCTAAGAAAATGCTGTTGAAGCTGCTACTGTCTTATGACTTTGATATGTTACTTTATTCAGATTTCCTGGTTGGTTCTTATTTTCCTAGTACATATTACATTTCAGGGTCTTTGAGAAATAATCTTTTCATTTGCAAAATTGCAATTACAGATTTTTAATAAAAAGGGGTGTGGTCAGACTTATTTGTTATTGTAGACTGGGTAAAGATCCATTAGTAAATTAATCTCAAATTACTTTGCTCACAAAGGAAGAGTTATAAATCAAGAAACCCAAGGTTACCATAGCAATATGTGGCATCAAAAGATTTGAAGCGGAGGACTATATTTTACTTTCTAAAAACACTTCATTAGAGAAAAGCTATATGATATGACATCAGGGCAGAACTTGACAATGAAAGTAGGTCCTCACTTAGCAAAAAAAAAAAAAATGCTCTTATTTTCCCCCACCTAAAAATAATGCCAGAGTAATTTGGACAAATTTTATCACAAATGTGCATAACATTTCTATTTGATATTTATTCAATGAAAGGAGTTGAAGAGGATTGCATTTTAAGCTAAATATATTTATTTAAAATAACCATATTTGTGACAGAAATATGGAGAAATCTGGGCAAAGGAAGATTTTTCTTTTTTAGAAAAAAAGGAAAGAAAAGAATAAAGGGGACAAACCTGACGACCCAGAGGTATCTTCACCCTAGGAACGGAGACAAGGTAGTGTGTGCGCCTGGATATGTGTCTTTGCCTGATTGCTGGGCGTTTGGCTCATCAGAGATTTCCCAAACAGACCCACTGCAGTGGACATCTGTTGTTTTTGCCTGCCCAGCATCCATTCCCTCTTCTTTTGGTGACAGCATTTTAACTTTCCTTTGAAAATTTACACTTTACACACTGTGTATGATCTGTGTATGTTATTCAGTCAAGATCTCCTGCTTTCTTATGGGTGATGGGTAGGCCCATGAGCCATAACAAGTCATCTAGCCTGTCCCGTGGGTAACTGAACATTTTATGAATGGTATAAGGGCAGGCTTTGTTTGGCAGAATTCCATCTCAACAATTACTATATAGAGATTGTATCTTATACCTGCAATTTTTATAGTCAGAATATACCATCTTCTACATGGCCTGATTACTCTGACTTTTCTTCAGTTCAGAATTCTATACTTTTTCTATTTATTTAAATTAATTCAAGTAAGCTGGAATTAATTTCGATTACTTATAACCAAACCCTAATTGATATTCATGCCAAATTGAGCATAAGACACTTTCAAATCACTAGAGTGTACCTTTTACAGTTTGTGATTTTTTTTTTAATCAAGCATCATTTGGAAAGCATGATCCAGATAGCAACATTTTCTAGAGATTGAATTCTGTTTTTCGCTGTGGTCTTCATCCTCAGAACACCTGCCAATATCCTATTTAACTCAGCCAATGTGAGATTCAGATACGGAGAGGAAAAGAAAGGCTGGTGAATTTTATAAACAAGTAGCTGAGCCTGATTGATTCAGCTCAGAAGAAAAAGGCAGCAAATGCCAGCCTTCCGGATGCTAATACACCCACAGATAGAACTTCATGTGCCAAAGACAACAAGGGATTTTCGCCACAGTATGAGATTCAGTGAGACGAGGGGGCCTAGAGCAGAAGAGAAACATTAGTCAATCATCGTAGTATTTTACATAAATAGGCTCTTTTGTAACAGGTCTTAAAAGAGTTTAGTGGACCTAACAGCATTATTCACAGAAACTAGACTATGGAAGCCATTTATGCCCTTGGGTAGATGAAAAATATATATTAAAAAGAAAGGAAATCTTTCTACATACCCCAGCATGAATGACGCTTGAGGATATTAAATTAAGTCACTGACAGACAAACTAATAATGTAAGTCCACTTATATGAGGCATATGTAGTCATCTCAATCATTGTAGAGATAGTGGCTGAAGCTTAATGACTGTTTTCAGTTTTGAAGATAGAAATCATTGGTGGCTGGAAACTAGACATACATGCATTATGAGGACATTCAATACATGCACACATAAAGTGATCAATTTTGCCACAATAAGAAAGAAGTGAATAAAAAGGAACTTGGTGGAAGAGAGATTATCCTCAGTTTGAGAGGAACAAGAAGACAAGAGGTCATCTTGCGATTTGATGTGGTTTCTATGTGCCATGTGATACCGAGAGACTCAACTTTTTTTATTTTTATTTTTCCAGAATCCATCTCTGGCAATTCTAGAAACAAGCTCATTTCTCCAGGTGACTGAAAAATAATATTAGACCCAGGCCGGAAGGCACATGCTTTAAACCCAGTACTACAGAGGCAGAGGAGGGCAGATCTCTATGTGTTCAAGACCAGCCTGGTCTACAAAGTGTGTTCCAGGACAGCTATGACTACATAGTGAAAACTTGCTTAAAAATATTATGATAAATATTTCTCTAGTTACAAAGATAACAAGTAGACAACCTTAGAGAAGTACATTTTATAATTAACACAACATTAATTCTATGAGCTTTATAAATTACACCATAGCTACTTTTTGTGTTATCTGTGTGCATATATAGCATGCATAGGGATTCCTTCCATTGTCCAAATATTGCTTATTTCAGTCTAGAATCCCAAATATTTAGAACTTTCTAGATTCTAGAAATTGAGATCAATAATCATAATTCTAAAGAGTCATAGTTTTACATTTTGGGATCACTTGGTCATTCCCAATTCTGTATTAACACCAATGAATATATTGCTTCCTTTAATACTCTCAGTAATTTTGCAAAATAGACCTGATTGTAATTAGCAGTATCTTTCTCATATAGATGAGGAAACTCTAACTTAGAAAGGCAGAAGTTGAGGTGCCCCGAGTCAGACTTTTAACTTTATTGGGCATAGGTTCAGCTGAGGTAGTATTGCTCCAAAGTCTCAATTTTTTTTTCTTTTTTTTCCATTTTTTTATGAGAAAAGGAGAAAAAAAAAACAAGTTTCCACCTCCTCCCAGCCTCCCATTTCCCTCCCCCTCCTCCCACCCTTCTCCCCCTCCTCCCACCCTTCTCCCTCTCCCCCCACTCCTCTCCCTCTCCCTCTCCAGTCCAAAGAGCAGTCAGGGTTCCCTGCCCTGTGGTAAGTCCTAGGTCCTCCCCTCTCCGTCCATTTCTAGGAAGGTGAACATCCCAACTGGCTAGGCTCCCACAAAGCCAGCACATTACGTAGGTTCAAAACCCCGTGCCATTGTCCTTGGCTTCTCATCAGCCCTCATTGTTCGCCATGCTCAGAGAGTCCAGTTTTATCCCATGCTTTTTCAGTCACAGTCCAGCTGGCCTTGGTGAGCTCCCAATAAATCGGCTCCACTGTCTCAGTGGGTGGGTGCACCCCTCGTGGTCCTGACTTCTTTGCTCATGTTCTCCCTCCTTCTGCTCCTCATTGGGACCTTGGGAGCTCAGTCCGGTGCTCCAGTGTGGGTCTCTGTCTCTATTTCCATCCATCACCAGATGAAGGTTCTATGATGATATGCAAGATATTCGTCAGTATTGCTATAGGATAGGGTCATTTCAGGTTCCCTATCCTCAGCTGCCCAAGGAACTAACTGGGGACCTTGGCTTGGGCATCTGGGAGCCACTCTAGGTTCAAGTCTCTTGCCAACTCTAAGGTGGCTCCCTTAACTAAGAATTGTGCTTCCGTGCTCCCCTATCCAACCTTCCTTTATCCCAATCATCCTTTTTCCCCAAGTTCCCCCCATTCTCCCCTTCTCCCGTTTCTCTCCCCATCTCCCCTTACCCCCATCCCACCCCAACCCCAAGATCTCGATTTTATCCCAGGCCATTTTGTCTAGTTCCCATAGCCAAGAGGACAACTATATGTTTTTCCTTTGGTTCACCTTCTTACTTAGCTTCTGTGGGATCACCAATTGTAGACTCCGTGACCCTTGTTTATGGCTAGAAACCAATTATGAGTGAGTACATCCCATATTCATCTTTTTGGGTCTGGGACACCTCACTCAGGATAGTGTTTTCTATTTCCATCCATTTGCATGCAAAATTCGCGAAGTCATTGTTTTTTACCGCAACGTAGTACTCTAATGTGTAGATATTCCACACTTTCTTCATCCATTCTTCCATTGAAGAGCATCTAGGTTGTTTCCAGGTTCTGGCTATTACAAATAATACTGCTATGAACATAGTTGAACAAATGCTCTTGTCATCTGATCGGGCATCTCTTGGGTATATTCCCAGGAGTGGTATTGCAGGGTCCAGGGGTAGTTTGATCCCTAATTTCCTGAGAAACTGAAACACCGATTTCCAAAGTGGTTGCACAAGATTGCATTCCCACCAGCAATGGATGAGGGTACCCGTTCCTCCATAGCCTCTCCAGCAAAGGCTATCATTGGAGTTTTTTATTTTAGCCATTCTGACAGGTGTAAGATGATATCTCAAAGTTGTTTTGATTTGCATTTCCCTGATTGCTAAGGAGGTTGAGCATGACCTTAAGTGTCTCTTGGCCATTTGAACTTCCTCTGCTGAGAATTCTCTGTTCAGTTCAGTGCCCCATTTTTTAATTGGGTTAATTAGCATTTTAAAGTCTAGTTTTCTGAGTTCTCTATATATTTTGGAGATCAGACCTTTGTCTGTTGCGGGGTTGGTGAAGATCTTCTCCCAATCAGTAGGTTGCCTTTTTGTCTTGGTGACAATGTCCTTTGCTTTACAGAAGCTTCTCAGTATTAGTAGGTCCCATTTATTCAATGTTGCCCTTAATGTCTGTGCTGTTGGGGTTACACATAGGAAGTGATCTCCTGTGCCCATCTGCTGTAGGGTACTTCCCACTTTCTCTTCTATCAGGTTCAATGTGTTCTGACTGATAGTCTCAAATTTCTAAAACTGCACCCTCACCTTATAAACTTGAGCTTGGCTTTGATTGAGTGAGCTCTGTAATTGGGTTAATTATCACAGAGTGATAGCAAAAAATGCCATGAGCAGCATCCTCAAATTCTTCTCAGGAGTAAAAAGGAAGATGAGTTTAATTCTTGAGCATCAGGTACCATTTTTTTCTTCTTCTGGATAACCTAACTCAGAACAACTATTGCAAACCTCCTCCTCTCTGAGTCCCCTGGATAACTAACTTTTCTACTGTTTGTATTGCAATCCAATGAAGCCTTAACTTTCCTACAAGTTAGTCACTTCTTCTTCTGTTCTCTTATAGGACACATGGTAATTAAATTTGAATCGGGGATTGTACAGCTGTATTACTCATTAGACTGTGAATTACTCTAAATTAGGACTTGGATTGTTCATCACTGTACCCCCAGAGCCCAACACCCTACCTGGCACTTGGTGACACTTCTCTGGTAAGCGTCCCTGGATAAATGATCCCATGAAGCATTTGTTTGAAATCTCAATTGACCTTCTCTGCAAGTACATTTTTAAAAACAGCGCTTCCAACACTTTATGTCCTCCCCCTTCCCTTGATTTCAATTATTTACATCAGAATTACTTAATCATGTGGCAGATAATTAAGGAATACATTATTTATGCTAAATAAATTAACCCGCCATCACTTCTTCTCTCCTTCCCCTTGGCTGTGGAGTCTGAGTTCCAGGAGTCTCACAGCCAGCCTGGGCATGATGGTACAGAATTGGCGAGTACCATAAAGGTGGGATACATTGCTGGGCTCTGTGGCTTGTATAGCCCAGCCAGAACTGAATGGCTATGAAAATACTCTTACCTTATTCGAGACCTAGGTTTGTCCATCTGTTGAAAGATAATGAAATCATGGCAGTAAATGGATGGTGGCACGCATTGGCCCTTTTAGAAAATCAGTTGGAAGCATAACCCTCATAAGTTCAGAATGTATGACTATCGCGTTCTGTGTCTGGAGGAAACACCTATACCTACCAACAGGAAACTGGAATTACACGACTATGGAATGCTAGATCTGGAAGCATTTTATCATCATAATCTGACCCAGTCTTTCTCTTGCAAATGAAATAGGCTTAAAATACGTAAGTCATTTTCGCTAGCTTACGAAACTATTAGTGGTGATGATGAACATTTATTAATAATAACTGATATTTAATGAATCAGTACTAGACATCATGCTCAGCACTTAGGGGACTTCAGTGTATTTGATTACTGCTGTATCTTTCACAGTAATATCCTTTGCATTTAACTGATGGGGGAAACTAAGCCATGGAACATATGTGCCTATGTCAATACCTAACCCAAGGCTCACCTTAGAATAAAAGCCCAGGTTCTTGCTCCTTATGTTAAATTATTCTCCAGAAAGATGAACTCAATATTTTGGGGCATACACTGCAACCCTAGAACCCTGGCCATTTTCCAGGTCAGTAACCCTTTAGGAGGGATATGTTCAGCTCAGGTAGTATTGCTCTTTAGGAACCTGTTGTATACCTCATGATGTAGAACCCATCTTAGAAGTAATGTCTCCTTACTGCAGACACAGTCACCCAGGTACATCTTACTGGAACTTTCCAGCAAGTCCCTACCTTTGGCCATTCATACATCATACATTTAGATATTTAGAGGCCTACTTCACATGAGTGTTTATACTTACAGAGTTCTAGAATCGGTAAGAGCATTCTCTCTGTGGTAAATGCTCTCTCTGAAATATATCTATAGGAGTTTCACACCTAATGGATCCATGCAAGTGCATTGGTTAATAGCAGACGTTTAATCTATGGACAGAGCTATTTCCTGTGATTCGGATGGGCACTAACCAGTGTGTGCTATGACACTCAAGGGTTCTCTCAGTCCCAAACAGAGATTTTGTGATTTTAGATGTCAAATATAACTGTTGATTCTGGCTCAGCAGTTCTTCATTTTCAAAGCAGTGTTTATATGGGAGCAGTTGAAGTCTTTTTGAAAATTTGACCTAGCATCTTCGAATTTTGGTTCGCATGAGGGAAAATACTGCATCTGTATTCACCGCATGGACATTTATGTTTTAGCCAATCAGTAATGGTAGTTGAAACTGCTGTTTGCACAGAAGATAATGTGATTCCCAAAGAAGAGACCCTGTGAGTGACTGACAGGAGCAAGTGATCAGAAGGTCAAGGTTGCTTAGTGGTATCAACCATCTGTTAGTTTGGCAAGCATTTGACTGGAGGGCATTAATGTGTTTGTAATTTCCCACTTGACCTGAAAATAGACTTTAAAATAGACATGCTCACTGCTGAGTGTCATAGAGAAGATCTGCACCAGGAGTCTTCCTGCACAGAATAGTCTGGGCTGAACTCAGACTGCCTTTGTAGGTTTCATTCCCTGACAAATCACTGAGAAGACCATGAATTCTGTCAAGCCATTTGAGGATGAAAGAAGAAAAGAGCAAAAATATAATAAATTGTTCTAAATCACCTTGAGAAGTCTTGATTATTACAAGCCTCTGTAAAATAAAGCAGCCATCTCCTGGGTAGAGGGCAATGAGATCCCAGTGTCTAGTGGGATTGTTAGTTTCTCATTGTCCTGTTGAGCTGTGAATGAACCAGCCTTTGACTATTCCTGTGTCTGTGTTATGAGCGAGACCAAAAGTATCAGCTCTAAAGGATCTGTAGAAAATGGATATTTCCTTACACCTTCATCATGGAATATTTTCAACAATGAAGAGCTTGCAAAAGAAAATGATCTCAGTGGGAAGCACAGGGAGGCCTCATTTCCAGGAAACAAGAACATCACGTCATATAAATGCATTGGTTTACCTTGCTATCTATTGATCTCCTACAAGAAGTACCTCTTCCTTTCTAACTGAAACAAGGATTAAAAGCAGACCATAAGTGAATCAAGAAAATGCTCACATTTTCAGACACTGTGCTATAAGAAAGAATAATCACACAAAGAGATAAGGGAATTCATCAAGAAGACTCATTGCTGAAGTTCAGCTTCTAGTTGGCAACTTTCAATGTCTTAGAAATGTTGCTTTAACAGAGTACCAATATGTGCACGTTAAATTTTCAGAAGGCATGAGAAAACTTCAACATACTATGAAGATAAATCTCGATATATCTTTCTCAATGAGTTTTATCTATGTCCAACTCATGGCTGAAGACACTCAAGAAGATATGCAAACCTTAAAGCAGTACTATCTTTGTAAAAGATTCCTTTTGGTTTTGCTAAAAAATATTTTCTAGATGGTCTTATCTTTTCAAGATGTATGGATTAGGGAACTGTTGGGATAGAGGGGGAAATGAGCTATTTTGACTATGATGATAGCACTGCCTGGCTTCTGATTGATGGGGAAAAAATCATTCTACCAAATCTTTGTGGGCCTTATATTTCCAAAAATGTATTCATCTTCTTTTTTGTGTCATTTGTTAACTCACCTTTAATTTAAATGAGCAATTTAATAAGGTAGGGACAACCGAATGCCACTTGAAAGTAAGCATTTACTTTGCATGCCTAATCCCTCATTAAAGGGTATGGTCATGAAGTCAGCTAAAAATCCCACGTGTGAAAAAATAATTCATTATTCACTTATTAAAATAAATGTAGATAAATACATAGACAGACAGACAGACAGAGGGATAAATAGATTACTTTACTTGAGCCACAGGGTTTCATGTACTTTTTTATAGAGAGATTGAACAATATCTGAGAGAGAATTGGACAATCAAGTAAGAAATAAGCTTTCTGAAGGTGTTTGCTTAATGTCACAGCAGGTTATTTTTGGCAATAAATTATCATAGCTTATCTTCTCTGAGCATATATATACATATATATATATCAGTATATCTAAGGATATATACATATAAACATATATGCATATATGTGTGTGATATACCATCTCCCACCTCCAGCAAATTAAGATGACTTAAGCTTCCTTCTAAGTTTCATAGTTTCTAGTCTTGGATTTCTTTGTTTCAAAGCTTTAAAACTTTTGAAACTATGTATATGTGAGCAGTGGGCACATAGTGCATTTGAGCACAGGGTGTGCAAATTATAGCAGAAAACATGAGATCACCTGGAGCTGGAGGTATGATGGGTGAGAGTGCATGTTGTAAAAAGAGGGCCTCTTTGTCTCGGCTGCCTAGCTAGCTTACACCCAAAATAACCACACAGAAACTGTATTAATTAAAACACTGCTTGGCCATTAGCTCTAACTTCTTATTGGCTAAGTCTTACATATTAGTTTAACCCATCTTCATTAATCTGTGTATCACCACGTGGCAGTGGCTTACCAGAGATTCTTACTGGTGTCTGTCTCAGGCTTCCTTGAAAGGATCTATAGCTTCCCGCTCTGCCCTTCTTCCTCCCAGCATTCAGTTCTGTTTTCTCCGCCTACCTAAGTTCTGCCCTATCAACTAGGCCAAGGCAATTTCTTTATTCATTAACCAGTGAAAGCAACACACAAACAGAAGGAACTCCTGCACCATTTTTCCTTTTCTGTTTAAACCAAAAAAAAAAAAAAAAAAAAAAAAAAGGAAGGCTTTAACTTTAACATAGTAAAATCACATATAATGAAACAGGTATGAAGCAAAAACTACAGTTACAATATTTATACCTATTTTATCTTTTATTATAACTGAGGAAACCTATAACAATAAATTTTTTTTAACTCCATCAAAGACTACAGAAGGATATAATATTACCTAAGTAGACAGGAAGTGCATTATAAACAACTTTCAAAACTCTAGAATTGACAGAGACATCTTGCTGCCTGGACAGTCACACAAAGATCTTTTGTATTGTTGGGGCAACCATCTTTAGCCTACAGGCCCATAGTGTCCAGAAGACTTTTCTGTGAGGCAGGAAATTTCAAAGACAGTTTTGCCTCCTGAGGAGTGGATGAGGGGTGAGGAGAAGTTGAGTGGGGAGCAGGAGGACAGGAGGGAGAGAGAAGTGGGATTTATATGTAAAATAAAATTGTTTTAAAAATAATAAAAAAGAGCTAATAAACTATTTAATTGTAGTATCTAATCCATGTATTCAGAGCTAGGAAATAGATCCAGAAATTCAAGGTTTCTCTCTGAGCTTTCCCCATAATGTCTCTGGTAACTTCCCAGCTGTTTCTGGAGAACTCCTATTCACTCCTCTGTTGAGAAGGATGGAGTTGAAAACTACATAGACTATATTCTTCTGTGATTATAACTGTGTCCAGATTCATGCTTCAAAAAGAGAGGAACAAAGGGAGCAATGGTATAGTATTATATCATTATAGTATCAGAATCCTGGCTTCATAAGGGGAGAACGATGTTCCTCTCTCATAACATTGGCTCCCATCTTTTCTCCTTTTTGCCAATACCACTAAAAACATAAGAGCTCGCAGTCTAAGTATTTATAAGAAGGAGGAATGATAATGGAAGTAGAAAACTAGTAACGCTACTCCTGTTTCTCAGTGACAAGAGTTCTCTTTCTTGAAGTTAAGTTGACAAGACTCAGTTCCTGTGTATAAAATGCCTACCTTTGAAATTTACATTAAGTTGGCATCAGGTTGGAGGAAACCAGAAGAAGGAAAATACTCTTCATTTTTGATTATTTAATTCTATCAGTTTTCTTCTCATTTCTCAATCTACTGGTTATTACTAATTATTTAGAAGCCTGGGTTTTAAAACTGTATTCAGTGGGAGATATAGGGTGTAACATACAATACAAATGTATTTGGCAAATGGATCCAGTTTGTATATTTTTTGAGCATTAGCAATTAAACGGGCAACCTTATATAGAGCTTTCAAAATACATAACATAGCTCTTCAAACTAGCAAAGTAGCTGGTATTCATTTCCCTTTACTTTTCTCCTTATCTCACCAAAAGGAAACACTACAATTATTATTTAGTGAATTTCTGCGATTATTGATCTGAGTGTTGCCTGTTGAGTATAGGAACCATCAGTTTGTCTTTCTTTAAGCACCAAACCATCTTGAGTAAATTTACTTTTTACTGTAGTAAGTACTCCAGCAGAAAATCATGGTAGGATATGAGCTTACCTTTTCTTTTATTTCGATTTCATTAAAAAGGGTACCCCCAAACAAATCTTGAAAATATCATCAACTGTATTTTAAAAGGAAACAAAGAGAAGAATCATAGGTTAGGTGGCTGGGAGACAATAGCAATTGTGAGCCAGTAACCATCCTAATCTTCCAAGACTTCACAATATGGGTAAATGTTCCTTTCTTTTCTAATGGTGTCTATCAGGTGCCACTATATTGTCCCTAAAGCATCATCATTCATAGAACAGGAAAAGGTCAATGATGTATGCAAGCACTACATGAAAGAGTAATTCAGTTAACTGCTTATTAATGCATTACTAGGTGAGAACAATTCCTTTAACAAACAACAATTGGTAACTGTGGGTGTCTTCTGATTTAGTACTTTTTGTTCTGAGATAAAAATACTCTACTTCTAAAGAGGATGACTCAGTATTAAACACTATCTTACTTGTAAATTAAGATTGCAAATGTTGAGAGAGCGGATCCTTCATTTAGAAGTTTGCAATCACCCAGGTTCCCCTGCGCCAAAAAAAAAAAAAAATGTTCTGCTTTACCAATGAAGTCATAATACTGAGTTGAAATTGATCAGATCCTTCTATGCACCAAGCTTTGTGTCATTCACACATTTGCCACCCAACATCTGTTCATATTTATATTTTATAGATGTAAAAACTGCCGGTTGGAGAGGTGACTTGTCTTTCTCAGATCAGTTCAGGGAACAAACATTTTAATTGAATTTTAAATCCAACTAGGTTTCACATCATGGCTAGAGCCCTGTTGACTATCCTATAAACAAATAGGAAATAATTATTATTTTACATTTTACTTTCTTTTGCAGTCCCTTACATGCCTCTTAGTCTATATCATAGCTACTAAAAAGATCTTAGGATCTCCAAGTCATGTCTTCCAGGGATCCTAACAATAGTATAGACATGACAACTTACGTCATGGAGGTCTTATTTTCTTTCTGACTTCTATGGAGCTACAGGGGAGCATCTACTGTTACCTTGCTGTGACATCTCTCACAGTCTCATTGCCTACTATTCTGCCTCCTAAGTGTCACTGCTTGTGGAATGAGCTTATCTAAAGCTGTATCCTCACAGAAGATGATGCTAACGCTCTAACTCACCATGATCTAGCTTTATTGTTCACCATCAGACTTAGGCTCTTCTTCATTTTCAAACATTGTCTTCTCTTGTGAGAGTCATCTAATAAGCCTTCTTTCATCATTCCATCTAAATTATACATTTATCTCCTACCTGACTTTATTTTTTCATCATAGTTCTGCTTTTATCTGATTTGTGCTGCTATAACAAAATCCCACGAGCCAGAGAGCTTACAGAATGAAAGGGGCTTCAATTCAAATGGTTCTCCATTAAGGCACCAGCATCTGACAAGAGCATGTCTCTGTTTCTAAGATGGTCATTGAAAGATTTCTCCTGATAAAGAGAATACTAGATTTTCTTCTGCCAGAAATCAGATGACCAACAAAAAATGGATTCCTTTCCTCCAGCTCTCTTATAGGGACATGTCATTTACTTTCCAAAGAAGGAGATTTGTGGCCTAATAAATACCCATAGATCATGTTGATCAAGTTTAAACACATGCGATTTGGGACACATTCAAACCATAGCAGGTACAAATCATAATTAGTAAGTGTGTCTGTGATAATTTGGGAGAGATTAACACATAGTAAGTAAACATACTTATGAGGTAAGGTGTGATGGTTTGATTTACATTATATAATGAACCTATCACTTTGGGCATTCCTCATTTCATGACAAGTCCTAGTAATATTACCTTGTAGTTGTTCTAAGATTCACAGTGAATCACTGTTAACCATATTCAGTGGACTATTGCTCAGAACACCAAAAGTTATTTTTTTTATCTACTTGTAATATTTCACTCAATAAGTATCCCCAACCTGCTTGTGTCTGGTAGCTGCTACTCTGTCAACTGCTAATCTTTGTAGAGTCCATGTGTGAGAGGCAATGGCACAATGCTTCTCTTTCTTTGCCTTCCTTGTTTAATAGAATATCTGTCATGTCCCTCTGCTTCGTGACAAATGACAAGCCTTCATCATCCCCTGGATTTATTTATATTTGGATTTATACACATGCCACACTTCTTCTATCTATTCATCTATTGATGGACATTTGATTTGATTTTAATGTCTGCCTTTTTTACCTGTGTGTCATTAAGCATGCTAAATTCAGGAAAGGCTTTGCTTCGATGATTTCATCTACTTTGGGCATATACCTAGCAGTAGAATCCTGGGTTCTGGGAAATTTCGAATCTTAGTCTGCTAAGGAGCATCCATACTGTTTCCCACTGATGGAGGAAGGTCATTGGCTAATAAAGGAACTGCCTTGGCCCATTTTATTGGTTAGAGGATAGGTGGGAGGAGTAAACAGAACAGAAGGCTGGGAGGAAGAGGAAGTGAGCACAGTCTCGACAGCTCTCCTCTCGGGAGCAGACGCCTGAGAGAGACGCCATGCCCCGCTCCCAGGATGAAGCTCCGACCCAGGATGGACATAGGCTAGAATCTTCCTGGTAAGCACACCTTGGGGTGCCATACACAGATGATTAGAAATGGGCTAAATTAATATGTGAGAATTAGCCTAGAAGAGAATGGGCCAAGCAGTGTTTAAATGAAT
The DNA here is from genome assembly GCF_018167655.1 of Microtus oregoni. NCBI lineage: Eukaryota > Metazoa > Chordata > Mammalia > Rodentia > Cricetidae > Microtus > Microtus oregoni. The sequence continues at coordinate 10,898,259 of NW_024543086.1, forward strand.
ACAGTTTGTGTGTTGTTATTTCGGGCATAAGCTAGCCGTGCGGGTGGCTGGGGTGCTGGGGACGCAGCCCAGCCACCCTTATTACTACATCCCACAAGTGCAACAACACAGAAGTTGATAGCCCCCCTTTCTCTGTGTCCTTGATAATATGTTTTGTGGTTTTTGTTTTGTCTTTTGATGACAATTATTCATGGTGCTGTCCGATCATAGCTTTATTTGTATCTCCCTGGCATTTAGTTAATTGTGAGCATTTTTTATATATTTTTTGTTTGTCTTCTTTTGAGAAATGACTAAAGAGTCATCAGCTCATATTTTATATCGAATTGTGTGTGGTATTTTGCTGTTAGGTTGTTTAAGTTTCTTACCAATTCTGGATATTCAACCTTTATTAAATCCATAACTTGAAAATATTTAGTTCTAAACTTTCAGTTCTCAATTAGTTTTAGTGTTTCATTTGCTGTGCAGAAGCATTTCAATTTGTCACTTCTTTCTAGTGTTATCAATACTTTGGTGCACACATAATACATGTATACACCCATACAGTCTTTTCCTAGTCAGTGTAAAACTAAGAAAACACTTGACAACAACAGAAAAAATTCTACAAGGCATTAGCCTGGTTGTCTGGGCACAGGCAAGGCATGTTTATAGTTGATGCTTCAGTCAGTTTGCTTTTCATCCAATAAAAGGCGAATTCAAGAAAAAAGGATCTTCTTCTGTTTGGTGATAGTTTTGGTTTTAATTTTCCTAGTGGGTGGTTCCTAGTGAGATGAGAGAAACATTACTTAGGCCCTTTGATGGGTGTGCAAACCTGAGGCAGAATGATTTAATCTGATTATGGAAACCAATATAATCAAAATATAAAGATATCCTCAATACCCCAACAAATAAGAGATAGAAATTGAAAGTTACCTTTAAGTTTATTATTCAGTGACTCTAATAAGACTTATATTTAAATAGTCCGAACTCATCTTCGGGGAAGAATGGGAAATCCACATGAAGGCATGGCAACCAAGGTTCCTTACTCTGAAAACAGTTTTGAATGTATTGAGGTACATTGCAACTTGCAAGAGTCTATTCAATGAATTGTCCAATTGTATAACAGAACAAGCTAAAATGGAAAAATAAGCACGAACTTCCATATAAAATTTTAGATTGCCCATAATAACATATACATAACTGAAGAAAGTGCAAAGAATGGTTGAAAACTAACTAAAACTTTTAGAGGATTTTTAAAGACCACAAAACCAGGTTAAAAGAACTAATAAACATTAATTCATCTGATTTCCCTCATTAAAAAGCTGGTACCACATGTCTAAATCAAAAAAAACATCTGATGAGAGAGTGTATATTTACTATTGCCGAGGACCATCTTTGTCCTTAATGTGTGTTGTGTCGTGAGATCTTAGCTAATTGTAGTAGAGTGAGGCCATTGCAATTAGTCAGACATTTAAAATCTAGCCTCTTGGAACCTGAAGGCAAACTCTGCAGTAATTTCTGGGACAAAATAAAATATGTAGTATTTCTTTCAATATGTTACAAAATTTTATTGATTTTAATGATTAAATTTTAGAAGGCTATTTTGTGTTTTTTTTTATTACAAGCAAGAAATAAAAAGCCATGTACTTGTTTTCCCTGCTACTGTAAAGGGAACACTCCTGAATTGCTGGTGGGAATGCAAGCTGGTACAGTCCCTTTGGATGTCAGTATGGTGATTTCTTAGAAAAAATAGGAAACAGCCTTCTTCAAGACCTAGTAGTACCACTTTTGAGTATATATCCAAAAGATGCTCAATCATGCCACAAAGGCATGTGTTCAACTATGTTCATAGCAGCATTATTTGTCATAACCAGAACCTAGAAAAGACCTAAATGCCCTTTGACCGAAGAATGGATAAGAAAAATGTGGTACATTTACACAATGGAGTACTACACAGCAGAAAAAGATGACACCTTGAATTTTGCAGGCAAATAGATAGAGCTAGAAAACATCATTTTGAGTGATATAACCCAGACCCAGAAAGACAATTATCACATGTACTCATTCATAAGTGATTTTTAAACATAAAGCAAAGAAACCCAGTCCACAAACCACAATCCCAGACAACCTTGACAACACAGAGGACCCGAAGAGAGACATACATAGACCCAACCTACATGGGAAGTAGAAAAAGACATGATTTCATGAGTAAATTGGGAGCACGGAGACCTTGGGAAAGAGTTAAAGGGGAGGGGAGAGACAGGGAGTGGAGCAGAGAAAAATGGAGAGCTCAATTAAAATCAATTTTAAAAAACTAGTTTTAGGAATGTCTCTCAAATGCGCGTCCTCATCAATAAACACAATAATGTGATATTTTGAGAATACGGACAAAAATGTGAAAAGAAGACCTGCCACAATAAATTATGGTATATGGAATTCACATATTTACTTTAGGAAATATACAGGTGTCATTAACTGTTTCCAACCTAGTGTGCTAGGGATAATTTGGTTCATTAACATTCCAACAGCGGTTTGGATTGCTCAGCTCATTTATGTTTTGCTTTGTTTTTTACTTTTAGCAACTAAAAGAAATCTATTCCCAAGAGGTTCCTTTATGCACATTTGACACATTGTCTCTCATCTAAAAATGTGTTTTAAAGACATAGGAATAGTTCCATCACCAAGTGGAGTTAGTGGTGACACAGCTGTATTAGTAGAATATAAGAAAAGTTGCCTCTCTAAGGCTCTTCTTATGTCATGGAAAAGGTACAAGATGTGCAGCACACTTGAGGTCTCAGCATTGAGCAGGCTAGAGATACACATAGCAAACATTTTAATTGAAATAAAGTAAGACTATAAAAATATAGTGGTTTCAGGGCAGTGGTGTCCCACAGCTTTAATCCCAGCATGCAGGAGATAGACGTAGGCAGATCTCTGAGTTCAAGGCCAGCCTGGTCTACAGAACAAGTTCTAGATAAGTGGGGTTACACAGAGAAACCCTGTCTCAAAATACCAGCAAAACAAAATAATGCCAAGCAAACAAACAAAATGAAGATTCATTAGGAAGACTTTTTGTTCCTCATACAGATGATCACATTTTCCTACTAGCAGAATTTTTCAGATTCTTCTTGTTTTTAAAGGCATGTTGGAGTATGTTCTGTTTAAGGTACATTTTCAAGTGTACTTTAAGTGTCTCTGAGAAGTGAATGTGATATTTTCACACTAAGTGTGAAAGAAGCCCATATTTGTAAAAGACTCTTTCTTTGGGAACTCAGTTTGAAATGGGATGCATGGAAAACGTCCCTGTTGCTGCCTAATTTTGTAGCTGAAAATAGTGTGTGTCTCATGGGCAAAGAAAAGGAGGCGAGTTTAAGTTATGAGATGATTTGCTCCTACCCATTTGTAGAGTATTCCTAATGACTGCTTGAAACCAGGCTTTGAATTAACCTTTTATATTCATAATAACTGTGATACTTTATGAATAGTTTACAAGAATAGCTGAATGACATTAAAGAAGACAGAAATTTATGAGCTGCACCTAAGCAGAAAGTATCTCTGCGTAATTAGTGGATGAGACTAAAACAGAAATACCATGATTTAGTATGCACAGCCAATGATTTGTGAGGTTTCCTTTTTTATCAATGACAATGATTAAAAACACCTGTTTAAGAAAAAAATTATAAAATTAATCTTGGAAACGCACTGTGAATCACTGTAGCATCAGGTAAACACCCAACTACATTCCTTATCTAAAAATATATCTAAGATGATGACAAACATGATGATATTCTCATGCCTTCCTAGCCGGAAACACGGAAGGAGGTCACAGCTAGAATAAGAATTGAATATATATGCCACAACGATTGACTTACATACAATCATAACTATTTCTATATTTCTAAACTTAAAATTTATTCATGTATGTGTGGTTTATTATTTGATTTTGTATAACTATTAGGGCCTAGGACATACTAAAAAGTACTTTACCTCTGAGCTCCAACCCAACACTGTTCAATTTTCCATTCTATTTTTGAGACTGGGTCACATTCACTATTCCAGGCCTGTGTTGAACTCAGTGTGTAGGTTAGGTGGACTTTAGACTTGACCCTTCTTACTGTAGCCCACCAAGAAACTTTGGTTTCATGGAGCCAGTACTACCAGGTCAGGCTCAATTCCTGAATGTCTAATCAATATGAGAAGCAAAAATATGCCTCTTTGCCACGTAAGATACTTTCTGCAAACATATGAATGCTGGTAGTACTAGTTATTACTGCATTTTAGATAAAAAATGCCATACATAATTAAAGAGATGAATTCCAAGAATGGTACTTTATCTTTCTCCTGTGTCTCATCCTTTTAAAATTTCGAGTTTGTAATTAGAACATCTACTTGAGGGGCTAGAGATATGGATCAACGGTATGGCACTTTCCTAGCAGGTAAGAAATAAGTGTGTGTGTGTGTCTGTGTATGTGTTTGTGTGTGTGCATGTTTGTGTATATGTGTGTGTACATATACACACATGCATATATATCATGTATATTTATATATCATATAAATGATTATATATTATATTATAATAAATAAAAACACAGAGAGATAAATATAAACAAGAATGCTAGCACAGGTGTTGCTTGTATTAAAAATGGAAACCTGAACTAGATTTAGAGAACATAGTATATTGGCATTTTTTTTTTATTCAAGGAAAGACTATAGCCAATAAAAGCAAATGTATACAACTAACAATGCATGGATGATGAAAATTTAGTTTAAAATGATGGGATTAATAAAAGAGAGTTATTATAACACAACCCTTGTAAGAAAAAAAAAGGTCTGGAAGCCTAAGACGCATGTATGTATTATATAGAATATACGTGTGTATTAAACAGAATGTATGTGTGTGTAATATAGAGTATACATGTATGGTATAGAATATACTTGTATGCATCATATAAAATATATGTGTACATATATATATATGTATATGTGTGTGCAATGAAGATATAATGAGAACTTTGAGAATTATAGTAAGGTAACTGGAATAATGGTTACCTCTGAGTGCATAGAGAATGGTGGTTATGGATACAAACACAAATTTCAGCAAGAGTAGTAGTGATTTTTTTCCTTAAAACCTCACAATAGAAATTTGAATGGTCACTCAATGTCCTCTTTTATGTTTATATTACTGCATTTTTTTCCCTAAAAGTTAAAAAAGGTCAAACAGAAAAGATGTCCTGTAAGAATGGCTGACCATTTGAGACTGCTGTCTCAGAAGATAAGAAGGAAGAGAGGGAGGGATAGGACATGGAAGTAGGGTGGAAGGGAAGGAAGCAGAAAGATGGCCAGGGACAGAGAGAGGGAGAGTGGAAAAAAGGAAGGAGGGAGGGAAGGAGGGAAGGAGTATCCTGACTGCTGGATAGGGGAGGGAAAAGAGGGAGGAATGAAGGGAGAAAGCAGGGATTAAAGGAGAAAAAAACATTCAGTAAAGGTAGCTCTTTTAGCATCTTCTTTCAAACGACACATTGAAAAAGTGATCCCCCACAATACGAACAGGTAACACAGAGTCAAGGATGTGTTTGGGCTGGCATCTAATTCTTAATTATTCACTTTGACACAAGGCCATGCTGTAACATCTTGAACATCCAGGTAGCTGCTCTTGTTTGAAGACTGGGTGAGAAAAGGAAACACATTGTTAGTCTCTATACCTTTCTTCTTTTTATTTTAATAAGAAATGGTATCATTGTAAGCAGACAATTTGATGTCATATTTTCTATGATATTTTCACAGTGCGCACCAGGGTGTCTGTACTCTGCAGCTATATGACATAGAACATTTTTTTTTCCTTTCTGCACATCAGAGCCTCCAAAAACAAGCTCCGTGACTCCAGACGCAAAGACTCCCAATAAACATTCCATCTTTTCATTTTCCCCTTTGTGATTTAATAAAGAAAAGATGGGGCCATGATTTTTGACTATTAGACAGCACATGCTTTCGAAGTAATTTCTCTCCTCACCTTTCTTTGATGCCCAGAGATCCCCTCCCACCGGTGCCTCTCTGCTCTGCCCTTGGATGAGCTGACAGCTCGGTAGGAATTGTCAGGGAGAAAGCTGCTAAGCACAGCTATTGGCCTCCGGGAGATTTCAATGAAGGGCATGGGCAGCCTCTGTGGTCCTGGCATCTGTGTGGTGCCCCTCCCCTCATCCCTGACTGCTGGGTGTGTGGGTGTGGCTTGCAGGCACACCTGTCAGGCTGCAGGCCACTCTTATCCACACAGCAACAATGCAGCTGGGTTGCTAGGAAGCTGCCCTGTGAACATCCCTTGATCTATTTTTAAATTTCCATGCTTATTTCCTTTCTGAAAAGAAGCAAAGAATGAAGCCGGTTGGCTTTCTCCTCCTTTCAGAGACAAAGTAACCAACAAGGCTAAGACCTGTTGTGAAGTTAAAAAGCATTTACTAATTAAGCTTCAGAATGTTATGGTATTTGTGCCCATCCAGTTTCTGCTTAATTAATTTCCAAATAAGGCAGATCTCAGCAGAGGTGGAAGCCAGTGTCTATAAGCAATGTAGGTGAAATCATCTGGTATTTTTTTTTAAATCCATTATGTTTTTCTTGAACCATTATCTTCCAAGCATTTAACAATAAGCCATTGTAAGACCCCTGGAACCTTCTAGCGTGGGGACTAAATGGGAAATTTGGGGGGCTATTGAACAGTGTGATCTTTCACAGCTGATACACAGAAAGCTATTTAGCACAGGTGTTCCAGTAACTGTGAAATGCTGGCGAAACTCAGTCTTCTCGACACTTTGATTCACTGTCTTGTGTGGGATGGAGGCTTACGGAGCTTGTGAAATGTATGCAATATAAATAAAAGAAGAGCAAAATTAGCTTAGCACAGAACTCCAGAAAGCGTTCCCTGGATGGAAGAGTCTTCCTTTTTGGCCCCTGGTAGCTAGCAGTTTTCTTGGTATTTTTTTTCTCAACTTAAAAAGTGAATCCAATTTCAAATGTTGTGAGTGAATTTTTAAAAGGATGTGTTATATGCACGCAGGTGTGAAGAAATCTGGGGGAGTCGCAAGTGTGCTGGTCTTCATGTGTCATTCTTTTCCTCCAGAGAGTATGAAAAAGAAGAAAAAAATTTTTCTTTCGCTCTGTGGACTTCTTGCACCCACCCACATCAATTGATAACAAGGTCAGCAGCTGGCTGCTACTGGAATTTGAATGTTAGGACTGTTACAGTTTAGAGAATTCAGACTAATAACTTAGTATTCCTGTTTGGGAAGTTGTGGTAGTTTGAATGTAATGGGCCCTGGTCATCTCAGATGAAGTGGTACTATTAGAAGGTGTGGATTTGTTATAGTGGGTGTGGCATTCTTGGAGGGAGCAAGTCAAGTCACTGTAGGGGGTGGGCTTGAGGATTACTATGCTTAGTAAACTGTCCAGTGTCTCAGTTGACTTCCTGTTGCTGCAAGATATAGGACTCTCAACTACTCCTCCAACACCGTATCTGCCTAGATGCCACCATGATGCTAATGGACTGAACCTGTAAAACTGTAAGGGAGCCCCCTCAATTAAATGTTTTCCTTATAAGGATTGGCATGATCATGTTGTCTCTTTACAGCAATAGAAACACAAACTAAGTTGTTATCAGGGCTGAGGTATTGCTGTGATAAGCCTGACCAGGCTTTTGACCAGAGGAATTTGGACTTTGGTACTTTGGGTTATGAAAGCAGTAGAAGGCTTTGAGCACTGCTTAAGGAGAAATACTAGTAGAAGCATGGGAGACAGAGGTGGTAAGGGTTATTTGAACTGTTAGAGGCTTACTCAAGACGTTTCAGAAAGTTTAAGTATGTTGCCTAGAGAGTATGTTGTCCTTGTGATACTTCGGTGAAGGACTACTTTGTGCCCTTGTCTAAGGAGTCTGTCTGAGGCTAAAGTGAAGAGTTTTGGGTTAATTCCATTGACAGAAGATGAGGATGCTATGCTTCCTTCTTTATATTGTCTCTATATTGAGAGACATACATGGATCTAATCTACATGGGAAGTAGAAAAAGACAAGATCTCCTGAGTAAATTGTGATTGTGGGGATGTGGGAGAGGGTTGAAGCCGAGGGGAGAGGAAGGGAAGAAAGAATAGAAACATGTAGAGCTCAATAATGATCAATTTAAAAAAGGAAAGGAAAAAAGAAACCTCAAAATAGTCTAGTATAGATGCTGACATGTGGTTATTAGTGGTATTTCTAAAGAAGATTTATAATGAAAAGGAATAAGCTGGGCAGGGTGAATGACAAAAAAAAGTGTAAAATTTATGGAGACTAGAAATGCTAAAAAGTAGAATGTTACTAAGTCCTGTGTTCAAAAAATGAATGGATTAAGAAATAGAATACAGGGAGTGATGACCTCAGGGCAAGATCCCACCCATCTAAGTTTCTGACTTGTGAAAAGGAACTAATAAAAGTGTGCTGGGGCACACCTCTAATACCAAAACTGGGAAGGCAGGGGGTGGTAATCTCTGAGTTCAAGCCTAGCCAGGTCTCTAGAGCAAGTTTCCAAACCATCAAACCTGGGCAGGAAAGGAGAGAAGGGGAAGATGTAATTAAACAAGATGGGGGGGGGGGGATGTTCCAGCCCCAGCAAGCAGCATAACTTGGCAGCTTCAGCCACGTGTTTCTAACTTTAAAGTTAAGGAGACAGGAAAGGAGTTAAAGGAAGTCAATGAGGCCAGGCATATGTCAGGGTTATCACTGAATGGAGGCCTAGAAGAAAGGCCATTGCAAGAAGCTGTGAAGTGGAAGCCTGGATTGTCTTGGTGAACCTAAGATGTTAGAGATGCCAGGGTTGTAAGATACCTGAAGAGGAGAGCTGCTAATTGGAAGTGGAACCAGACCAAGAGAAAGAAGTGTATTGCCGTCAACAAAGCTGAATGGAGTTGGAGATCTGAAGAGTGTTTTGGCATCGGGCACGGAGATGCAGAGTTTGGAGGTTACCTAGCTGGTTTTTGGTCTTGCTTTGTTCCAGTATTTCCTTGCTATGGTCCCTTCTCTGTATTGTGAAATGAATGGTATTATATATTCTGTGACATTATATGTTGGAAATATGTGATTTGATTTTGATTTTTAAAGGTGGTTACAGTTAAGAGACTTCATGAATCAGTAGAGACTTTGAAATTTGAACTTTAAAACATTTTTGAGATTGTGATAGACTATGGGGACTTCTGAAATTGAACTAAGTGAATTTTGCATTATGATTTTACAACTTTATGAGGGCCAGGAATTGGAATATGGCAGTTTGATTGTAATTGGCTTCTATAGTCTCATAGGGAGTGGCATGATTAGGATGGATGATTTTGTTGGAGTAGGTATAGCCTTGATGGAGGATGTATGTCACTGTGGGGGTGGGCTTTGAGGTTTCCTATGTGCAAGACAATGCACAGTATTTTAGCCAACTTCCTGTTGCCTGAAAGATGTAGGACTCTCAGCCACCAGCACCTCCTTTGCCTGCAGACTGCCATCTTCCCTGCTGCGATGATAATGAACTAAACCACTGAAACTGTAAGGGAGCCCCCTCCCCCAGTTATATGTTTTCCTTATAAGAGTTGCTATGGTCATGCTGTCTTCTTACAGCAATGGGAAACCTAACTAAGACAGAATTCATGAATTGCAGTGCTGCAATTTCTCTAGACTTCCATGGAGGGCTTGGGGAAATGGACTTTTTTAGAAAAATATTTATCTTTAATTTTTTATTTTATGAGTCCATGTAGAAGCGTGGGTGTGTGTATGTGCACCACCCACATGTAGGTATGCAGAGAGTCATTGGAATCCCTGAAACTGAAGGTAGAGGTAGTTATGACCCATTCCATGCAGGTGCTGAGAACTGATCTCTGGGTCCAGTCCACCAGCAGCAAAGATTTCTTTAATGACTAATCAATCTCTCTAGTTCCTAAGTGCTTATTTTGAAGGGACCAAGAGTTGACATGTTTCCACAGAGCCTGGAATTTCTTTTTGCAGCTTTCATTGACTGCATTTTTGAATAGGGAATGGAGGTAGAGTTAAAACATAAGCATTCATAGAGAAATTCGTGTAGAACCTGTTAGAATTATGTTATTTATTAAAATCCAATTTAATTTCATGTTGATACTATGGAAGGGACAAAAAATTTTCCAATTTTTTTCATTAATATTAAAAAATGATACCTAAGAAACATTATTACTATTACTGCTTTGTAGATGAACTGTTTCCATGATCCTGAAGTTATTTGTTTTAAACTAAGCAATCTAAGAGTCTCTGAATCACAGAACCTGTACACCAAACTACTGTTTTATGGCATCTTTCTTATACAGACTATGCTATTCAGCTTTCCATCATTCTGACAAAAGTGCCTGAGGTCAATTAGTTAAAAGAAGGACAAATTTATTTGGCTTCAGAGATTTCAACCCATGGTCAGTTGGTCATGTTGCCTTTGGGCCTATGGGGAAGCCATGCATGGTGATAAGGCAAAGTGGCACAGGAAGCCTGGAGACCTCATGCTTAAAGGAAAATAAGGAGAGATGAGACCTACTTCCAATAATCCCCTTGGAGGGCACACTCTCCTGGTGTTCTACCACTTCTTATGGGTCATCTTGTTATGGTTGGAGTTTGACCTGTGCCTCAAGGCATGTAGTAATAAGGGGTGATGGGGCTGCATCCCCAACACCCCAGCCGCCTGCCCGACTAGCTTATGCCCCGAAATAATTACATGGACAGTGTATTCTTTTAAACACTGCTTGGCCCATTCTCTTCTAGGTTAATTCTCACATAATAATTTAGCCCATTTCTAATCATCTGTGTGTAGCACCCCAAGGTGCGCTTACCGGGAAGATTCTAGCCTATGTCCATCCTGGGTCGGAGCTTCATAGCGTGTGTCTTCCCAGGAGCCAGGAGCATGGCTTCTCTCTCAGGTGTCTGCTCCCGAGAGGAGAGCGGTCGAGTCTCTGACCTCACTTCCTCTTCCTCCCAGCATTTTGTTCTGTTTACTCCACCCACAAGGCCAAGCAGTTTCTTTATTGGCCAATGACCTTCCTCCATCACAGGCACATGTCTGAACACATGTTCCCAGCTCGTGAAGCAAGTTTGGAAGGTCCTGATGTTGTTGGAAACAGGTCACTAAGAAGGGGTCATTGATGCCTTGATCTTGTCCTTGGACCTGACCTTTTCCTCTACTTCCTATCTGGTGTCATGTAAATCAGCCTCTAATATAGTCCTTGACATCACGAGTGCTACCATACTTTCTATAATATGAAAGACTGAGACCCTCTGAAATCATGAGTTAAAATACCCTCTCCAAACTATTTCAGATATTTTGTCCCAGTTATAAAATCTACCTCTTAAATAGTCTACCATTTTGTACTGGTAACAGTTTGGAGACAGGGATTTAGCACACAGATCTTTGGGGGATAGTTAAGTTTTGAACTATAATATAACCTAGCAATATAAACTTGAATTTTGGAAACAGTCTCTAGACTAGTTAATGGAGACTTCTCCAAGTAAGGAAACCTGAAAAGGAACACCAAGGAATAAGGACTCTTAAGACATCGTCCAGAAAGACACTGGAGTAGAGACAAAAAGAAATTCTAATCCTGGATTCTCTTCTGATCACCTTCACCTAGGTAGGGTACCAATACATGATCTTCCCACTTCTTCTGGTTGTTATGAGGATCATCGACCAAACACCTGAGTAAGAATTAAGATATTCGTTATTTTATCTACAAAACACCCGGCTAAGAATTAAGACTTTCATTATCAGAGTGCAGTGTGGAGCACTTTTGAACCTAAGAGTTTAGTCTGCCTCATCCAGGTTTAGTGCACACCACTTGGTTGTGACCTCTGAGCACCACAGCTCATGCACCAAAACTCATGCAGCACAACTCATGCACCACACCAATGCATCAAAGCACATGCAACACACCTCATGTAGCACAGCTCATGCACCATAGCACATGCAACACAACTCATGCAGCACAGCTCATGCACCACAGCACATGCAACACAACTCATGCAGCACAGCTCATGCACCACAGCACATGCAACACAACTCATGCAGCACAGCTCATGCACCACAGCACATGCAACACAACTCATGCAGCACAGCTCATGCACCACAGCACATGCAACACAACTCATGCAGCACAGCTCATGCACCACAGCACATGCAACACAACTCATGCAGCACAACTCATGCACCACAGCACATGCAACACAACTCATGCAGCACAGCACATGCAACACAACTCATGCAGCACAGCTCATGCACCACAGCACATGCAACACAACTCATGCAGCACAGCTCATGCACCACAGCACATGCAACACAACTCATGCAGCACAGCTCATGCACCACAGCACATGCAACACAACTCATGCAGCACAGCTCATGCACCATAGCACATGCAACGCAATCCATGCAGCACAGCTCATGCACCATAGCACATGCAACACACCTCATGTAGCACAGCTCATGCACCATAGCACATGCAACACAACTCATGCAGCACAGCTCATGCACCATAGCACATGCAACGCAATCCATGCAGCACAGCTCATGCAGCACAGCTCAAACACTACAGCACGTGCACCACAGCACACACAACAATACTCATCCACCACAACAATTGCACCAAAGCCTACGTGCCACAACACATGCAGCACAGCTCATACCACAGCAATCTGCATGTTTTCAGTGCCATATACAAGAGCATAGCACCAATCATCGAAAGGAATAACCAGACAATCAATATTTACCAAGACAAAACGTGAGGAACATTTGATGTTTGCCCACTGTTTTGTAGGTGGCAATGCACTTATCGAGATAATAATTGTTGCCACTTTGCTTCTAGAACATTTGATGACTGAGAAATCCTTTGGAATCACAAAGTGAAACGATTGGTGAGTGACTGGATTTCAGTTCTTAGATATCCAGCCTTCTTGAAAGCCTATGATGGACATTCACTAATTTGATGTCAGTCATTTACTGTTTGCTTCAGAGGAACATGGTAAAACATGGAGCTCCAAGTTCAGTGCAGAACTATCAAGCAGTGTGCCCTGTAATAGACTGAGCACTCTAACGTCACTGCTGAGTTGATAAAATTACAACAATTTAATACAATCAAGGAAGTTAGTAATGTTGATTCATTGTAACAATATCAACTATACTCTTTCTAATTGATTTTTATTGAGCTATACATTTTTCTATGCCCCCATCCTTTCCAATTCTCTCCCCTCCCCTCCCCTTCACCCCTCTCCCAAGGTCCCCATGTTCCCAATTTACTCAGGAGATCTTGTCTTTTTCTACTTCTTATGTAGATTAGGTCTATGTATACTTCTCTTAGGGTTCTCATTGTTGTCTAGGTTCTCTGGGATTGTGATTTTTAGGCTGGTTTCTTTGCCTAAAGTGGATATTTAAAATACACTTATGAATGAGTTCATATAATATTTGTCTTTCTGGGTCTGGGTTACCTTACTCAGTATGATATATTTTTAGCTCCATCCATTTGCCTGCAAATTTCAAGATGTCATTATTTTTTTCTTCTGTGTAGTACTCCTTTGTGTAAATGTACCACATTTTTCTTATCCATTCTTCAGTCAAGGTGCATTTAGGCTGTTTCCGAGTTCTGGTTATGACAAACAATGCTGCTATGAACATAGCTGAGCACATGTCCTTGTGACACAATTGAGCATCCTTTGGGTATATACCCAAAAGTGGTATTTCTGGGTCTTGAAGGGAGATAATATGTTTATCATGCTGGTCAGGAAGCAGAGCTGCTTTGCTTTACGGAAGCTTTTCAGTTTCAGGAGGTTCCATTTTTTAATTGTTTCTCTCAGTGTCTGTGCTACTGGAGTTATATTTAGAAAGTAGTATCCTGTACCAGTGTTTCCAGAAAATCCAAACAGAGATAGAGGAGAGGTGCAGAGTCAAAGAGATGCCATATAGCTGCTGAAGGAGACAGATGTCCCAGAACCTTAGCAGAATATCATGAGTTTTGTGATAAAATATAAAATAATAAGAATGAGTTAATTTAAGATGTAAGAGTTAGTTAATAAGAAGCCTGAGCTAATAGACCAGTGTTTTAATTAATATAGTTTCTGTATGATTATTTTGGGTCTGGGCAGCTGAGATCGAATAAGTAGCCTCCACCTACAATTAGTAAGAAGGACCAAGCTATTATGTGGTGAAGTAAGTCCTATCACCTTTAAATGGCAGAACTAAGACTTGGTGATACAGTATCTAGAGAGCCCAGAACCTCAACGAGCACTTTCATGAACTGAAAAAGTTGTCCTATAATGCAAACATGTTAGCTGGTCATTGTCTGGCAGGCACTGGCAACTAGGGCCCTTCAATGAGATCAAACATTGCTTCATGACCCATAGCTCAGCAGGATGCATGTGATCCATATTCCCATTTGTTTCTCTTGGCCCCAGAGTCTCAGAAGGGTGATCAGGCATGGCCCATGTAGATTTGCTGTGCACAGTGGATCACCTCACAGTGGGGGAATCAGAAGCTAAGAGAAGCCCCAATTTTACAAAGAGTTGACCCTTCCCACCTTTTGTCTGAAGTGAGATAATATGTTTATCATGCTGGTCAGGAAGCAGAGCTGCTTGCCATTCGAGGGTGAGGCAGGACCTCTGCCTGCTGAGGTTGTGTCTATTATAGGCACCCTGCGAAATAGAAGTCTCAAATAAAAGCACATAAACATGCAGAAAAGCACAATTGTCTCTCAACAAGCATGCTGCTAGAAAGACACTCACAACTTAGTTTTTTCTTCCAATAATAACCCTCAGAGAAAACAAATGGATGCACACAGCAAGGGGATCATTGATAAGCTCAGTAAGCAAGACCCTTCGCCATAGAATATGTTCACAGATTTTTCTGTAGTATAATCAGTAACAAACAAATAAACAAACATTTCTGTGGCAGAAAAATCAAACAAGGTTTCTGTTCCCTGACAATGGGAATGCAGAGAACTGGGAATGATGGGTCTCTCAGATTGCACCACTACTTAGAGTTTCTCCAGTGTAACTTGCAGAAGGTAAGGATTAAGAAGTAGGCACTATAAGATGCAGACATGGTAGAGAGAAGAACCAATCACTGGTTTTAGAGTAGGTGACTAGGAATGTTACACTTCCAGAGCTGAATAGGAGATCTGAGCCTTTTTATATGGAGTGTGTGTGTGTGTGTGTGTGTGTGTGTGTGTGTGTCTGATTCTGCTGAACTGCTTAGAGTTTAGAAATGGGTCTAATTCTTAACAGAGTTCCTCTTTCTACATGGTAGAGGAGAACCTGTTTGGAAAATCCTTCCCAGGTGATTAATACAATATCACAGGTACGGGGGGCTGCTGTTCAGGGAACATTTTAATGTTTGGTTTTACAAGCCAGTGAGATAAACGATTTGTAAATAACTATTATATAAGCTTACTAGTTAAGAATTCTGTTTAAAAACGCCCCATCCCAAACAAAGTACAGAGAATTAAATAGTAATCTTCTAAATCCTTTCTCCTATGTGGAATTAAGAAGGGTTGTTTCATTAAGTATCTACTCTTGGAAACACGAAATGTTTCCTCCTACAAGCAAATATCACAGTAAAAACAAAGCTTTACTCAGCACTGTATTTGGGTTTATTTCTCAGCTTTAGAAATATTAGGTCTTTGAAATACACAGCAAGAGGAAATTTCATGTGAAAATTCGCTCATTTGTGCGAACACTCACATGCACAATTCATCTTGAATCTGTGAATTCCACCATCGAGTCTTTAATCAAAAATAGGTGCTAGGTGAGCCTGGTTGATTGTCTGCATAAGCACATGCTAATTTTAAATTTCAGTTTTTCCTGACACCATCATACAATGTCAAGACTCTTCATAACTCTCTCCCACCATTCATCTCTTTTTGAAGGAGCTCTGTTCCATCAGTCAGAGGCCACGCAATCATCTCCACATTCTCCATGGACACCGATCAGACAGATGTGTTGACTCCAATATATCCTTGATCAGGCGTTTTCACCTGCACATTGAACCATGTGGGACTGTTCATCCTACCCCAAATGTGAACACTGGCATTAGCACAATATTTGATCCCAGGATGTTTAGAACATAGTGAGATATTCACGTAAAGAAAAAAATATGAAATTAGATTTTTGTTTGCACATGAGGATGAAACTAAGATTCTAGAATGAAAAGTCTATTACATTCTATATGAGAATGTTAATTCAATCCAGAATTAATAATTGGATGACTCTTAGGATAACACCATGATAATTGGTGCCAAGAAATATAAAGCACAACAACCCCATTATTTCTAGAGGTTTGGCATTGCTTGTATCTCATTGATGTTTATTGTATTATTTTATAGTGATGATGGGCATCATGAGGTCCAGCAAATCTGAAATTACTCGGTTTAAAAATATAATATGATCTCTTACACAAAGTAAAATACAGCCTTGGAATTTCTTTCGGCTGATAATTCACAAAGATCCAAATCTAGCAGGGCAAGTACACTCCAATTATGGGCTTAAGTGTGACACTGAAGACAGCTTCTCCTTCAGATTATAAGTGGTGTTGGCAAACATTGTCCAAGTAGTTTTATTTTGATTCTCAAATGACCTCTGGACTTAATCTGTTAGATAGCAGTGGATGCATTCCTGCTCAAAGATAATTCAAATGCCCATCAGAAGATAGAGCACTGAGACCCCAATATCAACTATCAACTTTGCATTTCACAGATGCTGCAAATGTCACTAAAAGGAATTGGGGATGTCTATAAAAGCGAGACAGGTTTGATAGCTGCAGTTTGTTGTCTGCTATAAATATGATGAAAGACACCTAGGGAAAAATTTGAAAAGGTGAATTAAACTTTTTTTTTTTAGTATGTGTAGTTCTCCTTTCTCCTTTGTTTCATAACGTGTTACCTCCCAAACATTACAACTGATAACTGAAAGTTCCGTAGCTTTCTATGGATTATATACCCAGGGTGCCAGAGACACTGCCTACAGTTTGTGAAATCAGAAGGCTACAGAGTTGGCCAGAACTTCCAGCATCTCCTGACTTGAACAGGGACACATCATTTCCTAGTATTTGTTGCCATTATAGGACCCTTGACATGGAGAGATAATGTCTATGGTTATCAATTCCATGGTAGTGGTGATTGCCTAGACTCCTGATCATTTGAGAGAAGGAAGAAGAGTGAGAGCTACAGAGACAGTATGTATAGCTTATGTTATATTAAATGTGTTATGCATATATTTTAGCTTACTGGAAAACCCTCACAGTCACTTGTACTTTTCTTCATAGATATGACCACTGGGTACATTTATGGGTCATCTCTTTATATAGAGATAGTGTAATCTTATTTTCTCATTATATAGCCAAGGAAACTGAGTTGCAAAGTGGCTAATTACCTTGTCCAATGTACCATAGCCTGACAGAGTATTGCAAGAGCTTAAATATTCTCACTGAACTTTCTGGAAAGAGAAAGGTAAGAACGGACAGAAGGACATGTGGTCCTTCATTTAGATCAACTATAGTTCCATTAGTTTTGTGTATTAACTTCCTTGCTGGATGTCTTTGAATGAAATGGCTCTGCTGGCCGGAAATAATGTGAAAATGAATGCCTTTAATAAATTTTATTTGATAAAGTTCTTCAGGTTTAATCTTGAACTGAAAAATATTCTGGCCACAGTTATGCATTTTTTGACCTTCTATCATTTTATCTAAAAATTATTTTTGTTACTAATAAATAGATAAGAGTTTTAATAATGAGTTTTTCTGTCTCAGTGTTTGAAAATGTCTGTTTTAATCATTTTATCAATAACTTAATTAAACCCATCCAAAATATCACTTTATTGAAATCTTCTCTCACATCCATTGTGGTTGATACAGAGGAGGGGATTTGGGGAACAGCAATATACACCTTTGAAAAAATTGTCATCCAGTGAAGATGATGGATCCAAAGTTGGTTTGAAGGGCCAGTACATGAGATTAGATCTTTCATATTTCCATCCAAGTCATCTCCTGCCACAACCACACATTAGAACCGGAGCACAGTTCAGGAAAACACATAGAAAGGAGAGAAAGCCCTTCCTGGGAGGTCTGTTTTCTCTTTGGCCAATTTTCTGAAACTAGCTTGAGATTTGAGTTGCTTTTAAATATCATCTTTCAGAGTCTGTTTCTCAACTGGCCTTAGTTTACTTACTTTCAGTTGTAAAAATTCCTCTGCCTCTTCTAAAGGCTTCTTTACTTCAGCTGAACCCTTCTCTGTTGGTCAGGATATTGCCACCTTCAATTAAAGAGGATTAACATCTTCAAGCGTGGCTTATTAACATCACTGTGGAAGCAGCCTACGTGCATTCATTTATTTTACTTCTCTGAGAATATCCATCTGATGTGACCAAAAAGGTGGGCACATTTTAGATAGGTAGGTAGAGGCATAAACAGGGATGTTAATATGTAGATATAGCTCAACAAATTGCCCTTGAGAAATTTGACAGTCCAGGAACAGACTAGAACAGTAGGTGTATTGAAATACATGCTCCCACAACTTTGGGGTAGCCTTTTTCTTATCTGTTCTTTTTTTTTTTTTCATCCCTTCCCTTAGGAAGGAGGCAGACAACATTTCTGAGAGGGGAGTTAGCTTGTATACTATGAAAACGTGCATCAGGTTTACCCCTCTTCATCTACAAATGCGTACTCCATATCTCTTCTGTGTTTTACCTAGAAAGGGTAAAACCCACAGTGTTCAGTTTCTACTATCTGCTCCTCCATCCTTTCACTTTAGGAAGCACTAAAAAACATATCACAAACATTTAGAGGGGAGAAGGGGAGCTCAATTGATTTTCTGAAAGCAATTTGTTAATTAACATCAAAGAAATGAATTCTGACTTGCATAACCTAGAGAGTGGCATTTTTCCATAGTCCTGGTTGCTATGGTGATGAAGGAAACTCGTTTGTTCTGGGTCACTCCTAAATTTGTGCATGAAAGCATAAGAGATTATTCCTGTCTAATCAAGTTATATGGAAAAGTTGAAGGGGAGGTGCTATGTTTTATAGCCATCCACCTTCAACATAATATAGCACAATGGCAGAGAAAAAGGGATTATATCTTCCTGTAAAAAAAAAAAATAGAGCAGAGACTTTCTAAGTGACCCCAGAGCCTCTTCCAGCAAAATATCTTTTTTTTCTCCTTGCACTAATATGAAGAATGTGGAGTCACGTTTCTTAAAGGGAATTAGAGTACATATTGAAAAACTCTACAACCCGACTTTGCATAATGAATAAGGAGTAGGGTGTGCATTCATTAAACAATTTTACTTTTGAACTTAAATTCTACAGCATGTCAAACGCCTCACCAACTCTGCATTCTCAGGAAGCCAAGTTCTGTTACAATTAACATAATTGGGAGAGCTGGAATGGCGAGGCAGTGGCTCACCTCTTCTTTACCAGATGTCCTGGCCCCTGCGGGGTAGAGATTTAAATCTTTGCACATTACTCTTCTGCCCAACACCTCTGCTACTCCTGGAGCAGATGGGAGTATTCTACGTCATTCATTATTGGGCTTCCTGTGTCAGACCAACATTATTTATATAAAACATTGTTGCTATAACATATTTTGATTTTGATGCATATAATGTCCCCCCAAATCATGTAGATATAAATGCCACTCTTTTTTTTCTGCCTTTATTAGACATATGGTTTTAAAAAATCCTTTAATATATTAAATTCATCACAACTTTTACCTATAAAATTCAGATACTATTTGTCTACTGTGTAATTTCAGGATGTTTTCTTTTATTTGTCATCAGATGATATCTGTATACAAAATGTTTAGTGCTACTCTTTGTGGTGTTTTGAGTGAGAGTAGCCCTCCATGGGATCATTTGTTTGAATTCTTGATCCCCAGTTAGTAGATATGTTTGTACAGGATTGGAAGGTGTGGCTTTGTTGGAGAAGGTTATCACTAGGTTGGGCTTCATGGCTTCAAAAGCCCATACCATGACTGTATATTTCTCTCTGCCTACTGCCTACTGATTAGGATGGAAAGCTCTTAGCTACTGCTCTAGTTCCATACTTCCTGCTATGATGATAATGGACTAATGGAAATTGTAAGCAACCCTCAGTTAAAGGCTTCCTTATACAAGGAACTAAGGCAACTCTAAATGTAAAGACGCATTGCTGCTGTTGAGTGTTGATTGTTTTGCATCGTTCTAAAAGGTAGGAGCACGGAGCAGTGTAACTAGGTGAGTCTAGCTCGAAATTCATAAGGTTCCACTTAGATATTAATCACAGCTCTTCACCTAGGAGTTCCAGCAAGGAAAGGCACGTGCTTCCAAGCTCACCCATGCAGCCACCCATTCTTGCTTGTGGAAGTCAGTAGTCCTCATCATGTGGTTTCTTCATGCAGCTGGCTCTCTGGAGAGTGAGTTAAATCTGGAGAAGGGGTGACAGAGAAAGAAAAGTTATCCTAAAGAAGCATCAGAATATTTTATGTCCTAATTTTGGAAGTTCAATGATTAACCTTGCCTGTTTTATTTAGAAGCACATAGCTAACACTCAAAGAGCCAAATAAAACCACCATACCCAAAAGAAAGGGAGGCAAGCTCTTCTAGTTGAAGAGACAAGCTTTGTGGAATATAAGGACACATTTTCACAATCAGAGTAGTCCTGAGACCCACAATTCTATCATGTCTCATCCCACGTCAGCCAAAGCCACATCCTGTAGCGCCATCTCAAAGTTCAGAATTCCATCGTCTCAAAGGAGTCCCATTATGGGTAGGACTTCTATTTAGACGCCATCACTTAAATGTAGCCTGTTGAGTTCCTATGAAAATAATGTGATATCTGTCTGCAATGCACAGTACATGGAAACAGATACACACACAGACACACAGACATCCCCGCAACAACTGTTCATGTATATAGTAACTAGAAATTTCTTTACTGAATGTGGAAAGATGGGTACATCGTTTCATTACTGTGGAGCCACATTGGCAAAGCTAGGCAATGGTGGCTTCTCACTGAGAAGGTCTCCTCCTGAGAATAATTCTCCCTGATTTTAACCTCTGTTCCTGGTCTTCTTCTTCCCTTTTTAAAAGAACATGTCATGAAGAACACAGTTATAACTGAGCAGAGTGGTTTTTTTTTTTCCAGTCTGTTTTCTACCAGTAGAATTCCTGAGGTCCAAAGGCCTTTTTTTGTTTTACATTATTTCTTTTCTTTTGATTTCATGTTGGCAAAGTCACTGCATATATAATTGCTTTAAAAAATAAATAAATTAAAAATGTGGCCTTCTGTGAATTGTTAGGCTGTATTTTATTAGACAAAACCTTTATCCTTGATTTGCTTAAAATAAGCCATCCTCTACTTCAGAAATCCCCTGTGGCTACCAAGGGCCAATGCCCTGAGCATTCCTGACAAGCCTGCTGTTTGATTTCAAGGCTCTCTACAATTCATAATGGTACCTGCAATACATCTTTTGTCTAAATTGAAAATCCCAAGCTCCCCACCCCAAAGCTCTTTGGAGCTCTGGTGAAACAGCTTTGAAGTTGCTGTTCCCTTATCTTTAGACCAAATTTCATGGCTGCACCCTGTAAACAGGGTTTACTTGATGACACTATGTATCATCTGAAAATTCTGAGAATTCTCACAACCGTTCTTGAAGTCTGAGTCTCCCTTTTTCTGCACCTTTTACTATGAGAAGCAAGAAAAATTCAGGCAGTATTTGGAAATCTTTCTAAGGAAACTGTGAGGCTGAAGTCTGCTACCCACTGATCCTGCCATTTGAGAACAACAGAAAGATTCAGCCGGAAGTTCATGCTGATACTCAGATTGGAAACTTGTTACAGGCTCCTGATTATAGGTCCGTCCTTTCCACGTGACTTCCATTACGGCAAATGAAGTAGAGAGGGAGAGCTAATGGGTAAGAGTGAGGAATAGCATACAAACTCAAGCATGCTACAGTTTTCTTTAATCTGAAGCTAAAGCAGCCCCCTAGTATGTCTGCCATGTTCTGTTCACTGTAAGGACATCATCCAGTTCAGCCTACACTTGGGAACAGGGCATTATGTACAACTTCTTGATGGAATGATTATAGAAGAACTTAAAATATATTTCAAAATCATTCACTTATACTCTATAAAATACTGCTTGTAAAATCCACATAAGTATTATAATGAAATGACAAATAACATTGCTCTCAATCTTATGTTATACTGACTTGGAATTTAAAAAAAAACAAAACACTGATTACACGGAGTAGACCAATCATAATTGTTCTTAAGCTAAAGATAGCATTTTGCTATATATTATCTTCTTCTTTCTAAAAATCTTGCAAAAAATGACACTACCGTCCTAACTTTACATATAGGAACCATGGGACCAGAAAGTGCACAGTTGTGTTCCATCTTAGCATTTCTAGGAAGTAACAAGACTGGAATTGGACTCATCCTATTGCACTGTACTGGTGGAGTTCATGTGTCAACTTGGGACAAGCTAGATACATCAGACAGGAAGGAGCCTCAGTTGAGGAATTGCTCCCTTAAGATCGAGCTGTAAGGTATTTTCTCAATTAGTGATCAGTGGAGTAGCCCATGGTGGGTGATGCTGGTAGTCCTGGGTTCTATAAGTAAGAAGGTTGAGCAAGGCATGAGGAGCAAGACAGTAAGCAGCATTCCTCCATGACATCTGAATCAGCTCCAACCTCCAGGTTCTTGCCCTGTTTGAGTTCCTGCCCTGACTTCCTTTTATGATGTGAAGGTATAAGCTGAATAAGCCATTTTCTTCCGAACTTTGTTTTGGTCATCATTATTTGTTGCAACAATAAGAACCCTGACAAATACAAGAACCAAGGTGGATTCAAGAGTTCTCTTTTTAGAAAATAGCTCTTTTAAGTGGGAACACAGAGGGATCCATTCAGAAGCAGACATTGGAAATATAAAACATGGTGTGAATTATTTTATGATATGGAATCTTTGATTATGTGAGGTTCATGTATTTTTATTACAAAACACCAAGCTACTTACAAGAAAGATAATATATATGTGTGTATGTGTGTGTGTTAAACATTGTTTGAGCATACATTCCTATGATGTATGCATTAACTGGAGCCTAAACAGAGACTTAGAAAGTCTATGAGTGTAGAATCTATGGTCTGTTAAGGAAAATTAGGGATGAGCACTAAGAGCTATCATAAGTCAATCATTTAACATTTGCCACAGTAGATACTGCATGGCAAACCCCTCTGGAAGTCAGTAGCCCACACTATGATTTCCTCTTGCTTCTCCATGCTGACGAAGCAAGTTTTGTTCTGCTTTGTCTGCTTTCTGTTGGCATCGGTGAATGAAAGCAGGTGTTTCCTTCAGGATCTTCCCTAAATGTAACTCCTATTTACTGATTTTCACTGATCCAGGGAGGTAGCCAAAGAATACCATTTTTAAGGAGGTGTGGATGTGTAAGAGGGGCTTATATAAGCCTATGGTGCCTTGTAAGACTAAACTCTAAGTAGGCAGCCACATTCCCTGCCTTCTAGCAATACAACCTACCCATGGCCATCTTGGAACTAATGTGTCAGGAAAATACACTCAGCCATCAATGGAGAAACTAAAGAGTTATAAAGAAAAGACATGACTACAGAAAAGAGTAATGAATACAGAGCAATAATAGTCATAGAATATATCAAATTTCTTTTGAGGCATCAAAAAACAAAGAGTAAATAATTAGGGGACCTGTTATAATCCATCTCTTTCCTAGCTAAATGGAAAGTACTTGTTTAGCTCCTCATCTTAAAAACAATATTTGTAAGTACTTAAAGTGACCACATATGTAAAAATGTAAACTAGTATCTTACACATAGCAATAACTCAACCAAAGCAAAGATCTGAATGCCTTCTAGGAAATTAATATCATACTGGGGGAGGCTGGAAACCTATTTATGAAACAACTACAACATGATTATTGGTCAACCTGTAAGCTAGGATAAACAACACTTAAAATACTAACCCGAGTAGAGAGGATCCTAGTCAGGAAAGGCTTTCTGTCTGTGTGCAACGGTGCT
This sequence comes from Microtus oregoni, assembly GCF_018167655.1. Lineage (NCBI taxonomy): Eukaryota > Metazoa > Chordata > Mammalia > Rodentia > Cricetidae > Microtus > Microtus oregoni. The sequence goes on from NW_024543086.1 coordinate 10,922,301, forward strand.
CAGCAAGTGAAAAACTTCAGTTTTCTCTCTTTCATTTCTTAACAATTAATTTCAGAAGAACATGCATATATTTCCATTCATCTTAACTGTTTATAAGATATTCTGGCAGTGAAATGACATGGTTGTCATGGAAGCAATCAAGAATCAGGCATCGGAACTCAGGAGAGGATAGGATATGCAGCTGACCATGATGCTCATTTTTGCAACACAAAAGATATTTCTTACAGCGAGTCATTCGTTAAGGCTGATGCCCATCAACATTTCCATTTGATGATATCAATTCAAATCTATTAAGGGGGATGGTATTACCAGGGACCAAATATGGGCATAAGTATGCATATATTAGTGATGGCTATGTGCTTTTGTATATTTTAGCCACGGCTCATTCTCATTTCATCATTGCTTGGTTGAGTTTAGAATTGCCCTACACTCAAGATATCTAGATTTTTGTTTTACTCAACATGCAGTGGGTATAAACCCTACCCTTGAAGGGATTTCAGTCATTTGTATAAAAATGTTCAAAAGTGTTCAAGAAACAGGTGACATTAGATATGGGAGGTAGAATCCTGTGTGCGTGTACACACATGCACACGCACATCAGAGACTGTAAATGCTTTTTTTTGTTTTTTTAGCTGAAGCCTCTTCTTTTGAACAATCTATTTTTACGGTGTCGTCTTGTGTTTTTGTGTACAGAAGCTTCCTTTCTGTGTAATTCAACAGTGACCAAGTCTGTCTGTAGAAAGACTGGGCTGCAATCTCTGAAACATAGATAAATAGTTAAGACTCTTGGTCATACAGAGAACTCCAAGGACACGGGGAAGGTGAGTCAGGCAAACATCGGTATTGTTTTGGATGTTGTAAGGAAGAATGTGAAAATTCTCACTCTAAGAGAAACAGAATTTTAAAATTAGGTGACATTTGAGCAACTCATAAAAAAGATGGATAGGATTTTATTAAAAAATACAAAGTTGGGACAACATACTGTTGAAATAAAAACAAGGACATGTCAAGGCTGAAGAGTTGGCTTAGTAGTAAAGAGCACTTTCTGCTGCTCTACCAGAGGACAAGGATTTGTATCACATAATGACTCAATGCTACTTTAACTTCAATTCCAGGGCAATGCCACACTCCTTTCTGAACTCTGTGGTAAAAACACATATACATAAAATAGAATAAATAAGTTTAAAAAATTTACAAAAACAATAGGCAGATGTCTTACAGATCTTTATAACTCTTTGATTTTCTATTTAAACAAAAAAATTAAATTTGGCGATTTAGCTATGAAAATTTTAAGAATATTAATAACGTACAAAACTATGGAGAAAGCAAGAAATCCTGGGAAACTAAGAGTAGAAAAACAAAACAAAAAAAGAGTAGAAAATAAGAATCGAAACAGCAAAGGAAAGTAAGAAATTATCACAATTATCAATAAAGGTGCAGTGTCACCAAACATGAGAGTATCAAGTTCAAAAGGAAGACATCAATCAGAAGATGTGTAAGACCCAAAAAGAAAACACTGGAGAAAGTTAATCCATTTGCTAGAGAAGAGAATTTTATTGTGAATGAGAAAATAATAAGGAAAGCGAGGGAATAGATGGAAATTTTTAAGACAATTGAGGCAGGAGTTTAGGTGAAATCCACACCAAGTTCTTGATGTTGTTGTTTTACTGAAGGGTACTGACAGAGTGATGGCACATGCTAACCTGGTCCTTTCACCCCTTGAACTACTTACCTAGAATAACTGTGCTTTAATCTAGCAGGAACTTCAGCAAGGTACCTGTTGTGGATTGAATAGGTAAGGCTCCCGTAGACTCATGTGTTTCAATGATTGGCCCATTGGGAGCGGCACTGTCAGGAAGTATGGCCCTGTTGGAGTAGGTATGACCTTGTTGGAGGAAGTGTATCACTGTGAAGATGGCCTTTGAGGTGTTATATGCTCAAGCCACACCCAGTGTGACAGTCTTCACTTTTGCCACCCGAGGAACAAGATGTAGAACTCACCAATCCTTCTCCAGCACCATGTCTGCCTGTTCACCACCATGTCCTGCCATGATAATAATGGACTAAACTTGTGAAACTGTAAACCAGCAGCAATGAAATGTTTTCCTTTGTAAGAGTTGGTGTGATCATGGTGTCTCTTTCCAGCAATAGAAATCCTAAGACAGTACCCAAGGTTTTTGCTTGTTCAGTTTTGTTTTCATTGACTCTTTAATTTCTGAAACCAATATTATTATTTTACTAATTAAATAGTGCCAGCCAAAATGCTCCTTCAAAAGTATTTGATTTGAGGACCCTCTCTGCTCTCTTCAGCATGGGCCTACTTCAGGTTCAGAAGCTGGCAGTGGGAGATGGATGGGAGGTCATTTTGCTTTCTCCCCTTTTCACTGTTTCCCCTTTTCCTTTTACCCCTCCAGAAGCTCAATCGTTAGGGAATACAGTATGGAGTTACTTGCCCAACCGATACAAGTTGATATGACCAAACCAATTGTCATCTTTTTTCCTTACCTATGAGAGATCTAAATTTCAGATGCATAGGATTTTTGAGAATTGAAGTGTCTGTGATATAGGTCTGCTCTCAGTTCCACTCTCATCCTCTGATAGTCTATGCCCATGCTGTTCTGGGTCACTTCATGATATCACGCAATTCTAAAGAGAGTCATAAGATTACACTGTGCTTCAGGAGTCATAAAGTCACGTGATACTGTAGGAAGTATTCATGTTTTTCAATCCTTGAAGGACAGCAATTTCTCCCAAGGCAGCCTCTCCCCTGCCATGTTCTAGAGTAGACCATTGCCTTCAGAAATTTCCCTTCAAAAATATTTACCAGGACTCACATTCCTAACCCAAGGTTTACCCATATACTCTACTCTTTTGTTAAGTCTGTTTTTGTTTTCTTATAGTTTGGGGGGTTGGATCCAAGTCTTGTACATAAATAGATAAATACTCTACTGAGATGTGTATTCTGAGGTCCTTTTGAGAAGTATTTCACTTGATATAATGTAAAAAACTGAGTTATGATATCACGAACTTTGAATATTTTCCCCAATGTGTCTTTCTCGTACATCTCAATTCTCTAGCTCATATATTCAACACATACAGGGTGGGTCCATGCTGTATGACTGGTTTTGAGTAATCTCCTTTGAGATTTCTCTATAGTTATTTTAGCATCTCTTTAGAATGGAGGACATTTGGCAACAGTTGTGTTTTTCTCAGCCAAAGACCTATACAGAAATTACAAGACAACAGGAAGAGTTCAATTTAGCATCCTGGTCCATTAGTAAAGTGGGGCATTAGATCATTTATTGAGACTGATTGTGGGCATTTAGGGATTTTTGTGGTTAATAAAAGAGAAAACAGGACTCTGGTAAGTGGAACAGGTAGTCAATTAGCAAGAGGAAGAGATTTTAGGAAAAGCATTTGTGAGTCTCGATAATATCACTCTGAAGAAGCCATAAATAGTTATGGCAATAGTGTTGTCAAATTCAATAGTATGATAAACAGAAGACGAAGAAAAGGCAAAAAAGCCCACCCCCAAGTGATCATCAACAATATTGTCAATTATTGTTTTTTTTTAATAATAGGCCAATAACTACAGGAACACTGTAGATAGAATGGGAATAGGAACAATACCTTTACCATCTGACAAAATTTATCTGGGTAGAGGGAGCTACAATTTTTATTCATGTGTCTTCAAATATTGTCTTGTTTTTTTAAAAAATAAAGGGGATATTTAGGTGCCCTGCCTTTCCCAAAACTCACTGTAGTGTAAACGATGGGGAATTGAATGAAGGTGTGCCTATAGAGTAAGCATTTGATGAAAAAGAAGGATGAAGTGGGTTGGAAAATGAACAAGTAGAGCTGTGAATGAAAGAAAAAAGTTGAAGTAGTCATGAGGTTGGATGGTGGGATCCTGTCAAGCAAGACCTGAAGATCAGAGAAACCAACACTGAGTTCCTAAGACATACAAGCGTGGCTGGACCATGCGATGCCCAGGTGGAACAGAGCTAAGGCCACAGGGATAGAAAACAACCTAAGAGTATGATTAGAGTGACATGTGATCTATTTAATTCTGTGTCCAATAAAGGCGATAAGAAATATTGGATAGATGCTAGGAAATGGGATTTAAGGGATGAAGTTATTTTCAAAGAACTAAGAGGAAATGCCATGAAAGTACATAAACATAAAAAAAAACCACTTTAAATAAGCGGGCTTTACAAAGTCATGCAATTGGCTGAAGGTAAAGAATGACGAATGATGGCGAGACTGTCATGGAAGTAACTGACTTCTCATTCCTAATTTCTAACTCCTTAGTGTGAGAACATGCATCACATCTAAAGGAAAAGGAGGAGCATTTGGGCTTTTCCTGAATGGAAAGGATGGGGAGATACTCCCAGGTTTCCATGTCCCCAAAGCAGCCTTTTCCTGCTAGCAAGTTCAAAGGAAAGCCGTGTTCAGCCATTGTTATGTCGGCCTCTTGAATTTTCTTCATAGTAGTATTTCTTATTACTTTAAACTACTCATACTTGTCTTTAATACCTTAGCTTTTATTGAGCATATAAAATAATGGACTTCATTATGCCTTTATGCATATGTGTGTGCACATGCGTGGGCGCAGACTGTATTCATATTCACCTGTTACCCTCTCTCCTCCCTCCATCCCTCTTGCTGTACTTCCTGCTAATGAGTAGCCTCCCACCATGTGCAGGTCTACTTTGTTATTTAGTCTAGATTCTATGGAGGAGAAGATACCTATCATGTTGCTTTAATAATTTTCCCATCTCTAGCACACGAGTCTGTGACAACAATATCTCTGTTGACTGGTACAGACCCATCGTGTGGAATTGAATACTCACTAAATTTGTTTCCAGTGAATATGTGAGTTAAATGTGAAGGAAAGTCTGGGAATCTGTGCAAGCATTCTAATACCATGTAGAAGCAGGGAAGGCACTGATCAAATGTCAGAGTAGTGGTCCTGAACTATAGGCAGAATGTGTTTAGGGGAATATTAAAATATATAAGCAGAGACATTTAGCCTTCATTTATTAGGATGGTGGAGGTAGAGACTTAAGAAAGGCTGGGAGTCTCAGAATCAGGTTCAGTAAGGGAAAATAACAGGCACAGTATTTTCCCTTGGAAGCCTACTCATAAGTAGAAAATCTTGGAACTTTCATGAACTTTGGTTTCTTTCACATGTGATTAACCGACTGTGGTGGCTGAGGAGGAAGGTGAGGTCATGTGGAATAACTCTTGCTCCTATCTCTTTTATTAGTATCTTTAAATCACAAGTAGCTAGTAAGGGACTGGAAGTAACATTCTGTTTTCTAAGTAGAGTGTCAATGTTATTCCTTCAGTCAGAGATAAACTGCCATTGGAAAGAGAGTCCTCAGAGAATATTTTCATGAGCCAATAGACTTCAAATGAGAGAGGAAGGACAAAAGGAAAATGGGAGCTGTAGTTCATAGTTGCCTCCCAGTGACAAAATCTAACATGGGAAGTCAGAGTCTGCCAACAGGCAATGGGCACTAGAAAGAGAAGATAGGAACCTTGATTTTGTTTTTCATGCTCATGGAATGGGTTTCCTTAATCTTACATTTTTTTCAGTCTATCCTGAAGGGGAAGCCAGGTCAGGAGATCAAGGCATGAGCCAGGAGGCAGAAAGTGAAGTAAAGACAATGGAGGAGTACTGTTCACTGGTTTGCTCTCTATGGCTTGCTTGGCATGCTTTCTTGTTTTTCATGATAGGAACTTGAACTTGGGTTAAATCAACAGTGTGTTTGTCAGATTCTGTACGTTCTTGTATGTTTCTGTGACAAGTTACCCAGAAACAGAACAGGGGGTGCACCTTCTCTTCCAGTGAAGGAGGTGGTTTGGCTAATCTTACAAATGCCCTATTCACAGAACTTTCCAGAAGAATTTGTCATCTTTCTGGTCATTTTTTTTTTTTTTGAATAAAACAAAATGACAAGCTCCTGTGGTTTCTGTTTGAAGCTTATTTAGACCTGAGCTGACTGAAGTACAGAGAATCATTCACATGCTTAAAAACATTGATTCTCTAAATTCTGACCAAATAGTTTGGAATGGATGTTTATCCTAACACATTAGGGCTCATTAGGTAAAACACAGGAGCTGTCAGAGAGGATTAGCGGGGTTCTTCCTGTTTGTTTGCTTACATTTGCTTACTGGGGTTTCTACAGTCAGGCTGAGTTAGGAGTGAGGCAGCAGTGACTGATCTGAAGAGAAATTAATTAAAATATAGGAAAACGAGGGATTTTGTAAATGATTCAGATTAAAACTTTCAACAAACAGAGGAGAAATTCAGAGTTCAAACAGAATTTTAAAACATGAGAAGGTAGGGATTTGGGAATCGTCACAGGATCCTAAAAAGGAGGCCTTATAAAACCGGCAGCCCAGGTTATCGCACAGTGTGTTGTGATCTTGGACATCGTAGCACAACATGGTGAAGTTCTGGGGGAAGGGAAGTGCTGGTTTCATCACCCACTCGTTTTATACTTAAGAGATTTTTCCAGGTGATTTCACTTCTCTGATCTATTTAACGCTCATCTGTGAAATGAGAGATAACATTGGAATCTATTGTCTAACGTTATTGGAGAGATTAACTGAAAGTACTCATGGAATAAAATTTTACTCTTCCTCAATATTCGTCATTAAATCATCCTCATCATGACCATGACTACTGTCGCATCATCAATGTCAACAATTCTGATGTTTATGACAGTGACTGGTGAATGGCTGATATTCAATCTATAAGGACCCAGTGGCTCGGTGAACAAATGCTAGGTAAAATGAGCCTTTTCCCCTTAAAGCTCACCATGAGAGGCTAATACCAGGCTGTGCCCTTGGAGTTATCATGACAGGTGCCATAGTTTGCTTTCTGTTCCTATCAAAAACAACATGACCAAGAGGAAAGGGTGTATTTCACCTCACTTGCAGTTCATCATGAAAGGAAGGGAAGGGAAGGGAAGGGAAGGGAAGGGAAGGGAAGGGAAGGGAAGGGAAGGGAAGGGAAGAGAAGGGAGGGGAGGGGAGGGGAGGGGAGGGAAGGGAAGGAAAGGGAAGAAAAGAACTCAATGCAGGAACCAAGAGGCTGGAACTGAAGCAGAGCCTATGCAAGAATGCTGGTTCCTGGCTTGCTCAACCTGCTTTCTTATACAACCCAGGATCACTACCCAGGGACAGTACCACCTACAATAGCCTGACTCCTCCCACTTCAATCATTAATCAAGACAATTATTTAACAGATGTGCCAACAGACACATCTCACAGAGTACTTTTCTCCATAGAAATTCTTTCTTCTGAAATGACCCTTGATTGTGCCAAGTTAACAAAACCAGACCAGCACCTTAGGCCAAGTATAGAGATGAACAAAGGACATTCAGCATCCCCAGAGTAAGTCTTCCTAGTCTACTTTGTTGTGTTCTTACTTTGGACAATTATCTGAACATGGAAATAAATCTGTATTCGGTGAAACCACAGCTCATTCCTGATAAAGCATGGATGACGAGTTCTCTCTGCCTAGGGTACTGCAGAGGATTATGGGAATGACAGTAGACCCATATTCATAGCCCAGGATAGGCAGCCTCTGCACAGGTCTATTGTTGCATTGAAAAATATTATTTTCTCAAATCATTGATGCATTTGGAAGTTTAGTACTTTCACTTCTGATTTTTTTTTTTCAGAATAACTTGGAAACTTTTGAAGTACAGTTTTGTTTTGAAAAGCAGCCTCCATTATTTTTGGTGTCCTGCTTTGTTTGTTTGTTTTGCAGTTATTGCTTGCCTTTCAAGCACTGGGCAGACAAAATACTATCTGTCTGATCACTGGTGATCCAGGGCTGAGGCCTCTAGGTGGGAAAGAAACCTATTAAAATGCAAATCCCCCTGGAGTGATAGCCCCTAACAGCCCTGTTATCAGCAGTTGTCACCAAAGAGGGGACCAGGAGGGTGGGTGCTGTGTGAACATCTGCAAGAGGTAAGATAAAGGAAGAGGTGGGCAGGAGCCAGAGGCAAGGCTTGTCTACCCCATTCTTTTAGCAAAAGTTGGTCATAATGCCGAAAACTAGATGAAGAAGAGCAGTGAATTTCTGAGCTGGGATGAAGGACTAGACAGATATGGTGAATGTTTTTAAATAAGTCTGCTTGCAGGGAAAAGTCAGGAAATTAAAAAATCACAAAGAAGTTTTCACTCAACATAAGAAACACAAACCAGAGTTTTAAAGCCACCCACATAGGAACACAGTACTCCATTTCTTTTGGATTGATTTCTTGAAGACCCACATAGTTTGTACTTTGTGACAATGAAGCATTTTTGGAAGAGAAGGATTTCGTTCATGAAACCTCTGAGCACATTTTTGACCCTTCCAGAGTATGCTGCTCGTAGAGATGAAAATGTAATGTGCTTTTGATTTTAATTCATATTTTTAATATATTTGTTTTAATTTATATTTGTAAATGTCTGGCTTTGATTTTAGTAGCAAACAATGTTTTTGAAATGCTACTCTAGAAGTTGGCCATCCCCCTGCCTTGGGATGTTCCACCACTGATAGAGGATCCAGGACATAGGATTTACTAACCAAAGATGGTCAGGCTATAAATTAGAATTGGAGATCCTGGCTTTTTGGAGCTTAGATTTAGAGAAAAAAAATAATGATCACATAATAAAGGTAAGTGACAAACTCGACAGCATGCTACTATCATTCTGAACTCATGTGCTTTCATAAAGAATTACTGAAAATAGCTACTTTACAAATAATCTCCCTCTTCTACTGACCAGCTCACTGGCTTTGGGTTTATCTGTGAAAACGGGTAGGTGGCACTTCTTTCCTGAATGGTAGACAATGAAAAGGGAAAAGATGGGGCTTTAATCATCAACATATACATAGCCTGTAGGAGGTTTTCCAGATACCACATCATTCTTGCATTTAAGTTGCTTACCAACCCATAGACAAAAGATATATCGCAAGCAAATTAAATACAAGACAGTAATAACATGTCTCTTCGATTGATAACTAATGACTCACAGATGATGGTAAAACCATTGATAGAGGCGGCTTTCAGGAATGTCACAGGGGTTCCTGTGTTTGTGTGTGTGTGTGTGTGTGTGTGTGCATGTGTGTGTTTAAGTGTAGTTCATTGAGGTGTATCACATATCTAGAAAATTCAAGAAACCTTAAGTGTTGTGGGAGCTGCGGGCTGTGTTCCACGCGGCTCACAGCCACCGGCTAGCTTTACCCATAATAATAACATACAAATTGTATTCTTTTAAACTCTGCTTGGCCCATTATATCTAGCCTCTTCTTGGCTAACTCTAGCACCTGGACTAGCCCATTTCTAATAATCTGTGTAGCCCACGAGGCACGCTTACCGGGAAGAATCTAGCCTACGTCCATACTGGGTCGGAGCTTCATCGCATCTGCCTGGGAGAGGGGAGCATGGCATCTGAGCTCACTTCCTCTTCCTCCCAGCATTCTGTTCTGTTTACTCCACCCACCTATGTTTTAACCTATCACGGCCGAGCAGTTTTTTTATTAATTAACCAATGACCTTTCTCCATCACTTAAGTTTGTGGCTCAATGGAACTTTCAGACCCGTGCATTTATAGAACCACCATTCACAGAAATATGGATGATAGCCACAAATTAGATAATTAATTTTTTTTCCTACATCTGCTCTCCTCTGTAATTAAGTACGGTACTGACTTCCATCACTGTCTACTAATTCGTCTTAGTGTCATATAAATGGGACTGTTTCCTATGTTGTCTTTTGAATTTGGACTCGTGTTTCACACTTTTTCTGTGGCAGTTATCTGTAATCAGTGTGTGAGAACTCCATCTATTTCACATATAGATGTGAACTGGGAAAGCTGTGGTTTCTACAAGGTGTCTATGCATGTGTGTGTCAACCTGTGTGTGTGGTGCCTGTGAAGGCTAGAGGATAACCTGAAATGGTAGTCCTAATGCACTGTCCAATATATATATTTTTTGGTTGTTGTTTGTTTGCTGGTTTGTCTTGTTTTGTCTTTTTGAGACAGTTTCTTACTGGAATGGAACACATCAAGTAGTCCAGGCTAGCTGACTGACTAGCTCACTGGATCTGCCTGTTCTTGCCGTATCAGCAGTGGGACCGACTTCAGGGGCATACCATCAGACCTGTCTTTTTTAAACACATGATTCTGGGGATCAAACTCAAGCCTTCACATATGGCACTAAGTTTGAGGACTGAGCTGCCTACCCATCGCTTCAGCTATTATATTATATTTAAAAAAATGGATTTCCTGTGCTTTCCACCTCCTTCTCCCATTAAATTTTTTGCCCATTGGTCATTCAATTAAGCAATTTTTTTTTCTTATGGATTTGCTTCCTTCTAGATAAAGTTGAGAGTATCTTTCGTTAATCTATGATTTGCCTTTTCAATTTCTTAATGGCATCTTGATAAAAAGGAAACTCCATGTTATTGAATTCTAATTTATCAAATTTTTCTTTGAGGTTACTCTTTCCTGTGAACTTAAGAAATCTTTGCCAATCAAAGTGGTCCAGATGATATTTCAATTCTTTGATATGTTGACAAAGGATTAGAGGCCTGTCAGAATTTTACAACTCTGTGTAATTTCCAGGCAAAAGGTTTTCCTAAAGCGGTGCAGCTCTGGTCACTGCTGTTTCTACCATCGTCCTCTGCACAGGACAGCTTGAGTCATCCAGACAGTGCCGAGCCTTCAGAGCTCATGACTATTCGGTGCCTCAGAAGTCCACAGTTCATCTCCAGTCCTCAACCCAGGGGCTCAGACTCCGGATAAACACAGACTATAACAGCTATGGAATCTGAATAGAAGCTTCTATCTCTTTTGTTTTTGTTCAGTGGATTACGTATGCCTCAATGTTAAACTTGACTCCAGGACTAAATATCAAGACTGTGCCCTTGTGTTCCATTGTTCAGAGTTCCTAAATATTTGATAAATTTCAATGACCAGCAAGATTCTACCTTTTTATTCTTTTCACTAGGGGAAAAATAGCCCAGTTATAAACTGATATCTGTCTTATTTTTAGGCAACATGGAACACAAAAGGAAAAATTTCCCCTAATCTATAGAATAGGAATAAAAAATATAATAAGGAGAAACTGAAGTCAGGATATAAAATAAGTAAATTTAATTAATGAAAAAACGCCGTTTGATTCACGGACTTACACATTCTGACTTGTGGCTTAACTTTCGGTGTACGTGGAGGAGTGACAGCTCCATTTGTATGACTTTGGTAACTGAACTGCACCAAAGTACCTGAAACTAAGTGGTTTACATGACAGAAATTTGTTGTCTTACATCTCTGGAGGCTTCACATCTTTGGCAGATTTGATGGCCCTTGAGACATTTTCTCTGGCTTACAAAAAAAAAATCTGCCTTATCTCTGGCTTCAGATAGACCTTCCTTTGTGCTCATGAAAAATAGCCACTACTTATATATATATAAAATTTCTCTTCTCTACAAAAGACCATCGTATTGAATGAGGACCCTGTGATGGATGGGTAATTGTCTATGTGACAGAGATTAGAATGGCCTGGAAGGTGAGTCTCTGGACACATCTATGGTGGCGATTATCTGCCCACTCTGAATGGCACCATTTACTAGGCAGGGGATCATGGGTCGCACAAGAAAGGAGAAAACAAGCTGAGCACTAGCACACAGACTTAAACGGCTTCCTGTAGTTTTGTCCTGATTATGGATATGATGTAGGTAACACCATAAAACTCTTGTCATGATGAACTAGGGAACCTAGAACTGTAAGCCAAGTGAATCCTTTTTCCCTTAAAATTGGTTTGGTTAGAATATTTTCTCATAGCAACAGGAAAAAGGAATACTGAAGCCAGAACCAAGCTAACATCCTTATTTTAACATTGTCACATTTTTAAGTCCTTTCCTTTTGCTGTGCCGTATTTTGAGGTACAGGGGCGGGCATAGGAGTTAGCATACAAATTGCTTTTGGTGGGGACTGAGCACAGTTCGTTCAGTTCAAGAGGATGACTTATGGGCATCCACCGAGCATGCTGAGAGAAGGGAGCCCACATCAGAGAGTAAAACATGCTTTCTGCAGGAATGCAATTGTCACAGAACCCAAGGGCTCGAGCAGTGGAGTGCATGCAGAAATCATGAGGAAGGCTTCCCCAGACAGATACAGGAGCTGAGAAGATTGATTAGACAATGCTGATGAGAGCAGCTTGGGGGAACGTCACACACTGAGCACAGAAAGACTATGAAGGGAGATTGTCTCATTGAGGATATTGGAAGCCTGGTTTTGAAAGTAGTAAAGATTATGGGTTTGCTGGTGGATGGAAGATACTATCTCAGAGAATAACATTAAGTACAAAAGCCAAGGCTCTCAGCCTGATTTGAAGGGGTTGGCAGGACTGTATTTATTTGGTTCCTTTTAGGTCTGTGACCTTAGAACTCACTTGATATAAAAAGTCCTCTTGTACACATAAAATATATAATTTTTTTTAAATAGGCATATATTCTTTAATGAAATAGAAGCTCTCATCAAAAGCAAACAATATATCCCAGGGCCAAATGGTTTTAATGAAGAACTCTATCAGAACTTCCTATACTCCTCTAAGATTTTTATTTTTTATTTATTTATTTTTTTTTGGTTTTCTTTTTTTTATTATTATTTTTTTTATTGAGAAAAGGAGAAAAAAAAAACAAGTTTCCACCTCCTCCCAGCCTCCCATTTCCCTCCCCTTCCTCCCCCCCTACGCCACCTCCTCCCACCGTTCTCCCCCTCCCCCCACTCCTTTCCCCCTCCCTCTCCAGTCCAAAGAGCAGTCAGGGTTTTCTGCCCTGTGGTAAGACCTAGGACCTCCCACCTCCGTCCATATCTAGGAAGGTGAACATCCAAACTGGCTGGGCTCCCACAAAGCCATCACATTACGTAGGATCAAACCCCCGTGCCATTGTCCTTTGCGTCTCATCAGCCCTCATAGTTCGCCATGTTCAGAGAGTCCAGTTTTATCCCATGCTTTTTCAGTCACAGTCCAGCTGGTCTTGGTGAGCTCTCAATAGATCAGCTCCACTGTCTCAGTGGGTGGGTGCATCCCTCGTGGTCCCGACTTCTTTGCTCATGTTCTCCCTCCTTCTACTCCTCATTGGGACTTTGGAGCTCAGTCCAGTGCTCAGGTGTGGGTCTCTGTCTCTATCTCCATCCATCACCAGATGAAGGTTCTATGATGATATGCAAGATATTCGTCAGTATTGCTCAAGGATAGGGTCATTTCAGGTTCCCTATTCTCAACTGCCCAAGGAACTAACTGGGGACCTCAGCTTGGGCACCTGGGAGCCCCTCTAGGGTCAGGTCTCTTGCCAACCCTAAAGTGGTTCCCTTAACTAAGAATTGTGGTTCCGTGCTCCCCTGTCCAACCTTCCTTTATCCCAATCCTCCTGCTTTCCCAAGGCCCGACCTCCTTCCATTCTAACTTTTCTCTCCCCATCTCCCCTTACCCCCAACCCACCCCACCCCAAGATCCCAATTTTCTCCCCAGCAATTTTGTCTACTTCCCTTAGCCATGAGGATAACTATATGCTTTTCCTTGGGTTCCCCTTCTTACTTAGCTTCTTTAGATTCACCTATTGTAGACTCCGTGACCCTTATTTATGGCTAGAAACCAATTATAAGTGAGTACATCCCATGTTCATCTTTTTGGGTCTGGGATACCTCACTCAGGATAGTGTTTTCTATTTCCATCCATTTGCATGCAAAATTCGAGAAGTCATTGTTTTTTACCGCTGAGTAGTACTCTAATATGTAGATATTCCATACTTTCTTCATCCATTCTTCCATTGAAGGGCATCTAGGTTGTTTCCAGGTTCTGGCTATTACAAATAATACTGCTATGAACATAGTTGAACAAATGCTTTTGTCATATGATAGGGCATTTCTTGGGTATATTCCCAAGAGTGGTATTGCTGGGTCCAGGGGTAGGTTGATCCCGAATTTCCTAAGAAACCGAAACACTGACTTCCATAGTGGTTGCACAAGATTGCATTCCCACCAGCAATGGATGAGGGTACCCCTTCCTCCACAACCTCTCCAGCAAAGGTTATCATTGGTGTTTTTGACTTTAGCCATTCTCAAAGGTGTAAGATGATATCTCAAAGTTGTTTTGATTTGCATTTCCCTGATTGCTAAGGAAGTTGAGCATGACCTTAAGTGTCTTTTGGCCATTTGAACTTCTTCTGTTGAGAATTCTCTGTTCAGTTCAGTGCCCCATTTTTTAATTGGGTTAATTAGCATTTTAAAGTCTAGTTTCTTGAGTTCTCTATATATTTTGGAGATCAGACCTTTGTCTGTTGCGGGGTTGGTGAAGATCTTCTCCCAGTCAGTAGGTTGCCTTTGTGTCTTAGTGACAGTGTCCTTTGCTTTGCAGAAGCTTCTCAGTTTTAGTAGGTCCCATTTATTCAATGTTGCTCTTAATGTCTGTGCTTCTGGGGTTATACATAGGAAGCGATCTCCTGTGCCCATCTGTTGTAGGGTATTTCCCACTTTCTCTTCTATCCTTTTCAGTGTGTTCGGGCTGATATTGAGGTCTTTAATCCATTTGGACTTGAGTTTTGTGCACGGTGAAAGATGTGGGTCTATTTTCATTCTTCTAGAGGATGACATCCATGTGTGCCAGCACCATTTGTTGAAGATGCTTTCTTTCTTCCATTGTATACTTTTAGCTCCTTTATCAAAAATGAGGTGTTCATAGGTTTGTGGGTTAAAATCCGGGTCTTCTATACTATTCCATTGGTCGACTTCTCTGTTTTTATGCCAGTACCACACTGTTTTCATTACTGTAGCTCTGTAATAGAGTTTGAAGTCAGGGATGGTAATGCCTCCAGAAGATCCTTTATTGTATAGGATTGTTTTGGCTATCCTGGGTTTTTTGTTTTTCCATATAAAGTTGATTATTGTCCTCTCCAGATCTGTGAAGAATTTTGATGGGATCTTGATGGGGATTGCATTGAATCTATAAATTGCCTTAGGTAGAATTGCCATTTTTACTATGTTGATCCTCCCAATCCAAGATCAAGGTAGATCCATCCATTTTTTGGTATCCTCTTCAATTTCTTTCTTCAATGCCTTAAAGTTCTTGTCAAATAGATCTTTCACTTCCTTGGTTAGATTTACCCCAAGATATTTAATGCTGTTTGTGGCTATCGTGAATGGTGAAGCTTCTCTGATTTCCCTCTCTGCTTCCCTATCCTTTGTGTATAAGAGGGCGACTGATTTTTTGGAGTTGATCTTGTATCCTGCCACATTACTAAAGCTGTTTATCAGCTGTAAAAGTTCTTTGGTGGAGTTTTGGGGGTCGCTTAAGTACACTATCATATCATCTGCGAATAACGAAAGTTTAACTTCTTCCTTTCCAATTCGAATCCCCTTGATCCCATTATGTTGTCTTATTGCTATTGCTAGAACTTCAAGTACTATATTGAAGAGGTATGGAGAGAGTGGACAACCTTGTCGTGTTCCTGAGTTAAGCGGGATGGCTTTGAGTTTCTCTCCGTTTAATTTGATGTTAGCTGTCGGCTTGCTGTATATAGCTTTTATTATATTTAGGTATGACCCTTGTATCCCTAATCTCTCCAAGACTTTTAACATAAATGGATGTTGAATTTTGTCAAATGCTTTTTCAGCATCTAATGAGATGATCATATGGTTATTTTCCTTCAGTTTATTTATATGCTGGATTACATTGATAGATTTTCGTATTTTGAACCAGCCCTGCATCTCAGGAATGAAGCCTACTTGATCATAGTGGATAATTTTCCTAATGTGTTCTTGGATTCGGTTTGCCAGTATTTTGTTGAGGATTTTTGCGTCGATGTTCATGAGTGAGATTGGCCTGTAATTCTCTTTCCTGGTTGAGTCTTTGTGTGGTTTTGGTATCAGAGTAACTGTAGCTTCATAAAAGGAATTAGGTAATGGCCCTTCTGTTTCTATATTGTGGAATACATTAAGGAGTATGGGTATTAGCTCTTCTTGGAAGTTCTGGTAGAATTCCTCATTGAAACCATCTGGTCCCTGGCTTTTTTTGGTAGGGAGGTTTTTGATAACAGCTTCTAATTCTTCGCGACCAACAGGTCTGTTTAGATTGTTCACCTGGTCCTGGTGTAACTTTGGTATATGGTATTTATCTAAAAAAGTGTCCATTTCTTTTACATTTTCCAGTTTTGTGTTATACAGGCTTTTGTAATATGATCTGATGATTCTCTGAATTTCCTCTGTGTCTGTGGTTATGTCCCCCTTTTCATTTCTGATCTTATTAATTTGCGTATTCTCTCTCTGCCGTTTGATTAGTTTGGATAGGGGTTTATCAATCTTGTTGATTTTCTCCAGGAACCAGCTTTTTGTTTCATTGATTCTTTGGATTGTTTTCTGTGTTTCTATTTTGTTGATTTCAGCCCTCAGTTTGATTATTTCCAATCTTCTACTCCTCCTAGGTGAGTCTGCTTCTTTTTTTTTTCTAGAGCTTTCAGGTGGGCTGTTAAGTCTTCAATATGTGCTTTCTCTGTTTTCTTTAAGTGGGCACTTAGTGCGATGAACTTTCCTCTTAGCACTGCTTTCATAGTGTCCCATAAGTTCGAGTATGTTGTTTCTTTATTTTCATTGAATTCAAGGAAGACTTTAATTTCTTTCTTTATTTCTTCCTTAATCCAGGTATGGTTCAGAAGTTGAGTGTTCAGTTTCCATGAGTTTGTAGGCTTTCTGGGGGTAGCATTGTTGTTGAATTCTAACTTTAATCCATGGTGATCTGATAAGACACAGGTGGTTACTAATATTTTTTTGTAACTGTGTAAGTTAGCTTTGTTACCGAGTATGTGGTCAATTTTCGGGAAGGTTCCATGAGCTGCAGAGAAGAAGGTATATTCTTTCCTCTTCGGGTGGAATAATCTATAGATGTCTGTTAAGTCCATTTGCTTCATTACTTCCATTAATTCTCTAATTTCTCTGTTAGGTTTCTGTTTGATTGACCTGTCCATTGGTGAGAGAGGAGTGTTGAAGTCTCCTACTATTAGTGTGTGTGGTTTGATGGCTGCCTTGAGTTTTAGTAATGTTTCTTTTACATACGTGGGCGCTTTTATATTAGGGGCATAGATATTCAGGATTGAGACTTCATCCTGATGAATTGTTCCTGTTATGAGTATATAATGTCCCTCTCCATTTCTTCTGATTGATTTAAGTTTGAAGTCAACTTTGTTAGAAATTAGTATGGCCACACCTGCTTGTTTCTTAGGACCATTTGCTTGATAAGCCTTTTCCCAGCCCTTTACTCTGAGTAGGTGCCTGTCTTTGTGGTTGAGGTGTGTTTCTTGTAGACAGCAGAACGTTGGATCCTGTTTTCGTATCCAATCCCTTAGCCTGTGCCTTTTTATAGGTGAGTTGATCCCATTGACATTAAGTGATATTAATGACCAGTGGTTGTTAACTCCGGTCACTTTTTTAGTAGTAGGGTTTGTGTGTTTCCCTTCTTTGAGTTGCGCTGGTGAAAGGTCTCTAGACGACTGAGTTATTGTGGGCATTGTTGGACTCCTTGGTTAGTGATTTTCCTTCTATAATTTTCTGTAAGGCTGGATTTGTGGCTACGTATTGTTTGAATTTGTTTTTATCCTGGAAAATTTTGTTTTCTCCATTTATAGTGAACGAAAGCTTGGCTGGATATAGTAGTCTGGGCTTGCATCCATGATCTCTTAGTTTTTGCAGTACATCTATCCAGGACCTTCTGGCTTTCATGGTTTCCATAGAGAAGTCAGGTGTAAGTCTGATAGGTTTACCTTTATAAGTAATGTGGCCTTTTTCCTTTGCGGCTCTTAATATTCTTTCTTTATTCTGTATATTTTGCGTTTTGATTATTATATGGCGAGGGGATTTTTTTTTTTTGATCCAGCCTATTTGGTGTTCTGTATGCTTCTTGAACCTTCATAGGTACCTCTTTCTTCGGGTTGGGAAAGTTTTCTTCTATAATTTTATTAAGTATATTTTCTGTACCGTTGAGCTGCACTTCTTCTCCTTCTTCTACTCCAATTATTCTTAGGTTTGGTCTTTTTATTGTGTCCCAAATTTCCTGAATGTTTTGTGATGAGAATTTGTTGGTTTTGCTGTTTTCTTTGATCAGTGTGTTTATTTTTTCTATGGTATCTTCAGTGTCTGATATTCTCTCTTCTATCTCTTGTAATCTGTTGTTAGTACTTGTTTCTGTCATTCCTGTTCGTTTACCCAGATTTTCCATCTCCATTCTTCCCTCGGTTTGTGCTTTCTTCATTGCTTCCATTTCATTCTTCATGTCTTGAACCGCTTCCCTAACCTGTTTGATTGCTTTTTCTTGTTTCTCTTGGTTTTCTTGCGTGTCTTTGAGCGATTTATTCATTTCCTCTACCTTTTTGTTTGTAATCTCTAATTGTTTATGGCAGTTTTTCACCTTCTGTTTAAGGTCCTCTATTATTTTCATATAGTTCACTTTTGAGTCGATTTCTTCTATTTCTTCAGGAGTAGGGTGTACAATTCTTCTTATTTCGGGATCCCTGGTTTCTGGTGGTGTCATGTTGCCTTTCAGATTGTTGGAGGAATTCTTGTATTGGCGCCTTCCCATCTCTTCCTTCAAATGGAGCCAGGAGAGGCCTGGTCTCTTGGTCCAGTCTTTGCTGTGATTGACTCTCAGGGTATATCTCTTCAGTGTAGAAGCAGGAACCGTTCCCGTCCAGATGGGATTCCTCCGCAACCGTCCTGATGGGATTCCTCAGCAACTAAACAGGGCAGCCGGTAGCCCAATGATCCAGGGCCAACAGGATGAATGGAGCAGGGTGGGGGTGGTATCCAGGAGCGCGCTGGAAGCCTGGCGCCTGAGCTGAAGGTGCCCGGTTCCCTTACAGGGGACCCTGAGGCCTGCCCGGCTGGCAGGCACTCACCGCTCTGGGTGGGTCGCCTTAGTTTAGGAGCTTAAGACTGTAGTTGAGCACTGGTCCTAGCATACAGCAGGGCAGGGTTGGGGAGGGGTGCTGGGTCGTGCGCTAAGATTTTTATTTTTAATTGTGTGTGTGTTTGTGTGTGTGTGAGAGAGAGAGAGGGAGGGAGGGGGAGGGAGAAAGAGAGAGAGAGAGAGAGAGAGAGAGAGAGAGAAATAAAGGTACTTTTGGGGTCTAGAAGAAAGTATTAAAGCCCTTGGAACTGGTGTTACAGATCCTGTGAGTCTTCCTGATCTGAAAGGGGTGCTGGGAACCAAACTTAGGTTCTTTGAAGACTACAAAGTTCCCTTAAATGCTGAGCCATCTCTCTAGCCTCAAGAAATGATTTTTGAAATCCTTGCAACCACATTCTCACGAGGTATATATTGTTGTTTCTCAGAGGAACAGGGTATCTAATCTCTCTCCAGACAGTCTAAAATTCTCTATCTATACCTATATATGCCTATAAAGTCTCCACATTTTTGAACTCTGGCATCTTGTAGGAGGCATTAAGTCTTATAGACAAACCACACCCGTGGTATCATTGAATAGTTCATGTCCAAGAAAGTAGAGGAGGCACAGGTAGAATCATGGCCAGATACATGCTGGCATTGTTCCAGTCTCAATTGTCACCTCTCTTCAGATGCCCAAGGGAGGTAGCAAAGATACGTAATAACTGCATGGGGAGAAATTGAAATGAATGACCTAACGAGCTACATGCCAAAAGCATATTCCACTATTCTCTTCATCGAGTACAGGGCTTCAGTGATCATAAAAACCTGCACAATATAAAGAGTAAAACAAAGCACCAAGAAATTCCCTGCCATTGTTATCTTGTGATGGTTATTATTTTCAATTCCCCTTTCTGCGGGGGCAGGGGAGATATTTGTCCAATTCTACATAACCAAGCCCATAAAATCTTTGGTACTGGCAACATGGTTTTGTTACACCTTTTAATCACGAGGTTTTCATCTACCTCATTATTTTTAATAGCTGTGTGATACTCCTTTGGGTGGATAAACCATCATTTTTTACACTCCTTTTTCTTTGAACAACCTTAAACTTCTTTCCAAGTTTTTGCCATTGCGACCAGACTTCATGAATACCCTATCTACCACTATCCACTTTCCCTATTATTTTCTTTAGATAAACCTCTAGAATCGGTAGGCATTTCTTGAAATGGTACTTGTGGGTAAGACATAAATCTGCGCTAAAATATGCTGGCCCCCTTTTGTATTTTAAAGAACTTTTTAGCAGAATATTTATGGCTGTTTAAGTGTTTTTCCATTTTACCTTCAATGACAGCACAGTGCAACCTTCAGACCTGCTAGATGGTTTGGAAGCAGGGAACGTCCATTGCTATTTCTACTTCTATGGGCAAGGGAGCAAGGCCATTTCTAAAGGATGTGAGTATTAAACACTCCTATGGCACTTGAGTGAAATGCAAGCTGGGTATGAGATGGGGTTTTGTTTTGTCTTGTTTTTTGCCATTAAATGAAAGTAGACAATATAAGCAATGCACCGAAGGATGGGAAAGCTGCAGGGAGAATAGACAAAATAATTGTCACAGGCTTGGTGATGAGGAAAACAGGAATTGGAGTGTTTCGATCCATGGTTTGCTCTTTTGGCTTGTGAGAACCTTCTTTCACAATCTCCTTCCTTGACCTAAGCATCATCTAAGAAGAATCTTTCACTCTTTGCTGAGAAGGAGTTCTCTTGTCTCTGTGTGTCGTTTCTCTCCCTATGCCATGAAAACCCTGCTCTCTCATTGCTCTGCCTAAAAGACACACCTGTGTGACTATGAAGTTTCTGTCCAGGTGTTCATCTTTCATGATTTGGAAGGCTATCCTCCCCAGATACCCTGGATCCTAGCACTGGAGTTCCCTCTATTTGCATCCATTTTTGCTTTAAACATTGTAGCGATTTCATTGAATTTACATGTTTCATTTTGGTTGTCTGTTGTTCTTCATCCAAGGATAGCATTCTTGAGTGTAAATGACTAGGTCTGTCATAGTCTCCCTTCTATCATTAGGGCTAATTCGGTCTTAGTGAATTGCAGGCGTGAATGAATGTGTTTAATGAATGAATAAGTCAGGCTGCAAACTGTCGCTGGAGAGACACTTCTCCAAACAAGGGGCTGTGAAGGAAGATGGTGGGCTTGGGTTTATGTTCTGGAGGGGCTAGGCAATGAAATGTTCTCTTATGAAACATTTATTTTATTTTGAATTGTATGTGTGTGTGTGTATATAGGTACGTGCACGTTAGTGTAGGTACCTACAGAGGCCAGAAGAGGGCATCTGATCTCTGAGGATGGGAGCCAGTTCACATTGGGGCTGGGAAACAAATAGAGATGGTCCATAAAAGTACTGTATGTTCTTAACTGCTGCGTCATCTCTCCAGCTCCTAGGCAACCAAATGCTCTAAAATTATCTGGCTTCAAAATTTCAGTAGAAAGGTACCCACAAAGCTCTAGAAGAGAAATCAGCCGCTGTGCGTGTCCCCCAAACCATGACTAGATGATGTGATTAGTAATTTCTCTCTGCCATATCTCTGGAAGATGACTTCATGGACATGCAGTCGCTGAAGACAACTGATTTGGAGAGAAAGACAAGGAATATGGAAATGAATGTAGAAAGAGAACTGTGACACGAGTTTGTATTCTGCCATGATTAACTAAGAAGAACATTCTCCAAATGGTTTTGTAGAACATATTTTTTTAACAAAAAAATTACTGTCTATGAACTATAACAGACCCTCAAGGAAAAAGATTATTTAGCTGCTTCTAATCTCAAGTTTTTGAAATGTCATGTGACACGTATTTTTTTTTTTATTCTAAAGAATACTTCTTAGGGATTGGATCTTAAATGTCCTCTAATGTAGCAGTGATTAAAAGCCTCAGTCCCAGCCTGCAGTGACAGCAGGGGATCGTGACATCTTTCCTGGGTGGGAATCAAGTGAATGCAAGTTAGGTCACTGGGGATTTGACTTCAAAAGGCACACTGGGATCCTGACTGCTTCCGCTTTCTTTTTTTCCCTTCTGTCAAGAGATAAGGAGCCAGCGGGAGAACTGACCCTGCTCCTTGCTGTTGGCTGCATTGAATGAGCCATCTGAGGCAGTGCTGGCGAGCTCTTCCAGGTAGTGGTGATGATGGAAAACGGGCAGTCTGACTTACCTAACTTCCACTCAGGCCCAGAGCCAGGGCTTTGAGGTGGCCCACCCCAATAGCTACTGACTCTGTGAACTGTTGGAGCGCGTGAAGGGGACACACCTATAGCTCCAAAACTGCACTATCACCATGACATAGAACAACAATGGGATATCTAAGAAGAGCCCCAGTGAGAGCCCATTTTGGGTGGTGTAGCAGAAACCAGAGGCCTTGAGTCTGACCATTCAGTACTGGCAATGAATAATCGCAAGTAATGATGAACATACACTAAAGGATCACCTGTTTCTCAATGGGCCACACTAAAACTTTAATGATAAGATTATTATTCTTATTTTTTTGTTATTGTTTGTTTGGTTTGGTTTTTGTTTTGTGGGGGAGAAGTGGATGCCAGGGGATGGGGAGCTAAGTCAAATCAGAATGCGTGATGTGAAATCCACATACTCAATAAATGTTTTTTAAAAAAGAATTAAGTAGCCTCCTCTATCAAATATGTCCTCCACCAGAGTGCCCAAGTGTTCTTCATTGTCACTAGCTCAATACAGCAGGGGCCAGTCACCATGGACTAAAACACCTGATACTATAGGACCAAATAAATGGATCTGGCAAGCATGGTGGCTCATGCCTATAATCAACACTGAGAATGATGAGGCTGGAGGATTAACATAAGTTCAAGGCTATCTTGGGCTACATTAGAAGCTCCAGGTCCCACCTGGCTACAGAATTAAGTCCTGTCTCTATAACCCCAAATCAATCAATTGATAATCCAATTTTTCCCTCTTCTAAGCACTTAGATAATACTCAGATATCATCCCAGTGGTTAATAGCGAATACAAAAATCTACTCATAATTATATAAAAAGAGAAATAATGACTAGAAAATTGAGGGGAAAAAATGAGTTCTGAGATTGTTCCAGAATGTGTTTGGCTTCCATTGCCATAATAGCTCTTAAGGCTGTTAAGGTTTTGTGTGTCATGACCTTATATAAGCTTTTTGTTTAAAATACTTAAACACTTCTAAGATTTATCAGTTAAGACAAACGTATGGAGGGAAAATATATAAACCCAAGTTACCACTGATAAAATGTATGTTTATTTTCATTCAGTACACATGAGGCTCAAATAGATTGAGTAGAAGTGTTAAAAAATACATTATTTTTAAAGTAATGTAGAAAACATTTGAGTTAGATATGCTGTTTGTAAACAGCTACATGATTTCTGCTTATTTTAAGTACATCAAATGTGTTTCCCCAAAGAGAATAAATATTCTCAGTTTATTTCTATTTATCCTCCTAATTTGTTCATCTCTAAAATTCTATAAGTCAATGAATTTCAAATTGGCAGGATTTGAATTAATGTGTTCTAACGATCACAGATCAAAGCTTGGCATTTTAAATGAAAATAAGCCTTCTATTGTGCCTCTGCCACACAGCTCTCTGGAGTATATGAAGATACTCCAGGTGAATAATCACCTCCAATGATTGCCTGTTCCAATCATTTTTTACTTCTTTTTAAGAAAAACTAATTCTGGTAGCATGAAGTTTTTCCATGTGTAAATACCGCCTCCCCCTAAAAGATAGACTATTTTAAGTAGAGATCATCATCACCCAACAACATGACCTATAGATAGGATGGAGAAAAATTTTAAATATGATGTGAACAAATATTAATGATTAAAATACCAAGATACATAGGACTATGCTGCAATGCTTACATCCACTTCACGAAAGTAAATCCCCATCCCTAAGTTGGGAAAAATTACAGCATTTTCTCCTTTTAATTGTAGTAATAGATGACTGAGTTAATAGGTAAACCTTCCTTAGATAATGCCAGGTAATTGATCATGAAGTATTCAATTACAAGACTGTGATAAGCTGAGAAACAACCTAGCTATACTCCTTCCTTCAGCCTCATTAGTTTTGCCCGCCTCTCTCTCTCTCTCTCTCTCTCTCTCTCTCTCTTTCTCTCCATGTGTGAGTGTGTATGTGTGTGTGTGTGTGTGTGCATGTGTGCGTGCGTGTGGCTGTCTGTGGAATCTGGAAGAGAGCATCAGATCCCCCTAGAACTGGAGTTACAGGTGACTGTAAGTCAACAGACATGGGTGCTGAAAACAAACCTCAAGTTCTCGCCAAGAGAAGCATATGCCCTTAACCAGGTTACCATCTGTGAAGCCCTCTTAGCCCTGGTTTTAAATGTTTCAGGAAGCAGCTGCTGTGTTTGGTACTTCTCATCATTTGACAAGCCACCCGACAGGAGCAAGGGAGGAAAGACTGGGTTTTTTTTTGTTTGTTTGTTTGTTTGTTTGTTTGTTTTTGACTCACAGTTTTCTGTAGTTTTGTTGATGGTAGTTGGTTTTGTATGCCTGGGACATCATAGCAGCTTTTCTTCAGTGCTGATGAGATGTGGGACAAGTAACTCCCATGCTGAGCTGTCTGTCAGCTGCCTTTCTTCCATTTTCGTCCCATCTATCCTCCCACAAGGTGGGTCCCCTACCTCAGTTATGCCTCTCTGGAAATGTCCTCCTAAGCATACCTGAACGGGTTCCTCACCAGTCTGAAGCACAGTGGCATGAACAAAGATGGATCATTACAAGACCTAACTTTGGCCCCTTCTCTCATCCGGTTGACATGGCACAATCCAACTTGTTTTGTGCATCTCAAACAGTCTTCAGTTTGAATTTTAAAAGAGCCCATTTTAAAGATCCCAATCAGGGAGCACTTTCTCGTTTGATGGTTTGTCAACATTTTAAGTAAAAACATTTTGAAGAGTATGAAGATTCCAAGGCATCCGCTAGACGCATCATCTAATTTTAACCTCCAATTAGCATTATATTTGAAATGTGACACCGGGTAAATGAACAAGCACAAATTATATGTTTGTGTTTATGACTATATAGCACATATTCTCCTCCTTCTTTAGGTGGAGATCTGGGATAGTTACGACCAAAAAAAAATTGATTTGGAGACACAAATTATTTCTGTGATATGTAGTAGAGGCCACCATCAGTGTAAGTCCATTAAAATACCCGCTGGCTGGTGTGGCCACACACGCTGGAGTGTAGATCTTTGACTCTGGAGATATTCAAACCTGGTTCAAGCTGTCTGTCTTCGCCACACTCTGGCTTTGTGCTCTGATAAGCATCAACATAGGAGGTGCTGATGATTGCGATGTGCCGGGGACTGTGAACACCTAGTCTGTCAGAGACTTGTAAAGAATAAGCCAGAATAAGCACATGTAGTAGTTCTACAGTGGCAGTTCCTGCACTGCTGTTAACACCCATACATCCCATAACAGTGCTTTGGTCAGAGATAGACCACATGCATGGTAGGTGTGTAGGGGTAGGCTGTACCATCTAGGTGTTTATATTTTATACTATGTGCGTACGAGGATGAAATTGTCTAATGCTATATTTCTTAAAATGTGTCCCCATTTCTAAGTGACACATGATTCCTCTTGTCACAAGAACCCCACGAGATGTCCGAAGTAGTTACATGGAACAGTAGCTAAGAGCTAGAGGAAAAGCTCTGTTGTTGGAGGCTGCTCATTTGGTCCTGGCTGCTTAGACCAGAAATAACCACTCAGAAACTATCTTATTTGCAATACTGTTTTGCCAATAGTTTAAGCATATTGCTAGCTAGCTCTTTGATCCTAAACTAACCCATCTCCATTCATTTGTACATCACCACGGGGTCGTGACCTACAGACAAAGTTTCGGCGGGTTGTGGAAGGACATGTCTGTCCCAGGTAGTGGTTTACCCTTGACTCTGCCCACTCTCTCTCTATATCTTTTCCAGCCTGCCTGTGTTCTGTTAGGCAATTGGCCAAAAGAAGCTTCTTTATTCATTTTCTAGTAAAAGCAACACATATACAGAAAAACTTCCCACACCCAAGCTCCGCGGTTAAGAACATGTACTGATTTTATAGGGGACCTGAGCTTAGTTACAAGAACTCATATTTGGCAGCTCAAAACCACTATAACTCTAGCTCCAGAGAATCCACTGCTTTCTTCTGATCTCCATGGCCACCAGGAACACAAGTGGTACACAGACAGCTATGTCGTCAGAATTTCTATTCCCACAAAAATAATCAAAATAATAAAATGAATCTTTAAAGAAAGATCACTAAGAAATGGCCCCTGTGCTCCTAGATGCTCCAGCCTGTGGCTTTTGGGTCAGTGGGCTTAGAAAGAGCTAGAAGTATTAGTGACTGATACTGGTCTGGACGTACCACTTTTGTTCCCTTTATATATTAGCCAAAGTAGAACTTGAAAATCGTCTTGCACTGATAATTTTTAGGTTTGCTAAGGATTAGCTTTAGGATTTCAGGTAAAATGTTTTCTCCCACTTTAGCTTTAGTTTTTGTTTTTTCACACCTAAAGAGTAAGGATAACTGGAATACATACCTGTCTGTCAGATTCCCATTATCGTAACACATCTCAGTAAACCAGTTTGTAAAGAAAAAAGATTGATTTTGGCTCAAGATATTTAAAACTGCACCAAATGATCTTTTGTCCTCAGTTCTTTGGTTCCTCGATGAGGCCACTCATCTAGGCAGCAACACCACAAACGTTGTAGAAAACCCTTCCCTCCTGAGTAGAAGACAGTGGAAGGAGTTAAATACAATGGTGGTGTCCTTTGAGGGCGTGTTCTCAGTAACCGGAAGACCCATTCCATACCCCAGTTATTGATCTCATCATCTTGCAACATGCCAAGCTGGGGACAATAGCATTCATACATTGAACTGTGGGGGCCACAAATACAACCATAACAACACGTGCTATAAATTTTACGAAAACTTCAAAGATCTAGTGATGTTCAGTACTATTACTTCTTCTTACTCTGAAGTGAAACAGAAATCACACTTCAATTATTTTATGTTATTTTTTCTTTAGAAAAGGTTTCTTCCGGTTATCAGGAACTTTTGGAGAGCTCAGTCAGAAATTAAGCAAATGTAACCAGGCAGGACTCTCTCTTTTTTTTTTCTTCCCTTAGCTCATGGATTCTCATTTAGTAACATTTTGAGGGCATTGGAGTTAATATTAATAATAAGAAGAATGACCCTTTGCAGCCTCAGAGAAAAAGGAAAGGGCATCATTCTTCCAGCGCTCTTCTTAAGGAGGCCTTCCTTGAGTGCGCAGGACATCAGATTGCCGTGGATCGTGCTACCCTGTGGCAGAGTCTTTATCATTGCGGTACCTCTAATCATAACACACTGAGAATCAGATATTTTACCCTAATGGATGTCATCTTAAAGAGCGTGCTATGATGAATATATGTAAATATCTCATGAATTTAACCAGACTTTCAGTTCTGAACTCTGACTTCCAGGAGCCAGGAAGAACTAATTGAATAATAGAATACTCATAATTTAATAGCCACAAGGAAGCTGGAAGTGTCCTGTAAAGCCAATGTGAGTGTATACATGACCGTTGTTAGCATGGAATTTGAAATGATTCCTCAGGTCCCTTGTGTCTTTCAGATGTTAAATTGGAAGGAAAAACATGCTTATAGCACTAGACACACAACACTTCTCTTAGAGAGAACTTCATTGGTCTCCAGTATAAAATATAATTCTTAGACCCTCAGTGGGTGGGTGCTCCACAAGTGCTTGTTAACCACAAGGAAAATTCTGGAAGGTCACAGAGGAAATGCCCAGGACTCTGTTGAGTTCTTTTTGCAGGTTGTATTGCTATAAGCCCTCAGGCAATGCCCTGGATTTCCACCTTTTAACTTAGAAGAAAACAGCCCCTAAGGCCAGACCTTCATCAAGTTTCATTTAAGCTGCTGAAACAGTGTCCTGATGTGTGTTTCTCTCACCTTGCATATATGTGGTAGACTATTAGCCCTAACATATGGCTCTGAGCATATCCCTTTCCTAAAGGACACTGACACGCTCTTTGGTAACAATCACCTGGTCCAGTAACATGCAGCTCAAGATAGGAGCATATACAAAGATTACAGCTAGAGATTGGTGGTAATGCCACTGATAAGCATTGAAAAAGTCCCCAATTTAATGGTCTTGAAGATTTCTTCGGAAGAAATTTGTAAAATAAAGCAGGGCATTTGGATGTAAGTATATCACAATTTAGACTTAGGAAAGTTCTAATTTCTTTGGGCTCTGGGTCTTGCCTTCTCCTATGAGTAAGCATTTCTCCCATAGTTACACAGCTGGCCAGTGTAACATCCTTAGCATGTACTCATTCATGACAAACAAAAGACTCTTCTATTCTAAGGAACAAAAAGAAATGGGGAAAGAGAGGCAATAGGAGGTAAGATATGTAATAGTTTACTGGTCAATGACCATGTAATTCAAGACCAATAAAAGGTTCAATAAGTGAGCTTGAGAGATAGCTCATTTTCTGAACTATTTGCCTTGTCCACGTGTGGACCTGAGTTTGACTCCCAAAACCTATACAAAAAAACCTGTGCGTGGTGCAGTGGTATACAGCTGTAATCAGGGTGGTTGGAAAATTGAGACAGAATAACTGGGACCTACTGGACGGCCAGCCTACCTGGATCGAAGAACTCCAGACCAGTGGAAGTCACGGTCTCACATGAGATAAACACTCAGGTTTTCCCTCTGACCTCCACGCATTCACCCAGACACACATGAAAGCACATGCATGTGAAGACAATGATTTAATATGTAATCTATGTATATTTCTAGATATGTAATATCTAGAGTCTTAATTCTATGAAAATTGTGAAGCATAATTGGTTTCTTATAGTTTAGCTAATTCTTGCGATTTGGGTTCATTAAGGCAAAGGCTTTCAGTACCACGGAGAAGTTGTAAGTAGGGCAAAATGAAAACTAAACCTTTATTAGTCCACGGCCTGGTAACAACTAGTTCCTTCACAAGGAAGTTCCTAAGGCCCCATCTCTGGATGGAGTGTGATTTTGTGTTTCTCATAAGGTTATTGGACGCTGACTGCTATTCCCCCCACATCCCACATGCCTACATGTTATTGTGTGTGGAATCAATCACATCTTAACAGTAGTCCTGGTAATTACAGAGCAGATTGTGATTTTTCAAATTCCCCTTCAGGTGAAAGTTGTCATTTTCTCCATCCTCTCTCAAGAAGAAGGCTCGTGCTGGTGTAACCTACATGAAGTGGACTGGGCAGGTTAGATATGAAAGCATCCCGTATCCAGCTGGTTATGTTTGAAGTATTGCCACTCTACCGTGGCAGGAGATGTTTTAAATCAAAGGAATAGAAAGCACCAAAGAGGGGGACACTCTTTTATTATTTTTTTTTCCTGGAGGTTTGTATTCCTGGTGACCCTGCTTAGAAACCAAGCTTTTCCCTTCAAAAATTTGATTTCCTGATAGAGAATGAATAGCAGTTCTCATTTGCAGCGAATCAATCATGAAAAATAAGATGGGATTATGGCATAAAATATGAGCAGGATATTATTTTTGCCATAATTATACAGTCGGAAGAAGGGACAGAGGAAAGGAGGAGGAGTTAAAATGAGAGAGCCAGAGAGAACTCTCAGAAACAGAGATCCATGAGAGAGAATAAGTATAAGAGATTCATAAAGATTCACAGAGAAAGAGATAGAGACAAAATAGGGAGAGAAGGGGGTGAGTATCATTTTCAGTTTTAGACTGAAGATAAGCAATAACTACAAGATAAGAAAAAGTACAGTATGGTAAAATGTAAGAATAACGTACTATAGGGTACATGTTAGAAAACTCTATCCCATCACCAAATTAACCTACTCGAAGTGAGCTAAGAACAATTTTTGCATTGTTAAATATTGGGAAACAAAAATGTCACAATACATAAAGTTGTATGAAATTCTAATCACCAAATGAACCACGATTTACTGGTGCTTGGCTCCCCTCACTCATGAACTTGTAGAAAGCTGATTTTTTTTTACTGTAGTCAGAGAGTGATGACTCATGCCTAGACACTGCGCAGGCTCCCTTCCTTCAACTTGCCCATTGTAGAAATTTCTTGGACAGTAATTAGAGAAAATGGGATCATTTGAAGGACCAATGGACAATGCAAATGACTAGTATGCAGCATTGTTTTTATAGCACTAAGTTAACAATTGGGGTTGATTGAATGCCAATTTAAAACCCCAGGCATTTGTTATTATTTACAACAGAAATGCAAGACATTGAAGAGACTATGTCTAGGTCAGGGTGAATAATGCTTTATTTAATCTTGAAAAGCTTCTATCTGTATAGTGAGGAGGATGGCACTTTTGAAAATGGATAGTCTTCTGTATTTTCATCTCCTGGGTGGAGAGTAGGCTTGAGATGGTCATCTCCCTTACTACACAAGGTGGGTCTGGTTCTCTGAGACATAAAGACCCTTGGTTCTATGTCCTGGATTCTTGCTTGGTGAAGAGAGGACTAGCCCTATGAAGCTGAACATCTGAGGTGTGTGTGTGTGTGTGTGTGTGTGTGTGTGTGTGTGTGTGTGTGTGTATGTGTATGCCTATGAGCTGGTGAAGTATAAATTTTAGATGTTTCATGGCTCTTCATTTTGTTGTTGTTTGCTTGCCTTTTTCAGTCCTGAGAGCCTAGGTTCTGGCATGCTCAGCAGGAATTCCACTGCAGAAATGAACCACTTTCCCTTTCTTTTGAATTTTTTATTTTGAAACAAAAATCTCACCAAACTGTCAAATCTGAAGCCCAAGACCTGTTTCTCTTGCCTCTACATTGGTTGAGACTACAGGTCTGTCTTACCATGCCTTGCTGGTTTTTGGATTTGAAGTGAGTCAGTTTGAGCTTTGTACAGGAATATAATTTAGATCTGAACAGCAGAGGTCCAGATGTCATGTCTATTCACATATTATTGTAAGATGAACCTAGAAACTAATGTGCACTGGAGTGGGGATGTTACTTACGCTTTCCTATAACAATCTAGTAAAATTATAAAACTACTCTCATTTACAGTGAAGAAAAATGTACATGTCTTCTTTTACCTAATATGTTTTGACTGATGATTGCAGATACAAGTAGTTGCATGTAATTGGATATCCTGAGTATGTACCACTATAAGGCCTTTTTATTTATCTTTACAGAATCATTTAATTTTAGTAGATGAACACACACGTGAAAATGGTTTGTTTTAGTCTCTCATTTCCAGTTCTTACAAAAGGCTTCCTAATTGCTCATCACTGAATACTGTAAACGTAAATTTTCTACTCCAATAAGATGGACAGACACAAGTTAACTGAAACAGAAATATACATGAATATGTGGATGAACTTCTTGCTTTTACGTAGAAATTTTATAATGGTTCAAAATGTCCTATAATTTACAGTTTTAAAATTGATGAAATTCCCAGCAATGTAGAATTAGAAATAGTAATAGACAAAATTTGTTTCAGGTATTACTTACTAAAAATGCAAAATAGGCAACAATCTATCTTTATTCACATTTCTATGTTTGATAAATATTGAGGCTACTAATGTGGAGAGAATTTAGTCCCAAGAATGCTAAGCATTAATATTTACAGTACTGTGAATGATATTAGTTAGGCATCACAAATAATTAAAGACACATATAGCTCTAGAATAACTATCAAGTCACTATGTTATGGAAGGTAAACATATAAACTGCCACCAGTAATTGTGATCTCTAAACTGTGTAAAGATTTACATCTATATTTAAATATACCAAAATTTATCTTGTTTAAAAAATTGTAAAAACTTAGTTTAAAACATGGAGCATAAAGTTTTAATCACATTGTAACCTTGTTATCACTAGATGACAGGGAAAAGGTAAAACTGCTTATATATAATATATATGTAATATATACTTTATATATAATACCTGGATATAATTCATTGATATTATAAAGTAGAATGTGGAAGAGATGCAGGTAATTCAGCTCTGAGGATAAATCAACGTATTTTGCATGGCACTATGTGAAAAACAAATATAAAATTGTGTCACAATGGTACTTAATTCATTTTCAATATTAGAAAACAATAGAAAAATTCATTCTTTCTAAAAATAGGTGTTGTCAAACTATAGTCCATGGGCCAAATCTGGTCTTAATGCTGTCTAGTAAATAAAGTCTAATTGGCACATAGTTGGATATAGCCCTTAATATATTGTGTCTGATTGATTTAACAGTTTACTGAATAGAGTTGTTGCAATGAAGGTCTTATAGCCTGCAACAAAAAAATATTCGTTATCTAATCCTTAACCAAAAAAAAAAAAAAGGCTCTTGTTATCAATATCCACCTAGTTCTCTTTTGGGATTAAATGGAAAATACTGAACTTTCTATCTCTATGTAATTATCCCCGTTGAATCATCCATTGCACTGTCTTTGGGACACACAAAAACATTAAGGAGACATAAATAGAAAGTCATGTTTTTCCAAAGGATCAAGGGAATAAAAAGCAATACTCAAATGGGAAGTATCAACCTGTCATATCTATTGAAGAATTCTAAGCCTCTAGAAATCAGAGGTGAAAGAAAGAAAAAAAGGAGGGAAGGGAAGAGGGAGGGAGGGAAGGAGGGAGGGAGGGAGAAGAAAAAAAACATAGTCCTTGGGCTTCCCACAGGTCAGGGAACCCTGATTGCTCTTCGAGCAGATGAGGGAGGGGGACTTGATCGGGGGAGGGGGAGGGAAATGGGAAGCGGTTGCGGGGACGAGGCAGAAATCCTTAATAAATAAATAAATTTAAAAAAAAACGTAGTCATAGTCTTACTAACAAAGAAAGCAGGATGCAATCAAGGGTGAGAGAAGATACTGACATATAAGCTTCACACTCTATTTGTTACTAATTGAAGAGTTTCCTTGTCTGATCAATGGGCTGGTAGTAGCTGAGCAATATGTCTATATATTTTATACCTCAGAGATGTAAGTTGTCATAAATCAAGTGCAATCTTAAGAGGTTGTTGGGGGGAGATCTCTAAATAATTGAAAATTCATAGTTCCAATAATTTATTAGGAACATTCCTCTTTTCCAGAATTGTTAGTAACTTGAACTAGAGAGTTTGAAATCCTAACTATGGAGTCATGGTGACAGGAATGCACCATCTCCTATATATGCCATTTTGTTTTTCAATAAAATATAATTTACATTTATTCCTCCTTATATACATATTCCCACCAAAATTTCTTTCTACTAGTATAGAACCATTTGTGCAAACTTTATTCCTCCTTTATCCTTCTGTGTGAACTGTTATTCATTTTTTTCCTACAATTATTCTAAATTAAAAAAAAATTCTTTGGATGCTAGAGAGATGTCTTTTTAGTTAAGAGCACTGGCTGCTCTCTCAGAGGACCCAGGTTTAGTTAGTCTAACACCCAGATGGCGGCTCATAGTCACCAGGAACTCTAGGTCCAGGGGGCCTCCATGAACAGTGCATGCATATGGTGTACATACAGACACTCATGAAAACAAAACACACATACACATATAATTCTTATGTATGTATATTATGCATATACATACACACACACATACACACGGTTTAAGAGGCTGCTTGTTTGTTTCTGCCTGTTCAACCCAGAAATAATCATACAGAAACTGTATTATTTGTAATACTTTTTGGCCAATAGCTTATGCTTATTTCTGGCTAGCTCATATCTTAACCCATTTCCATTAATTTGTGTATCACCACTAGGCTGTGGCTTACCCAGTAAAGTTACAGTGTCTGTCTCTGGCTGGGCCACATGGCTTCTCCTTGACTCCGCCTTCTTTCTCCCAGAATTCAGTTTAGTTTTCCCCACCTCACTCTGTTCTGCCCTGCTCTGTTATAGGCTCAAAGCAGTTTCTATCTTAACAAATGGTATTCACAGCATACAGAAGGGAATCCTCTCTCTCTCTCTCTCTCTCTCTCTCTCTCTCTCTTCCTCTCACAAACACACACACACACACACACACACACACACACACACACATATTCCAATGGAAACACAGTGTGCCCTTTAGGGCCTGTTTCCCCTTCTCTTATGTTAATTCATAATAAACTTACTTGTAACTGCCCAGGCAGAGATGATCAAGGTTGACTTACTAATCCTGTCTCCATTTGATTCATTAAGTCTCCCACAGGTACACACATGCTCTTTTGAATAAATAGCCCCCATTTCACATAGATAGAAGTGCTTCTTGAAAGCAGAGACTCGTTGGCACACCTTTGCTAGTTCCAGGGGTAATCTACCCTAGCTAACCTTTCACTTCCTAATGATCACTCTGTATGCTGTATGTTGACCCCAGCAGCGCTCCTGTCAGTTCTGCTTGGTGAACTCTGCCTTTTACACAGTACACACAGAGGCCTCTAGAGTCATGACAGTTGCTCTTCTTGCATAGTGCTTCAGAAATAAGAATTATTGATTTGACACTATTGAAACCAAGGACTAACATCTGGACATGAGGAAGAGAGGCATCGGATAGAACTCAGCTTGGTCAAGGGCTCATACTTCCCCAAATCTAAAGATGCATATAGAGTCCTAAGGAAGGGTATTAGTGTCAATAGAGTTCTCTTTAAAGTGTTTGGATACAGACTCAATGGCTTTATTTTTTGTTATCTTAAAAGATGCAAGGAATATATATATATATATTCAACTTCCTTTGCATTTTTAATATATATATATGTGTGTGTGTGTGTATATATATATATTCAACTTCCCTTGCAGTTTTGAAATATATGTGTGTGTGTGCATATGTGTTTGTAAAAAACATAGTTCGTGTAGGTTGTATATGTGTTTTTAATTTGCTTTTAAAACTCATGAGCAAACAATGCTTTGTGATCATCGTATTAATTGATATTTTATTTAAAGCAGAATAATTAAGTTAATTGAGAAGAAGCAAAGTGACAATTGTGCACTGGTAACAATTTGAGAAATGGTTACAGCTTCACATTTTATTCTATTTCTTTGCCTTCCTATGTTAGCCCTGTCTTATGAGAAGTCATACCCATGTAATTGCAAATTTGACTGCCTTGCATTTCTAAGTGGTTCCATGGGGGCATTTTCTACTTTTTCTGTGTCTCAAAACTTAAACATAGCTGACAAGGTTATCATTTTGGGGCTGCTGAAAGGGTGCCATTCATCCGCTGTGATGTAATTTTACATAGTCAGTCCGAGCCGTCGCTGTGCATAACAATTCCACTGATATTCTGTCAAATGTTACAAGCTTTCAAGTTCAGTCCCTATACATTTATTTCATTGAAGCCAGAGATTACCTGAAAATCATCTTGTCGTATGCTTCTTTCCATCCGATCAGAAGAAGATACAGAGGTCATGAGAGGGAGCCCCTGATAGCTTCATACCTATGGTGAAATGGTAGAGTATAATGATTACTGAGTCCTCATTTGAGGAGCTTAGTTCCTAGCAGAATTCTCGTTTCACTCTCTCTCTCAGAACAGGCTGCAAAGCAAGCAAAATGACTGAAATGGTTGGTATCTGTGCCCCAAACTGTGCTTAGCACAGTGGTCTCTGAGGCCACTTCGAAGTATCATTTA
This sequence comes from Microtus oregoni, assembly GCF_018167655.1. Classification (NCBI taxonomy): domain Eukaryota; kingdom Metazoa; phylum Chordata; class Mammalia; order Rodentia; family Cricetidae; genus Microtus; species Microtus oregoni. The sequence goes on from NW_024543086.1 coordinate 10,957,892, forward strand.
AATATAAATATTAAAAGACAAGAATAAAGGGAAAGAGTAGGAGAAGTTTGATGTTTGTTTTTGTTTTTGCTTTGTTTTTGTTAGCACTGCATGATAAGACTTAGGGTACAACTTTGGGGTCAGGCAGAAGAGAACGTTGAGTTCTTGTCATACTGTTCTCTTGTCATAGGACTTGAATGAAGAGTAATGACCCTTTCTGAACTCTCATAAAGGGAAATACTGAGGGGGTTCACCCTTACACACTTTAACAGTCCTGAAAACAGTAATTGTGACATCCATTCATTATGGGTAGCAGATGGCTGTCATCACCATTCCCATTTTGTACAAATGGAAGGGAGACAGAGTATCAACGCTTCTCTCCATTAGCAAGTACTAAACCCGATCTTTTGTGCATACCTTTGGGATAATCACACTGACTCTGTAGTCTTCATGCAAAAATTAAAAGCAGGTGATTCATAATGAGAAAAATGGAATTTGTTGATTCAGGACCCCTGTCTGGAGGTGAAAAAAATTTTCTCCTACTGCCCATCAGAACGTTCTCACTTGTTTCCTGTCTGACTTCATGAATCTATGTGGTGGGCAGAGCATGACAGAAGTTCAGCCAAGGTATTGTCCCTAGGTATGGTTCTGTAGCCCTGAATCTTTCAGGTGGGGCAGGCCACATCCCCAAACAGGGAGTACCCACCAGCCGTAGTCAGCCTCCAAAATGATGCTTCTAGAAATTAGTGAAGCATTCACCAACGGAAATGGCAAAGACACTGTCTGTTCTGCCTGCTGATCTTCTGGGATCTCCAGAGAATATACACATAGCACAAGCCTCCCCATCAGCCTTCAGTTAGAAACCAAGAGTCTTTATGTAGCTCTAGTGAGAAAGCAGACAGTATAGGTCTTTCTTGCACTGATTGTTCATCAGAAGATGCACTGAAGTGAATCTAAATTCTTTTCAAATATATCCAGATCAAATATACACAAGAGGCACTGTTAATATTAATTGAAGTTCCCCAGGGTGATTAGTCCAAGAGGTTGCTATTCTAAGGTTAGCACTCACAAGCTCTTTATTTCTAGTAGTTTCTTTTTGCAAAACCTAAGTTTGGAAAATGAATAGAAACAAGTAAATCAGACAGTTTTCCTTTGGTATCATAAAAAGGACAGATATACCCAGTCTTCGCAGAGTTTGAAAAAGAGGAGATACATAAGGTATAAAATAAGTTAAGAAAAGTTGCAAAAACAACAAAACTTATGAAAATAAATGGAGAATAAACATGGATTTAAAGAAGGAGGATGCATTTAGATTTCTGAGGAAGTGGTTGGAATCATAAGATGACATATGTTGGATGGTTGGGCAGTTAAAGTATGTCTTCACAGACCTGGAGGCAAGAAATATGATATCAATGTGATGGGAAGCTTAGTTCCTCCAGAGATCACTCTCCTTTGTACATGACAATCTTCCTGTCCCCACAAGTCCTTCCTGTGTATGTACATTGAACATTTCTTCTAAGGTCTTCTTAACATCATCTTTTAATTCAGTTCTCTTTAATTACCACATCTGCAAGCACTGTCATATTTTGAAGGAACGGGTAATAAGACATACATCAGATGTAAGATTCGGTGCTGGTAAGGATTCAGCCCATCCCAGAAACCACCAACAATAAAGTCTGGAAGGCTTACCTAATACAGACTTAAAATAAACCTGCACTAGAATCATATGGGAATAAACTATAGCAACTTGGGCTACACTTTGAAGGGTTTGGAAAACAAGGAGCTGATACAATATAGATTCCCAGGTAATTTGTATATAGATACACACTTGGAGATTCAGCTATAATCAGAAAGACATATCATGGGGTCGGGCTGGGGTTGCACAGTAAATGATGGGAAAACTCTGGCTATGAGAAGTGCTCCATTTTTATATTAAAATTTGCGTGTCTTTCAGTTATATCTCTTTCCCTCCATTGGAAATTAAAATTGAGATCTCTTCAATAATATTAATCATTTTATGTTGCTATAGATGGCGAAAAGCTAAGGCTAAATTAAACATCCATATTTCTAAAACAAAAAATAGACTCTGTCAAGAGTGCCTTTGTTTTGATATTGCAGTTCTCTTCTGTGCCCACTTGTTATATGAAAAGGAATTTCTACTTCTGAGTTGAATCTTTGGTAAAAATCACTTTTCTTGAAGTCTCTAGAAAACCCCACAGTCTTCTCATGGAAGCATGAGTGTGAAAGGCCAATGGCATCTTAGTAACATGAAAACAGTTTTGACTTCACAAGTGCATAAACAGCTGAATGCACTTTATGAATCAGGATGGATCAGAAGATTTTCTTGTTAGCTGACTCATGTAAGAAAATGCATCCTAACTGGAATGCCTATGACCTTTTTAAGGACAACATACCCATATTCACCACAATACAGCTGTGAATTTTTGTGACATCAGTCAGGGCATTGTTTTAAGATATTTGTTCTTCACATATCAATATAATTGCTTTTGTTTTATACTCTTGAGTTTGTCTACCTTGTATAACTTCTGTTTTTTTAATTTTTATTAAACATAGATTCTTTTCTCCTACAGTCTAATCTGAATACACTCCATCTCCCTTTGCTACTTCTACTTCCTCTCCACCTCCCCTTCATTCTGGATCCAATCCCTTCCTAGCTCTCGTTAGAAAACAACAGGTTGCTAAGAGATAACAACAAAAATAACAAAGTAAAATATAATACATAAAATGAAAACCATCATTTTGAAGTTGGAGAGCATAAGTCAACAGAAAAACAAAACAGACCCACGTGAAGACTCAAGAATCAGAAACCCATCTGTTTACATACTCGGAAGTCCCAAAAGAGAACTAAATTGAAAGCTACAGTATATATGCAAAGGACCTGATGCAGACAAGCATGGGCCCTGTGATAACGTTAGTTTTGTTTTCCTGACACTCTTATTATTAATTCTGTTTTTTTTCTTTCCTACTCTTTGACAGTTAAATACTTGTATTTAATAAATTAGGCCCTCATTTCTCTAGTTCCTTTCCTTATGCTACCCAGAATCTCTTCTTCCTCAGGACTTCCTGTCCTACTTTCTCATGGGTTTCTTCATGTGTGTGAACCAGTAGGTATAAATGAGTTTGCTTGTATGAACATGGGTGAGAGAGGTTTATTGGACCGTGGGCAGCATATCAGTGACTACACACCATCAACTGTCAGTTGTCCCTAAGTGGAGACTTGGGAGCCCTTCCTTCTTCCAGGATGTAATGCCAATCAGTCTTGTGCTGTCCTGTGAAAGTAGCCACAGCTCCACTGAGTTCATGCTGTGTCGTGTCCAGAAGACACATTTCAGAGCAAGCTTCTCCAACTTCAGGTTCGTAGATTGCTTTTGTTTTCTCTTCCATCATGTTCCCTGAGCTTTAGGGATGGGGAGGAAGATGTGATACAGACATCTTAATTAGGGACACACAGCTTCAAGTTTTTCATTTATTCCGTTGTTGTTTTCTTTCTCATCATTGTTTTTTTGTGAAACAATCTTGCATAATGATTTATACTAGGGACACATGGGCTTTTTCTACAGAGGGCCATGAGCTAAATCTTTTAGGTTTTGCTGCCACTGTGGTCTCACTTGTTAACTGGGGCACAATAAAACTGTCAGATGTCCACAAATAGATATGACTATACTCCAATTGAACTTTATCTGCAAAACTGAAATTTAATATAATTTTCATGTGGTATACAGTGTTCTTTTTGACCGTTGCTTTAGACTTTTAAAAATGTGAGCATTCTTCATTTTAAGCAGCATCAAAACAGACAGTGAGGACGAGTGAATCTTGTGATAGAAATAGACGCCTGACTCAGGGTCAAAGGTGTGGGAGTTACAGTTAGATGAGAGCTCAGTAGGCACATATAGGTTTGCCCTTGCAGCCTCTCTTGATCCATATGCAAAATAGAAACAGTAGTGATAGCTTCATGAAGGTGCCTGAGTTTAACACACAACCAACATGTCAAATGACTAAGTGGCCTCTTACTGTCTAGAAATTCCACTGGTGGCTAGTGCCTTTATTAACAAATGGAGCATTATATATTAATCTTACCATGAATTTACTTTCTCATTGTCTACAGAAAAAAAATCAGTTTTTTGAAGAAAAACAGCAAAATGTACATACATTTAAGCAAAGCATCTTTCTCTCTAGGTCTTATTTTCTTTATCTTTACTAGAAAGTTGTGTGAGTGGTGGGGGCGTCCACTAAAAATTCTGAAGACTCTGAATCCAGAAATGCTAATTGGTTTGCTTGTGTCCTTATTTCCCCATTGAAAAATGAGAGTGAAGCAATATGGCCATTCCCCCGGGAAGTATAGGAATTTAAAATTATCCCCAGAGAAGGAAGGTTCAACACTTCAGGTCATTTTAATTAACCAACAAATAAAAGGTCCCATGAGACCATGGGGGATGATTGACTCCTCTTCTACTTGGAATTGCTTACTCATGCTGGTTGCAAATTTCCACATTTTGAAAATTAAATTTCATGTTTGGGTGAGTGGAATATAACATTTATTTCATCTTTTCGCAGTATTCCATTTATCTTGAGTTTAAACAGAGTCCTGGAATGAATAGATTAAACATATATAGTTGTTAAGCCCCAATTCGAATAGAGATCCAGTCAGGCCAATGTAATTAAGTGAAAATGTACAGATTGGGTACCCATGAGAAGCTTCTGTCATTCAAAAGTTTGTTTCCTGCTATCCATTCACCACATCTTTGTTTAAGGTTAAAGTCCTTTCAATTCCCCATTAACTTGCAATACGTCTGTGCTCTTTAGACGTCTTGGCTAGAGATATTTTTATGGGATTACACAGTATCATCCAGAGCCCTTTAAATAAAATCATATTCTGGTAAACTACATTGATACTCACTGGGAATATGCAAAGATTTCTACTAGGCAGTAGAGATGTAATATTAAACATAACAAGGAGATTATAATCTATGATGGGAGGTCAAAAGGAAATGGGAAACACATGAGTTAAAATTTATACTGACAACAACTAGAAGAAAATGGTTTGGGAGCCAATTTAGATGCTTTGGGTAGCATCAACCATTCTGAGCAACTGGCATCTGAACTTGTAAAGGGAACCCCAGCTAGCTAAGTGAAGGTAAAGATGATGATGGTGAACATGATATAACTGACCGCATACTTAGAGCAGCTATGGACATGATCCTCAAAGTCACCATATAAAGTAGTGTTAATCAGTTTAGAAAACAGGAGTCTCAGACACATAGCACTTTGGTCATTTGGTGAATTTGAGAGTTTATAGGTATCGGCACTAATAATTTGCAGCTGCAATTTAGATTTTAGGACACTGTATTGCTTCCTAAAAGGAGCAATCTACACAGACTGGGTACAAAATGTAGTGTCTTTTTTGAGGTCAGTTATACATCCTCACAGTCAGCAGTTTCCATGAACTAGAAACCACTGAAGCAAATCCAAAAAAAGGGGGCAATGAGTTGATACCCTCCATCCAGAATGCTTGCAAAAATATTCAAAAGATGTATTTAGGAAATATGATGGCATGATATTATTCAGCGTTAGCTTCAGGGAAAAAAGTCATTTGGCTAACTATTTCTAAATTAGTCGATCAGTTTCAATCTAAACTTCGGCACTCAGGGGTATGTGAAATAAGATGCACTATATTATTTTATTTCACCATGTAGTGTTTGTTTCTAAAACAGCTTTTTTTCACTTACTAAATGAAACATGCTATACCTTTCTTCCTTTAGCTTGTACCCTAGGTAATAACCACCTAGTTTATGTCAACAAAGAAACAAAAGATAACCCCCAAATTTATATTTTCACTGGAGAATTTTTTTTATCCCTACACATCCAAGACACTGTTTTGACATGTCTTTAAGTGTCATTGAGAGGAATAGAGGACCTATATAATTCTGTGACCATGGCTGCCCACTGACTTAATAATACCAACCACAGTAGAATTCAATGAAGGAGGAGCGACATGAATTCATTCAAGTGACTATTTTTAAAACAGCAGTTAATGATGAAAATAATACATTTTAATTTACAAGTGTTTATAAACCATCTATTAACTGTGGGAATTCTTACACTGAGAAAAAAAATTAGTTGTAGATTAAACACATAGGCTGAGTTTTCTTTTATCTGCCAAGAAGTGTCATGTCTTCAAGTCAGATTGGCTCATTACATAACACCAAATAATGGAGAGCAATTTCAGTAATTCCTTCTTTCCTATATCTCAATACTCTGGGGTATATATTATTCATTTATCCCAGTTTTATTGGAATAAAAATATACAAGATATTCTACCTGAATATTCCTCTAAGTTTAAATTATTCTGTAGTATGACCTGTGGAAGATGAATGAAGGCTATAGTAATAATGATGGTGACAACTGATGCTTTCAGTTTTTATAGAGTTCTTCCTGTGTGCCCAGTGCCACAGGAAGCAATTCCTTTGCACTGTAATTAATCTCCGAAAGATGGCTTTGAGATACTTGTTACAACAGATGCAGGAGGAGAAGCTACAAGAGTAGCTTTCCGACGGAGCTAATAAGTGGTAAGTCAAGATTTCAGCAGGTTGGTCAGACTCCAAAAACATGCCTGTTACATTTTGATGGCATTTCCCTGAGTGTTCAGCTGGTTTTTATTCAAAATGATGAGCTAAAAGTTTAAAAGGTCAAGTCAGTTTGGGAACAGTGGGTCAAAATGAGTTAAACAGGTTTATTAACTGAAGGACTTTCCAAGCCTTTGATATGATAATATTGAAAGTCAACTCGAGGAAAATAACAGCATGAATTTTAACCATCTATATTTAATTATAATCAGAATCATATAACAAATCCCTACATTGGCAAGTGTGAGCACTCACACATACACACACACACACACACCCCACTAGACATGGGGAAATGAAAATACATTTTGAAAGGCCTATTCCACCAAATATTTAATATACTTTTAAAAGGTGAGTATGTAAAAATATTTGGGACAGAAAGAATGAAAAAGACTTAATAGAAGATTAAACATTTGAATGCCCCATGAGAACATACAAAAATTTAAAAGGATAATGGGTAGAGAGAAGATAGTATAAAATGGACAATCTATTTTGTTTTGTTTATTATTTTTTTTAATTTTGAGGAATAAAATGGCATAATTAAATAAAGACAAATGACACTAATAGAAAACTCTCCAAAAGGCATTGTAGTCCCAGAAGGCAAGGACAGAGAGGCCCTGCCATCTAAAGTTAGAATAGAAAGACTGAGGAAGGGTTTTTATCCCTCAGGATTTACAAAGAAGGATTTTGTGGAAGCAGCTGAGGTCAAAACAAAATGGAGGAGAAGAGAACAGCCAATAACTCTTCCAATAAAAGAATTATCAGTAAACCTTGAGAGAGAAGGCTCTCTTGAGCAGTTGAAACCCTATTAGATGGAGGTTAAGAAAAGTAAAGGTGAAGATAAGTAGAATAGAATTATATTATTGGCATGTAACTGTGAAAACAGTTGCAATGACAGAGGCAGCTTCATGAAAAGAGAAAAATCTGAATAGATTTGAATATATAAAGCAGGAACATGGTTAAGATGAGGATGAATGGAAGGATATTAAGGACCAATATTCCAAGGAGATAGTAGGACTTGAAAATCAAAGATATGAGTGTGTCTTACTGGACTTGAGGGAAGTGGACCTCTACTGAGATCCGAAGAAATATGAGAACAGAGCAAAAATGGGGAATTCTTATAAAAATAATGTGCAAAGGCAAAAAGTAGAAGGATTTCTTTCTTACACTTATTTGACCCATTCACAAAAACAGGAAAAAAATACATTCCCTACAACTTTGTAGTTGATTAGAAGACAATGGAAAGGTTTAAAAACCCTCTGAACACATTATTTGGGCTAACAGCTAATTTATCCAAGCTTTGTAACATTGTTTTGTTTTGGCCGTTTGAGCTTGCATGCATATTTTAAGTTTCAACATTTCTTGTAGTTTGTCATAAGTAGGGTCCATCTGAGACTGAATACCCTGAGCTTTGAGTGTATGCATATTCTCTGCATTCTTTCCCCTGAGGATAAAACAATGACCAAGTGTGAAAAGAAGAAACCAGGAAGTAAACCTGGAAAGACCAATGAAACACATTAGCAATCTGTGGTGGTAAGGAATGTTTGCAAACAAAGAATCAATAACCAATAGAGTAGGTGAATCTAAAGAGGTCGGCTCAAGGCAGCTAAATATGTGTGAAGAAAGGGGGCAAATTTAGAAAGAGACTATGAAATAGATTCCAGAAAATGTAAGTGGTACCTCTATTTCCTGGACCAGGGATGTCACTGTCTGTGGTCCTGAAACGTGAGTGAACTTCCAAAAACAGTGATCATCTCCATATCTTTTGTAGACAGTGTCCATCCTTGGACCACAAAGATGGAGAAGACGATGCCATGTAAAATAAGGACAATACATGGAAGTAAAGAAGATTGAAAATGGGCCAGTATTGAGATTCTATTGGAGCTATGAAAACACTACAAAATTAGTAGATGGAGCAGCAGGTTTTCCCACCAAAGAACAGTTTTAAAGGAATGTCCACATATCCTTGTGGTTTTTAGAGAACTCTCATATGACAGCAATGTGAGATATATCTGTCTATATAAAGGCATGTGTGCAAGGTATTTAGTATAGTGTTTTGGTTTGGGGTTTTGGGTTTTTTGTTTGTTGTGGATTTTTTTTTGTTTATTTTGTATTGTATTCCACATGGTAAATCATGACATTGTTTTTCTTTTCATTCTCATTCAAGGCAATAGTGATTACAGAAAAAAAGGACCTATCCCAAATCTAACATATCCAAAGGATGTGAACATACACAATACGCCTCCACCGTAGTTAGACATTACTATCAGAAGTGGAATACTATGTGCTGTTACTTCAAATCTTTCAAAATAAAGAACAGGAAAATGGGAGAAAAGATGTTAGCATTTATGGAGGCTTAATTTTTACAAGACATTTATTGAGCACCTACAACACCAGGGTTCATTGTAAGAGAAAAGAACACTGAACAAGGCAGGCAAATTTCAGACTTTTAAGGAATCTATATTCTAACTGTTTTCTGCATGGCTTTTGTAGGTACTTATTATTACTATTATTATTATAGAGGAATGTGGGAAATTGGATACATAGCCAAGCAAGTCATATAATTGCTGATTTGAGCTCTAAGAGTCTATGTAGTAACTGGAAAAACACACAGTGTTCTCAATAGGATTCTCTTCAGAACCTCCAGAAACTGTGAATGTGATATCCTTTATAACAAAACAACTGTAAATATATTAGAAGTTAGGTCTTTTGGTTGAAGATATCATCTTGGGTTATCTGGAGTATTCAATATCATCATGTGTTTCCTAACAATGAAAGAAGAGGCAGAGAGTGGGCTTGGTGTAAGTAGTGTGAGAAAGATGCCCCTGTCTTTGAGGATAGGGACCATGCCAAGGAGCATAGCAGCTGCCAGGAACTAGACTTTCCAAAATAAAATCATGTCCTATTAATTCTATGAGCTGATGGAGCCTTTAAGACATATTAAACTTTAGACCTCTTGACACCTACACTAGATGTAAAAGATGCTAGTTTAAGCTATTAATTTTATGATAATTTGATATATGAGCAATAGACAAAGATACAGGAAGTGAGAGAAGACACAGAGCACATTCCTGACAACATCTTCCAAAGACTCACTGAGCTCGACCATACCTTCTTATCTTAAAACCATAAGGAAGCATTCTGTGATAAATACCAAAGGAATCTGAGCTAGATAATACAGAACAGACAGTGTGAATGTTAAGAACACAGATACCTTACGATTCTGAAAAGGAACAATGGAGTCAAATTCTTAAAATAATTCTGAATCCAACATGAGGAACAATTGTGAATATATTATCTAATGTACACTTTCTTCTCTGAAACTGTCTTCAGAATAGTTCTGTTAGTGTCTTCATGTCTTCAGTCTATTGGGTTGGGTGTAGTATTGACAAAATAGCAAGGCCAGCTACCTGAATGTAAAACCAACTATTTTCTTGTCTAGATTCATCTCTTCCTGCTTCACTTGAAGAAATTAGATCTGATTGTTCCAGCTTAGGTCAAGTGTCTTGTTTTGCATTGATACAGCCAAAGACTCTGCCTTATATAAAGGTCTGCTCAAAAAAGGGAGATTATTATAAGCTGTCAATCAAGAACAATATATTTATTTTTGCTATCTCTGTTTTACAACTAGGATGATGATTTTAATCCCATCTAGTTCAGATAGTTTAGAATTTGCATGAACAAAGAATTGTGTGAGGCGATATGAAAGATACACAGATGAACGTTCATTAAAAATTTCGATTTTATGCCTAGAGTTCTTGCCATAAAACATTACCATAGTTGGGGTTTGTATGTAATAAAATACTATGACTATGAACAACTTGGGAAGGAAATGGTTTATTTCAGTTTATGAATCTCAGGTCACACTCCATTGCCAAGGGAAGTCAGGGCAGGAACTCCTACATGGTGAGAACTTGGAGGCAGGAGCTGATGCAGAGGCAATGGAGGAGTGCTGCTTAGTGACTTGTTTCCCCTGGCTTGCTCATCCTGATTTCTTCTAGTAGCCCAGGACCATCAGTATCTGAATGGCACCACCCACAATGGGCTGGGCCCTCCAACATCAATCAGTAATTAATAAAACACACTATAGTGTTGCCTACAGGAAAATTGTATAAAGGCTTTCCCCCCTAAATTGAGAGTCCTTTTCCCCAAATATCTCTAAGCTTGTCAAGTTGGCACAAAAACTATCCAGGGCAGACATAGAAGACAGTAGGCTTAATGTATGAAAGAAAAGATTTTAAGATATTATGAGACATGGGACGAATAGAGGAAAGTGCGTGCAAAGAGATGTGCGCACAGACAATGGAGCAGAGTCTTGTTTAGTAGGGTGGATTGGGGTGGGACTAAAGAAACGTCCTAGAGGAGGCAATTAGAAAATCCGGGCAAACAAAAGAGAATGAAAGAAAGCATCTAAACATTTAGAGCCATGAATATAATCACCAAGAACCGGATCCAGCCTGCAGTTCAGGTGACAGGGCTTGTAAGAAGAGAAAACCCCAGCAATTCAAGGCTCCCGTTCTAGCAATGAAGTGCAGTTGGGTAATAAATAATGATTACAAGGCTTGAACGCATCAGTAGGCACAAAACAGCATACTTTGAGAGTTCGGCTGGTGAGCTTGGGGATACAAGGTCAAGTTCAAATTGGATTTAGAAGACTAGAAATGTTCGTAGGATAAACTGGCTTTTAAACAGTTTCATAAATAGTCAAAGGTTGACAGTTCTGACAAAACAGAACTTGAAATTAATTAAAATGCTCCTCTTTGGTTTCCAAGCACACAAACGTTATGCAAGCATTACCACCCTGTGCAGTACCAGAGGTCTGGTATCACGTGCGCTCCCCGAGGTGAAGCGGTCTCCATGAAAGGAGATCTGTAATGATCTCTATCATCTTCCTTTTTTTTTTTTTGTTCTTTCCTTCTTTTTCTTTTGGTTTTCTTTATTTAAAGGATTGTCTGGCTTCTTTAGAGAAGATAGCTGAACTATGCTAGGCAAAATATGGGAGAGCATATTGAATACCAAGTGGTAGTGCAGACCCCAGGGGGAAAGCATTTCCATCACAAAGTGCTGCCTTCTTGTGGAATCTTTGAAGTAGGCCACCGGCTTGCCCATACCCAATTCCTTTTGCTTTGTTTCTATTTTTAAAATTAATCATTTGAACATGTTGGGGCTTCAGATGTTTGCTGGGTGATTATAAACACCATGAAGGGCCAAAGCAAAGCGCCTGGGACCCCATATTCATCCTCATCATCTTTTTAGATTTTATTTTTATGCATCATCAATGGGAATGTTTAATTCTGACTACTCTCAAGTGTTGCAGCAATCTTACAGAGTAGATTATCAAAGTTCTGTGTTCTTTGATAAGGGTAATTAAGCATGCCAAGTTTGTTTGTGGGGCCCTAAGTGCTCAATCATCCCTCCAGCAGCTCCGATAGCGTATTTGGTTTACTACTTTTTATGTTTTCATTTTATGGTGCTACGGAAACTTACTCCCTTTCAATTTCTTATAAATCTTGTACTAAAGGTAGAGAAAAGGAACCTGAACAGTGGTAGGCTAGAGACATTCTTCTTTGTTTTATTTATTTTCCTCCTAAAGGGAAGCCTTTATCAACTAGAAATCAAATATTAATTATATCAGTTCTTTGACATAATCCCACACTTCTTATGCAGGCAAAAACACCATTGATTTTAATAAACCAGTAGCAAGTTTGATATTTTTTTTCTGACACTGAAAGTTTTGTTTGGAGAAAAGGGAATGAAAGCCAGTTCAAAGTAATCTATCTTTCTACATAAGTATTTCCTTGGCACTTATCACAGCGGTCCCCGGGCACTCAGAAGCACTATTAAGCTAAAACACATACACCAGAGGGAAAGGGAGAAAAAAAGCTAGAAGCTAAGAAAACAGAAAGTTTAAAACATCAACAGAAAAGGGGGGCGGGAGTGTCCCTTTCTCAGGGACAAACAAAAGAATTTTAAAGAAATCCTTGGCAGTAATAATATATACATACTCTTTTCTCTTATCAATTGCTTTATTTGAAGGCTTGTAGAGGACTATTCTGGGTATTTGATTTCAGAATAAAATACTTCTGAGACTTGCTGGGGAACACTAAGTTTGTAGCATTCTGGGTGGAAGAACAAAGAAAGAAAACACACACACACACATTTTAACCAAATGGTATTTAGAATTCTCTAGTAAAGCAGAGCCCCTTTTTTGGAGGGGATATTAAAAAATGATGAAGTTCAAACTGTATTTAGATTGTCCAGGTTAACCCCAATTTAGCTTATCTACAAGGAGATACACACATGTAACAGGCTGTTAGATGGTGAGCTAAGTCATCAATCAGATGCTAAACTGACTTTATAAGTTCGGTATCTTTTATCCATTTCTATGAAATTAAAAAAAAACTATAATATGAAATCCCTATGTTAATCAGGAGAGTAGAACAATTTGTAGTATCAAAGGCTATTTATTCTATTATCTTGTCATATGAGAGGAAAATTGCTCAATAATTGCCTGATTTTATATAAAATATAATCTTTTGTACAATTATTATATGTGAAAATTCAAATGTGAAAACGAGCCAATTTCCCTTAGCACGTGTAATTTACAGAATTATATTATAACTCAGCTCGACATATTGAGAACAGGCACGTTAATGGGAAAGGAATAAATATCTAATTTACAGGGTAGTAACCACCATAAAGTTTTATTTGTATGATGAAGTAATTTCTGTGTGAGAATATTTCCTGCTTCATTTCATGGTGGGTAACCTGCTGAATCTTATGATTTTCCTCCCATTTTAACAAAAAAAAAAAATGATTCGGGTTTTATGTGACCTTGTTATATCATCAGAAACACTCCTGATAGAAATTATACTGCAAAGAGTAAAGCCATAGTCACCCCAGATTTACGTACAAGTTGGCAAATTAAAAGTATTTTAATAAGGCCGGCAGTGATAGTTGAGGAGTAAGATTTAAGCTGAGTTCCTGTGCCAACGAGTGCATTAAGCTTATTCAAAAATAGTGTATGTAAAAAGGCACGCGACCGACATGAGCTGATTATGATAATGTCTCAGTGCAAATTTTTGAAAATCAGGTACTATAAAAATATACCATTAACTTTATGTTAATAAAATATTTTGCTTGATGCCTTTTAAATTATTCATTTGAAGTAGTCTAAAAATATAAAAGAACTCTTATTATCATTCAATTTACATGATTACTTTTAAGTTCACTTTTTTGGTTTAACATAAACAGAGTGTAAAATTCACATCAAGCTTTTGGTATTTAAAATGTGCAATTTTATGCAAAAGTTGAATGCTGTGTTACATTTTTAAGGTTGTCATTAGTATAAATATAATTTTGACTTCTGATTTGAAACAATTTAACCCTTAGGAGAAATTATCATGTTTCCCAGGTTGGCTCATTATTGCTGCGTTGATTATAGATGGAAACCTTTGTACAAACACTTTTTAAGGAATCTAAGCACTGACTTGCAGCCCCAGGGGTTTCCACAGATGCATGTGAAGAAATGATAAAAATTACCAGGAAAAGAGACTCTTCCCTGCCCCTTCCTCAAGAGCTCAGCTTTGATTTTAATTATTAATCAACCACTGTGTGCCAAGGAATGCATGGGGCTCTTTATGGTTTTACCCAAAGGGCACATCCCTGGCAGGTTCTCTTTGCTAAATATCAAATCAAATCAAAGCATGATTTAACAGCCTTCTGTCAACAAGGTTGGACACAATGGAACCAGGAAAGTAGATGTCCATTGTCCAAAGAAGGAAAGGTATCAACAGAAAGGAAAATAGGTCAAGAACCCTAGACATAGTGAGGCTTGAATTGAGCTGAGGAGATGCTATTTAGCTTTGTTTTGTTGCATTTTCATATTTATTTTTATTTTCTATTTATGAGTCTTTGGGGAACATGTATATATGTTCACCACACGTGTGCTTGGTACACACTGAGTCCAAAAGAGGGTTCAGATCTCTTGAAACTGTATTAATAGATGGTTATGAGCCACCATGTAGGTGCTTTGCAAGACCAGTACATACTCATTGTTGGAAGACCTTGCTGGCTGATCAAAGGTTGCAGTCTATCATGGCCTGGCAGCTTTTTTCCAAAAGTTCAGCATGTGGAGACTCCCTCCCTCCCCAGTAAAACTTTCTGCTCTCTACCTCCCCTTATCTGTAGAATGTCCCTGGGCCCAGAGCACCGACCTTATCTAAAAAGCTGTTTCTAAGCTCACTGCCTGATTTATCTTTAGCTTGGCACTTGGCACAGATTTCTGCTAGAAGACTTGTGCCGGGAGCTCTACTGAAGGACCCTGCTGCCATATATGATGTCTTATGATAGTAGGGTGGCATTAGTGCAAATTAGGGTGTGTCCCCAGGCTCCCTAATTCTGCCTTATACTTATGCACCGGAATAAAGTTGAGCTGAGGCACTGGAATCTGTCTCTCACAGGGCTGTCTCTGTTGTACCCACAGCCTTCTTAACCTTGTTCCCTGTTTCTGCTCCCTCCACTCTCATGAACCAATGCAGCCAATGACCCTGAGGAGGAAGCAGTGCCACACTCATAACCACTAAACCATCTCTCAAATCCACCATCCCTACCATACTGATATTTAAAGAAAAAAAAATGCTGACCTCAAAATGAGAGATGTGAACAAATGGCCAGAGTCACTGCCGTCGGACTATCAGCAGCATACAAAGCCTAGTCCCTGAAATATAATGGAACATTTATACTACAACATATATAGAAAACCAGTTCTATAACAGAGTCCTTCAAGTTATATATAATTCTAAATATATACACAAAAATAATCTCCAAATGGCAGACATAGCATTTGAAAGGGTGATTCTAGAACTATGCCTGCAGAGGAGAAAACGGGGAAGGGTGAAGTGGGAACTTGAGCTACCTGTGTTGAGGTAATGGGCCTGATACATTAGACCCTATGTGCCCAGGTTGTGCTTCCTTTACCCTGGTGTCTTTAAGAACATGAGTGTGTATTGTACTTTACTACAGTGAATCCCGGTTTCTGAAGTGACAGTTCATGTTGCTGTGCATTTCAGACTGTCACATAGCTTAGTCAAACTTCATCTCCCCTGAAGAGCAAGCACTAGTTTGGCATGGATGAACAAAATAAGTGAGGTTTCCAGGAACTTGCTGCTGTCTGTGCTTATCCCAGTCTATCCTAGAAGACATTGCTAGAGCCCTAAGCAAACTGCAGGTTTGTCCCGCATCCTCCCACCCAGTTGAAACCCTCATGGTGGCATCCTTAAGTGAGAATCATCTGAAGTCAGTATTGATAGTTAGAAAAGAAGAGTGCTATTATGTGAGCATCGTTCATGCAGACATGGGTGTTTGAGAACTCTAAAGATACATGCTGTAGTATTTCATCATCCTTCTCCACAAAAACAATGTTAGTCCCTTCTTCTCTTTCTTTTAAGATATCTAGAGCCTGCATTTAATTCCAACACTTGGGAGACAGAAGTAGGCAGATCTTTGTGAGTTTAAGGCCAGCATGGTCTACAAAATGAGCTTCAGGACAACCAGGGCTACACAGTAGCTACAAAGGCTACCCTTTTTCATAAAACAACAACAAAAAAAAAAAAGAAAAGAAAAGAAAAAGAAAGTAGATACCTTGAATTTCTGAAGTGTCTTGTCTTCCAGTTTCTTGATTGATCTTCAGGGTATTTTCAGGTCTATTTCCATTTTCTTCCCATAAAATTTATTCATAGATTCTACCATGTAGTAATCAGTGCTCCACCACCCTCCTTCATTCTCTCTAATACACACACACACACACACACACACACACACACACACAGAGGGAGACACACGCTCACACATACACCCTTTTAATTTAAAATCTAGGCTCCACGTGTGAGAGCAAACATAGCATTTGCCTTTCTGAGTCTAGCATAATACTGCAGCCTAAAATTTCCCTTATCAGTAACTGTTGAGTTAGTCTTGTAGCTAACCGAAACTTTGGAGGTTTTAGCTTTTCCTAATTATCTACTGCTCTTCCAAGTCTCCTGGACTATGTATTTATATAACTGATATTTGACCATCAACACAAACCTTATGAATGCAAAATTCCATCATCATGTTGAACAACTGGTATAATATGGCAAGGTCATGTTTGTGTCATTGTTAAGGATCTTGGCATTAAAAAACATTGAGGATTAAGTACACTCTTGTATCTACTGAAAGTATCATAAATATCAACTCAATGAAATCAATGAATTTCTAAAGCAAAAGAGTATATATCAAAAAGAAAAAAATCCCAGAGTATATATCAAAGTGTTTGCCTAGTTGACATAATGAACCGTGAACAAAACTATATGTAACTATATGTTTTAAACATCCGCTGATGTTTAACATTCTTTTTTTCTTCTTCATCTGGCAATAGATAGTTCCATGAGAATAGTGTGTGTTGTAATGTCACTCCATATGATTTAGAGCATGCATTCTACCACTGGTTCCGAGCCAAATAACCAAATGTGATCAACAGGAGTATGAACTTCCACTGGCTACACGATTGGACACATACTCTAAGTCAGCTTAGTGAGATTAAAGTCAAGACTTTGGTTTGTTGGCAAGAGTAGCTGAATCAGAAGCTGGAGAAATAGAATGAAGGGCACAGAGAGGTATCATGTGAGGTGGTTCTGGCTAAGCACGCTAACACAGAAGGCAAGAATGGAGCCACAGCATAAAGAAAGAGGATGTCCCCTGCATACCGTCAGTCTATTCTGGAGTCAGAGCCAGGCCTAGCTGGTTACACATAATAGCAGTTCTTGTGCCTCAGCCAGTTGGCACTAGACTTACGCCCTCAGCCAAAAGAATCCCGATGGATGCACCACAATATTATGTAGTCCACATTTTCCTTTTGGGGACCAGAATATCATGGGCGTCTTTGTCATCTGTTTTATTGAAATCCAAATCCAGCCTCTCTGAAGTGCTTCACCGCTCAATCAACCTCATGGCACTTTTTTTTAATCAAAGGATATTAGATTTATTTGTCATGATTTGTTTGTTGTATATTTATGTAGGTTGACAATGATTGCCCCTTTTCTAAAGCCATCTGAGTTAATAATCTACTGTTAGAACTGGTTTAGAAGATAAATTCCACAGCAGTCTGTGCCATTCACCCTAAGATAATGCGTGGGTTTTTTTTTTAATCTGACCTTTTGGATATTTTCTTTTTTTTTTTCTGTTTTTAAGCTTTGTTGTTTATTATTGTATGTGTACATGGATGATGTGGGGGGACAAACCTTTGCTATAAAGCTTATGTAGAGGTAGGAACTCTGTATAGTCATTTCTGCTCTTTCCCCCTCACATCACTTCTGGAAATTGAACTCAGGTCAGTAGGTTTGAGTGTCAAGTTCCTTTTCCTGCTGAAGCCTCTTGCTGGCCTCCTCTGGCTTAATTGTTTGGATTTAGATTTTTGGCTGTCTCTTTGATTTTTTTATATTTTTATTGATTTTATCAAGCTAAACATTCTTCTCTGTTCCCCTGTCTGCTTCTCCCCTCCCCTTCAACCCTTTCCCATGGTCCCCATGCTCCCAATTTACTCAGAAGATCTTGTCTTTTACTACTTCCCATGTAGATTACATCCATGGATGTCTCTTTTAAATACGAAAGAAAATATCTTTAAGTTCTAAGATTGCCTTCCTTATTACTATTTATTTAAAAACTATATGATAAAAAAAAAGATGTGGATCAACTATAAACTGGTTGATTTACAGAATTTCTTGTATTTGAAAAGTAGTCTTATCTATGTAGACTGTGTCTCTGAATCTCATTCTATCTGGCATCAGGGAGAAAGAAGGAGTCCTGTGACAGACATTTGCTTGCCCATGCCTCCCATTTTCATCCCTGGCCCTTTTAAATAAACTCTACTGTCCCGTTCTTCTCACCCCCCATCAACCACTATGGAGGCTGCTCTTTTGACACTGTTCTATGTGAATCTGAAAATGAAAAGATGACCCGATGTGGAAGAGCGTTTAGACACTTATGCCCCCAGAAGAGCTGGGGCTTGAACTGACACCAGAAAAATTTCACTGAGAACCAGAAAGTGAAGTTGGGCATTGGGGCATATCCCTTGTCTTTCTTTAGCACAGAAAGAGAGATTGCACTCCAAAATTCTCAGAGGATAATTACCTGACAAACTGACTCTAATGACAAAGCATTGCATAGAAACTCCTTAAGCTTTTGGCATGTGGTTTTTCAGATAGTGGTCCTCAACTATAGACAACTGATAATGACCAAATTTTCTTTCTGTCTACTTTCAGCCATTTATTTTTAAAATGAGGTTAAGCAAACTGTGGTTTAGAGGAAAACTGCATTTATTTTTTACCTTAGTAAACTGATTGGCACTTTGACATATCACCCTTAGAGTTGACACAACCTTGAAAATGTGACACATTTGCTCAAAATGTGGAAATAAAAAAAGAGAGAGGAAAGGAGAGGAAAAAAAATGAAGCCTTTTTACAATGAGATCTTTGAAACTCAGGTATCAATATTTTTGTTTAAGCATGGTGCCGTTAGAGTTGACAGGGATCGAAGCCTGCCATACCGTATTATTTGTTGGTTGGTAACTAGTAGATGGATTTGGAACCCTGTTGATTGTGCCTCTGAAACAATGAGATGAATATGCTGCACAGTTCCTTCCTTAATTTTTAGATTGTGAAACCAAGTAAATAACAACGTGTTCAATGTGTCTAATCACTCTAATGTGTTGTGGATTGAAACCCTGATAGAGGTTGTCCCCAAATAACACACATAAACTACTTGAATAAAGAATTAGTAGAGTGTATGTTTTATTCAAATTTACTGCAGCAGAGGCAGAAGTGAAAATTAAAGGATGTTCGAGAGAGAGGGTCTTTTGATTTGTGTTTAAAGTGAATTGCTGAGAGCTGCCACGTGTTTGGTATGAAGGTCAGCTTTTTGGTATCTGGACAGACAGAAACACAGTTCCTTGATTTTTGTTCTTAAACATCTGCATAGAGCAATGGGTGGAGGGAGAATTAGGTTAGCGATGTAACTATCTTTTTTCCAAATATATCAGCTCTGTGAGACTTTAACACCTTAGTATCCATTTATACTTCGTGTCCCCAACCCACTGGAAAATTCCTTTTCACAAAAGTGTTCCTAAAATATTCCTAGCAGCGTATTTTTTCCCCTGCCATTCTGTATTTGCCTTTCAGGTCCACAGCCTAAGAGGAAATAAACAGCATTTTGTATGCCATTGATTATAAATCTCAAATTAAACGTGACAGGGAAAAGCCCTTTCCTCTTTGTGATGCTCTTGTCCTCTCGCTGACCTTCCTGCTTTGCTCCCTCCATTGCGTGTGTTCCGTGTGGCACAGTACAGTGGGAGACTAGTGCGGCAAAATAGAAGGCTCCCAATTGAGGACATGATCAGAAACTTTATCTGCAAAAGCCAGGAGGCAGATATTTCAGGTTTTGTTCACGAGACAGTCGTTGTCGCAGCTATTCAGCTTCAATGGTGCCTGGTAGAAGCACCCATAGGCAATATCTAAGTGTGTAGATATTACATTCCAATAAAGTTTTATTTATGGTCACAGTAGTTGGAAATCTGCCCATGTCTAAAAATCATTAAAATAGCATTTATAATTTTCCATTTTTATTTATCCCTGTTTATAAAATATGTCCCAACCACAATTTGGCCTCCTTCCACTCCTCCCAGTTCCCCATACACATCTACTCTCTTCCCCAGACCCACTCCTCCTCTATTTTCCTTCAGAAAAGAGCAAACGTCCCAGGGATATGGAGCGAACACGGCATAGGACATTACAATAGGTGTAGGCACAAACCCTCATATCAGTAGGAAGGAAAAGGGTCTCAAGAGCAGGCAAAAAAGTCAGAGACCTCCCCCACATGAACACTGTTAGGAGTCCCACAAGAACACAAAGCTGCATAATCATAACATATATGAAGAGTATATATGGTAGTGCAGACTCTGCAGGCTCCATGATTGTCACTTCAATCTCTGTGAGTTCCTATGAGCCCTGCATAGTTGATTCTGTGGGCTGTAGTCTTCTAGTATCCTTGACCCCTCTGGCTCCAAGTTCCACCTATGTTTGGCTGTGGGTCTCTGTATCTGCTCCCACCAATTACTGGATCAAGTCTTTCTGATGACAATTGGAAAATTAAAAAAAAAAAAAAACCTTCTTAGCTCATGGGCCATACTGACACTAGCTGTGTTGAGCTTTGACATCTGTGCTACATCTTGTTAATACAGACAGTTTGAGAGATGGGAATTCCAGATCTTCCCTGTATTTAATCTTGGATAGAGGTTTCCTCGAGTCTCTCAACCCAATTCTCATTGAAGTTATATCTGTATTTGTGTGTACGAGGAAAGGAAGGAAGAAGTGTAATATAAGACAGAGTAAGTTTGAGAATCTACTGGCAAGGGTATATGGCGTTTGATGGATTGTTATGAAAGCAGCTAGCATGGTGCCTTAATCTAAATTCGTGACTCTTCTGGGAAATCCATTAACAAGTCTCTCCTATGTAACCTAAGATTACCATCAGCTAAGATTTACTCACTAATTACACTAACATGGAAAAGACTTGATTACGTTTCTGAGTTAACTGAAGTTCTGAGGTCAGATGGCTCTTATTTACATTCTGCTTATGGACCTGAGGAATTGCCTAAAAGTGCATCTTAAAAATAAAAACAATACATTTCTATCACACAAAGGTACTGTGAAAATTATATGAAATACTATTTATAAAATGCATAGTGCTTATCCTTTAAAAATTGGTCTTTTAAAATGGTAGTAATATAACTATTACTAGTAGTATCAAATGGTTTCAGAAACCCTACTGGACAAAAACCCAGTTTATACAACTTTATTAGAACAATCCGATCAACCAGCCTGTCCGGATGTTTTAAAGTCTCCCCTCTCTGTGTGTGATGTGCTTATCTTTGTCTTTCTGTTTTCCCTTATCCTCTTCACACCATGCTCATTTCCACTTAAATGTCTTTGCTCTTGAGCTTCTTCTTATCCAAAGATCTTTGCCTTAACTTTTTTTCAGTGAAGTGCTGTCAGCCTTCCAAAGCCCATTTAAGTTCCAGCTCCACGTGGCCTTCTCATAACTCTAGTCCCGGTGGATGTCTCCATCACTTTCAAATGACACTTGTGTAGCATCAAGTATCTTTTTGCACATAGGTGTGCACAATATTATTTCATCCCCTATTTGTCTTATATTTTAAATTCTGTTGTCTCCAATAAAAGAAGAGATTGGGCTATCCACGTGTGTGCCCTGCTTGCCTATAAAAATATCTCCATTAATCTAAGCACCCATTCTTTTTTACAGTTACTTCCTGGACCACACTAGATATACTTAGACCCTAGTCTATACTGAAGCCAATCCTAAAGATGCCCCCCATGGTTAAAAAAATTTTCTTTTCAGTATATTATACTATTTTCCCTGCCATATCTTTACTTTTATCATTGTTCAGACTCCAGCATCTCCTACTGTGTCAAGTACCAAAGCAGTTTGTTAGTTGGGATTTTTAAGTGAATGGTCAATGTTGTCCTTAAGTAAATCATGTTCCATCATTGAATCCTTAAGTTTCCTTTTGAGTATTTTGTGTGATTCAGAATTATCCTCCACACAACGCCTGTATTCGTCGCTGGAGTTTATTAGGATCCCAGGTAATTATGATTTACTGAAGTAGTGTTTGCAAGGCTGATTGTAGTAATTCAGACACATTTTCTATTTCTGCACACATTATCTTCTGTGGCATTAGGTATTAAAAAATAGAAATGTCATTTCCTTCTATTTCCTTATCCATCTTGTCAAATATTGCATTGTGGATATGGATATGACCTCCCTCCCCCACTGGAAGGAAAGGCAAAATCCAGAGGGATAGCCATGGAGTAAAGAGAAAAATACAATGACAATGTTACTTTCTGCCAGAGAGAGACCCTTTTCCCCCCATCCTTCTAGCCATGGAAGTCTCATATAAATATCCTTCCATGACTGTAGTTCTCCAGCCCTTTCAGCCACAGGATGCACAGCAGAAAAGCACATGATGACACTGCCTTGAAGACTAGACTTTCTGCCACGACAGTGGTCTAGCCATGCTAGGCAGAGAAGAAAGACTGTTTTAGTGTCAAGGCACAGAGAAGGGAGAACAGGAAGATACTCTCATGAAAAATAAATGCTTTGTCAACTCCTCTGCTGGCCTTCTCTTGCTTGTTTCGTAAGAGACCACATGAGGCTACTGAAATTTCAAATGTACAGAAGTGAAAATCTGGATCTTTCTGAGCATATTTATTTCCTCCTGATCATGGAAAAGAATGGCATTGAACCCCAGTGACAGTCAGAAAGACTGGGTGCTTGTCTGAAACCTCTGAGTCTACAAAAAGAGTCAATAAAAAAGAGTCAGTTCCTTATTATACCCAAAGGAAGGAGGGAAGACACTTGTCAGTGAGCTATGCCCTCTGCCTTGCTTCTTCCATTTGTTTGGGTAGCATTTGCATACCCATATGTTATGTGTTCAAAGATACTTTGCAAGAGGGCTTATCTTCTTGGGAAACGTCTGTACTTGTTTTATTGGCAATAATGAAATCACCACCGGTTATTCCCTCTGCAGATGCTATGATTGGTGGGTTGTTTGTATGGTAAGAATTCTCCCTTTGGACTCTAGTCTGGATTTACAAAATCCATACACTACTTGTCTTGACACTTTTTTTTTTGAAACAAAATTCTCTGTACTTCTCCCTGGAGATGTGTTGTGATTTGAAGGAGTTGAGGTGAACAAGGAAGACACAAATATCTGAGGAGCAAAAGGAGTAGCTCTCAATCTCCACCAGCCCTTCTGAGCAGTTCTTGGGTAGTCATTGACAGGTGGGCTCCGTGTCTACAGTGCTGCAGGAACAAGCATCCGATGGAAACTCAACATCACTCCCGGAATTTCACCTACAGGCAGATGGCCACAGTTAAATTACAGTGGCAAAGTTTCTTTTTACTTCTTTTCCTCTGCCTACCCCAAAGCACTACAGTTACATATGCCGTTCATGCCAGGGACATTTACATGTGCCCGAGAGAGTGTGGTCCGTTTAGATTCATTTATTTCAGCATTATCACTTCAAAAATAGGATGCACATATCTAAAATAGAATGCCCTGTTGCACAAGGGAAGAAAATTACACTCTTAACTTTTTAAAAAGCCTTTAGTTCCTTTCACTTCTTCAGGAGCCCAACTGTTTCAAAACCAGCCACCCTTTGACAGATCAAGGGAAGGGCCAACGGTTATGTCATATAATTGGCTTTTTGTAGCAAGACAGAAAAGGATTTGAGTGTCTGCACCATGACTTTGGAGCTGAAAATATGGCGAGGTATTTTATGTTCCTGAATATATTTGTCCGTTTGTAAAATGGGGATAATAGGTACTTACAAACTGCTTTTACTGAGAAAACACACCGACTTCTGACTTGAGCCCACATGATAACTAGAAGCAGGATAAAAGCCGGCATCTCTGAATACATTTTTTATCATCTTCTTTCCTTTGGATTGGTCACATAGTCATGCTAATCACTCAAGAAGTGTAGAACGAAACACCTGGGCTACACAGCCTATTTCATCCCTCTTCAAGTCAGAGGCCACAAAGATAAGCAAAACTGAGGTGTCTTCGTGTCAAATTTTATAATGCTCTATTCCAGATTCCCCAAAAGTTCCTACAGCCTCCTGATCACTGTCCTAAGATTGCAAGTCACTTTAAATTTTAGAATCAACTAAAGCTCATAGGACAGACTATCCCCAAGCAATGGAAATGATTAAGGATGCTGAGGATGTGTGCCTTTAGATAGGAGTAATCACCTTATGAGGACTAGATTCTTTTATCTTCTTCAGGTAGTAGGGAGTTCTTTGGGACATCTTGTAGAATAAGAATCAAGACAGTAATCAATCAGGCTACACCTTGAACATGAATTCTGGGTTATGCGTGCTGCATGTCCCTCGGGAGTTCCATCTCTTTTGATCAGTTTCCCTTCCTAATAGGCCACTTTGGGAAAATCTCTACATATTCAATTGCCCTGTTGCTTTGGGGTCTGTGACCTAGCAGAAAATCACAACAGGAAGTGGGTAAAGCCTGTTTACTTCCTGAATGTTGGTAAATGAGAGAGGAAGTAACTGGGCTTTCAATATTCCTTTTGGGGGAATGTTGTCTTGTAATCTCTCAATTAAGTCTTTCTAATTCTTAAAGATTCTACCACCTTCCAATAGTGCTACAGGCTGGTGACCAAACCTTCCACATAGCGGTGTTTGGAGGGTACTTACCCAAATCATAGCAAAAATCTTACCAAAGGATATTATCTAGCACATTCAGGTACCATCTATTGCAAATGTTTTCTTTGTTGCCATCTGTTAATTTTATTTTATGTGTTTTAAGTCAGTTAATTCGCATAGTAATCTTGCATGACAACTAAAATTATCATCCCATTGCTCATATGAGGGAATGAAAGAAAAATAAAGTTAACATCCAAGGCAACAAGAGGAACAGTCAGTTTCAGTTGATTTGAGCCTATGATCTTTATTGGCACATCTTCATCTCTATATAGAGTTGACCAAATATTTTAAACTTTCTTTTTCCTTTCTACCTTTATATTCCTTGATTGTAAAGTTCAGTAGCCCTTTATAAAGATGTATATTCAAAAGAGAGGCCTTATCATACAACAAAAGTATAAGCTCTACGATGTTCATTGCAGCATTGTTTGTGATAGCCAGAACCTGGAAACAACCTAGATGCCCTTCAATGGAAGAATGGATGAAGAAAGTATGGAATATATACATATTAGAGTACTACTCAGCAGTAAGAAACAAGGACTTCTTGAATTTTGCGTACAAATGGATGGAAATAGAAAACACTATCCTGAGTGAGGTAAGCCAGACCCAAAAAGAGGAACATGGGATGTACTCACTCATATTTGGTTTCTAGCCATAAACCAAGGACATTGAGCCTATAATTAGTGATCCTAGAGAAGCTAAATAAGGAGAACCCAAAGAAAAACATATAGGCATCCTCCTGAATATTAACCTTAGGCAAGCGGTGAAAGGAGACAGAGACCCACATTGGAGCACCGGACTGAAATCTCAAGGTCCAAATCAGGAGCAGAAGGAGAGAGAGCACGAGCAAGGAACTCAGGACCGCGAGGGGTTCACCCACACACTTAGACAATGGGGATGTTCTATCGGGAACTCACCAAGACCAGCTGGCCTGGGTCTGGAAAAGCCTGGGATAAAACCGGACTCTCTGAGCATAGTGGACAATGTGGATTACTGAGAACTCAAGAACAATGGCAATGGGTTTTTGATCCTACTGCAGGCACTGGCTTTGTGGGAGCCGAGGCAGTTTGGATGCTCATCTTACTAGACCTGGATGGAGGTAGGGGTTCCTTGGACTTCCCACAGGACAGGGAACCCTGATTGCTTTTCGGGCTGAGTGGGGGGGACTTAGTTGGGGGAGGGGGAGGGAAATGGGAGGCGGTGGCGGGGAAGAGACAGAAATCTTTAATAAATAAATTAATTAATTAAAAAAAAGAAAAAAAAAGGACTGGAGAGCAAGGGGGAGGGGGAGGGAAATGGGAGGATGGGAGGAGGTGAAAGTTTTAAATACATAAATAAAAAAAGAAAAAGAAAAAAAAATTTGAGGAAAATATTTCCAAAATCCCACAACTGAGCAGTCTTTGATGGCACCAGTGGTGTATATTAGTGTTTATTTACTTAGGGACTTAGAATAACATTTTCTGACTCAAGGCTGCAGAAAAGAAACAAGGTAGACAACAATTACTCTTCACCCCCTGTTACCCAAAAGTTTTCATCAGTCCTGAGGCAGAAGACGATGTCTACCTGTGAAGTATGTCAGTGTCTCCCCTCAGAGCATCACGAGTGACAAGAAATGGTGGTTGCTCTCTGACGTTTCCCTACCTGGATTGCCATTGTCAGTGACGATGGAATTCAAACTATACTCACCCAGAGGTGATTTGCCTTTTATAATTTAAAGAGTTCTCATTTCAACAATGTGCTGGGCATCAGCCTCCCCGTTGGTGGCAGGAGTACAATAAAGGCTTTTAAGCCACTCTTGGCGGAGGCACCCCATGCTGCTTTCTTTCTTGGTATGCCTTTGCCTTCACTGTTAGCCATTAGAAAAGACTGTATGTTGTTATTAGCCTTCATCTTAACTGAACATAAGTTGTGATCAAACTCCTCAGCATTCATAAGTGGGATATAATTTTTACAATATTGGAAGAAAAAAAAATAAACTCAAGTTCACTGCATCCAAAAACCCATCCAAAAGTTTCTCCTTATATTGTTAAGCAGCTTAGGAATTCACTCTGTGGTGCACACACCTTTTTCAATTCCACGCAGCTGAGTGATGACTGAAGACCTAAGACAGCTAACAGACAGTGTGTGTGTGTGTGTGTGTGTGTGTGTGTGTGTGTGTGTGTGTATGAAAGAGAGAGACAGAGACAGAGACAGAGAGAGAGAACACTGTTCCTATGGAAAAAAATCATTAGGAAACTGGTAATACACTCTAACTAAGTGACTGTCTAATATCAAGTGTTAGTAGAAAATGAAAACCTGCAAGTTACTGCTTTTCAAAATTATTTCTTCTACAGGAGGGAATAAAAAGAGTTTTGAGGAACATACGACAATAAAAGATTTAAGTATTTAAGTTAGAAGGAATGCATCCATTGTTGTACAAATATTACCCTAAAGGCTTTCTTCTGTGCTGTTGAACGGTCATGCCAAGCCTGTAGAACACATATTTCCATCATTTCTATGTATTGGATGACGACACTGGTTCTCAGAGGTACTGAGAAGCTTGTCCTAGGCTGAGCTTTGAAGTGGTGAAGTGAAGACCTAATTCTACTCCCAGCCTGAGCTCTCTATACCTGTGGGATATAGCCTTCCAAAAAAAAAAAAAAGGGGGGGGGCTATAATTTTATGTCTGGACAACCAACTGTTAGGAGAACACAGATGCTTATCTGACTCAAGGCAAATTTTAGAGTAAGCCACCTCTACTGTCTAACGGCTGAAAAGCATGAGAGAAACAGGAAAAAGGCATAGAAGCGAACCCAAAGAGCAATAAGGAACAGGGGTTACATGCATGTTGTGGAAGCAGCTCTGAAGAGATGAGGGAGCTTGCCAGGTAGAAGTGTGGGAAATAATTCTAGCCTGAAGGACAGGGGAGAGAGGACAGCTCTTTAACAAGCCACCTAAATCTCCATAGCCCCTGGGGGCTCTTGGATACCACATTAAAAGCACATCCATCACTGCACAGCTCTGTGATAGGAGCAGGTGCTGGGGCATTAATGAAAGGGCTGCCAGGTCCTGCTTTCTGCCATAGCCTCTGAGCCGATGAATCATCATTTTCACCTAATCCCACTTTGCTCTAATCAGGACAGATGATGGGAGGGCTTAATTGGGAATGACGTGAAGTCATTCATTCTCCTCCAGTGGAAAGCACAACTGTGCTGCTGGTGGGGAACACACAAGTCATCACTCAAAACATAGAAGAGTAGCTTAATATGCATCCTCCAGTGCCTAGTTCAAATATAAAGAGAAATATTAAAATTTACCTCGAAGAAAATCAATTTCTATTTTACTTTTTAACAGCTTAGGCAAGATATATATAAAACTAACAAAATGGGAGGAAATGAGGAGTAACAAAAAACGGAAAGAGCAGTGAGGAAGGAAAAGGAAATGGAACGCCTGCGTAAATAACAGTAATTAGATGAACATTGTATTCCGGTTAACTGTAAAGCTTTCAAATGAGACGGAATAGGAAGCTAAACACAGCTAGGCAAAATCAATCAATAAGGCACACGGCAACAAAACTATTTTATTGTGAGTTTCAAGCAAAGACTTCTGAATAGAGCCAACAGTTGGGCAGTTTTAGATGGCTGATTAAATGCATATGCTTTATTTTAAGCTAGTCAAATTGCACCTCTGTTTGTCTTCCGTTCGGTTTAGATTTCCATAAATGATAACCAATAGGGTGCTATCATTATCCCACAGCTCTCGAACGTACCAATTATTCAACAGAGCAAGTTAAAATATGCTTTTTGTGGGCAATTCATGAATGGGACATTCTTTGAAGATGGCAGAATCAACTGAGCAAAGAAGGCAAAACTGCTGTGTGGGCCAGGCAAATTTTACCAGGAAGGGCCACCGATGCCAGGAACTGGTTTTATTTTTTTTCTTTTGGTTTATTTTGAAAATAATTGCTACTCTTACATTAATTTAACAGTAGCTCCTCAGTCTTATATGGAGGTATTCTGCCAAAAGAATGTTGGATTGTATAACTTTAAAAGACAAAGGTTAATGTTTTGTACTCCTCATATTTCTTGAATGTATCAGGATCTTTTGTTGCAATTGTAACTGTGCCTTCTATCTGTATAACCACTGTCTGGTCACAAGAAACTGCAGGATTTAAAGTATCTTTTCTTTAAAAATCACCTAGAAACACATGCTCTATCCTGAGCAATGGGACACAGGAGGCTCAATGAATGATACAGGACTGATCTTTCTCTTCAGGTTCTTGTATTACTGGCGCAAGAATGTTGCATTGCACATGGGGACCCTGGGTGAGTCAGGGAAGAGGAAGAGGACCCTGATATGAGGTTACTTTCTACAGGAAGACAAAATAGCTTGCTGCTGTTTTGCATTCTGATCTGCTATTGTATTTAACAGAAAGCTGTCTGTGTTATGACTTCCTGTAAGTCTGATAGGTAAACATTCTTTTACAAGTTTTTTTTTTTTAAATAACAAATAAATGAAGCCCATTAATACTAAAAAGGGTTTCTTCGGGGAAATATGTTCTTGGTGCAAGGATAGTATTCATTTAACCTGTATCCTACTGGGTTTCCCACCTGTGAAATGGTACAATAAATGATGGAGGGAATTAAGACCTTATGCTATCAAGAAAATGTAAAGGATTATCTAGTATGTATGCTAAAGAAAGACGTGAGACATGCCATGCATTCAGGAAGAGTTCTTCTCCCCAACAATTACCGATTTTAAGATCTGGTTCCCTAGAGTGTTCTATTAATTACTTTTGATTTCTAGTGAACTAATATATTGCTGGCCAAGTAAATGATCTGCTCTGATATGTGTGAAGTGAATTCTGGAGAGAGCTGCAGCCTTAACTTTGCCCTTTGTAAGTTGTTTGACCTTAAGCAGGCTACCCAAACTCTTTGCAAGCCAACACTTCGCAAACAGAAAGCAAGGAGAACAGGGTTTTAGGATTTTACAGATAATATGAATATACAGAACAGAGCTGAGATGCATTTAATAAAAGGTACATATTTCCCTTTAAGTGTCAGATTTACTTGGAAACAATACATGGGTGTAGAAACATTAAATAATTGCAATATATTTTCCAGAAACTTTGAAGTCGTGGCCTCCACGTTTAATTAGCATGAAGCTTTCTGCAGAAGGGTGTAAGTTCATCAGTAGTCATTAGTCCTGCTGTGTCCCCTCATGATCTCCAGCAGCCCTGTGTCCAAAAGCCCCACTTGCTAGAAGATTATACTTCATAGTAAAGTGTCAGGGTCACCTTGTTGTCTTCTGCCTAGGCCATATCAGTGCATAAACAATTTTAATCCATTATAGCAAGATCATTTCAGTCAAGAAAGACCTAATAGTTTAAAATCAGCAAATAAACAACAAAATTTCATTTACTGAGCATACACTAGGACCCAGAAATGATAATGAGTGTTATTGATGCCTGATGTCATTTATTGTGATATTTGGGAAAACAGGACTTAAATCATATAGTTTTAGGCTGAAGTCTTGGCTCTGGTTCTCAGCTTGATGACCTTGATACACTTTCTTTTCCAGAGTTTGTGAATGTTGGTGACAGTAGTTGCTCTGTGGAGGTCTGTTGTTAGGGTCAGTGGAGCAGTGCACAGGGTATTTCGGGCACTGTAAATGTATCGAATCATTCCTTCTATGGGCTAGTATGAGATCTCTAGGTTTCCTGGTGATCTCACATACTGACCCTTTGTCTCACTGAAGACTTCAGCTGTTTAAAAAAAAGAGACAAAGGCTTTTCTGCCTCATCTTTTCTGCCTCTCCAATTGCTAAAGGTGGCTTTCTACAGTTTCTACCATATTACCTGTCTCCCAACAAAAGTTCTTATTTGCATCTCCTTTGACTTGAGTCGTTCAGAAAATGGAGGAAGTCAGCTCATTGGTGTAATCAGGTTTTAAGAGGGCATAAACTCAACCTGTGTCTGATCTGGATGGCCAAGCAAATGAATTGGGAATATTCATTGACAGCGCTCTGTAAACCCAAGTAGAATGCAGCAACATCTCAGTGTTTATTTAGGTTGTGACATCTTAAGAAATCATGCCGATTTCCCATATGATAGTGCCGTTTATCGCCTAATTAAAAATTTAAAAACAGTTTTTGAAGGTTAAGGGTTCCATCTAAAACTTCAAATCATTCTCAAGGAAAATTAATGAAAATTATTAATTGTTATAGCTCACTTATAAGAAGCTAGATGAGAACATTATGAAAAATTAGTGAAATTATTATCAGATGGAATAATTAAAGATCAATTGTGAAATAATCACATAATTCTAGCTATACGCTATATTGCTCTTCATTAATCAAAGATAATCTGGAATTGCAATACTTAATTAAATGCAAGAAAGTGTTTGTGTGTGCTGGCTCTGAAAGGGGATAATTGGAGAGTGCCAAAGCTGTGCGGTTGTTAGCTTGCGCTGATTTTTGAGACTGGAGAGCCCGAGATTCTGCAGTGTGGGTGCGGGTCACTCTGTGGACAGCTGATAAAAGTTTAGAGCCAGAGATTCTGCAGGGTGGGGGCGGGTCTCTTTAGACCGGCTGAAATCTGTTCTACCATAGATGCCAAGGCTTTTCAGAAGATACTAATCATTTTCTCTGCAAAGATTTGTTTTTTTTTCTTCATTCTGAAAACTGGGGTTATTAATTCATCAGCTAGAAGACAGTAACATGTGTGATTCAGGCATTTGCCTCTGATCTCAATGCCATGTCAACAATTTTTTTTTTCTTTTGGCTTTTCTTTCTTCACCACCTCAGAGCAGTCTTCCTGATTGATGCCCACCATGATCCCCTGGAGGAAAGTTACTCTGCTCTCTTTCCCATTCTTAAACTAAACCCAGATCCAAAATTCACTAGGAAGCCACACGCTGATTTAAAATACAGTATTTTAAAAGATTTATTCATTGATTATCATTTTAATTGAAATAGCATGACATCACTTCCCTCCTCCTTTTTCTCTGCATCCCTCCCAGAAACCCTCCCTCAAACACTTCCCATGCACCCCCACTTTCAAGCTGATATCCTCTTTCTCTTTGATTATATGTGTAACATGTGACATATATAAATCTACATACACATACACAATTTACTGAGTCCGTTTTTTTGTCGTATGTCGGTCTGTGGTTTTAAAGATGACCACTCTGATCGGAAAAGAAAGCAAGTGAGTCATCCGTAGGAGAGTTTATTTCTTCTCCCAGGAGTCATTAGTGGCCTACAGTTCTTTGTCTATGATTGGGACCCTGTGCAATTCCCCTGCTCCCACATGAACAGGTCCAGGGATATTACTATTATTCAGGTCTCATTTATGCAACCGTGTTTGGTATGACTGTCTCCACTAGACTTCTTTGGATTCTAGCTCACATAGTATTCTTAATTCCCCTCTTCCATGGTGTTCCCTGAGCCATACATGCAGGAGCTGTGATACTGATGTGTCTGTTGGGGCTCCTGATGATCCATTGATCTCTGCATTGTGTTCAATTGTGGTTTTCGGTGGTGGTATTCTCTGTATACTGAAAAAAAAAAACCTTCTATTTTGAGGCAGTTACACTTATCTGTCACTATAAGGATAAGATTTAGAATGTTGTAAGAAATTGTATTGGTCTGGCAAAATGACAGTAGTGGTTTCTTTCTAAGGTCCATGACTTGACTAGCTCTGGAAAACTGGCTCTTTCCAGTATCAGGCATGATTTTCCTCCTGTACAGTGGAACTTAATGTACAGTTAGACAGTTATTGGTTGGGACCAACATGTGAATCCTCTGCTTGTAAGCTTATAGATGTCTTGCCATGCTGGTAATTGCTGTGGTTCGTAGGGTTCAGTTCGTGGTTTTGAATCTTGGTAGGACTGTTAGCATCTGACAATTGGCAGCTTGCATAGTATCGTCTAGAGCTATAAAAGGTAGAACACAGGAGAGAGACTTTTAGGTAAGATCTAGCCCAAATCATCCAAATATTGTATTTTAAGTTTGTTGTATTTTTAATAATAGATCCACCCTCAATCCTTGA
Source organism: Microtus oregoni (assembly GCF_018167655.1). Lineage (NCBI taxonomy): Eukaryota > Metazoa > Chordata > Mammalia > Rodentia > Cricetidae > Microtus > Microtus oregoni. Next base: position 10,990,870 of record NW_024543086.1, read on the forward strand.
GGGACAACTATGGATTATATGGGTAATATATATTGTTTGGAAGTTACCTAGACTATCCTAACCAACTGTTCAACAGGAGGTTTCTTTTGTATAGTACTGGAGTTTCTGGTGGTCTTTTGCTTTTGCGAGGAGCATTATAAAACCATGTGACTTAATATTCTTTATATCTTAAAGAAATATATATATCATATATGTTTATGATAAGATGCATATTGATACATAACTTTTACTTATATATATTGTTATACATAATATATATATATATATATATATATATATATATATATATATACCTCAATTGTTTCAGTGATTACATGGTCCTCAGTTGCAATTATACAACATGGAGTAACCATAGAAACCCATATGTGGGAGGGTGACTTTGGAAGACAATAGCAGAATATATGTGATATTGATAGGGAAGCAGAGTAACAGGGATGGGACTCCAACTGGAGAGGAAGGCAAGAGGTCAATACAGAAGAAGGAGGAACATGTAATGCTAAATTTGTTTGATAAATCATCAAAGAATCATACTATTTTATATTCACGTAAAATTATACATAATATGTGCTTGTGCATATACATAGGAAAACACATTTTTATTGAAATTATATGCATGTGTGTTTGTAGGTTATGTACAGATACCCACAGAGTCAGATTCCCCTGAGCTGGAGTTAAAGGTGATCCCCTGAGCTGGAGTTAAAGCTATCTCATGTGGGTGGTGGGAACTAAACTTAGGTTCCATGGAAAAGAATTACAATCCACTAAATATCTCTCCATTCCACCAACAGTTTTTAAATAAACACTGAAAAGTAAAATAAAAATTACACACAACAAAACACATTTATTTTATTCCAGGGTGATCAATCTCCATGCACACTGACTTCTTCTGCTTACTGTAGTATTTCCTTCTTCCTTCTTCTCAGTTCGTTCCTCCTTTTCTTTTCATACAAAACCCTAAATCCCATCACACTGGATGAATAGAACACAATTATGCTTATTGATTTGCCAGTTAACAGATTGTTCATTTGTTTCAAGTTTTAGAAATCATAATTACAATAAGTGTTGGTCATTGTGGATAAGCATTCTTGTTCATATTGTGATTTACTTTCTGTAATTGTTGCAAGACATTGTCTTCACTCTTCTTCACACAGCCAAGTAAGCAACACAGTATTTAGGAAGCAGAGGAAGCTCCCTTGTCTTGCTCTGCATAAAAAAGCAAATGAGTGTAGGAGTCTCACATTCTTAATGGGAATGTTTCAGAAAAGTTTTTATATTTCTTTCTTTATGGGATGTCCTCATAAGAAATAAGAGAGGCTCTGTTATTACTCTGAATGTGCAAGTTTGCCATCTGGGTCTTAGACAGGTTTCATAATTTGCCTAAGACCATACATTTAAAAAGTGCAAAAGTCAAGATAACACTCTGCAACCTACACATGTCTAATCTGGGGCTCTTTATTCTATAATGAAGAATTTTTGCCTCCTTCGGTATGCATTTAATATTACATATATACTGTGTAGCTGATGCTGTGTTGAGATGTTCATATTCATAAGAATTCAAAATTTCACGTTCCCTTAAGAATTTGTGATTTGACTGGGATGTTAATACATTTACATGAAAAAAAAATGAGCACAATTATAAGGCAATAGAGTAAGTAAGTTAGATGTTTGTGTTCTGTACTTTGCCGAGTGCTAGTGTTAGATTAACAGTTGTTTAATAATAACAAAAGGAGTCATTTGAAAGATGTTCATTAAAGTAATGCCATTTGTAACACACATTAAGAGAGACACAGAAGGATCATGGATAGGGAAGGATCAAGAACTAGGCTTAGGTAACTCTCTACATCTAGGTGACCAGGGGGAATGTGGAGCAACATCAATGGGAAGACTTAGAGTCAAGTTGAGCATAGAGGGTGGGACCCATTTACTGTTGTGTCAAATGGTGCAGCATTGACCTAATGGATGGTATGGAGACAATGTAAACTTTTAAGAGTGAATGACGTGGCACAAGTGCTATTTTATAAAGAATTAATTAGTGTTGCAGATGGTGTAGGCAAGGGGGAGGCCATGCCCATCTACTATGGCCTAGGTAGAATGTGAAGACCAGGAAAAGGAAAAGACAAACCCAACTGCTTTTATTAAAACCAAACAAGCTCTTTCAGCCCTTCACTGACTGGCATTGGAATTTAGAAGCATTCAAATAGAATTCCTCTAGAAACTAAATATCCTTGTGCGAACAGAACCCAGTTTCACAGCCACAGAAATGGCTATAAAGCTGGGATGCTTTATAAGACTTAATTTTGGCCTGAAGCTTAATTCCCTTTTTGCTACAATTCACTGCCTGTCAACTTACCAAAGGATGCCCTGTCTTGCTTATTTCAGCTTCTCTTTGGAGTATCGTTTAAAATAGCACCCATCACTCTTAATCTCCACTATTTTCCAAAATGTTTCCCAAATTAATAAGTGCAGGATAGGAGGCAGTGACCCTGGAGGAGACTATGACAAAAATAGCTCACCCATAATTAGAAATGAAATCGCCTTTCATTGAGCAATAGGAAACTGGCAAACCCCAGCAGCTTTGCATACCATGCAGTTCCAAGGGGTCCTTAAGGCAAGTACTTCCCGTCCTCTCTCCTGCTGCCCGGTGGTCCAGGGGTTGCTTTCATTCTCTTGCCCGCTTTCACTCTGCCAGCTTCACGCATATTCACCATACCCCGGGCACACATGTAGGTTGGATACTGGTAATTAAGTGAACAATTCTCATACGCAGACCTCAATTAAACGTTTATGTGGGTCATAGCCACCCCCAAACACACACTCTGCAACACAGGCTAAAGAGACAGCCCTTGATTGATTTGGAAGCTGAAGAAAGTGCTTGAACAGAACTTAATGGTAATGAACTCAAACGCCTCCAGTCTTTCTGAAATGAGTTTCTTTGGTTTGCAGCCCTGCGATGGTTGCTGTTTGCTAGATGGGAATGGCATCGTGGACTTGGGGAGAAGATGAACTCCTAACTCCATTTGATGCGTGCTTCGTACATAAGTCATTGCATCTTGGAAATGTGATGTCTCTCCCTGCCACTAATTCTACAGCTGTTAAATTAGAATCAAAGCTGCACTTGGGGGATACTGAATGAGACGATCTCCCAAGGATGCTATGCATTGTCCAGGATCTACAACACACATGTGGATACAAAGGTTGTGTTCAGTACTTCTGCTACTGCCATTGATGGTATTTTGTGAGAGTTGTTTTTGCTGCTATTAGGATTATTGTTTCAGACCCAACGTTTAGTAATTCCCCTGGAAGTACTTATGGGGAAAAAAAAAACTATATATAAGCACATAAGGCAGAGTTGAAGATGATGCATGTACAGATACAAGCAACACTTGTTGAACTAGAAGAAGAAAAAAAATTCTGCAGAAACAGGCAGAAAGCGTTATGTGTACATCATGTGTTTAAGTATTTTAGCTGAAATGTGAATGGTAGATAGGATTTCTAGTTTGTTTCTCGGTGAAGGAGTGATGGTGATTTTTTTTTTGAGGGGAAAATTCAGCAATTGTTTTAGGAAGTGTGCCCTGGTAACAGTGTGAACTGTGGCAGCAAGAAAAACAAGTTATAGCCTCAAAGAGAATCACAAACTGGAAGTGAATATGTTTTGTTATTTTAGTGTGTGAGAGATTGTGAGGCAAAGAACGGGGGTGAGGGGTGGGGTGGTCTTGTAGAGAAGGAGGCAGGGAGCTGGAATGGAGAGAAGGGATCTGGCAGCTGGCAGCTGTCCTAAACCAGGCTGTCAATGATTAGCACTAAATACCCTTCAGAACCCAAGCTTAAAGTTTCCTCCCTCTTAACTCTATTGATCCCTGCCCAATATTTCTCACAGTAGATTCCTGTCAGCTTTTTGCCCTCCCTTTTTCTCTTGATGTACACAACGACTACGCTTGTCCATTACCAACAGCCCCATGATTTTCCTGGCATGTCCTTTCCTAAAAGAAAAAAAAAGATATTTTATATTATGTATGAGTGTTTACCTGCTTATATGTGTTGCATAACAGGCATGACCCACAAAGGTCAACAAGGGCTTCTGATCCTATAGAACAAGAGTTGCAAGATACTGGAACTGAACCCAAGTCCTCTGGAAAAACATAACTACTCTTACCTGCTGAATGACCTTTCCATTACATTTTTTTTTTCCTGGAGACTTTTGAATGTTTCCTTTGAAGATTGCTGATTTCATGGAAAATGTCATGGTTTCATCTCCTTTTGTTCATTTGCAAGTTAAAAATAATCACAAGTATATTCTAAAAGTAATATTTTACTTTCCAAATGGGATATTTACTGAGTTTCTCTACCACGTACATAGTTCCATATCCACCTAGGTATTCAGGATTTTCAGATGTGGGTATTTCTTGGGGTAAAATGTGTCTACCTTCTAAGTAACTCTGAATTCTATCAGCACCAAGAATAAAAATGGAAAAATAAAACAAAAAAGTCAGCCTAAACAAGATTTTTTTTTTTGTTATTGCATCTCTTGCTTGCAACCTCCATATTAAATGTGTCAGTGGGGACTGTAAACAGTGCCTCCACCGTCCCTAGATCTTAATCTTCCTTTGCTGTGTCACCCTGCCTTTATTATCATGTGCAAATAGAGAGATTACAAAATGGTCGGTGTATGTCTGTTCTAAACTCTGTTTCCTAGCAAGGACACAGGCGTCTATGATCTGCTGAAATCTTGATTGCAGTTATATCTTTTTTTCCCTTTCACCTTCATGTAAAGCTCCAACTATCCCTCAACCAGCACACTTGCAGCTATCTGAATCCATACATTTTCCTTCCTCCATTTCCAAGTCTGTTCCGACCACACTTATTTCTCTTTGTTAGGTCTAGAAAACTCATGACAAATGTCTAGCCTAATGAACCATAAAAAAGATCCAATTTAGGTAAATTAGAGATGTAGAGAGAGATTACAACAGACATTGAGGAAATTTAGAGATTCATGGAGGCATATTTTAAAAATCTGTGTTCTACCAAACTGGAAAAAAAAAAGAAAATGTATAGATTTCTTGATATATACTACTTACCAAAATAAAGACAAGTTGAAATAAACAGTTTAAACAGACCCATAATCATTAGTGAAAAAGAAGCAATAATTAAAAATCTCCCAAGAATAACAACAGCAAACAGAAACCCAAGAGACAGAGCATTGTAGCACAGAATTCTACCAGTCCTTCAAAGAACTAATGCCAATACTCCTAAATTTATTCTGCAAAATAGAAACTTAGCATACACTTCCAAATTATATCTATAATGTCACTATAATCCTGATACTAAAACCACACAAATGCTCAACAAAAATAGAAATTATAGACCAGTATCCCTTATGAATATAAATGCAAAAGTTCCCAATAACAGACTTGCAAATCAAATTTAAAAACACATAAAAGGATTATCCACCATGATCAAACTGGCGTCATTCCAAAGATGCAGGGATGTCTCAATATAGGCAAATCAATAAACGTAATCCTCCACATAAACACAATGAAATACAGAGACCATATAATCATCTCATTAGATGCAGAAAAGACCTTTGACAAAATCCAGTATCAGTTCATAATAAGTGTCCTAGAAAGAGTGGGTGGCAAGGGACATATTTTATCAGAATAAAGACAGCAAGTTCACAGACCGCTTCGTCCTGACTGAAGAGAACCTCAAAGCATCTCCACCAAAATCAGGAACAAGACATGAATGTCCACTTGCTCCATACTTATTCACTATTGCACTTGAAGTTTTGTTGTACTATAGTAATAAGACAATTCAGCGAGAATAAGAGGTTACAATAAGACCCTCAAAGCTTTACCGGGAATCTTCTGCAGTGGATAATCACTTTAATAAAAGTATCAGAATACAAAATTAACAAGCAAAAATCAGTATCCTTCCTACTTCCCTGTAGCAAACAGACGGCATGAAATCAGGAAAAAAAAAAGATCTTTCATAGTAGACTCAAAAAATATTGGATTCAGGAAAAAAAAAAGATCTTTCATAGTAGACTCAAAAAATATTGGAATAACTCAGATAAATAAAGTGAAAGTATGTATAATAAAAAGTTCAAGACAGTGATGGGATAAATTGAAGTGATCATCTCTACTTGGCCTAACTTGTGACTGGTATACTCTTCCCTCCTGGAGCTCTGTTTAATCTTCTCTTCAGATTTCCCTTCTTTTCTAATGTCCCCGGCTGAAGCCCTCTTCAACTGTCCATGAATTTTCTTATCTTAAAATATCTTGACTGGTTTTGTTATTTTTTTTATTTCTCTGACTCCCTGAATTTTTAAAGTATGTTTTTAGTATAGCACTATCATTATTATCATTTATTGTTTATTATTATTTTGTCTATGTTGGGGTAATAAGGGGAATATATGTGCACCACAGCATACGTGCAGAGAACAAAGGATAGCTTGGTGGAGTTGGTTCTCCTTGGATGACATTCACAAAAAGCATCATTACCCACTGAGCCATCTAACTGGCCCCTAAACTGTCTTATCACTATAGCTCTGTACCATCATTTGAAGATCTTCTGCTTCTCCCACCATTGCTCTTTTTATTGGGAATTGGTTTGTCTCCTCTGGAACTATGATGCCAAATGAATTTTTGAATAGTTTCCCACTCTCTGTGTAAGGAAAATCACAGGAATGTTAATAAAAATTGTTTTGGATCTGTAGGTTGTTTTTAGTAGTACAAGAATCTTTGTCCCTCATAAGATTTTTTTTCTTACTGTCTATAGTAAGCCTTAATATATTGTCTCTGCTCAAATCAAATATTATTTCAATGAATGATTCTCATATACCGCCATCCTAAACCTTAACGCAATTCTTTCCTGCTTAGACTATAACAAGCAACTTTGCTCAGCAAGCTTTACATCTTAGTAATCATCCCTTTTCCCCTTCATTCTGTACCTGTTGCTAAGCATCTTTTGAAACTGCGGTTTGACTGTGGCATCCCTGTTCCCTTATAGACAGAACAGTATAAAACCTGGCCTTATCTGCTTCTCTGCTTCTCCCCCATTCATTTCTTCATTTCTCTCATAACCCCCTGTGCTGTTACGACATTTTTCCCCTTTGTGATGAACCCACGAAGACTAGAGGATGGTTGGCTATGCTTCCAGTTTATTTTTCATCATCAGTATTCAAGGCGTCTGGTCGTTTTCTACTCTTACAACCTTACTGCATTGCCTGTGCACCTTGCACCGGGATGCTTTTGCAGCCTTCTTTTTAATTTGTGAAGAGAAGGAACAGGGGGCCCAAAGGTGATTACCAGTCAGAGCAGTTCATCATTAAAAAGGTCTGAGACTTGTGGCAAGTTGATGACTGTCAGATACAGGTCAAATGGATTTTGCACTATTCAGGCTCAGGGTGAATTACAAAAATTAAATAGCACTCTAATTAACCAGAGTAGTTAGCACATAATTCAGATCTCTGGAGCTCCAGCTGGTTGAGGGTTTTTTTTTTTTTCATGTGTTGTATAATGTAAGAGTAACCAAGAAAAAAAAAAGTAAAAGATTTTTCTAGTTGGTCTTCCATCTAGAGTTTCAAGGGTAAGAAAACTTTGCAGATTTTTTGCAAAAACGGAAATTTTCCTGCAACTCTAGACAGGGTAAGAAGGTGAGCTCTTTTTTTTCAAAGAGAATAAAAGATTAACCTACTGGAAGATGAAAGAAGTTTTGCATTTGGTTAAGTGCTGCGCATAGCCGAATTCTTAGAGCTACACAACATGAATTAAAAGGGTGGGAGCAAGGTGATAAAAGCATCACATGCAAGGTTATTAGAAAACATGACTCGCCAATAACGTTAGGAAGGTACCGGGCAGTGTTCTTTACCACATATCAGTTAACACAGTGGAAGACAACTTAGACAAACTCAAGATTTGCTATAAAAAGAAAATAATGGGCTGCAGATGTAGCTCCTTGCAGAGAAAGCTTGCTCGGGCTATGCAAAGCTTGGCATTTGATCCTTTAGCACTTAGAAAAAAATAATTATGGTGCCAACAAAAATTATTTAAATATCTGATAAGTGATGTAATCATGTTAATGAGGTTCTAAAAATGATGAGCTATGATAAGGCCCTGTACAAATATTGGAACCATTTTTTGTATTGTAAGTCTCTGCACAAAAAATAAAATCAATTATCTGATTTTACTATTGCACAAAAGAAAAACTGAGAGTTGTCACTGTGAATTGCCAGCAAATATTCAAGATCAGCTGCAAGCTGGGTGTGATGCTCCATACCTCTAATCCTAGCATTCAGCTTAGCAGGGCGGAGGTTCAAGCATGCAAAGCCAGCCTAGGTTACATATCAAGTTCAAGACCAGCCTGGGTAGTTTAGATCCTGTCTCAACGAACATCAATAATTAAAGTTTTAAGACCCCAATTATTGGGTTACTTACAAACTACAGAAAGATATAACAGTGTACATAAACCAATTATTCTGTTTTCGGATCTCTAACATTTGAGTTTCAACTAACATATTTCATTCTAAATTTGAGTCTGTATTTTTTCCAAGGTCATTTCCATTTGTGGTTTTCACATAAAATTAGCTGGGCTAATATTACTAGCAACTGTGTTTAGGCCTTTCACACCCTCAGGCACTGTGCTAAACACATACACTGTCCCATTTATTCCCACATCTCCACAGAAATAAGACATATTCTTGGGGCTTTGTGGATGAGGAAACTGTGGTTTACATATTCAAAACAAAATTTCTAGGAGTCAAATGGTGGCAAGACAGGTAATGAGGAGAGGGCTTATTGAATTGAACATCCATGTCTTGAATGGTCTCATTATCAATGTAAATGAAATGAAAAGCTGATAGAAATAAATTTGCTTCTGTACATATCAAAATGGTTATCTTTAATATAAAGCTCATTACTTCATAGAAGCACACTCTGTAGCTGTGGCAAGTGTTGTTCTATTTTATCGACATTAATAATGTTTTTCCCATAAGCTCTCATTCTAATGTGGACAAATATCTTCAAGTCCTCTCCTTGTGGCAAGGTTGTAATTCAACAGTATTGTCACTGGTGCAACCTAATTTACTCCTTGCAAGAAATGAGGTAAAATGATGTCCTTTATGCTCTTATCTTTTTCTTTATAGTCAGTATAAATGAAAATATTTGATGCTCAATTTAAAACAATCAAGCAAATAAAGAAATTTCCTTAGTTTAGAATATTAAAGAAAATGGTAGAGGAAGACTTAACCAGTCAAAGCCTTGTGTTCATTGGCTCTTTTATCAGGCAAAGCCTACTTTTTACAAATTCTTCTTAAAAGTGAGCATTTTGTGTATATGCCTTGTTTCATATCTTTCAAGAACAATTGTATGTAACTGAAGACTTATAGTTAATATCTCTACACCACTAAAACTTGGATACATTGTAACCTTATGGTCTTTTTAAGTTTTCTGTTACAAATAACCAAAGGTATAGCAGCTATCCATTTCAGTGAAAGTCTACTACCACCATACTGATGGGTTCTTACTGCTTGTGGTTGGAGAGTGTGAGGTCCCCAGATTTTGTTTCTGTTTGCCTTGGTTTGGCTTACTGTGTTTACTTGACTCAAAGTTCTTTGTGTTTTCAGGGACTGTGATGCTTCTAGTAAATGTTGGGAGGATTTTTTTCTGTTTTTGTAAAATAGTTTTGAGAATTATTTTAATATATATATATATATATATATATCACTTTGGGTGGTAAAGATATTTTAAATAAATTAAATTTGTCTGGGCCATGAATATAAGATACTCTTTCATTTATTGTGGTTTCTTTAGCTTCTTTCATCAATATTTTATTCTTTCTGGTGTGTGTATTTTTAATCTCTTTGTTTTAATATGTTAGCAAGGATTTTCTTTCTCATTTTTCTATTCTTTTTTTTTCTTTGTTTTTCTGTATACTTATATAAATATATACATTGTTTCTATATCATTGTTATAGAAACCATGATGACAAATACTATTAAGCTTTTATATTTATCTGTGCTTAAATTTGTTCATCATTTTCATTTTTGATGGAGTTTAGAGAGTTCTTTGTACATGCAATCACGTTCAGGAAGAAGAGATGGTTCAGTAATTAAGATCATTGATTGTTTACCTACATGAAAGTTCATAACTGCCTATAAGTCCAGTTCCAAGGAATTCAATGCCCTTTTGTAGCTTCCATGAGTACTGAACATATACGATACACAGACATATGTGCATGTAAATTACACATACACACATAAAATAAAATTAAAATATATAATTTTTAAAAGATCATGTCAAACATATTTGACATGTTACTGATATTGACAAAAGTAATAACAGAGACCAATGAAAGAGAATGTGCATGACCAAATGAAATCCACATAGTATAGTCAACTGAGCTTCATCAAAGATGCCAGCAGTATAGAGTGAGAGTTTTAATACGTATTCTTGGACAACTTTGATGCCCACATGTAGAAGAATGATATCACAGTGCATTTCATACCATAAATAGATATAATTTCAAAATGCATTTAGGACTTAGAAGAGCTACAACTTTAGAGCTTATATAATAAACATAGGAAAAGTGTCTTTATTGTTTGAATACATTTATTTAGTTATCTATTTCGTGTGTGTGTGTGCGTGTGTGTGTGCGCGTGCATGCATATGCAAGCACATGGGTCTTATCATGTGAGCAGGGCAGGCAGGGAGCAATATGAAGAAGAGAATGATTCTTTCTTTCCTCTATATGGGTCCTAGGAATCAAACTAATCCCATTCGATGTGGTAGCCGACTTTACCCTGAGTCATCTCATTGGCCCAGGAAACATTTCTTGATATTGTTCTAGACAAGGACATCTGATATGACCCTAAACTTTAAGGCAAAAACATCCCTATCCCTCATCTGGGCAGCACAATAGGGCTGACCCTGGTGGTGGGACTCAAGTGAGCCAGCCCTAAAGGCAGGAGAGTGGGAGAGCTGGCCTGTCCCCCACCTTGTCTGCCATGTGGTGTCACATGTGGGTGAGTGGAAGATGTCCTCTCCTCAATCCTTTCAACCTGCAGCAGAAAAGATGACCCTCCCCCTTACTAGCTTCAGCATTCAAGAAATCTTGCTCTGTACCTCACCTGGGCAGCACAGTAAATCCTGACCCTGTTCCTGTTGACAGTGATGTGGGTAAGCCAGCCCCAAGAACATGAGCCCCGGAGATGGGACCAAGGCCCTCAATTGACATAGGTGCAATAGGGTATTCAAGAGTCCCAGTGAGGGTCAAGCATTGATAGTGCAGCAGAAACGGGAGACTAAAACTAGACCAAGGACTCTTTGCAATGAACACTTGCAAGTAAAGGTATAAGAACTAAAAAAAAAAAAAAAAAAAAAAAGTTTTACTGTGTGACTCACCATGTCACACTACAACTTTCATGATGAAATTTTTCTTTCGAAACTTTTCTTTTTCTCTCTTAAATTTTATCTTATTTTATTCGGGGTGAGGGAATGTTGCAAGGGCAGCGGGAGGATACAAAAGGACATCGAGATGATTGGGATTGAGATTCATGAGGTGAAAACTACAAAGAATAAATTAAAAGTTGTTTTTTTTTTTTTAACAAGAGACAGATATGAATGTGTCAAGCTGAACAGCTCCAACACATAAACAGCAATGGAAACAGAACACTTCGGAAAAAGTATAAAAAATATAAACCCTAAATATAAACACGAAGGGTCTAGTATTCAAAGTAAAATATAGATTCAAATAAGTAGCAAGCAAATAAGTATGCTAGTAATACCATTATCAAAGACCGATTAGATGTTTTTTTTTTTCAAATGAAGATTTCAAATGTCCAACAGATACATGAAATAGAAAAATAAGCTAAATGGCTTTGAATGTGAGGGAAATGTAAGTATATATAGCTCCATGAGGCACATCTAGGAGATTGAGATGATTTGAATTTCCCCTTGTAAATGATGAAGAGTAGCTTTGAGATGTAAAGGGCTAAGCATAGTGTGTTTGTGTGATTCTAACAAGCTTTGACAGGAACATGCATGGTGCAACTTCAGATAATAGATTATTAATGGATATATAATACTATATTCACGAGTTACAAGATTTTTTTCCTGTCTTAAGTGTCTTCCGGTTTTGTTTCTCATCTATTTTCTTATCTCTGAAATGCTCCAGGGGAAATGTTCTAAATCTATAAAAGATGCACCAGTGCACGGTGGAACATAGGCCATGTACCTGCTTGCAGCCTAGCTGATGTGCAGGAGCGTGCAGAACACTCTTGCACCAAAGGACAATGCAGTCTTATTTATCTTATGGAGCTTCAACTCCTGCTGAGGTCATAAAAGAAAACACACAGAGGGAAATTTTCATATAATCAACCTTTTAAAAAGAAATAGATAATATAGACATAGATAAGTATATTAATTTATAGGTAGGTAGAGAGAGATGTTAGAGATGTTAGATTTAGATAGATAGATAGATAGATAGATAGATAGATAGATAGATAGATATAGATGATTGATTGATCCATATATAGATGATAAAGACATTCTAAATAAAATAATCTAAAAACCCTTCATAGAAGCTATGACATCATTCAGTCTCACAGGCTTTCAAAAGTATATGCTCAACTATGTTCATGGCAGCATTGTTTGTAATAGCCAGAACCTGGAAACAACCTAGATGCCCTTCAACGGAAGAATGGATGAAGAAAGTATGGAATATATACATATTAGAGTATTACTCAGCAGTAAAAAACAAGGACTTCTTGAATTTTGCATACAAATGGATGGAAATAGAAAACACTATCCTGAGTGAGGTAAGCCAGACCCAAAAAGAGGAACATGGGATGTACTCACTCATATTTGGTTTCTAGCCATAAATAAAGGACATTGAGCCTATAATTCATGTTCCTAGAGAAGCTAAATAAGGTGAATCCAAAGACAAACACATAGGCATCCTCAGGAATATTAACCTTCATCAGGCGATGAAAGGAGACAGAGACAGAGACCCACAAGGGAGCACCGGACAGAAATCTCAAGGTCCAAATCAGGAGCAGAAGGAGACGGAGCACGAGCAAGGAACTCAGGACCACGAGGGGTGCACCCACACACTAAGACAATGGGGATGTTCTATTGGGATCTCACCAAGGCCAGCTGGCCTAGGTCTGAAAAAGCATGGGATAAATCCGGACTAGCTGAACATAGCGGACAATGAGGAATACTGAGAACTCAAGAACAATTGCAGTGGGTTTTTGATCCTACTGCACGTACTGGCTTTGTGGGAGCCTAGGCAGTTTGAATGCTCACCTTACGAGACCTGGATAGAGGTGGGCAGTCCTTGGGCTTCCCACAGGTCAGGGAACCCTGATTGCTCTTCGAGCAGATGAGGGGGGGGGGGGGGGACTTGATCGGGGGAGGGGGAGGGAAATGGGAAGCGGTTGTGGGGACGAGGCAGAAATCCTTAATAAATAAATAAATTAAAAAAAAAAAAAGAATGAGCCATGTAAAATCCTGACAGGAGGAAACTCTGATAGAGAAAGTAGTGAAGAAAAAAAAAATCTTGGTGTATTTGAACTGCAGAATGTAGTTAGTGCATGGAAAACATAAGGAAAATGCTGAGATGAAATCAAAGTTAAGAGGATAGCAGATCTGCGTTAGGATTTGAGATTTAATTGGAATAAGAAACCATGGGAGAATGCCTATCAGCTGAAGTTGAATTGTCACTAAAAGCAGCGTATAAGGACTTCTCTTCGTTTTGCATGCTCCAAGTCACAAGAACCATGGGCAGACCCTCAGCTGTCCACAGTGCTCTATTTAACAGAATGAGAAGTTTTTTCTCTCTTCATAGTTTTCTTTTCTAGGTAATTTGAACCTTAGGTGAACTACCTGCAAAAAACCTCAGTTAACCACCTATATCTGACTGGTTGAGCATGTTTTCCTGTAGTAGCCACCATGGTATAATATGCCACGGTAAATCATACCTGGCACTTTTTTTAAGCTATCCTTTGCAATGCTAAATTGCTAAGACTAGATCATGATTTCAGCTGTAATCCCATTACACTCTATACTTATTCAACAGTGGCCCTTCACAAACCTCTGGAATCTGTTGAGTGAATGAGTAAATAAGGAATCGGAAGCCATTGTTTAAGGCATGTTGTAACTAATTTGTTTATATTTTCTGGCCTTATTAAGTGCGTGTTGTGGGTTTCTTTCACATCTTATGACTTTTACAGTCTCTTGATTTCCATTCAGATGATTTTCTTTAGTTTTATATCATACGATACTTAGTTTGTTGCTTTAGAAAAATATAGCTTTTCAGTCTGTTGTAGAAAAGCGAAAGAATTCAAAGTGGCATTGGTCTGCATCTACACCATTACCCACTTCTCAGGAAGAGAAGAGGATCTAAGAGCATGCAGTGTTTTGTTTTGTTTTGTTTTGTTTTGTTTTTTTTTTTTAACAATAACAGGATGTTCCCACATCCAATTTCATGGCTCTGATACTGTAGCTCACAAAACCTCTGTCTGGATTGTTGACAAACAGCATGTGAGGACTGTGGCCTCTTCTGTCCTTATTTAAGAAATCTGTGTGACTGCAAGAAAAGGAACAAAGAATGGTGCCTTTTGTCTTCTGAATAAAACCTGCGGGTCCTGATGCTACAGCCGAGCAGCAGAAGTGACTAAGCCAATTGATAGACTCCCAGGGAAATAAAGGTGAACAAGATAGATTTCCCTCCTCTTTCTTCTCCTCTCCTATCTCTTCTCCAGCATGCAATTCAACCCAGGGAACCAGGAACTGAGGAGGAAGGAAGTAATTGCCATTCAAAGCCTCTATTTTTAGACACCTTTACACTTTCCTTTGCTTCTAACTAGCAAGGATTTTTCCAAACAAGCTTTTAATTAGCAGGTGAGTTTAATTGATATGTGGTTTCTCAGAAGGGGAAAGGACCTCAGCGTGGAGAAGGAGGAGGGAGGGTCTCCATCATTCTCCCTCACAATGGAAGACCATTAATTCATTTGCACCTGGGTGTTTTAAAGGATCAATTTACTGTAGCAAAGAAAGAAAGCAGAGAATCAAAAGGTTGGAATCTGTCAGAGAAGAAAGAGAGGCACTATAATTTAACATGCTATGCAGATAATTTAAAAACTTGGAAAAATATTGCTGCCGAAATCCAAATAGAGAAACGGACCTATTTGCATATGGTCAGGCTCTGTCCAATTGCTTACAAAAGAGATTAATGTTTCAAAATCTATAAAATTAATTGCTAGAAAGGTTTTCTTTTGGAGGAAATGGAAGAATGAAATAGAACACATATTGAAATAACTTCCTTTTCTGTTAAAGGGATATCTTATTAGTACCCTTAAATGTTAATGCTTTGTGCATTGCTGAAAGTTAAATTCAAAGTAAATGCTTTTGTTTCTGAAAGGGGTAAGAAAGGACATATGCATTGTGCACACTTCTTTGTAAAATGAGAGTTTATAAAATGCATGGAAAGCTATATGCCAAAAGATTAAAAAATACTGGTTGTATTCAATAGATGTATCGAGGGATGGAAGTAGGAAAACAGGAGTAAACTGAGTCTGTAATAATAGTCTTACCAAATCAAGTGAAGAGCTAAATATTGGAGCCCCACAGCTGGAGCAAAGTAGAAGAGTTTTTAAATACAGGTAGCAGAAACAAGCCACAGGTCCTTGTAGAATCTACTGCAGCAATGACTCAAACCTTAGCTATTCCCTTCTTTTTCTTTTGTTTGTGTTTCATGCTTGAGTGCAATGCTTTCTGGCAATATCCTGCCTTCCCTAGCCACCACCAACTCTTCTCATCTTCCCTCAATACTGCCTCTCAAATTTATATTTTTCCATTATATATAATTTTTCTATATATAATATATTAGATTGAGTCTAATTAGTGGTGTCCATATGCACATGGATATATGAGTATATATCCAATACTGGGTATTGGCCACGTCCTGGCAGAAAACTTATTTTCCCACCTTTAGAACAGTTTACTGCCAGCATTGCTTCAACCATAAGTCAGTCTTATGCTCCTTTTCCCATCCATGCTGGATGGTTGACTGGTGTTGACTTGGGAAGGTCTTGTGCAGAAAGGCATAGCTGTTGAGAATTCACAAATGCAACATCCCAGCATCTCCAGAGATGCCATTTCTCTGCATTTCTCCTGGTCCTCTGGCTCTTGCATGTTGTCTGCCCCTCGTTGTCAGTGGTCCCTGAGCCTTGGCTATAGGGGCTGTGTTGCAGTTGTCTCATATACACGCCAAAGTCTTTTAGTCTTTGAAATTTGACGAGTTGTTGTTCCCTGTAAACTCCCCCATCTGCTGCAAAAGGAAGCTTCCTTGATGCAGGGTAAGCTCCTGGGGCATGATCAGTTAGAGTGGTACTTCCAGTGTCATTCTCTATCTCCTGGTGTTTAGATCAAAGTCACAGGCTTTGATCAGGATAGCTTGCTTGGTGGGCCCACCTGACAGCCAAGGAGGTGAGCTATTTCAGTTTTACCAGTATCTTCTAAGATAGGGCAGAAAAAGTCATCAGGAAATATGTTCATGCTGCTGACTCAACTTTGATTTGTTCTACACATGATGAGCATACACGTGTAATTTATAACCCTATCAGGTATATGGAGGTATTCATTGGTACAAGATTACAGCTGTCCAATTAGCTTCCAAAGCTCCCAGCCTGAGTTAAAATGTTGGATGGCATAAGGGTTGAATGGCATGTTGAAACTCCATACCCCAACAAAACATGCATATTCTCCTTTAGCAATAGCAGAAGCCTGCAGTCCCAAGAAAGCATATTCTCCTTTGATTCTCCACAGCTATAACCATAAAAAATGCTTATACTTTCACCCTTTGAGATGCCTTTTCAGATTATTTGATATTTATTCTTTTAAAAGCCTTAAATAATAACCTGGACCCTGCTGAGTTCACCATAGAAGTGTCAGAGGCTTATATTTATTAGACAAATGGTAGTTACATAGAACACAGAGTCCTGGAAGAGAAGCAAGCAACACAAACATCTCCTCCCTCTAAATTTTGGCTTTATTGATGGGCCCAAACTGAGACTCTTAGTTAACATTATGGCAATATAAAATAATTTTAGTTATAATAACAAGGGACCTTTTATTATTATTTAATAGTAAACTATGCTCTTGGGGATACAGTGTGCAGATTGCTAATCCTTTTTTATAAAGAGTACCTTCGTTTTATGATTTTTTTAATAAAAGAATAAATAAGAAAGTTTTGAAAAAGAAACTCTTACCTGACATCATGGTTAGTCCTGATATTTTCTGGTGGAAATATATGAGTCATGGACAGAATATTTAGGTCAATAGCTTGGGAGCCAGAGCTTATGTATTGGGACTTGGCATATAGACATGAGAAATCTGAGGAGAATGTTGTGCCTGATTACAGTTCTGCCTTGTATGATTTGTGGTCATATCTTTATGTCCCTCTCTAGAATGTTAGCAATGCAAACTCTCATTACAAGCAGCTAGCTCGGTCTGGGGTGCATCGGCGCTAGGTAATGGAAATAAGAACACTTGAATGCTCTAATTGGTGATCCAGCCTCCTAGACTACTAAAAATTAATTGGCCAGATGTTCCTTACCCAACCGTAATGGGGGAGAGTGCAGAAGCCTGAGTTTTCAACCTTCCCCAGGTGTGCACATCTGAGCAGAGAAAAGCGATCGTGACTGACAAGATGACAGGTGCGGTGCCCATGTTCCACGGTGCCCTTGTATGTCTGTTATATATTTAGGGCTTTCCCCCTGAGGCATTCCAGAGATATGAAAATAGACAAGGAACAAAACGAGGAGACCTTTAAAATAGAAAAAAAAAATGCTTGGAAGTTGTGAATATTATATGAGGCGTATATTGGTTGTATTATTATTTTAGACTGCACCTGTGCCTGTCATTGTTAAGTTCTTGTTATAATTATGTGCCCAGCACTGTACCAGAAGCACTTTAACCTTCCCAACTTTAGAGGTGGGCACTTGCATCATCTCTACTTTGGAGATTTGTCAGCTGACCTTCAGAGAGATAGTCCATCTCTTACAGTCACACAGAAAGTAGACAAAGAGATCGGAAGATTCTTACATCACAGCACATGGGCTTATCGCCGAAGCTGCACAGGGCCCTAAAAAGCAGGCCTCCTCACCTCACACCACAGACAGTGTGATGAGCGTGTTCTTTGCACTGACTTATTTCCTCCTCAACCAAAGAGGTACAAATTAATATTTCCATTTCCCATACCAAGAGATGAGTTTCTTAAGAGTTTAATGAACCTCACCAAAGTCACAGGCTGCATGGGAACAGAGGCAATATTCAAAGTCAGCTTTCTCTGACTCGACGTGAGGTGTGAAGCAAAGAAAGTAGTACTCCAGGAATGACATATCTTCTGGAAGAGAAAATATAGCCATGGTGCCTTTAGCCTGATTATCTTCCCTGTCAGTATTCACATGCCATGTTCCCACACGTGACAGAGATTCGGAAATAGATATTCTGAAATCTATGTAGCTCTTTCTGGGGCTTCAGTTTTGAAGTGCCCCCTGTTTTTTCTCTGTGATGCCCTGAAGGACTATTTAGGAAGAAAATGTTGTTCTTCTGATGAAACTGCACAGATGTCTCAAAGAGTTTTTAATCCATCTTTTTAAAAGATGTGGACTTTCTAAAATAATGTCGCCCCCATTTGTCTTCCATGAAAGAAGATATTTCAAAACCAAGAACACCTATCATAATAAACCATTAAGAAGAGTCTAGCATTTTAGTATATTTTTAGAATTTCATATTTCACCAAATGCTGCTGTATATAATTCATGGTAGTGGGAAATGATGGGGTCCGACAGTTATCTCATTTGTGAGGAAGGACCAAATAACTCATTGTCCCACAGCCACAAATAAATTATTCCTTTCCTGGAGCGCCAGTCCTGTTTGTTGTTTTCCTCACCTTAATGGGTTTTCTTTTCCCCATAATACTTTTCTGCAGAAGACTATGACCCTTAATATCAATTTGACTACTATGTGGGAAGAAATTTTCCTAGAAATTAGCTTCACTGATCTAAACGTGGAGCATTTTAGAAAAACAATTCTTGCTTCTAGAATTAAAAAAAAAAAAAGCATCAAGTGGTTGTTACTTGGTAAAAAAAAACAAACAAAAAAACCATTATTAGTACATTTAATTGTGTGTGGGAGGGTATGCGTGCACCATGCACACAAAAATAAACCGTAACAACATAAGTGTAGAAGTCAGAGTAAACCTTATGAGGGTGGGTTATCATTTTCTACCATGTAAGTTCCAGGATCAAACTTAGTTCTTTAAGCTCGGTGGCAAGCAACTTTATCAGCTAAGCCTTCTCACTGCTTTATAGAATGTTCTTCAGTGCTTCTCTGGCCCTCCACACATGTGAGGAAAAAGCTTAAGATATGTTTGCACTTTGGGGGCTCCTATTTTAGCCTGGACTCTACTTTTCTAACTTTCATCGATTTTCTAAGGGTCCTACAATTGAATCTATCATTAGTGTGTTACAGTTTAGTCTATGACATTCATATAACGCTATAATTCATTGGACATTTAAAATGTAATGAAAACCTTCCCTAGTTACATTGCATCAATATGTTGAACACATGTTCAGTGAATTTTGACTCCATTTTCATTTTCCTCCATCATAATCATGCCTATTCCTTATGGCTTTTAAACTTCCTGATGTGAATTAAAGTTTGTAATGTACCAGTTGATCAATTTCCTGGAGGACAGATGTTTCCTTTTCTCAGTTTATTGCACCTTCAGAGAAACACTCTCTAACTCTTTTGGAATTTTATATAAAATTAATGTAACCGTATTTAAGAAACAGAGCCAGTCTGTGATGTCTTCTTAAGGGTAAAGGTTAAATCTAGAAGAAGGCTAGTAAGACAGAATTTGAAGGGAGCAATAATTTATGTCTGTTATATTTTTTTTCTCAAATGTTTCCATGGGAACACATGGCATGGTGCAATTTTAAGCCTCTTATCCTGAAAGATTTCAAGCACTGGTTATAGATTGGCTAAAGTTTTGAATTTATGTTTTTTTCTATAAATAAGCAATATATACTACATAACCAGTGACTTGATAGCACCTAAACTTATAACACTATGTATGTGTGTGTGCATATGTATGTACATACATACATGTAAAACAAGCTATCTTGGTGAAGATATTATATATTTCCAATTTTGTGTCATTATATTTGCTAATCCATTGATAATTATAAGATTTAACTCATGTATTTCTTCTTACTTAAAAAGAATTAAATTAATTATTCAAATTAATTAAAACTAATTAGCATTAGTTGTCCACTCCACAAAACCCAAAATCATCTGAGAAGAAAGCCTCAATTAAGGAACTGCTGTCATCAGATTGAACTTAGAGGCAAGTCTTTAGAGCATTGTCTTCATAGTTAACTGATATAGGTGGGCCCACTACTCCGTAGGTAGTACCTTTCTCTGAGCACGTGGTCATAGGCTATACAATTGAATGAAAAGTGGAAAACTTCAGAGGTAAGATAAGGCAATGAAAGAACAAGCATCAAACTTCCTCGAGAACAAAGGAAACGAACATACTTTTTGTGTGTTCTGTATGCCAATTCTCCTGCCCATTGTGCTATGCTCTTGATCACACTGAACCTTGATAGCTGTATTTGAGATAGATTGATTTCCAGATGAGAAAATGAACATCAGAATGCAGTATTGTCAATTCACTTGATATCAGGCAGCCTTCTTTTTTTTTTAAAAAAAAAAAATCAGAGTTGGCAACAATAATTTCTGCAATATAATAGTTGTGTAATGCCTCCTCCATTGAATTTAAGCTCTATGAGGATGAAGAATTTTTTATCATATTCAATATCACCTCCTCAGAACCCAACATATTCATTAGATTTATTCAATAAATATTCATAGACAAATGTATGCCAAATGCTAATGAAATAATTAAAAAATATAAACAATACTCCTTTCTGTCTTTGGAGAGTTGACTTTCTGATGGATGGAGACCAAAAAAAAAAAGTATAAGAATGAGTTAAGGGGCTGGAGAGATGGCTCAGAGGTTAAGAGCACTGGCTGCTCTTCTAGAGGTCCTGAGTTCAATTCCCAGCAACCACATGGTGGCTCACAACCATCTGTACTGAGATCTGGCACCCTCCTCTGGCGTGAGGGCATACATCAAGGCAGGATGTTGTATACATAATAAATAAATCTTAAAACAATATTTTAAAAAAAGAATGAGTTAAAATCCTATAGAACTTTAGACAACAAAGGCATTATAGGAAATAAGATAGCAGAAAAGGGGTAGGGAGAGAGAGGTCATGAAAGTTTTCATGGAGATGTTGTTCGTATTTGGACATAAACCTGAAGGTGAAGTTGGCATGCTAATGAGACCCATTAAAGGGAAGAACATTATAAGCACAGGGAGTTTATGGGTGGCAGGAGGACATGAGTCTAGCATGTATGTGAATAGCAAGGAATCTAGTAAAGCTAGACAGAGCACACATGACCAAGAGAGAGGATGCGCCACTTTGCTCTCTGATGCAGTGATAAATCACTGGCCAAACCCTGTGAGGTAAGGGCTTATTTTAGCTCATACATCCCATTCCGCCATGGAGGGGAACCAAGTTAGAAGCTCAGGCAGGACCCTGGAGGCAGGAACTAAAGCAGAGAACATGGAGGGATGCTGCATAATGGCTTGCTTCCCTTGGCCTCCTTCCCATGACTTGCTTCCCATGGCTTTCTCAGTTTGTTTTCTGATAAAGCACAAGATCACCTCCCTAAAAGTAGCATGACACCCAGTATCCTGTGTCCTCCCAAATCTATTATTAATCGAGAAAATGCCCCATAGATATACCCACAGGCCATTCTGATAGAGGCAATTCCTCAGGTGAGGTACCCTCTGCCCAAGTGACTCTAATTTGTGTCAAGTTGACAAAACTAAGCATTGCTAGTAAGATATAAGAGGAGATAAGTAGAAAAAAAGAAAGGGGGGGGGGAGCAAAACCAAACAAATAAAAAAAAAACCTTCTAGAGTCTTATAGGCTTACCTATGGCCATGACTCTTTCTGTGAGGAAAATGAGAAATCAATGAGTTTGAACAGAGGGAAGGTAGGATTTTATTTACATCTTCCTAGGGTGATCACAGAGTGAGGGTAGCCAAAAAGAGGTCAATAATGAAAACTGGATAATGTTTAGAAAGTATTATTATAATTCTGGAAAGTATGCAGCATTCATAGAGGGTAGGGAAGAAGTGGTGAGCTTCTGCATTTATTTCAGAGGTAAAACGTAAGAGCTAGAGTGTGTGAGAGCCTGAAAATGAGAAAGGGGCGAGGGAGAACCTGCAGTTTTTAGCCTGAGCACATGGAGAAAATGAAACATTAGTAACTGGTCCCTGGGAGAAACACGGTACGCTTGGGCAATAAGTCTGGAGTTAAGTTTTGAGCATGGTAAATTGAAGATGTCTATAATACGCCTACTTGAGACCTTAGCCTAGCATTTGTAGGTTGAAGTCCTTTGGAGTCTGAGGTACAGTGTGAAGCTTGGCACATTCATAGAGTAGCAAAAGTATAAAGGCTGCATTGGAAGATACGGAAGTGACTTTGATCTCCATGGGAACAGGGAGTGACAACATCACTGAAACACATTTAAATTATCAGTTGATGAGTGAATGGATGCACACAACAAGGGTAAAATTGGAACTGTAGTTTCTTTGACACTAAAATCATTATGTTTCTTATTTTTTGTCTAAATTGTGGTTTATTTGTCATCAACAGACTCTTTCTCTAGCTATTTTAGTAACTCCCAAATAACAGAAAATACAACATCAAAAATAAGATTTATCCAGAATGACATAGAAAGAACTGAAATAATATTTATTGAAAGTTATAAAACCAGGCTTAAATCTTACACAAGTACGGCCAGCTACCAAGCACGCTGTAGCCACAGAACGATGATAGTAACAGCAGCATTAGAAAATTAGATAAAGGGAAACTTGGTTAGCAAAGGAATGGTATATGACAGATAATGACTTAGTATCATGATGGAGAATTCTTATTAATGAGTGTCTACTTTGTTAGCCTTCAATTTTTATACCACCTCTATAAGACATTTGTTATTCTTAGGTGAAGTAACATGTGGTCAAAGGGATTAGGCATTTCCCCTAGGTTACACAGATGGTAGGCACTAGGGCCTGGATACCAATATGGATTTGGTTCATTCTGAACACACACTTTTCCCCATCTGCTAATTGTTTGCCCCAACCATAGGCTCCATCATTGCGAAAAACTGTTCAGAGGACTCTCAAGTCAGCAGGCTAGTGGCTATTCATGTCAATTAAATAGAAAAAGCTAGAGCTGAATGACCCAGCCAGTATCAGAAGTACTAAGAAACTAGTGAGAACTAAATTCTATACTGAGTTTTGCAAAACACTGATGTGCTATTAAAAATCTCTCCACCATATTGCTTTACAAGAAAAACTTTTGCAGACTATTGATGACCTTCACTGAGCAAAATATGTGAGAAGTCTAAACAGCAGTATTTGTTGGTCATGAAGTTGACTTTCTTTAAGGAGGTAATGATGTCCCTTCATGTTTTTCCAACCACCTTAGATCCTAATTGTGACACGATGACTCTAGAGTTTAATAATGCTCGCTTTTCAATTGATTTTCATTTGATTATTTTCCTTAATTGCTTTTGTTCTCTCTCAAACCACTCCTGCTTGGAAACAAGAACCCCACCCGCACTCCCCACCCCCAACACTCTCCCACACTCCTCACTCTGGCTCTTGTTCTGCTGGGGAGAATCAATCTTTCTTGTCAATACAATATTTCTCTGGCTGCTTTGTCATTTATTTTTGTATTGGATTGTCTTTCACTTTATTTCTCTGGTCTGTCCTCTTTTGAATCTTTAAAGAATTTATTTCTCCCAACTGAATCATTTCAGTTCTGCGGAATGAGATTTCAGTTGCTTTTTCTCTCTCCTTGTTATGTTTATTGGGAGATTAACATCTTCCTCTTTGGACCTTGAGCTCCCTTGAACATTTTCTCAGTCACTTTTTTCCCCTACTTATTGCTGAGGCTCTGTTGTGACTCTCTTTGGCAGCCTGGATTTTACCTTTTCCTAGTCTCTCTTGCTTTCTATATTTGTTTCTTGGGTTATCTTGCATGGTACTATCAAACACCTTTGCTACCAAGTTGGAGAGATTGTTCAGCGAATAAAAGTGCTTATCATGTAAACAAGGGGACCTGGGTTCAAATACTCAGAACCCATATAAAAGCCAGACATGGTAGCACCAGCATTTGTCATTCTAGAATTTTTATGGAAAGAGGGGAGGCAGTGATTAAGAATATCATAGGTTATATAGGTTTTACAAAGGAAAAACAATGAGACCCTGTCTCAAACAAGGTAGAAGGTTAGGACTGACACCCCAGGATATCCTTTGACTTCTGTGTGCACAACATGGCATACACCCACCTTCCCACACACAAACACAGACACTCGCATACAGGTAAATACGCACATATTGGCAAGCACACACATGCACAAAGAAACACATACCACTCACACATGCACACACACATACCAAGAATAAATTAAAAAACTATTTCTAGAGCCGGGCGGTGGTGGCGGATGCCTTTAATCCCAGCACTCGGGAGGCAGAGGCAGGCTGATCTCTGTGAGTTCGAGGCCAGCCTGGTCTAGAAGAGCTAGTTCTAGGACAGGAACCAAAAGCTACGGAGAAACCCTGTCTCAAAAAAAACAAAACTATTTCTAGACTTTTTTGATGTGTTTGACTGTTCTGTCTACTTGGCTGCATACATACCATGTGTATGTCTGGTGCCTGAGAGTGTGAGAAGAGAGCATCAGATCCCATGAGACTGGCGTCAAGGATGTTTTTTAAGCAACCAAGTGGGTGTTAGGAATCAAATTTGGGTCCTCTGCTAGAGCATCAAGGACTCATCTACTAAACCATTTCTCCAGCCCCCCAAAAAACTAATTGTAAAAAGATATTAAGAACAAAAATCCCTTTGCTAGCCAGCGTAAGTGCCCTGCCCTATTCCTTTCTTTATTCTCCAGCTAGTGGGTGGAGTCAAAAGCCATCCTTCTATCAGGCTTTTCCAAACCTGTACTTTTTTTAAAAAATAAAAATTCCTCAAATCTAAAAGAATATCTGCTTCAGAATAAGAAAATAAGACTCAGAATAAGAAAGCTCACCAACTGATGTCCGTGTAGCCTTGGGAGCCTTTTTCAGCATGATTGTGTCACCGTGAGTTGTTCTACGTTGAACTAAGGATGAAAAGTGTAAGAAGGAGAGAGTGTGAGTACACATTAGTTTTTTCTGTCTTTTAAGGGCAGTGATAAATCTGGAACCTAGTTACATACAGTAGGTAGAGCCAAGTGAGGATAAGTTCGAATCCAGCGTGTGCCCAATTCCAATGTATGATTTTTTTTTAAGCCTCAAGTTTCTCTGTCTAGTGTGATCTAAAAAGACACTTGTGTTTGTCTTAAGTTTAAAGGATTTAGGGTGATGTGTCTTATCTCTTAGAGCTGCCCAACAAAGTTCCATAAATTGAATGGCCCACAAAATTAATTAACTAACATCCTAAAAGCCAAAGTCAGAGGTCAGAGCTGGCTTCTTCAGAGACTTCTTTGCTTAGTTTATAGATACCCACCTTCTGGATCAGGATATCTGCATCACACCCTTCTCAGAACAGCACAGCTATGCTGAATTAAGTCCATCCTGCAGACACATTTGAACTTAATGACACCCTTATAGCTCCCCCTACAGACAACACAGTCATGTTCTGACATTAAGACTTTAGAGTACAAAATTGAGGAACATTATTCTTTATATAACACCACATGTTTGCAGCAACTGGTTGTACATCATTTTTGATTTTTTTATTTCATTTTTATGGTTGTTTTATCTGCATTTGTGTGCATGATGCCTGTGGAGGCAAGAAGAGGGCTTGGGATTAGAGTTACAGATAGCTGTGAAGCACCATGTAGGTGCTGGGAATTGAAACCAGGTCCCCTGGGAAAGAAGCCACTGCTCATAGTAGATACTGAGCCATCTCTACAGCTCCTGGTTTTATTTTTTTGTATATGAAATGTCAACATGTTCAATCTTTTTAAATTTTGAATTATTTCTGGAGTTAGCCACATTCTTTCCCTTATAAATTCACTTTCAAAAACATTTTCCTATTAACTGTTGCTTATTTTATAAATCTATAGATTTGTGGGATTTTTTTTTCTAATAAGAAAGTTCCACAAGAAGCTAGAGAATAAAACATGGTAAGAATGCCAAGATAATTTCTGCAGAATAAAGCTTTATGAGATGCTAACTATTTCCGAATTACGTCTTCACCAAGTGGGAGAAATCATAATTGAGAGTCTGCCTAAGCCCTTTTCAATATAGCTGTCAATGAACACCTCCGCTGTGATTTCAGTTACAAAGATCTAGTTTTAAGCATGACACAGGGGCCTCGCTCTCATATGTAAAGGCTTCATGGGATGAAAATCCCGTGTCTAACCTGGGGAGTGACTGACTTTTAGTCACTTCCAACTACATCTAAAATGCTTCCTTCTCTGCCCTGGCCTTAATATGCAGAGCTGTGACTCCTGTAGCTATCTGAAATCCGACATGGGCCATTACCTCAGTTTGCACAAGTAACGGTATCTCCAGTTCGTTAGGGCTATCCATCAGCCAAAGCGAGCTCCTAACTACATTTATTTATTTATTTATTTATTTATTTATTTATTTATTTATTATTGAGCTATATATTTTTCTTTACTCTCCTTTCTTCCTAGTCCCTCCCCTTCGACCCTCTCCCATGATCCCCATGCTTGCAATTTACTCAAGAGATCTTACCTATTTCTACTTCCCATATAGATTAGATTTATGTATGTCTCTCTTAGCATCCTCATTGTTGTCTAAGTTCTCTGGGATTGTGAATTGTAGACTGGCTTTCCTTTGCTTTATGTCTAAAAGCCACTCATGAGTAAGTACCTGTGATAATTGTCTTTCTGGGTCTGGGTTACTTCACTCACGATGTTTTCTAGATCTAACCCATTTGGTTGCAAATTTCAAGATGTCATTATTTTTTCCACTATGTAATACTCCATTATGAAAATGTACCACATTTTTCTTAGCCATTCTTCAGTTGAGGGGCAGTTAGGTTGTTTCCAGGTTCTGGCTATGGTAAATAATGCTACTATGAACATACTTGAGCATATGTCCTTGTGGTATGATTGAGCATCCTTTGGGTATATATCCAAAAGTGGCATTGCAGGTCTTGAGGTAGGTTGTTTCCTAATTTTCTGAGAAATCACCATACTGATATCCAAACCAGTTGTACCAGTTTGCATCCCCACCAGCAATGGACGAGTGTTCCTTTTACCCCCACAACCTCTCCAGCATAAGTTGTCATCAGTGTTTTTTATCTTGGCCAGTCTTATGGGTGTAAGATAGAATCTCAGAATTGTTTTAATTTGCATTTCTCTGATGACTAAAGATGTTGAGCGTTTCCTTAAGTGTCTTTCTGCCATTTTAGATTGCTTTGTTGAGAGATCTCTGTTTAGGTCTGTATCCCATTTTTTATTGGATTATTTGTTCCTTTGGTGACCAATTTCTTGAGTTCTTTGTATAGTTTGGAGATCAGCCCTCTGTCCAATGTAGGGTTGGTAAAGATCTTTTCCCATTCTGCAGGCTGTCGTTTTCTCCTGTTGACCTATTGTGTATTATTGGTCCTATTTTTCTCTCAGGTCCGTGAGACCTCATTGATTTTATCTGACGATCACGTATTTGATGCTGTATTGTATCAGTCAGTCTCTGATCCTACACTTGCATCCTCTCCTTTTTTTTTGACTTTGATCTAGAAACTTCCCATATGCACTTGCTGTGATTCCACTTCCTTTATTGCCAGTAAGCTTCTGATGGTGCTTTGTGCTAACGCTCAAGATCAAATTGTAAATATAAATCTACTGACATGGATTAAAAACTTGAGCGGCTTGATATTAACATCAACTGGTTCAAAGCCAGGAGGTATGCAGTAACTGTCTGCACCTCTGACTCCCAATCCATGCTGAGGCTCATTAGAGACCTCTTGAAGATGAAACGTGATAGAGACTTTGGAACATGTCTAGATAGTCTTTCGATGATTCCTTCTTTAGGCAGTTCAACAGTTTTAAAAATTAATTCATTTAAATAATCAATTATTTAAGATCTTGTCTACAGCATCTCACAAGATGCATTTCCCCTATACAGTAGGTTACATGAGATGTATTTATTTATTTATTCTGGCTAATTTTGTCCTGAATCTCAAGCTTGTGTATTGCTTTAAAATACTGTTTAATTTGGGATTCCACAGTCCCTTCTCTCCACCACTTAGGTGGCCCTCTACTCACTAAAGAATACAGTACTTTTATCTCTTAACCCAATCCTTCAACCTCATCTTTTATCTCACCATAGACCTCCAAGTGTAGCGCATCAGGCTGGCTCATTTTCTCCCTGCCAGACAGTGCTACTGCCTTAGAAACGCTGCCCTGCCCCCTTTATCTGCAATCCTCTCCCCCGATTTCCACCCAGAGACATCCCACCTGTCTGGTAATGTTCAGTTAATCACCCACAGCTGGAAAGGGGCTTCTCTTGCTCTGAACCGGAACACTTGGTTTCCGACATGCTTTCATCACATACCCATCCCCACCATTGTTCGCTGCAGAAAAATGAGCAATGTGGGGACTCAGAAAGAATGAAAGACTCATTATTTCATCCCATTTCTCCATTAATATTTGATCACATTCCGCTCTGGATTCTTTTCTCCTTGTTTTGGCTTCTTCACCTCTCCTCGTGGTTCAAGGAAGAAAAGTAGGAAAGGCTGTCCTTATTACATTGTGTGCCCAATACTATTGGAGGGTTTTATACCCATCGATTAATTCGATGTTCAAAATATCTATATGCTTATCTTATTTTTATTGCCATCTGGTGGGAATGAAACTCAAAGCTTGAAAATTTTAGGCCAGTTTCCCAGGCCACAAAAATATTAAGAGATGGGAACTACATGGGTGTGGGCATAGGGAGAATGCTGATGGCAGCAAAATACTGCCTAGGTATATGGAGGTTCAGGTATATATATAATATAACAGCAACATCAATTCCTTATGTAAATGTAAAGCCAGTAAATACTCATGGAGGACAATGGTAAAAGATTATGTTAAGACTTGGAGTTAAACTGTTAAAATGACTCTAGAAATCATCGTAATGAGTTACTATGAAAAGTATCCTTAAGAATATACAACTGGTACTTCTGCAGAGCTCTGTCCAAATAAGCCCCCCCCCCAAAAAAAATGGACAATTTTATTTTGGCTGATAGTTTCTGAGGATCCAGTCCATTGTGACTTTATTTCTGGGTAAGCCAGTGAGGAGGAACATCACCATGGCAGGAGAATGGGGAGAATCAGTGTCTCTTCCTCATGATAGACAGGAAAGAATAGGAGTAGGAAAAGCCCAGGAACACATTATGATCTACTTCCTTCAGCTGTGTCACCTCCTAAAGGTCTTTAAACTCTTTCAAATGCTGTCATTAGCCGGGAACCTAAGCTACTAGACATGGACCTCTTGGGGACGTTTTGTAGAATGGCTTGTATCTACGGTTCACTTCTAAGCCAGTGCCTTCCCTAGGTTAGGCAGAGCTCAAATGTTAGCTTCACTGACTCACTTTCCCAGTAAATCTATAGAAGAAGGAGTTTTGGTGTCATCATTGAACAGGTGTTCAAAATAAAACACGGAGAGTGTGTGTAATGTATCCAAAAATTACCATCCACTTCGGGTTCCTCAGCTTTGGGAGGGATCTCCATACCTTCTGCTATCCAGGACTCTCACGTCTTTTTAATTTTATCTCTTCCTTTCTGTGTTTGGACCTTTCTTTAATGTAACCTCAGTGTGCACGTACCTTGCTGTGAATGAGGTATTTAATTGTAATCAGCAGCTCAAAACTGTGAGTTGATTCTTCAGCCAGTTGTCCTCCCAGGAAAAAAAGGACACTAACTTTAATTAACTTTAACTAGGACTGTTGTAGCTCCACGCGAGAAAAGATACAAAAAGGCCCATTAACTCTGCACATCATTTCCTTGTGTTTTACTCTGTATGCCCTCCAGATAGTACTTTCCCCCTGCTGTTCTTTGATTTTTTTGCCTTTTTAACATTTTTTAAAATGTATTAAGAAAGGGTGTTACTCTAAAATTAGTCATGATCTGCAATAGCCTCTCAGTTCATCTAAACACATTATTTCTGGGAAAACTAGAGAACCAGGGGATTATTATATGTAAGGGCTGAAAACCCTTCTTATTTAAGAGCCTGTTCATCCAATTCAAGAGTAAACTATTTAGTTCTGAGTTTTATCTGTGTGGTGTGTGTGGTGTGGTGTTGTGTGTGTGTGTGTGCATTTGGTGTGTGTGTGTGTGTGTGTGTGTGTGTATTTTAAACATATTTCTAGTTAGGCATGGTGGAGCATGAACTGGAGAGGCTGGGGAGGCTAAGACAGGAGGGTTGTAAGCCTGTTTCTGGCTACCCTGAGATAGTTAACCAGTCGTAGGCCACCCTGAGATAGAGAGCAAGATAATGTATTAACTTTCAAATATTCAATATGTTCATGTAAGTACCTGCCCATGACCCCACACCCAAACACTTTCTGGAAAGTAGTATCCAAACATGACTTTCTACCTCTTTTCATGATTGCAGACTGCAAAGGAACGCTCCAGGGATAGCCAAAGTGAGCCGTTCAGCAGCTTCCGCCACTGTTCTTTTTGTATTCCATGACAGGCACAAGGAGGCCTTTCCTCTTGAAAGTTTTATCATGTCCAAGGCTATTAACATTATGCAGATAGGCTGAGGCATGAATAAATTCTGAGCCTTCCTGATGATGTCATTACATTGGTCAATAAAATACATAGAGGCAAGGCTTCCCATCTACCAAGCTCCACTAACTAAATCAGGATACACGAGCAATTAACTCTTTAATTAAGATGAATGGGTGACATTAGCCCTCCTTAAACTCTGCTCGTCAGCATTTACAAATAGAAAAAGACGGATGCTTGCTTCCCAAGAAATGTAGGTTTTATTTTTCATTCATCAAAGCAATCTCATTCTTTCTACACTGTATACAGAGTCATTAAAGTAGCGTGGTGGTCACGGATATTTTTAGAAGGTTCATTTCATCGATCAATCTCTCCCTGGTTAAGGGTCTAGATGGGAATGTACTAGTTCTTTCACGAATCTCAAGTTTGTTGTTATTGCAGAACACAATAGGCTTGGCCTCTCCACCCACAGTACACAGCAAGGAGGATCCATCTCATTGTCTCTGAGCAAAAAGATGGACGCAGCACAGCATAGAAGAACTGTGCGCACTTCTTCCTCAGACCGCCGCTCATTAGTGTCTGCTACTCTGCTTGGAGCACAGGACTGCCAGGCAACAGATCACTGCTCGATCTCTCATCTCACATCAGGAAGTGCTAGGAACTTAGGGAGGATGTTTCTGGGCTTTGTGTCTGACATCTGGTTAGTGGAGGGTCTTTGATTGGCTTTCAATAATATGTAACACAGTGAGCTATGAAAACAAACACATGGATCATTCTTCAAAATTTTTAGATATACTCTGAAAAGCATACAGAGAGATCCATACTCATAGCTTGGAATTTTTAATTATCATGTTTTAAAAAATGAGCAAAACTAGTTTTAACATTTAACCACATATTCAATAGGCAGTAATATAATTTATTTTTGACACTATACATTTCATCTTTGTTCTTATATTACACATGAGGTCTTAGAGTACACTTCAATGCAAAGTAGCCAGCATATAAAGTGATCAAAAGCTACAAGCGGAAAGTTGTTCCTTTATTGAACAGTACGGTTCTGTTTAAAACATCCCGGGCAGGGTGGTGGATATCTCTAATCCTGTCACTTGGGAGGTAGAGGCAGGCAGTTTTTTGTAAGTTCGAAGCAACGTGGTCTACAAAGCAAGTTATAGGCCATAATTCCATAATTCTTGTCCATTTTAGATAATTTTTAAGTTAAAATTTTCATTATATGTGTAATAACAGTAATCATATAATATGCAAATAGGAAACTCTGTTTGTGGAGGGTGGTTTGAAACAAGACCTTGCTATGAAGCTCAGACTGGTCTCAAATTTGTGATTTCCGGTGTCAGCCCCTTCAGTGTTGAAGGCATAGGAACACACTATCACATTTAGCTGATACTTAATGGTAATTAAACTTTCCTATATTATTATATGTCATGGCAAGGCACTGTGTGGTGTTCTGATTTTTATACAATGGAGTATAGTTTGAATTTAAAATTAACTGAAAGTCAACATCTCTGAATCTGTCTCCACGAAAATTCCCCTGTACATAAGCAACATGGAATTTAGAGATACCATTGTTGTCTACATCCCTGAGTGCATGCTATCAAGTTACAGGACTCAGAGAAGGAGCTGGAATTCAGAAATAATCACTCAGCTAATATTTGTTGAAGAAATTATTTAAATTAATCAAGTCTTTTAATAAGACACTTGCTCAGGAAATATCTACTCATCCATTTCAGATTGAAGGAAACATTGAAAGACTTAAATGATCTTTCTATGTAGTGGGCTCTTTTACAAATGAAAGAAGGGTCAAAGACAGTTCCTCACCTTCTATGATGGCAGAAGTTAGTAAAGGAGACTGATCCTCAGCAGGGTGATCCCTCGTGCACGTTAACAGTAGCTGGGAGGAAGGGCTCATATTGCAGAGGTTTGTAGGACAGATAGGAAAATGGAGCCTTCAGGATGGACTGGAAATGAAGGATAATTCCAGACAGCAAAACAGAGGCTTGTGGCAAGGCAAACAGTGAAATTATCCTTTTAAAAACCTTTCCCAAGTAAAGGGGCAATGAAATGGTCAGTTCAAGGAAAGACGTTACTGGCTGGCTCCAGATGTGGTAGGCGTTTTTAAATAAGTCACCATTGTGTTCCTTATGACCCACCATGCTGTTCGATGTGGGGGTGGAAATAACAGGTGGTTGGTCACATGACTCTGTGTAGTTGTAAGAAATATCGACCAATGATTCTCAGTTGTGAGCTATTTCCTTCCAGGAGGCATTTGAGGTTTCTCTTTAATTGTCATGACTGAGTTCAGTCCCTGCCATCTAGACAGCTGACACCAGGGATTCTGTCGATACATTAGGTCCCCTAGGGCAGTCTGCTCCACCATCATTGAAAATTTATTTGAAATAAAGCACAAATAGTAGCGAATAAGCTGAAGTTTTCCTAGATAGGCCTGGTGTTCATCTTAGGAGTGCCTGGCTTGTTCTGTTATAATGTATAGAGAGTGTCTAATACTTTAAATTAAAACATAATCAAGTGTGGCAATTCGTGAATTAACTGCTCTGACACACTGAAATGGAAGATGGAAATACACAGTCTATGTTGTTTCATATTCTCTCCCAATAATCATGTTTTTCCTTGTGCATAGAACCAATTCTATTTGAAGTCATTCATATGCCACTTAGCATTTTCTCTGAGAAATTGCTTCTCAGGAAAAAATTCAAAGTGAAGTTATAATATTGTTGAAAACTGAATGCAGAAGAGGTTGGGATTTGTTTTCTCCTGGGGATGGGTATCCTCTAGCTCTGTCTGTTCGTACCTGCTTGGGATAGAAACCTTAACGTTATAAGTAGTGTTACAAAATTAAATGCCCAAGACAAGGCTGATGTCCACTCAAGTCCATGTCAGCTGACTTCTGACTCCCAAAGCAACCAGACTGTTCCTGGTCCCTCAAGCCATTCTGATTACAGTCCCACGACAAGAGGGTAAAGTCACCGCACAGAAGCGAGCTACGAACCTTGCCCACAGGTTGTGAAATAAGTGTCTGGTTGGCTGGTACCCAAGCCATACTTGCAGAAACTTTTTAGGCCAGGAAGCAAATGATGAGCCATCCCAGTTCTGAGATGCTCTGGGGACAATGACATTGAACCTCATTGAAGAGTAAAGCCACTGGAGTTGTGGTGGCAGCAGGGTGCAGGATAGCACATGCCCCTGTAAGTCAGAGCAGCCCGACTCAGCTCCAGCAGATGGTCTCGGCGTGGGGACACTGTCTGAGTTGCCAGGTTTTTCAAGAGAAGCCGTGAAATCTAATGATTTCTAAACATTGCCAATTAATTCAAAATGTAAACCACTATTCAGCCACCATCACAGTCTATATCATTGCTTCTGGGGTTGACCAGTGAGCCCACAGTTTGCTAATTTTGTCTTAGGGTGAAAAGAGAAATGTGTTCCCTCCCAATTTCAAGATGGAATCGTTTCTCAGATTGGCTGCTTTCTCTCTCCTGGCCCTGCAAAGGATTTTTATGAAACACCTTTCCAGGTGATTTCAATCTGAAGCTGATGGTTGAGACGACAGTGGTCCTGATGGGGGAAAAAAATCCAAACAATTGACATTCTTGATTGGGCATATTAAGCCATAAAATGTCTGTGTGACTGCAGACAGGGAACCACCACATAGGCACAGGTGGAGTTTTCAGAGAAACATTCCCCATGGATGACATAAATATGAGCTTCATGTTATGCTCAGGTGACTATGAAATTTGGGGATCAGATTCATGATTTTACCTAAGAAAAAGCATTAAGTTGAAATAGACACGACATCCTTTCTCTGAAAGATGTTGCTAATGAAAATGCCTTGTGAAACTGAACCCAGAAAGGGAGACAGAAAGATATCACTCAAGTCGAAGTAACTGAAATAACTCTACAATTCCTTTTATTATGTAATTGGACTTTATTTTTAATTTATCTGCTTTTCTCTCACAGAACTACATCCCTGACCATGATACCCTCAGTTTGGTGACAAATCACTGACATTTTATATGCTTCCCTTTTCATTTCCTCTTTTCTTGTTCTTTCATTCAATTGATATTTTAGGCATCAGGAGACATTTGGACCACAGAAGGAAGTCGTTGTCCCACTCATCACCTGGGCCTGTGGCTCGGTGGTAGAGCGTGTGTCTGGCATAAGTGATGCCCTGTGTTCAATCCCTAATAGTGTCAACTACAGTAAATAAGTGGAAAGTACAAAGAATAGCATTAGAAAAAAAATGAAA
This sequence comes from Microtus oregoni, assembly GCF_018167655.1. Taxonomy (NCBI): domain Eukaryota; kingdom Metazoa; phylum Chordata; class Mammalia; order Rodentia; family Cricetidae; genus Microtus; species Microtus oregoni. The sequence continues at coordinate 11,026,021 of NW_024543086.1, forward strand.
ATCTCTAATTATCAATGTTAAAGTTAATGTGATTGGAGAACAAATTTCCACAAAAAAAAAAACATTGAAAGAAATTAACAAAAAAAAGAGTACTGTTTTTGTCATATATTGTCTTTGTCATATGCTGTATGACTAACTGCCTGGGAGGCAGGCGACATGTGGGACAGCCAGTAAAGGGAGACGTATTCTCCTTGGCCAGTTAGGAAAATACAGTAACTTTTAAAAAGAGTTTTTGTTGTATTGCGTTATATTTTATTCCCTTATGTTATGCTGTTATCTCTTAGAAGCCTGTTCTATTATAACAAGAGGCAGAAAAGCAGTGAATATAGATTGGAGGGGAGGTGGGAAGAAACTGGGAGGAGTGGAACAAGGGGAAATTGTATTCAGGATATAATGAATGAGAAAAATAATCTATTTTCAATAAAATGGAAATAAGAAATTAAAAAAAAGAGCATAACAGATACCAGTAAGGCCAGGTCACAGAAACAGGGCTATGAAGGGCAGGAACTCTGGGAAAGTACCTCAGAAGAAATAACCTTAACTTTTTTCCTGACCACAGCACAGGAAACTCAGCCCCAGAAAGGCAATGCTTTAGGAACTTCTCACAGTTGACTGTTCTGGGAATTACGTTTCCCTCTGCTATGGCTAGTGTCAGCATTTTGTTACCATTTCTTATGATAACGGGAAAATTGGGAGAATCAAGAGAAGTGTGTGTGTGTGTGTGTGTGTGTGTGTGAGAGAGAGAGAGAGAGAGAGAGAGAGAGAGAGAGAGAGTTTAAATTCACACGAGCACATGTTACTTCTGGTAACTCTGACATGTGTTCAAAGGGAATACCCAGGAACTATGATAGTGTCCCTTTATCTGTGGGTTTGCTTTACATTATTTCAGTTACCCACGATCAACTGATAGCTAAAAATATTCAATGGAAAATTGTGGAAATAAAAAAAAATTAGCTTAAGCCGGGCGATGGTGGCGCACGCCTTTAATCCCAGCACTTGGGAGGCAGAGGCAGGCGGATCTCTGTGAGTTTGAGACCAGCCTGGTCTACAGAGCTAGTTCCAGGACAGGCTCCAAAGCCACAGGGAAACCCTGAATCAAAAAACCAAAAAAAAAAATTAGCTTTAACTTCTACAGCATTCTCTATAGTATCATCAAATCTTGTCCAGCCTTCCTTCACCTCCACTGTGAATAGAATCAATCCTTTGCCCATTGTGTCTATGTTATATATGCTGCCTGCACGGGAGCTCGCCGTAGCCACCTCAGTTATGAAATGGACAGCTATGCTGTAACAGTTCTTGTGTTCAAGTGTTATATAGACTTACAATTATTCAATTTCATTAGTCTTTACTGTAACATTTTACTATACATAATTTATAAGTCAAATTTAACCATAAATATGCATGTAGATAAGAAAAACAGAACCAACAAGGAAATTGGTATAATACTTTCTAATTTTCCAGCACCCAAAAGAGATCTTCAAATATCCAAATGGAATGATCTTATCCTAAAAAAGAAAAAAAAGACCTTAACAGTCATTGTAGTGTAGCTGGTCATGGGAACTGGAGACGAGTCTCATGGACTGGTCCTGGTGACCACCAGCACAGCCTGTCAGTGTGACAGAGTATGGGACAAGCCTGTGTATCCCACTTCTTGGATTGGAACCCTGGTTCCCACACACATTAGACAGACGACTTCCACTTATGTGCAGGAATCTTTCCATGCAAGATTCTTGTCAAGAAAACGGGGATGATAATAGTCCTTACACCACTTTAAAAACAAGCATGAAATTTTTATAGTACTATGCTATGAAGTTATTTGGAAAACTGTAAGGAAATAATCCATATAACAAAGTGAGATCAAATTTAGCCCATAGTAAATGCTCAGGAAATATTGACTCTGACTATTATTTCCTTACTCTGAGAGCTTTGGGGTACGTATCTTTCACACATTCTTTTTCTGTCCTAGGCATAGTTTGTCACTCTCATCTACATTGACATATTAAATTTTATAATGAATATTTCCCTTTTTAAGAAGCTATAGGCATTTTAACTACAGTTCATCTTCTTAATGGGCTTCTAATGAAGAAAATATTAGCTGTACTTACTTGAAAATTATTCTATGTGATTAAACCCAGCATTCTTGAAAGCTCCTCATCCTTTTCCTCATCATAAACACCTTGGCCACTCTTCTAATGTGATGCACGCAGGGTGAGTCCTGTGTTTATTGATTGGCCAAATATATGCAGGGGGAATGTATGCTACTTCATCCTTGGCTCTTCTGAGGGAGAGTGTTACCATGGTAACAAAGGCATCCTTTGACTCCTATTTCTACACAGAGTTATAGAAATGCTTCTTTTTAAAAGAACAATATTTAATGTCGAATCTAAAGTAATTTTTCTCATTGTTTAGGGGATTAGAATTGATTTTCTCTGGACAAAGTTTGTTTGGCTGCCCAAATGCACTGTTTATAGTAATGTGTTCCACCAAATTTCTTTAAAAGCCAGTTAAACACATTTTGTCTTAACTTCTGATCTAATTTCATCATCTGGAAGTGCTTCTTGTTGCACTGTGCCTCTTTTCATTTTTGAAATTTTCCACATTACGTCTTTGCTGCATCAGTGCATGGTGGAGGGGAACAGGCTGAGACATCCTATCACTTCTATCTGGGTGGGAGGAAGAACACATGCTCAGAGCTTTGGAAGAGTATGTGGCTTGTTCTAAAGCTGAGATTTCTCGCTGGCAGCTGGTGGCTGCTTTATGGATCCAGGGGTTCAAAGCCCATTCTTTCTCAAGAGACACCTGTTTTCATTTTTTTCAGATTAAAATTAAACTTTACTTAAAAACAACTTTTGTTGTTCTCATTGTAAAAACAATGCCTGATCATTTCAGATGGTTCAGAAAACGAAGATCAATGAAAAGAAAGATAGCCATAGACTTGTTTTTTAGGGATAACCTTCATTGTTATTTGATAGAAGGTACATTTGAAGAATTTTGTATTGATATATACATTTTATTTCACAAGGTAATTTTTGATTTATTGTTATATAACTTGCTTAATGCAGATATCCATGTGCCAAACCTGCTGTGTGTTGAAAAATCCTTTCTAATGCATGAGGTTTGATAGATAAGAGATTGTAAGATGGCATGTGTTACTTTAACTTGTATTCATTTTGGGGGTCATTGGGGGTATTAGACTTTTGCCTGATCAAAGCTGAATGATAATGACCTTTTTGGTTTGTTAATCGTTTTATATGCACATCATGAGACAGGATAAAGTGAAATTTGTGTTTCTTACTGCAATGGAAGGGATATGAAGAGATGGCTGAGGGGGTTTCTCAGTAGCCTCTGCTTGCCTTTATAGTAGGGCATCTGGGCTCCCCACCTCTGCATCAAGGAGTAAGAGCACTGAACTTGACCGTAGTCCATCCTCTCGGATCCTGAATCTTCACATGCTCAAATCTAGCTTCTGCTCCCTAGAATCTTCAGAGTTTTCTATCTTTTCTCTTTACCAGGCATATTTCCCAGAAATCTGTGCTTGATGTGCTTTATATCACCCATTTACACCCTATCTCTGACTCCCTGATGCATCTACCTGTGCACATATGTTTCAGGGACTGAATAGAAAACCATTTGGGATTTCACATAGGACAGGTCCCAGGTCTGAATTCCAAGTCTCAGACTTTATTGTGAGCTAATACTTCTGAGATTCCATTTCCTCATTTTGAAAATGGTAAAAATGAGACACATTTCTAGTTTCTTCCCTTCGAAATTTGGTGTCTTAATATATGAAAAACTCAAACCAAAGGGATTGGCATGTATTAATTTAATGGCAATATTGCTGCAGACTGGGAGGTGAAAGCAGAGAACAGAGATACTCAACCTCCCCAGGTATAGGGGGTGTGGAGCAGCTTTCTTACCTCCTCTTCTGTGAGAACAGACTAAGCACAAGGCTGGAAGTTTAAAAGTTCATGTCCAAGTGCCAATTTCTCCTTGACACACTGCTAAGCCCAGAGTCAACCACTCCCTCTCCCATCTCTCTCAATTTTACTCTCTGTAATGTTAACATAATAACTCTTGCCCATTTTACTTAGGTTAGGATGATTAACCAGGTTTTGTGTAACCCATTAAATCCCTTGAGTATGAAAGGCAGGGATGGGGGAAAGTGTTCTTACTAGTAACTGCTTTCTTAATTTCTAAATGGGTATGCCAGGCTTTGGTGGATAGAGTACTATGGAAAAGACCCCCATCCTACATCATTGTCAATGATCTTGTTTCAATAGCACGGCCTCTGTGAATGAATATCATTATTTCTCTCACTATAGTATTTACTCTTCAACAAACTTCAACCAATTTATTGAATATACCTGTGTGCCCAGAGCCACCTGTACCCAGGAAAAATGTTCATTCCTTCTAGAAATAGGTACTGAATAGTTGACATGTATTCTGTTGAACACTGGAGGGTGAATCTAAGTTGTGTAATGAGCAGTGTGGTACTTACCTTCTGCATGGTTCCTGAGCTTCTAGATGCCCACAATCCAATTATAGTATGCTAGCCACATAGAAATGTATGGTCAGTAAAATATTCCACAAGAGGTGACATCCATCTGAGAAGCAATCTATAGTTAGTCATGGAGATATATGGGATAAGGAGTGGAAAATAAAGAATTGTAGGGAGAAGAGAAATTACTATCAAACCCAACATTGAGTTCTCATTAAGCAAGAACTACAGGAAACTTCAGAATGATAGGATGCAAGTTACAGAGGGGAAGCATCTTCAACCCAGTCTAGTTATGTTTGTTCAAGATCATCCTTATGATCTAAATACTAATGTTCTCGATTTGTAGCCGTATCTAGCCTGGTCTCTGGATCCTTCCTAGTCTGGATATTCGGAGTAACTGCTCCCTCATTGCATGAACAAATGTGTGTCGGGTTCCTTGCTATTTTATATTCCCTCTTGGTTTCACTTGTAGTTGTCACCTAGGGTTCAAAAGAATTGTCAGTCAAACGGTGTTGCTTTAAATATAGAGCACAAATTCTAAAAGAAAACATTAACTATGCCGTGAGGTGAAATGGCAGGACAACAAAACATCAAACAGAGAGGCACACACCTGCCAGTGGTGATGCTGAACGTCTCTGTTGCCTGGGTACCACTAGAAAGAAGGTGTGTGTGTGTGTGTGTGTGTGTGTGTGTGTGTGTGTGTGTCTTAGGTTCCCTCTGCCCAATGTTCATTGTACATTAATTTCACAAACACACCATTGAAAATAGTGCTTGTAAGTGCACCTCAAAACTTGAATGGAGTAATAAAACTTTAAGCGGTGAGGATTATATTAGAGGAACTAGACCCCTCGCCTAAAGAGGAAAGAAAATAGAAGCTTGTTAGTAATAAGAACATAGAATAAAACTTTAATCAACATCAGAGTTAATTACCTCATTTGGTAACTGACAGTTCAATGAAGTTTGTGCTTTAAAGGCACGGGCAGAGCAGGCTGCCTACTTTCATTTGTCATCTTCTATAAGTTGAACTATAGTCTGAGAGGGTAGAAAACCTTTCTTGGTGGATTTTACCTCTTTAATCTCAAATGAAAACTGGCACTCCATCTGGATAATGTCCAATGTGACACATTTGGGGAGCCATTGACTACCCAGCCTTATGAATCAAGAACAATGATTAAACAATCAAGATTTCTGAAAGGCCTTGAGGGAACCACGTGGATTTTTGCATTAGTGATTGCTGTTCTGTTTGTCATACGGGGTCCTTGGAGCTCTGGGTGAGAACAGGAGTTTGACAAAGCGGCATTGGACATTTTCTTTGTGGGTTAGCCGAGTCTGACATCCTTAGAAATGCAGTAGCAAATATGTAAATTTGAGGGATTTAAAAAATGCCTTAAACTAATGAAATTTGTCACTGAGAAGATGAAACTGCATAAGTAATTACTTGGGTGTTTGTTTGGAGGAGAGAGTAAAGATAATGATGTTTTGTTGAACATCCATTAAAAGGAAGAGGTTATTGTTTCTCAAGTGTGTAATAGACAACAAAAATCTACATAATTATTAATTCCCCATATAGAAATTGAAAAGTCACCTCTTATAGTAGGTAGATGTATGAAGATTGAGAATTCTTGAGACATGAACCAAACACACCTTTATGGTGATTTGAAATAACCACTGCCCAGAATTGAAAGATATTGATCAGAATAGCAACCACTTTTTAAAAATTACAAGCAAAATGTTACAACTCTTTAATTAGAGATGTCAAAAATCATCTACAGATATCAACTGACATTATTATTATTACAATCGTCTTTATCTCTGGATGAAGCTGTTGATTTGATGAATCTATCTTTTGCCATTTCTCCATATCCTTTGAAGGATTTCGTTCATGGTGATATTCAGTCATACATATATTCAAAGCAACTTTCACTGAGCTCTTACTTGGTGGCAGGAATCATGGTGCTTAGAGTTATGCCCGTGAAGGAGAGAACTACCTAGTACAAATGGCGTCTACATTCGTGAAACTTGGGGTGGTGTCAGACAGTAAAATGTGTAACTGAATGTGAATACAAAGAGCATGCTCAGATAATAGTACATGCAGCGATCCTGATGTGAAGTGTTAGCCTGAGAATAACTGGGATGATTGTAAGTTAGTGTCCAGGGAAGTCCTCTGTAGTAAGTGACCTCTTAAATGACCTTTGGAATAACGCTCAGGAAATAAGGGAAGCATCATTACAAATTTTTTCATTAGCTGAAATACAATTAGCATCAAGGCCTCATCACTGAGACTGAGAACATGCATGAAGTGAGATAGGTGGGCAAGAATGGCCAGTGGAATGAATAAGGGATAACTGTTAGAAAAGAGGCAGGAGAGCTAAGCAGTGTTTGTGTGCTCCTACAGTCTCTAGGAGACTCAGATTAAAAGTGTGTCTTATGTCTGATAAGAGTGTGTTACAATTCTAGCGTCTCTCTTCCCCAAATTTCTCTTACAACTCTCATCGCCTTTCAGAATATCACACTGTTATAGTGTTCCTGTCAAACTCTTGGCCTAGGACTCTTTAAAAAAAAAAGAAAGAAAGAAAAAAGCCTTCCAATATCTTACCCAATATCTTCCTCAAACTTCCAGGCTTGTGCATCTGATCTGACAAACAAGAGTGAATTTTAACATTCTTGCATTCTTGTTTTATGTGACTTGTAATGATGCCCTTCTAAGATGGAATCCTTTCTTTCAAATACTCTGCATTATTTAGATGTTGAAGAATCTTTAGAAGCTACCACTGTTTAAAAGATTTAAAAACACAATTAAATTAAAAAGTTAAAAATTAAAAAATTAAAATTAAAAAAGTTTTCATCCACCCTACTTGTGTCCAAAGAAATAGCCTAGGTTTTTGAACTCCTAGCTAGCAATCAGTGAGAACTATTTGCACATTTTTAATCTATCATTTTAATTCACTAACCCATTTCCATGCCGGTTGTGCTACCAACAACTTCACAAACATTGTCATTTCCTTCTCATCGGCAATATTTTAAATCAGTGGTTCTCACCCTGTGTCATGACCCTCTGAGGGCTTTGAATGATCCTTTCACAAGGGTCATATATCAGATATTAACATTAAAATTCACAACAGAAGCAAAATTACAATCATTAAGTACAATGAAATTTATTTTCTGTTTGGGAGTCACCACAACTTAAGGAACTATATTAAAGGGTCACAACATTAGGAAGGTCGAGAACACTTTACAGTGTAAATCCCAACTTATAGGTGATAGCAAAGATCAAAGATTTGTCTACTTTGCTCCTTCTCATGAATCTGTGAAAAAAAGTTGGGTGTAAAGATATAAAAGGCTAGGAGAAACTGTTTACATGGTTTTTAAAAACACATAAATTCTGCTATTTAATCAAAATGACTACTCACCCTAGAAATCTGTAGGTTGGGGATGTTTGAATTGATGTCTCTCCAGTTTTGAAGCTCTTTCTTTATGGCAATACCTTCCTCGTGTACTGTCCAATGGGTTATTTCTCTGATTAACTCCCAGAAGATAATTCATCTGAAAGTAAGAAGCAACAAGCTCAGGGATGGGGGACATATCCGGGAGCATATCCTCACCGTCCCTATTCATTTTTTCTGGCCCCGGGGAGTACTTTATTGTATCCTCAAGGGAAATCACACTGACTGGATGACAAAATGTTGATAATAATGTTATTAAGATTAAAAATCAAGATGTGCCCAGAAACCTTTCCAAGATCCATGATCGCACGCACATATCTAAATGCACAGACTCACTATAGCTGGTAACACCACCTGTAGACCAGGAGGGTGTGATTCTTACATCCTCTCTATAACCAAATAAACTTGTTCTGCCGTGTAGTGATATTCCAGCCTTGCCATTTACATAGAAAACACTACTGTGGTATCTGTGAATTGTATTTATTTGACCTTATTTACTAAGTGTGTCCCATGTATTTAGTTAGCTATCTCCTTACTGATTTGGTTACCAGACACCATAATCAATCTATGGAATTAGTGGTCTCATGGATGGCTTTTGGGAAGTACTAAGAACTTTAAGTAACTCAGCTTTTGTGAGCATACAGCTGTTCTGAGCTCTAGTGATTTGAGGGATAATGTACAAACTTGTAAAGGAGAAACATCTCTGATGGTATAGCGCCGTTACCTCTGGCTCTTAACGGCAGGCAGTAAAATGCGACAGGTGGGAACACAGCTGTATGTTCCCAGCAGTGCTTATTATACAGCCAACATGACTTTGTGTGGCACTACAGTTCTCTGAACCCAACCTCTGCATAGCACTTAACTCAGTGGAAACTGTGGTGATGATGTAAACAGTGTGCTTAACAGTGTGCTGGGAAAGTGGTAAGTGCTCACTCAGTGAGGTGTTTTTTTTTTCTTCTCCATCTCCTCATACATCCAGACATAATCCTCCACATCCCCTCACAGAGCCCCCTTCATGTCAGGTTATGCGTTTGTACCAAGACTAAGTGGATATTAACCGTCTCGTGGGCAGACCTCATTAGGGCCATTCACATGCCAAGACTAGCAGGTTATGGACACAGATTTCAGAAACGTCCCTTCCAATGTTGCCCACACTCGTCTTCAGCTATTGCACTGTTAAGTGGTCCTTTGAAAAGCTATTAGCAGAAAATTGCTCATTAAAACTACTTTAAACATGGAAAAAAGCAGTTAAAAATCCGTTTTCTATAAAAGCCTGTGAATATACTTTATACTGTCACTGCAACAGTGTGTGTGTGTCTCCTTAACAGCTAGAAGGAGTCTCATAAAATAGTCTCCCAGGAAATTGGTAGTTTGAGATCCTAGATTGATGTTTACCACACAGCCCACCAATCACCAAATAAACATTTGTGTTTTCAGATACACAAATCATTGGTCGACCTACAAACAAATATTTTAACTTATCTACAGAATCATTTGCTACTCATGCATCTGTAACTGACATTCATAACGAAAGGATCCCACTACAGGTATATAAAAACACTTTGCACTTAAGTCCATAATGATTTCAGTAGGGTTCCTATGCTGTATGCTAGGTTTATTATTTATTTTTCAGGCAGAACATGACAACAGTTATGAATATTTCAGCTTGACTATATATTATTAATCGTGTTATTCCTCCGCTCTGTTCCAAAGGGGTCCCATCTCATTCAGAATAAAAGTAAAAGCCCTTGAAATGGGTTTCAAGGGTCTTTGATCTTTTCTAAACTATGTTCGTACCACTTGCTCAGTCTGCTCTAACCACGCTGCTCTTCTTGTCCCTGGGGTGTCCCTGTCTTCAGCCTTTATGCTGTCAATTCTTTCTCCCTCCCATTATCTTCTTCCAGATAGTCATGAAATGAGGTCCCCACTGCCTTCAAGTCTCTACAGGTTACCCAGCCACTCCTTGTAAACTAATATGACCCACTCCTAGCATTCTTTCTCATAGGCTCTTGCTTAACATTTCTTTGTGACCTGTGTTGTCTGACAAATTCACACCTGCTCATGAGAGTCAATTGCTGTATTTTGAAGATTCTTCTAGGAAATGCTAAGTGTCTAACCATTGAAATTAGCCATTTTAGAGACATTTACAGTCTGTCATTGGCAAAAGCTACCAATGTGGGACATTATTGTTTACCAGCGCACCACAAGGCACATTGTAAACTGCCTTGTTCGGATAGTCACTGTTTTCACTGTTAGTGTAAGTTCAGAAATCCAGAGATTGTCTTGTTTCTCTGATGTCACAGACAATGTTTAACCCAACGATTTGCAGGGGGAATGAGCAACTGATGAAGATAACACATAGTAGGGTTGGATGACATTTGTGAAGCGTAGGATTAATCTTTCAATAAATTCTCAAAGTTACTGGATCACAGAATATATTTGAGAACTCATATATCAGGCCTTAGGGGTGTTTCAATGACAAAGGTCCCAGCCTTTCTGGAGCTCATGCTTTTGTAGTGATAAAGAGAAAGAAACAGTGAAGTATGACAGAAAAACAACAACATTAAAAATCATGTTCTGGTATTGCTCATTGTTGGTAAAATACAAATCCTTAGTTCCATCATAGACAGAGGGGGTCTAGTGGGCGAGTTAATGTTCTGGTTTGCATTTCACTAGGGTGATAATCACCACAATCAAAAGGCAAATTGGGAAAGAGTTCATTTTTATCCACATCCAAAAATCATAGTCCATTATTGAAGGACGTCAGGACAGGAACTCAAGGACAAACATGGAGGCAGGAAGTAATTTAAATAGAAGGTACAGACAGACACTTTTGATAGCTTGCTCTGTAGAATCATGTTCAGTTGCCTTTCTCACACCTCACAGGTTCACCTGCCTAGTGGTGACATCACAGTTGGATTAATCATTATCATTAATTGAGAAAGTGCCCAGGCAGACATTCCTACAGATGAATTTGATAGAGGCACTTAGGTGGAAAAAGGTGTGTCAGGGTGGGCTTGGAGAGAGGAGGGATTTGAGAAAAAAATAATTCTAAGTGTGTTTGTAAAAGTCACATGAACACCCACAATTTGTATGCTTCCTAAACACATCACACACACACACACACACACACACAAACACACACACACACACACACACAAAATTTATAATTTGAGATACCCTAATAGTCTAATAGTTTGGGGATAAAGCTCCTCCCAGTAGCCATAGGTTCTCAGATGAAAAGTCCAATGTCTGGTATAAAATATTTCTCCTCAACTTATTGGTTAGAGGTTTTCCAGAGACTCCCAAAACAATACAGGCAATTGTAACTGTTCTTGATTGCACTTTAGTTCTCAATGTATGTATGACTATTGCTGAAGATATCACAATCAAGTCAGGTCTAACCAGATAAGTGTTTTTATACCATGTAGACTGCTGTGAAAAAAGTATATCATTAGCAACCTACCCATCTGTGGTGTGGGATTCTCCCTGTCTACTGTGAATACCATTGTTTAATAAAGAATCTGTTTTGGGCCTATTGCAGCACACAATGGTGCAAGGCACGAATTCAAAGTAGATAGAGGAGAGAGTAGGCAGAGTCAAGGTGACACCATGTACCCACTGGTGGAGACAGATGCAGGAAACTTTCCTGGGGGCCACATTCTCATGGTGATGCACAGATTAATAGTGATGGGTCGATTTTAGATTCAAGAGTTAGCTAGAATTATCCATAAGCTAATAGCCCAAGCCATGTTGTAATTAATATAGTTTCTGAGTAATTGTTTTGGGTCTGGGCAGCTGGGAAATGATTAGTCGGCCTCCAATAAGACAGTTGTGAACCTTGTAGACTTCAATATTCACCGGCATGCCTGTGAATTCAATAGTGCCATGAAATATAGAGATAAACAGTTCTTTCTAACTGGATTGATGCTTACTCCACAAAAGCAAAAGGAAGCCAAGAATCTGTGGTTTGCAGTTCAGAGTTTCCAAGGTTAAGCCTACTACTACTTATTTTGTTAAATGTACATAATTTCAATCTGGCCTCTGAATTCATATCCCTCTATCTCCAAGTTAGTGCAGTTCACTGCCCTCATCTGAGAAATATTTTTAATCATGAGCAGAAAGTTAACCTGGAAACACACAACTTTTCAAGGTCCAGAGAATAAGTCTCACTGCAGTGTCCAGCCAAAAGTAGGACAACTGTATCAACCCCCTTTTCTCAAGGATTTAGGGTCATAGTGGAAGACTGACTGAGCAGGAAGAATTTAAGAGCCAGAGGCTAGTCGAGGATAGGAGAGAAACAATGCCTTCTAAGTATGATAAAAGTAGGAAGTACATTCATGAATTCTAAGCAGCTAAATTTGCCTGTGCAAGACCTACATAAGATCAAGCCAGTCAATATCCCAACATGGATTAGGGTGGGATTTACTGACAGGCAATCCTAAACAAAGAGCTTTTGAGAGTGACTGACTTTAGGAGAAGGAAGCCACTTTTAAGATGTAATCTCTACAAAATCAAAATTGTTCTAGTTGAAGGTCCCACACCAGGAGTATAGGAACATCATATATTGGACTTGACAGGATGTTTTTTTGATGGAAGGAAGTTAGATATGATGAAAATAAATACATTGTGTCAAGTTCTCAATAATTTAATGAAAGATTATTTTATAAATTTAGAAATATTTGCTGTAAAAATGTCAGCTATGTCTTTCTTTACTTTCTTATTGCATCGTATAAAGATTTTAACTAATGCAAAAAAGAGAAGAAAAACTCTCACATGGAATAGAAAGGGAAAGCAAGTCACTGAATATTCAGCAGAGTCTAGGGGCAAACCATTAGAAATCAGCATAACTGCAAATGAAACCCAATGATGTGCCCATTCGCCAAAATCACCAACAAAAAAAATCTGAGATGGCAATTGAACCCATTTAGCACACATGAATAGATATCCTGGAAGAGCTTCTGTTTTATGAAGAAAATATTAGAATCTACAAAATATAAATTAAAAAGTTAAATAAAATATTTAAAATTTAGTTGTATTAAAATTAAATCTTGTGTATCATAAAATACACATAAAGAAAGTAAAAGAGATGCTAGATTGAGGGACTTCTGCTCCACATGTAATCCCCAGTGGATTAGAATCCCTAATATATTAAGATTTTTTGCAGTATTTTAGTTGCGCGAGTATACATCCCAGCCCTTTATTCTCTTCTCTGTAACTTTTCCTCTTGCTGATTTGATCCATCTCAGGCAAACTAGGCCTGAAAAGGAATAGCAAACTGGTTCATACCTAGCTATGCCCATTTTAGATGAGGTGCCTCTGTCCTGCAAGAGGCTCAAGGCAAATTCCAGGCTAGAGCAATCATTGACTCTCTTTTTATCTTCTTTTTACAAACATACTTAGTATCTCTTCTTGCCATTTAAAAAAAAAATCTAACCACTTATTTTCATACACATGGCTAGTAGCACAATTCAAGCTACCAGCATATTTTGCCCAATGCTTTAAAGCCAGCCTTCTAATTGGTCTCCTTTCCCCACTTTTTTGGTGGGGACTTTTTAACATCCACAACTTTTACATGATCAATGTACACAATGATGCGTTTGAAGATAAGCATACCTCCATAAAAGAAGTATAATCTATGCCATGAACCTACTTATCACAGTGCAAAGATTCCTCCCACACTCTTCTCTAGTATTATCTAGTATATTTTGTAATAGGAACACTTAACATAAGATATCATCTTACTAATCTTTTCTGTGTACAATTCAGATTGTATAACTCAGCTCCTAGCAACCATCATTCTGCACCTGCTCCTGAGTTTGATGATTTCAGAATCATCTAGTAGCATTTGTTCTTCTGTGACTGAAGTATTTCATTTAGTAGAATGGCTGCCAGATTTGCCCACATTGTCATCCAAATGCCAACATTTCCTTTTGTAACTAGTTATTTTTTTAGTTACATTACAAAATAATGGCATTAATGAAATATTTTCGCATATGTGTATGATTACACCTTGCCCATATTTGTTCCTTTACTTTGCTGTCTTTTTACTGTACCCTCTCCTTGCTGGTGCCCTTCCCTCCCTCCCCCATAATAGCCTGACTTCTCTTTTCTTTAGTGTGTGTGCCTGTGTTATTCTAGATTTTACATATGAAAGACAACATCAGTAATTTTCTCCTCCTTTTCATATTATACTTGCTTGTTCCTCATGTCTTCATTTATACCCCTTTCTTTCTCCTGATAGTCAGTTTTTGACTTTCACATCACATGAATATATTCAAATCTAGATTCTACAATGAGGGAAAGGGGATTATTTCCCTTAATAGTTATCTACACTCCCTTATTTTTTTCTAGAAATAGCATAATTTCATTTATCTTTATGGCTGACTAAAATAATAAGTGTATTGTCAGAAGTTGCATAGCTGCATCATATTATAGCTCTATTTTCAATTGTTTTGAAAAACCTTCATAATCATTTCCATCATACACCATCTACACCAGTTTGCATTCCTACCAGTAGCAAAAATGATTCCTCTTTCCCAACATCTGCATAGTTCTTTCCTTGCTGATAGCCATTCTGATGAGGGTGAGTTAGGATCTAAATGTAATTTTAATTTGTTTTCCCTTAAGAGCGAAGGATTTTGATATTTTGTGGGGGGTATTTGTTGGCTACTTGTGATTCTTCATTTGGAACTGTATAGTCAATTTATTAGCCCTTTTATTGATTGGTGTGTTTTCCTGATGATTTTGCTTCATTCCATAAACTCTCTTTTCACTTGGTCATTAAACTTTTTGCTATGTGGAACTGTTCTAATACAGCATAATGCTATTTGTCAATTCTCATAATTATTTCTTAAATTGTTCTGAGTTTCTTTCAGAAAATCTTTGCTTAGGCCTATGTCTTGTCATTGTTTTTCCTTAGCATTTTCAGGGTCTCATGTCTTACTTTAAGGTATTTTGTCTAGTTTTGCACAAGGTGAGAGATATGGATGTACTTTTGTTCTTATACACGTGAATGTCCAGTGTTATCCACTCCACTTGCTAAAGAGCCTGTCATCTATATAATATATATTTCTTGGAATGCATTCTTTGAGAATGTCATACATTTACACATGAGTTAGGCTACACCCACTCTTCACTTAACACAGCCAGCCCCTCCCAGACATCTCCATCACACCCTCCTATCAACTCTATGTCTTCTTTTGGTTTTGTTTGAACGACTCCCTAAGTGTAAGGCCACCCATGGAAGCATGGGCAATCTACCAGGAGCCACACCCCAGAAAAACTGATTTAATGCCCTCCAGCAGCCATCAGCCTCAAATAGCTAAAGGCTGTGGGTGGGTGGGTGGGTGGGTGGGACCTCATGAGGCCTCCCTTCTCCAGGTTGGAATTTTGACTGACTTGATTTTGTACCTGCAACCTAAGCTTCTGTGAGTTAATGTGTGCAACAGTCATGTCATGCTTTTATGACACTGTTTTGAGACAGACAATCACGTGATGCTTTTTCTTTCATTAGATAGCTCACGACTGCCAGTAACTTCGGTGCCAGCTAATGTAAATCTCTCATCCGGGCCTCATGAACGCCCTCACTCCTGTGCACCTGATTCCACACAGAATATGCATGCAGACACATAACTGACAGACATAAAATAAGAAAATTAACTGGTGATAATTTTGAGAGTAATTTGACAGACACATATGGTCCAGTTAGCATAATAACAGAGATAACTTTAAGTCTAAAGCTTCTGACCTCCACACCACGCGCTTTTGACTGGGTTTATAGTACCAATCATGCATTCCTTCCAGGGGAGAAGGCATCCAATCTAATCAGAAAGCCATTGTTCACTCCATAATGAACTTGCCACCATTCCATCAGTGGGCATATGTTGCCTGGTTAATCAGAATCATTGCCCAAAGGATCCACAGATTAGTAAAAGTACTGAAGACAATTTCCCTCTGCCACAGGGCAGGTTTGGGTTTTGTTATTTTGTTTTTTTGTTTTTTGTTTTTTGTTTTTTTTTTGAGACAGGGTTTCTCTGTGGCCTTGAAGCCTGTCCTGGAACTAGCTCTGTAGACCAGGCTGGTCTTGAACTCACAGAGATCCGCCTGTCTCTGCCTCCCAAGTGCTGGGATTAAAGGCATGCGCCACCATCGCCCGGCTCGGTTTTTTTTTTTTTTTGAATCATTATTTTTATCAAACACAAACTAGATGAAAATGGGTCTTCAATAAGTACTAAACAAATGAAAAGGAGTGATTAAACAGAGAGTGTGCATGTGATAGGAACAGTTCATTGAGCACAATCCCCAAATGAGCAATAAAGGAATTCCTGTTCAACCTAGTAATAATAATCAAGACCACACTTGTTCCTTCAGGGTGGGAACAAGAAATTAAATTTTATGAAAGAAATAGTTGGCTACAGTCAATATAAGTAGTGACAGATAATCTTGTTTAAATATAAATTTGGACAAATACTTACAAGTTCATTTCAGTAGTAGCGTCTAAAATGATCCCTCTCTTCAACCTGGCTGTCTGATTTCCAGGTGCCTTCCCCAAATAATCACTCTCACGTGGAGGAAAAGATATTATTCTCACAGCTAGCAGTGGTGAAAAAAAAATAAAATAAAAAAGAAAGAAGTGGAAGCCATCTAAAACTTTCAGTAGGAAATATATAAATAAACTGGGGTTTGGTTTGTTCATACAGTGACGTTTTATAAATCTCTGAAACTTAAGAAACCAGAACGACATTTATTAGCGTGCATTTTAAAGCACAGTATGATGTGAAAGCAAATGGAAGGTTATATATATTGTGCAAGCCTATTTGAATAATATTTCAAGACACTGCAAAAAAATTTATATTTTATATGGCTTTACATATATGTATGGAAATATAAAAATGTATGGAACTGTCAATGCTTAAGCGGGGTGACATTTGGAGGGAGATAAAAAAAAATTTGGGTAGTATGTCCTTTGTGCTATCATGTACTAGTAGCTTAAAATATTTTTAGTTAATATGATAACTTGATATCTATCTGATCTGTAAGGAGAATCTTGGCAGTTTCTGTTTCATACACACAAATTATAAGGTAAAATTTTACGAATAATCTTTTAGCAAATATGAATAAGAGATAGATTGGACAATAATGTGCAGAAGCAACAAGGAAAATATCAAATCTGGGAGAGGTGAAATCCGTTTGTAAGATGGGTGGAAGACCTTTGAACAAGGGTGAAACAGATAATGTAAGAGAATGGATAGCAGAGGAAAATTTTGATGATAGTTATAGGAAGTCAAAACAGACACATAGGCAACTGTTAGTTATGGCAGGTAGTCATAACTTCCAAGCTAGTCTTTCTCAGAAAGAAACGATCTCAAGGCCTGGTTGGGAACAATAAAGGGGACTCAAGCAAGCAATATTCTCAGAAAAGCAGAAGACAAGATGATAAGGGACTACTTACAGCAAGCAAGGCCGTCAATTGAGTCTGCAATTTGGGTAGATCAGAGAAGACTGAACATTTCCATGTGTGTAAGAAACTAAGCTGTTGCTTTCCCAGTCAGCTGTAACTGATGAGAGCATCATAGCAAAATGTGGTGCAAGAAAGTTGTTTATATTATTACAGCAAGCAGGTAGAGACGGGGTGAAGGAAGGAATTGGACGACTTGTAAGCATAGCCATCATAGACATGCCCTTTGTGATGTGGCCAACCTTCTAGTTACTGCTACGTCCCGGTAATGCTGTCAAGTTATAAATCCACCAATACATCAATCCTCACCCTCTCTGAGAAGTGGATGTGGAATAGGGTGAAGGAGATGTTGCAGGGGAGGCAGTGGTGGCACACATCTTTAATCCCAGCACTCAGGAGGCAGAGGCAGGTAGACCTCTGTGAGTTTGAGGCCAATTTGGTCTACAGAGTGAGTCCCAGGATAGGGTCCAAAGTACACAGAGAAACCCTGTCTAAAGGAAGACCAAAAAAAAAAAAAAAGGAAAAGAAAAAAAGGAAGACATGTGTTAAGATTAAGATAGCAAAGGGTATCAGAAGTGATGTGGCAGAAAGAATTTATAGAATTCTTATCAATTCACTCAGAAGAGAAGATTATTGTTATTTCAGTAACAAGGATAAATAATAACTATTAGTTTATTTAATGGCTTTACAATTATTAAATGCTTTATAGTATTGAAATTTATCTGCATTGATAGTTTACAAATCTAATTAATTTGTTACAAATTATCTTTGACATTTCTCTGTGTAAATGCTTTTATTATTTCCTGCTAATCAGAATTTTTCAGTTATTTTTAATATCACAAAATAATGCAAATACTTGTGCTAAAATACATTTTGTTATGCACATATTGGAAAACATCTCTAGGGCATTTATGTGAAAGAGAATGCCTGCGGTTGCAAGTTATATTTTCAACTTTAATGTACAAGTTGCAATATATGTGTATATATGTATATGTATATAAGTTACATATATATTTATATATGAGAAGCATATACAAACATACGAGAAATATTTTTTATAAATTTTTAAATATATTAACCTACAAATATGCATATAAGCTAAATATTAAATAACTTTATCAAATAAGAATAAATATAAATAATGGTTCTAATCTAAGAAGTGGGAACTAGGTACTTACTCATTTCTTTATTCATATTTGATATACATCATATTTAAAGGATAGAAAAGTATGTTTTAAAGTGTCATAGTTTATGGTGTCAAGTTTAGAGAACACAATGAAAGATGTAGATTAAAAACAAAGATTTACTCCCTACCTCATCACCCAGAGAAGAAATTTATTATTACCTTGTTAAATGTTTTCACATTCATGTATAAAATGCATAAGTACACAAAAACAGCTTATATTTACATCATATTTTAAGATTTACTTTTGGTTTACTTATAAGCCCATAGTAAAAAAGAATCTATTAAGATTTTAGTATTTAGCTACAATGTGTTTTGTAGAAACTTTGGTAGTCGTTCAACTCATCCCTAAATAAGAATAGAAAAATGGAATGAACTGAGTTCTACTGACTTTCCTTTGACTCATCAGTGAACGGAATTTCCAGAGTAAATAAGCTTCCTGAAGTCTAAAGAGAGAAGACAATTTTCAAAGCCTCAGTGCAAAATGCATGCTGAAGCAGAAGCTGCTGTGACCCAAAACATGTAGGGACACTTAAGCAGCATTTTTAACATAGTTTGCGAGGCTGAGCATGGATCAGCATGAGAGTGGGAAGCTATGGCCATCCCTGTTTGCTCCCTCATGAACGCCACCACGCAGTTAAAATAAGAGAAACGAGTGACACTACATTTTTGACCGGAGAGGAGATGTGGACCCATGGAGAAATATGCCCAATGCATTCTCCGTGGCAAAGATCCATGCCCCGATCAACATCAGAGAGACTTTTTTGATAAGAGTTCCTTGGACCAGTGAGAGGAAAGTCTAAGAAAGCCTTTGCATACATTGCAACCTAACCCAACATGATCATTTAAAAACCCATTTAGCAGTGGGTTTGCTGAGTGCTTGCCTCTCTGGGACTGGCCACCACATAATCATATTCCTAGTGGGACGATTGTGGACTAAAGTGAAAGAGCCACAAGACACATTTTTTTTTTCTATATAGAAGTTTCTATTTAGAAAGTCCAAAATCTAGTACACGTGAGCCAGAACCAGGGAATTAAAGAAAATGGGATGGTCAGCTACCGCTTGCTATAGCAAACATAATGCAAAGCCAGCTCCTAATCAGGAACACAGGAATCCACAATCAAGGTTTGCTTATCTCGGTTTTCAAATACTTTATCTTTTTTCCCTTCTCATGGGCCATGGTTTAGAGAATTCCTAGTACCTAATGTAGAATAAAAATCTGACAAAAATCTGTTTTCCAGGAAAACAGCCCTCTCTCTCTCTCTCTCTCTCTCTCTCTCTCTCTCTCTCTCTCTCTCTCCTTCCCCTCCCCTTCCCCCCCTCATATCCCCCCTCTCAGAATACACTGGGGATACTTCAAAATGGCTACTCATAGACACTATATATCAAGACCAAAGCAAACAGTCAGAAAACATGGCAAAAGAAAGATAAGACATAATCTAAACATACAAGTCATTTAAACCAGACTCAGATTATGTGACAGATTTTAGAGTTATCAAGTGGAATTTAAAATAACTACTTACAATATGTTGAGTGCTCTAGTGGGAAAAGCAGACAATATGCAAGGACAGATGGCCAGTGTCATACAGAAGACAGTAAACCTAAGAGAGAATAAAACACTAGAGATGGAGAACAACACAACAGAAATGAAGGATGCCGCTGAGAGTCTTAGAGGACATAGGATGTGACTAAGGAAGACTTGAAGATTGTCTGGTAGAAATGATCCCAACTGAAAGAGGAAGATGAAAAATTATCAGAAAGTGGAACAGAGTAGAAACTTGAAATTAAAACTTCTAAAAAAATCCATTGGCATGCTGATTACGCGGGTAGGAAAAGGACGACGAGTAGGTCAAGCATATATTCTGGAAATGAGAGCATCAAGAATTTCTGAAAAAAATTCAATGAAAATATCAAAACACAGAGAGAGAAGGCTCAGAGAACATCAAGTGGGGTAAATACAAATACACAGAATTTATCTCCAGGTGCATTATATGTGAGATGTAGTCAAAGAAAAATAGAGAGAAAATGATGAAATTTGCTGGGCAGCAGGTGAGCAGTACAGAAACACTGTCCAGAAAGAATAAGAATTTAGAGGACTTTTCATGAGAGCTGTGCAAGGCAGGAAAAGTCCAAAAACCATTTAAAGGATTGAAATAAAATACCAAGAAAATAATGCTCTCTTTTAAAATTGAGAAATTAAATCTGAGGAATCTATTTGCAGATCCAGAAAAGTGACTTGCGAAAATTGTCAAGAATAGATGTTTGTAAATAGATGAATGGATAAAGCACAATATGTATACATAGAAAGACAAGTGTGTACACACTCAAACACACACACACACACACACACACACACACACACACACGAGCTCTCATATCCCAACTTAAGTAAGAAAGAACTTATGTCATTTGATGGAAAACAGAAGGAACCAGAGATCATCATGCTAAGTAAAATAAACCAAATTCAGAACAGAGAGATAAACATCGCGTAGTTTCCACACGTGTGTGTTATGTGATGAGAAAGAAGAGAGATTGCTTGTACGATGGAAGGGAACCAGTAGCATGAAGGAGGAGGGGCAAAAGCAAGAATGATGTAATGTGAAGAATGAAGTATGTGCAAGAATGTAATAAAGAAACCTGTCCTTTATAGTCCGTTCTGGAAACAATAACATTGCCCAGAGAACATTTCCAATACAAGGAAGATGTATTGGAAATAAGGTCAGGATCTCAGACCCATAGCAGCCCCCCCCCCCAAAAAAAAAACTGTTGGAGAAAGACTTCATTATTACAAATATAGTATCTTGTCGATTCCAGATGGAAATCAGATCATAATTAAGCAACCAAGTGTTTTATAAATCTTTGAAATAATGTCATTGTATCTGTAGCAGAAAAGATGCTGACCTAAAGGACTGAGCATAATCTGTAAGATTAAAATCAAAGTTAAGTTCACATAAGCACTTCATGCTAATTGTTAAAGTTGATTCCCCAAGGAATGAGTAGATGTTGCAGTATAAGAAACCATGTGTAGATTCTAGAATGGAAGAATTGAGTGAAGGGCTAGCACAGAGAAGAAATGAGTTCTCTCAGTGTCTAAGCAGGAGTTCACACGAAGTGAGTAAGTGGATGGATGTTAGTGTGAGTCATGTAGCAGTGGATACAAGTTAGAGAAATCAGTCTGATCTTACTTGTAATTTAATATAGTTTTGGGTCATTAAATACGACAACATTTCCCAATACAAGTGCACATACTAATTCAAAAGAAATTTCATTTCTCATTCAGATTCAGAAGCAAAGGCTCCTTGGAGGCAATGAGCAGCATTAATTCCTAGATTTTGTTTATTTTTCCTGTTCTTTTTATTTTATTTTATGAGATCTTGGTTTTAATGTGAGTTTTTCATACAAGAAATAAGGGTTCTTTGGGGAAAAAAGTGAGTTTATGATTAGATAAAAATTAACCAAAATGAATTGAGAATGACTGGCAATGCTCAAATAAAAGAATATAAAGTGGACAAAGTTTGAGAGAATTTCAGTAACAAACAAAATAATAAAAAATTAAGTTATGCCAAACATAAATTATCTATACATATACAATACACATTGGTGAATAAGTAAATACATGGGAAATAAGAGTCAATTTCTATGCAAAAGAATGCTAAGCAATTTCTGTAGCTACTCCAACCACAAGGAGTTAGAACAAAATTCCCTACTCAGGGGTAAGCTGCGTATGCTAACCTTTACACAGAATCCAGTGTGAAGAAGGATGAAGTGAAATCCTACTTTAGCAGTCAAATTCACTGTCAACAGAGATGAATCTGCGTTGATATGATTGGCGTAAGTGATATGTTATGGCTTTTCCCCAAATCCACAACAGCAGTAGGATCCTGAGAAAATCTCAATTAAAAAACAGTATACCATATACACATCACACAACACCTCAAAATTGCCAAAGTCATTGGATACAGAGAATTCTGAGACACCGTCACATCCACAAGGTAGCTAAGGGGATGAGTAACTATTGGATCCTAAATGAAATCCTAAAATGGATTACAAAAAAAAAAAAAAAACTAGGAAACCTGAACAATTCACATGTTTGAGGAAAATTTTGTCAGTCTTGGTTTACTGATTTTAATCCACGCCTTTCTTCTCCCCACAACCAGCTATGTAAGAAGTGTGTGATGCAGGGAATTGCTTGTGGGTACATGTGAGCTCTTGTCATGATTTTTGAAAAGCAACCTTGAATGTAATAGTTTATTTTTGATTCTTCAAAATATTTGAATGACTAATGTTGATGCTTTGCATAGCTTATTCATTTAAAAAAAAGTTGTATTGTAGGGTTCTTTTCATTTTTTTGCTACTGTAGGCCATGCTATTCTGGGATTCTATTGTAAATTTTTCCACATAGGAGGCTTCTGATTAAAGAGACATGTCTGTGACGTATTCTAAGAGACTTGTGTCCATTTCCGTAC
The DNA here is from genome assembly GCF_018167655.1 of Microtus oregoni. Classification (NCBI taxonomy): domain Eukaryota; kingdom Metazoa; phylum Chordata; class Mammalia; order Rodentia; family Cricetidae; genus Microtus; species Microtus oregoni. Next base: position 11,049,072 of record NW_024543086.1, read on the forward strand.
AGTAGCACAGGAAAGAACACTTTCCCTACAGGACCAGCAACACTGAACATTATCCTCTATTTAATTTTGGCTAATTAAGTAGGTGAGGAATCATACCTCATTTTACTTTGAAAGGTAGATTTTTTTAAATGATTTCATTGGCTATTTAAATTTATCCCTTTATAATTTTTAGTTGGTTTTAAATATAGATTTAATGAACTCCCACTATGTTCCAGGGAACTTTCAAATGCATGCTCTTACATTATCTTCATTATCCCTTGCATCTGGCTGCAAGTAATGGGAAACTCAATTAAACCTGGCTTAAACAACAAGGAGAAGCTATTATCTCCCACAAGAAGCAGCCCGGAGGGAAGGTGGTTACTGGAATAATCTACCTACTTAAGAATGCCACGGTTCTAAAATTCTTTCCAAGACTTGCCCTTCATCTGTAGCAGGCATCGATGGAAACTCCAAGGATTAAGAACAGAAGAAAACAATGGTCCTGTCAATATGACAGTTTGCTTTCTAAGAGGAAGAAAAACTCTCCTCAAACCACTCTAGTGCAGACAAATGAATGAATCTTCATAGTTTACATCCTCCCCCTGTTAAATGCTCTGCAGAAGTGCTGAAACCAGTACTCACTTGGTAAATGGAGAGAGTCATGAATGAATTAGCAAGTTAAGATGTTTCTCCATGGGATTGGAGAGATGGCTCAGAGGTTAAGAGCACTGACTGTTCTTCCTGAGGTCCTGAGTTCAATTCCCAGCAAACACATGGTGGCTCACAATCATCTATAATGAGATCTGGTGCCCTCTACTAGCCTGAACATACCAACAGAACATGTTTACATAATAAATAAATAAATAAATAAATAAATAAATAAATAAATCTTTTTTAACTCAGGACCGTGAGGGGTGCACCCACACACTGAGACAATGGGGATGTTCTATTTGAAACTCACCAAGGCCAGCTGGCCCGGGTCTGAAAAAGCATGGGATAAAACCGGACTTGCTGAATATAGCGGACAATGAGGACTACTGAGAACTCAAGAACAATGGCAATGGGTTTTTGATCCTACTGCACATACTGGCTTTGGGGGAGCCTAGGCAGTTTGAATGCTCACCTTGCTAGACCTGGATGGAGGTAGGTGGTCCTTGGACTTCCCACAGGTCAGGGAACCCTGATTGCTCTTTGGGCTGACGAGGGAGGGGGACTTGATTGGGGGAGGGGGAGGCAAATGGGAGGCGGTGGCAGGAAAGAGACAGAAATCTTTAATAAATAAATAAATAAAACAAGCAAACAATAAAAACAAAGATGTCTATCCATATAGCGGCTTAAATGAGAATATCCCCCATAGACACAGGTATTTGAGTATTTGATCCCCAGTTGGTGGTACTATTGTTTAGGAGGTATGGCCTTGCGTCTAGCCTTGAGATTTCTAAGGTACAAACAATTCCCAATCTGCTCTCTCTGTATCCTGCATGGTATCAGAGATACGAATAACTTAACTGTTCCTGCCTTTGAGGCTGCTGCTTACTGCTGCAATTTCCTGATATAAACAGGCTCTTACCTTTCTGAAACTGAAGTCCAAAGGAACCCTTCCTTTTGAAGTCTCGTTGGTTAGGGTGTTTTATCACATGGTGTTTTGTCACATGGTGTTTTATCAATTACTTTAGAAAAGTAACTAGTATATCCTACTTCCCCTTTCTAACTGGAACCAGAGAAGGTCAGGCATCCTCAACAGCTGGTGCAGAATGGAAAACAGTGAACAAAATTACAAAGGAAAAATAAAAGAAGAGGCTACAAGATGAGCAGCCAATAATTATTTTTTTCAGTCATCACAGGTGTCCACTATTAAGTTTGAATTCTTATGAGTCTTTGGCAGTTGGAATGTCAGACTTTATAGAACATAAGCATCTTATAAGACTACCTAGGAACAAGTGATGCCAGTTTGCTGTCAATATCTCTAATCACAAGCACAGAACCATTTCTTATTTGAAGACTTTTTTTTTTTTTTTTTTTTTTTTTTTGGTTTTTCGAGACAGGGTTTCTCTGTGGTTTTGGAGCCTCTCCTGGAACTAGCTCTTGTAGACCAGGCTGGTCTCGAACTCACAGTGATCCGCCTGCCTCTGCCTCCCGAGTGCTGGGATTAAAGGCGTGCGCCACCACCGCCCGGCTTTGAAGACATTTTTAACATAGATAATTGGTAAAATTTTTAAGACAGATAACATTATTATCACAGGTAACATTTTTAACATAGATGATTGGTATACATACATTATACAATCATGACTTGCACTAGGATTTGTATCATTTAGGTGGAGGCAATATAGTAGGAAAATTCTGATGTAGAAAGCTAGAAAAAGCCTTCTTCCTGTGAGTAAGCACTAAATTGTCAGCGCTAGCTCTGAGAATTCAATGCCTTTTATGGTGGTAACATCTGGTGAAGGTTTCATTTGTCATGAATGCAACCTCTTTATCACCCAGATAAAATCACAGATCATGAAGTATTAAATGCCAAGACCAGAGTTCAGGGGAGACCCCAGGAAGTCCCAAATGTTACATGGGTGCTGCTGATTCTCTTGGAAATAACCAAGCTCATTCCCTGGCACAAAGAACTAAACTTCAGGGTAGACAGAAGATTATGTCACAGACAATACGCAAATAACATCTTTATCCCATCAAAATAGAAAGGCCTAACGTGGGTAGTCCATTCAAGCAGAGTGGCTTAGGTATTTTATAGGGCCCCTGGAACCTCCTGTTCCCCTTTTGGTACCGTTTATAAATACAACCCTATTCTAGTCCTCTGTTACTCTTAAGAATGTCTTCTGGGAACAAGAAGGCACCATCTCAGCGAGCTACTTTTGCTTTTCTTTTCTGCCTATGTCCCTCCAAACTTTCATTCACTAAAAAAAGAGAAGGACGTACTCAGTAAAGCTCATGAACCTTCTGGGATGGATTGACTGAGCTGGACAATATTCTAATATCAGGTCATTGGACCTACTACTTCCACAAAATTCTGTTCTGGATGCTCTTCTTTATCCCCTTGGGGCGGGCTGACTAGAATTCCTCTAAATGCTTTGCCCTTGGTTTTAAACATTGTGAAATTTGGCATCATACGTTTCAAAAGACAAGTAGAACAGAGATCTGTGCCCTTGGTGGGTGAGTAAGTGGGTGTAAAAACAAGGAGAGAAAGGGAGCACGTGTTAGTAGAAAAACTGGAATTCCTGCTTTGGGGTTCTTAGGTCCGGTAAGTAAAACAATTTAGAAACAGATGTGGAACAAGCTGGGGACAAGTTTCTTAGAACCTGAGAGAAAAATAACGGTAAGCACATGCCAGGAGAATGAAGAGGGGAAAGAAGAAGAGAAAAACCACGCCATTGGACCTTGGCTGGTGTATTCAGCAATGGATGTCAACAAGCAATGAGATAAAGAGCGTCATAGGAGAAGTGAGGGGTTAGCTTCAGAGAAGGCGTGGAAAAACCCAGTGCCAGGAAAAGCATTTAGGGGCTTTGGCTGATCCCTGAAAGAAAAAGACAGGAAAGGAGGGGGGAAAACCCTCAAGTTTTTGTAATAACTCAGAAAAGTAGGCAGGCTCTACTGGGCTGTGTATGAAACTCTGCAAATGTCTGACTCCAGGGAGGGATTTCTGGGACCAACAAGTACATTATCACATTAAAGTGATTAACATGTCTTCAGGTGATTCACATTTTGGTGAATGGATGTAGACTCCTAGAGAATTGACTGGATTAACTCTTAATGGGGAGGAGCCAACACTGTGTAGTTTGCTAGCTTGGAAGGTCTAATTTGAGGTAGTTTAGATTGTCACGTTTCTGCCCAAGGTCAGAGGTAGAATTTTTGTTGTTAGGAGGAAATAGCTTTGCATTAATGGACTTCAAAAGAATTGAGGTATCTGGCCCATTTTGTATTAATTTCAATCTGGAGGAGCAGCAAAGGGGATGTTTATATTTCTGGTATTCCTTGATATATGAGAGTTGGGGCTCGAAGTTGATTGTCAGTGAAAGAGTTCATATTTAACGGTCTCCAAAATTGTCAATCCTTGTGGAAGAAGGAAGGAAAAAATGCTGAAAAAGGCAAATAAAAATAGATCCAATTTGGGGCTCAGTTGCTAAAGTGCCTACTACGCAAGCATGAGAACTGAGTCTAAGTCCCCAGGACCCATGTAAAAGCTGTGTGCAGGGGCTGTGCCTGCAGTGCTTAAACTGGGGAGGCACACACAGGTAGAGTTCTGGAGTGTGTTATTTTCCCAGCGCAGCTGAATTGATAAGCTCTAGGCTCAGCCAGAGATGTCATCTCAAAAGGTAGAGAGTAGTAGAAAACTCCTGACATTGAAGCCATGCTTTCCACATGCATGTATGCACATATGCTACACGTGAACATGCTAATGCACTATATATACTCATGGGGGAATAACTGCTACTTATTTGAATAGGGTTTGTTATTAATTACGTATGATTAGTAGATTAAGAAATGTAGCATTGAAAAGAGAGTATTTGTTCACAAGCAGTTCAGTTATTTGTTCTATTAGAGTAGTTTATTTGGCACTGGATATGGTGGTACAGCCCGGTAATGCCAGCCATGATAAGGCTGAAGCAAAAGGATTGCATGAGTTCAAGACTAGCCTTTGCTATGGCATGAGGCTCTGCCTCAAAGAGTGGAAAAACAAGCAAACAAATCACAGAATGTTGATGGCAAGAGGGTGGCAGGACCTCTTACACCAACAGAACAAAAATCTTTCAAACAAAATGCTTCATTCTGTTTTTAATAAAGTGTATAGTGATTCCTGGAGGGAGAGGGGAAGACACATGCCATACGTGTAGGGTTTATCACATGGAAGAGGGAGAAGAGACAACTGTGAGAAGGTCCTTTATCGAGGTTCCTTTACAAGAAGGTAGAAGGCAAAGGCAAGTAAAGGGACTGAGCATTTGGCTAGGGTAAATACCACAAATACAGAGAACAGGCATCATTTCCCAATCCTCTGTTACCCAGTTGTGAAGGTGTGTGTGTGTGTGTGTGTGTGTGTGTGTGTGTGTACATGCGCATGCTGTGGCCCAGAAAATGAAAACTTAATAAAGGTGGGGAGGACTGGAAACTCTCAATTGGCTGTTCACGAAAGGAAGTGATTGGTCTTGACATATGGTTTCCACACTGGATAAGACAGCTTTTATGAGACACAATTATTACACACCACACCACCAGCTACGGCAGAGCGATCCCATTCTTCCACCCTCAATTAATCAAAGAGGAGGAGTATTCTCAGTTTTAGCCACTGAGGTTTTTTTTTAAGATGGTTGAACAAACACAAAAGCCAAACTAAAAATAGAGAAGTTAACAGGAAATGTTTTTGTAACACTTTGCATATTAAGAGAACAAAAATTACAACATACCAATTAAAGCATCATTATTTTAAACAGGTATGAATCAGGATTTATCTGAAAGAAAGACAGCAGAATTACTCTCCATCAGTTCCATTAATGCTTGGTTTAACGCCACTCACAGATTGAAGGCTCACTCTGCTAGTCTACTTACCAACAGTATTTTAGTTGGAAACCAGCTACGTTTCATCTACTACTACGCATGTCCTTGTAGGTTTGGGGGAAACAAAAAAGAATGAATGCATGTGCTGATCTACAGATGACACAGGAAAGTCCATAATGTTAGTATGCCCCAGGCCTATTAGTGCTTAGTTTTTCTAATGAAAATGCTATTTTAATACATTTGGAAAATTGGGAAAACAGAAACATATATTTCAGATCTGTAGTTATTGTATATAATACAACACCTCCTTGGTAAAAATAGGACATTATTTCTTAAACGGATTCAGTGTCACTAAAATTAATATCTTGTGTATGTCCCAGCTAATTGGTGTTGATAATCTCTCAACAGTAGTATTTATTTGATCAAAGTCTGTCTGGTTACTCAATCTATTTAACAAAAAATGCATTAATATTTTGCTGAAAATTAAATTATGGCTTCAAAAGCAAAGCAATGTTCTTTTTGGAAGTATTTTGGCAGGAATCATTCATTCCAATAGGGATAACTTTATCTAATGATATCAAGCAGTTTTTATTTTCTGAGTGTTTCACTCACACCAATTAATTAATTTTCATCTTATTACAACAAAATAGGTACAAATGAAAAGAGAAGTTATTTTTTACCTAGAGCAGGTGGTAGAAAATCCATGTCAAAATTCCTTTCTGTCTTTATCTTTTTTTTTCTTTTAATTTCTTTTGAGGGAGGGGAGTTGCTTTGTTTTGTTTTGTTTTTAGACAGGGTTTCTCAGTGAACCCTGGCTGTCCTGGAACTCACTCTGTAGAGCATGCTGGTCCTGAACTCACAGAGATCTGCCTGTATCTGCCTCCCAAGTGCTGGGGTTAAAGGCAAGCGCCACCACTGGCCAGCTAAATACTATGTGTTTAATCATGTGTATTGTGTGCCTGTGTATAACTATGTAGGTGGGGGTGGAAGTGGCAGATGAGGCCAGAAAAAAGCATCTTTTCTCCTGGAGATGGAGTTAAGATGAAATTGTTAGACACCAGATTATGTGTGCTGGGAGAGGTCAGAATCTAGCTAGGCAAAAGCAGAGTACACTCTTAGCTACTGAGCCATGTTTCCAGCTCGACTTTAACCATTTCTTATCATTAACTAACAGCAACAGAAAAAACACAAGCACATACAAAAACAAAATACCACATACATCAGCCCTGTCAAATAATGTGAAATCATTAACAACAATTTTTAAAAGGTCATAAAATTAGGAGGGAAACTCCATGTGGGTCGCTAGAGAGAGTTGAAGGGACGGAGTGGTAGATAAACATGATCAAATTATGTTTTATAAATGTATAAAAGTTTAAAGCCTAAATAAAAATATGTTTTCAAAAGAAGTAAAAATTAAAAAATAAGAAAAAATGAGGGGGGAGTAACAAATTCAACCACCAAAAATAAACAAAAACACAAAGAAAGAAAAAAGAGCAAAAGAAAGAGGGGAAAGGGAGATAAAATTTTAGAAAAAAAGACTTTCGTTCTTCTTAAAAACATCAGTTCTGCCTGCTAATACTGAGCTGCAGTCTTTACAATACAAGTGTGGTCGTTTTCAAGTTATCTTAGAAATAACAGGCTGTATTTCATGAAAGTGTTGGTGAGAAAATACCGAAAAGAATCAGATGTGCAAACTATTTGTTACAGTTCAGAGTTGTCTGCATAACAATGTGAGGGAAAGAATTCTCTTCAAACACATTTACACTGAAGGTATCCTTACATACTTGAGACTAACAAAAAAATTATTTCAAGTTTGAATAATGCATACATTCTTTTGTCACGGAATAGCATTCTTTAAATAAATAATAAATACCTTACAATGCTAGCCTTCAAAACGATGAGGATTTCGAACTATGGCTAACTAAAACGAATCCACTGTCTGTGTTGAAGCGGCAGAAAGAGAGGTGGAATTTTCTAGAAGCTAAGTAGAAACCTATATATCTGAGTCACAGCCATATATCAGAGCAAGGGGAAACTCATAGAAGGCCTCTTGGCTGTGTTGGGAGCCTCAGCCTGAAGTTGCTTTTCACAGGTTGGCAAATACTTCCCAAAGGCCAAATCCAGACACTCCCCTGGTTTTATGAATAAAGCTTTATTATAACAATGTCCTATCTGATTGTTTACACATCACCTATTCCCATCCTGCTTTGAAATTTAAGGGGCAGGCTTGTATAGCTACATCAAAAAAACATATGGCTCACAAAATTATTTATTATCTGGTCTAATACAAAGACAGTTACCAACCTTTTCTTATGACTTCAGAAGGTAACATGCTGAATCCCTGAGAGGAGGGATTTAGTCATTTAGGCATGAGAGAGGCTACTAAACACAGAGAGTAAACCCTTTTAAATTTATTTCTGTGTACAAAATAACAATTTCAAAAGCAAGTATGACCCAAAACTCATTCATAAATATCACTTATTTTCTAATCCTACCTATTTATTAAGTTATAGTGTATGCAGCTTTCTAGTGTGAGGTATGTGGTGTTTATGTACAGACCATGAATATTTAAAGCATGTCCTGCAGCAATCTCAAGAAAGCCTGTGCTTTTCTGTGCATCTTGAAGTTACCTAGATACGAGTAAGACACATCCTAGTCAGGGTTTCATGTCCTTAAGAATCCAGCAGACTCCAAGGACTTTATGTGCTATGACATACATGTCTTAACTTGTTTTAAAGAAGTGGTTTCACTTCACACGTCAGTTGGGATCAGAACATGATGTCTTCACAATGGACAGCAAGAAAGCTATTTCTGATCTCTCTCATGTATGACCTTTTGTTTTACATGATATTCACATAAAAGAGTGTCTCCTGGTATTTGTAGGTTTCTCAGATTCTCTCCTGCCCAGTCTTCCAAGGTCTCTAACAGTTGGTGATGATGGTAGCTGGTGATGATTGTGCTCAGCTACAGCCATGCTGGAATAGGATAATTATGTTTTTGCCCTTGTTTTACATTTTCATATTCATATACCAATCTTTACAACATTACCATGAAGTAGAACTGTTTTTATCTTTATTGCCTAGACACAGATGATTAATTTGTAAAATGTTATACATCTAACAAGTAATAGGGAGGAAAATAGGTCTCTATCACGACTTAAAGGTCAACTAATTTCTCTAAGCCTCGGAAGAACTAAAAATATATTTATATATATTCTTAATTAGTGAGATATACATGGTTATAAATATTAGTTTTTCTATGTTGTTTGACTCTTAAGTTTAGAACCTAGGTCAGTCAGTTCCAGTAATATTAATGCTGCAATTATTCAAAGCTCTTTCCCCTCTCTCAGGCCTTTATCATTTAGCAATGTACAACCCTATTTTTATCACCTATCTTTAATGATAAAACATAAATTTAAAATCTTTCTTTTATATACTAAATGATACAATATTATGCTACTATGAAAATATATTTATTATGTTGCTATAAATGTTATAGGAATTTAGCTCCTAGCAATAAAACATTGAGTAATTAAGATCAAACTTTCCAATGAAGTCAACTAGAATCTCTTGAAAAAAATTAAAATAAATGCCCATTTAAACCAATGGAAAACAAGAGACAATGCCAGGCCAGTATCTGTACGTTGGTGGCAGTCCAGAGAAGAATCCAACTCTCAGCATTGTTTGCTCTGCTGTGTCTTCTAATTACCAACGAGATTGCTAGAAGCTGAATATTCAGCAGCAGTCTGAAAGAGCTATGAGGCTGGGACACAGTCAGCGAAGCCCACAAAAGGAAGGAGTTGGGAAGATTGTAGCTCTGAAGTCACTTGGTCTGTAGCTGTGAGGAGCTGGATCCATAGTACATTGAGAATTGGATAAATTCTAACAGGGTCATCAGATCAGTTCCAAACTCATACAAAATTAATATCAGAACAGTCACAGATGAACTGATTCTGGGTGATAGAAAGATTCTTTTTTTTCTCATGTAAGAAGGAAAACAACATCATCTGTGTCATTATCTCAATAACTTTAACATACCATGACTGATGTCCATTAAAGAAACTAAAAAGAAAACACACAAAATTATAAGGCACACAAGTAAAAATCAAAACAAATGCTACCCATCATTGACAAAAACCAACAGAAACAGTAATTATAAAACCAGACTCATTCATACATTAGATAAGGAAGGTATGAGATACAGATCTTAAAGAGAAACATACTTGTAATGTTCATAGAAATAAAAATAGGGCAGAATAAGAGAAAGCAATATATAAAGGTCTGAGAGCTGAGAAGAAAGTACCCAGGTTAAGTTGCTAGTTGTTGCCTTAATCATGACTTTAAAAAAAAAATGATGAAGAGAGACTTAGTGATGTGGAAGAAGAGCAAGAAGAAAATAGCCATAATAAACCAGAGAGACAAAAATATAGAAAACCACAGAATATAAAAGCTATGAAGTATACAATGAGATATGGTAAAAGAGCTGGTTTTTATATTGCCTTACCAGACATTTTAGAATCATCTGATTACTTTAATTAATATGGAATACCCACCTAGAATGTGAACAGCACCTTGGGGTAGCAGCTCAGTTAAAAAAGGGTCGGGTAGAAAAAAGATGATTTGTCTTTTGTTTGTTGGGTTTTCTCTCTCGCTGTAATGTTGATTTTGCTCTTGGTCACTTTAGTGATATAGAACCATGTTTGCAGGTTTCTATCCTTGTTTAAGGACCTGAGGCTCTCCAGGAACCTCTCAGGTTTTCAATGCCAGATTGAGACTGCTGGGCTTCCAAGCTCAAGTCCTAAGCAACTCCTCAACCTCTCTGGTTTAAGCAACTGTTATTACTATTTTAATAGAAAGTGTGTGTGTGTGTGTGTGTGTGTGTGCGCGCGCGTATGTGTGCGTGTGTGTGTATTTATTCTACATCCTATGCATTCTGTTCCTCTTCTCCAGTCTGACTAATATGGCTGGTAAAGTTGATACTTTGAATTCATCAGGTAGATATAATAACCCTAAATTTCTCCACAGGACACAAACATATATTATAAATTTACAAATATTTATAAATACAGAACATATAGAGAATAACAGGAGATAGACAATCATAGACTTTTTTATATCTCTCATGAATAGTTAAAACTAAACTCTGTAGGGTGATAGATTTCTATCGTATGGTGGGCAAACTTGATGTAACTATACATATGCCAGACCACACCTAGTAAAACCCAAGTGCAGCTCTAATATTATAGAAGGAACACTAGAAATCTCCATGAGCTGCCCTCAACCGTGTGTTTAAATCATGAAGGATGTGTTCTTTCACACGAAGGAGGTTAGAAATGGCACACTTCCAGCAGTTGAGTGTAGTGGTTAGAAAACATGCATAGCATGACCTAGGACTTTGCTTCAATCTCCATTTCAGAATTAGATCCCATGATAACACATGCGACAACCATAGTCTGTCTTGAGGTAGTAGTATAAAAGAATATCCTAGATTCTGCATTTATGCGCAGGAATTTATAAACATGATTCTTGAGATAAGAAAATCCCAATAGAGAGAGGATGGATCTAGTAAAGCCATTTTTATGCTTTCTATGGAATTAAAAAGAGCAAGGGAGAGAACTAGAGAGGAAGAGAGAGAAGGAGGGTGGGAGAGGATGGCTCTGTAATAATCAATAGGATACAAAATGGTCATGACCTCAACACCTTTTACAGACTACACCCACTGATACTAGGAATTAAACTTCCAACACGTGGAATTTAAGGAAAATAATCAAACTACAACATGTGTAAATTATAGGAGATTCATGGGATATAAAAAGATATCAAGAAAGGAATTAAAGAACTTAGACTTGAGTAATGATCATGTTATATAAAAATGGGCTGCAGGAGAGCCCATTTTTACACGTTAATTTATTTCAGTAAATACTCATTAGAAGGGAAAATAATTCTGAAAAACTATTCCTGAATTTAGGAAATAATGTCAAATTGAACATAAAATTAAAAAAAATTCGAAAGATCAAAGCCAAATTAAATATAAAAATAGATATTAGTAATGCCAGTCAACCTTTGAAACAAAAGATTAATAAATTTATGTTGATAATAATCAAGAAAAAAGATTGAAGTAGCAAATAACCGATGCCAGGAATTGAAAGGGGGTCAATATTGTATGTCTATATGTATAAAGTGATTAAAATTATGACAATATTATGCCAATAAAGATAAATATATAGATCAGACAGATTTATATTGGAGAACGAATAGGATATATGATGATGTCAATAATTATTAAAGACATTCAATCATAAATTAAGGTCTTCAAAACTTAAGTTCAAAACCCAGAAAATTCTAGCAAATGTTTCATGAATAAATGAGGACAGTTTAGCACCAATTTTCCAAGCTTAGAAAAAGGGGCAACTATTTCTCTACTTGGGAGTCCAGTGTAACCCTTGTAGCAGAACCATAAGAAAGGTTCTGAGGAGAAAAGGAAACTGATGGCTGAAATCACTCATAAAAATAGATGAAAACAACTTGAATTATTAGCGATTCAAATTGAGCATTTTAACTAAGAATAATGCCTGATGAGTCAACTTAAGTCATTAAGTTAAGGTTTCTTTAATGCTTGGAAATCAATAAACAATGTATTAACAAAGAAAAGCATGTGTTCATCATAAGAGACACCAAAGCTTTTAAATAAAATACATCTTCATTGAGATGAAGCTTAGCAACCTAGAAGTACTTTTCACTCTTGGAAAAATTATACACAAATATAAATAAATGAATCATTGCCCACTTTTCTGTGGTATAAAATACGGCAAGCACTCTTCTGAAGTTAGATATAAGAAAAGTACAGGGGTTAATTTCCATTCAATATCCTACTAAAAATTGTAGCCAGGAAAACGAAACAGGAAAAAAGTCTAGTATTCATGTACTGATTGGGAATAAAAAGTAAAAATGTATGTTCACCAGAAGATGGTATCTCTATAAAATGTTTGAAAAACTGACTTCATAAATGTTGACTAACAGTATGTGGATAAATAATTTGTACTTAAACTTCCTCAACAAAGTAGAATATAGTGATGAAATCATAATTTTACATAATAAGGATGATATAGAGCATTTTATTATTTAATTAATTAAAATATTAAGATGGGCAAGTCATTGAGTTTAGGGCTTGAAGGTGCAAAAGTCACAATGACCAGTGAGGAGGCGATTACAACATGTCTTCAGGATACATGCTGAGAGCAGAGGAAGAAGGGGTAGAGATGTCCTAACGTGTCATGATGAAAGACTTAACTAGACATTGCCAAATGCCCTAGGAGAATATTCTACAACAATAGAAGTTTAAATAAAATGATGTTAGCTGTACAAATACTTCACATGTTAAAAAGAGGATTAGCCTCTAAATGACTTTTTATCAGAGATAAACTTGGCAAGTTGATTTATTATGATTCCTTTCCCTTCAAGAGGAGCTAAGTTTCAAGTATTTCCCGTTTTGCCCATGCCAATTGGTTCCACAACTATTTGACTCATTCAGCAAATGTTGACAGATTGTTAAGTACAGTACCCTTTCCTGGGCTCTAAGTTTCAATCCTAAGCACCATCCATCAATCCATGCACTCTTGGAGCTGGAAACTTAGTAGGGGAGATGAAAGGTAAGCAGAGCTAAGGGAGAAAATGTAAGTGATCACAAGTACTTAAGAGAAAAATGGGGCAGAAATAATAGATCTTTTAGGACTTTTGAAATGGGGTTACAATTGCAGGTCTGGCCTTGGGATGCAATGACAGTTCAACAAGTGAGGGATCCAGCCACTCGGATGTTGGGAAAGGGTACTCCAGGTAGAAATAGCAAAATGGTGGAAAATTGGAATCTCTATTATCTGAGTCAAAGCAATGTCTGAATTCTTACAGTAATCAACGAATGTAACCAAGAGGAAAGGGGACAGAGAAACTCTACTCAAAATTAGTAATTATTGCTGTGGTTTGACCTCACACTTCAGAATATTGGATTCCTTTGAAAATAAACTGTGCAACACAATAACAAAATCAACATGGAGTAAATGGTTGAGTCTCTAGATTATATATAGGAACTCTTGAGATAAATGAGAATAATCAGATAATGAATCCAGATGTTAACTTCAAGTACTCTTAAAGATTGAGAAATTTTCCACGAATGCCGTAATATATAGACTTAAAAAAGTCTGTTTCCAGGAAACTAGAATAAAAGAAAAGTTGATATTCTATGGGTAAGAATTATGTCTCACAGAAGTGTGTTTTCTATTTTTAACGAGTAATGTGTACCTGTGAAGATTTTCACTAAATTGCTTTTCGTGAAATGTGAATCTATAAAAATAATTCAAATAGCCTAGTGATGGTGGCACATGCTTTTAATCTCAGAACCGAGGGAGGCAGAGGCAGGTGGATCTCTATGAGTTTGAGGCCAGCCTACAGAGTGAGTTCCAGGACAATCCTGTCTCAAAAAAAAAAAAAAAAAAAAAAACCAAAAACTAAAAACGAAAACCTTTCAATATATGTCTATATGTGTATATATACTGTGTTTATAAATTTGAAACCATGCTAAGTGAAATAACTCAACAATCCCATGCATCTGAGACTCACAGGGAAGTCTACAGAAGATCCAATGAATGTGCCCTAGAGCTGAGAATGAGCATAATGCAGTGAGAAGACACTAGACAAAAGCTCAGATTTCCTTTCAAAACTCCATAAATTTGCTACAAAAATTAAATGAATAATATGGTGTGTACTTTATAGACAAATAAAGTGTTTAAATAGAAACACTTGGTGATAGTTCTATGAATAATATACCAAACATAAGTAGCTGATTGATGATTTCAGTTACAGTTCTGCATATGTTCATGTCACACTAATGACAAGTTCTTGGATAAGCTTTCTGGAAAAGTGGCCACTCCACAGACTTGTGAAAATGTTTACTTATTTGGTAAGACGTAGAAAGGAAAAGTTGGAATATGTGGATACAGAGGAATTTAATTACTTTCCCCATTCTTTCTTAATGCCTTGATCTTCTCTCCACTGATGAGCTCCACTCCTATCTGTCACTGGGTTCTTGTTTTCAAAGGTTGAATATCAAAGAATAAGGACGGGAGCAGATTAGGACTCTAATTTTTACCAGAAAGTGCCATGTTGCTAGCAAGTATATATGATTTAAAGTAAGAGAAAATTTTAAGAGTAATACATACAAAAATTACACAGAAGTAGAAAATATTACAGCTTCCCAGCAATATTGTTAGGTATGTTTATCTCGGCTGCCCTCTTAATCAATCTCTCTCTCTCTCCTCTCTCTCTCTCTCTCTCTCTCTCTCTCTCTCCTCTCTCTCTCTCTTTCTTTCTCTCTCTGAAACCTTGATGGCATATTGTAACACGGTTCTAATATCTAAATAATTTGTTGTCTGTAGAGTAAGCTAGCAGAAAAATTAGCTCCCCCTGTGATTTTAGCATTTCCATAGTGGACATATTTTTCTATAGTAGACATGTTCTTCCTTTTCTTTAGAAAATTAATTTGCTTGTGCTCTAAAATCTATTACTTAAATCTCCTGTCTCTGATAGCCTAAACGAGAACTTAAGTAGTCGTGAGGGAGAAGGCCAAAGAATTTGACTAGGTCTAGACAAAAGAGTGGCAAGAATTTGTGTTAAGTTGAAAAACTTTGTTTTTTGTAGGTTCCTATAAAAATGAAACAGAAACAAGCTGATAGAAATCCACAATCAGTGCACGCAGGCAAGAGTAGACCTTGTCTGCCTGTGTTCTTTGATGATGGAATCATTACGGCTGCCATTTTGTATTCGTATCTCTTCCAGTGCCTTAGGCGTGACAGTCGGGATGTGACTAGTGCGTCTATTGACAGGGTGACAGCTCCTACCTGAATCAAAACCCCACAGAGAATTTGCCATTTCAGAAAGTCACCACCACCAGAGATTAAATCTGAAATAATTTACAACGGCATCCGTGATTCTTTCAGGCAGTTGCTACAATTAGTATTTTACTAGGTCTGATTTAAAAAAGGTTCTTATTTGCTTGTTTATTGTTCTTTCTTTTCACACAGTGTGTGGTAAAAGACCCTTTTCTGCATAATGAAAAGCAAATTTTAGTGAAGTGAAAATGCCAGAATGGCAAGCATTTCAACATGGGAAATGTTACAATATATAATGTGTTAAGTATAAATACCAGAGAGAGGGAGAGAGAGACCCCACTGGAAAAAAAAATAAGCAATGTTTAGGGATTTTAATCTGTTTGGTGCATATGTTTAATACGACAGAAATGCGGCCTCAATTTTATGTTTCTGGAAGCTTTTCAATATTCTTTCTCTAGCAACTAACCTGTATTTACTTAGAATATCAATCAGCTGCATTTTTGGAGTGCATAAAACACTGTCTAATTAAGCTTTATTTAATTTGTTTTAACTTGGAGTGTGGAGGAGATGGCACAATGTGAATTACTTATTATGGTAACCTCTCCTCAGCACCACAAATGGGGATAAAGTGGTGTGTCCCTGTGTGTTTTTGCACCGTGACATCGCTCACAGAAGCTGTTCCTAGGAAAGATGGTAACAATGCTTAGCATTTATATGGCATTTTCCATCTCCAGCGTGCTTTATAAACCTTAACTAAATAATGGTACTTGCAGGAATGAGGTTACAACATCAATGAAACAGCACGTGCCTTGCTGGAGCATTAGTCCTTTGAAATGTCACCTCCCAGTGTCACTTCCTGGGGGATAGATTGCCCCTCGTGATGGATGAAAAGCAGATACAATTGATTGGCTGATCTCCGCCTGCACTCGGAAGGAACCTCCATCGCCTCTACATGTTTATACTGATTAACTCAAGTTGCAGCATCTTTGTTTGTGGTCTTAAACAAGCCCTCCGTCGACCGAGTCAAGAAGAGTCTCCAGTTTAAGGTCATTACCTAGACAATTCATTTCTAAATTTCGGCTCATTAGAGTCATCAAGGAAGTTCTACACCTGTGTCTCTCAAACTCCGAAGCATTGGTGTCTGGAGAGGGACATTCATTTTGGAGAACATTCAGCTGCCTACTTGACTTCTGTAACTTGGTAGTAGATGACATTAGTACCCACCTACCCCCCCGCCCCCCCCCCCCACACCATCCCATTTAAAGCCCCAAGTATCGCCAGACATCCTCAGCGCTCTCCAGGGAGACAAATTTCAGTGAGAGAGAGCTAGTGCTATGTCTGCCCTTTGCTGATGTGTAGCCTTATTGGGGCCTTATTTGGGAGATTCTCAACCTTCCTAATGCTGTGGCCCTTTGATACAGTTAGTTCCTCGTGCTGCAGTGACGCTGACCATACAAAAATTATTTTTTGTTACTACTCCATTACTGTAATTTTACCGCTGCTATGAATGGTAATATAAACAGCTGACATGCAGGATTCTGAAAGGTGACCCCTGGGAACCACGCAAAGGAGTCCGACCCCCACGTTGAGAATTTCCTGGCCGCATTATAACAAAAGCAAACTGGCTTCCAGCAACACCGCCTTAGACCACAGATTTCGGGTGTGTTCTTGTAAGCTTGTCTCCTAAACTTTCTTTACCAACTTTGATTTCGAATGGATTTGGGTGACATGCCGTTTGCTTCCCTCCCTGCCGCAGCACCCAGAGTCAGAAATTCTTCCACATGGAGCCCAGAAGAGCTGTGCAAACATACCCTGAAAATCAGTTTAGCATTACAGTTAAGAAAAACTTATTTCCCAGGCTTTTGAGATAAGTTGACAGGGGCTAGTTTGAAAGCCCAGCCTTATACATTTTGCTTCTCAGCTGGGCTTAGCAAATTGTTGCCTCTGTAGTTGTCAGGAAAATACTACCTCAAGGCCTAATCATAAAAGCTTCTAGCAGACAGATGTCTGCAGTTATTTGGGGTTGTGAATTCAGTTAGTTTCATATGGACCTAATTCTGAGAAAAGCTCTCTGAGTCTATTTACAAGGGCAGGGTAAACTGGTTGCGTTTTCTTCGTATTCCTAGCGTGAGCGGCTAATTATCCATTGACTGTTGGGATATCTCACGTCACTGGTGGACACTTTAGACATGGTGCACATCCATAATCTCTCTAGGATCCTCTTGGGACAAAATGATTTGATATGAAAACCTTTGATATTACAAGTGTGCTTAACATTTCATGCCTCGTTTGCATCTATTGAGGTCAGGGAGTTGCCAAACACACAGGACAATGTATCACAAAGAAGAAAAGGGGAAAAGAAGGAAGGAAGGGAGGGAGGGAAGGAGGGAGGAAGGAAGGAAGGGAGGGAAGGAAGGAAGGGAGGGAGGGAAGGAAGAAAGGAAGGAAGGAAGGAAGGGAGGGAGGGAGGGAGGGAGGGAAGGGAGGGAGGAAGGGAGGGAGGGAGGGAGGGAGGGAAGGAAGGAAGGAAGGAAGGGAGGGAGGGAGGGAAGGAGGAAGGAAGGAAGGAAGGAAGGGAGGGAGGGAAGGAGGAAGGAAGGAAGGAAGGAAGGACGGAGGGAGGGAAGGAGGAAGGAAGGAAGGAAGGAAGGAAGGGAGGGAGGGAGGGAGGAAGGAGGAAGGAAGGAAGGAAGGAAGGAAGGGAGGGAGGGAGGGAGGGAAGGAAGGAAGGAAGGAAGGAAGGAAGGAAGGAAGGAAAAACAAACCCAAACCCTAGCTGCACTCAGTAGCCCCAAGGTGTTACCACACAAACCAATAAAGACAAACGCTAAAGAAGTATCTACTCTTGATGAGCAAAGGGCACATTCATTGTAGCAGCTTGAATACCATCCTGTAATTTTTTTTCTGATCAGGTAAATAATTAAAATATCGAACAATTGTGAATACAGGTAAGAATCTCATACAAGATAAATTCTAGTCAATACACATTTGACGTGTCTCTGGTAAGCCGCTTACCCAGCACAAGTGCCCCAAATGCTCCCTTGATCTAAATATGACTGCATAAAAAATTTCTGCCGTTGTTTTTGTTGTTCTCCGCAAATCGCTAAAGACTTTGACAATTTCCACGTGGGCTAGAACTAGGCAAGCAGTTAAACAGGTCCTGCACAAGGAGGGGTCTTACTAATCTCCGTCGCTGAAACACCTGGTAACCTACTATTGTAAGCATTTATCCGCTGTTTGCCCGAGGCAGAAATAAATGAATAAATAAACTCTCGGCAGTCCTATCACATGAGTTAATGCATTATAGCATTATGTAAAGCAGCAAAGCGCATTCTTCTGGGGCTTTTTAAAAATCATTATTTGCGGCAGGCTAGAACGTATCTGCTGGCTCCCCAGCTCCGTTCTCTTCACTTAAGTTTCTGTCAGAGCCCTCACCCATGTAGGGTGAGTTGGCCTTTGCTCTCAGAAGAATCCCTTTGAGAAAATTGCCTTCCTAATCCTGAGAGTTTTCAAATGGCATTACAAAGAGGATGGATATATTAAACACCTCAGCTGTCAATGAGCCAAATCAATAACTGTGGGTACAGGGCTTACATTATGTCTACTTACACAGGGCTTGCGATATTTAGAAAGGACAGCTTTGCTCTGGACAAGTTGCCCCCAGCTGTTTCAAGAAATAACACAGCTGTACATCCCCAACACATCTGCCGTATCTTCTATGATTTTAAGGAACGAGGGGAAAGATACAGATTGATGACCAGAGAGGGCAGACCACTGCTCGGAGCCTGATTCACAGAAGGGGTTTTATTATCATGTTTTATAAGGATTAAGGATAAGTTACCAAATAGAGTTACAAGCAAGAATCTGTAATAGGTTATTCTACTTAAGCTAGAAGGAGCAGTAATAGATGAGTCACTGTGACATGGAACACGTTGCTAAAGTCACACTGTCATTAAAGAGAACTACAGAGAATATCGTCACTGAGCATAATGTAATCAGAATGCTTCAAAACATGCTGTCCATAGATGGTTCATGATTTACACCTTTTTAGATATGTATTTCAAACGCATATATTTCAAAGAAAAATTATATATATGAATAATTTTAATGACACTTCTGTTCCAATTTATTATTTTTTTCAATCTGTCTGTGCGTGTATGTCGGAGGAGGTGTCCTGTGTCTCTGCCTGTGTGTCCTTGTGTGTGTATCTGTCCTGGGGTGGAGGGAAGGGTGTGCTTGTGGAGGCCAGGAAAGGAAGCCACATTTTCCTGGAGTTGGAGGTACAGCTAATTGTGTGCTGCCCACTGTGAGCGCTAACAACCAAATTCTGTCCTCTGTAAGAGTAGTAAGGCACTCTAGATGCTAAGCCACCTCGCCTGCTCCATGCTTCAATTCTTCAATATCTCTTCCCTTTTCTAATTCACAAATCCTGTAAAGAAGATTATGTGTGTCTGAGCCAAATATGAGAGTGTGCTTCTAGGAATAAGTGCTACCTAAAATAAAGATGGTAGACAGTTCAACCCTCATTAGTTTGGGGATCACCTACCATTTTCTTTCTTGTGAAAGCGATGGGCCTAATCTCACACCCCCAGTGCCATTGCCTAACGTTCTGATGGGCCACAGTAATACACTTGTATAAATGGAAACAGAATCATGTCCTTGGTGCACTCCGAGCCTGCACAACATGAACACATATACCACATTTCCTATAAAATTATCTAAATTATTCATAATTAAAGCATTAGATTTTTTTTAATGTTGCTATTGTTTGGTTCTTAAATTCTCCACACAGACACCCCCAGAAAGATCTACATATTTAAGGTCTAGTCCTCAGACTCTGGGAACATTAAGAGGTGGTGGTGGACTTTTAAGAGAGGAGCCCACAAAGTCAGGCATCGTGGTACATGCCTCTAAACCCAGTACTCTGGAGGCAGAGGCAGGTGGGTCTCTGTGAGTTTGAGGCCAGCCTAGTTGACAGAGTGGGTGCCAGGACTGATGAGGCTCTTGTACATAGAAACCCTGTCTTAGAAAAACAAAAGACAAATAAACAACCAAAAAGAAAGAAAAATAAAAGAGAAAATAAAAGAAAGGAAAAAAGAAAGAAAATGAGAGGGAAGGTGTGTCATTTCCTTGGAAAAATGCCCTCCAAAGGGATTTTGCCCTCCCCTCTCTTCCTCTCTTTTAGTTCTGTGGCCACCATGTGGTAAACACTACTGCATCGCTCAGTCTTTGCTACAAAATGATATCACATTACCAACCAAAAGCAATAGGCGCAACTGACCATAGTGAGAAACTTCCATAACCTGGAGCCAAAATAAACCTTTCTCTCTATATTTTTAAGTTGTCACAGGAATTATTTTTATGGTAAAAGAAAACTAACAAGAATATTAATAGATTTTTTGCCACCCATAATGAGTTTCTACATCAACATGGTAAGCCAGATAAGCCAAATTAAAATAGAACTAAGAGCAACTCTTAGGGGACTGGAGAGAGGGCTCAGCAGTTAAGAGCACTGGCTGCTGTTCCAGGGGATCTGGGTTCCATTCCCAGCCACCACATGGTGGCTCACAACTGTCTGTAATGAGATCTGGTGCCCTCTTCTGACCTGCAGGCATACATGCAGGCAGAACACAGTATACATAATCAATAAATCAGTCTTTTCTTTCTTTCTTTCTTTCTTTCTTTCTTCCTTCCTTCCTTCCTTTTTTCTTTTTTTTAATGCGACTTCTGGGCGGGTCCTTCAGTCCCTGAGATTAGAACCAGGGGAGTCACACACACAATCCGAAACAGGAAGATTATATGGTCTGTAGGCAAGAGCTGATGGCATGCCAAGCGTAAGATGGGTATGTGCCCAGGTATGGTCAAAAACTTAAATGTTTAGGCGGGGACTTGGGCAGTTGACAACAGTAACAGCCAAGAACGAAGAACTGAGGATGCTCTCCGAGGGCAGGGTTTGGAGGGGGTTTGTCATCTGGACTATGTAGGGGCAAGCCAGAGGCTCCAATTGAACAAATATATTCAGAAAAATTAAGTTAGCAAAGCAAGTCCATGCCCAATGGTCATTAAAACTGATATAGTTGGATGTTAGCAAATGAATAGGAAAACACACATACAGCGCAGCAAGACATGAATATGCAAAGCTATGAAAGCATCAGGAAGTGAAAGGAAAGACTTCTGGTGTTCATGACGCCTCTCTTTGGTATCAAAGTCTTCAACAGTAACAGGTCTTAATGCTTTTTTATATCGCTGGTTGAAAACGTGCACTAGCTGATAGTCCTAAGCAACAGAAAACTCATTACCGTTTAGGTACAGTAAATCCCTCGGAATATTTGTTTTCATTGCGCGAGAAGTGCTACATTTTTGGTAAAGCTCCTGTTAAAACTGAGTGCTGTGTGCATCAATAGCACTTACAAATATAAGCAAGTTGTTGAGTACGCTTGTTTATTGAACAACACTTTGCCTTGAACTGCTCAGTGAGCCAGATGACCATGAGACTCAGGGTCTCCACACCTTGAAGAGGGTTCTGTGAAAACATTTGTCAAACAAGTAAACAAACGAAACAATAAATATTTAAAGATGCTGCGTAACTGCCAAGGACAAAATAAAGAATAATGGGTACCTGGGAGGAGGGGACGGGTAAGGAAAGAATCACAAATTCCCTGAAAAGAGATATCCATGTCAGTAGGGAAAGAGAAAGGACTTTATTGTTAGGTGCAGGGAGAGAGTCTTGCAAGTGCTTTGCAGGGACACAGGTAGAGGGAGGGGTCAGATGATCAGGAAAGGCTCCATGACCTGTGGTCTTGCCATACCACAAGGAACCTGAGTTTTATTCAGAGTACCATAGGAAGTCATTCGACAGTGCCATGATCAGATAGAATTCTTAAAGTCCTATTGATTGTGAAGGGAGAGAGCAGAGGGCACGGGGACCTGAGAGATCCTCCTCGGGTGAAGTTCAATGGTGTGTGAACTGGGATGGCAGTCTGAGCATTAGTGAAAGGGGCTTGAATACAAGCGACTTAAGACATTTCTATTTCTGTGTGATTTTATCCTTGTGGGATGTAAGGCTATTGAGCATGTTGTTTAGGGTTTAAAAGAAAATTTCTGACTGATTATCTGGCCCTGCCAAAATGAAAGGCGCACAATGGCGACTGAGTATTTTCCTGGGCAGCTCCCGCCACCTCTACCTCAATACTCAGGGTGTAATCAATAAACAGAACAGAGTCTATTCATTCCACCAGGATGGATTCCAATAAAAAGGCTCTGTTCACGCTGGTAATAGTCAGACTTCATCCATTCCATCACATTATGTAGTGTGGCTACAGTCTCCAATAACCTCCTCGCTTTCACAGTCCCATAGTGATTAAATGCTCTGCTGGCATAAGAATGAATAGAAAGCTGCAAAGTTTATGTTTCTGGTAATGTCGGCCATGTCCCTTCAGTGGAGGGTGAGGCAATGTCCATTAAACAAAGGCATTGATGCAATTCTCAAGATTATGAAATACCATCCTCACCGACATTGGGTTAAATCTGTAATGTAGCCGTTAGATAGGAGCATGATCAAACAGCTCATCCAATGATATGGATAGTTTGGTGAATTTTAGTGGATACATACTAAAGAGAAAGAGACCTTTCTGGAGCGAGGGCCATTATCTTTCTCAGATCTGTTGTCTTTTGAGGAAGTCATCTGCCTTCACTCAAATCTGAATTCACAAAGACACTGGCCACAAAGATGCCAGCAAGCGCTTGTAAATAGTTAACATACATTAACTGGAATGTTGTAGCAGAAGACTGGCTGCTATGGGTTTATTTTAGAGCAATTAAGTATGATTTATTCTCCATCATTTATTGACTTATTCATCCAGCAAATGATTATTGACTGCTTACTGCTATATTATACAATGTGAAACATACAAAGAAGGCTAATTAATAACAATAATGGTTAGTGTTTGTTGAGTAGACACTGAGCCAGCACTCAGTACTTTCTATCATTCATCTCGTGTGATCATTAAACATACCTCATAATATAGTTGAGATTGTTTCCAGCTAATAGATAAGAAAACTAAGGCCAAAGTGTGCTCCAAATACAAAGCCAAGAAGATCCAGTTATATATAGCAAGATGGTACATGGTAAATCTGATCATTGAATAGGGACTCACATTTAACTTCCTACACCACAAGTGTTAAGGGCTTTATCAAGCAAAGAGATGGGAACACAATCTGTCTTCAAAATGTGGGCAGGGCAGCAAGAGAGAATTTAGCTCCAAAGACAAGAATGTTTTACAGCAAACTCAAATCAAACACAAGTTTAAGAAAAAGGCTTTGAAATAATACATGACTTTATCCAAAATCCAGTGGTTCTCAAACTTGACTAAACATTGCTGTCATCTAAAGGTTTTTAAGAGAAAAAAAATGCAGATGCCTTCTTTGTCTCAACCCCAGTGTCTGACTTAATTGACCTGGCATTTACTTGTTCAACTGGATCTTGCCTCTCCCCTGCCCAAATTCACCCTAGGTCACTTCACTGTTCAGCCAAGTTGAAAACCACAGAGCTAGAAAGACTAGGACAAATGTTAGCAAGGTGAAAGACTCAGAATTAATTTTTAAAGAATAAG
The DNA here is from genome assembly GCF_018167655.1 of Microtus oregoni. Classification (NCBI taxonomy): domain Eukaryota; kingdom Metazoa; phylum Chordata; class Mammalia; order Rodentia; family Cricetidae; genus Microtus; species Microtus oregoni. Next base: position 11,073,042 of record NW_024543086.1, read on the forward strand.
CTAAGAAATCTTAAAGATGGTAAATGTCAGGGTGGGAGAAGGAGGTGAATGATCTTTTTGAGACGAGCATTCCATCCCTAGGGTTCAGATCAGGGTTCTGCGATACACAGTGCTAGCATCACATCAAATCTGGTAGCAGGATGGAAGCTCAGGCTTGGACCTAAACCCCTCAATCAAAATCTACATGTCTGGGAAACCACAGAGCCTATTTGAGCCTGGAAAAGAGTATCCAGGCTAGGAGGTAAAGAGAACACAGCAAGCGAAGGAGGGCAGCCTGGTCTCCGCTGTCTTCACTGTTAAGGAGGTAGATTGCATTCTGTGGAAGGATGCACGTCTACAAACTTGCAGGTAAAAGTGATATGTGCTGCCATGGTAAAGACCATAATCTAAGGACCATCTGCAGAACAGCTTAGGGGAAAGAGAGGGCAGACGTGTGGCAGTTCTCAGAGGCTTCAGAACAAATCTCGCTCACAGATAGGCAGAGTGAAACCCAGACTCGGGTGAGATTCAGTAGGCAAGTTCTTATCTTCAAAGCATTTTGTTTTACTTTCAGGAATTCTTATCTCCTGCAGCAGCCTGACTTTGGAGTCACATTATGTATCTGAATAGAGATATAGGCTACATTTGCTGCAGAGTGGCAGGCAGTGTACGCAGAATGGCTTTTCCTATTTCATCTGTAATATACTTTCCAGAATACTGGAAGACGGAGGGGAGGAACGAAAAGGGAATTCTAATGGTGCGAGGAAGATATGGAGGATTATCTAGCAGCGTTCTGATAGCTATCCTTTCATATCATGTCACTGTTTTCCATGGGGTTATGGACAATGGTATTGGGTTTGATAAAATATTCTGGTCGAGAAGGGTTAGTTTTAATTCTTGAGAAATGATATCCTCCTATGTTATTACCCAATAAATATGTCTAATCCTGAATCTATATTGAATGTAGATTTAAAATGTACAGCAACTACGCTACCTAAGCTTTATTTTGATAAGACACACTAACTACCTTGATCGTGTCAATGTGCCAGCTTGGTAGAAAGTTAGATTGTCTACATGATGGACATGTGCATTAATCTAAGAAAATTACAATGCAGTGTCCAATACCTTGTCTTCATTTGGTAGATCCATTAGTTAAGCAACAAGTTCAAGAACTCTTTATGGAAAAGAAATTGTATTATCAATACATTTTGAAACTAGGGAACTTATGTCGGAGAAAGTGCATTCAACTCTAAGTGTAGGGATCAATTCTTTTAATTCTGAACACAGTGGGAGAAACTGAATAACTGAGCCAATTGAAAATATCTCTGAGGTTATCCGCTAAGCGTCGATATCAGAATCTGTTACCACGGTGCTCCTAAAGGAGTAGCGCTTCTTTGTCATCCCTGTTTTGAAATTCAAGTTTCAAAGGGCGATGTCCAAAATCATGTCTTACATCTTTAAACTGTTATTTGCGGATGCTGCCACCAGGCAGCGATGTGGGCTATAGTGCCAGTCACATGACCTCAGTCCTTAACATTTTTTAACAGACTAAGTGAATTGGCCACAGGAAGATGAAAAACCCGGTCCTTTGTGACCATGGAAACAATAAAGGATTGCTTTATGTAGGAATGATTCATCAGACAAGTCAGAATGAAACAGGGGTCCAATCCTTGAAAAAAATTCAACACTTCAGCAAGCTACTAAAGAAATAAGATATGAGATCAGAAACTTCCACAGGGAAAGAATTGTTTCATAGAGTATAATATGATGTGAAGTATAGAAGAGAGAATTCTGAATCCTTCTTGGAGGGATACGCAATTTCCAAATAATGTTATTCATGTAAGCAAGATTTCGAAAGAAGAAAAAAACAAAACAAAACACACACACACACAAAAAAAAAAAAAAACAGAAACATACAAAACAAACAGAGCTTTGAAAGCAGAAGGCAAGCCTGCCCTTGCAGTGGGTCCTTACACTCCGAACTGGAGAAGACAGTACTCAGTTGCTGCTTTAAAACTGTCAAGGTCAGAGTCATGCTGCATCTGTTGACAGGAACCTTTTATAAAAGACAATGGGACCCCTTTAGAAAGACTAAGAAAAACAATATAATAACATGGCTGAGTAATCTGAAGAGCAACCAAGGAAATAAACTTATGGTGACAATTTTGAACTGGCCTGGGGGGAGGGGCGTGGCTCTTAAGAAATGTCTTCCTAATTCCCACATTCTCACTCCAGCCATCAGATCCATTTCCACCACAGTCTTTTGTCTGTTCTGTTTGTTTGTTTGTTTATTTATTTATTTATCTGTTTATATTCATTCATTCACTCATTCATCTCCATGATCATTGACCTGCAGAATCATGACCTTCCTTAGAACCAGTCTGTTGTCTTCTCGCTACATTTTCTTCAGTGGAAATGTGGCTAGAATTACGACATTGGCCCAGTTCCTTTCTGCTCCCCACCTCCCCGTGGCTATTGCTGTGCCCTGTACCATTGGAGCTCTCTCAAAGCTTTGGAACCCATTTGAAATTCAGTTGGGGGTAAGAATGGGGCAATTACATATCCTAATCTAAATCCCTTAATGGCTACTTTGTTTATGGCTTGCCTTGACTTTGTATGTCTGGTCTTTATCACAGAATAAAAGGGAAGGCAATGTGCCCTCTCTTGGGTCTATCCTAAGAATAGGTCTGCTCCTATGGGGTACTAAGTGCTGCCTAAATCCAGCCACCCTGGGATGAAGGCCACTTCTCCATTTGCCTTAGAACCAGATTCTTGGGGCTGGCTTTGCTTTGCCAGGAGACCGAAGGCTCACAGCTTGTTCACTGATCACACTAATCCTCTCTGACAATTCTCTGGCACCCTTCCCTCTTTTGGCATCTTTACATGTTCCCGGGTGGGGGTGGGGTAGAGTTAGGGCTATCAGGAAATCACACAAAGCTCTTTCTTAATCCCAGAGCAAAATCCTTGTTTCTCAAATGTCATTTCACTATTGAAGGCATGCTTCTCATCGAGGTCGCGATGGTATAATAACAGAATGCTTTCAAATGTTCTTGGAAGCTGTGTGGTAGAGATGTCATGTTTAGCAAAGACAGACATTCAGGACAGTATAGTCTACTGGGCATTGTTCTCACCTGCCTTCCTCTTCGGTTTGCAGCCACAGTGTTGACCTGCTCTTGACCTGACACTTCTCTGAGGATGCTTCTTGATTCCTACAAACTCCTCAAGGGATGTGAGGTGGAAAGGGGGAAAGGAAAAATGGATAGTTGACTTCCAGCCCATTCAATAACTTGTATCTACTATTTGAGCCAGCAGGCAGTACACTTTGCCTCTCAGAGAGTAGAGTGTGTGGGTGGGCACAGCAAGGAAGTGTCCTGAGGCCTCTTGAAAGCTCACACATGTCAAGGTAGCTTCTCAACACATTCGCTGCTCCTTCACAGGAGTATGTACCACAAAGGATATTTTGCTGCTTGCTATCCCTTCATTCTCCCCCTGTAGCCCATCGTGCCATGGACAACTTGCTTTGTGACATCACCATTTCTCTGCGAGGTGGTTAACTTGGGACTTCACGCATTACTGCTCTGAGTGTTTTCTTTGGGTGAACTTGCTTTCCTCAGCCATCCAGCCTAACGCTGATCTGGTGAGGGTAGCAGCTATTTCTCTGCTGAGATAGACTGAGCCATAAAGAGGCCGTAGCCTGGGCTAGAGATCACCAAGTCAATGGAGTCAGAGAGAAGTGCTCTGCTACATCCATCCCTTGATTTTATGGCTGTGGCATCTTTGTATCTCATATCTGCAAAGAGATTTGTTAATTATACTCACTTTAATGAGAACCCTGCAGCCAAAATGGCCAATAAATTATGCACTTCTGTCTTACGTTTCCCCTTTGTCCTTGTGCTATATACTTATTCACTGTATTCTGAGATGCTCACCCATCCCAGAGCCTCAAATCTCTTCATTCCATTGAGATTTTAGTGTACATGATGGTGGGGATTAGATGTCACTTTTTTCCTCTAACTATATTTTTAGCAACCTGGACTCGTGCTTGCAAATTAGTTGGTATGTCTGCAAATAGGCATACCCACAGGTATTTGAGGAAAAAAAAGGATGAAAGGGGCTGTGAGAGATGCTAATTCTATGGAATGTTTGTTTATCTCTAGGGGTTTCTTGTGGGGTTTTTTTGTTTTGGTTTTGTTTGCTTGCTTGCTTTTGTAGAGGAGGAAAGGGGCGACACCATTCCTCACCCGTTATGAGGGTCATGGCTGTCGTCCCCATAAGAAATGACAGGCTTGTAAGAGAAAAGCATGGCAAATGTATTAAAGATAGTTTGATATGACCTGGAAGCTTTCAGAATGAAGATCCAAAACCAAAACTTAAATGTCTGCTTATGCTTAGAGTTGGTAATGAGAGCAAAACCTTGTTTTGATCGAACAGAAAGAGTCTAACACAATCATAGAAGGCTAAGTGGGAAAACCTACTGAGGTCTTTCCTCTTAGGTGTAGTGCTGGAGCCCTTTGGAATGAGTGTCTTAAGGCCTGTTACTTTCAGACTTTGGTGGGCCAGAATGTCCTCATGACCACCCCTTACACAGGCAGGGTGAGACCAGAATAATGTGTCTTGTTGTGGTATGGCTTGATTTAGGGGAAATATTCTAGTTTCCATTAGTCGCCTTGGGGAAAAGGAATTCTTATTTCTTGAACCCTCTTCTGTGAAGAAGACAGGAGGTGGGAGATGAGAGAGGTGGACTTGGTACAAAGACTGTTTCTTGCTCCTCAAGCCTCTGAAAGTCCCTTAGTGCAAAGTAGTCAGCAGGTCATAGGAGTTTACCCTGGCTGTCAGTGTTTGAGTCCCAGTCCTTCCCAAGTATTTTCACAAATGTAATTTTGGGGGAGGTTTTGGGTTGTTTTGTCCCATTTCATACCCAGGTTGATTGAGGTTAAGGAGGATGTTCAGCGATGGGAGCAGATCACACTGCTAGTTGAAGGCTGAGAGGGTTCCCTCTTAATTCTATCAGAAATCTATCAGAAATAACAGGTGACATTGCTTTCACCAAAAGAAAATCAGAGGCCCAGGATCTAGAGCCTTGTTGTCACCAAGATGTCATGTCATGTGGTGGTAATGAGGATCCTGGGCAAAATGGAAGGTGACACTGAATTCAATGAAGACTTCTTTGGGAAATGCATTAACATTCCTTTGCCATGTTGATGAGTTTTGCCAACAGGAAAGGTTGGTCACATTTATTTTCTGTTCATTATCTATTAGTATCTGTCCTACTTTTCTCATTGATGGCATAAAAAACCTGTCAAATGCAACTTCAAGAAGCGCTTCTTTGGATTTAGAGTTTGAGGATAGAGTTCTTCATGGGTGTCGTGGCACAGTGACAGGGGCACCACAAGGTAGCTGGTCACATTGTTTCTGCAGTGGGGAAACGGAAAGAGACGAATGCTGCCACTGGGCTTGCTTTTTGATTTTTATTCAGTCTAGAACTTGTTCTGCCACATTCAGGGACAGTGTTCTGATTCGACTGACTATGTCTAGAAATGCCTTTACAGACAAAAGTAGATCCATAGATGGTTGTATATCACATCAAGTTTAGAATGAAGACTTACCATTAGACTACACACATTGTAGAGGGAGCCCATGGTCAGAACTGCTAACACTAACAATGGAGGTGTTTGCTTCACCTCTCCCTCCCTCTTTTCCTCCCTCCGTCCTTTCCTCCCTCTCTCACTCTTTCATTTATTTTCCTTATTTGCCCTTCCTTCTTCTTTCCTCATAGCATCACTAGCTCCCTTCCTGCTACCCTTCATTCTTTCCTCTCTCTTCCCATTCATTAACATTAATTTTTCTTCCTCCCTATATTATAGCTAAGGTTTTAAGCCACCTAAAAGCTACCTATGGCAGATGTGAGTGAATTCTCTTGTCTGGTCTTCATTTTCTCCATCAGTGAATACTTGTAATAACAGTATCTCAAATGATTGTCGGAGAGAAAAATACTGCTTAATACAGGCAGAATGCTAAGACGTTACCCAGACTTTACTAAGTAATTAGTAAAAGTTGGTTATTGTCATTACTTCAACATATAGCTGTTAATCCAGGCTTTGTGCACAAAGAATTGGGCTGGTAAATAATATGATTAGATTCCAGCAAGACAGTTTTCCCCCTTTGCTTACAGGATTGTATTTCAAACATAACTTTAAATACATTTGGAGAGTTCTGCTGTTGGTTTTTTTTTTTTCTTCCCCTGCTCACTGTCAGCCCAACTCCGTTCCTATTCCTTTGGCATATTCCACACCATGCCTCTGTGAGGGTGCATGGCTTGGTGAGCAACCCAAGAGAAAAACAAACCCAGTAATGTGGAAAACTGATGTACATGGGAAAAATAAAAATTATGAAGCTCTCATGAAATGTTTTTCATCTTGAAAGTGCTTTGAAAACATTAACTAATTAATTAATCAAAAAGAATTTCTACCAATCAGTAAAAATGCTCTTTACAATGTATTAAAGCCTCTTGAAAGGTATTATTTATTCAGCGATGTTTTCTCTTTCTCTGAAGGGAATCGTCAGTTTCTTTTTTTGGAGACTTTGCAGCTCTTGTAGAGACTCTGCACACCCCTCACCCTCTGCACCCCAGCAAGCATGAATACATGTAAGCACTTGTGCACCAGCAAACACAGATGCTCCTGTAGGAGTGTGCCCGTGTTAGGAAACTCATTCAAATGTCATTGAAGATTCTTGCATCCACTTTGCCTACCTGCATTATTATTGACCCCCAGAACAAATTCATGACAACATCTTCCTGCTCTTCAAGTTTCAATGTCACTGACTGCCCCTACCTATTGTCCTACGGGAGTCACTCAAGCTAGGGTTTTATGTCATCTCCTTAAAGCCTAGCTACTTACATAGTCCTATAACATGAGGCCTATTTTCTAACCTAAAAAACATAACTTTATCTCCGTGTGACACATCAGGGGAGTAGTGATAATGATCTTCTGTTCATTAATTCAGCAAATATTGAGTACCCACCATTCATGTATTTATACGTTCTTATGGCACACACTTCATTCAGTGTAAGGCTTTCTGTGACTCTTAGTGATGGATTCAAAGATAAAATCCAGATGGAGTTATTGCAATCAAGAAGTTTCTTGTCTATCAGGGAAGAAAAGGCAATACTAATGTAAGGGAGTTGTGGAGAACAGTTAGAAGGGAGGAATTAGAGAAGGCAGGAAAAGGCTATCTGGGTGGGACTGTAGGGGAAGGCTTTGTGAAGGAAATGGCTCATCAATGGGATACTGAAAGATAAATTAGCCTGCAGGGATGAGGAGGAGAAATACCAGTTGTTGGAAAAATAAGATGGGGAAGAAGACCAAGAAGAGTACAGCTGTGCTGGAGTCAGGGACTTTGGCTTGGGTCTAGGTGGAGGAAGAAGGATGGATGCAGGGCGTAGCTAAGGGAATGTGACTAGGCTGTATGTTCTGGGGTTGCTGGCTTTCGCAGTATTATGCCAGCACCTATCATTATTACCCATTACTGATCAATCTCATTAGTCAATACAATGCCAATCATCTACTAAGAATGGTCTCTAAACCTTTTCTGAGATGCCACTCCATGTAAATAAAATATGTACAGCTCACTGGACCAGGCAGTACTTGTTGTACGAGGAAGCATGCATGTGATTTTAGCCGTCTCATAGACAGTCTGAGTGACAGGCTGAAGAACCCAGCCTTTATTTTTGTCACATGCTGTAGCTACCAAAACTCAGATTGGAATTCAACATCATTAATATTATGGGATATTCTGCGATATTATAACCCCAAGTACACAGAAGTTCTATAGAAATGTGGTATATGGTAGAGGTTTTCTGTTTATGAATTATTACTTTCAAATGCCTTATAGAATGTTTAAATTTGGTCTCCTTAGTCTCAATTTCTTACTGTTATTAATTTTCTAATTATAAGGGTTTGCCATTTGTTTCCTAACTCCGCATAGGCTTGTAACTTGTTAGAATACTGCATAAAATTAAAATAATAGGTTTATGGGTAAATTTATTGGGGCTTTTCAGAATTGAAAGTCAGATATTTTTATTTTGTAACATATGCTTAGACATCAGCTTTGGTTGTTTTTTTTTGTGGTTGTTGTTGTTTATTTGTTTTTAGGTTATTGTTACCAGATTGATTTATTGGAAAAACTAGGCTATCATAAAGGAGCCTGAATGCTATCTCTACCTTCAGTCTTACAGTCAATACTTATCAACTTTCTTTTTCTTTACAAGGTACTCTGTACAAACATGCAATACTGTGTTGGTGCCCAAGGGTCACACTTCCGTGGGGACACATCTTAATCTGAGTGGCTTGACCTGTCACCCAGAGCCATGATAACATCCAAGAGTGGGCTGTGGCCTGGGACCATGTCTGCGTTTGTGATCCTATCACAACCAGAGTTTGTGATGTTTGTGGCCATAATGCCAGCAAAAGTCACACAAATACCTGGGATCCAGGCAGCATCCTGTGGCCATGTTGGTTGTTGGCCAAGCGCTGTGCTGCCACTGAGGCCATGGTGTCATCTGGTCCAAGGCTGCTGCTGAGAACCATGTCTGAGTCTGTGGTTTTATAGCAGCCAAGGTCTGTTTTGATGTCCATCAAAAGCAATGCCAATGCCAGGGGTCTGGACCACTACCTGTGGCTATGTTGGTGTCCAAGGTTCCCACTACCGTGGGGTTCAGGCCAATTCAAGTGATCCAGCCAAATGGGGCTGACCATGAGCCGTGTGTGGGTCTGTGGCTCAACAACAGCCATGGTCTAGGCTGATGCCCATTGCTTGTGTTGCCATAGGGGGTCATCGGAACCCTGTGTGTTGATAGCCAATGTCCATGCAGAGCCAGTCCTTTCCTTCACTGGCTCCAGCATAGCTGGCCCCGCCCCTCATTAGACACGTAGCAGAAGAGCTGGTGTTGCTCCCCCATGGGAGAGCTAACCCCAGAACTCGGGAGAGATGGCCCCACTTCACACCATAGGTGTGGGAGAGCTGGCTCTGCCCCTCACCTGACAGGATGGTGGCCACCAGCTCAATGACTTGGACTTAGCAGCTCAATTACCACCCAGACCCACATCCTAGGCCTTGGGTTGGCCCACCCTAACAGCTGCCATTGCTTTGGCCTGCTGGAGTGTATGAGGGGGCTGGTCCTGCAGAAGGAATACTGCAGAATCTCCCTAACTTGAAGCAACAACAGGATATCCCGGAGGAGTTTCAGTGATGGCCCAGACAAGTAATGATGGTGGATCAGAAACGAAGGGGCTTGAGCTAGATCAATGACTAATTTCAATGAATGTTTTGTGGGCAGGGCTCCTGATGCCACTAAAATGAATGAAGAGGTGTTGAAAAGATGGAGGAGCAAGGTGGGATTTTTTTGGTAGTTACTTAGTTTTGTTTTTAATTAATTGGGGGGGGCATACTGCAGGGGTGAGGAGCAGATATGGAGGGACTGGGGGTGAGTGGGATTGGGGTGCATGATGTGAAATTCCCAAAGAATCAATAATTAGGTTTAAAATTAAGAAAAAAAAAGCAAATGTTGGCACATGGGTGAACACCACAGCATCAGACTGATAGGACTGCTTGGGACCACATTTTCTTTCCCCTCTCTTCAAAACAGGAAAGCACAGCACTTACCAACTCTCAGCTCCCGGAGGAGATGCTTCAGGTCATAGGAACAAACATGGAAAGTGGCAGTCATTGAAAACCACTCAGTTGATTAGCACATGTGTGTCTGCTGTTGTTACAGCAGTGAAGATCTTCCTGGGAACACATGGGATACGGAAAATCCAGGAGATGGCGGAGCCTGTCTATAGTGAGCGAACGACCTGGGAAGTGGTTGACAGCGACACTGCAGCACCATTCAGCACAAAGGGAAATAAAAGTACAGCCTTGACAACCCAGAAACTTGCTCTAATGATGCACTGCTTCCCATGTATTGCTCACACTCAGCAGGCTCTGGGCGCACTGGGTGTCTGTTTGCTAAATCCACCTAATAGTGTTTCTTTATACAGGCTACCAAACCAAGTTTAGCCATATTTGGAGAATAGTGATATTACATTATGAATTGTTGTTCCCACTGAGGGCAGATCCCTGTACTGTCACTCCACCCCACTCCTCCTATGTCCGGTGTGCAGCAGGATGGGATAGCAGAGGTGCCAGGTGACAGTATGTAGGGTCCATGAGGCAGCTTTCCCAGGTCTGGACTTGCATTTCTTTTGACTTGTGTTACTTGACTTTCGTGGTCTGTGCGTTCCAATCTTCTGATTGCTCATCAATCATAAGTAGACAATTTGTATCTTACCTCAGAGTCACAGGAGGAATAACGATGGTGATATTTATTAACTTTAGAATGTCTTGTAATATGCATCAGTTACTTTTTTCCATGCCTCATCAAGACAGAGAAGCAAAGCAACTTAAGGAAGGAAGGGTTCCTTTTGGCTCACAGTTTGAGGATACAGTTCATCGTGGTAGGGACGTTAGGTTAGAGGGACCTTGAGGAGACGTGGTCATATGCATCAGCAAGCAGGATGCAGAGCGAAGATGACTATTGCTGCTCAGGTCTCTTTCTCCTTTTCTCCACTCTATCACCACATGAAATGGTGCCACCCGCATTTAGGTGTGTCTTCAAACCTCAATTGCCCTAATCAAGAGAACCCCTCACAAATGGTGACAAAGGAAATTTCAGTCTAGGTAGCTCCACAGTTCTTCAGATACTTCCCTTCTAGGTGATTCTAGATGCTGTCAACTTGGCAATATTAACCATTACAAATGACTTTTCAAAAGAAAACGCTTGGAAATCTCTATCTTTGTGCCAAAATGCAGTACTGAGAAACACTTCAAGTGTTCAGGAATGTTTTTGTGCAGGTTGCCCTTCATGGTTTTGTTAATAATGAATTATTCTCAGCACGAATAAATCTTCTGCTGCCCCATGACAAAAATCAACCTAACATATACACAGGAAAGGAGTTATCAGGAATCCCAGGGACCTTACTGTCCATTGAAGCATTCTGCTGTGAATATATTTATTCTGAGAAAGAAGGAAAGAAGGGTTTGTGTTTACTCTATTCTTTGGACCCTCCGTATTCATAGCACTTTGGCAAAGGGCAAGGTTGAAGCTAAACAATTGCAACAGAAGGATGCACGGTTAAGGACTGATGTGTGTGTATAGTCAGAGGCACATATCTATAGCTCTGAAATATGTGAATAAAGACAGAACAACTCGTGGGTGTGTGGTTTGGTTACCTTCTGGATAACAACCTGGAGATGGACGCCAGTAATGTGGACAAGAATACAAAGGATGGGGATATTTCTTTTTCTTAAGATTGATTTACATAGGTTGTAACCTTTGTGGAGGCCCATGCACCAATCCCTTTATGCAGTAACACTCCAGAACTGTCAAGGTATTTAACAAAAGCCTGTTGACTGAGGATGCTCAACATTCTGCTGCAAGTAAAGCGATACAAAATGGCCCTTTTTTTTTCCTCCAGTGGTCTGTGGCCATTGCTGTTAGTGCAAGTGACCAGCAAAGCAATGAGACTTCGCATTCTTATTTGTAGATTTAGAGGTATAGGGAAAAACAAAGGAGGATCCTGGGAGTGGTAGTAGCTGAGAGGGATGGTGCACAGGGCTTGCGTGGTTCCCTGAAGCACTTCTTCTCAGAGGGAGAACTCAGAGGCCTCTGAACATGTTGGCCATTTCCTCTGCTACTCAGGACAATAGGAGGCACAAATGTGAATGAAGTAAGAAGAGGCCTGCATTGAAAACCTTAACTCTGCCTTCTGAGATGTCTATGGCCCCTGTGGAACAACCTAAGTCTGGAGCCTGGTTCTTTAAGCTTTAATGACAGAAGGAAAGCACCAGCGGGGACCTTCCTGTTTATGAACACACACAAGTCTCCAGTCTAGTGATGCCACAATAGGGTTAAGGTAAGAAGAGCCCTCTGACTCTCCCTGCAACCCCAGTCAACTCTGAGGTTTTGAAGTTAGATGAACTTCAAGTTCCATCTGTCCATTGACTCATAAGATGTACGACAAATGGGTTTGAAGATAAAAGGGAGACAGGGCAGGGGGAGTGGAGGAGCTGCTGTGGGGTGAGATTAGTGTGTCTGTCCCGTATCTTCAGGGTTTCCAATCCAGTACCTCAGGCTTCACGGGACCATTGGTTTCTTCATCTATCAAATGGAGTATTAGCACCCATGCAGAATTATAGATAAGTTACCTTAATGCATACCTTACTAATGTTTACTGTATCGGATTGTTTATCTCTGTATTTTTCTATAATGCCATCGTGAATTTACATCCTTATTTCTGATGAGCCCCTTTCATGTACCTTGATTAGCTATTGAGTGACAGGAGCAGAGAGGCCTGGGCCTAGACCCTGTGGATGTTAGCACCAGGCAGATCTGAGCGACAGACCTTCTGTGTCATATACTTGGATGGTGACAACCTGCTCAATGTCTCTCAACTTACTCACCTGTTAGATTGAAAGAAAAAAGAAAAAACCGTTCCTACTTCAGGAATGATTCCTCTTCTGTGAGTAGCGTGGTGGCTGTGGGGGATGACACCTGCCATTTTCTGGAGCAGAAACGGGGAGAGTAAAAGTTGTTTCCTTCCTTCCCACATGAAGCTTACAGTCTGGAGAGTTGGTGCTTTAGGACTTGAAAGATACATCACATCACAAGTGGAGAATTGCACCTACAAGAAAATCGTGAAAGGAAACATACATAAAACCAGGAAAACTTATAATAAGGGAGATTTGCCCAAGCAAGAGAGATCACAGGTCCCTGCAGAGCATGGAGGATAGACACGAGATTTCCAGATGAATACGGGGAGGGAAAAAAGATTCCTAACAAGCAGACTCTCTGCCTATGCCCCTCATTAGCATCCCAAGCATATGATCCCCTTTCTTGCTAAAATGTGAACTCAAAGATTGCAGGCAGGGTGTCTGTCATCTTCTGTCACCTCTAAGACAGAGCCTTGAAAAGAGCAAATGCTGGTAGAAAACCACCGTGTTTGCTGAATGAAATTAAAATACTATGTCTGCTTCTCACGGCATTGTCCGGGATACAATTAGGAAAGAAACATATTTCAGTCGAAAGAGCATAGACCTTGGGTTGTGGCAAGCCACATCCCCATTCCTGTCATCTAAAGGAGGTAGCACACCCTCTCTGCGATTTGGTCTCCTCTCCTGTACAGTGTGCGGAAGGACTCACTGTCCTCAGCCAAGCCATAAGTACCATTCGTGTCGTTGCTATGAAAACATTGGCAAAAATCAGGCATGTGGTTTTTCAAGGTCTGTGGGTTGTTGAAGGCCAGCCAGGTGCAGCTTAGGGGCCAGAGGATGCTATCACCAGCTTTCCACCAGGCCTTCCCCTCAGTGAAAATGCCCAGGGCTCATAAACCCACTGTGTTCCGTCTCCAGTGGCTGAGTCGGACCCTGACTTTAAATTTAGGAAGCATCGGTTGTAATTGACTGGCATTTGGTATGGTATACTGGGGCCCCATTTTCATTTGAGTTAACCATACAGTTTCTGGATAGAATAAAATCAAATAATTCATGGTCAGCACACAGCATAAACCTGCACATGGCAACTAGGCAATATACATTGAGCTGTTTTTACTAGTCCAACTGTCAGGCCCTGCTGGGTTGTTGGTTTTTTTTTTTTTTTTTCCTCCCAGTTATTCCAAAACTGAACTAGCCGTTTCTTTTGGAATTCTCCTCCGAAAGATAGAAAAGAAACTGCTTTCTGATGCTTGGAAGCCTTGCTTCCCTATTTCCGCGCGCCCTTGGGGGCAGGTTTAGGGCCACCGCCTGGCAATCCAGGGGAGGTAGGTCTGCGTCTGGGCAGGCTCCGGAAACCCTGCCTTCGCTGGCTTTGCCCTCTCTGCTGCGCTCTGCATTCCTAACCCTGGGAGGAACCCGCTGGGTCCAGCCAAGCACTGGGCATGCTCGCGAGCCGGGGCAGGCTCCGGTCTTCGGCAGGATGCGTAGGCTGGCGATGCTCCCTAGTTCTCAGAGCCCTGGGTGCAGCCGTGGTGCATCGGGTTTAGCAGAGCAGAGTTCTCGGTGCGTGCAGCTAGGGAAACGGGCCTGCCCGGGACAAGCCCGGAGCGGAACTGAACTCTACGCGGCCCCTGCTTGGCGCGCTCAGTTTCTGCTCTTGGAAACGCCCGGCTGGAAGGAGGGGGGGGGGGGTGTCTCTGCAGACAAAGGGGTACACGTGCCCCTAGCGCCCCTTTTTCCCAGCCGAGAGCCCCTCCCGGAGCTCATTACCCTGTAGCCCCAAAGACACCAACCCAGCTGGGGCTACCGGGGCCTGTGCGCGCGCTCGGGGCCGGGGATTGGCTCTCACTTCCCACAGAGGGACAGCGCGGGAGGGCGGGCGGGCGGTGAGCGGAGCTCCGGGCTTCTGTGTGCGCGTGTGTGCGCGCGTGTGTTTGCATGTGTGTGTACGCGCTCGCGCGCGTGTGCATATGTGTGTGCGCGCGTGTGTGTCTGTGCGGCGCGCGGGCGGGCGCGTGTGTGCGCGTGCAGGAGCCACTGGGTGTGCGTTGCGTGTGTTATGGGTTTGATTCCAGAGCAGGTTGCACATTGGTCCTGGGTGGCTCGCAGGCTCAGGTCGTGCTTGGGCGTCCTCCTCCTAATCGTTTCTGAAGTAGCAGTTCCAGCAGCAGCAGCAGCAACAACAGCAGCAGCAGCGGCAGCCGCGGCAGCAGCGGCAGCGGCGCCTCCGCAGCAAAGCCTGAACTGTGCAGAAGCAACGAGCACCGTTTGGGGAGTCTGGGGGGCGGGTAAGAGGGAGGAGGGAGAAAGCCTGGCTAGGTCTTTGGGAATATTTTTTTTTTCTCCTTCTTTCCCTCTCTCTCTTTCTGGAGGGTGTGTGTTGCCCCCTCGAAGTGAAGGAATTTTGCTCCAAAGCGAGCTGGGACCGAAGACTCTAGGCTAAGTTCTCTCTCTATGTAGATGGTGTCAGGGAGCGAAGCTACTGACCGAGCTGCTGGTAAATGTTTTTCACTTCTTACTCTTTAATGCTTAAGGCTTTTTCCCCCTCTTTTTTTCGTTCTTCCCCGTTTCCCTTCTGTTGCTCATCATTCTGCAATCGCTCCTGAATCGCTGCAGTTTTCTCTCCCTCGCCTTGCGTTTGTGCAGTTTGCAACTTGTTTCATGGTTTTCTGTGTATTTTTTTCTCCCTTCATCCTCAGATGAATGCTGGAACATTTAAATTCGGCACTTCGGGAGGTCATCATTAGTTGCATGAGTTTGGGGGGGCGGGGAGGGGAAAGATTGGTAGAGCCGGCTGTTATTTCCCTGCAGAAGGACTTGCCGCTTTCTCGCTAATGTTCATCGCAATTATAGGGACTCTTTTAGGATTCATTTTAACATTGCATTGATGTTTAAGGTTATCGCCCTCCAGGATTACAATGCGTTTTGACTCAGTTTTAACAGCATGACCGTTGCCAGTGATTCCAGACCTACTGTACGGTACACGCTGGCTAAAATACTCAGAATTTCAGGAAGAATCCTTTGCATTCCGAAAGAGAATTTCTTTTTTGCATTACATTGCTGCGGATTTGCAGGAAGCAATAATAGACACGGCTTTTCATGTGGCTTGCAAAGATAATAAACAGATAAGTGGCTCAGTGCATCCTCTCTCCACTGACTGAGCTATGGCTAAATTTACTTAATAATAAATGTAGGGTTTTGAAGAAGCAGGGAGGTTGCTGGTATTGTTTTATTCAAAATTGTGAGACGTACAGAGCTTGCTAACCTCAGACCAGCCCTCTCTCAGCTCTTACTTGAAGTGGCATCTTGTCAGTTGGGGAGAGGGAGAGTAGTTTCTGCTATACACATGGAATGAAATGATTTAAAATAGCCAGCATAATGCATGCAAATTGGACCCTTCCTCTTTCTTAAAAACAGAATTCACTCCATCACCCTTGCTGCCAGGATCCATTTTAAACATTATTTTGAATATCACATATAATAGTTCTTTAATGCCATCAAATAATTTGAGTTCTTTAGAGGGTTCTGGGTAGTTATGATATTTCATTTGTCTTTTTTTGTTGTTGTTGTTCCTTTTTAAGTTTTCAGTTCCAGTTCAGTAGAAAAACTGAAGGGTCAATAAGTAAAGGCAAATCAGCGGTTGAGAAGGAAATGGGTTTAGGGTGGGAAATTTTCTGCTAAGCTGTGTAGAAATGAACTGGTGTTGTGCGGAAGCTGAGAGGTAGAGAGGAAGGCTGTGCCTGGGCACTGTCACCTCCAAATTCACAGACATCTAAACTCAGATGAGGAGACCCAGGCTAGCCAGGCTCCAAGGAGGCACATGTGTTGTCCAACGGGGAGAATATTATTCTCTAAAGAAGACTACTTCCGCTGTGTGGTCCTCACCCCCAAGAGTAGCAGCCTGCCTAGGTGTGGGGAGCATGGTTTGCAGGAATACTGTTAAACTTTGCCTTAGTATAAACTTAGCTGGTGTTGGAAGAACTGCAGAAGGCAGCCTAGTATATTCAGGACTAAAGAAGAAAACCAGCTGTAAATTAGCTCAACTAGTCAGGCTCTGTTTTAAGGTTAGAGCAAATCTACCTTAAACCACCCCGCAGATTCACCTGCTCTTGTTTCCCCTAGGGTTGACAAAAGTCATCCTTAAAATTCCTGAGATCTAAACCTTATTTCTGCCTTTGTATCCTAACTAATAAAAAACGAGGCATCCTATTTGGAAAGAGAGCGCTGTTTATTCAGGACTCTCTTGAGATGGCAATATTGCCATTATAAAATATTTTCATGGACCCTTGAGTTTACCATTTTGATTAAATTGGAGGAGAAAAACACTCCACTTCCATTCATTTAGAACGGGTTTTGACTGAAGGATGTGCTTGTATGAATCATAAAGAAACGAAAATGCATTCACATAGTCACCCCCAGTCTCCTGAACCCAAGGCATCCAAAACATCTTAGTATTCTCCTTCAATGACCAAACCCAGGGCAGAGCACCCCATGCTGAGAACTACAGAGGTAGTTCACAACATCCACACGCGTGGGCGCTAAGAGCTGACCACGTTGAGGGCTCTTGATGGGCCCATGGGGCAAAACATGTCATTGGGACATATTCAAAGCACACCTTTATATACAAACATTGCAATAAACTCCCCTTTTCAGCATCTTCGCTACAGAGGAGGAGTAGGGAAAGACTCTTTATTTAAGGAACACATTTCTTAACTGCTGAGGTTGTTTTTCTGTTTTGTTTTGTTTCATCTTTCTCCACCCCACCCCTCTGTGGACTTCTAGTTTCCTGGCAACTTCTAAAAAGCTCTGATATTTTGTGTTTAAAATATTCAACACATCCATGTTTTCAACTCAATGGCAGCAGGCTATCCTACATTCACTTGGCTGGCTTTGCATTACTGTAGCGTGGTGGTCCGTGGTAGCATGTCTGCGACTTGTTGGCATGGTTGATGGGTTTCTTATTATCATTAAGTTTATTATTAAATCTTCACTAAGAGCCTTTAACTGGTGTGCCTAATGCTGATTTCAGATTAATGTATTAAAATAGTGGTGTCATCTTGATGGGCTTGTTGGTAAATCAGGGAACTCACTTTCAATTGGCATTCCTGTGGCATTTCAGTATGTGCAGAAAGCCTTGCACTTCCTGGAGAAAGTCACTTCTTTTTGGCCAGAGCGCTGTGGAGAAAGACAGGTGTCTGAGACTGGGGACTCACAGACCTTGATAATCATGTCTGATTCTATTGTTGGGGTTCCTGTGTTCATCTTTATAGGAATGGAGGTTTCTCTGCGTGTCCAAAGTGTTGCTTTTGCTAGACCTACTGGAAGTTTCTTAGAATTAATTGTCATTCCCTTTCCTTGTCTAAGTGACAGGAACTGTGAGCTGTGTGTGTGCTTTTCAGGAGGATCTGCTTCGCCTGGCTCCTCCAAAGATTTCCCTTTTGTGCAGACTGATTTTAAGAAGTGATTTCTGCTGAAATATCATCAAGGTCATTTCCAAGGGCTTTTTTTTTTTTAAAATCTCTCCCCACCTGAGGGCTGAAAGTTAAACTCATAGCGAGATTTGGAGAGGGGAAACTTACTATCAAACTACTTACCTCACACATGACTGTGGACAAAGCATTTTTCCCCCTCATAACTTTGCATAGAGTAACAATTTTGTTCTTTGATCTGCTGCTGACTCTTGATGGCCCTGGTGTGTTCACACTCTCCATCCCACACTCAAAAGAGGTGGGGCAAACTTCTAGCCAGCAAACAGCACCTAAAGACTTGCAGTTTTAAAAGGTATTTTTAGTAAAAAGATAGGTGGTGTTATTTGGTTAGACGAGAGAAATTTTGTAAGTAGGGAATACTGCATTTAATGTTTTTTAACATAGAGATAATTTTATAATTTCTTCTGCTGAGAGTAAATAGCAGCTTTGCTAATGTCTTCTTCATATATCTGGGTTTTAGTTCCATTTATATAAGAAATAGTCACATTGTTCAGTTATATGTACAACCAGCATCATACAGTTATTTTTACTATCTTGCTCTCTTTTCCCAGGTAAGAAAAACAAAACGTTTCTTAATGTAATTATTTTAGATGGACTGACAGTTGTGCTGCTAATTTTTTTAAGGGCTTTATAAACTAGATGCATACATCCTTTTTTTTAAAGTCTATGTGTCCCTGCACAATCTAGTATATTGTATGTACTACAATGTGATTCTGAACATGAAATAGTACAGCTTCCAAAAACCAGTTACTGCATAGCAAAGCCTGAAGAACTCTTGAGAACTAGACCACAAATGGAGTTTCTTTTTTTTTTCCTGAAACACTTCCATTGGTCCATCTGCCCTCGGCATAGAATGGCAATGCTTATAGGCAAAAGGAGTTCTTGGGATGTGGGGAGTTCGTTATGTGCTTGTTGGCTGTGCTATTAGTAAAAACAGAACAGTTGTTTTAGTTTCTAAGTTTAATAAAGAGGAATCCAGACAAAACAATGCCAGTAGTATGTTAAAGTGAAATCTATTTTTCTCAGTAAAGAGCTCCACCCCTCCTCTCCTGTGTAGTGTGACACGAATGTACCAGCTGACAGCGTCCCTCATATTCCTAAAAGTGTGTAGCCCCTGCTAGCGTGTGTGAGGAGCTAAGCCTCCAAGTCTGTCTTGAAGAAATACAGTGCTGTGTGCTTGGGAAGAGAGCTGGCTGCTTTGAGGCACCCAGTTTTCAGGGCTGACCTGCAGTTGGAAAGGGGATTGGTTATGCCTGCAGATCTCCTGACGTGGGGACTGTGCCTCCTGCTACTCTGTCTTCTCTGAGGTAGCTTTGTCACATATTTTGAGACACAAATGTGAAGTTTGTCTGTTTGCTTGTTCTTTTCATTGCAGTAGGACACAAGGCAGATGTACAGAAGTTTACAGCTGAGCTTTCAGAACGTACATTTTGTTGCTTTAATGAGGACGCTATTTAGGGCTTTATAAGTTTAGGCTTGTTTTTTTTATTTTTATAAGATTAAACATTCTGTTTTATACATCTTCATTGGAAATGTCCTTTGTGCTTACTGAAAGTTTATAGAAAATGGAGTTTTTCACAGTGTCAAATAATCTATTTGGGAATATGGTTCAAAAGAATGTCATAAATTTACTAAATTCTTTAGGTTCCTCAATCTTTACCGCCTAGAAGGTAAAGCTAAAGTCAGAGAATATTAGTCATATGAAGGCAATAAAGTCTATACTCAAGGTGATAACCAAAATCTAAATCTTTACAGGGGATAGGGTTCATTTGGTAGAAGCTTATATTTAAATGCTGCTTTGTTATTATTGCTTAGGGCTTAACTGATATCCAATGTTTGCTATCTCTCCTGCTTAAAGAAGAGGAAGAAGAGTATATGTAGGAAATACATATGAAATAGACATTATTTGGGCAGAGGTTAAGAAAATTCCTTTGTGTAAAATAACCATTTCAAAAAATAACGTTAGTACACTGTATCTATACAATTTTTAAAAGCTACATGAACAATTCATTCTAAATGTTGAAAATAGTTGTTATGTTTTTAAATTATTTTTTAAGAATGAAACAGTATTGTAGTAGCTCTTTATATCCATACCTATAGTAATCTGCATTTGTACATCCAAAACCATACTTATTACTAGACACTTGCAACTCATTTTTAAAGATTAACTATGAATATTTTTAAAGCATCGAGAATAATAGGGCATTTCAATATATACTATATATTTTAGTAGAGATTACTTAGAAAAATACAGAAAAATGAAAACTATACTAAAGTACATTTTAGTCTTGACCTTAGTTTATTCCTTCAATAATCATTATTGTGATCGCAGAGATAAGCCAGGTACTGTTCCTCTGGTGGCAAGAGAAATCTGATGTCAAAATGTTATGTAAGAAATCAAATAGTAATAGAAGTAGGTGCTTTCTTTACAATGCAAGAAAATGTTTTTTACTCTCTGTGTGCAGGGTGTATTGGAAAAGTAATTTCATTTCATTTCATTTAAGTATTTGCTCAGGCAGTAATTGCACACAAATATCTGTGCAATCTTTGTCTACTAGTACATCTGTGTCATTTGTGTTCATGCAGTCCTGTCTGAGGTTGAATTGGAGACCTCAGTCAAGGTCTGGAATGCCCAGCGCTGGTTTAGTGGTAGCACAAGCCAAAGACAGTGTGACGGAGGTGAAAGAAGGTACTTAAGAAAGAAAAATAAGTTCTCTAGTTGGTTAACCTTTTCTTACAGTAATGGTCTTGCCTCCAGTTTTATTTTGAACTTCACTGAAACGTCTTGAGAAAGGATAACCTGCTTCTCTCTATTTTAATCCTAGAAATAACATAGATATTACAGAGACATTCCACAGTAGTTAGGGCTTTACAGTTGGGATGACCCAGCATCTAGTTTTTCTCCTTTCTAATGCTGGTTATATATCCCTACATGTTATCAGACTCAGTCAGATGAAGCCAATTACTAAGAGGGGAAAAATCATATTTATTTATTATATTTATTGAATGTGTCTGCTGCTTAATTATGCATTGGCAAATTTACATGTGGCTACCGAAAAGGCTGTGGGTGAGTGTGGAGAGAGGATCAATCACCAATCTCACAGCTCTGTGAGGCAGTCAAGAATAGAAAGAGGAGGCGAAATCAACTTGTCCTTTCCCCATGCAGTTATGGTGAGAATTTGAAATCTGAAAGATGTCGTTTTTACCGTCAAGGTGTGTCTGTGTTGACATAGGGAAGGAAACCTGGAAACTATGACTTTCCTCCACAATCAATATTCTTAAGAAGTCTCACATGGTTTTATGCTCTTGGAAACACAGAGTAAATTAGATGTGCAAAGTGTAGATTGGAAAACAAACTCAATTTTCTGACCAAGCAGATGACTGTGCCCATCCTCAGTAGGGATTGTGAGTTGGAGGACAAAGGGGGAAATGCATTAGCAATACACAGGGCTGAATAGGTAGGAAGAACAAGGTGAGCTAGCTTACTTGTAGAACACTTGTCTAGCAAGCACTCTGCATTTGATCCTTAGTTCCAGAATAGGAGAGCCAGAAAAAAATTAAGTGGTACTAGAAGATGGGGAATAAGCTGGTATGTGCAAAGTTTGTGACTAGCTCAAATAAGCCAATTCTAAGAATTGCTATACTTCAAAGAGGTTGCTGTATTTGGCCTTTGATGGCACAGCTAGATATACGTAGGCAGGATTTTATTATTCCTCTCGTGTATTTTCACTGAAATGTCCCTCTGCAACTAATCCTGGTTGTTTCTCTTGTTTCCCACTATCAGTTTAATGGGTTAAATCTTGAGTGTGGTTTCTTGCTTATTCTGCCACCCCTGCTTATCATCATAGTTTTGGAAATCTACTAAGGTCGAAATTGCTCTTTAAAGTAGGTAGTGGCTCAACCGGTCACTGTTTCACAGAGATTTGGCAACACCAAATTGATGGGAGAAGTATTATTTATATCACGCTTCACCCGAAAGGACTGGTAAATTGTTATGCCTGGACCATTCTGACCTCTTAAGGTAGGAAGTGGATATAAACTTCAGGGAAGAAAACAGCACTGTGGAGCCTTAGACATTTGAAAGCTTTCTCCCAGAAGTCAGAGAATGAGGTGGGTTTTCAGGAGTAGCATGCACTATGAATGCATCATGTTGTGAACGTGCTGGTCAAATTTGTGATTTATTAATCATTTACATTTATTTGGGAAAGTTTCTACTGAAGAGCTATTTCAGCATTAGAGGTTATGATTTTTCTTTACGTTTTATCTGCAGGGAAATGGAAATGGCAACATGAATCTTGAAAAGAAGGGTGGGTGATGCTGGGAGACTCAGTGAGAAACATGTTAAATACTGAACACAACGTTGTATTTCTTCTAATCTTAATGTTAAACATGATCTCATAATACCTTTTATTACAGAACAAACGTTGTTTGTAGCTGGATTCGCTGCCGAAGCCAAACAGTAAATAGATACCGAGGCTGAACTCTCTTTCCCACAGCAGCGATTTTTCACTAAGCTATTCCCTAAGGCCAGTCTAAGTGTATGAGGGGCACCACTTCTTTTTTATATGATTTGTGTATGTTCCCATAGATTGTGAAGTCTATTTCTGGGCAATTTTCAAGTTAAAATTGTGTTACAGCTACCCTTAAGGTTGTCATTTCTTGGTTTTGCTCTTGTCAGTCAATTCATAAGTGTTTATTAAGCCCCCATGGGGTGTACACAGAATCATACACAGTTTAGGGCATTGTGTGTATGAGGATGGCTGGTTTGTGCGCTAGAAGCTTATAGTTTATAGGTAAAAAAATACCTTATGTGGACGTATATGTATGTGTTTAAAATAAGGTTTTAATTAGGGGCATTTAGAAGTTTATATCACTGTGTTCCTTTCCTTTTATGTCTTATTTATTTACCTATTTATTTGGCATATGTATACAGCAAACATAGAAGCATTCCTGGCCACTTCAAATGTCTTTCTTCTATGAAAATCATAGCTTTAGGTGAGGTCAGGAATCTAAAGTGTCAGCTTTCTTTCCTTTGATTTCTTTATTTTAAAACATTTAGTGATCTAGTAACAGGCATGCTTACCTAAAGGGTAAAGCCAGAAGGTGAGTATTAAACTGTGTATCTCTGGCTGCAGAAGGCAGGTTCTTCTTAACTTCTGGATTTTAGAATTAAGAATAAGAAGAAATCCCAATGCTGAAGCTGTTCATGGTCTGTGCCTGTTGCTTGTGTGACTTGAATCGGTGAGTGAGCGGCTAAGACACTTCATATCCCCAACTACCCATTTACATTGTTTATAAGTGATAGATAAACTTATAATTTCCTCAAAAAATAAAACAGAGATCCAGAAGAGAAATCTGAATATTCCAGAATCTAGAAACAGGAGAAAAATGCTAACTTTTTCTTAACATCACAAAGAGACAAGGTTAAAAACTTGTCTCTAAACATTTCTTTCATCAGGGAACATGAAATGACAGGGTTAATATGCAAGTTCTGGGGTTTACTTTTACACATCCATGCTCGGAATTTTCCCTCTTATCAGTCATTTGCGGGAAGGGTGATGTTCTTGAAAAGCAGGAGGTGAGTGGCTCGGGAAGTCATGGTAAAGGAACGAGTGCATGGAGACACTGACCCCTTCCGTGGCCCCAGGAAATAGCTTCCTGGACATTGGGCAGTCTGCTCTGACTTTTGATATCCCTGTCAGCTCTTTGATTAATGCTCATTTTGTCTGTGAGTTTCAAGATGTTCATATCTCATTTCCAGCAATAGTGGCCAAACCCTCCAAATTTCTTTTCTATCATTTGTTCCTTGTCTATTTGATTTGGAAAAGCAATGGATTAAAAAAAAATGTAGAGGCATTGGTGATATGTTCTTCCTTTTAACTTTGGCATTTGACTCACTTCTTCGTTGGTTATAAGAATCTCTAAGGCTTTATGAGATAACTTATCAGAGACTGCTGGGGATGGAAAGTCTTCTTGATGAGCGATTATTTTTTTTTTCAGTTCACAATATTACAGCACATCTTCCTTTCCTTACTTTATTATATAATTACTTGAAACAATTTGAATTGTTTTGTGTTCCGGATCAGGTCCTGATCTCCTTGTGAGGTAAAGAGAATAATCTTAGTTTAGTGAAAAGTTATAAGGCCTTATAAGAATCTCAGGAATTTTGAGAAAGTTGAGAAGCCAAGCCCTCTGCTTCTGTTGCTGGGCTCAGTTGTTCAGCTGGAGTCCTGCATGCCTTTTGCACTGGCAACTGCACTTCCACTGCCATTGTTACCACTGGAAATATATCCCTTTGCACCAAACATGTGCAAATGGACCAGCACTCTGCCCTCCACTCTGAGGCTTCCTGGTTTCCTATTCACAGTTCTAG
This sequence comes from Microtus oregoni, assembly GCF_018167655.1. Lineage (NCBI taxonomy): Eukaryota > Metazoa > Chordata > Mammalia > Rodentia > Cricetidae > Microtus > Microtus oregoni. The sequence continues at coordinate 11,097,414 of NW_024543086.1, forward strand.
GCTAATGTATCCCATCTGATCCCATCTGATTGATGTTGGCCTGTCTTTCTCTAGTGCCCACAGCCCTCTTACTAAAACTCGAAGTTACTGAGGCTGACGATTTGGTGTTCTATGCTATGAGACGACAGCAGATAGGAGATAAGCAGAGTTTCTCAAACTGAAAGAGGGGAGTCCATAAAACATGTAAACAAAAATCCTTCAGTATCTTTTATGATTCTTTATATTGAGCTATAGAATCATTGGTGCTCAGAATATGGACTTGAGAAGTAAATAGCAACACGAAGATCTATTACTTTTTTCTCCTAAAACAAATCAGAGGCTATTCTGGATTCTAAAAGTATTAAGTACACTGCTTTCGCTATTCATAAACACACAGCCAATCTAAAGTATGCAACATATACACTTCATTTTCTCATCACCAAGAACCCTATTAAAATGCTACTCACTTGAACTCTTCTTATCCCAAAGTTATGTAAAAATTACCTACGATGGACCAATCTTTGTCCAGTTGTGAATATTTAAAGTTCAAAGAGAGCTGAACAGAAGATAGAAGGAATTTTAGCAGAGGACAGAGTAATCAGCTGGATGGCCTAATAATGTAAGCCAATCAACAGCATGATTTCTCCATGAAATGCCATAAAAAATATACATCAACTTGTCAACATGAAATAAGAGTAATTGTAGCATTCGAAATGGATGCAACTCCATTTCCTTTCACTCGTATGTTCAGAGTGTCTGAGGTTTAAAGCAGCCTGCCTCTTACTAAATTATTAGTAAACCCAGCGAGATACAGGACCCACACAAGTAATCCGTATCACAGATAAAACTTTTGCATCGGAAGGCTCAGCCTTTAATTCTTCAATTCTGAATTAATATATTTATCCTTCCATCACTGTCTCCCAAGGATTTTGAGAATTAATTAGAAACAAAATCACTTTCAGACCTTGGATGTTATACTCTGTGCTGAAAAAATATGAGACACTGAAGTGTTATTAATAACGACAAAGGTTCATCCAATAAAATAATCTGACTGGCTGAAATCTCACATGGTTGGTATTTTCTAATATAAATTACTGTAGGATTAGATAGTTAAATATTGAATATTGTCTCATTTAATGCAGTTCAATGAAATATTAATGGTAATGATGATTTTCCAGTTTGGGGAATATGGAGATGACTTTTTACTGATGAATAGCTTTGACCAGTAACATAATACATTTTGCAGAATGATAATGAAGATATTTAAATGAAGGCGGAAGAGGAAATAAGTGACCACTAAACAGATGGATTCCATATAAGTCAGAGGTCACAAAAATTGGTTAGCGTTAAATAGCTCTTTCTCTTTTCGAAACTATTCCTATTCTACTGTTTGGACCAGAGTGGATAGCTTTGAGAGTTTCTTAAAAAAAAAAAAAAAAAAAAAAAAAGGAAAAGAAAAAGAACAGATCTATTCTATTAGGCCCTTGCACAGGGGTGCGTTGATGCTGTTTAGCTGGCTTGAGGTGTAAAAGTCGGGAAATTGGATTGGGCTTTGAAGGAAGGCTGGCTGTGTAGAGTGTGACAGTTGAAATGGGATTGTGCATGAAGTTAAAAGAAAGCAAAGGGGGAACAGGGGTGGGGGAGGGAAAAAGAGAAAGAGCTGTTGATCAAATGGCCCAATTGGAGCTCCCTTGGCAGACCTCGAATGGAGTACATAATGGATAAAGCCAATACTTTCGCATTTTGTTTTCAGATCTTCTCTGTTTTGATGTTCTTGATTCGGTGAACTTATATTTCAGATTAGAGAACTCAGAATTGATGAGAAATAGGTAAGGGCTATTTTTGCCACAGTTAGTCAGGAACAGAGACTGAGCCCATTGACCGGTGGATCAGAATGGTTTAAAGAGAGTGTTTGCGTTGTTGGGATAGTCTGTACCCCCCACCCCTTCCCAGGGGGAACTTGAATGTTTCATGAGATGGTTTTATTTGAAATTGCAGTTGTCCTTGTTTCATACCTAGTAATTTAACAGTTGAAAGGCTCCCTTTTTGTTCTTTGTAGATAATGTATATGATGTGAGTGAAAGCTTTTTCTTTCTTTTTTTCCTTTTTTTTTTTAAAGTGTTTTGGGGTTGTATTCTTTTAGCACAAACTTATTCCTTGATAAAGGAGCTGGCTATAATTTGCAGAAATCACTGTTTCTTTTTCTTTAGTTGTTGGGTAATTGCTCTTTGTATACACTGTGGAAATGTGCATATAGCCCAGTGACAAAGCCTAGCAGATGCACTTGTAATTATCTGGAATTTAAGTAAATTTTGCATCTGATACACACAAAGCAAACGCTTTGTCCAGGCAGGCTCGGATACTGCCATGTGGATTGCTGCGAATACAATGAGGGGATTTTTAATGGAAAACAAATGGAACTATTAGTAAGTCTTTTTTTACTTGAAAAGGCACTGGCTTTAGGCATAGCCTCCAACTCATTCATATTCATCGTTGGCTCCATTATAAATATGACCTTTAAAACTGAAAAAAAACTTTAAATCTTTAAAACAAAATGTGACACACACATGCGCACACACACACACACATGCACGCGCACACACACGTACACACATATATATATATATATCAGAGCATCAACAGAGAATTCTTGAGAAGAGTTGGTAAAATGGATATTTGTTCCATTTTCCAATTTTTTTGCTATGAAGAGAAACCCTGAATTATTATAACTTTAAAAACGTGAAAGGAAATTTCATAATATAAATAAATCATGCCATAGATAAAAGATAATTACAGTGTTACTTTAACAACTTCAATTCACAAGGAAAACCTAAGAAAGAATGTGCAATGGGTCCAAATTCTACTTCGTTTTGTAAACAAAACGATCCAGCCAGAGGAGCAGTTTCATGCAAAATCCTCTTTTCCCAATTTTGGTTGAGATTAATCCTTCCACTGTGCAGTTTTTGTTGTTGTCTGACTTACGTAAGTGAGATCTTTGAAGGTTTAATCTTTTTTTCTCTGTGTTTATTCTTAGAAAATCTTAAATGCAAGGAACTACTGGATTCTCTTAAATGCTTAAGTCTTAAGTTTCAATGATTTTACTTTCCACGAGAAGGTTATTGATAATTAATCCCAAACACTTTTTATCTCCAAGTCAGAAGGTGGGCCATATGATTCCAAGGAACTCAAAAGCACCTTAAACCACAGAGAGCTGGCCTCCCTGGCTGTACCATGCTTTCTGTGGCATCAGCAGAAGACTTAGTCTCTAATTTTTTTTTTTTTAAGAATCCAGAGCCTTCAGGGGTTTTTAGTCTTGAGTCATTGTTTGAAAAGGAAAAAAAAAATTGAGAAGACATTTTGAAGGAGAGGGAGAGCCTGACATAAGAATTTTGGGCTCCAAATAAGAACAAGACAGATGTGGCATGCCTAGAATACCATGGCTCTGCAACCATGCCCCCACCTGAGACACTTTCCAAACAAAATGCAGATGGCTTTGTCTAAGTAAAAACCTGATTTCCAATGTGTCAGAACTTCCTTAGCTGTAACTTGCTCCATAACATAGTGTAGTTTATATTTCCCTAGTGTCTTTCTTGGTCCCCTTTGCCTCCTTCCCCTCCCCCACTCCAACATCCAGTTCTCCGTCTACCACAGGCTATCCTGGGATTTGGAGAAGAACCAGGTATTTTCCTTGGTATTTAAGAAAGTTGCTATTTTGAAATTCCCTTAGAGAGCTGTGGGCATTTTTATTGCAGTGTCTCCACGCATCTCTTTCTCTCTCTGAAGGAGAAACTGCTTACATAATAATACCCAGGAGCAGACCCGTAGGGAATTGCTAAGCTGTTTGATGGAGGTTCTGCAAGAAGAGAAAAGCAAGAGCTCCCTTGTCCTGTGTGGCTTCCCACGGGGGTCTCAACTGGAGCTATTTACACAATAGCAGATTCTCAGAAGGATAAATATATACAAATCTCTCTTTTCCAATCGAGAGGAACCAGTAGGAAATAGCACCTGGGAAGAGCGGAGCCAACTAATAGCTTAGCCCCACAGAGCTTCTTGAAGGAACAGCTCCAGAGCCAGGCCCCAACTGTCGGCAGAGCCTGCCAGGGAGACAGATGCTGCAGTTGGAAGACACTTTTCTTCAGTTAGATACTTTGTTCTTGTAGATGGCCAACCATGACTCATAGGGGAAACCAGAGAGAGGATGGGAGAGTGCGAGAAAGGAGGAGGAAATTCATCTTTTTATTAAACCCTCTTTAGGATTAAGCCATGGTTGTAAATGTCAAGCTGGGGAACTTGCCATGGACCAGGGGAGTTGTGAAGACAGAGGTACAGGGCTGTAAGCTTGTGCCAGGTGATAATAGCATCACAGCTAAGCTGCTGGCAAAATGATTGACACAATTTCCCCAAGGATATCTGTGTAAAATAGGAGTGCAGGAATTGTCCAACCATCCAAGCCCCAGAAGCATGCTTCTAAGAATGGAAGCATTCTTAGCATTCTCCAGGATGATGACATGTCCTTTGCCTTCTTTCGGTGTTTTTCTGTGTTTATGTGTAACACTTACATGTCAAAAATGACTTTTTGTCCCTCTGTTCACTCACCTGTCTCCTCTCTGCATGTACACAAGTATGTATGTGTGTGGCGGGGATATATATATATATATATATATATATATATATATATATATATATATCTACATAGCATATCACTAGGAACCAGGGTTGCTGCACCCTGAAATACCAGTTTCCATATGCATTTATCATTCACTTCCACATCTGTCTTTGCAGCTACATTCAGTTGATTAGATAAAACTAGAATATCTGCTGTTGGAGAGACAGTGAAATAAGGTTTTCGTAACTCATACCTATTGCTAGCCTGTGGTTTTCCTTAAACTCTTAAGGAAGGGGCTAGTAATGTAGACTGTTCCTCAGCTTCCTCTGCTTTTCTTAAAAACAAGAACCCCATTTTCTTTTAAAAATAAATAAAATTGTGACACCATTTCCCTGATTCCTACGGTTGCAGGAAAAGGAGCTCAGAATTTCAGGCTATCCCAGAGCTGAGTTATTTCATAAACCTCCTATGTAGGTCAGACCTGGAATAAGATATATCTGGGTGCCTGCTGGCAGTTCCTATGCCAAACTCTTGACATGACATTTTTCTGATAGATTTCCGGAAGTGGTCCTTTTAGATCTGCATGTCTCCATGCATTGGGATGGCAGCTAGCCAAAAGGTATGTGTTTATGTGGAAAACAGGCTTTTATTCCTGCCCCCACCGCTCCTTTCCCCCGACATTCACCCTGAGTGATTTGGAGGGTACTTCACGTATTGAAACCACAGCTGTGGAGCCAATTTAGAGAGAGTAATTCTCAACTGACTTGTGGATGAGCTGGCTCACCTTCTTGAGCCACCGTGTTTGCCTGGCCAGCATGGAACTATTGGAGATGAGAATCTCCACTCCAAAGTCTGCGTGTCTTTCACTGTGTCTCAGATCAAGTCAAGTGCTAAGAGACTATCTGTCAATTTGTAGCAATGCTTTGAGGAACTTTGAATCTTGAAAAACACGGTCCTATTGATCCTGCAGCAAAGGTGCTGCATTTTTTCTGAGACTTATCAAAATAATGATGAATATACATACATATATATATATATATATACATGTATATCATTAAACTGTTTCAGACACTTACTTGTGAAAAAGACAGATGATTCTTCCTCAACTGCCATTGTTCCATTTCCTTTGTCTTGCACAGGTACAGTATGTGCTAGATAAGCCTATGTTGAATGAACTCAATATGATATTCTTTTCCTTTGAGAACATGGAAATGTGTATGTGTGTGTGTGTGTGTGTAAATGATTTCAACCATTTTCTTTCTTTTTTATTTTTACTTTTTTTTTTCTCTCATACATTATATCCTGACCAAAGTTTCCCTTTTGGAGTCCTTCCACTCCTTCCCCCACTCCCTTTCTCCCCCCAGATCAACTCCTCCTCTGTTTCCCATCCCCCTAACAAAGAAACAACCAGGCCTCCCATGGATATCCACCTAACATGGCCTAACAAGATACAGTAAGACTGAACACAACCTCCCAGCTGGATGTGCAACCCAGCAGATGAAAAAGGGTCTCAAGTACAGCAAAAGAGTCAGAGATATCCCTCAATCCCACTATTGAGAGTTCCACAAAAACAGCAAGCTACACTACCATAAGGTATATGCAGAGGACCTAGCTCAGACCCATACAGGGTCTGTGTTTGTCTCTGTGAGCCCCTATGAGCAGTACTTAACTTGTAAATCAATTTTCTTGATTTCATGATATGTACTGGAATTTTATAATTGCACCCACTATTTCAGAAATAAGGAAATCACTTCCCTCTGAGCAAAAGATGTGCTCCAAAGAATAGGCTTTGGATTGGGTTTTGAACATTCCAATTTTTTTCCTACTTTGCAGTTTCAAAGAGAATCATATCTTAGAAGTTAGGAGCACAGCTAATGCAGTTGGTTTACTGTTGGAGTTGACAACACATTTTATGTTTTAGTTCATCATAAAAGGCCACCGTGTGGGCCAGTGCTGACTTGTTGCCTATTTCTATATGATTATCAATCAAGAACTTTTTTTGAAAACAATCAAAAAATATTTCATGACACCTGACAATTGTGTTCAACTAGACACTCTTTATCCACAAATAAAGTATGATTAGATTGCATCCATGCTTATCCAGTTGTTACTTTATTAGAACACCAGGGATGTCTATGAGTTAAGACATTAAACTATTTTGGGGGCCTTAACACTAAAACTTCACTATCGTTCACCGAAAGTATGGTTTGTGGTGCTTAGAAGTCACTGTGACAAACCCTGTATATCACAGTCTGTGCTCGTGTACATGTTGCTGTTGTGTTTGGCCTGCCTTGGATGTTAAAGGTGAGGTAGGAATGGCCATACTAAGCAAAGGAAGACTCTGTACTTGAATGGAATGATACTGTCCCTGAAGCTGATTTTATCATAGAACCGATGCGACCCTCTTAGTTGGGAGGGAGACATATTCTAAGAAAAGGTCTTTGGTTGTGATTTGAGCTTTCCTTGATATGTAGGTGCAAGTTGAGCTAGCTGCCTCCACCCCCTTGAATATATATACATATAGCAGTTACTTGTGAATTACTTGTCATTCGATCTGAATTGCCAAGGTATTCATGCGTAGTCTTTCTTCATGTGTCATTGGTGCCAGTTTCTAGTTCCAATATTCAGGGTGCTTCTTTCCCAAGAGAAATCAATTTTACTTATAGTTGTTCCAGAGCAAGCATGAGATACTAGATCCTCATAAGCCCATGGTTAGAAAAAAAATGAAAGTGTGTCCTGCAGTTTCATTTAGGACTAAGAAGCAGAGGTAAACCAAAACCCTTCAGAACGAGCGCCTAACAGGTAACAGTGAGAACCAATGATCTGTATTGAACAAACATTATCAGAATTCAGTAAGCACCCCACTATACTTCCTAGCAGGGGGTCTGTGCTGCCTTCTATTATGCCAGCAAACACATGAGACAATCCACTCAAAAGCACAAGAAGTTTGTTCGTGCTTATCACTTTCATTCTTTGATTAGTCAGCTGAGTGCCTCAAGATCTGTGCTAGCACATCATAGCCAGAAGTATAATCTTGAGAAAGCTCTTGTTTCAAGCTAGAATCAAAAGCTAAAAGGAGGAGAAAGCCATAGTCTTAGAATTTTCTTAAGGTTACTGCCTGCCCAGTAAACAGGACCTTCCAACAGGGTCTGGGAAAACAGGTCTTCATCTAATGTGTGCTTGGAGGACAGCTGTCTAAACCATTGCAAAGTGCAAGGAAGTCATTTTCTTAACCACATACTTCATACGAGGTTTAAATAAAAGCAAATAAATCTTATGTATTTATCTGGGTATTTAAGTGATCAAGCAGAGAACTAATCCCAGAAATGTGTCAATAAAATATTCCACTGGCCACTTTTTATGGGTTCTACAGAAACATGCACAGCATAATTCATATGCACAACATGCTGGTGATAAGGCCCATTATTTTGAATCATGTAAAAAATGGATCCAAATGAATGAGGTATATAATAGAGACAAAAAGAAGGAAGTTATGTACGACATATCATATACAAGTGAGGAAAATAACAGCAAAACTAATGGGTCTGTAAAAGCAAAAATATCTCTATTTATCATTCTGGATGTTTCTATCTGCTGCCAGTCATCCCATTGCTATTGCTTTGGCTAGTAGCTCACCATAGTTGGAAATAGGTGATATAGGAAGCTCTCATCCCATAGGTAAGAAAGAGGAGGAAAGACACAATGTCAGAGGGTAAGAGTGCTGCAGTCAAATTATCCAGTTAGTCATCGATTCATTCAACAAACACTGACAGAGGGGGGCGGGGGGGAAGGTTGCAGGGTCATGAGGACCCTGTTGCCCATTAGAAGCAATTATTAAATTTTACTTTAAGCACAGAAAAACTTTACTGAAAGATTCTAGGCTAATACTATAACAATGTTTTTAAAAGCTGCCTTTAAGTCTAAATTATAGTTCTGGGAACCCAACTTTAAAAGGACATCTATCAAACTTCTACCTCCTATAATCAATGTGTAGGAAACCGCTGCAATAAGAATGTTGTTGAAATGGTACAATGAGAAGTAACTGTCACAATGCTGGTTTTTTACAGATTGGCAAGACCAAGTATCTGTTTTTCCAAAAAAGTTGAAAGGCCATCAAAGTTGAAAAGTTCAACAAAGTTGCAAAAAAATGACAGGCCTAAGGGCTGAATATCTACTATACATGTGCAGATCTTGAATCAAATTATTAAATTAATTAATTGATTGATTAGAAGGAAATAAGAAAATTAGAAAGTTAAAGAAATATGAGCACAGACTAATGTAATATTAAGGGGCCAATGTTTTGAACGTAGCATTGTAGACCTAGGTAAAAGGTAGAATCATCTTTTTATTTTAAGAATCCATATCAAAGCTGCAGATAAAATAATTCTATAGTTTGCTGCTTTGCTTCAAAGTAAAATGGAAATCAAGGAGGTAAAGTTATAGAGAAGACAGATTTGGCCATGGTGAAAGTCCTTAATGATGTATGGATTGTTCATAATGCCATTACACTGCCAGTATATGCACTTGAATATATGCACTCACTATATTGAAGATTGTGCCCCTGCTCCCCGGCCTTGTGTGTGTAATGGTGAGGTTGGAAGGGAAAAGTGTTAGCAACCTTTGGGATATATATATATATATATATATATATATATATATATATATATATATATTGGTTTTGTTTTGTTTTGTTTTTCCTGAGATAGAGTTTCTCTTTGTAACAGCGCTCAGGATGTCCTTTGTAGCCCAGGCTGACCCCAGACTCATAGAGATACACCTGCCTCTGCCTCCTAAGTACTGGGATTAAAGGCATGTGTCATCACCACCCAGAAAGAGGGTTTTACAGGTCTATTATTTTATTATATTTATTTGTTTTTTTAATGTAAGTGTATATATAATACATGCACACCACGGTGCTCATCTGGAGGCCAGAGTACAGATTGTAGGAGTTACTTCTCTTCTTCCACCATGTGGGTTCACTGATCAAACTCGGTCAGTTAGCCTTGATAGAAAGTATTTTTCCCCATGGAGTTACCTCACCAACACCATGGCAGACATTTTTGAGATGAAATCCACAGCTCTTGCTGACATATTGGATGTAAAAAGTGAAGACTGGGCAGAAAGCAAGGATGACCTCTAGGGTTGTGACTTGAGTATTGAGCAAAAAGAGATTCCATTTACAGAGAAGCTATGGGAAGAGAGGCAAAGTCAGAACCACACCTACAAGTCGAGAGCAGCCACTGCAGGCAGATTGTCCGGGGGCAGAATTATAGAAGGTGAGTGGTAAGGAGTGGGCAGTGCAAGGCCAGTGTGCATATGGAAATGGGTCATGAGCTTGTCGGTGTAGGTTTTGAAAGCTAGAATGCTGAGGATAGGGATGTCCTCACTTTCGGGGGGGGGGGGGGAGGCAAGATAGGAAAGGAGGTAATCCAAGAGCTTGTGAGGTGCCTGTGGTAGATGACAGATGGGCTCTGGCAGGGCAAAACAAGTATGAAGGAGAAGGGTGAGAAGTCAAGATGGGAAAGTGGAGTTTACATGGGAGATGTATACAAAAGCCTATTTGCAATATGAACACAATTCTCAACTGAATTGGATGAAGGTAAGAAAGGACAGGACTGGAGATAGGGGATAGAACAGTATTGTCACTTAAAATATAGACTTAGGAAAGTGGGGTATGGGGTAGTGGTGAGGAGAGCAATGCCATCAAAATAAGCAGGGAAGAGTTTTAGTAAAGCAGGGCATCACACTGGTCTTACAGTGTGCATATGTGCACGTATGATTTGACAATTAGCACATTGTTGTTGCATTTTAGCAAGATCTGGTCTCTAGAAGGTGCAGCTGGTTTGAGTTAATCCATTCAGAACATGGTACCAAGGAGGCTGCACCATTTGGGTGAAGAACATATATAAATTAGGCAGGTTATAAGGGACAATATTTTACCAAATATATACATGTTTGATTAGTTAGGACTCTGCCTCTTACACAACTGATCCTCAGAAATTCTAATTTTATTTGTTCTCCCAATCGCATTATTTGCCAGAAGCTTTATGCTATAAACCGCACATGAAAATTGAAAATTGAGGTTGCATTTAAGAAAAATCTGTGACTAGACTCTTACAATGCAGAATTCCTCTCTAACTTTGCTATTTTCCTGTGTGTTTGTTGCTGAAAGGGAAACTTGACAAGACTGTAATCGGTAAAGTATTCTGTGTGAAGAAAATAATAGATGTTTGGATCTCAATACAGTCTCGCTTTTTGAGGATATCAAAATTGTTCTGATCTGACATTTTCGTGAGGAACCAAGCAATACAGGGGAGTAAACATTTTGGGAAAACTCTAAAGCAATGCCTTCTTATACACGTTATCCCACTAGCTTGTACAGAGCTTAATTTGAAGAATAAATACATGTGGAATCTGCAATTGTCCATCAGTAAGGGCCTTTTTGATCTACTGGTTCTTCTCATAGATATTTGCTTCCAAAATTTGATTAGATGCTTTGAAAATTTTTTTTGAATTTAGTCATGTAAAATTTCTTTGGTCACCAATACTTGAAGAAAAGCAAGTCACTATTTTGTTTTGTTTGCGGGGAACCGGGTGGTGGTAATATGTTTTTAAAAATCTCTCATAATTTTTATTTTCCTTGCTACTAAATAATAGTTTGGTCACTTAATCAGTATGTTGGCTTATTTGTGAGCTAAACTTATTATTGACAGATCAACTGAATTTTTGTTTTGGAGAAGTTTAGAGATGGGAATATAAGCTACTGCAAAAGCTGTTTCCAAACTCCCCACCAATCTAGAAACAACATATTTCCAAGCAGCCCTGATTTGATGAGAGACCCTCAAGTCTTAATGTTCTAACTGCTCAGATTTTAACGGAAAGAATTTGAGTTCCCTGTCTTTGTAAGTTAGCCTTGATTAAAATCACTGATGGTGGATAAAGAAAAAGAACTATGTCTTAATGCTAAGAGTACAATGGATTCCTCTCCGGTTCTTAACTCTGATGGAAAAGAAAGAACAAAACCTCTCAAGGCGTTCGTGTTCTTATTCTCAGTTGTGTGGACATTGATCTTGGCTCTTGACTTCTTTGTGCACCAGGAGGAACATGACCCTAAGGCCCTGAACACGGTTTGATGGCAACTACGAGCTTCTGCCACTAGAGTCCATTGTGTGTAAAGAGTATTGTCCAGTACTGACCCAAATAGAATTTTCTTTTAAATTGACAAAAATCAGGTTAACGGTTCTTTTCCTTTGTACAGTCTTTGGCCAGGAGAATTAATCAAATTTTAGTCTTTTCTGAAGATAGCTGCAGAATCCTTCCTGTCACATTGCATTGTGGATACTGCTTTCTATGTTAGCCTGAGAACAGTCCATTGGATCAAAGAATTAATATCATCACATCAGCGCTGATGACTGTTTCATATGGAAAGTGCATAGGACAAGCTTGTTGAGAGTTGAACGTCAATTGCCCTTTATTTTATATAGACAGATCTCTTCTGAGTCTCCAAATGCTGGTTTTATGTTGCTTTCTCCTGCTTCTGCTTTTATATATTCAGAGAGTCACTTACAGAAAGAGTTACTTGGTTGAGCTGATTTAATTCATATCATATAAAAATTCCTTTTGCACTTATACCAAATTGATTCCATTATTCACAATAACATTCTACCCTTCTTGTAACAGTAAAATGACAAGGGATATTTTTGGACAGTCTCTAGTTCATGTGAAAAAGAACTAGTAAAAATGGTCTTTTTCAGAAAAATATCACTGGAGAAACAGCGATTTCACAACTCCAAATCACTTAGGAGAACACTTAGTTTCACCCTATGAAGAATGAAGTTTGGATCTGAGGAAGGGAAGAAACTTGGACAAAAAAAATCTATAAACCTTAGCCTTATCTAAAGAAAACAAATCATGCAGTGTTAGATGGAATGTTCATTTTTTATTTTGAAGTAGAAGATTGGCACTGTTTTCTACAGTCTTATCCTGGTGAATATAAAGATGCTGATGAGTTTGAGTTTGGACATTCTGGAGTACAAGACATTTAAAACATTCAAAATTTCCTAGCTCTCAGCCTCTTATTATTTATCTGTTATTTTATGATTTCAAAGAGGACTGGCTTTCCTGTTGAGTGTGAGATCACAGGAAATGATCAGTCTCCCACATTTATTCTCCCTGTACATGAAATACAGTTTAGTGCAATGGATGTATTTAAAATTCATTTTGTTTGGTGCTCCCCCTCCTCCACAATAAACCCTCTAGGATTCATATGAAAAGCTGCTATGAAGTTAATTTCATGAAGATTTTCCTGATTTGTACTCCTGCCGAATTATTGTTAAGCTAAAAGAAAACTACCTGAAAAACTCCCGTTTTCAAAATGTCCCATTTATTTCATCTTTTGTTTAAAATGGTTTACTTTAAACTATGCAAGTGATACCAAGTCCTTCAAGTCGCTAATAAATTAAACAGACGTGATAAAATCTTGCCGTGAATTAATATCGCACACAGCAGAATTGCTGCTTAATAATCCAGGTGTCTTCACCCAAGAACACTTATGAAGATACCCATCACCTCATTAAAACGTCCCTACCAATAAAAACCCCTTCTTGAGTGTTCTTTCCCTTTCAAACTATAATTTGAATAATTGGGGGAAGGGTATTTCCATTATGCAAATGATTCCTGGTACTCCAGTCAGAGTTGCTTAGTTGTCAGTGAATAGGTCAGTTTGTATTTCCTCATTAATATTTGAAGTTTTTGTAGAAACCACTTCATAGCACAAATGACAAGCTTCTATCTTGTAGCACTAGCTTAATTTATTGTGACCAGGAGATCAGGCTGCCTTTCAACTCTCGGGTGTATGTGTCATTGGCAATCACCACACACCACCCATTGGTAAAGTAGAAATTTAATTTTTTTTTTATCTTAGAATTGTAAGAGCAGCCTAAAGGTGTGTGTAGTTCCAGGGAAAGACAGATGACACATAAGCATATGTCTCATTTCTGGAGACAGTAAAACTGAGTGATTCCTGAATACTTATGTTGATGATCTGGGGAGAAAAACTTGTTCAGACGAATGTAAACCGCTTCACACACACATGTTCGCTATCAGATGGTTCATTATTGGCATGGAGTGTGTCTAATTGGCGTTTACCTCCGTACAAATGCACTCAACGTTTGGGTCCTCTGATTTGCAGATTATCTGGAACACACTGTTATTCCCAACCACAATTCCAAGTCAATTCCTTTGCTCGGGAATTGTAATTCATTTTTAATATTAGCCTTAGGGGTGGAAACATGATTAGAAATGCAGAATAATGCCTTCATTCAAAACCAATTAAAACAGCTTCTGGATTTTCCAACATAATGGACAATTCACAGCACTGCACTTTTCCATCACAATAGATCAAGTGTGATGTATTGGAAGATGATTTAAACCTTAGTCACTCAAGTATTTCTCAAGAAAACATTTGATTTCCATTCTTACTGGTGGAGAATAGGCTTATTTCTGTATCAGAAGAAATACAAAGCTGCATTGTATTTTGACAAAATACAGGTATTGTTTTTGGTTCTTCTCTCCCTCTCTCTTTCTCTCTCTCTCTTGCTGTTTTCAAGACAGGGCTTCTGTGTGTAGCCCTGGTGTCTGTCCTGGAACTAGCTCTTGTAGACCAGACTGACCTTGAACTCTCAGAGATTCGCCTGCCTCTCCCTCCCGTGTGCTGGGATTAAAGGCATGCACCACCACTGCCTGGCTTGGTTCTGCTCTCTTAAAACTGCAAGCTTTTATTTAAACTGTACCATATTGGCTTCAAGCTAGCCATTCCTTATCATTCAGTAAAGCCACATTGTACAACAGAAACAGAAACTGTCCCAGAGAAAAGTTATTTCTCTGAGGCAGTGTTAAGTAATTTGTTAGTCTTTTTTCATGTGTGGAGGGTAGGCAGTTGAAAGGAAGGTAGCGAAAGAAGCATCCATACATGTTGAGTGTACTCGTTAGATTCCCCTGGCTTACTTTTCAGATATATTTATGTAAAAAACGAAAGAGGGGAAATGTGCCCACAGAATAACTAGGCGTGTGGTCTATCATTTCGATATGAGTAGGTTTGTTAGTGATGAAACAAAATGTGGTGTACAGGAAGGTTTTCTCCAATGGCCTTTGAGTTTGCAGTGTGTGCATGCATTCTAGGTAGTTCTGTGGCAGTGTTGAAGGGCCTTTCGTTGCAGAATGTCAAAGAAGAGTTTTTCCTCAGTTGTGCGGTGGGGCTCATGCAGAAGAAGCTGGGGAAGGAAGTCAGTCAAATGGACAAAATAAAAAGGAATTTATTGGAACTGCGACGTTCCCCTAGAGTTCACCTTTGAACTGTCTTTTCCTTGCAGCTCCCTCCTTAAGATGTCTTAGAATACCCAGTCAGCATAAATGAATGAATGAATGAATGCATGGATGAATGAATGAATAAATAAATCCTAAAGGTCAATAAAACATCTGCAAAGCAAGTTGTTAGGAGAAAATAAATCAAGGGACAAGTTTATTTTTTAAAAAAAACAAAACCAAAAGCCTAAGAAGGACTTTTAAAATAGTTATTAATCTTTCAGAAATCTGAATCTCCTCACCATCTCACTGTTTCCAAGGCAATACAGTAAGAGAGGAAGGAATCTACAAGTGATTCCTCCCCTGCATCTCTCACTATCCCTGCCTGCCCTGTGGAGGAGATTCTTGGGATGCTATGAATGGCCTCTGGAGGATGGGTAATGTGACAGATGTAGAGAGGAGATCTGCCTGCCTGTTCCACAACATGGGTACCAAATTCTTGCATTTCACTAGTTTGTCAGTCAAGGGAATGCAGGTTTTGGATGGAGATCTGTCAGAACTTCTTGGAGAGGCTCAAGTTTTAGCCACAATAATGGGCAAAAGCTGTATCACCATCTTGGACTTTTTTTTTTTTTTAACTTGGCTCTTTCCATTGCTGGTGGTAAAGAAGAAGAGATCATCTTGCTACTAATATTGTGTGCTCTACTGAACCTTTAACTCCAGTATCTGAAATGCTTATTTTTTTTCATAAAAGAATTCTTTCTTACTTTGATGTCTATAAGATGTCACTGGTGACAGTGAAGGCTTGTTTTTGCTTTAGCTGCCGAATCCTTAAGATAATTGTGACAGGACATAACACGGAGAATGCAAATACAGATCTTTGGTCTTAAACTAGCCTTCTCACCCACAAAGGGTCTGCAGCCTTGGGTCTCCCATCAAATGTATCCTTGGAAACAACTTAGAAGCCCTGACATCGTCCGCTCAAATCCTAAACATTCTCTCACCTCTTCGTGCGATTTTTGCTAAAATGTAGTAACTCAACACCAAATACTTTTTAGGAAATTGATTCAGTCAGCTCACTAGGAGAAGAGTTGAGTATTGTTTTCCAATATTAATCCGTCACACACATTAATAAAAGAGGAGCCATTGGCCCCCAGGTCAGGCTGTTTTGCCAGTAAATAGTATCACCTCCCACAAAATACTAAAGGGTTATATTGTTAGTGAGTGAAATAATGCAGGAAAGAAAAAGAAAAGTCTTTTCAAATAAACCCTAGACCTATAACCTAACCTCAACAACCAACAATATTCTTTTATCCATTCTGCCAGGTCAATGCATTTTCTGAACATGTGAGTGTATATGTATACAGGAATATATACACATGATGTGTTTAATTTTGTGTAATAAAAACTACGTATTTATATAGAACTACACATTTCATTTTAAAACCTTACATTCTATCCTGCTTCTCTTTTAATTCAATAAAAATTTCAAAACCATTACATCATGCCTGCGTAGTACATTATTCTCTATGGCACATTTTACTTCACTTGCCCTTCCTACCACTATCGATGGCTTCCAGCTTTGTAAGAAATGAAGACATTTGCATTTTGAATATTATGTGTGCAATGCCTTAACATGCGTGTTTCCATCTCTTTCTGTGTCTTTCCTCCATTGCTCGGGGTCACTGGGCACACTTGTTGCCTTTCAACTTAGAAATAGAGTAATGCATTCCAAAGACATTCATTCCCCAGGTCACAGCTTAAAAAGAGAACTCTGGGAACTCAGGGGAACCATTTTACTACAAGCTCTTCCAATAGAAGAAAGAGAGCTTGCTAAGTTAATTCTTAGTGGTGCCTATTTAACTCTTGCTCTAGCTTAAATTTCTTAATTTATTAAGGCCATGTATACCTAGGCCCGCAAAAGTACAAAGTTGGCGCAAAGAGAAAAGCTACCCAGGATCTCTGTTCATTTGGTCATGACTGCCCCCTAGTCTAGCACCCTGTGGAGCCCTCTATAAATAACATAAACCCATGTAAATAAAGCAAGGATATAAGTTGAAAGATTGGTTTAGGCTTACACAAGTAAAGAAGACTCTCCCCCACTTAAGCCCACTCCCAAGTTGAAAGTCTTGTTCAAACTCTTCTCCAATGTGCTTGGCCCCAACGTTAGCTTTCACAGTCCAAGTGACAGGCAAACGCATCTCTGCTTCAAACTTCCAATAGTGCACAGTACACCATGGAACACTGGTACAGACACGTATTTCCACCATTTATTTCCACGGCTTTGGTGTGCTCAGCCCCATCAGCCAGAACCTGCTTCCCCTGAAGATCCTTATGGCCCAGCTGCTGGAACTTGCTCTACCATCTCCCAGGCAGACTGAAATGAAGGGCTGACATGTGCAGGAATCTTTTAGGGACAACACAGAATCTGACTGTGTGCATCTCGCTCATCCACTATGGATTCTGGGAACCTCCCTCCCTTCCCTGCCTCTCTAACCTT
The DNA here is from genome assembly GCF_018167655.1 of Microtus oregoni. NCBI lineage: Eukaryota > Metazoa > Chordata > Mammalia > Rodentia > Cricetidae > Microtus > Microtus oregoni. The sequence continues at coordinate 11,114,801 of NW_024543086.1, forward strand.
CCTGTATGGTTTTCCCAGAGGTCCTTCTCGATAATGCTAAGAATCTCACACCAGTGCCCATTCCTGCAAACACACAGTCTCAGATGAGCTAGAATATCATTGTCTCCTTCCCATAATTCACAGTTTGTCTTCTCGCAACCTCCCCACAAGGTCCACACTTGCTTGGAGATTCATTTGTTCATCAATGTTTGTAGATGCATGTATTCATCATTCTTTTAGGAGAAATTTTTTTTTCTTGAAGTCAGATTATTGGGGCATAGTCGTTGACATTTTTTGATACTAGATAAAAAGAAATAGCCATAATCCATACTCCTTTCAGAAATGGACAAATGCTGTCTATTTTCCCACAATGTTAGCATCACTATGATTATTAGCCTTTTCAATAGTTTATTTATTTATTTACTCTCTTACTTATTTTTATTGGTATAGACATTAAAGAACACCTCAGAGTATTTACTATGACAAGCACACAACCAGTTCCCCCCTCAGTCCTCTTTCTAACTCTTCTTCATTTGATGACCCAAAATATTTTTTACTATCATAGGCATTTGCATGATTGCTCTGATATTCCTGTCTACTCTCCTGTGGACTGAGGCTTTTGTTGTGAGTGCTCCGTTTGGCCCTTTGTGGTAAAGGTGTCACTAGGTCATATATTTCATTTGTTTGCTTATTTTTCCTATCGGGTGGGTGGTTTTTTGCTAAGGTAGTAGTAAGGTATGTTTTTTACTGGGACATCCGACTTCTGTGTCTGCATGTGTGTCAAAAGCATTTTCTTCCAGTCGTACTTAGTCTGGACTTTTGCAACTATTGTCACTGTCATCTAGGAGGACAGACAGATAGAAGCACTAAGGTTACTTCCAAACAGCCCCGAGCAGCTTGGGCACTGGGCCTGTGCAAGCAGCTCGAAGTGTATTGTTGTATACATTTGTGAATCATACGCATCATTCTTATTTGGGTCAATGCGCGCAACTTGAGTGAATGTAGCTGGTCCTATTTATAGACCTCTGCTTTAGGGATCCCCACAACAAAGCTGTTAGCATCGAACCTGCAGGCTGTCCCACTTACAGCTGCACGTTCCACATAAGAGAATGAAAGGAGGGAATGGATCAGAAGCCTGGCTGCCCAAATACATGGGTAGGAAGCCCTTGTGAGAGAATGAGCATCCCTCAGAAAACGTGAGAGGGTTGGTCCCTGTGTCTCCCAAACCAGCTCAGTTACACCTTCAGCAGAGATGTGAGCTTCATAATCACAACTTGAATTGTTTGTTGTGATTGTTTATATTGATTAAATGATCACACCCACACCCACCACCACCATTCTCCATCCTCTCTTGTGGTTCATCTGAGCAAAGAAATAGTATTCATTCATCTACTTGTCCTGTAAACCTATCTCTCCATCTCTGACCCGTCTTTTGGTTCCTATCGTACTATGCCTCTTGGCTAATGTTTAATCATTGCAAGTATAAAATATTTACTGTTCAAAACAAACTAATGACTGCATAAATTAACAAACTTTTCATGAAACACACATTTTTTTTTCCTTTAGAGCAAGGTGTCGACTGCCCAATTAATAGTGTTTAAGAAGAGGATTTTTCTCATCTAGATTTTAGCCCCAGTGATAGAATAACTGTATGGCATGGTCCCAGGTTTATGGAGATAATCTTTTTAATGGCTGAATTCCTCAATGCTTCTGGAGCCCTGGGGTTGTCAAAGTTGCTTTTTATTGATCCCTGCATTTCAGCTCATGCACATAAAAAAAAAAAAAACCTCCCCTGATCACAAGGAAGGAGCAACCTGATGATATATACGTTTCCTAATTAAAGCTTAAATCTCGTTCCCTGCAATTGCCCTTCTGAAATGTTGGAACCACAGAGTGAAATATTTTTAACTTTTTCCATCCATCACACTGGTTTTTAGGTTGCTGGTAATGTCAGCCAGAAAAGTATCTGAATAGGGAGCATTTTTCATAGAGATTTTCTACTACACTTCTTAAATGGGCAACATAGTATTAAAGATATCACTGAAATTTATCCCAAAATGTAATTGAAATTTTTTATTGGTTTTAGAAGATAGTTCTTAGTGGTTCGGTTCGGACAGGAACCACAGCATGTAAAGAATGTGACATAAATTTTGGTCAATACCACTATGGTACAATTTTACAAAGCAACTGAGATACTGGCCATGTGGCATTTTAATGGGTACCCTCTGGGTATGGAAAAGGGGGTGGCAGTGCTGTGGGAGAGCAAGCAGAAGGCTATCTTTGGTAAGTAATTTCTTATTTCAAAAGATAAACAGGTTGTATTCCTTAGACACCTAATAAATGGTTGCTTGTTGGTTATTTTGGTGGATCTAGCATTTTATTAGAGCTAATGGTTCTTACTATAAAAATTATCCAAGTACTTCATGTTACTTTTAAATGCCATATATTTATATTAAAGGAGAACATAGCCTCCTCCTCGTTCCTCTCTCTCTCTCTCTCTCTCTCTCTCTCTCTCTCTCTCTCTCTCTCTCTGTGTGTGTGTGTGTGTGTGTGTGTGTGTGTGTGTTGCATTCAGGAATTGGAGGATCCTAGTCCTATGAGTAAGAGAAACTGAGGTAACCCAGAAGCCTGCCTTTCCTAGTAGGAATTCTGTTACGTTGTTTCTCTGATGGTCTTGCTGGTCAGGTGATAAGGATCATGATCTCACGTCCTATGGAGAAACTGATGATAGTAATATGTATATATGGTACAGGATATGATTACCAGAATTGTCCCATGTTTGGTAGAGGAATAAGCTACTGGCATTTTTCTACTAGTTGTGAGTTAGCTGAAGCTTTAGGTTAATGCTCCCCGCCCACCCTTCCCCCCACATACAAAATTCTTCCCCTTCATTTAGTTTCTGACCTTGCATTTGAAGCATCAGGAATTATTTTCTGCTGGTGGGGATGTGGCGGTGTCGGCAGAACCCAGAGAGGTTCTTCTGGCCTTTCCCTATCTCTTGCTCTAAAGAATCCCTGTAAATGCCCCCACATCAAAGAAGAGTGAAAAGTGGTCAGAGATGATGCCACTGTTACCTCTGAAGATGTTTACTACCACAAATTCCCCGTCTACATTGATCATTGTCTGTGTCTACCTGTCATTTCAACATATGTCTGTGAAATGCCTGTAGCTCCACATCTCCTCACTCTTGGAGTTCATCATCTAGGGAGGCTACAGATAATAAACATTCAAATGCCTGTTAAGCAAAATGATCCAGCCAGCAGCAATGCCTCAGAGACATTAAAAGCACAGTGTTTGAACAGTAGTGGAGGAGAAGGAATCCATTATAGACAGGAGATAGCCTCCAAGAGAAGCAGAGCCCGACCTCACATAAAGCTGATGGGAAAGAACCAAATGCAGGAATTCTGGAGGAGGAGTTTGTGGGCACAGGGACTCAAGGCAGCAGTGGACGACATGTGGATAGTGCTTACACTTTACAAGGGAGCCTGGCTGTACTACTGGGGACCTGGCGATATTGTGCCAGAAAATTAGAAGGACGTAGGTTGACTCTTATCTAGCCTAACTGGGATACTTTATTATGTATCCCAGAGTTCTGTGTCTATCAGCATGTGTGTATATGATTTATGTTTTGTCTTTTCTTTTTCTCAGTGAAGATAACTTTATAGACTGTCAGTTACCATAAGTAAATTAAGAATTTAATGTTGTTCCATTCAAGAAGCAGGAAAAAAAGGCTGGAAGTAAGGGAAATATCATGGTGCTTAATGAAATTATAGACAGGGGGCATTTCCTAAGAGGACAGACTAGATTACAGTACCAAGAGTCTTTTGAATGGTGTTTTTTGAGGAAAAGTGTCTTATAACTTTTTGTAACTATTATAATGTTAAAGAAAGGTTGTTGAGACATGTGAAGTAGAGAAAATCTTACTTGAACTCAAAATTAAAAATAGAAAGCAGGGAAAAAGTCAAGTTAGTTTTTTGACATTCAAAGCCCTAGTCCACCCTCCTTCTATTCCGGCTTGAAAGATTTCTGATGATGAATTTCCATGATGTTGACTTCTCCAAAGACAATCCAAATATTTACTAATAAATTTCTGTGGTATAATGTGTCAATAAGTGGAAATACCAGACTCTCTTTAGGAAACATGTGATCCTCCACCTTTCCCGTCGAGTGCGTGCATGGACAGCTCATTGGATGGAAACCCAACCACTCTGAGAAGTTCAGAGACTGGAGGGAGTGGTAGCCTTGACCATGATCCCGTCAAACTCTTCCTAGCTCTCTTCATATTTGAGATGACTGCTAATTTGAGACATTCTCGTGATGAGTGCTTGATAAAGCCTTCTTTTCAATGACACATGCAAGGAGATGGTAACCAGGTTTTTGTGACAGTCCAGCTGGCTGCCCACACTGGCACATCTGGTCCTGTGAAAGGCAAGTGATGTCAGAGCCACTTGAGGTAGAGTTAGTCCCTAATCATCACCTCTACAGGAAAAGTTTATGTTGTGAAGGGAATGATGTTAGCAGGACTTAGTTCCTGGTGTTTGCTGCGTCAAAGGAGATCAATGAATTCCCCCCAAAGATGGTGAGCTTTATAAGGAGATCTAGGTATTTCTTTTTTGGTATAGTATAGATTCTTGCAAAGTATGTTTTAAATTTAAAATAGAGGGGGGAAATTTGTGATCTGCATTTGGTCCTGAGGGAAGGAAATAAACACCATGAGCAAGTCAGACAGCGACAACCCGCAGACATCAAATCAAGATGCCTCTGTTAACCATCATCACCTTGTGCCTCATTTTGTACATCCTTTCTGCTTCCTCTAACTGCATCATAAAGACCTGCCCTAGTAATGGAGTCCCTTTTAAAGACTGGATAGATTCCTGCCCATCCATGAAAGATAAGAACATGAAAGTGATAGATTCAGAATCTTAGTGGATCCTCATCCTCTTTACTTCCACCCCCTTCTCTGATAAAGACTCTGTGAAGGGAGAAGAGCAGATTCACTAAGAACTCCATCACTCCACGGTGGCTGTTAGCTAAAAAGAAGCACACAGAGCAGGCACTCCAGTGCTAACAGCTGCGGCTACTTAATTCATCTGCCCTGACCAGGCGATTATGGGAATTAAACCTGGTCCATTTCATTACAGCAAACATCTGAGCATCCTCTTTCCTGAGACAATGCTCCTTGGACTCTAAGAGCTAATGCCCCAAACCAGGAGGAAGCTGAGCTCTGGCAATCTCAGAACTGATTACATATTCTGCCCCAAATACATGCTCCTGCCATGTCAACCTAAATGGATCGTCATTCAAAAGGATATGTAAGAACTGTTGTGGTTTTGCCTGTGAGCAGACTGTCTGCTAGTAGGGTCTAAGATTTTTGTATAGCGACTATACAAATTTATTTGGCTTTAACGCAAGCCCTCCTTGGGTGTGGCTCGCTGTATTTAGAGGGAGAAGAGGGCTGAAGTACTTCCTAGCATACCGTACGTGAGTCTCTCAACCACCATTTTTAATTAAAGAGTGAATGGCTAATTGATCCTATTGGTTTCCCATTACCTTCTGAAAATCCAAATGCTTCTGCTTGCAGATCGTTTCACTGTAAAATGTAGCAGGCCTCTAAAACGTGCTGGCCGTGTGGGGGATGTAGTGATTCTTTTTCGGTTTTGGCTTTGAGGAGGGACATTTTACGATCATCTTTAGATTTTACTAGGAGTAGTAAAAAATCTCTCCGTAATGATAATTTTAGCATGTGGGGCTTTGGCTGAGGTTGCAATCTGGAAATCGCGTTTCAACTGTAGCACTTTTTCAGGAAAATGCAAATTCCTGAATTCAGTTCTGTGATGCTTAGGAAATATTAGCATGCATTCCAACATGCCTGAAGGCCTTCATAGTCGTGGATTATCTAGGAACTCAAGCAGAGAAGTTCATATGCATTATCAGAAAATTTTCATTATGTCAGATATATGATTGTGTGTGTACATGGTCATAAATGGTCATGTGGATATGCGTGTGTACATAAAGGCCTGACGTAACATTAGGTGTCATTTCTCAGGATCTGTCCTACTTATTTATTAAGACAGGATCTCTTGCTATCCTAGAGCTTGCTGCTAGACAGGCTGACCAGTAAGCCCCAGTGATTGGCCTATCTCTGCCCATCCCAGTACTGGCATTATAGGGAGACACACCCATGCCTCACATTTTACATTGGTTCTGGGGGTCAAATCATTAACTCATGCTTACATGGCAAACAATTTGCCCACTGAACCATCTTTTCTACCTTGCACACATGATCTCTGGAAAGTTTCTATAGATGCTATTTAGGCATCTTGGCATCTCACAATGATGCCTCTCACGGGTCTTTGTCTTCTGGGTTGAATGAGAGGCTGGAACGCATGCCACACTGCTTCCCACTGGTTATATAGACTCGCTGAACTGCGTGTATGAAATGTTAAATGCATACCTCTGACGTCAGGCCATTTGCTGTCTCTAGTCCTGGGTGTTGGATCTTCAGAGTACTCTTTCTGGTCAAATACAGCACATTTACTTTCCTGTCTGTTTTCTGTGTGTCTGTTCCCTTTCTTTCCTCCGTAGTGAGCAATTATAAGAGGAGAATTGCAGAACTGGAAGAGTCTGGCATCTTCTGCCTTTATTAGAGTGTCCTCAGTGTGCATAGTTAGCTGTACTGACAAGACCCTCTCCCTGATTTCGTCTGCCTCTTTCCTATTTCAGTGGGAAAGGAACTGAACCCAAATCCAGAGAACTCCCCATCATAAGAATAAAATGAAACAGAGCATATGGAACTGACCTTACCAAGTGATGTTTCTTCCCTCGCTAACTTTCAGGTTAAGTGATGGTAGATACACTTAAGCTGCTTCCTTGTGACTAAGGAAGAAAATGTCAACCATACATACAGTGCAATAGTTTCCATTCTTAAAAAGGGATCCTGAAATATATGGCAACATGGGGGAACTTGGAAATTTTACAAGATGAATTAAGATAGTTAGAGAAAAGCAAATAATGTTTGCTAGATAGTTTGATTTTTCTCTCTTATTTTCACTCTCCTGTTTCTTATTTCCACTTGGTCCTCAGACTACTGTTTCTACTTCACAAATAGTTGGGGTCAAACATTTTATCTTCAGGTCTAGTTACAGAGTTTGGGCAGCTGCTCACACCCGGCTTATACTCAGAGGATATTTAAAGGATTTCAGTTGAGACTCAGAAAAAAGAGGAGAAGGTGACTGGATTGGGGCTAAATATCACTGCCTATCTTTTTTACCATAAAGGGAAACAAAGATTAGTTAAGGCTGTTGCATGCTCAATCGGAGTCCTCAAACTTGGTTCTTTTGATCCAAGAGCCATTCAGTTAGCTTATGTCTAATCTTAAGTGTCAGGGCTAAATCTGAACGAATGTATTAAAAATGAAGCTTTGAAATCTGTATAACTCTGGACAGGAGATTATGTCTTGGCCTCGGGTTCCCTGTGCATAGGAAGGAAGAGGGAGCCACATGGTTCGGCCATGGTCACCAAAAAGGCGACAAGGCAACAAGGCTCTGTGGTACAGAACTCTTTCCTCAGCTCTGCCCCCTGGGTCTACAAGTCCCTGTAGGTAATATGAGAGTATGGCGGAGCTCCTGCCTAAGAACTTTCGTCACAGTGGAGGTGCTGTGCGTGGGTTCAAGTTCGCCAGTCCCAGAAAGTGCTTCGGGTTGACGCTGTATACCTTTTATGCCTACACATGTTCAATTCAAAACTTTTTACGTGGCTGAATTTCAAAAGACATGCAATTCCTATACTTGGTATATTCTAGCTCTGAGATTTTAGAATTCATGGTTTTAAATGCTTAGGTTAGATATTTCCTAGTATGCCAAAGTTGATTCTCTGTAATACGAATGCAAGGATGAAGTTTGCCTTTTGTGCTTCCCCAGCATCCTAGAAAGCTCTTCTCTCAAGTTAGCCTTCCACAAACTTGATAAAGTATCCTTCCCAATGTCATTAATATTGAAAACTGAGGTGCATGTGTGAAATAAAGGTAGGAGAAAGAGGCTGAGTAAACAACAAATCGATTGGTCACCAGCAATTGGCCAACATATGATTATTATTTTCTATACAGAAACAAAAACTATGGGTGTAAAATTACACTGGAAAATCCTTTAAGGTTCTTAATCTGTTCGTGCTATAGCCTTTCCTTAATTAGAAATGTGCAGGTAGATTGAGGAATAACAATCCACTCAGTCACCTTCATTACCCTTACATGAGCTACATGGCATCTGAGGAGACATGTATAGTCAATTTCCCCTGAAATTATATATCACAGTCCATGTCACTTCAAAAGTCAAATGAATCACGGTAAGGTTTTCTTTGCCCTGTGTCATTGCTGTACCCACAACACGGAGGCAGGCACTCAGTTGTCCTGCTCTTCAGACTACAATGAAGCTAATTATCAGATTGCTTAAGAGCTACAAGGACATCTTGTTCCTATTTTTAAAAAAATAAAATTTAAAAAAGAATAGGAAACACAAACCAGAAATCAACTTTGATGGATAGGCTGAAGAAATTAATAACTTCTCGTTCTCATCATACTATATCCATTTGCTTCTATTATGAGAAATAAGGAATTTAATTGGAGCCTGGTCACTGGCCATCTTTATGTCCATATGGAGAGAATTGGACCTGGTATCTCAAGACAGTGTGAGACTTTTTCAATGTGGTCCCCAGTGCTCCTTGAGACCTCATCACCATCGGAATCTTAGCTTAGCACAGGGGTGGGGAGTGGGGAGCATTGGGAAGGTAGATCACACCAAGGAGTTAAGTAAACAAGTGAAAGAAAATTTAAATGTAAGTTGATAATTTTGAAATGCTTTCGGTCCCAGATTTGGACCCTGGAACTCAAGGATCAGGAATGTTAGCCAAGTGCTCTATTACAGGCTAAAGTTATGTGAATCTGTAAGAAGATAATCAGGCCCAGGAGATCTGCCTGACCTCTGATCCTGGTTGTCATGACCATGGTGTAAAAAGGAACAAATATCACCTTACTAGGACACTTCAAAGGACCATGAAAATGAGAGTAAATGCTATCTGTGAACAAAGTTCATAATCTATTATGGTGGTAGGGTCTCCATCCCTCTGGTTCGATTCTCCTTAAGCTCTGCCTAACTTTTCGCTGGTCTTTTAGCCCTAGGTGCTGACTCTCTTCCTTTCATTCCAACTTATCATGGCTGAGTATCACAAACTGGTGACCTGGTAAGGAATGCCATCTTTTATTGCTATACTACCAACCCTGCAATCCACTCAGTCACGGAACATGAATTTCCTGTCCTTTGGAGGAGTTGGATGAAACTGAAAGATAGAATTGGTCATTACCCAGCCTTGATGAGTGGTCCAGACAAGAAGGCTCTCCCAAGCAGAGCTGATGCAGATGGGATCACAAGAGACCTTGAATAAATAGTCAGCCATTTGGTGCGGTCAGATCACCAGGTGAGATGACAAAGTGTGGCTGGTGAGCAAGGATTGAGGGCTGTCCTTGAATTTGTTACTTTTCTCACGGTTGTGATAAATCAAAGCACGTTTAGTAAGGAAAGGTTCACTTTGGTACAGAATTTGTGGAAACCGTCTTTTGTTGCAGGGAAGACAAGTGGTAGGACTGGGGTCCGCTGATCACACTGCATCCATAGTCAGGAAGCAGGGAACAAGGCATAGACAAATGGTGGCTTTCTCCTTTCCCTCTTTTGATTGAGTCCAGGACCCCACACTGTAGGGTGTTCTTCCCTGATGATTCAGGGTAGGTTTTCCTTCCTTAACTCCTGTCTGGAAATGCCATCACAGACACACCAAGAGGACTGTCCCTTGGCTGACTCTAAATCCTCTTGAGTTGACAATAAAGATTAGCTATCACAAACCTGTGTGGCAAATTTGACTTTTTCACATAGGAAGCAAATTGTTTAAATTGTAGAAACTTGGGAAATTTCTATGACGATTCTGACCTCTTTAACCTTCTAAACTAAGGTCAAGTAACGGACTAGCATCTCCTTATGGAATAGTAATTCTATTCAAGATAGGCTTACAGCAAATCATTTACCAAATTTTGAGAAGATAGGAAGTAGTGTAAGCTGGGAAAAGAGTGAGTGATGGGGAATTGAGGAAGAATAATAAAACATCAGCATAAAGAATTCATCAGTGAACATTATAGAAGCAGTCTTACGCCTAGACTCCCTCAGTGCTGGAGTTCTTTATCTTTTTGTCTGTCATGATGTGACCACATGTGGAGTGAATTTTCTATGAGACAAATAATCCCAGTACAGTTTTGCTCATAAACAATTTGGGAACCCCTCAAAATTTTGCTCACAAACACTTTAGGAACCTTGTCAGCTCTGAAGGCAGAGTGAATTTGGCTTTCTGTGTCAGTTACCCTTTGCTTGCTGGCTTGAGTTGTGACGTGATTTTAGAAGTATCAGAGTCCCGGAAAGGCTAGGAAGGAGTTGGAAAATATTCTTCCTTCATCTCTCAATCTTTAGAGGTAAAGAAAGACAAATTTGTAAGTGTAATTGTTCTGAGTGTGTGACCTAGCCAAGGGGTTTTGTGTCTTAGGACCATGGGCAAACTCTTCCTGTCTGGGAAGGGTTACAAAAGCTCCAAGAACTTTCCAATTATGTTAAAGTTTATCCCATTCACTAATTTGGACTTCAGGTTCTTGCCTATAGTTAATAGTGTGTTCCAGATGAGTTATAAGAACCCACTTTGTTGAACTAGTTGAGGCTTCTGTTTCGTAGGAACTGCTTTTGTTAGCTTGAGATGGACATAAAGTGAATCACGTCCCCATTTCTGTCTATTGTAATGAAGTTTGTTGAGGGCTGCCTTTTTCAGGGTGTATGGCAATCACAGAAAAAAAAGGCTGATATATGTCCTGGGAATGCTGTACGCTATCCATTATAAGAATATTAAAAAAGTAAATGAGAGATATTTTCTGCAGAGAGGTATTAAGGAGAAAAAGAGCCCCTACAACATTGTTCTACTTTAAAGTTTGAAGGTTAAATTGTGTGCACGATGTAGCTTTTCCCAGAGAACAAGGCAGAGAGATGGCTTGTCATAGGTCAAAGCCAGAACAGTGACTTGCTTTGATGGGGTGGGGGGCTGACTTATGTAACAGGAGGAAATTTGCTTAAATAATGACTGCAGAACCAAAATGCAGCACTATAGGAAATTAATTAGGGTAAAAATTTAAAATGCTATAAATAACTATGTTAATTTAATTTCCCATTGCTCTGTAGAACGCACAGAACATAAAATTCACAGATCGACTCGTAAAGTTGGGACTACACTTTATTCTGATAGCACAGGCTGTGCTCTCACCTTTGGGCTGTCACGAATTTTAAAGGAGAAATGATTTTGAAAGCACATTTATTTTTATTTTGAGCATGTCAAAGGCGAGCACTACTTACACTGTCCACATTCTTTTAAAAGTTTTTTGTTGTTGTTGTTTTGTTATTTTGTGTGCGCAAGGTGCCATTCTGTGGGGCATGTGTGTGGATGTCAGAGGGCAACTTTGTACAGTTGGTACTTTGTCATCTTTTTCATGTGGGTTTCATGGGTTGAAATCAGGTTTTCTAGGTTGTGTTAAAGATGCCTCTTCTTGTTGAACCACCTCTGCAGACCTGATGGCTTACCGTGCCTGGCAAATTTTTGGTAATGGGTCTAGGCCCAAGTCAAATGTCTTAATTCCATATGTCTGTAATTACCGAGAGTTGCTTATCTCTAAGAGGCTCACGATTAGCAAATTTTGCCTCTTTACTAAAAGATAATATGGTAAATATGCTTTGGAATCAGAATATAGAGATTAGAATTCTGGCTCTACTTTGGACTAGCTGTATGCCCCAAGCTATGTGTCAAAATGTTCACCTACTCTGTACTTGGTACATTGTTCTCAGATCTAAACCCAACACATGTCAGAGGGCAACTTTGTATAGTTGGTACTTTGTCATCTTTTTCATGTGGGTTTCATGGGTTGAAATCAGGTTTTCTAGGTTGTGTTGAAGATGCCTCTTCTTGTTGAACCACCTCTGCAGACCTGATGGCTTACTGTGCCTGGCAAGTTTTTGGTAATGGGTCCAGGCCCCATGCTAAACAGGAATAAGTTATTCATGTTGTAAAAGTTTGTAGTTGACCAAATTATCCAAATTATCTCATACTACGGGATTTATTTTATGTTCTTCTACTCTGAGATATTCAAGAATCTTTATATCACGCTTTCCCTGTTTTAGAGTTTGCTTCTCTGAATGTACTATCAAAGAAAGAGAAGAAGACCTTATTCATACTCGTTCAAGCAAGACCTTAAAGAATACACTGCCTGGAGGTTAAACTCTGAGGCAGAGGTTCACATTGACCCACATGAAGAATTACTGAGCATCATGGGACATGTTTGTAAACTAGATTTAGAGTGATAACTGGCCAGTAACATGGCCCACAAATGGGAGAACTGGACACAGAGATGGCTAACCACATAGAAGAAAGGGCAATCATATCTAAATTTCAGCATAAATAACCAAAAGTTTTAAATGTAAGATGGTCCCTACTACATCTAGGACACACTGTGCCAAAATATCAGTGATTCAAAGTTAAGGGATTGTCTTTTCAATTTCATTTGCTAATATGATAACTCACTTTATGTGATAGCTTTATAAAAGTATGTATTGTCTCCTAAATTTCAGGAGATTTTACATTAGAAACGCTCTTTTTAAAAAAAAAAAACTCAAATATCAAGTATATCTATTCTTTATTGTAGAAGAATAAGCTAGGCAGATAGAGCGATTCCTGTGCCCTTAGAGTTGTGGGGTATGTACCCTCTAGCCCTTCAAGCCCCTACCCAGTCACTTTCTTGATACAGGGTGCCTTATTGACCACCATTGTGTTTGCTAGGCTAACTGGCCTGAGTCTCACAGGTACCCCCTATCTCAATCTTGCATCTCACCATAGGAATGCTAAGATTTCAGGCATGAAATATTGTTTCATTTTTATGTGGGTTTAGGCTACTCTAACTTGGATCTTCGTAAATACATAGCAATCATTTTATCCATTGATCCTTTTCCCTAGTCCCCAAATAATAATTTTAACATCCTGCACTATGAGGTCCAATCCAAGGGCAATAACAAGAATTCTTACTCATTAGCAGTTTGCAGCTTCCAGTATTTCAATGCACGACATCATGTCTTGGTTAAAATGAAGTGGAGGATATTAACTTACATTAGTAAATTCCAGAATTATGCTTGGCTTAATATATGAAGAGTCTTACTCACATTATACCTGCCACAGATGAGGAAGTCGTATGCCTGGGTGAATATAATCCTTTTATTGGTTTGTGTGGACACAAACCACCAGAGGGTTGTTTGAAAATCTTTTGAGATTCAAAGAAATTAGATGTGATATTAATATTATAAACTCAGCAGGAGAGTAAAAGTGGAGATAATTTTCAAAGCTAAAGTGCGTTTAATAAAAATGTCATTCTTTTGTCCTTATGTCCCTTAAGGATGACTTATGTATTTGCATTGTTGACCAGAATTACAGAAGAACGAGAGAGTCAGTGAATTAATATCTTTCGAAATCCACTCTGTTATCATCTCAGTAGTAAGCACCCCCAAGCCAGCATGTTCTGTACTAATGCACCCACACATCCAAAGTAGAAACTGGTTTGTAAAAGCATCCAAGTTATTATTTGAGAATAATTGACCCACATTTTAATTATGTGTAGAATATGGATTTAACTGTACTTTTCCACTCCACTGTTGGGACAGAGAAAAGTTTGTGCATAGTGACTTGTCTTCTGGTCAAATATTTTATACTTATAAATGTAAAATTTTCAAGAAGATTGGCGAGAAGTATTATGAGTAAAACAAATACATATAGATTGATTAATTTTTGAAGAAAATCACAAGTCTAGCATTAGTCAAAGAAGAAATGATTAGACAAATTTTAATATGTCTGCCTTCCAAACAAGCTAGTTGGCAATCCAATTAGCTTTAAGAACAGAGATTTACCAAAAGTAAGTATTAATCAATGTTCTAATTATTTCTTGTGAATTTACTCATTTGCTCTAAGAGTCTGAAAACTTATCTTAACTTTTTGGCAAATCATTCAGAAATTAAAGCATCATGAGTCTATATGCTTATTAAATATTGTAAGTGCGTCGTTTTACTCACATAAGAGTTACTGTGGTCCCCTTGTTATTTGATCCTTGTGTTAGGCAGGGAGAAAAACAATGGCTATTACAAAATGGGTCACTTCTCTATTTTCTTTGGAGGTTGCATTATAGTAAAGGCTTGCAATTAGCAAAACCAGAAGGGAGAGGCAAGAAACATCTCACTGCATTCTGTGTCTTACTCTTTCCAAAGCTTCCAATTCTTCCCACTGTAGAAAAAATGGAATTTAAATCATTTCACCATTAAAGCTCAGTTCAGGCTACAGTAAAAGATGGTTGGAGTATCTTTTAAAAATACAAGAGTACACAGGTCTACCCCAGTGAATCATGTCATGGACTTGGAAGATAAGACCAAGCTTCCAATGTTTGCCAATGTTCAGAAACACTGAATTAAACTTAGACAAACCAACAAAATATAACTACACACTGTTCTTTGTATGGATTAAAATAGTAAAGTGAAACATAATTTTAGTAGTATAATCCGGTTATGCCCAAGGTATCACCATGTAATGTGTAATGACTATAAAATTATTGAAAAATATTTTGCATTCTTTTTCGTACTAAATCTTTGGAATGTCGTGTTTGTATGTCAGACTTAGATGCTCTTAATATCAGTGTCAAGTGTTCACGAGAAATACATGTATTATATTTGAAGTGTATAAAACTTACAGTTGAGATTTAAGTATGGGGGTTGTTTGAGGTACCTTTGGACTGGGATCCACAACGGCATTTTAATTGGTTGTGCCTTTTTGTAATGTTCTATGCCCAAGGCAAAGAGAAGTATCCTTGATGAAGTGTGAGAACTACAATCATCTGTGGATGAAAGGACAAATATTTAGAGTGTTGTTACAGATTATTCTGGTTCAGTAAAATAAAGGTTGTAGACATTTCTCCAAGATCCATGACTTCACTAGCCATGGGTAGTTAGCTACGTTTTCAGTAAAAGACATAGTTTCTCTCTTGCTGAGTGGGTATTAAGTCCAATTAGAGAGCTGTTAGTTACCATCAAGAACAGTGTAAAATAGGGGATAGAAAAATTATAAAACCTGGAAGGTTTACTGAGACTGTGTCATCTACGTGAGAACTAAGTATGAACTGAATGAGGACAGTGGCAATGGGCATGACAAATGGATGAGAAAAACCCACAGGGCCTCACCTGTACTATAGCTACAGGCACCTAAGCAATGCTGAGAGAGGAAGAAACAAGTCTTTCCCGGGGAAGAGCACACCATCTGCTTATTAAATACCAAATTCTCTACCCTGAAAACATACGTGAGGGCAACATTAAACAGACTGAGTAGTTATGTGAGGAATATGTGTGTATGGATGTATGCATGCATGTGTGTGTATGTATGTATGTATATGTCGGTCTGTATGTATGTGCATGTATTTGCATATAACAAGTTAATGAAAAACAGGAGGGCATAAATTTGAAAGAGAGCAAAGAAGGGTAATGGGGAGGGGGCTAAAGGAAGGAGAGGAAAGAGGAAATGATGTTATTGTAAAATAATCTCAAAAATAAAAGAAAATTTTAAAAATGAAAAAAACTGACAGTTAAAACCCCTCACAACTAAAAAAAATAATTTTTCGTAAATCAAGCTTTTTAGAGCAAGCTTAAAATTTTCCAATAATTACATTGAGTATCATCTCAAAATCTGATTACAAATCAAAGAAAGCCAGTCAGAAAAAGCTTGAGTTTTGTTTGGGTGGTGGATTTACTGCTTTCAATCCCACTTTGGTGTTGTTGAGTTGTAGAGTGATTCCTTTATGCCAGTCTGTGTTCCTTATTTACTAGATAAGCATGAGGTAGCAACAGAATTACCATTAGAATCAATTATGAAGAAACGGATCAAGTATCAGCCATGATGCCTGCTGGACAGTAGACTTTCAGTTAGCACCTCTCTTCCTGTCTCCTATCTAAGCAGCCCCCTAGTCAGATCTCTATATTAAAAGAAAAAGTAAAATAGAAGTGACAAAGAATTTCCTGTCTGTACCTCTTTGCTTGTGATTACCTTTCTAAATCCATTCACCTCATCCTTTCTTCTCTTGTTGCCCATCTTGTCCATGAAACTCACCAACAAACAGCATGACCTTCAGAAACTTTCATAAATTTCAAGACGTTTGACTTGATAACACTACCTTAAATTGATATAACATATTCTTTGTCTAAGACAACAGTTGCATGGTGGTAACTCATAGGGACAAGCCAACCCATAGCCCTGGTTTATGTGTCCAGCGCAGGATAGCTTGCTGACATGGCATAGTCCCTTTCAGTGGCCTTGTGTTCTCAAGGGCCCAAGTCCAACATTGCTTCCCTTTCTACTTTGAAACTGACCACCAGCTATTACTTTCTGTCGTCACCCTGTACTAATGATTTTGTTTATCTGTTACCATAACTTCTCTGCCCCAAGTAGGCCCATAAGTATATTAATTCTGGTTCATTCCATTGTTAAATCAACACTCTAAATCCCCAGGCTATCTTCCAAAAACCTAAGGTTCCTCACCTAAACTGACAAAGAATTACTTCCTTCTGGTTCCCAAAGCTGTCTACTGGCTTTTGGAGTCAGGGCTCGTGTGCTTGTGTGATCTGGATGGACAGATGTCCTGCAATGGGATTTTTGACTTAGAAATGTATGGAACTTTTCCTCTTCTGCTGAAATACCACCCTGGTTGCTTCTCAAGCCTAAACTTGGGTCAATCCCATCAGCTCTGAAGAGGATTTTGTGCAGACGATCAGAAATGCCCTGAATGAGCTTCCTGGAGAAGAAATCATTAGCACTCTTCTAACACACAGGTGACATTTTAGTGACAACACAGGATGGTATCTAAGATGCTAAGAAACAGCAAATTGTTGCATATCAACTTTGTTTTTAGTAAGAACTTGGAGGAGTTTTTAGGTTGTTCAGTTTGATAGTGACTTTAGGACTTCCAGGTTCTCATACCTATTGAGAAATTTTGAAATACGATTTTATTCTCTGTAAGGAATTATTTTGCATTTTCAAATTTTCAGAATTGTTTTTCAAAGTTTAAATGCCTTTAGATGTCACGAAACTTATTTTTTTCATTTAAGGCTATAGGACAAATAGAGCTAGGGAATGGTTTCTGGTTCAGCCCAGTTCACCTAATAAGATAACCATGACTTGTCTGCCTGAATTCAAATTCATTTTCTCACACTGAAGCCCTAGAGATGTATAGACATTACATTTATTTTTAAGTAAGATTATATTAGAATTTTAAAGATAATTCTATTTGTCCTATTAATGTTAAATATGAAGGTTATTTGGAAAAAATAAATCTTCAAACACATCATCACGCGTGTGTGTGTGTGTGTGTGTGTGTGTGTGTGTGTGTGTGTTTTAGGAAAAAAAACCCAAAATTATGTTTTGTGACATTTTCCCTTAGTCTAGCACTTGTCGATTATAGCATTATAATTGATATAAAGTACGTACAAATTTATAAGAAAACAATACATATTAAAAATTTTGCAAACAAAATTGATACTGTCTGTTCTAGTCATGTCTTTATTCATACAATATATAAAATGTTGCATATGAAATTAGGTATTTTTATTTTACACCTCTTCACTTTTTCTTTCTTGGAATAGGTTACCATTGTTTCTTTGAATAGAGAGTAATGCAATCTTTCTGTTGGCAGTATAATTCCACAGAATAAATATGCTATAATTTATTTTTATCAATATGCCATGTGTATTTCTAATTTTTTCACTAGGCAATTTTTTCACTAGATATTAAAGCTAACATTCTCATTCATGTCTTGTTAGAGAGCTCTATGTGTTATTTGCTTGAAGTCAACTCCTAATATTGGAGTTAATGAGTCTCGGGTTATGAAAAGGCATTATTCATCAACATTGTAGTAGATACTGTGAAATTTCTCCCTACAGTACGCTTTCTATTGATTTACCTATGCCTCCACCACTATGTTTTGTGTCTAACTGAACTACATGAAAAGGTATATTTGATTTTTAGATCTCTGATTAATACTTCCCTTTCCCTTTCTAAACTTCTTTTGATAAGGAAGTGTAGGCAAACCCTAGTATTTTTTTATTTATGCATATGAAATCAATATAATGGATTTACCAAATGCTATATGTACAAAGACTGAGAGAATGTGTGTGTGTAGAGCTAGCTACTCCCCGTATGCACATACTGTTTCTTCTTGTCCACCTGCCACCTCTTTTTACATGCACACACACACATGTGCACACACACACACACACACACACACATGCACACAGTCAGAAACATCTGTCTCAAGCAGACCAAAGTCTATCACTAAAGGGGTCATGCAGTTGGAGAATGTACTCTTATTGCTTCTATAGCTACATTTTGTAACTTGCTACATGAGAAACTTTGATGAAATTGCCCAATAAAACCCTTTCAGGTTTAACATTTTTGGATCTGTATTTGTGTTTATGAGTTTTCTGTACTATCACTGGAGATTTGAAAAGCAGTAAAAATTGCTCCTCACTCTAATTAAGCCGCATTATATTTCAGTATTGTCTTATCTAGTCCAGACAGCAAATTATCTTTCACTGTATGCCCTTGTGCTCTAGGCCTTGTGATATCATGAGCTTTGATTGGGCAAATCACGTTTTGATAAACCTTTCTACTCTAAGGAGTAGAGCTAAAGTACTTCTTCTCTGACAGTCCATCTAGGGATTCAAACCTTTGACTTAAACTCTTGTACAGAACTATTAGGTTTTTCTTATAAAATGTAATAGGTAACAAACCCCAAATTTAAATTTTCCCCTTTTCCCTCTGATGAGTCCATAGGGTAAGCTAAATATTTCAGTTTATCTGATCCATTTTGGAGAGACAGAAGCAGAGCCAGAAATTCCTCGCCTCTGTTACTGCATGTCTACCCATTCATTCCAGATCCAGCTTGAGTCCTGGAGTCCAGAGAACTGAGTGACAACTGCCCTTCAGGTACCTAGCAAGTCACTTGTCCTGATGGCTAAGGCACAGGCTGTTCACTTCTAAAGCCCGAATATTGTTTCCATTTTCATGAAGATGTTGTTACAGACAACAGAGACAGCCACTTTTGCAATTTGTTTGTCTGAGATTATGTGGCCAGGGTCTTTACTCATTCTCGTGGCCTTTGCACACTTAGCACTAGTTTATTATCTGCATAAATATATCTTCTGTGTCCCATCAGGAATCTGTTTTTATTTGGTTTGCATCACTTTCCACATAGGATGAATGTAAGGCAGGTATCTTTAAAAGGTCTAGCTGGGCCTTACTAACTCACTGAGTCTCTCATTCTTTTGCTTCCTGGCTTTAATTGTAGTCAGTTAGAAACAGCCACCTGGATGAATTACCTGTTTTAGATTTCGAGAAAAACAATCAATAGCTTCTCAAAAACAGAGCAGTGGAATGTAAAATTCCCCCGAGATCCACTGGTTGTCCTGTCTTATAGATAAGAATTCTGCAATTCTGTATTCCAGGATCTGGGCAAACCAAGTCGCCCTCACATGGCTGATCCCTCTTTTCCTCTTGTCCCTTGTCTTCCTATCCATCACCATCTCAAAAGCCTACACCTCCTGATGGTTAACCAATGCAGGCTGGAAGCCAGCTTGGGTTCTGGAGCCTACAAAGCCATATTAATTAATTTATACCTATAGATGTTGAAGTTTTGAAAACTGGATGGAAAAAAGTAAAAGAGAAGCCAGAGTCAACCCTGCATTTTTCCCACCTACCTGCAATGGATTGGCCTTTCCCTACCTCACATACTCCTGTCTCCTGTCACAACTCCCAAGTCCTCTGCCTTTCCCAGATTCCTGGCTTTAATCTTTTATTCCTTGCGCAGATGCTGCTGCCAAGTGTCTGGGGGCCCTGCCCTCCGTGGACTCCCTCTTTTCCTCTTCCCTTCCATTTGTTGGTCTCATCTTCCTGACATTTCTCTCTTCCCCACATCTAAGAGCCAGCTCTGTATTTACATCTTTGCTTCTCTCTCCTGGCTTCTGTCTCTATAGTAACAAGATCAAGAAGCAAGAAATGCTGGGTTCTATCAGCAGGGGGCGGGAGAGTCCCGGGAAGAAAAGGGAAAGAGCTTTCCAGAAAGCCATAGATTCCATCCTATGTGTGATGATTGCTGATGCCTGTCAGACACCCTTTGTTTCCCATTCTCCACCGGCTCCTTCCTCTTGCTTAGAGGATCACTTCCTGCAGTGCCTGCTGGGGTGGAAGAAGATGTCAGAACTGAGGGCGGTAATCCCTGCTCGCCTAGGCTTGTTACCGGCTGCCTACTAGCTTCGTTTCAGACTCTGCTCAACAGTTGTTGACCATGCAGCAACCTGGCCATCCCTTCTGGCAAGTCTAATTCTGTAAACTGGAATTGGACCCAGGGACATGTAGCTTTCAGAAGTTATCCAGGACTTCCCAGTGCAGGTCTCCAGAGAGGTGTTCAAGTACCAACTAAAGCTGCCTTTTAAATATGGAAAGGCTCAGCCCCAGACAATGGATAAGACTTTCTGAATGGTGAATTCAACAGATTGACAGATCCCAGCATCCCAAATATCTGTTTCATGAAAACCACCCATCTGAGGTATCCAAGAACATTTATTTCTCAATTCAATGACGAATATAGGCAAGGTTTTTTCCCCACAAAAGCTATAAAGAATTCTAGTGTTCGAGGATATGGATATTAAAAATTCAGTCTTTTGATAAATGCCAATCTTGGGACTTGATTCCCACACACTACTTGATATAATAAATGTGTAGTTGCCTGTGAGCCTGAGTCTAGTTGTTAGTTGTGAAGTAGCTTTATGAATACATGTGATTAACCTTACAGCACGATCAAATCAAAATGAGTGAGTTTCTCAGATCAGCAATACCCCTTCTGTGTGCTCCGTTTTATCCCTTTGCCTATTCTGGATCCTTTCTAAGCACTGAGGTTCTTTCTGTTCCTCCCACTAAAATGACCATGGTGAAGGTTCATTTCACAGGTTCGGGCCATACACAGCAGGGTGCATTCTAATCTCACTTTGCCATAGTTAGGCGATAGATAGCCATGATTGTTGGATTAAAATACCCAGGTATGTGAACATTAAATTCAATGTTTTGTCAGAATTCCACAGAGAACCAAGAAAAGGATATTAATTTTAAGTGAATAAGTACAATTTTACTCACAGTCTGGGGAATATTATAAGATTACAGGTATAGCTAATTTTAAGAACTTTATGAGCTTTTGTAGAATACATACTCAAGGGGAAAACCAGCAAGAAATTGCATGTATATAATTGAGCAACAAATAAACCACACTAGAGATGCCCAGTGGTGCAACTGGAAAACTTGCCCTCAGAATTTCAGTTGAATTCTGTCCCTCAGGCTTTACTGGAGCCCATGTTCCTGGAGCTTTTGCTTTGGGGTTTTGTAATGGCAAGGGGAGGCATAATTGTATTCAGATCATTGGTGGGGGGGAACTTTATGAAGGGGCTGAAAACCCTAGAAAACAAAATCTTGGAAATCTACTGAATGCCCTTGTGTTTTATTAGCTGGTGCTTTTCATAGCTCATAATAAAGTCAGCTGAGAAGGTCATTTCTTGAACAGTGCTATGCATATCATAGTGTCTGACTTCTCAAATTGTTTATAAGCAGACAGGGTGAGGATTTTTAATAAATACTTGGCCAAGAGAAGTGTTCTGATATGTATGTTTATGAATCAAGCAACGAAAAGTTGAATTGGATTTCTCCTCCCCACTCCCTCTTCTCTGCCGTCACCCCAGGGCAGCAAACTCCAACTGCATTGAAACTATGGTTACTATATTCTTGCTCTTCTTTCTGCATCTTGTAATTGTAGAAATCATGGGGGCATTGCAGAGCTATTTACATATTCTCTTTCTAACTCAGCTGAAGCAGTTGTTTTCACCTTCATCTTTGCCATCTCTAGCCATTCTTCTTGAAGTTTCTCTGTAGTCAAATAGAGAGATCCCATGGGGAAAATGTTTATCTAAGAACTTTTTTCCAGCTCAAAAATTGAGGTATAAATATGAGAATCAACATCAAGTGGCTTCATGGAAGCAGTGTAACAGGAAACCATCATGAAGGGATAGGGGTCAGACACACAAAGCACAGAGACTTGTTGCAATAGTTTTCAGAGTGTTGAAGACTAGACAGAAAGGAGATAAATGCAAAGGAAAGTGTGTGTGTGTGTGTGTGTGTGTGTGTGTGTGTGTGTGTTTGTGTGTGTGTCTAATATCTGCAGGAACAGCACTAAAGTTAGAGGCAAAAGTATATTGTGATGAAGCACATATATAATTCATATCTTTGTATTCATGCTATTTTGTGGAGAAATTCGCTTTATAAAATAATGAAATTCAGTCCAATAAAACTGAACTAATATACAACATTGCTGATGTACAGTTATTTTTCTACTTGATTTATGGAACAAGGTGAGCAGGATAAAGTAGTTTGGCCCAAGTTCAGTTTTTACCCATTTGAACTCCCATCTTTCAAGCTTAGGTTTAGGCATTGAACTGTTGCTTCTGTTTGTCTTCCTTAGATATGGAGTTAATTATGCGAAGCTGATTGTGGTCTTTAACACTGATGAGTGGCCTTTGAAAGGTTTGTTGGCAATTTCACTTGATACTTCTTTTTGTTGAAGGTGCAGTTTGAAAAGTGAAAGCCAGCTAATCAGTTTAGGTTTAATTTACACTGATTTTGTACATATTCTTCTTGTCTTTCATATGAAAATATATTATAGGTGTTTTGTTCCTAATACTAAGAGGAGAGGGCCATGAAGCTTTCAGAATGGCATCACTTGAAATACGGCAAGCATCCAGACAGGTGTAATTCAGCTTCCTCTCTCTGGGTAACACTGATACTTTAGGGGAGGCTTTTGTCCTTAGTAAGTAAAAGTACGCATGCTGCAACGCCTCTCCTGTCATTCAATATTTATAATTCCATGCATTTTCTGCAGGAAGAGGATTTGGTGTTCACATTTTCCAGATATGGTAATTGATATTATAACGTAAGAGTCTTTTCTTTTCTGGTGATTCTGCAGTTTGAGTTCAGGTCCTTGAGCATGCAAAACAAACACTCTACCCAAGAGCTAGATCCCAGTCTAAACATAATAGTCTTACATCATATAGTAGGATTTTTTTTATAATTTTTCCAATTTAAATCAAATATATAAAGAAATCAAAACAAAGTCTTTTTTAATGAAACATGTTGCATGGATATTCTGCATGGAAACATCAAAGTATTGTTTAGTGTAAGTGTGTATCTGTCACATAATAACAAAAACAATTATTGGCCTCTAAGTCTAATGGTTTGATGCAATGCCTTGTATCACAATTGGCTGGAGTAGTTGGTGCTTGATAAATTGTAGGACGTGCAGAAAGGAGAAAGGTCTATAGAGAAGATCAAAATAGTTATCAATTATCTCAAAACGCATAAGTGTATGAAGTATTTCCACATGACTTTCTTTGCCACAAACTACTTTCAATGCTCCAGCCAACTGTGAGTTACTCTTGGCTAACCCAGCTTGAAGATTTGGTTCCTAAGATGTCTTCATCCCTTCATGTGCTCACTTAGTTGATAGATGCTATTATTAAGGCAGCCCAGCGTTGCAGATCTCTAATCAAACCTAGATGACTGGAACACTGAGAAAGAAAGATGATAAATGCATAGCAGGCTGGGTAACAGAGTGAGTTCAAGGTAAGCATGGGCCACTCAGTGAGACCCTGTCTCCAAGGAAAGGTAAAAAGAAGCCTGTGGATATGCAAATGTCCAGTGTCACAGAAAAGAGGACGGAATTAGATAATTTATTCAGGGCGTTACATTGTACTACTCCTTCTTGTTTCTGGTTGAAAAAAGAGAAAAGAAAAGAAAAGAAAAGAGAAGAGAAGAGAAGAGAGAGAAGAGAAAGAAAGAGAAAGAGAAAGAAAGGAAGGGATAAAGAAGGAAGGAAGGAAGGAAGAAAGAAAGAAAGAAAGAAAGAAAGAAAGAAAGCTAAGAGAAAAAATAGATAGCTGGGCAGTAATAGAGAAGTCTTTAATTCCAGCACTCAGTAGGCAGAGGCATGTGGATCTCTGTGCATTCTGTGAGTTCAAGGCTAGCATGGTCTACAGAGCTAGTTCCAGGACATCTAGAGCTACACAGAGAAAACCTTTCAGGGGTGGAGGAAGAGAAGGAGGGATGGCAGGAGGCGGGGGGAGAGAAATTTTGAAAGTGATTTAGGAAAATTAGTTTTGTCATTTTTATTTTCCACCAGTACTTCTCTGTACTAATGCTAAGTTCTGTGGAAGCTGGAAATCCTGGGTTACTGTAATCTTCTTCACTTACTACAGGCTCTGCCCACAGGAACCTTTAGTCAGAATGAATACTATCTTCAGGCATCTTCTTCAAATGATAGAAGTGTCCAGCAGTACATTAGGACTTTTGGTGGGATTTTTTTTGTTATCAATTACAGTGTTTTATTATTTCTTGGTATGTAATCTAGAATATACATCAAACCTACATATATATCACATTATTTTTAATATCGGTAGAGGCACATTAAAACTCAGCTTTTCACAGATTGACTTTGTATTCAGGTACCCAGCTGCAATTTGAAATCTAATAGCAATTTAATTTTGCTTTTCATTCTTTCGATTCCGGAAATGTCACCACAGACTCTATTTCATTTGAAACATATACAAGCAGAGATATCACTATGCACAGTCGTTCTCTAATTGCACCATATCTCATTAGATTGCACACATTAATTTCACTCTATTGGAGAAAAAAAAAGAAAGCTGGAAGGAACCGCATGGTAGTTAACTTCCTATGAATTTTTATGAGTAAATATACACATTGGTTTGATGCGACTGCTGAAGTGATCCTTGGAATTTCATTATTGGGGGACTAATATGACCAAATATGTAATTACAGAATTGGTAAGCTTAACGACTCTGAAGAACTTAAATTAATGTAACTGCTTATTTAAAAATTGAGTCTCAATTCTGATTCTTTGATTCTACCCACTGACAATGACATCATTTTCTATATCATGTCTCCTTTCTTCTAGACAGTGTTTTTTTACCATCTCTTCTCAGACCATACACAGATATACATATAATGTATAGATTATACATTACTTAGATTGCATGTATACAGATCACATGATTTTATAAGTATCTCTTTGCAGGAGCTACTCTTAAAGCACAGAAAGTTGGAGTGTGGGTGAAAGCAATCCTACTGGCTTAGGTCTGAGAGGCTAAGGGTGAAAGACAGAAATGCATCAGCGGACACACAGTAGGTCACTGGTGAGATGGATTCAGGTCATAATAATGATAAGTCTTGTAACAAAATTATACAATATGAAACAGCAACTTGTTAGGAAGGCCAACCTCAGGTATGACGTTTCCTAGGTACTTTGAGGGGAGGACTTTGGATGCGACAAAGCCTAGGACGAAGGATGTGCTAGACTGAAGGAGAGCAAGCAAGGGCCCTGGAGAAGGGTCAAGTGTGAAGGTTTGCTCTAAGCATTGCACAAGCAAAGCTGGAAGGAGAAGAAGAGCAGCAGGTGTGTGGGGATCAGGGCCTATAGGCTACATTTCTCCTTTGCTGTGTCTCATTTGCTTTGTTTAATAATTCGTAAGCTTTGCCAGATAGCTCATTTATAAATTATACCCTTTCAAATCTTAACTTTCCTAGTAGCGAGAAAAAGGAATTATCGCATTCAAAGAGGCAAGGTGTTTTCTTTTCCATTTAAGTTTCTGCGTGTATTCTCAGATTTTTATCTGCAAAATACTATATTGTAGCCGATGGAAATAATTTTTTCTTCCGGGACAGAGGTGTCATTGGTGAATGGTTAGTCCCTGTATCCATCATTATTTTCTGTCAGAGTGGGAAAGCCAAATGATGCCGATGCTTATTTTCCCAAAACATTGCATCTAGGATGTTGTTGGCATAATCAGCTGAATTTGCGGTTAACTGTCCTATTTTCTAAGGGCCTCATTCTGTTAAACACATGCACTTGCTCAAATTCCCCTCAGTTTGCTGGTTCGGGTCCTAACCTCCACAGGCTTTTTATTATCTCCCTACTCTTTGCCCCTTATACGGAATTAATACTACCTGTAGGTTTAATTAACTTGCTGTTTATTTCTCTGGCCTAGATCATAATGAAGATGTTTAGTGAGACTTGAAAGATGCTCCTATGCTGAATATAATTTGCCATTTAAGTCCTGTTTTGTTTTGGCTTCTCAATCCTGCTTTCAATAAAAATTTCTCTTTAACCTGTATCTGGGGTAGAGATAAGAGTTTGTGACTCTCTCTTCCTGTGCCTCATTTTTATTTAAAAATTAGGCACACAGTTAAATAATGTAAGTGCTTTTTTCTTCAGTTCTGTTGAGGT
The DNA here is from genome assembly GCF_018167655.1 of Microtus oregoni. NCBI lineage: Eukaryota > Metazoa > Chordata > Mammalia > Rodentia > Cricetidae > Microtus > Microtus oregoni. The sequence continues at coordinate 11,141,316 of NW_024543086.1, forward strand.
TATTCTGCATTGTATTTTATGGAAGAGATTTAGCTATCCACCCTGCAACTTCCCACTCTTTATAGAAGCCACCCCGCACCCTGTATCATTCTGTTGCGATCTTTATACTGTCTTACGGTCATTTCATTTCTTAAGGCAGTCATGTGATTCCTCAGGAGAAGAATTTCCCTGACTGATCTAAAGGCCAAGAAATCATTCATATTTATGAGTATTGTTTTTCATTGGTTGATGTGGCTTAGGGAAGGTTATACTGAAGTCCTACAGTTAGGTGCTTCTTCAAATACATTCCCAAATAACAGGGCTGTATTATGGACGTATCAAAGGTGAATTTTTATTTTTAACAACAGCAAGCAGTGAAATCGAGACTTCTCTGGCCATTCTCTATCCCAGGTCCCATTTTCTTCCATTATGCCACAGCGTTTTAGGCCAGCCAAATCAACCTTGCCTGACAGGTGCTGCGATCTGTGATCTGCCACTTTTACCTCATCGCTTGGCTTTCCTGCACTTGTCTGAGCATATAACCTTCTTTCTAAAGAGGGTAGAAGGCTCGAGGAACTGGACAGGGAAGGGAAAATGTCTTGGGAGGGGTTGCAGTTTCTTGTAAAGATCAGGAACTGTCATCCTCCCCTGATTCAACAGACTAAGTAGTGTCACTCAGAGAGGAAGCGACTTGGGGTCCCGCATGGTCCCTGAGGTACACACAGCGTGTGACTCAATGCTCATTTCTAAAGAGGAGAAGATGGGACAATGGAGCCCAGAGAAGGAGCAAGGCCAGGGCCTGTCAGGACATGGCAAAGGTTTTTCAGTTTCTGAGGGAGGAAGTGAGAGATAGTTCTATGGGTTCTTTAGGCAGAGGCTGTGCATGAAAGGCATCTTAGAAGTTAATCAAGAGGGGTCTCTTATTGAGAACTTAAGAACTCTGGGGGCTGGGGCCTCTGGAGCATTCCTAGCATCAGACAGAGCAGACAATGGCAGAACCCAAGGTACTTGTACCTGGGACCCTCATAATACAAGGGCACAGAAGAAATGTTTGGTAAAATGGATCTTGGGCTTTTCCTTGACTCTACTATCCCAAGCTCAGCTTCCAGGGATGCTAGTCAAGTAATCTCTTTTGTGTCCATTCCCTTTATTCTTTCTCTGCTTCCTCCTTAATCCAGAAAGATCAGAAGCCAAACCAGCAAAGCTAAGACTGGGAAGAAAGAAAAAGAGGAGAGCAATGGAGCTAACATCAGTGACCAGGAACCGTGGGCCTCTTTGCTGACCATTTTCAGTTTGAATTCAGCTGAGGAAGGAGAGATACAGTGACTTCACTTTTAATGAACTTCTGAGTTTCGATTACTGTCTTGGTCTCCACATTTTGATTATTGAAGAATGCATTTTTGTTAACGACACGTCACTTAAGGACTTTTCTTATCAGAGAAATTATAAAAGTCCTGGTGGCAGGCTAGGTTGTCTCTGAAGAGTAGAGCAGAGACAACCTCTGCCAGGATAAACTTCAGGATTCATGCCTTTGCTTTTAACATATTACAGAAGTCTAAGTTTTCAACTTAGCGTATGCTTTTCTGCCTGTAGATGTTGTTGAGTGTAGCTAGAAAGATGACGAGGCTTATAAAAACATCAGTGTGGATACCTTCAGCAAAACAGCTGGGGAATACCCATGGGCCTAGCTTATTCAGTTTTTAATTGATAATATACTTTCTGTCTTTGATGTCTGCAGAAGGGAAGCCCATATCCAGCTGCAGAAAATTTAGGAGGAAATATAGACATCAAGAAAAGGTGACAGAGTGATGATGGATGGGCAGAATTTGGTACCTATATTTTTGTGCTGTGCGTGAGGCCTTCTTAAATGCTCTAAGTCTTTAAACCATCAAGTCAACAGCATATTAGGATAGGAGATTATCTGCCGACCCTGATGACAAGCTTAATATGTCCAGCGCTGCTTTATATCAGAACTGTATATTCCTAGGAGAGGGAGCTGACACCTCCAGTCATGAGTCAAGTAGAAACTTCTGGACAAATGCAAGGGCACCAGGGAGGAATCTTGAATTGCACAATTTCAGGTTTCCTTGTCAGGGCTCACAGTCCAGATGCTGATATCGCGTCTTTCGGGGAGTAACCGGCGAGCAACCCAGACTGTCAGATGTCTGCCATTAGCAGTGCTGGATTCAAGTTTGGCCCCCGTGCTCACAGAAGTGCACTGGTGGTAGCATCTTATCCATCTGAGACCAGCATGGCTCCTGTCTAACGTCACTGGTAGGGCGGCAGTTCATTTCTCAGCCTGGGTTGTGGGAGCAAATGGAAATGAAACAGAACATAAATGCAATATCTCTTACAAAAATAGAAGGTTGAGGCAGCATTGAATTTTGATTTGGTGCTGCCAAAAACAGCTGTGCTCCTGTGATGTGTGAAGCCGCACATCAGCCCTTGTAGAATTTATTTCCCTTTAAAGATTTATCCTTTCTCAAAGCATATCTATAGCCAAAGGAACTGGAGGTTCTGAAATGAATATTCTGGGGGAAATATGTTAAAATTGTATTAGCATAAGTGAGCAGTGCAAGGCGTAAGTGCTCACTTCAGTTCATGCCTCACCCACATGCCTCCGGAGGGAGCTCTATTGGAAGGCATGGTCCCGTTTTCTGCATTTTTGGAGGGGTCTGGTACTCAGACTGCTGATCTCCTGTTTCTAGTACTCAACAATAATAGAAGTTTCACCTCAGCATGTAAGGACCCTGTTTTTGCTTTGGCAGAAGAAGTATTTATGTAAAAATATTCACACATGCTGCTTTAAAAAAAAAACTATATTAAAAGTGGAAACCTTTTGGTGCCACACGGCACCACGACTTCACGATTTTGCAAGATCTTGGCGGACTCGTTGTCTTCCACTCTTCTCATCCCATTCTTTTGAGAACTCAAGCAAGGCAGGGATCTAAAGTATTCTTCCGGCTTTAAATGATGATGAGCCCTAATTTACATTATCAGCCTAGGCCTTTCTCCCTGGCAGAATCAGTGCTCAGAATGGTTCTTACATCTTAACCTTGAGGTTAACTCGTTTGCACCAGCTGTAAATGGTTGCTGGGAGGCTACAGCTCTTGTCCCCGGATGGGATGGCTGTCAGGTGTCTTAGCTCTAAACTGGCATTTTGGCATCAATCAGTGGCAGGATTAGGGTCGGGAACACAGAAACCCATAAAAGATTTATCAGAAAAGAAGTGAGATACCAGGGAAGTTCCTGGGAAAATACACACAAACAGATATGGAAGGAAGCGGCTTGATACTATAAATATTTATTTAAACCATATCTAAACATTATGGTCTTAGTGTCTGAATGGGGCTATGGAAAAATCATTCCTTTTTGGCACTTCTTTAAACGCCCAGATGTGTTACTATTCAAAGAGCAGCTGGTGTTTTGTGCAATGGCCGTTAGTAAGTGTTGGTGTTATTAGATGCCTGCCACCGTTATTATTCTTGCCTTGTTGTAGTTACCAGTATGGAAATGTATGGAGCCTAACTACTGAGTCTTCAAAATAAATTAGCGAGGATGGCGAGGGTTTTCCCACCACAGCCAACCTGAGCATTACCCCTGCGGTTTTATGAAGGTAAATGTGTTTGTTTATTATAAGCCTATTAGAGGCTCATGAGATCCTGCTGCTGAGAGCTGTGAATGGCATGATTTAGCAACATCGTGGTCAGTTTTCCGCAACCCGTAGGTTGTTAGACGCTAATAAATGTGTCCTGTCTTTCGCGACATGTCCGGCATTGACTAGAAAGAGAGTGAGATACAAGGAGCAAATTTGCCACATGCGTGTAGGTGATGACGGACTATGGGAACAGGATACAGTTCTTTGGCTGTGACATGGAAATCATGACGAAGGCAGCACCTTGTGGACGCACTTGCCCGGAAGTTTTGCCTGTTTAGCAGTTATAGACACTTAAGATCAGTGAATGTAAGGATCTTGTTAGGAGGGTGTGCTTAGAACAGAAAAGATTGCTTGTGTAAAACCTTTGGAAATCCAGATATGCCTACCAAAACCTAATTTATACCAATATCATCAACATCTACAACATCTACAACAGGCACAAAAGTCTTGAGAAGCAGAAGGCCTGAACCAGAATCAGCTACTGTTGAGAGACAGCTGGGGAAATAGGCCTAGGCTGACTCATCTGGCTGGGCGCATGATTCACTTGTACCCTGCCTACCAAGTGTCCAATAGACAGTCTATGAAGAGCCTCACGGTCGTGAGTAATTAGGGAAACGATAACATTTTGGACAGTTAAGTTGAAAAGCATTTTTTATTTTGTTTGTTTGTTTGTTTCTTGTAAACAAAGGAGCCTAGGATTTTCAAAGAAATATTTTCATTTCACTGAGGGCTTAACGGTTTCTCTGCCTAGATATACAGGCCTTCTAGCCTTTGGGGGACTTCACTGACCTGGTTCTTCACTCCATAGCCACAATCCCTTCCGAAACGGTAACAGTCACCAGCACTGTGTGCTGGCCAAGCAGAGTCTTGGTGACCCAGAAGGTAATTAGTCTGGGCCCAGAAGGATAGCTGGATTCCCCTTATCTGTGTGTGAGCTTGCAGCATGACAAACGTTATTAATGGTCGTAAAATTATCTGATCCCTTTTTAACACCAGCCTTAGCATTTGTCTCTCTGACCTCCCATGGCATTTATTCCCACAGGCTGACCAATGTGCTGGGTGAAGATGAATTCCTCTTTATTGGTTTGAAATTTATTGCCCCTTAATTTCATTGATCAAAGAGAATAAAAGATCAAAGAAAGGATAGCCCATTACATGAAGATACAAATCATTATTACTTTCTTTAATATTTTTGACATTAGCATTAATCACTATGAATTATGGCAGTGCTCTTTTGGGTGTAATATGCAAGTTCAAGCACATTTCATCCTAACCCCACTTTTACTGTTCAATGTGTTATTTAAGCCAGTTTTCTGTTAGCACAGGTTTGGTTTGCTTTGTTTGGTTTTGTTTTTAATCTCCTTTGCAAGCAAAGAGTTGGGGGAGGAAGCAACCAGACCTATCTCTAGAGACCATGATCACAGGCCCGTGTACCTGTTTCTGCATTACCAGCAAAATACTTAATATTTAATAGATGTGACTGAGCTGCGCTCTTTCTTCAGTAAGCTACATCGACTTGAAAGGTATATAAATATTCAGGATCTGCACATTCAAAGACAAAGTTGATATATATATATATATATATATATATATATATGGTCAGGGTGTTAGAAACAAAAATAAAATAATTGTGTACTTGATTTGAAGATGCGTTGGAGAATGTAGAGAGGTACCTTTGATATCTATTTAAAGACGTATATTTCCTAGCCAAATGACAATTTCCCGTGACAATTATTTTCAGGGTGGGGGGTATTAGAGTTCGCACTGAGAAGCCTCAGCTGTCTGAAGATGTGTTCTGCCTTTTGATTGAACAGCTACCTCTACTTATTTACAGCAAACCAGGTTTGTTTGTTTGTTTTAACTTTAGGGCAATTCAGCCATTTAGTGACATTTATCCTATCCTATTTGTCTGCTCTGTATGGTTAATTATGCCCCCATTAAGAAGAGATATTTACAAAGTAGTGGGATTTTGGAGAATACTCTTTTTCATCTCAGTTTGTACATGAAATATCTAGATCAAACAGAGATAAATTCCTTAATTAAGGACTTCCCCATTGTCTAGCACAATGTCCAGAAATATGTGTTCCTGGGTTAACTGATCTGCAAAATAAATCTTGTTTGTTCTATGGCTAAATGGCCTATAATTCCTACTGATGGTTTTTATTTATTTATTTATTAAAGATTTCTGCCTCCTCCATACCACCGCCTCCCATTCCCCCCCCCCCCAATCAACTTCTCCTCCCTCATCAGCCCAAAGATCAGTCAGGGTTCCCTGCCCTGTGGGAAGTCCAAGGACCTCCCACCTCCTTCCAGGTCTAGTAAGGTGAGCATCCAAACAGCCTAGGCTCCCCCAAAGCCAGTACGTGCAGTAGGATCAAAACCCAGTGCCATTGTTCTTGACTTTTCAGCAGTCCACATTGTCCGCTATGTTCAGCGAGTCCGGTTTTATCCCATGCTTTTTCAGACCCAGTCCAGCTGGCCTTGGTGAGTTCCCGATAGAACATCCCCATTGTCTCAGTGTGTGGGTGCACCCCTCGTGATCCTGAGTTCCTTGTTCATGCTCTGTCTCCTTCTGCTCCTGATTTGGACCTTGGGATTTCAGTCCGGTGCTCCAGTGTGGTTTTCAAAATAATGTAGTTCACATGCGAATTTGCTTAATCTTAATACTAAAGGTCCTTATCCATTGAATGCCACTTTTAGTTCAATATACTTTATTAAATTCTTGCTGGGTGGGTGGTCCTCTGGTGAAGATAGAAATAGTAGAATGAGTGAAAATATTGCCTTTGAATTCAATTACTTTTAAGCAATAGATAGACCACAGAAAGGTAAAATGATAGTATGAAGGATAATGACTAAAATCTACTTACAGTTTGAAGATGAAGTCAAGAAAGTGTGGACTCTCTTATATTTGGTGGGACCGGGGCTTATCTCAATAAAACGGCAAGTGTTTTCTGTGTGAGGTATTGAGGTAAAACATATTTTTGCTTAGCAGTAAATGTCATTCAATGTGCAAAGAAGTAGTAGGGCTGGAAATTATACCCAGTTGGGAAAGAGAACACCATGCCAACCACTGTAGATTGTTCTAGAATCCAGGAATGATGAACACATTGCAGTCGCTGACACCACAAGGGCAGTTCTAACCAAACCGTAAATAGCTGGGCTAAAGAAAGTGGAAGTGGGGCCGGGCGGTGGTGGCGCACGCCTTTAATCCCAGCACTTGGGAGGCAGAGGCAGGCGGATCTCTGTGAGTTCGAGGCCAGCCTGGTCTACAAGAGCTAGTTCCAGGACAGGAACCAAAAGCTATGGAGAAACCCTGTCTCGAAAAATAAAAAAAAAAAAAAAAAAAAAAAGAAAGTGGAAGTAGGAAAGGGCTGATCAGGAAGGGATTATGTAGATGTAAGGTATTATCCGATAGGTATTTAAGAAATACCATACTAAGGCACTCGCAGGAGAGGCGAATACAGGACAGAGTATAGAGGTCTAAACCATCACATTTGACAAATGCCTGCCTTGGGATGAGACTACCAGAGGATACTTGGAACTTTAAAGAAGTATTTGGCAGACAAAAAAAAAAAAAAAAAAAGAAAAAAGAAAAAAAGTGTAGTGGTGATTGAAAGGTCAAACATTTCAGAATTTTGGCCTACATGAATGGAACCCAGAAAACAATTGTTTTCCAATGAGAAAGAGTAGAAAGAATATGTTGAGCACAGGCTAAACTGTGCTAAGATGTAATTTACAATATATATTCATATGGCCATGATGCTGAATGCACAGGAAAATGTACAGTTCTGTTGTGCAAATGAGAATCCTCAGCTGGCAATTTAGGGATAGTAATCATCCTTGGGTAAAAGATGATGTGAGCCTGAACTATCACCCCCCAGTGATTTAACAGGGAAGAAAGACAGCAGTGGAGCACCTTGTCAACAAGACCCCTGAGGCCTTTCAACAAAGGGTCACTGGGGTAGAAGCCTTCTAAGGAATGGAGAGCCAGCAGGGGAATTCAGAAATTCAGAAGACAAGTGTGTGTGTGGTTTCGACAGGTAGTCACTGGAGTCAGAAGCCACAGGTCATGACAAAAAGTGTCCCTGTAGTTTGTCCTGTTTTAGGTAATAAATAAATAAATAAATAAATAACTAGCACATTCTGCAGAGGGGCAGTTTGCTATAGTGGAGCAAGAGCTGAAGCGGACCAGGACAAGGCGATGCAACGCTTTCACTCAAAAGCAATGGAGACCAGGGATAATGCTGACATGGGTTTGAGCACTGTCAAAGCCTGATGGGAAAGCGACACCCGAAGAGAGGGTTTAAATCTAGAAGATGAGTAGGAGGCTATCATTTAGGAAAACAAAAAATCCCAGATGCTGCGTGATCAAGACAGACTGCTTCCTCTTATATGAAAAGAGGCATGTGAAGGGTCATTTGGATAGAGATTTCATTCGTGGCAATGAATGGGGGACATTCCCCCAAGGTACTGTATTAGGAACCTTTTACACTCAGAATAGCCTTGTGACCTTGGACAAGTTCTACAATCATTCTGGATTTCACTTTCCACATCTGTAGAACTGAAACATCAATCATCTAAACCTAATTGAGTCATTGAATAAAGTGAAGTAGTGCTTGTCAGATTTTCAGTTGAAGTGCCTAACATAGCAGAAGGCCCAGATACTAGAAACTGTTGTTAAATGCTGGCTCAGGAGTTGATGCCTCCCTTGACATTAATTAGCTCTCCCCACTCTTTCAACCTGGAGAGCCTCTCTGGCACCTCCCTGACTCTGTCCAGTGAAGGCTGTACAGAGCTGAGCCTCAGTTTACCGTGACTGGCACTTTATTCGGTGCCTAGGTCAGTGTGTGGTCAAAACAAGTAGATTAGTTCCAAATAATGAGGCTTACACTTTCTTATCCGGATCATTCAGTCCGCTGGTTTGGATGAACCAACACTAAACCAGGCACAAGGTAAGCTACCGAGCGCTATCACAGAGAAACCTGCCCATCCCCAGAGAGCAAACGTTATGTGTATCTTCAGGAAAACCAATGGGCTATTTGTCCAAACACTCGGCGCTGAACACCAGGAGTCCAGGCTATGTTTTCAGAGATTAAGGGTTGTTCCGTTCTTCGTTTGTGCCTGAGGAGAATTAGTAATGGCAGGGGGACAAGCAGAAAACATACTCATTTTCTCTGGTCACTTTCTCCTGGAGGGGAAGATCAATTGCCTTCTACATGATACTCATGTGTGTTCTTAGACCTAGTCTCAAAAGCTGTCAAGGTTGCTGAAATGTTACCAGTGTAACTGGGAGTCTTGCTCCCAAGCAGGCAAAGAAAAAGACAGACGAATTAAGAGCATGCTGGGATAGAAGGAAGGTGCTCACTTGGAGCCCCTGTCAGCTATCTCCACGTCTGCATTCATGCAAACAGTCTGAGAAGGAAAATAGTACATTTTCTACCCCCCAAAAAAATATTTCGTTTATTTTCATGTTAGAAAAAAAAACCATGTGATTTATTAGTCCATTTAAAACCCATTAAAGATCTACTTGCTTTGATTAAATGGCACCATTTTAAAGGTTAATCAGTGTCATTTTTTATATTTAAAACTTAAAGGTACGGTGCTTCTCCCTTACTGAAAATTAGTATGAAAGAACAGAATGGGAGCAGTCATTGCAGTGCATGCTTACGAAAGTGCGGCATAAACACGGGGTGAATCATTTACTGGCCAGATCCTATGGGTCAGTACACCACTAATAATAGACATTTTTCTTACTTCCAACAACTGCAAGGTCAATGCGAGTGTCCCATTCACAGTTCCCTCTATGCATCTCCGCAGCCAGCTGGCTGAAGCAGGTTTCTTCTGCTCGCCACCCTATTTCAGCAAAGCTATACCCATCACCAGCTCTCTGCCACCAAGCCATTTCAAACGGTTTGATCAAGCATTGTTTTTAATTTAATTCATGCATGATTTTATTTCCATTTTCTCTACTATTTTGTGCTTTCTTAATTCTTACATGGCTTCTAATAGGTGGATATATTTTTGTACGTCATATTGAAAAAGCAGCTTGGGAGGTAGAGAGAGGAGGATCGTAGGTTCTGGGTTATCCTGAGCTACATAGAGAAGTAGAGGCTTACATAGAGGGCTACACGAGGCCCATTTTATTAAAAGAGAAAACAAAATAAGAGAAAGATAAGGACAATTTACAGTTATCACTGTCTTTTGTCCTTTGTGCCCCATTGACTAGCCTATAAACATTTTAGATCATCTTGGCATATACACAATCATTGTACTTTTAAAATAAAAAAGGACACATTATAGGTAGGCCCTGTACCTTGTGTCTTTTTGACGTTGTAAATTAGGAATTATAGTGAAAAGTCCAAAGAAGTCCTTAAAATACTAACAGATTAAAATATATGTAAGTTAATTATGACCTGGCATTCCAAAATGATCCTTGGTGAATTCACGAGGTGATAGAGAGAGTATCGCTTGGGCTTCCCCTAGTCTAGTCTTCATCCCTGACAGTCCACTTAGAGGAGAACATTACCCCACTTTTCTATTCGCCTACAGTTTCTTTGCTGGCTTCTATCATCATTAAATATGAGAATTAATGATGGGATCCTTTGGTCATTACCTGATTTTTGCTTCTCAAAAACAGCCTTTTATTACTGCATCTCCGTCCTTGCTGGCTAACTTGTCTATGCCTCATGACTAGAGAAAGAACAAATACCCACTACCAAAACCCGCCATACAGCTTGCTTGCTGGTTTTGTTTAAAACATATCGGGGAAGCGACAGCATTCTGATGGTGCTATGCCTAGTGACTTTGCCACAGATAGAAGAATTCAATAAGAAATTTAGGGAAAAAAAATTTAGAAGAATTTAATCTGTACTCATGAATAATTATTTGGCTATGACTCCCTTGTTTACCAAGTAATTATGGTTTTAAAATCTGTTTGGGTTAGCATTTAGCATTTCTCCATCCAAGGGAATCATAACATTGATGGAATATCTATCAGCCCATTCTTATGATCTAAAGTAATTAAAAAAAGTCTTTATTATTCTCTGTATGATAGTAACCTATAATAAATTTGGAATGAGTTGTTCAAATCTTGACTACCAAAGCAATGACCTGCTTCTCTACATAAAGGAAGGAAGATTGGAAGACTTTTAAAAGACTTTAATGAAGCCCCTAATTTAGTTCTATCATCTAGCATGCAGCCAACGACAAGATTATGTATGGAATGTTACCATGTTTAACAGGCCTAGAGAAAGGAACTTCTATATGCAGCTCAGGAGAATGGCACTTGCTGGGTGTGGCAGGAATTAGGATGGCTTGCCATTTTGTCCTGTTCTGTTCAGGAAGCCTACAACTTTAAATGTGTGCTGCTTCTCATTCTTCTATGCTGCCAGCAGCTCTTATCAAATTGGCACTCCTAAACAAAATGGCATGTTATGTTACCTTTTCTTTTGAGTCGCTGTCTAAGTTTGGCGTGATACTACAATATAATAACTTTTAGAAATCCCAGAAGGTGGAGTCTCTGAGCCAGATGACTGACAGCGTGAGTGATTTTTTCCAATGAGTATGTTTTGATTTGTTTTTCTTTAAAAATATCGTTGCATCTGTTTCCCATGTCAAGTGAGATGGTAGAACACAGATTGGGTCCCGGGAAGGTACTGGAAAGACAGTATACTTTTTTTGTTGTTGTTGTTTAAGAACTACAATGTGGAAACTGCGGGACTGCATGGTAACTGGTGACCTTGTAATTACACTGTAAGCACCTGTAGTGACAAGATAAATGCATGGTTATTTCAGTCTCTTAAGCTAGAAGGCTACCATGTGACCCTAACAAGGGAAGCTACATAGTAATTTATTTGTAGAGTAAATAGTGCTTAGCCATAAGTAATACCCACCCATATGTGTGGCTTTTACTATAGAACTATAGAAACGTGGTTCATCAGTGCATCCAGGCATTTGCATGAACCGACATGAGTCTCATGTATGATCATGGCTTGGACATTCGTGGCTGTCTGTCATTACTTTTTCTTTAAAATATCTGGTTCCTACATACTAGGTTTACAAGTGACTCATTTTTACCCATAATTACTTTTTATTACAGTAATATGCACTAAGGTTCCTTACTTGGGAACTTACTCATCCTTATAGGCCACAGAGGGAATAACAATATATACATCAAAACTGTGTTTATTTCAGCAAGTTGTTAAGTAAAAAATCTTCCTTTGAGTTTATAATGGGAAGTTGGGTAGAGTTTTCAAAGACAAGAATTATTTGTTTAATGTAAACAATAATGGTCACCATTAACACTTACTGGGTGATTATTAAGCCCTAGGACACTGTGATAATTATCCCTAATTTTGCTGTGTCTGCTCAAATTTGGATTTCAAAGTGCTCAGTGCGTTGGTGACAACTTGATTTTTAATGAAGAAGTATAGTGAATTGAGGTAATTTATCCCTTCAAAAATATTGGGTTTTGTTGTTGTTGTTGTTTTGTTGTTTGTCAGATACTGTGATGGGAAGGCTGTGAGGTATAATCACTGCTCTGCTATGAGAAGCAACTGAGCAATTCCCTTCAATCTCTTTTTTTTTTAATTTATTTATTTATTAAGGATTTCTGCCTCGTCCCCACAACCGCTTCCCATTTCCCTCCCCCTCCCCCGATCAAGTCCCCCTCCCTCATCTGCTCGAAGAGCAATCAGGTTCCCTGACCTGTGGGAAGCCCAAGGACTGCCCACCTCTATCCAGGTCTCGTAAGGTGAGCATTCAAACTATACTCTGAACAGAAGAGAGCAGAATTAAACTAAAGTTACCTAGTAGGGTGGACCCAGGAGGAATGTTGACAGATGTGTTTCTTGGTGAGGGCAGAGGCTGTGAAAGCCTGGGGATAAAGGACACAATGGAAAACACGAAACCATCCCTGCTAGCTGCTCAAAACAAGTGTGAGAACGGAAGGCAGACAGTTACTATTTTCTGAACAAACACATGGCTAGATACTGTGTCGCTCCAACCAAGCAAGCACCTAACGGTATGCAAATTAATAGAATATCCATTGTGAGTTACAGGGGGTGGGGTGTCCCATATGAGAAATTAAAAAAACAGGTGGGTTGAAGCTTGGATAATATCACAAGCCCCAGAAAGCAGAGACTCGATGCTAATGAGGGATGGCAGTAACATGTTTCAAGATGGGAAGAGAAAGAAGGGAAAGGAGGGGAGGGAAGGGAAGGAGAGGGGAGGGAAGAGAAGGGAATGGAAGGAAAGGGAAGGAAAGGGAAGGGAAGGGTAAACACAAGATGCCCAAATATGCAAATCAAAAGACTCTCATGTAAGAGGTAAAAAGAGTGGTCTCAGAGTATTTCTGAAGAGTCATGGTTATGGGTGGCAGAGTCTGTTTGAAGGTGGCCGAGTGACCTCTCCTGAAACTCCCGCTAGTATTCCCTGGTTAATGAGAGTCTAAGGGAGTCTTTTCATCTGGGCTTCTTGTGGAGATACTATACTGTCTTCAGTCTGACAAGGTATTTTCTTTTTTTTTTTTAAATTTATTTATTTATCATTTCCACTCCTCCCATCCTCCCTTTTCCCTCCCCTCCCCCCTCCCCCTCACTCTCCAGTCCTAAGAGAAGTCAGGGTGCCCTGCCTTGTGGGAAGTCCAACGCCTCCTCCATCCAGGTCTAGGAAGGGGTGCATCCAAACAGACTAGGCTCCCAAAAACCCAGTACATGCAGTAGAATCAAAATCCATATGGGAGCTCACCAAGGTCAGCTGAATGAATATGAGATCAAACCGGACTCTCTGAATGTGGCTGACAATGAGGGTGGACTGAGAAGCCAATGATAATGGCACTGGATAAGGTACTTTCTTAAGAAACCCAGTCAGCACTGGATGCTCGCTGTGTGTACTCAAGGTGACATCATCAGTAGAACAAGGCTGCCTACCTGCTGGTGCTATAGCATGCAAATACTGAGAAGTTTAAACCAGAAAAGTACATGTTACAAAGTGTAGTTGAATGATAGCTAGACAAGACAGCGCCTAGAAAGCCACATTGCTGAGACAACAGAAGTAATCCAAGTGAGAGGTCCAGGTGCTCAAAATTCAACCTTCAGACATCCGAGGCAATTCCCATATTGTATCTTCATGGAACATTCTAGATTGTTCAATGTCTCTACTTATTTACCATGTGACAAACTCTAGTGTAAACATAAGGTTAGACGGAGCAGTTGCACTGAATGAAACAGTCTGGAGAGGTTAATTGGTCAAGGATTAGCAACGCAACTTCTAATTGGACCAACACTTATGCATCATAGACAAAAGATCGGAAGTTTGTTAGCCTAAAGGTGGTTTCAGCTCATGAGACGGACAGCAATGTCTCTCGTGTAAAGCACTGAATTGTTGAGTCAAGAAGCTTCTGCCCTATCCCCTGTAGCTTTTCTGTTGATCCATTCCCCACCCTCCACCCCCAGCTAATGCAGTTTTCAAAGGGTGTGTTTGTCCTATTGACAAAAGTTTGCGAGCTTATCTTCCTATCAGGGACTATATTTATGACCTATTTATAGAGCTATTGAAAAGCTAACTTGAGACTTTTTCTCTTAGCACATCCGGTTGTATGATCAGGGAGAAAAGGAAAAGAAATTGCAAAAGGCAAACTTTTGTTTGGATTCAAATGTCATCTTTGCCTGTGCCACGTTTATTTTGATTTCTTCTCTGAGAAGGAGTGTGAACTTTCCAGGAAAACCCAACCTCTCTCCGGGAAGAGCCAAGACAAATGATTTATTTTAAAGGTGTGATTTTCCTTGAGGCTGTAATCTTATCATTTGAAATAAATGGTGTGTTGAGGAAAAAATAATTTCAAAAAATTCCCATCTGCCTGGGAGTGTATAGTTCTTTACTAAGACTTCAACCTGAATCAGAGAGTAAACCATGGGGCTGGTGTGCACCTGACCCTCTTCCCCTATGAAAGTCCTTATGTTACCCATCATGGAAACTCTATTACATCGTCCATGGGGCTGATCTGCAGTCACTTAGAGAAGGTCATCAAGCTTAGATTTCCATGAAAATATTTGCATGGAGTGATACTTTCTTAGATTGGTGCACACGGGGAATTATGACGTTATTAGGTAGCTTTCTCCTCTCCTATGAAGAAAGGTCTTCTGCCTTAGGGTACCTTGCCTCTCAAAATTAGTGGGGTTTGTTGTTTTTATTCAACACAGTCAGCTATACCCACCAAGTAACTGAATTCTCTAATTTTAGTCCATGTTCTTTGCATGTGGCAGACCAAGTATAATCATTTCATTTCCTGAATCCACTAAGACCTGAATAAATTCTTTTACTTACCTCATATTAGGAGATGCATATAACCCTTTGCTGCCTTCTCTTTGGGCTTTTGAATTTGAGTGGCTAGCCAGTGTTTTCTGTGGTTATGCTATTATTGTTTTGTAGCATAACCAACTGGCAGGTAAAACCCATTTGCTTCTCTCATTGGTCATACAATATCAAGCTTGTCTAAAAATGATATTTTGCTTTTTTGCCCAACTTTGCCACTTCGTTCACACTTATAAACTCTGTCATTCATGGGTGCTGAGCAAACAGAGAACAAGGGAGGTAGCGAATGCCTGGAAGGAGCAGGGAGCTAAGGTTTATTGGCACCTTGGACTCTCTCAATCCTGCAACTTCCCTTCTCCCTCTGAACTTTTACTATTAATGAGATTCGGGATTTTAAAAGCGGTTGAAATGCTAATGCCATATTGGAAGACAAATTTACATTTCATTCCCAACACTGTAATTTAATAAAACTTTCATGGTGTTACGGGTACTTAATTATGCTTGAAGCACAGGTGGAGTTAAACATTGTTCCACCTGGAGGAGTGCCTCTTAAAGGGATCCTTGGTCCTTTGAAAGAGCACTATCTCCTACAATATTCCAAGTGTGCAGTAACTAAAATATTCCAAGGTAAACAATGAATTGCTTTCATTATATTTTCCTCCTCATAGAGAGAATGATGTTTAATTAAAGTTGACTTAATTCCTAGGTTTCTAGATCACCACCAGCATCAAAAATATTTCTTCCTTACTACCCAGCTATGTTGATGTTGTTATAATATAAACTGAGAACATAAAGCTTATATTGTAAGCCAACACATGAGTTTTCTGACATTTTATTCTGGAGTAAATATTTTCTTCTTATGCAACTCATGGAAATGAAGTTCATAATCATTTTTTGTAACTTCTTATATCCAGTCAAAGTCTTATTCATTGATAATCTCAACGCTCAGTTTATTATCTTTCATCAGAATTCCTCAATGCCTCCTCCATCTAAAATGCCCACTGAAGGACCATGGAAATAATTCAGTGTAAGTAAGAGCACTTGCAAGACTGGGCAGTGGTGGCGCACGCCTTTAATCCTAGCACTCGAGAGGCAGAGGCTGGTGGAGGGCTGTGAGTTCGAGGCCAGCAAGAGCACTTGCTATACAAACATTAGGACCTGAGTTCAGATCCCCAGCACCCATTTAAGAAACGAGGCATGGGCACATGTGCCTGAAATCTCGGCATTGTATGGCAGAGAGAGGCAAGTAGTGGAAGCTTCTTGGCTGGCCAGCCTACCAAAACACCAAGCTTCAGGTCCAATGAATAATACCATCTCAAAGAAGTAAGGAGAGCGGTAGAGCCAGACTCCGCATGCATACGCGCACACATGTAGGAGCATACAACACACACACACACACACACACACACACACACACACGCGCGCGTTTGAAAAACGAATCAGTCCACTGCAGTTTTTCAGGTTGTGTTCTGCACATGTTATTTTGCACACTTGACATCTCAGTCCAGTTCAACCCTCTCACCAAGCCCCTCACTTCATTACCCCTGCCTCAGACTGTTCCTTTCCGCGTGATTCTCTGTTTTCTCCTGTTTCTCTCCAGTGAGTTTGTCGGGGTTCAGGATTGACATCATGTTACCTTTGACCAAGATGGAGACAGGTTCGCCAGCGTTCGCGGCTTCTGTGATGGTCTTCATTTGGATTTATGACACAGATATATGGCCTGATGATAAATTAGCTATTGATTTTCTAATAGCTTCATGCTAAGGAGTTCACAGGCCACTTGTGGCAGTGTTGTCGTGGCGTCCTCTGCAGACTCAGAGCCCCACATGCGTTTGGGTGTTTGCGGCAGGAAGAAATAGGTTGACATTTTAGAGCAGGTGTTTCGGCGTGCTGATTGCATGGGCCACCCCCTGGCTCCTGAATCCATTTAATTTGGTGCTTCCATTTAACCTGGTTTAATCCCTCATCCATTATGTGTAAAGAACCGGGCAGTGCCTATTCACGAACACTTCCTCCACAAGTCATTCCTGTTGGGTTAGAATTACCAATTTTTCCAACCATTGAACACAGCATGCTCTTTGCTTATCTTGCATGCTAAAGCCTCATTGCTTTAAATGTTTGTGTAACCAATCATTGATAGTCTCAGGCCTTCATTTTAAGTCAGTTATATTTTTCTTCAATAAAAGTAATCACGTAGAGTGGCTTGAGCACTCGTTAGACTGTAATGGATCCTACTCGTTCACTCGTTCATGGATTTACAGCTATCATGCTAGTCTTTAAATCTGGAACAATCTCACTTGATCCTTGAACTGATCTGTAAATACTTCCGGGGGCGGGGGAGTGCACCTGTTTGTGTGGGTGGCTTCCTTTTACACAACACTTCAAGCATGTGAGACAGGGGTTCTGTTGCTGAACTGTCCCCAACACAGACCCTTTTCTTGTGATTGCTCTGGTTTATGTTATCAGGATAATGTGGACTCCTTAAGCAAGCCAAGAGGCATGCCATCTGCATTTATTTTCCTAAAGAGATTGTGGAGAGAAGGCATGTTTTTTTCCCCTAAATGATTGGTAGAATTCACCAGTGAACCGGTCCACAGTTAGTCATTTAATCTCTTAAATGGATGCAGGCCAGTTCAAATTGTTTCTTTCTTTTCCTTGTGAGTTTTGATAAATTGTCTTTAGTAGAAATGGAACATTTCATCTAGGTAATCAGACTTTCCAGCTTTTGTGTGTCTGTAGTTTTTGTCTTTTTAACTTTGTATCATGAGCTACTTGATCTATAGTGATGTCCCTTTTTTCCTTTCTCATATTAGCGATTTGCATGCAATCTTTTCCTTCATTATTAAGGCCACAGGCTAATTGATTTTTGTGACTTTTTTCAAGGAAACGATTTTATTTTGCTGAGGATAACCATTTCATTTGCAACTTCCCATCCTTCCTTTTTCCTGCTAATTTTGAATTTGTTTGTCCTTCTTTCGGTTTTCCTACAGCAATAGATTGGGTGTGTAGCTCTCATCTTTTCTAGCATATACAGCCAGTGCTATAAATTTCACTCTATGAACACATTGTGATAAATCCCATAAACTTTAACATTGTAGAATTTTCTGTCAACTTTCTATTATTGATTTTCAGTTTAATACTTCTATCCAATGTGACTTGATTATGTGATTTCTATTGTTTTAAATTTGTTCAAGTATATTTCAAGGTCAAGAATGTAGCCTGTCATAGAGAACATTGTAGCAGGACTTGTAAAAAAAAAATGTATAACCCACTCTCATTGGATGAAGCAGTTTGTTAACACCATTCAAATCAGTTCATGGGTGTGCTATTGAACTCAACCATGCTTTCACTAACTTCCCCCAACTGCTTCTCCACTTCTGGTGCAATCTAATAATATCCATCTTTTAACCGGTGTATTTAGACCTTTGACTTAGGATAACTACTGATGAGTTGGGGGACCATCCCCAATGCTGTTTTACATATTTGTCTTCACTCTCTTTACCTTTTGAAATTTTACCAGAACATTTTATATTTCTTTGATCTCCTTTGTTATATGACAATTATACTTTCTTTTCTAGTTGCTGCCCTGAACAGAAAACATATATTTACAATTAACCCAAGTTCACTTTCAAATAACATTGTTCTGTATACATCTTATGAAAAAATGAAAACAAAAAATACCCCAGTATTTAAATGTAAATATGCTTGCGCGTACCAATATATACATCTCGGTATAATTGAGTGGATGCTTTACTCTGCATAATTGCTCTGTGTTAGACCAATTAAGAATAAAAGGTACACTGTTGTATTTTAGCCTTTTATATTCCTATTCTGATGCATCCTCTCCTTATATAACTTGGCTTCTGACCTATGTCAGCTTACTTGTCTCTGCTGAATTTATAGTAGACTTTCTTACTAGTCAGTTCCTGGAAAGGGAGGACCATAAATTTTGCTCATCTGATGAACTCTTCATTTCTCTTTGACTTTGATGGATAATTTCACAGGACGTAGAATTCTAGGTTTGTGGATTTATCTTTCACAAAGCTTTGTATTTTAATCTCCTGCAATCTTGCTTAGAAGGCATGCTGGTTAGTTCATTGCCAATTTGACAAAATGTAAGGTCATTTGGGAAGAAGGAACTTCAATATATGAAATGCCTCCATTAGATTGTTCTGTAGGTGAGTTTTTAGGGCATTTTCTTGATTGATGATTGATGAAGGAAGGCCCAATTCTCTGTCAGCAGTGTCAAGTCCTGTACAGGTGACCTGGGCAATATAAGAAAGCCCGTTGAGCATCCTTGAGAAAGCAAGTCAGTAAGCAGCATCACTTCATGGTCTCTGGTTCAGTTCCTGCCTCCAGATTTCTGCCTGAGTCCCTACTTTATTTTCCTTCAGCCCAGAAGTAAGCTTTAAACTTACGTAAGTTATCCCTTTCCTCCCCAAGTTGCTATTTGGTCCTGCAGTTTTATAATAGAAATAATAATAGAATAATAATAATAGAAATAATAATAATAATAGAAACAACAATAATAGAAATAACAATAATAGAAAGCAAGGTAGGACACATGAAGTCTCAAAAACAAGTCGACTGTAACTCTTACCTTGGGACTCTATGTATATAACTAAAAAAAAAAACCTCTGGCTTTTGTTCAGTATTATTTATTCATTTAAAAAGTTTTTGATACTGAGGAATGATCCTAGGACTTTCACATGTGAGATCATGCTTTACTGAACTACACCACAACTCCTGAGTTTTTTAATTAATCACTTTTTGTCCTGATATTTGAGTGTGGTATGTCCATATCTAAGCTTCAATCATTTTTATTTGTTTCCATTCATTCTAATTGTTGTTCCCTAAGCTTCCCAGTGGCTTGGTGCTTAGGATTGATTCAGGACAATTCTTGATCACAATGTCTTCAGATAATCTCAAGTCCTTCTTGCAGACACACCACATGTGTTAAATATTTACTATTAACTGCACAGGTCTTAATTTCTATTCCAATTAAGGGTCAGGTTCTCTTCTTCTCAGTGTCATTCTTCATTTCTGATACATTATATTAGACCTCTCTTACAATTTTACATTTACATTCTTCTTAGCTTATATTATCCAACTAATTTTCAAGCATCTACTTTTCCTATCAGTTCCTTAAACTTTTGGTCACCATGTTTAAAAATCCTAGCCTGATCATTCTAACATGTTCCAACTATTATTGTACTTTGTATTTTTGTGGTTAAAAGGCCAGTATGACATTCTGGCTAAACAAAACTGATGTAACTGGCCTTTTACGATTGTAGTAGGGAGTGGGAGAAAAGTTAGTCTTGTCTGCTTGGACTCAAACGTGACCTTGCTTCTTGGGGATGCTTTCCTGCCAGACTGGAGGGGACTGACCTTAGGGCTCCTCCTTCCCCCCCACCACCCGTGTGAAAGCCTAGTGGGAGCTGGAGTGGCTGATTCTCTACCCACAGGAGGACCCTCTTCTGATAAACTCTCTGCAGGTGAGACTTTGGATGAATGGTTTCTCCTGAGGGCAGATCTTGTCAACAACAGATTGGTGTGGTATGTTTCGAACTGTTTCTCTCCTCCAGTCCCCTGGCAGAAGGCTAGGGAGGTTTGCTTCGTTAAGAATTGGCAGGATTTCTGGAATGAAACTCACAAACATGTGGACGATCCCACTTGGGTCCTCCTGAAGTTGTTAAGGCTCGGAGCGTTCACACTGGGCCAGTGGTTCATCTTCTACCCCTCAAGGATTCTAACCCCAGTACCCTGTCTCAGAGCTTTCTGCTCCACTAAGTCGGAATATTCGGTATTTACCCATCTTTAAATTGTTTAGGGAGAGTGTTTTGCCTCCTGGTCTCACACCTCTCATGTATAAAAAGTTGGTGCTTTTTTCAGCTGACTCCACCTTTCATTTCTTGTTCTGAAAGAGAAGTGGCTTCTGGATTCTGTCTATGGAAGACCAGAAAAGGAGCAACCATCTGAACAGTCGGTGACGCCTGTGGTTGCTTGTGTACCTTTCTCCAAACAGATCCTTAAAGCAGCAGCAGCATTGTTTTTATTCTGTTTCCTCAATTTCACAAGATTTACCTGAAAATTCTTAAGAGAATGAGAATAAATAAAGATTACACTAATACTTTGGTCTTTTTCGGAGAGGTATGTGGATGTCTTGACACAGAAAACATGGCGAAATATGGAGCCAAGACACTTCTGCGGTTTGCATCTTAAGATGTAATCTGTTTGAGGACCTGAAAACATAATAATAGAGTAGTGTATATAAAAGAAATCTTACAAATAATCCATGAATCTTACAAATGGCCAGTTGTTTAACCTGTTCATCCTGAAAGTCAGCATGCAGAAGAGTTGACCAGAAGCACAAATGATGACCTTTTAAAGCTATAGTAATTAAAATTCATTAACACAAACAAATATTTAAAGAGCTATTGGCACTGACACTTAAAACCATGTAATTTTACAGACCACAACTTGGGCTGAGGCAATGAGGAAGATGTTTTATCTGCTCAAAAGATAGAGGAGAACTTCTGCCTAAACCCTACTATGTTATTTGAACCCAGCCGCAGACTAAATAGAATTGTTAGGTAATTCTCTTGCCCTAAGGGCATTGTGAGAATTTCACTAGCACACAAAGGGTATGTATTGTGAGCTGAAAAATTTGCAAGCTTCCGAATATGACAGTCAAGAATATCAAGGTTAGAATCTGTCATTATTAGTGAAACACAAATACTACAAAACCTAGTGTACCTCATTTAAACAAAATAATAGCAAAAAATAAGGGTATAAGATTGACAAGCATAATAATGTCCCCTTGCTCCTATTTATATCATCATGAGACCATGGTACTTAGTGCTATACTGGACTGTGCTTAACAATTCCCATGTTGACTGTTTTCGCTACTTCAGGGAAGTAATAAAAAGCATGCTTCATAGTAAATAGTATGAACATTGTGCACATATATAAACATGCATACGTATGTAGATCATGCCCTGGAGGACTTCAGAGTTGGAATTAACAACAGTCACATGTGAGATTTGATAAGATGTCTTTTATGCAAGTATTCAACAAAGGTTACATATAATTGAAGTGTTGAAATTATTTTTTTCATTTTTTCATAAACTAACAGAATATTTATGCATAAAAATGTATTTATTTGACAATTTTCTCAAGGAATTCATCTTTTCAAGGTGTTGTGGAAATATCTAAAAACACATACTAAATATTTTATTATAAGTATTTTGATCATTTTTTAGAGTTAAAATTCTTTTACTACCTTGACTGGAGAATTAGTCCTCATCCACTCCCTCCAATAGAAAAAAAAAATCCATGTAAGCATAGAATGTCGTGAAAAAAATAAGAGTCATAGTGTATATTTAAAACTTCTGTTAGTTATAATCAACATTAAAAGAAACATGAAATTTATGAAAAATATATTTTATTGAAATAAAAAATGAATATGCTAATCTCAACATGCCAATAGAGAAATGATTAGTAAGAGATGCCTTAGCCAAATCCTGTTTTTTCTGGGAGAGAAGGTTATTTTGTTTCCATTTTCTACTTCTTTAGTACCCCCTAATGTACGGTAGTGTGTGTGTGTATGTGTGTTACCAAGTGTTCATAGAAATGACTGGCTTGGTTGCATTCAAACTGAGAACAGAGTCCGTACCCGTGTAGCATCCTGATTCATGCTCAGCTACCAACAATCTGAAGTCAGGCCTTTGACCAGTTGGTGAATACTTACAACTGAAATAGTTTAACAGACAGAATTTATTTGGCCTCCTCTTTTCAGTAGAAGCATTCAGTGGGTAATGTCTGAGCACTGGTGAAACAGTTTTAAGTGGGTGTGGGACACACAAAGAAGCAGTGGGAATACCCACGGCAGTGTTATCTCATTGAAGCGATTGATTATCACATCCCCAGAAACGACAAACAGTAATAAAAGTGAGAGGAAAGAATAAACTCTATTGTTTCAAAAGGATTCGCTGTCTTTCTGGCAGCAGGTGACTTTGCACACTTCCTACTGGGGAAGCTAATGCAAACGGAATTTTGTGTTAAATGTGTTTACTTTTGCACCAAAAAAACTAGTACCACAGCCAGTGTGTTTCAATTAAAAAGAACCCTGAAGCAAAACTGTTTTCCAGTCAGGGGTAGAAGCAGTGTATCATTATCTCCTAGGCACAGCAGTGGAGATAATGAACAGTTAAGAAGACTGGACAATGGAAGGTGAAGTAGGACTTGTCATGAGAGTGTCAATAGAATCCCAGCTCACTTCCCATTAGTAGATGCTACCAAATTGCAGGGCTGTGCAGAACAACTAGAGAAAAGATTGAAATAAAAGTGGCTTCATGGCACTCCACATTTTTAAGCCTGATTTAATATTTGCCACTGTTACCCAAGCCTTAAAGCAGGGATTTCGAGGTTTAATTCTAATTCTGTTGAGTGGGTTCGCTGGGTTTCTCTACTGTTACCTTGACCTTGAAACAAATTCTTCTAGCATTTCCCTACCTGCTTTGGTGATATTTTGTTATCATTATTATTATCATCATTATTCTTTGATATAGAATGTAAGACTTGAGGAAGATTTGGATTTCTCTCCTTTTTAAGAGATGATGAAGACATTTTTATAAATTCCAGGATTGTTAACAGTAGATTGGGTTTAGATAAAATGAATTACTCTTGAACTAAGCTGAGCTGCAAGGTTCCCAGTAGATAAAACCTGGACAGCAGTGTGGCCAAAAGGAAACAGAAAACAAATGGTGGTTTTGAAATGAGAACCTTGCTGTAATACAGACCAAATGTCCTTCATCTCAAAAGCTTGGGGTCACAAGTATTATAGTTGGTGGTCTTTTTCTTCATCCCATTTTTGAAATGTTTACTTACACAGGAGATAATTTGAGAATGAAACAACTCTAAACACAAGGTTTATTTATTCACTCTCCATATATACCTTGTACAGAAGCCTAAATGTTATTTTTGAACCATTTTGCTAACTGCATATTGGGAAGTTACAAAGTTGTAAAATTCCCCACTTTTGGTGTCAGGTTGCTGAGAAGCATTCTGACTTGGGAACATTTTGGATTTCAGAATACAGATAGATGTATGTCCAGTATGAATGACTTTTGATTCATTAATTTATTTTCAATATGTCAGTGATTTTTTTCTTGATCCTCAAAGCAAAGGAACATGAGAGGCAAGAGCTCAGGTCAGGTGGGTAGAGAGGCAAGAGATTAAGGTTTTGTTGTGGTTGCTTTTTTGTCAATGAATAGCGTAGTTTCACAAATCAGGCATGGAATAAAAACAGAATCATCATGACAGAATGGTGGATGCAGAACTCTGTTCATTGGTGGTCTCTCTATAAAGAAAATGCTTCCAGTCATGGAAGAAGACGACAAAGGAAAAAGATCTGAATGGAAATGAGTGTTAACAGGACAGCCATTATGGCTTCCTTAATGCTAAATTTCAACCTTCTCTTCGGAAGGTCTCTGACAGCCATTTTTAGGCATAGAAGTTGGGAAGGTTTGTTGTTGACCCACAGCTTTCTCACTTCCCAAAGCGAGGAATGCCAGCTGGCAGAAATAGCCAAAATTCCTAGAAAGTATTTTTCAAGTCCAGTTCACTCTCTTTAGGTCTTTCAATGTAACAACACTGGGTATCTCACGTATCCTCTTAGAGTCACACGCTAACTCTCTGAATACAAACCAGGTCTTGCTTATTTCCTGTAAACCACATATCTATTGTCAGGCAGTAAGTGTGTTGTTGTTTTTTTTTTTTGGCATTTTTTTTAAATTAATTTATTTATTTATTAAAGATTTCTGTCTCTTCCCCGCCACCGACCCACATTGGAGCACAGTAAGTGTGTTTTTCGAGCATTTCAGGCAATTAAAAAAGAATTATAAGGAAGGCTAACTCCCCAAACCATGCTGCTAAGTTGTGGTTTTATGAGCAGTGCCCAGAGTTGTCAAATTGAAATTTTAAATTTGGTCTCAGCATTAAAATATATAGACTTCACTCTTGATCCAAGCCTGAAATTGTTGAATTCCCTTCTGAATCTTATCAATACTCGTGGTCTTGCAGCAAGATGGGTCAGGAAGAGGCATAGATTCTTCTTCTTCTTCTTCTTCTTCTTCTTCTTCTTCTTCTTCTTCTTCTTCTTCTTCCCTTTCCTTTTTTCCTTTTCCCCTTCCCCTCCTACTCCTTCCTTCTCTTTCTCATCCTCCTTCTTCTTTTTGCTCATGACCTCCTTGACTTTGTTTAGTTGTTTACTAATTATTATATTAATTTATTAGATTTAGACCCAGCAACAACAATTATTCTTACTGTGTTTTAGCATGTAAGAGATCAAAATTAAGGTATATTTTGTTCCTCAATCTCAAAATTCAGAAGCTGATTGTGCCATGAAAGTGCCTTCTTTTTTTTTTTGAGATATGCTAATGTCTGCTTTGTCTGGGCTAGTCTCCTCTCTGAAAATGAATCAACTCTGATAATAGCCATCTAGTTATACACATTGAAACATATTTAAAAGCTTATGTGTTCATACACTGAAAGCTTTGCATACTTAGAATTGTAGATTAGAATTCAACTTTTTCTCCCTATTAAATGCCAGCCGGGCAAGTTGCATTAATGACCGTGGTTATGTTTGAATGTAAATGGGGACATCTGGCGAAATCAGGAGATCAAACGTTGGGAGTCTGCATGATGGCTCTCTTCTGTTTGTCACCCAGCAGGTGTAATGGATGGCGGGCACGTGGACTCTGTGCCCAAGTTAATGTACGGACCTAACCTATGGAGGGGAGAAGTTTCCTCCTCAGCTTTGAAGGATCACAGTTCAGGATACATGGGAGGTGGGGCAAGAGAGAGCAGGGCAGGGCAGGTAGAGTGAATACTTCCCAAAGGCACCTGTCCTTTTGCGGAGAAAAAAAAAAATCCCCGTTTTCTAGCCTACAGGCATTTTCCTTGTCCCATTTCAACAAACTTCCACAGCCCAATTTGTTATTCAAAAATTTATGGAAAATGTATGTTAAAGTGAAAAGGGTACATTGTGCAGAAAAGGGAAGCAGCTTGTAAGCATATCATTATGCACGAGCCGTGGGGCCCGCAGATGGCTCTTCTACTCGAAGCTGAGAGTCGTGCCAAAAGCTGAACTCTAAATACATTTAAATCACATATCTTTACTTAAAAATGGAGTATTTTGGAAGGAAAAGCAGATGATATTTAAGTACACAAGTGGTATTCTTTTGTTCCTCATATAATAGAGCCCTTTACAAAAGTCGTTGCCTTCTGAGTGTGCAGTAAGCCTTTGATTCCTTGAATTCCCCAGCGGATTTAGTCTCAGTGCGGGGCTCATTCCTAATAGGATTAGCCATTGAGGTAGCACCTTGCTGGAGAAAAGCTCTCAAGTATCCTTGCCGGGATTGAAAATTAGGGGATTTGCTGTGATTACTATGTTCAATGCTAAAAGCAAACCTTTGTTTTGCACATTAGAAATAGTAACAAAAAATTATCGTGACATATGGGCTTCTTATTTTAATTGAAAATAAATTTAGTTCTTAGACTGTGCCAATCTGTTAATTAATTAGAGGAAGGGTAGCAAAAGGGATGAAGGCATTTGTTTGCTGCTTAATATAATGATTTTTCTGGAAATATTTTTTTTTAATGTAAGCAGGCTGCGTTCTTGTTTCAAGCGTGGTTATATTTACTCTGAATGGAGAATTTATATTTTGAAGGGTACAGTTCACATTGGTGAGATGAACACAGTAAATAGTCAGGTCGATTTTTTGTTTCTTCCTTTGAACAAAATTCACATGGCTTCTTCCAGCACCTTACATCAAGAGAATTTTAAGTCTGAAATTAATTTTGAATAGCGCCTCCTAATTTTTATTGATGCCATTAATTCTGACAGCAATGCGATTAAAATATGCACTTGTTTGTATTTAAAAAACTTAAAACATAACCTTTTATTTTAATATTCTAACAGCTTGATCAGCTTAATGCTTACAGCTTTAGAAAGCGTGAGAGCATAATTATATCTATATGGCATTTGGTATATGGGCTTTTTAGTTTTCAAAATACTGCAAGCACATGGGTATTTTTTCCTCATTTCTCAATCCCCTCCTCCACCCTCTTTTCCTGAAATTTTTCACATAAATGCCTTCCAATTCTAATAGTCTGTTTTGAGTCGGTGGGCATGATGGAGAGAGACGTGTGTAGTATGCATGTATATATGCACACGCATGGGTAGGAGGGAAGTGAGTAGGGAGAAATTAGTTATATTTTAAAGAGACACCATTTCATGTTCACCCCTGTTGGCTGCAAAATACAGGAATGGCTAAAGATGTGTTGATAAGTTAAATCTCCTGGGAGTCTCTGTTCGTGTGCAGATGGGAATCACTTACGGTTATTAGTAAATTGTTCATTGCAAAGTGAGTGCTGATAAAACCAGTATACATGCTTCAGAAGTCTGTGTGCAAGAAGTAGACAGTGCCAATGATCCTATAAGGTTTTTTTAGTGTAGAAAGTTCTATAATTCTTCTTGTGAAATTTATCATACAATAGCCCTTATCGCTGTCTGCTTAGAAAATGAATTATTTGGAAACTGAAGGCATCACACTTATTTGGTATACTTCTTTCTTCCTTTGGTTTTTAATTCTCTTAGCATTCTATTGGATGTTGAGGTGAGTCTATACTTTAGGGTCCTGCTCTTGCTGCCATGCTTTCAGCCAGACCAGTAGTTTGCAGGCACACCATTTCAGGCAGCCTACTAACTTTGTCCCTTTCCTGACCCTCTCGCATTACCCTTTATAGGTGGTAGGAATTTATACTCTGCAGGGATGTATGGAGAAATTTCATCCCCATAATAGTGAGTCGTTATGAGGAACAGCTAGAAACTCCTTTCAGGATAAAGTGGGTGATATTTCACTACGTTGTCTATCCGGGAACATAGTTTAAATATCATTAGTATATTATCTTAAAGAACACAGGTATAGGCAGAAGATGCCATACACAAGGGCCAACCTCTTCATGTGATTAAACGTTATGCATTGTCTAGTTGCCCATCTCTCCTCATTAAAAAATTAATCAAAATAGTTAATTAATACATCTCTGAATTATAAAATTTAAACCTCATTTTTACTAGTCTCTCAAGAACAAGTGAGATGTTCCAGAATGTTCTGATATAAATTATCTTTTGGCAAATTAGTTTCTGGGGTTTTTTTTCTGTTAATGATTTCAAATTTGCTGAAAATAGTCCACCTGCATCTTTCAAAGTCAAAGAAATAATAACAAAAGATTCAGAGTTTCTGGTGAGGCCTACATGTGTCTGCGTATATCAACTTATACTTTAAAAATGTGGTTTGTATCCTTAACTTATTCAGCGAACAAAAACAGACCTTATATGATCAAGTAGTCATCTAATTGCACTTTAGACCTCCATGTGCATGCTATTTTATATACTTTAGCAAAAACAAATGAATCTCCACTCTCCGTGAATTAATTATAATTAGCAACTGATTTAATGTTTTCTTTTGCATTCTTTTTCTATGTATCCCCGTGAAACTAACATTATTCCAGGCATGCAGTACACAATTATTAGTTCAAGTTGAAGCAATTCTGTATAAAATTGGCCTCATATTTATTCATTCAGAAAATGAGCAGGGAGAGAGTGCATATTTTATACAACTCCAGTAATTTCAGTATCAGATAACCCTTAAGCAAAATAAGATTTGACCCTTTCAGAATTGCTTAATGAATTGGTATTACACAGAATATCTTTTTAAACTTCTGTAGAATTTTTTTCCCTTTCCCTGAAGCCTTTGAACATAAGCTTTGGATCACAGACCCTGCATTTAAATGTTGAAAATACGATTGTGTTTTGATTGCTTTTGGTCCCTGTTTATGATAGAAGCCATGCATTCTAAGAAAAAGTATGCCAGCACTTGACAGATCATTGCGGATGCCTCTATGTGAGAGAGTGAGTTAAATTAATTGAAATGCCGTCTTATGGAACAAAAACAACTCCAATATTTCATATAGCAGGGATGCATTTTCTTCAGCCAGAAGTGGGTTTGCAGGGAGTAAACCTTGTCATTCTGAGAATCTAGTTAACGTTGTCTTCAAGCATACCTTGCCACTCGCCCAGAACTTCTTTGCAATGTTGGTCAGAGCCATCAAAATGAGATTATGTTCATTAACCCCTCGCATGGGCACAATAGTTCTCTAATGCCTTTGTCACAAACTCAGAGGTCCAACAGACACAGAAGACACTGTGGGGGCTTCTGAATGATTCGAAAGCTATTCTCTAGGTTCCCTTCTCCTAAGATAAAGCTCAGCTAGCTTGGGGAACATGAATACATTGCAAATAGCATTTGCAGAGATGCCACAGACTTGTTCTACTGTACCAAATTGGCCAGCAGGAGCTAATAACAAGTGAGATCTTCACACGGTGACAAGTGCAATAGCAGGCTTTGCACTGCATATTGGCCACACTTTCATCATGATTAAGGCAGTGAAATTCACTGAACACTTACTTGTAGTAGAAAGGAAAAAAAAAAATCTTTTTTTTTTTTTTTTGTACTGTTGGTGTTTAGTAGTTTCACCATTGGGACTGACTTCTGATGGGTCTTTCTGATGGCTGTCATTTGCCAGTCACATTTCAGGAGTTTGTTTAAAGCATCGGAGGCAGTCCTTAAACAGCGTGAGAATCTGGCTATCAACATGCAGGTTTCATGAATATACAGCTATGGTCTTTATTCACCACTAGTTCGAGGGAGGACTGACGCATAGGAATATAATGCAAATCATATGTTGTGTTGGGAATTTTTTTGTCAGGGTACATTACAAAGAGTGAGAAGGGAACTGCTAAAGCTTCGTCTTAATATGTTTTATCCCATCGAAAATTACCATACTGTATCTCGTCAATGTGCAATAAAGCAAAAATGTAATTGACATATTTATGCTAAATGTGTGAAATTAGGTATGCATCGCAATGCATGCAAGGATAGAGTGGTCACATGTTTAGTATTCCATAGCCATGCATTGTTAAAGGTTACGCACATGCTGTATGTTGGATAGTATGGAACTGGGATGCTTGCAGATCTAAGTACCACTCACGTGTTTGCCAAATAAATGAGCGAAATTCAACATTTGACAAGATTCAACCTATCTAGACTAATTTTCAGTGCTAAAAAAATTATTTCAGATTGAGTCCAAATACCTCACTATAAAATTCTCATGTAACTATGGGTTTGCTTTTGTTTTGATTTCTTTTCAACTTAGGATACTTGTTTTTGAATAAGGTTGCAGCTGCCAAGTAGTTACATGGATAATATAGGGCAAAATGGTCTGAGTACATTACAAGATTCGTTCATTGGTACTTTGTGTTTCATTTTTCTCTACGGTGTGGAATGAAAGTCATGTGCTCATATTTTTATGTCTGTGAAATCTTTATTTTTATTCATTAGAAAGAAGCCAATTAATTTGCATCCACTAATCTCCCATTCCTCACATTGTAATACCATTCTCTTTATATCTAAAGGGAAAATTGTTAATACTTCCTTTAAGCCTATAAACTTAATTTCCATTAAGGGAACTGGTAGTTTGAATGAAGATAACAATATCTTGCAAGTTTTATTCCTATTGTTTGGCTTTTTTTATAGGCTTGTCTTTATCACTTCCATTTGTGGCATTCATGTAAAATATGTAGCCTGGTACTTTCTTAGTTTTTATTTTTTTGTTTCTCTAATTTATATGTTTAATGGTAGAAAAATCGATAAAGTGTTGCAAATCAAGACATGCTCAAATTATTCCCCTAAAGCCAAAAATGTTTAATTATTTCAAATTGCTTGTTTTATAAGAATTTCAAATGGGATATTTCAGTTTTTAAATTTTCCTACAAATATTAAATAAGAAGTTGAAATAATTTGATCGACTCTGAAATGGCACTAGATTGACTGATCAACCAGAAAATACATTTCTCTTTGAGGAAAGGTTTCCAAATAGTTATTAACGGTTGACATGGCCCTGTGTATGCCCTGTTTTGTTTGTACTGCTGCATTTATGATGACAAGTGTATAACCAAGTGCTCAGGAAACTCAAGCAGCGGCCAACACTGGCTGGAATGTTTCTTACTGGATTTACTTTCTCCTTACTGTTCTGAACCACTTATGCTTTCTATGATGCTAGAAAAGAATATTTAAGAGTAACTTTGAAAATCCAGAGCTTAGATCACATTATAGTCTCATAACCTCCTGTGGAAGAGATAGAACGTAAATTTAATTTTGTTATCACTTAATTTATAGTGTGTTTAGTATCAGTTCACATATGGGTTTCAGATGATACTTTTTTTTATCTTGGTTTCTCTTTGTGTCTCTTCCTCCCTCCTTTCCTCCCTTTTGGCTTCCCTCCTTTCTCCTTTCCTCCCTCCCTCTAATTGCTTTCCAAGTCAATCCATTCCTATAATATCCCAGGCTAGACCACAGATCAGCAAGTAGATACATTCAAGCTTCTGGTTCTCCTGCCCTAGCCTCCCAAGTTCTTGGATGATAGACCCACCTGGCTTTATCTGCATATCTTAGTGTTGATGGAAACCTAGTGCATAAAACATCCAAGGACCATACTATCTCAGCGCATGTGCTGTCGTTACTAAACATTTGATTAGTACCGTACAATGTTCAAAAAACCTTTTTTAAAGATATATTTTTAGTTGCAATATGTCATCCAATAAAATACAGTGTAATTTTCGACAGTGCAGAAACTAGTACATTCTTATATAATTGTATTTCATGAATCTAAGCAAGTAATAACGATAGTTGGCATTTATGGTATGTCTGTCTGTCATGTCACAGTAAACCTGTTATTTAGATGCTGTTATGATTTATTTTTATCTTACCCAAAGGATTATACCTGATTTAGGGACACCTACGTGTTATGTATTTTTGGATGGTTTTTCAGCCCAAAGGATTGAGCTGTTGACTGGAGCTACAATCATTATAGTGAGCTGCGTAGACTGTGTGAAGTGATCAGGGCCAGCCTTGTCTCCCATTCCAGAAGATGACGATTCAAGAGCAGGACAGTAGATTTCTCTCTTCCCTAAAACTGACTTGTCTGCAGTGTTTTTGTTTCACATTTGTCCCCCTCAGAGACACAATCCTGTTAGCTCAGGCTAGACTCCACTCACCACCGTATGCCTCCAGAGCTCAGCTGGGATTACAG
Organism: Microtus oregoni; assembly: GCF_018167655.1. Classification (NCBI taxonomy): domain Eukaryota; kingdom Metazoa; phylum Chordata; class Mammalia; order Rodentia; family Cricetidae; genus Microtus; species Microtus oregoni. Next base: position 11,173,480 of record NW_024543086.1, read on the forward strand.
TGTTAACCGCCATCTCTGGGGATTCTAAACTCTACCTAAAACCAATGTAGGGCCCAACGACAGCTCCCGGGTGAGGGTGAGAAAGTTATCCATATCTTCAAAGATAGTGAGTGGGAAGAGAAATATCCCCGTATGCTTCTACCTACGAAGTGAATGATTCTAGTATTTTTAACTATGAAGAATTTTCTTCTAAGCAGAAGCGGTTGAGATAGTTCTTTGCGATGTAGCCAAGGCTGGTCTCAACTCATGATGGTCCTGCCTCAGCCTCCAGCATGCTGGAATTACAGGTATGCACCACCGGGTCTGGTTCACTGCCAATTTTTCAGGCTGTCCCATATTGACTCCTCTTGAAAGAATTCTTGCGATTTTATTTTGTAATAAAGTTGTTAAAAACTGTGGCTCTCAATAGCATTAAAAAACTAATATTCAGGAGAGATTAAAGGATCAGAACGGTGCAAGTGAGTAAACAGGCGTGCTTATAAGGACACCTAATTATTGCAAGATAGGAAGGATATAATGAAGCGCTAAAGTTGTGTGCTACAAAGACAGTAAAGGCTACGGAGGGCCTACGGAGAGAACCAAAGTACCATATTGTTACGCTGGGCAGAAATGGCCTACTTGAATTTTGAAAAAAAAATCAAACAAAATTAAAACAAGGGAAATTCACACAAGGTTTTTAATTCTCTCTAGCCATTGCACATTGTCTTTTAAAGGCACATAGCATGTATTAGATGTTTCTGTCTTTATGGATTCCTTATTCTTACATCCCAAATGTACTGACATTTGGATGATAGTTTAGTAAGGAAGGCAGGAATGGTGGTTAATCCTTCTTTCTGTTTATCATGAAGTCTAAGACAATTTTTTCTTTCAGTACTAGTCAATTTTATGTGTTGAATATTTTGGTTCCATAATAACGGCGAAAACTGAGGCTCAGCATATCCCTAGAATTTGACACTTAGTGGCTATTCTCAATAAAAGGTACAGAGGAGGCCGGACATAGGTGGTGCAAACCTTTAATTCCTGAACTCGGGAGACAGAGGCAGGTGGATCTCTGTGAGTTCGAGGCCAGTGTGGTCTACAGAGCAAGTGCCAGGACAAGCTCCAAAGCTCCAGTCTTAAAAAATAAAAAAAAGAAAGAAAAGAAAGAAAAAGAAAAAAAAGAGAAAAAAAGAGGCACAGAGGAAAGTCAGCTGGAAGTTTTCCTCCCCTATTCTTCACTGTAATTAGAGAGTGATCTTTCTGAAAGATCAGTGCACCAGCGCCCCAAATTTTACTCTAGGTTTCTACAACTGTTTGAGGAGGAGCCAAAACATTTCAAAACTGTCAGAGAGAAGGTAGCCATTAATCTGAAAGTGCAGTTTGACCCCGTGAGGAGTGTCTAGGAAGGTGACATCCAGTGGACAGGGAATAGACTTAAGATATATTCTACCAAAGGGGCAGAAACCAGATCTTTAGGAGTTTATCTCCTTACCTTCTACCTATTCATGCTGAACGAGGACGACCATATTCTGCTGAATGTGGATCCATACATTGCATGTGCAAGATGAGTTGATTGATGAGAGCTGGAGAATTAGGGCTATTGAGTTTCGTTATTGTTTCCACTGTTTTCTTTAATTTAACCCCTTTTTGTCTAATACCCCCACTACTCCCTTTGTGGATTTAAAATATCAGCTATGGAGACTCTTAAAGACGACAGCTTGGAGAAGGGGGAGCAGGGAGGGGATGAGAGAGAAGTAAAGAGGTGGGAAATATGATTATATACATTAAATGCATGAGTGAAAACATCTCAACGAAACCCACTATTTTGTACAACTAACATACAGTTATATGAAAAGAGAAAATCACCTATGACTTCCTTACTGAGAAAGTACTCTGATGGAGGAGGAAGAGACCTAGTGATTCATACCTGTCTTAGTGTGGGCCAGCTGGACTAGCTCAATATGCAGTCCCCTTGCCTTTTTTGGAGTGGGATATTTACACTCCTTTTCTGAGAAAATCATTCATTAGATGAGTCGCAAATCTCTGTTGATGAAATTGCAGATGCGTCGCCTTTCAGTGGTGGCAATGACAAAAGCGATGACAGCTGACATGCATTGAAGGACGAATGCGTGCCAGGCTCAGAACTAAGTGCCATGATGGCGTTTTCAAATTTCATCTCCCTGACAATTGCGATGAGCGAGGCATCTCTATGCCTCTGGTTTTCGTTGAAGAGAGCTTGGGTTGTCTTCCCAGGACAACTTTGATTTGTTCCCTGTGATCTTGTGATAGGCTCCACCACATGCGCATGCTAGCGGGAATGGTTTTAACTAGCAAATATGGGAATTTGCAAGTAAAATAATATACAAGATGCATTGTATGAACAAAGTGTTAGTTAAGTTCTAAGATGAAGTAAATCACTTGTCAACATGAAGAATGCATCCAAGTCTATCTTTTGTTAGAAATATGCATCTCAGCTCTTCTCCAGTGACAGCGTTTCTAAGTTTTCATCATGAACAGCCTCATCATGAAAAGTACCATTGTACTGTTACGTAGTCATTTTATACAACACAATAAATAGTGAATGTGCTGGTTAATGTTTGTAAAGTTGAAGCAAGCTAGGGTCATGTGAAAAGAGAGAAATTCAAACAAGAATCTATGTCCATCTCTGTGGCTTATAGACATGTCTATGGTGATTTTCTCAATTAATGATTGATATGGAAGGGCTCAGCCCACTATGGGTGCTGTCATAGCCTGAGCAGATGTTCCTGGAATGTATAAAAAAGCAAATTGAGCAAGCCACGGGGAGTGAAGCAATAAGCAGCATTCCTTCCTGGCCTCTGCATCAACACCTGCCTCTGAGTTCCTGCCTTGAGTGTCTCTCTGGATGTCCCTCAAGAATTGACTGTGAACAGGATATGTAATCAAATAAGCCATTTCCTCACGCATTGCTTTTGATCACGTTTATCATAGCAGTAGAAAGCAAACAAGGACAGTGACCCTCATCAAAGCAACTGAACTGATTCTTAGATTTTCTATATTTTTAAGTTTCTCTGCTGAAAAAGATCCCAAGAGTTAACTTCATTCATCTAGTGTCCAGTTTCAAGTTCTCCACATTTTAGATATTTGCCATTTGCTCTCCTGACTAATTGTGGACTAGTTTGAATCTTACCTACTTTCTCTTTTTATTTTAACAGTTGCATCTGCTCTTTACTGCCTAAGCCCTCTGGAACTCACTCTGTTTCTTGGCTTTGCTGGTGAGTGCGCCTGGAAAATTAGCTGAATTGTACATCAGACATCAACCCACTTGGTAAGTGAGATCACAGCTACAGTTTTTTCTTCTGCTTTGGACTGTGCTTGCTCTGTTGGCCAAAATGTTTTCATACTGGTCTCAGGAGAGAGGTTAGCCATAGCTGCAGAAGAAACCAGATGTTTTCCTCTTTGTTTGTTTGTTTTATTATTGTTGTTTTGTTGGTTTTTACATTTATTTTCTTCTTCGCCCTATGGACAAAGTTATTTGTGCTGATATTTTTCTCTCCCATGAACCTGCTATTATTTTTTTCCCCACTCATTTAAAGGACTTTACAGTTACCTTACCTGCAATGTCTAATTTCTACCTGAATGGATTGCCTTTGGCCAACTCCTGCTCCATATTCTACCGTACACTTTGTCCTGTACTCATTTATTTGACATGTGAACATGGGAATGCAGGGGAACGGTTGTGACTAGTTGGACAACATAACTTCATTTTGTAGAGCAGAATGACTTTTGGATGAAAAAGCTTGGCTCCCTCGTTTCGTTTAATGTGAATCTACACAGGCTTTATACAGCAAGCCAAAAGGAATTCATTGCGTTTCCTTAGGTTCCTAATTAAATCCTCTGTTCTTTTATTGCCCTGAACTGTCATTCTCAATATGTTGTTCTATATCATCTTGCTCCACATATCAAATGTTCCCTAGGTTATTTCAATGTATTCTTATAATAATTTTCTTCCATTTTAGTGTTTTGTTTTATATTTATTCATTTATTTTTATTCATTTTCTTTATGATTTTTTTGGGAGCCAACTCTTGGATCTGGCACATAGAGGGAAAATGTTCTTCCACTGAGCTCTCCCTCTCTTGCGTTTTAGATCTTGATTTTATCTTTTCATATGTCCAAGCCTACCACAATGACCAATTTGGGAATAGAACATTTACATGGTTCCATGCAGAAGTTTTAACATATTATGCAATTCTTATTTAGAGGAAGGGAGTCTGACTTAGCTAAACTATTGGTTTCTACCTAACTTCAGTCATGTGAATACAGATGAATGTTTACGGCTAAAGTTAGGTATAAGAGATGATTTTTTTAAAGTAGTTTTAGAAAAATGAATAGAAAAGTCTTTTTTCCTAAATTAAATATTTTATTCCTTTTTTGTTTTTGTGTGGTAATGAGACAGCGAATAAAGATGTCTTAAGTGGCCACAGGACTGGTAAAGGTCTTAGACAGAAAGCTGGTGACCTGAGCTTGCTCAATAAGAGTGCGTTCCTAAAATACTACTGCTTAATGTTGTTTGTGATTGGAGCAATTTAGAAAACACAAAAGATTATGGGATGCTGAAGGGAACTCTCAAAGAAGCTGCAGTTAAATTAGCTGATGCAATGTGAGCTTGAGCTAGTCCTTCACACCTAGGTAGAGATAAATAAACGTTGCCAACAATTTCAGCTCTCTCTTGTTGGCAAAGAAACGGAAGCACAGACGTTCCGTTAACTGTTTTGCCACCAACCTTGCTACCTTCTCATTGTACTTTTCCTGGGTTTCCAACCTGCGCAAGAAGTTTCTAGTAAAGTAGCTAACAGCTCTGTCTGGCTCTTGCTGTGTTAATTCTGAGAACGATTCGCAGCTGAACAAACAACACTCCGTCTGAATTAACTTTCTCGGCGGCACAGTGTTCACTAATTTCGGAGGTGAGATTCAATTTGGCTGTTGCAGCCTGAGCTCATCAGAGGGCCTCTCTGACTTCTCTGGGCTTCTGTCAGGGCCCTCGTGCCCTCTTTTCCTCTGAGCAACCTTCAGGGTGTCTCTCTGCAGAAGAATCGTGTGTCTATTTTGCTTTCGTTCTTAAGGAATATAATCAAGTGCTTGGGGAATCCATTAAACAGGTTGAGTTGTCAATTTTGGAAGCAATAGGAGTGCGTATGCTAAAACAGACCTAAGACTCTGGCATATTCTATACCAGCCCATCTGTCCTCCCTCGGCAAGTAACAGACCACAGAGCTTCAGAGATAAAGAAAGCGGTTTTTGTGGGGCAGGACCCAGAAGAATGGAAAATGGGGCATTTCCGCTCCTTCTAGACCTTCCTTGACCTTGTCCTTACTGGCAGTCACCTGCGGCTCTTCTCTTTGTTGCTGTCCTCTGGATCTAGTTAGGTCATCAAGTCACTTGGTTTGCTTCTCCAGAAAATGGTGCACTGTGGTTCTGTGATATATGGAGGTTAAGGGAGGAGACAGCGCCTGGTGAAGACAATGAGTAATTGCCGGAGAGCTGGGAAGAAACAGAAAAGGTTACAAACTTTGAGACACTCCCTGGGTATGAAAGGCCAACTTCAGAATTTCTAGCTAAGGATATCAAGACCCAGAACTCACTGCTGAGGTCCATAGGTGTTTGTCAGCGAGCTGCCTAGCACACGGGCTTGCTTAAATTTTCTTAGCATTTTTATGATGTCTTGTTGTCATTTAATTAGAGCAGTATGTCAATCTTTTACTAATGAAGCTCACACTGTTTTAGATTTTGGCTATCTAGCCGGCCTTGTCTTGCAGGAAATGATTATCCACTTACTGAAATCATTCTCCGTGCAGTCGGACATGTGTTTTTGAATGAAACGGAACCTACCTACTTTGAAAGGGGTTCCTGCAAGGCTTCTGCCCTTTACCGTTTATCTACACTGTCTGCTTTCAGCCCGAACAGGATGAATTAGTGTGGCTCTGTCAGACAGAAAGAGGCATGGTATTTTCCCCTAGTGTTGCACTATGTCCTGCCTTCCTTCCCTCCCTCCTCTGGTTTTCACTGTGGCTTATGCCTGAAGTTGTGAGTACTATTCTTTGTGGCTGTGAAGAGTCAATGTCCAAAGCCAGATAACTTTTCTATCCAGGGATCTATCTTAAAGCTTCCTGTGTGAGCACTTTTAACTGGGCGAGCTGTATCCATGGTTCTGACTACCGTTTGACGTCATACGAAACCCTAGATGTAAGTGTAGAACCTGCTCGTGCACATTCCAATTCTAAGCCACTAGATGGGCTTCTAACCAAATCAGGGTGAAATGGAAGAAGTGATCTTATTAATAAGAAGGACATAATTTGGAGCTGATTTTTTTTTTCATGAATTAGAATATGAGGGGGAAGAAAACTGAAAATCAGAAGAAAACAAAAAAGCCTCTCTCTCTCTCTCTCTCTCTCTCTCTCTCTCTCTCTCTCTAAAGGATTGCTTCCATCAGAGCTAACAGTACAACCTATTTTCCCCAAATCGCTTATGCTATTTAAATGTAACGCCACTTTAAAAAGAAGTAAACAGCATGTATTTTAAGCTAGCGTCCTGCCGTGGTGTCATATAGATTTTCCTCCCTATCTGTAGACTGCAAGCTGACATTCTCAGTGCCCTCCCTCTTCTGAAAGGTGTACAACACACCCTCACTGTTGAATAGATAAGCAGTAGTGTCTCTTTTTAAGAAATGAAATTAACACGTTTTTCCCCCTCTAGCATAAAATACATTTCAGTCGAAGAGCTGGATGTATTAGCACCATGTAGAAAGAAAGCACGGCATCCAGCTCCCTTCCCATCTCCTTTCCTGCCAGCAGAGAAACACGCTTTACCCGTCCGCGTTCCTGCTCTGCAGCTAACCTTTAAGATCAGCACATTTTCAGCTGTTTCTCCCGCACTCCATGCCCGAGTTGCCTTTGAACATTGTGAGATTTACAGCAGGTTTCCTTTAACTGTGTCACACTCTCTCACATAAAGTCAGGCAATGTTATGTGTTCCATGAAATATTTTCACAGAAATTAAAAGAATAAAATAAAAATCACAAAATCAGAATTAATATTTGATGCCTGCAGGGCTTTAAAACAGCAAGTATTAAGGGAAAAGGATAAAGGAATTCTGGATAAAGACCATGTACGTGTTCTACATCATTGTCCTCTTTAATATAAGTCAGTATGTTTCTCTCATCAAAGGCTTTTCAAATCCTGAAAACCGAGGTCCCATTGGATTAATATATACAAATATAATATAATATATATACATATATATATTGAATTCTGTTTGACAAGTTTAATTTTGTGGAAACATTAAAAATGGTAACAGAGGACTAAAGTGTCAGTTTAATATAAATTAAGTATAATTATACATACTAGACATTATCCAAGACTCAAAATATTATGCTTCGAAGTGTTTGCATATTTGCCTGTGCATGAGTGTCTATGTTATGTTTGTATTGATATCGGTGGCTGCATTCTCTGCTAAACTCTAGAGAAATGGCCATATAGGAGGCATGGAAATAAGAGTATAAGAGTGTCAGGTCTCATCCATACGATGAAGTAATCAAATGCAGGGAAGTCTTATTTCTGACAGTTGCTGTTCCATGAACATTTTTGTTATCTCCATGAGCAAAATATGAACAAACACTGAACCTTTGCTTCGAGGGGGAAATGAAAGTTTGGGGAAACTAAAAACTGCTGATGATCCTGTCATCAGCCAGTCCACAGATCCATACAAGCTTAAGAATAACAAACTGCAGGGACAACCATTCCTGGACACGGCATAGAAGCTCATGTTAGAACAAAGCTTATCCAACATGTGTCCATTCCCTGTAATAGGAAAGACAGGCTCCTGGGCTGGGGAATCCTGCACAGCACAGCAACCCTTTCTTGGTGACCATTTCTAAAAGTAAAGCCACTAAGACAAAAGCACATATGCACAAAATACAAAAGCAAAAATGTGACACTCAACAGATCGTGGAAAGAACACTTGTTTATAGGATGAAAAGAGAAACAAGGCAGAGAGAGAGTCTCCTGGTTGCCAATCGGCTGGGGTCGTGCACAGTGGGTAAATGGACTGACTTTTCAGTGTTCCATGCCATGAGTCTTATAGTTTGCAAACTTTAAGAAAATTAAACACATTTTTATGAATGCTTGGAGATTTCAAACAATGCGTGATTATTATAGTTACTCCACACACATTCCCTAACTCCTACCCGATCGACAGCTACCTCTTCCTTCCACTCAGTTTAAAAAAAAAATTCAGAGTCCATTTTAGGCTGCCCACGAACTCCTGGGTGTGGTGCCGTCCACTAAAGCATGGTTGACGGTTCAGGACAACTCCCTTAAAATAAGCCAAGTCTTCCTTTTCCAGTAGCTATCATTTTCCACTGGGTCCTTAGCTAGGGCTGGGAGTTCATGACCACCTCTATCTTCCGTGCTGGATTTTGTCTGGTTGAGTTTGTGTAGGTCTTGTGTGTGCTGTCATAACTGCTAAGAGCTCATATATGCAGCAGCCCTGTTGTGTTCAGAAAGCAGTTTGAAAATTAAGTCATCATGCACCTCTGGCTCTTGGAATTTATCTACCACCTCTTCCACAATGAACCCTGAGCGTTGGCAGAAGGGAATGTGATACCGAAGTCCAATTTCAGGCTGGGGAATCTCTGTGTTAATCACTGTTTACTGCCCACAAAAATCTTTTCTGATATGGGTTTTGAGATGCATTGATCTTTTAAGTTATAATTCATTAAAAGTTGGCTAAATACTGTGCCCGCAAAAGCTATGGGAGAAGCCAATCATTTTCAGAATGGATTTAGGGTGCTCTCCACAAGCGATGACCTAAGCCTGGCATTGTCACCATTGCAAAGAAGCAATGGCCAGATAGATCACAGGCTCTAAGGGAGAACCTAGTATATTTTGTGAAATATTTTTGTTTGTATGTTTGTTTATGTCTATGTGTGTGTGCATGTTTAGCTTCTTGCATGCCATGACACATATGGGGATGTCAGAGAAAGACATGTAGAATCAGTTCGTTCTTTCTCCCACGGTCTCACGGATTGAACTAAAGTCATCAGGCATGGTGTCAAGAACTCTGACCCACTTAACTGTCTGCCTCAGCCACACACATTTTAATGAGAGAGGAGTAACACATGCAGAACACACAAATGAGGACGAATGACTGTCTCTGGCTCATTCTGACATGACAACATTCTTTAGGACATTTATCTGTAAGGTTTACCATTGACTTACTTGATAGACAAAGCTCCAATTAAAACATAAATATTTAAAATATAGTATATAAGCAGACCGGATTCCCTGCCCTGTGGGAAGTCCAAGGTCCTCCCCCCTCCAACCAGGTCCAGTCGAAAGGGAGAGGGAATGGAGTGGGGGGGGGGAGAGAAGTGGGGAGAGGGGGAGAGGAGTGGGGGGAGGGGGAGGGAAATGGGAGGCAGGGAGGAGGCGGAAATTTTTTCAACAAAAAAAATAAAAAATTAAAAATAAAATAAAATATAGTATATAAATTGAAAAGATAATGGCATAGATACTTCAAGGAAACAGATTTTTTTAATGATTGGGTCAAGTACAGACTTTCACATAACCCTTCATCTAAAAGTATTTTTATTACATATATTATCCATACTACTCTAAATTAAATACAGTTCTGTACCTTTCACACTTATGCCCTAAGATCCTTGCTAACAAAGCAATGAACACAGTTACATGGGACCAAATGGAGACTGACATATACCTTCTCAGTAACCCAGGGTAATTTAAGGTTAAAACCTGAAGTACATACATTTTCATATCTTTCTGGTTATTTTCCAACAATTCAGAATTTTTTATTTTGAAGTCATTTTCACATGCTGGAAAGAAGGTAGTTAGAATAAATGTCTGAAATTCCAGTATTTTTTTTTTATAAGTAAGATGGGTTTTAGAAATCTATAAAACATACTATACCATCCATGACTTGCTATGTCAGTTGTAAGATAGATAATATTTAGATGCTATATAATTAGATAATAGTTAGTCACAAGATAACTGATTATATAGATTGATGGATAATAGATTCTAGGCTGATAATGGATGACTGGTAGATTGAGAGATATTTACTAGATAGATGGTATATTGGTAGATAATCTTTAGTCTGGGCAAAAGTACGATTCTAGGGATTAACCACCTCTATTTATGTTAACAAAATGTGATAAGGATCTTTAAAAGCTCTTAACTTTGGGCTAGAGAGATGACTCAGTTGCTAAGAGGATTGTCTATTTTTCCAGTGAATCTCTGTTCAGTTCCCAGTGACCACAGAGTTACTCACAACCATCTGTAACTCTAGTTTCAGAGAATCCAACAACGTCTTCTGTGGTGCACAGAAATACATGTAGACAAAACACCCATTTACACATTAAAAAATAAATCATTTACAAAAGCCTTTAAACTTTGAATTATATGTTTAATATTTTGTGTGAGGGCAAAAAGCATTGTGTGTACAGTATATATATTTACAGGCACATCCATATATCTATATATCTATATACGTATGCATGTATAGAATTGTTCCCCTCCAAGTAATTGAAAGTGTGAACTATTTGAAAACATTCTAATATCTCCTGGTCTGGGTTTCATTATGTAATGACACATGAAATACGATATATTCCTCAACAATAAATACTGTCTAAGGTTGTATGTAAGTATATGGAAATGATATTATGTTATGTTATTGCACTACAAGGACATACTAGAATTTGTTAATAGAGTTGAATTCTGAGTGTAGAAATAAGAATTCATTTTTAACTTCTCAGGTGTTTCTCCTGCCCATTTCCAGCTTTATATATATATAATTTCATGTTACTACTCGAGTGAACACCCTGGGTAGATAACAGAATGGAATCGCGCATTGGTGACTGGGGGTGCCTTCCTTGAGTAAGCTGGCTCCTTTTCTACCCCAGTTGTACATCAGTTTCCATGTGTGACTGTCTTCCAGCAGAAGAGGGCACGGTTCATATGCAGTGCTGTGGACAGGCAAAGAGAAGAAACCAAACTCTCTTTTCCTACTTTTCCTTGATCAGTATTTACCTTTCTAGGTGCTGCTGGATAACATACCATTCCCATCTCATTAAAAAAAAAAACCAAAAAACAAAAAACTGTAATGCCAGATCTACAGAGACAGGAGGATTTTTGAGTTCAAAGCCAATTTGAGATATGTAACCTGACCCTGTCTCAAAGCACCCCAAACCCTGGGGTGCATCATAGTGGCAAGGCATTTTTTTTTTTTTTGGCTTGTCTATCAGGTTCAATTTCCAGCAATGCTTGAGAACAATTAACTTAAAAAAATAATATTCTAAATATTTTCAGTGCCTTTTTGAGGCCTTAACTGTGTAAAATAATGTAAGTTTTTTTTTTCAAAGAATTCTGTCTTTTCTTGCTTTCTGAAAGTTTCAATTACATTGCAAGATCAAATTTGGTCCTTTAAGAAATGAAGTAAGTGATATAAAATTCAGAGGAGCGAGCAATCATTGTCGTTATCATTGCGGGCGTAATGCAAAAGGGGAGCCTCCAAGAGAATGGAGAGCACCGAATGAGCTGTAAATAACAGGTAGGGGCTTGATAAGCACACTGCAGAATAATAACGACAGCTTATTGAGGCCGATTACATGCCAACTGCTGTGTTAGACTTTCGCTGTCGCCACTTCACAGCGCTCACCACAATGTTGTACAGGAATTGATATTATCTCGTTTTGCGGATGAGGAAAGTGAGATTCAGAAATATTAAACAGTCTCCCCAAGGTCGGACACCTAATGAATGACTGCGGAGGGACCACCAATACCACTCTTCTCTTCTTCCTCCTGCCTAGCGAGCCCTCATGCCATGAGTCAAATGTTACTGGTTTGCCGCCTCTAAGCCTCTCAACTTGTGTGTTTCTTCTATAAGATGGTGTTAATGCGACTTGCCTAGGATTATAAACTGATACTATTATTAATGTCACATTATTAAAAAGGAACAAAATTCATGTCTTCAGTGACACCGGGCAACATCTAAGTGGTTAATACAACCATGGAAACTTAGCCTTTCCTCAAATTCCCTCTGACCCATTGCTTGAAGGAAAGTACCTTGTTGTAAGCAGCCCATAATATATCTACTTAGCTAAGGTTTTGTTTCAGGTGTTAGTGATTCACAGTCAACTTCCTTTGGCTGAAATATTAGATGGGGGAGGTTCATAAACAGTTCATAAGTTTTAAATTCTGTGCTGCTTTGAGTAGCATGGTGGAATCTCTTAGTAGCCCACTGTCCTTCACTTAGAGCACAAATCACAACTTGGTCCAGAGTATCTCTGCTATATACATATTACCTACCCTTCAGTCCTGTGGTAACCAGCTCACTTCTCAAATTGACCATCATGGTGTTTTGATGCTTGAATTATCCCATTACGTTATTGTAGTCGATCTCTCACTGTGCATAGTGAATACAATGAACATCCTTATAGATGCATTTGTAGAATAAGCACGTATATGGTTTATAGCATACTGTGATTTTAGCCATCTCTTGACAGCTGTATGTAAGGGAGGAATATAAGTCATGAGAAACAGTAGTTTCAGGGTGAGCTACATTAACCAATAGTATCTGGTCTCCAATTAGGAGCTTTACAATGTTTTTATTTTTATACACACACACATATAATATAATTATGTTTCTTTGAAAACTTTATTTACTTTATAAATGTTGTAAATGACATATTTAAAATGCATCAAGGTAAATAAAAGTAAGAGGTAATGATGCCACTAACAGGAAGCAGTGGCCTTTGTAAGCTAACAGTAGAAATAAAAGTGAAAATAATGAGCTCTGTGAAAGGACAGGGAATCCTTTTTTTCTTTTCTTTCTTTTTAAGATTCATTATGTATACAGTGTTCTGTTTTCATGTGTGCCTACAGGCCGGAAGAGGGCACCAGATCCCATTAAGGATGGTTGTGAGCCACCATGTGGTTGCTGGGAATTGAACTCTGGACCTCTGGAAGAGCAGCCAGTGCTCTTAAGCGCTGAGCCGTCTCTAGTCCCCAAGTGATAGAGAATCTTAGCAAACTCCAGGAAGTAAACTATGATGAAAATGGAATTTGTTCTATAAAGAATAAGACAAGGACAGGTTCTATAAAGCTCTGGGATTTATGCTTCGCCAGAGTGGTGACAGCATGGGTTAATGAGACAGTATTAGTCTGAATCTAAACCCTTGGAGGACAGCAATGGATCCTGGCTTATACTCATCTAAGCTCTGAGTACTGCCCTAAGTCCTTGAGTTCTGATTTCTCAGGGACTACTTTCTGGATGAAGCAGTCTATGTCCAATGAAGAAATTCTCTGAGTTGGCTTTATGGGTGTGTTTCCTTCTAAACGTTTTCAGCGAGACTGACATTGAAAGAAAACATGAATGGATTCTAAGTTTAAGAGATGTGTGACCTCAAGTGAGGCCAGCAGTGTCAGCCGACGTAGTTTGGAGATCGACCACTGTCAGATGAAATGTAGGCAGTATAAACTGAGGTATTACATCGATTCAAGAGTCCCTAAGTACACAGAGATGTCATTCTTGGGAAGACCATGAAAGGTACCAGGATAGAAATATTAGCAGTCCTGAGTTTTCTCAAAGGAGACAATCAGTTCTCATATCAAGGGTATTCATGGATCACCATCATTTCATTGAAAAATGTGCCAGGAGGGCCTATAAGGACCAGAAGCTTCTGCCCTCAGGTGGTAAAGTAGTTCTCTTAACAGGATGTGGAGCAGGGTAATTCAAGACATAGACAATTATACACTAGACTCTTTGACTCTGTGTGTGCAGGTATGTGTAAATTTAGAAAGTCCTGAGAGATTCTTTTTAGAGCTACTTGATCTTCCACTTGGCAAAAAGCACACACATTAGCTTACCAGTTCAGATTTGTATGTAGGGACTCAGCCATTGGTAGCAAAACTGTATTTTGTGTGTGACTTCTTATTCAGCTGTTGAGAGTAACATTATTTTTTGGGGCAGACATGGGCCAGGAAGTTACAGGTATAGGAAAGATGAGATTTCCCCAATATCCTCCCTCAAGTTTCTTGTATACTGGTGAGCACTGATGAATCCTCAGGCCAATAAGAAGAAGGAAGAACCTTTTGAAAGTATATTTCTAAATTTTCCAGAATTTGACTTCTGAAAATACACACACTACAGTTGAGCCTTGCTCTGGAACATCATTCTACTTCCTCACACCTGTAAAGCAGACTGAGAATCTTCCCACAATGGGGATGCATTGTAAAGCAAAGATTAAAATTTAAGAACAATACCAAAAATAGATATAAATTCTGGGACTTAATAAGATATAACAAGTATAAACCACAAAGTATCATAGGCCAGATCTGCTTGCTAATGGGAGAGAGAGGGAGAGAGAAAAGAATAGCCATTATTCCATGTATTTCTCACAATATTCTATAGGAAAACCTGTTGTCCTTTGGACTCCCTAAAATGTTTGTTAGCCAACCAGTCAGTCTTACTGGATTTTTGTCAGGTTGATTTTTATATTGTTTAATCAGAATATAACATTGAAAGAACAATCATTTCATATATTGCAAACGGTCTATTTATTATAAAGTGGAAAGAGAGTCCAGCACTTTTTACCTATTGTGTCAATATTGGAACCTAGGTAGTCATTATACCTGACACTTCATGAGTACGTGATAATTATTCAAACAATGCCTTGATCAAGTACTACAGGAGCATAAAATTATTATACATGCATCATATTGATTGTGTCTCTTAGCCATATCATATACCATTTCTTTAACATAATACAATTAAATCATTTGCCCAACTAAGATACAATAATTTTATCATCAAATTTATCCATTCCAGATTTCTAGAATTAAGTCTAAATTCCTCTTTCATATCAAGGTGATATGAAGTGAAAAAGAGTTTTTCCCGACCTTTCAGTGACTTCAAGAGACAATTTAAAGGCGAGATGCAGCCACATTCAAGAGAAGCTCAACAGAAATTTAAATATGCTCCAAAATGGGGCCAGTTGTCACCATGGAGATGGTATTCTTTCCTAAACTTAGTTTAAAATGAATGTGAAAGAGTTTTCTAAGCAAAAGTGTTGAAACAGGTGGGAGAAAAATAAAAACTGATATAAGCCAGAAGGTATGGTACAACTATAGTTCCGGCTCTCTCGAAGGCTGAGGCAGGAGGATCCCTGGAGCTCAATAGCTAAAGACAAGACTGAGCAACACAGTGATTTGTTATGAGCTGGGTGAAATTCCCTTGAGTTATTAGATATAAAGCCCTTTGAAGTTTTTAATGTGTATTTAGGATAGTGTATTCAGCATCAGTATAAGATGATCTGAAAAACGCACCTTTCTAGTGATTGGGGAAGAGCTCATTCTGTAAAGTGCTTGTCATGCATTCATGAGAACCTAAGTACAGATTCCCAGCCCCATGGAAAAACCTAGATGCATCAGGGCATGTCTCTAATTTTACAGTCACAGACCTCGGGAAGTAAACACCAGTGGCTTCCTGGAGCACTGGCTGGCCAGTTTCCATGGCCAAATCAGTAAGCTCATGTACAGTGAGAGACCCTGTATTAACAAATAAGGTGGGCAACCATTGGAGAGGATGCTTTGCCATTTTCCAGCCTCCATGTGCACACACACACACACACACACACACACACACACACACACTCACACACTCCTATTGCAACATTTGTAGATACCTGGAAAGCTACCATATTGTATAAAGTTCTTCTAGAAAAGATTGTAGCCGCATCCTTTGGCATTTCTCTAAAGCTCACTGAATGTGTTATATTTGTAGGCATTATTGCACTATACAATCATTTGCACACATTATCTTCTTTAGTTCTTCTTTCCTCACAGACCTTGTGTCCTAGTGGTTTCCTCAGGTCACACGGTTAATATGTGGTGGCAGATTGAGTATTCAAGTCAAGGTTCAAATTAAAAGTCCCTATCAGAAATTACTACAATTAGGTGTTAAAGCATATATGCAGTTTTAGAACACTGATTAAGCGTGGCCATTCCTTCCAGGTCACTGTTTTGAGCAGGAAAGATAGGTGGGTTCTTGACGTGGACTGGAGAATCCATATTTGTCATTTAGCAACGCGGGCATCAACAAACAAGACTATAATGTCAGTCCTGTCATATATTATCTATCTTTCCTCTCTACACGTGGGGCATTTCCCATCACCCAAGCTAGAGAAGGATATTTTTCCAATTGGAAGGAGCCTCTTCACAAGCTGAGAATGTATAGCAAAAATTTATCTTTTCAGAAACAAGCCCGGCTGCCAGGTGGTGGCAGATGTCACAGCTAGCCCGCCCAGTAACTCTTTAGAAAATACCAAGCGCCAGCTATCATTTCAAACACCACAATCTCCTGCTTTTTTTTCCCCTTTGCTTTCTGGGTGACATTCATCAGCTAGGACTTCCCACCATAGCTTTGGTTTTCCGAATTGGGTGGAACTGTTTATTATTTCTTGGTGAAGTCACTTGTTTTTGGAGGAAGAGGTCCTTGAGGAATGTTCAACAGTTCTGTGAATTTTGACCCTCTGTCTCATGACCAGACCATCCTAGTGTTACCCCCAAAAGCAAAACTGATAAAATTTCCCTTTGTTTCCTTGGCAAAAGCTTTGCAGACTAGCTAGCCAATTTCTTCATTTCCCTCGAGGAAATATGTGGGAGCCAGCTGCTAAGTGCTGGTGTTTGCACACACCTGTCTGTTTACTTTTTAAAATGTAATTGAGAATATGCCTGGAAGCGTGAGTCTGTTTCTCCGGTGTACTCTGTGCAGATTGAGACATGCAGAAGACAATCACAGTCTTGCATTGTGCATCGAGTGCGTGCATAGTTCTCTAAGCTGGTGTTTTGAAAAGACATAACAATGAAAAGGTGCCTCCAATACAAACCGAATGGAGAGATGAAGCACTAAAACATAACCCAGAGCATGAAAATGACATAGCAATCATAACTCCATATCAAGTATTGTGATGCTTTGTCAATGATTTTCAATACTGGCTGTACTTTAATGTCATCTAACAAGCTAACAAATCTAACATCTCTCCCAACACAAACACACACACACACACACACTTGCACACATGTGTGCACAGATAGTGCCTGAATTCTATCTAACAGCAATTGTGATTTGAATTGATATAGGGTGTGGTTTAGGCATCTATACTTCAAAAATGCTAATCATATAGCAATATGCAACTAGTCGCAGGTGCCATCTTAAAGCTCACCTTCCTGGTTTTATCTTCTCATGATTGTCCCAATGCTCATGCCCTGAAGTCAGCTGTCTGATTTCTTTATGAGCGTTGGTATGTATTTCTTCTTGGCACTCCTTGTTCCCTTTATCCCTCTGTAGTGATATCCTTTAATGGGTTCTTTATAAGGCCAAGCCCTTTGTGCATTATGTTCCTGACTCACTAGTCAATTACCTGGGATCTCTGTAAATAAAACCTTTAAGCTCTGTCCAATGAGCAGTGGGGAATTCTAAGAAGTGGATATCTGCTTTTCAAGCATTTTTGAATCAGCCTGTGTTGAAGGAGGCCGTTAGTTTGTTTCCGGCTGCTCAGCCCCAAAAATAATCACACAGAAACCATATTATATGCAAAATGGTTTGGCCAATAGCTTAAGCATATTTCTGGCTCTTACATCTTAATTTAACTCATCTCCATTAATCTATGTATCTTCACAAGGCCTACCCACAAAGTTTCAGCATGTCTGTCTCCAGCAGAGGCTCCATGGCTTCTCCTGACTCTGCCTCCTTTCTCTTAGCATTCTGTTTAGTTTTCCCCGCCTAACTCTGTCCCCCTCAAGGCCAAGAGCAGTTCCTTTAGTAACCAATGATATTCACAGCATACAGAGGGGAATTCCACATCAGGCATGGGTCAATCCAGTTAGCTTCTACTTGTTCTTGCCAAGGCAATCACTAAAGCCAATAACTTTTGTTACTTTTATGTTTTTACATTTTATTTTCTGCCACTGAAATATAGGCAGTGGTTATCTCTAACTTAAATAGCATTTTATTTCTGGTGCATGGAATGGTACCTTAAATACAATAAGTACCTACATATCTGCTCAATAAATGCTCAGTATACTGATCACAAAGCCAAGATTCCCTGTTTTGAGGAAGTAATATAAAGCTTTTAGAATTTGTCAAGAATCCTAACATTCATAATAACTAACATTTATGATCGTAAATTTCAAATGAAAGAGGATAATGTTTGTCAAGATTGGCTGAGTGTAGTCTTTTCAGAGAGCTAGTACCTCTAAGTGGTATAGTATTCAATCTATCTCAGAGTAGAGCAAGCTAGTTGTTTGGATGGAATGATCAAGGACTGCTTAGTAAAGTTAACCCAAACTCCTAAAGTCGTAAAATTCTGTGAAGTGAAAGCTGTAATTGAAAACGGATGACAGTGAAATCTAATGTGAATATCTCTGAGTGACAGGGACACAACTGCCATGGGGGAACACAGACTCCCCAAGATTCATACCAACTGATGGCTAGGTTTTTATGGCCAGTGACAATCCCTGAATACTGGCTACCAACTGCTAGTGGTAACCATAAATCTTATTGCTCACTGAGTGCTTCCTTCATGGGCGGTGCAGGACCAGAAATGCTCATTCCCTCACTTTAATTCATAGAAAACCAGTCAGGTGACTAAAGTTCAGAGTTTGCCATCAGCAAAACTGAGACTCCAAATGGGTAAGGGTTGATTGAAGCCCAGTCCAATGAAGATTGAACTAGCATCATGGAACACAGAACACTGCCCTCACCCAAAATACCCCACTGATTTGTATGGACCCACTTTTCACCACTGTGGTTCTGCTGTTTCTCTACCTTCCAAAGTCATTTGGCCCAATCCAATAAAAGAATCAATCAAAAGTACAGAAAGTTTTTGAAAGTTGCCTATAGTATTTTTTACTGTACGATCAGGAAAATGAACCAACCAACCAAGCAACAAACAAAAAACACTTGTTAAAAAAAATTCAACAGGAGATTAAAATTGTAAGACAATTCCAAATTTACAGTTATAATTCTGAACATTCTCATTAATAAAAACAGGACGGTACTTTTATACTGCCTGTTTGATGGGACATTTTTAATTATAGTGAAAACATGTAACACTCACCAATCAAGAGTCAAAATAGTTGTCTGTATTTCAAAATACCATCCAAATATCGAAGCAAAAGAGACAGCAAATGGCTATTGAGTTCAGGGATTATACTGAAAGCAAATGCTGGTCCTTACAATGGTTTATTTAATACAGTGTGGGAAAGTTACTTGGCAGTTTTATCTAGATACTAAAGGAGATTGGAAGCAAGCTGAATTCTTTTTTTTTTCTCTCACATTTGTATAAATTGACATTCCTTTTAAAGAATACAGAGATTAGGAGTGTAATGTTAGAGACTGGAGAGATGGCTCAGAGGTCCTGAGTTCAATTTCCAGCAACCATGTGGGGACTCACAACCATCTGTAATGAGAACTGGCTCCCTCTTCTGGCCTGCAGGCATACATGCAGACAGAACACTATAAATAAATAAAAAAAAATTTTAAAGAGTGCCCTGGCAAGAGGGCAAGAATGAGGAGGGCCTGTCTTAGCACGTGAAAATGTTGGGTGCATGGTAAGTATCAGGAAGTAAAGACAGAAGAGAAGGATGGGTAAAAAGACGCTTTTAAGGAAGACACATGTCTTAGGTTAGGTGCAGTTAGCCTGAACTATTTTGTTTCTCAGAATCTAGTGGTCTTGAACAGGGACTGTGATGGAGTGAAACTGGGTCAGAGGTAAGAACTCGGGCATGCTTGTCTGCAAGCCCTCAGCACTCCTATGTGAGGGCGGAGTGGTTTTGTCTTCAGTAATGGAGGATTGGCAGGTGACGGAGAAAGGGAATGTCTCTTGAATTCAGGTAGCAGTACAAAACATGTGCCAGTTTCTGAAAAATAGCCTCAATTGGTACCTGAGCACACAGGTGGCCCTGCTTTTCTTGTCTTTCTTTTTATTTCAAAGGATGATTTATTACTTTCAGAAAAGAATGATAATAAAGCATTCTAGTTCATTTCCCTTAAAAAAAAAAAACCAGTGCTACTATGGGTTTGTTTTAAAAACAAATAGTTAATTCAAAACAGAATTCTCTGTTAAAAAAAAAAGATGGTAGTCTCTTATTTACTTCACTTCAAAGTTTTTTTTTTAAACTCAGTCTCCCTAGCAACAGAGACATCTGTCTCTATTCTCTTAGTGATTAAAGCCAAAGAAAGTAGCTGTTTCAAAAATAATAAAGGCAATTTCTATGAATTGGGTAACTGTTAATTGTTGCCAAGAAATCTTAGTGAGATAATGAGGCATACAGCAATTGACAAAGATCTTTTCATTGATGTCTGAGCTTCCCAGCAGCCCATGGTGGGGCGCTAATATATACAGTGCCATCGATGAGGTATTGTGTGATTTGCTGTGTAACATAAATAGAGAAGGGATCTTTACTCTTTCTAATTTCTGTCAGAAGTATGCCTTGCTGTGATTTCTCTGATTGCTTGGTAACTAATCATACCTCAGGATTCCAGGGAATATATTTACCCATTACGTTTCGTGAAAATAGAGCGGTTTGAAGCATTCAGAATAGAGATCAATGCAGCAAATACTACAGTAGCTGCCGGTGGTGAGAAAACACAATATCCTTCTTATTCGAGTTGAAGACTCTGCGAAACCCATTTGAGTGAAAATACTTAAAATTGCGCTGGATTCTAAAATGTATATTGGCATTTGTGCTAAAACTGTTTTCAGGCCCCTTATAATGAAACCCCATCACCCTCTACAGTACCTCCGCTAATAAACACAAAACAGTTTTTCAACGCTTTCTGCTTTCCCAGAAGCCATGGAAGCAAATTATATTAAGTCAGTATTTTTTATTATTGCCCTGTTTGGCTCATGCCTGGCTGTATGTGAAACTACTGCTAAATGGGTAATAACAGAAGGAGAAGCCATGCATATAGAAAGAACTTTTGTGAATTTTTTTTAAATAAGGAAATACAAGTCTGATCACCAGATGGAGAATCATGTATTGGATATTGACCTTAGAAGCTCCCTTTAGTTTCTTTAAGGAGGTGATAGGCAATAGAATGTGGGAATTGTCAAAACTGCTGAGTCTAATTTCAAACTCTGGGTGTTCATAAAATCTACATATGTATGAATAACTGAAGAAAAATACAATAGATTCTCCATCCATATCAATTTTAGTGGAGATTGGAATAAGATGTTTTTATTGAAGCATGTTGCAATACGGTACAGCTAAGAAACAGGGGACATACAACATGTTTTATCCTCACGTGTTTTCTGTCAAAGGTAGGTAGGTGTGTATATAGTCTGGTGCATTATACAAATAATTAAGGCATAGATTGTTGGGAGTGGGATACGATCTTATAATAAAATGAAAGCCTAGTTCAGCAATTCCTTTTACTTCAGAGATATTCTTATGGTTTGCAAAGCTATTTTTTTTTAAAAAAAAAAAGCATCTTCCAAATATCGATATTTCTAGTAAATGCTTGTGAATATAAATGAATAAGAGACATTATCTTTTAAAGATTACAGTTTTCATCTGCATAATTTCACACTGTTAAGGTGACAAACTGTTAATTTTCTTTCAAGATGCTTCTAATATAATGAAGGGAGAACGGATCTTTCTAACAACCACGGAGAAATAGACTTGAAGAGCCGCGGTGACTTTTTATCGAAAGTTTAAAAAATGCAGCGTCAAGGCAATCTTGGCACTTGCTGTGGTGTTCATGACACTCCAAGGATCTCAGCGCGGCAGCCCTGGCTTTGTTGATCAAGTTGTACCATATTGTCTATCAGCATGTCATTTAACAGCAGCTTCTGGTGGGGGGGCTGAAATGCATATTTGTTACAGATGAGGGTCACTGGACTCATCTTTACTTCCAAACAAGAGGCTAGACACTATAGGCCTTGGGCTACACATGACCTGCCACCTGTTTGTGTAATCCTAAACCTCTTTGTCAGACTGCTGAAAAAAAATCCTTTATAATGTAAAATTTGCAAAAAAATAGCATTTCAGTACCTCCCCTCAAAGAGAATTTATCAGGACAAAACGTACCTATTGGTTTATGTATAGTGTCTGATTGTTACAATGTCACCAGAGAGTCAAATAATGGTGATTGAGGTAGTCTGGGCCATAACACTTAAAATATTACTTTAATTAGTTAGCAATTAATTAAAAATTAATCCCTATCTAGCCATTTCCAGAGAATGATTTCCAATGCCAGCTCTAGATGTAGGTTAAAGTATCAATGTGAATTAAAATAAAATGAAACTGCTATACCATATTATAAGAGCTAATGTGTACAGCTAACATTAGTGACTCTGTCTTGTGCCATGTATGTGCTAAGTGTCCCGCCTGGGGCACCTCTGAATTTCTGCAAGACACCTATGATGAGGGCTTGCTCTTGGGCTCATCTAATAGATTAAAATTAAAGAAAAAAATTCTTCTGCATGTCACACAGCAGAATGAAATGGCATTAAATTAGGACTATGGTTGAAGGCAAAATCCATATTTTTAACATCTGTGCGTGCGATAGTCTCACCTAAAATTATGAGCCCTGACATATGCATAAAGAATAGGTGAATACTTCACTAGAAAAAAAAAAGGAGAAAGGAATACATAGGTATGCTCCCCAGAAAGAAATAAACAACCTTCTCCCCCACACGGGTATACATGGAGGGAAAGATGACAAGACTCAGCAATCCCCCTTCTGTTTTCTGATATGGTATTTAGATCTGGATTCCTTTTTCTTCCAAACATTGATTAATCGTCAGAGATTCAGTGAGATTTCCACAGTTCCAGGCGCAACCATCAAACAGCTGTCCTGACCTTTCCATGGGCTAATGTTTAATCATCCTCGTTAGAAAAGAGTAGAGATTCCTGAAGCACTTTAGAACAGTGGTTCTCATCCTGTGGGGCAGGAATTTTGGCCAACCTCTATCTCCAAAAATATTTGCATTATGATTCATAAGGTAGCAAAACTGTAGTATGAAGTAGAAACAAAAATAATTTTATGTTGGGCATCACCACAACACACACACACACACACACAAAAAAAAAACCTGTATTAAAGTGCCACAGCTTTAGGAAGGTTGTGAACCACTGCTCTAGGAGAGTCTCCATGGGAAGGAGGTTCCCTGGTCCCCTAGGGGGGTGGAATTGCTAAGATAGGGAGAAAGAGCCCTCTAGGTCTATCAGGGATTTTGGGAAACATCCTTGAGTTTTCTAGCTCCAGGGTCTTAGCAGTGAGTATTCCTAAGGCAGCCCTATGGTTCTCAGCCTCCTTTCTTTTCTATGCCTTGTTCTGTTCCTCTGTCCTGTGCTTTTGACCAGGTTGTCATCCTGTGAGCCAGGATTCTAGTTTGTAGTTAACATAAGCAGAAAAATAGCTTATTGAAAGGATAAAAGGTAATCTCAAGAATTCAAAGGAAGTCAAGAAATCTAAGTTGACAATAAAGAAGTGAATAAATGGAGACCTGGCAGTGTAAGAGATGGTGTAAGTTCCTACCGAGAGCTGGGCTAGTAGGTTCAATGAGTGGAACTAATTCTCATGCTTCTGAATCACCTTCTGAACTTTATATTTACTGCTGTGCTGAATACAGCCATTCAGAATCCTGGTTAGGAAGAGGCAGTCTCCCAAGTTATAGTCAAGCTTTATCTTACCAAGTAGATAAAGAAGGATCATATAGATTTCTTCAGCTTCCGGAATGGATCAAGAGGGTTTGAACAGACTGACAAAATACAATTGAAGTAATATTTAGGGACTTAGATTAAGAGATGATTGATATAGTTCTTGGGTTTTGATAGACTGATGGGGTGATCAAAGTGCTGTGACAGCTTATCAGTAGTATTGGAACACAGATCTCAGGGATGACTAGCTGCCCAGGAATGACCAAGGATAATGTCCGAGGCCTAGGGAATAGCTGCTGATTTGAGCTTCAATGAATGAATAAAAATAAAATGAAAGGGAAAAAGGAAACAGAGATATCAGTATATACCCACTAATTACAAGAATAAAAACAATGTGCTAAATTGACAACCTACTTAAAGTTATCCTTAATGGGGAATCTCTCTCTCTCTCTCTCTCTCTCTCTCTCTCTCTCTCTCTCTCACACACACACACACACACACACACACACACACACACACACAACCATTGTTGTTTGGTATGTTTAAGACATAAGAAATTGGATATATTTAAAGCACATTGTTTCATTAATTTGTGTGTGTGTGTGTGTGTATGTAGTGTGTGCATGCATGTGCACTTGCGGGAGGGTACTATCCCAAGTGTGTAAATGTTGTAGAAGCCTGAAGTTAATATTGGATGTTCTCCTCTGTTTTTCTTTATGTTATCCTTTGAGATAGGCATTCACTCTTAACCACTGAGACTAGATGGGGCAATCAATGAGCCATGGGATCTTCATGTCTCTGCCTACCTAGTGCTAGGGTTACAGACACAACACTTATATGCCTAGCTTTTGTACAGTTGTAGTTATGAACTTGTTTTCATCTTTTTTTTTTTTTTTTGGATTTTTGAGACAGGGTTTCTCCATAGCCTTTGGTTCCTGTCCTGGAACTAGCTCTGTTGACCAGGCTGGCCTCGAACTCACAGAGATCCGCTTGCCTCTGCCTCCCAAGTGTTGGGATTAAAGGCATGCACCACCACCGCCCGGCTTTGGCTTTGTTTTCATCTTTGACCAAAGGACTTTATCCACTGAACCAAATGCCTTTTGATAATTGTGACTATCTATCTATCTATCTATCTATCTATCTATCTATCTATCTATCTATCTATCTATCTATCTAATCCATCTATCTAATAGATAGATATTCTCATTAAATTATTGTTCAATTATATCACTTCAATATTTTCTTTATTGTTTTTAAATTAATCTTCCCTCTCTATTCTGCTTCCTTTATCAGTATATAAGTTTAGAGATTTCAGAGTTATATATGAAGACAATTATTGAGTTTATACTGTTTGTTATAGGTTTATACTTATTACTTATATAATAAGACTGTTTTGTTTAACTAGATAGGTTTCTTTTTATTCTTTACAGTTCATACAGAGTAAATGACAAAGTTAAGTTGCTAGTCACTGTCTAGAATTTATCTTTTTCTTCAAAAAAAATTTTTGCAGTACACTGAAACTGAAGCATCACTATCTTCTGGAAACAGCCTGAGATTGTTTGATTAAGCCTGTACTGTTTATTATACTGGAGAAGACCTGATTGAGTTCATTGCAGGTGGTTTCCTTAATTTTTGAGTCAAGAGTCAAATCTAATCAACACATAGGAAAATCCTCCCAACACTTAGTTTTTGTGATGCAAAGGTAGATAGTACAACATATTTCTTAAAGTCTGATCAAGTGTTTGTGTGTGTATGTATGTGTGTGTACATGTGTGCACATGTGTTTCTGTGTATGGGGCAGGGGAAAAAGAGACTTTCACTCTGAAATCCAAGCTACTCTGGAAGTCACTGTGTTCTTCATGCTAACCTGAACTCATAGCAATCCTCCTGTCTCACCTTCCCCAAGTACTGAGATACTGGATATGATCTACCAAAACTAACTTAAGAACACAGACTGAAACTTGAAAACATTTATACATTGTACAAATGTTTTCCAGACTGATTGCATTAGCCATAGATCTTGACAGCAGGTAAACAGATAATGGAGGTGTAGTCCTTTCTTTTGGCAGTTTTCTGGGTCTATAGGAGGACAAGGACATAAGAAGCACATCGTAGAAAATAGTTCATCCAATGTACCCAATTATTACAAGTGCTATCCTTCTTTCAATTACAAATCTTATAGGAGAAGGGTTTGATGATAGAGCCAGAAGCAGATAGCTAAGCTGAATTAGTATAGGTGATGAGAAATGCCATGATAAAAATAAAGAGTAACTTAGGAAGGATATTTTGATCTAAAAATGTAGCCAAGTACACTGAAGAGTGTAGTAACTGGGATAAGAGTGTCCCAGAAAAAAGAGAACTCCAGTTTTTGAAGACTGAAATCAGGAACCTGCTTGCCCATTCAAGGGAAAGGCCAAGGAAACATGTGATTTGGAAGACAGAAGAGCTAAGAACTCCAGAAAGGATGAAGGTTGGGGGTTCAGAATGGCAGATCAGCTTCTCCATGGAAGCAGGACTAAGCCAGTGACCTGTATCAGAGCAGGCCTGAGACAGCGAGCTCCATGGGAGCAGGAGCAGATCCAGACTACGGTAATTTGTGGAAACAGGACTAAGCCAACAACCTAGACCAGGGCAGGCCTAAGACAGCGAAATTCACAGGAGCAGGACTGAGCCAGCGACCTAGGCTGGAACAGCTTCTCACTTATTATATTCACAAGAAACCCTTGGAGAGATTTACAGTGCTGGGTTTTGGGCCTTTCACTTTCTTTTTCAATGTTTTAAAATGAGGCCATGTCAACATAATAAAGAGGAAATAAGTGAAATTCATACAGTAGGACTCAGAGTGTGGGGTTTGAGTTCTGACAATTGAGTTTGCATCCACAAACTGTCATCTCCACACAGCCAGCATCTGTCAGTACTGAGAAATCACCCTTGTACTTTTTCTCTTTGGAAGAGTCATTCTAGCTGAAAAGTAACATGTTTCCTTGAGATATTATGGTAATATTTTCATGCATGCACACATCATAGAAGAACAGCAATGAGCTATTTAATATATCCATCTAGTACACTTACTTTTTTCCATAAAGAGGCTGTATACATTTTTGAATGAAAGTTATAACTTCCTTTCATAAGGTTGGCTCATACCTCATACCTACAATTTGAGTTCAAGGCTAGCTTGTGTTACAGAGAAAGACTCTGTGTCAAAAGAATAACAGATAAAATGCTAAAAATGTCTTTAATTTTGGAAAAGATTTCTTTTTTGCCAATTTGTGATTTCTACCTGAATCTCCTCATTTTTCACTCTTTTGACCTTCCCTCATTTCTAGTGTCTCCACTCTTTTCTATTCTAGCCCCAACCTAATGGGTTGCTCCCTCTACCTTTTGTGATGTCATCCCTTGTCAGAATCTGCCTGGCACTTGATCTTCAGAGTTCCTTTCCACTGAGCTTGCGGACTTTCCTACATTCTCTGGCCACACCAACAGTGTCTGCCTCACCTCTGAAAAACCCATTTTTTTAGACTGAATTCTTCACTGTCCTATTCTGTCCTTATACCTGAAGCATCTGATTAACCCCATGGCTGACTAGTGCACAGCCCTTGAAGTCTGTCAGCTCTTCAACTCCTCCACGTTGACTTTTCCTGTGTACCACGTAATAGAGGACACATGTAACATACACAACCATTTGGGGAATGGGGGCAGTGAGGGGCCTAGAGGAGACTGGAAAGATAATAGTGGAGAGAAGGGTACAGTATCCTTCAAGGAAGTCTTGCATATTTTAGTTGCTTTGCCTGATGCAGCCTATGTAGATGTGGCCCCAGGACATTTCATTGTTGCTTCGGTAAAATTGCTGAAACTGGCTTTTCTCTTTATCTTGCTCTATGAGTCAGATTTGTCCACAATCTAGTCAGCCAGTCCTGAAGGCTTACACAGTCCAGAGAATGCTGGATGCTTTTCTGCCTGGTGCAGACTTCACTGTCTGCTGCCTTGCCATCCATCTGAATGCTAACTAACACCTTTTTTTCAGAGTGAAGCGCTCAAGGCATTGGCTTGTCAGTGGTCGGTATTCGTGCCAGTCTCTGGACTGGTGAGGTAATGAATAAGGATTTCCTTTATTTTGAACATGATTTGATCTAGAGTATTCTATGTAGGTCAGTGTGTTAAAACTTCCTACATTTTCTTTGCAGAAGGAAAAATGTAGAGAAACCAAGGGACTTTTTTTTGATTAATTAAATGTATTCATATATTTTATATCCTGGCTGCAGTTTCCCCTCCCTCTTCTCCCATTCCCTCCTGTTACCTTCCTTCTGTCCCCCCGCCCTGAATGCACTCCTCCTCTGCTTATGGTCAGAATGGGGACTATAGACCAAGATTTTTTTCCTTAAGTTTACAGCCATCACAGTTATTTGTATCAAGGTAAATATTCAAGCAAGGAAAATAGTCAATGTAGCATGCTGCTGATGGATAATGGAAGTAAGTCGTCCTCATTGCCTCTCTTTGCTCCTGAAATATGATTACCAGAAGAGGGGCAGTGTGAAATGGAAGCAGTGTATCATCTGGGCACTCACCTTCAGGCACTAAACCAGGAAATGGTGGCAGTTTTGATCTGTGTCCTGTATTTTGATGCATGACTCACAGTCAACTCTTTGCATTTCTTTGATCAGAAGATCCAAGGCCAGTGAGACGCATGGTGCTTTGGGGTAGCAAGACAATGATGGCAAAAACTCCAAAGTGGAGAACAATTATTTCTAAAGAAAATCCCGTCTTTGGCATTTTATGAGGAGAAATAAGGCTCTTCCAAGAAGTTATTGCCTCGTTTTATATCTTAAGTTGCTCAAATAATAGACATAGAAAATAGCCTAGCCTACAACAGGTACTCAAGAAATCGAATGACTATGCCTATTTTTTCTTTCTGTTTTCTATTCCTCCTCCTCCTCTTTTTCTTCTTCCTCCTCCCCTTCTTTTTCCCCTTCCTCCTCCTCCTCTTCTTCTTTGACAAGTTCTAGCCATGTATCTCTGGATGGCCTAGAAGTAGCTGTGTAGATCAGATGCGGCTAGTCATAATCCTGATTTTTTCCCAAAGCTTGACTCTGTGTGTGTGTGTGTGTGTGTGTGTGTGTGTGTGTGTGTGTGTGTCTGTATGCATGTACACATATGTATTCTTGTGGCTGTGGGCACTTGTGCAGGTTCATCCATGTGGAAGAACTGATCAACAATGGATATCTTCTTCAGTCACTTTCTCCCTTAAATTTCACTAAACATGGAGCATATGAATTTGGCTAGCTTGATTGAACAATTGAGTTCCGGGGTTCCACCTGTGTTGCCTCCCTAGAGATGGAAGGAGATATGTGTGCCCACACTGTGCCTACTATATTTTTTATAGGGGTGCTAGGGAATCTAAACTCAGAACCTCATTCTTCCACAGCAAACAGTTTACCACCAGAGCCATATGTCCAGCCACCTGGATGAACACTGTTTTTCCTTTGGATGTCACATCTAACTTAGGTTGGTGTTGTGATTGCCATTATAATATTTTAATATATTACTTATACTGGTAATATATCAAATTTTCTTTCATTTTGTTCTTGGAGTTACAGAATTCTCAACCAAGCTGATGAATTATGCCGAAATATGTTACCTTTATATGGCCACCATCTGGAAAATGAATGCATATTTATCTTGTGCTATTATTTCTGCTCTAGTGTATTATTTTTAAAGTACTTAACAAGGATCATGATGGATAACATAAGGAAGTTGGTACATTCGGTCCTGATGGAGTGGACTCGAGGATGTTAAGTGCAAACCGCATAAATAACATAAATTCGGAGAAGAATAACAATCCTGTAGATGCTTTTCTTTTATGTTTCTAGTTGGCTTTTATTTTCCACTTACTTATTGAGGAAAATAGGAAAGCTACCTTCCAATGATCAGGGAAATTATGACCATAGCAGTATTTACAAGACAGTACTTGTTGGGATCTAGACTTGAAAGACTGTACCATATACCCCAAGCCCCAACAGAACCCCAACTTGTGCCAGCTTCCATTGGTCACTCCACCCTGCCCCAACTTCCTCTCACCTGGGCATTGCGGATATTTCTACCCGTTTACTCATTAAGGCATTTGGTCAACAGCTGTAAAACCCAGACCATAACCCAGATGAGACCATACTTAAGACAAAACCATAAATCCTGAAGCTATGCTGTTTGAACAGGAGCCAATCAAAGAAGACTGGGTTAATTTAATTAATATTCTATCTACATTATCTATATCACAGCTTAGAAGATCTAGCTCCCATGATCAAGAGGGATACTGTGTCTGTGAATACAAACTAGAGTGCTACAAACTGATTGAAAATACCAAGGAGGACTTTTCTTATTCTTTACCAACTCAGCAGTCTAGCAATGCTTCTGCAAACATGTACACACAGACATAGATGTTGTATGTCCTCATCATCTAGGGTTCTTGCTACAGGGCACAATTTGAAGTTCACAAACACTCCATGGAACCCCCAGGTCTAAAACAAGGGCCCTGGAATCGGCCTTGTAATAAGAACTTAAGGAACTGGCCAGGTTATGTGAGATTTTGTTGTTAAAAGTTTTTTTTTTTTTTTAATTTGAGAGAGAAAGGGAGAATGAGGAGTTCTCTCTGTGTATGTGTTCTCTCTCTCTCTCTCTCTCTCTCTCTCTCTCTCTTTTTCTCTCTCTGTGTGGGTATGTGTGTGTGTGTGTGTGTGTGTGTGTGTGTGTGTGTACACGCGCATACTATAACACTTTTAAGAACTTGGAATGTGGAGCCAAACCAGCTAGCTTTATTCTGCACTCTGGCTTTTCCTGGCTGATACTGGCCAAGGTGCATTATTTCTCAGGTCCACATCTGTATAATGGGAACCACATCATCATCATTCAAAGGTCATCACTTTGTCTGGGGACTTCAGTGAAGTAATCCCCACCATGCACTTGGTGTAGAGTTTGACATCTCTCAATGCTTCTTTTGTCATTTCTTATTTTGTCACAGAAGTAGTAGATATATTATCACCTTACTAATAATTCATCTAAGTCCTAATTACATGGCAATTGACCCATGGCAGTCTTAGAGAACAAGGACAGATGTTTCAAGTTAGCTTTGAAACACAGAGCTGGCTGACAACTGTTGCTCTCCCTCAAAGGGAGTTTAGAAGGACAGAAAGTAAGTGTGCAGATGCTGAGATCCTTCCGTCTTCACTGCAGCAGATTTGGGGAAGGTGGGCCAGGTTGCAGCCCAGGTGATTCTAGAAAAAAAGCTTTCTCTCTGGTGGCAGGATGACCTTAGACGAGAATTACATGAGCCTACTGGCAGCCAGCCTGCACCTGCCTGGGCTGAATCCTCCACCGGGTTTCCT
Source organism: Microtus oregoni (assembly GCF_018167655.1). Classification (NCBI taxonomy): domain Eukaryota; kingdom Metazoa; phylum Chordata; class Mammalia; order Rodentia; family Cricetidae; genus Microtus; species Microtus oregoni. Next base: position 11,204,556 of record NW_024543086.1, read on the forward strand.
TCGGCTCTCTGCTCTGTCTTTACCTGGCCGATGGGCAATGGGAAGCCCAGGTAAATGCCTCCTGCAGGGCTCTCCCTCCATCATGACAGGCCTCTCCGTTTCCAACAATGAAAAAAAAAAAGTGCCCTTCAACCCTCTCTTCAACTTTCCCAGCGTAAAGAAAGCCTTCTGCCTTCATTATGTACAATTTCAGCCAAGTTCCCACACACTGGGTTTTGGGTGATTAGAGGACTTTAATTACAGCTATTACACAGCCTGAATGAACCAGTGCTTTCTCTCTGGTCATCCCACAGAAACCAGAAAGGGGCAGCCTAGGTGGAGAAGCAGCAGAGTTGGCAAGTCCTGCTGGGAGGGCCCCCGCAGATGCCTGGGCAAGGGGAGGAGGCGGTGCTGATGCTCTGCGTGTCCCTGGAGACCAGCTGCTATCACCTGGAGCATGCTAGTTATTCTGAGTTCTTTGTAAAGGCGAAGCCCATGTTTCCCTCGTTCCCATTGTTATCCCTTCTGCCAGACCACTTCTGCTGTCCTGCTGCCTCTCTTGCCAAGCCCCTCCAAATTGCCCTTGACAATGGAATGAAAGGCCCTCTTTTGCTTTCACATTTGAGCATCAGTTTCTCCCCCTTTCCTGTAAATATCAGACATCTTACTTTCTTGCCTTTTGCCACTCTGTATGATTATAATATTTTTGGCATTCTGGAGAAGTGACTTGAGAAGCCTGGGGTTTCAGCCACCCTCCCCCCCCCCCCAGAAGATGAGTTTCCCTTAAAATGCGCCTGTAGTATATCTGTTATACACAGCTGTTTAGAGAATTAATTCAGGCTATTTTTAGACCTATTTCGAACATTTGATGACGCAGAATCTGAATCAGAGCAAATGGGACACGATCTAAATACTACAAGGTGACATAAACTCAACATGAGTAGGGACGAGTTAAAGAGGCAGTAATTGCAGTTATTCATCTTACATTAGTTTATATTGAGAGAAGTAACGCCGCAGTGCTGGAGTTTATGTTTGGGTATCACCAACATCATTATTCAAATATGGAGTCCTAGAGATATAAAAATAGACCGAATGGGTAGATCCTTTAACAAAAATACAGAGTTGGGTTTCTTCCCTTGAAGTTTGGAGTGTCCTGGCATTGGCGTTGGTGAACTAAAGACTTACATTACACTTCTGTAATAATCAGCAGTAGCATAATTAATTTCAGCCATTTGGAGGCTTTGTTCAGTTTACAGAAATGGTGTCTGCAGGACGTGGTGACATATGCCTGGACTCTGAACACTGAGAAGACCTAGTTAGTTGAATCATGAGTTTGAGGTCAGCCTAAACTAGGGAGTGGAACCCTGTCTAAAAAGAGAGGGCTGTGGGGTATACGGTGCAGTCCCCACCCTCCAGACTCCTTTGTCTTGTCCAAGGGAAACTGATGTAGAAATAGCATAGAATGGTTCGTATCTTCACTTATGAGGCAGAACAAAGACCATGTCCGTGCCAGACAGGCTTCTACAACTGCCCATTAGAAACAATGCTAAAAAATTTCCAAATTTGATATACCAACACAGACTGGGAAATCGCCTTTTTCAAGGATAATAGCGATAGTAACTTTCTACCTACAGGTTTCTTTATTGTGACTTAGCCAAACCACAATTAAGGAAGGAAATCTATTTTCACCCTCTTGATGTGGGTTGGTCCATTTGACTCATTGGTAGCCCATACAGTATAATGTAGGTGATTCTGCCTAATGATCTCAGTCTTCAGGAATGCTTGTCCTCCCAACACTCTTTTGAGAAAAAAAAATCTTTTGGAACCTAACTGATATCTGAAACACCCTAGAATATTCTTAGGTGCTATGAGTCCAACCTTTGATGTATGTCACCCACGCAGAACACAGAGATGATTTCTAGACCCCAAGCTCAGCTGTCTTAACAAGACTAGAGACACTTGACCTAGGGAGCCAGGACCATCTATCATCAGTACCATGTCCCAAATACTCTCCTGTAGACACTAGTAGTTTATGCTATTAAAGTTGCTTATTTCATAAGGATAATTGCCTTTGTAGCGAATGTTAACTCTCTCCATAGTTAATGACACAGTACTGGGGAAACCAGGTAATAAAGGAAGTGTTACTAGTATCTCTAATGGGAAAAATAAGTTGATGTTGACTGCTTGGGCTTTTGATCTAGAAGAATCATGACTGGACTCATTGCTCAGTGGACATACCATGAAGCCGAAGCTGAGGTAGCCGAAAGAAAAGGGAAGTTGAGGTTCCACTTATTTAGAAACAAATTACTGGACAGAGTGGAGATTATCAACAGAAAATCAAGTCTAGAAAATTTCCAAAGAATGAAATCTATTTACATGTTTAATATGAGACATGAAAGCATTGGGCATGGTTAAAAAAAATGATTCCCAATTCATAAGATATTGTGTTCAAATAGTTCCAGAAAATTCCAACGCTCTTTAAGGAAAGGGCTTAAATAGACTCATATTAGAATTACAAAACTCAGAAATAGGTCCTATGAAAGTTGACCAATGTGCCACAGAAATGTTATACAGTAATACTACAATGATTATATTGCCTTAGGTCTGAAAGGATCTTTTATTGTATGTGGACAACATACAACTGTCATGATACACTGTAAGACTTCTTTAGATTATTAGGCCTTGTATGAACCCTGGGTGCAGAGGGTGTGGCTGTGGTCATCCTATACCATAACTGTTTATTGTCATGGTTACTAACTAGATTGTAAGCCACTTGAGGCCAAAGCTGTGATTGTCAGTTTCCATAGTTTTACGGTGCATGCCGCAGGTGGTTGCCAATTTAATAACAATTGAGATGAAGAAAGGCACTAGGAATTAATTTTGTGTGTGTGTGACTGGTAAAAGTCACTATCCTTGTGTGACAAACAAAAATTTACTGAACACTTGTCTAATGGCCCATGTCAGATAAAACCTCATCCTGGATTTGGGCATTTTGAGGCAATGGTGTTTCTATTTGAAAAGATATACTTTTTAAAAATAGATTTTGTACTAAGGAGAGCCAGGTTTAATTCTCATAAGCTGAGAGACAAAAGTCCTTCTCAGGACCCTGTACATGGACAATCTTTCCTTACATTTTATTATGTCTTACTGATAAACCTTACTGCATGTGTGCAGTTTGAATTAATTATAGTGAAATAAAAATGGAAGATTTGTAGAAGTTTCTGGAAGTTCTGTCTATAGAAGAATTAGGGGGGCTAAATTTTCAATGTTGGTTACTGAGCACAAATCCAGGGGTAACCCTAATCCCCTCTTAACTTCTTGTAGGCAGTTCTATTCATTCCATATCTGGCTTCCATGTATGTCTCTTGCATTACCACCATCATTGGACCTACATGCTGCCTGACTGGTGGATTACAACAATAGACTTGACATTTGTTATTACTCCTCTACTACATGGTACTTTTGCACACCTAACCCATCTACCATCCATGGGATTCTGATGTTCGCTTTGCGGGACTGTAAACCTTCCATTTGGTTTTCCATGTGTTTTATGGAGGAAGTTCCAAGCAGCACTGTTATTGTCTTCAGGGTGATCTCATGCAAATTCCTCCATGCTTTGCAATACATCACAATCGACACAGTTAAAGTGTTAAAACACACATGCACACACACACGCACGCACACATGCACACACACACGCACACACACACACACACACTCACACACACGCACGCACACACATGCTTACATGGCTCACATATCCTGTTTGCCATGTCATTTTTATTATTCCCCCTGCCAACCTTCTGTTCAACCCTAGAAGCAGCTTGCTGAGCACCTTCGCAACGTGACCACAGTGCTCATTTCTTGCCTCTGTATTGTGTGATGGTTCAGCAACAACACTATTGTTGCTATGGGCATCCGATGTCATAATTGTTTATTGTCATAGCTACTAACTGGATGGTAAACCTCTTGAGGCCAAGACTGTGATTGTCGGTTTCCATATCCCTTGACATCTGCACAATGTGTGCCATGGTGTGGCTGCTAATGTAATAACTATTAACATGAAGAGAGGCACTAGGAATTAATTTTGTGTGTGTGTGGCTGGTAAAAGTACTACCCTTTGATCCTAATACATGAACTGGCTTTGTGGGAGCCTAGCCTGTTTGGATGCTCACCTTCCTGGTCTTGGATAGAAGTGGGAGGACCTTGGACTTCCCGCAGGGCAGGGAATCTGGAATGTTCTTCATTCTTGAGAGGGAGGGGGAATGGAGTAGGGGGGAGGGGGAGAGGGGAAGGGGAGTAGAGGGAAGGAGCGATTTGTGCGAGGAGGGGGAGGGAAATGGGAAAAAAAATTTTTTTTGCAACAACTAAAAAAATAAAATAAACAACAAAAAAGTACTACCCTTGTGTGACATGACAATCAAAAATTTATTGAACACCTGTCTTCAGGACACACTGTACTAAGTGTTCCTCAGAACACATTACACAGATCTATCTCTTGACCGCTAAGAACTTATTTATAATTTAATATGTATATCAGGCATGAGGGCAAATACTGAAAGGACACACAATAATTGAATTACCAACGTTAAACAGATATACAAATAGGGTAGATTAAATATTTACTTTGTCTGAGCATTACCTTGTAAAGGGTAATTGCATTTTAGCAGCTGGTATGTGTATGGGAACCATCTGAGTTTTATGGGTAGACAATAGGATCCTATCACACTGATTACAAAGTAAACTGAATTTTGATGTTTTTATGGGTGAAGATGGACATTAATGTTCCCTGGGAGGTTAATTTATATTACGGCGGAAGAAGTCATATAGCTTGGAGGCGGTCCAAATCGAGACACCTCTGGCCAAATCACAGCAAACGGAGATCATCTCTAGCGCTCCCCCATTGAAAAACCAGGGAATTTGAAAACTGTGTGCTTTTCATCAAAAGCAGGAAATAGGGTATTTGACAACATGCATTTGTCTACTGACTGTGATGGAATATGTGATGAAATATGTTTTGTCAATAAAATAAATTGCCAAACAAAATGTAATCCTCTCTGCAAATGCATTTAGTCTCCAGGATAAAATAAGCTACTTCCACAATGCTCATTTTTTCCTTTGAATTATTTTAGATTTGCTGTCTATCAAAAACAACGGAGAAATGTGTCTTGTCAGGCATAGTATTTCAAAGTATATACATAAAACGTATTAAACCAGAAAAAAAGTAAACGCAGCAATGGAGGGTCACTAATATTCTGAAACACAGCAATGTAGTTTAAACAGTTTTATAATTGGGGGTTTAAGGGGATAAGTTGTTACCACAGTGTTAACTTTATTTTCCTTAAATATTTTAGTTAAATTTGCTTTATCAGTTACTTTTCTCATTTTGACCAAATACCTAACCTAAGGGTTACTATTTCCCTCCTTATTTCCCTCCTTAGTGCATGCTGGGAAAGGCATGGCAATGAGGATATGTACCTGGAGTGCCCCTTTTCACCCAACTGTGGAACGGTCAGCAGAGAGCTAAAACAGAGCCGCGTTGCAGCCCTCTCACCCTGCCTCATGTCTGTCATAGAGGCCCCATGTTCTAAAGGTTCCATGATGTCTCAAAACACCACAACCAGATGGGAAATAGGTATTCAAACACATGACTCTGTGGAGAATATTTAACATCCAAATTACACCATTGACTTTTTAACCAGTATATTAAAAAAAAAAATGTGCCTTTGGATATTTAAACATACACACACAAACCACACACACACACACACACACACACACACACACACACACACACACGTATCCTTACACACATCATAGGATCAAGATAAAATAGCATTGAGAAGGTTCAAATGGTGCCTTAGATGGTCCTTAAGTTTCTTCCTATCACATTTGTTGAATCTGTTATCAGCCCGTCCCTGAAAGAGTTAATCCCATGCCTAATTAGTCCCCTTTGTTCTATTCTCCTCCTGCTCTGTGAATTGATCCTTTGCCTTGAGGCTCCTGGGGAATTTTTAACTTTCATAATTAATTAATACAGTTTAACCCTTCAGATGTGACTCCGACACCACACCTAGTTGAACAACATTTTCCCTCTCTGGGTAACAGCTTCTGGTACTCTACAGTGGGCAAAAGGAAGTCAAGTAATCAGCCTTAAGCCAGAAAAAAAAATCCATAATTTTAAAGAAAATGTTCAAAAGACTAATATGTATGCAAGCAGCTTTAACTAGAGTAAATTATAATACCACAGAAAAAGTATTTGCATAGGAAGATGTTTGGAGAGAGAGGGGGGAAGAGGGAGAGGAAGACAGGAAGAGAGGAAGAGGGAAAGAGGGAGAAAGAGGGGGAGAGTTAGTTTAACGATAATATACTTCCTCACTCGTGGTATCTGTTTAATATTTCAGGACTGAATGAGATAATGTCTATAAAGCCCTTGGCTCCATGCCTAGCACTATTCTTTATTGATTTATAGTTTTCCAGTATTAAATAAACACAGTTCCATTTGGTTCTCAAACTACCGCCTTGTTGGGATAGGGATCATTTATTTCTGCCTTACGGGAGAGAAAATTGAGGTTCAGAGAGTCAAAAGGTGAAGCACCGCAGAGGAAAGGCCAGTTTCTATTTCTGAAAGAGAGGGACTATCTAGGGACAGGTGACATTTTAACTGTATCCTGATGAATAAAGAGGATGTTGAAGAGTTAGATCTGTATAGAAACAATGCATATACATGGATATTGTGTATGTTTATAACAACCGCTAGCCACACGGAAGGACTTAGTTTTTGAAAGGCATATTGCTAGAGTGTATTTGAATATTTGAAATCAGAAAGGACCTCGTGGATTAAGTCGTCTGACTCAGTTCTACAAGGACTGAAAATGCAAACAGTGACTGACATGCATGAACTTCTATTTTAGTAAACTAGCTTTGATGATAATGTGCAGAGCCCCGAAGCAGAACACTGGTTACAGGCAGATGCACATTGCTGGACCATTGTTGCTGTGCACTTGTGTGTAGCAGACACCTGAGCGGGTTGCAGTAGACGTGCAGATGGTGGGAGTGCCATGAAAGCCATATCTCAGAAATCATCAGGGAGTGGATGGTGGATGTAGGTATGTAGGAGTCTGAGATCATTCTGATAATGCTACAGATAGAATTAGGAAAAGACAAACTCACTTCCTATGAGTGCTTGGATGTGCATGCAAAGAAGAGGAGTGCCTTACAGGAATAATAGAACAGGCATGCTGAGAACATGGGTCTGGAGTCAAAGAGAGGAAGTACCAAGGTAAGACTGAAGATTAACAGGGCTAGTACACATTTGCTTCTGAGGTTTCTATGATATATGAGGGTAATGGTTTTATGAGAATGTTAATGTTCCAAACAGTACTTTAAATCTAAATTGGCAAACAGAAACGTCTAACTCTCTCATTTTCCTCTTAATTCTGCTAGGAGAAGATACTGACAGCATCTCTGGATTGGGTTAAAGTTTACGTGAGTTATTTAAAGTAAATTAAGAACACTGAGAGGAATAGGTCTTTTTCTTATTTTCCAGTGAAATTTCCAAATGTTTAAATCCTTATTGACCTTTAAAGTCCCTAGATTGCAATGGTGATTTCTACAGGACATCCATGAATGACTCCGCCTCTTGTATTCACGAACACCAACAGAGGATTTGGCCCATCAAAGACAGCCAATATTTTATTTTATCCTTATTCTGTCCTTGCTCATCCTTATCTTTGCTCTTCATCCTCCCCTCTTCTATTACCCTCAGGGAAACATATAATCTGTCTTGTACTGTTAATATCAGAGCCATCTTGACTACAAGGATTATCTAACTCTGCTTTTTGTCCAAGAGTCAGCACAGGATACATACTGAACATAACTGCTCCGATTTCCTTATTTTGTTGTTAAGGCAAGGAAGTCATACTGTAAAGATGGACCTATGGGCAGAAAAACTCCGCTCCCCTATTGCTCACTTGCCCCTGGACAGATAGTTAAGTCGGTGATGGCCTGTAAATCCTGTCTGGGATAGGAAGAACAGTACTTGACTATTATCTTGCACATGGTAAACTTTCATAGGCACAAATGACCAAAACCACTGTTTCCAGAGGTGAGTCTCCATAGTATGGGCAGAACTCTGTTATACCATAGGCTGTGTCTCTGTTGCTGCTGCTGTTGCTGCTGTTGCTGCTGCTGCTTCCTCTTTCCCCTCCTCCTTGTCCTCCTTTTTACTCTTTTTTCTTCCTGGTCTTTCTCCTCCTCCTCCTCCTCCTCCTCCTCCTCCTCCTCCTCCTCCTCTTCTTCTTCTTCTTCTTCTTCTTCTTCTTCTTCTTCTTTCCTTATAATAAGATTCTGCATAATGTCTTGTTTCAGAAAAGGCTTGAAGAAAAGGAGCCCCAATCACTAAAAATTTTAGTCAGTCTTTTAGAGTATGCAAAAGGCACACACTTACTCCTTAATCTCACCAATCCAAATAATGAACAAGGGAGTCCACAACAGAATTACCGAGATTGTTCTGAGGCTTAGTCGCTAATTTGATTTTGTACAGAAGGGCTTTAAAGAATTTTTAATGGAAAGGCAATTAACGATGAAACCTTCATTAACAGATAGTTGAGAGGAAAATCCGGACTTCTTGCTGAGTTTTTGACTTTTTAACTAATTGCAAAACTTTATGGCATTTTTTACTGTATATTAGAAAATGGTGAGACACTATCTATTTAATACAACTAGACCTTATGGGCAAATGAAACACTTTTTAGAGGCTTTTAATTTTTTTTTTTTAAGTAACGAGGCCAGAACCCCCAAGAACTAATTATAATGAAGGAGCTCTCATTGGTTAAAATGGATGCCAAGTAATGAAATGTTCACCAAGAAGCAGTGTTTGTTCTCCACTGAAAGGTCCTTGTTTCTCTGTATTAGTCAGATGTTGGTTAACTTTGCATAGAACAGAACATTGCTACTTTATAAACAAACAAACAGACAACAGCAAAAAAAAAAAAAAACAAAAAAACCAAAAGCAAAAACAGTCTTGAATTTCCAAGAAAATGTTGCTTTGCTTACGAATGTTGGCTTGCCTGACTTGGGATCTTACAGATCTTTTATGCGCTGCTCATTCTTCGTAAGCTTAATCAAGAAGCAGGGTAGAAATGAATGCCTGCCTTGTCACTGTTTTATTTTGGTGGCAGGCTTTCCCAGACTTGGCCCACATGTGCTGCCTTTGAGGCCTTTGAAGGATGTAAGTGAGGTCAGAAATGATTTGAGTAGAAGGATACTGGAGTCTGTGATTGCCATATGGGAGTAAGTGATGCAAATTGGGCCAGTGTCATTTCTCTTGCCTTTCATAGAGGCCTAAGCTGAGGCTTTTATAAGCTGTGATGTAGAACACCTGGTACCTTGTTTCTTAGGAGTGCTTCTTGCCCTTCCTATGATATTAACTCTGTCTGACAGTGAGGGAGAGGCATGAGTGCTGAAGGAGTGACTTCTTTCTTAGCATTTGTCCTCTGCTGGTCCTGCAAGCTCTTTCATTATCTGCTGCCAAACCCATTGATCTACTTCAACTATCCTAAATTTTAGATTGGATATAGAAGATAAATAATGTTTCATTCCCTATTGATGTCTAGCCTTGTTTTTCAGAGGGTGAACAAGTAACAGGGCTTGGAGGCATGTTGTTTTCCCAAGTACAGTGTTCTTCTACTCATGGGACATGGAACCCATGAGAGGTATAAGTACGTGTCTTCTACCTTAAAGCCACCCAATCTTTAGAGCATCCACAAGAGAAGAGCCAAAGTGTAAAAAGTCCTTCCCCACTCTGATACTATTTCTATTGATGCTAGAACTCTGTTCACATAGTTAAAGCCCACTGCTCATAGCCTAAGCGCTCAGCATGTAGACTCCAAGTACATATATTCAGTGACAGCACCTTAAGGCATCAGGGAAAACACCTTGTAGCCTAAGTTGGGAGACCTGAGCTCCACCCGTTACTCACCAGCATTGCTCCACCAGGGAATTGCCTATCCACTTGGTTTGCTTAGAATCAGCAGGACTCTCGTAAACTAATTTTTCTGTTCTCATGAGCTAACACTACCGACTGATTTACTTAAAATCAAGATATCTTGAGAAAGCTCAGAAAAAAGGGAGCCAATGACAACATGGAAAACTTGTGAGTGGTCACATGGCTGGCGTACGTTTTTCTGCCATTGAGATCTGGTGCTTCTTACTGTTACCGAAAGACAAAAACATGGCATGAAAATATGGATTGTTACTTTGTAGAGATGATTTTTTTCCTCTTATATAGATTTTTTTCTTCTCAATTTCTTTCAGTGTTACCTCCTTGAATAGACATCTTAGGGAGTGATGCATGAAAGTTAAGATTCTGGACCAACAAAAATTGCTCAACTTCAACATTCATAGTATGTTTGAAATGTAATGCAATATTTTAAGTATTTAGAGAAGAATATTTCTATAAACATTCCCCAGTATTTAAGTGTAGATGCATGGTGCTAGGTTCATAAGTAATATCTGTAATTAGTACAAGCCTTTGATAACTGGGAGAGCAAATACTGCTCAACTTTTTTGCAGACAGACTTTGAGAGGTCTTAGATTTAACTATGGCTGCACATGTGGAGATGAGCTTTAATCCACATAGCTCTTTAATTCTCCAACATGGATGTTAGTTAAAAACTACTTCATGTAGGTCAACACAGAGAGAAAATAGGAAGGAAGTTGGCCTCTTAGAAAATTAGGATATTCCGTATAGCAACGTTGCATGAAAAAAGAGTCAAGTGTACTAAACCAAGAGACAACTATGTAGTTTTCCATTGATAAGGATTACTAAAGGCCCCTCTCTAGGCTCAGGTTTCTGTTATGACATATTTAATGTTCACCATTATCTTTTTAAAATATTCTTTGTCTTTATTCCTAATAACAAGCACAGGCATGACTACTTCAAGTTCTATCCTTTTCTTTCCTAAGTTAAAAACGGATACATATTGAGTAAAACTTTATTTAAATATTACCTACTATGGCAGATGAGGTGTGATAATGTTACAGAATCCATCCCCACACTAGTGTAATCTAAGTGTTGAGTGAGTTTCTCAGCCTCTTTATTACTGTTCTGATTTCCTTTTATTTGCAGCATGCTATTTGTTCCCATTTCTATTATCCCCTTTCATTATTTTATTTTGCTCATCCAATCACTAATATAAATAACATTGTTTACTCATTTCTGCCTTAGATTTATTAATTTGCTCATCTGGCCATATGTTTGCATGCCTTGATGTGAACCGGATATCAATTCCCCTGTCGCTTTTTCCTTTATTCTGCCATATTGTGAGTTGACACCAAAATACACAGTGTAAAATGTATGTTAGGCTGGGACATTAAGATGATTGACAGTGAACTTGCAGGGTAAAGAGGAGGCTAATCCATATATGCCACACCGAAGCTGTTTTCCAGGCAACAACTTCATCATTGTTCCTAAACATGAGAGATGAGCCAATGTACCTAAAAAATCATTCAGGTAAACAGCAGAGAATGTTGCTCGGCAGGGCAGGAATGCTATAGTCTTTCTCTTCGCTTCACTGTGGTAAATGGAAATGGATTCTTCCTGCCTAGATTAATAGCTGGCTTAACTCAATAAAGAATGTCTAAATCCTTGACTGTTTCCTATGGAGGCATATTCAATCCTTTTATATGTATGTAATAACATCTCAGGGTAATTGAGATGTAAGTCAGGCCCTTGGGGGAAGAATGTTCCTATATATTTGGAATGTAAGTTATATATCTGAATACTTAAGGAGGAATAATAAATTGTTGTGAGAACAAGAGAAATCGGATGATAGCCAGCATCAAATTTTAGGTTCAATATTTCATATTATATGAACAAAGGAGAAAATAGGAGACTAAGTTGGATGAAAAAAATTGTATAGGGCCTAAGAAAAGACTGCTCCCAGATGGGATTCACTGAAGATTCTGTTTCTTTGCATTTTCATTATAATTAATTCTTTAATATTGCCAGTTGAATCTCACAAATTGAAAAGCTTCCAATCCATACAATCTGGCATCATGCTGCTCTTCTGAAATTCCAGGAAGCTTTCTGAAGGGAAGGTTGGAAAATTCTCAGTGGCAATGGAGCAATTACAACAGAGGTGTGGCGTCAAGAGATGTGGGCCAGAGAGAGCTTTGACAATGGTTCTTTCCAACAGCAACTTTGTCCAATTAGCACATCATAACAAGAGAAAAGGGAGGGGAGATGAGGAGAGAAGGCGCTATTTAGAAACAAGCTGATAGTTTCCAATCCAAGGCCTCCAAAGCACATCCTTGCCATCATAAAGGATGGAAGTGGCTTTGGATGAGTTTAGAGTTGCAGCAGGACAAGGTGTGTATGAGTCGGGGGAAAGGCAAACAAGGGGACACAGGCCATCGCATAGGCGTCAGACGATTTGCTGGGGAACACTTGGGTTAGCTACGTGTGGAAGTTTATTCAAAATAATTTAATGAGAGAGTTCACTGACTTAGGTGAAAAGGTGTATACATTACCAAAAGGAGACATAAGGTGGCGGACTGTTCAGTGTTCTCTGCTTCCTGCTAGACTGTAGCACTGTTCTGAAAGGAAATCCATCCTTTCTTCCTCCTTAAGCAAGTGTGGGGGCTCGTGGTGGTACCTGCTAAATTACCAGTCCTAGGCTCAAACTTATCATTCTCCTGTCTTACCCTCTTAAGTCGCTCAGATTACAGGCCTGTGCCACTGAGGCCGGTCTGTATTCTCACTCACCCATTACAAGAAGTTCAATACAAGAAGTGTGAACTTGCTCTCACCTTATGCAAAATTCATGTCATCCTTTACTTTACGTAATGACATTTTAATTGAAAAATCAATTCGCAGGCATGGAAAATTTATAAAACATAAGGGAATACTTCCCCTCTCTGCTGTCTTCGCTGTGTTATCGTCAACCCTAGAAAACCTGAAGTGAGGCCAAGGATAATGAAAATGGTCTTGTGATACGGACACTTGTCAATACTACCCAGAAGCCTTATGAAGCAAACATGAGGCCGTGGAGATTAGCATGTCCCCATTGTGTATATCTGACGAAGTTTGATGTCCCCATTCTGCTGTTCGCAGGAACGTGACTAGTGATTGGGTGTTGAATTTCTACTGCCTTCCTTCACCCTCAAATACTCGAAACACCATGGATCCCACAATACAAAATCAACTATCCCAATCATCCTCTCATTTCCCAGAACATTTGATCTTTAATTTTATTAGTTTCTTTATTCCATTTTTAAATATCAGGTCTCATATAACCTAGGCTTGTATTGAGCTCATTATGTAGCCTAGGCTAGCCTTAAACTCCTGATCCTTCCCCTATTTCTGAGTGCTAAGATTAGAGCTATGAATCCCCATGACCACTATTATTTCACCTCTCAATATTTAATTTCACTTTCTTTCTACCCCATGATTTGTCCTTCTATGAAATTATTTGCCATTTATATGATACAATAACATGAATAAAAGTGACTCATGGAAGAAATAGTTTACTTTGGCTTATGGTCCTGTAGAGGGATCATGAATAATTACAGGAGAGGCATGGGAGCAGGTGGCCTGATGATCATAGCTTCGGCTACAAATAAGACAAAAAAAAATGAACTGCAAGGGGAGTGACGCTATGTATTCTTGAAGTCCTTGCTGATGACAACTTCCTCCAGCGTGGCTCCACTCCATCAAGACTCTATAAACACCTATAAATACCATCAAGCAGGGACAAAGTGTTCAAATATGGGGGCTTATGGGAGGTAGTGCTCATTCAAACCACCACGGTTTTGTACATAGCAGTCAATAGTTCTCCTTCATTCATTGATGCTTTGGGTGGTGCCTCTATTAGTAGTCTTTACGGGTTTGACTTTACCAATATTGCCGAACATTACTGAGGGAACTGAGTAATGAGTCAGGTTTTTATATATCGTTCAACAATCAGGAATTGATTTAACAAGTTTCCAAATTAAAAAAGGACTCACTAATCAGAGGTTGAAATGTGCTGAACTTGCATTTGTGGTCTTAGCAAAATTGTAAGAATTGTTAAAGGAGACATCAGTTAATATCTACTGTGAGTTTATCTCTTCAGGAAGGGAGGGTTTTCAAGGGCTGTTACCCATGTAAGTTAGAATTTTTTCTTCAGGAAAAATTATATATCTAGATTTTTCTCTTATTTTCCTTTTAAATATTAAATTGTTACTTGCTTTCTTGTTCTTAGCTTTACCTCCCCTCGTCTGTGGCTTCTGTACTGTGTACTTAGGAAGTTTTGTTAATGGATTGCATAGATAATTTCCAAAAGTTGAAAAAGGCCTTTAACTTGAGAGGAATTGAAGCATTTTTGAAAGAAGCCAAAGAGGTGTCTATTAGACTCCTTCACATACGCATGAATAGTGAAGTGACATTTGAATTTGACAGAGAGAGGGAAAAGATCAACTTGAAATGTGGCCCTGAGGAGGGAATGCCATGTATCTGGGCTTTCTCAGTTTGCCGGGGGAAGATATTCTAAAACTCTGAATGAGAAGTAAATGGCATTAGCATCAACCCAGCGGACAAGAGTCAATGTGCTTCTGCAAATAACAAAGTCAGTCGGGTGACCCTCCAGGAAGACCTTGAATCTGAGATGCCAGAACAGAGGCTTGGAAATACGTAACTTCTGTGAAGAAGAGTAAAGAGAAACCAAAGAAGAATTTACCCAACAAAGGAGAGATTATGGGAGGGAGAGTCTCAACAAGCTGGGATGTTAGGCTGGTGGCGAGATGCTTGCTATTCCAGGAGGTCTGACAAGTGACTGAGTCTACAAAATGATCCCAGAGAGGGGAACAACTTTTACTACAACTTAAACAATTCATTTTTTTTTTTAAATTTTGAAAGTCCCTATGTAGAGTTCCTTTCTACAGTTATACATATTTCTTCTTTACATTAAAACCTGCATATCCTGCTAGATTTCTTGAAATCTGGGCTGCCCATCGCCCCTCTAGTTGCCACCATTTATTCTGAGCGAAATGCAAAGATTCAAGTTGTAGAATAAGATACCATAGGGCTTGTGTCATTGGAAACGAAAAAGAATTCCGAATAAGGAACTGCTCATTGAAATTCCACCTCCAAAGCTATGGTCAGTAGTTAGTTGGTTATAAATAGTATTTGTGCTTCTATATTATTTGAGTCTGTTACAATAAGAGCATAATCATGTATTATTTAGGAATCTAAAAATAAATGTAAAATAGGAAATAAATTATAGTGCAAGAAAAAAATATAGCATAAGCAATATTGAAAGAAGAATTTGGAATTGGGAAAGAATTTAAATAAATCTCTATAGTAATTTTTACCTTGGTACATAAAGTTGATTAGGGTGATAACAAGTAGTGGTTGTGAGAACAGAATTCCAACCAAGGGCTTGAATTCCGAGATTACACAGGATATCATGGGTCCTTTCTTAGCTGGAATATGCATGCTATGTGACTTAAGCTTTGTTTGTCCCTAGAAGCTGATTGTGATAGATGTACAGTGCCTGTCATGGTGGTGTCCTTGTGATGTAGCCTACAAGAACAGGGCTTAAGAGAGGGAAAATAGTCCATTAACTCCACTTCCTAAGAGAATTAAGGTTGCCTCTTTAGAGAGAACTATGAGAAAGCAACCTTACCTTATTCCTTGACCTTTCTTTAATGTTGTAATTGGTTTTTTCCTTTTTTTTCCCCCTTTGACTACCACATTTTGATGTAGCCTGGGTTGTAGGGAACACTAACCAGACCTACCAAGGACTTATTTTTAGACCTCATACCCATCATAATCATGAGCCAAATAAACCTATTTGCACAGAGGCCAAAGATACTCTATTCCCTGAAACTAGAGTTACAGATTGTCATAAACCACTATGTGCTAGGAACTGAACCTATGTTTTCCGGAAGAGCCACCAGTGTTCTGAACCACTGAGCCAACTTTCCAACCCCCATTTAGCTAGGATTTATAAGAGAGATTCTCATGTAGTCTAGACAGGCATCAAATTCACTATGTAGCTGACAGTGGCCCTGAAAGCATGATCATATTGCTTCCCACTTCTAAACTTCTAGGATTGTATAAGAACCACCACATCTGGCCAACATATTTCGTGTAAATATATCACATTTCAAAAACATCGTCTTTATAAGGGATTCTGTATAAAACTTTACTATATTGTATGTGTGTGTGTGTGTGTGTGTGTGTAGAAAAAAGTGTCTTAGATACCTTTTGAATTGCAAAAAAAATTTTTTATTATCAGAATGTTTTTTAATAGTTGATATAAATGCGCAAGGCTATAAGCCTGTTTCCCATTGTCCTATGTTCAGTTCAAAGAGCAATTTAACCTACTTTATTCATAAATACGCTCTAATGATATGGTAGACGGGCACTCAGTAACAGCTAAGTACAACGGTACTTGTTAATGGAGTTCCAGGGCATTCTCAAAATGCCTAGCGCATAGAAGACTCAGCGAGTACCTGCTGAGTGATTCCATCAGTTAACTTATTGTTCGTTTCAGAATTGCCTGTGTGAGCTTTGCCCCTTTGGATCAAGAATCCTAGATATAAAGATGTTGTAAGCTATATGATGGAAGCTGAAATCCGACTGTATGGGCTAGAAAAGGGAGAGTCTGTTGCTTGGGCCACTCCTCTCAGGAACAAGTCATAGAGTCCATAGACATTATCATATGTTTACATTTGAGCAGGCTTCTCAACATTACCATATTTTCTAGAGATTATCATGTGTCACGGGAGGCTGGATCCTGCTAGAATACTTAGCAATATCTCTGGTCACCAGAAACACCTACTGAGTACCTAGGCCCAACCTAGTTCAGAAAACACATCCATAATTGCTAGTTGTCTCCACGGGGACAAAGACACCTACATTGAGACCATTGTTTTGTAGATTAGATGACCATGAAAGCCTTGGAAGATTGAATGAGTTACTCAAAGCTCTGGAAAGATAATTCCCAGAGTGCCCATCTTCACACTCGGTGTCCCCTTCATTCTGTTTGCTAATGATGTTTCTGTACCTCAGTAGTGGTTTTTTCACTATATGATTAAATACACCCAAAGTATAGTTTATCTATTGTCATTTGGATAACATATATTTAGATGTAACCATTCTCCCAGTTTGTAAGTTTTGATATAAACATTTTATTGCATGTGAGAGAAGTCCTGTGATTCTTTATATCAGATTAAAAATGAAGTTCCTTTGCAGATGAAGATCATGTTTTAAAAAACTACGTGGACAGGGACAAGGACATTTGACACTCTCCCTTTTAAGCCCAAGAAACGCTTTATGCTTTCTTTACCCAGCTTGTTCTGAGGGAGAACAAGAAAAATGTATCTGTATGCAAAGAATCCTGAAAGAAAAAGGTCTACCAAATGCAGGAGACACCGCTCTAAAGTGGCAGAGAGAAGAATGATCTCATCGGGATAGGCAGGTGTAATTTCAGATAATTCTATAGTAGGCTTCTAAGAACCCTTTTGGAAAGCACTGTTATATATTAGTGTTGGATCTCAAAGAAATGGAAAATTAGTATTTTCTGTCTCAGCCCACAATTTATTGATCAAAGAGAACTTATTTGGGGCTTTGTAGTGTTGCAACCATCCAAAGCATATTAATAAAGAAAGAGAGTTGCTTCTTGGGGGGATAACCTTGATGACTGTAATTTTTCTCATGAGTATCAGTGCTGCCTATGTGCCAATATATCACGAGCCGAAGGGGCGGGAGGAGAGCAGATGTTGCCTTGCAAGGGCAGCTCAGAGCTCCGTGGATTCGGCTTTGTCCTCTCCCAGCCTTTCTTAGAGAGTTCTCATCTGTGCATCTTTGATCTGGCAATGGACTCGAGGAAACAGCATTATAAGGAAGAAAAGGCTTTTTGATTGTGTACAGAGAAGGAGCTGCTGAGGGCCTGGCTTCCTCTCGTAATTAGTTCTACCTGATGCCGTGATTGTGATGCAGTCACGGTTTCTGCTGGTGTTTATGCATCTATGCATCATGCACCCTTTTGAGAGAAACCTGGTCAATGCCCCTGCCGCCCTACTCTTTGCTAAATGGGTCACTCAGGCTGAGTATTTCATCCTGTTTTCCCTCCATGTTCTCATCTTTAAAACAAGAACACTAATAATGCTTAATCAAAAAACACAGCTAGAATTAGTGAGCCTTTTCAAAGTATGGGAAAAAAATTGCCTGCTATGGGAGCATTTTAAAAATAAAAGTACATATTTAAAATTTATATTGCATTTATAATGCACAGTAAGAACTCTGCTACAGGTTGTTGATTTATTAATGAAAAAAGGAAAAGTCCGCAGACAAGAAATATCCTAGGCAGGAAATTGGTCACATTTTAAAAATTTACCATCATCTGTGATTATTAAACACCTGTGGATTTGTCCATTTTGTAGGCTGTAACAAAACACCGAAGACTGAGTAATTTAGAAAGAGCAGATATTTCTCATAGCACAGATATTGGGAAGTCCAAGATCCAGGTTCCCGCAGGTAGCCCTGACTGGTATGTGTGCCTCCTATGCAAGGGAGGAATGCTATATCATTATACAAAGAAAAGTGCTGAAGGCCGCATGAAGTCTGCCTGGCTGTTTTTAAAAGAGCCTTAATCTATTTGTTCATAAAGGTAGAGGCCTGGAGGACTTTATTGCCTCTTAAGCCCCCCCCCCCTTCATTCCATCGTATTATGCATTAAGTTACAGAGTCTGACTTTTGGAAGGTGGCATTCTCATCACTGCAGCCTATTTTGCAGCAACCACTATGCTAAAAGAAGTGGGCAGATAATGCCAGCCATTTCTCTTTCCTAAGATCTCTGTCTGGTAGAAGGGAAGTGAAATAAAATTACGAGATAATGCAACATGAAATGTGATTAATAGACAAGGTCTAATACGTTTTTATTCAGTGTCCCTCACCTCACTCCCCACATGATGTTGGGAAATAAAAACGATTTCTTGAGGGGGAGTGATGTTCAGTCTAGCCCGTAGGGTAAGCTGTATAACTTGAAAAATGAGGATGAACAGCAAAAACTCAAGGTCTGATGGGACTAGCCTAGGAAGAACCTGCAGCTTGGGTTAGAGGAAATAGAAGCATTGCTTTGAAGAAGGAAAGAAGTCAGGGGAAGATTTTGCCTCTGAAAGTGGTATAGTCAGAAATGTTGGTATTGTAATCTATAAGCTGTAGTCTCCTTCTGTGTGGCAGGGGGGTCTAGAATGCCAGAATAGCAAAGACAGACCCACGAGCAAAGCCTCACTGAGCTATGATGAGCCGACACAAGGAGGACATAGTGGGAACCCAATGGGAAGTGTGAATGAAAACGGACACTCTTTCCAGCTGGACGCGGACCAAGTCTCACTGAGTGTAATTCCCAAATGGGATTGGACTTGGCAGAAAAAGCAAGAATGAGGAGCTTACTGTCCTTCACAATATTGAAAAGTCACATCTGGTCGTTCTAGACATTCAGGAAAGGAAGAAAGTAAACAGTTATCAGAGGTTGACTTCCCGATCTATTCCTGCTCTCTTGTGACCCCATAAACTTGGGTACCAGTATTTCCTGATGTTCCCCTCTTTTCCTAGATATGCTACATGAACATAATTCTTCACACTTTTATAAATATTACTACTTTTCCTGCATGCACTTCTTGTGTACCTGGTACCCACACAGGCTAGAAGCAGATGCCAGATCACCTATAACTGGAGTCTCAGGTGTTTAGAAGGCACAATGTGGGTACCGGAAACCCAAACTCAGTTCTCTACAAGAGCAACAAGTGCTACTAACCATTGGATCATCTCCCTTCCCACTTTTTGACACTTTGAGTTTGTCTTCCCTTTATTTTTTGACATATTCACAGAAATGGGAGGAACAAATTTAGTGCGGCGAGTGGCTGATTGGACAGCCAGGTCACCTGGTTGCTAAGAATCTCTACTCATTTATTTTCAAAGATATGTACCTGAGAGGATGCTGTCCCAATGCTGTCTGTTTACAGGTTTGTGTTTTTTAGTATTAAAGCTTTGGCCTTGGCCAGTGTTGACAAAAGCCTGCTCTCACAAAGCCAACATCTTCTAGTGGGAGGTGAGCATTGATGAGCTGGCTCGGTTAGATAATACAAGGCAGGTTTTGAAAGCAGTAAAAGCAGGCATTGTGATAGGTAACAAATAAAACATAAATCGTGGGGTGCCAGTAAGGAGAGATGCCACAGAAAAAGAGGAATTTTTTAGCTGGGACTTGAATGGGAAGAAAGAGCCAGCTAGGCCAAGATCTAACAGACAAATGTACCAGGCTGCCGGAGCAGCACGTGCAAAGACCCTAAAGCTAAAAGTAGCTTGAGTGTTTGAGGAATAGAAAGCAGGCCTGCGGGGCCAGGGCACTATCAGTGAGGAGAACACTAGTTCCTGGGAAGATGGGAGAGTTGGACACGGGCCAAATTAGGTTTCCCCCATCTCAGAGGGAAGGGAGTCTTAGGGTCTTGCTCAGTGGCCCCAGGCAGTTGAAAAGTGAGGGGGCCAGACCTTCAGCCCGCAGGTTCTGAGTGCGGTGCTTTTGAAAGACTCCATGAGTGGGCAGCCCTTTCTTTTCTTTTTATAGGAAACTCCTTGATTATAACTGCCAAGATCAAACAGCCGATAGGATCAAAAACTTTGCTCTATATAGATTAGAGTGGGAAGCAGCAACCTGGAATAAGCGTGTTTCCTTCAAGTGACCTTAGTAAAACATTCATGGGGTGCTGACAAGCACTTTGAATTTATACAATGGGGAACACAGTTTAAATACTTTGATATATTGCGAGCAGCTTCTACAGAATCTCAAAAAAGATTGTGAAGCTCATTTAAATCTTGTACCAACCCTGTGAGAATTGGTAGGAAATAGCTCTGGCTATTTTTTTTTCCACAGATGGATAAAATGAGGCAGAGATTAAATTACTTGGTTTCAGATTTCTGCCCATAGTTCAGGCTAATGGAGAGGTCCCACACACGTTAATTTGCAAATATACATCCAGCCTGTGGCGGAGCATCCTTAAAGTCTTTGATGTCCACGTCCTGACGTTCTCTACTAGAATTTGTACTTCACAAATTACAAGTAAGAAATAATAGGCCGGGATTTTTCAAGATTTCACATATTCATGCTGAGCCCGACGAGTTTTAATTTTGTCCCTAAATACTTCCGGCTAGGTTCAACAGTGGCCAGGCTGCAGGCTGTGTGACTGGAGTCTTGTGGAGATTACACTCCTTGCGTCAGTCCTTGTGGACTGACTTGTTTCATACAGTCTCGTTCTCCTAGGCTTGCTCTCCGGTGACATGAATGACAGCTTATGAACTTAATAAATCCAGGCAAATGTGTAAATGGATGTTAATGGTCCACCCTCCTGTTCCACATAGCATGTGTACATTTTAATGGTGACCTTTGATGGTTAATACCTAACTCAAAGGAGTGACGAGTGGCGGAATTAGAAAGCCAGAATTCTGTGGAGGTCAGCATTGAAGCTAATTGAAAGCAACACATCCGGGACGAGTCAAGGACTTTCTCTTCCCCCTCAGCAGATCATTGTTCACCTAAGTCTAGGGTCAGCTCTTAGCCTGAAAGGTGTTTGTTCAAATTTCCTGGGCCTCAAGAAGTATTTTGATGTGGATATACATAGAAAGGTTTAAGGTGAGTGTGGGATGTTCCTCAACAGGAATAATATACAAACTTTGAATTTCTATGTGAACTCATACTGTAACATAATGTGACGTGCATGAAGGATGCGATGACCTCTTGTAGAATCATTCCTTCCCCTGCTTCGCAGGAGAGATTTATTCCATCTGAACCATCGTTGGCTACTATGTTCTTTCTAAAAACAGAATCAGTTCTCTTTGTTCTTTCCTCTCTCTCGTTGACCTATGATTAAAATTGCAGCCTCTATGAAGCCTCTTTGAGGGTGTGATAACAAACATTGTGAAATCCATCAAAGAGGAGTTCAAAGTAACTAGAGTCCCAGATCCTTTCTCAGGGTGTCCCCGGGTGTATAAAACAAGGATGAACAGGTCTATGTAAACCATTCCATAGTGATGGCACACTCTGCTCTTAAAAATCTCCAAGCAAGCTTCTAAAAGGTTTAAATTTACTTTCCTGTGTAGTTTCACTTCCCAGATAAATGCAGCTTCGGGGTAGTTGTTTTCTACCTGGCCTGCACACCTGTACAGCTTTGCTTCCTAGAGAAATGGGGCTTTGGTTCATCTTTCTATCTAACGGTGTGTGCAGGCTTATGCAGAAGAGAAAGGATTCTTCCAGGAGTACAGTGAAAGAGAACAGGAGATGTTGATATGCAGCATAACTTCTACCACCTTCCAGATCTTTCTTAATGCGATAATGAATATTCTAAGTTCATTGGATAAAAGTAGATGTTTTGAAAGCGTATTACACACTGGTGACTTTATCTCATTATCAGTTTATAAAATCAGCCTCTTCATTCCCTTTATCATTTACAGCTACATTTACTTGGTAAGTGTAAATATATTTGCATGCAGTTATAGTTATATCATGACTGTTGAGGTAGACTTCATTTTAGAACTTTCAAAAAATTAAATACTATTGGATGTATTAGTAAAACTCATTCACATTTTTAATTAACATTAACATATATTCCCAGGTTATCATATGCAACATGGATTGTTGGTGTGCCTAGATAGAATGCTTCATCTGCTTCTGTCAGGATCAAGTTATAGAGGTTTACAAAGAAGAGACCTCATTTGGCCCTGGGTTCTCTTTCCTGGGATTTTAGCTTTCTTATCAATAAGCCTACAAGTGAGGTTAGAGTCAGTTTATTCCTCTTAGCTTTAAAATTCTGGGATTCCAAAAACTCAAAGCATTCTTATAAGGCAAGGAAAAAAGTTTCAATGCACCATCCTGGGTCCATCGCCCGAATATTAAGCTGTGACTCCCATAGCAATCTGTCTACATAGTTTGATTTTATGTGCATCCTAAGGTAGCATCATTTATGTTCTTGCCTTACTTCCCCTCCTAGACGGAAGGTAAACATTGATATAAAATATGACCTTCTATAAAGGCTTGCCTGTAAAAGGCATTCATCTCACACCTTCCTGCCTGGAAGGAACCTCCCAAGTAGGGGTCTTGTGTGCCTTGTAGAATGCTTTCCAGAAATGTGTGTTTTATCTCTATTTTCCTTCGTTTCCTATATACCATCATTTCCTTTTGTTGTTGTTGTTGTTAAAACTTTCAAGATCTTCTGTTATGAAAAGAGTACTGTGGCAGATGCTGTGAGAGTTACAGCATGTCCATCTCTGTGCCAGCCAGGAACCAGTATGTGAACATCCTGCCAATAGGCATGATCAGTGCCCTGGGTCTTAATAATGTCCAGTGGTCTATAAGGGACAGCTGGCCTCTCTACTGATTTAAAGTATGATTGCTAGTGCTAGTCCAAGGTAGTGAAATAGTAAAGGAAGAAAGGTGAAACACAGCAACTATGGCAATATGACGAACTGTTGTGTCATAGGCGTTAGAGTTTGGCTAAAACTGGCTGATGACGTTTTGAAAAATATATTTCTTAATAGTATAGCTAGGGATAGGTAAAGATTTTAGGATAATGCCTAGAAAGAGAACGTGATGGCCAGAAAAAGCAATGACAGTTTCGCCTAGAATCTGGTTAAAAGTGCCAGCTTCTTTGGGTCAAATAGAAAAATTTAGAGCTGGAGTTTAAGGGTCTGTCTAGTAGCTCTCTTGGTGCTCTTGACGTATGTTACAGCGTGAGAAGCATTATTGATATTCCAGGATGGCGGTAGGGATTTAGACAACACACCAGAAGGGGAATGTGTGCCAATAAGATGCTCAATTATAAAAAGAAGTTAAGGGCAGTGGAATTGCAGAGTGCCTGCTCTGGTTACATCCATAGCATCCCAAGGATAAAAATACACAGTAGGAATCTGATACTTGCTGAATGGTGGACTGCAGAGAGCATGTGGCCTCTACCTAGAAGAACTGTGTCTGGGGTTCAGCTAACACTCACCAAGAAGGAAGTCTAAGTAGGGACTGTGGTATGGGTGTCAAAGAAGGCTCTTTATTTACTTAGTTAAAACATAATACTCTGGAACCTATGTAGATGAGTAGGTCATCTCTATAAATATGAGATTTAGCTGTTGTATTCTCTATAACTTCTCATATATTGATTCAGTGCTTTAGGAGTTAGGTATTATTGGGCTGAGCAAATGGCTCAACGGGATAAAAGGCAGGCCATTCGAACCCAGAAACCACTCAAAAGTCAGATGCACTAGTGCATTGTCTCTCTTTTAGCACGTATATGAAAATATTGGCAGGAAGAGAGGTAAACCCATGCAAGCTTTGAGGACTAGTTGGTCTGCTACCTGCAGCAGGGAGCAAGAGACCCTGATTCAAAGGATGCAAAAGGTGTGGACCAACATCTGAGCTTGTCCTCTGACCCCCACGTGAGCATCATCACACATAGGTCCCCACACATTCACACACATTTCCATACACTACACTCAACATACGCAAATATAAAAATGAATTGTATGGTATCTACAAATTATATATACATACATATATAGAAGCATTCGATGACGATGATAATGCTCACATCTAGTTGGCATTGTGATTTAGGGAGACAGTTCATCTGGATTGGGTTCCAGCTAATTATCTAGGAACCAGTGTAGGTCCTGTTGGTACAAATTCTGAAAGTTGTTGATTCCTATGGAAAGAAAAATGGCCCACCAAGAATAAGTGATTTAATCAAGGACATATAGATTCAAAGTGCAAGATCTAGAACGTTCTATGAGCCACGATAGAAAGAGTTCTTAGTTGCACAAAAGGGCAAGTACCATCCCACAGTTCAATTTCATCCTGACCTGTATTGTTCTTAATATGTCTGCACACTTTAAAGGTCTTGAAGCATATACATCTAGCATCTAATTTTACTATGTTGAAAGCTCCCTTCAAAAAGTCATAGAAGGGATGGGGAGATGGTTCAGTGGGTAGAGCACTTCTGCACAAGCAGAAGGCCCTGCCTTCAGTTACCCAGACAGCACATAGAGTCATCTGTAACAGTGTCTGTAATGCCAGCACTCCTATAGGATTATGTGTGGCCGATATAAAGAATCCTTGGAAACTTGGGGGATAGGTATGCTGGTGGAAAATGGCAAAGAGCAATAGAGCATGCTTTAAACAGGGAGAAATTTGAGAACATACACCAGGAGCTGTCTGTGACTTCCACACAAGTCCCGCATGTGTGTAAAAACACGTCCTTTATATACCCAGACAGAGCTTATTAAACACCCATCAATCCACTTAAGGAAGTCAGGAATTCAAAGGTCTATAGGTAGAACTTGAGCCATTCTTAAAATAAGAGCATTCATGACATAGGTAATAGGACATGAGAATGAGCCTGGGAAGGAGGGACTTGTGAGCAGAGGGCTGGTGTATTTCAAGGAGGCAGCGTCTAGGGAGAGAGATGCTTCTTTCTACTGGCTGGCATTAAATTAGTCCTATGTCTCCCTTCTCCAGGGCCCAAATCCTTCCCTTTCTTGGCATACGATTAGAATGCACTCTCTATTTTCACATATTTCTTTCAGCCTGACCTTTTGTGCCTTCTTTTCTCCCTTCAAGTATTTTTGAAGTTTAATTCCTACTTATTGTTAAATAGCACTGAGCTTGACAAAGCAAACAGTTCCCATTTCCCAACTCTTAATCTCTATTTGTTTAAGATAGGCTTCTTAGATATCCCTTAAATGAGTTGGCTCTAAATTATGGTATCATTATTTTTCCTTGTTTTCAGGCAAATTTAATGTGACAGTCTTCATTATGAAGTGATTTATAAAAGAAGTATAAATTGGGCAAACAGAAGTGAACGCACAATTTCCCTCCTCTCCTTTGTGATACTTCTTGGGAAAGTTATATGGGAATGTAAAATTTCTCAAGGTACCACAAGCGACCACCAGAGATACACCTTTGAGGAAGAAAGATGAATCAATTTGATTGAAACAGAAAAAAACGAGAGACTTTGATTAGTTGAGCGGAAGCCAAAATATTTCCCAAAGTTGGAACTTTTCTAAACACGGTCCCCTTTTAAAAATTCCTTTCTCTGTGCCAATTAAGGGTGTTTCACACTGAGCAAGGGCGCTGTCCATGGGAGATTCAGAAGGTGAATTGTAGGAAGCTTTCCCAGCACTGAGTAGTTTTAGTGAAAACAGCCCGGCCTTCATTCACTTTCCTTAAATATGCAGGTTATTAATACATTTCCAAATGAGCAGTTTAGACATTCTTGTACCCTTCCAACTATGAGTCAATAGCACATCTCCACCTGCACGAGCAACTTGATGCATTCATTTCACTACAATGGAAGTGTCATTTAGAAAGCCATTAAAACATAACCTTAAAATTAACATCGTGACCTTACAAGGAAACATTAAATGGGCTGAAAAGTAATGGTAAGGAACAAAGAAAGGGAAAAAAGCCACTAATGAATAATTACTTTAATGAGCCTCTGGTCTCACATCTGCTTTTGTTCCCTTGCATTAATACTGTGAAATATTGAAAAGTGTGGACACATTACATTTTTTGATTTTAGTCTTTTTAATTTTTTTTTTCTTCAGAGCAAAGGTATAGCCCAAATTCTTTATAAATTATCCTTCTGGCAATTGACCTTGTCATCAAAACATTAATTCTGCCCAGCTGACTTTTCTAGCCTCCGCCTGGAGGAGCTTCCTAATACATTAACAAGACTAGGGAACTACTTCAAAAGTCTCTCTGTACATGGGATATTTTATCAAAGTGCTACATACTAAAGCATCCGTGTGTGGTGCTGGGCATAAATGTAGTTTGGGGCAAATGACATATCATTCTCCCGCATCCAAATCTTCATACATTAAATGAGGTATTGCATGGCACTCTTACATTGCTTGAAGAGACAGATGAAACTATGTAAGCCAAACACTGGGTACCAGGCTATCCTCAAAGAAAGGGAAAAATTAGTTGATGATAGTTTAAAATGTTATTTCTCAGGTTGACCTCCAAAGGTCTACAGGAACCTACTCCAATTTCCTAAAGTAAATCCTTGCCTTTTTGTTTTCTGGTCTAGGGACCTGGAAAATTTGATTATGCATCAAAATGTCTCTAATATTCTGTTGAAATACAAAATAAAATGTGTCTCCCTCCCTAGGTTCCTGACTTAGTAAGGAAAGGTCTGAAGCTCAGAGGTTTGCATTTGCAGCAAGACAGCAAGGCCACCAGTTAAGCTGGTGAACGACCCTCGAGACCTGATGGTTGAATTTATCCTTTCTGAAGCAGTCCCATTGTCAGTCTGATGTCGGACACTGAGACCCTATTCACAGACCCTGCTGCTTGCTGTTCGGCACTTTGCATCCCTATTACCCTCAGTTCCATCTCTTCTAGAGCACTAATTACCTGGCACTGGGATTGTTTGCTTTACTTTTTGCAAGTTTAGCTCACCACCTGGTCCGTGCATTCTCTTCCAAGGGCAGAGACCATGTCACAGTTACTTTTGTAATGATAAAGTCATAGATGTTTCCTGCCACAAGGTAGCTGTTAGCAAGCTCTGCTTGAGGAAACAAATAAACACGTACCCCTTGTCTTTACAACTCCCATTTTCTGCTTCAGAAATGCAGCGGTTTTGTGGTCCTTTCTTTTTTTTTTTTTTGAGGGGTGCAATGAACTTTATTGATGGTATTCAAGAGAGTAGGGCTCCCTAAGCCCCCTCCTGCTATTCTGGGGGTCTGGGATGGAAACTGAGGGAGATGCTCAGTGTTAAGGGTTGGTTAGGCCAGGGACTGCTCAGCAGCCGAGGACCTCTCTCTTGCTGTGTCCTTGCTGGGATGCATGGTCCAGGGTGGGCTTCTTACTCCTTGGAGGCCATGTAGGCCATGAGGTCCACCACTCTGTTGCTGTAGCCGAATTCATTGTCGTACCAGGAAATGAGCTTTACAAAGTTGTCATTGAGAGCAATGCTAGCCCCAGCATCGAAGGTGGAAGAGTGGGAGTCACTGTTAAAGTCACAGGAGACGACCTGGTCCTCAGTTTCTTTAAAAGAGTATTTCTTTTTTTTTTTTTTTTTTTTTTTGGTTTTTCGAGACAGGGTTTCTCTGTGCTTTTGGAGCCTGTCCTGGAACTAGCTCTTGTAGACCAGGCTGGTCTCGAACTCACAGAGATCCGCCTGCCTCTGCCTCCCGAGTGCTGGGATTAAAGGCGTGCGCCACC
Organism: Microtus oregoni; assembly: GCF_018167655.1. Classification (NCBI taxonomy): domain Eukaryota; kingdom Metazoa; phylum Chordata; class Mammalia; order Rodentia; family Cricetidae; genus Microtus; species Microtus oregoni. The sequence continues at coordinate 11,232,785 of NW_024543086.1, forward strand.
ACCGCCCGGCTAAAAGAGTATTTCTTTAAGAGAGTTATTAAAGAGAGTATTTTGCCATGCTAGTTTTTTTTCTTTTTCTCTTTCTTTCTTTCTTTTTTTCTTTCTTTCTTTCTTCCTTCCCTCCCTCTCTCTCTCTCTCTCTCTCTCTCTCTCTCTCTCTCTTTCTTCCTTCCTTTCTTTTTTTTTTAAGGCAGTAGAACGTTCCTGAACTTGCTGGAATAAGTATTCCTTTCCCTAGGTACTCATTTCCCCCTTCCATTTGACCTTGAGTTTTTTATGGCTGTAACTTTGTTGTGTTGGTCCCCATGCCCCTTGAACCTAGAAGAGTGGCTAGAAGTTAGGAGACTTTTGGGAAATGTGTGTGAACGCTGAGAAAGAACACTGGAGGCAAGGGTAGGCTGGCCTGCACAAAGAATGCATTTGTTGCTACTTTCCCAGTTCTCTCTACCTTCTACGCTTTTTTCCAAATTACCACCCAGACTTCCAACACCCATGTACTTTGTAGGTCATACAAGAAACTGAAATACCTTTGGATGGCTACAGCCAGAGCCCAAGCATGATGAGTTGAAATCCTAACCTGAGCAAAAGTCTCAGAAACAAAAGCCAAGGGTCTGGAAGAAGAATCGGGAAAGAAACCAGTCCCTACATTGACCGGCTTAGAATGTTCATATTCAGCCGAAAGTGTTGATCTGAATATGACCTGCAGGTGAAGCTGATTTTTCTATTGCCATTATACTTAGCTTTTTAAGTATTGGTTTCTTTATCAAACGGGAATCATAGTTTATTATCTGTAGAAAATGAAATGATACATGTCAAATTATAACAGGCCTTGAAATATATAAAACATGCAAATAAAATAATTATCTATAGGATGACTTAGATTGTCAGTGCTCTGTGTTATATACATAGAGTATATGTATGTAGCTTTTCATTACATGTATATAGTACTAGTCACTAAGGAAGAAGTTCATCAAAGGTTTTAATAAATTTGGAGTTTATAAAGGAAATGTCCTGTCTAAAGAGCTTGAGATATAACTTTGTTATTTCTGCAGTAGTTGGGGAGAAGGAAAATGAGGATTATTTGAAAATGGCAAATCAAAGATGGGAGTCTTTGATCTTAAACTTTTCTTACTCATAGGGTTCCATGTTGCTCTAGAATAGCTTGTTTCTCAGTACTAATGAGATGAGACAATGAAGAAAGAATAGCAGATATGTTCAGGATTGCATATAGTACAATTAATTTGGGGACTTATTGATAGAAGTGGGTTCCGAGGAGCTGCAAGGCCAAGTATATTTCTACAATTTTGGTCAAAAGGAGGAGTACATATGTTTCTTAAGGAAAAATTACCTATCCTTGCTGAACTGTACTTGATTTACCTTAACCTAACATCAGATTCAGGAACATTCCTGGAACCAGCGTGTGCTTGTAAAGTTCCATGTACTACTCATGTAACTATCTGTATTTCTACCTTGTGCAAAATTGATAGAGAAACTGATCAAAGTTAAGTAGGGGGCATAATGGTGTAGCAAGATGACTAGAGTCAGGTCAAGCAGAATTGTACCCTCCATGTTGCCATAGATATTTATCATATCCTTTCAAAACAGCATAAATCCCACCAAATGGCTTGAACACAGATATTTAGTTATTTACATTCAATCTATAAAAGAGATACAGTGTAAAGAATGAAACTGAAGTCTAAGGGTCTTATGATGTCAGAGGCTTTTAGATTAGCTTTTGTATGGTTATCACCCGCAGACATCAGTACTAATGAGAGTTCTAGATTTTGGATGGACAAGAATAAGAATTCTGGTATGTAATGCATCTGGTCTTATCTGTTGGGCCCCAATCTAAAGGCTTTCCAAACACCAGGGTGAGAGAGATACTACGAGGATCCTTATATAATGTGTGGGATAACCTATGGCACAAAACCTTTGGATCCTGCGTTCAGGATCTTATGGGACACATGACACTGGTGTGGTATGATTGTAGAGCTGGTGCAGGCAAGCCCAAAGTCACTGCTTCAGACAAACTCTCCCTGCATCTATCAGCACAGATAGGGCAAGACAAATGGGTCCTCATCTAGGTCCTTCTTGTCTCTAGCAACATTCTGGCTCCCCTCTACCTCCCGTGAATACTGACCGTGATTCGGTGTATTCTCTGCAGCCACTGTGGTGAGTGTTCCTTGCTGTCCTGGTTGGGGGTCATCGGTGTAGATTTGTTATTCGAAGTGGTTTTATTCATTGTTTCCTTCTTTTGCCTTCTTTCCCAGGCTGCACAGCCGATGTTAAATGCAGTTTTCAAAGCTGTTTTTATTCCTGGGGAAGAGGTTAGTGCCTGTACTGATTAGCTGAGGCTTCTTGAACTTTCTCCTTGATAACTGAAAGCCAGTAATTAAACCTAAATGCAACCCTGATCCGTCTGCATGTAGTTTTGTCTCCTGTCACCCAATATCTGCTGAATATTTTCTAGGAAAATGGCACACAACAAAACGCTCTCTGGTTTAACAATACCTCATCAGAATTAGGTTAAAATATCCCATGGTGGGTTGGGGAACCAGAGATGATCTTGCTGTGTTCCAAACATGTTGACTTCCTTTGGAAAACAAACTTTTTAAAAAAGTCTATCAATGGCTTCCTTGTCTTCATGATGTAGACACATGAGTCAGGATATGGACAGTGCAGGCACCGGTGACTGTTAAAGGACCTCCCATGCTCTGCCACTTGGCCAGAGTATCTTCCGGAATTTTAAATGGTGTGTTATATTCACAACTTGTTCAGACTGATGCTCCTCACAGAAGGCCCGTGAACATAGGCCTTTAATTGAGCCATGTTACTGACTTGAGGTTATGTGTCAGATAGATGACCTCAACACTCCGGGACCAATATCTCTCTTCCTTTACAGAATAAGGAAGGGCTACAGGCCAATTACCTGTTTCTTTGGGGGATTCCTCCACTAGACTCCTGAACCAGCACCAATCAATACCACGCCAGAGTTTTCGGCTAAGGAAGACATTAAAAGAAGAAAAGCCAAGTAGCCTATCTTTCCCATCTCCTAACTTCACCTTATTATTGCTGCTACTTGGTTTTCGGTGATATAGAACTTAGAATTGACTTAGAATCTTGCCTAAATCAAAAGAGATATGTATATGCCTCTAAAGCAGCCATTCTCAACCTGTGGGTCAAAATATTTATGTTACAATTCATAACAGCAGCTAAATTACAGCCATGGAGTAGCAATGAAATAACTTTATGGTTGGGGTCCGCACAACATGAGGAACAGTATTAAAGGGTTGCAGCATTAGGAAGGTTGAGAACCACTGCATAGCCTTAACGGTTCTCTACCATCTAGAAGAATCACACTTAACACTAACCCCTATTCAATGTCTGTCATATTATAGGCCTTTTTAAAAGGCATTTTTAAAAATTATGTCCCAGAGGATTGACTGGCACCTATTCATTTTATGAGAGGCTCAAGACAGAGACTTGGACAGATCATTCTTTTGCAATGGCTGAGCAATTTTTACTTTTAATTCTCTCAAGTAGGTTAAGTCCTCTCTCCTTGAGGAGGGATAAGGGAGGCCTTAAGGGTGGCCAGATGTGATCTGCTACTATGTCACCCTTCTTTTTGAAGGCCACATCAGGAGTGCAGAAGTCCCCCATTGCTGTAGGCATGTAGACCCTGAAGGTGTGTGTGGGGGAAGACAAAAGTAGCAGGAAGTATAAGATCTCACAGATTTAGCAAGGCATCCTGAAACATCACTTTACTCAAGACATTAAGGGAAATATTATTTTAATGCTAACACAAATGTGAAGATATTTATGGAATGGAATGTGAAATTCACATGCATTTTTAAAGCAAAACACAACACTTTAAAGTTCTTTGGGGACTGCTTTGGGCTGCTTTAGGTTAAGCCCCCAGGTACCTCAGAGGTATATGTTCACTTCTTTCTGCCAAGAAAACTTCAGTGAAGAGTCTGGAAGCTTTCCCAGGACACAGAGCAGGTAGCACAAAACCTCTATTAAAGTATCTGTGTGAACTTGGTAATGTGGGACTGGGAATCAAGGGAGACAGAAACAGAAGTCAGCAGTCAGCAGACAGGCAGTGGTCTAGGAGGCACCCACACCCAAACACAAGGCTCATCAGATAGCCTGGCCAACAGGATAGGAGAGAGAAAGGGGGGGGGGAGTTAAGGATGAGAGAGAACAGGGATCATAAGGCCTAGAGCAGCAATGATGTCAAGGGAAGGAGAAAAGAGTGAAAGTCAATGTCGGGGCCAAAAAGCATGTCATGCCACAAATCCATAACCAGCTCAGTCTAGGGCTCTGTGAGTGAGGTAGGCTTTGTCATATGGTTTAATCCACTAAGAAGTGTTATATATTCCTATCACTATCATCTCATGTATCTGATCATTCAATAAGACAGGGCAGACAAGAAGAAAATAACACCCTGATATGTCAAGTGGGCCTAGGGACTAAATGTTCTGAAAGTTGTGACAAACAACTGAGGAGTATCACCGTCCAGAATTGTCTGAAGGCAAGGCAGAAGCAGATAGCCTAGAGGGAGGATCCTGATGGAAAGGTGATGAGAACTTAAACCCAACCAATTATCAAGCAAGACATTACTAGCCAGCCCAGCCCCTTTTCTGAAGCTTTAGTTTCTTAGGACTGCAATCCCATTCCTTGTAATCTGAACAGACTTGATGGAGGAAGGTCATTGGCCAATAAAGAAACTGCTTGGCCCTGTGGGTGGAGTAGACAGAACAAAATGCTGGGAGGAAGAGGAAGTGAGGTCAGAGACTCCACAGCTCTCTCCGGGGCAGACGCCTCAGCAGAGACGCCATGCCCTGCTCCCTGGCAGACACACGTGATGAAGCTCCGACCCAGGATGGACATAGGCTAGAATCTTCCTGGTAAGCGCACCTTGGGGTGCCACACACAGATGATTAGGAATGGGCTAAATTAATATGTGAGAATTAGCCTAGAAGAGAATGGGCCAAGCAGTGCTTAAAAGAATACAGTGTCCGTGTAATTATTTCGGGGCATAAGCTAGCCGATCAGGCAGCCGGGGTGCTGGGAACGCAGCCCGGCCACCGCTCTTATTACTACACAGACTTAACTTTCCTAATATATAACTTTGTATATATATTTCAACTTATATAAATTCTGCTAATATTCTGGTAGAAATATTTGGCTATTATTCTAAATTCTTCCTCCCCAAAAGATAGATAAATAGGTAAATAGGTAGATAGATAGATACAGAGAGAGATACATAGATATATAGATAGGTAGATGATAAGTAGATATACATAGATGATAGATACATACATAGGTAGATGATAAATAGGTATATATTGTAGATAGATAGATGATAGATAGATAGATTGATAGATAGATAGATAGATAGATAGATAGATAGATAGATGATAGGTAGAAATAGACTGGGAAAGAGAAGGGGGAAATCTAATTCTTCTAATCTCATTTTATTGTTGAAAAAAATCAGCAATAAATTTGGCCCAAAGTTCTTTTTTAAACCTTTTAAAGATTTTATGAATCTATTTTTTGTTATACATCTACTTCAGGGCTTCTCAAACCTCTACATGGTATTCATGACAAGTCACAGGGGGAGAAAGCTATGATCCTTTATAGTAATGTGGTTTACAGAATATTTATCCGCAGAATGGTTATCAAACATAATAGTGCCATTTAACAAAGGACAGTGACAACTTCGCTATTTTAAATAACATGTTTCATAATAAACAATAACAGCAAGGCTGGGACTCCTGAAAGTCAAGAGAAAGAAATGGTTATTGATTTGGAAAAAAATAATTGGTTTAACAGCAGAAACATTTTAATACAAAAACTGGGGGGGGGGGGCAACCTGTCATTTGATGTGGCCAAAGACTCATTAATAGCCAGATACTGGACAGCTTCTTCACAAACAATTATCTTGGTGACATCACTTTATATAATGAATTTTGATTTTTTTGGCAAGTTTGTATAAAATCCAATAAAACACTGAAAAGATAAAAATTAGTAGAGGCGAATGGATTGTTTAACTAGGTGATTGTTCGCAGGGCTCATGGTTAGCAGAGAGTTTTACAGTATACACTTCTTACATTCTGCTTCTCGCCTTGTGATTATGAGAGCTTGGCAGTGGCCGTTCCTTTTATGCAGCGGCTGGAAAGCTTACAAAGACACCTTGCAATGTGGAGTTAGCTTTGGAGCTTGGCCTGTTTCCGTTTGCATATTTCTTCTCTCTCAGAGTTAGAGACCCAACATTATTCTCCTTCCTCTGGCCCATTTTCCCTCTGACTGATTTATTGGACAAACATAGATCTTTGTGGCCAGAACCTTCAGCAGCCTGGTTATAAAATTAGTATCTTACTTTGTGTATATTTTCCTTCTTGCTCCCAGGAAGTGTGACTACAACTTTATTTTTCTTTTCTTTCTTCCTTTCTTCCTTCCTTCCATCCTTTCCTTTCCTTTTTTGGGGGGTTTTTCGAGACAGGGTTTCTCTGTTTTTGGCGCAATGGTAAAACTAGACTAACCAGGGCGGTTTCCATGAGCTTAAAACACCCACACATAAAAATTACCTCTTTCCTGAATGAGAAGTCACAGAGGAAACATTGCTGCACCCTCAGACTTGTGAACAATCCCATTGTTAACGATGGTTTATTAAGCTGGTAGCCTTATTCATTAATACCGCACGCAGCAGAGCGCGTTTTGAAGTGTGTGCAGCGAACTGCGTGCTCCGTGCGCTTTATTGTCATCAGACCTGGGCCGAGGGAATTTAGCTAAAACTGTTTAGAGGCGCCCATAATAGTTGCCTGTAATTGTTTCAAAATTGGTTTTCTGGGCTTTAGAGCTCTGTTTTTATTATTGTTGTTATTTATTAATCTCGGTCTGTGACTGTCAGCCAATTCTGGATTTCCTAGCATGTTCCAAACAGCCAAATGGTACGATTTGATTTCATCAAATAGTGTCAGTGCTTAACTTCACCTTTAAACGAGTAGAAATGGCATGCATTTTAAACAGAATTCTGTAGAACAGCGGGTCCACTAAGAGCAACTATCTGATAATAAATAGAAATTTTCTGTATTGCCATTATCCAAGTTCCCTCCTTCTCCTCCTTCTCTATTTATTATTCCACCTCCTCTTGTTAGTCTTTCAGTTTCTGTTTCTTAGTACATGTGAGACAAATGACAGGTATTTCATAGTTATTTCAGAAACAATATCGCAGTTATCCTACCTATGTGAAAGTAGCAGAGAGCAATATAAATAAGTGAGTTTCGTTTTTCATGATATACAAATGAATAAGATTTACTTTTAATAAGACAGGTGTTATTGTAGCTTGCACCTTCATGTCTCACCTCCCCTGTTATATGTAAGCAGGTAGAGTGATTCTCCATTACATATATTTATTAATTGTATTCAGTACTTTAAAAAAAGTGGCGTTTTCTAAATTCACTTCTTTGTGGGTGTCTCCAGTATCTCTTGTAGCTGTACACCCCCCAGATGGCATGCTATTTTCTGATGTATAATTCTAGTCTAATTTCATCCTCATTGTGGCAGGCACTGTAGTGGTCTAGGTCCTCAAGGCAGTGATTCACAGCTCAGTTCCAAATCCGAGCTGGGCATTGATGCCAGAAAATTGAAGAAGGAATGCGAGGAATTCCAGGGGCTTAGGGGTGATTGGTGTTCGTGAGCAAACCCATGGAAGAAGAGACAAGGGAAAGGGTTAACGGACTCTCAAGACCGCTCCTGCTACACTCTCTTCCTTTGTTGATAATAGCAATCCTGGGCTTTCTCCAGCCCTTTGGATGGAGCTAATTAGATTGAATATTGTCCACTTCTATGGCACCTTCATTTCCACATTACTGTTCTCATTGTGACATGATTGAAATGAAGAATAGCTAAATTGAGCAAGAGTGGTAAATGTCATCCACAGTCCCAACAGGTCCTGCTTCCTTTTCTGGGGTTCGTTCTATTGTCATGAGCATTTCTTTTATTTATACTATGTCTATTCTCCAAGGAAACTGGCTAATTGGCATGCTTCTCTGCAGACATTAGCTGATGTGAAAGTGCCTTAGCCTGGGAAGTCTAAACAACAGTTAACTACTGCTCACACCTCTGAAATCTGGAGAGTCCATGATCAAGGTGGTGCCAGATTAACTTCTTGGCCTTCAGGTGGCTTCTTCTTTCATTTCGAATCATATACAGACAACAAGGAGACACTGGGGGTACTGCCTGCGTGACCTTACTACTGCCCCCTCCACCACATTTCAGCTACAGTCCCATGAGCATCTGAGCTTCAGAAAATCCATTTACAGGGAAGGACAGCTCAGTTTGTAACTCTGACCTCATCTGTCTTTGTCTTTTGCCTGTTTCCTCTCACGTTAACATCATGTAGTTTTGTGAATAAAATTTTACTCATTTTTCTTAAAATACCTTTTCCCAAATAGTGAATTCATTATTTAACAAGGCAATGGTGTGGGGAGGATGTCAGTACACCCACTTCTAGCTCTCATGGTTAACACAAGGGAGTACTCTTTAATAAATGAAACTTGAGTAACTGGAGCTTCTCAGTTCAGGAATTTGGCCCAAGTATCCCTGAGATATCCTTACTGACATTGGTAGAGAATTATTCATACCATGATTTTCGATAAAATACACCAACTCCTTTAACTGAGTTGAGACTACATCAAGAGTAAAGAAAGAGAAGACATCATGGCTCCTATTAATTCCTTCACATCTCCTTGCAGAGCCCAGAATTATGGCAACATGTAATGCATATTTGTTTCTTGATGTGAGCTGTACAGGCAACTGGCTTGTTAACTTTAATTGGAAGAACTGTGATCATTTAGGATATTAACAGAAACTAGTCATGTGTTCTCAAAGAAACTGGTAGAAATGAGAATCTTTTATTAAAGACCAATCAGCCATTTTCACATCTCAAAATTTGATCCCATTGATTTCTTGATGGGTTAGCAAACTGACCAGAAAATTCGTCTAATCCATTTTCTAGGGGCAAGAGTCAAAATAATAAAAATCTATCTCTATTAATGGCTTAAAATATTTATATTATCAATTCTAGCATAGCTGGTTCAGGAGAGAGATTATGAAGTAATGCGGCCAATGTCGCTTGAAAGCTGGGGAAGTGAAGCTGCAACAGCTGCCGCCTCATTACTGTCTGTCCAAATCTTTAATGCTTGCTCTCAAAGAAAACAATCAAGTGTTTGCATCCTTTCTAAAAGAAATTGAATAAATATTTCTAAAAGAAATTGAATAAATATTTACACTAAGGAAGACGCAAAGAGCTTACCTAGCTATCTAGAATATCATATTTTTCTTTTGGGGGCAGAACAGGGTACTGCCCCCAAAATGTAATGAAATCAGATGATGGATTTCAGTCAGTGGGAAAGAGATGGGGGATGAGGGAGAGTTCTGGTGCGAAAACAACAAAAAGTCATTACACACATTTATGAAACAATCAGATGACAAAGCTTTGTGAACATTTTTCAAATAGACCCAGAAGAAGTTTATCCAAAATAATCACCACCACCATCATCATCATCATCATCATCATTGCAGGAGCAACATAGCATTAGAGTAACAGACAAGTGTTTCAGTGGGGACCTGGAGTAACTGAGAGTTTAACTACATAAAAGGCAATAATACAGTTGCTCTCAAGACTCAGGAAGCTTGATTCTAACTCCAGCCTGTCTTTTAGAAGCTCAGATCTTTAGGAAGGGGTTGAATTTTACCTACCTTTGGGTCTGGTGATCTGCCATGGTTTCTGGAAATGACAACCACGGGGATGTGGCTGTAATTTGCATACTATAAGCTGTTAGTTCATAGTCTAATATAAGATCCAGTTATTGCCCAAAAAGGTCCCTAAAAGGTACTCTAGTGGTGATGGGACACCAGGGAAAGGAGCCTAATATAAGGTGGACTAAAGTCTCATGCAGTAGCCAACATTTTTCAGAGCATCAGACAATTTATACTCCGAGTGTTGAGAAGATTCACCCAAGTGAAGAGTGCAATCACAAGGATAAACCACAAATCGAAAAAAAAAAAACAAAAACAAAACAGGTTTTTCCATAGAGGCATTAAAGAACTAACAGTAGCTGGTTCTGAGGAATAATGGAAAGTAGCATCATTCTTAGCCACTACACCAGGAGGCGGGGATGAAAATGTGTTCCCAGAACAACTTCATGCTTTTGTAGAAAGTGAAGTCACAAGGCTCTTGTCTCATTTTCTTGACATTTTCTCACAAGCACTCAGAATTCCCCTCTCACAACTCCATTCCAGGAAGTGTTCTGATAGCCCAGTCAAGGAAAACACCAGACACACCCACTTGACTACCACTCCCATAGCCACAGCCTTAGGTGACCAGAAGCTAGGAAAGATACTGCCAGTGGTGAAGGGTGAGCAATCATTTGCATATTTAATGTCCATTTCTTATCTTTCTTATCGCTGCTTTACACAGTCTGCCTCTAGCTACCAAATTGTTGGCTTTTCTTAGGCGAAATGCAGGGAAAAGAGATGCCAATGAAGGGAGAATGAGTCTTGAGTCTCTGAGTTGCCTTAACTTTATAGAATATATTTTGTGGGTTTGAAATATTCTGTTTTATAAGCTATACCTTCAAATTGTGTAAAACATAGATTCACATTTCATAGATAAACCCAAAGATCAAAAGGACCTTAGGGCATTAAGGCTCTGAATGTGAATGAACGGATTTATAAACCTCTGGACATAGATCTTCGTTGTCTTCCTTTAATGATTCTGGTAAAATAAATTCTAAAAGACTTCCTGACATATATTTTTAAATTGAAAACACTTTCCCCTGGGTCCGTCATTGACTAATAATATTTTTGTCGTATGGAAAGTTTTATTATAATTCCTAATAAAATTCACGTGTGGTAGAATTGTATCACTTCCACGATTCACAAAAGGTTTGATGCAGAGGATAAAAATGAGCAAATTCCAGAAAAAATAAGAATGGAGCAAAAGAGCATTAGGACTGGGGACACATAAATAAGAGTGAAAAATTCAATACCAGGTTCTGTAATGACTTCAAGTATGCTGTTACCTGTTTCCGCAAGAGTTGATGCGGTGTAACACTTGCTAGATGGGGAGGAAGACGCCAGGTGTTTTCAACTATATCTTTACATTTTGATCTGAAACTGGGATCACGAAGTAGATGCACTGTATCTCTCTAAAGATGGTGAGAATTTACAGAGGTTGAGCTATTTGCCTAAAGTCACTCAATTAGGAAGTAGAAAAACAACAGTGTAAACACAATTCTAATCCAAAGCCTGCTTTACTCTTGGATACCCCAGTAAGACTCCCCGTTTCCTTACTCACCCTCCACACCTATCTTCCTCTCACAAGCACAGCTCTCGTATATAGTTTAAGTTCTTTATGTTCTTAGAAGCTGGGACTAATTAGCTTATATTAATAAAATCTCAGGCATTTCCCGAGACTGGTGCAACGGTGACTTGTATTTACTTGAAGGAGATCTAGGAGACGTTTGTTGAAATGAATGCTTCCGTGGGCTCTCATCCCGGCTAAGGGATGGATGATATGTGCACGGTGACTGAATTGTCATGAAGCCGTTGTAAATCAGAATGACATCCAGGCTCTGTAGGAATGAGGTGACTGAAGGGCAGAATGACACCAAGTAGCAGAAAGAACATACATGCGGACAATGGGAAACCCAGTGAAAATACTTACCTGCTAGGTTTAGCAAAGACCAAGGACACAGGAAACAGACATGCCAGTACTCTCTTATGTTTACCCTGAAAGCCAGTTGCTTTGTTGTGTCACCTGGGCTGGGCCAAGTCGTGTAGAGAATCAAGCCTCACCACCCTCTTCCATATTTATGTTGAGATATGTTGCTCTGATTTCTTCCCTATTCAGTTTTTATGTAATAGTTTGTGGAGTTTTCTGTTAATTCAGATTGCCTTTGGAATCAGCCAGATTTTTAACCATGTGGAAATGTGATTAGGAGGAAAAAGGGACCATACACTGTGATTTGCTTCATGCATATGCAGCTCTGTTTTTATTGTATATTAGTCAATGGAAATTAATTGCTAATTATCCAAACATTTCTATGATAATATTTCAAGCTCTCTTGTAGCAGATGTGGCCTAAACTATATTTGGAGAAGAGTCGATGATATTATCTTTCTTGATGGAAATGATTGCATAGAGCTTTAAATTCTTTTTCATGGTCTTTTATTTTAGAAGGAAAAATGGCTACCCCTCTCTTACAGCATTTGTTAAATATTCATACTGACCAGGGTAATTAGGCATGGGCTGTATTAGCAAACATATAACTCCGTCAGCAGGAAGGAGTGGGGAAATGAAATTAAACAGGTGGTGGATAATATATTCAGTTATATGTTCGTGCAGACATACAGGTTGTTTGAATAACCATCGCCGTATTTCATTGGTAGTCATTGGCAATGACAGACTTCTTATTTTGCGACTCTCCGGCTGAATTATTCTTTTCTATTTCATTAGATGTCTGTCCTTCAGTGTCTGAGTGTCGCTTTTTTCCATTTCCCCTTTATGAATGCTAATGATAACTGGGTAGATCCCTGGCTATTTTTAGGAGTTCAGCATTTCCTTGTATTTATACTATGGACAAACTTGAGAGAGTTGAGCTCTGATTAAAACAGATCATTTTCTCTTTTTAAAAGAGAATAATGTGGGACGCATGCATAGCTGAGGACAAAAAGACTTTGATGGGCACAGTGTCAAGGCTTAATTGTGTCAATAATTATTTGTGTATTGGTGCCAAAATTTTAATGAGGTGCAGTCACTTGTGTGTAATCATTATCAATGACAAGTAGTTAAAATATCGCCATGAAGTGGCAAACTCTGGGAGAGACTGAAGCAATAGTAACGTTGCCTACAGTTCCTTACATCCTACCATGGCTGAAAGCCATCAGTGGGATTAGTATGAAAGAGGGAGAGGGAGGGAGAGAGGGGGAGAGGGAGAGAAAGAGGGAGAGGGAGAGAGAGAGGGAGAGGGAGAGAAAAAGAGAGAGGGGGAAGGAAGGAAGGAGGGAGGGAGGGAAGGAGGGAGGGGAAGGAAGAGGAGAGGAAGGGAGGGAGAGAGAGAGGAAAAGAGAGAGGGGGAAGGAAGGAAGGAAGGAAGGAAAAAAGGAAGGAAGGAAGGAAAAAGGGAGGGAGGGAGAGAGGGAGGGAGAGAAGGAGGGAGAGAGGGAGGGAGGGAGGGAGGGGAGAGGGAGGGAGAAAGTGAGGGAGGGAGGGAGAGGGAGAAAGAGAGAGAAATAAATAAATAAATAAATAAATAAATAAATTGCACAGGGACTTTGTTTCCTAAGTACATATGTTTATGTGAGATTGTTTTCTTCCCCTCTAAGAATAACTGTATGTCCTTAGGCAGGGTTGTAAACTTGTAAGGACCCATTTGGAAGAAAGACCCTGTCACCTTACTCTCACACACGTCACCCCTGCCTGGAGACATAGGCCTATTTATGCATTCTTCATTTTTACCTTCAGATATGAAATGTGTCCTTTCTGCAGTGTTCAAACTCATCCCCCACCACCCCAAGTGGAACCGCTCTGCTTTCCTCTGCTTTGTGCCACTGTCCACATTGCCAGCCCTTGTCTTCGAGCTGTAATTTTAAGTTAGCAGATCTGAGTGGCCCACGACAGAGTATGTCTTCTTAGAAGGGTGAGGGATTGTGATGAGCTCCAAAGTATCCATGGAAATTTGAGGGTTCAGCTCCCCGGCTTTCTTTTTCTTCCCACCTCTAGGTAAACAGGAAGCTTTAGTGATTCCCTGACAGAAATCTAAAACTTGGACCCAATGAGTAAGTTTTACCCATGCGACCCATTTCCCTGGGGTCATTGAGAACCTCATCTGCACGAACCAGTCAGACTCTGTGGATTAGCACAGCTCAAGTTTGTGAAGTCCTGTTTTGTTTGCAGGTGCAAGAATGAACTATTATTTACAGATGACCACAAAGAGTTTGGGGTATGAGCATCAGCATATATAATGCAGAAAGTAGCTAGAACACGATTTTCTGAGCAGTAACATCCATGTAAAACCATAATTTATGGATTTTTCTAATTGTCTTTGCCTTCATCCCAGAGTCATAATTAGCTCATTCTAGATCACGAAAGGATTTTTTAAATGCATTTATTTTTTAGAATGTATTTGCTTTACAGCTTTCATGTGATATTTCCTGGGGCTGGAATTCATGTCTCTTTCACTGTGAAGTGGTAAGGGGGAAAAATGCATGTGCATGCCTTAGTGTGTGCATGCATGTGTATGCGTGTGTTTGTGTGTGTTTACCTTTTTCTCTTGGTATCTGAACAAGAAGCCTTTTCTATATGAATATTCACTGGGAAAGGGAAAAAAAAACAAGTGGTAGCTAGTAGCAGATTTTGAGTAGGCCCTAACCACTGAGTCGACGTCTGGAGACTTGCTGACATTTTGAAAATAGTTTTTAGAACAAAATGTCAGATGATGGGTGCTTTATACACGCAAGAGTAACTTGTGCACAGCTGATGCTAACTAAGCCGGTTCTTACAAAGCTGCGTGAGGATGGATGACCACTGTGCTTTTAAAAGAGCTAATTATATCCACATAGATAGTCAACACTTTACATTTCTCACTTGCTGTGTTCTGCTGAGCTTAGCCGTGCACGCTGCAGTTGACGGACATCTGTATGGACCAATGACATGGTGGTATGCTTGTTTTATTTTTAAAAAGAGCCATCCATGAGGAGATATCCTGACGTAGGCGAACTTTCGGCCAATGACAGCGCTACCCTTTCAAGATGGCTCGTGGGGCAGCTGTGCTGTATTCACATTGAAATTAGGGGATTTAAAAAACCCGAACAGCTGTATTATTCAGATTTAAAATAAGAGCTTAGTTTCCCCAAATGGGTGTGACGTAAACATCTCATTAAATATTTTTAATTTTGAAAAAAATCAATTCAGTGGCAGTGGCTACGCGGTTGCTGGCAGTGTGGATCGCATGGTTGCAGCCCTGGAGAAAGCTCTGTATTCCTCATGGCATTGGGTTGTCCTCCCCTTCCCGTCTCTGAACCGAAGAGTGAGGCTCCCTGCTACAGGTGGCAATGGATGCACACACACACACACTGTGCCCATTCTGTCTGAGGTGTAACTGTTAGCTGAATGGATTATTATCTCAGAGGAAAACTCAGGGCCTCTCTTCTGGAGCCTCCTTGTTTTCTATGGGTAAAATCCCCGTGACTATTTATAAACTAAATCTGAAAAGGGTGGTCCTTCTCTTCTAAATAGGGCAGTGGTGCTCAACATGCGGGGTGTGACCCCTTTGACAAATCTTTACCCTCCAAAATATTTATATTACTGTTCATAACAATAACAAAACTATACTCATAAAGTAGCAATGAAAATAATTTCGTGGTTGTTGGTCAGCAAAACATGGGGACCTGCATTGAAGGGGTGCAGCATTAGGAAGGTTGAGCTCTCAGGTTCCAGTCTGCTCTGGAAGCACTGTTCTGAAGTTGGGGCTTTCTCCTTCCTTCATTGGGTAGTATTCTCTACCCATCATGTTTGGCTTAATGTCTAATATTCCCAGAAGCCTGATCCAAATTCCATGTGCTAAGTAAGAAGTAAAGCTGCCAGCAGGAAGCTTTGTGCTGCTTTCCTGAAGTGCTTGCTTATTAGCCCATACTTACCAAAAGGGGCTCTAAGAAAAGCAGCAGAGGCATTAGGCTGTAACTCGGTGGTAGAGTGTTTGCCCAGCGTGTGCACGTTTCTGGGTTCTGTCACCTAGACTGCAAACTGATAAAAGGCGGTGATGACTTTTGCGGCCCGTCTGTTTCCCTTGGGTAGAAGGTACTGCATTCATGGATGTGTTAGGGTTTTCTTTGTGGTGGAGAAACAAGTTCGGGGAATTAAAACACAGATTGATTTCTTGTCAATTCTAAAAGTTGGGAGTTCACGATGAGCCTTTGGTGGCTAACATCAAAGTGCTGGCCTGGCTCTTTCTCTCTGCATGCTCAAGCGGATATTCCAGTCCTTGCTTTATCCGTTTTGCTTGCTGCCAGAGTCCTTTGGCTTTGACAGGGTGTCACCCCAGTTCTGCTTCGGCTATGCAATCTGTTTACCGGCTCTGGCCAAATCTCCCTGTCTTTCTCTATGGAGCTCTGTGGTACCCACTTGAGGAATCTATAACAAGGTCTTTGCATCAGGGTGCCTAGTTTATTCAACACTGCAAATCTCCTTTAACCATGTAGCATAGGCACTGTCCTAGGGTCTGGAGGTAAATTGCTTTGGGGGGGCCATTGTAAGCCCACCACAGGTGTGGACTTCAAGGAGAAATAAAGAGAGATTTGAATTTTAACCTTGCTAATTGCTGGATATGCATGCAGTCTTAGGGCAGTATTAATCCCTCACAGTTTCTTCTGGAACAATATGGCCAACTTCATGGATTATTCATGAGTTACCAAAATGATTTTTCTAGAACATATTCATCAATATTATTCCCACTATTCTTCCAAGAAGCCAGAATGGGAAAGTTCACACGTATGTGACCATGTCCAGTTATCCAGTTATTGGTCAACAGAAACTTGGGCGTATATGTGTGTATGGCATGTGTGTATGTGTGTGTGTGAGAGAGAGAGAGAGAGGGAGAGAGAGAGAGAGAGATCCTTTCAGTAGGACATTATCTTTAATGCTATAATATAACCTGGGACACATTTTCACTGCGCCTGTCCATATTAGGTCAAAAGTGCCAGTGATATGTTGATAGAAGTTTCCCCTTACCTGTGTCCCATGATGCAAAGGGGTCTAAAACTCCTATGATGGACTCTGTCTCCTGTTCAGAACAATAAATGTTTGAATTTGATTTGTCCATCTTCTATGAAGACACAGCGCCCCTTCAGTGTAGTGGAGCTGGCAATAGAGACCATATATATATTTTCTACTACATCTCCACCTATTATATTATGATGATGTCATGATTCACATTATCACTCCCATCATCATCATTATTATCCAGTGACCTCTGCCTTGGGGTGGAGTTCCACACAACAGATGAGAGATTCATTTATCAGACTGCTTTAAGCTGCACAATTCCCTGCCCTGCCGAGTTTATATTGAGATGGGCAGCTTTTGGAACAAAGGCAGCCTGATCACAATTTGTCAGTGTTTTTGGTGGCTATATATCTCCAAACTCTTTGCCAGTCCTTCTGGGACCCAATTATTTATGGAGCTGACAATATGGAATAGCATGTCTTGTTCTGAATGCCATCATTACAATAAAAGCCTTACTATGTTGGCTAGAGAGGCAACAGGAATGCTGGTTGGTCAAAAACCCCATTAACTCAGAGTTAGTTCATGCTGCCCTGGGTGATCGCTTGGTGCCTCAGGTGAATATATGAGACCCTTGGGAAAAGTGCTCTTTCAATATTTTTCTCCTGTACTAACTGGAGAGATTTGTTAATAACTGCAGTGTGTGGCTTCTACCTGGTATAAGTTCAGTTCTTAGTGTTTAGGGAATATGTGCAGTGTACTACCCATGAAGGGGTTTACCAAGTTCTCATAGTTGGAGATGAAGTGAAAGATTTGCCCTCTGCCTATACACGTATTTATTAATGAGCAAGGGAAGCAATTCACCTGAAGTCTACACTTTCCACCCCAAGTGATAAAGAAATAAAGACCAACAGGTCCAGCTTGGCCATCTCAAGCCTGCAAATGGACTGGAGTGCCGATTGCTCAAAGTGATTTCTTTATCCTCCAGCTCCCTCTTTCACACTGGCTTCCTGTGATTTAAATCAGATCTCTATATCTGCTTTTCAAATGCCTCATAAAGGCAACTGATTAATCCTTAAAGAAATTTAAATTCTTGTTGTATGAAGAGTGGGTTCCACATTAGGAGGAGATGAAAAGAAAATGAAATAATCGTAATTAGATAAAAAATATAAGGGGTACTATGTTTAAGACAGTAGCTGGTACATTTGTACACAAAAGGAATGGAAGGACCATTTTCTGCGATAAATCATTTGAATTTTAGGTTTTTGATGCACTGGCTCAGCAGGGTTTAGTTCAACAAACAAAAAGGATCCTGTCCTGAAAGACAAACCTTTTTCAGCAAATGTACTTAGAAGTACACAGAATTATTCTTGTTCCTTTCTCTTTTATTAAATAGTCTTTGAAGCAGGCAGAGTGCTTAAGAGATTAAATCTTATAGGGAAACATCACATATTGTATTTAAATATGCTAATCTCTAAGAGGAAATGAAGGATCTGAGCCTGTTCATTAAGAAATAAATTAATTCATCACCATCACATTCATCATCAATCATCATCCAGTTGTGTCCAGTTTTCAATTAAGTTTTTCCAAACTGCTTTGTGCCTTCACCAAAAGGACTGATTACCTCTGATGATGATTTTTTTTTGTGATATTCGGATGTTGATGGCAGTTGAATTGACATAAACATGCTGAATGTCGTTTTTATTCAAGTAAGTTCAACAGTAGTGTTCAGTGAATACAAATACATAATGGTGACAAGGAAAAAAATTATATTTTAAAATGGATTCAAGTGGCCACAAGGCAGCTTCTTAGATTAATTGAGCACATTTATAAAATAAAGAAAATAATACTCATTGAACATTTGCGTTGTATGTCTACTGCTCATTCAAGCCTGAATCATGCATTGAGCCAATACTTATTAAATACCCACAGGTTTGTGGTATCGTGATAGAGACTGAATATATGAGCTGCCAATACTATTCCTGCCTTGATTGGGCTTCTTATCTATAAACTAGAAAAATACATGATCAAATGACAAGGCTGTTCACTCACCCCCTTATATTTTTGTTTGTTTTTGTTGTTGTTTTCTTCCTCATAGCAAACACCAAAAGGTATGATTCCCTCACCCAATGCCCCTACAGGTATATGCAAGCCTCCTTCTTGGAGGTGATGAGAATTCCAAGCCAGCATAGCACAATTTCTAGCTATCTCTTTAAGGTTTCTATGCAGAATGAGGATGTATGAAAATGACTCACCATGCCTGCTACTTATCTCTAGATTCCTATAACATGAAGATGATCACAATCTGCCATCATGCTGTTAAAATGATGCATAACCCGACCAGCACTCTGAAATGATCGAGTATTATTGCAGCCTCTTACAAGTTGGGCACTGAGATAATTTGGCTAGTGTTGGAGAAAGAGTGTTCCACAACCCCCGTGGCTCACCCTGCATTGAATAAATATGGCGTACTGCCGCTTCTGTTCTCCTTGTGTATGGAAGAGCAATTAATGTGTCAAAAAAGAAAAATCACAAAATATGCAGACTTTTTGCCCCCATATGAAAATTGCAAGACTACATTCAATCTGCTTTAAGGTTATTGTACAACATTACAGGATGTTGTTATTTGTGAAATATGAGATAACTTATGAGCTGCCTTTACATTCTTATGGTGGTTTCACGACTTCTGTGTCCATTAATGACCCCACAATGGTTTATGGATTTCTTTAAAAATGCTTTTGGGCCACCAGCATTTACATAGACAACCAAATATATTGTGTTTTATTTAGACAGTATAAATAAAGCAGTTTTTTTTTTAATGTAAAAGTGTAGCTTTCTGTTAAGAGGGAAAAAAAAAAAACATAAAATTACTGGCTCCCTGAAATTGTTTCAAGCCCACTGTTTGCCGAACACTTAAGTACAGTCCTAAGAAAGCCCATGAATACTTTGCAGCGTAAAAACAATGAATTGTTTTCCTGTGACTATTCCAAGGGAAGAAAGGAGGGTGAGGAAACTAGGAGGGCCGTTTTGTGTCCCTTTGATCTGCTGACATAGCTCATACAATTCAGCTAATGAATATTCTAGGTCATAGTGTTTGCTCAATCATTATATGTGACCTGAATGAATGCATGGGTTGTCTATCTTAAAGATAAGCTTTATTATAGCAGCTTTAATAAACGTTTAATCCCTGAGACACAGAAGGGGCAATTAATATGTTCTTAAGTTAAAGTAGAACTTTTTAAGTGAGAATGAGTATGTCTGTGTTAAGATATTAAATAATACCTATTTCCTTTTAAAAATATTTACTTATTGATTTTATGCTTACGTATGTGTGTGCCTGGGTGTACACAGATACACCATGTGGGAATCAGAAGAAGGTACTGGATCCTCTGGAGCTTGGCTTGCAGATGGTGGCAAACCACCATGGGTATGCTGGAAACTGAATCCTGGTCTTCTACAAGAGCTTATATTCATTGAATTATCTTTCAAGCTCAAGTCATACCTGCTTCATGTTTTTAATATTTTGTTTATTTTTTGAGATTATATGTATATCATTTCTCCCACCTTTCCTCCCTCCAAAATCTTCCATGTTCTTTTTCAAATCTATGGCCTTTTTCAATTGTTGATAATAAAAATATGTAGGTATGTAATATATATGTGTATATATATTCTTAAATACATAAATGCAACATGTTCATTCTGCATAATGTTACTTGTAATTGTATGCTTTCAAGGCTGACTACTCTTCCCTAGGGAAGGCTGTTTCTCCAGCCCATTTTCAACATTCTTTAGTTGGCTATAGTCTTTTCCTATGGTCAAAACCTTGTGATCTTTCTCTTTCATGTTAGCATGTCTACTGACATTGTCCTTGTTAAGGTCATGTTTAGGCAGCCATGTCAGTGAAATTTCAAGGGTACAGCTTCTCTGACATTTCTCATGGAAAAATTCTTGTTCCTCTGGCTTTTACAATTTATCTGTCTCCTTTTCCATGTTAGAATATGAACTTCGAATTGATGTCCCATTCATACCTATCTCCATTACCAAGAATAATAGGATAGAAATGTCTTCTTTACCTCTCTTTTTTTTTCCTGAATTTTCCAGTCAGGAAAATGGCTAGTGTTGTATCTGGAAAATGTATACCTTCAAAATAATATCTATTGGCCGGGCAATAGTGGCACACGCCTTTAATCCCAGGACTCGGGAGGCAGAGGCAGGTGGATCTCTGTGAGTTCCAGACCAGCCTAGTCTACAGAGCTAGTTCCAGGACAGGCTCCAAAGCCATAGAGAAACCCTGTCTCAAAAAACAAAAAATAAATAATATCTATTGACTTCTCTTCTGTATAACATTATACAAAAATTTGAAAGGAATTTGCATACTGCTTAATATATTGATCTGGTACTTAAAGCACAGTATTCAGGTGTATGTAACATGAATCTACTGGGCCCCACACATCCCAGGAGAACTGTGGATGCAGTCTAACATATTTGTAGATGGCAATATCATCTCAAAATATTAGAAGGTTGTGACCAATATTGTCTATCCTCTGAGCATCATAAATCATTTTCATCCTTCATCTGATATCTTTCATAAAAGACATATCAGTTATTTATGATATATCACCTGACCAGGTAGTCATATTAATTCCCATCTTTCTTTATCAGCCTCCCCCTCCTCTTCTTTCTTCTTCTTCTATTTCCCCTCTTCCTCCTCTTCTCTTAAACTTTTGGGGATCTTTTTCAAGTCTTAATTACTAGGATTGCAGGCATATATCACTGTGTGTTAATCCATATCTTTGTTCTATGTCCTACTTATTTTGAAAACTTGATTTAATCACTTTTTATTGAACACACTTCGTTTCCTTTTGCTGATAATCTCTATTTTAAATGCATTGGCTGCGGTCATCTACTTATCCACCAATCTCTTCTCCAAGATTTGTATCTTGAAGGTAAGCACTGTGTTTTGTTCTTGGTTGTATTTTGAATACATAGTAAAATCCTTGGCACAGAGAAGACTATTCATCAGTACTTTACTAAAGGGAGAGAGAATTTTAGAATTTACTAAAAGCATATGAATGTTTATAAAAGACAATATCTAATTCTTACTATATAATCTATATTATTTTATAATGTGTCTATTCCCATTTTAATAAGCATACATATTAATATATAACATAGTATATATATTAACATTATGTATACTATGTTATATATTAATATATATAGTTAAATTACTGGAGGAAATAATAGTTTCTATTTTTATTGAGATCTTTGTAAGCATGCATCTTTTCTAGTAGTCAACACAAATCACTCTTTTAGGAAAAAAAAGAAAGAATGCTATATAAGAATGCTAAATATTCAAGCTTATGGTCAAGAACATTTAAAATGGGTGTTGTTTTGTTTTTAAAACACATCTTAAAAGCCAGTGCTCTAAAGCTTTACACAGCAACCAAGTTAAACAATAATCGTCTCTGTCTTAGGTAGTTGAGGAGACTAAGGCTCATACAGACTCAGTTACACATATAAGGGCATATATCTTATGTGAGGCTTACGTGAAATTCTAACCCAGGTAGTTTAAATTCAATGCTAATCCTATAAAGCCTCTCATAAGATTTCAACTTGGAGCCTAGATAATGCGAAGAGCTTGTTTGCAGTGATGGCTGCAAGCACAATTATGTTTAATATAATAAGCATCCATATTATGATTAAAATTTCATTTCAAAGAAATGATTTGGTGAACGTGGCCATTTACAGGCATTATTTCATGTAATAATCACAACAATCTTATGAAATTGGTAATAATCTTTCCCCAAACTCACTTTAGAATAACTCAACATGTATCAGGTAGTTGAACCAGTACTGCAACAAAAATACCCCCAGAGACTCTCCTGGCTTTTCGTACTAGATCTGTGGATTTAAAATTTACTTTATTAAACCTCTTCTCTAGCAGGCATTATTGAGTATTGGCAATTTCTAGAAAGCCTATTTGAAGAACAGAGAATAAGAAAGGCATTCATGGAAATTCCTGCCAAACGGCAATGAATCAAAATAGAAAGAAAAGAAATTGAGCAGTAGGGATGAGATAGCTCAGTGGTTAAGAGCACATGCTATGCTTACATATGGTTCTAGCAGGAAGCATGCTAGAATCCTGGGACCTATGTCAGGTAACTCATATCTGCCTCTAGCTTCAACTCCAGGGAACTGATGCCCTTTCCTGGACTCCACAGGCAACTTCATTCATGTCCACACCTGTTATAAAAAGAGAGCCACTTATTATCCCCAGGCACCTGGCTAGAAACTGTATTAATTAAAACACTGCTTGGCCATTAGCTCTAACTTCTTATTGGCTAACTATTATATATTAGTTTAACACAGCTCCATTAATCTGTGCATCACCACGTGGCAGTGGCTTACCGGAGATTCTAAACAGTGTCCATCTGAGGCAGAAGATCTATGGCTTCTCTCTGACTCTGCTTTCTTCCTCCCAGCATTCAGTTCTGTTTTCCCCGCCTACCTAACTTCTGCCCTATCAAAAGGCCAAGGCAGTTTCTTTATTCATTAACCAATGAAAGCAACACATAGACAAAAGGACCTCCTACACCACACACCCCTCCCAATCACACACACAATTTTTAAAAAATGATAAAAAATAACTCTTATGAAAGCAAGTTATGAATACTTTTTTTTAATTTGGAGAAAGATTTTGATAAACCAGCTTTAAACAATGTACCTATGGAGTAATTAAAGAATAGCAAGAGAGAGATCCTTAGTTGACCATGGTGTATTTTCTAATACTTGTTTGTCTTTCATGAAGATTACTAGGAAACACTCCTGCAGGGGTCACCTAGAACTCTGAATGCAATGTAGCTCAGTGGCCAAATGCTTGTCTAGCATGAGTGAGGTCCTGGGATTGGCTCCCTGCACAGGGGAAGAAGAGAGTCTGAATACATGACCCCAAGGCCAGGTTCACAACTTAGAAGTCAGGTTTGGAATCCTGAGTGCCCACATTTGAAAAGGAAGTACTTTTTCTTTAAAACTGTACCTTAAGCCTTTTGGAAATATGCAGTTTTCTACTCTATGGGAAGCCAATAAATCTCCATTCATTCTCTTTACACTCAGCAGCTCCCAGTAAAAAGGAAAGACGCCAGAGCCATCCAGGCATCTTGCTAGCTGTGGCTTTTCTGCATGCTCCATTGAGAGGCCTAATAGTTAAACCAATGTGTTGTGTTGTGTGCAGCTGAATGTTCAGTCACTGGCTGCGGCAGTGTGTGCAACAGTTAGGACAGTCGTTGTCAGGGAAATAGTCACAATGAGAAAACAAGACCCTATCCATGCTTTCAAGCTATTCTGGTGTCTTTTTCATGCTTGTGAGACACACATTTTGTTTTCCTATTCTTCACAAGAAAGCGTATATAGAATCGGGCAGAATTTTTATGAGTTTGTTATCTTGTCTGACCTGAAAAAGCTAAGATGTGGTGGGCAGCATATCCAATTTAGAATAGCATTCTGGTAACAATTGCCTGTCTATACACATGTACGGGCTTTATATCAGTGTGTAAATTCATCATGAGGTTTGTTATAGCGGTACTCATTTCATAATCATACGAAACTTATTAAGAAGAGGAGTTTCTAATCAATCGAATTGAACTGAGCCTCAGTATTGAATTATTAGGGTCTGAAAGAAAGCACAGTTTGAATACGGGTCCTCTACTTCTCGGCTTTGTACATGGAAAGATCAAGGGACCTCTCCCATCAGTAGTTCAAGATGATGATCCATGTATTGGGCATTGGCACAGACCTCCAAAAAGGCCCTAAAAAAAATGACGAGTCCTGCTGTCCAAAGACTGGTTCATTTACCCTAGAAAGCAATCAGAGGCTTAGACGTCCCTGAAGTTGTAATGCTTTTGAATGGCATAGAAAATATATATATATAGCAAAATATAGCAAATATTTAGCTATGTGTGTATGTATGTATATATATATACATATTTTCTTCACAATTAAGATTTTTTTAAAGAAAACACTCTTCAAAATCTTCATGAATTTGCCTTAAAGAATGAAGAAGAAAGGATCATTCTGACATTTATTTAATAATTAAAATATTTAATCATCTAACTCAACTAATAAAAAGCTAAAAAGGAAAACTAAATAAGGCTGCCTTTGTCGCAATTAATGTAATTATCAGATGAACCCCAAACTCATAGCATTTTCCAATGTGTCAAGTCTACTTTTAAGCCTGTTTTTATCTGTGAGCAAATAATATCTCCAAGTAATGTTTCTGCCACAGTTGTAGAAATGGTAACAAATTCAGTCCAATGTGAAATCAATAAGAGCTGCTTTCAGTTTGGTGAAATACCAGGGCCAGGTCTCTTTGTGCTCAAAATAAGTCTGAACACTGATTTTCTTCTGGAGAAGAATATTTCTGTTTATATTGTCCTCACCAGAAACAGTCTGTCAATAATCAATTGATCAAAAGCTAAATGATAAAGATGACAAATGGCTCCATTCTTGTGCATGCGGGTTAAAGGATATGGTTTTCTTTGCAGGCAGTACATTTATTGAAGTAATTTAACCAATGACATTTATTTTAGAACATGTATTTTAAAACTTGAAAATCTTTTCCATGGGCTAAAAATATTTACCCTTTTATAGTTTTATAGTTCATTTGGTAGGTCCTGAACCACACAGGTATTTATAGAATTGCCAGTGCCTCTCCTTTGCCTTGTTCAATTATGCTAACTTGGCATGAATGGGGTATGTGAACGAAGGAAATGATTCAAAACACAAAGGATCTCAAATTTCCCCATTATTGAGAAATACAGGTTTTAAAATTAAAATCAAACACAGTTGGAACATTATCACAGTTGATAGTGAATAAGACTGTTTCTTTCTGATAAACCAATGACAGATCAGACATTTCCAGACAGAATAGGAAACACTTGCGCTACCACTGGGAAATTTTTTTTTTCAGGATTAAAATGCCTTCTAGTCCCACTTCACAGCCACACTCAAACTCATCCTTCGTTATTGTTTTACCATTCTGCCATTTCCTACGAGTGTGGACTGTGCCTTGCTAAATGTGTCAGTTCTTGATCTGCTGATTTCTAAGATAGGGAAACATGAAAATGTAATTTATCTATTTTCTATGAAGAACAAACAAAATACTGTATGTGAAGCAATCAGAAGAGAACAGGCACCTAGACAGTGCTCAGTGGAGTCAAGCTCATTCTGTTAATTATCCCAACCCTGCTTGCGTTACAAACACATAAAAGTCATGCAGATTGCCTTGTAATCTTTCTTTCATGGTCTCTTATTGGATGAACCTAATTATACTATAACTTCCTTGAGAGCAAAACACATGTCACATTCTGCTTTGATAGTGCTGCAGAAGGGGTCACTTTTGTGGATCTAACATTAAGAATTTATCAAGGTGTACATAGATTTTTTTCCCTATGATAGAGAGCAATAGAAAAGATAAAACAAAAAAAATGCTCATTTATTCTGTCACTTGCCCTATTGTACCATATAAAAATGTTTTATGCTGTACAGAACAGGCCTGTCAAACCAGGTCCTTCTGGGTCTCGTATCTAAAGTGTTTTGATAAGAAACTCTATATCCCTGCAGTAAAAGACATTTATTAATAAAATTTATGTAAACCAACATGTTCTTGAGCTGGGTGTGTCAGCATATGCCTGTCACTCCAGCCGCGGGGCAGCAGAGGTAGGAGCCCACCAAACATGGACTACATATGAATTCCCTGCCTCAAAATCAGAAGAAAACTCTCACGAACTTATGGTTGAAGATGTCCTAAAGCAACAAAGGTGGGGAGTATGCTACATGCATACTCACCTTTTGCCCCTTTTACAGGAACCAATACAGTGTTTCCTACTCAAAGCAATGAGCAGCAGATCGTAGGGTTCAGTTTCAAGTCTGCAACTATTGCCAGAAGCATCTCAGGATGCTAGTGTTTTGTTTTGCTTTGTTGTTTTATTTTGTTTGGTTGAGACAGGGTCTTTCTATGTAGCTCAGGTCTGGAACTCACTTTGCAGACCAAGCTGGCCTTGAACTCTCAGAGATTTGTCTGCCTTTGCCTCCCAAGTGTCCAAGTGTTGGGATTAATGATGTGTTCCACCAAGCCCTGATACTAGTGACTTTTAAAAAGGAATTGCAGGCACAGAATCCCATAGACTATGAGCGGGGCAGTCTCCCCAAGTAAGTGTGGAGTTCTAAGAATAATTCAGAAACATGAAAGAAAGCCAAGACACGTGACCCAGGGAGGTATCTGTATCTGTCCATCTGTGCCAGTCACTCGCCCCTTGTGCAGTAACTGCACAAGCGGAAAGCAGGGGGCATTAGAAATTGGCAGAGGTTTTACAGCACACATGCACTCATGAAGGGCATGAGAAAAACAGCCATGTGAGTGGCTCTGGCCTGCTTGTATACTCTTTTCTAGGACGCGGTTCCCTGGGCTCTGCTTAGTCTTGCAATAACTGCTACTGAGGTCTACTTGGTGCATTCACTTGTGTGAATGCAAGTAGTTGTGGCACAAGACATTAATTTTATGACCATCAGATGTCTTGTCAGTGGGCAAATGAAGTGGAGGGACCAGTGGGTTTTGTCGTGTTGCTAAGGAAGAAAAATAACACGTGCCTTTATTACTTTGCTCGCAGTCATGAGCTCTCTCTCTCTCTCTCTCTCTCTCTCTCTCTCTCTCTCTGGAGGATGTGACATGTAGAGAAAAATATGCATATATTTTGGACATACCTGAGCTTTCTCATTTAAAATTGCTCACTGAAAACCTCTGCTTTGGTAAAGTAAGCACATTTTGTGCCTACATTCTAGGAAAATGGCAGGCTTGGTACATGCTGACATCTGGTAACGGTTCTTCTTCCACCTCCAATTGGGCCTCACTTTGGACTGTATGAAGGATTTTTAGGAATTGTAGCCTATTCTAACCATGCAGTCTGGAAAGAAGACACATTTGTCTTCATGGCCAACCCCACCAGTAACTAATTTGTAACAGAAGTAGACCTTGCGATCTCTGAAAAATCCCTTTGCCTTTGATTAGTTGTTGTTACTATTAACAGCCCACTATCTCAATCTCTAAGTCAGATGGTAGCCTTCTCTAGCACATGCAAACCTTTCGCTATAATGCCAGAGGTTAGACCCTCACAATGCTGGTGAAAGGCAGTTGGCTACAAGAGCCTTGTGAGTACCGGCATGCCAAGTTGTGTCTCCAGCCAGGTTGTTCTCCCACACTGAAAAACTTCAGAGAACAAAATAAGCTTCCCTGGTTACACACCTGGTCCTGTCAAGCTCCCATGGCAGAGAAATGGACAATTGGAAATATTGCCTGGACTGACAGAATTGTGATACCAAATGGGTTGGCTGACTTGGCACCACTTGGTAGCTCTGAAATGCTTAGGTTGCTTGTTTATTATGTAATATGGGAAAGTTTAAAATCCAAGAGAAAGCAGAGCGAGTGGTAAAATCGGTTGCTAATGTGTGATATTGTGTTGTTTCCAGCTCCTCCAAGCCCACATATCTTTTTGTGAACCAGGCATTACCATTTGTTTTCATGCCAGTGTGATTCATAATGAGCCAGCATTCTGAGTTAATAAAGCCGTTCTGTAGACTCTCATGCCGTTGATGCTGTGATAATTTGGCAATCAGTTACAGTAGGAAAAATATCTTATACAGTAGCCCCAGTGGTCCCTTTTACACAGCACAAAGCATGCCTTCTACCCTGTTACTGTTCTTCAGTGCATAGATTTCATAAAGCCTTTGCTTGCTGAAAAAAAAATAAGAAAAGAAAAAAAGAAAGAAAATTACCATATTCTAAGAGAGATAAAATCCAAGAGAAATGAAGGTTGCCTGTTTATTAATAATCCCTCTCATCTAGACAGCAGTACACTGCTCATCAGCTGATGTCTTACGTTGTCACTGGCGCCATCAGAGCTCTATGAGATGTCAAGGTGTGAACACAAACTGTACTGTGACAAGCAAAGATGGGGTCATGACAGAACCTGGAGATGTCTGTAACTGAAGGTATTTAGACATCAGAATCATCAGACTATGATTTCTTCCCTTTATGCCACATCAGGACCAATAAGAGACACTAGAGGGAAGAAGATGAACGGCAGACAAGGTGTGTGATTGCTCTTGTTTGATCATGTGTCTGCCCATCAGCTTCATTGTGAATAACTACTTAGAAATTTACATACACCTTCCCAGCCAGGCTGTTCAGCTTGATTTGGGGATAAGCATGTTACAATTATGTTTAAATTTATTAACATGAAAGCCTTCCTGTTATTCCTTTCATCTGTACGGTTTAAATTTTGTGTTTATTCTTTGGCAATTTCATGCATGAGTACAATGTATTTAGATAATCTCCAGTCACTGATCCTCCTCCCATCTCCCCCCAGAACCCTTTCCACACCTTCTTCTCAACTTCATGTCCTCCTCTTCCTCTTTCCACCTCACTCTTCATTTTTCCCATCATCCATATTTCCTCATCTTCATCTGCTCTTCCTCCTCATCCTCCACTTTCTCCACCTTTATTTAACCCCCTGAGTTCAATTAGGGTTACCGCTTTGTTTATAGAATGAGGACACTGTCTACTGGAGGGCGGGCTACCTAACATGGACAATGGCCCTAAAGAAAACTGACCCCTTTGCCATAGCGGCCATCAGCTGCCAGTGGCACTTTAGCTAGGAACATAGTATAAGCTAGCTTCTAAATACCTGCCATTGTACCCAGAGATTGGTACAAGATGTGTCCCTCATCAAAGAGGGATGTGATTTTTGGGGGGTATGTCCTCCATTTTTAATTCCATATGTAATCAAGTTGACAGTCAAGATTAGCTACCACAAGTCCACCCTTTGTTAAGTTGACACACAATCAGATCTCCTTATGTCATGATTAATTTTCAAAGAAAACAATGACCAAGTCATAGTAATAACTAAACATAATAGAAGTGTTCCACATATGATAGCAAATGCATATATTTAACCAGGTCATAATTATACTTTATGTGATACAACTTCCCTTGTACAACCATAAATGAATTATAAATATAGAATAGGTGACAATGGCCCTTTAGAGACATCCCTTAGTATCTCAAGGTTAAATATAATAACTACTGATATTCTTGATATTCATTGATATCATTGATATTCATTGATTTTATATATGCTAAAGAATCAAGAGGAATATGCTTTTATGCAGCATATAAGAGTTAATCACAGAGACTTAAACTGGTCAAGGTGCAGAGAAGTGATTGTGGAGGGCTCAGGCCTGAGTGGGGTATGTATGACTCATAACTTCCCTGACCAAGGCTCAGAATATTATAGAAAAGGGGAAGCAAAGATTTCAAGAGCCAGAGATCTGGGGTGATTGTTGAAAATGCCATCTTCTGGACATGGCAGGGTCATTCACTCATGAACTCACAACAACTATGTTTGTAGACACAAGATCTACACAAGAGCAAGCCAGTCAATACTCCACACAGAGACAGAGGTGTCATTCAAGCTATACTTTTTATTATGATGAAGATTTTATTTTTGAAATCATAATTGTGTCATTCCTCCTTTCCCTTCCTTTCACCCAATGTCTTCCATTGTATTTGCTCCCCACCTGCCACCTTTTTATCTGTCTCAAAGTCATGGCCTGGTTTTCTTTGATTGTCCTTACATATATAAACATAGATGAATATATGACATTTATTTCTAAAAACATATACACAACATTGCCAGTTTCTATAATGTTACTGATATGATTATGAGGTGATTTCACGACTAACAACATAGTATTGGGTAGCCAATACAGCTTTATCTTACACTCTCGAAATGATGGAAACTGCGAGGTAACAAAGAAATTAACTGAGCTTCATAGCGAGTTACCAGTTTCGTTAGTCACCTATGATGTCCAGTTTAAAAAAAAAGGGGGGGGGGTTCTATAATAAAAGAGACACAGGCATGATCTGATTATTCATATTTTTCTTTCTTTTTTTTATTGAGAAGAGGAGAAAAAAAAAACAAGTTTCTACCTCCTCCCAGCCTCCCATTTCCCTCCCACCCTTCTCCCCCTCCTCCCACCCTCCTCCCCCTCCCCCCACTCCTTTCCCCCTCCCTCTCCAGTCCAAAGAGCAGTCAGGGTTCCCTGCCCTGTGGTAAGTCCTAGGTCCTCCCCCCTCCATCCATATCTAGGAAGGTGAACATCCAAACTGGCTAGGCTCCCACAAAGCCATCACATTGCGTAGGATCAAAACCCCGTGCCATTGTCCTTGGCGTCTCATCAGCCCTCATTTTTTGCCATGTTCAGAGAGTCCAGTTTTATCCCATGCTTTTTCAGTCACAGTCCAGCTGGCCTTGGTGAGCTCCCAGTATATCAGCTCCACTGTCTCAGTGGGTGGGTGCACCCCTCGTGGTCCCGACTTCTTTGCTCATGTTCTCCCTCCTTCTGCTCCTCATTGGGACCTTGGGAGCTCAGCCCAGGGCTCCAGTGTGGGTCTCTGTCTCTATCTCCATCCATCACCAGATGAAGGTTCTATGATGATATGCAAGATATTCGTCAGTATTGCTCTAGGATAGGGTCATTTCAGGTTCCCTATCCTCAGCTGCCCAAGGAACTAACTGGGGACCTCAGCTTGGGCACCTGGGAGCCCCTCTAGGGTCAAGTCTCTTGCCCACCCTAAAGTGGCTCCCTTAACTAAGAATTGTGGTTCCGTGCTCCCCTGTCCAACCTTCCTTTATCCCAATCCTCCTGTTTCCCCAAGTCCCCCCCTCCTTCCCTTCTACCTTTTCTCTCCCCATCTCCTCTTACCCCCATCCCACCCCACCCCCAAGATCCCAATTTCCCCCCCGGCAATTTTGTCTACTTCCCTTAGCCAAGAGGATAGCTATATGTTTTTCCTTGGGTTCACCTTCTTACTTAGCTTCTTTAGGTTCACCTATTGTAGACTCCGTGACCCTTATTTATGGCTAGAAACCAATTATGAGTGAGTACATCCCATGTTCATCTTTTTGGGTCTGGGATACCTCACTCAGGATAGTGTTTTCTATTTCCATCCATTTGCATGAAAAATTCGAGAAGTCATTGTTTTTTACCGCAGCGTAGTACTCTAATGTGTATATATTCCATACTTTCTTCATCCATTCTTCCATTGAAGGGCATCTAGGTTGTTTCCAGGTTCTGGCTATTACAAATAACACTGCTATGAACATAGTTGAACAAATGCTTTTGTCATATGATAGGGCATCTCTTGGGTATATTCCCAAGAGTGGTATTGCTATAGGAAGATACATCAAGTCATTATATGAACATTAAGCTATATCTACTTTTCTATTTCTTTAAGCATTTTGACTTTGGGTTTATACTTCTGTGTCATGACTTTGATTGAAATGATTGACATTCATTGTTACTCATTAACTTTTTAATTTTTTGTTGTTCACTGTTAAATCATTTTATTTTAAAATAAACACAGACACCATGGACATATACTTGTGCAAACTGTTAGAGGAAAACATCCTTGCAAAGAGCATCTCAGACAAGAAGTACTCAGCTAAGCACCATTCCATTGATACCCTAAAGTCCCCTTCTATCCCAAACCCTACCATCCAGTCCAAGGCAATCATTGTTAATATTGTCATATCAGCACTTTCTTGTTCCTCACCACCCAGAATGCTCTTTGGGCATCCTGACAAATTATGTCCCTTTATAGTATATGTTGATCTTTCTCAGGCCCATCTGTCAGAAACTTAAAGCTGTATAACTTAATCAATACATTTGCTTTTTTCCCCCCACTTTTAGGGGCTGCTAGAGAACTCAGAATCAGGGTATCAGCAGACTTTGTGTAATCAGTGAGGGCTTTCATCTTGGTTGGCAGGATGCCTTCTTCTCATGACCACCTTTTGTAGAGATTGTTGGGGTCGAGGGGTGGGGAAAACAAGCTCTCCACCTCTATTCTAGAGCACTAATCTGGCCACAAGATTCCACTCTTATGGCCTAGATCCTCCCCAGAGGTTCCATCTCTAGAAACTCTTCCACTGGGGAGTAGAGTTTCCTTATAAAAATTTGGAAAGGACAAAAACATTCAGTCCTTTAAGTCTCAATAGGCAATGTCTGCCACAATCTTTTACTTTTGCATGTAATGTATGTTTTGACAAAATCAGGGGATTTGTTTTAAAGCTGTGATTTTGACTTTAGAAATGGAAGGTATTCAAATGGCCAAAACCAGTCTTCTCTTTCTAGAAGCTCTTCTTGAGTTATGTATTTAGTCTCGGGTCCTTCTTCTACCCCCAGGCCTCCACATTCCTGTTCTGTTTTAGAAACCTGGGCACACTGAAATTTGAACATTCACAGTGACGGAATTTCACTTACAGGTGGTCTCTCCCCGTCATTAGAGAGGGCAGCAGGTAGAATAGGGGAGCTCTGTTTCCTAAATCAATCCTGGATCTAATCCGTTTGACATTTGAATAGTTTCAATGGATTACCTTTCAAAAGTTGTATTGAAGGCACAGAGTTGTGCTGATAGGCAGTCCAGACACATGGAAATCTCTTCAAAGCTGGGCTTGGTGCCTTGGGAACCAGAGGGGCAAGAAATTCTCCTTTAGTAACTTCTATGGCAAGTTCATTTTCAGGTCTTAAGTCTTTGATCTAACGGTATGAATTACAACTTAATGGCTCAGGTTTGTGGCTGAGGAATCTGAAACATGTCTTGTCCAGAAATGATCCTATAATAGGCTTCTTGTGTCTATTGATGCTGCTTTACCAACAGGAAGCAGAAAATGCTGAGATGTAAACTTAAGCACACTGAATGTATTCATGTTTTTCTTTCCTTTTTCTTGTACTTATCACCCTTAATTACGGTTGTATTGTTTAATGATTCTCTCTTATAAGGTGTCAAGGAAGGCACATGTATGTTTTCTTTACTATGGTGTTTTATGAGTTCAGGTAGCAAGCATGTGCCTAAAACACCATTCTTGCTTAGGAAATGTCAGTGGAATTGATTGAGTTTTTGAGAAAATGAGTTTCAGAGAAGTTAAGCAACTTGTCCTAAGTTGGGGAGCTAGCAAGTGTCAACAACAAGAAATTGAAAACACTCTTATTCAGTGATTCTCAACTTGTAGGTCATGACCTTTTTGGGAATCATATATCAGATATCCTGCAAATCAAATATTTATAGTACAATTAATAATGATAAGAAATTTACAGTTACAAAGAAGAAAAAATATGTATGTTCGGGGTCACCACAAAATGAGGATCTATATTAAACGGTAGCCGCAATTAGAAGGTTGAGAACTACTGCTTTAAAGCCTCGTGTGTTTTCAGAACAATTAATTTTGTCAAATTGTGTTCCTTGAATACTAGTGTCCTAAGGAATCTTAATAGGTATTCCAAGAACGAACAGGATATGTATTCATATACATTTTAGATGGAATGCCATTTGCATAAAGCAAATTTCCTATTTTTCTTTCTGTAGTATATTCCAGACTTTAGTATGCAAATGCACCTAGTGGTTTCCCAGGAAACCAGTGTGTCACAGAGCACCTCCTGATGATGTTTTTTTCCTGCAATTTGCTGGTTTTGAAGATATTAGTATCTTAAGATACAGTGGTACTCAGCAGAAATCATAATCTCTGTATGATGCCCTGTACTTCTAGGAAGATAGTACGTACAAATTTCTCTTAGCGTATTATATTAGTTGTCTATCTCCTAGAGTCTTTCAAATTTGTATAGCTGATATCCTTTTCTGAATATGGAATGCTGTGTAATATCTTTTGGGGGGGGGTTCTAAGACAGAATTTCTCTATAGTTTTGCAGCCTGTCCTAGAGCTAACTCTTGTAGACCAGGCTGGCCTCAAACTCACAGAGATCCGCCTGCCTCTGCCTCCCGAGTGCTGGGATTAAAGGTTTATGTCACTGCCCATCAATATCTTAAGCTACCAAGGTTAGAAGTTGGGGGGGGGGGTAGCTAATGCAATAATATGCTTCCATGCAAGCTGAGGACCTGTGTTAGATCCCAGAACCCATGTAAAACAGCCAGACATTGGTGGCATATACTTGTAATTATAATACT
Source organism: Microtus oregoni (assembly GCF_018167655.1). NCBI lineage: Eukaryota > Metazoa > Chordata > Mammalia > Rodentia > Cricetidae > Microtus > Microtus oregoni. Next base: position 11,267,649 of record NW_024543086.1, read on the forward strand.
GGTGAAGGAACAGCAGGCAAATTCCTAGGGTTCATTGACCAGCCAGTCTAGCCTAATTGGTGAGCTCCAAGCAGTGAGAGACCCTGTGTCAAAGGAGATAGATGATACTTGAGGAATAACATCTTAGATTGTCCCCTGTCCTTCAAACACACACATATGTATAAACTCTGCATTTACACATGGATCCATGTACACACAAATGAAAACAATACAAAGTAGAAATCAAAGACGTACAAGTGAGCTATAATTTAGGTTGTTTGAAGCAAAATTTGGGAGGATTGTATCTTAAGGAATAACAAACTAGAAAGTAAAAACTCAAGACAATTAAGTGTCTGGTATCTTAGATGTAAGCATTTTTTTTTCATTTTAGTGTGCTACTTAAAAATGACTGAGAAATTTTCTGAACACAGACTTCCCCTAATGGAGAAAGTCTAAAATTACTAAATAGCCAATCTAATCACACCTTACTCTTGCTAACTTGAAGCTCTGTAATCTCCATTCATATTTCAATTTTGGACCATCTTGCACAACGCAGCAGGATGAGCCAAAACCCTATCTGGAGTTTTAAATAAACTACAGTCTCTCTTTCCAAAGCCTACTCACTTGTGAGAAATGTTTCCCTGTGACTCAAGTCATTAAACCCCAAGCAATACACAGATCAACTTTTGTTTTGTTTTGTTTTGTTTTATAATTGGAACAACAACAACATAGTTTTGTTTTTCAAATTTTGGGTACTTATGATCAATCCTATCATTAAGAGGGGGGCTCATTTCGGGAAACAACAGAAAACAGAAAAGTTCTATTTGAGGATAAAATAGGCTTCCGTTCTTTCTTCCTCATGGATCATCTTAAATATCACCAAACATTAAGAGCAGTTACTGAGCATCATCTGTGAAGATTAGGTAAGTCTATATAAGCTGAAGGTGTTTGGGGTACCATTCATACATATGTTAATGTCCTGTTACAGATTCCAGATTATAATCAGAAGGTCAAAGAGTAGAGTTGTTCAGATCTGCTTTGGGAAAGCAGTAATCTTTTATCCAATGAGCTCACCAAGCAAATGTTGCCCCCTGCTCCCGCTAACTCTTCTTAGTTGAATATGATTTCTTTCAGGCATAAATGTTCATGTGAGATGAAGGCATGTTTAAGAAACTTAGAAAATATGATCCTTCTGGAAGGAAAACTTGAGAATTGCAATGATGGAGAAGTAAAAGATATTTCAGTCATACATTATATAGACATTTCTATCATACAGCATTTTACTAGGCTGTGTGCCTTTCCCTGGGGATTTGGACTGTTACTATAATCAGCCTTCCAGGAGGATGGTTGATTATGCTAACCACAGGCTCATCGTCTGGTGCTCGCAACAACAGCATCACAGGGAAGCTTTGGCTATTTCATTCTTTCCAGCAGGCTGTTACTTCCCAGCAAGGCACTTGTCTCTGGAGTATTTTACTGTATATATAATAAGACAAAACAAAGCTATTTTGAAGGTTTCAGTAGACACAGCCTACATAGGTGAAATCCTCTGGAGAGTTGGAAGAAAGATGAGATGAAGGTTTAGTCCCCTCCAACTTCTCACAAAGTGGATGCCCCTATCAGCGCCCTCCTCCCCGAGTCTTTTAGATGCTTGGAACTTCCAGGGCCTTTCTGTAGTTGTGTATCTACTGCTTTCTGCTTTCATGTGTAAGTGCAATTTCATTGAGTGCTGAAAAAAAATTCTTTCTTACAAATCCAAACCCCATGTGCCCTACTGTGGTAACTACTCCAACTTAAAATAAAGGATGTCTGTCATCTTCATTGCGAATATGATGAAACTAAAAGATCCAGGGATAACATAGCATTAAATAGGATTTGATGGACATATATCTCAGTGTCCATGATCTGATTCCTTATAGGTCTTAGTGAACACTTAGTTCCCTCCTCTACCACACAATTGGTTTTTTTTTTTTATGAAGAATTTTATTTTACAAGGACAACAGAGATTATCTTTTTAAACACCCTCACTATACATGACAAGGTATCTATCCAAATGGAATTTTACATTCAGTTTTTGAATGATATGAATGAGCTGTACTATTTGTGTTATTTTGCTAGAGGGTAAAACAGCCTATTGTTTTTGAGCTTACATAAACTGACCTCATTTGCTATGGGAGCATTTTAGGTATTAAGGAGGATAAGGGTAAGTACCATAGAAAGAATAATTCAATCTAGATGTGAGGGACTCTTATTTTTTAAGCTTCATTAACTGATAATTATTTGAGTGCAAAACAATGCCCTTACTGTTTGATAAATGAATATTAGCCTTGTGTCATGCTGATAAAACTCATAACAGAACTAAATTTTTCTGAATTTAAGAGACTTTGTTATTCTGATGCTAATGGATTATATTCATTTTGGATAGATAGCTATCTTGAATGACTCAGCAGGACTGACTTAAATTAGATTTGTCCATCCATGCTTTACTTATTAGTATGTCCTGAATATCTTGCTACTTGTTTCATATTACAATGTGTGCTTCATATACTTTATCTTTCATGTCCTGAAGCTCCCTAGGATAGAAGATTCCATTGATTATAAAAATTATGATTATACCTGTGTTTGAAAATAGCATTGTGTTCCTGTGTTTTCCCCATTAAATATATTCTCAGAATCAGCAATTTAGAATAACTTATTAAAATCTCTTTACAATGCATGCTATTTTAAAGTCTATTGAATATTACTCCTTTGTAAATATTAGATACTTATAATGGATTGTTGTATTAAATTTGGTAGGCTAGAGCTATAATAAATAACCTACAAATTTCAGTGGCTTGACAGGATAAGAGTTGTTTATTTATTTATTTATTTTGCTCAAATTGAGCAGTTCAAATGCATCTTAGTGGAGGTCAAGTGGGAAGGTTACAGAGGTAAAGGCTTCTACCGATCAATCATTTAATGACCCAAATCCCAATCCCTACTGTATTGTAGTTCTACTTCTGTCTAGATCTAAGATGTCTTCTCCTTTCAGTAGATGGCTGCAAGATTGGTGTGCATATTTTAAAGCAGATATTCCCTTAAGTGTCTCAGGATGGACATACTAGCCCTCGTTTCCACACAGGTTCCTTTGGTTGAATCTTTTATAAGTGTCTCAAATGAGTAAGAGTGACCACAAAAAGAAAAAAATACATATTTCTATGGTATAGGTCTTGGATGTCCTTAAATACTTACATACTAAAAAACATGGCCCCCAGCTTAGTGCTTTGGGTTTTGTGAGGATGTCCTCAAGTCATCAAAGGCATTCGCTGCTCTTAAGGGGGATTGTGAGATCCTGGCTGGTCTCTCTTATTCTATGCTCCTGGATAATGCTATGAGTGTTTCTACTTGATCATGAATTTCTCTCACAATTTTGTATCATACCACAGTCCCCCCCAAAAATGACTCCAACAGATCATGAACTGGAATCTTTAAAACAGGAAGCTAAAGTGATTTTTCCTTTTTCCAAGTTAGCCGCTTCAGATATTTTTCAGAGCTGACTAACATGGATTCTGGTGAGTATTAACAGCACAGTTTGCAACATGCAAACACTAAGCTCAAGTCAGTTCAAGATCGACTTGAATACTTAGTACAAAGCCTTACTCTGAGTTTAACTGTACTGCTATCCAAGAGACAGAAGAAACATCCATTCACACAATCTTAGTAATAGAAGATAAGCTGCGGTCATACGTTTGGAAATTCTTACCATGGATTAAAGGAGGGAAATCTAATGGTTTTGAAGAATTGGAAAGTTTTCTGGAGGTGATGACACTGACACTGAGCTAGAATTCAGCTAACAGAATTCTCGAATGGCTGTCATTTTCTTGATGCAGTGTCCTGAGAAAAGATTTCGGAGACTCATTTTTCATGTCCCAAGTCACCACAGTTATCTATTTCATGACACACAGGTGGAGTTCAAGCTAGAGAATGAAAAGGGAAAGCGTTTTGAGAGTAGCTCTTCAAATATTAAGTTAAAGCCAGTGCGGTTATTTTGTCCTGGCTGTTGTTTTGTTTCTCCTGTCTTGAAGCTCAGACCCAGGACACTGTGCATGCCAGGTGAGCATTCTATCGCTGAGTTATGCTGGCACACTTTTTATTTTTAATCTTCCACCTATAGATTCAAATTGTAGTGACTTGAGGCAGGAGAAATGGCTTAAAGTTTAAGAGTACTTGCAGCTCCTGCAGAAGTACCAGGCACAGCTCCTAACACCTGCACAGCAGCACATAACTGTCCCTAAGTCTAGTTCCATGGACCTGATGTCTCTTCTGATTCCCAAAGCATATATGCATATATGTGTTTTACTCTCTCTCTCTCTCCTTCACATATGCACACACACACATACGCAAACATGCATACACTAAAAATAAATCCTTTCAACATAATTACTGTTTATAATATATTTTTCACATATCCTTACAAACCCACATACACACAAATATACACATTACACACATGGAGCAGGAGCAGGAAGATAGGTATTCATTTTTATTCTTCAGATAGAAACTGAAGTAAACACTCAGATATTTTGCTTCTCTGCTACGAATACATCCTGTATTTGTGTCAAATGTGGTTGAAAATATCCTCAAGGACCAGAGTCTGTGTAGTCACTGTGTGTGGAAGCCTTATCCTCTCTAACTCACAGTATTAAGAGCTTCAGTCAACAGTGGGTTTGTGAAGGGCTGCTAAGTGCTGAAAGAATATCTGTGTAGAAGAGAAATTTAGCTGTTACTGTAGATGTTTCAATTCCCAAACATCTGTCCAGTTAATTTGTATCACTTATGTGAGAAGTTATTTAAATCATATCTACACATAAAGATTCAGCAGAAATCTAGTACACTTAAGAAAACAAGCATTTAGGATCTGTTCAATATCTCATGTCTATTATTTTGCTTAACTTCACTATTGCTGATAACTGAACATGCGTAGGTTGTGGCCAATGCTGTTCCATCATTTTTTCTGTAGTAATTGGAGCGGCGGGGCTGCGTCCCCAACACCCCAGCCGCCTGCCCGGCTAGCTTATGCCCCGAAATAATTACACGGACACTGTATTCTTTTAAACACTGCTTGGCCCATTCTCTTCTAGGCTAATTCTCACATATTAATTTAGCCCATTTCTAATCATCTGTGTGTAGCACCCCAAGGTGCGCTTACCGGGAAGATTCTAGCCTATGTCCATCCTGGGTCGGATCTTCATCGCGTGTGTCTGCCAGGGAGCAGGGCATGGCGTCTCTGCTGAGGCGTCTGCTCCGGAGAGCAGAGCTATGGAGTCTGAGCTCACTTCCTCTTCCTCCCAGCGTTTTGTTCTGTTTACTCCACCTACCTATGTCCTAACCAATAAAATGGGCCAAGGCAGTTCCTTTATTAGCCAATGACCTTCCTCCATCATTTTTCTTTCCCATCTCCGGATTCTGCTCACAGAGTGTTGAGCACAGAGTCAGATTCAGGAGTGGACCTGTCTCACTGGTCTCAAGTCTGCTTCGGCAAATCCTCAGAAGCATCTATCAGTATAGATAGCTCTATCCAAGCACATTCCAGTGGTACATTAATCAATGTAAAGGCATTCTTTGCCTCTGGGTGGAAGCCACTGTGACTGGCAGGAGAGAAAGCTGCCTTAATTCCTCACCTTCAGGGTTTGACTATCTGCAAGACTGTGTTAGAAAAAAATGCTTTGTTCACAACTTCTCTAAGACAACATACCAAGAGTTGCAAGGACAATTCTGTGACTCATGTTGTTGCCTTAGAGTTTGGAAAATAAAAAGGCATGGATTGTGTAACATTTTTGATTGACAAGTCATGCCTCCACTATGGATTCTTCAACCATGTTGAGGAAACTAGAGAAGCTCATAAGATAAAATTAGACTGTCTTTGTATTGATTATCATTAGCTACATGAGGATATCCATTATGACTAGTGACTAAATGTCCACTCCTCACATCTCCCTCTGTGATTGGTTTCAAACTGTAAATGTGATTGCTGAATCAAGCTCAAATTTACTTTCTGTAAGTTTGAATTGTGGACACTTAGACAAAACAAGAAATTTATCTGCTTCAACCAGTGTTCCATGCCATGCTTGAGGTCAGATATTCCTTCAGTTGTAAAATGCATTATGAACTTCACTGATGTCCTAAATCTTTAGCTTCATCCACTTTGCATCCAAGGCTGTGGAATCTCCACTATCTCAACTAAATTATCTGTGCATTTTTTTCTATATTTTTCAGAAACCCTACATTTCTTTAGGACCAGTGATATCCTGAAAGTCCCAAGGATGCCATCAGCCTTTGGATTTAAATAACTACTTGTTTATTTTCAGCACATTCTCTGTATTTAAGATACTCACCGACAGTAAATTCTGGTGTTTCATGGGTTTTTGTGCTCCATTTTCTTGGCTGTGTCAGTTTAGGTAGAAGGAATTGTACTGCTTTGTGTCTTGTTGCTGCAGACGGCATAAGATCACTGTGATAGGAAGGAGTAATAAATGATTGTTGATAGTTAATAATGATACTGAAAATGTGTTCAATAATAACATCTAATTAAACTTTGCACCGGAAGTCTCAGCACAGTGAGCAGAGTGCTTTTTCCCAAACCAAGGACGGAGTTTACAACATGGCTCTCTCTCCTTACCTGAATTAATTCCCAGGTTTCCCTGTTTCAACCCTGCATCTTGGTGTTCTCACCACAGAAATGGAATTATGGTCCTTGTTGTGGAGAAGAAAACAGAAATAAATTGCGTGTCGACAGTATGCTTTGTGGGATCTATAACTTGTGAGGTCATGGAATATTATCTCTTAGAGAAGTGAGGATCTAACTTCATGTGTTCACATTTGTAACTTTGCCAATTTAAGTAATAGCTCATTTTTCCTTATGCCTCTGATCCCTTCCTTGTAGAATAAGGGCTTGGGTGTATTCCCTTTACAGTGTCCTTCCTAAGAAACCATGAGATTATGTATACAGCACAGGTCACCTGGTCCATGAACCATATTAAATACTCAATAAATATTAGTTACTATTGTCCATAATAATATCTAGGTTAATTAAAATTTTCTCTTGTTCACACTGTCATTTCCATGGAGGAAGTATCATGTTTGCTCACAGCAAAAATTTGTTTTCCCCAAAGAGAACTCCCAGGATGCCACCCGTCCCCAAATGGCCTTTCTTCCTGGTAAGACGGAGTAAAAGCAAAAGTGTCTGTGTGGGTATGCGCTTGTGTTGTGCCTTTATGCTCCCATAGAGGAGAGCTTTCTGTACTATGTGCTATATCTGGGGCTTGTATGCTGACTAACACAGGTACTGGCACTTATTGCCCTGCCTTGGAAAACATGCAGACATGCAACAGGACACCATTGACCCACACGTCTACCTGACTCCTCCCCTACCATCCATGCCACTAGCTCATGAGCTCACGAGCACTCTCAATCGGGTCAAAAAAAGGTACATATATTTGTGGTAGCATTTACATGAAATCTGATTTCTGCTTCCTAGGGAATACTCTATGCTGTTTTTACGAAGAAATAAAGATGCCATAAAGCTCCTTGTTAGAGGATTAACAAATACAATTCTTTTCAATTCCCTCTCAGGGGGGAAAATGTACAATCAAGTTGTTGCCACTATTGCAACCTAGTCAAGCCTCATTGGTTTGCAGGGCAGTCTCAGAAGAGGATTAGATTTGAATCTCAGATGCGGCCTGAGATTATAGAAACTGGAGCCATGACAGGTGTGTGTGTGTGTGTGTGTGTGTGAGAGAGAGAGAGAGAGAGAGAGAGAGAGAGAGAGAGAGAGAGTTTATGTTCATATAAAGGAGGAGAAAGAGATATGGAGACAGTGAGGGGAGAATATAAATCTCTTAGAAAGAACCAAAAACATCCAGGCATGGGGACTCACACTTCTATCTTTAGTTCTCAAAAATCTGAGGCAGGATGATTACTATGAGTTTTGTGAGCCCAAGGACAGCCAAAGCTACATACTAAATACAATGTACAAACTTTCTGAGAGAAAGATAAGTCTTAATATTAAAAATGTTGATGACTAAAGTTACCTCTAAGATTCAGACAATTTTATGTGGCATATGTTGTCTTTGGGGATTTAAGTCAGGACATAAATGTCTGTAGGTTCAACTTCAGGCTAGGCTTTTTCATTTGTTGCTTTTCTTAATTTATTCTCCATGGGGCCATCCAGAGTATCTCCTTGGTTTTCTGTTGAGCCAGCTCCAGGTTGGCTTCAATCCTCACCCAGGTGGCCTTTAACATAGTGTGCAGTAGACCAGATGGGCAGCCTTACTTGGTTCTCACGTCATTCTCCTAAAGTCTCTTTCTTGATGTCTTGTGTGGTATTCTTTCCTGGTTCTGTTTTGTTTCGTTATCTCTTTCTCAGGGTCTCTCACTTGCTGGCCCATCCTCTGTCCTGTAGAGCCCTTCCCTTTGTTTGGTATTCTGTGATAGGCCTGCATCTCTAATGCTGTCTGAGCGGTTGAGGATGATCTCCCTCCCCGAAGCCCTTTGCCTCTGCTGCAGGCCTGTTTCCCTGCTTCCAGATTTCAACACAGGCTCCGCCTTGCTTCGCGCTTGCTCTCCACTGTAACTCTAATGTGGTTCTCTTTAGCAGTTGCATGTCTCCTTTATCACTGCTTCTGAACCTGTCACTCCATCAGCTAAGCCTTCCCTGACCTGCATATGTATGTGGGCTTTACAATGTACCCACTTGCGGTGGTACTTTCCAGTACAATCACGTCAGCCAGGGCCAAAAACAACAAGTGCTACATTTTGAAGGGTTTTTACTATAGAGAGGTTAGCAAAGGACCTTGGCAGACATTGTAGGAAGGGTCAGGGAATCAACAAGTCTGTGCTCTTCCATTAAGGCCCACCGACTGGCAGGATGTGCTCTTATTTTTCCCTAATAAATTTACATTATATTGTAATATATATGTGTGTGTGTGTGTGTGTGTGTGTATGTGTGTGTGTGTGTGTGTGTGTGTGTGTGTGTGTATTCACACATACACACACAAGGCGGGGATGCGAGAGATAGAGAGAAAGATACAGGTAATGGAGACCTGCCTAGGGATGGGAAACTATCAGGCAGACAAATCAACCTGTGTTCTCAACCCATGTGTAAGTGGACAACTGAGAAATGAGTCTACTACAGAGGTATGGCTGAGGAAGAACAGAGCCATCTCTCCATTTCCACAGACTGAAGGGAGACTAAGAAGGAGCTGGAAGAGCACCTTGATCTTGCCTTACCTTCTGACCTCTTTCTGTTGCCTTTCATTAGCCAAGCCCAGTAGATCTCCACGACACGGGTGGCATCTTCCCTTGGAGATCAGCTTCTCATCCCACAGACTGGAGCAGAGAAGGGAAGATATCGGGCTTAAGGCGGTGGATAAGGCAAACCAGCAAGGAAACTTTATCAAGTCTTAGTTTCCTTGCCACTCAGAAATGTGAATTCAACTGTGCTACCAGGAATAATGACATTAAATCTGATCACCTCCCCCTGAAAGGGTTAACCCCTTAGCATCTGCACTTGCGTTGGCCGACATCAATCACAAACTGATATCTCTTCCTCAAATAGCAGAAGGGGTGTTCCGCATCCTGAATAATGAATGGCTGGGTAGAAGCCTTAGGCAGAAGAGTTACCGGCATATGAGAACACGCGACTCTACTGGGCTGTGCAGTGTCACGTTCAATGCCAGGCTCTGTCAGAGATGTTAGGGGATAGGTACTTGAAAAAGGACCTCTTTTCTTTTCTAAAGACCCTTCAGGTCATTGTTCCTCCTTTTCAGAAGTGGTTAAAAATGTATCGCATAAATGATGTGCTAGGCTTAGTGGAGAGAAGCTTTCTTTCAAGACTAGAAAGCCAAAGCTCAGTGCTGAAGAGCCCTGGTTCAGAGAAATCAGGCTGGATTCCCAGCTTCCACCTGACAGCTAACTCACAACCTCCTGTAATGTAACTCCAGTTCCAACGCCCTCGTCCGGCCTCTTTGGATACTGTGGGTGCTAGGTGCATAGACACACATGTTGGCAAAACACCCATACCCATACACAAGGAAAATTAAAATTTCACACCCTCTAAAACCACCACAAGTGGTCACTTTGTCCATTTCTGCATGTGTATGCTTACACTCTGAATTTTGGCAGTCATTTTTGCCTATGATTGTCACCAAGGGTGTGGACTTTCGGGGTGTGGACTTTCGGGGTGTGGACTTTCAGGGTGTGGACGTTGATGTGAAGAAGGCATCGTCAGTGGGACTGTGGTGGTCTCAGACTAGAAATGGGGTCTAGTTCATGTTTATGATTTTTCTATTTTGTGTGTGTTAAAGAAATCGCTGTCTAAGACTCACTTGCCTGGTTTTATCTCTCAAGGAGTTAATTTGTACTCATTGCTGATTTTCACCAAAATCTAGGCCAGGGTCTGTGTGTTTGCTCTGCGGGGCACATTCTGAGTCCCAAACTCTGCATAGAAAAGGCATCAACACTGTACATGTGAGCAGGGCTTCCTGTATCTTATTGATGTTTTGTGAGGCTTCATCAAAGAGCCTACCCAAAACAACCCACGGATTGTGAGTGCCTTTGCCGCCTGTATTAATTCTCCCCTTTTAAACCCCGATTTTTGGCTCCCTTTTTCTCTACTTTGCTACAGTTGATGGATAGAATACTGAAGAGAAATTGCTCATTCAAGCGCTTCCTCTGCAATAATTATTTTGAATCTTTAAATCCTGACCTGTACCTGTTGGAGGTCCCAGATGGGCTAGGCTACCTGTGTGGATAATTGGATGACTCCTTTGGGAACTGCTTTTTCCATCACAGCTGATAATGTCTTTAGGAAAATGAACAAACTTTGTGGACAAGAGGCAGCCAAGATGATTATTATGACTGGGAGCATGTGGGAACCTTGATTCTTTTGCACTGTGTACATCACACTCGTCTGCCTAAGTTAATGAAGGAAGAACAAAGATGTGCAACTTATCATTTTAATACAGTTTTGAGTTCCCCGAGAGAGGGTTCTCATTTGTCTCAAGGTGATTGTGTGTGTGTGTGTGTTATACTTAAGTTGTCCAGATGATAAATAGTGCCCTAGGTAAGTTGTAGGGCTATATATGTAAGAAAAAGTAATATTGCTATGGAAAGTTTTCAGATAAACTAGAATCCAATTTTGCTTTGAAAGGCCATGATGAATGTTAACTGCTCTTTGGCCCAAATGCTTTTCAGACTCATCTTAATCTTTTTAACGGTGTCTTTGTGATTTTTAGCATAAAAATACACAACAAGGCAGACAAATCCTGCTTTTAATAACATTTCAGGTAACAGTTTGTTTTATTATTGCCTTCCCCGCCCCTTTGAAATAAAGACAGGATTAAATGCGCAAGGCGGCAATGCCGACTCAATTTGGTAGGATGTTTGTTACTATGGCTCTGCAATTGAAAAAAAAATATATTTCCTTAGCTTACTCACAATAAACTACTGTGTGTTCCATTCAAACAACAATAATGGAAACATACCCTGCATGTAATATGTCTAAACACCCACAAATAAACAGTGATTGAGATTAATGCACCTTCAACTTGTGCTTATTCTCCTGTGCTTATGTAAGCATGAAGATTTAATTTTCCCTGTCACATGAATCAGATACCTCCTGCGATCTGGGGGATTTGTTTTGGGGTTCTCCCTAGTGCCCTCATTCCCCACGTGTCTGTTTTGACAGAAAATCAGCCCTGTGAAATGTGTTTGTATCATACCGAAGAACAATAGTCAGTAAGGAAAATTAACATGTGTCATGTCAGCTCTCTTCTGTACTCCGTGTAAGTATGGCTGCCGCGCTGCTGTCGTTTTAAATTTAATTTTGGTGTCTGTATTTCAAATATACAATAAGATGACTTGATATAGATATACACAGGGTGATTACTGGAGGCAAGCCTGTTAGCGTATGTATCCCTCTGTGCTGTTGTCTTTCAGGGTAAGGGCATGCATTCTTTCAGAAAAGTTTAAATATGGAATACAGTGTCATTAACTCTAGTCAGCGCACCTTCGACCTCTGCTTCCTGACACTGGACCTCGTCACCGTTTTCCTCGCATTTTCGAGTTTATGTCCCCGACAATTTTTGACTGCACGTAGAAGACACATCATATAGTGTTTTCTCTTTATCCTGCTTATTTCAATTAGCATAGTAATCTCCAGATTCGTGTATCTTGTCACAAGTGGCAGGACCTTGTTTTAGTTCAAATCATCTTCTGTTTTCTGTGGCTAGCATTACTTGTTTCTGGGTCATTTGCTTGAGGACACCTAGATTGCCTTCCTGCATTGAATAATATTCATCCACCGCCGTGGCAGACTGGATGCTTTGATCCACGCTAAGACACCATGCTACACAGCAGCTCCGACATGATCACCCTTTTCTGGGCCATATTCTATTCTATTTCTAGGCGCCAGGTTTGTTAGAATCAGGCGTATTCAGGATGGTCCAATCATAGACCGGCATCAGATTTGAAATGTGATTATTTTAGCTTTGACACTTCCCTCTGTCCTACCCTACTGATTGCCGAGCCCTGTGCTTTTCAGCTTTTTCAAGTGCTTTTTTCTCCCTGTCTTCTTTGGTTGTTAATTCTATCAACATTTCAATAAAAGACTCACATTTCCTCTAAACTATCATAACGATTCTGCCTCCCTGTTAATGGTCTTTCCCAATTTAAAACACTCACACCATGTTACCAGATTGTAATATGGAGAATCCCTAAGCTCTCGGAGACAGGACTTAATGAAATTTCAGCAACTCGTCTCCTAGTTTCCCAAACTGATCGATAATATTTTTGTTAACCACGTGCTCTCCTAATATAACCCAGCTATTTCTGTACCCCCAGTTTTGTTTTTTTTTTTCTTGAGACTTTATTTTTCCTCCGGTGCACACTTTTGTGACGGAACACAGTCTTTACATTTCGTGACATTCTGAATGAATGGTCTGAGCGGTAGACCAAATTCCGTGAGTTTCCTCTGCTGCTTCTGTTCATCTGCGTAGCTGGATAGGGCATCCTAGTAGCTTGAACTAATGAAGAAGGTATGAATGTGGTACTTTTGTGGCACTGGGAGAAGGCCTTGGAGAGTTTTCAGTGATCAATCATTTGACAGCTGGTGTTGGAAGATGGCAGACACGCAGCTCAGAGAGCAGAGCTACCTCTCTGCTTCCTAGTGCCAGTGAGAGTGGCCTTTCAGAACCAAACTTGTCTGACTTCAATATCTGAGTCAATTAAATGAAAACATTAATATTTGTGACTTGCGCACTCTGTCATATAGATTTTGTGTCTCTTGAGAGCAAGGTCCGCTTACAATGCTGCCTCAGGTAAGTATTTTGTAATAATTTTATACTTTTTAAAAATCTGTAGAAGGATACCAGTTTAATAAACAGGGAAAATAATTTCATTGGGAAGGTGAAACAGTCCTGAACACATTCCTTGTGGTTCAATCTAGCAAGAAGATCAGGGGAATGTGTTTTTAATATTAACCCGTCTTTCTTTTAGAGGCTTTATGTGCCTTGACCCAAGAATTTTATCTGGGACATCGCAAAGAAAAAAATGCAATGTCAAAGCTTTCCCAAGCTCTCGGAGTTGCTGAGGGCATTGAGCTATAGCAGCTGCATGATTCGTTAATTGTGTTAATGATGTTCTTAGTTCAAAAGCAGGAGGCAGGTGTGGTCCAGTAAGGAGAAGTTGAAAGAAAAGAGAACTATTTTTTTCTACAAGATAAATTAAGGTGATCTTTTCTTTCCACTCAGTTTTTAACCTAAAAGCTTAAAAATATTTAGGATATGGTGCCCTTGTTTCGTACAGAGCAATTTATATCATATATCCCCACTTGGGATGTGTATCCATGTCAATACCAAGGTATCAGAATACAAGGAGAACCTAATGGGGAAAATAGTTGATTATACTGAATGTACCAGTATGTATGTATAAAGGTAGGGAGGGAGGGAGGGGGGGAGGTAGGTAGGTAGGTAGGTAGGTAGTAAGTAGGTAGGTAGTAAGTAGGTAGATACTGGTCTGTATGTGTCAGAGATATGTACCAGTATCTTTAGTGTCCTACCAATCCTTGAGGATTATCGAAAGGCTGAAAGGAAGGGTTTTCTTGTTCCAAAATGTCATCCCCAAGATAGTTTCAATCCCTTGCTTATGTACTTAAAAAGACAGAAAACCTTTCTCAGCAGATCATTCCCTATTTGTCTGCATACATCCCATGGTAGGTACTCTGCCAATATTTGTCATATAATGGCAAAGACAGGGTCAGTTATTACAAGGTTACAGTAGAGTCATCTGAAATGGTTTGCTCTCATTCTAAGGCTTATGATGGGTGTTAAGGGTCAAGTTCAGTGAGAGAAGTGTTTGATGGCGGGAGGGGACCAGGGGCAGGTGGCTACCTATATTTGCATCGGAAAAAAAAGGAGCTGAAATGTGGCCTGGCAGATAATTAGGACAGGGAAAGGGACTTAAATCAGTTCTATTATAATAAAACCCTATAAAGGAACTTGTATTACTTATTAATTTTGCCTGAATAGCAAAATGGGGTCTATTTAATTAAATAAAGGTCTATTATTAGGGGAGAGGAAAGGAGAACCAGAGCTGATCCATATTGTCCCTACTCTAAAGCATGCAGAGCCTTGATACCATGGCCCGAACGGCATTTTCCCCCTCCTGGCTAACATTAACTGGTAACGGAGCGATCACATCCTCAGGCCTTAGACCATTCAGAAGCCACCATGTTGTAATTTCACTCTTACGGTGACAAATGAGAAATCATAAACATTTAATTTGGAGGGAAATTTAACATATTATTCCCTAAGTCCACTTGGCAAGGGAGGGAGGCGATTAATATGAACTCATTATGCCCCAGCAGCATTTCATCACAACGACAGCCACTGGCCTGTTAAAAATCGCAGGTGACAACTCCAGGTTGAAGAAATCCTGCAGGGCTGGTCCTCCTGTCCAAGCGGGATGTGCTGGTCAGTGTATAGACCTGTCCGGATGGCAGGGCCTCCACACGGGGATGCTGGGGTTTTTCTACATTTTTTTTTTTCAATTTAGAAAGTCTCTTTTAGTGCATCTCGATTTCCTTAGGCTTTGTTGCTGCAGCCAGGGAAGAAGGTGAAGAATGAAGCGTCTTATCCTGGCTGGGGCTCGTGGTCCAGAACTGTGTGTTAGTGCACTCTCCCAGTGGGTAGGGATGGAGCCTTAGCCAGATGGCAGAGTTAAGCCCAGTGTCCTGCAGAGGTGCGCCATCACAAAGGGTAATACTACCTTATCGATCGTTTCCACGCTGCCTCCCACAGTTGTGTTAAGCCTGTGGCGAGGACAACCTTTACAAAATGAGATCGGCAGATCGGACTTACTTTCTAACTTGAATGGGAACTTGAAGAAAATAAAAAAAGGATAAAAGCGTGATTTGGAGGAATGGGGTGGGTTCGCTATATTATAGCATAACTGATAAAAATAAAATCAAGCATCTCAACAGAAAGTCACATTGAGTCTTGCACACATGCATGTAAAAGGTGGCCCATTCTTAAATTTTAAGCAGAAATAACTTGATGAAGTTTTATTGAATGATCCCCCTTTTTCTTGTTCCTTTAAGAATGAACAGTTGCTAGCATACTAGCATACCTTCTTAGAAAACAGATGCTCATTTCATCCCAGACCTCACGGACCCAGCATGCCATTTATTTCCAAATTCAGTGAAATGAAGGAGATTTCAGACATTTAAACTGAGCCCAATGCATTGCGTGCTGCAGAAATATCGATGATTTCAAAGCTGTTACACTTTGTGGTTCTGTTCCTTTTAATAAGACATTCCATTATCAGGGAGTTTAAGAAATAATAATAAAAAAGCATTTGGTGAGAGCTGCATGGTAACATTTTTTTAATTGGCACTGCCCCCATCCTTCCAAGGATAATGGGAAAAAGCTCAGACTTGACTGCTTGCATGATTTTTGATTTTACCTTTGTTTGTTACAATGCAGAATTAGGGGGAAAACGGCCATGAGGAACCTTTTTTAAAAGGCTTTCTTTTTATTGTACATACTAATGGGATGAGAGACAAGTAAAAGACAGATTTATTTTTAAGTTTAATCAAGTCCAATAATTATTGCATTGTGGTTACTGCTTTGAGCACTACATTTTCAGTAAGTAAATTATCAGCTGCATTCCTTTTTATTTCAGTTTTTTTTTTTTCTGGAGAGGATTAGCTGTGACTGGGATTTATATGCTATGGGCATCTTTTCCCCTCAATAAATACGGCTTATTGATGCACTGGCTTCCTGAGGCCCCGGTGAACTTCTCATTTTAGACTTAAAACTTTTTCCGTTGATGGCATTTGAGGAGCGAAAATAGCAAAACTGTTCACCTATTTGTCCCGACTTTCCTTGACATCAGTGTCTTAATGGTGCTTTAAGCAGAAATATAGTGAGAGTCTATTATCATTGCCAGTTTTTAAAATATTGTTGTCTTCCTTTCCCCATCCTCCTTCCTTCCTCCATGTTTTTCATAAGTTAACATACTTATATTTTTCTTTTAATTGTTTACAAATTATTATGACATAATGATATCTTTTTTATTTAATACTAAATAATAGAATCTCTATATGTTTTGTCCACTGGCTGGATGGGGGTTATTACTATATCTGTAACCTTAAACATTTATGACTTCTCTGCTGTGAGACTGTTGAAAGTCTTCTATTTTTGTAGTTGGGAAATTTTTCTTTTGCTCTACTCTTTTTTTTTTCTCTCTAAGAACATCTTACTGTGTGTGGGGGCGGGGGAGTGTGGCGTGAAAGTGTGCTGAGGGTGTTTTATTGTTCACGCATCTTACAATTAGGTCAGCAGGATTAACAGACACGCTACTGTGGGAAGCTGAAGCTATCTAAATATACTTCTGTCTCAATATGTAGGATAGAGTATTGTGGTGTCAAGTAAGACCTCTAAATGTTCGACTTGCATGGAACTATATAAATGAGATTTTAAATATCTACCTCATTTTTATCTTACTAAAAGACATGCTTAGTTTTTCATTATACAAACTCACATATAACGATTTATAGACAGTAATCTGTGACTCTCTGTGATCTGTACATCAGTTCCTGCCCCCAGGTCCCTGCAGGTCCCTGCCCTGTTTGGGTTTCTGTCCTGACATCCTTCAGTGATGAACTGTGAAGTGGAGGTGTAAGCCAAATAAACACTTTCCTTCCCAACTTGCCTTTTGGTTATGGTGTTTTATCACAGAAATGGAAACCCTAACTAAGGCTCTCTATCTATCTATCTATCTATCTATCTATCTATCTATCTACCTATCTATCTATATACACTGTATGTTTTGGTTTTGGCTTATTTGTTTGTTTACAATATATCTCAACCATAATTTTTACTTTTCCCACATTTCCCCACTCCACCTCCTCTCTCCCCCAGATCCTCTTCTCCGTTTCCTTTAGAAAAGGGCAGGCCTCCCAGAAATACTCTCTAAGCTCAGCATAAAAGATCCAATAAGACTAGGCACAAACCCTCAAATTAAGACTCGATGAGGCAACCCAGAAGAAGGAAAACGCTTTGTTTTTCTGAAACTGCGTCTATTAACACAGCCCAGGGTAGCCTAGAATGCTTCCGTCTTCCTACCTTAGATTTTAGAGTAAGACCTATAGACCCGTGGCCAGCAGGCATGACCTTGGAGTTTAGGACAGGTACACAACTGAAAGGAACTCCACCCTGTGTGCAACATTCCACGTGTCTGTGCCCCCGAGTCCACTCTTCCTTTACAACATTAAGGAGGAGCTACTGCCCCAAAAGAAAAATAATAATTACTTCATGCCGTTTTGATTTCCAGATTGCTTTGAGAGCTTGAAGGGTATGCATTTGCCAGTCATGGGAATGTATCTTAAATATTTCCAGACAATCTGAAATCAGTAAGATCTCATCCAAACACTAGAACACGGCTCAAATGTACCTCTGTCGCCACAAGTTATTCCTACTGCTGAGCTGCTGAGCTCCTTGGTGGTGTCCTTGCCACAAACTCAAGCACAGAGAACTAGCATTAGTTTTTGAGCGCAGGGGAGGTTTCATTTAAGGCTGTATTACGTCATTCTTCATTGTACCTCACACGCACACACAGTATGAGAACTGCTGATGCAGGGCAAATTTGGCAAAGAGACTGTTCAAAATGAGGCATTGAACTTCACATAACTTTACACTGGTTCTGAATTTTAACCACTCCTCGGAGATACAATTTTAAAGCCACCTCCCCTTTATTTTGTGATACACTATTTCTGTCAGTGAAACAAATGTTTACATAGACGTTACTCTCTTAGCAACATATTGTATGTGTGTAGCAAGTACCTTAGCAACATAGTATTAGGCATGTTGTTGTCAAGCAAATGATACACACAATATTTCCCTTGATTTTGATGTTTTCTGTGGCCATGGCTTGATCTTTGGGTGTGACACCCCATGGTTAGGCAATGTTCAGAACTTGATAAATAGTTATTTAATAAATTTGTCATATTTGGGCTGCTTGCCATTTATGAACACAAGTTTGCTTTTTCTTTTTCCAAGATATTCTTTATTCTTTCCTCTTCTTAAAGAAATTAGAAGAAAATGGATCAACAAGATTATGTTAAGGATGTGTTTCTGCCACCCTTCTGTTCTCTGGTTCTGGAACATGTATCTTATGTGGAAATGGCTCACATCCAAGCAAACTAACTTGCAAAATTAGCAATACAAACCTCCTGAACCATAAAGGAAAAAAATGACCACTTACAGATGTTTAAAGCACATTTCTGATATGAATTTCAGAAATGGAAATATACAAATATAATTAATTTGCTACATTGGCTATAGCTAATTAATTGTTAGTTATTCATTTATCTTTATAAACTAAAAGTGATTTTGTAATTTAATTTTTGACCTACTGAACGGGATGGAACTCACTTTTTTTTCCCCAGAAGCACACATTTGTTTGAAATTCTAATATTCAAAAATATGTTATTTTTAAGATCCAATTTGACCACTCCATTTATTTACACAAAATTTACTTAGAATAAGAGATTATTTGATGGCGCAAAATTATATTAAGTTCTGTTGTTGAAATATTCTTTAAGGAAAGCAAAAACATGAATTTTTAGCTCAGAACATATTTCAATCGGAAAGCAAAGGGGACAGCGTGCAACAAGAAGCTCGTCACTCCCAATAAGAAGTTGTCACTCATGGTGGGCAATCTCCTGTCCCTGTTTGTGGCACTGTTGGAGAAACGAGTTACATGTGTTTCCAACGGCTGACGCTTGGTAGCAATTACTTAGCACCATATGCTGTGGCCTCAAGTGTAAGAAATACTGAAAACACCGTCTATAAGTTATGTATAAACTTAGAAATGTAAATAAAATTTGCTTTTATTTATTTATTTGTGTTTGAGAACGACAAAGAAAGTTGCTGTGTTCGAGCCTTTGACATGTAACAGTCCCTGCCTTGAGTGTGTAGCAGCCCGTGTGCCCGCTGAGACTTGGGGATATATTCTATGGATCCTCTTGACCGCACTCTAGATTCTTATGTGGTCACACTATCACTATTCCCTGGCATAAATTAGAATCTGTTCTACAGCGCTTAAGCAAATTCTCAATGATTTCTGCCCATGGCTGCATTTGGATGGACCCAAGTCATCTTAAAGGACTAGAGGGTAGAATTGGAAGCTCAAACTTTCATTTCCTACTAAATAACACAAAACACTCAAGACTCACCTCTTCCTAATTTTGAGTTTCTAAACACTTCTATGGGAAAAGCCATTTTTCCTAACAATTGAGAGGATCAAATGATTTACATATAAAAGGAAACTTGCTTTATAGTATTTTAAGCACACACATTAACACTGGACAAATGTAAGCTACCACATTAACACTACCAATTTTGAGGATCACTGTTTGAGATTATTTGTGAACCGCATGGTTTGCTCAGGGCCATTACCACTGGTTTAGCATAGTAGCTGCATTACCCGTTCCTTTGGGATAATTGACTGTGTGCGGAGATCTTTAGCACTTCGAACAGTTTAAAGCACATGTTTTGGTAGTGGGCAGATGTCACAGCAAGATAAAGCGATGCCAGGTCCTTCTGAGTTTTTCCCCAGTTTGAATATACTAAGAGTGTGAAGCTGGAGAGAAGGTCTGTACCTAAGAGCACGTATTCCTCTTATAGAGAACCCCAGTTCAGTGCTCTTCTAGACTGTGTTGGGTGGCTCACGGTCACCTTTAACCTAATCACCATGCTTCAGACCTCTGTGGGCAGCAGTACTGACATGTATATAACCCCTTCCACATAGACAGCAATTAGAAATAATGAAAATGAATATTGTGTGACTTTGTCAAGATAATAATTGGTGTATGTATAGATAGTGCCGTATACTCTGAAAACTCTTGCCAGTGCTTTAACTCTTGATTCTTCAAAGCACCGCAGAGCTGAGTATTTGCTTTCTAGGGATGGATCCTGAATGTCTCTGTCTTAGGGAGCTGTTATGTCTCTGGTGCCATAGCATAGTCACGTCTCTGGGAACCTCACGACTTCCTCCTTGAGCCCCATTGCCGTTGACACAGATGTAATAATCACATACTGGACTCATGTTTGGTGACTTCTTCTAAGGGACACAAATTGAGTAAGGCAGTATATTTCCTTTTATTAATTTTTTATTTCTTTTACTCCTACACTGTGATTTTTTGTGTTTTTGGATTTTTTTTGTCCATTTGTTGTTTTGTTTTGTTTCATTTGCTTGTGGTCTGTGGTTTTTGTTTGTGTATTTATTTGTTTTATCATTGTTGTTGTCGGTTTGGAAGTTTGACCGGGCTGTGGGCTGCCAAACAGATAATGAGTGAGTCGAGGTGAACCTAGGAAGCTGTTCAGAAATAGACAGGCATTTGAACCAACAGCCTTAGGAGAGGATTGACTCTCCATTGTGGTAGGCAATCATTCAATTTGAGGGGTAAGCTAGTACAAAAGAGCACAGGAGGGTGCGATGGGCTTGTGTTCTGAAGTAAGAAGTACATCTTGTCCAATCCTCAGGCTTCGGAGCCCTGGAGTTTCCAGGACTTAGGTCTCTGGGGTTTATACCAAAACTCCATTGCCATCTCCGCATAGGTATTTGAGCTTCAGTGTTAGACTAAGCTATATACAGTCCAACCACCGGCCTTCCCATCTCTCCAGCCTTCGGACAGTCATTGACGGGATTTCTTGGCCATCAGAATCATTTGAACCATTTCCTGTAATAAGCATCACCTATCTTCTATTGGTTCTATTTGACTAGCAATCTCTCATAATGACTTTGATTTAGTGTTACACAGGGAAGCTTAGAAGGGAGGGGAAACAAAGATGGTTCCTAATTTTGCTCACTGTAACACCTGACACGCAAGTTTTCCACCATCTCTACCTAGAATCTACTTGATGGAGAGATTTTACATAACATAAATTATATTACACACACACACACATACACTATACATATAGTGCAGCAATGATTACCTTGAACAAAAATCCCTGAAATCATGTCCATATTATATACCTTTGCTTTTTTACACTTCTACTTTCTTTCCTGTCGCAGGAATTTCACATCCACCAGATTTCCCCAATCACCTAGGACCCACATGGGACCACAACCTTTGTTTTTAAGGTCTTCTTCCTACCAGTTCCTTTCAGTGTTTCAACAGAAGGTCTTTGAGAACCATGCAGACAAAAGGAGTAAACTAGATGACTGTTCCATTTCTGGAAGATTGTTTGTTTGCTACAATTTCCTAGAAAAATAACATGTGTCTCGGCTGAACCACAACCCTCCCTTCTCCTTTCATGGCCCTTGGAACCCCGTTGTGTGTCTTTTGACAGCACGGGAGACAAAGCCTCCCTCACCACAGATTCAATGGTTTTGTTATCCTAACATCTATGCCCTCCCTGGGCTTTGCGCACACAAAACTGCTGCCTTCTATTCCCACTAAGCCACACCACCTCCTTCGGAGATCCACTGGTTCCTTTGGTGGTGGCGGGGGAATTTTTTCCAGCAGCGCATTGATGATGTCTCGCCTTTCTCTACTTTCTGTGGTAGGGCATTCATAATTTGGGGTAAGAACATAAAACATACAACAGAGTGGCATTCAGCAAATGGCCCAGAGTGTGGCTTTTATGATTACAAGTTCAAGCAATCCCTTTAAAGATTTACTTTTGGACCCCATGAATTTCACTTTGAGGCCCTCTTTGAAGAGAAATCTCCACCTAATTTAATAATACTCCAAATGTTTCAACCAAGGGAGAAAAGAAAATAAAACAACAAAAGGTGATGTCAGCCAGATCTGAGGTGGACACACAGCCTGGGTTTTGCTTCCCTTGAAGGGCTAGTTGAAACCTTCAGCACCTCAGCTTAAATTGAATTTGGGGGAGAAACATTGCAAAGGGGGCAAAGGGAAGGCTTTTTATAATGTATTCAAAAGTGCCTGCCTGCTCTTCTCCAGTATCCCCCTCCCCTGCCCCCTCGGATGAGGCTTTGGAGGCAAAGGAAAAGGCAGGTGCGGGAACAAACGAGGCTGTGAAAATGGGTCGGTATTAAACCATGCCTGGAGGAGCTCAGCGGCTCTCCCTTTGGGAACCCAAATATGGAACCAGCCCCTGGGACAATGGATAGTTGGATTCTCTGTCAGTCCCCACAGTAAGCGTGGGTCTTCGGCAGCCGACGAGCGGAATGTGGGGCACAGCGACGCGTCCTGCGTGAGTAGATCAATCACAGGTGTGAAAACGAATCATGAAACCTCCGTCGAGGATCCACCCTGGCTAGATAGAGCCTGCGTGACTGAATTCAAGAGCATTTTGTGAGGAGAAAGTGCGTGGGGGGGGGGGGGGGATGAAAAACGGACATTGTCATCAGCAAACTGAAAAGTCAGACAATCCTGCACGACAAAGGCATGGATTTCAGGAAGGATGAGAGACAGACAGCTTCATGCTTCATTCTAGGGCAGCAGGTCAGGTCTGAAGGTTGCCAGGAGAACCCAGCACACGCCCAGCTGTGGTGGTAGGTGGGGGTGGTGGAGACAGGGGTAGCTTGGTGGTCACCTGAATAAGGTTTTCGGACACTGTTGTCATTCACTGGTTTTCTCAGAGGTGGATGCACACGCTCGTGCCCTGGCTACTCTGGCTGGAAGCGGTCCTGAGGGAATCGTTATGATGCCTTTAGACCTCCATTCTGAAGTTGTCAGAGTACTATAGGGCCAGTAAGAACGAACACTTTCCACTGAATAGGCTTCCTGGTTTAACAAACCAGATCATAACGAGTGGCAAGCCATTCTGTAGGTACTCGCAAAGGGGATGGATGGTTTACAGCCTACAGGACTAATTCCCAAAGGGTTACTTCCTTCTGACTTCCGGGACAGTGGCCAAAGAGCATGGCCTACTGTCTGGGGTCAGACATAGTAATGCCAAGTGTATTGCAAGATATCAGCTAGTGTTTTCATTAGATCTTTGGCCACCTTGTATCTTTGATTAAAAAGGAATCCCTGTATATCAACCAAGCTACTGGGGTGCGGGAAACACAGCAACTGTTTGGTCTTGTTCTAAGCGTAAAGGTCAAAGCAGCTGCACACCCATCGTGTTAAGGGCCTCCTTAATCTGGCCTCCTTCATCCTCTGTCCCTCCATCCTGTCTCCTTCTCTTCCCAGCAGTAGGAATTGGAACTGAGCTACTCAGCAGCAGCTTTCTTAGTCAGCCGGCTCCCCTGGGAACCCGGTTGTTTCGAATTCACCACCATCTCCTCCCGCCATCATCCCCTTACGGAAGTCCTGCTCTAATTTTCTGTGAGCAGGAGAGATGTGGCGTGGGGTGAACTAAACGCCCCAAGCCGTAAGCTGTGAGGCAGTTGCACCTTGCTCCCGGGGCAGAGGCTGTTGTGTTTTGTTACAGCAGCATGCAGAGTTGTTATTAGGGTGTTATGGAAACCAGGTGTTAGGCCTGATTAGTTACTAATCTTCCCTCTCCCGCAGCTGGGCTTCAATCTTCGCTTCATCGGGATTATTCTAGCAGGCTAATTTATGCATCCCAGTTCTAAGAACCTTGTCAAATCAACATGGTGGTCTCTGCTGGGTCCTTAATGCACTATAGTCCAGATCACAAGCCTGCTATATGACACATAATTCAGGATAATTGGCAGGCAGTGCTGAAACAGTCCTGTGATTACATGGGTATTGAGAGGAAACTAGCCTCTCACCTATTAGCAGGTAGGCCAGGCTGGGGCTGGTCTGCTGCAGGATTGTAACTGGATAGGGCTGGCTGACTTTTCCAGTTCTGTGTGGTTTTTGATGGATGGGCTGACACTCGCTTTTCCTCTTAATATTTTACCTCTGAAAACACCAAATGAGCCACTTAACTTTATATTTCCTTTTTTAGACTCCATCTCAAGCATTCATTAGTAAATCTTAATGACTGCTAAAATTGTAGGAACCCCTTCACTTGGTATGAAAGGGAAAGAGACCATTTATTTTCACTCCTTTATGCTGCTTTTGCAAACAGCTAGCTTTTGACAACGAACTGTTTATGCCACAAAGGAAAGGTTTGACAAGGTTTTTAATTTTTGACAGGGAACGTGACCGTTTCTGTGTGCCTTGAAACAATTGCTTCTGATGGAAATATTTTAGCACAGCCACAAGGCATCTTAGGCGGTGCAGAGAGCCGAGTTCCCACCCACTCGGCATCTTTTCTATGTGTGTTTGATTTTGAAAACGGTAGAAATAACAGACAGTTGGAAATTTGGGAGACAGAAACAAAATGTTCAAAAATGCCTTGTGGTATTTCACCATACAGTGAGAATTCGCTGGAATATTTCCTTGTGATATTTGTTTTTGCTTTGAAAAGCTACTCTGTGCTTGTTTTGTTCATTTGGGGGTAGAAAATGAACTGTAAATGACCCAGTGACCAAAAGTTGGCCTTGAACTCTGATCTTTCTCTTGTTGCCTCCCAAGGACTGGATTATAAGTATATGCCACCATGCCTGGCTCCGTTTCTTCTTGTATTTCCCTGCTTTTCTGTTATGCTGTATTCATTTTCGTGTATGCAGAGACTGACATTTAGGGAATGTTTGCTTGAAACACTGTTTCTGCACCCCAATAACAGATAAAAAATGAGAGAAACAGAGAAGTTTGGGATAGAAGTCACAGGATCTCTGTGTGTGTGTGTGTCTCTGTATCTCTCTCTCTCTCTCTCTCTCTCTCTCTCTCTATATATATATATATATATATATATGCACACTAATATGAATCCATAAAAATGGAACTAAGCATATAATTTATTGCTTTGAAATTTGTAGCACTTTAAAAAGTTAATGTTACAATTTGCATATTCCAAAATTAAAAATGTAGTGTTAATATGAATAGTTACATATTATTCCTGTTTTATGTAAATACCAAAGTTTAACTAACTCTAATCTGTTTGAGAACATATGCATTTTTAAATGTTTTTCAGTGTTAAAAGCTAATATCCAGTTAGTCATGATTTCCATGTTTGTAATAACAGCATCTGGGCAACTAAGACAGGAGGATTGCCATAAATTCAGGGCCAGTATAGAGAACATGGTGAATTCCAGCTCAGCCTTGGGCTACTTAGTAAGATCCTTTCTCAATCAATCAATCAATCAAGCTGTACTTTACCTAGATATATTACTTTTCTTGAGTGACTTAGTATGCTTGCTCAATATAAATTATCTATGTTGGGATTTGAGACATATAATTGTGGGGAAAGTCTAAATTAAAAGAAAACGATTTGAAACGGTCTCAGAAAATTTCATTGTGGCACTGTTTACCAACTCACATCTATCTGAATTCTTCAAAGCAGGCTGGCTCCAAATGTCTCGTATTTGCATAGCGGAAAATTTTTCTTTATTCCCTTTTGACTAATCAAGCAGGACTATCTCTATTAAATGGTGATCTTCCAGATTGTGGATTCAGACACTTAGAAGATTAGAACACTACCCTTGAGAAGCACAGCCTCCAACAAGCGTGTATGCAAGAAGTAAGAGACACCTAAAAAGAATAATGCTACCAATCTAATATCCAAATTCCGTCTTGGGTACTCTTAACTTACGGCAAGGGGCTATCAAAGAAGGGGAATCACTTTTTATTTCATTTTGCTGTGCTGGACAATGAACCTTCAGCCTTGAACACGCCAGGCAAGCATTTACCCATAAGCTACTTTCTGGGCATTTACTTTTATTTTGAGGCAGGGTCTGACTATGTAGCAGGGGCTGTGGGGGAACTTCCAGCTCACCATCTTCTTCCCTCCCTTGCAGACCACCATGCCTAAGGTGGGACATGGCTGTCACAAAGACACAGGATTCATCCTTAGAGCTGCAGTTTGCTTCCCACCTCTAAGGAGCTTTCCTATCTCATTTTATTTGTGCATATATAGCAGGAAAAATAGGGTTGTGAGGCAGGCCATTTCAAAGTCTGTGTCTGTGGGAGGCACCGTTGTACAAGCCTTTAGCATTAAGCCAAATTGGAATCTGTATTCTGCTTGACTGTCTTGGGCGGATATATTCCAGGTGCTCAGTAAAATGTCCTCTGAAGATTTAGCCAGGTGATTTTTCTTTTCCTTTTTCTCTTATTATTTCACGCGAGCTTTCTAAGGACATGAGGGAAAGAAGGAACAAGGGAACTATAATATGATTTCTAGGTCAAAAAGCTATAAATATTTTCAAGATACACTACGTTTTCCTTTTCTGTACATTTTTATGCTCTTAGCAGCAGTGTTTGAGAGGGCTTGTTTCAGCAGCTCAAGTCATTCTCAAGATATTTATTGCTTGAGAATTACTAATTACTCCAGTGGACAACGGCATTGTGTGTGTGTGTGTGTGTGTGTGTGTGTGTGTGTGTGTTCATAGGAAGGAAGCTTAAATATTTATTTTTAATGAAATTACCTCTCTTAAAATATCTACTGCTGTATTCTTTGATTTGTTTGCATTATTGTATTATTGCATGAACATGCTTGTATTACTTTTATGTTTGTTGTATAACTGATAAATATTTTCCTTATGAATCGTTGTTTATTTTGCTGTCAAAGCAAGGTAGTACATGAGTAAACATTTCTAGAGTAACTGGTTTATCCTTTGGGGGAAGAAAAGAAATTTACATACATGTTCACACCACTTAGGAAAAGGAAGTCTTAAAGGATAAAAATGGAAAGAGAAAATGGGAAGCTGTGGTATCTAAGAAGGCAAACAAAGTCTCCTAACTCTTCAGAAAGAACCACCAAGAAAAATCTGAAAGGGTAACGTGTCTGTATGTGTGGGTGTCACTGTGTATGTATACCCCTATTTTGTAAATGGGATACATTGATTGGTTGATCAAATTAAAATGGTACTCTAGATCATTCCCAGAATGCTTTGCTTAGTATCCCCCCCTTTTTTTTTATGTGAACTGAATTGCTGTTATGGGCTTCCACATGCACATGGAGTACCGCCAAGGTTCCTCCTTTTCTTCTGCCTGCCCTTTGAGACTGCTCTCTTTGGGTATGAGCAAGCTATCAAATCAACACTGTGCTAATAGGGGGACGAAGTTAGCATTCACCTCTGAGCAGGGTGACGAGGATAAACAGGGCAAGGTCCATACTGGACTTGAAGGAACCACCAAGACACTAGTCACCTAGGGAGTTGTAGGACTTGAAATGAGTTGTCAACAGATCAGATGGGCAGTTTGCCGAGGATTGTGAATGATATATCAACAAACTAGATGGGATTCAAAACTTATGAAAAATCTTTTTACTCTTACATGTGAATTTTCATTGTTTCACATAAAAGTTGTGGCCAGGGCAGGGAAGGTGACCTTACTGCATTTTGGGAGGTCGCTAGATGTACTGTTAACTGTGACACATGCTATCAGCAACCAAAAGAATAGCATGTTCTCAGGTGAAATGTGGTATCAACCTCCAGGACTGACAGTAGATGATAAAAATGTGCAGAACTGTCTTGTGGCTGCTGCAGGCACAGCCAAACTGACCATCACTACCCTACATCTTTCCTTCCATCCTAGGTCAGGCCACATCCTTCACTCATCTTGGACCTGATGCAAGATTTGCATGCCAACCACCAAGGTCTAATCAACTTACTCAGTTTCAGGGTGCCACCAATAGGTTCATGTTGGTAAATACACACAAACATTGTTTCCCCACTCTCAAATCCATTTTCTTTATTTGTGGAAAAAGGGAGCTCTAGATAGGATAAGAGAATCCCAAACTGTTCATGGCATAGCTTATCAGAGACTACATGAAGACCGAGAGGGCAGTTCTCCTGGTGGCTGGCACAACACTTCTGAAAGTCTACTATGTAGAAACAAGTCTGACTTAAGAAACAAGATGCAGTCCTGTTCTCTTATATTGGCTTTGGCTACACTCAGTGTGGTTGGAAAACTCTCCCTTTGTTGAGATGTAATGGATAAAAGGGAGCGCCTGTTTCTCAGGGCTATAGACATATGGAAAGTCATTCATAAAGTAGTGAAAGATGATGCTTTTTGTACCTAACTCTCTGTGAGAGGTTGAGGAAAGAAAGAGAATTTATTATAGGACATAAATTTCTGCATGGATATGAGAAGGCAACAAATAAATCAACAGTATGTGGAGGTCTGCTTAGCCTTCTGGGCAGGAGTCTGAGATCAGTGATGGAACATATATGCATTTGAGTCTGTGTTGTCCCCCCACTGCACTGAAACACACACTAAACACTTTCTTCTTAATGGGGAGAGCCTGCTGAAATGGGAAGGGCTGAGAGGAGAGAAAGTAGGAAACAGCCAATCTATCTTGTTCACAAAAGGTATCGTTTCAGCGCCAGTTCCTGTTTGTTTTAAATCCATTAAAAGAAACCCAGTGCTCTGAATCAGTGGTCAGGGAGACAGACATCATTATCCACATTTGTTCCTGACACCTCGGGGTATGTTATCAGGCCGTGCTCCTGGGAAATCACTGCAGGTGTGCAGTGCCTGAGACTGTTAAGTGGAAGTGTGACTGGGATTCCCCTGGAAACTGGGCAAGAGATCACTTTTTAAAAAGTGTTTCAACTTGCTCTAAGTGGAGTCTGAGAATCCCTTCCTTTGTGCACAGCCTAGGAAATCTCTTCCCAATGTCATATGTATCAGATAGGAATGAGGCCTGGGCTTATTCCCCATCAACATATGGGACCACTTCTATATTTTCATATAGAAATCCCTTCAGCAGAGGGTGTGGAGTGATCCATAGGAGCAGGCTTGTGTCTGGGGTTCATGCAGCCATTTGAGCCTAGCACTGTTTGTGTCCTCAGGTGTTGTTGAATACAAGGCCCACTAAAATACTCCACAGTGCTGCTGTCAGCTTTTGATGACAGTGGTGGCAATGAACTTGCTGATGGTGACAGTGACAATTACCATCAAGCTGGTGCTTACTATGTTCCAAGTGTTCTCTGAGGAGCTTCACAGTTATAAGTTGACTTGGAGCTTTGTGATAGGCTTGGAGCACCCTGCTTCACAGAGACCTGCCATTGTCCAAGCAATCACTGTTTTTATCCTTTTGGGTGATGAAACAGAGAGTCTCAAGCTTGAAGTACTTTACCCACAATGACAGACAAAACTGGATCTTAAGCAAACAAGGGGTCCATCTCATTTCAAGCCCAGATTCTTCCCATGCCATCTCTGGATAGGACAAACATTTCTTCAAAGATGCATTGCTATTGTTACAACAAATGGGATGTTTGGGCTAGATGTTACCCTCATCATTAAGATGACATATCTTCTCTAACCACCACACCTTGCTCGATCCAGACACAGAATGGCCATGTCATGGGAAAGCCACTTTCTGGGTAAAGTCTCAAACCATCATGGTCCAAGGATGCGTCGGAAAACATTCCACTCCTCCGCTTCCCGCCCATTCAGCTAGGTGTGAATAATGGAAGAAGACATAGAAAGCAAAATCCCTGCTTTCTTTCCCAAGTCTGGATTTTCTCATTCTAGCGTGACCCACTTTAGGCAAGATTTCCACTAATGAACACATATGCTAGTTTCTGATTTCTGAACGTGCATTAAAGCTCATCTAATGCAAAATTAACCTATCTTTATTACTGGAACTGTAGACTATTAAGGTAGCATGCAGAGTTACAGAATTATACATTTGGAAGAGATTTCCATGGGAAGCACCTGCAATTTTTATAAAAAGGGTTCCCCCTCCTCCTGAAATTGGGTTTTGAGTGAGGGATTAAGGAAAGCAAGAGGAACAGAGTGTTAGGATGGGACATTTCTTGAAGGTCACACACTCTAACTTTTGGTCCCTGGACAAACCCAATTTAGCAAGGATCATTATCCTTAGGAGGTACTGACATTTGCAATGCAGGATATAAAAATAGTCAATGCCTCAGAATGTTAGCTGTGATAAGCACTTGCTTTGTACTCTCATTAATCCTCACAAAACCCCTAAAACATGGGTGTTACCCCCATCTTTATTTTCCAGAAAGGAATGCCAAACTCAAGGCTTCCATTTGAAATTATACATCTATTAACTAATAAATCCAAGTGAGCTCTGTAAGTTGCTAAATACACTTAACCGTGGTGCTTTCGTCTAGTGACTTATTTCCTAAGGAGATTACCTCTGGTAGAGAACACCAGCTAGACCCCGAGGACTTATGAAGTAGGTTTACTAATTCAAGCAACAATAGAAGAAGAGGAAATTCCAGGGGCAGCTGGTGGAATGGGAGAAAGTAGGTGGTAGAGAATCTCAATGGAGAGAAGTTCTCGTACCAGAAGATGGTTCTGTAATCACAGGTCCCATGCTTGATTTATTAGCCACATCCTGTTACTAGCGTTTACATTTTAAGGGAAGACTTCGGAGTCTTATCTCAGGGAAGTGACATATTAAGCCATTATCAACCATTTGTAGCTTAAATGAATGTGTCCAATTAGAATGCAGTCACCTCCAGGAGGCCTGAAGGAACTGAGCTGTTAGACAAGCAAAGCCATAGCTTTTATTGACCACATACTATGCACACAGTATAAACCTGGTGTCAAAAGGAAAGCAGAAAGTAACATTTCTTTTCTGTAATAAGACATCTTCGATTTGTGAACATTATGATCTCATATGAGGACATATGATGATAGTCAATTTGAGTTTATAGCATGGAAGCTACAAACCTTAGCAGATGCGGTTTATTTTAAACTTTATTGTATGCGTTCTGAAATAAATGGTTAAAACTCAGTCTTATGACCCGTTAACAAATTGTATCTAATCTTAAAACTACCACTTAATAAAAGATCTAATATTTTGGTGCTAAAATTAAGAAAGTTTCTTTAAGTCAAAAAAAATGTTAAACTAAGTAAAGAGTGAATTTGAGTTTTCTTTTAGATTTCCCATGCCCTGATGTGTACACCTGTATTTAGATACTAATGTTATAATGTGAATATATATACCACAATAAGTTTAAGTGTATTTCAAATAAATCAGTGCAATAAAATCTTAGATAATTATCAGTGGAATTCCATAATATTTATCATCTGCCACAACTAGACCTATTCCTACACATTGCCTCTGACACCCAGTTTTTGTTCATTTCCTATTAACCTTGACTGTAAGATTTTCATGAATCCATGCAAACTTGTAATCCAATCAACTCTTACATCTATAGAATACGATACCACCTGTCTAGAGAGGCCACCATTGACTGTGAAATCACAAATGTCAAGGTTAGCTGCACTGTCAGGGGGATCCCACCCAGGGTTAACTGAGGACCGAGGCTGCTGTTGGCTTTAAACGGCCATAGGAAATACAGACATAAAGAGGGCCATCTTCACTAGTCATCTTTGGAAGAGCCAAGGCATGTCAACTAAGAAAGATGAAGGGACCTGGCAGAAACCCATGGCTAGAAAGTGTCCAAATAGAGGCTTTCCCCACATCTGTCTCTATCTAAAGGCTGTACCATTTCCAGCTTGGCTCACTGACACCCTAGGAGAGCTGCGGAGGTTTCTGATGGTGAGGAAGCCATTCTAATCTTTGCCCCTTATTCCTGGAACAGAGCCTGGCAGGTAGTGTTCATCCCATCAACATTCGTTAAAAAAAGAATATGGGTTGGGCTTTGAAAGGGAAGAAGTTTAATTTTAAGGGCCCAGAGCCATCTTAACTCTCCAGTACAGAAATTCTTTTTTTTTTTTTAAATTGTATTTTTTTTTTTTTTTTTTTTTTTGGTTTTTCGAGACAGGGTTTCTCTGTGGCTTTGGAGCTCATCCTGGAACTAGCTCTGTAGACCAGGCTGGTCTCGAACTCACAGAGATCCGCCTGCCTCTGCCTCCCGAGTGCTGGGATTAAAGGCGTGCGCCACCATCGCCCGGCCAGTACAGAAATTCTTATCATGGACCAGAAAAGGAAGTTGTCTGTGCTTTAGCCTTCCTTGGAACCGAATTCAGGAATCTCCATGGAACAGGGTGAGCGTGTTTCAGCATGAAAACAAGACAGCCTCCACCCCACCTTCTAGGCATCTTCACAGTAATGCCCCTAGTGTCTAGAATCTAATCTAGATATTAGTCCCATATTCTCCTTTATAAATGTCCATAAAATGAAATGTACTCATCTCTTCTTTGAGCATTAAGTATCGATAACTTTCTGTATATCTATCTTTCTCTATATTTGTGTGGGTGGGGAGCAAACAGGAGATTGGAATGAGCCTGGGAGTCGGGGTGGGCAATGACTTGTGACGTAATATCCCAGGTTAATTGAAACCAATTTTCACCTTCACTACTGACCATAGTCATGGCCATCACTATAGAGGGGCCAGGCAGGCAGCTTTAACAGGTGATGGAAGCTTAGTAGAGAATTAGGACAATGCAGAAACTATGCTTCTCTAAAGGGGAGAGTCATTTTTCAATCTCTGTCAATTGCACAACAGCCAAGCAGCTTTGGCCCATCTAATTTGCAAACAAGGAGCCACGCATCCAGACACTTCTGAGGTATCCCGCCTTCTAAAATGGCTCGTTTGTGTTTCCAAAGAGGACATGCACGTGGATGTAATTCACAGGGATAAATTATCCAGGTAGGATAATACAATGGAAAGAGGGGTTAGGCTTGGAGTGCCATGCTAAGGCCTCTAACCTAAGTGTGACCCTTTGTCTTCTTTTCCTGGGTTCCGTGAATGGAATGATAAGGGAAGTAACTGGTAGGCTTCCCGTGGTGATGAAATATTTGCTTCCTTTCAAAACAGATGAACAAAGGAGCAAAGATTTTGGTTGAAATATTCAGGGCCTAGCTCTCACCTTAGGTGTGTTCCTCCCTTTGCAAGGGAGCTCAGTCTCAACTTTCAAATACGTGGGGATCAGACCCCATCCTGTCCCAGCTGTGCCACTGGGCTTGTAGCACAGACAGTTGAGGTGCTTTTCCCCAAGGGAAGCAGTGCCTCCAGGTGTGCTAATAATAAAATTAATAGCTTAGAGAAACTGCTTGCTACAGCAACAGCTCAAAAAAAAAAAAAAAAAGGAAGATCAATTTCAGTGTTTAACTGTCCTAATTCCATCGTGTATCCCCAACCCCAGCCCCCCGTGAGCCCAGCTCCATCTCACGGCTAATCAATAGATGCCTGATTTAAGACAAAGAACTCGTTTCAAGATTAGAAGTCTTTGTGAATAAAAAGATGTATGGTGAATCTGTCAGGACCCTTCAGTGCTCAGCTTAGCACTACGACCCGAAGGGGGGTGACTGGATGATATGAAGATGATATGAAGGGAGTGGCATTCCTGTGCCCTGGAGAGCCTTCTGCCTATAGACAAAGAAGGACTAGCCCAGCACCAGCGGTGCTGCTCATGGCATCACAGAAAGAAGAGTTTATAGAGTTGCTGTGTGCTTAAAGGACGATTAAGCATAAAGATATGTGAATACCGAATGCTGTGAGCTGCTGGACGTTTCGGCTCTAATCGCTCTGTTATCTGACGATTTGATTTGGAACTCCTCACGGCTGGTTTTCTCATCTCTCAGGGAGAAAGAGCAACTTGTGATCAACTTCTTAGCCACTGCCCTTGTTTCTGTGATCCAATGATCTTTTGAGGCCAGTCCCTTTTGGAGGCCTTTCATTCCATGTTTCTGACTCTCCCCAAAATTCACTGCATTTGCCTCCATGGACATAAATTTCTTCAGTTTTCTGGAATTCACTGAAGCTAGCCTTCTGCGCATCTTCTTTCTCGGTGATTGTTGTTCATTCCCTGCTCTGAGTGCCTCTTTAAGTGCTGTCCTTTCTCTCATTTTGCATATTTTCTCATCAAGGGAATAAGCTTTTCCCTGTTGAACTCCCCCTAGTTGAGGGTTTGAGAACCAGCCTTAAGTTTGCAGAAGACAGAAGAAAGAAGGGCATATCCAGGATTGCACACAGGGCCGTTTAGCAAGGACAAATGGTCATAGATGTTTGTAATGTGCATCAGAAAAGAAATGTAGAGTATATGAGTGTACATGTATGGGCTGTGTTTTCATTAGGTCCGAAAGTGAGCCTATTTCAAAATAGAATGTATCTGGTTTATCAGAAAGCAATATCAAAGAAGCCAAACATACTCTTGATTATAAATCACTATGTATTACTCTACATAGTCCACTTATAATGGACTAGGAAACTCGGCAAACAAACAAAGAGGGCTGCTACTCTGGGACAATTAGCTCAAGATGGCTACAATCATGAATTCAGACCAGCTTGCTAGGCAGGAGAGTTCTTGCTGCCCTTCGATGTATTTCCCGATTGCTTAAGTAAGTCCTTAAGCCATTTTACAGATTTTTTTTTCTGTAAAAAAACTGTTCAGTAAATTTGGAGAAGGGGTGATAGTATGGAAGATGATACAGAACTTAAGAATGAGTCTTTCACTGTGTGTAGGGACTGCGGCAGCAGTTATAAATCCACACTTTTCGTAAATGTGTGTAACTAGATATTGGTTACACTATTACCCCAAACGAGAAGAGGCACAGCATTTGAGTGAATGCCCTGGGTGATTCTAGCTGTGACCCTAGCAATGTAAATTTACAGATTTTATTTTAAATACTCTCTGTCACTGGGCGTGCATTTCCTTTTCAGAATATAGAGGTTTGTAAAATGTTTTTTTAAAGTCTTGTTTGGTTACAAAGCCAGTGGAAATCCAGCTCCATTTCATTTGTGCAACATAAGAACCCTGTATAAGTAGAGCAACGCTGGCTTCCAAGACCATGAATGCATTTCCCAGAGGAAAGCTGAAACAAACCAGGCATCCTAGGGAAGAGGGAAGGAATGAGGAAAAAGCACAGAACATTGTACCTACCGTGCCATTAACCTGCCTGCCAACTTCATCTCTTCCTTGCCAGTGGTTTTCAATTTCCTTTGAGGACTTTTTTTTCCTTCGCTTACAACAGTAGTCACAGTGAAAATTAGGATTTTCCTGCAAAAACGGATTCTCTTTCTTGCCAGATTTGTTAGGGAATATTTATTGCTAAAAGGAGAAATGTTTATATGTATTACACAAAGCTAACGGGACCTGAGTTTTGTCCCCAGTAACGTGATATTCAAGTCAAGGTAAAACTGTTATTGTACGCCAAGCGTTTGATTGGGATTCTATTGCCTTTTAAAGATACGATGCTAGGTAAATGAAAAAGAAGAGAAAGAGTCCGACTCTAATGACCTTCATTTTCCATCCCGAAAATGAATGGTAATAGCCTGAAAATAGAGAAGTTCCAGTGAGTTAGGATTCATAAATATTAAATGTAATGGAGGAAAATCACAGATCTTTAAGAAATTAACTTGAACAAATGGTGATTTTAGTTACGATGTTGTCATTTTGAGTAATGGTCATTAACACAGTGGATTGTAATGGGTACAGGCTTACTGTATGGAAAGAATGCCTTCTGATTAACTCGTGATTTTTCTCCTGATGCTGCAGCCCGCTTATGACTGTGCTATATATCTCTCATTTAGAGCTTGTGATTGGCTCCAAGGACTCTTTGTGTAGAGATGCGTGTGCTCTGTTTTCATGATTAAGCTTTTTTATGATTAGTCTCCGTTTTCCTTTTTGTTCCAACTTTTACTATGAATAATACCCAGTGCTTTAGAGCACTGATTGGCTGGCTGATGTAATTGAGCTCAGATGTGTCCTCTTGGTCTCCATGTTTGTACGCCTGATCCAATCTGGGTTCTTTCTTTCTGCCTGGAGACCATGCTGTCGAGTAGTTTAACAATCTCTCAGCATGGAACGATCTCTATTACAACCTAAGCACAGTCTAACTAACTTCAAGTCAAGTAGTTGTTGTTGGTGGTGCGAAGAAGAGCTTCTGTTGTTGATCAGAACCAGCTCCTTATAACACATAAACACACACACACACACACACACACACACACACACACACACGCGCCCTAAAGATGAGTGTTAAAGTTGTAGGTGTTCTGAATTTCCTGGGAAGAAATATCACAGAACAACCTTCCTCAACAACTCTATGAAAGCTTTCTCCTGCCTCTGCAGCAGGGAGTCTTCTTCGATATTCTTGAGATCTCTTTGTTGCTCTTCTCCTGGTCCTCCAACATCCCTTTTCCCATGGTCTTGTCTCTCTACTATATTGGTCCTCACATTTACCATTCCTTGCACTTTCTTTTGTTAAAGTCCCCACTAGTCTTGTCCAGGCATTTATAATCTGCATCGCCACTCCTAAGATAGTAAGGAGCCAACTTTATTCATGATTCATCCTTATTTTCAGGGAAAGTAAAATGACTTAAATGGCATTCATTTATGATATTTCTTATCCTAAAATTGACCTTGCCTTTGTGTCTATGTTCTGTATGGGGTAAAGCAATATCTCTTCTTATTTAGCGATTTTCTATCTAGGATGGTCAGTGTTATTTATCCACTTGTACCTATCATCACACTCTACCTCTTAGTAGGAAAATCATAGCTGGTGACTCCCCCCCCCTTTTTTTCTGGTCATATAAGTGGCATTCCAGAATTAGAAAGATTTCAGATTGCCTGTGACACAGATGTGGACACTTTTCCACAACAACTATACTCAAGAGTCACCTGTGAGGATCATGGTGAAGCCAACCTGTGAGGAGGATGTCTCTGACAACCCTTTGGCTAGGCCTGCCCTTCCTTTCTCCCACTGTATCTGTACTGGTCTCCCACGGGATCATCTCTTTCAGAGAACACTGACTCATGAGTCCTCCCTTCAGGCTCTCTTTGATGGAACTTGGGCTAATATTAAGTCCCATGCAACAAGAATTGCTGTTCGTATTTCAGAGAAGAGCCTGCAGTCTAGTAATTGTAAGTAGTTCATCAAATGCCACACACATTGTGTAGAAGGAGATGCTAAACCTTGAATCTGCACAGTTACACTTTGACATGTTTTTTCTACCAGACAGCTTTCTCTCCCCGTGATCGTTGGCTACTTTTCCAGAGTACGGTCTACATTATGTCAAGTCCCTGCTTGAAAGGACAAGG
Organism: Microtus oregoni; assembly: GCF_018167655.1. Taxonomy (NCBI): domain Eukaryota; kingdom Metazoa; phylum Chordata; class Mammalia; order Rodentia; family Cricetidae; genus Microtus; species Microtus oregoni. The sequence goes on from NW_024543086.1 coordinate 11,305,093, forward strand.
GATCCATCTCACTTCCCTAAATTCTATACATTGCCACTCATGACCCTCACAGGCAATAACAGGTGGATGGCCTCCCTATTAGTTCTCAGAGCACCAATTTGATGTATCTTTTGTTCCCAGGCACTTGGTGTGATTCAAATGCAGGTCCTCCGTCTCCAAATGCACCTCTTTGCCTCATACTACAATCTATCTCTGCAATGTTCTCCATTTTCCTTTCCATAGAACACAAAGAACTTGCCTCACGCCCTTAGTGATAAACACTTGTGTGAAGCATTCCCTGTTCTTCCTTGATCAAGAAAATGTTTTCTTCCTTGACCTATTGTAGAAATTCATAGTTTTCTTTCATATCAACTAAGGTTAAAAGGCAGCAACGTCTATGGCATGTTAAGAGAGCAAGGAGTAGGGGCCCTGCCTGAGTTCATTAGTTCTGACTGAGCCTTAACTTGGCTGAAACCTGTTGTGTGATCATAACAGCAATAATAAAAATTTCTGGTTGGTTTCTAGCTTATCATGATTATGAATCCCTTTTAAGTTTTTTTTTATATTTCCTAATATTTTCAAAAATTTCAAATTTGTAGAAGTTTTTTCTGGTGACCAAACAAACAGTTAACTTTAGACACCAGAGAAGGTAAGAAGACAGGCAGCGATAAAAACAAAACAGGAAAACAAGAAAAATGAGATGGGGCTAGGGCGAACAGAAAAAAGAAGCAGAGCAGGGTTGGAGAGTAGCTTAGCAGCTAAAAGTACTTGTTACTTAGGCAGAGCACAAGGATTCCATTCCCAGAACCTGTATCTATCCATAACTCTTGTTCCAGGAAATTCAGTAGCCTCTTTTGATATCACAGGTTGACAGGCACTAGGCACATATATGATGCAATGCATACATTCAAGAAAAAATCATACAGATAAAAAAATGAAATGAATACATCTAAAAAGAGAGGGGTAGTAAAATTGGATCCATTATAAAAGTGTGATAACATGATATCTGAGAAAAGGAACTTTAACAATCAGGAAATGTTAAAATTTACAGTGAGAAAAGAGTGGACAATATAAAAACTATATCTCATTCCCTTTGTTTTGTCATCTCTGGAGGGACTGGTTATTCATAGTAAAGACTATTCTGAGGCCTTAAAATGGAAACAGAACCTACTGACTACACCTGGGAAAATGTGGAATAATGGCCAAGAGGAAAGGAAAAGAGCAGTGGGACAAATTACATGAGAGAAAAGGAAATAGTGGCATCAATTAGTCGTCAGGATAAGTTCACAAAGAAATTAATTGAAACAATAACTCCAAGTTTTCAGAGTGAAAGGACATAATTCAGTGAGAAGAATGATGGTATGGAGACATCGCAGCAGGACCAAATGGACCAACGATGACACAGCAGGGCAGTCGCTGCAGATGAGACTGTGTGGATTTCCAGTGCATCTGTCTCCTCCTCTCCAGTTAAGCATGCATAGGCATCCTCAGCAGAATCTTGGTTAGCATCCCCATGTTGATTATAGAACGCAGAAGGGCCACATTTCCAGCATCCAATCCCGCAACCGCAATGGTAGAACAGAACACAGTGGTACTACTGGAAACAAGTGGCCCTGATGGAGGGCACTGAACCAAAGAGAATAGAATAATAGAGCTTGACCTTCTTTGGAGTAGAGTCCTGTTTACCAAACTCTTCCTTCAAAAGTCTCAAGACTTTTCACTCAAAGCAAGTCTTCTGAAGCCACAGTTCCCCCCTGTGTATACATCAATCCAGGTGGCTGTTCTCAGGTACAGACCTTATACAACTGCTACAAATGACCCACTGAAATTCCTTATCAGAAATGGGGTGATGGCAAAGATTATGCTAACTTCGCCACTGTCTACTTGTTGGCTCTCTATATACCGCTCATATCCAATAACCCCAGTGTATTTATCTCTGAATGGAGATGATATATTTATCCCACTACATTGGCTTGATGATTAAACAATAATACAAAAAACTTGTTACAGAGTATAATGCATAGGGAACCCTTCCACTAAGTATGTCTCTTTCTCTTCAATGTTCTAACTCCTATCTCCGTAGTAAAGACAAACCTAGATCCTTCATGCTTATAGGTAGAGCCATTTGTGTTTTGAAAATTTTAATCACAGACTACTGGAATACCCCCATCCAACATCTTTTGTTTCAAATTTTTTTATTTATTTTTACTTAAAAATATCCACCTCCTCCCCTCCTCCCATTTCCCTCCCTCTTTTCCCCCCAGCCCCCTCCCACTCCCTCTCCAGTTCAAAGAGCAGTCAGGGTTCCCTGCCCTGTGGGAAGTCCAAGGTCCTCCTTCCATCCAGGTCTAGGAAGGTGAGCATCCAAACAGGCTAGGATCCCACAAAGCCAGTATATGCAGTAGGATCAAAACCCAGTGCCATTGCCCTCTTGGCTTCTCAGTGAGCCCTCCTTGTCCACCACGTTCAGAGAGTCCGGTTTGATCAGATGCTCCATCAGTCCCAGTTCAGCTTGCTTTAGTGAGCTCCCATTAGATCAGCCCCCCACCCAACTTCTTATGATGCATGCTTTAGAAGTTTTGTAGTATGAATGTACAAATGCAATAATTAAGGCTGCATTCCATGGGTGAATATGGCTAAGCATGATTCTTTACAAATTTCTCTCAAAACTGGGGTGCCAGCACATCTACATTTCTTCCTGGAGCTTGAATCTAAGTACAAGTTTATCACATATTTGGATCACCATGTTTCTTTTGTGTGTGTGTGTGTGTGTGTGTGTGTTTGTTTTTGCTTTGTTTTGTTTTTATTTCCTGTGGCTCATTGATCAAGCAAGCTGACATATTCAATCCTTCCATCCTTGGGAGCCCTTCACTTTACATCACTTGTTTTACTTATTACTCTTCTTAGACTGTGTCTACTCCTGTTATCCAAGAGAAAATTCTACTTGTAAATATCCATCTGATTACACCAAGGGCAGTGGAGGAAAGTCTCCCCATTCTGAGGTCAAAAGCTTGGGATGGCTCATCTGTCTTCTAAGGTGTTTTATCATGCAGCGCGTTACCTGAAGCGATGAAAAAGGTGATACTGGGAGCAGAAGCTCTGGATACCAGCGATTCAGAGCCACGCCACCCACTTCACATATACTTCAGTCTTCTTAGCTTAACTGAACTTGTCATCATATGCAAAACCACAGACGTATCTCTAATTCCTTGGTCTTGCAGTTTGATCGCCTGTGCCCTCCTATTGAAGCCTTTGTGGCTCATCTAGTCTCCCTGCCATCTTCAATGGACAGCCTCTGGGAAGGAGCAGACTTTGACAACTAGAGTGGACACTCCCAGGGTCTGTTGTGATTTTTGGCCCAATGCAAAGGCAGGAATGCTTTAACCAATGCTTGAAACCAAGCACACCCCTAATCCCTTTAAAGATTTAGCCAGACCCATAGCATAGAATGAAGATCAGCTTAGGATTTGGGTTCTAATGTTTATCCATAGAACAGTATTTGGTACCATAGAAATCAACAATTTTTGATTCGTTAACCTTTTCTTCTATAAAATAAAACATTATCAAAATTCAGTCTTTTCATCACTAAATATATTGTACTCAAAATTTACAAATATTTTACTGCCAAATACATTTATTCCCCAATGAATAATTTTTTCTTGTATTTCCTATCAAAATCATTAACCCTAAATCTTTGAAATGCTTGACCAAAAATGACTACAGCTAACCTTACCTTGAACTGAAGAACTGGTTACCACATTAAAAGGAAGCTAAACAAAAAGGAAAGAACGGAATGAAACTGTGTCCCAGAGGCAGACAGAATAGTGACATAGAGCTACAGTTATAAGGCAATACAAAAGAAAAACTTTATGGGAAACAGAAAAGCAATTTCTTTTAGTTCTTTAATAATTAGAATTTAATATGATGAAATGTTTCCTAAGTTTCCATTGGGACCCTGCAATACCAGATTATAAACCATGAGGTTGAATGGTTTCCAATTTCTAAGATTTGTTTTGTTAAATTCCAACATGTATTCGAATTATCAGAGATGGGACGCTGGTAGAACTTTTTTGTGGACTGGGGAATCTTAGCTGCTCACAGAGCATGTGTGATCTAAATCCAGAAGTCTCAGTGCTCTCCCTAAGCCTTACAGAATGTAGATGAGAACAGCATTATCGTGTCCCTGCTGGATGTTACACTGAGGAAATACATGCCTAGTAGCCCTGTTTCCGATTTTAAAATGAACTGGAAATCTGGATTTTATTTGATACAAAAGAATCGTTATAAAATACTGATGAATGGTCAGTCTTCAAAAAACTTACACAGAACCATGGTCACATGCTTCTCTGAGGTAAGTGAAGTCCAGACACCGGGTTTGCAGCCAGACGTGGAGTCAGGAATGGTGAGGCCTAGAGGCTGCAGTTCACGTTCTCTGTGCCAGGCACTTCTGTCAATCAATTCTAATCACTTTGGTGTTTTATGTTTGTGGTTGCTGGTTGTTGAATCCAGAGCCTGTGCCTGCTACGTGTGTGTTCTGTCAATAATCAGGCTAAATTCCCTGCCTCCCTTATGCCGTATTTTCCTTGCTATGAGAGAGACATCATTTATGAAGACACCTTCTAATGTGTATAGGATTACACAAATAGCCACTGAGGAACTCTTGTTTACCCTTTATTGCCTTTAAGAAGAAAGTACTGTTATATATAACTAGCTTTCTCAGGAGATATGAATTCTCATAAAAGGGTATAGGGTAGGGACGATGGGTCAGGTAGAGCCACAGATCGATAAACATACTTTGGTACATAAATTTTTGGTTATTTTCAGACATTTTCTTTTGTTTTCAATATTCCAACAAGTGCACATTTATTTCGTGCAAAGTTATGATTGTCTAAGGCAAACTTCTGTGGCTTAATGTCTATTTTTAACATTTCTAAGCTAAATGTCGATGGCTCAGCCTTTCGAAATATGGCGTTAAATACACTCTCGGAGGCACCGCATCGTGGGGAGAGAGCAATTGAATGGCCTCATAAATTTGAACTACTAACTTAGGAGCGAGAAGCACTATGAAATAAATAATTCAGACATGCACGGAAGAACACTTGAACCACATGGACATAATCAATGTTTTCTGTAGGCACAGAGAATGCATATATCACTTTAGGAATTGGACCGTAAATCTGCTTATTTCATTGTATTGGTGTAGGTAGGATCTCTTTTTGAAACAGATGCAATATTACGTAAAGTAAGTTCATTGGCGCTTTACCGTTATCCATATCTGAATTCATTTGTATGGGGCAAGATCATCTGTTCCATCTCTGGCTCCTGGTATTGAAAATCATACCAGATCACCACAATATATAATAGAACACAGTTGTTGTCTCCTCTTCTGGAAGCCATTCTGTTTTGCCCTGTTACTCAGTGAGACCCACACATTTTGGTGGCTTTGCTCTCAGCTCCCAGTGAGAAGGAAAAGTAATATACAGCTCCTGGCTCATGGGAGCGTCAGCGTGGACAGTGTGAAGATGTGCCCTTCAGTTGACTGCCTTCTTCGCCACGTCCATCTCTTCTTGCTCACTTAGAACAGGCAACCACTCTGCCCTGGCATTTAGGATATATCCAAGAAATACTCAAAATGTTAGTTGTTTTCTAATGTTGTTTTTCCACAACTTACACTGAATTTTTCTTATGTAATTTCTGTTTGTTGGAAAAATGACCGTTTTCCCTCTCTTATGATTTACCTGATTCTTTTGGAGTGCCAGAATGTGAAATCTCACATCCTGAGGATCCAGGAGATATTCTACCTGATGGAGGGAGCAACAGTAAAAAGAGAGGGTCAGGTCTGTGCAGCCAGAAAGTCATGAAGTTTCATAGAGATGAACCCGTCTTACCTCATCCAGCTCTCAGTCGCCATAGAATAAATATGGCATTTGGTTAAAGATTGTTAACCTTTTCCCTCGTGTCTTGCTTACCTGTACTATCATGAAGTTCTAGGAATTCTAAGGAAACCAGGTCTCATCTTCTTGCACTCTGTGAGATGAGTTACAGTCTGTAAACAGGGATGTATTGGATAAAATGCTTAAGTAACAGGAGCTCTGCAGAATTCCTATTCTGCCCATTTTAATAGTTACATATATATCTATAGTTACATACACACACACGTGATAAGACTCCATGATGCCTTGGGGATAAGATTCATGTGTAAACATGAACTTCATTCACATCTACCTATACTTTGGGCACATAGCCTGGAGGTAATTTCATAAAAGATTTTAATAATTTCGTGTTTAGGTGATGAGCTGTTGTATAAGGTCAGGCTTTACATTGGTGCTATCATGTCAATGCACAAATGTTTTCAGGTTTTGGACCATTTTTAATTACATATTTTTAAAAGATTTCTTAATTTTTATGTGTACAAGTGTTTTAACAGTGTGTGTATGTGTGTACCACCTGTGTTTGGGTTGCCTATAAAGGCCAGAAGATGGCACTGGATACCGTTGAACTAGAGTTGTAGAAAGTTGCAAGCTGCCATGTGGCTGCTAGAAACTGAATCTAAGTCCTCTTGAAGAGTGGTCAGTGCTCTTAAATGCAGAACCATCTCCCAGCTCCAGATTTTATATTTTTAGATTAGAGATCTCAACTGAAAACTAGTCAAATCCATCCAATTGATAGCTAAATTCCATTAGTGTTCAACACGGGTTATTTTGTTTAATTTACATGATGATACCATCATAAAAAGATGTTTACATTACTGTATTTTTTTCCATGTTGGGAAGCTGACACTTAGATGTAGAACTTATCCTGGATCACACAGTTGATTCTGATGAACACAGGACTGGAAGTGATGGATGCAAAATCAGAGTTCATTTTTAACCACTGTGTTATTTTTTTTCATATTTGGTGAAATGAATGAGTGAATGCATGAAAAAAGCAATCATATTGAATAACTCAGCTCTAAATATGAGAAAACGTGTCCTACCTAAGAAGAAATTTCTCTTTTCCCAAATTAATACTCATTCTTGAGCTGCCAAATCGGTTTGCATTTTTATTGCCTTTTTAAATGCCTGCCTCTGTGTATAATGTTCTATGAAGTTTGAGCAGAATAATAGCTCACACTTAGTTGTGCAGCGGGGACTTGCATGCTTATCATGAAACCAGTTCAGTGCTAAGAACAAAAGAGACAAAGACGTAAACAAAACTGAACTACCCCCCTTCACCATTAATAATTCCAGATAAGAAAACAGTGATAAAGACTGCAGTAAGTGATAGGTACGGCAGTTTTACCAAGGAGAGGGACTGGAGAGGATGGGGAATGGGGATATCTTGTGAGCACTGGAGGAGTTAATTGTTTGAAAAATTTTTGGTCACTTGATATTTTATTCCAGAACAGTAAACTTCTTACAGTTTGACATTCATTAAACTGATGTCCTATGTTCTTTTAAACATGCACACACAGAGACATGCTCACACACACACACACACACACACACACACACACACGGGGGAGGAGATATTGCTTTGCTTAACTAACACCAGCTAAGAAAAATCTTACAATACTTAAAAAATAATAATTGTGTTCACGGGCGGGAATGTGTTTGATACTCTGTAAATTCTTCGTTGAACAGGCTCTGGGAGAATTCATAAGTCATCAGGAACATTTCGTAAGGGTTGATTTGATCATCCTCTATCATTGAAATATCCATATGGACTCAAAATCATCATTTATATTGTTTCTGGCCCTAACATATGCAGTAGCTCTTAATAATATGATATGGATTCCCTTAGAAATACATTTATTATTTGCTATGTTGCAGGAACTGTACTTTGCTCTGGAATACATTTTTGTCACATTCTCACCAAAAAGAGAACTTAAAAAGCATTTTTGGACCAGTGCTAAATCAACAAATAAACATATATCCCAGAGATCATAGCCTCAAATGGCAGCAGTAGTGCCACCCAAGAAAATGATTGACTATTAGCCCTGATATCCATTGACTGATCATGTGACCTTCAAGTTAGAGTGTCTCTTCTTGGTAATAAGAACTAGAGCAGACAATGCCCAAGCACACCACATGCGTTGAGAGCACACACATTTATCTTTTGCCATAATTTTCCAAGGAACTTTCCACACTTCTTACTTTTCTCCACAATACTCAGTAAGGTCAATTTTATATCAACCCCATTTTATAGATGTTAACATTGGAATTTATATAAAATATGTCTGCACAGCTCAGATTCTTCACTTAGAAATGTTCGTGTTTCCATGCCCTCCCCCCTCCTTTTCTAATAGTTTCAAAAATTTCTGTCTCATTGCAACTAAAGTTTTGTTGTCTTAAACACTAGCGAGGATTGCTTTTAGATTTAGTCTTCTTAGCCAGAAATACCATATTGGAGATTCTTCCACAAGGGGAGCAGAGGAGAGCAAGGAGAGGCAGATCAGTGAACAGGCTACCCTTGGAAACCTTCCACAGATCAACAGACCTCACACTGCACTGCCAGTGAAAGGGGTTCTTTCTTGACCAGCTAGAGCAGCAGCAGAAGCAGCAGAAGCACCAGCAACAGCATCAGCACCAGCACCAGCATCAGCACCAGCAGCCACATCAGCACCAACAGCCGCACCAGCATCAGCACCAGCAGCCGCAGCAGCCGCAGCAGCAGCAGCAGCAGAAGCAGCCGCAGTCCTGCCTTTCTCTGGGTTCCCTTTCATTAGTAGTCAAGGTTTTCATTGTGCTCAGCAAAACAGTCAGAGAAAATAAATGTGCCGCACAGATGGGCCCATAGAAAATCTACTTGATGTATTCTTGAAAATTCACAGCTAAATGACTTTGAAGAGATGGAGTTTATTGTGTCCATGATTAAAATGAGGTGTGGCATGAATCTTTCAGATACAATGCTGTCCCTGTCGAGCTTTTGGAGACTGGTAAGGTACAAAGTGGTAGGTGGCCTCTGGCTTTGGATGTGTCTTGGCTTATTCAACCATTCCCCTGATGATGAAATACATTTGCACTGTGTTTGGTTTATACAAAGATAATTGTAACAGGATAAACTAAGCCTGCTTCATGTTTTTAATAAGCAAACATCTTTAATGTACAGGTTTTTGATCTTGGAAGTTCAAAGGGTTCAGAAATTCGTTTCATATTTCCGTAGGCCCCATATACCACACACACATATTACAGCTTTCTGAAGCTATTTGGGTTGCTTCTCAAAATTGCTTGCTATGCTGTGTATGCACAGTAAGGCCCAAGAAAACACATCTTTAGCAAGTGTCACAGATTATTTTTCAGAGTACAGCTTCATATTTTATGCACTTAAAGTTATATGGATAGATGTGCAATCTGCTTATTATGTATAATTTTCAATAATTTGATCCCCCAAATTGCTCACAAAGCTGAGATTTGCAATCTCAGAGCCCACGGGGCAGATGAATTACAGACTTTAATACCAGCAAAGCTAGTTTATTTGGCAATTTTTTAAGCTAGTTTTTGCGTCATTAAATCAGTTTTTAAGCTTGCAAATAATGGGAGCTAGGGTTGTCTCAGTGTAGCTGTGTTTTGTGTCTGTGCCACCAGGGCAACCACCACATGGTACCTCAGCTAGACTGCTGTAATAGAGTATCACAGACCGGTGGTTTATAAAAATGAAGTCAGTATTCATCTCTCATAGTTTGGCTGACTGAAATGTACGCAACCCATATCTTCTTAAACATAAGTCTTCTTGCCCGCCTCTCATAAAATGAATAATGTAAGCTCTCTGGGCTCAGCTTTATAACGACACCAATCCTATTCATGAATTCCTGCTCCTCTGACCTCATCACCTCCCAGAGGCTCCACCTCTAATCGCATCACTTTGAGTTACTGGATTACAGCATAATGGTTAAATGGCGACACAAGCATTCAGTATCTAGTGGATGGTACCGCTGACCTCATTTTACAGTAGGGCTTCCTATTCTGGCCAGAGAGTGATCTGAGTTCGGTTTCTAGTACCCATAGGTGGTGGTTCTCACAAGCATCTGTCACTCTAATGACAGGAGTTCCACCACCTCTTTCCTGGTTCTGTGGGCACCCTCACACATGTCCGCATGCCCCCTCCCTCACCTTAAATAACTTTGTAAAGGAAATTACATGAGAAGACAGTTTATAAAGAATATCTAATAAGTTCCATTGTTTCCTTTATTATCAAATTAGGAAAGCAGTGTTTATGAAATATTGGAAACAATCTGAGAACATTGAAGATAGAAATAGAATACAAATATTTCATTCATAGTTGCAGATCTATAACCCAATGGAGAAATTTGCCTGGGTTTGTAGAAGCTTTGAAATATGGGAAGAAACTGTATTCTGTATGAAATTATGGCTGTGAACTAGATTTTGCTCACTACTTCACAGCTTGTGGTTAATTTTACACCAATTTGACCACCATAGGAAATTTTTGAAAGATTATTTGGAAAGAAGCAGAATTATAGATCCCTCTGCTTTAGTGAAACAATCAGAGTGAAGGGATTCGGGAATGTAATATTGATGAACTCTGGAGGAAGATTATATATGGCAGTCCCAGGAGTTGCCACGTTAGAATTCTTACGGTTGTAGTATGCTAGTCTTAGGCAAACACGAGGCCTTGAAGAAATGATGTCCATGTAAATGCTTAAGAATTTACTCTGGGATTTGGACATGCCTTATTTGTAGCATCTTACTACTTTCGTGGTGTCAAAATTCCTACACCAGTCATCTCACCAAGTGTCTGGAAACTTAACAAGAGAATGATTTGTCTGGTGCTATCCATTTATGGAACAAAACTGAAGAGATCTATTTAGAATGAGAGAGAGACAGAGAGTAAAAGAGAGAGCAAGAGAGAGAACGAGAGGAAAAAGAATAGGGAGAGAGAGAGAGAGAGTGAGTACATTGAACTTTTAGCAATACAGAAACAAATTGGGCCCTTTGTGGGCTAATAAACATTGTAATTATAAACTCTCATTTCATAAATCTGGGCAATTACACGACAATGCTCTTCTTTTTCTTGGCCTGTCTTGTTCCTTATCTGTACAGCAGTGTTTTGTGATACACAATTCTGCCTGAATAGAACCAATATTCTCCAACTACCTTGGTTTTTCTAACAGTAGAAGAAAGCATATGGAGTTGGCATTCTCATTCCAGTAGCCTTGAGGCACATGGATTGTGTAGACTGGAGAAGGACATTGACATTGAATACAGAGTCACCTGGAGCTAAAAAGGGAAGACTGAGAAGAAACAGAGCCCCTCAAGATGACTTATCAGCACAATATTTTACCTTAACATACAGTATAGATTCCAGGCTAGAGAGACAACATCCGTAGTGCCCTGTGATATAACCATCATGCTTGTGTCCTTCTTGGTCCTTAGCTACATTCCATTCCCTTGCTAATTGGCTAGCTTTGAAAATTATTACCTAACATCCCCTCAGAATGTGTTTATTTTTGTTTCTTTCCTGGATTATTTATATGTTTTTCCTGAGGAATGGTTCACCTTACAGAATCAGGTAGAACAAAGAGATGCTACCTTTTCTGAAAACCTCTTCCATTTTCATACCCATTTAAAGACACACTCCTGCACCATCACCTGGAATGAGCACATCTCTCTTTGCTGTGTTTTTTTTAGTAGCTCAAAACCTTGGTGTGAATGGATTCACTTGAGAAACATTTGAAGAATTATTAGTTTTGCACCCACTAGTGGTTGTATTGCTGGTGGATATAGGTGACTCTGTGGGCTTTAATATACTTTCTGTGACTCTAACATGCCACGAGGATTGACAGCCTCCTGGCTATAGAATGCCCATCATTCCTCTGGCCTACATCTCAAAAGCATTCCAGGCTCCATAAATAGAATACAAGTGAATAAGGGTGGGTTTTTCAGTTGAAATAATTTACATGTTCAGTTGAAAATTAAGAGCTGCTTCCATGTAGCAATGCTACCAAGCCTGTGCCTTTTGAAAGGAGAAGTATTGGTTGAAAAGTTTGGGAAGATTCAGTAGACCTCTCTTGAGCTCTAGAGTCCTCTTGGAACAGAAAGCAGTCCTGGGAGATGGAGGTCACTTCTTAAAATTAAGGAGGAATAAATGGATGATGCAAAAGATTTTCCATGTCTTCAAGCATCTTCCCAAGATCATGCAACCCATTGTTGAAGGTCCCAAAGATAATTACCACAAAGAAAATGCATACAATAAGACAAAAAATTTCTGTATGTTTCTTCTATCAACAAGTTCTTTTTATTACTAAACTAAGTGTTATGGTATGGATCACAACCCCAATAATTTATCTTCAATAACATCTTTAACAGCTTCACTAATGTAAAAATATGTATCATAAAGTTCACCTGTTTAAGTCTACAACTCGGTGGCCATTAGTGTATATCTACAGTCCAATGTAACCATTACACTCATCTAATTTTACAATATGATTTTACTACCTTGGGAGAACACTTGTCTCATTAGCTGTCACAAGGTGGTAGGAGGCAGGAGCAGTGTTCCTTTGCTTAGCAGAGTGAGGATAGATTTAATGTCACTAGCTAAAGAAGAGAGCCGCTATTAAAGCTAAGGCAGTCGTACCTGAAAGGTCTCACTACAACCTGTTCAGGTGTTGCTCTCCCTCCACTCACTCTGCAAGAGTGGACTCATTTCAGACCCATAATCCTCGAAAGGGTTTCCAGTTGCATCAGCACAGATATGTGGTAGCTACTAGGAGGAAAAGGAACAGTGGTGTTTGAAAGTTCGTCTTTCCCCACTGAAGGTTTGCCCTGGTACCCTGCGTCATCTGCACCAGCTGCTGTGTGTCACCTTGCACGTCCAGCCCTTGTGGTTTTTTTTTTTTCATTGTGTCTGCTCTTCAGTTTCCTCATTTACAGCCTGAGGGTCACGTGAATGCATCTGTTTCTCCTCGTTGCACCAAAGCAGGTATTACTAGCTTTGCTTATTGATGAAAAACTTTCCTGATAGTGTTTTCTAAAATTGGATATGCGCAACTTTGAAGATAATAGAAAAAATACAGTTTGTTTTATGTCAAGGATCCATTTCGTTGTATCTCAAGAATGCACTTTGTAGTAAATTATTGCTATTATTTAGTCTGATCATTTAAATACACTTAGCATACGTATTTAGATATACCCAATTTTCAAATTCTTTTTGACAACTGCTAACCTTCCAGGGGCAAAGATTTGTCATTGCTTTTTAAGGCGTTTCTAGGAAAGGACTGAGAGTTCCAAACATTTTACTCATAAATAGCAGAGTCGGCTAGTGTATTAAGGGAGGTGGTCCACGTCTCTAATTCTCCTGGAATCCTCTAGAGCTTCTCTTACACACCAGTGCCACCTAGCATTTATCACACAGGCTGCCTCCTCCTCCTCCTCCTCCTCCTCCTCCTCCTCCTCCTCCTCCTTCTTCTTCTTCTTCTTCTTCTTCTTTCTCCTCCTCCTCCTCCTCCTCCTCCTCCTCCTCCTCTTCTTCTTCTTCTTCTTCTTCTTCTTCTTCCTTTTAATGAGGGATTTATTTATTTATTTATTTAAAATACAATTAAGGGGATCAGTCTGTATTCCTTCAAATAAGAGTGGGCTGAGATTACTTCAGGAAGTATTGGTGGCAGGCAGCTTGAAACCAACAGTGTCTATTTGAAACATCCTTGCGATTGGAAGGGAACTGGTGTCCATGAAGAAAGGGGCTGTGAAATCTGCTGAAGAGCTTCAAATGTCAGAGCTGCATATTCATGAGCCGCGGGCACCTGTGGCCTTGCTGTGAGGTCTTCCTGCAGATCCTGCCTCTGTGCTGGGCAGAATGGCAATGAAGAACACACGGGGGGGGGGGGCTCGACGTTTATTTGCATATAAACACATATGTAGTATACGCATGCGTTGCACTGTAGACGCACCCATACACATCACTTATTTGTATATGAAAGAAGCAAGTAGAGAAAGGACCCACAAAAGGATTGCAGGAGTAGACACACAGCCTGCCTCCTTTCTCAGGGGGAATGCCAGCTAGAGCCAAAGTTCTGCCCGGACCTGCTGATGCCCACTAGGAACCCCCATCAGTGGAGGACAGATGAGTGTGTTCCCTGTGCCAGGCAAGGGAAAACCACAGCAGACCTTGGCGCTCTGATCTCTTTCTCTCTCCATTGCCCCTCAACATGACGGACAATGCTTTTGCAGGGTTCAGGTCTTAATCTTCTCAGCTCCCAAACTGTGCTTAAAAAAACACATCAAAACAAATCAATAGTATTTAAGAGGGGGGAAACATGGTGCTTAGATTGATGCTTTACATAATGAGCCCTTTATGAGATGTAATGCCAACTGTTAATCAATAGACATGCCAGAACTGCCTCTAATACAACCTTGTAGAGTTTTTTTTTAAATTAATCCTTATTAAAAATATTGACTTGTTGTGACTTGCTGGGGCTGCTCCTGGATCTATTTTTTATCCTAATTAGGAGGTTACGCTGCACTGCTTAGGCTGCAGATAATAATGTAATGATTATTGTCTTAAAATCTGAGAATCAATAGAAGATATTATCAAACCGTGCCAAGTGTCACAATTATGAAAATTACTAGAGATTTTAAAAGCTTTACCAAAGCAGGATTTTCTTTTCTTTTCTTTTTCCTCCTTTGTTTGCCTATATCTGCAAGTTTGTTTTGTTATTCTGTTTCTAGTCGTAGGTAGGTGCTAAAAGTTGTTATTTGGGGGCTTTGTGGGGATTTTTGTGATTGAGAGCAAAGTCTCCTTTAGATATTGTGTTGTCAAATGCCACTTGGTGTAAGAGCTACCACCTTCCTCAAAATAACGATGCAAACGTAATTCCCCAAGCTATACCGCAAAGGGCACTTGTGCCTAAAATACTTGACAAAAATTCTAGAAGTTATTATTTTAAAGAGTGTCTGAAGATTTTTACCAAGAGAGTTTTATTAATTAAGAGACACACCATGAAAATAAATAAATAGAAACAACAAATTGTTTTTTGTAGAGAAAGTTTTGAATATGACATTTAGGAAAATGTAACAATAACAGTAAAGATCACAAAAGTTAAGATAGATGGTAGATAAGACAGATTTTGTTCTACGCACAGTGTGTGTTTAAATTTCTATACTTTTTTCAGCCCTAGAAGATTGTGCTATAACCCATGTTACACAGACAGGAAATTGAGGCAAGGCAAGTTGCATGACTTAGTTCAAAGTCATATGGAAATCAGCAGCAGCATAAAGGTAGGGCAAGCCTCTGGAGTTTCCCCGATCTCTTCTGAGATCTTGGCAGACTCTTCCCACTGTGATGTAGGAAGTGCTGGGATAAACTGAAACAACCCTGTGCAAGACCTCAGTCTATGATAAACTTTTAGGTACCCCCACATTAGCGCAGAGGGCAAGCCTCCATCCTTTCCAGATGGCTGGCGAAGCTATGGCCAGGGTGTTCCAGTGCAGGGTAGCAGGCAGGGAAAGGCGCAGCTGGCAACTTCCATCCTCCCAGGTTACCCTGATGTCTGTGAACCAAGCCCTGCTCTCTGCAGAGCCATTGTTCTTAGGAAAATTAGGGAGAGGGTGTGAATGGGAGGGAGTCCCACTGTTTAGCTCTATGTTTGTGAATAAGGAGAATGTTTTCCTTCTATAGCCTCTTTAGAGACAATTAAGCATTAGCTTTTGTCAGATGCTAAATTACGAGTAAATTTAGTCTAAAGTATATGAACCATGCACTCTTTGAAATTTGCCTGAAAACGCTCATTATAAAGCTAACGCTATGAAAAAGCACTCCCTTTCAGATTAGGAAAAGCACCTGAATAGTTTTCATAAGTGGCTGCGCATCGTTTGAAAGCATTCTAGTGTTGCCTGAACCGCTTTCAACACACCTTTCAGCTAGGAAATTTCACATTCAGCATATCTGTAGTTCTACAAGACTTTCAATAATATTTAAATTGGTTAACTGTATTTCTTTTATATCTGTTTTAATGCTTTTATTGATTGGAGGTAGATAAACTTGATTGTGCATGAAATCTTATTTTTCCACACAAAGGAGATGTGATTTGAGCGTAGACGGGAGAAACCCGCACCTCTAAATGGGTGAGACCTCTGAAAGGCAGGGTCTGGGTCAGAGAGATGTTTGCTGAGGCCTTTGAACTACATGGAACTGACTCTTCTGACATTTGTTTCTTCAAGTGAGTGCTTTGAAAGAGGGTTTGGATGACACTTCTTTATTAAATCTCCTAGGGGAAAAAAGTTTTTTAAAAAAAGAGGAAGAAGCAGAAAGAAAAAAAAAGTTAAGGTCTCATTGTGTGAATAATAAGTGCTTCACGGAACACAGAATTTTCTTTTGTTTGAGGATCGTGATAGACTCTTGCATGTATAGCGTTAGTCCCTCCAGTTACAGAAAAGCCAACAACCACCTTTGTGAGCATTTAAAAACAGTATACAAGAATATAATATGAAATGGTTTTTAATGCATATTTTGTAGGACAGAACAAACGCATCTCTCATTCTGCTATACTGGTCACATATATGAAACTTATGAGGTCATTGTTTTGCAAATAAGAATCATGATATTGGAGGCATGATCTGTAGAACGGGTACCTGGAGACTAAGATAGTTTCCACATCATATACAGGGCACATAACAGAGAGCATGGTGGTGGTGGTACTGGCCACCAGTTAGGTAACTGACATCATCATTAAAAATCTGGATTTCTTCCTGTGAGAAATTTATAATGAACCAATTGGGCATGAACAAAGATATGAAAATCTTGGCCACAACCCTCTGTCAAGCTGTGTACCATGCACTTTACTAGGATCTGGGGATGCAGCTCTCATCTAGGCCTTTCTGAGGCTAATAGTGTAGTTCTGGAAATGAAAAGGAAGACAGATATGTAGGCTGTTGCCTATAAAACCTAATCTCAACAGGAAGGCTACAGGAAATGGGCAGAACTGACCAGTGAGAAAAAGAAAAGAAGAAAAAGTGCTTTAAAGTTAAGATAATGGCATGATAGATTTTAAACTTAATGATTAGCACAGAACTAGAACATATGGATTAAGAAAAGAATGATACCTCATCACCATTGTCCTAAAGCAAGCAGAGAAGGTACTATCTCTTTTGTGTATGGCCCTACAGACAGTCCTTCTTCGTGCATTTTGAAGTCCAACTTTTCCCCAGTATCCCCACACTAGCCCTTTACTTAAAGAATCAAAGGAGGGACACACACGTGCATTGAACAGTTTATACAGTCTTCAAAACGCTTAATGATGTTCTCACATTTAAATTTAGACTGAATGAATAAATGCACTAAGCAATGCAGTGAATACGGCA
Organism: Microtus oregoni; assembly: GCF_018167655.1. Classification (NCBI taxonomy): domain Eukaryota; kingdom Metazoa; phylum Chordata; class Mammalia; order Rodentia; family Cricetidae; genus Microtus; species Microtus oregoni. The sequence continues at coordinate 11,322,366 of NW_024543086.1, forward strand.
GAACATTAACTTCCCATGGGAAGAACAACTGAATCAAGACCAAGCAAGCAGGGACTGGTGAGAGGTAAACATTCAGCTCTCCAGGAACCTTCTTCAGTGTGGCATCGCTCTTTATCCTGTGATTCTTGACTTATTTTTCAGATGCAACATGTTCATGACAGGCAGACCTAGGAGACACATGCAACATGAGTAACTATCTTATGCCCGAAATAACAACACACAAACTGTATTCATTTAAGCACTGCTTGGCCCTTTAGCCCTAGCCCTTACTGGCTAATTCTCACATCCCAATCAACCCATCTCTAATAATCTGTGAGAACCGGTCTTACCGGGAAGATTCTAGCCTATGTCCATCCTGGGTCGGAGCTTCATCCCCGGAGCAGGGGCATTGCGTCTCTCTCAGGCGTCTGCTCCCGAGAGGAGAGCTGTTGAGACTGACCTCACTTCCTCTTCCTCCCAGCGTTCTGTTCTGCCTACTCCTCTCACCTATCTTCCAACCAATAAAATGGGCCAAGGCAGTTCCTTTATTAGCCAATGACCTTCCTCCATCAGGCGTGGGGGAATGTAACTCATGTCTGCACAGCTGCACAGCAAATGTTCTTACCTTCTGAGCCATATCCTCATGCTCCATTTTTTTTTATTTAGGGAAAATTCAGTACAAATCTTAGTTCATCGATATTGAGTTATATAATAATTGCTACCATCATGTTAAGAATGACTGAAATCTATTCTTCTGGACTTGCAATATGAGTTAGCAGGGACTGCACTTGCCAAGTAAACCCAATGACTTGAGTTTGCTCCCTGGGACCAATATAAAGGTAAAAAGAACAAACAACTAGACCAAGTTGTCTTCTGACTGGCACATAGCAAGCACATAATAGCACATGCATGCTCGTGTATGCATCATATACATACTTTCAAACACACAAAAATAATGAATAAAAAGTAAAATTAAAAAAATTTCTAAGATAAATACTGAGAAAATCCTCTCCCCAATTTTTTACAAGAAAAGAGTTTTCACTGTCTTAAATGTGAACCAAAATTTGGCATTATTTTATTGGAAAAATTATGACCATATCTCTATAAATGGTCAAGCTGGTATATCTGCATTTAAAGTATTAATAGAAAATATTAACTAACTAGATTATCATGTTGTATGCCATTTTGTCTTCTTAATAATCATTTTCCAAGCTGTAGTAGTAAGAAATAACTTTGATAAATGATCACTAGAAAGACATTTTATTCTCTAGAATGTTCTTTCTGAACAAATGTGCCATTTGGTCTTCTGGTAGAACTGCTGTTGCAAAGTTGTTCTTTGTCATAATGCTGTAAGATAAAACTAGTGGAAACTTTAATGTACATGGCATAAACGTATTGTCACATGTGGCATAGTGACTGAAAGGAGTAGACTCCTTATGTCGAACAGTGTTTGATGAAGATAAAGCACAGTAAAATCAATGGATTTTCTGTATGAGTGCTATATAATACCTATACAGCTTTGGTTTTAAGGGAACATAACCCCAGTACTATGGTTGATTTTTTGCTCTTTATTCTTTTGGGGGGTTCTGCCATCCAGCTCCTACATAAATATATTGAGGCTTACTGTTATTTCTTATGAATGAAAGGTTTTATCTTGGCTTGTTTCTAGCCAGCTTTTATTAATCAAATTATCCCATCTATCTTTTGCCTCTGGGATTTTATCTCTCTCTATTTCTGTATACCTTTCTTCTTACTCGTGGCTTGTTGTGTAGTTGGGTGACTAGCCCCTGGTCTCCTCCTCTCCCTCTCCTTTTGCTCTCCAATCTCTCAGATTTTTCCTTCCATTTATTGTCTCTGACTGCCAGTACTACCTATTCTTTCCTGCCAAGCTATTGGCTGTTCTGTTCTTTATTAGACCAATCAAGTGTTTTAAACAGGAAAAGTAACACAGCTTCACAGAGCTAAACAAATATAACATAAAAGAATACAATACATCTTTGTATCATTAAACAAATGTTCCACAGCATAAACAAATGTAACACATCTTAAACTAATATTCTACAACATGGCACCCCTGCGGTTACTCTGACTAGGAACATACTCGCTCAGTTTGTGAAGATTAGCTTTATACAACTGGATTATTTCTTGTTTTCCACTCTAATTTTTATTCAGCCTGAATACTTTCAATTACTGATTTTGTTTATAAGAAGTTTTAAAATATGTTTTAAATCTTTTGTAAGTCAGTGTGGAACATGAGAATGTAAATATGTAGACACTTGTGAATTAAAGTTTTTGGATCTTCTTTCTATATGCTCACAATATTTTTTAAGTGGTTCTCAAAAATATGGATTCTATGAGAAGTTTTGAAAAGGAAACAATAAGGTTCTGCATTAGTTAAGACAAATAGCAGTGGATAGAATTTGTAATAATGACTTTCAAATCTAGTTATATAGGTGGGCTGGGACTGTGGGGATGTATAGGTATGTGCACAAGCATCACAAGCATGTAGAGGCCAGAAGTCAAAATCAGGTGTCTCCTGGTTTGGTGTTTCAGGTCTCTCACCACACCTGTATGTGACACATTTGTCTAGATTAGCAAACCTCCAACCTCAGAGGTCCTCCTGTTTCGGCCTCCCCAGTACTGAGACACCAAGCATAAGATACTACACCCAGCTTTTGATATACGACCTGGATATCCAAACGTGTATTCTCATGCTTGTAAAGCAAGGGCTTTATATACTGGGACATAATAGACACAGAAGAGAGATTCTTAACTGCCCTGTGTTGGAATTCATCCTTAAAGTTTCCCATCCAAGTACTAAACAGGCCCAACCCTGCTTAGCTTCCGAGAACAGACGATTTCAGGCGCATTCAGGGTGGTATGGCCGTAGACCATTCTTAAAGTTTGTGATATGTCAGGTCTTTAATGGGTTCCTGTGCTTTTTGTTTTACAAAGCTTTGTTAACAAACAGAGTCCTTGGTGAATAAGAATCTATAGAAGAAAGTAGGCATTAGATAAGCTGAAGAGATGGCTCATTGGTTAAGAGCACTTACTGCTCTTATTGTTGACGGGAATTCAGTTCCCAGTACCCGTGTTGGACAGCTCACAATTGCCTATCACTCCAGCTTCAGGGAATCCCATGCCTTCTAGCCTCAGAACTTACATGTACATAATTATAAACACATACACATGCATACTTAAATATAAAATAAATCTTAAAACAATAAAATAAAATTTATTTTTATGAATTAGAAATATCATATAAATACTTAAAAGTTCAGGACTTATATATTTAGACTGCAAACAATTGTTTCTAACTGACCAGACATGTTGCTGAGCTCCTGTTATCTTCAAAACTCTCTGGTAGCTCCCAACAGAGAGTTTTCAAGATGCCCGGGCATCCTGGGTGAACTGAATAATGTCTCTGCTGTTTGGCATCATCACCACCATCATCCAGGAGCATATGTTGCAACCTAACCTTGTAGAGTAGTTTGCTATGTGCTGAGATCACAGTGCTCCAAGACACTGCCCTTACAGTCAAGGAGACTCAGCTCCTTGGACAGACAGGACATTCACATAAAAAGGATAATTAACAGTGCCAAGCAACATATGCTAAGTGCCAAGCCAGTGGCAGCAACCATAAATATTCCCTGAGTTTCTCAGAGGGAGATCAGCGCTACAGGATCTAGGGTAGGAGGCCTGGTTGGAGGAAGTAGAAGACCAGGTCTTGACCTTGCTGTTTGTGTAAAAATTAAGTAAATATTTTCCTAAAGGAAGTATAGCTACAGCTTGTTGGCTCCTTATGCATAGTTATTCATATTCTATTTTAAAACAAAGATTGTAATACTGGATACATGAGAATTAAGACAAGAATACCCCTTTTTTTCTGTATTTATTTATAGTCAGTGCCTAAAATTGCCAACTAAGAACACTGTTAGGTGACAAATGAGATGACTCGCCAGGTAAAAGCATGTGACACCCAAGCTTGATGATCTGAGTTGCATCCCTGGTGTCCATGGTAACAGGACTCCCAAAAGTTGTCCTTGGACCTCCAAAGAACAGCCCTAGCAAGTGACTATGTGCACTTGACCTCTGCCCCTCCCACACATAATAATAATAATAAATATAATTGAAAATTTGGAAAGAATTTTAAAAAGAAACATAGCTTGCGAGAATTGAAAAGCACTGACCCGTATTTATGTAATATAACACTGATTTGTGATGGGTGCCTTTGTCTTCACAAACACCTCAGCCCACCTTCGCCTCACTGGTGCATCCCACACTCTTTTTTTTATGCTAAAAGCAAATCTGCTTTATTACAATTAGGGAGAGTGAAATCGTGCTCACCAATTTTTCCATTATAAAAATAAGAAAATGCTTGTTAACATATAATTTATTCACTTAATATGATAAGAAAAGCCCTTGATTTCATTTTCTCCTAAGTATAAAAGGCATTCACAAAGACTTGTTTTTATGGTGACGCAACAGAAAATGTCTCAGCCAAGATGGAAAGTTAGCATTTGTTAGCATAAGAAGGAAGCCTAATTCCCAGGATTGAAACTCCGCAGAACAACATTGTACATAAGGCAAGTTGACACGGAGGGTGTAGTTTATAGAGTAACATTAAAATTAATGATCAATTAAGCAAGTTGGGAAATGCTGTTGGACAAAGGAAAAGATGAATCATATAACTTATTATATGGTAAACATCCATGCAAACACTCAATACACCCAGGTTCCGTCTGTCTATGGTAAAACATACTTTATTTTAACTTGTCTCTCGTAGAACTCAAGACAAAGAAAATAACATTGGTCTGCTTTAATAAGTAGAGAGTAGCCGGGCGATGGTGGCGCACGCCTTTAATCCCAGCACTCGGGAGGCAGAGGCAGGCGGATCTCTGTGAGTTCGAGACCAGCCTGGTCTACAGAGCGAGTTCCAGGACAGGCTCCAAAGCCACAGAGAAACCCTGTCTCGAAAAACCAAAAAAATTAAAAAAAAATAAATAAATAAAAAATAATAAGTAGAGAGTAAAGCAATAACAGGAGGCAGATTTCCTCACGTTACCAAATGCATTCCTCCCTGTCTTTGCACATGAAGATGCAAAGGGAGAATTTAGTCAGGAATGCGTCCTCACATCCAGGTTAAGTGTATAAAATTCCAATTCTTAAAAATTCCTTTTCATACGTGAGTTCCTTACATATGTCTCTGCTGTTACTAATCACCCTCCACTTTTCACTTTCTCACTTTCTCCTACTAATTCCTAGGGTCCAAGGACTTCATGATGGCAATAGGTAAGATGTACTTACGGCTGGGAAGTTACCAAGGCTCCGTTATAGAGAATTTCTCATCATCCTCATTGAAAGGCTGGACCGTTTGTTTCATCAGGATTCTACTGTACTCAGAAAATCAACACCATTTTGAAGTAGAACCCATCTATAGCCCATTTCTTAGAAGTCAGGTGTCTCAAAGTTAAGAAGTTTAAAATGCCTGGCACGAATCAGCTGGGCACATAAGGCTGTAGGACTTCCTTAGTGGAGGGTCACTCTAGGCTCTTCTCAGTAGTGGTTGATTGTTTGGGCACCAGGAGATTTCTTTTGCATTTCAGACAAATAGGGATCTGAAGATCTAAGTCACAGCTAACCCTCATGGTTTATCTTCTATCATGATCAGAAAGGTTACAAATAATGGTACAGGAAATAATGGAATGAAGACTATAAACCCCTTTTTTCACACCCATCTCAGCCTCCCTTATAATAGTCTATATTTTGGTTATTTTCATATTATCTAATTAATCATTATAAATTATTTTTTTAGAAGCAAGATCTCACTATGTAGCCCGAGTTGATCTCAAGCTACTTCTCCTTCCCAAGTCCTGAGATTATAGACATGTGCCAACTTGCCCTGTTCTTCTCAGTTTTGGTTCTTCTTATTCCTTTTCATCCTACTCATTGCTCAGCCCTGTTTCTTCCATCACTGAACTCTTTCTTCTAAGGGTCATACCTATACTTATTTCCTATACTTACTCTAATAAAACACCACAGGTTCTGTGCTTTGAACAGGGGAAATATATAGTTAGCCTGTTTTCATGAGCTATTCATTGGATTCAACCAACAGGATATAAAAACGTCATAAAAATTTTTGCATCTCTAAACACTATAACAATTGTTTGTGTAGTATTTATAGTCTATATTCCAAGTAATCTAGAGATGATTCAGAGAAATATGCATAGGCTATATTCAAACACTATACCTTAATTATAGAATACTTTACTGTTTTGCATAAAGGACTTGAGCGCACATGAATTTTGTCATTCTTGAGGGTCGTGGAACTAATTTCTCATAGAAACTGTAGTATTGTGTGTGTGTGTGTGTGTGTGTGTTTCATGACAGTTCTGTAATCTGGATGCCACCAACTAAAGTATCCTAAGATTGACTTCTTCTGTGGCTTCTTCTTTTTGACTTGCAGATGCCTGTCTTTGCCTTGTGACTCTAGACTAATCCCTCTATTAATAAAGAAATCAGTCATACCAGATTTGGTTCAATCCCAATGATCTCATTTAACTTAATTAAATCCTTAAAGGTGCTATTTTAAAATATGGCCATGTTCTTAGATACTGAAACAATCAGTTCTTAAGGGTAATGACTTGAAAATAGGAATTTGGTGAGGGAGGTGACATCAGTCAGACTTGAGTACTCCTTAGGCTTGCCAGAGTTTTGCCAAGATGCACAGCCAACTCATGCGCAGTAGGATTGCTTCAAGTACGGATAACTCAAACTCAATCAAGAGAGAATCCGAAAGGAAAATTCTTAACTCCTCCTGGTAATATTCAGGATAAATGCTTTGCATCTTGAACAACTGGATCAAGATACTATGTTCATTTTCTCAGGCGTTGATCACACTCTGCTCATCAGCTCAGTTTTTTCTAAAATAGCTTCTTTCTCAGACAGGTTGTTGCTTGTGTTCTAATATGGCTGCCAATTCTCAAAACCATGGTCCATTCCTTCACCACTGACTTCACTGGTTTTGTTGTTGTTGTTGTTGTTTGCATCCATCATGAAAGCAGTTTTACGACAAAATCAAGGGAATATCCTGATTTATAGTATCGACATAGTTTGAGATGGAACAGGATGGAACAAATCCCAAATGGAAACTATATTGGCATTTCAATTGTATTTTAATAAGTAAAGCTTGCCTGGGGTTCAGGAGAGTCATACAGCCACTCGGATCAGCGTTAGAGCAAGACAGTGGTAACACACACCTTTAATCCCAATAGTTACACTAGTTGCCATGGAAACTGGGCAGTGCATACCTTTAATCCCAGGGGTGCATGCCTGTAATCCCAATCCTAGAAAAGATTGTAAAATGGGAGGAAATAGCTCTCAGACACAGTCTCGTTCTGAGTTATTAGTTATTATACTTCATTTGGCACCCAATGAGGTAGAACATGAGACTCTTAATCTCAGGGTCGTGGGTTTGTGTCCCATGTTGGACACCAAATGATGCACAATTAATAAAAATTCAGAGATCAATTTTGAGGTTCAACTTGAAGATCCAAAAAGCAAAACAGCAGCCACTGGCTCTTACCTCAACCTCAGTCTAAAACAGCTGTCTTGCCTCCAGGAATCTCAGGATGAGACTGTTTCCTCCCATTTTATAATCCTCTCTAGGACTGGGATTAAAGATATGAACCACTGTTATTAAAGGCATTAACTGCCAGGTTTCTATGGCAAATTAGTGTGTCTAGTGGGATTAAAGGTGTGTGTTACCATTACTTAGTGTGTGAGACTGACCAGTGGGGCTGTTTTTACTCTCATATCTTCAGGCAGGCTTTATTTATTAAAATACAATTGAAGTGCCACTACAGGTAGATATGGATTTCTTCAGGAAATCAAGATTGCTTTCATTAGGTGTGTGAGAAGATGTGGTGGAATAGGTAACACTAACGATTGTCCACTCGGCCAAGAAGTCTCTTTCTTCTCACAAGCTCCCGATTTTTCTCAGCCTGCTAGCTTCCCTTTCCTGACATCTCTTTGCTTCATCTGTATAATAGCTCATCCATGTCATCATTATTGTGTGTTTTTTCATGTATCTATGACCAAGGACATAGAGAATCATCATATTGTCTTTCAAATGCCTAATGGAAAACACAGTGTCAAATGAACAAAACTTGTGTGTTTCTGTATATGCACATATAATTTTAACGGCCCAACTCAATGAGCCATGATGGGTAGAAATCATTTTCCATAATAGTTTACTTCCACTTCTGATATAAACAATAGAAAGAAGCTAGTTTGTTTGAATATCTAGGAAAGAAGCACAGACTATTAAACCAGAGCCTACCAGAGCTAGACACAATATATGTGTATCAGGAAAGATTATATTGTAGTTTGCAATCGGAGTGTGCTTGGGCAAATTTTATTCTGTCTCTAGATCTGTTTACCCCATATTATAAAACAACCCGCATTTGTATTAAATTTGATATGTCTCCATGACCTTGGAATGCTTGATTTGTGGAAGAACATGATTTACATAGGGCATGACGACAAGAGGGCTATATCTGGGAATGCACTCAATGATTCATAGCCTTGATCTAAAGACGCAAGTTCTAGAATTTGGATTGTTCGTGGGAGTTATAAAACCATCTGATGGGTGAATCTATCCATGTCAAAGGGAAACAAAGATGAACCAAAAATAAACCTCTTGTCTTCTGTCCTTTCCAATATCACTGGCTAGCTGATACACCTCCTCTCATAACCAGCTTGTATTACGCCTATTCTTAGCTCAGCCCAGCTATAGCAATATCTTGGTTCTTTAACATTGTCTACTTTGTTCTTCTTCTGCTGTAAGTAAATATTATCTGAGATTAATGCCTCTATTTATTTCCCAAAGCCTCTCCATTTACTGTTTCTCCTGTTAGGGGCAGATGGCAGCTTGGCAAAATGGCAACAGTTCTTTATGCATTGCCTGGAGTTTTTCTTGATCAACAAATATCTTGTAAGAAACTGGGGACCTCTGTTTCCTATCAGCACACAAATTCTGTAATAGTATGCAGTTGTTGTTGTGTGTCTGTGTGTTTTTAAACAGATCTACAGTCTAGACATCTATGATTGGAGGATCCTGCCCACCCTCTTCAGTACTTCCTGACCCTTATCTGAATGCCTGCCACCTGGTAGATGCTCAATGAGTATAATTATTAATGATTGAAGGAGTGAATAAATAAATGAATAAGGGCCTTTCACTTGAGCTATCCATATTCCATCACATAATTTTCCATTTTAACATCTGTAGAACAATCGATGTCAGCATTCACTTATTGCTGACCAGGTCGTTGCTTTGGATCTACCATTGTTTATATGTGTCTGAACACAGCCACAACAGCAGTTGGGTTATGTGCATTGTTGGCAGTATAGGATGAGAGCCGAATGCAGGTTTTTGTTGTCGTTTTTTGGGGGGGTTGTCTTTAAATACAACAACTTATGCTCATTTAGTGAATATTTGAAGAAGCAGTAGTGTCCCATCTGTTACCTGGTAGCTGTCCATTCTTATGCTATTATAAGGTACATCAGTGTTTATGAAATGGGTACCAACATCTGTGGGGTTTTCACCCAGCTGGTTGCAAGACATTGTTTTTAGAATTGCTGTGTCTCTATCAAGCCCATGGAGTTTTCAAGCATGGAAACGCATAGACATCAATGACTCTTACACCAAAACAATGACTTAGAAGTATCATAGGAAAAACATGAACAAATACCAAGATGAGGTATAGAAGGTGTAATTAGTGGCATTTGCATATTTGATCCATAAACAAAGTGGTGCTCTTAATGTGATGAGTCGGTGGAGCATCATATAAGTTAAGTCCTGAGAGAGTGCACCATCTACATTTACCTCTTGAAACACCTAGTCCCTTCCTGCAGCTACTGTCATGAAGAGTTCATTCTGCAGCAAGCACTCCGGCTATCTCTGTAAGTGTGAATCCTTGGTGGGCTTCTAAGATGCAGTCTCCCCTTAACTCTCCCTCGGGCATCTGTCTCAGGCTGTTAGCAGTCTGCTCGGTCACATGATCCCCAGCATTACCACCACACCCTCCCAGAGACCCAGAGCCTCTAAAACTGAGCCAAACTTAGCTTTTTTTTCCTTTATAAGCTAATTACCTCAGCTATTTTGCTACCGTGATGGAAAACTGAATAACATATCTCATTTCTCTCAGTGAATTTTCCTGTTTCTTGCTTTACTTCCCCTTTGTTCTACAAATATCTTTCCTCTTTGATATCATGGAAGAACTCTTCCATGTAAAGGGGTGGAAAGAAAGCAGACAGCACAATTCTACGAATATAACTGTATCATAATAGGAAGAAAGGGTGGTTTGTAAGGTCCCTTGGGTTAGCTTCTTCCCATCCGTTAGTTTTTCTGTCTGCATATGGCCTTATTTCATTAGTTAGTATACAGAGTTGCCAATGGTAGCAATCAGAACTGTGTGGATCCCCCTTCCTGTTCCTCAGGACAGAGGGTGTATTGCTTTGAATGACAACATTTCCATAAATCAATTGATGCATGTCCTTTTGCCTTGATTTCATTCCCAAGACCATTATCAAGCCAATCCCTGTTGTTAGTGAAATTATTTGTATCATTTGATTTAGAATGGAGATTCACAATAAAATCCCAAGCAGGGGGATGTGAGCTTCATAAAGAGCTTGTTACTTAAAGTAGAGGTCATGTCCCCTGAGTTTCCGGCTGGCATTCAGGGGAAAGGGCAGAATGGATGATGATGGAGAAGGGACCAGGATCCCCATCATGCTCCTACATCCTTCCTCTAAATGTTCTCGTGACAGCTCAGAACTAATATGTCCCCGAATCCATCAACTTCTCGCCTCTTAGAGTACATCTATTTCCACAGTGTTTTCTATATTGTGAATTTTACTGACATATTCTGGGTGTTGTAGATGATGTATAAGACAAGAAGTTACTTTTGATCCTAGTTTAACACCAGTCAAAACACCTCATTCATCCATGCAGCTGCTTCTCAAGCACTGTGCATATGAATGTATAGACTGCATACTAGGCAAATAAATAAAATTGGCACGGGAGATTACATTTATCCCTTAAAACACTAAACAAATATTTACATGTTAATGGAAGTCTGTGTCACATGCTCTGGAGGCAGAGATCAGGAGAGACTGGCAGAGAGAGAGAGAGAAAGAGAGAGAAGGAGGGAAGAGATCCTACTGACTCAGGTGGACAGGCAAATCCTCTTTGAAGAAATGATATTATCTAAATCCTAAACGTAGGAGGCAGAAAGGCAGAGGGAGAGGATGAAGCAGTTCCGCATAAAGCACCCCCCAACAGCAGCAGCAGCAGCAGCCTTGAGGAACTGAACGTCATCCAGTAAGACACTAATACAACCCGAGGCAGTGCAGAGTGCTTCAAGAATTGACGACACTTCTCACAGCATCCAAGGGTGTGGAGGAATTGAGGACTGAAGAGCAATTGTTGGTTCAGGGTATCAGCTTGTCTTTGGAGACCCGAGCTGGCCCCACTCTAGTGGGCTGATGGGAACAGAGTAAGATTGAAGCACATGTATGCTGTGTGTCTAGGACAGCATTTGATCACTGCAAAAAGAAACCGTGTTGTCAGGGACGTGGAGTCATATTGATCTTTTTGTGTTTATTTTGGGATTAAAAACGAAAATGTTCACTTGCTCCTCAGGAATTTCATGAGAACAGGGATTATTTTCTTGCTTTGATTGTTGGTTTGTTTTTTTTTTTAACCTTTTCTATCCCTCATTCATAGAAAAGCACCTGGTACACAGAGTACTCAACAACACTTTAAACATCAAATAAAGGAAAAGCACTAGGTAATGTTTGTGGGGGTGGGAGAAGATGGAAATATCAATCCATCTTGTATGATACAAGGCCCCAAATACACAAGTACATCTGTCATATCGATCGGCACTATGGCCCAATGCAATGGAAATGTTTGCTGAATATTTATACAAGTGAGGGTATTTTGTTTTAATACAATACAAACAATGAAAATAACGAGAGCAGAGGTACTGGGTCTCTAGCCTTGGGAAGAAGTCTCCAGAAGCAGGCTTTAAAGAACCTCAAAGTGAATGAGACAAGATGACCCAAGGAAAGACAAGAGGGGCGTGTGAAGACATTTGCCTTCACTGCTGGGAACACAGATACAGGTCGTCACGTTTCTCATTTCTGTAACCCAAATGCCTCAGAGAGCAACTTGAGGGACGGCGGATTTATTTTGCTCACAGCTTCAGCGAGCAGGCACAGTCGATGGTTCCCTTGGCCCTGTTCACTGGGGTAAGACGCCTTGTTAGCACAAGCGTATGGCTGAGGAGCACCGTTCTGGTGGACAGAGAACAGTCAGTCATGGTGAAAGGGCCAAGCGTGTGTATCCAGGAGGCGGCCTGTATACGCCTGTATATTTCCTTCTGCTAGACCAGCATAAACCCCCATTTTCTAAACCTCCCCAAACAGCACCAACAGCTGCGAACAAAACAGGTCAGAGTAGGTTCGAGGAGGAGGAAGCTTCCTGTTCAGAAAGAACAATACTGAAGAAATAAAACAGATTTCTGACAATTGGAGATTGCATCTCCTAAACAGAGACCCGTGGCCCCTGTCCTGTGGGATAGATAACCCCGTTGCTGTCAATCCCTATGGAGGAGACCCTAGGGTTTTCCCTTTGAAGTCATGTGGCCGTGGAGCTACAGATAGCTCTAGTGAAATAGATAAGATAATGAAGCACACTGGCCGGAGTTTGGCAAGAGAAAATTTCACCCTTGGAAGGAGCTCATGGAAGCCGAAGCTGACGTCATGGCAGGTTGGGTTCAGCCCACTTTTATTAGAAGCCGGGCCAGGAAAGTGTTCTGCCGGTTTCACTGCTTCACCCTGTGGGGGACAGTCCATCTTTCTCCAGGTATCTCTCTAAGCTCTAGATCTGTCTCCATTTCCTGAGTCCTCGTTACATCGCTCGACTGTCGTCTCCTGTTCACACACCATTTTTCTTCTCTCACCCAATCTCGGTGCTGATGCGAGGAGGCTGATTTTCCCTGTCTCAGTCACTCAGAGCCCCGGCCCAAGGGTTTTGCACCATAGCTAGGGCAAGCCTAAAAGCCTTCCCTTGGCCTTGGAGACTTTCTGTTATTCCATCAGATTTTTCGTACTGGGTTATTCTTTGGTTGAGAATGTGCCTTACACTCTGTCTCCTTTGATCTCCCCCTTCCATGGTTTAGCTTGGGAATGTGTGCCTCCCTCTCTCCGCCAGGGAAAATCGTGCTTGTGACATTAATCCAGATCGTCTTAGACTTTCATTTATAGTTTGTTTATTTATTTAAGCTTCCTTGTCCTTTTGAGAAATGATTTGATTTTGTGACTTCTTTATATATTGTGATGATTTTGTCAGAAGTGGGTGCATCCAAAGAAAAATACTTTTCTCTTTATATCATATTTGTATAGTAAATTATGATTGTTGCAGTAATGACAGTGGCAAACTCAATTGCCCAAATCAGGAAAAAGCAGGATTTCCAACTGACCTGAGCACCATCCCATTTAACACACACACTAACCTCATTCCACAGACTGAAATATTATAGTTTTTAAAAAAAAAATGTCCATGTGGGAGATTTAGAACAACCATTGACACAGGACTATGCCCACACCACTTGGCCCACAGTTAAAGGCTCATATTTCTTCTGATGAATTTCTTTAAGGAAGAATATTGAGTTTCCTTTATGGCAGTGAGTAGTCCAGGAGGCAGTGGTCCTAGGACCCCCCTCCCCAGTGTTGGATAGTGTGACTGAGAGGACCCAGGCACTTTGCAAAGATAATACGACCTGCTCTAACCTCGTCCAGTGGATAGGTACTTGGCTATCACTGCAGGCTGTGAACACTGTCTCTCACAGCTTCCCAAGGGACACAGAACCTCTCTTTCTCTCCTTTTTTTCCAGGGGGAACATAGTACTTCATCACTTGTATGCACACAGAGTGCCATCCTGTGGCCTAAAATGAGCTATGTTTGTGTGTGGTTGTGGCAGCCTGTGGTTTTTAGAAGGAGTTTTACAAGGAACAAAAATATAATAATAGAAGTAAGATTTATCAAGCCTTCCTGAAAGCCTGACCAGAGTGGGGGGGGGGGCACGAACGCAAAAGAACACCTTAGAATTCCTGTCAAATCACTTCCAATTATAATCCTCATCTGGCCCATTGCTGGTTCTATTCTGGCGTCTAATTCTTAGTTGCCATTTTAATTCCTCTGCTGGTTTCCATGGTTTCATCCCCCCCTCCTCTTTCAAATGTACATTAGCAATGATGTTTGCTTTTGTCTTAATTTCAAAACAGATTTTAAGACGCTAATATTTGTAATGTCAAGAGATTAGGTAACTTGACTTAAGGAAATAAGGCATTTCACACTTGGGCAAACGGCAGTGGAATTGCTTCCCTAACAAAGGATGCAGGGTGGCTTCCTCCCAGCGCCTAAAGCATGGAAAATCACAGGAAGGGAAATGTGACATATGATTTTAATTCTCTTTCTTAATTCCAGCAAGGGCACAGGGAAACAGGTGTTTACATTTGCTTCTGGGAGAGGTGTCAAGTGATGCAAACTTCCTTTGTGATGTCTTTTAAAAAAATAGGATAAAATAAAATGGCTAAAATACAATTCATGGGTTCGCGTGTGTTGTTCTAGGCTATTTTAGAATGCTGTGCAATGCATGTCATATGCGTTTATGTCCTTTACAGCAATTCAGCCCTTTTTCAGAAACCTACCTACCTGGTCATAGATATGGTTTTATATCTATAAGAAGTCACAAAATGGATGTGCCAAACAAACACTTGCTGAAAGTGGTTTTATAGACAAAGGAATATTTAATGCTGTAGAGAATACTCTCACTGTGTTGAAAAGTCCTACCAAACTCCAGAATTCGTAACTTGGTTCATACAAATGCCCTGAAACAAACTGAGGAGGGTCCTCTTCCTCATCGGAACTTGGAAACACCAGAGAACACCAGGCCGTGGAGATGAAAACAGCAGATTCCTCCTGTTCCTTACCGCCCCTTCAACTTCCCCTCCTTGCGCCAAAACATGAACACTCAGTCACAGGTAGACCCAGACAGTGGCACCCTTTTAGAGGAGAAGGGACCCTTCCTGTTTCTTTTTTTCCCCATTATTGCCAAGGTGATTGCTACCCTGCTTCCCAGGAGGATGAGTAACGAAAAGCTGAATGAGGCAAGGATTGAGCTTTTGTGCTGTTCCATTCTAGAGATGGAAGTTACTTTCTTTTAATAGCAAGAGAGGCATGGGATAAAGTGTTTGTCATTTAATAATCTGCAGCTGTTGACTCTGTCTGAGTTAGTTGAAGACTCAGAAGTCACCTATCCAGTGCAGGAAGGTAGAATGGCAAGCATTTTAATTTTTCCGAGGACCCAGGACTCCCCCCAATCACATTCCTCTCCATCTGTTTCGACTTTCGCCTTTTACAGCCCTAGTTAAATAGGGTATAAGGTAACAAAAGTGTGTATACACATGTGTTATATGCACATCTGTATTATAATTGGATATATCCGTGATACAAATCTTCTCTAAAATACAATAATCAGACACCATTTTTGTTAAGTCATTTCCACACATACATGTGTAAAGTACAGATTATATAATATAAAAATAATATAAATTTGAGATGCTTTACACATCCCTTTGTACTTGGTAAGTTTTGTGTTATCTTATTATTAAGTCATGACTGTTAATATTTGTCCAAAAACTTCTATGCTTATAAAATAAAAATCTTAATCTGTAAGGACTAACTTAATCCAGTGCATTATTGTGACTTAAATTTATTTGTTTGAAGCTAGCATCTTTCACCATGTGTGGCCAGGCACTCTCTCTCCAGTAAGACAAGTACAGGGGAACTGCCTGCTCTCCATGCATCCATGAGCAATAGAGCTTCTTCTTCTTGCTCATGTGTACCTGATGGGATAGTTTGTGTTGTTTGGCGTGGAACATGAAAGGACAGAGGAGGTAGGGGACACATTTGGTTAGGAATAGACGATTGCAAGGAACGCAAGATTCCGTGCTTCTATCCCCAAGAACACCCTCTTCTCTTACTAGCATCTCCTCAGATATATTCCATTATCTGTCATCTCCCATCACTCATTTTGACAAGTTTATAGAAAAATCAGTGCATACCAAGATACTTGCCCCAGCTGAAATATTTTTCAACAAGACGGACTATCCAGATGAGGCAGTTATTAAAATATTGTCAATAAGCGTTTGGTTGTTAGGAACTGTCCTTAACCCTTCGTATTATACTGTCTTACTTGTTCCTCTCACACAATAATCCAACAGAGGGGATAAATGTCTATTCACTGTCAGGAGATGAGAAGGTTTAAACAATCTGTGGGATAAATATGTGTTCAGACTTAGGCAGAATTTGAGGAATTGTTCAAAGTCCGCATCCCAGAGATGCCACCTACACAATTCCTATTCCATTGACTCCCTAGTTCAAGTGCTAACATACCCACTATGCGTCTAGCCTGTTCCTTCTACAGAACCTACTAAATTAATTGTCAGATGTACTGGTGGATTTTGGCATAGACGAATTCCCATACTTTTAGAAAAACGCTATCAATGTTTAAGGGTATCAGGTGAATTTTACTAATAATAACCAAAAAAAAAAAAAACAAAACAAAACCAAAACCCTAGAAATCCAGAGCACATTTGTGTTTGGGGAAAATAACTAAGTGACTAGCCCACAAAATAGAAACACCCAGGCAATGTGTGACCATGTGACAAAGCAGAAGATAGTCATTGCCCTGCTCGGTGGCCTCCTCCTCCCCTGCCTTCTGCTGTTTTCAGTTTACCTTCTAGTTATATAAAGGAATAAAACCCAGGACGGATCGCTTCATTTCAAATCATTTTTTTCCTCCCTTTTGAATTTAAATTTGAAGATGGGAAGCCTAAGAAACTCTAGAATCTAGCCTTTAAATATAAAATTTAATTTAGCGGATGGCGAGGAAGCAGGGCTACAGACCCTTTAATGGATTCCGAAGGAACCTGAAATTAAATATTGGTAATTATTTAATTTGCTTTGAAATGAAGGCTCTAAATCTATCCCCTCGTAGGAGATGTACCAAGCATTAGTGTGACAACTGAAAAGGCAAAATGCTTTAAAAATGATGAGAAACCTCATTTTCGAAACCAGATGACAGATACAAAAGTTGGCAGCGCGTCTGAAGGAAAACACAGCATGCAGAGGGAGATCTAAAAATACTGTAAACAAAAACTGAAAGACAACTTGGAATTTCACTCGAGAAATGCTGTAGATTTTAAAATAGTGATTTATTTTCCTCTTTATAATGAAATTTGATGAATTTTTGCTGTGAGATATCAAAAATTGTATCATTCTTTACAAGTTATATACATATGATATGTGTGCGCGCCTGCACATACAATGGTAAGATTTGAGTGTGCGTTAAAAATACGCTTCGCTCCCACGGGATTGCATCGAGCTTTCAACCTTTCATTTCTTTAATAATACCTGACACTGAGCAAGAGATCATCTAAGGGTTTTATTTGCTTGTTTGTTTTAAATTGAAATATAATTCTGTAATTTCCTACTCTTTCTTTTTCATTCTACCTCTCGTGCGCCTGCTCGCACCTCACAAATTCACGGCCTCCTCTCGTTTACTCTGTGCTCTTTAAACTTCACTGTGCATCAGAATGCGCTGGAGAGTTCCAGAGAAAGAGGTAGCGGGCACTACACCCGCATTCTCTGATTTAACCGATGAGGGCTGTCTTTGGGTGCCACCCATGCTGGAGGCACCTGAAACACGGGTTGAAAGTACTTAACCTGCCTGGAGAAAGGAGAAATAGAGAAGAGGCGCCTGCTGCTTCCATGTCTTTTCATGCACACCAGTCAGTAAAATACAAGTAGATGGTGTGTTCAAAGTGCTGGAGGAACAGTGTAGGAAGGAGGGCCCTGAAGAACGTTTGCCTTGATAAACTTAGCTAAGTTATACCTTAAAGAGCTGTGTGAAAGATTGTGTAGATTCCAGAAGAGCTCCGGAAACACTTCACATGTCTTGAACAGAGCCTATATATGAAAATGGATGATTTGTTTATGTTTGTGATAAATGCTTGATGATATTAAACAAAAACAAATAAAAAAAAATCTCACTAATCATCCTTCAAATGATGATCCATGAATTAAACCTGTAGAGCATCCATGAATGAAGACAGTAGACCAAACCAGACACTCTAAGGGCCATAATTGCCCATCTCTGTAATTAGAAGTAGCTATGGGCAGCCAATCTTTATCTGAGTGATGGTATTAAAACTCATTCACCTTCTTGTGGATGTGTATGCTATAAACCACACGGAAGTGTTTTCAAAATTTGTCGGAGTAACCATGAAATATACAGCCCCTTCCAACGTACATTCAGGTCACATCTAGAACTGAAACATGGATGGAAGTACGTGCCAGAAAGGAGTCAACAAAATACGAAATACAAGGTATGGAGACCTGTTCTATGAAGATAGGATTTGAAAAAAATTCAAAAGACTACACTCAAATAAGTCAGGAAGTGATAGATTATGTAGCAGACAATCACATTTAGCTAACAATGTTACAGTCCCACCTTGTACCAGATCTCATCTCTTCACACACACACACACACACACACACACACACACACACACTTTTCTCTCCTTTTCTCTTCTACTTCCTTTCCTCCTTACTTCCTTCATCTCTTCTTATATCCTAGGAAGATTTCTACACACCTACCAGGTCTCAGGTATCTGCCATACTGGGTAGATTTGGGAAATTCTGAGAGAGCTGTTGTTTTTACCTACATAGATCTTGCGATTGTTTAAGAAATACACATTAAACAGATAACAACGGGAGTCCTGTGAGCTAAGTCTATATGCTTAGAGGGACCAGTCTTGTTGAAGGATCAAGACTGACTTCTCTGGAAAAATGATATTTGAACTTGCTTGGCTTGCGGGAAGAAGGGACTCTCCGTATCCCCTTTTATTCTTGGTAACTAGAACACTGCTTGCAACACTGCCTGGGCGTATTTTGAATAAAGAATCCAGGGTTTGACTATGAATACTACCAGCTGAGCAGAGGATAAAATAAGAACGAGGGTAAAGCATGATGCTGCGGTGTCTGAACACGTGTGACCTTGGCTGTGCCCCGTACACATGGTGACCACCAGTTACATGTAACTATTGAGCTCCTGAAGGGTCTGCAAAGTCTGTTAGTCCATAATGAGTTGCAATGTAAGCCTCACATACAGAACAGGCTTTGAAGCCTTTACATGAAAAACAAGAATGTAAAATAAGCCAGTAATAAATTCACAAATATTGAAGCTATTTTATTTTTGCATAAGTTGGGATAAATAAAAGACATCACTAAAATTAATTGAGTCTGCATTTAGCCCAGTGATTAGAAAATGTCACCTTACATACGTGCCTTGCATTATACTCTACTTACACAGAAGTGATGTATAATGCATGTGGCTTTTTTTATTTTTATTTTTTTGATGGAGGTATCACATGAGGAGGAGAGAGTGACATGTATTGCAAACTTTGGCTCTCTGATCTGAAATACAAGGCCAGCGCATTCCATTTGTTCTTGCACTATAGCGAGTCCCTTCACAGAGATAACCATGCGTCCTGCTGTAGCGCTGTTATGTTATAAAAACTGTTTTGATCTATTATTTGATTGTCGTATTGTGCATCTCAATACAGAAATCTTAGCATCCAAGAATGCTGCTGAGTGAATAGACGTAGTGAGCTGCTTTGGAGAAGTGTAACAACGGATATAAATGCCAGCCGTATTTTCTTCACAGCTCCAGTTCCTGATTGGTTTGCTCAGGGAACTTATGTTGATTGGGTGGTTTATGGTTTTATGGTAAACTGGTGATATATGAGGGCAAAATGGTTCTCTCTGTGAAGAAGGAATAGCTATGAGACACAATAGAGTAGAACCATTCTCTCTATATAATATCCGCTTGTAGGTTCTTTAAATCGCTGAATAGGGGGAAAACTGTTAATGATTAGTCTCTTTATATTCGGAATACATTCAGAGCGATTGTGGTGTCTGGAAAACAAAGAAACGTGCTGTACAAGTTGATTCTGAAGTCCAGCTTTGTGTGTGTGCACAGACACCGGAAGGCTGAGAACAAGCTGCATATACAGGTCCTTTTAGAGGGGACTCTGACGTCACATAGGTAACACACAGACCTAGAAACAAAGCAAAACAACAACCTCCTCTGGGAAGATCTGAAAGCCTCAACATTAACTAAACTGGTGTGAGATTCCAATAAATAAAAGTCATGTTAATGCCTAATGATTATGTATCTACAAGTCTTTATATAATATTTTGTGCCCTTATTCTACCCTTTGTTCACTTGGAATTAGGAGGAAGTGGGTATTACTATTTTCTTGAGGAAGAATATACACAATAGCAAGAGTTTTCCTGGTTTTGGACACAGCAATGGAGTATGCAATATGTTACACAGTTTGTCTCCCTCATACATACAAACCCCCACAAAAATGTGGGTCTGGGCTCACCCTCACTATGATAGTTAATGCGATTGTCAACTTCATTGTAATGAGCAATGACAAAGAGAGTCTGGAAGTGTCTCTGAGGATGTTTTCAAAGGTTAGCCAATGGCGGCGAGGGCATCCTAGTGTGGATACCACTGCTCAAATAGGGACCGAATGCAAGAGGACAAAGACAAAAGGCCTCCTAACGGGTAGGCCTCTCTCTGCTTCCTGCCTACCAAGAGCCAAGCAACTTTGCTCTTATACACCCTCCTGCCATGATGTTCTGCCTCTCCACAGCCCAGAGACAATGATGCCAGCTGATGGTACACAACATCTCTGAAATATTGACCCCGCCCCAATCCAATCTCGTGTTGTTTTCTCAGGTGTTTGCTACTTAAAGTGCAGGCCATATGCTCACCTTCATAAATATGAAGGATTGCACATCTCTCGGAAATTTTCAGCTAGATTAAAAGGAGTCAAGATGTCTTTGGACTGTTTTAGTAAGACAGTGAAGTCCTTTTGACCTTTCTGAAAATTATGAGCATGAACTTGTAATTTTTTTCTTTTACTTTGAGCATAATGTTTCCCACAAATTCAAAGTAAGAACATTGGAATTCCAACGTAATCTTCCTGGGACCCAAAGGATAGATAATATTGGTTAAATATTTATTGAAAGCCTACTACCATATCAAGACAGGTCTCTGCTTAGCAATATTAGAGATGAATCATCATCCATGCTTTCAGAACTGAAAATTCCTCAGCAAAGATTGCTCAGGAAAACTAACTGAGGGAGAGAGATACTCACAGGGCCAAGGTCAGACCTTTTTGGGGGGGCCCAGTATGATAGAGTTTTCCTGGCATCTGCTCAAGTAGAAGTTCACAAGGTTAATTTGCTCTATGCTTCTGAAACCCAAAAGAGAAAATTTTCGAGGGCGATGAAATATCTTCTCTGAGGTTAGGGGAAACTTTGCAAAGAAAGCTGCAGAATAGAAGTGTCAAAGGTGATAAAGAAAGATATTGAGGGAGAGGAGATGCTGAGCCCAAACCTTGAGGAAATATTAGCCTTGTGTATAGTTCAGTAAATGTGATGGAGACTATCGCTGTTTGTTAATGGAGGCCAAACAGTGTTCTGAAACAGCTCAGAGAAAATATTTACTTCAGCCATTCGGGTGGCCAGGTGAGTAGCAGGTGAGTGGATGTCCTTTATGCTGTCATTTGAGGAAGGCAGGGACCCACGCTAACACACACTCTGCCACCTTCACAAAAACCTTCCAAGATTTTCTCCATTGTGACCTTTTGTATAGGGAAAGGAACACCAGATCACCCTGTGTTGATCTCTTTCTCCTGTGTTGCAGACTGGGTGGTTTTCTATAGAAAGGTATTTAATTTCTCATAACTCCAGAGGCTAGGAAGTCCGATATCCAGGTGGCAGCCTCTGGCATGGGCCTTCTGCTGTATTATCCATCACAAAAAGCAAAGGCCCAGGAAAGAATATGTAAAAGGGTGCTGGCAAGCAGTCACACTCATCCTGTTATCCCATCCCCATGTCTATGATGGGTAACTCACTCCTGAGGGCAGAACTCCCACTGCCTACTCATCTCTGAAATGTATTGCCTCTCAGCACTGGTAAATCAGGATTATATATCTAACACAGAAACTGCGGGGTCACATTCAAACCATCGTGGCCCCCAAATTTCATACTAACTTTTATAAGCAAACTACATTCATTTCACCACAGTAGTTTTAAAGTTTTAACATATTTCATGTTAAATGGGAGGCACAGTTACCCCTGTAACACATTTGTAACCCCAATGGGGGAGGCTGAGGCAAGAGGATTCTTACAACTGCAAGGCTAGCCTGGGCTAGATGTTGAGTACCAAGCCAGACAGAGCTACCTAGAAAGAGCATGTGTCATAATGGCAAAGAACAAAAGAAAATACCAAATTGAAAGTCCAAGGTCTCATCAGAATCAGGGGGAGACTAAAGACCCTTCCCATTCCCAAGCAAACTGTCTTCCAACCATGAACTTGTTCAGTTAACATCCCATAGGATCCTATAAGAAATATGGTGGACTGAACATTAGATAAAGATTCCCTTTTCCCAAAAGAGAAATAAGCAAGACGCGGTTGAGAAATAGTCACAACGAAATGAATGAAACAAACAGGGAAAACAGCAAAGGGGTGGGGCAGGATCTTCTTCACCTCCATGTCCTGTGTCTTGAGCACACTGGTGCGAGGCTGTATCGCTATGATCTCAAGCAGGTCTACCCTTCTCTCTCACTTGACCAGGCTCCATTTACCAGACTCTTGCACAGACTGGAGACTCATCCCTGCTGTTTCCTGAGCTAGGGCTGCTCTGGGTTAGTTTGGGGATTTGAATGAAAAAGGCTCCCATCAGTTCATATATGTGAATGCTTAGTCATACTTAGTCATATGCCAGTAGAACAGTTTGGGGAGGATTAGGGGGCATGGCCTTGTTGGAGGAGGTATGTCACTAAGAGTAGGAGTTGAGGTTTTAAAATCCCATGCCAAGCCCCCACCCTTCACTTTCTCCTCTCTGCTTGCAACATGAAGATAAGATGTGAGTTCTCATCTATGTCCCCAGCACCACGCTTCCCTGCCACTGTAGTACCCACTCTGACGACAATGGGCTAACTACCTGAAACTGTAAGAAGCCTGAACTGAATGCTTTCTTTTATAAGGTGCCTTGGTCATGGTGTGTTTACATAGCAATAGAACATTAACTAAGACAGTGGGTATACATATCTGGGGTCTTGAGTGGGAAGGTCCCATTGTCACGGTGCCATTCTGAGATGCCTTAGAGGAGAATCTGTGTGGTGGCTCCATACCTGCCATAAGTTTCTTTCAGGCCATCCTGGCTATCTGTGGCAAATGTCATTGAAAATCAAGATGGATCTTGCACATTGGATGTTCCTTCAGAGTTGCCATCACATGTATCCCGGCCATCTACCACTTTTCCCCGAGAGGAGATGGGAGATACAGCTGAGATCAACCAGGAATTCTATGCCAGAATTCAGGCAGTAGAGTCTTGAAGGTACTTAGGGCCTTGAGTGCTAAAGTTTCCCATTTGTGCTCCTGGAAATCTAGGGCTCAACATCTTGTTCTGGAGCCATGATAGACAAAGCATCCTTAAGTGTCTCTGAAAAGCTTCTGTGTTCTTCATCCATTGTCTCCATGAGTACAGAGAAGTCAGTGTCTTCTGCCTATGTTTATCTGTGGCAAAGGTGACTCAGACAACTCTTGTCACATCTTTCTGAAAATGCCCTTTCACCCCTTGTAGTCTGACTATGAATTTTCCAAATTTTTATACCTTTTCTCAGTTTCCATTACAAGTTTTAACTCATGCTGATAACTTCCCCTCATATCTTGCTGAATATGGCTAAAAGCAGCCACAGAACACCTTCAGTATTTTGCTTAGGCATTGCTACATAGTATCTTAGTTATGGTTATACAGTTTCCTCTCATCGAATCCTTCAGCAGGCATACAAGTCAGCCAGATTCCCACTTTATAACAAGAATGGCCTTTTGTCCTGGTTTGTGATAGGTTGCTCTTCATTTCCTGCTGACATCTCAAAATGGTCTTTAGGATCCATATTTCTGTCACTGTTCAGATGGTAATAATGTAAATAATATAGAAGTTCCAGACTTTCTGTGAATATCTTTTCTTCTGGGCTCACAATCACCCTTCACAGCCAATCAAAGCAACATGAGTTTTTCCTGGTTTGTTCTTCCGTTTTTCCAGCTTCTACCTGTTACCCAATTTCCAAAGCTATTGCCAAATTTTCAGATATTTCTTACAGCAAAAAAAAACAAACAAACAAAACCCTGTTTCTCAGTAGAATATTACAGAAGGGGTAGTTTATTTTAAAAACAAAGAGTTTAATTTCTCACCCTTCTAGAATTTGGGAAGTTTAACAACAAAATATCAGAATACGGTGCTGGAATTTCTGCTAGACCATCCCCTAGTAGACGCTGGAAGGGAAAAAGTGCTTTTTGATGGAGGGAAGCACTGAACTTGCCTTTTCTGTGGGGCTCTGTCGGCATCCACATCCTTGCTTTCCACCCTAAATCTAGAACCCTCAGGACATAACCATCTTTTCAAGGACTGCCTCTTAACACTGTCTAATTTGGCATTACAATTTAGCATATAAATATGATGAGATGTATTCAAACAATACAAGTTATCTTATAGAGATACTTGTGAGAATAATAGCACCATTCTTTTTCCGTTTCGTTTGCAGTTCTCAGTTGCACGGCTGCATAGAATTGCAAAGGCCGAACAGTACAGTGGGGGATCCAAAGTTAGAGGACCAATAGTGACATCTCTGTTCAGCTGAACCTCTCTCCGGGCAACCTTAACCCAAACTTATGATGGCTTTGGGTCATGTTTGCAGAGGCAACAAAACACAGAATAGGAGCAAAGTTTACTTACGTTTTGGTACATATGAAGATGCAATCATTTTCTCCTTTCCTTAAATGCATTAATAGGTTAGGAATTTCTGAATCCCCTCCCTTGTATGTCTGTCCTGTATCTTCAGGGTCATGGTTCATTCATCCTTGGTGCTCTGTGAGACCTTGCTAGAAATCTGATTATCTGCAAGTCAACTATCACCTTCCTTTGTACCAAGATAAATCTCCAAAAATTCTACCATGACAATGCCTTCCATTCACCCGCATCATATAGGACTGTTTCAAGGGAAAGAACCTGGAGCCCAGACATTTAAAGTAGCCTACCAAACTTATAGGAAATAAGTTGGTTATTTTGTTTCTCGGTTTTCACCTGACTGAGAAGCTTACCACAAGCATCTTGATTAGCATGTGGGACAACGAGAACTGTTCTCTATTTCAGTCAGGGTAAGAAGAGCATGGTTTATGCTCCCGAAGAATGGCTGGCATGGTGACCACGGCCTCTGGAGCATCCACGGATCACAGTAAAAGTACGTCGAACCTGCAGAGAAAGGCTTTAAAAGCTAGAAAGGGCAGATTCAGGAACAGTTGCCTTCTTGATACAGTTCCCACCTAGGGTTGCCTCATTCAGAATCTTCAAAGGAAGCCCCAGGAGAAAGGCATTTATGTCAGAACCATGTCTAGTGCTAAATGCCCAGAGAAAGCGCTCTCTCCCCGCTGGGCTTCACACAGAAACGAAAGTTGCTACTGCTCCCCCATTATGCATTTGTGCCAAACTCATGTCTCCACCCAGCTATCCTACTTCCAAGTCAGAGTAGATTCTATCTGGGTCAGCCCATTAGCTCGCCCCTGTCTCTATGTCCTCCACACTTCTCTTGCTGTGTTTACTGTACTGTGCTTCACCTATACGACAAAGAAATGAGGAGCGAGCTTGACAATAAAAGGGGAGGGTGAACTAGATTATGATGGCGAGAGATGACTGCTCAGTAATAAAAAATGGATTTCTGAGAGGAAGTAAGGGATGAGTATTGAATTTGGATAAGGAGATGAAAAATGTCCTTTGGTACAAAGGGCATGTGATTTGACACCTGACTGGTGAGACAGAACCAGATGGCAGGCAGGCATAGCCTGGAGGGATGTTTCTCAGGACAAGGTAAGCACTAAGGCCCTATGTGGGAATGCCCTTGGTTGGCTCAAGGAGGACAAAGATGTTTGTATGTATAAGGGATAGAGTTAGGAAGACTGAGGCAAGACAGAGGAAGATGCCAATTCTGTTACATCTTTACAGGGCACAGGAATGAGATAAAAGAAACCACATATGTACTTAGGGTTGGCTTATTTTTATTTACTTACTGTGGCTCAATATTCTATACAGTCGCAAGTTTCTTGCTTTTGATTGTGGTTGGGATTTTGTTTTGTTTTTTTTTTCTGTCTTGGGTTCTGTAGTCAGAACTTTAATCCTTTGTTCTGTCAAATTATAAGAAATATGAGGATTCTTCAAAGCACGTTAGTGATTTATTGGCATTTTCAATTGGTGATTCTTGGATGACAGTATTTATTTCTTTGTAACCTCCTTCACATTTTTGGATAAAGGGGAAAGTCTTTTTTTAGATGTGTGTAATGAAGACCTGTATTTAATGTATCAGAAATTACACCATTATGAAGGTCCTAATTCCAAAGGGTGATTGTTAAAAAGCCATGTTCTTTCTTTAAGGCATGTTCACCCATTTAAAAGCACTTATCTCTGAGAGCATGAATAAAATAGTTAAGAGAACTGGTGTTAATTAGGAATGACAGGCTGACCATAAACTGCCCTCTTTTCCTTTGCGATGTGCTTTATGCAAAACTTCTAGGAGTTTTATGTAAAACACTGGCATAAACGCTGTCTTGTATATGAAAACACAGATTTTACCCTTATGTGACCCTGGTTTGGAAAGCTACTTTTGTTTAGTGTTTGTCGGTATATGGGAAGTTAAAATGAGAGAAGGAGAAACTATAGACCATTGCAACTAAGATATAAAACTTCTGCCTAGAAAGCAATAACCCATCAGTGTTAGCTTGCATGAAACAGTAGCTTTTCACAACACATTCCAGAGCTGAGCTGTGATGCAGTTGAAGGCTAGGGTTCCCTTCCCATCTAGTGTGCCCTTGATCAGGTATGCAGGAGGACACAAACTACAATCATTTTTTTCTCTCCCATAATTGTTCAGAAGTCAGGATTATTTAAAAAATGAAAAGATGTTTGTAAACAGCATTTTTTTAAAAATCGTATCTTTTTAAATGTCTTGGGAAACCTGATGGGGCTAGTGATTGTGGTTTTGCTAAGTTCTCATCACTCCCATCCATTATGCATCTGTCTGGCTTTGGATTGGGGGTTTTGGATGTGATC
The DNA here is from genome assembly GCF_018167655.1 of Microtus oregoni. Taxonomy (NCBI): domain Eukaryota; kingdom Metazoa; phylum Chordata; class Mammalia; order Rodentia; family Cricetidae; genus Microtus; species Microtus oregoni. The sequence goes on from NW_024543086.1 coordinate 11,349,720, forward strand.
CTACACTAAGTGGTGCCCACCCCGTTAGTGATGAAGTGCCTTTGGGGATGCTTTCCGGAGCTGGCCAACTAGCACCACGTGTGATGCAAGTCAATGAGCTTGACATTGTCTGTGGAGTTCTGGGATTCCCCCTAGCTCCAGGCTATAAATGAAAGCCAGCATTCTGGGTTAGCAACCCTTGACAGTGCATGGGTAACAACTTGGAGGAATAAATGGACATTCTCCAACAGTTACTCCCATGATAAATAATGTGATCTGGTGAAGCCATCCATTGCCAGGAGTAGCCAGTTCTAACCAAAAAAGCAAAGCATGAGAAAAAAATTCTAAGTATTACTTTTTTAAAAGAATAATTTTATTTTTGATATGGAATAATTTTATTCAGCAATAACTTTAGGAAAGAAATGCTACAATTCCCATTTCACAGATGAGAAAATAAAGACAATGGGAAGTCAAGTGGTTTTCATTCATTTTTATGAAGTTTTAAAAGTCAACAAACAGAACAAAGTGGAGTAGTGAGAATTGCCTGAGCATTTCTGATGGCTTTCTTCTTTTGTTTTTCCCTGATTAGAAAAATCAGGGATATTTGCAATGGCACATAGTTGAGACCAAGGTCAAGAATGGTGTAACCATCAAAGTATAATGTAGCATCGAGATCATTAGTGAAGTTTAATGGAAGTATTGAAAAATCCATATGATTCATAAAGGTAAATATTTTGTTTGATTGCTTGAATTGGTGTTAAGATGTAGAGAGATAAGCAGAGTAAGCATAAGGAGTAAAAATAGGTTGGCAAATTCTGTGAAAGGAAACAGGGAAGAGAAAAGGGAATTAAGAGGCAGGAAAAGTTAATAGAGAAATAGTCAGAGGATCTTTGAGGAAGAAGAAAGAGAACCTGGCTGCTTGCTCTTGGTATAGATTTGGGGACGATCAAGTGGTAAACAACTTTTGGGAAGTTTTGCTCTGTAAAGAGATAAGGAGGTTTGTTCAATATTGTGAGATGCAATTTCCCATTAATCCCTCTGTATACTTGGAGAAATTTTTCAGTAAAAATTCCTGCATCCCTCTTCAATTCTCTGGGAGTTTAAATTGTACTTTCTTATGTGTCACCAGGCTGAGATGAGATTTTTCTATTTGACAGCTTATATAGATCAAGATTTTTTTTGATGGAAGAGCTTAAGGCTCTGTATCAATAAATTAGGTTATACAGATAAAATAGAATATGCAAAACAGAGGATATAACTTTCTCCTAATGTTTTGCTATGAAATAAGATCATGCCTTATATAACATCTCTTAACCTGCTTTTTCTGACGTATGTATTTATGTGTGTATATGTAAATCTTCACACATACATGCATCTGGATGTGGGTGTGGTACATATGATCGATTAATTAATTAATTGTATGTTATAATTGATTCATTCATTCTTCTATTGTTGAATTACATTGTTTCCAGACTTTGAGCTTTTATGAAGTATATGACAGTAAACATATACATAAACAAGTCTTTGAATATATCATAATTCACTTTTCTAGGACTAATAAGGAAGAAATCAATTGAAATATAAAAGGATCCATAATAAAGATTATATAATGGTTTTTAAGGTTAAAATTTCTAGCTAATTGAAGCAGAACCACACAGTGATTCAGTCAGCTAAATAAAGTGAAAGGATTGGTAGGCCTAGAAAAATCATAAGAATAGAGCAAAGTCGGAAGAGTTTGTCTATTTATTTTTACTCTTTTTTACAAAATAAACGAGGAAAGATTATCAATTTTAAATCTTTCTGGATGTTTGTACTGTGTATTTAACTAAGTGTGACAGCAGAGAATTCTTTAAAAAAAAAACATAGCAAACAATGCAACACAGTCAAATTATGTCAAAAACGATCAGATGGGTGTAGGAAAGATTCCTCCGAGTTCCAGAGGCTGACAGGCACGAGAGGACTGTGCAGGCTTGATGAAGTCATGAAGCCAGGAGGTGGTACAAATGACATGCACTCTTCTGCTTGCCAAATTTTATAGCAAAGAGTAAATACCCTTTGAATTGGTTGAAAGTATATAAAAAAGAAAGAAAGAAAGAAGTATTGTCCTTTTACAAGCATAATTTTAAGATCATCTAACTTACGTTTTCTTGGTAAGCAAAATTTACCTTTTGCACATATACTTTGGTATCCTTAGCAGTTACAGATACGTAAAACTTCAAGTAGAAGAAAACTTAGATAAGATGTATTTAAAATTACAGAGCCTGTGCCTACACATATAAACACATGCAAACCTGTTCTCACATGCATGATTAACCTCTTTAACTTCCCTTGACATCTATACTCAACTTACCCTAAAATTTCTCATGGAACAAAATGTGGTGAGATCTGCCTACAGAAATGCTTCTGGGAGCTGCTACCAGGCACTATGATGGATCATTGGTTCCCTCACACAGGAACCTTATACCCTTATACCCTTGTATAATCTCACCCATGTAGATCTGTGACTTCTCCTGTAAAAGAGACTGATGTAAAGAAACTGACATAGACGTACAAGAAAACATCACATTCTTATTTTATTGAAAATTCCAAGCCATACTTAATGCAAAGTCAAAAGCAGCCACTTCTTTCCCTTGCTAGCCACTAATGTGGATGCTTGGCTCCTCGGCCCTGAAGAAATATGCATATGAACATGGATAGTTGGCATTATAACTGTTAATGTTTCAACTGAAACACAGAAAAGATATAAAGAGCTGAGACGACTTAAGAAAACCACCTTCCCTCTTGCGATGGGTTAGATAAGAATTACATAATCTTTGAGTTCACAAGGTAAAATTTTGTCACTATGGACCCCTTTGTTAGATGTCTTTCCCAGGTTCTGGAAACGCAAGTCAGCAGGAGAAAATAGGATCTTAAAACCATTGTGTGGAAGAAAACTACATTGATTTCATTAGTTTCAAAGTTGAACTTGCATCAGCAACACGGATTCATGGGAAAGCATGTTAAATGTGGACCCAAGATAATGGAGAGGGTGAGGAGCAGGGAGTCTGGCCAGATTCCAGAGCTTCTGTTTCTTTGGGCATAGGGTGGAACCAGAAATGGATGCTGCTCCTAGCAGATTTGTACTTTAACCAATCACTTTTACAGCATTGGACTAGAAAAGTAACAGAGAAAAGTCAACAGTAATTATTAACAGAGTTCAAGCAGAACATTGGTGGTTGAATGGGAGCGAGAGTAAGAGAGCAAAGGACATTGCAGACCAGAGCTCTGGGGACAGCTTTCTCTAGCAGGAGGTTCTTCACCTATCTCCTGAACTGTCTATGCCGTAAGTTCAGTGCTATTGAGTTAGCCCACTTCTGAAGAACAAGAAGAGAGATGTATTTATTTTATGCATAACTTCCTAGTGCACAAATTTTGGTCACTAGTTGAACTTCTATTTAAATAATAAATGAAACAAATAAATGTGTCTGCAGGCTAGTTGTTGCTGTGAAGTTACTTTGTGAAGGGCAAATGGTAACTCTAGGCCCTCCCCAGACTTCACACATGGATGTACACTTGCTTTGATTGCTCAAAGATGTTGAAGGCTTTGCGGGATTATTTAAATGCACAATCTTTAGTGTCCAAGTCATCAAATAGTGGGGACAATATCAAAAGAAAAAAGACAAAAACTAGCTAGTTTGCCTACTCATTACCCCTTTAATTAATCTTCTCTTTGAGTCCTCTCTCTTTCTCTCTCTCTCCCCGCTTTCTCTCTCTCTCCCTCTCTCTCTCTCTCTACCTACCTCTGTCCCCCCCTTCCCTTCCCTTTGCCCTCTCTCCTTTCTGTATTCTGGCCTGCAACATATTTGAACAGTAAACAATAAATATCCTCATCACTTTTGACAAATGCAAGTTGTTATAAATGGTTTCACATAACAACAGTCTCCTACCTTCGGTGTCTAATGTGCAAATAAATTTAAGTTGCTTCCATTTAGAATAAAGAAGAAAGCCTGCTGGCTTGCAGGGCTTGTGTTCTCAGTCATTTATTTCCTAGCCTTTGATATCTTGAATCAGTAAAAATATTTTATTAACCATCTGGTCACCTACCGATCCAGGACCAAACCAGTGCCAAAACACACCAAGTAATCTTGTAAACACATTACATGAAAGAATAAAATACAATCCTGGTCAGTTTATACATCTTCATTAATGATTCCCAGCATAGACCTCTTTTTCTTCTCACTGTGACTAGCAAGTATCATCTAGTTATGAGAGGCCATTATACAGAATCATTAAAACATGCTTAACTGTACTGTGTTAATTATGCAATGATAAATTATTCTTTATTTCTTCATTAACAGTATTGTAGCAGTAGAATTAGCATTGTTTGTTCCTTTTTGGAGAAAAAAATCATTAATATTAAAAAATGAAAATTCTGGAAACTTAATGTTGTGGAATGACAGTTTTAATTTGATTTTTAAAATCCTATTTGCTGGTCCCCTCAGCTATAAAAGTTTAACCATTATGGCACTGTAATTACACTGGCTGTTTATCTCTTCTTCCATGGCTCTATCTAGGTCAGTACCACAAACTAAGGGCTGGCATTAGGTTCAGAAGCAGCAGACCTTAGGGACAGCCCAAGTCTTCTACTAACTTGAATCTAATAGTATAATTTAAACTCTCTTCTAGTTTCATTGTCTACTTTTGAGTCATTTCATTATTAAGCAATAAATAGTTCAAAATACGCTTAACTAGCATGTGACTAGGAATGAAGACAGAAAAAGAACACTAATTGAATGTATGTTTCTGCCTTGTAGCATTGAAAACAAAGCATACTAGTCGGATCTCAGCATACTATAATTAACACAAAGTAAAATCTAATCACAGATGTGGTAACACAAAGGTAATGTTAGACTGTGGAGCGGACAGCCTATCTGGTAGATAGCTTATGGAAGTGTGAACGTGACCTTCAAGGACAAAATACCACAATGATACCTAACCCTGTGATGTGTTGATGACAGAGGCTGCTATTGAATGTATTTTTCATGAGCTTTGCATACACTGAACCCCTAAGTAATAATTTGAGGATAAGAGTAGTTGATTTTACAGGTGCCAGTGTATGCGTGAATTTAGGAGGTCCTGATTCTCAAAGCATGTCTCAGGTCCAGCAGCATATGTAAAGCTCAGGACCTTGTTAGAACTACACTTTTGTGTACAGTAGCCATCCCCAACATATTAACTAAGAAAAGGCATGCTCTGTAGACATCTGGTCTCAATAACCTCTGAAGGAGATTCTCATGTGTGCTGAAGCTTAGAAAGCCATTGCAAGTGGGAAGTAGCATTAAGAGCAGCAATGGGAGAAACTTGACACAGAGGTGGTGACATCTGTATCTCGGCCACATCTCTGGCACTCCCTGCGTCTCTTGACCTTAACTCAGAAGACAGCTTCTTTAACTTTCAGCATCATTCTCTCTGTGACTGGAAACATAGCATTGGGTAGCACCACTGTGCTTGGACTCTATGAGATCAGGCACACTCTCCCGCCCCTTGATTCTTACACACAGCATGCCTTCCATAAAGGAAGCTTTATTATAATAACTGTTGCTAATATTGTCATCACCGTCTTCATCCTCATTGTTACTCTATGCAGATGAAAAAAGAAGCGTGAATTAAGAAAGAGAGGGGGAGCGGATCGCTTTCTAGGCAGACGACTAAGGGGACCATTTCTCTCTTCTGTGGCAGAAACAGGTCACCAATAATGAATTGAAATATTAAAGCCTCAATATTTATATCCTTCAAAAAACCTCTTTGATTAACCTTCCCCTACAGGGATCTATTCCTTGATGTGTTTCCCTTGAATGTGTGTGCACAGAGCCTGTCCTGAATAAGTTTTTACTTTTCTGTGTCACTCTGTAATTGCTCTAATTGAAAGATGCACATCACATCTCTCTTAAAGAGAAAGCCCTGTCCCCGGGGCTTCCTGCTTCTTCAGGGCACCTCAGGGAGACAGTCAAAGAGTTCCAGTTTTGAATCAGACTGGGATCAATTCTAGGCTCTTCCATTTGCAAGCTGTCATTTGCAAGCAGTTGAACTTTGGGTCAGTTTACTGAGACACGCTTATTTTAAAAATTAAATACATGTATCTTTGTTTAAAATTTTTGAGGGAATTGAAAGAACTGACGCAAGGGAAAGTCTTCATTTGTGTATTTGTTTCTCTGTGTGTACATATGCATATTCATGTGCATGTGTATACTGTGAGGAATATGTGTATGTGTGTATTTGTGTGTGTACATATGTGCATGTGTGCATGAAAGTGTGTGCACATATTTGTAGGTACGTGTGTGTGTGTGTGTGTGTGTGCACGTGCTTATAGGCATAATCAGATAAACAAGGATTCTATTAATGGGTTTTCAAGATTGCAGAGTTCATAAGCTGTATGGTAGAACAAAAAGAAAGTGATGTGTGGTTGCTATTGGTGGAGACCACTTGTTCATTTCCTGGCTACACATGTCTCAAATAAACATGCAGAAACTATATTAATTGCAATACTGTTTGACCAACAGCTTAAGCATATTTCTACCTAGCTCTTACATCTTAAATTAAGTCATTTCCATTCATCTGTGTATCGTCATGTGGTTGTGGCCTACAGGCAAAATTCCATCTGATGTCCAGCATCTGTCTCCTAAGGCAGCTACATGGCTTCTCCCTGACTTCGCCTACTCTTCTCCTCCTCTGTCTGCTTAGAATTCCTGCCTTTCTTTATTCTGCACTGCAATAGGCCCAAAGAAGATGCTTTATTAAACAATGGTATTCACAGCATACAGAGGGGACATCCCACATTAGGGTGCCTTTAGAATGGCCTTATTTTTCCAAGTGAGAAAGTTCATGTACTGTAGAGAATGAAGAGAAGATGCCATAAACATTGCCGCCTCCCTTTAATAAAAACACTAATCCCCTTCATGAGGGCAGAGCCATCCCGGAGACACAATGTCTTCCTACTATCACCTTGAAATTTAGGATTAAACATATGAATTCGGAGTACTGACAAATACTCAGACCACTGCCACCCCCTTTACCATTTTGCCTTATGTAAATGAAATAATACAGAAGGCTTGATCACAGAAGCAAGTGTCTACTGAAATAGGCAGGGTGTTAATGTTTTATATAGTCAATCCATTCCTTTTAAGGGGAGGATTATTCATTTTACTTCATGCATAAGTAGAGAGGGATTAAGACAGGTTAAGAATTTTCCTTTGGCTAAATTTTTAATTTTGATCACAAATAATAAGAGAATTTTGAGCTTAAATTGATAGCTATGAGCAGCAAAAAGTTACCCCTGGAATATCACCGCCGGGGAGAAGGTGTCTGAATGCCACAGGGAGTGAGTGCTTTCACCCCCAGCTAGAAGGTTAAGGAACCCAGCACCCTGTCGTGTTGTATATATACTACTTAATTTTACTATCCATTTTGTTGATCCCAACCCTGCACTAAAATGTTGTTACAGCCCAGCCCATCACCAAGTCTTTAATATTCCAGTAACACTCTTTTAGTACCAGCCTTACACACTCTGGAATTTTCTCTTTCCCATTCTAAACCTTCTACAAATATTAAGCAATTCTTCTCTTTGGACAAAAAGTATAAGAAACCTTTTCTTTGTCGCCATAATATTTGTGTTGGCCAGGATGTGTTCATGCACAGGTCCCTAGCAGAAAAGGCTTCCAGTTCAGCAGCTTGTTCATTCGGAAGGAACAGTGGGGAAGTGGAGAAGATGTGCGTTTCTGCTTCACATACTTAGTGTTTATTTTTGTAGAAGAAAAAGTCAACATATTATCGCCCAACATAATAGCCATCCAAGACCAACCTGAAAGGTTTTTAGTTGTGAGTTGATGTTACCAGGCCTGACAGAGATGTTCCCTTTCACCTCCACCCACACTCTCAGCTTCTCAATTTTTGGAAATCCTGATGTGGTAGACAAGATGGGGCACATTTGACATAATTTGGCTCTTGCTGCATATGGAAATATATTCATGAGTGATTTAGGAAATGAGAGGGCTGAGCTGTATGTGTTTGGTTCCTAACTCCGGGCTTTTTTCCCATGGAGCGTGTGTCACATCCTCTGTCCCTACCCTGGCAGCTGCAGAGGAACTCAAGCCCTTACTCTTGTCATGAAAAATGAATAATTACATTGCTCAGTCTTTCCCATAATTGACCCAAGCGCACACTGAGTCAAGATGGCTTTGCCTACACAGTTATTAAGTATCTTCTGTAACTCATTGTCACAAGGCCATGTACCTTTTCTCTCGTGAATAATATTTCCTCGACAGCTTATATTCCTTAGTATTTAATTCTATGAGATAATGCTGTTTAATAAAGTAAACTGGCAGACACATTTGTTCACTTTGTGCTATTGTGCCTGGGCATAGCAGTGCCCGAGAGCTGTGCAGGGTGAGCTAGAAAGAACGTTAAATAGCTTTTCACCTTTAAATATTTTGCTGAATTCACTCTTGCCCGAGTCAAGCACAGAATCAAAACAGATAATGGATCTCTTGTGAAACCTCATGATTCCAGAAGAGGCGGGTGGACAAGATGACCATTTTAAAGGATTTATCCTAGATCGGATCTAGGATATTAGGGATATAGGATTATTAATATCAGTGAATAATTCAACTTCAAGTTCAGACAGTGGCTTCTTATGTTGATCTTTCTCAATGCCAACTGTGTGAAACTAATCTGTTAGTTGAAGTTATTATTGGAAGTTTGTTCTGAGTGAATGAGGGTATGTCTGTTAATTGAAGTATACAGTATACCCAGGCTGCTCTGACAGGGGATGGAAGTGGGTCATAGAAGAGGATATATGCAATTTCTCTTTAATCCTTCATTTCTCTATTGCTGCTTTCTTGCCCCCAAGCAAAACTGGCTCCCGTTGTATCTTTCTGGCAAGACTTTCTGATGTCATATTTTTCAAAAGGCTGGAAGATAGTCAATCTCAATTCCTGTTTCCTTTGTCACCAAATATTTCCAGATTCCCATAGACAGTCCTTGGATTAACCTGACTTGGGTGATGTCCTCATCTTTGCTTACATAGAATCAAACTGTTACCATGTGTTTAGCCAGCACTCCTGCTCACAGCATAGGCTCAGCAGTAAATTTACATCATTCATGTTTAGGTTTGACTTCTCAAGGGTAAGCAAGACTTTTGGGTAAAAGTCGTATTTGGCTCATTTGTTTTCTGTTCATGTTCAGTACAGTTCCTGCAACTTTGAGAGAAAACAGTGCTTGTTAAGTCAACAAGAACAGGGAATGAATGAAGTCAAGTCCCATTAATGGGACGTCTGAGTCATTTCCTACTTCAACCAATTGAGCCTCTCCTTTCAATGTCTCTTTATTACAACAATCATTTATAATGATTGTAAGATTGCAAATTGTCACTAATCATCTCAAGGAGAGGTGCCAAATTCCCTTGGAATGAATTTTAATTTGGATTTAATTTTTCTAAAAAAAATCATGTAAAAACACTTGAGTAAAATAAAAAGAAGGGAATTAACCCAGAAAGAGAGGCCATGGAATTTAACCTTCATTATCATTGGTTTGATAGTCATTCATTTAATTCTGAGCATTTTCTTACTAGAGACAAAATTCAACTTTCCAAAACTGTATAGTAAAGAGAACTAGTCATATACAAAGTGCAGTTTTGAAATTTCCCATCTTTTAAAGTAAAACCAAAAAAATAAAAAGGTGAATGCCTAAAAAAGAAATACAAAGAGATGTCATTTTTCGGTGAAGTCTCAATTTTAAGCCAGGTCTTGGGATTGGGATTCATATTTAGGCTCTCCATGTTAATACAACTTTTAAATCTTTTTTTAAGATTTTACGTGTGTGTGTGTGTGTGTGTGTGTATGTGCATGTGTGTGTGTGCAAGTGTACACACACATGCAGTACATGTAGATGCCCTTAGGGACCAGAAGAACATACTCTGGAGTTGGATTTACAGGTCGTTATGAGCTTGTGAACTGTGGGTATGGGAACTGAACTTGACTCCCCAAGTTGATGTAACCTTAAAGCAATTTTGCAAACTGGAATAAGAGCATCTAAGTAAAACGGTGATTGTCTTGGTTAGAGCAAAAGCAGGCACCTCATCCCTCAAGGGCCTCAGCATTTGTGTTATTTCCATTCACACAAATGAAAGGTTTCAGATACCCAGATATAGACTGCTCGTTACTGCTAGTTTGTGAGAAAACCCATGCCAACCATAAAGCATGAACATGACAGGTAGAGTCGCCGTAGACGTGAGAATGGTGTAATGTATTATTGCCCTGCTCCGTGTCATCACTGATCAAGGGGTGCTGCGAGCCAAATCAATCTGTTAGGTTTTAAAATCCTGCTGTTCCCATAGACAGGTTAGAATCTGATTTTGAGTCTCCGCAGAGAACTGCATCTTATCCTCCTGGTGCACGTGGGAAGGCATTTGATAGAATCTGAGGGACATTTGATTCTGGTAGTGTGTGCTTCTTTTGTTTATGATTCCATTTGTCCTTTGGGTTGTTCCCAACAATCATGACCACTTAGGGTTTCCTACCTCTCTCTTTTGAGGACCCATCTTCATCTATCAAGCAAGGGTTTCTTTTCCATCTCCGGGATTTCAAGAGTATGTGTCTTTTGAAAATGGGGTTTTGATGTCTTCTTTGAGCCCTTTTTCTCTTCCCTCACGTGAGTGGCCCTCCATTTTTATAATCAAAGGCAGGGGAGAAGCCGGATTCACTTTTCAACCAGAACACAAACATTTCATAGCATGAGGGATGTGGGTAATTGCTTTGGGAGGGAACATTCCCCTCTCAAAAATCAGAAGCTCCCTCAATATTTCAGGCAGTTCATCACAGCTGTCTCCCGCAGAGGCTTTTATCGACACGTATGGAGGAGCCTTACACTGTTGTAACATTCAACACTATATTAGACTACAGAGGGCAGTAGGCAAATGGGAGAGACTTTCATTTCCTTGAACTTCTGAGTGATTACTGTATTATGCTTCTGGTGAATGGCAGAGCTAATGGCTGAGAAAATATAATGCTATACCTTGAGGGCTCATTAGGAAACACAAGGATGCAAGTACATAATTTTGAGATTGATGGGATCGAGTTATTTTTAAATTTGCACAAAATTTTCTATTGGGTACGCATGTTCTTATATCCTTTTCCACACACAACACCTATTGACTTGCAAGCAAAGCCACAGGAGTGAGCCTGGGCTGCCAAGAGTCCTTTTAACACAAGTTTATATAGATGGACTCGTAAGCCAACACAAAAAATTCTTTCTGCTGACATTTCAGTAAATACCTATTCCAGCAAGAATGAGAATGGGTCTCTTTGTCAGTATCTTTAAATCTTTGTCTGATCTTTAAATTTGAACTAACAATATTCTTGGTCATGTAGTATATAGAGAAAGACAGAGAAAGAGAGAGACATCAAAATGGGAGAATGAGTCATAAAAGAAACTAAGTAATTTGAGCCATCTTTGCTGCTTCTCATATGCACTGATAAACCTTAAAGCCAGAAAAGAACTGTCTCAAAAATGACGAGGAGCAGTCAGGTGAGAACGAGACACATATTATAGAGAAAGGTCAAGTTCCAGACTATTGTCACAGGAGCAGCTAGAGGCAAATATATCTTCCTAAGAGGCACAAAGTTAGGCTTGTAACTAAGGAACAAGTATCAGTCTCAAATCAGAACCCTTCCCAAATACAAACAGTTCCCTTAGCCACATTCTCTGATCGCTGCGCTCATCCTTGCTTACCACCAACACTTGGTCTAGTTCAGCACAGTCACAAAACTTATGGACAGGAAGTCCTCAACTTCTGTAAGGATTTTATATGTCATCCTTCACATAAAACACACATTTAAATAGAATTCTGAATTTTCTGCCTTTTATTGCTCCCTACCTCTGTAACAGTGGGTGTTGACATACTGCTGCCTACAGGAAATTCATTTAGTGGCCTGTGTGATACTAGTCTATTTTATTTTGTATATATATATATATATGTATATATATATATATATCCACTATATATATATGTCATATATATATATATTTGTCCATAATATATAAGTATTTTGTCCATAATAAGCCCTTCTTATCTTGCCATGTCTCCCTCCCACTCATGATAATACTATCATGCCCCCTAAGTGTATGTGTGTCAGGTGTTGTCTTATGAACATGGCTATAGCTCATATGTGTTCATGATTTCTACAGTCATGTCATATCTACAGGACAGTATTTCACAGGATGTGTCCCCAATCTCTGACTCTTACATTTCGTTTGTTCCCTGAGCTTCAGAGTGGGAAATGTAGATGTTCTGCTTAGTGCTGAGCATTCAGGAGGCTCTACATCTTAGCACTACTGCCCGTTAGCAAGCTTCTGCTCTGTCCTCAGTGGGGAGAGGGGGAAGGAGGATTCTTTGACCAAGACGTACAGCTTCACCAGTGTATGAGCACAAAAACAAATGAACAATAAAGTTTTATTTAAAGATGGGTACATTCATCCATTCAAGTATTTTCTGATGCTGTTTTTTGTTCGTTCGTTTGTTTGTTTGTGTTTGCTTTTTTGCTGGTGGTGAGGTTGAGCAGTAACAGTGAACTTCATGATACACAAAGGAAGTACTCTCAAGTGGTCAGCCAGCTTTTGTCCTAACTATGAAAGTAGGGGCTTTCTAGAAAAAGATTACTTTTAGTTTGTTTGTTAAGTAGGAAGGAATTACATCAGAAAATCTGTATGGAAATTCTTGTGTAAACTGTACAAATGAGCAATAGACCTGAAAAAAAAATTGGACAGTTAGACAGCAAGAAAGAGCCAGCTCGAAATCTAAACCCTTTTAAACATTTTTCCAATATTTTTCTGTCTTTCCTTGTAAACACGTAGTTATCTTCACAAAGCTTTGTTAGGTGACCTAGCAGCTGTGGGGATGGATTACTAACAAGAGACAAGGTCCCTGCTCTCATAGAACATCTTATCCACAGAGCAAACGATTTGCTTATTTTGAACTCTTTTTTTAGGTTTTGCTTGTCAGCTCCTGCACCATGTAATCACTGAAGCAAGGCTTTACTGCATGCTATTTGCTTTTTTATAACAGTAAAATAATAAGAAATATTGACTACACCTTCACACAGGAAAATGATGGAGAGGCTCGTGCCCCACTCCACGCTTTCTTGGTTAGAGATGGAACAAAGGATTTCCATCATTCAGCACATTGCCTTCATCTCTGAGCATCTTTGAGGACCGGCAGCATTCTCATTCATTCCCTCCCTCTGTGGCTGGTTCTGCCTGTTTGACCTCTCTCCCCAAGAGACTTCCGATTTCCTGGTTGCATACTTACCTACTCCCTGAAGACTTCTCTGTCTCTTTCTTATGTAGAGTATCTTGGAGCCACCCTCCTTTTGCATTGGCTATCTTTCTATATCCATTATTTAGGTTTACTCCACTGCCCAGTGTGCTTTGTTTTGAGCAGATAGTGAGTTAATGATAAGCATCTAATGTTCTGCATACATATCATATTTTTTCCTTGTCTTTTGTGGTACCTGTCTATGATGAACTGAATATGGGTGTCTGATTTGACCACAATCGATGCTGCTAGAACACGTCAAGCTCATACTTTTCAGTGATAGTAGAATAATTTCTTACAGTGAGAGTTAAAGACAGCATGGGGTTACTGATATCTAGGTTGTCATGCTAAGAGAAAACCAAAGCATCAACCCTTCAGAGCAGGAGAATATAGTAACCTAATATATAAACTAATATAACATTAGTTACTATACGTGTCCTTGTGTTTCAAGGATCACTAAAGGACAGCTGTTACTTTTCATTGCCAGATGTTTTGTTAATGACTCGCAGTGATGATGAAGACATTATGGTAGTGATGGTGACATCTGTTGGTGTTTGGGCATCTAGTATCTGGAGATTCCTAAAGGCAATTCTGCGTTTTCACAGTTACTTCAATTTAGACACGTTACTCCCATTTCTCAGAAGTAGAAACTGAAACTCATCTCTCTCAAATATCCTTTGTCTCTGCCTAAGGGTACAACTTTCATTTCTGTTTCCCTTACTTTTGATACTTGAAAGGGACTTGCATATGTTAATCAAGTGAGGGGATAATTTCTGTACTGAGAATGTTGGGACTAGGCTGTGGCTGCTGACCTTCAAGAGGCAACTGTTGGATGAAGGTGCTTAGACAACCACATTCCAGTGACTGGCAGAGAAATGAGAAAAGACTGCCATTCCTCTGCGTTACAAGTGTTAGAACTGGATGATCAATCTTAGGATGAATATTCTTTAGGTACGGACAACAAATAAGCAACTTATGATATAGTATCAGATGCCTGTGTGGAGAGACTGTGTCTGAGTAATGACATATTGAGGGACCTGACTCAGGACCTGGAACTTTGTAGGAATTCATGATATGGGAGCTTGACTTGACAGTGACTTTTCCATTCTCCTAGGACCCTGGGACCCAATACTCTCTGCTCGTTCATTGTCTATTGCTGCTCTCGGTCTTTTACACAGAAAGGGGCATGCTTGACAAGATGGGCAGAAGGTGTTCAATTCCTCCCTTCATTAGCTTTTGAGGCTGCAGGCTCAAGACTTGCACTACTTCCTCTCTGAGCTCTGCATGGCAGGGAGGAGTAGAAGGACCTGTCTTTTTCCAGTAACGGTAACTTAGCCAGTGCCTAAGGTATAACCATCTGCTCAGCTCCCCCTCTCAGGAGGCGCATGAAAAATAGGAGTAGAATACACAGGAATGTGAGTGTGTGTGTGTGTGTGTGTGTGTGTGTGTGTTTAGGGGTTAGAGGTGAAGCCAAGGAGACCAAGACTTCAGTAAACTACCACATTTCATATTGAAATTTTTATAGAGGTGTAATCACTCTAATTTACTTAATGTTAAACAGTTTGGGTTTGAGAAAGGAAAAACAAAGCATGGGATTTGACAAAATACTAGTCTTATGCAGACCTTCACTTTTTTCATTCCTAGTCAAATAAGAACATACACAAACATGCACATCTATATTCTCATGGCAGGTATCCGATGTGTGGGATGGAGGATGTCGCTCTGTGGATGCTTTTGGTTAGGACTGCAAGCACAGAGAGGCATCTTTGCCGTTAACAATTCATAAAACCCGCAGACAGCAAGCAGATTCTGACAATGTGCTCACTGTTTCCTGTGCACATGGCTCCAGGGACCCGAACAGATTCTAAACAGCAGTCTATGCTACTCTGGAGCTGGAGAGCAAAACACAATTGTGAATTTGCTTATCCTTTCTTGCTCTGGACATTAACCAGAGTTGGCTTTTTATCCCCAGACATATCAATATAATGGCACAGGGGAACAGGAAGCAAATTGCCTTTGACCTCTTATTTACTGGTGCATTCAATTACCCAGCTCCTATCTTCCTCTTCTGTAGATTTTAAAGCAGATTTTCTTAGGTCCCCTCAGAGGTCACAGGATATTCTCTCTCTAAATATTTTGGAGTGTATCTTTGTTCAGAATTGATCTTAAGTGATTTCAAGAGAAGGTACTGGAAATATCAGAGAGCTGGTCTTCATGCTAGATTCATCATACCCCTACTTGGGGATGGAAGGAAGCAAAACAAGACTCTCAAGTCTATCGCCTACTTCAGTTTGCCTCTCTCTTATGTCTGGGCTCTATATTACCTTTCAATTGGTACTTTCATGATCTTTCAGTAAAACACTTAGATGAGGGAGTCCAAATCCAGTAGGAAGGACTCTGAGCATGCAATTGTTAGGTTGTCTTAGGATAGGCAGAATTTGTAGGGGCCCAAAGGCTAAAGAGACAAGACATTATTCTTTTGTTATATAAGTGAAAGTGCCTTCTATTCAAGATATGATCAGAAAGAAGATATTTTTCTTACAGGAGGCATTGATTGAGCTATTAATATATATGCTATATTGTACTATAATATATATCACATATAATATGTTATCTGTGATATATAGTATATATTTATAATATAGTATAGTTCATATATAGCATATAATATATATATACAATATGTATTCTAAATATGATCATCTAATGGAAATTTTTAATTGAAATTCTAAGATAGATATGACACCAACTCAAATTAGGAAATAAGAAGTTTGATTTGTGTAAACTAACTCCAAATACCCAGTAGATAAACTTTGTCAATGCTTTGCCATGAGTTTGAAAAGGAGAAGAAAGAGCCCCCTCCCTACGCTGGAATTCAGAATAAATAGACTCCTAATTTAGGTTGAAATGTGGCAGTGGTTATCTCTCCTTACAATACTCCCCAAAAGTCTAGTGTCAGTGACAAGATATAAGTCACTCAAGCATGTTGAAAGAATAGTCAGTCATGGCCTAAGAAGTGTAACAGAGCGAGACAAGTTTAAGCTATCAGTATTATTATGTCATTTTGACATAAAGACCACGTTAAATTTACCTAAGCAGTGTTCTTGCACACCTTCACACTCATCCTCAGACACATTTGCATACACACCGACAAACCCATGCGCAAGCGTGGAGCTGGCTGTCAGTGATTAACAAGTCAACCCCCTTAAGTAGTAGGATATTCCACAAAGTTAATGGTGAACCGTGTTACAGCTCACAGGGTTAGTTAATTAGACAAAGGCTCGCAGGCAAGATCTCTGTAGTGTGTTCTGCTAAAGTGATGGAACCCACTTAGGCATCTGATGAAAAAAGCAGCGGAGAGCACTGTTCAAGAGACGAAATGTGAAATGTAACAGAATCAAGCCCCAGCATAGCAGTAATGAGCTGGCAGAGGCAGCGGCAACCAGTGACTGCCATTTGTCAGTGGTGGGAAAGGTGCAAGCTTGGGGGAAAGATTTATAATTTTGCTTACCGTCTTTCTGAGTGCTTCAAGGCAATTTTAATTACTTTTCAGAAGCAAGCTCTGAACTTGCGTCTCGCCACATGGATTGGTAACCTCACCTCTCAAGGACATTGGGCTATGAATACTCTCCCATAGTAGACGGTAAATATGCCTTCTGAAAGGCTGGCTTATGAGACACAAGCAGGAATAAGATTAAAATCCTCTTATTTTAGTATTACCTTCAAAAGTATGTTAGCAGACGATAGTCCTTACATTGTCACTCTTTGTGATCCCTTCTCAGTGTCCATAACTGCTTTGTTATTTCCTGCATGCCAAAGTTAGAAATACCAAGAGTCTACAGACCAACGAACTAGTTCCAATAAATGAATCAGACTAGCTACAAGTCAAAAGGCATGATACAAGGATCATAATGATAACTTTAGGAAGCTATGTGTATATATCAGTTAGCAATGTGACTTTCCTGAACAAGTACAATTTTAATAGCAAAGTTTTGAGACCCTGTATGCATGCTGGATGCTATTTTCTTTGAAATAACTTTTTTTTTCTGTAACTCTAGAGTCAAGTTAAGTCAGAAACAACCCAGAATGATGGAGCCTGTGGAAGGTTCCAAACAAGCACAGCATCTTGCAGACTGTAGTACCAAGACCACAACAAGAATAATGATGTTGTTCTAGGGAAGATGCATATTGGCCTTGCCCCTGGACTCCACCCACAGCCTCATGTCAGACATCCCTCATGCTCTGATAACCTGCCTAGCCGTGGAAGCCGCTTACCGCAATCTCTTCCTGTCGTTTCAGATATGTTTATACATGGCACCATCTAGTTGGCATATATTCTCTTCTTGATTGTTGTATGTACATATAGCACATTCCCTTTTCAGTGCTGAACAAGATTTCCAGGCTTTGGGTTAACTGTAATATGTTCAACCACTCACCCATGGAGGAACATCTGGGTTGTGTCTGGTTATGCCTTTTATAAATGAACATTTTTCTACAAACATCCTTGTGTAGACTTCTGTGTGAGCATACATTTTCCTTTTTCTTAAATAAATGCCCAGCAGTGAAGCTTTAGGGTTCCATGGTAGTTACATGTTTAGTGGAATTATTAGTGGTAAGTTGTTGCTAAACTAGCTAAGAGAAGGTGTATGATTTAGCATCTGGCCCATATATGGGAGACTCTGATTCCTAAATCCTTCCAGCACTTATTGCTATCATTATTTTCTTTAGTGATTCTGATAGGTGTGTAGCAATATCTCATGGTGGTTTGAATTGGCTTTTCTCTTGGAGCTGATGAGAGCACGTTTCCATGTATGTATTTGCAATTATAAATCCTATCCGGGGGCTGGAGAGATGGCTCAACAGTTAAGAGCACTGTAAGCTCTTCGAGAAGTCCTGAGTGCAATTCCCAGCAAGCACATAGTGGCTCACAATCATCTCTAGGGGGATCTGATGCCATCATCTGGCATAAAGGCAAACATGCAGTTAGAGCACTCAGATATAAAATAAACTTTCAGAAAAGGTCTCAGAAAAACTGATAATCAAAACAAAAAAATATGTCCTACCCAACATCTTTAACCAGCTGTCTAAATGAATGATCTAAGTTTGTGTGTGTGTGGGGGGGTGGGTGTGTGTATGGAATATTTGGTTTACGCACACGCTCCCTCACTCTATGGATTGCCCTTTTAAAGTAGATTTATTTTATTTTATCTCATAGATTATTTCACTTCTAATTATGTGTATATCTGTGGGTAAATATGTATACATGTATGCCGAAATTCAAGGAGGTCAGAAGGTATCTGATTACCTGGAGCTGGAGTTGTGAGGTACTTGATATGGGAACTAAACTCTGGTCCTCAGGAAGAGCAGGAAGTACTCTTTCCGAACCACCAAGCCATTTCTCCAGTCTCCTGTTTTATGGGGTCGGAGATGTATGTGTGTGGTGTGGTGGTGGTGCTGGTGGTGCTGGTGGTGGTGGTGTGTATGTCTGTTCAAGTGCCTGAGAACCCAGAAAAGGATAGTAGATCTCCCTGGAACATGAGTGACAGACAGCTGTGTACCACATCCACAGCCTTGGACGATGGTGACTGAACTCGTGTCTTCTGAAAGAGCAGTATGTGCTCTTAGCGGCTGTGCTATCTCTCTAGTCCGCCACACATTTCCTTTACATGCTCTTAACATTTGTCTCACAGAATAAAAAAGAGTTCATTGGAAAGAAATGAACTGCAACCGCATTCACTTTTCCTTTTAGAATTCTGTATTTGATATAAAGTCTCAAGACTTTCCCCCTTCTTTTCTTACAACTACTATTGTGTTTTATAAAATTTTTCAAAGAACCTGTATTTTATTTTTTACATTGTTAATCCATATTCAGTTGTGTTTTGAATAAAATGAGAAAACAGAATTGAGTTTTTCTGTTTATGGGTATCTACCCCCGACCCTTGGTTACCACCAGCGCTTTCTTCATTCAGTGACTTTGGCAGCTTGCTTTTTTTTTTTTTTTTTTTTTTTTGATACAGAGTTTTTTCTGTGGTTTTGGAGCCTGTCCTGGAACTAGCTCTTGTAGACCAGGCTGGTCTCGAACTCACAGAGATCCGCCTGCCTCTGCCTCCCGAGTGCTTGGATTAAAGGCGTGCTCCACCACCACCCAGCAGCTTTCTTAAAGGCATGATAAAGCATATGGATATGAATCTGGGTTCTGGGTTCTACTCGTCTGTTAATGTATGTTTTTTTTTTTTTCCCTCTGCCAAGTCCGTAGTATCGGGGACCTGCAGATCCCTAAGGTCTAAACTGAGGAGACTGAGACTCCTCACATTTTTCTACTTAAAAAAAAAAATAACTGTTCTACTTCCTTTGCCTATCAACACAGCATTGTTATAATGCTGGCTGAAACTAAACACCTGTTTCCTTTGGGAATTCATATGAATTTCAGTCAATCCATGCATTTACTTGAGGAGAACTGTGATTTTCTTTGGTTGAGTCTTCCAGCCTGTAACCTGATACACATTACCATTGAATTAGACATTTAATTTCTTTCACCCTCTTCCAAAATTTTATTATAGACCCCAAGAATTTTCTCATATGTATTATGTGATTGGCTAACAGAGTCAGTGTTGCTGTGGGTTTTTTTTTTCTCTTTCTTTTTCTAATCTGCATGCTGTAAGATCTAGCATGGTGCTGACCAGGGAGAGAGCTGAGGAGAGCAGTTCCACATACCTGTCTTTAGTCTTAGAGACAAAGGATTATGTCATGTCATGTCAGCTGCAGATTTGAGGATGGTGCTATTGTTCAACTTGAAGACATTTCCTCTGAGCAAAGGGGTCAAGACCATGATGATGATCCCCACAGAAACAGCTGCCCGAAGCTAGCGGGAGCTCACTGACTCCAGACTGAAAACAGGGGAACCTGCATAAAACCTGCATAGGCCCTCTGAATGTGGGTGACAGTTGTGTGGCTTGGGCAGTCTGTGGAATCACGTCAGTGGGACCAGGATTTATCCCCAATGCTTAAACTGGCTTTTTGGAGCCCATTCTCTTTGGAGAGAAACCTTGCTCAGCTTAGATATAGGGGTGGAGGTGGAGGGCTCGGTTCTGTCTCAAAGTGATATGCCAGACTATTGATTCCCCCCTGGAAGCCTTACCTTCTCCGAGGAGTGGATGTGGGGTGGGGTGGGAGAAAGATGTGGGGAGCAGGTGGATGGGAGGGAGTGGGAATTGGGGTTGGTATGTAAAATGAGAAAAGAAATAAATTAAATCAAATAAATAAAATAAAATTGTTTTTAAAAGAAAGAAATAAAATAAAATTAAAAGAGGAAAATATAAAAAAAAGTTCCCTCTATTTTTACTTTCAAGGGAATGTGTCTTCTGAATTGTGTGGATTTCTGCCAGATGCTCTTTTGCATTGACTGCTTGAGTCACATGATTATAACTCTTGAGCCTGTTACCATGATAGATTATATTCTCTGATCTCTAGTTACAAATCCAGTTCCTATCCGCAGAACAAGCCTGTTTGCAATAGTTCACAATATTTTTACAAATTACTGAATTCTCTTTGCTAATATAAAAATCATTATTTATGTATTTCTAGGGATGGTAATCATAAGTTCTTTTACTCCTTCCTTCCTTCCTTCCTTTCTTCCATCCTTCCTTCTTTCCTTCCTTCCTTTATGATTTGATTTATTATTTCTAATCCTGCCCTCCTTTCCTTTCCTTCCTTTTTCCTCCTTCCTCCCCATCTTGCTCCTCCCCCTTCCTCTCTCCTGCCCCCTCCCTCTTTCCCCTTCTTCCTCTCCTCCCTCCCTTCCTCCATCCCTTCCGGTCTTTCATTCCCTCCTCTGCTTTTGTCTAGTTTGGGCATCTTTATAAGGTGAACTGGAAAGTTCTTCCCCTTCTTCAGTTTTGCAAGAGAGAGATCCTCTAAATTTATTCTAATTGTTCCTTCAACATTCAGTAGACTCTTCAAGAGAAACCACCACCTGTTTAATTTTAGTGTGAATTACATAATTGGAAGTATTTGACTGTCAGGTTGTTCAAGTGGCGTAATTCAGAGTGGGTGAAAGGATAGACTTTGAGTGTTTTGAAGAATTGGTCCTTTTCATCTTTGTTCTCAGAGTGCACACCCGATTGTGATATTTGAAATCCTCTAATTGTCTTGTTCCTGTGAACGGGTCCTGTAGCAGCACCTGTTGCTAACTTGCACCAAATAGACATTCTCAGTCTGACTAAAGGTTTGTCACTTTTATCAATCTTTAAAAAAAATGTCAACATTATTGCTTTTCTCCTGTTCCTCTTGTTTTCTTTTTTTAGTTGAGGGGGGGAGCTCTTTTCCTTTTCTTCCTTTGAAAATATCTTTGTTATTTTTCCTACTTTTGGATTGTAAAGTTAAGATTCCCAACTGGAGGCTTTCCCTACTTTCCAGTGTGTAGATCTAGTTCTGCCATTCTTTCTCATCCCTGCTGTAACTGGCCAAAGATTTTGATGTGGGAAGGTTTCGTTTTCATTAACTTTAATATTTGCCCTGGCTTATCTTGAGACTTCTTCAGCCCATAGATTATTTAGACAACTGTTCAGTTGTCAAGGGAGACTCTTACCTCTCTGTTTTTCTTCAGCTTGACTGCTCTGATTTCAGAGGATATAATGTATGGAGTATAGTTTATCCTTTCATTTTGGAGACTTCCCTTATGGATCAGGATAAAGGCCATCTCAATGTCACAGATCTCTCCTGAAGAATTGGCAATCATCTGCTGTTGGTTAGACTGTTGTTTGGTGGTCTTCTATTGATTCCTTCATGATTTCCATGTGAATGTACCATCCCTTTGGAGGACTCAGAGACTGAATGCTCCAACCATAGTTGTGACTTTATCTCCCCTCTCTTTTCTGTCTTTTTTTCTATTTTTCTTTTCTTTTTTCTCCATATATTTTGCTCTGTCTTTTGAATACACACTTACTTGGAATTTCCTTATGTTTTGGAAAATTAATCCTTGTTTGATCATAAAATGTCCTTCTCTGACTGCCTATTAAAACCATTTTATGTAATATTAGTATAGTCATTCTTGTTAGATTTTAATATTTGCATGAGATATTATATTTTGCTTTCAATATAACCATACTGCCACAGTTATACTGACTTATTAGCAGCATAGATTTGAGTTCTTTTAAAAAGTGCTCATCTATTCTCTTTTAATTGATATGTTAATAAAATTTATATTTAATATAATTATAGTTTTATTAGGCCTTAAGTCAGGCATTTTTTATATTCTGTTTATTATCTAATTCTCTGTGTTCTTAGTATGTTTTCTTCTTTCTTGTAAGTTGCTGTGAAGTTTGATGATTCCATTTTGACTTATCTGAAATAAGTTTGACTTAATCTCTGTGGATAGACTGTGTAGCCATTGTGTAAGTCTATGTATGTATGTATCTTTTCACAGTCTACTTAATTCATATTTTCTTATTCGGTTAGGTGTGGGAAGATTTAGCTGGTTTTACATCCCTTTATTTTCCACATTTTACAGTAATTTCTTAAATGTGACATCGACAGAGATTTAGAATGACATCAGCGAGTAATATATTTTTCTAACATTGAAAATGATTTTATACCCTCAAAGGAAGTATGTGATTTCATTTGTCCACATTTTCTTCTTGTGTTCCCTTATCATTCAAGTTTTTCCATTGTAGCTACCACATTTTTTTTCTTTCTCCTCAGTGCTCTCTGGAGCTTTTTCTTCATCTTTCATTTTTGAGAAATTTTACTGTGGTATATATGAAGCATCTGCACATGAATGCTTTTGGATGTATTTGGTTTGGAATTCATTCAGCTATGAGAACATTCATTTTAATGATTTCTGCCAATACAGAGGGAGTTTGGTAATTGTCATCACCTCTCTTTCTTAGGACTCTGATAATATGAGCATTACCTATTGTTCTCAGGCTCCATCACTTGCCTTATATTAGCTTTTTCTTTTTTATTATATGCATATATATATGCTTTTCTTCTGTTTTATATATAATTGAAAACTTTCCTGTAGAAAATATTATATGTACTATTTCATTCTTTCTTCTGTTCTTCCATTTTTTGGTGGAGACCATATTTTGCGTGTGTGTGTGTTTCTTATAGGAAGGATCTTCTTTGTACTTTAAACTTGTGAAGAATTTCTGGTATAACTGTACCTTTTTAAAAAAATTTAAATGTTTTCCTAATTTCTTGTTGAAGCAATTTGATAGCCTGTTTAAAATGTACATCAGGCATTTTTAACATCATTCTTATCTTGGTATTGATCTTTTTTGAGTGTTTTTTTTTTTGGATTTTTCGAGACAGGGTTTCTCCGTAGCTTTTGGTTCCTGTCCTGGAACTCGCTCTTGTAGACCAGGCTGGCCTCGAACTCACAGAGATCCGCCTGCCTCTGCCTCCCGAGTCCTGGGATTAAAGGCATGCGCCACCAACTGCCCGGTTTTTGAGTGCTTTTTTTTTTTTTTAGACAGGATTTCCCAACTATGTAACTACCCTGGCTGTCGTGGAACTTGCTCTGTAGAACAGGCTGTCCTCGAACTCAGAGATTTCCCTGTCTCTGCCTCCTGAGAGTGCTGGGATTAAAGGCGTGCCCTACCGCTGTCTGGCTGCCTGTTGTATTTTCATCTAACACATTCCTTCTATTTTTTCCTCAATAACAAATGATTTTGTTTTTACACCAACAGACACATTTTTTTTCTATTATGTTTGAAGTATCAAGTTTCTTATTTAAACCTTTTAATTTTTGCTGGTTTCTTTTGACACTGCTCTGGTGAAGGAAGAGAGATTCCTTCACCAGAAGAGAGATTCTCCCTTATTCCTGCTAAGTCACCTTCTAAAACAGATGGGAGTTCTTTTAAGGTACTTGTTGTGGCTGTGGAATAGATCTGTACTGATTTGCTCTAGTATTGGTGATAGAAAGGTCTTGGTACTGTCTCGTACATGATATCAAGTTATGTTGCCGAGGGCAGAAGGGCTCATTGTCCTTGTCAGCTGGTGAAACACTTGGCTTTCCACTGGACCTCGCCCTGTAAAGGGGTTAGAGGGGAAGCTTCCCGTACTGTGGAGGAGGAAGACTGGATTCCCTTTGAGAGATGAGCTTCATTATATCTTACAAAGGATGAAAGTCTTGGAACTCTTTGGCCTTTTGGGGAACCATTTTGCTTCAAGTGAAGTACCTCACTGACATGGTGTCATGACTTCCAGATGAAGATAGAAATGAAAATATCACCCCTTCCTGTACTACTGGGTTGCAGCAGTAGGATAGGTGAAAACTAAGGGCTTTATTTTTTTTATTCAATTATGTTTTTGTACTCTGGTACAAAAGGATTGATTTTCCCAGTTTTTCCTTTTCCTCCTCCTCTTCCTCCTTCTCCTCCTCTTCCTCCTCCTCCTATTCTTCCTCCTCCCCCTCCTTCTTCATTTTCTTCTCCTCTTCCTCCTCCTCCTTCTTCTATTTCTTATCTGTGCCTGTTGATGGTTGGGGATGTCATCTTCCTCACCCAAAAGTCTTACATATATGGCAAAAAGAAGTTGTACTACTTCATGGATATCGTAGTTGGTAATTGTGTGTATTCTCTTTGCACCATGCAGGATCTTCTTATATTGCTGTATGTATTAGGTTTATTATTTTCATTCATACTTTATGAGGAGAATAGGGAAGCATGTATATATATTCCATCTGTCTAAAAGCATTTTTCTGACCTCCTGACTTTTAAGCAGAAGCCACGGATTCAGACTTTAATATACATTTGCTTGTTTTGCTGTTTTTCATATTGACAATTTAAAAATTTGCAGCTAAATGCAAAAAAAAATGTCCTTTACTGGTTGGATATACACTCTGCCTTGTTCCTTAAGACTTAGGCTTCCCTAAAATGCGACTAATTTTGCCTCATTGAATGTAAATTTCTGGCACATATTCTGAGGCGCTAGTACTGACAATACTTAGCTTAACAATACTGAGCTGAGAAAGAGGAGCGCATTAGGGAAAAGAACACTGGATGGCTAAGGCAAGAATAGAGGTATCCAAACTCAGTGACCCTATACAGTGCCAACAGGTAATAAACATTTAAGCTCCCACTGTGGGCATGGTTTTATAGAACAAAATACAATCATAAAATAAAAGCATGTTAAAATGTACAACACACAGCAAGAGCAAGAGAGACCCTTTTGACACAAGTACAATGCAAAGTGGAATAGATAAATATGGGGATTTTAAGCTCCCTACGTTGATGATATTAAAATGGATACACCTAGCAGTGAAGCAAAACAGAAGCAAATTATGAAATTGAACAATAACCTTCAATCTTCAAAATCACCTGTGATTCTGTAGTGCCGGTGACACCGTCTTATTTTTCTTCAGCAGGGTCTGAAGGTGTTCTTTGATCAGTGTCTAATTTGATCAGTGTCTCTGGCCTGTATGAGAACAGTGGCTTCTGGGCATTATCTATCATCTTCTTATACTGCTTTATGCCAGGCTCTGACTACATAACCAAGTTGAGTCTTTTAATCATCAGAAGAGTGAAACACGCATTTTTATTAAGTCCCGTACCACATTCTATGCACCACAATGGGAAACTTACTTCTAACACTGTTTTAATTTTTATGAAAGCCCTTGAAAATAGGTATTGTTATTTTCCATTTTAAGTAATTGAGAAGCCAACTTACAAGGGCCAGATATTAAACAAGGACACTGGCTAGTGAGGGGTCATGGTTAGACTGGCATCTGCTAAACGTCAATGACCACACACTCAAATAGACTAGGCACGAATTCCAAAACCATGCTGAAATTAAGGACAAAGTTTTTTGTTTTGTTTTTTTATCTATTTTGTTTGTTTGTTTTGCCTCTGGAAATTGCATCCATATAAAAATAACTGAAATGATTATAGCAAAACGATTTTCCATTTTCTTCAAAAAGGTCCTAAGTTCTTGCCTAGTGACTCTCAAAGGTGTTTTGTTACTTGCTGACTGAGACTCCAGGAAACTATATATTTATTATCTAAGCAACTAGGGCAAATAAATACTTGTTCCTGGAGTTCCTGACAGGTGTGAGCTCTTTCTCACTGCCAATTGTTAAACAGAATTTTCTACACTTCAGGCAAAATCTGATCAAGTGTATGAAGGGTTTATATAGGAGGATCCTGGAGATAAAAGGTCTCTGGGAAAAGAGAAAGAGGGAATGACTTCATTTCTGTTGCCGCTGGCCCCCTGCTGTCTACACTACTGTGCATACAGCTCAACCCTTTTGTACACAGAGATGTCCTACTTCAGTGTCTAAATAGCCAGCGAAGAGCAGGGAGCTTGAGAACTGCGGATCTGTTCCCCCAAGTATTCCCTGACATATTGAAGAGGCCGTGAGCAACAGTAGCCTGGAGAAAAATCATTACCCTGGTGTTGGGCTTTATTTTCCAATTTAATTAAAATTTGTGTTTGGTCATTCTGTCCAGGGTCTGGTCTTGGGGTCCATGCTATTTTGCATGGCAAAAGAGATCAGTAAGAACCTATCATTGAGAACTCGGAGTGCCTAAGAGTTTTTGTGGTCATTCACTAGGCAGAAGGCTAGAGTTTTCTTACTGCTATATGGCATAGACTGCCAGGCTAAGGTCTATGTCATGTGTTGGAGAAGCTCCTTGCCCTCGACTTCCCTATCACACACACAGGGTTTCTGCATTTTTCCATTCTGCAGTGGGCATCTTGGCACTGGGAGGGGCGGTGTAAAGTTAGTCTAATGAACAGGTGGTGATGTGGATACACCTCTCTCGGTAATTTCTCTCGATGATGGGTCCCTGGGAAGGAGTGGCTATCTGTTTTCAGATTCAGATCTCCAATGAGGAAAACACTTACTAGAGATTACTAGAGATTCATTGAAGAAATCAGGGGTGAAATGAGGAGTTTGTAGTAATAAGAGCGGCAGGGCTGCATCCCTAGCACCCCGGCCGCCTGCTAGCTTATGCCTGAAATAACAACACACAAACTGTATTCATTTAAACGCTGCTTGGCCCATTTCTATCTAGCCTCTTCTAGGCTAACTCTTGCACCTGGACTAGCCCATTTCTAATATTCTATGTAGCACAGCTAGGTGCGCTTACTGGGAAGATTCTAGCCTACGTCCATCCTGGGTCGGAGCTTCATCGCATGTGTCTACCCAGGAGCCGGGAGCATGGCGTCTCTTCTGAGGCGTCTGCTCCCGAGAGGAGAGCTGTCAAGTCTGATCTCACTTCCTCTTCCTCCCAGCATTCTGTTCTGTTTACTCCTCCCACCTATGTTTTAACCTATGAGGGCCAGCCAAGCAGTTTCTTTATTTTTTTAACCAATGACCTTCCTCCATCAGGAGTTGGCTCAGCAGGGAAAACTCCAGCATGGCAAACATGAGGACAAGTTTGGATCTCAAGAAGCTATATGAACCTGGCCACTGTAGCACTCTACCATAGTCCCAAGATCTAGAGGAATAAGAGGGGGAGGCAAAATAACACGCAGATGCTCATGGGTCATGTAGTCTTGGGGTACACAACCAAGAAAAACAATAGAGGACCAATACAGGGCTGTCTTTGACCTACAAAAGTGTACATGGCACGTGTGTAATTACTCTCACACACACACTAGTGCATTCACACACACACGGAAGATAATTTGCATGCCATCAACACCTTATATTATTCTCCAGGCCCATCGCAGCAGTTTACTGTTGGTTGAATAACCTGTTCTCACAGCGAATCATTAATATTTTCAAATGTGTGCCTATATCTTTTTTTTTGTTCCTTCCCTCTTCCCTCGATCTTCCTTTCTTCTTCCTACTCCTTTCCTTTCTTCCTGTTTTGATGTTTACTTTCTCAGTAATCCTTCTAAACCAAAACAAACGAACGAAGAAACCAGCAAAAATCCAGTAATGAAATACGGCAAAGTCAATTTGGTTTTGATCAACTTCATAACAACATCTCCTACCCCAGTGACAAGCTTATCATGTCCTCTGTGCACATCCAATCAGGAGATGAGGCTTTTTTTTATTTCTTTCCCTCATTTCTATTAAGTTAGACAGTAAGAAAGCAAATTGATTGTCTAGAGTTCCATGTAGACTGGTGGTTTAAGTATAAAGCTTTTCCCAAAGAAGTTGTACATGGCTGGCAAGTTTCCTCGCATGAGTCATACCTGAAGACCTCACTGTTTGCAATCCAGGTCTGTTATTTGTTTATTTACGTATTTTGTTACTTTTATGCTTCTAGGTGGGTAAAGTGACAGGTGCCAAGACTCACTTCTCCCCTTCCTGAAAGTCGTCGCGTTCTGCTTCACCTGGAATAATGGATGTAAAGGACCGACGACATCGCTCTCTAACCAGGGGACGGTGTGGCAAGGAGTGTCGCTACACCAGCTCCTCTCTGGACAGTGAAGACTGCCGTGTGCCCACACAGAAGTCCTACAGCTCCAGTGAGACCCTGAAGGCTTATGACCATGACAGCAGAATGCACTACGGAAACCGAGTGACAGAGCTGGTGCACCGGGAATCCGATGAGTTTTCCAGACAAGGTAGGGAAATCTACCCTACCCTTTAGGCTCCCGCCCCAATCCTGCCCTGCTCTGTTGAACGGTGATGGCTGAAGCTGATAAAAAACGGACAGTAAGGCAAGTTAGCAAGCCATTACCCAACTAATACTTAGTTGAAAACAAACTTTTGCCCAGTCTAATTCCTGTGGGTAATAAGCTCCTATTTATCATCATGGACACTGGATCCCTCAACAATATGTTCATTGCTGTCAGAGAACTTCCATGCTAGGTTTCCCAAGATGTGACTTAGAGCATGTCCTTGGCTTCATAAAATGTATTCCCGAGACAATAGAAAATCTCTGACTGGTTATTCTGGCAATTTCACACTCTTCTTTGAAGCTTTCTCTAAACCTCTAAGACCTCATTTTGACGGCTTCATATATTGGCATTGCCGGTCATATCCACTCTGAATAAATGGTGTATATGTATTATAAGACATTTCAGAACTCCCTGAGTAAAATAATAGTAAATTATACACCCCTACATACACACACACACGATTAGATGCTATGTCTGAGTTCTATGTTTTTATTTTCATGTTTCAAATTATAAGTGGGGGCAGAAACATTTTAATCCAGTTCTACCAACTGTTGTTTCTCCCTTAAGAAACCTCACTTTTATTATTATTATTATTGTAATGCCTTGGTTTATTTCAGAAGACTTCTTTCTCTCAGACACAAGCAGTTGGCATTCCCTTCATGTCTGGCATCCAGGCAGAATTCCGCGGTCACTTGTCTAGGCATGTGTGTGGACTGAAGGAGAGCAGTGGGGAGGTCAGAGTGTAAGTCTCGCTTGCCCTGCACCATGCTTTTCGAATCCCAGCCAAGCATGCTCTGGTCATGTTAATGGCTCGGCAAAAACGAAAAGTGAACGCACAGGCTGCAGTGGCTGCGCTAGGAAGGGTCATACGGCTGGCACCCGGGGGCTTGGCACTGTCCAACAGGGTTATTGCATCATTTGTTTTATAATACTGATTCATATTTCTTTTTCTATGTCCTCGGCAGCAAATAATGGGATGAATTTAACTCATAAAGAGATAACATGGGATCCATTCCTGGCTCCTTAGCTTCCTTCCATTCTTACATTTTACTTTTTTTTTAAATTTTATGTACATATATTTAATTAAGTCATATAGTGCCCAAGATTGATAAATGTACAGGCCAGATGTTGTTCTAAGAATAAGTTCAGATACTCCCATTTTATCTTAGCTCCTGTGATATTTAACTAAATAAATTTTTGAGAAATCAATAAACAGGTAAAATTGCTTTTCTTGTCATCATAGACCTTTGTAGGAAAGAATTTTTATTCGATCTTTAGTCTGATTTTCTCTGCCTCATCTTCATGGGAATGACAAATCCTGATCCTCCAGGAGAAAGTAGGGCTGTCTGGAGACTGCTCTGGATTAAATGCTTTTGATCTGTGAGCGGCTCCAGCATTTGGTGTCTTTCACTAAACTCGCAGCTGACCCCGCATAGCAGACAGTGGGAAGTGAAAGGCGAATAGGAAGGAGTCCTGGCTTAGTTAATGAGCAGAGAGCTCGCTTTACCAACATGGAGAAATTAGGATGCCAGCCACCACGTCCAAGGGCGTCTCCAACATGAAGTCACATCTTTGAAAGTGCACCACACACACAGGCAGGTGGTGTGGCTGAAAGCTTTGGTTTCCTGTTGTGGTTTTGGTGACAATTTTGTGCCACTCATGGCAAACAGTTTTATGGGCTGTGTTTCTAGGGGGAAATAAACAGGCTCTTGCTCCTCAGCCCCTTGGAAGGCATGCCCCGGCTTCTGGATCATGCACTAAACAGAAGCTTCCAGATTATTGTTGAACTGAGGATTTCCTCATCACCCTTTCCTTTATTAATATTTGCATCACACAAAACCAAGTGCTGGGATTTGATTTTCCAATGTGCTTTTTCATTCTTCCTGCTTCATCACGGGCCCCCTCCGCCAATGATAATAATGGAAGTAGCTTGGCCGTATTGGGCTCATGGCTTTGCAATTAACGATTCACACATGCCGTGTGTTGTTATTGAGTCCATATTTGTTTGCGTAATGTGTTTGCATGAATTAAAAACTGTGCAGTCCAAAAGTAGAAATGAAAAGGCTTTGGGAAGTATTTGCATATGTAAGTGCAATTCCTTCTGAAGGCGTCTATGAATTTATGCATGAAAATGTAGTCAGAGGCTGAGTGGATCTACTTTGATGGGTTTTAAAATTGAACTCTGCAGGAAGTAAATAAGCGCATATTTAAAAAGGGGAGTAACTGGAGATACAATCTGGCTAGTGGCACGTGCTGCTTGAGACTGAACCGCTACAGAGAGGGTTAAAATAAATTTTAGACTCAGTAATAACAATAATTTTTTTAAATGTCATGCGTTTTTACAGTTTATTTCCGTATTCATGAAATCAAAGTGCAGGATCATCTCGGTACTTATTAGCCTAGAGGTACCTTAGCGAGGCTCAGAGTGGGATCAGCTCCTGCGGTCTCTTTATTTAAAACCCAAGACACTGATCATAAAACAAACACGCTTCTCACATGCAAGCAAGTTTGGCAAACACACTGGGCTGGCTCTCCAGATGCTCCCTCAGAAAAGAACTGCCATCCAATCAAAGTGAGGTGGGGTTCAGGGTCCTTCCTTATCCAGCTCAGCAAGCTGGCCTGCTGAAGGATCAAACAAGACAACAAGCCATATCTGATCAGGAGAAATGGGCCAGGCGTCCCCAGCAGAACTGTCAACCTGCTTGTGTTTGGTTTCCAACAAAGATGCTTTCTCTGTCTTCTAATGCGATCACTCCTCTACATTAGAGACATGTAAATTTCCTGCCTGCCTTCCACCATGGTGTATTCTTCTAGCACGAAGGGAGAGAATTCCTGACCTTAGGTCTTGTGGCCACTGGAGTAATTAGTAATTAATAAATGGCTAATCCTTCGCTAAATAGCATTCAAGTAGTTCTGGAGTTCACACGCATGACAAAGTAAGCAGCAGCCTGACACCTGGTTGCCCCAACCCCAGTGCCTCTCAGGAAACAGGTTCTACTTTGAATAATGGAGGTCGGCCAAGTTCCCAGGCAGTTTGCATGAGCTTGTTCTTTTGGGCTGTGAAGCTAGGATGCAGAGCAAGGCGATATGGAGCTGTAGCTGTTCTGCATGGCTTGGGAGCCTAACCTCAGACCTGAATTCATTCTGCTCCTGCATATCTATGTGACTGCACCTTTTGTCTGTGTTCTGTGCGCCACAAGGCTGAGTACATTGTTTTAGCGAACACTCAACAGCAAGGAGAGGAAAAGAATTCTCCCAGTCCTTGAATACATTGTAGCAAATGCCAATCCAAGCATTTGGACCAGAGCTCGCAACAATGTTAGAAGGTAGCTACTGTTGTTAGTCCCCACTCCTTTTTTTATAGATTAGAAAAGTGAGTCAAGGAAGGATTAACTGAATTATCCAAGGTCAAGTATAAAGGAAACATAGAGGGGTTTCATGCCCAGTGAGTCACATTCAAGAACTATGAGTTAACAAACAAACAAAAAACCAAGTCATCAACCCTTTCAAATCTGGTAGGAAGGAAGATGAACCTTCAATTTCCAAGCCTTTCTGGATGAGGCCTTTGAAACTTTTCTTAATCATAGAGGAAGTCATCACTGCCTCCAGCCCCAGCTCTCACCATTTGTAGCCCTGCTGTGCAATTCTTTTCCAGAAGCACCACTCTTTTGGACTTCCTGGCATTGATCCCTCCTACGACACCTTACACTAAATGAGCTCTAGGAAACTTTCTAGGAAGGAAGCAGCTTTGAGCCCCCAGCAAATGTTCCCTACCTTGCAGTCCTCACCTGTTTCCCACCTCTCAACCCAAAGTGATAACCAAGAACATTGTTGCTTTCCGATACAAATGATATTGGTTACCTAAGCAGAAATGGCTGCTTCCTTGTCAAACTCTGCCTAGTGGACCACAAGATTTACCCTGGCTTCTATTCCTCAAAAAGCCTTCCCTCCTAGTTAGTAGTTCAAGCCTCTTGAGAGGTGGCCAAGATTGAGTTCTTCTGTGTATCTCAAGCTCTTTGGGTCAAGGTTAAATAAGGAATTAGGAAAAATTGGATTCTTGAAAGCTTACTTTTATTAGCTCAGTCGGTTCTAAAAAAGGCAATATATGTCACTAACACTTTAATGTTCTTTACAAATGTGTAAACACACACATGCATGTTTTTAAGCTGAGTTTATCTGAGCATTTCATAAATGATATTCTCACTTCTGACATCTTTAAAATAATTTGGGCAATAAATTTTGCTCTGCACAATTTGGCATAACACAAATGTAGCCCATGTTAATGAACCAGAAATTCACGATCCACTTGCAAGCTGGAGACACTTATCTGTATTGATTCAGCTGACATTACATAGTGAAGGTACTTTGGAAACCTTGGTTATATGGAAAATGTCTAGAGATTTCTGTCCATAAATCTCTCCAAATATCTTTTGTGGCTATTCTAAAATAGTTGTTGTGAAATGGAAACCCCCAGCACTTTAATTTAACCATACAGAACACCTTTAGGTTTTCATGAGCTTGAAGAATTTGGTTACTATTTGCAAGACTAAAATGTACCTTGAAATGCTTGCTTTAAACACATTCTACCATCTCTAGATAATACCTCTTTGCATAAGGCAGCAGAGAATGGCATAACATTTCCGTTTCTTTAGTTGTCTTGCTGTTTTACAAGGTCTGAAGGACTCTATGAGGAAGCCTCTATGACCTTTCAGAATTACATGATTTCCAGTATCCTGGTTGACTAACTGAGATTCTTATTCCTCCATGTAAGAGGCTTGTGGTAGAAGAATAAAGAATGCACAACCTCTGCTTTACAGTTTAGGATAGCCCAGTGTTATGTGGAACCCTCCCCCCCCCCCCCCCACTGACCTCCATCAACCTGAAAAGAAGCTGTCACTCTTTTTCATTCTGGAAAGTTCCTAGTAATTATTAATATTGGGATCACTTCCTTCAGGTGTGTGCTTGTTATGCTCTAGATGCTGTCTTTTACTTAGTAAGTGGTGGATAAATTGTACTGGAGGCATTATAAAGACTGTCATCTTAATCCTCCTATGACTAGTATAAATAGCAAACATCCATTTTAGACAGCTGAAATCTTTCTGTTCCTTGCATCTGATCTCCAAGACATCTCCAAGCCTAGAACTTCTCTCTCAACTTAGTGACAGAGTGGATCTGCCTCCCTCTGTACTGTATGTAGCCTTTATTTCCAAAGATGAACATAACTCATACATTACATCTCAATTTTCATAAATGAATGAATGAAATCATCTAGCGACTCAATTGATTCTAATACACTGAGGGGAAGATACTAGTCAAACAAGTTTACATATTACATATAAAAAGGTTGGAAGAACTATTGTATGGTTATGTCCTCGGATACAGTTTTATAGAGGTGTGAGTTTTATGACATGTAAATAGATATGTATTTCAAGAATGGGTTTAATTAAGAAAAAACTTAATCTGTGTAATTCATGATAAAAATTAGCACACTCTCACTACTTATAATTTGATCACCATGTCTCTTATTAGAGTCAAACCTTTCTGTATTTTCAGGATTAGTATTCAGTTCTCTTCTAGGAATCGGTATCATTTTCCAGTAACTTTAGTCTTTGAAGCATTGCTCCAGCAGGTAAACATCAAATAGTTGACTATTGACAATTTCGCATTCAACTTTAGTCGTTAATTTTTTTCACTGGTTTTCCATTTCTTGTTCACTGTAAGTGGGGCACTCACTTTTTGCATCTCAATGCTCTGGTCTCCTTTCATCCCAGGACTTTCCTTAAGACACTGTTACTGATAGCACCTCAATGGATGGTGTTTCTATTTTTCAAGATAGTTACAAATGATGCTGTCCCAACTCTCCTAAGTTTATTAGCTTATGAGGAAATATAATGTCTTGGCTGACATCTCTAGAAGACCTGGCAATATATCTCACACCGCGCTTACTTTCCCTTGTTTCTCATTCTCTTTGTTTAGCTTCTCTCCTCAGAGATGTCTTCTTGAAGATGTCTGTAGATGACCACCCTGTCAGAGTTCTCTTACTTGGAAACACTATGGAAAAGTGGGCCTTTCCTCTTTAAAATATTGTTTTCCAACCTTCAGCAGAACATTGCCAAGAAGCCTTCAGTCAGACATGGCATTGAATGCGTTCTGATGAATTTTCTGTTTTTCTGTGATGTTGGTGGGCGGTTTCTGAAACTCAGTCCTCTGTGCTTTCAGATACAGAGAATAGTTTCTACTAAAGCTGATAGAAAGGGTTTGCTTATAGAAAAGACAGGTTCGGTTATCAGAAGTTAGAAAGAACAACTCACTGACCTGATAACAGGTATCCCAATGCAA
This sequence comes from Microtus oregoni, assembly GCF_018167655.1. Taxonomy (NCBI): domain Eukaryota; kingdom Metazoa; phylum Chordata; class Mammalia; order Rodentia; family Cricetidae; genus Microtus; species Microtus oregoni. The sequence goes on from NW_024543086.1 coordinate 11,384,962, forward strand.
TCAATGCTCAGCACTGACATTTATCTCCCTATGGTATCTGTCCAAATACTACTTGCACTTTGCAAATGTCCCTGTGACTATTTCTTTATTTCTATTTAATTCACAAACTTATTTGTTTTCTCACACAATCTACTTGCATTGCTTGATTTCCCCAGCCTTTAGGAATGGTATTACAACCCTTTTACTGTAGGTAGCCTTCCAAGATATTTTTCTTCATAACCTTTCAATGTTACTGTTCAACAAATGATGCCGATTAATTTTTCTTTATTCATCTTAAAGTTTTGTCTTTCAATGTGAACCTACCAGTGTTTCAACAACATACAACCAGTCCATAATTTAAATGTCCCTTTTCCTAAGTCCTTCCCCTGATATATTTCATATGCAATACATTGCTGAAAACTATAAATGCTACCTTTTGGGTTACTTCTTCAAATTAGCCAAGATAATAATTATAATAATAATGATGATGAAATAATAATAATAATACTAAAACTGTAATTTGTGAAAAACAATAAGTAATGAGTAAAAATACCATCTAACAAAGCTTGGCAATTTGAAGAGGCACAATATAATAGATATATAGTTAGATACAGTATAATACACCCTGAGCAAAGGAAAAGTTTGGATAGTTGACGAGATACCATCCTGAAACACATGGCCTCCCCTAAACTGTGATATCTTTGCCTATCCTTGGGCATCAAAGAAGAAATTGATCATCTGGAATGCAAGAGAATAATTAGTAAAACGAGCAAACAAACAACAAAAGCACATGCAGAGACTGCAAGTAACAAAGTTTGGTTGTCCTGAGGATTTATAGAAATCTGTGTTAGTTGAACGTGTGGGAGTGAAAGAGCTGGGGCGGTAGAGGGAAATAGACTTTAGAGGCATTTTAGGACGTTTGCGTTGGCTTCTGTTTGTAGGGAATGTCACAGGGAGATGGAACTGCCAGCGGGTGCATGTGTTGGGAGATAATGTGTTTAAGCATGCAAACCTAGTGGCCCGAACTGGGATCTCAGGGATGGCTTGGCTCGTGCATGGTGATAGATCTGTCGTCCTGGGACTCAGTACAGCAATGACTGTTCTCTCCTCCCGTCAGGACAGAATTGCATTTGTGCCGCTGTTTCCTTAAGAGCCTGGATAGGTCAACACTTGGAAAGAACCCCAGAAGCAGGAGTGCATGGGTTGCTTGTGGAAATTTTTCTGGAATGGCAGACATGTACCTTAGAAGAATGCTTTAAGTGTTTAGAATACGTTCCTGAAGCATGTTAGCTGCCTGCCTCTGTCAAGAGCAACATAGACAGAATAGATCAGGTGGGTCTATGGCAAGGAAATCTGTGAGAAAGATGGTAATACGTGTATTTCATTGTAGAAAGCACACTGATGTATATTCTCTGCCATCTGCTAAATAAGCCCAAACTGCTCTGTGTGTGTACATGTGCGTGTGAAGCACAATTAATAAAAACTCAGGGAGAAAAATTGGGGTTCAACTTGACGATCCAAAAAGCAAAGCCGACAGCCACTAGCTCTTACCTCAACCTCAGTCTGGAATGGAGAGAATCTCAGGATGAGACTGTGTCTGAGAGCTGTTTCCTCCCATCCTATAATCCTCTCTAGGGCTGGGATTAAAGGTGTGTACCACTCAGTTTCTATGGCAACTAATGAGGCTACTGGGATTAAAGGTGTGTGTAACCACCATCTGGTCAATAAGGCTGACCGGTGGGGCTGTTTTACTCACTTATCTTCAAGCGAGCTTTATTTACTAAAATACAAATGAAATGCCACTACGTGTGTGTGTGTGTGTGTGTGTGTGTGTGTGTGTGTGTGTGTGTGTAAATGTGAGCACAAGTGAATACACAGTTTTGTCTCTGTCTGCTGATAACTTTTATGGGAAAGCTAAAGGTGCTTAGAAGACTAAAGAAGACTTTCTGGGGTAAAAGGAAAGCTATGGATGTTGCTGCAGCTCCCAATTCTTCCAATTTTCTCTGTGCACGTGCTAATCCCCAGGGCTTAAAAGAGACGATGAACTTGCTTGTGGGTTAAGATGGTTTGTGAGACCGTGACCCCTTGAACTCAAGGTGTTCTTACACCACGCAAGTGATGATGTCTAACAGGCAGTTATCTGTACCACTTTTTGATGTCCTGGAGAGAAGCCTGAGCCGTATCCAGAGTATAGCGATGCAGGAGTTGATAGTTAATAATCTCCTGAGACTTGGTGTGATCATCCTGGCAAAATGTGCCAAAAAATAAGGAGATCCCAGGAGGACTCAGGCAGTCAGAGGACAGGAGAAGAAAGGTACCTTGATGGCACACTGAAATAGCCTCTCTACACTCTCCACACTGTGCCCGACTGTGCTTGATCTCTCATTCCAAATGTGAGCTTTATTTCCTACCTCAATAATTAGAGTCAGCCTGTTTTTTTTTCTCCTGAGCCAGAGGTCACAAGTATTATAGACACAGGTCGTGTTTGTCTTCAAAGTATGTTTTATTTAGCCTACAGATTGAGGTAGAACGTTGAAAGACTGAAAGACTGAAGACATGGCTCCCAAATAGGGTACTGACCTAAACGGTCAAAGGTCTCCAGTTGAGCATCTACTCTCCAGTGTTTCATAGATATAGTGGTAGAATCGGGGAGGAGAGAGAGAGAGAGAGAGCGAGAGAGAGAGAGAGCGAAAGAGAGAGAGAGAGAGAGAGAGAGAGAGAGACTAGAATACTAGAACAGAGAGAGATAGACAAGGAGAGAGAAGAGACACAGGGGAAGGGTGTGAGACAAATGTTCATTTCATAGTCTATTCTCTTCCTAGTAGAATACCAGACTCTCTGTCTATTCCAAACCTATTCACTCCAAGAAGCATCAACTGTGGGTTATCTCTTTGATGATACTTTGTGCCTTCCATATTCTCGGGCTGCCTTTATGTTATCTCAGAGAGGCTTAGCTGACGTAGATTTAGTTTACTGAGACTATTCATGAATGGGAGCTAAGTAAAGTACCCTGCACTGTCCTGCTTTTATGTACGGATATAACTGCATTAAAATTTGCTTTTTTAATGCCTTGTCTCCCTTTCAAATGAGAATTATTTAAAGCACAGAAAAGAACATCATTGTCTGCTTGTCTGTCCAGATGTCTGTTCAGCCTGGCAGGACCACAACCTACAGGATGAGAGGCCAGCCTGAATATTTCCTACTGTAGGACATGATGCTTGCATATTGAACTACAGTCTCGGGTCCTTGTATCTGGGTACTGGTGACAGAATAAATGCTATCGTTCTTCTGGCTGGTGTCACCTCTTGTAAGCATCTTTGGGGAACCTCAGAGTATATATGCTCCGCCATGGGGCACCTCTCTCACTGGAAACTTGAGGAAAATGTGGACAGCGATTAGTGAGTAGTGGTCAGGGCCTGTCTCATTATGCCCTGCAGCCTGGGTTCATGGCTAATGCTGCCCCAACAACGGATGACTCAAGACACTGAGAGTATTAGAGGAAACATTACATTTTCAGTGTCATGTTTCAGGCTTATAATTTAATTTTCAGCTCTGGCAATCCCAGAAGCATCCCCGGAGACATGCTAGGAGGGGGCTGTTGTGTGTCCCCCAGAATGAATCTGTGTTCTCATTCGCTCCGTGCGTGCGCACCTTCATTGGCATGCATGCCTCACAGGCTCCTACTCTGCCGCTGTAGCCTGACTCTGACTCCAGCACGAGCTGCCTTCCTCCCCAGTCAGCCTCAAGTCAGGTCTCCTTCGGTTGGAAATCTCTGCTGGGAACCATCCGAGCAAATATCGAATGTGCTCAAAGATATTAAAAATAACTGCAGCACAGACTTATCTAATAATGTTCAACAGCCTTTTATAATATTTGGAATATTTTTTTGCCCAAGTTACTGTGAGCATTGTGCTTAATGCATTTTCCCCAAGACAGAAACATCTTTTCAAGAACGAGAAAGAATCAACAGAGAGAGTCAGGTGGGCTGTATTGTGTTTTCAGCTCAACCTCATCCACTTCTGGCTCTTTTCCTTTGGCCAGAGACAGAGAAGCTTCTCTTTGTTCCCTGATTTATGAATAGTTGGCAATGGGCGCTTGCAGCCCCAGTGGGATGCATTTTATTTTAAAAATAGTTTGAAGCACTTTCTTTTAAATTCGCCTATGTCCAGAGCCACCTTGACGGAGTAATGCTGGCTTCTCGGTGTGTCGTTGTGCCGTTAAGATCTGCCCCACGGGCTGGGAATTACAGCGCTAATTTTATTTGTAGCACTCTGAACCAAAGTGTTGAATGCATCTGGAGAGTAATTCCAAGGGGTTAAATTTGTTTCTTTGGATCTAGATGTTGCAGATGGAACACTTATAGGAGTCATGGGGTCGGGGGGCAAGTATTACTGTAATGTCCTACAAAGAAAATTCCAGGCAACTGCAGCAGAAATATCCATAGGCCAAACTAATCTCTCCCCAAGTGACTGTGGATTCAGGGTGCTCACCATCAGCTTTAAAAGGACTCCTGTTCACCTGGCAGCCTTGGGTTCAAATTCTCCTTAGATACACAGTGGCATTCAAGTTAATGCTTGTCCCCTGACATTGTCTGCACTGCAAAAGCTCTTCACACAGCTGACCCAGTTAACACTTTCCGTTTCGGAAAGCCAGGGATGGAGCGGCAGGGAGGCCAACACACAAGACCCAGCTGTCAGAGCTGAGTACTGAGGAGGCTGTGAGCCTAGCCACACTCCAGGCCGTCTCTGTCTCTGGACTGGTTGTGGGGTGTCTGCTGCTTTGGAGAGTTTAAAAATCCAGTGTTTGAAGCCCACCTGAAGGCCACTTACATCACAGCTTCCTACACATGAAGGGGTAGGATATGAGATGATGACCTAAGGGAAGAGACTTTAACAAAATTATATTAATTTGTTTAATTTCTTTAGGGTGCAGCATGGTGCGCATGTGTGCCTGTGTGTGTATTGTTCTGGTATGGTTCCTCGAGTACTGCTCAGTTTTTAAACATTTATTAACACAGAGTTACTCTTCAGACTGTGTCTGACCCTTGTCTAACTCCCCAGCACTGGAATCAAAAGCATGTGGTACCACTACTGGTGTTATCTGGGGGAATCAAACTCAGGTCCTTGTGCATACAAGACAAGCACTTTATAGACTAAGCTATCCCTCCAGCTTCTAAGGGCTACATTTTGTATAAATGTATAAACATAAATATAAATCAGATTTAAGTGCATCATCCTATGCCTGAAAGGACACACTTCCTAATCTAACCTCTTCTTTGGTGACAGATGGCACTTTCAGGGCTATAGGCCCCATTCTTAATATAGTGACTTCAAGTCTCATTTTTCATTTAGAAGCCTATCCATATAGATTTGTTAGATCAACTCTAATTTTTATTGGGTTTCAACCCAACCAGAAGCCTACACTGTAGTACAACTGTGACCTGCCACGTGCCGGCCCCGGAAGCAATACAAGCTATTCTCTTGCCATGTTCCTCTGCTCTTGAGGCAGAAGGAACAGGTGGCCTGATTCTTATATCTGCTCTGCTTCTCCTCATCTTGCTTGCTGTTAAACATTATAAGTGGAGATTTAATTTGAGCACCTGGCTGGGGATGTAGTTCATAATCAATTAATTATGTTAATTGATCCAACATCCTCAAAGTCAAAGCAGCAATGATGAATGTGGTACCTCCATGGGAAGAGGTACAGGCTAGCTGCATTCCTATTGAGAAGTGAGGATGTCAGAACAGGGTGTCACAGGTAGTATGTCTACCTCCTTTCTGGAATGAGGGTGTACTAAGAGAAAGTGCCGTTGCAACAGAGACAGAACGTTTCCTCGTCACAGGGGCTCAGCAGGTCAGACAGACAGATAGACAGATGAAGCAGGATAGGCTTGCGTGTACATGATGTGCTGGAGACTGCTCTCATCTGGAGCACACCTGTCCAGATAGTACCTCTTAGGAAAATCACATCGTCTTCATTGTGGAATTCTTGTTTAATTTGACTAGGTCGTCCAACTTTGGAAGAAAGGAGGAAAGCAGGAATTTATTCATGAAATCACTAGCTTTTAAGCCAAGTAAGCTTCTAGTGACATCCTGACTTTGCCTCTTGCCCTGGTCTTTCCTGCTAATGAAGGGCAGAATGTCCCTGTGGGCCGGTCAGTGAAGTTGATGCAACCCTAGGAGTTCAGGGAGTCACCAGCTGGGCACTTTCTTGATCTGAGTTAAGAAACTAAAAGATGAACTTGGGATAGGCATGATAAATAGCCTCCCCTCATTCCTCCATGCAGGGCTCAAGGCTCCATGGAAAATCCTAGTTCCATTCCCACGAGGTCCTCCAGGCTGTGAGCAGCTCTGTGAGTCATCATTGGATTGGATTTCCCTCCTTCTCGGCTTCTGCTCCTGCCCCTCACTCTGCTCTTTCAAATCTTTCCCAAAGGAACAACTTGTTCCCAAGCCTTTGCATTGGTCTCTGCTGAAGGCGTCAATCAGGTTAAGACCAGACCAGTAGGAGCTAATTCATTTTCAGAGTCATTGTGTGGGCCAAGAGAAGACTCAATCGGGCGGTGACAACATTCCTGAGACTGCCCGTGTGGTGCCTGTGATTCAGGACACGGCAGCTTGACTGAAAAAGCACGGAGCTTGACTTGCACCAACAATATAATCCTTGACTAAATATGACTAAACTTTATAAGGTTTCCCGCTCGTTTCAAATTGTTTGATAGAAGGAACCTTGGTGCTTTTCTGTTTACATATGTGGCTTGGTTGGCTTTTTAGGAGAATTTTAATAAGCTTTTCATTTTAGAATGGTTTCAGAGTCTCATAAATGCCGTAAAAACATAAAATTGCCTTCCTAGCATTGTAGCTTCTGCTGGTGCCTTCAGTTCGTAAGGGATTTCTCATAGCATGTCAGGAAAGTCGAACATTGTTTTCCCTCTTTGAAGCCACCGTGTCAGATCTCACAAAGTGCACAGTAGGAAGCCATACACAGGCTTCATAAGTTTCCTGCAGGCCGCACAATGTCCCTGCTCCCTTAGCAGCAGTCAGCACAGTGCTGGTAGATATTTAATCAGCGTGCATGGAACAAGGGATTCCCCTCATGTACCAGAGTCTGGAAGGAAGGCGCCCATTCCCAAGGCCTCCATCTGCATCCCCCGACCTAATGCCCTTTCCTCCCATGCTTGTCATTTTTTTCTCTTCTAGTGTAGTTTGGGAATGATCACTGGAAGGCAAGATTTTCCATTTTGAGATAGCTTTCCAAGACCTAACAGACTCTCATCCGTAATACAGTGAGCTGCACCTCTGAGCCTAGATAACTTGAACATTTCCTAGAACGGCCCTGCTTGATACCTGAAAGAAAGACACCAAGAATTTCGTTTCTTTTTTCTTTTTGGTTTTTTGAGACAGGATTTCTCTGTAGCTTTGGAGCCTGTCCTGGAACTAGCTCTTGTAGATCAGACTGGCCTTGAACTCACAGAGATCTGCATGCCTCTGCCTCCTGAGTGCTGTGATTAAAGTCGTATGCCACCACCGACTGGCATCAAATTTCATTCTTTTCATGTATCTTGAGCATTTATTGGGAGGTTAACAAAAGCATAACTAATGGTGTATACCATAATCTCAGCTTCAGATATCAGAACACCTTTACAAGGTCTTTCTATTAACCCATTTGGTCCTCTAACTACTTCAAAACCTAACAGTAATTGTATTAATACTCATGGGAACTACTTACCTCTTCCACATCAGAATAATCAATAAGTGGTATCCTGGATAGTCCCACAATGACTGCCTTCCTTCTGGAGAGGCTGAGAACATGGTAGCTGCTTAGCGTGTGAGGCGAGAGGCCTCAGCAGATCCATTCTGGGGCTCATGACATCAATGATTTCTGAAAAGACACTACTATTCAGTTCCATTGTCAGTCTCAAGGAACTTGGCTCCCATGCCAGTGAAGAATGAGAGCAACCATAGCAATGACGGAATAAATACAAATGCAGCAGGCGAAACGCAAGTTTCCCCTGGGATCTACTAAAATTATGCTCCTAACAGAATGTATTGACCACTCTGGGGGAACATCTAGCCCCTTCAGTTACTTCTTCCAGGAATTACCCTTACAGATCCATTCGCAGGCATGTGTCTCTTAGTAGATTCCAAATTCAATCAACAATCAAGATTAAGCATCGCATCAAACAACTTATAAAAAATGTTTTAATAATAATATTTGTCATCATTCACTTTAAGAGGTATAAGTACTTCTCTTGCAGGCTACATGCATCAATCTACTATCAGAGATAGGGGAGGGAGAGGAAAAATGTTATCTTTAAGGTTCCCACCATTCACATCACTTAGCAGGTCCTTCTGGAGTTTCCTCTCTTCACTGTGATGGGTCTACCAGATGCCACAGCACTCCACACTTCCCTGATCTCATTTGACCCAGAGAGCAGTGAAAGGCATGTTAATTGGTTGAATTTTCGGGGTGGTTCCTATAGGCGTCCCTGTGTGTTCTCTGAAGTTGGTGCAGGACAATTGGCTTTTTTGCTCAAGGACAACCAAGGTTGAGTTGCTCCATGGAGGCCAAGTAATTTGTATGTAAGGTGTGGAAAGAGAATTACACCTGGGCGATCTGACTGGAGTCACAGCTGCAAATTGTTTGTTGACTGACTATGTAACACCCATATTTCCCTCAACACTTGCCGGAGGGAAGGAATCCAATCCATATGTTGAGACGGTGTGGGCAGGCAGGCTGCTGGAGAGCAAAGTTATCATTACAGCCATTAGGACGATGCAGAGGGTTATTTTGGCGCTCTGATCTGTGCAGCCAGATGGAAATCGGAGTTCAAGCTTAGTGTTGTCAGACAGCAGAGGCTTCGGGCAAAGGGGAAGGCATGGGTGAGTGATTTTTGACTGTTTATCTCTAATGTGTGTGGCCGGTGTCACTCCCAGCTCTGATGGCTGTGATTTATTCTATTATACTGTCAGCATTAAACACCTTAGCAGGAGAAAAATAAAAGGGCGGGATCCAAATGTGGTGTCATTGATGTGACAGATGCTCTTTCTCTGGGTACCAGAGCTGATGAGGGCCTGGAAATTCAGAGATGCCATGTCCTTGGCACATTAGATCCAGGCAGGCCCTTAGGGACCAGTGAACGCTCACCACAAATTTGAAAGATGAAGAAAAGGCATCTCTGGGAGCTCCGTGTGACGGCTAGGGGAACATATGCTCTGGGGTTTAGAGGTAAAGCCCTGCTTCCTGCCTGTTTCTAGTTTGATAGTCATTCAGCTCCGTCACCTGCTGGTTGAGTTCATTGTGGTTTCTCAGTTCACACGGTTGACCTTGACATCAAATAGAGAATCTGCTTATATCCTAACAATGGTAAAGAGACGTTTGAGGCACCAGGTGAAACTCCTTTCCTCTGGTTGGCCATGTCCACATAAGTGCTATTATGTCATGGGGCTGTGGGTATTGGCTTGCCTTGCTGTCGCTCTCTCTCTCTTTTATTTTTGGCCAGTTCTTTCTCCTTCCCTGAACAAAAGGAGACCCTTCTCGCCTCCCTGCTCTCGCTAAGTAATAGGGTAGGCCACCTTTTGCCTGTAGCTGCTGCCATCTTTTCATTATGCCCTCACCCACCTTCCTCTAAGCCTCTCCGGCCACCTTTGCTGTTCTCCTGGTGTTTCCTGTGTGAACAGAGAGCAGGGGCCAGAGAGGTGAGAGCTCAGCATACAGAGCCGCCTGCCAGGTTTCTCCAACCCAGCTGCTCATGCTCAGGCCTTGACCCGCACAGACTCGAGTTTCCTGCATTCCTTCTCATCAGTAGAAGAGCATGCAGTCTGAACCAGAAATACTCAACTCTAAGCAGATCCATTTACAGTAAGCCACGGCACATTAAGAGAGGCTCTCTGAACTAGACGATTCCTCTTCTATTTATGTCTTCATACCTAAAGAAAGTGTTCTCTTTTTTAAAGATACTGAGTTTTGTTTTAGGCATATGAGTGCCTTGCCTGTCTGCATGAGTGTGCATCATACATATGTCAGATGCCTGCAGAAGCCAGAAGAGTATTATCAGATAACCCTGGAGCTAAAGTTAGCTCTGATTGTGAACTGCCCAAGATGTGTATTGGGAACCAAACCTGGATCCTTTGCGAGAGGAACAAATACTCTTACACACCGAGCCTACTCTCCAGCCCCAGAAAGCATCATCTTGACAGTGAGGATCATTAATGACAAACATCCATAAAAAGAGTGACTATTACTTCAAATGCCTACCTTGGATGAAATGCCTAAATAATATGAATCACCTTATAAATGTATTTGAAAGGTGCTATCCACTCAAACATAGTCGTGTATAGTCATTGAACTGAGGGGAACTTCAGGCTAGGAGACTGAAATCAGCCATCCAGAAGGTATAACCCATTTAAGATGCCCAAAGTGTGGTTTCCTTCTCTCCACACTGCCTGCCAGGCTGTTGTGAAAACACTATGTAGCATGGTGCATATTCTTTCATCTCTGAATTCTGGTTAGTGCATGGCAGAAAAGTCACATAGCTTCCAGCCCAAAGATCCCCCAAATCCCTCCTGGTAAATGTAGTACCAGGCTGTGTCTGGAGATACATAGCTTTTATGAGATGAGGCCTAGAGCCTGGAGAGATGACACAATAGTTCCAAATATACTGCTTTTGTTCAGGACCTGAATTTGTTCCCAGCATCCATACTGCTCACAACTGCCTTTAACTGTAGTTCCAGGGGATCCATTGCCCTCTGCTGGATTCTATGGGCACCTACATGCATATGCTACACAAAAACCCAAGCAGGCTCACAGATAACATACATATAAATAAAGTAAATAAATAAATTTTAAGAAAAAAGAGAAAGAAATTACATAGTTATGATTAAAGGACTGGCTGCAAGGTTTCCACACCTCAAGTTTCCAACCTGGGCAAATAAAGACAGTATTCCCCCTAAAACCCATCTAAGGGCAATCATTGAAGGTGAAAGGGATGAGCTCTAGCAAGGCATTCCTACTTACTCCGTGCTTAAACTCATAAAAGATGTAAGTATTCAGCAATATTATCATTAGAACTGCCTAAAATTCCAAATTACCTAGATTTATAGGGACTTACATACTTGTCTACACGGAGGGAGAGTGCTTTGAACAAAAACAACTGCAACAAACTTTCTGAAGATGTTCGTTGTCTCCCCTAACATGCATGTGCCGTGTCACTATGTGTAGGTAGTCCTGCTTTGGAGGGGCAATCCCAAGGAGAAATAAAGGAACAAATACCCTCTTCTGCTTCTTCCAATCACTGTGGTTCAACACCAGCATCAGAGCAATCTCTTTCAAAGTGCCAACCAGGCTGGATCCCTGAGAATAAATGTCTGTAAATGGCTTTAAAACTCAACCTGCTACTCATGTTAGCCTCACCCACCTTAGGGCTCAGAAAAGGATTCTGAGCCTCAACTCTGAGCTGGTAACAGTAAGCCCCGGGCAATCAGAGTCAACAAATGGTTCACTTGAGACTGGCTTTGTCAGTGGTACAGCTCCAGACCTGGTACTGCAGCCAGACGTGAGGTAGGCTCGGTCACAGCTCCCAGAAACCAACAAGCTACTGCTTGTGAGGCACAAAGAGCCTGGCAAAGCCCAGACTGCAGAGCGACTCCACCTCTTGGGAGGCAAAAGCATGGCATTATGGGAGCGGAAGTTGAGGCTTCAGAGACAAGCTAGCAGAGCTGAGAGTCAGAGTCGCATTCGGTGAAGGTTGCCCGAGACCCTTTTAGTCTCGCTCTAGTGTGAACTAGATGCCTAAAATAGACAGAGAAAATAGCATCCTGATATTTAAATATATGATTACCCTTTCTTTATAAGTACTTAGCTGGAAGTGTCTTAGGATGAATACTAAAGCGAGTATCTGTGAATGTAGACCATATTGGAAACAGATTTACTGTCCCAAAGTGTAATGCTTAGTCAGCCATCTGATGAGATTTGAGCACTGAGCAGTTTGAGAAGGATGCATAGAGCTGTTTTATTACAAGATGCTGTTATGAGTTATAGCAGCTTTCCTTATGCTATACGGCTGTCGCCAAACAAGTTACATGAATATAAGCAGTTTTATTTGCAATTTTTTTTGCTTACATTTTCTTAGTGTATTCAGATGATGGCTTCTCACAGCCCAGCTCCTGTTCCTATGGTAGTCCGGGTATATTGCTTTATTCTGAGCCAAAAGGAGACTTAGCGTATTTGTAAAACCACCCCCAACACACACTCCCCTCAACATACACACACCCTTAAGAAGATGCGGTGTTTCTGTTTACTGTTGCTATTACCTGGCATTTTTTTTTCTTTAAAGGGAAGGAAAAGAATTGTAGAATAATATTTTCAAGTTTGAGGGATATAATGTGCTTATATAAAAAAAAGCATGAATTATCGTCTTATTTGAAACTATTAAAGTAACCCTAGAGTTGGAGGTTTGTATTTTAGGGGGAAAGGGAGAGTTTTGAATTCACTTGATCAGAGTTGAACCTGAAACAGCTAACATAAGAAAAAATTAATTTCATATAAGAGATGTACCCGGCTTAATGCTTACATAGAAATTACAGCCTGGAAAATTAGTGTTGTTGTTTCCTCTTGAATGTGTGAAAGTGAATCAGAGAAATTGATGACGTTAATAAAAATGATAATAACAGTAAATTAGTTTATACCAAATGTAAATAATTGTTAAACTGGGACCTGAATGAACCCCAGACAACTAGGGACTTAGTTTATTCTTATTTTATTAAGCATCCGTTAAATGAAATTAATTGTGCTATTCATAATTACAACAAATATTTAACATACAATGCTCACTACTCAGAGTCCTTCTTCATCTCAATGTTTATTTTGGGATAATTGTGCGCTCATTAATGCTCATGAAGATTCAGAGTTTGTGGGACATAGGACTTCCGAACAACACTGTATAATCTACCACCCCTGAGGAAGACGTGGCACCAGATGCTGGGTGGCCTTCAGATGATGAGGTGTTTCAGCTTTAAGGAGTCATGTGAATAACTTATGCTGTTTTATAATTATAAAATCAATTCAAAAGCATTCTAAATAATTGAGACTAAACCTGAAAAGAATAGAATTAAGATAACCTATTTTATCTGTCAACAACAATTACAATTTACATATTGGTATATTTACGTTCTAGCCTTTTAGCTGCTGTGTATATGTGAAACGTTGTTTTAAAGTTGGAGTTATCTGAATTATTTATTTGCTACCCCGCACTTTGTGCTTCTGGTCATCCGTGCTCTTTAATTTTCTTAAAATAGCTTTCTGAAACAGGATTTCTTTAATAATCATGGAGAGCTTTCATTTAGATATATTATGCATTTTATTGAATCTTTTTTTTTTCAATGACACTTTGACTCCTCTACATTTTGCGATCAAGGAACATCATCGCATATTGATCTTTATTCCTGTCACTCACTTCATCACAACGGATTGGTTTTATTTGAAAATGACACTAAGATGGAAGTAAAAGTAGGAGAACAAATAGAATGGGCGCGAGATGCGTCTATGCCTCATGGTTGCATTGAGAATCTGGTGTGCACCCAAAACAATACTAAATTCTATTCACATATTCTCTCCTAAATCCATCACTAGTATGTGTGATGATCTCCTCATACAGTATTCTAAATGGTGCCAATTTGCCCCAGTGATGATTTATTAAATCAAGTAAAAATTGAGCAAATGTAGGGATCACAGTATATTATTTATAGCCCCATTAGGAAATGAAATATACTGGGTCATGTAAGTGTATCTAAAATCTTTTTATAGTAATTAAATCTCATAATTAACTCAATCCTACGAAATGCAGAATTGTTGCATGCATGAAGTTTACCATGTACATTGTTGTGAACGTCCAGAAGTTCATACTTAAATATATAGGCCATACAAATCACATGATATAACTGTATACATTACTAACATTAAAATAATAACTATGTTCATAAATTGCATTATATATGCCATCTTATTAGAAAAAAATTATACATATTCTCTAGCAAGCTAACTATATTATTGTGATATGTTTTCATCAAGTGACTATTAGAAAATCAACAACAGGCCAGGCATCGTGGTTTCTTTTTTTTTTTTTTTTTTTTTATTTTTTTATTTTTTTATTTTTATTTTTTTTTTTAAATTTATTTATTTATTAAGGATTTCTGCCTCGTCCCCACAACCGCTTCCCATTTCCCTCCCCCTCCCCCGATCAATTCCCCCTCCCTCATCTGCTCGAAGAGCAATCAGGGTTCCCTGACCTGTGGGAAGCCCAAGGACTGCCCACCTCTATCCAGGTCTCGTAAGGTGAGCATCCAAACTGCCTAGGCTCCCACAAAGCCAGTACGTGCAGTAGGATCAGAAACCCACTGCAATTGATCTTGAATTCTCAGTATTCCTCATTGTCCGCTATGTTCAGCTAGTCCGGATTTATCCCATGTTTTTTCAGACCTAGGCCAGCTGGCCTTGGTGAGATCCCAATAGAACATCCCCATTGTCTTAGTGTGTGGGTGCACCCCTCGTGGTCCTGAGTTCCTTGCTCGTGCTCCGTCTCCTTCTGCTCCTGATTTGGACCTTGAGATTTCTGTCCGGTGCTCCCGTGTGGGTCTCTGTCTCTGTCTCCTGATGAAGGTTAATATTCCTGAGGATGCCTATGTGTTTGTCTTTGGATTCACCTTCTTATTTAGCTTCTCTAGGAACATGAATTATAAGCTCAATGTCCTTTATTTATGGCTAGAAACCAAATATGAGTGAGTACATCCCATGTTCCTCTTTTTGGGTCTGGCTTACCTCACTCAGGATAGTGTTTTCTATTTCCATCCATTTGTATGCAAAATTCAAGAAGTCCTTGTTTTTTACTGCTGAGTAATACTCTAATATGTATATATTTCATACTTTCTTCATCCATTCTTCCGTTGAAGGGCATCTAGGTTGTTTCCAGGTTCTGGCTATTACAAACAATGCTGCCATGAACATAGTTGAGCATATACTTTTGTTGTATGATAGGGCCTCTCTTGGGTATATTCCCAAGAGTGGTATTGCTGGATCCAGGGGTAGGTTGATCCCGAATTTCCTGAGAAACCGAAACACTGCTTTCCAGAGTGGTTGCACAAGTTTGCATTCCCACCAGCAATGGGTGAGTGTACCCCTTTCTCCACAACCTCTCCAGCAAAGGCTATCATTGGTGTTTTTTATTTTCGCCATTCTGACAGGTGTAAGGTGGTATCTTAAAGTTGTCTTGATTTGCATTTCCCTGATCGCTAAGGAAGTTGAGCATGACCTTAAGTGTCTTTTGGCCATTTGAAGTTCTTCTGTTGAGAATTCTCTGTTCAGATCAGTGCCCCACTTTATAATTGGGTTGATTAGCCTTTTACGGTCTAGTTTCTTGAGTTCTTTATATATTTTGGAGATCAAACCTTTGTCAGTAGCAGGGTTGGTGAAGATCTTCTCCCAGTCAGTGGGTTGTCTTTTTGTCTTAGTGACAGTGTCCTTTGCTTTACAGAAGCTTCTCAGCCTCAGGGAGTCCCATTTATTCAATGATGCCCTTAGTGTCTGTGCTGCTGGGGTTATACATAGGAAGTGGTCTCCTCTGCCCATGTGCTGTAGAGTACTTCCCACTTTCTCTTCTATCAGGTTCAGTGTGTTCGGACTGATATTGAGGTCTTTAATCCATTTGGATTTGAGTTTTGTGCATGGTGATAGATATGGATCTATTTTCATTCTTCTACAGATTGACATCCAGTTTTGCCAGCACCATTTGTTGAAGATGCTCTCTTTTTTCCATTGTATACTTTTAGCTCCTTTATCGAAGATCAGGTGTTCATAGGTTTGTGGGTTAATGTCAGGGTCTTCTATTCGATTCCATTGGTCGACTTCTCTGTTTTTATGCCAATACCAAGCTGTTTTCAATACTGTAGCTCTGTAATAGAGTTTGAAGTCAGGGATGGTAATGCCTCCAGACAATCCTTTATTGTATAAGATTGTTTTGGCTATCCTGGGTTTTTTGTTTTTCCATATAAAGTTGATTATTGTCTTCTCCAGATCTGTGAAGAATTTTGATGGGATTTTGATGGGGATTGCATTGAATCTATAGATTGCTTTTGGTAGAATTGCCATTTTTACTATGTTGATCCTCCCAATCCAAGAGCAAGGGAGGTCTTTCCATTTTCTGGTGTCTTCTTCAATTTCTTTCTTCAAAGACTTATAGTTCTTGTCAAGTAGATCTTTCACTTCCTTGGTCAGGGTTACCCCAAGGTATTTTATGCTATTTGTGGCTATCGTGAAAGGTGATGCTTCTCTGATTTCCCTCTCTGCTTCCTTATCCTTAGTGTATAGGAAGGCAACTGATTTTTTGGAGTTGATCTTGTATCCTGCCACATTACTAAAGCTGTTTATCAGCTGTAGGAGTTCTTTGGTAGAATTTTTGGGGTCGCTTATGTACACTATCATATCATCTGCAAATAACGAAAGCTTAACTTCTTCCTTTCCAATACGAATCCCCTTGATCTCCTTATGTTGTCTTATTGCTATTGCTAGAATTTCAAGCACCATATTGAAGAGGTATGGAGAGAGTGGACATCCTTGTCGTGTTCCTGATTTAAGTGGGATGGCTTTGAGTTTTTCTCCGTTTAATTTAATGTTAGCTGTTGGCTTGCTGTAAATAGCTTTTATTATATTTAGGTAGGACCCTTGTATCCCTATTCTCTCCAAGACCTTTATCATAAAGGGGTGTTGAATTTTGTCGAATGCTTTTTCAGCATCTAGTGAAATGATCATATGGTTTTTTTCTTTCAGTTTATTTATATGGTGGATTACATTGATAGATTTGCGTATGTTGAACCAGCCCTGCATCTCTGGGATGAAGCCTACTTGATCATAATGGATAATTTTTCTTATGTGTTCTTGGATTCGGTTTGCCAGTATTTTATTGAAAATTTTTGCGTCGATGTTCATGAGTGAGATCGGTCTGTAATTCTCTTTCTTGGTTGGGTCTTTTTGTGGTTTTGGTATCAGGGTAACTGTAGCTTCATAAAAGGGATTTGGCAATGACTCTTCTGATTCTATATTGTGAAATACATTAAGGAGTATAGGTATTAGTTCTTCTTGGAAGTTCTGGTAGAATTCTGCATTGAAACCATCTGGTCCTGGGCTTTTTTTCGAAGGGAGATTTTTGATAACCATTTCTAATTCTTCGCGAGAAACCGGTCTATTTAGATCATTCACCTGGTCTTGGTTTAGCTTTGGTATGTGGTACTTATTTAAAAAAATGTCCATTTCTTTTGTATTTTCCAGTTTTGTGGCATACAGGCTTTTGTAGTAAGATCTAATGATTCTCTGAATTTCCTCTGTGTCTGTGGTTATGTCCCCCTTTTCATTTCTGATCTTATTTATTTGCGTGTTCTCTCTCTGTCGTTTAATTAGTTTGGATAGGGGTTTGTCGATCTTGTTGATTTTCTCCAAGAACCAGCTTTTTGTTTCATTGATTCTTTGGACTGTTTTCTGTGTTTCTATTTTGTTGATTTCAGCCCTCAGTTTTATTATTTCCAGTCTTCTACTTCTCCTGGGCGCGTCTGCTTCTTTTTTTTCTAGAGCTTTCAGGTGTGTTGTTAAGTCCCCAATGTATGCATTCTCCGTTTTCTTTAAGTGGGCACTTAGTGCTATGAACTTTCCTCTTAGCACTGCTTTGTGTCCCATAGGTTTGAGTATGTTGTCCCTTTATTTTCATTAAATTCAAGGAAGACTTTAATTTCTTTCTTGATTTCTTCCTTGACCCAGGTGTGGTTCAGTAGTTGACTGTTCAGTTTCCATGAGTTTGTCGGTTTTTTGGGGGCAGCGTGGCTGTTGCCTTCTAATTTTAATCCGTGATGATCTGATAAGACACAGGTGGACACTGAGATTTTTTTGTATCTGTGGAGGTTTCCTTTGTTTCCGAGTATGTGGTCAATTTTTGAGAAGGTTCCATGAGCTGCAGAGAAGAAGGTATATTCTTTCCTATTTGGGTGGAATGTTCTATAGATGTCTGTTAAGTCCATTTGCTTCATTACCTCCAATAATTCTCTTAATTCTCTATTAGGTTTCTGTCTGATTGACCTGTCCCTTGGAGAGAGAGGTGTGTTGAAGTCTCCTACTACTAGTGTGTGTGGTTTGATGTCTGCCTTGAGTTCTAGTAATATTTCTTTTACATAAGTAGGTGCTTTTATATTGGGGGCGTATATATTCAGGATTGAGACCTCCTCCTGATGAATTGTTCCTGTTATGAGTATAAAGTGACCGTCTCGGTCTCTTCTGATTGATTTTAGTTTGAAGTCAGTTTTGTTAGAAATTAGTATGGCCACACCTGCTTTTTTCTTAGGACCATTTGCTTGAAACACCTTTTCCCAACCCTTTACTCTGAGTAGGTGCCTGTCTTTGTGGTTGAGATGTGTTTCTTGCAAACAGCAGAATGTTGGATCCTGTTTTCGTATCCAATCTTTTAGCCTGTGCCTTTTTATAGGTGAATTGAGCCCATTAATATTAAGTGATATTAATGACCAGTGGTTGTTTACTCCGGTTATTCTTATTGCTTTTGGTAGTAGAGATTGTCTCCCTTCTTTGAGATGTGCTCGTGAAGGGTCATTAGATGCCTGGGTTATTGTAGGCAGTGTTGGCAGTGTTGGATTCCTTGGGTTGCGATTTTCCTTCTATTACTTTCTGTAGGGCTGGATTTGTGGCTACGTATTGTTTAAATTTGTTCTTATCCTGGAATGTTTTGTTTTCTCCATTGATAATGAATGATAGCTTGGCTGGGTATAGTAGTTTGGGTTTGCATCCATGGTCTCTTAGCTTCTGCAGAACCTCTATCCAGGACCTTCTGGCTTTCATAGTTTCCATCGAGAAGTCAGGTGTAAGTCTGATCGGTTTACCTTTATAAGTTACTTGCCCTTTTTCTTTTGCAGCTCTTAATATTCTTTCTTTAACCTGTATATTTTGTGTTTTGATTATTATATGGTGAGGAGATGTTTTTCTTTGATCCAGTCTGTTTGGTGTTCTGTATGCTTCTTGAATATTTAAGTGAATATCTTTCTTTAAGTTGGGAAAGTTTTCTTCCATAATTTTGTTGAAAATATTTTCTGGGCCTTTGAGCTGTGACTCTTCTCCTTCTTCTATTCCTATTATTCTTAGGTTTGGTTTTTTTATTGTGTCCCATAGTTCCTGAATGTTTTGTGTTGAGAATTTGTTGGCTTTGCTGTTTTCTTTGATCTGTTCGTTTATTTTCTCTATGGTGTCCTCAGCATCTGAGAGTCTTTCTTCTAGCTCTTGTATTCTATTGATTATGCTTGTTTCTGTAGACTCTGCTCGTTGGCCTAGATTTTCCATATCCAGCTGGTCCTCAGTTTGTATTTTCTTCTTTGCCTTCATTTCAGTTTTCAATTCTTGAACTGTTTCCATTACCTGTTTGATGGTTTTTTCTTGGTTTCCCAGGGTATCATGTACGTATTTACTCATTTCTTCAAACTTTTTGTTATACTTCTCATCCATTTCTATAAGGGCATTTTTTACATGTTGTTTAAGGGACTCTATTATCTTCATAAAGTCGATTTTTTCCATTTCTTCTGTGTTAGGTTGTTCAAATACTTCTGTTGTAAGATCATTGGGTTCTGATGTTTTCATGTTGTTTTTCGGATTATTGGGAGAATTCTTGCCTTGGCGCCTGCCCATCTCCTCCTATTGATCCTATCCAATGGGTCCTTTAAAAACCGGATCAGGTTTCCCTGCTGGCCAAGGGCTCCGCTTACAAAATGCCCTCACTCTCTTTCGTGGTTCCTGCTGCAGGCCAAGAACCCTCTCACCCCTCTGAAGGATCTTCAGGACAGGACCAGGCTCCCCTTGTGCCAGTGACCTGGCCAACCTAAGGGCTACCTCTTTGATTCGATTGTAGTAGGGCGATCTGCTCTCCTTATTGCACGCCTGTTCCCGCCGCTTGGGTCTGCCTCTGCGCCGGTCCCCGAAAGCCTCTTCCTGTATGCGGTGTTGCTCCGCCGCGTCTGGCCGCCGCCGCTCCGCCGCGTCTGGCCGCCGCCGCTCCGCCGCGTCTGGCCGCCGCCGCTCCGCCGCGTCTGGCCGCCGCCGCTCCGCCGCGTCTGGCCGCCGCCGCTCCGCCGCGTCTGGCCGCCGCCGCTCCGCCGCGTCTGGCCGCCGCCGCTCCGCCTCTGTGCGTCTGGCCGCCGCCGCTCCGCCTCTGTGCGTCTGGCCGCCGCCGCTCCGCCTCTGTGCGTCTGGCCGCCGCCGCTCCGCCTCTGTGCGTCTGGCCGCCGCCGCTCCGCCTCTGTGCGTCTGGCCGCCGCCGCTCCGCCTCTGTGCGTCTGGCCGCCGCCGCTCCGCCTCTGTGCGTCTGGCCGCCGCCGCTCCGCCTCTGTGCGTCTGGCCGCCGCCGCTCCGCCTCTGTGCGTCTGGCCGCCGCCGCTCCGCCTCTGTGCGTCTGGCCGCCGCCGCTCCGCCTCTGTGCGTCTGGCCGCCGCCGCTCCGCCTCTGTGCGTCTGGCCGCCGCCGCTCCGCCTCTGTGCGTCTGGCCGCCGCCGCTCCGCCTCTGTGCGTCTGGCCGCCGCCGCTCCGCCTCTGTGCGTCTGGCCGCCGCCGCTCCGCCTCTGTGCGTCTGGCCGCCGCCGCTCCGCCTCTGTGCGTCTGGCCGCCGCCGCTCCGCCTCTGTGCGTCTGGGCATCGTGGTTTCTGATTGTAATGTCAACCCTCAGGAGACTGAGACAGGAAGATTATCACATGGTCAGCCTGGACTATATCACAAGATTTTGTTTCAAAAATAAATAAACAAATACATAAATACTATTGATAGCAAATGTAAATAGGCCATACAGCTATCGGGTTCACTTTTCTTTGTGTATTATATTCCCTCAGGTTTATCGATTAAAGTATGGTCCAAAGCGCACAGATGCCCCAGAACACATGAAATGGAGCCAAGAGATAATGATAAGGCTTGCTGGAGTTTTCTGTCTCATTTTGTGTTTGTCTGCGGGAAGCTTTCCACCTATACTACAAATCATCCCTAGGGAGTACACTGTCTTGATATGAGAAAGGAACAAAAACTGAAATGATGTCTGATTCCCATGGGAAAAATAGGTCTTATGTGAAAATTAATCTCAGTGTGTTACAACATTCGCTACATAAACCTGGAGGAAAAATAAAGTGCCCAAACAGAACCTCATGAAAAGATGCTTTTTTTCTTCTGAAGTTGTCTTTCAGAGTCATTCCTTTCTTGTGTGTAGCTCTGCCCATTTGATGATGTGTGACAATATTTCCTGTAGGCTCCATGGAGTAGTTATGCCATCCTCTGCCAGACCGGACACTGGCTAGAACCAACAGGCTAGCTGACAGCTTTGTCTTCATGAAACTCGGACTCTTATTTTCTCTTCTGGAAATGTATATCTCAATTGGAGAGTTCCTTTTGAGATATATATTTGTTTGTTCTCTCTTTCCCCCTCTTTCTCTCTCTCTCTCTCTCTTTTTTTTTTCTCTCTCTCTCTCTTTCTCTCTCTCTCTCTCTCTCTGTCTCTCTCTCTGTCTGTGTGTGTGTGTGTGTGTGTGTGTGTGTGTGTGTGTATGTGCGTGCGGTGTATGGATGTGTTAGTACAGGGGCACATGCATGCTCAAGTATGTGTGCAGCCCGAGGTTGCTGCTTGGCTGTCAGATGGCTTCTTCAGTCATTCTCTACCTCTATTTTGAGAAATCTCTCATTGAACACAGAATTCACCATTTTCTGCATCCTATCCCACTAGTGCTAAGATTTCTTACCTATGTGGCTATGTTTTATGTGTGTTTCAGGGATCCAAACTCAGCTTTCCAGGCCCACATATCAAGCATCTTACCAACTGAGTCTTTTCCAAATGACTCTTTAGAGATAAACTCAAGGCAATGCTTCTTCACATCCAATACAACCCGAGAGTAAAGGTAGACCAATAGCTTCATAGTCTAAGTACATAAGATTCTGGCACTAACTTAATTCCATTGCCTTGACAACTTAGCTTTCTATGCCTATGTTGTCTTCTGTAAAATGAGCAGAGAAAGGCACACTTGATCTCGAAGTACCTCATGAGTTCAGTCTGTACCTCTGTAGAGTCGACTCCAGCTCCTTGACTTCTCTAGTACAACTTTGAATATATTTGGTCATCCTTATAGCCTAGAATCAATATTCATCGTGAAATCTTGTGATGATAGCAGCTACATTTAAATGTCCAAATACAAATTATTTCCTTACGGTGCTAGCATTCTCTGGGTGTCCCCCAAAGAAGTACCCTTGCTAGGCCCCTTATTTGCTACCCAAATGTTCCTGATACAAGTGGGCCTGGTTTAAAAACACTGAATGGAGGACCCAGCTCCACACTGTCACCATACTGTGACAGATCAAATGGGACTGAGATAGGGCAGCAGTCCCAGTGCTCAGATGGATATTAATTATAACTTTGTAGGCTGAAATGTCTTTCTTTAGTTTTTACTTCTTTTGCTCTGGAAGAATGGGATGTTTGTTCTCCTATTATGCTTATCGGTAAATTTTTAATTTTATGAAGGGAGAAAAAAAATATCCAGGGCAAGTGCTTCCATTATCACTATCATCTGCTCGGAGCCCGGATTTCATTAAGTAGATTGTTAATAAAATGAGGAATGATACATCACAACTGCAATGCGCGTCTTCCCAAGTTAATGAAGAGTTATAATTTTCTAGACGGCAAATTAAAAGGCTGTTAAAATGGTGGGTGAGACTGTCAACCGGATTTAGCAACATTCCAATTAAAATAGGGCATTAAAGAGAATTAGAATCTTGAATTTGGAGAAATGAGAAAATATGTTCAATATGTGATTTAATGTAGTTAGGATTCCTGGAATCTTCATGTAAGAGAGATAGATGCCATCTTGAAAATATCATGACACCTTAAAAGTAGGCCATCACTTGCTCTACTAACTTGGTCAATAAATTGCTTTCCTAAAACAAGAAAATTATATATTTTATTTCTAATAGCAATTATTGCAGTATATTAACACATAATATATTATATTAATACATATATTAACACATAATTCATATATCATGTGTAATATAAATTTATATTGGTGCTATATATATTCACAGATCACTCATTCATACCATGTCAAGTTTTTACTTTTTTCCATTTTTATAGTATCTGTCATTCATATGAATACATTTTTATATAAAGCTGTCACCTCTGCAAGCTTTTTCCACTTCTTCAGTTTTATGTGTGCTAATATTTATCTTTTTATCCCTGAATACCACTTACTAAAGTGATGACATAAATTTGATATCATCATTTCTTTAACCTTGAGTAATTAGTTCCTTTACATTTTGTATTCTGATAAGTAAGATCCAGTAAAACAATTCTATATACATTTAGAGGTAGTTCACAGAAACAGGATTAATGGATCAAAGAGGATTAATAACTCTGTGGCACCTTAAACAGTATCAAACTGCTTACCAAATGACTTTTATCTTTCTACATTATCACCAGTAATTTAATGACAGTCGTAACTCAACTACACATGGACAGCATTAAATTGCATCATTATTTTATAATCTTTGTAAAATAAATAGGTAAGATGGTAGCATATGGCTGTTAACTTTTTTTGTAATCAACCTGCCCTAGGAATTTCACAGATAATTAGATAACATGGGCATTTTTCTCTATTAATTTGGCTTTCTGATTTTATTCACTGACAACTAGTAATAGGCAATATGGCCCACATGTGATGCTGCAATTTTCTTTTATCATTTTTTTTTAGATAGTTGCAGAAGTGAAAATAAATTTAAATCAAACAAAAGGATCCAAGGAAGGACTCAGTACACTTCTGTTGTCAGAAAAGATATTTAATTAGGGAAGACAAAATATTTATAGAAGTATTTTATGGTTAATAACAGGCATAATAAGTATTTCAATTTTCAAATTGTTCTAAACATAAAGATTGACTCTAGCTCTGTCAATAAGGACTATTTCTCCTAAGCCTTAAGTAATAATGAGGAGGAAACGGAGATGGGCAGAGAGCATTGTTAGGGGCATGTCTGAGAAGTCAAAGAACTAGGCTCTGGCATCTGCCAGTGGGCATTCTTCAGAATACAATTCACAGCATTACAACAGTTTCTACCTGTGTTCTCTAAAGAAGAAAATTCATGAATTTGGGGTGAGTTGAGGTGAGGGATAGGGGTCAATATGACCAAGAAACATTGTATGAATTCTCTAAAAACTAATAAAAATAGTGTTTTTTAAAAAAAGAAATTTCAATGGAACCAAAAATTGCAGAAATTCACACTGTGGGTGTTCTACCCCAAATCTCTATTTCGTATCGCTCTTTCTGGTTCGGATAATGTCTTCAGCACTGTTCCCTCCCTGACTTCCTTCCAGTCTCTGTTTAGAAATCAACTGACTATCTACTCTGCAAAACACAAAGCTCCATGAAGCCGCCTTGGAGTCATGCGCTTTCTGTTTTCTGTGTTTCATGATCTGTTTGCTTATTTCTGTGTTTCCAGACATCACGAATGTAAGTTCCATGAGGGCAGTTATCTCATTTGCTCATTGCAATGCCCTTTGAACCTCGTAGAACAATGCCCAGCATACAATCGGTGCTTCATAAATATTTACCAAGTGAAGGAGTGAATCAATGAATGAATGTAAACACTTGCAGATGGAAAACTCTGTAAGCTCTGACTGACAAACCCAACCAAAAGAAATAAATGATAACTTTATGATAGAGTTACATAGAAGGAGTTCAGTGTTCAACCTAAGACCCCATCAAGCAAGTGATGCAGGCATGAGGCAACCAATGAAATTCAAGTTAATGCTGGGCCCAGAATGAGGCCTTCTTAATTATACTCTCAGTGCACATTATGAAGATGTTTAAAGGCATATTCTAGAAGTTCCTTGTATACTATTTTTACTCAGGTTTGACAATACATACATAGCCACATATGCATAAAATTATTAGAAGAGACAGTTGGTGTCAACTGATAGTTTTCTGTGATTTTTAATTATATTGACTCTTTTGATTGATTGCAATGCAGAAAATCCTGCAATTGCATTAGATTATTTGTGTTGTGCTGGCCAGAGTTAAGATATTTTGTAAGAAAAAACGCCATTATTATGGCCAATTATGATTTTCTAAGTGCGTTGGGAAAGTAAGAGAAGCACACAGTTGTGTGACAATCCAGCCATTCCCAGCACATCCTCCACGCCAACGTTAGGTTCCACTGGGGATTTTCCTTACTCTTCTGTTGACCACATGTCAGCCTTGTAAAAAAAAACTCATTTTAATAGCTTTTGAAAATTCATTAACGTTTCCCCACCCAAACCCCTGGATTTCCAGACTTAAAATGGCCTTAGCTATCGAAGGCAGCCACGACTCAGCTGGCTCTGAGCAGTCAGGTGCAGCTCGTGAGGACTCTCAGTCACTCAGTATTCTTCCTGTTCCGGGAATGGCCTTTGGTGTTTTGCCTTTGAAATCACTTGATTTTATTTTTATATTTAATTCTTTTTCATTTTCTAAAACTTGCCTTTCTCAGCCTAAGTCAAATCAGGACCAAACTGTCTCTTTGGGAGTTCTGTATTGCTGCACGGCTTTCACCTTCCCATAGCACCTCGAATCAGGAGGACAAAGGGAACCAGGAACTGATCAACTCATCAAATCTCCAGTTAATCACTAAGAGAATTCAGCTCGTTTGCCATTTACCCTTCCGCCGGGAAATGGAGTCCTGAACATGTCTCCATTACTCCTTTTGTGTGTTGTGCTTGATAGAAATTTTCCATATCTCCATCTCTGCAACTCTGCTGTCAAGGGCACTGCCTGTCATTGTGATTATTGCCAATATCCCTGAATTAAGGCAATCAGGCCATATTCATCGCGTATCCTTGCAGCAGAAGCTGAAACCACAGGTGAAATTGCCATGCCCGGTAATGGCCATTTCAGGGTCGGTTTCCTGTTCGTTCCCTAAAGTGCATTTGCTCTCACTTTTCCTCCTTGCCTGCTGAGATCATTGTGTGGGTGTGAGTGTCTGAGGGCTCAAGTTGATAAGTTGCAAAAGGAAAGGTGTGTGTGGCGGGCGGGCACGGAGGGGGGGCGGGAGAGGCCACACAGTTTGAATAAATAAATGCATAAGAATATATGTTGCTCTAGCAGGCCCTGCTGCCATGTCTCCATCGCTACACGGGCCTGTCCTTAGAGATTAACTTCAACATCAGGATTCTGAAAGCAGGGGAACAAAGGGGGCATCGGTGGGAGCTCCCTAAAGCGGAGCCAGGAATGACATTCTGAATTCGGAAATTGCAAACCCACAGTTCAGTAGGTTGCATCAACATGGAGGGCAGGTGGCGTGTTCCTTTGGATTGTCAGTGTGGTTCTGCAGCATATATAAATGGCTCAGGTCCGCTCCTGGTGGCTCTGTCACTGCCTTTTAACACCAGTGTGTTAGTAAAGCCATGTTGCAGTGACAGTCATGTGTTGGTAATAGGGCTCAGAGGAGACTACCAGGGAAAAATTTGAAATTAACCATTTCAGAATTGAGGAGTCTTTTAAAAGTGTTTCAATGGCACAGAAAAGGATGGAGCACTGAATTTATCAGGTTGCAATAGCAACTCAGACACAGGGAATGCGTGATATAACATTGAAAAGTAGATGAAATTACTTATTCTCCCCCTCCTTTTTTAAAAAAATACAAACATATGTTTCCCTCCCTCACAACATGAACAAAATGAGATACATGGTCATTATGACGAAATCAGTGATTGGACCATTGTCTTTTCACCTGTAAATATCAGATAATAGAGTCAGAGTAAATACAAGGCTGTAATTAACTCTAAGACCTTTTCCTCTGCTCTGTCAGGACTGGTCTTGGCCAGTTTTTCAAAGGCATCCTGGGCAAATGAACTAGCTTTTTACTGAGAAATCATCCTTTGAGGCGTCTCATTTCCAGGAGCATTTGTCTTCTTTGCCCATGCACAGCGCCTCTGCCTGGTTGAGAGAATTAAATCCCTGTTCATTGATGACATCCCATGTTCCTCTTCTGTCTCAATCTCATCAGCTTCCATGTGACAAAGGGCCAAGAAGTGGTACCTACGCATGTCAGCTGGATGCTTCTGATGAAATCAGTAGGCAGAAAAGCACTGAGATGACATAGAAATCCTGTTGAATAGAAGGGTGACTATGTATGTCTTGGAAATGTATGTGCCCAGTGAGGTTATCTATACACAAAATTTATATTTTAAATTTTCCTTATATAAAAAAAACTAGGGATCTAATTTTATCTAGCCATGGATAATGAGTTAATCAATTTGAGAAGGACAGCTTTACATAGGACCTACAGGTCAAAGGATCTTTAAAGCGAAGGTTTAATTTTCACTCTGGCAGAGTGTGTGGAGTGTGTGTAGGGTATATTTAATATCGATAAGAGACAGATGTCTATATCTTGCTTTTAGATCTATGAATTTAGTCAAGTTAACACATTTATTAATTTGAGGGAATAATTTTGTTTTTTTCTGCTTTTTCATCAGGGATAATATTACTTTAGTGTGGTTTGCTGTGTCACTTAACACACAAAGACCTTTCACAAGTTTTTAGAACCTGTTAGTTTTGAAGAGCTCATTCAGAGTTATCAGTGACCAATGCTGGTTTCGTTTACTAGGACATCCTGGGGAAACAACAGAGGGAAAAAAACCACAATCCAACTTTATCTGTTTCTCTACATTTTTAAGCACTCTTCAGAATCTCCTGCACAAATGATTTAGAGTCCCAGGATGATTAATGCCGGAAGGAAAACAATACAATTAAACTTAACCTTGCTTGCTTTAGAGTTGGCTAAGAAATGCCCAGGGATGTTGAGGAAGTCAACAGTCCGATGGCACATATCATTTTGTAGGAAGAAGAAACCATGTGAGGATACTGTATATTCTCCAAACCTGTGTGAACTCTACTACCCCACGCAGCTTCTGAATGTGTTGTTATATTTATCAGGCTTTAGTAGTGGCGACAAACACGAAAGAGAAACAGTTTGAAGGACGGGGAGTTCATTTTAGCCATGGTTTCTAAGATTTCAATTTGTGGGCACTGGGCTCAATTGCTTAGTAGGATAAGACTGTAGGTCTTGATGGAAAGAGATTATAGGGAAAGAGAAATGGGAGCAGAGAGACAGGAAGGAACAGGCACGAGAGAAACTCCTTAAAGGTACATCTGAGGTGACTCACTTCCCCCAGTGACATGCCATCTCCTAGCTTGTACTACTTCACTGTCATGTTGCTCAATGATGACTCTGTTAAAGAATGCATCCAGTCATGAGATTGACATCCTCGAGATCTAGCCACCTCTCAAAAACTGTCAGCCAAGTCTTGAATTCTTGAGCTTTGCGAAGACATTGCGGATTTAAACCAAAACACGTATTGACTTTAAACTTACCTGGACTTTGTGTTTGTGAAAATACAATGAACTCAATGTCAGCTTCATTTTATATGCTAATGTGCCTAAAGCCTATTGAGTGAGTGGAACAAGGGACTGGTTAGTCCTTGTAGTTTAAGCATTTGCAATATGCAAGGCTGTTATCATGTTAAACATAATAGGCAATCAATCTATCTTTGACCATTCATTCTCAGAACACTTATTAAGCCCTTCTCTGGTGTGTGCCAGGCACTCTACTGGCAGTAATAATAACTAATAAGTGTTGAACACTCATAGCACTGCAGGCTAGAGGCTAAGATCTTACTTTAGCATAACTAATATAAATTGGTTCTTAGTAAGTAGGTAATGCCGTCTACTTGTCCCAGTTTTGTTATGTGATGAGAAGTCAAGAACAATATACAGCCTATCGTAAAGACGACCCACTGAGCCAGAGCTTCTGGAAGAACACTGCTGGTTTTCTGAGGGCAGTTAGTATTCAGTAAAGTATTTCTTTAATAGATAGGCATATACTCTAATAATACTAAACTGTGTGAAAAAAGAAACACTCCGTCTTCTCTGGGCTGGATAAAAATATAATGCAACAAAAGATAACCAGGCCTTAAAATGCACTTAATTAAAAAAAGCATGCATATACTGATGATTAAATAGACAAGTAGATCATAATTTAAAGGATATCCCAGAGACTTGCTATGTTTTAATGGACACAGAACCAGACCATTCAGTCCCTAGATGTACATACTT
This sequence comes from Microtus oregoni, assembly GCF_018167655.1. Classification (NCBI taxonomy): domain Eukaryota; kingdom Metazoa; phylum Chordata; class Mammalia; order Rodentia; family Cricetidae; genus Microtus; species Microtus oregoni. The sequence goes on from NW_024543086.1 coordinate 11,414,140, forward strand.
TTAGGATTGTTAGGTCATTCGTTGACTTTTAGGTATTATGCTTAATATCAGAGGGAGAACCCCCACCTCTAACGGATACAGCCATAGAACAGCTAGAACACACCATCTACCATGCTTAGTCCCTATTTAGCTTTTCAAACTAGCTTCCTTAAAAAGAGCACTCATATGCTTTCTGTGTATTTAGATTTCGTGTCCCTAATACAAATTTAGCACTTTTAAATGTCTTTACTCATAAGCAAGAAAGAACTAGAAAATCACTATGTAAGATAGAAAGAATTTTGTTTTAATAAAAATCCAGTGCTCTTTGCTGGAAATTAAACCACATTTCTAGCTAGCTGAGATACCTGTTCACAAAATGGAAAAATTTTAATATAAAACTGAAGGCTACTCATTTATTTAGCCTAGGTACCAAATAGGCAAGGGGGAAAAATAACACAGCACATTTGGGAAACTGATGCAGTAGAATGGTAAAGGACATGGGTGCCATTGTTGAGACTTCCCCCACCCCCAGCTTTTCTTCCTTGAGGCTGGTAAGCAGGAATCACCTAGAAGTTTTGAAGCGAAATGTATGTGGAACGGAGATGTTTGTCACCTTCTGTTGACTTGAGCCTTATAGAATTTATCAGCATCTTCTAGGGGAAGGACTTTTATTTCCAAGAACTTTTCTACTCTAACTTTATGTGATTCTGTTTTCCCCGGCCAACATCGTGGCCTTTGTTAAAGCCCCCTGATGATCTGTTTTCTAAGACAGAAGATGAAGAAGGCCTCTTAGACCAGGAAGGCACAGTTACCTCTTATCCATACCTGTTTCCTGTGATGCTCCACTTTCTCCCCAACAGCTCATCCTTTTGTTTGTTTCGCATTTATATCCGACTAGACTGCAATCGCGTGTCTTAGTGCCTCATTATTATACTGGCTTGTTTTTGATACAGAGGTGCTAAATGGCATTTCTTTAAAATAATAACATCTGTGAAAGGCCTACTATGTATCCTATTCCAACCTCTGATACACTTGGAGTTTTGTTCTGTCGCTCTTAGCCATCTGTACCATGAGAATATAATATCGGCATTTCTTTCCCTGGGAAATACCACAAAGTCATTTCGGCTCTCCATGCCGGTAGACTTCATTTGTATCTCAGCACATGGCACCATGTTGGAGTGACCTTGGTACAGGGTTTCCCTGTATCCTTCCCTCATTTGCCAGATTTGTTGATACCATTTCCTTCCTCTTAGAGGGTTATGGAGATCAAATGCTCAGCTCAGTACTGAAGAAATATTGATGTCTCTCCCCCCTCCTTTTTACCCTTTCTATCCTTCCTTGAAGGCACAAATAAGACATCACTGCCTAAACAAAAAACAGGAGGGAATCAAGGATTAAGTGATTAAAACTAGAATTTTCCTTTGATGTACTTAACCAATGGGTCATTCAAGGTACTTCGCAATTTGCTGAGAGAACCATTAAACACCATTAGTAGGTCATCTGCCACTGACTTCAAAACTATAGTCTTTAAAACCCAGCCAAATAGGGAAATCATTTTAATAGCTCCGATAGCTTTGATATGGGCCACAAGGCCATAGGACAGATGCACTCACCGGCTCATAAATACTGGGCTGATTCTTTTAGTGATTATAATTTGCAGAATGGAAATTGTTATGTGTTCTGTTGTGTAATATGATATCATTTAAAAATGTAAAACCGAAGCAGGGCCATTTTGGCTAAGTGGCCCTGGGTCTTCACGCACGAGGTTGTACACAATTCTCTTAATTCTAGTCTCATCTAAAGGATTCCCACATCACAAAGGGTGTGCCTCTTGTTTTGTTTGTTTGATTGTTTTAAAATTTGAAACAGGGCTCACAGTAGCGCAACACATGCAGCTGGATTGAACTTTTGAGACTATCTTTTCTTTCAAAACTTTTTTTTTTTGATGATGTATCTGATCCCAACTCAGGCTCTAAATGCACAGTGGCTCACTCCACCATCACCTTCGCTCTCTCCAGCAGTAGCCTAGAGCACATAGACCGAAAGAATAAATGGGCTCTCACCTCCAACCCCTGCTGAAGTACATGATGTATTTGCCATATTTTCACAAACAGCTCCTTATTGTTATAAGGGCTACCTGAGATGTGGCCCAGAGAGGAATAGAACCGGCTGCCGTCCTCCCACACATCAAACTGTGGGTTGGAGGATGAAAACCAACAAGCACTCCTGGGTCTGGGTGAAGCCGTCAGTCTTCAGTGCCCTGGCTTACCGAAATATGAAAATAAGGAATTTGAAAAATGCCACTTCCGAGCACTTGCACTGCACCTGGAGGAAAAGGGGTTGCCATGGTTTTCATCCACAAACATGACTTCAAGAGTTAGTAATTTATTTCAACAAATCACCCTTTTACGAGCAGCAACAACAAATACTTGGGTAGATATACATCTAGATCAGTTAAGTTATTTATTTACCAAGTCCAATTTTGTAGATGCAGATCTTCAGAATATGGGCTCAACTCTTCCTGACTCACCCAGACCAAGCTAAGAACTAAGGGTTTCATCTTTGTTCTGTAGGTAAAGGAGCTTCACATAATAGATGTGTACATTTAGTCTGCAAATATAGATCATGAGAGCTTGTGTTAAATCTTATAAGGTTCATATTTGCATATGAATATGTGTATCTGGGTTAAATGCTATATATAATTTATCTGTATAAGCTATTATTAATAGTCCCATGCCCAAAACAATAAATGAAATTCTGTGACCCCTAAATATGTAAGAATTCTGCATTGTCTAAATTTTATTATTGTAAAAATAAAAACTCTATTTGTTCATTGTTGTAAAGAGCCATACAATTCAAAAGAATCTAAAGAAAGCTAAAATTATCTGGAACACCAGAAATAACATTTGTAACAGTTTTTATTAAATATTTACATATTTTAATGTCCTAAAGATATGTGTAAAATTCCTAGAGAAATTTCAACACTTTGTTAGTCTTGCCTCCAGGACTTTCCTTCTAACCCAAAGTATGAAGTAAGACAATAATTTTCAATGTATGATCTACAAATAATGTAAACAGCATTTGTGAATGTGAGGGAAATGTAGACCAAAGGTCCACCTGAAGCTTCCTGAGTCAAAAGTCCTGGAGACAATGCTGTTTGCTTGTTAGTAACTGGTCATGTGACTGTGTTGATATGAGCTCAGCCTGGAGAGCCCTTGCCCAACAGAAAGAGCTGGGTTATAATTCATCCACACTCTGATCCTCATTGAATTGTGTAAAAGTGCATGAGATCTCTCTTCTGTATTTCACCTATGAAATACATCAGATAGGATTAAATCACTCCATCGGGCAGGGAAAACCACAGATATTAGGGTTACAGTGTATTTCTGTAGAACCTAAGGATAAAGTTGAAATAAGTATGATCTACGGGTAAATAGAAACATAAATACATTTACAAGAAGTAGTTGTTTTGTTTTATTTGGAATGCCTTAAATATCAGTCACAAGATGTTCAACATTCAAGCACATTGATTGTAAGGACAATGAACTCATAAACATTGTCAGGTAGAGGATCTTTCTGAGAGTCCAGATTCCTTCATGCAGAGTCTGCAGAGTGTTCCCCATATATGCATTGCTTACCCTGACCCATGTGACAGGTGTTACAAGTTCTGTTCTAGCAGCCCCTGCTGGAAGTTAGGTGCAGTGGTGGTTTGCTGGCTACCTGTCATTTCTGCTCCATAGTTTTAAAATCACCTTAAATTGAGAATGAATTGCTATTAAAAACTTTCAACCGTTTCCAAAAGATTTTCAAAAATAAGCCAATAAGATGAAATAATGCAATGATAATGTTTAAGTAGGAATATTACAGCAAATATATTCTTGGAGGTTTACTGCTAATGGCCACTTGACATTTTTAAATCAGGTATTACAGTAAATCACTGAAAATTAGCCGATAAGAATTTATATTCATCTATTTAAATGATACTTACAAATAAGTAAATAGGATTTAAATATCGTTTGAATAATGCTAGCTACAGCTTAGAGCAGCAAATGTTTCAGTATAGGTTTTGTTGTCATTTTATATCAATTAAAATAGCATTTACTGTGGATTTCCTAAAGATGCAAGAGATGTTGTGGACTCATAGAGGAGAAAAGCCTATTTATTTCAATCAAGTTATGTCACCTCAGCATGGAGTCTGTCACCCTTCACCATAGAAAACCTCCTTTAGCCTTTATAACAGTCCATAAAGGAGGGAGATCATGAGTTTTTGGGTTAGAATTTAGAACAGGTCTTAATTATATATTGCGTATATTTACTTAAACAGAATTCGAGTGTTTTACATTGGTTTCTGGTAAATATGAACAGCAATGACATATTTGATGATTTTACATTTATTCGTTTCACATATATTTATCATACACTGTCAGTATCTCAAACACTACTCTAAATGGAACAGATAGCAACAGTACTATAACACATTCAATATACTGACCTTGAGTTTTGTAGTAGGGGGATTATATTGTGAATCTGGACATAAAAGGATGTTCTAGGCAAGTTATCAATGACAACAAAATCAGAAGAGTGGTCGAGAAAGAGAAGATTTGGTGTGGAATAAAGGAAGGAAACAGCACATGGAGTGGTTTGAAAAAAGCCTCTTTGAAACATGGCATCTGAACTGGAATGTGAGAAAGAAACAGAAGCCTAGCCCTCAGTGTGGAAAGTATTGTGTAGAAGAGTGGTCAGTACTCAGGCCTGACATCTGTGTAGCTCAAGACTCTAAGAAGACCAATGTAGTGGATCTTGGTGGATGTAGCAAGGAAATAGTCCTACATGAGAGCCGGAAAGAGGAGAGAAGGACATAGTCTGTAGGTTTCTAAAGGTTATAGTGGTATAATGTTTAATATTATAATGAATGAAAAGTCAGAACATGGAGTTATGGAAATAACATCTATTTTATTAATTTTCTGAAAGACGTACAACATATTGGTAATTTCCCATACTCTGTTAAAAACACAAGCCTCTTCAGACTCATTGAGTTTGGGTACTAGAAAAATGTCCGGGCATTATATTCACCTATGAGATAAATTCAAGAAAGATTTGTATGTGGAAAGTACTAAGCCACAGGTAAGTTCTCAGCAACCAGAGAAAGAGCTATTTATAATTGCCAATCACATAAAAAAAATTGATGAAAGAAATTCTATATTAGAAGCCTAAAGGAAAACCAGAAATTCTGAATACTATTAAATATTTATTCTACAAATGTTTTTGATTGCCTGCCACATATCAGAAAAGACATAACAGTGGAGAAAATGCACACAACTTTTGTAGAGTGTGGGCTCCATTTGGGTAAACAGAAATTAAAACTTTCACATAGTTGGATTCAAAGTAAAGAATGGGAAATGCCAGCATTTGAGATAATCTTTAGAAGTAGGAACTTGCTAAAAACCAGTTGAGTGTATAAATGGTGATTAGGACAAACATACACAAAAAAAAATGAATGGAGTAACTTAGCTATCCTGCTTAGGAAAAGGTTTTTAGAAACTCTCCACAGATCTGTGGCCATACAAGCTAAAGCTGATCATTTCCAAAGACTAAGGTAGGTGGGGGGCTCTTGTTGTCAAGCCCAAGATCTGAGTTTGATTCTCAATACCAGCTGTCCTCTGACTTCTGCATTTGTGTTGTGGCACACATACACACACACACACACACACACACACACACACACACCAATCAATCGACGTAATCATTTTTTTTCCTTTTTTAAGTCTTTTTTAAGATTGGGTGATAGGGTGGCTTTTAAAGAAAGGATCAAGCTTGTAAATAGTTTACTGAGAAAGAGTTATAAACTAGAGTAAAATAGTGTCAGTGAAAAGGAGTCAAATTACCTCCCAGGTGATCATGAGAGTCATTACAGAATCTCATGTGTTTAGGGAAAACAAAATTTTATTTTCTATAAGGTGAGTTAATAAGATCATAAAATAAGATGATTTTTGTATGCTGATGTGCTAAATTATACTTTTAACTCATCTTGGTTTAGCTTGAAGTGGTGAGGTTGTGAAAGGCATCAGATGAATTAATGCTATGTGTGTGTAGATAGTGAGCAGATGTGTATTTTCTCTTCCGGTTGCATAAACCAAAACTCTGAAGAATTTTTCAACACGACCCAATGACACCACATGTTTCATCTTGCTAAAATTTTGTATTCTCTTCTTACTAGTGTCCACACTTCTTCAATATCCGCTGCCCCTCACACTACATTCAGAAAGAAAAATCATTTTCTAGCTCATTCCCTCGACAGACTTTCCTTTGCTCTTGGCTCATATGGCGTTTCCCAAGTAATGGCTCCTTTCTTACTCTTCTTTGGGCTAATACACTTGAATAACCCAGATCGAGGTAATTTGTTTTATAAAAAGCATTTTCAGAGTTCAGGAGGCTGTGAAGTCCAAGGTGAGTGGCAGGTGTCTCAGGTCCAGGCCTTCTTGCTACATCACCCACTGTGAAGAGAACCACAGGCAAAGAAAGTAGAGCGTGCAAGTTCAGGTTGCATTTCTCTTCCTGCCGCTGCCCTGATAAGGGTCCAATCCCATGACCTTATCCATCCCCCAAACAACACAAAAAGAAGAACTTGGGACCCTAGAAAGGCCGTACCCTCTGTCCTAGCACTCAGTGGGCAAAGGCACAGATATCAGGAGTTCAGCCATCCTGGGTGATACAATGAGAGTTGTCTGAACAAGACAACCAATAACCCAACCAAACAAACCACACAAAAATAAAGACAGAGGACTAACATTTCAAATTTTGGAGTACACATTGAAACAAAAGAATCTTCCCCAGCCACCTGCCAAAATGCGTAAATCAGTGCCTCTCAACCTTCCCAATGCTGCAATACTTTAATACACTTCCTCAGGTTGTGGTGACCCTACCCATAAGATTATTTCATTGACACTTCATAACTATAATTTGCCACTTTATGAACTGTAATGTCAATAGCTGATACACAGGCTATCAGATACGTAACTCCTAAAAAGGTCACAAACCACAGGTTGAGAACCACTTGTTTAAATCCTTTAAAATATATTTTATCTTGTTTTCGTTTTTGTTTTTTTGATTTTCAAGACAGAGATTCTCTGTGCAACAGCTCTGGATGTCCTAGCTCTTGTAGACCAGGCTGGCCTTGAATTTACAGAGATCTACCTGCCTCTACCTCTCAAGTGCTGGGATTAAAGGCATATGCCACCACTGCCTCACTGTATTTTATCTTTTTTCTTGTCTGCTTTTTCATCTTTCTGTATTTTTTGTCTTCTCATTAAAACTTGGACATATAGAGAATCATCTCATGTTTTTCATTAAGATATGCACGATATATCAACTAATATCATTGCTTATATGTTTTGTGAATAAATAGACGACAGTAATTGTTACAGAAGGGTAGTGTCTTTCAGAATAAATGTTGCCATAATAATGAAGTATTTTAACCTTGTAAGATAAAGTAGCATTGCCCTTATTGCCTTCATGCAACAGTCTTCTCTGTGAAATGTCCCTAAGTAGATCTACATAGGGACAATCTAGAGAATATTGGCTAGATTGTCAAGAAGTTTGGATTTAATTGACATTCCTTGGGCACTTTTAAAAATACAGACCTGGCTTCTCCATCTTAGGTTTTAGGTTAGTATTTCTAAAAACCTATGAAGGAAGAATCATGAATGGATAATTTATGGAATTGGTCATGAATGATATTACTGAATGAATATAGTACATGTGCCCAAACTTTTCAACTAGGAAATGGAAAAGATGGAAGAGTTGGAGAAGATCGAAACTAAGGGTTGTTATAGTCAACTTGACTTACAATTTTATTGATTTTCTTACTCTTCAAAAAATTTTTTCTAGTCTTTCATATCCCAGATTCTTCATAAAGCATGTGGGTTAACTAGTTGTGTTAAATATTTAAATCCACCTTGAATATTCCGTTGGCCTTAAATTCTAGGCAGAGAAGCACACTCTGCTGCTTTATAGTATTACAGAGCACTATAGATTGAAGTCGTGGAGAGTTGCTTCATTCTAACAACCAGCCTTAACTAGATTGTTTGATACATGGCCGGCTTTGTGCTTGCCATGTGCTTGTAGTTATAAGATCAGTTTGGTATTTTTCATGGAGGATTCCTGTTTTACCATTGAGATTTAGAATGGGTGTTCTGTTTACTAAAGGACAAATAGGAACAAGCCAGCTCTGGATGTGAGTTCAAGTTGTCTCATTCAAGGGGTTAAGTATAAGCTGCATTTTTCTTGGGGTAAGCACAGAGCTCTTGGAACCACTCAGCTTCAATGGACAAGAATGTTCAAAACGTGGGCAAGTTTAATAGAGGTTCATCTCTGTCATGAGAAAGCTTCAAGCAAGAGAACTGGCCCTATATATAATTGGTGCTTCTTTTTCCTGAGATTTTAGCAAGTGGTTACATTTTTTTTTGTTTTGTTTTGTTTTTCTGTGCTGGAGCTCACTCTGTACACCAGGCTGGCCTCGAACTCATAGAGAATGGATCCCTCACACGAGACAGTAACAGTGATGTGATAGTAGATATTTTTCACAGTTTAAATGATGTAGAATGGAGACCCTAGGAGTGAAAGAAATAAAAGTTTCAATTTTCCCCAGCTTTCATTTCTATATCCTCTCATTCACAGATGCCTTGGGATCCCACAGAAACACCCCACCTTTTCTCGTATGATATTACTAACTTTGGATCCTACTCTTCCCCCTTAATGCTGATAGCAGAAACTCAGTTTCATTTATCAATCTTCTTTGATATTTACGTTGCTAATAATACACACAGTGAAGTCTTACTGTATTTTGCTTATTGAAGGATATTATTCAAGAATAATTTGTTTAAATCTTAAATGTCACTTAAAATGAATAATTGCTTCAAATACTTAAATATAGAAGCAAAAACGTCAGAACAGCCAGCAACTTGATCAAGAGCAAAGCAGGTTGGTCAAGCCCTGAGGAATAGCCATGGCCCTTTGTCCTTAACACGTGAGTGTGACCACGGAGGCCCAGGCAGTCCAAGACTGTCCATTTTACCATCCTAACTGAGAAAGGAGGTTCATAAGATATCCCCAAATTAGCTGTTTTCTTTGTTGAAACTATGAGAAAAGCAGGATAACCCTTTCCACTTGAATGGTATATTTCAAAACAATCGTGGAGACAATCGTGAGGAATGTAACTGTGTAAGGGAACCAGTGCTAAAAGGAATGTGGTTAAAGGGGGACCCATTCAATGTGCGCACCACTGAGTCAAGCTGCATATAATTACCATAGAAGACAGCGTAGCAGCCGAGAATGTGGATAATGATTTGTCAGAGCCCGAGCGGTGGGGAAATAACGACACAGGGTGCATTTACTCCTCCATTGATGGAGCCCATCACAATGTAGCATTGAGGGGGCACCTGGCATTAAATACTGTATTTACAGAAATGCCGTAAAAAAAAAAAATCAAGATAGCATTTAGTATATTGTTCTTATACAAAAGAGAAAGAAGGAAAAGAATAGCCTTTATCGACCAACATATTCCAATTATGATGTTTTATTTAAATAATAACAAATGGGCAATTTGTTCAAACTTATTTTTGTATTCCCAGCATGAAATAATCCCTCATCCACTCAAGTTTTTCAATGAATCTAAGATGGGATAAGTAGAACCATAATTACAGAAAAAAAAAAAATTTGGGTGTTGCAATTGCAATGCACAGCGCTGGGGCAGTCGCTTTCACGGCCTCAGCGGTTTGGCTTGTCTTTGTTGACGCTTTATTTCTCCTCACTTTAGCTACCGTTTCCTCACGGTATTTCAAATTAATTATCAATACCTTTTATGCCTTTTTATGTTTTTGTTCTACATTTGTATGGACAGCTCTTGCTATTCTTTGTCAAAATTGCTTCCTTTGCCTGTGCATCTGAACTCGATCATAGTGAGGGTTTCTTTGCTGGGAACTGCACGGGTGACGCAGAAGCAGGCTTTGTTCCCCCGGAGAACAGCTTCATCGCTAGTGAACCGGAAGCCTCCATATTGCTGGGGACAGTCAGAAGGTGAGAATTCAGTGTGCTTGGCACCAGCGCTTGGCTTTGGCCCAGTTACATCCCCATGAGTGGCATAGACTCTTTCCTTGGGGTTCTTAATGTGACCTGTCGCATCAGGAATATCCTGGGCAGTATTTTATTTGCTTCAGCTGGATTGAGTTCATAAACATTAATCACGAGAAAACTAATTAGCTCCAGGATGCAAATGGAAGCAGCAAATAGGTGAGCACTTATGAATTGTTGGTTCACTTAGTTAACCTGTGCCTTTCCTTCCCTACATATTACAGCAAAATAACACACTTCTCCTCAAAGAGGAAGACAAGCATAGAAAGTACTAGATAGACACCATGGTGAGTCCCCAATAGAGGAGGTAACTGATCCTCAGAGTTGCGTGAAAATATAAGTGTAAAATTAGAAGTTTGTTTAAAAGATAAAGTATCTTATTTTTTAAACGGATGCAGATTTAAACATGAGAGACAATAGTGCCCGTAATAAGGATTCAATGTGAATCTATAAGCCCTTAACAAAGATAAAAGAAATATTATAACAATGATATGAGCAGGAAGTAAAATGGATGGAGCAGCAAAGGTAATTAGAAGGAGCCCTTCCCAAAGAACAGGGAAATTAGACTGGGTTCCTAATGAGTTATCAAGACAAATCAAAGAAAACAGGAGGGGGCTTGATTCCTTAGTGCTCCTTGGCTGGTACTTAACTTTCTGTAGCTGCAGAACCCTGAGTCTATGCCTTCATCCCTTAGCTTCAATTCATTCAACTGTCAAAGACAACGACTCTTTTGTTTCAAATGTTTTATTTTCCTTAATAAGTTTATCTGTGTTGGTAATTTTTGCTTGCATGCATGTCTGTGCGAGGGTGCCAGGTCGACTGGAACTGGAGTTACAGACAGTTATGAGCTGCCACGTGAGTGCTGGGAATTGAACCCAGGTCCTCTGGAAGAGCAGCCAGTGCTCTTAACTACTGAGCCATCTCTCCAGTCCTATTCATAACGTCCTCAAAGCTAATATATAGGCAGTGTGGCTATGGTTTTATTTTACCACCGAAGAAAACAGGCACTGTTAAAAGTGATCAAGGATGCCACAGCCTTCCCCAAGTGTTGTCTTCTTTATCTTTTTCCTTCTCTTTTGTAGTGCCAACAATCAGGACAAGCAATGACCTGTATTAAACAAAAATCATACTAAAAATAATTGTAAAGAAAATGATATGTCCCTGGGCCAGATGATCTAGGTAATTTTTAATGGTGGGAAAATGATAGCATGGCAGCTTGGTACAGTGGGATCAAAGACAACATAACTGTTGTTACTTTCCAGTTGTAGCTACCTCGGCTACTGACTAGTGTTCTTTCTTCCTGATCTCTTAAACCCAGGTCCACTGATGTAGACTAATCAGCCTGTAAGAGTTAAACCTCTAAACAGCAAGGCCAGAATAAAGGTGTTCTCTTAAACTGAGAAAAAATTTAAATGCTTGTGAGAGCTTTTAAAATATTCTTCCTAGGCTTGTGAATCCTTTGGTCACGTGGGCTAGGCTCTGTATAACACTAGAATTGGAGGGAAGGGATTCAATGGGGTTATCATGGAGCTAGTAAGTCAGCAGCATCAGTAAGATTATGAGTGTGCTAATAACGTGATTTTGTATTTGTTGTTTACCGGGTGCCGGTCCCTTACGTGCTTTTATGAACTGCCTTTCATTGTTTCTTTATGCCCAGCTAAAGCATTTTCCCCCTTTATCCTCATTTTGGCAATGGAAAAATGGAGATGAAGAGAGGTTAAGTAGCTGCTGGGGTTCACACCACTAGAAAATTGTGGAGTTGGGTTCCAGCCCAGGAAGTCTGGCATTGGCCAAAGCTTCCAAGCAAACCTCAACACTGACCTTAAGCAGATCAGCAGCCACTACATGACTTCACCGGACGACAGTAGATAACCCTTTAAAAATCTCACAAAGTACCCCCGCAGTGTTGATCTTTCAAAAGTTCAGCCTCAGAAAATAGAACAACTTGTTTTCATTCTCATTTGTTGTTTTGAGAGTTCCATTCTGCTAATGCGTTCTTCTTGTTTTCCTTCTCTCCATTAATGCAGTTGCTTTCTTTCGTTCTCCCCCCCCCCTTTCTTCTTCTCTTCTCTGTCCTCCATTCCCTTCGCTAATGCCACTTCATTAAAGCCTGTCACCCTGGTGCCATCAACTACAGTGCTCACACACAGATAGCCTTACAGAATCTGGGGTTTGTCAGTCATACGCTCCAAGTGACAAACTCTACCGGCCTCTTACACCAAATGGAAACTGTGATCTGCACGTCTTTTGCTCCTGTTTGCAAAGCCATGGTTGGTTCTAGAAATCAGCATTCATGAAGGACTCAAATGCTTATATTTTACCAGAAGGGAGAAACAAGACCCATTGCCGACTGAAGTTAGACTCAGATTTCATTGCAAGCAGTTATCTTACATTGCTCTGCAACTTCGTTTAGTCTCAGCCATTGTGATTAGGGCTTGGCTGTTTTAGCTTTGTAGACTGTCAACTCTCACTCAGTGGCATCTAGTTTGTAGTTTTGTGAATATACACACCTCCATTACTATTGACACCTCATTTTGCATACAGGACAATGAGGCCTAGCTGACAACAGCAATTCCATATTCGCACTGAGGATGAGAACTATCCTTTACTGAATGATGGAGACTCCAAAGCTAAAAAAGAAGAATCAGAAATCCAGTAACGCCAAGTTTGATCTTTCGAATCTTATCCTACTTGTTTTTCTCTGATTTATTTTCCAAAGAAGACTAATTATTGCATTATCAGTCTAACAAAATATCAGTTGCTATTAGTAACACAGTGCTTGTCCTGTGTCTTAGATGCTTAACAAGTGAAAACCCAAGCCGCTGATGGAAGCAAGCTATTATGAGCTCGCTTTCCCCACTGCCTTTGGGGTATCATCTTGGCAGACCTACTAAGGATGCAAGGCTTATGGGTTTGAATAACTTCAGAACATCACACCCCATCCCAGTGATGGTGGTCTCCATGCAGTACAGCTTCCTATGGTGTGAGGATTACTTTCCCCTCTCTCACATGCTAGAACCCATGTGAGCGGATTCTTACACAGCCTCAACAATCTATCCACCAAGTCTTTTAATGTTAGCCCTTTGGTGTCTCCTTTCTTTGCTCAGGTAAGCCCCCTGGAGAAGGGGTGGGTGCAGCCATTTGTAGTTTCTCTGGTTTTGCTGGCCACATGCTGTAGCCAGTTGATCAGGATGAGCCCTACTTGGGAGCAGTGTTTGGAGTATGTGCCAAGCTCAGCGGATATAGCCTTTGATTTGGAGCATGAAAAGGCATCTTTGGTCTCTGGCTTTTTTTTTTTTTGTCTGCTTTTGTTGTTGTCCACGGGAGTGGCAGGAATGGAGACTGAAGAGGCTCAGTAGGCTGGCTGTAAAGAAAGTTGAAGAAAGCCTGTCTATTACCTAAGGAATACAAATCACATCTCAGAAGTTTACAAAGGAAATGTGGACTCAACTGTGGAGAATTCCAGCTCCTTGTGGTCTTTCTAATAGGCTCTTGCAAAGTACAGGGAAGCAAACTCACATGCTGGTATACCAGAACTGTCAATATGGTAGCGCCACACATGCAGCATTGAAAGAGAACAGAAAAGAAGAAAGCAGGGATTTTGCAATTTGTTTCCTCTCATACTTAAGAAAATGGAAAATATCCTAACTTAAGAATTCACTTTCACTAAGTAGCCAAGGTTTCTAAGCAGTAGGAGTTTTGAGTTAACATTTTTTCCCAGACATGCAAAAACTATGTCGTATCAATAAAACACAAAAAATAAAGCATGTTTTCAGCTCATTTAACATCAAAAGGCATTGAACTGAAATGTGATGATTAACGGTTTTAGACCATGCTTGGACAAAGTGAAATCTTGTCTCAGGTGCCAAACAAAAACATGCAGTGGGCAGATAAGTTCTGTGATAAAGGTTCCTGTGAAGTGAGTTGCACAGTCTAAGAGGCAGCCTTTGTTCCTGGACAAGGTTTTACAGAGCATTTGACAGGGAAGGTGAGTCTTATGGAAGCCAGCATCTTCCAGATGGAGTTTGGGGCATTTGAACCTCAAAGCAGGAGCACCTCGTGGATTTACAAACAGAAGCAGACCACTGAGTGGAATGAGGTGTTTCAAAGTAGTGGTGGGATTCTACTCTTTGGATGATAAAAATCACCTTTTCATCTTCAGAATATAATTGAAGTTATAAATGGTTTACACCAAACTTCAGTCAATATCAAATGTCATCCTAAATATGCACTAGGACATTTTATCAAAAGACGAGATTAATTTTCTGTCGGTCACCCTTATGAGTAATAAAAGGCCTTTGTAAATAATGTTACTAAGGAAACTTGCATGAAATCAAAAGATTGTTCCAGAATTATCTTGGATCTGGATACATACCCGAAGTAAAATTTTAAAACATGAAATGGAAATTGGTGATTTTTTTCGTTAGATTTTATTAGCACTACTGTCATCTCTTAATCTAAATGTCCAGAATGTGACAGAGGGAAACACATGTTTCCTAAACATGCCTGCATAAAAGCCTCTTGTGGTTATTTACTGGGCCCTAGCAGAGCATTAGAGTTTGTTATATTATTGTGCAAAAGATGGCATTCTTTTACAAGAAAATTGGGTGTGGGAAAATCACTCAGGGTTAATCTGCCCGGTATGCACATACACTAAGTGAATAAATAAATTATAAAAAAGAAGGTTGGGAAAGAGAGAAGAAAGAGAACCCCATTTAGGAGCTTCACTGAATAGCTTGCTATGGCTCAGCCATTGTTTGCTGCCATAACGAAAAGGGTTTTTTGTTTGTTTGTTTGCTTGTTTTGTTTTTTGAGACGGGCTTTCTCTGTAGCTTTGGTGCTTTTCCTGGAACTAGCTCTTGTAGACCAGGCTGTCCTTGAACTCAAAGAGATCCACCTGTCTCTACATCCTAAGTGCTGGGACTGAAGATATATACCACCACCGCCCAGCTCAGAAATTAATTTTTAAACAGTTTTAGAGACTGGAAATTAAAATAAAACTACTAGCATGGTCAGATTCTTATAAAAGCTCTCAAGTTTTTCTGGGTTACAGATGTCTTTCTTCTCTGTGTCCTCAGATGAAGAGAGAAAATTCAGACATTATCTTATTAAAAGTTCTACCAAGCCAAGGCTTTACCTCCATGACCTCGTTAAAGATTAGGTGAAAGTAAGGAGAGTTAGTATATATAATAGTAAGGCACAATAATCTCATGGCATGTAGTCTTGATCCACACATCCACATCTCTCTTGGATATAAAGTGAACTCATTGTATCCCAACCGTATTAGCAACACTCTAAATAGAATTTCAAAGCCCCAAGCAAACACTGTGAAAATGAGGAGAGTGGCATTCGAGATTCAGTTCATTCTATAATCCTGTAAAACCTGCCAAATTATGTGCTTCAAATCCCACGGTGGAAAGAATGAGACGAAAGTTGCCGATACCAAGGAGAGGACTTAAAGGGATTGACAGGGTCATAAGCGAGTTAAAACTTTAGCCAGGGAAGTTTCATTGTATCTTATGGGTTCAAGCATGGTCTTCATTGGCTAAATACTCTGTCCAGATGGTGGTTAGATGTTTGTGCAGCCACATGCTGATGTTCCCTTCACAACTTTCTTCTTCACTATTTGCGGTTCAAAGATACAGAGTTTTCAAAATCTTTCTATTCTTGGCCTCCTTTCCTTCAAAATTCCTCCAACTCATCGTTCCTCTTTACATTTTATAGTGAGAAGTTAGGAAGAACAAGCCACCTTCCTGTACACTGGATTTTTGTCACCCAGAGCTAATGTATCAGAGTGTAGAGGTGGGGCCTTTGGGGGAAGTGTTCAGCTCTTCAAGGGTTATCATGAAGGTATCAGTGACATTACACATCTTATCAGAGGATGACTTATCCCTATTTCACTTTGTCCATGTGCATCTGTGGGAAGACGCCGTTTCATTTTCCTCCTCTGGAGGAGGAGGCATTTTGAGATTATGAGAATAGCCTCATGAGACAACAGATGCAAGCCCCTTGGCCTTGGATTTCTAAGAGCCGAGAGCTGTGAGAAATCCATTTCTGGTTCTCATTAGTCACCCGGTCTCTGGTGTTCTGTTAGCAGCAGTGAGAAACACATTCTTTTAACACTTAACTTAGACTCCGTCTAACTGGATATCCAGTTTCCTCACTAGCAAGCGCTTCTTTCCACAAAACACTAGAAGACACTTCAGCCAAGGTCTTCAGCACCTTATAAGAAAAATCACCTTTCTACAAGTTCCTGCTGTTTCTGTGAGAGATCTCCCTGGAATTGTCCCCACCATCTGGATTTCTAGCATCTCAAAATCCATTCAGGTGCAGACATCACCATGTTCCATAGTCTTCTCTACTTGTTTATGCGTGTGGTACAGCACATCAGGCAATCTTTTTTTTTTTTTTTGACAATCTTCATGACATTTAACTGAGTAGAAACTTTGGAAATGGCCACATTAAAATTATTTGATATATCAAAAGCATTTATAGTGAAATAGTGTGTGTTACATTGACAAACTGCTAACGTTCATGCTCTGAAAATTGCCAATAAATAAAGTCAATATTTACACCGTAAAGCATATACCTATATAGATTTTCTTTTATGTTTTTTTCTCCCCCACCACCATTTCACCAAGTCTTGTGAGCCTGCTCAATGGCTACTGTTCACCTCTTTTCCCTTCTCTCACTTGCAGGATGGAGGACTTTCTGTTGATGCACTATGGATTGTTATTTTGAAGCCACTTCTAAGGAAGATATTAGTGCCCATTCGATGTCTGTATTACCTCCAGAATATAGTCACTGCTGGACCTACTTACTCCTTTTCATCCAGAGTAGTTCATAGCGGTCTCACTGGTTAGTTCTGGGTGTTTAATGTTATGACACATTGTTTTCTTCTGAATTTAAAGCTGTAGGATCAGATGAAGATTTTCTTGAGTTCTTTATATATTTTAGAGATAAGATCTCTGTCAAGTATGGGGCTGGTAAAGATCTTTTCCCACTCTGTAGGCTGCCATTTTGTCTTATTGACCGTGTCCTTTGTTTTACAGAAGCGATTCAGTTTCATGAAGTCCTGTTTATTAATTGTTGTTCCTAGTATCTGTGCTACTGGTATTCTATTCAGGAAGTTGTCTCCTGTGCCAATGTGTTTAAAGCTCTTCCCCAGTTTTTCTTCTGTCAGATTCAGTGTAACTAGATTTATGTTAAGATCTTTGATCCATTTGGACTTGAGTTTTGTGCAGTTGATAGATGTGGTTCTATTTGCATTCTTCTACTTGCCAACATTCAGCTATGCCAGCATCATAAAGAACTCGGGAAACTAGGCATAAGAAAAACAAATAAGACAATTAATGTGGGGTGCAGTACTAAACAGAAAATTCTCTACAGAAGAATCACAAATGATAGAGAAACATTAAACATTAAAAAAATGTCCAACATCCTTAGCCATCAGGGAAATGTAAATCAAGATGACTCTGAGATTCCATTTTATAACCATCAGAAATGCCTAAGATCAAAAACACAAGTAACAGATTATGCTGGAGAGGATGGGAAGCAAAAGGAACACTCCTCCATTGCTGGTGGGAGTACAAACTTGTACAGACACTTTGGATATCAATATGGTGGTTTCTCAGAAAATTATAAATTAGTCTTCCTTAAGATCCAGAGATACTATTTCTGGGCATATACCCAAAGAATGTATAATCATTCCAAAAGGACACTTAATAGACTAAATTCATAGCAACTTTATTTGTAATAATCAGAACCTAGAAACAACCTAGATGCCCCTCAACCAAGGAATGGGTAAACAAAATGTCATACATTTACATAATGGAGTGTTAATCAGCTGTTAAAAATAATGACATCAGGAAATTTGAAGGGAAATGAATGGAACTAGGAAAAAATTATCCTGAGTGAGATAACTCAGACCCAGAAAGACAAACACAGTATGTGCTCACTCGTTAAGTAGATATTAACTATAAAGTAAAGGATAACCATGCTACAATTCTCAAACCCAGGGAAAGAAGGTTACAAGGAGTGCCCAAGCAGGGTAGGCATGGATCTCCCTCAGAAGGGAAAAAGGAAGAGATTTCCTAGTTAGACTGAAGGTTCGTGGGGATGAGAACTTGAGGGATCAGGTTGGGGGGAGAAGATGGGGGAAGAGAATACTGAAAGAGATTACTGGAAATGGGAGGGGATTTTCAAGGACAGATAAAAACCTGGTGCAAGGAAAACCCCCACAAGTCTACAAGGGTGACCCCAGCTAAGACTCCTATCAATAGGATAGGGATAGGGAGCCTGAGTTTACAATAGTACCCCAAGTGTCATCAGAGATCCTTCATCCAGTAACTGATGGAAACAGATACAGAGATCCACAGTTAAACATTAGGCTGAGTTCAGGGAATTCTGTTGAAGAAATGGAGGAAGGATCCTAAGAACCAGAGGGTTCAAGTACATCATAAAATCCCACAGAAACAACTAACGTGGTTCATAGGAACTCACAGAGTCTGAACCAATAACCAAGGATCCTGCATGGGACCAAGCTAAGCCCTCTAGATGTATGTAACAGTGTGTAGCTTGGTCTATTTGTGGGACTCCTAACAATAAGAGCAGTGACTGTCCCTGATGCTTTGACTGACTCTTGGGAACCCATTCCTCATACTGGTTTGCCTTGCCCAGCCTAAATACAAGGGGGAGGTCATTAGTTTTACTGTAACTTGATCTGTCATGCTCTGCTGATATCCATAGAAGGTCTGCCCCTTTCTGAACAGAAAAAGAGGAGTGGATTGATGGGGATAAAAAAAGGGGAGAGGTGACGGGAGGGGCAGAAGGAGAGGAAACTGAAGCTGGGATGTGAAATAAAGAAATAAGATTTTTGAAAAATTTTAAAAATCATATGAAGAATATCTTTTGTGTCATATCTTTAGTTTTAAATAAATACTATTGGCCTGATATTAATAACATTTTTGTTCTTTCTTTCACTAAAAGGTATTTTGTTTTGTTTGTTCCTTCCCAAATTCTAAGATGTAGCGTGACATGATTAGTTGAGGTTAATTATTTATTATTTTCTTTCAATTTTACACGACAATGTTGTGTAGCTATTTTGGCAAGTATGGTCTCATTGCTTCTTTTAAACGTTTATGTTATTTTTCTGTTGTTTCTGATTTTTGTGTGAGCATTGCTGTTAACTGTTCTCTATTATGTGTTTAAATGAGTCAAATGAAACACTGCATGACAGTTATGACATACTTCACATTTGAGGTGTTTTGGGCGGGGAAGGGAACAACACTGCTTTAATTTGAATGAAGAAATCATTATCTGCCTATGTCTTATCACTAAAGAGAGACTGTACATCTCTTCTATCCTGGTTCATTTATCTGACTTTATTTTTTTTTTTAAAGAAAAAGACATTATTTTATACAAATGACACATAATTGCAAGTTGGTCTCTTATTCTCAACCAAAGTTCCAATGCCATGGGACAAAGTAACATCCAGGGAACTATTTGACCAATTTGACTCTGGTTTGAAAAAAGCAAAGAAAGGAAAGTTACAATTTACCAAATGGTTTCTAAAACTTATCTCCCCAAATGATGATCATTTCCCCCTTTCTACTGATTTATTTTTTAATCCTTTCTGGATTAAAGCAAGATTGATTAGAACATTGGCATCGATTTTTCGAGTGAATCTTTTAAGACCCGCTAAAACTTTAGAAGGGTCTAGATGCGCACAACTATCTCAACAATCATCCTGAGACCTCTGTGCATTCCTACCCTCATTTCCTATGCTACAGCATTGTCCAATAGGATGATAAGTTTGTCACACTCAATGAACCAGTCCTGATGCATGCTTACCAACGGAAGCCTTGTATTAATCCAAACATCCCTGGCTTCCTCCGTACCTCACCTGCTCCAGCATGCCATCCAGAGTGCAATCTCATTCTCAATGGAGAAACTTTCTTAGAATCTTCTAGTTCATGAGAGTTTTTCTCAGGCTTTCTTTTGCCTCTGATGACCTGGGCAGTTCTGGAACACTGGGTATATTATAGAATGGCTCACAGCTGAGATGTACCCAGTACTTACCTCCTTATTAGTTTTGATGTGTTTGAGGGAAGAAGGCTACAGAGGCCAAGAGTCATTCCCATTAAATTATTTCAACGGAGTATCCTTCCAGCTGGCCCTTACGCTGTTTAATTTAACCCTGAATATCCAACTGACACAGTGGGTTTTGTTTTAGGTTCTTCTCTATAAAATTACTTTTGTACTGTTTTCATAATGTGTTTTTAAGAGACACTAGTTAAAGGCAAATCACATTAAATCATGCATGGTCTTAGATTCCACCGCACTGGGATGAAGATATGCATAAGTAAGTAGAAATTCTTCTGCAAGTTCTTATTTTACATTAATTTATCTATTCAATTGTTTATATCTGTGTGGACCATATTTATTCCATACTATGATTTTTTGTTTGTTTGTTTTTTGAAACAGAGTTTCTCTGTAGCTTTGGAGCCTGTCCTGGAAATAGCTCTTGTAGACCAGGCTGGCTTCGAACTCACAGAGATCCGCCTGCTTCTGCCTCCCAAGTGATAGGATTAAAGGCCTGTGCCACCACTGCCCGGCTGCCATACTATGATTTTTAAAGACCAGTAAGTACTACAATACTCAAATGGCCAAGTTCTGGTAGATATGGCCACTGGGGGCTATTTTACTTGGACTCTGGTGACCTTGATTCATTCACTACCATGCCTGTAAGTGTGTTGGTTTCTGTTATTTGTGATTTATTTGGAAGCATGCCTATGGAACACATTCTTCCCCCTCTGACTCTATAGGATGCTCCAGTTCTGCCTTCTTTGTTTCTTGAGCAGTAGAATCCTCCTAGGGCTAGGACAGGTCTCTGTATCTAGTTCTGAATATTAGATTATACATCAACATCTAAGTGCTCAAATATGCTCCTTTCAGATAATTCTTGCCATGATTCTTCCATTTTCTGTTTGATTTAAACCTTAATATTAGTTGACTACTGAGCCCTGATACTTCTCTCATAAGTTGGAAAGTGATGTTCATTTCATTCCATTTTATGATCCATTTCAACCTTGAGTCTTGACTGACTTCTGCTTGGAAGGACCTCCCACATCAATTCTTAAACAGGGAAAATAACGTAAATAAAAGTAAAATTAGTAAATACAGTCAACTGTTATATTTGCCAAAAGAAAATTAACAACCCAGGCTTGGTAACATACTTCTGTACTCCAAGTATTCAGGAAGATGTGGCAGGAGGATCACTTAATGTTAGACATTGAATATCAGCCTAGCAACACAGCAAGAAGCCAATTCAATGATGAATTTAAAAAACAAACTAACACAATATTTTCCTTAAGATCATTAATAATTAAATTAACTTCTCTGAGGCAATAGTGTTCATTTGAGTACTTTTGGTTCTTTTTAAATTTCTGATTTATTTTTATGTGTATAGGTCTTTCCCCCGCATCTGTATCTGTGAAGCACGTGCATGCCCTGTGCCCACAGAGGCCTGAAAAGGGTGACATGTTCTCTGGGACTGGGGTTGCAGATAGTTGTTAGCTGTCATGTAAGTGCTGGTATTGAACCTAAGTCCTCCGGAACAGGACCCAGGGCTCTTAACCACAGGGCAAACTCTTCAGCCCTTCACTTGTGTATTTTAAATGCTAAAATATGATGTTCTCCATCTTAGCAAGCCTGTCTGAGAAGTATCATACTATAGTGGAAGGCAGCTGGCATTTAATTGATAATTCCATTATGTTAAATAGTGCTGATTACTCTGTGAAAAATTCTATAAACTATTTATTTTAATTTCAATTCTTTTTGTGTGGGTAGGTGCATATGAGTATCTGCGTGTGGGTAGCTAAAAATAAGTGTCTTGCGTGGGTAGGTGCACATGAGTGTCAGTGTGTGGGTAGGGAGCTGGTGTTGATGGAGGCCAGAAACATGGGATCCTTCCCTCTGGAGGGAGAATTGCATGTGTTTGTGAACCACCCTGAGTGATGGGAACCGAACTCGGGTCTTCTGAAAGATCAACATGCACTCTTTACCACTGAGCAATCTCTCTATATTTGTTCTAGATAGGTACAATCCTAAAACTTTTCCTTCCCACTCCATCACTTTAATTTTGCCTAAATGACTTGCATATACTCATTTTTGTATACAGCTAGAACCAGAATTCAAGGTTCCCAAGAAGGGGATCCTCTCCAGATAAAGATATGTTTGTCCCTTTCAAGTATCTTTAATATTTGTAGTTACAGAAAGAGAGTTGGGGAACATTGAATTAGTAAAGCAGTTTGATGCTGTGGGCATAAATGTCTGGCCCTCAGAATTACTTTTCCTATTTTTGTTTAAGATTCATTAGATAGACCCAGGAAATTTTGACAAGAAATCAATTCCTGCTTAAAACCAATTGTAGTTAGGAAAAAATAGCTCATTGACATAAACAAAAATACAGATAACTGGGCATTTTTGTAATCGACAGTTAATCAAGAAAGTAATCTCCACAAATAATACATAAAATGGCAATAACGGTCTCTGAAGAAATTCAGTATGATCATCTTGCTGCCCCGGATCATTTTCTGTCAAGTTGACTCAAGCTAGAGTCATCGGGAAGAAGAAACCTCAAATGAGAAAACGCCCCCATCAGATTGGCATGTGGCACGTCTGTGGGCGTTTTCTTGATCTGTGATTGATAGGTGAGGGCCCAGGCCACCGTGAGCAGAGTCATGCCTGCTCAGCTTGTCCTACGTGGTAAAAGAGAGTGGGCTTAGCAATCATGGACATCAAGGCAGTAAGCACCTTCCTCCATAGTTTCTTCATCAGTTCCTGCCTCCTCCAGGTTCCTGCCTTGAGTTCTTGTTCTGACTCCTCTTCAGGATCAGCTCCAACTCCAAGTCATCTACTCTGTCTTTCCCAGGTTACTTTTGGTCCTGACGCTGTATCACAGCAATGGGAGAAAAATTAGTTGCCTTAACCCTTTCGTTCCATCAGTCAGAAGGATGAAGCTTACGCCTTAGGTACTCTTAGCTGTCTTTTCTTCCTGGCTCTTGACATTCATGGCAAGGGATCGCTTCATGGAAGCTAGCGGACAGAAAGAGAACAGAAGGGCATACCTGGCCATTTAAGCTCCTGGACGATCTTTCCCCAGGACATTGAGCCAGCAGAGAGAGACGTGTTGCAGGTGTATGATGACATCTATAGATGAAGGTCGCTTTTGAATTGTCAAAATCAGTAAGTCACAAGGCTCCTCTCAGTGTCCCACCTAAGAAGGATTCTGCAAGGATACCAAGAAATCAGGAGGATGGCCAGAGAGTCACCTAGAGAGGTCAAGGTAAAGTCCCAGAGGTGCCAATCAGCAGATTTTTTTTTCTTTTTTTTGGTTTGGTTTGGTTTGGTTTTGGAGCCTATCCTGGAACTAGCTCTTGTAGTTCAGGCTGGTCTTGAACTCACAGAGGTCCACCTGCCTCTTCCTCCTGAGTGCTGGGATTAAAGGTGTGCGCCACCACCGCCTGGCCAATCAGCAGCTTTTAAGGGACTTGTAGAACCAGTCCTCTACTTCAAGTCTACTTTCCCGGAACCCTTTCACTTGGCTTTGTGGTAGTTCATACAAAAGCAGGCACCATTATGAATTTGGGGAGGCAAAGATGGCAGAGTTAGTTGGTGATGAAAAGAGTATGAGTAAGTGTGACAGCCAGTGCTTACAAATCCCCTTTCCAATCAAGCCTGAGAGTGACTATCATTTCATGTCTGAGTCTGGAGGAACACAGGGCTTTGGGCATCAGGAGACACTGTGTTCAACGGGTGTTTGAATTCATTCCCAGTCATTTAGCGTCTGTGCATCTGGTGTGATGCAGGGCGGTGGCATAGAGGGGCAGCAGACAGACAGTAGACTGGTTTCAAAGGGAGGAAATTTCCTCTAATTTATTTCTATATGGCTATTCTATTACTTGCTGAAGATTTGAACCCACTTCTTTCCTGAGAAAAATGCTACTTTAAGATATAAATACAGAACTTACTTTTGGTAGAAATAGCTTTTTTAGTGGCATTAAGGGTTTTTTTTTTTAATTAATTTTGCTTTAAGTAATTGGCAAAGGCCCCAGTACTGGAAAGGAGCTAATATTCCTGATTTCGTTAAAAACTATATTTGGGTAATCAAAAGAGGATGAATCACAGAATCGCAGCATAGAAGGGAATATTATTTGGTAACCCATTGACCTGAGTGAATTTTTTTTTCTGTAAAGAAACTTTTTCTTCTTCTGTCTGAATATAATCTGATTAGGCCTCATCATTTAATTCAGCTGAATAACAGGAGCAGAAAACATCTCATCAACTGAGAGAAAGCAGAATGTGTGTTTTGCCGAATAGCTGAATCCTAAGTAAATCCTTCCAAAATAATGCACCAGTAAATGTCGCCTAAGGAAATACTGTATGAAAATTTGCCGCCTCGAGAACAGAAGGACCTAGCCTCATGGTGGAGAATCCTCTGCTCAGCTCTGCCAAACAGCAAGTCACCTGGGAGCCTTCCTTTGGGGGGAGGGAGTTATTTTTACTATCTTTCCAAAAGGGACTCCGCTTGAAGAAAAAACCCCAACGTGGTTTTTGTTTGTTTGATTGTTTTGTTTAATTTTTTTTTTTAATTTCTCAAGACAAATCTCTTTCAAAGGACCACCCCAAAGAGAATGTATATCAAATTCCAGTCAGCTCACTATCCCATTTGAAGATATCAGTGATGGGTAAATGCAACTGCCAGTCCGAATTGCTTGTCAGTGTGAGATGATTTAAATTCACACGAGAGGCTGCTGCCGTGCAGGAGAGCGGGAAAATGCTGTGCTACCATATTTAATCTGCATTATTCACTTCATTGGTGAGCCCATGGATTGTCCAGGAGATGGCTTTGATAGGCATTTGTTTTCTCTTGGACTTTTTGACACATTTTTTTTTCCTTGTGGTAGGGATAAGAAGACAGACAATGGGCATTGTTTCTAGGTCATTTCTCTTTGGAAATCCAGGGCTAGGTTGCTCATGGAGCTTCTGATGAGCACCCTGTCGGCTGTGGAATTATTCTTCACTGGTATTTGAGGAACTTGGTGCTGATTCCAGGGATGTGAGGCAGAAATCATGGATACCTTCTCAGAGCACACGAAAGCTTTAACCCACAGCAATCATTCTAGCCAGAAGACAAACATGCATGATTCTTGAGCCTCAGCTCCATAGAAAAACATGAGGAAAATCAGATTATAGCTACAAGCACAGGGTGGGGTAGGGGAGCAGATCACAGGACAAAATCCAGAGCTTAGGGGAACAGAACACTTACAATGGGTCACTGCAGGTTCCTCTGCTCCACGGGGAATTATGGTCCCAGTCATCAAAATCTGTACTAAAAACTGTTCCTTGCTATGGTAGAAGGCACTTTCTCTATCCTTGAAAGCTGTTTGCTGTGCAAACATCTGTGAAACACCAGTCCAGAGCAAAGACATTCACTATCTCCACTTGTAGGCTGTGAGGAGATCCCCGGGGAATTGTCTGCTGCGGCTTCCATATCAGTAAACACAGTTCACACCGGCAAATCTTTTCAATTGTACAGGAAACACCGTGTGAGAAGACTGGGAAATAGTGGTCCTGTGGCCTACTGTGTGTCAGGTGCATTGCTGGGCGCCAGAGATGCACGGCAACAGCATCCTGGGATACAAAGGAAAAAATATTTCCATGGTTCTGGCTTACTCTTTTTGCTCTCCTCTCTGTCAATGTGATTGAACTTATTTATAGCAATCTTTCTATCTGTGTTCTCAACACTACTCCAAGCACCACAACCACACTTGCTAATTAGACAAAACCATAACCTTCACATAGATTGTGATATCACAAGGCCATGATGGACAGGAACAGTGTGTGCTACTTGGAACCATCTGCCAGGGATAACCATGAGACATTACTAGAGGCCCTTTGATCTAAGCAGAAAAGTGATCTAATGCAAAACATTAACATTGGGCAATGCATTGTGGCCATCCACGATACAAACAGGTCCCCTGGTTGTTTTGGTTCAGGGACAGTTCCATGATACCAGTTCTACTAAGGGTTTGAGAAAGAACTGTTCAGATCATAGGAGAGGTGGTTCTCTGAAAGCCCCAGCTAATATTAAAAGAGAAAAAAAGGAGATTTACAATCTGAGACCAGACTTAATAATACATAACGAATTGTAGCTCTGCTTAGAATCCCCCTAGGTATCATTCCTAAGGATTCCAAGTGTTTAATTGAAATTTCTTTGGGGACAGTAGTAATCGTTCACTTAAGCATTATATTTATATTTGTGCGCGAAGGAAGGAAGTCAAAGGGCTAATAGACCAAGTGGAGAGACGGGCTGCCTTGCTGCTGCAGGCCATGACGAGCTGGCAATCCCCCAAGGAGTGCTTATCCTGGCGACAGCTTGCTTAAGTTGTCCCCCAGGGACAGTGGGAGGAGGACAGTGATGTGACTGACAGCTGTTTCTTCATAGACTGAGACTGCATGCATGAACCTGGCGCTGCCTTTCTACTCAAACTATTTTCAGTCTGTAGGATTTAAAAAACTCCATGAGATGGAAATGGTCTAGATTTGTTCTCAGAAAGACTATTCTTTTTATTCCGTGGTTAACACGGAATGGTTGAAACCCAGTATCTGTTCCTGTATGATAGTCAAGGCAAAATTAAGATCTATTGTTCTAGGGGTCTTTTAGCCACAGAAGTTGGTGGTCTCATCACCATCAACGTCGTAACACTGCAGTATTACTGCTACCAGCACCTCAAGATTTCCAACTTCCTCTCAGTTCGTGATGGGGGAACAGGGAATAGAGGAACCACAGCTGGCTAGTTGGTCAGATGTTCTGCACACCTTGAATACTGACCCAATGGTTGGTTTTCTGATTCTTCTGTGTGTATACAGGGAAGTTCTTACCTATAACCATTCCATTTTTCAACAGGTTTATTGAAATCTATTTTATAGACCAGAAAATTGCCCATTTGGGATACTGCTATGAATGGAGTATTAGTAAATGTCTGGGTTGCACACCATCACCCCAACCTGGTAGAAACATAATCTCTTTACCCACAAAACACTCCGTTCATGCTCCTTCTCACCCCCTTTTTCCCCCAACTTCTACCTCTGAGCAACAACTGCTTTGATTTCAACTCCGCATCACGATGGTTTTCATTCATCCCGAGACAGGTCTCGTTTTCCTTTCTCAGATGTGAGCTCTAGTGTGTATCTTTTAATATAGTTGATATTGTGATCCTTATTTCATAAATAAGGAAATTGAGATTCAGAAAGGCCAGAAAATGTATCTAGGGTCCCAAAGCTAATAGCTGAAGGAGTTGAACTTTGTTTAATCTAATTCCAAAGCTCCTTTGCTCTGTGCCACACAATCATTCCTATTGTGAAACTGAGCCAGTTATAGATTGTTCAGAGTTATTCCTATTACTCTTGAGTGTATATGAAAGTGTATGTGTATAATACATACCTGTATATATGAACACATGCATATTCAAGTACACATCTGTATACAAACACATCTATGTATTATGTATTTGTCTTCCGAGCCCTGTCCTTAGGCTACTCCTGTAAGACAAATGTCCTAGAGTTGGGGGGCAGGGGACTTGAAGGTAGGTTTAGTTCAGTGTTTTAAGCACTTCTCTTGTAGCTGCTTGGCTTAATAGTTCCCTTGATTTCTTTTCCTTGCAGACCCATACATCCCCGGGCCCCCTGCAGTTCAGAGGGACCCCAGGGTGAGGCAATTCTCCTTCATAAAAACAAAAGGGGGATATGTTGGGCCTCAAGAGGCCCAGTGTAACTTCCTGAGCCTAACTTGAGTTGCCATGAGGCCTCGTGTAATTTCCTGAGCCTAGCTAGAGTTTGGAGACCTGTCTCTTGGTTACCCTACCCTACCACCTCTGACCAGCCACCACTAGCGTGGCAGAATATTATTGGCCCTTGTTCCTTGCTCCACCTCAACTCGTCCCAAGCTTTTCCATCCCCATCACAACCCTATAGAAGTTCCTGCCTGATACCATTAAAAGAGTTCCTGCTTTGACTGACTCCTGACTCAGTGGGTGTGTTTTTCCCCAGTGCCCAGGGGGGGAGGGGGCTGAGTCGCAACACTCCCCACCCCGTTCAGCCCCAGGGGGTGCAGACCCTAGGGGTTGCATGAAGATGGTGGTGACAGAAGTGGCTGGAACTGGGGTTGCTGGCACAATGAGAAGACGAGGGTTGGCAGTGGGTCCTGGGTGCAAGTCACTATTGTCCAACGTCTTACTCTTGCCTTTCTGAGGGGACAGCTGCCCTCTAGCTCCAGCTCCAATTCCAGTTCTGGTGCTGCTCTTTGACCCCTTGACCCTGGACTGGCACTCGCCCCCTCCGGCTTTGGCTCCATTAGTGGTAATCCTAGCTACACCCGGATTCAAGATAGGAAGCCTGAGCAGCAACAGCACCTGTTCCAAGCTAGCCTCACGTTTAACCTTGAAAGGCTTGGGAGCCGGTGGAGGTGGCCTCACCTTGAGCCGTCAGCTGTGGGAAAGATAAGCCTGGAACTCCGCCTCCCATCTGGTCTTCAGGTTCCGAGCCCCTCTAGCTCCAGCTGCTGAATAGAGGGCATCTAAAAAGAGAGGGGGCGCCACCAGGTTTGGAGTCTAGGCTCAGTCTTTCAGAGAGTGTAGTCCAAAAGGGGAGGCCCAGAGGGACAGTTAGATTTTTCCTTCCTCCTCCTCCACCTTACCATCATTGTCTTCATCGTCATCATCGTCATCCACCTAGGCCTCAAAATCCGGATCATCATGGCTCCAGGCCTGCTGGGAGCAAGACACTCTTTCTAGTAATGGCTTTCTACTCCACCATCCTAATTTTACATTAGGAAGCTCATCTGGTCCAGAGACCATCCTGATTGCCTTGTGGCTTGACTCCTTCATAGGCTACTTCTGAGAGTCCAAAAGCCTAAACCCTCTTTGCCTGTTGGTAGGTGCTAACCATCACCTTTAGAAGGTTTTAGGTGCTGCTGCTGCTGGTGGTGGTCTATGTCAGATGCTCACAGATGAGGCCATTTCAGCCTCCTTAGGCAGAAGGAGTTAATGGCTCTAAAACATTCTGAACGTCTCTTCAATCTTGTCTTTGTCTTCCATGTCCTGTTCCCTCCTTTCAGTTGGTATAAAATCAAACAGGAATATACATGACATGTGTTCTTGTGGGATTGCATTCCAACTTATTTATGACATTGGAGGTAAACTCAGTCTTGTGAATTTGGTCAAGCAGTCAATTTTTAAAGAAATGTATTCTCAGTTCCTCTCCTCATCATTTTTTCGTTCTCTTCTCTTATTTTGTGGTTATTTGGGTTTGGAGACATCTTTAAGAAACATGTCTTAAGTGAGTTTTGGATGCTGTTGGTCATGTATTTCTTTTGGGTGATCAGGGCTGAGGTAAGATGAAATCAGGATCATCCTTCTTCCATGTCTTCTAGAACGTTGGCATTGTTCTCCAATATTATGATCTTCAATTTGTAGCCTATAGCAGTGAGGTTCTCACAGGTCTCCAGCATCACATCTTTGTAGAGATTCTGCTGGGAAGGATGCAGCAAAGCCCACTCTTCCCGACTGAAGTTGACAAACACATCATCATAGGTCACTGCATCCTTGTCAGGCTGGGCTTCCGTGTTTTTGGCAGGTCTTCCTCTGCTTGGCACCACTCTTTTGATCCACTCTCATCAGTAACTCTTGGGAATGGCTCTCTCGTGGCAGGGTGACTGTTTGGGCCATCTGCTCCGTCCTATGAGTAGTGGCAGATCTGTTCACTTTCCCTGAGGACACCGTGGGCTGCACATTTTTTTTTCCTCTTTGTCCAATATCTTCTTTTTAGAAGTTTATTTTGGAGCAGATTGTGTTACCTGAAGAATATTCCTATTATCAATCTTTTCAGGCTCAGGTCTTACAGTCTTCAGTTCTGAGAAGAGAAAGGTGAAGCAGGTCTGGAGAGCCACACCTTAAACACTCATTCTTTTGCTTTCTCTCTTTGTTCTTTCAATTTTTTGAAGCAGCTTTTTTCCTTGTGTTTTTGGAGGAGGGCTTTCCGTTTGACACTCATAACTAAATTCTCTGACTTCATTTGCTTCTGGCCTTTTCTGGAGTAAGGTATTGAGACAGTTCAGGCATATTATCAAGGTCTGTACCTTCCAGTGGATTGTTGAGATCTCTCCGGTCGGAGTGCCTCTTCATTCATATTTCTTGCCTCTGTTTTCCTTATGGGATAATAACTTCCTTTGAGAAATGTTAGTTCTAATCATTTCGTGCTTAAATCTTTTCTAAGCCAACTGGCAAAACGTGACAAAGCCATCACTACCAGACTGTAGACCAGGATGGACACTCAAGCAGGGCTGGAACCTGGAGTCGGGAACTGGTGCAAAGGCTATGGAGGGCTTCTGCTTACTGTCTCACATACATATG
The DNA here is from genome assembly GCF_018167655.1 of Microtus oregoni. Lineage (NCBI taxonomy): Eukaryota > Metazoa > Chordata > Mammalia > Rodentia > Cricetidae > Microtus > Microtus oregoni. The sequence continues at coordinate 11,444,721 of NW_024543086.1, forward strand.
TTGTATTTTCTTTACTTAGATCCTTATTGTTATTCCTATATATGTACTTATAGTCATGTATATTTCATGCATAGAAGTATTCAATATACACAGAAATGCATATATGACTCCTATGTCTTATTGGTGACTTGCTAAGCTTTGCTTTCTTGCAGTTTTATGATGTTAGCATATAGAATAGATATTACCCTTCATATGTAAAATGGTGACATCTTCTTTTTGTATAGCATCTCATACAATTTACCTGCTAATAGAAGAATAGTACTTATATTGAAATATAATTTTAAATATTAGCCACCTTGCTAATGTATATAAAATAAATATTATGTAGGATATATTTCCTATTCAGAGTTGTTTTATGTTTAAATAATTAGAGATATAACAGCTTAAAAATGGAACAGCATCCTAACAAGTTGGACTAAGAAGGATTTTCATAAGCATTCAGTCACCAACTCTTCATACTATGATAAATAGGAGAATAGGGTAGTGACTGTTTTTTGCTTTTGCAGGTTTTGTTGCCAGTACAGATTGCTATCCACCAATTCTACTACTGGGATATATCCCCAGTTTGAGCCAGGGTTTGAGTCTTTCCCTTTGTAGTGAAGAGTTTTACACCTCTCAGTGGGCCACAGAATCCATATTATCTGTTCTATACTTACCATTATTAGATAGACTAGCAATTCATAGTAGGAAAACAATGTCTTATTTTGGATGACTTAGTTGTATATCTTTTCTATAAAATATATCATCCAGCAGTCTATTATTGATGGACTTATTTTGGCTAAATTGAGAAAATTAAACTAGCAAGTCCTTATGTATGACATACTGTCTACAACTAAAATTAGTAGTATAATTGAGCCTTTGCTATGTGTGGCACCACTGGGAAGGTGGACCAATTTCTCTGTGATGGCGTCACTTTAAGACATGTTTGCTGCTGTCTCCCCTTCGTAAGGAAATGACTGGAGGATGCTCCATTTGTTTTCAGCTCTCTGGATTTTAAATGGTATTCATTGCCTCTTCTTAACGTGGTTTATAAGAACTAGGTATATGGCCTCACCTGGATTTAATAAAGAGAGAGTATAATGAATGGCTCATGGTTTGGATGCCACTTTGCAGTGGCAAATCTATGTCAGAGGTGGGCAAAGAGTAATTTTAGTTGAAATTATCTTTGGCACTCTGGCCAAGTCTGTAGGCAAACGATTAGAGGTAACGTGAACTTGGTAAATGAAGCCTTGCACTACTCAGTTACTTAGAGTAAGGTGGTAATTAAAACAATTTGGTTTCTTGGGTGCTTTGTCATTTAATTGTTTATTGGTTCTCATGTCTATCCAAGACAGACCTTGAAACTAAGATCCTTTTGCCTTAGCTCACACAGTGCTGGAAGTCTAGGCGTGTGCCACTATTTCCAACAGTTTTGTCCTGTCTAAATGCCCTCTGAATTACTTGGTATCAATATTGTCCTAATTAGCTGTTTACAGAAGTTTCTGGCCAGCATCTGGAAGACTGAGATGCGAAAATCTGAAGTTCGAGGTCAGCCCTGGCTACCTAGTGTGATTCTTAGGAAATGACAAACCATTTTCTGCCCCACAGTCGTTACTTTAGTTAAAGCATCCATTTGCTCTGCTGGAAGAGGCCTTGGGGGACAGCTTCCGACTCATGGAAGGCCTCAGTAGAATCCCCAAGGAGCCAGGAAAAGGGGATTGGAAACACAGAAACGGTTTGTTTCTAACTCCCTCTCTCCACATTGTCTGATCTGAAGTTATTATTCCTTTACCACCTCTTTCTTTTCTTACAAAAACATCTTTGAGTAATCTCTTGTCAGGGTCCAAAGCAGAGACGGAAGACCACCAACTGCACCGCCTACTTGATCTTAGCCACACCTTTCTCCCACCCCACCAATGGAAGATACCACATCAAATCTAGATTTCAGACTTTCTAGAAAAATGAAAAAGGCCAGCAATGTGAAGTTCCACGTTCTTCAAAGGCAGATGCCTATGGCAGCTGAAGACAGGAACCTTTCTCCAGAAGGAGTTCCCACCCCTTGTCATTTTGAAGCAGATCTCTCTAATCCTCATAGCTTTCACAGTGGCTCACCCAGCTTTGTGTTGAATCTGCCAGATGTGATCTAATGTAAGACTGGGTGACTCAAGTAAGATGTTAGGCTCTTTTAGGCGAGCAGGTCTTGAAAACCGGTGCGTGAGAATCAAGCCTCTACTTTGCATTGTTCTGAAAGCTGTTTTTCATAGCACGTTTAGCTGTATGATCCTTCCCCTTTGGGAAACAGTGATTTAAAAAAAAAATGGATTTCTACAACCGTCATTTCCCTGCTGCCTAGGCTTCTTGTGGCCTTTTAGGTTTTAGAATTCCAGGCTCTTGCTCGGCCTTAGTTCATGTAGCGCCTTTCCCACTCACAGACAAAGGTCTATATAGCAATGATACATTTGAGAAGGAAGATGACAGCGTGATTATTTTCTTAGATTTGTAACTAATAATGTCTTTGTGAGGTTGGATAGCCAAACTTTGACATATGTCCTGTTTGTCATAGTCGGTATTAACTTAAAATAATAAGTTATTTAATATAGGATTCCAGTTTTTTTTTTTTCAAGTAAGCTGTCTGTCACCAAGTTCTGAAGTGGATTTCTTTAAAGTCTCCCTGTCTCCAGAGAAAAGGGGGAAAAGGCAGTGTGTCCCTGGACAGGATCTATGACTCATTATGTCAATCAAACCCCACTTCAGAAGGGAATAAAGAGATTTGTATCTCAAAGCTCCGCATAACGACTCCCCAGCTTTTCATTTCATATTTATGAGCGGTTTACTTTGAAGTGTTTATCAGCCACTGCGCAGGAGCATGAGGGAGGCTTGCCTGAAACCATACTCCTGCTCTAATCTGTGAAATGCTTGCTGAGCAGGCCAGCTCATCAGCACATGCCATGCGAAAATAAATACATAAATAAACTTTTTGTTATTGGAGGTCTTGGAACTATGTCTTTATATGAACTATAAAAACAGTGATAAGTTGGTGTAGCAGAGGAAACTTGACTCTGTGATGTGCAAAGGGAGGGACCGATAATTTCCTGTTTGAAATAAAACCTGCTATCATGCAGAGAAAGAAAAACACACCGACATAGATTTTTTATTTGGTCAGAGGCTTGGTCCTTGGAAGTTGCTGTATGATTGCACTAAATTATGTTAAGTGGATTTTTAGTGTTTTGTTTGCTATGTCAATTGTTTTCTCTTTTGAAGATGTAATTCTCAAATAGGTTGAGGAAGTCCCCTTGCCAAGATATTTAAACCCCTAAATGAAAACCATTTGACTATTTCTATCTGTATGAGGACCTCATGTATACTTAAGACAAATAAAACCTGCAGAAGAGGAAAGATGAAGAAAAACACACAGTAATATAAATGTCTTAAATTTATGGTACACAGAATCTTCCTATTTTTAGTCTTTATAATGTGATTAATTCAGGAAATGCTTGTATACCCGCCCTACTAGACCCCAGACTTGCAATGGTTTAAAACAGCTAAAAAACTGTCTGGGAAGGGCTGGCAGAGCAGAGGGAGGGGAGTACTTAAGCAAGTTAGTGTCAGTGATGCGCACGGTTATCTACTGAAACCAAAGGATGCTCTACTCTGTTCATCATATTAGACCCACGTATCTCTGCTCGAGTCTTGACTATTCAAAACACAAACAAACTATGGCTGTAGAAATAATCCTAAGGCTGGAAAGTCAAGCACTTGGCTAGCAGATGGAAATCCTAGTGTTCCATCCCCATGTCCAGTACTGGGGTGGAGAATAGAAAAGAGGGGAGGGGGAGAAATGAGAGGTGAGAGACAGGAGACAGAAAAGGGAAGAGAAAGAAGAACAGAGAGGGAGAGAAAGAGCAAGTGATTCAAATGTACCATCTTACCAGGTAACGTCTGTTAAAAAAAGGAAGAGATTAACATGCTCAATATGATCCTTTCTGTTGGTTTATATTTCCATAATGACATCACTCCAAACAGTGGGATTAGGCGTACTTATTTTTTCCCTATTATTTACTGTATAGTCGTTTTAAATTTCTCCTCAGTGGAATTCTAAGGTTATTTGTTCACACTTGAGGGGCTAGGACTAGAGTTTACCAGTCAGGCACTTACCTTGAATGCTGAGACCTGGGTTCAATCCCAAAATCATTCTGAGAAAAGAATTAAAAACTGAATCACTTTAATAACCAATAAATTATTTCCTTGAATTAAGAAGTTGAGAAGAAAACAAAGTTGGGCCCATTAGTCATTTGGTGAAGATTTTCATTTTCTTTGCCCTCTGTTGCAGGCTCTGGGGACTCCTTCCTGGCTCCTCCTACCTGCTAAGACTTAATTGGAAGAACTGTCCAAGCACTTTTGTCTCTGAGTCTCTCTTGATTTCTCTCCAGAAACAGAACACCATAGAGAGCTTTTAGGCCCAACTAGAAAGTCTGGCTTTGAAGTGAAGAAAAGGGCAACGTGCGAATGAAAGTTTCTCCACCTCCTCTCTCTACAGCCTGAGGGATGTTCTTTTCTTCCTTTTGAGACCTGTGCTATCCTTGTAATTTTCTCTTGAGGGTCATATGAGATTTCGTAAGTGTTTATAATTCAGTCTTTACACCCCGCAGACCATCACTGGATATTAAGTCACAAGTGTATGCTGGATGAATCAGTGAATGAATGACCCAGCTCTGCTTATTAATGTTTTCTGAAGGACTCGGGGGGACTAAGTGACTTCTCTAAGGTTACATGTTTGTCATGTAACATCCGTTTCGTAAAGGACAAAGAGTTCGCTCTACCTCCATCTGCCCCGGCACTCAGGCTGATGTGAATAACGTAGAAAATAAGCTTATCAGGAACATGAGATGATATTGTAATTGTATATGTTTATTGTGTTTATTAACCTGCGAGATGCCCACAAGCTGAAATGTAGCTCTCCCGGCCCTGCATCCCTAGCCGGATCTTAGCCTACCCCCTTTGTCTCTTCGTAGAACTGAAGTGAACTAATCAGTTTGAAACACGAACAGTGGGTGCCCTTGGGGCTGTGTGCACAGTATAATGGCAGCTATTCTTGGGGGGGACTTAAGTACAAAAAAGTACAAAACCTGGCAGATAGGCAGGAAAGCCAAGCAAAGCCTCTGTGGGATGTGTTCCTGATAATGCTGATGGATAGGTTCGCTGAAAGGGCCATTTTGATTTCCTTATCCGAATGGAGATTGAGCACACCATACACAAGAGAAAGTGATTTTGAGGCAATTCGAAGAGAGGAAATTGAAGCAAGAAATAAATGTTTGAAATAATAATCTGCTGTTGATCCCTAACCAACCTGAAATGAGAGCACAAGAATTAATGAGGCTCCTAACCCCTCGTGACACGGGAATATCGGACTTGGCCCAGACACAGAACAATTTCCGTGGTGGTCTGAACACAAGAGGTGAGGGGACAAACAAAACCATTGTCCCCTTTGAAGAGCGAGCTAGCTTAATAATGGGGAATATTGGCTCTCAGGTGAAGTCTCCTAATGCGCCAGACAGCACAAATGTTTTCATAAAACACCTAAAGCCCTCAGCAAGGAGAAGTATCTCTATAGAAAACAATTGTCACCCTGGATTTAATTCCTCATCATTCCAGACATCTGGCCGTTTTGTTGGAGAAGCTGGCGGGACAGGAAATAACAAAATGACAAGAGGTGACCCCCAATTTAAACAAAAGGAACAACATGGACACATAGAGCTAGATAGCCCACTTGCTTGTGCCTGGTGACTTATAGACAGTACGGGGTCTCCCTGCTTCTTTCCTCTTTTTAGGGGCTGCCGCGGAGTCCTTTGAAAAAAAGAAATCAGATATATGTTCTCTCTAAATCTCAAATAGTAGACGTGAATGGATCCTGGGAGATACTTTGAGAATGCCTATAATGGCAGAGCAGTTGTTGTGCTAATTGGAAGAGTCAGGGTTACAGCAGCATGGGACAAGCCGTGTCTGGACACTCCACAATAGAGAGCAGGCACTGTTCTGGACCCTGAAGAAGCCACAGGGCTATGTCACTCATCTCCTCTGTTAGCAATTGTCCTAGAACACAGACCAAGGATGTTTTTAAAACCCTTTAGGAATGTCTTCTAAAAGCTGTTATGGGTTTCATTTCCCTCTTTTAATCCTCTAAATTGATTCCTGCTGCTTGGAATCTTGCATTCTGGTGAAGATTCAACAGGAGAAACTGCGCTGGGCTGTATTTCTCCTGTGTGGGGTCCTAGGCACTTTTCTCCTTGCTAGCTACATCCACAATGAAAGCATTTAAAGTTCCAGGTCACCTTTTCAGTGGTAAAAATACTTGCAGAGCTTGCAAAGGGCCCTGGGTTCTAGTTCCTGGTCCTGAAGATTTAAAATAAAATATTCTGCAACTGTATTGCTATAAAAAAAGTATCATTGTTAGATCTGAAACACTATTTCTAGCCTATTTTTTTTCTAATGCTATAAAAAATAATTTAAAACTTTTTCTTAGCTTTCCCCAAAGAACCATGGACAACTTAATTCTCTGTATTTTGTACCCAGTGGGTGAGTTTTAGGTTTGACAGACATTCCATTGAAAGTGGTATTTTGTTGTGGATCTCAAAATGTCAGTTTCGCTGTTGGAAGATAATGACCCCGTCTCTAAAAGTGTCTGTTTTATCTGAAGCAAAGCAGAAATCTCTGGCACAATACTAATTAGTTATTGTGGACAGATAGTTTGGTTACATGGGAGAACAGTGTAGCCCGTATGTCACCTATGACCCTGCGTGTGCTTGTCCTTTTCCTGATATAGACCCTCACTGTCTGAAGCAAAATGGCCTCGCATTGCATTTCAATTTTTATTATTCTATTTATTTATTTTCTTTGTGAGTGTATGTGTGCATACAGATATAATCACAGCTGTTTTGTGGCATGCGTGTGGAGGTCAGCAAAACATCTGTAGGAGTCCGTTTTCCCCTTCTACCATGTGTGTTAGAGAGATGAAACCCAGGCTGTCAGACTTGGGGGAAACCTCTTTACACACCGAGCCAGCCTGCATTTCTTGTCCTCTTTTTCAAATCCAGAGTACGTCTGATAATTTGTTTTTTTCCACATGAATTATAAGTTCTATACGACGTGGTGCTTAATGATTTTTAGAATGTCTAAACCTTTCCCCATTCCCCGGCTATGTCCTGCAGGTGTACAACATTTTCTCGAGTGTGGGGTCTGTCACCTGTCCTGATCCCAGCTTTGTTTCTCCCCCATCCCAGAGCTTCCATCTGCCTTCACTCAGAACATGTTATTAGATGACATCTGCCTTCCACACTGCCCAGCAAGGGCACCTATGCAGGCTGCCACCTCACCTACTGCTGTGAAGGAGCAGGTACCTCTCAGAGTCAGGTGCCACCCCAGTTTGTGCAGTCCCTCGGGTCTGCTATCAGTAAAGCACAGAGGTGTCCAACCTGACTGCGAGGTGAGCTGTTCTGTTAACCAAACAGCACGTAACAAAAAACCATGCTGCTATTTTCTCTAGTACACTGTCTCAGTTAGGGTTTCTATCACTATGATAAAACACCATGACCAAGAACAATTTGAGCTGTCCGGTGGTGGTGGCACATGCCTTTAATCCCAGAACTGGGGAGGCAGAGGCAGGCATATCTCTGTGAGTTTGAGGCAAACCTGGTCTACAAGAGCTAATTCCGGGAAATCTTGTCTCAAAAAAACCAAAAAAAAAAAAAAAAAAAAGAACAATTTGAGAAAGAAAGAAAGGATTCATTTATTTTATCCTACAGCTTGTAGTCCATTATCCAGAGTAGAATCAGGAGAGGAATTCAAGGCAGGAACCTGGAGGCAGGAACTGAGGCAGGCCACAGAGGAGGTGTTCTGCCTACTACCTTGATTCGCATGTCTTATTCAGCCTGCTTTTTTCTACCATACAGGACCATATCATACCACACAGAGCCATATCAACCATTAATCAAGAAAATGCACCTCCAGGTTTGCTCAGGAGCCAATATGGCAGAGATAACTTTTCAATTGAGGTTCCCTCTCCCCAAATGACTCTATCCTATATCAAGTTGACATAAAACTACCCAGTATCCACATCTTCCAAGAATTACTGCACACCAGAGAAAGGGGAACGTGAATCAAATAATCCCACCCTAGCTCCAAGTAGGGTCTGATAAGGGTTTATTTATTTATTTTTAGGAAAGGGGAACTCAGAGATTGCAGCAGGGAACAGGAACAGAATCCAACATCCATGTGTAGCAAGCAGGGAGAGAGAGAGAGAGAGAGAGAGAGAGAGAGAGAGAGAGAGAGAGAGAAGGCGGGCTCATGGACTTTTTGGTACCCATGGCCATGCCCAACATGGTTCAGCCTCTCAAAGACAATTGGCGGAAGGAGGTTCCCCACATAGTGCCATGTGTTTTCCTGACTTATCCTATTGTTTCGTGTCCTACCAAGTTCATCATAACCACTGTACACACTTTCACACATTTTCCTCCATGACATTACTCTTCCTAAACTCACCAGCAATGAATAAGAAAGCACCGTGGCCAGTTTTTGGGTCTCGTCTTAGTAATGCATCGGTAACACAAAGCATTCAACACTCCTTGAGCATAGGCGGGCATGGGCATTTGTGAGTGTACTCGAGGAGGCCAGAGACTGTCACCTGGAGCTTTCCTCAATTGCTCTCCTCCTCAATTTTTAAAACCAGGTTTCTCAATGAACTTCAAGTTCCCTGAGCCAGACTGAGTAGAAAACTCCAGGGGTTATAAGTATGAGTCACCACGCCTGACTTTTTCCGTGGGTGCTGAGGTTGTGAAGTCAGGTGTTCACACTTCCAAGGCTGCCACTTCATTGAGAGTCACTTTCCCAGCTGGCTTGGGTCCCCTTTGTCCACCTAATGAATACTCTTCCACACACTCATGGCTTTCCTTCCACTCTCCCTGCTGCTATTTCTACACACGTTTTCGCTTCGTCCTCCTTGCTCTAAACACTTAACGGAAGAAGTGCTCAAACCACATCTGAGCATGTTGGAATGAAGAGCAGCTCAGCTCTTTGTAAGACTTTCTGTCTGCACTTCCTCCATTCTGGTGATGCTGTCCATTCCTGTAGCATTAAACAGCGTCTAGCTGTCAGTGACTCCCAAGTCTACATCTTTTATATCAGCGCTCTCTACAATGTATTTATCTCAGAGATCAGTGTCTCCACTTGTAAGTCAAATACACAGCTTAAGCTCAGCATTAAGTACATGTATATCAGCCTTTTTTTGCATGTGTGTGCACACCACACACGTACACACCCCTGGTCTTCTTGTAGTTCTCCTCTTCTCATTGATAGCAACTCCTTTCCGGTCCTCTATAAAAGTAGCCATGGCCGTCTACCACAGTGCAAAGCATAGTCTTCTATTGTCCACAAATAGAAAGTTTCCTTGCCGGTAGACTGTAATGATTCTCTGCAAATTCATTCTCTGTCATCACTGAGACTCCTTTCTTATCCACGCTCCCATAATATTTAAAAGCAATTATCAGAGCAGTCCTTATCAATTCTACCCAATGGCTTTCTCTTCCACATGAACTAAAATGCCTAGTGTCGGATGGGGAAGATGACTCAGGAGGTGAAACATTGACCACACACGCGTGGTTCTCCAGAGGAACATGCAAAGCTGACTGCTGCGGCGCCCGTCTTTAACCCGGTGCTCCTATGGTGAGATGGGAAGTGGAGACAGGAGAATCCCTGGATGCTGTCAGGCAGCTGGCCTAATTTACACAGCATCACACGACAAGAGACTCTACAAGCGGAAAGTCAATGACCGGCACATGTGGTTGTCCTCTGAGGTTGGCAAAGTAAGTTGGAATGCCATAGCCACAGAAATGTGTATATATACATGCTTTTTAAAAGTCAGGTTTGGAGGCACAGCAAGGTCAAACTCATAGTCCTACCATGCCCAGTCCTCTCACTCAGACCCCTTCTTGTAAGATGACTTGAGGAGCCTCAAAATTATCCATGCTGTCTTTATACTAAACCAGGTACAGTCCTTTGTGAACCTTTGGCATTGATGGATGGCCTTCCTCCAATTTATGAAGTCTCTGGAGAAAGTTGAGAAGGTAGCTCACTGGGAGGACACTTGCAAGCCCTAGTTGCTAAAGGGATTTTCCTTAAATGTAACCACTTCCTTGAGCTTTTGAGATCAAATTCCCCATTAATGGTGTTGGCCTCTTAATGCAAGAGGTATTGCAAGAGTTACAAATTTCTTTTTTATGGGGATACAAAGGAAATAGAATTCAAAGGGAATCACAGACTCACAGAATACGGGACAAGGTGAAAACCGCTGTGTCCCGCCGCTCTGCCCCAGGGAGATACGAACACCCACACAAGCTTGCTTCTGCTCTGACCTCCCAAGAGCACAAGCATGCTTCTTCTCTTTATCAGTTTATCAGTCCATGTGGAGCACCTCAGACCATGCCCTAGGTGCTGGTGCCCCAAAAGCTATTGGCTGAATGAATTCCCACAATAGCCTCTTCCACTCTTTATGCTTTCAAGAATTTATCACCAGTTATGAACCTACATTATCCTTTACATTACGTCAACTCTTTATTGTCTATCTTTTCAGCTAAAAAATGTAGGCTCCAAAAAGACAGAAATCCTGATCACTTTTGTTGACTGACATTTCAAGCCATGAGCATCAGCACTTAAAATACTATCAGTCGAGGCTGGTTGGATGGATGAATGGATGCAGGAATGAGCCTGGCTCTTCACCACTGCTCTCGTCCCATAGTCACTTGGTTTTAGGTCTCATGCTTTACTTACTATATGTCTCGTCTCGTGTTCTCTACTGTCTTTCCGTTCATAGTATTCCTCATTTATGTCATGGACAAGGAACTAACTGTGTACCTTACAATGGCGCATTGATTATCAGGAATGAGGGTCTGCAAATATCCATCACTGCTGCTGCTGCTTCTTCTCCATGTCCTTTTTTGTTTTCTGTTCTAAAATACCTTTTGTCTCCTGTTATGTTTTAACTGCAGTGGTATTAAATGTTGGAAGCAGACACAGAAAACTTATTTATGTAGCTTATGAATACAGAAGCTTTAAAAGTTGTTGAGGTAGTGCTGGTGGTGTTTTGAGGAGGCTCATGTGGCCCAGACTGGCCTTGAACTCACTATGTAGCTTAGCACCTTCTAAACTCTGGCCCTTTGCCCCTGTCTTCTATCTGATGAGTTACAGAAGTATGTCACCATACTTGGCATTAAAGTTTATACAGATGGGTGGGCCAGGACTGAAGAATGGGATTTAAAAGGTTGAGTAAATTGCACATCATATCTACTGAAGCAGGAATCTAAAGTTGTACTTGAAGCCACATAGGCAAACTCACACTCCTAAAGGAAAACAAAAAAACTGGATGCTTGTCCTGGCAATGACCGTCTTAATGCTTCTGATAAAAAAAAAAATACCTTACTTTACAACACAGACTGGAACTTTAAAAAGACACAAACATGATACCCTCTGGAGCTTAATTTGATATATGAACGTGAAAATGCCAAGGGTAGACCTGGTAAGGAATGTGACATCCTAGGAAAAAATTATGTCAGAAGTATGTTGAAGTATGGTTTTTAATTGATTAAATTAAATTAAGTATCGATTTTAATTGATTAAGTTAGTATAATTTTAAAAGCTAGGCACTGTGGTATCTGCATGTAATCCTGAACTGGAAGGTAGGACAGGTATATCCTTGGGTCTTGCTGGCCATCCATCTAGCCTATGTAGTGAGTAGCAGACTGATAATAGGTCTCGTCTTTAAAGCAATGACTGGAGCTTGACGAAGGACAACAGGGGTTACTGAGTTCTGTGTGCATGTGTACCCCCTCACAAACTTCCACACACATACACACACACACACTAACTGATGTCATTTTAAAGGCACAAAGCAGACGTACAGAGGGGAAAGTTAGCAAAGCTCATCACATCCCGTGTAAAGAGCAACTGCTCGTCTCATTCGCTTGGAGTCTTTTTCTCTTGCCAGTTGCATTCGTCTGCTTCTGTTGCCCCAAATACTTGTAAGAGTTTGACATGCCTTTCCAACCCAATTTCCCATTCTACCATAGATGTTTTGATAAATAGTGTGTAGCTCTCGTTTGATTCCCTTACTTGTGGCTTAAACCTCTCCATTTGTAACTTGAGATGTGTTTAGAAAGACCGAGGTATTATGCTAATTATTTCCATGCTTACGAAAGGTCTATTATTCTTGCTTCTGCTTCTACTCTCTCTTCTTCTTCCTCTTCTCGTTCTTCTTCGTAGGACAACTTTCCTTTCTAATAATCTATTATGGTAAGCAATACAGCAATACAAAAATAAAAATATTTAACACATCTGAGGTTGGTACCAGTTCTAAGCAGATAATATCCAGACATCTTCTTTTGAAAAGGTGTCCTTTGCTGTGCACATGCCAATTCCTCCTGAAGCTATTGCCTCCGGAACAGGAGAGGCCATCCGTGATGTGTGGATAGAAATGGGTATAAGGACTTTGCTCTATGGCACTGCCAACATTTGGGAATGATGGATTTTTTGTGGCGAATTAGGCTATGGGATTGTTGGCAGCCATTAATTCGACTGTCATTCACACTTTGGGTGGCGCTGTGCTGACGGAGTGGTATTTCAGCTGTGATGCTGTGGCTGTAGTTTTCTTTTTACCCTATTTAGATAGCTTTTGTGTTCTGTTCCTGAGTTCCTTTCTCTGACTTCAGTTTTGTGTGACTCAACAGCTCACAGTAAGTCAACAGCTGCCAGATGCTAACAGTAATTAAGGCTTTACATGGATTTGCAACCTACAGCATGTGTTGCAACACAGGAAGCAAGGTGGGTAAGGGAGCAAAGGAAATCTCTGGACTCAGTTTCAATTATTCTCTAGTTTAATGGTGACGAGCAGTCAGTAGGAAACTATGGACTTGCCATTTTCTATAAACCCTATGACTGGATGCTTTCCATGGCCTTAGACACCTAGCCAAGCCCTCGCAGTAATTGGGGATTCAGATACTGATTTAGAGCAATTGTTTTACAAACAGGAGCATATAGCATTAGTGCCCCCCCCCAAATATTTGCCACCACAACAAGGAGTCTGATTAGCTGCTGAGGTTCAATATCTGCCACACATATATTCACCTGGCGATAGACTGCGATCATCCATCTCACTAGATGTCAGGTTGTAGATGAGGTAATTAACTCTTGAGATCTAGAATAATCCTTCACTGATGAGAAAGTCAAAATGTTTTCAAAACATCAAGTACATAATGGAAACAGGGACCTGGGTAAGTGCTGGGAATGCAAATGTCATTTGCCTTTGTTAAAATTCCATGTGATGTAGGTAGCTTCTCTCCTGACATATCAAATATTCTTTGTATTATCCTGAGGAAGAGAGGCCCATTGTAAGATTTGATGAAATAAACGTTAAGTGCTTGTGAAATGAATGCAACTTATTTGGAACTAGGTTTGGCTTAGATTATGATGGAATAAATTTGACAATGGGATTCCATTTTATTGCCCATAGTTTTATACTTTTATATTTACTAATGAGGTAATAGTAATAATATTAATAATAAAAGCTAAGATAAATGACTTTTTGTATTCAGAGCTATTCTAAACTTACATATGTGTGTATACTACACAACGACTTCATGCTGCAGGTATAACTAGTCTTCCATTTTATAAGTGTGACAGTTGAAACATAATAGTAATAAGTAGTTTGGTACCAAATAGTCTCCACAATAAGAGACAACTGAATAAAACCAAATAAATACCAAGCTGAATTCTAAAATCTAAGTAGTGGGGATAGAAAGATGACTTGCTGGTTAAGAGTGCTTACTGCTCTTCCAGAGGACAAGAGTTTCTATCCTCAATTCCCATATAAGGTGACTCAAACACTGCTTATAACTCAAGCTCCTGGAGATCTCATGCCCTCTTCTGACTCCTGTACACAAATGGCATACACACACACACACACACACACACACACACACAAACACACACACACACACACACACATACACACACGGAACTAAAATAAATTTTACTAACAGTAAAATAAAAATAAATAAATGTCCAAATATTGGATTGCAAGTCAACAGTAGGTTTTCTTTGAGGCCAAAGGCTGCTGTAAAAATGACAATAGAGAACCTGGGACTTGAGCTAGAAGTTCGAAGAGTTGATGAAACAGTGATATTTATACTCACACAGTTACTGAAAAGAAGTAGGTGAAAACAGGTCCACATGGCTTGGCCATAAGCAAATTCAAACGATGTTTTTGTTGATATGATTTTGAATATTAAAATTAGCCAATGTGAGCTAAGATACAAATTAAGACTAAAAGAAATTATACTTTAGCATTAAAAATTAGAGATGCAATAAATGATCTTTAAAGTCATAGAAAAATAGAGTAGATGAGATGCATACTATTTCATAGGAAAAAACTAATCCACATTGCAAAGTCATATGAATTTTAGAAATGAAATAGAAACCATTGAAATTAGCAAAAAGTTATTTAGTCTACAAAGAAAACATGGATGTAGGAACACAAAGGAGAATTAGTCAACTATAGAATAAGAAAAAGAATTCAGAAAGATATAGCACACACAGAAAAAAGCACAACAACCACTGTCATTAGCACAGAGAATAGAGAATGTAGGTGTAAAATCTTTAAGAAAGGTGACAGCAGAGAAACTTTAAAACCAAGAAATCATAAATTCAGAGACATTGAAGTCACAGTTGATAAAGTAAGATAGTTGTAAGTAGAATAAAATTATATATATGCATTATAATCCCTGGAGTAGCACCTTCACATATTTAAGTGGATAACCAAAAGGACAACAGAAAAACAGGAATAATTTTTAGAAAATATATTAATCCACAAGAAGCTATGAATAGAAGTATAATAAGATATATTAAGCATAATAAACCTAATTCTAGCCATGTCAATGATTACATTAAATTAAATATAAGTGAATTATCATATCAATTGAAAGAAGCAGATTGTTAAATTCTTAAATATCAAGTTTTAGTTATTGACGAACAAAAGACAGGTTATCCAGGTGGTGGTGGCATACATCTTTAATCCCAGAACTCTGGAGGCAGAGGCAGGCAGATCTCTGTGAGTTCAAGGCCAGTCTGGTCCAGAAGAGCTAGTTCCAGGACAGCTAGAACTGTTAAACACAGAAACCCTGTCTCAAAAAACAACAACAACAAAAAGGACAAGTTAAATATGAAAACATAGGAAATGTGGGCGTAATGGAAATACTTGTATTTCTACTGGTCCTAGAAACATGAAATTCTATGTGCTAGTAACAAAGTTGAGAGAGGAGGAGGAGGATGGGAAAGGGGGCAGAGCATAAGAATAAAAACAAAATGATAATGATTAACAGCAAAGTCCACAATTCCAGAATATTTTCTCTGCTTGGTCACTGGTGGAACAGAGCAACCGATAAAGGGCGCGTTACAGATTTGCATGCTTATGTAAGGGTAAAAACAAGTTATTTCTCAGATCAAAGGTTGACAAATCCACCACAAAAACCTTGAAATGTGGGCCAACAAGATGTAAAGAAGGGAGATATTAATTAATTCAGGAAACAGATAATAGAGGTTGGTGCACAGTTATTGATAAAGACCTACCAGGAATATAAAAGAATATGAAAATTCATTAAAGGAAGCCATTGTCACAGCATAGCAAGTTGTTACTTACAGCAATAAGTAAATGTCCTATAAGCCATGATAAATAATATAAAACTTCAATGACCTCAAATGTCTTCTTGACAGCTAGCCATTATACACTGATACACTGTTCCATCAATCAGACATCTGGAATAATACTCAATGTATAAGCTCCTAGCATAGAGTCATAGTTGGATGGAAAGTATATATTAATAAATTCTAGGAAGAAATTCAGTGGGAAATTCTAACGTATGCCTTTCCAGAATAGTAAACAAACAAATGGCAAGCTAGTAGCAAGGACTAACAATTATAACTGAGGCCTGCACAAGTCTTTAATTCCCATCATGGCAACACAGAGGCATGGGCCTCTTTATGAGTTCTAAGCCAGTCTGGTTTTCATAGTGAATTCCAAGCCAGTCAGGACTGCTTAGAGATTCTAATACAATGCATGCACATACAGATATTGAAATAAAAACTGAAGCATGTTTAAACATAAATATATAAAGCATGGTAGAGGCATAAAATAAATTAACTCAAAGAACTCAATAGGAAAATTTCTATATATAAGGGCATGGATTAATAAACTAAGAAGCATACGGAAAAACAGATACCATTAGCAAAGGAGAATTTGCTTAGTTGCAAAAGAAGCTATCAGTGGAACAAATCCAGTGAAAAGAAGGAAGGAACAAAAAAGTAATAAGACAGGTTAACCCACAGGGCATTATTCTAATGTGGAAAAAAAACCCTGCAAAAGTCATAAGTAACATGTAACTTTGTTAAAATCTATTAGACACAAATGAAATGGCCACCTTCTCATCACATTTCTTGGATACATTTTTAGTCAGTGCAAGAAAAATAATAATAGTAACTTTATGATAAAGGAACAGAGAACTTGCCACCATCTGAAAGGTGATTATTAGAACAGATACACATGGCTTACAGTTACTCTATGACAATCTTGTAAGTTTTTTACCTGCACAATGTAATTCAGCACGACCCTATGAAGGAGGAACTGTTTTATATATGCTGTATAAATAAATAAGTGAATAGAGACTCGGCTGAGTGGATAATTCTGAGACTATATTATAGTTGAAAAGTATTTTTAAAACAGACAAATTTCGACTCCCTCTTTCATAACCCCAGGCTCTGCTTGCTGGCTAGTTCATTAAACTGCTGTCCTGATTAATTGGAAAACTACATGCTAATGCATGTAGGAGCCCCCTTGACGTGTAAGGTAGCCCACACTAAATGTATCTGATCTAGTAGCAGCCTTCAAACACGGAACACCCAGACCATCACAGCCAACTTGATCGGTCCTGTTTTCTTTCTTTTTTCCACCCCCCACCTCATCCCCAGATCTCTGATCGGAGAGGCAGCGTCCTGTGTGTTTCAGGGAAGGCGTGCATTACCACGGCTTCACACATGATACTGATTGGTACAGAGATTGACTAAACAGTGGCATTTCAATGTGGAAGGTCTTTTCTGTGGAAATCCTAGCTAGTCCTGGCCATTTAATTTCTAATGACGAAATGCCACTTGTTCAATAAGACCTTGGGCTGTAACTGTTTGGGGGTTTTCCAGTTTGGGCCTTGTTCGGGTTGAAACAGGAAAATGCCAGCACCTTAGAGCAGAACACCACTTTCATCTTTCCCATTGCCAGTTCGGCTCACCAGGAAACCTCGGGTGCTGGAGCCCCCAGCCTTCCTTAGCCACCCACGTTTGTCTTTGGTTTGGACTATTAGAACGTGTCCAGTTACAAATTATAAAAACTGTGGGCAATACATATGCATAAAGCTTAAAACAATTAGTTCAAAATTTGAGGTAAAACAAAGCCTTACCCTTTCAGGCGTTACTTGTGAAACAAACAGCAAAGTTTGCTGTGTGTTTTTTGAAACATAAATATTTGGCTTAAATTTTTTCTGACAAGGAATGCAAGAACACCTACTCTCTGCTTTAAGCTGTGGGATCATGGTGAACAGTTTTGTCAACATTTGGGAAAATATCTGAATGTGTGAACTTTAGAAGGGCATTAAGAGAGAGTTTACGAGAAGAGTCTTAGTGTATGCAAGCATACAACATTAGAATTCATCAGCAGAGTCTTTAGTGTCTTTCAAAATCACCATCACAGCCTTCTCAAATGCATAGCTGTTTAGATCCGTATGAGCACAAAGTTTCACATAATGTTTATAATCGAATTATACTGATTATTTCTATAACTCAGGCATATCTACAACCACTCATATTTAATCATGTTTATTTTATACAAAGTAAAAAAATCAGCAATTCATTGTGATTAATCAAAAAAAGTAAAATTATATTTTATCACTTGTAATTGTTATATTTTTCTTATTGTCTGGCAATAAATAAGGCATCAGGGTAAATTATTTGCATTACTATGATTAAAAAGAATTATAACATTATGGTTTTGATCTTTTTCTTAAATGCTTCCTAGAAAAATTTAGAACCCATGCTTATTCCTGAATTTAAAATGTGGACCGTAACATTTGCTCAGGAGAAGTGACCCATGTTTATTTACATGAGCTTCTCTTTGTTTAAGATAAACAACCACAGAAAATTCTACTTAAAATGGAATTAACATCTAAAAGAATCAAGAGTCCATATTAAGTAGTAAACACAATTTATTTACAGTTGAATAAGTAAAACTGCACATACTATACCCCACCCCCTCACATGTGGGAAGTAGAGATGGGAGAATGTTAAGTTTGTGCCCAGTCCAGATTACGTGAGACTTTGTCTAAATCAATCAACCAGTCAAACAGAAAACAAATCAATAACAATCGGGAGTATATTTTAGTTTAGGTTGTATGGTATTTAATCTTCCAGTTCTGTAACACACTTTTAAGAAAAATCACCTAAAACTGTTACATGTGAATTTAATATCACATTATTGTCTAATTGCAGTATTTTTATCCTTCACCTTAGAAAGACTCCATTTTAATAAAAAATATTTTATAATTTTATTAATTTTTTGTAGGGACTTCTTATTAACCTTTTATATATAAACAATTATCGTTACTCATTTTTTTCTGATTTTTGGTATTAGTAGTGCTATTTTTATTACATGCTATGCTGCTTCATTGGCTTACAGTGTTATAAACGTCATCTTGTTTGAATGGATCTCCCCAGGTCCTAAGCCTGTGGGGAAGGCTTGAATGACAAGTGAAGGAGGATGTCTCAGTTTCCCTCTGTCGATAAGGCAGATGCTGAGTGTGGAACAAGGGAGAGCTATCTCAACACTGCACACTGTGAGCTGGATCTTTGGACTCCTGGGCCTCAGTATCTACCAGTTAGCTAAGCAGGGGAAGCCTAGCTGCTATGATTTCCCAACAAGGCTTCTTTTGATGGTAATGATGACTTAACATATATATGCATACACACACACAGACACACAGTGAAACGATAGTCATAGAGAGAGTTCAGGATTCCCCCATGGCTCCCCTGGCACCCCCATGCAGAGCGAGGAAAGGCTAGCTGTCCCCATCACAGAGAACTGTGCTGCCTCCCACTTGTTCCTGATGCCCGCTGTTGTGTGTGTGGAAGCGTACAGCGTTCCTTACACAGCACGTATTTGTGGCTTTTTTCTGTCTGTTCCTGTTAGTGGTGGCAACTGGCACATTTCTCTACTGCCAGGTCTGTGGTGCATGAGGGGAAAAGAAATCTCAGGGATCTCAACTACAATGTAGTGCCTCAGATCTAAGCACATGCATAGGTCTATGCTCTTGTTTCCCCCTTCCAGAATCTCACGTGTTAGTCAGTTTTCTGTTGTGGTAAAAATGCCCTAGAAAAACTATTAACGGGGTGAAGGGGAAATGAAAGTGCAGGCCCCGTTTACACATGATTTGCTTGGGTACAGGACTTTAGAGGTTTCTGTCTGTTACTGATTGGGTGTGCTGTCCCTGGGCCTGTAGAAAGACAGAAAAGCATGGTAGAAGTGGGGGTGGAAGAAAACACTACTGACCTCATGGGGACAGACACAGAGAGGGAAGGGGTGGGAAGACAGGAATGAAAAGGGGAGGTCTGAGGATAAAATGCAGGCTTCAAAGTCATGCTATCGTGACCACTTCTTCTGACTTGGAACTCCATCCTAATACACCATTCAGTGGGAACTGGAGTATTCATTGACAAACTAAGCACTCTTCATATCCAATTACTTCTAGGAAGTGCCAACAACAGGAATCCAGCATTTTAACACGCAAGCCAACCATTCCACTTTCAAACCATAGCACATGACAATGCATCCATTTTTGGTGGTTGCAGCAGAGATAAATGGGCTTAGGTACCATCTTGGTATCATCTAGGCAAACAGCCGGAAAGTGTTGAACTCACCTTTGCAAGTTCCTATGAACCCACCAACCGTACCATTTCTGATTGCGCTTGATTAGGTGGCTTCACTTTGATTCTGTGGTCTTCTCTTGAAGTTCAGAGTTTTCTTACTTATTGACTGCATGAAATTCTTCACTTTTTCCAAGCTCCATGACTTAATTTCTCATCGGCGTTGTCTTCTTTTCTGACACCAGCATGCAGCTGATGGCGTAGGTACCCATAGATATATGAAAAGACCCTTATAGTAAATGAACACGGGAAGATGGAATTTTACAAGTGGTCTTTAGAGATTTTTCTGATATAATAACAGCTCTGTTTGCTGAGGTAACTTTACTTGTTCACAGCCAGGGCCTTAAAATATAGCATTTAAATGATAACCCTATTCTTCTATATTGCATTCCCTCCATTGCCACAGTTAACTTTTATATCCTTGCCCCTCATAGTAAAAAATCTGTTCCAATGCTGACATTTCCAGTGCTATTTGTATACTCTGGTATTACCATGGCATGATAATTCTGACTTAGCTACGCATGTGCTTCTCCGCGTTAAAGGTTATTTTGAAGCTTGAGAAGTTGGCGAAAACTTAGAAAATCAAGCCACGACCATAATGCATGGACATATCCTTCCTCCAGCTTGCATCCTTGAGTGTGATTAGTGGGTCAAAGGACCGCTGTCAGTACCTGTTACTAGATTTCTCTCTAAAAGTGTTGTGAAGAGCTGGGTTATGATTTTAAAAAGAAGTCACTAAAAGGCCCAAGCATCTCATTAAGAAGGCTATTTGAAAATCTTGTGTTTCTTCACTATGATGAACTAATAGGTCTTACACAATTTTTAATCCCTGTATTTTAAATTTTACCCAAATGGTCAAATATAAGTATCGTAGGTACTTCTTCACCATTCATCTGGAAAAATGTTGAGTCTAGTCTTCGATCATGTGGGGCCGTACTGGTGAATTTAGTGGTCAATCTATGAAATGTATATGTGAGATGAAATGAGCTGGTCAGATCCTGCATATCTGATTTATTTAATAACACTAGGAAAGCCAGAAGCAGATGCAGGCAAAACATGTGTTCTATGAATATGGAGGGAGTGTGCATCCACTTTCTCTTTCTACAAGGTTATAAAAAGGAATGAAGGATTGACTATTTCCAACCAAAACTTAGCTCAGAGAGACACACAATGACTGGTCTCTCTTTTGCATTCAAAGTTACCTTGGAGTTTAAGAAATGCATAATCACACAAGATGAATTAGAGCAAAATCACCCTTCTATCGATGAGCAAAGGATATCAAAGTAACAAGTTGATATTATTTTAATAATCCCCCATAGCCTTTCCAGTTCTCAGAAAAAGTACATAACACGGGGTTGCACGCTATAAGATGAATGATATGAAACATGGCTGTCTAATATCAACACCTACAGAACAATGTACAGAAAACTTGGGTACGGACAGAGCAGGCTGAAGGCGTCTAGATAACTCCTCTGTAGAGAGATGCTTATCTCTCCAAGCCTTCACTCCACATACATGAGCATCTAACCAAACAAACTGTGAAGAAAAGAAGAACTAGACCCTAGGTGACCTTTCATGGTTCTCTGCCCTTCCTCTGTAGGGTGTTTATTACTGCATAAATTGCATTTTATGTGATTCTTTGATTAATGTCTCTTTCCCGATTAGACTATAAATGTCAAAGAACTCTATTTTTACAGTGCTCAGTGTTATGTCCCCAATGTCTACCATAGCAGAAGGAACAATAAATAATCGTTTAATAAATGATAGAGCAGGTTTTGTCCCCCTCATTCTACTATGTGGGGCTCACCGGCTTCATGTGGTAAGCCAAGGATTCTGAGAGAGGCTTGGCCCAGAATCTGCCTCTGATAACTAGAATGAAACCCCTATTTGTGAATTAATGGTAAACAGAAAGATAACAACCTAGGGATTATGTGGAAACTGACATTGGAGAGGGAAGATAGTCAAAGAGAAGTTTAGGGTGTGATTTTGTTGACTTCTCTTTTATTTTGAATTTTAATATAATTACATAATTTCTCCGTTCCATTTTCTCCCTTCAAATCCTTCCATAAACCTTTCTTTTCCCTCTTTCAAATCCATGTGCCCTGTCTTTGTTAATTTTTGGTACATGCATATACGTATATTCCTAAATATAACTGCTCTGTCTGCATAATGTTACTTGTATGTATGATTTCAGGATTGGCCATTTTGTATTGGACAGACAATTGGTTTATTCTTCCCTGAGGAAGACTATTTCTCTAGGGGGTAATTTATTGAGGAAATACTTTTCTTTTTAGAAGAAAATCTTCAGTCCTCCTAATATATTATGAAGTTATTCATATGCCTTTTCCTTCTGAGTTGAATATGGCAATGCAATTGTCTGCAATGGAATTCATCGGTAAGAAGCTTCAAGCTCGACAATGAAAGCATAAAAATAGGCTTTCTCTTTGCTACCATTTATGACTACTTTAAATCTTTTAAAATATATAGAAGACCCATGATGACACCAAGTTCAGTAGAGTGTAAGAAAGAATAATCTTAATTTGTTTTCTGATATGCTTTATAAGCCAAGAAGGGATGCTGTGATTTCCCCACTATTACTCCTGGCCTGGGCTTACTTACATTTGGTACACTAGCACTAAGACCACAGTGTACATGTGCAGCTGTCAATGCAGACATCATTTTCTTGAATAGTTGTTTCTTTTACTTCAAAGAGCTTTTTTTCTCAGCCTAAATAGAATTATATACAAAGTTTCCCTAATACATTCTCTATTTAAAGTTTTTAAAAACGGGAACAGACTGCTAAATATAAACACACACATACATACAAACACACACACACACACACACACACACACACACACACACTCGCACAGAGGTGTATTTGAGTTTAGGCTATTTTCATTTCTTCCGGGAACATGGAGGAATCTATTTCATTAGCTCTAAAGATAAGATGGAAGGCGGTTAATGTAAACCGCTAACTCCAGTTACTAGAGAGTGTGGGATGCAACAACAGAGGAGGGGGGTCTTGTAATATTTGGATGTAGATGGAGTCACTACTTTCTCTTTCATACACTGTGAGACTAAAACTTGCATGCTACCATCCAGTGACAAGGAAATACCTAATCACTGTTGAAAAGTGGGATGGGAAACACTTGGCAGAGAATTTCACAACAGCTGACAAATAGCCTTAGAGAAGATTGCAACCCTCAGACCTGTAAGAGCTTCCACCTTCCCTCATGAGTAATGGATGATCACCCTATGTGGCAGGAATTTGTACTTGGATACTTCTCCAGGGATCAAGACTCACCCTGCAGAGACAGTTATGTATAGAATTGTGTTTCATTTCCTTCTCACAGTCAAATATACCTATTGGAAGAGCATTGTGTTGTCGGAGGCTGCTTGTTCATTTCCCAGCCACCCAGACCCAAAATAATCAAACAGAAACTGTATTAATTAAGCAATGCTTGGCCAATTACTTAGGCATATTGCTAGCTAGCTCCTATATCTAAAATTAACCTACTTCTATTATTTTGTATTTTACACAAAGATCGTGGTTTACCAATAAGGTTCTGGCTTGCATCTTTCTCCTTTGGCAGCTACATGGCATCTCCGTGACTCTGCCTACTTTCTCCATATATCTCTTCCAGCCTGGCTATATTTTGCCCTGCTATAAGCCAAAGGAGCTTCTTTATTAACCAATGAAAATAAAACATATTCACAGCATACAGAAGGGAATCCCATAGCAGTATTGTGTAGTGGAGAAAGGAAAGTAAAAATTCAGAACACAGGTACATGTGACAACTTTATCCACAGCCTTTCTCTTTGTGTGCTTGTGAGAAGACAAACAACTGGCCTGTTTTACTTTTAAATGAAATAAGACTTACAAACCACCTGGACTGTTTCCCAGTGGATCGTAATACACATGTTCAACCAACACCCTCGCTCTTCGCGTCTCATCAGCCTGTATCCCCATCCTCACACTACTGACATGGACACCCATTTGTCTTCCATGGTGAAGCCTGCTTGTGCTTTTGAGCTGTATTATCAAACAGAAATTTTGTAATATGATTTAGAAATGGTGGTTCCGCCTCTCTCCCCTTCAGGTTCTAACAATAACACGTTTTTAAAATGAGGAACCAGTGATGAAACACATGGAACACACGAGCAAATAAACATGCTGTCCTTTGAGTAACATCGTGTTCCCGAGAGGAATTTTAGGCGTTAACACCCAAATATGGGTGTGTTGCCTACAGCTGGCAAAGAAGAAGCAGTGACCACCTGAAGAAGCAGTAACCAGAGGACCACCAAGGTCTTCAAGCCAGCACGCATATTTATTAGAGAAAGACTTTGATGGCATAGAGACACATTGCTTGGGGATCAGATTTGGGTTTTGTTACCATGTAAGTGATTGACATTGAATGAGTCATTTAAACTCTCTGTTCTTAGTTTCCTTGTATATAATATAAAGTAAATTTCAATATTATCTGTAAAAATTATGATTTTTCAATGCAAACAAAATTTACCAAATAAAAGGTACACAAGTAAATATTTGAAATATATTAGTTGTAGCAAGCAGTGCTCGCATGGCTCACAGTGGTGTTAGATGACAAACGATCCCTAAAATCACTTCTCAGAGCCCTGTGCTAAGTTGATTCCTGCTTTTTGTTTGTTTCCAATGCATCCTAATAGCCACTGAGTACCCCTGTCCGAGCCTTTATTTGTATCTTATAAAGAGTCAGATACATCTGTTGGACTTGTGGGATGCACTTCAAGCTTGTCCAGCATTCCCACAGAGTAAAACCCTCTCTGTGTCGCTGTCGCTCTAGGGACTAACTTCACCCTGGCGGAGTTGGGGATTTGCGAGCCCTCCCCTCACCGAACTGGTTACTGTTCCGACATGGGGATCCTCCACCAGGGCTACTCCCTGAGCACTGGGTCTGATGCCGACTCGGACACCGAGGGAGGAATGTCTCCAGAACACGCCATCAGACTGTGGGGACGAGGGATCAAGTCCAGGCGCAGCTCCGGTCTGTCCAGCCGCGAGAACTCAGCCCTTACTCTGACTGACTCGGACAATGAAAACAAGTCGGATGACGACAACGGTAGGCCGGTTCTGAACTACGTTGGCATGCTTTGTACATCGTGGTATGGGGACTTGGGGTTCCTTCTTGCTTGCGTTTGTTTGTAAGAGGTTTAATCAACCTTGTCTCTCCAGGCTGAGGCGGGAACAAAATAAACGAGGTACCTTCCAGCCCACAAATGAGATGAGATTTTTTTTTAAAGGACATTTTGATGGTAATCCAGTATTCAGGTGTAGTCATTTGATTCTTATTATCAAGAAAATAACCGGCAAGCGAGGAGGCCTGATAAACTTTAAAAATGTCTGCTTCCCCAAATTTCTAGGTCTCGGTATTGATTCCCTTTCCCAGGAATATCAATCTAGGTTTGTTTTGATATATTTGTGTTTTTGCTTTTTTCCCAAGATGGTCAGTGAAGAACCCTACCTTATCTTCGCCTTTCATTTCCAGACACTGCCTCATATCCTTATTGAGGATCAAACTTGGAGCCCATAATCTGGGGTTTAATAATGACAGATAGGAAGTGTCTTGTCTTCCAAGCAGGCTTCTCCTCTGTGTTTCCTTTCCCTCTTGGTATCTATATGGGTTAATGGCTTCCCGCATCTTCCATCACAAATCACTGTGGCCATCCATCAGCTTTGTGGGTGACTTTTAATGAAACCTTGAGAACTAAATGCTTCTGGTCATTAAGCAGTGAATACAGGGAAACCTGCACGAGCCATTAAAGAGATAAGGTGTTTATTTGTGGATTTCTACACGACTCATAACTGTGCTTACTCGAAAACATTTTGTAAGGAGAAGATAAATTACTTTAGGTACAGATGACTTCTGAAGGAAATCTCAAATGTTCTCTGTGTTATGAATAGAAAGCCTCTTTGCTATAAGAATTGCCATTAAAATGTTTACAAACATATCAGTTAAGAATGTTTGTGTGAAATCTCAGAAACTTCTGTTAGAGAAGGCGTAAGTGTCTTCTTTCATTGAAAAGAAAAAAAAGAAATTTTCAGGCGGGCAGCTCATTGTGAATGTAAACGCATAGCTAAAATACCATTAACTCTCACAACTTTGTTGGAAGTATACCATTTCCTGGGTGATTCACACGTATTAAAAAAGATGTGACTTTGTTGCACTGAAGTTTACTTTTAATTTCAAAATAATTGATTCTACATTGGAGATGAGATGATGTGTGTTTACTGCCCCGAGCCTGTAGCGCTCGTCAGTGCAAAAACTCATGGAAAATTTGTGCTTGACTCCTTCTGAATTCTTAGCGGAATCCTTGTTTTGGCACATCCAACACTCCGAGGGGCTTATCTACTAGGAGATTATTCTGAGAAGCTTCCATGAAGATATACATCAAACCCATTTACTGATGTCCCTTTTAAACTTCGGCTTGTGTCAGGTACTGTTTAAATGGAAGCAGTTTGGTTGTCTACCACACAAAATTACTGCAATCCAAGACATGGCGGCGTGTTTTAAGTAAGGCATTTGTGCGAAGCTCCCATGGTTGGCGTTCTCAGAGCTATACAGGGAAGCATCCACATTGTGCTCTTTGCTTGTATTTATAGACTCGCCACCCTCTTAAGTTATTTATACATAGTTCTTGAAAATCTCCTCAAGCAAAAGGAGGAGATTTCTTCTGAAGCCCTGTGAACAACAACAAAAATAAAAAATAATAAAAAAAGCCTACTTGTCTTGAATTAACTAGAACTGCTGTGGAAGTTTTTTATAATTAATAATTACATATTTGATAGACATGGATACATCCTTTAATCAGTATTGTTGGAACCCAAGACGTCTGGGCATTTTATACTCAGGGCAAGTCTCCCCATGTCCCCGAATACTAATGGCAACTAAAACTTTTTGGTACAATCTCTTGATTCTTTCCCTTTGATGCCAGTTATAATGCAATGAGAATTTCATAAAGAAAAATATACTGAGAGACACTATTCGTTTCTGTAAAAGAGTGCACTCGGCAAATTCTAACGGTAGTACTGAAGCTAGACCTCGAGCTAAACGATGATGTTTTAAAATAAATAAATGAATGGCCTTTTCTTTCCCCTTTCAAGGAATCATTACAAATTTCATATATGCTAAGTACATATTTAATGCTCCTTTTTTCCTCTCATTTTTGGACAAAAAAATGCATATGCTATAAGCATAAATTTTTCAAGATACACAAGTTGAGGTGCAAGGAAACCTGAAGGCTGGGATGTTAACTCCACGGAACTTCTCGCTCTTTCTCTCTGACACTTTCTGTTTAGCTCACAGAGAAATCAATGCTTTTTCACATCACCGACTTTATGAAGTTTGGGAATGTATTATCATATAGATTGACAGTTACCCACTGGTTCCACACCACAGCGTGGATACTCACCAAGCCATCATTAACTTCTCACATTTGTACCCAGCAATGGCTTCCTCCATAACAAACACGGTGTCCTTCAGAACCAAATCAATACTCTCTTGAAGTATGCCTCTCTTGAAGGCAAGTCACAAAAATCTGAGCTTTGAGGAGGAAGCCCTCCAGTTCCCTTTTAAATGATAAGGATGCATGAGCAAAAAGATTTTTTCCAGGGTGCTACAAATTACATTGTAATGTCTTTTGTAAGGTGTGATCTTGCGCTATAAAGATATTTCAAGTTTATTTAAAAGCTTCTTTTTAGTACCATAATTGTAATTTCGTTAAGCATAGTAAGCAAGGAATGACACCTTCCGGGACCCCCACATCCTTCTCTTGATTCTCACATGTGAATCTAATCTTCAAAACCATGTGATAAAAACCCCTGAGTTTGTCAGTTGTCTTTCTTAGAAGAGTGTTGGTTGTTTCCCACATGCCATTGAGACACAAAGAGCCCCGGAAAAGCCTGGCGGTCCCAAGCACACTGAAAAACCATCCCTAATGTTATTTATTTATCGTGATACTTTTTGAGGTATAGGTGCTATAGAGTTTGCACAACTCTCAGCTCTGTATTGTGTCTGTACATTGTGCTAGGTTGAGCAGGGTTGCTTTAAATAGATAAAACCCTCAGGTTCGGGGACACTTATCGGGTTCTTTAACTCTAGCTTGCAGCTAATGACGGCTTGGCTAGAAATGACAATGAGACTTGAGAACAGCTGGTACTGTGTGAAATTTGACGGCATCTGTACAAAGGACTTTCCCAAAGACTTTCAATTAGAATCCTACTTTTTTTTTTTCAGTAATAAATGTCCCACTTAAAATATGGCTTCTTGAAGGCTCTTTGTGTCACCTGAGTTGTAGAGAAAATGGGACAGTCACTAATACACAAGAACAACTAATTGCCTCCTTAAGGATGCAGCGCGGCACACACTGGAAAAATCTGGTATCTGTATTCTTGACTCCCTTAGGCAGTTTCTTCACCTTGGGGACATAAAAATATCCATGGGGTTTCTTTTCCTTTTTTTTTTCTTCAGAATAATCCTAGTTGCAGTTCCTTTGTTGGAAATCCAGAAAGGAAGAAAAGAAAAAGAAAAGAAAAGCTTGTCTATGAAATAGAAAGACAGAAATTATAGAAAACTTAACCTAGCATTAGTAAAGACATTAAGAAATGCATGTCCCCCTCCACTTGCACCAAACATAAATGAGAATAATAGTTGTTTCCTCTTATCAGCTAGGGGATTTATAATTTTTATAATGCACTTTGAGTTTGAAGACAGGAATGTTAAGTTGATTTTATTATATGTCAGAAACCTGGATCTTGGTACATAAAGCTATATGGAGTGGATGTGCGGGACACTGATATGTTAGCATGTGAGCCCTCTTGGCAAAGGATGGTAGTGCATCCATGCCTTCAGTAGAGTACCACGTGTGCAGGTACTTCCTGTTGTGAACTATGACTGGAAATATAAATTCCAAGGCAAGGAAGAGTCTTCTTTAATGTGGGGACAATTTAGGAGGTTACCGTTAAACAAAATTCGTTCATTTATTGTAAAATGTTACCTCTCTAGTTAAGTTAGCACACATAAGACCCACTGAGTCTAGTTTTCACCCCTACATTATTAATCTGTCTATCACAAACACTTGTTTTGTAATTTATGACCCATTCTATTCATTTCTTATCCCTCCTGTTACAGTGGCATTTACAGAGGATGCCTACGTCACACGGAAAAGCTTTCTATTAGCTTCAGACATCACAAAGACCCATAACTTCACTCTTAAGAAAAACAATGCAGTTGTAGCAAAAATTTCCATGATGGAGATCCTGGAGGGAAACCTGAGGCCCCACCCCTTCCTGAGGGAACTATTAGCAGTTAGAGTTTGATGAAGGTGAGGGAGTCTGTTTCTTCACTGTTGTACACTCTGGAAAGAAACTTGTGCTTCAGTAAATCATCTCATGCCCATGTGTTTACCAACAACACGGATTAAAGGGAGACACACATAGGCATGCACATACACACACACATGCATGCACGCACACACACACAATATGAAAGTTAGATGGAGACTTCTTGAGAGGAAGTTGGGTCTCATCAGATGAAGGAGGGCATGAGAGAAATGGCTACAGGTACAAATTACTGTAGTATAATCCATACGCATGCAAAACTGTCAGAGAATAAAGCAAGAAATTTGTCCACAGAACATAAAGAATATATTTTAATTCTTTAAAACAAAGTCTCACACACGTGCGAGCACACACACACACACACACACACACAGAGAGAAAAAATAAGAATACCTTTCAAGACATTTGATGGCAATTAATTAAATTTGTTTTAGATCTTTCTCTTCTACTTACAAATTTGTGAAAGCAATATTTACAAAGAGATGCACTGAGTGGCTAAAAATAGGTTGAAAACTCAAGGACATGGGAATAAATGTCTCTGGTCTACAGTACTGAAATTCTTGAATGAATGGATGATCCTCTTTAATGACTGGCCTGATTCTAGGAAGGTCTTTAGCAGAGGTTTTAGAGACCTCTTGGGATCTAAACGTTTTTAAGGAGAGCTTGAAATACATGATTATTGCAAGGCTAATTCAAAATTCATAAAAGTTCTGATAGCCAGAAATAAAATCAGGAGCTGTCCATGGTCCCAAGGCTGGGCAGTTGGAAGAGGTGGAAGGTCTGATGCTTTGGGTGACTGCAATCTCCAGGCCTTCAGGGAGACATTGGGCAGTGTTGGTAATTATTGGGTTTGAAGTTCTGGGATCAGGGCTGTGACTTTCACTGGACTGGGGAAGGATCTGAAGGTGTATGGGGAGGATGTTTCTGGCAGAGCACAGATGGAAGCCTCTTGGATCCAAAGAATCTAACTTCTCTGCCCTGCCCCCACCACCCATTGTTTGTCATGTTTTTGTTCAGTTGTTTGTCAGGAATCAAATTAAATTAAGAGATGGGAAAGATGACCACGCATCAAGTATTAGCGTCATAAATAAAATGAGTCAAAGCTAAGAGCATATGAATTTCCTACAGACAAATAAATCAGGATGAGCCTGCATTAAAAATAATATCAAACTAAAGGGATCTGAGAACACTGGACACATAATGAGATCTTTCAATTAGCCATTCTGAAACTGGGGCACAGCGACTGGAAGGAGAAATGTCCAACTAATAGATTTGTAAATAGAATAGAAATTGCAGACAGGTGGGCATTTAATTTTGAGTACTATTTAATGCTAGCTGGAGGACCTGCCTAGAAAATTATCCTTGCATGGTTTTCCTAACCTGGGCTTAAATTGTGGTCAAAGAAGTCAGATGACAGAAATAAGTGGTTCATGGGAGAGTCATCAACAACAGGGATGGTGAGCTGTGGTCTTCAGGATGGATATAGCTCATGTCATGATTGTATTCGATCAATGCAGTGTTTAAAAAAATAGATTAGTGACATTGTACAAGTGAGATATGATATATTTGGATTTTTTTGTTTTGCAAAGAAAAAGAGTTTTGGAATTTATTTTTAACTTCTCTCAAAATATGAGTAATTTGGTTCTGGGATTCTCTCTGAAAAACTCGGGGTTAGACATAATAGGGGCAGCTGATGTAAGCAAGACCCAAGATGTTGAGCCTACCTGAGCTTTCTGGAGGCTTCTCTACAATTTAAGGCTTTCCTTAATGATTGTACATACTTGAGTTAACAACCTTGACCTAAGTACAAATCTTATGCATATCAGAGATAATCAAAACTGTAAAAGCAAACTAGAGGCCATAAATTTTAGCTCCATTAGAAATATGATTAGAACAGAGGTTATTATGTTTTATATGTTAGGCTCCTCAGCATGGTGGATTTGATGTTGGTATACCCTGTTTATCTATCTATCTATCTATCTATCTATCTATCTATCTATCTATCTTTTGTTTTAATGAGACAGGGTTTCTCTGTAGCTTTGGAGCCTGTCCTTGGACTAGCTCTTTTAGACCAGGCTTGCCTTAAACTCACAGAGATCTGCCTGCCTCTGTCTCCCAAGTGTTGGGATTAAAAGCATGCATTACTACCACCTGGTTTTACACCATGTTTCTAAAATAGTTGCAAGGTATCTTGAATGAAGCGTTTCCAATCAAATAGAATTTAAATATGTGTTTAATTTAGAAGTGCTAATATAATTGTGTCACTATGAATGCATGCTGGCAACTCTGTCATATCCATCTTCTTACGTGGATCCTCTGAAGTTTTGAGATGTCAAGTTTAGGAACTGGTAACACATGTACTTAAATTTACTTTAAAATAAAAGCATACATAGGTGGGGATTTAGCAAGGAGATGAACAGAATCCTTACTTTAAAAGTTATCTGTCCTAGTAGGTTCAAGAAAATCCCAGGGCTTTTCAGGAGAATACCACTTAAAGAGGAAGAAAATGACTGAGTACTAATTATTTTCAGCAATATTTATAGAGTCTGGTAAGATGAAGTGAAAGGCTACAAGGTCAAGTATAGAAAGGAAAATGCCTTGGTCATCATCAAACCTCAAGCATTCTACAGATAAAGGACATAGGAGGAAGCTGGTTAATGCAGAGTTGTGAGCAAATGGTAGAGGGAAATGATGTTTCTCAAGCTAAGAAGGTTCTCAGTAGTGTTCACCCAGAGTTAGTCCTGGGTGGGTCTCCTCTCCTCTGCAGTAAACACCCAATTGCCTCTCCATTCAGGGGGTCTGTGTGATGGGAAAAGGATAACAAAATACAGGGACATTGACAAATGAGACAGCAATGGAATCGTTGCATTAGCGTTCTTTGGAGAAGGAATAAAGGTTTGTCTTTGTGGAAGGTTTATACTCCCCTAGAGGACTGACAGGATAGCAGTATTTCTGCTTGTACTAAACAGTAAGGGTCATGCAATTCTTTTTTTCTCTGGGGATGTTTGAACCCAACCTTGAAAACAGTAAGACTCTACCTTAAAATTAACTGGGTTTTGTATTCTATTCTGTACTCTTAAAATTCATGAAATTCCCAGCTTTGAGTATGTTTTACAGCACACATCTTATTTGAACACATTACATATATGTGACAGATTATATAAGCATAAAGGTAAGTGTTACAAGCAGGTAGATGTTGATATATGTTTCTTTAGATATAGGACAAAGTGTTGAGACAGGTTAGATACTATGTTTCCTGTGAATTGGCGTCTTGGCAGCCAATCAGTCATTGAAATACTTGGACAATCCCTTATCTCTCTGCAACACATTAGACTCCCTTTTATGTGGTTTATGGTAATATAAGTTGATCACACATTTAACAATTATACAGAAAGATACAAAGTTTACACATTGTTGCTTGTTAAAGAAACCAATACACATACAATTATCTGGAATTTTTGTCTCCGTATTTGATTGGAGTAACATAGCTTTGACACTATGTTTCAGGCAGGTTAAAATGCAATTAGGAATTGCATGAGTGAAAATGGGATGACGGGTATTGTAGATGAGCAAATGCGGGTGCATCAGGTGATTGGAGTCGGACGTTAGAGTGAAGACCATGATGCCTTTGGAGGAGTCAGTCTCCAGCAGCTGTGAACTTGTCAGATTAATGGAGACATAGTGACTTTTTTGGAAGGCTGCAGAAATACATCAGTTCATGAGTATAAGAAAAAGAAAACAAGTAACTGAAGTCTGTTTCATCCTTTTAGAGAGGAACATACATACATCACACACACACACATTCCATGTGTATGTGACGTACCTGTATTCATGTGCATGACTAGGAACGTACAGTCGTTTGAATTAGCATCATAAAGAAAAGCAGTAATCCAGGTAGGAGGAAGCTAGGAATCCTTCATTAATGAATACACCCACTTTTTGGCATTTGAACTGGGAGAAATTAAAATCCAGTAGTGCTGCAGATATTTGTAATTAATAGAGTAATATTGGAGAAGTAGGTGGTTTGAAGATAAGTTATAAGAACACCAGAGGAGGTACCTATGCCTGTACTCATGACTAGGGAACATGACTGATGATGGGTCCTTATTTGCTTATGTTCTCAAAACAGTATTACAATGACAACCAGAGCTGTGCTTACAGTCGTTATTCAAATGGTTAATAATATCAAATATGGCTCTATCAATGGGCAGGCTATTATTTTTCACAGGAGTATGTAGTGTGTTGTAGGTGAACACTGGCCTCGTCTATTCCAGGTGGATCATAGTTTCTTCAAGATTAGCTTTGCTGTTGCTTCATGAGTAATCTCTCATGAAATTTGCTTAATTGCTCCTGTAACTATAGTTATGTCTCCCTTCTCATCACTAATCTTTGATATTTTTATCTCTCATGTTTTTTAATCAGGCTTGAAAGGAATCTATTTATGTTTCTTACAAGCTTTTTCCTTTGCCTTTACTGTTTGTTTCTTCCTCATTAAGTTGATCTTTATTATTTTTCAACTCCCTCTGTTTTATATTTGGAGTCTATTTTTTTCTTCTTTTTCTAACTGTAAGGGGAACAATTATGTTTGGTACTTTTAACCTTTCTTATTTAATAAGACTATGTGTATCATGTCCTGTATAACCCAACTCAAAACATACCTCCCTTCTCAGTACAATCTAGACTATAAAGTAAAGCAGAACCAGATTGCTACCAAATGCTTACGTTGGTAAGAATTTAACAAGCTGTATAGGCCACTTTTTATTATTACATATTGATGATACATATATGGACTATACAGACATGTATGGAAATATGTGATATGTTGGCATGAAAAGTACATTTAAAATACATGTATGAAAACAAATATGTACAAATATATGATGAATAATGAGAACAAATCATTTTATATCAGAAATAACCATAGCTCATGAATTCATGGATGTGTTTTTCAGTCTGTATTTCTGTATAAAGTCAGAGGACTCACAGTGTAGCTCAGTGGTAAAACACTGGCATGTCATGCTCAAGGATTTTCTTTCACTCTCCAGCACCTTAAAAAAAGTTGAGTACTGAAATGTTTTCTGAGCAGTTTTCAAACCCTCACATAGTCCTTTGTCCCCAGCAAATGGACTCTAAACATTTTTTTCCTGGCATCATTTTTTTTTCATGTAGAAATTAAAGAACACATAGTATCCCTTTAGGCTAGTATGTTTTCCTAATTTCCTTCATCAAACTTTCAGCTTGAGTCTACTTTAGACACAATGAAAAGCAGTCTTGATTATTTTGAGGGGAGGTAAATCCTAAAAGAGTTAGAACACACAGGTATGCCTGGCTAACACGCTTTCGATCACTTTCCCAACAAGAACACAAATTCTTGCACCGACGCTCTGTGAGAGCCACCCGCTTCACACGTCATTGTGGTTGTGAGTCCCAAGAAAATGATGCCGGCATCTTTTCACTTTACACATAACAATGTTTTCATTCTGTTTGTCATTTATTTTAATGAGTGAGGCTGTGTGCACACTGTGTGAATTTGTCTCTTATTACTTGTAATTCTCCATGGGGGGGGGGATGAGAATGAATCTTCTCATTTGTTTTTATTTTGTAGTAACTTTTTACAGTGACCCCAGAGAGTCCTGTTGCTCCTCCTTATCTATTTAGGTGCTTTAAATACTCATTTATAGGCATGGAATCCAAAGGGTAGGGAGGGAAAGGAGAGGGAAAATGAAAAAGGGAGAGGGAGAGAAAGAGGAAGGAGAGGGAGGGCAGGGAGGGAGTGAAGGAGGGAGAGAAAGATTGATACTGAGAAACTGCTTAAGATGGCTGTGTTAACCAAGGAAGACGAGTTAGCCCTGAGTAGACTGGGGCTTTTATTTTCATATTAAATATTTCAGTGGTTGTTTAGAATGCAGGACTTCATTTCAGATTGTTAATTTATAACTACACAAGAATAGAATTGCATGCCACACAATGAAGGAAATTCACATCTACCAAGATAACCTGCCGGGCACCTTGAAGAGATAGAATTCAGCAAATGATGTATTAAATATTCTTAAAAATTTCTCCATCTATGGTGCCTTTGATTCAATGAGGTTAGTAATCATAAACACAGTGGTGTTCCTGCGACTGGTACTTTTTTTTTTTTTTTACAAAATACGTGTTTTATGTGCAAGATAAATATCTCACTACATAAGGAAATACTCTGAAAATAATCATGTGGAATCAATTACTATTATGATGAGCATATGGCTGTGCTAATATACTGCACTGCTTAATAATTGATGTTATAGGGGGAAAACATACAGAAAAACCTCTATATTCCAGGGCACCCCTCTGTACATTGAGAATGGAAAAGACCCCAGTGAAATACAACACAATTAAGAGAATACAGGTTGTCTTCCATTTCCGCTGATACACATTTATGACTAGGAAAAACAAGGTATGTTGGGAAGGCAGGAAGTCCACAAATCAACTTTATCTGCCCCACTGTGGTATTTTAGTTCCTCCACAATATAGTCCAATTTATGATTTTAGACCTTGTTCCTACCTCTCTTCTAAATGTATTTTCTGTTCAGCTGCAACCCAACTGGGATATTTATTCTTTCTAGAGAATACTCTTTACTCCTTCCTGTTTGTCTGATTTCTTTAATGTATGCAACTGGACTTACCTGCATATCCATAACGTTCCCGGTCATCATGAAAGAATTTCCAAACATTCCAAATTCTCTATGAAATCATGGGAAATCCCTGGCTACATGTAGAACTGTTATCCTTTTGAATTCTTTACCATGTTATCGGCCCATTTCTTCTAGGCTTCTTTGGGGAGAGGGCATGGTAGGGTAGCCTTCACCACAACAAATAAATAAATGATTTGAGATATACTTTGAAGGGAGAATATAGAAAACAACAGTGGTGAGGATATAGGAGATGATGAAAAGGAAATGCCAAGGATTTTAACTTTAGTTATTAGATTCTGAAGCACTAGTGAATGCCTGTAAAGGATGGGATTTGGGGGACTCAGTCATAATTTTACTCATGAAGTAAGAAAACAAAGTTGAAAAGTAAGGTATTATTATAAAGAATAAAAACGGGAAAATAGGTTAGGGCCAGACCAGTTAGTTTGAGAATCAATAGCATAACAGTATCTCTATATGCTCATGGAGGCAGATGAGTTAAACTAAGAAAAAAGCTAGAGGACAGCCTGGAAGCAAACATTGAGAAGTCATTAAACTTTGGGTAGGAGAGAAAGACCACACAGGAACAGTGGAAACTATGCTATGTATATTGCAGCTCTCTTTGTCATTGTTGTCTATCTGAATTTGTGAAGGCTCCTGGTGACCATCTGTATTGATATGGCTCTATAATTTCTCTGTCCAAGGTCTCTCATTTCTTTACTCTTCTTATCTTTTCTGATTTCAAAGGAGATTAGACTAGAAAAATCTAATAATTATAGAAAATAAGAGAGAAAAAGAAATTAAGAAAGGATATATTATTCAGGAACATTAATATATCTGACAGGTTTCTTCTTGAACTTATAATATGGTATGATGGTTATTTCATGTCCACTTTTTGGGCTACAGGATGTCCACATAGCTGACTAAAGATTATTTGTGGTTGTATCTAGTGGAGATTACTATTTAAGTTGATGGGTCATATAAAATGGTTGACCTTCCTACATGTGATGCTTTGGTGGTGGTGGTGGTGGTGGTGGTGGTGTGTGTGTGTGTGTGTGTGTGTGTATAGAACGAGAGAGAGAAAGAAGGGACAGAAACCAAATTATGGTTAGCTACAGGAGAGAGCTATTATGAGAACAAAAGCACAGGTAGTAATCTATGACAAAGGGAGAAGACAGAAGACAAACTCCAGTAGCTGGGTAGACATGTGGTGATAGCCACAGATGTTTATATATCACTGCAGTGCAGTGGAAATTATCGCCATCAACCGGAAGAACATGGAGGAGGTATTAAAAATGTAAAGAGAGAAGTGTGAAGGGTTGTAGGAGAAGGGAGGATGCTATTTTCCATGGGTGCATATATTTAGATTAGCACTCTACCAACAAATGGAGGTAAAAGAATAAGCAGAGTTTGGTTTAATAATAGCTCTGTTTTTGCCAGTTGAGGTGTTAGAGACTATGCAGCAGCAGATAGGTAGGTGATTATATAATGATCCACCATGAAAGTTAAGCCCAACAAAGAGAAGAAGACTATACCATCATTCAGTCTGATGATGGGAAAAAAAATCCGATGACTGGGGATACCAATAGATGACAGTAAAATCTGATAGGGTCAGGCTATAAGAAATATACGAACTAAGGTATGCCCTTGACTGACATGGAAGATGTCGTGTAGCTAAGAGCAATGACAAGGTATGATGACAACGTATGAATCACTGGGACCTGGTGGAAGATAAGATCAGCTGTCTAAAGCAGTTCAAAGAACTTAGTAGGTCTTGAAAAAATGCCTATATCATTATCAAAATAGACACAACTACAGATACAAGAAATTCCTGACCCAAGAGAATGATAAGCGAGCTGGAAGTGGAAATTATTCCCAGATGAAATCTAACAGTAGAGTTGCAGTGGGAGTGAGTGACAGCTGTGTGGAGAAGATATGAGTAACATCCTTTGGTAGTGAGGACCGCAAAGTTGAGGATGTCCCTAGATCCTTGCATAAACAAGAGATAGTACCAGCGATAGGAGGGCACAGGATGGAAAAGTTTGACACTACTTGACAGGAATGTGCAGTAAATGATGACCTTGGGAGGAGCAGCAGGAATGCTGTGTGTGCACCCACACTTGTGGCTGAGATATATATCAGTTATGGGTGTGCACGCATAATAGGAATGACAAGGAAAAGAGGCAGACCAGAAACAAAGGTGCTGAATATAAGCAGACAGAGAAACATGGCTGTGTGGATCCCCTCTGGATATTTGATAATGAGAATAAAAGGACATTCTCTAGTGTGCTTTAATTGTTTATTTGGTTGTATTAATGAGCCTGGAAAAATAGTCCCAACCCATTTCTGGTGTTTAAGGCATTCATTGGCCTGTTAGACTAGAGAAGTTCCTTTAGCACAAGGAGTTGGCTTCTTAGAAAATGGAAAGAAATTGGGAAGTATGACATCTAGCACATTGGTTTGCCAAACGGTGGGAGAGAAAAATAATAAGAGAATCAACAGTAGGATGAAGGAATGATGGAAGGGAAGATGCATATGGAAACTAAAAAGGATAGAAGACCAGGCAAGGCTCAGCAAGGTTAGGGTTTGTTAGGATTAGAGTTAGGGTTCTGGTTTGTTAGGGTTAGGGGTTTTTAGCGTTAGGGTTTGAGTTGGGAGGTGCTAGTCCTTTATCTATTTGATATGGTACTGTGAGAATTTAAATAGTTACAGCACATACATATTTCCATATCTTCCCTGTTACTATAACAAAATAACACAGACTAGTTAATTTAAAATATTTCTAACAACTTTAGAGGTGAAAAGTGCACGTCTGAGGAAAGCACACCTGGCCCAAGCCCTCTTGCTTTTTCATTCCCTGGTAGAAGTCAGAGAGTTCCCACACAGAGGTAAACCGGCAAGAGGTGCCAGCTCTGTTTTGTAAACTGCTCACATAGCTAAGTGCTAACGGGTCCAGAACCCCAAACTCTGATTTTGCACATTTTGTTTCCAGAACATGAATTTTTAGGGCTACCTTTAGACTGCAACAAGACAGAGTGAGTGAGCATGGGCCAGAAGTATTTTCTGCTCACTGTGTAAAGGCAAATTGGAGCCAGGAGAAACGAGATGTTACAATTGTAGCAACTGAGTTACATGTGCCTATGCTTCAAGATAAGACCACCAATCCTTCTCATTTGGAAGACAGTTAATAGCCCTGTGAATTAGCACGGTGCAGGGAAATACAGGGAACAATGACACGATCATTTCTCACCTTCTGAAAAATGCCACATCTCCTGTAATAAGGTATGAGATCGTGGTTTTATCTCTGCTGCAACAGTAGGTAAGACACAGTATCGGTTCTTAGAACATGCAGAATGCCAAGTTGATCTCCTACACCTTTGCTTCTCTGACATTTGAATCAAGAAAATGTAGACTCCAAAGCATGACTCAGGATCATTTTCTCTAGAATCCATTAAGTGAGCTTCAGTGCTTTCAAAACATCAAAGATTTCATTATCACTGTCTCCCCTAGATAAACTGTGCTACCTGCACCCATGACCTCCTTTCGGCTTCCAATTTGTTCCTATGAAGAAAATCTAATAAGTATAATCACTCCATGACTGTGTAACTTCTGAGTGAGAGAGGCTGAGGGGTTTAAGTGGGAAAAAAAAAGCAGGCAACATGGTCCTTCCTATAGTTTCCCCGTACCTAGCCAATTGCAGGGGCAACTGAATGCATCTCTGGATGGCAGTACCACTTTCCCTGATATGAAAATGAGGGAGGCGGCAAGGCAGGGTGGTGAGTAACTATAAGGGTTTTGTTTCTTTGTTATTGTTTGAGATACAGCTCCTGTAGCTCAGGCTGCCCTCCAACTTACTGCATAGCCAAGGGTGACTTTGAATTCCTGATCCTCCTGTCTCCACATCCCAAGGGCTGAAGTTACTGATATAATATATCACGTCATATGGTGCATGGTGTGTGGATTTTAGAGTAAATTATGTCAGTATTTGAGAGTGAAGTCTATTTGCCACCAGCCTCATGAACCTGAAATATTAAGCCGGTTTTGAAACTCTTAGTTTCCTTGTCTATATAATGAGGAGGTCTTGAACCTGCTCTTCTCTCCTCTTTTTCCGATTATTGAAAAGAAACATTTCAAGCACAGTGTTGTTCACACAGCGAGCACTCTCTGCATGGCATGATTATTTTTTATATTTGCTGTTTTAAAATAATTTTCTTTGTTGCTGTAGTTAATCATTTTAGACTGCTTTAAAGGTTATAGATTTATCACATGCAAGTGATTCAATTTGATTTCTGAGTCTCTTTCATAACCCTTGGCCATCAAGTCCTTTGGGCAGAAAATGTAAATCCCTGCTCTTGCATTGATCCAACACTCAAGGCCATGGAGATTAGATCATTTTCACGTAGGGTGGCTGTCCTCTTTCTGGGAACCTGTCTCAAGTAGGGGGTCAGCCTTGTATATCAAACACGAATTCTAGCAGGTGCTTTCATTTTTTTGCTTTCATTTGGCTCTCCAAGGAAAGGAAGTTAAATATTAATTAAGAAGTCTAATCCTGGAAATAGAGAAACGCAACCATTCCAGAATCACGGTTTATGGGAAAAGGAGTTGAGAAAGCCTCAAAGCCCACACTGAGCCAGGATGAGCAGAGTGAAATAGGGAAACAAAATATGCAGGAAACCCATCATGGTTTGCGGCCCAGAATGCCGTTCAGTCTGGGAGACCACGGCAGCATCTCTCATGCTGAACACAAGTCATCAAACATTTATTGAATATCTACTACACGCTGAGAACTGGAAATACAAAGATAAATTTCACATAATCCCTGCCCTCCAGTAACTCATATCCTAGCAGGAAGAAAGAGAGCCGCATGGCGATGGGAAAGTGAACAGCAGCGTAATTAAGTCCATTACTGTGGAATGAGACCATTAGGTAGGGCTTTAGCTTTGTCTCTCCCCAGCCTGTGCAGAACACATGAAATTGCATCACCTCTGAGGCTGCGTTTTTTTCCTTCAGCAAAATGGAAGTGCATACACATAAATATGAGTGAATGAACTGAATATTTGAACTGGGTATGATACACTGCACACATTATCTTATAATTAAGGATGACATAAAGAAGTCACAGTTTGGGCAGGGCCTTAAACTAGAGGAAGATTGTGGACGCTAGTAGAGAACATGTGGTTCATTATGATGAAAGGGACAGTAATGCCACAGATTCGGAGGTGTCAATTTGTTGGCGTGGCTGGAGGATGAAGAAGATGAGAGTTGGCACAGTCAGCTGGAAACTTAATATCAATTGCATGCAAATGCATTTTTGACTTCCCAAGAAAAGCACAAGGTCGTTAAAGGTCATCAACAAAGGAATGGGTTGATTGCATTTACTTCTAGGGGAACATTCTAACTGGGATCTCTGTTAGGAGACAGAGAACTGAAGGGAAGAATTGGAAGGTTAACAGATAATAGTAATGAAAAGAACATGGTACGGAGGTTTATCGGTCACTTGGCAGGGGGTAGTAACATCTACAAGTGGACCAGGAGGGCACGTACACAGATGAAGGATGCCAAGTGATAATAAGGAGGGAAATGGGAGACCCAGCTTAGAAGACGGTCAACACGGGAGAAGTGAGGAGAAAATAAATGGTACAGAAAAGCATTTCAGTTTGGGGAAGTATTGAGTGCAGGTATTTTTGAACTCAGTGTAAAAATAGACGGTAAAGCTACAGACACTTGGGGTGAAGCAAGGTGTGGTGTGAGCCTCCAAAAGCAGATGCGGAATCATCACCCATAACATGGAATGGGAATGGTGTCAGCAGGCGAGCTGTCCTGCAGAGGGACACAGAGTGATCAAGTCAAGGACAGGCTTCTAGAAAAGTTGTCTGATAGGAGGCAATCTAGGGAAGGTGAAACTGCAAGAAAGGTGGGAGATGGTAGGACTGGAGAACACTGCAAGGCAGGGAGAAGTATTTTTCCTTCACCCGGAAGAAGGGAAGAGCTAGAAGATGGCCAACCATCCCACACGTGGCCAAATTATTAACTAGGATGAAGAATAAGGAGAACCCTTTGGATTTAATATTGATAATGGTTGCTGGAGCATGCCAGAGTGTGGTGATTGCTGATGTTTATTTAAAATGGTTAATAGAGAGGAGAGGAACAATCGGGGAGCCCAAAGTTGGCCTTCTGCCTCCCTGCCTCTCTTAAAGTGATCCCTCCTGCACAGTAGAGCTTTCTTAGTATTTGGAAATTAAAATCCTTAAGTTGTGATAGTCAGTGAAAATACTCATGATATCCCATTCAAGGGGACCACAGTTCAGAGCAAGGTTACATGATGGAGAGGAGCTGTCAATTGAAAGTATTTAATTGAGCTCCATGGATTGTGCCTTCTGGTGGTCATGGGTGGTCAGGAAGAGCTTGTGGCTTCTGTAGCATTGGAAAATTAATGCAAATCCGGGAGTTTTAATCTCTTAAATGGACAGAGTATAAAAGAGTATGAATAAGGCTAACTTACTTGAAAATGAAGCTAGTTTAATTTCTAATCAAACTACCACCTCATAGCAAAGCAGTCATATAGAAATTCAAAAAGGTTTGCTTTTATGATTTTTAGTTGTGTATATGTGTGTGTCCATCGGCACCCATGTGTGGAACTGCAATAGTCACAGAGACCAGAGGTGTCCAATCCCTTGGAGCTAGAGTTACCGGCAGTTGTAAACCAACAAACATAGGTGCTGAGAATCAAACATGGGTCCTCTGCAAGTGCTCTTAACTCACAGGCCATCTGTGCTGTCCCAAGGACAACCAGAATTTTTAGGACAAATAGGCTTCGATAATCCATGTTAAAGTAAACAACCCAATGTCTTACAAATTGAGCAAAGAAGGAGTGAATTTCTCTACTAGAACTCTAATATTCTCAACTTAGGGAGTGTCATCTGCCTCCTAGATCAGATCAGTGTTGATGGTAGTTGGTTGGTTTGGGCTGTGGAGGCTCCAGTCCATCACTGTCATTTCCCCACTGTGAAAGGAGAATCCAGGAATGAAATCAGAACAGTAGAGGATGTATTCTCCTTCCCACTCCACTTCACATCCCTATCCAGCAAATACGTGGCTAATGGCCCATCTTTATTTCTTTTGATTACTTAATAGAACATGTCATATAGTCCAACAGCTTTTTAATAATCCCTGTGAAATAAGATGATTGTGAGTACCATTGTTTTTTCCTTTTGTAAAATAAAAGAAGCCATTGAAGCTTAGGTTTGGGATTCAGACAGACTTGGATTTGAATCCCATCTTTTCAATTTAAAAGCTGGGTAGCCAGCCAGTTTCTTAAAGTTTCCAGGCTTCTTTTTGTCGCCAGTAAAAGGACAAAAGAGAGTATAAATACTCACTCTGACAGGTTGCTGTGGGATTATGTGAGCGAGTGCATAATATTAGCCTTGCATCTTTCTTGGGTTCTGTGCTAAACAAGATGTGAAAATACAATCACAAATGAAAAGAACCGCCTCTGAAAATTGCCTCAAGCTTTAAAGTAGAGAATGTGGTCAGGTATGGTGGTGCTCACCTTTCATCCAGGCCCTCAGGAGGCAGAAGCAGGTGAGTGTCTTTGATGTCAAGGCCAGCTTGGTATGCCCAGCAAGTTCCAGACCCATCAGGGCTACATAGTAAGACACTATCTCAAAAATAAATGAACGAAGAGTAGAGAATGGATCATTCTATGCCCACAACATGACACAGTGAATGTCTGTAGAAAGTCTGTGTGCTTGCTGTACACACAGAACCGAATGTAAGTATATATGAATTGTGGATGGAATTAATATTTTAGACATGCATGTAGACATGCATACTAAAGAATTGGTCAAATGGTTGCCTTCCCTATGAACAGGGTCAATTTTTCATCCCTCACTCACATGAAGATGTGGAAGGGCTCTCTCTCCTTCCCCCATCTCTTAATGTAAAAGAATTATATACCCCATTATATTTAGAACGGGATGCTTTGATATGCTAAATGCACACCCTAGTCCTTATGCTATAACAAGCACTTGACAAATAGCTGTGGACTTTCGATGCCCTTTCTTCTCTCATTGCGAGGAATTTTAAAACGCATGTTCTATAGATTAAGCAGTGTCTAAAGAGCCTGCTTTGGAGCCAGCAGCAACAAAACTTCGAGACTTACACAGCCACATTCCTTAATC
This sequence comes from Microtus oregoni, assembly GCF_018167655.1. Classification (NCBI taxonomy): domain Eukaryota; kingdom Metazoa; phylum Chordata; class Mammalia; order Rodentia; family Cricetidae; genus Microtus; species Microtus oregoni. Next base: position 11,488,988 of record NW_024543086.1, read on the forward strand.
CACCCCTGGGTGACCAACGCTTAGATGAAGCAACGATACAGTGTGAGCATTTGAGTTCATTTTCGTTTCTCTCTATACTCCTCTGAGAACTTTATAAAAGGAACATATGCTTAAAGCTAATGCATAGAAAGGCCTAACAGCTCCAAATTGTACAGCTTTTGGTGGATTTGAGGTAAGCCTTTACAAGGAACAAGGGAGAAAAGATTTGGTTAGGGTTCTAGTTTGTTTCCTCAAAGAGGATTTACCAGCTTAGAAAGTGTGTGTGTGTGTGTGTGTGTGTGTGTGTGTACAAGAGCAAGCATTTTTTAAACAATGGGTTGATGAAACTTTAATACATGTCCATATTATATAAAATATATAATTTAATAGGTCAGAGTGCTTTGAAGCTACATTGCATATAGTCATTTTTAGGGTGTCAAACTAAGTTGAAATGTGCTACCCTTGAGTTTTGATAGAAAAATAAGAACCATATAAAGTAACGGATGGGCAGAAGCACAGATAGTTGTTAACAACTTGCTCGGTCTAACTTGCTCGGTCTATGCTGATATGTCTGTCATAGCCAAAACAAAAAACAAAACAAAAAAAAAACCCTTCTAAACAGTAAGCTAACTTTAAACAACCAAGAAAAATGTCTGGGTGTTCTTCCCCATAGTTCTGCAAGCTTAGGTCTTGTCTCTGATTTTTACACTTATTTCCATTTGAACACCAAAGTATGTGTCATGGTGGATAGGCCCAACAACAAGAAAAAATATAAAGAACTATATGAAAATTTTAAAAGTAGGATTAGAAGATCCTAAAACCTTGCTAGAATGCTCTGCTGTTGATTTCTCCTAGGAGTAAAAAAGTACGTGGCAACTCTTCAGAAAGAACTTATTAAAGTTGAAGTATAAGGATTTTTAGATCAAAAGGATAATGATTTTTTAAAATCTTTACTATGTGATAAATTATTCTGAAGGCATTATAAAGATGTACAAACTTGCACCAGGGAATAACACAGAAAGTTGGTGGTGACTTTGAAATTAGTATAGACATAATACGAACCTTCTTCCATCCTTGGCCAGATTTTATTTTATTTTTGGTCAGCTACTATTATTTTTTAAAGTAATTTTCTTATCATCAAAAGATTTTTCATCTCACTAGTAAGTGGTATGCAGAAGAAGCACTGTGTGCTTTAAACACATGATCCAAAGCCCTCACCAGTTCCATTCCGTATGAAAAGAATGGCTTCCTGGAGCCTTAGAAACACTTTCCATCCCTTACGTCTCTTTGATGAAGAAAATGACACCTAAATTTTCAGCCAATTTAACTCTCAGTGTGTATTATCCAAGCCTCTCCTCCAGCCTCTAGGCCAAGGGAAGTTATTACCCCTGAGGATGGAGAGAAAAGGGAAGTGACAGCAGAAGGCAGTGGTGAGAGGCACTGAGATAACCAATAGGCTTTTCGCCCAGGACAACTTCCCAGTGCATTCCCCTAAGTATTAATGATGTCAGTTTGCGTTATAAAAGTGACTGCCCATCTACTTAGGTGAAGATCAGCAAACCTAACATTATAATGTATGCAAGTTCCCCAAAGCAAATATTACCATTGACTATCCGTTGAGCCCACGCAATGTGACCACAAACTTTTGAAACGGATAAGGCAAGAAAGGTATCTTTGAAGAAAACCCGTTCAGCAGAGCCGTAAGCAAGCATGTCCTTCAGGGAGTATAACAATTCTTCCCGCACGAAACTATGTTCCCTCACGTTCCTCAGTGGAGGTGGCGCGGTGCTACTGACCCCTTATCTTCCCGTGAGTGTAGCTTGGTTCAAACAATGTCTAAACGCCCTTTGCTTGAGCTCCTTAAATTTACACCTATGACTTGACTATTTGTTGTGCTGTAGTTGAGGTGCAATTTACACAGTATGTAGCTCACGTCTTTAAAGAGAGCTTTCAACACAATGCATGGTTTCAAGTATATGCGTGGGATTGCACAACCATCCGCACAACTACTGTTAGAACATTTTCCTGTTCCCGTCTGAAATGAGAACCCTATAGATGTCATTTGCTATACCTCCATCACAGTCTTTGCTCCTGCGCGGCAACCAGGGAGGAATCGACTTCACCTCTCTGGATTTGCCTGTTCTGGACACTTCGTTTCAATGGAGCAGGTCATGCAGTGCTGGAACTTTTCACACTGTCTTTTCACTTAGAGTGAGTTTTGCAAAGTGTGCCATCCTACACCACAGAGTTGGACTTCGTTCCTTCTTATGGACAAATATTATCCTGCTGTGTTTAACTTTTCATCCATCAGTTAAAGACCCTCTATTGGGTATGCTTACTCTATTGTCCCCTTACTGTCCTGGATGATTTTGGAATGATCTAGTATAAGGAAAATAGGCTTTGGAGGCATCTGTGTCTGAGTACAATCCTCAGGTTCAGTGCTGATTAACTATGAGCCTCTGGTCTACTCATATTAACTCTTGCAATCCTTTGAGTTTGTCTTTTCTATAAATGGGTATCCTGTGTTGCCCCTTGGTTTGGTGTGAGGATTAAATGAGATAACAGCTAAACAATTTTCTAGTTCTTGAAAAGATAGTCAGATCACATGAGCCTGCCTATGGAGCTCTTCTGTCTTATACATAACAGTAATCGGGGTAATGCCAGGCTATTACATTCTATTTTAAATCAAGCAAGTGAAGACTTCAGAGACATCTTCTTGTATTGACAGTGTGCTCTGCAAGAGATTCAGCAAATCTCCATGAGAGTTGGTTCTGTTCATCCTTACCTAACACAGTCTCACCCTGTAATCTCAGGAAGTACACCCCACAAACCTGTGCTTTAGTTATAGCACAATCCAAAAAACCCCAATCAGTGCCTGCAGTCGTCCCCAAAGACGAACTGGAACGAGGCTTCCCATTTCCTAGTATTCTGTGTCGAGGCAAAGATAATGTAATTAGCTCACCAGGAAACCCAGAAGTTCACAAACCACAAAACGACGTATTTTTATATCTTTCGACTTCAAGTGTCATGCTTTATCAGGTGTAAAGTTTCTCCTTTTCTTCTCAACCAGGGAAGAGTGCACAGCGTATATAAACAGGTCCTTGGAGAAGTCAGAGGACATTGCTCTGAGTCTGGTGGAAACTGAGTCAAAGAAAGAAACTAGCCAAGCATCTCCATTGAAGAACTACGCACCTAATGCTCCTTCCAAATGAGTTTGCAAAAGACACATAGACTTGTGTTTAATTGATCTCACTTGTAAAGTTTGCTCAGAGTCTGTACTAATTCACCTTGTCACTTCTCATCCACGATGTTTAATGATGGGTTAGCTTTACTTTCCAGATTAAAATCAGCCTCTCCCTCCTTACAAGCTGACATTCGGCACCTTGTGGGAATTGCATTCTTCCCCGCATGCATATTCATAGAATTAAGTGTTATCGATGGACTTAAAGAGCTCAATTATTTTTGCAATTGCATGCTTAGTTGCATATGCTGGAGTAAAATAGATTGAATATTTCTGGGCCTGATCCGATGCTTGAAATATAAAACGTGAAGAAAGCCTCGGCAGGGAACCAGCAGCCTTGTTTTATCAGTTGGACTTTTAAGACAATTACCATCAATATCATCACATGATTTGTAGTTCATGAAATGCCTTCCATTATAATGAGCGTATCTTTTTTCTCCCAAACTCTGAGAAGAACAAAAAAATCATGTTACGGATGAGGAAACTGACTGCCATGCAAGAAGAATGTGTTCACTAAAACTGCAGTACGTACCACTGAAACCAGATTGGAATCTAGAGATGTCTAAATTTCAGTGTTTTATTACTATATCCAGTTCCTTCCCAGGGGAATCATTTGTTTCTGTATCTTTTGGTCTGTTTTAGGCTTGAAGATATCTCATAATACTGTCGGCTGAATTGTCTGATCACTGACCCACTTGGATACGTATTTCCAGGTGCTGGGATAAATGCTATTCCTGATTAATAATTTAATAAAAAATAAGTCGTTTATTTACAGTATTAATTAAATACTTAAGGAAAGCACATGCCAGCAATTCATTTGAGAAAACACTAAATACAAAGAGAAAAAGAAAAGAAATAAGAATAGGTTAACTCTATAGGCATTTGAAGTAGGCCACATGCTTTGTCCTTGCATCTAGGGCATACAAGTCTATTTCTTTTCAGGATGCTTGTCATTGGGTGGACTATTATGTTTTTTGAGACAGAGACCTTAAGAGCAATGACCTCCAACTCAAATGCTTACAGGAATGCAATAGAGAGAGTAGAGATGATTGTGTATACAGCAGCTGTATTGTGTGGACCGTGTCCATGCTCGGCAGTCAGTAGGTCATACAAGGTTGGGACATACACATGATTCAAAGGGGAAGGAATAAGCCTGTGCCAGTTGCTACTACTTTGTTCTAATCTTCTGTTTTTTTCATATCAGGGCAGAAACCAATACAGATGCGTCTCATTTTATACAAGAGTTAAAATCCAATGAACTTATCCAAAGTTAAAAGCTTCAGAAGTAAAAGATGCACCGCCGTTAACCTAAGTGAGCATCAGCTTGTCCACCCAGGACCATTTACAGTGCCCAGCTGTTTGATGTAGTGCTACAGCATTATCATCTACAAATGTGTTGAGCCAAACTACCTTGTGATAGTTTGGGGATAGCTGGGCCACAGGTTGAGCATGCCTATGAGTTACTCTCTTGTCACTCTACTGAAATACCATGACCAAGAGCAGTCTAGGTGGGAAAGAGCATTTTAGTGTCTGGCTTCAAAGGAAGCTTCTCTAACAAAGAGGGAAATGTGGCTCTAGCCAGTTGCACCTGGGAGCTAAGCAACCTTAACTTCTCACACAGGAACAGAAAGAACAGCCTTCAAGTCCCCAGGGGCCTACTCTCTCTAGCAAGGCTCCGCGTTGAAATTTGCAGAAGCTCCCCAAAGAGCAGCACTGACTGGGGACCAAGTGTTCCAATGCATAAGCCGACGAGAGGCATTTCCAACCCAGCTCACTACATTATATCTAAAAAGTTTGTAGGGCACCAGAATATTCTTCTCCTGATCGAGTGATGGACTGGGACCAGCAGCTTGCTATTACAGCCTAACACCACAAGAGTGTTGTAACATGTGTTGCTAATGCAGCAAAGGAAGAAAACCCAAACATGAAGTAAAATTTCTAATGAGTGTGTCTTGTTTTCACACTATTGAGAAGCTAAACAACCCCAAATTAATCTATTCCAAATTACACACAGCCAGTTAGTAAGGTTGTCTCTTAATATCTGACTTAATTAATTTGAGTGAAATAGAATCTTTTAGAGGGCGAGCAAAAATCACGTGCTTGCCCACAGGCTATTTTTCTTCTTGCCTTTCTTCCCTCATAGGAAAAAAAAAATCTCCATTTAATATTGAGGGACAAGAGGTGAGAAAGAATTCTGAATGTTTACCTTCTGGCTGCATTAGTACTCAGTGTGTCTGAGAAAACTCACTTCCCCAAACCGATTCTATTTCTGGAGCAATGCCTAATCTCCAGTGTGTCTCCAGTTCACTAACGGTCTAGTGCGGCTGTTGTAATCTACTCAAAGGCATCAGAGCTAGCAAACATACCATGAAAACCAAACATATTGGAGACAAACCAGAGAAACACAGAAAAATTTAAAAAAAAAATCAAGTGTGATCTCTCAAATCATTTGGAGTCTTTAAAGTATGGGGCAGCTTGGGACCAGAGGAATGAATTGATTTATTTGGAAGAACAATGCCATAAACAGTCTACCCCAGGAATAGAGTATTATGCATATGTGTGGCTTAAGCAGTGCTTGACGGTAGACACTGAACACACCGAAATTCTTGCCGCCCGAGGCTTGAGGAAATGGCTAATCCTTACTCTCATTGTGATGTTCAAGGAGTGCCCACCCCTGCTTCTTGATACCATTTCTGAGGTGCCAGAGATTCAGATGACAAATGACATTTTTATTCCTGACATGCTACTTTTTATTATATCATTGAGAAATAAAGTTCAATAAGTGACTTCTGATAATACTTTACTGCAGTCTTTATGAAAGATCGATTCCATTAAGTAGGTACATTTCAGTTGCTATTACTTCGAGTGATGCCATAATGTACTTGAAATGCAGTCTTTAGTTAATAATAGCAAGTTTATTGAGTGTGTTAGAGATGTGCTAAAGCACTTACTTTTGGGCCAGGTATCAGCCAAGAAATAGCATTTCAGCCCAGCATGTTTTCTATGTATTGTCCCTCCAAATCCAGCAAACACTTATATACAACTTAGAAAATACAAACATATGTGCAATCATCTGAAAGCATGCACGGTCACGTAAAATATTGGAGCAACTTCACTGACGAAGACCTGAAAGACACCTTGGACTTGGTTATTTGGAAAATGTCTCCCAGGTCAAACTGTTCACCAAACAAATTCAGGTTTACCTGCATAGGAACTCAGAGCTTCAAAAGGATTGAAAATCCTTTTGAAAAGAGTCAGGCAACTAGAACGAGAAACAAAGCCAATGTATTTCAAACAGTGACATACCCTGTGCCAATAAGTCAAAGCCATGTATGGTAAGATGGGACTTATTGGAACACTATGTGGGAGTTTCTGTTCTCTCATAGTCATCAAGGAAGCATGATGTGAGTGTCTAGTCCCAACAGAATAAATAAACTTACCAAAATAAGTCATGAAACCCTTCAAGAAACTTGGGTATCCAAAAGGGGCAATTGTTAAAGGAACTGTGAAGTTTTAATAATATAGGGAAGTACTATTCATCTATTGTTCCGTTAATAAGCAGTCTAAAGCTTGGTCTGCACATTATAGAACCAATTATGCTTTTGAGGAAAAGATAAACTTACATAGAAAGCAGGCTGGAAGTGTGTGCTTAGAAGCCTTGACAGTGGTATGCATACATAATGAGGGTGCAGAAGATACTGCACATTATTCTAGCTTTCTGATTTATTAAATAATTAAAATATAATTTTTAGTTGCATCAGATGTACTCAGGCAATTTTTAGTTTGTTTTTATGAGCTTTTTAAAAAAATTGTTCAGCACATTGGTAATGGGAAGTTACTGACCATATGACTAATACTTAGAGAAATTCTTAAAAATGATTTGGGGTCTTACATGGTAAAATTTTTTTACAGATTTGAAAAATCTTAGGTGGGAATACTTATATCATAACTACAATCTCAATAAAATGGAGTGGCACAATTTTATATTTAATATTAATTTCCTTGCTCAGACAAACAAAGGATAAGTCCTGTTATCTCACCGTAACATCTCTCTATTTTTTTATGACTTTCTCTCCGGCTTTGGAAAACAGAAGTCCTGCGTGTTCACCCGACATTGTGCAGGGATATTTGTGGACAGCATGCAACCCTGACAGCGGTGATACCAGGCAACCTCTCCAAGATAAAATGTCAGATTGAGTTCATCAGCATGTGAAAATACATTAGGATTTATCCTGATTAGGAAAATAGCAATCAAAGCATTCGAATCTCCTCACTTGTTGAGACAGATGGCCTATCTTTATGAAGGCAAATATCCAAAAACAACAACCCACTACCTTATCTTTCAAAATATGGTGCTCAGAATCATCTTGGAGAAAAGCTATTTAAGCCTAATAAAGCCATATGCTCAATGAATTGCTTTATTCTGTAGCGTGGTATAGACACAGACTGCTTTTCTGCAATGTCCTTACTATATCTGCCTTCTTGGCGACTCATTTATGAAAATTAACAAATACTTCCAAACAAGGGATACATTGATACAGAGAATTTGGCATTCAGATTGAAAAAGAAACATTAAATGTATTTAAACAAACAGCCTCTGATTTCCCAGCGACTGTCCCTATAGAGTTCATTCAGTGTTTGAAGATCAGATAAACTGACAGCCTCCTTTGTGTACATAAAGCAGATCTAAAATTATTGCAGAAAGGATTCCTCAGAGCAAGGCAACTTCCCTGCTGTTCTTATGTACTTAAGTTAGAGAGTGACCATGAGACTGACAGAAATGTGCAGGATTCTGGGTGCTACTTTTTAATTATATATTTGAGAGAGTCTTCTTAAACTTTTATACATATAAGGCATATGTCAGTACATTGAATCTAGTACTGCAAAGAACATTCAATATTGAGTTAATCTTCAAGTCCTGTGTACATAATGCAGTGGATATACAACCTATAAACTTGATCCAGAAGGTGATCCAGAAGATAAGGCTCAAAGTTGAATGGGAATTTTTTGTTTTGTTTTGTTTCATTTCTAATGATTGTAGTCATTTTAGAAATTCCAGAATAGTGCAAATTCTCTGAAAAAAAATTCATGAGTTTTATGTTTAAGTGAGGCACACTCCAAACTGAGTTTGGGAATTTGCTTACTTGGGAGGCATGGGACAGGTCACTTAAATGTTAGGAGAAGGAAGGAGAGCATGATGAACTATAATCAAAACTACAGTAAATCATAAAAAAAAAAGACCCAACAGTTGGCTTACACTTACATAATTTACATCACCTTAGCTGGGCACATTGAGACCTTTACTGAAATAAATGGGCCATTATTCTCAGAGTTCAGGAGCATGGTCTACATTATCACATTCCAAAATACAGTGTTTGATACCCCATTATCTCTGAGTGCAAAAGTGGGTTGATAATGAAAAGTAACTGAATAACAGCTTAAAATATTACGACTAGATCCTGGGAGACTTGAAGAAATCTGAGTTATACAATATTCTAAATTAGTAGAACGCTATGGAGGAGTGTCAGGCTTGTTATTAAAGCTCTAGGAATTTGCCCCAGAAGACTCCCCCAAGCACAGAGTGTTCCTGAAATAATCCAGACTTCCCATTTCCGTCTCTCAGTTACTACATGCTCTGTTTATACTATTTTACATTCTCACAATAGCATGTTCACCTGCCATACATCTGTTTTGATTGAATTGCTGATCAAAGTGTGTGTGTGTGTGTGTGTGTGTGTGTGTGTAAAGGAATACAAGACAAAAGTGTAAATCCCAGCAAAACATTTCCTACTTACATGGACATACCTTCATAGGAGGCATTGTTAAGACTGGCCATTGAAATGCTTTCTACATGCCCAACTGGTTCTTAAATTTCAAGCTGCCACACTGGGTATAGATAACTAGAAGGTTCACTTGGAGTTATATTGCCATTTCACTTAGCTCTTACGTGACTCTGAGTCCAGGGGGCATTTAGAATCCTGAAAGCCCCGACACCTGGACCAAAGCTTCTCCTACACAACAGACACAGAGCAGCAACGCAACAGGGAGTGACTAAAAATTGATTTGAACAATGTTTCTTGAAGCGGTGTCTCCACAGCCCTGACACCATTGTCAAGGAGGATGAATGGAAGGTAGGATGGGGAAGATAGAGGTGGATCACATCCCCCTGCTCCACTCCCAAGACTTCAAAATCAGTAAGTAGGGTGCACTTCCCACATCAGTTAGCTTCCCAGGTGAGTGACCTCAGAGTATAGTCTACTAATATATCGACTACTGACTAGTGTATGGCCAAGCTTGCAAACCAAGTACAAACTTTGAAAACATTATTTTTTTTTCAGGAACATTTGAGAAGAAACTCATCACAGAATATCTTTCTGTGAGAAAAGCTGAATCCTACAAATTTGTTACTGCCTACGTTTATGTAGGAGATAATTTTATTTATTTACATTTTGTCATGAAGGTTCCTGTTCAGGACTCTTAAAAGTAGTGAAAGAAAATGTGAACTGGTTTTTAAGCAATACCTCTGTAAATCAATAATGATAGTAAATAATATACCAGAGGAAATAGAAAGGTTAGGCAGTTTATGCTACTAAATAGTTGGGAAAAAGCAAAGAAGGAAAAAAACAAAACAGTAACTGTTGACTTACTGCTAAAGGCTGCTCAATCAAAACTGATCAAAATTTTGGCCCAATCTTGCATAATCCCCTTTGAAATGTTGTCATGTCTGTCAGTTTAGTCATACCCTAAGATGTTGCATGTTTAACTATCGAGAGAAGCGTGAAGAATCGGAAAATATGTCATAAAACGTGACTTCAGTTATAATTTTAAAATATATATTTAGTACAGGGACAAATTTAGAATCTTCAGGGCTCAAGGCTGTTCGATATCTTGCCAAAGTTTCCCTTGTGCTGGAGCTAAGGGTTACAAATCTATTCTTGCCATCAATCTAAAATTTAGCCAAGGGATGCCTCATAGAGGGAAGATGTGTTTTAGTGCATCTAATTTGAGCCATTATTTGCAAAAGCTGTTGCTCTGCTGTTTTTGCTTGTTTGGTTGGTTCATTGGTTTTGATTTTCTTAACTGCATGTAATAGTCATTATGAATGACAATTAAGAAGACAATTCTTGTCATCTTCATACATTAATTTTTCTATGTGAGCCTAGGTAGAGTCCAGTGTCATTTCCCAATTTATCAGTTTGAGGAATTGTGTCAATGTGTATTCTTGTTTCCATTCAGACTCTGAAGATAGTATACATCTCAGATTGAGTACTGATAAAAGCATGCGCGCGCGCGCACACACACACACAGACACACACACACACTTTTCACCCAGGTAGAAGTATGCTTGTCAGACTTACTAGCCACAGAGTGTACACAGATGAACTCTGGTGAGGGTGAGGTCAAGGTCCATACCCCTGAGGGTACTAATATAAAAGATTGTCAGTTTGATACCTCGATGTTGTATTATTACCAGAGCCTACAAAGCGGTCTTCCGTGCATTGTCTAATTTGAATTTTCTGAAGCATGCAGTCACTGCTCACATACCCGAAATATTTATCCAAACACACTATAGGTTTACCTCCCTCACACACCCATCCATCCATTCATCCATCCATCCATCCGTTTCTTTCTGAGCAGAGCAATAAAAATCAAGCAAGACCCTATGACTCACGTATGGAACCAGTATGATTTACAGCCAGGCTGAGTCTAAAATCATAAAACTTTCAGGACGTGGTTAATATATAACCATCAAAATAACAGAGTGCAATTCTAAATTTATGAGGCTTAACTTAACACTGAATATCAAATAAGAATCACATTGATCTCTGTAGCGGATGACTTAAAAACACATTAGATGGTATAACTGCAAGACACTACATTGATTTAGGCATAAAATGCATAGCACTCAATGCTTTACCACCCAACGTCTCTCAGTGATGAACAAAGCTCTTGTTTATTGATGGAAGGAAAATTATTTGTTTTGTTATATTACACTGCTCACAGAGATGTCTTGCATTTAGGCTAAGTAAACATGATTCGAATCACATTTAGCAAAGGGTGACATTGCACGGACATTTTACTGAATTTACACTTGAGTCTCAAAATAACTAACAGAAACATTATCTCAATGAGAGTTTTCTCCCTTTTTTAACAGAAGAGATTCATACAAGGTAGGCACATTTGTGGAAATACACATTGCTGTGAACTACGAATAAAAACAATGAGGCAATATTGTAAACTTATTAATCAGACTATCGAAAAGCATATTTAAAAGCTAAATCTTATGATAAACATGCTATATAAATGTCCTGTTTTTAAAGACCTTTTGCTTAAAAACATTCCATGACTTCAGGATTTGGACACTCAAACAGCCACAGGTGTCTAGGACCGCAGACTTAAAACAGGTAAAGTTGGTCTGTCTGAGATTAAAAAAAAAAAAAAAGCTAGGTGAGAGTTGGTGATCCTTGGTGACCTATGAGAATGCTAGGGTCCGTGTTAGCTGGCTGGAAGCTTCCCCCTGCCAGGCATCACGTCGTATTGCTATGTCTGGGTGGATGAAGGTACCAGCAGAGCTGAGTTTCCCATGGATGATAGAAATTCAGGTTCTGCTTTGAGGTCTCTTTGTCAAGTGTTCTAGCATGACGAAATAGAAACCAATATGCCCACTAAGTTTAACCAATGATAATACAGTTTTCAGTGGCGCCCACTGCTGGTTACAGGTTTCTCAGGCCAAGCTGAGAATGGCGCTCTTGTGGGAGAATAAGCCTTAAGATGCCTGAGCGGGAAATTCGGGGAAAGGCATGGGTATTCGGGCTTTAGAAATATGCATGGGAAACACCAGCTGAGTTAAATATCCATTAACGTTTTACTAAATGGACCCTGTTCTAGTTTAAGTTACCATCAGGCGGGTAATAACTGCGGGATTCTAGGTGCTTGCAATTGTATGCAGGTGAAGTAGGTTGCCAAGACCCCAGGAGAAGCAAAAAAGAATCTACCTGTTAGTTTAACAAACAATATATGTTGGAAGCCAGCTGTTAGGCCCTTTGCACATGGCTGCTCTTTCTGCCTCTGTTGAAACTTCAGAATAGATAGGTAAATCTCTATAGAAACACCAAAACATGGAATTATATAGATATTTTAATAAGTAAATGGAACTGAAAAAGGAATACTAAACTTCTAACACTGCAGTTAAGCAAGAGACCCACAACTATTTGCAACATGTATTTTACCTGATAGGGTATTTGGGGAGGTATTTTGTTTGGGGTTCATTTTTTTCTTCATAATAAATTAACTTATTCCTTCTTGTGGCATGCAAGGTGGACTAAGATGTTAAAAAATAATATGTTTTCTAATTATTATTGATATTTTCAGAACAGATTAAACCTTAATAATATGAATTGTTCTTGCTGGATGACCCACTCCACACCTCACCATAAAACTCTGGGTTTTCTGCTACTCTTAGGAGATCTTCTGAGTTCTGTGTCTTATTAATAAGCCCAAAGACCCTGTATATAGACAGAACTGAGTTGTTCCCCTACTGATGCGATTAATATATTTTAGGCAAGTAAAAATGTATTGGTTTTGAAAGAAAACCTCATGGCTATAATGCTTCCCTTACAATTCTCTGTGGCAATGACCCCCATGCTACTGGCCAAAGTAACTTGTGGAGTTAAGCTGGACTTGCAGGGAACGTATTCTCTGCACCACGGTATGTCTCTAGTAATGTAATTTGAAGTGCTAGGGCCCCTTGCATCCATTTCTGAATCTATTATTAGTTGATTAAATTAGCTGGCTGGATCAGTACAGTGAGAAGAGACGCCGTAATGATATTATAGAATTAGTATGCTATGATGAATTGTCAGGAGAAGTAATTGTGACAGCCCTGGGGCCATATGCACTTAGCCATGCAATTTATAGTCATTTGGAGAGCCAAGGACTTTTCAGTTTGGGTTAGGAAACGTGTTCCTGCTTTTTGACAGAGTATGTGTGTAAGAGCGCATGTGTGTGCCATGGAACGGGGTGGGGCGGCAGGCCGTGACAGTTTAGAAGGAAATCAAAAAGTCCCTCTTCTCAGCCACTGGCATTTGGATAATTTTCAAGGGATAATCCAAATAGCATGGACGTCATTATTGCAGCCTCGCCAATTCTTTTATATAGGTCTATGTGATAGCCCCATATTGTTATTGTTGCCGACGAGAATTGTGCTTTAGGTAAGATAAAAGTTAATGCAATCTGGTATCACAGCTTCTCTGGTTAGGGAACACTAAATTCTCATCTACGGATTGCCTTGCAGGGATCCTGAAAACATTGCTTGGCTTGTTTTGATTTAGGCACATGTGGGCCTCCTAATTACCAGTAGTTTTTAAGCAACACAAAATGTAACAATCTTTTTTGTTTCCCCTCTTTTCATTGCAACTATTTACAAGATAAACAGACTGTCAGATGCCTCTAAGAGCCTGGTGATGACCGTGGCTAGCAATATAAACCCAGGCAAAAGACCGCATTAAACCAAATCTATTGCAAAATTACCAAAACGTGTATAGATGTGAAGTCACCTCACCTCACCACAACTCCTGTAGGAGAATCATCCCCTTTCTGTACCTCACTTTTTTTTATGATTGCTGGGCTGCAATAAGAGTTGTAAGCATGAGGAACATGGGTGCAGCATTGCTCTGAAGCAGAATCACGGAGGAACCTTCTTTTCCTTTTAGCCACTTATAAAAAATACGCTGTATATAGCCAACCCCTTTTTCTTTCCATTAGGATCTGTTGCCAGATCCCAAAGCAGGGGTTTTGGGTTGATTTTTCCTTTGTCTTGTCATAGTCACTGCTTTCATTAAATCATAAGGCAGTCTCAAAGTTCTAACCTTGAATCGATGAGAAAGTATTCCAATCAGGCCTTACTTTCTGTCTTAGCCACTTCCCTTTGCTTCCAACACAGACTACTCAGAATCATTATGTTGGAGGCACATCATCCGTTCCCCTACGGGTGGGCACTCCACACTGCACATCCATCCCTTTCCACCTCCCCGTCACTGTCTCTGCTGTTCTCCACCTCCCCAGAGCTCCCATCCTGGAGTTATTTTTGATTCTCCTCCTTCATCCTCCACATCCAATTTATCACCAACACCTGCTGCCTCTTTCCCAGCAGTCCCTTAGATCAGACCTCCTTCCGTTGCCACCACCTCCATCCCCATCTCCTTTCATCCTTCTGCTCCTGGAGTGAAATGCCCTCGTCTAGTCCATCTCCGTGCCGCCTCCAGCTCCATGCCAATGAACCTATCCACACCAAGCTGCCAGGCAGATATTTGAAATTTGGATTACATCCGTTCCTGTTGCCTCCCTGTGGCATGGGGCCTTTTGCTTATTCATATTTCAGCCCACAAAGTGCATGTGCTGTTTGTCTCTCTCTCTCTCTCTGTTGTTCTTCCCTGGCACATGGGATTCATTGGGTATAGCTGTCATGTATTAAACTCCGTGCCAAGCGCTGTGCTAAGTGGTTTTCATACATTATCTTCCCTAATTTGTGTGGCATATGCAGCGTGATTCCCTTTTCATAACTGATGAATCATAAGTGTGAGAAAACTTGCCCACCAGTATAAATGAGAGCTAGCATCTGAAGAATCCCCCCCCCATGCCCCATATGACTCCACAAGGAAGCCATCAACCACCACGCAACACAGGCACTCACTGGACATGGCTGTGCGCTGTTCCCCAGGTGTGTACTGAATCAGTATTAATTGTTCGGGCAATTCATGACCCTCGTCTTCTTTGTGTACACTCAGAGACTGACCCTACCTTTTGCTTGGCCTTTATATATTCATTTGACTGCATTAATTTGCATTGAATAATGTATCACTTAAGGCTTGCACTCATACTTCTTCACCAAGACCCCAATCAAATGAACTGCTTTGCAGAAATAAATAGAATCAAAATATTATGCATTCTACAAGGCAGTATTTTGCCCCTATAATAACTGACAACATACCAACATCAAACGTACCAACTTTGGTGCTTGGTATGGGTGAGGTGAGTTTGCTGTTGTATTAGTTTTGTATGTTTCTGAAAAGCTGTATGAACTTAGCTTATGTGACCCAAGGAAAATAAAGTGTTACAGACACACTCCTGGCCATCTGGCTATCTTCAGAACAATGATCAAAGCATGCATGATGCAGGAGCATGACCAATTGAAAGACAAGGAGTTCTGTTCACTTCCAAACCAGTATGTAGATAATACCGGATAAACAATTTGTTCCACAAAGTATTCTAAGTTGTTTTAATATTTCTTTTATATTTTAATAGCACTTTAAGATCCATGTATTTTTCCTTTTTTTTTTTTTTGAGAATCTCATACTTGGACATAATATAATGTAATCATGTCCTACCCCCTCCAACTTTTCCGGGATCATTCCCCATATGTCCCTCTCCAAAGTTCATGTCCTTTTAAGAAAAAAAAAAGCTAACCTGCTAAGTTTAATTTGTGCTGTCCATATGTGCATGAGTATAGAGCTAGCCACTAAGGCATGGGCAACCTACTAGTAATGACACCGCTACAGAATGACACCCCTCCCCCCCCAGGAGCAACAACCCACTGCCAATAGCTCTTCAGCTATGGACAGACCTAATATCTTTTCTAAATGGGAAAGGTTAATACTTAATATTTTGTTTTGCTTTACCCTCGCACCTTATTTAATGATACCATTTGTAACTTTGGGATTCGACCATCCTCCAAAATGCTACATAATTTACTTTTTTATCACAACCTTTGGGTATTTGTTTTTCCCCCTTGGAATATGAATGACAGGGTGAGGTCTTTCCTTCCTTCCTTACGAAGAACTGGGCCTGGTTGATTCTACTTTCGTCTTTGATTTCAAGGCCACCACAGAGCTTGGAGTGATTCTCGTGCCTGTGAAACTGGAGGAGCTGAGACAGGAAGTTTACGAGTTCAATGTCAGCCTAGGCTACAGAGTGAACCCCTGCCTGAAAAAATAAAAAATAAGAACACAGAAAATATGAATATATTTTTGGTGTACAAAGCATACCTGAACTAAGTAAGCCAGGGAAGAGACAATTTTGAAAATTTATGAGGAAAAGATTTAGCACAGATTAACAAAGTAAAGCCACCAAATTGTAAAAATACTGTCAAAGTTCTATTTAAGAATACTATCAATGACAGTATTTATAGAAAATATAACTTTAAAATATATAAATTTATATTTGCAAATATACTCAGTCTTCACACAAAGTGTGCTCAGGGGATCTAGTAAGTAAATATCACTGACTTGTTTGGTTGTGATAATGATAGCCAGACAGAAAGAACAGAGAAGAGCATTCTATTTTAGTTGGATGGATACTGAACTCTAGTTAAAAATAAATTTTATAGATAACAATTATACAAAGATCAAAAATATTTTAGAGGTTTCCAAAATGCAGTTCAACGTTTAAAAAACAATTTTCAATCTTTCCGATTGGCATCTTACAACATGCATTTATATGAGCAAATCCACACATTTGTGCTAAGTTTGAGCTTTTAGGGATCTTAGTGCCTGGATTTAACAGGTAAAATGGTCTATCTATACCTAACGCTTCAAACAGTTTTCAAATACTCTTGGTGTATTTTAAAAGTATTTGAAGAAATAATTCATCAGGTCATACCTCTGTCCCTATTTGAGCATTTTTTAAGACTTTTGGTTTTGTTCTGAGAGAAGGTCTAAGGTAGCCAGAGCTGACTGCAAATTCAGCACAAAGCTGAGAAAGAACTTGAATTTCCAATTCTCCTGCCCCAGCCTTCTGGGTGCTGACATTATAGTTCCTAATGCAGTGATTGGAAAGGCTCCTGAGTGATTTCACATTTCCCCTCTCTGTAAGAAGACAAGACGGGTGGGAAGAATAGGGTTACAGGACCGCTGGCCCTGTCTAGAGTGCTGTAAAGTGAACTGTCTAAACACTGAATGTAAATGCCTGGACGAACCCTGTAGTATCCCTGTGAACCCAGATACCCTTGCAGCAAGGATCCCACACTGGAGGTAGGGAAATTGAAGACTTCTCTGCTTTCAATGGAAACACCCTGCTCAGCGGGGAGCCCAGGAAGATTTGTTCAAATGAAATGAGCTTATAATCAGGCTTTCATCCAAAGATGGGGAGAGACACAACATCCAGTAGTTGGATAATGCATCTTGCCAGGGGATCACAAATGGATTTCTCTGTGTTGTGCAGCTTCATCATCTCTACTGCATATTTCAAACTGCAATCACAAAAATATTCCATTTCAGACTGCTAAGAAGAAGGGCCATGCATGACACTGGATGCTTGTGTTTCCTTTTCGTTCCTCCATCCCTCCCTCCTTCACTCCCTCCCTCTACTCTAATCCTCTCTCTCCTCTCTCTCGCTCTCTCTCTTTCCTCTCTGTCTCTGTCTCTGTCTCTCTCTCTCTGTCTGCAACAAGGAGTTACAGATTGTCAGAACTTGCCATTTTTTTCACTCTTTCTGTTTCTTTTTATGAGTCGCCCCTCTCTTCCTGATCTTTGCAGTTGCTGGAACAATATTATGCTAGCATTTAAAAAATTGGGGTCATGGCTGCATTTACTCATAGAAGTTAGTCAACTGAGAGACACAAATTAGCTGCTAATCAGGACTTAATAAGTGCTTTCCAGTGCCTTGTTTGAGTGCTTGCGTGTGAACATATCGATTGGCAAAGCCTCCTCTTGGACGGACGGTTGGTGAAGTGGGTTGATTCCGAAGGTGGATAAAATGCATGGCTAGATCTTCCGTCCAGTGTGCCGTTGACAGGCTGTTGTTTATCACAAGGTTTTAGTGTCCTTAATGAACTGTTAACAAGTTGTCAATTACAGTGTTTATGCAAATTAAGGATGGAGACACTGAAGGATTGATGTGCCTGGAGTTAAAAACAAATGTCTCCTTGAAATATTTCAAAGTAAATTTGTAATATTTCTTTTAATAACTGTCTTTGAGTATGTGCTTCTCCTTGGCCACAAAACAACTCGCTGGAAAAAAAAAAATGATGGCCGGGGCTTTTGCTCACTGTGATGCAGGCAGATCAAAACACAAGTCTCTGTGATGCGCTGTGTTTTATGTCAGCAGTCCTGGGATCATTTTCATTCACCTTATGCCATACACAAAGTTCAACTTTAAGTTTTCTGTAATTCATAGGTAAGTGTTTTGTGACTTTCATGTCAGGACCTCATTCTACTTGTAATTCCTCCACTGACAACCAGCTGTCACCATGAACACCAGCACTGAATGTCTTGAATCCTTGTCTGTTATGAATTATTCTCTCTTAAATAAAACTGTTGGATACAAATGCTTTGTGGCCTGGGTATACAGGTCATACATAAGTCAAATTATTGTCAAAAATGCACAGGCTCTATATCCCGTCCCCAGTACCACCACACAAACTTTGTATGATTAGGATGTATGTAACTCTGTAGATGTTCCTTTAAAATATCTTCTATAGAAATACACAGTATGGTCAGCATATTCACTAATCTCCCATATTGCTTAATTTTCCCATTCATAAACTCGTCAATTCATTGGCCCAGTATACTCCTTGCTTCCTTCAAAGTCCATACAACTGTACCATTTTCTAGGTGCCCAGATAGAATGAGCGAGTTCCTGCCTGCATCCCCTCCAGAACATTTTCAACAGGTGAACATCTTCCTTCCTTTGGCCTCCCACCCAAATTACACACGTGGATGTGAGGATTCAGGCAGAGCTTGGCTAGCCCGCTCTTCCTGCCCATGTTTGCCTTGCTCACTATCAGGAGTGCTGTCCCCTTGGGGCTCTCCTGAAGGTCTTCTGCCCTTAACTTTATCTTACATCAAAACATATGAAACGGTTCCTGATATTTAGAGAACTGGTAATTTTTCTGGAGTCCCTTTTATTTTTAATCACCGTGATCAGAATTTTGCCCAGATACTAACTATACGAGAGCAATCCCTGAAGAAAGCTTCACTTTTCAAGGTAATTAAAGCAGACATCCTGCAAAAGCTTTTAATATTCCCCCCAGAAATGTGAAATTACCCCTTGTTTTGTTTTGTGAAAGTCATGTTTTCATTAGACAAGATGGATATTTTATGTAAAAAAAAATTGTTCAGCTTCAGTGTGGAAATTTTTGCATTTGTTAACAAATTATTCCATAAGTATTGAAAACATTCCTGCCACTTTAGGAGTTTTTTAGCCTTATACTCTCAGCTCTGAGAGTTATAATGGTTCATAAAAAACATATCATATCTGCAAAAAAAAATTGAAAGTACATATCTATTTTAAGTGATGGATTAAGCTGTTTTATTATAAGTATATAAGAAATACCATAAATATTTGCCAATGAAATGTAGTTCTCACATGGTTTTGCACAGTGCGGTTTGATGTTGATGTCCAAGCGGAATGTAGATGGCTTTATATGTTTGGCTACGGCCCCTCCATTGCAGTTTTAGACATTTGTTTGTCAGTGTTGAAAATGTAAATCCAAAAGTTGCAAGCATCTGTAAGTTCTTCTCAAACACCACTTAGCTCCTCCCAAGACCGATGAGGCAGAGCAAAACTGTGACTCTGTTGGCTGATAAAACAAGCCAGGCGATAACCCAAAGAGCTAAAAGAAACGGGTGAGTTGGGCTTTGGAGAAGCAGAAGGGGAAGCGGCTATAAGCGTGGGTTCTAAGATTAACAAGGGTTGTGACTCTTGACCTTCATCTGTAAATGGTAGCGCTAATAGGCCCTAGGACGGCCTTGCTCATTAAATTTCAGTTAGTGGTGTTGAACAAATACAGCTCCTTGAGAACTGCCTGCACGGTACTATTGTAACAATCCTTCAGTGTCAGTATAATGGTTTTTTCATCTCATCTAGATTTTGTTGTTTGGTGAATATTCTTGCCCCCCCTTTGAGTGTTGCTACTTTATTTGAGAATTTGTCCATTTTGTGCAGAAATAAAATAAATACAAGGTATACTGTTATATCCTATTTGATCTAGTTTTGAAGCTTAGTAACTATATGGACTTGGAAAAATGAAGCTGACTTTCTTTAACTACTAAACAGTTCTGGGAGTAATCTCCACATTGTGATGATGGTGACCGATGACTGTTATGGAGATAAGGACAGTTCTGTTGATAATAATTAGCAGTGGTGGTGATAGTGTTGATGGCAATGCCTTTTTCATAGGCTTCTGTGAAGATGTAGCGAGTTAGTCCTTTTTAAAGACTGAGCACAATGCCCGGCACCCAGCAAAGTATTTACCTTTATCGTTACAAGTAGTACTGTTTCCATTACCACCTTTCCACTTAGGAAAGATGTGTCGTGTCTGCAACCCCTGCCGTGCACTAAAGCACCACCCTAACACAGCTGCTTTCATTATAATGTGGACAGTAGGAAGCCCCTTCAGCAACAGTGAGGTGAGCCAGCCACCTTTTCTTTCCCCAATTCCTTACTCCTCTAAAGGGATGCCAGGGTGTTGTCAGAGTTACCATTTGCTTTCTCCACTCTCCCTATTGTGGTTAGAAATGGAATGAGTACCCACACAATGTCCTGTTCCAAGACTCTCCCTGATTTTTGATCCCAGATGTGAGTCTGAGAGAAAAATGCTGCCAGTGATTGCTCTGGAATTTTCCGTGTGTCACATTCAAAATAAGTTTTCAAAACACATTTCTTTTCTTGAATCCTAACACTAAAACATGCCTATCAACAGCAACATCATCAATTCAAATATGTGTCCTTTTATTCAAGATACTATTTTAAAAGCAATCTGGTCAAGATTTTATCCTAAAATATGAAGACTTCTTGCTAATGTTTTCATTTAACCAATGCTTTCCAAGGCTCAGTGGGATTTGGTTCCAATTTTTGTTTGGCTACTGTGATATCCAACTCTACTACTTTGCCGTCTCCTTCAAGATATAGTTAGTTGTCAGTACGTTTGGAACTTTCTGTTTGTCATACCTATATATTTTTTCTGTTTAGAGATTTTCACAAAATGTCAAAAAAAAATGGAGAGTTGGCAGCAAGGGAAATTCTGAAAAGTATATGCTGTGCATTTATTTAGACACATAATTGATCATCTCAAAGATGATGTTCACTATGTATATGTCACATAAAGAATTTGTCCTTTCAAGATCCTATGCTAAAATTCACAAGGACAGATGTGTTTGGGATGTGGTTTCCCAGGCAGAACACTGGAAGAAACTTAAGGGAAAGGGAGTTATCATTCAATCAAAATGTCTTCATCTGTTCAATTTTTTATTTTAAAAAATTAAATGACTACCACTTAAAGATAGAGAGGAGAGAATTGGAAAATAGATGCACAGGAAGATAAAGGGTAGAAAGAGAAGAAGAAAGGAAACAATGAGAGGAAAAGACTAAAAAGAATCAGAGAAAGGAAAGGAAGGAAGAGAGAGCAGAAGTCAGATCCTGTTTTCAGTGTCTGTGGCACGGATATCCTTGTGCTTTTTCATCACCTTATAATTTTCTCTTTGTTATTCTTTTATTACCATTAAGTTTTGCAAGACTCTTAATATCTCCTTTCTAAGCAAATACTCTCTTCCTGCAAAGAACAAAATGGCATGGGAATCTGAGATAAAGATGTCTTCACATTAGATTGTGATTTATTTCTAAGTACCATCTCTGGGTATTATGACTTCACTGAATTAGGAAACAGATCCTAGAATTTTCTAACGTAGTGAGGCTTAAGTATTCACTATGTCATTAAGTGCCCTATGAACAGTCCCAAGCAGAACATAGTTCATAACATTTTTGGTTTTGTTAACTTTGACAGGTTAATAAAATTCTTAAATAATTTTGTTGCTCTTCATTTACAAAATAGCATTTTGTTCTTCAATGTGTTGATAATGAGATTCCACTTTTATTGTCTAATGCATAGATGAGAGGTTCACTTCATTTTATTTCACCCATCTCTCTTCTCTCTATTGCACACACACACACACACACACACACACACACACACACACACACAGTTGACCTCTTCAAAAATCTTTTGCACTTGGGAATAAAGAATTTGAAGTTTCCCACCTGTCTTTGCAAAAAAGAAAAATGATTTTTTTCCCTAGGTGGCTTTTCTAGGTGTCATGTGGAAGGCTTGAAGGATGTAATTGGTCATATCTCAAAATGGAATAACCTTGTTTTAGTATAAAACAATGAACAGTTGGTAGGGGTGACATTTTCTTTGTCCTTAGTTCTCATTATAAATGATATCTGCCTTGAATAATTGTGCAGTCAACACTGGGCTCTCTGCACAGGGAGGAAATTTCTTTTCCCCAGTGGTTGTCGGGAACTCAGTGAAACTAGTGTTTCTGTTTGTTCATCGGGTTCCCCAACGTCCTCCTAGTTCTCTGTGAACACATTCCCCCACTATTAAGAATAAAATCCTTCTCCATTACTTATGCTCTGAAAGTGTTAGACCCTTTTCTTTCTGCATCCCACAAAGTATTGTAATACACACAGGCACTTTTCCCCATGCCTGGCAAGTCTATAAATGGAATTTTTGAATGGAAATCCTATGATATAAATACACTTTCAAGCTTTTTCATAGTCCTACCTGCTTCGCAATCAGCCGTCTTCCCCTTCAAAATCAATGCCTCTCATTAAGACAGCTTCTGGCAGGGATGAGGGGCTAGCATCAGTGTGTAGAAAAGTGGTCATGATTTTGCCTCTGGGTCTGTTTTAATTGTTCTTCTCCATGCAGCAAGCCCTACGGTTTGAGTAGTCAAGAATTCATTTGTAAGCTCACCTCCCCTGTTAGTCCAAAGATTGTTGTGTGGGCCAAATGAATTCATCCCAAATTGTTTACTGGACACCTACTCTCTGTGACAAGCCCTGCTATGTACGGCTCTGCACACATACCTGCCAAGAAAGCAGTCTCCATGCTTACAGAATTTGATTTTAGGGTCGGGGAATTGGACCTGAGAAAGAACAAAACAAAAATTATGAGTGAGGAAGGCTGCAGAATAGATAATGCATGAGTGGAGGTGGAGAGGGCTTCCAGAAAGCCAGAAAATTCTCTCTGAAGATCGTAACAGATATTGAAAGGGAATTACCCCCATGAACACTTCAGAAGGACAGCATGCCGTGTGTCCTGAGAAGAATGGATATGGGTTAGATCCGAAAGGACAATCCAGAGTACCGACCGATGTAGCTGAGAGGGACGCAGGATGGAGGCAACATGGTCAAAAGCCAGGAACTTCTATTTCATGTCTTTGAGAAGCCCTTGGAAGGATTTTTAAGAGAGGTTGTGAAATTGACATTTTAGTAATAATAATTTGTATAGATTGAATGTTGGCGCTATTACCATCCACATTCACTGTTTCCTTATCTATAAAATGAGCATTGTTGTGGTCATCATAACACATAGCACAGGGTAGGTATTAAATAAATAATCAGCTGAAAATTCTGTGTTTACAGTACACATTCAATAGGGGAAGTTATGTGCTTAAGTCTTTTTATATGTCCCCTTGGTTACCTGACCTGGACCATTCAATATTTTGTGTGCTTTCCTCTTCTCCCCTCATATCTGTTTTTTTTTTTTTTTTGACAATTTTCTCTGAGATTCCTGGCATTTGGACCTCTGGAGATGGTGGGGGGCCTAGTTTACTGTCTGTTAATTTTAGCTCTTCTCGGCGGGAGGTGCCATCACAAGTAGAATAACCAGGGAGAGTGTGAGGCGGTCCAGCCTATTAAGGGGCCCCATGGGGCTGCCCTCACAGCAAAAATCAAAACAGGCAAACAGCATTCCCAAGCACACAGGGGCTTTAGGGGTTTTTTAAAGATGGACATTCCCCCGATTAATAACATAACTGCTAAAAGTGAATGTGACAGCTCTCAAAAAGTTTCTTCTAATGACACCATTGCTAATCCCAACTCACCCTGTCTTCCCTACCAATCTCAGAGGCAGGCAGCTGCTACCGTGTTACTCAGTGAAGAGTATTTAGAGTTTACATAATAGCAAAAAAAAAAAAAGAATATTAAATTCTCCACCCCATCGTATACATTCTGTGTGTCTTTTCAAGTCAACTGTTTCACAGACCCTGAGAGTTTCTCAAATTTTAATGATTCAGAATACATAGTTTAATGCCTGGCACAAAAAACAATATCCAAATAACGAGGTATAGTTTGTCCTGTGTTTAATTTGAGGATTTGCAACCCTAACCTTTCATACATACAAAAAATGGAGTTAAACCTTTAAATATAAAATAAATGAACTAGGAAACTTTATTGTTAGTCTTGCCATAATATTACTGTGAAATTTTCATAGAGAGGGTATAACATTTAGATTGCAGATCATTAAGACAATTGCTAATTTCTTTTTATCTGAGCCATTACGTTCAGAGGCAAATGATACACCTTATTTTATTGCTTAATACCAGCCTGTGAAAAATGAAGATATTTTTAGAAGAGAATTATGAACTAGTTCAGGATGGTTCCCCCATATTTAACTTAATGGCAAAGGACAGGGGGAAAAAATCCCTTGGAGTGTTAAGCCTGAGATCAAAACATATTCTAAGAGTTGGGTGAATAGAGAAGAAAAATACTTCCAAACCATCCCCAGACCTGTAAGAAAATTATTTGGAAGAAATAAGATATGTTGACAAGCCAGGGTTTAGAGGTTTGTAAATAGAAGCTCCTTCAGGTATTTTAGTTGCTGTTGCCAAGTCTTCCTCTTCTCATCCGAAGCTGCTGTTCTCTCTGGAGATGGGCATGTGGACTTTCCTACCCTCCCCACCCCTACACAGGACCGCTTACGTGCCTGTGTTTGATTATCGCCGCTAAAATGGGACAAGGCTGACTCTACTTGCCTACTATTTGCCATCTGTAAAAGGGCAAATGACAAATTTTGGTTCAGATAGAAACTCTGAAAATAATAATTTCATGACTACATTGTTAAGAACAAAATTGCTTAACTTTTTATATTAATAATAAAAATAATTACTAGGTCACACTTAAACTATCACTCTGGTATATAAAACCAGCATAAAAGCTGATTTCAGTGCTTAGTGTAAACAGGAGTTGGAAGTGGACATCTGAGTTTGAAAATGACGGATCATATAGATGTTAAATTATGACACAAGAGGACCTCAATCGGGAATAAACTCGTTCCCTTCGTTGGCTACTCCCTGGCTACCACTGATATCTTTTTCCAGTTTAAGAAAGTACACTGAGTGTTTTCTGTTCACAAAAATATTCTGTTATTGACATGCGCTGGCATTTAAAGTAGAATTATTAGTTTTGGGGCGTTTCAGCACGAGACAAGCATGCAATGGTTTCAAATGTCTCTCTAAATTACCACTTCCAGAGACACAGTTTTAGCAGTTCTTCCTCACACCTGAATGCAGAAGCTGGTTAAGGTGGCTTCTCTCTGGCTTTTCCCTCAGCTTGCTGCACTCTTCAAAGTCAGGGAATGAATCAGCTTTGCTAAACACACTCATTAATGTCCAATTTGTTTCTACTCGTCTCTTTGAAGAAACCTCGAGAGCAGTTGGAACGCTTATTTTATTTTGATTCCACGGTGGGAAATTGTATTCACATAAGTAAGCATATACCGAACAGCAATAAATCATTACTTCTCAGATGACCATTATCAGCAGGAATCTCATAGACTTCTCTGCTGGAGATGATTTCTAAATTCATTGAATAATTATTGGTGCTGCTTTCCATAAGAAGAAAACATTTTTCTTTATTTCTATTCCAGTTAAATCTAAATGCTCCTTTTCCCCCTCATTTCCTCGACACTTGGGTGAATTATTTGTAAAAGAGACAAAACATCAAATTTCATGTTTAGCAAATGTCAAGATGGGGGAAGGAAATACAATTTGTGAGGCCTCTCCCACTGCAGACAAACATTAAAGTCCCTTGTTAAGAACCTAACGATGATATTTGAATCGCTAGTTAGTGTCAAAAATAAATAAAGATTAATACTCATATTTTGAAAGAAATCCAAAGATCTACTGTCTTGGATTATTAATAAATTATCACATTTCTGTTTATTAGATCATATTAAATTTTTGTTTTCTTTTGTTTTACATCATAATTTCACATCTCAAAATATTAAGTCGATTTTGGCAATACGCTCTGATTAGGTTTTCAAGAACACACATATGATTTTTATCTATCCATATCTTTAAAAAAGAACTTATTATCGTCAGCAGGTAACTCATGCATTTTGTCCTCAAAGTAAATCTGCAAGACATTGATTGGTTTCAAATCAGTCCCGAAACAGATTAAATATCATGGCCGTGTCTGAGGCAGTAAGGTTGCACTCTGTGTGGGTACTGTAGCCAACGGTTTAAAACTACCTTGGCCTTTGTGCGCAGTGCACTGTTTGGTGCTGTTGTGAAGGAAGCAGCCATTTAAGACTAAAACAAAACCTACAACTGAGTCTTGCAAGGGGTGGCAGCAGCAGGTGGAGGCCCAGGCTGGGATTTATTGAGTTGGTTACTGTTCTCATCCGCAGTTCTTTCTCTACATTTATTCTTGACAGCTGCTTTAAAATGCTCTGACCTTCTAATTGTAAGCTCATGAAAGCAACACAAGCAACATGTTTTTTTAATATGCAATTCATTTATTTTTTTCTAATTAAATTCCAATCAAAACTAATATCTTAACACAGCTGATGTCTTACTAGAGAATGTGTAGTCTTTATGTACCCACACTCAGTTTATCTTCCAATGGGAAAACATGCTGAAAAGAATTCAAAATTTACATAATATTTTGACAGAAAGCATAATTGAGTATTATATGTTTTGAAAAAATCCTTTGACTTGTATGTTTGCAAAAAAAGGTACAATTTAATGAAAATTGTTGAACCATCCATGGAATACTGAAGCATATTTTAATGAAAACATTATTATTAAGTTATCAATGCGATCCCATGTATGAATTGTCTTGCTATTCTGTTACTTCTTTATTTAAAAGGATAACATGGACTTCTGTTTTAATTAAGATGAGAATTTTACTGTTCACACATTTTAAACCATCTTCACATAAACTTACTAAAATAGAAAAATATTTAAAATTGATGTATTAATGTATCAAACCATTTAATAATATACTGAAATATGTCTAAACTGCTAGGTTTATTTTTTATTACTACTTTAGTCTCAAAATACCAGAACCAAGTTACTATTAAATAGCTAATAATTTTCTATTTCAGATTTAATCTCAAAAGTGAATTATACTTTGATTTTTCTAACTTGTAAGCATCAAACAATTAGAAAGATACATGTAAGATTTATTAAAAATTAGCAGCACTGTATTACCCTTGAGTTTTTTTTGTTTTTTTTAATTTATTTATTTATTTAAGATTTCTGTCTCTTCCCCGCCACCGCCTCCCATTTCCCTCCCCCTCCCCCGATCAAGTCCCCCTCCCTCCTCAGCCCAAAGAGCAATCAGGGTTCCCTGCCCTGTGGGAAGTCCAAGGAACCCCCACCTCCATCCAGTTCTAGTAAGGTGAGCATCCAAACTGCCTAGGCTCCTACAAAGCCAGTACGTGCAGTAGGATCAGAAACCATTGCCATTGTTCTTGAGTTCTCACTAGTCCTCATTGTCCGCTATGTTCAGGGAGTCCAGTTTTATCCCAGGCTTTTTCAGACCCAGGCCAGCTGGCCTTGGTGGGTTCCCAATAGAACATCCCCATTGTCTCAATGTGTGGGTGCACCCCTTGCGGTCCTGAGTTCCTTGCTCGTGCTCTCTCTCCTTCTGCTCCTGATTTGGACCTTGAAATTTCTGTCCGGTGCTCCAATGTGGGTCTCTGTCTCCTTTCATCGCCTGAAAAACAGGAGGATGCCTATATGTTTTTCTTTGGGTTCTCCTTATTTAGCTTCTCTAGGATCACTAACTATAGGCTCAATGTCCTTTGTTTATGGCTAGAAACCAAATATGAGTGAGTACATCCCATGCTCCTCTTTTTGGGTCTGGTTTACCTCACTCAGGATAGTGTTTTCTATTTCCATCCATTTGCATGCAAAATTCAAGAAGTCCTTGTTTTTTACTGCTGAGTAGTACTCTAATATGTATATAGTCCATACTTTCTTCATCAATTCTTCTATTGAAGGGCATCTAGGTTGTTTCCAGGTTCTGGCTATTACAAACAATGCTGCCATGAACATAGTTGAGCATATACTTTTGTTGTATGATAGGGCATCTCTTGGGTATATTCCCAAGAGTGGTATTGCTGGGTCCAGGGGTAGGTTGATCCCGAATTTCCTGATAAACCGCCACACTGCTTTCCAGAGTGGTTGCACAAGTTTGCATTCCCACCAGCAATGAATGAGTGTACCCCTTTCTCCACAATCACTCCAGCAAAAGCTATCCTTGGTGTTTTTTATTTTAGCCATTCTGACAGGTGCAAGATGGTATCTTAAAGTTGTCTTGATTTGCATTTCCCTGATCGCTAAGGAAGTTGAGCATGACCTTAAGTGTCTTTTGGCCATTTGGACTTCTTCTGTTGAGAATTCTCTGTTCAGCTCCGTGCCCCAAAATATATAAAGATCTCAAGAAACTAGACCGTAAAAGGCTAATCTACCCTTGAGTTTTATCTGAATTTATGATAATGAATATCTCTAAGTATTTGCTAAAATACTGTACTGAAAAAGTATGGTAACAAAGTTTCTCTTGTTTCCAATATTGGCATATGTTACTATAATTTGTTAATTATTGATTGCATTTACTCACACAATGATACTACATTTTAGTTCACAGCCCATGGGTTTCTTCCCTCTGTGAAAAAAAGAAACAATACATCTACATTTTGACTAATTCGTAGAAAAAACTGATTATACCCCAAGACTATGTTACCCCATTATCCTGAAAAAAAAAAAGCAAAAGAATAGCTAGAACCACTTGCTTGACAAGAACTTTCCAGGGGCTTAATGTGAAAACATGCTTACGAGATGAGTTCTTTGTGTAGCTTTCGTAGTGATGGCCCACCTATTTTTTAAAATAATTCTTGAATAGTTTTCTGAACCTCATCTTACCAGTGATTTTATGGGAAGAATGGAAAATACAAACAAGAGGCTTGGGCTGTACCCTATATTCTGGCCTTTGAATGCCCTTGCATCCTCTGAATTCCAACAGAGAAAATATCTCTTCAACAGTGTCTTCAAGCAAGCCATTTACTAATATTTACTTACTTAGGTTTGATGGGATAATGCAGCATGTGATATTCTTCCAAATAAATTTTAGCCTACCTGATCATTATAATTGTTTCTTAGGATTTTTTAAAATTTTAAATTTATTTATTTGTATTTTTTTATACATTGATGTTTTGGCTGCATGTATGTCTGTGTGAGGGTGTCAGAATAATTGTTTCTAATGTGTCTTTTTTTATTCCAAATTCAGTTTTACAAGAAAAAATCTGTATTCTGGCTACCGTGCATGAATCCTCAAGATGTTCATTTTTTACTTTTGGTTATGGTCTTTTTCATCTCAAAGACCTCTGGTCGTCCCTCCCTCTCACCTCTCTAGGCTCCAAATTTTGTATTTTTTGCAAATATACAGAGTGAATTACTTGCCAAGGAAATAGCAGCCCTGAGGGCGAGCGCGCATGTGATAGGCTCATTCAGGGAAGTCGGGATGAGCATTTTCAGGCCTCTGTGTAGTGCAGTGTGAAGACAATAGCCAAAGGATGGCCTGTGGACCATGTGAGCAAGTCTGGAGTATTTCCAAGGAGATGGGGAGCATCAGTATAGATTAAAATGATAGGATGTAAGGAATCCTTAGTGAAATAACACTTGTCGAGAATTTTTGCAAAGGCCAATAATTGCTACAAAGTCAATGGGAATCTCTGTTCCCATTTGGATGGGGAAGATGGAAAAGATGGTGGATGCTTTGTGCAGATAGATAACTAACATGTTCTTATGGTTAGGGAATGTGAGTGACTGCAGATTTCCAGCTTTGTCGTGATTCAGTGTTACACACCCACATCCCAAATTACTTCTTTTTTCTGCATATCGTGATGGTAGTAGCGTGACATCTTCTCTAGAATGATTGCTTCCTCTGAAATCTGGAATTAGTAATGATGATGATGATGATACATACCAACTTCCTAACATCTGTGAATGGATTAACATTGTGTATGAATACAGAACAGACTGACACGTAGGAATGTTTTAATATATAGAAGTAATTATAACATGTTCTTCCTTCTACTCCTCCTATTCTTAAACTGAGTAAAGAATTAATTCAGAGGTGTTACATGGCCTTATCCACTAGCTTTGAAGTATTAACTGTATTTTCCTTGAAAAGTATAAAATCTGAGGACATGTTTAAAAGATAGGACACTTTTTTCTGTAATTCATTGCTGCCTACTGAAATTCGGATATAGTATGCAGACATAAGATGGTTGCATTTATGCCTTTACCATCTCTTCCAGCGAGAAAAATGTCCTGATATAAACAGTAGCATGTACCTTCCCCCAGTGTCTACAGTCTGATGTTTTCAGACATAATTTATTTGTAGCAAATAGATTTTATTTAAACATTGTCTGCCCAACCCTTCATAAGTTAAAACTGGATCCTGTTTTAATAAGATAACTATAGATAACATGGCCATAATTTTATGTCTCTTCAATAATATATTGAGATCATTGTACTTATAACAATTTAATGAGAATAAATGGTTTTCTGTTATTTAATAGTATTTCCATAATACAATGAGTTTCCCAAGATAAGTTTCAATGCTGAGCGAAATGTAAAACTGGAACAATTATTTTAATGGAGAGATGGCAAACATTGCTTGATGTGGTTTCTCCCTCCAGCCCCTGGAAATGACTTCCCAAGTCCTTAATAGGAAAGGTTTGTGAAGTACCCCCCAGGCTTAAAAATAAAATGCCATAGAATTTGTGAGCTCGGGAGCAAAATGTGTGTGTCTCAACACACACTCAGCAGTTATATCTGAAAGAGACATACGCATGATGTCTATGATTACTAATAAAAAGGTATCTAGAATATTTCTTATCAGCATTATAATGACTTTTCATTAAAAGGGTAGCAATGTTCCTCCAAGAGCTTTACATTATTATCTAACAAATACCAACACAAGATATGAGATTCCTTTTGATTTGTTGGTCAGGGTTATTCAAGTAATTCCCAAAATAATGTAGGCTACTTCTGTTCCCTTTTGGTTGGCTTCCAGAGGTTAAAAACCCTCTTGCTAAAGACACCATGTACTGTGTGGTACTGTGAACAGGGACAAGTTGATTCTAAACTGAAAGTATCCTCCCTAGGGACTAGCTTTTATGTTACCAGAGGAATCATGTACGTTTCCAAAGGAGGTAAGCCCCAATAGTCATAACCAGCAATGATGCCTTGAAACTCCAAAAACAACCAGCATGGCACAATAACCCTTTGTGTGCAGTAATGGCACAAATACCTTGGAAGTAACCAATGGTTCTCTGATTGGATTTAAGGGCCACTCCTCAAGAAAGAAATATGCCTGGTACTGGAAACCTTGTCAACTAGCCAGGACTAGTAAAATCTTGGGTCTTTGAAGAGAACTTACAACTGCCACTTTACTAAAAACCAGATTTCCTAACTACATTATAAATATGTATCCTTATACCCACAGTTAAGTGGAGGTCTCACCCCTCTTTAAGTACACTTCTCTTTGCAACAGATGGAGACCATTATAGAAAACCACAGCCCATCAAAATGCAGAGTTGTAGAGCCCAGTCCCAATGGCTATGTCTTCATTCTCTCTTATCTTGCCTTCTCTTACTCTGCTTCTTAAACTTTCCATCTTTCCTTTATGACCGTTCTTTTCTTGTTGATCTTCTATAAGCAGTGTACTTGGGTTTCAAGCCAGAAGTCCAGCAGTGTGTGGCTCATCAGAACAGCATCATTGCTGGGCTGTATTTCACAGGTCATTTATAATTAGTCATGATCACTAGCAGGACTCCCACTAGTTTTTCCTGACCCACATATGGATGTTCCCAACAGTGATTTGATACCCCTTCCCAGCCTCCCAGCAAGCTAATGACCCAAGAGATGTTGTTTCTCACCATACTCCTACAGATAATGGGGACCAAGCAGCTTTGGGAATTCTTGCATGTTCACCCACACATAGAATCTCTCCAGGACTGCTCTTATTCGTAAAGAGTAAATTGCCCTGTGGCTTTCATAGGTATTAATCTAACATTTGCCTGAACATTAACTTTTTTCCAAGTCTATCTATAGGCAGATTTTGCCATAATCCTGACTATATCCTAAAAGGTAAAACTCCAGTTTTAGCGGAAATGAAGTAATATTCTAAGGAAATATAGTTTTTGCCGCTGGCCATGGCCTGTCTATATGCCAGGCAAAACTGATGATAATTTTCTATCCTTTGGACTCCTTTACTTCTTTGTTTTTTTAAGAAAACTGCTGCCCAGCTCCACTGATGGAAACCTTTGGACATCACTCAATAGACACCTTGTACGTGTTATTAACACTTGCTTCATTAAAAATAATTTGGGTTTATATAGCTAATTTTTTCTCCTTCTCTACCAACTGAACCTTTATCATATTCTAATAAGGAGAATCAATTGCAGAGGAATTTTATTCTCATCTTGATCTACAGATTCTTGCTGCTCTTTAGGCCTATGGCATGGGCTTACACACCTTCCTTCTTGAGGAGAAACGACAAAGGAGTGTTATCTTTACCTGTCATATGTTGTGTTGTGAACGGTGCGAGATATGTTCTCCTAATAAGCATATTTTTCAGCTCTCTTCCTCCAAAATCACTTTCTTTTTCCCATCTAGGGAAAAAAATCCCATCCCTCCCAGGATGGATTAAAGACGTGGAAAAGGTTCAGATTATTTCCTTCTGGAAGGCTGCTGGAGCTCCAGGAAAGGACCACAGCTGGCCTATCACTGGCTGAGTTTACCTAGAATCTGATGCCTTCTCTGATATGGACCTGTCTTATCTCCCTGAGTAAATCTTTTAAGCCTTAGGTTTTGGCTTTAAAATTTTAGTTTCATCGAAAAAGAAAGGAGACTGCATGGTTCTTTGAAGCAATGTATTGTTAATCATTTTCCTCGGCTCTAAAAATCTCTGTGCGTACAAATCCAGCCTCTTCATCACTGCCTTGCTATTTTCTGATTTGTCTCCTTACCAAATGCTGTATTCTAAATTCTGTCATGTCACAGTGGTGTATAACTAGACTTCTTTATTTTTAACCATTTATAGCATTGTGTTATATTAAATAATGAAACCTATTTAGCCATTTGCCACTGATATATTCATTCACAATAGAAGAAATGATGAAAACCCTTGTATACATGTATGAGTGGTATCTTAGATTAGTAACTAGAAATAATTTCATTTTCCTTTGGCTAAAATGTTCCCTATAATATTTATTTAAATTCATAAATTGAACATTTAATATTTCTTTTAAATTTTTATAAAGAATTTATATTACAGACTGAAAGATCAATGATTTTTCATTGTTTGGCTCTTCTTAGGATGATTAGACAGGGTAAAAGAAAAGCTACACAATGTGTTCAGAAGCTCAGTGAGCATTTTTACTCTTAGCCTGGATAGTGTTAGAAACCTGCTATTTATGTAGCATCACTGTAGAACTTGTCATGGGTCAGTTATGAAGATACAGGAACCCTGCCTCAATTATTTAGGTGTCACTGGCCCAGGTTTCTCACTTGTCTTATATAGAAATGAGTTGTTTACCATTATTCTTTCTAGGCTAAATATGAAGGTTCTCCGTGTACATAAGTTAGAACGTGCACAAAAGAGCAAGCTGAAGAATGGCTTGGGAAACTGTTTGTTTCAAGAAGGACATGGTGGGAGATACAGCTGGCTATTCTGCAGAATCGTCTTCCAGGTGGTGAGGAGCTCTCAACAGCATGACAGTCTCCCCGTCTGTTCTTCCTTTGAAATAATGAGTCATGGAAGCCAAGAAAGGGTGTCTCTGTGAAGTGACGGCTGGCTTCCTTGTGGATTTAGTGATTCTGGTCTCACAGGGGTTGGGAAATTAGTGTCTGGGTACCAAATCAAAACCAGTTTTTGTCTTGTGGGGGGGCTTACAAAACAACAATTAAAAAAACTCTACATATGAATCAATGATGTCCTTTAAAGGCGAAGTTGAGATGTTGAACAGAGCTTGAGATGTTTAAACAATGCTTAGAAATAGTGTTGTGAAGACCTATTCTAGAAGAGTTACCAACCTTAAGTCTTTAAAGTCTGAAATCTACAGCAGGTTGCATTTACTAGACTAAGAACTACTTGGGTTCTTATTTTATTAGAATACTCAAAGAATCTTTAACAAGTCCCTTAGCAGAAGGGTTGTGATGACACTTTTCATGAAACCCCAGCTTTATAACATGTTTTGCTTGTTCTAAAAGAAGTATTGTGGGCTAGAGAGATAGCTTAGTCTGCATTTGTAGAGGATGCCAGTAGAGTTCCCAACACCCATATGGTGGCTCAGTGTTCTGTAACTTCAGTTACACGGATTCTGTTGCCCTCTTCTTGCTGCTGCTGGCACTGCATGCACATTCTGCACATAAGTATTTGGTGACAAAACTTTTATGTGCATACAATTATTTTTAATATAATAAAATGGAATTGTAGGATAAGTACCTCTGAAAAATACTTCAATTGGCTAAAAATACTGATTTAAGTGAGATCTTGGGGGATTGTACTTTCTAATATATTTTTGAGATAATATCTATCTTAACTTAAAAATATGCTCATTTTAAGTTGTAACTCTTTAACTTTGAAAATAGAAAAGACAGTTAAATTATGGTTTATAAATTGTGTAGTGTTTAATTTAGTGGCAAGAAATCTGTCGTAAGATTACTCAAAACATCTGTCTTTTCAGCCTTGTAAGTTAATACATTAAGTTCAAAAAGGCTTACTTAAAATAGCATTAAAATATTAACATAATCATTGGCACATAAATATTTAATAATTGTGTTTTGGGTTTCTCTAACTCATGGTGACTAGAATTATGGTGTTAGATAAGAGAGTCTCAATATTTTTGTCTATTCACAAAAGTACTCTAAGTCTCATTTGTGTGTGTGTGTGTGTGTGTGTGTGTGTGTGTGTGTAGAGACAGAGAGAGAGAGAGAGAGAGAGAAACTCAAAGAAGCAGAGTTACTGACCCAAAATAAATAAAACAAAACCAGACTATTCTTCCAAATATTGCTGCAAGTCTCCAACTTCCACTATCTCCTATCATATTATCTGCAATAACTCTCCGCAGTGAACATATTAATCAGTGGTTCTACTGAAAAGAAAGTAGAATGGGAAAATTGACAGTTTTCCAACACACAGTCTCAATGCTTGTCACAGGGTACAACTCACTAAACTTATGATAAATATGCAGGTGGGCAATTATTTTTTAAATAAGTAGTGTATTTTAATATAATTTAATTAATATAATTAAAATATCATTTCAATATACACTCAGCATTTTGAGGCATTTTTTATTTTTTACAAAGTCTTTAAATGGAAAGGAATGTTTTATTATTTATATTTCATTTTATTTAGATGAGATTCTTCTCTTTTTAATTTTTATTCATTTTACATACCAACCGAAGTCCTGTGGGCAATTATTAAAACTAGTTACTCTACTAAATACATGACATGATTGTAGGCGAAAATAGCCACAGAATCACTGTGTTCAAACTCAAAACAGCAACTGAATTATACACAAATTTTCTTATGAGTGATGGTCAAACACCACAGGCTCTTAAAGGCCTGGCCCTCAGTTCCTCATTTGGAAAAACTAACTAAAACAATGTTATGTATAGGGCTAAGGGGCACATTGCTCTCTGAGCATGAACTTAGAAAGGATAGTTGTCTATTATTGTTGCCTGGTTGTATTTATAGTAGCTATGAAAATTATACTATTTCATAGAGAAAATAGTCAAAAGTATCCTTTGATGCCTACACATTTCTTCAGAATGTAAGAACAGTCCTTAAAATGGCATTGTCTAATGCCTTCATTGTTAGGGGAAAAGGAGAGGTTAATCATTTGTTCGGTCTTAAGAGACTATATGTTAATATTAGTAAACATTATATATGTTACATTATTATACATTATATGTTGGACTTTAGCCTGCCTTGGTGTAGGTAAATTAAAGATGAGTAAGATTGCACTGCCTTTGCTGATACTGTTTGAAAGTTGGAGTAATTTCAAATCAACAAGCAATTCTATCCCAGAAAGAAATATGAGAACACAGAGACAGAAAACTAAAGCTCTTTGGAGATACCCCCATACACATATGCTATCATTTTGATAATCATGTAAAGTCATTTACGATGAAATTCCACCTATGTTGTATTTGGAAAAATCTGAGAGGTTGTACCATATGCTGCAGAAGCAGCAGACTCAGGGATGGCAGAAGTAGAAGTGACCTAGCCCTTCAGAGTCTCCAGTCCGGGGATCGCCCAACACTCATTGAAGCTTTCTGATCTGGAAGACACAGGGTGTTGGCTGGGATGAGGCTCACTCCATGGTGGGGCCTGGAAACCACCAATGGAGCAGAAAGAAAAATGGAGCCCGGCCATTTCATTTTAGGACTCTTGACCACAGTCTGTTCAGCCTGGCCTGATTTCTTCTTGGTGCTGTGTCCATGCTAATTGCCATGGCTAAATGGTGTCATGGTAAATCACAGTGCTGTGGTGACATGTTTAATCTTCCCTGGGGTTGAATGGACACCCTCAGCTGCTGCACTTGTGACAGCCTGGGAGAGGGAAGGGCAGCTGGTCTACTGCACAGTCTCAGACTCGATTTTTGTGTAATCATTCATTGACAAAAATAAGAATTTCAAAATTATTCTTAAAAGTTGATTTGAAATACAAAAACATTTATACAAAGTTAAAAGGCATTTTTAAAAATTCTTTATCTTGGACTTTATCTTGGGTGAAAAGATGCTAGACAGTTGCCCAATTCATTTCTTAAACAGTGAAGAATTAGACCCATTCAGGCTAGACAGAAAACATTCTGAGTAGAGTCAAGATTCCCTGCTGGTCCCCTCAAACCCAGAATATACCTACACATAAAAACAATGGCTTGTTGGTTTATTTTTTTTTCTGTTTTGCATTGATTAAATCACATTGCCCTCCAATATGGAAAGATAATCTTTTAAGATTGTATCCATATACCTGAGACCATTGAAGTATACTAATTTTTTACATTTTGTTAAATGTTTGGAAGTAACACACCACTGTCCATTACCCTTCCTTTAATCAGTCCACCTGAATTTTTTTTTACCTTAACATTTATAATGACAACCTCCAAACTTGTAAAAGTTATACAGAGGGGGTAAATGGAGGCACCTAAAAGAAGATGAATAACGAATAAATATTATTTCTCTCATATGCAAAATCTAGATTTAAATATTTATCCCTATCATCTATCTATCTATCATCTATCTATCTATCTATCTATCTATCTATCTATCTATCTATCTGCAGCTAGTAGGAAAAAGTATGGATTAAGAAGGATCGATATGACAGCTTTCTCAGTGATTACTATATGGCATGTATGTAGTTAATCAACTTTGAAATATATTTAAATTATTCTGTATTCTATGTCAAAATATCTTGGGGCTAATTTTGTTGGCATTATGGGGATAATGGCGTATTTAAACTTTTTTACCTCTACCCTCAAGTATTTAAAATGTTGCCTTGATTCTTGTGGCACCACCAGGTTATTAAAGTTCGGACTTCAGCCAACAACTTAATTGAGACTGGGCCAGTAAAGTTTCCTTAGCAGCCAAAGCGAGCAGGAAGTTTTTTACAAATAGGAAGGGGTAGCTCTGACCTTCCTCACATCTCCTGGAGCTGTTTCCCCATGGAAATTCTGGGCTTCCTCCCAAAAGCTTCATTTGAAGGAGAATGCTTTGTACGGAAGCCACTATGTGCTTCTCTCTCTAGCAAACAGTTAATACTAGATACCAACAAAAAAAAGATCCCCTACCCATGCTGTCTTTCTTAATGAATTGTGACAGCGCACTAATTTAAGCACAATTGGCCCAGCATCTCTTACGGCGACAGAGGCGTTTCCACCCAGGAAAGCAGCAAGGTACTCTGAGATCGTGGGCTTGTCCAGGACTGAGTTTGATTTATGAAAGGAGACCTAGGAGCCTGGATTGAACAGATTGGCTTGCAAGAGACAGCTGTACTGGAGGAGCTGCTGCCAGGTATGGGAAGTGGAAATAGAGAAAAATGAACAGTGGGATGAAAAGTCCTTTCCCAGTCCGTACTTATCAACATGAAACATCTGTTTCAGCTACAGCGGTTCCCAGTGGCAGCCAGAATTATTGATACAGCGAAATCGCTGCTTATATGCAGTACAATGGCATGCCCCCCACCACTGCCCTCACTGGCTGCATTATAATGACTCATTACTTTCCTCGTGTGACCAGAGACACTGTGCATGTGAGAGACGACTTAGTGCCAGGGTAATTGTGCAAATGGAGCGGGTGGTGGAAGAAAATTTTCCCCATGAGCAATAGATTTCCGCATGCTGTTCTGGTTTATTGTGGCTGAACACAGTGATTATACTGGTTGGAAAATAAGCAATAAGCTGCTGTCTGTCTCCAATTGGTTTTAATATTCTTGTTTAATGAGAGAACATAGCTTTTATTTAAAGTAAACATAATGGATGCATTTTAAGATTTGGATCCTTATTTTTTTTAAATCTTGCTTTCTCATATGTTATGTAAGCACATGCTGCTATAAATAGGAAAACAAAATATGCTTAGTTCAGCTTTTTGTTAGATAAAATTTGATTAGGGATGTGCAAAAGCTGATGCTGTCAGCCAACACATAGCACCAGGGAGCAATACATACCACGTTAGAATGAAAATTAAAAGCATTTATTATCAAAGAAACTGGTTTTGTAGAAACATTCCAGGAAAGTTTACATGCTCAAATAAATAGAAACTAGAATTCCTTAATTTCGGTAATATCGCTTTATAATGCATGATGGTAAACTTGCACGTGGGTTTCCATGGCAGCTGAAGGATGATTATAAGAAGATTTACTAAAACAAGTTCTTGTGAGAAAAGCAGAACAATGCAAAAATACAATGGAAAGACATGAACCTACACAGTTTGTAAGGACATTCTCTTTCCTTTGTAGTTATTTTGAAAGAAATTATATTTGTGTCCATAATGTTGCATTTATGTTCTAAGGGTTGACTCTTAGGAAATCGGATATTGCGAATTTCAAAATTAGTGTCTCAACTAATACTATAATGACGTGGCCAATATAGCTGTGAGAAGTCTAAAAACACAGGTCATTGAGCTGTTTGTTAAGTTCTTTTTCCAAAGTACTTAGCAATAATACTGAAGATCAGGGGGGAATAGAGCCTGGTGTTCTGGCAGCAATTCACTGAAGCACTAGCAAGTTAATCAGTAGATCCTCCCCAACATCCTGGCACTGAAGAAGTTAACAGACAGCCATAACAAGGATTTATCTTGAACAAGAGGTGAAGATGGGTGAGTGGCTCCCAGGAAGGTTTAGGTCAAACCAGATTGCATGTTCTCAACTTCATCCGGTTTAATGCTCACAACTTTGATTCTGTGCTAAATCAGATACCTTACTGGGTGATATGACGTAATAGTCAAATGCTAAGGATATTTCCCTCTGGGATGTTGCTATTAATATCATATCATATTTCACTGCTCTGAGCCTTTAATATGTTGATATCTGTTGTTAATGCAATATTTCCTAAGATTACACAGCTTCCTGTGTTTATTGTAAAAATCACTTTTAAACACTGCTACACCTTTCTACCTTCATATCCAAAAACGAGTAACTGAATAGTTCTATAAAATGCATTTCCTCTTCTATAGAGGATGTCAATAAAATAATAAACATGTTTTCGGTAGCAGAGGTATTTACCTGCACACACCACATTTAAACTACTTTTGTTTTCCCTGAGGAGGTAAGTTGATGTGTTGTATCTCATATCGAAGTGACAATATCTTGACCCCAAGATTGTCAGGGGCTCCCCACAGGACTCAGACACGATTTTCCTCAGGAGGACCCTGTAATGAGCCCTCTGCACACACGGCATGGTTTCAATTACAGCCTTATATGACTAGATAGTACGGTGCCAGGAAAGGAGTGAGAGGCGCGGTGCAAGCCGCCTTTGACCTTGCAATCCCCGTGCCCAGGTTCCCCAGCTTTCAGAATTTGCTTGTACTATCCTTTGTATTTATTCTATCTGGGTGGAGACTGGTCACGGAAGTTATGAATTCTTGATTGAAATAGGAAATTCTGAAAAGAATAGTTCAGATCCTAGTACTGGTCCTGTCGTGCTTTTTCTGTTGAATTTACACACATAACTGGGGGTCTCTCAGATATCATCTCCTGTCTCAAAGGTGCTAGCCTTGTATTGCACACCTACTCATGTTTTTGAAGACACAAGCAGTGTGATTTTTCTCAAAATTTTTGGTGAGGAGGTGTGGATTTTGTTTGGCTAAAAAGAACAAAATAACTACACCAGATCAGAAGGCCTTGCCTATATATGCTTTGGATGGTGAATAATAATAGTATGTGCAAAAACCAAAAAGACTTGTGCTTTCTTTTAGTTAGTAACCTGATTGAAGTGGGAAAGTACGGGTTCCTGTTAGTAGTGTGCTTGATTCTTCTAATATTTTCTGAACAGTTGTGGCTATATAAATATATTTGCTTTGATCGCTCTAGACTACAAGGTTCCATGAGGCAAGAATCCATAATGGCTCCCCTAAAATCTGTAACAGGTTTCTTCAAACACTTGTCAGAATCATAAGCAAATTAATGTCCAACTTATTCCTTTGTTATGAATGAGGAAAGCCATAGGCCTCTCAGGGTGATGGAGCTATTCATTGGCTAAGAAGAACATGAAAACATGTGGGTTTCTACTGCCACCATAAGAATGGCAGCATTGGAGAATTAGAAAGGAGAGCTAAGCCCACCCCTCAATCCAAATGAACTTTCAGTGTGTGTCAGAACATCAATGTGTGATCCCAGCCCCTCCCCCCCTTTTTTTTTGCTAGTTTTTAAAACCAAATTCTCAGATAATGAGTTCATATTCTTGTCAGTGGCTGACCACTCTGGCCGTGTGAATGGATTTAGGTAGCAGAGTGAAAAACTGAAAGAGAAGGTAAACTTTGAGACAGCCTATTGGATTTCCATAGAATGAGGAAAAAATAGAGAAAATGAGGGGAAGGAGATGAGAATTTGGAACCAGCACAGAGTCGATGTGACAGTATTTCTCAATAGCCTCTACAAGATTCTACTTCCTGTGTACCTGAGTGAAACAAAAGCTAGGAAGCTAAGTGTTTTTTTTTTTTAAATAGAATTGTAAAGGTTTCCAGTTCATATAGAACCTCAAAAGTCTTCTTTTTAATGTTTATATTTTCTTGAAATAGCCCCGTTCTTTTGCCTCAGAAAACACACCTTCCAGTTCTCTTGCCATCCTTTCTAACTGAGGAAAGACATGGTTAAGCACACCTACTCACCATCATGTAAGAAAAAGTGGAGCATCCCCCCTCCCCCCCTTGGTGATACAATATACCATTCTGAACAGCTCTGAGTGTCATTATCCAAGTAAAAGACAAGGACGTTCTGGGTAACTCTGTCATTAACTCTTGGTGCACTTTTGTGTGAACACACAGAATCATTCCATCATTTGGTTTCCTCATTCCTAAGAAGTGTGAGTCCCATTAGAAGCATGCAATCTAGTTCTTTTAGCCTCATGCAGTTGCTATACAAGAAAGAGAAAGCAGGCCCAAGAGTCTGTGTAGGCTCTTTATTCAGCATTGGATAATTTAGGGACTG
Source organism: Microtus oregoni (assembly GCF_018167655.1). Lineage (NCBI taxonomy): Eukaryota > Metazoa > Chordata > Mammalia > Rodentia > Cricetidae > Microtus > Microtus oregoni. The sequence continues at coordinate 11,530,992 of NW_024543086.1, forward strand.
GAGTTATGATGTCTAAATTGAACCAATGTAAAAACATCAAACTCCAGTTAAGCTGTCCACTCATCTAAGCATTCAATTTTCTTCTGTGTAAATTTCGAAAGAGAAATGGCTCTTCTGGTATGTAGGAAATCTGCCTCATCTTGGAATGGTCGCTAGTTGAAGTCCTGCTCCAACCAATTACTACAATGTTTTAAAGCCTTCCTCCACCCCTGTCTGAAATGGTTTTAAGCTTTATAATTTGCCATCTTTTCGCTGCTTAGGGACATAGGTAATCAATGAAAATGTGTATTTCAGGAATACACACGTCCCCTGGATCGCAGTTTATCAAAGTCACTTTGAATCATTCCAATTGAATTTTCCCTTCCTATAAATCATCAATGTCTATAATCGTATTACAGAGTCACGGGGGATCACCAAGGAGGGTATATTAACAGAATGGCTGAGGAGTGCCCTTGACTCAGCCCTCCACAATGAAAAAGCGGTATTTGTTCTTAGAAAGCTGGCAAAAGGGGAAGGAGAGAATGTTTTTTTTCTCCTTCCAACTGGGATTTTTCTTTTCCTCTCATTTGTGTAACTGTAGTGCCCTGAACACTTTCTGTTTCCAATGAGGTAGACAGCAGGGCCAGAACAACTGGGGCATGACAGAGAGTTTGTTGGCTTCTAGAGTTATGAAGATCCAGGCATGAGAATGGATAATTTTGGACTTGGCTCAAGAGAGGGTTAAGAGAACAATGGCATTAGAATCATTCCCCCACTCCAGCTTTCTCTTCATCTCCTTCCTCCTCTCTGCCTCCTCTCTTCATTTCTTCATTTCCCTTTCTCTCCTTATGCAGTTATTTTCCCCTTCCTTCCTTCCTTCCTTCCTTCCTTTTTTCTTTCCTTTCATAAGATTTATTTTTGTGCAATTGTGTGTGTGTGTGTGTGTGTGTGTGTGTGTTACATATGTATATACCCACAAAGGCTAGAAGGTGTTATCTTATGGATCTGAGTTACAGGTGGTTGCAAGACACCCAGTATGAATGCTGGGAAGAGAACTTTGATCCTCAGAAAGAGCCATCTTTCCGCCCTCCTCTCCCCACCCACCTTCTTTACTACCACCTCTTTTTCCCATTCAATCAGCTATTGATGATGTGTTCCCTTTAGGTCACATTTGGCTTCCTCGGGAGTTTGGGTGATGTGGGAAGGTCATTTGTCTATCTGTTGCTTTCATTGGTTAATTAATAAAGAAAATGCTTGGCCTGATAGGTCAGAACATAGGTGTGTGGAGTAAACAGAACAGAATGCTGGGAAGAAGGGAAGTTAGGCAATCGCCATGCCTCTCCTCTCTGGGTCAGACGCAATGGAGCCAGCCACCAGGTTAGACATGCTGAATCCTTCCCGGTAAGCCATCACTTCGTGGTGCTACACAGATTATTAGAAATGGGCTAGTTGAGATGTGAGAGTTAGCCAAGAAGAGGCTAGAACTAATGGGCCAGGCAGTGTTTAAAAGAATACAATTCGTGTGTTGTTATTTCGGGTGTTAAGCTAGCCATGCGGGAGCCAGGCCTGCCCACAGCTCCATCTACATTTGGGCTGATAACATTAGGCTATCTTCTACGCTTCAGAAACTGTGCATTGTTTCCCACTGGCATGGTGATAGACACTATTCCATTTTTGCACCACCATGACAAGCAGGGAGTTAGGGTCCACAATACACACTGAGTTAGTAAAGTGATCTTTCCTTGAAGAGATCTGGAATGCCACACAAAGAAAAAAGGGAATAAGGAGTAAGCTAAAGGATCCCTCAGGTTCCACTATTTCCCTTCAAAACACAAGTCTACTGGCCAACAGATTTGTGCAAAACAGTAACTCATGATCACTAATGGTCTCTAGGTTACTTTCTGATCATTCTGACTTCAACCTTTATCTGTGTTTCCTATTTCCATGTGCTTCTTCCAAGTGGAACATAAACCCATTATTTTAAATTATTTTTTAAGAGATCAAAATCCAGTTCCCTTACACAGACTGTCTTGTCCCCGAATAAAGGCTAAAACAAGGGAATTTCTAAGTAGTCAAACACAAAACACACAGTACATAATTTGGGTTTGATTCTGAACTTAAAAATGAAAATATGTCTTCTTATAAAAGGAGCCTCATATCAATCCAAAAAAAATATCAAATTTCCTGCAAAGGGCTACATAGTGAAATGATTCATTTCTAAGTGTCATGGGCCTAGCTTGCCCCTGGGTGCTGATGCATCTGTATATTTTTCAAATGTACCTCCTGGGAACATTACAATAAAACATTTCATTATCCATCTTCTTTTTATTTTTTTTCCAAGTGATGTCTCTGCCAGATATGGAATGCATGTAATTCACTGTTGCTTTTAATTTGTCAGTACATTAATTTTAGTTGATAAAGAAGTTAACTGGATCTGCTGTCCCAGTTATCTTTGATAATTCAAGTTCATGCGCCTCTTGCTTTTAAAGGCTGTTCTCTGCTTCCCCAAACCTCTCTGGGCTTATTTAGCTCTTAAGTTGCCATTGACCCAAGAGACCATTCAAGGGTGATTATAGTTTTCAGGCTTGTTTGTATGTGACAGCCATGACCTTTTCTCTAAAGACACCCAACTGCTCTTCACCGCACCTTGACCTCCAAACAGACATTTACTACAAATCAATTTCATAGATTCTCCTGAAATACTCCAGAATATCTCTGGTAGGAAAATGACAAAAGACCACCAATTTACTGTCCTTAGAAAGAGCAAATGAATCATGAATTTTGAATGAACTTCAAGTCATTCTATTAATTTTTTCATGGGTTACTTCTAGTTAGATCATCATGTCCTAAATTTGGGGGGATAGCTTCTGGAGGAGATACTACCCCAATTTCTGGGTACAAAGAGCAGAAGTGTTCTCTCTGTGTTGGGAAATCTAAAATCTCAGTTGGCAGTGTGGAATAGGATGTGGGTTTGGAAGACAGCCCTGGGCCTGGTGATTATTTACATTCTAATCTGATGGGGGGGACCCCCCATAATAGTAAACATTTTGGGGAGTCAATGGAATTTAATTCTTAATTCATTTAACCTAATCACGCAAGTAGATACTGACCTTTCTGTTTCGATCTATAACAAAAATTTGTACACAGTAGGTGCCTAATAGGTACTGATAAAAATGGACTAAGTGCAACCTCAATTATTTTCTCTTTCTATAACTTTTATTAAATCCATTTCTTATCACTGTGGATACACACACATGTGCCTCTGCTTCCTGACTCCCCTGCCTTTATTTTAGAAGTTTTTGCCGTGCATGTTAGTAAAACATCCATTTCAGAGCAAATGCAGGCTAGATAGAAGCAACTGTGCTTCAAAGCGTTTGTACACTGGGATATTAATTTCCATTTCAGAGTATTTCTTTCCACACAAGATGGATGTTCTGCTTTCAACTTATTAGTTACATAAATGAGCTTATCTATTTCTAATTTTGACTTAATATAAAAAGCATCGCATTTTAGGTTTCATCCATCTAATTTTCATTTCGTATAATTATTTGTGGTAAGCTGATTTTGGTTTATGCCATCTGCTCATCAGGTTCATGAAGATAATATTAGAGGTATGTATCCTCCAATATTGGAATATTCACATTCATAAGTCACGCCGCATTTCTCAGGGACACTGTGATTGACTGAGGCTGCTCCCAGGGAAAGTGATGTCACCAGAGCCAAGCACAAGAGGGAGGGTCCCTCAGTCCTCTCTGTCATTTCCAGTTAAGGTTTAAAGCAGATGGCTGCTTCTCAAAGACCTTCCTTACCTTAGGCAAAAATGTAAAACTTATTTTGATGACTCCTTTCCCCCTTAGCCTCCCAGCCACCTTGAAAGGCTCCCTTCTGTCCTCTTTGATATCGCTATCACTTCAAAGGAAAATCGAGAGCCTCAGTTCCCTTAGCAAATGATCCAGGTAGCAGCAGGCCGCTCCCTCTAAACGGTACAAAGCAGTGTTACATAGGTGAAGGCAAGTAAGATTTACATAATTCGAGTTTATTAGCCTTCTGTGCTTGAAGGCTGTTCTGTGCCTCCCCGGACTTGTGCAAAAAACGGTGGAGAGCTATTTAAAAGAGCCCAGTCTTCAGTGACTTGGAAACAACCTACTTCATACCAAATACAGCTACAAAATACATGCCGACTGTTCCTTCTCTTTCTGGTAGGTAAACAAGCATTTGATCTAGAGGCTTGGTAGTCCCTTCATCACAACAAAAGTGCCCACTTCTCAAGAAACTTTTAGGCAAAATATTTACAGAACATATCTATGCCCCGAGTGGCAGGTCTTTTCAAGTACAATCATTGAAAAACAGATGATTTCTTTATTTTTGCAGCTTGATATCTTCATAGATACATAGCATTTACTGATGGCGTTTGACTTACAAACACCATTAGTTCAAGTTGCAAAGGTCCTCTGCTATGACCTTTCCCATTTCCAGCCTTTTAAATTACTTTTTAAAATGTTGTTTATCTCAGTAAAAAGGAAAATGATAAATAATCCATTATTCTCATTTATGAGGAGAGCGACCAACATTTTGGTCATGACTGTGAATAGTCTTCAAAACTGTCAAACAAAAGGATATTTCATCTAAAATGATAAAGCTGACATGTGTAATTGGGAATTTCTCAGCAGGACATTATCAGTAGCAGAATCGAGAAGTAATAATTATAACAATAGTAAGCGCAACATAACTGACCAGGAATCCGCCTGTGCATTGTACTGCACCCTCTCACATTATTCTTACAATAACTCTATGAAACCAGTGCTGTGGTCCCTACGTTATATGTGAAGAAAAGGGCACTTACGAGTAGTATTCGTGCTCAACCCAAGTAGCCTACTGTGGGTAAAAGCTCGAGGCAGGATTCAAAGGCAAACATTTTATTTCCCAAACCCTCTATCATCTATTAAGTGCCCTTTGAATTAAAAAGTACTAGTATATTCATATTTGAGCAAAATAATATGAAGTTTACTATTTCAACTATTTTGAAGTGTATTGTCTAGTGCTGGTTACATGTTCACTGCATGACCATCAATACGATCTGCTTCCAGAATGCTCTTCTCAGAAAACTGATGCCCTGTGCCCTTTGCCTATAGCTCCCCAGTTCTCCCTCCTCATGGCTCCAGTCAAATTTTGTTCTGCGCTCTCTCTCTCTCTCTCTCTCTCTCTCTCTCTCTCTCTCTCTCATAATTGTTACTGTTCTAGGCACTTCATATGTTAAACCACAAACATCCGTACTTTTATGTCTGGTTTGTATCACTGAGCATAATGTCTTCAAGGTCTTTCCAAAGCTCAGCTCTAAACCCCTGTCCTTTTGAGTGATAAACAGTATCCATCATGTGGATATACCACATTTTTCTACCCGTAGATCTGCTGGAAGAAACTCAAATTTCCTTTTACTGTAGACTATTTTAAATGAAAATGACTATACAAAAATCTCTTTGAGACCAACTTTCTATTCTTGAAGTTATATATCTAGAGGGGAAATGCTGAACTAAATGCTAATTCTTTGTTTCTTGAGCAACCGGAGTCTTCTTTTTCATCATAGTTACACCACCTAGCATTTTTAGCAACAGTGCATCCTAGATATTCCGATCATTCTTCCTATTCATCAACACTTGTTTAAGAGTGGTCACCCTCCTCCTGTAGATAGCAAACTTTCTTTCCTGTCTGCCATGTAAGCTTGCACACCCACACCCACAATGAAAACATAGCCAAGGGCACACAACAATAAGTGTCCAAGGAATATTCTTCATGCATACAGTTTGTAAATGTTGATACTTCATAAATAGACAGGAGCACAGAGCATTCTGCATTACCTGGTACAGATAAACATGACTAAATGCAAACGCCTTCCCTTTTTGTCACATCAGTAAACAAAAGGAGCAGCAGAATAAGTATGCCCCTCTGTCTGCCTTCTTCTGAGTAAATATTTCAGTTGGAAGGAGCCAGGGATATAGATGCTCTCATGTCAAAACCAAAGATAGAGAAGAAACTTCATCCCATGTTGAAAACTCTTGGGTCAAGATTAGACTGGGAACACGAGCACTGTAGCTCTCCAAGAAATACTATTCCGTATCTGTTGCCTCTATAATATGTAATCCTTTTATCTGCAATGTATATAGCACTGTATTATAGATTTTTATAAGGTGTCGTTGCTGTAAAACTCATTTCCCAAGAAGAGTTGAGATGTAAGCCATTGTCCATCATTTTTCCAGCTTTACCTTCATTGTAAGTATGCTTGTTTTTAGAATCCAAAGTGGGGTGTGTGTTTAACCTGGAAACCATAAAAGGTCTTTTGAAAATTTTCTCTTCGCACTGAAGGTGCTGAGTGTGGAAGACATGAGTTCATCTCTCTAACTCGCCATAGTTCTTAACATAGAGATGAGGACTCTGACATGACAGTGATATTTTTAGAACTAATGGCAAAGAGTATTTTTTTTCCTCTCTCTCTCTCTTTCTCTCTCTTCCTGAATACATCGCAGACAGCCATAGTTCATTGGGCTAGAGTATTTCAGCTGTATAACTAAAAATAAATGCCTCGGTAAAACACCAACAAGGACAATGTCAGTTTCCCAAAACTACTAAACAAATGTGCTTTAAAATAATCTACAGAGTTCTAGGTGTATTATTCTCTCTCTCTCTCTCTCTCTCTCTCTCTCTCTCTCTCTCTCTCTCTCTCCCCCCCCCCCCCTGTGTGTGTGTGTGTCTTAGATTTGGGTTTTAGAGTAATCCCTTTATTTTAATTCCATTTAGTTTTGAAATTCATCAATCAAGTATTATATAACTTACCCACTTCACACTCCTGAAGTAAACTGCAGTTGGTATCCACGCACAGCACTGTGGTTGCCTTCCAGCAAACAGCCCTTCATTGGTATTTTATTTAATGTTCACAAGAGATGTGGTCCTGAGTCCTGATAGCTCAGTACATACCTACATAGATGAGCAACCAGGAAGATTGTATTCAAAGTCATATACCTTGTGTGGTGTGTGTGTATTAATTATTTCTTAAGTAGAGATAGCCAAATCACAGTCCTGATACTACATCACAGAAATTAATGGATACTATAAGGCAGGAAGAAACGTATTACTACTACTCTATGGGATAATTTAATATTCTTCTGGTAATATGATCCTACTGTGTTAACTGCTGTTTTGTCTTTCATTTTACCTAGAACTTATTATTCCTGTAATTTGAGATACTGAGTATTGATCAAGTAGAGTTGTATGGTATACTTAAGAATAACTGAAGCTTACCGGATGTGAGAGATTAATGGCTTGTGAAAAACATAGTTCTTTTTTTTTTTTTTTTTTTTGATTTTTCGAGACAGGGTTTCTCCGTAGCTTTTGGTTCCTGTCCTGGAACTAGCTCTTGTAGACCAGGCTGGCCTCGAACTCACAGAGATCCACCTGCCTCTGCCTCCCGAGTGCTGGGATTAAAGGCGTGCGCCACCACCGCCCGGCTGAAAAACATAGTTCTTGTAAGAAAGAGATAGGACAAGTTATATAGCTACAAAAGCAGTGGATTTACAAGAAAAAGATGAAGCAGCATTCAAAGACAATTAACAGGCCAATTTCACATACATGTACAGACATCCACAAACACATAAGCTCCTCCCATAAGGGATGCATATTGTAGGGTGCTAAAGTTAGGTGATGGATACAGTGGTACCTAGAAAATCTCCATCACCTAATGCAGAACACTTACTAGTAATACCAATGGAGAGGCTATTTAATGCTTTCTTTTCTTTTTGATGTAGTCCAGATGAGGGCAACAGAAAATATATAAGAACGTACCATTTCCTTCCTTCCTTTCTTTATTTTTTCCTTTCTCTTTTTAGTTACTTATTTTTTAATTTTTTTTCATTTTACATACCAACCACAATTCTCTCTCCCACCCCTCCTCCCACTCCCCTCACCTCCCCAACCCACTCCCATCTACTCCTCAGAAAAGGTAAGGCCTCCCATTGGGAGTCAACAAGGCCTGACATACACAGTTAAGGCAGGACCAAACCCCTTTCCCCATCATCAAGGCTAAGCAAGGCATCCCATCATATGGAATGGGCTCCAAAAAGACACTCATGCAACAGTGGTAGATCCTGGTCCCACTGGCAGGGGTCCCCCAATCAGACCCGGCCACAAAACTGTCACCTACTGCAGAAGGCTTAGTTTGGTCCCATGCATGCTCCCCAGCTGGCAGTCTAGATTCCACGAGGTCCACATGATCAGGTCAGCTGTCTTGTCATTTTCCACCTCATGATCTTGACCTGCTCCCTTGCTCCTATAATCCCCTTTCCTCTCTAGATCATCATCTTTAGACCATAGGTCTGAGGACACAGAAAGCTGAATATGAATCCTCTTTCTTGGTATACTGTCACCGATTAGAATTATGTCTGTGAATGCATTACTGCAGACCTAGTAACTAACAAGAACCATGTAACAAGCACCACTCTCATCCCTTTTCCTATGTCAAGCCCTTTCATAAGCATGTCAGCCATGCATGATTCTTGTATTGTTCTTAACTCTATATGAAAGATGGGCATGGAAATAAGAGAACCCAGCCCCATGTTACAAAGACAGCAAATGGCTGAACCAGAACTTTATAGGTTGCACAAGTTAGACCACTTTTGATCAACACTATCACCTCGAGTGACTGTCTGGAGCTCAAATTGCAAGTCCCTTTGTGTAGTAAATGTGTAGGTTGGTATTCTTGGATCTTAAAAGACATTTTCTTTTATACATGCTACACTTGTTTTACTTACACTTCACAAAGGCATTGGTTGTTTTGTACCTTTCTCGGTTATTAGACGATCAAAGGGCTTCATTTCATCGGAGCAAACCAAGTGTGAATCCAGAACGTTCACTCTGTTGGTAAGAACCAAGCCCCGGAGTTTGAATGTCACTGAAATCTGAAGTCAGGACAAAGACCACTCTGTAGTAAGGTACAGGGAGATGCTCCTTCACCAGAGGGTAGCAGAGACCCAAATGCTTCAGGCACTTCCTGGTCACTTTTCACAGGCATCATTCTTCAGACTTAATTGCTGACTCAGAGAAATGTTCTTTCTTGAGAGGCTTGCTTCTTATCAGAGCTGAGTGAAGAGTTTCGGTCTGGAAGAAAAGCACACATGAGCTGAAGAGAAAGGACCTCAGAGAATGAGCATTGTTTTCTTTACTTTTACTCTTCTCCCATAAAGGGAGTGCGCAATGTTAATCAGGTAAAGCTCTGCTGCCATCTTCAACCCCATTCTATTGACTCGCAAAGCCTTGACAAGTATGAATTCTCTTTCTTCCTGTGAGTAATAAAAGGAAACATCTGCTGCAATCTAATCATCTATCCAGGTATGCCGTTTTTATAGCAGGAAGTGGGGGGAATAAAATCCCTTAATGATGAATTGCTGGGTGAGCTAGAATCAGGAATACCTTTTTAGGCATGTGTTTTATGTTCCTTGTTATCCCTCATTACTTAGGGAAGGCTCTGAATTACACCTGTTTTTAATATCACAAAATAAAAGGTGAAGGGTCTCAAGAGGGCTCATCTGGGCCAAGGAGACCAAAGCATTTTCGAGTCTGCTCTTCAGGGACCAGATGCCCAACCCCGGCCCTTCACTGAGTGGAGACCGTGGCCAGTTGCCATTGTGAAAGAGAAGGGTTCGGCTTCCAGATCTCTTTTATTAGTATTAACAAGAGACTCATTTCTGTGCGAGTAAATTCTCAGCGAAAAGGCGCATAACTTTGCATTTACCAGAAATGTGCTGAACTGTTTAGATTTAATTTAGATAATCAGTATGCATAGTATGTACATCCGAGTCCAATACTTATGATCCATAACTTTTCCAATAAAGTCTCTCAAGTTCATCGTGCCATAGTAATATGATTATCATGGGAAGATGTTTAAAACACGTCCCCTCCCCCAACCAGTCTATGTCATTCAGGTTGGATAACTCTCACATTATGGAAGCGGTTTGGGATGCCGAGTGCGTAGGCTCTGATACAATGAATGAGCTGAGGGTCTCTGCGCACTGACGCTATGTGGTTGCGTGAATCCTTCAGCGTGTAGTTAAGCACCTGGTAGGTCTCTTTTCATTGGCTGCGTTGCTCAAACTGTGAGAAGTAATTACAAGGAAATATGACTTGTTTGACTCTTAGAATAAAAAACAATAAAGGAGTTCCCCCTCTCTCTCCCGTGTTCTCTCCCATTCTGTTCCCTGACATCAGGGATTGTGTTAAGGGAAAGTATGAACTGAACCCCTGAGTCTACAGAGGGCGGCACTCTTCAGTCTGATGATGTCGCTTGTGCTTCAGAGCCAACGTGTGAATTCAGATACCAGGTGGTTCTTACCTGACAGCCGAGGCTCAGTGGGGATGGGGAACCCAGCCACAGAGCGGGGACTGAAAGGTAACTGCTTTAATCTTAAGACCACGAGTGGCTGGGGAGCATGACTAAATCACCATGCCAGTTCTTAACGACACTGGGTGTGAAGGTGACCTCTCTTCAGAAAGATATAATGGTGACTGACTCTTGGTCAGACCCTCCCAATCTGGCTACATGCTCCCCTCTTTAGGTTTTGAGATGGTTCATTTACCCTTAAAGACAAGATAAAGTTGGCACTTAATGGCACGGTTCCTTTTTCACCGCCCACTGGACTTTTTAGGGTCTCCAAGGAGACCTTGGTATTTCACGGTAGACACCTAGTTTCTCAACCTCAGACTATTGCTGTGCCTAGGGACCACTCCCTCTATTTGTGTGACTGTGGCACAGCCTCACTATTTTAAGTTCTGTTGGATTAGGCAGGATAGGTCATGTTCATATCCAACCTCATATCTGGCAGCATCCAAAACTTCTAACAGAAAACAGTAAATTTAGTTAATGCAAGCAGAACTCTACATGTATTTCAGTACACACAATATGACAGATATCCGCATGCTGGACTTTCCTGGTCCTTGTATATTATAATCATAATAGACATTGTTATTTTCTACCCTAAGAATGTCTTTCAGAGGACTTATTTTCTCTAATAACTAAATTTATTTTTGTTATTGAACATCTACGAAAGAGTTCATTTATAAATATATTGACTTGGAATAAATTACTTTAATGGAAAATAATTTTTCAAAGTATATTTAACTTACTATCATAGGAGCACAATTTTTCTGCTTCCCCAAAATGCTAGTTTTGAGGACAGATTTTCAGGAGTGGTTTACATCTGAGCAGTCTTTATGGGTGGTGTGTAAGGAGGGCATCAAATGCGGTGAAACAGAAAATGCTTTAGAATTAGAATCTTCTGCTAATTTTATCCAAGCTGCATACTATAAAGATGGTAGACATCACACAATGAAGTGTGCATCACCCAGGAAACTAAGTCCTGATTTTATATCAACAGTATGTTCAATATATTTATCTCTAAGTGATGTTTATCTTTGTTAAAAAATTATACTACAAAAATCGAAAGTAAGACAATAAATAATTTTAGTGTCAAAATGATGCATTTTCAAGATCATTAATGTATTCTCATTGCACAGAATTATGTCTCTCAGTCTGACACTTCTGTGCATGTATGTAGTGTGCTTTGACCATAGTAACCCTTATTTGAGGGGTAGAGAGGAGTGAGCCTATACTTTTACAGAGAGATCTTCAAAGATGATATTTACACGTCGTTCCAAAGAAACCCTCCTCAATTTTGTGAAAGAAGAGCTAGTTCTTTAATTTTTCTATGTGCTATAGTGAAAATATTGGAATTACAATGAAAATAGGAGCATCTTTTATAGAAGGCCATGATACTGAATCAGCTGACATAAAATTTTATATGGTAGTCTATTCTTTAGGCCCTACGCGATTTGTGTGCTATGGCATTTATATGTCTACTTTATAGGTGATTAAATATTTGGTCAAATCTTATATTTGTGGATATATCTGGGGTAACAAATTTCACTAGAATTTTGATCAGAAATAAACCCCACAACCTGGTGTCTATTCTGTTCCTTTTTGATTAGAGCATTATTTTACGAACAGAGCATCCCGCTGTGAGTCCAAATAGGGCTTCTAGAAGTTTCCTAGTTTCCGCAGATATAATATCCCATTTTTGCAACATCAGAGAGCTTGCGTATGACAGTGTCAGAATTAAACATAAAGTAGACACCAAATTATTAAACAAACGAGAGGGAAGGGAAAATTCAAAGTCCTTGTGTCCATCATGTGTGGAAAAAAAGAGCGCCTGTATTTCTTTTTGATAGCTGTGAGTATGTCTCATGAATGCATAATTCTTAGTCTCATCATTCATAGAGGAAACTTACCTTCTACAGGAATAATAAAAACATCAGGTAAAGTTGTGTTTGACTCTGTTCTTCGAAAATGTCCGACACCTTCTCTTTCTGCCAGTACCCACCATCATATGTAGATTTGACCTTCTCTGGTGTCACCTTTGCACGTGGGCAGTTTATAGGGAAAGGGGCAGTGAGCCACTGATTCTCAAATGAAACATGTGTCTCCATATCCCAGCTTTCTGTGTATGGTCCACAAAGAATTCAGCAGTTTTAACACTTAATACATGCAGGACAAGAAAGTGGGAAAAAAAATCAAAATTGTAACATTTCTTTAATGGCAGAGAGTCTAACTAGTATTCAGCTGAATGCTCTTTTACTGGTTTTTGTTTATATTTTGTTTTTTTGCAGTTGTCCTTGGTTTCTGGAAACAGGGTCTCACTATGGAGTTCTGGCTGTCCTGGAGCTCATTCTGTAGACCAGGTTGGCCTCTGACTCATAGGGATTTATTTGCCTTTGTCTCCCAAGTGCTGAGATTAAAGGGGTGCACCGCCATGCCTGGCTACTTTTTCTGTTTTGAAAGATGTCACTTGTAAACACAAGCATCTCTGTTCCCTTAGTGATGCAAAAAGTGATACGTTTCTGGCTTTGTCTTTCTCTGTTAAATGACAGCCATTAAATTTGCATAAGAACTCTCAACACTATCTTAATCAAATTATTCTCTCATACTCTCTACTGGAAGAGTTTAATCTCAATTCAGATCAAAGTAAAAGTTGGTAGATTTCTTTTTTATTTAAATCTGAAATTTGGATGATAGAATAGTCATCAAAGCAGGAATTAGTCCTAACACTGCATCAAAACACACATTTTCATGTCTGTGTAATTAAGTTTTAACAAACATGTTTGATGGTTACTTAAAAAACATATTTTTTTCAATGTAGGAATGACATTTTATAAACTATGATATAAAGAGACTGTGCAAGACCATTTGTTTTTAATTATATTTTGATTATGATAAGCATTTGTTATTTTCCCAAGTAAAGATTCAATTAATGTTATAAATCGATTTTCTAAATTGGAGGCTTGAAAGCAATATGTCAGACACGACTCTGTGGATGCTGTCAGTTTGTGCTTTTCTGACATCTTCTGGAATGTTTGTTATTGTGTGCAATGTTTTAATTGGAGCCACAGTTTTGAAAGTGCTTGCAAGGTTTGTGATGCAAGTGTTCTGTTGAAGGAGTCACTCGTCATTAACAAATTACTTTTGCAATTATTTTTTTTTTCAAATCACCAGTTAGGTTTATATTTCCTTCTCGGTCTTTTACATTTTTCTTACCAGCTCAAGTCTTAGATGATTTAAGTATGAAATTAAGATCCCTTGGCTCTCCACAATCCTCCATGGCTACAGGAAACTATAAACAGTGGGAATTGCAGATGATAGCCACTGTGCTTGGAATCTTGTATCTGCTCTCCTAGACAGGATATTTCCTAAGTTCCATTTAAGAAAAAAATGTCAAGTAGCTTATCTTTAAAACATGTTACAATCATCATTAAGTATCACAGGTTATAATAGGCAAATCATCTCTGCTAATTCTTTCTGAATCTCATGCTTTCTGCATGAAAAGAAACAAGTGAGTACCTGGGTTTCCTACCAGTGATGAAACTGTCATGAATTAGTAACAGGCTTGGCATCAGGTGATGATATCCGAGATATAAGCTTCATTATTAGTTCCTAGGCAATCCTAAGGAATTATATTGGTCTGTGTTGACAAACAAAATTGTTTATTTTATATAGTTGCAATACAATTATAGACCAGTGTTACAGTTTCTAAAGTGTTAGTCTCGTCTTCAAATTCCTGCATGACTTTTAAAGTTACTATTAAGGTATATTTATTACTATGAGATTATACATTCAATGTTTTCCTTTGTTGGCGAAGAGCTATTTTTCCTTAAAAAAAAATGTTTGTAATTGGCTTGCTTGGTTTTTATTTAGCTCCAAATTTACTGAAAATGTTATTTGCTATATTATATATGGCTGCAAAGAATATCTTGTGAATGATGAGATGCAGATGTCTCTAGAAAGGTGTGGTTCAGGTAGGGTGGGGTTGAAGGACACTTTGTTATACTTTCTGGGTGATGAGATCAGGATGTAGCGTTAGGAGGGATGGTATGATTCAGGCTGACAGGGGCAACTCAGCAGAGTTACGTTTTCACAATAATCTGAAAATCGTGGAATTATGAGGCTTCCTTGGCTCACCATGGGAACGCAAGGCAGTAGCACTTGCTCTGTATCCATTTCCAATTGCAAACAGAAGTGAGGGGGGGGGCAATTAATAAAAAAAATAAAGACCCCCTGAAAAGAAGTGTTAAGCAGCTTCCTTAAGGAAATTTGACAAGGACAACTTAGCCAGAGTCGTCATCTTCTTTGCCACTGCAAGATAGCTGAATGGTTTTGAATGCTTCTTCTAAAATCCCTAAGCCTAAGTTTACTCATCCAAATAACGAAGGACTTTATGAGTGTAAAAGACTCTGAATTCTTTAACAAAAGTATGTAGTCCTTCTTCTGAAGGGGTTAGACTTCCCAGCAGACTCTTGCTTCCCAGCTCTGTGTGTAGATGAGAATTCAGAATTCCGCTTTGCTGTGCTGTACTGATTGAGAGGCTGAGATGCTCACAATGTATATTTACAAGTATTATACTGCTTTGTTTTCCTTTGGGTAAAGGCTAGCATTTTTGACAGGTATTGTCTGTACAACCGCATTTTCTAAACATTTTTAAGAAAGGAATCAACAGCACCTTTCTAAGCTGACATAAAATTTGTAAATTGGAAGTCCTTGCAAAAAACTGAGACTTGGTTCCCAGTACTTACATCAGGTGGCTCACAAACACCTGTAAGTCTATCTTTCAGGATGATATCTTCATCTAGCTTTCATAGATACCTGTATTCACATGCATATTTCCACACAAGAAACACACACAATTTCAATTCGACAACCCTGGTCATGGAGAAGGGAGCCTTACAGGTACATGGCTGATGCAAACATTCAGGTTTAACCAGCTCTACTGAAATTAAAAGAAAATCTCTTTTTTTAATAAAAATCAGTTTTGAAGACTTTGGAATGGCGAATTTAGTAAGATATTGATAATTGTATTATTTGAAAGTCAAATGATTACCATCCACATCTGCCAGAGTGGAGTGGCAGATTACATAGCTTCAGTGTGTCTTTTGGCACCCCCACAGCTCTTGCTGAACAGGTTGGTGTGTGATGCTAGGCACACCAGCATGGAAGCTATAATAAAGAGAGAGTCAAGAGAGATTTTCAGTTGCAAATCTAGAGGAAGAAAAAGTAATCTCCAGTTCACAACAGTGCAGGAGAGTTGTAAAGGAACTAGATGAGCTAGTGTCAAGGGGCTGCAGATGGAGACTTGGCATGTACGCAAGGCAAACCTTTCTACGTCATTCACGTTCAGACATTCTTTTTCCTCATAATACAATTCCATTCCAAGTAAACTGGATGGGAATACCCCATTTGTTCACGTATCTCTTGTTCTTTAGGCCATGTGTGGTTTGTGGAAATAATAATCCAGCTAAATAAGGAGTACAGAATTCTACTTTTTTTTATTATATTGGTTTCTAAAGCAAGACTTTCTTAACCTCTTTTTTTTTTTCAATGTAGATATCCAATGTGGAATTTCTGATTCTAATTTTATGTGGCCTTCATTTGGGCATGAGTTTCTTTAGGGAACTATTAGTAACATGAAGGCCTCTAAAGTTTGTTCCCCAGGGATTTTCATCAATCGAAGACTCCCCTTTATCAGTCTGATTGGAAATTATAGATGGCGTTTTAAGTGTAAAGTAAAATACTGTCCTTAAGCCTCCTCTTGCAAACCTACTATTTTTCTTCCTGCAATTGTTTAATCTTGTTTTGACAGCAGATAGAACACTAGAATTTGTTGGGCTTTTATTTCAAATTAGCTACTGTCCTAAATAACTAATTTCCAGTACTATCCATCAGCCTAGAATGGGCATGTTTACTTGACTGAAGACATTAGCCTATCTACTGGGAGACAGAAAAGGACCGGCCCTGGCTTCGAAAGAATATGGCTGGAAGCTGGAAGCTGATGACTCGCCCTACCCCACTCCACCCCCATTTTGTCCTATCTGTATGGTTCCATTTATCTTTTTTTTATAAAGACTTTATCTGAAGAAAAATTAAAAGTTAAAAAAAAATCCTTCTTGCTAAACAGACAGTTTAATTGGTTCCACTATTTTTGGAAACTGCAAGATAAATGCTACGTGTGAAGTTAATAAACCATAATTGGAATTTGCTTAAGAGCGTTCTTTCATTCCACACGGACCCATTCACGGCAGGAAGCAATAGGACCTAGCTGGGATGCAGTAATATATAAGCCCCTTTCCTGAGGACAGCGTGACTTTCTGCCTGACCTTGAGGAATGTAATAACTTTCCTAGGTTCCCCACTGGACAATAAACAAATTGGGGTGGGAATTGAAGACTACAAACAAAAACAGTAACTTAAATAAAAGGGAAAGCAAGACAGTGACGGCTGTTTCAGTTCTCAGATGATAAAGCCCATCACGCCTGCGTGAACATTTGCCATTTCCCCGCCTCCATATAGTACTTTCTTCCCCCATCATGGCGGTAACCTTTATCTGATTGATTCTGAACTGTGTAAGCACATGGGTCTGTACACGAGCTACCAATGGATTTTCCCTATTTCCAAGTGATCAGTGACCACTCATCCATGGTATGTACTGAACAGAATCACTATTACTATTGCTGTTATTTCTGCTAATGAAGTTTTTAAAAAATGCAAAGTTTATGTATTGGGAGGAGTGAATAATTTAATTCCAGGTATGGCCAGACACTATCAGCCTCACAGAATTTGTTCTTCTCGTACATGTTACTAACTTGAGCTATGTATCAATTTCATTAAAGAACTAAGAATGAGATATAGTTTATTTCCTATTATATCATTATTTTAAAAAGTTAAATTGTATTTATTTATGTCTTTATTACATATGCGTGCATGTGTGTGAGTATGTGCGCACTCCCACTGATGGGTACCCGAGTCCTTGCACACACACACACACATCCACATCCTGGAGCAGAAGTCAGAGGACAAATTGCAGGCATCAATCAGTTTTCCACTCACTCTTGGGCTCAGCCAACTTTATTCCAAGGAACCCATTGAAGCTGTTAAAATTTTTCTTGCATCCAAGAGGCAAATGTTTGTTTTCAGAGTAAATAGTTATTATATTGTTTTTAGGATGATATTTAAAATGTTTTGTTGACATGCTTATTTGAAAGCATTGTAAATACTGGGGGAAAGTACAGAATCTGCATTTTTTGTATACTTTTCCTCTCTGTGTTTTTAGTAAATTTTTGTTGATTTCTGGTTAATAATTGACCTTAGTAGTTTTCATAGCTGTCATTACTTGGCATGTCTCAGGCCAGGGTGTCTTCTCTGAACTTATAATGCTGTGAAAAAAGAGCTATGAGATCACGCCATAGGAGATAAAAATCAATACATGTAAAATCTGTTATGTTTGTGTGTGGCCTTTGAGAAGAACTTATTCTTAGGTACATATGGAAATATGCTTAATGCAAATAACAACCTAAAATTATTGAATGCCTATACTCCTAAAAGCATTAAATATACATAAAAATATTGCTTCTCCCTAGAACAGCATTTCTGAAAATTAAAGTTGGGAGACACTTCTTAAAAATTATCCACCCAGGGGGACTTTGTAATGTACTTTATATTTACTGATACTCAGTGTACTAAAATTAAAAGCCGAGACATGTTAAGATTGTAGCTTTAACTAGTAATGGACTCCAGAACTTGAGAAGTAGAAGTAAGAAGATCAGGAACTCAAGATCAAGGCTAGCCTTTCATCCTAAAAATAAGTAAATATAAAGTTATTTTAAAATAGCAAGCCATTTTGTAAAAATAAGTGCCAAACAATCTATAAAGAGCATAGGGAGAATCATTCTATCGCTTTATCTTATTCTTTCCAGATATATTTTAATACATGACTTAATAAACAATAAGCAATTAGTTTTACTGTCCGGGTTGAGATATGTGCAGAAAAGCTGGCCTTCACCTGTTAAGTAGACAGCAAATGGAAAGAAAGGATGTTGAACAGCCATTTCACATAACTATAGGCGTTCTTTCTTGAAACTACATAACGTCGACCAGAGCCAGTTTCAGAAAGACAACTGACATTGTAGCAGCTTCCTATAGGAACAGTAAAACCCACTGACCTTCCTTGCCATTGCAGAGGTCTTTTCCCTTGTGCAGAATCTTGTCCACAAGGCCATGGCTACTTGGAAAACTCTGGTTCCTGAGATATGCAGATCTTCCCTATGTTGGCGCATTTCATGGTAAAATCTCAAAGAAATCCTCACACATTTACAAATAGTACCATCAAGCTCATCAGAAAAGTTCTGCTGTTTCAAAAAAGCTGTTGGGCTCCTGATGGTAAATTTAAGCTCTGCACAATACTAATTTTTTGCTCCAGAGCTTGAATTTGATCATTGGCAACAATACAGCCATATGGTTGATTTCTTCAAGTGGCTAAGTTACTTCATTTATTTTACAGAGAATGCCTGTTAAATACTCGAGTCTGAATGGCCATAATTGTCTTTGCGTGTTTAAAGTAAAAATAATATTCGACAAGAAAGAAATGGTTTCGCTCACAACCCAATCATACAACTGCTTTTCCACAAGACAAGGCCTGCGCGTGGTTTCTAGACTGAGAACAGCATCTCCTACTTCCCATTACACCTCATTTCATACTTTTAAAAAAAGTATCAAAAGGCTAAAGTGTAATAAAATTGATAATGTCGCCTTTTTATCTCTGTTTCGCGATCATCTTTTAGCCAAATTAGCGCTTGTTTTCGCTGTAAGAAAATGGTGGTGAAAACTCTGAGAATCCCAGTGATTTTCAGAGAGAAGGCCTCTGCCAAAGTACCTCTGCTTTGGCCCGGCAGTGAGAATGTCAGCACAATAAAAAGGATGATAATTTACAAACTTATAAAAACAAGTTTGGCCTCATAAATCTTCTGGGGTCTCAGATAAACACTATTAGAAAACAGAAATTAGTTGTATTTGCATATGACAGTGATACAAGCTGAAATATTTTATATACCTTTTTCTCATTAACTATTAAATCTTAGGCTATTGAACTCCTTTGGTAATCTAACCACTTCTCTGTTACCATTCCACATTTCTACTCAGTTGCTAGTTTTGTTAAGTCATTTTTTAAAATATCATTCTTCCTTCCCTATCTACCTGAGTGAAAAAAGCAAATACGTGGTTTCCGGGATGGCCACTTTGCATTGGACAAACAATAAGAGGGCTCATTCATAGGAGAGGCTAATTCCCTTCCTCCTAGAATTCATTAATTGTCTATCACTCTTTCCTAGGGGTGGATCCTGTGAAATTTCCTTCCTTCTGCATTAACTTGTCCAGTTGATAGTGCCATTGTTCTGGTCTTGTTTAGTTTTCAGCAGAGACTGTTTCACAGTAGACTTCCTGGTACTCTGGCTCCTACAATTTTCCAGTCCTTCTGCCATGATTTTCCCTGAGCAATAGATGAAGGAGATGAGCTGTAGATGTGTCCTTTGGTGCAGGGCTCCACAGGATCTATTGATCTCTACATTGTGTCCAGTTGTAGTTTTCTGTGGTTGTCTCCATTTGCTGCAACGAGAGGCATCTTTGATGAGGAGTGGTCCTTAGACCTACCTGTGGGTAGAAAGGTGACATTTGACTGCAGTGAAGAACTAGCTGGTCTAGCGAAGTGGAGGTAGTAGGTTCTTTTCTAAGGTCATGACTACCTTAGTCCCAGGTAGCTAGGCTTAACCAGCTACAGAATTAAACTCAAGCATAGTGTGTATTATTAACTCAAAATGCTTTGAAGGGCACGCACTGGAAGAAGAAAGCTTTGAGAAGAAGCAAAGTTTCTATGCTAGGTTGTTGTCTAGAACGGAGGGACAAAACGAGCATCACTGGTTCTCCTTTCTGGATTTTAAACTTTGAATCACACCTTCAGGCTGCAGAAAAATAACCCTCAGTTGAACCCAGAGCTAATAAAATTTCCTTCTCTTTCTTAAATTTTTTGGGTTGTTTTCACATAGATGAGAGCAGTGTGCTAACTTGCCGTAAGAACGACTGTCAAGCGTACACCTATAACTGGACTCCAGGAGAAAACCCTGCCAGGCAACTGTTCCTTAACGATACAATCTGCATATTTTAATGAGGCTGGAAATGCAGGCTCTGCTTGCTCTGGGTTTTCCCCTCATAGAATGTACATTGTTTCCCCCTATTAACAGATGATAATGGAAGTGGGCTTCCTATCAACACCCACCAGAATGATACGGCTTGACATTTCCGGGGTTGAGATAAAACACTAATGACCTTTCTCTGGTGACTTAAGTCTAATGATCACTCAGTCATCCGGGGACCAGCATGGCTGCCACGTTACACAGCACAGAAACAGATTAGCAAAGGATGACGAAGCAAGCATCTGATCGTGCCCCCTTTTGCCTTGCCGTTTCCCTTCCTCTCTTAGTTTTGTTACCAACCTGACAGAAGCTAGAGTCATTTTGGAATAGGGAACCTCTGGATGAGAAAATGTTCCAAATGATTTGGCCTGTAGGTAAATCTGTGGTGTATTTCTTGATGGATGTGGAAGGGTCGGGCTCACTGCGAGTGGTGCCGAGCCTGGGCTTGTAGTTCTCGGTCCTGTAAAAAAGCAGGCTGAGCAAGCTAAAGGGAGCAAGGAAGGAACTCTAAGGAACATCACTCCTCTGTGGCCTCTTCATTCACTTTTGCCTCCAGGTTCCTGCCCTGCTTTAGTTCCCTTCCTGATTCCCTTCAGCTGGGAACTGTGATGTAGGCACGTAAGGGAAACAAACCTTGCTTTAGGATATGGTGTTTTATTACAGCAATAGAAAGCCTAAAACAGCCAGGCGGTGGTGGTTCATGCCTTAATCCCAGAATTTGGGAGGCAGAGGCAGGCAGATAACTGTGAGTTTGAGGTCAGCCTTGTCTACAGAGTGAGTTCCAGGACAGCCAGGGTTTCACAGAGAAACCCCAGTCTTGAAAAACCAAAAAGAAAGAAAGAAGGAAGGAAGGAAAAAAGGAAGGAAGGAAAAAAGGAAGGAAGGAAGGAACTCTAAGACAGAGTTCTTAATTTAGTTTGTTTGTCATACTTCCTCATCTCAACTCCCTCAACTTCTTGCTTTTTTTATATTTTTTTGATTTTCTTATCTTCTAGTACTCCACTACTCACAAGGCAGATGCAATGCTGATAAGTTGATAGCCATTCTTTTATTTAATGTACACAATATTGTAAAACAAACATAGATATAAATGATTCTATGTGTTCATAAATGCACACATCTTCAGGGGCACAGATTCTATGTGTGTGACATTGGCCATGCCAGTATGTAATTACATATACTATGGTAGAAATAAGTGGCTACAAACTTGGTAAAGTAACATAAATTATGCGATACATACAATTTAAATATTAGCACCCCAAACCATATTTATCTAAACCTCTAAGTTATCATGGTTCATCTTTTACACTGGCACAATCAGAAGTTTGAATAGATTTTATGTTGCATTCTCCATAGCTCCTAAACCACTCAATTTAATTGCATACAAAATGATGGTGGTGTGCTTCATATGTTGCTAGTCTGATCCAGGTAAACATAAATGTGTAAAATTCAGGATTCTTCTGCATCAAGACACCTATAACAGAAATGCATGAGGAATGGCCCAGAAAATATTAAGCTTTCAAACTGAGAACCAAAAAGCCTTTTCATTTGCATCCAGATCATTTGGATATGCACGGCTCATAGATTGCTTCTTAGAAGCATTGCCTAAACTTACTTTCGAAACTGCTAGGTTATAAGTGGATAAATAATTTGGAACCAAATTGTTTGTTACAAGAAAATCATCTCTACAGAAGCAGATGTTAATATCTCAAAGGGGAAATGTGTTCAATGCCTGAACATCTAGTTTCAATGATGATGTTTTATTTTTTTTTCCGTAGTATCTCAAACTTACTGCCCTGAAAGTCTTACTCTGTTTCATTGTGGTCACTTTCCCAAATTTCTTCATGACCCTTATGAGACCACGATTCTAAGTTCTTTTCCTCATAATGGAGTTCTGGACCACATAGTTTTTGGAATGTTCAAGGCAGTGAGTGACATAAAGAAATATTCCTAGTTCCAAGAGAGGGGATATGAACTAAAGAAAGAGTTCATTCCAACAGTTTAATGCAAACATGTTTACATGACTTCAAAGACACATATCGGAACGCAATTTCATGACTGGGGGAGTCAATAAGCCTGGGATAATCCAAGAATCTTCTCTTTATCAAATCACCCAAAACACTTTATACCATAAATCAAGGAATGTGGTTAACTGTTGCCAGAGATAATTGAGGGAAGCAGAGAGATGGCCTCCCTCTCCAACTCCCAGAGTATATGTTGTTCTGAAAAGGACCTGGGTTCAAGTCCCAGCAACCACAAAGGGGTTCACAATTATTTGGTACTCTAATTCCTGGGGACTCAATACTCTCTTCTGGCCTCTGTGGGTGTCAGGCATGCATGTAGTACACAAAAATACATTCAGGAAAAATATCTGTGCACATAAAATTAAAGGTAATTTGGTTCTGATGTGTTCAAGTTTGGATCCTGGCTCCTGTTGAGCAGACACGTGGACCACTTAGCCAATTGTCACTTGCGCCTTCTGTATTTCATCCTGGGACTTTCCTCGGACCTCCCTTATCTCACTGCCCACTTCTCTTCTACCACTCCAAGGACTCCCACAAATAGCCACCCACATAAGATTTATTTATTTATTTGTGTGAAATGTATATACTGTATCGGATACAAAATTTGTTCTCAAGCTATTTTCCCTTTGTTGAAGAAATTTATTTCCCATAAAGAGGTAAGCAGAAGAATTATGTATGCCAATCTTCCTGGAAGAATAACTAGAATGTTCTGCTTTTGGGACAGCGGCTATGAAGTGGTTTCTGAATTCTTAGTTGCCTAAATTCATGCTTGTAAAGATACCACGGGCCTAGAAATCTGTGTTTTAATATGAACCCTTGTTCCATAGAATCACAGTTAAGTAGATAGCAGAAGCCTAGTTACCTGTGATTCAGATGGTTGGAATAGACTAGAAACAGTGTGAACACACAATGAGCTAGATCACATTACCGGATCAAGTGACCCATGTACCTAATCAACAAGGGAAATAATTCAAATATGCAAAAGCCAGAATCCTATGTGGGGAGGGACATTGCTTCAAGAATGTAGTGGAAGTCCTGAGTCTGATGTAAAATGAGTCTCTGCTTCCCACAGCTTCTGTGAACCTGCCCTCATTTTCTTGCTTATAACCCTGCCTAACCTCTAGAAGGTGTTTGGTTGTTTTTGGTGGTGTTGTTAGCTTTTTTTTTCATGTTCAAAAAAAAAACATTTTATGGAGAATAAAACAGCATAAACACCAGATGAGAATATCCAACAGACACAGCTTCGTGCTTTTCTTTGTAAGATGCTGGACCCATGATGCTGTTTCTTAAAAGGGCATTATAGTGGGTGTGTTTAATAAAATCCCCAGAAAAAACTGGAATCTTTATAGAAAATATGTACAGGCCTGAAAGGTGTGATTCTGGACAAACAATCTTGTTTTTTTTTCTCTTTGTTCATATAGAGCATTTTCTTGAAATGCCTCTTCAATATTTTTCAGTGTCTGGTTGTGTGCAGTCTTTAATCAGTCATAGAGAAATGAGACACATTATTTTGCATAAAAAATTGTATTTTAGCTTTCTTTTAAAAGGTAAATGTGTATTCCATGCTGTCAGATTAATGCTATAAAAAGTTTATAGGAGATGCGTACCTATTTCTAGAATGGAGACCAAATTTAATTCCTGTTATCTATTCTGTATAGTGAACTAATTTAAAATATTGTTACCATTGGTTAAAAATATTTTTATTTATAGTTTTCATTTTTGAGACTTTGTTACATTTATATTGTCTTTCAAGACTTCTACTCTCCCTTTCTCCCCTCAACATCCTTCTGTATCTCCTCCAATTCAAGACTTTATCTTTTATAATTATATTAATACACACATACACACACCAATCACCAATGGGTACATGATGTGTTACTTGTGTGCGCATATTTAGGGCTAACACCCAGCCTCCTTGTTTAAAAGATGTAGTAATTAGGGGCGGCAGGGCTGCGTCCCCAACACCCCAGCCGCCCGCACGGCTAGCTTTACCCGAAATAACAACACACAAACTGTATTCATTTAATCACTGCTTGGCCCATTTCTATCTAGCCTCTTCTAGGCTAATTCTCACATATTATTTTAGCCCATTTCTAATCATCTGTGTAGCGCCCCTAGATGCGCTTACCGGGAAGATTCTAGCCTATGTCCATCCTGGGTAGGAGCTTCATGGTGTGCATCTGCCTGGGAGCTGGTTGTGTGGCGTCTCTCTCAGGCGTCTGCTCCCGAGAGGAGAGCAGTCGAGTCTGAGCTCACTTCCTCTTCCTCCCAGCGTTCTGTTCTGTTTACTCCTCCCACCTATCCTCTAACCAATAAAATGGGCCAAGGCAGTTCCTTTATTAGCCAATGACCTTCCTCCATCATTTCCCCCTTTCCTGGTACTTTGAAGTGTTTTAAGCAATTAGACTTTAAAAACAATTTTCATAATTCAAACTTCATGCAATGTGTTTTTATTATATTTATCCACAACTCCTCCCTTTAACTCCTGCCTAGATCCACCCCCTCTCGACTCTCTCCCAACTTCCTGACCTCTGTTTTACCCAACACCCTATCAACTCTAATTTGTGCTATCCATATTCTTCTGCAACCGTCCATGGATTATAGTACATAGACCTACCCAGGAGCCACACCCTTAGTGACAACTCAATCTCTGGGATGAAAAGCAGTGCCTCAGTGGCTGGGAGCACTTGTTGCTCTTGTAGAGAACCTGGGTTACATTCCCTGCACTCCCACGGGGGTTCAGAACTATCCATAATTCCAGTTCCAGTGGGTCTAGCAACGTTTTCTGGCCTCTATGGGCACCAGGCACTCATGTGCTACACATATAAACTTGCAGGCAAAAAGTTCATTCCCATAAAATAAAAAATAATAATATCAAAAAATTAAGTAATAAAACTATTATAAATCCCCCAGAAGCTATGCTTTTAAGTGAACAAAACATCAAAAGTGGAATGATAATTTGGATATCTGAGAAACATTTCAAATTCACAGTCTGATGTTCCTCGAATCAAGCTTTGTTGACTCTGAGCCATGTCACTAATGGTCATGCTGTCTGGGCAGCTTTCATGCTACAGAAGCGTTGTCTATAGTTGCAACTAAGGTCTTACTGTAGGTGTCCCTCACTGCTGGTGCCCACTAATTGCAGCCATGCAGTGGAAGCACCCCAGCTGCCACATGTCTCCCCTGTGTGTGAAAAGCCATCTCCAAAGATAGAGGAAGTAAAAGTTCATTGCAGATCAGCATTCACAGGGGAACATTTTCAATAAATTCTCACAACAGGGACATTTTACTTTGAACCCAAAGTACAAGGTTAGCACACACCTGCACAAAGCATCCCGGCATTTTTATTAGGAGACATGTATTACAAAAGATTTATACTCAGTTATTACTATTATATTTTTGAGTGCCCTAAATGTGTAGCTTTTATTCTTGTAATAAAATATCTGCCTCATAACCTCAATTTTTGTCTCTTAGAGGACCAGGTCTAAGGTAGTTGTGATGTGCGCCTGCCTGTACAGAGGGGCATGCTGCCCACTCAGCTAGATCATCAAATGCACACAAACCATGAGTGGTTATTTCATCGTGGGAAATATTTCAATTCAGTAGAAATGTCTTTTGAAAGTAAGATTTTCCCTGATTACACAAATATGCTACTAATACAAAATTTTTGGTGTGTGTGGCTTTTTTTTCTTACTGCTCTGAGACAAAAAAGAAACTCAACTAACATCTTAAATCCTAGATGAAAACAACTCTGCTGCTGCAACAATATAAACGGTCTAAATATTTCTAATATTCTTCTATACACTGAAAACCTTATAATATTCAATACCTTGTAAAACTTTGAGCAGTCTTTCATGTTTTTCAAGGATTCAGCAATCCTTGTTAATATTTTTTCAAAGATGTGTTTATTATTTCATTTGTGTGCATGTTTGTCTACATGGATATATGTTTACCGCGTGCACGCTGGTGCCCAGGGGAGCAGAAGATGGTATTAAATCCTCTGGATCTGGAGTTACAGATAGTTGTGAGCCACCGTGTGGGTGCTAGGGATTGAACCTGTGACCTCTGCAAGTGCAGCAAGTGTTCTTAATTACTGAGGCATCCCTTGAGCCCTATTAACATTATGTTTATGGGCGAATGTTAGATATTTTTTTAGGCATGCCTTAACCTGAGCTTACGTTTTTTTTTTAACTCTATCAATATGTTTTAGGCTTTACTTATATTGCCAATGAGTTAATATCATGAAAATCTGATGCATAGTTTATTTTCTCAGCATCAGTGTATTTTTTCCTAGAAATCCTTAAATGATGCACCACCTAAATCATTAATAAAGTGGTTTAAATCATTCATTTAATATGCTAGCCAACTGAGAAGTTTGGGTAGCCCACCCTAATTTTTATAAACATGCGTTCTGGAGGTCGCTTTGTCTTGTAAAAGCTAGAGCAAGCCTGGAGGCTCTGATCCTGGTTGTGTGACTTCTGCCAGGCTTTCAACCTTCCAGAGTTGGAATTAACCATAGAACCATCTCATGGAGGAACCACTCAAGTGCACTCAGATGTACAGAGTGCAATGGGTCAGTGTCGGCTACGAGAATGCAAAGGATGTTAGCATGAGACCTCTTCTTCAACTCGGAAAGAGGAATAGTCCCCCTGAAGAATATGTTCAGCTTTGAAAAGAAAAGGAAAAAAAAAATGTTCTGCTACCTGAAATTCACCCTCTTCCGCTTTCCACAAACTCAAACTTTGAGAGTCTGCAGGTGTGCCAGCCACTTAGGGTATTAAGGACCTCAAGCTGCCCCGCTATTCCTTAGCTGTCTTCTGTTCTGCACCTGTCACAGAGCAGCTCCATCGCCCACTGGATTCAATTGTTGTGAGGATTAAATTAGGTACTACACATAAAACACTTTAACTCAGTCCCTGAAAAGCCAGCGTACAGCACCTTATTACAAGCTCCAGTCGTAAACCTATGACTAGACAAGAGAGGGCTGCTTCTTCTTAATGGCTGTTGAAAATTCCCCTAGCCGCCTCCCTGTGCCTAGGAGAATCTCAGCCACAGGAGTCAATGTGCTTAATATTCAGTTGATTAAACTAAGAAGCTCTAGAATATGCATGTGTGTGTACGTGTGTGTGTGTGTGTGTGTGTGTGTGTGTGTGTATGTACAAGTCTGAGGCCAACAGCACAAACTCAATTCCATGCTACTTTCGAATTCTTCCTTTAGTGCCTCCTGTTGAAATAGTAAATGTTAACAAAAGAAATGTTTAAACAAAACACTATTAGGTTTTCCTCTTATTCCTTTCTGCTTCTGTTCAATTCAGGCAAACTGGCTGAGTTTATTCTTTTATCTCATGTTCCGCTTAAAATGGCTACAGACAAATGACCTTTCTCACAATCTGTAATCTCCGTCAAAATTATTTCTGAAGAATATTAGCACACCTTATTTTTTTTAAGAAAAAAAAAAAACACCCATTATAACAACTTGTTACTCTAACTCCGCTGCCAAGTTGGCTATTTTATTTAACAATAAACTGAATGCAAAAGCTCCCCGAGGTGGAAAGCTACAGTACCAGGCTGGAAAGTTTGGCAGTTTAATTGACATTTCACAGTGTCCCCAAGCAGAAGCTAATCTCACTGCTGGTTTTATATACATACTTCAATGTTGCATACATTAGTAAACATGTACATACATATACATATATCTGTCTTGAGAATTATACTACAGCTGAACTAAGAATCATTTGTTCATTCATATACACTCATGGATTCATCATAAAAAATTATTGTTTTTTTTTTTTTGAGACAGGGTTTCTCTGTGGTTTTGGAGCCTGTCCTGGAACTATCTCTTGTAGACCAGGCTGGTCTCGAACTCACAGAGATCCGCCTGCCTCTGCCTCCCGAGTGCTGGGATTAAAGGTGTGAGCCACCACCGCCCGGCATAAAAAATTATTGTAACACAGAAAAGAAGTTAATGATTGTTTGAAATGTTAGTCTTTGAAAAGAAGCATATTTTTACAGTGCATGAATGCCCACAGAAAAGATGAAATATTCTCTTCTGGGTTAAATTGTGTAATTATATCATAAGTTATGCATTGAAGTATTAACCCTTGTTCTCTAGGAATGTGGCATTCTAGGTCTGTCCTCACAAAGTTAGACCTGGTGTCTTTAAAATAAGAGAGTCCATTTTGAGCCAAGTACAGTAGTATACATCTTTAGTCCCAGCACTGGTAAGAAAGAGAGAGACAGATCTCTGTGATATCTCAAGCAACAAACAGGGAAAGAAAGGAAACAAATCCAAAGGAAAGGAAGAGAAGAAAGGGGAGGGAGAGGAGGAGGGGGGGGGAAATTAAGGCTCAAGGATATACTTAAAGGGAAAAAGCTGGGAAGAAACTTGGTAGAAGCACCCCAATCAGGGCTCTCTCTGACTTTGGGATTCTGTTCTTTAGAGCATGAAGAGTAAATGTAGTTTAAGTGTGTGGTTGCAGTAGCCCTGGCAAAGTAGTATAGGAAGTAAAATTCCTTATAGCAGTTGTTTACATTGAACGTGACACAGAGAGAGAGGATGAGAAAGTTTGTTATTTGCTGAGGAAGTTGCCTAATGTGTGTAAAATTAGACTGGAATAAGCGCTTATCAAAAAGGCCCCAGTCGAGAGTTCCAAATGCTTCATCATTAGACATCAGAAATCTCGTCCCGTCGAAAGAGCTTAAGATGGGATGGATGAAGGCCAACATATCAAATGGCCCAGTTTTCCTTTAAACAAGAAGAAAACTTGGTTGCACTGATCTGCTGGGTTTTATTGCATACACTGTACCACACACATCCTAGTAAACACTGCTATGTGGAGGTGACAAGAAAGATGCTGTAAGCCGGACTCACAAGTTTTCTCTATGAAGCTCAGGTCCCCTTCAATTCCTCCCCCAGGGTTGAGGTCCTCATCCAGCTGGTGTCCCTATTAGAGAGGAGACTAGCGGATTAGGAGGCTTTAGAAGCCCTGCTGCTGCTGGGGCTGGGAACTCACAAGTAGTTGATGCAGAAACCTCGGAGCAAAGCTCAGAGCACGGGGAGACTGAAGACAAGAAGGCAAGAGGCTCCGTGAGGCCCAGATTAATCTTTCCAGGAAGTAGCAGAGACACTAATGCCTGAGAAGCATAAAAACAGACTGCAAAAAGAGCAGTGAGGGGGAAACAGGCACATTATAGCTTTTACTTATTTTGTTGGACTTTTATTTCCAAATCACACGATTGTCTGAGATGATTTAATGCACAATTACATAAAAAATGAAATTAACATGGTTTTAAAAGCATAAAAGCAACTGCTAAATAAAGCCATAACATTTTTCTCTGTGCTACCAAGATAATGAACCCTATTTTTCATCTCTAACTGTGCTTCTGTGTCATGAGTCTGGAATTTGGGGCAGGAGGGGGGCAGGGAAATATACCTCTGCTACTGAGAGTCTGTCTCACAGCTCCCTGGGAAGTGGCTTTTGTCACTTCCCGAGTGTGGTGTATTGAGGAACAAAACAGCAGGGCCTGTGAGGAGCTGTGTCTCCAGGACACTGAATGCCTAAACACTCTAACAAGTGTACGGGGTAGAGAAGAGCAAAGCGGGGTGAACACAGCACAGACGATGAACCTCGGTACCGATTTGGATTTGACTACAGAGATAAGTTCTGACTCACAAGGATAGTCCACCTTGATGGAGAATAACACTTGAACACGGTGTACATTCAAGCACAGAATGTGTAAGAACCCTGTCTCCCGTGTATACGCATATGTACAAAATGCATATATATGTACACATGTACATACAAACTCTCCTAGGAATAATTTCCTAATTTCCAGTTGAAATGCCTACTACTTCCGCTGATATATGTATTTGTATATGTGTGTGTATATAATGTCCACTGAGTGTGTCTGTGTGTAAGGCACCCTCCAATTTTCAGGGGGAGAAACTGGATCAGATATTTTCAGACTGAATTGATAAAAAGCATAGTATTATGTGGTAGAAGTATAATTTTATTCACGGTTGAATAAACAGAAGCGTATAGAGAGCATCTCTCATGATTCAGAAGTGTGTGCTCATGCTGGACTCAAAGATAAATTCACAGGAATGTTTTCCTGCCCTTAGGGAGAATATAGTCTAATATAATACTATATTTTACTATTCCTTAGTCCTGATGTATGGATGGATGCCAAAATAATACATTGCTAGAGGGAAGAATGCAATTCACTGATTTTTGTCACTGGAGATTAATAACTAAATGTCACTTAGTTGTGTAGACTGTATATATTGTAATGGCAGCCCCATCGTCTATGTACTTTGCCTTAGCTGGGAAAAGTACTCAATTATATTGTACATCTCTTCTAGAGCAACTCTGTGCCTGCCTCGGAGAACCTGAAGACAAGGGACACATAAAATCAGGGTGTATGTGATGTCATGGATTTAAAAATTTACTGGAACAAGTGTGGCACATATCGGCAGGAAGACCAGAAGGTTGCCCCCAAAGTGAGCAGAAACAATTAAACAAAAGTGACTCTGGGCTTGAATATACCTGCTTTATCTTAGCGTGATACCAGACAAATACCAGACATACCTAGTCCCTGGTGCTAGGATCTGGCTATAACACCTCTCCATACCCCTCTCAAGATTTTGTCTACTTAGAGTTTGTAGGGAACTATGCTGAGGAAAACAGAGAAGGGTTGCTTGGAGGCAGCTATGATGGTTATGAGTCAAGATGACAAGTATGTCTGAGCCTAGAGATCGATGAAAAATATTAAGGATTATGTGTAAATGTTCAGAAAAGTATGCATCTGTGCATTCCCTAATACAGGAAGAGAACTGTCTCTCAGTGAAGGGGACACATGGCAGTTTCATGAGACTTTGGAGGGAGCTGCTTGGGGCATCTTACCCCATACAGGTGTTGAAGAGGTCGTCTGTGGAAGATGTATCATAGAAAACACAGGGCACAGACCACGATCCAGCCTGTTCCCTCTTACTTTTGTTTTGAGTCCTAGGATTTTTGTCACTTCAGGAGTGCTCTGTACAGATTTAATTTATCCAGATGGTATCTAAGTTTGCATAGCCATAAGAAAACTTATCTATATAAAGGGGCAGTCCTTGAAGAAATGGATTCCAGGTTCAGAAATAGAACAATTCTAATGTTTTTATGCCCAAGTGTGCACACATGTGCCTGTCTTTATATGTATTTAATTTTATATGCATATTTATATGGAAACTATTTCTATATAAAATCATGAGCATATCTTTGGTATACATATATGTGTATTTTTTAGCCTTGTGCATGCAAAAAAGGTTTAACACCTATTTGACTATTTCTTTTCTTTCAATAACAAATGAAAATAATTCTGTTAAATCATCTATCAGGTTCACTACCAAGCAAGATTATGTCAGGTGTAAAATACTAGCGAGGTATAGGGTCGTCATAACCCTTATTACCTTGAAGACTCTGGAATACTGCTCTGTCCTCTATGCAGGCAGTGAGTCTGCAGAACCTTTTTACTGTGTATTTTTGTGACAGCATATTATGCAAAATTTCAACAAATGTCCCTTGTTTTCCTATGAATCGTTTACCTAATATTTTCTACTGGTAGAAGGTAAAATATTGTAAAATATTGTGAGAATTAGATTACCTGAAACCCCACAGACTCCCCAGATGGTCTCTGAATAGGAGGCAAAGTACTCACAATGGCTATGAATTCCAAGTTAGATTGTATAATGCTCTCCCTCCTGCTTTAATGTCCACTCCTGGAATTCTATTTTCTCCTTCATCATAAATGTTTCCCTCTTTCTTAAATATTAATAGTAAAATAATTATACTGCCAACCCAGATATTTTAAAGCCTGATTTTGATTCTGCTTTCCAGCCATAGCTTTAATTCTCCCCTTTCGCATCGTGGGACCCCTGCTAGCACATTCTAATCTAAGCCGACCGTCGCCTATGTCACTGTCTTGAAACACGCTGCAGACAAGTCTCAGAACATGTCATCCCATTAAAACTGACTTTCCAAGGTTATTAATGACCTCTGTTGCTAAACCTGGTTGTCACTCCTGTCTCATTTTACAGGACTTGTAAGTAACGTGGCCAAGTACATCACCTCCTCCCCCTTGGAATAAGTGTTGCCTTCTCTCAGCTTCCAGGGTGGTGTTGATCCTAACTTATTCACACTTCTTGCTATTTTTCCGCTGTTATTCCCTACTCTTCTCTTTGACATCTTTGTGTGAACTGTGGCTCATTTGCGGGAAACTTTCTCGGCACCGTGAAAACTCCCTTTCCCCAGGTGACCTCACCCCTGTCCTTTACATCCTACTTTTATGAGACCCCCCGTCACATGTGATTGCCCCTGAACTTCAGACTTAAATATTCAACTGCTTACTCAATATGTTCACTTGAAGGATAATCAATATCCCAAAGTTGACATGTCCAAAATTGAATTCTTGGTTTTACCCTTCCAAATGGCCCTCGCTATAGCCTTCTCCATCCGAGTTAAGAATAGCTTCACCCTTCGGTTTTTTTCAGGTCAAAATCTTTAGAGTCCTTCCTGATTCATGACTTACTCTCAAGCCATCAGTCCACATCCAATTCTCATAGTTAATACATTCTAGAAATATTTCAGGCCTTTAACCACTGCTGACTATATGCTCCTCTCTTCCCCAGTCTAAAACCCCTGTCCTTGCCTCTCTGGATCATGCGTAAGCCTTTATCAGCCCTCCCAAGAGGTTGTCTCATTTTGACCATTGACCCCTGTAATCTCTGTTCTCAAAAATGGCAGCCAGAATGATCTTTCGCAAAGATAAATCAAACCCTGTCAGTCTTCATTTCAAATCTCTTCAATTGCTCTCTGTTCCACTCAATGTAAAGGTCTAAATACCTCCAGTGACCTGGGCAATCTATCACCACTGAACTGGTACTCGTTCCCTCTATATACTGCTCTATTGGACCCGAGGCCTTTGCTGGCCCTAGAAGTGTCTAGGCAGCTCTCACTTCCACTCCTGTTTTTACTTCCTAGTCTCTATTTTTAGATTACTCTCTCCCTCCCACCAGAAAACTATGAGACTCCTACCCCATGTCTTCAGGCCTTTGATCAATCATGATGTTGCTCATAAAGAGCTTTTTTTACACAGTTCAAAATCACAACATCGGACTCTAGCGTTTCCACACTCTCTGCCCAAGCTTCATTTTGCTCTGTGGTGTGTTTGTCAAACCCACTAAACAGTTAGCCTGCCTATATTTCTTAACTATATATTGCATTAAGGCTGGAATTTATGTAAATTTTGTTCACTGTGTTCCAGATCCTTGATGCTTCACACAAGCGATTAACATATATTTTAAAATAAATGAATAAATATGGTTTTCATTATAGTCACTGTTTTATATGTTGACATATAAATTTTCTATGTAATATCCAAGAAAGACCACATTTTTGTTAGCTACCTTTGCCTGCTCCAATATGGCTGCTTCTGAGCCAGGAGAATTTGTTCTAATAGTATGGCTATGACATCATTTGTTGACAAGTTATTTATTGCTGGGTATGCACATGGGATAAAAATTAGGTAATATAAAGATTAATAACTATATTGATATCCACCATAGGAAATTCTTATATATTCTTCAAATTACTTTCTTCGTTATCTTTTGCTATCAGAATTAATTTAGGACTCAAGAATGTATAAATTTCACATAGTTAGATAAAAATTATCAGCTGGCCATCTAAAAGTTTGCCATTCATCTTCCCTATGGTTATAAGTCATAACAATACCCCTTTATTAGCACACTGAGGTACATTCTACATGGTTGTTAAAAATTTCTCCAACTTGGTACACAAAACGTACACAATAAGGTTTTTCAAATAAGTTATTTTCTTTGAAATGACCTTAAATTTATTAACCTTAGATTTATTTATCACAAAATAGTATGGCCTTCCTAGTGTTCTCTGCAACAGTGGGATCCAGTCCAGGGCCTGGCTGTTAGTGAGCATCCTACCTCAGCACTGTATCCCCAGCTTGGAATCTTCCTACATTCATCAGAACTAAGAAATTGACATCATTCTGTCTGCTAAGCAATTGCATCTGAAAGCCACTGTATTTACTGTTTGTGCCCAGTTAAGTGTCTTGTTCCCCTTTTGTTATTCATGAGTCTTCTCTATTGAGAGGTGTTGTGTATCATTTGCCAGGATTTTAACATATCATATGAATGTTGATAAATTAATATTGTCTGTTTTAAATATAGAAGACTGAGATCTATTGAAAGGAGCAATCACGTATGCCCATATCTTAAAATGTCTGTCATATTATTGATAATTCTTCCAAAATTAGTAGATGGCATATGACAAAAGTGTTGCATCTCCATAAATATTTGAGCAACATTGATGTATAACATCTAACAAGCATAGCATTTTACCAAGATTAATTAAATGCAAGTTATTTCTTGATTCATTAGCTAAGTATCTCTACTGCAGATGACAAAAATTCTAACTCAGCTTGCACAAATGCAAATGATAATAAATTTTGAGATTGAAATGAGTCATCCAAGCATATGGTATCTAGCCTCGTGAACCTGATGGTGTCCTCGGGGCTTCGTATCTCTCCCTTTCTCAAGTCTACACATTGAATTCGGTTGCCAGCACAAGCAGAAGGATGATGAGGATTTTAGTCCCCACCTCATGAGTGGGTCAGTCAGTGACCCAAAGAATAAACTGAGCCTATTGGCATCATCCAGGGACAGTTTAAATACAAGGAGAAAGATGAGATCTCATGTATAAGACTTGGCAAATGTGCATCTCCAGAAGTTCTTAGCTGCTAATGGAGTGAGGTAAGAATATCATGAAGGCAAACAGTAAATAGCTATTGTTATATTAGCCTGCAATGGCTAAGAAATCTGTTTTAATGTTATAGGAAGCCATATAGTATCTTACAACTGTCCTGAGACTTATTCCCAATTACTTGTGAGATAAATAAAGCAAAAATAATTAACCCTGTTTTATCCATGGAGAATTCAAGTCAATGCTACTGAGTTAATTGGTACTAAGAGCTGACTCTTATTCTTATTCGCTGATCCATCTGTCGTGGTGTTGCTTCTAATAATCACTTACAGCTACACAGATGATAGAACACTCAAACTTTTATTTTTTACAGTGTTGCCTCAACCTCTATGGCCAATCATTAATGTCTTCTGTCCAACTGTTCTAATGATCCAGCAGCAATGACATGTTTTGTGAACACATTTCACATTTTGAGCCTTTCACCAAAGGGCTTGCTAGCTGTTATCCCAATGATCTACTGCTTAGATCTCCCACTGTGAGTCTTCTGGTTTTTCTTTTGTTTTGCGATATACCTACACTGTTGTCAAGGATACCCAGCTCTTCAGTCTCTTGTTTGAACAGTCCACAAAGTGTTCTATTAAAAGTCCCAATTAACTGTGTATAGCCATTCACCTGTAAGCTCATCTGTTCCCTCCCTTGCCCACCCACACACCACCAACCACTTGATCAAAAGAAAAACATAACACGGGTCAAAAGACATCAAGAGAATGCATACAATGCTTGGGATCACTGGGTATCATATAATAGCCATGGGAATGCTATCTACGGTAATTGCTGCCTTAACAAAGCCGAACAAACCCAGATTGAAAAGATGTAAATAAAAAAAAAAAAGAAATCAAGGGAAAGGAGCACATTTTTTCTAGTTTTATGCCTATTGCATTATTGGTATTTTAAAGGTTAAAGTTGGAGGGTGTTTTTTTTTTTTTCAGCATAAAATGTATTGCTTTCAGTGCACCATGAGAAAGACTGAGATAAGTGGGAAACATTTTAATCATTGTAAAGGTATACAAATCCTTGAGATTTTGATTGCATCATATATTTAATCAACTGTCCATTTTATATAGTTAATTCTGTACTTGTAAGATACTGTAAGGCTAAGAATGTAGGAGTTAGATTAAGGTAAACTATAATTATTATTATAATTATTATTCTTGTTTACAATTGGAATGTCCTTGAAGAATGCAGAGCATTAGTGAGACTCGGTTTCATAATCTATAAAGTAAAATTACGGAAATCACTAACAATGATGCCTTTGCCTTGATATCTGGCAAGCATGCATTAAGATAATGCATGCAATAATATGAGGACAGCTTTGCTCAAAGCAAGAATCAATGGATATTAGCACCCATTAAATAATATATATTACCATTAGAGAAGTTGTAAGCAAATCATTAGTTATATTTTATATTTGGACTCATAATCGTATAAGATTTATTTGACTGTTTTTAAAACTTTGCACAAAGGTTTTTGATGTTCAATATGCTATCTTGGGTATCACACAAAGTTATCATTTAAGAAAAAAGACAGCAGTAAAGAAACCTGGGGATGCTTAACCTATGTAAGAATATTTTCAGTTGGAACCTGGTGCTGGAACCCTATCACTGAAATGGGGCTTCCTTTATGACCCCTCATGGAACAAAAATTGGTGCTTCAGTAGAATATTCTGGAAGGCCAGTGGTTTGACTTTTCCAATACCAAATTTTCAAAACTGCATGGAAGTCTCCTGTAACTGAACAGCCAGCTCCTTCTTTCCAGGAGTTTTCAGTGGAGTCAGAGCAGGATCTGAACCCAAGAGTCATAGGAGGAACGCTATCAGGATCTGGACTGAGCAAAGGTTCTGTGAGGTGCATGGTGGAACCTTCCCTTGATGGGATTCTGTGCTACTTATTTGTGAATGATTCTTTTCTCTGGGTGATTTCACATATAGTAGGTTATCACTTGAAGTACTTTTGTTGTTACAATTGAAAATGCTGTAGAAAAAAGAAAATGCTATAGAACCAAATCCAAAATGCCTCTTTGATCCTGATTATTTATTTAGCTTATTGTGATCTTGGATAAATGACATAATTTTCATAATTCATCCCATAGAATTCTTTGAGTATCAAACATAATAGAACTTGAAATACCTGTAGCAATTTCTGGCATCTAGTAATCACTCAATAAATGATTACTGCTACTATTAATATCCAAAGCGATGAGAACAAGGAATATAGCTGAGGGGTAAGACACTTGTCTAGCATGTGTTGCTTTAGGTGCAAATCCCTGCTTGAAAAAGCATTGTCTGTATGTGTCTGGGGGTGTAATGAATGAAAATACTGAAATACGAAAGAACAAGGATGAATTACTTGATACCTTGGGTTTTAGGAATTTTTTTTTCCAGTGAAAAAACAGTGAGCATACCTATCTGTAGAACAAGGGAGTAAATAATGCAAGCTCGGGGTCCTGTAAACCTATTCATTTGCATGTATGCATATAAAAGAGAACAGAATCGGTCTTGATGTAGTGTTACTGTGGTATTAAAGGGAGAAGGAATGTATACAAACATGGGTATAGAGAGTGATCTGGGACCCACTTGCCAACAAAATGGCAGATCCAATCTACAAAAGGAGGCAACACTATATGTTACTTTGCTGATTAATAAAAGTTCAACAGGAGAAGAGATGATGTCTGCTTGAAATAATTAGGATGACTCTCATGGGAAAAAAATGATATTAGGATTTATTCTTGAAAGATGGGTAGAATTGAATGATTCGTCCATTAGCTGATTCACCCAACTGGTGCCTAATGAGTATGACTCACCATAATTATCTCTGGAAACGCAAGAGAGAACCATCATACGGAAAATAAAATGGGGGGGGGGGGGGCGGGCAGCAACTCTTTCCAGCAGACAACAGTGACTGTAGTTGTGTGGGTAAGAAAGTATACCTCTTGCAGGAATTATATTTATCTAAAAAGATACTGAATCCGAAATTTGAAAAGCTTATCTTTTCCTAGGCTGAGAAGGTAGAATCGTGTTCCTTAGATAATGAGGAAGCGGCTATAACATCTTCAACAGGTATGATAGACTTTTGTTTTATGACCCAGGAAAACTAAGATGGCTTTCAAGGCTCCTGCATACCAGTTTTCGATGCTGTGATTCTTCATTTATCCCCTCATTTGCTGGATAAATATGTTTCCTAAGCACTCAGTACAGACAAAGACAGTAGGGAAAGGAGAGGGGAAGGAGAGCTACTTGGAGGAACAGATATAAAAACAAATGTTTCTGAGGTCGATGTGTGAAGGGAACTGCGCTCTCCAATGAAGTAAAAGCTTAAATAACTGTAAATGCGCTTTCTCTGTTCTTTGTTAGGAAAATAGAAGATTCTTGTTAAAAATCCAATTATGCCATTTTTCCATCTACCTTAGTCTGTTATGAGCAAGACTTCAAGTTGGGCTGAACAGATGACCCAAGATAAAAACACCAGGATAATAAAAACGGAATATATTCAACCAAATGCAATAATTCATAGTTTTAGAGATTTCATTTAGACTATTATAATAATTTTAATACACAGCCTCTAAAATTTATGAACTGCACCTGGATGACATTTTCAGCCCACAAAGGCAAATGAATTTATTTAGTGATACACAATCTTTCTAATGGTGGAGCTTTTTAATATGAAGTATTTGACTATAGTCATTTAAAATGAACACCACACACATCTGCTGAGAAGGCCTTGAGAGGTAGTTTCCAATGCGACCATCGGTTCTGTAAGCTAAGGCCAACCCAGGCTTCCATGTACCAATAAGACACCTTACTGCTTCTTTTGGAAGGTTTCAAGCATCGTAATACATGCCCTTAATTAAATTGTGTGTAATTGAGAGTATATACAATCAGAGTTGGCACAAATACCAAGGTAACATTGGTAACAACAAAAGGGAAGCTGTTATTCTGTAAGAGTAACTCTGTCTTTAGCATGGTCCAGAATTGTAGAGTCACAGGGTTGAACACAAGAGAAGTCAGCTCTGGGAAAGGGGGATTGGGGAACTGGGCAAGGATGCTTGCCTTGAAAACCTGAAGATGTGAATTTTATTTCGCAAACCCGTGTAAAAGTGGAAGGATCAAACTGAATCTAAAGATGTCCTCTGACCTCTACCTGCAGAAGGTAACACATCCCCACACATACGATACACAAACACACAAACACACATGATGCAACATACATACATGATGCACATACACAGTCCACACCCACACCCTCATGATGCACACACCTACACATGATGCACACCCACACCCACACACACACGATGTGTACACCCATGTTATTTTTAATGAAGTTTAAAAGGAGGTGGTGAGGTGTGTTTTATGACCTCACCTCCCATGCATGGAGTCACAGGTAATTTGGATAAGAACACGATGAATGACCGAAACTGAGACTGTCAGGTTGCAGCAGGTTTTTCTCTGGAAATTTTGATAATGAGAGTTGGGAAGAAATGCCTCTCCAGGAAGGTGGCAGGTATAACTCCACAGTCTACTGCAGAGGTGCCAGTATTCTGCCTCTCCACAGATTCCTACGGAAACCTCTCTTGTAAGAATCCTCTGAGAAACCCAGCAACCCCATGGTAAAATTCCTGTCTTGTTCAGTTTGTCTGAAATTAGTGTTTATCAGATGCAACCTGAAAACAAAGCGAAAGCAAAAGGTCCCGAGAACAACCTAGTTCTTCTACAATTGCAATGAATAAAACAAACTTGAGTTTGAAAAATTACCCTCTCTCGATACAATCAGTTTGATGCTTTTCAGCTGATGAAATTTTAAGTCGTTGATTGACAAATGACTTTTTTTCTCTCACTGGAAAACCATGTTTAATTTTATGGTGACTTTAAGGTTTCCCAAAATATTAAATAGTTCCTTTTGCTCTTCCCCCACTATGCACAAACTGAGGAGAATGTCTAAAGCAAAAAAAAAAAAAAAAAAAAAAAAAAAAAAAAAAAAGCAGAAGAGAAATGCTACCACAAAAATAGAAGATCTTGTGCTCTAAATCAATTGGAATGGATTTTAAATGTGAGCGAGGGGGAGTCCTTTTAGAGATGAAGTTAAGGCACAAAATGGCACTTCCAGGGTAGCCCTGTGATCTTGACGCGATTCACTTCAGGCCCGTTGCTCGACATAGTCACAAATTCTCCCGTCCTCGTTTGGTTCTCTGAACTGTTCAAGGATATGTTTATCAGCCGCGGGAAGAAATGCCAGGGAGCTGCAGAAGATTGTCTTGTCTCTTTGTGTTACTCCTTTCTGCGCTGACGTTTCCTCCGATCTCTAAAATGACACTGAAGGGATCTGCGGCTTCAGATGGATTTTGGTAGACAGAGTTAATGTTCCCGAGACCCAAACTCAGCTGAACAACAGTGAGGAGTCCCTTTCTCTTTGTCTCTTACAGGTCTGCTGGTTGTCGTTAATAATACTCCTTTTACAAAAAAATATTAACATCCATGGCATGATCTTCAAAGCGAATCAACTTTTCTTCTGTTAACAGGTGCGATTCGAGGAAGCTGTGATGCAGAACCTCTGAGACAATGCCCTTTCTCGTAGGATGCTACGGAAGAGATTCTGTTACTGTCTATTAATTGCTTGAGCTACACTGCCGTGTGATGCCGTTAGCACAGAGCCTCGATTGAGTTACATTCTTGTATTCAATTAGAGAGTGTGCGTTATTGTACATGTTAACACTGTAGAGCCACAGATGCGAGCCATCTGTAGATTTGATTTCCCCCTCATAGTCTTCAAAAATGGAGCAATTTAAATCAGCACTCCTAGAGAGACTTGGAAAATAAACTAAGCTCATAAGCACATCAGTTGCAGATTTCCAAACAAGGACAGCGTAAAATTTAAATTTGAAAGACTCTATCAAAAGTATTTGCATAATTAGAATCGCTGGGCATTTTAATCATTGTAGGTGGTCACTCATATCTGAAGAAGAGGAAGATCAGAACTGGAACTGCTTGCTCAGGTCGCCATGTTTTTCAGTGCTTAAACAGAAGTTGATTTTATGAGGTTGGAAGATCAGAGCATCTTACAAAGGTGATGAAGTCCAGGGAGCCTAAACTTCCCAGGGGAGGAGGCTCTGCAGCATGCAAAACAGTCATAGCAATGCAGCCTGGTCCCCAGATCCTTTCTTGATGGCCGACCCACTCCTGATACCTGCCACTGTCAAGCAACTTTTCACTGTGGAGAAACAGGAAGTGAAAGTACTTGGCTTATAGCAGGGTTTAATTTCTCAGACTCTTTCTCATGAATTATTCTAAAAAGATGATCTCCTACAAGGCAGATTCTCACTGAGGTAGCTGAGTATAATGCATTATAGTAGCGGGCAATCATTTACCTTTGACAACCTGGCATTCACATGGTCAGTTTTGTCACTTAATGTCAGTGTGGATTGAAGATCTGCCTTTGTGCTATCATGACCTCGTCCTTAAAAACATGAGGCATACACCCCACTGCTCTGGCCAAATTCCAGCCTAGGTAATTACATTCTGTTACCTAAAGACCCCCTGTCATTTCGATTAGAAAAATCCTTTTGCCTGTCTCCTCCACCTGTGGCGTCTATGGGTAGGGGCTGCATTGCTAAACTGCAGGCTCGTCTCACTCCTGAAAGAGGTCCTCTTTATCATGGTATTTAATTAATATTTATTCTGTAGCCACAGGGTGAATGACTTGGGACAGGGTAACTGGGTAATTAAGTGTTCTCGACTGGCAGTTGTCCCTTCTGAGAACAAATGGAGAGAACCAAAGTTTGAACAGTCTTTCAGAAAAGACAAATACCTTTGCCACACAGCACTCCCTCACTGGGATTCTAATACGTGTCCATCTGGTCTACCTCTAATCAAAAATGTTTGCTTTTAAATCACTGGATTGTAAGAACATCAAAATCATGTCAAAAATTTCTTTGTAGTAACTCACCCAAAATTGTGAGTTCTCCTTTCAGATTGGACCAGTTTCAAATTATGACCCTCTCTTCTAGAGGCAGGAAGTAGGGGTGAGGTTGGGGGGGACATTGTCTGTTTTTCTGATAAGCAGCATGATGCTAACATATCAGTATGCTGGAAACACACCTTCTCTCTTTCAGAAATTCATCGGTGGCTACTCTATCTGCTCCCTTCCCCTCATTTAACTTTATAGCTCTGTTTGCAGGACACACAGGCCCTGAAAAGTCTTAAGAGTTTTAATGTTTCCTTTCTCCTTTTCCCTGGCATTGTCTTGTCTTATGGCCTGATTTGAGAGCTATTGAATGATTTTGTAATCTTTCATTGCACTTTCTAATTGCCCCATGCCTAGCACTATGTGCAGACCGTCCAGATTTCATTCCTTGCACCATAGTTTCCCAAAGGCTAGGATGCTACTGTGGGATTACCCATCTCAGCCACAGAAGACTCCTTGAATCACTAACCTCGACTCTTTATTCTAAATCCTGTGTCTTATGAAACTGCCAATTCCTGCATCCTCAGCAGAGGTATTTGGAAGACAGGGAATAGGCAAAGAAGCTCTTCTCTTGTCTAGAAAGCTCTCTGCAAAATGCATCACAGAAAGTTTTCAAATTCTCTCAAAAATGATAGCAAACATGAACTAAGAAACACCATTTTTTAATGTTTCTTTTTAAAGCATTGCTCAAACATGTCAAATGGCTCCCCATCTTTGTGGTTTCAGGAGAGGCTGAGCTGTGTAGGAGCATTGTTATGGAGACAATGGAAATATTGGAAATCTTATTTTTAAAATGTCCCGTTGTTTGTGTTTGTTTTGAAGCCAAGTGAGATTTTCATTTGCGATGGATATGAGAAAGTTTTAGGCTTTTGTTGATGTTTTTCTTTGTTTGTGTGTTAGTTTGTTTTTAAAGAACCTAAATTGTGACAAAATGCATCTCAGCTTCCAGAGCACAGGGACTTCATTCTCCTCCCTGGGCCCAACTTGTCTCAATTATTCAACTAATTCTGCTTTCTAGTCCACCAGCTTTTTATTCCTCTGTTCCTTCTAGATTCTCTTCCTCAGACTCCAGGGACATTTTCCTACTCGGATGACACATCCTTCTTTCCTTAGCATTTTCTCAGCAAACATTCTGTCCTGCTCTACCAGAAGATGGCTGGCTGCAAGCACAGATCTTTCCAGGACTCTTCCATGGTTTCAAACAGCATAGCAATTCTGGGTTAATTCAGTGTAAGGGGACTAGAAGATGAAAAGATTCTAGGGCAAACTGGAGGACAAAGACTAGAGGTGGGCAAGGAGAGGGCTTTTCCAAAAAGAACTTCTGTTCTAGAATTGGTTAATGAAGTATTAATGCACACAGTGGCATTTTTTTTCTAAAATTTGTTTCAAAATTCTCTGGTGTAGAATTAAGATACAGAAGACTAAAAAAAAAAATGAATGATTCTTAGGTGCAGAGCGTTGTAGTTGAATGGTGTGCACATGGGCATGCGTTTCTGGTTGTCTGTACACTGGGGTGTGTTTGAAATTCCCAAAAAGAAAAAGGAAAAGGATGATTCCAAAGCAATGCTCCCGAGAGTTTAATGCTATCTTCAATTAGCAAAGGTGTCACTGGAGTAGATCTGAAAGTATCCCTAAAGGGAACGCCTTGCCTGTCTTTGCCTTTATCCAAGGTGTGTGTGTGTGTGTGTGTGTGTGTGTGTGTGTGTGTATTCTATCATGTATATGCATGCGGGTTCATGTGTTCTGTGAAGCTTGTGTGTGCTGAGAGAGCTATGTATCACAAACTCTAGAAGTACGTGCATGCTAGGAGGCATGTATGAGATGCGGTGCTGTACTGACTGCATATTCTATCAGATCTGTTGTGAATGCCCACATTTTAAGCATAGATTATGTGGGCTGCATCTGTGCAAGAGGAATAGGGAGGGAGAAAAAGAAGAAGAGTCCTTCTTCTTCAGGAGGAGAAATGGAGGGAACTAAGGAGGAGGGAAATGCAGATAGCTATGCGAAAGGCCTGGAACAGAGGTGACAGCATTGAAATGAACTTGTCCCCTATAGCAGGTCATATTTAGGTGGGGACTATCCTATTATGCCTTTGAGAATTTTGTCAATTAAATATTATGCCCAAATATAAATACTAATTCTATGCCTTAGGACATTTAACATTGCTAAGCCCTAGTTTCTATATTCATGATCACTTCAGACTAATGTAAAATTAGTCCACAGTATGAACTGTCACTTAGTTTATCAAATAATGTATCAAGTTTTTTTTAATTTTGTGACAGAGAAAAAAATAAAGGACAATAGCCAAGGAAATAAGAGCCATAAAGGACGAAGAACAGCTAAAACAGTGAGTTATCAGAATACACTAGGGAAAGCAAGCAGACACTTAACCTCATTTCTTCTTCTTTTCCTAAACTAACATCAGAATCCTAGG
Source organism: Microtus oregoni (assembly GCF_018167655.1). Taxonomy (NCBI): domain Eukaryota; kingdom Metazoa; phylum Chordata; class Mammalia; order Rodentia; family Cricetidae; genus Microtus; species Microtus oregoni. The sequence goes on from NW_024543086.1 coordinate 11,575,821, forward strand.
CAGGCAGTTCAGGAGGAAACCACCTTGATTTTTCTGCCTGGTTTCAAGTTATATCTAAGAAAGAGTGGAAAGTTCTGGGGCAAGGGGATGGGATCAACCAAGGTGGGATGCAATGGGAATTTGAATAAGCAGAACTGATAACTTCATGTCCAGGGGAGAAGGCAATTCATCAAAGGTACTCTACGAGGCAAGTTTTGGTGTTTGACAGAGGTGTGGGGGGGACCTGGGAGACCCCAGTAGTAAAATCTTCCTGTTTTCTCCAAGACACAAAGCGTTCATGTTTGTTGTTGTTGTTGTCATTTGTTTTGTTGTTGTTTTATTGTTCTTCTTCAGCTATAAAATCTTTGAAAGCTCACACTTTTATGGATGTCATTCCTTTTTTTAAAGGTGATACCCAAACTTGGACCTTACTAAATGACCTAGTCTATTGGTACCTTCCTTCAGCCATTTTATTTCTCTGTAGGTTGCTGCTTACAATTCCCGTTAACCCCCAAATAATTTCTGTTTATCCATTCACAGAGGGCATAAACCAAGCTTCTCCTACTGGAATTTCCTTTCTTTTTCTTCTTTAGCATATAAACTTTACTTAATTGTTTCCAGCTTCTGTTATTATAATAAAACACCTGAGAGAATCCAAGAGAATCAAAGAGAAAAGGATGACTTGGGCTCACAGTTTTAGAGATTTCAATTTGTTGCCAATTCAATTGCTTTTGGGGCTGTGGTGACTACGTATGTCTTGATGGGACCATATGCCAAAACCTGATGTAGGGCAGAGTGGGATGATGGGAGCAAAAAAAAAGAGAGTCAAGGAGATCAAGTTTCTATCATTTCTTCAAGGACATAAACCCAATAACAAAATACCTTTTACAAGTCTCTATTTCTTAAAGGCTCCAGCATCCATCCATAGTGCTGTGGGTTGCAGGCCAAGTCTTAACACATGGGTCTTTGGAGTACCCGTATTATCTAATCTGTAACGTTGTTTTAATTTTGTTCTTGTGTCTTTTCCACCAGATCTTTCTGTTTTCACTCCCCAAACTGCTATGATGTCTGTGCCACCATGACCTGCAGCTTTGTTTTCTTGACTCTGTTGAAGGCACCAGTTTCCCTAATCTTGCATTTTAGCCTACAGTGTTATAGCTATTGTGAGCACCTGCCTTTCAGACTAGACCTTTAAACTTCTTAAAGACAGGAGTCACACCCTTTAGCTCTGTGTGTCTTCTCTACCGCGACAAGGAGCACCAAATAGCCAATACTGGGGCCAGAGGAGTAGACTCCTGATCAGAATGCCTTTCTTCTGTCTGCCTTTCACACAGTGGTAGCATTCGGCATGGGTTGCTTAGGTGTTTACCTAATTGTGCCTCTTCAGTGCTTCTGGACATATGTTTGGCACATTTTTGTTTGTCAGCTTCTCCCAACTTTGCCCTCCCCATGTCCACTTACCACATTCTTCTTCCATCTCCTTTTCCTACCTATGCTCTGCCCATTTATATGATGCTCAATGGTCTCTGACAGGGACACAGGCCCATTGGTTGTCTTGACCTGGTTGAAATTGTTGGAGAAGATCTGGAACACAACTGCCCCCTTCTTTCTTAGGACTATTTGGAGACACTGTTACTGGACTTTTCTACAACCTCTACCTTATTTTGGTTTTGACTGTCAGTCTTAGCATTATTTATTATCAAATTAATGATTGTTTGGCTTTTGCTATTGTTTGTGTAATTGTCACACTCCCTGAAGGAAACCACTTGACACTTGACAAAGATGGGGTAGAACTTGGAAGATACATATATATAGAGAGAAATGTGTGTGTCTGTGTGTCTGTGTGTGTGTGTACGTACTAGGTCATAGTACTTGCTCCAGATATTTTTGGCATGACTAAGATGTGCTAGCAATATTTGATTTTGAGATGAGCTCTGACCACCTTTCCCTTATAACATGGCCAGAACACATACATTTACCCAAGACAGTGTCAGACTGTGAATGCAGCAGTGTGGTACTTGGGGGCCACCCAAAAAATTTGCTGGTGTTTTTGAGCTCAGTGTATCTGCAACCTGTGGTGAATGAACTACGGTGACCTATTTCTTCCTTGTCATTTGAAAATCAGGACGAAGTGGTCAAATTGTGAATGGGGAACTAATAGGATGAGTGGATACAAGAAAACAGCAAGCGGCAGCTTAATGAAAGAAAAATGTAGCGTATGCTCCAGACACAAATAAAATGTTCCTTCCAAATTACAGTTTTTCCAATCTATTTATTTGCTTCATTTTCTTTAACTGTTATTTCACTCAGCTCCAACTTTTAATATTCATTGGATAAACAACAGAGAAAAGCTTAGTTATTTTCAATTCTTCCTTGAGCTCCTTCCAACATGTTTTTATGTCTCTCGGTAATGGTGTATTTAGTTATAATAGGACACCACAGTTTGCATGGCGAAGTCATTTCTCATTTCAAGTTGTCTACAGTCAGGCTGGGACGACATGCAGCTGAGTGGCTGGTATTAGTTAAAGTCACCAACGCTCCATTGAGATCCACTGTTTCCTAAGGTCTTATCCTTGGATAATTTAATCTCTTCCAGGTGAGAATTCCTGCTATCCATCCCTGTGTCAGGCACGGATACATCTGCCAATAAAGAGCCATTTCTAACAAACTTCCAGAGCGTTTGTACACTACCTTTGAGGACAGCTACAGCAATACGTCATTTATCTAATACAGGAAAATCAGATTAAAACAATCAAGCAATGTGTTTCTTAATATCTCCACAGGCATTATATTTTGTTTGTGGTTTGTCTGTCTGTTTAACCAAATTATTTTTCAAAGTCCACTGCAGCCCTCCTAGTAAATGGAGTCGAGCAACCATCCTTTCTTGTATTTGCAGGCTCTTTTTAGACTCAGCCTCAAATTCTACTCCTCAGGACTTGGTCCCTGCACCTCTGTGTTTTCAACTGTACAGTTTGTTCCCCGCAGTTATGGTATCACCTTTTCCCTCTTCGGAACAGATGCCCAGTGTCTGAGGAGTGCAGACTGTTGGTTCATCCCTACCTCACCTTCTGTGCTCCTCAGTTTCTAAATCAAATCACACCCACAACTTTCTCCATGCAGGTTATTTATGTAAGATACGCAAGACTGTATTATTCTTCATGAATTTCTTAAGGCAGACCTTGAACTTCTGAATGCTCTTGCTCCAACCTTCCTAACTGACCTTCCTAACTAGCTTTCCTTCTTTTTTTTTTCTTTTTAGGCAAGAACAATTGCAAATTTAAACTTAAGAATTGTATTTTGAGGTTTATATATTATTGCCTTTCACTAATCAAAGTAATATGTTTTATTATAATATATTTAGAAGTATAATAAGCAGATGTAAATTAAAATAACTCTTCCAGGCATAGTGGAATATACCTACATTCCCAGCAATAAAGAAACCAAGGAAGGAAGAGTGTGGGTTCCTGGTCAGTTTCAGCTACATGTTGAATCAAAAGAAAAAAATTAATTAAAAGGAAAAAATAACTTTATGTCCCACAGTGGAAAAAATTATTGCAGTTATTATATATTTTTTATCAAAAATAGAAGCATTGAATGAAAAGTCACTAGGAATAAGTACCACAAGCAATTTTGAAACTTCCTTTTCTCATTGCTCTACAAATTCTTCACCCAGACAGGACCTCAGTGAAAACTGAGTCCTTAAGGGAAAGTATGAGAGAGGAAAAGGAAGACAGGGATTGTTACCTTAAGGGTTGGGACAACCATGCCAGTTAAAAGACTAACCTCCTCCCTATTGTACATGTTGAAAATAAATACTAAATATTGTTGAAAAGAATACAAAATAAACTGCCAAACGCATCCAGACCTTACCATCAAAAGGAAATTATATCTGAGTCTTGGCAGTGACTTCCCATTAAGTTTCAGAAGCACTCAATGGAAAAGCAAGAGCCCTGGGTTTGATCCCACGGTTTTCTGGCAAATCTTGTTGTGGGTCCTTTTGTTTTTCCTTTGTAAAGTTAACCTGAGAGGTTCTGCGCATCACTTCCTAACACGGAACAGGTGCGGCTCCTGTCAAATGGAAGAGGTACTTAATTTTTTCTAATGGAAATTACTAAAGTGCAGAGGGTTCCTATTCTGTTATTAGGGTTATATTAGGAAACTGGCATTATTCATTATTTCTAAATAAAGTGAAATGTGGACCCCCATGCATGAAGATATTTATTACTTATTGATATTTAAAGGTTGTTGAATTAATCTTATTTAAATTACTTTTACCGCCAACCAATGTTGCAATAATTTGTTATATAATGTTACTGGAGGGTTTTCTTTTACTTTAATATAAAAATTGCAAAAGCAATATATTGCCTGTAGATTTTTTCCTACAGTTCATTGTAACTGTGACTAATTTATCACAGCTATTTAGACATGCAAAATCTATAATACTTCACGATGTTGATTTTCTGTTTCTGTTTTCTAAGACGAGAGCTTGATTTGAAAGCATATAATGAAAAATTACACGCATCTCACTGGAAGAAATATTGCTTTAACCACTTGGAGGTGGAAGACCACGAACAACTGCGTGACTCTGACGACAGGGGCTATGCACATGAAATTCTGGCCACTCTGCTAGACCTGGTTAATGCCTCCTGGATAATATGGAGATTAGACCAGTCTCCGGTTGTTTGGCTTAATCCAGAATAAATGTCATCTTGTTTTCTGCTATTGGCAAATCTCTGCTAGGTGGTATAGAATGTTTCCTGGAAGAAAATTCCCACGGGATATCTCAGGATGTATTAATTGTATCTATACATTATTCTCTTTGGGCGGTTTCTATCTGATTTTTAATTTTACTTTGCTTTTGCTATAAAGATTGAGCCCTGAACCATACACGTGGCTGCCAGGTGTGGGACCTTGGAGCAGAACTCCTACCCCTTTATTTTTCTCTCTTAGACTTCTAGCGATTCTCCCTGAGGCACGGAGGCTGGCCCTGAAACAAGATCCTCCTACTCCAACCTTCCTAAGTCACTTTCCCTTCTTCCTTCTCAGCGTCTTTTTCTTTTTCTCTGAAGGGCAGTCCTCATATTCTTTTGAGCAACAGCAATAGAAGGGACCATCCAGAGTCAGAAAGGGAGGTGGCATTCCCATCTTTTCACCTTTTATCAGATCTCCTGGGGGCTAAAGGGAAGAGCAGACCAGAGTCTTGGAGCAGCTTGCTTTTATTGGTGGGGATGATTGTATCTGTCCCATTAGCATGGATGATTGAACGCTGCCTCACCATCATTGTGTTTGATATTCAAACTGATGCTATCATTTTCTTGCTTTGCATGTGGAAAAGGCTGATGAATTATTAGGTACATCAAATCTTTAACATGTGCAAATTACTCAAATGCAAAACATGTTTATAATATCCATGATTATTCTTCCATTTATATCATTTTGTGAGGCTTCTCTCGAGAGCAGAGAGTACATGATGGTATCAACCTCTACATAGTTCTTTGGAGTTTTTGGTGTTTAAAACTCAGGTACAAAGAAAACCACACACACACACACACACACACACACACACACACAAGAGGTTATGGGAACCAGGAAAAGTGTTACTTTGTCAGACAGCTGTAGCATCATACGAAAACTAACAGAGAGGGAGATAAGTTCAAATGCATAGAAAAAATACCATGTGTATAATGCCTAGCCATGCCTTAAAATATGTATGAGATAGGAATAACACCAATTGGGCATTCATTCATTCAGAAATATTCATCTACTAGAGATGAAACAGAAACATGAAAGAAGCAGACATAAAATTGAAACACATGTAAGATTTGAAGTGACTGATTTTAACAGATTCTGGGAAAGAAAAAGGTGAAAAATTGTTTGATTTCGGACAAAAATCCTTATGTGGATCGGACGGTTAAAATCAGACTGCCAACTTTTGAGCGGCACTTTCTCCTGGGACAAGGGAAAGGAAGTATTCCAGACAGAAATGACAGCACAGGAGTGGCTGGCAAGGATATAGAGTCATTCAAACAGCTCCCTTTGAATACACAGCAGCTCCATCCTGTGTTCTTATGTTAGTGTGTAGTATCCCAGTAGATGCTCTTGCAGAAGACTTTAGAATCCATATAACTGATTCGATTATTGCCATATGGTCAGAATCATGATAACTGGGCTACTGAATTTATACAATCGCTGTTAACTCTTTTTGTCTATTTGTGAACATCTTTATAATTCTTCTGGGAAGCTCCCACTATGCATAATATAGAAAGGATGGATCTATCTACAAACTAACTGTGAAACGATTTTCAGTACAGGCTGGCAACAAAACACCTGAGCCATGTGTCAATGACATTTCATAAAGGAAAATAACTCAGTGTTTTACTGTTGTGAATATGCTGATGTATGAAGTTATAGTTAAAACTATTTTTAGTAAATAAGACTCAGCAATCCAGTCACATTTGCAGTCAGAGGGTTGATTTGGCATAATGACACTTAAGGGTTGCTTGACTTCTGTTCCGTTTTCTGGTGTCCAAAATCCCATTATTAAGGTAAGCGAGTGTAGAGAAATAAAAAGAAGTCTTTAAAACTATCCATTTAACAGCACCACTCCATTGAATTCTTAAATTGGCATTACAGAATATTAATGAGTTTTTAAAAAATATTCATAAACAGGACCAGGTGCATTCTAGTCTTTGAAGGTATTTCTGGACATGAGTTTCTGGCTTTAAAAAGTATCTACCATCTTGAACTCACTATTTAAACACATCCAAAATCTTTAGATTGGTTTTAAAAATTAGTTTAAAAATAAATTAGTTTGCTTGTGACTACAAGATCCTCCCTCGCATCATTGGCCATCAGACTTAAGCAACGTCCTATATGAAGCATCAGCTCATTGTTGTTCCATATTGTTAAAACAAGACAAAAAAACAAAAACAAACAAAAATCTGCCAGAAGAATTTTTTAATTGAAGTAGATTTGCATGTATTGTCTCTATGTCTAAAATTTCACCTATCAATTTTCCACGTACTGTTTGTAATATTGTCAAATATGTCTTGATTTCAGATAAATAGAATAGTAACTCTCTGTCAGAATTTGAAAAGAAAACGTATTTTCGTTGGAACCGATGCTTAAACCGCATTGCTCACAAAAGATTTTTGTTTCTTAATTTTTCAGCATAAGCATCTCACTAACTGTAGACCGTAGATTCAAACTGTGTGTCACTCCCCATTCAAACAGGACTTCTCTTCAGTCACTATTACAGGCGTAATTATTCAATATAATGTTAAAATCACAATGCCATCTAGCAAAGATCCCTATATTACATATGGCACAGCATATATCCTTTAAATACAATTCTCAACCTTGCTAAAAAAGTAGGACATACACAAAAGCAGGCCTCTGAAGTACAGTCCCTGTCAGCCCTGGAGACCCACAGTTCAGAATGATTGTAGGCGTCCCATCTCTGGCTTGGCCCAAGTGACATGGTGCAAATGGCAGCATTAGTGTCAACAGCAATAATGGCTTCCCCTTCAACTCTGTCAAACAGTATCAGGTTGCTTTAGCCAGAACTTTTGTGGCAAAGCTCAAGGAAAGCTCGGAGAAAACCAAAACCACCAGCAGGTTCCTGTAGCCAGATGGGTCAAAGGGCTTACTGCTAGATACCAATTACCACAAAGGTGACATTAGACGCCTCGTTCATGTTTTGTTTGAAAATGAAATCCATAGAGACGATTCCTCTGCAGAATTTCTTATTCTTCCAACTATAAAATTAGAACTTGTCACTCCACTATGGGACTCTGGCAGTTAAATAATAGTCTGGGGATGCTTAGTGGAATGAGAAATTACTGGCCACAGCAGGAGCCGGTGACTCAACAGATAAAGATACTCAATGCAAGCTGACAAGGAATTCTGGCAGAACACTGGGGGAAAGTAAAGGAAGACGTGATGCTTTCTATTGAAGCATGCACCCAGCCAGTGCGTTGAACTTTTCTTAATTATAAGAATAATTTTCACCCGAACGTTAAAACCAATTGGCCTAAATGCATTTTACTGTAAGCGTTTATAGCTTTGAAGGGGGGTTGGTGAATTAGATTTGGAATGGGTTGCCACACCCTCTGTAGGCTCCCCATTGCCCTTTAATGGGAAGGGGGTACTGCTACTATCTCGCTATCTTGCTAGTACAGCTTCAAGTACAAAGGAAGGACAGTAGGGGTGGTGATTTTAATTATCTATGTAAATTAAACCATGTGCTACAGTCCTGTGATTGAAACTCATTACTTTAACTTTATTGTTTAGTTATGAGTGTAAACCTCAGCTCAATTAAATTATGAACCACATCCTAATGGCGCCACATAGTCAGTCTTTGAAAGGAGAAGGAGAAGAAAATAATAGAGACGAGAGGAAAGTTTGGGACAGCCGTCCTTTGTGTTACCAGCCCAAGCACACCATTCTGAGGCATACCCTGTAAGCTGTCATTGTGAAAGAGAGATAGGCCGTAATTACAGGCTGTCACAAATTCAAGTAAAAAGTGTTAGTTGATGCCTCCCTTTATTTTGTCCACTTTACCAAACAAACTGTAATTGCGTGATTCTCGCTCTCAAATTTATGTCTATGCCTTCGTACCCCAATTGCAAGGTTTCCCTAATATGTGATATTTCCTTTAGTGTTCAGGGAGTTTTATTTTCCCATCATGATGAATAAAGGTCATTCTTCTTCTCTGTTTTCACCACCTTGGGAGATTGCTTATAACTGTCAGATTGTGTAATATCCATTGGCTGTAGACTAATTGTCCTTAAAGTATGTATATTAAAAATTCTAATTGTAGTGAGAATAATGCTTCGTTTCCCCTTGAGTTGCCATCAAATCTGTTGCCTCACATGGGAGATTTATTTAGAGATTGTTTTCCCTTACTTGGAGTAATTGAGGACATTCAAAATGCCAAAGTGACAAGAATAGCTCGAGAAACTGCAGACACTCGTCAGGTGTACTTTAAGTGCGAGTTTTAAGGTAGGTCCCCTTAATTGGTACTTAATTAAAGCATTTACTTTGGGTCGATTCTTTCTTGGGATTATCTTTCTTATCCCAATTGTGATATTTTGATTTGTAACAATTACACACATGAAAATCTAATAATTTGAAATTTAATGGGTAATTAAAGATATTTGACTTCTCTAGCAGAGGTCATTGCTATTAGTGATAACAGTGGTACGGAGGAACATCTACTGAGCGCTTCTCATGTGCCAGGAACCATGCTAAGCCTTCTGCAGGCATCGCTGTGCATGATTTGAAACAATGAGGCTATTAAGTGAAGACACTCTCATTACGGAACACTCCACACTAGGCTAGGGGAGGTCGAGTAGCCACACACAGTTGCAAAGCTACTGAGTGGCAGAACCAGAATTTGGACCCAGGCTGGTTTGACTCGCATGCCCATATGCTAGAAATAATAAATGGGTAAAGCACTGTAGGACAGGCCAACCTGAAGTAAAAATGAGGGGGACGAATTGGATGATATTTCCCCGCCATCACGTGGGCCTGGTTTCCCACAGGTACTGTATTATTTGCTGGATTTTCAGAAGTAATTCAGTGGGTTGTCTTGATTTGCTTCTGAGCACAAACTGGTTCTCAGTGAATATGTGTCCCATTTAGTTTAACTGATGTTTATTTTTTAAATGTAAAATGCATTTATTTAATTTGAAATGTTATATATAGTCCACATATACACACACAGACACATATATGTAACTTCACTTTGAAAAATTTCAAATTTACACTTGTTCTTTTTTATGTAGCAGTATAGACGCACCTGTTGGAAGCGCTTTCTCTTGCTCCCACTAATCTGAATTTCCTCAAAATACTAGCATATCTATGGCCATCCCCTGTGGCACATCTCACTGCATCTAGCCGGTTCTTAAGTTGCATTATGCAAGCTAGCTGTATTAAGTATTTGTAAAGCTCCCCTTATTCTCTACAAAAAATGTCATCACTCCTCAAAGAATGCCTCAAATGGGAAAGAAAATCAACATAGGGGGCCCGGATTTGTGCTTCATATCACAAAAGTTTCTCAAGAAATATTGAAGAAGGGAAGAAAAGACTTTGGTGTTGTGTATTGTTTCATCTTGCTTTGTGTTCAGACCGTGGAAAATTCACCTGCACTTAGATCCACATTATCTGGATAGCAATGGCGACACTCCCGCCATTTTGCAACATACATTGCAGTCTTCATGTCGGTCATGTGCCAATAAGGAAATCATAATCTCTTTATCATTTCTTGCTTGTGATGAGATGGATGCTAAGCAATTATTCTGGGGAATATTTTTTAAAAAAAAGTCTTTAGAGAAGAAACTTAAGAGGTCCTGTTTGAATATGACACCCAAGTACTCTTCATGTCTACACTACCTTCTATGGTTTGTTCTAGAACATTTGTCCCACAGCTTGTACAAACCTTATGAGGAAAGAACCTTGGTGAAGAATTAGCATCTAGTCAATGGCAAATTAGGAAAGTCCAATGTCCTTATATATTACACAACCTGGTAAACCGTGAATAAAGTCTGCACTAAACAACTTTGATTGTCCTCCAAGGAAACAAATGAAAGATTTCGAAGTTAGAGTAGAAGTGACTGCTTCGGTGTGAGAAGCCCATAGGGTGGAAACCTTAGTGAGGATATAAAGCGTGAATTCGGTACTAGGGAAAAGTGAGATCGCCTGGTCCGGAGACGGAAGGGCGAGAAACAGCTTCACACTGGTTGCTTCTTCTTTCTCCTCCCTACGATGACATCAGCATTCTTCCCATCACTCATCAGCCTTAATGCTTCTGTTCTCCCAATTCCTACAGCACAGTAGGAACTGGCATGTCACAGGGGGATTTACCATGAATGTAGCGGTCAAGATGGCCATTAACTAGGTTTATAGCAGAAAGAAATTCATTCCTCCTTATTGGATCTAAATTTTCCCCTCGATGAAGAAGAAATGGGCAAGAATTATGATTGCAAGCTTCTGTTCATGGGTCATAACTATCTTGTATGCCTTGTAGATATTCATGAGCGTTATAAGGTGGACTAGGTAAAACATGAGTGCGAATCAGTTATTTATGCCAAGGGGAAGCACTGAGGGTCTATTGGCTAGATAGTTCCAACTGCTTGTTTCGCCAGTTCCACTAAGGTGAGGGTCAAAGTTATTAAATAAATTTTATTTATTAAATAAAACGGGAAGCCTTCATTTCCATCCTTCCTCATGAGGCACAGAGTTGAAGTAGGATTCCTCGGTTGAGGCAGCAGTTCATAGAAGCAATTTTGGAAGTTATTGTCAGCCTTTATAGATACTTTGAATAATGCTTTCAATAAAGAGTGTGATCAGCAGTGTGTCAAAAAGAGTTCATTTTACGTGGTCACACATGACAGTGTGTAATAATGGTCATATTTTCTTCGGATTCTATGGATTATAATCCCTACACTCTGGGCTGCACCAGACTCTGGCTAGAACAAAACTCATCAAAGGTACTGGTCATTCTTCTACATAAGCAAAATGGAGGAGAGCCTTTCTTTTCCTTCTGATCTTTCTTTGGCAATATATTTAGCTTCCTAATGACAGCTCTTAGGTTCAGAACACAGCTGAGATTTGTTACAAAATTATTTTTAAAATATGGCCTCTCCATCGCCCTCAAGTGGCCCAGAGGTCAGAACGGAACCCCAGTGAAAGCAATTTAATTTTTTTTTTCTGCGCCTGAACCTTTATGGTGTCTATTTTCATGAAGTAGTTTTCTTGTGTGTTTCCCTCCTTTATAATTTTAAATGGCTAAGTTGCGGTATTCTATCTTCTGGTGAAGCAAAGATGATAAGAGCAATCGCGGGGCAGTTCTGGTTGTCAGCGCCCTTAAATGATAATTGATTAGGACAAGAATAAAGATGTGATAGAGGATTGGATTTTGCAAGAAAACGGAGCTAGGTGTGACCGTTTGAAGATATGATTTTACTGGGGAAGACACACAAAGGTTTCCCTGAAGTCTCATTTTTCATAGGCATGAGATAAAAATCTGTAACTCATTCCACTGAGGCCCTCGCCATTTGTTGGCTTTAATTTAATTTGATAGAAAGCAAAGAGTAACGGTTTACTTCGCGTTCTCTTTTGTCTTCCTTAGTATTGTGTCACTCTTATGACCCAAGGACTAAGGGAGGGGCTTTGAAAAGGCCTCTTTAAACTTACTTACTTGGGTATTAAAATGTGTTTTCCTTAGAGATGTTCAGAGGCAATAAAACTCAAAATACTATTTCAATAATAGAGTCAGATTCCATAGAAGGAAGGTAAACAGCCAATACATGTTTAAATAAGAGTGCTAGAAAGACTAGTTTTACAGTAAACATTTTAATGCCTTATGAGCCATTTGAATATGCATATCATCCACAGAGCCTCAATACTTAGGTTTCTAAATGTTTGTTCTGGTATGTTATACTCTGGCTTTGGTAGACACGTCAGTGGCAGAATCTTCTAGAACAGTCCTATTAGAGCAATTGGGCATGGCCGGATGGACTGGATCTGTTCTTTATCAGTTCTAATAAAGCATACTTATTCTTAGCTGGGAAAGTCAGCGATGTCCTGCAATTCCTCCCTAGCCATTCCTCAGAGGCTCTCTCGTTTCTCAAAATACCACACCGTAGACACTCAGGAGCCACATCTCTGGGAGAAAAAGCAGTTTATCCTTCACTGACATCCTATTGTTAGCTGATGTGTTGACTTGACTGCAGCCATCATCCTGCTGACTAAGCCCCTGCTCTCCTGGGTATCTCTGTGGTTGAATCAGTGCTAGGGTTTTTTGTGTAGGAAGACAAGCAAAGTTGGAGAATGAAGCTTTTCTTTCTCTCCAACTCAGTGACCACATACATGGCACAGACATCTGAACATCTCCAACCCCAGTCTCTTCTGTTATCCATCCAAAGTTTCCCCTTGAGTATCGGTGCACATGCTTGTGATCTCAGGCAAATTCCTGAAAGTGGAAAGACATCATCGTTCCTCTCTTCAAAGGAGCTAGCCATGTTAGAAAAAGAAGACAGGAGCCACTGGCTTCCTGGAAGGATTCCCACAGAAGCACTCTAAGCCCCTGGAAACTTCAGGAAATAGCTGTTGCGAGTGTGATACTATGGGAACATTCGGGGCTTCTTCCAGGTTTAAAATGCAGTGACAAATTCAGTGTTTCTGTAAGCCTAACAATGGCAACAATTAGTAATAAGAAGTGGCCAAGTGATGATTAGGAATGCCGGGGCAAGGCTGCAGAGGAAGGAGAGGATTCTTTGGAAACATCAGAAACATTCTTAGAGCAAGTGCATGACCCCAAGGACTGACAAGCTGAACACACTGGCATGGAGCCAGAGCAAGTACGGTGCCTACAAATAGAACAGCGTGTGCCGAGGTGGAAATGTGAACTGTAACGACTTGAGAATGAGGAAAACACCCTGAGCCAGCAACATCTTAGGTAAATACAAGAAGGGAGAGTAAAGTCTTCTTGGCTCCCATCCACAGGAAACAGAGTTCCTTTTAAACCTGGTAGATAATGTCATTGGCAAAGTGCACCTAAGCATGAAGCTTAAACACGGCTCGATTTGCAGACTATTTGCACATGAGCAGATATGGAACAGTGACACTGCGTCTCCTGGCCACAGGGTGTGGGTTGCAGGTAGAATGTACTGGGATCGTTGCAACAGAAGGAGCAGCAAATAGGCATTATTTGTATCTGAAAAAAGTATAGGTTATATATAGTATCGATTCATTCACAGATCTTATATGATTTTTTTAAATCAAAAGGCATAATTTGGGACAAATTTTGTAGAGTACCTTTTCATGTAATCTTTTTACTGGTTCTTTTCAGAAGTGTGTACCATGCCGTGACTCCTCGTTCATTTATGCAAGCAATTATTTATGAAATCCTTCTATTGGCTATGGGTACAGGTACCAAGCCATGGGAATACCAAGAGAGAATGTTTCAGGGCCTTGCTCTGGAAAAAATAAAGGCATCAGTGAAAGAGAGATAAGTCAATCACAGGCCAATATTTGGTTTCATCTACAAGTACTCAGGAAAAATAAAAACAAGTACATTTCCATTTTCTTATTAATTACATTTATTTGGCCAAAGGGAATTTTATTCAATTGAAAATTTTTTGTTCATTTGATGAACTCTTCAGTAATTTTTGTTGTAAAATAGCTAAAGTACTAGCCTCGGGACACATTTTTCTCCAGAATTGTAAATTGATAATGATTGAATTGCAATGCCAAGCATGAACCAAAATATCTGTGTAGTTATACTCTTGAAACAAATGAAACCATCTAAAGGAAAGGCATCTGAGGAGGTGCTCAGTTAAGGGCACTAGTAGCGCTTCCAGGGGACCTGCGTTCCATTCTCAGCACCCTCATGACAGCTCACAACCATCTGTAACTCCAGTAACAGGATTCTGTGACCTCTCCTAGCCTCCATGGAAACAAGGAACGCATGAAGTGCACAAACATGCATGTGGTCAAAACACCCATACACATAAACATTTAAAAATAAAACAGTGGCAGAGATTACAATAATCTGATATGACCCAGATTTCAGTAGAAGGAACTAAATACTGAATGAAGAAAGACTTTGGCAAGAGTGTTCAGTGGCTTGAGAAAAAAATGCTCAAACACACATTTCAGGAAGGAGTTGGATTAGGAGAGGGGGCCTTTGACCATGGGAGCCATGGGAAGTTGAGGAAGGAGAGTATTCAGATGTAGAGGACATCATTATCAAGAGGGTATTATAAGCTATTAAAGGGAAGAAGAAGCTTTTCCTTTAAAACTCAAAGAAGAGCTTTATTAGGAGATATGAAAGGAAGAGAGATAGGCAGCATGGACAGATGGTGGGAGCAGACCCAGACGGGAGCATTCAGAAAAATCTCTAAAAGGAAAATATCTGACTCTCATATACTTTTAGGAAGTGGTTGGAAGTTCTCTACCAAGCCTATATGACAAGGAGCATGGAGGAGCTAGGGGCTGAGTAAAAAGATAAGTTAAAGTCTGTGGAAGCCACGGTATAGACACAAGGCTTCTTAACTCTGTCCTAGCAAGAGAGCTGCCCACTGATGCCGTCCTGCTGTGAGATGTGGCCTCTTAGAGTGACCAGAGTCTCAAAGGACCAGGCCCATAGTCAAACCATGACAAAATCCCTGATTGTTCATAGAAAATGCCAGCTAATTTAAGGGACAGTCTCTATTTTCCGACATGGAAAGAGCTTCGAAATTTGTCATCTAGATCTTTCTTTTGAAATGTCATCCCATCCCCAAAAGTCTAAATGGATTTCATTTATATATCTTCTTAAGGCATTTTAATGAGAAGAGGCAGAAATATTGACACTTTACACATCTTTAGGTAGAACGCTAATGAAAGAACAGGTGATGATTCTTTGATGCTATGCTCCAAAGCTATTCCTCATCTCTCATGAAATGATACACCTAGAATCCTGGCTTTGGGCATGGTCTTTACTAAGAACTTAATGTGGAATTAAGAGGCATTCTTCCTATATTTGCATACATACAAAGACTAGAACATCCTTTCAAATGCTACCCACCTTCTCCTGAGGCTAGTGCTGTATTAAATTGCATTGAAATGCAAACGCATCTCGATATAATGATTTTCCGCATCCCATTTACTTGTTGATTATTAATGAGTGCTTCCTGAGTTGTAGCCCTGCGATTTTTGTCTTGACGACGACTTTCAGGGTTTGAGCATCACATTCAAGAGGCCAGTCAGAGTTCTGCGTGAGCCGCTTCATTAAAATTCTGTCCTGCGTATCATCTGACTCACACTTTATAATCTATCAGAACACCTGTTTCCTTTCTAATGGCCACGAGGCAGCTCACAACACGGTGGTATTTAGCATTTAATAATGAGCCCAAGATATGTATTTTTGACACTTTAAATTTTCTTTAGAAAAGTGCATGGGAAAAAAAAGCCAAGTTTGAATGAATTATCTAAACTTTTGCAATTTCATAACAGGGATCTCAGAAACTTCTTTCAAGCTGTGAATCAGACAGTGCCTTCCCTCCCTGGCAGTGGCCATGATGTGGCTAACTAGGAAAGGACAGACGATGGGGAAATGACTTTAAAATGTCACTGCATAAACTAATGGTGATGCGGAAAGTGTTCCAAGAGGAGTTTGCATTAATACTTTTCCTATTTACATACTAGTCTCACGGACCCGCCATTGTACTTGCTGCCAAAGGAAGCTGAGAAGCCTAATGTCACTGGTAATATCTAGATATGTGTATAATTTAGTGACTTAAGTTAGTGTTGGTCACTGCATGTATTTATTTCCTTTAAGTCTGGTCATTTAGACATGTAATTATTAAATGGCCCTCAATAGAATTGTATCTATTTGAAATACTTCCAGGGAGGAACAGGGAGATAATGGATGGTCTCGCAAGGGTGAAAGTCTCTCACTATATTATGGAAATGAATAAATGTCTCCTAGTGCTTAGGAACTGCGGTAGTTGTAAGCATTCATAGAAAATATACTGCAGGTTGATTATTGTAATACCACAGAGTTATCTCATTGGTGAGTGGATTAGGAGAGCTTGCTCCACTGAGGTATATTAATAATAATTTGCATGTATAGGTTCTAGCTTCGTTTTGTGCCTTGACTGTTTGTGCTGACTTATAAGGGCTTTCAGGGTTCAATGAGCTGCCAACTGAGGTCTGTTGTGTCCCTCAAAGTGACAGCTGGGGACATGTGGTAGGGAGATGGAAAGAGGACTTTGGAGGGTGCCAGACATGGTCCCTACAAAGGAACTTCAGTCTGAGTTTATGTTCCCCTTCCTCTATTCCTGTCCAAATGCAAATACCAAATAATGACTTTCACATTCTATCTGATAATCCCATTGTAGTATCAATAAAATGTGTCTGCAGCTTGTAATTCCCTCCCTTTTGCCCCCCCCATAAAAGTTGATCTATATTATATCCCTTTCCTATAATGTCCCTTCTAAGACACTGACTCATACAAAAAAAAAAATTCTGAGATGTTCAGGTACAGAACAGAGATCTACCTGGAGTAAGGGTGAGGGAGTTCATTTTATGGACATGAGAATACTCACACATTCCCTATTGCCTCACAAACGAGCTAGGCACCTGTCTATAACATGTCATTAATCATCTGCTAACCTTATAACCAACACAAACATTTAGACTGAGTGGTCAATGTAAGCTGAAAAGACACATTCGCCGTCAGTGTGGGATGCAATCATCATAACATCGATGACAATGTTCCTCATATAATTGGGTTAGGTACTGAGCTTTTATTTAAAGAAAAAAAACAAGCCTATTAGATACGAAATTTTCAAATGACTCTCACCAAGAATATGCCTATTTGAAATATTTTGAAGGAAGCAATGTAAATTGTTTCCATAAGAGTCCAAAAACTGGAGCAGGGTCCTCCCTTTATGGAAACAGTAACAAGGGACCGTGATGGAAAAACGAGAAGGGAGGAGTTCTTTGGGTTTTGACAATTACATGAAGAGTAGCCGCCTGACTGGGATTAGGTTAAGCCTTGATAAAGAAACATGGCCAACCCCAATAACATTTTCTAAGTTTTATTTGTACCTTTTGTATTGTCAGTATGTAAAGACCAAAGCGCTCATTCACACTTTGCTCATTAAGTACAAGATTCAAGTCTGCCACGCTTTCTCTCCTTTGACATGGAAACAAGAGGTTTCATTACATTTTGGCCTATATGATTGATATATACACATACATATAGTATATATATGCACATACACAGTATATACATACTGAATCCCCCCCATCCAGGTTCAAGTCTCATCTAACACATATGTATTGCTTTCACAGTACTATTTCCATTGGATTTACCCTAGTGTTGTGTACATAACAGGCCTGGTCAATCATGTACAGTCCTTGATTTGAAATTTTGCCCCCAGATCTGCCATTGATACTTGTGTAGAGCAATAGTGACAGCTCAGTTGAAACTTCTAAGGCACTGACTCATACAACAGAGAATATTCTTGCTTATGCCCAAACCAAACATTCTGTTGAGTAAGAATTCTCTGTGTACTAGGCTAGGTCCCATTAAGATGCCTGCACCAAGATCCTTGCACTGCACACGCTCACATAACATCCCACAATGGATTCATGAAACAGCAGGATGTGGGATGTAAGTGCACTGGCTCTGGGAACCAGCAGTTCAATAGCTACAATTGTTCAGCTCCTTTCAAAACTGAAGCCCCCAATTGTGTCTTAACTTCATTGATCTTCATGTCTAAGTAAAAGCCTGAAATTACCATTTATTATAAGAAAGGCAACAGAGGTTTAGAAAATAGAAGCAGTTTAGCCAGATGTCAAACCACAATCATTATTTTCGTTGTGACTGATAACAAAAAGGTGATTTTTTTTTCTTCAAGCACACATCTGTATTCACCATTTGGATTTAAAAAGAGGCACTCTAAAATACATGACATCAAATTAAACTTTAGTTAATGTCAGTTTTAGCTTTAGCATGATACCTATATGTTCTTTAAGTTGTGGCAAATATGCTCTTTTGGATAAATAGGACCAACATAGACAATATTCAGAAACTGAAGAATCACTTTGAATACGTTGGAAATGAGAAAGTTGACTCACCATTTTGTGAACATAGGCTAAATGGAGCCTAAACATTTAATTGAAGTTAAAATTAGAGTTAATGAGACCCGATATTTAATCAACCAATGCCTTAAAATACCTAGCAATAAGCAGTTGGGGAAGTATGCATTTGAGCATTGGAATATTTTTGTCTCTGTCGCCAGTAAATGTGCATGCTAGACTAAGTCCCATTGAGCTGGGTGTATTACCATGCTCGTGCTGGTGATGATCATGTAACATCACACAAAGTCGTTAGGAAACAGCAGGATCTCTGCAGGAAGCACGGAAATAGTTCAGATAGCACCTTATCAAACCTGGCGAATGGTGTAGCATTTTCAGATGAATGTTGAGTTTCTAGCTAATCTCCAGCCTTTGAGAAACAGATTCATTTATGCTCCATCAGTAAGGGGTGAGAAGATTTTTGTCTTAGAATAATAATCCATAGAAATCTATGAAAATTCAATTTATTATATATGAGGAAGATGACAAAAATGAAAGAACTGTCATAGACACAGTATCTTCTAAAGATGGATTGTTCTAGACACTGAAGGATTACACAGACCTTTCCAAAATAGACTGCATGGTTTAGCATCCCGGTATTCTGTCTGTGGAGTACACAACTCGGCTACTGTGTGTGTGTGTGTGTGTGTCTGTCTGTTTGTCTTCATCCTTTCTCTACTTAGTGATACTGCTTAATGGCCCTTCTGGATTCCTCTCGATTTGCCTTTCTACCCTCAGCTCTAGGTTTTTAATTTCTTAATCCATTCCTAGTACAAGTTCAAGATCCTGAAATACTGGCTTAGCTCAGTTTTCCCTTGTGCATGTGCTAAACCATGACTCATCTTGATTACCTATAAGTCAGGGCTCACTCTCAAGTAATGAGCTCAGTCTTGGTGAGATGAAGGTAATGGATAGATCATTTAGGCAATGACATGTTCACACAGGCTGGGCTATTCTGGAATGATGAATGTCGTGGCTTTTATTGCAGAGGATATTGTATGGAATCATATGCCATGACCTATAGGTCTGAGAAGTAAATTTGCAACATGCAGACTATACGTAACTGGAGGTAAGGGATGCCAAAAAATGCCTTTCAAATTTTCCTATTGAGTGGATTAATCCTTGAGCATTGCTGGAACCTTAGATAGGGCGAGGATGTCAGTACTGAAATGTTGGAGACAATAGATTGACTTTGACTTTTAGCCTCTCTGAGTTCTAGAAGATAAATGTTTAAATGAGATTCAATTTTTGCATAAAAAACATATCCATTGATGATTACAAAAAAAGTCTATGGTATGGCTAGAACTATATGTGGTAGAGATAACCGAATGTACTCATGAATTTTGTAGAGGGATCTGCCACATGCTGGTTTATGCTGAGTCCTGAAGATCAACTTCTAACTCGTTACCAAAAAAAAAAAAATCATTATTTTCTCAATTAGTTACAACAATAGAGACTCCATGAGTTTCTTGGGAGTTCTAGTATGGCCTAAAGGATAATAGTTCTGTTGTGTTGGAGTACAAAATGTATCAAAGGAGAGTCCAAATTAGGCTTGACACCCAAGGCTTAGAAAGGTGTAAAAGTTTTCTAAAATGATAACTTATTAGGTAGCTCTTCCCTTATTGAACTGTCTGTGACTACTGTAAAAAAAAAATTCACTTTTTGAAATAAAATTTAATTAAAAGCCCTCCTCCCAACTCCTTTCATAAAATTAGCATTGGTATACAATTTTAATTTTTGTTACCCTTTGGTACCTGAACTCACTGTTTAATTCACAGTTTAAATAGCCTAATTATTCAGGTTTTCTCAAGGCCTTTTAATGTTTTTAATACATAGGTTATGTCACATTCTCTAACATTTCTCTCATCTCCTTCAAAGTCACCAGTTGAATTGTTCTTCCAATTTTACTTAATATCCGTACTCTTTAGTGTATTAAACACTACTTACATCATAAGACCCTTTTACAGTTAAATATGAATTGGCTTAAATGCTCTGGATAAATTAGTTTGCTTAGAAAAAGTCATATTTGGAAATGGACTTGGAGTATTTCCTTTGCTGGATTGAGGGCATGTCTACACAACTTTTGAACAAATATGACATTCTCTTACATGCGTCTTACAGTGCGCTTTATTTCAATAATCAAAAGAGTATGAGTAAATGCTGGTGATTCTCAAAGGTGGAGGGAGAAAGTGAAATAAGGGATGAGCCCAGAGTGAGTCGGTTTCTCTTCATTCTGCTCTAGTAGATGATCTTACGGTCCTCACTGGCTTTCTCTGGGTCTACACTGAGTCTTTCTAAAATGAAGGCTGTAGAGAATGCAACTTTTAAGGTTTTTTTCTTTTTATTTCTCTCTTTCCTGATAGAAGATTCATTGTTTATGGAAATTATGAAGTCCAAATATAAACTTGAAATTTGAAATGAAAACATAAATCGATCCAAAAATCCATGCTTTTCATATTAAGATAACTGTGCTTCATCAGATTTTTTTTTTAAAAAAATGAGTAACTCTGACCATACCTGCATCTGGAGATCACGAAGCCCCTGGAAGATGCAAGTTACTATCACTTTGCCCTACTTTGCCAATTTTGCCCCAAAACTACATCTCTGAGGGATTGTACCCTTTCAGGTGCAGAGGACTTTGTGTATAGGCTCCTGGGGAATTCCTGGCATAGGATGCTGAAATGAATTGCAAAACACTAGGTGACTTGACACACACGAATGTATTCTCCATTCTCTGTCGGGAGTATAAAGCCCAGATGTCCCCTGTGAGCATGTCCCTCTGTAGTATATGGAGACAGAATCCCCCTGTGGCCTCTTCCAGATACTGAGAACTAATGGTATGCTTTGGGTGGCGGTGAGCTCCCTCTGCTTTACATTATTTTCTCTTTTCTGTGTTTGTATCACAATCTCTCTCTGCCTTTCAAACAAAAGTACAGGCGATAGCATCAGGGAGCCCCCCAGATAGCCCAGGATAGGCTTTTCCCATCAAGGGCTTAACTATTACACATTTTGACCTATAAAGACTCTTCACCTCTGCTACACAACAGTTAGATTCCAGGGATTCGGACTTAGATCTACTGGATTCATCCCTAGGGTAGCAAGTGACTTAATTCCTTTTCCTATTGTGAGAAAATATTCCAATAAATGGAACCTAACGGAGAAAGGGTTTATTTTGATCAAAATTCCATATTATAATCCATTAAGGCAGGAAAAAAAGGAGTTGGAGTTTGAAGTGGCAGATCACATCATGTCCAGAGTCAGATGAGAATGAATGCTTCCATGTTTCTCTGTATGTACACTCCAGGAGGCCAAACAGGGGAAGGTAGCACTCACAGTAAGTGGGCCTTCCCATCTCAGCTAAGGAAATCAAAATGATCTTCCTCGGGTGTACCCAGAGTCCCCTCTTCCAGGGGATTCAAGATTCTATCAAATGGACAAGTAACACTAACGCCACAGTCAGTGACTAGGAAGAGGCGCCATGAGCTTGCAGGGGGCACCCACACAGTTAGTTAACTGGGGGCTGCAGGCAGGAGAACAGGCGCTCTTCTCTTTGGCCAGATTTTCCAATTTAGGAGGCAAAACTATAAATCTAGATTTTTGCATCTGTGTGTTCGTGTTTATCCTGGTATTTGTCGTTGGCTTATTGAGGGAAGTGTACACGTGACAAATCGGCAACATTCCCTGCAAGGGCTGCCAGGATGCAATCTCAGAAAAACAGAATAAAATTACCTTTGAGAGAGCACTTTGTATCCATATCCATTAACTCAACAAATATTTCTTCAGTGCCTAATAGAATAATATTTATTTTGGATTGACCAGGGGAGACCTTGCTGCTTTGAGAAAATAGCTCCCAAAATGCATCTGCCATTTCTCTTAAGGAGGGAAGAGAGCATTAGTCCAAAGTTTCTGTTGAGGTGATGTTGCCTGTGACATTCTGCTCTACGGTGTGTTTCATGCTCGTGACATAAAAATCTAAATTCAACGTCTTAAATGCAGTCTGTAACTTGACTAGCATGGAGATAATGGTGGCCCTGGGTTGCCTAATACCTCACAATCCCTTGTATCCATCTCAGTGCTCCCGGCTACGATTCTTTAGGCAGAAGGAAGGTGACACCAGTCACATTCTCCTGACCCTCTTATCTCTTCAGGAAGCACTTTTGATTTAGACCACCATGTCTGAATATAAGTCTTTCTGTTTCACTCATCTTTGGCTGCTAAACTGATGAATTCTTTAATACAAAGGGTAGAAGGTGTTGAACTGCCTGGTCTCTTATCAGTGACTGTGAGGCCTTCAACACATGCATAAGCATCAATTGTTTCATCTGAAAGGTACAGAAATTATAGTACGTCTTCTCTATATATTTTGATAATTAAAGAGTGTTATGTAGGGCTCAGATGAGGGCCTGGAATAGTCTAAGTACATAATAATTATTATCTGAGTGTTATTTTATCAATATGATCATTATTATTACCAAACCTTGGTAAAATCTGCATTTGCCTCCTTTCTTTATCATGAGACTTCTGAAAATGTGATGCACAGTTCACGTGGAAATCCTTTTGAAAGAGAAATTTGAATCCATTAGGTCTGGATGGGGCTTATTCTGTATTTTTAAGGAACCTCCCAATGACAAGGATGCTGACTGTCTGAAGATAGAATGTGAAACTGATTACTCAAAAATGTCATTGCATACTTGTAGAACCCCCTCCTTTACCTCTTAACCAAAAATTCTGGATTAGTGGACCCTGAGGCCATTGGTATTTTTGTAACATCTACCCACAAGCATCTAATCGGCAGCTCTTCTTGCGCTGTGTAAAACTCTTCATGATCTCACAAGTAATGGTTTATGCAGACAGCCACGTCTCTCTGCTACAAATTAAACCCTCACCCCACCTGGAAGAAGCTAGCAGCACAAATAAGGCGTGCGAAGTGGTGCCCACAGCTAGTCTTGCGAGTATCTTAGGGGAAACGCAGTGTTTTGGTGTTTCCCAACCTGGGGCTGCTAACAAGAATCATCCCTTGTTTGTGTTTGTTAATCATCTTGATGAGCAGTTTCTGTGTAGATCTTCCCAAACTGTGTTGGCTTGTTTCCAAGTGAAGTGCATAAATTACCCACTGCCCCTCTCTTCAAGCTGCTTGCCGCCCTAGACTATCAGGGAGGATTTTATCTGAATGCACAAATCTGCATCAGTGGGCTGCTTAGAGGAACAAGTTGTTTGGAATTGGTCTGACGTGACACCACCATGTGTCACAATATTATGACACTGTGATGACATATTTAAATGTCAAGGAGTAATATTTTGACCAATATCCAAATGTCAGTCTTTTTCTCAGGTCAGGTTCTCTATATAGAATGGTGTTTCCTAGGGGAGTTATTTATAGGTCTTGAGCCTCAAAGTCCCAACTATTCCAAGAACCAAAGAGGAGCATATGGCTCAATTCCACTGAGACTTGCTATCAGAAAGAATTTGTAAGTGTGCCTTAACAAAGATTAAGGAAGGGGAGATGCAGTGATAAGGGAATTTCCACATGGGTTACTTCTCTTTATAAAGCACACTACAGTATCACTCAAGTCCACAGACATGAGCCCTGGAGAACCACTTCTAACCTTTCCTCCACTTCTTTGGCCATTGATAATGATTTCACCCCAAGTGTCTCTAAACTGACGTCCTTTTATATTCCCACACCAGGATGTCTACTATAGAAATCACCAAAGTTTTGACATTTCTAGCTCTTGGAGAGCGACGAGAGGGAAAAGGACAGAGATGCTAATACTGAAGCAGGCTAAGTTCCCAGAGGTTATTTTCATTTTCTATGACTTGGTTGACACTCTTAGAAGAATATGGCTTGTATTATTATTACTTGTATTAACATCATTATAGACAACAAGGTATACATATTATCTCCTAATTATCAGGGAACACCTATTGGGAGTGATTATATCCTTATGCATATTCAAAAGACAGCCTGCTTGCCGTGGTCAAACCACTTAACATAGAGAGAGCAGTCAACCCTGTAAAGGAAGAAATATATCCGTGATCCTAAAAACCACAAAAAAAGCATGAACACTTCCAAGTTTTGCCATGGTCGTGTCCAGTTCTTTGAACAACATAAAAGATCTATTGTAAGAATCTAGATATTAAAAATGACTGAATAAATACTAAGAAAGGTGAATTTAGAACTGAGATAATTATGTAAAATCCGAATGCATAGTCAGTTACTATCGTAAAAACAATCTTACTGCTTATGAAAAAATTTATATATATGTAAATATATATAATACATAGTTCTCTGTTAGATTTCATATTTCTTAGCAAACCTTCATTACTAGTTTCAAAATCAGAAACAGTAATGACACAGAACATGAGAACACAGCCTATGTTTCCTTTTGGTTCTTTGTGATTAATTTTCAATCAATATTTTTTGTTTTTATAGATCTTTTTAAAGGGTATAAAGACCAATATATTTTCCCCCAAAGGTTGCCTTTCTGTACATTTATCCCTAAAAAGTTAGATCTTCTTTCTTCGTCCTGTGTATTTGATAACTCACTGAATTTTGCCGTTGGTTGCACACAATGCCATCTTCAATGACGTATATTTTCATACTATTTATGTCTAGTGTAAAAATCCAGCTTATAGGTCTTTTAAGAAGAGAAAAATAATAGTTTTGCTAAAAAATTTAAGTGTAGATTTCTGGGGACTGTACATTATATTGGTATGAAAGCCATGATTATTAGCCAGACATTCCAGAACATAAGAAAACTGTGTGTTATCATAAATTGTGAGATTTCAAATATTTGGATAATTAGGCATTTATAATATATTGTTGAAGGTTTTATTTTGTTCCACTTTCCCTTATGCTAGCTTTCTGTCATTGTGACAGAATGTTACAGGTAAACAACATAGAAAAGAAAGGTTTGTTGGACTCTTGTCTAAGAGGTTTCATCCCATATCCCATATCTGCTTGCTTGGCCCGATCACAGTCAGCTGGCAGCATGGCAAGCTATCACAACCGGGGTGGTGCCAGTGCTGTGGGAGAGCAGAACTACTAACCTCATGGTGGAAAGAAAGCTAAGGAGAGGAAGGAAATGGAGTCCCAGTACATTCTTAAAGGGCACCCCCCTCCAGAGGCCTAAACTCCCTTCCACTAGACCCCATCTCTTACAGACTCAAGTACTCACCCAACAACACCATAGGCTCATAACGAGCTCTTTAGCACATGGGACTTGAGGAACATTCAGGATGGAAACCACAGTACTCTACGACTGTGTGGCTCCCTGTCCTATCTGCACCCTCATGCTTTGAGTCTTCTAGATTCAGCTTCGCTGCCCAACTGATACTTCTGCCTGTCCTACTTGGTGAACTACTGTTCCTGTTTCAAATACAAGAGCACAGTGTTCCTTTTCTCCTATGGCATTCTCTTATTTCAGGGTAAAAGAAATATCTTATTCATCTATAACCCCATAATTGTCTACATACTTAATGCTGCTTCTTCATTGAGTAAGTCGATGTGGCCTTACAAATGGTAGATTCACAACTCTGTAACGGTAGAGACTATAAGCCATTGAATTTAAACCTGAACACGGAGTAAGCATTCAGTGTTTATGAGTGAAGATTTAATCAAACGAGATCTTTCTAGGATCCTTTCCCCTGAAGAGAAAAAAGGCATATAAAGTTAATCTTCAGTGTGCGGGGGGGGGGGGGGGGCGGCATGGGGTCGAGAATGAATCTTCTACTCTCTACAGATATCTGGCTATAGCAAGGCACTGTATACCTTCTCTGAAGCATCTCAACAAAATTCATCTTTTTGTAGGGAAGCCTGGGGGAGGGGGCAGAAAAGTGAGCTCGAGTCCATTAAATGCTTTTTAATAAATCCTTGCAAGGCGTTCAGCATTTTGCTTGGATCACTATATAAAGTCATCCATCTGACAACTTTTATATTGCCTCTTTTTTAAAGATAAATTTCAGTAATTAAAGTGTCCAGCGAAAGCCTGACAATTTGGAGGGCTGCGAATTAGGGAACAATTCGGAGTGAGACGGTATGACAGCTGGGTGTTGTAATGGGAAATGTATTCATCTTAGATAAGAGAGGTCATCTCCTCCCAGTGCCCCGGCCCATCTTGAAGTCACAATGGACTGCAAGATTTCATGGACTGTGGATGGACCGTAGTTGGCTGAATATTCTTCCCTTGGCTACCAGGTGAAAAGGAGTATTGGGGATCAAATGTGATGTCAAGAATAAAGCATGGGAACACTTGGAATCCTGCTTCTTTTCTTGGCTCATTGTGCCGGCTTTGCTACATTTTTAAATCTGGGTTTGGGTAATTGCTTCCTTAAACCTGAGGTAGAATAGTTACTACTTTAGAAGCTTGTTTCTATCATTAAGTAATGTCTTGTGTACATCAGTCTTACCGTGTTATCTGTCATAAACTGAGTTAGTTGGGACTCAGGACCCTGTCTGTGCATCTCTGCAAGTAGACAAAATTATTTGCCATTCCCAAGTTGCATTCTCTGAATCCACCACACACCATACAGTATTTAGTGTGAAAGATGCAGTAGACTCCATATTTATAGTCCATTACTGACATTGTCTGTAGATCAATCTCTGATGACGTCATGGAATGGATTCCCTGAAACTCATCACAACCATGCCTTTCCTGACTGGATTAAGAACACTCTAGCTACCCATTGAAAATCCTTTGTAGCTGAGAACTGTATTTTTTTTTAAATCTGTATTACATATTCCTGTATAAGTCTTCTCAGATTTTTATTTTATTTTAAATTTACCTATTTATCGAGAGAATGATAATAGTTTTTTAAAAGAAAAGTATATATATATATATATATATATATATATATATATTCAGGTAACATTTTACAGACTGAGCAAGATGCGTTTATACACTTGAGAATATATATGTATATATTATATGGATTTTATATAAAGATATATATATATTTATATATGCATATGTATATAAATGTATCAATTTAAAAAAGGGCATAAATTTGAGAAATCCAAGGAGTGCATGGGATGGGTTAGAGAAAGGAAAGGAGAGGGGGGAACGAAGTGGTTGAATTATAATTTCAAACAAATAAAAAAACTTGTTATATAAAGAAAGATTTCTCTAATAGTCCCTTTTAGAAGTGTATCTAATGACGGCAGTGACCAATGGTCTACTCAGGCCAGATTGTTCTCCCCTCACTTGGTGACCTCTTCCTACTTCATATTATACTATATATTACACTATATATTACAGATCTTTGTCACTGTGTGAGTTAATAAAGTATATGTTTTTCAATTCCTTTAGTTGGAACCTTAGATTGAGACAATGCCAATAAGCCAGCAAACATTTTCTGGTCAGTGGCAGGTTCATTGTCTGGTAAATCAGTCTCCTGTGCTGGTTTTCACACCTACATGTGAGGAGACTGAGACACACTTACCTAGGAGTGCCTTGAGGGCCCTTACATCATAAGCAATATTGCTGTAAAAAGAACTGAGTCCCTGGCCTTCTTGGTTTAGCATCATCTCTTCTAGATTGCAACTTAATATGTTCACTTTCTGAACATAAAAGAACACCCTTATCTTCTGGAGATACCCAGACTGTACCTTATATAGATTCAGTGCAGGAGGCAAAGCTAAGGTGAAGGGTGATTTGATAATAAGAGCCCATGTATCTTATGTGTACTCACGAGTAAGCTATTGGCTTCTGATGGTGAGCACACAAACAGAAGAGTAAAGGAATACATAGAAACATTTGCTGTGTGTTTTTAAATTGTGGGAGTGGGAAGATGGCCGGGGGCTGAGTACTTGTCGCATAAGCTTGAAGACCCAAGTTAAGATCTTTAGTACCAACAGAGAAAGCTGAGCATTGACACACACGTGACATCAATGCTGTCAAGAAATAGAGAAAAGTGGATTCTGGGGCTTGCTGACTGCCAGTCTAGCCAAAAGACCCAAATACAGTGAGTTCCAGTTTTAGTGGGTAGCCTACCTCAATAGGTAAGGTAGAGACTGATAGTCATCCTCCTTTGGCCTTTGCATCCACACCCTTGGTCCAGTACCAGCAAACAAATGCTCACAAAGGAATGCACCAAACCAATGTGTAGGCCTGTGTGTGCACATTTGTACTTATGCACACATGCATGCATGCATGCACACACACACACACATACTCACAGTCCAAACATTCCCAAGATTTATAATATTTCTCCTCTTTCAATCTTGAATATGCCTCTTGCGCTGATGGTATACAATGACTTCAAAGGCTTTAGTATGCAATGACAGTGCAGAGACCCCATAGATTCTCTAAAGATCACAAACAAAAGTGTTGAAGTACAGAGTACAGAAGCATAGTTACTCCCCCAAATTAAGCCAATTACACAATGGTTGTCTTAGTTTGCGTCCTGGGGTTGTGAAGAGACCCCATGACCATGGCAGCTCTTGTACATGACACCATTTCCTTGCAGCTGACTTATGGTTTCGAAGTTCATTCCATTGTCATCGTGGCAGGAGGCATGGCAACATGCAGGCAGACATGATGTTGGAGAAGTAGCTTGAGTGTCGTATATCTGCATTCATGGGCAGCAGTAAGAAAGAGACACACTGGGCCTGGCTTGAGCTTTTGCCACCTCCAATGACACACTTCCTCCGGCAAGGACACACCTACTGTAAAAAGGCCACATGTCTTAATTCTTTCAAATAATGCCACTCCCTGTGAGCCTATGGATGCGTTTTCTTTCAAGCCACTATAACAGTATTGTCAAAAGTTTGAATTTATACACATTATTAAAAGAAAAACTTAAAAGTCCCTTGAGCATTTCGTGACAAAAGCCCTCTTCAGTAGGCAATGCCGAACGTGTCCCAAGCAAGGCTACTCAGTTTTTTTAGCTAGCCACAATGTTCAGTCCACACTGAGTAATACAGAGCAACTCAGAAATCTGGGACCATTCCAGAGAGTTCTACATTAGCACAAGGAACACCATTTATTTTACCAGCCTGCATTATATTTCATGTCCAAGGCAAACTAGAATTTTCTTTTAAAAACCAGTTGCTCATACAGATAATTAGGAAGGTTGCTTTTTGTTTTGTTTTGTTTTTAAATATAAGAAATAAAGCCCTCTGGAAGAGCTACTCAAGAAGTTGCCTGTGAATAAGAAGACATCCTTTTCTCAGTTCTAACTTTTTGTTTCTCCACTGTGTCTTTTAATCTTCAAGGACCTCTGTGTGGTAGGTCTTTGCCTGGTTCTTTTTGTCACAGAGTGGATTTCCTCATGAAATGGTAGTTATCAGCAGAAAGCCCTGATTAAAGCATTCAGTCTCACTACATCGATCCCTTACTGTCAAAATTGACTTCTGATCCTTGAAGGAGGTCCCTCCACACATCCTGCGAGCTCACAGCAATCCTCTGCCGCACAAGAGTCCCATTCAGGTGTGGTCCAGAGCGATACAGCAGCACTGTTTACGAAATTGACAAATTCATAGCCCTGTCTCTGGCTCTCTTTCAGTCGGGAGCGGGGCTTCTCTTCCAGCAAGCCGACTTAGATGTCTGTTTACTGTTCCCTTCAAATGTGAGCGCTGCTGGTGATGTACGTCGCAAATGGAAGTAATATCATTTGAAGTGGTCCCGCTAGAAGCCCACGAGCAATCTAACTGCATTAACTCCTCCGTCGGAGTGGAGGAGACTGAAGAGGGTACACAGCTCGACTGGGCTGGAGAGAAGGAAACAGCAATATACAACAAGTCCATGGCTGGGAGCTGCACAGGCGCCTAAAGAGGTTTCACTTACTGCCTTCAAATAAATGACACGAGGGCATCACAGGACGTCCAATATTCTGTTTACAAATCTTGTTAAACATTCGAAGTGGCTGAGACAGTGGTTTCCTAGATTTCTAAGGGGGTTATACACTTTTTTTTCCATTTCCTTCTCAGGGAGTTCTGGATGGCAGTTACTTTATGTACAAGAAGAGATATATGGGCTTCGGTTATAGTTTGGTGGCAGAGTACTTGCCTGGCATGTGTGAAGCCATGGGCTCCATCACCAACCCTGCAGAAACACACGTACGCACCACACCCACACACAAACACACACCCACACACATTTCTTTTCACAACCACACGACCCCTGAGCAAGACTCTAGTCTTTCTTGAAGTTGTTTCTATAAGCCCCAGTCTCTAATTTCTTTTTATGAATTCATGATTAATTTATTTTATTGCTTTTCATTTTATTCTATTCCCTTGACTTTATTAAAGTATAATTAATAAATAAAATCAGATGTATTTACAGTACACAATATGGCTCGCAAGATGTGTGATTACTGTGAAATGGCTCAAATCAAACCAAATGGCATATGCATTAATTCACAAGCGCGCGCGTGTGTGTTAGCTCCGCTCAGCAATGTTAAAGTACACATTAGGTACCTACCGCAGTCGCCGTCGTGTACAGTAGATTTTCAGAGCTTTTCAATATTAACTGAAATGGCGGGCTGTTTGACGAGCCCTTCCGCATTCTATTCCCACTCACCTTACCAGTCCGGGCCGATGCCGTTTTTTCCTTTGCTTCTATGAGTGTAATGCTGTAGATTGCACATGAACCTAAGAGTTGTGTGTGTAAGTAAGCTAAGCTTCGTATCACTAAGTTTGGTCTCACTTTCCCACGATAAATAGTGGTCATTGAGTGACCCTGAGATGTCCATTAGAAGTCATACTTCTCTGGACTAAACACCAGTAAACCTTACTACAAGCATGAACACCAACTTGTCCTAGAAGTTAGTTTATGTTAGATTCTGAATAGAGGGGTAAGGGTGCCTCTCAATATTATTTGGTGCACATGTGAATTCACAGAGACCCTGGCAGCATAAAAAAAAAAAAGACCAGCATCGGTTCAAGACAAATGAGGTCCCAACACTGAAAGAAGGGCGTGAACACAGAGTCCCACTCCTAACCAGGAAGCTATTGCAACTGATACTTGGTGGGCAAAGGGATAATTAGTTTTCTCCCAATAGAGTGTCATTGGATATGCTAAGCGCATCTTTACTTTGAATTTTCTTCATACACAGCCACTCAACTGCATAGTGGGGTCCCATTCCATCTTGTGGCTATACCAAGAGGCAGGGATAACATTTTCCTATGTGTAAGGTTAAACATTGAATATTTAAAATGTTAAGTGACTCGGCCAGGGGTGTAAGACCATGAAAGTTGTTCCATGTCATATTAAGGCATCTAAATTTATATCAGAAACATACATGTATAATATGATACATTTATGTACATGGTCAAAGTCTCCTGGAATATAGTAGATAATCTCAATTATGTGATAAATGAGAAAAATTGACCTGTGTCTCTAGCTTTCAAAAATTATCCAGTAGGAAGATAAAATGTGGATAAAACGAATGTGTAGAACATTACTCTAGATGAATTCTGAGGCCTTCCTCTCAACCGAAATATAGCAAATTCTTATGAGAATCTGGAAAATCTGATTATAAAATGGTAGGCTGTGGGTGAAAACTCGAAAGATCTTAACTGCTGAGCATGGAAGTAGATGATTCTAGGGACAAAGACCAGTAGGTAGAAAAATGGAGATATTTGAAGTTATGACCTGAATGGAAGTGTCTAATATTAGTGGAAAACAATGGGTTGGAATCAGGAAGTTGGTGTCTTTCAACACAATACACCTCGCAGAATGGTCACTGCTGAATTTGGAGGGGCAAGGTAATCTCAAGAAGACATCGTCGGCAGGCTTGAGAACCATGTGTAGAGCAGACGCTTCAGATGTTGTGTGGAGAGACACTGGACAGCTAGTAATTATGGTCAGCAGAGGTAGAATGGAAGGCAAAGAGATGAAAAGGAAGAATTGATGTCCCACACACATTGTTGGGACATTGAGAAAAAAAATTGACAGTATAGTATTGGGGTCAAAGTGGGGTGGGTTTTTTTCTGTTGATTTTAGGTTGGTTTGAGCTTGTTTTTGAAACATGATCTCATGTAGCCCACTCTAGTTTCAAACTCACTATGTATTTAAGCTGGCACTGAACTTTGACCTTTTACCTTCAAAGCTGTGATTACAGGTGTGTACTTCCATGTACCACTTTTAAAGTGGTACTTAACAAGTTTTGAAATTCTGATTCTGTCGCCTGCCACATTGATGGTGTCAGACAAGGAATGAGTCACCCAGAGGCTGGAAAAAAAAAACATACCGTGCAAAATCAACATGTATGTCTACAAGACATACATGGAGCATGACTGAGTGGTCAGGCAAGGGTAACAGCTAGGAAACCAAAGATACCACTCCTGCCATTGCTGTCAAAATGTTTAAAAGATAGTAATATTGTCTGCCAAGTGTCCAATGAGAATAGTAGAGACGTCTCAAAGCAATGTGTTTTCAGGGACTAAGAATACTCTTTGGGGGACTGTGGAGTAGTGCTTAGCTGAGTAGAGAGAGCAAAATAAGAGAAACATTCCAGGGAAGAGTGGCTGGGTGAGCCAGTGTGGGAGCAAGAAAACTACTCTTTGTGTATTTCAAAGAACCTGAAAACCACTTTAGAGAAATGCACAGAAATGAAGCTTCAAAGGGAGGCAGGAGTTGGGTTAGAGAAGCCATTGAGTTTGTAGACTTAGCAAGTAAAATGCAGGGTGCCCAGCTACATTCCTTTTTTATATAGACATAAGGTTTTTTTTCTTTTCTTCCCTTTTCTATTTTTAGAAAATTATTGTATGTCCCAAAGAAAATTATTGATTGTTTATCTTGAATTTCTGATTTATATTGTTTTCTGGGATGACTATATTGTGTGTCAGAGGAAAGAACCCTGAAATTTATTAAATTTTAGTGAGAAACCTATGAAGGATGTTCAGATAATAGAGTTACATAAGAGAATCATTTTTTTGCATGACTGCTTTGGTGAGCAGAATAGATGTCTCAAATAAAGTATGCTGGTGTATGGTTAACTCTAATTAACTAAGGACATCCCCATTCCCTTCCTATTCAGTTACATTTGGTTTGTTAATGAGTTGTTACCCTTTATTTAGTGCCTATCCCTGTTGTCATCTGTACCTAATGTAGAACACTTACTTGAAGACCAAAACCAGACTCTTTAATCTAGCATTTCACTATGCATTTAGGTTAATTTCTTTCCTCTTAGTGTGATTACTTCTTCTATTTCATGCAAGTAGCAGTGTATTGTACATTCAACAATTTTAAGTTAAAGAAAATTACCTCATCCCAGAAAAAAATTAACTATCATGTTTTTGTTTACAAAGATGAATAATGTGTGAAGCTCCAAGTTTAGATAACTTTCCTGTTGTAGCACAATTAATAAAAACCCAGAGACAGATATTGGGGTTCAACCCAAAGGTTCAAAAAGCAAAACAGTCAGTCACTGGCTCTTACCTCTATCTCAGTCTGAAATGGCTATCCTTCCTCCAGGAATTTTCAGAATGAGACTGTAGAATAATGTTCTTGTACACTGTAAAGATTTGTCACTCATATTGGTTTAATAAAATGCTGTTTGGCCAGTAGCGAGGCAGGAAGTACATGCAAGACAACCAGACTAGGAGAATTCTGGAATGAGGAAAGGTAGAGAGTCATTCAATAGCTAGACACAAAGGAAGCAAGATGAGAATGCCTCGCTGAGAAAAGGTACTACCAAGCCATGCATCTTACACAGACAAGAATTGTGGGTGAATTTAAGTCATAAGAGCTAGTTAGTAATAAGCCTGAGCAATAGGCCAAAGAGTTTTATTATAAGCCTCCAAGTGTTTATTTGGAACTGAATTGCTGTGGAACTGGGCAGGACAGAAACTTCAGTCTACATTGAGTTCCCTTCTCTGGTTGTATCTATCCATATGGCCCCAGTAAGAACAGTAAGATCCTCTACTCATAGTGTTGAACAATAGGAGTTGGGGACATTGTATCATTTCATACTCAAATCACTTGGTAGCTCAGGTAAAGTCAGTGAAAGTTTACGCCTCTTCTATACATCAACAAAAAGTTATGTGACTGTCAGGGTCTTGGAAAAATTGAGAGCTGAGGGAAAAAATATAATATGGTAAATCTAGCAAAACTGTAGCAGGGCTCAAAGGAAACTTGAACACTGCTTGAAAAGGCAAAGGCAAAGGCATGGGTGAGAAAAGAGTGCCAAGGAAGAAGCACAGAACATATGGATGCTCACCCAGGTCCAAGTTTAAGCCATGTTTGGTTTAGATGAATCATTTTTTCGAACTAGTATTGATACCTAATTGTCATATGGTGATATTAAGAGATAGATATCCTTGGGGGTGACTGAATCATCTGGGCCATCCCCCATCAATGGGTTAGTGCCTTTAAAAAGAACTAGCTTAGATCCTTATGTCCTTCTGTCATGCGAATGCTCAGTGTTTATGTGCTCCAATGGACATAGCCAAAAGGCACCATGTTAGAAGGAGGGAATGAGATCTTCATCACTCATAAAATCTGCCAGCCCACTGATGTTGAATGTTCTTACCTCTAGAACAAGACTATGACTTTCTATCTCTGATAATAACTGTAGATAGAAGTATAAGCCTTTTCTAGCACCTTGTTCTTCCATCTTCCCATGCATGTTGCAGAGAATAAAGCTATAGCTTCTTCTGAGAGGAGAGGTGCTATTAGATCCTGGTCAGTATCGTTATTTTGTTGAGGGATCAAAATTGTAAATGACATGGAGGCTTCATTGAGGGATCAGATATTGAGGACGCTAGATTGTTCCCATTATTGTATACCTCTTCAGTACATTTCTTGCCAACAAAAGGGAAAGATTACAAAGTTGTGATGTTTGGCTGAACAGTAGGAAGTTAGCTTCCACTTTGAGGAATAAAGAAATCTTATCAAATATTTCAGAATGTGGGACAGTGCATGATAATGGGAAACTTCCAATTAGGAGGCATAAATTATAGTCCAAACCTGTCACTTCATATCTTGCTGCATTGACAAAATGGGAGAATTGGGTCTGACCTACACAGTGACAGTGACATTTTTTTTTTTTGCAAATTGCTTCCAGGTGAGTATCTATAAATCTCTGATGATAAGCTAAGAGCCCCCACACCATGGATTGATGAAAACCAAATTAAAAATCATACATATAGTTGAGAAGGCGATTTCAAATAATTGAGACATAGTTAGCATCCCTGTTTGAAATTAGATTCAGAATTCAGCTGGCATTACAAGTCTCATCAGATACTTTGAACCTGATACCATTTAAATAATCTCATCTGAGCAAAGTCGAGAACATGGTTCATTTCCCAAGTTTAGCCAGGCAGCCTTCTGGATTGACTGGTGATGTCTTGATTGAGTATGATTCCCCTTGACTCGTTTCTCTGTTGTTGGTAATTAAAAGCTGTCTGGTTTTATTCTCATTTAACGATAAGTGAAACGGTAATGTCTGCCAGACTATTCCCATTCGCTTGGTGTCTACAACAGTTGAGAGCTTTGGGATCACCATGGATTTCAAGCTGAGCATCCTGGCAGCCCCAACACTGATAGTGCACAGGAGTTTTGCACAGGGGAGCTGACCATCAACCTCAAAGCCAATTGGAAAACAATCCCCAGTGCAAATGGATAAATTGTCATCGATGACCTTATCCTCTCTTTCCAGCTTTGAAAAACAGAACGTTGTGTTTGTGGATAGAGTAGGCTGTCTATCAGCTGCAGTTTCCATGGGTCTCTGGGACTGAGGAACGTGCCTCACTTTGTACTAGAAGAGAAATCATACTGACGCAGGAGAGAAAAAACGAGAGTTCCGCTCTGACTCCGTTCGTCTTAGCGTGATCTCTTTTGGGTAGATTTTGGAGCTTCCCTTCCATTATGATGTTAATAATCTCGATCCACGTTATTATAATCACAAAATGTCAGCCTAAGAGAATGATAATCTCATCGTCATTATGTTCCAATGTCACCTTTGTCAACTTGAGCTTAGCTATCATTGCAAATTACTGTATCAATGCTGTAATTAGATCTAATTTGCGATATGACCAGCATTCACAGGTGAGTCGCTTTTTAAAACAATCTCACACTGACTGAAATAGTTTATTATTATAGGTCTACTCTTTCGAGAACCAGGAATGCTTAATGTGGACTTTTACTTGAGCAATATTCCAAATCAAAATGTTACATTTTAAGACTACAACATGACTTCATATTTATGACTTGAATATTATAGCCTACATCTGAGACACAGGCACGGAAATCTCTGTCTCATTCTCTGTGTGTTTTTACTTTTTTTAAAGGGTGGCATGTGGAGGTATTTTTAGGATTGCCCTCGTGCACACAATTAAATGAAACTCAAATGCCTTTCTTTTACATATTTCTCCTTGATAGTGACCATTCTATAATGATCTCTACTTTTCCACAGCACCAAAGCACAGGTTTAAAATATTTTCCATTCTGTTAAGTTTTCTTTTAAACCAAAGCAAGATTAACGTGTGGCGAGGAGGATAGCGGTGGTTTGGAGGTGGTTTTATGGAAGAAGCCTAAGTTAAAAAAAGAAGAATAAAAGGTAGGACTGGATGATCAAGCATGAAAGTGCTTCGTGAAACATGACATCTCTTTAACATTGAGGGAAAAAATGCTTACCTTCATCAAGTGCTTTCTTCCACATGCAAAATATTGACACATTCCTATTATAGCGAACAAAAGCCTTCATTCAGTGAGATAATTTTATAGAGTGGCTGGCATCATGTGATCTTATTAATATTTATGGAATATGATAATAATATGGAAAAAGGGGGGAACTGGAATATAGCCCTATCTTTCTAGACCCTATTCATTTCAGCTTCAAAATGCTTTTTCGTTTCACACATCAGATGCTAATTAGCAAATATCTAATTAGTGTTAGAAGATTAATCGCTCATGGGAGTTGTTGAGGCTTTGAGCTTCCATGCATGCCAAAGCAGTGGCACTTCCGGTGCGTTTGTTAAGGTACAGTAACTTTAAGGGAGACAACTCTTATTTTTCTTTGAAAAAAAATTTAAATTACAGCCATGGAGGGAATTTGGTCTCAAGAACAAAAGACAGCCAGGAAGGCACAGTTGAAAGGATGGAAATGAGGCTGGGCAAAGGCACCTGCTCAATCAAGTCACCAGATGTTAGGCAAGAACATGCTCCATCTTAGACATCGTGGGAGATGCTCCCATGATTGCTTGATGAGAAAGTTTAGCCTGTGATCTCCAGACACATAAGGAATTAACCACCATCTTTCAGAGCCAACACTTCCAGGTCAGGTGTGTGTGTTTTTATTTGCCCATGTGCGTTGTTATTATAAAGCTGGAGATCACAATCGTGTTTCATTCTTAAATGATCAGATAGGATAATGAATATGACACATAAAAATTCAGTTAAGTTTGGGTTTTATTGTCCCCCCCACAAAAAGTAACTTTTGTTTGCATACAGCTGTGTTCACTGGATTGTGCACTTCGTAAGGCTGCATTTGGGATCCAATGGCAGAGCTGAGCGGAGCTCACAGAGAACATGTCCCTCATTGCCTACCATGGCCGTGTATGGGAAAGATGTGCCCATTCCTGAAAAACAGGGAATTACCTGCATACTTCATACAGGGGAGCTGTTGGAGTCGAGTGGCCTGCTATCAATTCCTTAATGTGTTGCCTGTGTGACTCTGGGCAGATGACTTAACACTTCTGAACTTCCATAGAGGAATTATGAATATGTAAATATACATACACATTAAGGTCTTTAATAATGAATCAGAAGACTTTCTGCAAGTCTGTCACCTGACTGATGTCTGACTCATATTAAGCAAAGAATGTTGCTGACCTAATCCTCGCCTAGATTCAGAACATAGACAAGTGTGTGTTAATCCTCTTCTTCCTCTCCATCCAGAGTTTCCTAGGTGGAGTAGCAAGTGGCTCAGAACTGGCAAGACTAAGAATTTCCACCCACTTCACAAATTAGACACAAGATCCCAACAAGATGAAGATACTAAACTAAAATCATCTCAATGAAGTCCCCCCCCCCCTTCTAGCATTGTACTTCATTTCCATCTTGTTCCCAAATGCCCTACAAGCATCATTTGTCTCTCAGGAAATGAGAAATAGGAAAATAGTCAGGAGAAGTGATTGATCCTAGAAATTCCAAAAAATGTTACTCTTCCTTTCTCTTGTAAAAATCGGTTTTATCAAATTCCTATTTACAATGCACAGCTGCCAGAGCTATCATTAAGTATATACATATGAAATTTGTTGGCTATATCCTGTGGAGTCAGTGGTGGGCAACTCATTAAGTCCCACAGGGAGCTTTATTCCTTAGAAGTTGAAAAACAATTAGAGGGTGAAGTATTCTTGGTATTCTTGGAGGAATAAATTGGAGCAAAGTGTAAACTTCAGAAATTCTTCCATAAAGTAAAAGCAAATTGTTTCAGAGAGGCAGGAAGTTTAATCCAAACCTATATACAACATCAACACACACAAATATACACATGCATGCACATGTGTGCACTCACACAGGCACGTGCACACACATACATGCAGAGAGAGAAAGAGAACACCAGACTTCAATGGTACAAACAGTAGACTTGGTTCATAGGTTCAGTATATCTGCATTGAAGTTTGGTCATACTTCCAATTGCTTTACATGTTGTTGGGAAACAATACTGCTAAGTATTAAAGAGATTGAAAATAAGACTTGAGTGGAAGACCTAACGTTTTCCATTTAATTACTCTGGTGGCTGCAAGCAAAATTAGTATGTTTCTCTCTGAAACAATGAGTATTAGGAAACTATTTTAAAATTCTATTGATTTTGCATGCTGGAAACATAAGTCAGGAGTAAGGGCGTAACGGTCCCAGGAATGTGTGACCACAGACCCTCAACTCTAAGTAGCAATCGAGTTGGGTAATGCTTCTAAGAAAGAATAGGAAAGCTGTTGTTCTGGGATGTAGTTCATCGCCGGCCACTCCATGTACTCAGTACGCCCATGCATCCTGGAACTAACCAGGGATGTAGGCAAGCTGTATTTAGGGAAGCTGTGGGTGGAGACTGACCTCGAAGCAGATGGAAAGATGTGCTGCCAACCCATGAATTTGAGCCAGCATTCCTTGAGCTCTCTCAGGGCCTGAGAGTTTCCACCATGTTGGGGGCAAAAAAAAAAAAAAACCCACGGAAAAACACTGAGAAACTGATTATCACTGTAAGTTGAGGAAGCCAGTCAAAGAAAAGATATTGCGTATTGAACAGAGGATGCTGCTGCTCGGGTGGAGGACGTGAAGGCCTCTATTTCAGAGCACCTCTGCATCGGGCCACAGAGGTGTAGAGACATGATCTCCCCGTGAGTTTATTAAACTTCACTTTGTGTGTGTGATCTCTAGAATGGGGGTGTTCATAAAGAAAAGAAAGCTGGTTACCTGTCTACATGTATACATTACTGGGTTTTCCGAGTGAGTCTTAGACATTTGAAAGTTTCAGAAAGATATCCCTGGGTCATTGCCAAATAAGAAATAGATTGTTAGATTGTTTGTAGTGCAATATTTCTAAAAAAATAATAATAATGAAAGCCTGTCTGATAATAAAATACTGCTCCTGAGTAAGAACTTCACCTTTGCCCTCTGTGCTCGTTTGTTCTAATTGTTTAATTGACAGGGTTCAGAGTCACCCGAAAGAATAGACTCTGGGCACATGTATGTGGGACTGCCTACATTAGGGTAGCCCTTAGGCATACCAATGAGAGATTACCTTGATTAGGTTACAGAAAGAGAGAAGACTCATGCTAAATGTTGTCCACACTTTTTCTATGGGCATGGGTCCTGGACTGAATTAAAATAAGAAAAGAAACTGAGCAAAAACATCCATTGCTCTCTTTTTCCTGACTGGGGATTCTCTTTGCTTCATGCTTCTGTTATCTTGAGTTCCCCACAATGATAGACTTTATTGTCAAGCTGTGTGCCACAGAAAACCCTTTTTCTTTTCTTTTCCTTTCTTTTCTATTTCCTTTCCTTTTTCTTTCTTTTCCCTTTTAAGTTGACAGTTTTTTTCTTTTATTGATAACATATTTTCTTACATAATGTATCTTGATTACACTTTCCCCTCCCTCTCTTCCTCCCAGTTCATTCCCCCCTCCCCGCCTGCAAGAGGCTTTCTATATCTCATGAGAAAACAAGCAGGCTTCTCAGGAGTAATATTAAAATATAATATAATACGCTACAAGAAAAACTAATGCTTTGGAATCAAATAAAACAAACAGAAGGCAGAGAGTCCAAGAGAAAGCCAAGGATCAGACATACATTCACGCACTCAGGACTCCTATAAAAACACTAAACTGGATGCCATAAGGTATATACTGAGGACCTGGTGCAGACCTATGCAGGCTCTGTACATGCCGCCTCAGTTTCAATGATTCATATAAGCTTTGATGGTGCTAATTTAGAAGGCCTTGTTTTTTGGCATCCTCTACCCACCTCTGGCTCTTCCATCTTTCTGCCTCCTCATCTCCACAGGGTTCCCTGAGCCCCAAGGGGATGCATTTGAGGGAGATGTCCATTTAGAGCTTAGCGTTTCAAGGTTTCTACCTGTCTGCATAATATCCAACCGTGGGTCTCTGTATTTATTCCCATCTGCTGTAGGAGGAAGCTTCTCTGATGACGGCTGAGCAAGGCACTGATCTATGAGAATAGCCGAATGTCATAAGGGGTCATTTTGTTGCTATGGGTTTCTCTTTGTTTTCTGTTTTGTTTTATTGGTTTTGGGTTTTTGTTTTTGTTTTGTTTTGTTTTAAAAGAACCATGGGGTTTGGTTTTCCCTTAGGTCCCTGGGCTATCTAGTCCCAGGTTTTTCGTCACC
Source organism: Microtus oregoni (assembly GCF_018167655.1). Taxonomy (NCBI): domain Eukaryota; kingdom Metazoa; phylum Chordata; class Mammalia; order Rodentia; family Cricetidae; genus Microtus; species Microtus oregoni. The sequence goes on from NW_024543086.1 coordinate 11,617,230, forward strand.
CAAGCAATGTCTTGTATAGATTCCACATCATGGAAGGAACCTTAATTTAAATCAGATATTGGTTAGTTACTCCCACAGGCTCTGTGCCACCATTGCTCTAAAATATCTTTCATGCAGGTAATACTGTAGACCAAAGGGTTTGTGGCTGGGTTGATGTTTGAGATTCTTTTTTGGTAAATTGCAGAGTACCCTCCTATATTGAAGACCCTACAATGTAGTAGTGAAGGATCTACACGGGCCACAACTTGGGTTCTCCATGTTCAATGAGTTGTGTAGATGTTATTTCAAGCAGTGGCGTCTGTCAGTTTGTAGTGAGAAAACCAGTTTTGGCAACAGCCTGACTTCTTTAGAACCTCCCACATAACTCCTTTGGGTAACAACTCAATTAGATATAAGAAAGTTCCAGCCCTGGAAGCTTCATTTGGTAATAAAAGGGTTCTGTCTCCCTCATTACTTGGAGATTTCATTTAAATGGTCTTGGTATAGTTTAGGAAACTTCTATTGAATTAGATTCCCATATTACCCCATCCTTAATTTTAGCTGTTTTATCCTGTATTCCCTCCATTTTCCCTCTCTCCTCTCCCCCTCCCAACTTACTCCTCCTGTTCTAGCCTCTCCATCCATGTATAACTATCTCATCTATTTCCCTTTCCTAATAGATCTATCTCTCCCCCCAGTCCATTAATCTTCCTTACTCCATACCTAACCTCTAGTTCTATAGATGCAACTGGTTATCATTGATTTAACATCTACACACATAAGCAAATACATACCATACTTAAATGTCTTTCTAGGTCTGGAATACCTCATTCAAAATTAATTTTTTTCTAGGTCCATACATTTACCTATGAAAAATGGCTGAGTGACACTCCACCGTGATAATATACTACATTTTAAATTCATTCTTCTGTTGAGGGGCATCCAAGTTGTTTCAAGTTTCTAGATATTAGGACTAGAGCAGATCAAACATGGATGAGCAAGTGTCTCTGTGGTAGGATGAAGCATGTTTTGAGTATTTGCAGAAGCGTTATATAGTTGGATCTTGAGGTAGTTTGATTCCCATCTGCCTGAGGAAGCACCACACTGATTTACACAGTGGCTGTACAAGTCTGTACTCTTACTGCAATGGAGAAGTTTTCCCCTTATTCCACATCCTCAACAGCATGAACTGTCATTTGTGTTATTGGTACTGGTCATTCTGACAGGTGTAAGATAAAATCTCAAAGTAGGCTTAGTTTGCATTCCCCAGATGGCTGAGGATGTTGAACATTTCTTTAAGTGTTTCTCAAACATTTGAGTTTCCTCTTTCAAAGTTTCTATGTTTAGATATGTATCCTCATTTAAAATTGAGTTATTTGTTTTCCTGATATCTCTTTTTTAGTTGTCTATGTATTTTGGATATTAGCCCTCTATTGGATGTATACTCTACTCCATAGGCTCTGTTCAAATGACTGTTTTTTGCTGTGGGTGTAACTTTTCAGCTTTATGAGGTCTTATTTATTAATAGCTGATTTTAGTGCCTGTGCTAACAATGTTCTGCTCAGTCATTTCCCAGGTTAATGACTTCAAGTTTCTTCCCCGCTTCTCTTCTATCATGTTCTGTGTATTGGATCTTATTTTGAGGCCTTTGATCCATTTGAAGTTGAAATTTGTACAGAATAATAAGAATGTATCTATTTGGATTCTTCACATGTAGCCATGCAAGTTTGACCAGCACAATTTGTTGAAAATGCTGGGTTTTTTTTTTTTATCAGTGTATGTTTCTAGCGTCTTTATCAAAAATTGGGTGTCTTTAGGTATGTGGATTCATGTCTGGGTCTTCAATTTGATTCCATCAATCAACATGTTTTGTTTTGTGTTAATACCATGCTGTTTTTATTACTGCAACTCTGTGATTTCTTTTATGTTTTAAGATTCTTTTACCTATCCTTGGTGTGTGTGTGTGTGTGTGTGTGTGTGTGTGTTTCCATTAAAGAAAACCAAGAAATGTACTTTCAAGAGCTGTGAAGAATTGTGTTATAATTTTGATGGGCATTGTGTAAAATCTGTAGATAGCTGTGGTAGGATGGCAGATTTATTATGTTAATCCTGCCAATCATGAGCATGGAAGATATTTCCATATTCTGATATCTTCTTCAATTTCTTTTCAGTGTCTTGAAGTTTTTGTTTTGCAAGACTTTCACTTGCTTGGTTAGAGGTACCTCTAAGATATTTTATGTTGTTTGAGGCTATTGTGAAAGGTCTTGTTTCCCTGATTTCTTTCTCACTAATTTGACATTTCTAGATTTCCCTGAGTTTGAATTTTCCTTATTAATTCTATTTCCACTTTAAGGTCTAAATGATTTTATTCATTTCTACTATGTGTCTGTGTTTTCATAGATTTATTTAAGGGATTTGTTCATTTCCTCTTTAAGGACCACTACTATATTCATAAAGGCTATTTTAAGGTTTCTTTCTTGTGCTTTGGCTATGTTAAAATACTCAGGGCCTGCTGTGTAAGGGTTGTTGGGCTCTAGTGGAGACATATTGTCCTGGCTGTTATTGATTGTGTTTTTATGCTGGCGTCTCAACATCTGGGTCAAGGAAGATTGCAATTCTAGGTGCTGATATATGGTCTTGCTTTGTTGGATGGGTATTTGGTTCCTTGGTTTCTATTTCCCTTCCTGATTCATAGGAGAGTGTGGTAGCTGTGTGTTTCCTGGCAGGACATTCTTCTGGGATCCTAATGGGTGTGGTCACTGGACTTTCCAGTTATAACATGTTTCTAGATATTGGGAACTGAGATTTATAAATAGGAATGGGCTCAGAGGAAGGGGACTAAGTGGGCACACAGGAGAGAGGAAAGCCGGTATCTGCTTAGTCCCCTGGGAATGGGGACAGAGAGTGAGGAGAGGCCACAGCAGATCTGCCACAGAGCTGGGGATTAGGCCTGAGGACTAGAATTAGAGGAATGGACAAAGATCTGAGGTCAACCCAGCTGCTACCCTGACTGGAGTGGCCCCTGGACTCCAGGGAGTGCCTGCTGGTGTTTGGCACTAAGATAAAGCTTTAGGGAGGGAAGGGTTTGGAGGGGAAGATCTGTTGATTCACTGGTGATAACAGGGAAGGTGACCTCAGCAGCTGGCTTGCTGCAGAGCTTAGAATGGAACAGGAGGTCTGGATTTGGAGGAGCAGAAAGAAAAGCGAAGATCTGCAGTTAACCTACCCAGCCAAAGTGGCCTGTCGGGTCACCGTGGAATAGCTGCTGGGTATGGGGCCTTGAGAAAGCAAGGAGTGGAAAAAGGAAGTCTGGAGGGGAAATGCAATCCCTGTGAGCCACTGAAGAAGAGGGTAACAGGGAAAGGTGGCTGTAGCAGGTGATCTCTTATAGAGCCGAGGCCAAGACTGGCAGATTAGGTTTGTAGAAGCTGCAGGAGCAGGGAAGATCTGCAGTTACCCAATCCTTCCTTTAGTTGCTTTAGTAACTAAGACACTTACCATTATATTCTTTTTATTTTTTTTATTTCTTGTCAATCTACAAAGGTTTGCAGTGAAAACTTAGATGGCCGGCATGCCTTGGAGTTTTAGTGATTCCTTGCTATGGACCAATGGTGCCCAAACTCAGAAGCTTCTGGGTCAACAGAGTATTATTTTACTGGTCTGGGATGAGTGGATGACTATGATCCACTCTGAGCATCAGCAGAAACTGATGGGCTCAGTGCAGTAGTTCAGAAAGTGCCGTCACTGTACAAGCATGGGTAGCATCATCAGGGGACTGAGGAGATGACTTTTCCCAGATGCCATCCATAAACATGATTCAAAAAGTTCTGCATTTAGGCCAACGATGCACTTTAGGAAGCTCTATGGGCTAAGCCAGTGTTTACCTATCTTAAGAGTTCAGGTTTACTAAGAAGCATCAGGTGGGAGGGGCTATTTTTCTGCTCCGCATGGTGTCATCACCATAAAAATCAGAAAAGACATCCTGGACTGTTGGTACTGCTTCCGGAAGGGTGAACATAAATCCTCAAATATATTTTTTTTCTCTTCTATACAGGGTGCAATTCCTATTGCATCAATGTCACAGGGTGATCAAAATGAACTATCACAAGCTGAAGAGATTAAAAATGCAGAAATTTATTTTCTCATAATTTTAGAGGCTCAAAGACCAAAGTCAAGATTTCAGTAGGACCATGCTCGCTTTGAAGTCTATAAGGGAGAATTCTTTCTGGGCTCTCCCTAGCTTCTAGTGCTTTGTTGTCACGTCCTTGGTGTTCTTTTGGCTTGTAATGCTCTGATCTATTTCTTTTGATGGCCTACCTATGCATCACTATGAGACATTCCCCCCCCCCATTGTCGTGGTATGATGCCATCAGTCATACTAGATTAAAGGCCTACCCTCACTACTACGATATTATTTTAATGAAGTAATTATATCTGTAGGGGCTCTATTTCCAAATGAGTTTGCTTTATAAAATACTGTGTTAGGACTTCAACCCCTTTTGACAGACAGAGTTCAATCTACAAAGTCTACCTAGGTTTCAATCAACCATGGCTCAGTAACTCCATCACGAAGCTGAACTTGCCCCTGACGTCATCCCATAGTTGTATATACTTGACCCTTTATGTGAATAGAAGCATAAATGTTTTCTGGTTTCATGGTCTCAAAAACATGGGACCCGGGAGGAAAGTGTCTACACAAAACATGATACTTTGATTTGTCATTGTGAAAAAGCCACTGACATCGTCCCTAACCGTGCAGCTTGATGTATACTATTCCATTGCAAAGAAATCAATGATTCCATTTAGCATAATAATACCAGGGGCACATTTAAAATATCATATTATAGCATGAAAATATTGATAGCTACAATGGGGTGTGTGTAGTTTCAATTGTGGAGAGGGTTGATTTTACATCATCTGCCCTGGAACTCATCGGGGGCACTTTTATTCTATTATATGTCTTGTGTCATGAGGCTTTGGCTTTTAAAACATTTCAGTCCGTCTGCGTGTAGTTTATATATAGCTATGCCATGTCTTCATTCATTTATTCATCTTTCATTCATGCTTTCAGCAAATGTGCACTGTGTGCCTATGGGAAGACAGCCACCGGGAGCCAGCAGTAGTAAAGCGAATCCCTGCCCTCATACAGCTGATATTCTATGGGGAGACATAAAATGCTTAAATGAGAGCAGATAGAGCAGCATAAGATACAATTGCAAGCAGTAAAATGTACTGTAAAGGGATGTGTATAGAGGTTGGGGATAGGATTAACGTGCATTCAAATAACTTTAGGCTTCCTATGGCAGGACATTTTTATAACAGCTTAGTTTTCTTAATAGATTAGCACCTAAACACCCAGCCCACCTTCCCCAGTATGATATAGAAATTGTTCAGTGCCCCTTGGGGAGTTACTGCAAATATTCTCTAAATGCTATTAATTGGTTTCAGTAGCTGACCTCATTATGATGGTTGTATAAAAAGTGAAGGTTTTGGAGCCCCAGAAGTCTGGGTATGAACCAAAGCTTATGTATTGTCATTGAGCTTAGTAAACGTCCCCATAACCAAGCATAATGATCCTGTTTTGTAGGTCATCCGAAAGCTTATATGACAGGACATTTGACAAGCCAACCACAATTTCTGTAGTTGAATGCTTAATACATTCTGGCATGTATTTTTTTTCTAAGATTTAATTCAAGGAATTTGGAATTTTCATAATCTTTTTAGAAGCCCCCCCCCCTTTTAAAAGCAGTGTTATGAGCAAAGATCAGTCAGTCTCTTTCAAACAAAATACTGCAGCACCTGTGTGCAGGAAAGTCGGGCATAGAGGAGAGCAGTCCAACCCGTAGAGCTCTTTCAAAAGAACTGAATTGTAAGCATTTCCAGATGAAGAAAGCCGTCACAGCTAATTTTTACATCTTCAAGAACATATGATGTTCTGATCGTGCATTACACATCAAATATAATAAAAAGACATTAACAGAAACCATTTACACTAAAATCAGATTTGTGCCTTCACATAATATTTATGTTTTTCTGATTTTATGGGTGCCTCCTAAGTTTGTGAGCCTTCACCAGGCCATATTTAAATACACCACACTTCCACTGCATTTTATCTCCTCACTTTGGGCATGTGCATCTCAGTTCTATCTACGGGCCAAGGCTGCTGGCCAGGGCTGCTTTCTACACGCACTAGGAAATTACAGCCATGTGCAAAGGGTTAGCAAGGTATCTATACCTCTTATCAAAATAATATCATTAAGGGAAAAAACATAGACTGCCTTGAAGGAAAGGGGAGTAATCATGAGGTGGGATAATGACTGCAGCAGAAAGAAGTCAGCGGATGCTTGTTAGGTAGAAATCAGTTTATCCATTGTCTATAAACTCTCCTGTGCTAGGAAATACAGCTACAGATGGCAACAAAGACTCAAAGAAACGAAACTATCTAAATTCATATTCTAGATTTTGAACCCCATTTTTTTCTTCCAGACTTTATGTACTTACCCACCATTCACCCAGTGAGAACTCACGAAAGACGCATGACGCCTGTCACGTGCTGTAGGGTTCGACATGTAATCTCCTCCTTCTGTGTTAACTATCAGAACTACATGGCTGACTTTTAAAATATTTCTGTGCCCTGTGAGTCCTTGCTTCCTAGGAGTGTCTGCCACAAATGACATGATAATACCCAAGAACCCAAGACCATGAACTTTATATTGTCAGCCTGACATGACAGGTAACTGCTTTTGGAGCAGTGGAGCCTGGGCTGTGGTTAGCTCAGACCTCCCCTCTGAGGGCTAATGGTAAGACTTTGCTGATAACTGATCGAAACACTGAGGTGGCAGAAGGTTGCACAAGAGGTTAATAGTCTTTGATATGTAATCCTCAATTAGGAAAGGCAGGTAGGATTGGTCAGGAATGGGTGTCTACATTTGATAGTGTCATGATTTAGGTGTCCCATGAGAGATGTTGGCAGGAATGCATTCAAACAGAGAGGAGGCACTCTGAAAGGCATGAATAATGACAATCTAACCTCAGATACTCCCCTAGTCATTGCTTTCACATTCAAAGACTGCTAACTTCTCTGTCAACTTTAGTGCGCTAATTTGCAACTTAACCTCATTGAGATCATATTCCCATCCCCTTCCCCATAAGTGACACCTGTCACCAATGCTGGCCTCGCCTGCTGGATAATGTGAATACCGAAGGTGTAGACCTTCTCCAGGTAAATTATTCATACCAGACACATCCATGACTTAGAAGATATTGAGAGTACAGGAACATCCTGATGGGACTTGACTTTGAAGTCTGCCTCTGTAGTCATGATGTTTGTTGCCACTGTTAGATTAAGAAACAACAGAGGGGAGGAAGCAATTCTTTTGGCTCTTTGTTTCAGGTGGTTCACTTTGTGGTTGCTTGGCTCTGGGTGTTTGAGGAGAAAATGGTGATGGTAGAAACACGTGGCAAAAATCTTCTTCACTTCTTAGTAGATGTGAAGCTTCAGAAAGGATGCGGGCTCAGCTGGCTTTCTTCTTTTTTCCCCTTTGGATGGTTCTGCCCACATTCAGGGAAACTCCCATTTCCTCCGTGTGATGAGGTCGGAAAACGCCTCAGGACACAACACAAGCTGTGCTTCAGCCATCTCTTAGGGGATTGTCAAGTCAGCCAGGTTCAAGATTCACCGTCTTCACGTTTCTGTTGTTGTTAAATCAACATCTCTCTGGCACTGGAATATGAGCAGGGTATTTTCTCTTCATGGAAATAAAAAGCTGTCTGGCATCATAAATGCTTCTCAAGTACACTTTAGTTTTCAGAAATATTTTGAAATATTTATCTTAATTCTTTTCCTTTTTGATCATAAATCAGATTCATGCCAAAACATAAAACTTGTTTGGCTGTAAATGTGGACTTATAAACTACACGGTAGAACTTTACTGTTACATGATTTAACCTTGTCTTTACCTATATCAAAAGGAAGGCCAAGCAAAGTCTTGTGTCTTATTCAAGATCACATGGTTAACTGCATCACCTCCAACATTCTCTGCGACACAAACATGTAAGAATAAGCACAAAACTCATTCTCCCATTGTCTTTGAATTACTTCTATTTTTTTTTATTACACTTCCAACATATTCCTCAATCCTTCCATTTTAAGGGACAAAGGGGAAGGTGGAAAGGAGAGGAACAAGACCATGTTGGCATATATTAAGATCACTTACACCAAATCAAAACCTTATATTCAATTCATCTCCGCACTTTCCCAGAGCGAATCAAGGAATGTTCCCCTAAGTAATTACAACACAGGTTAAAGGCATAAGGACTGTGGTCATTCATCGATTCTCGATTTTTAGTCCCAGACTTATCACTGCTTGGAATAAGAGGGTTGAAAGAATAGATACATTTGTAAAATGACTAGAATAATTTTACCCACCTCAGGGACTCAGTGAGTGTTTAATACCATAAAGGACTTTGAGATAACCAGATGAAAGGTGCTTCAGAAGACAGACATGATTACTGGATTAGAATTTCAGAGAGTGAGAAAGGGGTCTTTTGTGTTGACAGAATTTTTTCTTCCTTTTGTAGTCTTATGTTAGCTTAAAATTTTTTTTGCCTACCATTTTTTTTCAATTTCAGAGCTTGTCCTTGACTTGGTATTGCTCTCCTGAGAGGGAATACGTACTGGTGTAAACTGTCTGCCTCCCTTTTGGATTTTGTTTTCTAATATGCATCTTTGCATCTTTGAATTCACAAGGCTAATTTTCTACATTCCCCACGGTTGAGATGCTTGCAAAGTAAAGTGGGTATCACCTTGGGACAGTGTTCAGCAAGTCGGTGTTTATTACATGTCACAGAGGCACATGCAGGCGCACAGACACACAAACACAGGCATACGTCTATGCGCATGTGAATGCACACGCGCGTGCACACACACAAACACACACACTATCCTTATGTTGAATTGTTTGCAGACGAGACCAATTTTGTTTCATTCTCTAAAGGTTGCCATAATATCATTAATCTTTCTCAGCCCTTAAAGATGGCCTCTTGCCATAGTCTGTCAGAAAACAAGATATAGACCATTTACTTTAAATACCTAAAAATAAAAAATGCTGAATCAAATGGCTCTACACTCACATACACCCAGAGGTGCCTCGCTTATTTTGCAGTTGTTGGAAAGCTGTTGAGTCGCACAGGGGAGCGATGAAACTTTGGTTTTCCTGCGGCTGAAATGCTTTAGTATATGAGCTCTGCTTCTTTTTACTGGGAAAGTAAGTAGTGCTGATTAATAAGCGTACAGAACTGCCCAGCAGCCCTTGAACTGAAGAATAGATCATTAGCCATTTGGAGTAGGATTTTGCCTTCAAAACCCCCATCCCCTGCTACCTACCCTGCCTCTTTCTTATGTTCTAGAAAAGTCTGTTGCAATGAGAACTGGTCTGGGGACCACGCTGTGATGGCATTTCAGCTCAACCAATCACAGGGGAGTGGCATGTGGACCCTCCCAGTGAATCCACCAGTGAATAAATAGTAGCATCTCTTTGGCATGAAGAGGCTGATGATGCCATAGCCTCAAATCTGTAAGCCTTTGTTGTGTGTGTGGGACTTTCCCTCTTTTAGGCACTAGGACACCTGAGCTCCGCAGAGCCACGCAAGTGTCTTTGTTCTATAAATAAAACATTACAAGATCCAAAAAGAAGAAAATTTGGCTACAAAATCCAAAGTATGTTTAATTAACAAAACTTAACATTCTGCCAGGAATGAACTATTACCCAGGTCGGCTTTCCTGCAGTAAATCAGGTATTGACATAACGGTTGAGTCTTGGGTTCATGGATAAACCTGATGCAGCTGAGTGGGACCTTTTGAAGAGAAGGTGCCTAGAAACAATGGGTCCTGAGTTATCTTTCTTGGCTAGATTGAAGTTCAGATTTGATGGGTTTGTGTGATCTGTTTACAGCCCATAAGTCTCCACCAGTTAGCATGGGGGTGTGTTTCATCACACAGTAACTTTGTGATGTGTTAGCTGTTTTCTTGTTGTGCATACATTGCCTTCTGTGTTCTCTCTCAGCTGAAATGTTGCTGCGAGCTCCCGCTCCTTCCATTATACCTCTGCGCATTCATGGACTCCGCCTTCGAAACTATTGGCAGGTGTTAGCATCTTCCCTGGGTAATTTCAGGCATTTTCCTTTGAATGAAAACGGCTCACTTGGAAGGTTGTGAAAGGCAGATCCATGTGGATTTGAGAGGATTTTGTGTTGCGATGTGGTGGGAAGGCTTGCCAGAAATTGCCCGTTTCAGGCTGATGATGCAGAACTAGACATCTGTTAAATTAACATCTACCTAACGTTTTGCCTTCAGTCAAATGCATTTTTTAAAAAAAAATTAAATCTCTCCCACTCTGTCCTGCTTTCTTTTTACCCCACTGTCAAAACAATCTGTCACAAGATATTTAATTTCTGTGTAATGGGTTACTTAAAGAAACCAGCATATGGTACAGTGAATATACCTAGCTCTGAGCTCCAATCAAGTGTACGTTGATCTCACCGGCGGCTACTCACCAGAAGCATGTTGTGCACAGCGCAGACTTTGCTGTGTGCTCAACTCACTGAGCTCTGACTCGGGTCAGGGCCAGGCTCTCTGGTGACTTTTGCCTTTCAGGAGGAAAATATCCACATAAAGATTCTTGTTCCACTAACGAGTCAGAAATCACTTTCTGTTTTGGTCAAGCGGTGACTCTCTGTGGTTCTGATTGTTCCTCTGGCCCTAACAATGAAGAGTGAATAAGAATACAATTGCTTCTCTGAGCACATTTGTATTCCCAGAAACGAGATCAAATGTATAAGCCATTTAAAACACTGTAAGCAAACTAAGTTTATGACTTATTTTATTCATTTATTTATCCAATAAATTGTCTATCATCTATCTCTCTACTTATCAATATTAGGTAATAGTAAAGACATAAATATGACTATTTTTACAATAAATTAGTAAGAGAATCTATAAGCAGACTATTAGTTTATAGAATATTTAATATCACCAGATATTAACAAATCTTCCCACATGTATATAAATGCATACATACTGAATATACAAACAAATCTATACAGCTTTTGAAATTACTTCATTTTTTCCATTTACTTATTTTCACAGAGTACTTCATATCAATATGGTATAGGTTCAATGACTGATCATATATATAGTTTTTTTGACTGTATGCCTTTTTTTTCCGATCAGAAGAGGCATGTGGCCCATTTCCTTTGAAGTTTTCGGGATCTCCTGACTGCCTTTTATTTGGAACTACAAGTGGAGATGCCTAGGGGCTGCTTCTGAGGGCTCCCCAGGTTGGGGTGGCCTTGAAGGATCTTAGTTAAGGAAGCAGGGGGTGCGGCAGAGCTCTTACCAGAAGGACACAGGAGGCCATAGCCACTTGCTGATTGCTCCTGATTGTTCATGCACTGAATGGCTATGTTTAGGGCTTCTGGGGAGAAATAGCACAACGCCTGCAATAAATCACTTAACTTTATTATTTATTAATCGAAATTCTCAAGTGCACTAGAAAGTGTGTCTAGGACATCATCTGGGCAGAGCTATCACAAAGAATGTGCTAGGCTAGGCAGTAAAAATATAGCTTACTTATCCCAAATAGTCTAGAATAGTGGTGTTGTTAATCAGAGCAGGAGAAAGTCTTGAAGTCTCCCCCAGCCCCCAAGAGCATAAATTTTCTTAGCCATACATTGGGCCAAGTCACACAGACGTGGTATTCCTGTTGAGTTCATCAGAGAGTTTCAATTGCCATCATGTGCCTTATCATTTAGTGTTATTTTTGAGAATTATAGTTGTTTCTCGTGATTTTTTACCTTGATTCTCTGGACCTCTAATCTCAGTCTCTGAATTTCAAAGCACCGCTCAGGAAGCTACCATACTTAGCTCAAGCTGAATGCTGCTAAGAGTATTAAAATCAAAGATGCCCTCTGGTCCTTATTCCCCCCACTCAAAGTAAAGCGTCGATGTTAGCACCCGGCAGAAGCCTGCCAGTGTCCAGCTGTATGACGGCCAGGAACATTGGGAAATGATGCTCGGCCCCAGCAAGACTGCCTAGTTTGTCTGTTCAGCCTGGTTACTACTAAGGGAACCATAAGTGCTTATTGTGTGTAAGACTGAAATTGTCTTCTTCGCTATCTCTTGGGAGACCAAACGTGGTAGATAAATAGGAGGCTTGCAGTCTTGAAGATCATTAGCAGCTTAATCCTTCACAGTGCTCCAAAGGCATAGGTTTGACAGAGTCTTAGAACATACCTCTTAGTGAGCGGGCACTGTCACAGGTGCAGGAGCAAGGTGCGCGAAGAAGGACAGGAGCCCTGAGTTGATGGGACACGGCACAAAAGCAGGCTGGAATAGATTGATGCAGCATTAATCATGTAAAAAACTAGAAGAGCATCACCACAAACTGAGGAAACTGGTCTGGAAGCCCAAAGAAAACAAATAGGATATGACCAGAGATGGTTTCTCAGAGGAAGTGAGTCATGAACTGAAAACCAAAGGACAGGCATCATAAATCTCCAAAGAGTAAGAGTGCAGGGGGGTTGAGCATCATGGCAGTAGGAAGCAGAAGATTCCCCAGGAGGGGAATGACGCTAGCACTCAGGGCTGAGGGGAAGGCGGTAGAAACTGGAGGATAGCCGTGCAGGAACCAACACATGAGGAGACAATGTCAGCAGATAGCCCCGACTGATGGAAAGCAAACTTTCACCATAGGAAGAGTTGTGGAAAAGCCTGTTACAGAGAGCAACAGAAAAGTCACTGAACCTCACATGGAGCCCCAACTCTGTGCCTAATTCTGGGCTGGGTAATGAGACAGGATGTGGCTACATTGCATTACAAGCTAAAGTGAGGGATAATGAACCTTTAAGCGACGTGGAAGGGTCCGTGAACATCATAGGTGATGAAGAAAAGATTGGGGGCAGGGGAGGGTTGGATCTGGCTTTCAGGATCAGCATGCCTTCTGCACAGCTGAACGGTGCCTGGCTAATTTCCCTTTCTAATGAGACTAACACAAAATCCATCCATTTAGACTATTCAGCTTTTCGCAAACGGACCAAGCTGTTGGGGTAGAGGGGAAAGAGGGGCTGACATTGATGGATGGAGTTAAATACCAGAGTCTCCCTCTTCACACAGACTTTTCTAAAGCAGTATTGTGACAGAAAGGCCCTCGGAGCCCCAGGTGGGTAGGGCAGGCTGGACAGAGCCCAGCGTCTCCCTGAGACTAGGAAGCAGAGCGCGAATGGGCTCTCCCGTCAGAGTGGCAGGGTCCTCTTCAGGCCTGACATCAGGGTGGCATGTGGAGAGGAGGTCCCCAAACAAGGCTCGATTCTCATGGGAAGCAGCTCCAAGGGGTCATTCCGTGGGGGACACATGGTTTCCCTTGGAATAATTTAACTCTTTGTACAGAATTACCACCAAAGTAGCAGCCATTGCCCACTTCTGCCCATGGGACCACTTTCCAATTTTTTTTTGTGGATATTAAATGGTCATTTATCTTGATTCTGAAATATGAATGGCCTTGCCTTGGGCCTGTTTTAATCATGGCTAACTCACAATAAGAAAGGTTGCCATCCCTGGATGTGAACGCTGAATGTATTATGCTGTAAATACTAAAGATGACGGCCGAGCCAAGGGCGTCAGGAAGAGCTGAGCATATATTTTGAAAAGGGAATGATGAGCGCTTTCCTTGGATTTTTGACAGCTTCTTGGTCCGATGTTCTGTGACCTCTTGATGAGGTTTTCATCGTTTAAGTGAATCCAAGTAGCACAGGTGACTATGTGTCTAGTGTTTTTACGAGGTGGCTATAGCACCAACAGGTGCATGCAGAGCTGCCCTGCTTAGGGGTGGAGAAAGGGGTCTCAAATGTTGACAATTCTTAGTGACTTTTTATGTGTATTGCATTTCCTGGGTTTATTTTGTCTATGTTTCATTTTCATGTTACAGATGAGGAAATGGAGGAAAAAGTAAAATTGAGTAATTTTCAAAGTCATTCAGCTTCTAAATAAAGGGGCTGGGATTTGGATCCCAGCAATCTGGTTCCAAAATCTGTATTCCTTACCGCCACTGGTACGCACAAAAACATGGATTGGGCTAAAAGGGTGACAGGATTTAGTAGCCGTTGTTTACATCCAGAGGAACCTCTATCTCTTTTCTCCTCTTCCTTATCTTCCAACCTGTTCCCACTGCTTGTAAAAAACAGACACCTGAGGTGGGGGAAGGATGTGTGGCAAAGCAAAGCAAATTCTTACAAGTAATTTTTTTAAAAAAAAAATATTTAGGATCAGAAGCACACATTTCTGGAGTGTAATGGTACCAAATGAAACACATACTGCCCTCTTTCCTGAGAGAACAGCCATGGATATGCGCAAGCACAGATGGGCATATGCAAACGTGCACACACTGGCAAGAATACATCTCCCCATGTGTGTGTACATGCAAGCTCACGTGCATATAAACACACATCCATATGCAAAGACATGTACCTGCATGGGTACAGGCATGTGCCCATACATATATAGTTGCTTTTAACGTTGCACACACAAAGCTCTCATAGCTCTTTGTCTTTTTCCCTAATTCAGGGCTAGTTACAATAACCAACAGCTCTCAAGAAGATTCCAACAGTTTGGCCTTAAAAATAGTTTCGGCAAATGCATTTTGAAAAGCCATCTGAGAAATAAAGACCAGCTGCACCTTTCTGTTTAAAATCTGAAACACTGGTCTTTGAAGTATTTTTATATTTTCTTCCTGTCCACTTGCATATTATACTTCATATATTCACGTTCAGTTACATTTTCTCTAATCGGGTCTCTGTTGAGCATCCTGATGCTCGTCAAATGGTGGACAAGCATCTTTCTTGTAAGCTATTGTCTTCTCTTTTAAATCTTGCTGTTCCAACAACATACGGAGTCATTTTCTACTTCATGTTCGAAAACTCCGACTTTTGTCTGCGGGGTGATGGCTGGTGTAGAAAAGGCCAGCTCACGGCACCTGAAAGAACAGAGGGGGAAGAATCATCCCATCTGTTGGCATGCTGGTTTCCCTGACCCCCAAGAGGCAGCTTCTCCATTTTAAGAAGAAATGCCTCCTGAGCACATGCAGCCTCTGTAACTCCTTGAATCAGCAAACATAGTCAGGGCCAATCTGACTGTCGGTCTTAGCAAGGAAATTTCGGACGTGCTGGAGTGCACCAGACCCACGGCACTGTCCTCATCGGAGCTTGGGCTAGCCTATTAAATTCTGTAAGAAGCAAAAGCTCCCTCAAGGACATGATTGCAAAAGAAAGACAGGAGAGAAAGAAGCCTCGATCTTCTCTTCCCAATCTTCAGCATCAGTTCTGAAAGCCGATGTTTGGGGAACCCCTAATGGCTAAATGCACACGAGCAAAAGCAGAAGAATATGCTGTGATTTCGTTTGCTGTGAACACGCTGAGCAGCTTCCTTTTCTCCCATCTCTGTGTCTCGGACTTGGAGCCGTTTTGCCTCTCTCAGTCTGTTTCCAGCTTGGTTGAGTTACAACCAATCAGATATGAGGAAAATTAGATTTTAATGGAATATTTGATTTTCATTGCTTAATTGATTTAATTGCACGTTTCTAGTTCAGACTGGTAGAAATGCAAAGACTTTCAGTCAAATGCAGACAAGCTCTCATTTTTCTGTGTTCAACAATGACAAACTTAATACGACATTAGCCTTGAGTCTGGAACTTTGGAGGTAGGTTTGACCAACACTTTTCTGAATTGTTATCTGCAGTCTGTGTTTGTTTCTCTTTCATATATATGCATAAAGGAATATGCATAAGTATACATATTCCAAGTCAGAATCTTTTATTTGCAATTGCTTATTCTGGTTGTATTGACTTTGATTCTTATGTGTTTTTATTTGTCAAGGAGGACAATATATGTGTGTTTATATAAACTTACACCTTGTTTGCCAGGACATCAAATACCACAGACTGTTTCCTTTTTGCAGCTGGGAAAGGGAAAGGCAGCCAGGAAGGTCAATTGTATAGTCTCTGGTCAAGGTCAGTGGGTTCTGTTATTGTCTAAGCTTTTTAGAGTTCTAAGTAGAAGCCAGTGCATGCTGATGCCTGGTGTATACTGACTGCTAGGATTCTGTAGTGAGCTGGTACAAGACTCAGCACAGGTTGGGACATCAGAACTCTACCTTTCTGTCTTTCTGTCTATCTGTCTGTCTGTCTGTCTGTCTCTCTGTCTATCTATCTATCTATCTATCTATCTATATATCTATCTATCTATCTACAACACACACACATATAAACCAAACACACATAAACACACACACACATACACACACTCCACCACCACCACCACCACAACCACCCCTCTGCGCTGGTCATCATCCCAACTTTAGCATCCACATTGGCAGCCATATTTGACAGTTCACCTTCTCTTTCTACAGTCATACAAAAGGCATCCATCTTTGCACCATATTGGTATCCCCTTAACTCATTACAGCACTAGCTAAGGACTCAACCAGGAAACACATTGTTTCGCTTCTTGTTTTGGTTTGCTTGTTTATTTTGTTACTTTTGTTTCATAAATGAGGAACTTGCTTTATTTTCCAGTCTTGCCTTGAACTCTTAGACTGAAACAACATTCCTTTTCCAGCCTCCTGAATCACTAGGACCTTAGGCGTGCACCACCACCCTCCATCCACGTCTATTTATTTTGACATGTTACTTTTGCTGTTGTTGTTTACCCTTACCAGTTTGGGAGAAATTAGAATCTCTCTACACATTATGAGAATTCGGTGTACAATTGTGTGTATATGTAGGCACCTATGTATCTGCATGCATCTGTGTGTGTGTGTGTGTATATATATATACATATATATACACATATATATGTACATATATATATATATATGTAAATGTCTGTGCATATATGTTTGTATATATGTACAAACCACTGGAAATGTAATTCTAATTATATGACCTGTATTATACAACCAGGTACCTTATATATTTCTTTGTTGTCCTCTTGATTTGAAATGTGATGGCCTATTTTAAGCTATAGATTTCCTTCATCTTCCTCCTCGTTGCTCACTTCTGAGGAGACTTCCTCCTCTGCAGCTACCAGGACACAGAAAGCCTGGAAGCATATGTTCTGGAAACATGGCCTGCCATTGAATCCTAGCTCTCTTTGTGTTAATGGTGGATCCTCAGAAAATGTGATTCTCTTCAGGTACTTATTTTCCCCATCTGTAAAATGGGAATATTCGCAGGTTATAGCTCTCAGTATTATGTGAATGTTCAGTGATATAGTAGGCTTAAAGTTCTGAAGCAGTTACCTAGCATATATTAGTTATATAACAAATGCTATGAATACTACTGGACTCTAAATATATGGCATAGGCTAGCCTGAGCACCTTGCAGGCTTTCCTTTATTTAGCCCCAGTTCTACTCCACAAAGAGTGAGTCAGCTCACCAGAGAATATTATGCAATAGCTAGTGACATTTTTGGTTGTCAAGACTTGGGGGTTGCTACTGGCACCTAGTGGATAGAGGGTGAGGCCGCGTGTGTGCACTAAACAATGCACAGGACGATCACCCACTGGATGGCATGGAACTGGCAATTGTGTGCACTGTGTTCACTTTACAGACTAATCTGATGCCTGGAGAAAGCATTGCTTTGCACTCTGCAGATGTAGTGTTCACAGTCAGTCTGCCAAGCATTTGGTACAAGAGAGCTAGGGGGTTTTGTGTGTTTTTGTTAGTGTGTGTGTGTGTGTGTGTGTGTGTTTGATTTTTTTTAAGTTAACGACATGTAAGTTTCTCCAAAAGATCAAGGCAGAACACTTGGGTGGTTTGTACAAGCCGAAAAGTAAAGGAATAGATTCTGGCAAGTTGGAACAGACCTTGTCCAAAATATAGCAGCAAAGTGCTAGAAGACCAAACCTGTGCCAACTCTGAGCCCTTCACACTGTTGGATTGAGAGAAAGTCCTGGGGGCTTGAGTATAACTGGTCAGATGATGGGAACCTCTCCCACACCTGGAGAAGGCTTTGCCTTTCAGTAAGCACCTAAGCCTGCTTAAATATTGTACCCGTTGGTTTGTTCAGTCCTGAAAAGTACTCTAAACTTAAAATTTCACAGATATTGTCGCTTAAGAGGAAGCCAAGAAGGGTGTGAGGTTAAAGAAAATACTACATATCAAGTGAATGTAATCAAGTAATAGAAATAAATACCAAGATAGCGTGGAGCAGGTTAGCCTTCATAATACAAAATAAAGGTGTGATACCATTGTTCATGAAGCTCATAAATGGGAAACACTTTATCTCAGGTAATCTGAGAACAAAGGGACAGAGCATTGCTCAACATAACCCTGGGCAGGACCCAGAATGGACCCATAGCTCACATTCATTTGCAGAGCTGGATGCAGTTTGAGAAGCAGTGATACCCTGAGACACGCGCGCACACACACACGGTCCTTTCCTATTCTAGGCCTCCCACTTTATAGTTGCGTAGAAAATATTAGCGGTAATTGGTTGGTCCTACTTCTCAGTCTCTCAGCCTTTGTGTTAACCGTGGTCCATCTCTACTGCCCAGCAACTCTTCTCTCTGTTAGATCCCTTGCGATGTGTGCAGAGAATTAGCTGGATGTCTTCAGAGAGCCAAGTGACTCAAACTGCATCCCCTTCATTATGACCTCCAGTCAAACCCAGATGTCACTAAACAATTTGTGATCTGCAGCGGTCACTGTGGTCTGGGTGAAGAGGCCACAAGCATTAGTGGAGATCAGTTCCCAAACCATTTCTTTGCGAATGTTTATTACACGACGCGATTTCTGTCTTTTTGAGCACAGCTAAACTGATGACAACACGGTGTACAGTCCTCACAACTGGCATTTTAATTGCGACATTCGTTGGATTAAAAGTCCTCTGACTTTTGGCCCCCTACATGTATTTTTACCCCTATTGTACCAACTCTTAGCTAGCTGCCCCACAACTGTTACTGGCAAGTCACGATGAGTGTGGAGGGTGGGGATGGGAAAGAATGGATTTTTTTTTTATGTGGAGTGATGTATTGAAGAGAAGGAAACATTGTCTTCCAAAAGTAGAAAATTGGACATGAAAATGTGTTTGCGGGAACCAGTTATGTTTGGTGGGTAGGTGTTTTGTGCTTCAAATTAATATTTGTCCTTTAAAATAGCAGATGTTTAGCTGTATATGTGGGCAGCGGACACAAGTGGGAACAGCATCGCTGTTCCAAGTGAAGGGCTGAGAGACAAGTGTGACTCTCACAGCCAAGGCATTCCCCACCTCCTCCTCCTCCCTCTTCTGCTCCGTGTTGCTGCTTCTCGGCATCCCAGACACACACCATGGAACCTCAATTTTCAAAGGCATGAAGCCACACTTTTCAGTGCATTAATGGCTATTAACGAGCGAGGTCTTCAGACCAGCAGCATCCGTGCCCAGGGACTGGTTAAAAATCAACAGCCCCAGGGTACATGCAGCCCACACCTCTAGGATCAGAACCAGCATACTAGTAAGACCCTGATGATTCCTGACTTCATTTAAGGCTGAGAAGGGATGGTCCAAAACATTCTCAACCGGACCTCTTCAGTATTACTTATTTAATTTCTGTATCATCCTTTTGCTTTTGCATATATTACTTGAGGACGTATATTGTCCTCTTTTTCAGGGGATGGGATTTTGTTTGTTGGAATCTGCTTGGCATGTGTGCACATTCCCTGAACATAGCAGGACTCAATCACCTTTTGGGATATTTGATTTTCATACTCAGACAGGGACTAAGCCAAAAAGGGAAGAGTGGAGATCTGCATGTACCCATTTCGGCACCTCTGCTTTTCCGGCTCGATGATCTTGAGTAAATTATGTATGACCCTGTTCACCTCAGTTTCTTTCCATGTGAGTTGCAAGACATAATTACTATCGCATGGGTTTGTTAAAAGGATCAAATGAGGTCTAACATTGAAAGTCGTCAGCAGAGTGATAATTGGTTTGTGGCGACTTCTTGATAAGTATCGGCTACCATTATATTAATTATCATTTAAGCTAGTGGGTTCTAGGCATGGTACGCCCTAAAAGAGTACGCTCCAACCCCACCTACTCCCACTCCATCTATTATTAGGCTCAGGTTTCTCAGCGGGGGTAGATTTTGATTCCGGAGACATGGCGTCATGTAGACAAGGTACACTGTCATTCAGCGGAATGGAGTGGGGTGGGGAAGGGGCCACTCTTGGCATCTAATGGATACATATCCATAATGTTAAATTCTCAGGATGTTATGATTCACCCCCACGCACAACAGCGAAGTTGTTGCCTCAAATGTCAATAGCACTAAAAGCTGACAGAATTTCTACTATCCATGGAAGAATTAAGTGAGTAAAGTGTTTTCTTTTTTAGGATTTAGACACCAGTGTATAGTCATTCCCTCAAATATTAATGTTGAGCCCCTTTGTCAGAATTCATCTACTGAGAGACAAATCATTTCTTGTGGAACGAGCCACACAGTGGAAAACCTGATGCAGCCTGATTAACCTATTAAAGGTCATAAAACAATAACAATTACATTGCACATTTCATTCTTTAATATCAAAGCGAGCTAGGCTCTTTGAAATGTAAAACATCATAAGTGAAAGAATAGCGCCTTCAATTCCCCCAGGAGCCCAAGGTCATTGTATAAATAACACACTGGTTCCCCTATTCATTTCACTCCATCCGAGGATAGGCAGGAGGCCACAAAAGATGGGACCGGGAAACAATCTGAAGAAGGGTGAAGCTCCAATGCCGGGGACTGGGGTCAAACACTGGAGCCTGGGCCCACAGATCAACAAGGATGCTAGAAATGCCAAACAAATGTCCTTGAAGCTGGTAGAGGGATACAGCACAAACGGCCTTGCTTTCTGTTTCTCGTAGCAAATCAGAAACGCTGCAGGAACTTCCAAGGACACATTAATTTCCCAGGTACTATTGCAAAATCAAGGGCGAGGAGGTGAGTGTTAGGTTCTATTCCTACTGTGAACAGATTAGGCAGACACCAATTTACACCTCATTGGTAAGAGAAGCTTTATTCTGCAAGTGAGACCACATTTACATCTTTGGTAATTAAGCTAAAAGATTTTTTTTAAATGACATTTCCCCCACCACCAATCCTGAAGTAAATATTGTATGGTAAGTGGGATCAAATGCTAAAATAGACGCATTAGAACCGTCATCCAAACCTGAGGCTGGGCACCATGTTTCAACATCATCGTTTGGCGAGGCTGAAACCAGAGCTGTGCCTCGTGGCGTTTGGGTTTTACAAAAGGCCACAATTACTAACTGAAGCCACTGAAGGGTCGGGGAGGTGGCAGAGACATGCTGTTGGACAGGGCTGCCTCTTGCCCTCTCTCTGAAACAGTGAGCCACGGTAGCGGGTGCTCCCCAATTCAAAGGGCACCATCTACCAGCCGGTGTGCCAGGCTGCGGCAGCATCCAACCATACATCTCCAACATCCTTTACTTCTTGGCAATTTTCATTCTTAGGAAAGTTGAACCTAGAGAGCGGTATATTAAGAGCTCTAAGAAACTAGCATCATTTAGTCCACACACAGAAGAATCTAGTTGACCTGAAAGGCATTTCTCCCCTCCTAGCAATAGTTTACATGGTTGCTATAAGCAATACAAATATGGCCCTGGATAATAAATAATTGCTGAGCATCAAGAAAAAAAAGTGAAGTGTAGTAATAAGGACGCGGCGGGGCTGCGTCCCCAGCACCCAGGCTGCCTGCTTGGCTAGCTTATGCCCCGAAATAATTACAAGGACACTGTATTCTTTTAAACACCGCTTGGCCCATTTTTATCTAACCTCTTTTAGGCTAATTTTTACATATTAATTTAGCCCATTTCTAATCATCTGTGTTGCGCCCCTAGGTGCGCTTACCAGGGAGATTTTGGCCTATGTCCATCCTGGGTCGGAGCTTCTTAGTGTGCGTCTGCCCAGGAGCCAGCAGCATGGCGTCTCTCTGAGGCGTCTGCTCCAGAGAGGAGAGCTGTAGCGACTGACCTCACTTCCTCTTCCTCCCAGCGTTCTATTCTGTTTACTCCTCCCACCTATCCTCTAACCAATAAAATGGGCCAAGGCAGTTCCTTTATTAGCCAATGACCTTCCTCCATCAGTGAAGTGTGGGTAAGAAAGAAGACAGATCATTTCTAAAGAGATTTGCGCCAAGACTGAGGCTGTGGAGTAAAGTTAAGTCACCCGGGATCTCATCTGCTCTGTGCTAAGGGAGATTATAGAGTGCACACATATGCTGAATACTGTAGATGGCCCAGCCAGGCTGAACTTTGTGTTTGTTTAATGCATTTCTTCTATGACGAGCATACAAAGTAAGGTAATCAAGTAAAAGCCTGTCGCTGGTGTTTCCTAGCTTTGTGGTCAGTCAAATCAACCTGGAGCCCACTTTTAAAGAAAATGGTGATGAACCATCTAATGTTCATCTATGTTGAGCGGAAATACCAGAAAACAGTGGCCTTGCCATTGGGTTCTAAGTGCTGGCTTGTATATTCTCAGCCCTGATAACCACACGAAAAGTCTCAGATATGTTTCTTTTGTATTGGGGGGCATTTTATGAGTTGGGGGGAGTGTAAAAGTATCACCCACTTTGTCATCTAAAAGAGATCCATCTTGCCCCTTGGAAGCACCTTTATCTTTGTGTCCCTTGGTTGTTCCATAGCCTCTCCTGCAAGACTGCTCTGATGCCAGGTCCCATAGGGTTCTTCTTACAACCTGCTGATAACTGCATCCCAAAGAAACACCTTACCTCCTTCATCCTTGCCCTCGAGGTTGCTTCTGAGCTCTGTCAAGCAGTGTCTCTGTGAACCACACCAGCCTGCTGCCCTTACAGCCTCTATGCACTCTCTACCCTGTCGCTGAATGAAGACTCCCCAATATGTAGCTCTGGGCATCTTAACCTAAAAGAACTCACTCTGTAATTCATCAAATGCCTGGCAAATCGTTCCTACATAGGAGCCAAGGTTCTAGGTGTGAGCATCCAACAGGGAGCCATCTTGGAGTTTGCGTGTTAATAAAAACAGTCTTGGACTGAAATTAGTTAACTATATAACGATTTAGAAATATGAAGTGTTTGGGGGGATATACAGAAGAGCCGTGACGTGGGAGGGAGACGTCATGCAGTTTTTAATTGGCTGACTGGAATAGCCTCGGCATAAAGATGACATTGAGGGGAAAATGTGAATAGCTTGCCAGTGTGGTCCTTATTCAGGGAGGTGAAGTCCTAGGACCTTGTGCAGGTGCTTGGAAGAGGGGAAAGAGCAGATGAGAAGGCCATAGACCTGGTGACACATGAACATACGTGTCTTTGAAACATTCAAAAGACATAGGGCATGCAGAATTCTCGGCTATCTGCAGCAGAGGTATTGGGTTCTCATTAGAAAAAAAGATGCTGCTAAGTTGCAGCTAATCACTAGGGGGAGTTTATCAGTATCTGGCTGATTTCTGGTTCTGATTCTCCACGGACATGTCTTTTGCTGGTTTTGCCTTTACTTACACAGTCCTATCCGGCTGGTGGATGAGGTGAGGGATGGATTCCACGAAGAGGCTGACCCTCGTGTCATTTTGGTTTTCAGCTTCTAGGAGGCAAAGACAAGGTGTCTTTTTTCTTTCTTGCCCATTGTCCCATTTCAACAGGGCAAGCCCAAGTTCAAGAGTCTGCCATGCCTTTGCTTCTCATTTGCCAAAGAACTTTTCCAGATGAGTCACATAGCCGTTGTAGAAGAGAACCATACGAGTGCCTTGATATGAACAGGTAGGATGCATTAATTCATAGCTAACCCACCACAGGCAACCAAAAGTTGACAATAGAAGACAAATTGAAGGCTTTAGAATAATCCAGAAAAGAAAGAGGGTGGGCTGCACCCGAGTGGTGACAATGGAAGTGTTAAGAAGTATGCAAATTCTGATTTTTTTTCCTCCCCTGCAGTCTGACCTTATTTTTATTCTCCCAGGTCTTGAGGGAGGACAGGGTTATTAAGCTTTCAGAGATGGGTGGTCCTCTCACTATGCATGAGATGATGTCATAGTGAAGGAAATGAGGTCAGGGCTAGGTTTCTCTTATTGCCAGCGATTAGTCAATGCGCTCTCTGAACAATTGTAAACCCGGTAATTCACTTAGTGCTGTGACTGTACATGGCACCCTGTCAATCCCATCATCAGCTAATATTTACGGGGCATCTGCAGAGGACACGCTATTGCACTCAGAGCAGCAGAGGTGCTTTTCTTCCAGCCAGCCCAGGACGACTGGCTGCCTTATGACATCACTCTGTTAATTGATGGGTGTCGTCTTCAGACCATTTGGCAGCTGGAATATCATTTTTGAATTTTTTTTTTTGAAGAACAAAGAAAAGGCTTAAGAGAGCTGCTTCTGTGAGCATGCTAATGCCTTTCATTAAGCGTGTCACAAACAGGAAGATAACAGTCTCACGTATTGGGCCGAGAGGTTGAGACAGATAATGTTAAAGACACTTGGGCAGTGTCATATATTCAGATGGTGGCTGGTCGGGAATTGAAATGCGATCACTTTTTATTGCACTATACTGCCTCTCAGTGGTACATGTTATTCCCACTTCTCTCATGCAGTGATGTGTTGCTGGAAAAACATCCCAAAGGACTGAACCAGTGCCTCTGCACTCTAAGGGGGTATCCATAGCACTATGTCTATGACATCTCCACAGCTTTATCACTAGAAAACTGGTTTGTTCGTTACAGTGTAAGTCCCATTTTAGAGGGGATTTGTCAGCTACTAAAATCACTACTTCATGCGGGGTGTGTGTGTGTGTGTGTGTGTGTGTGTGTGTGTGTGTTAAATTCTCATCAGAAAGATGTTATTGCTTTTATTGTATATCTAGAGAGAGGCGCATAGGAAGCAGGTTCATGAGATAAATTATTTAATTGACATCTTTGCACTCATTTTCTTCTGGAAAAATTGGTCTGGTGATTATTGTTTTTGATGGATCTTTTTTTTAAGAGAATATTCAAATATATATATATATATATATATATATATATATATATATATATAGTGCAAGAGTTAAATTCAGGGCAGAATAAACCTAAGGAAGGGGCAGTCTAAACGCAGAGTTTATTTGCAAATCTCCAGAGTAGCACCACGAAATGCCATGTACGCGGAGATGCACTAGAGTGTACACCCTCCAGAATGTCTGCCTGTTGTAATTCCTTCGCATTACAGATTTTAGTGCCTATCTCGCCTGCACAGCTTCCAGAGCTCCTCAGATATTCAGCATCAGAAATTGCACTGTTTTATCCTGGATTTTACAAATAGCAACCAGATTATTGTAAAACAGAACTATCTGATAAGTCAGGTTGTGAATTGCTTTTGTGATTGTCATGGGTGAGAGTATTGAAGAAGCTGGCAAACAGTGCAGCACACTGGTTACAGTAAAAAGAAAACCCAGAGCAGCGAATGCATTTTTTTTTTTCTGATGAATACGTTCAAGGCTGTGATCATTGTGCAACTTCTGGTTGGATGCTTTCAAATGTTCCATATTGAAAAACATCAGTAACAGGAACCAAACAGTCCACCAAAGCCTGTGTTCAACTCAATGGAGAGGAACATCAATTCTTGCTTAGCGTTTCATTGAGGCCAGCTCTATTCGGTCCGCCATGGGAAGCAGAGACTTGAGCTTTTCTCCTGATTGGCTTTTCCATTTCTGCTTTATGATTAGGAGGCCACTACTTTGGTTTTCACTCAGGGGCTTGTTTAGATCACCATGCAAGACAAAAAAGGAAAATAGGAAAGACAGACTTCTGATCCACACACAAAAGCCAAGATGCCAGAATATGGTAATTAATGTTCACAATTTTATAAGCAAAATAATTGCTTTTAATTGGCTAAGTAAGATATGACATAATTACAATACTCAATAAGCTAATTTAAGAAAGCTATTTATAACACAAACCTTTAATTATGTTAGGTACTCATTCCTATTTTGCAAATGGATATGAAAATGGACATGAATTATCTTTACAAATAAAGATACATTAAGGGACATTTTTGAAATTTTACAGGTTATGTTTTTTTTCTTTGTTTTGTTTTTGAGAATGTTTGTTATTTTCATTTTGAAAAGCAGTCATTTATAGACAGTTCCACTAGCCTGAGTCTGTAGTGAGTGCAGACGGAAGCACTATGTGGGTGAAAATTCTCCCCGAGAAAGCTCTTTGTCAGAGGAGAAAGGCTGATGGGGTGAGATGTTCTCAGCCATGTTCTCTTCCTGTCATGGTCACCCTAAAAATACAAACCTCTCTTAAGAGATGAGTACACAATTGGGTCAGAAATGACCCACAGAAGAGACCATTGGAATCCAAAAAGAAAAAAAATCTTTCTCTAAAGCCTAGTTGTGGGTGGGTCAGTGCGAACTGACTCCTAATGAATGTATACATGATGACGGGGAGTCTTCCTCATCCGGAGGCCAGGTTGCTAATGCTTCCTCCACACAGGTCTTCTGATGGAATGAGGAAGTTCTGACATTTTCATAAATAGTGGTTGACTCAAAACACGTACTCAAAAATATACACACTGGAACCAATGAGATTGCTCAACCAGGAAGGGAATTGCTTTGGAACCTGAAGATTTGCGTTTGATTCATGAATCCCACAGAGCAGAAGAGAGTCTATTCCTGAAAGCTGTAAGTTGTCCTCTGACCTACACACACACACTCACACACACACACACAAACACACACACGTACACGGGGGGGGGGATAACAGATAACATAATATAATGAAATAAATATATTAATAAATGGATCTGGCCACTCTTAGTCTGAGACAGCTGGAAGAAATGCTATGTAGTCTTGCTCCTATTCCAACTGATTTCTAGCAAAATCTGAAAGTCCCAGGGACTGTATGGTAAGTTTCTTCCCATAATTTCTGAAGGATGGAATTGCATACCATCCTTCAGAAAGTTCAGTGTAAAACCCAAATCAACATGTTTTTCTATAAGTACATCCTAAGTACCCAGTAATACTCAAAGGGATGGCAATAGATAATACACAAAAAATAAACACAATGCTTGCAGCCTTCAGGAAAGTTGAAATCAATGTGTGGGAAATAAGATATGAACCCGGTAAAAGTGATCTAGAAATATTAGAAGAAAAATAGCTCACCAACACCAAGGCATGTTCAATGACAAGGTAAGATTAATTGTAAAATCATATGTAATAAAATGTCGCAGTCAATGGATGCTTTGAAATTTGAGAAAAGAGTATTCACCATGAGCAATCTGCAAAGGATTCCTGGGGCTGAGAGAATTTTATATTGAACAAAAACGTAGCATGTATCTCACAAAACAAATTCTGCGTGAAAGGAGAGTATGCAGAAAGGCAAAATTGGGGGAGACGTGCATTTACCTTTGGCTCGTTCGTTCATCAAACCTCTGGGTACCTGGCACTCTCTCTGTGCCTCCTAAGGACCCAGAAGCAAATGACCATGAAAAGAGTCCTCACTTCCTGAAGCATGTTCAAAAGAGTCCTCACTTCCAGGACAGAACAGGATGGTAAAAGCTCTACACCACTGACTGCCATGTGGGAGCATAGAGTATTTCTTTTCTTGTTTATCCATAAATACATTAGAAACAAGGTTTATGAATGTATCTGTGTGTGCGTGTGTGTGTGCATGAGCGTGCACGCTCATGCCTATCTCTTAGCATTTATTCAGCTTGTTTTAAAATTCAACAGTGTTTTTCCCTGCTATGTTCATGGGAAAGCATATTGGTCAACTGAATTTTTTGTTTCGATCTGGGTTGTTTTAAATATGATGTAGACTTATCTAGAGAGAAGATAAATGAGAAGGTAATTATTGCTTGTATTTAACAAGAAGAATTAAAGGTTGCCAGATGCTGCGAGTGTTGGAGCGGTTACTCTTGACTTTCTGTGTACCCTTAAAAGGATGATTTCCAGCTATTAACCTTCCCCTTCCTGTGCATGGAATTGGTGGCCTGAGGGGGACACTTTCAGCAGAGTATAAATACATGTGAGAGGCCAGGTCCACAAACATTACTTTCCTATAGATTCTCTGAAGAGGATCACACTCACTTCTGTTGGCTCATTCATATGTAATGTTTGTCTTTTATATTATTTTGTATAATTATGATGGTGTTCATGAATGATGGTTCATGATGAAGCCATTTCCTTACAAAATGGTGTCCCGGAATTTAAATGTGGTTGAAAACTTTAATCCCCACGAGCCCAGATGATCAAACAGTCCACAAACATTTACCGAGTAAGCAAGCTGCTTCGTTTAAAGATTTATGGAAGACACTAAAGATGCAGAGATGTCTCAGACATGAATATTGCTTTCCTTTCCTTTCAAATATAATTGGAAACATGGGTCCGCAACCCGAAAGGTCAAATCATGATAAGCTTATTTATTAGGGTATAGGGATAAGGTTTGTGCAAATGGTGTGATTCTGTAAAAATCCAGAAGGGGAAGAGACAAGGGTTTGGTTTGCCATGAGCTGTTCATGTGACATCTGGAAAATTAACTTGTTAGTCCTTAGTTTCTACTTCTGTAAAATGACTCTAACAACAGCCGTTGAGGGGGTCATGGTGAGGGTTAGAAGTTGGGGGCAAGGAGGGCACTTGTATGATTGCTAACCGCTCGTGATAGTGTAGATTCTAGATCGGAAGTATGAGGCGTGCTCATTCTCCTCTACTTATTAGATATCAAATTCCTCACCCTATTTTATAGACAGGAGAACAAGGTTTAGAGAAGAAAGTATTTAACCAATGTTCCACCATTAAGAAGCAAATTCCAGGGTCAGGATTTGGACCTAGGGCAAAGTCCAAAGCCAAGCGTCTAATTATGACATACGCCACCTTTCCTGGGGCCCTCGGAGAGTTACTGTGATTGAAGCAACTTCAGTGTCGTAAACTAGGGAGGTCAAGGGCATCTTTTTGGAGGACTTGTAACTTGTTCTGGTCTTAGATCAAGCACTGCAGTTAAATTTACTTCTCCTACTTTGGTGGAGATGGGAGTGGGGGTGACATATGAAGGATTGCTGGGGCTGTGTGTGAAGCTTTCGAGGAGATATGGGTGTGCTGGCCTGGGGGACAGCGAGATCTTATGTGGCAGCGACAGAGGAACATTTACAGGGAGAGTCAGTGTCAAACCACAGAGGTGACTCAGTGTGCAGCAAAGAAATCCGCACTTTCTTCTCCGGGGAATTGTGAACCTTTGATGATTTTTTAAGCCGATACGTAAGATAATGAAATAAAACAGACTTTCAATTGGCCAATCAATAGCGATTGGGAACAGATGTCATTCAAAGTGGCATTTTAAGAAGGTTATTCTGGCTTGTGAGGGATGAACTGAAGAAGAAAGAAAAACCCTCTTCAAATGGTTGTTTTCAGTAAGCTGTGTCATGACAGGGGGAGAGGTGTCTCAACTAACAGGGCGTTAATAGGAAAGTGTTGGTTTGCCACAGATTAGCTGTTTTATATGTTAGAGCTGATTCAAGGTCACACCTGGAATAATGTCACTCTCCTTCACTGAGATCTGAAGTGCCTTCTTGAAAAAAAAGAGGTGCTGTGACAATCTGATATAGGAGGTGGCAGGGTGCAGGCTCACTCCTTGGGATGGATACGGCATCTCTGCACCCTGCCTATGTCTCAGTGCAGAGAAGGGCTGCACCAGGGGATGTCCGGAGCAACGCAGAGAGCAGGATGAGTCTGTGGTGCAGAAATGAAGCCACAAGATCTTTTGAAACTGTGGGAGTGGTGTTTGGTGGTGTCGGTAAGGGAATGACTGCAGACAAAGGGAAGACATGAACCCACACTATCTCCCAAGATCTTTGCATTCTCACTGTTGGGGACCTTTAGGGAGAAGGCTTGCTCTGAGGGCAGATGCACTGGTCTGCTTGTAGAACTTGTTGGATTTTAAGCACATTATTCAATTGGAAAGACCCAGAGGGCAATGTCAATAACTAGATCGTGGAAGGAAGGTCAGGGTGGAAAAGACATCTCCCTGTGTCATCCATTTTGAGGAGATTAAATATTATGTTTCCCAGTTTAAAATTCTTAAAGGAGTCAAGGGAATCCTTAACAACGTGGGCGTTGCCGTGTTCAAGCGTGTGCTGTGTGCTAAGTGCACACTGCACACCACACACGGCATTGTTTATTCCTAACGACAGACCATGAGATGCTGACTCGCTCATATCCAGTTTAAGACAAGGAAATACCCACAGGGAAGAAAATGATTTGGTCAAGGTCACACAGCAAACAGGTGGCTGGGGCTGGGATCTGATCCCAAGCAGGCAGCCTCGGCCCCCAAACTGGGAACAGAAACACCAGAACAAATGCCACAGTCTAAGCAGGTAAGTGTGAAGCTGTCCTGCAGAGAAGTCAACCATAGAACGTACTCTCTGATTACAAATATTAACCGGATATAAGCTACCTTAGGGAGTCCCCTCGTTCAAGAGAGCTAGTAAAGAATTTAGATCCACCAAGGTATAAATGATACGTACCTACCTCCTCTCTGTGTAAGTGATCAAAATGAGAAACAACACTGTTAACCATTTAGAGCTTTAAAAAAAAAATCTTTTTGTCCTGCCTCGACTTGATTCCCTACCTTTCATTGACTGCGTTTTGCTTGCCCTGTTCAATAAGCCCGAGTCTCCCTGTCCCCGCCTCTGTGATGCTGAAACAGATGCACCCTTGTAGCCGAATCTTAAATTCTAGTGTCAGAAAATTCTTCAGTCCACTTATTCCCTTGGATAAAGTTAATTTTAGCTATAGATCCTATATCAATAATGTCACTTTGGGGCTGCTACTTCCAATACACTCTGCAAAATATCTGGGGAGAGTCTGGAATTCATCCCTTTTTGCAAGCAGGGGCCTTGGAGCTTCCCTTCCAGTCTACAGCTGAGCACTCGGTGCTCTGGCCAGCTGCCTTCTGTTCAGCCCCTGTGTGTTCTCCATTCTCTGTACTGCCTTAATGATCAGAAGGGTTTCATCTGAGCACATCCGAGATGGGGGTACTTCTTTATTTGGGTCCAAGCAAAACACATATCCTCCCATTGGCAAAGCATGAAAAGAATTATGCTCTGGCTTTAACAAGATTAAGCAAGCCCACTTTGGATACAACATTGTGGCTCGGGCAGGCAAGAGGGTTTTATCCTTCTTGGACCAATTCTCATTCTGTATCTGCCTCACACAGGAATTCCAAACTACAAGGTGCTGAGGGTCCACGGACAGATTCTCAGACTATAACGTGGTAGAAATACAAAGAAGGCGTATTTGGGGTATCTTGTTATTGTCACTTAGTCTTTGTGAATTAGTAAGTGTTCTAATTCGGGTGCACGGAATTTACAGACTGATATTTTAAAAAACCATGATTTTTGAGGAGATGGTCCATCAAAAAGGTTGGGCGGGCATCTCCTCATCGTGCTAGCTCACTACTGCCTTAGCTCAGGTTACCATGGAAAAACAGGCGGTCATTTCGCCAATAACAAACTTCTACCAAATACTTGACCTTGGAATCAGCAATTTACATCCTTATAAAAGAGGTCACTGAGGGAATTTAACTGTGTAATCCTGGCCCCCATGTGGCAGGAGAGCAGTGGAAACGGAACAAAGCTTGGGAGGGAGCACTGGAAGCGATTTGAATGGGCAAATGATTTCTTTGCCACTTTGTTTTTAAAAATGGAACCTCCTTTAAAATAGTACAGGAAGGCAGGAAAATCCGTGTACGTCGGTGGTATAGTGACTCAAAAGACTCTGCCCCAGGACTCCAGAACGCCATCCGTCAGCCCCATTTGGAGGGAAATCAGGGAGAATTGAGGTGCTCACATTCCTAATGGCCTCTTCCCCAACACCTTTCCTTCAAACATCATGTCTTCCCTTTATTGTGCCTTTATTTCAAAAACTGAGAGAGAGAAATCACCTTTTAAACTTGAGCCAAGAAACACTGGTTTTGCAAGTGCTAATATTATGGGGTGGGCTTTCTTTCTTTCTTTCTTTCTTTTTTTTTTAAGACAATTATCAAGACGAAGCATTTGTTTCTTCTTTTGTTTACCCGTGGCAGTTTGTCAGCAGTTATGGTAAGTAGACTTCCATCTGCCAGTAAAACTACATTGCAAATTGCCGTAGAAATTAGCAGCTTTCATTTTTGCCTACATAAATAAATATGCGAAATAAATTGCACACAACTGCACCCTTTAAAAAAAAAATCACAGGTACACCGTACAGTTAAATGCCAATCAGACAAAACCAGAGACACACTGCGATTATCTCAGTTTTCAAACCTGGAAGATACACGGATGTGTTTCTAAATGAGAGAGGCCGCGGATCATGCTCGCTGAGATAAAAACAGAAGCTGCCAGACACCGCACTGTGGCTTTATTCTGAGAGTCCTCTGCCTGAAACCCCGCTCTATCTTTTCTCCGTGTGTGTGTGTGTGTGTGTGTGTGTGTGTGTGTGTGTGTGTGTTCTCTCCCTCCCTCTCTCTCTCTCTCTCTCTCTCTCTCCCTCCCTCTCTCTCTTTCTCTCCTGTCTCTCCCTCTCCTCTCTCTCCCTCCCTCTCCCTCCATCTCTCCCTCTCCTCGCTGTCTTCCCTTGCTCATTGTTCTCTCTCCCCCTGCCTTTGATGCACATACGTTGTCACATTCCATCGACTCCTCTCTTCTCTGCTCTTACACTCAAGCCTAGCGGTGCTTTCGCCAGGCAGCAAGCAGCAGCGTCTCCTGCGAGTTTTAGTCATGTGTGCAGCTCAGCTTGATCGAGCGTTCCTTTTCTGCCTTTTCACTCTTACAAAAGATTAAAAGGTGGCGTCACATTGCTCCCCTGTTCCTTCCTGCAGGAGGGACTTAAAAGGGACAACAAAAACTAATCACTCTCAATAAGTATTTTTTTTTCTCGCTGGCAAAAAAAAAAAAATAAAATACTAATAATAAAGAAAGGAAAGGAAAAGAAAAAAGAAAAAGAAATAGAAAGAAAAGAAAGGCAGAGACGGGAAAGGCGAGGGGGTGGACTTAGCGGTGTAATTTGAGCCCGTGGTGAGGATTGGAGCAAGCTAGCGATGCTGCACACTGCTAACAAGGGAAGGAAGCCTTCAGCTGAGGCAGGTAAGAGCGCCGATCGGAGGGTTTGACCGAGTGGCTTAGTTAAATTTCTGTTTTCACCCGTTTTGTAATTGAGAAAGGCATCTGCAGCAGAAGCCGATTTTTCAGTCGGCTTCCTTTTGTTTAACATAGAAAGTACCTGTATTAATTTTGATGAATTAGAGCATGCAGCAAATTCAATTGAAAATAGATTTGTATAGTAAATGCATTTATACGGAATGATTTTTCCTCCCTTTTATTTAAGGGGAGAGATGAGAAAGATGATTCTGATGAGAATAGCACTTTGCATTACGTTAAATTCTAAACAGCTAAGGGAAGGAGGAAAAAAATCATTCAATTGATACTGCTTTTGAACTCCGGGGCTTAAGCCCTGGGAGACATATGACATATGACATTTTTCTTTTTACTGAACTTCTGATGTGTTATAATAATTTCTCACTGGAGAAATCGGCAAAGGGCAGAGTTTATTTAAGTCTGGCTGCTTGGGTGTGTTTGGCTTGGCTCTTGTGGGTGAGGCGCGTCTTGAATCTCCTGAACCTGCGGCAGGTTGACGGTTCCGAAATGGAGCCTAAGTGATGTCCCAAATGAAATATGAAGTTAAAACATCAGGTGAGGGCATGCTTTAGAAATGCATGCAGTAAATAATTAGGAGAACTGAGTTCTGACAGTTTGGAGGGGAGTTAACTCTGGAGGTGCTGTTGGTTAAAGCTTTCTGGGTTTTAAGCCCCACAATGACAGAGGGGGCTAAGTATGAGTCTCGAGTCGGAACTTTGATTTAGGACCTGAAATCTGGGATACCTGTCGTCCTCTACCAGAGGTAGCTTTTCGATGGGCATTCCTTTTGTGCGTGATGAATGGCAACTCCGGATGATATTTGATGGTATTTCTCCTTTAAAATGCTTTGGGATGAAGCTTTGAAATGTTCTTCTCTTTTTTCATGTTGAACAGAGAATATGCACTCTACTTGAATCTCTCAGCAAAGGGTTTTTGTGGCTGCAGATGTTGTTTTAAAGTTTGGGTTATTTGCTGTTAATCTCACTCTACGGGGATTTTTGTGTCCATTGCCTCTGCTGTTAAAAAATTATGGCTGGCGTGAATGAATTGATATTTGAAAATGGAAAAAAAATAAAGGCACAAATAGGCCAACTTTGGAAATTTAATGTGACCAGAATCTGAATTCATTCAGGATTTTGCCAGAAGCATTACCCAACATATTTAACTTCATTTTAAAATCACTTTGGTGGGTGTAGGGGAAATACCTTAAAAGTATACTGTTCGGTTAAGAGAATGCTTCTCGCCGGTGGGATATGGGAAGGTGACGACTGTGCCGCCAGGCTTGGCCCTAGAAAAAACTGCTCTCTTATGGCATTGTGGAGTTGAGCAAGCCCAGGAAGAGGGGATTTCTTGCATTTGTATTGTGATAGGATGTTTTCTTGCTTAGTTTCCAAACTGGACTGGCTCTTTGACACCTCGCTCTGGGATGTCTTGTGTTGCCAGACCCACCTAACGGTATCTTATGCGCACGGCTCACAGATCCAGCCTTGAGAGAATAGAAAGACCTGCTCAGTACTGAGTATTGGGAAACAAGTCGACAGCGGCGCTGGTCAGATGGCAACATCCAGAGTTTCCTGGGCAGGTCCTGGTACAGGTGCAGGCAAAGTGAATGCTTTTCTGTAGACTGAATTGCAGAGAAAGACATGAGCCAGGATGGGGGAGACTGCTGGAGGATGCTGTGTAGACTTGGTGGGCACTGGCAAATTTAAAGAACGGCCTCATATATAGGGTTTTTATATTTCCTTTTTAACTTAGGAAACTCTACAGACTCTTAAAGCTGCTTTCTTCAAATTCACCTTCCCTGCACTGCTTTCTTGCATGAACTCTTTCCTAACTCTTGGTACACCTAAATATTGATTTACCCCCTCTGGTTATTAGGATGATGTCTGAAATAATTGGTAAGGATCAAGAAGACATCCCTGGGCACTGTGTTATCTTTGTCATGTGTACTTTCCTCTTTTGTGTATGAAAATGACTTCTTCAAGGTGAGGCAGCAATAAATTTTAAATTGTTCCTTGCCCGTTTACCCCACCTGCGCCTCTGCCTCTTCTACACTAAGAAATAGAGCTAAAGTCTGTGCAGAGAAGTGCCCTGAAATCAGATGGCAGATCAGTGGGCACTCTTTAGGTAGATAGATGGCAATCCGTGGCATCCCTACACAAACTATCTGATTCATATAAATAGCATGTTTCTAACTTTTCCAGTAGATGTTGCTGCAGAGCAAAGAAAGGATTATTCCCCCCCACACACCACCACCACCCCTGCAGGAAAGAGAAGAAAAACAGTAGACTTATAAAAGGCAAAGAAACAGAGTCTTCTCTCCAAACTAATTTGCTAATTAATGAATGATATTGAATCATTACCTTTTATGATGGTCTATAGAAAGCGATTCAAACTTGATTTAGATTTGTAAACAATGATATTGTCCTCCTTGGGCTCTCTATAGAATGTCTGTTTGCTGTTTTCCGTTTTTCAAAAAAAAAAATCAAGTTAACTGCACATTGCTATTCAGAACATTCCATCCCTGAATGCTAAAACCCTTTAACATGCAAATATGATGTCAGAGGAAGAACTTAAATAGAATACCCCGAGAAGAGTAATGATCAAACGCATTATAAAAATATGCACCAGTTGCCAACATGTAATGAAATATTAAGAAATTAAAAGCATGCAACCTCTAAAGTAATAGAATTTCATTGCTCTGAGACTGTTTTCCCACTGAATATTAAGATCTTAATAGATGTACCAGTGAAAAAACAATCGAAAAACCTACATGGTTTGTCACTGAAGTTCTTTCATTATATGATGTTGAAAAATTAGCCCAATAGGATTTTCCTCAAAATGGGAAATGTAATTAACATTGGATATTAAGTGCCAGACTGACAAAGCAAAAGCCACAAGGCTTGATAGGGGAAATAGAAATGCAAAAGCAAATAGAAGCGCTAGAAGCTGGAGCGACCCACGCTGGAACTTCTCTGCTGGTAATCATTCTGATAAAATGACAAAGACATCCCAGAGGAGCCTAGGATTCTAGGACCCAGACACGAACTGATGCAATTTCAAGCAACCAATGACCTCTGTCTATGGGAATATTTATTTTTAGATATGATCAATTAACCAATTTCAATGGAGAAGAGAAGTCGACTTTTTTTTTTTCTCACCTAAGGGGAGTGTTGGGCATCACAAAACCACTTCCACACAGGACCCAGCTTCTGACCTATGTTAGATAGCTTTTGATTTTTGTTACCTTGGGCAGACTCGGCTCTCTACTGTTGGGTTTGCCTGGTGCATTGAAATACTTCTTTGTTAGTTTTCATTCCTGAGGTGTGAAATGCTCTATAGGATGTTTTGATATAGCACACCCCATTCATTTTTTTTTCCCTCTGGGAAGAAAGAGTTTATATTTAGAAGGCACGAGCGTCAGCTACAACTACTTCTCAATTAGCACTAGGAGTCCACTGGGGTAAGGACATTCCAGCTTTCTTTTTCTCTGATTTAAGTACACATTTTGCTAGAGCTGGAATGGTTGTTTTGTGTTGCTCCTTTCTTTAAGAAGTAAAGCCTTACATTTGCCGGGTGATTGTGTTTTCTGGTTTTTGTTTCTATTAGTTGATTGCCACTGTTGCTCTTTTCCCCCCATAGTATCTATAAAGTACTTTGTATATCCAAAACACCATGAAGGACATGTGCCTAATAGTACCTGACATTAGAAATACTCGCCTTCCCTGATATCTTTGTAATAATGGAAGCTATGGTGTGTACTTGGAGAGTCCTCGTGGATGTACCAAGCGTATCCTCCCTGTTTCCCTCAGCAGAGAAGGCAAGAAGAGGCTGGTGTAGGTTGAGGGGATATTTTGAAGTAGGAGGAAAAGGGAAAGCATAAAATAATCCGGGACAGCACTATCAGAGAGATCGTGTGAGAAACAGGGACCCCAAGTGATGGTGGATACTAAGGCAGTGGTGAACTTTGAATGACCAGCCAAATTGTGGGTGCCCATCGCAGAGATATCTGGCAGTTTGTACAGCAGCTACAACTTTGTAGGGGAGTGAGGAATGAGAAGAACTGTGAATCTGCATGGCAGTGCCCCCCCCCCAAACATTCTTTGAACACACCTGTCTTGATGACCTTTCTTTTCCAATTATATTGCAGCCTTATGGAGCTACTAATGCTACCGTGGTATTAACTTACCTTTAAGGGATGATGCTGAGCAAAGATGGGGAATCACCTGGTCTTAAGGCTGGAGGCCAGTGGGCATTGCATTAGTCTAGTCACAGGTAGGAAAGTTGAGAACTGTTGAGAGGAGGAAAAGTCAATGCTATTGCAATGATTGCAATTTCTTGTGTGTACTGCACATGACATGGCCTCATTAAGGACAGATTTGGTATAAATATGTTTACTTCATATCCTCATAAGAGAAACCTTCACCATGTGTTGAAGATTAGGCACATCGTTTAGAAGATGCAGCGT
Organism: Microtus oregoni; assembly: GCF_018167655.1. Lineage (NCBI taxonomy): Eukaryota > Metazoa > Chordata > Mammalia > Rodentia > Cricetidae > Microtus > Microtus oregoni. The sequence continues at coordinate 11,654,886 of NW_024543086.1, forward strand.
TCTGTCTAGGCTATTGCTATTTGGACACAATCCACGTTGGGTTTATCTCCAGTTTCTTGACATTGATTATGATGGATTTGTGTGATCTTTGAGAGTTTCATCTCTCTGAAAAGGTATATACGTTATTTATTGGAGTTAATTGCCTCCCCAAATTGCCTGTGTTGTCAATTACTTTCTATAAACCGTGACTACCTCACCTTGAACTCTCTGATGCCTAGTACATTTGACTGACAACCACAGGGGTAGACTATACAATATGCATTTATGTGCCAGCGTATAAGGTGTTTTCTTGTGTTCTGCAGACTTCACAATGAAAGGGTGCAAAAATAACCATTGGCACAATTAAATAGAAGGGATGCCACACTTGTTCTCAGAAATGCTGATTTTACCAGACTGCCTAAGTAGACAGGGTCGTCACTATGGCCTTGGAACCAAACTGGAGTGGAGTGACTTTTTGTGTCCTCCAGCCACTTTCATTTAATTCATTCCATTGGCTTTTCCAAGCTTTTCATCTTACCACCATTTTAATATCATCAGAGATGGGGGCTGCCCCTGACATTCACACTTGACATTATGAGACACAAGAGGCATCACTCATACACGTGAGTGCATTACAACGCAAGGGAAAAAATAGATCCCAAAGCTTTAGAAATGATTGTCTCCTACCTTCAATGTAGGTGGGGTGTTTTTTTTTTTCTGCCTGTTTTCTCCTGGATGTCTTATTTGACTGTTTTCTTTCTGTGTGTTTATAGAGGATTTTAAATTATCTAGAAAAAAAATCAGCAATCCAAAAAAAATCCATACCACAACCTAAGCAGCCTTGTGTCTGCAAGAACTAGGTATCTTACTACACTCCTATTTTGATTGTCTCTTTGTTAAAGACTCGTCACATTTGGATGCTGCACCAAAGTTGATCTTGGTATTTGAGGTGAGGTGCATTCTCCCTGTCAACTTCAGTCTGACAGTTTTGGACGAAGCTTCTTCTGCTCAAAAATCTGTGATCATTGCATTTTTCTGTTATTGCTGGGTGAGTCAGAGATCTGTTGCTATCTACTACAGACCTACCTCTGTGGTGTGTGTGTGTGTGTGTGTGTGTGTGTGTGTATGAGTGCATGAATGCATGTATGTGTGTGTGTTCACAGGTGGCGACGTGAAGGGCTGGTTGCAAGTTGTAGAAAATATTCGAGCATGAATTTATCTCTAGCTCATTTTTTTGCACAGTATTTCGAACCTTCTATTCAAAGATAACTCCCCCACTCGCACATACCCACATGCCCATGTAAGACAACTCTTCTGATCCGAACAAATAGCATTATCAGATTGTGGTGAATTGCTCCAGCAGTGTTACATCATGCATTGGGATCCCGTGTGCTGTAGAGCTCTGTAAAACCGCCAGCTACATGGTACCCCGCAGGTTTAATATACTTCTGCAGCCTTGTGCTTGGGAAGGATTTCTGTAATTGGAGACAATCTAGTAAGGAGAACTTTTTAAGCCATCGGAGGCCGAAATACAAGTTTTTGAGAAATGTGACTGTACCGGCTTGAAACTGAATGGATTACAAATTTCTCTTAACTGGACAGAATCCTAATTGCCTGTACAGTACAGTCCTGATTATCCGGGGCTTGCTTTTCCAGTACAGGGATTACTCAGATTTCTTCTCTGACGCTGTCTTCTCTCTACCTGACATGAAACACTTGTCTAATCATTAGCAGTTGTGCTAATGATACGGAAGGAAGAAGCCCAAGCCAGTGAACAGCATTCAAAGATGGAAGGTTGGAAAATGTCTAATTTTTTTAAAAATTAGCCACTGAAATTGTCTGCTAAATTTCAGTATCGGAGTGAGGAAAATGGCTTTCTAACTGCCAGTGATAACTTAACTTTATCTTTTCACATGTCACTATCTTCTCTGCCATTTAGAGGAGCAAATCACTAAGATAAAATAAAACAAATCAACCCATCTTAATAGGGTCAAATTTCTGGGTGTGTTGTTTTGACTTCTATAATTCCCCTCCCCTCCCATAAGGCTAACTACCCATTTTAATTAACTAGTTGGGAATTGGGGTGTGCAGGTCCTTTAAAAGGCTTCATGGATCAAGCAAGGGTACCTTTTGAATTAGATCAGAATTTTGATTAGCGTAGTTTTCTAGTGTTATATTCCAAAAGTAGGTTATTGGTGCCTACAACTCAGTGCTCCTCTAGTGCTCCCCCGTTTCCATCACTGGCTAGGTGCTCCCCATTCTTCCATATTTTTTTTCTTTTTACAGGTTAACCTAATGAAAGCCTTCCCACTCTTGGCGACCCCTGGGCTTCTTTCCCATAAGCTAGACCGAAGTGGGGAAGAGATGGAAGGAGAGTAGATCCAGAACTCCCAGAAAGGGCTTCATTGTGGACCGGGTGTGCCCCTTGCCAGCCACCTTGCCACACATCTGCAGAACGGAGTGAGGATTCTCTCTAGTGGAGTTCCCATGAAGTCGGAACTCAGTTTCCCTCTGCTCTCTCCTTTTGGAGCATGGACCCTATCCGAATCTTGCAGTCACATCCCCTGCTTTATGGTATTGTCTCATCAAACAATGCCAAATTTTCTTCCACTGCCCCTCTTACTGCATTCAAGCCTTGGCAATTGGTAGTCCTTTGAGGCACTAATCAAAAGTCACAAGATCTGTTTGGTTATAAATGCATAGCGCTGTGTAAGTGATAAAATGCACATGGAATAGAATTGGGACAACAGGCTGAAGGGCACAAAGTGGTATTGGTTCCTTGTAATCTTTTATTATGAGGTTAAAATTGAGTAAGTTAGAAGGAAATTTGCTTTAAGTTTTTAGAGGTTTGTGTGTAGCCAGATGTACTGTAATGGCCAGGTGTCTTCAATGTCTCTATTAGATGGGAATTCAAACAGGAATAAAATATAAAAAGCTGAAAGTGGAAAATAATTATTAGAAAAATCGCTGGAGGACTGGGACAGCCTATTAGGACATATCAATTGTTGGGAAATTCTGAGAATCTGAGTTCAAAATTCAAGAACCTATTGAAAACTGGGTGTGGTGTATGCAAAAAGGAGGAACCTGTGGAGATTACTGATAAAGCAAGCTCTTCCTGCAGTAAACTGAAAGATTGAGACAAGAGACTCCCCACAGCTCCCAAACCAGTTAGCCTAGTGTGTACAGCAGCTAACAACAAAGAGACTGCTTGGAAGACATGATAGAAGTCAAAAAACAACACTCTAGATTGTCTTCTTACCTCTATAAGCATGCTATGCACATGAGTGCCCACATGATCAGCACACATCTACACACACACACACACACACACACACACAAGCATGAACACACACACAAAAATCTTCTGGTCAATCAGACCATTGTGTTTTACATGCAGTATTCACCAGTGCATTTATTCTTGTATTTCTCTATGTGTGTTATATAGTACACAGGAGGCATGTATATATGCCTACATCTGTACTTAAGCTCAGAGAGACTCACAGAGGAAGGGAAAGAAGGTAAAAGACTAAAACAATAAATTCTCGGTATGGTGTAACTATAGTCCTGGAAAACATTGTGGCATTTTCCTAATTAATATTATTATTGTCCCATCATTTATTCCAGGGATTCCAAGATGAATAAGGCATAAGTCTTTGGCTGAGGGGGCTACTGTGAGTTGAACCCAGGAACTTGTGTTTCCTAAATACTAACATAGCACTAGCTCTACCCCCAGTCCTGGCATCCATATTAAGGAGTTCATAGTCTTGTCTGAAATTAGAAGTTATTTTATATTTGATTTTTAGGCATGTATCTAGGAATTATAAACCTAGATAGAAAGCCAAGAAAGCCCCCTGAGCCTCATGAGGTACCTCTACATTTTATGGGCTTTCTGTGTTCAGCAAGAGAGAGAGGGAGAAATTACAGCATCTGTGATTTTAGGGAGATCCTCCTATAAAATGATCTACTTCCAAGTAAAAATAAATCTGGCTTTCAGAAAAAAATCCGGGCAGGAGACAGGAGACTCTGGATTCTCTAATACATCCTCTGTAGATGCAGGGCACAATCCAAAGATCCAATCAGTTTATCTCATAGTCATTGCTTTGAGATTCCTGTACCACATTCACCCAAGGGAAGAACACAAGGGTTGTGTTGTGAACATGCCTGGTATTAAAGAAACACTTGTACCAAATATACATGCAGAGGAGAGGTACAAAAGCGAAAGATTGGCATACTATTCCAGAATGAAGTGGGTTTGTGTAATCGGGTTTTTTTTTTTTTTCTCCATTCCCAATCTGTGTGATGTTTGTGAGGGATATGTTGTATGCGTTCAGTCACGTATCACATGTGATTTATATACACACCCATGTAGTCTCTAGAGGTCAGTAGCATATAAGAAAAGGGCAAACATTCACATTGAGATGACACCCACAGATTCAGGGGACCATTTTTCAAATGGCAGAATGATGATGTCTACTAATGACACTGGGAACTGAAGTCATTAATCGGTGTTAACAAAAAAAATCATGTCACTCTCGTTCATGAGAAGAATCTAATCTATTTGTTTTAAGCAAATTTCAGATAAATGAACATTTTACATGGCAAGAACCTTGATAGAAACCCAAGCTCTAATTACTTTATTATGCTTTATTATAACAGGCTGTGATTCACTCGTCTTAAACTTTTTTTTAATGTTACTTGAACAGAAGGGTAAATTGTTTTTAAACACTGATGGTTACACCCTGAATATTATTTCTACTTGAGCTGCCACGTCAGGCCCCAGATTTTAGAAGTGAATGGTTGGACGAGTTATATCATCTGCAGTTTATCTGTTCTCATGAACCAAATGTTCAAAGGGGTATTAGAAAATTGTGATTTGTTTTCTATAGGCGGCAAAGTTGTTAACAACTCCATGTGTTGCTGCCTTTCTGAGCATGCCTATCAAGTTTAACTATGGAGAATTTAGCCAGAAAAGGTGCAGCGTGTGACAGAATGGGGCCTTGAACTCTGTGAGAGTAGACCTTGCGCACAACATCCATATTACAAGAAGACAGTGCCACATGGACTCACATTTCTTCTGATTTGGAGAATGAATGATTGTCTTGTAAGCTGAGGTTGCAAGCCTTGACTTGGAACTTAATATGTCTTACAAATGTTAGTAGCATTCTGACCCGCAACCAATCCATCAATGATCCATTCCCATGTTTATTTATCTGTGCTGTGGTAGATTTCATTCTTAGCTCGGTCTCCTTGGTGGTAAATGCTAAGTTAAGGTTTGAGAGCACAAAAATGTAAGAAGGTGAGGTCAGAAATGACCAGGAAGGAATGCCACTCATGGACGAGGGAAAAGGCATTGAGGTGAATGGATGCATTCATGGGACCTTTGCTGCTTAAGGCAAAGTCTAAGACATGCTTAAATGAAGACTCTGGATAGTATTTAAAGATATTTCAGCCATATGATGGCTTCAGCCACCACCAAGGCATTCCTGAGAGTGACTCTGTAAATCTTGATGGAGCTTTTCCAGTGTTTAATCTAGTACGTTGTCAGCAATTATAAATGAGGAGACACGTTGATATCTTGCCCTTGAAGAATCTCCAGTTAAGCTGGATACCCTTGTATATCACCTCCCATGCCTGTTCACTCCTCCACCTGACCTCCAAGACATTCGCATTCTCTGCTCCATCTCTAGAAGATCTTCAGGATGTGGTGGATTCACAATCCACCAGTTGTGGTTGCCCGTGCTTTTAGTCTTCTCAACAATCCAGCTGGCCTCTAGTTGACTTCTCTTAGGTCTCAGTTAAAATGCCACTTCTTCTAGAAGTCTGTCCTCACCTACAGACTTCTATTCCGAGCAGCCTAACATCACATGACCCTGAGGGTGTGAAGGTGATTATGGCTAACAGTGCATAATCTACATATATAAGCTCTGAAGCTCAGTAAGCATAGGAAGGATGGCGACTAGCTGTGCAGTGCACTGGCCCCTACCCACGGCTTCATGTTGGTAGCATAATGTTTATTTCATGAATGACTTTTGACCAAATAACTAATTGCATTGCTTCTGTCAACTCAAGGGTAAGAGCTCATATGAAGAGACTGGGAAGGATCTATCCCTGTGTTAGTTCTTGATACTATTTTCAGGCTAAGTTCAATAGGTCTCATCTTGTATTTGCCTCTTCATATCTACCATGATATAGACTCAGGTACTTAAGCTCCAGAACACACCTGTGCTTTAAATGGATGGATACATCCTCTCCTTGTAACTATCATCATCATTTTCATCAAACATCATCTTCATCATTCTTATCCTTATCCTTGGATCATGTCACTCCATACAGATAGAGTCATTTGAGGGGGAATCAGAGTCTGAAGGTGGTGGGCATGTCTCTCTAGCACAAGGTCCTTAGTGAGGAGAGCAAATCTTAGCAACCAGAACACCTGAGTTAAGAATGCCTTGGCCTTGGGCTCCTGCAACCACACATAGACACATAGCTACTCAATGTTAGGAACATTGTTAGACATCCAGGACTCCAGAAAGATGATGCAGAAGAAATGTATATAGATGTACTTGTAGTTGGGTCTGCAGGGACCATGTCACTTTCTATACCTTTCCCTACACACAAATGTTTTCTGTATGCTTTCCTTATCAAACTTACCTCTCAAAAGTTTCATTAAGTTCTTTGGGTTTTTTTTTCCATGTTTGATAACATCTAAAGACTGTAGGAAACATAGATGGCAGGGCTTGCTTGAAGACCATGCCACCTGGGTTTTCATCTTTCACATGTGATTTCCCAGAGGCCACCCTCTTGTCACATAGATGGCACATATAGGCAGCTCAACACTTGCATGCAACTGTTCTCCGAGTACCCATGCCATGTGCCGCATCTTTGATCTTTGAAAGTGGCCATTTTGCTTAAAGCCACACTCTTCAAGTAGAAAACTTGTCCCATGCTACTTGGCAATATAGCTAAGAATGAACTCAGCATTAAGACTTGGGCAGTTTTGATCTTTTATGGTTTTTACTCAGCTGCAGGTTTTTTTTTGCAGGCCTAAGGTGTTTGCTGAGAAGCACATAAAATGCAGAGGAAAGAGTATTCACAAGGAGTTTCTTCATTCATCATTGTTATTTTAATTACCGTCAGCCTTTCGTGTCATGTAGCTCATACTCCTATTTTTTGCTGTTGTGTAAAAGAATATTCTGTAAAGTGTATGAATTGTGACTCTCCCCACCTATTATATGATTAAAGTAGCCCTGGATATATGTTATTTCTGGAGAGAAACTTAAGCATGTCCAATTAAGCATGAAGTATGCGTGTACATTGGATGTATTTATTATGTATGTTCAGGAATTGTATCTATAGTATTTTATCAGGAGACTCAAAAAGAAGACCTGTAGAGATGAATAACAAGTCACACTCATCTGCTAGAATGTTTTCCTAAAAATTCATTGCCTCTCTGAGTTTTCCTGTATAATATTGTATAATATAAAGTTGATTCGATGACACAATAATGAAGTTATGTAAACAAAATCAAAAGTTTTGAATCTGACAAAGAGACTGGTAACACGGGCAAGGGGGTGATACTAACGATGAGAGATGAGAGAAGGGAGGGTAAAGAGTAACCAGAATGCAGGATACATGTATGAAATTGCCAAATGGGCTAATTAAAACAGCAGAACATGAAAAGCATGAAAGGTGGGTCAGTTTACTTTTTCCCCCCGACAATTCGTATGCTAACTGATTTGCATTTACCACTGTAATTTCTCTTTTGATTTTTTCTTTTCTTTTTTGAAAGAATCTTTTTTTCATTTTACATATGAATCCCAGTTCCCTCTCCCTCCCCTCCTCCTGCTCCCCACCAGGGGCTGAGGCCTCCCATGGGGAGTCAAGGGGGGACCCTCATCTCTTTGCTCCCCCTCAAGGAGTTAAGAGAGCTCCTTTCTCCCGTTCTTCTGTGTCCTGACAGATCCTCTGTCTCACATTATCAGCAATGTCTCAACACAAAGAACACTTTATTATATTTCTTTTTTTAATAAAAGAGTGTTTATAAAGAAAAAAAGGAATCATTGAAAAAGGAACTATAACCACGCGAACAAATGCGCACCATTTTTAGAACTACAAACTACCTTTATAATAAATCACAGTATTCTTCATCTCCGAACATTCAGCAATGAGTAATAATCGATAGTCGGAGCAAAGAAAACGTTCTTTCAATTTATTTAAATGATTTTACTTCACAAAAAACTGTGTGCCGCTTTTCAAAATAGACCTTTGGCTTTTAACAGAGGAGTACTTTGCAATTTCGAAAGCACTTGTGGATTTGTGAATGTTAAACTGGTAATTGTTGATCTCCTGGGGGGGCGGGGATGCAAGCAACTTCAGTGTGGGCTTATTACACTGTAAAATATGGATTGCCTTTACCCTAATGGCCTCTGAATCCTATTACCATCCCATTAGAGAGTGTGGGATTTTAGTAATTCTGTTGTTGTTTCCACTGGGCAGTGACTGTAACAGGGAAGGGCAGGGTTAATGCAATTCATTTCTTTGAATACTTGTAACTCGGGTCCCTTATCACTCACTGTGGTTTCATTAGGGGCTTCTCCCCTTCTTTGCTTTTCTCCCCTTCAGGTCGCATAACATTTCCCTTGGCCTCTGTTAAACCCAGAGACTGGGCAAGGGCATTGTGGTGCTTCCAACATTTAAGGAGAACCTTGACTTTTAGCTTTTCATAAACTGAAAATAAATAAACAAGGTGGCATATTGGCTTGCTGTGAGCCACGCTGAAGCTTAGAAGCATTTTAGTGACTGTCACTGCCAAGAGAGTATTGGAATAGCTCTTCAATCAAGACCATTTATGTGGCCTTTCTGAAGGAGAAGCATGAGTTCGGAGGGTCAAATTAGCGCCTGCCAGTGTTTGGCATATGGTGACTCGTGTGCTCCTGCAGACAGCAGGGTCCTGGGTGCTAATCGTGTAAGAGAGAAGCATCAGGAACGAAGCATCAAAATGATGGGAATTAGATTCCTTTAGGGAGAAATGTGTGCATAATTCCCAATACCTCCGAATTCTCAGTAGATATGCATGCCTGATTATAGATCGTAGTTTTACTCGTGGAATTTGTTTTTAGCTAATACGGTCTTTTCAGAATAAATATGAACACCAGATTACTTCTCCGTGTGTAAAACAAATTAGTTCCCTACAGTGATGCGGTGAAAGGTGTAACTATTTTCTCTTCTCATGTGTCAGAAAGCATCACCAGAAAAGGGAATTCCCTCTCCCCCATCACTCCCGCCCCTGACCCCGCCCCCAGCCCCGGGACTGGTGATGGGCAAAGGTCTGATTTAATGCCCAAGCATGGACCTGGAGCTCCAGCACCCTCTTCTTTGCCAGTAATGAGAACCACAAACTGAGACCAAAGAAACAACAGCCTTCCAAAACCCAGCAAAGAATGGCAGGAGGCGATCTGACCAACTCGATCCATTGAAAGTGAATGATATTCCCAGGCCTATTGTTCACCATCACAGAAAATTAAGTTTCCCTGTGTTTCATCAGAATTGGGATGAGTGTGCAACATCCCTGCACCACAGACTGGCTGATACACCAGAAGGCTTGTGTGTCTGGCTGGGTGGAGCCTTATCTTGTGTGCTCAGTATCGCACTTATCCACCTGGCGAGAGCTAATACACTGAGCCGGGGTGCTGCTTAGAGATAGCATAGTTTCTAGATTTCCGTTGAAATTCATGCATGAAGTTTCCTTTTCATTTGCAGCACGACTTCCCGTAACTCTAGACAGACTGTGCGAAAGCAGTCTTGCCCTTTTATCAATTTGGTTGTATCGAGGGAAATTCATTTAAAAGATGTCTATGCAACTACAGAAGCAGTTAGCTTTCGTACCAATAGATTGATGCAAGTGAGCGTTGTTATCGAATGAGACATCCTTTGGAGCCTTGGCTGTGGACTATCTTTTTAATCTGTTTCTATTCCCATAATCACTTAGGAACCGCAAACAAAACAGAAAGGGGGGGGGGAGCTGCTGTGAGCACATACTACTGTAATACATAATTAAGGAAAATGCAGAACATATGTATATGTGGAGAAGCCTTTGCAGATAGTGGCAGAATGCATGAGGTGGGCTCCTGCTAGATTTCTCCGTGCTTCGTGAATGACGATCTAGGAGTCTGGTTGCTCCACCAGTGGGGAGTGGGCTTCTGATCTTCATGCCCTACTGGGTCACACCAAATTCATTGTGCCGCTTGCTTCTTGGAATTTTCCTTCGGACCTCCAAGAAACAGAAGAAACTAAATGGTACTAGCATTTCTCTCCAGGAATGATAGATTGTCTTTGCCCCTGACACAAAGGCACAGATCTGTCATTTGCTGTGTCTATACAATGCTCCCTTAATGCAGATAAAGGAATCACTTACCAATTGTTGACTCTCATCATATTGGTAACAAAATTGGACTCTTTGTAAGACTAGGTGTCTGTAAGAGCTGCACCAGGGCTCCAAAACGAATTTTTGGATTTTGGAGAATGATAGGAATGATGAATACTACCTGTTTATGTCATAATCTACCCAGTGTTCTGGCCGAGAGCACTCAATGATACTTCTAGCAACTGTGGGCATTTGGAAATCTCAAAGAAAATTAAACAAAACAAAAATAAAACATCACCCAGAAACCTATGCTATTTTTGTTTTGTTTTGCTTGTCTTTTCCAACATAAAGGAATATTTCTTAAATTGTTATTTTACTTCTTGTATGTATTCTTATAAATACAAGTAATTTCTACTTATATTGCTGCTCCAAAAATTGCATTAATATTCTTAACTCTCTGCCTTTTAAAAATGGGGAAGTGGTTTTTAAGCTTTAAAAATAGTTTTCCTTTCCTTATAAATTCATAATTACAAAATCAAGTTCTGTTATTTAGAAATAGTATACCAATAAAAGTAGAAACATTCTGAATTGCCACTATTAAAAAAATAACACTTTCACAGTTTCTGACATTTTGTCATCTTTGCTGACATAAGTAGTAATTGTAGCTATTTTTAAAATTTATATTTTAAGCTGTGTGTAATGATGCATACCTGTAACTCGAGAACTCTAGAGACTGAAAGTCAAAGTTCAAGACAAGCCTGTGCTACATAGTGAATCCAAGGCCAGTCTGTACTACATAAGGATACCTGCTCGTGTTTGTGTGTGTGTGTGTGTGTGTGTGTGTGATAGCTAATCTATTTTCCTTTAGATCCTTTATCGTTGAATTATTCACTTTCTGTTGAATTTGTTTTCATGATGATTCTATGCTAGAATATCCCAAATGTATTATTTAAAACGACTCAACAATTTTAGAACTGTGCAAGCCTCTGCTGATCAGATTCATAGTGGTATTTCACTTCAATCATTCTTTAACTTTTGGGGGGCTTCACCCTATAGCATACTTATGGTTTTTGTACTGTTCTTTCACTGTTTGGGTATGAAGAGTTAATAGGAGTTTATGGTAAACTTAATGTAGCAAGAAGCTATTCAAAGTGTCTTGCTTGAAATTTTCATTCCGATTATTTTGTTATCTCTGTATGTGGATATAGAAGAGGGAAAATAGTTTTATTTTCATAGTATTTTAGTATAGATTTTGTATGCTTTTTACTCATAAAGAATTTTTCATTTTTGAATATGAGTTTGACATTTTTAACCAGTTTCTCTTTGTCTTTTCCTAGTTAGTCTTTGATATCTAATATTAGCAAAATTTCCCATATCTTTCTTTCATTTCCTTCTTCCACTTCTACCCTTTTTTTCATAGTAGTGTGGGATCATGCCTGGGACCTTATGTATAGTAGGCAAACAGTCTACTCTGCACTAACTCTGTTCCTTCTAATACTTTTTAAAATTACTTGATATATCCCCCACTAGCCCACTTTGTGACTCTCTCTCTCTCTCTCTCTCTCTCTCTCTCTCTCTCTCTCTCTGTGTGTGTGTGTGTGTGTGTGTGTGTGTGTGTGTATATATATAACTGGAAGTTTCTCTCCCATCTGCCAGTTCCCAAATAACCACGCTGAGGTTTAATGTTAATTGTAATTGCTCAACTGATAGCTCAGGCTTATTCCTTGCTAGCTCTTAGGTTGAAATTAACCCATTACTAATAATCTGTGTATTGCCAGACTTACTGGTGACGCTCTGACATCGTATTCCTCCGGCAACTGCTGCTATCCCACAGACATTAAACTCACGTTGGCAATCTTGATGATCTTAATTTTTACTTTTGATACAGGCAGGGCCCAAGTTACTCAAGGTGCCCTTGAACTCTCTGCAGAGACTAGGGAGGACTGGAAATTGAGACTCACCCTTCTTTACCTCCCAAGTACCTGTTAGGGTCATAGTCCTGAACATCCCTACCCTTCAGTTTCTTTCTTCTTGCGAAATCAAAACACATCTATTTAAAAGTTCTCATTACTGAAACTATCTGGTGTGTAACTACACAGAAGAAAATAGTGATCTACTGTGGGTGGTCTTCATACATGTGTGGCTGGCAATGCATGCAATAGCTAACCTGAAAAACTCAGATGGCTCTGACGTCCCCAGGATAAGCTTTTAAATGGTACGATCCACAGCAAATCAGACTAGTAAGAAGTCCTGCAAAAGACAGTTCCTGGTGAAAACTTTTGAGAAATATTTCAGATAGCAGCTTTGTCTTGGTATTTCGTAATAACCAATCTCATGCTAACCAGTGTTACAAGGTTCACAATAAAAACTTGCCTGATGTATTTGAACCCGTCTTCTTCTAGATTTAATCAGTTTCATAAATATTTGCTCCATGATATTTTTCTGGCAGAGGGATGATTATTTAGTGCAAGGGGGTGTGTTTGATGATAGGACAGATGTGACAATTATTTTTTAGTCCCTTGACGTAACGTGAATATTCAAATTGGCCAGAAATTACTCCAATCAACTAAAATTTCCAATGAGTATGGTTTATTCTTCTTGTAGCTGGAAGATCACCACACTCTGGTCTTCTGCAATAGTCTTGAAAGCTTCTCACTCACTGAACATGTCCTTAGTGATTGGAACTAGCTGCAGCTGCAGTGGGCAGTATAACACAATCAGGCATAGCATCTTCATGACCTTTGGCAAAGAAATTATGCTTTTGGCTGATCGAAGTTTGTAAAATAGGGAGACTATCCTGCAAGAAATTACAAGGTACAGGAATTATATCTATAGAATTTTTCATGTGATTTTTTTATGTAGGAGAGCCCTTTATAAAGCAAAAGTCATCATTATTCTTAAAAAAAAAACATTTACAGAAAAAAAAACTCACGGGATATATTTCCTGCTTGGTTCCACTGTGACAGTGGCGCAATGAGAAGTAACAATTTCATAATGCCTGGCAATTTCCATGCTTTCTTATGTACATTGTTGGGGAAATAAGCATACAAATAAGTGGGAAAGCAGTGAAGGAGCCAAGATCAAGTCATAGGGAGGTTTCAGAAGCTAGTGGTGTCATGCCGCAGAACACGCCAGCCCAGGAAAAAAGATGTTCACTCTTCCTCCATGAGGATGTTACCTTTGTGGAACATTGCAGGCTGTCACACAGTCTGATGTAACCGGATCAAAATCACATCAAAGTTCAATTCCTTGGCCTCAAGTGCTTGCTGAGTTAGGCTTCTTTTCTGATTACCCTTTTATGGAATGTGATTTTTAAAAGCATCCCGAAGTTGTAAGTGCCTTTGGGTCATGTTGACATCTGATTCATCAAGGGGTAAGCACCCTGTGATTGGTACTTTCATGCTCCTGCAAGTGAACCCCCAGCTCAGCAAGAATGATGTGGAGATGTTGGGTAAACCCCTTTATTACTTTAAGTCTAGACTACTGTAATTCTCCATTTGTGGGTCTCCTTGACTGTGCTATTAATAGGAACTAACTTAAGAGTCTAAGGCTGTTGAGATCCTTCCTGGCATCTTGTCACCTCAGCGTATTTAGAACCATCAATTCAATCCCCGTATCGGTTGCCCATAAAATTTCACATTGATTGTGCAGTTGTTTTACTCACATAAATGGGGCCTCAGAGATGTGGTTTCATTCTGCCTGACTCGTGGATTTTTCTTTTACCAAATCTGAGTCACTTGTACAGACCTTCATGTGAAAACTTTTGATACTTGCCACACACTTGATGAAGGTGTATTCAAAGTTAGGCTTCATAAATTTTAATTTTACTTTAGTTTTGAGATATAAGACCTTCTTTATATACTTTATCAAAGTAAATGTTACAAGTTGAAGAATAGAAATTTTGTCATCATTTTTCTGACATAATCATAGTATCCAAGTTATATTTCTATAACTTGTGTTCAGATATTTTTCTATATAATATCTTAAAAGTTTAATGCAATAAGATTTATGCTTATTGTTTAGTAACCTACTTTCAAAATTGATGTAACATGGTACTTTTTCATGCTTTGAAAACGTTATTCTAGTAACTGCATAATATTTCATCTTATGAGGTATAAGATTTCTTTGATTCATTTAGCAGTTATAATAAGTATCTCTCCAACCTACACTCTACCCATGGTCCTAATCTAGCTTCTGAAGACATAAGAAGAGATATAGCTGGGTGCCACCTTCACCCCCATTGGGTTGACTCTCTACTGTTAAAAGATTGGCATTTCTTTTATATGCCAGCTATTGTGAAAATGATATGTTTGGGTTTTAATTGAATGACTAAAGAATATTTGTCTGCTTCTCTGTGTCTATTTATGCTAAGAATACTAGTGTTTTGCTAGAAGGGCCTGGCTTTGAAGAGACCCTCAGTCCTCTGCTTCCTCTTATAAACCTCTTGCTAGTCATCTACCCTTGTTTGATCATTTTCTTTCATAGGTATATCCCGCCTCTCCTTTTGGGCTCTGTCTGATAACACTTTATTTTAATTTCATTTGGAAGTTTTAAATCCTATGCCCTTTGCCAAAGTACGTGTAGCCATTCACCTAGCCCAGAACTCCATGCTTTGGTCCATGTTCAATGCTCAAGGCTTGCCTTAATCTGAGAAAAGACATTGGGAATTGGGAATAAGATTAAAGCATAAATATTTGTTCTCACATCAATCTCGATTTGCCTTTAGACAATGACGAATACACAATATTCTTTAGGTTCACCCAACTAGAAATAGAAATACAATAGAAGACAGAAAACACGTCGCTGGTTTACATGTTTGGAATACATTGCTATTATGGAGCTTCCAGGCCTACATCTTAATATAGGTAAAAAAAAAAAATAAAAGCTTGTAATTTTTTTCTCTCACCTAAGTAAAATACTCTTGGTGCTAGCACTGCTCTAGTATAACCATGCGCTATATTAGATGGCAATTAGATACACACAGATAGATGGAGGAGTACATCTTCATTCCTCATATATACCTAGACCTTGTATACATGTATATAGCCTTTAAGCTCCAGGCTTCCTGTGTTCAGAGAGGAACAATGTAGAAAATTGAATAATTTGAAAATATGTAATATTTAATAAGAGAGCAAATCCCTGCAATCTGATATTGGATTAGAAATATGCCTGGATATATTACCTGCTAAAATTAAATTATATTAAGACTGTATCATACAGAACTAGGGGCCTGATTGTGTTTTCTTCTGTCGCTAGCTGATCCACAGAGACATTTTCGTTTCTATTAAAAGATAACCTTAGACTCTGAGTTTGAATATAGTCTATTAGACGCTAACTTCAGGAAAACAATGCTATTTTATACGCATCTTTAAAATATAGAACTATAAAGATGCAAGGCTTCATCTCACTCGCGTGCACACTGGGCAGCAGACTGAGGCTCTCAAAGCCATCACCTTGTCATGATGCAAATCCATCTTAGAGATACTAAAATCAGGTTCAGCTAGGATATTCAATCCAGAAACAATATACCTAGATAGCTGCCCTATGCCAATATATAATTTATATATGCTTTGATTTGTGTACATTTACACCGTATACTTCAGTATTTTTTCAGGTAGAAAAAAAATTAATGCCAAGAAGTGATTGTCTCCTGCCATGTGGCCTGCTTGATGACTGAGAAGGAAGTCTGATCGGCCACCTGTGGCTCAGTATCTTTGGTACATGCAAACTACTGTCATTTTACTTACGAATACAATTGGGAAAAAGAAGGGTGATTGTCTCTGGCAGGTTGGAATGCCTTATGTTTGTTCTAACCCAAGCTGAAATGAAAATAAAATAGTTCCAGATCTTGGAGTGGTCCAGGGGCTAAAATTGCTCATTTGAAACTGCCAGAAGGGAACAGAGCAAAATTGAGAAGGATTTTTCTGCATCTTTCATTTGGAGAGCATCAATTCCAAGGATGAGGTAATCGGATCACCTAATTATCAGATCAGTCTTCCTTTGTGTCACATGGCATCCTTCCCCTACCCTTAAAGGGAAGTAGAGAAAAGCTATCAGGAGCGGAGGTTATCAAAGGAGAAATTAGTGAAACTCAATCAAAGCGCTGTAAGACGAAAATTACATTTCATCTGCGTTAGTCACTTGGAATCAAAGAAAATCTAAGGTGCCAAGAAATATCTAGCCCCAAGCTGACTTTTGAAATATGGAAAACTGAGGCCCAGAAAATGAAACCTATTTGCTAAGTAAGTAAGAACCGCGAGCAAGATGAGACAGACGGGCTATTGTACCACGATCAAGAAATTTGACGAGAAATGCATAACCAGCATACGCAGCAAGTAGACATATTCTGAAACAAAGGGTTAATTTTCAAACCAATTACGTTCCTGAAAAAAAAGGACTACTGGCCCTCCAGCACTTGTGAAATATCCCTTGCCTCGCTGTTCTCATTAAGGAGAATAAAAAGAGAGGCAGTTGGGCTTCTGTAGTTGTTTAGTATTCCTTTAGCCGTTTCAGACTTATTTGTGTCTGAAGAGGGAAGCCTCTTAAATGGAAACATGACATATAAACTAACGGCTGGTTTTGACATTGAACTTCAGATCCAGGGTAGGTAGGAGTATTTGCACTTCATGTTTGTAATATACAAATAGACGCTTGTTTAAATTCTCAGCATGAACAGGCTGGTGGTTAGCTTAATTCTCCATGTCTCCTTTCACTCACTCACCACAAAATAAAGGAAGGAAAAGCTTCACTGCAGCTGGTGGGTGTGGGGGTGATGGGGAATCTTGGGAGGCCTGTTAGTGCAAATCTCACGCCCTCTATCAAGACCGTTAATAGGAGCAGCCCACCCCACGTCACCCCCGTCTCATCTTCCCCTTTAGGTTAGTTGTCTCTTATTGCCGTGCTGGCTGGCTGGCTTTCCCTAGTCTCATTTCACTCTTGTATGGGATGCTAAGCTTTGTGCTAGAAGACTTGACAGCTATTGAGAAGGATAGATGTATGGCAATACTGATGGTGTGCGGATGTTGTGTGAGACATTGAGCATCATTAATTTAAGTGAACCACAACAATGCAAAAAAAAAAAAAAAAGTTAAGATTTTCCTTATTGTCATGCTTAGGAAGCAGGGACCCTGAGTGTCTGTGGCACCCCACGGCCAGATGTGGGAAACTTGACATAATTCCCATTCTTCCTGTTCTACTGCCCAGCTTCCTTGGGGGCTTAGGGGCTCGGCTCCAGCACTTTAGATCTAAGACTCTCTTGGGTTTGTTCCCCATGAGTTCCTTGAACTGATCTTCACTTTCTTTTGTATCTGTGCATTTTCTTTACTGATGGCAGGAAACGCCTAGAAATCTGTCTTCTGCCACAGGTCTTTCCGTCAGGTTCTGAGAAGGGATCCAAGGTTTACTCTAGCCACCGGTACATCTTCGGAAAACACAGAGCACAGTTGTACCAGAGACTGTTTGCCCTCATTTCATGGTCTTCTCAAAACTTTTGCAAATCTACCTTGCACAGTAGGAAAAAGCTTCCAGACTAGGCCCTCCAGGTTTCAGCCTTTACTCTTTTGAAGTTGTGAGGGTGTCTTCTAGCTGAAGTGCTAAGAGTGGAACAATTGCTATGAGGTATCAAATGAACTCTTAATACATCTTTGGGTACTGGGAAGGGTTCCATTACACCAAGAAAATTTAAAAAAAAATATTTTGTTCCATATAGTGGGAGAAGCAAGGAAGAAGACAGTGGGGTTAGTTAGAAATAATTATATCACAATAGTACCAAATACATGTAAGAGTATACTTTTACATTATATTATATATACTTAATAGTATGAATTTTGAAATGTGTTGTATCCATATATGATAAATGTATAGTAGTGTATTGCAACCTGTTATGTGAGATGTTGCTTTATACCTGTTCTTGTTTTACATTTTTTTGAGCTGCTATACCATTGTTCTTACAATTATACATCAATAGTACTCTTGAATATTTCTACAGCATGAATTATGTGACTGAAATAATTGTGGCAAGAAATGTTTCCAATTTGATTTTTTTTCTTTTGGAATTTTACACACACACACACACACACACACACACACACACACACACACTGTTCCCACTCCGTAGCATCTAGATCATTCTGGGTAATTCACTTCTCATTCCCTGCCTAACATGTTGGGGTAGACAGGAAATGTTGACAGAAAGAGTGAAGGAGCAAGGCCATGAATCAAGGCAGACAGCGGGATTACACCCGCATTCTATGTGCTGAGGGAGACTGGTTCATGAGAAGTCGGTGAGGCATGCTAGAATGAAGGAAAGCTGGCACATGGGCATCATATGTGGGCCACTGTCTGTTAACTTTCCATTTTTACTTTGCATACCAGGAGAGCAGATTGATATTGCATTTTAATTGTGTATATTAGAGGGAGGCATATGGTTACAACATTTTCTTATTTACCTTCTGTAACATGAAATTTATCATTTCCTTCCCAAAATAAAGGATTTAAGGGAACATGCCTACTTTTTATATAAGTTCAATTCTCTCCCATGTGAAGGACTCCTGAGATGTGTGGCAGGTTGATGCCAAGATGATATTGGCACCATTTTCTTATTGCCATGGTGATCCCCAGCTCTCCTGAAATCTCAAGAGGGACTATGATATTTTAAAGGCAACTTGAATTTTGGTAATTAAAAAGGCTGGAAGGAATAACCTTGCTACATTTTTGCCAGCATGGGCAAGTAAAGAGAGCAAATGACGTCCAGAGGGAAGGAATATGACTTGTGCTTTATTGGGTGGGGTAAGCTCATATGCTAATTTGAAAAACCACTTGTAAGTTATGTGTGGGGTATTTATGGCATGTCAGAGCCCTGCTGTGGATTGTGAAGGGTGTCTAAGCATATTCTTCCTAGAAACAGCTCTTCTCTTTCCTGGAGTCACTCATTTTTAACTTAGACGGGAAGGTATGATTGTCAGAGTATTTAAACATTGAAGGCAATGTGTGATGTATATAAATGTTAGCAGTTATCAAGGTAAAGCAAAAGGGGAAAAAAGTGATTCCCTTACATGGGGAATTAAGGTAGACAAGCGTCATTCACACTGCAGGTTAATCACATCGCAGCCTGTCTCAAAAGTTCTTACTGTGCGAGTTATTTTAGACTCTGCCCAAGCAGCGGTGCTTTCCAGGAAAATCCTCAAAGATAAGAAAGTTTTTGTCTCACATCAGACAAAAAATTTTCAGTAATATGTGACATCATAAACATGGAAACAAACACTAAAGAGAAAAAGAAAGAAAGAAAGAAAGAAAGAAAGGAAGAAAGAAAGAAAGAAAAAAGAAAAAGAAACCCAAGCTACTGGCACCAAAATGAAAAATGCTTGTGTCTTTGAATCTTTGTGCCTGACTTTAGTGCTGTGTTTGAAGAGGAACCCAACAGTATAACTCTAGTGGTTTTGTTGTTGTTGTTTTTTTTTAGCATATATCATCATGTTCGGACTGCAAATCTTTAAGGGCACAGGAGGAAGTGAGGAACAATGTTTCTTAATTAGGAAGTTTACAAACAAATGTAAATCCCCCATTTACCGATGGACATTTTAATTGAGTTCTTACAAAACCACCTACAGACTAATGTTTCACAGTCAAAAATAAACTGGAGGACTCTCAAGTGCCATTTCTCTCACATAATTCAACTGTTATCCCTCGCTGAAAGTTGCTAACTTTCTACAGAACTCTGTCCGATTGGCGAAAGAATGGCCGCATGGAGAGTTTGCTGGCTCCGATTTCTTGTAAACCATTCCAGTTAAAGGCAGCTACTGAGTTGTTCATTATCTTATTTAGTGACATTTATAGCTTCTATGACCTAAAATAGAATTGAGCCAGATGGTTTGATTAGAGGCTTTTGTTTATTTGATTAATTTTGTGTTGCCTTTCGCAGAGATTTGGTGATTTTAGTTTTGTTATTGTTCATGGCCCTTTCTGACTAGTGAAGGGTTTTAGCAGTAGCTGACATATAACACGCTGAGGACAGAGTCTCAGGGAGGTGATGGAGAAGCATGCTTAGGGCTTTCTCATTTATTGCAGTAGATGTGTATCTATTTACACAGAAACAGATACAGTGATTAGTGATTTTGTTGCACATATATTAATGCACAAGTGTGTGGTTTTCTTTTCCTTATAGGATTTTTCAGGTAGTGTCTTCCCAAGTGCGGTATTTTTTAATCTATGCATTTAACCCACTGGGAGATCTTTGGTTCCTTGGATTAAGATGTTCTTGAAATTAAAGGAGACCAATTCAAGCAGCAAGAAAAGAAATTTGTTAGGCTCACATTAGTATTGTGTTTGTTTGCTGTATGCAAAAAAGAATTTTTTTTCATAATTTCAAACATGGTTCTTTTTAAGAGAGAGAGAGAGAGAAAGCTATACTATTTCAAAGAGAATTTTCCTATCCCCTACTGAATCATAGCTTTTCATTTCCTGAAAATAGATTCACAAATGTCATAAATTAGTCTGTAAATTTTACCTTATTATGCTTCCTCCTTCAAAAAATATGCAGGAAAGTGATTATTCGTGGTGTTCAACTCCAGGCTGATGAGTCGGCTATAATTATCAAAGCAGACATAATGAGATGAAAACAACTTTCTCGAGGGCCTCTGAGTTTTCAGCCACCATCATCACCCTGTCATGCTGGGTTAACTGTTTTCTGCCCAAGTGATTGTCAACACAATTAATTTCACAGTTTCTTCAGCTGATGGACGTAGGGCTCGCTTGCTCATCCAGACACAAAGCTCCACATATGTCAGGGTGCCACCAGTTTCTGGATTCTTCATGGGTAGATGAAGGAGTGAGGACAGTGGTCATTTTGTCTTCGTAGATCACATATAAGTGAAAAATAAGGAAAAAAAACGAGAAAATTTTCAGAGTGCTGAAAGGCCATCTTTATCGGGTGTAACTGTATGTCATAGAAGAGTTTTCGGCAGATCGCCCCTCAGTGATGGGAACAGCCACAGGTCTGAGATGGTACACGGTAGCCTCATCTGGCTGTCGAGAACTTGGAATGTGGCTCGTGTGACTGAAGGGCTCCTGATCATCCCAAATGTTAACCAAAATTCCGTTTGTATTGGAACAAATACATATGGCTAATCTCTGCCCGCTCTCAAATTTATGGTGTTATTACTCATATCTACTTTACACTCGAAATAGTGTCTCTTCTACCCTATCTGTGACAGCGTGCAAACAGGATGAGGTATAAGTTTTATTTTATTTATTCCGTGAGCCGCAAGAGGCAATTTCAAGAGTGAAAGAATCCATGCAGGAGTGGCTGCATTTTTTGCATATTTGATAAGAAATGATGAAATAATGTCCTTGATTTTAATGTGTGAGTAGATTGCAAATTAATCCTTAATTTATGTCTGGATGCCTATACCTGGCTAGGATATTTTTTAAGTCCGATTTCTTATTTGTTATTGTTACTCTATGAATCGCTGAAATGATATATTAATTTAGTTGATTAATATGATTCATTACCATAAATCATCTTCTTTAGCTCGTGTGTTGCTGCTTAATAAAAACTGCAAACACATTTCTCCCCCCAGAGTTGTATTCGATATCATTCCATAGCAACCAATTTTTCATTTCCCAGTATGTATGTATGGTTTGCTTGATGATAAGAATTGGGAGGGAGAAGCTGGAAACTGGGAGCTGAGAAGGATGGGGGGATTAGGAGAGATGGAAAGGGGAAGAAAGGGAGGGAATTGGGAGATGAGCGTGAGTGGTACTATTGCAACAGAGCAACAGGGATATGGCCTTTGTTGCCAGGAGACAGCGGAATACACCACGAATACGGCTCTAATCACTAAAGGTCCTGTCAGATTTCCTTCCTTTAACATTTTCATCGTCGGAGTCCTTCTCTCTGCAGATCTATAGTAGCAAGAGTAATCTGGCGGCTTTAGACCCTATATTCCTCAGCTGCTTCTTGTTTGTTTCTTGGTCTATTTCTAGCCCAGGGAGGAGAAATGAGCTGGAGAGCCTTCTGTTCCTCCTGCTCCCCAGTTGATAAGCAGGACCTTTTCCCCTCGCTGCCTTGAATGAAACTCACTGCCGTGACATGTGTGTGTCACCTCTCCATTTAGGGTTCACATCTTCAAATTGTCTTGCCATCTGTATTTTTTTTTATTGATGAGGGTGGTGCAAAGAAAAAATATTTCTCTATCAATTTCTACTGAAGATTGAGTGTTCTGGGTCATGGCTAGGTCAAATTAGCTTTGGAGCCGAGAAGAGGGTAACTGCCTGTACTGTTGAGACTAGGTGACTTGTTCAAATCCATGGTGAGGAAAGATATCTCTCCACAACTGCATTTAAATCCATGCATTCTTTCCATAGATGGATGGTTATATTATAGACATTAGTTTTCCTAGTTTCTGAGGTGGGGTAGAGTGGAGAGATGGAGAAAGAGAGAAGAGAGGAAGAGAGGATAACAATGAGGACACAAGACAGGCAAAAATATCAATAAGTGGAAACTACATCCTGTCAGGCAAAGAGGCGTGGAAAGAGGCAAAATAAAAACATATACAAAAGACAATGCTGTAAATACATACATTCAAAGAAGTGTGGTAATTATGTAGCCACGGAGAACGCCTCCTAAAGAGAAGGGTCGTAGATTACCCCACTAACAGCAAGGATGTTTGGATTGACCCCTAGAGGACAGGTAAACTGCCTTGGAATTCCTGTGATAAGGCTTTTTGAGGGGCATAAGGGACAAGGATTGTGAGATGGGTGTGTGTCTTCTAGGATATTATAGAGAGTCAGCTGAAGTGATAGGAGTGTCAGGAGAGGAACCTGCAGAGTTCCTATGTGCAAGGCCACCATGCCATTGTCACAACCTTGTCATCAGTCAATAGGTCATGGGGTTTCTTCAATTTCAGACTGTTAGGCAGTAATATTTCAAGTTTTATAGTTGAAACTATGTCCAGAGTATTGTTTTAAATTCATTGATGTTATCAGTTGTGGAGGAAGTCCGTGTTGGCCTGCACATGCCCCTCATCATTTCTTGGACATAAAATAATGTGCACCTTCAAGAAATTCACAGGACAGTTGAAGAATATGCCTTTAGTCTGTAGCATGGGTATAACAATGGGAATGAAGTTGACCTTTGCTTTTGTGCTCCTCCCTCTTCTTAACCACTGGCAATGCAAGGCAGACAGGAAGCCCTAATCATTCCAGACCTTGCTGAGGGCAGAGCACTTGCCAGTCAGAGGAGAAAGGCTTAGAACACATGAAATGAATGAACAATAGCTATAGACGTGTTTGTTTTCCCTTATACACCCCACTCAGTCAACAGGGTGTTGCATGTGGCATCATAGTTCAAGGAGAAGACATGAAGTCTTGGTGGGCAATGGTGGCACACAACTTTAATTCCAGCGCTCAGGAGGCAGAGACAGGAGAATCTCTGTTAGTTTGATGTCAGTCTGGTCTACAGAGCGAGTTCCAGGACAGCCAGAACTACACAGAGAAATCCACTTGAAGTCTCACATTCTCTGACCCATTACACGAAGGCCTATGGAACTGAGTACTTCAATATAAATAAAGCATAATGAAATACATCCTTATTGCTGATTTTCATAAAATGCCTGCTATGAAAGTAACTACTAAAGCAAATAATTACTGAATGAAAGAGAAAAATGAGTCATAAGAAGCCAATATTACTAAAATCATCTGTCACATAGTAAGTGTTCAGGAAATGTTTATCAGTAATAATAAGGATGAAAGCAGAAACCAGTCTCTACTGGATTGAAAGGAGAGTAGGTAGCATAGGTGAAGCCTCACTTTTAGTCTTAAAATTCTATTCAAATTGTTAGTAATTAGTGAATTACCCTTTTACTAACGAAACGTAGATCAGTACAGATGGTCAACTTTGCTTAACCTCACTATCCCAAGTGTTTGCTCCGTGTCTTTTTATCACTACTTTTGTTTTTAGGTAACGCTTTTCTAATCCAAATATCTCTTACACTTTAATGCTAGGTCATATTTTCTATAGGATTAATATATTAATAAACTCTCTCATAATTAAAAAATAATTCCTACTGCTTTCCTTGTTTTGAGAAGACGTCCTCTGTAGTGTATTCCTGACACCCAGGGCATAAGAATGGAAAGACACATCAGTGTGTTTATCCAAACTGTCATTGGTGGGCATGTGCAATGACCCAGGTCCTGTGGCAGATGCCAGGCCTGTAAAGCCAACAGAGGACCACATTTCTTGGGGGGTGAGGTTCACATTATCCAAAGAAGAAGAAGATGTGTGGCTGTTTAGTGCTGTAAAACGATGAGAATGCCATGAATAAAATCCATGAACAGTGCAGAGGGAGACAGGATGATTAGTTCTACTTGGGACAGTTAAGAAAGACTTGATGAAGCTGCTATTTCAGAAACAAATAGGAAAGTGATGTTCCAGGTGAAGGGAAGCGGTTTGTTCAAAGACTTGAAGACATCCAGCAAGGTTTGTTGCTTGAACTGTAATTAATGGCAAGGTCATCCCTTGTCAGTGTGATGAGAGATGGAATCTAAGATGTGGTCCAGGCCAGATCACGCATATGCTCCTGTGATACACTGAGCACTTTCTACTTTATGCTGCGGGCCAGGGGGCATCATCAAAGACTTTTAGTGGGAGAATATCATAGTTAAACATTCATTTTTGGTTCCTAAAGACCATTTTTTCCATGAAGTAGGGCAAGAAAATACTAATAGTTGTAGTTAATTTTTAAATTTCTTTTCAGTCATTCAAGACTGAATATTAAGCACCTACTATGAATCAATCAGCCTTTGTCTATCTTTGATAGAGGGATACGAACAAAGACTGTTCATGCGTTCTCTGTTAAGCTGTGTGACTCTCGCAGGAGTTGCATAAAATAAGTCCCATTATTTAAAAAAGGGCCAGTGACTAACTATTCATCCCAAAGTGTTCCCATTAAATATAGCCCTGCTATCCCTGCTGGGAAGTGTTTCCCTGGAGTCACTGCCTCCGAGCGTAATTAGACCACTTGCATGACTGAGGATTACGTGTGGAACAAGTGTTTCTCTTCATCGGATAGAATAGATGTCACACAGGGGTCAATTTCCATATCAAATCCAGTGCAACTATCTAATGGGAACTCAATTTTGGAGGGTATGGACACACAGGCTTGGCAAAGTCATACCTTTTACTTCCTAGAACTACATCCAGGCAGACACCAGTTATGTTAACTACTGTTTCTCTTTCCCCTCTTCCCGTTCCTTATAGATTATGAGTGCTGGCTGATGCTCTTTATCATCATCTGAGGCTGTTCTTAATTAAGTGCACTTCCAAGTACTAGGGGGGCAAAAGCACTTTAAAGATAAGCATTTTGGGATATCACCCAAAAGATGTTGGCCCCCAAGTAAGGAGAGAATCTAGAGAAATGTTGAATGTCACAAACTTTGCCATTTCTTCATGCGGGAAACCAGTGGGACTGAGACTCAGGGTGGACAGCAATGATGGAGCATTTACCTAATACACACACACACATACAGAGAGAAAGACAGAGACAGAGAGAGACAGACAGACAGAGAGGCGGAGGGAGAGAGGGTGAGGCGGGTGAAAGAGAGGGAAGGAGGAAGAGAGACAAAGATCCTAATTAAATATCCCTTGCAACACAACCCCAGTCTAATTGTTGGAGTCCAGGCTAGAAGTCCTTCCCCTGGGGCTCAGTCTGAATTACTTTCCCTTTCTGTGTCGTTCCAGCCTGTGTGTTTGTACCGCTTTGCTGCGGAAGATGTGAGGGAGGAAGACCACACCCTGCATGATTTGTCACCTCAGGTCACTGGGTGTTTTTAGAAGCTAGTGTTTATTTCTCACAATTCCTAAAAGCAGAAGTCTGCGAGGAGAATGGCAGGGACTTTGAGTTCTTAATAAGGGCTGCCGTTGTGGTCTCTGTGGCTTGCCATATTCTGTAATGTCACAGGGGATGTGGCTAGCAGGAAGGGGACAGAGGAAGAAGAGAGAGAGAGAAAGAACGAGGAGATGTGTTAGTTCTCTCTGGTCTCTTCCTGTGAAGGCACTGATTCCATCACGAGGGCCCCACCCTCACGAATCTGTGGAAATTTGATCACAACCCAAACACCCCATCTCCTAGTACCATCCTTGATGTAAAGGCGTGGAACTCAAATTCTGGCTGGGCTTTAGGGTCACTTAGAGACTTTTTTTTCCTTTATTTTTCAAGAGGGGGTTTCTCTGTGTAGCCTTGGCTGTCATGGAACTCACTCTATAAACCTGGCTTGCCTCAAACTCAGAGATCCACCTGCCTCTGCTTCCTAAGTATTGGGATTAAAGGTGTGCGCCACCACTGCCTGGCTACTTGGAGACTGTTAATGAGATACTAATGTTTTGACCTCACTTTTAGAATTAGGGCTTAGTGCCTACCAGGTCTAATTCCATCCTGCTAGTGTTATGACTTCCCCTAGAGATTCGGTTTCCACACTGTAACATGGAAATAGTGTTACTAACTATTCCAACTGAGACAAGAGATCCCGTGTATTAAAAGGGTTAGTCATCTCTAAAGTAGTGTAAATGGATCACCTTCATCCTAAGTACCGTATTTTCTCTGGTGAGCTGTCTCAGATGGGGTTGCTCATCTATGTTTCATATACATTAGCATTTGCACTGAGGTCTTCTGGTCCTGAATGGGAGCCACGGCTGCTTTGAAAGGATCAGGGATCTCTTGGAGATAACACACCAGAGCCTTTTTTTCAGGGGCCATAGGCTTGAATGTCTTGTCCCTTTATTCAGTGCTCTGAGATTCATTGATTGAGACCTGAGCATCAGATGCTTCTTGAGGATTAAAGAAACAAGTGTGTAAACATGGGGACAAGTGGCAATGGCTTTAGACACTCAAGCCGGGGAAAGCTATACACAGAATGTCCAGCTGAAAGGGACTGCTGTGTCTGTGAAGCCCAACACTGTCAGGCAATTGAACCTCCAGCCCTTAGAGATTGCAAAATCCAAAACTTTATGAGAAAAAATAAAATCTTGATAGTTAAACATCAGTGACTAACGAAAAAGAAAAAACAAAACATAGCTGAAGGCATAAGTCAAAAACAATCCCACACCAGTTTAGAATTATGATTAATAGAATGGTTATTTATTTAAAGGGGAAAAAAACGTACAGATCACCGTCCCAGATCTTCCCGGTAAGCGCACCTTGGGGTGCTACACACATTAATAGAAATGGGCCAAGCAGTGCTTAAAAGAATACAGTTTGTGTGTTGTTATTTTGGGGCATAAGCTAGCCAGGCGGCCGGGAGCTGGGTGGCAGAAATGCAGCCTGCAGCTCCTTCAACACTTAGCCGTGTGTGCATTAAACAGATTAGCACTAGCAGGAACACATTTGTAGTGTGAATTTCTCCTCTGTGCCAGATGCAGTCACATGGTCAGTCAGTGACCATTCCTTTGGACCCCACACTCCATCTCCTCCTTCATTTCCACCATTGTCTTTGACATGAAGTTTGTCCGCTGTCAGAATGCTCACTGTCCTGGCTCCCCAGCTGTCCTCCCTTGCCATGGATCCTTATTGTCTCCTACTAGATTTTCTTGCATTTATTTCTATGGATTTAGTTCCTTTCTGCTCTCGGTATTTACTTGAACCAATAGTATGTTGGAGGCTAAAGATACAAAATTTGACAAGATAGTGCCTGCCCTATTTTTGCTTCTAGTTTGTTCTAAGAGCTATGCCAGTGTAATAAGAAAGGCCTGAAAGAACACGATGAGATGATGTGACAAAGAGATCCAAAGCAACCTCATCTAGATATGCTTCATTTGACTAATAAGAAATGCTTTTCTTACTTTTATCCATATTTACCCTCATTTCTTTAATTCATAAGTCTACCAATACATTGAGCCAACACAGTGGGAAGATACCACCAAACTTTTGGCTCTTTCTTTGCTTAAGAATTATTTGCTGCCTAGAATCATAGAATAAAACATCATAGATTACACAGTGTCATGCAGTGCTCAAACCTAATATTTTCAACATCATATTGAGAAGTATAAGATATGATGAGGCCATATTCTTCCGGGCACAGATAGTATGCTCTGCTGGCTTGTAGCAGACCCTGACTTTCATGGTAGCTCTCCTAGTTTTTGGCCTTCAGTGATGCCCAGTGGCTCACCCCGGGGATTGAATCTTGTCACAGGCTTCTCTCCGGGGGAGTGTCTCCCTGAGCCTGTGATGGTTATCTGTTAATAGAAGGGAAAAACAAGTTGTGAAAGTAGGCCATGCATATCACCGATAAACATGAACATTTCACTGGCGAGAGCCTTCCTCTCCTTGCCAAAGTGACCTTGGTTGGCGCAAACATGACAGAGTGCTTCCCTGCCTGGCTCTGACAGCATTGCTATCACAGCACATTTGACAAATCGTTCACATTAAATCGGGGGGCACTTTCGGCAGCGCCGACGTCCCCTCTCCATCACTCCTGATTACCACACAAACGTCAACCATGGCACCAAGCACATCTGTCAGAGGGAGTAAAAAGCAGTTGTTAGGAAGACACTACCTGTCATGCTAATAGGCTAGAGCGTGTTCCTTTGTGTCCCACAGGAGACTACGGATTTAAAAAAAAAAAAGCAACAACAACAACAAACAAATGAGGTTTGGGATGGTTGTCCGATAGTTCCTGGAAATGCCTCTGTACCTTAGTATTGGCTGAGGGAGACGGACGCTTGTGGAATGGGATGCTGGATGTCTTCTCTGAGGGGAAAGCAAGTTTGAATAGTTCCAGTGACTTGATTATTTGGTGGCTGCTGTCATTTCTTGGTGGCCTCTTCTTCAGTAGAGGAAATGTCTGCACTTTAATTTGATTATATCAAATGTATAAAACGATTCTTTGATGTTCAGCAGTGACCATGCTGCTTTTATGTTTAGTTTTGAGGGAGTCACTGGGAAGGAGTGTGTAATTTTGCCGCTGTCATTATGCTCAGCACCCATATGGAGCCATGCTTCAAATTCCTTGTGTCACATGAGTTTCATGATAATTCAGCTACAGGAAATCTTTGGGGAGGCTGTTCACCCATCACTAACACCATTTTGTGGAATGACTGAAAGTGATGAACATTGTTTTACCTGAATTGGGTAGGGGAAGCCATGTTTCTAGTTCACGCCTCAAGTCCACTGCATCAATAATATTTAGATATCCAATAAGGAATGTACAACTAATGTAAATGATGTCTTGCCAACCTCACATTGCTGTCAAAACTATTTCCAAACTATTTTCCTCTTCTTCCTGAATCTTCTTTCATAAGTCAGTAAGACTCTTCCTTTATCTTTTTCCTAATAATGGTAACATTTTAACCTTAAAATTATGGAGAGATGGCCCAGTGGTCAGCAGTACAGCGTTCTTGCAGAGAACCCAAGTGTGTTTTACAGCATTCCCGTCACACGGGTCACAGCTACGTGTAACCAGTCCTAGGGAATCCCATACCTTCTTCTGGTCCCAGTACAGCTGCACACATGTGCCCAAAGCCACATAGATAAACATGTGAACATGCAAGGAAAAATAAACTTTAGAAATTAGAAGTTTTGCACACTAATAAAAATTGTGTAACATTAGCAATAATGTTAAAGGAAACAAAAGAGTTCTATGTTGGAAATCTATTTCATATAAGAGAGGGCTCTACAAATAGTGGCCCAGTGTAAAGCTTCTAGCATCACAAAGGGGCCTTTGTGTTAGAATTTGACAAAACTTACTGTTTTACAGTTGTCCTGGTAGACCAGTGAGAGGTGTTTTTTTTTTTTTGCTACTAAGAGTATAAAACATTTTATATAAAAATACATAATACATGTAATATATAAAAATATTTCCTCCTTTTATATAATCCTCACATAAAGGATTAAAATGTGATAGACTATTAGAGCCCATAAGTTAACTCCATTCTGTTACTCTAGTTCAGATGCCAACTATAAGTCAGACAGGTAAATAAAGATTCTGTAGCCCTACCTTTATGTTTCGACAATTTGCTAGAGCATCTGGGAAATCACACATTTTACTTACATTTATCTATATATTATGCAGGCTATTACAATGCATCCAGATTACAGCTAGAGAAGAATGATACAAATGAACAGGAAACAGAGGGAAGTTAGGAGCTTCCATGTGCTCTCTTAGGGGTTCAGTACTATAGAGATTACCTAAGTTCTTTTGGAGTTTTTAAGAAGGCTTATCATTGATGTGTTTGTATTCTTGGCTATTGATGACTAGCTCAAGCTCAATATATCCCAAGACTCTGATCCTGCCATGGTATTTTTGGGTACCAGTCTCCATCCTGAAGCTAGCTAGAGTCTCTGACACATATTGTCTCACAGGAAAGATGCTGGAGAGTCCAGTGGCTTTAGAAGCTCTCTGCTAGATCCCACAGGCAGACATGAAATATCCAACTGTTACTCTATCACACTGCCATGGATTCGCAGGAGTTTGCTCTTTTAAGTGATTTCATAAATACAAATAATAAGCTTGAGATAGGCTAAAGTGAATGAAGACCTTGCTATGTTGATTTCTTCATTTTAATGAAAATATTTCATTAATAATTAATAATTCATGTCATTGGATTTTCTAATGACCATCCTTATCCTTATCAGGGGAAATGGGTCTGTCATTCACTCTTCAAGTTTTATTACATACTTATGTTTGACTAAACCTTGAAAAGACCAAGGAACTAGGATCTTATGCTAGTTAAATATGAATTATTTTTAAGGCAAAATACTCCTCTGCTTTGGGTGTGTCAGCTTAGCTGATGAACTTCCCAAAGCATTTACCCTCACAAGTATCTTCCACTCATCTTTCTCCAGGTTTCCTGAATTCAGATCATGTTGCCTTTGTTCTTAGTCATCCACTACTTATCCTATAATTATTTCTTTTTAAATCACAATAAAATTTAAAGTTTTCAACCTGCTTAATTTTGTTTTTCAGGAGCAAATTTCCCCTTATGTTATATAGTGGTTTAAATGAGAATGTTCACATACTTGAACACTTGAATTCTTGGTCTTCAGTTAGTAGAACTGCTTGGGAAGGATTTAGGAGGTGTGGCCTTGTTGGAAAAGGCATGCCACTGAATCACCGAGGGTAGGGTTTGAAATCTTAGAAGCCCATGACAAGCTCAGTCTTTCTCTCTGGCTTCAACTTATGGATTAGAAGTGAGCTCTTAGCTACTGCTCCAGTGCCATGCTTGCCTGCTAACATATTCCCCATTCCCCTGGTCTTGGACTAACCCTCTGGAACTGTAGACAATCTCACAATTAGCCTCTTCCTTTAAAAGTTGCCTTGGTTGTGGTGTCTCATCATAGCAATAGAACACTCACAAAAACATGCTGTGATACATAAACCAGATTTGAGAAGGAAGGGTGAGCATGCACAGGGTCCATTTGGTCTAGCTGCCTGCATGCCTCCCTGGAATTCAAGGTCCTGATGGTGAAAGGTAGAAAAACCGTGTTCTAGGGTATCATCTATGCATTGCTACTAAAGAAGCCTGAGTCAATGTCTGGGATACCCTCTCTAACCCTGACTACTGAGCAGCATGTTAGGTTCGAGCATTCTGGTCAAGAGAAAGGATGAGTTTTGTCAATAATGTCTACATACTGACATTTGAGGACATTTAACATGGTGATTGAATGATGGCTTAATTCGTACCATTACAATGAAATACCATGTTCAAAAGAACATTTAATGTCTCATCACTCTGGAGACATGGAAGTCTAAGAGCAAGACACGGGCTTATTTGGTATCTACTTCTTGGCTTGTTCAGGGCATTTTCTTGCTATGTCCTCATATGGCAGAAGAAATAAGGCAGTAGGTTTGTTTGTTGGGTTTTGTTTTTGAGGGTTTTTTTGGGGGGTGTTGTTTTTATTTGTTTGTTTGGGCATAAGGGTACTTACAAGTCTCATTGGGGAGGGGTCTTCTTTTGTAATCAAATCTATTTCCTAATGCTATCAAGTTGGAGATTAGGTTTCAAATCATGAACATGAAGGGCACGAACAGTCAGAGGACCGTGAAAACGATACCAACTTACATTACATCCAAATACTTGAAGGCAATTCCATACACATTGACCCCTGTACTTGTATTCCATAAACTTTTCTCAGTGTTTATTTTATTATATAAATGCAAAATGATGTCACAGTCTAAGGTTCAATGTTAGAATTTATCAGTTTATGATTGAAGCCCAGACTAGAAAACAAGTTCTTAGTCCCTGAACTGCTAATTCTTGTTACATCCCCCCAGCCACACACACACACACACACACACACACACACACACACACACACACACACACACACAAAACACATGCTTCTTCCCACAGCCCAAAACTGCATGGCAGCTTCCTACTCTGCACCCTCCATTTCTCTTTGTCTCTATTCATTCCATTACTAAGCACAAACAAGCCTGTTGTAGACCTAGGGATGAACTTCCGCCCTGCCTCCCCCCATGAAAGATCAAATGGTAGAATTTATTTCATTTCCATAAGGCGTGTCGCCTTATTTTCTTGGCATGTATGCACATTGCATGATTGTTTGAAAAGCTGATGAGTGTGGCCCCGTGTTAATTTCCATGGCTACAAAACTGAGCTCATCCAACAGGGGTTTAGCAGCATACAATGTGTTTGATACATCTTAAGTGCTGCCGCATTTAAAAATAACTTTAAAAGGTTGTAGATGTCAAGTTGAGATTTGAAATATGTCAGATAGCTGTCATTTTTACACCCTTCATTAATCTCAATAGGACTCAGTGAATTGAATTTGACAAACTGTTATCATACATCGACGACACACATGCTACATTCATGTAGCACGTCCTTGATGTACAGAATGTTTTGAGGGGAAATTTGAATAGTTGACTTCTCTTTGACCTCACGGGTGACATGAGACCATCCAATGACAAGTGCGGCAGCATTCAACTCAAAGGTTTTCCAAATGGCAGCACTTGGAAAATCTTCAAAAGCCTTATTCAGAAATGGAAGTGTCCACTGGAGAGTATCCAGCAACCAAAATAAACACATTTGCTAAAGGCATATAATTGCAAAATTTGGACTACAGCTAAGGCAAAGGGGTTTTGGATAACAATTTCAGGTTGGCAGATTTAAGCAGGGAGATGTGTGTGGAAGATGAGGCCTGACTATAAAAATAATATGATTATTAAAACTGAGAAGAACTTCTGAGTGTCAGGTACCATGAAAACACAGACATAATGCTTAAAATGCAAGTTGTGGTGTAAGACTTCACATGTCCCTTTGCTAACCATGCTACTTGTAGCCCTAGGCTTGTCACTTAACCTACAAGTACCTAAATAATCTGTAACACAATTGACTTTACAGGAGCACTATGAGGATAATCCATGTTTAGTGACTATAGGCTGCTTTTGATATAGGAGGCTGTGCTAGGTGCTTTCTGGTTTGATTTTAGAGTCACACTGAGAGGCAAATCATTCTAGTATTGTTGCTCTCTTACAAATTAAGAAACATCTAAAGAATGTTTTATTTAGCATCCTCCAACTAGTAAATGGCAAGGACATGAATCACAGTGACTAAGGGGAGTGTTTTGGTCATCTTGTCTGTCTGTAAAAGATGGAGATTGAACGAGACATTGTCCGACCTCAACCATTTTTTAATACAATGACAATAGAAGCTAATTTGTTTTCTTCTACTTAAAAAAAAGTGAAGTATGAAACCTTAAGCCAAGGTCACAGAAAGTAGAGTGTGACCTTGTCTAGACTGGTCGTAGGGTCCCAAGGTAGACACATCTGTATACTTCCTCTTTGTTTTCATTTAGGAAGTGTTGTGTTTTGAACACAGCTTTAAAGAAGATGCCAATAAATAAAACATCTGTTTATCTTCAAAATAGAAGTGAGGTGATCACTGATTTTTAAGCCCAATGTGATCATAATTTTTTTTTAAAAAAAAAGCACAAATTTTATTTTATTATTACTGTAGACACACATTTGAAAATCAATGAGTAAGTGAGACTGTTTTAATGTTAGAAACCTTTCAACAGCATTGGCTCCAAAATTCGCAGATTCCTACCATCCACATGTATTTGCCTTTGTGTCGACAAATACAGGACATTTTCAGAGTGCACTGATGGGCACCTGCTGCCCCTCATCTGCAGCAGATCATGCCTGAGGGGAATCGGTCTTCTGCTTCAAAACACACACGTCTAGTACCTGATAGGAGACATTTCACATTTTTCCAAATGACATTAACTAGTGCAAACTGTGAATGAACTCTACTGTGAGATACACAGTATCATCTCCAGGCCATTTTTGCCCACAGCGGCCACATGGTTGTTTCAGATCCAATACAGTTTCCCAAATTTTGCATACGGGCCAACTGTTGACCAAAGAGAAGTTTGAGACCTCATAAGGCCATGAGTTTTGCTTTGACTATTGAATAGCCCCACAAGGCTTATACATAGAAAGCTTAGTTCTCAATTGATGGGGATGTTTGGGGAGACGCTGGATGCTCTGGGATATGGTAGCTAGATGACAGAAGTAGATCACTGTGTGTGAGAAACAGGTGTCCGTGGAGGCTAGAATGTGCACTAGTCCTTTTCCTCTGCTTTCTGGCCAATAGGCAATAACTTTGCTCTTGTACAGCCTCCACTCCTTCACAGTACTCTCTCTGTCTGACAAAAGTCCAGAAACCTTTGACTCCGACACACTAAAAACAGAAATGTTTTTGTAAATTGCTGTCACAATGTGACTGAGAAGAATTATTGTAAGGAATGGGGTTTATTCTGCCTCAAAGTTTGAAGGTGTGTACCCCTACAGGGTAGACAAAATACAGCAATAGGAGCAGGAGGTGAGTGGGTCCCATAGCATGTTAGCTCAGACATCAGAACAAACAGGAAGTGGAGCTGGACTATAAAACCTTAAGAAATGTCCTTCTTATGACATACTTCCTCTAGCAGGACTCCACCTCTTAAAGGGACAGCAAGCTTCCCAAATACCCCCAGCAGGTTAGACTGTTCAAACACGTGAGCTTGTGGGAACTATTTAACTTTCAAAGCTCAACACTCTGAAATCATAAATAAAAATAAATGTTTCCTTTATGCTCTGCTGTCAGGTTTTTTAGCATAGGACAGAAAATATGACGAATGCAGGGAAATGTTACCAATGTTAGAGTAGAACCCAAGTTTCTAGTCTTCTGAGCCTTAGTTATTTTAACTATATCATTCTGCCATTTTCACTCATGAATACAAGGACAAAATTGAGTCTGTTCATGAACATGAAAGAGAAAACATCTTATTTTTGTTTGGGGAGAGCAGAAAACGCTTTCAGATCTGATCCATAGGCAAAGGATTATGGGAATCAAAGGAAGGTTTTCGCACTTGTGATTTTTTAGTTGTGCAAGGAAAACAGAAATACATCACAGGCATTAAAGAGAATCTTTGACGAAGGTGGTCAGTGTGGATGAACAGGGACCAATGGGAAGGAATCCCAGATAAAGTAAAGCCAATAAGAAGTAAACATCACATAGTACTTTTGGTCTTAAATGTCCCTCACCCCCTTTTCCTTCTCATTTCCCCACAGAGTAAATTGGAGCCCTTATAACTTAAAAACAAGTGTCCTCTTTGTAGCTGCCTGTCCCTGGTGGCCCCAATTGGAAGCAAATACAGCTTTGTCTCACTATGGGGCTCAGCATCCTTCATATCCTTCATATCAGACTTGTTTCTGCCAGTAAAGAGTCTAGAGTAGAATTATAATTTATGAGACCCGCATAAAGCTTCTAAGAGTACTCATAAACATTCTAAGCTGTGTTATCTCTTTTTCAAACTAAACCAATATTTTTTTCAACAGAAATAAATTTTTATTGTACAGTATTTCCATTTTGAAACATTCTGTTATTCAGAATATCAAGGGTTTTTTTCCCCCTTTAACTTGTGAAATATTTGTTCATCATCATGATTCTTCCTTAGTGATTAGTGACTACTTAAATATTATACTGTCTGTTTTTACTGAGTGGAAAATAGCAGCTTCTAGAACCTGGGTGTTATTTGGTTGTCGATTGGGAGATTTTGTTTGGCTTTGCCTTTGCCGTTGTAATTAGCAAGTTGCTGACTCTTAATGCGGAGTCCAGACTGCTTGACCCATTTGTCCTCTACTGCTGTTTGTGTTCTTGCTTCTACAAAAACAAACAGTGGTGATTCCTTAGTTGGTTCATAATTTGAGATTATAATCAACGTTCCTGTTGGCCTTCTACAAATTAGATGGGGGCACTGGGGAGAGAGATTCAGGCATGTGGAGATGCAGTAGACCACCAAACCTTTAGTACAAACACGAAATCATCAGAATGTCTTAATTATAATTAAGTGAGACAATAAATTGCCAATTTTCTCCCGGTATTATTCACCGCATGAGGATAAAAATAAAGCCAAGAAAAACTCCCCAACTATTCCAAATGATCATTCCTCTCGATATTTTTTATCCTTATCATAGGCATAGAATCCAAAACAAGCTATTTTCTTGCCCCCTTTACACCGTATCTATTTTGTATAGGAAAAAGAAATCACCTTTTTTTCCCTAAGAAGTATCTGAACAAAAGGCCTTTAGATTGAATCTTAGCTTCCAGATTTAAATGCTCATCCAAGGATAACAGGGCTAATCATCTAAGCCTGCAAAGAACACACAATCATAAAATCATTTAATTAAATTCCATCAATGCTGTTTGTTTTGGTGCCCATTTGGGTATTAATAACACCGTAGCTGTTTTTAATGTCAAAGGTTTACCACTTAATTATTGTCTTTGCTTATTGCAGACGTTAGCATCAATTTGTGGGGTTCCGTAATTGCACGCTGGGTGCTGCTTCACCAGACAGAGCATGTTTCCGGAGCTGGAAGATTCTCCAGACTGTGCTTGATCTGAAAAGGAAGTGGTAGAAATCAAATGAAAACATTTGTTAAATTGTACGAAATGTAACACAGGAAATCAGAATGGTTATTCAGGCTGTGAGTAAATTTGATGGGGTGTGAACTGATCACTTTATCGCCCTCTGTTCATAGCATCCTTGCCATTGTCTGAGAAGGCAGCCCAATGCTTTTCCTTGTCTTAATTAGATTAAGAATGGATTAGAGGAGCCAAATCTATTATTAAAAAGGCAATTCTGCTGTGCTCCTGAAAACCTTCTTTGGGTTTTTTAATTTCTTAAATTCCACTGATGCAAAATAGCAAATGCCTCATTTGTAATTATGAGTGTGTATGCACTCATTTAAAGGGCTGTAACAGTATTAAAAAAATCAGTTCTTCAATTGTTTTCAAAATTATTTCTCAAGAAAGAAGACGGGGAAGGGAGAGGGGGGAGAGAGAAGCCTGTATTTCCTTATGCTGTCATAAGAAAACACTAAGAAACCAACAGAGTGATTATTTCCCCCTTCTTTTGATTTACTCAAACATTTAAAAAACATGCAGAGATGAGCAGAGAATTTTTCCCAGACGCATTTGTTTTGTAAATTTACATCCACACCCCGCAGTATTTGCAAATGTAGGTTCCTCTCCTGCTCTTGAGTTAGATTGAACATTTGTTTCGTGGGAAACCTTGCATGATGGTAATCTTGTTTTGTGTTTTTTTCTTTTCTACCTCCTTCTCTGGTGCCTATATAAATGGCACCCTCTGTTCTAGGTGTGGTGGTTGAACCTGGTCTAAACTTTGCGAAAGAACTGCTTTGAGCTTCAACCAGAACCAGACTGTTCGAATATTTTGTCTTTAAGTGGGGGCTGTGTCGAGATGCTGGCTTCCTAACTTCTCTGCATTTTAAAATGATTGTGCCGACATGTACCGAAAGCTTAGAGCAAATACAGACAAGTGCAAGGAAAAGCTGGCGGCTTTTCCAAAAAGGTCTGCCATTGGCCTAATGACGTTGATAGTGGTGCTAGATTCCTGGTTTGGAGAGTGTGCTATGGTCATGCAAGACGAGCAGGCTTTTGTCAAGAAGCTGGGGAAGGTCTACATAAGAACTACTATTTTTGTAACTTTATACAGCCATCACATTCCTTCCAAAGAAAATGCCTGAACTATTCATGTAAGCTTTAATTCATTAACTACTGAACTTCTACCAGCAAATCTTGCTCCAACTTCTATCTACACTAAACTAATTTCATTTTGGTATCTGATGCAGAGACCACCACCTTTTCCAAGATTCACTATCGTCTTCCCCTGCCTACGGCTATACTGCATGCATTCCCTTCCCTTTCTACTCTAATACTCTTCAATAGAAAGCCGATAACAGTAGGGCCACTTTAGCCCCTAAAGCCTAATACTGTGCTTTTGACCTGGTATTCTCCATGTGTGGAATTGAAGAACATTCAAATAGAAAGCTAGATCATGGAAGGTTGTTTAGTACACAATAAATGCGCTGTCTAGATTCTCAGTGAAGTATTTGTTATGCAGGAGTTTTCGTAACTGTTTAGTCACCTCTTCTAGTATTTATTTATTTATTTATTTTTATTTATTTATTTATTTGGGAGGGGGATGCATGTGCCAGCACACATGAGTGCAAGTTATAACGCAACTTGTTGGAAATTAGTTCTTGGTTTCTACCTGTTTCGAAGACAAGGAGGTTCTGTGTTTTGTGATATAGGCCACTTGACCCTTAAACTTAGAGCCGGTTCGCTTATCTGCACCTCCTATCTCAAGGAACAGTGCGGGAATTACAGATTCATGTCACCACATCCAACTATGTACATAGATTCCACAGAGCGCGGTTAGGTTGTTCGACTTCCACAGCTATGTCCTTTCAGCTGGGCTGTTTCTCTGGCCACCACTGAGTCTTTGGAGGACTGTGTGATGGAGTGCAATTCAGAGACTGCTCACTGCCTGCACTGCCTCAACGTGTTGCTACCCTTGGCACAGGAAGTCTTTAAGGATATCTGAGAAGCCGGTGACAAAATTTATCACTAATTCCCTGTCCCTCAAATGGAAATCAACACCATTAGCCACATGCCATAGTGACAGTAATGCTTATCATCTCCCAAGTGATTAGCATTCTAAGCACTTCACATGCATCCCCTCGTTTTAATTTTATTCCATTGCCAGCTTTGAGTGTAGAGCAGTCACTTGTCCAGGGTCACACATGTTGCTTGTGAGTGGCAGAGCTGGTACTTGAACCTATGAGGTCTGACTCCAGAGAACATGCTTCTGTATGTCTGCTAGATAACCCTCCCCCTCACTTGTGCCCTCGTCCTTCTAAATACCAAGTGGCTATCAGCCCGGGAGACACATACAAATCATCTGGAGACATCTTCTTGGACTCATTCCCAGATACACTTCTTTATTTTGTCTATGGTGGGCATTCTGTGAAGCTTGCAAAATGATTCTTATGTGCAGCCAGGGTGAGTATCACACGATTAGCCTGCACGTCTGAATGCATTCAATGTCTGTGACTAGTGGGAGCTACTTGTTCCAAGTTCATTAAATCTGTACATAAATATAGCAAACTAGAATAGTCGAACTGGCCACCCGTATATGAAAAGACAATGCTGGGGAGTCAAGCCACATTCTTGGCAATAAATGTTCCCTCCCACCTTTTATCAAGTGACTTGTTTACCCACCTTCTCATCTACATGCGTTTCCTCTCCACACATCCTCTGCCACTGACGGGGATTT
The DNA here is from genome assembly GCF_018167655.1 of Microtus oregoni. Lineage (NCBI taxonomy): Eukaryota > Metazoa > Chordata > Mammalia > Rodentia > Cricetidae > Microtus > Microtus oregoni. Next base: position 11,694,864 of record NW_024543086.1, read on the forward strand.
AAAAAGCGTTATGCATAAATAAAAGATGGTCTACACAATCCTAGGGCTCTAGAGCCGTACTCCTCTGGAAAATTAGGTAGTTTAGGTAGCTAGTGAAACGTACAAGGATTGAAAAGGACAACTGAGGGGGTGTGCCTGGAGCAGATTGAACAGTATTTGTTGCACTTTTATGGGAAATTGCTACTACGTCTTATGAAGTTACCACACAGAAACGCTACATCTATTTGTTGACTTTGTAGATATTCAGGAGGCTCCCGGAGTCTAATTTATATGGTTTGGTTTTATTTTGCTGGTCCAATGTGAAGTTACTCAAGATGTCGTTCAATTTTAACACTATATTCACCAGTTGGCATGGGTGATAATGGTATGGAAAGACTTTTTGTACAGCTTGCAATGTAACTAACATCTTCATCTTGCTAACTAGGAGTATTATATGCCACAGTTCTGATCTTTCCTCACTAACTACCTAAATTATCCAGTTCCGGTCTTTGACAGAAATCGGCACCCTGACTATAGAGGAGGTTTAGAGTTTTGTGAGCCCTGTTCCCTCATCTGTAAAGTTGACATTGAACTTGGAGGAATATGGTACATGATAACAGCAAGGGTGGAAAGGATGGTCTCTTGAATGGAACTGGTTCAGATGGATCAGCTTGCTACTGCTCGCCAGCTCCAAGACAAAGTGGAGAACCAAATGCACACTGTACTGACTTTCCTCGTCTATAAAGGGAAGCATAAGATACCAGGATAATGGTAGTCTGGAGAATTAAATTGTGCAAGCAAAGTGCTTAGATCTAACAGCGCCCTTTGCCTAGCTGTAGTAAAAAGCAATAATTGTCATAACTATGGATCAGACAAACTGTTACCTATATCTCTGATCCATTGTTTTTGTTGGCCTTGAGCTTGTGTAAACCTGATCTTTACTAAACTTTATCTCTGTTCCTCATTCCACTGACCCATCACAACTTCCCCCTATAATACTTACTTTTCAAACAAAGACAGATCCAAGGGCATTGAGCAGAAATCCAAGGTTGGGAGAATCCCACTCCCTCTAACATGGTCCATATTGTTCCAGAACTATTGCATATAGAACCAGAGGGGGAAAAAAATCTCTGTGGAAGAATTAGAGGCAAAGTGTGATTAATAATGAATATATGTATGGATTTTAAGAGTAGGGTTGGGCTAAATGTGAAGAGTCAATAAATGCCTGTTAGCCTTCTTCGAGGTCAACAGTCGGTCGGTGACTGGTTATGCAGGGCAGCCAGGGCATCTGCAGCCTCTTCACGGCTGCCCTCCAATCTGATAACAGCACATGCAATTAGGAAACCGTCTCCATAATAATGGTAATCGGTGTACACCATGAGGACAGGGCACAGCTGTGGGTGCACTTGGAGAGAGAGAGAGCGCAGAGCATGCCATCCCCTCCAGAGGAAGCAAGCCTCCAGCAAGCCCTTGCAGTCCATTTGTGCAGCGGTTTTCAGGTTCCCCTCCATCAAAACCGACCGGAAGGAATTTTTTTTTTTAAATAAGTGCGTGACTCTTGACCCAGAGACAGTCCATGGCTTATTGCTATTTTCCCATCACGATCAAGCATTGTCTGTTCTGATGGTGTGGTAACCTAAATAGCTCACACAAGCAGTGTGGGGGACAAACTTTGATCTGGGGCATTTTGATTTCTTTTGTTTATTTATCTGTTCATCCATTTGCTTCTGCAAAACTGAGCTCCATGTGGGCTAGGGAAAAGCTGCATCTTTTCAGGATACGTTATCAGCTTAGCTTCACCTCCCTTGGAAATGCTGATGTTTGTGAGAGAGCTATTCACATGAATTTGTAGCTCTTCCTTCCTCTTTCAATTCTGTAGAGACATAAACGTGAGGGAGAAACATAGACACCCGTCTCTGACCTTGGAAGATGTTTAGCCCACTACTGCAGCTTTGCATCCCAAGTTACTGAGTCTCGTCTTCCCCTCCCCAATTTCCTCACCCCTGACCAAATGAACTCTCCCAGCTTTTTCCAAAGCGAAAGAGTCTCCATTCACAGCTAATTCTGAATAATTAATGATGATATTTGCATGAGAATATTTTTAGTTATGACTTATAGATTCCTAAATCCTTTATACATCCATATTCTTGCTGATCCCCCATATCAAGACTAAGAAGTAAGAGGAGAAACGGGAATGCATGAGACCTTAGACATTCCTCTGTCCTTTCATCTGGTCAGGAAGCATTTTTAAGTACTTATGTGTGTTTGATAATATACCAAGAACAATGTCTACAGCATCTAAACGGAAGGCAAGGTCTTTATGCACTTTGCAGGGAGAGCCAGGCAATACTTACATAAATGAGTGAATGAGATCATTTTAGATAATGTGATTACTGAGAAGGAATGAAGCAGGGTGATGGCTTTGGAGACAGTTGATGGTGTTTGTTAGAGGCTGGGCTTTTGGAGAAAGTTGGACAGGGGTGGTAATATTCAGGTAGAAACCCGAATGACTAAAAGAAGCCCTGGTAAAACAAGAGGGAAGCATACCAATCCAAAGATCTTGAGAGCAGAGGAATGAGAGAAGACAGCAAGGAGGGGGATGGACCACTGTGAGTTTCTTTGCCTTTTGTGGTAACCGTATCCTTTGAGAGTCTCTACTATAGAGCCTGTGCTGTGTCCTTCACTCCTTCCCCTAGTTAGGGCTGAAAATGAAACAAGGTCATATAAATAGGATGAGGGTTCATAGCATGGTGAGCTCATGAAAGAAAGGATGGCCTTTGGGGGGGGAGGGGTGTTCCTGGTATAGTACCTAACTTAGGGGTGTAATTAGCAATCATGGCTGATAAACTGAGATATTCTCAATGTAGTAGTCTGTCACTGTATCCAAGATCAGCTAGGAAAGCTTGTATGAAGATGCAGACTCCCAGATCACCCCACTGACATTAAGTGTGAACTTTTGATACTAGAGATGTCTAATTTTTTTTCTAAAATTTATTCATTTTTTAAATACATTGGGGGTTCGCCTGCTACGTGAGGAAGCCAGATCCCCTGGAACTGTAGTTACAGACAATTGTGAACAGCCGTGTGGCTACTGGGAATTGAACCTAGATCCTTTGAAAGAGCAACCAGTGCTCTTAACCACTGAATCATCAGTCTGACTATGTGTCTACATTTTCAACAAAATTTCTGAGGTAATTTCTGTGATCAAAAGATCTGAAAATAAGCTTCACTTAAACTTCTCACGAGAACTTCTTACTATATTTTAATACGCATGAAAGCAGAAGGATATGTTTGCAAGATGCTTACTAAAAGTGACACAGGTGGTCCCAGATTAGTATAACTAGATGCCATATCTACTAGAATCTATTTTTCCTGAAAAATGTGTTTTATTTATTCTTCTTACATTTATTCATGTTTGCCTGGTTGTACGCATATGCATAATTTATGTTCAGGTATCAGAGCAGGCTAGAAGAGGATATCAGATACCCTGGAACAGGAGCTGCAGGCCTTTGTGATCTACTTGATGTGTGTACTGAGACTTGAACCCAGGTCCTCTGCAAGAGCAGCAGACGCTCCTAATGGCTGAGCATCTCTCCTACCCCTGTGCTGGACTAGCTCTAAACAAATTATAAAAGCAGCTCTGTTTTTAATATACTCAATCTTACTACAAGCACAGCCAGTAAAATTGGGAGTTAATCATATTTCTATTTTAGTTTCGTTCCACTTATTTGATATTATCAAAGAGATAGATAGATAGATAGATAGATAGATAGACAGACAGCTAGATAGAAGGATGGAGAGAGAGAGAGAGAGAGAGAGAGAGAGAGAGAGAGAGAAGGGTTTGAAAGATTGTTCAGTGATTAAGAGCATCTACCACTCTTGCGGAAGAGCCCAGCTCCATTCTCAGTACCCATACAACATGGCTTAGAGCTGCCTGGAGTTGCAGCTCCATGACCATCGCATGTCTCAGGGCACTGTGAGCACCTGTGTTCACATGTGTGCACCCCACTCACGTACACACAATTTAAAAATTAAGAATTTTTATAATTAAGCATACCAGCAAGCCTCTGAAATCTAACCGCTGAAGACTGAGAATTTTATTCCCCATCCTCACCTCCTAAAAAAGAAAATGAAGAACACAGGTGAGTCATGCAGCTTGGCGTAATTTAAAGAAAGAATAAGGCATGAGTTGAGATAAAGTTCTGTCCAAACATCGGCAACAGTTTAGGTATTGCTGTGTTCTTCTCTTCTGAGAGAGAACCTCCTGATCTTCCATACTGCTTCTGCTGAGAGGCATGCGGCTCTCTCTCCAATCCATTGTTTCTAAGAAAATCATTCCGATTCTGCAGACACAGCACTTCTTCAAAGTAATGTCTCCATGGGTGACAATGGCAGACCTCCAGCCAAAAGCACAAGAAGGGCTCGCTCTGTGGATACCCCCACCTCAATGGCTACCGGGGAAGCTGGGGCATGGTGAGGAGTGTCTTTTCTTGACAGTTTTCTTCAGACTTTCCCTTTCTGATATTTTCATCTTCTGCTGTCTTGCCAAAGCCAAGTCACTTGTTACCCATTTCTTCTTGCCACGACTTGTTTTTTATTTGTTTTGATGTTTGATAGAAGATATACGGCTGTTGGTACATGTCCTGAGGAAGCATGAAGGACACTTTGAAAGCCCACTAATTTCTCTGAAAATCTTACACCGTCCTCCAAATCAAATGCCACTGTCATAATCAGTAGAAGGTGGCGTTGCTTTCAAAGTGGACTCTCCTTTCCTACAACAAAGCCAATTGATTTGAAAGTGCCCTCTTCCTCTCTCCAAAAAGAAGTGGTGTTGATTTTATTTTCTAATACTAAATTCTGTTAATTATTATTTCTTATTTTAGCAGAAAATTGCCAGAATCCCCACCCCCTCCCTATCTGGTTTCTTCTTATAATTTCAAAATTTATAATTTTGAATTTTTTTTTAGTTTGTTTGCCTGTTTTCCTGTTTTATCTTTCAGATTCTCTACCTTCAAACAATTTAGCCTGAGCAATTTCACTTTGCTTCCTAACGCTATGCTTACCATTATGCTTGGGATGGCTAATTGATGTTATTCAAGTCCGTCCTCCTGTAGGTTACTTTATGGTCAGCAAGGTTTTGTGTACCTTGCATACAAGTTCTTTGTAATTCTTGAAGTTGAGTGACACCCAACTACCCACACCTGCATCATACTTAGATGTTCACACTTACAGAGTCCCAAGAGGATAATATTTTTGTGCAATACCTATATCTTTTCTTCGGCCATGTAACTGTTGGGTTTGTTTGGTTATGGGAGGGAGTATATTTTTGTTGCTGCATATTGGTTGTATATATGTTGGTGATATTGAGAGTGTTGGGCTATGTGTGTTGGTAGAGAATATTGCATGTTGGATATGTGGGCTTTCGTTGCATGTTATGTGTAGGTGCGTGTGTGTGTGTGTGTGTGTGTGTGTGCGCGCGCGCGCACGTGTACAGAAGCACAAAAGATTTTTGCTCCATTTTGTTTTGGTTCCCCTCCCCATTATAATCTAGCTAAGTCAACGTCTCTGGGAGATGTGAGTAATTATTTAAAAACAAGGTGATTATCATCTGCTACTGGCCAGTCTGCGCCATACATCTTGCGTGGGACCTCTTAACCTCCCCAAGACAGAACTCCTGATATAGCATGTTATTCATAAGGTTAAGAAGCACATTCAGAGTCTTGAGTATTTTGAGTCCCTCAATAAAGGCTGCAGGATTTAGCAGCTTTTCTTGGACAAAAGCTGATAGTGCTGTTTTGCTTAGGAACTCATCACCAGCAGACGTTCCAGGGATGACAGCATATATTTGATAATTTGCTTACCAAACACTTAGCTGTGGTATTTATCTGCACCCATAGAGCATAATAGAACTATAAATTGGGTGTTTCTTGTATTTCACCTATCTCAAGTCCTCAAGAAACTGCTTACCCCCTTCACGAGGTCCGCAGCTACTTTCCCTCACTTATTTCTTTTCTTTGAGGCCTTGTTCAGCCAACCACATCCTTGAATCGCAGAGAGCTGTCACACGTCACCTTTGCAGAAAGAATAGGCTCCAACTTGTGTCCTGCATCTTCATTGGCTGCTGCTAGTTCTGACCGCTACCGTTTCCAATTTGCTCTTTGAAAAGTCAGAAACAAGGGCTAAGTTGATTTTGTATCTAGCTACTACCACTCCTTCTTATCAGCAATGCATTTAATTCCAGGCCCTGTGATGCAGATTTTTACAATACATGACTACTTTCTGGTTGTCATCTCTCCAACAGTTCACACTGATTCTTTAGTCCATGTTAACCTTAATTCTTTTATTAATACATAGCATGTCATTGGAGCCATCCAGAATGCTATTATTTAAGCATTGCTTATCAAGGTTTTTAGAGACAACACTCACAGCAATGCTTGCAAGTTATGAAATATTTACTGATTGGGGTGATAATCCTATGTGCCTGTATACCTCAGATAAGTCATAAACAAAGGTAGAGGCTAAAATAACTACACTCTGGATAAAGAAAGTCTTCCCCAGTGAATAACTTATCTATTGCTTTTTAACAAATTACCTTAAACCTCAAGGTTTAAAAAAACGTGAACATTTCAAAATGCACAATTTAATTTTGTGTGACAGGAATTTGGAAATGGATCAGTTAGGAAGTACTAGCTCAAGACTGTCCATGAGGTTACAACCAAGATATCTGCCCAGCATCAATCAACAGAAGACTTTATTGGGTGCTGTGTTTTGATTGGCTATGTTTCCTAAAGTTTATGTGTTAGAAACGTAATCTCTTGAGCAGCAGTATTGAGGAGCTGGGTTCTAGAAAGCTGATTAGATTAGGAGGGCTTTGCTGGGGAGTGGATTAATGCAGTTATCACAGGCCTGGGTTAATTATCACCAAGCTCAGTCTCCTCTTGTCCCCTCTGTCGCACACTCTTCTGGCCTTGATCCCTCCATGAGATAATGAGCATAAAGGTCCTTATCAGATATGGCTCCTGATCTTAGACTTCTACATCTCTGCAAATGTCAAAAACACTGAGTTTTTAGTATTGTGTTTCATGAGCAAAAATGAGCTCAGACACTGGGACTGATGGATCTTTTTTTCTGAGTGGTTTAGTTAAAATGGCATCAAGATTCCTGTGGAATGACAACTTGTTCCTCCATCTTTGGAGAAGGTAGGATCTTGTTGTGATGTAGTTGAGGACCTGCTGTTACTGCCACATTTTGCTCCTCAGCCCACTGTCATTGAGTTCAGTCAACACTCAAGAGACAGAGTGTAGGCTTTGACATTGGCGTGAAGCTTAGATACAACTTCACAATTCTCTAGCTTTATAATAACCATATATTTCAAAATTGAGGTCCTTGCCAATCTTTTTAAGTGTGCTTCAAGATCCCAATTCATGGGATCAGCATGGCACTATAAGAAGCAAGGTTCATTGGTCCATGGTATGATCTCAGGCTGGGCAACAACTCATCGATTTCCATGCCATATTTCCATCATGTCTTCCCAGATGGATAGTTGTACTTAATAAACTTAAACCCATTGATTGGTGTTATATAGTAGACAGTGCCAATCCTCTCTGTTCATTTGGTTAAGTGGCTCTTTTTAAATAAAAACAGGAGCCTGACTCCGTTTGGAGTTAAAAACGTGATTTTTGTATATGACTTACCTGAAGCTTTAAAAAATAAAAACGACATCTGGGCATGAGCCCAGATCTCCTAAATCATAAATTATAAGGAATGGGTCCCTGGGAATTGTTGCATTTTAAAGCCACAGGCGGTTCTGATAAAGCAGTGTTTCACAGCTATGGCTAAACATCATCTAATCTGCCCACTGCCTACAAGTGGAAAAGAACAACAGCGAACAAAGGGGGAATCATTTATGGTCCCACGAGCACCCTCAAAAAAGGCTCAGTATTTTCAGCACTTTTCTGAACGAGCCTCTTGATTGACAAAGACAGATTGCTTGGGCGACAGATTTCGATCCGCAATGGAACAAACACTAGGACAGAGGTTCTCAACCTAGGGGTCACCTAAGACCATCAGAAAAACCTAGGTTTTTACATTACAACTCATACCAGAAGCAAAATTACAGTTATGAAGTAGCAACAAAAATAATTTTATGGTTGGGGGTCACCACAACATGAGGAACAAAATGAGCATCAAAGGCTGCCACCATGGTAAGGTGACTGGCCCAGAAAAGCATTGTTCATGATTGCCTGAAGACAATGGCTCTCTTTCTGATTAGAGTTGCCCTTCTTCTACCCAAAGGCTTTCAGGGAAACTACAGAGTACCAGAGATGGCATGGAACTTAGAAGGCAATGTCTTCATTGATTTTTATTTCATGAATTGGAGCTTCCATATAAATGGCACAGACTTGTTTTACAGTGTCAATTTGTGGAATTGAGGGGCGGACTGTTAAAACCCATCCATTTTCCCAAAGTTTAAGCCACCCTAATGAATTAATCCATAGATAATGGATTGAATTCAGTGCAATTACCCTAGTAAGTAAGGCTTGTTAAAAAGAGATAAGGCAACTCGCTAAAGAAAACACCAATTTCAGCTATTAACTGGATTTCATCTTGGCTCTGATAATTCAGCCTATAAGTTTCCTTAGAGAGAGAGAGAGAGAGAGAGAGAGAGAGAGAGAGAGAACAGAAGGTCTTATTTTCAATGCAGTGACCAGATGCTGCTGTTTACCTATTGATGTTATGATTAGAAGAAGAGACTGCTTGTGGTTCTGATCACAATCTTCCTAAGTCCTCAAGACACCTAGAATGGATAATTGCTGTCCCTAGGAAAAGTGTGCAGATAGGAGCCTTTAATTCCATAAGATGGAATTAAATTACATGGGTTCCAACTCTGCCCCTACTATCTTAAGTTTTCTAGTCACATCTAGAGGGAGCCACATTATTTTGAATAAACTAAGAGGACCATTATTTCTGTAGCTAACATGCGAACAGAAATGAAAACAATCTTGGCTTATGTTTAGAGTTGGCCAGCCATGCTTCAGAGGTCCCTCTTCACAGGCCACACCCCTGTGCCCGCATGGCAAACAGTTTCCTGACATCTTTAGACCTCGGAAGGCTGCCCTAGTCAACCAACACTCTGATTCTGTGGTAGCTCATCTGCATTTATTATCTTCAGGTTATTATTCCTATTGATGTACTCGGCTTTCTGAGTACATAATTTCCTCTTTGTCTTGGGCTTTGAGAGAAAGAGTCCAGGCTATTTCCTCTCCCTTCGAGTGTTTTATTTTTAGAGGAACTTGTCCCTTTTCCCCTTTGCCATATCAAAAATCGTTTTGCTTCCATGGTTTATAGGTGTGGCACAAAAGCGATGATTTAACATTGAAGACCCTGTCTACTTTTCCTTTGCTTTTCAAACATTAAAAGAGTTAATTCTTGTATACCTATCCTGACTTTGTGCACAATCTGGAATTCTTTTTCTCTGATGGTGTTTTGCCTCCTGACAGTCTACCATAGTTCCTTGGCAGTCCTTCCACCTTTCTGGAATAGCCCATTTCTTCCCTTTCCCATAGTTTCCCACATACACACCTGCTTTTTTGTTCTATGCGGTAAGAAGGCTTGTCATAATATAAGAAGGCATAGAGAATATAGGCTATTTGCAAATTTCCCTGGGCTTAGTTTATGCTTATTATATGAGCTTTTTAAAAAAATGACTTCATGGCACTAAGGCTATTTTATAAACCGGGAGTAGTTTTCAAAATAGGCACAGAGAAAGTCTTTAGGACAATATTATCATTACTAATATTCTATAGTTGACAATTTATCTCTTTGCTGATATATTCTTAATTTGTATTGTTTATATTGTCTTCTAAATATATGGATAACCGTCCAAAAGAAGCCTGTGCCTTTAAATCTTATATATTTGAAATGTGAATAGAGCTGCACATGAAATAACAATAGGTAATTATCACCATTCATTAAGTACTAATCTATCATGAACCTGGCACTCTGCTATATTAACCCCACCCCAAACAGTCAATGAAGTAATCCTATAATTATCCAAATCACTTTCCACATTCCGAAAGTGAGGACTAGAGATCCAGAGTCAGAACGTTTGAGTGCTAAAATTAGATGTTGAACGAAGCAAAAGGATTCAGTGTTAAGATTCTTAATGCTACAAGACAGAGACAACCTGGATTAAAATACTAATTTAGTCCTTTCAAAGATAGTAACTTCAGGTGTCCATCCTCATTGATAAAGCCTCAGTTTCCTCATCCATAAAATGGGGAATTTGATAAGATTTCCCCCCTAGTGTTCTTCTGAAGATTAAATGAACTAACCTATGTTAAAGTCCCTGGCAGATTCTAAAGGCCCCATAAATGTTAAGTATTAATATTTAATTTGATGCCTATAAAATTCTGGGCACCTAAATCTTACGCACACTGCAAGATTGGTACGTATTATTTTTTTTCAATTGATTATTTTTACACCACAATCTCTGTGGACCAAAATAGTTTAAATAAATCCTAGGAAATCCAGGGCAGAACAAGTACATGAATTGACTTCACACTAGAACATAAAACCAGGATGGTATTTTTCAGACTCGGAACACTTTCTGGGCTGACTGATGAGGTGATAATAACATTCCCCACTCACCTTTGCAGTGTCCGGTAAACACACACAGCTGGATCGCTCTGCATTCTGTAGGCTCTCAACTACAATAAGCCCACAAAGCTCTCTGGAATTTGGGGCAAGGGGGGGTGGATTATTGCACTTCTTATGCTTGATGTCACCACCCAGGGTGTGTTATAATCACCCAGAAAGACATTGCTTGTTGTATCTCGTTGTTATTCAGTCCCTGTTGAGTGACGAGCAGACAGAAGAGAGAACAAATAAGACAGGGCAATAGGAAGCCCAAGTATAACATGTTGGGCAGTGTCAAAGGTCAGCCATATACGATCCTTCCAGCAACCACCAGTCTCCAACGGAAACGTCACATTTTCTGGCATGATTATTTCTAAAAAATATAATTATTACGTATAAGGTATTTGAAAGCAAACTGGAACAGCATTCTAGGAATGCAACATTAGGTACTGTGGCTACCTGGAAGGGATATTAGCAAGGCGGAGATATATGGAACTGTATCCATGAGTAGCTTGTTCCATTGGGAAGGCCCCAAAGTGGGAGATTGTCACCTGAGGCAAAAATATGAAGAAAATTGATTTCTTTTCAGTTTACCTAGGAAAGTGTTCCCCGGTGTCCAAATGTAGCCAACAGGGTTTTGGATCACTGGCAGAGATTGCTCTTCTATTGAAGCCCTTGTGCTCGTTATATATTCATTTATGCACTCATTAGTTATTCATTGGGTGTTCTCTGTATACTGTACACTGCTGTGAGTGTTGGGGATTGAAAAGTAGATCTGATCCCTGCCCTCTTGTTGCCTGCATATTATACTTGGGGGAAACGGTAAGGAAAGCAGGAAGACACATCATAACTTCAGATGATGGCTCAGCATATAAAGAAAAGACGGATAAGTCGGGACTGGGTGGCAGAAGGTGGTCATGGGAAGATTTCCTGCACTCTGACATTGGAGCCATGGCTTAAGCATCAAGGAGGGGCAGCTGTGGGAAGAGCTGGGTTGATCCAGGAACAGGAAGTCAGTGGCGGTCAAGTTCCTAAAACAGAACCTGGTAGATGCGGACAAAGACAAAAACTGGACATGGCTCAAGAGTAAAGAGCAAGAAGAGAAAGGTGGAGCGTGATGTTTGGTCTCACAGGCTCCTGCCTCTCCAGTGGGCATCAGGAAAGGGCTTTCATGGACTTAACTTCTTTCTTTAGCTTCATCTCACTTCTCCGAAAGATGTTTTTCTATCTTCTTACATTTTGTTTTTTTTTCTAATTAACTGCTCTTTCTCTTGAAATATTTGTTGTAGGATACCATTAATTAGAAGCTTCCTTCCTAGCCTCAATTCTTCAAGTCCAGACTGGGGCAATACATTTGCCACCTACTTTTGTAAACACTCTGGCCTTTCCTTACACAGCTGAATTGGGCACTGTGAATATGCCAGCCTCTCTCTTGATGGAGAACACTGTGAGGGTGATAGTTGAACCATCATTGTTCTACACTTTAGGATTTGCAATAAATGATGCCAGGCAGCAGGCAGACAGAATATACTGGGGGGAAAAGTACTTACTGACCTTGCCAGTGTGTCCACTGCCCAAAGAAAATGACTACAACTGTCTCTAATTCTTCCAACTTATAGTTGGATCAAGTGGGGGCTTTAAATGCTGTCTATAGAGTTGCCCTAATCAGCCCTTTCACCACCAAGGAGCACCTGGTCAAGAAGTCTCTAGTGTCTTCCTGCCCAGAAGTATAGGAAATGGATACCTTTTACCCAGAAAGCACCCTTGGTCCCACTGATTTGGATGGAGTCTGTGGAACAAAGCAACCTGGATCCATTGTGCCAGAGAAAGTTCTTAGAGAAAATTATTCTATATTCTGCGTAATAAATTGCCCTATTACAAAATATATGAATATACATACACGTAATAAAATGCCCAAATGACACTGGAGTAGGAAAATCAATAAATCTACTCAGCACTCCATATTGAATTGGTTCTTTAATGAATTTTCGTAAGGCAGCCACGGGAGCCATATTTAAATCTACCCAGTTGAGAGAAATAAATCGATGATGAGCTCTGAAGTGATTAAGCTTTTAACCATTCCATTCCAAAGGAGCCCCTTTATTTATTTTGCTTGAACCATGGCCCCCTCTGGAACAGGTGACTGGCATACATATAAAATGGCATAAGCATCACAGCACAAAAGCTACCACAAAAGCAGGCACCATCTGGTTGTTTTTAGTCAACTTATTTCTCCTCTGAAAATACTCCATGAAGGAAAATGCCCTACCCTGAGTCACACTGACAAGAATTGAAAACGGAGAGTTCATGTGACTTGACAAACATATTTTACTGCCACGAAATGGGATTTTCTTTCATTATCTTGTATCATTTTCTGAAATACAGTTGACCGAGTTTATAGAAGAGCTAGTGGAGGGAGAAATTGAGGATGTGTGCAAGGTTTCCAGGTTATATAATAAAAATATCAGTGAAGAGTGAATCTAGGAGGAAATAAAACTTAATTTTGGATATTTTGAGTTTGAAGTGTTGGTGATACATCTACGTGGTTACACGAGTCAGAGATACATTTTGAGGATGTAACTCACTTTGTAAACAGAGCTGAATAAAAGGCGGAGGCTGGATGGGTCCTCTGAGTGGCTAGAGATGCATAGATTTAGCAGATGTGGCTTCAATCCCTCTCTGTTTACAGTCCTTCCAGGTTAAGGAGGTGAACTTGTCAACCCTTATAAGCTCAAAAAGTTCTGAAAAAGAGAAACAATTAGGACTAGAATAGTTGATAGCCATCTCCAAGGGGAAAAAAAACAAAAGATTTGAATTACAATGAGTGGGATTTTGGAGAGGAGAGTTATTTGAATACATGCAGGAGTGATTGGAGCAAGTCAGTCAAAATATTCTTGAAAACACATGGCCAGTGCTGAGTTTAATCTAAATACAGTTTCTTCATAACATCAGGTAGAGTTTCACTTGATGTTTGTTGTGGCATAAACCTCAAGGATCTTCCTAAAACAGAAGTGAATGATGAAGGGGGACCTAAACCGTTGTATTCTTCAGCTTTAGCGCCCAGATGCATAATCGGGCAGACTACTCACTGACTCCTTTTCTTCCCTCTCTCCTTCCCTTCCTCTTTTCCTTTCTCTTCTTCCTTTTCTTCATCTTTGTGCCCTTACAAGTCACCACTTTCCCTCTCAGAGGTTCAATTCTACTAAAGAGAGGTTTGGTTACTCAGTAGAAGACTGGCTGAAAAATACCCTTAAAAACTATGATAGATCCTGATGCAGTTGCTACATGAAGGGCAATATTTTACTATCAACAGCAAATTTGCCTTGGTCCACTGACTCGTTCTTAGGAGAAAAATTCCCTTTGCTTATCAGGAATGATTGGACCCTTCCTTGTGGGGCTTGCTGGTTTCCATATTGCCAATTCCATGGGCTTTGCAAATGTCATACTTCTTCCTCTTTATGTCAGCTGCAGGAGAACTTGAACCTGGAAAGGGGTTTGTTTTCAGATTAACTACATCATAAAATGAATGGATGGGACATGAGACTCCAGAGCAGAAAACATGACTCGAGGATCCACAGGCTTGGAAGATGGAAGAGGGGGGTGGCTTAATTTTCTTTGTCATAAATATTTGGCCAATGACTGAACTCTAGTACTGTTATAAGCAAGGAATTCTGTGGATATTCCACACGGACTGTAAATACTTAGATGTCAGCTACCTGTAAGGTTAAGGCAAACATCCATGAAGTTCTGAATTCTCTCCTGAGAGTCATTGCTTGTAATCCAAGAACTTGGATTACTTATTCACATCAAGGTTTGTTCTTCTACTAAGCCTGTGGACAGTGCTCCAGAAACATCTGAGGAAATTCACCGGTTTCCTTTAAAGGAGACAGAGGAAAGTTCAACGACTTGCTCAGGATCATTTACCCTCTTAAAAGAAAACAACACCTATGATAGGACTCAAATATTTTGATTAGTGTTCCAATGTCCCCTCTGCATCATCAGCTTCGGAAACGAAAGTGATGGCTCTGCTAATAAAGTTCTTCAGCCCTGTGCTTAAGTTTAAGGCTTCCTCCTGAATCTCCTAATGTTCCCAGCACATTAGAGGCCTCCCCAAAATGTCCATTTGTCCTGGAAAGCTTCTCCTTTTGTCTGAAATCATGAAGATGAGCTTTCGAAAGGGAAAGGGATGAACATCAGTGAAGCGTATATGCCCTGGCTTCCACTGAGGGGTCTGTGGTCAAGCATTTACCTGTCACTGTGTTGTAAGAACCTGGTACAATGAGACTCCAGCTGAGCAACCCTATGCTCTTATTGTGGAAGGCACTGTTGCTCAAATGTGTGCCAGGGAAGAAGGAAATTTCTTGTCACTTAGTTTTGCACATCATGGTAAAATGGCATGTATTTTTATTAGCATATGAAATTAGAGCAAATGTATTCCAGAAGACACCATTTCCAAGTAAGTTTGTGTAATGTAGATTTTTGTAATTTGAAGCCATCTACCATCGAAATATAATTTGTATTTTAAGTGTGTCTTCAACAGCTCAGGCACTGAGCCCTTAGTCCCCACCCACAGGGACGATTTGAAAAGCTAGAAGTTTTAAGAGGTGGAGTCAGGTAGGAGAAAGTTGGGTTACAAGAGGCATGGCTGTTTGTACCCTGGCCCCTTCCTTCTTCTCTCTGCCTTCTGATAACCAGGAAGGTAGCTGCTTTCTCCACCACACGCTCTCACGTGAAACTCTCTCTGCATCACCATGGGCACAAAAGCAATGGGGCAGCTCATCATGGTCTGAGACCTCGGAAAATGTGAGCCCAAGTCAACCTTCCCACTTTACAATCTACTTTTCCCGAAATTTGCAACAGACACAGAAAGGGAACGCATACATAAGGCCCCCTGAGGAAAGCAAACACTTGAGTTCCTTTTTTTTTCCTTCTCTCTGTCTCTCCATCTCTCTGTGTGTCTCTTTGTCTTTCTCCCTCCCTTGACCCCCCCCCCCCGATCTCTCTTTCTCCCTTTATAAATGTGTGTATGTATGTATCTCAATTTCTCCCTCTCTTCATTTTATAAGTGTTCTCTGGCATTATATCTGTATTCCCAACAGACCAAACTCAAAGGAATAACATTTATTAAATTGAGCCAATCATCTGTCATAGCACTTAGGGTTTTAGCCACTGTTCAAACTCAGTATCCATACCAAGAGTTTCTTTCCAAAGTTCTCTAATGGAACTGGAATTATGACTTATCAGTTAGGAGCCCTTACTGGTCTTCTGAAAGACCCAGGTTCAGTTCCCAGCACCCACAGGTGGTTCACAACTGTGACTCCAATTTCATGGGATCCAATTCTCTCTTCTGGCCTCTGCAGACAGCAAGCATGCACACAGTTTACATAGATTCTTGCAACCAAAACATTTATATACAGGACATAAAATAAGTAGAATTTTAAAAACATTCTCTGAAAGTCACAATTTTCCTAATAAAAAACTACTATTTTATTATTACATAGTTTTATACACTTGGTAAGTGGGGAAATAGGATTTAAAACTATTTCTTGCTCATACGATTTTAATGCCTATTTGACCTATTTGTTTAAAAGTCAACCTGATGTTTTTTAAATGTTGAATTCATCTTCTCAATAGAGGATTTTCAAATGTTTAAAGCTTTTTGTCTTTAAAGAAATAAAAAAAATCTTTTTGCTGATTATGGGAATTTCTAAGTATACAATAATTAGATTTCAGAGGATTCTTTTGGATATGCAATTTAACAATTCCAAATGCATGATCCACACTTCTGTGAAAAGCATAATAATCACCTATACAATTAGCTAAATGATTCTCTTGAGTTCAAGAATATAAATTGGTGAGTGGCTATCTGCATTAATCAGATAATTTCCATGTTTTACTTCAGGATGTAGACTTTTTAAAAATATTGCTTTGTGAGCTTTACTTTAAATAATAACTCATTGAAATGGAAGTGGAAAGGCTGATTTAATCCATGCTTCAGTGGCTTAATATTTATCTGATTTGGGGAGGATTTAACCCTGTTCCCCTGGGAACCGCTGGGGAGAGGGAAAAGCCCATCCAAAAGCCCTGGATTACTTTGTTCGTTCCTTCATTCATTCACTCGCTGAGTGTTTACTGAATGTTCATTTTGCAGCACAGTTATGTATATGGGTTGCAGACACATTCGGTAAACTTAGAAATACTCACTTAATACACTGTCAGCCTAGATTGACATTTGCCATTTATTAATCATTGCCTGTAACTTGCTTTATAACTCTTGGATTGCACAGGACAATACAATAACAACTTAGACTATGTTGAAGGCACTTTGCTAGTCTCTTTATATTCTCTCTGCTGCTTTCAGTTATCCTGTGAGATTAAACTCACAAGCTACATTATCTGGGTCCAAACTCTGGCTTAGATCTCTTAACATCTAACAGGGCTACCTGTTTGTTCTTTCATTATCTCTGTCTCTCATGTGCATAGTGGGGGAAATAAAATCACCTATATCAGAAGAAGGATGTAGCGCTAGGTAAGACGATAGCCCATGAAGAACTTAGAAGAGGATTTGATAGTAATTAAAACAGTATTCTTCTTGTCACTACATCATCATTGCTACTAACATTTAAATTGACAATAAATAATACACTAGTATTAAGCATAGAGGTTTTTAACGTGTGTGTGTGTGTGTGTATACATACACACACACATACACATTTTTCCTGCAATGGAGTAAGACAAGTCTTTTCATAAAGGTACTGATGTGGTCCTTGAAGGGTTGGTGCGCTGCAAGGAAGAGTAATGAAATGCTTGTAGACATGGTATCTACTGAGACAGAAATGAGAGAATCGGAAATCTGGAACTCAGCTTCTATGGCAACAAGACTCAAAACCATAGAGCACGAAACGTTGCGGTTTGGTCGACATGAACAGAATGGTTACACGTGCACACTGAAAACTTCATGGGCTGTGATAGCAATCGGCTCTGCATGTTGTTGTTTTTATTCAGTTGCACATATTAGCTAATCTTGGAACCTATCAAAAGGATAACAACAGAAGATGCCACATAGCACAAATAATCACTTCGCTGACACCAGTAACATCCTAAGGCAGGACAGCAGCCAACACTGTCACAGAGCAAAACCTAGACTGAGATCAAAATTACTGATCCAGACACAGTATTAAATTTTCTGATTGATGGCGAGTAAGAAAAAAAAAAACTATTGGGCAAAATTCCAGCTGTATTTCAGGCACACTGTATCTTCCTTCTAATTTATAAAGTCTAATAAATAAATCACCAGGAAGGATCAGTTGTCATTTCTGAGCCTGAGTGTGAAGGATGGAGCACTCCTGTCTTCTCCTGACGTCAGTTGATCTATTAAATTAACAAGCATAGAGATAGATTATTTAAAGATCAATTTGGCCAAGAATTGCTTTCAAATGAATACATCAGGCACCAAGCCTGTTTTCTGCGATGGTTTCGTAATTGGGATACATATTAATATATATTATATATTATATATTACTTGCAATGTCTCATCACAGGGCTCAAGCGGTTTCAATCAGGAGGCTTCGTTCCTTCTGCAAACTGCATGGAAATCAAAAGTGAGCAGATCCACTTCGTTATGTCTGATGAGGGGATCTGTAGTTACTCTGGAAGCCGTCACCAAGCAGAAAGGCTAGGGAAATGCTCCATGTTCCCCAGTACTTGCACAGTGCTGGCGCGACAGTCCTGGAGCCTCTTTGCAGCATGGAAGTTTTGGAATTAAGTTTCTAATAAACTCAGAAAGTCCAACAGCTGCGAGTAATTACCATACAAGCATATCAATCCATGTGCAAACAGACTTACTCCTTAAGCTCCAATCCTCTTGCTAGCTCCTCTCTGCAATAATTAAGCACACTCTAATGAGTTTGTTAGCAATTTCCATATGATTTTCCCCCTAATTATTATTTGAGCTGCCCATGTTTATAATGCTTAGTAATAATATCCTTAAAGTATCAATGGTAAAGACACAATTTTGGCTGGTGTATTAATTTCTATTTTTCTCATTCATATGCTAAATAAACTAGGGAAAGCATTCATTTAAAGGTCAGAATTTTTAAAAATTGGTTTACAGGTGTACACACTCATTTTTATACACATATGAATGGGATCAATGAGTCATCTTAGCCTGAATCAAGGTGGCTCTTCTAAGTCTTAAAGACTTCAAAGTTCTCACAGCCTTCTGTGCTGAGCTCCTGGGAGAGTTCTGATGGTAAGTATCACCACTTGTCCTAACCAGTTTCTCAGTTGAGAGAAGCCAGGTCATATGACAATGGCTTTGTATCTGTTCGATAATGTCTCTCCCACTCACTTTCAATGAATGCTTTACATTGGTTATTGTAGTGTCCACTCAGATGTCCCTTCATTAGGGAAAACTTTGATCTTTAATGACGGCACATACTTAACCTACCCATTCTCCTTAAATATCACAAGAATGTACTGTATTAAAATAGCATCACTTTTGGAATGAACTACGTGGTTGTTTATTCTCCCCTTTATGCCTAGAATCTAACTTTCAAGACATGTACAAAATGTCATGGTGTTGAAGGAGCTGTGGGCTGCATTCCGCCACCCAGCTCCTGCCACCGGATAGCTTTACCCAAAATAACAACACACAAACTGTATTCTTTTAAACACTGCTTGGCCCATTATATCTAGCCTCTTCTCGGCTAACTCTCGCACCTGGACTATCCCATTTCTAATAATGTGTGTAGCACCCCTAGGTGCGCTTACCAGGAAGATTCTAGCCTACGTCCATCCTGGGTCGGAGCTTAATCGCATCTGCCCGGGAGAGGGGAGCATGGCCTCCGAGCTCACTTCCTCTTCCTCCCAGCATTCTGTTCTGTTTACTCCACCCACCTATGTTTTAACCTATCAGGGCCAAGCAGTTTCTTTATTGCTTCACCAATGAAATCAACAGATTGATATATGACACTTCCACATCATCATGGGATATGTGTTGCTCATCTCTTTAGTGTCTAAACACAGGGACAGGTGATCTAAACTACGTGGGTGTGTGTGTGTGATATGTGTGTATGTGTGTGTGTGTGTTTGATATGTGTGATGTATATGAAGACACAGGTGGCCTGCTCTTTCACTTTATGCCTTGCTCATTTGAAACAAGCGATCTATCATTGCAACTGGATCTAGGCTGGCAGCCAACAAGCCCCAGATACCATCCTGTCTCCATTCACACCCCATCCCCACTGCCAAGGTTACAGACAGGCATGAGTACAACCACAGCGAGCTTTCTATGTGAGTTCTGGGGATATGATCCCAAATCCTCGTGCTTTTGTAATAAGTTCTCTTGCTTGCTGAGCCTTCACCAGCCCTGAATTGACAATTATTAATCACGACTTGCTCAATTAACAATTAGATTACCTAGTACAAAAGAGAATCTCTACTTCCTTCTTGAGAGATAAGTCAGCTAATTTCTGTTAAAATCCATAGTTTCTCAACAAACTAACTTCTTGTTAGATCAGACCTAGGAAATTAATCAAGTTTCCAGGCCTAGCTGGATGAATTGTCATTATTCTACCAACTTCAATATTCAGCTGCCTGGATATGCCAGTTGAGATATATATTTGTATGAATGCTGTGTTTAATTATAAGATTAAACATTTTTAAGGTTTTTGTTGTTATTTTGTAGTTGTTATTATTTTTTGAGACAGGGTTTCTCTGTAGCTTTGGAACCTGTCCCAGAACTCTCTCTGTAGACCAGGCTGGCCTCGAACTCACAGAAATCTGCCTGCCTCTGCGTCCCGAGTGCTAGGATTACCACCAACACCCAGAGATTTTTAAAGTTTTTAACGATCTAAATTATATCAAACATGATCTTTTCGGCTATAAGGACAAGCCACTTAATCCTTGTGAATTTTTATTATCATATATTAAACATAGATGGGAGTTAAAATATACTAGGCATGCTCAGTTCGACAAGGGTTTATAAGAACCAGTAATAAGGGTGGGGAAATAGCTCAGCAGTTAAGAACACTGACCACTCTTCCAGAGGGCCAGGTTCCATTCTTAGCGTCTGCATGCAGCTAGCACCCATCTGAGATTCCAGCCCCAGATGACCTGATGCTAACTTCAGACCTCTGTGAGCACTGTATGCATGTGTGCCACACACTAGCATACATAAAGACAAAACACCCACACACATAAAATAAATCATTAATTTTAAAAGGAACCAATAACAAAATAAGAGAAACAAAGATTAGCTTTGGTCCACTGAGGCTTTATAGAAGACTGTAAAGCAGGAATGGTCTCTTGTCCCCTTTTAAGTGGTTTTAGTGTGGAGGTCACATAGAAACCTTCTTATCCATTAAAAATATCAAGATAGTCATAAGCACTGCAATTATTTATTACTTATATAGATATCTTTCTTCTTAAGGTAGTTTTTCTTCAAAGAGTGGTCCTCACTTCAGTTTTTCAAACCACTTGAAAACCTATCAGAAATGCCAAATCTCTGGGTGATCTCAGACCTCCTGATGTGGGTACAAACACTGGGAGTTAGCCAAGCACATCTAGGTTTTATCAAGCTCTCCAGAGAATTAGACTGCAAGCCTAAATTTGAGAAGCTCTGCCTCAAGTGATTTAATAAACTAGATGAGATGCTAAACTTTCATAAATTATGAGTTCCTTACTATGTTGGTTCATGTATTTATAGGTCATTAAAAAGCCTAGCGGTCAAAGCGCACCAAAATTTGCTATCTGTGTAGTTCCATATGGAACCCAGTATACTACAAAAAGTAGTTATAGTTATCCATAACTAATAGAAGAACAATAATTGATCACCTACCTGGCTATCACGGCTGGCTGCAAAGAGGCCAAAGGAAGCCCGGACAATTACAAATACCCTACTCAGGTAGACCGTTCCATGAGCAGGTCAAACTTGGAATTATTCAATTAAAGGAAACACGCAGTGCCTGGGTGTTTCTCCCAGAACTGTTGGTGTTCATCTCTCAAGGAATTCTTCAGAAACAACCAGAGAACAGACGGTACTCTGTAAAGATTTACTGACATTTCCTAAGATTGTAAAAGTTACTAAGCACCAGATCCTGCTTTTATCATGAAACAAGCAGAAAGGAGAGTCCCATTGGTCTCTTTTCTCCTAGTGCTTAGCAAAGTCTGGCTCGTTAGTTAACTTTCTTCGACTTTCTCGCCAGAGCAAAGGAAATGAAAACATCTGCTCCCAAGAGTTCTTACAAGGACAAAAGCAAATCTTAGTTTGAAAGTAGAGCTCCAAAAACTACCACTTACAACTTCCTTCACCTGAGAGATGCTTATGTGCATAGGTACATAAAACAAGTATACAGATCCAACATTTGATGACAATAAATCATAAAGAAACTAAAGCCGCTCTTTGGCAGGCATATAATTTTGTCATTGATTAAAAATGAAAGCAACTCTACATACTAATGAGAGAGATACGCTGATTTTTACATAAAGAACTGAATCATGGCTGAATATCTGATACTGAAAGACATACATCATCTTCGTGTTTGTCGGGGTTGATCAATATTTTGAGTTTATAATTGTCAGTGCGTAGAATGTCACTTCACATACACAGCACCAAATAGGAGAAATTCTGTTCTAATCCCAAACCAAAATTCAACGAATGATATTTATTTTTTTATGAGACACTAGTCAGCAATTCAAACAGCAATTTTAAAAACCACCAAACATAGTAAGACCATACACTCCAAAGATCCACTAATTTGATTCACACTGAGTAACGACAATAGAAAAACAATGAAAGCCTTTGTTTCTGAAAGAGCACTGTGACTCATACAGTAATCTCAGATCTGAACCCGAAGCATTTCAGGCAATGTCCATTGGCATTGTCTAGCATGAAGGCATGTGGTATGACCAGAACCAAATATACAGTTAAGTCATGGGACGCAATAAGGATGAAGCTTGCCAAAGGATACCTTAGACTCATTGCACATTCTAGTTTCAATTGTTTTGTTCTCTGTGTGTTTGAGAAACCCTTCACCAGACTGTTTTTCTGCAGCCCCTTTATTGTATGAGCATGACCCCATCTGAGGTCTCAGACCACCGTTTCAAAGAAAATGGGATACAAAGTACCCATTAGCATATTGCCATCCCTAGCAAAGAAATGATGCTCCCCTTTTTCTCTCCCGATTTCCCTCCTTTACAGAAAAATGTCAGTTAAGTCTTTTTTTTTTTTACTCTATTCTTTTTATCCTTGGCTATGCTCACATATTTCCAAAATCTCAGGTCCTGGGGAAACAAGGACACTAAAAGTGAGATGCCCGACATAAACTCAAATACAGAAGCATGTCAGTGTAGATGCAGATGACCTCTTCTCTAAGGAGACCCCTGCACATAGCTGCCTGAAAGGTTTAAGTAACTAACCAAAGCCATAAAAACAGATACTTTTAGCTCCTTCTTTTCCTGATTCTTGCATACAAATGTTGCCATACATGTGTTTTTATATACATACATATATATATGCTAAATTAACTCTATTGTATGCTTTTACCTAATCTAGTTACATTGCCTTTATAAAATAAAAAAAAAATGTAATTATCATACTTATGAAGTATGGTCTAAATATCAGAGAAGAGCTTAAATATCAAAACGTTTAATACAAAAGAAATATAATGGAACTGCAAGAAGATTGGGGCATGCAGCAGTGTTCAGTGGAGGAAGATAATGCATGACAAGACTCAGGGAATTCAAAGAAGAGATCCAAGGATAATCCCCTTGATGTCATGAGAGTGTGCACGTTAAGTTTGAGGGTGTCAAGTCCACCGCACAGTGTGTGGCATGGATCCGTTACATGAGAAAGGAGGCTCATTGAAAGACAGTGGCTGACCTCTTCTACAGAGGAAAATGTTGGAAGTTGTCTCTTCAAGGAAATCACACCTTTTTACATGTAGTGGTGCTCAGTGGATAGACACTGGCAATGGAACCCCGCAGAGGATGTCCCCTGTCTCACTGGAGAATGGGACGTGACCTTGAGATGGTACCGTAACGTAAAATTTCTCCTGCAAACAGAATGCCTTTTGGTTATTTTCAAATTATCTGTGTATTAATCTTGTCTTACGGGTTTTCTTTCTCTGATCTTTGCTGAGGTCTATTTTATATAACCTAAATTATAAATTGTACCATAAGAGGGTACAATGAATGGTTTTTAGCAACTTTTCCTGTAAGATTCTTCTTGTCATTCTTTAGCTAATCCCCATTCTCATACTCAGCTGTTGACAATGACGTCTGTGTGCTGGCTCTATCAAATTTCCTGTGCTAGGTATTTGCTGCTAATATACAATAAATGAAGAGTCTTGTGTGCTTGCCTCTGACTGGCCTGATCATTCTGGCTGTTCGTTCATGACTTGAGTTGTATTAGTAGATCGTTTCCAATCAATGCTGAAAACTATTTTAAGAGTCTAAGAGATACAAAATGTGTTTGTTTGTTTATTGGTTTTTTTAAAGCCTATTCCTTGTTTTTCTCTGAAAACCAAAGAGAAACACTTTCAAGTAAGACTGATTCCAATTCGGAGTACAGTTTTGTTCTCCAGATGTCACCTCTTAAATTGCCTGGTTTTACCTTCTCATTTATTTGTTCTTCTAGTAAAGAAAACTTTAGGTCAGGTTTTGCCTTCTATATTTCACCTTTGAAAACAAAAACTTCACAGTAGACTTCAAATCCAGAATATGAAAACATAAAAAAGAAATACCAAGACTGGAGGGAAAAAAATCAATGTAAGTACTCATAGGTCATTGGAATACAGCCTGACACAAATATGTGCTATGTGATATAATGGGTGTTAAATATATATCATGGTATAAGATGGGTCACAGAAATCTGGAAATAAGTAAAATATTCATGACTTTTAAAACTGTAAATTAATTCAGCATCTCATGGCATGGTTGATCTCTATTTATTTTCCTATAGTCTTTGGAGCACACAATACATTATCTACCTGGATCCATTTAATTTCATAATGGGTTTCTGTGCAAGTTGAGTTGTAAGTTATCATAAATGTTTAGGAAAAGCATGCCACCATGGACTCAGAAATTATATATATATATATATATATATATATATATATATATATATATATGCTTCCAGGGAATATGCTGCATAAAAATGGGTCACATAAAGTTTATTAATTAAACAAACTAAACCAGCTTGGTAAGGTGTATTCCACATGAAATTCCTGGTACAGCATAAACACACTTTGCAACCTGTGCTCCTAGCTTGTGCTTTTCTCATGGGATTATTTGACTTTTTCACTTTCCCCAGTTGTGTTCTGAGTAGAGCAAGCATTGTGTGACTTGTTTTTCCTGAGGAAGAAGAAACCCTTCCAAGTTTTAAGCGGGTCTTCAAAATCCAGCAATCCCAGAGGGCTTTATAAGGGGGCTTTGAGTGGCTAAATAGTAGCAAAAATGCTTTTGGTGAGAAGTAGGTACCATAGTGAAGACCCTTTTGCCATTTTATTGAGCATAGTTAAATTTGTATTTCCTCATCTCTTAACTGCCTTATGACTAAAGTGAAATGGAATCTATGTAGATTACCTCTTGGAACAAAAAGAGATGCTGTCAATGAGGAAGAAGTATTGTTTAGATGTGGGGGCAAAATGGGTGAGGATTAGGAACAAACAAGAGGAAGGCTGAGTAGCCACAGGAAACCTTATGCAACACGCATATCAGTCTTAGAAATGAACCTGGAGCCCACCCCTCCTCAGGGTCTGCAGCATCTTTGATACTCTCCACAATGAACACTTGTGGGCTCTTTTCCTTTTGTCAGGCGTGTGTAATAATAGAAAGCAGATTTGTTTTTCTATTTCTTTCTATTTTTTTGTAAATATGATGGATTAAAGAGAACAGACAACAGAAGTATTAAAGGATGCTCTGCACAGCCCTTCTGTGGCTCTCTAGCAAATAGAGTTTCACAGTATGTTATCCACTTTAGTCTGGAGGAAGAAAGGTCAAAAAGTTAAACTTGGATATCTTTATCTTTCCACAAAGGTTATTCTAGAAGAGGCTATATGTAAAGAGAAAAACAAAAGGTAAAAACATATATATTACAGGAAAAGGTCCTTCCCGGTATTCATTCCAAGTAATGGCTTTCACCTCATAGCTATTCTTTCCAGCAAAATGTTTGTGTTATTATCCTTGGCTATTATTTTCTGATGATATCAGTGCACTAGGTCATTATCAAAAAGCTGGCTTAGTTCTGGAGCATGTTATTAACTGCCGTGGAGGTATGGTTATTTCTACTAAAACGCTCAAGAAAAAGGAGAAATGTAAACACGCAGAAGGTAATTCCTAAGAAATCAAGTTGAACTTTAAACAATAAAACAATTGGTGTTCAATCCTTTGAAGCTAACTTCTCCTTAGGGGTTAGCCTGCTCTGCTAAGGATACAGACAAGCTGCAGAGTAGAAGACACAAACCCAAGTGCATAGTGGAGCAAAGCATATGATATAAGGAGGAAACTGGGCAGTATGGCGACAGAGACCTAGAAACAAAGAAAATGCCTAGATCGCCCTTCATCCTGCTATGAGAAAAAAGCACAATTGCAAAGCTTGGATGTGGAGTACATTCTGCTCCACTTCCACAGTATCAGGCACATGTTTGGGAATGGAAGGACTATGGCAAGTCAAGTGGCCCATAATATATATATATATATATATATATATATATATATATATATATATCACTGCAATTCGCCTCAATCCAAGTATGCCTTCCACTTTTTTTGAAAGCTTAGATTAAAATCTAGGAAATGATAAAGGGCTTTTTTTTTTTTTTTGCAGCTCAAAGGAGAGAAGTTAGCAATTGAGATACTCTTTAATATCTGCATAAGACCATGAGTCTGAGCTAGACCCTATGGTGTACTTATTTCTCATAAAAAATGTAGAAGTCTCATGGATTCAAGGGATGGAGGGCATGATGGTATCAGATACAATTTAAAGATATTTCAAATTATCCTGCCACATGGTTTGGAAGAGGGAAACCAGCCCTGAGGCCTAGCAGTAACCACCAAGAACAGCATTAAAGACTAAATTAGTGTAGTAACATTGCGATCCACCAGACCCAGTGACATTCATAGACTGGATGGATCCAGAGCGAAGTCAAAGATTCCAAAGCATAGCTGTGGTTGGAAAAGATGGCTGCCTTGGTGAAAAGAGCATGAGAAAGAGACAGTGTTCCAACACGAAGACGCTAAGTTCATTCAACATTTGTGAAGGAGTTCAGATGGGCAGACACACGGAACAGGTGAACGAGATATGACCAGCTGGCCCGCAGGTGTCCACAGTCTGACCCTCACCTGTAGGGGGTACTTGTAGGTTCAGTTTTTAGATGTTTTGAGCTCAAGATACTGACCGAATCCTCCCTAATTTAGAAAACTAAGCTCTGCCCCGACTTTGCCCTCTTATTTATCTCTTGTATCTTCCCCCCAACCCCATTCAATACATTTTGACTGCAAGTCACCCTGAAGTTCAGTTTCAAAGAGTGCCCAGGGCACAAAGTCTGTAAAAAGCTTTGGCTACAGATTTTCTCTGTCGGAAACGCATCTGCCAAGGTACAACTGGAGGTGCACAGGCAAACAGTAACGATGAAAGCGAGGATGACAAACGGAGCCATTGCATTTAGGAACATTAAAATGCCTTAGGAAGTGCCCTGAGGGAAAAGGCCCATTCTTGGTCGATACCAGCCTGCTTTGGCATTAGGTCTGTGCCCAGCACCTAGCTCCAACTAATACTCGTTATATTTGTGAGTCTTTAAAGCCAGTGGGCCATACTGTTTCCTTTTATGTTATAAAAAAAAATTACATACTTACAAAATAAACTGAAAAAAAAAAAACCCTAGAAATCCTAGCGTTAATAGGAAAGAGAATTAACATTTGTTATCTTGTATTATTATATATCAGAGCTGCCGGTAGTTTTGCATGGTGACCCTGCTTTGGACTCCATTTCAGCAATGTGGGCAGAAGAAGTAATTATCAGAAACCTAGGTCATGATGGAAAACCTGGGCCATATGGTCACGTACCTGTAGCTTCCTCATTTGCTCCTAACAGAGCCAGGAAACCCTACCAAGTTATTTAGAAGTCTGTTTGATGGTGGTCCCTAGTGAGAAGCAGTGCGACTCCTCTCTCATGGCATCCGGATGGGATGGGTGGATGTCCGGGAAAGAGGGTGGAGGGTGGAAGGGGTGCCCAGGGACCCCTCACCACAGGCTTTGATGTGCTTGCCTCCTCTGGGATGCCTCACCTTTTGATGTTGGGAATCAGCTAATTACCAGTTGGAATTGGTTTGCGGGACTAGGAAGCAGTCTGCAGGCTCTGCTCTCAGCCAGTCGTCAAGCTCCTGTACTTTGATCTCTGCTACTGTAGGGCACCCTTTTGGAGTATCTCAGGCAAATGGGCTCAGTCTACAACCGCTGTCAGTTTGGACCCGCTTGTTCTACCATGGTACCATCCTGGGGAGCCACATCGCTTTCTCCTTCAGGTCTCTGTGCTTTTATCGACAGAGAAACTCTGACTTTTAAGATCAGATTGTTGAGCAGCTTTCACAGCAACAAGATCGCGCCACTTGATGATTCCGTCCTCGAGTCTTAATTTGAAACTCTCAGTCCCCTTAGCAGCTCCTGCTTGATATTTCTGTGAAGGCCTCCTGAAACCTGCCCTTAATTTGTGAGTCTAAATATGAAATTAACGGATCTGGAGTCAGACTCCCTGCCCTTTCTTTTGTTGATGCAAGTTAACAACCCCCAAGCTGACCCAAAAGGCTAAAAAAAAAATGCTCAGGGATTTGATGGGCAGGTGGTGGCTGGAGAAATCAACTCTCTTTTCTCTTCCAAACAAGGCAACACAACCTGGCCCCTTGCCTAGTAGTGCAGTTCTCCTAATGAACACGTTTCCCGAGACTGAGGCCCCTGCATTGTGACCATGCCACAGGACTGACAAAGAGATAATTTTCAGTGCTCGGGAAAAAAAGAAAAAAAAAAAGCACACAGAAGAAAATCTTCTGAGAATGTGTTTTGTTCTTATGCCAATGGCCCACTATGATATTTTTCTTTTAATTGCATGTGAAGCCCATTTAAAGAGGTGGTACAATGTGACTGTTGCCTTGGAGTGGTACGGATTATTTTTAGGGAAGACAGTGCCTTACTCAGCCTGTCTTTGTGTACCTTCAGGATGCTAACAATGTGTTAAGTATCTAAGCAATTGTAATATATCTGACCCTCTTGTATATGAATCCCCTGCCCTTCTATAAGCAGGGGACTCCTATCAGAGCCTCTCCAACAAGAAAGTACTATTCAGTATTTCAAAGATGCGCCGTGCTTTCTCGTGCATGTACATTTTAAAGTTCTGCACATAGACTTTGAGGCATACAGATAAAGGATACATGCACTGAGATCTAGAATTGCTTGGAAGAATGGTTGAAAATGTCAGTGAGTTTAGTTTAGCTTTGTTGTTTCTATCCCCATGTTTTTCTCAGAGATGGCCCATTTTTCAAACAATTTTAGGATGTCCTGACCTCCTCCAAGTAAAAATGTAAGTTCCCAAGGCCTGAAAAACAAAACATGAATTTGAAAGGCATTTTCTTTCTCTCTTTTTTTTTTCCATAAAATAGTGTCTCTCAATTTTATTATTGGAAGCCTTCTGGAGGAAGCAGGTTTCTTAGCTGGAAGAATTTCTACACCACTTTGCCTTCCTTTGTTGTGGTCCCTTTCTCATTTAGCAGACTTTGTTCCATATGCATAATTGGGAATTAATTTTCTAATTAGGTTCCTCACATTTATGAAGTTGTGTGATGTCGTGTCTCTACTTGTAACATGGCCTAAAGGCTAAAGTGGAAGTAATAATTCTTTTTCTGACTTTACCCTTCATTTAGCTAAGTTTCCTAAGAAATATATTTAACTTTTATGAGGTGGCCATAAAAGTTCATAGTTCTTGAATGCTAATATCCCTTTGAAAGGTTGTTAGGAGGGGCTCAGTAAGACTTTAAGACTCATGACCATACAGTAAATATTGTAAATATTACTCTCAGTAGTTGCATATGTGTGCACCTGCATGCATGCACACACGCGCACGCACACATGCACACACACACACACACACGAAGTCAATCATGTTGCAACATGAAGGGTCTTTAGAGCACCTGCACTCACAGAAATAAAATCAAATGATATGATTAGGTAAAATGACATTGAATTCATGCATGAGGAAGAAAAACAGAGGTGATCCATGAGACTAAGATATCATACTGTGCCTACACAGTCTATGTTAGTATATACTGTATATACATAGACTATGTAAGTACAGTAGTACTGGATCTATATGGGCATGCAAATCTCACACTAGCATTCTCTGTGACTCATGATAATTCCTTACATAGAGGAGTGGAGTCTGCAGCTTGACTATCCTTTCCAAACAATAGAAACAAAACCACCTCAATCATCCTTTTGTTTGATGTCTGCACAAAACTCGAAAGATAAGATGAAGCATTGGGTTTATAAATAATACCTAAACCCTGGCATCACAGCTTTTCCACATGTATTGTTAGGTTAGATATTATTGTGGATACAAAATCACCTGTTTCGGTAAGGACATTTCATTGGTTTTGTATATGAGCAAAAAGTCCTCTTTGTTTTGCAGAGAGTCAGAATTAATGTTGGTAGCCTTACTTGAACCATGGCCCAGAAGAAAACAAAAACAAGCAAAATAAGAAATGTTGGCCTTCGTTTACCAAACTCCCAAGCAGAGCCACTTCTTCTACCAGTTTCAATTATGCCTCAGTATTACCGTTTGAGTGTGCAGTAGGCAGACCAGGGTGAATCAGGACTGTTAAGTATGAGACTGGATGATAATGATGATAGTAGATAATTCTCGGTATCCAAAAATGCAACGGCTAGCTCATTTTTATTCTCTATCATTTAATTAACCTGTAACTTCCAGTCTGTGATTGTTGCCATTATAGGTCCATTTTACAGCCATAGCATGTGACTTTTAAGATCTCATTAGATATCAGTGGGAAGAGACAATATGATGATATGGAAAGAATCATTCTGACACATGGGACTCAAGAGACCCGGCTAGTGAGCCAGCCTGTAACACTAAGTGCCTACATAGCCTCAGGCAAACTATGTAGGCGGTGGAAGTTCTCTTCGTTTTGAACACACTTGGCTTCCAAATCTTTATCTACTAGGCACGTAGTACAAAGAAATCCTGGTCAATTCACCTTCATCTGCAATCGGAGGGGACCTACCAGGGTTAGGATATATGATGTCATTACTGCATATGGATCATCTGGTCTGGGCCATGTCACCGGCTACCTAATATGTCACCTGTAGTCTGCAGCAGTAGCATGGAGTGAAATCTACTTTACTCATCTCTTCAATATCTCTTCCTCATCTTAGGGATTTTATTCTGTCTTGAATTTAAAGGAGGACTTCAGGGCATAAGACTGGACTGGGACTATGCCATAGGCATCATGGATCTATCTCTGCGAATGGCAGCTACTTGCCTATCGATCCCACGCTCAAGAGATCCAAAGCCTTTTCATGACTCTGTAAATGACATGAGTCCTTTCATTTCATGGGAGGGGCTTCTTTGTCTTTTGTCTGTTTGTTCACTGTTAATGTTTTGAAATAAAGTTTTACACAGCAGCCCAGACTATCTGGAGATCAACATGTAGCCCAGGCTGGCCTCCAACTTGTGAAACAACTCCTCCTTGGGCTGAGCGCTGGGATTATAAGTGTGAACTCTTCAGGTCGCCTAAGCCTTTTTATTTTCAAATCTCTACTATATTTATCAAAAACACCAAAGGCGGGGTGGTATCTATAGGTAACATCTGACTTTGGACTTTGTTCCTTTCTCCTCCTCTAGAAAACTGTTACCACCTTTTATAGCTTCCCTCTTTTCTTTCTTGTCCTCCACCGCGAGGTGCGGGGAGGCGGGGGGAGAATATTTAGCAGCATAGGTGTGCTTTACCCATGTTATACTTCTAACAGAGAACAGAACATACCCTCATTGAGTCCTGACATGCATGTCTAAGGAAGAATTCATCAGGCCAGTCCCTGACACCAAGCAACTGTGGCTTCTGAGTTCTGCACACGGCTCTCCTGCGGTCAGTTTCTTTCTTCCAGATGCTTCTCCACCACACTCCCCACCACTTTGCTCTTGAATCTTCCATGGGTGCTTCCTTTTCCACCCAGAGTGCCATGCAATCCCGCCACATGCTCCATGCCCTGCAACTACAACCCACCTCTCACTCTCATGCTAGGAGATAGCCCTACAGGTTTATAGTCTAGATTTCTTACATTTTATGTGTCCAAACATTTGTTAGCTGAACAACAAAATCTAACCCCCTTATCAAGACATCCAAATTGTATCCACTATGACTATGACCCTGGGTACCTTCCTAAGCTGGATTCTTCCTTTACATACATATTTATTCATCCCTTTATGCAAAGAAGACATAGTAATTGAGAGCCATTAATGTTTAGGATGTTGGTGATGCAAAGTTGAATAATGCAAACATGAAAGGATGACCTGTAGGGATTGGTTTTCTCTCATCCAGGATTTCCGTCCTGGGGAAGGAACTCAGATTATCAGGCTTGGCAGCAAGCATCTTTACAGCCTGAACCACACTTCAGGTCCTAAAGGCGTATTTATTGAGCCTTTAGTTTTTGTCTGCCCGTTATTTACTTTGCTTGACTCTTCTCCTCAAGATGTTGACTAAGGTATTTTAAATGGGAACACAACTTGCCCCAGCAGTGGGTCCTGTGACCTAGACCTTAGTCGGGGCTCTATGTTTGTCTGGGCGTAGAGATTGGGGTTCAAGTTACATGTGACTTAAGCTGGGCAAACAGTTTAGGAACTTGCAAAGAGACCAGTAGGAGAAAGTCTCTGCTCTTCTTAAATACAGACCTGAGAGAATGGAAAGTCTGGAGTTGCTATAGCTATCACAGAGTGACTCAGGAAGGAGAGAAAATACTATGCAACTAATTATGGGGCTTCCTTCTCTCCCAATCATGTCATACTACACTGCTAGAAAGTTTAGTTACATAGGTCAACAGTTTTCCTTTTCTTTTTTTCTTTCTTTTCTTTTTTTTTTTTTTTGGTTTTTCGAGACAGGGTTTCTCTGTGGTTTTGGAGCCTGTCCTGGAACTAGCTCTTGTAGTCCAGGCTGGTCTCGAACTCACAGAGATCTGCCTGCCTCTGCCTCTCGAGTGCTGGGATTAAAGGCGTGCACCACCACCACCTGGTTTTCCTTTTCATATAGTCTAAAAAAAATAAATCTACAGCCAATTTCAAACTATTATTATTTGAGTATCCTTTATTATAAATTCTTGGCTTTTAGATAGTTGCAGATTTTGGAATATTTTTATACTCATAAATATTAATATATAAGCTTTCATTAGACGTTTTGGCAATGAGACCGAGTCTGTCCATAAAGTCCATCCATGTCTCCTGTATACTTCCATGCTTAGCCCAAAGTTCTTAGCTAATAGTTTCAGTGTACCTACATGTTTTGTGGTTGCTCATCACATGAGGTCAGATGTGGAATTTCCCATGCATGTATCAGTTAGTGGGGTTTTGAATTTTCAGACATCAAATCATTAGCAACGTGAATAACTACGAGAGAACCTCATTAATAAAGTGACTCTCAAAACCTCTAGACATGTTTTCCCACAGAAGACAACCTTCTAAGCAATGAGCCCAGAAAAAAAAACATGGAATATGGGTTGAGGACTCAATTTTTACCCATTTTACTTATATTTTCATATCTCAATATCCCTTGTAGACCCTGAATTATACAGCTCACTATCTAGGTCAATCTAGTGAGCCATCTTGTCAGCACAGATGTGCTACCTTTACACTAAAATTCTCAGTGGTAAAATTGTTTCCAAGCTGGCACCTATTATTAATAAAAGTGTTAAATAAATAAATTATAGAAGCCGACACAGTAAGGGTAACAGGCTATAAAGATTCTTGCTTCATTGTTCATGTTTGCTATTTTAAATGATGATGGAAGACTCATAGATACTTTCTGTTGGTACCGTTAGTTCGCTCGTGGTAAGCAGAAGAAACTGACTCTGAATAAATAAAATGTTTTCCAAAAAATAAAGGTATTAGTATAAAACAAATGAATAGAGTTTTTTTTATAAAGCATCAGAACAGCCAGGAAGCGAGACAGCTCCAGAGGACTGGGTCATAAGAATTTATTTGTAGTCTCTTACAGGCACAAATAGAATGAATCTACACCAATAATTTCTCCTTGCATGAATCCACTTAATTTTGTCTTTGCCTTTTTTTTTTTGATTCAACACTTATTGCTTGAATACTGGGTTAATGTCTTCATGGTAATCATATGTCCACTTCTTCGCCAACAGCACGCAAGGCACCTTGATTAAAGTCCTACCAACATTGTTCACAAACAACAGATGTCCATCACTTTCGTACTGTTGGAATCCGAAAGCCTTCATTGTGCTACTTTACACATATTCTGGGCCAGTCGCCAGTTTATGTTAGAATGTGAACAAAAATCACTTCATCGCAATTCTTTATTGTAACAATCACATCGCATTGGCTCAGACTCTGGAAACTTAAAAGATATCTATAGATATTTAAATGAGTTTGGTAAATAAAGTTATGACTTGGTCTTACCTGACTTTTAGTTAGACTAATCAAAACATATAGCACCACTATAAGCAGAATGGACTCATCTAACTCTAGGCGGTATTGAAATGATTATGCCAATGTATGTAGAGAATGAAAATGTCCTAGATGGAAGTTTAACACTCCAGATCTTGCCCTGAGATCATCCCCCTTCCCTGCAGAATCCTCAGAAAGCTGTGTGTGCAATGAAAATTGACTTTCTTACTGATTTGGGTGGGAACCCCATCACCAGTGTGCAGAACTCCAGTGATGTGGGCTGGAGCCTACAGAAAACCCTTCTTCACAGTTTGAGAATTTCATATGTGTGTACAATATGTCTTTTGGGTTTTTTGTCAAATCTACCCCCTTACTCTTTCCCTTCCAACTCTTTCCATATACCCACTGTTTCTCCCTATGAATTTCAGTTAGTCTTCTTTCAACCCTCTGAGTTAGCTTAGTCCTAGGTGAGAGTGAAAATCCATTTTCTACAGAAGAATCTTATTTGGCTCGGGCTAACTAGCATAAGATTATTAAAATTCTTTTCTAGTTTTCTTTAAACACCCAATCATTTTGAAGTCAAGGAAAGAATCACAAAGAATGAAAAATTGACAGTTTGACCCCTCTGCTCAGATTTCAACTGTCCCAATGTGTCCAGTCCAGGTCTTTGTTATAAGCCAGTGCTATTCGCGAGATATCTGCACCTAAGTTTGTCTCACAGGTCCACCCATAGAGAAAACAAGTACTAGGGTCATGGGAATTTGATATATCCTAAAAGGCCCACAACACTTAGCTAATGCACTGCTGTTTTCTCATGAAATTGTTCCTTGTTTAAAACCAAAAGTCTGAGTTTTATTCTGGACCTGGAATTTACGTTTGGGGACACAGACACAAAGCAAGCCAGAAGAGCTGGCTAGTGGAAATACCCACCTACAACCTACCGCACAGTTGATTCTCACTACACAAACATTATCTCATGGCACTCTGGCCATTTCTAAAAATCCTAGAGTCTGAACAATTGATCTTTAACTCCTTTTCTCCTTAGGAAAGGCAGAAAAGGTTAAGGAATGGACAGGAATAGCAGGGGGGAATGGTAGGATCTCCACCACTTGAAGTTCATGCTTAGTGTACAGATTTTAATTAATATTAAACCTAACACATGCTTATTTGTCCAGGACATCATTTTTCTAAAATATGAAGTATTTCTAAAGCTGGTTCATAATTCCCTAATAATTGCATTAACTCTTTGCAAGAACTGGTCTTATTGTCATTTATAAGATAACCACTTTTGCCCCCCCCCCCACCATTTGTATAAAGAGCAGGGAGAGGAGTTTGCCCACTAAGAAGTGAGGACAGAGTCATATCAGCCACTTAAGAGGGTGATTGCAAAATCCTGCAGTTCATAGAATTATAAATCTTTAAAGGCAGATGTTGGAATATATTCATCTACATAAAGTTCACCCATAGATGCCCATTGCAGAAAGCCAAATAAGAATAAAAGAAAAATCTCGGCATAAAGCCTCCTTATACTCAGATCTTAGTATAAATGTCACTTGCAAAGAGAAGATGAGTTTCCAAACCAAAGCACAGCTCTCTTGCTATTCCCTTTAAGGGCATCTGTTGTTTAACATTAAAGTGCATATCATGGGTTTTTTTTTTTTCTCATTGGAGGTTTTATAGATCTTGTTTCTCTCTTGTATTAAACTTGAGGAAAAGAAGCAAGTATTTTGCTCTTCGTGATAAGGCAAGAACTTACTGTGAACCCTAAGGAGAGAGTGAATGTTTTGAGCAAGTATATTGCTATGCCTTCAATGTGGATTTCACACCAGAGTTCATGCTCTAAGAAGCTTGTCCTCAGTTTGGGGGTTCACAGGGTTGAGCCTTTAGGCCACAAAGCCTAGTGAATGTTGACAGGTCATTGAGGGTGTATACTTGACAGGCATGTGGGACCTAAGCTGCTTTGGTTTCCTGTTTTGAAATGGGACTGCTACATATACTCCCATGGATGCCATTTGCCATGCAGTGACATAACCAAGAAAGGCCCTTGTCAGAGCCTATGCAATGCTGTCTTCCAGCCTCCAAAGCCATGAGCTAAATAAACCTCATTTCCTTATAAAGCTAGCATCCCTCTGGCATTGTATAGAGTAGTTTAGAACAGACCAATGAATACAGCGGATTTAGGAAAAAAAAAAAAACAGAAAACACAAGAGTAGATTTCCTATTTGCAAAGTAGCATCCAATTCAAAGATTCTGTGGTGTGAACATTTGTGTCATGTCTAAGGACAAGAAAACCATTCATGTGCCAGAGACACAGGGAACAAGAACAGAGGAAGGAGGCAAGGAAATGAAGCTGACTAGAAGCATATGTGTTAAATAGGCCTGAAAAATACAGAGCAGGATAAGAAAGTGAGATGGGGGCTGGAGAGATGACCTAGCAGTTAAGAGCATTGCCTACTCTTCCAAAGGTCCTGAGTTCAATTCCCAGCAACCTCATGGTGGCTCACAACCATCTGTAAGGAGGTCTGGTGCCCTCTTCTGGGCTGTAGGCATACACATAGACAGAATATTGTATACATAATAAATAAATAAATATTTTAAATTTTTTTAAAGTGGGATGGGATAGCTGGAAAAATTTAATTTGATAAAGGCTTCACTGCATGTGATATACTTATTACAACACTAAAATATTCAGATCTGCATGTTAAAGTCTGAAGCACAAACTAATGCAATGAAATTTAGAGCAAAAATGGGCCACCATTTCCTAAAAGGGTTAGGTAATCAGTATCTTAAGCTTTGCTGACTATATGTGGCCCATTCCCTCTACTTACCTCTCATTACAGATGAAATGCAGTGGGCAAAGAAAGTATTTATACAGATAAATGTTACTGTGTTCCAAGAACTCCTTTCTCATAAGAAACAGGTAGTCATCCAGATTTGGCCCATTGATTTTAGTGTTTTAATACCCTACTGAAAAGTGCATAGGACCATGTATGTTCCTAATGCCTGAGATACAAATCCAGACATCGGTACCCATTTCTAGACATGCCTAACCTATATCTCTGAGTTTATTGAATACTAAAGATCTTCTACAATAAACAAATGGCCCACTGTAATTTTATGCATGCCTAACCCATTCCATTCATGCTTCTTTAATAAAATATCAGAGATGAGTAATTTATATAAAAGAGAATGTATGTTTCATAGTTGTGGAGGGTCAGAAACTGAAGATAAAGGTGCCATACATGGTTATCTCATTATGCATCAGATTCTGGTGGCTGTAAGGGCCCTCTGCGGTAGCCTTCTTTTAGGAGAAAGGATGAAAGACCAAACTCTTCTTAAAAGGCCTAATCTCATTCACAAGGTCTGAGCCCTCATGAATTAATTATCCCAAAGGCCTTCCTCTTAATTATCTCATTGGTGATTAAGGTTGTGTCAACCCATTTGTTTGGAGAGGGGAAATTCAGACCACAGCAATGTAGAGTTTGGAAACCACTGGTTAGAAATCTGGTCTGTTCCCCTTAGACATTTATTAGGCACTGAAAATTGCAACTGGTTGACTTAGTCCCACTAGGGGATGGGGTAATTTCCCAGAGTAGAAGTCCTGATATTTGAGATGTTCCATGTTCTGTTAAGAGCAAGAGGCAGACAGTAAGGACTAGACAACAACATGGAGTGTATTAGAATCTAAACAGCAGCATATTGTGAATAGCAAAGGGGAAAAGCTCTGTTCAGATAATGCTGAGGACATCCACCCTCCCTCTGAGTTCCCTGGTTTTAATTATTGCTGCTAAAAATACATTTTCCTTAATTGTTTTGTGAAAATAAGTTAAATAACGAAGAAAGCTGATCCATACATGCACAGACAAACATTGCCCTCCTCTCACATAAACACAAGGATGATTCCTCAGAGTGTTCCTATTCAAATTTGGTTGCAAAATAACACCCACAGACTGTCTTTCCAGCCACAAAATACTGTGACAGTAAGCAGACAGCACAAGAGAGCCTGTTATGCTTTATAGATTGCAATGATTACATTGCGGAGCAGTAGATGCATTTGTTGCTGTTCATTCTATTTCACATTTGCATTTAAATTCTCATGGAACAAAGATAAGATAAAGAGGAAAACAAATGATGCTTATTTGCTGTGGTATTGAACTCCTATTATAAGTATTGCTTTAAGGGGGGGGGGTGAAGCTTTGCAAGAGATCATCCCGCTTGTTCTTTATGAAACATCAGCTACCCATTCAGTCCTCAGCTGGAACTATGCAGGAAAACATATCCCTGAGGCTTTAATAAAATCATAAATCAATAAGGAATAACCCAAAATGTGGGTTAATACAAGAGGCAAATGAAATACTCAATATTCTCCTTTACCCATTTATCCATGTTGGATTGATACATAGGAAATCTAGGATTGCATCTGAATTTTGCCTTTTTATTGGGTCCACTTTTTTTAAGTGATACACAATATGTGTGATTTTCTCTTTCAAACTAATCTATGCATCTGGATACAATGTGATCCTTTGATAAATTTATGTAGATCAGTTCTACCTCCATGGTAATTCTTTCTGCTGCTCCTCGCTCTCTGTTTTGCTGCATGCAAAGAACAACCCATTAGTAGAGTTCAACCTTACATCCCTGTAGATGCATTTGGGGATCCTTTCCCTATGCAAAAACAATACATCTGCTTTCATCCTTGAATGTTTTTGCCATGATGAATTCCAGAAAAATGAAATGTAACCATTTTCTCTCAAGTTATTAAATTGAATATTAATGGCCAGGAGTTAGTCACATTATTGCTTTCAAAGAGCACTTTCCTGAACCAAGTAGTTGGCTCAATGAGTAAAGTGTCTGCCTAACAAGCAGGAAGACTTGAGTTTGTTACTCAGAACCTATGCGAAAATTTGGGTGGGTGTGGCTACGCATGTCTGTACCCCAGTACTGTGTTAGTACATTCAGGTGAATTGCTGGAGCTCACTGGACAACTGGTCTACCCATTTAGTAAGACTCAGATTCAGTGTAAAGACTCTGTTGGAGAACTATGAAAGAAGACATACAATATTGATCCCTAACTTCCACAAGCACATGCAGATGTGTACATGCACAAACACAAACCCACAGAAACGTGTCCATACAGCACACACATGCACAAATATTACACACTGTATAATTATACCTGATATATATATATCAACCAATTCAACTAGCAATTATTACAATAGATAATGGTGCACTCTAACTTGTAAATTTCGCCACCCTTCTCAAAGGAGATAACAATGACTAAGCTTTTTTCCCTGAGTGGGAGTCTTGCAAGATTTTTCAAAGTGAGTTCCAGAGAATAAGTGTTATCACACAAAAATTAAATTTGGTTTTGCGATCAGATGAGAAAATTATGTTTTAAACCTCATCCTTATTGATCACTTTCCTTGAATGTGTGTGCGTGTATGTATGTGTGTATTTGTGTGCATGTGCACACAAATGTGTGTTCATGTAGAGACTAGAGGTCAACCTCAAGAATTATTCCTGAGCAGCTGCCTTACTTTGTTTGATTTGGTTTGGTTTGGTTTGGTAGTATTTGGTTTGATTTGGTTTGAGGCAGGGTCTTTCCCTGGGACCTAGGGCCTGCTGAATAGTCTAGACTGGCTGGCCAGAAAATCCCTGAGATCCACCTTCCCAGCATTGGAACTGCAAGTGGGTGCTGCCATGCTCAGCTTTTGATGTAGGTGCTGAGAATTGAACTCAGCTTCTTAAGCCTGCATAGGAAGCACTATACTGACTACGGTAAAGTGCTTTCTCTTTCATGGATGTTCTTTGAGTCATACTGACATGTTAAGGACTATCAGAAGTCCCGAAAGAAGTATATGTCTGGGAGTATTTTTTTCCAAACTTCTTTTTTTTTTTTAAAGAAAGCATGTGATATTTTTTATTTCATAATTTCACCTTTATTAACAAATGAGTAATATTCCATTGTGTAAATGTTCCACATATTCATATCCATTCACTGGTTCATTAACATGTAGGCTGTTTCCAATTTCTGGCTATTATGAATAAAGCTGCAATGAGCATGCACGACCAAGTGCCTCTGTAGTAAGATGTAGAGTCCATCGGGTGTTTTATAGCTGAATCTTGTGGCATATCTCTTCCAGCTTTTTGAAGAACCTTCACACAGATTTCCATAGTGTCTATACCAGGTTGTAGTCCACCAGAAATAACTTTTCCCCTTTCCCTGCAGTCTCACCAGTATGAATTGTTGTTTGTTTTATTGGTTACATTGACTTGTAACCAACATTCTAAACAAAGATAAATATCCATAATCCATTTTTTGGGAATGTGGGCATAGTTTTCCAGGCGACTTCCTGATGATTGGGGGCACTGATAATCTTTTTTTTTTTTAATTAAGAAAAGAAGAAAAAAAAACATAAACAAACAACAAGTTTCCACCTCCTCCCAGCCTCCCATTTCCCTCCCCCTCCTCCCACCCTTCTCCCCCTCCTCCCACCCTTCTCCCCCTCCCCCCACTCCTCTCCCCCTCCCTCTCCAGTCCACAGAGCAGTCCTGGTTCCCTGCCCTGTGGTAAGTCCTAGGTCCTCCCCCCTCCGTCCATATCTAGGAAGGTGAACATCCAAACTGGCTAGGCTTCCACAAAGCCAGCACATTAAGTAGGATCAAAACCCCGTGCCATTGTCCATGGCGTCTCATCAGCCCTCATTGTTCGCCATGTTCAGAGAGTCCGGTTTTATCCCATGCTTTTTCGGTCACAGTCCAGCTGGCCTTGGTGAGCTCCCAGTAGATCAGCTCCACTGTCTCAGTGGGTGGGTGCACGCCTCGTGGTCCCGACTTCTTTGCTCATGTTCCAAACTTCTTTTATTTGCAGATGTTTAAAATCTGATAATTATTAATGGAACCTATGTTTCTATATGCAATATGAAATTGTGTTTCAAAACTCTGACCTAAGACACAAGTAACAACTATCAATAACTGCACCCTCCTGTTTTTACTAGACAATTTATATCCTCTGATAAGTGAAATATATACTAATATATGTACATATGTATACATAAATGCGTATGGTGTATTTTCCTGTCCTATCTGTTCATTTATTATTTATTCAGCAAGTATTTTAGGACTTTTTCCGTCTTCAAAAATGTAACATGCTTGAAATGCATCTGCTTCAGTGTATTTTATTTTATTTTCAAAATATATGAAAAATTTCATAGGTAATAAAATATTTTTTAAGGATCAGTGTATTGCAGTGCATTGAATGTGCGATTTTAGAACCTTAAGTCAAGTGTTCAAACAAAATTAAAAATAATAGATATTTTTCCCCAAATATTATTAGAGCATCTTGGACTGAGGAACATGGACCGTAATAGTTGCTATGACGCTTATGGAATACTAAGAATGACACATTTAAATAGTTTATGGTTATGAGTTTTATAATCAGAAACAAATAAATTTGAAAACATTAATTCTAGACTCTCTGCTATAGCTGAGTCCCCATTATCTACACCAATCCCTTTATAGTCTGAAAATCAGATCATATCAGCATTTTACAAGCTTTCTGCCTTAAAATGAGAATTGAGAATTGCACTAACCTGGCCCATTTTTCCAATTGTAAGGTGAGTTGGGTTAGAAAATCTATTTTTAGGAGATGTAGGAAGCATTTAAAAACTTCGTAGCTGCTCCAAGCCTTGGATTTGAATAGTAGCTTTTGGAAAAAAAATATTCTGACTCTCATTCTTATATAGCCAGCACTACTTGAGTGATGTCAGTAGAGCTGAAAGGCCCTGCCAAGTTCATTTAGTCAAGTGATTTCACAAACTGTACATCTTATTAATTACTCTCCTCTTTTGTTGGTAGAGAAACCAAGTTCAAAGTGGCTCAAGTCAATAAGAACAATAGTAATGAATAAGTAAGTTATAAAGAAATGGTTTAGGAGCTATTGTCTCCTTTCACCTCATAGTTTGAGGTTATAATTTGCCTTAAGTTTAACTAAATGCATTGATACAAACTCTCTCATTAGGGACACTCTCTTTCTCTCTCCCTCTCCCCCTCCCCCCCTCTCTCCCCATCCTCTCTCTCTCTCTCTCTCTCTCTCTCTCTCTCTCTCTTTCTCTGACTCTAGGTTTCAGGGATCTCACCTATAGCTGCAAACTCGCATTATAATCCATATAGCCCTGAATCCCCATCGTTGTTTGCTTACTCTCAGGGTTTGTTCTCAATGAATGACTGTTCTGATTTGCATGTTTCTATTGCACTTTATAATTGTATAGTCAGTGGAATCAAGTAGACTAGTGGGCCAAACTTGAAAAGCATTTCCAGTCTTAGAGTTGGTACGGATGGGTAAAAGGGAGAGAAGCAGAAGTAGTGTTGGACGAGTAAAAGCAGCAAGGTCCCATTGTATTTACTTCTCAAGTGAGTATTCTCATAGAATCACAGAGAATGAAGCCATTTAACAGAGGAGTTCCCCGAGAGATGGGGCAATCAAGGGAGAAGACAGACCTGCCTATTCCTCTACACTAAAGTTGAAGAAGCTAATTGTATTGTCCTGGCTTAAGATGGGATGATTGTGGTTTGTTGTTTATTCAGGGTAATTAATAACACCACAATTAACCTCAAAGGTATCCTGGTTTGCTTTAGAGATGTTATGGTCTCTATGTCCAAAAGAATCACTGATATTTTCAAACATGAATCTAAACCAATTGTAAAGTTTTCCATATATTCCAAGGAATTCATTTTGGTAGTTATCCCTACATCCTTGTTGAATAATATTAATATCTGGGGATATCCAGACTCTGCATTCATTCCCACATCTATTTTGGTTGCATCTGCTAAATTACTTTAAATTTTATTACTATGATTAAAAGTTAATATTTGTTTAGAAATGCATGCAACATTGCCCCTTGAATTTCCATCTTCTCATAAGGTATTTTTTTTTCTTCCCAAACCATTGCTTGGGAACTTGCTGCTCAGAGTCTGATCCATGGAACAGCATCATCAGCACCAACTGCGGGATATTAGTAATACAGACTTGGAGGTGCACTGTATCAGGTTTCCAGTTTAACATGTTTCTCTGAGGGGTTCTGTATCTACACAAAAGCTGACCTATATGAAAAGAGTCTACATTGGCCGCCCATTTGAATCTCCCCAGATTGCTGAAAGTCTACTTATAGAAACAGATGTGAAGATATGTTCCTCTAAATAGAAATATTAAGGATATAATGTATTTAAATACTGTCTTAGGTGATATATAAGT
The DNA here is from genome assembly GCF_018167655.1 of Microtus oregoni. Taxonomy (NCBI): domain Eukaryota; kingdom Metazoa; phylum Chordata; class Mammalia; order Rodentia; family Cricetidae; genus Microtus; species Microtus oregoni. The sequence goes on from NW_024543086.1 coordinate 11,738,417, forward strand.
ATGATAGATATTAGATAGGAAGCCAAATAGGTGATAGATTAAAGATAGATAGATAGATAGATAGATAGATAGATAGATAGATATCTAAATGATAGAGGTGGGTCTTGTATCTTATCTGTTGCTTTCATTGGTTAACTAATAAAGAAAACTGCTTGGCCTGATAGGACAGAAAATTAGGTAGGCAGTGTAGACAGAACAGAATGCTGGGAGAAAGAAGCCAAGTCAGGCAGTCGCCATGATTCTCCCACCCGACACAGCCACAGGTTAAGATCTTCCCTGGTAAGCCACCTCGTGGGCTACACAGATTATTAGAAATGGGTTAGATGAATATGTAAGAGCTAGCCAATAAGAGGCTGGAACTCATGGGCCAGGCAGTGTTTAAAAGAATACAGTTTCCGTGTAATTATTTCGGGTAAAGCTAGGCGGGTGGTGGGACGCAGCCCACAGCTCCTCTCTATAGATAGATAGATAGATAGATAGATAGATAGATAGATAGATAGATAGACAGACAGATGACAGATATAAGTAAGATGGTGGGTAGTTGGGTGGGTGGGTGGATGGATGGATGGTAGATCGATATGAGTTGGCCTCTTCTCAGACAAGCTAAACGATCCTGGGATCTTTACTCTAACCCTTCTTTATTTAGGATTTTTGGTGGCATACTCTCATTTTTTGTGTTTGCTTGAGAGGTTTTATTTTTGTCATTTATCAATGAATGATAGTTTGGGCCAATTATGAAATTGTAGGTTAGTATTTGTCCTCCCTCATCATTTTAAGATTGAAATGATTTTACTCTTTTGTAACTTAAATTGTTGCCAGGAACTCTGTTGGAAATAAGTTCTGTCCTTTATAAGCAATCTGAATTCAGCTTTCTGGACTTTAGATGCCTTTGTTGTATGTGATAATGTACCGCTTGCCTTGGTTGTGTCTAGATATATGTTTTTATTTATTATCATATATAAGAATATAAATATGTCATGCTTTTCACAGCATTTGAAAATTTTAAGCCATAGTTTTGTTCCATCTTTTGTAGTTCCGGGATTTTCTTTTTCTTTATAAAGTTGGCATTATATAAGAAATATTCGTCTAATTTGCCTCTGTGTTCTTATTCTGCCCAGTTCAATCTCTGTCTCCCTCTTCGTCATTATAGATAAAATCTTCGTGTGCTCCAGTTCTAATCTGCGACTGAATGGATATACATAGAAGTTTTATTTCAATAATTTTATTTTTTCCCTCCTTGAATTTTTATTTAGAATATATCATTTCTAGAAGCTCTTTTTATAATCTGACTAGTCTTTCTTTGAAAATATCTTACTCCTTGCTCACTTTTTCTTTTTACTTTCTTTTAAAACAAAAATATTTAAATTTAGTATGTGGCCATCTGGATCTCCGAAATCCATGACCTAACCTTGTTTTTGTTGTTGTTGCTGCAGAGTGTGGTTGATGAATTCCCATTTCCTTCTTTACTTTGCAGTTTTTGGAGAATAACCTCATGTGACCTGAATTTTACCCTTAGGCCTTTTGTGAGGCCCAAGTTGAGGATGCATAATTCTGTCCTGATACAGGAATGAATGTTGGCTACGGCCAGGTCCTGTAAAGTACAGCCAGCTCAAGACAGTTTTGATTTGCTTTGATGTTTCCTGGAACGTGATGGCTATGTAAATTGTGAATCCCCTATCCTTTAGTGCAGACCTGTGGCTATGAATAGTTCAGAAGGGACCTCTTTTCTTCTTTCTAGAAATCAGCATTTGACAAACAAAATTCCCTTGCCTATCTCTTTGCTGAAATAGACATTATTTTAGTGCAGTCATTGCCTGAGGAGAAGTGCCCTGGCTCTGAGTTGCTCACTGAGTTAAAAAGGAAAAGAAAGCTCTCTTTGGTCTTGCCCTGGGTCATGCAGCCCCTCACAGGGAGATATGGCAACAAAATCCAGAGCAACTTAGAGTCCAGTTGTTTTCTTTCCAAAAAAAAGAAAAGAAAAGAGACCACAAAAGCCTCCTTCTGCTAAGAATGGCTTCTCCTTTGCTGCTGGCTGGACATGCAGTATCTGCTTCAGGTATTCCTCATGGTTAAGTCTGATGAATTATAGAAATAGGTTACTTAGATATATTTTAAGAATCATAAGAACATAAAAAAGTCATATGGGATAAGACTTATAGTGCGTACTACTCAGTATTTTGTCTTTTATAGTAGCACCAGGGGACATGGTTGTGACATGATGATGCTTGCCCTTCGTAATATTGTCCTCAGAGGGGGCATCCCTAACTGGGAGAGATCTATCATCCAAGAATTTCTTGAAAGCCTTCTCGAACTCTCATTACATTTTTGGTTTTCACAACCTTAAGGCACCGCTTTATATGGAATTGATCTTCTACTAGTCAGGACATGGGCTAAATAACCCTGAAGTCTTTTTAAAATACGATTTTAAGTATCATAAATCTTGGTGTATAAGTAGACACTGCAGGTGGAATGAATATATTGGCTCGCTGTGGAGACAAGAGTCTGAAATCAAGCCCCCTGTCTGGGTACCAATGCAAACTCTGTCCCTGCGTCCTCACTGTATGACCTTGAACACATTCTACTTTAGTAAACCTACAATTTTTTTTTCTCTCCTCTTGGACAAAGATGGTGATTTGGAAATTATCATGGGATTCCTATGAAAAAAAATGAGCAAGATAACAACCATAAACTACTTAACATAAGCTTGACCTACATTGAAACAGCCCTTATTATTGTTGTTGTTCATACTGGCATTGTAGTGAGGGAGTAGATAGTTTTATCCTGGTTATGAAACTCGTTCGCAAAAATTGTCTAGTTCCCGGTTCTTTTTTTTTTTTTTTTTTTTTTTAAAGAATTGGGAGTTGGAGGCACAACAGACTATGAGAGAGAGGGAAGTGATGCTTATACTTTAGAACTATTTAAAATTTTATGAGTAACAACTTGCTCTAAATAAGTCACCAATCTTTTAGAAAATCACAATTGAAATATCCTTGGTGAGCTTGAAATAAGAGTCCCGCATTGTGAACAGCAGAGATATGAACCAACCAAGTGAAAAAGGTTACATTCTATAAGGTCGCATTCTGTATTCTACCTTGGCATAAATTGATTCTGATATTTGGTCATCAGATTCCCTCAATTATTTTACTTTCTATTCCCCTAAAATACTCAAAACTCAAAAACAAAAGTAATAGAGTTCATAATAACTCTCATATTCATAAAATGGGATTTTTTTTCCCTGCCAAGTGGCCTCTCTCCTTTTTCTTAAATGTCTTAGTCTGCCCCGACATTTACTTTGCACAAGTAACTAAACTCAATTTTCATTGACATTATCTTCTAAATACAATCAGATCAAACTTGCCAGCATCTCTCTCAGTCCTCTACTGCCAGCTGATGATAGAGGATGGGGTCCCCTCAAGCTTCCACTTCAGTAACCCCCGAATTCCACGGCTGGAAATGTTCTGTGTCATTCCCACTAGAGTGTCAGGGTAGTCACGAAAAGCCAGGGATGTCAGCAGAAGGACACAAGCGGGGGCATTTGTCTTTAATTGGACTTTCCTCCCGCTGAGTGCAGAGACTCCGGAAAGGTCTGTCTGTGAGGCTGGCCTCTACTGACTGCAGCCAGCGCCAACAGGGGTCCTCCCAAGCACACACTGATCATCCCCCCCCCCCCCCCCCCCGCAGCTTGAGCTTAAACCTGTGGGGAGAAAGAAAGCAAGGTGAAACCGCGAAGAAATGGTGATGAGCCTTTACGATGTTCTAACTCAGCTCACACAAGTGTCAGCTGCCTTTTGTGACACTTTCAACCTCAAGCTAAATCACTCCACCTGCTTAGATTTGGTGACAAGTAGCGAGATCTGTTGTTCAAATGCTTGGCTTCTGGGTGACTTTCCACAGGGTTATGAAACTTTTTAAACCTCAATTGCTTCACCTGTTAAATGGGAATGCCAATATTAATTGCATTTAATACTCTTAAAATATTGAACTCTTGCATATAAAAATTAAAGTATTTATGATTTAAATATTAACATGAGTGAGTTTACCTCAGTATAGTATACCTGGATATTTATATGTGGCTGGTATAAGGTATTAGCTTTTAAGGTATTAGTTTGTATCTGAAGACAGATACAAACATGTAATACACTTTTCATTTTACAGATTTTTATAGATCTTCAACTGTCTGCCTATAAATAGAGAACATGAAGTGTGCATTTGAGAGATTTTTAAAATTTAATAAAACTTCTACATACACTTGTCATAGCAATATATCTGAGAGGGGAAAAACCCCGTTAAATTATCTGGCTTATCCCTCAGTTTGGGGTTGGATAATTTTTCTATCAGCATTTGTGTGAGACTGAAGGGGTTCCTAGAGTGTGGAGCTTTCTGTCATTGCAATTGAAATAGTCTCGGGAAAGCTGGATGAGTTACACAAGAGTACACATTATCGCTACCAATAAATACTCAAAGACATTCAGATACGGTAGTGATGTGCCACTAAGAATATATTGCTCTTTTGTAAACTTAAAAATACTTCAGTGAGAAAGGATGGTGAGGGAGAGTGCTGCCCTTAAAGCTGTCTTCAGTCACAAAGGTAACCCACTGACAAATCTTTGCTGCCTTAAAATGAGATGCCCAAATCTGGAGGGAGACGAATTCTAGATTGGTGTAGTCATTCAGCATTGCCCAGTGTCTCTGTATTTAGAGCCACTCTGAGGATCCCAGACTTTAAGCTTTTTACCTTGGTATGAGAACATCCAACCAAGGACACGCAAGTCTGACAGAGGGGCCACGTTGAGCATCTCTCTTCTTTCTTCAGAGAGGAAAATCATCCTCCGGGTCTCCTAGATTGCTACCCTCTTAGTTCATTAAACATTCATCCATCAGGCAAATGCATGATATCAGCAGATAATTAAACAAACCCTAAGTTCAGGTAAGGGAGAGGGTCCACCTTTTGGGGGGCTTGTTAGCATAAAGAAAAATGAGACTCGGTAGGAAAGGAAAAGGGAAGTTGGGATAAAAATAACTCTTGGCCATTGAGTAGACAAACAATATTTGTCATGTGCCATGGCCAGGAGAAAGAGTCTGTATACAGTCCACTATTGTTCCTAGGTCAGCCATTCTTCTCTCTGGTATTAGGACTTCTTACTAACGATTTCCCACATGCAGTAATATAATGACAACGGCAGAGGGGATACCTTCTGTTGAGTGGCATAGATAACTAGGTTCAGAGCCAACGCAGCTCAGCGTCTCTACCTGTGAACTTCAGACGGCCAGCAGCCTTTCTGCGAAAGAAAACAGGAAGCATCTCTCCATTTTGAAGTTTATTCCTTGCTGCAAATCAAATAAGATATTGATCTTTCATCTCAGGAGAAAGTCTTTTATTGGCCCTTCGATTCCACAATTCTCATAACAAAGTCCCCACTGAAGAAAATATGGCCTGCTCTGCTCACCTTGGAAAAAGCTCAACCCTGTTTGTAGATCTCTGTGTGTGAGCCGAATGTTTATACTCTCCCACCTGCCTGGGCATCTTTTCTTTGTTTACTCTAGGATACCAGTTCAAGGATGTTAAAGCAAATCTTCACTAGCTCCTCTAAGCCTCCTTTATGAAAAGAGACCCCAGTACCTGTGTAGATGATCAAACCCTTGTTTTACAGGGACTGACTTTATGCCAAGGTTTATAGTCCCTTTTATACCCCTTATGCCTCATATGAGTGCTTCATCAGCTGATAACTACGGTGTGCAGTGTACTTTAAAAATATTAGCGCCATCATAAAAGCTTTGTCTCCATGGGTCGTTCCCCAATTGCATTGATGTAACCTGTAACATCCTTATGTTCTCCCTACGTGAGAATGATGTGGAAAACTCTGACTTCAGATGATACAGCCCTAACCCATGAGATAATTGCTCAGGAATGAAGAAATGGCTGAGTCACCTACAAGACTGCATTTTAACTGGGCATATATTATCATACATACCTTCACTGAACTTTTAAAAAATAAACACAGCAAGATGAAAAAGTAAACAAAATGAAATGAAAGTACCAAGGGTATTTCCAGGGAATCAAGAATGATTTGGGTGAAGGCATAGTTCTCAGACTTTTGGTGGATTCTGTGGTATGTTGCCTTATTAATTTCTCTAGTCGTTTGTGTCTGCATTTAGATGCACAGTGGAGAAATTTGTTTAGATCTGGAAAATTTGAATCTTTAAAATTACCCTGTTTTTAGATTGAAGGTGTATGCAATCTCCTCCTCGTGGCTTCACTTTTATTAATTCATTCTTTGGGTTAGAGATTCATTCAGCAGATGACAACCTTTATTAAGAAATAAAAATTAATATCTTTCATTTAATTGTAGGCGGATATAGCTTTCATTCCAAAAACCCAGATAATCAAAATTTTCAAAAAAAAAAACAAAACAAATGAAGAAAGACAATCAGATGCCTTGTTCACTTTTTCTTGGAAAGAATAAAGGCAGAAGCACAAAGCTAGACTGGAGGCTTGGTTCAGGGGTAAAATGGTTGCCTCCCATGCGCCAGAGCCTGAGTCCTATTTCCCAACACAGAAATGGGGAAGCAAGGAGAAAAGAGGAAATAAAATTAAGCTGTTGCATATTCAATGGGCACCAAGGATTGGTTTAAGTAGAGCTTTGAACACCGACTCACAAATATTCATAGCAACCTGTTCCCTGTATGCCATCCTCCGCGGCTCCGTCTCTTCGCTTTAGACGGTCTCATTCTTCACCTGTGGAGTTCTATTAATCCAGCTCCAAATGGAGAAAGCATAGGCTTCTTGGTTTCCTGCTGTCAAGACTCTGTGGGAATGGAGAGCATGGTGTTTATGTGGGAAGGGGGAAGGGCTGTAATTAAGCAGACAGGTTTAAAGGATCACTTGGAAAAGACGAATATTCTCCCACAAGCCAGTGGTCATAGGTCAGAGGTCACACTTTCCTAGCTAACATTGTAGAACCCATTGCTGTCCCCTTTGAGTTCTTTTTTAATAAAGGACTATTAAAACTGAATAAAAGCTTAATAAGTAGATTAGTTAGAACAATAGTCCTCGTGAGAATGTTTTGATTCGGGGTAGAGCTGCTAAAGATAACCCTAAATGCAATCAGGTTGAGCTCTCTGGCTGTGTAAAAGGAAGGTAAGGCCCTGAGAGATTTCCCAACAGATGACATTATTTTTTAAGTGTCTCTTTCTACATTTAAATGAGTCTCTCCTCTGGGCACCAGCAACAAAACCTTTGTTAAGAATCACCAGAGAAGCAGAGTTCTGAATAGATGCTCAAAGGGAAATGATTTTTGAGAATTTGCTTTTTAGATGTTTCACATCAAAAAGATGGATGGCAGTGCATCCAAGGGGGAGCGCTTTGTGATCCTCCTCTGTCCTCTTTGTAATATTAAGGATCAAAACTCCCAAGGTGGCCTGAGATAAGGACAAAGAGAGCCGTGCAATTTTACTAAACACATACACATTATAAAGGGCAATGTGATCCAATGTCACCCAAGGTGCATGCACAGCCCCTCCGCTTTGTTTCATTTTATTAATTTCATGCTTTGGCCTGGAGATTCCTATTCACCTTCCTCTTCTCTGATACCACGGTTCTCTCTGTATATGAAAAGAATGAGACTCCGGAACAAGCCGTTCAGACTCGATTGTTCTAGCAACAATGGATGCTACTATCCAATCAAGTTTTTCCGAAGAGATAACACCATCCATATGGATACTCTGCCTTCCCTTCGGTGTGACATGGATACTTAGAGGGAGGCTGACCCTGTTTTCCAACTCTTCCCTTCCATTGCTTCTCCAGATTCTCTCTTCTTTGGCAGTTTTCTATGCCAGTCACCGTCAGTTTATGCATACTGTCTCAACAACTTAAATTAGTTAATACTGCAGAGTTTCAAAGAAATCTACAACTCATCTGTTTGCCACCATCTGGTCAACCGTCCCCTAACCCCCATTTACCCTCACTCTTTTATTGTCTTCCAAGCCCTTGCATTCAGTAAGAAACTGAATGTCTTGCTAAGAGAGACTGGGAGACCAGGTCCATTTCCATATATGTAAGCTTTTGAAGTCTTCTGTCACTAGATTAATCAAAGGAACTCTTTGCTTTGCCTGTCTGTGCTATTCAGCTACAATAACAAACGTTGAAAACTGTGACATTTTCCCTTCTACACTCTCAATTAAGCCTTTTGCCTCATGATGATCAAATTCTTAGGGGTTTAGTGCAAGGTATCCGTAAAAAAACTGACTTGGTCTCCTGCACACACCCCACCCCCACAGCCCTATGTGGTTACTGGTAGATCTCTGTTTTATACAGTTACTACGAATTAAAATGGAATTGCTTTTCAGACTGTTTAAATATTTAATGGTAGTCCTGAAATAATTGAAAAAGCTTTTGGGAGCCTGTCAGCCAATGAAAAACTTTGTGCTTTCAAGAAGCAGGGATCACTGAGTCATTCTGCTATGTTACAGAACAGCAATGGTAGAGCCTGATGTTTTGAAATGTTTCTCGAGTTCATTCTGTACCTGTGGGTCACAACCCCTTTGGCAAACTTCTATCTCCAGAAATATTTACATTAAATTTATACCAGTAGCAAAATTGCAGTTACAAAGTAGCAACAAAAATAATTGTAGGCTTGGGGGTCACTACAACATGAGGAACTGTATTAAATGATTGCAGAATAGGAAGGTTGAGAACCACTGATCTAAGGTCTAACTTGCCTGGACAGTTCTCTGTTGTAGGAGGCCATTTGTTTGTTCCTGGCTGCTCAGCCCCGAAATAACCACACAAAAACTATATTATTTGCAATATTGTTTGGCCAATAGAAGCGTATTGTTGACTAGCTCTTACATCTAAAATTAACCCATTTCCACTATTTTATATTTTACCATGAGACTCGTGGCCTACCAGTAAGTTTCTGTCACATCTGTCTCTGGCGGCTGCTACATAGCATCTTCTGACTCCACCTTTTCTCCCAGCATTCAGTTTAGTGCCCCCCACACCACATCCCTGCCTACCTCTATTCTGTCCAGCACAGTTCCAAGACAGTTCCTTTATTAACCAATGATATTCACAGCATACAGAGGGGAATCCCACATCACCTTCCCTTTTCTGTTTAAATAAAAAGGAAAGTTTTAACTTTAACATAGTACATATAACAAAACAGTTATCAATCAAGAATTACAGTTAGAATATTTATATCTACTTTATCTTTCATCATAATTATAACTATATATTCTTCATGTCCATCAAAGACTCCAGAAGAATATAATACACTGAAATAAACAGGAAATACATTGTATACAACTTCCAAAACTCTAGAATTGACAGAGACACCTGGCTGCCTGGACAGTCACCCAAAGTTCTTCTGTATTTGCGTCTCCTGACTCTGCCTTCTTTCTTCCAGCATTAAGTTTAGTTTTTCCCACCTATCTCTATTCTGCCTTGCACAGGCCCAAGACAGTTCCTTTATTGACCAATGGTATTCACAGCATACAGAGAGGAATCCCACATCAATTCTATATAAGTACATAAACAGATCGCTTCCCAGTTTTCACATCAGCAGCTTGGGGGAGGTCCCAACTGATACATTATAATCACCATCATCACCTTTTTTTGCAGGTTGGCAAACGAAGTAGTGTGTTTCATCATGGCATCTTCAGCTACATATGCCACTATAATCTCTATTCATTTCCACCCGCTGCCCTCTCTGTCCCTCTAGTGCTGGTATGTGGTTTTTTTTTTTTTAACCTTTTTCCAAGCAATTCTAACATCTAGTCAGGCTTGACAATCCTTGGACTAATTTTGTACTAATAAATGTCATTTTAATTGAAATATTAATGTATGTTACCTAAAAAGATGGTTCAGTGATTAAGCACACTGACTATTCTTACAGAGGATCCTGGTTCAATTCCTAATGTCTACATGGTGGCTTATAACCCCTCTGTAAATCCACAGAGGACTCTGTAAAGAATCTGATGCCCTCTTCTGACCTCCACAGGCAGGGCATACACTTAGTGTACAGATATACATAAAGGCCAAATATCCATATACATTAAGATAAAAAGAAAATAATCTTAAATACTTATGTATGTATGCATGCATATATTCACTCATTATCTTTGTAAACAATCATTTACCATCATACTATACATATTCCCTATATCCATGGTAAACGTATACTATATATAAATCAAGTCTATAGTTAGTGAACTATTATAGCCAGGATCCTCACAAATATTTTCCTTAAATTTGCACACAATTGCAAAATTGCATACTATACTTACAATTGGCCAATTCTCTGAGAAAGAAACATTTCAGTAGTCATGGTAATTGCTCTTTATTGAGTTCAGTGAGCAGTGTGCTGAGATCCATGTTTTTCATGCATTATCCAGCTCTCACAACAAATCTGTGAGACTAGTTTGTGTGTGTCGGCTCTAACGTAAGTCACACATTCTCTAGAACTCTTGGAGTGTAGTAAATCATGTGATAAAGCACAAGCTCAGCTCTCCAGGCTAACCTGAAACCACCCAAAGTCTATTTTAAAAAACAGCAATTGGAATGTTACAAAACAATGAAGCTTAGAACAGAACAAAAGCAATGACCAGCAGAATGAATACTTAACTCATGTGTGTACACGTTTTTAGTCTTTAAAATTGTAAGTAAATTGGTTATAGCACTGTTCAGTGTAGATTTATTCCCGTTGACATAAGACAATATCCAATGATGCGACCTTGTGAGCTAACCTCAGCTAAATGACCATTTGCCATATAGAAAAGTCTTCGAAACTATCTTCTCTCAACCAGGCTCTTAATAGAGGTTTAAATCTAACTGTGAGTGACGCTTGGTGGAAAAGTCCCTGCTTATGAAATGCAAGTTCTTGAGTTCTCTGGGGCCTGAAGAATCAAGCCAGGTGCTGCCGTATCTGCTTCCTAAATGAGAGGTTTACCATGACAGGCGGGAGTGAAGGTGTCTAGCCACACATCCACACCTGTTTCTCTTAGGAACATGCTTTTAGACACAGCGTTGACCCAAAGATGAAAGAGTAAGGATTAATGATAGACCGAATTATTCTAACATTAGAAAATGTTTTCTATGAAAAGTAAGACAAAAAAAATAGTCATACCCTCTCTGGCAGGCATCACAAACAGAGATACGTGAAGTCTCGCCTAACTGGCACCAACACATCAAAAAGGCGATGCTGACCCAGCACAGAGGCACATGTATACACAATTCACTTTTGAGGTTTTGTTTGTTTGTTTTGCTTTTTTTTTTTTTGAACCTGTCCTGGAACTAGTTCTTGTAAACCAGGCTGGCCTCCAACTCACAAAGATCCACCTTCCTCTGCCTCCCGAGTGCTAGGATTAAAGGCATGCGCCACCACTACCTGGCTCACAATTACACTTGTTATAGTTACCTTCATATATACATCCACTAGCAAGCCTTCATAGTGTAATGTCAATCATGTTGTGCCATTTAAAAGCCTTTGTGCTTTGGGTAATGGGAAATATTCTGTTTTTTACACTTTTGGTATTGTTTCATATTTTCCATTGTATGTTTGCTGTTTAATAATCACAAACAAGTGAAGTTATTCTGATATTCAAATTAAAAATATGTAGATTCCTCTTAATGCTTTTGCATGTCTCCTATACCAAAGCAAACTTGCTCACAGTCAGTTATGAGCTGGAGCTAAGCATAGTAGTATCTGCCTATTAACTCAACACCAGGAAGGCTGAGGGAGGAGGTCAGCACGTTTAAGTCTAGCCTGGTCTACATAATAAGATCCTAGCTCAAAAATATAGTTGAGTTTGAAAATAGAGGGTGCTGGTCTCAATGTCTGACTTTTAAGGAGAATCTACAGAATACTGTACATTGCTCTCAATTCTACACTATGTATTCCTTCTAATTAAGATGTAATGAACACATACCATGTATGTTATAGGCCACATATTTGAGATTATGCTAGGAAGACTTCATAGTTTGGCATAAGGGGTGCTTGTGGGAGCATTAGAAAATAATATTCAAGCTTGGAAAAGAATATACAAATAGCAGTTAAAACACTGACTTTTAAGTTGGTGGTCTTGGAACACAAGTAAAGCCGAGAGACCTCAATTGAGTCCACAGCTTCCGTTAAAATTGAACCCTAGAGACACCTTCTAGCAAGAACCTTATATTTTGGAGTACAGAGCAATTCATATTTTATGTACCCGTCTACTGACCTGTCTCTTTGAACCCTACAGGCACTTGGCAACTAATGAATAAAATAGCATTGTGTGCTCCTGGGCTATTGCAGACCCTTCTGCGTCTATAAAAGCTATCATTTCTCGAACATGCAGGAGAGGCTGTACCATAGAGAGGGCTTGTATAGAATAACTAAGATAGCATGGGCTAACCCCCAGGGGCACTAATGACATTGTATCCACAGAGCAAAGTTTGAGTATTCTATAATGATGTCATTAGACTCCTAACAAAAAACTAACCTATTGCTGACTAGAAATTTTCGATTTCATTCTTTTCAAAAGAGGAATAAACTCCAGGGTGTGTAGCTATGCCTGGGTATTGACATTGAATATCTGTCTGTGCCTCCGGTAACTCTGTTGAAACAGGCTGACCTTCTTGCATGCGGTTTAGTCAACTCAGCTGCCCTTTTGAGGGAGACAAATGAATTTCCAGGATTATGCAGGTCAGGTCACCTGGGGTCAAAAACTGATTATTCAGTCATGCTAGCACCTCTGTTCTACCTGGATGTCTTTGCATGCTCATTCGTGGGGTCTTCACCTTTGATTCAGTGCCCCAAAATGTTTATTCCTATGAAACTACATATGCAAGTCAAATGCAGACGCCCTCAACGGATGCCTGTTACACATTCAAATCCTTTCTCCTGGAGGCGAGTATGCAAAAATGACTGTCCCAAACATTTATTTGAAAGGCAGAATAGTAGGGGTGGGGAAACACAATTATTATTTTGAAAGGACATTACAAATTTGAGCCCAAGGTTGGCCACTTATTATCTGACCACAGACAAGGTATGTCAATTCTGCATGTCTCAATTTTCCTTGCTTGTGAACTGGGGTGGGTAACAGAACCCCTTCTTTAGTGTAAATCAAGTAAGACAAGGAAATAAATCTCTCAGTTATACTCAGACGGCAGAGGTAGCATTGATGAATGCAGGTTCAGGGGTACCCATGTCTGATATTTTATCGGAGGAGCATCAGCTGAGCGGAAATGCAATCTCTCTCAACCCAGAATGTAGATCGTGTTTGTGTTCGAGCTGGTCACACTGTCAGCTGTGAGGCTTTTATAAATGTCTTCCTATCAAAACAACACAATCTTTATGCCACTGGGTTCTGTTTAAGCTTTGGCCCCAGACAGCTCCAAATTTGCATTCCCTGAATATGCATTCTTTATTTCACTGTCTCACGAAACAAATGCACAGAAGTAAATCTTCAACTTAGAGTAACCGTTCTGTCACACTGACGTGCAGTCCAGGGAACAGCCGGAAAAAGAAGAGCCAGGTCACACGCTATGTGTAAGTTTTCGGACGATACCACGTAAGGCCCATGCCAATAAAATATAATGGGATTTTTAAAACCATGTTATAGCCTAATGAGATTGGCATGGTTTATTAATGGTCCGTGCCTGGTTTGAATGAGAAAGAGAAAGCATCTTGTATCTTGCTGTTTGGTGTGCTGCACAAAGATTTCTGCCTGTTTGCTGACATTTAAATAACTCTGAGGGTAGAGAGTCTGAGGGTAGGTTGGGGTTCTCAGCCAGAAAGGAATGTGTGTTCGCTCAGCAGTGTGCCTGCTCTTCCATTAGCAATCTTTGACTTCGAAAGTCGCTAACACCCACCAGGTAACTCTGCACGTGCGTCTGTTCTGCCCGTTGGAGGGCCAGCTCTGAGTGATGAACTCCTCACTGTGCCCGAGTATCACCACGACTGCCCTTCAATCAAGACATCTCTGGAGTCACAGGAAGAGAGATCATGTTTATAATAGTTTAGGCCATTTTCTTGACCATACAGTTTGATGATTTCCTATGAGAGGCAGTCTAGTGGCTTCGTGGTGGGAAGAGGGATTAGATTTTTGGTTCTGCTACTTAGAATAGTGTAGCCTGATTTAAGGAACAATGTACCTGTATCGATATAATGCAAAAAAAAGTCATAGTATGTAACACAAACAGGATGTGTGGATTTGTTGCATGTATTTAAGAACCAGCAACAGTTACGGTAAATCAGGGAAATATATTTTCAAGTTGAAAATACAAGACACATATTGTTTCTTTGTCTAGTGAGTCGATTTTTTCTAGCCCTCCAAAATGATACTTTTATAGGAAGTTTTTCTTATTTTTACTGTCCCCCATCATCCCATGATTATATCCCTTAGACTTGACTGATAAAGAAATGTCAGAGGCCAGTCTGACTTTTTAAACTGTAAGAGAATTTAAAAGCCCTGTTATGCTTGATAACAACCTGGAATAGGTTAGGTGAGGTCTCCAGTTCATTCACTGGCAAAGACGTTTTTTCGAGCTACCACTTTTTAAGCTCTCCATCACTGCAGCTGTGCATTTTAATATGTTTATGTATATATCATGGGTATACATTCAACACACAGGCAGTTTTTCCAGAATATGGATGTTACCAATATTGCTGATATAGAGGCAAGACCAATTCTTTCTGAACAGTGGTGATTGATCGGTTGATTTACATTCGATTTATTTATTTAGATTTGGGTTTAGATTTAGATTTAGATTCAGACAGGGTCTTAGATAACCCAGGCTGGCCTCATATTCACTACGTGGCTGCGGCTGGTTTTGAAGTCCTGCTCATCCTCCCAAGTTCTGGCATAATTTGTCATTTTTCCAAGAAGACTTCCTCAACAATGACCCCCACTACTCTTAGGCAGAAGCCAATGCATATGCCATATGCTTGACAGAGAAGTTTTGTATGAGTCATGTTTAACACATGTTCCCAAGTTTACTGAGAATATTCCTGAGCACCAAGAATGACAAATGAGGATAACAAGCAGGTGTGTAAAAGTTTGTTCCTTTTCAGTTATCATGAATGTTCCAGAATAAACCAGGAGCCATGCCTTATACTTTTATTGTTGAAGTGTTGTGTATTGGTAATTCTTAAAAGGCTGCAATAGTACTTTGAAATTCAGGGGTTGGAACACATGTAAATAATCAAGTATCAATGGAATGAACCTACTTCTCCTGTAGCAAAGTTAGGAGCATTTGGATTCCAAAAACCATTGACCATGTGTTTGATACATGTGAATACAAATGCAGTCAGCTGGTGCCCCATAAAGGGCTTGTGTGGAACTGTTTAAAAGTCTGCATCTCTGAGAATGAGCTTCAGAGCTCACCTTCCCTTTAAAAATGGTTAATGAAGGTATTGAGTGGTGGTGCGTGCTTGTAGTTGCAGTGCCTGGAAGTCAGAGACAGGCAAACCTGACCATCCAGGGCCGCATCCTCTCCATAGTAAGAGCCAGGTGAGCCTGGGCTGAATGAGATGCTCTCAGACAAAACAGAAGCAGCAGAAATCACCAAAACCTTTCCTTTCCTTTTCTAGGAAAGGAAAGGAAAGGGTGCTTGGGTATGAATGCTTTGAGACACCCATGACTCCCAGCAGCTTTCTCCTGTGGCTATAGTATATAATATCATTTTAATAATATATTCTATCCTCCACCAAAGCAATGCTCTATGTATACAGCTAAACCTGTCTTTCCCTTGCTCCTGAAATATGCTTCCAAAAGTTGTGACTTCACTAGAGGTGTGTGTGTGTGTGTGTGTGTGTGTGTGTGTGTGTGTGTGTGTAATGCTTTTGTCATCAGGAAAAAGTCAAACTAATTAAACTAGGTGAGAGCAGCCTACCTGGAAGTGACCTTCCAGAACCAGCTGAGGTCTGCAGGTACTTCTCTCAACTAAATGTATGCATGTTGTACAATGAGGGCACTGGGCGGTCAGCGGCCTTTCCCTCTGCGCTCGGCTCAGCCTCTCCCAGCTGCCTTTCAACATGCAGAGGACAAAGCAATGTCATCAGATCTCTTCCCCGGCGTCAGCCACAGATCCCCAGCCCTTGTTTAACAACACCGCGGTGTTGCCAGTTACTGCAGGGGAATAATAAACTTAAGATCATTCCTTAAACATAGTTCTTTTTAATTGTTCTTAACGATAAGTAAAATAACACCAAACAGTTCTAAGCCAGCAATTGCATTTACTTCCACTGTGTTATTACCATGTAACACCAAAATAGAAAGAATTAAAATTACATACATTTATATTATGATTTAATGAGGAAATAGGTGGCATAGGGAGTGACTGCTTTTTTTTTCTAGTCATTAATTCTTCTATGATTGTTAGCATTTTTTGGTTCTTCTCAATTGAGAGGAAAATCAAAGGTAAGCTTTTATCCTCCGCCAAAATCTATAGATATTTGTGGCTTGTGATTTCTTTATGTTTTTAGGCATTATTATTTCTAAAGCTTTTCTTTTCAATACAAAGATCTGCAGGAAACTTCAAATGTTTTCGGATCCACATACTGTAAAATGTGGTTTGAAATAAGTAGAGAAAAATTCTGTGACCCTATTCATTGATAGTAACAGAAATTTTAAGATAAATTTGAAGAGAATATCATCCATAGTGTTAATCTGTCTTCCACGAATGTGCTGGGTTCAAGCTATTTCATGGTTCATAATACATGAGCAGGAAATAGTCAACCTATTTTAGGTTTGTGTGTGTGTGTGTGTGAGTGAGAGAGAGACAGACAGACAGACAGAGACAGAGAGGCAGAGAGAGACAGACAGAGAGGCAGAAAGAGACAGAGAGAGAGAAAGAGAGAGAGAGAGAGAGAGAGAGAGAGAGAGAGCGAATGTAGGAATGTGTGCCATGGTATTGATGTGAAGGTCAAAAGACAACTCTGGGAGTAAGTTCTCTCCTGCCATCTTGTGGGATCTGAGGATAGAACTCGAGGGATCAGATCTCTGCACCAGCAGCTCCATCCACTGAACCGTCTTGCGAGCCCACAAGATGGAAATATGCTCAATGTTAACCCGTAGGCCATTGAATATGGATGTAGTAATCCAGTAAGATGTGGCTGCTGAAATAATGATATGAACAATACAGAGAATAAGACTGATGGTGTTTTTTACATTTTACAGTAATTAGCTCATAGACGTTCCTATCTAGGACTACTGTTGCTATGTCCAAAAATAGGTCCTAGCATATACAAAAGGTTAGGATTGGCAATGCAATGTGACCATCTCAAGACAGTAACATCACCGATGGCCTTTATATTTTTCATTTCCATAGTTTGTAGTTTGCCGTTTTGGGTTCTCTAAAAGAAAGTGCTTTATTTCTAAATGGGAATACATATATGTTCTTAACAGGCAGAGATGATCCATGTACTGTTATTGAGATGATGACCAAAAGAAACCATCTGAAAGGTTCCTTTGATGGCACTGGTGCATTGCTGGCTTCTAGGCACATTCTACACGGGCTTCAACCTTTCCTTTTCTTCAGTGATCTCAAGCCTGGGCCTTGTGGCCTCTGGCACTGTGGACTCCAGCCACTCGTTTATCCTTCTTTGGTTTCAGCCGCAGCCTGCTCTACATGAAAAAGCAATAGACAGAAAGGTGGCTCGCATGTGTGAGCATTCATTCCATCATGCCCGTAAAGTAAGTGAGTGACTGAAAGGGGAGGCCAAAGAAGCTCTTGCTGCCAATCTGGCTGGCACAGTAGCAGACAAGATGCCCTCTCTCATAGCCAATTTTCTTGGCTGACTTTGTCTGTATAATTGCTTCAAATCTGTATTTCCTTTACCTATCTTGCTTCGGCTAAAATGTTGAATATTGTATTTTCCCTCAAAGAATGTCAATAAAGATTTTATTTTTTTCAATTACTGTTGCAGAGAATGTTTTCCTTTAGGAAAACTAAAATTTAATAACTTTTCTTCGGCAAAGTTGACGATCTCTTTATTCTCTCTGTGATGACTGTACTCAATCAGCAGTCAGTTGGAAGCCAAGCTAAACATAAAGTGATTAAAAGAAAACCAAAACACAAATACACCCTCTTGAAAAGCTAATCACATTATGAAGCTCTAGGCGTAAGTTATGAGGTAGCTGTGGCTGGCTGGGTTTTGATGAAGTACCTATAATTTCATATCAGCTGCCGCAGGACGCGCTGACTTTCCTCGAACTTTAGAATGTGATTTACCCGGTTATCATCTATTTCTGTGCTCTTCAAGATCTACCCAGGAAAAAAAAATAGTATTAATATTATGTTAAACTGGATTACTGTAAGAGTTTCAATTTTTTCACATTCATATGCTGAAATGGAAGTGATAAAAATAAAATAGGTAATTCATTAGCTTTCAAAGCTCTGGGTGTTAAGGGGAAGAGCAATTTTCCCATGCCAGAAACCAGCATGAATTCATATGTTTCCAGTATGTACTATGTATGTACTTCTTTTGCAAATCCTCTTTAAATTAGGAGCTTTTGGAGTTGTTTTGCGTAAGGGAGAGATGTGGTTGGGATAAATTTCAGTGCGATCGATTCCTAGTTCTGCTCTTAACTAGTCTTTTGGACCAGGGCACACGCAAACTTTTACTTCAGAAATGGTAATTTAATAAGGAAACCCGAGAATCTGATTTTTCAGATTGCCTTCCTGGTATGTGTTATTAGAAATTGACACTGTCTGACATGATAAGCTTTGTAGATTTTTATGCTGAATCAATATTCTCCAGAAGAAAATCTGATCATATTGATGGATTTAAAGTGAAGTCTCTGGCCCTACCCGTCGGAAAATGAAATCTGGACCCTTTACAGTGGTCACTGTGATGGTCTAAAAGATTGCGCTTGAAATAATGGCTCCTATGGCTTATGCTTTATCGTGATGACAGCTCTTCTGCTGGCCAAGGAAGACTTCACACTTAAGAAATGCATGTTGCTAACCACCTGACCAAGCATTATTAGTCTGTCTCTTCATTATCTTCCCCTTCTCCTCATCATTCTTCAAGATACAGACTCTGGAGACTCTATCCTCCAGGCTTTAGTGGACTTTTCTTCACAGCATTCCTCTAGGCTCCCTGTTGAATGATTTCCTTAATCATTCCATTCTTATAATAGATATTTAGTCTAGTATATACTAGATATAGTAATAGGCACTGGGGGTGATTTAAAAAATCTTCTCTTTATATTACTTATAGACTTGCATAGAATTTAAACAAATATATTAACTTAAAAACAACTTCATAGGAAAGAAATAGGGAAGAAGTTTCTAGGCAAAAAAAAAAAGCATCATCAAGAGATTTGAGGCAAGTGAGAGAAAGAATGTTCAAAGACCAAAACCATAGGTAAGAAGAGTGTTTGAAATGAAGAGGAGGTACTGAAAATGGTGAGACATTCGAGTGACCTCTTGGTTATCACTGGAAGGCTGATTTAAGGGTAGAGGAACAACTTAAGGAGGGAGAGCCATCAGAAGATGTATGCCTTGGAGAATTTTGTCTGCTCAAGTGTGGAAAACACAAAAATACAAGTCCTAACTATGACAGAATAGATACCAGAACATGGGTAGTAGAGGATGGTGGCCCAGAGTAGCTAGGCTGAGTGAAAGAGATACCAAAGAGAGTCATCATCATCCCCGCGCATGTGTGGAGGGGTATGTTCAAAGACTTCCAGAGGATACTAGAGGCTGCAGTGAGGACCAAATAAATTCTTTATATACTCTGCTTTTTTTTCCTGTATACATCTGCAATAACATGTAACCATAAATTAAACACAGTAAAAGATGAATAATATAATAAACTCTCTCCAAATACTTTATATTCTTTCATCTTTTCCTTTAAAAGAATAACTTTATGAAATCTTTGTTATTTCATTACTACCACCACTAGACGTGGACTTTGGGGCCATTGAATAAAATAAAGGTTACTTGGACTATCACCGTGGCCCTGCAGTGGCCAATGTGATGACAAGAGACTAACAGGTGGGTAGTACCTACAGCGCAGATATGCTGGACAAAGGGATATGTTATGACCTTGGAGAGGGCCATCTGTTTCTTAGTCACTTTTTAGTAGAAATATCAAAAATCAAGAAGATAGGTATGACTCCAGCCCAAAAGGAAGATGGTGGACTCTAAAGCCTCCTTCTAGGACCCCAGCTCCACCATTTGAGAATCTTCACCTATCCCTTGGCCTGCTCCACAGATTATCCTCCTTGTGTTGCCATTGGAGAGCTTTTGTCAAGGACTCACATGCTCCACGGGAAGCCTTCCCCTCTTGGTTCTTCTGGGAACCCCTCTCCCCCAGGGGTCTGGGTTGAGAGGTGGTGCGCAGCACTACTAGTACGCACCTCCACTTCTGTCTGGAACTCTAAGTTTCTCTGCAAATGACCCTTAAGGAGAAATGGACAACCAGCTCATTCTACAAAAGGCATGGCGAGAAGATTGGAAGCTGGACCCTTTCTTGGCTGAGTCAGGGCCATCTCTGCCCTCCCAGTCATGATTCAACCCTGAATAGCCACAGTCTGAACTTCAAGCATCACTTCAGTGACCTAAAGCCTGCCAAGCCTGGGTACGAGAAAAAAAGATAGAAACCCCCACTCAACAGAGTGAGCCAGATATCCATACCAAAAGACACAGCCAGCTACCCAACTCCAGATGCTTAGGTCCCGTCATACAAAGCACACCACAAAAAGCAAAACAGCATTCTGTCTAAATAACTATGAAATCCTCAATGGTTCCCAATGAGGGTGACTTAGATGACACTCAGAATAACAAATTCAAAATAACAACTATAAATGTGTTCAACATCGCAAAAAGGACATGAATAAATCCTGGAATGAAGGACAAGAAAACACAAACAGGAAGATAATTTAGGCTATGAAAATTGAATTTGGCAAAAGATAAAAATATTGAAGAAAACACAAACTAAAATAAAACCACTCTATGAATGCTTTTGAGTCCCCCCCCCCACACACACACACAAGATGGAATTCACACCTAGCTACTCTAAACCCAGTGTAAACTCGTGAGTGAACAGGACTTATGCCTGAGGGGATAAACCTAAAACTGTTGTTTAGATGAATTGCCATGGTGCCAAGGCACTTTCCAAAGATTTCTGTTTATAGCCATGAACAAATGCTGCTTCTAGCCTTCATCGGTGAAGCTCTCGGTACAAAGAACCGTAGTGAACACAGAGACACATAGATGCTTTAAGATACTGACGACTTGCTCAGTCCTCCACGACACATTGATCTCAGCCCCTTTAAGCCTCAAGGAACACTGCAAAAAGAGAGGCAAAAAGAATATGAGAATGAGAAGATGGGAAGAAAGGCTGTGGAACGCTGTCTTCTGGGCACGGCAAACCGCTCAGAAATCGTGGCAACTGCACTGGGCAGCTACAAACCTGGGCCTATCCACAGACATTTATGGACTGAGGGGGCCTCCTAGAGCCCAAGATCCCTGCTGAACTATGGGTTACTTACACAGTCTGGAGGATGAGCTGTCGTTCTCTTCATCTCTACATCCACTGAGGCTCTGACTGGGCTCCAGGGCGCAGTTTCAAATCCCTCATCATACAGGTTATTTTAGGTAATCTCGATGGGTATCATAAAGAACAAGAAAAACAATAAAACCTGATCAATGTGAGGAAGTCGCCTTTGGGGGAACAGATAAGTAACAGAGATGAGAGGGGATGTGGGGAGAGAAGGAATTTACTGTAATCAGAATGCATGTTATACTATTAGAGAACAAATGCAATAAAAGTTTTCAAAACTGAAAGATGGTTCCTATGATGTCATCCTGGGTTTGGTTTGCGTGTGTACAAATATTGTTGGCCTCTTAGGAAAATATTGTTTATATGAAACAGACTAACGTTCATTATGCTTATCATTAAAACCAAGAGCGTAGTGGTGTTTTATATAAACATCTGGTTGGATGTAATAGAATCCCAAAAGCTGCTGATAATTGGGTTTGTGTGAGAGAATAAGCATAAGCAGCATTAGAAATAACATTGTCACTTTCTCCATGGCCCAAATAGCATGGCTTCCTGAGATAGGAAAAACCATATTTGTCAGACAGGAAATTTATGTTCCCATGAAAGGGGCACCTGACATTATAATGAAACTCACAAACGCATGTAAAGAGGTTTAGAAGAAAACAAAACGCTCCAAAGTGCAGAAATAATTGATGGAATCATAATAATGCTAATTTTAATAACAATCAATCTATGAATAGCCTGCCAGCTTTACCCTCTAACACATTGTACTCTTATTTATGATCATTCTAATGTAATTGGAAGTATTTTTCAATTAAAAATGCATGTAGTACTTGGACAAAAGAAATGTTTCTTAGGTGGCTGGCTGGTAATTGAGCTTGCCTCTGGTTCCTCTAGCCTTAAAAAAGGATGCATTGTAAACTCTCCATAGATGCAGTCATGGGAAAAACCAAGTGCCTACTCCCACAGCTGGCGAGGGGACCCTCAGTGCCAGCTCCTCTTCTATCATAATCAGTCAAAGAATCCTGACTCTCACTCATAAAGTGCACACCGGGGCTTCCTGATGCGGTCTTTAATACTTGCTGGATGTTTCTGCAGAAGACAGATGGTCTCAGCCTTGGCCACCTGTCCCAGTTGGTTGATGCTCTTTCCCAACGAAGCTGCCTGGTGCTTAGTTCTCATGTGGCTGAGCACAGGGGTCGCCTTTGTCTTACATTGAGGGACTGGGGGGAACATTGAAGCTTTTGCATCCTGGAAACTCAGTCTATGTCCCATGCCTTACCACTACAGTATGTCTAACTCAAGACTGAAGGCACACATTGACATTTTATACATAGAGTGTCTCAATGAATTATTGATGGAAAACAGTCTGTGATATACAAAACTAGAGCTGTTTACCTAGAGATACATGGTTTTCTATTGGAGGCCAAATTTGAGCCCAAAAGTAAGGACTGATTCCTCACCCCCAAATCTCTTGTGAATTGTTCTACATTTTCCAAGTAAGAAACAAAGGAAGAATTTGTTTGCAGTACTTCATTGTATAAATAAAAGATGCCATGAAATATGCTATTTTATAAATATCCAATTATTTCTTCTATTATAACGAGTCCTTTTCTCACTGAGAATGGTGGTAGTTGTTACAGTCATCCTGAAAAGAACACCTACTATTTTAGTATCATTGTGTGCATTAACTCGGTTAATCTGTGCACATTGTTAAGAGATATCTCATTTCAATCAGCATCTTAAGTTATTGGTGGAAAAATCTGCAACATACAAAACCAAAGCCATTAGACTAGGGATATAAGGCTTTCTATTGGAAGGACCAAATGTGAGCCCACATGTAAGATCTTGGGGTACCTAGCCCTCCAGCCATCAATTTGGACTTGAAACTGTCTTGGTGGCTTTGACAGTGGAGTGATATTTAAGAGACTCTGAAGGGCTGCTGTGCAGTTGATAGTCATCAATGAATAGGCCTCCCTCCCCTTTGCTCTCAAGCTTTTTACCACTTCAGAAAACAACTTGAAGAGAGATTTGTGGGATGCTTGCACCACTGCGTATGAGCATATTTTTGAAGGCGACCCAAATGTATAGTTGAGAGAGGCAATGAAACCTCTGTGCAAATTGGAAATTATCTAGCCCTTTTATTTCAAAGCAAGCTCTACCCCTCCTGGTTCATACCACAAACACATCGAACTCTAAGTTGCCACATGCTGTCTTGGATTAACTCTCCAATAACCCAAGCAATAAACACTCCTTCTCCCACAGCAGACCCCACCTCTTTCTGTCTCTCCCCCTTTTCCCTCCCTTATTAGTTTCCTTCTTTCCTAAAGAGTTACTGCCCAGATCTTTTCGAGGCTGTGGGAAAGAAATGTATATTTCGTATCTCTGTGGTTGGTACTGCGGATCCATTGCTGTATCCGTCATTCTTGTTCAGGGGAAATTTACTCTTACCTTTACGAGATGCTGCCTCTTGCCACTGCTAACAAAAAACATTGTGAAAATGTAAAGCACTTTTCAGGTCAGAAAACTCAGTTTATTTGAAACCTCGTTGAACACAAATGTGGAGTGGCAGCAGCTCATGATAGACAGGTGCCTTTGTGTGCTAGTGCTGCTGTAAGAAAGGATCATATGCCCACGAATTTTTAAACAATAGGAATTTCCTCCGAAGCTTTCAGGAGCTGAGAGGTTTACACTGAAGATCGGGGCAGATATGGAGGTTTGGCAGGTAAGTCTAGTGAGGGCAGTGTCCTTCTTCCTTGAAAATGGCGCCATCCTAATGAACCCCTCTTAGATAGCAAATCCTGTCCCCTCACTGAAGATCCAAGGGCCAAAAGGGACCGCAGACCCGTGGGAACCTTCTTACAACGTAACTTGTCCATTCATGAGGTTGCAACCCTCCCGGCCTAAAGAACTCTTGAAAGATCAGCATCTGCTCCTAAAATGTGGCCCTACTGTGCATAGGGAAGAAAATATAAACTGTGTCAAAAAAAAAAAGCTATGTCTTTGTTGCTGCTGGAAGGCCACGTTTTGTTTTTAAAGATGGTTAGAGAAATAGAGGGGCTACAGTACCAGGGACAGATGACTCAAAAGGCTTTCTCAGAAGTGTTACACTTGGTTACCCACTTATAGAGTCAGATAATTGCCACTTTGTCCATCTAGATAACACGAGTTCCAATCTAGCATGGCCCTGATTAGTGACATTATCTCTAGGGAGTCACCACCTTGTAGCTTCAATTTCCTCTTCTCTAAAATGCAAATACCGAAAGTATGTTTTCCATAAGAGTGGTTTAATGATTCGATACAATAATGCATTAAAGCCCTTAGTGCCTGGCACATCCCTGGACTTGGACCTTATCGATTACTTATTAGTATTCACCCTGTTTCACTCTGCATCCCCCAGCACGAGGCTTCTTCCTTTAGTGAGATGCACGGAACACACGCACATAAGCAAGATTGGCCATTGCCTTTGTGAATGTGTGAGGGAGACATAGTCATGTTTGATGACCAAGAAAGATCATTTCAGAAAGAGGCTCTGGTTCTCCTATCCTTAGTACTTTAGATTAGGGGTGGGCAAGGCAGCTGTCTTAGGTGGGAAATGATGCTCATCCCCCTGATGGAAGGGGGTGAGAGAGGCAGAGCCGATGTGTGGAGATTCGATTCCTCGCAGACGTCTCCTCTGAGGCTCCAAAGGTCGCTGTGTGTTTACATGGAAGTCCCCCTGTCCTCCAGGTGCTGTCAGCACCAGCCACTTGGATTCAGCAAGGACTTTAAAATGGAAACACGTTTACAAAGGAAGAAGGCAGGTAGGTCTCAGCAGAAGTGAGGCCTGATGAGTTACTATGGTTACCTCATTCACTATCACAAGGGTCAGTCTTACAGAATCAGATAGTGTTCAGAAGAAATGTTCTGGAATTTTTTTAATGGTCAATCTGACTATTTGCGATTTAAGAGAGAGAGAGACAGAGAGACAGAGAGAGAGGGAGGATGAACACACCACAATATCTTTGCTGGACTGCCCGGAACCACTAGAGCAACCAATAGTGTAGACATTAAAGAAGACCGAACCATAAGAAGTGAGGAAGTCCACTGTGTTTAGAGTCCCGCTTTCCGTTCTCCAGTCCCATGCGGAAATCCAGGGAGAAAGAAAATATCGTGGACCAGAATGGTCCCAGCCTCCTCTGCAGGTAGGCTCCTATCAATTGATAAGTCCACTAGCAGTTTTTTAAGTGTGCAGTTCAGAGTGTGTCCTTGGAAAGCCTGTCTAGGACGTGGGTGAGGAGGTATCTGTACTTTAATTGGATCATTTGGCGTTTTTTGCTGCTGACCTTTCATGACGCGATCTCTGATAATCTCAGAAAATTACCGCAGGGTCTACCAGGGGTGCCTAGAAACAGCTTGTTTTATTTTGGCTATTTTTAAACAAAATGGCGCCTGGGTTACAACCGATTCATTTGCATACGAGAGAGCCTACCTACCTGGGTGAACTCTCTGTGGAGTCCATTGTGCTCTAAAGGGAGGAAAATGACCACAAAGAGAAACATGTTCGTTCTGCAGCTCATTTACCATTTAAAAAATCTATTTCTCTATCCTCCTAATGTTCGTACTTCATTCTAGCTTCACGTGGATTGATATGCAGTTGTGTTCACCTGTGTCCCAGGATTGGGGTCAGGAGTTCACAGATGTTTCTGTGGAGGTGTTTTCAAAGAAATTCTAAATGATTAAGGTACTTTGAGTATAAAAAAATTAAGTTTTATGTATCCAATTATGTACTATTTATAGCGGTAAAATCAAGCACTACAAAAAGAGGTTGAGGGTTTTTTTTTCCTCTTCTTATTCTTCTCCTCGTCCCTTCTTTTCAAAATGGTACATTTTTCTATGTGTTGGAAACATCAGAATAAACAAATAAGCCTAGAAAAAAAAAATAACCGCTGAAAATTGCCTGCAATTTTACCATTTAGCAAGACTCACTGTGAACACTGTGAGAAAAGTGCTCAGAGGGCTTTCTCTACAATAATACATGATACAATTTAAAATAATAATATTCACATAGCACTCCCTGTATGCCAGGCACTGTGAAAGACACTGAACACTTAATCCTCCATGAACCGGGGACACCGCAGAAATTGCCTTCAGCGGGGCTGTAAATGTAGTGAGCCTGAGGAGGGAGCCTTGGTCTGTGCGCTACAGTCTGCCTGTTTTCCATGCCATCCTACAGCCTGCTTGCTACAGTTCGGGAGACCTCACACTGAGCAAGCCCTGTAGCCTGTTCCCCAACCCTTAGCGTCCTTCCATGGGAGGGCTCCTCGCTGTGTTTTCATCAAGCCTTGGTATCACAAGGCCCTTGCTGTTTTTCAGTTTTCTCATGTCTTAGATTGCGAACTTGGCTCCCATGTTTTTAGGCATTCGGGGGGGGGGGGGGGGGGCGCTGTTTTAGATGATTACTCAATGTGTTTACAACTGGAAAGGCGTGTAGTAGACGTGTCTAAAGGAGCCCACAGCGGGGGCCACGTACCCGGCACCCCTTTACAGAGTGTTTAATTGAGGGGTGGCTGTCTTCGTCCTCGATGCGCCACAGTTCTGAGGAACTCGTGGACTAACTTTGTTTGAAAAACAAAACAGATTGCACGTTGCAAGACAGAGCTGCTGGCAAAATGCTCCATCGTGTCAGATTTATACAAACCCATCTCCTGTGTATTGCACCATGTCCTAGAAAACTGAAAACCATGAAAACAAGCGCTCATATTTTAAGGAACTCAATGACAGCTGATAAAATATTGCATTTTCTCTAGCAGTTTTTACATACAGCTTCCACCTTAAAG
This sequence comes from Microtus oregoni, assembly GCF_018167655.1. Classification (NCBI taxonomy): domain Eukaryota; kingdom Metazoa; phylum Chordata; class Mammalia; order Rodentia; family Cricetidae; genus Microtus; species Microtus oregoni. The sequence continues at coordinate 11,765,727 of NW_024543086.1, forward strand.
AAATGGATTTGATGGGACTAGGTGGTAATTTTTTAACACAAGCGGTGACAAAATAAACACCATCTGTTAGTATTGACTTATTCCACAGCGTTCTCAGCCTGGGTGATTTTATTTCACGTTTTTCAGAAATGGCTAATGACACATCTGGTAGTCAGCGAAGGTACACTCTGGGTGATTAAATGCGGTCATAAGTTTACACAGAATGCTGACAGGACATTTTTCCCCCTTCCCATTATAACCAATGGGGCACGTCTGAGTCCTGGCTAGCTCTTCATTCTAAACTTTGTGTGGAATTATCTGTTTGACAGTATGTGGACTTTTGGAACGATGCTGAGGTCCTCTGAGAAGTAGATCTTAAGACAGAATCGGGTGCGAGAGATTTATGCGGAAAGAATCTAGGAAGACGGAAGTAGAGCTACAGGGTAGGAGATGGCCTTCATCCACCAACGTGAAAGCTGTTGTCAGCTAAGGGGCGTAGGGACAAAGAGGGTTATGGGATAGAGGGTCATGCTATGACATGCTCAGAAAACATATCAAGATATTCGGATTTCCAGGAGCCAAAAGACGCCCATTGGAGACCTTCCACACTGAATAGAAATGGGCAACCATGCTCAGTCTTTGGCTCAGAGTACCCTATGGGGAAACCCAAACCATGTGTAGCTGCAATGATGAAGGCAGAAGGGAACAAGAGAGACCTTCCATGAACTATGTTGTGACTGCAGGAAACCTAACAGGTGTATTTCCATCTGTACACAGGTGGTACCAGAGAGATGAGCTTTATTATCTCTTCCTGGATGCATCTCCATGTGTCTTTTTTTTTTTTAAAAAAAAGGAAATGTAAGCACTGCCAGATAGAAATACTTAATCAGCCATTGTGTGGCCTCATATGTAGTAGTGAAAATGAAGGTCTCTGATTGTCTAGTGGTGCCATGCAGTCCTGGGTATGTGTTTGTGGAACACGATTGGGAAAGAACCCACTGTAAAAGTCATGTAAAAGCATATCACATATATACATGGTACGTGATATTTAATAAGAATATCTCGCATCCACACATGGTTATCATATATATAACCACACAGTATATCATATATACCCATGCATGATATTTAATAACTATGTTTCTGCTTTATGAATTTATCCTACTAGCTTACCCTTTTGTATTCTAGAATATGTTTCTTCTTCTTATAAGAATAACATTTATTATAAAGCCATGGGCTGTGTCATACAGACACCAGCCTCAGATGCCTACTGATACCCAGTCTCTCGATTGCATATGAGGGCATTAAATGGCCACCTGATTTTAACTAGGCTTGGATGAATCCACGCTGTGGTCCTCACATGCTGTCATGTCTCTAAAGGATGCTCAAATGCAGTATTTTCAGTTGTCTCTCCTCCATGACGTTTCAAGCAGCACACATGCACACCAGAGGATTATCACAGTTCGGGGTGGGGGGCTGTTTTTAGTAAGTTCTACTAGTTAGGGGAAGATGAACAGTATTTAACATGGCTTGCGCCCCTCTCTGCTTCCGATGCTCCGGGACACATACTGCTGCGGGTTTTGATTACAGCCGAAGGTGCTAACGTTCTGCCATGTTTCTCCGTGGTCTGTGAACATGGAACCTCTACCTCCTTGGTGGATAGAAAAATGATCTACAAGGACAGGCGGAATTTGGAAAGAATGCATTTTTCAGTCACTCAAAACCCAAAACCATATTTTGAAGGGCAAAAGGGGAAAATGAACGCTTGGTTGCAAAACCACCTTCCTTAATGTTTGGAGTCTTCCGTGCTAGGTAGGGCTATGTTTTCATTTGCTTAGGTAGATTTGCTTATTTTTTCTTAGTTTTTATAAGAAGTAGGACATGAGATCCAGAAACATCTATTGGCATCTCATTGGCCCACAACTTGAAAGAACAAATCAGGAATAAAGACGTTTCTTCCTGTTCCTCCTGAGTTTAAACACAAAATAGAGCAGCCAGTTTGCTGTTTTAAATCGCATTCCTTTCCATTCAAGAAGGACTTCTGCTATTGGTGGATAGACTCGTCTTCATTCTGCTATTGGTGGATAGACTCTCCTTCAAACAGCAATGCACACACCACACACCCTGTCACCTCACCACCTTTGCTGCTGAAGAGTCATGTTACTGTGGATTCATTTTTCCACTTCTTAGATCTTTATTTTTCCATCAGTAAATAAAAGAGATTTAGTTAGATGCTATTTACCACACTTCCTATTTCTTAATACCATGCTTTTTCAGCTCATCTGTAATAACGCCTGTGAATTTGCTACATGTGTTATACTTAAAGCAATACCTCCTTTAAATTAAGTCTTTCTAAAATAAAAATAAAGGGACAATAGTTAGAGGGGAATGCCAGCATGAAGTAATAAGTAATTGTAGATAGATAGAAGTTACAATAGTAATAATAGATAGAAAACAAAAAGAGAGGTGATAGATGGATAGCTATTAGATAGATAGGTAGATAGATAGAAAGAAAGAAAGAAAGAAAGAAAGAAAGAAAGAAAGAAAGAAATTGATGAACTGGAGAAGTCTCAAGGGTTGAAGGAAGATAGAGAAAGTCCTCGCTCTGGGGCCAATCCAATCTTTCGTAAGAGTAGACCCATATTGAAAGTGTGAGATACACCAAAAACATTCCTGAAATGGGAAGCTGACTGTGAGCTTCTCAGCTGTGCTCTACGGTACTGTTTTAGGAGACCCGGGTTCTTCACTGAGCCTATGTTGGGCTGCAAACTGTCGACCTCCCTGCAGCCCTGCTTGTGACTCTCTCCACCTTCGGGCCACCCTCATTCCTTCATAACTCCCTCAAATGATCTAGACATGGATCTCCCATCCAACGGCAGGGCTCCACTCACCATATTGCAAATCTCTGACAGACCTCAGGTACCCTGCTGACAAGGTTTAGGAAGGGACTTGGCAGATCGTAGTAGGCCAATACATATTAAAAAGCCAAATGAATTGGCCCAGAGCAATTGCCCCCATTTGCTCTGACTTTGTAAATTGCTTCCTAATTCTGGCTGTGCAGTCGTGTTACCTGGGGTTCTGGTGGTAACACAGTTTTCCGGATCATCACCCAGAGATGGTCTGATTCAGTGTGTCTTGGGTGAGGCTGAGGAACCTGGATTCTTAGTTAACATCTCAGGTGATTTGGACCCAGCCAGGAACCGGGCCGCTATTTGGGAATTGCTCTCAAGGGGGACTATTACTAGAGATGGGACCTCGGTGTCTGCACCTTTTAAGCCACACTGCCTATGTTGTGGGCTCTTCATTAACGGATTTCAAAACACAGAGCTTAAGGGCTCATCCAGTTGGGAGATGTGCTTCTGGCAAAAACAACTGTGTTTACTCAGACCCAGTAAGCAGGGAAGTAGGAAAATGACTACCCAGTCAGGTGCTACCACCCCGCCAAAGAAGACGGATTGATTAGGTTAACAAATAAAGCGTTGGCCTGCTGAGAAGCTGCCCAAACGGCCTTTGGGTTTTCTTCTTGAACAGCATCAATCCACTGTGGAATTATGGCAGATGGACCGCAGTGTTGCATGTGTTCATGCTGGGAAGGAGGCCATCGCTAGTTCTTCTGATCCCCCAAAGGGCTGCCTGGTTGGCTGATGCAATTCGAGTTGGCAGCGTGCAGTAGAAACTGAGAGCCCCAGCTTCGGAGTCAGGCAGCCCTGGGTCTGAAACACAGAATGGTCGCTGATTAAAGTGAGACACGAGCCTTTGTGGAACTCGGATGATTCATCAGTAATTAAGGATGCCATTATCTAACTCATGAGTTCACGAGGACCAATCAGAACAGAGTACCTGGCGTTTGTACACAGGCTACTCAATAAATGAAAATAACATAGCCTTTGAGAAGCCTGACTTATAACAGCCCGGTGCCCCAAAATTGCCCTGCCAAATCTCCAGAGTCTGGGGGGGGGGGGGGGGGAATGTCTACATCGATCAAGAAGCCAGCATATCTGGTATTAGGGAAAAACAAAACAAAGCAAAACAAGACAAAACAAAACAAGGTGGAAGAAGTTGAGCTTGAAAAGGTGTTTAAAAGTCTCTCATCCAACTTCAGCGGCTCTTGGCTCATGCATAGCTAGAACTTCCCTGGCTGATTTTCCCATGTCATGCTGGAAGTGGAATCCAGTGTCTTGTACATGCTACAAAGGTACTCCCAACTAAGCTTGATGCCCAATATCTGTTTTTACAAGTCAGTGCTTCATTGTATAGTTTAGACCGACCTTAAACTTACTATGTAGCCCAGGCTAGCCTTAAATTCTCTGTGTATCCCAGGCTAACTTCAAGCTCATCATCACCTCAAGTCCTGGGATTATAAGTATGTACCACTATGTCTATCTGAAAGTTAATTTTTAATCAAGTTGGACTGCGTTTCCCCTGAAATGTTGGACTGGATTCCATTTTGGCTCTCCTAAGGAATAAATAAGCAAAGGAGAGATTCCTGGAGGACTGAGGAGATGTCAGATGTCAACAGTTGGTGTTCATTCCTCGAAGGAATTTATATGAAAATGTGAGGTTGATTAAGGCAAAGATAATCAAACATGGATAGGCGTAGCAGGATAGGTGGTGGTAAAATATTAAATCTCAGTCTATTCTATATCTAGCCGTAGACAGGCAGGCAGATAATAATGCCAAGATCGACATTTCCTTTAAGGGCTTTGCCCAGTGTGGCATCTATGTGGTAGGGTCCTGTCATCACCATATAAGAAATGTAGTCGATTGTGGGACTGTTCCTTACGCAATGTTAGTGACGCATCCTCCAAAGATGTAGCTACAGGTTGGAATTCCGCAAACCCAGTGTGATCAGTCTTGTTAACTATGTAAAAGAATAATAATAAATCATGGAAAAATAAATCATGGAAGCAGAACACTTTACTTGATGAGGAGTACTCTTTTGCAGTTCCATCTATCAAAATTTCTAAGAAATATATCAATCCTTGAGTGGGGATTTTAGTGTTTCCAGACATATAGAAAACTCAGTCTCCAAACCATTATCTAAGTTCCCCTATTTCCTGCACCTCATTTGCACTTGCTAGTGTATATATACATATGTGTGTGCACATATATATGTATATGTGTGTATATATGTGTGCATGTATATATATATATATATGTATATATATATATATATATACATGCCTAAATTTATAAATGCAATCCACTCAGTACATGTGTTACTTGTATATATATGACCTCAGGGCTGACTGCTTGATATTGGATAACCAAACGGGAACTCTGCCTTTCGGAACACTATTTCTCCCTCTCTCAGCATCCCTTAGTTTCCTATAGTTCTTTGTCTGAGGTTGGATTCCTGTGAGATATCCCCCCTTTCATGTTAGCATGTCTATTGTTGGCTTCTTGTTCAGGTCCTGTTTGAGCAATCATGTTGATGAGAATGAAACATCATGGGGGTAGCATCTCTGACATTTCTATAAGATGAAATTTCCCAGCAAACTTCCTGATCGTCTGGTTCTTGCAAGCTTTCCATCTTCTTCCATTATGATCGCTGATCATTAGTTGTAAAACTTATATTATAAATGTATCAGTAGGGACTGGACATATATAATCACTTTTTTCTGCATTTTGGTCTGTTGCAGTTTTCTGTAATGGTCTCCATCCATTGAAAGAAAACATTTATTTAATGAGAGGTGAGACCTATACTTACCTAAAAGTACTTTTATAAATATTTAAAATGTAGCTAAGAATTATGCTGACTTAACAGATCCAGATCCATGATTTCATTAGCCTCAGGTTTCCAGTACCACACCAGACTTCTCTCTAGGTAAGTAGGCCCACTGAGAGACTGTTGGTTACTACCATGGCATGTATGCCACAATTGCACTCTTAGGATTGTTATGCCATGGTGCTCACTGTTTTAGTCCATAGTCATCCTGTGGGTTAACACTGGTTGCTTCCCTCTTTTGGAAGCTTTCATGGCACTTTCTGTAGCACGGAAGCAAGTTCCCAGAGAGGGTGTTTTCAGGTCAGATCCATCTGAGATCATCTAGGTCCTGGGTCTAAAGGACAGGGTGTGTTTAAATGGAATTTAGCTTTAACTTCTGGGAGGCAGCTAAAGGCTATACCCATAGCCTATAATGTTACAACTCCTCCCGAAAGGGAGTTTTTCATGTCTGATGTTGAGGTTTTTGTTAGATAGTCTATGAATTTGGTGGAGCATTGTCAGCCCAGATGGAAAATGAAATTGTTTAAGCTGTGTGTGTGTGTGTGTGTATGTGTGTGTGCATATACACAGACTTAAATACATATATAATGTAATTTTAGGTAGACAGATTATAATATGATTCCTTATTACTTTTTTGGACATGCATCTTGCCTTATTAGGTATTTATCACTCTCTTCATTTTTTAATTAAAACTACCACCAGTTTTTCCCATTTTCTTCTTCAAATCACTTGTACCCTGCTATGCCCCTCTCTGTTGCTTCTCCACCTACTCCCCTTGGTCTCTTTTCACCTTCCTGGCTTCTGCAATTACTCCAGGTTATATATTCACATATAAAGACATGGACTAGGGGCTGCAGGTGAGAGAGAATATGAGGGGTTTGTCTTTCTGGGTCTGGGTTGCCTCACCCGTTATGATCTTTTCTCTTTCCATCTATTGACCTGTAAATTACATACTTTTATTTTTCCTTACAGCTGAATAGTATTCCATAGTGTATTGTGTACCACATTTCATTATCCACTGTCAGCTGAAGGACATTTAGATTGTTTTCATTGCCTAGCTATTGTACGTGGTTCAGCAATGAACATGGTTGAGCAAGTATTTAGTGAGGAATGGTCCAGCTCGGTCAACTGGTGCATTTGTTTTGAGACACTTGAGGGTTTTCCACACTGATATTCCAGAGTAGCTGGACCAGTTTGCAAATCCAACAATGAGTTGAGGGGTCCCTTTCTCCTAAATCCCCTCCAATTCGTTGTTTTATTGAGCTTTGCCATTCTGACTGGCATTTTCCTAGTTGCTATAGAAGTTGAACTGAAAGACCCCCGGTGTGGGGAGACTCTCACTCAAGTCTCAGGATAACACGACCCCCCCCCCACCCAGTAACTCACAAGAGACCGTCCTTCCTGCAATCACACGAGGTTTATTGACAGGACAGGAGCCAGTGCACTGGGGCCGAGACTCATAACCCACACAGGGGAGGAGTTCAACCCTGAGTGACTGAGAGAAAAGATTTTTATAGGAAAAAAACCACAGCCCAGTAATCCGAAACGGGCAGGGAGGGTGTCACAGAAAATTCCGAAAATACCAGTGATGATCACAAGGGGGCAACTCCCTACCTCTCAAGATCACTCTCAAGATCATAATCAGCTAGTTTCTGAAACACAGTATTCCAAAAATACCAATGATAATCACAAGAGGGAAACTCCCTGTTTCTCAAGAAAAACCAAAAAAAAAAAAAAAGATTATTCTCAAGATTACAATCTAACTTTATCTTCAGCTAGTTCCTGAACTGGCTAATCCTAGATTTCTGATTCTTTTCTCCCTGCTCAGATTTTTGGCTCTGTTTTTTCCTGCTAGGGTGGTCTGGATTTATCCAGGTCTTTCAAAACATTCCAAGAAATTTCATAACCATTTGTATTTCTTTTTAGAACTCATGTGTTCAGAGCCCCAAGTCCATGTTTTGAGTTGGATGGTTTGCTTTTTTGACTCTGAGTTTTTTATATATTCTGAATATTATCCGCTGTCAGATAAGCAGTTGGCCAAGATTCCCTCCCATTCTCTGAGCTCCCGCTTCAAATGATTGATTGATTGATTGATTGATTGATTCTTTAGCTGTGCAGAAGCATTTTCCTCTTATAGGGTCCTGCTAGTCAGTTGTTGGCCTCCATTCCTGGCAAGTACACCAAGGATTCTTTCCAAAAAACTCTGCTCTCATGGGTTGACATGAGTATGGCCTGGAATTTAGGCTTTCAAAAAGACCTTGTTTATCCATGTTCCAACTCCACAGTACCCTCTTCTACATCCTCCACTCCCTTGTCAGGTTCGTTTCAGTTTCACAGAGCACAAAGAACAATGCTGTATTTGTTCTACTGCCTCCTATTCTATTTAACATGACTTCTAGTTCTATCTGTTTTCATGCAAATGATACCTGATACTGTATGGTTCCTTTGGGGACCGCGCAGACATGTGTAATGAGTACATATTAACCCAAATTCAAAACCAATTGTTGAAAGAGACACAATGTTAACTCTCCTGATTTGATCATGACACATTACATACATGTGGACAGTCATCACCCTGTGCTCACAAAGACACACAATTAAAGCCGCGATCATAATAAGGCAGTTCAGGTGATTGTCACGCATAGCCAGTGTCCCGAGCTGCCATTCAAGGTGGAAGAGAATCTCTTTTCCCAGAACTGGAGGTGATTCAGCTGTATTTTCAGTGCCTGCCTTTGACAAATTAGTTGCAAATTACGCTCCTGACTGCTTTTACATAACAATTAACGAAGACTTGTTTTCATGGGAGATGCCTTCATGAGGAGCCTACTGTCATAGCTTTGCTTTGCTTCCTTGCCGTGTTGTCTTTTAAATGAGCTTAGTGGATGAAGTCTTGTTGGTGCAGAAGGCCTGCTAATCATTTCTTTTCCTTCTCAGACTTTTGAGAATTGAGTCCCAGCTCTTAATCTCTGGGTGTGCATGAATAGTTCTCATTAGTCGTGGTAAGTGCATTAAGGGAAACTAACTCTAGCCGCTCGCTAAAACCAGCCCGTGTAATCACATTGTTCATCAGAAGGGATTTTTAATGTTTACATGCGGGGAGGGGGGGCTTATAAGAAAAAAGGGGATTGTCCCAAGTTCACGAAGAGCCTATTCTTTTACATTGCACTTAATACAAGCAACAACAAAAAGCCACCAGACTTACCTCTGTTGTCATTTCAGGCGAGCTATGATTTGGAAGTCTCTTATATACTGGACCATATTTGTCAGTTTCCTTCTTATATAGTCATTTCCCATTGGGCTATGGTGTCTCTAAAGCCTTATTGCTTTCTCAGGAAATCTCATACCTCTTCTTCAACTACCTTCATCCACAGAACAATATTTTCCAAAGTATGGTAGGTGTATATCATAGGTACTGTACAGGATTTTAGGCACAGCATCTGTGCCTATAGGTGACAATTTAAGATGGCATAAGCCTACAGAAAGTAGGTTATTTACAGAAAGTAAACACTTTAATAATCTTTGCAAGTCCTAGAGTGTCCCCAGCACAGCCATGCATCTATAGAAAAGTTGGCTGTGCTGGGTATAACTCCATGACCCTTTTAATAAATGCATATCAAAATTTGTGTTTTATATCATTTTACATGTCATAAAATATTCTTTTGAACTTTTTCAATCATTAAAATATAATTGAAATTAAAAAAATCACATTTTAACTCCTTTTTATACAAGCATGATTGTTGGACCAGTTTGCTAACTTCTACTAAGAAAGCAGTTCTCCATTCCCTGCCAGATTTTTCACAATGACCCTTTACAGCTGAAGAGGATTTAGCTGCACTGAGGGAGACATTTCCAATTCTTCCTTGTAACAGGCAGAAATATTCAGCTGGAATGTAATGACATTGGGCTGTACTCCTTACGTTAAGCAACAACAACAACAAAAACGGAATTATTCGTTCGTGGCTGAATGTGTTTTCCGTGTAGAACAGTGATGAAATAAAACAAAAGGTTGCTTTTTAGGGCATTTGGAAGAAATGAAGGATCTAGTGACTCTTGAACAGCAAAATTCTTAGTGTGAATATTCACGTGACCGGGATTTGGGACACCCGTGTCTCAATGTGATTCTCTGTTTACTCCCTCGAAAGTCTGTTCTGTGAGTCTGAAAACAAAATTAGCTCACGATGTTTTACCACCACTCATGATATCGATGGAAAAAAACATAAAGAGCCCCAGCTTGATGCACTAATTCCCCAGCCTCCCACTCAAATCAGAGCCAGACAAAGTGTGGAAACCCAAGTGAAATAAGACTACAACTTGAGTCTTAAAATGTGGAGCTGTAGTAAGATCCATTCTGACACCCCCACTGCCACCCCGCTTAGCCCTCAGTGCATCTCATGTAGCTCCTGCCACCTGTTATGTCCAGATCACAGAGTCCCCCCGAAACCAACGAGGAGACCAAGTCCTGTATGTAAAAGCAAAGAGCCTTTATTATTACACAAGTTTGCAAACTTGGTCTCTCCATGTCTGTAGTGTATTGAAGTGATGGGAGAGCCCCAAGCTCAGTTAGGGTTGGGTTTCTGTAGTAGCAAAGGTGGGAGTGTGAGGTTTCTAAGGTTCAAGACCCCTGATTGGCTGACATTTGTCTAGGAAGTGCCCTGGTGAAAAGCAATGGGTGTGTGCTGGCAGGTGATTCTATCTACAATGGTTGGAATGTTAGGAATTTCCTTTGGATGGTCTGTTCCTAGGTTGTGCCTGAGTAGTCTCAGTTTGTGGTCTTTCCTGGAATCAGGTAAACTAGTGAGACTGGGGCCTCTATTGAGCTTGTCATGGCTGGGTCCCACATTTCCCCCTTCACAAGTACCACAATCAAGAGCCCTGCTTGGCCATGGTGTAATGGTCTGCTCTGTCCCTTTGAGAGACAAGCCATGCCCACTCCCCCCATCCACCTAGGCAAGCTATCTTCAGCTTCCAGCCTGAGTCCCTTCTTTCCATCTCTCTAGAAGAGTCAGTTTCTGCTTCACCCTTCTCCCCACTTCACCCCTTCCCCCCTGCATCTCTCTGCTCTTCCCCCTTCTCCCCTTCCCTTCCATAACTCACTAAATAAATATCCAACCTCACTCTGCACGGCGTGCCTATCCATGTATTTGTTTCTCACCCGCTGCACAGCTCCTTGCCCAGGACTAGCTGCCTTTGGAGACCGGTGGTGTAGTCTCGTGGCATGTCTGTCTCTCCTTGTGGAACTCGCTGCCCCTCATGGCCCACTGCAACCACTTAGGAAACTGTGCCCTCCCTGCCTGGGACTGGCTGCTCTCAGGACCCACTGCACACTGACTGCGGCCACTTTGAGGACCTGCAGTATTTTACTTAATCCATTACACATGGGTGTAAAGAGATATTATTGGGACCTAAGAACCATTAGCTAACAGATTTTTCCAGCGCAGTGGCCAGCCTGCCAGGCCCTGTGGCTCTGCTCTTTTGAGTACAACCAAATTGTAATTATAATTCTTAATGTCCTGTTTGGTTCTGTGGTTCTGCATAAAGAACCAAAGTGCCTTTTTGTTGGACCATTTTAATAAATCCATTAATTGACAACTCTGGGCCTATTTTTCTGATATATCAATGGGCACTATAGGTAGCTTTGTTCCCCATGCCTGGGAGTTTCCCCTTGTCTCATCATTTCAACCTATTCTTGGCTGGGAATGTGGGAAGATGCATTCTTTTCTGTTACTACTTTGAGCTGACATTGTGGCATTGTTGTCAGGACCCAAGAAGGCTGAAAGGCTACCCAAAGGTAAGGAGGTAATTCAGGCAATGGGGTACTCATCAGAAGCATCTGGTTCTCAGACTCTGTTGAAGAGACAGGGAACATTCACATCAGCTGGACTGGTCCACATCAGCTCTCAGCAAGTTCAGGGCTTGCAGTCATTTGGAGCAGGTTGTAGTCAGCAACTGATGCTTAGATGTATCTGCCAGCCAAGTGGAAACCTGTTGAGATAAGTTTAAACTAGGAACAAAAGTTAAAATTTATGTACTTAAAGGAAAAAAAATACCTTTGAAACTTTCAGGCCCATATTGAAATCCATGTCATAGATAAAAGCCGATAATGGGTAACTATAAACAACAGCATAGACTTATACCTTTGAGTCCTAGCAAAACCGACAGATTTTGATTAGAAGCATGTATATTTTTCTGCTGTCAAGAGCCAGGTATGGATGGGACAGAGATATCTTTGGCCTGATGAGAAACACCTTTAAGTTCATATTTAGATGGCAACCAGAATAAATCTAAAATCTTGAGCTTGTGACTGAAGCAGTAAGCAGTCATAGTTCTATCAGCTTATCCGAACTATATCATAGAAAGGGGAAGAAATCAGAAACACTCATATCTATATCTTAACCTGCATTTACATATTAAATAATTTTTAGAACCCAAAGCTTAGGAGCTTTTATATTCTCAGACTGAGGTTGACTGAGGTTTCTGTCCCACCCAGTCCTACAGCCTTTCAGCCCCAAAGAAATACACTGAGGTCTACATTAATTAATAACCTGATTGGCCTATTAGCTCAGGCTTCTTATTAACTAATTATAACTTATATTAGCCCATAATTCTTGTCTGTGTTAGCCATGTGGCTTGGTACCTTTTTCAGCGAGGAAATTACGTGTTATTTCTGCTTCTGGGTGATGGCTACAGACTGGAACTTCCCTCTTCCCCACCTCTGCTTCCTGCCTGGTCACCCTGCCTATACTTCCTGCCTGGCTACTGGCCAATCAGTATTTATTTAAAATACAAGTGACAGGGTACAGACCATCGTACCACAGTACTTTATATATCTTAAAACATTTTTTTTAATTAAGAGACCTAGTAGCTTTAGAAAAAATAAGGCTTGATTTCTAATATATATATATACATATATACATAAAATGAGCTAGCAAGCTGGATATAGCTTTGTGGAAGGATCTGGATACCTTTTGCTACTAAATTGACAACATTACAGCTGGCCTAGCCATCAATACTATCAGAGATCCCAGAAGAATGAATAAAGTATATCTGAGTACAGACCATTTAGTTTCTGAATCTATTACAAATGAAAGGAGAGTGTCAGGGAAGGGGAAATGAAAGGGACCAGAGTCCACATACAGTTAGCCATACCCAGGTTTCCATAACATTGGAGGCAGAAGTATTCAGAACAGCAGTCTTACCATCTTAGCCAGGCCCATAGGTAAATTTTTTCCTGTGGAAGAAGAACATGGAAAAAAATGACCTTATGTTATCTAGGCACAAGTGGCACAATCAATTCTCCAATGTCTTGCAGTTTGTCCATAGTCTGACTGGGTCCTGGTAGCAGGTGTCCCACTGGGACATTTTGACCAGTGGTCAGCATCATCATAATTCAGGTGGAGACATCATGGTGTCCCATGATCTTCTTTGGAGACCTTGGGTTACTGCTAGGATCTCAGAGCCTCTGACTAATACAATGAGCTTTTTAATCATTATTTTAAATGCCATATTCTACAGATCTCTGAAGTAGGAGGGCTGCCTATGTATTACTGATTAGACTAACTTTGTTTCTCATTACTTGTTTTAAGTTTGACATTGAAAACATATACAGGGACCTAAATAAGGCTTATCCCTGTAATTAATTATATCAGTACCTTAAGGATGGCTGACTAACTTGTATTTCCTAACAGTCTATAATAAGTTAGCTGCTTTCATAAGACTAAAACTTTACATTCTGTCAGGTTTAGCTTTAAAAAAAAATAATGATTCTGAATTGAAGCTAATAAATAGTCATTCCAGGGGTAAAAATAGAACAAGTTTGTAGCCAGCTGTTAATGCTGTCTCCTGCAAAGGCAAGGAAAAGGTCACTGGGCAAAATGGGAACAGGACGGAGCCTAGGGGCTAGCATTGCCCTTGTCAAGTTCTAAGGCACCAAAACCACTTGTTAGGAAAGAGCCACAAGTTCTTTTTGCCAGAGATAAGGAGGGAGACACCCTTTTTAGGGAACTTTCTCTAAGCAACCTGAGGGGGATGGGAGCTTTCTCTGAATGCCTAATCTTGGGAAAAGGACTTTGTTGTTTTATCTCTGTTAAGTATAAATCTTAAAAAAACAACAGTTTTTTTCAACTGAAGTTTCTCTTAGTATCAATATGATAATTCATGACTCAGTTTATCCAAACAGCTTAAACCCAACAAAGTTTGTAAAGACAAGGAAGCTAAACATAAATTCTTAAGACTGAATAGAACTTGGACAAGGAAATACATTTTTAAATTATTAGTTGATATTTTCAGTGCTTTGACTTTTTAACATATTTTCCCATGTTATAGTGATCCCCCATTACAAAATTTTCCCATTGTTATTTTACAATTGCAGTAGTGCCCATGTCATAAATCTCAATTCAAACATCTGACATGCAGGTGGTCCTAGGTTACTTCTGTAGAACCCTCAAAGGATTGAGACCCATAGACTTGGATGCTGTTCCAAGCCCTTTGTCAAACTGCCTAGGTCATTGTCTTTTGTATCACAAGAAATAAACATCCAGTTTCTTGTTAGCATTTTGTGCTTATGGCTGTAACCCTAATTTTTAGCTTTTTATTTTAAGTCCAAACATTAACAATATAAAACATGTTATAAGCCCAAATGTCCCATATTCTTATTTTTTAAAAAATTTAAAATTTCCTAAAGGTCTTCCTACAATACCAAAAAATAAAGAACCTCTTTGGCCCCACCTTTGATGGCATATACATAGCCTGTCTTTGAGATCTCAGCCTGCTCTATTTCACTGTAGCTGGTACTTCTGGTGACTATCACCTGGCACTGGCATGTCTAAAACTGTTAAGGTCCATTCTTGCAAGTGCACATTCTTGGGGACTCTAGTCCTGCCATACATTTGTAGACCTCAGCTGTTTCCTAGGATACCTTCATATCTTTATAACCATTATCACCTGGGTGATTCTTAAATGAACAAAGTCTAGCTGGTAGAACAAGGTACATTTTTTAGTATAAAAACATTGAGGTACAGCTTTAATTCTTTAAATCCGACATATTTTTTAAGCCGTGTTTTCAGAACGAGACATGAGTCATCATACAAAAATCTATCCCAATCCAAACTATCTTGGAGATCTGTTGTTCCCTCCTACTTAGGCCTACTACATGTGGTTACCTTTAATCAAGATAGCAATGAAATCGTGTGGCATCCATTTTTTTTCTAGCAAAATGACAACCCAAAATCCAAAATAGAATCATGCTTATAGTTTTTTTTTAAAAAATTACCCATGCATAAATTTTAAGTTATCAATTTCCATAGTTACTAATTAACTTTTAACTAGATTTATTTTCATTTTAACATACTTTTGACCATATCTTACAAAATAAACTTAAATCTGAAGCTACAGAATGTTCATATAAACCAAATCCAAATTTATTGACTGTTCTGCTTTTTGTTCTTCTCCTTGTCACTGTGACAGAGTGACAGAGGAAACTTAGATAAACATGGGTCTAACAAAGGAAGAGCCACAATCCAACTCTAGAAACAGTTTTTCAAAAGAAACAGAATAAGGAAGTTTTAACATTATCTATACCAAAAAGTCATCTGAATTTTTGCTAACCCAAATCCAGTAACCAGGGCTCATAGATAAATTCTGAAGTCAGGCCCATAAATGTGGCCATAGCAGTGATGGGTGGTAGTGACAGCAAAAATATCCAAACTATTTCTGTGTCGGCTCCATGCTTGAAAAAAAAATTACATAGGCAAACATTTAAATACAACAAGCATATTTAATATTTGCAGGTATGAAAAACCACAGCAAACAGTTCACATCCACTTCTGACCTTCTATTGTACTTTACCACCTGTACACCATGGGCAAGGGGCTGGAGATTAAAACACACACACACACACAGAGAGAGAGAGAGAGAGAGAGAGAGAGAGAGAGAGAGAGGGAGGGATGGAGGGGGAGGGAGGGAGGGAGGGAGGGGGGGGGAAGAGGGGGTCATCCTTGAAACAAGAATGCCAATTTTATTGTGTGCCAGGGCAGCTTATATAGGGCTCTCCTTGACTAATGGCCACACCCTAACTCTCGGGACTTTTCAGCTGCAAGCCCATCAGAAACCACTCCCCTGCCATCAGGAACTCATGAGGGTCTCATGCCCAGAGCTGCTGCAAGCTCAGGAAAACAAGTTGTTTACTCCGGCAGGCAAGGGGTCATAGAAAATTCAGGGTCTAAGGGTCTACAGTCCCCAATATTCTATAACTTTTTATATACCTTCAATCCATTTTTTTCATCTCTTCATTTTTCAGTCTTTTGTTTTTTCCCTCATTTTCTGGAGAACATACTTAAGTCTTTCTCACTTCTCAGAAAACATAAAAAACTCTTACCAAAGGATTTCTTATGGTTTTCCTCAGTAGTATATATTACATGATATTCTCTTTTAAACAAGAACAGAAACATTCATGTACTAAAACAAAAATAACTTCAAATTTACATTACATAAAATCCTGTACCAGTGTGAAACATCTGAGACTAGCAATAGTTTCTTTTTTCCATACCCTAACCAATAGTAATTTGTAACCAGCCCCTCTAAACAATGACAGATATTTATAACCCACTGGATCTGAATAACCAAAGCAGCTCTGGTAGTGGGAAGTCTGGCTATAGTGTCACAATGTGACCACTGCAGCTTGACACCTATAGTCAGTACCCTTGGCCCGTGGAGTCAAACCTTGGTCAGGTTTGGCCAGAAGTTGAGGCATGCATCCCCCAGGGGAGGTTGAGGGAACCCATCTACCAGCATGGGAGGGGGCACGGTGGCATGCAGCATGGGGGAAAAAGAGATTGTTAACTTCTCCTGCCATAGCAATTAACCCCAGATTCTCTTTTCAGTGTTTGAAATCTTATTGGGTCGCATCTGTCTCCTCCAACTGTGGCTGGCAACCTTACTACAATGTAACAACAAGGCTGCATAGCCCAGCCACTCATTCATACAAGCATGTTGACCTGCAACCTCATGCTTATACAGCAAACCTGCCTGTGTTGCCCCTGCACTACAGGCCAAGACTGACTCCTTTCAATGAAATATGTAAGACAGGTGGAGGTTATTTGTCTTACCCTTTTAGGAAACTATACCCCTATGTGTATGGCCCTATCTTTAAAGTCCTGTAAGTTATCCAATATCAAAGTCAAACAAGTTGTGATTTGAGTCAGTCCCATCACATCAGTCACATAAGTCATAAAAGGATGCACAAAATACAAAAACAAAACAGCACACAAAACTATACAGAGTCCTCCTGGCTCCTGGAGGCAAAGCTGAACCAAAGACAACAGCCTCAAGCTGTTTTGTGGGTGTGACCCCATTGTCTATCTACAGAACTGAGATGCCAGAAGCATCCCATATGTCTATCTATAGAAATCAGAGAGATCCACTCTCATACAGAAGGGTCCGGGACCCAAATACAGAAGGGCCCTGCGGACATCTCCTTAGGTACCCACCTGTGATCTTTCTGCACATCTGCATAGACTGTCTACAGGCTCTCACAAATTCTGGGCCCATTTACAGAAGGATATACAAAACAGAAAGACACAAAATGACAACTTACACAGAAAACTGGCTGGCTGAAGGCTCTATAGGGCTGTGGTCCTGGTGGGCCTGGGGGATCCCAGACAAGGCCCCAAATATTAAGCTCTGATCACAGAGTTTGCCCCTGCCAAAACCAACTAGGTGACCAAATCCTGTATGTAAAAGCAAAGAGCCTTTATTTTTACATAAGTTTGCAAACTTAGTTTCTCCAATGTATTGGAGTGATGGGAGAGCCCCAAACTCAGTTGGGGTTGGGTTTTGTAGTAGCAAAGGTAGGGGTGAGGGATTTCTAAGGTTCAGGAACCCTGATTGGCTAACATTTATCTAGGAAGTGTCCTGGTGAAAAGCAATGGGTGTGTGCTGGCAGGTGATTCTATCTACAATGGTTGGAATGTTAGGAATTTCCTTTGGATGGTCTGTTCCTAGGTGGTACCTGGGTAGTCTTAGTTTGTGGTCTTTATTGGAACCAAGGTAAACTAGTGAGACTGGGGCCTCTATTGAGCTTGTCATGGCTGGGTCCTATACTACCACGGTTTTTGGTTTTGATCATTATTCTTTAGTATATATTAATAGTGCAGAGAACACTACAACATTACAGTACATGTTTGCAATGTGCTTTGCTTTTCTTCACCTATTAGTTATTCCCATCCCTCTTTTCCCCTCTCTTCCTCCCAGTCTACAGGCCTTGCAGCATCCTGGTTATTTTCATATTGTTTTATGCCCACCTGAATTCAACAAATGACAGAAAACGTGGGCTTCTTCTGTTTATGAGACTGGCTTAGTTTGCTTACCTGATGAACTCCAACTCCATCTAGTTTCCTGTGAAAAATCTAATTTTATTTTTTCTTTATGCCTGAGTAGTACTCCATTGTGTATATATATACCAGTGTTCATGTGTTCACTCAATCCCTGCTGGCCTAGGCTGAGTCCACAGCTAGCTTGGCTACCATGAACAGTGTAGGAATAACCATGGCTGTGCAGGGACCTCTAGAACAAACTGCTTTTGATTCTTAAGAATATTCACCCTCTTCTTGGGGTATTAACATACTTTCTGTAAAATCAAGAGCTGTCATATTTGATTTTATCCAAAATAGATATCTTCCCTGTCTTTGTGAGAAAGAACATGGTAAATACTTTTTAGGTCAGCAGAAATGAAAAAGGAGTTAGGAAAATAATTGAGAAATATTCTTTCAGATGGGACAGGACTCAAATAAAAAAATAAAACAGACATGAAGGTGATCTGGCTACAATATCTGTCACCCATTGATAACTAGGATCCATTCCTTTAGTGATCTGAATGACTGGACAGGTATCCCCTTCCTCCCTCATCATTCCACATGCATCCCTCCCAAAGATATGCATTTATGCTTAGTCAAAGAAGACAATTTTCTCCAAATTGAGGAATACTAGCCTCTTATGAAATATTATTTTAACTAGGCGAAGATGTGTTGCCTTTGTTAATGCTGCAGAATGTTACTTTAACCATGTAAAGGTGTGTTACATGTTTTTGTGCTGTATTTTTTAAAGATCTAAGGATGTGTGTTTCCTTAGATCTATTTCCCCTTGCCTGCCTAAGGCACCTGACTGGTCTCAAAAAAAAAAACAAACAAAACAAACAAAAAACAAAAGCTGAACAGCCAATAGCTAGGCAGGAGAGGGATAGGTGGGGCTGCTGAGCAGAGAGAATAGGAGAGAAGAGGAATGAGAAGAGAAAGAGAGGGACCTGTCCAGGGCCAGAAGCCAGAATCCAAGAACAAGACATGTGAAACGATGAAAGTAAGATATACAGAAGGAAGAAAAGTAAAAATCCCCAAGGTGAAAGGTAGATAAAGAAAAACAGGTTAAGTTAAGAAAAAAAGTTAGCTGGAAATGAGCCTGAACTAGTCTGAGCATTCAAAACTGTTAAGAAGTCTCTGAGTCATAATTTGGGAGCTGGTTGGTGGCCCAAAAGAAAATGCCTGGTAAGAGGAATAATCTTTTGCCAAGCACCAGTCTTGAGCAAAAGCTTAAGCTCTTGCTCTAAAAAGGGACAGGACTCTATTTCCTAGGTTAAAATGGCCCATTAACTCTTGGCGGACAAATGATTCTGTTAGTACTAAGGCTATACATACGATGGTCACCCTATATTTAAGTTTTATTTTCTACCATTTCAGTTACTGGCATCCAACTATGATCCCAAAGAATTAAATGGAAAGGAGTAGACATAAACACTAAGTAGGTTTTAAGCCTTATGTCGTTCTGAAATCTTTATCTAGTTATATATTCTGCTTGGGAGATATAGCTTCCACTGTCCAGCAGATCTACTCTTTATACATTGCATGTCCATAAGTGACTAAGTGGCTTGGTTTCTCAGTCTTGCCTGCTCTGTTTTTGCCTGCGGTATTTAAACACGTTCTGTCCTTCCTCAGTGTCCTACAACACTGGCACTTCTGATTCCTAGTGATGGCAAGGTGACTTGTACATTGTAGAATATTTGCCAGCATTTCTACCAATAATGCCACTACTACCCCCAATGATGACAGCTAAAATGGCATCATCATTTCCAGGTGTGCTTCAAGGTTGACGTCACCCTTTGCCTGGGAGCACCTACTCAGATTCAGAATACTGTCCAATGTCTTCCTTGTCCTCATGTTTTAGCCCTCAATGCAAATGTCCCTTGCGCATAGACCCTCTCCTAGTGTCGGCTCTTAGACATGTCTCATCTGGCACGAACATTTTGGTCTGTGCTTCACTTTCCCATTGAGTCTTCTCAGAATGTCTAACAACAACACACGCAGCATGTTGATCAGCCCTGGGTCCATTCACTAGACAATAAGCTCCTTGGACACTTGGGCTTGCTTTTTCTTCGCTGTGTTTCCAGCACTTACCACAGGATATGGACAATGCAGTACATTAATAAATAGATTTTAAGCACATGTAACTATTTAATGCATTTTTCATAGTCCTCTCTATCTAGTTCGATGTGTCTGTGTTTAGCTACTATGCTTGAGAACATTAACAGAGAACTATCCCTGAATGAGAAGAGTTTGCTTTTATTCAGGGGTTCAATACTTCCCAATGCTCTTGACAACAAATTTAAACTATCTTCATATACGAAAGAGAGCAGTGTCTCATTCTCCCTTCTTTCATTGCCCAAGACTATCTCATTTGATTAACCTTTCCAGGTAGCCTCTGTGTGCAGTAACTTAAGCTATGTGAAAAGACCTTTTCTCTTTTATATTTCTTATCTCAATACTCTCTCTGTTTCTTTGGACTTTGGACTTGCCTCTTGAGTCAAGGTGTGTTGTTTTTGTAAGCCCATGGCTACTAATCACCTTTGCATCTCTCTCTCTCTCTCTCTTTCTTTCTCTCTCTCTCCCTTTCTCCTTCCCTCCTTCCCTCTCTCCCTTTCTCCCTCCCTTCCTTCCTCCCTCCCTCTCTCTTTCTATCTCTCTCTCTTTGTCATTGCTCCACATATCCAGTCCCCCATCATCTGTACTTGACTTGACATTTCTCACACAGAATCAGGATATTTCTCCATCAGGCTCTAGCCACTCTTATATTTCTGCTCTAGAATATTCTTATTCACAGCCTTCTAGAAATAATCTCTTAGTCACCAAGACAGATAGATCATCTCTCCCCACACAGGCCCCTGACAGTCTCAATGACTTTGTGCTCCATATGTCATCTGACAAGTGTTTGTTCACTACTTCTCCCCAATCACTTGACAAGACAGGGAGAAGAACAGTGGAGAGCTTCAAGAATTTTCTTATTAGGTGTGTATGTGAGAGAAAGTGCATTTTTGTGTAGGTGTTTACTATGTGTGTGCACACATGCATGCTCCCAGATGCATGCTAGCCAAGATGTGCTTGTAGAAATTGGAGGGCAACTTTGGCTGTCAGTTCTTACTGTCCGTCTTGTTTGAAACAGGCCCTCTCTTGTTCATTGCTAAGTGTGTCCACATAGCTGGCTCATGAGCTTCTGGGGATTCTCCTGGGGTTTCCACCTCCCACCTGGGATCCATTGGGGTGTGCTGGGATTATAGGTAAATCTATGTCTGCGTTTGCCTTTTTTCTCTTCACACAGATCCTGGGAAGCTGCTTCTTCAGGTTTCCTGACTTGTACAGTAATCCCTTGACCCACTAAACCGTCTCACCATTGCCAGAGATGTGTTTTAAGGAATTAATGAATTACCTTATTTGGAAAGTGTAAATCTTCAGAGCTGAGAATGAACCCTGTACTTGGCTAGCTATGAACTTGGCTAGCTATGAAATCCCAGAGGAAACAGAGTGCAGTCACATTGTGGTTAATGAAAACAAATGCATGTGATCATGAGAAGATGGCCCTCAGTCCTTGAGATGTGTCAGAGCAGAGATGGGAAATATGTCAAGCCTATAAGATCAAAGCTTCTTGGGATGGTAGTGACTCAGATCCTGGGGCACTGTGCAAAGTAGAATTTTGGGGCTCCTCTAAACTCAGAACTAAAGCATAACAGTCCTTCTTTTCCCTGGTTTTGCTTTCTGGGATTTTTAGCTCACCCAGCAACTGAAACTATCAAATGACAACAAGGTGAAAATCAGCAATCTGTGGGTTTGAAATCATGCGCTGTTCTAAGGAACATGGCAGCACCTGAGGCCGTTCCCTCTCCCACCTAGGACTCAAATCTCTCTTTGTCCGTGGTATCTACATAGGCTCCACATATGTTAGTCACTTAGCGGCCGTGTCAGTGCGCAGTTGCCATCCTGTCACATGTTTGTTCAGAAGGTTAGTGCCTTCTACAGACTCACACCTCTGAAGGCGTAAGTCACAAACAATGCCACACCAATTTGGGATTATGATTAATAGGGTGGTATTTATTAAAAGGGGAAAAAACTTACATATCACTGTCCCAGGCAACAGCCCTCTACGCAACCAGGAAAGGAGTCTAGTCGCAGGCGGAGCAGGAAGTGAAGAGCGAGAGGAGAGGGAAGTGGCCGCTTTTTTAAAGGGAGAGAGACCACGCCCCATGGGCTGGTATCTCAGCGGTGATAGGCTGGAGGAGTGGGAGGACCTCCCGCAACACACCTCTACCGGGCCTCTTGGACCATCTCCCCTCTCCGGGGTAAGGGGTAAATTATTGCAGTGTCATCCAGCAGAGTGTACCGTGAATATCAAGCAGGGCCCTCAGTTGCTTGACATCTACCGTAAAGGAGCAAGTTAAAAATAAGGGGGGAATCCTAGCAGTCTGCCTATTCTACCTTATTTTGGCATCCGAGAATCACGCCTTGGAAACACACGCTTGAGCTAGCTGCCTTCCTTTATAGATGATGCAGCTAGGGTTCGCAGCATAAATATGCTGAGCAGGTCTCCCTGCTAGCAAAGATAGAACCAGAACAATGCCCTGCTGATTGTCTTTCGAAGAATTCTGAACCCTGCTGAGTTCATGGGGCAACATTCTTGTGCATGGCTTGCAGCTTAAACGGCTTCTAAATCCAGCATCCTTCAACCAGTGGATGAGAAAGCAGGCAAGCAGCTCAAGGAGCAGTGTACTGATGATGTGTGTACAGTCGCCTGAGCTAGGCTTTGGCTGAACATATTGCCATTCAACACCGCCCCGCCCATTCCACACGGCTCTATGGTAGAAATTATCATTGTCTCAAACACACAAGTATGAAAACCTAAGGTTTATAGGACTAACTAGCTTAGGGGGAAAATCACAGAGCCAGAAACAGAATGAGGTAGGCTTTGGCTCTGCCCAGCTCTGAACACAATGCTTGATAGTGCAGGACTGTCTCTAAGGTTAGGAGACAATTTCACACAGTGCTTCTGAGGACGTCTTGAGTTCTTCACAAACATGGTAAGTGTGGAAACAGAACCAAATTTCCAATGACACTTGGTTTCTCTGAGCAGACAGCACAGAAGTAAAAGAGCACTCAGCCGAGAACATTGACAAAATTCCATCACTCCCTTGATGGAAAAATCAGATGAAACAGAAAGCACTTTCATAAAGGACTTTCTTAAGATAGTTTAAAAATGGGAGTGTAAAGATAGGGGCCATGTGTGATGTATATTAAGATAGTAGCTGCAAGAGCTGTAATTCTCTGGGTACTTCGTACGTGTTAGGGAAAGACCAGGCGTTTTAGAAGCACAGTCGCTTGAACAGCCAGCGACTCTTCCAGACGCCTTCCACGTCTTGAGCTGTGCCCTGCACCACGCCGCGTGGTACCATTCATACAAATCATGGCAGGCACAGTGGCTTTGCGCAAGAGGAAGTGCAACAGCCCTACACGCAAGACTGATGCTAGCATCCCACTCTCAATTACAAGTTGGCGGTTTGGTTCAAAGTTTTGTAGCTAAGCAAGCACAGAGCTGGGTGGTCACCCAGAGCGTCCCCCTGCAGAGTCCGTCTTTGTTCTTCACCATTCTTGGTACACTCGGCCCCAGACAGTAGCAAGCTGATTAAGCCTGCATCACCACATGCGCCTGGTTTCTATGAAATCAATCTTCCTAGGCAGCCCAAAGCCAGCCATTAATAGGAAGGCACCCTAAAGGGATAGGCACCCTCCAATGGTGGCTATCACAGCTCGGTCCATCTTGAGGTGATATGTTTTAAGTGCAAAATAAACACATCCCACCTGAGTGCATATTGATTCTTGGTTCAGTGCCCTTATCCATCCTTTTGGTCCAGCATGTACTGGAAAAATGAAATTGCTGTTGAGAAACAGTACTTGGTGCAGCCTGACTCCTCTGAGTTGTCTCTTTCTTGGGGGTGGGGGGGGAGGGGAGGATCACCAAATTTTTCAAGGAATTCTAGGAAGAACAGTGTGTGAATTAGTTTTGGTTTCAAAAGAACAGCAGGGATTATTCAGGTAAAGAAATACTTATGTTAATACAATGCAATTGGCACATTTTTATCAGTGTGACCAGTGGTGCTTTCTAAGCAACAGCTGCTAGAAAATCGTACACAAGAAATGTGGCAGACCTGAGCAAGACATAATTTCTGTGTCTAGTCCCAGTGTGTGTTGTTCCTGATCGTAACATCTCTCCACCCACCTAAGCTGTGAAGTCATAGCTAAATGAGGCTCAGGCTGGACCCGATGAGCACGAAGCTATGAGTATTCAGAACTTGTCTGAGAGGTAGCACTGTGATCATTGACCTTTGCTAGCATGTTCCATCTATGAGGTTTGAGTTCCTCTGCATAACATTAGCACAGGGGAGCAGCTACTTATGCTTCCCTTGTGTGCTGCCCTGTTCCAATGACAATGAGTGAAAATAATGTAGCTCTGGCTTGAAGCATGTGAAACCCATTGGCTTTGCTCCCCACTCCTGTGTCTGAGTCTCTGGGTAAGGAAGCTGAGCTCTAGTTCCTATGTCCTAGTTGTAAAAATAAAAAGGAAAATACAAAGCTCACAGGTAGCTCTGAAGATTGCCTAAGTTAATATGTATATGAAATGCGTGGCAAGTCTTTGGTTCTTAGTGGACACTAAATTATAGCTATCATCATCATCATCATCATCATCATATCGCATTATTCTCTGCTGTGCCCTGGGCAAGGATCCGCCTATTATTTTAGTGATATCTGGTAATTTTTCAAGTGACCTTTGTTCATGACAATGTATGCATATGTTATAACATACTTAAAGAGCTAAAGGTAAACTTGGTTCTTTGAATGTTAATTCATATAATTTCTTCCCAGAGACTGTTGATTTTGGTGAGTATCTGTGTAGCCCGCTTTAATTACCTCATTAGGCTCATTCAATTTGAGGGATTTTCACACCACTTTGAAGATGGCAACAGTTACAGAAAACTGTAAGGTGTGTTCCTTCCTTGACTTCAAAAAGAGCTGGGAAAGGAGGGGATTTTTTTTGTTTACTACAGAAGAGGAATGGCCCTGAAATACCAAAGAAAGCTGCTGTGTCTAAGTCAAGCCTTCCCTTTGTGTCATGATAAATGCTCCTGATAAGATAATCTGTCCTTGCCTACCCATAGTTAGAAGGGGGAAGATGTAGTGGGTAGTGAATCCCAGTATCAGTTGGAACTGGTGATTTCACGGGCAAAGTCAACTTACTCAGGAGTCCATTCAGTAACAGGAAAGAAGTTGCACCTGAGCTATGTGTGAATAACCAAATCCCAGGCAGGACCCTTGGGATTTAATATCATGTCGTTCTCATTCCTCTAGAAAGTTCTGCTCCCCACCCCACTGTCTGCTCTATTATCCATTTCTGATTTGACAAGGTATTTTGATGGAGAAGGGTCATCTGTCTATGTGTTACTTTCGTTGGTTAATAAAAAAACTGCCCTGGCCCTTTAAGAGGACAGAAAATTAGGTAGGCGGAGTAGACAGAACAGAATGCTGGGAGAAAGAAGCAGAGTCAGGCAGTCACTGTGCCTATCCTCTCTGAGACGGAAGCAGGTTAAGAATCTCCCTGGTAAGCCACCACCTCGTAGAGCTACACAGATTATTAGAAATGGGTTAATCAAGATGTGAGAGTTAGCCAGTAAGAAGCTAGAGCTAATGGGCCAAGCAGTGTTGAAAAGAATACAATTTGGGTATTATTTCCGGGGCAAAGCTAGCCATGCGGGCGGCCGGGAGCCGGGAACGTAGCCCGCCGCTCCTTCTACAGTATTTGTTTCTGTACTGACATACTGGTTTGAGCCCTCCCTCTATCTGCAATACTTGCTACTTGGTTGGATTTTCTATCAATGAGAAAGTGCTGCTTTCTCCACAGTTTGAATCTGTTGGGCAGTAAATGCTTTAGAGGAACTTCCGGGTTCCTTTTCTTCCAAACTCATTGCTTCCGGAGCCTCTGGCTGTACTTCTTTCTCCCTTATGCTCCGGCTCTTCTTGTTTCTGAGTTCCATCTTCCAGAATACCTTCAGCAGGATGTGTGCCCCTCAGTCGGACAGATGTGTGAGCCTTCTCATAGTCAGCATAGACCACAAAGGGCTGACTACATTGTGGAGTAGAAATCTAGCAGAAGTCAGAAATGCCCCATCCAAAGCCCTGCAGAATGTCGGCTGAAAGGCATAGTCAGTGCCTGGTTTGCAGCAAAAATGCTCCTGCAGAATGAAGCAGAAAGGAAGCTGTATGTATGTGGTCTTTCCTCTTCAACAGGGAAGGAGCCACACTTTATGGACTTGACATACAGGCAGGATTGTTTTCCAGAAAAGAGTAATAGACCCCCAACAAGCAACCCACTGAATTATAACCAGTCAAGTCTAGTCTCTTTGACATATTCACTCAGAATGAAATGTTACTAATTATTCATGTGATATAACAAATAGCTGTTTAGTTATATAAATATATGTTCTTAATTTCTTAGTAAAATATAGTTGCAACCTCTCCTCACTCCCTGTCATCCCTCCAACCCTCCCATGCCCCCTACTTCCTCTCAAATACGTGGTCTCTTTACTGAATCATTGTCATTGCATATATATGTAAATGAATAAATAGATAAACAGAGTCTGCTAAGTCCACTTAGGTTTGCTTGTATCTGTATGTTTTTATGGTTGAGCGCTTGGTATTGGATAACCAATTAGTGGGCTTATCCTTGGGGAAGACCGATTCTCCCTCTCTCTAGTCATTAACTGCTTGTATCTCTTCATCTACATTTGAAGCCCTCTGAGATTTGTCCCACCCACATTGATATGTCAGCAAGTATTGGCATTGCTCATATCTTATTTAGGCCGCCATATTGTTGTGATCTCATGGGAATGGCGACCTTGTCTTATCTATAAGACGCAGGCTCACAGCAGATTTCTGGGTCCTCTGCCTCTTAGGCTCTTTCTGTCTCCTCTTCTACGATGTTCCCTGACCTTTAGGTGTAGGAGTTGTGTTGTAGATGATGTGCAAATAGTTTTTCTCCTTGCTTCAACGAGAGATTGAAAAGAGAGATTTTTTTTTTCCTCTCCATCAAAATACGAATTTTTGTTAGTGTAGTTTGGGGTGGTTTGTTTTCTCTTCCTAGCTCCTGCTCTTTATCTGAAAAGAGTGGTACAGAAGGAAGAGAGAGGAAGGGGGCAGTACTGGCAGAAGGAAAGGGGCAGTACTGGCAGAGGGAGAGGAATCCCACGAGTCCAGGCAGTTCTGAAGCAGCCTTCTCATAGGGCTGTGAGGTTGGAACAGGCCACACCATGAGCCTGTTGTGAGTTCGTGTTTGTAACATTTAGCTCCTCAGTTGAACATCTCCACAGTATGATGTTGGGGGGTCAGTGGAAGGTCCCCTTTGTTCCCTTCTCCCCTTGCTCTCCTCAACCACCTGGTCAGTTGCTTCTGCAATCTGGGCTCCTCCCTGTACAGAGAAGTGATTTTTTTTATTAGTCCCAGCGGGTCATTTCTCTGCATGGAATCCTGACCAGGAGTTTCACTTAGCCACATTATTTTCTAAGAGCTATAACCTATGCATAGCACAGCCAACCATATCTGCTCTAGCCAATGCATTTAACACAAAGCCTACAATGCAGAAATTAGTACTTCAGGTAAAGTCATTCCATGTGGGGCACGGTCAATGTCTCTAATAAAACAGTGCTCTGCCCTCACCCAATTCTACAATGAGGAAGATAAAATATATATTCTAGCAGAAGTATTAAATACCAATATTATGTGCCACACGATTGAGCACAGAAGCAGCGGTGACAAGAAGAAAGAGGCCAGCACAGGCCACAAAAATCAAGGACAAAGGAGGCTTTGAATAACAAGTGCCTAGAGTGACTTTGAATTGCAGTGACCTTGTGGTGGTTAACTGGTTTTGCTTCTTGCTTCCCTGTTGTTGGAGTTGAAAAAATCAGCCATTTTTGCCTTAAGTACTGTGTGTGTGTGTGTGTGTGTGTGTGTGTGTGTGTGTGTGTGTGTGCTATATCTGGCTTGTGATTCTTGATGCTGAAGAAAATATGATGTCTTCTGTGCTTTTGTCTAGGACACAGGCAAGTGACCCTGTAGGTGCAGAAACAAGCATGTGTGTGGAATGGGGAAGTAGTAGAAGGGAGGCAGATTGATTCTTACTTCATGTCAGCTCTGAGAAATGAATTATTGACAATGGAGGTTGAACAGTGTCGAGCTGGTAAAAGTCACTGTCAAGCTATGTGTTGCTTCGAGTTTGTAGGCACGCCCTCAGAAGACAAACCCTTGCTGTGCTCTACCTCTCCCTGGGCTTTTTGTGCATCGGGGTGAGAGAAGAAATGAACTGTTTTCCCTGCAAATATTGAAAGGAAAATTGTGAGCCCCTGCTCATCCTCTTAAGCATATGTGGTTGTCACGATTCTGTGGGCATCGATGTAGAGCACTATTGAGCACAAAATAGGCAATCAATCATTTAATATCAATGTACAACCATCGAATGGATGGACAGGTAGAATAATTATTAAGACCACGACCTTGACTTCTTGTAATTTTATATCTCAAAAATATAGATGTAGAGGGATAAGACTGTGTGTGTGTGTTTGTCTTATTTCTTCGACTGTTCTGGACAGAGCTTCAGAATGCATCCATGCCTTTTCCTGGTAGGGCATCCTCCTCGTGCCTTGTCTGCTCAGAAATTCATTTCTGGATGTAAAGCTCAGAGCAAGTGGACCGTAAAGTTTTGCTTATTAGCTTCAGTAGGAGGGAGAGTATGAATGGCCCTCGCCCTCGCCTAGAAGTTAGTCCATCCAATTCAGGCCAGTTCCCCAAGGGCTTCTCTTCATCCACCCAGAGAAGTGACTGGGATCAAATGTAGAGAGCTGTTATTAAAATGACCAAGTTTCACAACTTGAAACAGTGTCTTCTCGGTCACCATCTCCTCATTTCTCACTCTATCCCGATCCTCCTATCTCAGCTTCTATGAGCACGGCTATTTCAGCCATGGTTTATAAGAGGAATCCTGGACTATTTGTACTTCTGATTCTGGAATAGGTTACTAGAATGCTCTCCAGGTTCATCCCAAGCTGCCACAAATGACAGAATTCCTCCCTTTGGGGCTGAATAACAACCCAGGGACACATGTCCCACATTTTCCTTGCCATTCCTGGACATGTAGGCTCTTGCCATATCCTGGTCACTATGAATCATGTTGAAGTGAGCACTGGGGTGCTGATACCCCCTCAGAACCCCGATCTTAATTCTTTTGAGTGCTCTTCAGAGCTGAGCTCACTATATCGTGAAGCAACTCCATTTTCAGTGTTTGAGAATCTCTGCAATCCCCACAATGGCTGTACCAGTTTACACACATTCTTAAGTACAGTTTACAGAGGTTCTTTTTCACAGCCTTCTCTAAATTTCTCCTGTAAAAAAAAAAAAAAGTCACTACCTCCTACTTCTGGGGTGATATCTCATTGTAGTTTCCATTAACATTTCACTGATGGATTAGTGATATTTGGTCTCTTTCTGTGTGCCTGCCTTGAATCTTCTATGGACAAACATCTTTTTGGCGCATTTGCCTATTTCTTTATTAGTGCGTTAAGATTCACTTTGCTATTGAGTTGTGGGTCTTGCTTGTATTTTTTTATATTAAGCCTTTATCAGTTGCTGGTATTATAAGTGTTTCTTCCCCTACTTTAGATTGCATTTTCATTGTGTTGATTGTTTTTTTTTTTCTGTGCAGAAGCTTGCTAAGTTGATGTATTTGACTTGTCTATTTTTTGCTTTTATTGCCTATGCTTTTGGGGCCATATCCAAGAAATTGCTGCCAATATGTTTATAGTATTGATTGTAGTGATAGTTTCACAGTGCAGACCTATTTCCAAACTCATCAAGTTGTGTGCATTAAATATATTCAGCCTTTTGCATGTCTTCATACCTCAGCAAAGTAGTTTAAGAATGCACTAATAGTAACAGCATGCACTTTAGCGCATAATAAACTTGGAGATACCCTTGTACCCAATCCTGAATGCTGCCTAGGATCTCAAGCAATCACACTGCTGTGATCAATGAGGCCGTGGTGTCAGCTGTTGGAATAGAGCAAAGATAAATATGCACCCGAGAGAGCTGCAGACTCTTCAGTGCCCTCCTGTCTACTTCAGTTGTAACAATGACCTGTAAAGAAGATGCTTGCCATCTAGGAAGCTAGTATCCAGAGACTGACCAAAACCAGAAAATTATCTACAGTTTGCCATAGCGCCAAGGAACACATAGTACCCAGAGTCTTCTGCTCTTCTGTGTGTGATCAGGATGCCCTTATTGTCCTCTTATATTTCAGTTCATGGGATGCTAATATGTAGTCCAGGGTTGGCTGGACAAGTCAATCTTCTCTTCAATTAGGAGTGAATTGATTTGAGATGAATATGACATCCTGATGTCTGATCTCATTAAAATGAAGAAAGCAAGAAACATAAAAGCATATTCAGACTTACTCTATTATTTTAAACTTTTGAGAATTACTCCCGTAAGAAGTCATGGTCTTAATAATTCTTTTGCATTAACATATATGCCCTTCCCTTCAATGATTGCTTATTGCTATTAAGCGATCACCAGTTTTGCACTCAGTAGAGTTCCACACTCTTGCCACAGAATCAGGGCACCCAAATTTGATTAGGAGGGTTAGTGTGGGCTCAAAATCTTCCCTTTCAGTATTTACCACTAAAAAAAACCATCTTATAATTTAAAAAGTGCATTCTGCCCCGGAAATTTGCAAAGTTTCAGGGCTAGGGATGGAGAGTAAAAGTAAGGAAGAGAGAGAGTGAAGCAGAGAAAGTTGTTCTATCTTATGACCAAATAATATATACATATAATAAGCATGTACTGTTTGCTGTATTTGTATGCACTGATGTT
Organism: Microtus oregoni; assembly: GCF_018167655.1. NCBI lineage: Eukaryota > Metazoa > Chordata > Mammalia > Rodentia > Cricetidae > Microtus > Microtus oregoni. The sequence goes on from NW_024543086.1 coordinate 11,796,708, forward strand.
TGATATGTGCACTTTTAGGTTGGGGACAGTCAATGTGAGCATAGAATTGTACCGTGCAGCTGGCAGGGCTCTATAGCTGCTCACCAAAGCATTTTCCCCTTTCTCTTAGGCAAACAAAGCAGCTGGGTCATAGTTTCAGGCCAGTTGACTTTAGGTGTGGCTGTCATGTGTCGCCATTCTATGGAGTAGAATGCACTGTAAAAATGGAATCCATTGCTTCCATATACGGAAAATAAACCTTCAACAGGATGGTCCTATATCCTGTCTCTTTACACACCAGCATCAGAGCTGCTGAGAATTCAGGTAAAGGACCTGCAAGGGAATGAGTTCCCGGGAAGGAGCCTGGGCTAGAGGTCCCCTCCCATCCTTGCCTACCACCGTGCGCTGTCCTACAGTGGACGGCAAATGCACAATTGCTGTGTTGTGCTATAGAATTGAGGTTCTTGGCCTTGGTCGACTGTGACCCTGTGTTTCACAGCATTTTATATGACATGAAGCAAAACGCAAGTGTAGGTTATAAATATAAAATGAGTAAAAAACATGATTTCCTTTTCCATACAAATGCTGTGTTTTTATTTGGAGTGAGCAGATACCCCAAAGCATTCTCTGTCTCCCCCTAAATTGGTTGAACGGAGCACTTTCCTCCTCTCTTCAGAAATCGAGCTTAACTCTGTAAGCCCTCTGCACCCCTCCCTGATTGTCAGAACTTGAATCCAGCTGTGGCCCCGGAACCCATCTCCAGAGTTCTAGAGGCAGCTCCCAGGGGTGAGAAGAAAGGAGACAGTTCTCCCTGACCACACCCCCTTAGTCACATGTACCTGTGACTGAGTCCCTCACCTGCTTTGCCGTCAGCCCTCTCCCCCCAGTGTGAGTTCACTGGGTGGTATTCTTTTATCCCCAGGTTATTTGATTTTCTACTGTAATTTTCTCCCCAGCACTTTCCTATTTAGTTTTTATAGAATTTATTTTTCCTCTCCTAAGTGTAATTTTTTTGTATCTATCTTATTTGAATTTCATTTCATGTAATCCCGTCAGTGCATCCAGGCCATTTTGGATGCTAAACGTGTTGTCTCTTTCCTGACAGCTGGGTAGTCATGGCAGAATATAAATATATACTTAACTCCAGTGTCCACAACACTTAGGAGAGTAAAACTCCAGTAAAAGCCAGGAGAGGAGATGGGAGCTTTCCACAGGGGAGCTTTAATTGGCACTTGTTTTTGCATCATGACAGCCAGAGTGAGAGAAAGCTGGCACTTGGGACAAGCCCTCGGTCCAGCTGCCTTGGGATGCCTTCGTCCCTGGATATCTCCCTCCATCTCCTCTCTTTGCAAAGCTGCTTTTCTTAGTCTATGGTCCACTTGGCAGAATATGGCTATTGACTGCCCACACTTTTCCTCCTGTTTTAGAAACTGGCAATGACTATTAGTGGTTCAAAATCAGAGAGAAAACAAGAGCAAAAATGCTAGAGAGATCAAGACAAAGAGCAGAAGAAAGGGAGAGGGAGGAAAGGAGAAAGAGAGAGCACATGAGATTTATTCATTTGGGTTCAACTTGTTCAAACATCTGTAGATTCTCTAATTGTTTCCAGAACAAAAAGACGGGTAGGTAGAAAGGAGGCTCATGGGCTCTCAAACTGGTAGAGAGACAGAGCCATTCTTATCAGTTACACATCCCAAAAGATATACTTGGGATAAGGATGAGTGATACAGGAACTTAAAAATACCAAATGAAGGAAGAGGAAGTGAGGGTAACTGATTATAATCAAACTTCTCTTGTGCCTAAATACAACAGTGATAATCACTCAAAGTGCAAAATGCTATCATTAGCATATTCTCTTGAATTCTGTTCAATTAATATATGTACACATGTGCACACACAACACACGCACACACACACACACACACACACACACACACCTGTATATACATGCAAACACAAAGACACAGTGAATTCACACACTATATAAGGGACCAGAGTAGCCTTTGTTTTGAAGAGGTTTTTCAGTTTCTAAAAAAAGGAAATACACACACACATGCACACACACACACACACACACACACACACACACACCTATATATACATGCAAGCACAAAGACACAGTGAATTCACACACTATATAAGGGACCAGAGTAGCCTTTGTTTCGAAGAGGTTTTTCAGTTTCTAAAAAAAGGAAATACACACACACACACACACACACACACACATGCACACACACACATGCACACATTCACCTACACACACACACACACACACACAATTGTCACAGGAGCACAGGGAATGATAAGAGGTGAATGTAAATGACAGACGAAGCTGCAGTCCAGTGATAGGGACATGGCAGACCCAAGAGTGGCCATTGTCTTCTGGGAAGGACCAGTCCAGAATGACTGGAGCATGGAGGAAGAAGTCAGGTGGGAAGCAGGAAAGGGTAGATTCTCAAGAGTCATAAATCAAGACAATAGTCTGAGGATGTTGGGAGACCTCTGAGAGGTTTCCAGCAAGTGGAGTGGCATGGTCAATGACGATCACCACAGCAGACATACAGCAAACAAGTTTAAGATGAAGACGTGCTGAGGATGGGAGGGAGCGACCCTGGTGATCTGGTGAGAGGATGGTAAAGATCTGAAGTGAGGTGGAAAGAGTAGCAATACAGCACCCAGTTAACTAGGGATGATTTTCCTATATCGTAAGTAGCACTGGGTGCTTCTCTTGGGCCATTTTAGTCAATCCCCAGAGGGATTCCATGATACCAGGTGCCAATGTTACAGATGAGGAACTCAGCTTAGAGAGATGACTTTTTACCCAACTTGAGGACTTACAGCCAGGAAGTGGCAAATTTTATACTCAGAGCCAAGTCTGAAAATGATCTGCCCACCAGTCCAGTCACTGTAGCGCTGGAGATGAGGAAAGGCAGATGGGAATATTTAGGAGGGAGCATTAGTGAGGCCAGCTGCTGAACCCTGCTTCAGTAAGTAGGGGAGAGAATGCACCAGAGATGACTGGCCTACTTTGAGCTCTGGGGTGGTGAGTGCAGGAGTATTAGATTTCTATCCATATCAGAAAAAAAGCTCATTGATGTTCATTCCAACTGAAGAGTCTTACTGAGAGAGCCAGGCCTTTGGCACCATGGTTTCTAGAACACTGGCTCTTCCATGCCCAACAGCTAGTCCATCTCTGCATCTCTCCAGCCAATATTTCCAGTTGCCTCTTTACATCAGCTTCCGTCTCTGTCCTGTGACTTTTCACTACACTCACATGGCTCACCATCTTCCTTACATCAGGCCAACCCTTTGTTCCGTGTCAGCTCTCCGAGAAGTAGCCAGTGCTGTCTGTGAAATCAGTTAGTCTACCCACGGTCACTCAACCTTGTTTTCCTCTTCTCCACGGCAGCGGTTCTCTATCCTAATGCCCCTAGTCTCTTCTTCTACCTTAGCCATCCACCAATCACCCATCCTTGCAGGTAGAGTTGAATATCAAGGTCCTAAAAACTAGAGATCTTTAACTGGGCTATCTACATTCTACAGCTCTTCCTACCCCTGCTGTTCTGTCTCTTTACTTAGTTTGAAAAGAAAAAATTAAGAAAGAAAGAAAGAAAGAAAGAAAGAGGGAAAGTGAAGAAAAGAAGGAAGGAAGGAAGGAAGGAAGGAAAGAAAGAAAGAGAGAAAGAAAGAGGAGGTGTTTTTAATTTTCCCCAAATGAGCTTTGACCTAGTGTGTATGCCTACTGTTTTTCAATACATTGTTTAAAACTTATTTGTGGTACCAATTCGTTTTGTTATTTTTAATCCTCCTTGTATCCAGGGAAAAGGGTTTGGCTTGTTAACAGCGCTCTCTTATGAGAAGGACTAAACTCCACTCATCCTTACCTCAGGACAAGACGAAGTGGGTTAAGCTTCAATCAGCTCCATCTTAATTAGCCCCCAAATGAGGCTGCGCTTCCATTTCTCAGCCTCAGCCAGTGAACTGCTACCTTTAAATAATAATTCTGCATGTCAGAAAGGCAAAAATTATTAATATCTCAAAATCCCCTTTTTACCGTGTATTACAAATGAACAAATTTACAGGTGTTATCAATTATATGATTGTTTTGTACCTGAGAGGGTCAAGGAGAAATTAAATGTACAATGAAAATTTAACGCTGATTTCCAAAATGTGAATATGGAAATGTGAAGAAAACCAATAGGGTCTTCCAGTGCAGTGAGCAAAGGGCTTTTCCTTTTTGGAGTTATCTCTCCTATTCTAAATATGTAGCAGTTGTGTAGTTCGTTATTTTATGATTTCCATAATCATGTCACAATCTTCTCTGTTGAAAAAAAAATCACCTCCCTTTTTATAGAGAGGCAGCTCCTGGGATGCCTTGGTTTAGGATTCTGAGAATCTCTTGGTTTAGGGACTGGCTTTGTGGCTTTTCTCGGTGTCTTATTCAAACTATATGCATGCTTTAGTGATGTCTGAAACAAAAAAAGAAAATACAAGCCCGTGACTAAAGAGGCTTTCCTGAACATGGAATAAAACATGAATTCAGACGTGAGGAAATTAGAATCTATTTTTCAGTGTTCTGCCCCAGTAGGAGTCGAGTGAAGAAAACAATTTGTGAGTCCTAAAATGACAAAATATTTCTTTCCCCAGACACCCAGATGTGTTAGCATGCCCATATTCCCCTTATTAAATGCGGGCTCACTCTGGGCCTGGATTTCAGTGTCTTCTTTCTGGAAACATCTGAGTACGCATACCAAAACCTAAGAGGGTCTACAAAAGTATTTTCGTATTGCAGGCGTTCACAGCTTATGTTTCTGTACAAATGTATACCTGTATGTGTCTGTGCGCATGTGCGTGTGTGCTTATTTAATGGCATTTGAGAATGAATAAGACAGAGTGTGTATCTTCCAGTAAATGTGCCTGCTTCTCGTCTGTGATTACTAAAGCGTCCTAAATTCCCTGAGTCTCTGCTATGTTTCTACCCTTTATGAAGATGTTATTTTTCTTCTTTTCTAAGATATAACATGGGTGTAAGGTGCCAAGTCAACAGCCCAGCAGTCAGGAGGCTGCTTTTTAGCTCCCATCCTGTAGTGCTCCCCGTGGGTTTCTGTGCCAAAGCTGGCCGAGAGCCCTCTAGTTGCAGCTTCCCATTGAATTTGGCTTATACTGTCTTCCTGGTGAATCACTGTACTCGTTTGGACATGAGTACATACTGATCCTGTGTACCAACACAAAAGCTCACACAGGCATAGCACACCCACAGCCTTAAGCACAATATGCATGCACTCTATGCCCCGTCATATGTAAATGTGTGTATATATACTCAAGCACACATACATGAATGTATACCCACAAACAGGTGCACAAGTTTATGCACATACTTTATAGCCCCATACATATAAAAGCTCACACACACATACAACACAAAACTCAGGCATATACACACTCTATACCCCATTCACATGCACTTCCACATATACATTTGCACAAACAGAACTCAAGAACACTCTGTATCATCACGGGTATACAAACATACATGCATATGCACTCACATACAAGTATGTATGCACACCTATTCAAGGATACATGTTCACACTCATGTATGCGTATATATGCACATGCATGAAGGCATTCCCACACACCCTCCTCATACCCTTTTCTTCTTGCCTTCCCCCTACACATTTCCATTTGCTTCTATTTTCTCGTTTCCTCCCTCCTCATCAACATTCCCAATATTGAGACCTTCATGATATCGTTCAGAGCTGCTATGAATATGATATCTCTGGCGACAAGACCCGGATTTATTTATCCACAAGGTGAATGAGCCGTCCCATGCACACAATGTAAAGCTTTCATAACCTGCCTGAGCAGAGGGAACATCAAATCATTGAAGCTTAACCCTAAGGAAGCAAGGGCCGTCTTAGCCTTGCCTTCTGGTGCAGGCTGCCTGTGTTTTAATAAGTGAGAGGCATGGAACTGAATGTCTCACAAAGCCTTTTCTCCATCAGCAGAGGTGTAACCATGTGTACGGATTTCCATGTAGTCCCAGGCACTTTTTTCCCTATGGCTCCTTTATGGAAGAATTTCGAGTTTTTTTCATGTTCTAGCACTAAGCCAAGGAGTGCTACACTGTTTTTTATAGAAAGCTGATGCCAAGATATTTTAAAGTGGCTTCCTCTAATGCCAGAAAGAAGGTGGTGTGTCTGGAGGGTCTTTGTCCCCACCACATAGATCTCACGTTTGATCTCTTCTGCTTTGGTGTGAAGCCCCGAGAAGGGATGGTAGGTGTGTTCTCTTCTTAGTGAATGGAAAAGAGACTCCTGCCTCTTGACTGAGCTTTCCATGTTCTTGGTACCCACATTCCCATTTGAGATTCCAAGCTCTAAGCCCCGAATTTTCTCACTATCAGTATAAGCACACAAAAAAATTGCTATTCAGGAGTCAACCTCTAGCTACAGCTAAGTGTGGTCATGTACCATGCATGAGGGTAATCCCATAGTATTTTCTGTTTTGTTTTAGACGTTGATGTTTGATGCTGGGTGTTGAATCTGGGCATATGATAAGTACATGCTCTACCATTAAGGTACCCCACCCAGCATATTTTAAATCGTATGTTTGCGTGTGTGTGCTTTTTTTTTTTAGTCTCTTAAGATAGCAATGGAGTTTAAAAATGGCTTGTGACTTATAGCTGTGGTAGTGTGATGTGGTCCTATTTTTGTTTCTGTTACTGTGATAAAATGTAGATAGAGACTACTCATTCATTTCCCAGGCTCCCAGACACAAATAATCACACAGAAACTGTATTAATTACAGCACTGTTTGGCCAATAGCTTAGGCATATTTTTAGCTAACTCTTACATCTTAAATTAACCCATTCCTCTCTGTATATCACCACGAGGCTGTAGCCTGCCGGTAAGGTTCTGGATAGCGGCTGGCATCTTTCTTCTTTAGCAGCTACATGGTATCTCCTTGACTCTGCCTGCCTACTTTCTCTCTATATCTCTGTTCAGCTTTCCCACCTGGTTTTACTTTATTAAGAAATTGACTAAAACAATTTCTTAATAGCCAATGGTAATAACAACATATCCATAGCATACGGAAGGGAATCCCACATCAATAAAAATTCCCTGATGGAAAAACTCAGGAGATAAAGTGTTTATTTTAGCTCATGTCCACAGGACATCCTTGCAAGGAAGTCACACAGCAGGAGTGTGAGATGGCCATATTCCATTCACAGCCTGGAAGCAGAGAGAAATGCATTACATATGCCTGCTGTTGGGCTATTTTCTATGCACCTAATGGCTCAGGCTCTCCTGCCTAGAGGATGTTACTGCCCACAGTGGACATGTCTTCTTGCCTCAATTAATATAATTAAGATAACCCCCCACCAAGATGCTCATAGGTTGACCTCATCTGGACAGTCTCTTACTGAGACTTTCTTCCTGAGTGACTCTAGATGGTATCAAGTTGACAATTAAAAGTAGCCATCACAGATGCCATAGCACCATGTCTTTGATGACACTGAAATAAATGTACCTACAGCACCAACAGCCGTGGGAAAGCATAACTTGAATGATTGTGCATAGTAATAACGCTTGATGATACATGACTGTATTACTGCTTTGCATACTTATGTTTAATTCGAATTTTTACAAGGTACTCCTTCACCATGTACAAAAAGTACTGTGAGCAGTTTTCCCACACTGTTCTAGTCTCAGCCTCAAGTGCCTCATGCTTACTTCACCTCTTGACCACATCAAGAGGCTCTATGGAGTGCCCAGCCACACCAAATCTTTCTGTGTGAATCCACTCTGAGATGGCCGTACGCTGACAAAATCACCCTGCAAGCCCATTTCTCAGAGTGTGTCCTCATCATTGAGCCATGCGTGACTGTAATGGGAATTTTTTTTTTTCTCGAAGTCTGATGTAGGAAGGATATCAACTTCAGAGGTAAGCCTAGGAAACATCTGCCGGCTCAAAGTCTATGAGGTCCTTAGGTTCTCCTTTGCATACTTCATTAACTCTGTCTCTGCTCCCCAAACACATACCACTGAGGTGCTCTCCACTACCCGACACTGCCGCATATGTGCAGAGATGGGTAGGATCCAGAAATCACGACAGGTGAGGAACTGACTTCCAAGATAGCTTGCTGGTGTATGAACGGTGTGCTGTTTTCAAACCTACTCCTCAACTGTTGTGTTGTTAGTGGGACTCAGTGCGAGCCTCTGGATACTGCGAAGATTTGGATGTAACCCCTAGATCCTTGAGGATCTAGTAGCCTTAGAAAGGAAAACTAGGAACATTTATAGGATGTCATACCTGGAATAGAGTAGAATGGAAAGTGACAGAGAAAGTCAGGGTTAGGAGACCCGGGAGAATTCAGCTTGGCGTGATGGACCAGGTGAAACAGGCTGACTTGACAGAGGAGCAAAATTGGTCACAGCCATATAGCTGGAATGATGGGTTCAAGCAGATAAGAACGTTTTGGTAAAAGGTAGTGGCTACCCATTTCTCTGAATATTTTTCAAGACATCTTCATTGGTGATACTGCTTCTAGGAGCCCAGATGGGAAGGTACTGGAGAGGCCACAATAGCCAGCCCATTTTTAGCTATCTTGAACAAGAAGATATTTTGACTTTGTAGTTATGAATATAGAAATTTGTCACAAAATTCATCCAAGATTGCTAGTACTGAGAAAGCATGTCTGAAGACTCAAAAATTACATCACTTTATATTTTCAATTAATTTCACATACTTTTTCATCCGTGTGTTCAGAACGAGTGAGGTAGCTGTAACTGTTTGTTTTGCAACTTGTTTGCTTTGGTTTTCTGTCTTCCAGTAGAATCTGGGTCTAAACAAGCCCAACTGGCAGGCCAGTGAGCTCTACGTATCTACCTGTCCCTGTTTACCAAGCACTGAGTTTACAAGCACGTAAGACCACGCCTGACTTTTCCCGTGGGTTCAGGTCCCCACGCCTGAGCAACAGCACTTCATTGTCTGAGCCATCTCTCCAACCTCTCCGTTTCCTTAAGCATTAACGTCCCTTGTGAACGTTTCAAAGGGAACCATTTGAAGACAGAATATGGAAGTCCAGAGATTGGAGACATTTTTCTTGTTGCAGGAACTGAAGCGAGTAGCGAGGGTTCGGAGTGAAGGGAAACTCTCCCAGCTGTTGAACAAACCCACGGTTAGTCAACACTATGTGTTGCCAGCTTGGGCTTCTACTGGGCCACACAGGAATGTGACCGGACACATTACCCCAGGAACACAGAAAAGCATGGAGGGCCGTGTAGTAGAAACAGTGGCTCTGTCATGCAGCCTCGAGTACACAGCCCGTGGGCTTGATGATGGAGTGGATTTGGAGGCTCCCAAGGTGTCTCTTTAACATTCGTGCCTTCTCCGACAATCTGCTCCTCTGTCTGTGTCTACTTTCATCTCTCCCAGAGCCACCCACCTCTCCTTGTCCTGTCACGTCTGTGGAGTATACATCACTCCAGCTCCTTTCATCTGAGAGTCTGTACCAAGATCCGAGTTTCCGTCAGCAATGGGCTGACGCGGGTTGGCATGAAGAGCCATTTCACCCCTTGGCTTTTACTGTTCGTATTTATGTACCGTCTCGATTATGGCCCTTTGGGTCAGGAGACCCTTTGGAATGTGGTACATACGATGGGTGAGGAGCTTTGGAAGTGGCTTCTTTCACAGAATAAATAATAAAATAAAAACAATGTGCTTTATTTATGTTTTTAATAAGTGAAGTGAGTTGACCAGCTTCCAGTGAAAGTGTCAAAAATAAAATAAAAATAAAATAGAGTCTCGGCTTCCCTTGAGTCCTGGGAATCCAGTGGAGACTGAGGAAAGAGGGAGGGTCTGCGGGCTGGATAAACTCCCTTTCTGAAGGCCATTACCATGCCCATAATCCAGAAACCTGGAGGACAGATGGAGAAGAAGTCCTTCATGATACCCAGTGAGTAACAACTACTCACAGCCCTAGTTACTTGACTTTTGCACATTTTTCTGCACTACCAAAACCAGTAGGCTTCATCCATGTGTTTTAACTTGACCTTCACTTAGACATATATTTTTTTAAAAAAAAATTGATGTGCACTCGTGTTTCTGCTTTCGTGTATATCTCTGTGAGGGTGCCAGACCCCATGGCGCTGAGTTACGGAACTGCATTGTGAGTGCTGGGAATTGAACCCCGATCCTCTGGAAGGGCAGCTGGTGTTCTTAATTGTTAAGCCATCTCTCCAGTCCCCAATTTAGTATTTTGAACGCTTCATGTTCAACCCCAAACTGATACCCCTTCCCCCATTTGAAATTCTTCAAGATGGCTGTGAAGGAGGTTGAACATATTCTCAAGCAGCCTAAAATAACCCATGAATTGCATTTGAATGATTTTATCAGCACATTCTTCATATTCTGAATTATTTGCCTCCTTGAATGCTTATTCATTTCAGCTAGAATGCTATAGTTTTATGTCATTCATCTCTTTTGAGGTTTTATTAGTGTATAAATACAAAAGTTCTTTCTCTGGTTCTCGAAAAAGCAGTATTTTCCCTTCCCGGCTGATGGACTTAGCAAAGGAAATGAACATGACCTTCAGTGTGCGCTCCCGATAATGATCGAAGCTGCGTGATTGACAGGCTTTGTGCCCTTGGGGAGCCTCTACTAGACTCAATTTCGGAAGCTACAAGTGGGGATTAAAAAAGGAATATGGACTGTGGCCTGACAGTGGTCGGTGCGTGCCTTTAATCCCAGCACTTGGGAGGCAGTGGCAGTTGGATCTCTGTGAGTTTGAGGCCAGCCTGGTCTTCAGAACGAGTTCCAGGACAGTCAGAATAAGGGCAGTGATGTCTGTGGAAGAGAACCTGACCATTTGCTCCCAGACACTACCTCGTTCTGAAGCACTATAATGTACTCCAATTCGGACTCAAGAAGCTCTTTCCCCTGTGTTTGTCAAGTGGCTACCTGACTTCTTGTCTTTTGAGATGTTAGCAGCAGTAATTCCCAAAATCATTTTTAGTTTAAATCAGTGATTTTTCAAGGTCTGGGCCAGTCTAAAAGGCTGAACATCTAGCATTCATATATTGATTCTATTTTAGATATACAGTCACCTTTATTTCCTGACCCAAAGGGGACATGTTGACCCCATCCATCATAACTTGAGGACTTGAACTTCTCCTGTGAAGAAAAACTTGGAGAGCCTGGGACCAGTTTGCTCTGGTCTGTTTTTGACATTTCTTTATGAATGACTCCGTTCTCCATTTCCGTGTCTGCTCTAAGGGCCTCTGTAAAACAAGGCTCAGCTTTTTGCCTGGTAAACTGCGTCCTGTTCCTTGGCCTTGCGGAAAGGCCAGGGAGGGATGACTCTCAGCTGTTCGGTGGCTGTCTCCTTCTCTACAGCCAGGCCATCAAACCAGGCCCTGTCCTTCAGCATGACAGTCTACATGAAGTCACTAGCGAAGAGTCTCTTGGGATAGTCCCATTGAGGATGAGCATTGGTGGTATCGCAGATCCCCTGGCTTGCTTAACCCCCAGTAAGGGATGGGGCTAACCATGTAGTTTCCTGGACAGGACATGTGATGATTGGTATCTGAACTATTGTATCCATTGTATGGTGAGAAAATCGGAGTGTATGGATCAGGACTTCGGCACCTTTTAGGGTGAGTCAACTTTCCAGCGTCATCTTGCTGGTTTCAGTAAGGAAACTCTGTGTAAACTACATCTGTGGCTTGCATTCCTTTTTTTTTCTTTCCTTCTTAACCACCTGCCAATCTGGTTACCACTGATGTTTCAACCTTTCTGAGTCCCAGCTTCCTTAATCTGCACCATGGTGAGACTCTGCCCCATTTTTCAGCTCATTTGCATATGAATTAAAGACAGACTTTGTAAAACGCAGGCCAACAGTGAGGATGTGCAGTCCCCCAAGAAGTTCCGATGATGGTGTCTAGCTTTCCTGGTGCTGAGGCAAGGAAGATGTCTTTACATCCCGCAGCATCCTTCTGCTGTTACATAGAAACCAAAGAAGGATGGAAGGGATTCTCCGAAGAGAGCAAGAACAGGTTGGAAATGCAGTGAACTGGAAGGGAAGAAGGAAGCTGGCAGTTGCTAATGAAACATGCATCACCTTTCCAGGTAGACTCCACGTTGGGACCATTTTTTGAAATTGATTGGCCCACATGCTTATGAAGTCCCCACGACGCCATGTTCTTTCCTTGGATCAATACCCCTGGTTTCAGTGACATGCTGCAAAGAACTAAATAGAAACAATTCTCTTTGGGGACAAGGATTAAGATTTTAGGACACTGCCGGGGGATGAGAAGATGTCCTCAGGGTTTGAGCCCTGAGGATCCTGGAGACGGAACGGAAGGTTTGAACATCTGGAGCTGGGTTTCCAGAGGGACAGGTTGTGTTTCTGGAGAGAGGAAAGGTGAAATGAATGTTTGATGAGCTGAGAATGCTTGCAGAATGACAGGCACTAAATCGCCTAAGTGTGGCTGGTGTCTAAGTGTGGCATTCTAACTAGTAGAACATATAAAAAGCACAGCAACCAAAATATTTGCAGTAGGACATGCAAAAGAGAGGCTTTGCTTCCCCGTGCAGGTCTTCTAAAAAGCTGGTCCTCACCAAGTAGCAGTGTTGCCCCGACCACCACCACGAGAGAGCTTAGGTTGTGTCCAGAGGCGGGGTTTGGATGTCGTCGTGTTTGAAGGGCAGGCTGTGACTGGCGTCTGGTGGATATATACTACAGGAAGACTGCTAAATGACCTGATGTGTACAGGATGGTCCTCCAAACCACCCACCACCCAAGGTGGAGAAGTCATGGCTCAGAAGGTCTGCTATGCAGGATGAGAAGTTTTGCTCAAAATCAGCTTCTTAAACTGAGTTCCGCCGACACGCTGCTGGGTAGTACTGTATGGCCAGCCTCTGTCCCTGCAGGCTGCAAATCTGTGGGCCCCACATACATGGACTGGATCAGCCAAGGTAATAGTTAATATATAACTTATTAACATAGAAAATAGAAGCATCTCCACAAACTTCGCAGATTGGTTTAACATGTATAGATCTTTCATCATTAGGTCGTCAACAATTCAATACAATGATTTGTGTATCACTCGTTCTTTATTAGGTTTTGGATGTGATCCACCAAAGACAGCAAGCGTCTGGGAGAAAACACATTGGTTCTGGAAAAATACTGTCATTCCATGTAAGACTGTGAGCACCCGTAGAGTGGATATCGGTCTCTCAGTCTCTCACAGATTCTGAATAATGACTATACTTTCTGTAAGGTATGACTGTGCTTCAATAAGGGAGATTCTGAGCCCCCATCATTTGGTGGCTCTTTGTGTCCAGCCAATTTTCATAAACTTGCCCATTGCACTGTACCCCCAAGTCCCCAAAGGGAAGAAGGCATTACCAAACCAACTTTCCATATATTACCACTGTTCTACAAACATGGAGCAACAGTTCCTAACCTAGTCTTTTCCGTAGAAATTGCTTTTGGGTGGCCAATTATTAATTACCTCTATGACAATAGTGGACTTAGTTGACCTTAAATTGTTAACAAAAACAGTGAAAACTAAAACCTACCCACGTCTATTTTTTTTAAAAAAAAAAAAACATTGAAAGCATAGAAGACAACATGGTGGCAGAGAATCCAGTTAGCCAGTTGGAGGGGTGATGAAACCAAAGAATGTTCTAGTCCCTAGTTCTAGCTGTCATGGCAAAAGCCTAAGCGGTTTCATCCATATGCCCAGATGTGGGTGCAGCCACTTCCTCGGAAGGCAGCCGCTTGCATTTGGTGGAGTGGATTTATTGTGGATCCTTAAGTGAGTCTCCCCACCCCTCTTCTAAGTAAGTGGTTCCAGCAGATGCTCCTGTCTGATTGCTGTGTTTGTAAACGGGTTCTCTTTGCGTGCATTTTCCCCTCAGAAATATTGCATGTATTTATTCCAGTGCATCTTTTTTAGGCAATGCATTCTAGAGAGAGCGAGAATAATGGATACTCTCTGGTTGAATGGGAGGCCGTAATTTAAGTAGAGGTGTTGGGCTAATATTCGTGCTTTTGAGTGAAAGTAGAGGCTCAGAGGGGGGGAAGGCGGTGATTTATTTTTGTTTATGTGTTAGAGCACTGCTCTAAATTTCCTTAGTTACTCGCATGCAATATGCATTACTCAGAAGAGTTAGAAGCTCAGCACGTGTCGTGTGAGGACGAAGCCTACAATAAACTATAACAAATGGCAGTTTGGTGGGAAAGAAGCATGCGTATTTAGCATATACACCCCTGTATTTTAGTTGCCCAATTACTTCACTTTTAAAAGCATGTTAGTATGCCAGCTCTCTCTTAATCCGATAGGTTGTAAGTCTTGCCAGCCTGAAGACCTTTTGTTTGTTATTTGCTTGACAACACTCCTAACTCCAGTTTCCACATAGGGCAAGATTCGTTACTATGCTCCACTGTTGTTATTTAGGAAAATCTTATAAGCATACCGGATAATGAAGGGCGGTGAAACATTGCAGAATATTTGCCTTTTGTGCCCAAAGCAACTGGAAATCTTCAGTATTAATTTCACCAATACTATTAGTGACCAGCTGCCCCAAATGTTGGCACGTTTAATGTGACTATGGTTCTGTGTGCAGGAATGGAGTTACAGGAGCCAAAGGTCAAGGAGTTAGAATGTTGTTTCCTTCTCAGGTTTCTCAGACAAAATCGCTTCCTTCCTCTGGTCAATGGTTGCCCACATCTGTTGGGCTATGACCCCTCCCTCTGTCTTCAAAACCAGCATGATGGAACCTCTTTGGCCTTCTTTTGCTTTACCTATTTTGTTTGAATACAGTCAGGAACATTTCTCCACTGAGAATCTCCCATCTCTAGCAGCAATACCCGTGGGGCTAATCAGGAATCATCATCACGACCCCTGCTGCTCTCCAATATCACCTCTTCCCAAGTCTACAAATGAAGATGTGGAATTATTTGGGAGTTCATTATTCTCCCGAGCATGCCTTGGGTCCCGCTTTTCAATATGACCTGGGAGAATGATTTCCTCAAAATCAGATAACTCTGTTTCATATGGTTTTTGGAGCCATTAGCTGTGACCGTGACTGGTTTAGCTTTGAAATTAAATTAACCTGGACACAAAATCCTCAGGTCAGTTTTACTCCCATCCCCCACTTACGCCACACATATAAAACTCCCAAAGATGCCACAGAGGCCTCACCCCAGGACCAGCGACTGGCGGTAGACGGTGGTGGAATCTCCCCTCTCACAGCTTCCAGCCACCAGCCCCATGTGTCACCCTGTAGCCTACATGGCGCGTTCAGAGAAGCTCAGCTGTGTCACTTCTGGCTTCCCTCAGGCACTGATTCCTACAAGCAGACAATTACTGGTGTCAGCAAGCATGTGGCTACGGCTGGCTGCATGATTAGCTGTTAATATTTGGAAAAAGGAATCACTTGAGCCTCATCCATGTACCCATCAGAGATAAACCAGTCTGTGAGCAGGCACTTGGGCTGCCTGGTATGAAGGATGCTGTGTGGTCAGAATGAGGTTATACTTATTTTTAGGGAGAGGTAGAAGGAGGGAAGAGGTGAGGAGAGAAGAAGAGAGAGAGAGAGAGAGAGAGAGAGAGAGAGAAAGAAAGAGAGAAGAGAGAGAGAGAGGGCGCACAAAGCAGTGCGATATTAATTTGTAACAGGAATCTATGGACCCTTCCTTTCGGGCTACAGAGGGGTAGAAGAGGTGGGATCACAAGAACTGAAGCTTAGCTTTGTGTGTTCTTAAATAGGTTTCTATTTAGGCCTTAGGTCTCTTGCTCCTTTTCCAATGTGGGTCAGCCGAGAAATGAGGCGATGTCCTTGGAGCGAGCGTGATGAGGCAGCCAGCTCCAACGCTCTCAGGAGCTAGAGTGATCGTGTGGGACTTCTTATCCCTGCAGGACGTGAATGCTGTCATCGCCACATCTGTCGTTAAATACACATGAGGTTGAGTGTTGAGTAATTATAACTCTATTGGAATGCTATTTAAAAATCCGGCATCTTTCTAGTTGAGGCTTTAAAAAGCTCACTGTTAATCCCGCTGCGGACAAAGGTCCACTCAGCACAGGAAAGTGAGTGGGTAGCCCTTTGCCCAAGGATCGTGGATCCTAGTATTGATAGCTATTTTTTTTTTCAATACAAAAAATACATTCCAGATTCCCTGCTGGAATTAGCCCCCGAACCCTCACTCTATGGCCCCCAGGCCTTGCTCAGTGTTCTGGGATTGGGGGGGGGGGGGTAGTGTAGGGGTAGGGGTTAGGCTGGTTTCTTCCCTAAGCCTTTATTCTCTAAATCCATAGGTCCTGACTCCTCCTCCTTTCATAAGTGCATTCTCAACACGACCACCAGAGGGCGCGAGGTACAGTCAGATCAAGTCCCCACGGCTCTCCATTGGCCTGCCATGTCTCTGGTAATAAGAAACCAGGGTCCTTAGAGGCACCAGAAAGCCTTTCCCCATGTACACTCAGTTACTTTTCTGACTGCCCCTTGGTTGCAGTCCCGGATGCTTTAGGTCCTTCACATTCGTTGGACAGTTCTTCCTCCTTCATCCACACCCTTGTCATCATTATTTCCTTTGTCTTAGGGCCCTCCCACCTTTGAAGGGTATCCGTTTCCTCCATGACTTACTTGTTTCTCCTGCTGTACTTTCTGCTGCAAGCCCGTAATAGATACTCAGGAAACAGCTCTTGCATTAACAGGAGGACATGCAGAGCCACCCCTTATAGTCCTCAGAGTCCCTTTATTGACACTTCTACATCGTTTCTCATACGTGTGTGTCACTCATTGCCCTCTACTGCTCAGGTCTGGCAGACCTCACCCAAGCGCCCCATCTTCGTAGCTGGAGTGAGACACTGCCTGCCCATCAGTGTACTCTGGGCCTCTTCCTACTTCATTTTACCTTTGCGTGCTACAGTGCTATGCCGTGTGTGTCTATTTCTACAGGTCAGTGTACTTTGTAGAAAAAGTAAACCCCTCTGCTAGAGGTTCTATCCTCGGGTTACTGCTGCAAGGGCCCATCCTAGACATTTTACTTGTTGCATGAAGGAATGAATGACTGAGCAAAAGCCAGTGTGACTTTCACAGAGCCCTGCTGGCAGCCTTGTTTAAGTGTTGCCTACAGTCTGTGCCTGTCGATCCTTCAGAGGACTTGCTCTACACATTTGGTGGGTTCTTTCTCTCATACAAACAACTTAGCTCCCAGGCTTGAGGGCGGTGGATAAACGCTTTTCACTGTTGTCCCCAGGACTTGGTAGAACACTGTCACGCAGGCCAAGCGACATAAACTATCAGTGAATGAGTAAATCCGAAAGAAAACAAGCTTTCATTTACCAAAATTGGGTGCATGCCTCACTTGGCAAGCCCACGAATGTAATGTAAAAGGTGGTGTCTGGGCAGGCTCGAAACTGGTATTCAGGTGCTCAAGGGTGAAAGCCACAGCCCTTCCGATTGTGTGGGTCACAGCAGGTTTCTTGCACACTCTGTGATTGACATAGGGTACGACTGGGGGCTTCTGTGCCCTTCCATTCTTGTTTCAAACATGTCATTGCATCTTGCGTCATCGCTGTGCGGATGCCTTTACTGATAGTATGGCTAGACTTAGAAAATCTGTTTTAGCATACCAGTTTGGGTCCATGTGATGCCTCCTCTTCCCCCGTCCCCCATCCCTGCAATGGCTTGAAAAATGGCTTTAGAAAAGAAGCCGCGAGAAGAAAATAGCGGTTTTCTTTTTTTACATGTTGTGCGACTTCGAGCAAACTTCTTAACCTCTCTAAGTCTCCTATATAAAACAAAGGCTTTTCTTGAATAGGTTCTGGGGCTGGAGAGAAGCTCAGTGGTTAAGAGTGCACATTGTATTTACAAAGGATCAGAGCTCGATTCCCAGCATCCACGTCAGCAGTGAGTTCACAAGGGCCTGCAACTCGTTCCCAGGAGAACTGACTCTCTCTTCTGGCATCCACAGGCACGGTATGCACGTGCCCAGATCCACATCCCCCCCCCACACACACACACACACACAGAGAAAGAGAGACAGAGAGACAGAGAGACAGAGAGAGAGAGAGATACACACACACACACACACACATGCACACAACATACAAAGACATCTTTTATTTTTTTTTTATTGAGAAAAGGAAAAAAATGTTTCAGCCTCCCATTTCCCTCCCCCTCCTCCCACCCTTCTTCCCCTCCCCCCACTCCTCTCCCCCTCCCTCTCCAGTCCAAAGAGCAGTCAGGGTTCCCTGCCCTGTGGAAAGTCCAAGGTCCTGCCCCGTCCGTCCATGTCTAGGAAGGTGAGCATCCAAACTGGCTAGGCTCCCACAAAGCCAGAATAAAGAAAGAATATTAAGAGCTGCAAAGACATCTTTTAAAATATGCTTAAATGGACCTTACATTGTCTTCACTTGCTCATTCATTAAGTACTTTTTTTTTTGTTTGGTTGGTTTTTTTTTTGTTGTTGTTGTTTTTGTTTTTGTTTTTCGAGACAGGGTTTCTCTGTGGCTTTGGAGCCTGTCCTGGAACTAGCTCTGTAGACCAGGCTGGTCTTGAACTCACAGAGATCCGCCTGCCTCTGCCTCCCGAGTGCCGGGATTATCATTAAGTACTTTTTGAAGACCCACTGTGGTCCATGGGTTGCCTAGGAACAAGTGCTGAGCTAACTACCACTAGCCTTCATGCTTGTCCTGAAGGGCAGGAAGGAGAAAACTGAGGAAGACATTTTCAGTAAGTGGAAGGCAGCCACAGCAGGGTTTCGAGAAAGAAGGGAGAAGAAGGCTGGAGGAAGGGAAGACACCACTCAAGGTGGGTTGTCTAGAGCATATGTTCTTTGTGGTAACCTTAAAATGCTGAACACACACAAAAATAGGGGATCCTGGAGAAAATGTATCAGGCATGGCTAAATCCAGCCCCCAGGACAGACAATGTTCTGTGGTTTGGCGACCACACAAAAGCTTGCTGGGGCTGGCACAGGAGTGACACCGGTTCTAAGGGACCAAGGAGCAGTGCGCAGAGACTGCCACCTATTAATTCACCTCTCCAGCCAGGCCCAAGCCCATGTGTTCAGGCCACTGTCCCTAACACCATGTAATTGTCCAATAAATCCAAAGTTTCTATTTCACACTTCAGCTTTCCAATTAAAAGCACTTTAGTTATTCTCCAGTGAAATAAAGTCCACAAGCAAAGTTGTGTTCCTGTAGTTTGTTGTGTTCATGCAAATTCACATTTATCACCAGTCACCAATTCAAATAAAGGCACAGAAAATTGATTCTCGGTAACACCCAATAATTCTTTTTATCTGCAGCCCGGTCAAGTACTGTAGTCTGGATTAACGCAAGCATGGTTCCTGTGTTATGGAGTCAAGTGAATTGAGTAACTGAAAGGGAATATTTAGGGTTACATCTCATCAAGAGAAGTGTAGTTTTTAGGGCAGGTCAGTAGATGTGATAGTGCCCACCTATAATCTCAGCACTTGGGAGGCTTAATCAGGAGAACTGTTGGGATTCCAGGCCATCGTGTACTGCACAGCAAGACCTGTCTTTAAAAACCAAAGAAATGAAAAGACAAAAGGAAAAGAAGTATGTGTGCATGCATACATACACAGAGACACACACAAACACGCACGCACTCACACAAATGGTCTGTCTGAAAATCTCTAAGCTGTAAGTTTGTTTTCGTCACTCTGGCATGCTTGTTCTTCTAGCAAACACTAAGTGTGGTACACTCTGCCATATCCCGTGCTAACAGCTTACGCACTGACTGCCGGATTTTGTGAACTTTGCCCTCACTGAGGTCTTCTTCTCATCCTCACAGACACTACTCACTGTCTATCACACTCCCACCGTCCCCCTAACATTTCGGCAGCATGACCCCAGGGGACACTCTTAAGTAGACCCAGACCCTTGCTCCCTGCTTGAACAGTCTGCTAGGGTCCCCTGTGCCCTTTGTGGTACAAAGTTCCTTATTTCAACATTGTTCATCTTGAAAGGCTTCTCTTCCTGCTTTCTGCAGGTCAAAGTCAAGCTGAACTTCCTTCCATCCCCAACTTCCTCTCATGCTCCCAATGTCATTTCCCATCCTATCCATTTTTAGCAGCCTAATGTCTTCTCGTCCATGAGGTCCCAGCTCGAGCCATTTCTCCCAAGAACTGTATTCCATGTCAGCCCCATCCATGTCGTTCTAGTCATTCTCAGGACATCTTTCTAGAAATTTCAGTATCACAATATCCGTTGAAGCCACGACTACTTTCCTGCTAGATTATTAGCTGTTGGAGCAGGTGGGGTGACTGTGGGCACTCTCTAAAATCCCCAGTGCAGGGCACACCACAGGGTTACGGCAGACAAAGAGGGTGTCTTGAATTTAAAAGGTGTCCTTCCTTGAAATAGCTCTGAAAGGAGCTAGTTAAATAAGATATCCCTCTCCTTAAGATCCGGATTCATTACAGTACAAGCACACAACTGACCTCAGGGTGCTTAAGCAAAAGCCCCAAAATTTTCTTCCTTCCCTTCTTCCATCCCCTTTTCTCTCTTCTATTCTCTTATCGGCTGTGAGATTTCAAACTGCAGAAACCCAGGGCTAAACTCTGCCTTCCATCCCATTGGTCTCTGGTCATGATCACAATGCCTGCACCATTTCCCCTGTCCCCAGCTTCTGACATTGAGTGGAGAATGGATTGCTTTGAATTTCTATTGTTGGTAATTAATTGAACGAGTAAGTCTTCATGATAGGTTAATAAATATGTTTTATTGAAGAAATAGTAGCAGTTCAGATGCAAAGGTTTTAGGTTTTAAATTTTAAATCTTTACCTCCAGGAAATCCCCAACTCTACCCAAAGAATAGCTTATGAGGTCAGTTAGGAATCCACTACTGTGTTGACATTGCCTTCACTATGTCTTGTTTCAGCTCCCCAGGCACCTGCAAAGTTCCATCTAAATCAAAGACGACTTCATACAGCTGCAATTGTTCCACTAAGCTGTTGAAGTAGAGACGCTCATGGAGCTTGTAGTAAAACCATGCACATCTACTCAGATCTAGCTTTCGACATCACCAACCGAGGTTTGAATTTAGACCCATCTTAGATTTTCTGCAAGCATTTGAAGCTAAGAATAACTTAGAATAGCAAGAAGGATACTCTGCGCATGACAACTTGACATGGAAGGTATTGTCCTAACCACACAGATGAGGATCCAGAGACCTAGAACCATTCAGACATTTGCTTGACTCCATACCTCTGGCAGTAATGTATGCAAAAGTCATTTAGGCTACAAGGTAAACACTTTTCTTTGTCCTGGCGATTCCACTCCCCCCTCCATCTTTACGGTGTGGGTGTTGCCATAAATTTTGCGGTCCCTGTTTCTCCTTGGGAACTTGCCTTGAGATCCTGAACGTGTCACTTAGCATGTCTGGCTTTGATTTATAGACTGTGTCAACATCCTAGCCCCAGGCTGTGGAGTGAGTAACAGTGTCAAGCTTGGCTTACTCGGCAAGAGCGTTGAGAAGGCGGGAGGAAGCAAGGCTGATGCTGGGGCGGAAGCTCTTGTGATGCTGCTGCCACTTAGCTTTGAATTCCTCGGCTTCTGCCTCCCTCTCCCCACCTTCTGTCAAACTAATTCTAGGTGACCCGCTGAACTCAGAGGCCCACCCATCCTCCATTTTGCCAAGGATTCTTCTTGGCCTACATACACATGGGCACAAATCAAGGGTTCCTTCTTGTAACCGTAGTGATTTAGGAACAAGTGCTACACACAGGGTTCCATGCACAGCCCCAGAGACCAGGGCATCTTTTCCTCATCCATCCCCAGCAAAATAAGCTTTACGTCATCAATCGGGGACAGTAGTGAAGAGAGCCAGAAGGGCTCCTTGAGACAGGGGTCTTTGGCATTGTTGAGGGGATCTGGTCAAAATAAGTTATGCAGATAAGGCCTTCCCTCCTCACACAGCAGGTGTTCCGAGGGGACACTTAGCATGTTCCAAAGTGGACATGCATGCTCTTCAAGAAGACCAGTCATTGCTATTTCTAGAAATATACAGCTACTGTGGCCTGCTACCCATAGTCACCTAGTTTTGGGCTGTTTCTTTTCAATTGTCCTTTTCTAGCTGACTATCCTATGTTCATCCAACCCCATAGCAACATATCACAAAAGGCATGGGTGCCATTTCTTTGGAACTTTTTTTTTCTTTCTTTCTTTTTCTTTCTTTCTTTCTCTCTCTCTCTCTCTCTCTCTCTCTCTCTCTCTCTCTTTTTTTTTTTTTTTGACAGGGTTTCTTTGTATAACAGCACTAGCTGTCTTGGAACTCACTTTATAGAGTAGACCGACCTTCAACTCACAGAGATCCACCTGTCTCTGCCTTCCTTGGGGCATTCTTAAGGATCCTCCTTGCTCTCCTCTTCTCCCTTATGAGTTCAGTATCCAGATGGCAAAGGTGAGGCTTATTGAATACCCAACCAACCAGCCCTTAGCTTTCTGTTTTCACCATTATAGAAACAATATTATTATGGAGGCTTTTTTCCAGGGATGCATAGTTTAGTGTTCATGTGAACAGGCCACTCTTCTTCCTATATTAGCAACTGCTTTCTAAAGCTCTTGTGTTCTATTAAAATAACAATATCAAATTATGTAAATGTGCTAATTGCTTTATTGAAATTAATACCCTTATTTAGCAAGTTAAACCTTGCAAAATGGCCATTTTTATTAAAAATTACGGAAGTGTGCCGGCTGTTTAAAGGCTAATGTAATTGGGTGAACTCAGCAACTGGGAAGTGTCAATTAATGGGAGATTGTTAAATAATATTGTTTAAACAATCCATTTTTGCTCATAGTTTGGAAAATGGTCCTGGTAAAGTAATAATGACTGTCTGAGGCCTGAGGGAAGCTTTGTAAGTATTTTGTTCTGCCCTGGTTTTGAATATGTTGCGTTTTGCTTTTTGGTTTGTCAGAAGTAGGTTTTGTTTGGCAATAAAAATTGAAATTCAGCAGCTTATGGGCAATTAGACCCAGGATGTTTCTCCTTCGTGAGAGTCACTGTCTAGGTGGCAAAACACAGGCGTGTGCCTCTCCATTGCAGTACTGGGTATACTGGTTAAAATATTTGAAGGCACTTAATTCCTTTCCTTCTTAGATAGTGTCTGTTGTCTTAGAGGTAGATTTGAGATTAAAAGATCTTTGTGTATTTGTCATTAGTAGTAGGAACGACTGCATTCCCCACGGAAGATATATGTGTGCCTTAATTTCTTTTAGCGTAACCTCAGAAATGACAGTCAGTATAAAGCCACCTTAAAATCCATCTCATCACAATGGCTTTCAACTGGAAGGGGGAGTTCCTCTTTCTTAGGATGGCAACATTCTCATTGGAGCATGCTGCAGAAACCTATTTATGATAATATCTTGTGGTTTCCAAATAGTTGTAGGGAAGGGAATTTTTGGTCACTTATGCAATTTACAGAATTGAGGTCAAGGGAAGATGTTGGGATAGTTCTGACTGAAGCCGTGAAGACAGAGGCATGAGTAATACTCCAGATCTCTAAGCTCATTTTCTATGTCCCAGTGTCTGTGAGTCACAGGCTTTGAAAACCTAAAGAGGGCCTCAAGTTTCAGAGTCTCGCTGTAAACACTAGTTCTTGGGGCCATGCGATATTTGAGAGTAATCTAATCCTGGTGGGTGGTGGGTCGTGTAGAATGACCAGGGCTTTCTGTGAAGACTAGATGGTAAAGCCCTCCATTGTTAGCATGACATACCATAGCCTTCTACCCTCTCTCGAGTTCCGTTCCTCCGTCATGCTGGAAGGAAACCATTGCATGGTTGAATCTATGTCAGTGTTCTTAGCTGGCATTGGAGATGCATTGGCTTTGTTCCATGGACTTCTCATGACTAATAAAAAAAATGTATTGACTTTATCAATCCAATTACTTCTGAACAAAGGCTGACAATTGTATGGTACAAAATGAAAATCAGTGACATCAATGGTGGAACTCGACGATTCCCTAGAGGAATGTACCAAACTAGCAGTTGTATTTATTCTTTCTGCTGTTAATCTTGCCCAAGGGATTAGCCATAGCACCTAACCATTCCAGCACATTGTTACTTGTGGTAAAATTACTTAATTATAAAATAGTCCTTCCTACTGCACGTACTGGCTTTGGGGGAGCCTAGGCAGTTTGGATGCTCACCTTACTGGACCTGGATAGAGGTGGGCGGTCCTTGGGCTTCCCATAGGTCAGGGAACCCTGATTGCTCTTCGAGCAGATGAGGGAGGGGGATTTGATCCGGGGAGGGGGAGGGAAATGGGAGGCAGTGGTGGGGAGGAGGCAGAAATCCTTAATAAATAAATAAATTTAAAAAAAACAAAAAATAAATAAAAAATAAAAAAATAGTCCTAATTTCACTATGATTTCTGGGTGTGTCTGGAGATTCTCTTTTAGACAAAATCTCATCTATTCCAGGCCAACCATAAACTAGCTAAGTATCCAAGGATGAGCCTGAGTTTCCAACCCTTCCACCTCTACCTCCATTCCCCAGAGCACAATGATGGTCGGCCTTACCACCACGGCCAGTTGATGCGGTGCTAGGAGGGCAACCCAGAAGCTCATGCATGAGAGACAAGAACTATACATCTGAGCTACATCCCCAGTCACAGGAACTCGTTAATAGAACCATATTTCTAGTCTCCATGAGCAAGGGTGTGGTGATTTAAGTGAAAAATGTCCTCTGTAGATTTGAATAGTTGGTTCCCAGTTGGTTGGACTCTTTGGGGAAGTTATGAGGAAGTACATACTAGAGGGAGGAAGTACGTCACTAGGGGTGGACTTTGAGGGCGTAGACTTGGCGCACTTCCAGTTTGCTCTCTTACTTCTGCTTGGTGATTGCGTTTGAAGAGGTGACCTCTCAACTTGCTGCTCTGGTTGGCCTTCCCCACCATTATGGCTTCTCTTCTGAGACTGTAAACAGAAACAGACAAAAGTTGTTTTTGGTCATGGTCTCTCATCACAGCATCAGAATTGGAGCTACTACACCAGGAATATGAAACTAACTAACACTCTTAAAAGATGCCAACACTCTACTACTTTGGGTACTAAATGCCACATCAAGTCTAAAATGAGTTTTTACCCTGTAGATATCTTACGTCCAATTCTGGAAGAAAGAGTTCAATTTTCAGTTTTATTAACAGGGTTTTGAACAAAATCGAAAATGTCTGCCACTGCTATAGAGAGCTTCATGCATTGCATGGAGCTGAAATTCGCTGGCACCCACTGAATGAATTTGTCTAGTCTGAGCTCTGCAAGCATCTTTTATCAAGTCCATGATACTTTACCCCATTGCTTGTGATCTAACCGAGGTCTTTCGTCAGTCTTCATTTTACTCCTCCCTTTCTAAGGTTGAACCAGTTCAGGGTCAGGTGACTCCCAGGCCATCGCGAAGGAGGTCCTGCTGGCACTTCCATCCATCCTCATGCTAGCAGAAACTGTTCCTCCTGCATAATCTACCTTATCCCTTGAAAGCCACATGGTTTTGTTTCTGCCTTTTCTGGACTATGTAGAGCATAATTGAATCTCTCTTCATGGCCTCTGGGTGGTCGCTAAAGCATCAATTTCTTAGAGGACTTTTGAGATATTTAAGGCTATTTGCTTGCCTCCTAAATGGTCCCAGGCTCCCATATTTGATGAGTTTTTATATCTTTTTTTAATAGCATTTCTTTCCCAGTTGTTGCTCTCACGCTGTTACCTTGTCACAATGCCTGGCGAATGGTAGGTGCTCATTAAATATTTGTTAAATGAATAAATGATCCTCACTTTTCACTGGGAATACAGCATCTCTGGCAATGAGCATTTCCCATGTCTGTTTCCAGATGCCCACTTCTAATTTTTTAGGCTTTGCAAGACGGAGAGCTGTACATGATAATATCAAGATTGTGTGCTATATGAATGAGGACTTTATTGCCCCAGGGAGGAAGCAGCCAGCGCTGGTTTTTATAATGCTGATCTCTGTGACATCTGTTTTGACTACTAAGAAGTTGATTTAGAGCTTGTTTCAGCCTTTGAAACGAACTGGGCTTGCGGTCCACGCCTTTGTGATGTAGTTGAATTCAAAATAAGTAAAGTATTTTCACATTTAGTTCTCCTTCAAATGGTCATTAAAACACCTAGGAGGACAGCCTGAAGCCTGCTACATACAGATTGCTAAGCCATTACTGTGTTCCTGCTCACTTTAATTAGATTTCTTTTATTTTTTTTTTAAAGCTGTCCAGGGAGAAATGTGTCCCCAGCGAACATAATGTCCATTATGTAAAACCTAAGTGCATCTGAAGATTTAGAAAGTATAAAATTTATACTCAGGGCCCTGTTTAGTCAACATGATAAGATTGAAGATCAATTATGGGGTGGGGGGGGGGAGAACCACTTGAGAACATAAAGATGATCAGAGTAGGCTTGGTTTTATTTGGGTTTATTATTATTATCATCATTTTATAATTATTATTATCATTTTCTTCTTCCTGCCTGACGGTTGACAGATTGTTTTCCTGATTTTCAATTGTGTTTTTAGAGCTGCTGGAGAGGGACGCTTCTGCCCCTTCCTTGGGCCTTAGCTCCAAGTGTTGGGAGGACAAGGGAATTTCTCATTAGTGACATGTAGTGACACTTCACTTTATTGTGCACGGACGATTTTCTGACAGAGATAGATGACATGGTTGGACTTTCCAAGAAAATGTTGTTTGTCTTTAAATGGGGAAGCCAGGGCCCAATTGTTCCAGTTTACAAACAGGCCAGGGATGTGCTGCCCATCACAAACCAACACAGAAGCTGGAGCTTCTGGATGGGAGATGCTACCTGGTTGGTTCTTGTGTTTGTTTGCTTGCTCGCTTGTTCGTTCGGATGCGTAAGGTTACAGGCAACTGTATGCATTAATAATATCATGTCTTCACTTTTCATAAGTAGGTAGCTGCTATCAGTCTATAGAAAAAACACTTCATTAGTTTGTATATTTGGATATGAGATTTTTATTCTTGGCAACAGGCATAATTTTGGAGGGTGAAAAAGGCAAAATGGTTTCTTCCGTTTTTGTCCAAGTTCCAGCAGTTGCTCAATTTGATCCCTCAGAATAACTTACTGGTGTCCAGGACCAGGACACATTCCCACTAGGGGTGGCTCTGTGTGTGTTCCTTTCTTGTTTCCCATTCCCCATCTCAGCAACGTTTGGCTCACGATGAATCCTGCTACTAATTCCCAGTTCCTGCCCCGAGGATCCAGGACAGGAATGCGCACAGTGGGAGCTGAGCCCTAAGGGTCGATTCTGTCCTTCAAGCTATGTGGTCCTGTGGTCTGAGCCCGGCCATCCAGAATCTCTGAGGACTATTCATTAGAACTAGGAGATGAGGCAGCTCAGACTGTGAGTCACCGTGGCACCAAGATGCGAGAACAGAAACAGTTGCAGGCATTTTAGCTGCTGTGAGCAAAGATACACTCCAGATACAATGAGCCCAAAAAAGGGACACTTTAGAGACTGTCAGAGAAAAGCCCAGGCCAGCACCATTCCCCTACCTTAGCTCATAAGGTTGCCTGGTTTCTGTTTTGTCCAGTTCATAAATAATCCTTTCTTATTCATGCTTTTTGTATTAGTTTCAATCAAAAGATCCTCAAGAAGCCATGTTTTATTCAGTCCCGCTGTAGTATGAGAAAGCCTCAAGTGAATCCGGTTCTGGCAGACTCTGCAGTTGGTGCTGTGCTGGGAAATGACTCTGAGAGCATGAATGGGGACTGGCGTGTGGCATGCAGGGATGGATGAGACTTCCGCATAGTAGATAGTCTCACCGTGCCAATCTCAATAAACCACTGGGACACTGAATCTGTTCAGTAGAAGGCACAGTGACAGTTGGACCCCACACACTCATACTAGCCTAGGCCAGCACACCACCGTATCTGTGCCAAGGCTGCTGTTTCATACTCAGCTACAGTATGATCCCAAAGAGTTCACCATCCTTCCGAGGATCACAACAATAGATCCAAACTGGCCATGCCTGGCTCCTGACACCCAGGTTTAACTAAGCTGATGATCCGATATCCATAAACGCACATCTGTGGCTTCTGGTGTCACTCCATTTCTCTGCAACAGAGGGTCTGTGAGACTGAGGAGATGTTTCTCTCAAAAATAAATAAAAAATAAAATAAAATAAGCCACTTGTCCCCTAACCAGAAGGACTTTAGTTTGGATCTGTAGATTTCACATAAAAGCAAGTCATGGCGATTCATATCTACAGTTTCTGCACTAGGGAAGTAGAGGTAGATAGATTCCTGGAGCTCAGTGGTCAGCCTGTCTAGCTGAATTGATGAGTTCCAGATTCAGGGAGAAGAAGCTCTGTCTCAAAAGTTAGATGGAGAGCAATTGAGAGACATCCACAATTAAACACTAGCCAAATTCACACATACACTTGCACACACAGAGACATACACACATAAACAGGTGCATGCATTCTACACACAGAGACAGGTACACATACATACATACACACACACAGGAACACAGGCACACACAAACACACACACACACACACACACACACAAGCATGCACACAGGCAAAGGGCCTGTAGTTCTCTGCTTAAGATCAGAAACCTATCCTTGTTTTCAAAAAGTTCACATCTCAGATTCTACTTCCTAGTTGACTAAGAATTCCAGTCTCACTGGAAGTGGTCCCCGTGAATTAACTGTGTACATACCAATCACTTTATATATGTTAGCTCCACAGACGCTGCAGGAAAGAAAGTTGTCCTTTCCACTTCATATTAGAGTGAGCAAAGATTCAGAAACACAGACACCTTTGCTAAGGTCATGTCTCATATCTTAAAGGGGTGGAGCGAGAACAAGAATGTGACCCAGGTGTGCTTTGCTGGAAACAACACTTAGACCACCTCACACTCCCTATGTCCACTATACCTTTGGGGTTTTTCTGTGATTTAGGAGGCACCTCTGGGAAGCAAATTATGTCGAGTAAAAGTGCTCAAGGAAACAAACATTTGAGAAATAGATAGATAATAGCATCCATGATTCTGTGACTTTCTGGTGTTTATTTACGCTGATCCCAGACCCCTCATCTTGTCATTGAGACACACTAGGGATGACTTGATACTGAGACAAGAGCCTTCGTATCTTGTTTGGGAGGCTGTTTTTCAAAACACCTCAAGAAATATTCAGCTGCTTCAAGAAGTAATTGTGAGCAATCAGTAGTTTGAAACTGTTAGAGCAGGCGAAGGGGTTGCGTATGTTAAATAAGTATCAATGAGAATTAATAGCAACCTGGGTGATTAAAGGCTGCTTGCATCCTTCCTGGGCCAAATAGATACCAGTTTTCTATGACTCCCATAGATTGTCAGCAAGCTCTCTCTACATTGTTCGGAGGGACTCTGCCATTTTCCTGTGGTCTCATTTATTTGAGTGGTATGTGACTGTTCCCTTAAGAACACAGAAGCAATTAAATACTGCAATTTGACCCACTGCCCTCTTTGGTAAACAGAAAATTCTGCAGAGGTGGGGGTTGGGGGATTGGGAGGGGAGTGACTGCTCATGTTTCCACTCTCTTGCCCCCCCCCCCATTATCTCTTCCTCTCTACATGGAACACACCCAGGTTTACCCTTCAGAGTTGGTGAGACACTTCCTCGCTGTGTTTCTGTGGAAGAGACACTGGGATCTTTCGATGAACACTGAGAATGCCAGGCAAAAAGGATCTTTAAATATCTGAGAGTAGATGTTTAGAGCGGGGTAGACCAATCACCTGGGCATCTGGTTCTTTTCGGAGTCTTGTGGAAAAATTGAGCGTCTACACATGAACTGATAAATACTAAGAACAAGCAAGTAGTTACTTTGGAAGTTCCGCCTGCAGTCAGATTTGCTTTCTTGGCGCACAAGTTGGCATAGCATCTGTAATAATAGATCTTCCCCATTGGTTCCCATGCTGAGTTCTTAAAATTTTCACAGTCCAAGGGATACCCAGGAACATTTGATATCGCAAGAATCCAAATGGAAGTAAGTACTGCTCTGTTCCATGCAGACTAATGCTCAACATTCTTTGCTTGTGTGTTTGTGCATATGTGTGGGCATCGGTGTGTCCATTTGCACATATGTGTGGAGGCCCACGCTCAATTTTGAGTGTCTGCCTCAATCTTTCCCCACCTTACTTTTTGAAACAGGATCTCTCACCAAACCTGACACTCGCCTATTCAGCCAGACAGACCAGGACCTGCCTGTCTCGAGCCACCCCAGTGCTGGGGTTGCAGTTCCTTGTCGCAGCTCCTGGCTTCTACATGGGCATTTGGGATCCAAACTTAGCTCCTGGTGTGTACACAGCAATCACTTTATCCACTGAGCCATATTCCCAATCCAATTTGTCAGCTTTCTTTAAGATAGAAAATCATAAACTTACTTCTGTGTTAATATAGAGGAATAATCAATTGATATTGTGTTGATTTTTACAGACAAAAGCTTTCATTACTAAAATACTTAGCCATCTAGCTTAAGAAATGGATTAGATGTGAGCAGTATTTATCAAGGTAGGGCTAAGAGCAGGTCATACCAGTTCAACAGTGTCTCACTGTCCATATGTCAGGAACCAAAAAATACAAGACATTCCAGATTTCCTGTTTGGGCAAAACAACTCACAAATCCTGTATCACTCAGTTCTTTGGGCTGAGGTACATAAGGTATTGGTAACAAATCCTCCCGGATCCAAGAAAATGATGCCATCATTGCAGAACTTTAAAAATGCTTCACTAATGAGTGTGTCAGATTAGCTTCCAGAACCCAGCATAAGTGGGGATTCAGAGAGAAACCCTGGAGCTTTGGGGAATGGGCACATTAGGAGTGTGTGCCCGTGTGTGTGTGTGGGGGGGGGTGATACCCCAGGGGGACCAGGAAGGATTTATTTCTCTCTATAGGAAGGCTTGAAAGCTAGAAGCTGTTAACAGGAAACTGCCACTGTATGCAGCTAGAAGGAGAAGTCTGGTTTCCTCAGTAGCAGTCTCTTAGACCTGCCCACAGATGAGCATAAGTCTCCCTCTTGGATGGCAGAGAAAATGAAGCTGAGTTTATGAGATTTGCCCAAGGCCATCGACGCAGTCTATATCACAAGGGGGACTGGCATTCAGATCTTTCTCCCTTCCAAAAAGACAAGCCCTGTCTCTCTCGATCATGTCCTATTTTTAAGTTCATTAGTTAACCTCTGGGTACAGAGCCGGTTTCCAGAGTCAGTCCGTCAAAGCGTTTTAAATGGACGAGCCTAAAGTGATCATCGTTTCGTTGCCCGGCTCGTCCTCTGAGCCCCGGCACGGGTTCTGCGCTTCATACAGGGACAGGCTGCTCATCAACAAGTTTCCCTGGGAGGTGGGAAGCATCCTTCCTGTGATCAGAACATGCCTGTCACATAGCGCCGGCGGCGGCTACCGAGCAGCGCCTGCTCACAAGAGCCACCGGCCCAGCCGGGGGGCCCCAAATCTGTCTTCTGGCAGAGGCTTAACCGTTTGTCTGCTGCTTCAGAGGGTCCATGCTGATACTTCCCAGGAAGAGAGACCCCAGCTGGGAAGCTGCCAGTTGCAGGCAATCTTCTCCTTCATTTCAACTCAACAAGGATTTAATGTGCTCCTGCTGAGGGTCCGGTCCTGAGGGGTATGCGGCCCTCTAGGGGTCTCCCACCACGCTGAGGAGTCCAGACATACGAGCAGGAGGCAGCCAGATGATGCACCAGGCTCTCCGTAATTAAGAGCTCTACAGTTGGGGCTGCAGGGATTCGGGACTCGTTCTCAGGTCTTGATGGAATGCCGTCCCTGAAATCACACCACTGGCCGTTTTCAAAAACCCAAAGACCCCCGCCCCCCCCCCCACCCCTGCCCTATCGGGATTCTTTAAATCCCTTTAGGACACGAAGAATAAGACAAGGGTTATATGTACTTCTGTCAGTTGGGGTGGAACACCCCGTAGTCAGTTGGTTGTTCTCTGCAGTTTGACCGGCTGTAGATTTCTGTAATGGCTGCCATCTGCTGCGAAAAGCTTATTTGATGAGGGGTGAGAGCTGCATTTTTCTGTGGGTTTAGGGACAGATTTAGGATGCGGTTAGTGTATGCCAGTGTAGAAAGGTGACAGTAGCATTTTCTTCTATGGAATTCAGGTCCCCACAGCTACAGGGAGTAGGCTCAGCTACAGGGCCAGGCATGATTGCCCTCCTGTTGAACAGACCCTAAATCCAATTGGACAGCTGTGGGTTGCCCCCTGGATAGAAGAACCACTATTGCACCGTTAGGGAAATCTCGGCATACTGGTTATTGTTGTGGTTTGTAGACTTACGGCTGGGTAAGCCTATTGACTGCTTTTCCTCCTTGGTAGTTTGTATAGCACCTTCGGGTTCTATGAGAACTAGTCCTGGGGGATGAGGCTTCCAAGTCAGTCCGAATTCAATTCTGCTAAGTCTTTGTCTGAAGTGGGTGGTGTCTTCAGCAAAAGGCTCTAAGCTTCAAGTACTGGGAGGCAAGCAAGAACAGCAGCCATTGAAGGATCTCTTGGAGTTTCCAGACCATCAACTAAGGAAGTTTCCTATGTATGGTATTAGGGTTTTTGTTAGATAGTCTGTGGTTCTTGGGGCAGCATTATCCCCCAAGTAACATCACTTCATTTAAATTATGCACACAGGTGCACTCAAAGACGCACGCA
This sequence comes from Microtus oregoni, assembly GCF_018167655.1. NCBI lineage: Eukaryota > Metazoa > Chordata > Mammalia > Rodentia > Cricetidae > Microtus > Microtus oregoni. The sequence goes on from NW_024543086.1 coordinate 11,829,397, forward strand.
CACGCGCGCGCGCACACACACACACACACACACACGCACGCATGTGCACTCATGTATTTTCAGTCAACATATAACAATGCTTCTCAATAGCTTTTTCAACCATCCTTGGTGGTTCTTATCCCCCCTCCCCCTCAGTAATGCTCTCCCTCCCAGGTATAGCCCCCCCCATTTTTCCCATTCCTCCTTCCGAGCACCTGTGTCCCACTATCCTCCTCTCTGAAGAGTCCTGTTCCCTGCCATTGCCATGGTCCCTCTTTACTTTCCTTGTTTCTGCTGTCACTCCAAGTTATATCTAAAGATTCAGAGCTGAGGCTCAGGGAGCATCAGAGGAAGGGGTGGAAAGATTGTAAGAGCCAGTGGAACTGTGTTTTCTGTAGATGACAGGGTGTTACATCTGTAAAACCCGAACAATACGGTTGCCTAAACAGGACCACACAGGGACAATACCAACCGACAGGCCAACATGGATGGGAAAGCTCTCACAAGGCCCCACCCCTAGATTGAGAGCTACATACAATCAATGGCTGTTGAGAGAAGGAAAATCAATCCGTATCCAGGGACAAGGACCCTGGTAGGTAATCTAACTCTAAGTGACCAGTTCCCCGCTCGCGTACTGTGAGCAACGTAACTGAACACAGCAGGTTGTGTTTAGATATACATATGGATGTGTGTGCCTGTGTGTGTATGTGTCTGTGTGTGTGTTTAACAATGATAAAGAAGCCATGAATTTAAGAGGGAGTGGAGGAGATGTGGGAGGAATTAGAGGGGTAGAAATTATGGAAATGTAGCATTCATTCTGAAATTCTCCATTTAAAAAAAAACATAAGAACTAAGGAGATGGCTTAATTAGTAAAGTCTGCCCCCCCCCCCCCGAAGCATGAGGACATTAGGCCTATCCTAGAACACACATATCCCAGCGCTTGTAGCTCTCTGAAGCTCACAGATCAGCCAGACCAGGCGACTTTGTCCAGGCCAGGAAGAGACCATGTCTCAAAAACAAATGTGGCCGACTCCTGAAAAACAATAGCCACACAGCTGAGCTCCATGTGTGTATATATGTACGTCCTCACACAGGTACAAACATATACAGAGAGAGATATAAGGCAAAATCAGGCCTGCGTTAAAGAAAATGGAGCTGCCTCTGATCATAGTAGTATTTTCTATACAATTCCACAGGCAACAAAACTGATCCACATCTGAGCTCAAAGGGAAGATGCATTTGGCCCACGGGCTGCCACTGGAAGCCTACCCCTCCGTTCCCTATCTCTGTTTCTTATACTGCTGTTTTGCTGTTTTCCTAGTGCTCATAGAGCGTCGCCAGGGTTCCTGGTGCCCCACAGTTACGAAGTGCCTGGGTACCGTGAGTTCATAACTCAGAAGACAGATTGCGGGGCCTCACCGCTTCATATCTGGTGGTGCAGTGGCATGGTAGAGATTCCTGGCTGTTTGAAATTCTGACTTTGCAATGGTCTGAATGTAGCGGGAGGGATTGTTGTAACAGAAAACAGTGCTTCTGCCTTGAATTTCCGCTCCGGTAGGAAAGCTTTCACAGACGCCCGACAGCCTCTCTCTTCCCAGGGGACAGACATCATCAGTTGGCGGGCTTGTATTTAAAAGACTTAGCATAAGTCTAATTAAGTAATTCTTAGTAAATATTTAGTCGTACTTCTATGCCTCTTGCACTACTAACTCCCGTGAAGGACTGACAGTCCAGAGTTTTCCTCATGGTAGCCTCCGGGTCTTAAGGAGATTTGACACAGAGCAAGCACTCAATAAACATTTGTGTTTTTTTTTATTTTTTAATTTATTTATTTATTAAGAATTTCTGCCTCCTCCCCGCACCCGCTTCCCATTTCCCTCCCCCTCCCCCGATCAAGTCCCCCTCCCTCATCTGCTCAAAGAGCAATCGGGGTTCCCTGACCTGTGGGAAGCCCAAGGACCGCCCACCTCTATCCAGGTCTCCTAAGGTGAGCATCCACACTGCCTAGGCTCCCCCAAAGCCAGTATGTGCAGTAGGATCAACAACTCACTGCGATTGTTCTTGAGTTCTCAGTATTCCTCATTGCCTGCTATGTTCAGCTAGTCCGGATTTATCCCATGCTTTGTTAAAGAGATCAAATCGCTTCTTAGGTAGGTGGCAATAACATTCCATAAGTTCAGCAGCTCGAACACTTGGAAACTGCCTCCTGACAGGGTGGAGGCTGGAAGCCCACGGTCAAGGTTTTGGCAGGGTTGAGGTCTCCATAGTCCTCTCCCTACAGTTCGCAGACGGCTCCCTTCTTCACGTGTCTTCATGTGGCCTTTCCTTTGTGTTTCTACTTCCTCAGGGCCTCTCGCTTTGGGTTAAAATGTCCTATTATTTTAAGGGTGTCACCCTAGGTCCTCATTTTAATTTGACCCTTCCTAAAGACCCTCTCACTAAATATGTTCACATTCCGACACGCTGGGGTTAAAGGGGGCGCTGTTGTTCAGTAGGGAGGGATGCTGGAACAGGTTCATAGCGCAGTAGAGATAGGTGAAGATGAGCAGCATTAGCGTGGGGTAAGATGACCCTCTGCGATGGTGGCTCTCTCCATCTGAGCGGGAAAAGACAGGTGGTTTCCCAGTGGCCAGAATAGTGTAGTGGCTTTGGCTAGTCATTAATCAGCTCTATACCTCTGTTCCTGTTTGAGGGATTCAGGGTCTTTCATTTAAAGGATGAAGGGCGTTGCACTATGAAGTCACTAAGTACTGTGCAAATCGGACCAGAATGAAACGATCCTCTGGCTTCTCTGTTTGACTAAGAGAATTACCCTCGTTCCCACAAGGCTAGTCAGGGCAAAGTGAGAGCCCAGACTGTCTATCTGTCTACCTCAGTGGGATTCTAGTCTCAGGTAAGCCAGAGTCCCAGCGAATCCCAATTCCCAACTTCTGAAGCAATTAGCTTTCTGAAGGAGGAAGTATTTGGGACTCCCAATCTTGCTCACTGGGACATTTTTTTTTATGTATGTTCCCAGTGACACGTTATACCCAAAGGTTCCTGGGTAGAAACTTGGTCCCTAGTGTGGAGATCATTATAGAGACCACAGGGAGGTCCGTGGGTCACTGAGGATGCACCTGGAAAGGAATGTCTATCTCCTGGAGCCAGTTTTCATGACAGAACTGCTTTCAAAGCCTGAGAATGGTCCAGCATCTCCCTCTGGCCTCCCGTTGGAACAAGATGGCACACTCATCTACTCGTGCATTCCTATCATGGTCCTCAGCAGAAGCCAGATCCACGAGGCACTCAGTCTCAGCCTCTCAGCTTCTAAAATGCAAGCTAAACGACTTTTCGTTTAGAAAAGTTAACCGGCCTTGGGTATTTCATAACAGTAATGAAAAATAGACTCATATGGGAATATAGTAGTCAAGGCAGCCGTGAAACCACCAATCACTTAACCTTTATTGCCCCCACCAACCTGCTCCAGTGCTCAGTGTATAGAGCTGGGGCAGCTTCAAAAAGACAACGCCTCATCCTTTTCTGGTAGCGTTTCTTATGCCCTTCCATCTCAAGCATCGAGTCAAGACATTATCGTGAGTGTCGAACGAACGCAGTAGAAACAAGTGGCATGGCCTCCCCAGTCAGCACAGCTTCCTAGTAATGTGTAATAACTAATTATTGACAGCCCTTTCCTCCCCCTTGTTATCTTCTGGAAATAGTTGTTTCTCCGTGTTAAGAGCGCGCTACAGATGTTACTAAAATAAAATTCTTGGGATAATTAGCAGATGCGGGGCTTTCTGGGATGTTTCATTAGTGAGTTGTGCTGGTCTAGAGGTCTGCCAGCTTGCTCACTGTGCTGAAGCAGAGCTGTCGCGGGCGCTTTGTTCGGATTTGCATATGCTCTTCCCATTTCCCATTTACCACCCCTCGGCCCAAGAAATCAGCTCTCAGAATCGACAATGACTTTGCAAATCTGTATGTCTTTGCCTTTCCAGTTACTGCCTTCTCTTCATTTACCCAGTCACATTGGGTTATGGAAACACAAATGCAGAAACTTGCCCAAATAATTGTGATCTCAGAAATCCAAGACCCATTTGCATTTCAGCCTAAGACAGCAAGCAGCTGCGGAAATACGCTGAACAGAACTTGGGAAGCCCCGCACATCCGCGGCTGATAGAATGCTTCTCCTGTCTGCTCCTGGATTGTGCAGTCAATTGACATTTTGTTGACTCTACTTCTCTTCAATCTCCCCTTCTATATAACTTCAATTCTCCTTCTGCTAGCATTTCCCATTGCTATTCCCAGTGGCTTTGTACCTCTGCTCAGCCAGTCTTTGAGAAACAATGCCATTCCTCTCTCTTGGTTCTTTTCTATCCCACACCCTATTTGATCTCTATCTTACCTGTGCAAACACAACGGGGAGAAGAACAACCCTTTAGCCTCAGTTACTGGGTATAGGAACCCATGAAAAGACCCGATACACTTCGACCACAAGTTGGCCCTCTGTGCTTTATTCTGAATCACTGAGGTTCAAGATAATCATTATTCTATATTACAAAAATAATAATAAAATGCATTCTTAACCTACTTTGGTTTTTGTTTATTTGTTTCCCTCTTGGTGATCCCTATGTCCCTCTTTGACTTCATGAACTCCTATAGTACCTCTCCCCATTTGGCTCTAACTACTGAGACTTTTCAGCCAAATGTGCCATTCTTGCATCGCATTGGAGAGCATCCGTGCTCGCTGCTTCCGCTTCGGTGCTCGCTCTTTCCCTGTGGCAGAAACGATGAAGTGAGTCTCCTGAATCTCCTGAACTGGGGGATGGCTCACAAGTTCCCTCTTCAAAGAAGCCACCCCTGGAGTTCAAACGAACTCAGCACCTCTGCCAGTCACTCTTTCCTACAGTTACCATCTTCCTTTTTTTCCCTGAAACGTCTTTAAACCTTCTTCCTGTCAAAAGTAAGACTCTCGGGGCTGGGATCATATGTTTCGGGCCCACTTCAGTGTTTTCAACTGAGACTGAGCCTGTTAGATTAAATATTTAAAAACTGTCTTTACTGAGGAGCTGGAGAAATGGTTCAGGGGTTAGGAGCAACTACTGCTCTTGCAGAGGACTGGAGTTCCATTCCAGCACCCATGTCAGGCGATTCACAACCACTTGTAACTTCAGCTCCAGGGGATCTGGCACCCTCTTCTGGCCTCTGTGGGCATAAGCACCCATATGCACACACACACACACACACACACACACACACACACACACACACACACTGGCATCCACATAATTTAAAAAACAAGCATTTTTAATAACTTTACCAAATGATTGTTCAGGAGAGTGGAGGTAAGGAGGATGGATGAAGAAGGGACACGCAATTATTGATCCCCCAAAAGGAACGCTTGCAAAAATCACCAGCTTGCTTCAGGTTTTCATATGGACGCTTATTGTTCTTTGGGGATAATGAATCCTCTCTGGGAAGTGGTGGTGTGTCAGCCCACATACATTACTCAAAGGACACGTGGATTTCAATTTCCAGGGGTCAGGCCATCTGATCAGCATCTTTCCCTCCTTTCTAGATGAACCTTCAATGGAACATTTTGAAAAGATAAGCATTACTTTAGATACAGCCAGTAGCTAGAGCTCCTCAGTTCCTTAGTCAATGAGTGGCCGATATTTTTGTCTCATGAGAAGGGAAAAAAAAAATGAAGAAACTCACTTGACTACTTGTCTCCGTCTGCAGTCTCTCATTCTTATATGTCAGAAAGCAGTTCTGTCATGTTTAAAGTGAGATGAAGCAAGCGCTCATTCATTTGGTGGCTGTGATTATTTTAACAACCTGCGCTAAGCATGTGAATGAGCAGGGCCCTAGCTTTCATGCAGCCTGGAGATGCATTCAATGTCTCTGTTGGATGAGAACACAGCGAGCAGTGATCACCCTTAGAGGACCCAGATCCAAGCACTCATCCCAGCAGAACCTCTGGTGCTCCATGACAGTCCTCTATCCGGGTCTTTAAGATTGTCACCATAAGAAGAGAGCAAAAGTGGAGATTTAAATTCGTCTACCATAGGCCACTCTTTTCTTCAGTAGCTATATTCTAACCTCCACAGTGTAGAGACACTGGACAAAGGGACAACTCATGCCCCCGGAAGTATGCAGTGAGGGCCTTGAGATTTTTACCATGTGAGTCCGAATGGCATGCAAGTTAAAACTTAGACTTGATTATTTAGAGAACTTTCTGTTTAACCTTTTCAGGCCCTATCTAACCAGAGAAAATAAAACCGAAGGTAGAGGTGGTTTCGCAGGAACCCCCAAAGTTTGTATTTGGGGCTTAGAACTTGCTAACAAAGCATCACTGGAGTTCATTATCCTTTCAGTTTCACCCCACTTCCGATTTTTCTTTTTTTTTTTAATTTATTTATTTATTAAGGATTTCTGCCTCGTCCCCACAACCGCTTCCCATTTCCCTCCCCCTCCCCCGATCAAGTCCCCCCCCCCTATTCCTCCTTTCCAATCAAGCCATCTGCCTCAGTATCCTCTTGGCCACCGTTTTTATGTCTGTGGTGCCAGTCATAGAGTTTAGACTCAATATCTTACAAGCGATGTAGCCCACAGTATCAGAAGAAAGTTCCAACTCATAGACTAAAATCAGAGAGCTAGTCCTAAAATGACTTTTTCTTGAATTTTAAGGTTCTTTGCTCAGTGAGTGACCATTTGTGCTTGCTGTGTCTGTTTCCCATGCAACTAGCCGCACCGGGACCCTGTTAAGGCTTTCAAATCAAGTACAATTTAGGGAGCGGCTTGTTGAGTGACTTGGAGAAGAAGAACCAGGCGAGAAGAGAAGAAGGTAGCCACAGGCTACAGGATTTGGTCTTTATAGAACCAAGCATTGGTTCTGTTTCTTTACATACCTAGTCTGGGTCATGAGGATGTCACACACATGATGCACACGCTCACTCACACACACATCCATTCAAAGTCGCCCTATCTTGAGTAATCCAAATCTTTGCATTTGTCTCAATAGAAAGAGAATCAGGCACACAGCCAAAGGAGTTTAGGCTCAGCGGAAGGTGTGGGAACACACTTGCAGGGGGCTAGCTAGGGCTGGGGTTTAAAAGTCCAATCATTGTGGACTAATGGTGCCTCGGTGGTAGTTCCAATATGCCAGTTAATGCTTAATGTTGCCCTGCATGAGACCTGATCAAAAAGCTTTAAAGCTGTTCGGCCCCTATGGTCTGAGAAGGAAAACATGGGGACAGAGGGCTTCCAATGGAGGGGGCATGTGGATAGGCCAAGGGATGGGGCAGAAACACATTAGAAAAAGAGACACCTAGTGTCTGGAACCCTCCACATTATAGAGAAACTTGTGATTCAGAAGTGATGTCGAAGGTGACTGGGAACCGACAAAGGGGCTAGCAGGAAATAAATACATAAAATGAAGCAGTCTTTTCTTTCGCTTCTCCGTGTTTGAAAACCTTCCCATTAAAAGGAGACAATATGCAACCGTAAGCGTGGATCAACCTCATTAGGAAGAAACTGTCTGAAATAAACCTCAAAGAGAAAGAAAAAAAAAGCTGTCATTTTCTTTAAGGACACTATTATGTTCTTATTGACAAGACAAAAGAGTAATAAAGTTACATCAGAGCAACCCTAAGCCTTAGAGTTTGGTTGGAGGGAAATAGAGACGCATTTACTATTACAGTGAGGAAGAAAGGCGAGGGATCTTTGACTATGCCTCTAGTGAAGTAATGACGACCTTGACCCTCAGTGAGAGCATTCTTGAGTCAGTTCCAGGGGCAACGTCCTTACCTCATTGATACAATCCAGGAATTTAAACACTGGAAGTGTGTTTAAATGAGCGTTGTGCTGCCGTCTCTCCTTTGATAACTGGAGGGGCATGTGTCTACAGCTCTTAAGTGACTTGCCCACGCTCGCTCAGCTTCTGAATTTCAAGGTTAAATTCTAGAAATCAGCAAGAACCAGACCTTATTTTTCTCCCGAGATGCAATCTGCTTTTGAGTGATTAGGAAATCAGCATACTAGAATCAGATTCTCGGTGATTATTCCGAAAGCCAGCTAGGACAGCCGTGGGGATTCTAACTGCACCCTGTTGAGCGCTCAGGAAAACAGGGTCCCCTATTCCTCTTCCCTATCTGGCTCAGACATTAGCAGTCACAGAAAATGTCTCCCGGGACCACCATTCTTCGTCTCCTCTCTTCCTATTGACAATCAACACCTTGTCCTCAGACACTGCCCTTGTCGAAAGAGGAACAATGCTTCTCTACCCTGTGTCACATGAAGAATGGCACAGAAAAGAGCCTCCTAGCCATCTGTGACTTATAGGACTCTGCAGAGACAAAGCAGAAAAAGTCAGACACCTTGGAAGTGACAAGCTTTCCCCTATAAAATATAGTAGGAGTTCAGAAAAGGGAAAACGCAATAATTTTTTTAAGTACTTTGGGCCATTTCCCTTCTGGAGGAGTCCAGACACGTTTTTATTTGAAAAGGTGCATTGTGACATTTTATATCATTCCCTCCACCTATTAATAGCTCTGAGTGCCCCCCGGTACTCATTTCAGGACACCCTTGGAGAAGGGAGACTTCTGCCAGCCGCTCTGCAGCTGACAGCTTCCTGGGAGCAGCGGGTTTTAATTGATGTGTTGTGGGCATTGGATTCCCTCTCTCTTCAAAAGTGCGATGGGTTTAGTATTCTCCCAGATTCGGTATCCTCCATTAGATTTTAACATGTCAATTATCCCCCTTTTATTGGAACTTTGGTGTTGTGGCTGACTGGGGGTCCCCCAGGTTCCTTTGTGCCTCATGTGTCACTGGATACCAAGTGCCAACTTCGCCTCTCTTTGTGTCTAAGCTTCCTAGAAAGGATGTAACAAACAAGTCTCCGGTCTAGATTCTCAACGTAAGAGCTCATTGGATGAATTTGTAGCAAACTTGCTCTCTGTTAGTTAAGAATCACAGTGATAGCCATATGGGAAAGCAGACTATACGGTGTGGCACAAGACACCAGTCTCTCACCTTGATGTGATGATCCCAGTGGCAGCTCATGACCTAGCCCTAGAGACCAGCATTATCCTATAGCATTTTGGGATGTATCATCCCTTATAATACTGGGATGGTGCCAAACCTACAGAGGCAACAGGACATGGCTAAGAGCCTCTGAGTGTTCTGGCTGTGCCATCACTGCCCCAAGAAGCCAACCCCCGGGGGCAGGCTGCCAAGGAGAGTTCCATTACAGGCCTTCACACCCTCCTCACAGGGTCAAGTCCAGGGGTGTTTCTTGCTACCAGATTCCCCTTAGCATACTAATGAACCTTTGAAAAGTGGTTTTGTAAGATACAAGTGACAAAGATATCTTTCTATGAGTTTATTAAGTAACCATCAGCATCTTTCCAACTGTAAGAGCATGCCCGTCATCCAGATAGTGCCTGTTACCATTAGCTGATAATCCCTGCTGTCTGAGGCCACCGCTAATCAGGTTTGCTTGTCTCTGTAAGTGTATTTTTTTCCTGAACATTTTTGTCAATGGAATTATTAGAATACTCAACGTGATAATTTGGAGGTTCATCTGCCTCATTACACAAGCCACTCCGTTTTTGAAATTTTAATTTTTCTTAACAGTTTTAAATTGTCACATAGGAATTCAACGTATTTCCAAGGGTAGTGGGGACTTGACACGCATATGTGTGTAGGAACAGCTCACAATAAAAGGGGCCACGAACGGGAAAGAGAGCAGGGATGGTGTAGGAAGGGGAGTTTGGAGAGAGAGAAAATGAAAAAGGAGATTATATAATTACATTATAACTTCATAAATAAAAAAGAAATATTAAGAAAAAGAAATGGAGAATGTCACGTGAGAAGGTATACATCTGTTGGGGCAGAAGGAGATGGGCTGGTGTTCTGCTTTGCATTCAAACGAAGTCAGGGGAAACTAACATAGTCAAACAAAAATAAATCCAGGACATTCTCAAATCAATGTAGGGAGGAAGAACTTACAGGGGTGCAAATAATCTATTCTGGTGACAGGTTAGGGACCCAGCTGGGGAAAAGGAGAGAAAAAGACACATTTGCAAATGGAAAGCCTCTTCGCCTGTGTCTTCTGACAACGCTCTGCACATCTCTCATAAAGACTGGCAATTTCCCTATCAAGACTCGGTAACCTAATATACCAATTCTCCATTTTTCCTTCCCACCTTAGTGATAACATATCTTCCATTAACCTATACTGAAAGAACCATTTCTCGTCTAAGAATCTATTTATGTCCCTCTAACTTTCTTAAAGATGTGCCTCTGGACTGCAATACTTCAAGCTTATAGTCAGTTGAATGGTGAATACTTTTGTCAAGTTTCAGGAACATTGATAAAGCCTTTCTCGAGTCACTTGATGGTGGGGAGGTGTGGGTCCCACCCATTTTGTCTGAACACACTAAGGACTGAGTTTGCTTTTCTGCTGCTTGCTGTGAATTTGGTCTTCGCTGTCAGTGTAGCATATGAGGTCTTCTCCCAGGCACTTCACAAATTCTTAGAAAACAGCAGGTCATCTTTGTTCTGGAATTCTTTGAAGAAGTCAGCGTCTCTTCCCGTCCTTATTGTTCCCTTGTCTTACTCTAAGTGACACTCTGGGCATTAACTTGGCTCCTTCTCTGGGAATGCTATCATTTCCTAGCAGGTTTCTCATGAAGCCTCTCACACTAATTCCTGCGACCTTCAGGTTGTAACCTTTAGTTACATGCTATTTCTTTCTGAAATATTGAGTTTTTCCTTTCATGACCTGTGCATCCTATCGTACGTATTCTAAAGTTTTCTAGCCAACACCACTACTGCCTCTGATAAACTGGGTATCTGTGAACAGAAAACTCTCCCATTGTTCAATCTTAGACTTCGTTTCCAAACTCTCTTTAATGCTAAGAACAGTGTATCAAACTTTGCTTAAATCATTTTATAATATAGATTGAAAACTTCCCTAATTCCATTAAACTTTCCTGACACATATTCAAAAAAAAAAAGATAAACAAAATAGACACAAAATTTATCTACCGTAAATCTATGTGTCAAACCACCCTATTTTCACAAAGATAAGAACAATTACTGGTGTGTGCGTAAAATATTAAGAGAATACAGACATAATAATATGGGTGTTCTTATTATCTCAGAATAATGGAGAGTCCTTCTTGCCTTAATAATGGGGAAGCTGATGCAGAAGTTCAGTACAATGACTATGTGTGGCATTGTACTAAGAAGTGAAAAGAACAGAGGGACAAATACAGTGTGGTCCCTGCCTTTAAAACACTTATACTTTAGTAGGTTGGGGGGGAGGAAATGGGATGTTCCAATATCCATAATAAGGTGAGCATAAGGAAATACGGTTCAAAGGAAAGGGGGGGCTTTGAAATAGACTGAGTAGATTTGTGAATCCAATACTGAGTCCCATGACCCACATCTGTGAGGTCACCATGGGAACAGTGGGAGACACCACGAAGTCAGGCTATATACTGGCATTTGAAATCCATCTTTTTGAATGAGTGTCTTTTCTCTTCACCTAAAATCTCATAAACCATGCATATCACATGACTGATGAGAGGCCCTTCTTCTGCTGATGGAGGAGAGCTGGGTGGGGACTTGGGATCTCGAATGACTTGCTTCCCAGCTGCATTGCCCAACTAGGAAGAGAGAGAGAGAGAGAGAGAGAGAGAGAGAGAGAGAGAGAGAGAGAAATCATCTTCCTGAACTTTGGCCAGGTGAACCGGACTCTGTCAGCAACAATGGTGGTGCTGTTTCAAGATGAAAAGTTTAGGAGGGGCAAGGGCAGGATGGCCTCGTGTTCTCCGGGGCATGCTAACTGACTGCCTGGAGGATGCTACAAAGGAAAGAATGGGCCACAAGATAATGGAGGATTAACAGCCTGCGGCAGAAGGGCAGAGTACTTTTCTGCTGCCTTTCTCCCACCCGGCTCCAGGAAGATGGGCTGCTTTAGTTCCTATACTTGTAGTTCTGTTCGCAGGGGCACAGGTGTTCTCCCTGCACCGGCAGAGATACCTGAGTCCATCCCCAGAGTCGCCTGGACTCTGGCCATGCCTAGTAGTTTGTGGCCAGGATGATTGTCACGATCATCCTGTCTAGGGTCCCTTTTCTAGACCCAGCGTTTTCTGAAGTTGCGGGCTGGGTTCTAAGGATGTGGGTCTAGGTGTGGTATGTTTGTAGTGACCTGACATTTTTACTCAGGTGATGTGTCTACCACAGAGTCAGTTAACCAGGGCGGGCCATGGGACTTCCAAAACACACAGAGTAATTCACCTCCACTTTGATCCTCTCTCTAGTCTTCTGGGAGCCTTTTTGAATATTAAACTCATTAACCAAAGAAACTAGTATGCCATTAAAGTACACATTCCAGCCCGCGGCGATTTTTTTTTTTAATAAAAAATGATGTAGGTAGCTGATTCAGCATTTAGATCCCTTCCCACCCATCTCCAAAAAGATGTCTGGACTAATACTTTATTTCTAAGATGGAGTGGAATTCCTCCTTTAGCAGCATGCCTGTTTAGAGATGGTTTCCGAGAATTTAGGGCTGCACATTCTCCTGGAGCAGTTACATCACATTCTGCCAGTGTATCAGAACACGTGCTGGGGGAAGGTCGCGAAAAGAATTTATAGCATAAGACCACTGCATGTAACATCCCAAGAGCATGACTTGAATATGGTATCGGCGATGGCTACAGGAATTCACTGATTAACAGGAAGAAGCCACAGGAAGGGTGAGGAGGGAGGAAAAAGCATGCAGGCTCACTAAATGTGTTCCAGGTTCTCAAAGGACAGTGTCACGGGGCAGAGACAAAGAGCAGCACGTGACAGAAATGGCCAGAAAGGGAAAGGGTCAGACTTCCCTGAGTTTTGTGGGCCCCCTGAATGTGTGTGCACCCCAGAGATACCTCCCTGGAAATACAGACATCAGTGAGGAGAGGGTATAACAAGCAGCCAGATTTGTTTGGAAGAAATCATTTGCCTGTCGTGTGGTTAAAAGATTAGAGAGGGAAGCAAGAGTGATACTGGAGAAGTGATTGGAGGTTGTCCCACGACAAGATGGCACGGATGGCAGAGAACAGCATAATTCATCCTCGTCCCACTGGAGTCCGTGATCTAGTGACAGAGAGGATGTACGTCCACAGAATCATTAAAGCGTAAGGGAGTGTGGGCTGTGAGAATCGAGCAAGAAAGAATGAGAAAAGGGAGGGGTCGCAGTTCGCGAAGAAAATCGGCCAAATGCCTCCTCACAGGCCCAACCAAGAGATGGGAAGCTTGCGTTGCATCATTTTCTTTTCTTTTAAGTCGTCTGTTGTTATTTTTATTTTAGCTACAACTGCTTCCAGATTCAGAGCCGAAGAGTGGCTTCCTCGCTATTTTTAAGCTACACATACACCGCTTATATTTAGTTCCACATTTTCTTTGTTGGGCAAGTGGGAAGCTGAATTTTTAACTCCTTTCAGAGTGCAACTCATGAACGGTCCCCCTTCACTTGCCACGCAATGCATCCTGGGAAGGTCCCTGTCCTAGGGACAACTGTCACTGTGCATGTCACACAGATTTAAGCATGCCTATGACACGGAGGAAGATACTTGCACACTAGGAAACCTGGAATGAACTGCTTTTGGGAAGACCAGCACAAAGTTTCCGATCGCCCCCGGAGCACCTTCTTTCTGTAATTTAAATTAAACTAGGTCTTTAACTGGAAATTAATAACAAAATATTAAGTAGAGGTAAGGTGTGATACCTAGTCAAACGTTTATTATTACTCTGTAGGGAAAACATTCAAATCTTTTCTTCTAGAATTTAAAAATGCACAGCACATGAGTGTAAGCATTGGACTTGCCATTCATTTAAGACCTCATCTGTATACAGGTATATCTCATGGAATTTAAACAATCAGGAGCACTAACTTCTTATTACTACAGATCAGTTTGTGTATGTGTATAGTTCCATGTGTGGGGGGATATACTTGCACAGATGAACAGATGTGTCTGTGCATGTAGAATCAGAGGACAACTTCAGCTACTATTCCTTAGTTCGTCATTGATTAGTTTGCTGATTAGTATTGGTTGAACAGCTGTTGAGCTCCAGATATCTGCCTGTCTCTGTTTCCCTAGTGCTGGGATTACAAGCATCTTTTACCATGTTTGACTCTGTGTGTGTGTGTGTGTGTGTGTGTGTGTGTGTGTCCCCAATCCTCATGCTTGTGAGCCAACCACCTCGCCCACTTAGCTATCACCTCAAACCCTGAAAAATCTCTTTTGAAGACAGATAGGATTGCAGAGTGATCATAAAAGAACACTGTTGATGGGTCATTAGGACTAGAACATCCCCTGACTCCTGATTGGCTTAAGTCTCAGTTCCACCTATAGTTACAGTTGGGTAAATAACTTCAACTCACTGAGGTTCTTTAGGAATTTAGGCATCTAAGTTGACTGGCCATCTAAATCTATGACAGACTTCCGTTCGGGTGTGCAACCTGAATGTGTAAAGACGTCTCAAGAGCTTCAGTTATGGGAGCCTAAACCTAAGAGAGTGCTTGACTGTGCCCTTCACATTGTGTCAGGAAAGGGGGGAGAGAAAATTCATTCATTTCTTTCAGCATCTCTGCAACACATTTCGAGAGGAGAGCAGGTGGATGTTTGCGTGTATATCTGACAGTACCAGTGGTGTCTATGATTGATGGTATTTCTGGGCTTAAAAGTGAAGCCTCCTAAAGTTTCCTTCTTCAACCACACCCAGAAATTCTCTTCTATTTGAGACCACGCCGTTTAAGGAAGCTGGCAGATTTGAATGCATCCAAAGGAAGGTGAGAAAGAAGAAGGGAAATCTGGGAAAGTTGCCATCCAAGGGAAAGTTGCTAAAAAACTGAAAAGGTTTGGCGTTGGGAAGGCTCGAGGATACATTACAGCTGTCTCAAATATTGTGACGGACTGTCAGAAGATGAGAAATGAGACTTATCCTGGCCCTGGCTTTCCTAATAGATGGAGTAGGTTGATGAAAAGTGTGGGGAGCTTAATCTGGGCCCAGTGCAGAGAAGCAAATTTTGACAGCTGTAAGTAGACTGGGATAGAATGGTACTAAGCTGTCCTCACGTAGGGAGTAATCAAGGGCTGGTTATTAATAACTTTTTATTGTCAAAAGCCATGTTCCAAGTGGACTTATGTGCACTGATGCAGTCCTTAAAAGTTTTCGAGGTGTGCCTATCAAGGGCATCTCATATGCTGGAGGAGGACATCGAAGCACAGTATGGTGAAGGGGCTTGCCTAGGAACAGCATCATTGATATGTGACCAAGCTGACATCTGAACCTGCGCAGCCTGAGCACTGAGTCTCTGAGCCTCTATATGTGTTTCGCTGTCTGTGAGCAGATGTCCCTGAGAGATGTTGAGATGCCTGGGGGCCTTTTGGAAGAGCCCAACACTGGCGACATAGTGTGTGCTGCTCGGCGTGTGAAAATTGTGTGACGGGACAGAGATGGAGGTGTTCTCTGAGTGGTTTGTGCCCAGCATTCTTAGTGCTCTCCCCACACACAGCCAGCTCGTTGCTTTTCTCACACTAGCTGGAGTTTGGGTTGATTATTTCTTGGTCAGATTTTCTTTGTTTGGCATGTCTATGTCAACCATTCTGTTGAAAAAAAAAAAAAACCCTGAAAATATCAAAAAAATCACAAGATGTGTAATTTGTCAGTAAAACCGCATCTGGGTACAGAGGCTACAGTTCTCCTCTCCTTTGGGGTAAAAGCTGCTTTCCTCGTCTGTGTCAGAGGCTGGCCCTCATGTGGCTCTCTGCATGTTAGGAAATACAGCAAGAAAGGGAATTTGCTGCTTGGTGCAGGAAAGGAGGAAGAATTCCCTTCAGGGTTGATAGGTCTCCGGAAAGGTGACTGACCAGGAAGGACAATGGGCCCCATGTCATAGATAGGTGCTTTTAAAATAATTTTACAGCAGGTAGTTAAAAATGGAAGCATGCCATGCTGCCAATCACATCTCGTCCTTCTGGATTTTAATGCTTGTTTTACTTGAGGGAAGATGATATTTGAACATTTTCTGGCATCCATCAACAGCAATGTGCACATGGTTTCAAACAGGGGTTTTCAGCCTTCTGAAACCAATTACTTCTGCTTAAGTGGAAATGCCAAAGCAGAGATGTGTCCGCAACTAAGAGAAGAATTCTTTTTTAAAAAAATTAAATGCACACGGCCGTGCCATGAAACAGCAGAAACCGTGCGCGTGTGCACACACACACACAGAGACAAACCCTTTTAAAGAGAAATTTTAGAAAGTCCATGTCAAAGAATGTTAACCCAGAGAGATGCAGAAATGTCAGACACATTACATGGGCAGGGTGTGCGGCTGGCATTTGGCTGCCAGCGGGGGAGGCGTCCTCCTGCAACTAATTCCTCAGGAACCTCACGCTGAGCCTGTCTACAGGGAAGGGAGCAGAAAGGGAGGAGAAGGAAGGTACTGTTTTTACCGATTTTGTTTTTCCTTACCACCTGGAAAAGGCCTCAGTGGTGTCAGACTTGGGCAGCTGTTCTGTGTTGTTTTGTTTTGTTTCTTAGTTAGATGAGAACAGGAGAAGTGGACCATTGTCCCATCCCCTTTCCCAGCTCTTGTGGAGAAGGAAGCCAACCCCTGTGATTGGGAAGTGTGGCGGACACAGTTGAATGCTAGCCAGGCTGCCTCTCATGGAGGCTCACCAGTGTCTCACCTCAGCCCGTGACTTGTCTCCGTGGGAAGGAGGGGTTGCAGTCCCTGGGTAGGAATGACGGATGTGCGTGCGGATGGGGTGTCCTGGATACCTCTCCTAATTGGCAGAGTACTTGGAGTATTTGTTTTAACCCTTCAGCAGGTGTTCAGGGAAAGGCGGGGACTTGGCGTACAACTGCTTGGTTTTTCCCTACAGTTCTCATGGCGTCGTCAGGAATTCTCGTCAGTGACTGTCATTTCTAATTCCTAGCAGACTGTTGATCCAAAGTTTGTCTGTTTCCTTCACGAGGGCTGCCAGGTATATTAGCAGAAAAAAAAATATTCTGTGAAAAAAAGATATAAAATGAGATTTATTAATTGTAAACATCTGTTAAGTCAAGCGCCCTGAGTCTATTGCCAAAGTACTTGATTTCAAGTTTCCCCATGTACATCTGCTACACATTTTCCATCCTCCAGGGACCTATTTGTGGGAGTTCTCTGTGTACTCACAGAAACGTGCTATTGGCTTCAGCCTCCATTGTAGCTCTGCGCGAAAATCTTTTTTAACATACGCAAAAAGGAAGAGGGGAGAGTGACCCGTTCTATCAGCCAGGCTTTTTTCGAAATAGCAGTTCTTCCAGCTCTTTGCCCCTGATACTCACTACAACAAGCAGGTTTTCCAGAAACTCCTGCTATCTCCTGCGGCAGGTGCCAGGGTGGCTGATGATTCTCCGGGCAAGCCATTTGCCTTCCCACAGCAGGCTGCTGTCACGTCACCTTAGATGGAGTAATGATAACCCCTTGTGTCTCAGAAACAGCTTATGTTTTACAAAGTACTTCTAGTTACACTGTCTGATTGATTTGCTTGGATCACTCCACCACCTGTGTGGTGGGTGTCGCCATTATTAGGAGTTGCACGTTTTTGCCAGTAAGGATGCTAAGAGCAAAGGATTCCTTCAAGGCTGTATAATCAGGTAGTGTCAGTATGTTTGCCTATTCCACGCTAAGAGGTTTTGTTTTCTTGTATATAAACCCTGTATATGGAGGAGTCCACCCTCACCTAGAAGGAGCATATACGTTACAAGATCATAAGTGTTTGTATGAAACGGCAGGCAGTATTGAGCCCTAGAGATAGAAGGGTTTTTTTCCAATACATGCATATCTATTTAAAAAATAACAATATTAACAAGAAACTAAATTTTCTTTCTAAAGAGTAGTTTTGCAATATCCTATAACAAATTGCCTAGGTCACAACCTTTATACTTTGGAGGCTATTATTAAGTCAATTAAAGGCTGCTTAAACACAATCACAGCAGTCCATTTATTAATGAAGATTACATATGGGCATGTAGCATATACAAAGTGGATACCCTGGACAGAGCATGTCATAGGCAGGATATTGTGGAACTTATATGATTTTATGACTATTCATAAAAATATAGTTTATAATCTATTTCTAGATATTTCCATTTAATGATTTTTAACATAGCTGACTTAAGTCACTAAAATTATGGGAAGTGTAATCATGAATATATGCATTTATCTCTTTTATAAATATATATATCCCACATGAATAAATACCATTATATACATCCTTTATAATAATATATATAACATTGTCTTCATTTTTCCCACGTCCTTTTTGTTTTCTTGCTCTACTAGGCATATTTGTAATATAAAGTAAATTCAATTAGAGATGTGTCACCTGTCTTTGAGAGGCCGACCCCTCCAAGACATTATGTACATATGCTTCAGTTGCCTACAGAGTCTAGGCATTTAGAAACGCCCTGGTGTCCTCTCAATTGCGGAGAAAAATCCGCTGTAGATCTGGTCATTGGCTAATATCCGTGGGTCTCTAGAACATGGGTCTCTGATTCTCTCATTTCATTTACATTTATTTAAATAGAATGTAAGAGTCAGCACACAAATCATAAACTACCCCCAAACCATCCCAACAATCTTTTCAGATGCCATGCTTGAGTTACGTCAACATTTGGGCATAAATCTGTCCCCAGAAGCTAGAGAGGACGGATGCCCTCATCTGTAGCCTGTGTCTATCTGCGTGGACACACGTAGTATTGTTTCAAGAGTCTCAGCAAGAAACCTTAAGACCAGCAACAGTTCAGTGAGCACCTAGGAGCACACTGTCAGGGCTACTTAGACAAGCCCCATATGACTCAGGGAGGCACTCTCCCTCCTCCCACTCCCACTGCCAGCTGTCCCCAGCCAAGGCCATATGCCAGACATACCCGTTCATTGACCAGCAGCATGTGACCACTGGCTCCAAGTGCAGGGATAGCCTATGAATTGCCATCACACAGACACCCATAAAAACCCAGGGCATCTGTTTGGGTTTTGCAGAGATGCTGAGTGGTACCCACTTGCCTCCGTGCCTCTGCCTTTCGTCAGAAAGAGAACAAATACTTTTGTATAGCATTAAAGCCTTCACTGGGGCCATTTTCACATTCTCTAGCATTTTCCTTGGGCCATTTAACAGTACCCCGCTCACTTTTAGGAACAGGCAAACGCCCTCCTACATCAACCACGCTTAGTCCTCACGCATTCAACACATGTGACGCAGCACAGCACGCGAGTGTGTATGTGGGGGCTGCTGTTCAGACTTTATTTTTTGAAGTTATTCTGAAGCTCTCTTGGGAAGTCAAGGGAGGTTGGATTCATAAAACTTTAAAATGTCAGAGCTGGAAGGCAGTGTAAATTACATGTGGTCTAATTGTCTCATTATAATGATGAAGAAATTGAGTCCCAGGGAGAGGGAGGTTTGCCCCAGTTTACCCTGACAGGGACTGCACTGCACAGTGTCTGTCTGTCCTTCACACTGCTATCAGACCTTCAGGATAGTGAGAAAACTGCCACACGGGCTGTCCCTGGGTGCCTTTGTCCTGTAGCTACTTACCAATAGGGAAGAGGGCAGAGGGCAGGGAGAGAACAGAGGGTGGGATTAAGGGGTGCAAAGCTATTGATTCCCAGGTTGTCATTTCCCTATGCTTCACATATAGTCCTAGAGCATGCCCGGGTAGTTGCCTTATACAGTTTTCTCTTTCCAGAGTCCTTTTATTGCTTAGCCTGTGAAACATTGGTAGTGGTACCCGTTTCTCATTTTTGCTAGTCTTAAAGCATCGCAGCCTCCGTTCTGGTGGCCCTAAATCCTAACCACATCTCTAAAGAGATCCTTTACGAAACTCTCCTCACATCTCCCAGTTTGGCTGTTACCTAATTATGTGTGAGTACCTTGATTGATACAATATAGACTAGAGAAAAAACAAAACACTACAACCTGGCTGGTTCTCTGTCTCTTGCCCTACTCTGATGGCCTCCCATACCGCATTTACTATGGACAGCTTAATACTTGGCATAAGCATGTAATAGTTTTATAAATATATACTACTTTTCACAGGCATGGTAATCCCATGGAATGGGTCAAAGTTAAAAGCATAGGCTCCGAGTCTTGGGTTCAAACCATAGGCGGGCCTCTTGCTGGTTGTTCCTTAACTAGCAAATCACTAAACTTCTCCAAGTCTGAGTAAAGCTGTTGTCAGGATGCAATGGCACAGTGTGTTCAAAGAACACGGGGCATGTTCTTAAATGTTCCTAAGCTCCCCTTGCATGTACTCAGTGCTAAATAAATGTTAGCATTATCATTGCTCACTGTAAGAACTCATACTCGTATGTACACAGAAGCTTTTAGTGGGACTGTGAGTCTTTAAATGGAAAAACTTGGAGATTGTCCCAAGTCTTTACACTGTCATAAAAACCTCATGAGGATAGAGAAGCTAGTTCCCAGGGACTCAGGGAGAGCAGGGTGTGAGTCACCAGAATGTGAGGATGGATGGGGTAGGAATGAAGACATCACCATACCAGACAAGCCAGGATGTGCCTGGGACCTCTGATGTGTGGAGAGGAATGGGATTCAGCCCCGTTTCATCCAGATGACAGGGTCTGGAAGGATGTAAGTCTTAGGATCTGTTGCCCCATGATACTTCTTGAGACCAAGTCATGAGCTGGATATTCCTGCAAGCTCAGTGACACTATGGTGACTCACCTAAGGTTCTGACGGGCACCTACATGGGGACAGGAGCTGTTCAGTTGTGTTCTTTGGGAGAACAGATTTTTTTTTTCCTATTCGTTCTTGACCCCGGTGTATTGGATGAACATTCGGACTTGGGAAACTGACCACACTTGATCCTAGCATTCCATGATCTTCCTTAAGACATGCTCATGCTGGTGTCATACTCCACTTGGAGCGTAGCTGTGGGTGTTTGGGAAGAGGAGGAGAGCCCTTAGCTGACCCATGCAGAGGAATGCCTAGCCAGCTCTTCCATGCTGTATTTGGTCCTCGGTGCTTTTCTCCCTTCATTCCTCTAGGGGGCAGTAAATTCTGCCACGGCCCAGTTTATTCTCCTGTATCATTAGACAGAAGCCTGTGACATTCTCCTCGAAGAAAGAGAAATTAAGTCATCCCATCTTCTGTTGCCCAGGACAGTGACAACTCTCTGTTATTACTTTATGTCAGACAAGGAAAGAATTTAATACCCTTTGGAGGGCATGAGGACCTCAGCAGACGGCAGCCCTTTTCTATACAGTCTCCGAGTTAGACTTGGTACCCACAGCCAAGTGCAGATGACCCTGGCTTCTCCCGATTATCCTCTTTTTGCTTATTTTCTCTCTTGCTTTTATTAGAAATTCAATTATTGGCCCAGAAGGTAATTACAGGGTTATTAACAGGCTATCCTGCTAGGTAGGAATTAACAGGGTCCCCTGAATTTGAATGAGTGTTAATACCCAGGGCTATCCCTGCATCTGGCTTCTTATTGTTCTAGCCACATTATCATGCCCACACTTTGGCCCAAAATATGGCGCACTAAATGTCACCGTGACACAGATGTCCAGGACTATTGATAACTAAGTAGAGGAGGTCTCTCTCCGTTTGACCTCTTCTCAGCCTGCCTTTAAGTCACAAACCCCACCACGATTACACTGTTGAAAGGCCACCCTTTCTCCCCCACATCCCTCCGCTCTCAATACTCTTGGCACTCATTTTTTTTTCCTTATCCCTAAGAGATTCTACCGTGTGGTATTGTTTATTGAGAAGTTATCTGTTTTCTTTCAACCACCAATACATAAACTCCACCAGAACAGAAACCTAGTACTTCTTCACTGCCCTGTCCAGTGCCTGAGATACCATGAGCGCCCCTCCAGGGTTTCGTCAGTGGACAAATGTCCCAAGGAGACTACACTAAGGAATTTCTCAACCCCACAAAGAAATGTTCAGATTTTCTACTTTTGAAAAACATGGACTTTGATTAAGCAAATTTACCCTGAAGATCATATTCTGTGATCGTGTGGGTATCGCTGCCGAAATGGTTTTATTTTTCCTTTGTAAGCAGCTGGTATATTACTTTTGGGTTATTAACAAATTAGAAAGAGGAAAGCAAGCTCACTAAAGCTACTCCAGAGCCATGAGCAGCGCTGCAGTCCTGTATTGGGGACCCTCTGCCTCATAAGATCCTATCCCAGGACCCTCAGAGGAATCCGGAGGTTCCTGCTTAATTTCTGAAAAGCTCGCATAGCCTTGCCTTCTTGTCTCCCCCCGTAGCTGTATACAGAAATTATCATGTATCTGCTAGACCAGGGATGGAAACAGTCATGGTGCCAGCCCAGCTACATCCAACAAGAGAAGCACCTGGGAATGTTTCATCAGCTCTAAATCATTCATCAGCTTTCGCCAGTGAGCTGTGCGTGTGCCATGAGAAGCCCGCTCCAGGCTGGAGAGAAGGAGGCAGATAGGAGCACCGGGCCTGACTCAGGCCTCGCTGGAGGAATGTGTTGGTTTTGACTCTCAGATGGCTCTTTGGACGGGAATCAAAGTGACTCTCAATCAAAGCATGCATACACACACACACATAAACACACACCTGCGTGTGCAGGCACACACAACTCAGGATCTTCCCCAGGCGAGGGAGGCAGGAACGTGCCAGCTGAGGAAGACAGCTTCTCTCCTGCACGGGGGAACTTAGGCTGTCTTTATCACGTGGCTTTCACCTGTGCAAAGTTTTACAGCTTCTCTAGCAGACAGGAGAAATTACGTGAAAGGTGAAAAGGAAGTGGTGATGTTGGCACTGGCTAATTATTTTCCCAGAGATCTAAACGCCTCCCTTTCCTTTCCTCTTGTCTTTTCTTCCTGCAGTGTTTTACTCACGTGAGATACTATGGGGACCTCCATAGGGGTCTGAGCCTCTGCATGGTGTTCTGGTTGTCAGTAGGCCACGGTGAGGTTAGGGACAAAAAGCTGATTTTAGATATTCTGCCTGTATTGATCCCTGCTCATCAGAAAGGCTTTTGCTGCGCTGGCTCACTCTGTGCTTAGGCAAAGGCTTTTACACATTTCCTGCCACAACTTATTCTATCGCCTACAAAGTAGCATCAGCATTCAGGGCGGTTTTCCCCTTTCTTTGACCCAGTTTTAAAAACATCCAACTAAAAATGCTCCATTAAGTTTATATAGAGGTTGCAAGGCAATCAGAATCCGTCCTATAGCTGTTCCAGAAGGGATAGTGTAAGACCTCTACCCCTTCCCCTCCCAAAGCCTCTGTCTTTCGAACTGGGGGGGGGGGGGGGAGAAGAAGGAAAATGGCTGACATTGCAGAAATACCTTCCTGAAATAGGACTGAGCTGCCAGAGTTTGGGGAGCTGTTGTTTCCTTTATTCCTTTTGCATTTTCTCGGCATATACAGCATGTAAACCCCACATAAACACTTTGTCTTTGGCCTCTTACAGAGCCATCCCAGAACCCAGGACTGTGGCCTTAACACACACACGGACCAGCGTTGGCACTCAGAGTCACAGCCCCAGCTAACTACTGTACTGGCTCACTACTTACGGCAGCCTGGAGTCACATCAAGAAACTGTTTCCAAAGACCTTTTATGGGGTGGAGAGAGGGTTCAGCCAGTGATGCGCTTGCCACAGAAGCGGGTGAACTTCACTTCAGATTCCCAACACCTCTATGAAAAGCCAAGCATGGTGGCGTGTGCCTATGATCTCAGTTCTGGCAAGAGGGAGACAGGAGACTGACTCTCTGGAGCTTGATGGCCAACTACTCTAGCCAAGTTGGTGAGCTCTAGTTTCAGTGAGAGACCATAACTCAAAAACCCAGTGAGAAATTACAGAGGAATGCACGAGACGCCAGCTACTGCACGCTCACACTCATATGAACTCACAGGAAAACCCGCTCATTGACGGATACACAGACACAAAAATCCTTTTGTATCCTGTGTGTGTGTGTGTGTGTGTGTGTGTGTGTGTGTGTGTGTATACACAATCTGCAGAGGCTAGATTCCCTGTAGTTAGAATCAGGAATTTGTGAGCTGCTGGACATGGGTACTGGGAATTGAACTCTGGTTCTCTGGAAGAACAGCAAGTGCTCTTAACTGCTGAGTTACCCTTCAAGTCCCACGTCATTCTTGGGATACACTGCTTCAGGTTCCATCTTCCCTAGTGTGCTTTTCCTGTTTTAACTTAGTGGGACATAGACAAGCATAGGTTTTATTTTCCCAGCATGCTTTTCCCAGTTCACAAGTCAAAGGTCATTTTGTTCTTTGCCTTAGAAGCCTTGTGCTGAGAGTCTGGAATCACAGCATCAAGCTCTCGGGCAACGAGCAAATGTCAGCTGTCCGCAAGTAAGCAGAGCAGCTCGCTGAGACACTGAGGCACTCTGTGGAATGGAGATGGTACTCTTGTTAGTATACTGTTTCCAGTGGAGTGAGGAACAGAAAAGGAGAGAGCAGGCGTCAGGCTGGCATGCTGCCTCCAACCATTGGGTATCACTAATAAGCAGAGCACCTGCCCACCTTAGGGGTTTCCTTAGCTCCTTTGCCACCCAGGCCAAGAGGAAACAATCAATGGCCGTGAATGCTTCTAAATTTTTAGGAATTTGTTTTGAAACCTGAAATTTTTCTCCCATTGAGACTGAACTTTTCCTCACTTTCAATTGTCTGTTTACTTTAATTAAGCCTTCCCCTGGCTCACTCTCCAACTTGTTGAGCCTGAGAGACACTAATTTACAGTGAGATTCTCTCTCCCTTCCTCCCTCCGTCCCCTCCCTCCATCTTTCTTCTGCTCTCTCCCCCCTCGCACTCCCTCCCTCTCATCCTGTCTCTAACTTAGCCTCCCCATCTTTGCCTGATGCAAAAGCAGCCAGGGAGCAACTGCTAAGCAGCACATTGGTAACCCCTGCTTTTTCCCTGGGAAAGAGACTCAGTCAGTACGAGCGAGGATTTCTGAACCACTTCTGCTAATGGTCTACATTACATCCCTTTATTTTGGCTTCTTAGCGTAGACATCTTTGGATAAGGTAAGGCAGCCAGGGACGCGCTAGAAAATTCTTAACATTCCACCTGTGGCCAAAAGAAAGAAAAGAGACAGTCAGGAGTCAATCTGAGAGCCAGCGAAGCCCGTTTTCCATTGCGTGCACCCCAGTTTTAGGCTGCATACTGCTCTCTGTGTAGTGTCTCAATCCACATTGTACTTCTCCCGAGAAATTTCCAGAGACCTCCCCCCCCCATGCCACCCACAGTTAAGTAAGGTTCCTCTTCCTGGTTCTCAAGGCACCATCTGTTTTGCCTTCATAGAGCTTCTTATATTCTATTTAAATTAACTTCGCAATTTAATTTAAATTGACTAGATTGTCAGCTCTCCAAGGAATGAGAGCCCGTCCTCACTCACTGTTCTACCCAACCTGTCACACAGCAGCTTCTTGAGAAAGAGGCCTCTCTGGGATGGGATCTGGATGGCCTTTGATCTGGAGGTTGAAGGAGCCCTCTTCCTCCCTCTAGCCTTTGGGTTGCAGTAGGCTGGTGGGTTCTCACACCTGGCAAATTTGCCGGCCTGCTTAGATCTAAATAGAGCGCATTCTTAGGCAGAGGGAGCTCTTGGAGACGGTGGCTATGAGGATTTACTCTTGCCTGCTCCAGTCTATCACCCGCATGCAGAGAAGATCAGGGCCAAGATGCATATTTATGAACTCCGGATGAATGTGCCTTCCCCACCTGCCCACGGGGAGCTCTCCTGCAAGTCTCCCTCACCAGCCACGCTGCTGGGCTCTGACGGATGAAGCTGACTGGGCAAATTGCTATGCTGATGAACCGCTCAGCTACCTGAGCAAATGTTCCAGGGAGACCTCCAGGGATCCACAGCATTGGAGAGACGGCTCCTCCACAGCCAGGGGTGAGCCTTTTAGCCCTTAACTAGTCGAGTCTGGCCTGGTAAGGAAGATAAAAGGCTATGATTGGGCTAGCCACTTTTTTTTTTCTGGCAACCAGAGTGCCTGTCCTTGGGCTGGCGAGAAGCCTTATTGCGTTTTTTTTTTTTTTTTTTTCACTTCTCACAGAAAGTTATTCAAATTGAGACCTCGAGGTCTGGGTGTTGCTGTGCTCATCAAAAGAAGGAAAGCAAGAAGCTGAACCAAAAGCACTTAAAGGAGGGATGCATTACCTTAAATTATGCAGATGGAAAACTGACATGATTGTCAATGTCACAAGTCACCTTTCTGAGTAAACATTTACCTCTGGGCAAATGCGGGGATGTGTTTCTTTCCGTTTACAAATGACTGGGTATGCAGATGCAGGGAGTGAGCCTGGTGCCCCGGAACGTGGAGATGTCTTCTCCCATCTATCCGTAATGAGGAACACGCAGGAATCTGTCAAAAAGGGCATCCTGGATTTGATGTGTGTCTTCGGAATAAAGGGGATTGCACTGTTGGATCTGCCAGCTGGTTTTCTGCCTGAGTATGACATCAGTCTCTCGGATGATCTTGCATCCTGTGTAAAATGCAATATTTTGGCCTAATGGGCAGGATTAGCAAGAGCTGGGAAACCATAAATGAAAGTTTCTTGTTTCTAGAGAGCAGGTTGGAGCTTTTATATTATCTGCCGCAGAGCTCTGTGAATTTCAATGTATCTCTTGGGCTTTGGTAATATTCGTGTTAATGTCAAAATTGATCCCATTGTTATTGAGATGTGTGGGTTTTTTTTTTCTTCCAGGCCAGAGATGCACAGTGACTGTTGCCAGGGCTGATGCATGGGACATGCTCTTTCCAATCCTTTCCCAGAACTGAATGAGGTTATCATATGTGCTGTGGCCTACCATGTTTTATTTGTAGATTTGATTTTTTGTATAAATCCCTCAGAAGTTTAATTTATATTCACGGAGGTCCTACTGTGTGCTTGACACTCTTCTAGACTATGAGGGCGCAGCAACCGTTATTGTATCCATGGTAACAGAATCTAGATTTTTCCCCCTACAATTCTTACTTAGATACAGAGAAGGAAGAGTAAATAAGTGGACAATCAAAAGAATTAGCATTGCCTATCATATTAATGTGGTGTGGGAGAGGAATAGGAAATAGAAGAGAGTCAGTTGTACTCACAGGGGCTTACTTATTGGTCACTATCAAGGAGACATTTAGAATGATCATGACATCCAATTCCACTTTGGGGTATACACCCATAATGATGGAAAACATTAGGTATCTGGGCACACATGTTCATAGCACCCTTATTTACAACTGTGAGAAGAGGAAACTAGCCCAAAGCCTCAAGAGATACCTGATAGACAATTGTGCTTGTTCATACAGTGGAATGCTAGTCAGTCTTTAAGAAGGCAGAATGTGCTGCCTTGTGCTATACAGCAGATGAAGATCTGAGCTAAGCAAAAGGATGCTACTATGTTTCTACTTCCTAGTGTAAGTAAAGTCACTGAGATTGAAGATAGGAAGGTGATTTCCAAGGACTGGGGAAGGATACAGAGGAGAATTACTATTTGGTAGGTTTGGAAAGATGAAAAGGTTCTTGTCGATAAAGGTTGAGAATGGGTTCTCACTTCTGTAAACGTTTTTTATTTTATTTTGTTTTGTTTTCGACACAGGGTTCCTCTGAGTTACCCTGGCTTTCAGGAACTCACTTTGTGCACCAGCCTGGCCTCAGACTCACAGAGACCCATCAGCCTCTGCCTCCTGCAGGCTGGGATTAAAGGCCTGTGCCACCATGGCCCGGTTCCTGTAAACGTTCTTAAAGTCACAGAACTTTGCACCTTGCAATGATTTGAAAGGTGAATTTTGCACCATTATGTTTTAACACAGTCAAAAATCTCTCATCTCACTAATTTATGCTAGAAAGAAAGAAAACCCAAGGGCAACAGAGGATGCCAAAGGAGGCTCTTGCTTTAGCACATACTCGATGTCAAGGCAGTGGTCCGGGTCTGGAGGCGTGGCTCAGTGGTAAAGCACTTGTCTGACAAGTTTGGGAGAGCTTGGTTCCACTCCCAACCACCAACCAAAATAAAACAGCAGACAGTGGTGGTCTGGTGGCAGGCAATAGGAAAGCAGAATCTATGGATCTGAAACACGTTTTAGGGGAAAAGCCGCAGGTCTTACTTACGGATAACACTGCCGTTCTTTGTAGTTTGAACTTTCACACACTCGAAGCCAATAGACCACTCATGTAGCAGTCGAAGACGGGCAAAATCCCTTCCCCTGGCAGGTGTGCTTAAGCTCGCTGTCTTGGCATGACAAGGGAGCTTTATTTATAAACTCTGCAGTCGTCTTGGATGGGTAAGGGAGCTGCTGCTGCTACTGACATGTGAATATTTGGCTGCACTGTCACGCAGCACGCTCAGACGCTCGGCGCGAACACGGCTTGACTTGTGATGCGCAGTGATAAGGAGCACGAGGCTAGCGTTGTTCATTCTCCTCCTCATTAGCGATGCACGTCTTCCATTAGCATATGCAACTAACTACTCCCTTTCCCCTGTGCAGTGTTGACATTCATTGTAATGATTTATTATCCAAGCTAAATAACCCTCAATATGAAACAACAAACATGCTTGTGTTTGTGTTTTCCGTTTGTTTTGTTTTGTTTTTTTTTTCCTTGCTTGTTTCCACATAAGTAGATAGTTTTTTTTTAAAAAAAAATATGGTAATTAGGTGGTACAATAGACCACTTGAAAGGTTAAGAAACTTGGCAAGGTTTGTTTAGTGAAATTCAGCAAATTTTAGTGACATCCCACGTTATGTCCTTGGAATTTCAAAAAGAAGAAGAAACAGTAATGGCAGATTATTAAAATGTTTGTTATGAGCAAACACTCCATCTAAGACTTAATGATCTATGAAAGGGCCACATTTGGGCCTCCCGTGGAGCCTCCACAGCCCCCAGAAGTCTTGTTTTATTTATTTGTGATATCTCCACAATGGGCTAAACCGTCAGGAGCATTTAAGAGCTAGTAAGTACCGGAGAGTAGTGGCTGGGATCCAGAGCTGTTAAGTTAAACAGCCTGAGTTTGTGTCCTAGCAAAGTCACCCACCAACTATGTGACCTTGATGAGCCCCAGTGTCCTCCTCTATAAGACAGAGTAGGCATGCCAATCTCGTGGGGTCTGAGTAACACGTGAGAGAATACATGCGAAGGTCTCGCCAGCATTATCTGAGAATAATTGCTCAATCAACATTAGCTGTTATCATCATCGCCATCAATGAGATGCAAGCGTGCCCATAATAAAGACAGTATATGTAAAAATAAACACGTGAGGGCATCCCATAGAAATTCAGAGAAAATAAACAGATATCCCATCACATGAATCCGTACCTCCAACAGAGGAAATGAGAAGAATGCTTGGCAGAGTTATGGAGTAGTCTGTGTTCTGAAGTGTTTGGCACCGTCTCTTCCCGTACCCAGAAGATGAGCCCCTGTGTTCTGCATTCTTCCGGTTATTTCGGAGACACAGTCTCTCTCAATCTGATCACCCACTCGTTACTGAGTTGGCATTTGTCCGTTTTCATCACTGAGACGACACTAAGTCTTACTTCGGACACTGGAGACTTTTCGTTGGTGGCTTAGTTACTTTCACGCCACCCTGACTCGATCACCTGACACCCATGATTTAAAGCAGGAAGCTTTATTCTGGCTTGTGATTTCAGGAGTTTGAAACGTGGTAGGGGAGGGAGGCATATGCCAGGGAGCGGCTCCGTCGTTGGCAGTAGAAGTATCAGGCAGCTTTGTATCCAAGCAAATGAGGAAAGAGAAAAATCAGCCTGGAACCCAGTGCAGGTAACTGCTTCAAGGGCCTGCCTTTGGGCCCACTTCTGCTAGCCAGGCCCCACCTCCTAAAGGCTCCAGGGCCTTTAAAATAACAATATGAGCTGGAGCCGGCATTTGACTGTAGAGGCCACCTCAAATTCATAACTTGGTGAAAGATAATCGCCACACCCTGAAAGTCGTCTGCATTAGATTGCCCAACTGAAGCTGTCCTACCCAAATTACAGAGGTACTTCTGCTTTCTAAAAAATAAGAAAACACTCATTTCTAACTGTTCCCACTTAAAAACTTGAGCAGGTTATTCTCGCCTCAGGCTTTTCCCCAATAGAAAATTGTTATTGATGTTTTGTTAGCGTCATATCCCATTCAAAGGTATAAGTCTCCCTCCACTTGTCACTTTTCTCGTGTTTTTTTTTTTCTACAGTGTCTACAAGTCAACACTCCTGGGTTCAATTAAAATATGAATTTAGGCACTGGATTCATATGGAGGTGATCAAACTTGAATACTAATACCTTAACTATTTCCTATGAATGCCAGGAGGGGGGCCATTGAGGAACAGTTTTGAAGACAGTGACTCGGGAGCCCAAGGTACCTGGGGATGATTATAGCTTAGCACAGGTATATTGGACTTTTCTGGACTTTTTTTTTTTTTTTTTTTTTTTTAGCAAACACAGAACATTGCTCATTAGACTAACAATTTGATGGTAATTATATCTTTGTGAGAAATTCAAAGCCATTGAAACTTTCTGCTTTCCCAATGCCTCATACCCCACAGGGCAGGGATTAATTTTTCAGACCCCTGTTTCAAAGACTTATTGCATCATGATAAAAAAAAAAAAACCCAATACCTGTTGAGTTCTTAATATGTGTCAAATCCTCTAGACTTACTTGTCAGGGAAAAGAATAGACCAAAGGTAGCTATAGCTCTTCCTCAAAGAGCATCCATTCCAAGGCAATGTGGAGACGAACAGGTTGTATTATGAATCAATTGGGTTGAACTATGAAGACGTAGGAATGAATGTTACAAACAAATCAGATACAATCCTGCCACAAGTAGCATGGTCAGGTGAAGAACTGAGAGAAATGGGCAGAATTCTAGGAAAGATAGGTTTAAAATGGAGCTATAGAACTGATAAGTGACCCACTACCTTCCTTAGTACACGTCAATGCTCTCAATATCATTGCGACTTGAGTTGTGTTCAGACTTGCAAGCTTAAAGCTAACGTCATTCTTATAGGAACTGGCGAGTGTGGGATTTGAACCAGAACTTGAGCCTGCAACCACATGGCACTTCTTCCCTGAGTTACTACTCTAGCATTCAGTGCGAGTTCTGACTTACAAAATCAGCATCCAGCATCAGTGTGGTCCTTCCACACATCTGGTACATACATAGATCTGCTCTTGGCTGACTTTGGGTCAGAAAGAATCTAAGCAAGTTGCCGGCAGACTAAACAAGCCATGTAGATGAGCTTGCACTTAATCATGGGTACCAAATCCTACCTAGGTTACTCAGCTCCAAGGAGGCTTACAAATTAAAGTTTGGATGCTGCTTTTCTCACATGACTAATACAGGACAGTCTTAATACACTTTCTCAGCCCTGACTCCTATAAAGTCTAAAAATTGGCTTTAAAGAGACCAAAAACTGTGTGATATTCAGAAATAGTTTCAGTGTATTAGAAGAATGAAAATAATCTTTTGAGGTTCAATATGTACAGAAGTAGATGAGAGGAGAAGAAAGGAAAAGGACGAGAGAGAAGCTTGCTACATTGTAAGCCCACTTCAGTGGGCCTCTCTCTCTCTCAACTTTTGCTTTGAAGCCGAACACTTGAGGGATTAGCCCGGCACTAAAGAAAATGCCCTCTTTTATGTGTGAAAGCTTGGTAATTGCTGCAGAAAGATACTTAGTGGCTCATAATATTCATATAATCAGATTAGTTTTGAATCCTACCTCAGCGGAGGACGCTGGAGTAATCCAATTCTCGCCTGTTTACCTTGTCAGTGTGTGTACTTTTTTTTTTTATCCTCAGTCTCTCCTTTCTGAGCCTCGGTGGATGCTATCAACAAAGCTATTCCAGGATCTTAGAGAGCAAGTCAAGTGCCAAGGCAGAAGTAAAAAGAAAAAGAGGCATTCTCAATGTTTGAAGAAGAGTGGGGTGTACTCTGTTGGGTTGACTTTGCTACCTTGCTTGGGCCATTGACTTCCTTGCTAATAAATAGTTCAAATAAGCCCGGTGGCTTTCAGCCTGCGAAACTCTACCTCCGCTGGGCAGTTAACATCTCAATTCGAAGACACCTGTCTCATAACCAATCTTTGAGCATATGGCTGTGTCTGATGGCTTCGCTGATTTCACTAGGGAGAGTTTTTCTTTTCTTCTTCTTCTTTTTTTTTAAAGATCCCTATTTGAGGGGTAGATGAGTGATACACGGCTGGAATTAATTATTGCTTGGAAGTTTGAGGACTGATTCATTCTAAATTCAGAGCCAACCCTCATCTTAATGCTGGCATGCTTTTGGTTAACTGAGTCTAGCTCCTTTCCTACCCCCAGTAGCCATTTGTGTTTCGCTGTTAGTGGTGGACTGTGTGTATTTGAGCACCCAAGTTTGAAATTTGCTTTCTAATTATATGAGCAAGAGGGTGGCCATACATTCCCTGGACCTGATAATTAAGGATGATCTTACCTTGTAATCACAGGGTTCCTCTTTTCTAGGAAGGCTTCCTTTCTTCCTGAAATGAAAGTGGCATTTCAGCCATCTGGCATAGGCTTCTGTCAATTAAGGACTCCAATCATATTTTACCCACATTATTCTGCAGAAATAATGAACTTGGTCTTCATAAATAAATGTGTGCTCTCCGGAATACGGGAGTGCCCTTCAGTGTTTTTGAACTTTCCTAAGATGAATATCCCTTAAGCAAATAACATATCAGCAAATATCCAGACAAATGCCATGATCTAATGGGGGAAAGTGGTGCCGATTACAGATATTAGCCACCAGTCAGTCTTGGAGACCGCCCTAAAAGCGTGTTGGTTGGGTTAGCTTCCCCCCCCACTTCCAACCAATGTCTAACTGTCTGGACACCCCCCTTATGGCTTGATTAACTTTTTCAAAGTACGGTGGATCTCTAGTGGTTTTGGAAGTTATCCCAGCGGGCATTCTCCTAGGCTTCCCTGGGGAAAGGGTATAGGCCAGTGTCTCTCATTTTGTGTTAGGGCTTTGAAGTCGGACCGTTTTCAATTACCCACCAGACCCGGCATTTTCTTTGGATAAAACACTTACGCAGTCTCCGGCCCACATTTCTGCAATTCCTAATACAGACGGTGCCTTATTACCAGTTTGCTTCATGGAGATTCCCCCATGCTGGTTTAAGAAGCTACAGTAGCAGAGTTTGCATTTTAACTGGGGTCCGGATCCTGAAGCCAGGGGAAGAAATGAAATCACTCTCCATTTTCTATACATTTAACTTCTTTGAAACCGCAGACAGCTCTTTTATTTTGAAATATATTTTACAGGAAAGAAAGTCTACTAGAAATGATTCAATTCTTCTCTTCCTTCCAGATAAATAACATTTAAAACTTGATGGTTTTACCCCTTCCCCAGCCCTGTCCCCCAAATGGTTCAACCAGTCAGAGCCAAAACATCACAGAAGCAAAGGAAAATAAGAAAAAGAAGGGGGAAAAAAGGTGCTACATTGACTCAAAGTCAAGATCTGTCTCTTGTGACAAAGAGAATTAAATTCTCACCCTTCACCAAGTGAGAACCAATCTGAGTCATTGGCTATATTGAAATGTTTGAATGTTTTCAAGTTTAGCGAGTGTGTATTTGTGTATGTGTGCGTGCTCACGTGCGTGTGTGTTTCAAGCTTTGAAATTCTGTTGGAGAAATATGGTTAGACTATTTTGACAATTTTTAACCTGCTTAAATTGGATTTTTTAAAGTGCACAAATTGATGTTCTGCCACTTGGAGAATGTTTTAAAGATACCAAGACTTCAAAGAAAAACAGTGAGAGTAAATCAGATGCAAGCATCCCTGTATCAATCCCAACAAAATTAGTTTAGGATTTCCTAGGGCAATGCTAAATTAGAAGAATGTTCTGGCATCAGGGCAAGTACCAGTGGTAATCTCTTTTTTTTCTTTTCCTCTTTCTTTCTTTGTTTCTTTCTTTCTTTTTTTTGGGGGGGGGCTTATGGGAGGCATTCAGCTGGCAGTTGAGAAAGATATTCCAGTAACTTGTAGAAATTCCTAAATGACATCAGCTTCATAGATGCTTTGTGAGGCTCCAACTGAGAATCCTTAGTATCTCTGCCGGTGTCATGGAAAGTTGTGTCAGTTTCTGGTCCCTTGGAATTTGGGACGTCATATGGGCCTTTCTTGTCCTTGCTATTCCTACCTGCCTTCCTATTTGGCCATCAGATATCTTTCTCTAACTTACCGAGGGGTAAATTAGGTCTCAAAAAACAGCAATGTGTATTAGACACAATATCTGCAGCAGAAGCTGAAAGCATTTTTTTTTTAAAGGAAACCAGAGAGACGGAGTGATCTGCTTGATAATAAAGCTTAGCTTTAATGCCAGCTCCATGCTGTTACAGCGTATTACTAAACAGCGAGAAATGTGGCACAGATGTTGTGGCGGCCATATTTTACACCCTCCAAAAGGTCATGTCGCTTGTTATTACATTCGGAATCAATATTAAGTGAGCGTTCCAAATTTCAGCTGTCAGTTGAATTTATTGCTGCAAACCAAAGCTGAAGGGTTCTCGACTGTGATTCGAGCGAGCGAACAAATTAACTAATAGAAGGGCAGGCCCAGAAGAAGCAGGTGACCCACATGCCAAAGCAAAAGCTGGCCTCTTACATAGCTGCAAGAAAGGACTGCTCCAACTGCCAATCAAAGGCAATTGCCACCTCACTAGTGAAAGGGGGCAAGGAGGAAAGAGAAGAAAGAAGAAGGGAGGAAGGGGAGGAGGAGAGCAAGCAGTCGGGGGGGCTAGGGAGTCTATGTAGGATGGGTAAGCTATCCTGAGAGCAGATCAATAAATAAAATGGAGGAAGAAAAAAGGAGGGAAGGGAAAGGGAGGGGACAGAAAGAAGGAAATCTCTTTTCTTAGGTAGATGGGGTATTCTCTGAGCAACTCCATGAAAGCAGGAAAACTTGGAGGGAAAGAAGTAACAAAAGGCAGGTGAAGTAGGTGATACACCAGAGGGCAGCTTCTTGGGATAAGCTGTGTACTCTCAGGGTACCCAGGATCAGAACCATCACCCTGGAGTCTGTTTCCATCGATACATTCGCCTGGGATCTGTCCACCTGGCCTTAATCCAAGCCAGAAACAAATTTGACTTTCTTCATCCCTCTCCATGTATCTTCACCACAGTCATGGCTTTAGAGTCTTTGCCATTCGCTCTAGAAATAGTACAATCAACTGTAGATGCCCATTCAAACCATTTATGGACCCCTCCCCCCCCCCATACACACCAGTTACTAAACATAATCTATCCAGGGAAGTTTAGGGATTCCTGGTGAGTGAGAAGAAATCAAAGGTCCCACGCAGACATTGGGTTAAAAGGGGCAGCCAGTGTCCCCTGTATAAGATGACTGACTGTCCAGTAGGAAAACAGAAGACTGTCCACAGCAGGCGGGAAGCCTGTGGATGATTCTATAGCCCCACGATTGGCTCTACGATTATGTATAAGACGTATCCCCAAACCCATCTCTGTCTGCGCTGGATTGCAGCACAGCTGCTGAAGAACCAAGGCTGCACACATAGCAGGTGGTTCAGGGAAGTGCAGGGGCTTCGGGAGCAGGAGCTCACAAGGCACCTTGGAAGGAGAAGTAAGCAAGGAGAAAGTAGGTTGTATGGTCTGCTGGCAGACAGAATTTCTCTCCTGACAATTTTCCTGCTTGAAAAGGTCTCCGGAGACTTGGGACCCATTAGCAAATCTCTAAACTGCTGATAATGTGGGGCTAAGGGTAACTAGGGCCCTCAGGTGCTTTCAGACAGAAGCAAGTGAGCTTCCCTATCTTCCCTCCCATCCTGCCTCCTGTTACAAACACCAGTTCTGAGTTTTAATTGACTTTACTAGGAGTGTTGAAGAAAAAAAAAAAAAAAAAAACCTCTGTAATTCTAGTAAGTAAGTACTTCAGTCAAGGACTTTTCATTATTCAAGATTCAGTAAACATTTCTGAGTACCTACTCTGGGTGCGTCCTGTGTTCAGTGCTCAGGGATAGACGGTAAACAAAGCAGGGTCCCTGTTCTCAAGAACCAAGAGCGAAGCAGCCACGTCTACAGACGTCCAATCCTGAGCCACAATGCATAGCTTAGAATTGTGTGAACTTACACCCCACAGGTTTATTTCTAGGAATCTATCCAAGGAAAGAGTACATAAAATTATGCTTAAATGGATATTAATTGTATCATGGTCGCTGACAGCGAAGTAGGTGCTTGATGGTTATTTATTGGATAAATAAGTAT
This sequence comes from Microtus oregoni, assembly GCF_018167655.1. Taxonomy (NCBI): domain Eukaryota; kingdom Metazoa; phylum Chordata; class Mammalia; order Rodentia; family Cricetidae; genus Microtus; species Microtus oregoni. The sequence goes on from NW_024543086.1 coordinate 11,865,654, forward strand.
TATGATAAATATTTATGAGGGAAATGGGAGATTCTGTGTGTTTTCCAAGGACTGGTTAAATGCGGCACATACAAACCCAAACATTGTGGAAGGATGACGTTACAAGGCGTAGTCTCGGTGACACAGCTTTCCAAAACCATACTGCTAAGGAAAATCAGCTCAAGTTTTTAATATGAATTTTGATTCGATGGGGGGGGAAGTTATATAGAAAAGGGGTCAGAGAGATGACTCAGCAGGCAAGAGTACTTGCGGCCGGAGCCTAATGACCCGAGGTTGAGCCCCAGAATCCACAGCCGAAGCAGAGAAGTGACTCCAAAAAGTTGTCCTTGATCACCACACATATGTTGTGGCATGCACACGTGCTTTCTAAATAAATAAATAAATAAATAAATAAATAAATAAATAAAATGAATAATTCAATAGAACAGTCTGCTGACCAAACGAAATGACTGATAGTTGAACTGGAGAAAACAAAACAAAAAAAAAGTAAGTATCAGTAGGGCATCATGAAATCAAACCATTTGTGTCAAAACAGTTTGTTTTATCATACATGTAGGAAACTATTCTTAGCATCACTTGACTTAAACTGCACTGGCTTCTAAAGAGGTCAGGTCCAGCGTTTGTCCCCTTCTCACATTCCTCGCCTCGCCCCCCCCCCCCCCGGCCGTGGGATTATGTCTATACATCATAAAGCCCTTCCGTGAAGTAGCTTGTAGGGGTTTCTGTTGCATTGCTGCAAAATGCTTGCAAAAATGTCTGCTTGGGAATCCTTCTTGACGTGTGCAGGTTCCCCATCAGCTCTTCCACTTGTAGCCATACCTAATTTGACAGCATTGTTTGTAGCAATTTGCATGCATTGAATTTTTTTTTGCAAGGCATTGAACTTAAGAAAGAGCTTTGTTTCTATGCTGTCTCATTGGTGCGTTCTATATTTAACTGAATTGTGAAATTGGATTAAAGTACAACTGGCATCAATAGGTTTGCGAATAAACAAAATTTCCAGGAGCGGTGAGGGTGGGGGTGCAGTGGCGGGGGGTGGGGTGGGGGAGGCGAGTTATTAAGAGGCAGCCGATGAGCTGCGTGGTGTGGATGGATTTGTATGTTTTCAGCGAGTGTGAAATAATCTAACAAGTCAGTCAAATGAAAGTCGATTAGGGGAACTTCTGGTATGTGCAGTAGCCAGAAGAGAGGAGCCGGTGATTGAAAACCAGATAGTGCCATTTAAATCGCTTGTGTCTGTGCAGGGGAAGTTACAAGAGATTCGTATTCGCCCTCTTTTTTTTGTACTAGCCAAACTCCTTACAGGGAATAAATGCACTTTCAGGTGCTTATCATTCGTTTACTTGCTTTACTGCTGACAAACATTTAAAATTGAGAGATTGCTGTGTGCCTCGCACTGTGTGCTGCAAGTTATCTATCCAGCATGGGTTTGACTGTGCTTTAGCGGTAGTCTCTGCTGCCGAGCCTCCTGGCTTTGAATCTCAACTCTGTTGCTTTTTATAGATGCACTTTGGGACATTGAGTAGTAACCTGGTTTGTAGAACCGCAAAATAGAGATAGTAGCAGCAGTCTCTAGAAGCCAGGGGTTTTGTGAAAAATAAAATAAAATATACCAAGATCCCAGAAAAGTGCTTGCTATGTTGTGTGCTTTTCTGTTTCTAGGTCTTTATTCTCATTGTTCAAAAGGCTTCAAAGGGTTTGGTTTCTAACTTGCAAGCCAAAGCCACCTCTATGTAACATTTGCAGAAGAGTGCAGACAAATTGATGATTAAGTAACATCCCACGTGTATTTGATGCTATGGAGGAGAGGCCCAGAGAGTATGACCCCTGGCTTGACTCTGACCTAATGTCTGTCTTTATAAATAAAATTTTATTGAGACACAGCCATGCCATTCATTTATCTGTTTGACGATGGCTTTTATTCCACAGTGTAGCATCAAGCAGACACACAACCAGACAGCTTAGAGCAGAGACCACATGGGCTGCGAGTATTCATTACATCTCATAGAGAAAGGATGGCAACTCTGCTTTTGGGCAGTCATCAAGATAGTGTCCTTGTAGGGTGACATAAAGGGAGTTTATGTGCTAGGAAGAGGCTCCTTAGAAATCAACCTTCATCATGTGTGTGTGTGTGTGTGTGTGTGTGTGTGTGTGGATTATGCAGAAACCAACCAGAACTGGTAATGCGCAAGAATACTAACAAACAAACAAAAGGTTTGACTGGAAGAGTCACGAGCAAAAAGGCACTATACTAGTGTGCTAAGCAACAGGGAGTCATTATAAGCTTTGGGGAAGGACAAACATACACACAACATGGCTTAAATTAGATTACCTAGCAGTGGTGTGTGCAGAGATTGTAGACAGTAACCCCCTAACTGGGGATAAATAGGTAGCTGTTACATTAATACAGTTGTGAAGAAACAGGGTCCCAGTAAGAGCAGTAGTGGGAGGGGACAGAAAATGAAGTTTCTTATAGTTCTTTAATCCCTGTAAGAGCTATTTTCCACACCCTCATGAAGGGAACTCTATGGGTTTTTTTCTTGGAAAAAAAGCACAGTAGGGTTGAATCAACAGTGGGATTTACCAGAATTAGCAGAACTACAGTCTTTACAAGAAAGAGAGAGAAATTAAAATTGTAACTCTGGAATGGGATAGTTAATCTAGATAAAATGCTAGAATAGATGCATGATGCTCTCTTTCAAAGTCATGTATACCCAAATGTACATATTTAAGTCACACACACACACACACACACACACACACAGACACACACACACACACACACACACACACACACGGTCTGTACAGGCTTTAGTGTACAAAAACGATCTTCCTTCATCCGGATGCCTTCTGCCACAGTGAGGTCTTACCTCACCAGTTATCACTGTCTGAGCTGACTTGCTCATGACCCAGCCTTTGGCTAATGGTGTAAGCTGTGCTAACACATATCAGCCTGTCACCCTGACTTGGGCTTTCGGAAGAGTCCTTTATTGCAGTACAGAACATCATCGCGGTAATGAGGTGGAAGGAAACAAGTTTCCATCCGCAGTAGAAAGTGAGAAGGAAAGACACTCAGCATACCGTATTCTAAACAGCAAGCAGACCCACAGAGGAGCTGGCAGCCCTGGGTGTCGGCAGCCCTGGGTGCTGGCTTGGGCCATTTTTGTGCTATATCTTCAGACATCCTTGTTCATTGCAGAAGCCTCTCAAGGTACTTCAACAACTTGCAAATAGGAGACAGCAGAGATGACAAGAGAAAATAGTCACCACCCTATCCACCTAGAGCCTCTGTAGAGTGCAAGAGATTGGGTGGGTGGGTGGGTGAGGGAGTGGAAGACCCGCCACGGCCAGGTTCATATGCTGTAAGAGATTGGGTGGGTGGGTGAGGGAGTGGATGATCTGCCACGGCCAGGTTCATATGCTGCAAGATCCCAGGATGCGCTAATGTTCTCTCCAAATTAGTCCGTCCCATATGCTTTGGCCTTGTTGAATTGAGGATGTCTTTATTTCCTGTCATCCTATAGACCATGGCTTTTAGGGCTCATTCTTCTTTTATACTTTTGGTGGCTGTACCCTTTACAATCACACCAATGAGGGCAAAACCACTTAATTCACAGACACATCTAGGAGCTGGGTCCTTCCCCTTCAAGTTGGAGTTGAGAACAAAACCAGGACAAAGGAAGCTCAGTGGGAGCCTTTTTTTTTTTTTTTTAAGTTCTGGAAAAGCCTGAAGACTGTAAGGGTCACTACAGGAGCTCCTGTCAAATTCTCTTCTTTCTGTACTGCAACCCAAACAAAGGTCAACTCCCTCTGGAGCCAAGACATCAGGGTGTCTAGGAAAATCATAGCCAAAATTATGATGTGTTGTTGTACTTCTGATCGGCCTAAGATTTTCGTAAGAACCTTTAAACAAATCTGTTTTCCCCCTTATTCATCATCTTTTGTGTTATATATTATTTATTTATTCATGCCATTACTTTCTATTGGAGGGTAAAAATGGATTTGCTCTATTATTGGAAAGTGCCTTAGTGTGACAAAGCAGTGAAGCCTATTATTCAAATGTACTAATTTAAGTTAGATAATTGAGTAACTTTTAAAAATTGAAGATCCAGTCAACAATAATACCATGTGCCATGGCACAAAAGTCCAAATGCCAGCTGAGGGAAGACAACACAAAATAAGTGTATGGAAGCGAGGGTTTGGAGAAAGTATTCAACTGGTAGTTTCTGAGAAGTTAGCTCTACTGCTAAGAGTAATTTTAATTTAATTTGCTTTATTATTTTTAATTATGTACATGGCAGGGGGGGGCACATCCCACTGAAGAGAGATCAGGATGTCAGATTCCCTGAAGCTGGAGTTACAGAAGGTTGTAGGCAAACTGAGCCGGATGCTGGCATCCAGACTTTGGTCTCTATAAGAGCGGCAAGTGCTTTTAGCCACTGATCCATCCCTTCAGCCCCAATTTTAACTTGCTTGCTGATAGTAGAAAAAGTAAACAAAAGAGCCTCAAGTGGGTATATGGCAATTATGGAGGCCTTGAAGATCTCTCTTAGAATTTATGCAAAGAACAGGGAAGGTTAAGCATCTTCTACATGGTTCTAAGTGTTCTCAGAAGGAACCCGCTTCTGCCACGGCTATTTGGCCTATAGAACAGGATTTAGTCTGTCAGTCCAGCTAGCTGTCTCTTCTCCTGTAGATGCCCACATGCAGTCCTGGCAAGGTAGGAAGCAACATGCCTCACCCTACCTCAAGGGCTCTAATTTCATCTCCAAGAGCAGTCCTTTGGGATAAAGCCCCTTCCGTCCAGGCGTTCTCATACATTCAAGGGAAGGGAAGCGAGGGTACTTAGAGAAAAGGATGTAAAAACAAAATAAAACTGAAAAGTACAAGAGAACAGGCAGACCGAAAAGAGAGCAATTAAAGAGACAAAAAGGCCCCTTAGCTGCCTTTTGGGTACTTTTCTGATCTTTTCACCAAGGAATTGGTAGCTTTTAATTTTCCTCACCTCAGCTTAAAACTGCTCACAGAAAAGAAAGGCCTGTTCTGGGAAGGCTGCTTTGGATGAAAAGACAAACATAAGGAAGCCCATCAAACAGCTGTCAGATTCCAGGCAACACAGACACTGCCCGCCTAGCTTGGTGGCCGGGTTTATACTGGATGAGAGTCACCAAACCCATAGCCAGAGCTTTTATTCACCCTACTGTTAATACAGAGACAAGCCTCCTCTTGGCTTGCATTCTTTATGATCATCCGACGCGCTTGCTGCCTCTGCTGTTCAAGACCGAGGGAGCTGTTTCTTCATTTTCATTGCACAAAGGACCACGCTTGCGGATTGGAGCGAAAATCGCCGCTTCTGCTCTCTCCACGGAAGATGAAGCATCGATCAGCTCCCACTGTAAATGGGATTTTTCCCTTCCTTTTTGTTTTTGTTTGTTTTCCCCTTCATCCCCGCAGGATGGTTGTGTTCATCAGTGCAGCCCACCAGGTTCAACCCACTCCACCCTCCACCCGGCGAGTCTTAGGAGAAAGGGTCACGTGCTAGACTGGAGAGCCGGTGAGGGCCAGGCTGGGGGCACCGCAGGGCAGAAGGGAGTCGTGTTTGCCGATGACCACTGGGCGCTGCGGGCCAGACCCACATGGCACCAGCAGCAGAGTCCACCACTGGGGAGCGGAAGATGACATTGCAGTAAGAAGGGTTTCTGAACCCTGTTTTAACAAGCCCTCTGCAGCTCCAGGTCCAATCCCCAGGAAACTCGTTAATGCAGTTAGCTGCCAGGGCAGTGTGCACTTAAGACAAGGAGAAAGTGCAGCCACTCCTCAGCCTTGTGGAGGCCAAGGCCGCTCCTCCATTCATTAGCCCAGCCTGCTGACCTTACAAAGTTGCTGTTGGCCCTGGGAGAGCTAGGGGAGGTTGGGTTCCAAACCACCGGCTTGTTTTCTCTTATAAAACTGTCGACCAATATCTGAAGGCGTTTTTTTGCTTATCAGCAAACCCACTTGGTCCTGAGGAGAAATCCTACAAGTTCAGCAAGGCCTTCGCCAATTTTAAGGCTACAGTGTGCCTCAAATAATACTCTGCCTGGTGATGAACATCAGTCAATGTATGCGACTCAATGAGAGGAAAGCGGAGAGATTACGGAAGTAATTGAGTCAGCCACAAGGCAAAGCCTCCTGACTCCTGTATTGATAACGGTGCAGAAGTTTCTGCTGGCGATCAGTGTCAGTCCGACAGAAAACAGTGACAGGGACCCAGGAACCACAGAAATAACACGGGTGAAAGAGTCACCTGCCATCGAGTTCAACTCGGGACTCACTTGCTAAGAAGGTTTTAACTTTGGACAAACTGGTTAAACTTTCAAAACCTCATTCCTTCTTCTGTGAAGTGGGGAAAAAAGTAGGAATAACGGTAAAGCCATTTGGAGTGCTTTTCTTTCTTTTAAGTTGGGAAAGTAATTTAGGAGTGTGAGGAAATAAATGAAATAATGGGGTGTAGGAGCCCGGCTTGGAGTGTATACAGTAAGCGCTTAATACTTGTTTCTTCCTCTCCCATTCTTTCTCTTCCTCCTGCTTTTCCTGTAGTTTGATCATTTTAACAATGACTTTTATGGAAATCGTTCGCCCTCTATTTCAAGCTTAATTGTCTATTTAAATCACGTAAACTTGAAATGGGACGGCACAGCCCAAGTCGGAGGCTAACCCAGTTCCTGCCATCTGAAGGGTTCCGGACCCGGTGGTCCCTGCTCACCTGCTTTTAACCTTCTCCGGGATAGGGAGCGATGTATCTTTCGGCTGCCAAAAATATTTTCCTGCCAGCCAGTCTCCTTGCATTTGCATTTGCCAGTGTGATTCTTTTGTTCCCCAAAAAGGGGTGAAAAGAAGGTTAACGGGGATGTCACCCATCGGCAAGAAATATCAAAATGTGTACTGCTGTCTCTTCTGAGCATTATACTACATTGAGAGCTTGCATTATTTGGGTTTCAATTCAAGCAAGAAAATCCAAAGCAGCAACGCATGATTTGTGACTCCCACTCAGTGTAGTCAATTCAAAACTATTTCAATAAATCTGGGAATTCATCTCTACCCAGCTAAACTAAGGTGTTTTTTTTTCCAATTTGAAAGAAAATAGTGCCAAATTGATAAGGTCTTTTGAATTATTCTATCTAAATATACTTAATCTTCATTAATGCAGCCCTGTATGGTATTTTGAGCCAATCTGAACAAGAAAATTTCTCACATATTTAATTCTTAAAATAGAATTTCTTCTTCTTTTCCCCCCTCTACTACATACCCTGCCTGCCAAGGCATGGATGCTAGAGGATTTACGTACATACCAAGTTTTTCTTTCCTGGCTTCCTAATTCCTAGCCCACCCTTACTTATATGGACGCGTATGATGTGATTTAATATAGTCACTGGGATGTCATTGTTTGTCTTCTCTTTTCTCGGTGCTGTGAGAAGGTAACTGAACTACTCATTAGTACGTACTTCATTCGGGGAAATTGTCTTAAGGAAGTTTCTTTCTTTCCATTTTTTTTCTCTTCCTTTGTTGATGTAGCTGATGAAACGATATGCATTTCCATTCCAAGGGTCTCTGGATTCAGACCTAGAAAGCAGCTAATACACAATTGATTTCCAGCCCTGCAGGAAAAGGGGAAGCAGTGGAGAAGTCAGATGGATTGATTGCTGAGATACAGGCCCTGTGGGATGCTCCGATAGCATCCATGTCTTGAATGTATGCACAGTCCCCTCATCAATAGAAAAATCCCCAGGATAGTCACTTTATAGAGTCCACACAGCAGTTTAAATAGGCAGGTGTACTAACCGTGGGTTAGCCCTCTTCAGATTTGCCTGGCCGTAAAAAAAACTGCCATAGTTCAGATAGAGAGGTGGGGGTGTATCTGGGAGGGGTTAACAGAGGAGAAGGGGGTGACTATGATCAAAACACATTGCATAAAATTCTGAAGAATTATTATAATATTCATTAAATTAAAAAAAGCTACCCTATTTGTAAATTGGGATTTGACGATGAGATTAAGACAGAGATTGACTCATTGAATGGTGGCCCTGAAATTTCCCATAAAAACACTGGGTTAGACTCTGCAAACTTCAGGGTTTAGGACAGTGGTTCTCAGTCTTCCTAATGGTGTGATCCTTTAATATAGTTCCTTGTCCTGTGGTGATTCCAATCATAAAATTATTTTGTTGCTACTTCATAACTGTAATTTTGCTGCTGTTTGCAAATCATAATCTAGATATCAAATAGGCAGTATCTCTGGTATGCCACCCCAAAACAGTGGCAGCCCATAGGTTGAGAACTGGTCTAGGAGGAACTGGTAGGTTGATGTGTGATACCAAATTCTAACTTATTTTATGTTTACCTCATCATAACACCTGCCCATTGCTTTTTCATATATGACAAGCTATGCAGGGTAAAGGGAATGTTATTTAAAAAACATATTCATGTACTAATCCCATCCATCTTTTTACAGAAGAGGAAATTCAGAATGTAGCATGGGAACTCTCCTTACCCAAGGTGTTCAAACTTTTCAAATTTCTCATTGATATTTTTCTCTGTCCCCGGTATAACAAGAATGCCATGGTTAAGGTTCAATTTCTAGTTTGGGAAAACCAGCTTTTAATGCCTCTGAGATCAAGCCTATGAGGGATGTTTCTGCTTCTCATATTAAATAGAATTCTTTCTCTTTCAAATAGCAATTGCTGGACTCTAATGTGCTTTAGTAAAAAATAAAGGGAAATCCATTGCCCCCTATAACCAGGAAGAATAGAGAACAGTAGCTAATGCAGTAGCTGTATCTGGGTGCTTTTCCTCTTGGCTCTGTGTTCTCTATTGGCTTCCTTGTTAACACAAGATGCAATCCAGTATGTCTAGGTCTTTCGTGGCTTCCTTTCTTTATTCTCAGTAACTCATCCCTGCTACAGCAGAGCATCTATTTCTTTCCAAATATACACTGATAATTCCCAGACTGAGTCTCATTGGAATAAGTTAAATCGCATGTCCTTTTCTTAATCTGTTGCTGTACCCTGGAGGAAGAAATAAACTGATTAGCTTGAAAGCAGTCTACCCGCTGAAGCCCCCGATGTGGGAAGAAGATAAAAAAAAATTGGGATCCTGGCATGGTGGCATGCACACACTTTTTCATCCCAGCACTCAGGAGTCAGAGACAGGTGGATCTCTGTGAGTTCGAGGCCAGCATGGTCTACAGACTGAGTTCCAGGACAGGTTGGACTGTTACACAGAGAAACCCTGTCTCCATACCCCCACCACCAAAAGAAACTGAAACACAACCCATAAATGGAGTAGGACTAGACGGTTATCAAATATGTCTTTCCTTTATACTCTGTTCAAAGCTTTTCTTCCTACTGAGACCTACATATGGGATGGAGATGATAGGGGTCATAAGGCCAGGCCTTAGAACCCTCTAAATCACTCAGAAAGCAAATGCAGATCAGAACAATTTCATTTCCAACGCAAGGCCGCCCCTTTCTGTTAATCCCTGCTCTTGTAGTCCCAGCCTCTTTGCTAGGGATTAAGCACTGACTAACTACCAAGTCCTCTGCTTGCAAACAATAAGGCATGCTTCTTGTTTTGCTCACATGGCATCTTTGCAAAGCAGAGATGATTATAACCAAGGGTCAAATAGAGAGGATCCCAAACCCTGTTCTATGAGGCTGTGCAATACTGTGTGGAAGAGGCAGTGCTGGGAATATAGAAAGAAAATCAGCAGGCCAAACTGCAAACCTCAGCATCTAATGAGTTTACGAAACGTTTTATGCATTATTTATTAAAGGCAATGTTCATGTGGTAGCATCAATAGAAAAGGCCTCCATAGATTCATGAGTTTGAATGCTTGGCCCATAGAGAGTGTTAAGAGGTGTGGCCTCATTGGAGTAGGTGTGGCCTAGTTGGAGGAAGTGTGTCACTTTGAGGTCATTGAGGTCTAAGATGCTCAAACTAAGCCTAGTGTGGCATTCACTTCTGCTGCCTGTGGAGCCAGACTTAGAACTCTCAGCTCCTTCTCCAGCACCATGTCTGCTTATATGTCACCAGACTTTCCACCATGACAGTAATAGATTAAGTCTCTGAAACTGTAAGTCAGCCCCAAATAAAAGTTTTCCTTTGTAAGAGTTGCCATGGTCATGGTGTCTCTTTACCCTAAGACAGTCAGTTTTAGTAACAGCAAAACCTGTATCATCAGAGACATAGAAGGTGCTCATCTCTCTCGCGCCACGCTCCAGTCCTCGGGGCTGCCTTGCCTATGGTACCAGAGCACTGCTTCTCTTCCACAGTTCAACCGCGGCCGCGGAACAGTGCTTCTTAATTACAGAGCTGGAAGTGACACACACTGTTTCCTTTTCATAAACAGCCCTGCTGCTCCACCTGGGTGAATACGGAGCTGTGAGTTCTAGCAAGCTCTGCTCCTCAATGGAAGGTTGGGGTTACAACCTGTGCAGCTTATGCTGGCCTTGTGGGCTGTAGCATTACTGCTGTACTTCATACCACATAGCACTGAGATCCGTGGTTCTGAAGGTGACTTCTGTGTCTCAGAAATACCACGTCCTTTGCCAAGCATGGTAGGTGGTTTATCACTGTACCCGAGTTGACTGTGGGCATTGATGAAGCATAGGAGCAGAACTGACCTCAAAAGGAATGACAAGACTAACAGCTACAAACATTTGACATCCATATTCTTCTTCCTAACCCCTGCCCAAGGCATCAGTTGCCAGCATCTGTGGGGTCATCACAGCTCTGTCTGTAGGAGTACTAAATAATAGTACGAAAGAGTCAGGGGCCACTTGGCTCTTACCCAATTCCTTGTGTCCACAAAGCTAAGTTCACATCTTCCTTGACTTGTAGGAGGAGAGCTGAAGCTAGCCCCAAACAAGTTCAAGAGCAGATTCCAGCGTTTCTCCTCCGGCCAGCCCAGGCAATTTTGCTTATTTTATTATTACCCATGGAACAGTCCTCCTTCAGGGTAGATGGCTTCCTTCCTTCCTTCCTTCCTTCCTTCCTTCCTTCTTTCCTTCCTTCCTTCCCTCCCTCCCTCCCTCCCTCTTTCCCTCCCTCCTTCCTTACTTCCTTTTATCCTTCCTGCCTGCCAGCCTTCCCCCCCCCCTCTCTCTCCCCCCCAAGAAAAGATATCTCTGTATAGACTTACTGTCCTATAACTCTCTCTGTAGACCAGGCTGGTCTTGAACTCACAGAGATCCACCTGCCTCTGTTTTCTGAGTACTGGGACTTAAAGAGTGCAACACCATCTCTCAGCTAGGGTTGCTGCTTTCAGTGCCCTATTTCTGACAGCTATTACAGCAACTACAGTCCCTTAAGTTGGCTTTGCTCCCTTTGAATTGTTTTATGTAGATTGTAGTCAGCTGCCGTTGATAAGTCAACTTACCGTGAGGTTTCATCTGTATATTTTCGAACCCAGCAATGCTCTTTGGTACCTCATCCTTAAGGGGAATATTAAAAAGTACTTAAGAACATGTAGTGTGAAGTCTTCCTCAGATCCTTGCTCAGATACCAGCAGGGTAACATGGGGCTTTTGAAGTTGGTCCATTCCCAGAAGGATCACACTTAGCACCAAGCCCGAGACCTAATACATTCTTAGTGAGTGTTCGCCAGCTTTATTTTTGCTGCAGCTGCCCATGTATTCCCGCCTTAAATGTTTAAACGGGTGTTCTATCCTATTACAGCCTACAGATAAAGAAATAGCATCAAGGAGTCTGACTTACTCATTGGCTGGTTTCTTGATTTAACTTCTATTTCAGCTCTTTGAGTGTATTTTTTGTTATTAACAGACAAAATAAAAAGCAAGCTTTTTTAAAAAAAAAAAAAGGATATGATGAAGCCATGCCCTGGCTTTGATGCCTGCACAGGGCCTCTATTCTGTCAGCGCCATTCTCTGCATGGATTGATGGCAGAATGCTCTCTGTTTCTTAGACTGTTTAAAGTCAGGCACAAAAGAAGTCACACTGGCTGAGTCCACAGCTGGCAAAAATGGAAAAGACCACACTGGTGAAAGAAACCGTTAATACGGACCAGAAACTTTTTTAAGCTAAAAAAAGGAACGTGCCCGCTGAAATTCGGAAAGCAGAAATTTTATTTGGGTAAAATGATGTTTGACTCTGCATGATTCTGACTTAGAAAATGCACATGCTTGCCTTCTCCAACTGCCAGAGCATCAATTTTTAACACGGAGAAACCAAAATAGAGAGAGGAATAATGGGCCTTCAGATGGTCTGTGCCCCAAAGCAACCCGAGACACATACATGCTGAAGTCCCTGCATCCTTCAGAATAGAAAAGAAAGGGGCTGTGTCTGTAACGTCTACATCCCAGCACTGCCTCTGTCATCTTGCATCATACCTAGAAGCTAGGGCGGGCAGGGTGTGGGGGATATGGATGTGAAGAAAACACGCATGACTTCCAAGCACTTGCTAGCATCCCCCTCTGTTACCTCCTCCCTACCTTATCCCCACAAAGACCACACACCCTAAGCCCCAAGTGGTGAAATTGCTACCAGGCAAGCATTGTCTGTAAACACAGCCTCTCCATCAAATGCTTTCAGTATTGAACACGGACTGCTTCTCCATCTCTGGCAGGGCAGACATTCAACGACCTCATGGATTTTCCTTTATTTGTAAGCCAGTGAAAAAATATGCCTTTGTCTTTCATTTTTCACCCCAAACCTTAGAACAGGACTCAAAGTCTCATGGCCATTCACATCCCTGCCAAAGGTTTCTCTTTATCTGTGTCTATAACATATCAATAAGTGGCCCTGAGGATGCATTTGGCTTGGATTGTAAACCCCAAGTGTCTAAAGAGAGAATCTCTGTAAAAATCCTTAGAATTTATCTGGCGAAGCACCGCATCCTTTAAAAAAAAAAAAAAGGCTCATGATGTGTTAGCCAGAGTAGTTCAGGGTTTTTGTGTGTTTTTTATTTCCCTTTAGTACTGTATTAAACACCAGAACCGTATTATATATTCTGAGTACATATGTGTGTACCTTTACATACCTGTATATTTTGTGTATAGCATAGCACACACTTATATTACTGTGGACATGAACAAGTCCAAACCGTGTGTAGCAAGCGGTGGAATGGCATGCAGTAAGTTCTTAGTAGACGGGTACTGAGAGGATAAACAAATGACTTGGCAATTACACAGCACATAGACCAAAAAGAAATTGAACCCAAAATATCAACAGCGAATCTCAGATCCTATAATTAGAAACTGAGAAGGGAATTCTTGTCTTGCTTTTGGCTTTCTCTTACTATTTAAGGGAGCAAACCTGTTTTGTGCAACTTACACAATGCTTTAAAAAGTTTGACTGGAGTAGGCTGTATTTAAAAATATTTTCTCCCCCCGAATATCTGGATTTCCAGTGTTCTTGAACCAGCAGACAGACAGCCTGACGTGTGAACTGTGCCCCTGTGTGTCTCACGGTCGCGCAGAGTGCAAGGGCAAGTGACAGTTCTGATGGAGCATTGCTTACAAGTTACAGGGAAGCAGGCTTTTCAACTCCTCACATTGTCACCGCCGAAAGGGAAGGATGAATGCCACTTGCCACTGAATTGCGAGCTCTAAATACTGTTTTTCTCGCAGTGGAGATGGAAGTCTTTCCTCTGCCCATAACTCTGTTGAAGGGGAGGACAAGTGAGAAACCAGGGAAGATGGCCACACATCGCATAGCCTGCCTTACACGCTGATGGGTGCTGCCTGTGTCTTCTGGCCCTGAGAATCTGCGGACCACCAGGAAATCTAAACCCAAGCATCCTGAGCATTCTGTAGGTTCTTTTCAACTCTGTTTCCCTGTGAGAGAAAACTGTGGCAATGGCTAGGATGATTTCACACCCTTCCCAGAATCAGCCATCGCCCCTACCTTGAAAGCTAGCTTAGGGGTGATGGCAGAGGCTGGTTGGCCCCCGCTTGAGGTGAAGCCCACTCTCTCTCCTCTCCTAGGTACCCGTGGCCCTGTCAATGCCTTTAGCATGAGTGCAGGAAGGTGTTTTTAAAACATGTCCCAACCAGCGGCACCAGGAGACGAGACAGCTCCATGTGGCTCTGGAGGGTTCCTTGAGAAGAGAAGAGGACATGCTCTGTCCACCTCACTGATTCTAATGGCTCCTCGGGAGCCACAAAGAGCAGTTGCCTACACTCTGAAGTCTGGAGTCTTTCTCCAAAGCTGGCTTCACACAATAGAATATAACAGCTCCCTGGGAGCGGTTACCAGAGGTCACATAAATCTGCATGGAGGGCTTTACTGCCTTTTTTTTCTTTTAAGGTGACTCATTTTTACCCCAGGAGGTAAGAGTCTGTTAACAGGCATTTGCATGATAATATCCATGCCAACATGCGCGCTGTTATGGAAAGAGTTCTGTTGTACACCAGCGCCATTTCCAGGGCTTCTGCAGGAGCCTTCTCTTGCGAGGTTTCCAGCTCTAATTGGGCTCTCCATTTTGTCTCTTTGCTTCTGCCCACTCTGCTGTAGGGAAAGCATACAGGGCAAGAAAAATCTTTCTTTTCTGTACACCCACACTCCCTGGATTCTCCAAGAACATTGGGAAAACCATGTTCTTTCTGGCTTTTAGAAGTGGGTAGGGTGGGCGGAAAAAAAAAAACGCCCCTCCTGGTGCTGAAAGCACCACCAAGATCTTTGTCCTTCAGGAGCAGAATTAAATAAGAAGTTGAAATTTAAATCTTCTTCCCTTTCCTCGCCTTTTCTCTTACTGTCTCCTCTTTCCTGCCCTTCATGGTACAAAGTGAGCCCATGAAAACAAAGGAGAACCAGGTTTAAATCTAGACCCCACTACTTCCTATTGACTTCATACCGATATATGATACCTGATTCTCGCTTTTCTGTCTGTGGAATGAGAGCTATAGTAGTAATATCTTCAGGAAATGGATGGAGGGCATTTTTATCAGATTAAAGTATAAAACTATAGTCATCGCAAAGCTATATTTAATAAGTTAGGACAAGTACTTAATAAATATGTATTATTCCTTTCCAATTTTTGCTTCTTCTCGGTTACCTCTCCTTTCTTTGCTGTAAAGTCCATTTACAAACAACGTATTCTCTTCCCAACTGTGGTCTGTCCCTAAGAAACATCCAGAGGCAAGGAAATCAAGGGAAGTAGACACAGGGTCCTGTGGGGCAGCCTGCCGTAACTTCCTAACTCTCTGGTTTCACTCCTGCATGCACCTTTCTGCTTGCTTAGAGAGAAATATTAGAAAAATGTTAATAAGCCCTAAATTTGAGAAGTAAGAATAGAAAAATGATAGACAGTGAGGAATATCGCTTAGGGCTCCTCTCCCCATCAATTATTATTCCTGAATATTTAAATTCTATTTCGATCTACCTATTTAATTGAAGAATATATTACAGTAGATGTGTCACCCACCAGACCACTCTGAACCCGGATGAAATCTGAAGCTCTGCCGCTAGCATGGGTGACGCCAATGCTTCAAGTGGCAGGCACCTGCCACATAAAACTCCTGTTGGCGAGACGCAGCTTGGCAAATCGCACACTTGTTTCCAGAGCGTTCCTTTTGGTGGCAAACTTTAAAACGGAGTAAGTTGGACTGGTTCTGGCGGGTTGATTTGAATAAATGGTCACCTGGTAGGAGAGTCAGGCCATCAGTAATTCCTCTGCAAGGGAATGTTAGGGAAAAGATGGGCTTTCAAATGCATGATTCCCTTACTGGGGCATGCTGCTGCTTCTGGTTTAGGGGAGTGATGTGGAGCGATCTAAGAGGGTCAAATTAGAATGATAAAATACAAGCCCAGAAAGGAAAAGTTATTACATATGTAAACTGGGTGAAGCTTTCACTAAAGAAGGAGGAGGGGGGAGAAGAGGAAAAGTCAGAGGCAGGGAGAAGGAGGAGTAAGAAGAGAAGGAAGCACCATAGGAGTTAGACCTATTGCAAAAACCAGGAAACTGCCATGGAGAAAAAGCTGCATTGAGATAAAGCCACAGGGCACAGGGCGGGAGTTCTAAAAGCAAGGGAACTAGATTCAGCACAGCATCCTGTCCCATGCATGGGCACGGCACACACTGAAGGGATCCAGAGGCTCTAGGACTATACATTGCCAGTTATAGCTTATTCTTCATGTCATGTATTTTACACTAGATTGTAGTTATGGAGAGGAGAGGTTTGCAATAAGGGAACATGGAAGAAGTTATATATCCAGGTGTTTTTGCAACTTCGCCCTTTTTCTAAAGACATTCCCAAATTAATGTTCATTTTACAAAATAAACATCAGGATTACAGAATCCTGAGTGGAGCACATGGTTATGCTGACTTGAGGTCTGGGAAGGGGAGAGTGGGGGAAAATTATAACAAGCATGGGATGTGCAAGCAGCAGAAAAAGGCATGGTAAAGATGGACCTTGGTGCCAGGACTGTGAATCCTCTCCTTGTTGTGGGGAGATGTTTGTGCTTTGCTTTTAAACAAAATGGTAATCTTTTAGTTCATGTTTTAAAAGACTGGGGTGTAAACACATGGCAAGAACATTTTGCAGGTAACCAACTAGAAAGCCCCTTTGTAGGGAAACATCTTGGGGAAAGATTGTATTTTAGCCCAGTTTCTCCCCAGTGGTGAATCTATTAAATAACATGATCATCTAGGTGATCTGAGGCTCATGAGTAAATTTTAGGAGACTTTAAGGGAGAAATCCCCCAATGAGTCATGTCAGATTCTGCTGGCAAGTGACCCAGACACAGCCCCCATCGTCAGAAATCCCAAATTGAAAGTTCCAAGGGCTGGGGAAAGCCTCGAAGGCAACTGTGAGTGATGAGATGGAGGAGCCAAGGGAATGCAAAGCCCCAAAATTAAAGGAAGGAGAGAATTCAAGGAGATGAAAGTGAGTCATGCCTTTTAATGTAGCTCCCTGTTCAAGGGAGCCCCACTTATAGCTGGGAATGACTAATGACCATCAGGAGAACTGTGCCACTGAAGTGATGGAGACAAAAGCCATGTTCCAGAAGGTTGAGAAGAAAGGAAAAAAAGGACAAAACACAAGACATTATTTCTTTTGCTGGGCCGAGGCATAGTAGTGCATGCCTAGAATCTCAGCATTTGTTAGGCAGAGGCAAGAGGATCAGGACTTGAAGGAAAGCTTCAGCTACATAAGACTCTATCTCAACAATGACAACAAAACAGAAGTCATTTCTTTAGAAATAGGATGCCCAGTACTGCAGACATATGTATGAATAAGGATCTATATGGTAGGGGGGAAATCGCTGGAGAGATGGCTCTGTGGTTATGAGCACTTGCTGTTCTTGCAGAAAACCTGAATTTGGTTCCGAGCACCACACAGGGTGGCTCACAACCTCCTGTAACTCAATCTCTAGGGGATATGCACATCGGCGGGGGGGGGGGGGGGGAGATAAAGAAAAATTTAAAGAGTATGTTTTAGCCACTGTTGTTACTTTATTATATTTAACAACAGAGAGGATTTGAGGGAAAGCAGAGAACAAAGAAATAAGATAGTATGGATGCCATGCCTGTAGACTTAATAGGAGCAAGGGCATCTGTAAGGGCTTTGTCTCAACTGACACCATCTTCTTGTACCAGCCAGAGCCAGGACAGACACCTAACACATCTGTCCACTTCCACTCTTGGTCTATGCTCTTTGTGCACCCTTCCCCCCCTCCCCCCCGCCTCTCTGAGTCATTGTTCCTTGGATAAAGATTAAAGCCCTACAAGGGGCTACATGATACAACTCTCCCCACCAGCCCGTGTGACTTTCCAACTTCATCTCCCACCACCTCTTCTCTGTCTCTTGGTCCCAAGGACACTGGCTCATTTTCTCCTTTTTCCCATTCCTCTAGCGTCTTCCTCCTCGGGGCTTTGAACACACCACCTGCTTTTTCTTTTTCTTCCTTCTGTCTTCACATTCCATCCTGCTGCTCTTGGCTCCGTTATCAGTTCTGGATGAGGCATGCACAATTTCCCGGTCTATGTAACCCTTGCTTGCCACACAGACGCTTTTTCCAGTACGTGCTTCTCTTGCCACGTGTTCGTTAAGAGTTCATTTGAACTGTGTGTGTGTGTGTGAGAATGTGTAATGGGGTGTGTGTGTGTAAATATGTATGTGTATGTCTCTGTGTGTATATACAGAAGTATCTGACGGGTGTTTGGTTTCCCCTCACTAGTTGAGACTTCCTTAAGAGTCTAAGGATGTCTTGCTTCTTCCATATCTCCTCCTCCCTTAAACCTAAAAACCTCCAGGAGAAAAGACCAAATCCACGAGTGTCCAATTAAAGCAAGCTGTATTTGGGGGTGCACCCACGGCTGGCCAACTGACAGTCTCACCCCAAGTTGTGATTTGAGAGAGTGGCCCCCGCTGGCCTCTTGAAGTCCCTTTTATAGGAGACCTAAGGTATTCCCAGGGATAGAGTCTTAGCTGTTACACATTGTTGGAAAGGTACAATGAAAGGGACAGAGCAAGAGGAAGGATGTACATCATGTGACTGGGCTTGCAAGAGGTTTACATCAGACCTGAGAAACAGGAACTTATCTTTAATTACAAACAGAAACCTTAACTGACCCAGGACAAACAGGAGCTTTTTAATTATAAATAGATATCTTAATTTGCAAGGATTTAATGCAGGACAAACTTATTCTTAACTCCAAACAGAACCCTTAACCTGCAAGGTATAGTGTTCCTGTTTTGGTCTCCTATTGATTTGTGAGGTATAGTGTTCCTGTGTTTGGTCTCACACAGCCTGGAAATAGCAATTAGAATGTGCAAGTTGCATGTTCAGTAGAGGTTATTAAGGGCTGTCCCTGTCCAAGTGTTTCAGTGGCATCTCTGGTTCTGGCCTCTCTAGCTGTCTTTCGTGGTCTTGAAGCATCCAAAGCAACCCTGTCCTCCCCAAGGACGGCTTCTTTTCTCATCTATACCATTAACATGGCATTTGTCAACAGAAGCCATAAGCTGCCCCGCCACCCCGATATTGGAGTCATACAGAGACTGCTCTCCAGTTTGTCACAATTCCCTTCTGAATACTGTGCCAAAAAGTTGTTAGTGTCAATAAGAAAGTAGGACCTCTACTCCTTATTAATCGGGGCCTGACACTGACAGTTGTCTAACCATTTTGCTGTGCTGAGGACTTAGTGATTGTCGGGTGCAGAAGGATGCTCTCCAGGTTGTCACATCTACTGATTCTGAGCCAAATCCATGCCAAGCCCTCCCGTCTGACATTTCAGTGTGGGAGGTGCCACTTGCTCTCCAGAGTCCTGACCTCCTTTTCCTTACCCCGTCTGCAGCTTCCTTGCATTAACTAGGAAAATGGCATCCCCCTTTAATGAGCGGAAATATTTATCCCCTTTAACTGAACAGCTCTTAGAAGCAATTAGCATTTAGGGAATTTCTTGTTTAGAAATAATGTCTGCATGAAATTACCCATTATGGACTAATTTGAAACTGGAAGATAGATGCTCATTTTTTCCTGTGATAGCACCTGCGAGCGTCTGTGGGAAGGGGGCGAGCAGCAGCGTGATTACCAGTCGCCCTTTCCCGCTGCCATGTGCGCCGTGGGTAAACAGAAACCTTTTGACATGGAAGCATTTCTGAGGACGAGGAGTGTGCCCCTTTCAAATGGTGCTATTTACCTGTCATTTCGGATCTGAAGGTTGAGTCGGCTCTGTGTGTCATAATTAATTCGTGTATTGCCTTTTGACCAATGACTAGGAAATAAAGAAGGATGCGAGGTGTCAAAAATGAATACTATGTCAGAAAAAAAGGAAGGAGAGGGAATCTATTGCTGAGTAGGCATATATGATACAAATGAATTTGGTGGCCAGACTTGGGTCTCACCCTTACGTTAGTTATCTTATCATATCGATAAAATATTTCAAAATGCTGGCAGGGGATGAGGGAACAAATGTCAAACCTTTCTGACCCGAAACTTTCAGATAGGAGTTTTTTCAAGCTAAACAATGCATTTTAGGGAATGGCTATGAAATCTCAAGGACTATGTAAAAATGCTGATTTCATTTACTTTTCCCGATGGTCTGCTTTGCTGAAGGAAGAATTAATACTTAGGGTTATTCAAGTTTACTGAGCTAAGAAGAGGAAGATTTGAGACTGGGACTCGGGTCAGTCAGCTCTGTCAGAGCTACGCTCAGGCCATCCCAGCCACATAGCTGTCCTGTCCAATGCCAGTACAGCAAGCCAAGGCGTTCTGCTCTCAAATGTGATCATAATCATCTATCTGCAGTGGGTCATGGCTCTGAAAGGACCCTTGTGGGAAAAAAAAAAGGTCCCCTCTCATATAGCCCTGTAGCATCGGCTCCACTGTGATTGGCCAACAAAGTACTGAGAAGCCTTGGTATCAGGGAGTGAGGCTGAAAGGCCAGTGTGGGCCAAGCAGGGTTGACAGATGGGAGGCTCGCTTTTCTGTGGGCGGTGGTGGCTGACGGCACTCACATTACAGCAGTTCGAGGAAGGTATGCCCGCGCTTCGCAGACTCCGCACTTTTGCCTAGGGCCGGCCTTGCTTCAAAGTGAAGCTTCCACTGAGAAACTAAATAAAGGAAAGAAAAGCCAAAGAGAGCAAATTCCCATTTAGTCAGCTTTTAGAGTCCTCAGAGGCTGTGTGTTTATGCTAGATCTTAATTATGCTGCTTGTCAAAGACACGGCAAACTCCACGGTGGTTGAGGGAGCGACTTTATCTTTTCATCTTTTCAGTAAGGAAAGGACTTAGTATTCTGGACCTTACCCTTGATGAACTTCAAATATTTTTCCCCCTTCCCAATTGGCTCTGCAAGCTGTCCATGAAGACCTAATAAGGAAGTTTTGGCTGTGTTAGGTGGAGGCAGTGCCCAGGTGGCCAAAGACACCTTTGTTCAAGGGAGTTACATAAACCAATCCCCTTCAACAAGACCTCCTCTTGACCCCAGTCACCTGCCCTCCAAGTGTCTTCTAGCCCCCATTCAGGGACACTCAGAACTGCCTCCTCCAAGCAGGGTAAGCATGGCAAACTGTCCTTGGGGCTATTCTTTAAAAGTTTAAATGTGCAAACTTAAAAAAAAAAAACTGACTTAACACATGAAGAAGTCACTTCTTTTCCAACCCTCTTTCTCTTCATGCTAAATCAAGGAGAACATCTTTGTTTCATTGTTTCTGCCAATCTGTGTTTCTTTCCATTGTATTTTTCACCTTTGCATCTCTGGCAGATGATGTTATTTAACTTTTAAGTTTTTTTGTGGCATGCTGTTTTATTTTTAAATAGCTGCATTTAATTGGAGGTGGGAGGGCTAAGTTGGCCTCAAGAAACAAGTGAGTAAACAAAATAATATCTGAGATATTATTAAACAGAGAGTACAAGAAGGAAAGGCTTTGGGGCAGAGTTCTAACGGCGAAGCCTTGCCTGACATCTGCCTGAGAGTCTGGAACTGGACGTGCTGCTCTTTTGCAAGCATCCTCCCAGAATCTCTGACGTCAGAGCCATGGAAATGGCAGCTGATCCTTACGGCAGACCCTGCAGGACAGGAACAAAAGGGAAGTGCTTGAAGGTGGCTGTGCTCACCTGGTCCTGAGTACGTAATCCACAGTACCAGAAAGTCAGATGCATGGGAGAATCTGTGTTAGTAGACCCAGTGTGGAAAGTATACTATCTGCTTTCACAACCCCCAGAGATGAGCTCTCCCCATTCGGGATTGGTTCCAGGGTTGTATTTCAAACAAAGAGAGGAAATACATGTGAATGAGCCCCGTAGCTATAAATCAGCCCAATGTAAAGAGACCATACTACTACCGTGTACATAATGACACTACTGATTTTAAAATAAGTATCTAAAATACCTCTCCAAATCATGTAGCCCCATGTTCACCAAGCAGCTAAGTGATGTGCCAATAGTTTTAGCCTCTCTCGACCTCAGGAAACTTATCCAGAAAATTGCAGTAGTGTTTTATTTGCATGAGAATGATGTGTTTGATGAGACAATCTACTGGGGTCTCTCTTATTTCCATAGCACGCATGTATGTCTTCACCACGGTCGAGTCTGGTAAAATTTTGCTCTTACAGAGTGCTGCCGGTGTCGTGCGAGAACAGTTCTGGTGACTGTAGGAGGCAGATCTTCATCTGGGGCTTGTGGATTAGAGGAGCCCAGGAATCCCTCTGGTAGCTCTCTGACAGCCCTCCTCTCCTCGCAGCCTGACGCAGCCACTTTCCTCCTGGATTCTGCGGAACCTGTGTGTCTGTGATGGAACACCCAAGTCTGGGCCAGATGATACATTTCTAATCACTGCCATCATCCAGGTGACTTGCTTGAGCCTGGCATACACAGAGCTCCCTTTCAGCATCGGCATTTTATAACTGGCATTACCCTGCCATACCCAGCGCCTTGTGAAAATATTTTCAGCAGCTAACAAGCAGAGCCCGCAGTCATAATGTGCTCATTAGACTGCGTGTTAGTTTTCAAGTCTTGCCGCACGTATAATCTCCTCTTGATTTCCATTTTATTTCCATTCTTGTGGGCATCTGCTCCAGAGTACCGGCAGCCTTCGGGGTTTGGCCAAGGGCTGCTGTCATGATGTGTTTTCCATGAGGCTGGGATGACTGGGAAATTACAGGCCTGCTTTCTTCCTCCCAATCACCCTTCGAGTGTCCCTTCGGTTATGCCATAGCCTTACTTGATCCTCGGTGAAAAAACTCCTTTAGGAAAAATAAAATTTAAAAAGATGATGTCAATTAGTCCCAGTAGATGAAAGGGTTGCTTTCTGAGTTTTGTTTTGTTTTGTTTTGTCTTGTTTCTATTCATTTTGAATTCAATCTCTCATTGTTCTGTGCCTTACCTCTGCGTTTCAGAACCAATGCTCTATTTCTAAACGATCGGTTTCCACATAAAGCCTTTTGATCAACCAAGTACAGTGCTGTGTTTTCTTTGTGCATTGAAAACCTCTGAACCTGAGGTCAAATGTTCCATTATTATTTTATTTCTTGATGGATAGTTATAAAGAGCCGTGTTTATTCATTTCTTGGGCAGTTGCTTAGCACCTGCAAGGTGCCTGTTAAGGTGCTAGACCTTGCAAACACA
Source organism: Microtus oregoni (assembly GCF_018167655.1). Taxonomy (NCBI): domain Eukaryota; kingdom Metazoa; phylum Chordata; class Mammalia; order Rodentia; family Cricetidae; genus Microtus; species Microtus oregoni. The sequence continues at coordinate 11,888,718 of NW_024543086.1, forward strand.
GAGATAAATGTTATCTGTTTCATCCTGTTGGGGCTCTAACGGCTAGTGGAGAATGTCAGCCTTCGCAACTTAGGTGGACACAATAAACAAGGTGAGTGGCATTAATATAACTGTGCTCACAAACGACAGGTTAGAGACAAGGAACAAAGACCCAAGGGGAAAGAAGGTGTCATGTTAGGATTGAGTGTGAGTGACAGAGAACCAGCCACCCAAGGAGACAGGAGTAAAGAAAGACAGGTTAGAAGCAGCTGTTGGGAGGACTAAAGATACGCCTCCCGGAGAACGACCATAATTTGAGAGGTGTATTTAAGTGCTGGCAGGAATAAGTAGTTGGGTACATCAGCCTTACTTAGAGGCTGGGGGGCAGGGACTAAGAAGCAGGGAACAGAGAAAAGGAGTGCAGAGGAAAAGGCAGGGGTCACGATGTCTTAGTTCTCCTGTGCCTCCTTCACAGAGCACCCCAATGGAGGGCTCTGAGAGCAGAGATGTACTTTAGCAGAGTGCTGGAGGCTGAGAAATCGCCTTAGGAATGAGATCTGAAGAGGATGTCATCCTCATAGGTGCTATGAGGTTTCTTCATCCAACAGCAAGCAGGGGGTGGGATAAAGAGGTGTGTGACTTACTAACCTGTCCTATAAGGTCATTAACCTGTTCATGACCTACTGACATCCTAACATCCCAGCATCCTGTCACACTGGGAGCTAAGTGGCAGCATTCTAGAGAGAGCCCAAATATTCAAGTCATATTAGTAAATATGCGATCCTTCACCATTTAAGACCTTCGGTGAGAAGCGAAGCTCATGGCGTCACACTCGATATTTCTTTTGCCTTTTCTCACCTCTCAGCCACCATTTAAGAAGAAAAAGAATAAGCCTTTCCGTCTGTGACAGTTAGACACGAAGAGCAGTAAATGAAATCAAAGCTAAGAACATTCGTTTACAATAGGACTGTGCTCCCTACATTCGGAGGCTAAGGAAGGAAGATTGTCACTGGCTTGAAACTAGACTGGGCTGCATAATGAATTCTAGGCCAGCCTGAGTTTCAGTGTGAGAATGCATTTCAATAAGAATAATAATAAATATTAATAATAAAAATAATACCATCATCAAATCATAAGATGAAAAAGGAGAAGAATTCATCCAGGCCACAATCACTAAATCCTCGGGTTACTTATAACGTGTGATCTTCAGAGATGGAATTGAATTGAGCTTTAGACCTAAAAGGCACACATGCCTCCCCCTCCAGTCACTTCCTACTGTCTTGTTGAACAGAGCCCAAGATGTTCTTTACAGCATGAAGTAATTAAACCAGTTGCACACGAGGCAGAGTAGACATTTTTTTGACTCTGAATAGCCAGCTCCTCTGTTGCAACTTCTGATGGTTTAAATGGATTCTCCCTAAGTCCCATCAGAATGATAAAGCACTTGGGTTGGCTAACTTGCATATGGGTGCACTTCAGTACAACTAATGAGAGCTGAAGAAGGTTCACACCTGTCAACCTTCATGCTTTCTCTATGAGACTAGCGGTTATTTCCTGGGATGCCAGATATTAACTTGCATGAATCCTAGAAAGGATGACACATTAGCCCGGTGTACACAAGGCAATCAAATGAGTGCTTACAGGATCACATGCCAACTGTAGAGAGATCCCAGCAGAGACTCGAGAGCCAAAAAGGCTCAGTGCCTGATGAAGGAGGCATTAGGAAGAGCCTCAGGCACTGAGGAAATGTGGCAAATAAATAATTGGCCAATCACGTCTCCATTTTATCAGGTTCCTTATCCTTTACACAGTGAGCATCAAAGCCACCTTGCTAGACCCAATTTCTCTTATGTGGTGTCTACACGGGAAGATGCAGCAGACTAGAGAAGGCTCCGTTGCCCAGTGCCTGTGGTTAGGCATTTAAATGTCGTCGAAGAAGAATGATTCATGGCTCTTGTTCGGCTTTGTCAACCTTTGCCTCCCTTGATTTCTCTGTTCCTTGAAGCCAGATACAGATTAAGAACAAGTGTTGATAAGCGGAGGGTTTGAGAAAACATTAGGATTGCTCACAGAACCAACGTTTCTCCTTTTCTTTTCCTTCCTTCCTTTCTTGGTTTTGGTTTTGATTTTTTCAAGACAGTTTCTCTGTGTAGTTTTGGAGCCTGTTCTGGAACTCTCTCTGTAGACCAAGCTATTCTCGAACTCACAGATATCTGCCTCTGCCTCCTGGGTGCTAGGATTAAAGGTGTGCACCACCACCACCTCCTCTGCAAGCAGCATTCCTTTCTATACTGATGTCAGACTAAGTAGAAAGTACCAGAGCTGAACAATCCTACAAAGCTTCAAATCTTAAATTCCAAGAAATTAGATCACATACCTTGGGGGTTGAGGAAGTCCTGTTTAGACCTGAAATAAAAACTTGTTGGGATCCCCTTCCTTTCTTCCTCCCTCCTTTTATTTCTCTCTTTCTTCTTCCCCTCCTCTGTTATTTTCAACACTCAGGCCAAGTTTCTTTATAGATTTATCTATAGATACAAGTTGCCCTCCTTGTTACTGTACCTTTTGATGACTATATATCATTATGTAGTCATCTCTCAAGCCCAGTTTCAAAATGTTTCCATCATACCAAAAAGTCTCACATGCCTGTCCACTCTATTTTCAATCAGGATGAAAGAAAAAATTTTCAAAAATAGATACTAGGGAATATTCTTTTACTTGAATACTAGGAAAATAGGTTTTGTAATTTGTTATTATAAGACTGTATTTACATTTATTTTTCTCTCCTCTGTGATGATAAAGTTGTTATAGCATAACACAGAATAGAACATGAGAAAAGATGGTATTTGGTAGAGATGGATCCAGTTAAGAGTTGCCCATTTCTGGTACATTGTTCCTCTACTTGGAGATGTGGAGACCAAAGCATGTGATGGATGACAAGGGAGCAAGAATCTGCATCTTGGATACAAACATCTTAAATGTGCATAACCATTAACCCTTTGGTTGTCAGGAACTTAGAACCATGTTGATACTACTTTCTGCTACTTGTTGACCACGTACTCCATTTTGTTGGAATGCATGGTTTAGTTAAGTCTTGCTAAGTGCACTCCCCACTATATAGATAAGAAAACTGAGGCTGCCCAGCGGTGGTGGCGCACGCCTTTAATCCCAGCACTCGGGAGGCAGAGGCAGGCGGATCTCTGTGAGTTCGAGACCAGCCTGGTCTACAGAGCTAGTTCCAGGACAGGTTCCAAAAAAGCCACAGAGAAACCCTGTCTCGAAAAGCCAAAAAAAAAAAAAAAAAAAAAAAAAAAAAAAAAAAAAAAAAAGAAAAGAAAAGAAAACTGAGGCTTATCTCAAATGCATTGTTTAAAGTCACAGCAGACACCAAAGCCAAGGACCAGCCAAGATCCATTGCCCCACCTCTGGTTTAAAGGGCTCTTTTTACCACATCTCTAGATAAGAAGGTCAAGGCACAGCCTGCAGTAGCCCTAATTGTCAGAGAACTGCTTCTGTTACTAGAAGAGAAAGACTGAAAATATATGGCCATAGGGGGAAAGGCTAAGCCAACATCAGACTTAATAGCCACTCCAAAATGGTGAGAATAAAAAACCACCAGTGTTTATGGCTTTGGAAGTTTTGCGAGGCAGCCTTTTATACTGTGCCAGTGTCAGGGGCTGAGGGGGTGGAGGCACAGGCCTGTGGGCGAGCTGCTGCTTGCCTGCCTTTGTTAGTTCTCTGCCTGGGAAGGAGCTTCACCAGGGATCTACGCTCATGCTTGGGGAGGCTTTGTCATTTGGGTGTTTGAATAAACTGGGGATAGGTCATGATTACAAGACAATTTAGAGGGTATGAGAGGTACATTGTCAGAAGTGATCTCTCCCTGGCTTGCGCCCCTCATTTGCCACTTAACTCCTAAACCTTGTATTACGTTGTGTTTTATCATCTCTCCCCGTCGTCCTCAAACCTGGTTAAGCCCAACGGTCATGGGGAACGTGTCCTTACCAGAAGAGGTTTCTTGTTCTCCTGAGAAATGGTGATACAATAACCCATCGCCAAGACTTCCATTCTGTATTTTTGGAAAAATTTCCTCTGGAATGAACTAAATGTCATGTTTTCTACTCTTTGAAACTGTGACTCCAACGGGACATGCCCCTCGTCTAGCCAGAGTGCTTAGTACTGAGGAAAGCCCAGAAGAGTTTATAGACTAAGGAGAAGAAGGAATGAGCATCAAGGGTCCTTAAGTCAGTGATGATGTAATTTATTGTGCCCAGGACTAGCAGCTGTCAGGAACTTTATCTAGTGGCTTGGTTTTCAACCACCTCTTACTTGTACTTTTTGCTTTGCTCTGTCTGGGTACCCTGTCATGAGTTTCCTTGACTTTCTGGGTCCAAAAAGGCCCGATTCCTACTTGGTAAGGTGAGGAGGTGGGCATCAGACCCCCAAACTGGCTTTGTATAGTTTCAGAAGTTCTCTCATCCTAGATGTCTGAGGAGAAAAACCAATTCCCATATTTTGCAAGTTTACTTTGCTGTAGTTCAGTGAGTGATTGTCCTGAGGGGATGAGATGGCATCAGAGAATATTAATCTCAGATTTTCATTTCCTCTAAAATAACTTTCCACTTATTATATTCAGTGAGAATACTTTGGGTTTCAGGAAATATGCATATTTTATCACAGACAATCCGAAGTAAGCTCACAAATGTAGCTGAAGCTCCGGAGTTAAGAGGCCCGGGCAGCTGGGGAGATCTGATGATGCTATGGTCTACTGAGGAGGGAGAGGTGGTAAATAGAGGCAGAATCAAGCTACCCACAGCATTAACACCTGCGCGTCATTGTTTGATTCTCGACTTAAGCTTTAATAAAAATTGATAATAAGAAACCACTAAAAAAATCATTAAAAAATCATAGTGGCAGTAGTGACAATCCAAGCCTTAAGCCCAGACTATGACTATGTCAGACTATATATACAAACTCTTTTACACACTGTCCATCCTAAAGAACCCATGAGACAGTGCAGCACAGCCAAGTGGAAGCATCTCAGCTACGATTAGGCTTAAGGAAGAAAATAAAAACAGCTTCACATGGCTCTCAAAAGTGGTCTGGCGGTAGTTTCAGGCAGGCTAGCATTCAGGAGTGGGACTGAGAGCAGAAAACCTTGGGTTTTCACTGTGTGGTAGCAGATATGAGTCATTAAACTCCAGGTTCCGTCCTCTCATGATCAAGTGCAGGCAAAGAGAAGATTCTCTCTGCACAGCCAGGAAAATCCACACAAATACCCCTACTTCTCTGCCTGTTAGACTGCTGTCTAAGGGTCTCCTGGACTACATTCCATTGGATACCATGTGCATTTGAGGGACCTCAAGAGCAGGCTCAGCTTCAATAACTTACCAGATGATTCCTAGAGCTCACTAGAAGCTGTTATCTTCCAGTTATGTTTTCTTAAAGCAAAAGGAAACACCCTAAAATCAGGCATGGGAGGAGAGTCATGTGGCAAAGCCCAGGGAAGTCATAAAAGCCAAGCTTTCAGTTGTCCACTTGCAATGCTAAATGTTCCTATAAACAGTGTATGACTTCAAGTACAGGGAGTTGCCGGCTGGCCTGAACTGTCAGGTCCTAAGTCTTAGCTTGGGCTCAAACATGTAGACACGGTTGGCCATTCATGTGGCTGATATTTCGACACTAGTCTGTCTAATGCTGTAGTTCATACGATGTGGTCCAAAGCCCCCAGGGTAAATCCCACTATTAAATTATCCACTATGACTCAGGGCCCCTACGTAAGTAGTGACACTCGTAACTGGCCTTTTAAACACACATATCCCAAGAGCTTTAGGATCTTCTCAGGATTCGTGGGCCAGGACCAACCTCTCTTTGGATAATGTTAATGAATGAAAAAAAAAAAAAGAAACAAAAAGACAAAGGAGCATTGCTGGTCCCGGGTATGGTGGAGGGGAAGGTTTATTATAGATATGTGGAGAGCATACGGAGAGTCCAGAGTGGGCATGACCGGACTGAGGTGTGCCATGTTAGGAGAGAGGGGAGGGAAAGGTAGAGAAGAGAGCAGGGGACCAGGTGTAGCAGCCAAGATGCCCCAAGTACAAAAGAAAGCAGGTAACCAAAATGGTTGGATTATATAGGGAAGAGTAGCCCAGCACCTTAGACTGGAGAGTTCAGGGTAGGGGCCAGGGTATGCCAGCCAGAGGACCCTGTAATAGGTAGGGGCTGAGCATGCAAGGAGAGCCTGGCTAAATAGGCACCTCAGCCTTCTGTCCCAGGTTTGAAACCGATCAGTTAATTCTTTCAGCCAGCATGATGACAAAAGCTCTCCCCGCGAAGTACTCGTGAGTCTGTCCCTACCTCAGCCAGGTGCTCTGTGTGCAGCAGGTCATCTTGCTAGGCCTGAAGTCAAGCCATTCACCTTGTCCATCCCATAACCTGGGCATAGGTGGAGGTATTTCCAGGAGGAAATGCCGCGTTAACTCAAGGGAAGACTATGCAGCTCCATGAAACCATCCGATTTCTTCTATTTCCAGTTGATAGGATATCATTAACAAGTCCGAGGGAAATGAGCTGAAGATGGCTTGATAAGTGCAATTTTTAAAAATCAGACAGATCCTCTTAAAATATGACATGTGTGACTTAAGGAAGAGGGAGGCGGATGGGGAGTTGATGAAGAGCTCTGTGTGCGAACACTTATGCAGATTCCCCACCAGGAAAGAGATGTCTGTCTCATTTCCCGAGAGGAGGGGGTCCCGCGTGAGCCACTTGAGGAGCCTCAACTTCCCCGTGTCCATCCAGGCCTACCCCACACCAATGGCACCTGGATGTCTAGAAACAAGGATCAGGGACCCAAGTGTTTAAAGATTCTCAGGAGATTTCCATATTTAACAATCTGGTGATTACTGTTGAAGAGGAATTGCTATTTGGATTGCTATTTGAAGCCATAAGAAACTCTGCCAAAATTTGGACAGTTTTTGGTAGGACCAAGTTTATATAACTGAATGTCTATTTCTGTATCATCAGCTGAAATTATGGCCTCACAGCCTCGGTGGGCTGCCGTGAAAATATTTGAACTGGAAAATGGGAGTCTGATCTATACGGTGTATGATGTTCATGCTACTGCTTGGGTCTTAGGGAAATGACTTAGCTTCTCTAAGGTCTGACTTATTGATTTCCAAAGTCATTGGTAACCTACACATTGTGGAACTTCTAGGTGAAAAACGGGAGGAAGTTCCTTTCCTGAGAATAGTGTTGTAAAAGTCAGAAACCCTTGTCTTTTCCCCCATATTCTTCTGTCTTAAGTTTTGTGTTGTGTTCTTTGTTTTTAACATGTTTGTACAGGATAAAGAAATGTGTGTCTCAGTAGGTACTGCAAGTTCAAAGTTTTCTTTTTCATGAAATTCATTTGTTCTTTCAGTATTAGGAGCCTTGTAAGAAAGCAGCCTATTCATTGACAATACACTAGAAAGATTTTTTTAAAAAAAATGTTACCTATGGCAGTGACCCTTCAGTCCTAGAATGCACTTAGTTCAAACTTATTCCATTTCCTTAACATCCAGATAAGAGAAGGGAGATGTAGCCTGTTACTGTTTTAGCACACCGCCATTCACAAGAGGAATTCCTACCTCCAAAGTTTCTATGTTAACATAGAAACACACACATGTGAGTCAGTGGCGTGGCGCCTCACTGGTCCTCCAGGCTGTGGGACGTTAGGGTATAGTTATACAAGACACTCTTGCAATCATGGGGCTCCCACACCCTCAGTTAACTTCAGTCTCCTCTCTCCTAAGAAGAGAGTAAGCTCCAGTTTAATTCTGAGGAAATTATTTTTATGCCCCATTTAGATCATAAAATATCACACAACGCTCAGTCTTTGACCTTTGAGAAACACAATGAACTGTTTTAAGAGTCCCTGGTTTTCAGTCACCTTCCTTTTAAGTGGCTGTGTCGCTCTCCTCCTATATGGAAAAGTGAAGACGGTCCTCACTATTTCAGAGGATTGTATCAGCCTTGCCATGGGAAGGCAGGAGGTGGGAAGGCGGGAGGTGGGAAGGAGGGAAGTGGGAAGGCAGGAGGTGGGAAGGCAGGAGGTGGGAAGGCAGGAGGAATTCAGTTTGATGACTGAAAGTGCATGGCTTTTCTCCCCGAAACCTCTCCATTCAACTGAAGATTTTGTGTTGTGATCTTAAGTAGGTCAAAATACAAGTTAGAGAAAGGAATTTTGAGTGGGGCTGTTTAATATATATATATATATATATATATATATATATATATATATATATATAATGTATATGTATATATATATTAGTAATATACAATAACACAGTTGTGTCCCCGTTCTTTTCCCTCCTTGCATTGACTCATGCTTGGTTAGTAATGTGCCTATGTTGGCTGTATTAGATCTTATAATATTTATTTATCTATGTGGGGAAAGAGTACCAGTGCCATATTGTGCTCAGGAAAGAAAGAGGGCAGTGTGTGTGTGTGTATTCTCTCTTTCTACCATGTAAGACCTAGGGATGGCTCTCAAGTCATCAGGCTTAGCAGCTAGCACCTCTGCGTAGTGAACCATGTTCCAGCTCCTAGAAATTTTGCTGTTTCTGAAATAGAACCCCTGATTAGAGGGGCAAGTTGTTTGGGGATTAGACTTTTGGGAGAGGTGAGTTATCATTCTTGGAATTTATCCCATTGAAAAATGCTGTTTGTGTTTAGCGTAAGGAATTAAAATTTGAGTGAGAGAAAATTATTCCAAAGAGACAGAGACCGAAATAAAGTCCACTTTAAACCCAAAGGAGAATCTTACTAATAGTGCCTCGGCATGCCATGCTGAGACCCTGGCCTAGTCAATGGAGTATTTTTGAAGGTAAGCAATTTAGAAAACGAATCTTCTCAGCTTCTGGTAGGAGGATGGGTGCCAAGGTTAGATCTTTAAGGGAATAATCTTATTAGTGCCTCCTATTAAGGAATCCTCTGCAGTGTGTCGACTTTGAACCAGCCCGATGAAAAGTAGGCCCTGTCAAACAGCGCCCAACTCCCAGTGAAAAGGTTGAATGTTGTTGGTTTAGATCATCCAATCCAAATGCAAACACGTTTCTAAGCTTGTGTTTGCCTACTCTGAAAGTGTGTGTGTGTGGTGGGGAGGCTTCCTCATTTTCCCTGCCTCTGACAGTAATAGCATTCCAGGGGAATGGCAGCTCCCACTAAAATTATTAAATCACCCTGTTAATGGTGTGCACGGCACAGAGAAGCAAAGGCGTCCAGCACACCTTGAAATGCAAAGCCTCCGATTGTCTGGGTCCTGTTATTTCTCTAACTCTCCACTCCTTCCCCCTCTTCACGGATTCTGGCCCTTCAGTTTCTCTGCTGGTAAATCTCCGCACTGACCCCGTCTGGAAGTTGTAAGGCTGGAATCCTGACAGCTTGGTCATTTTCCTAGCTGTGAAGGTTGATGTCGGCCTTACAGGATTATTGCTCTCCAGGAATGCTTCACTACATAATCAAGCAGAAGGTCAAGAGAGGTGGAGAGAGAAAAAAAAACTCTAATTAAATCAGGAAGGGCTGATTTGTGCCCTGAGAAATGTGTGCAGCCTCCAGGAGGGCTTCCCTCTTGGAGCCAAGTGCAACAATTGGCCCCAGTAAGAAGCCCTTCTTGTCACAGAGGACAACAAAGAAATTGCCATTAAAGTGAGCGCTCCTCGAAGAACCGGCTTCGCTCTTTGCTTTTACCCTGTTATTAAGGCCCTTCTCAGATCAGATTAAGGAAAGGCACTGTAACACACAGTTTGATTAGTGTGATGGAAAGTAGAGAGTAGGTTCTTCTCTTACATCTGCTCCTCCAGCCCCTAAAATGTGTGTTTTCTGGAGGCCAGCCTGGGGTGCAGTATATCCTCAGTGGTGACCAAAGACAAGGAAAGCAAATTCGGAGATGTCTGCTCTTGGGAACAGAACTGAGAGGCTCCTTGCTCTGTTGTATGTTTTTTTGTTTGTTTGTTTTTCCTGATGGGTGTCGTCAGCAACTTGACTATGCATCAGGTAGAATCCTGAGCCCTTCTAGGTCCAAGACTGAACAAGGTGTTAATGCTTCAAAATAGCTATGAACAAAACTTTGGGGTTAATACAAGAACGCTGCACTAATAGTAAGCTCATTGGTGGGTAATAACGGGTGTGAACAATTTTTAAGTACCCATAATCTGCAGGTCACTGACAAAATGATCCCCAAGTGCTTTATGGGAATCATTCCATGCTAAGTTTACACTGTCATGCCTGAGGCACAAAGCAAAACACCTTACTTTGATTGCGAGAGAGAGAGAACATGGAAGCAGACTGTGTGAACGGGTCTTGAAGGACATATAGGTTTTATATCTTATGTTTAAGAGGTAGACTGGAAGAAAACCTTTTTCCTTTTTTAGCAGAAAGAAACCTGTAAACAGACTTTGGGCATTGTATGAGGTGAGATAGATTATCTAGACACATAGAGCTCCTGCAGTGTGCAGCGAAGAACAGTTGGTGGGAAAGGGGCCAGAGACAATTGAGTAGAGCGGAGGCTTACCCACTAAATGATAGAGCCAGACGAGAGTTTTGTTTTGTTTTTAAGAGGAATAATGTTTAGATTTCTATCTTGGTGATATTCTTCTAGGGGAATATTTCTTCTGTCAGTGTTACAAGTTTAGCCTATGACCTCCCTTGAAAACAGCCCACTTCCGAAGGGTTGGCACTAACATAGAAGGGCCACCTCTGTTGAACTCTCAGATGTCAGCTATCCTGACACTCTATGTGTTGTCTTAGAAGAGGAAATAAAATGAGTTCCTTATTTATTGGTAAACACTGCTCATGGAAGCTTAAAGCCTCTTTATCAGTCTAGAGAGTTCTTAGAAAGAGCCCTGTTCTCTAAGCCACGCCCTAAACAAATACAGTTGGCGTCTGTGTCTCTGTCTGTGGGAGAGCTGCTAGGTGGCAAGTGTGCTGGTGTTGATTCCTAGCTGTGTCCCTTGTGTCAAGGGAATCTGTGCTGTCTATTTACTGGACAAGAACATGCATTTTTTTAAGTACCTCCTGCCCTTAATGGATGAGCAAAACGACCAAGAGATAAGGCAAATGAAAAAATAAGTGGAAGTGGTGGGGCCAGAGGAGACGCAGTATGTCTATGAACCACAGTGCTGTGGCTACCACACTGACTGGCGACCAAGGTCCTGGAATTCATTCCGGTGAGGCCACCACTGCAAACAGGCGGGCTACAGGGGTATGAGATCATCCATCACTTAGGCTCATTCCCTGTTTCACCATTTTGCTGTGTGTGAAACTCCTCCATGCAAATGCTGAGAAGATGGTGTTTCGCATCTAGTACCGAAACGTATCTGGCTTCCTCTGAGACTGTCGCTGGAATGATTAGCCCCCATTTATTCATGAGCAATGACTGGGCACCTCCCTTCCAAGGAAGCCTTCAGATATGCTAGCTCATAGACGATGTGGTAAAATTGCAAGTCTCCAAAGTGCATCCAACAGCAGAAGAAAACATCAGTTAGCCCAGGCTAATTCTTTGGAAGGTCTAGCATGGCAGAGAAACACTCTGGGTCTACCCCAGGTTCTGAGGATGGCTTTGCTAGAGAGCTGGCTAATCTTGCTGCACAGCATCAAGCACACACATGTGAATCAGAGCTGAACACCAAGAAACACTGCACCACAGCAATAAGAGCCCTGGCCCCTGGTGTGCTAAAGGAGAAGAGATAAGCCTACTTGGTAAAAACTCAGATCGTGTAAATAGCTAATTCCTTTCTCTCTCTCTCTCTCTCTCTCTCTCTCTCTCTCTCTCTCTTTCTCCTTCCCTCCCTCCCTCCTTCCCTTTCTCCATATATATATGGAGGGGGTGTACATATACACATTCTCTCTCCCCCTGTTCCCCACTGACAATGCACACACACCGAAAGGTGCTACACTACACTGCAAACCGTCTGTTCAGAGCACACCAGGGACTTGAGGCCTTCACCTTCTGCCTCACTGTGCTGCATGAACAGCCGCGGTTCTGACCACCTCCCGCCTCTCACCTCCCACTGCATCTGATTTCCCGCGCATCACAGATTTCTCAGGAACAAGGCCTGGCCCCTTGGTCATTTCAGGCTTGTTGAGCCTTCATAAGTCCTAACCACATACCCGCTTTCTAAATTGAGAAGGTGATAAATTTTTAAATTCCCGAACCTGCTCTGTAATAATCTTTGCTCCATCCCACACATTACGATGCAGGGAGGCAACAGATGTGTTTTCTTATGACTCCGGGAACATGAAATATTGATGGGGACGAGAGCATGGACTTGGTATTGAGACTCATCTAGGATGAAGGGTAGCGGGTCTCATCCAGCCTTCTAATTCACTGTTCTCTTCCTCTGATGCCTAGGACCTGAAGAAAGCCCCAAACCTGGGATACCCAAGGCTAATTCAATGAGATCTCTAAAGAGCTGTGCAGTGAGATCTGTCTAAAAAGGTCTTTATCGGTCTCCGGGGACCAATCGCTAAAGCAACTAATACACGTTTGATCTATACAGACGATTTTCCCTTTGTCCTCAAGGGAATCTCAGCAAACACTGGGTTTATACGGTGCCAAGCCCGAGTTGCCTGTTAGAAAAGAAATAGCTTTCTGACGCGTTCGAGCATCGGTCCCCGGGATGAAAAGCCGTGTGGGGGTCTTCTCTGAGCTTTCTAGCTGGGCGAGAGGACATAATGAAAAGTTCATTTTTAGGATATTTCTTCCCCTGGTGACAGTTTTCTCTGAAGGGAGAGAGGCTCAAAGTAATACTGTCATTTTTTAATGCAGTAGAGAAAATAAATGATGAAATTTCATCTAGGATAATATGTCTAACACATGTACAACTGGATACCAAGGTGTGGAAAAGCACGTGAGACTTTCTTTAGCGCCACGTGCCTCGATTTCCTTTAAATTTGCAACATTCGTTATATTTATATTAGAAAAATGTAGATATATACATAGAGCTGTGTATATAGAGTTATACAAAGCTAGCATGTTTAAGTTGTAATGTTGTTGATATTATTATCTACCACGCGACTGACCTGGGAAGCATTAAGTGATGTTGATAAAAATGAAGTTAGGCGTTAGATATTAACATGGAAATGCTGCTTCAGCCGAGGCTGGACAGCCAGAGCGGAAATGCAGAAGGTGGCAGGAAGTGGCTAAAGCTCAGGAAATGCTGTCCCCCACCTATTCAGAGAGTAGAGAGGGGTCGCAACCCGACCTTCCTACCACGCAGTGCCCATAGGAGTGAGACTGGCTCCCCAGTCTGTCTGCCTGCAGCTTTCAACCGCAGGGGATTCCCTCCGGCACCGCACAAATTCCGGGGTGCACTGCTGTCTGCGTGCTTTTCTGGGGGAAATGCGTACAGCTCTGCGCTGCCTCCTGCAGAGATGGGACAGCAAGGATTTTGCAGGCCTCTCACAGGCCATGCCTCTCAGAGGGGTTTCCCAGATGAGTGGGCTCTGCCTGGGCTCTTACCTGCCAGGGAAGGGTTTGGAAGGGTCTTGATAATAGGTCTACAAGAGCTAGTTCCAGGACAGGCTCCAAAGCTACAGAGAAACCCTGTCTTGAAAAACAAAAAACAAAAAAAAAACAAAAAAAAAAAAAAAAAAAAGAATAGAGGTCGTGAGGATAGAAAGGTGATAGCAACCCCTGGCTTCCATCCTAAGTATATTCCAGGAGTGACATAGACAGTCACAAGCTCAAAGAGCAAAGTGCACTGCTCACCTCCCTGTACTGATGAGAAACAGGGATGTGGATGGACCATTCTTCACAACTCAGAACCATTGTGGACTCCTTAGGAACTACCTTTGCAGCTCTGGTTCTGCTCGCAACAGGCCCATGCCAGCCCTCCAGAACCATCTATGCTATATTGCCCAGACTTTTACTTCTTCCTGGCAATGATAAGTTATCAGATATGGACTATGATCTATTTTCATGGACAAAAATGGAAAAGTAGAGGAGTGGTAAGCATCAAAAAGTTAAAAAAATGATGGAAGATGATAGATACATATGGAGAAAGGAATTTCTACACTAATTTATTTTCCTGGCCCTACCATGACATCGGGGGAGCCCTTGCTTTAATTGATCAACACTCTGAGGGGTTTGGACTAGATAAACATAAAAGTCCTATTGGGACTCTTTTTTAAGAAATTATTTTATGTGTACAGATGTTTTACCTGCATATATATATATATATATATATATATATATATATATATATATATGAATGCCTGTTGCCCTTGGAGGCCTGAAGAGGGCATCAGACCCCCTGTGATTAAAGCTACAGAGACCTTGGTGAGCTACCATACAGGTACTGGGAATTGAACCTGGGTCCTCTGGATGAGTTGCCAGTGCTCTTAACCACTGAGCCATCTCTCCAGCACAATTGTTTTGTAACTTTAATGTAAAGTTCAGAAAGACAGGATTGGAAACTAGTTCCCCAAGCCACAGGGAAACCTTCCAAGATGCCTGAGTCTGGCAGAGAGGGTAGAAATACATAACCACTAAGGGTCAAGAAGAGGCTGATGGAAGACATTCTCTGGAGCACATGATGGAAAGTATGAAGCCATATTCTGCTCCAGCCCTGGAGTCTCTCTTTGGCCTCTACCAAGAGCCCTGTGCTTTCTTGCCCCGTCACAATACAGAACACTGCAGAATCAGTCACCCTCTGGAGTCGGCATGTACAGACAAGACAGGTGCTCTGAGCCCTCTCCTTCAACAGTTTGCCTTGAACTTCAGGGAACACCATGGCAGCTTTTCCTCCGCGTCATTGAAGGGAGCTATTCAGATGAGGATTATCTTGTGTCTTAATCTTTTCTGCCATCTTAATTTTTCTTTAAAGCCACCAATTTAAAGATTGTCTTTAGGGATTGTTCGGTCCTTAAGGAAACAGGAACTAGGTGCCCCATTTCCTAACTGCCCTGGAAGCGATGGCAAGTGGCTTACCTCTGCTGCCAGGGAGCACACCCGCACCTCATTGTACGTGTTTAAGAACATTCATAATTAAGAACTAAGATTGAGCTTCCATGTAGAGAAGAAAAGAAGCGGAATTTAAAGACCACTAAGAGCATGTCCTCATCTGTTTCCAGAGATAAAGAGAGGTCTGTGTCTTAGACTGACATTCGTAACCCTGCACAGTGTCAAGCTCCCCACGTCCCCATGAAGTCAGAATCACCCTGAGCTGAAGTACAGCCTGTGAGAGAAGAAATGCGCTACTTAATGCTGACTGATTTAGGATACAGCTCCACGGTGCTACATCCTAAATAAGGGGAAAATAAGGGAAATGTTAGCTTAATGGAGCAAAATCATGAGTCGTATTAGAAAGCAATTAGCTGTGATCTGTGGAGTAAATAAAGCAGGACCATGTTACAACTTGATTTGGCTGATGTGTGCGGGAAGGACTAGTAATTCATGTTCCAACTGGAGGAACAGTTTCAGCGTATGATGCAATAGACCACATTTTTGTTCAAGCAGCTTGACAGGGAGTGAGAAAGAAGGATTTGCTCGAAACCCTCAAGAAGCAATGGCTCTTACTGTTTATGCAGTTCAGGTGTTTAAAGGTAGACAATGTTTAGGCATTTCCTAGCTGGGAAGATGCTGTGGGATGTGTTTCCTGTGAAGATTTATATTGTTCCTAGCCTTTGTTTATGAAAGCGCCAAGTGATTAGTGCCTCAAATAGCTGTGTGTTCAAGACCTCTCGGTTTTGTTGATGCTGTGGAGAGTGTGCGGTCTGCTAACTCTGACACTCCTAAAGAAACATAGCAACAAAGCTTGCTGTATTCTTCAGAGATGTTAGCAGTTTGTGTATATTGGGCTGGCTGTATATGTAATATATATTGTGGCTTAGTGGTAGAATGTTTGCCTACAACATGTGAGGCTATAAGTTTGATCCCCAGTGATGTAGACATTAATTTGATAAGAAAAGAAATAGAGAGAGTAAAGGAGGGAGGGAGGGAGGGAGGGAGGGAAGGAAGGAAAGAAGGAAGAAAGAAGGGTAGATAATAAATAGACAGATGAACTATGTAACATATACTGACTGTAGAATGTTATTTATAGAGAACCTGAAGAGGAGGGAGGTCTGTTTTTTTTTCTTTTTGAAGGGAAATAGAGGAGTGGATCTGAGGGAAGGATAGGTGGAATGGGGAGAGGGAAACTTCAGTTAGGTTGTAATGTATGAAAGAAATACAAAATAATAAAATAGGGGGAAAAGAAACAAAGAAATCAAAATTTAAGCAGGCATGGTAGTAGACACATGTAATCCTAGTACTCAGGAGGCAGAGGTGCAAAAGTCAAGAGTTTGAGGCCAGCCTAGGCTACATAGTGAGTTCTAGGCCAGCCTTAACCCCTCAAGAGTTTGAGGCCAGCCTAGGCTACATAGTGAGTTCTAGGCCAGCCTTAACCCCTTCAGCTACTTAGCAATACCCTCTCTAGAGAAAAATAAAGTGACAGTTTCTTTAAAATTTATGGTTGGCAGGAAAAGTGTTGATCCTATGAGCACAGTATTTAGTTAGAGACACTGGACTGAACTGGCACTGAATTATCAGACAGTGATAGGAATATCAGACCGGAAATCTCATTGCTTGTTCCTCCAGCATTATGAGAGACAGGGTAAGCAAAGGAACCATACTAGAGAGTTGTACGCATGGCACAAGGCAGCGAGTCACTTCCTATGTCTAGCCATCTTTTTTCTTCTTCGTGCTAGTTTTGCATCAGAGGGTCTCAACCTTGCTCCCCTGCAGCTTCTGCTCAACCTTTCTCTTCTGCAGCTTATGGAGGGTTGTTTTTAAAAATTATTTATTTTTATTTTATGTGCATTTGTGTTCTTGCCATGGCTGCCAGGCCCCTTGAACTGGGATTACAAACAGCTGTGAGCTGCCATGTGGGTGCTGGGAATTGAACCCGGGTCCTCTGGAAAAGCAATTGGTGCTCTTAACTGCTAAGTCATCTCTCCAGTCCATGGAAGGGGTTTATAGGTAAGAAAGAAGATCCTGAAAGATGGGACCCCCCTGGTCACTTTTATCTTTCCACGTCCAGTAGAGAGCAGACTTGCTCCGGATCATTAAACTCCAGAATCGTTTTAGCTTACGATTTAATCACCAGAAAGGTATCCAGTTGTTTTTGGAAAACTTGTATTCTCCTTGTCAAAACATACTTGTTGCATGATGCGCATCTTTCCTGCTTTCATACCCTCCCCAGTGCTTATTGAGACCTCCGCCATGGGGCAACTCATCTCAAGGTGCGTTGTAGGCAAATGATGGGGTGCTGTGTGTTGCACACAGACTGCCGATAATGAGAGCCAGTGGTTCAAGGAACAGTTAGATATGTGTTTCGGGCATGCTTGATCCATGTCGGTGTATGCTTCATGCCATGTAATTGATAGCAGTTTGGAAGCTCCAAATCACAGAGGGTTATCTGAGCTCACAGAGTGCCAGGGTCATAGAACTGAGTATTTCATTTCTCACCAAACCCTCCAAAGTCTATGAATGTAGACAGGGAAAGATGCTTGCTGCCGAGCCGGATGACCTGAATTCCATCCCTAGACCCAAATGATAGAGGGAAGAGGTGATATCTGCACACTGTCTTCTGCCCATCTGTGCACTGTACCACTCGTGTGTGAGCCTGTGCATGCACACACACAAATTAGTTAATTATGCAATTTAAAATTTTGGGGAAAATCCATTTTTTTAATTTAATTTAATTTTATTTTATTTTTTTCGAGACAGGGTTTCTCCGTAGCTTTTGGTTCCTGTCCTAGAACTAGCTCTTCTAGACCAGGCTGGCCTCAAACTCACAGAGATCCGCCTGCCTCTGCCTCCCGAGTGCTGGGATTAAAGGTGTGTGCCACCACTGCCTGGCTTTTTAATTTTATTTTATATATTTGGGTTCCAGATGAGAAAACCAAGACTCAAGGAAGACAGACAGCTTGTCTAAGAAAACAGATTTAGCAGATACTTGGCATCCCCTTAGGCCTTCTTATATTGCAAAGCACCTGAGGGCAGTAGATGAATCTGCTGGTGACCCTTGCTGTGAATTTTAGCCTGAGGTCAGCTTCAAAGTTAATAATGATTTAGTTCCTAAAGAAACATATAACATCCTGGAATGATCTGGTTCCTGAGGAAATGCCTTGGTTCTTAGAGCTCGACTTACTTGCTTCTGGTTCTTAATCTAGAAAAATTACAACACTGCTGATGGTTTTGAGGAGAAGATGAGAGAAACTTCTCCAATCTAAGAAAACATTTGTACCCACATGGACTAAGGATCTACTAGTGAAGGTGGGTGGGCTGGAGACACTCCCAACATATTGCTGGGATCCATCCTCGGGGCAATTTGCACCCTTTGTTCTTCTGTTGATCTGACCTTTGGGCACCTGGTTGTTTTGCTGCCTGTCGAGGGGATTGGGCATGGGCTGTACTTTCCCTGAGAGGCTGCCTTCCATGTGCTTGTGGTTGAGGGGTCACACCACTGTCTCCTGCACTAGAGAACATTGCCCATTGCTTTGCTAATGTGTGCGCCGGAGATGGGTTTGCCCCTCTGAGCTCTGCTCCGTTTGACCTCCACCCTGTCTTCTATCCAGCACTTCCGTTTCAGATAGCAACCCTCCACCCATGAGCTGAGTTAAAATGGACTAAGTCATCAGAAGTAGCCATCGCTTGAAAAAAAAAAAAAAAAAAAGAACCTAACCACATAGGAAGAAGCATGCAAGGGAAGCCTATGAGAAAGGCGAGTGTCTCTTCTCGCTCTCGGATGAGACAACTGCCTCTCCCCAAGCTGACTTCTTGCTCAGATGAGCTGGCTTAACTGTAAGGTCCTGCCAAAGGTTGTCTCACTAAGCAGTGCCTGGGGCTTTCACAAAGTGAAGTCACCTCTGCCTGCCAAGCAGGGACTCTCCAGCTGACACAGGGGGAATTTCATTGCTGTCTCTCTACTCCTCCAAAGGAGAAAGTTCCTGTTACTGCATTGCCTTCATCATGCCAGTGTAGAGTTCATTCTGCCCCTGCCTAATATACCGAGCTAGCTCATGGTGCGGTGTTGAGCGATAACAAGAAGGGAACGGGTGGGCTGAAGCTTGGAGAATTGTTCATTTTACTGAAGAGGAGACTTGGGGACCAAATCATTTCTCTACTTGGCCAAACCTCTGGTCTTCCTGTCTGGAACTATGACTTCGATGAGGCACCAAGGAGCGTTTGTTGAATGAGCGTGATCGCTTTTCATCCAGCTCGAAAGGTTAGTTGTGTTGCCAGTATTCCTGACTTCCCTGAACAGCCCATTCTAAATCAATCTTCCATGAATTCATTCGAATGCTTTTTGTAGTGCCTTAACACTGCTATCCAGTGTCCCTGCTCCAAACCCAGAGAGGCTGCTTGAGGAGGCTTTCCCTCCACGCCCCCCAAACATCATCGGCCCTTTTCTCTCAGGAGTGTCTTCTGCTCACCCCATAATCAGAACCTTTCCCCCACACTCATATGCCACTGTGGCCATATTTCAGTGTTCTCTTGGCTTCTACTCCATGAGTTGGGACACGTCTCAAAGTGCTTTTGTTTGCTCTGAAAGAGGTTGAATCAGGGAAGAGACAGAGGGTGGGGGGGGGAATATATGTGGGAACAGTTTAATTGTATCCACGAGGATTCTTAGTAATCAGGATGCCAGTGTGTGTTTTCCAGAGCCTAAAGCTGACATAAATAATGTAGTGTACCCCGCTTTGTGCAGGCTTGCCGAGGAATGCTGATGGAGAAAAAGCCAAGGGGGGGATCAGAAGCGCCGGCTCCCAGCACAGCCTTTAAAATCCTTTTATTGAGCAGTACTTTTGAAAGTGCAGCCAGGACCTTGGCGAGCTGTATCTGCCAGGGAGAGGCCAACAGAGGAGGAACTTTGGAGGAGGTTGTCTTGCTTGCTTCTCCCCACCACCCCGTTCCTTTTTTTTTTTTTAATTTGGAAAAATGAGAATCTGGTACAGCGCGCATGTGTGCCTCCAGCGAATGTTTCGTTGATTTCATTGAATGTCCCCAATCCCAGAAGGACTGGGACAGCTCTGTCAAGGCCCTGGGAGCCTGGTAAGTGTGCAGCTGTTGCTAACAAGATCTGACTGGCCTCTCAAACATAGTTAAAAGCATTGGGCTAGCCTTTTAGAGTCGCTCGCCTTAATGGTAAGAGCAAATGAGCTTTCTGGGACAGCTCACCCCAAATGAAGTCCTGCAGCTTAGGCGCGCTTCCTGTCCAAGTATGCGTTGGGGATAGTACTCGGGACCGCAAACGCCTCCCTGCATTTGCAGGAGGGGATCAAATGTGCTTTTACGTGGAATTTTTATAGTAGTTGTGCCAAGCCAAGCCAAATATCCACCCGAAGCATCCTCCTAATTTTGTTTCAGAATGGAACTTCTGCTTAGTCTTGGCCATACATGATAGATGGATAGGAAGGCAGAGCTGGGGAGTGACAGGATAGGCTAGGACGCCGTTCAAAGCAGCTCCCACTCATCTGTGGTGTTAAGGGATAGGCATTGGGTAACCCATTAAAAACTAGACAGCGATTTCTTTGCTTATGCTCTGGTGGTTTGGAAAAGGACCTCGGGGAACATTTGTTTTGTTCTGTTTTGTTTTCCTTTTGATTAAGGCATTTGGGTCTAAAAAAGAAGATTAAAGCAGGATCCGTTTAATTTATTTAGTTTGCCTCACAGACATGCAGCTTCAGAATGGTAAGTGTCAATTATATTCCTACTGGTTTGGGAAACTGGCTGAGGAAAGGATTTTTACCAGGCAAGACCCAGCTATCAGACTGGGACTATCCTAAAGCTTGTGACCAATTCTGAGAGCGGGCGCATCAGTAGAGCAGTGTGAGGTCATAGCTGAAAAGCGTGAGCTTCGGAGACTTAAGTTGTCCTTTGGGAGAGGGACCATCGGTTCTCTCCTAGCTGTCAGTGGTATGATCATTCTGGAACTTTATTTAGAAACCAGTCACAGCCCACCAAAATTCACTTGAAAAATATAGATGTGGTCCGCCAGTTTCGTTTTGGGACAGGGCTATCTTTCCACTTTGATTTGTTACATAGGTGTCGCCGTTGTTTTTCCAC
Organism: Microtus oregoni; assembly: GCF_018167655.1. Lineage (NCBI taxonomy): Eukaryota > Metazoa > Chordata > Mammalia > Rodentia > Cricetidae > Microtus > Microtus oregoni. The sequence goes on from NW_024543086.1 coordinate 11,909,782, forward strand.
TTAAAAGGCATCGTCAAAATGTATTTCGTGAGGTAGTATTCGGATGTGTTACTGGGAGCGCTACAAAGCCTTGTGAACACTGTCATTGTGTTGACAGAAAGGAGCACATTTTTGGCTGAGTGTCGTTTTACTCTCCCGTACGGGTTCTGTGTTTCTGCCACTTCAAGCGATGCCATCACAACTTCTGCTTCTCTGTCACCCCCTTTGTAGACGCTTACCCGACTCAGACTCCGGCTTCGATTTAGTTTTAGTTTTCACTGCCAACTTCTATCTTCCTGAATAAGAACCCGAGAAGGCTTTAAACTGGGAGAGGGAGAGATTTAACTTAGTTTCTATAGTTTTCAGCCAGCCCTCCTCTCTTCTTGGGAATTCTCATGCCCATCTGCAAAATGGACTTCAGAACTGAGTAACATTGTAACACCTCTGTTCTTGAGAAACATCTCGAGTGACAGCTGGAAACATTTGAGAGGGGACAAAACAAGCTCAAGTTGAGGCCATCTGCAAGCTGTTTTCTGTAGGAATACGTTTGGAACTATTTTTAAGCTCCCCAAATTGGGTTGCTTGATAGATCTTATTTGTAAGCGCCGAGAAAGTGTCTTTTAACTGCCGAGAGAAACGCGGTGCCCATAATAAACAAAACTCCATTTCTATAACCTGAAAAGTGACCTGAAGGAATGTGAAGAATTGATGGAAGGCTGTGCTTCTCGGGTCCAAAGTCACAGCTTCATGTTTAATTTAACAAAACATTAAACATTTCATGTTTAATTTAATGAAACATTAGAGCTCCAGGATCTGTCACCTTCGTGACAGAGTGTCAGAACTGTAGGATAGTTTCAGAATGTATGTTCTTTCTCCTGAATTCACATGCGACGCCGAAAATGTCCTGTAGCTCAAAAACATCTCTCTCTCTCTCTCTCTCTCTCTCTCTCTCTCTCTCTCTCTCCTTCTCCTCCTCCTCTCTTTCTCTTCTGGGAATCCTTTTTCCCTTTATTTCCCCTCCCTCTGATAGAGGAAAAAGAAACACAAAGCAAGGAAAACACCAAAAACATCAAGGCATTAGGCACGCACTGCTGGTCTAGCTAATTTTAGGGGGCTATTAGCAGGCATTTAGGCAAATCTATTAACATTTAGCATCAGCACAAATGGAATTGCGTTTCTCCTTTTTGTGTTTCTGACAAAATAAGCAAGCACCGGAGTCTTCAGGACAAGGAAAGAATGGGTGCTGGCAGCGTTCGTTAGATAGTAAACTTTTCATTAAACCACTTGGATTTTGTAATGAACTCTCTGAAGAGGCTGGAGGAGATCTTCAAGGGGAAAAGTTAAGTCAATGCATCCATTTGATAAAGATTATTTAGGAATGGACAAGATACCACCCCTGGTCCCGCACTGATCGCCCGTCTTCTTAGTAGGAAGTGTGGTCCGAAGATATAGTGTCACCTTGACTTTGGTTTGTGATAGAAAGTTTGCCTTCCAAGTACAAAAATAAAGAGATCCCCTACTTCTGCCTCCATATTTTGCAGATTGATGAGGTTTTTATTTTCAACCAATCCTTAAAGGTTTAGCTCTTTTAATTGGAAAACAGTACATATGTTTGAGCAATGCAGGTATTTATTAGTTCCCCAAACATGCATGCATTGTGAATGCTCATATTTATACTCATGCAAACATGTGCATGCAACATATGGGCATAAAACACCCCCATCCCACTCCATAATTCATTTCCATTGTTGCCCATGCCTTTCTAGAACATTGGCACAACACAGACAAGTACAGTATACTGTGTGTGGTAACAGAGCTGTGAGTTTCTCCCCATGTTATGATACCCTCAGCCCAAGCCTGTGGCTTCCCTGTGTACCTTGAAGTGGCTGCAACCAGATGTTTAGGGAGAGAGAGAGAGAGAGAGAGAGAGAGAGAGAGAGAGAGAGATGACGTATCTGCTCAACTCAAAGGCGTGAAGGGCAAGAGAAAAAAAATCGCTGTGACAGTTACTAGCCTGAGGAATAAGCCACTGTTTTTTTAACTGTTAAAAAAGGTTTCTTTTACCTCCACCCTATATAGCCACAGCGGCTTCATTTGGCAGAATACTTGTTGATGGCCTCTGTGTGTTGTGTTCTGAAGAAGGAATGCCAGGCATGCCCAACCCTCGGCCTAGTGAACCTAGACTTCACCGAGAGCCCTGTTTTTGTGTGAGAGGGGGCTGGGAAACTCCTTTTCAAAGATTCTTATCCGCTTTTCAGAATGGTAGTGGCACTGACATCTAGTCCAGTTTACCTTCAACAGCCTGTGTAGCCTTCCTCTGCTTCCACACTCAGCTGCGGGCCCAGCGATGCTCACCCTGGTGCTCTCCCAGCTACCCCCACACATTCTTGCCACCTCCTCTGTGAATATCATCCTGATCTGCAGGAGGTACAGAGGCAGCAAAGGTTACCAGGGGTCCTGCTTCACCGCAGGCGCCTCGCTTGAACCCACCTCTGCTCCTGGCATTCTGCCAGACTTTGTGGAGAAATGTTGAGAATGTGGTCCCACCCTGAGGTTGCTCCTAGTCTGATAAAACAAGATTTCCTAACAGAAGTGCAATCAGCACGTTCCTCAGCTGATAGATGGAAACCTCTTGTGGCCACAAGATATCCCGTGGGCGTGGGCATGAACAGCAGTTTCCAAGGACGTCAGAGGAGGTTTCAAAGAGGTCATTGTCAAGAGAATTAGACAGGAGGCGCCATGGAAGACAGAAAAATAGCCTTCCAGGCTCAATGCATGGTGGACAGTCAGCCCCTGAAGGAGCTTACTGGCATTGAGTATAGTAACGCTGGTACCCCTGGAAAGTAAAGGACATTAGAATGGTAGGCAAAGCCTACAGTGAATGGTTTTGTGTACCATCAAGCCTGGGTCTGCCTTAGACAGGGAGGTCTATACCAGGCTGTCATTCAAGGCGAGACACTATGGGGCAGACAGGCACGGGTATGGAAGAGCTCCCAGCTTTGTGAATTCCACAGCCACCTGCACGTTTTCAAAAGCATGCTGATCTGATCACCGCTAGCCACGGATGCTCATCCCAAAGGTGGAGAGCCGGGAGCCAGAAGCTGCTGGGTTACAACCTCTGCTCAGAGGCAGCAGGATGCCTGGGGATGCAGTCAACCTCAGGATGACTTACCCCCAGTCCAAAGCACTTGCATTGTATTTGCAGTTAACTGTGGATTTGCAGGAATGTTCTCTTGTGTCCCTGCTAAGAAAGGTGGTGGGAAGAGGAGTAAATATGAATGTGAATGTATTGGGTTTGTATCCATCATAAAAGGATGGATGCACTTAAATATCATGGTTTGAGGACAACCTGGGCTATATTATTGAATGCAAGGTCAGCCTTGGCAATAATATAAAAATGGGACTTCTGTACCAAAAGTTCTGTAGGTTGGGTTACTGCCTCTGTAATGAAGAGCCACATTCCTGAGTATGCCATAGCCTTTTTCTGTGACCCATAGAATACGTGTGTTTGGAGGGAGGTAGTCCTGGGGAGGGGGTTGTTTTATAATTTTTGAATCTGCAACCTAAGTTTTGTTAGATGGTGGTGGTAGAACTGTGGTACTTGGGTAAGAAGGTTCTAGTTGCTTTTATGCCCATGTTTTGAGAGACCAGCCCACTCCAGTGTTGGTTTGGAATGGCGGATAGAGGTAGGGTCATAGAACATGGCATGGAGCTGGTTTCGCTCTGACCCTTCCAAACTTAGAGCCGTCTGAACTGTTGGACTTTCTCTGGCTCCAGGTCGGGTGGACCGTGGGCCACACACCTTGTTACAGTAGTGGAAGGAATGCATGCCTTCACCCACAGGTTCTGCCCTCTGAAACTGTCAAAACTCCTTGAGTGGTGTGTCAGGCCAAGGTGGGAGGCCGGGGCTTCCCTACAGTGGCCTCACTGGCCTGGAATGAGAGAGTGCTGGGCCATTGTCCGTGTGGACGAAGGGGAGTACTCAGTGGCCTAATTTCTCTGCAGAGTGAGCGGGGATGCTACACTCAGTGGGAATAAAGTTAATGGTGATTTATACAGAGAGAGAATAAAGCAAAAACAGCCGATGGCTCAGTCATTAAAGTGCTTGCCTTGCAAGCGCATGGACCCGAGTTCAGGTTCCCAGAACCAACAGAAAAAGCTGGGAGCGTTGTCTGCCTCGTGCTTGTAATCCAATGGTGTGATGGGCGGTGGAGACAAGCAGACCCCGGGAGTTCACTTCCAGTTAGTCTTCCTCCTTGGCAAAGTCCCAGAACAATGAATGACTGGTCCTGTCTCAAAGGAAAGGCTGGTGGCTCCTGCGGAATAACACCTGGCCTTATTTTCTAACCTCCACCCACGCAAACACATGAGCATGTGTGCTCCTGCACTTACATGCACCCAAGAAACAAACAAAACCCACGTGTGGCCCAAGGGTCAGCCTATACCCACCCATTGCTGAGAAGCAACCAGACACACATCTCCCAGGCTCACGACTCTTCCTCGGAGGGAAAGAAGCAGAGCCCAGAACCGGGTCTGCGCGAGTTGGAGAATGTGGGATAGAGTCCTGTGCCTAACAGGTTAACATTTCCTCTGTCACACAAAACAAAAACAATGCACTTAAGCCAGTGGAGAGGAACACAGGAACACACACACAATCCCTGAGCCAAGAACATGAGCAAAACAATCTTTACTGAAAGTTTGGTAGAATGGCATTTTTTTTTCTAAAGAGCCTTAAATGGATATGGGGCACACTTCTTAATCATTGCCTAGATCCATCCTACCCATGTGGGTTCTAGCTCCTTATTATATCTTTGGTTTTTGGTGGTTGTGCTGGGTTTTGTTTTGTTTTATTTTATTTATGTTTTGAGACCGGGATTTTCTATGTTGCTCTGGCTGTCCTGGAACACACTTTGTAGACCATGCTGGTCTCAAACTCAGAGACCTACCTTCCTCTGCCTCCCTTGTACTAGGATTAAAGGCAGGTACCATCACACCCAGCTTCCTTACTACATCTCCAATATTAGCCAGGAATGCAAGGGCATCTCATTGTGTTTATACAGAGCAGCTCAGCACTCCAGACACCTGCCCTGGAACAATGCCCTTGTCAGCCTTCTCCACTGGAGGAGGACTGGGATGGAAAGATCCATCATCCCCTGGACAGGAATAAGGACATTGCTTCACTGATCTTCAAACCACCAACTAGCCGAATCAGGTATTCGTTTTCGATAGATTTCTCTGGCATATGATACTTTGTTATGTATTTCACGACCCAGTTCAGCATCTTTCCCGTCCAGACGGACTGGTTGACTGAGGTGATGACCATAGTGTGACCCATAAAGAGGGACAGAATTCTGCAGCCCTGCTGCCTCCTTGCTGTGTGACCCTGGGTACATTCACTGAGCTTTGCAGGTACCTCCCTCCCTCCAGACTTGTCACATGTTAACTGAGATAATGGGTATGAGGTCTGGAAAATCCCGTACCTGCCGTATTTACTTCTGTCATCTATACTCAATAGCGGCACTCCCCTTTGATCCAAATTTCATGCACAATTTCAAGACAATCTCTATTTAAATTGGTTGAACGTGCTGTAATTCCAACCTAGACCAGGTTCCACTCACCCTATCAGGTAGGAACTGACTTTGCCTTCACCCTCCATCTTGACGACAGAAGCCTGGGAGCCTGCTACCTTCTGCTAGGCAAATTTGGTGTTTAGCTTCCATTTCGCCTGGGTGACCTTTCCCCTTGCCACTGGTTGCCCCAGAGAGCACTCAAACCCAAAGCATTCTGGGATAACAGACACAGGCAGGTCTCTCCCAAGCAGAGCTTAACTGGAGATAGAAGCCCCAGAATGAAGGCTCTTGGCTTCAACAAGAACAAAATCCAATTGTTGGGGCCCTGTTGTGGGTCCTCAGAGGGTGGGGCCCACAGGGGGCAAAGAATTGTTATTGCAACTAGATTTTAATCAACAGTTTCAGTAACAATATTGAATTAAAAAGTTACCAGCTACTAGTTAGAGCAGGGCTTAGCGCGCAGTCGGGCAAATCAGTCATTCTGTGGTGATTAACATCTATTCAGAACAGAGAATGTATTATGGGTACTAAATTATCATAGGAATTAATGCAGTCTTTTTAAAGGGCTTAAAATATGTTAATAAATACAGTATTCCAGCACCTGCAGCTCAAGGAACCAAAGTCATTAAAGATGGATATAATTATATTTATTATTGCAGGGATCTAGGTAGGGGAAAAACAGTTTAATGAGCATGAATGAAACAGGGGTTCTTTATTTAAAAGTTCTTACCTAGAAACTGCTCCCTTTCAGGGGTTGTTATTCCATCCTCACTGAGGGCAAGAACTGGGAGGAAAGTTCACGGGAGATGATTCTCTAACCCCTGGCCAATGAGTGTCTGGGGTTCCCTGTGGACCACACCCTTGCTTCCTTGCACTTGGACTGTGTGTGAGGCTTTACTGGGAGTGTCTGGGGTAACAACACTGATGCATACAGACTTCAGCGACCACCCTCTTCCTATCACACCAGATCCAAGAGCCACACCCCACTGTGATTTCTAAAACACATCCTACACTTCCTATCTCCTGGCCTTAGCTCTTGATTTTATGTCTTTAACAGCATTAACTTAATACCTGTTTTCCCATGCTTTGTCCTAAACTCATGCCAAATGTTAGCCGATTTAACCTTCATAAGAGCTCATTCCCTTTGCAGTCTACAGGTGAGGAAAATGATCCTCCAGGCTTAGGTGGGCTGCCCTTGAACCCATTGCCCTGACGCTCTCTTTAGTACAGAATTCCAGGGCCTTTGTTGAAGGTAGACCACTGCAACCCTCAACCTCCATTCCCGCGCGGTGGCTGGTGTCTGTGGCTAAGTCACTATCTCCTGTCATTCCTCCTCTTCCAGGATCCTGTTTGTCCACAGAAGCTCCTGAGAGCACAATTTAAGCTGATTTCCTATGCACTTATTTTTAGTTATCATTTTCCTCTCCTAAACTAGCATCATGCTCATGAAGGCAACAACTGTTCTATGCTGTCACCTGGTGTCCCCAGTCCTATTAAAGTAACTGACACTTAATAAGTACTGAGTAAATATTTGTTTAATGGGTCCTTGAACTCATATGCTCACCATTTGCTGTCTGTACCTAGAAGAAATCATATTTCTCATCTACAATAGAAAGATGGATGGAACCCATCACCTCTCTTTGTTTCCAATTATCAGATGAATAAAATGTAGGGTTTTTTGGGTAACCCTATTTTATGATCAAATACATTCTTATTTTAAGGGTAGCAAAAATGACAGTCTAGTAAACAATTTCTGAATTAAAACTGGGCCGTTTATATAAAATGCGGAAATAATACTGGGGATAAATCCTGTTTGGATCAGAAGCAGTCAGAGAGGTTGGGTGGGGCAGTCCCCTGCTGGGACACCCAGCTGGCAGGGATGGAGGGGGGCCGTGTCCGTGGAGAAGTCACGTGGAGACAGACTTGGCCTAGTGTAGTTACTGCCCTCCAGCCTGGTACAGGAAGTTCCCCGTGGCAACACATCAGGAACAGCCTCTTCATGCAATGAAGTTCCTTCAGGTCAACTCTTGCTGTTCTAGGGAATGCTGCATCTGGCAGGCGCTGAGCAGTAGGTCGAAGTCTTGTTTTACTTTTTGAGTCTTGGGGAACACTTTTTTAGGTGAAAATCAGCTACCTATGTCCTCATGGTGGAGTGTGTTTCAAGTGCTGTTTGCTTTTATGCAGTAGAAGAAAAGTAAACACAGACACATGGTATAGAATTGAAGTTGTGTGCCCCGTGCGAATGGTGAGATGCTAGCCTCAGAAGAGCTGCCTTACTTTCCTTGTTTTCCAGCTTGCCAAGGATTTAATTCAGCTACTCTTATGCTTTATCCCAGAGGGGCATGGACCCCATTGATAATCTGATTAGTATTAGGGGCTTCATACCCAAAGAAGAAGGGCATGTACGAATATGAAACAAGTTTCAAATTCTTTGGACAGTCTCTCATCCTTTTCTTGGGTCTCCAGAGGCCTGTGAGCTTCAGCTGGAGAAAGCCCCATAGAACATGGCAGTGTTCGTTCATTATAAATGTGAATAGTTATTGAGTTCCTAGTCCGTGTCAGATGCCTGGTTAAGTTATATAAATTTTCAGTAAAAGCATTGCTCTTGTTTTTCAGATGAGGAAATAGAAGCTCAGGAAAGCGAGACAAGGCAGGAAGTGCTGTTGCCTGATGCCACACCCTGCAAAGGCCAGCACTGGTCTCAATGGCATTCACTTGGTACCAAAATGAATCTCAGAATAGAAAATGGAAGCCATGATGAACAGTTTCAGGGCATCCTAAAGGCAACAAGTTCCAGAAAGTCCCTGTTCCATGTCTCTTAGCTCCTTATAGAAAGCAGACTGGGACAGTGCCCAAGTGTCCCCTTCTTTTGTAACTTGCCCTCTGTTCTACAGAGAGACAGGAAGACTCACTTCTGAAGGAAAATGCAGCCCCAATTCACTGAGCTGGATCAGGCAGGTCTTGGGGTTTTATTGAACCCCAACTGAGAATACATTAGACTGGATGTCATTAGGGGTCATTGGATCCTGTTTGACTCTGGAAGCCATTGGGTTGTGGACTCATCCTGTAAGAAGTCATTAGCGTGAGATGTGGTCAATTACTTCTTTTACTCCTTAAGAGAATAAGCTGTGATCTCATTAGAAGCTGCTCGAGAATGTTCCTGTGTCCATGTTTTTCTTCTTTCTTTTTTAAAAGAAGTCATTTTCTCTTAGGGTTGAGTCTTATTTATTAAGCTTGAACTATTAACTTTAATGGAGTTAAATCTCTCTAAATGTTTCTTTTTACTCAATGGTTTTTATGTATACTTTTATGAGTTTTTATGAGATATACTTTTATCTCATTATTGATTTCCGGGGGACCTGCTGTGTTCTAGGACCCTGAGTCGCCCCTGAGACCAAAGCAAAGAACCAATAGCAAGAGCTTTGGAACCCTGAAGAGATTACAGTCTAGGGTAGAGATTAGGGATAAACAAATAAACAAAAACAGTGTAATGTCAACAGTGCCCTGTGACATACATCACATGTGTAGCAGGCAGGGTGATCAACTCAAACACAAACATTTACACCTGGGTAGGACTGACAGTCTTGAGTAGAAACCCCAAAAGGTTACTAAAACCAAGATTGGTGGGCCCCAAGCCCAGCTGTGTCCAGAACAGTTCTCAGATTTTGCTTTCCTATGACACTGCCCTCCAGATAGTGACATTGCTATCCCCTAGGGAACACTTTTCAGAAGCCCTGTTGTGGCATCCAATGGCAAAGACAATGCTGATGACATGTTTTCCACGCAGCCTTTTCTCCCTTCGCTCTGAGATGTCTGATTCCATAGTCTTTTTGTCCTGCTCTGTGCTGAGAGTTTCTTCGCGAGTATGTATGTCTCTCTTCTACCCGTTGAAAGTACTTGACCTTGATCCTATAAGTAGCAGTGCCAGAGGACAGATGGCCCTTCATCTCCGAAGATTCAGAGACCCACAGATTTAATCATTCACAGATCCAAACTGTTTTTCATTGTGTCTCCACCAGCACCAAATAGACCTTCTTCCTGCCATTATTCCCTAGGGACTGCAGTATAGCAGCGCTTCTGAGAGAGACCTAGGTAGGTGTGAAGAAAGTGTGTGTGGAACACACAAGAGTTATGTACAGATACCACATCTTTATACAGAAGAATTGGGGGCCTCTTCCGACTTTGCTATCCACAAAGGATCTTGGAACCAATGCCCCCCAAGTTCTGAGGCATTCTACCAATGCTGAGGGGAATGGTATAGCACCTACAGGGTTGCTGAGCTGCATGAATCTGGGGGATGTGGGCCTGTGACTGGAGTTTATTCAGGACCCCACACTATGGTCAGCATTGCTTTTCACAGTTTGTCATTTCTCACCAAACACTCTGGACCGGCTGGTAGTCAATTAAATGAGCAGAGTAGCTGATTAGCAAACCTAGACTCACATTGCCCTGAGTTCTCTCGGATCCTAAGAGCCCATTCCGTACCCCTAAAAGACTAAAGAGAGGGTTGGTAGAGAGTGGGACACCCAAGTGAGCATCAGTCAGCAAGCAAAGAGTTAACTGCTGCGTCTTACAACCCTACAGCCTTTTCATAAACAGAGTCACGTTTCCGGCCAAATGCAATGGGAAAGACGAACTCATGTCAGAAAACAATACCAAGTCTTTACATTAACGGGTCTTTCTCTTTGCCTTTATTCTTTTGGTCCATTTTGCACAGGAAATAAGAACCTTGTGGACAAAAAGATCATCATTTGTCAATCTCTTGCGGCAATTTTCCCAACACTTCTTTCAGCCCTAAATGCTTTTAAGCATCTGTCAGTGTCATATAATAGCCTTAATGGGAGGGAGCAACAGAAACAACAACAACAACAATAACCACTGAGTGCGAGGCTCAGCGCACTCCTTCCTGGACCAGTGGAAATGATGGCCCCATCCATATGCTGATTCCTACATGCAGCTGTGCAGTTATTGTTTGCACTTAGACCTTAAGTTGTCCATAATTTTTATGTGTGCAGGAATGATGCCAATCGAGAGAGAGAGAGACTGGACCAAAAAAGAAATGTTTAGCATCTCCGAGATAAGACAAGTCAATAAACAGCTTGATTACTAATTCATTCAGGAACAAAAATAATGGCTTTCTAAACCGAAACGACCAAATCCAATAACTAACCGTTTGTCAGGGTAGTAATAATGGTATTTGTATCTCTTTTAATTGGCTTTAACCTTTCCCTTCATGTGTGCAGTATTAAAAAATTAAAGAGGAAAGTATTTAGAGGCATAGATTTACGGCACTGCGTGGATTACATGCTTTTAATGAGGTCAGGACAATAAACCATCTGAGCAGAACTTGCTGCCCAGTGATGAATTACTCCCTTTTACAATAGACAGACAGGAGTGCGCAGGCGTGCCACACACATGCTCATGGGCCCACAGTGCCTATAGACAAATGAAAGATGCTCATTTCAGCCTGGGGTGCTTGCACGGGATGTTTCCTGCCATGAGGGGCTTTAAGATTTCCAAACGCAGAGCTGCGGTGAATTGTGTAAAACAGAGGTGAATTGCAAACACAATAATGGTGCTTCTGTGTAATCTTAATTCGTGTATGACTCTATATGTGAAGCACATATGGGTGGGTGGATACATGGATGGATGGATGGATGGATAGAGTGACACACAGACAGACAAATGGGCAGAGATACAGACAAAAAAGGGTAGAAGAGAAAGGGGGAATAATAAAATAATACTGTGGTGTTCTGGAGCCAGCTTGTACCGGCTTGTAAAAGCCAGATCATGCAATGTACTCAATCCTAGCATATTTGCCACGCAAAACTACAGATTGGAAGAGTATTTACTTTCAGGAATAAACACACTTTTGAATCTGGGCTTCGTATGTATGTGCGGATACCCACTTAATTGCTCTGCTCACAACCAATATAGCAAACTGCTTAAAGTGTTCACATCAAGAAAAGATAGATGAAACAGGAGGGCTGTTTTCCTTTGTTTTATAAATGTCTTTATTAACAATTTTTATTAAACACTCATTAATTTCTAATAAAAATGAACAGCCCATTTTACTAGAAGTAAAGTAAATATTATTAAAAGTTTAAAAAATAAAGCCAGCAGTAGTTAAGGAAATAATGTTTCATTTTATACATCAAGTATAAGTCATTTGTTTGAGAAAAAATTCGTAGACAAATGACAGATTCAAAGGGTCAGAGAATTTAGGACTACGTCTGAAGCATAGCCTTTCATGGGGACACATCCTCTGTCTTTGCAAATGAAGGGAACACAATTTAAAACTATGTCAATGCCCAGGAGGAACGGGGACCTGTAGACAGTCAGGATCTAGTAAAGAAAGCCGCACAGTACACAAGGGCTGAGTCCGCGCGTGCGTTGGTTGATACAAATGCTCTCACAGTATCTGCTCAATAAATGACAGTAGAGGAAACATCTGTCACGAGGAGGCAAGCACTTGACTCCAGGCAACAGAGCTTCAGACCCACGGAAAATGCAGTCCTGTGAGGCTGCAAGTCCATCACCAACCAAGTGCATGTTGGCACATCTTTCATGCCTCTTGAGATGCTACCATCGCTGATCAGCCTCAGGAAGGCCAGAGTAAAGAAGCTCCCTGGGTCCCTTTCGTTCTATACCTCTGTCAACTATCCCAGCTGTTGAGAATCCAGACGGTCACCACTCTGGGTAGCATTCTCCTGAGTACCAAATGCCTTCACTCCTGTAGACTCTTGCAGAGGAAAAGCGTTCTACCTAGAAGCCCATACTTGGGCACTTGTTGAAAATAGATGCTTGATCGTGTAAATGCATGAGCATAACTGTGCATCGAATGAGCATTCCTTGTGGAAAGCACTAGATTGAATGTAGGAGTATGGCGGCAAACATGTCAAATTGCTAGCATCCCACCAGGACAGGCATGGACAGTTAAACCTACAGAAAATATCATGGGAGGCATGATTCTACCTGGTGTTTTTTATCTTCTGCTCTAGAAAGACTAGGAGGATTAGTTTTTCTGAGGAGGTGAGGTTTGAGCTAAGATGTGAATGCAGGAAGAAGTCAGTCATGTATCGGTCTTAGTCCAAAAGCATGCCTTTTACCCTTTTATGGAGAGCTCTCTGCATCTTCTGAGGCCATTAAGACAGATTCAAAGAAGGCTAGGCATCTTCACTAGCTCTGAGTGTTCTCAGTATATGCAAAAAGTTGGAATCACTTGTCTGCTTGTGGGCGACTTACAAATCCATGAGGCTATTTCCTTAGGGGGTGCAGTGGCAAACATATCAAACTACTGGAATCCAACCATTAGTCCATGACCTTTCAGCATTGTATCCACGAAGGAAAGTCACAGGTGGAACTATCTGTCATACATTAAGACAGCTCACGGTTGTGTCTTTGCAGTTTCAAGCCATAGACAGCCCATGAGAAGGGAATGCTTATAGGCTTCAGCTCAAGAAATACCTGGGTTCAAAGTGCTATCCTGCCACTTTCTGTCATCTGGAACATGGCATGAACATTGGAACATCCCGTGCACAGCTGGAACACAGAGATTGGACTTCTGAATATCCCACGCACAGAGCACAGAGATGTGGAAATACATGCTTCATGGGAAGATGGTGAAAACTAAATAAGGTCATGTCTCTGAAATGCCCAGTCCAGAATAGCCTAGAGTTCTCCCTCGGAGAAATTTCTGGAAATGTTGCCGCATCGTGACTCACCTAAGTAAGACTATTGTCACATGGGGACAAGGAGAACTCACTGTCTCTGCTTCAGTCTTTTTGGTGAATGTAAAGCTACAGTGTGTGACTTGAGAGTGCAGGAAGGAAAGATTTCCTGATTGGATAGGAATGAAAGAGGGCAGCTGTCATTCTTTCAGCAGAGACAAAAGAGGCATTATCATCTGAGTACTAAATCAAAAGATAAAGCCATCCCTTTAATCTTCTTATTTAAGAATTGCCCTCTGCTGTTCTTTGGCTTTCTTCTCCTTCCCTCTTACTTCATTTTTGCCCCCCCCCTTTTTTTTTGCTTTTCCCTAGAGCACTTAAAATCAAGTTTTGAATCAGGCCTTGAATCACATCACACATTTAGAGAAATTAACTCAACAGATTGCATTGCCAGAGAATGGAACTATATGCCCATGCATGAATGCTGACTATATTCCTGGGGGTCATGGAACAGCTGCATATTCATGTATTTTCTTAAAAAAATAGAATCTAAGGAGATAAATAAACATGGTAGAAACAGCAAGCTAATGCTTTTTATGTTTTCATGTTTAATTGACTAAAAATATCAATACAATATATTTTTTGGATAGACTTCCCCACCCCATACCCCTTTTCATGGGCCCAAGGAGGTGGTTAGAAGGAAGAAGGTCAGCTAAGCAGAAACAACTCCTAGCCCTGGACAGTGCAACGAAAGACCTAGAAAAACTACACTTTGTTTACTGTTTGATTTTGTTTTGAGCTAACCTGTACTACATTTTAAAGTTAAGGTTACATAAGCTTTTTAAGCCGACGAAGGAGTGAGCAAGGTTACTTTCTGGATAACATGGCTCCGTTGTTTTTAAGTAAGTTTTATTAACAAGTGACAATTACTTTTTTATGATACATTTAAGATAGTGAATTATGAATGACTGGAAAATCCCCTGCAGCCTAATTGAGAACCATTATGTCTGGTAATTGCCACTGATTTCTGCAAACAGTCATTTTTCTCTGGCCTATTAACATAATTTAAATTTTTAATTGCCCTTCATAATTGTCTATTGGAGTGAACAAACAGCCCCTTTCACCTCGGGGTTTGAGACCAGGGCCAACCCCAGGGAACTCAATCTGTCCACTTGAGAGCACGAGTAGAACTTTATGGACTGTCAAGTTGAGGTGGCAAGCACTGTGACAAACAGGACATCTTGGTAAGGACCGGCCAGCTATCCAGCAGCATATTTTTTTTTATTGCTCTGGCATTGAGTTTGCTCATGTTGCTATCAAAAAACCTTAGCGGAAACAAAACAGAGAGGACTATCTCACTCTAAACAAGGGTAACTGAGAACATTCTAGAAGAAGAGAGGAGCATCCGGGACTACATCCATGTCCTATGGAGCTCAGATTATAATGAACCCAGTGCCACTGAGTTCCCAGGAGAGACATTTGTGTGAGATACAGATTTAAATTACAAAAACACTTATGATCAATTTCTGAGATATGCAAAGTCAGATAAAATCATATTAAATACAAGGTGTATGTTACAAATGCTGAATTTTCCTAGGAGGCTATGATTAATATTTATTTATAGACAAGCACACATATATGTATGTATATGAATGTATCTTGGGATATATTTTCTCACGTGATCTAATATTCTTCCAAAATATGATTTTTAACATCTGATTCTGTATATGGATTTGCCACTGCTTATTTAGACATTTCATTCCTGTTGGAGATTTAGTCTTTTTAATTATTACCACTATAAAACAGTGAGTGAGTCCCCTTGCGTATGTCTTGTGCCTCTCTGACACGCAGCTGAAGAAAGCACCCCGGAGGATGAGTGAGGGAAACACTGAATCAGCCTCCCAAAGGACTGTTGAGTTTTTATATACACTCTCATCTGGATAGGATAGAGTGGGCTGTATCGTCTTTTCTCCAGCATCCACCTTTGTTCAAATGTTGTCTAGTTTCATTTAAAGAAGTAGTCACCTGCCTTTTAAAGTTACATGGGGTTGAGAGTGCAGAGATTGGTTGCTGCGATGATCACTGTATTCATGAGTGGGTATTTGTAAATGACATAGACACTCCACTCATTCATTTTTCTTTTCTGAAGGCTACCTCTTTTCCTTATTGACCCAGGCAAGAAGGGAAGTCTCTTTTGCTTTTCTAATTCTCTAGAGATGGCACTACCTGGAAGTCAGACAAAGGCTTCCTGTGCCAGGGAAAGAAGGGTGGTTTTGGTTCACTGAGTTGTGTTTGGCTTATTTCCTGTGCCACCTTCACACTCTTACACAATTGCAGGACGTGGGAGGAATCACTCAGGCCTCCAAGTAGCAGCATATGGAACCATAATCACACTGTCTCTGGGGCCTATGTCACTGTCTTCTGCTTCTGCCGGCCCCTTGATTCCCATCTTAGCTGACATCAAGGAGACCCAGGAAAATCCTAGTGGGAACCCCCACCTGGCTTAGGATTGAGACAAATAGGAAATTCCCAGAAGAAAGCGAGGGTTCTGTCCTAGTCCGCAATCACACTAGATCGCAAACAACTTTTTCATACACATTTCTCAGTGCCTGACATAAAGCAATATCTAATCAATAAATGAACGGGAAAATCTGAAGCTTAGCGATACAGTTGGAGCTATCCAGATGATCAGCTATTCCAGTAGAAATACCTAATTACATGACTCAAATCCGTTTCGAAAATTGGGAGCCCTAGGGTCCGTAGAAATTCCTTTAAAACAAATGCTCTCCTTAAGCTATTGATGGGATTTGCTGCAGGCCGCTAACCTGCTGAGGCAGGTGAAATCCAAAGCTGGGGTATTCGCCGTATCTTTAAAGCTGCCAGCACTATTTGTATGAATTTGTTCAAAGTGGCCATGATTCTTCATAACTTTTTGGATAAGTTCAGCTGGGACATCAAGGATAGATGCTAACCTAATTCCTACATGGAAGCTTCCAGTGTCCAAGTCTGCTGGTGATGCCAAGGGACACATTTATCACCAAATGGCATCAGTTATCATTGCTGACACACTTCCTGCTTTCTAATGGAAACTAGCATTTTATTCTGATTTCCTTTGCTTCTCTCAAGAAACTGTCGATTTCTTCCACGACTTCACCACAGCTAGGTCTGGGCGTATTTGTTTTGTGCTCAGTTTTTGGAGAGTAACTACCAAACTTGTCTTCGTTGCTGAGTTGGAGAGAAACAGGATTATGTAAATTTAAAGTAAAGTTGTGGGTCAGGATTGTAATCTGAATGATATATATATTTCTATACTATATATATACTATATATATACATATATTTCTTTGATAAGACTGGTCTCCAGAATTTAAAGACTCTTAATGACTGAGATGACAAGGACAAGATCCAGGCTCCAAAATGTATTTAAGCTCAGGATTTGCCACTTTCTATTAAATTAGTTTAAAGAAACATATATGTATCTAATGAGCAAGTGGTATAAGGCACACAGTACATACTTGATAAGTATTTATAAAAATATTGTTATTATTACTAAAACTATGCAAAAAAAACTTACCATCTCAAGACATCCATGGGTTGGCTTCCTCAGCTTCTCAGTGACGTCTTTCTTCCTAGCTGATTCCTAGGGGCCCAGACCTGATTTCTGTAAGGAGGGAAAAAAAAAAAAATAAGACAAGACTTAAAAGATGCCAGATGAATCTTTGCCCTGAAGCCAACTGTTTATTCAGCTCATTCAACTAACAAATAATTTCGATGGTGATTTATGTTTTCTTCAGTGAAATTTTCCTCCATACATCCATAATTAAAGAGCGTGCGGAGCAGTGAGCCGGCGAACCTGTCATCCGACATTTGTTAGCACCGAAAACCTAGGCCGCCCGGCTTTTAGCAAAGGGAAAGGAAGAGCGCGGATAGACCATGAGAAATGGATTTCTTCCTAAACTGGCCTTTATTTTAGAAACGAAAGGCTGCGGGGGTATGAGTGTGTATGTGTGCGGAGTCGAGACTGCAATGTAAAGTGAGTGTAATACCATGTCTTCCAGAGTGATGGCCTCATTTCCATTGATATTGGACATGTGCTCATTAGCAATGAACACAAGCCGGGCCTTCAGATTCCCTTAGAAAAAGAAATCTGTTTTTTTTCTTTTCATTTTTTTTCTTTTCTATGATAAGAAAGTCCCTCCAAGGTTGTGGGGGGGGGGCTGTTAAATTATCTACCTAATTCACAGGTGACTTTATTTAAAGTAAATCCAATAAGTGCTTCTTCACCCATGAGGAAGTGCTAACAGTAGCTGTAACTAAACATTTGAACGCGAGAATTTGATTTTGTAGAGAAAGAAAGGGTTAATTTGCAACAGGGCAGTCCAAGTTGAGACAGGAGAGTTTGGATCCCAAAGTCAGTGCCAAGCCAGCAAATGCCTTTGGGATTCCATAATCTCTAAAGTGACGCAGGACTCTAACCCTGATTCTACAAAACAGTGTGAGCGAGAAATGATGGAGGAGTTAAAGTCGGAGGCATGCATTCCTCCCTACGGATTCCCTCAGAACCCAATGCCACTCTGGCAAACGCTGCAGACAAAAAGGAAACTTCTGCAAACTCTGGTTGCTGGGTTCATCCTGGAATACCCGAAATCTTCTCCTCACCCTCCACCCTCGTGTTAGCTGAGAACCTGATAAATCAGCCTAACAATATAGAAGCCTCATTAGGCCTTTGAGCAGGGCTTGTCTCACCGGAGAATAGCGTGCCGAAGGAGACAGAGAGTAACAGCAGATATAGTCATGAAGAAGAAACATACAGGAATAAAGGAAACATCAATAAAATATACCATGCCCCATTAAAGAACACCTCGAGATAAGATGCTCAGTATGGCAGTAAAGATCACAAATGAATTAATGTCAAGCAAAGAACGTTGAGTCTATCAGAGTCTGTCAGGCTGGGTTGAAAATCACCGCCGCCTAGGGAACTGCCAAGTGGTCCCAACCCTCCATTTGAGAGGTAATTGTGCCCATGACTAAATGCTGATAGAGACCTGGCGACATCACTTTGCTTTGCATAAAACAATTCGTTAGAGCAACCGTATGCCACTTAGGGTGTCCATTTGTTTGAAGGCCAGTTCATATTTACTTAAGAAATTATCATTATCATTTTTTTGCGTCTGTGTTTGTGCTGTGTTATTGATATTGAGGGGTGTGTGTGTGTGTGTGTGTGTGTGTGTGTGTGTCTGATGTATGTGTAGATTCCTGTGTCTGAGTCCAGGCACATGCATGCTCCATCCAGCAAGAGTTTTAGGAGACAGCAGACTCCCCAGGTATTGGTCCTCATCTCCCTGGTTAAGACAGGTGTCTTGTTTTCACCATCGCACGGGTGAAATTTGGGGACACGCTTTGGGGAGATTCTCCTATCTGTCTCCCATCTTTCGGTAAGGGCACAGGGGTTAAAGACAAGAGAGCTCCCACGTCTGTCTTGCTAGTATGTAGGTTATAAGGCTTTTGAGCAAGCGCTGTATGCGCTAAGGCATCTTCCCTGCCCATCGGTCTCATTTTTTCAATTTTGGCTTGGATGTAATTTCAAAATCACAGAGAGAGTAGGAGGAATATCCCTACTATCCTCACCCACTCTCCCCATGGTGCGTGCTCTTCTCCCCCCACACCCACCCATGTACGTGGGTCCCTTTTCCTGAGCCAACGTAAAGATGCCCCTCACCATATACTTGTACAGAGTACCTCAGTGATCCCATTTGTTTGTCAGAAAAAAAGGCATTATTCACAACCACGGCGGGACTGCCCACGCCACAGAATTTATCATGGAAATGTTATCCAATCCTTAGGCTATAGCCACATTTCCTCAGTGGCCCCTAATGACATCTTTTTTCATTTCAGAGTTGTATGTTAGCTATCCTGTCTCCTAGGCTCTGTCCACGTGACTCAGTTTCCTTGCTTCGGTCTCCATTTTTCTGTTTTGATCTGTCTTGATGACATTGTAGAATTCATTAGTGACTCGTAAATACACAGATCAGTGTCCAGCCTGGTGAGTTTTCCACAAACTGGACACCGCCATGCCTCTGGTCAGTGTGAAACTGGAGGATGAACTCCAAGAACCTCCTCAGCCTTTCACACGGCTGGGCACATCAGGGAGCCAAAGAAACGGAACTTCTCTGTGGCCATGTTTTCACCCTTGCTCTTCTAGGATTGTGACAGGCCACTGCCTTTTCAAACAGGACGTTGGATCTGTGACCATTTGCTGAAATCCATACCAAGGCAAGCATTTGGCCTAATGCAACAGCATCTGGGGGTGACACTGTCTGTGTCCTCACGGAAGAACTGCTAGCGTTGCCTGTGATGAAGCCTCCGAGACCACAAGCTTCTGTGAGGTTGGGGACCATTTATCTGTGGCCCTTCCGTACATGGCCCACATCAGTTTTCCCCTATGGAAGCACCATGCTGGGCTATCATTCAGCATCCTCTGCATACCACTAAGAATGTGGTACCCACCCCTTAGTGCTCTCTTCTTGTCAGTAGTGCCAAGATGCCATGAAAGACTCTAACCATTTGCTCTCAGCTCCGGTCAGTGGACCTCACTCAAGCAGGCACTAAAGTCACGTGGGTAAGCTCAGCTATGGTTTCTTGTCCTCGGGGAGTATCCTCATTCCCCAGCCTCTCCTAGACTGCCATTCAATGCACCCCACCTAGCAATTATCTCCGGTCATAATAGCAATCTTATTTTGGGGGTGATTTTGTTAGTGCCCAATACCCTGATCCCACTCTGGGCTCCAGGAAATAGATTCCCCTTGTGTTTGCACCTAACTTGTCCTGACTACCTGGTGTATGACGGATGTTCCTCTTGTGTGTGTGTGTGTGTGTGTGTGTGTGTGTGTGTGTGTGTGTGTGTGTGGCGGGGGGGGGGGCGCGATTATCCCTTGGTGCTATCTTCTCAAAATAGTGTAAGAAAATCAGACCATGGCCTAGTCTGAAGTCTAAGACACTTTCAAACCCAATGAAAACCACAATTTGCACCAAGTACATAGCAATCTTTCCTGCTCTGAGCTTTTTGAAGACACCACACTTGCTTACATATTAAGCCTGCAGTAAGGAACATCCCAGAGCATGAGACTGGGTTTTGTGTAGCAGGCCCTCACCAAGAGTCCATTTCTAAGAAGCTGCTCTGGGAGCCTGGCGCCACCACAGCAATTAAGTTGCATGTTGCTATTTTGGGACAGCCTATATTCACCCGACTGTATTTCTTTCTTAGAAAGTCCCATTTAGCCAGGGCTCATTTCATTGTGAATTCTTAACATTTAGGGGGTGGGGTATGAGATAAAAGTTTGCTAAACATCCAGGGACTGATTTATTGAAGGACATAAAGATTATAGCTGGTTGGCTAGAAGTGGGAGGCTGGGGAAAGCTGTGAGCAGGTTGTTTGTCACAGTATCAACAGACACAGAAGCATCTTCTTTGCTTTACTCCTCAGTGAGGATCAGCGTGTGTGTGTAACTCATTAAAACGGTTAGGGACCATCACCAAATTGTCCTAAAACTCTCAACCATAGAAACTGATTCCCTAGGCTGATTCTTGAAATTACTTCTTGTACATTAGCAATTTTAGATGGTCTGAGCTATGCCTTTTGTTTGTTGTGGCCTTGCCTCAAGTTTGGGACCGAACAGTGATAGGCAAAACCACCAGCACCATTCATTGCTGGGATATTTCTGTCGGCAGAGGGCATCTTTCATAGTGAGAGTGTACTTTGAAATATAGGTTTCCTGCCCGCATGCTCGGCTTCCATTTCGTGTTCTCTAGGCAGCTTAGCTATGACTGGTAATTCAAGGGGGGCATTTTTAGGAGACCCAGTGGGGGATGGGGCGGGCAGGATAAATGTAAATGCAAAAGATACAGCTCGCCCTGTCTTTGAAATCGTTGGTGTGCAAAGAGCTCAACACTGTTTTATTTAAACAAGGTCGGCTTCGACCTTGATTGACTTGCAGTAAATTGCCTGGTACAAGAGGCAAAAGGAAGTGGAGAGAAAAATGGCAATCAGCACCAAATGTTTCACATATTGATTGACAAGCACCAGAGATGTGCTAGAGTAAGATAAATTGGCCAACAGGGCCCATCTTGACAGCTCCCGAGACGGGAAAATTGTTCTTGTTAATTTGCTACGGGAACCTTGTCATTCGTGGAGTGTCTCCTAATTGTGTAAACAAAGTTCGGATTCCTCAGCAGCCCCGATCTGTTATTGGGTTTGGTAATTTTGGGTCTGAATCACCAGGATGTGTTTGTAAATGGTATTTGGATTGGGAGAAAAAGGAAAGCATTGCACCTGCTTTAAACTGGCGTTTTTTTGATTGAAACAGAACAAATCGCTTGGCAGACCTTTCTGATTTAACAATAGATTTCAAGCAAACCCCTTGTGCCTGGGCCCTTCTTCTGTCCATGGCCCATGATTCTCCCTGGCATCCTCTGGCCAATTGTCTTTCTCTGGCCTCAGGTTGAAGTCTGGGCTTTTTCGGGTATGCAAATTTCAATTTCATGGGTTTAGTGATAGCCAGAAAAATGCATCCTAGGCTTTTCTTCTTATCAACACCCTGTGCTTCTTTCTCTGCAGTCTGCTGAGCACTTCGCTAGCTTTCTCTTCCTTCTTGTGCTTGCTTTTTCCCATCACGTGATTAGCAGAATGTCCATCCTGACTCACCCTCTCCCTACACCAGCTGTGGTCTGGACCAGAGAGTGGCCCATTACCAGAGGGAGGTGTCACCTTTCTAGACCCTGGGCCACAAGTCAACTTTCGTTCTCTGTTTGTTGTTTTTCCAATTTGAATGAAAATTACTTTTTCCTTGTACTAAAAATTTATATGAATTTTTTCTTAATTTTTCCCATGTACAAAACCTCACTGTTGATTGCTTTCTCTCTTCCTCTTCTCACACTACACTTTCATCAACTAATTCATTCTTGATCGGGCAAGAATGATATTTGTTGTCATTGAAATGGGTTTCATGAACAATAACTCTGAGACCTCACTAATGCTATAGCTCTGGAGTACTTTTCTTCTGTCTAAAAAGATACGTTAGTGTGGCAGTATACACACACCCAAGGGCAGTATACACACACTCAAGGGCAGTATATACACACTCAAGGGCAGTATACACACACTCAAGGGCAGTATACACACACCCAAGGGCAGTATACACACACTCAAGGGCCGTATACACA
Organism: Microtus oregoni; assembly: GCF_018167655.1. Taxonomy (NCBI): domain Eukaryota; kingdom Metazoa; phylum Chordata; class Mammalia; order Rodentia; family Cricetidae; genus Microtus; species Microtus oregoni. Next base: position 11,932,220 of record NW_024543086.1, read on the forward strand.
CACTCAAGGGCAGTATACACACACTCAGGGCAGTATACACACACTCAGGGCAGTATACACACACTCAGGGCAGTATACACACACTCAGGGCAGTATACACACACCCAAGGGCAGTATACACACACTCAGGGCAGTATACACACACTCAGGGCAGTATACACACACTCAGGGCAGTATACACACACTCAGGGTAGTATATACATACTCAGGGCAGTATACACACACTCAAGGGCAGTATATACACACTCAAGGGAAGTATACACACACTCAGGGTAGTATACACACACTCAGGGCAGTATATACACACTAAGGGCAGTATGCACACACTCAGGGCAGTATACACACACTCAGGGTAGTATATACACACTAAGGGCAGTATGCACACACTCAGGGCAGTATACACACACTCAGGGCAGTATACACACACCCAAGGGCAGTATACACACACTCAGGGCAGTATGCACACACTCAGGGCAGTATACACACACTCAGGGCAGTATACACACACCCAAGGGCAGTATACACACACTCAGGGCAGTATGCACACACTCAGGGCAGTATACACACACTCGGGGTAGTATATACATTCTCAAGGGCAGTATGCACACACTCAGGGCAGTATGCACACACTCAGGGCAGTATACACACACTCAGGGTAGTATATACATACTCAAGGGCAGTATGCACACACTCAAGATAGCACTTAGAAGTGCTTACCACCACCACCCACACTGAGCTTTCTCCATCTGCATGTAACCACAGTGACTGGCAAATCACCTGACTTAGAAACTGTCCTGAGTCAGAAAAGAGAGGGGAGTGGACAGCAACTCTCGGATTGCTGAAAAGCATTTGTGTCAGGTAAGCTAAGAGTTCTAGGGTGCCTTTTGCAGAACAGTCAGGCGCCGTTTATATGTGCCAAGAATCATTTAAAACATTAAGAAGGGATGAAGATAGAGAAAGAAGAAATCTCCAAATAACATCAAAATTTTAAATAATTGACTATTTGAGCTCTATGACTAACAAATTAGTATCCAAAAGTAGTCATAGAACATGTCTCCAAATCTATGGCTTAGCCATACCACCTCACCTCACCTACAATCACACCCCCCTGATCTCTCCTGATCTAAAGCTCAGGTCCAGCAGGGACCATTTATCTATTGGGAAGAAAGCCTTTGTGGACCCTCCTTGAGTGGCATCCTTTTGTTTCGTGTGGATGAATGTGTTTTCTTTCCATCTTGGACAGAGGAAAATCCATAATATCACAGTTGAGATCCTGCATCATCTAAAGGACATGGAGGGCAGGGCATTGGAGAATCTCACTTTGAGATGGAGACACGGATGCTCCCCTACATCATTTTTAGCTGCTCATGATCTCGTCTTCTCTAGCATCTGCTTCTAATACCCATTTGAATGCCTCTCTGCACAGCGAGCCCACTCCTGCACAAGAAAGCTAGTTTTATTTGCGTGCCAGTTAAATCCTCAGCCCCTATGGTCTCCTCAGCAAATAAACAGACTAAATACGAGCCCACTCTCTCTCCTTTCCTCTCTCTCCCTCCCTTCACTCTTCCCACACACACTGTGATTGTCTGTATGCACGCAGGACCCTGCCCACCTAGGCCCCTGATTCTTTTGAAGATCATGGCTCTCTTAAGACCACTACCAGACTCAAAGGCACTGTCCCGCCTGTCGTCCTTTTCAGCCCTTTGTGAATACCTTCCATCGGGATAAAATTGTATCACTTCAATGAGAATGTTCTAGACTTTATAGAGTAGAAATCAAGAGCCCCTACTTCCTCATGGTCAAAACCTTGACTTTGGCTAATAGGTCATTAGACCAGACACACTTAGGTTTCATTCAGAGCTATATCCTGTAATCTCCCAAGTCTTGTTATGCATGTTTCTGCAAAATTAGATTTTTTTCCATCCAGTATTTAATGATTTCTATGTTTTACTTTTACTCAAAGTAGAGAGCATTACACTTACCCTTTGGATCTCAGTTTGGTTATTGGTACACCTGGAATCTTTATTCTCTTTTCTGAGAGATACTTGCTTGTCTATCTTTATGTTCTCTAAGGATATGTTGGGATGACAACTTCTGTCCTTGTTTGCTTATTATGTAAACGGAGCATGTCCCATTGCAGAGCCTGCTCTGAATCACTGGGGACTTGAAAGGGACTCTTCTGTCGCTATAGTGAATTGCTTCATAGGCCCTGATAGCTGAATGTACTGTCAGAGATTTTCTATAATTTAAATATTAAATGAACGACAGAATTTCTAAAAATTCTGCCCTTATATTGAGTGTTGAAGTGCCCATAATGATCAAAGATTTGTGCTTGTGCATGCGTGTGTATGTGTGTGTGTGTGTGTGTGTGTGTGTGTGTGTGTATGAGAGGGAGAAAGAGAAAGAGAGAGAAAGAGAGAGAGAGAGAGAGAGAGAGAATGAGAATGCTAGAAACCAAACACAGACCTTGGGCATGCTAGACAGCCCAGCCACTAAGCCACATCCCCAGCTGAGTCTGATCATTGAGGCAATATGAGCCAAAGTAAGGAAGAGGGATCAGTAAAATATGTGTTAAAGCGAAGTGTATACATACGTACATAATACATGTATTATACACATGTACATACATGTTCAAAGGCTTTAAAATACACATAAAATAAGCATCAAATGAGACTTGGGGCCTTTCGCTGGATGGGCCCTGTTATCAAAAGTCAGAACCAACAGACAGCAAGCTCCTGTGGCAACAGCGGCCGGTCTCCAAGGCTTTCCTGCCTGTTCCTTGCCCCACAGCACGGCTTTCGGCTTTCCCTTTGGGTGGCTCTTAAGACCTTGCCGGGCTAATCGTAAACTATTTCTGACGTTGAGAAAGTTGGGCGTCTCAGGTGACGTGCTTGGGAGCAGGCTAAACACCCTGTTTCCTTTCCATTCCCATCCAGCTGCTATCAGCCAACCTAATGCTGGAGAAGATGGAGTACTTCCACTGATCCTAGCTTGGAAGCTGTTGCTGCTGTAACAATTTGCCACGTGTCTCTCACACACTAGTGACAGATGTGTCATCTTATAGTCGTGGAGGCCAGGAGGATATTGATGGACTAAAGTCAAGGTTGAGTCAGGACTGAATCCCTCACTGAGGTTTTGAAGCTACTACGGGCTGCCTGACTGCCTTGCCCCGCCTCCTCTTCACACCTCCTCCACCTGCCTGGCTTCTGTGCTTACATCTTCTTGAATTCTGACTAGCTTCCTTCCTTTTCATTGCTGTGTATCAAAATCTTTAACTTTCTTTAACTAATCTCAGATGCAAATTCCCTGCTACCACATAAGGTACCTCATATAGAGACATGGCAGAAAGCCATGTCTTTTCTTCTCCCATGTAGCTAACTTATTTCTGACACTAGATTCTGATTTTCTTTCTTCCTTTCTATACACACTGAACATGGAGAAAACATCTAGTCACCTAATATATAGACATTTCTCCCTACCCACATCCAATCAATGCTCCAGCAGACTCAAGCTGGTAGCCACTAAATCAATTCAGTTCTCAAACTACCTACTTAGAGGCAGCCTCAGACCTCAGTTCTACAAGGCTTCTCCTCAATGCAGCTACCCAGGCTTTCCCTCAACTCAGATTCTCCATCACAGGTCCCCAGCTGTGACCTGAACTTCCAACTGACCAACCAGCTGCAAACCCGGGACCATTGTTCTGAATAAGACCAAGAGAGAGCACTCCTTGGTGCATGCTATAGGCTTCCAGCTCTGGGAACATAAAGGGGATGGAGGGACTTACTGAGGAGGTGACCCCCTTAGGGCTTCAGTAACACAGCAGCCTGCATTTGAGACCTGTACTAGAACATGGGCAGAGTGGAAAGATGAAGCCTGTCCAGGGGGCCAAAATTTAAATGTAATCAATATTTCTCTCTGCTTCCCACATTCCACCCAGAAAAGACCCAGCCCAGCTTCTCACAAGAAGCAAAGTAATCAATATAAGCCCAGCAAGGCTGACAGTATCCTGGTGAAGGCGGGAGGGGGGGTCACGCTGAAAGTTCAAGGCTGTAAGGCTTATGTGCTAGGTTACATGTTGCTTTAAGTCTGAACCTCTTCCCAAACCCTTGGGCTGTGAGGGGGGAGAGAACTGGACCCTCAGCTGGTCTCCAAGAAAGGACATCACTGGATTTCTGTCGCTGTCATCTGTCCGTCCATGTCTCATCCCTCCCTCCCCACACACATGCAATTGTAGTAGGAAGGGGGCCGCTTGTTGGTTCCCGGCCGCTCAACCCTGAAATAATCACACAGAAACTGTATTAATTAAATCACCGCTTGCCCCATTAGCTCTAGCTTCTTATCGGCTAAGTCTCACATATTAATTTAACCCATTTCTATTTATCTGTGTATGGCCATGTGGCTGTGGCTTACCAGCTACAGTTCTAGCATCCATTTCCGGCAGGGCTCCATGGCTTCTCTCTGACTCCACCTCCTTTCTCCCAGCATTCAGTTTAGTTTCCCCTGCCTAGCTCTGTTCCCTGCACAGGCCCAAGACAGTTTCTTTATTAACCAATGGCAATCACAACATACAGAGAGAAATCCCACATCATGCAATTAGCTTTCAAGGCTCATTAAACTATTAAGTGGCTCTGTCGAGTGAAGTTCCAGGGTTTGTGGGACATAAGATTTAGTTGTCACTGAAAATGCAAAATGATTAAAATTTTGGATTTTCTCATGTTCATTCAGGGAAGTGAGGTCTTTCCCACGTAGTCCTGTCTCTCTTAGAGTGCATGAAGCACGATGTATTGCCCCAGTGCCAGGAGATAGATTCTTCATGCAACGCAGCAGCAAAGGCTCTAGCCTTGAAACGTGCTTACAAGGGAATGCGATTGCTTTCACGGAGATTTCCCAGCTTTGAAACTGTTAACCAGAGTAAGTAGAAGCTTGACTGAGGTAGCTGTGGATCAGTGCTGTATCCCCTGAGTGAGAGTGTAAGGGACAGGCTTCAAGAGAGATACCCTCCGCATGAGTGTAGAGGGAATGCACTCCGTAAGCGAGGGCCAGTTTAATCTTTGTCACCTGACTCATGAATTTGAAATCCTGCTATGAAAATTTTTATCTTTGATGAGAAGCTAAAAATAATATATGTGCAGAGTCATCATATAGCTGTAAGATGCATGAGGAGTGAGTTTTATGTACATAGATATAAGAATTAAATTGCATGTGTAAATATGAGAAATAATTATATTCACAGATGATACATAAAAATGTGTCCTAATCACCTAGGATTTTAAACATGATTATCATAGAAATATGGGTAAGAGAACCAGCTATTTCCCATCTGGATGTTCTTTGCCTTGTTGTCTTAAGATACATATTTTTTTAATTTTGTGTTTTTGTATTTTATTTATTTATTTGTCTTATGTGCATTTGTGCACACACATGTTCCATGGTGCTTGTGTGGAGACCTGATAACATATTAACAGGCTTTTGGAAGCCAGGTTTCTCCTCCGACCATGTCGGTCCAAGGGATGGAACTCAGGTCATCAGGCTTGTGGAGCAAGCACCTTTACCAGGCATAAGATATGTATTTTAAAGGCTTCCAGTTTGAACCTTGGAAACTGGAGCTAGTTAGGTAAACTTTAGACTGTGAAAAACACAAATGTTCAGAGGCTTCAGCTTTGGTGGAAGGCATTTCTGTGTTTATGGGGAAAAAAAGTGAACAAAAACTGTTCTGTGGTCAAGATCCAGCTGTGTTTCTGCTCAGGACAGCCAAGGACTCTACATATCAGGTTTGACAAGGAGCTGAAAAACAGAAAAGGAAGTAAAAATGGCTGGGTTTGCCTCTTTTTTTATGTTTTAGCCATATAAGAAGTCAAAGAATCATTGTTACCTTCAGGAATGTTGGAGTTATATCAACTGATGACGTTTAAATTGATTGACCTTATGATTTTAGAAAGCTTAAGGAGACAGCTACTATTAGCTGTTGATTGCCTGTATCTAGGCTATACATGGAATTTTTCCCACTCCGTAATTCTCAACCCCCTATTACCGCAGCTTTGATAAACTTAATAGAAAACCATCAGCAGGGGATGCTTGAAATGATATTTAAATTAGTTGAGAAAGACTTCCAATTACGCTATTGGAAAATATATACATATCTTTGTTAAAATTATAGGTCGCTGGCTTGTTTTCAACTTTTGTAGGGTTTTGGGGAGTTTAAACCGCTCAAGTCAAAAGTGGAACTAATAAAAGCACAATTGAACTTAATCTATTATGTCAAGATTTACAGTAACAAATGATGGTTCCTCGGCTATGAAGATGTCATTAAGCATATGCCAAGCAATTGGTGCATGACTGTAATAGGTTCACGAAGGAAGGGCTTTTGTCTCATCGTAGTCTGTGGTGGTTTTCCCAAGACGCCAGCAGCTTTTATAAAATGATGGTTATATCTCCTCATTATAGAATCTAATCTCCCCAAAAGACATTCAGCAGCTGCAAAACGCTAGCATCTTTTAGTTGTAAATTGTTTTTTATTATTTATCCCTATTTAACTAAAGAAGAAAAGGCCATCGGATGATTTAACAAGATGAGAATTGAGTGGCTTTAACGTTGGACAGCACCCGATTGTTAGCCCAGGCACTGATCTCTTTAGATCTGAGCTTAAAAGTCATTGATGGCTTCTTCCCCCCCCTCTGTTTTATTTTTGTTTTCTTTTCTCTACTGTATAAGCAAATCTGCATCATTGGCTCTTTTATATTTCTTTTTAGTGTGGAATTTGAAGTTGTTTGTACGGGGATTGCAGAACTAGATCTGAGAGAACACGAGCGGCCCATTGAAGGTCAAATTGTGCACCTTTATAAGCTAGATTCTTTACCCACAAAGTGATGCAGGAGAAGCTAAAAGAGGGGAGTTTCTGCCTGAGTTACTGGTTCTGCGGTTTGCTGTACTCACCTAGTGGTCAACTAGGGGATATAATTTGAAGACCTTAAGAAAGTCATTATTGGCTTGGGGAGACGGCTCAGTGAAGTAAATGCTTGTTGTCCAAACCTGAGGGCCTAAGTTAAGTTCACTAGCATACACAAAATATAATAAAAATAAAGGCCAGGCATAGTTGCAGCAAAGCCTGTAACCCTAGCACTAGGAGGTGGAGACCAGGATTCTTGCAGCTCACTGGCCATGCAGCCTAGCTAACTGGAGAGCTCCCGGTTGGATGAGAGCGACCTGAATAGAGAGGCAGAGAAGACACTCAACGGCTATCTCTGGTGTTTCCATAAATGAGCCACGTGGACATACACACCCACACACCCATGTGCGCACACACACACGATACAAACAGAAAGAAAAGAAAGGAAAAGACTGTGTTCTGGGACCGCTGTGTGGAACTTAAAAATAAAACGGCACTAATGAGTTTCTCATCAACCCATTGGTAGAACTCTCAGGGGACAGTCAACCAATTTAAATAAATAAGGTTCCAGAACCCTTTGGGAGCTTCTGGGGTGAGACATCCATTTTAATGGAGACTCCCCTTGAGAAGAGGAGATCTTTACTCGTTACCTCCTTTTAAGGAGATGGTTGTGATGTGACTTGGTGGGGACGTCTCCTCTGTTTCAGCTCTAAGGGAAAGGTTTGCAATGCCTTACAGGACCCGGCACGGTTTCTCGGGAAAGGTTTAAGCGCTTCCTACACCGCTGACACTGATGTCGCTCTAGCGTGTCAGGTCACCCGGAATGAGCTCAGCTAGCTCTCCAACCCGCACACTCAGCCTGTATAGACTGGAGCTGTTTATCTGTGGCTGCTTCCTCTCCAAGCTTTAGAATCTCAACTTTTAGGCAGAAATACTTCCTCCAGCTCTTTAATAAAATATCAGCAGCAGAATCCAAGTAGTAAAAGAAAAAAGGTATTAATCTTTGTATAAATAGCTGCTTCCCGTCTCAGGAGAACCACTGGGAACATAGTACTGTGAGAGTCTGCAGTTCTCCTTATTCAATAATTGCACCAGTAATGCTGTTTACCCTTCCATTTGTATTATTTATATGTCAACCAAAGGGTATGAATGCGAAAAAATAATTTCCCATCACCTATCTCCCATTTTATTTTTCTTTTAAACGCCCTGCAGACACAGTTCTTCTATAAATAATAATAAAAAGGTGCTGTATTAATATTTTAGCGAAGATTCCCATCTATTCATGCACACTCACAAATACATGTTCTTTAATATCTACACACACACCCCTCCCTACAAATTAACTCTGCCTGGGGCTTGCAAGAAAATCAGGTCAAGTTAAAGGAGAAATCAGAGAAGAGGACCAAAATTAATTTACTACTCTATACCACATGTGAATATGAGTTTGCAGGGGAAAATGGCTTGTGTTAGGAGTTATTCACTTGTGTTTGATGAGAGCCACTAACTGTGGGGCACGAGCACTAGCACCTAGGCAAAGATGAAAGCTGAACTCTCAGTTTCGATTTTCTTAAATTTCCTTAAGTCAGCCTCGTTGAGTCTGTTCTGTAAGGCCAAAAGTCCTTTTGGTTGTTACCTCCTTCCTATAACATGGTTTTTGTTTTGCCGGGAGAGGGAGGAAAGTAGGGGAAATGTGACTAAAATCAGAGTTTGCCTATCTTAAAAGAATTTCGAGACTGCGATTGCAATCATTTCCCAGTACTTAGAGTGCTTCTCTGTTGAGCTGTGTCTAAAGCAAGTACCAACCAGTTACAGAAACTGAGCAAGAATTAACCTCGTCAGCCATGTTTGTTCATGAGTCAGCACGGGCTCCTTTCTCACTCCCACACTCATTCGTCTGCAAAATGTATTGACTTTCCCTTCAAAATGTATCCATATCCTGACCCTTGCCCCTTCTGTCATCACCGCCATCACCCCAGGTCGTGGCCCAATCATCTCCAACCTGGATTGTTGTAATCGCCTCCCTCTGACCTCTTCTCAACACAAGCAACCACTGTGCACTTTCTAAACTGGGCATCAGTTTGAGCCACTCCTACCTCAGAACTCTCCAGAAGCTTCTCACGTCACTCAGTGCAAAAACCAAAGACCTCACACTGGCCCCTGAAGCCTCCATCTCCTCTTTCCTCATTCAGGTCCAAACTTACTGGCCTACTTGCTCTTCCTGGGACACAAGTATGCAGCCATCCTGGAACCTGTACTCTTCTGTTGGCAAAAACATGTTTTTGTTTTGTTTTGTTTTTTCATAAACAGCAGCCTGGCTCCCTCCCTCTCTTCCACAAGGTCTCAGGATGAACACATCTCGACTAGGAGGTCTTCTTTGGAGGCCCAGAATTAAGTAGCACTTACCTCATGACCCATTCGGCCATTTTCTGTACTTCTTACCTCTCTCTGTTTTCTCCCAAAACCATATTGGCTTATGAGTATGTTGTTTATATATCCATAAATACAGAACATTTTGTTTTATTTTTGACTTAATAATCATGTAAATGTAACCCTTATCCTATATATTTTTGTAACTTCTATTATATTTTTCTTTGTTAATTTCATACATGTGCATAATGAATTCTGGTGACTCTTGTCACTCCATCCTTTCCAACATCCTGACAATCCCCACCCATTTCCCTCTTCCTCATGAGTTTCTTTCTCACATTCTTATGTTTTTGTTTGTATTGTGACACATTGAGTTTGCCTAGGGCCTTCTCTATGACCATAGCTGTTAACTATCCTTTGGAGACTGATGAGTTGAATGTAAGCACACACCCTAGACAATGACTGCCGACCTCTTCCAAACCCACCAGCATTCAAAAACTCATCAGGGTGGAGAATGGCCACATGAGCCTCTCCTCGGTCTATGGCTGCCTGATGACAGACAGTCTTTTGTGGACTCAATGCAAGCAGCCACTGTTGCTATGAGGTCATAATTGCAATGGCTCTCATGCTCAGGAGAGCAGAAAATAGAATTCCATTGTATTTTTTATGTTATTCAATAATGCCTTTTGTTTCTTTTTATTCTTTGAGAATTTCATACATGCATATAATGTGCTTTGATCAAATTTGCCCCAATCCCCTTCCCTCTGATTTTCCTTATCCCTCCAATAGATTCTCTCCCAATTTCATGTGCATGTATGTATGGGTACAGGTCCCCCTGGGGTACAAAGTCCCCTTCTAGAGCATAAGTAACTCTCAGGGGCCACATCCCTGAAGCAAGCTGATTCTCCTTCACCCAGAAGCAATCAATTGTTCATAACTTCTATTACGAGCTAGCACTGAAACGCCGTGACCCCTTTTCCCATGTGTGCTCAGATTTTTGTCTGGCTCAGTCTTGCATAGATCTTATGCATGCTGTCATAGCTGCTGTGAGTTCATGTGTGTGATGGCCCCATTGTGTCCAGACATAGTGGACAGCTACAGTGAAACAGCACTGTCTGGACATGATAGGAATCTTACATTCTTTCCGCCCCTTTTCTGCTTTGTTCCCTGAGCCTTTGAGGCAGTAGTTAAAAGTCGGATGCTAAAATGTCATGTATCCTTAGCACATTGTGTGGCCATGAGCATTTACAATAGTTCATTGTAAGGAGGGGCTTCTCTAAATAGACTGAGCATGGCTTTTGTCTACTGGTATAATCTTAAATATTTAGAAGGCAGTTTGACACTAAGTCAGTTCAAACTAATAAGTTTCTACCTAGGGCCTATGGCCTCCTCAGCTACAGGTTTTTACTATGTTTATAGTATCTGGCATGAGTTCTTTCCTATGGAGCCAGCCTCACACCCAATCACAGAGCGGATGGCAGTCACCATAACTGCCATGCCACTATTGCGTCATGGTGCACCTCAAATGACAAGTGGGTATTATAACTCACAAGATTCACATCTGGGTGAGACATCTATGCCCTTTCTTCTCTAACAGCTTACGGAATACCTGCTGGCACAACGAAAGATAGAAAACAAGTTATACTGAGCAATAGGCACAGAAAGATAAATGTTACTCCTATATCACATGTGGATTCTAGCTTTAAATCTTTAGGTTTGTATTTTTCACCTTGAATACTGCAATTTCTAGGAAGCTAGAGAGGGGCCATTAGGGAGTGGGATGCTTTAAGGGAGTGAGGATAGTAGAGGATAGGCTAATGGGAACTGCAGAGGAGTAGTGGAGGAACGGGCTTAAGCAGGTGGGAGTAGGGAATGGAAGAGATGAGAAGGTATTGGGAGTGGTTAACAAAAGTGAAGGATGGATAAAGAGGTCATATGGAATCCAACTATTTTGTAAACCAATTTAAAGTATGCGTTAAAAAGAATTAGAAAGGAGCTATCATGCCTAAGTGGATATGGCTGTTGCTAAAAGCCATGGGTTATTAAACAAAACCCCAGTGGCAGATGTGGGATACTTCCCTATGAATTGATGATCAGGGAAGTATCAGAGCCACACAAAACAAACTATCTCTTGCTGTTCCTCTTCATTGCCTGCCAGAGGTGTTTACCAAGACCCTATTCCTGAAGACAACATGCACCTAAATTGCAAAATATAGAGAAATCAGGCCAGAACTGCATTCCGATTTTTATGCTATCTTAATATGATTTATTTGTTTGTTTTGATTTTTGTCTTTCTTCAGAATATAAGCTCCAAGAAAACAAAATTTGTTTTTTTTTAATCTCATAGCCTTAATCCATACCATTGTGAATGGCATATATTAGGTAATAAAAGATTATTTATTGAGAAGATAGAATAAAGAAATAAAGGAAAGGGGAAATGAGAACAGAGGAAAGAGAAAGAGAGGAAGAAAGTGGGGAAGGTAGGGGAAAGGCAAAAAGGGAGGAAGAGGAGAAGGGAAAGTGCGAAACCTCTTAGATTGGCTAAGAACTTTGGTGGAAATTCCCTGGTGCTCTTTATCTTCTGCACAATCAGTCTTTGCTAGGTAGAAGCTATTTAAGTTTATGGACACATCTGCCAACACCTCTCTTTGCAAACGACATGACTGACTAGTCTCCTGAGATCACAAGGAAACCCTGGTGGGGCTAGGGAGCCCACCATTCCAGTTTCTCCCTGGGCATTGCCCACCTTCTCCCCCCCACTTACCAAATGAGGCAAAGAATGAATCCTTACCTCACAGGTGAATGTTAATTACTGTTTGCACCATGCTTTGAGATCCACAGATGAAAGCAGTCATAAAAACAAAAAAAAGTGTTATTACATCGAGAATGGTTGTAGAGTCTCATTTAGCTCTGGAAACCGATCAAGCAGGAACGTTGAATCATGAGATGCAGGATGGCTAAACATTACACTTGTTATAATTAATTTGAGCTTAAGTTTCAACATAGTGACATGTTTCTTTTAAATAAAGTTAACTTCTCTAAGGGTGAATACATCTATATGGGTCTTAATTTTCAGCGGGGAATGAATTTTTTTTCAGATATTCAAGGGGACAGGGAGAAAAATACATCTCTGACTTCTGTTGGGAAAATACCTGGGCAAGTGGCTTACTTTTCTGTTTGACCCCAGGAGCCTGTGACAAGAATGCTCACAAAATGATGGGACTTTAGATCAGGAGAGGAATTTGAAAGGCCTAGAATGCTTTCTCATGGACCAGCAGAACATTGTCTCTCTGGTGACCAAGGCTGAGATAATTGCCATGATTCTGAGCCTGGTACCTTACAAGGGTGCCGACTCTGGTGTTAGTCAACAGTCATCAGAGAGCTCTGTTTTCCCGTTTTGTCTACAGTCTGCACACAGACTCTGGTAGGCCCCCTGGAAGAGGGGAAGAATTCCAGATGACAATAATGTAGATTCTACCGTCACCTAGCAAGAGACTGAAAGAAAATAGTTATTCGATGAATGTGTGCAGAGTGAACGATCAAGAGGCTGGCTAGTACCCTGGAAAGAATGATGGAGCACAGGCCTATGGATCCCCTAACCTTGGGAAGAGCTCTTGATTGGGGAGACCTCCATAAATGCAGTATACAGAAGGCCTAATCTGTCTTCCTTAACTTTCATCATTTCTAGTTGTGACAGCTAAGCCGACTCATGGAAGTCCATTTCTTCTTCCTTGGGTCATGACTCGATTATCTGAGGCTTGCTGCACCTTCCCCTAACTCTTTTCCTAGATCAAGAGCTGGACAGCCTTTCACCTTATTTCCACTGCCCACATCCATCTTAATTTCCTCCCCTGGGCAACTCAGTGTCTTATCCAGGCTCTAAAGATATGATCAGCCTAAAAGGATGTGCTCATGTCAGCGTGGTGTGCTGTAGGAGTGTCCTTCCTGTGCCAGCTCCTCCTCCTGTCGCCCATTGCACGGACCTCTTCTTTCAGAGGACACATGCGTGCATCTTAAGAAAACCCAGAATTTTAAAGAGCATGGTTTAGGCACTAAAAGTATGATGTTACACTCATGTATGAAAAGGGTATCTGTCTTACACATGCTACATTACGACTGTAGAATTCTGACTCGGTTATGATTTCCTGGGAAGCCAGGTTTTCTTTGTGTTAGGTTAGACTTTGGGTTTTCTGTTTGTCTCCCAACTTGAATATCAGGGAGGAATATTATTGGAAGTCAGATTCTTCAGCTTAGGTCAACAGCCTCCTATGAGGTCTAGAACACACCATTCCTTTCTTTCTGAACCACAATTTTATCATCAACAAAGTGAAGTGTTGGGTCAGTTAGCTGCCCTGAAGTTTCCTGCTGGAACTAGTTGGATGGGTTTGTAAATAGATCTCTTTGACTTTCCATAACTCATTCTATGATTTTCCCCCCTTACCTCTGGGGAAGAATACTAGTTCAAAAGCTACTCCAAATAAAGGAATTGCATAGGGGGGTGAGCAGAAGGTCAACTCTAGCCTCAAATTCAAGGCTTTACAGCAGAACCACTTGTGGGATGTGTGCAAGGCACCGTTCAATATAGCCTTTGTTCTGCAACTGTAAAAGATGGCCTTGTTTCCACAAGGAGGAAAAAGTGTGAGTCGTTCACATGTGTCAGTAGATGCTAGCTCCTCAGTCCCTCCACCTCTGCCACGATGATGCTTCCGGCTTGCACACACAAGCCTTCCTGTGCAAGACTACAATGGCAATCCATCATGCCTCCTGGCTCCCAAATTCCTCACTCACTGAGGCTTTCCAGCCTCTCCACCCTGCTTGGTAGTTACATCTGGCTTGGCAACTCGGATTACTTGAACACAATCCCTGCTTCGCCTCCTGGCAGCCATTCTTTGGTGATGCCTACTGAAGTCTCTGCCCATGTCCCTTTCTGTTTGATTCCTTCTTCTTCCTTTCACTTTCAATATCATTGCTGCCTTTACTTCATTCAAAATGGCTCCCAGCGTCAGGCATTTGCACTACAGGGTTCGGAAGGGAAGATGCTCCCAGTCCTATGTTAGTGATTGTTATTTCAGTGCCGCGGAGAACAGTGCCCGGGGTGGTGGCCAGGAAGCGTTTTATTGTAGCCAGCCCTTGCCTGTGGCTTTGAGGCTCAGTTCAGAACCCCACAGGTGGTCGGGAAGACAAAAACTCTACCCAGTAGCTGTGCAGTGAGATCCCTTCTCCCAGGAGTGCAGGAGCCAAGCTTTCCATCGTGCCTTTCAAAGACCAGATTGCATCTGGGCCCGGATGGCTGTCATAATGTCAGCCCACTTGGCATTTACCTTCTTTTCCCAGGCTGACCTCTGAAGATAGGGGCAGGCTCTGGGGGCATTGTTCTAACCACGCACACGCTCCAGCCATTGTTTCCACAGAGGAGAGCTGCCGGTTCCCTTCCAGGCCAGCACTGTAATTTTATCAACTCTGGCTCAGAGAAGCCTATATTTATAATGCTAATTAGGAGGGCACACATTTAATTTGAGTGGAAGACTGTTTGTATCTCGCTGAGCCTGAAAGCACAGGGCTCAACCGACAGCACTCAGAGGCAAAGCAGGCCTTTCTCCCTTCTCCAAGTATTTGAAACAGGGCTTACTCTTGCCAAACAATTTCTCTGTTGGATTAAAAAAGAGAGAGAAAGAGCGAGGGAGGGAGAAAGAGTACTGAATGCATTGGAGCTCAGAAAACTTTGCATTTATCTCCTGCCTGCATAATATATTCCTCTGTGCACTGAGAAAACATGCGTCTTATGTTATCTAATTGTTTCCTGACACATTTAGCAACATTTCACACTCTTTAAAGTGACATTAACATTGCTGACAGTGGAGGTACTTTCATTAGATGGGCTTTGAGTTGTAGCCAGTATGCACTGCAGGTCTTCAAAAGGCTTGTAAAACGCAAGGGAGGCATTATTTATGAAAATAGCACCTTCGCCAACACTGCCTGTGGGTGCATATTAATTTTGCTGACACTGGTCAATTTTGGGTGTGTGTGCATACACGCACACACACACACACACACACACACACACACACACACACACCTTCTTGTCAGCTTTTGACATCAGAGTCCAGTGACCAATTTATGAAACCCCTTTCTGATCACATATTTTCAACAACAACTAGCCAGTGTGCCAGCTCAGATACAAATTGGTCATTTCATACCAACAGTAGAGACTGAGTAACCATGTAGCCGATTCAAGGTGAGCATGGCCACCTGCCTCCAACTATGGCAGCCATCCTCTTCTTCTCCCTTACAGCTTGCCCCTGGCTTTTAAAAGGCTGCCTTCTAAAAACTGTTCAGAACTCCAAGCTATCTGCATTGATACATAGTATTCCTGAAGAGCGTTTATAATGAATCTTTTGGAATCAAGACTTCCACAGAGACAAAGGGAGAGAAATTTAAAGCCTTATTCTTCTGAGGTCCCTGGGGGAAAGAAAATGAAGCCAAGCCTATAGAAGGTCAGAAAAATACAATTGTATATGTCTGCTAGGATACAAACGCTCATTTGAGGCTGGCCTAATTATTGATTCCCACGGGACTGAGTTTGCTCTCTATTGCTATGATAAACACCATGGCCAAAATCAAAACGGGGGGAGGAAAAGGTTTATTTGGCTTGCATGCCCTGATCATGGTCCATCATGAAGGGAAGTCAGAGCAGAAACTCAAGGCAGGAGCTGAAGCAGAGGCCATGGAGGAACGCTGCTTACTGGTTTATTTCCCGGTGCCTTTCCCAGTCTGCTTTCTTCTACAACCCAGGACCACCCATCCATGACTGACGCCACTCACAGTGGCCTGAGCCCTCCCATATCGAATACTGACTTCAAAATTACCGTCCCAGACTTCCTCACTGGCCAATCTGATAGAGACATTTCCCTTCTTCTCAGATTACCCTAGTTTGTGTCGAGTTGAATAGCGGAATGCTAACCAGCACACCATGCTTGTCAGGGAAGCAGAACAATATTTAAAGATGATGGGATTTAAAGCTGAACAGGGAACTCACTGCAGACCATCAAGTCCCCTCCACACTGCTAGCCTTTCCAGCCAGACATCCTCCATAAAATGCGCAACTCCTCCCTCTCTGTATCTCCAGCATTGAAGGACACCATGCAGGCATTGTCACCTTAGTTTTACCTATTATTTACTGTGTGATTTTTATTATACCCCTAGATCTCTACAAGCCTCAGTGTACTCCCATAAAACAGGAGTGATAATAGTACCTGCCACATAGTTGCGATGAAAGGATTACATAGATTCTCAGCCATGAAATAGACTAACTATATTGCGTAGCACATTATCAGCACTCAATATTCAAGCACTGTAAACGAGTGTTAGTCTCTTTCACTGTGGTAGGGGCACCATTGCAGCTAAGACTCCAGTCTTTATCTCGGGGAATTTTTTTTTCTTTTGACTGAGTTTTGGTAGGTAGAGTCTCAAGGCATCTAATCTTTACCATCTTATTAAGGACCATCCAACAAGGAATAAGCAGCCTGTGCGGATGTTGGCAGCCAAGAGATGAAATAGTTCATGTATCTGCTGCCCAGAGCTCGTGTTTTATCTTTGCTGTCCCTAAAGCACATAGCAAAACACAGACATACGGGTGAGAACTGTTTGCTATCTGCAGACAAAGCCTTGGAAAAGGAATGCCTCCAATAATGGGAGTGCAAGCCATTACCATTTGTAGAGCACTTTAACATTTGCAGTGTGCTTTCATATATGTTATGATTTAATCCTCAAAGGGTCCTGAAAGGGAAGTACTACATCCATCTCCTTCCCTTTATGCATGATAATAATACTTACCATTTACTTCAGAAAGTTCACATAAATGTCTCAGTTAATCCTTATAATAGCTGGTGAGGAATGTTTACACACATTTTGTTTATCAACAGTCGAGCCCAGAAAAAAAGAGAGGGGACTTGTCTAAAACCACCCGGTGGGTCAATGACCAAACTGAGATGTATGTTTCAGTGTGGCTCTGATACCAATTATATTATCATTCCAGTAACGGGTACCTCATACCAATCTTTAAATAAAGATTCATTAAATTCCATCCTCATTTTCTCGGAAGGATGGCGTGAGCCCTGAAGCCTGAATAGCTGAGTTCAAATTCTTCCTCCCTTTCAACTTACAGCCCCACGTCGTTCAGCTACCTCATCCTTAAAACGAGATGATGTGGCCTGCCCAAAAAGTTTCTTGTGAGATGAAATTTAAGAATATGTATAAGAACTGAGATCTTATTCCTTGTGTAGCAGGAGAGCTTGACTGATCTCAGAAACTGGCAACACTGTTTTCACATTCCCATTTTACTGGAACCTGCAGGAGGACCACACTAAAGTGAATGATACATTAAGATACATTATGAAACATGTTTGCTAACACAGGCTTTGGAAATGAGTCTTTAGCATGGACATAGGGATTTCTCAGCCTTTCTGGAGAACTTTTCTTCCCACTCACTGTTTGTAATGACTGTTATATTATGGAACTGGTTTAGGCAGGGCAGGGACACCACTCAGTGTGTCCATTGTCTTCTGCCTGTTGCTCGGTTGACTTAGAAGAGGACTGCAGTACCCACACAAAGCAGAGACTTGATATTCTCCTCCACTTGGTTCTAAATAGGCAACATATATTTAAAATCAGAACCAATTCTGTTCTTGCCATGCCTACATTATTGTAATAACTAAACTGCTTTTTGTTTCTTTTGTAAGTTCCTAAAACCAAAGACAAACAACTGCAGTGCCTAGCAGCGAAGTCAACACTAAGAACATTGATACAAATCTGCTAAGGTTTTGTGAAAGTATTATAATTGACCAATCATGATGCGATTCATTATGTGCGAATTTTGGCTGGGCGGAAGTATAATCCACGGTCTCTGTCCTGTGCCACTCAGGGCCTCATGAAAGACAAATACATAGGCTCATGTGCTCCAAGAACAATAGCAGAACGTTAGTGTTCATTGTCTCAGATACCAGTGAGGGAGTAGTGAAAACTTACCTGTAGGAAGGTGGTCCATGATCAGAAAACTCTAGGGAGGTTGGGATGGATGTTGAGATCACTGATTTATAAAGGGAAGATGCTATATGAACAGCGATGGAGAAAATGAAGGAAATACAAGGATTCCTTAGTACATTGCTTTGCTGCATTTAAAAAGTAATGGGGGAGTTCTATGCAAGAATTCGATCAAGGAGGCCTGAAAGACAGAAAGCTCAATGAGGAAAGGTGCTATGCCAAGCCTAATGACTTGAGTTCAATCCCTGGGACCCACAAGATAGAAGGAGAGAATTCTTTTTTTTAGTTCACTTGTTTTTAGCTTTTTAAAATTGTTTTATATTGAGCTATATTTTTCTCCACTCCCCTCCCTTCTTCCCCCCTCCTCTTCTACTGTCTCCCATGATCCCCATGCTCCCAATTTACTCAGGAGATCTTGTCTTTTTCTATTCCCCTTGTAGATTAGATCTATGTATGTCTCTCTTAGGGTCCTTTTTGCTGTCTAGGTTCTCTGGGGATGTGAATTATAGGCTATTTTTTGCTTTTGTTTTGTTTGCTTGTTTGCTTTATGACTAAAAGCCACTTACGAGTGAATACATATATTTGTTTTTCCGGGTCTGGGTTATCTCACTCAATATGATGTTTTCTAAATCCATCCATTTGCCCACAAATTTCAAGATGTCATTTTCTCTTTTCACTGTATGGTACTCCATTGTGTAAATGTACCACATCTTCTTTATCCATTCTTCAGTCGAGGGGCATTTAAGTTAAAGGTTCTGGCTGTGACAAACAATACTGCTATGAACATAATTGAGTACATGTCCTTGTGGCACGATTGAGCATCCTTTGGATATATACTCAAAAGTGGTATTGCTGGGATTTGAGGTATGTTGTTTCCTAATTTTCTGAGAAATCGCCACACTGATATACAAATGGGCTGTATCAGCTTACATTCCCACCAGTAATGCAGGAGTTTTCTCTTTAGCCCACAACTTCTCCAGCATAAGTTGCCATCAGTATTTTTGATCTTGGCCATTTTTCAGGTGTAAGATGGAATCTCAGAGTTGCTTTGATTTGCATTTTTCTGATGGCTAAGGATATTGAGCATTTCCTTAAGTGTCTTTTGGCCATTTTAGATTCAGCCATTGAGAGTTCTCGGTTTTGGTCTGTACCCCATTTTTTATTGAATTATTTGTTTTTTAATGACCAATTTCTTGAGTTCTTTGTATATTTTGGAGATCAGCCCTCTGTCTGATGTGGGGTTGGTAAAGCTCTTTTCCCATTCTGTAGGCTGCTGTTTTGCCTTGTTGACCATGTCCTTTGCTTTACAGAAGCTTCTCAGTTATTAACTGATTCTCTCAGTGTCTGTGCTACTGGGGTTATATTTACCATGTGGTCTTCTGTGACAATGTGTTCAAGTGTACTTCCCACTTTCTCTTCAGTAGTGTGGTACAGTGGTTCAGTGTGGTTGGTTTTATGCTGAGGTCTTTGATCCATTTGAACTTGAGTTTTGTGCATGGTGATAGATATGGACCTATTTTCATTCTTCTACAAGTTGACATCCAGCTATGTCATCACCATTTGTTAAATATGCTTCCTTTTTCAATTTTATATTTTCTGCTTCTTTGTCAAAGATCAGGTGCTTGTAAATGTCTAGGTTGATATCTGTGCCTTCTACTTGATTCCATTGGTCCTCCTGTCTGTTTTTATGCCAATACCAAGCTGTTTTCATTACTGTAGCTCTGTAGTAGAATTTGAAGTCAGGGATTGTGATGCCTCCAGAAGTTCCTTTATTGTACAGGATTGTTTTGGCTTGCCTAGGTTTTTTGCTTTTCCATTTGTTCCATATGTTATTTCAAGGTCTGTGAAGAATTTTGATTTTGATGGGCATTACATTGACTCTGTAGATTGCTTTTGGTAATATTGCCATTTTTACTATGTTAATTCTCCCTACCCAAGGGCATGGGAGATCTTTCCATTTTCTTGTGTCTTCTTCTATTACTTTATTCAAAGATTTAAAGTTCTTGTCAAACAGGTCTTCCACTTGTTTGTTTAGAGTTTCTCCAAGATATTTTATGCTATTTGTGACTATTGTAAGAGGTGATGTTTCTCTGATTTCTTTCTCAGCCCATTTATCAACTGTGTATAGGAAGGCTACTGATTTTTTGAGTTAATCTTGTATCCTGCTACATTACTGAAGGTGTTTATGAGTTGTAGAAGTCCCTTGGTAGAATTTTTGGAGTCACTTATCTAAACTATCATATCATCAGCAATAGTGAGAGTTTGACTTCTTATCTGATTTGTATCCCTTTGATCTCTTTTTGTTGTCTTATTGCTCTAGCTAGGACCCCAAGTACTATATTGAGAAAATATGAAGAAAGTGGACAACCTTGTCTTGTTCCTGATTTCAGTGGAATTGCTTTGAGTTTCTCCCATTTAGTTTGATGTTGGCTGTTGGCTTGCTGTATATTGCCTTTATTATATTTAGGTATGTTTCTTGTATCCCTGTTCTCTCCAAGACCTTTATCATGAAGGAATGTTGTATTTTATGCAAGTTTTTTTCAACATCTAATGAGACGATCATGTGTTGTTGTTGTTTCAGTTTGTGGGTGTAATGGTGGATTGCATTGACAGATTTTTGTATGTTGAACCATCCCTGCATCTCTAGGATGAAGCCTACTTGGTCATGGTGGATGATTTTTCTGATGTGCTCTTGAATTTAGTTTGCCAATGTTTTATTGAGTATTTTTGTTCATGAGTGAGATTGGTCTGTACTTCTCTTTCTTAGTAATGTCATTGTGTGATTTGGGTTATCAGGGTAATTGTAGCCTCATAAAAAGAGTTTGGCAATGTTCCTTCTGTTTCTATTATGTGGAACAATTTGAGAAGTACTGGTATTAGTTCTTCTTTGAAAATCTTGTAGAATTCTGAGCTGAAGCCATTTGGTTCTGGACTTTTTTTTTTTTTTTTAGTTAGGAGACTTTTGATGGCCGTTTCTACTTCTTTAGCAATTATGGGTCTATTTAGTTTTTGCTTATCTGGTCTTGATTTAATTTTGGTAACTTTCATTCAGAAAGTTGTCCATTTCTTTTAAGTTTTCCAATTTTGTGTAGTACAGGTTTTCAAAGTATGACCTGATGATTCTTTGGATTTCTTCCATATCTGTTGCTATGTCCCCATTTTTGTTTCTGATTTTGTTAATCTGGATATTTTCTCTCTGCCTTTTGGTTAGTTTGGATAAAGATTAGTCTATTTTGTTGATTTTATGGAAGAACAAACTCTTTGTTTCATTGATTCTTTATATTCTTTTCTTTATTTCTATTTTGTTGATTTCAGCTCTTGGGTGAGTCTGCTTCTTTTTGTTCTAGAGTTTTCAGGTGTTCTATTAACTCACTAGTGTGGGATTTTTTCCAGCTTCTTTATGTAGGCATTTAGTGCTATGAACTTTCATCTTAACACTGCTTTCATTGTGTCCTATAAATTTGGGTATGTTGTGTGGTCATTTTTGTTGAATTTTAGAAAGTCTTTAATCTCTTCCTTTATTTCTTCCTTGACCCATTGGTGATTCAGGTGAGTATTGTTTAATTTTGATGTGCTTGTGGCCTTTCTGAAATTAGTGTTGCTGTTGAGTTCTAATTTTAAGCCATAGTGATACTATAAGTTAAATCAGGTTATTTAAATTTCTGTGTCTGTTGAGGTTTTCATTTTTGCCTAGTATGTGGTCAATTTTTGAGAAGGTTCCATGAGGTGCTGAGAAGAAGGTATATTCTTTTATATTTGATGGAGTGTTCTGTAAATTCATTTGAGTAATAACATCTGTTAGTTCCCTTATTTCTGTCTGACAGATTAGTCCAGTGGTGAGAGTGGAGTGTTGAAGTCTCCCACACATAGTGTGTGAGGTTTAATGTGTGATTTAAGCTTTAGTAGTGTTTCTTTTACATATGAGGGTACCCTTGTATCTGGAGCATAGATGTTCAGTATTGATGGCTTTTTCCTGTGACTAATATGAAATGTCCTTCTTTCTCTCTTTTGATTGATTTTAGTTTGAAGTCTATTTTGTTAGATATTAGGATAGCCACACCAGCTTGTTTCTTAGGTCTGTTTGACCTTTATTCTGAGGTGATATCTGTCTTTGAGGTTGAGGTATGTGTCTTGTATGCAGCAAAAGGATGGATTCTGTTTTAGTATCTAATCTATTAGCCTGTGTCTTTTTATAGGTGAGTTGAGTCCATTCATATTAAGGGATATTAATGACCATTGATTGCTAGTTCCTGTTATTTTAGTTTTCATTGCTGGTGATGTTACTGTGTGTGTGTTTCCCTTATTTGGGATTTGCTGCTGTGAGATTTTTCTATTATCTGTGTTTTTGTGTATTAAGCTAACCTCCTTGGGTTGGAGTTTTCCTTCTAGTACTTTGTGTAGGGCTGGATTTGTGGCTATCTATTGGTTAAATCTGGTTCTTTCATGGAATATCTTGCTTTGTTTGTCTATGATAATTGAAAGGTTTTTCTGGGTATAGTAGTCTGGGTTGGCATCTGTGGTCTCTTAGTGTCTGCATAACCTTGACTAGGGCCTTCTGGCTTTCATTGTCTCCATTGAGAAGACAGGTATAATTATAATAGGTCTGCCTCTAAATGTTACTTGACCTTCTACCTTTGCAGCTCTTAATATTCTTTCTTTATGTTTAGTGTTTTGATTATTAAGTGGCAAGGGGACTTTTTTTGATCCAGTCTATTTGGTTTTCTGTAAGCTTCTTGAATCTTCATAGGCATATCTTTCTTTAGGTGGGGAAAGTTTTCTTCTATGATTTTGTTGAATATATTTTCTGTGCTTTTGAGTTGGACTTCTCCTTCTTCTATCCCTATTATTCTTCAGTTTGATGTTTTCATGGTGTCCCATATTTTCTGGATATTTTATGTTAAGCTTTTGTTAGATTTAATGTTTTCTTTGACTGATGAGTCTATTTCCTCTATCGTATCTTCAACGCTTGAGATTCTCTCTTCCACCTCTTGTATTCTACTGTTTATGCTTGCATTTGTGAAGAGCCAATTCTTAAAGGTTATCCTCTGACTTCCACATACAACTTCTACATGCATGACATGGCATATGCCCCCATACACCTATATGAAATTAATTAATTAATGTAAGTATGAATTAGAACAGTGTTGTGTTTCTAGTGGGCAGCCTTGTGAAAATTAAGATGTGTGACATGAAAAAGTTTGTGCATCCAGAAGTATGTTGGGTTTTGTATAGAAGAGAGACAGAAGGGAGAGTCAACAGAGACTAGACATCCTGAACCATATGTGTTAGATGTTTTTTCGGATACTATAACAAACACCTTGAATGATCAGTTTATGAAGAGAAAATGTTCACTTTGTCTTATAATTTGGAAGGTTTCTGTCTATCCGTGAGTGCCCTATCTTATCTGAGCCTATGCTGAGACCACACTGCATGGTTAGAGCCCATGATGGAGCCAAACTCTCATGGGAACAGATCAGAGTGCCTCACCACAGTATCCTACACAGGGACACCCCCAGCGACTCAAAAGCTTCTCACTAGGCCCCACTCTTGAAGTAAGCTAGTCTCTCTCAATAGCATCACACCCATGACCAATGTTTGCAACATGGCCCTTTGGAGGACATTTAATATCCAATCTATGGCATGCTGCCTAGACTGTGCTCTTCAATATGGTAGTCACTGGCCCCCCATACTACTTAAATAGAAATCTGTTATAAGTCTACACAATGAGAGTTTGGCTCCTAGTTAGGATGGACTCATATGGCATGTTCAGTGGGCATACATAGACAAGGAGTGTGCCCACCCCCACAGAGCATTATGCCAAGCAGTACTACATTTCAACAAACGATAATTCTACCAAATCATCGAGATACTAATGAAGGGGAAAATAGATTTTTCTAGGCAGAATGTGTTTGAGGAACTAGAAAGAGGATTCCACAGTTAGGAACACTTGGTTCTCTTAGCAGAACATCTCAGTTCAGATCCCAGCATGCTCATGAGGCAACTCAGAACAGCCTGAAACTATAGTATCAGGAGAGTGAAGCCTTCTGGCCTGCAAGGCACCTATGGGATATACACTTGGCACACACACACGCACACATACACACACACACATCTCCAAAAATCTCCAAAAATTTGTTTAAAAGAAAGCATTTGAAGTTCCACAACATGTTAATAAAAAGTATTGTCCCTGCCTACAAGAAAGATCCGTATCCTCACACAAGCAACCTACGCTGAGTCATTCCATTTTGCCTCATGAATATGAAAGACACGGCATAAGGAATTACAGAAAATATTTCACAAGTGAACTCTAACCTCCATCTCTATAACCTGATCTGAATTTGACACCTCCTAAAGTGCAGAGCTGCTTGGGAAGTGTGTTGTGTAAACACACATCCTGGTGAGATGTAGTGGCAACACCCAAGTATACACAGTCCCAAACTGCGAAGGCAGTTCCTGCTGGTGCTCCTGCATCAAGCACCTTCACTGGGGCTGGTCCAATGGCTTGCCACCTTTCCAATAAATTAAGTATAAGAGCTTGGGTACAATAGCGAGGGTTCTGCCAGCAGCGTCTTTGGAAAATAATTTGTTTTCAAGACAATGCTTAACTGGGCTCTGCTTCACTGAAGTGGGAGTGAAGCAGGCAATTAGGTCTCGCACTGGAAAAACAATCAAAATCTTCCACGGCACAATAGAGAATAGAGCGAACCCAGTCAGTCCATTGACTACCGCACTGAGAAGACCTAAGAGGCCAGAATGCAAATCCCTTGGGTGAGGGCGCATAACCTAGAACTGTGTTCTAGCATTGAGTCTCCTGCCATAGTAGAAGCTCTCAACTCTTTCATGGCATGCAGGGATCTCCAAGCTCCTGGGAAGGTCTATGCTTCTCAATAACTGATTATACCCACTGCAAGCAAATTTCACCTCTCTCAAACATGCGTAAGTCCCCATATTTGATTCCCACCGAAAATATAAATTTACATGTTGTGGGTAAGGGAATCACACATTTCACTCCTAATACATATCAACCGCTTTTTTGGTTTGGGGACTCAAACACTAGGACTTGTGCATGTTAGACAGGTTCTATACCCCTGAGTCACACCCCATGGATCTGCCCAGTTTTTATCGGTCAAAAAAAAAAAAAAAAAAAAAAAAGCAACTGAGTTGATATAATACTGACCAGAACCACATTGTGTATTCTGTTCCCAAGTCACTACACATTTGACTTCGGGGTTTCTCAGCCCACCATTGCATGTGAGAATGGGCCATTCTTCCTTATGAGGGACTGTCCTGGGACTTGTAAGGTGGTTAGCAGCCTCCCCGACCTCTGCCTACTCAACGCTAAAAGCCTCTATTCCCCCGCCACTACTGCTATAACCAAACACCTGCAGACATTATTATCAAATTACCCTTGTGCAGCAGCAACAATCCTCTCATGGAGATGAAGTGATCTAGCAGGAGATTGAAAGGAAATATTTGTAATCAGGAAGATAAATTTATATAAAGCTAAAATATATACTATGAAATCTATATTTTAATTTTGAGATGCTGCACTTATCAAATATCATTTTTGCATTCTGCAGTTATGATTAGAATTTCTTTCGGGTGTGGAGGTGGTTGTGTTCTTAGAAAGCATTTGTGCTCTGGGGAGGCTGAGGCAAGAAAATCATGAATTCAAGGCTGGTCTGAGCTGTATCATGATACAATGGCAGGAGAACACGGCTATCTTTGTTCTGCAAACAAACACTTAAGATGTAGGAAAGAAATTCAGCACCCCCAGTCACGGTAGCTATATATCGATGCATTGAGTTTGAGTTTCTTGCAGTACTGAGCCCAGAAAACTTGCTATCTGCGTGCTGGATTGGGAAGACTTGAACAGCCATCTGCTGTCTCCCCGCCCCACTCTACGAGACCTGCAATGTTCTTATAAGCACATTAGTTACTTCCCACAAGAAATACTTTCTCTGGGATCCCATGTTCCATCTCCTGTTATTTAACAGGAAGGGACTCAGCCTAAAGACCATGCAAATTCTTTTTCTGGGGGCAGAATGCCTGGAATCTGTTTCTAGTTCCGCTAAATGACTTTGTGGTATTAGCCATGTCGTTTTTCCCACTTGGGCTTGATGATCAGTTTGAGGAAGGCTGATTTCCCGCCTAAGTGCCAACAACAGACTCAAAGCTGGGTTAAAAGAGGAACATAAAAGGTTGGCATGGGGAATCAATTGATTCATATTTTGAAAAATTTGGAGGAGGCTGGGGTGCTTCAGGTTTGGCTGAATCCTGCTGTTCTACTAACATTAATCAGTAAGTTTTCTTCAGCTTCCCACTTCCCTTCTCATCTTCCATTGACTTCATTCTCAGACAAGATCCTCTCTTCCCCTTGGTAGAAAGACACCTACAGCCATTCAAGCCTCACACTCTCCCAGAATATGGCTTGGTGAAATAGCTAAATGGGTTGGCAGGGATTGCAAACCATCGTTAAGGAACATTGTTTAAATGCTCTAGTCCGCTGTTTTGCTTGAACTCAACAATGAACACTATTTTATGAAGTCCTTAAGGTTATGGCACCATAGGGGATTTTCGGGTTTCTGCCTATGGTTAGCTACCTCCTTGGGGTTGAATTCTGTGGTGCATGCCAGAAGAGCACCAAGGTGCACTTTTTGGCCACCAGTAAGCAATACTTGTGTAGGTACTAGTAGAATGAACCACGTAAGGCTAAGGTTTAAAGACTGGGGTTCCAACTGTAGCTCCCCAGCTGCTAATGGGGCAAGATTTGATCTCAGCTTCTCCTACCTATAAATGGGAGAGAAATTAGAATGTAATTATTTCTTGAAAGTTTTGTAGGTGTTAAAGGAGAGGGCGTGTGTGAAATTATTTAGTTCCGTGCTCAGCATAAAGCAAGCTCTCATACTACGTGGAATTGGTGAAGCGTGTGGAAGTTAATGCCATTGTCAACCCAAGGAGCTCTAGAATCATCTTGGAGACAAGTGTCCATCTGGGTGTGCTTTGGGGGGATTGCCTAGGTCATTTGAGACGGGAAAACCTACCCATTATGAATAGTGGGGCCCAGAATCTGTATATGCCTTGGTCTTTGCCTCCTGACCGTAGATACAACGTGACCTGCTGTCTCAAGCTTCTTCTGTTCTCATTTGAACTAAGAAAGCAAAGGAAGCCTTCCTTCCATCGGTGGCTTTGGCTAGGTATTTTGTCACAGCAATATGACAAGTAGCTATCAGAGCACTGATCAGATTTATCTTTGTATTCCTTTGTTCCTGGTGCCGCTTTTTTATTTTGTCATGTCTTAAGTGTATCTCTCTGCTCCACCAAATATCCTGACATCCCGTCACTGCATAAATCAATTATGTATTGCCTACACAGAACACTTTAATATCAGCTCCCTATCAATCTTTCCAATGAAAAAGAGCCAGTTGTTTCAAGTGAATTTGGGCCATTGTTCTCCGGCACACCCTCTGTCATCAATTAGGGAAGATATTTCAAATGGCCGGGTAGAGCATCAATTTCGCTGCTACTATTTATCGTTTGGGGAGGAGGAACAGAAATGGTAGCCTTTTCAACTTGTTGGATGAAGTCTCAAAGATGGAGCCTGAATCTGTGTGCACGGCAAAATGGCACTGCGATGGACATGATGGGAGTTGGAGTCAGATTTCCCACCACAGACGGTGTGTGTTGAAGCTTTTAGGATGACTGCAGTGGGTGAAGAGTGAGAACCTGGAGCACGGATAGCAAATCAGCCCTGGACATCTGCCGCCTCTCCTCGTCCAAGGCTATGCTTTTTCTAATGGATGATGTCACTACCTCCCACTGGAAGCAAGTGCAACTAGAATCCTTCTCCACATGGCATTTCAACAGCCATAATCCGTCTATCAGACATTGCATGGAATTGCTTTGTCTGGCTTCAGGTCTAGCTATAACAGAGTTTTTGTAACAAAATCTTACTTGTCTGAAGACAGATATATTAGCAAACTGAATTAGTCCCTTTGCTTAAGGTCATGGAGGATCCAATCGTGCAGTTAATCAGAGTTTGATTTACATGGGGGATCTTGGAAAACCCATGCGCGTACACATTCACATGTGTGCGAGACCATAGAAGCTTAATAAATGACATATTGCTGCCTTTGCATGTACCTCTTTGCTTTGTAAACAATCAGAAATATGGCTTCCTGTCCATTTGCTGAGGACTTCATACTCATTCACAAAGAAGCTGGGGAACCCACTGGGAATGAGGAGTTTCTGACATCCATAACCTGGGAACCAAGCTAGAACATGTCACCTGGTTAGCTGCCTGCCCACACTAAGGTTTTTGTAAGAAAACAGAGTCCACAAAGGGAGCCAGCTGAGTTCCAGCTTTCCTCCCTGTACTTTGGAACCTGCTTGTATCTACACAGATGGTCTCTGTCAGTTGGAATAGTCGGGGCAAATGTAGCCTAAGCCGACGAAAGTAGCAAACGACCTAACAAATAGAGAATAGCACACTGTTTGGGTTGGGGCAGATCTAGGGACTCAGAAATTTTCCAAGTAGTGGCAGGTACCAGCATGCAGAATGAAAGAAACAGCCAAATCAAACTGGAGGAATTCAGAGAAGTGGGGAGCTACCAAGAGTCCCACGATGTTATGATGCAGAGTCACAGTACACAAAGCAACCCCAGGGCTTCCACCGTGTTGTGACTCTTCTTCCCTTGTCAGTATTTGTGGATGTTAAAAAGTTCTGTTGTCTGCACTTCGTGAAATGAATTCACACCGAACAAAATTCCCAGAAGGTTGTGTAAAGAATGATTTCACAGCAACTATCCTATCAGGCTCCTGGAAAGCTGCACTTGAACCTTCGTTCCACCTCAGTCACTCAAAGGAATTTTTTTTTAAAAAAAAGAAATTGGCTTCCAGCCATCCTTGTTCTTCAACATTCGGTTTCAGACATGCCTCACTTTAAAGCCTTACTGCTACGTGGACATCAGCACTGATGCCACAGGACCTGGGCAGGACCCATCTGCAGTCAGAAGCCTTGAAGAAGGGCGGAGGGTAACGTCGCTACAAACATCAAAACAAAATAACAATGAAAACTTTGAACTCTGACCCATGATAGTTGCTATGTGTGGTTGTTCAAAGATGTGCCCTGCTCCTATCTGGAAGAAGCCCTGGGATGGCGGGAGGCACCTTGCAAGTATCTCTCTTGTACAAATTTCCTATATTATTATGGTTATTATTTTCATTCCCATATTACCACGCTATTTGGGCAAGCATTGTGTGTAAGTGCAGGGTGGATTTGAGAAAGACAAGCCTAAGTTTAAGCCCTGCCCTTGACATCTTCCTGACAGTTGAACTTCTCTTCTTTGTTTCCGTTTCCTTGTCTATAAAATGAGAGTATTCTATTGTCACATGTGATGGGAATACATGGCCATCCCAACCTAACGAGGTTGTTTTGGAGACTAAGAGAGATGATGCGAGAAAACAGACCAGTGCAGCGAAGGGAGAGAGATACCATGCAATAAGCAGTACTAGTTACAATGGTGGTAGCTAGAGTTTTATTGTTTGAAGAGAGATCTATGAGAGAATTATTGACTACATGCTCACATTGATTCTGATAAAACTCCATGGCACCCAGTCCAAAGCAACTGAAAAAAAAAAATGTCATCTCTTATATTATTCCCTAACACCTGCAAATGTATTGCATGCTTCAAATCAAACTCCATTTGCCCATGGACTTCTCAGGGATGGTTTGTCATCATTTCAATTATGTTACTGGCCAAGAAGTTTATGATTTAGGCTTTAGGACTGAAGAGATGCCTCGGTGGCTGGGAGCAGCTCTTCCAGAGAACCCAAGTTTGGTTCCAAGCACCTACATTGGTCAACTCGTATCCACCCTCATCTGGCTTCCATGGGAACGTGCACATACTTGTAGGAGCATTCTTAGAGATATATAAATTGAAAACCGAAAAGCCATTTAAACTTTAAAAGTATCTTAATCTTGTCAGCTTTGTGTCACTTTGGTCCCTCCAAAGGGCGTCATTTCTGTCCCTGCAAAGGGTGGCGTGCTAACAGTGGTGTAAGTCCTCATTGCTCCTGTTCATTGTGTTCTCTCCTGCCAGAGAGCTTTTCTTCAGAGACTTACCTAAGCTTCCATTCCTTCAGGGATCTTTCTTTTCTTGTCTACCCTGACCGCTACCAAGCATCCCCTTCCTCCGCCCCTGTAGTGTCCTATGCTAGTGCACACCACTGCCCCACTTTCTATCACCTGAACCCTGCTGGTTCCTCACCCCTCAGAGGAGGTCTCGATGGCGGGGGATCCTTAGGATTCAGCAACACACGTGCCCTTGTTGAACCCAAATCATCCATCTAGGTCACCATGTAGTATATTTAATATAAATTCAGAAAATGCAGTTGCGAAAGTAGCGGCAAGTGTCGGTATCCACCTGAATGTTTGAAAATACCTCTATGTACGCAGTTCTTTGGGAAAGCGCAATTCTTCAGGCATAGACACTTTCCGGGATTGAACCGTTTGTCTGAATCTCATTTGTTTTCCAAACATCCTACCCTCCTCTCCACACCCCAGCTTCATGGGCCACTCCTCCTTGCTCATTTCCGTTAGTTTACTTAGGAACAAACCAGCCGGTCACCAATTCTGATGACCCTAAATACAAGGATACAGTTGGTGATGAACACGTAATAGTTGTCATTGCTCAGAAGCCGATGTCAGGAGGCCGATGCCATGGAGAAAGAGGATCCACTAGTCGTCCGTGTGAAAGGGACCTCCTCTACCCAAGGGCAGTTCCAGGTTACTGCCCACGTTACTGGCATGACCGCTGTTCCTTCTGGCATGGAGCAGCCATGCTTTGCCACATGGGAATCTGCCATGACGTTCAAGTAAACCATGTGATACAATGACTGACCAACTCACTGGCATGAAAACATGGGCCTGTTTTCACATTCTGCTCTAGGCTAAAGGATTTGATCTTGGTGCAGCCACCTTAGTTCTTCACTGAGCATACAAGTCTGAGCGACAGATAATAACGTCTATGAGGACATGGAAATGGGCAGAGAGGCTAGAAAAAGTAGCTCCTGTTTCAAGCAGGCAAACACAGAGGAGAGAAGCCGAAGTTTGGAGAATATTGGTCAGGGGGTAGAAGCAGTGTGTGTGTGTGGGGGGGGGTGTCCACTAAGGTGGGAATGCAAATCTATGTAAAGGTGGGGTTACTTGGCATGTTCAAGCAAGAGAAATAAGAATTCTCAATTGAGTGGAGAGTAAAGATCCAGGTGGAGAGGAGGAAGGGTGCCCTCTGGGTAAGGGAAGTAGGCGAACAGCTACCATCCAGAGAAGGCAGAGCATGCGTAGCATCGTGAGGAGTTCAGATTTCTTTCCCCATACAATGGAAAGTTGTTAGAGGGTGCAAAGATAGGGCCTAATTTCTACCTATGAAATGCCATCTTAACTTCTGTGGGAAAGAGATGGAATCGTGCCAAAGTTGGTGGGCAATTTCGCAAGAACAGTTATTGGGAGACCAGCAAGAAGATGGTTTAGGGAGAGATGAGGAAGGCTTAGATAGAAAGAACTAGACTTTTCTAGACTGATTTTGTTCAAATGGATGCCCTTCTCTGAATTATATTAATAAAGGATCAAGTATCATACTACCAGTGGTATGTATTTGGGATGTTGAAGAAACATCAAAACCATTGAAAAGCTCATCTGGAGCGCCTCATTAACAGATATATTATATATTGTGAGCTGGTTTCAATGTGACTTTCTTAGGATGCTCTCATGACACTCATTGCTGACCTTTGACCCCTCTGTCCTCTTTCCCAGGTCGTCCCATTCCACCTACATCCTCGTCTAGCCTCCTCCCATCTGCTCAGCTGCCTAGCTCCCATAATCCTCCACCAGTTAGCTGCCAGATGCCATTGCTAGACAGCAACACCTCCCATCAGATCATGGACACCAACCCTGATGAGGAATTCTCCCCCAATTCATACCTGCTCAGAGCATGCTCAGGGCCCCAGCAAGCCGCCAGCAGTGGTAAGGAAACTCTGTGGTGTCTGAATGTGTGCTGTGTTGTGCCTGACCTTCGTGAGTCTCCTGCAAAGTGACAACTATTGACACAAAGAAGGGGAGAGGTGCTGTGGGGGGCATCAAGGTGAAACGCATTCGTCATTTTTGTGGTGTGGCCATTCTAAGATGCATCTGTTGAAGGTCACAGCTGTTGGGGAGGTGTTTTACTGATTCAAACAGGCTCTGAGCCTCCTTTGGTGGGAGGATTTTGCCCATGGCTACTTGTGAGAGCGTGCTGGGCTCAAAGGTGAAGTGTAGGGAGACACGGGAATATTGAATTTTGTATTACTCTGATTCTGGTCACAGCCAAGTGACCCTGGACACCCTCATACTCCGTATTTGTGTGCCTCTTAGTTCCCTTGCTTTTTTATCAGTGGCTTCTGACTTCCCCTTCCTTGCTTGTTTTGTATAGTTTTGCGATTAAAATGTGCTCCCTTGGCATGATTACGGAATATCGTTTGAAGACTGAAGTGTTTGGGGTACGACCTCTCTATGACCCTCTGCTGGTGCCCTTCCCTTGAATTTAATGAGCTGATCACGAGGCACTGGGATAAACACAGCTTCTAAATTCAGAGGACTTGTTTGGGTTTTCATGTTCGCGGGACAGGAGGAAGGAACATGAGGTTCCGCTCTACTTTTGAGGATTTTGTGTCTCAACTCCTCCCACTCTTTACTTCTTAGATAGAATTGGCCCAAGCACAACAATAACCAGGCCTTATTTTGGATTTATCTCTTGGTGGAATGTTCACCTGAATACAGAAGAGGGCCCAGGATTTACCTAAGGATTCAATACCCATGACCTGAGGGGAGGCCGTGGCACAAATGAACTACTCTTAACCCAAAGCTTTGGCACTGCCTTCTGAGACAGCCCCTTGTGATGTTCATCAACCCGCTCATTAAGAGCAAGAGAGACGGGCTGGAGAGATGGCTCAGTGGTTAAGAGCATTGCCTGCTCTTCCAAAGGTCCTGAGTTCAGTCCCTGGCAACCACATGGTGGCTCACAACCATCTGTAATGAGGTCTGGTGCCCTCTTGTGGCCTGCAGACATACACACAGACAGAATGTTGTTTTTTCTTTTTTTTATTATTTATTTATTTATATATTTATTTATTTATTAAGGATTTCTGCCTCCTCCCCGCAACCGCTTCCCATTTCCCTCCCCCTCCCCTGATCAAGTCCCCCTTCCTCTTCTGCTCGAAGAGCAATCAGGGTTCCCTGACCTGTGGGAAGCCCAAGGACCGCCCACCTCTATCCAGGTCTCCTAAGGTGAGCATCCAAACTGCCTAGGCTCCCCCAAAGCCAGTACGTGCAGTAGGATCAAAAACCCACTGCAATTGTTCTTGAGTTCTCAGTAGTCCTCATTGTCCGCTATGTTCAGCTACCGTATGCATAATAAATAAATTTTTTAAAAAATTAAAAAAAGAGCAAGAGAGAGATTTGCATGTCAAGAATAGGGGACTTGATCGGGGGAGGGGGAGGGAAACGGGAAGCGGTTGTGGGGACGAGGCAGAAATTCTTAATAAATAAATAAATTAAAATAAAAAAAAAAAAAAAAAGATACCACCTTACACCTGTCAGAATGGCTAAAATAAAAAACACCAATGATAAAAAAAAAAAAAAAAAAAAAAAAAAAAAAGAAAAAAAAGAATACTCTCCGAAAAGACTGCTTTGGCTCTATCCATGAATATAAGCTACCAATGGTCCCAACCTCTCAAATTATAGAGGACCTCCTAAATATATTAGGATGATTCATTCAGAAAATGGACCGATAGACTGCTACTTATGATAGCCTATGCCCTTCTTCAAAGCCAGGCCTGATATATTTAGCGAACTCATATTCTTTTTTTTTTTAAATTATCTAATCAAATCTCTCATCAAATGAGCAATCCATTGTTGATATTATGAAGGCCTTTAATCTACCATAAATCTTTATTAGAACTCATCAGAGCTTCTAGTTTGAGGGAAATGTGATTATGGCACTCTTAAAATGACATTACATCATCGGGGTGATTGGTTTATCATTTGGAGAAGAGACATCAATCATAACTAACATAACCACACAGTAAATGAATTCAACCTTTCTACCGTGGAACAATGACACCGTAATTGCTCAAAATCAGGCTTAAAATGAAATCGGAAAATGCTCTTTCTTCAAATATGATGTTAACTTAATGGAATATATTATGAAAAATTATGTTTGAGGAAATTCTATATAATTAAAAATATGTGGAAATATATTCCCTTTTTTTCTTTCATCAGAACCTGACTTCAGCAACAGCACTATTTTTTCTCTTTTCTTTTTTCTTTCTCTTTTTTCTGCAGCAGAGATTCTGTTGCATTTAATTGAACCACCCTTGCTTCTGTTTTGCTGCTTTTTATTCCATACTATGTAATCGGGATGAATATTGTATTATGAAGGACAAGAGGCTTCTGAAATGAGGTGCACCTGCTGATCGCTTTTGAAAAACAGACAATTATTAAAGAGAAAGTGAGCTTTTAAAAACAACATCCTTTTATGCATGTATGGATGCCCAAGCAAAGATGATTTCCATAAGCGAGGTCAGTTCTTATCGCTGGGCCATTCAGAATGTTTTCTTAGTGATAGCACACAGGGTGATCTCTTTCCTTTTTGGACGGCCGTATCAGATTGTAGGTTGTCAATACAGGTTTTTCTGTTGGCTTTGTATAAAAATCAAGGGCTCATTATCTTGGTGAACGGAACAGATCTGTGTGTTTAGAGCCAAAATTATTCATTTTTCATCAGTTCCACCAATTTGTTCAGCTCACTTAAAAAAACTGATAGTGGCTTTAGCTCCACCAATAGGAAAAAACTGCCACGGCAAATGTGAAGGTCCAAACAAGAGCCGACTTCTCCAGCAGAGCGGAGACAACCTGATTGAATAGTAGCCTTGTTCCCAACAGACTCTTATCGGAGGGTGTGCAAAGGCTAAAGCAAGCAGGTCGCCACTCAGCGTCCTTCACTCCTGCTTGGCTAAATGAGAACTTGCCTGGCTCGTGTATGTGCAGACGTGCTCGCATGTGCATGTATTTCTGGTGGAATGGATTTGGGGTCCAGGGCAAATTGGGGCTTCTATCAAGATCTGAATGCAGTTGCCATGAATTTAAATTTGACATAAAGGATTGAAAATGGAGTTTGACACCAAAGATGCAGACTGCAGAGGGACGCTGGGGTATCTTCAATTGAGTTTGATGAAAACGGCTGAATGTGTCAGGCGTCGTCACAGCCCCAGCACAGGGCCCCTGTGTTTGGGTGTGTTAAGTTTAGCTAAATAATTACACAGAATATTTTTAAGTTGGTCCCTTAGCATTGACACTGGAATCTTAAGATCAGGGAGCAGATCAGACTTTGTTGGGGATTCCCCCCCTTCGTTAAAATACCTTCCAGCATATTCTGCCTATCCGCGGCAGGAAAACATTATTTTTTGCCCTTCTCTTATTATTTTAATGATTTGATGTCGTCAAAGCCTGTCCTTAGGACAGTCACAGCACACATTTATTGCCCAACAGGCCTCTGTTTTGAAGAGATGACCTGGATATAAAACCCAGGAACCAAAAATGTTTTTTCCCAACACTAAAGTTCCTCAAAGCAACAACCATCTCACCTTTTTGTGTCACTGGTCATTATTTTCTATGACTATAGTGCATTCTTTAGCACATGGCACTAAACTCTCATCACCTTTGCAGCCAAGTTGCTCTAACCTTCCACCTGTGCCAACCCAGAGATACACAAGTGTCGTTGGAGAGATGTTTCCAGAACTGATATAACCAGGCCCTGAAACATTTGCTTCCCTATACCTGAGCTCAGGCCAGAAGCTCATCCTCTCTTTTGACCTTCTGCCAGAGTGGATTAGTGCCCATGCTGTGTCTTGTATATGCAGCAGTATACATTAAATCCTCTGATATCACTCATGTGGAAAAACATCTGCATGCCAGCAGCAGCAGAATGAAGGGTCTTACATCTGGAAAAAAAGGAGGCTTCCTTTAAATCATCATTATCAGGTTTGCACTGTTATCAACGCAGTAATAAAATATATAGGCAGTCACATGCTCATCCAAAAGATCTGGCTCACCTCTCTTCCATAGACAGAGTTGAGTTTTGGTTCTTTGTGTAGACTTGGAACGGTCATCGGTAACATCATGCTGAATATTAGAAATTAAAGCAAGAGGCCCTGACAGGAACCTTCCAAAAAGTCCTCAGCAGCAGAGAGAAGCCATCCAAAGATGGAGGGAGGGGTCCACATTTGCAGGGGAACAAATGAGATGTGCCCCAGGTCTTTTGTAAAACAGCAAGAGCTTGGGTTACTCTACTCTACGTGGCAACAGCACGCTCCAGTCTGAAAGTTTCGGTTTGCAGATGGTGACCTACGGATGGCCTTGCCTGCCTCATTTATGGCTTCCTTATCCAGGTGTATGGAAGGCATGTCAGGGCCAGAGGTCAGGTTCAGGTGTCATTTCCCAGGTGCCGTCTACAATGTACTTTTTGAGACAGGCTCTCTCTCACTGGCCTGGGGCTCACTAAATAGACTGGGCTGGATGCATGTGAGCCCCAGGGAGCTACCTGTTTCCACTCTCACAGTGTTTGAATTAAAGGCAGGCAGACAACTGTAACTAGATTTTCACATGTGTTTTGGGCTCAGGTCCTTGGCTTACAAAGTCAGCGTCACACAGACTGAGCTACCCTCTAAAATGTTCTTACCTAGCTATCTTAATGATTGTCCTGTTAATCTGGAATCAAAAAGAAAAAAAAAGTTCTCTTTCTTGTTGTTGTTGTTGTTGTTGTTGTTCTTCTTCTTCTTCTTCTTCGTCTTCTTCTTCTTCTTCTTCTTCTTCTTCTTCTTCTCTCTTTCTATCTATGTGTGTGTCTTCCTATACTTTCTTCTTTCCTGTTCTTTCTTTCTTTCCTTCTTTCTCTCCCCCTCCTCTCTCTCTCTCTCTCTCTCTCTCTCTCTCTCTTTCTTTCTCTTTAACCTCCCTCAAAACAGTTATTTCTAAAACCTCTGAAACTATAATTAGAAGGTGCAAGAATGTACAGGAAAGCCTTGGGGGAGAGCATTATATTTGTTCATCTATATAAATCTGTATTTCTTTATTTAATAGATATAGAAAAAAGTCTGAGTTTTCTGGCAGCCAAGGCAAAAAGAGAAACATAGATTGCAAGGCGCATAATATATAAGAGAAACAAGCAAAGAAGCTGCTTAAGAAAACACTACAATTTTCATTATGAAGTCAGAGAGAAAAATTTCCCTTAGGGAAGGTCATTTGGACATCACACAGATAACCGAATGAGGTTAAGCAATACCTGTAAAGCATATGCAATTTTTCCCCCAAACTGGCTGTAAACTTCCTTTAGATAAGCTGACTGCTCTTGCAGTTTAACAGAGATGGAATAAGTGCTCAAAGATTGCACATTCTAATGGTAGAACTTGGCTTGATCAATGACAGCCCTTAATTCTTCCCACAGCCCTTGTGAACTGCAGATCTCATGGGTGACAGACGTGTGGTACCATTGCTCATTTGATGTTGGTACAGAATTAGCAGGCTCTGTAGTTAGAGCACAGTCCAAAACCATGAAAGAAGATGGCCGATGTACAAATTTTGCTTGATGTTGCTATCCATTCGTGACAAGGAAGGCACCCTAACAGGACCATCTCATCTGTGGGAGAGCTGGGGATATGTGAGACGGCTGCACACCCAAGCACATGGTCTTTAGTTTAGTGGACTTTTTAGGACTAGAGAGTTGGTTCAGTAGTTATGAATACTTGGACTACTCCTGCAAAGGACACAGATTCAGCTCCCAACACCCACAAGGTGGTTCACAACCACCTGTAACTCCAGTTCCAGACAGTCTGATGTCCTCTTCTGACCTTCAGCAACACAAGGAACTCACATAGAACACATATACACATGCAGGCAAAACACTCGTAAAACAATGATGAAAGAAGTTGCTTCTTGTAAATTTAGTTTGGGGAGGGAAAGTCTCATTGAAAATGCTATGGATTTTCTTGCTTTCTTACCCATGGAAGTTTAATTTTACTTAGAATTTCCCCGAGAAGTTTGGAGTAATTATTATGTACTTTAAGAGTATCACTCTGTCAAGTACTCTGTATTCTTCCCCTCCTTCTTTTCCCCTCCCCCACTTTTCTTCTCTGCCCCTCCCTCTCCCAGAGTCATTGTATGTGATGATGGGAGTGCTGATCCCACTTCTCTCTGTACCTCCTCTTCTTCCTCTTAGCTTCATTGCACCCTTTAGCTCCTCCACTGTGCCCTTGTAGCAGATTCATAATTGATGCTTAATAAACATTTATTGAGATGATGAATGTCATCAATAACAACGTTGCTTTATTATATTTACTGCTTGGCATTGTATATGCTAGAAAACAGTGGAGAACTTTATGGGAAGAAGATACCATAGGTTATATTTATATATTAGATATATATACATTTCCATATATATGACATTAAATTTCCCTTTTTTGCTTGTTAAGTGTCTTTAAATAATAGAGCATCTGTAAATGATAATGTTGCATTACATTTTTTTAAATTAACTAGTAACACAAGATCCTGGAAGCCCTGGGTGGATTACAGATGAGGAGGGCAGTCCTAGGAAGCTAGCCTTGAATAGGGGATGCTGGCTTTGGGTTCAGCATTCATTGACTTTTCTTAGGGTCAAGTAGCACTCACTTTCTTAACTTGGATTTTTTTTCCACCTGTGTCACTGAGTTCCAGTTTTTCCCCGCTCCCCTAAGATACCTGGACCAGCCTTTCTGAGTTATCTTTCGCTTCTTCCTTGAGCTCCTACAGCAGTTTGCAGTACCTGCATTGCCAGTCCACTAAGCAGTATAGACTGACTCAAGGATGCTCTGAGCTGGCACAAGGAGCTTTTCTTTCTTTCCCCCATCACAGAGCAGAACCCCCATTCCTTTCTCCCTTCCTGGAAGTTTTTATTCTGAGCACATGAGCACATTTCCTTAAGACCTTTTATTTAATCCTCACCATATCCCGTGTAGCAACGATTGCCATCACAGCCCCTTTATAGCTGAGAACACCGTGGCGTAGGAATTTGGACACTTGTCAATGTTGGTCACAGAATGTGAAAATAAAGAGCCTAAACCTTAAACCTAATTACAAGACAACTTCCTAACTACAGAGTCTTTCTCTACCTGCCTTCTGGCAGATGTTGACCTAAGAATATGTGCGTGGCATATTGAGGTGTATGACAGACAGTGGAAGCTTGGTATCAAAGGCCAGGGATTACAGTTTTAGAAAGGTCGAAGGCACCAAGTATACATCACAAAATTCCCTCTACATCTTGGCTCCTCACACCACACTCTTCCAGGGAGATTCTCATTCCAGTTCAGGGGTCCTAAGAACTCCTGATTTCTCATCTCATGCACAGCTTACCATCTGGGGAGCATCTGCATAAGGGGGAAAAGGCTGAAGTAAAAGTTGGAGAGCTAGACTTTGTCTATATTGTTTTAAGTTTTAAAGATATGTGTTCCACATTGAACACACTCCATATTCCTCAACCCTCTCTTGATCCTCCATACTCTCCTACCTTTGCCGCTCCCCCATACTTCCCTCCCTGTCCTCATCCCATGTCCATTCTCCCCCCATTTTTACCCCATTTTTTCTCTTTGCTCTCTAGACAAATCCACTTTCATTTTTTTCCACGTATATGTGATTTTCTAGGACTGTATGACATCTAGGAACCACCAAAGAGGAAAGGCAGAGGACATTTGTCTTTCCAAAACTTCACTTAATATGAAAGGCCAAGTCCACCTTTCTGCAAATATCACAGCTTTATTCTTTTTTTAATGACTAAATATGTATGTATGTGCATACATATTTATATGTGTGTATATATGCCACATTTTCTATATCTACTCCTCTCTTCTTGAGCATCTTCGCTGGTCCATAGTTTAACTGTTGCAAATAATACTGCAGGAAGTGTTAATGTGAAAATATCTCTGTGGCATCTTTACTTGGGGTGTGTAGGCAGAAGCTGTTTGTTCATTTCCAGGCTGCCCCGAAATAACGACACAGAAACTATATTAATTACAATACTGTTTGGACAATAGCTTAAGCATATTTCTAGCAAGCTCTTACATCTTAAATTAGCCTATTTCTATTATTCTGTGTATTATCATGAGGCTCATGGTTTGCGGGCCAGGTTTGGGGGTGCATGTCTCCTTTGGCAGCTACATGGCGTCTCGTTGACTCCACCCACTTTCTCCTCTATCTCTGCTTGGAATTCCTGCCTTGCTTTATTCTGTCCTACCATAGGCCAATAGGAGCTTCTTTATTAATCAATAGTAACAAAACATACTCACAGCATACAGAGGGGAACCCCACATCAGGGGTCCTTTGTGTCAAGACCCTAGTGGAAATTTAGTAGATCTAGCTGGGAAATTTAGTCAATCTAGTTTGGGCTTTTGGAAAACCTTCATACTAATCTCCACAGAGGATGGAGACTTTGCATTCCCACCAGGAGTGTTGTCCACATCCTTCTCAGCATTTGTTGTTTATTTTCTCAATGACTGGCATTCTGACTAGAGTCAAATGACATCTCCACATAGCTTTGATTTGCATTTCTTTGATGGCAAGGGAGGCTGGACATTTTTTTCTGTGTCTATTGGCTATTTGTGTTTCTATCTTTTTCAAACTCTCAGTCTATCTCATTAGCCCTTTTAGTCACTGGGTCTGTTTGGTTTCTTGTTACTTAGATTTTTGTGTTCTTTGAATATTATAGACATTAATCCCCTGTTAGACACACAGCTAGCAAAGATTTTCAGCCATTCTTAAGTAATTATTTTTTTCCCACTCAGGTAACTTCGAACTTTGCTCCACCAAAGATTTTGGGTTTTGGAATTCCCATTTGTTGGTTGTTGTCCTTATTTCCTTGGTGTCTAGAGTTTGATTGAGAAAGAGAACTTGACCTTTCCATATGCATTATCCCTGACTCACAGCATGTGGTCTTTCTTGGCCTCAGTTTACCTGCCTGTTATTGGTTATTGGCTTGAAAGATCACTAAGCTTCCTTCTTATGCAGCATTCTGTTTGTGAGTTTCTTATGCCTACCTGCACCAATCTTTCTCCCCTCTCTCTCTCTCTCTCTCTCTCTCTCTCTCTCTCTCTCTCTCTGTCTCTGTCTTCCTCCTCCTCCTCCCTCCTTCTTTTTATCTCTTCCCCCTCACCCCTCTTCCTTCTCCCTCCCTTGCTTGCCCTTCCCTCTCCTCTGTCTCCCTCTCCCTCTTTTTCTCTTGGTGGATGGGCTTCACCAATGCCAAACTTAGATATACACAGTTACACACTGCAAATCTTTGCATATTGCCTGTATAAGTTGAGAAGTATCAGGGTATTGTAACAAAGATGAAAATGGTGACAGTAAGCTCAACAACGGGGAAAACCATAATTCTACCAGCACGAACTTCAGGTTCTAGAGACTCCCAACCCAACTTCCAGAACAAAGTCTCCCATGCCAAGATTTGACAACGGGTGTACCCTCAAGCCCAAGGTGCTGCCAACTTGCCCAACAATGGTGTGGAGATCAGATTTTCTCTTCTTTCCATTTTTCCTTCCTTGAAAAATTCATATAAACTACGTGGGCATGTATAGTTTGCCCGTCCCCCAGTTTGCAGCCCGGCTATACCTGGGACAATGCTTTTGCACCACACTGCCCGTAAGCACACAATGGAGATGGACAGGTAATTCCTTTGGAGATGCACAGTGGGGAAGTGACAGCCAGCAGAGAACTGCTTCTCCTCAGCAAACAATCTGGATATTGACACAAATCCCAGGGTCGATCGGCACTGTGTATCTTCTGCCTCTCCATCTCTGTCCCCGGCTTCTGGGTACATAAGAAGCGATGTCCCAGCAAAGCACAGCCTGCTAACAGCATGCAAGGCCTTAACAGTTTCCTGCCCTCGCCCTTTAAAACAGAACTCCCAACTCTTTAACATTCCACATTTAACTCAAAGTGCAACGTCCTGTATAAGCTTTAATAGTCATTTTACAATACAGCCTAGTATCTTATTGACATGGACTCAAAATTTTTTAAATCACAGTATATGTGTATTTTCCGATGGAAATTCCTTAGTCCCACCAGATAAACAAGATTTAAGGATTCGTGTGTATCTTTTAAAGTGTGGGCTTTGAACTCCTTACTGCTTGAATTCAACCTGTTGTTCAGATACTTTTTGACATGTTAAAATTGAACAGGATATAACTATTTTTAAAAATGGTAAATCAGCACAAATCATTAAATGATATCCTAATGCCCCCAAATATCTTGAAAAAAGATTTTGAAAATTCAGTGGAAAAATTTAGTTTAAAAATCAATTGAAGCAGAGATTGGATTTGATATTATTTTTCAAAATGTTTGTAAAGCTCAGTTGCGTTGACATGGAATAATTGTAAGTATGGAGTACAAAAATGTACCTCACATATATAATATGTAATCTTGGGGCTTCCTTTTTAGTTTAACAAATATTTAAAAGTAGTGAAGATCTGTCCAGGGTCTTGGACAGGTGTTTGACTCTTGAGTTGGACCCTAAACAAACAAACACTTTTACAATGTACTGTTTGGAAGTATCAAGAATTTCAAAGATACACATAACAGGGTTTGATAAATCAGCCCCACCACCACTTTCCGTTTCCAATTCCATATACTCTCTTTAAACCTGCTGAGTCCACTTAGTGCTGTCAGCATGTGTGTGGGTGTCGGGGCACCCTCTGGACATTCCTAAAGACTGATTCCCCTGCCCACAGCAGCCATCAACTGCCAATAGCTCAGCCCCTTAACTAAAGTGGGACTTCATGAGCCCCTCCCACATCCTGGCTGGCTTGATCTTGTATAGGTCTGATGCCAGCAGACACAGCCAATAATGAATTCTAACACACACTTCTCAACTGTGGTTTAAAAAAAATATATCATGAACGCTATCATTTTTTTTCCCGTACTTTGCACATAACTCTGTGCTCACACTGTGTGGAACCATCCATCTCCAGGATTAGTTTCATCCACCCCAACAGATGTGTATGCATTTCTAGTGGAATGGATTTGGAGTTCAAGGTATACTGGGAATTCTATCAGGATGTGAAAGCAGTTGCCATGGATTTAAATTGACATAAAGGATTGGAAATAGAGTTTGACACCCATTAACCTCCCTTAGCTCCTGGCAACCATCATTATATTTTTTTTCCCTCTGAGTTTGGCCACTCTGGGGCCTCATATAAATAGAATCCGGCTATGTTTGTTCTTTCATGGGTGACTGATAGTTCACTTAATGTAATGCCTTCGGGTTCCATCCTTGTTGTAGCAGGGGACAGAATTCCTTTCCTTTTAACATGATTAATTTCTATTGTGGATATTCTGTGTGTCACGCTTCTTTAGCTACATGCCCATCAGTGGACACTCAGATTGGGCCACCTTTTAGTGGGACCTGTTTGAACTTTGACTCCTTTGGGGATTGTTCTCCCTGGTAGAACCACTGACTCATGTAGTAGAGCTGGGTTTAAAATTCTTGATGAGCTGCCGTACTGTTTTCACAGTGGCCACAGCATTTGCCATTCTTCCAGGAACCCACCAAGATTTCAGCTTTTCTACTAGTTTCTGGATGTTTTTTCTCAGTGGCAGCCATTCTGGTTGGTCTAAAATGTCATCTACTATGGCTGTGCTTACAGTCCCTAGTGCCTAGTGCTGTCAATATTCTTTCAAGGGCCGTGGAGATGGCTCAGCAGGTGTGGGTACTTGTGGCAAAGGCTAGAGACCAGATTTTGATCCCAGGGACCTATACAGCAGAGGGAGAGAACTGTTCCTGTAGGTTGTTCACTGACATCTACTCATGTGGTTTGGCATGCATGACCACACACACACACACATACATACATACTCATACATACACACACACACACACACACACACACACACACAGTAAATACATAAATGTAAAAATCTGTAAATCTTCATTTAAGACATTTGCTCCATTTTTAGTTGAATTGTTTGGTTTTGTTGTTATTGACTGATGGGAATTCACTTCATAGTCTGGGTCTCAGTTGCTTCTCACATACCTAAACAGCAGATATTTTCACCCACTCCCTGGGTTGTCTTGCATGTTGTGGATAACAGTCTTTGAAGTGCCATTTTAGCCCAAGCTAGTTTTCCTTATTGCCATGCTCCTGGTGTCATACAACAAACACTTGTAGGGACTAATTCTATGGGACTCATGTTCTGATGTCTTTTCAAATGGTGACTCGTTCAATCCTTACCATGAAGAAAGACAAAAGAAGTCCAGGGGACCAGCCTGTCACTAATCAGGGGACTTAGATGGTGTTGGGAACTGGCCTGCATTCACAGTTAGGTCAAGGTGGGTTTGTTTGTTGAGTGCTAAATCTCAACACTGCCCAAGGCCCCTCTGTGACTGGTGAACAGATAAAATGAAAGAAAAATGCTTCTTGACAGCATCCAAATACAAGCAAGTGAATGCCAACAGTCTCTATAAGCCTAGTTCTGTTACCACATCAAAACACTCGAAG
This sequence comes from Microtus oregoni, assembly GCF_018167655.1. Lineage (NCBI taxonomy): Eukaryota > Metazoa > Chordata > Mammalia > Rodentia > Cricetidae > Microtus > Microtus oregoni. The sequence continues at coordinate 11,977,122 of NW_024543086.1, forward strand.
CTTGCTTATACAGAAGAGAGGTGCATGGAGCTCATGACTTCGAAGTCTCTAACTGTAACATCAGCTCTGGCAAGGGCCCCTTGCTGTATCACCTCAACGGCAGATGCCATTAGAGTGGCAGGAGCATGTAAGAGTTGCAAAGTACAGGAGAGCAGCCAGACTTCCCATTAGGCCTATATCTTAAAGGTCCCCGCCTCTTAGCGGTACCCATTCGTTGACAGCACCAAATACAGGAGTGGATCAGTTCCTCTGAACCTGGAAATCGCCTCACATAAACCCTTCCTCACACTTTGATTCAAACACCGGTCACCCCACTGTGTGCCTCTGCCTCACTGGAATAGGTGAATGCATTTTGCTTGGCCCCCTGTGTTCCCTCCTGGTAGTGCCTTGCTGGGGCGTACTGACACCATTATGCTGTAAATTTGGATTATGATCCTGGCTTTACAGGTGGCAAAACAGTGACTCAGAGACAGTCTGTGACTTGTGTAAGGATGTGTACACGCTGCTATTAAGAAAGACAAAACACTGAACCAAAGAGATCAGTCGCCAGAAAAGTTGATTAGCATATGCAAATTGAAGCAACAAGTGTAAAGATGATTCTAGAGGTGCTGACCCATGGATGAGAGTGCTTACTGTCTGAGCATTGGGACTTGACTTGGGTTCCCCCACACCTACAATGATGATGATGATGATGATGATGATGTCACGGCCATACAGGCTAGTAACCCCAGCACTGGGGCTCAGAGTCAGGAAGATGGCTAGGATTTTAATGATCAGTCACCCTGCAGAAACAAACAAAACACAAACTACAGACTCTGTGAGAGGTTCTGTCTCAAGGGGATAAGAGAGAAAGTGATAAAACGGGACACCAAGTATCCACCTGTCACTCAACACAGGTGTACTGGGTGAGTGTGCCAGCACACACACATACACAACCTGCTAAAAAAAATTCTATGCAAATCATATGTTCAAAGCTAAATAAGTTGTCACCGTTGCCTACATGGCTTATGTGTCTGAGCATCATATCCAAGCGTGATGGGGCCAAGGTGGACCAAATGATGCTACTACGGACTCGTGAAAACACAGGGGAAGGGAGGGGGTATGAGTGGAGTGAGCAGGTGTAGAGAAAAAGCCCAGCTTTGCACCTTCTAGGGGGAGAAGTCACTGAGCAGCTCGTTTTTAAAATATGAAAACCCAAGAAATAGCAGCAGTGCATGCTATTTATAGACCTAGAGATAAATACCAAAATAATCAGCTAAAAAAAGGAGAATGCAGTTGCTGCTGGGCTGGAAGAAACCAGTGGTGATGGAAAGGGCTTGCTATTTTTGAGCCAAATATCGTAGAACTGCCTGATTCCTCAAACTGCACATTTTTCTTGTTTGCGTGGAAAGAAAACATTTTAAAGGAAAACACAGAAATGGGGCATGAAAAATACTCAATGGGCTGTTTGGACCCCGGAATTGGGAACCATGTCCCTTCTCCAATCTATTTTCTTCCAGTACATACGTACTGGTTAGGGACGACTTGTTTGAAGTGACACTAGGAACCTCAGCCTTTGGCGTCTATGGTTTAGAAACCCTGCAAAGATGCTATGGTGTTGCCTCTCTACCCCACTCCATTCCAAACCCCAGACCTAAGAACAGAGACAATTCCACAACTATCCTTTGGCTCTGTTACTGAGTCCCATCTAAGTGTGAAGCTTCCCTAGCCGTGTCTGCCCGGCAAGAGCATCCCCTTGTCAGAGTGGCGAAACAGTCTCAGAGTCTGCCTCATTCAATTTAGCACCTCATTACACTCTAATTTGTAATAGTCTCTTGGTGTTTCATGCATATAAGTCATCTGTGTCAACATTAAATTGTCACCACTTAAAGACAGGGGTCACTTCTTCAGTTGGCTTATATCACTTAGTATCTTTCAGGGACTGAAATCATCATAACATCCTTGTTGAGACAGCTTTAAAAGGACAGCATCAAAATGGGGCCAGCAAATGTGGGGTACATCCTCACAAAAGGCCTGTTGATGGCAAGTCGCTGTAAGGTTAGATCCAAGGGCCCCTGCTGTTGTGGGTAAACCATTCACCTCTAAGAGAACAGAAAAATAGCCCTCCATCTTCATACGACCCTCTTCTCCCACGAAAGTCTGTGGGGCTCACAGTCTCTTTGTCCTCACAGGAATACCAGTCACAAAGGGTACTTCGTGATCATCCAAAATTAATTCAACTGAATGATATCTTCAAGCAAAACCACTAAGTCCAAACAAGGTCACCTTCCAGATCATACATTGTGTGGAGTAAAGGATACAGTTCCACCCACAACAGTATCCGATTCGATGCCAAGCAGTATAGTCCTGTACAGGGTGTTCATCCCTGTCTGCTAGCTGGCCTAACTATGATCCCCTATAGTCCCTATTAGATTCCAGCTCTCTGAAGGTAAGAACTGAATCTCCCCAGTGGTCCGCTGTATTCTTTGCGTGTAGCCAGAACTGAGCTTGACAGGTTTCATAGGCTCAACAATCTGGTGAATAAACAAATAAGTCATGCATAAAATCAGAGAAAGAAGTAATATGCAGAAGTAGTTTTAATGTCCAAAGAACGGTTTAAAAAAAAAAAAACAACTGTGGGTGTGTGGGTGCAGACCCTGGCTCTTGGTTGGTCCCTACCAGGAGAGGGAAGGAATAAAGGAGGCTTCTCTGGATGATGAAAAGGCCCTGCTTTGGATGGCAAAGAAAGCCAGAAGCAAGCAAAAGAAAGCCATGTAGTTAATATTTAAACTCTAGAATCTGAATAACCTAGCAAAGCATAGAAAAAGTATTTTATGTGGTACTTTAGAATTTCAGCACCAACCTCTCTGATGAATTGCCCCAGGGCCAATACCAGCTCTCTCTTTTGCTGCTTCCATCAAATACTTTGTTTTATGATCTCTGTTCCTCATTACTTATTCCTTCTTGGTTTCTGTAACACCAAAGATGAGAAGATGACGTGGCAAACACGTGCCCGATACTGACGCATTTACGCGGTTATCACTTACAATGAATGTTTTCTGCTAGAGTTGTATTTTAGCGGAAAACAGCAATTGTCTCCAAGACAGCATCTTGGAGTTAAACCAATTCTTATGAGCAAACACTCAACCATGGAGGCCAACAATAAAAGGCAGTGATCAATAGTTCTCGTCTTCCATCTTCCCCTCTGGAGACAGACTTTGTATTCCTTCACTTAGAGTCTCCTGATGGTAGAGCTCCTCTTTCGTGTTCCAGCAGGACAATCAGGTCCCTTTAGAAAAGAGCATATCCCACCTCCCGCCTCACTTAGGAGTGATGGAGATGCATCTGTGTATGCCGCAACCCTTTCAAGTCCCTGTTCCTGATCTATACTGCTGTCCAACAGTGGGCTGAGAGATGGGGGGACTGGACTCCTCTCCCTTCCGTGCCACCTCCCCAAATAGTTCCAGGATGCATTTGGTGGCATTCACACTTGACTGGAATCGCATTTCAATCTGTTCCATCTGATTGGACATGGTGTTTTCTTCCCGTCTGTGGTAATGGAGCACTCATTCCCAGTTCCCAAGGTTATTTTCATCTCAATGACCTTTTCCATCTCACTGGGGTGTCTGTCCATTGCCCACACACCTTCCCCTTTACCCTGCCTGCTAAGGATGTTGCTTTACATGTGACTTTTTCTGCAGTAAACCCTGTCTTTGATACATTTCAATCAGCGACTTTGTTGCCTAGAATAATCACTGAACTTTCTGTGCTTAGATTTCCCTCTGTTTTTCTGTAAGTTCTTCTCTTGATCTTCCTGCACCAGGTCAAGCAATTTGCTTTACTAGGATGGAAACCTAAAGGATGGGTTAGGGCCTCATTAAGATATTGGGATGACCAGGTTTTTATTTCTTTTCCTAACCTCTGTACCTTCTCGTGAGGCCTGAAAACTAGTTAGAATATAAGAGACAAGATCTGTTGTGAAAATAATTCACAGGGAGGAGAAAAAGACATATTACACTAGGCAGCTGTGGCCTTTCCTGCCTCTATTTATTGATCTCAAATTGCTGAGAGGGTACTGAAGATAAAAAGAACCTGTAAGACAAAGAAAGAAAATCGCCAGGAGAAGAAAGAGCCCTGGAGATGGTGGAAGATGGGAAAACTGCAGAACCCTTCTTTCACCCAAAACTCGCAGTGTTGAAATAGGAGCGGCAGGGCTGCATCCCCGGCACCCGGCCGCCCCCACGGCTAGCTTTACTCAAAATAATTATACACAAACTGTATTCTTTTCAGCACCACTTGGCCCATTTCTATCTAGCCTCTTCTAGGCTAGCTCTCGCACCTGGACTAGCCATTTCTAATAATCTGTTTAGCCCACGAGCTGGCTTACCAGGAATGATCTTAACCTGCATCTGTCTGGAATGGGAGAATCATGGCGACTCTCTGACTCAGCTTCTTTCTCCCAGCCTTCCGTTCTGTTTACTCCACCCACCGAACGGTGGGCCTATCAAATGGGCCTAGCAGTTTCTTTATTGCTTAACCAATGAAATCAACAGATTGATATATGACACTCCCCCATCATCGCAGTATCGCGAGTATAACCCTTTCCCTCTTGGGCACTCTGGTTTGTACTTTATGGCATTGGGAGGATGTGGGCCAGATGTTTCAGAAAAAATCTCTTCCAACTTTGAAATGTCATGATTCTAAGCAAAGAATGAGAATGAAGCATAAGACAACCTCCTGGCTCCCAGTGGAGTGCTGAGGGGCCCAAGCCGCCAGTTTTCTTTATATTTCATTCATTCGTTCTTTCTAAGTTGAGCTGCCCAGGATTGTGTCTTAACTTCTGGATTCCAGTGGTCCTCTTGCCTCTGCCTTCCAAGTGGCTAGCGCTGTAAGCTCACAACACTGTGCCCAGAGATTTCCCTGTCTTTAAAAACAGAGGCATTTCTCTCCCCCAAAACAGGAAAGTAAACTCCAGCCCTTTTCTGGATAATAATGAGGATGAGGATAGTAAATAATTATCATTGTCATATTTATATAACACTTCCTATTCAACGCACAGGATGTTTTGAACAAATGTGACCTTGCCAGCACATTTGTTATATTTTCCCTGTTAGTTTATACAGATAGATGTGTAAGTGCATACACAGACACATACATACATAGATGCATACATAATTCAAAGATGATAGATACTGACATACATAGATATATACATACATAGGTACAGAGCTACATGCACATACATACACACACATACATACATACATACATTCATACATACATACATACATACAATTTTTAGGTGGTGACATTAAAAAGGCAAAAGATTTCATATATACATTCCTAAGTCTGTCTTTTGAGGTAATCCCACAGCTGTCAAACCCCTCCTACATTCCATCATGGTCGTGGATAAGAAGCTGCCCGTCTCTGATGGGGAGGATTTTCCCATCTGCCTGATTCACCTAGCTGCTGCAGCATGTGACTTTGTGGTTCTAGTAAGCTAACCCTTGGGCCTGGATGATGATGATGATGATGATGATGATGATGATGATGATGATGATGATGCTGAGTCTGACCACGCCTCCACTATCATCACTAATCACGGTCCCCACATTGTGGTACCACTCTCACCACTAGAGAACACGAGCGTGTGCATTATTTTGTTATTTCATTTTTGTTCACCGTAGCCATGTGGTAAGAAGTCTGGAGGTGCTTTTACCCCACATAACACGTTACTAATATGAGGGTTGAAGAACTCAGCATCAGGCCCTAATTGGCTGAAGAGCCTCAAATGTTCCATTGGCAAGTCATGTGCCATAGATGCTGGCATTTCTTGATGTTTTCCCCCTGCTGCTATTGTTGAATAGGGCTTACCTATTCACATGCCTTAAGCTGTGGTTTATTTATGCATTTTCTGGTTTTGCTGTTGTTTTATTTGATTTGAGCCTCATTATATACCCAGTCCAGGCTAGCAAATGACTCATGATTCTCTTGCTTCAGCTTACTGAGTGCTAGTATTACAGATGTGAACCATCAACCCGGCCCCTCATTTTGTGCTATATGGAGAAGATGGATACTGGTTGGCTGATACCCACAATTTTAATACTGATATCATCACAATACTGTGTTAATATAATCTTTACATCTTGGGCTTATGCTGACCCCCAAACACATTTTCATCTTCATGGCTGCTTTTCTTTGGTTGCCTCTTAGCTCTTGGAAGCTTTACCAGCTGCCTGTCAGTTCCGTCTAGCCTGTACTATCCATGATGGATGTTTTGTAGCTTTCACATGAAGCTATAATTGCCAAAAGTCAAAGGACTTTTCTCATTCCGGTACTGTTCTCATTTGGCTTACTGACAACTGCGCACAGCTAGGAAGGGGACAGGAACTGGGTCACTGGAAGGGTAGGTCAGTGTTAGAGATTCTGGGCTATGTATTCTTATAGCACAGCTAGGTTTTCTGAACGTCGAGGCTAAGGTGCTTGGAAGTAGAATTAGACTCTAGCTTTTGCTGTATTGCTCCTGTGGATACGGGAGTAGTACAACATGGAAAATCGTATCACCTCCAGCCCTAAACTTGATGCTCAGACACCGTGGACCAGCAACAGATTCTGATCAAACAGCTGTGATGTGTCCAGTGTGTCACGGCACTGGGCATTGCCTGGTCTGAAGCTCCATCATTAAATTGGGCCTCCTTCTGACATTCATGCGGACAATAGTGACTCTGCTACCTTCTCCTGTGCATTTCGTCACAAAGGCACAGGATCCACGTGAGATTTGTTTAATCAGAACAACCCCAAGGTTGCTAAAGCGTGGCTGGAGTCTAGTCTGCTTTGGAAAAAAATTCCAACTTTCACAAAGTGAAACATGCCTATGCTGGGTAAATTCTATGCTGTCTAGACTTCCCGTGTGTTTCATTGTCAAGTGCCACAGACCTTGGTGTAGAAACTTAGGACAGATATCGACAGATATGGGGCTACAGAGATGGCTCGGTGATCAAGAGCAGTTGCTGCTCTTGCGGAGGACCTGGGTTCAGTTCCCGGCACCCACACAGCAGTAAATGACACCTTCTTTTAACTCTAGTTCTGGGGAATTCATTGCCCTCTGCTTGCCTCTGCAGTCATAGGGCGTGCATATAGTGCATATATATATATATATATATATATATATATATATATATTCAGGTAAACCATTCATACACACACAATACTTTTAAAGAAATGAGCCAACAAATGGGATATACTTTTACTATAAATGACACTGATGACAAGGACACTGTAGGTTCAATTATAGCCTTTCACAGGAGAAAAATGGTGGTGATCTTTAAACATGGGCTTGGTTCTTAAACCTTAGTGATGGAGAAAGTCAACGTGAAAATGCAGATCTCAGAACGAAGGAAGTAAAGCACACACCTCATAAGATAAATCCATTTCTCCATGGGTACTGGAGACTCATGCTCAGGTGCATCCCTGCCTGGAGCTGCATGTTTGACAGTCTGAACAAAACTGTCTTGGTCTTCTAGAAAACACTCCTATGTTAAAACACAACCATTTTTTTTTTCCTGAGAGGCCTCTAGTCAATGGGTTGTTTTCCCTTCTAAAATGAATAGACCAAAATGAGCACCTTGTTGCCGAGCTGTAGACGCAAGCAGAGACCAAAGGAAATGCTTACAGGATACAGTATGACAAGCACCATCCCACCGTGCTTCCGGGTGGAGGTCCACTTGCAAACCTATTGTAAAGGACAAACACAGCAAGAGAGCTCGAGAACACGGGGCCAGGATAGGTGGCACATTCAGTAACAATGATTATAGTAAATTATACGAACCTGAATTTGCATCGCCAGAACACAAGTAAAAAACCTGAAATGCTGTGGTGTGCATTTGAATCCCAGCACTTGGGAGGCAGAGGCAGGAGGATCCCTGGGACTTGTTAGCTAGTCAATTTAGCCAAACAATTGTGCCATGGGTTCAGGGAAAGAGACTGCATCGAAAACTAAGGTGGAAAGTGATCAATGCAGCGGTACTCAACCTGCCTAATGCTACGGCCCTTTAGTACCGTTCCTCATGTTGTGGAGACCCCCAGCCATACAATTATTTTTGCTTCTCTTTCATAACTCTAATTTTGCTGCTGTTATAAATTGTAATGTAAATATCTGAGATGCGGGCTTATCTGACATGTGACCCCTGTGAAAGAAAGGGTCGTTCCACCCCAAAGGAGTCATGACCCATAGGTTGAGAACCCCCGAATTAATGAATGCCACCCAGAATCCATCTCTGGCCTCCACATGTGTTCATATGCGCTCACACAAACACACACATGCATGTACCATACATCACACATGTATAGACATGCATGAACATGCATTCTCCACACACACACACACACACACACGAAGTACAGTGTCAGCGTGCTTGGGGAAAATGTCAGTGCTGACACACTCCCATCTGCCTCCATCACTGCTGCAATCACCAGCTCTTAAGAGCTGCCGAGTCTATGCCATATTCTCGTCTCCATTTGGACTGTTGTTACCCTGGGCAAGTTGTTTAATTAACTTCTCTGTGTTTTAGTTTCACCATTTATAACACAGGGATAATTATACTTCAAGATAATGTGTGGGAAAAAAATGCCTCTCCATTGCACAGTGAGAGGCAGACAGCAAGTTACCATTATTGCTTATTAATAGTAATGACGCCCTCCATGGACACAGGAATCAGCACTTCTGCCCATAGAACTCAGAACCTTCATTCACATTCCCTCATTAATCCTGACAGGAACTCTGAGGCTCTGCTGGAGACTGCACGGCTACAGACTTAGCTCTGGGCTGGGTTTCTTCTCTTCTGGTCTTTCCTGTCTTCAGCAGCAGCTGCTGATACACGTGGGGTTAGGGCTATGCAGAACTCCCACGTATGTGATAAACACAAGGGGACTTCTGGGTGGGCTGGTGGTGACTTGGCAACCATTCAGAACCAGAAGTTGGCAAAACATAGCAACCGTTCGCCTGCTTTATGTTCAGGGTGTGTGTGTGTGTGTGTGTGTGTGTGTGTGTGTGTGTGTGTGTATGTATTTTCATTTTCATTGCTCCGCTCCTTCCTCTAGTGTCCACACCAGTTGCAGGTTGGATGATAGACCTGAGATACTCAACTTCAAAGCGGCCAAACTCACTCTTTAACTTTCTCTGCTGTAGTAGGGAGTTCCACTCATACGCAGCTAGTCCCACGGATCAAGACCCCTGCTGTGTCCAATTAGACTTTAAAGGGGAGCAGCCTCTTTAACATTGTGAGTTTCTGGGGGCTATTTATCTTTCCTTTTGGCTTATCACAACTCTTAAATTACCTCGGCATATGCTTCGTTGCCAGTATTTTTCAACTCATTTGCCACAGGTAACATTTTTTTTTTTTTTAGGTTTTGTTTTGTACGATGTATTCTAAGATAGTACTGGGGGTGGGGAGATGTTCGTTAACAAAATAAAGAAGGAAATAATCTCCGGAGCTTTTAAAAGTAGTAGGACAGTCATTTGAGTGTGAGAAGAACCATAAGCAAGATTCAGAAACTGAGGTCAGGTGTTTGCTTTGAATTTTATTAACCTGGTTCGTGTGAATCTACAACTCAGAATCCAAACAGGCTTAGTATGCTGTTGGGTGTGGTAAAGCCATGCATGATACAGTCAGTAGCATAGTATGGTGTTTAGTACAACTCAAGACTGAGCCCCCACTGTCTTAGGATTTCTATTGCTGTAAAAAGACACAATGACCATGGCAGCCCCCCGCCTTTTTTTTTTTTTTTTTTTTTTTTTTTTTTTTTTTTTTTTTTCCCGAGACAGGGTTTCTCTGTGGCTTTGGAGCCTGTCCTGGAACTAGCTCTGTAGACCAGGCTGGTCTCGAACTCACAGAGATCCGCCTGCCTCTGCCTCCCGAGTGCTGGGATTAAAGGCGTGCGCCACCATCGCCCGGCTGTTGTTTTTTTTTTTTTTATGTGCATTGGTGTTATGCCTATATGGGGTTTGAGGATGTAAGATCTTGGAGTTACAGACAGTTGTGAGCTGCCATGTGGGTGCTGTGAATTGAACCCAATTCTCTGGATGAGCAGCCAGTGCTCTTAACCACTGAGCCATCTCTCCAGCCCAACCCTGATGACTTTTATAAAGGAAATTAATTATTAAATTGGGGGCTGGTCTACAGTTTCAGCAGTTGAGTCCCTTTGATCATCCTGGCTGGAAGCATGGCGGCATGCAAGCAGACACGGTGCTGAAGAAGGAGCTAAGAGTTCAGCATCTGGATCCCCAGGCAGCAGGAAGAATCGTTGAGCCACTAGGCCTCGTTTGAGCCTCCGAGTCTGTCCCTTCTCCTATTCCAGCCCCACAGCCACACTAGGCTTCTTCCAATTGTCATAAGAACTGAGCCCTTTCAACCTCATGCCTATACGTCCTGTTCCACCTGACCAGTCCTTCCTCATGTCTCTCATGGCAGACCTAGGCATTCACTCCACTGAATATCATTTCCTTGGGCAGCTCTGCCATCTAAACCCGCTCCCTTGACTGCTGGCAGCATCCGCAGCTCTCAATGTGTGCCTAGCACTGAGTCTATAACTAATAAACACCTGCTTAGAGATTGACAAATCTTTATCTGTGCTTCCCAAACAGTCAATATGTTGGCTGGGGTTATTTTCCCAGAGCGCTAGTTAAAAAATAAAATGATCTAAGGCTCAAAACTAATGTGAAATTTTCTTTTGTCTTCTCATAGATTACTGGTATTACCCTTGAGATGAGGGAGGGAAAGGGCAGAGGGGGAATGGAGGAACAAAGGGCAGAGTGGGAAGGAAGGAAGGACAGAAAGAAGAAACTTTGAAAAAAATTGAATTAGACAAAATTGCATTGGGGCAGTGGTTGCTAACATTACTCAAAGCCATTAATTTACTTATGGTAAAGAAGACTCCATAAGAACAGAGTCCTTGTTTCCCAAAGGTATTTGACCGCAAGGAAACATTATCCTTCTTCCTCTTCCTCTTCTTCCTCCTTGATATCTTACACCTTCCTTTTGTTCCCTTCCTCCTCCTCCCCCTTCATCTTCACTTTTTTCCCTTCTTTCTCCACCCCCTGAACATTTTTGGAGCTAATCTTAAATGGCATCCATTTGGGGGAACAGTAAATTAGGACCCGCCATCTGCCGAACTGGCACCGTACCGGAGGCACACTAGTCATTTGAAGTTTGTCATTTGCTCTGCTCCCTCTGCCTTTTATTAATGAAGGAAATGATCCTCACAGAGTTTAGCTAAGTTAACCAAATCCACATACGCAGCAAATCAAGCATAGCAGCTAGGACGTGAGCCATCGCTGCTGGATTCCCTTGGCCTGGGCCTTCTCACCGCCGTGTGCTCCTTTCCCAAATATTGCTTCTAATTACTTCAAACAGAGGTTCTCCCTCGCAAGCACCTGCAGAGCCTGTAGCATACAGATTTCTGCACCCTGTGCTGTAGCTTATTTTATTCGAAAGTCGAAGTTGGCATCCAAAACTTGGTGTTTCTGAAAGTTTCCCAGGTGATATTGGCTTCTGCTGGTTTCAGATCCATGGTTTGAGAGCCAGTGGTCAATGTTCAATGTTTTATGTAAATAATGTTGTCAGAGGTTGAGAAGCTGAAGTCTCGGGGAGTTGTTCTGACTGGCTTCAATGGTAGTAATAATTCATTCCTATTCTTTAAATGTTGGTGAGACATCTACCATTACAGATGTCACATAACACACAGTGACGTTATATAATAGATGATGAATCAAAAACAGTGAAACCAAGTACTTGACCTTAGAGAAAGTCCAGTCGAGTTGATGGCAGCACGGGTGGGAAAGGCCTTAAGAACAACAGACGTAGCAAGCTCCTGTGATATGGGGAAGTTGTGTGCCCTGGACAGATGCAGACATAGCATGACACCAGGGTGTCATCCACACCTGAGCTAGCCCTGGGTTTATACAAAGCCTTCCTGTACTATGAAACCTGACCAGTGTCCTTGGTCATGACCAGCCATCGCCTGGAGTGGAAGAGATTTCAGGTAATACCAGCAGCAAGAAAAAGATGTAGAGAAAAGAATGAGCTAGAGTCTGGAGACAGGGAGGCTTGAGATGCTGAAGGAACAGCTGTGAAGCAGTATATTCACATTGAGGTTCTACCATGTTCTCTGGAATAGTCTGGTCCTCCAAGACTCATGTGTTGGAGGCTTGGTTCTTGATGTGGCAGTGTTGAGATGGTAGACCTTTAAGACGTGGGGGTTGTTGGGAGCTCTTAGGTCATACACTGGAAGCAATTAAGGTAGTTCTTTTGCTGGTTTTGTGATGATTTCTGTTTATTTGTTGTTTTTGCCTTAGATATGTGTGTGTATATGCATGCATGTATTTATATGTATTTGTGTGTGTGTGTGTGTGTGTGTAGATCTGAGGTTGATATCAAGAGTCTTCCCTTATTCGTTGAGGCAGGGTCTCTCACTTGAACTCAGAGCTCAACCATCTGGCTAGTCTTGCTAGCCAGCTTGCTTCACAGACCCCCTGTCTCTGCCTTCTGATTGCTGGAAAAACAGGAGAGCCACCACACCCACGTAGCATTTATGTGGATCTAGGGATCTGAACTTGTTCCTCATCCTTGGGCAGAAAGCACATTAACCACTGAGCTATTGCTTTAACCCAATTACTGTAGTTCTTATGGGGACACTTGTCACGCCCTGGCTACCTATTTTGCCATGTAATCTCTTTTACACACACACACACACACACACACACACACACACACACACTGGCTATTGTGATTCCATGTGCCATGAAGTCCCAATCATACCCAAGCCAATACCTAGTCTCTTCATGATCCCGAACTGGCTACTATATAAAAATTCCCCCTTTTTCCAAAGTTTTCTAGTCTTTGGTGTTTGTTACAGTCATGGGGAAAAAAAAAAAGACTAAGGGACATGTGTAGGTTTTGGCGGTAAAATACATTGTCTGACCATCACAGATTATATGGAAGTCAGAAAAATTGTTAAAAGGGTCATAAATGAACCACGACGTTCTTAATCAACAGGTGATACAGTGTTTATTCAATCACCTTCATTCTATAGATATGTGTTGGACAATGGAAGACCTAAAGGGATAAGCAAACTCTGAATCTAGCCTCTAGAAAAAGACAGAAAACATTCACAATAGAAGTGTGTTGCAACCGGGCTGTAGTGGCACACACCTTTAATCCCAGCTCTTGGGAGGCAGAGACAGGCGAATCTATGTGAGTTTGAGGCTGGCCTGAGCTACAGAGTGAGTGCCAGGACAGGCTCCAAACATATACAGAGAAACTCTGTCTTAAAAAACCAAAAACAAAAAAGGAAGGAGCGAGGGAGGGAGGGAAGGAGGGAAGGAAGGAAGGAAGGAAGGAAGGAAGGAAGGAAGGAAGGTGGGTAGGGGCTGGAAAGATGGCTCAGCAGCTAAGAGTGGGGACTAGAATTCAACTCCCTGTCCCCGTGTCTAGTAGCTCACATCACCCTGTAACTCCAGCTGCAGACAATCCAGCACCTGCCCTGGCTTCCATGGGCTCCTGCACTCACACACATATACCACCCCCACGGGGGCATGTGTTTGCTTAATTGAAAAAAGTTTTACAAAATTCTTTTTTTTTTTTAAAGTTCAGGGACTAAAGTGAAAATCTAAAACAAAACAAGGAGAGGTTCCTCTCTAAGAGAATCTTATATACTCTATGACAAATCAGTTAACCCAGCCCAGCAGGAGGTGGGACAGGTGTGTTATCCTCTGGCTTCTCTTACCTCCAGCAGTAAAAAGGATGTTCCTCCTCACCTCACCTAGAAGGCAGAAGTGGGAGCTCCAGATGCTCTTACCGAGGAAAGTCCATTCGAGGCATGCTGACATTTTCCTCCTTGCTAAATGTCCAGAAAATGGCCAGTGTGCGCATCTCCCTGGCCTGATTAAAGGGTGGCTATACCGGCATCTAAACAATTACTGCATGAATCTTTATAACCACCCCAAATGAGCTAACTCAGTTTTGGTCTATGATGGCAGAAAAACATCTTCTGTTAGGCTCATCATCCTGTCCTGCTTCAAAGAATGAGAGGCAGAGGCCTGATGCTCTCTTCCCTGGCTCTCAGATTAATCCACACTTTTAGAATATGAGTAAGGACTGACTGATGAGCTAGTTTAGTTTAGCTTTGTAGGATTTTTTCCCCCAATTTAGCAAGTAATGAGGAGCCATCCTATTTCCAGTCCTTCATTTGGCTCTTAAGTGTCATTTGTGCCATTAGCTGAACTGATACAGCTTTTGGTACTCTTTTCTCCTGCTCAGAATGCAGGCACGTGTCCTTCTCCTGTAATTATAAAGTGTTCAGAGTCAAGGCAGCCCCGGTAAACTTTGCTTTTTGGCCCAAAAACAATATTAGCTAAAGGGCTGGTTGTAATACAGATACTTAGAAAAGTAGGGGAAAAAAATCAAGTCTTAAAAAGGTTTACAAACCGAATTCCACATTATATTCATCATCTTCCTTTCTTGCTATAAACCCAGAAGAATTCGGGTAGGAATGGTATTTACAATGATTCCTGTCTGGAGATGTTGAATACAGATTTATCTGCCTGCCAGGTCACCATTACCTGTAAAATCTATATGAAATGAAAGAGAAGAAACCACGTCCTTCCAAATAATAGGGTAGTCTGGCGATAGTTTAGATGGCACCTATATTCTTTGCTGCATTTGTGAGAGCTGACTTATCTAAGTCTAAGCATCCTTGTTGTAAAATCAAGATACTTAGATATGTGGACATAGATGCCCAGACTCACTGATAGCCCAGGGCACAGATAGATAGAAGATGGATAGATAGATAGATAGATAGATAGATAGATAGATAGATAGATGACTACTTATTGATAGAAGACAGACAGAAAACAGATGGATAGATGATGATGATGATGATGATGATGATGATGATGATGATGATGAAGATAGATAGATAGACAGACAGACAGATAGATGACTATTTATTGATAGAAGACAGACAGAAAACAGATGGATAGATGATGATGATGAAGATAGATGATAGATAGATAGATAGATAGATAGATAGATAGATAGATAGATAGAGTTGATAAATAGACAGACAGAGATAGGATATGACATAATTGATGATAGACAAACAGATGAACAGACAAATAAATAAACAGACAAATACATTATGAGCAGACAGGGAGGCCAGGATAGAGAATTAGTTAGGAGCCTGGAAAATTCTACAGAATGTGAGTTGGACCACACATCACTTTCTCACTGATGTATTCTTTTGCATCTCATGGCACTTGACTCCACCCCTAACTAAGCATTAGATGTGGAGCTAGTATACAAAGTCCAGCCCTTTTCTAGTGAGGAAAGTCACTGGAGGGACAAGTGCTTGGGTAAAAGACATGACTTGGTCCCAGTCCCTGTTAATCTGTCTTTTTCTCCAAAGACAGAGCATTGCCTGGGGTAGTTTAGTTGACCCAGACCTAAAGAACCATCTCAACGAAGTCACCTTTGCATGTCTCTATCTTTAAAGAGGATAACTCAATACCTAGTGTTGTAACTCTCAGTTTGGTCAACGAAGACCAGCAACAACAGCAGCTTCTGAGCCCCAGTTTATAAAAGGAAATATTCATTGTCTACCCATCCCTCCTTCCCTCAGAACTTTGCAATCAGGAATGTTAAAAGTGGGCCTGGAGTATTGCCTTCCCAAGCTCTCTGGTGATACTAGCCGTCCACTGAAATGATCGAACCATTGGCCTAGCAGCTTGGACATGCTTCGCTCTTCCTTTGAGCTCTAGTTAGCAGCCTAGGATGTGAGCAGAACTCCATCTAGGAGAGAGAAACAATGCCTGGGTGCTACCCTAGAGGTTCTTCTGATGTGAGAGAGCTGCTGACAACCGTGGGTCAAGGGGTCTCAAAGCTCCCCACATGCTCTCCGAAGGAGCATGACATGGAATAAGAGTTCATGTGGAGGCAGAAACATGGTAAACTGGGAAAGAATGAGATTAGAAGTGGGCGGAGTCTGATGAGAGTCTGACGATGATTGCAAGACCCAAAGTAAGGAGAATGTGACCTGCCAGCAAATCACTGAGGCAGTGGCCACTTGTGGCTTTGGTGAAAATGGTGGTATAAAACCTGCACAGAGGAGAAGTGAAGAGGAAAAATGAGAAGGAATCAAGCCAGCTCTGAAGTTTTGAGTGTGGTTAAGCAATTTGTGTGCAACCTTTCTCACAGCAAGCAAGACAAATTTTTGAGACCAAAGGACTTCTTACCTGGAAGGAAGGAGCCAAATTTACCTCTGGGAAACTATGGCTGTGTTAGATGGGGACACCTAGCAGGCAGCTGAAAACTGGATCTGGACTTCAAGACGAAGAGACAGGAGAGTGGAAGAGAAGAGGAGAGATGATAAAAGGGAAAAGAATGACAGTGGAGAATGCTGAGGATTCTGGGAAACTGGGAGAATGCCCATGGAACCTGGGGAAAGAATTCCTTGGCTAAGAGAACAGAAGTCTGAGGACAGAGCCTGCAGTAAGGTCAACAGGTTCTGTAAAGAAGAAATATAAATAGAAGTCAAAGAAAGTCGAGGAACGCAGTTTAGAAAAGTCACACTCAGGTGGCCTCCTCAAAGCTGAGGGAAGGGTTTAAGAGTGCCTCAGGACCCTGGGCTGCCAAGAGCCTCAGACGTGAGGGAGCAAGGAGGCTCAGGGATTGGAGAGGTGGAGCAGCTTGTGAAACATCGCGATAACAGAAATAATCATCAACCATGTTCTCATGGAGACCAGGCTGTTGGCCAAAATGCTTGCATGAGCTCTTCGTCAACCCTTGAAGTGCCAGTTTAAACCCATTTTGCAGAATAGGAAACTGAGACATAGATATGTTTAGTGTCTTTCATAAGGTTACATAGCGGACTCTTTGTGTATCCAGCCAGGGTAGTTCCTCAGAGATCAACCCCCTCTCTGGAAACCAATATGAACCAGTAGAGTTGGGATTCGGCCCTTACCTGGGAACACCAGGAAGAGCTATAAGTCTGCACCCTGGTGAATGAGGACATCTTGAAGATGGTTCTCCAGAGAGTTCTGGACCACAGCAAGCAAATTCCCTCTGTCAAGAAAATACTGTTGGCCTGAAGAGCAGGTGCCAATGAGGATAGAGAAGAAATACTACACCCACCCTGACAAAAAGTTGACATTTGAGCAAAGAGAATTAAATAAGAGTGTGCTAAATTAATGGGAAAGGTCGTGTTTCGAGCCACTCGCATGAAGGAGTTCTCAGTTAAAGTTTTTCTCTTCCTTTGGCTCACCACCCCAAGGAGCATGATGAACATAGGGGCATAAAGCTCATTCTCATGATGCTAAAGAAAGTCCACGCAGCACCTGAGACGTGAACACCTCATTCACAGACTTTCCACTCTGCCCAAACCCAGTAAGCAGTAAACCCACAAGGGGTGACAGCAGCTTCACTGGGGTGCATTGTGAAGCCTCACAGGCTAGGAGATCTTAAGCTGCAGGCCTGCTCTGGGGCTTCCCTGAAAAGTATCTGAACACTTTGCCTCCATGACGCTCGGGTAGGGGAAGGAATTAACATCTGTGTGTCATGAAGGTGCGAACACCAAACAGCCATACTAAGAGGTTAAACGATGTTCCCAGCAGGCAAGAGAACATTTTTTCCCCCAACCTTGGCGTGAAATTTTCTGTATTTATATTTGTTTTCAGATTTGGGCTGCTCTGATGATCCAAAGTAAAATTTGGGAGTTGGGGTAATGATTTATGAGGGCAGGATTTTCAAACATCATTTCCCCGTGTTTGGAAAAGAAATTTGGCTGTGAGAAAAGCATCGCAAGGGAGCCCTGCATAGAGGAGGCCGGCACAGATTAGTTTCTGAAGTGGGAAGATTGGAGGACTGGCCCTGTTTTTCAAACTGTTACTTTTCATGTTAATCACAGGGTTGGCTAATAACTACCTGGTTATGACTGCGACAGAGGAAGATTGTCTAAAATAGGTCAAGCCTGCAGTGAGCCCCGCGTGTTCTGTCCTGACAGAGGCTCAAGAAACTGGGACCAGAGCAAGGGAGGGGAAGAGGAGATGGGATTGATGTCGTGACCAACCCTACCAGGGAGGAAAGGACAGTGGTGACAGCCCAGGGGACTCCTCTGATGGAGATTGGCAGCTCAGGAAATACTCTGGGGAGTCCTGCAGTAGAGGCAGGAGAGTAAAAACCATCTGAGACAGCGGGCTCTGAAATGTGAGTGCCTTTAACCCTCGGCCTCCCTTTTCTCGTTAAGGACTGGAGTTAGATATGTTTTTCTTTTACATACTATTAGCATGAGAGAACAAAATGAATATACAGACAAGATTTAAGAACATAATAAAAACTCTCTGAAATTTAGCACGCAATGATTATTGCTGCCTATTTTTTTGATAGCCGCTCCATGTCTCCCTTTGCAAACACGAAAGAGAGAAATCAGAGTGAGCAGAGAGGTTGGCATGGTTGCCCACAGCAGAATATTTCTAACACCTAGAACTAGTCCCGGCACATAGTAGACACTTGAAAGGTATTTGTTGATGTAAGGATGAAAGAAATTTTTATTATTCCATCATACGTAATAATGTAATATACTCTGTATCATTATATATAATTATATTTTTTACAGTTTTCAACTACCAAGATGACAATCCTTTTATAAGGCAATATATAACACCAAAGGTCAGCATACGATGACACCACAGGAAAAAGTTTGGGCTCTGAGCTGGGCCTGGTGACATAGGCTTGGACTTGCAACGGTTTCCGTAGCTGAAGCAGGATCAAAAGTTGAAGCCTGGCTGTGGATCCAGAACAAGGTCACCACCAACCTGAGCAGTTAGTAAGGACTTGTCTTGGTGTAAGGAGAACTGGCTGAAGGGGCTTTGGTCATAGTGTTTGCCTAGCAAGCGTGATGTCCTGAGTACCACAAACAAGAGGGGGAAGAAGAGGTGGAGGAGGCCATGGAAACTGAGAATGAGGAGAAGCAGTTTGGGCTCTGGAATAAGACTGCATTCCATAAGAAGAGTCGGAATTCAGGCTCAAACTTGCTAGGATTTTGATTTTTAAAAAGCTGCTTAATTCCACTAAACCTCCGTTTTATTTCATTGGTTTTGTTATTGTTGTTTCTTAATCAGACAAGACAGAGCAATAAACATAGCCCTTTTTACAACATCCTTTGGAGAGGAAATGTGCGTCATAGTACACCTGATATGCATAGAATCACTTGGCAAATGGCAGGATTTGCAATATTATTACACGTTTTTATTATTTTCCTTTTCCAGATCAATTCTGTCCCATCATGTTAATATATCAAATGTATCTCGACCACGTCTTATGGGCAGACACCCTTGCTTTTTCAGTCTTTGTTGTTGCTGTTGTGACTTAATGATATACAATAGTCAAGAAATGAAACCAGCCTGGATGTCCATTAACAGAGGAACAGACAAAGAAAATGGGGCACATACACACAATGGAAATTTATGTCACTGTCAATAAAACTAAAAAGGTTATATTCCCAAGAAAATTGGCGTGGCTGGAAATAATGTTAAATGAAAGAAGCCAGACTCAGAAAGATATGTGTGCGTATTCTTAAGATGCAGAGCCTAAAGTTAAAAGTATGTGTATATCACATGCATACATGTACACATTTGTGGGTCATAACACTAGAAAGAGAGGCACAAAAATATATACCCATAGCTAAGTAACAGAACCCTTGCCTGGCAGGTGTTTGGGGCCCTGGGGATGAATCACTGAAAGGTCTTCCTATCAGAAATTTCTTTGCATAGCTACAGTTATTTCCTCCTAAGGAAATTTATAGAAGTAAGTAATTCATCTTTTGTTTAACTTGAGATCTATTATATGTTGTTACTGGAAGGCGGCGGCAGCAAAGCTAGCACCCACAAGATTGGGGCTGATTTTTTTGCCTTGCCCCAGGAGCAGGGATTTCCATTCTCCCTGACGGTTTCTCACGGGTCTACTTGAAGCCTTTCATTCTGTTTCTTCTGGCGGCCCTGAGTCAGGCCAGGGAGAAATCGTCCCAACAAGCACCATAGTTTTAGTAGTGTGTTCTGGGTCTCTGGGTGCGTGGCAGGTTCATACCTCTCCCAAGAAGCAGGAATATGTGTCAAAGATAGACCGCACTATTGCCTTGGGTGGATCTAAATAGTCAGAGCCACGTGTAGAAATGGCGCAATACCGAGCAGGGTCTATAAGCTGTCTTCTCCTTGTGTGAACTTGGTTTGCAACCTGAAGGCTCCCTGGAGGAGAGAGCTGTGTTTCAGGGCCAGTTCAGCAGGTTACAGTGTCATTCTAATTAGCTGGCCCTTCCATCACTAGATGTAGCTTCCAGGCTATTCTAGCCACGCTGGTCCCAGCTTTCGCCTCTGTGACACAGATAATACAGCCTACTTCCTGGGGCTGTCTGACTTAAGAGGCTTAATCTTTCCTGTGAAGCTACCTCCTCCAGAGGAAAACTGATAAGACGGTTGTAACAACTCCCCAGAAAAATGGAATGGATTGTATAAATAAAACGTCCTGGCAGCCAACGCATCGAGAATGAGACCCAATGTCACTAAGTGTTTTAGAGTTCTCTGTATCTGGTGAGGGGACCTGCTTTGGTACCGCAGAGCCGCGACTCCGCCTGAGAAGTGATCGTGTGTGACAGTTAGCTTTGGTACTCGCCACTCTGTAGGAGAGGCGCGGGGCACTTAGGTTGGCTGTATTTGTTCTGAACACGAAAACAAATCTGGCATTTTTTACATATGATTCTGTACTCCTGGGAGAAATAGCTTTGGCAGCCTAAGGGAAATGCAGTTCAAATGACAGCAGCCTCCGCAATGTTTTCTTGCACTTTAAGTAAATCTGCCATGAAAATACACTCCTGTGATAATAACATTAATTGGCTTGACTGAATCATTCCACGTGTACCTAGCATCGGGTTTGTGACTCATAACTACGAACAATTCATAACCACATATAATTTGCCAACATTCAAAACATTTTTTAAAGGGATTCAGAAACCGTATGTTTAAAATGAAGATGCTCTGTTATTAAAAGGGGAGTTGAGGAATCATTATTTGAATTTGGCTAACAGATCCATTTAACTGCCACTGCCTACTACTACAAACCAGAACTTTCCTCAGCCCTCTGGACCTAACAATACCCGGGAAAGATGTGGTCTCTGGTCTCCTTTCTAGTCTAAAGGGGGGTTGAAACTGTGAGATCAATGAACACATGATGGTTTGCCAGGTGTGGTTGCTATTTCAGAAAGCTACCACAGGATGAGAGAGAAGGTACCACGAAATGACATGAGGCCGTGAACTCAGAATAGAAAAAAAGGCTTTAGAGGAGGTAGTGTTTTAGCTAAGCTATGAGAACTAGACTTTTGGTCATTGTGTAACAAGGTGTGGGTAGCTGGGTAGGAGAAGGTGGGGGTGGGTAGGGTGGGTGGGGGTGGGTAGGAATAGTAAGAGTGGGTAGGGGCAGGTAAGAGTGTGGGTAGCTGGGTAGGAAAGGGAACAGGTAAGTAGGAGTGAGCAGGAATGGGTATCTTTGCAGGGGTGGGTATCTTTGCAGGGGTGGGTAGCTTTGTAGGGGTGGGTAGGAGTCAGGTGTGAGAACTTTAAGGAAACAGCAAAGAAACACCTACACGATAGGGAAGGTCTGGGTCATGTCAAACAACTACAGAAGAAAATGTGTGAGACACGAATGTAACCTGCCAGGGGACAGACATGTAAGTCAGGGTATTCAGAAGCTGCTGTAGGTTACAGAGGCAGTGAGTTCAGACTTTCTGGATTTTCCTAGCGAGACTCCGAGTGTTATTACATACCTAAGGAGCTTGTCTGCCATCCCATGAATATGGACAAACTGAGGAAAAGATGCCTACTTGTGTTCTAAGTCAGAAAATAGAAAATGCATCTCCCCTAAATGGATCATTTGTCTCAGGACCCCCCAGAAAGTCAACTTCTCCAAGGGATTGAACAAGCCACTGTGGTCTTTCGTTTCCAAGGGCCATCAGATGCTATGGAGCCATCCGACCTGAATGTCCATGTGGCTCACTGAACTCTGCCTGGAAATGATCTGAACTTTCTGCATCTCAGGCGCCTTGCTGGTGCAGAGGGGATAAGGCATAAGAGACAATAGTGCCGCTCTCTTTAGTAAATTACTACCTGTGTTAATTGAGAAAACCCAGTTAAGTTACTCAGCAAAATAATCCAATAAGGGCTACACAAAGACAAGCTATTAATACTGGTAATAGCATTTCACACGTGCGTACTGAGCACCTACCACAGGCTAGATTCAAGCAAGTCGCTGCAGCAGCTGCCACAGGAGCAACACCCAGCCCTGGTGGGCATGGAGAGTCTGGGCTTTGATGAGCGAGGAAGGCCAGCTGGGGGGCCTTCCTGCTTCTCTCACCACATCTGCCTTCTGTTGAGACAGCTGAATGCAAAGGGAATCCAATGAACAAACCCCCTGCGTGTCTCACAGTCCATGACAAATTAAGTTATTGGTTAATGTAAGCAACTATCCCAGTTTTCTGAGAATTGTCCTGGTACTAGCACCAAAGCAAAACAAAATAAAAACAAACAAACAAAAAATAAAAACGTCTCATGCAAAGGACAGGCGATACCCCTGACGGTAAGGATTGGGGCAAGAGAGCAAATGACTTCTTTTTATTCAGCAGTCACAAACCAGACAGAAAGTCTCAGGCAACTGTGTGCAGGTTGAGATTCTCTACCTGTCGAGTGAGCTCTTAAAACTGGCCCTTATTTCCCAGGACATAGCTGCAGAGGAAAACTGGACCTCACTTCATGTCCTATGTGCCCACAGATTATGGTTGGACGGATGAGAGCCATAATCAAGGTCCTTACGGGGTATCCGCATGCAGAAACGGACAGGCTGTGGAGCAAAATGCATAAATTCGCCAATACCATCCTAAGTGGTTCTTAGAAGTCTGAAAGATGTAACTTTCAACACCATCGTTTTGTGATGGATTGGGAGAGCATGTGTCAATTAGAAGGTAACGGGGAGACATCAAGTTGCCACTAATGAATCTTCACTGGACAAGAAAGAGGTAGACCCGTGGAATGAATCAAAACGAACCTCGTGACTGTGAGAAAATGAATTTGCAACAGCTGGGAGCAACGCTGCACTGTCAGAAGTTGGGCCAACAAGGAGGTTTTTCAATGAGAACATCTGGTTTTAAAACTCCCCAGGAGAGGATTGGGTGTGGAGGAAGAAATCTGAAGAAATCCCTGTGAGACCTTTTTTAAATTTAGCACTCAGGGCACCAATATAAAAATATACCAGCGTGCAGATGAGAAAAACGAGGGAGCTTTTACAAATAGGAGGATTTGGGATATCTGTGTTTGAGAAATTCTTTTGGACAAAAGCAGAGAAAATGACATTATCTGTAATTAGAAATAATAATGTGTAATTGGTTCATTTGCCATATTTCTACAGTTCTGATTTAGTTGAACAATGTGATCATTATGCCACCAGCTTTCAATAGAGGTGTCACAATGAAAAATAATTGCAATATTCCACAATATTAACTGCACCCTAATTGCAAAAGTTTTGAAATATAATTACCATGAAAGCTAATGCGACAGGGAACATTAGGCATAATTAGTGTTTTTTTAAAAAAAGGAAAAACTGTTAGGGGCTTGTTATTGTCTAGTAAGGTAGCTTCAAATTAGCTGGCTGTAGAGCACTTTCATCTAGCTTTTCTATAATTTTCATTATTAGCACAGACTGTAATAAATTTATTTGACATAGCTCACACCTGCCAACCCTGCAGGAGATAACTTATAATGTGTGCCAGCCCCAAGATTTCCCACTGAACCTGTCAGAGCTTCCTACAAGGAGGTAGCCAGGAGTGAGGTTATTTTAAAAAAATAAATAAATAAATAGAGTAAAATAAAAAATAAAAAACCCTCAATTGCACATTACACAGTTCGGCTTTAACACTTAAGCTGTGTTTTAAGTAATTTCCACAGAAAGCCGATGCTCTAGGAATGCAATTAAGAGCCTCTTGTGGGCGGGACTAAGCAATCAAATCAGGCAACATTTCAAAGAGCTCCCGAGGAGCAAACCACTCTCCAGTGACTGGCAAATCCTGCTGGGGGCTCCGCAATTAGCCTGTGCACCTGTTTGTCCAAGTGTGCCCCTGATTTTTCTGAGAAAGGCTCCACCACCCACCAGCCCCAAACTCTGTGGCCAGGATCCAACCCCTCAATCTCTCCTTTGACCAAACTCTCCCCAAGGTCTGCGTTTGGGAGTGATCCCCTTCACCTTCTGCCCACTCTGGTCTCAGCCAGTCTATAATGAGATGTAGGAGTCCCTTCTGGACATGACTTGGTCCAGCTGATATGGGGGCAGGGATGTTCTCTGCATATGGCGTGCAGCTCCAGGGAACAGCCTTCACTGTAATTTCTGTATAGCCCTGTACCTTGGGGTCGTGCAATGTGAATGAGGTCCCTCTTGTTTCCTGTATTCTTTTCTTTATTTCCTCTCCCCTTAGACTCTCTGCTGAAAGGCTGCATTATAATTCTTTGACTAAGACAGAGAGGAGAGAAAGCCAAAAAGAGAGAAAGTTGGAGGAGGGTAGGGATTTGGGAACGCTGACACAGAATCCTTAAATTTAAGAAAATCTTCTATTCTAGAAGGCACAGCAGATTAAATTTAAAAGGGAGCAAGTCAACTTAAGCCGGCAAAAAATCTGAGATACAGCACACGGTGTCCTTGTTTCTGAACTATTAAAAACACAAGGCTGGAGACACAGCTCAATAGGAGAATGTTCGCTAGCAAGTGTGAGGCCCTGGGTTCAACATGGCGGCACCATAAGAAGGGAAGTGGGAAGAAAGAGGAAGGAGGAAGTGGGGAAGGCAGGAAGGAAGAAGGAAGGAAGGAAGAAAGAAGGAAGAAGGGAGGGAGGGAGGGAGGGAGGGAGGGAGGGAGGGAGGAAGATTAAGATTGCTGTTATGGGACATAGACCCTATCAGACAGTTATGGACATACAGACAGAGACAGAGAGTTGAACATTGTCACTTTAAAGGCTGTCTCTAATAATGCCAAGTGCAATACTAAAAAGTACTATAAATGATAGTAGACAACAAATGCAAAACATGTTTCTGAAAAAGTTTGCTCTTGAATAATATTATTTAGTTCATCCTAATACATAGAAGTATTTAAAATATTCATGTGGTGTATTTAAGAAAAGCTACAGCAGACTTTTATCCCCCTTGTAGGCCTGCCACAGAGATAAAGTGTCCCTAATTTTGTATTAACAGCCATACAAACTTATTTTTCAAGATTTGGTTTTGTTTGTTTTGATTATTGGGGTGGGGGTTGTTATGAATGTTTGTGTGCGGGTGCCTGCCAAAGAAGAAAACACTGGATCTCCTGAGGCTGAAACCTGATGGTTGTGAGCCTCGTGACAGGGGTGCTCAGAACTATACTGGAGTCCTTTCCTAAAGCAACAATTAATTCTTAACTGACAAGGCACCTTTCCAACCCCACAAATAGTTTGTATTACGTTATTTAAATCTGGCAGAGCAAATGGCACTGAAGTTCCTTGAAAACCAAAGTTCTCTGGTTCTGGGAAACATTAAGTCTTGAAAATGACAGCCACAAGAGGGCAAATCACCTTGGCTGAGGCATCCCCATTGTATGTGTGTGCCTTCCTGCCAATCCTCCACTCCCAGAATCACTCTGTTCTAGGCTCCGTCTTGTTAGAACCACACATTCCATTAGCAGCAGATGAGGCTGCAAGTGATGTCTGGGGACTCTTGGCAGCCACGGTGGGCTGTAAATGCTTGAAGGATGCACTTGTCTTGCCTTGTCAACCATCGCTCTGTCTCTCCCTCCCACCTTCTCTTCTCCCTCCCTTGCTCTTTCTGTCCAGTCTACTTCTCAGGATAGCCCTCAGCATTTACCTTCTCTACAAAGACCCCCTTGCAAAAGACACAGGAATGCTCAGCCTCTGTGGTTGTCCAGGAAAAGTATATTGCTTAATTGGAGGAAGTTAGCACGGATCAGGGCTCATCTTCAGGTCTACAAAGAATGTGCATCTCGGGAGCTTCCCTTAGTTCAGCGCTTGACGCCTATAATCTGCTGACGAGACTGCCTTTCGATTTCTGGAAAGGGGTCATATATTTTCGTGGTTATGCATGGCTTAAATAATGTTTAATGCTTATTATGATTCCTTAGTGTGACATTTCTGCTGAGTTTTATATTTTTCTTTTCTTTTCTCTCTCTTCAACAGTTTTTTTTTTTCAGTAAACGTTGAACCAGTTTTATTCTCCTCCAAACTTCAGCATTCTCTTTATAAGGGGATTCAGAAAAATCAAACTAGAAATTCACAGCATAAGTTTTAAATCTTGGATGCCACAAAGAGATTTTCCTGCTTCGTTCTGTGTTGGTGTTTGCAATTGAGATTTTTGACAGAGAAATGAGCCAAAGGTTTGATTATTGTCTTGTATTCAGAATATTAAGTCTATTCTCCCTATGCTGTTACCCTATGCGGTCAGTAGCATTCAGTCTCCCTTCTCTAGGAAATGAGGGGCCCTCTAAAGAACTGTTACATTGTCACCACACAATCATCTTGAAAGACATCAACATCACCATAACTCAACTACTGACCTTCCTTGATAATCACGTGGTCACTCATTTGTGCTTGTCGCTACAGAGGTTAGCTTCTAACCCTTTAAGAGTTGTGAAATCTGCATTTGCAAAGATTAAAAATCAAAGTTTTAGTTGAAAGCACAAAGAGAAATAGTGGTGGCTTGACTCAAAGATTCAAATCACTCAGGTGTCCATGGAATTATGAAAGGATCATTTTGCTTGGAAAAGAGACTTAGGGTAGCACGTGCATCGAGGGTAGAACAATGCATAGATTATTTGAGTCATATCCCTAGGAAAAACTGAAGCCTTCTTAACTGAACTATCTCCAGCCAGCACCTTGCTTTAAATTACAAGTAAGATTTTTCCCCCCAATGTAAACACATTTGTATAAAATGTAAGACTTTGTGTTAATATTTTTACCTGGAAGATCTCATTATTATATAATAATTGACCTATGACTTATCTCTTAGGACTTATAAGACTGTATATACTTATTTTACTTTTGTAAAGATCTGCTTATTTGTGTGCATAGCTTAATTTATCTGTCAGCAATACCAGCACAGTGACATATTTTCTACTAGTTATGGAATTGTCTTCATTTTGATAGATACTAAGCACACGTGCTACTACTTATCATTCAGGAACCTGAGACAGGCATTACTAATCGATCGCCATCTTCTTCCCTGCTGTGAACAGATGCAGCCTGCCAATACTTCTCACCAGGGCTCTAAGCAGCCACTACTGATCAATCAGAATCGGCATCAAGATGAACTGCCCTTGCCATTCGGGACAATAACCACATAAAATTATAGATGTGATTCCCCGGAGTAGTGAAAATGCCAAAGCTTGTTATAATTGCCTCATCAAAGTGTGTACTTAATATTCTCTTTCCTACCATCACGAATACAGAGAGAAGTCATGCAAAGCATATTCTATCAGAAGTAAAACTTCCAACATTTTGTTTTTACGTCTTTTTACCACCAGGATCGAAATGGTTCTGCACACATGTACAGGTACACAGCTGCATTCACAAAAGACATCATTGAGATTCTAACCAGGGCTCAGCTCGGTAGATTCATCCCTACCTCCCCTCAAAAAAGGAAATGTAACATTTGTGATGCAATTTCCCTATTGTTAAACTACTCTTCAGGGAGAAGGTAGAGTACTCTGGATACTTAGCACATAGTCCTGAATACTGATAGTAAATAATGTCCTTCACTAGTGGAAAACACTCTTAATCTTAAAGAAATTATGTTTACAGAAGAATAATCCATACTAAGTTATTAAAATAGGTAAATCCATGACAGTGTAGCTAAATTCATAAGAGCAAAGACTTATCATTATGCTCAGATTCTCTTTGGATCTCTGCTAAATTGAGAACTGTGCAATTTATGAGCACATATTTTTTTAGTTAAACAAACCCTAGGAAAAATCATGTGTGTGCATCAAAAACCTGTTATTAAGAGTTCAAAATGTAAACTTCTTATTAGAAGATTTGAATTTGTTTCCAACTGTAACAATCTCTAGAATTAAGAATAATTTTATATTTTCTCTTGTTGTGAGGCAGTCATATCATGTTGTAGGTAAGAGGACCATGACAGCTTATGGCCTTTGTTGTTTCTGTAGAAATTATTTCACAAAAAGAACAATATATGCTATAGAGTATTAGTGATATGAGAACTGATAACAAAAAAATAAGTATACTGAGTATTTACCCTGAGTCAGAGACGGGATCCATAGCTGAGGAAGTCTTGGTTAGTACTGGGAACACAGTGGGAAGAGATCACCTCAACAGCCATTCATGCAGAGAATGATGTTCGGTACATGCCAGGCAATGTCTTCTCCCCGGAGGGTACTACCAGACTGCAGAAGATGAACCACTAGAGATGGCAGCTTATTCTGCAGGAATGGTTCATTTTAAGATCCTCTCCTTAAGTAGGATTTTCGTAGTATTTATTTTGTTGCTGTTGTTGTTGTTTGTTTTCCTGGGAGGGATTGAACCCAGAGTTTTATGTATGACAAGAATCTAATCTATCACTGATTTCTGCCTCTGGCTCTACCATTTATTTATTTATCTGTTTATTTGTCTGTCTGTCTCTTTGTTTGTTTAAAAATATAGTTCTATTTATTTAGAGCACATACCACATTTTGGCATATGTAGATGTTTTTGAATGACTAAATGAAGCTAAGTAATATATACAATATCTCGTGTGCTTATTTGTCAGTGCTAAAAACATCGAAAATCAATTCCTGGCAATTCTCAAGTCTAAAATGAATTGCTATTAAATATAGTCACCTGTTGCACAGCAGATAGCGTGAATTTATTTGTCCTAACAGAAACTTGGAATCCTTGAGCTATGTTGTCACCCATGAAAAAACAGTCCTGTGTATAAAAACAAAATTATATTCCATTCTGTGAAGTGTGCACTGTGTTTTCTTTACCCATCCATTCCTTGAAGGACCCTTAGATTCAGGGTCCATGGGGCCATTCACCAGGCAGTTCTTTGGAGCATGCCTCTCGTTCATCATTAATACCCAGCACACAGTAGGCACTCAATAAATACATGCGGTCTGGTTCTGTCAATACAAAATGAATGGGCAAAGACAATGTGTGGATAAACTATAATGTTGCCCTTTCCATTGCAAAATATTGGCTCTCTTTCTGTGTTCTGAAATCATAGTGTCTGCTGGATGAGCAAAATACTTGTTGGTTGATTTCAGAGGTATGCATGGGAGAAATTAGAAGAACTAGTAAGTGAGATATTAGAATGTGAAACAAGGGAAAATATTAAGGTAGAAAGTAATTTTGGGATGTTGTATTTTTGATATCGAAATGCAATAAACTATTCTTTCAAGAGCAAGTTGATAATTGAGATAATTTACTTGGTAGAAACATTTTTGTTTTGAGACAGGGGCTTCTATATTCCATGCTGGCTGTTCTTGAACTAATTACATAACCTTCATCTCCTGATCCTCCTGCCTCCTTCTCTTCAGGACTGGGATTAGAGATGTGTACCACCTTGCTTATTCATTGTTGAAGATTGAAGACAGGGCCCTTGTGTATGTTAGAAAAGTGTTCTACCAACTCACCTACATTTTTAGTCCACTATATACTTTCTGTTCATCATTATTCCTTTTGACCAGCCCTTCCTATACCTTGGGCAAAAGCAGAAAACAAAGAAGGTATTTTGGGGGAGGGGGGAAGCAACCAAGCATCCAGAATGTTCAAGTGGCCATGAGGTGAGGGCATGAAGACCTGGAAGCTCTTATTCCCAACCATTCGTATCACCATTCATTAATTCCAGGAAAACTTTGCCACAACCCCCAGAGGATGAGGAGCGCCATCATGTTATTGTGGACCATGGGGCCACTCACCAGACTTTCTGACTGGCTAACTCTTCATCTCTCTGTGTCTTTTTCATAGCCTGGAGTCATTAGCTACATTCTACTGAGATGATGTCATCATCTTCTTGGGTGGGATTTCACTGTGTTGGCCTCACGCCAAAGGTCACCCGGCTTTACAAACTTTGGTAAAGCCATGGAAAAAGCAAGTTTCACCTACTGTCAACCATCTTTTTTTCATATCAGGCAAGGAGAATGAATTTAAGTGGTGTTACAAAGCATATTTATTTATGCAGACGCTCTTTTTATCCTTTTCTCGACAGGATGTTGGCACCACACTTGAAATTGGGGGAAAATGCCACATGTTCCCATTTCTCAGCTCCCTTCCTGCCAACTCTGAGTTGAGACTATCTTCAGGATTTTCAGCATTGATTTACTACTACTGTGTGGTGTAGCAATGAAGACAATAGAAGTCTCAAACTGAGGCTGACAGCACCTTGTAATCCTCTCTGTCTCCCTCTTGTTTTCTGTAGGCAGGAATAAGAGAGGAGTTACTTGCTCCTAACTATTCAATCTGGCCATCTCACCCCTTAAAGAAGGCCTGAAATTCCCAGTCAGGCAGATGTCTGTCTATTGCAATCAGGGCTTCCCCATTGACCAGGTATGTAACCTAGGTCAAGTTGTTTGATTTGTATTGCCTCTCTTTAGTCGTCAGTAAAATGGAGATAAAAGAGGAGCCCAATGCCTAAAGTTGTTGCTAGGATTTAAAGGGATTATGAGTGTTAAGGGCTCAGGACAGTGCTGGCATCATGTGAGCAGGCAGTAAATGCTAGCTGCAAACCACTAGCCTGACTTACACACTGCTGTGTATAGAAGAAACAATCATGTGTGTGCCTCATGTGGGAGGATTAGAAGGATGCAAAAGGAAGGAGAGCGAAGCTTACATAAAATTGGGGTCTGTCGTTCCCTCTTCTACTCTGCAGTCTGGGAAGACCCTTCTCTCTCAATGATATCTCCTTAGAGTTGTATTCCATGACCCCTGTAGCCACTTTCCCCACGTTAGCTGTTTACAACAACACAAATGTCCTATATCACAGCTCAAAATCAAAAGTCTGAAACATCTTCGTTTAAGCCAAACTTGGGATGAGTTGTGTTCAACCAAGAAGTTCTGAAATCGAATATTCACTTGCCTTTCTTCCAGCTTCTAGAGGTCACCTGCCTTCACCGGCTCATGGTCTCTGCCATCTAAAGTCCATAGTGTCAGACTGAGACCTTCGCATGCCCCCCTCCCCATTCTCTGTCATCCGCAGCTGTTACACTGTTAAGGATCCTTCTGAATACAGTGGACCCACACAGACATCCAGGACAGCCTCATCTCCAAGTCAACTGATTAGCAAACTATTTTTCCTCCTCAGCTTTCATTCTACCTTGCCACTGACACGGCTCCTCTAGTTCCACAGCAGCAAACCAGCGCAGAGTGCATAGCTTACGACAGTACAGGCGTAATGACGGTACCCACAGGGTTCTTTGAAAGCTACAGTTTCCTAACTTCCCATGGTTGATCAGCAGTTCTCAGCATTTCTTGACTTATAACTGACTTCCTCTGATCACTGTCAGAGATTGCCCTTCATAGTCACACTAACGTTCTCCTATGTCACTCTGTGTCCTTACAAGACTGTCCCTCTCATAGGGACACCAGTACTAGTGGATTAGGAATTCACTCAGCTTTATTATGACTTCAGCTTAACCCCGTATTATTTCCAAATAAGGTCACATTATGAGTAACTGGAAGCAAGAGAATCAAGCTATTTCTGGGGCTAGGGGAGAATACATACTTCAATCCATAGTGTCATGTAATTTTGTGTTTTCAGAGGTGCTAGGGGTCAGATCAAAGGCATATTTAAGCTATCATCACTGCACCTACCTAGCTCTCTTCAAACCATCCTCATTCCTGATTGGGTAAGATGATAACAACATAGAGAGAGAAAGGACAGTCAAGAAACTTCGGTTTGGCCTCAGCCCTAAAGTCCTCAAATCCTATGTGAAGTGTAACACATGTAGGCATAGTGTTTAGCGGAGTTTTAGTCCATAGCAATGGAAAAGGGAGTTTGAGAGACAGTAGAAAAGGGAAGAAATTGAATCCTTGACAACATATGGTCAAATTTCATCTCAACTGAGCTTTCATTTAAGGTGTCTGAATCCGTTCTTGGAAGTGTCTTTTCCCCTCCTGTTTAGCTCCATATTGAATTGCGTTTCTCTTCTCCACCCACCCCCACTCACCACCAGCTCCCTTCAGCTGGCATTGGACTCTTATTCTGCTGATATTTGAAGTGTGGCTAGGTCTCACTTTCCCAGCAAAATCCTTTGTTCCCCAGTATCGATCCACTAATTATCTATCTAATCCCCGATCTGCATCCTTCCCCTTACCAAAGAAGCAACAACCTGAATTAAAGACACCATCTAAAAGGGCAGGACACCTTCAACCTTCATGACATCCCTGGGAGAAGGAAAAACTGTGTACAAATAAGAAAGATGGTATTCTCCAAGTCTTCCTCCAATTCTTGCGTAGTTGGGTTTCATTTCACTAAAATATTGTATTTATTTTTATCTTGAGGGCACTAATTGTTACAAATGGACCTTACCATTGGCTATTCTTGTCCTGAGTGCCAGTCACCTGGAAATAAAGAAGGAAGATGGGTTGATAGTCTTAGAGATGTGCTCTTGGGGTTTTCTGTTGCCATTTGCCTGACTGACTTTAATGAGTTGGACCTTGGGTCTTGGGTTTTTTTATCTATAAAATGAATATTTAATTTTATCTATAAAATGAATGATTTTGCAGGTTTGTGCTTGGGATTTAGAAAGTGGGCAATGTATAGCAAACACTTGCTACACTTTCTGTCATCCAGCCGCAATGTGTCATACGGCATCCCTGTCACTCAATGATCCCTATTTTTGTTCCTCCGTCGCTTGCTTTGTTGGATCTGCCACAGGAAGCAAGGCATCCATAGTGTCCTTTCTGTCTGGTCTTGGAAGCAGCTCAGACTCAGCAGAGAGATGCTGGTTTCTCTGAGGGTTTGTCTTGGACATGATTGTACTACATTTTTGTTCAGCGAGTCCGAGCCAACAGACTTGGCTGGTGAAAAATTTAAATCAGATCGGTGAGAGTCAGCAATCTTCCTCTCCCCCACTGTTCGACTCTGCACCTCTGCCACCAGGTCAGGGAAATCGGCAGTCCTGGGGAGCGACTACAAAGCTGTTTCCAGAGCCAATTTCCTGCTGAACTGTGTGTTACACTCTTAGCAACATTCCAAAAATTATACTCACTTCAAAGGCGGCTTTGATCTGGCCCCCTCCCTCCCTTCTCCCCAGCCTTTGCTGAGGAGCACGTCTCCAGGACTAGAGTTCACCTTGAAAGGCTGAGATGCCTCTGAGCAGAGCTCTGCTCTTCCTGAGAGGGAGGGAGGCCCCGAACCAGAGGAGAAAAAAAAGGAAAAAGAAAAGAAAGTCTGTGGGAGGCCTCACTTACTCTCCGTAGCCCACTGCCCTTCACTTGGCAGCTCCACGCCTTCTAGGGGTGAGCAAATCCACTAGTCTGGGTTCACCAGGCACTGAGCAGCAGCAGCTGTTACAGACTCCAGCATTTTCCATTTTTCCTCATTGGGTATTGTCTTTTAAACCAGGATCTGTAGTGGGTTTCTCACATAAGGCTATGTTTGGAACTTTTGCACTCTTACACTGGAGGAGAGGGGACAAGCAGGACAGAGGCCTGCTGGTGTGGGATGCTGTGGGTACCAACTGGGCATGGTGACTCCCTAGAGGAAGTAGTGTGCGCAGGTGCCTCTTTGGCCTTCTCCAGATCCTCTTCTCTCCCTTCTCTACCACAGTTTGGAACCGAAAGGGAAGCAAAATACCTGCCTGCCAGACGAGTTACTTAAGAAGGGCAAACATGTATGCAAATCCCACTTCCAACCCAAAAGAAAACTCTTAGATGCCAAGAAACAGGAAAAGGGCGATTTCATAGGAATTCTCCATCCATCAATGATAGGAGGCCACTCACTCTCTGCGAGTTGTAGGCCTGCAAGACCTGCTTTCTTTATGAATTGGAATTCTTTGGTTGTCCCCAGGCAAGGGATTTTTCTATAATAAGTCACCAAGTCCCTACCTCAGATAATGAACATGCTTGGGAGAATAATATGAGCAGATGCCTCAGTGAGGAACAGAAGGTGCCCCTTGCTTGGTTGTGACCCTAAAAAAAACCACACCTTTTTGTCTGAGTCTTAGGTACCTTTCCCATAAAGGGGCAGGGAAGGCAGGAGGTTTGCAGCGAGGGTAAATGACAAAAACCCATTGAAAGTCTTTTTCTTTTTAACCCTGCTAGTTGAGAGCCCATTTGGAGTGACCAGTAACAACAGAAGTCCATGCTGCTGAGCACCTCATTCTGGTCTCCCTAGAGCACGGCCTTGTGTTTAACGGAATATGATAGCACTTCATGGTGACGCATGTCTGTGAGCCAAGCACTCTGGAGGCCAGACGGGAGGGTGTTGAGTTTGAATCTAACCTGGGCTACATGACAAGGGCCTACATTTCTACACGCTCAGTTCAGACCCTCTAAGGGAATCCTTGTGAAGTGAGAAAACCATTTTATAACCACCCACTGTTGCTCTATTAGCACTGTTGCTGATGCTGGCGATTTGATTATTATTTCCAATATAGACCCACAATGACGAGCAGCCTTTATTGCCCCACAGCATGTAGTAGAGTCACCTAGCGCAAACTTAGCGCTCGGAGAAGGTTAAACACGAGTGGGGTGACACATTGCCTGCCTTTCAACACTTTGGTTCCTATATGCCTTTTTGGCATCGCGTCTGTGAGATAAAAATGGGTTTATTTATATTTCTCTGTTTTACGAAAGCCTCACAGTCGTGTGGCGGGAATAAAAGCAATTACAACCGGTTCTTAGAAAGAGGGTCTGGAATGTATGCTGAGCAATCACAGAGCTCTTTATGAGTGGCCGGCTCCCCGGGCCCCTCTGCTTCATGCTGACCACTCTGGTAATTAATAACCACCCTCACACTTGGAGCCCATCAGGAATGAGATGCTGCCCTCGCCTGGGAGGACGGCAGGACGTGTTGCCACCTGCACACCTCCCTGTAAGCTCTGCTTGCCGCATTAGCAAGTGGCAGCTATTCTATTAGACAGAGGCACAGCTGAGCCCGCCGTTTGATTTTTGTCACCATAAAGTTGGGAGCGGAATTGGCGGAGGAGCAATTAGGAAGGGATGCTCAGATCTTGACTTCTCCAGCACACTGCCAGAGAAGGTGGCGGGGGCCATGTGGCATGTTTTGGAAGCTCAGGCAGTGACCTTGCAGGCTGACCTTACTCTAAATCTATCAAAGAGACCGATAAGCATTGAGCTGACAACCAAAGCAGTTTGGAGATTTTTTTTTTTTCTGGGTAGCCTTTAGGCACTTGGGAAGAGAGAGGAGCAGAAGAAAGGAAGCAATATGGGGAGTAGAGTTAGCAGAGGAACAAAATGTTCTTCTGAGCA
This sequence comes from Microtus oregoni, assembly GCF_018167655.1. NCBI lineage: Eukaryota > Metazoa > Chordata > Mammalia > Rodentia > Cricetidae > Microtus > Microtus oregoni. The sequence goes on from NW_024543086.1 coordinate 12,012,651, forward strand.
GCTTGAAATGAGCATAATTTTGGAGAATTTCTGCAGTGGCGGGTTAATTCATAATTGGGTTTGCTGAGCAATCAACAATGTGTTGCTTGTATTTTCATATGCCGGGAACATACGACGCTGCGTGTGCAGGCGTGCGGATTATAATGCACCAGTACTTTGATACCTCGCTAATGTGCAATCTCTATTTCTTGCTTTTGTCTGGGGGCCTCTCATATTACATTTAGATTGTATCCTTTATCATCCCAAATTGACATTTATGCTTTTACTTCTATTGTTTCCCCAGCTTCTCCCTGGTATGGATCAACAATTTGTTTTAATCTGTGTCACTTCTGCTATCTCCCCCGACACAGAGCCCCGACGCTCGGCACCGCCATCCGCCCACAGAGGTTGGGTTACGGAGAGTGTGGCGGGGTCCCTCTCACCCTCTCCCACCGTCTAAAGTGCTAGTGAATGTTAATTGCTTTTCCAGTTAGTTTATAAGAATGCAGAAACCACCGAATACAGCTTGACTGGTTCTGATGAAAGTAATGGAACACTAGTGCCTATGAATATATAAATCTGATTTACATAGAGGGCTATTGTGGGCCTGGATGGGAAGCTGCTGAATGCAAGCAAATTATAGTTTAAGGACACATTTCTTCCTTGGCTTTTATTGCAAATGAGGGAGAGGAGCTCAGGTTTCTTTAGTTTCCCAGAGGGAAAGAAGGGGAGGTGATCCCGGAGCCTCAGAGAAAACTGCTTTCTGAGAATCTAAACTTCAGGGGACATGTTTACTTTGGAAAGAAGCTGTTTCACGTACTTAATTTCCAAAATTCCCCTTATGGAAAACAAAGAGAACAGAAAGGGGTGAGGAGCTGATGAGAAAATCAAAGGCAGAAACGCCTGAGTGCCCCTGAGAGTGTGCCACAGGCTTGACGCTGGCTCCCAGAAGGAGGCTCAGCCACGCCTACTTCCTTGCCAGTTGATTTTGTTTCCTGAATTCTTGCAAGTTTATGGTAACTGGAAATGGAATGAATAGAGACAGTCTTTTCTTTCAGAGGAGGCAAAGGGACCACACAGGAGCTTTGTGTAGGCCACGCCCACTGGTCCACTGAGCATGACTGTCTGAGAGTGGAGAAGGAGGGAGCATCTTCTCCCTTGAAAATTAGGTAGTTGGGGAAGATTTCATGTAAGACCCATGACATTCCGGCACCTGCATTTCAGAATGATGGAGTTCTTCTGGGATGTGGAGGTGGAAGAAGGATGCTAACAGTCCAAATAGACACCCTGACTAGACAAGAGGCAAAGGTGCCATGACTCAGAAGTGACCCTATTGAGAATGAAACATCAAAATGCAAGCATTCCGAAAAGATTTGTTCTGAGATGTTCTTATAGGCACTAATGGGACAGCAGTAGCCAGAACAAAGTCACAGCCTTGAATGTACTTGTATGTGTTCATACCCAGCCCTTGGCAAGTCCTTCTCTTGAAGGAGATAAATAATTGATCTTGAATTATTGGTCTTGAAACTTGAATTCAAACCTTAAGTAGATAAGTTTTCCAGATGAAAAGAAGAGGTCTCTTTGTATCTGCTGTCACTCACAACATGATATTATTATAAAGGAATGAACAGTTACCCCAGGAAGCCCAGGGCATGAGATAAAAGTTAGATAAAAATTATCATCAGTAAAAACAAGCAAGCAAATGAACACGGCATATTTTGTCCATTTCAAGGTCTTCCATTGGTAAATGTATTTTGAAATCAAATTATTATCCCCTATCACCCATGCCTGTCTTCCACATTCTTCCCAATCATTCCTCAGGCCCCGATGATACATCGGTAAGCTAGAGATTAAATATGAAATTACCACATAATCTCAAGCACTTGGAGATTTATGGACCGGAGCTTGGGTCTTCTATCAAATCAACTATCTAGAAAATGTATGATTTCACCTTAATATTAAAAATCACTGGCAGTGTCTTCATCTTATCCAATTGGTGTTGTCCTGATAAGCCACAGAAAGTAGAGAAAGAAATTGTGTGATAAATTATGAAACAGACATTGAAAAATATATTTACTACATTTGGATGTGCAAAGATTTCACTCCCTGGGTACAGAATAAAAAGTTTATCTTTACTTTGGGTCCAAGTATTTTAGAGTTTCAAAAGACAAGCTAATATTCAATTGGCTCCTGTCACAGGAATTAAGGGCCTAGATGGTAAGTAGGGTAGTTACACTGAAACCCTTCACAAAAAAAAAAAATTCTTGATCAATATGAATAATCTGTAATAGATCAAAATTTATTATAATCTACATCTCTTTCTCCTCCAGAATTATGTAAGAAGCCTAGATCCTTGCTCCTTAATGTATGGTCTGTGAACCAGCACACTGGAGTCCCTGAAAAAGATTCAGGAATTAGCCATATCTTAGGTTGATAGGGTCGCAAGCCACACTATTATATACAAGAAGTCTAACAGAAGTTGGGAAAGATCGTCTGTTGTCAAACGGGGCTTGCTGAATGGGAGATATGAAAATAATAACAATTATGACAGTGGTGAGCAAAACAATGGCTAATTAAAGTGAACACTTTTATGAGCATTCTAGCATTTTCTGGGCAGCACTGTAGGAAAAGCATGTTTATTCTTACTTTTAAAGAGAAGAAATAAAGACTGAGAACTTTAAATAACTTTTCTTGTATATCTAAGCATGCAGGTAGCATAGCCAAGATGAACACTCACGTGTTTCTCTTTTTTTAACATTAGAAATGAAAAGGGGGTATTTTATTTATTTATTTATTTATTGTCTTTCTTTTTTCATTATTTTTATTTACAAAATTTACTTTCATTTCACATACCAACCCTAGTTCCTCCTGCACCCCACATTCTCCCTGTCCCATCCCCCACCCCCTCCTCAGAGGAGATAAGGTCTTCCTTGGGGAGTCAACAAGGTCAGGGATACAAACTTAAGGCAGGACCAAGGCCCTCTCACTGTATCTAGGCTGAGCAAAGTAGCCTACCATAGAGAATGGGCCCCCAAAAAATAGTTCATGCAGCTGGGATAGGTCCTGGTGTGACTGCCAGCCCCCCACAACAGATCAAGCCACATAACTGTCACCCACATTCAGAGGGTCTAGTTCAGTGCCCTGCAGGTTCCCCAGATGTCAGTACATAGCCTGTGTGCTCCCGCTAGCTAGGGTCAACTGTCTCTGTCTTTTTTCCTATCATACTCTTGACCTCTCCTTGTTCGTACGATCCCTCTTGCCTCTCTTTAGCTGACCTCCAGAAGCCCAGTCCAGTATTTGGTTGTGGGTCACTGTGACTGCTTCCATCAGTTACTGGATATAGGTTCTATGATGACAATTAGGGTAGTCACTAATCTGACTAAAGGGAAAGGCCCTTTCGGGCACCCTCTCCACTATTGCTGGGAGTCTTAACTGAAGTCATCCTTGTGGATTTCTGACAATTTCTCTAACACCAGGTTTCTCCCTAAACCCATAATGGCTCCCTCTATCAAGATATGTCTTTCAGCCAGCCAGGGGTGAAGCATGCCTTTAATCCCAGCACTCAGGAGGCAGAGCCAGGCAGATCTCTGTGAGTTTGAGGCCAGTCTGGTCTACAAGAGCTAGTTCCAGGACAGGCTCCAAAGCTGCGGCGAAACTTTGTCATGAAAAACAAAAAAACAAAAAATACAAAAAAAACAAAAAAAGGATATGTCTTTCATTGCTCTCCCTTCCTATCTCTCCCCAAATCAGTATTCTTAATCCCTCATGCTTCCATCCCCCACCCCCTCCCTTGTACCACCCTCCTCCCAGTTTACCCAGGAGATCTTAAATATTTTCCTTCCTGGTGCCCTCCATGTGTATCCCCCTTAGGGTCCCCCTTTTTACCTAGCTTCTCTAAGACTGAGGATTGTAGATCAGTTGTCCTTTGTTTCACAACTAATATCCTCTTATGAGGAATACCTACCATGTTTCTTACCTTCACGATGTCAGTAAAGCCCCTTGTATCCTATAGAAATGATCTTCCATATTGGAGGATAATCTTACAATACTGGAAATGTAGCAAGTCGTGAAGAAGGAGCATTCCCATGGAAGAAGGAAAGGGTGGCCAGAAAAATGGTTCCTTAGAGTCTTCTGCCCTATCCCTCCATTGAGATCCCCAACTTGAAACTCCAGCCATCTTCAAATCCTCCTTTTTTTCCCCATGACCTTGTCCACTGACCTCTGGCTTCTGTTACAATACATCCTTAACACTTCTTGATCATTTAACTGTCTCTTCAAGTCCATTCTGTTGTCCTAATTCATAATCCATCTGTTGCTGCATCCAGAAAAGCATCCTCCCGTTTTGCCTGTATAGCTCATCTCTCCATCCTCCATAAAAATCTCATCACCATAGAGTTACCTTCTGACTTCCTAAAGAAGACACTCTTGTTTTCTCAAGCCCACACAACCATGCTCATATCTGCCTGACTCTACTAGATACTAACATGCAAGGCCGTACCAAATATGCATCCTATCCTCAAGAAGGGGACAAGCTTGTGGACAACCCTCACATCTCCTAGTGTGATCTCCTTTCCCCTCCTCAGCATCTGCTCACCACTGCCAGCCGCCGTAAACTTATCAGCTCTGCTTTGCTGACTGCTCAGGACAGTCGCTTGTCCTGCTAAACTCCTTTCCATCCTTTGATCTCCGGTCCAGCTGAGCCACTCTCTCAGCTTGTCCTGAGCAAACACTCTCTCCTTTTACCTAAAAATGACAGTCGGAGATGGCTTGTCATTGTCCATGTTTCCTTACATCTATCCCTTCCTAGATCAGGATTTGCATTCCTACCTTATCTCCGGGAGGAAAAATAAAAAAAAGAAAGAACAAGAAACAGTAGATCTGCCTGCAGAGCCAAAACCTTTACTTAGCACCTGTTGTTGAATATGTGACATTTCCACTGCACTGCTCCCCAGTGGTCCTGTCATAACTACATAGTCTCAGAATCAGGTTGGGTAACTCCAGACTAGAATTATGTCTCTAGGGGTATGTTGACAGATTCTGGTCATATTTGGGCTATGTGGTAACTGACTGTCACTCGTGGATCATTTCTGTCTTGCAGCATCCCTGCAAAAAAAAAAAAAAAAGTAGTCTAACTTGTTTGGCCGATGAGGAAGCAAAGCCCCAGATGTGTAGAATACCCTGACCACACTGCTCCCTGTCAGAGCAGAGTTAATTCAGTCAGAAAGTCCAGCAGTTTTCATCTTCCTGGGCTGGCTCCCTAACAACTCGCCCTCCCTCCCTCTCTTTATCTCTTTCTTAACTATCAAACTTTCTAAGGGTGTCTCTGTGTTTATACCAAAAGGTGAAGGGTGATTGCAAAGCCAGGAAAAAAATATACCTGCAAGTGACCCTTAATGCATTCTGACTGTGCTTATGATGTGAACACACCCTTGTATTTATGTGTGGTCCGTTGTGAGCGTTCACAAAGAGGATCGCGTCCCAGGTCTCCTCGTTTCTCTTATCTTATCTCCTACATGGACCGTACGGAGGAAAAGATGCTTCATCTGAGCACAGAAATCAAGCTGCATTATCTCCCCACATCACAACAGCAGTTGTGCGTTTGTTTTCATACAGGTGTGTGTGTGTGTAGATTCAGGTGCGGTCCCCGGCTCAGGGGTTTGCTTAGCTGAACATAGATAACAAGCGAGGCGCTCTCACTGCTTCCTGTGTCAGCATCATGGGGACCAGGCCTGATCCATTTCTGACCATGGGCGCTTGCCAGGAACCACACAGACAAGTCGATAGGATGCCCATTGATGCGCCAAACGTTGTTTTTCTCGACAGGAGCCTGCAGAGTCGGCAAGTATGTCCAACTGGCTGGGTTTGACCTGTCAGCCAAGTTTTCTTTCTCCTGGCAGTAGATTAAAAATGGTCACATATTTAGAGTCTGTGACATAGGTTATCACTTCTTTCGGCTCAGGGTAGCCAAAGAATGAGAAAAGCAGTCCCCAGTCCCAACAGGACTCCTCGAGAGTGGAAGAATCAGAGACGCGTACAAATCATTAAGCATCTTCACCAAAGCAAAGTCAGAGGACCACCGACATCAGTAGCACCTGGAGATCTTGAACCTGTGCTTGTCTAACATTGCCACTAGATGCAAAACCTGGGGCTTTAATTAAGACCTCACTCCTAGTCTAATCCACATTGGATTTCGTAGTGTGTCTCTGAGCACCTTTATTTCCATCCCTTTAGGTAGAGAAGAGTAAAATGCATAGATATTACTTCTTTAACCACCAAAGTTTAAAGAATGAGCAATGAGTGTCACGGCCATGTAGAGAAAGCCTCGGGGCAAAGAGAAGAGTAACATTTAACACTATGAGAAGATAATGAACTTTGAGGGGCTTGTTTTTCTGGTTTGGCATTCCTTTATGCAATTAAACACACCTACAGCAATCCAGCCCCAAGTGTTGACCCAAAAGAAATAAAAATATATGACCAAGTGTAGATTTATGCCTAAATACTAACAAAGGCTTTGACTCTCAATAGCCCAAACCAGAGACAGCCAGCCACATGCCTACTCAAAAATGAACGGATGAAAACCTCTCATTACTAGTCAGGCATGGGTAGGGATGAGCTGCTAAGACCTCAACAATGAGAACCATTCTCCAAAAAAGATAAAGAAGTCAGGCATGAAGCAGTTCTTGTTCTTCATTACATTTATACTAATTTAAAATAAGTGACTAATTTATGAATCTGTATTGTAAGTATAGCTTCTACGGAGGATATTGGATAGTGCCTGGAAGGAGGTACGAGAGGACTTTCTAGAAGGATAAAAGTGTCCCACGTCTTGAAAGAGCAGATATTAATGTCAGTGGTTATACTTACTCAAACTTCTCAAATCACACCTATCTGATTTTCATGTGTAAATTTCACCTGAAGTTTTAAAAAGGGAGGAGAGGTGGGGATATGGATATGAAGACAAGATGGAAGTCTTTCTCAGTGATGGAATTGTTCTCTATCTTACACGTGTCAATGACAGTGTCTCAGATGTAGTGTTGTACAGGTATTGAATACAAGGCAGTGTCTTTGGGGGACCTGGAAAAGGGTATTTGATAGTTTTGTGCATGATGTCTTACAATTACATGTGAAACTGCAATTATCCCACAGATTTTAGCTGGGGATATTGCTCAGTGGATGGAGTGTTCGTCTTGTACACTAAAGGCTTTGGGTTTGATTCTCCAGCACTTCCTTATCTGCCTATCTTGTTCTGTGGCCATAGCTGCCCCAGAAGTGGGGCTGGAAGCACAGGAGTTTGGGCTTATCCCTGACCTCAAACAGCTCCTAACCACCAAAGCGAGGCAAGACCCTATCTCAAAACCACCACAGACATTAGCGCATCAATTTTAGTGAAGATAAAACAGTAACAAAGTTGCTTTAAACCCTGTTTGAGTTTTATTTTCTTGTATGTTTTCCGATCTGCATGTGTGTGGATGTTTGTACATATGCATGCACACATATGCATGACATGCATCATAGGAAAGAGACAGAGGATTTTTAAATGTTTTTTAATTTGCTTTGATTTTTTTTAAAGAAATTTCTCCACAGATGTCTTTTGGGCTCATGATTAAGCGTCTATCACCTCAATAGCATGAGTCCCTCAAGTCTGAGGGCAAAATCGCTCTGCTTCCTTCTGCTTTCCTGTGATTTATAATTCCCTAATTGATGTCCAATACAAGCAACCCGTTTCTTGAATGCTCCCTTATTTTCAGACTTGGTAGAGTGAAGAGCACCTTCTTCCAGCGGCTCTACTGCTGAGTGGGGGAGAGGTTGCCACATGTAATTTTGCACGTCTTCCAGGCAATGCAATGATACTAATGCAGCCTCCTGGATGCGAAGGCACCAACTGAGTTTATGTTGCTCCCTTGGTGGTCCTAAGTGCATAAATCAATCCTTATTTTTATACCGATCCATATGGCTTGAAAATGGCTTCCTTGTGTGTGCTGCCCGTGAGGAGGAGAAGGGGATGCATACTGCATCGGTTGTGTTCATAGAAACCAAGCAATATCGGGACCTGTCCAAGGGTTTTTTTTTCTTTATTTAAATTCCTAGGAAGCTTGCCCTGGTTTGGATCTGTTAGCCATAGCAAAGTTAGTGCCAGTCAAAGTACAAGCAAACTGCCTGCCTTGGCTTGGCTAGGACTGCAGGATACAGCCCTGATCGCCATTGTTGACCTGACTCCTGGGTTCCTGCCCACACCACTCTGAAACACATCTATCCTGGTGGACTCTGCCTTAGCCAAACACCTGCTTCAGCAAAGTTGTCCTTCTGAATAATAGACTCCAGAGGTTGAAAAGGGGTATCTTAGAATGGCCAGATGTCTACTGTTGCGGGGAGGAAGGATATCACCAACATTATCCCCACATGCCTAGTGGTATCCAATAGGTGGCTGGATGTGGCCTTTTCCACTTAGCAGGAAAAGAAATCACTCATAGGTCCATCTCTTACCCTGGTGATGGAAGACAATGGAAGTGTCTCTCAACAAGTCTGAGACGATTCTCCTGTCATTCCCCGTCTTTCTGATAGCATTTCCTCACAGTCTCTAGGATCCTGCAAACACCTGCATCTCCTATCATATCCTCGCTACATCAAAACCAATTGGCTCTACTTTCCAGGCCCTCCTGATTCTGAGTTTTGATAGAATGTTGGGTGGTAATTAAACTAATTGAAGAACGAGAAGTTTCAGTCAATTCGAAGGATTTTGTTTCCTCTAGTCCCCGAAGGCCATTCCTAGTGTGATCCTGGGTACCATGACAGATCTGTGGGAAAGAGGGGTACTTAGGCAGATAGTGGAGTTTTCATTTTCCACAACGCATCCAGTGGGAAGAGCAGCACACTGAATCGCGGGGTGACTGCTGAAGATGGGGCAGTCTGCCCGTGTCATTTCCTGGCACGCGAGACACCAAAATATTTGTTGGAAGGATATGTGAAGAAGGGCAAGATAGTTCTTAGAGTTTCTCAAGCATTTGAAAATGCCTCCTAGAAGGTGTTAGAGCTTGCCTTAGCTGCCAGTGAAATTACTGGAGTGTTGAAAAATTTGAATCCATGCAAAAATCATAGGAGTTTTCAAAATGTTATCATCTTGAGAAGCGACTTCCAGAACACCATGCCTACTCCTCTTCCCACTTCTCAAGTTCTATTGAAATTATCTGTCCCTCCTACTAGATTAAAAACTCCCTCAAGTTAGGGAGATTCTACCTTTTTCTTAGCAAGACCCCGGGCCCAGGCACAAAATGAATGTTTAATAAAAGTCTACAGAATCTATCAAATGTTTCTTCTGCCTAGTCTTCAAAAAACACTGCCTCTAGGATGGTGTGTCTCAGAAGTTTCAGTCTGGGCTGGAAGGGATTTTAAGGAATGTTTTCTAGTGATCCCATTTCCGATCCCTTGAATACTTGCATAGGAGAATAGATTCCAATCAAGGTCAACCATAGGCCACAAGCAAGCAAAGAGTGACAAAATTGGTAAGGGGAGATTTAGGAAAGCTTTCTTTCTGGCTCAGGGCTACATTTTCACGCAAGATAAGAGTGTTGTCCCTCAGATAGGAGCACAAGTGAGCAGTTCAGCTGTGTCTCTCTGCCTTCTGTCCTCTTCATGCACCGATTCTCAAGACGACGCTGTTATCTCTCCAGAAAATACAGCCCAAAGCATTACAGATGTCTGGTACAAGCAGAACACATATTAATGGTTATTGCTTAAAGAAGAGGCATGCTCAGATCTCTTTACTGTGCTCTAGGGAAATAGCAATTTTTACTTGCTTCCAGAGAAGACCAGAGACGTGCAAAGATCAATTGGATTTGGCTCATCTCAGCTAGAGGGGGCTTTTTGGAGGTAACAGAAATGGCGGGGCCGGCATGAGCAAGGCACATCCCCACAAACCCAGATTTCTTCACAGTTAACTTTTATGGGAGAGGAGCTTATGGATGCTTAAATGCAAACGTTCCCATTTGCTGCAGGAACAAGTAAGTTGGAGGCGTGGTGTAAAGAATGATGAAATATCAAAGAAAAAGGACTTTGGGGGATTCAGTGGAGACTCTCGGATCATTCCAGAAATGGGAACTTTGGCTATTCACAGTTAACTTATCATTTCATTTGAATTAACTAGGTTTTCTTTTTCTTCTTTCCATGGGTTAAAGGGTGTGTGTTCACAAGTGTGTGGGCTCACATGTATGCGTGCATTTACTACGTGCACATGTGTGTGGAGCTTAGGTTTAGTGCACAGAACCTTTTTTCTGCCTTAATGTCTGAAACATGGTCTCCCAGTCAAATCAAGAGCACAGAAATCCAGGTAGTCTCTTTAAGCCAGGCTGGTTCTGTTTCCACTTTTAAGAACTGAGTTGCTATACCTACCTATCATTTACATAGATTCAAGGGAATCTATGTAAATTCTGACTAGTGGACCAGGAATTTTAATCACTTAGCCTTTCTTCCCAGCCCTATCTGAGGTTCATTCCTTTTGGAAAAAAAAAATAAGTTGATGCTCAGCCATTGAATGAAAGGGAAAAGATAGTTGCTAGACAAAATATTTGGAAAAGAAAACATGACTCTTTTTGCAGGAGCTATTAATTAGATCAAGCTAGAAATTTATTGGCGACATTTTAAATGACTGAAAACGAGGTACCGATTCTGTCCCGGGAGAAACTACACAGTTTTAAACACCGACAGAACACATGCGCGCGGCGCCATTGCATACTGGCCAGTCTCAACTTTAGCAGACAGGTTTGCCTTTCTTTAAATCTTCAAAAAACAATCGGTGCCAAACTAGTGCACTGCCATTCTAGCTGCAGTGTGTGCCGCAGGACTAAAATAGCACCTTTGTCCCCTTGAAGAGCATCGCCATTTGTAATCATCCGAGAGCCGCCGCCATGGAGCTTGTCAACAGCAAGGGGAACTTTTAAATTGCTTGCCTTTGATGAAAATGAAATTGTTATCCCTGGACCATCTCTAGGAAAATAAATCGAGCCCTGATTCCTGCTATGCAAACAGATATATACAGCATCTCCCTGATTCAGCTCTTTTTCATCTGCGACGGAGCGACTGTACTTTATTATGATGTCAGAGCTTGAACTTGGGGAGAGGATGCACTTCTAATAATTAAGATGATATCAGGATGGCAAGCCCAATCCCTAAGGGAAGGTGAAAGGTTCCTCTGGGGGAGGCCGCAGAATGACTGCAAATTGGGCCACGTATTGGCCAGAGAAGTGTCAGGGCTATGTGTGAGACTCCTCATTGCCAAAGTGTGTGGATGATACCAGAAGGGAGAGTCCCCGATCCCATAAGCCCATTTAAAAAAATAATAATAACATGAAGCAACTCTTGCAGCAGGCAGGTGGTGCCTCATATGTTCCTGGGGCAGAGAATGAGCTTTCTGCCTTTAAAAGTAATTGATTTTTTTAAAGGAACGTGTCAAGAGCACTGGTTTTCAAAATGATTCTACTCACAAGTGTTGGGAAATAATACAAATGGCTAATTGCTTCAGAAATAGCCAGATTATTTAACTTTGGTTTGGACAGACGCTGCGTTGAAGAGCCTGGAACCATCCTGTCTCGCACATTAATGGCTGTCTTGGAGCTGGGGTCAGTCTTGCTTCTGCAGAGATAAAATCTGCACATCCCCCCCTCACTTTTATGTTCAGGGCATCAGCTCCTCCCGGCATTCTTAGCCCAAACTTTTGAGTGTTCTAAAGATAGCAGTGTGACATTTCTGTTTCAATAGAGCCCAAATAGTTGGCAAGATATAAAACACCTTAGAAGAAAAAGATATGCTTGCCAATTTTAACGTCAACGTATTGAGCTGCGGAGGTGAGCCATTGCAAGGCCAGGTTACCGTGGGTACCAGCGGCAGGGATGGAGGGTGCCTTCACTTCCGGGGGGTCTAATTTATCGCAGGCAGAGCACTGTGTCTCTAGCCGCAATTCTATATTTGAATGTCTCGGTCCTCTACAGATTGATTGCAACAAAATGGAACGTGCGGCCATTATATGCCAAGAAGGAAGTCTCGTTGTTTTCTAGTGGTATTGAGTCCTCCCACTGGCTGTTCCTCTAATGAGCTAGAGGGGGTTTGTCTGATTTAAAGAAAGCGTATGTTTACTTCAGGTATCAGTCTGGTGGAATGAGCCAGAGCCGGAGTCTGGGATCAACACTTTCCGACTTACCAATTATGTCTGTTTATTTCATCATTCATGCATTCAAACAAATATGCCCGTGCATGTAATAAACACAGGCATAGATGGAAGATTCAGCAGATACCCAGTTTGTAAGACATCCATGTAGTTCTGTCTCCAGAAAATCTCCCAGGACCCATCAAGTTGAAGGTGAGAAAATACTTTTCTGTAAAGGACCAGATAGTTGAGATTCTCTTGCGCTTTGTGAGCCACTGTGGTATCTATCACACATCCTATTTTACAGCTTTTCAAAACTGTATGAAATATTCTGACCCCGGGGCCAGAATATAGTCCTGTACCATACTTTGACAACTCCAAAGCTGAGCCAAGTATTGCATGTTTTACCATGGCCCACAACCACCAGGACATCACGCAGAAAACACTTCTAGAAAGAGACTCTTTTTGGCAGCCATGGCCACAGAGCCAGCTGGTGTCCATTGTCCATTCCCTACGTGTTCGTATTCACCCTCTACTGTCCTGTCCCCCTGGGGAAGTCAAGTCTTTGTGTAGAAGCCAGCAAGAATGCACAGCAAGTATTCTGGGTAAGCCTCTGGCAATTTTGGTGTCCTGGACTATAGCTTCAAGTGGAGAAATAAGTTTCTTAAATTCCCTCTTAAGTTTTCAGATTCCGTTTTGGAAGCTTTAGCTCTGGGCTCTGTTAGGCCCCTGTCTGGAGTCCTGTTTGGTCCTCATTTAATGCAGTGTTAAGCAGATCTAATGCTCCTTTTAACAAGAACTTCAGAGGCGACAGCCTAAAAGGAGCGGGGTATGTGATGGCACAGGATTAGGTCCAGAAGCAGCCCCTAGATTGGCAGGCTGACCTCAAGAAAGGGCACAGAACGCATCAAAGGGAGACTCGGAGATACACTTCTGCTCTTCCTCAGTTGTCAGTCATCAATTAAATGTGAATTATGCTCATTATGCCCTCTCGAAAACTGCAGCCAAATCCAGCTTCCAATTTTGAATTAATCTATCTACGTGATGTGGTTAAACAGAAATATCAAACGCTTGCGGGCAGTAAGTTCCGAAGATATGGAAAGTTCAGTAGTTTGGGCCATGTCAGTTCTAAATGGCGTGTGATAAAGAAGCGTAGGCATGACCTGGGACAAGTGCCACAGGGCCACAGCAGCCAGGACTTGAAGACAGTTATTTAACCTCTCAAAACCTCGGGGTCTTTTGTCCGCGCGTAATGGGGACCTCCCACGTCCTATGACTATTCAGGGAAATTTCTTCACAGAATTTGGCAGGTAGTAAGTGCCTAGAAGAAGTCAGCTCTTATTTATCACAATTACTAATATTATTAATGAATACGTGGAGAAATATGTGTTAAAGGAGACTCCGGGAAGGTATGAGTTTGGCGGAAGCATGAGATTACGAAGTTCCGGTTGACCCAGATTTAGGAAACCAGTTCTGTGCATCAGATGAAGCTGGAACTATTGACTTCCCCCAGAATACATATTCTACCTCTGTACTCTTCTCTTCGCTTAGGCTGCGAAAAGCTGATTGGAGAAGAACCACTCCCACTCCCATCATAATACATCAGATCCTACTACCTTACCTACCTCAAATAAACGTTTTGCACTCCCAATACCTTATGACATTAACTGCTTTGTTCCTGAAAGCTAAGAGCTTATACGGAAAAGAAAAACTGAGTCTTAACTCAGGACGGCACCACCCTGCACCCCCCCCCCCCCCTGGAAGGAGAAAGAGTTCCATGTAGCTCTCCTGAGATTTCCTTTGAAACGCTTCAGTTTCGAATCGTCCCTCATCTCCTGACCAAAATGTGACCTACTGGGAGTGCAGAGATGCCACACTGTTGTCACCTTTAAAAGCAAGGACCTGAGTAGGGTTGTTCCCCCTGGAAAGCAAGCACTCCTGACAAGTCCAGTCACTGATGTAACACGGAGAAAGGGCTGCTTCGGAGGAAGAAACTGGGACGAGGGAGTTTGGCTGGAGCAATGAGACATGCGGCGAGCCTCTGGGTATTAACCAGACAGGCAGTGTGATTCCTGCGAGAGAAGGCAAAGATAGCTCCTGCCTGTCTGCCTCTCAGCTCGCCACATTGCTCCAGCCTTCCCGTGCTCCTGCAAGGCTTTCTTGGTGTGGGACACAAACTCCACTGAGCGGGGGGAAACTGAGGCTTTCCAGGGCCTGGTATTTATATGCTCAGCATCGCCAACAGAGGAGGCTTGGCATAATTCCCCGAAGGCAGGCCGGCGTGCGGGAAACATCACCCTCGGATCGCCCAGGTAGGCAGCGGATGGCTTTTACTATGAAATTTGAAGCAAAGAAAGACCGTGAGGAAAAGAGAGCAATGGCTGATGTTTTAGCCATGTTGTTCTTAAGAGTGTTTGTGGGAAAGGTCAGAACACCCTAAACACCCAAGGGACAAGGACTTAGCTGGGGAAACTGTGGTGCCCAGGAAGGGAAGAGGGAGAAAGTCACAAACAAGCCGGGAGAGTCTCAAGCCTGACAATGTCCTTTCGGCAGAATATTCTGCCTGTGTTTATCATACCCCTGCTAGAATTCGCCGAGTTTTCTCCAGTCCCTTTTACTGGGACAGCCTCTCGTGAGCCAAGGCCCCTGCGGTGAGGGAGGCTGTGTTATTTTTCTGCCTATCTCTCTCCTTCCTGTGAATCCCCAGCCCCATCATTAGGAGGTCTCCTCGGCTTGGATGGACTGGACTGATGTGGTCACAGGTGCAGGAGTCACACCGACAGCTATGCTAATTATGCCACACCTGTTTCCCCAGGTTAAGCTGTTGCTATTGGAAACCATGATCCAACAGGCAGTTGTTGGCCATCAGTTTTGTAACAAACCTTGTACTGGGTCACAGTCCCCAATCCCCACTGTACAAAATGGCAAGGACAGTAAAGAGTGTGGGTGATGGGTAGGAAGACAGCATCCATACTCTGTTCTGGGAGACTGTACAGGGGAAAAGTCCACTCTGGTCCCCCAGGTAGATGGCAGTCAAGACACCATTTCTGTAGGTTCAGAGACTTCAAAAATAAGAAATCGTATGCTGGCTGCTGGCATTCAAAACACAGAACCTAGAAGCGTCCCGGACATTTTAGATGTAGACGTGACTCGGTAGCCATCTCCTGAGCATTCCTAAACCCACAACAGGCAGTGCTGAGCCATGGCATTCAACAGGGCAAGGTCACTCCCTCCGTCTCTCATCCCATCCCTTTCCTGCTCTGCCACTAAACTCCAAGCATTCTTCAGTCTCTTTCTACTAGAACCTTTAGAACCTTTGTCTTTCCATATCTTCCTCTTTTTTTTTTTTTACCTTTCCTTCCCCCTCTCCCAGAACCCACCACTTCATCTGTTAGAAAACGCCTAAGACCAGCAGAAGTTTCTCTTCCTGGGTACCAATTTCTGTCCCTTGGAAAACTGCCTTGTGCGCAGTTAGGAAGTGGAGCAGCTTGGGAAGCTTTGTAATTTGTTTCTCGTCCACTAATAATCGTGCTGCGATGAATAATGCAGTAATGCTTCGGCAAGGTTATGGATGGCATGGGGTGTCAGCAGAGAAGCCGACAGGACCGTGGGGCACAGCCATCTCCCCTTCGTGCACAGTACCGCTCCTTATCAGCTTGCAATGGAAGTCCAAGCTTCGGCAAACGACATTCAAATGAATTCACAAAAATGATTAGCAATATGCCAAAGAAGACTTCTAGGCAGATGCTGGTCCCCATTTTCTTTCCTCAGTGCTTTTTTTTTTTTTGAAGAGGTGATCATTTGTTGTTCAGATTTTTTAGTTCTAGGATGATTTCAATTCCTCATTCTTTCAGCAGGTGTCTAAAATATGTCTCTTTGACACAATTCTCCCTATAGGCTCAAATGATTCTGTCCTATTCTTAAAACTGGCTCTTAGTGTATAGGAGGAGGCTCAGTGGTAGAGGACTTGCCTAGCCTGCACATGGTCCTGGGTTCAATCCTCAGTACCTTTCAAAACAAAGAGGGATTAAGTCAGATTCACACTCCATGAAATCGGCTTTGCTGCTTATAGTTCTGCACTTTAATTGCAGAGGAGCCTAGGACAGCTTCACCCACACAAAAGCCTCCTCCGTGCTCCTCTTTACAATCATGTCCCACCACCCAGTCCCAGCCCCTGGCAGGCACGAATCTGTCACTAGAGTGTGTCTTTTTGAGGCTGTCATAGAATGGAATCATACAGTGTGCAGCCTTTTGAAACAAGCTTCTCTCGTCTGGCACAGTGCTGTTGGGGTGTGTCCAAGCGGTGTGTATAACAGTAGTTCATTCCCTCGTAGCAGTTAATTTTCAGTCATATGACTTTTCAGACTTGCATAGACTATGTTATGATTGTTGTGTATGTGGCCCACACCATGTTTCTATATATGTTTTAGATAGGTTTCTCCATCAGCTCACATACACACCATTGTCTGACATCAGTCTCCTCGGCAGCTTGAAAGCCCACGGTGTATCACTACTAATTCTATTTGATCCTTTTGTTTAACTGCATAATATTCCACTATATGGAGGTCGTGACACTCTGCCTGCCTGCTCTCTTATTGTAAGACATCTGGTCCGAGACACCTGTATTGTTTCCGTATCTTTAGCCCATCTTGACGCGGTATAAAAGTAACTTTTGCGTCTGCCCAAAGTAAAATGTCTTCCCAGTGATGATGATGTTCTGCTACTTTGGGTTGACTCTGTAAGTCATTTCGCTTTCCGTGCCCTCCATTCACTCTTTCCTAAAAAGCATGAGGCCTCTGCCTGTTTTTATGCAATCTGTTTTGGTTCTTCTTGGTGTCTTTCCACATGTGTTTCTGTTGTAAAAACACTGGATGGTATATGTGCCTTGTCTGTGAGTCGGTATGAGGCTCAGCATACACGGTGTAGATAGAGCAGGCAGACAATCGGAGGCTACAGCCAAGACCTCTTCACCCCTGGTTTCCACCTTGCTCCAGGGCTGTAGATGTCTTGCTCCTTTGCACAGAGTTACCTTGAAGGTCGGGTGGCTCCTACAGGTCTCTGGCGAAGACCCTCTCCAGACACTCAGAATCTAGAGCAGGGATTGCTCGCAAGTCTGAGCCTTGTAGAGAAAACGATATATCATACACGTATTCCATGCGCATAATTGAGGACTCCAGTTCGCCATGCTCTATTATCTAGAATTAAACATAAAAGACGTTGATAAATACCACATTCAGCTGAAAACACAAATGAATCAAAATGTTATAGTTTCTCTCCACAGGTAATAATTAACATTCTTGTGAATTCCTCTGTGAGCTGTAGAGCATCATTTAAAGGGTGCGCTGGCAAGAACTGTGTACTTTCAGACTCGTGTGTATGTCGAGCCACAGGAAGGAGACTTAGTTTAGAAGATACAATCAGGATGAGGGAGGCTGAGGGTAGCGATATACGGTGTGTGTGTGTGTGTGTGTGGTGTGTACAAACATTTTCAAAACAGTATGCATTTTCATTTTATAAGTGAGGATGCAGGGCGAATAAAGATATGCACGGAAAAGTGAGGCATCTTACTAGTTCATGTCTGGAGACATGATATGGTGGCATGTGGCTTACATAGAAGTTCGTCCGCATTAGATGTGTCTTTTTTTTCTGCTGTCCTACACACCAGGACTAGGTACCCTGAAAAGCCCTTGCATCCAGGGTAGGTGTCTGATAATTGATGCCGCATGAACATCTGAACAAATGGAGACGCAAATGAGAAAAATGAATGAGAAGCTAGATTAAAAAAAAAAAACAAAAACAGCAAGCTAAGAGCTAATGTCACAGGATGCTATTCCTGTGCAAGGGATTTAGTGGGTAAGAAAGCAAAAGGAATCCAAATCCTCCTTTGGATTTCTGTCACGGGATACATTTATTTATCAAGTGACTACGTATATAAAATTGTGCTAGGCTCTTTAGAGTGAGAACCCCACGGGATGAACATCTCAATATGGCAGGCTTAAGTTGGAAAGGCTGGTAAAGAGTTAACAGGGTAAATGGGAGCAGTGGGCATAATTCAGTACACCCTGTGGCAATGTGTTGTAGTGTTAAACATGGAACAGGGCAGCCACAAAGTTCCTTCCATGCATTAGCCTAGTCAACGAGATGAGTGCCTTTGGGGTCCTCTGTGATGACCTGAGCAGGCTTCTTGAAGGAGGAAGGGTTCTACTCAGGCTGCTCTTTGATACGGAAGTCCTGAGCCACACTCCCCTTTTCTTCCTAACCAGTCCTGTTACTTTGCGGATCAGCAGCTACACAGATGAACCCAGATTCACCCTGCCTCGGTGCATCCGAAGCCAGCCCGCAGCAAAGATATTTGAACGCAAGCGGTTGGTGATAGAGAGCTAACACTTTCTGCCGGCAGGAAGGGCCACAGGAGATGCTGTTAGTTGGTTTGGAAGTGAAACATGCCATTCCCACTTGGGTGTGTGGGAGGCCTCTGCCCTCCTTCCCTCCGTGGGGATTTCTGCTTGTACGGCACTTGTTGTCATGTTTGGGTTACTGCAAGAAGGGAAAAAATTGCTACGGTTTGCGTGAGCTTGGAGTTGTGTTTTGGCAAAGATACCCACATAGATTTGTTTCTTGAACTTTGAAAGAGTTCGCGTTTTTGAGGTTTGGGGTAAATGACACCATGGAGTTGCCTCTCGGAAATACTCTCTTTTCTGTTGGAATTTGGATGGCTTTTTGATTCTTTGGCTCTCACTGCCCCTGTCATTGTATAGCGCCTAACTAATTGGTCCAGAAACCGTGTACTCTGCCTACAGGAGATTCCAGGACCACGGATTCCAGACAGAATGAAATAGTAGCTTTACTTTCGTGTTGTTTACTTTCTAGTGCCAAAAGATGCTTTTTTATTGATGCTAATGTACATCAGAGACAGAGGAAACAAAGTTAGGGGGACAAGAGGGCTCCTGGGGGTATCTTTCAAGGTGACATCTGAGCTCAGACATGCAGACTAGGAAAGAGTTACTCAATTATCTGGATCCCCAAGGCTAAGGCTTCGGCAAGTGCAAAAGGCCCAAGGCAGAGGCCATGAGGATCTGGGCCCTTTCTTATTTGCGTCCGTGTTTTCTTGCAGAAAAGGCTTGAAACTAAGTGGAAGAGACAAAGCTAGGCTGGATTCTGTGCAGTCTTTATGCACCGTCAGGTTTGAAATGACTGTTCTTCCCGCTTCCTCTGCCTACGCATTGTTCTTACCAACAGTAGAATGGCTCTCCCTTTACCCTTCAGGTCTCAAACAAATATCCTCTGATCAAGAAACCCCTTCCCGGACCACACCGTTAGAGCGTCCAATAGGCAGTGTTAGGAATGGCAATTATTTTTCTCCTCCAAATCTGATTACTTCACTTGAAGGATGACTCGCTCTCCACATTATGGAGTTAAGAATGATCCCATTTGAGGTGATAAATACTAGGCTGTTTCCGTAATGCAAGAAGCCCTGAGAAACAAATTGCTAATTCATGACTTAGACCATCTAAATGTGATGAACAGCTCAGGCCATCAGTGAGGTGCTCAGCAGTGGGTTGTAATGTTAGAGCAACCGGCATGGCTCTGAAGGGAACCAAAGAGAGTGGCAGGTCTGGATTCCATGGGCTTGCCTCACCAAAGAGGGACTCAAGCTGAGCGGGTCCTAGCCACACGAAAGGAAAGAAAGGAAACCTCCACCTTTCTCTTGCTGTTTTTCACGGCAACATGAGCGCTCCTCAGAGACCTATGCTGCAAGATGGCTTGCTTTCTGATGACTTTCTATTTAGCACATGTAAGCTGAAAATGTGGAAAAACCCAAACACATTATCATTTTAATATTCCATTAGATCTGCAGCCACTCGCTGTAATTAATAAGTTGAAAATAAAAGAATCTCTTATTGTTAGTAGCGTTATTTGGACTAGAGATATTTAGCCACCAAAGTTTTTTTTTTTTTTTTTTTTTTTTTTTTAAGCCACAGAAATGATGATCTTTTTTTTTGAGGCACAGGTTCTGAGCCATCAGCATCCTTATTTACTCTGTCGAGAAAGAATGAAATGTTCTAGGCAGAAGTCAACAAATGTGGGTGTTCCCTAGGTGTGCCCCGCTGTTCCTGCAGGCATCTTCTAAGAGCTTTGGGTGTGTCGGTTGTTTCTCTGAATAAGCCCCTCTTGATGATGGATCCTTTGACAGAGGAGGAGACAGAGGTTAGGCATCTGAGCCCTGAATACAATCTCCAGGCAAAGCTAGAGCCACCAGTAGTATTCTTTTGTTGTTAAGATTATTTTTAAAAAAATAAGTAAGATTTATTTAATAAATTTACTTATAAAAATCTTAATAAATTTATCAAACAAATAAGAATTATTTAATAAATAATTTTAAATAAGTAAGATTTACTTAATAAGTTTATTTATAAAAATCTTAATAAATTTATCAAATAAATAAGATTTATTAAGATTTTTGTAAATAAATAAAAATATCACACACTTGAATTGTTAATTTCAGTTCTCTGACAATTCAGTGAATTTTTCTATAGTTCAGGTAGGCATTCCAAACAGAAGCTGCAAAGTGCCACATTAAAGTTTGCACTTTTAGTATTGGATATATTTTATTTATTTATCCACCACGAAAATAAAAGGTGCACATTAGAACTAGAGTAAAATAATTCGTTTTTTAGCCTCTTTGGTAACTCATGCCCATTCTCTGCATTCGGTCCTTCCTCATACACTTGTATTTATCCCTCTCGCTCTGTTTTCTCCATTTTATACTGGACCCAGGGTGTATTTATTTACAGAGATACGTATATTATTGGCTAGATTACAGGTATGAGTGAGAACCTGCAGTTTATTTCTTTCTGAGATTATGTGACCATGCACAGTATTATACCTCCGAAGTCCATCCATTTTCATGCAAACTTTTAACTTAATTTTTCCTTAGAGATGAGCAGCAGCCCAATATCCATTCATCTGCTGATGGGCAATTAGGTTTATTCCAATTCTCTGATACGATGGATGAAGCAGCAATAAATACAGAGGGGAAACAACTGTGTGGTTGAATAGTTTCCCACAATGGCCAGATTCATTTGCACCCCCACCAACAGTGAATACGGGTTCCTTTGGCTCCTCACCCCTCTAATGTCTGCTGTCAGGTGTGTCGATGACAGCCATCCTGGCTGGGCTAGGGTGATAGCTCAAAGTCGTTTCAATTTGCATTTCCGTGCATCATGGAAATGAAAATTGAGTTGAACACTTTTCTAAAATAGTTGTTGGTCATATGTGTATTTCCTTCTTCCTTCCTTGCTTCCTTCCTTTCTTTTTTTTTAAATTTATTTATTTATTTATTAAAGATTTCTGTCTCTTCCCCGCCACCGCCTCCCATTTCCCTCCCCCTCCCCCAATCAAGTCCCCCTCCCTCGTCAGCCCAAAGAGCAATCAGGGTTCCCTGCCCTGTGGGAAGTCCAAGGACCACCCATCTCCATCCAGGTCTAGTAAGGTGAGCATCCAAACTGCCTAGGCTCCCACAAAGCCAGTATGTGCAGTAGGATCAAAAACCCATTGCCATTGTTCTTGAGTTCTCAGTAGTCCTCATTGTCCCCTATGTTCAGCAGGTCTGGTTTTATCCCAGGCTTTTTCAGACCCAGGCCGGCTGGCCTTGGTGAGTTCCTGATAGAACATCCCCTCGCTGTCCTGAGTTCCTTACTCGTGCTCTCTCTCCTTCTGCTCCTGATTTGAACCCTGACAACCTAGATGCCCTTCAATGGAAGAATGGATGAAGAAAGTATGGAATATATACATATTAGAGTACTACTCAGCAGTAAAAAACAAGGACTTCTTGAATTTTGCATACAAATGGATGGAAATAGAAAACACTATCCTGAGTGAGGTAAGCCAGACCCAAAAAGAGGAACATGGGATGTACTCACTCATATTTGGTTTCTAGCCATAAATAAAGGACATTGAGCCTATAATTAGTGATCCTAGAGAAGCTAAATAAGAAGGAGAACCCAAAGATAAACATATAGGTATCCTCCTGAATATTAACCTTCATCAGGCAATGAAAGGAGACAGAGACCTACATTGGAGCACCGGACAGAAATCTTTTTTTTTTTTTATAAAAACTACCTATTCAGTTCATTTGTCTGTTTGTTGTTTGTCAGTTTTATTCCCTCCATATTTAGCTTATGTGAATCTTTGTAAATTTTGGATATTAGCCCATTGTCTAGTGCGTAGCTGGTAGAGATTTCCTGTGCCCCTGTGGGCTGTGTTTGCTGGTCATTTCCTCTGCTGGATGGGAACTTTCTTCTTATAGCCCCACCTGTCGGTACTGAGTATTCACTCCCGTGCCTTCAGTGATCTGTTTCAAAGTGATCGCATACCCCAATACCTTGTAATTGTTTCTGAAGGTTTTCGTGTTTGGGGGTTTAAATTAAGGTCTCTGAACTTAAAAACTGAAGGAACCCTAGCACTGGATTCATGAACGGGGGCTAGAACCCTCAGCAGAGCCTCTGGTCATAAGGGCATCAGCTCATCTTCCGACAACAAAAAGAAAGGCTTCACAACACATAGGCCTCCCATTTGCTGAAGTTTTCTTCTCTGGCTGTGAATATGCCGGACACTTGGGCTGGGGTAGGCTTTCTTACATTCTCTGATCAGCTGCTGGGTGCTTCCGCTCAAGGTCCATAGGAAGGGCCATGAGCACCAGAGGAGCCCTGAGCCACTTTAATTGGAAGATGTAAACAACTCCAAGACAGCTTTGAAAAAACCAATAATCAATCAATCATGAGCAAACCCCAAAGGGCACTCACTAACAGCATTTCAGCCACGGAGTCCCCGGCAATGGATGAGGTTTCAGAAAGGGCAGGAAGCACTCAGTTCTTTGTATGGGGTAAACTCTTGCTCTGACTCTCAGTGTGTGTGCGTGTGTGTGTGTGTGTGTGTGTGTGTGTGTGTGTGTGTCTGTTCTGAAGATTGAAAAAGTGTTTCTAAAATGTCTCCATCACTAGTCCTATACCTCCCATGACATCAGCTGTCCCTTGACAAGAAAAGAGACGCCTTCCATGGTCTGACATTCAGCAGACTTCTGTTTATATAGTATGGAGCAACTTTTGTTCTCTTGCCCTATAAGGCATGTACCAGGAGAGATTTGGGGAAAAGGTCACCCAGATAGTAAATAATTCTGCTGAGCTTTGAAGTGAAAATGCTCCAGGATCCTTTATCCCCTATCCTTGCCATTTAACTGGGGCACTTCACTTTTGCTGCCCCTGAATGGTAGAGATTAGAGCCTGTTCCCACACGCGTTCACCAGCGGCTCCGGTTATAGTCACTATTGTGTTGTCTCTTTATTTTGGTCCTCTTACTGTATTCACGGAACAAATGTGGTGGGGGATAGGAAAGAAGAGGAAGGAAGGGAGGGAATAAGAGAGAGGATGAGAAGGAGGGAGGAAAGAAGGGAGGGAAGGAGAAGAAAAAAAGGAAGGAAAGAAGGAAGGAAGGAAGGAAGGAAGGAAGGAAGGAAGGAAGGGGAAGGGAAGGAAAGGGAAGGGAAGGGAAGGAGGGAAGGGTAGGATGAGAGTTAAGGAGGGAGGGGAGGAAATCTACCCCACAGAAAATATAATCAAACACTTTAGCTTAATGGAAAAGAATTCTACTGTGAGGGTCTACACACACACACACACACACACACACACACACCTTAAAAATAGTTGGGCCTTTGGAAAATATTATGTTCCATAGGTAGGGAAATATCCAAATTATTCCCAGTTTATTTTCCAATAAGACCTCGAAAAGCTATTGAAAGAGCTAGGACGAGAGAGTTTACATTTCCGATGCAATTCTCTGCTTAGGAGAGTGATAATTCCGGGTCAGATAGCAGGGAGAGTATTTTCTGCTGCGGCGCAACAATCAACACAACGTTTGGGCGTATTAATAATTTCACTCCTAAACTTCTCGACAGGGAGCTCATGGGTCTTAATAGTATTGTCAAGATCCTTAGGGCAATTGAAAAGCCCAAAATCATTACTTTCTACTGATAGACTTTTCTCTCCCAGAGGAGCTCCAAATACCTAGGGTAATGTAGATTTATGGAAATGCTCACATACACTCTGCTTAGATGGAACTTGGCAATAAAATAGCATCTTTAGAAAGGTTCTTCTGCAGTATTTCTAGTGTCTGTGTATTTGTGTGTGTGTGTGTGTGTGTGTGTGTGTCTGTCCGTCTCTGTATGCATGTGTCTATGTGTCTGTAGGTCTTTATGTCTGTATGTCCATGCATGTGAGTGTATAGGTTTGGTATCCAGTGAAGCTGACTTTATCATCAGGAATACTTTCCTGATGAGTTGGGCCAAGTAAACACTGAGTATGGAACATGATAAAATGATTGGGCAGCTGGGTCTCAAGTCCCTTTAGACCTGTCTATGTGAGAGCTTCACCTTTCTGGGCAGGTTGACCCCAGAACCATTAGGACTCCCTATCAACCACTTAGCGCCTGACAGCTATTGACTGGGCACCCAAGCCAAGGTTCTCCTTCCCCTGTCTTACAAGTCCCTGCCTGTACCCAACTGGGCTAGGACTGAGCAACAATGGTCCTCTTCTTTCAACATGCCCATGTCCATCCACTAGAACAAACCACAGGTTTCTTCTTAAACTCTCACCATCCCTTTGACTCTCCAGGGGCCATGACAGGCTCTATCCGAAAAGTATTAACAGTACCAAGGGCCCTGACACAAATCATCCCAAGGAACTTGCTTTAGCGGAGGCCATTTCATCTCTTAGGGGAAAGGTACTATAGGTTGTGAAAGTTGTATCCATCTGAGATCTTATTTTGATGGACTCCAACAAGGCTCTGCCACAAACAAGATACCAGACATCATGGTTTACAAGCCAGAGGGAATCTTCATTCTCATATAATGTCTGGTAAAAGCAAATTTATAGGACCAAAAAAAAAAAGATTTGATTTTTTCCAGAGACTCTCTGAGGGGAAAAGGGATAGAAGATAGCAAGAGGGAGGGATTGCTAAGGGGTGCTCTGAAATTAGAGACCAGAGTTGTTGCACATCTTAGTAAATGTACTGAAGAAATATAGACGTTTAAAAGAACTCTGTATTATTATAGCTTAGTTAGGCTATTTGGAAGCAAAGCGGTGACCAGGCAGAACAAGGAACAAACATCCCAAAACAAGGCCAGAGGGGTTCAGGGTCACCTTTTCCCCTATCCTGCTACCTCTCTGTTACAGAACCTCCCTGGAAATAGCTATGAGAAAAATTAAAGACTTGCCACTGAGTCCAGCAGTCAATGCTGAGAGATCCCTGATCCCTCTCCAATGACGCCCTCCAAATAGGGACTCTGTTGTCGTTCCCTACTTCAACCAGCACTGACTCTATCAGACACTGTGTCCCCCTACTGGGCATTTGAAATAGGAGAGACAGACCCGGTTCCTGGAGTAGTTTATGTAGCAGGGTGGGACACGGGAGAGCCCCAAGAGAATATAGAGCCATGCACTGGGGTTTGTAACTAAGATGTATTCAATGTGAAAAGCCACCTCCCAGAAATGGCATAGGTATGTCACAGTTCATGACACATGATGGGGGGAGACTTACGTCACTGAACCAACCTGCCCCTCAGTTGCCTTAGCCTTAAAGTAGAGATCAGTGCCCACTTCCAGACAACTGTGTTGAGATGGACTGTGTAAGAATCTAAGCACACAAGCCACACTTATTGAACATGTGCACTCCCTCCTTCTTAGAGACTGCAGTTGGCCCTCCAACCTCATGAGTAATGGGAGTGCAGATGAAGCTTTGCTTTCTAAGTCTGCAGATGATAGCTTCTCATGGCAGCAACTCCCATGCTTCTGCTGCAGGACGTTGATCTGTTGACACAGAGCACAAACGCACGCATCATGGTTTTTACATATATTTCATGTAATCATTTCCTATACATGTTCACAACCCCTGCCATCTCTGGTCCTCTGCTCAGGCTGAGGGAACCCTTCCAGCAAGGTTATCATCCTTCATATGGGACAGTTTGTCCCCCATGCAGAGAGGCACTAACCAGAGTTGGTGCTGCTAGCCTGAAAAGCTTACTTTGTTCTTCTACCCGCCCCCTCCTCCATTTGAAGAGCTGTGGCCCCAGCTTGCAGCACCAGTGTACAGATCCATGCAGTAATGCTGATGATTTTGCCTGCCCTGGAAAGGCAGGAGGACCACACACATGGGTCTGGAATAGAAAATACACGTCCATTCTTAAGGGGTAAATCATTCGGCAAATGCTAAAGCAAGGAAGGAGGGGGCAAGCTCAGCACCCCAACTACCCTATATTTAGAGACAAATCAGGAAATCTTTTGGCAAACACAGGAGGAGGCTGGATTTGGATGATCCCTCCATCCATCTGTCCCTAGGGGGTTGGCCGAGTGCCGTGGGTCAGAACAGGGCAGGACGAGCCAGGACAGAGCTTGCCCTTGGTCCTGCCTCTGTAGACCTAATTGCTGCTTATCACTCAGGCCAGGGTTGGAGCCCAGAGAGGGAGGACTGGGAGGGGGCTTTGGGGAGAACACAAAAGGAGTGTGCTCTGCAACTCGGTGGTTCTGTCCTATTTCTCCCGACACAAACTGCAGGAAGACGCAGTGCAGGAGGTGGGGGAGGGAGGTTCTCTCCAAAGTCTCACAGATTTGACTGCCATTTAGGCATGTATGCATACAAACTGAGTCAAGCTAGATGTTCCTTCTGTATGGCTAGGTACACAGCATCAGAGCTGGGGTCTAGTCCCTTGCCTTGTGAACGTGCTCCGGACTTATGGCCCATGGTGCATGCCTGGGAGAGGAAGAAAACCTGGAATCAGATGCCTTCTGTGATGCTTACTAAGCTGTGTGACTGTGGGTATACGGCTTCTGCTCTGAGCTTCCCTCGCTGTATCTGTAGCATGGCGATGATGTGTTATGTACCCTACAACAGTGAGTTGTCATACAATGGAATCATGGATGTCTAGCATCTGGCTCAGCACCAACACAAGTGGGCCTACATTCACAGCAACCTCAATCCATGTTATCATTTTGTTGTCAGTAGCAACGCTTGTTTTGAATATGGAAATGAATCGTTCCAAGTCCCAAGTCAGAGTTACAGTCTTGGGACTCTCTGTCACAGCCAGGAGCCATGCCACACTCACAGGCTGCTCATCTACAGGCTGTATTTAAAGTCAGCAGGGCCTGGGCTTAGGAGTTTTGCCTCTGTGAATTCACTAGGTACCTCCCTCTAAGATCTGCCAGCTCAAAAAGCCGGGCAATGAAGCCAGAGTCCCAGGAAGTGCTCCTGATTTTCCAGAGAGCCTATAAGTTTCTGTGGTTTCTATTGCCATTGTCAGTATCACTGGTTATATGAAATCTATCACATGTATTTATCATAATATGTATTAGTAGCTTGCTAATGCCAAGAATGAGGTTACGTTACTTGTTTTATTGTATGTATTGGGGTGGGGGTTGCCAGAGGACAACTTTCAGAAATCAATTCTCTCCTTCAACGATATGGATCCTAGGGCTTAAATTCAGGTCATCACAGTTGGCTGCTGAACCATCTTGCTGGTCCAAGGCTCCAACTGACAGTATCTCATATAATTTTCTTAATGATCATATAAAGGAGGAAAGCTCATGATGCCCATTCTACAGATAAAGACACAGACTTGGAAATGCAGAATGTAGCTTTTTAGGGGCTAGCTATGTATCTAGCACATGAACAAGAAGACTCACGGCCCACGGTCAGCGCAGTTGTCTTCCAGTTCAATCCGCTCTCCTTTCTTAGTCCTAACCGGAGGCTGTTGTGCTTTGAAATCTTCACCCTCATTTCCCTGGCTCCCTTACAGGGTCAAAACGAACAGTGTCCCGTGCCAATTTGCATCCACCAAACACTCCAAAGTCTGCCAAGACCATCCCTACTTCTAGCATCTTCAAGTTGTTGTCAGGATTCAGCATGCTCAGGAGAGGTGGATGTGTACAAGGCAGAGAGTTCTTAGTTAATTTATCATGCCAGGGTCTGAGGGGCATGCAATACTTAAGACGAACCGTGGGCATGTCAGCACCAGAATGAGCGATCTATCAGCACGTAGGCAGGCCCCTACTTCCCGTTTTTTTTCCTTGCATGCACTTTATCATCCTTTTTAATCACCAAGAAAAATTGGTA
This sequence comes from Microtus oregoni, assembly GCF_018167655.1. NCBI lineage: Eukaryota > Metazoa > Chordata > Mammalia > Rodentia > Cricetidae > Microtus > Microtus oregoni. The sequence goes on from NW_024543086.1 coordinate 12,040,927, forward strand.
CTTACTATAAGGCAAGACAAGGCTGTCTTCATTGGTCCCTGCCCTCCCACACCTCCGTACCCTCTCCCTGGGCAAGAACAGTCCCAGCCTGACTCCCTCAACTGTTTATATAAGCAGAGTTACAGTAACAATAGCCAATCAGTAACCATTTACTTCCTTAGTTTACCTAGCCTTAAAAAAATTCTTCCTTAATGTTATCTGAAGTGTGGGTTGCTGCTTGCCTCCACATGTGTTTGGGCAGCTTTGCCAAAGTCAACAAACGAGGGAACAGATGTGCCAAGACCTCAGTCGGCAGAGACAGCCTGGAACGAACAGGACTCAGAGAAGAGCTGCTTTCTTCTTCATCAGTCAACCCAGAAGCACCTAGGGCAAAGCAAAGAGCTGCTGTGTGTGTCCCAGTCAACCAACGACAAGTGTCCCATGAAAAGTCTAAACTGCAGCAGCCCGGGCTATGCTGCCACAGAACAGACAAGGGCAGGGTTTACACATATGGGAAGCATCGTTCCTGAAAATCCACTTAGTTTTCCTAGGCCATTCAACTTCTTTGGGTCTTGATAGGGACCCACTACAACAGTTCCTTTCCCCAATGGTGAATGGTCATGCAGAACCTAAAAATAACTTCTGGTTCTCATTGTTCATGATGATAATGATGATAATGATGGTGGTGATATATCTACTTTTGAGACAGTGTTTCTGTGTAGCCCAGGCTGGGCCTTTCAGGGTCTCAGTCTAAGCTCATCAGGTGCCTTGTAACTCATCAGCACAAAGCTTCAGTAACACTTGCCTTTTGCCCACGAGGGGCACATTCAGCAGGCTGCCACTCTATAAGCCATCACCAGATACAGTTATTTGTATTTAAATTATGTTATTGTGTAATCTTGCACTCGGGTTCTAGAAGAGGCATCAATAATATGTACAACCAGCTAACCTAATAAATGTAACCTAAGAGTGGACGTCATGGTTCTCTTAGAAGGCTGGTTTTCTCCTTTGTGTTTCATCCTAGAGCGGAGCTGCCCATCACTTTAGAGAAGGGCTTCTTCTGTGCTTGAGTGTGCTGGAGAGCAGGAAAGCATGCTGACAGTCATTGTTTGAATCTTAGCAAATGGAAAACCTTCCCAGGCAGCAAATCCCAGAATGTCCATGATGAACCCTGGTGACTACAGAAGATGCCTTGGACTCATCAGAGGGACATTTGCCACAGCAATCACAAGGTGCCCCAGGTCAAACTGAGAGTCACCAAAACAGCAGAATGAAAAATTAGAAACAAGGGACAGCAAAGGCCACTGCTGTATTAGATGATCGCTAGGGTTGATGGCATACTAGAGAAACCACTGAGAGCATGCACCTCTAACCAGATGTTGCAACAGAAGACACACTCATTTCAGTCCTGAGTTTTGTTTCAGAAGTCTAGTGTACTACAACACAATTGAATTTTCGTAATATTCACATTGTCAGTCACTGACCTGGAATCATTGACCAGCAGAGCTGAAGCTGGATTGCTTGAAATCTGTGTTCCTTTTCAGCTGCAGTTTCTCTTACCCATCATCTTACAACCCAGAAAGAACCAAAGTGTTCTCTACGCATGAGTTTGTAGTTTGACAGGCCACCAGGTAGCATGTTCAATGCCTTTGTCCTTTCTCACATCCACAGTGATCTTAGTGGGTCATCATTGCTGCATTCCACCCTTTGGCACATGAGTAAAACTGAGAATTTGAGGATTAAAAGGGAGTAGCCTACTCCGCTTTCTGCAACTAGAAAGCAGTAGGCTCAACCTTCAAATCTAATTCTCCAGATTGTTCTCTTTTGCCCTCCAGCTCAATGCCCATCCCACCCATTGTCTCATCACTCTGTGTTCCCTGGTGGTCGCATAACCACTCTGTGCATTTTCGTTATTTTTTGATCTTACGCACCTAGCTGAAAATATGGCCACTGATAGATGGATACATGAGCAACTCCGGTCAACATTGTGGAAGTAGCAAGAATTTTTCATCAGGAAGGTGCCAGATAATTTTTGTTTTCATTCTTATCAGTAATCTCCTCGCAGTGAACTAACATATTGCTTCACAGGAGGGTAAAGCGAATGAAGAACTGAGTGTTCTTTCAGCTTTCCCTACTCTTATTTCTCTGGGTTTTTTTTTCCCAGAAAGTTTGAAGCCTTCCTTTCAGGTAAACAGAATAGACTCTTGACCTCTCTTCCAATTAATATGGATGCTCATTGCCTAGCGTCTTTGAATCATACCATGTAGCAGCCAAACTCATTCTCCCCTTGCCCCAGACATCACCCTCTGGAGACCTCTCTCTCTCTCTCTCTCTCTCTCTCTCTCTCTCTCACACACACACACACACACACACACACACACAACCACAGGAATTCCACCCACTCCTAGCACAGATGGGCAGTGAAGCAAAGGCCACACAGCTAGAAGAGGCAAGCTCTGCTGGGGTGAGCAGACAGGAAGCAGGACGGGCTGGGAACTCTTTCGGAATTACATTCCTCACTTGGCCTCTTTGTACTCGGAGAGAGTGTGTGGTCCAGGGTGCTGGGGGTGGGAGCCGGGGGCAGAGGAAGACAGAAAGTTAGGGCTCGGAGCAGGGAGAGTGGATTCTCACCTGTGCTCCTCATCTTCCCCAGGCAAGTCTCTTAATTGCCTAAGTAATGGGGAATAATGATAGCACTTGGATGGGAGTTGAGAGGGGAGAAAGAAAGGCATGAGAATTCATTAACCCTGTGTGAGGGGCTGGAGAGTGCTTCTGAGAGACCATTATTACATCATTTTGCCCCTTTCCCACCTCTCCCCACTAATAGGAGACAGATAAATGCTAAATAACGACGTAATAATACATTGCTAGTCAGACAACAATGCCGGCATATGTAATAGCCTGCTACAGCTATGAAACTCCACCAAAGATGTATTTAAAGTGTCACCGCTGCCTAATGTAAAACATGAATTACAGGTTCATTTAGAGGACACGATTTAAAATCTATACAACCGTACCTTGGCATTTCCCACTGGGTTTTAGCTTTAGTTGTCTTTTTTTTTTTTTCTGAACATTAGAAAAAAAATTCCCAAGTAATTTCAACCCAGAGATACTAACTTCAAGGAGCAGTTTCTTCTGTCCTTCCCTTTTCTGTTTTCGTCGGTGCCGGTGGCTCCAAACCTAGTATCTTTTTTGACATGTTGTCTTTCCCACAGAATGCTTCACAGGAACCCCAGAATGTAGATTACACCTTTTGGAGATGTAGCCTGACCACATAAGGAGACAAGTAGTTGAAATTTGTGTCAAATTGCTTGTTTAAAAGACTTGAGCCAACTTCTTAGAGCCAGGACGGCAGGGGCTGGGGATTTTCAAAGTTGGCAGGGGCCGAAATGACAAGGCTCAGCAGTCACCTGGGGAGCTGCCAACACTGACTGGAGGCTTCAAAAAAAAAATAGACTTTCTCAAGTACATGAATTAAAAGTCATGTTTCAGCATCTATTAAAAGGAAATTGTAGGCTTACATCTCAAGAGTAAACCACTTTTGCTTAGGTTATGTTTGAAATAGCACATTGTGCCCACGGAGAACCGGTGGCTACGAAAACCCTGGACAGGGCTATCCTGAGTAAAGGTATTTACACAGGGACCTTTCCAGTGACAGAGATCTCAGGTGAGCATTTTCCCTGCAAGGAGAGGGGATTTCAGTATTTGCAAGATGGGATGTGATTTGGAGCCAGGATCATGGTTTCAAAACATCTCCCTTAGCCCTCTGCAGACTCTGTCCTGGGGTCATCTCATAGTGGAAAGGAGCTCTCAACCTAATAGAGAGGGCTGGCAGACTCTCAAAAAAAAAAAAAAAAGAAAGGAAGGAAGGAAAGAAGAAAAAGGAAACATATACAAGCATGTATATGTTTTTATACCTATTCATGTACCTACCTATTTATTTTGAGTTGTCAGCTTCTTAAAAACCCAGGAAACTTCATCCAAAAGTACACCTCTTCAGGGTCCCCTACTCAGCTAAGAGACATGTTTGCCTTAAGTCACGGTAACACTGACTTCCAACTACTCCAGTTCAATCCTATCCACTTTCCTACCTAGTCACTACCACGATTTCAATGCAAAGTCACTCCCTACCGTGTGTGTGTGTGTGTGTGTGTGTGTGTGTGTGTGTGTGTGTGTGTATTCCATACCTCTGGTATCACTTCTCCCCATCCACTTTGTTTGACACAGTGTCTTTTGATCGTCACTGCTATATACGCTAGGCTCGCTGCCCTGAGACCTTCCAGGAATTCCCTTTCCACTGCCTCCCATCTCACCGTAGAAAGGCTATGGTTGGAGAAGGACACTGTTGTGTCTGGCTTTACATGTGTTCTGGGAATCCAAATCTAGATCCTTATGCTTACACAGAAAGCACTTCACCCACTGAGCCAGCTCCCTAGCCCCGTAACCGTGTTTAATTGACACACAACAATTGTACGAAGTGATGCTTCAATGCACTGTGTGGTGATCAAATCCAGGCAGTTAGCATCCCTGCCGCCTGAAACACTGCACTTCTCTTGGATGAAACATTCAAGAGACCATCCTGTAGTGGTAAATACACTTTATTGTTGACTATAATGACTTACTATTGTAGCAGAACCCCAAAGCTTGGTCTTCCTATGTAACTCTCTGTGCCCTCCCTCCTGTATAGCCTATTGCAACCATTATTGTATCTTCCATTTCTACAAGAATAGCTGGATTGGTTTCTTTTTTGTTTCACAGAACCTAGGCCTTTAAGTTTTTACCAAGAAAGGGAATAAAAACTTGTCACAAAGCAAACCAGCCTTGAGAATATTGTCGCTTCCGTTGCAATTATCAGATAATTCCAGGGACCATCCTTCCCTTATCCAGTTGGTTTTTCTAGCCTCGACCCTCTGTGCTCTCTAATTGATGCATATCAATAAATACAAATCAAAGCACAGTATTTGTTTGTGACTGATAACCCTGGGGTGTTCTCGGAAGCCCCACCTGTAACCTCTGGTTTGTGGTTTGCAGTCACTAGGGACATGGGGCTTTTGGCTGTAAACCCCACCCCACAGGTGCAGAGTTCCTGAGACTGGAGTCTGCAGGTTCTGATGGCTCTTTCTCCTTCCTCTCTACCAGGCCCTCCGAACCACCACAGCCAGTCAACTCTGAGGCCCCCTTTGCCACCCCCTCACAACCACACGCTGTCCCATCACCACTCTTCGGCCAACTCCCTCAACAGGAACTCCCTGACTAATCGGCGGAGCCAAATCCACGCCCCAGCTCCAGCACCCAATGACCTGGCCACCACACCGGAGTCCGTTCAGCTTCAGGACAGCTGGGTGCTGAATAGTAACGTGCCACTGGAGACTCGGTAAGTTCCTTCCCCTACTCTAAGTCACCTGAGTCACCTGGCCCTGGGTGGCTCTTAGCTCTTGTTGGAGAGACACTGTCAGCATAAGGAGACAAGTGTAATGCCTCCTTGTCCCTTGGTAATTTGACCCTGGACAGTAGGTTGATCAGTATTTCTTTGTTCACATGTGTCCCCTTTTAATGCTTGTTTACTTTCTTATACAGCTTTTGTGTACCCAACTAATAGAATTAGCATAACATAGTTTTACTCAAAGGCTCATGGGAAACATGCTTATAAGGGTATATTGACTGAATGCGGCTGATAAATTATGCATTTGGCCTTTCTTGAAGTAATAAATGAAGACTCATTTGAAATTAAGTGTTTGGGGAGACCTTGGAAACAATCCCCGATTCCAGACTGACAGAAGTCTAATTTTAATTTATATTTCATCCAACCTGCTGGCCCAGTTTACTCCCTCCTGTGCACACTAACAGCTTGATGGCTCTGAGGCAAACAGGGATGTGGAAAAAAAACACACAGCAAAACTTGTATTGGGAAGGGAGAATCCGGAAATTATCCCCAGGTCTGGCTCAGTTTTGTTTTTTCTCTGCTTCGGTCCCTTGCCCGCTTTCCCTTCTGGGCTTCTGAAAACCCTGCATTCCTCAGTAGGCTTAAAGAAGATCCTGGGGACACAGTGTGGTAGACAAGACAATTGACAGGGAAAGCCATGAGGAGATTGGGTCTGTGATGCCCAGAGCCTTGGGGCTCCATCCCCAGACACCTTCTTGGTTTGTACACTCCAGTTGTTTGCTTCCCCGAAAGAGCTACCAACACACCCATTTGTATGGGCTCTGCAAGACATTCTCAAGTCAGTTTTAAACTTTAATAATTTAGGTTTGAAGAAGACAAATAATCCACAGTGTTTCTGGTTGTGGCTGGTGGATTTTCCGCACACAGCTGGAAGCAATTGAGACAGCGGTAACATCTGGAGTTGTTGCTCATCTAGGGCGTCTCTCAAGTTTAAAGAGCAAGATCTTGAGCACTGGTGGATGGGGCACCCTGGCTCCTGTGCTCACACCACACTTCCATTTCATTTTCTGGCAATTAACTCATGGTTTTCATCTATGTCTTCAGCCCTAATCTTTAAAGCGTAAAAGATGTCGAGGTGTAAGAGTGCTATCCGTGGATTATACAGAATAGAGAGTTATGACCTTCTGCACTAATGCAACAATCCTAAGAGCTACGGCAGAGGCTACTGGTCAACCAAGCTAGATGAAATTTTTCTGTTTTGTCTCCTGGTGTTTATGAGCCACTTTGGAGTTTGTGATCAGTCTCATTTTATGTTACTAGATGACTATATATGAGAAAGAGTTTCTGGGTAGAAGGAGATAAGAGAGAACAGGGGAGAAAGATGTGTGACTGCCTGATTGCCATTGGTATTAAGCTTTGATTGTGCATTTCCTGTGTGCTTGAATATGCATTTTTCTATGTGGATTAATACATTCCAACTTTATCTTAGTGGAGTCAGAAAGCCATCCGACAAGGTCTAAAGGGATGATTATTATGTCTTCTTCAGAGATGCGGAATCTAGATGTAAAGGAACCTTCCTGCAGTAGGTCTGTGATTTCCCTGGGGCAATAAGTTGTGAGGGAACCTGGTAGCACCCTCGTGATACCCCCACAATAAAGGTGGGAGATGTTTGTTTGGGTGGACAATCATAAGCCTGTGTCTTGCATGCTAGATTGTCCAATTTACAGGGCCATATCCACCAGCTGCTGCTTGGAAGTACTCTCCTCTTGGTTATAAGGACATATACAAAGGCATGTATGTGGAATGCAGGCAGATAACCATGCACATAAAACATCCATGTCATAAAAACATAAAATAAAAATATTCAAAAGGATCCATATAAATATGCCTCCTAGCTGCTGATGAAATTGGTTGGTTTCCCAGGAGACTTGTCAAGAATCACTTAGAAGAAAAGATCTCCTTGTTGAGCACATGACCGAAAGGACCCGCAAAAGCAGTTGGTCACTTACCACTGTCTTGAGGTAAACTCTCTCAGCACCTGCCCACCACTCTCTAGAGAACTTCTACAGAGCCCAGGCACAAATAGAATTTTCTCTAAGGACTGGGAGTCTTCCATGATGTCCTTGGAAAAGGCAAGTTACAGACGAACTCCAAAACCTTGAAGTCTGTCTGAAAAGAAAAGAGAGGTGAAAGCAGCACCTGGATGTTCTTTGTTCAGTGTGTTCCAGATCCAAAGATCAGAGACTGAGAATGTCTGTCCAGGGACTGGGAAGACTCCCAGAAATCAAGTCAACTTCAGCCTTCACAGATCTAAATGCAAAGAACTTGAATGTACGGGGAACTGCACATAAAAACCTTAGCATTAAGCCATAATACTTTAAGAACCTGTGATATTCTGGCCTGGAAGGGTAGCTCAGTGAATGAAGACTGACCTTGTTTTATACAAGGCTGAGGTCAATTCTTGACACCAAAACAATCAAGAGCTGGGGAGATGGCTCAGTTGGCACAGTTACTGCACAAGCGTAAGGGTCAGAGTTGAAAACCTTCATGTTCCTGGGAAATGCCAGGCACAGGTAGCAAATAGCTTCAAGCCCAGTGCTGGAGGTGGGATGTGAGGAAGCAGGAAGACCTTGACACTCATTGACTTCTCAGCCCAGTGGACAATGCAGCAATCCCAGGTCTCAAAAGCTAAGGCGGAGGAGAGCAGTTAAGGAAAATACCCAACATCAACACCTGGCTTCCGCTCACAAATGCATGCACACCCACAAATGTGCATGCACACACACACGCATACACTTACACAACAAATAAAATTAAACAAATAACATGAATCTGTACAGCATATAATTTCAATGTATCGGTGGTTTCACTGGCCCAACCTTAAAAAAGGAAAGTGGAAGGGAAAGGAAATTTTACACAGAAACAAGCCTATTTATTCTTTTTAAAACAATGTTAATTTTCTCTCTTGTTATCAGATAGGTTCTGAATTCCCAAGAGCAATGTTAGATACTGAATAGGTCATGAATAAATTGTACTCACCCCTCTCTAAGGTCCCACACAACCCGAAGGAGGGGTGAGATGAACAGAAAGTCCACTACATATAATAATAGATAATGGAAGTGTGCAAGTCAGAGTGATTGTCATAAAAAAGTTTCACAGCTTTAAAGCTACTAGATCTGCATTTTGAGAGGTAAGTAAGGGTCTACCAAGTAGAAAAATAGAGAATATCCAAGCCCAATTGTGGATCATTTGTTCCCATGACCACCATTTTTTTTATATTGTCGTTAACAACTGAGAGCTAAATGAACTCACTCATTCAAATGCTGAAAAGGTGAGATCTAGGAAGCATAATTTTCTTATCCTCGGGGGTATGATAGCAGGTGTGGGAGTCCTTTGTAGGGACGTGATGCCCTGCAAGGATCACCACACCTCATCAATACTAAAGAAGACTCAGATAATCATGTCCTAGAGAAAGAACCACTAAAAGCAAGCTGTTCCAGAGGCCCATTGTGAGGTAGTCACTAACTGAGAAAACAAAATGGAAATTTACCAGCAGCTCCATGACCTCCCCCTCATTCATTCCAACTTCTCGGAGTGATGGACGAGCTCCATACTTTGGAGGTAATGAACAGGCATCCTGCCATCCCTAAAGATGCTCAGCCAAATCCCAGTGTTTTGTTTTTTTTTAAACCAGTGGGGACAGGCCCTTGCCTCTCAGCATTATATGTTGGTGTCCCTACCCAGCTTAAAGAGGTCTGTAAAGTCTTCATTGAACCATGTGATTGTTTTTTAGTTTGTCTACAACATACAGAATTGGAAGTGTTGATTACAGAGTCATAGAAATATAAGACATGGGAAACAGAGCCAGGACGAAAGAGACGGGTTCATCAGTAAAGGGTTTGCTATGTGAGCCTAAAGACCTGAGTTCATGTCGGAGGCAAGCCTGGCAGCATGTGCTTGTGAATCTGTCCCTGGAAAAACAGAGGGACAGACAGATCCCTGGAGCCCAATGGCCAACTGGTCTAGCCATATTCATGAACTCCAGGTTCAGTGATGGACTCTATCTCAACAAATAAGGTACAGAGTGACGAAGAAAGACACTCAACATCAACTACGCGATTACACACATACATGCACACACACGTACACACACACACACACACACAGAGACACCAACAAAAAAAATAAGAACTGTCCACATGTGGCAATGAACATATAAAAATCATGTAAAGAGGGCTCTATGTACATGTTAGTTCCATTAGAGCACAGCATGTAAATTTCCACTATTGAAGGCAGTTTATGTATGAGCCATAATAGGCAAGCATTCTAACAATTGGATCATTCCCCCAACACCAATACTATAGCCCACAAAATCTAAGCACATAACAGAGGGCTTCAGTGTGAGCAGCTCGTACAGTAAATCAGCACCCTCCATCTTCCTCCAGTATAGAATCAGGTCCCCAGGGCTTCCTGCCTGCCGTCTCCCATCACCTGTCTATTCTTCTCTGCAGAGAGGGCCAAGGTCAGGAATCTTCCTATTCGGCAGCTTCTTGGGAAGTGTCAGAAGTCAGCTTCTCTTGTCTAAAACAGTAGCAGTATCTCAGTGACAGACTCCGACTTTCCCTCTGTGTTTTGCTGAGACAGCCTTTTCCAGATCTGTCTGTGTGGCAGGTGACCAAGGAGAATCCCTAAGCAGGGCAAAGCTTCCCAGATGCGGAAACTTGGGAAACCCTGATTTTAACCATCCACATCATCAAGTTATAAGCAAGTTGCTTTTTCAAGATGGTCATTCATTATTCATTCTAGAAATGTCTATGAGGATGCCTACTACGTGTCAGCCAGTGAGAGCCTAGACACACACACACACACACACACACACACACACACGCACAGCAAGCCTTGCCCTTACAGAAATGCTAAATAGGATGAAACAGAGCACCAACAAATGTCTCTCCAAAAGTGAAAGTGGCAAGTTCCATGAGAGGTAGAGAGAAGTCAGACCCATGATAAATGGGTATCAGTGAGACTTAGAGAGAGTTCTAGGGCTTGGAAGATTGGCTTAGGGGTTAAAATTGTTACCCATACACGTCACACAACCTGATCCTCAGAACCTACCAACCAGCCAGACATAGTAACAAGCATCTATAATCCCAGCATGCCTGTGGGAAACGGGAGGAACAAGTTAATCTCCAGATGCTCATGAGCCAGCTAACCCATTTTACACAGTGGTGAAGGAAACCGTGTCCCAAAACAAGGTAGAGAGATGAGGAAAGACTCTTGAAGGTTACCCTCTGGCTTAAACACACACATACACACACACACACACACACACACACACACACACACACGAGAGGGACTGATCAGAAGACAGGAAGAGAGAAGGAAAGAGACTGGATGTGAGGAGAAGAAGGGAGCTGGTGGGAGCACTACAGTGTCAGGGAAAGAAAACAGGGTAGAAAAGGAGGCAAAGACGTGATGAACAGGGATTTGGATTATGATAAAGATTCGGGATGTTCACCCAAAGCAAAATCAAAAGCCACTAGGGCAATGTAAATAAGAGAATAAAAATAAAATAATAATAATAATTAAAAGATGTGACCGTGGACTACAGGTTCCATGGAAAGAAACCATTGTTAAGGGGGAAGCCATTGTTGAGGGGAAAGCCAGTGGCTTTGCTTAGCGCCCTCCCCAACCCCTGCACCCCTGCAGTGACCGTAGGTGGAGGAGATCACCCAGGTGGAATCAGCAATGTGTGCTTGCTCATGTGCAGACCTGAGGGCTGAGTTTGTGTTCTGACTCAGGAGCTCTGTTCATCATGGCTATCATTCCCTAAATAAGGAACACCTTTCTCAGCAGAATGCAGAAGTTCATGACATCGAGAACATTATGTACAGATATTAATACTACTGGTCAGCCACTTGGAACTTTCAGCAACGGAAGTCATCCATTTACAAATACCAGCTAGGCTGGCGTATTCTCAGCTCATGGGAATTGTCCTTTTCCCCCTCTTTTTCAAAAACTGTGGCAATTATGTTAAATTTATTCTACAGTATCGTATAGGTCTTGAGTAACAACTTCTCTTTTTCAGATATTTTTTTTGCTTTCCACTTAGCTTTACACATATGCCATTTAATCCCTTAAGGCCTTCATATGGGATTTGTTACTATTCCTATTTGAAATTAAGGGAGCATTGGAGTGAGCAGGGTGGGAGGATCACAAGTCTGAGGCCGTCCTGGGTTACTTAGAGATACTGTTGGATTGAATGGATGGATGCTAATTGAATAAGTGAGAACTGGAACTCAGGATAGGAAGTTATACATCGCCCAACAGCAAATGGCAAAGCTGGGATTTGAACTTGTGACTACCTGACTCCAAATGCCATGTTTTAGCCATCATGATGTTTGGAACTAGACAAGGAGGGTTAACGGAAACTATTCTTATCCTGATAGAAAATTAATAGATAGAGGAAATTAATTTATCTTCTCCATGGAGATGGTGAAATTGCTGCATTATGAATGACATAAGATGCAAAATGATCTATGGATATTACTGGATATAGACTGAGTGTTTGTCAAAAATCATAAGCTGGGTGTGGCATAAGGTGTCCTTTGCAGCATCTCGGGGTATGGGATATTAAATTTCTCTGTCTTCCAGAAGAGCTGTTAAGCTATGTATTCAGTGGCCTGACAGCTCTTACCAAGAGTACAGTTCTCTTTCTCCCTATTGCAGCTGCAACCCAAGCCCAAGATGACTTTGAATTCCTACCTTTACTTTTCTCTGGTGCCTTCCTGCTTGTGGCTCTGCACTAATATAGGTCACTAATCCCTTTGTCCTTTGGAACTGAAGGGTCTATCTCCTTTCAGGGCCCCATAGTGGCTGCCTATGGCTTGATGCTATTGCATCTCTCCAAAAAAAAAAAAAAAAAAAAAAAGAAGAAGAAGAAGAAGAAGAAGAAGAAAAACTTTCTGAAGGGTAATTTGTCTTGGTTCCCTTCCTACAAGTCACCTAAAATATCTTTATGATTTTGTCAACACCAAGAATTGCTAGCAACCTGTCACGGTGAACTTGAGGCCTCACTGCATGCTGGTGGCAGTAGCATGGGCTGCAAGAACGCCCAATTCCAAGCAAGGCTTTGTGCTATATTCTAGCTTCACAATGTTTAATGTTTTTAATTCCGAGTAGAACTTTGCCACATGGGTAAGAAGCAGCCTCGTGGCTACAGGTGCCATGGCTGTTCATTCAGTCAGCCTGGGAGCATCGCTGGTACCCTTTCAGCAGGAAGCTGGGGCAGGGGCTCTGATGGAGAGCTGCCCTCACTGGGCTTGATAAGCGACATGAAGGAGTGGTACTCTAGGACCAGAAAAATCACATACTTTTTGTCTCCCAGACAAAGTCATCCTGGCCTAACTTGGGTATTTTGTTAGTATGTATTTGGTTACTGGGATGCAAGATCTTTTAGGAAATAAGGTTTCTCACAGAGAAGCAGAAAAACTGTTAAAGCTTCCCTACCATGCTGAGTCCAAAGACTATTCCAAACTCGTTCTCAGATGGATGTTTCTACCAAAGGATTAATTGTCTGACAGTGTCACTGACAAGTTTGATCTTAGGAATATTAAACCAAGGTAACCTGTTTGCTTTTTTTTTCCCCCCTTTTTTCCCCTAATGTTTCCAGCTAAGGTTTAAAAGTGGAATTCACTCCTAGCGAGCCAAATGCATTGGAGCGCTTTTCAAATCAATAGGCGGCTTGATTCTCCATATTGCTAAACATTACGCCCCTCTAAATTCTCATCAGAGGCAACATGGAAATTAATGAGACCTTTAGGTTAGCCTTTCAAGCTCGGCCTTATTTTATAGCTTTACCTTGCCTTTTTGACACCATGATCCCGCCTGGCCACCAGCAGCATTTCACGTCGCTGTGCACTTTAATTTTGCTGTTTTGTTAGCCTTCCTTGGAAACTGGCAGCTTATTAATCTCAATAACAGAGGCTGCTCAATAGGCAAGCTTACTAGTGAGAAGCCAGGCTATGTCTTTCTTGTTCTCCCCCACCTTCGTTAGATGGAAGCAAGGTGGCTGGCTCTTGGATAAGAGGGGTAAGAGCACTAGGTAGACAGAAAGCTAGTTGGGGTTGGGGTGGGGGGGGCATCTCATACCCCCATCTCTTTCTGACAATAGGCAGGAAAATAAAGAGCACCTCATCTAATCCACTGCTCTGCAATTTATGGCTTGTGGTGTTAAACACACTCAGACCCATTAATAAGAAAATAAATAAGGTGTCGTGGCATGCGTGCAAATTACAAGGTGCATTAAGAAGGGCGCAAGCATTACATCTTACTCAAGACCCCTCTAGCCTACTTTTGGCATGGTTTGCAAACTTGGAAGGCAGAGGTAGCCAAGGAGAGGCTGCCTTTTTAGAATTTGGCCTCTTCTGTAAAATTAAAAAGCGCTAAGTTGATTAAAGCTTTGAAGACTAGGACTTCTTGCTTGCCAGTTACCAGGGCAAAGCCTATGGGTACAAAGAAATTTTTACAAAAATCCGTCCCTCTATAGCTCGTGCCTTGGGGACCCAATTAAAGATGGAGGCCACCTCGTGGTCGTGCCTTGGAAGAGCAAGATTCTGCCCTGAGTCTGTGTAAATGTTGAAGATTCTTGGGTTAACTTCACAGATGGGAAAAAAAAAAAAACAAATATTTCCATCTCTCTCTCTGTGCTCTTTCACCCACTCAGCTAATATCAACTGTCATTCCCTTGGGGCATTTCCTGAAGTCTTCCCCTGGGGTGTTTTATCTGGCTCCAATGGGGAAAAGTGTGTGGAAGCAAGAGTCTTTTTTCTAATTCTGACTCCCTGAAGATGCTTTTCTTCTCACAGAAGTCACAGAAGGCATATGTGGTTCTCCCAGGCAGAGGAAATGGGCTCCACAACTTTGTTGAGGATTCCTTTGATTTATTAGCTAGCTTCACTTGCCTTCGTGAGTTGGGATCTTGTGTCTTTAGGATTGCAACAGGTACCGGCCCATCACGCCCAACCTGAGCTGTATACTCTGGCGGAGTATATGAGTGTATTTAGAAAAGTCTCCTCGGGTAGCTTCATTGCCTCCAAGCCCACCAATCAATTCCCAGTTCTTTTCTTAGTCCTGTTTGTGAACTATCCCAGTGCTAAAGACAAAAGTTCTCCCTAGAACTTGTTAGGAATTTTTAAATCACTTAGAGGATTATTCCTAGCTCATAGTAACTAATTGGGGGACAGTAAACACCCTCCCCAGGTTTCTGTCATCGATAATTCAATCATGTGTGCATGAATTTAATTTATTAAATTATTTGAATGGTTATCAGAAATCCTGCTAAGTTCTTATAATGACTTTTTCATTTCCCACCAGCCTAGCTGCTGTACCTGGGAACACACATTGAGGGCATGGGAGACTCAGTTAAGCCTTGGATAGGCCCTGAAGGAAGGCATTCTGCATCTAACCCCACCTTCCCCCACTCAGTAAAGCGGAAGGAGAAGCATCCAGGTTCCTGTGAATGAGTGCTGTGTGAACATATGCATTCCGGGCACGCCAGTCCTCATGTTAGGGGATCTTCCTTCTCAGTGTGTCCCACAGCAGGATGCTGAAGGCACCAAGTTCAACCTTCCAGCTTCTGTACCACAGTCCACATAAGGAAAAGAGTGGCCCTGCTGGAATGCGTCCTGCCTCCAAAACCACTGGACAGTTTGGGGCTGTTTTTTTCCCAACAGACTCCTGTCTGAAATGTCTCATTTGTGCTGAGCATTGGCCTCGCTGCTTTATATCAGTTGCCTGAGACAAAGCTCCACGGGGCAGATGTCCTTGTCTCCTGTCAGCAGAGCAGACAAATGAAATGTAAGGCGCAGGGTCTAGGAAAAAGAGACAAGGTCCTTGGCAGACTCGGAATCAAGGGCTTATACTCCGATATCAGGCGTCTGCCTTAGCCCGACTTGACTGTGTTTCTGAACAGAGTGCTTCTAGAGGAACCCATTTGCTCACATCATTACAGAGCCTGTGAGTTATGTGATTATAGTTTAGGAACCTCATTGGAAGGAGGTTCTTCTTCTTAGACATTTGTTTTGCGTGTTTCTTTATGACAGGGACTCATTCTGTAGGCTAAACTGGTCTGGAACTCGGTTTCCAGAGCGCTGCAATTACAACATGGGTCACTACCACTACTACTAGCGATTTCTAATTTTCAAGTGCACCGTCTTGACAGAGGCCCGTGGAACCCGGCAGGGATCGCACTTAGCACTACTGACCCATTTTTTTCCACCAGACTTAGAGGACAGACCACAGTGGTTGGCAAGGCAGAATCATATGCCCTCACAGGACCTGATTTAGAAGGGATAGCTAGCATAAAACCCATAGTCAAATGCCATGCCAGTAAGAGAATGTGAAAGAGAAAGTGTCAGACAAAAACTCGATATGAACCCAAATCAAACTCGGCACTACCAAGAAATCTCTTCTTATAGCCTGAGTGTAGTTATTTCTCCTCTGGGTAGAGAGTATAGTGGCCAGGGTGGGAGGTGGAGGAATTTCAGGGCACTGAGTTGTCTCACTTGCTTGGGCACAGAAGGAGGTTTGCTCGGAGTCCGATGGAAGAGAGAGAGTAAGTCCCACTGACTGATTCCCACCCACTTCTGATGCATCACCCTCTCTGGTTCACTTCTCAAACATCCCATGACTTTACCTTTGAGTTCACTGTGGCTACTTCATGCATTTTAACTTTTATTGGTCTCCTGATGTCTCTTTTAAGCTATCATCGTCTTTCCTGCAAAAGTGCTTGGATTCCACATTTTCTAATTAAAACATGCTCACTTATTGTCTTCCTAACCAGTGCTCTTTATGAGGACTCGTGATGAGAAAGTTAACTCAAAGCCTCTCAATGCACTTCCCACCTCCTGGAAATGGCAAGAGAAGTGGTTTTACCTATGGGAAATCGAATAACTTGGGAGAATTTTTGGTTTTGCTTTTTAATAAAACCATGAATGGGAGCTATTTAACGCCATGCTTCCATGCTCATGATATTCTTGGTAATGTGTTTGATCTTGCTTGTGAAAATCTTGAGTAGGATGTTTTGCAGAGGGCAGTCAGCTCCCTAATGGATCATAATAGATGCAACATCAAAACAGTTCCATGTTTAATTAGATAAAAACTCCCATCATAAAATGCAACGCGGCCTAATGTTACCAGTGGTGTTCCTGAGTGCTTATATCTCTGCGAATTAATTCAGAATTACTAGAAGTGGTGAGGCTAAGTGTAGTATGGGGTAAGAAAGCACACTGGAACTCTCCAAAATTTTCAAGGTAATAGTGTGTTCGTGATGGTGGCAGGTAGGCAAAAAAAGGAAGGGAGGTCCCGCTCAGTATGTGCCCAAGTTACTTGGATCTCTGAATTGTCTTCATCACTCCCCTGGCATTTAGAAATACAAAAGCAATACTAAGATGGGGTCCTCCTCAGATATATCTTCAAAATTGTATGTTGTTCTATTCAGAGGAAAGGGTGAAGTTCTTCATGGTACTAAAGCCAACAGACTATTTTAAACAAAGAGGGGAAGAGAGAGATTATTAATAGGAATGGGTGTGGGAATGGAAATGGGATGAAGATGGAGAAGAAGGTGGGAATGGAGAAGGGGATGAAGATGGAGAAGAGGATGGGAATGGAGAAAAGGATGAAGATGGAGAAAATGATAGGGTTGGAGATGAGATAAAAGAGAAGAGGATGGCAATGGAGGTGGTAGAAGGGTTTGGAAGACCATGAAGACAGAAATGAGGACAGTGCTAACTATAGGGACAGGAATAGAGATGAGAATTGATAAACCAGGGATGGTGATGAAGATGCAGGTGTAGATAGGATAGAGATTGGGATAAAAAAAATGGTTCTCTCCCCAAACCTATCACTATTTCCTCCATTGTGGTGGACTTAGGTTCCAATCAATCACACAGAATTTTTATCTCTACTTCCTCTGCAAAACAAAGATCAATAATTTAAAGCAAAAAAAAGAAAGCATAGTCACTATAAAATTTTCAGTTACTTTATTACAAAATGTAGATATTCTTTTAGTAGAAAATATTCAATTATTGGAAAGATGGGACGTGCCTAGAAGTAATCTCTGCTTCTCAATTTCTATTTCCAAGAAAATACCACTTGAAGGCTTATTACTTCAAGCTTCCAAAGATGTTTATGAATGTCTAGGCATATATTTTAATAGAAATGGAGCCATATACATTCCACTTAGTAAGTTTCATTTTGACTTAATGAGATATTGTGGAAATCATGTCAGGTAATTTCATGTAGACCTACTTCATTCCCTTTTTTAAGGTCTCTGTAATGTCCCATAATGCCATAATTTATTTAACCAATGTCTTCTTGATGGACACTTAGATTGCTTTCAGATTTGTGCTATTACAAACAGAACTGCGATGAAAAGTCTTGTCTGTGTACCTTTCTTTGCATACTTATATGATTATGTTCAAAAGTTAAATTCCAGGAACCGAAATTGCTAGATCAAAGGGTATGGGTAATATGCATTTTGAAGTTCAGTAGACTGTGCCAAATTGTGCCCATCTCACTTCAGATGTTATGATCTTTCTCTAATCACCTACTTCTCTGATGGACTGAAAATAAGAATCTCCAAATTTATGGAGTTAAAGATATAGGAAGGAGATAGGGTTTTTTTTTTTTCCTGAAAGAATATATGTCCTTTCTCTATGTTTTTGTTTTGGATTTTTAGTGAGGCAGGTTGAACCCAGGGCTTCCTACTTGCTGAGCAAGCTCTCTCTTCCCACTCCAAGCCCATGCCACCCCTCCTTACTTTCCATGCAAAGCATTTGAAGAGGCATCATTGACAATGCCCCGAACGGATCCATACATTTCAATTGTCAAGGGAAAAAATGCTGTTAAATAAGGCAACCATCATTCAGCATCAGCATGTAAATCCGGCCATGGTGCTTCATACCATTGAGGCAAAGTCTGACTTAGGGTCTTCTCTTAGTCCTAACCCTTTACCAGAAGCTGGGACATGATGTGGCCCTTGTGAATCTACATATCTTTGATGCCTTTTGTTTTCTCATTTATAATGCGACAGTGTTTTAAATTTGTCCCCTCTCCTCATCTGCTGTGCCCCTATCTACCTGCTGGGGCTACTGTAAGAATGTCTAAGAGAGCTGACCTGGTCAAGTTTCTATAGCCCCAAGAGAAATCCCTGGTACAGCAGTGTGACTCTTCAAGCCATTACAGGAGAGCGTATGACCAAGGGCTGGACAATCCAGAAAAAAAAAAAAAAAGGCCTCTTTTGTGGGACTCAGTCTAAAAGATGCCTCAGGCCAAACTTATATAATTATTTTGTCTGAAACTCTGACTTTATGCTAAGTAAGGATTTTTTTAAAATATCCCACCTACCATTGGCAATCTCATTATCAGAGATGTACATAAGACTTTGGCTTAATTCAGCCAACATTTTGAGGTCCTGTGAGTGACCAAGCACATTAAAGTACACTAGGAGTCAACTGAGAAGTACATGCCCTCTCTTGCTGTGAATTATAGCTCGTTGGGAAAGGCAAGAAGAAAAGATTGTTCATATTGAAATGGAGGCCATTTCTAAAGGCTCTGTGGGGTCATAGGTAGTGAAGGCACACACAGGCAGCTACCCAGGGAAGCCTAGCTGGAGAGAACAGCGTCTGTCTTTCACTTTGATCGGGGGGTAGGAGTCTCTCCACCTAAAATGCATCTCAGGCCAGAAAACACAGCATCTGGTTAGGATGGAGCGAGTCTTAGATCATGCTACAGAGACTTCAAGGCCATATCTGAGGCTCAGACACACTTTTGTCAGGTGATGAGACTGCTGTCTGGCAGTCAGACTCACTGGGAGGAGAAAACTCCATTGACACCTAGAAAGGAAGCAAGCAATAGAAATAATTGAGCTAATCAGGAATCCCATATCAGCAGATAGAGGGAAGGAATGGAAAAGAGGAAGGAAAAATGAAGAATATAGCAAGAAAGCGAGGTTTAAAGTAGGCAGTGCGTGGGATTCATGAATAATTATCTCCGTTACAGCAATGGCTAACAATTACGTTGAGAGCCTACTCATTGTCAAGCACATGCTAAGCCCCATTTAATCCCCTCGATGTCTCTAAATATTTGCATTGAAGCAAACGAAGATAGAACAATACCAAAGGCTACACAGGTTACAGGCAGGCTCCGAACACCATGTATTACCACCAGCCACTGCCCTTCTCAGCCTCCCGGAGACAGCAGGTGTTGTCCATGCCTGCTACAGACCTGGTCTCACTCCCCTTTCCCAGTTCCCCACCTTGCTGCCCTAAAACACAGACATTGTAGACACTGCTTTTTACCTAACCGCTTCACCCTCTTCTCTGGCAAAAACTAAGAGTTAGAAAGAACCCCGGTTCAAATACAAATCTCTGAGCTATCAGGAGAAACAAATTCCCCCTCCACCAGACTTGCCTTTAAGTTTTTACTTAATTCAACCTCTTGCAAAGAAAATGCCCGCAGGCAGGCACCTGCCTCTTCACCTCCCATCCCACCTTGCTGTCAGGTAGCTTTCAATCCGCCATGCCGGAGTGTGTCCACCCGCATCTTCATCAAGATTTCCAAGAGGGCACTGACAAGCTTTTCGGGTACTTAAGGCAAATGTGCACGACAATTCTCCTTGACACTTGGATTTTTAAGAAGCATCGCCCGGGAATCTAGGAAACCTAGCTCTCAAGAAGCCAGAGATCTTTCAAGGAAGCCACGTTCCCGCAGCCTTTTCCTTGCCGCTTGTCTTGTGGCGAGGGTACTGCAGAATCCACCTGCAAGCGTATGAAGCACCATGGCCGGATTTACATGCTGATGCTGAATGATGCTTGCCTTATTTAACGGCATTTTTTTTCCTTGACAATTAAAATGTATGGATCCATTCGGAGCATTGTCAGTGAGGATGTGGCCGGCCTACAAACACACTCCAGCGGCACACTTCTGCACAGCACTAATTTCTGAGTGTCTAACGGATATATGTCGGCAAGCAGACGTGTCACGGGGGTTGCTGTAAAACTTAATTAATATCCCTGAAGAGCTCTTAGATCATTTCACGAAGAGTGCTACTTAAGAAGAAAATATTATACCTATGGATGCTGCGCATATAATGGAATGTGGGTAAATACGCGGATGGATTTTCTTATACGTTCTCATGCCTCAGAGGATCAGATGCAGATTCTAATGGAAAATAAATTGTATTAAAGATAACCATCTCTATGTCAGAATTTAAAAAGTAAAAAGTAACATTGTCCTAACGGGAGCACTAGAACACTGTACACTTATTCATGAAGTAAATCTTGAATTCGTAAAAATGAATAGCGGCTTTTGATTTATTTCTTTTTCCATTTTCTTTCACTTCTGCCAGACCCCTTTCAAGAACTGCTTTAATGCCTTAAAAATTGCTGGCAGTTGGGGACTGGTGAAATAATTCAGTCCAAAAAAGACTTGTCCCACCCAAGCACGAGGACCTGAGCTTGAGCCCCAGAAAAGACTGTGGTGTCATGCACCTACCATCCAATGCTAGGAAGTCGGAAACGGGTGACTTCCTGGGGCTCACTTGCCAGCTCCCCTAGCCTAACCCAGGAGCCCCAGGCCCCAGTGAGAGACCTTTCTTAGGAAAACAAGATGGACGATTCCCGACGATCAACACCTGAAGCTGGTCTCTGAACTGCACAGGCATATGCACAAACGTGTACATGTGTAGGAGAACACACGTGCGAGGAAACACACAAATACATGCATGCACGCATACACACACATTGCTGTCAAATGTCCTAGTCCATGTGTAATGTTATAACAGAATAGTTGAGATTTGCTAACTTATAATGAATGTAAATGTATCAGCTTATGGTTCTGGAGGCTGGGAATTCAAGAATGAAGAGGCCAGTGTTTTGCCAGGAGCTTCTTTGCTGCATGATTTCATGCATGTAGTGGAGAGAGGGAGGGAGAGAGAGAGAAAGAGACAGAAAAAGAGAGAAAGAGAGAGAGATGCAGCAGCTCAGGACTCACTGGCTTTGAGCAATCCACTTCCAAGATAAGAAAAAAGGCTTACAGTGATTGATCTGTCCATGGAGGTGGAGTCCTCACAGCCCACTCATTCTCTCAGGGACTCCCAATTAATACTGTCACAGTGCCAGCAGGTCCAGTATCAGTTGGAAGAGAGGCAAGTTTTCAAACCACGGCAGCAGCTAAACAATGGTTCAGATAAGCCAATTCCATCTCTTCTTGCCAGCCCAGAAGGAATCTTTAAAAGTACTCAGTCGATTCTGTCAAACTCTTATACCTAAACATTCCTTCCTCTCGTCTTCTCTCCTTCCAACATTATTCCCTCTTTTCCCTGCCTTCCTCCCCCCTCCACCCTTCTTCTAGCCCCCAGAAAACAGGTCCTGAGGACCTACGAAAATCTAGAAAATGGCCCTTCTTAAATTGTGGTTTGTTTTGTGGGGGCCTTGTTGGTTTTGCTACTGTCCGTTTGTTTTCCCATTTCTTCCTGATTCCAGCATATGTTTTAGGAAGCAGGAAAGTCCATTATAGACATTATAGATTTAATTCTCAAGTTAAGAATAGCAGATAGTGGGTTTTAAATTGGGGGAGTAACATGGTCAAGTGAAACATGGTGGCACACTCCTTTAATCCCAGCACTCTGTAGGCAAAGGAAGTCCTAGGCCAGTCAGGGGTAAACAGTGAGTCTGGATCATTAAAAAAAAAAATATTCACGTGTTTAAGTAATCAGATTAATAATTATTACATAGTACTGGGAAACTTTGGGTATTTAAGTAGTAAAAACTTGTGACGGCTTTCAGCACTTTCTTGAATTCTGCACAGACCTGTGCAGGCCCTGTGCATGCTCCCTCAGTCTCTGTGTTTCTTCTGAGCTTGGCTCGTGTTGGTTTAGAGGGTCTTGTTTTCTTGAGGTCCTCCATTCCCTCTCCCTCTTACACTCTTTCCACCTCCTCTTCTACAGGGTTCCCTGAACCCTGAGGGGAAGGCTTTGATGGAGACATCCCCTTTAGGACTTAGCATTCCAAGGTCTCTCACTCCCTGCATAATGTCTGGCTGAGGCTTATAAATATGTCCAGGCTTTTCTAAGAAAAAGAAAGGAAAAAAAAGTCTACTTCCAATCATGCTCAGAGTAGTAAAATATGACGTCCCTACGCCGTGTGTAACTTGACGGTTACTAGGGCATCTGAGTGATTAAAGACTGTACGTAGGTCCAGATGTTCCCTGTGTTAACATCTGGAAGACTGGCAACATGATCTCCCTTCAGCATCACGGTGAATGAAGCTTTTTCTCCTTGACAAAATCTTTTAAGTACCAAAGAGAAGAAAATATAAAGAGAGGTGCGTGAGGGCAGGGCTCCTTTGTAATAGAGGAGCGGAAAACAAGAGAAACTCGGAGGAGCCTCATCTCGGTGTCGGGGACTTTCCAGAGCTGAAAGCCACTCTGACTCTATTCTTTTGAAAGTGATTTAGATGAGAAAATGCACCATGAGATCTTCGTGTTTGCAGAGATACCACACCTGTGAAGATAAAGTGCGCTACAGGTGGGCAGGGACGTGACAGATAAGGAGCAAATACATTACCAGAAATTCTTACAGACTTCGGGGGAGATTATCTGTGCGTTCCCAGTTACAAACGAGGAGTTGAACAGGAGATTAGGATACAGGGATGAGTGAAGATGTACAAGCATTGTACGGCTGTGGAACAGAGGGAGAGCAGAGCGGTAGAATGTCGCCACGTGGAATCTTCAAAATTAATTTTTAGAAATGCATTATCCCACTATTTTCCAGCCCATTGGGTGTCTGCAATAGAAGTGGTCAGCGCATTCATGCCTGGTGTGCCTCAGCAATGACACAGAAGATGAAAATAACAGTTTCAAAAAGAAAGGAAGGAAGGGAGGGAGGGAGAAAGGGAGGGAGAAAGGGAGGGAGGGAGGCAAAGAGGGAGGAAGGAAGAAAGGAAGGAAAAAAAGAAAAAGAAAAACAATAAATGAGGAAACTGGAGTGGTAGTTGTCAATGAAGTGACATTTTGCAAGCAAGGAGCCCTGAATTTGACCCCCAGAACCACATAAACAAAACAAAATAGCAACAATAACCAAGTTTGATGGTGTCATAGTCCTAATCTTCTATAGGATTGATTGATTGATTATGTATACAGTATTCTGCCTGCACATATGCCTGCAGAAGAAGTTATCAGATCCCTTTATGAATGGTTGTGAGCCACCATGTGATTAATGGGAACTGAACTCAGGTCCTCTGGAAGAGCAGCCAGTGCTCCTAACCACTGAGCCATCTCTCCAGCCCCAAGCATAGTACTTACATACTCAGTAAGCTTTGGCCCTGTGAGGGACCCTGCTTCTGCCCCTGCGATTAGCAGTTCCCTAGGAGGGTGAAACTCATTCACCACGGCATCAATGACAACGTGTGACGTGCTCATGCTCGCTGATTATTACATGACTTGGCTTCTTACTTGAGGCCTTAATATCAAATACTGTATTTGTTTTGGAAATGGGCACAAGTTGGGGCACGATGTATTAAACTCTTCCAAGGCTCCTGGGCTCAGAATTTCGATCCATGTTCTTTCTCAGCCCTTCCCAGGGCTCTGAAATTCCATTTTATTCTCACTTTTCCAGAGGCATCTAAAGCTAGGGAGTTGAACTGCTTTTCTCAATGTCCTGCCATGCTTGGGACTCTAAAACATCTCTGCCATAATTTGTGTTTTCCTTCTCCAGACAGTCTTGAGTACCATCTATGAATTATCAGAGATTTTAAAAAGCAAAATAGAGAGAAAGAGAGTAGTCTTGATAACGTGACTAAAGAAACATGGTAAATTTGTAAGGCAGGCCTAACAACGCGAAGCAGAGCATGATGAAAGGATTCAGATCCGAGGCTGTGGAGATGGGAGACTTCATCCTGTTTGACAATTGTATCTAAAGGGTTATGTTCTTCCACGCTGGCGACGGGGGAATACTCACGTAAATTTGTCTGAAATAGCTGTCTCTGTATACCCATTGTTTGGTGCATCCAAGGTCAAGTTTCAAGTCAAAGTCACAGTCTTTGTTTTGTTACCTAATGTGTGTATATTCGTGTGTGTGTGTGTGTGTGTGTGTGTGTGTGTGTCAGGATGCCCACCAATTATCTTGGGGGAAAAAGTCACCAATTTTTTTCACAACACCAGAGCTGGGAAAAACGAAGACTCCTCATTTCATGAGAAAGACTCAGAAATGGTTTTGCTCACAAAACGCCGGTTTCCTTTAGTGAACTCAAGAGACCTTACCTGTCACATGGGATAGTGGTTCATTCCATGAAGGAGGAAAGAAAACAAACAAAAAAAAGGTTTACAATGAAAAATGCTACGTTATGTCACAGTGTGACACAAATTTAAATATCAAGAGCCAAGGTTTCTATTTAGAAAATGGAAGGCAATAAATTGAGCTGCTAATTATTCCAGCTGTGAGTATTTTGGGTACAGCTGCAGATTTTGGAGATAGCAAAATAGGATTTTCCCACTATTTGTGAGACAAGTGGCTACAGTGGCACCCTGGATAACTTGAAAGGCCCAGAGACAGGAGACTTGCAAACCTGTTTATCCCTGAGACAGCCCCTACCCGCAGGGAGCCGTGACTGGACACGCACTTTCTGTTACCCTGGTTGGATGATTGGTTGCTTGTTGTTTTTGTTTTTAAGTCAAGAACTAGCCATTTAAATTATTTTCAGATTTTCATTTAAAAAAACATAGTTCATTTTTCAACCCAAATATCATTTCTCAAATGAAAGAGACAAGCACTTACGCCATCTTCCCAAAGTGCTTTGGGAGGGACTGGCAACACACCGCCGTAAGGAGAATGCATCCTTTCGACAAATAATCAAACTGGTATGAGGTCATGGATATGTGACAAAGAATGCAGAGCACAAAGTTCCTGTCCTCAAGATGCTTCACTGCCACGTACACTGGCCATTCACAGGCGGTTCTGCTCCTCGGCGTGCGCGATGAAAAAACTCTCCCAGCGTTTCAGATCTCCTGTCTCCTTTACGAAGTAAATAATGCCATGCTCCTCCCTCCAGAGAGATTGACTCACTCACCCAAAGTTCTACGGTGATGAGCATGGCGCCTGGAATCAAGCACCGCCCGCCTGCAAGATGACAGCTGCCACCTTGGTATATGATACCATCGCTTCTCTAAAATAACAAAATCAGTAGGAATAATAAAGAATACTTATGTGTACGAAGAAGGCTGACCTAATAGTGCCAGCCTGTCACCCACGAGTTCACAACTTTGCTTTCTACTTTAATGTAGAAACTTGATTTCTTGACCATGGGTACGTTTTCTGAGAGGGCCTAAAAGATGACCTGATGCTGCTGTCCGGCTGGCAACTGTGCACAACAGTATCCCACAGCATCTTTTTCAGTATCCCTGCCTTTCCCCATCTCAACCTGCGTATTCTAGCTCCTCTTCTCTTTCTTGTCACACCTCACGTCTCTTGCCTCTATCTCTCAGAATCCTAGCCATCAAATTTCCCCTGGACCGCCACCATCACGCTCCTATCGGAGACCGTAATAATAATGCCAAGAAGGAAAGTGGTTATTTAACCTCTCTCCAGCTAAATGCTTTATTATAACTCCTGAAAACCTAATTACAGTAACTTTCCATGCTACAGTACACTTCATGGCCTGGCTCTTTATTAAACCTACTCCTTTAAAGACAATAAACCCAGTGCTTCAAAGGCCAGGGCAGGTGGGTGAGACCAAAGAAACCTTGTGTCCCATTGCACACCTGACCTCACTCACTGAGCCCCGCACCCCTATTCCTGCTGGTTTTCTGCCTTTCTCCTTTTGCTGGATTTTTGTCAAATTTCAGGCACCTCCTGGATAATATGAAAAATACCTCAGGGATTAATGGGCTGTGTGTGTACCAATATTTCCATCCACTTCTCTGAAGAGTCAGGGTTCATTTGCTTGTGTGTGTGTGTGTGGCAGGGGCAGGGGTATCAGTTTTCTCAGGAGAGCAATACTTGACACCTGGCCTGCCTGAGAAGTAGAGCTGCTTTGGGGCATATGGCACAACACAGAGACCCTTCCCGACTTTGGCTGTGGTTCTAGAAGACTGTTTCCCGCAGCCGGCTTCCTGCGTAAGGGAGAAGAACATGTCCTCAACTGGTCATCACCGGTTGTCATGCTGCAGTGTGTGAGCGAACAGGAGACAGAGTGAGAGAGGAAGGGAGAGAGGCAGGAAGAGGAAGACAGCCTGACCTTTGGAGCTGCTGCAGGGGGATTATTTGTGTAGTACATTTCAGTTTCAAGGCCCTGCTGGGATAACCCCCTGGGAATAGAGCCAAACCAACAGGAAATCAGGAACCCACCTCTGGGGACCCCACTGGTTTGTTGCCTGCTGGAAAATGGTATTTGGCATTAAAGGATTTTATGTATTTATTTGCTTCTTGCTTCGGTTGAGTTTGAGGTTAATGACAAAGTTCACTGGTGACTGATCAGAGGGGGTGGGAAAGACTGTAAAGAAATCCCTTGTTGGAGCCTCCCATCAGCAGCCACTTGTTCTGGAAGTTTCCAGATGAGTCAAGCATCCTGTGCAGCAGAGATATAAATAATAATAAATAAATAAAAACAATTTACAGCTATTCATAGCTTTTTAAACAGGCAGACTTTTGCATGGATGCTATGTCAAGGTTTTTTTATTTGTTAGGTTTCCTTTTGAAATCTCTCATGGTTGTTGAATCAGGATGGGGAGAAAGGAGGGTGTACCCTTAATTTCCTAAGCCAGTTTAAAGCAGATCCTGTTCTTCTCCAATTCTTCCTCAAATCCATGTCTTTGCTGTCATGTAAAGAGCACAGGAGGAAGACTATTAGGTAGGCTTTCTCCATTCTCATTAAATAGTTCTGCTCTCACTTGAAGAAAAATGATGACATTGACCCAAAAGACAGAGAGATCGGAGTGAAGCAATAATCACTGTACTCTTAGGAAATCACAGACGTGGGATCCAGAGCTGAGCGCACAGATGGAGGGAGGGTAGGTCCCTGCTGGCCTTCCTGACCCATTCCGAGCCCCCACCACCACCTATGTCCTGCAGACTGAGTGCTAGAATCCAAGCCCTGTTCCCCACATGGCTAGGGAGGGAAAGAAGCAGGCAGGTTCCACTTTGAGTCTTCTGTAAAACATCCAAGAGCGGCTTCCGTCGTCCCCTGAAGTGTTAGCAAACTCCAAGGACAGCACTTTGGGGGCCCCTCGTGCGCCTCGCCTTTCCAAGGCACAAGTGGCCAATTCTGAGAGCAATTGAGTTGTGCTTGAAAAATGTCAAGTGCATTTGGGAACTACACATTTTTTGCTGACGCCTGGAGTCCTGAGCAGAGCTATTTCCATGACCAACCGCTGGGAAGAAGTTCAGCTGGGGCATCAGAAATGATTCCCCGCCACACACTGAGTAGGCCCCTGAGGGGGAAAAGCTGTCTTAATAGCGGGGGTCAGTGGGAAATCAGGAGTCTCTGAGTCTTCCTCCCCGCAGCCACGTGACCACACCATTCCCTTGTGACTCATGTTTCTTTTTATTATATTTTACTCAATCTTATTTCTGTTTTCACTATTCAAAGTTTTTATATTTTTCAACTTAAAAAAAAAAAAGTTCAGACAGGAAAGTTTGGGAAAAACAGCCAGTGAAATGCTAGCCACCTGACGCGATGCTGTCCTCAGCCAAGTGTGTCTTACCTGTCAATAGAGGGAAAGCTTCCAGCCATCACACTGAATCATTTAGAAGTTGAAACTTTCGGGACACTTTACCCAAAAGGCATCTGCTGCCAAAACCCACATTTTCAGCAATAGACATAGTCACAATCTGGGGCATTCTGTGTCAGTTGGACATAGATTAGAATTTCTTAATCTTTAATGTATTTTAAGATCACCTAAGACACAGCCAGTGCCTTCCTCCAGTCAGAGGGAGCCCAAGAATTTGTACATTTTAAGTCGAACCCTAAAGTGATACTAACTCAGGTATCTGTAAAGAAAAGTCTGAAGACCATCTGTTTCTTTTTTTTTCTTTTCTTTCTTTTTTTCTCTTTCTTAATGGTTTACCTTTTCTTTTTACTAATTGTCTTAGGTTAACATATAAAGAAGTGGTCTTTTCATGAAGATCGGTTTTTTATCAATGGGGGGTTTACTAAACTTTATCCTCTCTAGATTGTATTATTAGGGTAGAATATATCTTAAGAGAAACAGGATTCTACATATTTTTGGTGCTTTTATTTGGTCATTTTTGAACACCAGGAACTGAAATGGGATGAGAACTACATGGGCTCTATTCAACCATAATCATCAGAGACAGCACAGTGCCACTGAGCAAGCCAGAAAGCATAGGCTGCATTGATGCCATCCCCAAAGTCTGTGGGCCCTGCTTTTGGTGGGGTATTGGATTGTGTGTGCAGACATGCACGTGCTCACTATTGCACAGAGACAAACATGAAATTCCCTTCTACAATCAGTCATCAAGACTGCAGAAGGAGCCTTCATTTCAAAATCTAAAATGTTCATAATACTGTGCTTGTAGCATTCATAATTTCAATCTCGGGAAGCATAGTAGGTCAGTCATTGAACAAAAATGTATGATCACTGTGGCAAAGGCTGTACGCTAGATGATAAGTCATCGAACTAAATAAATCTGATAAACAGCTCATCATTTTACAGCTCGTAGCAATTCAGTTCTGATGATGGACGCAGACAGTAACTAATATACATGTGTATACGCGTATGTGCATATAATAAAGGAAACAGGGGTGCCTATCATAGTGAGAGAATCATAGAGAATGAGGGAGGCTTGGGGAAGATCTCTGAGAAAATGGCACTAAAGCAGAAAGCCAAACAACATGGATGGAGGACTAGCCGCTTATTTCTGAGCAGCAGGGATGCACGGTACAAAAACCCTGAGGTGGAAGTCAAAGCATGATAAAGAGCAGTAAAAGGACACTCTGACACACAAACGGTAGAGGAGGGGAGAGCTACGGGATTGGTTGGAGAGGTGCCACAGTCAGGCCATGCAGGCTGCCGTAGACCCAGGAAAAGACCCAATGTCATTCCAAGTAGTATTGGAAGACTTTATTAAGGGGTTGCAGGAGAAGAACATGAAGCTAGCTAGCTAGAAGAAAGTGTGGAAAACAGACTGTGTTGTCAAAAGGGATTTAATAAAGAAATATTAGAAGTTCATAAAGAAATCTCCTCTGTGATCCAATTCAAAAAGGGTTAGAGCCTGGGAAGATGACTCAGTGGGTAACAGCACTTGCTGTGCAAACCTGGGGACCTGAGTTCAGATTCCCCAGAGTCTACGTAAGAAGCCCAGTGGGGCCAGGTTTGTACCTGTAATTCCAGGACTGTAGAGTAAAGAGGTGGAAAGATCACTGGGGCTTGGTGGCTACCAGCACAGCTCTATGTTCAGCGAGAGAATGTCTTAAAGGAGTAAGGTATAGGTTCTCCCTTCCTTAGACACACACACACACACACACACACACACACACACACACACGATGCCTTTCATCCCAGCCCCAAAGATACAGCAACATGAACAGTACTGTTACAGGGATGGAGAAATATCTCAATGACTGCTCTACCAGAGGACTCAGGTTTGATTCTCAGCTCATAACCAGTTCCAAGGGATCTGATATTCTCTCTGGCCTATGACGACACCAGACATACAAGTAAAACACTCATACATATAAAATTTTACACACACACACACACACACACACACACACAGTGTTATTATGATGCAGTTTCTATTGTGGGCTGAAATGTCCAAGGTAAGAGGGTTGGGAGCACACAGTCATGGAGATAAAAACCCAGCTTATAATTATAGATGTCTTTTGTCCTCTGTTAGAAGGTCAGGCAAGCCAGGGGTCTGTGACCTTTGTGGCTAGAAAGGGAAAAAGATAGGTGAAATTAGTGGGAAAAATTTTCAGAAATGCATAGATGAGATTCTTTAGGATCTGAAGTGAGAGAAGAGAAAGAGGTTAAAATGACTACAGCGCCAAGACAGACACGGGAGGACAGGAAGGGTGAAGGAAAACAATCTAAATTTTTTTGTGACATACAATGTGGAAGACAAGATACCTGATACACAGTAGGGACATGGGTCCAAACCTGAGGAACAAGTTGGGTTACATATGCAGACCTATCGGTGATAGCTGAAGCCATGAGATTGGACAGGATACTGGGGGCATGAGAGTTTGAACTCACATATTTTTTTGAATACTCATTAATGTCTCCTTACTTGTGGAGAATGATCCAAGAGAAAAAGTTAATGGGACCCTAAATCAAGGGTCAGGGTTTCTACTCTAGTTTGCTTTGTGCTGGGTGCTTTGTGAGTTAGTACTGAGCCAGTTGGGAAGCTCTTGAAATGTGTGTTCCACGATTGTCAAGCTTTAAATTAAAACTTGGATTTTTGAGCTCTTTCTGTTGCTCCAAAAATTCCTTAGTAAAAGCTAGTCATTAAGAAGTGAGCACCTACCATGAAACTCTTTAGACTAAGTGCTTTTCTTAAATGGTCCTGGGAAGGTTGGTATAGCAACCATGGATGCAGCACCTGCAATTGTACTTCCCCATGATAGTGAAGCTCAAGAGTAGGGCTGGGTAACCAGTGTGAGCTAACTTGTCCATGAAGAGCCCTGCTAGGAACCAATTCAATACTTTCTTGCTCCCTTAAACACCATAGCTAGGGTCGTCTCTTCAGAAGACTCCGTTGATCCCATTAGAAAAGATCTTTTATGGCCAGGGCAATGAATTAGCACAATGCTTCTCAACCTATGGGTCATGACCCCTTCAGGAGTCACACATCAGAGATATTGCATATTAGACATTTATACTACAATTCATAATAGGGACAAAATGATAGTTATGAAGTAGCAATTAAATAATTTTACAGTAGGAGGTCACCACAATATGAGAAGCTGTATTAAAGGGTCACAGCATTGTGAAGGTGGAGAACCACTGGATTAGTAGCTAAAAGTACTTGCTACCAAACCTAATAGTCTGAGCTTGGTCCCCAGAACCTACACAGCAGAATTAAAGAACCAACTCCCACATTTTCTCTGCCCTCCACATGCATGCCATGGCATGCTCTCTCTCTCTCTCTATCTATCTGTCTATCTATCTATCTCTCTATCTCTCTATCTCTCTATCTCTCTCTATCTCTCTCTATCTCTCTCTCTTCCTTTCCCTCTGTGTATGTATAATGTTTCAAAAAGAGCCAGTGTGTATGTGTGCTTGTGTGTATATATATAATGTTCTAAAAAGAGCTACTGGCAAGAAATCTGAAGCCATATTTATGGAATTAAATGTGCATGCTTTATTGAGATAATTGAATATATTTATAGCACAAATAAGGTCTAAATATCAGTTGTTTGCTTTATGTTGGTTATGTTACTTGTTTTGCTAAGCAGACACATTTCTGACATGATTCTCAATCATACCATACTCACTTGGTATATATAAAGGATCCAAATATTTTAAATATTTCTCTGTATGTAGTCAAGATACAAATATTGATAATGATGGTGATATTGCCTTTAGACACCTCTGGAAAAGCCTGGTAATCCTCAGTAGGAAGGGCAGTATGGTACAGTAGGGTACAGTCGTTCTTTCTAGAACTCTGGCCAAATAATTGAGAGAGGCAAACTATAACTTGAGCCCTGTTTTATTTCTATTATTTTACTAAAACACCATAACCATGGCACTTTATAAAAGAAAGCATTTCATTAAGCTTATGGTTCCTGAGAGTTGAGTCCATCATGTTGGAGCAATATTGCAGCAAGCCACAGACATGTTGGCTGGGACAGCTGAGAGCTCATATCTTGATCAGCAAGTAGGAGGCAGAGAAAGAACACTGGAAAACCTCAAAGCCCCTTGACACACCTTCAACAAGGCCACGCCTCCCAGTTTTTTCCAAACAGTTCCATTAATTGAGGACCAAGTCTTCAAACATATGAGTCTATGGGGACCATTTTTATCCACACCACCATAGCCGCAGGTCATATTCCTACTCTCTAACTCCGAGCTTAAGGGTTCTTGTATTTAAAACTGAGACAGTCTTATAGTGCAAACCATGGGGCTCAAGTGAGGTATAAGGAAATATATGTCCTAATGACAGATATAAACAGCCATTAAGTAAAATACATACATGACTGGGCGTGGGTGATGGGTGACACACACCTTTAATCCTGTCTCTTGGGAGGCAGAGTCAGGTGGATCTCTGTGAGTCTGAGGCTACCCTGATTTACACAGTGAGTTAAGGACAGTCAGGGTACATAGAAAGATGCTGTATCAAAAGATAAAAATGCATCTACTGAAAATATGAGGAAAGAGAAACTGCCTGTCTTGACTATTGCAGCAAATGCAACTACAAAATAATGGGAGGACCACAGCTGTGTGTGCAAGCATGCAATCATTTGCTAAAGTTGGGATCTTTACTGGGGACTAAACACACAAGGATGAACTACGTCCAAAGTGCGCTACAGCCCCTGCCCTGAGCAGCTAAACTCTAGAAGGTGACTAGCCATCCATACCTTTCATCTTCTGGACATGTCCTTGTTTTAAATAATGTGTAGCCAGTCATACTTCAAAATCTCATCCTTGGCATATCTATGAAAGGGGATAATCTCTTGTCAGAGAGTTGATGCCCTGTGAAATATCTTTGGAATGACCATCCTCTGAGAAGTCACATGTTTTTTTCATACTTTATGTTTTGTTATAGAGTTATCACATTATAGGTCTGGGTACCAAGGACACCATGTTCAATTGATGGGCAAAGATGTTTCTGAAAGTAGCTACGATCACAAGGCCTAAAGATGCAGCCTGAGTAGGAAAAGTGACTAATGGTTGCTGTTGGTGGAAGGAGAGATGGAAATGGACAAGAAATGAGGGGGAAAGAGGCAGTCTCGGGCAATGCTTAACAGCAGATAATTTTACCTGGGTTTTAAAGCCCCAGCCAGTTACCTGCCTTTTCCCAATCCGGTGTCTGATATCTAAATTAAAGATATTATAACGTTTAGTTTGTAAACGGTGATGACAACCCATTTCAAGAGCCTTCAATTGCACGGATCTAATATGTGATCATGCTTAGCATCCGCATCATTGTCGTCATTTCTGAGTGAGTGACAGTAATTCACTTCTCATATTTGTTCGGTATGCTTTGCTGGATTCTCCTATGTGCATCTTTCTGCATCAATGAAAGTATAAAATTAGGAAAGCTTGTGGGATTGAGGTGCATCGCCAGCCAAAATAGCCTTTGCGCACACACGCATGCGCACACACACCAAGGAAAGGCAAGTTAACTAACGTTTTACTGGAACTGTACAAAGTAAAAGGAATGAGAGCTCAGCCTTCATTAGCCAGCCGTGGCCAGGCTGACCCTTTCACTCGTCCTTTCAGGCACTTCCTCTTCAAGACGTCCTCCGGAAGCACGCCCCTGTTCAGCAGCTCTTCTCCGGGATACCCTTTGACCTCAGGAACTGTTTACACGCCACCACCACGTCTGCTGCCGCGGAATACGTTCTCCAGGAAGGCCTTCAAGCTGAAGAAGCCCTCCAAATACTGCAGTTGGAAATGCGCTGCCCTGTCGGCCATCGCTGCGGCCCTTCTCTTGGCCATTTTGCTGGCATATTTTATAGGTAAGTCAAAGCAACCTTGTTCGCCATCCTTGTGGTGAGAAGGTGGAGGAAGAGGCCATGGGCTTGTGACTTTAGAAGCCTTCTGCTGTCTGTGCAATTTGCTGGTTGGCTCTTGAAAAACATAATCATGAGTGATGGATAGGAGTGATTTTTTTCTCTCCTGGAATCCATTCCAGTCATGACTCTAGCTGACATTTATCAGAGGTGAAGTTAAGCATTCTGGCTGTGTCTTTTCTTGGAGAGGAGCTGAAAATTATCTTTCCCGTAAATCCACCCTTTGCTTCCATGGCAGTCGCCTAAATTTCTCCATCACTGGATTTGAGTGCAAACCAGTGCTCTGATATTTATGCATCCCTGGTTCCTTTCAGCTAGAAACTCAAGACAAGGATAGGTGTCATTTTACACAAAACATTTTGACCAGGGAGAAAACCAAACTAGCTTGCTGGGTTTCAGAGCTATGGAACTAAACTGAGATCCAGAAGCCAAGGCCCACGACCTGGTCTTCCTCTAGACTCAGATCACTCACGTACAGTGGACCTTGCCCAGCTTCCTTTGTTTCCTTCTTCTCGGCCTCAGGTCTCATCTCATTGCGTGGCACTGGGTCTGAATAGGGTTTTCATCTGTGGCAGCTGTGCCCCTCCAGCTTGGGGTGTGCACAATGGTAGCATGCAGGTGAAGTTATGAGGGTACCTTCTTCCTTGTGCCATGGGTGTCCATTTGCATCTATGAAGTACCACCACAGAACTATGCAAAGCAGCAGATGCTGGGAGCTCAGAGGCAGGGCGCCACATGCATATGAGCGTCCTGGGCTGGACACAAAGCCTGTTCACAGTTCGTGTACCCCATTGCTCCTGCTCTGTCAGTTAAGCTTGCCAATGGCAGATCTCCTGGCCCAGGCAGAGGCTGTGGTGATGTTTGTTAAAGTTTATTTGAAACATTTGATGGTTCTGGCTTGCTTTTCGGGCTGCTATGACAGATCTCCCCGGGTTAGCTGTGGCAAAGCAAACCTATAAAACACCAGCTAAAAGGGGCTGACTCCCAAACAGCTCCAAACATGCAGGCAAAAGCTCCTCCTCTTTCTGAAAAGAAGACAAGGCAGCGCTGGTGCTGACGAAGCTGGCCTTCCTTCTGCAAACCTCAGCCTTCCTTTCTTGCTCAGCGGTGGGGGCTCCTTTACTGTCTTAATCCTATCCCTCTAGTATGGTGCCTGCCAGAGAAGAGATAGACCAGTACTTCCCAGGGCATTTGACCTAAACTTACCCTGATGGCAGAGAAGTATAATGGCGTGCCTCTAGAAATATGGGGCGCTGCCCAAGGCAGACTAGTGTAAACCATGAAAAAACAACATACAACGGTATATTCCACAGTATTACTATGCTTGTCTTAATATAGAAACATAAACATTTATATGTTCCCTATCAGCCACGTTTATCAGTAACGTCCTCTGAAAACTGAGAACACTGACACCCCAGGGAGAGGAAAGGGGTAATGTTTGTCTGGGGTGTTCCAAAAGATTTTTCACTCTGACCCTCAGCTCTCAGTGGTGCCTGAGGTCTGACACTCAGCATCCCTACTTTCAAGTCATGCCTGCTTCTTACCTCTTGATGAAGGATACAGCAGTGGATTGACTTGAACCACCCCCACCCCATCACTTAACTGGCATCTTTGTGTTATTAGAGGGAATTTCATGTGAGTCCCCAGGTAGCTGTTGCAGGGGCTTGGCAGAGGCAAATTGAATGTGCCCTTAGGGTCTTTGCATGATGTGGCTTTATGTCAGAAAATTCAAAAAGGATCCATGTGTGCACTTCTCAGGCTTAATGTTCTGCGGGGGCCAGTGGGCACCACAGGGAACCCAGGTATAGAAATTGAGGCACTGCCTGCCTCTGCCAATGGTATCCCCAGTGTGTCTCCTTCTCCCCTTGCAAGGGAGAGATAGATGGCTAGCGCCTGATTTATTGAGCTCGATGGTTAAAATATAATAGCTTTCTGTAAGGGTGATCACATAAACGGGCAACCGTGTAGTGAGAGTTTAATGTTTTAATCAGGTGCGTAACTCGTGAATGATGGATTAGGAAACATATTTATCCTCAGTCTGGAGGCTACTGGAAGCTGGTCCTGAGCATCTTACTATGGTTTATTGGTTTATAATCCATCATTTCCTGTTTTGTATGCTTTAGATAAGATTATGCTTTGACCCTGGAGTATTGAGAAATAGTTCATGACTCAAAATGAGGGATGTAACAGGCCGGTTTGCCCAGCAGTAGAGGCAGAGCTCCAAGGTACTCTTAGCCCCTCCCCAGAGATGACCAGAGACCTGCAGACTCAGTGAGGGACCAGGACTCTTGAGTGCTGACACTGGCACCAGCAATCCGTTTCTCTGTGGAGAACCATTTGCCTTCTGAGCCCTGGCTTCCTAAGTACAGTGTGAGAGCATGATAGTTATTTACGGACAGAATCTCTGAAGTACAGTGGGGATTAATTAATGTGTATAAATCACTTTGAAGATGAAAAGCAGTATATTATTAATTACAAAGCTGCAGGGGCATAAACACGGCATGGCAAACACAGAGGAGAGTGTTGTGGGGCACAGGCATGGATTGCACCAACCTAAAACAAGCCATTGGGGAAGGACAGAAGGGAAACATAAAATCCCAGGCCCCCCTGTTAAAGAGACTGGCACATTCAAGACCTCAGTCCATTCTGGTTCACACACAGCTCCCTATTCCACGAGAACATGACAGGTCCTGAAATGGAAGCGTCAGCCCCAGGACATTTATGGGCAGGCAGTGGGTTCAGGCCTGCCAGGCATTGTGACAAATAGGTCAAATTATCTTTCTTGCATGTTCAAACCCGTGGAGAGAAGCCTTTCCAGAAGTGAGCAATTTGGAATAGCGTAGCCCCATGACAAGCTCTTCCATACATCCAGGCATGTGGGTAGATGTGCCCTTGTGCTAACTGGAAGATATGGGCCTTCGCCAACTCAGGAGAAATTGCCCTAGTTCTCGCTCATACGACTGGGGTGAGAGAATTTTCATGGAATGTTCTTTTGTCCAGTCCTCTCTGCGCCAAGTTCCCCTAAAAACACCCAGAAGAAGGTACTCTGAAAAGCAGCATGAGTCATCATGACAGTGCTCTGTGTGTCGCTCGGTCCATCATCATGAGACCACTGTGTATGTCCCTCAGCCCCCGGCCCAAACAAATCCAGTTGAGAGAACTTGGCTGAGATAGGCCGGGAGCTGCTTTCATGGGAGACGGCTTTTTCCCTTGGATAACTCAGGTGCTTTCATTGCCCACAATGTCAGAAGTCCCTCTAAATTCTCAAGTTTCCAACTTATAACCGGTATAGAAGCTCTCAGCTGCCTAATATAAATATACTGTGTTTTTATCTTCCTAGCCTGTGTAACACAACAGGAACAGGTTAGAGCCCCCCATCCTCCTTCAAACTAGAAGCATTCCTGTTAAAAAGAACTTCTACATAAGATTATATAATTATCCCACTTAAGACAAATGCCCAGTCACCAGCATACTCTGGAATAGAAGAGGAAATTGGCATACTGAGATCATTTGATAAGCACTGATCTGAGTCTAGTTGTGTCTAGCTAAAGGCAGCCATGGTGGGGCCTTATAACTTTCTAAACTATATATGCTTGGGCTTCTGAAGAGCATCCTGTCTTTCGCCAACCTCCTCAAGACTGCACTCAGTCAGCTTCTCAAGTAGCAAATGAAACCCAGTCATCCCTCTGATGGTCTCAACCCCTCTTACCTAGTTCTGTCCTTACTCAAGGGAATAGTGGTTGGACTTTGTGCTTCTAGAGCCGTTACAATGGGCAGAAACTGTAACACCCCCTTCCAGCTTTCTTCACTATCATCCTGGCTTGTGTTATGGAGGTCAGCATGTGTTTCCCACGAAGAGGCAGGCAGTGAATAATTTGGGTTCTGCAGAATTTAGTCATTGTGACTCAGACAGTCATTGGGGAGTGTGTCCACAAACCACACTGAGCTTCACACCATTTCCATGGCTTACAAAATACCATCCTTTGGATTTTTTTATTGTCATTGAAAACAACTCCTTAGGTCCTGTGCCAGACACAAACAAGGGGTAAACTAGATTTGACCCAGAGATCACAGTTTGTCGGCACACTCGATGTCTTTACTACTCATTTCCTAATGATACTTTTTCAGGGTGGAACTTTCTGACTGGTTAAGAGTCCAGTCATGTATGTACCGTAAATGGAGCAGGTGACTGCCATGCTGGGACACAGATATCCTAATTCATAATGAATAACTAATCTGGATTCCTGGCCCCAGTCAAAACATAAGGAAAGCAAGCAACCTTTTAAAATCCTTCTCCAGAAGGTTGCATCCTACCAGGCGGTGGTGATGCACACCTTTAATCCCAGCACTTGGGAGACAGAAGCAGATGAATCTCTGTGAGTTCGAGACCAGCCTGGTCTACAAGAGCTAGTTCCAAGACAGGCTCCAAAGCTACAGAGAAACCATGTCTTGGAAAATCAAAAAAAAATCAAAAATTAAAGATGGTTGCATCCTACAATAACAGTTTCTAACTAGACACTTGAAACAGTTCATTCACCCACAGACAGAGCGCAACATAGGGGGAGAACTGACTACAATTTTGTCCCATAATCCTCTGCCCTCCACCTTTGGTTACCTCCCCCCACCTCCTCTGCAAATTCATGGGCTGTTTTAAAACGTCATCAATACCCAATATGTTCTTCACTGAGCTTTTCCAACAGGCGTGTAACAACGTTGGGCCCTCGAATGATCCCACTTTCTCTTTGACTCGGGTTAACACCCGACTAGATCTCATTTCCATAAACAGCAGAGAAGTTTTGACAAGGCTCCCCCACATCCAGGGAGGAAGGCGCTTCCAACATGTCGCTCTGCTGCTAGACCCACATGTTCCTAGAAATTCTAAAGAGTCCACACGACGGGTCCTCGTGACACCACTCAGACTACCATCCGTGGATTGCAAAGCACACATGGCCTCTCTTTGGCTTCCATCGGTTAGTTGCTTTGTGTGGCCAGGAAGGAAAGACAGGGGCACTAATGTCATCTTAGATTAGTCTTTAGCTCTTCCGATTAATGCCAAAATATATATACATGTGTGTGCGCGTGTGTGCATGTGTGTGTGTGTGCTCATGTGTGCGTGTGTGTGTGTGCATGTGTGTGTGTGTGTGAATGATATTAGAAAGTCACCTTGTCTTGTTCCCTGCTGTAATTCCTGCTAAATATGAAATACTATGTTTTAAGCTCCTCGGCGCTCTGCCTTCTGCCACTCTGACTTTGATCTGTGAAGAACGCGGGCCATCAACATGTCAGGATGTTAAAAGTGTGGTAATTTGGGGTGCTTTCAGTTTCTTTTGAAAACAATGAGAGATTATTTTCTATGGAAACTAAAAGCCTAGCGTGTGTTTAAAGTTGCCACACTTGAAAATTGATATGTTGAGACTCATACTGATGAATCCCGCTTTCTCAGCTGCTATTTTGTGTATTCTCATCTCAAAGAGTAGAGCAGGTTTGAGGAAAAAACATAAGGAAAATGACAGCAAATGATGGGAACCCAATGCTCGCCTGGCGTTCTCTGTGAGGATGCGGTTCGGGAGAGTTGCTGGTCTCTCCTTCAGACTCATTGCTCGCGGACTGTCTAGAGAAATAGTAAGCCTCACCTGCCTACCTTCCAAGTCGTGAGTTTGCCTCCTCTTATCCAAATGGCAGAAGGCCAAGTATTAAATCTGAGCAGTCCAGCAAATAACATTTCTATCTAACTCCCTGTCCCCAGATGGTCCAAAAGAAAAAGGAGCTGCCCACAAATAACTCAGGGGACCCAGTGAGACATTATCTGTTCCGATTGTATAGTCAGAGGGTTCATCTAATAGATATGCTAATGTGCTCTTAACCGGATAATAAAGTCCTGTCAGCACTTACACACCAGCGAGTCTGTGGAAGGGGGATTGGCATTTCATAGTTGTACTCTTGATTTCAGAGGCCCTGTCAATTTACAGAAAGAAAATTAAGTCATTCATTAGCTAGGCCTCTAGCACCCGCAGCCGCACGTAACATTTGGACTTCATGTTTGACATTGGACATAAATGAGTTCTGCTTTCAAAAAGGGAGTGGCTTCTTTAAGGACACCTGCATGCTATTTGGAAGGCCTGAACTGTGACACTCTGGATGGTCAGCAGATAAGACAGACTGCCTTGATTTCCTTCCAAGATTCCTGTCTTAAATCCAGGCCACTGTCAGCCCTTCCTGCTTCACGGAATAGCTAAAAATGAGAGCAAGAGAGCCATTCCAAGTCTGACTTTGTATAATACACTCAAGCAAAGAGAGAGAGGAGGGCCAGGCATAATGGCACATAACTGTAATCCAAGCACTAGATTAAATTCTTCTAGAGGGAGAAGCAGGCGGATCTCTGTGAGTTCAAGGCCAGGCTGGTCTATGGAGTAAGTTCAGGATAGCCAAGGCTGTTACACAGAGACACCCTGTATCAAAAACCAAACAAAATAAAGCAGGAAAGAGCAGATACAACTGAAAGTCTGTACTGCAAGGATTGCAGGGGAATCTGCCAGGTCATGATTTGGTCTCCACAAGGATGTGTTGATTAACTAACTATTGTTTACCTCCCATCATCCCTGGGTTTGTCCTTGACTTTGTCTTTGATGCAATTATCACTCTACCAGCCATCAAATCTACAGACCACTCTTACTTTTTACAAAAAAGACTTTAAAATTTTTTCCCTGTGACTTTACAGATCAAACACATGTTAGGCAAGCTCTCTACCCTGGGCTTTTAGGGGAACAGCCAGGCCCCTACACGCCCTGTATTCCACAGGCAACTTTCGAATTCTTCTCCTCCTCGATCTTACATCTGTTCATTTCCCCAGGCACGGGGCCCATCGTCCATAGGCACTATTTTCTTCTGCATTCTGTCTGTACTATTGTTGCGTGGGTTCTTGTCCATCGTCCATAGGCACTATTTTCTTCTGCATTCTGTCTGTACTATTGTTGCGTGGGTTCTTGTCCATCGTCCATAGGCACTATTTTCTTCTGCATTCTGTCTGTACTATTGTTGCGTGGGTTCTTGTCCATCGTCCATAGGCACTATTTTCTTCTGCATTCTGTCTGTACTATTGTTGCGTGGGTTCTTGTCCTTTGTGGTTATCACACAGCAGGTGACATAAGAGAAGATACAAACCTGTACATGTGCGTCAGAGAGGCCAGGCTTGGGATGTGTGTCCTCGCACTACACACAGCCATGAGACTGTGGCTGTGCCCCTCCTCTCTAGTATCGTTGCCCCTTAGTTTCTCCTCCGACGAAACAGAGATCATTCCTATTTATGAAGAGGCTTCAAGCCGAGATGGAGAGATGTGTCAGTAGTTAAGAGCTTGAACTACTTTCGCATAGGACACAAGTTTGGTTCCCAGCGCCCATGTCAGGGAGCTGACTCCAGATCCACTATCTTCTGAACATTCCAGGCAGCTCTATACACACTCACATGCACACACACACACACACACACACACACACACACACAATTTAAATAAAAAATAATTCTTTTAAGGAAGTTCCGAGCCGGGGGGTGGTGGCGCACGCCTTTAATCCCAGCACTCGGGAGGCAGACGCAGGCGGATCTCTGTGAGTTCGAGGCCAGCCTGGTCTACAAGAGCTAGTGCCAGGACAGGAACCAAAAAGCTATGGAGAAACCCTGTCTCGAAAATCAAAAAAAAAAAAAAAAAAAAAAAAGAAGTTCCAAGCATTAATAGAAATGGTTATCACATACAGAACCACTCTAGCAACCTGGTACGCAGTCAGTAGTATGCAGATATAACGTGCCTCCCTAAGGGAAAAGGGCATCCATTCAACTGACCCCGTTTCTTCGCGTTTATCATCTTTATTTTGTATGTCTGGCAGGACAGAAACACAGACCACCTGCTAACAACCATGTGAATGGACAGCTCACAATGACTTGTAAGATAACATCAGCCAGAAGAGGCAGTCTGATTACAGAAACTCAGCTATGTATGCTATTACTGTGACTACTCTATTAGTTTTTGCACTGTCGGCCAAGTCTAGTAAGAATAAGCTAGGCTTGGGAGCCATTCTGCCCCGTAACAGTGACTAACGCCACTTTGCTTGTACAAGGCAATCAAATATTTGTTGAATTAATGAGTTCTGCTTGGGATTAGATCTGAGCTGGATCATCCATGAGAATTCCTTTCCAAGTATCTCAAATCCCCAGTCCTTGCTTTCATGTGTCCTGTCCTGTGGAATTTTTCTGGTTCCCTGATGTTGTGAGTGCCGTTCCCGCAGTCCTGATTGCATTTAGCATTTAGGCCACTGAATGCTGGGAAGGCTGGGTATTCAAAGCCCTCCCACGGGGGTCTGAGCTTCCCTGGAAGGAAGAGCATTGCCTCCATGAAGCTAGGAAGTGTCTGTGTCTGGCAGGCAGCCACCACTTGGCATTCGCATTACAAAAGCATAGCAGAATTCAGCAGGAGTTCAAGGTGAAGAAGCAAATGATGGCATAAATCTGCAAGTCTGTTTGCTGTTGCTCTGTAAATGAAGATGTGCGGAGAAAGAAAAGCAGCCACGATGAGGCTCCAGATAGAGAAAAGAACTATTATGTGGTGAGTTGGGTCTATGCACACAGCCATATACAATCTTTAGTTCGCTGAAATGCCCTGCTCAGTTACGGAATCTCCCTCACATGACAGAGATCTGACCCAAAGCAAATTCCCAAAACATAAGTATTTCTCTTAAGGTCACCTTAAACCAGACTTCTCATGTCTGCCAGAGAAAATTCTATTACCTAAATTCATATTTTGATTGAGATGAACAAATATAAAGAAATTGTGCCTGAGTCCTCTTATCAAACAAATCATTCCTTAGACTGATACCTCGTATTAGGAGCCTCCGTGTTAGAAACCAACAGCCTATCAGCTATATTAACACATTTAATACTGTCATAAAAAGAGACGAGCGCATTACATGGGCTGCTAATTTCATTTTTTTTTATATCATCAACTCTTTGGCCTCAAGTAAATATCAAAATGCATCAGAAAATCTGACAACATGGTTACATATTGGTATTAAAAAAAATCTGCTCCAGGACAGGAACCAAAGCCACAGAGAAACCCTGTCTCGAAAAAACAAAAAACAAAAAACAAAAAAAAAAAAAAAAATTGGGAGGGGTGACATGAAAAAAAATACTATTCTCCCCTCTTAAAGAGAAATTTCTTAGAAATGGACCGTGTAGCATATTTCAAAAG
Organism: Microtus oregoni; assembly: GCF_018167655.1. Taxonomy (NCBI): domain Eukaryota; kingdom Metazoa; phylum Chordata; class Mammalia; order Rodentia; family Cricetidae; genus Microtus; species Microtus oregoni. The sequence continues at coordinate 12,084,279 of NW_024543086.1, forward strand.
ATTTTTACTGCTCAAAAACAAAGGTATGGGAAAGAAGGGAGGGGCGAGATTGGCCCCGTCTTTGTGTGTCTTTCATCATGGTTTTCTTCACAGCTCTTAGGGAAGGCCCTTCCCTTGGGCTGGGTTTTCAGTCAAGTTAGGTCATTTGTGGGAAGATTTGTGCAAACACGTTTGCCTCTCCCCTGGGGACTGTGATCTTTAGAAAAGAAGGACATATTACCTTACTTTTGCCTGCGCAGCCATGATGCAATTCCCTTCGTTTGCTGACTTATATTACACCATGGGCACTTTCAAGACACCTTAATGAAGTTTAGATTAGACCAGCTTCTGTTCCCCGGAGAGAAAGAAGTGGCAGCCTGTCCAATGCATTCAGTTCTTCGGGCCACAATAAATATGATGACATCCCTCTGGGAAGTGTGAGGTGCCTTGGAATTAGATACATTTTTTTTTCAAACTGATTTTAAGACTATTTTATGTTCTAAATTTTATCACCATAGACTACTGGGGCATTACCTAAATTTAGAGTATGTATATTTAAATTTTCTTTTAATAACAAGACTTATAGACTTCTTGAACCTCAAGAGAATTGTGGGGTTACTCTCTTCCCAACAGGGAGGAAATCTTGTAGTATTGTATGCTAATTTTATGTATTACTAATTTATGTTAATTAACTTAAAATTTTTAAGTGTACATCCATAGACTGAGTTGGTACCTTTCTATTTGGTATGGACTTTTATATCGCTAAGCGATTGGTCGGTTACATGGCGTACTGGAATCTGTTGGCGAATCCCAGCATCAAGCACATTTTACTTGACTTTTATTCCTACACCTAGAGTCTAATAAGCAACCCCATAAAAGTGTTCAGTTAATAGGAAGGTTCAAAGGGCCTGGAGTAAGTTATGCTTTGCATAAGTGACTGGAAGTCTGATGTTAATCAGGCACATAACAGTGATAAAAGGCATGAGCATCCTACTTCTTGGGACCATCAGGGACAAAAGTTATGCTAAAAAGCTTTTTATTAACTTATTGGTATGAGTCAGTGGTCCATCGTCATCCTTTCTCTTTCCGCGAAACGTGGAATGGACTAATCGCTGTACAGAGAGAGAGTGAGAACATTTCCATCTGTTCATATCCTGTCGATTCTCAAATGGAGACATTGTCATCTCCCTCCCTCCCTCCCTCCCAAATTTTAAAAATTAAAAATTTAAAGCTTCTAAACAAACCAACAGACAAAGCTGGCCCCTGATTATCTGACACTTCTTGGCAAGACTGAAGTGAAAAGTCAAGCATCAAAAGAAAAAAAAAAAAAGAATTCCTATCTAAAAAGAACTTAAGAACTTAAGAACCGAAGAAAAATGCAGACTCTGAATAGAGTTAATTGGAAGCATTAAGTCACAATACAGACTATGAAATTCTATATCAAGGAGGATAAAATATGAAGAAACTAGAAGAGTATAGGGAGACTGGCCCCCAAGCATAATCTTCTCCACAATGCCTTGAAGCAGTCACCCAACCAGCATACTGAGAAGCAAAGCAGTCATTGAGAACGGAGGTGATGTTTTACCCCCTCATCTTATATCATTAAGCTTTGGGTTCCCTCATGAACTGCTAAGATAAACAATAGTGGACAGCTCAACATTTATCCAAATAAGCCAGAAAGCTACCATGATAAAGGAAATTGAGTTTATAGACACAGCAGGCCCTTGCCTAATAGATGAGAGTAATGCAGCTGATGCCAAGCATCAATCTCTATTTCAAATGGATTATGAAGGGGACCTCTAAAAAATAACTCATCCCGCAAAATCGTTTCGCACGGAGAGTGGTTTATCTTCCGTTGTGTCTAATTGATATCTATGTAATTCAGTTATAGCCCTTGCTACTGAGAATGACGTCAGAGAAAGAAGGAGCGAATGTGGTGTTGCTCCTCAGGGGAACATCAACAGTTGGGGTTTCCAAGTCATGTTCACCTTCAAACCTGTTGTCTCTGAATGACCCTGGAAGCCAGAGAGTAAGGGAGTTTACTTCATAATCAGGAAAAGGTCTTCTCAAGTATCTTCAATCCTATTCAAAATCAACATGAGCAGGAGGAGGGCTGGTTTAGACCAGGTCTTTTTTTGCCTCACTTTGCTTATCTTCATGGCATTAAGTGAATGTCTAATAGACTCTTTGAGGTCACCCTACAACACAACCTCCCAACACAACGTAGTGGGTGTACAAACTGCTATCGTTTAACCAAGTGTTTTAATCCTAACTGGACCACACTATCAGCACCTCACTCCTTGGTCACGACAGACCAAGAGGTCAAGGACCATAACAGATAAAAAGGAAGGAAGATCATTGTCCCTATCTGACCCAGGTACACAGGCTCTCACCAACATAGACCCCCACCACTGCTCTGGAAAAGCCTGCCCTCGATGTTCTTGTCAGAAACATAGGTTAATTTGTGTGGGTTCAGAAAATACGTTAGTGGACACATAAGCGTTGTACAAGTTTAAGGTATGAGGTGATAATTCAATGTATACAATAAAAATTATCCAGTCATCATAGTTAGCACCTCCATCCTTAAACATCTGTCATTTCTTTATGGGAACGCTGGGGACCCTCAAACAACTCTTTTCTGGTTCTTTATAAAGTGTACCATAAATTATGAGTTACAGTCACCTCACTATGCCATGAAACACTGCGACTTCTTCTCCAAACTATTTTGGTTCCCATTATCCATGTCTCTCTCTTCCTCCCCTCCCTCCCCTCCACTTGTGCACAGTTGATGAAACCATTGACTGGTGAATCTGGTGCGATTTAGGGAGTCTTCTGAACTGCTTGCGTGGGTTCACTCCTTCTTGGTGTTTGCTTACATTTGAACAGATAGAGTCACTTCTACCCCCTCCCCAGTTCCAAACATTGCGCCATTAACCATTCTCAAGAAGAGTCCACCTTTATCCATTCCAACAAGATTAATTTTTAAATGTAATATGCATAGTAATAAATAACAATGCAGTTAATTTTAATTTAGTTTTTTTTTTAAACGCATTAGTTTGTTGAGCCGCAGCTTTCTCTTAGCCTCCAGCTCCAACCCCCACTTACCTTCTCCCCTCCTCAAGTTCTTTATTCCTAAAGTCGCAGGGTAAGGGTACCGCCTACGGCCTTCCAGTCCTGACCCTGTCTTGGAAGAAATGTCTTCATTTCTTTTGTGAGGATGTGACTGCTGATTGCCTGGTGTTTTATTCTTCTCTTCAAAACTGACAGGAATTAAGCATCTGGAAAGGTCAGCTGACCACACAGAGATGAGAGCTAGCGTGTAATGAAATACTGATGGCTTGTTTTAATGCCAGAGCGAAAATGGGGGAGTGGGACCAAAGGAAGCCCTGAGATTAGATTTACCTTGAAGGAAGAGAGATTGTAGTGTTTTTGTGACTCTGAGATTTATTAAACAAGCTCTGTGTGCCCTGCCAAGGGAGAACTCTGTCACAGCAGGAAGGGAAAAATAAATAAATAAAAACCTGACATCACATGGAAGCCAGACACACTTAAAAACCCTTGATAATTTTGCCCACACCCTTTGGAATTATTTCTTTGTCACACATTGCCTACCACCCCCACTATCCCCTCAAATTTTACGTTGCCTGTGATGCCCACAAAACAAGGTTATCCAAACAAAACAAAACCAAAACACTACCAACTGAGGAGAGACCCACAGTCCCACAGGGGATGGAGCTGGCTCTAAGCCTTGATCAGCACACATCTCAGAGCTCACACTCACCAAGAAGTACATTAGACAACAAGCGTTCTCCTGGAAGGACCCGTGTGGGAGTCTGGTGGTAAAGATGTAGAGACAGACTCGGACGAAAAGAAACTAGGTGTGAATTGAAGAAGGATGGAAAGGGTTCTTGTCTTCTGTAAGCAATTCTGTCAAATTTGGGCCAATAATTCAGTCTAGTGATGGGCGAAGGCGGGGACAGAGCCTAATGTCGGAGGATATTTTGGATGCAAATGAAAAGAAAGTATGGGAAAAAAAGTAGGATACAGGAGAGAAAAGTGATCTGAGAGAACATCCTTTATGTAGCCGGAATATGGGGTGGGGGGGTCACATGTATTCGTGAGTGTCTGTGTGTACGTGTGTAATGTGTGTGTGAATATGTGTATATGCAAGTATGTGTACGTGTGTGTGCATGTGTGCATTGCATGACTGTATGTATGTGTGTGTATGTATGTGTATGTGTGATGTACCTGAGTAATATATTTTGTAGGGTATGTATGTATATTCACAAATACATATGTATGTACGTATACTAACACACTTGCATATAAATGTATGTGTGTATACGTATTTTTCCCTAAAAATAGATAAGCAGAAAGAACCAAGTGATTGACTAGGAGAGGAATAATTTCCACTGGCTTCTATAGAACAAAAAAGAACCACATGTTCACCCCCAGCCTCGAGATAAAGGGAAGTTTACTTCGTGGTCAGTTCAGAAAATCCTTTGACTGAGATTACACTGGCTCTTATTTTTCTTCTGGAAGATGAGGCCATGGTTTTAGTTCATCTGTTTGCAGTCCTGTCTTTGGCATCCTAAAAGATTCTACCCATTAATTTTCAAAAGCCAAAAATAAAAGTTAAAAAAAAAGATCATGATTTGTAGATGGTTAAAACCCGTGGGCAGCAAGGATTACTGAGACGCTGACCCAGACCCTCCCAATCTCCACCCTTAACTGTATAATCACAGAAGTATCTGTGGGAGGGAGGGTCGCCGTGGTGTCTTGATGGAAGGGTCGCCGTGGTGTCTTGATGGAAGGGTTTCCTTCCACTTGTGCCTAAAGATTCTTCAGGTAGCAAAGAATTTTGACTTGGGGCTTTAATGCCTTTGAATGCGCATCAAGAATAACACTGACATGCTTTCACCGCAGCCTTGGAATCCTAAAATAAATAATAGAAAAATTGTGATTTAAAATATAATTCCAAATACTAACTGGGCCCCGCTGCCTAGATGAGTAATAAGCTTCAATAAATGTGTGACAGGCACAAGGCTCTTCAGTATGAAGAGTAGTGAGGGCTCAGAAATAGAAATAGGTTTTTCATTACATGAGGGATTATGTTCAGCCTGACTGTGGAGCCTGTTCAGCCGGGCCTCAGCTGCATCTTCTACCTACGGTCGTATTAACCAGTAATAGTAAAACGGGTAGCGTGCCGCCCAAGAACAGCCATTTGTTTTAGGGAGGAGAGAAAGGTCGCTTTCTCCTGCTTAAATCGGGATTACCTTTGTTTACCACACACTTCCCCTTAAACTCCTATTCGGCTGCGCTAATGAGCTGCAATCTGAGCTGGTTCCACCTGGGTGCCTACTGAAATGCGTGAGCAAATCAGTGAGCCAGACAACAGAATGGTCGGGGATTCAGCTTAGAGCGCGGTCGTGGCTTTGCCCGCTTCGGCTCCCAGGCACATTCAAAGGGAAGTCTTAAATATCACGGGACGTTTTGGCTTTGAGTTTCAAGCGAAACTCGACCCTCCACCTGAGCTTTTTTCAGTTCAGTATCTGAAAGCGCAACTTTTCCCCCACCCGGGCTTAACGTCTTCTTAGAACTGACGTGCGTCCTGGGGAAACTGTGCGAGCCATCTTACCTCCCGGTGACCAAAGAGACTATACAGTCCCCTGGGATCAGTGCCATTTGGGATTTCAGAAGGGTTTAGGGATACGACACCTATGGTTAAAAGGGGGGATTAGCAACATAAGAGAGGTTTTCTTTTTCATACACCAGTATAGAATTTCTTCCTTGACTCAAACAATGACTCGCTGAAACTTCAGCCACCAAGAACCCTTGTTTACCTGGATCAGGAAACCTGATTCGCCTCCTTCCCAGTTCTCACTGTGAGGCCCATCTGGGCATGGGGTCCTCCCGTGAAGAAAACCTGAGTTTGCACAAGGAAGCTCCGATCTCAACCAGTTAACTGAGTGCTCGTGGAAAGGAGATTAAAATTCCTAAGTTTTGTTTTACTTAATAATAAGGAATAGGAAATAACAGCTATAATGCTAGTGTTATGATTTTCAGTTATTCTATGTAAAGTTTAAAGTAGATATTGATTTTGTAAAAAATTATTTTTGCTTAGTCCATTGTCTCATTAGAGGAAAAACACACAGGGGTGCTAAACTGGACTTTGGGGGTGGGGCTATTAGAGTCCAGCAAAGGGGGAAATCCCCGTAGTTGAGGATGACTGGCTCCGTCCTGGGGAGTATGGGTAGACACGGAACCAGGAGTGAGCCAGGAAGACCTCCAGGCAGCAGAAAGAGCAACAGAGAAGGTGGGAGGGAGGAATTAGTAGGGAATGAGGGAGAGGCAGGAAGGAGCAGGGCCGTGGGACACCTACTATGACCAGTTGAAACGGTAGTGGAGACAGAACCCCACCGGATGATTGATGGTCTTCAAATCTGGCAGGAGGTTTAATTTGATTAATTTGGCAATAGGGAGGTACTCTAAGTTCCTAAGTGAGAGTGTAATGTGATAAAATTATGACATGATTTCATGTCAATTACCTGCTAGATGCTCCATAAATATTTATTTACTAATTGATTGAGGATTCAGGATAGATTGGGAAAGGGGAGGGCGAGCAGGGAGATGTCTCCTAAGGTTCTGGCAGTAATCAGTGGGTGTGTAGGGTGATGGCCCTGGTAAGAGAGGAAGCTGCAGGCATTGAGTTTCATAAGGAAAATCTGAGTTAGAATACAATGTGATTCGTGTTGGCTAGGAAGCTGAAGAAGAGAGGGTTTTCTAATACATCTTTCAGGGTATTTTTTTTAAAAAACCATTATTGCTATTATTATTGTCAGAAAAAGAGAACTGAAAAATTAAAAATTAACACACAATCTTTAAATCACCACTCACTTTTCTGAAAGCATGGTTGGCCAAAGCATTTTTTACTGCTATGTAATTCTACCAGGGCTGGCTGGAAGCCATTCTTTTTTAATGCACTCGGTAAATCTCAGTGCGGTTTCTTTATTATGAGAGAGCCCTTTGATCCAATAAAACCCATCAAGACCCCTTCTGAGGCATTCAACTTTGGATTTTGTATGAATGTCTATAGAGAAAAAGAAGGGCATAGCTGGGCTAAAACTAAACTCTAAAAGGCTAACGAAATTCCTCCATAACACAGGCCTCATATGTGATGCAGATCTTGGGAACCAAGAAGAGCCATTGGACTCTGCGCGCAGAAGCTCAGCATACTCTTTTATAAATAGATAACACACCCCAGGACTTGAAGGCACTTGCCTTTTCAAATCTAGGCTGTGGTCAGGAGAGGCTGCACCGTTGCCCTGTTTGATCCAGGGTAGTGAAGCTTCCAGATGAAAATCTTAAAAGAAGAAACTTGCCTTTTGATCAGCTGGTAGGAAATGATGACGAATCTGAGCGGCTTTCGGCTCGGATACATCTGCCCCTGTGTGTGTGTGTGTTTGCAAATGAGGCTGACTCACTGTACCCAGGCAGAAGGGGGAGATGGATGGAGTTGGTTATGGCTTTGTGGAGCTGGGCAGAGAGGGTTAGACATCAGGGAATGAGCCTTTGCCCTTCTCCCTCCACCTCCCCCTGCTCCACACCGAGGTCTCCATTTATTTTCCGGGCTTTAACATTTGACTGAAGTGTGTGAAATGCCCTCTCAGATGGTAGGTGCCTAGAGTCAAGCACACACCAGCATGTTCACCTAGGGAATTTGAGGCTTCGGCTCAAAACTAACCAAGGTAATTTAGGCTCTGGAGGCGCTTCAGCTTGTGCTGTCTGGATTCACCGTGTGGATGAGCCTAAATTTAGGCTGTACTTTCGTTCTAGCTCCATCCCTTTTGTGCCTCTTCAAATCTTCCCCTTTGCTTCAGGCTATAGGAAGCTAGTCTTGGCCACAAAGCCAGGCACCCTGCCTCTGTCTAGTCTTTTTCAGCTCAGTTCCATGTCACTTGTGGCACCATGGTTTACACAGGATACCATATAACTTATGGAGTGAAGCATCATACATCAGTACCCATTTCCAAGATTAGTTAAGACCAAGGTCAGACACTTACCCCCTGTACTTTATTATACATGAAAGGCCACGCCATCATATTCTGATAAACTCAGCCCTACACCCTGCATATCTTCCTATGACCCTACCAGAGACGTCACCAGGGTGAGATGTCACGTCTGTATGAGATGGACATTTCCACCAAGTCCATAGTTTAGTGATAAACGTGGAGAAGATTGTAACCCTGCTTTTAAACATGGTCAGCTCATCAGGCAGCTCATTAGACAATCATGGGGTAACTGGGCTGTGTTTTATTGTGGGTCCTCTACTGACAACGCTCTGAAAGCCTCTTTAAACTACAAAGGGAACCTGCTCTTAGGAATTCAGAGATGGCACGAGAGTTGTGAGACACCCAGAAGAAGTCCAGAGTGGAGTTGGGAATGAAGTGAACAGGCTCTTAACCGTGGGTAACGTCGTGCAAGAACAGCTCACACTGTTCTTACAAAGCATCTTGTCATTTCTCAAGTGTATAATGAATAATGTGTATAATGAATTTTCCCGGGCAGCCGCCTCTCCCACGAGTTTTGCCCTCTTCAGTGCTTTGTAGCCTAACAACTGAGTCTCTTAGAACAGCATCTTGAAATCTGAAGACCAAGGGCTCCCCCCAAAACCCAACAGGAAATGTAAATGAGTATCAGCTCCAAGACTGCTTATGTGTAAATGTACGGGGGTTCTGACCAAGGGTGGGTGTTCGTGGGGAATTCTGGAAATTGCTGAGAGTGGAGGGGAAGGAAAGCCAGGTGGAAAGACTCCCTATTCGGTCACTCCAGGGACTAGTAGATCCTTTGTGATCTCTGTGTATGACAAGAGCAGAGCGCTTGGTAAACACAGTATGTGAAATAAGAACAAACGCCGTATAAATATTCAACTGGAGGCATTACTGAACGCTAAGGGATAAGGCACCATTTCTGATGATAGCTGCTTCTCTTAACCGCTCTTGTGGCAATCTTTTTGATGAAAACAGGTTTGTGTGAAAAGTCTGGATGGGAATCAATAAGGTCTTTTTTACAGAATATCAAATATTTTGTCTATTAAGTTGACTTGATTTGAAGAGATCTTTGGCACAGATTGATGAAGTAGTCCAAATATTATCACTCCCGGCTTTGCAGTCCAGATGGAGTAATAACTGGTCACCACAACCTTTGCTCGTTAAGGTCTTGGTCAAGATCCAGGGATGTGCAAAATTATTGCTTCTCTCTTGTAATTGCGCTCATGATGCAGGATTACTGTGTAATGGGGACCCCTCACAAGCTCTCTGCAGTGAGGTTCTTCCAGCAAGATCTTTCATAGACAAGGGCTTAGCTGCCCTGCTCAATCATCACCACACCACTTCTTTGAGAATGCTTAACATGTCCATAGAAATCACGTGTTGTCACAGCTAGAAGCTGATCTAGTAAGTGTGTGTGTGGCAGGGGGCAGGGACACTCTACTAAATCTCCTATAATGCTCAGAATGTCCCGTAAGTAAAAGATTATCCAAGCCCCCAAAACAGCAGTTGTGCCTGCTGAGTTACAATTATCATCTCCTACCTCCCTTCACAATCACGTCTCTTAAAAGAAAAACAAAAGAGTTCTCTTTACTTCGTGCGTTATTTTTTATGATCATTGTCTTCAGCCTTCTTCAGTGAAAGCAAAGGGTAGTATGAAGTTTGAAGAAGTTAATTGACCTAAGCTGGCTAACTCTGTCCTGTAAGAAGAAAGTCCGGTCCCTCTGAGTATAGATCTAGCCCAAATTCCCTTTCCATGAGATGTAGCCCAAAGTCAGTCATTTGTTAAGGACCTATTACCTACAAACATGTCTCTTTCAGTATCTAAGTCATTGTCCCTATGATTCTGTTTTCCTATTTGTAGTTAGAGAAAGAGGCTCTAACTATAATTAAATGGTTTTCTAATGGGCCAGATAGCTGGTGCTTTGGGTTTGAGCAGGAACTGCTATGTTTAGTTCCAAAGTCCATGCTCTCTCCACTGTATGCTTCCAATGGAGTAAATGGAGTCTGCCTGACCGTACACACTGGTTATGTCCATCTAAGCCATATCCCAAGAACAGAAAGATGATAAATCCCTCAAGCTGGGTCTGTTTGTAGAACAATATATTTGGGACAGGTGGAAAGAAGGGACACAGAGGGAACTAATGGCCAAAATAAAATGCACTTCAAAACTATTAAGTGAGAAAAAGAAACCGCCAAGTCCTAGTCAAGATGGCCAATTAAGACAAAGTTTCAGGGACTGGACAGCTGGCTGAGCAGAGTTCGTATTGCTCTTGCTGGGGACAGAGTTTTTCCCCTGGCTCCTACATCATCCACACACAACCTCCTGTAACTCTCTGGCTCCAGAGTATTTGCTGCCCCCTTCTGGACTCTGTCAGCACCTGCCCTCTTGTGCAATACCCACAACCCACATACACATAACTTTTTAAAAATAAAAATGAATATTTAAAAAAGAAAAGACAGTGTTTCTATAAGGGGATCTCACACTTATAACTTAGCAAAAAGTGGCAACCATTAAAACCTTGTACTGGTTTATATCAAGATTCTTTCCTTCCTCACCTAGGTAAGTGACATTGTCAGCTTCCTATATTGTTCATGCCCTCAGTAAGGTGGGTTCTTTCTGCGTCTCCACACGGCTAATGCCTGCCCTTGGATCTCTTCACCTGATTTTATAGCCCTCCTATCCTCTTTGTGGATAATGTTACTCCAGGCATCAGATCCATCTTTGAGAAGGAGTATAGGGAGAAAGAGGAAAGGAAAGACTTCACTTTTATGCCTCTTTCATCAGAAATTGACTAACTCACTTTTCCTCCAATATGTATACAATACGAGACATGAATAGAAGACAGCAAGGAGAAAGATACTTGGAATTATCTAATGTATCCAAAACCCAACAGTAACTTATTTGAGTGTTTTTATAATCAAAAGACAAGATTTTACATCACTGAAAATAGATGCAGCAGCTACCTCTAAGAAATTTCCCCCCAGTGTGGTACTTTTGAAGATGGTGTATTTAGTCTACAAGGGCTGCTACTACAGATACCACAAAGCAAGCCACATATAGCAACAGTCCATTGTCTTACAGATTAGAAGCTAGAAGTACAAGATCAAGGTATGAGTCCCGCCAGACTCCTCCTAAAGACACTACAGATGGACTGTGACAGCCTGCCCTCTGACTCTCTTCCTCGACTTGTAACAGTGCAACTCCATCTTTAGATAGTATCTTTGTCTGTCTCTTCATCCAAATTTTCCCTTTTAAGAAGGTCACCAGGCACAATTCATTGGGGACGACCCTTAAAATCTCATCTTAGTTTTGTCATCAGCAAAGGCCCTAATGGTAAAGACAGACACACTCATAGGACTCCCAACATCATGGGGGGGATGTACACAAGTCTATGTAAAACACGGGGTTTTTCTCAGTCTCTCGTAATAGCTCGTCAGTAGTTAATGATAATTGGTACAAGTTTTAAACATTTGTTATATTCCAATAACTTCATAAAGTTTCTTATTTAACCTTTACAATGACCACATAAAGTAGGGGCTATTATTATTTCTGTCTTACAAAAGAGGAAATTAAGGCACCAAAATATTAGGTGATCTACTGGAAATGGCCTAATGAAAAAGTAATCAGGCCAGATTTCAGCTGTGTGGGTACAAACCCTTCAGTTCTTCCATCCAGCTACTCTCTAGATGCTCTTACCCACCGCCATCTTCTCCTTTGATGTAGCAAGTTTCTCATTCATAAACACCATATAAAAAAATTAGTGAGATAGCTCAACCAATAAAGTCATTGCCTGTATAAAAGCTAGACACTTACCTAACAGCCAGGTATACCTTGCTGTAAATATCTTGCAATCCCAGCACCGTGGAGGCAGGGAATAGAGGACCACTGGTAATACCTGGCCAGCCAGTCTAGCCAAAAGGGTGATCTCTGGGATCAGTGAGACCCTCTCTCCGAATAATAAAAGGGGAAGGATGGGGGAGAACACCCATCATTGACCTTTGGGCTCCACACATGCATGCACAGATACATACACCTGCACACGTGTGCACACAAGTGCACACACACACACACACACACACACACACTGAAAAGTAGGGCAGACAAGTTGATTTCCTTCAAGCTTAGAAACATTCCTCTTCACAAAGTCATTCTTTGCTTCCTTAGAAACACAAATAAAACACTCTGTTCTGCACACGGCATAATGGTTTCCTCTTATTCAAATGCAAGGCCATCTGTGCAAAGTATTTTATTTCATCATTCATTGAAGTTCACTTAAAAGATGAAACTACCCTTAATGGAACAATGAAATGGAAGGATTCCCAAACTGAAGGCAAAGGGCTGGAGGGTGGGGGAGGGGCTCCCCTGGTTCTTGCCACCAAGCCCTTGCCCCGAGTCTTCTGGATGAATGTAGTTTCGCTCTGACAACCAGGGAGGAAGGCAGCCCCCAGGGACCAAGATGAAGCAACACCATTTACAGCCCAGGCATCCATGGGGCTGAAACACAGTCCATGCTCAGCAATCATATGGTTCTGGTATGAACTGGGCAGGCTGATAAAGCTTTGCCTGTGGTACAAACACCGCAATGGCTGAAGCTCCACAGCAGATCCCTTTCTCTTCAAGACAGCAGTAGTTGCTTCTTGCAATCTTTAAAACTCTGCCACAGCCATCCTTCCATGACAGGACCAGAAACAGGCAAGAAGGCTTCTACCTGTTAACAACAGAGGGCTGAAGTTATAGAGGGACCAGAGACTTTTGGGAGCTAGTCACCCATGTTTCCCTTGTTTCCTCCTGACTGGAGTCAGAGCACACAGGAAATGAGAGCGAGAAGCAAGTTCTGGTTATGTTCACATGACACCCCGTCATCGGGTGTGGTGGACAGCAGGCATGAATATCTGTCTGTATGTTATAACTTCAGGAACCAGTTCAGGCAGGGAAAGTAGTCTGTCTACAGCAGCCACCTGGGATACAACAGTTCTGAGGCTCTGAAAGAGATGGACCCCAGAGTCAATGTTCTTTCCACGGTAACATGAAACACTGCAGTAGAACTCTACAGATTTGAGCCAATAGAAGCTTCTAGAATCAGAAAAAGGATGTGTTACAAACAGAGGACCAAGGCATTTCTTATCCTAGCCATGGTGACTCAAAGAGAAGTCTGTTTAATGTGAGCCGAGAGAGCGCTTCAGGTTACTTCTCCTTGGCTCGCCTCAGCCTGGGGTTTGTCCACTTCCTGATCAGTGCTCCTCCATGTGCCTGGGGGATGGGGAAGTTTGGCACTTTCCCTTGGTTCTCTCAGTTAGTAAGCAGTCATGGGGAAAGTGCCTCCCAGTTTTCTCATCTTCATTCCTGAAAATAAAAAGCTTTCAAGTAAGAAAGAACTAATAATAGCAGCTAACATTCCCTGTGTGCTGTTTTAAATGCTCACATCCTACTAGAAGGGATAAAAAGTTGTTCCTGTGTGACAGGTGGAAAAACTAAGGCTTGGAAATTTTCAGTGGCCTCCCAAAGCTCCAGGAACTGGAGATAAAGTGGCTTCCTTTCTACTCTATCCTCAATTAAGAAGTAGCTGTGGAAAAAAAAAACATCAAAACAAAAACAACAACAAACCTAGCTCTTACTTTCTCATGACTTTGCTTTCCCCCAAACAGGAATCATGGCATTCATGCTACTTCCAGTCTGTACCGGCCACTAGGTGTTGCCCACATTGTACCAATCAGTCACCCTGTGGGGTTCCACTATTTTCTCTCTCAGTTTCCTTAGGAAACTGAGGCTCAGTAATATCAAGCATCTTATGAAAGGTTGCACAGCAAGGGGATGACTGAGCTAAACACCCGTGCACCTGTGATGTTCCATGGTCTCCATGTGAGCTGTCCGTAAAGCCCTTCTACTGTGGCTTTTGTCATCCCCTTGCTTTCTGTAATTGATGTTGCTTAGTACCCATTGTCCTCCCCAAATAGAACAAGTCAGCGGTGAGCTTCTGGGACATTTCAAGGGATGGACATCATTTCCATTAATTCCAACATTACAGTTGTAGAAGAAAACGAGGTGCAAAGCCTTAAGTTATCTGACCACAAATGGTTAGGGAAGTACAAGGGCAGCTTCAAAGTCGGGCCTGCTGAATGTAGCACCCAAGTCAACCTGGGTTCTGTGGGCCTGTTCACTACCTGTTGGCTTCGACTTTGTGCGATCAATGAGGTCATAACCCCACCACCACCACCACCACCACCATCTTCTCATTGTTTGGGGGAATGAAGAAGGCATTTTTTTTTGGCCAGAACCTCTGGTGTCAATTGGTATAATGCAGGGATTCATTATCCGAGCTTACTAGATATAACCTAACCAAGTTATTTCACCTCTGAGACAGTTACACCAGCACTAAACTATTAATAGTAAATGCACCCACCTCCAAGAGTTGCTGCGCAGTTCTGGGGCAATGGCTGGGGTAAACTTCTCCAGGTTTACCATAAGCATCAGGACCTGAGTTCAATCCCTAGAACTCATATAAAAAAATCCAGATGCATCTGCATGCATCTATATAATCCCAACCCTGAGGAAGAAAGACAGTAGGGTGCCTAGGGTTCCCAGGCCAGCCAAATAGTTAAGCTCCAGGTTCAATGACTGACCCTTCTCAAAGAATAAGGTAGAGAATGATTGAAGAAAACATCTCACATTAACCTCGATCACTGACACCACATGCACACACGTGCACACTCACACACATACACACGAGTGACCACAGACATTCAAGTGGATGTTGCACACACATGTTACACGGTCCTCAGTCTAAAGCGAGCACTTGATGGTTGCTAGGAAGAGCAAGAGTGGGCCACGTAAGACCACCAGGCAAAGCCAGCTCAGAGTGGCACCGAGTGCTGCAATAGTCTTCTCCCCAGGGGCAACCTACCCTGACCCTACTTCCAGGCCTGATCATTCGGTGGCGTCCTTTCCAGCCCTGGAGATAGAGCCACCTTGTTTGTCTCCAGTCAGCCTGAGGAACCTTTCCTCGGTTCCCTAGAGGAAAAGGAAATGAGGCTAACATGAGTGTCCATAGCTGAGGGCTAGTGAAAGGAGCACGGGCTCTCAGGCCTGGGTAGACCCGACTATGAATTCAGTTCTCATTTCAATCTCCCGGAGCTTCAGCTTATCAGTCTGGTGTGGAGATAACAATGCCCACCTTGCTGTGTTATCATTCCGAGTAAACAACATGATAATTATAAAGGGCTTTAGTCGGTAATAAGACGGAGGCTGTTATTTTTAGATTGGCCAACTCATTTGCATGGGCTCTCGGTGATGGGCCTCTGGGAAGATACAGCCTGCGTTTTCCCAGCGTTTTCTTGCCACTCTTATGCGACATTCGTATTCTGAACTTTCCCCCCTCGCATGTGGCTAGCAACCTGCTTTTGAGTAGCATCCATGGCTGTTTAATTTGTAGTGGGAAGTGAACAAATTTTCATAAGCAGCATCCTTCATCGGAGTGGGCAGAAGCTCATCTCTTCTCACTCAGCATCTGGGGCATCCAGGGTGCAGCGCTCAAAAAGAAAGGGTCTCTGCTGATCCAGCAGCCATAGATGGTCTTTGTGCTGGTGACAGTGGTCGTTGGAGGTGAGCACTCCGTCCATTGGGAAGGTAAAGCAGAGGAGAGCTTCAAGGGTCTTCCTTCCTCCCCTGCCACTAGCAGATGGATGACAAGTGAGTCCTTGGGCCTCCTGTCCTGCCGCTTTGGCTTTTATGTGCTGGCTTTGTTCTCTTCCTTCTCAGTCCTACCACTTCGTACTTCCTCGTCACTTGCCCTTCTAGCCCACCCCAGCTCTCCCACGGTCGGGAGAGGGTCTGTCTCAGTTTGCACTTATTTTTTTTTTCTTCTGTCATCTGGAGACGTTCACTGTCTGGTAACACCTTGGACTTGGGCGTGGAGTTCATGAGAAACATAGTATGTAAATGGCTTTGAAATTCTACTTGCTGTAGAAATGCCAGAATTACAAGACCCACTCCCTGTTCCTTGCCTGCAACTCTCCTCCTCCCAGCATCAGGCCCGGCTTCTTCTCTCTCTGAATTTATCCAGCTCACATAATTTGCCTTTTCATTTTGTGAATGGAGATAATTTGTGAATAGAAATTACTTCCAAATGTTTCAAAAATATTTTCTAAGCATTTGCTTTAACACAGTCTTAGGAGCTCCCCAACCCACCCCTTCTTTTTTTTCTTTCTTCATAAGAAAATAAGTATTTCCAGGGAAACAGAACCGGAGGTAGGGCGGGGGGGGGGGGGGATTAGGTGACTTGCTGTTCTTAGCTCTCTTTTACTGAAAATGGTTTTAGGTCTCTAATTGCTAGAGTACCTGCAGGTAAGGTTTATTGACCCCCTGAGTTGAGAAAGGCCAAAGGATACTTTCAGCAGACTCTTACCCCTGAAGTCCCAGAAAACAAAGAGTAACACAGGAGGCAAAACAGAGACGTCTCCATGAGTTATGAAAGCAGAGCTCACCCAGCAGCTGAGGACTTTGGGGTGAAGTCCTCCCTACATCAGTATCTTAATTTAAAGGCTTATTCTCGTGTCTAAGTGATGTTCAGATTCCTCCCACATGTGATGGGCTTTGTTCTTGGTTTGACCATTCAGCAAACACTCAGACTCTGCCCGTCTCTTTAAGTGCTAATAGCCCTAGTGATGCTACCCACAGGAGGTCCCCATCACACACAGAATGAAAAGAAATGCACCTTCACCTACAGCATAAGACCTCTGCGGTCACAGCAGGGCTCAGTAGGAAATCGGTGGAGAAAGGATAAAAAAGAACAGTTTGTCTGAAAGCATCAAGGAGCCCTCCAGAAAGAGGGTGGCATTTGGGCTTCTGGGAGAAAGGGTGAGTAAGAGTTAGGCAGCGGGGCAAGGTGAAAGAAGTTCATGTCAGGACGGAAGAAGCCCAAGTTCAATAAATAAAGCCCAGGGAAACATGGCATCCGACATGTACAATGTGTTGTACCTTCTGTCTGTGATTAACACTGGAGCAAAAAAAGGATACAGGGAGCAGGAGTATTGATGGAGATGGGACTGAAAGGCATTATCACAAAGACACTTCCTACTGTACAAACGTGTCCTTGGATTTGATCCCTAAGCGGTGTGAACCCTGCTGAGTTAAGAAAAGCATAGAACAATGAAAACCTGTGTAGAATGAAGCCCGTGGGTTAGCGCCATGAGCCGGGGAGCGCTGAGTGCCCTATTTGGAAACCCAGACGAAAGGGAATTTGATCGCATCCGAGACAATGGCAAGGCAAGCAGAGAGGGTAGATATTTGAGAGAGACATTTTGGGGGTGGGGACAAAATTCAGACTGGACACTGATGAAGTCTCATGGAAAGGGGAAAGGGACTCTAACAGGATCCAGCCTAATTCATCCAACTCTTAATGTATCCTGGACAGAGTGGCCTGGGGCTGGCTCCTGGAGGTGGAGATGCTAAGAACCACTTCCTGATCATCCATCCACACAGAGTGCAGCTTAGATGCTCCTGATGATGGCTGAGCTTCTCGGGGCAAGGATGTCCTATTTAAATTGAACATGTAATGAAAAGGTGTCAGCAGTGTGGGCTTAATGAGCTCTGTTTTGCTGTTTCAGTTGTCACTGGATGGTGCTTTAAGACAGCAGGTGTTAGGACATAGGAAAAAGGCTGAACGGTACCCACTTCTCACCACTTGAGATGATACCCTTTACCCATGCGTAAGCTAACTGCTTAAGAGTTAGGAACAGTGAGCGTACAGGTAACTCGTGCCAATCTGAAAGCAACGTGTGGGTTTCTATTCATGCAACAGTTACATACTAAGGTCCCTGGAGAGTATGGCCCATGTTAAGCTTTAGGACTAGTCTTAAGGTGATCATGGGTTAAACTGTTAGACAAGCGTTAGAGTGAGTGGGGTTTGGGAAACAGCCTTGAGGCTGTAGACAGGCTGACCTGTCATGGATCGTGTTAACTTAGATGTGAGCTTGTCTAACCTGCAGCTGGTGGCCAACATGCATCCCAAGATAGCTATAACGTGCTCCAACATATTTCTAGATTTTGACATCGTGTCACAGTGTTAAAAGGTTGAACACTCCCAATACTGCTTCCCCACCCAAAAGCACACAAAAGGCAGAGTCTTGGGCTACAAGGGGATGCCTAAGTCCAAGTGTCTGAAGTTCCCTCTTTTTTCCTGGGACTAGTTAGGAAGGCAGGAGCCAAGAGAGCCTTGCTGTTACCCAGCATGGGCTCCAATTCTCAGAACCCAAGGGAAGGTCTCAGAACACACAATACTTGACTTCTTGTATTAATAAATTGTCCCAACATGTCCCTACAAGATATGTCTGAGCTGTAATCTACTAAACCTCACCTGGTTATTACAGTCTCCTATGACTTTGCTGTTCTAATGCCACTGTTGTTTGGTTTTATTGTCTTCAAAAGTTCCCTGTCTGCCCAGATGCCCCAGGTTTGGGGCATGTGAAAGAGCAAACCGTGAAACTGAAACCACTTCATATCCAGGCACATCTGTTAGGGATCCACAGCTGGGTGGGATGGAACCCACCTGCCTACTTCCCAAACTGCAGTATTGGCCTTGCTGACCCTCAAAAATCCCTTTGAACCCCATCCAGGCCATTTCCTTCAACGCTCACCGTTTTGGCAGCGTATTCCTTCCCTCTGATGTCGTTGGATAGGTGACATGCCAAACCAAAGTCAGAACCGTTCCACGACATTTCTTTGAGTGCAGTTTCCTCGGCTCGCCCATTCATCTGCTATGCTGGAAGGGGAAACGCAGAATCAAAACTCTATTAAATAGATGTGCCAAGTAACGAAGGGGAGAAAAAAAGAAGTAGGAAAAAAAGTTTCTTCCACTTTTATATGCTCAGAATTGTCTCACAAGCATATTTTTGTTCTTTTCCTCTACTTAAAAATTGATAACCTAGAAAGAGAAGTCAGGAGCCAAGACTAGGAACGGTTTGTGGAACAAAAGTGGCCCCTACTGGTGGCAGAGCTAGGCTTAAATGTGAAGTTTAGATTTGTGCATGACCTTGACCAAAGTTACGTCCTCCTGAGGAGGCTTCCTAATGATTTTCTATGTCTGGAAGGACAAACCCACTTTAGATGTATAAATATTAAAAAGCGTTCCTCCAGCATAAGGGCACTGATTTCAGGGCTACAGACCGGCTTCCTCTGCCTGTAATTAAAAACATCGACTGGATAACTAACCAGCAGCGTGTTTGCTTAAAGGAGCAAAAGATGTAACACTGATTGGGTTGCACACTGAAGTGGAGTGACCCGTCCTTACCCCAGGTTTCTGGAGGCGCGTCTCCCCAGCGCCCCCTCTCCCAGGCTCCTCAAGCACTGGGTTAGGAAACCTACTGAATTCCATTTTCTTCTGTCTTTGAGATTTTCAATCCATCCTGATGTTACTTATTTTGTGATTTGATTTTTGTGCTTTTACTCTTGTGTCTTAATCTACAGAAATGGTTCTGAAAGGACAATCAGAGCTCCCTGATTTAGGATATGCATGTGACGGTCTCAGGAAAAACCCTCAGCAACTATAGTTAATAGTAGGTAAAACTATCATTAATTAAGTATTATAGAGTTGTTGCTGCTTTTTTTTTTAAGTAATAGCATACCTGGAATTCTTTCTCCCTTTTTAAAAGTAGACTCCACAGGCAAACACAGAAAGAGCTGGTAAGCTGTGGTTTCTCTGACTCCATGAAAGAGAGAGGGCTTGGGACCCACTCCCTCCTAAATGGTGACCGACCCTCTCTGTTGGTTTTATACCCGGTCTTAAAAACAGTCCTCAGCCCACCACACTTGCTGGTGAGAAAGCAGAGAGCCGGAAGTAACTTGTTCCATGCCATGCATCAATTAAGAGGCCATTTTCAGAGCACCTTCGGACTCTACCACCTTTAAAACCCTAAGGACGTAGAACAGAGGCCAGGATTTCTCCATCCCTCCTTCCTTCCTTTCTTTCAAAAATACTCACTGCATATACCTGTGAATGGGCAGCATTGTGCCAGAGGAGGGAGGGGCTGGGGCTGAGATAGATGGACAGATGTCAGCTCTTCCCTGACACTGTTTACTGTGCCTTCTTACCTTCAGCTTTTGCTCTTAGACTCTCAGATCCCAATTTGCATATCTCTCCTAATTTGCATGTTCTCTTCCAATTTGCATATTCTCTCCCAATTTACATTCTCTCTCCTCCCCCCCCCATAGATTATGAGCATAAATAGTTATTGAATTAGTTTTTTTCCCAAGACTTCTTAAAACCAATGAGTCCCCAAATGTCTCCCAAGTCCCACTGAAAGACACCAGAACATGCTAATTTTCAAAGTCAGTCACCCTTGGCCATGATGCGCTATGTCTGGTCATCCTCGAGAGGCCCATTGTTCTGCATAGCTCTTCAGCCTTCTACTACTTGGGTTAAATTGGACTTTGCGCATTTAAAATAAATGCCTGCCAGGCAAGGGTCCAGCGCAATTAGAATAATGGCGTTGGTGAGGGAAGAGGGATTGTAAAACAATCCCAGCAACAAACTGTTGTCATCCTCCCTCCAGTTCTACCAAAGCACGTGTCGGGCTTGTTTGTTTTTATTTTCAATCTTGATCGGAAGGGTTAGGGGAAGAATTGTTCCACAACAAGCTCAGAATTGTTGTCGGCTTCCTGGATGGTTGTTTTCACCCTCTTGAGATTGGGGGCGTGGAGGGCCGCCATGCCCCTCACCCTTCCTGTTCTGCCTGATCCATGTTGCATTTTGTCGACCCAGCCGGCACTCTGTATTCAGTGTGGCGTGCGTCAGTTATTAAGCAGTCCCGTACCACCTCCCTTATCTCTCTTCAATCCACAGAAGGAGTTTGTTTGGCCACCAGTGCTTGGGTAGTGAGGGACTTGGATTAGCACAGCCATGTTTGCTGCTGTCCGAATGTGGCCTAATAGAGTTAGCAGAGAAGGGTCTTTGGAAGCGATGGTTCTGACAAGGGAAGCTTCTGTAAGCTTGCCTTTGTTTAGAAATATGAACTTCGGAACCCTACTGCAGAGAGTGTCGGCAGCCACACTGATCTGAGGCCTTGGGCAAATTCATTTGAATTGCTTTGAAATTGGATATTCAAAATTCAATAAAAATAAGCCAGCCTGATGGTACAGCTGCAGCGTTCCACCCATCCAGCTGGGTAAGCCGCGATGATTTCCAGGCCGAGGACTAGAAAGCCCGAGTGTGATGGGAGGATGAGCTCTGGAGCTGCCTGAAAACTCTTGCTGGCAGCCCAGCCCGCCGACGGCTCCCTGCCAGCCGACTCACGGAGCAGGGCTGCTTTGGCACTGTGTGGCTCCTCTTGCTGGCCTGCCCAGGCAGGGATGAGGTGCCTGCCTCAGTCATGGACAGGGTCCAGGGGGAGGGAATGCCTCAAGGACAAATGGATGCGGTGTTGGAAAAACAATAAAACCCTAACACTCCAGTTGTTTGGAGAACGGCTGGACTTCCCAGGCACTCTGCAGCGGATCCAGGGCCATCAGACATGTAGGCAGGTTTAATTAAATTGTATGCAGATGCAGGCAAACATTGTAATTTGCCCTTGGGCAAATCCTGCGGTTTTTGCCTGTAACAGGGGACCTAACATCCTGGAGGCTGCTTTCTTGCCACCTGCCAGGGAAGGTCCCTTTTCATCTTGGACCGTTTAGAAAGGCTATTCTCCCTGGGGTTTTAAGGGAGACTGTTACTGTCTCCCTTATCTCTCTGCTTCATAGGCATTGTGATAGGGCATAAACACTGAAATGCCTGTTCGGCAGGAGATATGGTCTTGTATGCATACGTAAGCCTAAACATATATGTGTAATATATACATGCGTCTACAGAGAAAGTAGGTATGTAGGAAAGCAGATAGATGATAGATAGATAGATAGATAGATAGATAGATAGATAGATAGATATCACATGGAAGAAATGTATCCTATGGGTTCCAATCAGCCTGTTCAATTTTCTTTATCATGCCCATCATATCCCAGGCATGCATCTAGGCTCTTTTTCCTGTTGGCATTTGTATGCATGCTAACTCTTTCAGGTCAGATTCCAGGAGAAATATATCCCTTAACCTTCCGATTGTCGCACCTATCCCACCCACAGTACCATACCTAAAGAGGGGTAATTGGAGTTCCCGCGTGCAGGGACATTGTGAGCAGCCCACTCCATTGGCCTGCGTTCTCTATCACCAGCCACTCAAGGGCCAGCCATGAAATTTAATTTGGAGTCTTACAGACACGTTCTGAATCCGAAATCTCAATAATAACTTTCCCTTTGCTCAGCCTTTTAACTGTGAAATTCAGTTGGGGAGTTTCGAAGCAGCAGGTAATGTCACAGCACTCCAGAGGGATTTTGCCAGAATTCTACTAAAGTGCTTGCAAGTGTCATTTCCATATTTAACTAATTTCAGTTTTTAATTAGCTCCATGTGAAAAATGAGAGTTCATGCTGAGCTCCTCTGTCAGCACAGACGCTTGTTTCCTTTCTAGGATCTCAGGACAATTAAGAAAAAAATAGTGGATGCTACAGTGGGAGTGATCATGCATAGCTCTCTCAAGCCATAACACTGTTCACCGACGGCAAGAGGTTGGCAGTGCCAGGCCTCGCTCGCCAAACTGGGAAAGAGCAGTTTAGAAGAGGGGGGCGTAGTGTACATGCAGATTTCTGAGTCCCGAGCCCCGGATGCTTCCTTAGCTACAGAAAGCGTGTTCTTGTCCCTGGCTTCCATGAGATGACCTCAGATCAGGTTTTGAAAGAACACTGTATGAAACAGATAACTGCAAAGGTGCTGTTACTATGGGAACACGGGTTTCCCGGGTACCGTCTCTGTACTGCACAACAGCATCCAGGTATCGCGAAGGTCATTGGATTTCTGATTCTTAAGGCCTTGGCAGCCAAAAGTAACCTCTTTGTGTTTTAAGTTTCAAAATGCGGCGCAGGCATGGAAATTTGTTAATCCTACATTCAAAGTGTAAATTTACCACTTGGGACTAACATGCAAATGGAAAACTACACAGTCTTCAAAAAAAAGTGTATTGAGAGGTTGTGTTTTGCATAAACTGAAAAATATTTGATGTGATCAGGTTTCAGAAACAATTTTGAGGAAGCCAAACAAATACAGGTCCTGCATCTCATTTGCATAGCATCCATGCTAATGGCATTATCTGTTTAAAAGGAGAGATTCGTTAAAAGTTTTGAAAGTGATTAAAGTGGAAAAGTATTTGACACTTCTCTTTAGTACTAGCTCTTGGAAATTAGTTCAGAGAGCTGATTCCTTTATTGTAATTTTTTTAAATTTTTTTTCTTAGTGTTGGGTAATTTTTCTCTGTTGACAATGAGTGTTCAGAGAGTGCCAGCAGGACACCAGAATGTAAGGCCCATAAAGGACCTTCAAACACCACGTTCTTCTGGTAGCTTGAACAGCAAGAGAGAACACATAGAAACAGGATTTTCTCCCAGGTTCTCTTGCTGGCTACCTGGGTAGAAAGAGCAAGCGTCCCTTTGCAGATCAAGTAGGTCATAGCAGATGTCCTATGGGGTAGGCAGAAATGCCAACAATGAATTTTTTAGGACGTGATATATGTTAAAAGATGGAGGCAATCATTGAATGTCAGACCGCTTCAGAGTCCCTGAAACTAAAAGTTTTGCTACAATGAGAACCAATGGCCAGCAGTAAAAGCCTAGCTGTCCAGTGATCCTTATCACTGGAATTTGATCTCCCTACTTGGGGAATTCTCATGTGAGCCCAAAGGGTGGAATGCTTCTGTTGGGCATATGACGGGGGCTCACCTGCACTGGGAATAGATGGGGTGTCTGGGCACCTATAGGACTGGTCCGACAGATGGTAAATGGGGACAGCCCTCCCACAGTAACAGTTTCGGAGCTGGCTCACCTGCGCTAACTGTATTGGCTCAGCTGTGCTCCCCTGGAGAGGTGGAAGGGGTGCAAAGGGACAAGACGGGGAATGAATGCGATCGAGGAACATGATGTGAAGAACACACATAGCATACATTTTAAAAGAGGGTGTGACTTCTGTTTTAGCTTCCTGAGTTAGTTAGTTAGATAGTTCCTCTCTATCCATAACCAGACATAGGCATTTACTTCTTTACTTTGCTCGAGATGTGCCTCCCAGGGGACAGCTAGAGTCACAAGAAATTTCTTCTGACCCAAGGAAGTTGGGGGTCATCTTCCTTTTCATGGTGTTGACTCCTCTGCTAATGCAGGCAACAGGTAGAAGCAATGCCTACATAAACATCCATCCACCAACATGGGGATCAGCAATTAACGAACTCCTGAGAAATGGCCCGCCCTCTGGAGGAAGGCGGCACAGTGCGTCACATTGGGAGTGGAGAGGAAGGTGCAGAAGCAAAGAGAAACCCTGAGAGGTGGTGTTAGACATTCCTATGAGGACTCTGGATCTGAGAACTATGGGTAGAAGTTGTGAATTTATTACCAGAGGCATCTTGGCAATTATTAATAAGTCATCCATGTATTTATTGATTACTAAACACATACAAGATAAGCCAATGAGCTCTGACCAGAGGGCTCACTACCACATCCCAGTATTTCTCTTTATAAGCACGGGTGAATTACTCAAACTAACTGACTCCAGTATTCTCCTTGGGAAATGGGTCCAACAGTAATAACTATCTAATAAGAGCTTTGTGTATATTAAAGGCAATAGTCCTGGGATAGCCCCTTAACAAGGTGTGTGGAGGGAAAGAAAAGGGAGAAGAAGAGGAGGAGGGAAGAAAAGGCAAATGAGACACTTTTTAGTTCTGAGAGTATAGGAGCGAGCCTAGCAGCTCTGTTTGCTTCCTGGCATACATGGTGGCACAGACAGGTAGAACCAAGTAAAAACAGCCACTCCACGGCCAAATGTCAATCACCTTTCCAATTTCTATGTGAAACAAAGGGAACGGAATCCACTAAGCAAGAACAAACTAGTTAGATCAAAACCCTAATTAAAAGGATAATCTTTCCATGTGGATATCAGTTACATTTGCAGCTGCCAGAAAATGAGCTATGTATGCACATGTGCATGTACACAACACACACTTGCATGCACACATGCATATACACACACGCATGAACACATACATATGCACGCATGTGCATGCATGCACACTCACACACACACACACACACACACAAAACCTGGACATGTATTTCCCAGAGTAAGAGAGTCTTCCTTACCCAGTGAGGCTTGCTGTGGTGGGAGGACACAAAAGGCACCTCTGGGGTCACCAGCATGTCATTTAGCAGTGGGTTCTAAATACACAGAGCTATCCTAGGACTAGAAATAACAGTCCCCTTCAATTCAGACATGCTACCCAGAAGCCCCTTTTCTGGCTGTTTTGTTTGACTAAAATATTAGATAATTTATCAAGGATTTTTGGGCACTGTAGCTTCCTAGACAGCACAAAGGAGAAGATGCTCGGCTCAAGCATCCTGCCTAGAAAAGAGGTTGACTTTGGCCTAGCTTCGGGGTATCCTAAACCCAAGCACAATCACTTTCTGGTGAAGAGTTCTGGACCATTTGTGAACTGAGGTTCTTTTTTGACACGGTGCTTAAAGAGGTACTCCCCAGGACCTGCATGGGAAAGTGTCTAAGAAAACTAAAGTCAAATGCATGTGATGTCCCTACAGCGGAAGGGCTCCAGCCTTGCACGGTTACTGTCCTGTATTAAATATTACAACAGGAAATGAATCTCTCCGCAAGTTTTGTTTGCTCCTTCACTTCTGTTTCTGGTTTTATTGTTTTCCACTGTGCCGAACGTCCCGCTAACAACTGTTTGTTCTTGCTGTCTAAGAAGTTCAGCACACGGGTGCTACAACAGATTTATGTGGTAGTAAGAAGACATCCACCTATTACTTTGTGTAATAAACCTCCTTCCAGGAGGGAGAGAGAAAGAAAGAGAGAGAAATGGCTTGGGCCTTGCTGGCAGGGCAAATCTAGTGAATATCGACAGGAACCATCAAAGCTGGTGCACATGGAACTTGCAGAGATCTTTAGAGTCCACATTTTCTGCTCATAGTGGAGAGGAATGGAGCTCAGAAAGGCGTGCTGTGTGCCTTCTCAGGAGACAGCCGTGGAGCCGGGGCTGGACTAGCTCACCAGCCTTGAGCCACATGCCGCCTTTCTTGATATCAGATGTCTCTACGGAGCTTGGCAGCAGTAGGATCACAATTTGGTCCTAGCTGAGTTTTCTGATAAATCTGTGGGTCCCACCCAGGACTTAGTGTGGTTGATAAAAAGAGCCGTCCATATGCTTCCCACACCAGACAGCCAGGCAGTTTTGACACTTCGGGAAAAGTGTAAATGCTGGGTCTGGATTCTCTTCTAGGCAGAGAGCCATCCCGGTACTACACGGAGAAGGGATTTGGAGGGACACTAAGCACGGACAGGGTCCTCTGTCCCCCTTCAGACTTTTAAGAAACACCTGTGATGGACACAAAATCACTTGGTAACAGGGTGACCAGATTAAGCGTAAGATGTCCAGTTAAATTTGAATTTCAGATAAACAACAAAATGCTTTTTGCGGGACTAGTCCCAAATATTGTGTGAGATACTAAAATCTAACCCGAATCCTACTTCTTTTGCTATGTCTGGCAAGTTTCCTTGATGGTCATGTCTTTATTCAACACCCTCTTAAAGTAAGATGCCAAACCCAAAGAGAGTGGATAGTATCTTCCCAGCCTTGATGACTAGCCCAAGGAATGTACAGCCATGTGACCCCCCCTAAAAATCCAATTAAAGTTCTTGCCTAGATGATTTGAAAATAAAACTAAAAAAATAAAAGTCACTTTTTCTGGGAATCCAGAGACTGGGAAATTGGAACAGAAGACAGCATAGGATTCTTCCCTATGTAAAGCTTCTTTGGGACTTTCAAGTGACTATAATAAAACGCCAGAATCTAAGGGGCTTAAACATAACTAAAATTTATCCTCCACAATTCAAGAAACTGAAACGTCAAAAAATTAGATACCCACACACTTTCAATGTCTAGAACAGCTATCACTTTCTGGCATACAGACAGTACCTTCTAGCACTGTTGACATGGCAGAAGAAGCTTGCTAGCAATTTGGAGTCTTTTCTGAAGTGCGCCAATCTCGTTCATGAGCCTTCAAAGCTAACCTCCTCCCAAAGAATCTACCTTTCTAACTTTCAATATAAGACTTCAACATGTGGTTTTAGAAGGACAGCCTACTGACTGATATTGATAAAAATTAAAATCAGATTTATGAACAGGGTGGTTGGTGGTGGCTCATGCTTTTAATATCAGCGCTTAGGAGGCAAGTGGATCTCTGTCAGTTTGAGGCCAGCTTGGTCTATAGAGTGAGTTCCAGGGCAACCAAGGGCACACTAAGAAACCCTGTCTTGAAAAAAAAGAAGCAGAAAACCAGGTTTGAGTAGTTAACTATTCCTGCACTTCCATAAGCTAATTAATAACCTCCAAAATGATTCGTTTGTGATTAAGCCAGGACAAGGAAAGGCATCCTAAGCTGATATGTTAGCTGCTTGCTTCAAACCATGGAGCTGAGCATCATGGGTCATAGGGGAAAAAGAATTTCCCCTCAGAATGCATGGAGACGGTGGTTACAACCACAGGCCCCAGCCCATGTGCCATTGATGCAAGTTCAGCAAAGTATCTAGTTTTGGTCAGATTTATGCCACATAGAGATAAAAAAAAGGGAGTACACTCCAGGGAGAACTGAGGTCACCCAAGACATGTCTGCCTCAGTCAGGGCTAGCCAGAGAGTCGGATGAGGGAGCCGCTCAAACTATTGTTCTACCTGGCACAGTGCCCAAATTTTCCTTCTTTAGGATTTATATGTTTGACTTAAACCATTCCTTGTCCCTATTGTCCATTAACGACAGGAAACTCAGTGCTGTGGGGAGGTCTGTGGATGAATGAAAATATCAAGTTTCAACAGATATTCTTTTAAAATATAATTCCACTGAGGTTGCTGATCATTTGAGTCGGAGAACTCTAACTTGGATGGAGCCCCAGGGAAGTTAGGATGTGACAGAAAGACATGCACACAGGTGGCACTGATGAGTTTTGGGCAGGTGTGGGTCTCTCCATTTGGGGTTCATCTGGGTCAGGCAGAATAGACAGAGGTAGGTACCTGAAGGAGAGACGGCATGCTGAGAAGAGACCGGTTTATCACTGTGCTTTGCCTCGCCCTAGCTCTGCCTTCTTCACACCCCACCCCCGCTTTCTACCTTGGCTTGGATATCTCTTTTCCATATTGCCTCTTCTCAGCTGCTTCCACCGCGCTACCTGTGTGGGCAGAGATCTAGGGCACAGACCTGGAGGGAGGGGTCCGAGCCCTCTCCACCTTCTTGGAAATAGACAAGAGGAGCTTGTTTGCTATCCTCGGGTTCTCTTTCACTAATTGCAGCCAGCCTGGCTTCCCATACCCAGGCCTTCCAGCCTGAGCATTCGTCACGATCTCCGGGAAGTTTCAGCAAGACGGAGACTGCAGCTCCACCCTTGAATTCTGCAGTGGGACCCAATAATTGACATTCATGGCAAAGTCGCAGTGGATGGTGGCGCAGAAGCCCTCCCAGCCTACACTATAAGCTTTTTGAGATGTGGCAGGGCTTGGTCATGATGGTACCCCAACAGGAACAGGGCAGGGGAGCTGGAACATGGTAGTTATCAGAGGTCTGCCAGGCCCTCAAGCCTTTGCTGTTGCAATGTCAAAGCTGGTGATGGAAGTACTCAATATGCAGACATCAGGGTAGAAGCAGAAAACTGTGTATTTTACGTGTCCAGAATATCTCGGGAATGGATTAGGGGTGGAAATCTAAGTGGGAAAAAAATGGAGGTTGGGGCTTATCTTGAAGCAGCATTTGCATGGAAACACACTTTCTGCTTAGACGGTTGTAGTAGTTTTAAAAGCAGCTGGGGGAAGCCATTCGGAGCACCCCTATTGCCCCGGCACTGCTTTGTGTGGCTCCCGATTCCACACTGGCATGAGATATGAAAGCCAAGTCTGTAAGCTCGGGGTTCCTGTTTAATCATCACCCCAAAATAACAGCTTCAAGGGTGGGTGCAGAGATGGGGTGAGAGCAGGGAGTCATCGTCTGTAAAACGAATCTGGGGTACAGGATCCCTCAAGTATTTTCCTATGTGGGATAGCTGCGAGAGAGAGAGAGAGAGAGAGAGAGAGAGAGAGAGAGAGAGAGAGAGAGAATTCCCTGTCTCCTGATATTTCTACTGTAAGAGACAGGAAGTCCTCTAGTGGACTCTGAGCTGGACTTATCAAGCCCAACTACTTTCAGAAAAGCTTAGGCAAGGTACTTAACTCTGCCCATCCCTGTTGTGTTGAACTGAAAAGGAGATTTTTACTGAGAAAGCAACACTGTATATGCTCATATGCCAACATGTTTTAAAGTTTGGAACATTCTATACTGACTTTTTTCAGTAGTTGCATTTTTCCCCTAATGTCTCACAATACCTTAGGTTTGATAAAAACACGTGAAACTTTAAATTTTGTAGACATTATTTAGGGATGTGACTTCACTGGTTAAAGTTCTTTAAAGTAGAATTGATTTTCAAATAGAGTCAAGAAAGAAATGGTACAAGTGAAACCCATGGGCATGACTACTGACTACTGAACTTGGGGAGACACATCTAAGAACTCTGGCTCTAAGGGACACTTGGTAGCTGGATGGAGTGATTTAATCTCTCAGAGCGTCAGTTTTCTCATCTGTGAAGTGGGAATAATAGTTACTACCTCAATTTTTTTAAAAATCATCAAATGGGAAGTATCTTAAAATCAAATAGGAATTCAGGCCCTGCATAAATAATTTAGTAGGTTCTATTTGTTACGATGATCATTGATTCTTAGCCTAGAATGCCAAAGGACCAACGTAAGTTAGATTCTTAAACACAAAGTTTCCAAGCATCCTTTCCTTTAATATCTATTTCCTTTGTAAGCATGAAGAAAGAAATACAAGTAAGAAAATACTAGCCTGATTTGTAGAAAGAGTCCCAGGCCAGCCTGGGCTACATAGCAAAAACCTTTCTAAAAATAAAATGTGTATGTGTGTATGAGTGTGTGTATGCATACATGTGCATATGTATGTGTGAATATATGTATATGTGTGTGCATGCAAATGCATGTGTGTGTGCGCACGGATGTGTGAGTCTATGCTTTCAGTTCTAAAGCATTCTAACCCTTCTGTGGTTTCAGGGACAAATGAGAAAATGGGGAAAGCCCTTACCAGAGGCAGCACTCAGGAAAATGGGTGACCCAGCCCTGATGTTGTGAATAAGGGAGAACTGTTCCCATTACCCATCTGACATGTGGCGACATGGGAGGAGGACAGATGTCACTCAACACCTATCAATGACTGAGCCAGGAGGAGGAGCTGACTCTAGGGTTGTAAGAGCAGGAGGGCTGTCCCTGCCCCTCACCAGCTGCAATACACGGGAAAAGTGGCCCTTATACCTCACCTGGACAGGACAATAGAGCTGACCTTGATGGCACAGGTGTGAGAGAGCAGATCCTGGAGGGTGAAAGGAGGAGAACTGGCTCAACCTCGTCACTCACTGCTGCAAGGGTGAATTAGCCCAGGCAGAGCTGGAGAGCTCCCCCTGGTGGTGAGGACAGGGGAGAAATGGCGGGTTCCAGAACCAGGGCTCACCCAGCGACATCTGCCCCATCTGTGATCTGCTGGAGCACATGCAGGGACCTGATCCACAGAGTCAAATCTGCAGATCTCCACAGCACAGGGCAACAACAGAATGGATGCCCAAGAGTTCTAGGGAGGGCCAGCACCGGTAGTATAGTAGAAACCAGAAGCCTAGAACCAGACCAATGACTATTAGCAATAAACACTTGAAAGTAAAGATATAGGGACAAAGGGGTTTACTGCGTGACTCACTGGGTCACACTGAAGCTTCCAGGACGAGATTTTTAATTTTTTCCCTCCCTTTTTTTGTTTTCTCTTAAATTTTGTTTTATTGGGGCAGGGTGGTGGGGTGCAAAGGCAGATGTGTAGGACCCAGGAAATGAATGGTATCAAAATACATGATGTAAAAGACACATAATAAATAAAACGAAAGTTAAAGAAAATGCGGAAGGAAAATGAACCCTCAGGGTTCAACATGGTCACAGCTCGTGATCTGGGTAAAGATGGGCAGCACTTGACCGATGGCTGCTAAGCCATGCATGCATCTGAAATACTGGGGTTGCCGACTGAGGCGCTGAAGTCTCAAACTGCTCCCCCAGGCACGCTGGCTCGGGCGACAAGCGAGTCTTATTCCCCTTCGATTCATTTAACTTTGAAAGCCAAAGTGTAAAATATTTGTGTTTACTAACACTCTCATTGTTTTGGCAGAGCCACATTTTACTTTAACTGCTGAAAATTCAGCATCTGAACTGAGATTACACTGGGAGTGTAAAACACAAACCAGATTTTTGAACACTTTGTGCAAACACGAAGTAAAATGTCTCATGCAGGATTTTTATGTTCATGACATGTTGAACTGATAATATTTGGGTTCTATTGGGTTTAAAAATGCTACATTTATTTGTACTTATTTCAAGTGGTTAGTAAAATAATTTAACTTCGTGTGTGTTATATTTATGTCGGGCAGTGCTGGCCTCTGGAAGCGGAATGCAAATGACCTTCTGGATAGAGAACCCCAGGAAACATGGGTGTCTCTGGGGAGAGAGCTGACTTCCTTCAGTCGGGACAGTTGCTTCTGACAGCTCCAGAGCAGAACTTAGGGGACCAGTGGGGCTTGAGAGAAGGCTGTTCCCCGACTGACAGAGATGTCTCTGAGAGCTAGTCCTAACTAACTGGGGGACCTTGCTAGAAGGGCCCAGATTTAACAAATTAAAAAAAAAAATCCCCCTGCAGCCATGATGGAGGAAGGTCATTGGCTAATAAAGGAACTGCCCTGGCCCATTTTATTGGTTAGAGGATAGGTGGGAGGAGAAAACAGAACAGAACGCTGGGAGGAAGAGGAAGTGAGCTCAGAGACTCGACTGCTGTCCTCTCGGGAGCAGATGCCTGAGAGAGATGCCATGCCCCGCTCCCAGGATGAAGCTCCGACCCAGGATGGACATAGGCTAGAATCTCCCCGGTAAGCGCACCTTGGGGTGCTACATACAGATGATTAGAAAGGGGCTAAATTAATATGTGAGAATTAGCCTAGAAGAGAATGGGCCAAGCAGTGATTAAAAGAATACAGTGTCTGTGTAATTATTTTGGGTAAAGCTAGCTGTAGGGGCGGCTGGGTGCTGGGGATGCAGCCCCGCCGTCCCTATTACTACAGAGCCACAGACCTTGGATACACAGTCTGAGTGAGAAAGCTTCTGTTCCTTTTGCAAAATCGGAAAAACAGCACGCCATCTTCAAATGGGCTTAATGTGTTTACGCACAGTGGAGTTAAGTAGGAGACCCTTTTGGAAACCTCTACCTAAAGACAGTAAGAAATGACAGTGATACACAACTTCATGAATGGGCTCAGTTTCCTTGACCTCTGAATATGTGTCTTGGAGTTCTGACCCAGGCTGGTATCCCCCTGACTGTAATAAAATACCTGAAGCAGACGACCTTATAAAAATGAGAAGCTTGTTTGAACTCGCCATTCTAAAGGTTCAAGGTCCAAACAGCATGGCTTGGGCTCTCTGGTGGCCCTCTGCGCTGTGTCCCAGCAGGGGTGTGTGTGTTTCTCTGTCTACATGGTTGCTCTTTTTCTTTGTGAGGCCACCGGGACTCAGTCATAGAGTGCTACCCTAGTGACCTGTCTTATTGAATCACTTTTCAAAGGAACCATCTCTAAACACATGGATTAAGTTTCCAGTCTGTTAATGCCGCTCACCTAAGACCTCGGGGATTAAACTCTTGAGGGAACTAGGGTTGAAGCCATCCCACTGTTATTGGAGGAGATGTCAGTCCCACCTAGGGGGTATACTGGCCCCTGCTTGGCCTCAACTCGTCCAAGACTTACAACGGGGGCTTAGAACCTAGCTGTAAGGAGAGAGGGAGGGAGGCATAGAGCGCACCGTACCCAGTGCCTTTCTGCCTCACCGTGATGCTCCGTAAAAGCCAGAAATGTCACAGCATCCTGCAGCGCCAGCCTGTTGAGAGAGATGTGTACCTTCAGCACAGAAGAGGCATGTGGCACTTGAGTGTCACATAAAACCCTTCAAATTAACGCTATTAAATAAATTGTCACTAACTCAAAATAAATCCAATTGTGTCATTTATCTAATTGCAGATGAAAATGCAGCCCCCTCTTTTTGAAAAAAAAATGGGTACAGATAGCCTAGGCTGCAGAAACAATTTGTCCTGTCTTTTCTTCCCAGTGACCTTTGCTTTTTTTTTTTTTTAGTTGTATTGACATCAAGCAGATCACAGCGCAGGGGTCCCTTTTGCTCCCCTACTTCCTTTTCTACAACCTAATCAGGCCCTGGGAGATAGAAAGTATTTCCCAACATGACGTTTCTCTCCATCAGAATCAAGTTTAAATGTTTCAGGTTGGCTATCTGAAGCCCACTTCACTAAAAGCCATTTAAGGGAAAGATTAAACCCAATTTGCTAATGCAGGCTTTTTTTTTTTCAATTCTGAGTTGGAAAAAAAAAACTTGAGTTAGCCATGTCAAAAATTAAAAATTGAAAGGGACACTGGCAGCCTCCCTGTGTGCCTAATTTGCCTTTGCTGAACAAATGACCAAACTGAAATAAGAATTACATATAGGATTTGTTCAACATCTTCAATTCTTCAGCTCCTTTCTCAGTTCTAAAAAAAAAGTACAGAATCCACAGCCAAATTCACCTGGAGGCGGAAGCGCGTCTGTGTTGACCACTGGGTCCTCCAAGAAGGGGAAGAGGGAGAAGCAAGGATTTTAGCCTCTGGTTCGGAAGCCTTGCCATGGACGCCATTCTTCATAGAGCTTCGCTTATGAATGGAGGATCAGAAGGTGCCCTGCTGCCTCTCTGTTGGATTAATGTTATTAACAGATCATTCATGGCAGGCCTTACATTGCAGAAGCTGCCTGTCTGTGGGCTTCAGAGTTCATGCCAGAAGACACTTGGGTACCACTTATGGAGGGGGGCAGGGCTTACCTGTGGATATCAGGGAGAAAAATTAATCCCAGCCTTCTCTGTCCCCTCGCTCACTTCCACCAAAGGAAGCAACTTGCCCAGAGCTCAGTCTGCCATGGGCTGTCACTAGCTCAGTCCTGACACCCCCCCCCCCCCGCCCGGCCACTCCTTCTTGCGGGCGGCTGTTTCACAGGAGACTTCTGTCTCTTTGTTCCAGCTCACATTGCACATCTCCAGATCGATATGACATCTTATCTTCTAAAACATTCATATGTCTGCTTCCCAGGATTCCTGTGGCCGCCTGCCACGTGCCACCCCCTTGCCTTACCTTTGTAGTCAGTGGTCTCATGGATCTGTCCTCTCTTTAACAGGGCTGCTGGGTGCTAGTCTTGAGAGAGAGAGAGAGAGAGAGAGAGAGAGAGAGAGAGAGAGAGAGAGAAGAAAAGAAAAGGTAGATATTGTTTGGGTTGTCAACACTGAAGGACACGCTGGGTGGGGGACGAGTATATATGCACGGATTGTGGCTTATGTTTTGTTGTCGCAAAAGCTCTTAAAAACCCAGACCATGATTTATTTGGTGAATAAAACCTCCGGATATTATCATTCTCTAAAGGTGTTTTGATCACACAGGCGCTTTCTTGAGGAAAGAAAGGCTTTTATTTTATTTCTTTCTGGGGGAAAAAAATAGCATTCAAGACCAGAGTGGTCTAGGTGGGAAATGGTACCCATGCGACGGATGGCTCTGGGCGTGTGTTTATCTGGACAAGGATGCACAGACTCCATGGACAATGGGCTCCCTGACCGGCGTGGGCAACCAATATATTCCAAACACTCTGCACAGGAGAAAAGCAGTGGCTGTGAGCATGCGACTGTCTTGAGTATTGATTTTCTCGGTGCTGCTGGGGAGGGAGGGTGTCATTAGAGGTCAGCTCAGCACACCACGCGCCACGCCCACGCTATCAGCGGAGGCCACCTGCCGAGCACCTGCAACAGGGGCTGGAGGGAGGAGAGTGGGGATGACACTGACTCCATGACCCTGCACATCTGGAAGCTGCAGCGAGCCCTGTTTGTTGCCTCCAAACACAGGAATTGATTAATCTCATCCCACTTCCTCCTCGCCGTACTGTCCTGAGCCTGTCACAAGAATAGATTAATGTGCAGGTTCTTCTGCGTAGATTCTTCTCGTCTGGAAAACACACTGCTCCTTGGTCCCGGAGCTGCCTTACAGGACTGTCACCTTGTCCTCGAGGCAGATGTGCATAGAGAAACAGGATACCTCCCTGTTTCAGAGAGGGACCAGAACTAGAAAGGTGACAGACACATTCCTTGCCGAGGATGTTTTAGGGCCGGCGTGGGAATAGGACAGCGCCTGCAGGGACAGTCTGGCAGTGGCTGTCTCCCCAAAGCCTCCTCTCATTCAAGTGGTCTTGCCAGGATTCTGGGATCACTTCTCCTTCTCTTCTTTCTTCTGTGTAAGTGCCCGGTCCTGAGCTTTGTAAGCATCTTGGAAGCTGCAAGTCGAAAGTTGGACAGAGGCAAATAAGTTTGCTGAGCATTCTCAAGAGCTAGGTGCGCAAATCCCATTACCGGTAAAGGGATTTGTGGGCGTCACTTCCATGTGGCGCTTTGAAAATTTATTCCATTCAGTGTATTGCTACACTGTCTGGAAAAAAATAAGCAAAACCATTTCACCGAGCAGTTAGGATTTTTAAAAAGGGATTTAAAAAAAAAAAAAAACTCCTTTGAGATTTAAATTTTTTAATTCCTTTTTTTTTTTAAAAGTCTTAAGGCATTTTGGAGGATGTTATTCCTTATGGTTTTATTTGCATCGCTTCTTTCCTGAAGAAGGTAGTTCGGCTGTGGCAGCATTCTAAAGGGTACTATTAAGGCATTGCAGAGGCCCCTCCTCCCCGCAGAAAGAGCAAGGAGTACTATGTTCAACCAGTACAAGGACAAGGAGCAGACTGGCCCAGGGAAAGGCCACCACCAGCAAATGTCAGCCAGCCAGGCAGCAAAGTCACTCGTCCTTTATTTTCTATTGGCAACAATGGATCTTTAGGTTAAATAGCACAGTGGCTACTGACCACAGTGCATTCATGGAGGGTGCGTGCTGCTTGTGGGAGGGAACCTGTCCCTGAGTGGACTCAGGCAGCATTCTTAGAAGGAGTTCTGGAACCTTCCTGCCCTGCTCAGTCTTGAAACAAGTATTCCAATAGAAAAATCCAGAGGGCAGATGATGTCCCAGAAGGTGACCGGGAAGCATCTGGGAATGGAGGCGGTGCAGCAAGGGGGCTTGGAGCGCTGACTCGTAATGACACACACATCGAGGTGTAGGTCCCAGAGTCCCCAGTTAGTGGTGGTGTGATCTTGGACAAGTCAACCTCTCTAAACTTCAGTGTTCTGTCAAGTACAAATTACATATGTGTTCTATGTGGAGATGGGCTAGCAAAAGGATACAGAGGGTTTTCTTCCCCTTCAAAAGACAGTCTTCACCACAAACCAGAGTGCCTCCAAAGGTATCCACTCCCCCAGCCTTACCCGCCCTCCACATTCCGTTCCTGCTTGCTACACTCTGGCTTAGACTGCTGTCCCCGCTCCCCCACACGTCAATACGAACTGCCGTCTCATTTCCATTGTCTTTGTGTGAACTTGCCCATCGTAACACCGTCCTTAACCCGTCTTCATTAAAAGTCAAAGAAGAAGAGAAAGAAGACCTTTGCTTTTCCCATCCCCTGCTGCTCTGGACACCCGACCCTGTACTGTTTTTCACGCGTGTGAACAGTTCCTCTCCGACCCACTAGAATGTAAGTTCCATGAAAGCAGGGATCTGTGTTGTGCCAACTGCTTTACTCCCGGGGTCAGGGACACAATTCGATGCACAGTGTGAGCTCCATAAATATTTGCCAAATGATAAATAATGAATAAATGCTGCC
The DNA here is from genome assembly GCF_018167655.1 of Microtus oregoni. Lineage (NCBI taxonomy): Eukaryota > Metazoa > Chordata > Mammalia > Rodentia > Cricetidae > Microtus > Microtus oregoni. The sequence goes on from NW_024543086.1 coordinate 12,121,323, forward strand.
ATTAAAGTAATTATCCCAGCCCCTGGCACGTTGTCAAAATAAACGGGAATCCTCATCATGGCTGAAGATGCTCATTTGCATGTGTTGATGTTCACAGCTCGCTGCTGAGGTGCCTCCACCATGCCCGATAAGTCCAGGGCTAGCACCTGTGCGCATTGGCCCTGCTCATCCCTCTCTCGGCGGGTTCCATCCCTTCAGCACCTTGGGAATCTGCTGTTTCCCACAGGAGTCCTGGCACTGTGGGCTTAATTGGCTGGTGCAAAGCCAAGAAGACCCAACCCTGACCCTTCCTATCTTCTTCCCATTTCTGAATGCGCTCTGACATCAGCTCAAAGGCCCTGGGCATCTGCCTGCATGCTGAGCCCCAAGACCCAGCAAGCTTGGCTCCTTCCTTTTCCTCCTGGGGCTCTGCTTGGCCTGCAGTCTTGCATTTTCAAAGGGAGAGTCCAATCTCCTCCCCAGGGTTATATATCGACAAGCCTGATCTTTAAAGATACCCCTTGCTCCTGGGGGCCTGCTCAGCAAACACAGAGCATCTGCGGCTTCCATGTTTGTCCTCTTTGACAAACAGGGGTTGAGCAGCTCTCGGTGAAGTATTGCTGACATATTGATTGACTCTCTTGTCGGGTTGATCCTCTGGCAGCCAATGAACATAGAAGGTTCTAAATGGCACCCAGCAGGGCCCACACATACCCTAATTACTATTTCAGACAACCCCTTTTGGAAGCTGCCATTTTTCCAAGGCCTGGCATCTCCATGTCCTCGTGCTGGCTGGAGAATCCTGTCACCTGTAACCAACCTGCTTTCTCTAGCCGAGGCTTGCCTTCTGCGTATTTCTTTTGGAGCCCATCTGTCACTTAAACACGGGAACATCAATGAGAAACTATTAATCAGCCTGCAAGGAGGTCTGACTATTGTTCTGGCAAAAACCTGGGATCTGTGTGTGGTCTTCCTTTTCTGTGTGTGGCCTTAGGTCCTTTTCAACACTCAGGGAAGGTGCTCTCTCTCTCTCCAGTTAGCTATGGGATACATCCAGGGTTTGGCTGCTGGCTGTGCTTTCTAATGGCTGACTTCCCAGATACCACCTGGATTCCATAAGCTTCCCCTCGAAGTTCTTCCCCACCCCGTCCTTGCTGACCCATGGAGCCCCATTGTTCCATCCCGGCTTCTCTCTGGAGTGGAGCCTGTCAAGACATGATGAATTGTACATTTCAGCTGTCAGTGGGGGCGGGTAATGCAAAGGAGAGGGTTTCCAGAACTCATTTCACTTCTGACCCGGGCATGGTCTGAACCAGACCTTTCGGGATGAGCTGCTAGAGCATTCAGAGGAGGAGGAGGAGGAACCATCCAGGACAGCCAGGACATCTCTGCCAATAAAATGTGAAGTGATGGGCATTTATGTGAAGTACTGAGGTGAAGAAGTAATAACTGTGGCTGTCCCAAGGTTTCTCACTGTCTACTCTGGTAACAAGAAAAAAAAAAAGGTGAAGGTATTACAATATTCAAATATTTTACTATCTATAGAAACAGGCATAATGACCCTAAACAGGGAATTAATTTCCTGTCTGGATTTCAGAAAAATCTCTGACCTGATAAAATTTAAGGAATTCACGGAGATCTGTTCTGTAAACATATCCTCTGTCCTTTTCTTCATAAGTGAATGTATCAGTCAGGGTAGACTAGGCCATGCTGCTGTAACAAAGAACCCCAAACGCTAGGTGGTTCTCTGCCATAACAGTTCATTACTTTCCTCACTCTGGCTTCTGACACTTGCCAACCATGGCTGGCCCTGTCCAATGGCCTTTTAACTCAGGATCTAGGATCGCTATGTCATGCAGGGTACCCTGTGGGTCACAAGGCCACATCTGAAATCAACAGCAAAAAGAAATAAAAGAGTTCCTTCAGGTAGCAGTGATACACACAGCGAATGGTCATGCAGCAAACCACTTTGCTGATTATGAATTCTGAGACAGAAGCAAGTTTGGCTGAGATGCCATTTTCCCATGGACTTTGTAGCCAGATCTCTATGAAGTATGAAAGAGGAACCATATCCCCCACATAGTTCTGCTCTGATTCTGAGATTCCCCCAAAGGTAAAAATTTATAGTCAGTACTCCCCTCATCTGTGAATGAGTATCATGTAGTATCTACCGGGAACTCTTTAAGATAATGTATATGATATGTTAATGAGTGAATGTTGAGCTTAATTATTGACAGCAAGTATATGATATACTGAAGATCAAAATGGCCTTCTCTTTATACTCCAGTCTATTTTGCTACCCGTAATCTTCCATCCTGTTCCCTGTACCTCCACGCTGGATTTCTGTTTTTTAGAAGCATATAATGTTCTACAGTCCAAGCTTCCAAGTATGTCCCCATGTGCTATTTCTTATCCTACTAAACGTGGATGTGGCGCCTATGTTTGAGACACTACCAGCTCTTCAACAGAGCTATGCACAACCCTCTTTGGCCCCTAAAGGCTGCCTTTATTCCACCTGTGACGGTGCTTTCACAAAAGAGAAAGGGAGAGGTGGATGGAACGATGCATCCTTAGCCCAAACCATAGCAGCGGTCAGTAGCAGGGTAAGCGGGAAAGCTTTTATTAGTCAGAAAACTCATTTACTTCATAGCTCTCCTGGGTCTCTAACCTGAGGACACTTCCCTCCAGGCCCACAGGCCAGAGAGATAGTCTCATTTTATTCCTCAGGTAGGGGGAACAAGGAACAATAACACATTAAAACAACAACAACAAAAGCCTACTCAGATATCCTTATCCTTCCCCCCAAAATAAGAAAAGGTGGCTGTGTCTTCAGTGCAATTCTCTTGTCTACTTAGCATTCAATTCCATGAAGGGGAATATGCCTGAGCTTGAGTTCTTCTTTTGAGCAGAGCTTCTGCTGGTGTATAAGTCCTGTACTCAGCAGTTTGGCTTTTCCCCTTTTCTTGTCTTTATCTCATGTATTTTCCAACTCACTCCCAGAGCGGTCTGAGTAGTGGCTCACATACTCTCACCCTCACCCCTTTGACCTCATGATGTTTTTTGAATACTTTTGATAATGACGATGAGATGATGATGATGATGGTGGTGATGGTGATGATGGTGATGATGGTGGTGGTAGTGGTGGTGGTGATGGTGATGATGATGTTGATGGTGATGATGATAATGGTGATGATGATGTTGATGGTGATGATGGTGGTGGTAGTGGTGATGATGATGATGGTGATGATGGTGGTGGTAGTGGTGGTGGTGATGGTGATGATGATGTTGATGGTGATGATGATAATGGTGATGATGATGTTGATGGTGATGATGGTGGTGGTAGTGGTGATGATGATGATGGTGATGATGGTGGTGGTAATGGTGGTGGTGATGGTGATGATGATGTTGATGGTGATGATGATAATGGTGATGGTGATGATGGTGGGGACGATAACAATGGTAAAGAGCTACAGTAGAAACAAAATGAATGTCAAGGAGGCAGGAGGGAAGACATCCTTAAAAAATAAAACATGGTGTCATGAGTGTCCCTGTATGCTCAGTAAGATAACAGCCCTGTCTACTATTTCCCCAAAGCTGGTGGTGGCAATATACCGTCCCTTGGAGTGACAAGCCTGAGCAGTGTACGAAGGGAGCTATTCTGTGGATAGGACACTGGGGAGGTTGCCATCGTGGCCTGCCAGGGCCCACTGTTTTCTCAAAGACATGAGCATCAAAGCTTTTTTAGGCTGGGGCCCTACCTGCACCTAGGAGCTTTGGTGGCGGTGTCTGTCTCAGCACGCGGGGACCCTCCTCCAAAGAGCTACTTCTTTGGCGCAATAACAGCTGGCTCCAGGCAAGCTCCAATAACCCAATAGTATTAGGCTTTTTTTTTTGAAAAATCATTTTAAAACAGCTAATTCCTTGGCTCCCTTCACCTGGTAATTACAAATCAGAAGCTATCGTTATCTTGAAGCAACCACGATTACTTCTCATTTCCTGACCTCTGTATGGTGAAAATATGTCATTATTTGAGGCAATAGACTCTGGTCTCTTCAAGTAAGTGACCTACATATAACGGATAAACTGCGGGAGAAAATTAGGTGTTACCTCAACAGAAAGAGTACAGTAAATGTCACTTATTTTTATTAGTATTTATCATCTGGGAAAGTTGCGACCATGGGCCTTGCACCTCCTGGAAACGTAGAGCTGGAAAATGTGGTTTGGAGGTGGAGAAGCCTGTGAGAAAAAAAAAAAAAGCAGACACATACTCTGCCAGGTACCTTGCCACTTTAATCTGCAGCCATCAATCTAAGCTGTATTGTGTGAAGATAGGATTTTAACCTTAATAGAATGCAGCCTGACTTTAAGTGGTGGTAGGCATGCAGAATTAATTGCTATGTGAACAATTTCCTAAGCATTGTTAATTGTGTTTCCCGTGGTTAATTGTTTCTCCCATCCCCACGTCAAACTCAGAACTTTACTGTCAACAGCCCTTTCTCTCCTACCGAGCTGTGAACGTGGCAACAGGCATATCAACCTGTGCCCATTGAAATGCCAGACAGACAGGGCACCGTCGTTGTTTGTGAAGGAAACAGGCAGGGGAATGGATTCCTTATTTATTTACAAATGAAGCATTCCTTAGATGAGGGCCTGGAAAGAGCGCAGGTGTTCCCCTCCCCTCAGGAGCAATAGAGCCAGGATCCATCAGGAGAGGGTGGTGCACTGAGTTTTCGAAGCTAACTGGGTCTCTGCACAAGCTGAGAAACAAAACCGGAAGGCTGTCTAGAGGGTTAGGTGTACATGGAACTCGACCTCTGAGGACATGCTTGTCTCCTAAAAGCAAGTGCTTCTGGGCACCCCTCCTCTGTCTCATTCCATACTTGGGGAAAACGAATAACACTGTTTGCATTGCTTTTTTTCTGGAAAAGGCTCTGCCACTACTACTACTACTACTACTACTACACACACACACACACACACACACACACACACCTTTAGACATTTTCACCATGTGCTAAAATATAAGCAATTGTCAGGAAGAGAGGGAGAAAGAAAGTTTGGCACAGTTACATAGGTGTGCTTCTCAGTGGGCCCGTGCAATAGCAGATACCTCTGGCTGCCTTTTAGGGCCGGTCAAACGGGTGCAGGGAAGCCTGGTTTTTGAACTTGGCTCAACTACAATTTGAGTAGCTGGGAGAACCCCGCCTTTGTTGGTGCACCTGTCTAAAAGCAGGTGTGAGGACAAGCAAGGAAGCGGTAAAGTGGCCCATCCTGAAAGATCAGACCTATGTGTCACCTCCCTCCTCCTTCGCTTCCCACGAGGGGTGCTGCCCTTGACACTGGGAACTGCTGCAGAGCGAAAGAGACAGAATTTGCTCTTGGATTGCCACTTTCTGTATTTAGCTAATCCTGAAGGCCTGGGGCAAGCCATTTTTGAACTGCAGTTTCCTTAAAAGGCAATTGCTTGGAAAAAGGCACCTGGCCCTCCCCCTTGACATTTGCATTGCTGAATTATCTATTCATATTTTCATTACTTTGTCTCTCCTGCAGCAATGCATCTGCTCGGACTCAATTGGCAACTCCAGCCGGCAGATGGACACACCTTTAACAATGGCGTAAGGACCGGCTTACCAGGAAACGATGATGTGGCAACAATGCCATCTGGAGGCAAAGGTGAGGTTACAGCTGCTGCTTGCCCTATTGAGGTCACAGGAAAATTCAGGGCTCTCGCCAGCTGCTTCAGGTTTTTTAATCCAAATCTTGGAAGGCACGCCAAAAAAAAAAAAAAAAAAAAAGGAGAAAGAAAGGGAAAGGAAGAAAAAAAAAACGACTGCCTTTCATAGGTGCCCCATTTAAAAGCTGTTTGCTGTTCCTGTCTGTTAGCTGTGTTTGGCTGGAGTCACTTGGATCTGGCACAGTGCCTGCTCCAAGCAGTGTGCATACCTATGCTATCTACAGCAACTGGCACGGTGTGGCATGCTTGAAAGCATCCCAAGGCCTGAACAGAAGCAGCAGCAACAGCAGCAGCAGCAGCTGGAGCAGCAGCAGCAGCAGCAGCAGCAGAAACCTGCCTAATCAGAAGGCAGGAAGCAGCTGGCTGTACACGCCACTAGCCTGGGTCCCTCTCCCACAAGGAGAGATACAGCCTCCCTGGGGAGTAGGCTTGCCTGACTTGCCTTGAGAGAGAAAGAGAGAGAGACAGAGCTGTTCTGCTTTGGGGGAGAATAGAAAGGAGTTTTGACAACTCGGCAACAAAGCTTCCCTTCTCAGAACAGTGAGGAGGACAATAGAAATTGTTCGCTGAGGCAATCACTGTATTCTTGTAGGGGAGAAAAATAGGCACTAACAAGGTGCTAAAAAAGAGGATAGAAAAACAGAGCTGTGGAGAGGTGGGGACGGGAGCAATTAAAAGGCAAGAGCAGCCAATGGCACCGCTAGCGGGGCTGGTGTTTGGTGGTTTGGTGGCTTTTGAGTTATTCGGGATGGAAATCACATAAGCCAGAGATTGTAGTGAAAGGGCTTCTCCAAACAGATTTTCTCCATCCATTTCTTAGTCACCAGTACATACGCATGGGCACACACGTGTAAACACACAACACACACACACAATTTTTTTTTAGAAAGCACCACAGGAATATTTTAAAGTATAGTAGAAGAGCCTCTGTAGGTCTGTCATAAGCTCAGCATAGCATAGTGTAACTTCAGCTTCAAAAATAGGAAAATCAGCATCTCTGAGACATTCAGGACCGGGATATTCTAGAAACGTCACCAAAGAAAAACAGGACAGGTACAAACTTAAATTCAGGTCTGTGGCAATGTGCATCTTTGGACAGGAGGTTGGCTTTTCTTGTATCTCCTGCTCTCTGCCGAGAAGACTCCAGACCCCCTCTGCCTCGGGTGTGTATGGCTCACCCTGATACGCCAACAGTCTTTAAGTCAGTCTCTCCAGAGCTGTCCTACACCTTCGGGTATGGCTTCTGCCTTTTTACCCAGTGTTGAAGAATCACGCTTCTCGTCTGTCATAATCATAACGCTAAATTACCTTTAAGTAAGCATGAAAAAGTTCTACCTGGGGATAAAATGATATGATTTCCATTATCGAGTGGGTAAAACCAGATCCCAAAATAAAGAGGATATCTCACCCTTAACTGGCTGTGCTCGGCTTTAACTGACCACAAAGCCCAGAGCCAAATTTATTGTCCTCAGGTTTGAAATCTATTTACCTCCAGTACTTGACCCCACTCCCTTTCGGTTCCTTTACAACGGTGGCTCTCATTTTGGCCCCTTGGGAGACATTGGCAAGGACTGAAAAGGGTTTTTTTTTTTTTTTACTGTCGCAGTTGGAGGAGGTGTAGCTAGTGGGTTAAGGCCAGGGGTGCTGTTAAATGACCTACAGTAACACTAGCTAGCCCCCTATCACGAAGAATTACCTCAGCGCAGAGTACAACAGGATGGCGCTTAGAGCCCACCTTCAGGGAATCTCTGCTATGTTCATCCATTACCGTCCGTCAACACCCCCTTCCTTTCAGACAAATCAGCACGCACATTTGAAAGTAAAGATGCAGATTATCCCATCAGGCATGGGAGGTGGAGACAGACATAGTCTGAAGTTGTACACAGCTGCTCTCGAATTAGTAGCCTTCACCTCGGGATGCCATGACCTTCACGGGCCTCCACAAATGGAAATGTCCCCTTTTCCTTTGGTCTTTATGCTCCATTTCCTAGACCCCTCAACATCTCACATCACGGTCAGATGACCGAGGAAAACTCCTTCGAGAACAAGCCTTAGGCATATTTGTCTGGAAGTCAGTGGTTCTCAACCTTCCTAAGGCTCCACCATTTATTACCGTTCCTCAAGTTGTGGTGACATCCGCACCCCTCCCCCAATATCCAACCATAAAATTATTTTCATTGCTACTTCACAACCAGAATTTCGTTTTAGTTGTGGATCATCATGGAAATGTTTTGGGAGATGGAGGGTTTGTCAAAGGGGTTGCGACCCGCAGATTGCGAGCCACAGGTTGCAAGCCACTGATCTGCGGTAACCAGTGTGTGTGTCCTTTCCACTGTGGCTTTGGAAAGAGCAGAATCTTCGCTTTCCGACACAGTGGGGCTTTAAAACAGAGAGTACAGCCTTTGTGATGCCACCGCTTCTGAGGTTGTCCAAGTGAGTTATGGGACATGCGGGGGAGGCTGTTTGCCAAAGCATTGTCCTGTGGGTTTTGCTCACTGGGCCTTTATAATAAAGGGTGAAACTTCAAAATTGCTTAAAAATGAAACAAAACCCAATACCTTTTCTTTCCAAATGCCAAAAGGTACTCTAGTGATGACTGAAGAGCCCAGATTGCCTCTTTGAGCTTAAAGGAAGTCTTGTAAAACGACAGGAACGATTGCTAATGTCCTTGAGTGACTCGAGATTTGAATTGTGAGACCCAGTGACCTCCCCATTCCTCACTCACCAATTCTATACATTTAGATAACCCAAATCAATTCCCATCGACCACTCTCCCACTGTTTCAAAGAGACAATCAAGACATATTGGCAATAAGTTAATTAAATAACACCCCCTCAATTTTTTTGTGGTATAGGATAATCCTTCACTCCGATGTTTTAATCAAGATTCACCACACATTGCCAGGGAGGTTAATCTTATTAAGCAATTACTGGGTAAGTATCCAGCAGGAGCAAATTAAAATGTAAGCAAAACACGGGCATGTGCACGCCATCTAAGATGGTCTATCGATAGAGATTTCATTAGTTTGTCTTCAGGAGTATTTACATTGTGTAGGTTTGGGAAGGCGTCTAATAGACAGGACAGCCTCCACACTCTGATATGATAGTGGAAACAGCTCGCCATTCATTACTTAGGGGAGAGTATTCTTGGGGCTGTGTCTTCCTCTTCCTTTTCCATTTACTGTTGCCCGTGGTTTATTTTTCCTCCAATCTCTTTCAATTAAACCTTAACATAGACTGTCTCGGGCTCCACACTGAGAAGAAGCCACACGTGGGCTGCCAGAATCACTCACCATCTCGTGTGTATTTCTATGTTCACAGGAATGAACTCCTTCATCTTCATTAGAGGGGCACAAAGTGCTTTTGCTATAGATCTGGGATTAGATAAGCCTTGAGAATGAAGATTCGATACAGTATTCTGACCTGGTCAGATAGCATAAAGGGATCCAGCTTGATTGCCTGTGCCCAGAAATAAGGTGTACAAGAGCTTCGCCAGGGCACGTCACTGGCCCTGGGTTTGTGCACTGATCTTAACAAAGAATAGAGTCTCAAGTAGAATTTCATGGATTGTTCTCAAAATCCATCAGTCATTCTCTGTGTCACTAGGGTTAGCAAACTATGTCTCATGAACCAAATCTGGCTGGCCACCCATCGTGGTGACAGTCTCTCTTGGTGCATAGCCAGGCTCGTCAGACTGAGGACGCAAATGGGTGCAGTATTTGCAATTTTACCCTTTAATAAAAGAAAAATGCTGATGACTCTCCCGTATCATTTCCAAACTCATTTCTACTTCTCTAGAACCTTTCTTGTACTCACATTAAGGATTCCAAGATCCCAACACCCCTATTTCTCTTTCTTCACCAAGTGCTGGTTATGTATGCTTCATGACTTGCACTGAAATAGCCTGTAAATCAGTACAGAATACTGGCGCTGATTTGGCTGAACACAAACACCGGTTACATCCCTGCATGCCGAATTGACCCTATTTATTCAGGTCTTTTATCCATTCCGAGCCTTGAGTTTGTCATCTGTAGAATGGCACTCCTTCGCAAGCTTTTGGTCCAGCATAAAAGAGATAGCCTTGCAGAACAGCGTTTTGGTAGCACGCACTTGTCAAACAACCTACGAATCTTTATCATCATTAAAGTCACCATCACTTCTCTTGGTTGGTTCATTTAATACATCTCCCCAGGCTGCCACTTCCAATGAGATGCTGGGATGTCCAAAAGGGAAGGCTGCTTTCAGAATGACAAGACAGACAATAACACCACTTCATCTCCCTCCCTTTACCTTCCAAGAATTAACGCAAGTCCCAGGTGATGCTTTTGTCCCTCCCTGGATGAGATCAAGGGGAAGCAAGACTTCCCCTTCCAAGAGGCCAACATGTAACACAAGCTGGCCAGATCCTCGAGCATGATTTGTCTCCTGCCGCTTTGAGCTCCATCACCGCCAGCCTGCCTGTTTTAAGCCCTACCATTCTCGGTTTATAACTCAGCTGTAAACATTTATTTGTGCCTGAAGCATATTCCTTTCCTACCCTTTGAAAAAAATCAGAATTTCCAGATGGTATGCAAGTTGGAAAAAATGGCAAAGACTGTTATTCTGTTTAGAAACATGTTTTTCTGCACTTGCCCTTTCAGCAAAAACTTCAGAATGATTTTTACTCGTTGGCTTAATGCACGGTACTAGGAGCCAGATTCGCGGGTAGGTTGGTAATTCTTCCTCTGGCTCCTGTCACTCAACCTCTCAATGCATACTGCTCAGGGTTTCAAATGATCACTTCTCGGCATGGGACTTTTCCAAAGTTGGTGATGTTCCCAGAAGGACAAGGGGTCAAACATCACCTTATAGCACAACCATTAGCAAGTACGCCTGTATTTTAAGTCGATGCAATTCCTGTCATTCTGAGAGTGTTGCTCTACCATCTTACAGCTGGGTCCCAATTAAATGTATCACAAGGATGGGTTTCTGACCCGAGTTCTATGTTGTCTAGTTTCTTCTTCCTTGCATCAATCTGGCTTAACGGAGATCCAAAGAATCCAATCATTTTCCCTACATCCTGAATTTGCTTTTCCTCTCAAAATTGGCTACCCTTCTTTCACAGGGTCAATACACCAGAGCTCTTCTCCTTCTGGATTCTCTTCTGGAGATTCTCTAGTGTGGGTTCTGAAGTGCAGTCTGCCTAATACTTAGATACATGGGGTTCCGAGTCCACCAGAGAAGCTTTTCTCATCCCAGCTCTACCACTGAAGAGCTATAGGGCCATAAGCAAGTCACGTAACTTCTATCAACCCTGGTTTTCCCATCCTTAAAAAAAAAAAAAAAAGGGCAAAGCACCAGGCTGTCAGAAAATCGTATGCCGAGTAGAAACTATTCTGTACGTTTAGCTACCATCAACAATACTAATAAACCGAGTGGCATATTGAGGCGAGGTGGGTTCACTGCAGGGTCAGAGGTATAAATATTTGACTAGACATAGTGAAGAACTGACCGCTTTTATCTAAGGCAGAATGTGAAGGCCGTATACAGTCCCTAGACTAGAGGGATCTTCTACGAGTGAGCATTGCTGTGCAGCCTTGTGAACACCGTCACAGGAGCAGGGTCTCTCACCCTGGGAGTCCTTTCCTGAGAAGAGCCATCCAGTGACAGGCTGGAAGACCGATGAGGCCGATGACAGCTCAGACAAGCTGTATTTCTTAGCCGCTAATCAAAGGTCCTTACAGGAGCTCTTTTGTTACCTGTTGGCTAAACAGCAGCCCCGGATGGTTGTTCGGAGGCCCAAATAAATGGAAACGAAGTGTAATGGCCGAGGCAATCTTCTGAATTCAACTTTATTTGCGATATATAAAAATAAGTGAGGCAGAATAATCTGCAAGGCAGATTGATGTGGAGGAGCCTCCGGAGCTCAGGGAAGTTAGGAAGTATTAATACGAGGTCTCATTTCCCTGCTATAACTAGGAGTTCATTCCCTTTATCACTTGTTTGGGGAATAACGTCTCTGTTTCCATAAATGAGTTATGGTACCATGTTCTGAAATGATCGGTCCTAATGCAGCCGTGGAGGACTGTCACTCTCCCCGACATCAGTCTTATTTAACTGGTTGAGATTTTAGGTACATGTCTCAGAAGTAGGCAGTCGTTTCCCATTTACATGAGCAATCTTGCGGAGAGCGATGGAGTTGGACGATCGTATAAAATTGATCATCGGGGTGTTACTTTAGGAACACGGCAAGGCTCACCTGTGGGCTGGAGATGCACTAGCCAGAACAGGAGGTTCTCAGACGTCCGTCTACCTCTTGGGGAAAATGACCACCATCTCCACTTTTCATCACGTAACTTATGGATAGACAAGTCTCCCATGGAGGCCTCAGCTTTGGGAGGCCCTGCTTGCTAGAATGTCTTTCCTAGCCATTGTCCAGCACCCAGTCACACCGCACCCACTTGCCCAAGAAGGTCACAGGATGCTGTGTTGTGTCTCTTCTCTGGTGGTCCCCAACTCAGTCCAAACTCAAGACCGTATGACCCGAGACTTCAGACTACCTGAGCTGTTGGAATGTGGCATACATCCCAGCTCTGTGTGGTCCAAAGTTTATCCTTCATCACAGTAGATGCTTGATAAATATTTATTACTTGAATATAAGATGACCCAGCCAAATGCTTAGGGTGTTCATTCATCATTGTTAACTAAGTCAAGTCTGGCTGCCCTTCACTCAGGCAGGTGCACGGAGCTGCTCACATGAGAAGCAGCTGGGTGTGGGGCCATTTGGAAGCCCCAGACTTGTAGCTTTGATTGCTCTGACCCTCATATCTTAATATGCATGACCTGTGCACCGCCCTGACAGGCTGTAAGCATAGTACTGGCTGTTCATTGATTTCAGCAGCTCTGGAAAATGGCTGTGGCTTTGTGAAGCCCCACTCCAGCCCACAGGCCTCTTTTATTAATTATACATACTCCGGACAGTCTATATATGAAATTCTACCATTACAAGTTTAGCCTTCAAATCTGAGTTCCCAGTTCTAGCTGACTTAAGGGAATGCTGTAACAGTCAGGCTAGAAAGAAAAAACACCAGCATGCCTGCAACATGGTATGGGTTGAATCTTCAGAAGCCCATTATTCAGATGGAAGAACTGAATCGGAGAAGGGTGGTGATGAGCCCAGAGCCATGGAGCTGGTAATTGCTGGTGCTGAGTCAGCCCTAAAGAGCCTCCTTGACATCTATATTTCTTCATGTAACGTTTATCCATTCTGTACCTAGAGACGGAATCCGGTCGTTACTGTTCCTTCACTACTTGGATCTCCATGGTATCCTGTTAGGGACAAGCTAGAAGTGTATGGCTAAGGAGAACCTTGGTCCAAGCCTTTATTTGTGGGATCTGCTCCAGCTTTGCTGTATCTTTGTTCTAAGAGGAAAACACAGATCTGTGCTCCCAGACACTGGCCCAGAACTCGAGCAACCTGCAGTCACATGGTCTATTAGAAGGGTCCCCGTGTAGGCTGTAGCAATTCATAGTCTTTTGCCTCTTTCTTCCTCCTTCTATTATTTTTAAAACTGTGTCTTCTAATAAATCCACTTTGATTATTCTTTTAAAAGAGTAGAAACTTTTTCCTATAGCTATTAAGAACTCTATTGTGACCACCGGCGAATTAGAATGAGGTCTGTGAACTAAACTTTGCATAGTAGCAAGGTTAGTTTCTTGAGTTGATGGCTACACTGTGGTTCTTAAAAATACTATCCCCGATTTAAGATACATACATGGAAGTGTGCAAAGGTAAGAGAGGCCTTTGTTTGTAACTGATTCTCAATGTTTTCAAGGAGAGAAAAACACTACACACAAACACACACACACACACACACACACACAGAGTCATCTATCCATGTCTTGGGAGTACTGATACTGATTCAGTCTCCTCCAGATACCAAAAATCTGTGGGTCCCCAAGATCCCTATATAAAATGTTATACTATTTGCATAATCTAGATACATTTTTCCCTAAATCATCTCTACATGTTCTGTTCAGGGAATCCCAAGGAAAAAGTGTTTTATTCATGTGCTTAATACAGATCTTATTCTTTTCAGATAGTTTTGATCTCTATTTCATCGAACCCACATATACAGAAACCCCAGATGTGGAGGATTGACTGCACATACACATATACATGCATACTTATGCATATGTATATGGAGAGAGAAATGATACTAAAGCTGATGTGTGTAGTGCTTGCAGAATCTGAGTTAAAGACGACAGAAATTCCATGTAACACTTGAAATTATTTTCACCTGATGCTATTTCAAAATAAAAATTACACTTATGAATGTATGTGTGCATTTATACTGCTAAACAAAAAAATAGGTTTGCAAACTCATCGTTCAGTTGCGCACCCTGGGAAATCAGCTTGGAGGATTTTGTTTCCCGCCTGTGATGGCTATTCTTGGTCGTCAGCTTGAGACGCATGGGAGCAGAGAACCTCCGCTGAGGTATTGCCGCCTTAGATTCGCCTGCAGACACATCTGTGGGGTGTTTCCTTGATTGCTAATGGACGGTAGAGGACTCATCCTACTGTCGACCGGTGGTCCTGGGTTGGATAAGGAAACAGGCTGAGCAGAATCAGTAACGAACAATTAAGCAGCTTTCTTCCATGGCTCCTGCCTCTACTCCTGCTCGGGTTTCTACCCCGACCTCCATCAGTGATGGACTGTGACCTCGATGTATAAACCAAATAAACCTTTTCTTCTCCAAGTTCCTTTTGGTCAGGGCTTTATCATGGCAACAGAGAAACAACCTAGAATGTCGTCTACCAGTGGAAGGAGCTTATGTCAAGGCCACTGAGTTTGTTAAAATTAAAGATACCTATAAGCCAGCCATGAGCGCGTTCTGATCGTCCCCATCCTGGTGTGCTGACGGACGCCCTTCCCAGTCAGGCACACAACCCTATAGACTCATCGTGACTTGTTTAAAGAATGGTTCTCAGCCTGCTCTACAGAGCACAGACAGCTAGAGTGGACACCACTTAACGCCTCTCTGAGTCCACGCCACTCTTCCATAGGGAAGGACACTGAGGCCCTGAGAGCTAGACATCCTAAAACTCCTGTTTCTTAGCAGCAACGATGGGATTCGAGTCAAAATAATTCCCACCCATCCTTCCACAAAAGGCTTAAGGTCGTTCAGGGCCAGGGCCAGGACCCATGGCTTTTGACCTTTGTCCTCTAGGCCTTTCCACTTAGGACTTTCCATGTCTCCTACTGTACTTGTTTACTAATTAGAGTTTGGAGGAAAGATATACCAGAGCTCCACTCCTAGTTCTTCCAAACAGTCCACAAGGAAAGTTCTTTAAATAGCAAATTCCACATAGAGTTCTAGGAAGGTAATTTTGCCTTTTTTTTTTAATAAAAAAAAAAGGTTCAGCTTACATGCAAGTCTTCAAAGCAAATCTTCCTTCAGGCCCTCCTGTCACCCAATTGTCACAGGGCTTTGCTGAAAATTACCCTCCAGATGGGCAGGAGTAGTGCAGAGTGAGTGACGGCCACAAAGACATGCTCAGGGAAACAGCTAGAGGGAGCGCTGAGGAGACCAGCAGAGCGCCCCCCAGAGGCATCCACAAGGACTGCAAGCCGTGTCCCAGCAAAGTGAGCCGCAGAGGATAGGGACTGTGTGTTCAGGGCAGTGCTGCCATTGGCCTGGAGTCAGGCTCAGGCGCAGTGTCCCAAGTTTAAGCTTATTCTTATTCTTTTAGTTAAATCTATCCCATACAAAATTAGACTCTCTCAAGACATGGGGAGGCACATATACATAGAGATCACAAATATACACCAAACTTCTATTTAAAATGTATATATTTTTTACTCCAAAAAGAAAGTCAGATGTTTTCTGCATAGGTTTCCTTCTTGTTTGACCATTTTCCATCCCCTGTAACTGGCCTCGTTTATTTTGCTAATACTGTGATCTGGGCCTGGTGCTATGCTCTTTGCGGACATTCATTGTTCCCACTGTGTATGGTTTCCTTTCTACAATAGAGGACTGGAGGCCCAGGGAGGTTAAGCAAAGTGCCAAAAGTCACAGTGCATGGAAGCCAGGATTTGAGCCCTGGAGGCTGCCCCGCCCCCCAACTTTGTAGTTCATCCGTCACATGCCGTGTCTCATTTGGAGGGTGGCACTTGAAGAAAGGGACATCTAAAATGCCGAGGGGTGTGGCTGCTGCATCGGCAGTCTCTTCCCACTAACATCTGAAGGAGGTTTCCCAAACACGGCACTCTAAAGTTAGGGTCCTGTATAAGAAAGGGGGAATCCCTTGGCTCTAAAACTGGAGTTCCGAGGCTTCTTTTCTGGATTTTTCCAGAGCAACCACTGTGGGAACCTGCTCCCACCCAGGTCTCCAGTGGGCCGCCAGTCAAAATGCAATTGGGTTTCCAGAGGCCACCACAGGCTGCTGGCTGCAGGTCACCAGCCTGCCGTTAGCTCAGCAGCTCTGAGGCCCACAGGTGTGGTGGAACACCGGTCACCCATGGATTAAACTCTAAGCTTAGAGATAGAGCCCGGGTCATCAAAGCTCTTTCAGCGCTGATGCGTTTTCCTCGCTCGCTAAGCATTGCATTTGCTTTGGTCTCTACTAAAGGCCTTCAGCTATTCTTGTCCACGGTGGCTCTTGTTGGTCTTGTTCGATTTGTTTGTTTGTTCGTGATTTCACTTCTTCCCTACTGGGTCCTTGTTTAATATAATGTTCCATGCCCCCAAAGGCTTTCATTTGAGTAGGGAAATCTGACAAAAGCAACATTTTTAAATATAAAAGTTTCCAATTGATGGCACTCACGGCCTCTGACAACTTGTGAAAACAAATGTTCTCTCCTGGGCCCATAGTTGCTGGAGGTTTAGCGCCCAAGGCAATATTTTCTGCCAGAACTGATTCTGAGAGCTCTGAGTGGACCAACTCAGTGGCTCCTCATAGCAGCCCTATGAAACGAGTAATAGTAGCATCCCCGCTAGACAGACAGGGAAACCGAGGCACGGAAAGCTGGTGCATTTAGCAAACATCCAAGCCGAGACTTGAGGCAAAGCAGCCAGCCTCTCCTCTCCTCCCCTGTACCATCACATGTTCCCCCCTTGTAGTATGTGTTTAGTCCTGCTGGACACAGCCAGCCTCCAGGTAGGGTTCCTGGCACACTAGCTACTCTGTTTCTATCAGTCCAAACCATTTTACTGGCCACCCATTTTACAGGTGAGGAAACTAAGGTCAAGGCCACGTCAAGGTCTCATCCTGATGCCACTGGTCGTGGTGACAGAGCCAGCTCTGCTGAATCAGAGAGGGTAGCTCATTTTTAAAGCTAGTCTCTGGCAGTTCTCTGAGCCTGTGATCCAAGCAACTGGGAGGCTGAAACAAGGGGACTGCCGTGAGCCGTAACTAGCCTGGGCTTATATACAGAGTGAGTTCTGTGCCAACCTGGGCTACAAAGCAAGACCCTGTCTCAGGGAAGGATGAAGACAGAGGAGGGGAAAAAAGAGAAGGAGAAGGATTGAGAAAGAATAGTAAGGAAGAAAGGGAGACAGAATGTTTTTGGTTTGGTTTGGGTTTTGTGTGTGTGTGTGTGTGTGTGTGTGTGTGTGTGTGTGGCAGTGGGGGTGAGTATTTTGTTTTGTTTAATCAAACTTCTACTGTTCAAGTCCCGAGGAATGCAGGCTGTGCATGAGCAATTGAAATAGTCAATCAGCCACCAAAAGACTGTAACCATTTTGTGTCAAAGTTACAAGGCGAAGGTGTGACTTCTCAGGATCCTTCCACCCTGTCCTCCACAAGAAAAGAGCCAATCCCGTGTCAAGTGCTGACTTGACTTTCTGCTGAGCTATTTTATTTATTTTGGGTTTTGGACTGGTTTTTGTTCCAAGTATCAGAGTAGGCTGGACAGAGTAATAAAAGGCTTCAAAAAAATTTTTAAAAAAAGCATGGTTCCAAATTAATATGGGCAACCCTTCTCTTCTGATCCTTTTAAGATGCCAGTTATGTGGGGGATGGGACTTCATGTCTCCTTCTCAGACACTGGCTCTTCCTGTATTTGATTGGTTGAGATTAATAATAGAATTTCTTTTTAAAAAAAATCACCGTGTCAGGGTCTCAGATGCCCTGGGGTATGAATTATAGCTTTTTTGTTTAAATCCTCAATGTTTGAGCTATCACTTAAAGAGAATGCATTTAATCTTAACTTGGAAACAGCAAAAAAAAAAATTCTGGCATCTAATTAAATATAAATATACAGTCAACTAATGTATACACATGTCATTGACTTGCTGTCTATCCCTGTGTTCTAGTGCCCTGGTCATTGAAAAACAGCAGCATAGACAGTGGCGAAGCCGAAGTTGGCCGACGGGTGACGCAGGAAGTCCCACCAGGGGTGTTTTGGAGGTCACAGATCCACATCAGTCAGCCCCAGTTCTTGAAGTTCAACATCTCCCTGGGGAAGGATGCCCTCTTCGGTGTCTACATCAGGAGAGGACTGCCACCGTCTCACGCACAGGTACGGCCACACTTGACGGGATGGAGTGAATAACATGCATGTGTATCGCTTCATACCTGCTAAAACGCCCTGTCACTAAAGCACAGACAATGACCAGAACTGACAAGGGTCTGAAGACATTGGAGCCCTTGTATATCCCCGGCAGGCAACAAAATAGCTCAGCCTCTATAGAGTCAAGCTGACCAGTTATTGAGAAAGACAATTGTAGAATTGCCAGAAGACGGGGAATTTTCTCTTCTCTGCGTATGTACGCTCAAAGAGAAGCCAAACGTTCTGTCCCGTGAAGAACACTAACGCTTCACAACAGCGTTATTCATAACCAAAAAGTGAAAAGCAGCCCGAGTGTCCAAATGATGGCATGGCTCTACGATGGAATATTACTCGGACATAAAGAGGAATAGAGGGTTGGGATTTGATAGAGCACGCATGGGCACGCTCTGCTAAGTGGAGGAAGTCAGGTACAAAAGGCCTGTAGTGTACAGTTTTAGCTATAAACTCTCTGGACTAGGCAAATCCATAGATGCAGAAGGGAGGTGAGCAGATGCCAGGGAATGCTACCAAATTTTATTTATTTTTTAACATCCTGACTACAACCTCCCCTCACTTCTCTCCCCTCACTCCCTTCCGTCCACCCCCTCCCAATTCACCCCTCCTCCGTAATGGCTCAGAAAGGAGCAGGCCTCCCATGGGCTTCAGTGAGTGTGGCATGTCAAGCTGCCATAGACCAAGCACCTCCCCCTGTGTTCAGGCTGGGCAAGGAAATCTAGCATGAGTAGATTCCCGAGAGACCATCAAGGCACGGGGGACAGTTCCCGCTCCCATCGCCCTGAGAGTCCCACATATAGACCAAGCTACATAAATGTCACGTATGTGTAGAGGGTTTAGGTCAGTCCCATGCTGTCCCTGTTTTCTACAATCCTTCCTCCCTCTCCTCAGCTGGACTCCCCAAGTACAGCCCATTGTTTGGCCATGGGGAATCTACCTCCACCAGTCACTGGATGAAGACTCTCTGATATCAGACAATAGGGTAGTCACCAATCCAGTCACAGGAAATGGCCAGTTCAGGCTATTGTAGCCACTGCTACCAGGAGTCTTAGCTGGCGCCAACCTTGTAGACTCGCGGAATTTCCCTTACATCAGGCTTCTACCCGACTCCACAATACCCCCTTTCCAGTCATCTCTCAGCACTGTTCCCCTCCACCCACCCCCTAACCGAATCCCTCAAGTTCCCATGCCCACCCACCCCAAGTCCACCCAGGAGATCTCCTCTACTTTCCCTTCCCAGGGATATTAATGTGTTCTCCCTTGGGTCCTCCTTGTTACCTAGCTTCTCTGGGTCTCTGGATTGCAGTATGGTTATCCTTTACTTTACAGCCAATATCCAGTTAGGAGTGAGTGCATACCATGTTTCTCTTTTTGGGTGTGGGTTACCTCACTCAGGATGATTTTTTTCTAGTGGGGAGTGATTTCTACCAGGAGTATAACTTCTTCCAGGGGTGATGGAACTACTTTGAAACTAGCTGAGGTGGTGACATAACAGAGAATGAGCTAAGACCACTGGGATTCTTCTTAAAGTTAAGTTTATGTTGCATGAATTATTGTTTTTAAAGATGTGCCGCCTTACTAATGTCTGGCCTACTTTGATTGGCCTAGGAGTTAACCTCAGGGTGCCTTATATTGGAAAGACACTTCACTGAAGTCACACCAGATAGTAGACCATTTTGTGTGGGAAGAGTGACGTATGGAACTGGCATCCAGTGACGTTTCTCTGTGATACCCCTAACGGAGCTCCTTGGGAAACCCTTGGCAAAGTAAAAAGGAGATTCTCGCCAGAGTTAAGAATAAGGAAAGTAGACTTTATTATGGAACTCATATCTATCACCCTGTGGCTTCCTGGTATAGATTTCACTATGCATACCATTTGGGCTGAATTAACACCTACCTAGCTTGAGTTTCTTCTCCAGCAAGAATTATATGCTCTGAGAAAAGCCAAGTTTTCCCTGCCTCATTTGCCCTCAAATCTAGCAAGAAAAAAAAAATATATAAAGTACCTTAGGAGTACTGTGGAGAGAAAGCACCCAGATGTCCAGTCAAAGCTGGCTTTGAAATGTGCTGGAAAGATATTCATCTAGAAAATTCTATCAGAAGAAATTAAGGCTTTAAAATCGTTGGCAAATAGGAAGCAGTCAGGCCACCATAGCCTTGTCTTTAGCTCAGAGCAGACATCGCTAATCAATGACAGCACTTTTCCTTGCTGAGCCCAGTACACAAATACCTCCCTGCACAACTCTCAAGGCAGCCACTACCAATCGACCAGAGCTGACTCTCGAGATGAAAGTTATTTGCAATCCCATCTTTATAGCCTGCAATGATCGATATAAGGACTCTAAGGGCGATTTCATTTTGAGCAGGGAGGGCTATGTAGGTTTTTATTACCATACACAGTGCATGCTATTGGGACCAATATGTAAAGTGGTCATCAATGAGTCCTCCATCCATCCAGAAAAAAAATATTTATTGGGCTAGGCACGGATTATCCAGAGATGACTGAACACTGTCCCTGACCAAGCAGACAGCTGCTCTCCGAAGAGATCCTCATCCAGGGAAGGAGAAATTCAGCTGAAAGGGGTTCCCGGGGCAGTTCCAGAGCTTCTGGCCAGACAGCAGGATGCCACTCTGGGAAGTTACACAGATTGGTAGGTGGTCAGCTTGCCCTTCAGGCTCCACTGGTCCTGCTGTAGCAGTAATGGAGGATTTGCAGTGGCGAAATCTGCTTGTTGGCATGATTTGGGAACGGATGGCTGTGCCTCTGGGCACAGCTGAGCGCAACTTTCCTCTCAGCTCGTCAGCTGCCAGGAGCCATGCTAAGGAAAATGGGGCCGCCTCAACGTTGTCCCCCGGCTCTGTTGTTCCCTTTGCCTTGCAAGCTCTGGATACCAGAGCCTGGGAAAGTTGTGCTTACCGCAGGCGACGATGACAGCCTTGTACCTGAGTGACAACGGACAGCAGCTGACAGACAAACTCCACTCCGTTCCCTGCCATTCTGACATTCAGGACTCCAGCCCTCAATGACAATGTCTTTTCCTCTTTTATGGCTACACCGCACTGTCCATCTCCTGCCAAGCTCGTGATTGTTCTAGCAATCGTCTTCTAAAAAAAAACACCCACTCCAGGGACAGCCCCAGCATATGCTTCAAGGGAAGGGAAATGAATAGCAAGGAGCTGATAAGACCTGGAATTTCAGTCCAACTGCCAGTGTAAGAATGGAGGGTGTGTTGAGGGGTCAGGTAAGCATAGCACAGCAGAGATACCCGGAAATGCACAAGACAGGTACACTATCAGAGCACTGCTTTAAGGGGGGTGGGGGGGAAATGTTCCGTGCACATTCTTACATCCACTCCCTGTCATTACATGCATTCATGTCCATTTGATGAGGCACATTTTCTAGAGGAGACGGTGCCGAGCTCTTTGCAGGGACAGGTGACTAACACACGTCTCAAGCTATTATAGAATTTCTCATTTCTATTGGCATATCCTATCAAGGAACATAAGTTCTATGGGGATTGGCGGCCTAGCCAAGGTGACTCATTTGAGCTGGAGAAAGAGAAAAAAGGGGAGGGGAAAGGGGATGAAATTCCATTGACTGTGTTGCATGAAATGGCTATGTTTAAATTTTATAGAGGATCTTGCTCTGACCAAGAGACTACAGTTTAGTACCCTTGTCCAAAGATATTAAATACAAACAAGATTCCCTTTTTTTTTTAACCTGCTTAAATTTCCCAAGATTCAGAGTCAGTCCCAGCTGACTCTGTCTCAAACTGACTTTTTCCAGAAGATACAGAAGCAACACAGCATAGGCGAGGAAGTTCTGCCGTTAGACCAAGAGCTTGGGGGTGGAGGCGTGCTAGCCACGCCATCACCGGGTGGTCGGGAATGAATGCCGTGGCTCATCTTAGCTCCGTTTTCTCTCTTACCTCTGTCACCCACCCCACAACATGGTGGCAGTTATGTCACAACAGACAGAACAACAAAGGGAAGATGTGGGAAGTCTTGGTAAACTAAAGCCCCAAAGAGAGATAGCATGTATTTCATTGGACTTCAGCATTGGCAACATGGGAAAGCATGTGAAGAGCCGTGGGTTCAACCCCCAATACAATCTTCTCCAAACCTCTCTGTGTGTGTGTGTGTGTGTGTGTGTGTGTATGTGTGTGTGTGTGTGTGTGTGTGTGTGTGTGTAGTAAAACCACTAATACAAACAAGAATTATTCAAATATGGGGTTTAAAAATAAAATTAATTACTTCATTATTTTCGTCTTACTGAAGAACAAGCTATGTTTTCATTGCCGAAAATTTCAAGAAACCAAAAAGGAGAAAGTAAAAATACTCATAATTTGAAGTAGTCCCCTTTGGCTAAATGTTTATATATGTTTGCTCTAGCAAAGCGTATCCATGGCAGTTTAAAAAAAAAGAAAGAAAGAAAAAAAAAGCCTGACAGTCCAGTGGCTTAAAATAGCAAATGCCACTTCTTGCTTAGTCTGGCGATCAGTGATTCTCCATCAGGGGAGATGGTGACCTGCCCCGACTCCCTTCACAGAGAGGGACATTGGCAACACTTGTGGTCATCACAGCTCAGAGAAGATCGCTACACATTCCTGGGCAAAGGCCAAAGCTACTGTTGAAATCCCCTCCTCAGGGCTGCCTTCGATTGCCCACAGCACAATACCCACAAAGGAATTATCTTAGCTGCAGACATTAGCACCAAGGTTCTGATCCCTGCATCATGTGTTCATCTCCAGTTAATGACGACTGTTTGGTGCCATCTTCTGATTCGAGGACACAGACCTACAAAGTCTCTGTTACCAGGCACATGCCAGCTCCCCATGGCAAGGGAAGGGGAGACGGGAATGTGCACCCATTCCTGAAGACTCCTGTGACACATGAAATATAAGTCCCTACTCTTATTGCCTGTAACAAGTCACACCCTACTTCAGAGGGACAGTCAGTGATGATCCCAGAAGAAAAGGTCCAGAAATATGAATGAAAAGCCATAGTGACTTTTCCTCACAATGTGAAGACAGTCCTAGCGGCAGGTCTGAGTCTGCTCCTACAAATAAACCCTTATGAATTGCATTTACCATGCTAGATTCTCCTGAGAGCATACACCATGCCTACACACGGCAGCACTGTGTCAGTGACTAATTCATTGACTTGCACCCCTGCATAAATTAGTTCTTGCCATTTCTCAAGCATCGTCAGTTAGAAAGGATGGTATCTTTGTGCTTGAGATGTTGCATTTTTGACACCCTACACTGCATTTAAAAAAAAAAAGCAGTGAAGAAAATAAGTCAGTCTTAACGTACCAACTCAAATTCTTGGGGGGATGGTGTGTGTACACTAGAAGTTGGCTGGTTTCTTGCCAAATATTTGAAATCCTACAAACTGTGTCAGATTTACTGAACCCTGGTTCTTGGAACAAAACAGGCCAAGCTGAGGAAGGAAAAGGATCATGTGACCAGGCTTCTGGGCTAGGCATCAGAGGAAATCTCAGATCGGAGTCTGTTGCTGCAAGTCCAGAACTCGGGTGGTTAAGGCAGCGAGCAAGTTTGCTTGACAGTTCATCACTGATTGCCGCTGATATGTCAAGCCAAGGAAAACCCTTTGCGAGAACAAGTCAATAATCGGCAAATTAGGTACATGATTAACCTGAGACAACAAGATGCAGTTACCGCTTGGGAGCCCTGCCGAGACTTCACCTTCTCCACAATCCTGTTTAGCAAATATTAAAAATGCCTACTTCATCACTCAGACTGATGGAGCCAGGAGCCCAGTGACTTCCAGCGGCAACTTGAACGTGCTTTCAGAGGCTTGATTGCCAGGAGGTACCAGGCATGGAGCAGCGCCGGAAGATGGAAGCGGAGCCTGCAGCTCCTCATTTACACTGAGATGCCTCTATGGCAGAAACTAAACAGTCCACGGATTGCACACAAGACCAATAGAAGAGAGCTGCTCAAGAGACCACAAACCACCTCGTGATCATACTGGATAAATGCAAATATGGAAGATTGATCATGTGTAAATTCAGATCAAAGGAGTGAGCTGAGCAAACATTCCTTTTCGTCCTCACCCACAGAATCCTCCTAATGCCTTTTTTATAAAGCAAATTTGTGAGTGGCCATCAGTGGTGTTAGCTTTTCCCGCCTCCCACCCATCCTGATCTGTCTCACAGCCTTGTTGGGAAAGAGACTCTCTTTTTCCTTATCCCCTACTTTCTTGCCCTGCTAAAAAGGCTTGGCCATAGCTCCGTAGCTTCAAGCCGAGATAGGACTCTAGGATACTGGAGCTACTGATTATCTCAACCGTCTAGCTATATCATTTTGCCACTATCTGTCTGCCTTCTGTGAGCCCAGGTACCAGTCAGCTGGGCTCTGCTGGGCCTGTTCCTTGAGTGAAGCAGGGTAGAGGTAATACCAGGGCTTACTGTCAGCCTTCTAGGGCATTGCTGAGCATTCTGCAGAAGCCCCCAAGGTGTTCATATCCATTGTGAGGTAGGCATGTTTTCACGGTCATGCGTGCCATAGAGATCTTGTGGAATCTATTCCTTTATTTCCCTGAAGCTCTGAAGGTGATTTTGGAAAAGACTTTCTCAAGACACCCCCAGTGGTAAACTGGCACCATCCTGATTGCTGCCAGAGTTGGAAACACTCTGCCCCAGTGGTTAGGAAAAAATCGGCAAAGGATGCTTGAAGTCAGTAGGAGAGGTGGTGTGGGGGCAATTCACCAGCAAACCCCGAACCTTAGTTAGCTTTCTTTTCTGTGTGAGAGCTTGAATGTGACTGGTCCCCATAATCCCACAGGGAGAGGCTTTATTCAGAAGTGTGGCTTTGTTGGAGTGGATATGATCTTGTTGGAGGAAGTGTGTCACTGTGGGGGCAGGCTTTGAGGTTTTATATACTCGGGATACCACCAAGTGTATCAGTCCATTTCCTGTTGCGTGTAAGATGTAGGACATTGGGTCCAGCACCCTGCCTGCCTGCATGTGACTATGCTCCCTGCTATGATGGACTGAACCTCTGAACTGTAAGCAAGCAACCACTAATTAAATGTTTCCTTTAGAATAGTTGTCGTGGTCATGGTGTCTCTTCCCAGCAGTAGAAACCTGACTAACACACTGTGAGAAAACACTATGACCAAAAGCAGCTTGGGTAGGAAGGGGTTAGTTTGGCTTCACATCTTAGTCACAGTCTGCCACGAGAGAAGTCAGAACAGGAACTCAAGGCAGGAACTGGAGCAGAAGCTAAGGAAAAGCCCTGTTTGCTGGGTTGGTTCCCATAACTTGCTCATTACACTTTTTTTCTAGCACCCAGGCCAGCAGCCCAGGGATAGCATTCCAATAAGCTGGGCCTTCTGCTTCAATCACTCATCAAGAAAATGCTCTATAGATTGGCTTACAGGCAATCCAATGGAGGCATTTTTAACTTCCTAGATAACTCTGACTTGTGTCAAGTTGACAAAAAGAAGAAACAAAAAGATACACTGCATGTTTTTCAAACCATGATGCTGGGTTTCATGGACCTCAAAGACAGAGAAGGCTGAGAGGAGTGGGTCAGAGGGTATAGCTGTGTCTCATAAGCAGCCCCAAAAGAATCCTGGAGGTTCTGGAAGTCAAGAATTTGTCACTTTTCTAAGCAAAGGGCCTTTATCTTCTAATAAAAATCTTTCTAAGAACCCCAGGTATAAAACATACAAGTGACAGTTTTATTTGCATATAGTTTATGGTTCCAAATCCATATATACTATTATAATAGTAATGTCTGTGGATTCATGTTCATCTATATGTTGTGTCACCTTCAGTATCTGTGGGGACTGGTCCCAGCCCACCAGCATCCTAGGATGCTCACTTCCCTTTTATATAATGGCATAGTATTTGTGTGAAATCTATGTACATTCTTCCATCCACTTTAAACCCTCTCTGGGTGACTTATATTCCCCAACCCAGTGCCAGTGCTGGCTAAACAGTTTTTATGCCTTATTGCTTAGGCAACAGCAGCAAGGGGGAAAATACCCTTATTTACTCCAGATGTAATTTTTCATAAATATTTTAGCTGTTGGCTTAACCCATGAATATGAAACTCATGAATTCAGTAGAAAGTATGGAAATAAACTCATGAAAGTTCATTCCTTCTAAGAAACATATAGATTAGAACTGAAATTTGGATTTTTGAAGTACATATTTTTATGTATACTAGATGATATATATAACACAGAGATTAAAAAAAATGTTAATTCCTTAAGATTTACTCATTTGAATTGGTGGAAATGGATATTTGTTAGTATATTCCTTATAGCCTCTTCATTTTTGTAGTCTCTCTTTAAGAGAAGTAAGGCTGTGACACCATTGGGCCTGCTTTCAGTGACTCAAGCCTGGGTAAGAGTCTGGTGGTACCTGTAATCTCAGTCAGCCTCGAGATGCAATTGATTTATATACTTTGTTTTCTTTCCACACTTTTGACCAAAAAAAAAATCATAATGAATATACTTCCGTGGCTGTGAATAGAAGCAGAGCTTTCTTTAATCATTTCCCTTACAGGCTGTGGATGCTCTTCAATTAAATTGATCCTCAAGCTTGAAAGCGAAGTGAGGGGAAATAATTATTTCAAGGTTAAATCATTTAAAATGTCTAACGACTTCTCACAGCCCTCACCTTAGTTATAAAAGGAGGCGCGTCTCACTCAAGCTTAAAACTCGATAGTCTTTGGTCTGCT
The DNA here is from genome assembly GCF_018167655.1 of Microtus oregoni. Lineage (NCBI taxonomy): Eukaryota > Metazoa > Chordata > Mammalia > Rodentia > Cricetidae > Microtus > Microtus oregoni. The sequence goes on from NW_024543086.1 coordinate 12,148,300, forward strand.
TTGTTTTTTCTAATCTCACTGGTCTTGGTAGCAAAAGTTTGAAATTCTCGAGCTTGGGAGGCTGAGGCAGGGAACCATGAGTTCAAGGCCAACTGAGCACTAACGCAAGACCAAAAAAAAAAAAAAAGAGAGAGAGAGAGAGAGAAAGAGAGAAATTTTCGTCTCAGACGTGTGGTGTTCATTTGGAATTCCACTCCTGGTTTACATGGTGACCCAAGCAGGTGCCTCCGCTCTCCCTGCGTTTGCTTGAACAAGAGCCTCCACTGTGGCTGCCTATATGAATTTATCCAAGCAGACACTCATCAGCCTGCGATCAGAGGGAGCCTCGTGCTCGTCTTTAGCTCTAATAAGTGACAGCTGCAGAAGTTCAAATCAGCTTTCAAAGATGTTAAGACTTTGTTCTGAATGCTCAGATATTAAGGGCCTTTCAAATGACCACCAAAGGACGTCTAGGTAAAGATGCTTTTTTAAACATTTATCTGCTCGCGTAAATATGTTCTACAGACATACACACACACACACACACACACACACACACACTTTACACTAGTAACTGCCCACTGACGGTAATCGTGGCTGGTGTTATTATTGAGGGCTTTAGCATCCCTCAGACTAATTGCTTCATATGAATTAACTTAGTTTATCCTTACAACAGGTCTATTAGTAGCACCCCCATTTGACAGATGGACTCACAGGGGTAGTGTGGGGTCACGGAGTTGCTTTGTGCCAGACACGAAGGTCAGGCACCTTCCTCTCCGGCACTCAGTCATTCCTAAGAGCGTCTCCGGGATGTAAGCCTCGTTGTTACAAAGCAAAATTACGACTCCTGTCAAAACCAGGAATTTCATTAAGTCAATGAAGGCGGCACCAGAGAAGGCAGCACTCAGGGTACCCCAGTGCTTACAGAAGGCTCTGTGCTTAAGGATACAGCCTGAGAAGCAAGGGGCAAATTGGCAAACTCAACATGGGCACTTCAAGGAGGATAACTAAGAAAACAAAAAGAGATCCTGGAGAAACTGGATGGAAGCATCCACTTTTGCTACCAAAAAAAAATGTCCATTTTGGTTGTGTTGGGCCAACCAGCTGGAAAGCTGAAAGGCTACTTCGTGTGCTTCATCTACTCTGAGATGCAGGTCATGCCCATCTCTTGACAGCTCTGAAAACAGGATGTGTTTGGCGATCGATGAGGCTGAGATGGAGTGAAATATTTGGTGTCACATTTGTGTGTGTGTGTGTGTGCACGCACGTGTGTGTGCAAACTGAGTATTCATACAAACAACCACTAGATATTTGCAAATATACCCAAATTTCATAACTATGAGAAAAAATATATATTCTTTAATTAGAGTTTCTTTTTGCAAGGTAAAATCCTAAATTACACACTTTCTCATTTATTAAAATGCATTTGTTCAAGTGACCTCTCACTCACTCATCCCAAGTATCTTCAGACAACTAGACGCTGCTATCTAAATCACGTTAGTGTGGGGCTGCATCGTAATTTTTAAGATGTTAAAATATATATTTTTGAAATTATGTTTAAAGGAGCATCCTATGGAATACTTGTGCAGCTGGTCTAGACACAGAGAATGGGAATCCACAGTATAGTCCAATGCAGGCCAATTACAGCTTCTAGCACTTCCAGGCTGTGTGACCTTTGGCAACTCATTGGCATCTCTGTGCTAAAGGATCCCTCACCTGTAAAATGGGCATGGAACGATGATGTGCTTATGGCAATGTGGTGAGATACTGGCGAGAAAGCCTTCATCGGATGCCTAGAGTTGTCCTGGCACAGGAATGGAAGTAAGCCACTCTCAGGCGTTTCAAAACGCCCACATAGATTCCACCCGCTCTTTGGACAATGGTTTGACTTGTGTTTTCCTTATTATGGTGCTGGTAGGAAAAATAGAAAATGCTGGCATTTTAAAGCAGGCTCTGATGTTCATTCCTCTTTTCTGTTCACACATTTTAATCACTGCTTTTAAAATGTGGGGTTGAAGACAGAAGATATGGTTCAGCAGTTAAGAGTACTTACTGCTCTTGCAGAGGGCCTGAGTTTGGGTTCCAGTAACCATACTGGGCAGCTCTCAACCAGTTAGGACTCCAGCTCCAGGGGATCTGGTGCCCCCTTCTGGACTTCTGAAGGTTCTGCGCTCACATGCACACACCCATACACAGGCACACACATAATTTTTTTTAAAGTCTTTCTAAATATATATATTTATATTTTTCATTAGAAAAGCTTATATATATAAATATAAATACAAAACTCATATATATACATACGTGTGTGTGTGTGTGTGTGTGTGTGTGTGTGTGTGATCAGAGCCTTGAGATGGCTCAGTGCATACAGGTACTTGCCTGCCAATAAGCCTGATATCCTGAGTTTTATCCTAGGTGCTTATGTGACAAGAGAAAACTGCCTCCCAGATGGTGTCCTCTGACCTCAACATGCCATGACAGATCTGTGCCCCTTGAACTAAATAAACACATGTAACATTTAAAAAAAAAAAAAAACTCTGCTTACTGATAGTGAGGGGAAATCTTTCCAAATCTGAGTATTCTTTCATAAAATCTTTTTAAATGACTTAAAAATTAGTCTAGAATTTTTTTTAAAAAAGTTAACCAATCCTCCTTTTTAGTAAGCAATCATTTAGTAAGTAATCATTTTTCAGTAAGCACCTTTGAGATCCATGTGCACGGACTTTTTAACCATTCCCCTGCAATGAATTGCTTGGGTGGAAATGCCGCTCAGAGAGCTCACAGTCTCTCAAGCCTTTAAGAGCGGAAGCCCTAAGAGTGGAGGCACCAAGTGCTGCCAGGAGCCATCCTGACATGGCCCCAAAGGAAAGTCTTTGTTCTCTCTCCTTGGTGATATGTTTGATAGATTTTTTTTTTTTTGTGAGACCCTCCTATTGATCTTGGGAGGGCAAGGAGCCAAATGTGACATTTTTGATGAAGAATTAGCTGCAGACAATTAGATAGAAAAGTGCCATAAATAAGAAACCGTGTCAGTAGGGCACTGAGCAGTAGAATGAGCACACCCCTGGCCTTGGGGTACAGCGACCTTCATGCATCTTCGAAAGGGCTTGAGTTGCTCGTTGGTTTCACTGACTTTGACCCCAAGGCTGTCTGGGTTATTGAGTCTTCAGAGTAGTGTCTTCAACTCTGCTCATGGACTAGATAAAAATGCTACATAGTGAGGGCTTTGCCCTGTGGGAGAATGAAGCCTAAAATCTGCCCTGCCGCCGGCTACAAGCTCAGCAAATGTTTGGGGGATGTCTACATTGCAGATATGGGAAGAAAAGACATCACCTCTACCATAAGGGGACACGATCTTGGCAAGCTAAAAAATGACAGTGTTGGGACATCTCAGTTGGCTCAAGAGGCCAAGTGCTCCCTGCACAAGCTGGAAGATAGGATTTTGGATCCCAGCACCTACATAAAGAAAAAAAAACTCAGTGTGTACCTGTTACTCCAGCATGGGTATAGGGGTGAAAACAGGTAAACCCAGGGACTCGTCCAACCAGCCAGTCTAGCTGAAATGGCAAGTCAGACGTTCAGTAAAAACTCTGTCTGAGAAGTTAAGGTGTGCATGCGTGCGCACACATAGAGAGAAATTACAGTGCCATTCATGGTTTTCTGTCAACTGTCCTCTGTTGAAAGCTCTGGTTCCCAGGGACTAGCTCTGTTGGGAGGTGGTCAGACTATAGGAGGGCGAAATTAATGAATGGATTAATCTTTGATAAGTTGATTGTAGTGCGAATTCTAGATAGCAGAGCAGGTTATTTGTTGGTGAAGCCTAGTTTGAAGAAGTAGAACACCGGGGCCTTTGAAGGATGGTCTTGTCCCTGCCCCTTCCTGTCTTAGCACAGGGCTTTGCTCCACATGGCCATGCTGCCCCTGCCTTTCCACAGGCCTCAAAGCAATGGAGCCAGCTCGTATGGACTAAAACATTTGAAAGTGTGAGTCAAAGTAAACCTTCCCTCCCTTGGTTGACTTTCTGCAATATTTTGTCACAACAGTGTAAAAGTGACTAACACAGATGGCAGCATCAAGTGGGGAGGGCCCTGAGGGACCAACTGGGGCAGACGAGAAAGGACCCCGCAGCTTTCCTGGGCGGAGTTTGAATTTTACCCCGGCCACGCAGTAGCTGGCGTGTCCACAGGTTCATCTCTCGAGATTCCCTTTCAGCATCCACAACATGAGGACCATTCCTCATCAGGTTGTTGTGAGAATAAATGAGAGAACGCCCCACAAATAGTAAGCACCCTACAGAGATCAATCAATCAGTCTAACTGGTCTGCAGTCCTCACTCCTCACTCTCAGGTAGCCTAGCAACCAGGGGCTCTACAGGGAGGACGGCTGGGCCTCTGGCCAAAGCTGGTACTGATATGAAAACTGAGTGTTCAACAGTCCTTAAGGCTCTAAGCCTGGATTGCAGTGCTTAGAATGCACCCACTATATCGAGTGACTCTTATCTCCTTCCATCCCCCTGCAGATATGCAAGCAAGCAAGGTTTAGGTACCTCTGCTGGGACATTCTGCCTTCCACCATATAGCCTCAGGACACCTTCTCTGTGTGGGCAAGAGGTGGAGAGCAGGCCTCCTGCAAACACTGTATTCTTGTACGATCCTCCGAGATTAAGCCATATGTCATTTGCTCTGCACGTCAGCTACACAGTCACTACCTGTTAGCTAGTGTTACTCCTAAAGGTTTGAGGATACAGGGGTCATGAGACAAAAACCTAGGACCCTTCTCACCTGGGAAGGATTGTAGAGTGGCCTCCAGGAGGAGCAGCCACCCACAATGAATTGAGGAAGGTGTACTAAGAAAGTGTAATGATGGGAAAAGAGGGAGGAAAGCAAAATATATATCCTTGGGTGTAGACTGGAACAGCACTTTACAAGATGCGTGCTCTTTGTTTTAATGGTTTTTGCAGTGCTGGGAACTCTAACCCAAGGTCTCATTGGTGCCTGGCAACTGATCCACTGCTGAGCTGTATCTTCTGTCCACTGTTAACTTCTTTCTAGAAACTGCTGTTTCTTTTCTTAGTTGTCTGGTTTTGGTTTCTCAAGACAGGGTTTCTCTGTATAGCCCTTGCTGTCCTTGAACCTGCTCTGTAGACCAGGCTGGCCTCAAACTCAGAGATTCCCCTGCCTCTGCCTCCCCAGTGCAGGGATTAAAGATATGCACCACCACGCCCAGCTGAAAATGCTGTTTCTTAGCCCCAGCTCACCACTGATATGCAGCTTCTTCTTTTTTCTGAACTGCGTCTTGCAACCTGGAAGTATTGAAAGGGCATCCCCTCTGAGGACTTCATGGCTGTGCCCCCATGTTGAGTTGGCACATATGCAGGCTTGGGTGTATACCCCAGGTTGAAGCAGATATCTTTTGTCAAAGGAGAAAGCATGGAAGAACTCGAAGGTCCTGAGTCACCTTCAAACTGAGAACATAAAGTTAAATTGAATTATTTCGTTAACTTAAAGTGATGCGTCCCATTAAAGCATTTTAATACTTATATGTCTTTATACTTCATTCCTATTCACCCCCTTTCTGTTCTGTTCTCTCCAGTCCCTTCCTCTTGGTCACTTCTTTTCTTTCTCCAAATAGCCCCCTTCCACTTTTGTACCTCATGTGTTTGATTACTTTCTCTTCCACCACCCCTTAAGATCTCTTTCTCTTTCTCAGGACCCCCTTTCTTCTTTCATGGCACACACACACACACACACACACACACACACACACACACCTAAATCTATATTCTCCAGATAAGAAAAACATGCAGTATTTGTCTGAGAATGGTGTATGTCATTTGACAATGAATTCCTGTTCTGTACATTTTCCTGTAAATATTATGATTTCATTTTTCTTTACAGTGGATAAAGTCCCATGTTGTGTATTGCCACACTTTCTTTATCCATTCATCTGGTGATAGATATCTAAGGTGTCTGTTTCTTAGCTGTAGGAGTAGTGTTGTTGCTGTTTTGTTTTCTTAATTATTAATAAATTCCAGATACTTCTCTTCAGTTACGTGGATAGCTGACAAAGGTTTTATCCCTCTCTGCCAGCTGCCATTTTACTCGGTTAACTATTTCCATTTTTGTGTAGATGCGATTTTAACTTCATGAGGTCCTATTTGTTGGTAATTGTTTTTATTTTCTGAGGGACCAGGGTCATATTCAGAAAGTTCTTACCCGTGTCTACATCCTGAAGTGTTTTCTCTCCTTCTCTCCTCTGCCATTTTAGAGGGCCTTAGGCCTCACACTAAGGTCATTGATCCATTTGGCGTTCGGTTTTGTGTAAGGTGAAAGAACTGTTTGTGTAAGGACTGTTTTCGTCCTTCAATCTTTTACCTGTGGATATCCAGCTTTTTCAGCAGCATTTGTGGAAGAAGCTCTTCTCTCCGATGAGTATTTATTGCTTCTTTGTCAAAAATCCGGTGGCTGCCTAAGGCTCAGGAACCATTGCAGGAGAGGGGGATGGAAAGACTGTAGGAGCCTGAGAAAGAGGAAGTTTGCTCTGAGATTGTATCTCCAACAAATATCAAAAGTTACAGCATAAAGTCTCACCAACATGACTGCCCAAAGACAACAATAGACACACTAACAAGGATAGGGGAAATCACATGAGGCCTAAATCCTACACCAAGAACTAAGGAAAGCTAAAGGCAGGGAAAATATTCTTCCCCAGGGAAAGCTTCTCCAACCGTTTATCCAACACCAAAACGGTCAGCCCTGAAAACATACATACAAGTAAATCATACAGACTGAGCACATTATACTTATATATTTAGGGATTTATATGTATATTACTACTATACATATATGTATATAGTAATAATGAAAAACAGTCCTTGAATTTGAGAGAGAGCAAAGGGAGGTATGTGGGAAGCTTCGGAGGAGGAAAGGGAAGGGCAAATGATGTAATTACGCTATAATCTCAAAAACAAAAAGAAATAATAAAAAAAATCAAGTGGTTGTACTTGCAAGGGCTTATGTCAGAATTTTCCTGTTCTGTTGATCTACATGAGGTTTTGTTTGTTTCCTTGTTTGTTTGTTTTTTTTAATCAGTGCCATTCTGCTCCCGTGACTATGGCTCTATGCTATAGTTTGAAATTGAGTATAGTGATACCGCCAGCATTATTCTTTTTGTTCGGGGTTGCCTTGGCTACCTGAGTTCTTCTCTGCTTCCAAATGAATTTTAAGACTGTTTCTGTGTTTCTTTGAAAAGTAGTTTTGACATTTTGATGGAGATTGTATTGAATATGCAGATTGCTTTCAGTAAGATATTTTGGTACGAAGGCTATTTTCACAATGTTGATCTTTCCAGCGCATGAATATGGGAGGTCTTTCCATCCCCTAGTGTCTCCTTCAATTCTCTCTTAGATGTTTTAAAATTTTAATTATAGAGGTTGTTCAGATCCTTGGGAGGTTCATTACCAGAAATTTTTGAGGCAGTTTTTAATGAGATTGCTTCCCTATCTTTTTTCCTCAGTGTGTTTGTTATTGGGATGTATGAAGGTTGCTGATTTTGTTATGTTAATTTTGTATCCTGACAGTTCTTCTCAAAGTGTTTATCAGAACTAAGAGTTTCCTTGGAAAGGAGGGTCTTCAGGGTCTCTTGTACATAGAATCATAACATCTTCAAATAAAGATGCTGTCTTAGTTGCTTTGCTATCTGATAAGACGTCATGACCAAGGCAACATATAGAAGAAAGAGTTTATTGGGAGTTTCCCATTTCCAAGAGTCAGAGTCCCTGATTATCATGGTTGAAAACATAGCACAGGACAGCGAGCATGGCACTGAAGCAGTAGCTAAGAGCTTACATATTGAGACACAACCTTGAGGCAGAAAGAGAGAGAGAACTAATAGAGAATGGCATGGGATTTTTAAACCTCAAAGCCTGCCCCAATGCCACATCTCCTCCAACAAGGCCACACCTCCTAATCCTTCTACCAACCAAGTATTCAAATATATAAGCCTATGGGGGCCATTCCCATTCAAACCACCACAGATGCCTTCCCAATAATATCTCTTTTAATTGCTTCCCTTATCTTCTTGCTGTCCCTGAGAGTTCTAGCACTATACTGAATTAGAGGAAAGTAGACACCCTTGTCTTCTTCTTGATTGTAGTGATAGTGTTTTGAGTTTTTCTCCTATTAAATACAAAGATCGTTCTAAGTTTGTCATAAATATTTATTATGTTAAGGTATGTTCCTTGTATCCTGAACTTTTCTAGGACTTTTATCATGTAGGGGAGTTGGATTTTCTTAGAAAACCCTTTCTCCATCTGCTGAGATGACCGAGTGTTTTCTGCCCTTGAGTCCATTTATATGGTGTATTACATTTATTTATTTATATTTGTTAAATCCTTCCCACATCCTTTGTCAAAGCCTGCTTGGTCATGAAAATATATAATATTTTGATGTATTCTTGAATTAAGATTGAGGGTATTTGTTGAAATTTTTGAATCTTCGTTCATCAGGGACATTGGTTTATAACTTTCATGTTATGTTTTTATTCATTTTGGGTTTTGGGATAATACCGTCTTCATAAATAGAGCTTGGTACTATTCCTTCCTTTCCTGTTTTTGTGGAATAGTTTGAGAAGCTTTGGTGTCAGTTCTTGGAAGGTCTGGTAGAATTCAGCAATGAATCCATCTGGGCCCTGGCTTTTTATAGTTGGGAAATTTTTTATTACTTGTTCAATCTCACTGCTTCTTATAGATCTGTTTAAATTATTTATCTCATCTTGGTTTAATTTTGGTAGATCATATGCATCTAGAAGTTCATCCATTTCTTTTAGATTTTCAATTCAGTGTAATATATGTTTTTGTCATAGTGAGTTTATGAATTTCTTCAGTAATTGTTATGATGGTTCTAATTTTATCTCTAATTTTTTTTAACTTTGGTCTCTTCTCCCTTTTGCTTAGTTTGGCTAAGGGTTTGTCAATTATAAGATTCAATTTTTTTCATAAATTCTTTGTACTGTCTTTCTAACTTCTAGTTTATTAATTTCTTTCCTAACCTTTTTTATACATCAATGTTAATTAATTTTGTTGTTTGATAATGTCACGCACGCATATATCATGTCTGATACTCTCCTCACCATTGCCCCCTCTTATCTACCTGCCATCCCTAACAACTCTTGTCAGCTAGCCCCTTTCCTAGGTACATGACTTTTAGTTTTGTTTTGTGACCTATTTAGTTTAACAAAGGCCTGTCCATTTGACCATTGAATTAGAAATGTCTGGTGGAGCCTGGTGCAGTCATCGGTGGGCCCAGAATTGAAAGCAATGTTTTTCCTGCTTCCTGTATCCAGGGAGTTGAGTTAGGGAGTTAACCAGTGAAAGGTAAGACCCCATGAGTCCATCTTCTATCTGTGCCCAACTCTCCTTTTGTAGACCTAGTGTAGGCATCCACTGTGAACCTGCTATGAGTTCATGACTGCAATGGCTGTGTCTTGCCAGAAAATGACATTTTGGAGCCCTTTTCCTTATCTTCTGGCTCTTGCCATCTTTGGTCCCCTTTTTCTGTAATTTTTCTTGATATTTAGTATAAATACTTAGAGATATTAATAAATATTAATAAATGTTTTTTGATGAGCACTAATACCTCACCACTGCTCACCAACTTCTGTAGCCATGGTTTTCGTCATTCTCCATCATTCACTGGAAGAGGCTTCACTGATTAAGAATTAGAGCAGTTTTCATCTCTGGGTAAATATTACAAATATTTAGATGGCAGCTTGATAAACATGTCAATTTACCTAAACAACTGTATTCAGTTCCCTGCTAGGGCTTATGATCTCCCTGACCAGGCTTTCTAAATCAGATTTATAGTACCAAACGTGGCTCTACTCCTGTGGAGTGAGTGTAAAATCAAGTTGAAGAACAGGTAGTTACCCCAATAACGGTAGTGCCATTTTTGCACTTGGCCTCATAGATCATAGGATTCACAGTTGGGCAAGACCCAATGGTGTCTCTTCTCCCCTAAGAGCCTATGTACCACCCTTCGGAAATTTTTGATTTCTTCAGTTACCCATCCATCATTCAGTAGTGTGCTATTTAATCTCCATATGCAGGAGTGGAGGGTTTCACTGCATGGTAGAATATTTGCCTAGCAAGCTCAAGACTTGGTTCCCAAAACCCCAGAACTGAAAAAAAAAAACCATAAAAAGCAAAAACTCCTAAGAGATTAGTCTCCTTTAATTTACGTAAGTTCTATATTTTCTCTTGCTATTGGTTTCTAATTTTATTCTATTGTGATCAGATAGGCTACATATAATTACTTTACTTTTCCTGAATTTGTTTAGACTTGCTTTGTGTCTTAATATATGACCTATCTTATAGACAGTTTCATGGGCTGCTGAGAAGAATGTATATTCTGCAATATTGGAGTGGAACATTCAATAGATGTCCGCTAAATCTACTTAAGCTACGATTTCATTCTAGACGTTTTCCTCTTCTTTTTTTGTGATGACCTATATATTGGCAAGAGTAGGGTATTGAAGTCACCCACTATTACTGTGCTAAGATTAACCTGTGGCTTCACCTCTAGTAGTGTATGTTTTATGATGTTAAGTATACACATGTGCAGTGCATATATTTTCACAATAGCAATGTCCTCTTGGTAGGTTGTTCCCTTAGTCGGTATGAGGTTACCTTCTTACTAGCTCAGACTTGGTTGTGAATGTCCTTAGTTTGTGCTTGTATAGAAATGGCCTAATTTTTCCCTCAATTTCAAAGGATAGATTTACTTAGTGGTCATCTGCTTTCAAGACTTGAAATGTATTGTTTAGTAACATCCTCGCTTCTAGGGCTGCTGAGGAGAGCTCTGATATTATTCCAATGAGCTTACATTTGTAGATAAGCTGCTCTTCTTCCCTTGGAGTTGTTAATATTGATTCCTGTTGACATTTTGACTATAGAGCCTCATGGGGACCCTTCTCTAATCATGTCTATGGTGTGATAAATGCTTCTTGCATTTGAATGACCATTTCTTTCTCCAAATTTAAGTAATTTTCTGCTATAATTTCATTAAACAGAATCTCTATGCCTTTAATTGTATCTCAGCACTTTCCTTTATCTTGTATATTTTTGAGTTTGGTCTCTTGATTATATTCCAGATTTCTGAGATAATATAGTTGTACTCTTAATGTTCTTCCTTTGAATATAATATTTCCCTCACCTTCTTTCCCCACCCCTGATTGTCTTTGCTCTGCTTGGCCAAGTCTTCCTCTGGTAGTGCTTTACACTGTGTTTTTATTTAACTCTCTGAGTTTTCATTTCCTTTTTTCCATGATGCTGGCCTTTCCATCCTTATGTCTGATTACCTCATCCATTGACTGGCCTTTCCTCTTTGCTGCTGGCTTTCCTCTCTGCAGCCTGAACTGAATTCAGATGATTCTGTGTAACTTCTTTGTGGTCACTGATAAATTTTACTAGTAAACATGTAGCGTCTTCATCCAGCATCCACCACGTGTTTTGGCATCTTTTAATCTGGTAGTTGAGAAGTTAGTATCTTTGGGAGGAGTAATATTTCTTTATGTTTCCTGTATCTGTGTTGTGGTTGGTACTTCTTTGTTAGTTTAACTATATCTCTGTATGTATCTCTATATCTTATTGAGGGATCTTCTTACTGGGTGCTCTTGCTTAGTCCTTATTCTCCCATGTCACTCAGAGAAGAGAAAATGAACAGCTATACAGTATCAAACTATAAAGGACTTATACACTAATTACACTTATAACTGAGTGATATAATACTTTACTTTGTATGACCATAACAAGCAAATGGTAATGCTAATGCAGAATGTGCTATGATGTTCTAAGTCATTTAGGATGAATGTAAAAAGACTAAGTGAATCAAAAAAGGAAGGGGCGGGGAAAGAAAATACAAAGATGAATGGAGAAAAATGTTTTGAGGGAAGAGAAAAGAGCAAGATATTAGGAAAAAAATAAAACAAACAACAACAAAAGATTCCCCAATCATATGAAAGTCAAAAATAAATTAAATAAATATAAGGAGGAATTAAAAATAGAAACATGGAGATTTTTTTATAAATACTACTAAAAGTGCAGCATACTTTAAGATGGGAGACTTTACCAAAGAAAAAAGGAAGGAAGCAAAATATTTAAAGGAAAGGGGGAAAGGTTTCCTAGTAATGAAAAAGGTGTTTAGAAAAGTATATGAATTGAATGAAAGGAATAAAAATGTAAAAGTCATTTTAAATATGAATATTCTTAAATATTACAAAGCGAAAACACTGCGGAAAGTGTGGTCAGAACGGAAGAGGATAAACACGGGGTGAGGAGGCAATAGAGCAGTGAAGGCAGAAGCAGGAGTGTGGGAGTCGCTCCTCCTAGGTCTAGAGACTGACTGGAAAGCTGGGCTTGTGCATGGGAGTCGCTCCTCCTGGGTCTAGAGACTGGAAAGCTGGGCTTATGCATGGGAGGCGGGAGAGTATGAGAACCAGTTGATCTTCTGGGCTCTTGTCCTCTTTATAGTGTATGCTGGTGCTGAGCCGGTCCCAACAAGGGTCTGGTGTCGGTGGGGCTGCCCCTAGTGGCTTCCCTCCCTTGTGCCTCTGCTGGCCTTCCTTAGATATGCAGCTATGAGCTGGGCAGTTTCTCTCACCTTCCTGAGCCTCTTAGGTGATACGCCTGAGAAGGCTGATGTCTGAGCTTGAGGTGATTCCCACACTGGGAGTGTGGGAAGCAAGCACTCTGTATAGTCTGGCAGCTCTTCATATTTCCAGAATCTTCTAAGTATTAATCACTTAGAATTAATCACTGGAATTAAGAGTTCCCAGCCTCTTCAGCAGTGAAAAGCAGATAGGTGGAGCCCAAAGCTGACCACCTGCTGACCTCAGGCACAGAGCTACCAAATTCCAGTATTATTTCCAGTTGATGAGACTGACCCCTGGCCACCAAGGATAGGGTCACGCACTTGACTGCCTGAGCCAAACCTCCTGTGTTCCCACCGTTTTTAGCTTGCCAGCACCCAGGCCTCCTGCTTTTATCACAGCTTCCAGGGCTGTGTCTCACCTTGGTGGTGTGTCAGCCTAAACTCGGGATCTCACAACATTTGTTGCTCTCCTTGGTTTTCAACAGTAGACTCACTCTGGACAGGCAGTACCTGGTCGTTGCCCTTCCATTCAAACCGAGTGGCACAAAGGGAATTCCTTTCCTTCCTACCCCATTCCTAAGGGGATCGCTTCTTATCATAACTAAATGTAAGGTTTGTGAGGGCGCAGGCTTGTCCTAAGGGTAGGACGGCCTCCGGCCTATTAGCTGCAGTTTTCCAGTGCAGTATTTAATGTATGGAATCATATCAGCTGCAAACAAGGATGTTTGCACTGTTGCTTTTCCTCTTTGCATTTCCTTGATCTCCTTCTGTTTCCTTGTGCTCTAGCTAAGACTTAAGACTATGAGATGATCATGTGGCTTCTGTCCTTGGATCTATTTGTGTAGTAGATTGTATCTATTGATTGATATATGCTGAGCCATGTCTACATATCTAGGATGATGTCAAAGTAAATAATCTTTTTGATGTGTTCATAAATTCAGTTTGCCAGTGTTTAGTTGAAAATGTCTACCCCTGCATTGATCAATAATTTTGTTTTCATTCTCCCCTCCTTTGTTGCTGTTGTTGTTGTATCTTTGTCTGGTTTGGATTCAGGATAATACTGGGTTCATTAAAAGAAACTGGCAGTGTTTCTTCCTATTCAAATATGAAGAAATATTAAATATGGTTGTATGAATGTGCACATGTCTGCCTTTCTCTCAACATTTTGCATGGGCAAACCAGCTTAAATAATTTAAGGAGGATTGGGATTGCTTCTGTAAAGTTCTGGCAGAATTTTTCAGGGTATCCATCTGGCCCTGGTCTTTTTTTTTTTTTTTTAAGTTGGGAGATTTTTGACTACTGCTTCTATATCATTGGTTGTTGTGAGCTTGCTTAAATTATTTATTCCATCTTGATTTAATTTGTATAGGTCATACATAGCTAGAAATTCATCATTCTTTTAGATATTCCAGTTTAGTGGAAGTTTTTAGAGTCTATCCTTAAGATTCTCTGGATTTCCTCAGTATCTAATGTTTCCTTCCTCCTCTCTGATTTTATCAATGTGGCTCCTTTTTCACTTTCTTTTGTTTACTTTGGCTAAAGGTTTGTCAATCTTGTTAATCTTTCCAAAGAACAAATTCTTCATTTCATTGATTCTTTGTGGGGTTTTTTTCTATTTCATTAATTTCAGCCCTGAGTTTATTTCTTTTCATATATTCTTTTTTTAAGATTTATTTATTATGTATAGTGTTCTACCTGCACGCCAGAAGAGGGCACCAGATCTCATTATAAACAGCTGGGAGCCACCACAGTGCTGGGAATTGAACTCAGGACCTCTGGAAGAGCAATCATGACACGATTCAACTTTTCATCATTTGCCGAGACTTGCTTTGTGTCCTACTTTGTGGCTGATTTGGGGGAACAGTCCGTGGGCTGTTGAGAAGAAAGTGTTCTCTAATGCTTGAGTGGAAAGTCCTGTAGAAGTCTCTTAGATCCATTTGATTTCTGATGTCATTTAACTTCAGATTTCTCAACTTAGTTTTTTTTCTGAATGATTTCTATATTGTTGGGAGTTGGGTTTTGAGGTCACACATCAGTGTGTTGGGATCAGTCTATGGCCTGAGAGCTAACAGAGTTTCATTTATGAAATTAGGTGCTCTTGCATTTGGTGCATAATTGTTTAGAACTGTAGGGTCTTTTGGGTGGAACTTTCTTTTATTGGCTATAAAAAGCACTTCCCTCTCTCTTTGACTAGTTTTCTGACTTGTTTGGCCTTGGAACTTATTTCGTCACATAGTAAAATAACTCTACCTGCTCTGACTTTTTCTATCATTTGACCCTGATGTGGTATCAATTAATGGTGAAGTATGCTGCTCTGAGGTATCAAAAAGATGGACCCTGTTTTCTAACCCAATTTGGTAGTCTGTGACTTTCAATTGGGGGAATTGAGACCATTGATATTGAGTTGTTTTTAGACAGTGTTTATTAATTCCTGATGTTTTGTTGTGGTGGTGTTTTCTTCAACATCTTCTGATTAGCTGTTCTGGAATTATTTCTTATTCCTCATGCTCTTTTGGGTGCATTTGGTCCTTAAGACAAAAGTATTACTTTTAACTTCCTCTGTGAAGCTGACTTAATGGACACAAAGTCCTTAAATCTCTCTTTATCACAGAAAGTTTGGCTTTCTCCTGTTAATATGATTCATATTTTTTAATATGGAGTTTTTATCTACATGTATATCTGCACACCAGAAGAGGATGTGGAATCCCATTGGACTATAGTTACAGACGGGCGTAATCCTCCATGTGGGTGCTGGGAATTGAACCCAAGACCTCTGGAAGAGCAGCCAGTGCTCTTAACCACTGAGCCATCTGTCTGGCCCCCATGATAGATATTTTTGCTGGCTATAGTAATCTAGGTTGGCATCTGTGGTGTTTCAGAACTAGTAGATCATCAATCTAGGCTGTCTGACTTTCAATGTCTCCTCTGAAAAGTACGAAGTTATTCTGATGGGCCTGCCTTTTATGTGACTTGGTCTTTCTCTCTTGAAGGTTTCAGTGTCCTTTCTTTTTCTGTACACTGTGTTTTGATTATTAAATGACATGGAAAATATCTGGCCCTGTCTGTTTGCTGTTTTGTGTTCCTCTAGCAACTTGATAGGTGCAATATTTAAGAAGTTTTTTTCCCTATGATTTTGTTGAAAATATCTTCTGTGTTTTCAAACAAGATTTCTCATCTTTCATCTGTATGTTCATAGATGTGGTCTTTTTATAGAGTCCCAGAATTCCTGATGTTGCATTCCTGGTTTTGTTTGTTTGTCTAGATTTAACATTTTATTTAACTGGGTGATCCAATTCGCTACCTCGTCTTTGAAACCTGATATCCTCTCTTCTACTTGATCCAATCTATTGAGGCTTTCCTCTGAGCCTTTTGTTTGACTTTCTGAGTTTTCCATTTCGAGTTTTATTTCATTTTGGCTTTTCTTCAGAGATTCTATCTCTTTATTAAATTCTGTTTTCATATTTTAAATTGTTTTCATTATTTCATTCAGCTGTTTGTGTTTTTCTGTCTTCATTCAGACATTTAGTCTTATTCTCTTTGAGTTCTTTTAACATCTTTATAATTGCTATTTTGAAATCATTGTCTAAGTTGTCTTTCTTGGGAAATATTACAATGGGAGTGCTAATTTCTGGACAAGACATGTTGTCTTGGTTACTTATGCCATTTGTATTTTTGCAGTGGGACCTGGGCTTCTATATTTTGGTGACTGGTGGTGGTTATTGGTATGGCTATCTGGTCTGACCTTTGTTGAGTGGGCGTTTGAGTCTTGACTGTTTCCCCAATGTTTTAGCTTGTGGACCAGCCGAATGGTCCTTGAAGTTCAGTCTTGTAGCAAATCTATGTTGATATGTGAATGAGGTATCAGGAGTGGTCCCAGATCAACTAGACAGGTGCAGCTTCGGAGCAAACCTACAGGCTTAGTAGGTTCTTGCAAGCAATCGTAATAAGTCAGTGGCCAGTTTGTTGAGTTCTACAGGTAGTACTTTGGTAGCAGGTAATAGGTCATAGCAGGAGTGGGCAGTGTTCTGTATGGGTGAGGAGTGGGCAGTATTCTGTTCAGGTGAGCCAGAGGATGCCACGCTATCCTCAGGTAGCAACAGGTGGGGTAAATGCTATGCTGGGGATCCCTATCTGAGGTCAGGTACAGGATGCTACATGGTCCCAGGATGGTGTAATGAATGAGTGTGCTTTATTCTTTAAATATACCCCACACCCCGTGTATACCCACCCCCCACTAGGCTACCGCGTATGTTCCATCACTAGCTATAAGCTCCACCCTTTAGTAGCTCATATCCAAGAAGACAGAGATGAGATCTAAATTGGGGAATCACAAGATTTTTCGGAGTAATGAGCTTCTGCTGAGAATGGAAACAAAGAAACGTATTTTAGAGTGGGCGGTCAGAGGCATCCTTCCTGACGTGGCAATGCGCACGCAAAGACAGGATTGACAAGCAACAGACAGCTGTGTGGGCAGGAGAAGGGCAGCCATGCAGAGGGAGCAGCTGGTGCAAATGCCATTAGGCTGTGGTGTATTGGGATATGCTACAGGGAGAGAGCAAACAGTGTGGCTAGGACACATGGAAGAGAGAGAAGGGAGCTGGAAAGGGGCTGGCTCTCAGAGACGCTGTAACCCAGGTGAGACCAACACCCAGAAAAACTAACGGAGCTTCCCAGGCACGCTTTCTGTGTGCTCTGCCCAAGCCCAGCTGGGTCCTCCCTCAGTGGCCTCTTGAAAGGACTGGCAAACCAGGCCAGCTACCAGCTAGGCTGGCATCGAGTGCTAGGTTCTTGGAAAACTTGTAGTAGCTGCCAGTGGTTATCTTGATTCCTGAAAATCCAATTCAAGCCTTGCCCAGGCAGCCCTCCCTGCTCCAGGGGGTAAGCTCGTTCTCTAACCCCACAGCAGCCATTGCTCCCGCCAAAGATAAAGAGCAAAGGTTTTTAGGAACGTAAAATGATAACACACATCAACATTTGTCACTACGCCTGACACAAGTGCCAACTAGAAATCAGGCCTGGCGGCACACACCTATAATCTTAGTACTTGGGAGGCTGAGACAGAGAATCATTGTCTCAGTTTCTTTCCTATTGCTGTAACAAGACACCGTGACCAAGGCAACTTCTAAAAGAAAGCATTTAATGTGTGGGTTCGTACTCCCAGAAGGTTAGAGTCCATGATCAGCATGGCAGGGAGCAGGGCAGCAGCAGGCAGGCATGGTGCTGGAGCAGTAGCTGAGAGCTTACGTCTGATCCACAAGAAGGTGGCAGAGAGAGCTACCTGGGAATGGGGTGGGGTTTTGAAACCTGCAAGCCCACCCGTGGTCACATACCTCCTCCAACAAGAGCGCACTTTCTAATCATTCCCAAACAGTTCTGCCAGCTGAGGAACAAGCATTCAGAAGGATAAGAAGATGGGGTGTTGTAGAAATTTGTACACTGTGTTAATATATATTGGTGTGATTGGTTTAATAAAGAGCTGAAGGGCCAATAGTTAGTCAGGAGGTATAGGTGGGACTTCCGAGCAGAGGGAAGAAATAGGAGGAGATAATCAAGGCGCAGAGGAGACACCAAGATATGGAGAGAGTCAGACATTCAGAATGAAAGGAAGAAGCCCATGTTTTCTCTCTCTCTCTTTCTCTCTCTCTCTCTCTCTCTCTCTCTCTCACACACACACACACACACACACACACACACAGAGAGAGAGAGAGAGAGAGAGAGAGAAATTTGCATACACACATAATTAAAAATAAGATAAATATTATTTTTAGAAAGCCAGGTATAGTGGCACATGCTTTTAGTGCCAGCACTCCAGAGACAGAGACAGGATGATCTTTGTGTGTTCAAGGCCAGCCTGGTCTACAGAGTGAGTTACAGGACTCTTACCTGATCTGGAAAAGCAGCCCCATTTCCTGTGTGGGAGCCAGGAAATGCCTTCTCACTGTGGCCCAGAGAATGTCCTCCTTCAACCTCTTACCTTTGACTTAGTGACACAGTGCTCTAAGACAGTCGGGCCCACTCGAGCAAGTCTTATCCCACCCCCACGCCCATCCGCTACTCAGTCGTGGTCCTCCCACCCATCCCTCTCCGTGCAGCCCTCTTGGAAAGCCAGCAGAAAAGGCTGTGCTGAGCCAAGATGCGGAATCGGCTGGGCCCACGTTGCCACAGGCCTGGCTGGCAGCAGAGACAGATGCACGAGACTTGAGTGACCCTCTGTGCCACTGAATGCAGCCAGGCTACATGGTCATGGGGACTTCAAGCAGCCCCAGCTCACACATGCCGCCCCCCACAATCCCACCACCGGCTGCCTATGCTCTGTCAACTGAGGGAGACTCGGCCTCCGACGTAGGAAACCAAGGACACTGCCAGGATGCTGCCGGGGAGCAGCAGAGTAGCAGGCTAGCTCTGGGAAATGTCACCATTTATTGCTTTTCCCAGTCGCGTCAACCCTCAGCAAACAGACGTTCCAAGTAACAGAAAAGTTATTTTCCAGTTTCCCAGGGTCCTGGACCCAGTAATAACATCTTCCTGAAGGGCAATGGGTCTGTCTTTAACCTCACCCTCTTTAGCAGGTACATAATCTGGAGGCTTCCAGCAGCAACCTGGGGTGTTGTGTGCTCCCTGTGTGCGGATGGTTGGATGCTCGGTCGCTTTCCCTTCTGGGAAAATGCCAGGCCCTCAGGCCTAGGCTCAGCCAGTGCGGGGTGTCTCTTCTTTCCACTGGCTCCTCTGGAAACCCACTAAGTTATCTTAATTACCACTCCTCCTTGCTCTCTGCCAAGAATTGGGGAGATTTATAATTGGATCAGTCAAATATTTACTGTGGTTTATTTCTTTGCCACTGCAGCTTCTTGTAAAAGTTGCATTTTCATGCCACTTCCGGGCATGAGGGATGGTTCACAGGCACGGCCCTTCTCCTGCAAGTCAGCTAGGGTTATTCCTCCAAGGTCAGAGAAGAAGGGGTGGGGAAGGAGGGGGAAAGGGAGGGGGAGAGAGAGGGAGAAGGAAGAGGAGGGGAGGGAGGGATTCAGGAAGGGAGAGAAGGAGGAAAGGAGAAAGAAAGTGCACACTTTGAGGAAGATGGATGTTTTCTATTCCAGGTTACTGTACTGTTTCCCCTTCGTCCCCTGGTATAAAAGAGACAGAGGACACTGTGTCTCCTTTGTTATGACTGGGTTGGCTATATACTCCTAATGCCCTTCAGGGAACTCTGTGGCCTGTTAGAATGTGTCACGCCGTGACCTTTATAGCCAGCTAAGCAGAGCATGGCCCCTGAATGTGTCCATTTCCTGTTCCTGAAGTGGCTGGTCCTGTCCTGAGCCTGAGTTATCAGTCCCCAGTGAAAATGGAGTTCTAGCCAGGCTTCAGAAAATGCTGTCCTTATAGTATCACCCTTGGCTAGCAAGGAGCTTCTAGGCAGAGAGACTGCCTAAAACCACATCCTAGATCGCAAACGCACCCTGAACCAGCAGGTCTCCCTACCTAGAAGCTCCTTGCTAGCTCCCGGACCCTGCCCTGGACTGCAGTCTCCACACTTGGCTCCACAGACCCACGTAGTGTCTCTGGACCCTCCCTGGAGCAGCAATGAACAATGCTTGTGCTGTATCAGCCTATGAGTAGAGAAGCCAGATGTTTCTCTGAAAGAGGACCAGGTGTGTCAACTGGAATGCGCAGGCAAACTGGGAGAGGCACTCTACAGATACCAGAGGGGCAGTTTCACCAATGAATGGCTCTCCACACTCTCGTGGGTAACCCGTCCTCTTCTGCCTGACGAGTGAGGAGAACAAGGCTGGAATCTGCTGCCATCTTGGGGAGTACACGGGAAAGGGAAAGAGAAATGGAGCAGAGAAATCCATGAAGCCTGCAGAAGGGGCAGGTCACCATTTCAGAGGCTGGTTGTCACCAGCGGTGATGGATAGATAGTTCCTGGAGCAGTTCCAGGATCTTTTCCAGGTGCTAATCGTCACATCCAGGCCACAGTTCTCTTGGGCACTGCTGCCGGAGTTTGGTACCAGGCCCTGGCACGCTCAGCAGAGGAGAGAGGCTATATGAGAGATTCGCAGGGCACCTGGTGACAGCATCGAAAGGATTGTGGGGCTTGTATGGCATTGCCCAACTAGCAGTAACGGGACTACAGAGCCATAATGATCTCTGCCACAGCGGCCGCCAAGTTGGAGTGTCAAAGAAGGAAGGGACATGAGGCACAATAAGGGAAGAAGCTCATTCACATGGTTTATCGTGCTGAACTGGGAAGCAGAGTGCTGAGTATCTCTCAAATCTTGGCAGTGTTTATGAATTTCCAAACGCCCAGCCCACAACCCCCAATCACACACACACATTCTAACTGGTCATGCCGGACTGGCTAAAGCTCTCCTCTCCTCTCCCATTTAAAACAGTGCAGTAGAAGACAGAAGCAAAAATCATCATTGGAGACAAAACTGTTGCTTCATCCCAATTTTGTTTCTCTTCACATCATGCATTTACAAGTTGGCTATTTTATTTGTTTGATGTTTAACAAACATTTATCAATCATTTTCTGCTCTGGTCAGATTTGGTAGGGGCGTGACGTCCAATAAAGATGGCTGAAGTTGCGAGTACACAGTTTGTGCGCGTGGCCCTTGTAGTTCCAGGCGCCAAATATATCAGTTCAGTTCGTTCTTAGAGCTGTGTTTTGCTATGGAAACCATTGCCTTGCCTATTGCAAGGACAAGAAGACAGAGGTTCAGGCCCTTGATAGCTTCCGCAAAATGCCAGCAAGCAAGAGAAGACCGGAGCTCAGAGCCCGACCCAGGCAAGCAAACCCTGAAGCTGTCACTCTGAATACTCCAGCAGCCACTGAGTCCCTGTGTCTGCAGCTTACATCCTTCTGTGTGGACTAACGACGGGCACAGGAACAATTGTGTCATTTAGGGAGTAAGATAAGAGCTCAGAAAGTGATGACGTACATAAAGGGATACAGAAAGTGAGATGGGTGGGCCACCGGATGTTCTCTCGCCCTCCCATTCACGCCTTGTTGGAGAACCCATGGCTGGCAGATTTCCTCTAAATGAAAACTGCCCTCTAAACCTTCACAGAAGGCCTCTGAGGAGTCAGCCAAAATAAATGCCCTTCGTCTACTCTGAAAAATGCCTTCTTCCCCAGTCATTTGATTGGCTGGACAGCAAGACCCGCCACTGGTCCTGAGCCATTTCTGTGTCCCTCGGCTAGCCAGCCAGCTCTGCACCGGATGACTGATGCCCAAATTAGTCGTGAGCAATGGCTCCGCACAAGTAATCACCTTCCCCAAACTTTGCCTCCTGTGGGTGATAACTCGGACCCCAGGTGAAGCCTATTCTTCTCCTATCACGACCAAGGAAGGTACAGCCATTGCTCTAGCTCACAGCCGCCTGTAGACACCAGCGTTCATGGTCGGACATTTACGAGGTTGCTAGGGAACAAATGCCTTGGTTACAAAGGTCTCTGGAAGCAGCGTCTGTTTGTCATATCCCTCCAAACCATTTATTTCAGCCCATAAGGACGATGGTGGGCAGTGGAGTGTGGGGCAGAGGGAAGCTCCCCACAAACACTTATTTACTGAGATGTGAGCCGTTTCGTCTTCCCAGAAATGGCCATCTCGCTCCCCGTGTGAACGACTAGAGCCACGTGCCGTCTCCCTGGGGTCCTTCCGAGCTGCGCGTAGGTGGGCCTCAGTCACTAAGTATTTTTTAATTTCTTATCTCCCTGGCACTGCCCTGAGCATTACCTTGTGTCATCCCGGTACTGTATTCCTGACCTTGAGGTGCCACCACCCCTGAGAATAAAAATAGACTCCACGTCAAACAATAGCGAGTGTGGAGTCAGGATTCAAACGTGGGTTCGTCTAATGGCAGAGCCTTTGTGCTTAAGATTACTAAGGCTTTTGATTTGGAAAATGGGCAATTCTGATGAGGGAAATATCAAGTTAGGCAATTCCTGGAGCTTCTGGCTATGAAGTTGGGATGGGGTTATGGCTGATGTCTGCTATGTATGTGGGACTCTTTCCATGGAGGGGAAGGTAGACAGTGCTTTATCCTGCAGAGGTTTTTAATCTGCCCGAAGCTCCGCACTTGGGGTCTTCTCTGAGAGTCAGAGTGTAAGGAACTGTTCTGTGTGGTGACTGTGAGTTTGTGCGATTCATCCATTTCCACTGGGGTTTATCGATTTTCTTGTCAACAGGAAGAAACATCGGTGTCCTCTTTGCCTTCCCTGCGTCTTCCCTGTCCAGCCCCTGGGCAACGCGTGGCTTCTCTCCCTTAGAATGTCCCCCGCGTGCCTGCCCCTCACTTACTGTCCTCATCAAACTCTTTTCGCCTCACGCCTGACTGTCTGCAATCTCCACTTCCTGAACCAGTTTTCCTACTTACTTTCCATTCCCTATAGACCAGTTCATATCCCACCTCCAAAAACTAATTCCTCTGAACGTCCGCTTATCACATCCGTCACTGCCCAGGAGTTTTCAGTGGCTCCCTCTCCCCCGCCCTGAGATTCCACCTGGTGCTTAGAACATGTCTGTCTTGGCTAACGCTGGAGCCTTCGCTCCCTCGTCCCCAGAAACCTTAGCTGAGCTCATCTCTAGCAACTTACAACCTGGTTTCCACAGAAACGGGCTTCAACATTTAAATGTTGCTTTCTTTCAGACCAGGCACTATCAAGGCAGAAGTATCATAGCTGAACAGAACTTACTTTGCCCCGATTTTTGCTTTGCCACTTAGGAAGTGTGTGACTTTAAACAAAATGCTTGGTTTTTCTGAACTTTAAGCCCCTAACCCTGTAAAATATGCACACAGCCCGGAGCACAGCTCTGCATGTAAAGTCTAGCATGGGAATGGCCCTGCATTCAATACAAAACAGAGAGAAAATTACCGATGTGTGCTTATGACCAATAGAAATAGGATTAATAATAATACAGAGTCAAGATATAGCTCGGCGGAAGAACACTTGTCTAGCATATATGTGAACTCAGGTTTCGTTCCCAGCACTACAGAATATAAATAAAAATTAAGTCTGGAGTTTGAGCAAGCACCTATAAATCTAGCTACCTGAGAGGCTGATGCACAAGGATCACAAGTTCAAAGACAACCTAAGAAAGCTATCCAGACTCCATCTCAAAATAAAAATAGAACAAGGATAGAATTACAGCTCAGTAGCAGAGCCCTTATCTAGCATCTGCAAGGCCCTGAGTTCAAACCCCAGTACCACTGAAAATTAATTAATAATTATCATTATAGGTGTAATAAGTTATAGCTGACACTGTTTCACGACTTATATGGCTAATTTTACTTTATAAAAGCATAGTTAAAAATTACTTTCCTATTAGCTGATGGGCAGTGCTGACTAAGGGTACAGGTTGAAAATGGGCCTTACACCCTGTCCTCTCTCTGCTCCCCAGTATGACTTCATGGAACGCCTGGATGGAAAGGAGAAGTGGAGCGTGGTGGAGTCGCCCAGGGAACGCCGGAGCATCCAGACCCTGGTGCAGAACGAGGCCGTGTTTGTGCAGTACTTGGATGTGGGCCTGTGGCACCTGGCCTTCTACAATGACGGCAAGGACAAGGAGATGGTTTCCTTCAACACAGTCGTCTTAGGTAGGTCTGGGGCCCCTGAGGGGAAGCTCTGTAAAGGGCGGGATGGAAATGATGGGGGCTCTCCATTGTATGGGAAGGCAGGCTGCATAGTCTCTGCGCTTGGCTCTGACTGCACATGAATTCCATGGGAACCAGCAGGAGTCACTACCAGACCTGAGAATGTCTGAATCAGACAGCTGGGGCCAAGTACCGTGCGGCCAACCAGAGGTTATCAGCTGCTTTTCTATTGCTGTAGCAAACGCCATGACGAAGGCAACTTGCAGGAAGAAGGGTTGATTTGGAGCTTGTGTAAATTGGTAACAGTCCTCCACTGTCGCAGCAGGGATGTGTGGCCGCAGGCAAGCATGGCAACTGGGGTTGTGAGTCAAGACTGAGGGCTCGCATCTCCAATAGCAAACAGGAAGCAGGGTGTACACCAAATAGTGCGAGTCTTTGAAACCTCAAAGCCCACCCCCAGTGACATACCTTCTCAGCCTCCCCAGATAGCCACCAACTAGGGACCAAGTTTTCAGATGCCTGGACTCTGGGACGTTTCATTCAAATCACCTCGTTGAGCACATAGCTGGGCTTGTTATCACTTCCCTTCCCTACTCATGAAACAGCGGCAATGCTGGTATCACCTTCCATGCTCCTCCTAGGAATAAAGAATGCCTTTTTATTTCTAAGTCTGTAGCAGAGCCAAGAAACACTGGCCATTCATATCAGCTGTAACCTCTTAAAAATTGAGAGTATGTCAAAAACAACAAAAAAAAGGCTTTTTTTCTCTTAACTTAAAAAGACAGCAGGGGAAAAGATACAGATGTTTTTAAAAGTCATATATTAATTCCCAAACAGGAAGGCCTCAAAATGCTTTAATACAATGCTTATCACTTTGGACATGTTTTAGGCCTGCTTTTCTCTAGGCATGAAGATAAAAGCTAAGGTTTAATCCAAAATTGCCTCTGCCGAGTGCTTATAAACCCCCCCCCCAAAGAATGATTCCTTGTAAAGAATCACGTTTTTCTAGAAAACCCTTGAATTTTAACATTAGAAGGAACCACAGTGACCATCATTTAGGTTATGAGTTTCCATCTTCTGCTGATAACTGATCCATACAGAAGCTCCGTGAGTCAGCAGGCGACTGTGCTGTTCCACTGAGGACTAAATTGAGTTCTGAGGCGCTAACTGGGGCCTCAGGGTCCCAAGATGTGGAAATGCCCTTCCCTCCTGAGCCCTGGCCATCATCATCATGTACCCCAGCTGCCGTTCACCGGGGATTTAGGATTCACTAGAGGGATGGAGTTAGGGCATTCGTGAGAAAAGGCCCTCAGAGAGCAGGACTAAGTCCCAGATTTTCTTTCCCACATTGTAGCTGGGTGAGTCGCCTTGGGCCTCATTCTCCTGACTAGGAAGATGAGATGATCCTATCCCAAAGGCTAAAGTGAGGATCACCATGAATGAACCTGGCCTGCATCCAGCAGTCACGAATTGAAGCCTGTGGCTTTAGGAAAGCACCTGGAAACACTGTTAATCTACTTACTACATTGTAGAACTTCTCTTTGGGCCCCCACATGGCTTTCTCAAAGAATTTCTTATTCTTGAAGGATCTATGTAATCCATCCTGAATGTCAGACTGCAATTCTTTCTCAGTAACCACATTAGAATTGTATAAAATCACGTATTTTGGGTAGTGACCATAGGTCTAAGGTTGATCCTTATTCTTTTTCTAAGGAAAAATGGGCCCTCCGAAGGCTAGCCAAATGTTCAAGAGTAGAAGTTGGCACACTGGAGCCCAGGGGCCGAATCTGGCCCACTGCCTGTTTTTATAAATAAAGTTTTATTGGCACACGGCCACATTCATCTGTTTGCATGTTGTGTGTGGCAGCTTTCCCACTGTTACAGCAGAGCTGAGTGTTGCAACAGGGACCATATGGCCCACCGAGCCTAAATAGTTACTATCTGTCCCTTCACGGGGAAAGTTTGCCAACCTATGCTCCAAAGCCATGTCATAACTTAGTCTACTGGAAGTCATAGAGGAAGCTCCCAACAGATGGGAAATCTCTAGGGTGATGTTAGGTCCCAACAGGGGAGCGAAGTAGAACAGCAGAGACAAACTTACAGAAGCAAGGAACGAGAAACAGAACTGGGACTAGAATGAGAAGATCACGATGAGCGATGACTTCCCTTTCGCCTCCTGGTGTTTAAATTCTCAAAGTACATGACAGAGCATGCGTGGCGGCTGGCTTGGTGGGGAGGTGTGGAAAGACGGTCACCACAGCAGCGGCACAGGGTGCCGGATCACGTGTTCACCCTCGCCATGTGCCACTGGCGTTCTTCAGCTCACGCAACCCCCAGAGTAGCCATGGTTGTGGGGGAACCACTGTCCCTCTGTCGTTTGGAAATGGAGGATGGCAAGGCTGAGAATGTAAAAGGATTCACCCAAAACCACAACACCAGAGAGTTGACGTCAGAGCGCAGACTTTGCACGGCTGTGCTCTTAATCCTGAATTTCTTTGGGATCTAGCCAAACGCATCGCCTTCCCCTGAAACCACCAGCTTTCTGGGGTTACCTTGCAATGGCGTCTTGCCCCATTTCCTCACCCTGTATAGACACGGAAAGGTAGCCTGGAGACTACCTCCACCCCCAGTCATTACCCTCCCTACCTGTCAAAGCTGGAAATAGCAATTCTCCCCCAGAGGGTTCCTCTCATCTACGCTGTAGCTCAGAGACAGAGTCAAAGATAATCAGCCTAATAGTTGGGCAGACATCTTGATAGAGCAATGATAGCAATTGGCCTGAAATGTGGGAAAAGAACAGTGTTTTCTTTGGTTCGGAAGTTCTTTCCCACACACCTATCATCAGGACATTCTCCCTCAAGAGCAGTCAGGGGCAGGAAAACCCCCCATGATGGGAAACAGAAGGAAAGCATTAGATGGGTGTGGGGCGATCTCACTATAGACACCCATGACTCAGGACTCTGCCGTCTCCTCCGGAGAAGCAGCCTGCCTCTCAGAAAAGAGCATCCTCCTGGAAACCACAGAGGCATGTTCTAGAAGCACACTGTGAGCCCCCACTGTATATAACCCCAACTCCTGGAGCCGGGAAGAGCTCGGTGGTGGAGTACTCACCTGGCCTGTGCAAGGCCCTGGTTTCAAATCTCTGCACCACCACAAAAAACAATAATTAAAAAAAAAATATTTGAATTCCTAAGCATACCTTCATCTCCACTGTTTCTTCCACACAAAAACTTAAACCATGTTGATTCAAAGAGAATAATCTTATAATTGGAAATGGGACTGAAAAGGGCAATACATTTAGAACTTAACCATCTCTGTGTGGGTTCCCTCCCCCCAAAAAATATAAAAATGGTTCAAATATAAGACCACAGGAAAAGTAAATGTTCAGTAAACTCCATTATAGTTTTGTTCACTACAGATTCTCTCCCTCTTAATCATGTACACACGCACACATTGACACACTTCTGTGACTTCTAGCCACTGTATAGCAGGCACTAAGGACCTCGGGCATTGATGGCATCTGGCCTCATCTTGGGAGAGGGGAAGAGACATACTTGAAAAATTAAAAAAAAAAAAGATAGACCATCATAAGCCAGTGAGAGAGGTGACAGGAACAAAGGAGACCAAAAGCCCACATTGAGGAAAGGGAAGGAAGAAGTCACCCAGAAGTCAGATGACATCTAAGCTGAGGCCTAAGGACAAATGTCCCCAGCCAGGGCCATGCAGACAAGTAGGGAGCATGCAGAGACCTCTGTCCCCCTTATACAGAACCATGGTGACAAGGAGCTTCCCAGACCCTTGCTGCTTTATGCCTGAAAATACCAAGTTGGGAACTAGGGACACGGGTCCCAGAGCGACTCAGTTCTACCCAAACACCCAGGTTGCCATGATCAGTGAGAAGCAGTCACTACCTCATGGTAGGAACAACTTCCAAAACCACAGGCTCCACCATGCCAATCCTCTCCTTAGAGTGCACACATGTTTCCAGGAGCCTCAGAATAAGATCCGACTTGTGTGGTGAACTGCGGGGCCCGAGACAGTCTCCACCTGCCCCTTGCCTAGATCTCTCCAAACTCATGTCACTCTGCTCTTGGCTCCCCATCTCCAGTCACTCTAGATTCAATTCACCTTACAGCCTTTGCCTAAGCTGCCCCACCTACCTTGAATTCTCACCCACCAGTTCTCATCAGCTCGTTACAGTTCATCCTTCCTCGGTACCGAGTGAAAGAGGGAGGCCCACCCTACCTACTCCCTCTAAGGGGCTTCCCTCTCTTACCCCTGAGTAGACCACTCTCTGCCAAGAGCTTACTGTAATTTTTGTTCATGTATTTTTTTTGGGGGGGGCAGGGTTTCTTGTATTCTCTGTGACAGTGGAAAGTAATGAGGGGAGAGCCTGTATCATTCCACGAGCCCCTGCAGTTCCTGGTGTATAACGGGTGCTCAGTCAATACACTGTACCCTATGTTGAAAGTGTGAAGGGTCTGAGATCTTACCTAAGTACAAACTAACACATCAGTCTGCCACTGCTTCCTGGGTGTCATCAGAAGACATTAGGCTGCAGGATGGGTTGGGGAGATGTCTCGGCCAGTACAGCACTTGATAGGCAAGCATGAGACTGTGAGCACAACCCTAACATCCACATAGAACTCCAAGTACAACAGTACGTGCCTGCAGTCTCAGTGCTGAGGAAACAGAGTCAGGAGGATCCCTGTGGATTGCTGACTAGCCAGGCTGGCAAGATCAGCAAGCTTACAATTTGGTGAGGGAAAAATAGGAGGTGGAAAACAATAGGGAAAGACACTGAGCACGGCTCATGCCTGCTCAGGATGTGCTACACATGTGTACACAGGACTCAAGGGTCACAGACAATGGATTTCAAACCCTGATGCCTATGGGGTATCGAGGAGTGAACCTGGTGATCCAACATGTACAGCTCCCTCGCAGGAGAGAAGCCCTGAGCTTCCTGAGGCTGGGTCCAGCGTGGGTTGTAAAAACGCTTATCTTTCAATCCAGAGAGGGGCATTCGCTATTAAACTTGGTGATCCTGCCCTTTACTCTGCAGAGATATTTCCTTTGTCTGCCCAGGCCATACATAGATGGTATTGGATAGATGTTCTGGAATATTCCAGAATACCCCAACAGTGTAGGCTTCAGCTCCCAAGACATGTAGAAACAGAAGTAGGCCCAGGCACACCAGTCCTCCAAACATGCATGAGATTTCTAACTTTGGTATCTATGGAAGCACCCTGTGCCCTTTGAATAAAAGATGAGCTCGCAAAACCTGCAGCTACTGTGCAGGCTCCTCAGCCTCTTAAAGAACTCACCCAAAGGAGCTGGAGCTGGGCTGTGAACTTTTAGACATCAAGAAAACTAGCAGGGTGGGCTTTATAGTCTTTTATGTATTTGGGGGGAAGAGGAAGAGGAAGAAGAAGAAAAAGAAAGCAAACCCACTCACTGAGTTTCCTCAGAAACAAAGAACAGCTTGATTCAAGGTAATAGAAGTGAATGCTAGAGAAAGATGGCTGGAATGCACCGTTTGAGCACTCAGTGTGGGAAGGAGTGTGTGAAGAACACGTCGATACCGCTCACGTGACTCCTTCACGGCACCTTCCTTTCCTCAGGTTGGGTCATGTCACGTGTTGGACCTACTGGCTCATATTTTTCTCTTCATCATCTTTGTTGTTTGGAATCTGAAAGCTTGGGTGTGTCTTGTTTGAATTTAGAACAGAAAGGATCATTTTGAAAGAACATGCCCATCTGAATCGACATGAAAAAGTTCCAAACTAATCCCCTGAAAGATGAGATGACATTAGGGATAAGGAGAACCAGGAATAAGATTCTAGTGCAGGGTAGAGCAAGCAGACTAAGTGGTGTTCACAGAATACTTTCTGTGAACACAAAAATTAAGTTTAAATAACTGTTATTGAGGTGGGGGACTGGAGAGATGCCTCAGAGGTCAAGAGCCCTGGTTGTTCTTCTAGAGGACCCAGGTTCAATTCCCAGCACGTGCATGGCAGCTCCCAAACATCTGCAACTCAAGTCTCAGGGGATCTGACACCTTCTGGACTCCAAAGGCACTGCACACACGTGGTACACAAACACGCATGCAGGCAAAACACCCATACACCTGAAAGGTTTAAAAAAAAAAAAGACTGTATAGAACCCAATGCCTGCTTCTTGCAGAACCCTAAAACATGCATAGGGGAATATAAGACTTAAGTATAGCCACACATCAGTTAAGATAGGGATGCACTCATGAGCAAATTCCTTTCACTGTGGCACACACATCATGAAGCACTCACACAACCTGAGAAGGCTGCAGGGTGCTGGCCCACACTGCCCAGTATGTTGTCCAGCACCAGCCACACCTCACCTGCAGCTCCTAATTCTGCTTGTCTTTTTCTTATAATTCCCCAAGGCGGAGAACATTTTTGCATTCCAAGTCTGAGATTAGGATGCTCTATACCTGAGAATAGAATCCTGGATCCTTTATTTCAAGCCACAGCTTAAATTAGTGGAGCAACTTCAGGGTGAAGGCATGGCAGACAGGTTTTTAGTGCCTAAAAACCTTTCGATATCCAGATATGGAAACTTCCATAGTATTTAAATCCAAATTGACAGTTTCTTCAAAAATAAATAAATAAATAAATAAATAAATACAACAACAAAAGGGGGCCTGGAAAGATGGCTCAGTAATAAGAGCACTTCTTGCTCCTGCAGAGGACCTAGGTTGAGTTCCCAGCACCCACATGGTGGCTCACAACTGCCAGCCAACTCCAGTTCCAGAGACTCTAACACCCTCTACCGGCCTTCATGGGTACTACATGTGTACAAAGCACGGATACAAGTAGACCAAAAACTGGTACACAAAAAAATATAAATAAATCTTAATAAAATAAAAAGAATAAAAACTGTGCCTGGCCCTGCAGTCCAGCATGGGTTCGCACGGGCACAGCGCTGGTTACCTCCACGCTTTGCTCATTTTGACCTTGACGTGGCCTGTTCCCTGTTCCCTTCACTCACCCTTGATCCTCACCACCCCCTTTTGGGTCGTTACAAAAGGCAGGTTATTAAATGACCACACAAGTGTGGCGGAGAAGAAGGTCATCGCTCCATCTCTCTCTTTCAGATTCAGTGCAAGACTGTCCACGTAACTGCCACGGGAATGGTGAATGCGTGTCCGGACTGTGTCACTGCTTCCCAGGGTTCCTAGGCGCAGACTGTGCTAAAGGTACGTGTGTCCACCACACCCCTGCAGAGTGGTGGGAGAAGGAGTGCCCTGATCGCCTTCCCATTAAGTCCTTTGTGCGTGAACTTTGCAAACCCACGCATGCGCCAAGGCTCCCTATTTGGCAAGGAGCCGGTTTTGATATATGACCAGCGGCCAGTGTGTCTATAGGAGTAAGGCAGGCAGCCTTGACACTGAGGTGTGCTGAGAAGAAAGATTTGCTAAAAATGAGATGGTCGGATTTCCTGTAAAAGCAAAAGTGAATTACCATCACTCCTTTCTTATAATCATTAGCTTCTATGTAATGGGAGATTAAGCATCTCAGGGTTAGTGAATTTCATTCATTCTGGCCAGCTACACTCCTAATCTAGGAAGTGCTATTTATCTTTGTGGAATTGGTTTTAAATTGTATTATTAATTTATCTAGACTGCTTTGCAAAGAATGGCTGGGGCCTTGGGATTCTTGGGGGAAAGGTAATTTAAGAAAGAAAATGACTCTCTAAAGAACAAGGAATTTAGAGGCTACACACCTGGCTTGGAAGAGACCTTCAGTGTGACCTTGAATTGGCTCTCAGGGTTAAGTGTAGTTGGGGCACACACACACACACACACACACACATATACACACACACACACATACACACACACACACACACATACACACACACACACATACACATACACACACACACATACACACACACACACACAGACACACACACATACACACACACACACACACACACACACACACACGGGTATCCAGAACACCACAAACACATTCACAAGTGTTGCGCTGTCCTTTTCTGTTTCGTTTCTAAAATGCATGATACTGCGTGTAACACAGAGTGCCCACTGGCAAATGGGGAAATGTGAAAATCAGCAAGGGGACATTAAGAGACCTCGCTCAGCTTGAGTTTTCCGGTCTCGACTTTGCTAGTACACATCTCTGCCTCTTGGTGACCTTGTGCAAGTCAGTCAGCATTTCCGAACTTTGACTTCCTGATCTAGAGAAGGGAGCATGACGTCAGAAGTCCGATGCGGGTGGTGTAGATACTTACAAAGCAGAGTACCAACAAGTGCGCAGTAGTGAGTACCAGCGGGGTACTAAGTACTACTCGTAATTTTGTGTCTCAGTAGAGCCCATTGTAAGGGGCCAAAGGGGTTGGTTTTGTGGCTATTTATATTTTAATTTGTTTATATAATCAAGTCATCTTTTTATCACCTTTATTTGCATTTCACTAAAGATTTCTGCTTTGATATGAAAAATCACTAAAACTGCTACGACATAAATAATATCATTGCTTTGTTCAATCCTCAAATCTCTTCCTCTGGAAAATAACATCTAGATACTCTCCGTAACTTAAAAGATTTGAGATTTGCATCCTGATGAGCACTCAGTGTTAAGTGAATGAGACTTTTATATCCCAGAATCCCTGGCATTGGCGACCATGTAAGTGACATTCCTTCCTAAGACATCTTGTCTGTCCCATAACATACAGGTTTGGTCAACTTCTCAGATGTGGAAAGACAGAAAAGATGAAGTCTGTGAACAGTTCCCTTAGCTGTGTTTGGCAGAGCACACTCACGCCCCAAGACACAGGGTCATACCCACAAGGAGAACAGCCCACTATCGGCCCCTTGCAGTGCTGGCTCCAAGGGGTCCAGTGGGGTGGAGGTTGATCCTGCATTGCCATGTCGAGTGCTTTTCCTAGGGACGGCTTAGAGGAAGGCAAGCCTCAATATCGTCTGGATGGCTTTCTTGTGTAATCTAATTTTCCTGAGAGTGAAGGCATTAATGAGAGGAAGGACTGAGTCGCCCTTTTATATGTGGCTGCAAATGGGCCGAACACTCAGCCGCGCGGGGCTGTGAGCTGTAAGTGTGTATTAACACTGACACACATCGATGTATTATTAATCCTAAAAACCATGTGTGCTCTGATTGCACGTCCAGTCGCTGGCCTTTCAGACCCAAGTACGCGGCCAGTTAAGAACTCTCCGCTCCGAATCCATTTGCAGACGCGTGTCCATTCTGCGTTATGGATCCGTAATGGAGTGTACATTCAGCTGCTTAAAAGGACTCTCGGCGTGTGTTTTGCATGCGCCTCCTGTGCTGTGGCTGGGCGCACCCTCCAGGCGTGCATTAGCCATAGAATATAATTGATCCTTGTGAAAGAAATATTGAGTGGCTGTTAAGAGGAGTTACTCCTTCCTACTCAATCGCCGCTCCTGAAATCAGGCTCTGAACTTGTATGCATATTTTAATTTAACTGTTGATGCATATGATGGGTAAAATTGAGGCGCTTAAAGAATGAAATTGCTTTCTGCTGTATCCCTCATTTATTGTAGGCAAAGTTGGTTTAAGAGTATTGGAAGCAACTGCCTGCCTCTCTGCCCTAACAGCGCTTCCTCCTTCATGCTGTTGAAGCGGCCACAGGTCAAGTTGCTTTGTTATGAACCATGTATGCTTCCTTCCGGTTCCAAGCTCTTACTTCCCAAACTTTGCCATCAGTACTTTTACTAACTTATTTTTAAATCAATTCATTTAATTTAAATTAATTCCTTACACATACACAGATATATTTCTTTTAAAAAGAACAATGCCAAAGCAAAAATTGAAAAAAAGACTAGAATCAGTTGCCATGAATATAAAATGTGAATGCCCCTTTAAAAGTAACCAGAGAGTTGCCAGGTGGTAGTGACACACGCCTTTAAACCCAGCACTAGGAGACAGAGGCAGATCTCTGAGTTCAGG
Organism: Microtus oregoni; assembly: GCF_018167655.1. Taxonomy (NCBI): domain Eukaryota; kingdom Metazoa; phylum Chordata; class Mammalia; order Rodentia; family Cricetidae; genus Microtus; species Microtus oregoni. The sequence goes on from NW_024543086.1 coordinate 12,182,506, forward strand.
GCCAGCCTGGTCTACAGAGTGAGTTCCAGGACAGCTAGGGCTATTAGGGCTATTATACAGAGAAAACATATATATATATATATATATATATATATATATATATATATATATATACAGAGATTTGTCTTCTTTGCCACATTTGTCTTTTTTGAATATTTAAGCCAAGTCATCTTCTAACCTTTTATGACTCACCAAGTACCCAGTAGTAGTAAGCTGAGAGGTGGCGATGCATATCTTTAATCCCAGTATTCAGGAGGCAGGGGCAGGTTGATCACTTTGAGTTCGAGGCCAGCCTGGTCTACAGAGCGAGTTTCAGGACAAGCTCCAAAGCTACACAGAGAAACCCTGTCTTGAAAAACCGAAGGGGGAACATGAATTATAAGCTCAATGTCCTTTATTTATGGCTAGAAACCAAATATGAGTGAGTACATCCCATGTTCCTCTTTTTGGGTCTGGCTTACCTCACTCAGGATAGTGTTTTCTATTTCCATCCATTTGTATGCATAATTCAAGAAGTCCTTGTTTTTTACTGCTGAGTAATACTCTAATATGTATATATTCCATACTTTCTTCATCCATTCTTCCGATGAAGGGCATCTAGGTTGTTTCCAGGTTCTGGCTATTTCAAACAATGGTCAGAAAAAGCATGGGATAATTCCGGACTAGCTGAACATAGCAGACAATGAGGAATACTGAGAACTCAAGAACAATCGCAGTGGGTTTTTGATCCTACTGCACGTACTGGCTTTGGGGGAGCCTAGGCAGTTTGGATGCTCACCTTACGAGACCTGGATAGAGGTGGGAAGTCCTTGGGCTTCTCACAGGTCAGGGAACCCTGATTGCTCTTCGAGCAGATGAAGGAGGGGGACTTGATCGGGGGAGGGGGAGGGAAATGGGAAGCGGTTGCGGGGAGGAGGCAGAAATCCTCAATAAATAAATAAATTTAAAAAAAAAAAAGAAAGAAAAACCGAAGGGGGTGGGGAATCCAGTAGTGAGGGCTGGGGCTGTAGTAGCGTAGAGTGATGGTCTCAAATGCATTAATGCAATACATGAGGTCCTGCGTTCGATCTCCAGCACTGCAAAACAAAAAACAAAACAGAAGTCAAGAACCCAGCCATAGACCCCGAATATCCATCCAAAGCCTGACTTCTTAGGGAAATCCAAGTTTAAGCACCTCGTCCCATAGGCGCTGGCTTCCAAGAATCAAAGAATGCCCTGAGTGCCCATGTGTGAGAAGGGATTCGCAAACAGCTGCCTGGACTGCTTCCCGCAGGGGAACTCTAACCCCAGCTCTGATGCTGATCTGATACTGAAGCCTGCACTCCCACTACTCCCAAATCCTAAGTATGTGCTGGGCACTGTGCAAGTCATTGACTGCATACTATCTCATCTGTCCACAGAGCAGCAATGTGACATGGGTCAGAGTTTTACCAATCTTCCCCACACCGATTTTTTTAAGGCTTTTTGCATTAAAAATGGTAAAGAAGGCTCAGTGGGTAAAGGTATTTGTCAACAAAACTCACAGCCTGAGTTCAGTTCCAGGGACCAACATGATGGAATGAGAGAGCTGAGACCTGAAAGTTATCTTCAGACCTCCATACCTGTGCATACGCACATACGTGTGCACACACACGTGCACACACACATGCGTACGCACACATACACCTCTATACATACACACACATACACACACACAAACAGTAAATATAATTTAAAATTTTTCAAGTAACTTAAAATATAAAGACAAGTTACCAAAACAGGAGAATTTCTAAACACAGCCCCCCCCCCCCCAAGCCTCTATAAGGTCAGCATTTTAAATTTAGACTTCAAAAACAGAGACTTAACACCCATGCAGTAATTTTAACTGACTTATAGACTTTTCTTTCCACTTTTGCCTTCCACTCCTGGTTCAGGATCCCACGCTTTGTTTCGTTATCATGACCCCTTGGTCCATCTGATCCATCTAACCCATGATAGTTCTTTAACTCTTCTTGTTCATGGCCTTGGCCCTTATGAACAGCATTGCTTAGGCAATTTGTACACATCTCTCAGTCTGGGCTCGTCTGCTACATTTTATGACTAGACTGAAGTTACACATTTTAGATACTATTTACCCTTCAGTGAATTACATAAGTGACGAATGAAGCTCCTATGCAAATATGAAGGAATGTTGAATATGGTTGTATGAATGTGCACGTTTGCCTTTCTCTCGATATTTTGCATGGGCAAACCAGCTTAAAGGCCCAACTCCATTGGTGTTGTACCGTCTGTCAGTGGCCAGGAGAAGTCCCAGTCACAAGCAACTTTTAAGCCCAAGAAACTGGTGTTAGCAGGGAGTAGCCTGAAGCTGATAGAGGAAGGTCACAGGACTAGCAAGAGCAGTTGGCTCTCAGCCTCTGCTGCCCACAGCAGCCTGACCCATCTCCTGGCTGGAGCCCACCACCGCTTTCCTTCTCTCTGGATTAAACCACTGCAGGAGACATGAGCACAAGATCCCCCACACACATCAGGAATGCACGGCACCTTTGTTCTTGTTCTGACAGCTGTACCCCCAAATGCCTTGGGTTCTGCCAGTCTGCTAGCGTAGGCAGCCAGCAAACTCGGGCCCTCCTGCCAGGGGGGAGAATGTGCCACGTTAGCAGGCGCAATTCTCATCACATTTAAGCGACCTGGTGTGTGTCCAAGTGACAGAAATACAGATTTACTCTCTTGACCTCACACGGCGCACTCCGTGCCCTCAGATGTGCGGTGCAGGCAGCCGTCCCTTGTCTTCTTATAAACCTGCCAGTCTGCATCAGGCGTCTGAAGTCATCCTTCCACAGAGCTGGGGACCATCAGCACACATTTATGGAGCGCTCATTCTGCACCCCTGCTGTCCTGGGGCTCCCAGGGGCACGGAGGTCAAAAGGGACCTGACCCTCAGTAGGAACATTGGATGCTTCTAACGTGACACTCCTAGTCACTTGAGGGAACATAACCATGCAAATGGAGACTGCTGCATGAAGAGCCAGAAACACAAGGTGCGCAGAGCAGCTCTGGGCCCTGCTTGCAGGAAATAAGGAAATAAGCGGCGCGTTTTCCTACCCTGCGATGGGAAACTGTGAATGCCCAGATGTTACTAAGGGGGAGAGCAGGAGGGTTATGAGGCACAGAAGTGGTATATTGTAAGCAGTGGAGGGGGGAAAGGGGCACTCAGGATCCTTCAACAGCCTTGGAAATCACATCGAAAGAGGAAGATGAATATAAAAGATTTATCGTAACAGCAGGCCCTAAAGATGGAGACAAGGCAGACCACACCACACAGAGGCTACATGGAAGGTGGCCCCTAGAGTGAGACAGATCAAACAGGTGGGAAGCAGAACTTGAACCCGTGATCAAAGGCACTTACTGGGGATCAGGGTAGATTTGCCATAGCCGGTGTAAGGGAATGTCGCCAGGCCCCACCCTCGAGGGAAGGGGTGACAGAGACCAGCTTGAACACACAGGTGCATTCAGTAGCCTGGGCTAGGTTCCCACATCCTGTTAGTGGAAGTGTTGTGCCTTCAAGAAGAATTAAAATTTCTAAAGTTGATTCTTTTTTTTCCCTCTTGTTGTTTTGTGAGAGGAAGTCTCACATAGTTCAAGAAGACCTTGAACTCCCTCTTTAGTTGAGGCTAGCCCCAAATTTCTAATCCCCTTGCCTCCACTCCCAAGTTGCTGAGATTACAGGCATATACCACCATACCTGTTTTTTTAAAAAAAAAAAAAGAAATTGAAAAGTATACAGTATAGTGGTATTTATAAAAGTAGTCAGTTAGTAAAAAGAGAAAGAGAAAAGTCTCAAAGAAACTCCAATGAGGGAACTGTGGTGAAGAATCACGTCCACCGTGACGTAGATGAAGGAATCTGCTCAGATGCTGTCTACTTCCCAATGGTTTGTACCTTTCCCCCCTCAGTTGATCCTCCAGCCCAGCTATCATCCCACTTCTCGTCTGAGGCACGGGTCACCCCCCAGCCTTCCTGTCATGGCTATTCCTCTTGCGGGGCTCCCTCAGCGTTGCAAACCCGTTTTCTGGGGGCTGGAGGCTCTGGGTTATTATTCCTTTTCTTCTTTTTTACTTTCATTTCAAGGCCTTGCATTGGCTTGACTTTTCCTAGACTTGCGTGCAGACAAAGTCCCCCTGCTTTTCAGAAGTGAGCTGAGACTCAAAGTCTCAGCTTAAACTCAAGCGCCTCTGAGGACTTATTTAGGCTGAACTGGAGTCTCCAAACACAGTAGAGCCGTAACAACCGGGAGCCACAGCTGTTAGGTGACTCGAATTTAGTAACTATTAGAAACGACAACTCCTGCTGCCAAACAGCTGTCAACAGAGCCCCAGAAATACCACAAACTTGGGAACATAAAGTTTGGTGGGTTTTTTTTCCTCTAGGGGTGAGGCTCAGCTCCTATCTAGTTCTGTGGAGCCTTGAGGAGGAGGGAGTGAGGACCTTGCTATTTCTCTCCAGACAGGCAAAGGCACCCCCACCACCCAGGCCCTCTTGGCCACACTCCAGCCCCTGCATCAAGCTGCCACCACGATCATTATCACTGACATTTATTGAGTTCTTATTGTGTGCAGACCAACTCTGAGAAGCTGCATAATTGTCACACCACCAGTGATGCTCTGTAGGTGACAATCACCTCAGAGATGAAGAAAATGAGGGGCCCAAGAGGTTGAATAACTTGCTACCATTACCCAGATTGGAAGTAGAACTGCTGAGATTCAAACCAACAGCTGGGCCTAAACCCCTCACGGCAGACCAGCCATGAGACAGGCTTCAGAGAGATAAGGGATAACAAAACAGGGGTTTGCACAGTGTGCCGTATTAGTCTGTAGTAGGGTTCTGCTCTTAAATCTGGGGGTGTAAGGACAATAAGAACATGGTTAAGGTTTATTAGCAGAGCCACAGTTTGACACCAAGGCCATTTGAGGCCAACCCTGGTGCTCCAGCCGTGTTCGCTGAGCAGCCCCAGGCAGGTTTCTTCACCCTCGTTTCACCCTTTGCCAGCTCTTCCATTCCAGGCCTCCACGCTGTCCTCAGGTCCCTTTCCCTGTGTAGTGGCCACCAGCCTCTCCACATGACTTTTCTCCTCAGCATTTCTGGCGCACTCTCAAGCCTCTTCCCAGCTGTAGTTGCTCCCCTTGAATACCCTCAGTGGTCCCAGTGACCTGCTCAGCTCTGTGTAGTTACCAGGGAGATTACCACGGATGCCAGATCCCAGATCCCTCCCCAGTGCCAGGCAGTTGGATCATGGGATTAGATGTGGCTTAGGATGCGCCTCTCACCAAGGCTCCTAGGGCCCTCCCTGCAAGTGCTTAGGGTCCACATTGTGGAGGCCCAAAAATGTAAGCCTGTTTCCACCTTGTCTAAAGGGCAGAGAGTTTGAGCTACGCATCTTGACCTAGGGTGTCGTTACTTGGTTCTTTGACCATTAAGATGGCCCATACAGGTGGTCTGCTCTACCCTGACCAATGGTCAGGAAATTTAAGCATACTTCTGCTCCTTCTTTTGAAATAGGAGGTTTGACCTGGGGAGTGGCTGCCTTTGGGACACTTGGTCTAGGGTGGGTTCACCGCCTAAACAACAGAATGCTAATGACTTGATGCCTCACGTACTGAAGCAAGTGGCTGTTCTGGTTGTCCTTTGTATCATGGCAAAGCAGTCTTTTGTCTTATTCCCCCTGTTGTATTGGGGTATAAAATGAATGGAAAATTAAATGTGGTGGATTTTTAGTATTCACTGGAACTCCCTCCCGATACTATCTTTTGTTTTCTGTTTTATTATTTTTACTTGTCTTCATGCTCATTGCTAACTCTTCTAATCCCCATGCTGCTACCCCAGTAAGTGGTATTTTGGTCAAAGTTGGTCTCCGATACCACATTTTGATACGGGAGAACAAGTAGAATGGTGTTCAACCATGACCCACACTGCTCTTGCTCCATACAGCCCACTAAGGCCCACATGTCACAGATTCAAGGATTTAGCCTATCAAAGTACAGGGATTGCTCATTCCTCTTTGCTCATAGCTATCTTAGCTGGAAAAAAAAATCCCAGAATGCCAAGACTTTACTATTCAACTGCTGGTCTTTTGTGGAACTCAAGGTCACAGATCACTACCTCCTGACAGCACTCCCACAAATGACCCTGCTGTCACTCAGAGGCAGGAAAGGCAAGGATTGGGGCCAGGGCTCTCTCATGCTCTTCCATGCTGTTCTGCTGGAAAGACAGCTCGCTTTCTCTTGCTGATCAAAAGCAGTAGCTGCTGTCTTTGTCCTTGTCCCCAGTGTGGTACCCAACCCATAGTATATACCTACTAAAATGTCTGATAACTTCAAGTTAAGGGACAAGGCTAACGACGTTAAAACGTTGCCGGAAATGTGACTGATATGAGTGCCGGAGAACATGGTGTTAATTTGTCAGAGTAATCATGCCTGTGACAGCCAGTCAGCCTATGTACGGCGTGAGTGGAAGGACCATGCACAGGCTACGGGTGGATAATACAAAATAAAGAAGTGCTTACAGACAGGAGATACCATTTAGTTCACAGCCCACGTGCATCCTCAGAACGATGGAGTGATGGGGGAAAAAAAAGAAGCAACAGCGTTGGAATTCACTGGATTGACCTCTGTGCTCCTCCAGTTAACTGGGCCCATTGTAGACAGTCATTCAGCTGCGCTGAGCCTCGGTTTGTCTTCTGTGTAATGGGGATGGTTGCCTTGCTGTGAAGTGTCAACATAAACACGTGTGAAGCTTGCACATAGGACACACTCCAGAAATGCTGAGTTAACCTACACGGCAAGCTTCTGGTGTCAAGGAAAAAGTAAGATCATGTAACAAGGGCAGATTTGAGGTGATGTGATGTGACCCTAACAGCCACAGGAGAGTGTATTGTTAAGTAGACACCCCAATTCCAGGCAGTGGCTCTTTCTATTTATCTGCTTTCATCTCTGCTCACCAAGGAGAAAGGACAAGCCCTCAGCTCCTTCCAGACAGTGGGTGTGGGGTGGGGGGGGTGGGGCGTTTCTCCCATCGCAACAGAAACACACCTTTACAGCATCCTTGACAAAGAATCACTCCGCCTCTTGCACAGTGGCCTCACTCCCTCATGAACTGTGTTCGGATCCCATAGCCCCCTACCCGGGTTGCTTCTGTCTCCCTCTTCCGCCCCTTGAATGCAGATGAGACTGGATTATGGCTGCCAACCCCCAGAATGTTCCGCATCCCGTTGCAGTTTGACAACCCAATCCTTCCTCTTCTCCCTCCCATTCCTGGGCTCAAGAAGCAACTGTACGTGGTGGATTTCTTGGCACCCAGGCCCAGGAGGAGGAGCTGGAAGCAGGTGCACCTAGAACATGTTCCGCATCGAGCGACTGAGCAGCCATACTGAACAAGCCACGGTCAGCACACTAGCACAAGGATAACTGCTACCACAGAGCAAAGATGAACTTCATCCCAGGCAGCACGCAGAACGCTTCGCGAGAATGATGTAGCTACATCTCTTCACAGCACGCGCTGTCTCAGAAAAGAGAGACAGAGCTGTTTGGGGGCTGAAGGGGATTTCTTTGTCTATTTTTTGCTTCAGTGAGACAGGGCCTCACTCTATAGCCCAAGATGGCCGAGAACTTGCTATGCAGTCAGGTTTCAAACTTGTGGCAATTCTCCTGTCTCAGCCTCCCAAGCGCTGGGATATCAGGCATTCGTCACTCTGCCCCGTTGAGCTGGTATTTCATAAATACCCTCTGCCACTTGGTTAGTGATTCCCACATTTGGTGGCTCGGTGAGTCATCTCAACATGGCAGCTACTGGAGTCTGGGACCTCCAGAGCCTGTTCAGTTCCCAAAGTCGTCAGCTGGAGGCCAGCCCTTCAGGAAGCCGAAGACTTTGTTCACGTTTGTGCATGAGTCTGGAATCATGCTACTGTGGAACTCAGCTGAGTCTGTCCATCAAGACCCAGAACCTGGGATCTCCTGACACCCACCCTCATTTCTTTGCTTTTGAAACAAACCACAACCAACCTCTTTTTTTCTCTTCCTAAACCACTTGGCTAAGTAGCTGCAGAGTCCTAGAAACCAGGGTGCCTACCACTGGAGAGGTGAGTGAGGCCCGTGGACTAGGGGAAACCCTGTGGTTTCAAAAAGGCTTAACACGGGAAAACCTCCAGGCTCTAGAAAGATGTAGGCTGGGATGGGGGACAGATATTCTACCCTGTAACTAGTCGGAGCAATTTTCTCCTAATGAAAATAATAATAATAAAATAATATCTATTGATTTCTTACGCCGAGCCAGGCCCCACAAGCATTATTTATCTCATTTTCTTTCGATTTCCACGAGAACCCTATAGAGTGCCTCAGGATTCTCACCTCCCTTTAAAGGTGAAATAAGAAGTTTAAAGCGTCTGGTCATACAGTCGGGAGAGGGGATGGGGGGACAACAAACTTGGTCTGATTCACGAGCCAGCTCTGCGTAGACTCCTTCCTAGGAGCTATAGAACACAGGTGTCTCTATACACAGCATGCCAATGTGCCTTTGCAACACTCCCATGCTTGTGGCGGGCGGGGCACAGGGAAGTTGCCAATTTATCTCCGTGCTTCAACCCCAACAGAAGCGTAAACAGCTTCACCGTGGCCTTGCATGGCAGAGGTACAGATGCCAAAGAATTTAAATATCCGTGATGTAAGCGGGGCTGTTGTCACAGATACACACCCTTAGATTTTTTTTTAAAGCGGTTTAAGTACTTATCGATTGAGAAATTTTAACTCTCGAAATGGAGGCGTCTCCATATCTCTACAGGTATTTTAAATGAATTGAATTAATCATAGGCTTAAAAGTCTCTTGCGATCTTCGTTAACTTCCCTGGGTTTAATTAAAACATCTGTGCACTTTTAATTTATCGATTCATCCAACTCATATGTCATGTTTTTAACACACCCCGGCATGCTCGGCATCATTTTTAACCCGATTTCCACTTAACTAAAGCAATTAAATTCACCCCGGATTAATTAAAGCATCCATACTTTCGTGCTTAAGTCAGCGTGTGCTGCTTTCCCCATGGCTCCTGAATGCCAGAGAGTTGACACACCTGATGAGGGTTTTGTCCTTCTGGTAATTCTTCCCCGAGTTGCTTTCTTGCTTAAATGTGCCATTTGACAGATGGGCGGGAATGAGGAAGTTGGTGCTTCAGGAGCTGCCCCACCCCACACACACCTCCAGAGCCAGGGGCTTTGCCCCTCTCTGGCAGAAGGCACCCTCTGCAGTTCCTCTCCTGCTGCCCCTCCCCATAGAATGCCTGAAGAGTCTGGGCCTTTTTTCCTCCTTCATTTCACTTCCCAACTTCCCCATTCTCTCTTACGCAAAGCCTGTTATTGCTCTGCCCATTTTTAACACACAAGGGAAACGGAGGTGCTAAGCACGTACACTGGGCAGGGGGGCCATGTATGTGGACCCAGGATCTTTCTGAATGTTGCCTGGGATTTCCCCCCCCCCGCCACCTTTTCTGTCCTCCCCAGAATCCAGCACCCCTAAGCCCTGGCAGCATTTCCAGGCTGTGAACAGCTTTTTAATTCTTCTTCCCATCCGAGAAGCCTCAAATTACGTCTTAATAGTATTTATATTTATATGTAATTGTTAAAGATTCCGAATAGCTTCTATATTGGCAAGCTGTATTATTTCTGATGCGGACTTTACCCGCTTTTCCATTTGTCTGTCTCTTTGTATTGATTTATAAAGTTCCTTGTACAGGTTAAATAGTAAATTTTGTTCTCTAAAACATGTTAAGATCTGTCTTTCCAATATTGCTTATGTCCTGGTTTAGTTTTAGGCCAGTATCCACTGTCAAATAGATGTAAATTTCATGCCATCAAACTTATTCACTTTTCCTTTTCTGGAATATATATCTTTCAGATATCCTGAAGAAAATAAGATTACTCTCCGATGTTTTCTAACACTTCAACTCTTTACACTGTGTAGAGTTTATTGTTTGATATAGGGTACAATCAGGGCCAACTTGGTTGTGCAGTAAATGAAATGCCACTTACGGGGATGTTGAAGTGAAACCCGTCTTTCCTAACACCATTTTTTTTTTCTCCTTGAAAGAAAGTGGAATACTGCTTTTGTTTTGAGAGCCTCGACTCCGCTTGGCCTCCATGACCCAAATGTTAGATTGTTGATTGCAACACGAATTCTAATTGGTCTTAATAAAAAAAAAAAACAGATATTAGAGAGTGAAAGCTGGGAGATGAGAGAAGCAGAGCGGCCAGATGCTCAGACCAAAGGGGCCATCCTGTCCTCAGACTGCATCCTCTGACCGACTGCTTCAGTTGACACCTGACTGCGTCTCCAGACTGCACTGCTCTTGTCTCCTCCCACCTCATATTCCTCTCTCTGCCCAGCCACACCCTTTCCTCTCCTCACCTCCTTAGTGTGGAGATTGAAGAAGGGTGACTCCCAAGAACTGGGATTAAAGGTGTAAACCAACACCCAACACCACCTGGCTCTGTTTCTCTTTGAGACTGGATCAATCTAGTGTAGACCAGGCTGACCTGGAACTCACAGAGATCAGTCTGCCTCTGTCTCCCAAGTCCTGGTATAAAGGATGTGTGTCACCGCTCAGCACTCTGATCTTCAGGCAAGCTTTGTTTGTTAAAACACAAACACAATACCACTACGGTTGATTGCTCTGAAGGACAAAGGCAGCTGCTCCCTGCCACCAAGTCTGTCTGTGTAGAGTACTGAGCTACCAGTCCATAGTTGCTGACTTGCTGGGAATGAAGGCTTGCAGCACACACTGCAATTTTGACAATTTACCTGGGGTGCTAGGGTCTAGCATATTCTCAAGTCCCTTCTCTAAAGAAGTAGCCGTGAGTGGGTGGCAGCACTAGGCGTGGCTCACACCTGGAATCCCAGCTCTGGGGAAGCTGAGTCAAAGGCTACAAGTCTGTGGCAAGCTCTAGGCTAACCTGGGCCCTGGGAGAGAGACCCTCTCTCCACAATAAATCAATTAATAAAAAAATTTCAAAACTGGCTTTCAAATCACTTTCAAAGTGTATTGTTTGAGAGTGCCTCTCCACAACAGGCCCAGCTCCCTGATGACTTGCCGCCTGTTGCCATTTTGTGTCCCGCATCCATAGCATCCACATGCGCATCCATCGTATTAAGCCTCCCCTACAGCTCTTCCACTCCCTTCAAGTATTCGCTCCACTGAAAGTGGCAGGTCGACAGGATTTGTTTTTCTTCAAACAGCGATGAGTGGGTTGGTCCTGCAACTGCCTCCCAAGTAAATAACCCTGATAATTCATCTCCCCCCATACAGAGACGCTGGGAAGGGGAAAACTCCAGCTTGATCATTAAAATGAGCTTTACACCATCCAGGTGAATCTAAAATGTGTCTTTTTTTTTTTTTTTTTTTTTTTGTTATCAGCCTGTTAACTTGTCAGTCGTTAGTGGCAGCGGTAATTTATTTTTCTTCTGCGGGAGTCTTAAGACTTTCATTTACCGGGTTGAGTAAAACAGGAATCGTCAATTTGTACACACATTTTAATTAATTTTAAATAGAAGCTTGAATGCACAACGTTCTATTCCTGGAAGGCTGTGGGATAAAGGAGAGAGAGAAGCGGGAAGATAAAACATCTCATCTCGCATACGGTTCCTGACCAGTCAAGACTAGCTTCCACCCACACCGGGAGAGAAGCTGGCGACTTCTCTCTGTTGAGGCTCTTTGGCACTCTTTTGGTTATGGGGGCAGTGTGTTTGCATACATGTGCATGTGTGCATGTATATACACAATGCACCTGTGAGAGAACTGTGGCTTTTATTTTTTTAATCTTATCAACCCCTCCAGTCAGGCAGGCTGGGGATCCAGTTTGAAAGATCACAGGAACATTCATGACTTGTCTCGCGGGTGTCAGCTCCCACGTTGATTCCTTGGTCATGTTATGTCATCTCCCCCTCCCATCCACTCGGAGAGACAGGTTTCTGAAGAGGATCTTGAATACCCAAGTTTAGTCACCGTTTTCAAACCCCACAGCTGACACATGAAGACTAGCTGCTGAGCCTGGGGCTTTCTGTCGCCAGAATCTCTGCCCTTTTTGCTTCTACTTTGTGTTGCTTCTTGGTGGGACATGGAGTCCAAAGAATTTTTCTGCTCTGTCTTAAAAATAATGATCATTACATGATCACACCCCCCGAAAACATTAAATCCAAGAACTTGCTCTCACAAGAGGTTCCCAGTTCCCACTCAGCTTCTCCATGTAGACAAGTCTGCGCCACACATATTTGTTCTGGGGCCCTGGGATGGGCAGTACCTGAGATTCTTTTACAGAAAGGGTTCCTGGCTTTGCATGTTGCAAACCCAGCGACCCCTAGCAGGCTTCATTCTTTGTTTCAGTGTCAGTGAATTCCTTGAGTTCCACTCTTCCAATCAGCCCCTTTGGGGCTTTTAAACCTTTGGGGTTTTTTAATGGTGTGTCAGCCAAACCCCCCAAGTGCCCTGCTTTCCAGCAAACATCAGCGTCTTGCATCTCAGACCACAGTCCCAGCAAGCTTGCATCAAACAAATTGAGAAAGGGCTACATTTAGGAATGCCGTGACCTGACTCGTTTTTACTTGTTCCCTGAGTAGTTTAAGTAGGTCACATTTTGAACTTGATTTCCCACCCATCTGATATTATATAAAAACCAATTCCTATTTTCTAGACAATTCTAACTTTTCCCCACCTCTTGGAGTTTGTGCAAAAGAAAAGGAGAAAATAATCCTTCCCTTTATCAACTAATATAGACAGTAATCATTTGCTTCCTCCCCTGCCTTGTGGGAATAAAAAAAAATATGCAGTGGGCCACAGCGGTGAGGATTTGAGGTGTTGTCTTCCCTCCAGGTAGCCCATCCAATATACAGTAGGCAGGTCAGAGATAGTATTGGAAGGCTACCCATTGTCTAGTTGCATTTCTCACTGTTGCTTATTTCAGGCCTGAGGGTGGAACTGGGTGAGAAACCATGGATAGTCTAGTCTTCCTTCTGGAGATCTTTCCATGTGACCCAGATCAGAAATGACAAAGTAGGCTTTCTCTTGAATGCCAGCTCACCCTCCTTGAAAGTATTAGCCTGGGCATTATGACAGTTTTCAGGTTCTTTCTAGGCTCAGGAGAAGACGCTATGTTCCATTAGTGATGTCTGCAGAATCCCAAAAGAGGGGATCATAATCTGCCCGAACACATTTGCATCACTTTGAGCTTAGCATGCATCCTATGATGAACTGACGTGGACCAAACTTAGTTTGTCTCCAAATATCTCTCAAGACGTCAAGAAAGTACATCATTTCTCTTGTTAGTTCACACTTGCACGGTCCCTATTTGAAGTTCCAAGTTCTTTCCTTTACCTTCCAAGACAATCAGTATCTCTAGTAACTACAGAATCCCCTTCTTAACATCCTAAGTGTTGAGAAGCATGCACCCTCCACTGAGAAAGGTTTATCTGAATTCAGTAGGTGTCTTTGATGTCATTTGAACTCCATTCCTCTCTAGATATTTCATAAGGATAAGAATTGTGGAAATGATATCCTCAACAGTTTCTACAAATGCCCTCTTATAAAGAATTTGGGAAAATAATATCTCATCAATCATATGCCAACTGTTGAGATGTATTATTTCAAATCAGTTTGAAATTGAGAGGGAAATTCATTGTGTTTGCAACATGAGGGCTGTTTGAGGCATTATTCTTTCTTGGTCGTTCATAAATACTTCTTAGTGTTTTCCCAAAAACCTTTCAAGAATGCAGAAGTGTTTACCCAAGCCAGTCAGCATTATAGAACTCAGAACTGACAGGAAGTCATCTTTGGTAAGCACTGTGCCTGTCCTCTAGAAGGTTACCATGTCCCTGGGAAGTCAGACACTCACTGAGAGGAGTTAGTGACTGTACCATGACAACAGAAGGGACAAGTAAAGCAGGGTGGACAGTCGATTAAGTCGTGATCTGACTGATTGCACAATCTGCTCATGGAATACTGAAGTCCCATGATTTCGTATGTATGCACCATGCATCCGTGAAGAGGTCTCAGAACCTGGGCTCCAAATCACAGTCACCACCAGTAGCCACCGAAACACCTGCTTGGGTCACAGTTGAAGGTCTCTTCCTGAAGGCCTGTGCCATAACCAGGACAGTCAGAGACACGTTCTGTTTCCAATCAGGTTGGAAATACAAGTTCATTGCAAATCACTGATGACAGGAGCCTCAAGGAGCCACTAGAACCCCCTTAGAAATAAAGGCTGAAAGTGAGAAGTGGCACAATTAAGGCCAACTTAAAGCAGAGGTAGTGGCATTCCAGACAACCCCACAGACTTTTCAACCTCCGTCCCATAAGCAAAGGCAAGGAGTGGGGAATGCTCCAGGTGGCACACTTTAGGCCTGTCTTTCTCCTTCTTTTGTTTTTTTTTTTTCAATAAGCCAAGCTTGCTTTATCTTCGTAATTTAATGCATGTGTTCTCCTTTGAAATAGATACACTTATTTCTTCATGGTTTAGGTAATAAATTAAGGCAGAGAGAGATTCATTGACTCAAACGTGTCCTGAACAGGAGTCAACTTTTCTGACGATAAAATAATGAGTAAAATACACTCAGACTCCCAGCCAGTGCCGACGGGCTCTATAACAGTGTCTGTAAGAGCATAGCTGTAGAGGGTGTTAACCTGGCTTCCAGCTGGGCCCTTGCTTGTGAGCCCTGTGAAAAGATCCCCAGTCTGAGCCTCCAGTGCATGGTGGAATCGTAGCTGCCCCTCAAAGGGTGGTTCTGATCATTCGGTCAGGAAAGGCCTACAGCATCCTCTACTGTGCCTGGCCAGGCATGAGCAGGAGCCACTGACCGTGATGGCCCGGTTGTCGTTGAAGGTGACCAGGTACCTCTGTGGCTAAGTCCTCAGCCTCCAAGGTTGGAGGCAAAGCTGCGGGGCCAGACAGACACGGCCCTTCAGACGTCGATCCCCTGTGACCTGGTGTCCTCTCTTTGGTTTTACAGCTGCCTGCCCTGTCCTGTGCAGTGGGAATGGACAGTATTCCAAAGGAACATGCCAGTGCTACAGTGGCTGGAAAGGTGCCGAGTGTGACGTACCCATGAACCAGTGCATCGACCCTTCCTGCGGGGGCCATGGCTCTTGCATTGACGGCAACTGTGTGTGTGCTGCTGGCTACAAGGGCGAGCACTGTGAGGAAGGTAAGCAAGGAGAATCGGCAGCTGGAGAGCCATGCAGGGCTTGACCTGAGCTAGAGAGCCCCGAACTGGGCTCCCCATGTTGCAAAAAAAAAAACTTCACGCAGCATTTTGCACCCGAAACTTCAAACCCCTGGGTTTTGGTAAACTTCTTTAGTTGTAGTCTAGGAAAGGCCTATGGAGATGGTTCTGGAAGGAATGTTTTGTTTCACTCTACAGACATTAGTTACTTTACTCTTCCTCCTGTGTTTTCTCTCTCAATTGTCCTCTGCCTCTGTCTATCTGCCTGTATACTTTCCTCCTTGCCTTCCTTTCTTCTCCATATCTTTTGGAAAGCATAAATTTATGTGTGTGTGTGTGTGTATGTGTGTGTGTGTGTATGCTCACTCTCACATACATGCACACAACATACATGTGGTGGCCAGAGTACAGCTTGCAGAAGTTGCTTCTCTTTTTTTTAGATTTGTTTATTTATTATGTATACACTGTTCTGCCTGCAGGTCAGAAGAGGGCACCAGATCTCATTACAGACGGTTGTGAGCCACCATGTGGTTGCTGGGAATTGAACTCAGGACCTCTAGGAAGAGCAGTCAGTGCTCTTAACCTCGGAGCCATCTCTCCAGCCCCAGGAGTTGGTTCTCTTTATTTACCGTGCGGGCTCTGGGTCTTGAACTTGCATCCTCAGCTTTGGTAGAAGCGGCTTGACCTGCTATGCCATCTTGCCAGGACCCTCTCCAGATCAAATCCCCTCTTTTCTTCTGTTTCATTTAAAGTCCTCTAATTGAGAATTTCTAGAACTATCTACAGAAAGGAAGCAAGGATTCCTAAGCTCGGCTCCCCCGCCACACACCCTCAAAGCAGACTTCTTGTTGTTATTATGGTTTGGTTACTTTCTTTTTGGTATTCTTAGGCCCATGCACATCTCTGTAACTATTTCAGTAAAACCCCTTGTCCTTGGAGAGCAGACAGGCTTGAGAGACTGTGGGTCATTTTTGAGACCGCACCTGCAGCAAGTCAGAGAAGCAAAGCTGTGCAGCTAGGTAGGACCTATGGCCTGATGCAACCCTAACCATCGTTGCAGCCCTCCTCCTCCTCAGTCTTGCCAGTGCTATCCTGAGATACACCCTGTAGGCTGCCCTTCGAAATCCCCATTCCATTGTGTCTACAACTGTGGTCTCAAAAGAGTCAGCTTCTAGGACATTTTTCTTCTACAAATTTTCAATAAATCAATCATAACACTCTTAGTGTCACCCAGAAATCTGGCCCCCAGATCTCCCCTGCTTCATTCACTATGCATTTGTCCCTCTTTAAGGAAAAAAAAAACCTTCCTGTGTTTTTTTTTTTTAATCATAAAACCAAATTGGGAGTTGGGATGGAGGAAATACTTATTTAATAACTCTGCAGAAAAGGTTAAAGTTCCTGAAGATGAATGGATTACAGGAGGCAAAGGTGCATTTGCTGAAAACATGGAAGAAGTCAATGCTACGGCAGGAAAGGTTAAAACAACCTTCTGCATGGTATGGCTGGGCAGTAGCAAAGTACGGGGACAAGGAGGGGACGAGGCATCGTCAGTCTTTGGGGTTTTTTTCTGTCCAGCAAAGACAGTGTATGAGCAGAATGTCAAGTGGTTCCTGGACTTCCTTACTCTCCCAGGAAGTCTTAGGTAAACGTTCAGAGCAAATCAACCAAACAGTGAAACAAGTAAGCCACACAGAAGGCTGTAGAAAGATGAGTTCTCCCCTATTGATCTCTGCTGCCCAAAAACAATGAACAGAAGGGATGCACAGACTGATTGCAAAAGAGGAAATGGAACTAGGATGCCTGAGTCAGCACTTTTTCTTCCATTTAGCCTTTTCCTTTCTGATATTCATCATAGTCATGACGTCCGAATGCCTTACCTGAAATGGCAATGGAATCAATAGCTACCGTAGATGCTTTTGCTGCAGCAACATTGCTACACTATTAACAAATCTGTGCAAGAAAATGAAAGGGTATCTTTTGAGATACAACCCAATGACACCTGGGGAAGCGGGAAGGAGACGAGAGGGAACTAACTAGTTTGTTTAAGTCAGCCATGTTTTCATGTCAGCTTCATGGCTGAGTCATTTTTCAATGACGTTTAACTTCATAAACGTAATTCATGGTACTTTGGGGGTTCGTGGTACATACTGTTTGTAAAAACTCCTTTGGCCTCCTTTTCCATCCTTGGAGATGGGAAGGCATTCACAAACCCTTTCTGTCAAATCTACCCAAATGAGCTCTAATGACTTCAGCCTTGAAGAGCTGGTGTTTCAAGGGACAGGATACTTAAGTGAGCAAGGCCAATGTCCTCCTTCTAAGTACAACTGTTTCTGTTTCTATTTATAAAGCTTCGTAAAGCCACAGAGTCTCTCCTGCCTGCTAAAGACTCTAAAATCATGGCCCAAAAGGCCATCAGATGGAATTGGAACCAAATTTAAAATTCATTGTAAAACCATTCCTCTTAAAATTTGAATTTGGTTATTCTATCAGCCACTGTAATTATAGCGCACCAAGGGCATATTTACTAATACCACTGACCAGAGAAAACATTGGCTCGTATTTCTAGATACTATAAATGGCCCTTTTGATGGCATTCTAGTACTGGGGTAATAAATCTTAGTGGCTTTTTCTCCTTTCTTCACACCATAATTCAGGACAGAGAAGGGAACTAATATATCTGGCAGAAAAAAAATCTCTCTCTCTCTCTCTCTCTCTCTCTCCCTCCCTCCCTCCCTCTCCCTCTCCCCCTCTCTCTCTCTCTCTCTCTCTCTCTCTCTCTCTCTCTGTGTGCATATACTTTCATTATCTCTTAAGTTTTCTTATTATCTTATGTTTTCTTATTTCATCTTTTAAGGCAAAGATTATGATACATTTTTAAATATCTCATCTATTGGTACCTCATCAAACACTTTAAATGGTTAATTACAGACTGAGGGCATTTTTAGGCAATAATACACAATGTATTTTATGGGTATTTTGATTTTGCCTTATTAGATGGCAATATCAAATGGGTGCATTAATTTTTTAAAAAAAAAACTATACTGCAAGATCCCCTTTAGGAGAAGAATATGAACATCATTGGTTCTGGATGAGTAAATTCATATATTGCCAATGCTAAAGACATATTGTTTCCAAAAACAAACAAAAAAAACCAGCAGCTAGATGTGGTAGTACACACCAGAAATACCAGGACTTGGGAAGCTGAAACAGAGAGATCACAAGTATAATACTGGCCTGGGCTGTATTATGAGTCCTAGGCCTTCTTGTGATATTTAGCAAAACCCTGTGTTGAGAAAGGAGGAAGGAAAGAGGAAAAAGAAGCAGAGAGAGAATAGCACCATATCTCTTTCTAATCGGCCCTGGACATCTACTTTGCTAATGACACATGCTTACAGCAGTCTGTCATTGGTTCCTACATAAATTGTTAACACAGCATTCGCGCTCCTCCATGCCGAGTAGGAAACACTGTAACTAGCACATGACTCCTCCATAAATGTCTCTGATGTGTTCAAACCTCATTTCAAACTTATGTACAGGTGCATTTCATTCCCTTGTGTGGAGCCAGTTTGAAGGTATCAAAGGGTTTGCATCACCCAGAGTTCAATTCCCCCACCACATGAATTCCATTCTACAGTGACTGTAACAATTTTAAGTAATATTATGTACATCTATAACTAATAATAAATCACTAAAATTCACCTTTCTGGGTGAAGGGAAAAGTCGCTGTTTTCCCCATGGCTCAAACAATTTGGAACCGACTTCCATAAATGCTATCTTCCTGAGAATATGAATTCTCATAATACTGAAAATTGGTTTTGCCTCAAGAGAGGGTTCTTCTTTGACAGCTTTGTGGAACGTTGTGATTTCTAATAAATTCATAGTTCTCTGGTCTGACTCCCTCAGGACTAGGGAGTTTATGACACAGATCCTTTAAATGATGTCCTATTTAGAGTCACTGTATTGTCAGTATTAAAACCTACAGAACTGCCGGGTGGTGGTGGCACACGCCTTTAATCCCAATACTTGGGTGACAGAGGCAGGCAAATCTCTGTGAGTTCAAGGCCAGCCTGGTCTACAGAATGAGTTCCAGGATAATAAATAGATAGATAAACCTTATAGAACCATCATTTTGTGCTTAAATAAGAAAGAAAGAAGGCACCCAACATAGCAGGTCAAGAGCTCCTATCTAAAGTGACCATCTCACGACTAAGGGACCAAAGGGACCAAACAGTCTTGCAAATTTCCATCTTGACCTTAAGCAAGGAGAGAAGACAAGATATCTTCTGAGGATCTGAACCACAAAGTGGCACAAATGTATACAGAATGGCCGCAAAAAATTACATGTGGAGTTCTCAGTAGTCCTCATTGTCCGCTATGTTCAGAGAGTCCGGTTTTATCCCAGGCTTTTCCAGACCCAGGCCAGCTGGTCTTGGTGAGTTCCCAGTAGAACATCCCCATTGTCTAAGTGTGTGGGTGCACAAGAACAATGGCAATGGGTTTCTGACCCTACTGCACGCACTGGCTTTGTGGGAGCCTAGGCAGTTTGGATGCTCAACTTACTAGACCTGGATGGAGGTGGGGGTTTCTTGGACTTCCCACAGGACAGGGAACCCTGATTGCTTTTCGGGCTGGGGGGGGGACTTAATTGGGGGAGGGGGAGGGAAATGGGAGGCGGTGCCGGGGAGGAGGCAGAAATCTTTAATAAATAAATAAATTAAAAAAAAATAAATAAAAATAAAATAAACACTAAAAAAAAAAAATTACATGTGGAGAATTTAAACTAGTCTCCAGCTGTCTGTGTCCAGGAGATGCTAGAAGAGCTTCTTCAGTAAGTAGGCTGGATTTCAAATCATAGAAAATTTTGTCTCTCTCAAATAAGAAGACAAAAGTTCCACACTTTCCTGGACCACAGAGGGCAGCTGAGCCCGTTGCAAAAGTCTCACTCACCATCCTAACCCATATTATACAGAGCTGTCTTCTCCACAGGCCACGGGAACCTTCCCTAGGACCGTCCAAGGAAGCCAGTCCTCCTGTTGAAATACCTGTCTACCTTAGCATGCAGGCTGACAGAGATCTAAGCTTTGAGATCACAGCCACACAGTAAAGCCTGTATCCTTAATGACTGCCCCTAGCAGTTTGGCCTTGCTTTGACTTCATTCTGGCGCGATTGTTTTCAAATCCCCCGACGTGTGTAGCCCCCCATATCTTGAGAACAGCCAAGGAATCAGAGCATAATACACATGGGGACAATAATACACGGAATCTACTATGGACTTGCCAGCAGACACTCTTGGGGAGGGCCATTGTCATGGCCAACAACACTGGCCCAACCACACTACTCAGGACCTGTAGTAAGGATCGGGTCATGCACCTGACTTCACATCTTGCACTGTGCCGCCTCCCTCCCTCCCTCACTAGGTGTGTTCTCAGAGAGAAAAACTAATTTTGAACAGAGCCTAAATGGAACAATTATGAAAGTGACTCATTTAAGAGTTTTTCAGGTTTTCCTTTTAATCTTCCTTTCTCGTTTTGAAATCAAGGACTCGTGAGGTTAGAATGAGCCTCTCCGCCTTCTCCTAGAGGGAGGGAAATAGGGCTTGGCCATACATGCAGAAGACACTGCATGTATTTCCTGATCCTGCTGGGCATCAGCCAAGGTTGAAAGTGCAGCGTTTGAAAAGCAGGATGGTGCACCTTTCGATCTGTGAAGAATCTAAAACTGGTCTTGCTGACTGTGCCTGAGGAATTCCCTCGTGGCTCTTGGGTCTTCTTTACGTTTTGAGATTCGGTACTCGGACATATAAAGTCTCTTTTTTTTACGGCTGTCAAGAGACTACACGAGTCATACGTAGGCAACTACATTGGCTTGTGTGGGTCAAGTTCTGCGCCTTGGTGGCCCGTTCTTCATGACTGATCCGCGTCTCTTCTCTTGTTTCAGTTGACTGCTTGGATCCCACCTGTTCCAGTCATGGCGTCTGTGTGAATGGAGAATGTCTGTGCAGCCCTGGCTGGGGTGGTCTCAACTGTGAGCTGGCAAGGGTCCAGTGCCCAGACCAGTGCAGTGGGCACGGCACTTACCTCCCCGACTCTGGCCTCTGCAGCTGTGATCCGAACTGGATGGGTCCCGACTGCTCCGTCGGTAAGCCAAGAGCTCGTCTCCTCACACACTCGATCCTGGTGTTCCATTGCCTTCTGGCTGGGGGGAATATCTCGTCTTTACACTTGGGGTACGAGGGACTTGGGTCGGTCCTGTGGTACCTTCCTCGCTCTCACCTCCTGAGCCGTGGAGTCTGCAGCCTTGGAGAATGAAAAGAAAACTCAAATGATTGTGTTGGTGCCTGGCCCTCTTTGGTTCCATCACCACAAATGGATGACGGGCCCAGGAGGGTTGATTCTGCTTGCATTATAGGTTTTCTTGTGTACACTCCCTAAAGGTAGCAGCAAACAATACAGAACAATTCAGTCCCAGACAAACAGAATAGAACGTCCTATAAAACAGAAAAGAGGCTCCCTCGGGGTGTCGTGTGAACATGTTATAAAGCTCTGCCGTTCTCCGGTGACAGGGAAATAATGAAGTTATGCTGTACACTTTATTTTCCCTAAAACTAAGAGTATGTGTCTTACTTCCCAAGTGACCTTAAAAAATAATAAAATAAATGGAACAGTTCAACAGTTCAAGCCGGTCCCAACCTTCCCAAGAAAGGTTCTGTTCACTGACGAGTGCCTATCCAAGCAAGCCGTCACCATGTCGCCCCCTTCCTGGGGTGCTGAGACAGCTGTCAGCTTGCCATGACAATCATAAAGGGAAGAGATGTGACGCTTTGCCTGCAATGAGGAAAGTAAAAAAAATCTTTCGTTCCAAAAGAGAAAAGGGGGTGGCGGGGAGGAAGAGAGTCAGCCCAGTCACCTCTGGCTTCATCTGCTGGTGGTCCTGACGACATTCTGCAGAGGATGGGGGGAGATGCAGAGTCCCGGCCCCAAGTTCCAATAGTACCGCAGACATGCTGTGACTGTGAGCAAGTCACTGCCCATCCCAGTCTGGTGTCCCCTCCCGTGGCATGACGAGCCATGCCTCCCTGCCTCCCTCAGTGGGCTGCTGTAAGGATGAATGTCTGGCACGTGCTTGTCCTCGCGTGATAGGTTTGGAACGCCAGAGTGGATTATCTGTCTGTCTGTCTCCTCCCCCACCTCCCCCACAAAAGACTTTGAGCTCCTTTGAGAAAGAGGCTGTGCATGCGCAGCATAATTTACAGCGGTTATCCTTGCCGTAGACTGCTGATCTGGGGAACCCGTGGGTCTGTAGGCTTGGGGACGGTGGAGCAGCATGGACCCCAGCAGGCTTCCGTGGCTTGGTCAGTTCAGGCGCTCAGTGAGGAAGAGCCCCAGCTGAATAGGGAGCCAGAATCCACCAGATAATTCTTTTGCATGAAGGGTAACTCCTGTTGGCTTAGCTGAAGGGCAGGCACGGTCTGATCTCCTCTCAAATGGTCTCAGTATCTAGAAGAGCTGTTGTCACACTCCAGTGAGTATCCAAACCACCCAGAGGGCTTGTTAAAGCGAATTGGTGAGCCCCTGCTCCTGACAATACATCTAATTGATCCAACGTGAGCACGAGGATTTGCATTTCTTTACATTTCTAACAAGTTCCCAGGTGATGATAATGCTGCTGGCCCAGAGCCACAAGTTGAGGACCACTGCTCTAGAAGAAGAAAAAAATAAAATAAAATAAAATAAAGTAGCAAAATGATTCCCCACCCAGCGAAGAGACAAACCTGCAAAGACGCTATGGCTACCAAGGCCTCTCTCCGGCCAGCTCTGGAGCCATGTGTGTGTGGTCTGGCTTCCGTGAAGGACTTCACCCCGCTGTGGTGTTGAGCTGTAATCATTGTTTTTCTTCCAGAAGTGTGCTCAGTAGACTGTGGCACTCACGGCGTCTGCATCGGGGGAGCCTGCCGCTGTGAAGAGGGCTGGACAGGCGCAGCTTGTGACCAGCGCGTGTGCCACCCCCGCTGCATTGAGCACGGGACCTGTAAAGATGGCAAATGTGAATGCCGAGAGGGCTGGAATGGTGAACACTGCACCATTGGTAGGCAAACGGCAGGCACCGAAACAGGCACATATTGCTTTATTTTCATAAATCGTAGATCGGTAGTGACGGTCGCGCATTGCAACTGGCTGTTCCCTCAGGGACACGTGTGCCCCCCCTCCCAACATCCCACTGCCTCTCCAAATCTCCGTGGGGTTAGGGAAAAGGGGAAAGTGAGGTTCCGTCATCGGAAGAGCCTTTCCCTGTTTTGCAGGATTGCATTTTGGGGTGGAAAGAGACCCAATCTGTTAAGAAACCTTATCCAAAGTGCTCCTCTTGGGGAGGGAGGAATGCACATGCATGGGAAACTGTTAGTGCCTGCAGCTGCCAAGCACCCTGATATGGCTGTGCCCTTGTTCCCTGCTCTGGCTAGCCGGATCCCTGGATCCCTGGTGCTGGTACCACTGTGAACCTGGTGTTGGGGCATGCTTGGTATACACTTGTCATACTTGGTATGACAAGTAGCTGTCATAGATCCAAGCACCCAGTAAGTTGACTCCTGAGCTTCCCCAATGCCACTGTCTCTAGGATAGGGCTCCACCTCTGGCCCCACTTCATTCTCTACTCAGCTACCACTCGTACATAAATTTCTTAACCGATAATATTTGTAAGCCAGAAATGGTGGCACACACATTTAATCCCAGCACTTCGGAAGCAGAAGCAAGCAGATCTCTGAGTTGGAGGTCAGTTTGGTCTGCAGAGTGAGTTCTAGAACAGCCAGGGGCTACACAGAGAAACCCTGTCTCAAACATCTCCTCCTCTCCCACAAAAATGGTAAAGGCCTGATCTTTGATATCTTTGGTTTGAAGTCAACCTGAACTATATATCATGGCCCTGTCTCCCAAAAATAAATACATTATGGTTTTGAAGTTTCTACAGTTGAGGTTTGGTTTGGGGGGTTTTGGTTTTTGGGGAGGAATTTGTTTGTTTTTGTTTTTTGCTTTGTTTTGCTTTTGGGGAGTTTTTTTGTTTCTTTTGTTTTGTCACTTTGTATTTGTTTTTCCAATCTTTTTGCTTGGGAAAGCACTGGCTGCTCTGAAAGTGTCTGATTATCTCTTCTGCGAAGGATTGGATGCCAATACTTTTTTCTCTCCGACAGTTAGGATTACAAAGTAATCCGCCCAACCATCCTATTTTTAATCTCTCCGGTTTTTGCTTTTGCTGCTTCTCTAAGTCTGTTGAAGGACTCTCCCACACCAGGCTCAATAACCTACTGGCATAGACCCTCCAGGGGAGTTCCAACCAAGCAGCTGCTTTCCCGCTTCAACTTATCTTTGATTCTAGCCATAAATTTGGAGCCCTGTCCTCTATGCTAGCCCCCAATGTCCAAATTGACCATCTAGAATGAGAGACAAGGAGGAAGATCTTGTGCAGGACTAACCAATGAGGTCAGACTCAGTTTCCCATGCTGTTCATTCGGGCAGTCAAACAGAGATTAAGTGAACTGATTCTACGTTCAACCCCCCCCCCCCCCATTCTGTTGAATTGGCCATCGGAAGGGCAGAAAGCTGATCAGGGTCACAACTATGGCACTGGGACCCTGCTGGGACAGTCCGTTGGCAGTGAATTGTTATTGCAATCTCTCAATGACGCTCCAGGTCCTGCATCCCCTGCAGCCACTCTCATCTCTACTCCCTGCAAGAGGCTGAGGGACAACCCACCAGACTTTCAGGGGAGGGATGTGCACAACCCAAGACCAAGACAGTCCTCACAGTGGCTTCCGCTCTTCAGGGGTTTTTGCTGTACTTCTGCATGCCTGCTGTGGTTTAAATCAAAATTACTCCCCATCCTCACATCTTTGTCCCTATTGCCCCTTTCTTCTGGGAGCTCTTGACAATCAACACCCCTAAGGAAGATAATCCCACAACTCTGGATTCATATGTTTCAACTTTGACAGCCTCTTTCCCTGTCTGGGAAGTACAGGGCAGGTGGAGCCTATTGGGCTCTCACTTCTACCGCAACTTATGCTTTGTTCACAAGAGGGAAGAGCAGGCAGATCCCCCTAGGGCAGGTGTTGACCAACTGTAGCCAAAGGGGTAAACCTGGCCTGCTTGGATTTTTCCATGGCTTGCTAGCAAAGAACTATTTCTGACAGTTTTTAAGGCTTGATAGAAATCCAGCAAAACAAAAAACAACAACAAAAAACATTTGCTGACATTTGACAATTCTATGAAATTCACATTTCAGTGCCCATACACAGGGCATTAGTAGAGGACAAACCATAACCAGTTCTTTGGCATATTGTTAGTTGCCAGAGACACCCCAACATTGAGCAGTCACAACAGAAAATAAAAGACCCAGGAAACTAATTGTTATCCATCCTTTAAAAAAAAAAAAAAGGTGACTGAATTCTAAGTGAGAAAATTGCTTAAGCCCAGATGAAGAAAGAGGTGAAATGAAAGGCAGGTGGGCTTCCTTGTGTGGAAGAGGCACCACCAAGGACGGCTTGACAGATCTTATGGCCAAAAGAAAGGGGAGAAAACCCCCAGAGTGGGTATGAGGGAAGACCAAGAACATGAGCGGAGATGTCTCTGGAGCTTTTGAACTAGAATAGACCAATGACATCGTTGATCTCAGTGGAGGACAGTGAGGTTGTGACTGGCAGAAGCGCCCAGGCACTTCGGTCAAGCAGGCCCGTGGGTGCTATAGCCTAGCAAGGGGTGTCTCTGCTACTTGAAACATTCAACTCAAGTTTCACATCTCTGCGATCTGACACCCATGAGTTCTTGAGGGATGTCAAGGAAGTGCCAATTTATATGCAGCGTAATGCTTCGAGAAGGAAGAGGTGCCAGCGCAGCACCTGATTCTGAATTAGGATGCCCAGTGATGTTAAGAGTCTCTTCTAAGGAAGTTGTTAAGATTGTGATTGCCAAAGCTCTGTCTTGGGAGAAATCAGGGCTCCTCAGCTTAGTTAATAGGACCTGTGTTGTCTCTTCCTTGTTTTCTTCTCAGTGTTTTCTCAAAAGCAGCAAATGTCCCTTAGTTGGTGAGATTGGCCACTGAAAAGCTGGGAGAGGATCATAATTACTTCTCAAGCTTCCCAGCTACTGGCCCCTGGAGCTGCTTCATGGAGTTCTAGTCTTTTAGTTTGAACAGACATCCCTGTCATTTCATTTAAAGTAAATGCCACAATTTACAAGCCCAGACTCAGCCCTCCTCCTCAGGGAGACTGACAGTCAAGGGAAAGAGAAGAACTTAGGTCCTTTCCACACAGAGCCTCAAATGCTATGTTTTGAAAGTCGAAAATAAATAAGAAGGAAATGGCACTGGCCAATAAACAGTGGGGTAAGACAGGACGGTTGGGCGGCTGGCGCTGGGTGCTCAGGCTGTCTGCAGCCTGTTTTCAGAAGGTCGGAGAGAGATGGTTTCAGAGGAGTCCCTGCAAATAGTCAATGGACAATCCACACGACCCTTTATAGGTTGCATTTATTTTACTGAAGAAGCAATAAGATGTGGAAGGAAGAAAAGAAAGAGACATTGAAAGGGCAGACTTCCAAAAGTCATTCAAGTAGAAGCCCCAGGGGCTCTCCACATTTGGTCAAATACATAGTTCCCAAATTTGTTACCAAATTATTTTTATTTAGAAATTTAGTGTGTGTGTGTGTGTTTATTGTTACAGATGTGGATCAAAAGTATAATGTGTTGGTGTTAACTATAAAAGCTAAATTACCTGCCCAACAATGAGTCTTACATTCACTCCTAACAAGTTAAATATAAGGTCTAAAATCTATAGAACTGCACAGATGAGAATAGACTTTGAATCTAAATCTCCAGACTTCATGTACATCTTTGGAATATATTAGCATTATTTGGGAAAGGTACAGTTTACTCCTATGAATAAATCAGAAAGCATATTGTGCGGTTAGAGGAGGTTTATTCCTTAAATGTGATTTTAAAATGGATTTCTTTTCCTATAAACTGCCACCTGCCTATCACCTGCCACCACCCCTTATTAATATGAAGGATTTAACATAAGAAAACCATCGGATGGCTATCACCCCACAGCTTGATGGAACTATAGAATTTTTATTAGGTCAAATCACTTGAACTATAGTAAACTCAGATAAGCATTTCTTATATAATAAAAAGGCGAATTGGGTGCTGGTATGTTTGACTGGCAGAATAGCTGAGAGAATACAAGTGGACACCAGCATCCCTATCGCTAGGGAAATGAGGGCAGTTATCTGTGGGCAGTGCTCCGCTGTGACCCTCTTACAGGATGCAGGCCTCCATCCCTATCTAGTGACGCAAAGTGACAGTCTAGGGACCCAGTCTACCAACACTGTGCCTTCCCAATCTGGTGAGCTGTTGAGGATCCGGGAAGTGTATGCGGCAGTTATTCCAACCTGTGTATTTTACCTCTGTGGTCCTGACCTCTGCTCATGTTTCTGAATTGTGACAACTTGATTCTGGGGGCCACATGGGGCTGAGTGACCTGAGCAGGTGTCACATGTCAAAAGAGTTTTCTTTTCCATCTAGTGCACTGGGCCCTTCTATTTTTCCTCTTTAATTGGTTGGGGAAAGAAAAGGTTTCTTGAGATGTTAATAAGGATAATGAATCTTTACCCAAGGTAAAACCATCCAGGCGACAATGAGATGTGCTGATTAAGTGATTGTCATCAGAAGGAGACAGGGTCACAGTCCAGGAGGGAGACAGTCGCAGAACAACAGGGAGCGAGCTTAGAGAAAAGCCACTGATAAAATTAGCCAAAGTCACACAGAGGCAGCTGTCTTCGCAACTCTTTCCACCTTCCACCCAAGTTAGGGAGATGGATGCAGCTCTTACCACCTCCCTTTTTTAATGTCACTATTACCCTTGGACATTGAGCTTTTATGACTTCAGTAAGTTCAAGCTGAGATGAATCTAGCCCCTGTGAAGTCATCCTCACCACCATGGCCACGAAAGCAGCTGATAATCTGAGTGGCTGATTAATCAAATACTCCGGGTGTTCTTCTTGAAACTCTTTTCGGGATAGCTGCTGTTGTCATCTTCCTCTTTCTAGTAAACACCTGAACCTTTAAACCTTTTACTGTTAGATGTGAACTTTTAGGGCAGTGATTTCTCCCCCCCACGAATTAGCCAAATGCAAGCCTTCTATCACACATTAGGAAAGTCGCGTGCCCAGTCATCCCCTTTGGCTCTGGATCTCTATGTTTTTCATCCAAACCCAATCAGATTATCAGCTGCTTTCATGGCCATGGTGGTGAGGATGACTTCACAGGGGCTAGATTCATCTCAGCTTGAACTTACTGAAGTCATAAGTAGGAGGCAGAAGAGGCAGGGACATATTTTCAAGTCACTGTGGAAATATAAACTAAAATAACAAGAAATAATGACTTTACATAAGAACAGAGTCTCTTCTCTGACAGCATTTGCTCTCTTGTCTTAGCTGCTCAAGGAAGTCTTTTAGCATCACCTGGAACATATGTAATGGACACAAGCTTTGTCCTAATGCTGTGAGCTGGTAATCCAGATTCCCAGTAAAAACAGTTCTGGGAGGGCTTCCTATGCAATCTAGTACTATCTAGCTATGACCTGCTCTCTTATCAAGAAGAGAGGAGGAAAGGGATTCTGGGGAGCTCAAATCATCTTCTGTACCACCTCCTGACAGTTTCAGAGGAAGTGGTCAATAATTGAGCCTGTAGCCGGAGTGGCAGGCACAGAGCCATCAAAAACAGTACTATGTCTTCATAGTGGGGACATGACCTAAGAACTCCATTGTTAGATGACTTTGTCATTGCATGATAGAGTTCTTGGGCAAACTTAGAGGATCTAGGTCAGTCTTCCAATGTGTCCTCCTAATGTAACATAGTTATAGTTATGAAAAGCTATAGATAGTACTACCTACAAAACATTGTTTATAATGAACAGTTTTGATAAGTGGGAACATACTCGATAACAACAAAAATGTATAAACCAGCAACAATGCCATTTATTACAAATGATTGTGTACTATTCAAAATTATATGAGTTATTATACTTCTATTCCAATGATGAATAGTGGGTTTGCTTACTATAGCAACACCACACACATATGACTTATGAACATCTCTGATGTCATTGAGGAGAAAATTTTAATTCTATTATAATCAATGGGACCACCATCATGTATATGGTCTCTTGTTAACTACAATTTCATTGTATCACTAATGAAAGACACAAGACTTCACATAAATAAAGAATTAAACATAGTTCACTCTCAGGGCATAGGACCATTGGGTAGAGTCACCCGTAGAAAGACTGTGCACCCCAAAGCAAACACGTGTAAGATCTGTTGAAAAGAGAGAATGAACTGTCCTAATTTGTGCTGGGGTACTCAGAAGTTGAACTTGAACAGAAAATCAAGTCTGCGAGTCTTGGATCTCTCACCATGTGTGCTAAAGACAGTACATCTGCACTAGCACCTCAAAAGTTAGAAAGGAAAGAGAAAGACAACCCTAGGGAGTTGAATTCCTGGGGATATTAATGATAGATCTCTCTCTCTATCTCTATCTCTCTCATATCACTCATTCCTCATGGCATCATGGAAAATGCATTGGCCAGTAGAGGGGGACATCTGTAGTCTAGGCTTGACTGTGACAAACATAGTTCATATACCATAGAACATGTCACCAAAGATCTCTAACCTTCGTTGCTTTGTGCAGGAATTGTTGCTATTAGACCATGTAGTTGTTTCCTAGGGCACTGTATCTAAACACAACATGCTGTCCATCGGGCGCAGATGTACTTTGTTGGCTAGTTATATAAAGTTCTTAAGAATAAGTATCAGGAAAACGTAACTACCACATCAAACCTCTGATTATGTGGGTGTTATTGCTTAGGGATGTGCTGATAGTAGGTAGCGATATTAGGCCTGAGTAAATTTAAAGAAAAATATTAAGTAAATAACAGTGCAGATATTGCAAATATCACAAATGCACTGTGTGATTGACTGACTCTAGAACATACTTGAATAAGATGATCTCTAAGGGACCCGTCCATTTCCAGGGTTTATTGAACGTGATGCAGACTTGTGTGAATGGGCCACTCAAATGCAATCAAGCCCTTTTCTCTGCGGCACGGCAGCTTTTCAATGTATATTCCCATAACATACACTAACGACCTTGCACTAAGGGAGCAGACTCCATGACTGTTAGCCCCTCTGATGGCATGCAGTTGGAGCCTGGAGAGAAGGGAAAGGTGCTTTTGTTAATAGTTCTTCGTTCATCGGCTCCCCTTGATGCCTATTCATACCCAGTTTCCCCAGAGAATCTATCTCCGTGGGTGTGGGGATGTTTCCTTGCCTATGATGAAAAGTTATGCCCGCTTCATCCATTTATGTGTATATTTTAATAGAAAACATTAAAGCAGGAGTTACCTGCCTCCCTCCACTTTCCCTGGATTGGGTGAAATGCAAGCTTACTAAGGCAGTGCTGAAGGTCACAGCATTTGGGGAGGCCTGCATAGCCTCAAATCCTGGCAGCTCTTAGCTTTGATGGGCCTCAGTTTCTTTGACTGTAAGATGGGGGTTGTGAAATAGTACATCCTTCCTTGGTTGTATGTGGCACTGTGCTCATCCTGATGTTAGAGCCCTAGGGACATGAGCTAATGTCATTATGACCACCACTATTGCCTAGCACCTATGCCACATAAATTGAAGAGCAAGGAAGGATTCTCATTCTCCCCTCCTTAGCCACCGTTCCACAAATCTGCCTCCAACCCCATTAAGAAGTTAATAACATACCACAGCCAACACCCGCCTCCATCCACCCTCCAAACAAAAGTTTGTTCTGCACCTCGTTCTCATGGCCAACTCAGAATTTCATCTCTCAGCTGGAACTGAACCTATTCATCCTATCAAGGAACCCAGCTATACATGGAATCAAATATTTATGTTAATAGAACCATGGTGTAAAATTGGGGTTTGTTACTTTGGGCCAAAGGTTCTCAAACTCTGAGACATGTGTCCCCAGAGAACCAAGTAGCCATGAATTTATTTTAATTCTAAGTTCTACTTTTATAAGTATCTTTTAAAAGAAGAAACTTCTTTGAGGTATAATTTAGAAATTGTTACTCCTGAATTCAAGTGTATTTCATTTTTTGAAGCCATTTCTCTAACTGGAGACCACAGGTATGCCATTAAGGAGTGTGGCAAGATGTTTGGGTCTGCATTAAGAAGAAGACTGGTCAGTTGGGGCAGCTCAGTGGCAGGGCTCTTGCCTAATACACCTGAAACCCAGGATTTGATTCCTAGCATTTGGGAGGAAAAAAAAGAAGAGATTTGTCTTTTCCTGGATGGAGGATACCACAAGTGAGCATCACTTAGCACGTAGCTCAGTCTCTCTTTTGTGCATTCCTTCCCCATCCTTGACAACTCTGGGTAGCACAATTCTGGCTCTGTAAATCAAGAGTAATCCAGAAGTCCCCGTTTTGATTCTACCAATTAACAAGCATGCCCTCCAGAAAGACCAAAATTCTCATTGATTCTCTGTCCCCACTCAACCCGATAACCTTCACAATTACCCTCCTTCCTAACGCACTGCAGTTTCTTGACTCCTTGGAGCGTGACCCCTGTGTAACATCTGGGAGGAATCTCTGTAGTTATCAGAAGGATGCCCCAGATGCTCATGTCAGAAACAGATTTTCCCATTCCTTCCAAGTTGCTTGTCTAATAGGATCCCATCTTAGTAACCCTCTCCCTCCATAGCATTCTATTTCATAAGCTATGTTTAAAGTGATTGCCTTTCCACATATATTCACTTACGAAATAATGGGTGTCATCAAGACATTAAAAAGATTGTACCAGAGCTGGAGAGATGGCTCAGCATTTTAGAGCATGTACTACTCTTCCAGAATGCCCAAATTTGGTGCAAAGCATTCATGTCATATGGCTCACACCCTCCTGTAACTCCAACCCCAGGGAGAGCAGATGCATCTAGCTTACAAGGGCAGTTACACTCCCATGCATGTCAGCTCCCCCTCACACACTCACACTCATACATATAAGTCAAATAATAAAATAAGCATATTTAAAAGATCATCTTTACTGACTTTGGAAAATAGGGTACCACCATCTTGAACAATAGCGATCATAATTATGATGCACTTGCCTCCTTCCTTTCTATCCTGTACTTCTGTGAACCATTATAAGCAGAGAGCTGCAGGAGGCAGACACCCATACCATAGGCTAGCTTGGAGGTTTTTCATTTGTGAATTTTGCAGCCAGGCAAAATTTTAAGTATTTCATCATAAACAGTCTCCAGATAATTAGAATGAATTAAATTACAAGAGAAAATTCATTTAGTTAATCTTTCTTCTAATTAAAAAAATATCCGTAGTTTAAGTAAAGTGTTTGTTTTTTAAAAAAAAAAATTACACACTTTTTTTCATTGTAATCAGGAAGACAGGCCTGTGTGGTCCTTGGTGATAGGACAAGGCATCTACGGTGTAATTAAAAGCTGCCAGGAAATGTTTCTCTGATTATTAAAACCCTGAAGGGGAAATCCACACTTTTCCCATGGCAGTAACCAAAGAATTCTCCAGACGGCCTCCACTCTGGTCCATGATGGCATTGCTTTCTTCCCAAAGATGCAGCTGACTGCCTGGACCAACATCAAGTGCAAAGGTCGGTTCAGCAGAGATTGGCATGCTTTGCCAAGAGAGCTAGAGTAATAGTCAAAATGAGGCTGACAGTGGACAGGAAACCCTTCTCAGACTGTAAGAGGAGAGAGGGGAAATCTTGAATCTTCTTAAATTCATTGTAAGACTGCTAGACCCAAGTTGTCTGAATCCCACAAACCTACTTCACATATTCGGAAAGATTTATAGCAGTTGCATCACCTGTCCAAGTCCATGACTCATCCCAACTACAAAGTTCACTCCCCGCTGACACCACCAGGGGGTTCTGAAGTTCCAAGAAAGCTGCACATGCGTGCACCTAACCTTTTCAGACCTTTCGGGCTCTATGCCTTCAGAGAAACCAACTGTCTACAATATCCTCCTCTGGGATATCATACAGTACTGCCTCCCAGGCTCCATTCATTGGGAAGCTGGGTATCTTCAGTCCCAGCCACACCCTAGAACCCACTATGAACTCCTATTGCACTTACCCAGTGAACGCTCTGCAGCCTTAGCAGCTGGCCCTAAGTTTTTTTGAGGGAAAAGCCCTTCGTTTCTGCCATAGCTGTGCTTGATTCCCTGATACAGCAAAAACGAAGGGCAAACAACCTCAGCCAGACCCCGAATGCCAGTTTAGACTCCGTCAAGAACCTCTCCCCAACCCAAATTCCCCTCATCTCAGTTAATGGTTGCTTCCATTTTTAGCCAGAAAAAAAAAAGCTGCATATGAACATGTCCCTGGGATCCCTCTTTCATTCTAAACACAGATGGAAAGGAGTAGGGGCGCACTTACATATCTACTAGACCCCAAATTCTGAGCAGTTTCTAAGCAGGTCTTTCAAGCTACTTATCCTAACATACATCGGACCTAACACTATGCAGCTCAAACCATACAGCCTCTAAATGCCATTCTAAGGAAGGATGTGCTATACTTTAAAAAAAAAAAAAGAAGAAGAAGAAGGAAGTTCCATAAGAGTATTGTCTTAGACAATTTAAAGAGCTGAGAATCCCTGGCTGAGAAGTCCCTAACTCAGCAGCAGCAATGCCTGATCCCACTGGCAATGGAGTTGGTTAAAGCTGAGCCCAGGAGGTCATCCGTCTAAAGCTGTATGCAAGTGATGGGTTCTGATAAGTGTGAATTGCATTTCTTTATTTCTGAAATTATGTTTTAACTTCAAAAGGGATTGCCAGACAGCCCCGAATAGGTGTCTAGAAACAATGCCAGGGGGTGGAGAGTCTGAGAGATTATGAAATCATCACCTTGAAAGCACACAGAAAATGTCTGTGCCCGACTTGATTCCATAAGTTATCAAACCACCCGTGCATCCCCAGCACACTCCCGGCAGTAACGTGAAAGTCAAAGTGCGGCTTCTGCAGCGTGGAGAGGGCCCCGGCCACGTGGCCCTAAGGCTGGTTCTCTACGCTGGGTGTGGAGAAGCCCAGGCAACCCAGCTAGCACTGATTATTGCAATTTCCCTGAACAGGGGAAAGTGAGTGAAGATATTGGAGGGGATATGAGAAACCAGTCTTTTTCCTATTAAACCAGAGAATGCGGGCAGGTCAACTTGCATCCCTTAAGCATATTGCTATCAACTTCTCACCGTCCTTTGAATAGGAACTGAATTAACTCTTGATTTCCATAGAATGGGGCCAGGAAAGATCTGTGTCCATCCCCTCACTGGCCTGCTCTATGGGGGTCTGATAAAGGAAACGCCTCCATAGCATCGAGAAATCCAGCACAGAAAACAGCTGACCCAGAATTAAACCATCTGAAATGCACGGCACACACAAGAAACCTCTGCAAACTGTCGCTATCTCACACAGTCCGTTTGCAGAAACGTAACATCTTCCTCTGCACTGTTATCACTTTACTATTGTCGTTATTGGTGAGTTCAGAGGTTGCGGAGGTGCCGGGAATGTGCATAACATTGCCACCAAACAGACATGGCTCCAAAACCAGTCCCTATCACATGCCACTTGGCTGACTTTGTACAAGTAGTGTATTTTGAACGAGCTTTGATTCTCCTCATCTGTAGGTTGGGGATAGTCATAATTCCATCCTGCTCTTAGGGGGACTTAATTTGTTAAGCAATACCCAGCATAGTGCTTGGTATTCCATAAACATTAGCTTAAAAATTACTGACAGCATACCTTCATACCTTTATCGTGGGTTCCCAAATATGTCTTCAAAATGTGCGCAACTGAGACCAGCAAAGAGAGCACATGGTTGTGCCAAGCATCCCACCAGAGGGTCCTCAGAGCTAAACCTGAGGCGGTAACATGGATGTCTGCAGCCTTCTCCTGTGTCACAGTCCCAGGAGGGCCACACGGCCCCAGTCCTTTAAGTAAAGTGAGCACACATAGCAAAAGTAAGTGGCAAGAGACTGGGACACAGCAAGAATCCCACCACCATCTGCAAGACCGTAAACATAAGCAGTGACAAGATTTGTTAACCCTTCACGTGCTGTGCACGCCAAGTCTCACGTCCATACTTCACTGGTCTAGTCTGAGCTGAGTTGTGACAAGTGTATTCAGCATTTATTGAGTACCTAACGTATTTGGTACCATATGGAGTGGGACAGAAGGGACCTCACTCTGTCCATATCTCCAGGGTAACAAACATGGAGAATTGTTGGTGAAGGAGCAAGTGATGGACTGTAGTATCTCAGACCTCACCTGCTTTTCCCCCCACACAAGACTTGGCTGTATTCTAACCCAAAATCCCTTTCCGGGCATTTCTGGCAATAATTTTTAAATGTATTCCTCAATACTGAACCTTGCTTGTGGCTTCCCTAAGAGATCCACCAATACAGGGATGGAAGCTTTGAATTTTGAAGCCGGGTTTGAATTCATTTGTGGCACAGCGCTACTGCATAATGGAAAGCCAGGTATCAACCGTGTATATGCATGCAGACGGTTCCCTCGTAAGTGTTAATATTTCCTCAATGGAGGAAGCTCAGCTAAAGCAAGCAAAGATGGCAACTCATTAAAATTTGATTTTCCCTCCTATCCCTTTTTATCTCTTAATCCTCCATCTATGGCACAACTTGTTCTGTTAAATAACACTCATTAATTAAATCTCGTCTTCTCTTAGCTATATCTATATTTTTATTTAGTATGGAAACCTTCAAATGCTTATGATCTAATTTAGTTGGATTACTGCCTGGACAGCTCAGAATAAGAAAACTTGGGGCTTTTAGTGGTGGAATTACTGACAAGGGAGGGAAGGGGGAGAGGAACCCGGCTTTTCTCATTTCTCCCTTGGTAAGGGGAGGTTGGGCAGATCTTCCCTCTGTAAGGGGAGCTGGCCTGAATTTGGATAATGAGGGCACTATGAACAGGGTATCTTTATTGACTTAGAGAAGAGAAGGGAGGGCATGACCAAGTAGAAAGAAAGAAAAGCTCAGCTATCCCCATGAACAGGAGGCAAGAGCAAAGTCAATGCGCCTATTAGAAGGAGTGTAAGCAGGCGGGCAGCAAGTGTCTAGAGAATGCCCAAGCTGTAGAGGGCGGGCACAAGCAAGCTCCAACTGTGAGTTGCCATGTAAAAATGCAAGCCTCGGTTTTTTTTCCTTAAAAGGCCACTTTTCCAACAATTGCCAAAAGACAAGATGTTTTGTCTGTTATCCCAATTTTCCGATATTCGGGGGCGGGGGGAATTAGTGCTGTTCAAGTAATTCAAATGAGACAGGGGGACCAATGGCATGCTCTTCTATGGCCCTGATGTTTGCCTCTAAGGCAGGGGTAATGGAAATTAGGAAACATCATTTACCTGGATTGAGACTGGGACAGTTTTGGCTGCTTTTGTTTGACAACTCCAGCCATCCCTGGTGATTCATTCAAGATGATACAAGTCTCATGCCCATGGTATAATGGTGGTAATTTGTACTTGCATGGTGTACATTTCTCCTAGGAGCTCAAAAGACTTTGTGTTGCCTCAACGTACCTCACAGCACGCAGCAGTCCCCAGACACCCAGTGATTGGCAACAAGAAGCATTTTACACAAGACTAGCTAGGCTGACTTACTGATTCAAACCTATGGTCTACACCATTGGCAAAGATAGCATGTAAGAACCATAAACATGGCCACCTCCTCCGCCACTCTCTTTGGATTCTTAGCTTCCTCCCATCTATTCCAATAGACAGCCAGCTCCAAATTCCAACAGGAAACACAGACAAGACAAGCCAGTGCCTGATTCCTGTCGTGCGTATGAGTGTGTCCATGTCTGTGTGTGCATGCATGCGTGTGTATGTGCCCACCTGACCGCTCAGCAGACCCAGCATGGTACATCCGCACCCATTGCAGCACGTCTCTGCACTTGTCATCGGTCTAATGCCATGTTCTCAAATGCCATGCTCTCTCTTTTGAGAGTTCGAGACCTAGAACTTCCACCTGGGGTGTTAGACACCTGTGTCCTGCAAGAAGACTATAAAGAGCCTTGTAGTCTGTGCTTCTTAGGTCCCCTGCGTCTCTTTCTCTTCGTCAGGCTGGGGGAACGCCACCTAGGATGTCTTTCCCTTCCAGACCTGCCAGTGCATGCCTTCTCCTCAGCTACAGTGGATTAGCAGAAGTGGCCATGCAAATTAGGCAGAAGGACCCAAGAGGTACAGTGGAGGCCCAGACTAGAATCCTTCCCCTTCCTGAGTTGCCTTGAATAGATCAGCTAGGAAAATCAGACTGTCCCAAGAGGACTGGGCTCTTCCACAGCCGTTGTTTTCCCTCTGTGGCTGTGATCAAGGCCTTACCACCCAATTCCCTGCCCTGCCCTCTTCCCCCTCTGCTTCCTGGGCCTATGCGCTCTGTCTGCTCTACTGAGAGGAATTCCTTGGGCTTTGCAGGCATGACCCAGGGAGAAGACTCCAGTTCAGCAGTGTAAACCTGTTGATAACTTTCCTGGGACAGCACAGCACAAGTATTCTCCATTTTCTTAGATCGCTTGCTCTTCCTTCTAAATTGTCTCTGGTCAGGCCACCAGTTCCTGGGAGGCACTCCCAGCATGATACTCTGATCATCCACATCCTCTGCATGCAGGCATGCCATCAGCATCCTTCAGAGGCAGATGCAGAACCAGGGGAACACCTGGCCTCTCAGAATGCATGTGTTGGGGAGGCGCTAGATTCACCGGAACCACAAAGGTTGACATATCCACCTGCTTCCCATCTGGTCCCACCAATCAGAACACTCTTCCTCAAAGACGGAGGGAATGAAAACATTCAAGACCCACAGGGAGGAATAATAGGCTTCCAGCATAAAAAGTATTACCTTCCCCCGTTAAATCAAACTGTAGGGGGATGGAAAAATATCTATCAAGAAATTACCTTTTTGCTACCATGGGAGCCATCAGCTTGCACTTGCCAGTTAGGCGTCCGGAATGAGAGCTCCTCGGACTCTAACTGGTTCTCCACGCCCTCCTCCATGACGCCTCTCAAGGTTCTAATTGCATCCACCATACTTGATAATTTTACATCCATTCATGCAGCAATCAGGCATTGTGATGGGGACCCTTCTGCCACAGCCTCGGGGTGCCTACATTCTAGAAAATGTTAAGGTCAGTGAAACCACGCTTTCCCAGTGCAGTCGAATCAGCCAAAGACAGTTTTCAGACACCTGGGAAAGGAACGCTGGTTCAAGTCCAGCAGCCTTCAGATGAACTGATGAGCTTGACTCCCGAAGCCAAAGCAGGGCGCTCGGGAGCCCCAGACAGGCAGAGGAATCGTTGGGGGAGTTGTGGCTGATGAGGTTCCCACCCTGAGCCTCTAAGGCTGCGGGCAAAGCAGGGGTGAAATCCCACATGAGCCGAGCACCTGATAAAACCACACGGTCTTCTTTCCATCGGCTCTAAATGAGCTCTGTGTTCTGAGGGTACCCTTAACTCTACATTCAAATTTCCCTTCCGTCACCAGTGAGATTAGGTTACACTAAGTAATATAGCTTTAAAATATTTTCTGAGCAGAGAAAAACAAACGATTGCGGGCGTTAGAGTATTAAGTCTTTTAGGAGCCATTAAAATGTTACCGACACTGATCGCAGCACGCAGAAAGCCACAAGCCAAGACTTTGTGGGGAAGGAGGCCGAGGCCCTGCAAACGGTATGGAGCCAGTGCATAAATAGGGAAGGTAGAGCCAAGCCAAGATAACTTCCCAAGCTGAACTCACACACTGTTGGGCGTTGCCTTTGACTTTCTCTTCTCTCACAGTCTGTGACTTTGTCCCTTTCTGTCGAAACCTTGACAATACCTCTGGCAGAGTCAGTTACTATTGGGTCAACCCTGGACCAGACAGTGCAACATAGATTCTTTGAGTGGGGGAGGGACTAAATTATCCCTTGCCTTGGAGCCTGGGTCACAGCAGGTGCCCAGGGATTGCTAGCCAATCTTAAAATTCCCTGGGAACCTGCCTTTCCCTTTTACCCAGCATCTGATTCCTTCAAGACAGGGAAAAAGAACAACCACATTGTATGTGGGAGAAC
Organism: Microtus oregoni; assembly: GCF_018167655.1. Classification (NCBI taxonomy): domain Eukaryota; kingdom Metazoa; phylum Chordata; class Mammalia; order Rodentia; family Cricetidae; genus Microtus; species Microtus oregoni. Next base: position 12,221,894 of record NW_024543086.1, read on the forward strand.
AGCTAGGGAGGGAATAGGGAGAAGTCAATGAGTCAATTCAAAATGTTGTTTTTCAGCTGCCAAAATTACCCACTTCCTAGAAATACAAAACTGGCTTTGAAGGTGGGCCACCAACAAAACACACAAGGTGGATCAGGAGTTCCTCCTGAGTTTGGGGGACATTAAGGCTTGAACAGAGGACTTTCTTGTCTGTGGTCTAGAGTATACATTCACAATGGGGGTAGTATCACTTCCAACAGTGAAAAATGGTTCAGAAGGGAGTAGCAACAACTCAACTCTCTTATATGTTAAACATGTATGCAATGTGTCATACAGTCTATCTACCAATCAATGGCATGAATATCTCACAATAAAGAGAGAAATTAAAAGGCAATTCTAAAAAGAGGGAGAGAGATAATAAAAAAAGAAATCAAAAGATTTTAATACAGTAGAAGAAATAGTTTCTAGAATTTCAGTAGGAATGGCCTCAGTAACTTCAGGGAAGATACGCTATCAATGGGAACACTTTCTGCCACCTTCTGCTTCTGGGGGTTTTTTTAATTAATTTATTTATTTTTATATGCATTGGTGTTTTGCTTGTCTGCAGGTCTGTGTGAGGGTATCAGTTCTTGGAGTCACAGACAGTTTTGAGCTGCCATGTGGGTGCTGGGCATTAAACTCAGGTCCTCTGGAAGAGCAGTCAGTGCTCTTAATCACTGAGCCATCTGCCCAGCCCCCTGCTTCTGGTTTTATGTCCCCTTTGCCAGCTCTTATGCCAGCTCAGTCTGGAGTAAAAGAACCAGACAGGCCCAATAGTTGGTTTTGTCTCAAGTTTTAATCTACCAACTCAACCGCGTCTCCATTTCTGGATCTCACCAGCTAACCATTCCTGAGTACTTAACACCAAGTTTGCCAAGTACTGCTAAGTCCTCTGCCCTGCCAACCCCCTCTAACCTTCATGTTGACATTGTAAGGCAGAGACAATTAGCGCCCTCATTTTACACAAAAGAAAGCTATCTCACAAAAATGAAGGAGTGTGTGGCCAGCTGAACGGTCCAAGGGAAGGGCAGCTGAGCTCCAAACCCCATTGACCATTGGGTGATCATTGCATATTTTGATCACTTGCTTTGTCCCCAGGTAGGAGCAGCAGCAACAGGGTTTCTTTGGAGTCCAGCAAAGCGGTCACCTGTTGGTAATGTCATCCCTTGCAAGAGCGTGCCTTTGGGGATTAAGGACAATGCCCCATTACCTTGACCACTGTCCCTAGGCCAAAGAGTGCACCAAGTAATTTCAGATTCTATGACTGACCCAGTGCCATTCCATATTGGCACAATTGGCCAACTCGCCTAAATTTCAGCTGACTTTTCTATCAGAGTTCACGTTTTCACCAACTTTTCATTAAATTAATTATTCAAAACAATTCAGAGTTAGCGTTCTCGCAGCAACGGTAACTCTGCCATGACTAGATTAAGGCGTAAATTGAACAGCATGTTTTGCAATAAAGTTAATTTTATATTCACCAGAGAACTGAGTTATAGTTGCTGTGGGAACCATCATTTTGAATCTCTTGACTTTGGTGCATTTAAATTCTCAGCCACAGGACTGCACACAGTAGCATATTTTGCATGGACATTTAATTTGCTTCACAATGTGGCCTGGCTACCCTGAACTTGGAAATCCTGTCAGAAACTAACATTGCAGCCTCATGATTTTCCCAGCCTCCTTCCTTTGCCCAGTACCTATAACACCGTGCAGAGAAATATCCAAGGAGCCAAAATGATCTCCCATTTTATCTTGAAATTGCCTGCTTGGGGGAGGTGACTTCCTTTCGAAACACCGAGTCTCAGGCAATGTCAACGAAAGCAGGCAATGTCATTGCATTTGTGTGCAGCCAGGATTCTCATCCAAGGGTATTTTTGGATCTAGGCTGGATTATTCAGTACACATGGGGTGACCTCTGAAAGCTCCAAGTCCTTGCATTGCATGTGCCATTAATCATGCAGGCATGCACAGCCATATATCAGAACTTATTGGCGCTTGGGAAAAGCTAAGCAACTTTTCCCACAACCACATAAAACCCAGGCATCTCTAAATCAAGAAGCATTGCAGAGCCTGCCTAAAAGGTACGTTCAGCAGAACTGTAATAGAGTGCAGGCTTGGTTCTGGGAGTGAGGGGATTGCAAGCGGGTGCCATGGCAAAGACAGAGGGCCGTTTGGGGGTGGAGGATGACAGAGGAAGAAATCTCAGATGGTTAGAGATGCAAGCGTTCCGTCTACAGGGATTATCGATTTTTGGAGCTTTATTGGAAAAATCAGTCATGCTTTCTGCCTCCTGGGGATCGCTCCACCGCAATTTGGGAGTATATATGTGTGGCAGCCCTGCAGGTCAGCAGCTGAGTAGCAGCTCCCATTCACCCGCTCAATTATCCATGTAGCTAGGCTGTGACTTAGCAGAAACAGACTGCTGTTTTGCATGTGAAAATGTATTTGAAAAGAGGGGATTTCAAAGAGGGAGCTCGCCTTTCTCAGGGTGTACTCATTATGCGAAACTGAAGAATAGCACCTAACAATAGCATCTGCCAGATTGTGGGAATTCTGAGGACGAGTCTCTACTCCTTTGGAAAACAAAGGCCTCCTTACTCTTCATTCTGTGAAACCCTTGCGTGTGCTTCCTGCTCCAAATGATTGCCAAACTTGTACACAAACATTCTACAGTGAGCTGTGCTCCCCTTCCACTCCATAATCTTTTAGATGATGCTAAATGCTGAGTTGGCGGAAAAGACTCAGTCCCAGATTTCAAATAGTTTCGGAACTCTCTTCAGCTTGCCTGGGTCCCTGGGATGGGAAGGGAGAGTGACAAGTGATTCTGGGTGGGCGACTAAGGTGGGTGTGAGGGACACTGGGCCACCCACAGGGGAGATAAGGGGCTAAAGAAGAAAAGGAAAGAATGTTTTAACTGCTTATCTACAAGGGAAAGTCTACCACAACACAAGGTAAAACATACCCTCCCTTGTGAATACTTCTGACTTCGGCTGTTTTGTCCCAGGTGTTCTCAGGATTTGGAATGGTTGGTCAGTGAGGGCTTGATGGATTAATGACTAGATATAGGTAGGATGATGGATGGATAGATAGATAGATAGATCGATAGATAGATATAGATAATAGATTGATAGATGGATGGATAGATGATAGATAGATAGATAGATAGATAGATAGATAGATAGATAGATAGATAGAGATAATAGATCGATAGATGGATGGATAGATAATAGATAGATACGTAGAATGATTGATGATAGATAATAGATAGATGATAGATTGATAGGGTGAGTGAGTGAGTGAGTGAGTGATTTTTTTTTTCCTTGAATTTTTTCAAGACAGGGTTTCTCTGTGTAGCTTTGGTGCCTGTCCTAGAACTTGCTCTGTTCGAGGCTGGCCTCGAACTCACAGAAATCTGCCTGCCTCTGCCTTCCATGTGTTGGGATTAAAGGCATGCACCACCACCACCTGACAAGTGAACAGGTTTTTTAAGTGTCTTTGAATGCCCCAATTCAGATGAGTCAAGCTAGCCCGAAAGGATACAGAGACACAAAGGAATTAGGGGATCAACAATGATGACACAAGGTTTCCTGAGAGAGGTCTGAAGAAGCCCGAGAAGAGGCAGATGTAACTAGTGGGATAAGCTGAAGTCACCACTTTAGGAAAGTCGCTAGAGCTGTTGGAAGTGAGACTGTCCATCCTGACTCTACAGCCAGAGCCCCTGAGACCCTGTAGTTCTGTCCTCTCCTCTGGTCTTTCCTCTGTGTCCATCTGCAGAAGGATGCTTCCATGCTCTTCTCAGCCTTTGTCACCAGGTATCTTCTTTAACATGGCCAAAAACCTTGAAGGGAATGTAAAATCACAGAAGAGACCCCACTGCTCCCCACCATCTGATCACTGGTTCCCAACTGGGCATGTGGAATGCTTACTTCATCTGGGGCACATTTGTGACTCAAAAGATCTTTCCTTCCAGGGAGATAGGCGGTAAAACCTAAAGGTGTCTATCACAGCTGGTACTTAACAGGACACCACCATGGCAGATGCCTTCTCAGTTGTCCCTGGTCTGTTAACCACCCAGTACACCCAGTACAAAGAACCACCTTACACTTCTGCTTAGCCTCCCCTAACCCCAACACGCACATGCGCACAAGCAAACACACATGCACACACACAACAACCTTCTTTTCAGAATAAAGTCAGTATGCTTAGAATAACCTGTAAAGCCCTGCTCTTCACTGACTCTGCTCTGGCCAACTGGACACTTGCTGCCCCTCTGGTACCCAAGCATTCTTCTACCTCATGCCTCCGTTCCTCCCAATGTCTTCTGCCTGACCACTGTCCATGCATACGGTTGTTGGGTCTTCTCCTGTGCTTGGCACTCTTCGTTTATACGTCACCTTGTCCACAGTACTTCAGGACCCATTGATTTAAAAAAAAAAAATGCAATCATCGATCTACTACAAAATCAGCACTCAATACCCATGAAACTGGGCCGCTAGTTCTCCCTTGGAAGTCCTCTTCTTTAGGTTCTCAGACGCTAGTCTCATCGGGGGCTACAAACAGAGTGAGAGGCAAAACCGCATCCTTATGCAGCCGCTTCCCCGGCAGGATCTCTCTAGCTCACAGTCTGGCTCTCAGCTTCAGTGGCTCCGTCTGTCTGTGTCCACAGATGAGCCCTCTCTTCATCCTCCTGCTACCCAAATTTGCGTCTAACCCCAAAATGGTAATTTATTAATCCACAGTGAAGAAGTCTTACAGTTCCAGCATAGTCTCTCCCTAAAGGGAAATCTATATGGGTAATGAAGTTTAAAATCAGAAGTTTGCTTAGAAAGCAAGGAATCAAAGCAAAAAAAAAACCAGTCACTCCTCCCTTCCCACAGAGACATGTTCCATGGCCCCAGAGAGTACCAAAATGCCCTTGACATGGTGTTGGCGTATAACCTGTGCCATGCAGCCATATACTTTAAGTCATATCTGGGTCATTTGCCATTCCTAATGCACATAAATGCTGTGTTAAAAGTTGTAGGCTTTTTTGTTTGAGAAGTAATGACAAGAAAAATCTAGCCATGTTCAGTAAAGGTGCACTTTGTTCAAGGCAAGGCTGGGTGAATTCAAGGGTGCAGAACCCACAGATGCAGCTGATGGCATGATATGCCGGGGAGGGGGGAGCGGGCATCCACTCCCCTAGAAACCTATCAAACTAGAGAAGAGCAAAGTGTACTGGCCTAAGTTCAAATCCCTCTTCTACCACTTAGAGTGCTGATGACCCTCATCAAGTTAATTAACTCCACTGAGCTTTAGTAATTGCAGCCACACGTGATGACAATATGTATTTCCAGTAGTCCTTGCAATGCCTTGGTGAGATGCAGGGTGTGGATTGCTGAGTACTTGGTTAGCACTCCTAAATGACAGACACCGTTACCTCCTTCCACCCCACAGGGCAGGGCATATTTTGTAGGGACCTGAGTCTCCCCTCACTCCCCAGCAACACCACCTCATCCTACTAATACACTTTGCTGAGTGTGGGTGAGACTTCTTACCCTGTGGTCCTTAAGAATTATATCTTACTCACCTATTAAATTTGAAAAGCATTCCTCAGATAATTTGTGATGTTCATCATGGGGACATCTCAACTCAGGAAATTCTCCCAGAAAGTTTCTTTATTTTCCTCTTTTCTCTCCAGGTCTTTAAAAGTACTTTCCTAACTGTACTGACAATGCCCATCCTTTTGTGGTCTGCCCGTGTTTTTCTTCTTTTGAAACAATATCTCACGGCACAGTCCAGGTTGACCTCAAACTTGAGATCCTCTTACCTCGGCATTTCGAATACTAGAATTACATCTGTGTGTCAACCCACCCAGTTCTGTTCCTATTTTAAGTCAAAGAACACAGCCCCTCCTCAGCATCAATCCATGGACAGATGAAAGACTTACCCGAAGTTCACGGCCCCTGCTGTCCCTGTTAGAGGATTCCTCTAATGGTAACGACAGCAATAACGGTGTCTATACAGAAGATTTACTATGGGCCATCATCTTTCCTTAACCCTTAACAACTCTAAGGGATGAATATTTTACAGGCTCTGTTTTGTAGGTGAAAAAAAAAAACTATGGCATGAAGGGCTCGTGTACTCTGCTTAAAGTTCTCGTGGCCAAGAGTAGAGCTGAGATTCAAACTCACACAGTTCAGACACAGACCCTAACTGTAGCTGAGCCCGCCTCCCAGACGCCACGCCAGCAGACGTAACCTTACAACCAACTGGGAAGAGATAGGCATCAGGGTTGAACACAGATGGGTGTTCTTCTTGTCATTACTCCCTAATATCATGCAACAGTATCCAGATGGCATTAACATTATCACTGTCTTAGCTACAAGCCATATAGAGATGTAATAGAATATTCAGAAAGATTCTGCAGGCTGCACACACACTGCACTGCACCATTTCATATATGGGCCCTTAAGCCATTGAACATTGTTAGTATCTGAGGTCCTAAAACCAAACCTTGGTAGACTTTGAGGGATGAATGGCTTATATTGTCTCGGGCTGTCCTGATGTTCAAACATCCTGAAGGATCCCGTACTCCATGATGACACCAGAGGCATGGTCTATAACTCTGACCTCTTCCTTGTCTTTGGAGACCTTTATCTCCACTTCACCTTCTGCCCCCACAATGACCAGTCAAGACCCCAGTCCTCACTCTCTCCCCAAACCACTTTCTTTAATACCCCAGTCTTCACTTCCTGACCTCAACAGTGACCTCAGGTTTCCTGGGACCCGGGGTTCTCCTGAGATACACTGCAATGCACAAACATGGCCATTTCTGGGCAAACCAGGATGACTGTTCAGCCTTGCGGAGAACAGGTCCATGGAGCCTGTTCAGAGTCTGGAGTCAGAATTCTGCCACTACTGCTATCTGCCTCTGTTCCACTGGACTTCTTTGGTCCTCTACTTTCTCGTGTGTGGAATGGGAGTAATAGCAGTACCTACACCAAGGCTTATTGTGACCACACTGAAGGACCTTGTACGTGAAAAGCACCTGGGAGTGTTGCTGTGATGATTTGCTGTCATTGTCACGGTGTAGAACACATCCTAGGCTCCAGAGTCTCAGTGCTGGAGCAGATTTCTTGCCTGGCCCCTTTAGCATCTCTTTAAAAACCATTTCCTATTTTCTATGTTCCTTGCCATTGTACTGGGTACACAACGACGAAAACAGTAATTGATTGTTGGCCTGATTTTTATATTAGTTTAAAGAGAGCCATCAGCCCTCCAGAAGTAACAAGTCTGTGCCCACAAGCCTCCTAGGTGTTATTTGTATTTTTATGACCCTCCTGTGGCTATCAGGATGCTCTGTGGGTGTAGAATTGGATGGCTAAAAATAACAAATGAAAAATCAAAGTCATGTCTGTCCCTATTTCCAAACTGGTAGGTACCACATTCAATATTTGCCGGACAGTCATGGGAATGAGCGGCACAAGGTAAAACAACTGATCATCCTCCAAGAAGCAAATTAAACCATTGAACTCTCTTCTCATTGTCATCCCTGCCTTTGTGTGACTCTTGTCACCCTCTTCACCTGCCGACTGCCTTCTCATCTGCCTCTCTGGGCATTCAGTCTGTCTCTTTCAGTCAGGAGCTATCTGCTTACAGGTTTGGAGGCAGAGCTCCACACTGGCACGCAGACACAGCCCCTGCCACAGCCTGGGTTTGGACCCTGTGCAGCAAGCAGCTGCTGCTTCTGCTGGTGGAAGTGATCGCCCTTCCAGAACTTGGGGTGTGGCCTGCAGGAGGCTTTTCCTTTTACCTGGCTGCTGAATCAAGGGCATGATATAACAGCAAAGAAACACCGCCCAGGTTTCTTTCTTCATGAATTCATCAAACAAATATCTTGAATGCTAACCACTGGGGTGAGCACTGGGAATCCAGCCATAAACAACGGAGCCAAAGTCTTTCATGCAGGAGGCATTGAGGAGCCCAGGAAGGAGGCCATTAAACCACTGGTTCTTAGCCTTCTTTGTGTAGTGGAATCTGGAGAGTTATAGAGAAGGAAAAATAAAAGGGCTGGGAATGTAGCTGGACGGTGGAGCACTACTTAATAAGCAGGGCCCTGGGTTCAATTCCAGTACCCAAGGAAGAAAGAAAAAGGGGTCAGGGGTGTAGCCCAGGGGATAACTTTCACACTACTCCACATTGGAGAGGCAAACATGAGGACAAGGGCTCGAATCCACAGCACCCAGGTGAGTGTGGTGGCTCACCTGCAATCTCAGGGCTTGAGAGACAAAAACAGAGGATCTCCCCCTTGAAGCAAATTACTTATCTAGACTAACAGAATCACTAAGCAGGCTTTAGTGGGCAACTCCACCTCAATATATAAACTGAAGGGTGACCAATGAGCTGACCAAACATCATCTTTTGGCCTTCACATGTACACAAATACAAACATGCATGCATCCGCGCACACGGTGCTCCCTCAGACATACGAGCATCCACACACACGTCCACGTATACTACACAAACGTACACATGCAAGAAAGATAAAGGATAAGAGACTGAGAAGCAGAGATACCGATGCCTGGGGCTCCCCTTCAGAAAGGCGCAAGCCCCTCTGGAGATATTATAGTGACTGAGCCAAAAGGAAGGATGGCCAAGGTATGTGCAGCCAAGCGGAAGCCTTCTGCTTTCAACAAAGATTGAACTAGAATTATGATAGGTGTAAGCATGGAGAGGGTGCTATGAAGGGGAACGGAGATTGTCTGGCAGGGTGTCGGGAAAACCACCCCGACGGGATGGCCCCAGATGAGTGTCATTGCTGGAGTGGGTGCCGTGAGCTTAGTTTAGGGAGAGGGGCCTCTAAGAAGCCCCAGAGAAGGATCCATATTCCGGAGGCCCAGAGAGCAGAGGCAAAAGGAGAAGAGAAGAGGCCGACTCCCAGGACAGATAATTCAGGCCTTTTGAGGTCCTCTTTGGGGCTGATGTTCGCACAATAGGCACTAGGGCCCCTGGAGGGCTTGTTACAAAGGAACCCGGTAGCCAGTCCACCCAGAGGCTGACTCAGTACTGAGGGATGAAATCCAAGCTGATGCTGCAAGCGTCAGGACTGTATCCCTACAGCAAGAAGCTAGTCTTCATCTAGTTCAGTAGAGAAGCTTCTAGATCAGTAGTGAGGCTCCTGTAGAGCATCTGCAGGGTCTTGTCACCGATTAGTATGTACTTTAACAACACTGGAGTGAGGACTCCAAGTCCAGCAACCAGCTGCCAGCATCCTCCTTTGAGGGGTAAACTGGAATAGGTACCCGTGTTGTTCTAGGAAAGCGAGCACAGGCTTGTGTGAAGCCCAGAGCAGCTAGGGGGCACTGACTTCACTGAATTCACTCAGTAACTCACCAGAGGTTCCTGCCCCAAAAAAGTTTCCCCCATCACCATTGCCTACCCTCTCAGTTTCCTCTCCCATGACCTCAACTTAAAAAGACCTGGAATGTACTAAGAATCTGAAATTCAAGCCCCCTACGTGGGAAAGGATCCTGTTTACTTTCTTTTTTTTTTTTTTTTCAAATTCATCACTTTTTCCGCGGCCACAGCTGAGCCTGCCGCATTCTTTTTTTTTCCCCCACACAGACAGAAATGATGCTGATGGTGAGAGTCCAGGTGCATCCAGACACGTGCAGCAGACAGCTGAATCCAAATCCCTATCATCTCGCGGCTGGTCTGCCGTTTCTGTGGCTGCTGGCATGGAGGGGAACAGTTTCTGCCTCCCGAGCAAAAGCAGCTTCCTCCCCCGCAGTAGACCATGTCAAGGATGCTGGCTCTTCCTGTGTCTCACTGTACCTGCTCACACCTCTGCAGACCCTCAAAGATACACAGATGCTGTTGAAACACAGAGAAACATCTGCCTCTTGCTTTTCCGAGTCTGCTAGCAAAGCAGGAACGGCTGTTCAGTCGCAGGTTCAGGGCAGCATGACCATCCCGCTACATACCTAGAAATAGGGTCACCACAGCTCCCACCTGACATGTGATTGAGGACAACCTTACTGTTCCCCAGGGACTAGGATGCTTCTTTGCCAGCCAGGTTTCTAAAATCAGTTGCAGTTTTCCCCCAGAGTGTGTCTCACAGGATATCCAGTGTTGCCACTGCTATTTAGTCTAAGTGACAATTAAAACCTCTAGCAATCCCTGGTCCCTAACACCTCTGCTGTCCTCAACTAGAAAGACTTCTGGAATAAAAGGCAAGCATCTTCCCTAAATCCAGAGATGTGCAGTACAAAAAAAAAAAAAACAGTAATATTTAAACAGTTTGCAAGGAAGAAGGGACAATGTCCCTATTTTAGTTGGCATTAAAAACACAATTCTTGGGGCTGGAGAAATGGCTCAGTCAGTAAAGCACTTGCCACAGAGGAACGTGAACTGAACCCATTGAAAAAGCCAGGCAACGCACTGCATATCTGTAACCCCGGTAATGGCGGAAGGAGACAGAGGCAGGGAAATCTCTGGGCTTTGCTGGCCAGCCAGCCTCTAAGCATACATGACATGGAGAGCCACTGAGAAAGATGCCCTATGTCAACCTCTGACCTACACACACATTCATATACACATTAAAATTGTAGTAATTGAAAAGCGGAAGACGAAACTATCCTCAAGAGAAAGGGCATTTATTCCACTTGAGCCTCCTGCCTTCAACATTGTTCTTCTGTGGATTTTCTTTGCTAGCCCAGCCTCATGCGTCTGCTGCTTTTCTGGGCTGGTGATCATAAGAGTGAGAACATCCAAGTTCGTAGCAAAGCACACACTGAGAACACTAGAGAAAATGCTACTTTTTTTTACAACTTGAATTAATATATGCTCTCGGGTTTTCCTGATTTGGGTGTGAGGCAAAGAGAAGGGGCTTGCCCTTCAGGCTGTACTTGAAGAACCTCCCAGTAATCAGAGTGGCGGCAGCGACAGCTGTATCAACACTCTCAACAACATGCGCTGTATCAAGTGAGCATGTGTGATGCCCCAAACTCTGCTAAGACCTCGCTCTTGCTTAGTTTGTGTAACACAACTGCTGTCTATTTAAAGCAAGTATCGTCAACGTCTGAAGTCAGCTACTCCATTAATATGTATTGTCCTGTGTGTACAACAAACATTTATTGTCCAGTGTGTGCCAACTGCCCTTCTAGACATGGAAACTGTCTCAGTGAACAACGGAGACAGAATATTACCCTTGAAGGTGTTATTCTGTTGAGAGGCACAGTATATAACATTAACGGAGAGGAGGCAGAACTTTCCAAACAGCCTGGCCTCCCAGAAGACCATCTACCAGCCCAAGATCACAGGGATAGCAAAAGGCAGACCTGGCTTCAACGCTCCCGGAACTTTCTGCCTCCAAAGTTATGGTTTCCCCTCAGTTAAGAGAAAAAAAGAAAAAGAAACTCTTCTCAGGGCTTGTAGCAGTGTGTGATGGTTCTCCTAGCGGTCTCTTGAACTGAGCAGGGAGGTGGCATTTGTGCAGCTTTCTTTGCCGTCGGTGTTTCCATGTAGGCTGTTTGTGTTCTCGCTTGCCTTTGCTGCATTGGGGCGCATCGTCTCCAGTGCGCCCGTCGGCCCATTAAAAGCCCATTCGCCTGTCCTTCCTTCCCAAACAGTATTAGCCACGCACGTCTACCTGTAAATTGCCACACACCGCAGAACACGTCTTGATGCTGTCTTAGAAAAGTGTTTTTATGGTAATTATAGCTGTCTTCAAACCCACTTACGCTCCCCTTTTTTTCTGGGCCCTAGACATTATTTTGCTAATGCCTAACTTTTGTTTAAGTCAAAAAGCCTGCCTAGCTGGTAGCTCTGTCAACAAGCCCTCACTCCACTTCTTTTCTCCAGTGCTTTAGGGTTTATACATAAGGTCTCAGAAACGACCGCATTTCTACTGGCCCCGCTAGTTTCGCTCAGACATTTCATTCATTCATTCATTTGTTCCCTTCAGCTACCCACTGAGTACTGCAATCCAGCAGTAAGTAAGTTAGAGATGGTCCCTCCTCTGGCAGGTGAACAACACAATGGCCATGCCCAGGACAGCCGTTCAGTTTAGCGCTGAGAAGTCCTAGGAACACCATTCAAATTGTAGTTAACGGCAAAGCCCACAGTCTTCAGCACTTTGGCAGCGGGTCATAGGTTGGCTGTGTGGCCTAGCCCACATCAATTCAATTACGTGCTAGTCAATAATGAGAGAGGGGCCGGTAGGATAACGCAAAAAAAAAAAAAAAAAAAAAAGAATGGGGCTTCTAAATGTGAATGTCTTCCCAACAGGGATATGAAGGGTAGGGTAGAGCTGGGGAAATGAGTATGTGGCCAAAACCGAAAGTGATTCTGGGGTAGTGCAGTAGGGTGGGAGCCAGTTCAGGAGGGTCTCAGGACCACGTTAAGGACTTTCCCCATGGAAAGCGGCTGTGCTTTCGGCAGTGTCCAGGATGGAGCGAAATTAGGAGTCCAAACCAAAATTAACATAATATTAACAGGGAGCAGATTCTGAGATATTTAAAAGGAAGGACGGGTGTGGCTGTGTATTCCTTTTTTTTTTTCATTACATTTTGCATTAGTACAAGAAAAAAATACCTTTATTTTAAAAAGAGACTGAAAGTCTGAACGCTATATGTAGAGTGTGAGAAAGAGTCCCCATTGGCTGTGCCTCTCTGTAGCATCTTAAACAGGAACCCACAGAAAAGCTGAGGCCGCACTGTGCTCCGTAGAGGCGCTCCCAATAACCTGAGGACCTCCCTCCAAAGCCCCACTTTCTGAAGGTTCCACACATCTCCCACCAGCACACTGAGGATGCAGCTTTCAAACATGGACTCTTAGGACACATCCAGGCTGTCTCCAGCAGTAGCATTGCTTCTTAGCTCGGAGTTAAAAGGCAAATTTCGCAGTGGAGATTGGAATTAGCTACAAGAGAGGAGAGAAGCTGTGGCAGGAGAGCGGCTGCCCTCCTTGGGTCCTGGCAGTGAATAGATTCAGGAGCCTTCGTAGATCAAGGAACCAGTTTAGAGGGGACAAAAGGAAAGAGGTTGAAGTCTCCCGATTTTGAGGTGAACAGACAAGACTGCGGAACTCAGAGCCGGAATCCAGGGCTAGAGAGGACTAAGGGTTGAAAATCAGGCATCATAAAAGTCTAGTGGTGGGGCTTTAGTCTGTGTAGAGATTACTGCATGTGTGTGTATCAGCTATGGATAGGATGGGAGGTGACAATACCAGCCATGTTACTGTGTCCTTGGAAACTTTTCCTGAGGAGAGGCCCTGTGTTGGAAAGGAAGGTTTCCTCTACCTCCTCATGGCTGTTGGAAGAGATTCAGAAGGACAGGTGGGAATGATTCCTATTTGTTCAAGCCCTCACTGTTAGGCTGAGGTCAGGCGAGGCTCTGTGAATCAACAACAGCCATGTCTGAGATCTAACAAAGCCGTGGTTTTCAACCTCAGGACTGCTGACATTTGAACCTGTGCTATTCTTGGAGGGTGGGGAGGGGTTCTTCTGGGCCTTTGGGATGTTGAACGGCACCCCCCAGGCTCTACCCATGAGTTTTCAAGTGTCATTACCCCTAAACATGACCATCAAAACTGTCTCCAGACCTTGTCAGATGTCCCCCAGAGAAAGAGAGGGAAATCTTTTATAAATCCTGTGTTAAGAATCACTGATCCATGGTCACAATAGAGCCTGAAGGCCCCGGGCAGCCATCAGTTCTTCCTAGCTGAGGAGATAAGCACCCAAACATAGTTGCCTTCCGGGATGCTAAACCAGTCATTTAGAGGCCGGCACTCAAGGAAATCCGAGAGCCGGCCTGAAACTCGGAAGGACTCCATACAGCGATTTCTTGGATGCCCAAGTATGAGCCCATAAGCCAATTCCAACTTCAGTCAAAGCATCCTCTCGAGAGAAAAGCTGCCACCTGATGCCCATTTACCCTCCAGACTAATTCCTTCCTGGGTTTTGTTTTTCCTTAAGCAGAAGCTGGCTTTGCTCTTTACAAACACGGAGAATCGCCTCCTCCTCGGGAAGGCCACCAGCCGAATGAACTTGCACTAGGGCTAGCTTGGGGTTGCCTAGCAACGCCACGCACCTACCAAGGCTGCTTTCTTCCTCTTCAAGCTAAAAGCAAAGTCCTGTCCATTAATTCCCAGCTGCCCTGAAACTTCTCAGAGATTTGCCAGCTCCCCACTGTTCATGTTTTCATCTTCCTCGTAGGAAGTGGCGAAAACTCGCTACTCTGCCCTGTTTATCTCACTTCAGTTGGTCAGAATGAAAAGAGTGGGGGGGGAGGCCTCATTCCATAGAGGAGCATACATATTTTGAGCACATATCTCTGACTGACATGCTGGGGCTCTTGGCAAATTTAAATTTTATGTGGTGGACGTGGGTTTCCTACACAATGAGCCTCCGTTGAGACTCTGGGCATGATTTCAGTAAGACGTGAGGCCTCAGAGTAGCTAAATGGCAAAGCGCATATGCCAGAAACCATGCCAAGCAAATGTTCAGAGGTCTGTCATGTAGGGCACTCTCTCTGACCTCTTTCCGCACGCTCCTCTGGTGGTGACTGTAAGGCAGAAGGTGGCTGCAGATTGGCCAGGATCCCTTTCTCCCTGACGACTCATCCAATGTCCCTCGGGCTTTTCCTCCCAAGCTCCATTTTGCTCCCACAGAAGTGTTGATGGTACATCCCTGGAAGTGAGGAAGGAATTCCCTGGAGCACTGTCTCGGGGTGTGATCAGGAGGGACATCCGTGGTTCCCCAGACAGGGCCACAGTCACCTCACTGGTAAGGAAGGTTGTAGAATCCTGAGCTGGACTTTGTAAGGGCAGGCATGGAGACCAAGGCACATGTGCACACTGCTAGAATTAGCAACAAGCCAGAGCCCCTGCTCCAGGCTCCTTTTTCCCCTCAGCACAGCTGCCCTCCAGAAACCTCCCCCCGAGGACTTTCCTATTGCTTACCCTCTTCACTCTGATCCTAAGCTACACAGGATGAAAGAGAGCAAGCCCAGACTGACATTTCCTATAGCAGTCAAACTCCATGGTGGAGCCTTGGACCTTTCTTCCTGGGAGTTCCTTCAACTCACACCGCTGCCACATGGGCAAACTAGGTTTATCAGCACCCATGTGAGGGGTGTTTGAAAGAAGAGAAGAGGGATGCCAGTGAAGGCCTTTGGAATGCCCTGGAAGAAGCAGACTTCCAGGCCAATTCCCACTATCATCAGAAGGCGCTTTGATGTCAGGCAGGCCTGCATTGGTATAGTTGAGAAACAGCTCTGGAAATGGAAGAGGTTACAGAGGGAGAGGGAGTTTTCATGATGTTCAGATAGTTACTTACAGGGACAGCTAAATTAATGGTCATTGGAGTGTATTTAAATGAAGCAAGAAGATATACCTCCAATCGCACAACTCCATAACTTCCCCAGGTGTCATTGCAGCATGCATGCATAACAGGTAAATTTTACCGTAGGTAGATTATGCCTCAATAAAACTGCTCAAAGAAAGAAAAATGAGAAGAGGCCTAGAAATTCTTACCAGCAAGTAGGTCTTAGGAGAGTCGGCACATGCCACGGGTCCTCTGCGTCTCGCCAGTTCACAAAGGGCCATGGTGGCTTGGGTGACAAGACTCAGGCCATATCACTTTCCCTTTTCTTCTCACCCAGCTCCCTCTGCCGGAGCTCCGGGTTGGGGAGTCTATGTTACAGTTGCTGTGGGTGTTGGAGCTTTTAGGAAATAAAATAGGCTGCTGATTTCATACGCTAAGGAATGGGTGGAGGGAAAGAAAGAAAAAAAAGCTATGAAATCAGAACTGTGTAGACTCCACTGCCCTTCCCCTGTGGACACAAGATCTCCTCTATCCTGTCCCCAGTCATCCAGTACTTACCCCTCCCTTGGCCTTTAAATCCTGCTCTAGTTTTAAGTCTACCATAAATAGGTGGTGATAAGCAGCCAACATTTGGAAGTGTCCCTTAAAGCTATTACAAGAATTAAAAAAAAAATGGCCAGCAGCGCCATCCAGTTCTTTCTTGGTCACAAGAAGCTCTTGAAAATCATATGTAAATCTGTCTTTAAAATTCTGCAAGATGGAGGACATTTTGACTCTGGGCTTGTAGGGAATTTTTTTTCTTGTATATAGAAGGCATTAAAAACAAAGAAAGGGAAGTAGAAAGTGAAAGAGGGAGAGAAGGAATAAGGAAATGGAGGGAAGGATGAAAGAAGGAAGGAAGGAAGGAAGGAAGGAAGGAAGAGAGAGGGAGGGAAGAGGGGCAGGCTTTTCTCAAGATACCACGCATTCTGAGCCACTGACTGAAAATGAGAGCCTAGCTAGTATGGTTGTCAGGCCAGCACTGGTACAGTTGTCTGGGATGTGCACTGAATTCCCTCCCCACTTGCAAGATTGCTCTGTCCCCTGCACCCAGGTCAGTTGTCACTGGGAAACCCCTGCATCTGTGCCCCAACTCCTTCTTGCACCTGCATGCATGGCCTGCTTCCCCTGACTCTTTGGACAGCAGGTATGGGCCCCACTGTGAGGCTGGCCCAGTGGCTGCCCTGCAGGCTTGTTCCCCTTCTGCATGGCTCCCCTGCTTCCCCAGCGCGGCCTCATGTCCCTCCTTCTTATTCTCTCCATTTCTCCAACCAGATGGCTGCCCTGATTTGTGCAACGGTAACGGGAGATGCACACTGGGTCAGAACAGCTGGCAGTGTGTCTGCCAGACCGGCTGGAGAGGGCCCGGATGCAACGTTGCCATGGAAACCTCCTGTGCTGATAACAAGGATAATGAGGGAGGTGAGCAAGCGTCTTCTAATTCCCATCCCCTCAAGAAGTGTGTTGTATGTGCTTTCGTCATGAGTCATTCTCCTGAACAATCTCTTCCATACTATTGTCAAATGTTGTAATGTTTCCTTTGAAGAACACATGTCCTTGGGCCAGGAGGACTCTTAGAGACACAACCTAGGGTTTGGTATTGGCTTTGTATTCTCAAATATTCATCATTGCAAAGAGGTAGCTGCATTCTGGTTATTGCCTTCCGGGTGAATGGTCCTGCCAGACCTTTCAGGGTGGCCAGTTATGGTCACTGACAATGGTGGTGACAGTTGGAGCCTCACACAGCACTAGGATGACATAAGCCAAGTGCCCCTTCATCCTGACAGCCCTATGAGATGTCAGTTTGCAGATGTGGCAACCGAGACCTAAAGAGCAGCTCCATTACTTCTAAAGACAATATAGCATGAAACCAGGACCCAAACCCAGCTCTGGAACAAAGGGATGTGTTCTTATCTGTGATCGACCAACTATAGACTGTGAACCAAACCCAATTTGTAAGGGAAAAGAAAAGGTTTTTTAACATTTTCTTGATGGCTGAGGGAAAATAATCTAAAGAATATTTCATCACACAGAAAAGTACATAAATTTCAAACTAAATATCTACACTTATTTTTTCTAACTACTTTATTGATGCGTGATTTATATATAAAAAGCTCTGCATATCTCGATGAATTTAGGAGTATACATACACTCACAAAAAATAGCATGGCCATCACCACTCAGAGTTATAGCCACCATCTTTAGTCTTACTTTCTACAGGTGGGGTTGCCATCGGCCCTCTTAGCAAATTCTAAGTATATAATGCAGTATCTTTATCTATAAACACTCTTACGGCTTAGCAGATCTCACAAACTGTTTTATCTTGCATGGTGAAGCATTAAACCCTTAACCTACGCCGTCCTTTGTACAGGAAGGTGGTGGTGTTTATTAGTTTATACTAGTTTTTAATTTTTTGACATCTTTGGCCTTATTGAGTGTGCGGAGGAGAAGGGGAACATGTGTGCCACAGCGTTTGTAGAGGTCAGTGGATCAGTTGTGGAAGTCAGTTTTCTCCTCCTACCTTGTGGATCCCAAGGATCAAACCCAGATCATCTGGCTAGGAGGCAAGTGCCACTACCCATGAGCCATCTCATCTGCACTCGTTTATATTTTGTGTACAGCTCTACTCTGTGTTCAACCTTAACCACGGAGCTAAGTGGAGCCTACACAGTGAGAGAGCCTACACAGCCATCGGGTGTCAAACATTTGCTCTGAATCCCTTACAGGGAGGTTCGCCACCCTCTCTTCTGCCATGTTAGTACTGACCCAGTTTAACCCTGCTAGTTTCTGAGACTAGGTCTGTACAGTCAGATGGCATGGTTGAGTACTACCACCCTTGTTCTGAACCTTCGAGCTGAGTCTTCTGGGACACATTCCAGTGTAATGATAGGGCTTGGAAGCTAAGTAGGGTTCTTAGCATGTGGGGCATGAAATCTCCTAAATTTTTGCTTGTTTGTTTTGGTTTTGGGTTTTCAAGACAAGGATTCTCTGTGTAGCTCTGGCTGTCCTGGAACTTGCTCTGTAGACCAAGCTAGCCTTGAACACACAGAGATCCACCTGCCTCTGCCTCCCAAGTGCTGGGATTAAAGGCGGGCACCACCACCTCCCAGCTTGTATTAGTTTCTTACAGCTGAGGTAGCGAGCCTCTTGTGAAGACACACTTGGAGATCAGTAGACCAGGCTAGACTTGAACTCACAGAGATCTGCCTTCCTCTGCCCAGCGTCCTAAGCTCAAATACTGTGTATTGTCCATATCATCAGTGTAGGTATGTGGCCCTCCCCCACCCAAAAGACTCACATTCAGGGTGAGTTCACATGAAGTTGTTTCAGGGGTGGAAGGATCTCCAAGTGCAGCTATCTGACCTACCAAGGGAGTTTACCATCCCACTGTGACAATCACAGAGTATGCGTGCCTCGCCCTCCAACATCAAAGCCACCTGTTTCATGGCCACTGGCATCAGCTGCGGGTGTCCAAAGTAGGGTGCAACCTGGTAAGAAACAAAGGAGAATATTAGACATCCAATTTTCTCCTTTTTCTTCATCCTTTTAATGGACGTCTGGCGATTTCCATAATGATTGCCTTTGTGTACATAGATAATTTGTGAACAAACAGACATACTTACACTGATACAAGCTCCTGATCAAAGAATTCCACAGGGCAGACGCCTCTGTGGCACTGTCCTTCGCTCATTTTCTCTCTCCTGAAACAAAACCCGAATAGAAGCCACTCCCTTTCATTTTTTTTTTTTAACCAAGATGAGGCATCATGACGAGAGGCATTTTTTAAGAGTTGAAATCCAATGACTTTTTTGCTTCTGCCTCCCTGGTGATTTCACCGAGCACCGAGGCTGCTCATAGATCAGCTCCTTCTGCCTCCTCAAAGGAGCTGCTTCCCTGATTCCCTTCCCTGTTGGGGTGTCAGCATCTGAAAGCATAGCAAATTGCTGGAAAGCAGAACACAGAAGAGAAGAGGTTCCTGGGTGGTCTGGGTCCCCAACAGGCCCTGCGCCATCTGCCTCCCTCTCTGTCAGCTTCACCTTGATCCTGGTTCCCCACCTGAGGTACCTGATCCCCAGGCTGAAGGGCTTGCTTGATAGGCACAACTCAGGATCCCTTGAAGGGGCAGAGCCCACGTACTGGAAAGGCTAGGACAAAAGCAAATGAGGCCGTGATTATGCTAAAGACAATAATGGTCTTCTTATGGGAACTATTAACGCAACCTCCCGAGGAAGTAATTACCACCAAGAAGAAAGTCTCTGCGCTGTGTTTATAAAAAGAAACTCCCAGTTAGTTCAGAGTTGCTTATGTCAGGTGAGGGGGGTAGACACCGGTTCTCTCTCACCTGGCGTAAGCAATTCACAATTAAGTGAGTTCTTTTTTTGGAGGAGATGCCTCGGCGCAGGGTGTTCTTTCTATGGTTAATTACTTCCCTAGGAGGTGTGCTAAGCACTTTGCTGTTTATTGGTAAATATTAAAGTTCCTCTCACCAACCCCAGACCCAGGGGCAGTGAGCTCACCGTTTCTCTCTACGTACGTTTTGGGGGTGGGTGCCCCTGGCTCTCCTGCCTCTGGAGTACCTGGTTCTTCTCTCCTGTGCTGGGAGTCCTCAGAAAGGACTGTGTGCTTTAGAAACCTGGCATTGGGTCAGAGAGGCATCCAAGCAGAACATGAGTGCCAGCTCAGGGAGCAGCTGCGAAGAACACACTTGTCATAAATCTCATGAATGGGGGAGATAATAGAGCGTTCTTCCAAAGGGAACTGGAAAGGGCCAGTCATTCCCATCACTAGACATTGGGGGTGGGGGGTGGAGAAGATCCTCAGATTAAAGTGATGGGTTTTTTTTTAATTCTAAACTGAGGCTGAGGTAGTTACAAACACAAACGCTGGTAGAGGGATTTGAAGTTCTTTACTGACTTCATCAGCTGGGGTTGAATTGAATGCATTGTACTTTCTTCCTATTCCCTAGTAGCTCGGAAAGGACCTAAAGGATTTGATTACACCTTGGCGACTAAGACCTGACCCCATCACTGAGTTTCTGAGCTCATGAGTCTCTAGAAGGGTACAAGAATTTGAAAGTCTAGTAAATCTCCAGGTGGCTCGGATGTAGATTTCCTTTGAGATCCACTGTCCTAAAACATTCATTTTGTATAACGTCTTAATTTCTCTTTCAATGCACCTAGATAAAACTGCTTCTTTTGGAGATCTGGGGAAAATTTCTTTGGTAGTTAGCTGAGAAACCCTGTCAGAAAAGGTCACCTTACAGTATCCCCACAACAACATACATGGTGACCCCATACCTCTGAGTTCTCATCACTTGCTACAATACTCACCAGCCATGTGGCTGCTCACATAACAGAAGGCAATGGCCATTTCAGAAGGGACAAACTTTGAGTGTCATTGTCCCTGCCAAAAGAAAAGAAAACCAAAACAGTGGGGACCGTCCACAGACATGCTGGCCAGAGACTGTCATTTTAAAAGCAAGAGCTCTTCACTTGAACCACTCACCCCAATTTGAAAAAAAAAGAGAGAGAGACTCAAAGAAATATTTTTGCTTACAGGAGACAAATACCAGCTCATTAAAGTCTGAGAATACACACAACATGTGTGCCAAGTGACAGGCGGATAATATTTAATTATCACCACCAAGGCAGAGGTGTGAACTCTAGTTCATCACAGCCAGGGGTAGGAGGGAGAGAATGTAGATTTCCTCTCCAAGTGGGAACAGCAAGGTGAGGAGGCATCGTTAGACTGTCTGGCCTGGAGAGCCTCTACTCACTCCCTAGAGGCCCCTTTGTCCCCCCAGGACTTAGAAGCAAGACACCCAGCTTCTATGTGCTAAATGCCCCAAGTCCATCATTTCCAGCCTACATGGGAGTCTGCCTGAAGCTCCCATAGGCTAGATCAAGTTCCCTGTTCACTTGGTGCACAGAATGACATTGCAGTCCTGACAAGACAGGATTGTGACCTCATCAGCCTACAGCTGGAGGGGCAGAAGAACGCCCCTCCTGTGCTACTCACATTCTGTTTACCTGTGTTGCCTGTGTCGCTGTCCTCATGGCTGCAAGGGAGAACCGTCATCTCCCCTTCATTCTTTCTTCAGCACAGCGTGAGACGGCATCCCACCCTTTCTCCCTTGCTTCTGTAGTGTGACCCTGTGGCATCATAGGATTGCAGCCTCTGGTCTTCAGAATTAGCCTGTGTTGAGATAACTGAGGCTCAGCAAGTTACTTCTGAAAGTCTCAATTTGCTTGTCTGGAAAAAAGAAAACGGGTGAGATTATGTCAACTCCATGAGTTAGTATAAGTTTAAGCGAGCAAATGCGTGTTACATATTTGACAGATGCTTGGTTTGTAGAATGCACAGGCAGGTTGGCCAGTGCTGGCCTCAATAGTGTTCCTATTAATGCTGCTTTCTAGAATTTCTAGAGACAATCATATAACAGACTCCAGCCAATGACTTTCCCATAATGCATACAGCTGCGAAGAGTCTAACCCATTAAACTTCAGTGCTGTGGAGAGCCCCGTGGAGACCTTGGAAGTCAGGTTTCTTGATCCCTGCATTTTGAGTCTCATTTAAGTCAGATTTCCAGCACAGTCGTCTACATGCTACCAACCACCCCAGAGAGTGTCCCACAAACCACATATTGGGGGAAACATTTTAAGTGGCGCTTCCTCCTGGGGTGGCTAGCCCAGGCCTATGTCATTGTACCTATACCCCAGATCCTTCCCCACTTCAATCCCAGAGAAGGTGAGGAGTGAAATGAGGAGAGGAAGAAACAATTAGGAGAAAAAGCATAAATTATTTCAGGTTTAGTTCCTGCGTAACCGGAAGGTGATGAGATTGTCTTCTCATCTTGTTTTTACTGGAGTAGACTCATTGTAACATGTCCATATGTGTGTATCATATGCTTTATCCATCTTCCTCCCTGCCACCTTCCTAAACTCCAAACATGCCCCCCACATCTGCCTCGTCTACCAAGGGTGTTTTAAAACTATTCTCTGTCACTAGTTGGAGCAGGGAACGATGTTTGATTCAAAGTTGAAAAGCCCTTAACTCTCTGTCATGAGTGACCCTTCCATCCATCCTTTCTTCCATATGCCTTGGAATTCATCCGTCCACCTGCCCCTCCACTCATCCATCCTTCCAAGCATCCAGCCCCTGTGAAGTTATTCACTCTCAGTTTAATGAACATTTCCAGGGTCTACCAAATGTTCACCCATAGAAACTGACTGCTGGGAAATGTCAGACGGGTCACTCTCCGTCTGAAAAGATGGGGTACACAAAGACTGTCATTACTTCGATAATCCAGAGCATGAGAAGTGACCAAGGGAGAGAGAGTACCTTGGTAGGAACCATGAGAAAGGACTGTCACAGAATGTGACATTAATGGGATGAGAGAAGGCACATCTCAAAAGTCAAGTCCAGAGTTTTCATCCCGTCCCTGGGGGAATTCTCCAAGTCACAGAGTAGAATGAGCCATGGAAAGGCTCCTCAATCCACTAGCAGCGTCTTCATTTCTCTGTATAAATTAGACACCACTCCAGTTTCCATCCAGAACCCTGCTATCTACTCTGCCTCCCCTGGCAAGGTTTGGTTCCTTGTTTTGCTCCA
This sequence comes from Microtus oregoni, assembly GCF_018167655.1. NCBI lineage: Eukaryota > Metazoa > Chordata > Mammalia > Rodentia > Cricetidae > Microtus > Microtus oregoni. Next base: position 12,244,872 of record NW_024543086.1, read on the forward strand.
GAGGAGGCCGCCTTGGGTTAAGAGATATGGATGCTGGCCTGAGCTCTGGGCACATCATCCAAGACACTCCAGCCAAGTCCAAATGAGGAGGCATAACTCTGGACTGTGCCCAGAACACTCGAAACCGATGAAATCTGCCCCATGCCCACAGCTACTTCACCCTCCTTCCCATCCCTTCACCATCCAAATTGGTTTGACTTGATTCAAGGATGTAAATTGGGCATTTATCTCACTTGTTAATTAATACCTCACCTTGTCTGTGCATTTAGCAGAGCCAAGCTAGGGACTTGAGAGACTCTGAAAGACATGGTTATTAAATCTGAAGAGTCCAGTCTCTTCACCCACTGAAAGGCAGTGTTTGGTGAGTCCACTGCATAATGCCGTGGTTAATGCAAGCACATGCGCCAACGAGTCAGTCAGGTGGGAGATGGTTCCAAAGGGCAACTTAGTTCTGTTAATTGGGTTGGGCAAGGATTTTCCTCAGATTCCAAAGGCCTTGTGATAAATGTATCTGGAGCCATATGCAGGATCCCAGCTTGCTCCCAGATGGGAAAACCATACTCCTAGTGTATGGGAAGAGGACTTGGCCTGCAGGTCACCAGCAGCTGAAGGGCACTGGCTCTCTCTTCTGGAGGAGAAAGCCAAGCAAGTCCAGATGAGATAGAAGAGGAACTCATGGCTAAACACAGGTATCTGAGGCCATTCCACATCTTTCCATCCAAGCAAGATCTCTAGAGGCATAGGCATATTAGACTAGATCATCAGAGGATGGAATCTGCAGATTGAGATCTGCTGTTCTTTGATTCACATAAGAATGACAGTTCCTGGGGGCTGGAGAGATGGCTCAGTGGTTAAGAGCATTGCCTGCTCTTCCAAAGGTCCTGAGTTCAATTCCCGGCAACCACATGGTGGCTCACAACCATCTGTAATGAGGTCTGGTGCCCTCTTCTGGCCTGCAGGCATACAAGCAAAACAGAATAATGTATACCTAATAAATAAATAAATATTTAAAAAAAAAAAAAAAAAAAGAATGACAGTTCCTAAGTGTGCCAGCATTGGGCTGGATATATATATATGTATCCTGGTACATATACCAGGATAATGAGAGTAGACACCAAGTGCGTGGGTCTCTATGCTTCTAATCCCATCTCATGATCCTTGGTCCTCCAATCCAGTAGCTAGGGGACACGTCTGTTGTAAATCAGATCCATCATTCCCTCGGAGAATTCTAACACAATTAGAATCAACGCAAACATCTGCTTCGCCTACCTGGAGGGCCTCCTCTGCACCCCTGCTTGCCTTCTGACCATCCTTTCCCTACCCTCCCTCAGGCTCTGCTTCAGTCTCACTGGGCACCCTTCTGATCCCCACACCAGCATGCTGTGCCCACTGCAGGGTCTTTGCTGGCTCAGGGCCCAAAGTGTTCAAGCCGGGTTCTGTGTGTAATGGCTTCCTCTCATCCTTTAGTTCCTGGGTCAGGCACCCTTTGCCGGCCTCTTCCATCTCCCTAACAGGAACATCATACTCCTAGATCTTTCTAGTTGTGCTGTTAGGTCACACTGACTATAGGTTCTCTGAGCCTCTTTCACCATATTACAACCATCTTTCTTCTAGGGACTAGTTTTACTTGCCATGTGGATATCAAAATACAAGGATGCTTAAGTCCTTTACATAAACTAGTGTAGCATTTACATATAACCTGTATGTATCTTCCTGTTACCATGTGATGCTATGTGCATAATTGCTGTGCTGCATTACATGCAGAATGACATAAAAGAATAGTGTGGACCTGTTCAATACAGAGGAAATTGTTTCCTCCGAATACGTCTTATTCATTTTTGGTTGAATGTGTGAATGGAAAGCCCAAATAGAGGGAGGGGTGACTGTATTCCCATTTTACAGAAACAAATACGGGGTCTCAAGAAAATAAGACTCAAAACAGGTCTTTCGGGCGACTTCTGGGATGTGCAGGTTTCCATCTTTAAAGCCTTCGTCTCCTTCCTTCTTAAATACTAACAACAGATGTTTCCAGAAAGGAATAAAGCAAGGGCAGGATTTGTCTTAGAACTCAGAGGAAACAAAATAAGCACTTCAAAGATTAAGCTTCCCACTGAAAACCCTTTCCTGGTAAAATGGATTTGACCATCGGGTTTTTTTAAGACATTTAAAGTTCACGGCTTTACCTAACATAGCACCTTCAGTCTTTCCTAATCAAATCTCCCATACTCCAAATGGTTATTAAGTGTCTCTTAAGAGATTAGGGTTTTTTCACCTGATTAGCTGACAAATCCAATATTCATCATAAAATTGCAATGAAGATGCCTAATCTGTGAAGTGCTAATCAAGGGGCTGGACAGATGATCAAGCGGCCAAGAGTGCTTGCTGCTCCTGCAAAAGCCCCAGCACCCATGTTGGGAGGCTCACCACCGCCCACACCTCCTGCTGCAGGGGCTCCAGCACCGTCTTCTGGCCTCCACAGGCACCTGCCCTCACGTGCATCTTCCCATGATCACTTTTTTTTTCAATAATTTTTAATGCTAGTCATTTAAATCACTGAAGATTTGTTTTAAGGAATTAAACCACAGATTAAACTCACGGCCCAAGGATAACATTTGTGTCACTGGTAGTTTTGTCTGGGCCAGAGACTCTTCCTGGATTGTATAGCACTACCCTGCCTTGTCTCTGTGACTATCACCTGATGGCCAGCGTGAAGCCCTGGCGCCATTTTTATTAGCTCTGTGTTCCCCACAGTCTGGGTCCAGATCAGTAGTTTTCTCTCAGAGGCAACTATGCTCTGCAGGAAATCTCTGGTGATGTCTGGAAGCATTTCTGAAGTTATGGTGAATGGGAAATGATCCCAGGCGATGCCCAGGTTGCCGCTAGCCATCTACATGTGTAGAAAGGCTGTTCACAACAAAGAGTAACCAGGCCCAAAAGGGAAACAATAGCACAGCTGAGGAACAGTTCCTCTAGAAGCTTGGGTGCATGGGAAAGCCACGTAGTCCCAAAATAGGATGTTCCTTGCTCTGACGTCAAAGTCTATGATGCCCAAGGTCTGAGAGGCATCAAACACTTCCCTGGTTCAGGCATGGCCATACTTTGAAAGAGAAAGTACAGCAGCTTGTCCATGGTCCCAGGGTCACAACACAGCCCTGCCAGGATCCAGAACACAGGTCAAGAGCCCTCCTCAGGTTGAAGGGCTCCCAGTACCTGAATGCTGTGTCCATTGTCCGAGCAGGGCAGACCCGGGGACTGGCGCAACCTCAGTCTCGCAGAAACACGAATTCTGAGTGTGCTGAAAACCACCATCAGCGTTATGCAGTCTTTCCCCCACAAAGTGCTTGTGCGCTGGAATGCCAGGGGCGAGCCGGGGAAAGTGGAACAGTTGGACTCTAAATAGCGAGGAGTCCTCTGCAGCGCGGCAAGAGCAGCTGCCCGAGGCCTGTGCTCTTTTCTTTGGTTTTCCATCTTCTCAGCCAAGAGCTCTGGGGGATTGGAGAGAGGCCAGAACTATGGAGCCAAATGTGAAGCCAAAGACAATGACACAGTTCCCCAGCCCTCTCTGCTTTACGCTTCCCTTTCTCCTTACTCACAGGAAAAGGCAAATCCTTACAGGATGCTTCTCTCCCTTCTCCTTCTGCTTAAAGAATGTCATTCCACATCTGCCCCTCACCACCCCATCTCCCTACACAGGGCTCTGACATTCTGAGGTCACACACAATAAAGGACACCCATACGTTCATAGAATCGTGGGCTGTTTCCTCCATGGGTGTTAGGGACTACCAGGTACAGAAAGGCTAAAATATATATAGTACTACCAGGCATGGCAGTACACGCCTGTAATCCAAACACTTGAAAGAAGTGGGGGGGGGGGTGATCTTGAATTCAAGGTCATTCTAGGCTAGGTGATGACACTCTCTCCCAAACCAAAGAAACTAAATCAATGGACAATAAAATGCTTACTTTATTTAGTTTTTCATAGTCCACAGCAGCTGCAAAATCCAGAGAAGCAAAATAATTTCTTCAAGGACAGAAACCAAGCAGGGCAGACCAGAGTTCCAGATTTCTGGCTCAAAATCTACTCTATTTTTTCCCCTTGCTATGCAACCAGCAAAAGGATTCAGTGGCCCTCGGGAAAATAGGTATCTACCACTAATGTTTAAGCTGTGATCTACATCAACCCGAGTCGTCCTAGGCTAGGATCAATGCATGTGTCTAACACCCTTGATAGTAAGTATTTCTTTAGCTTTGTTCCCAAGCCCATCTCTCTCTTTCGCCTTCAGTACAGCCCTGTTCAGATCACGCGTCGTTGATGAAGCCAATAGCCAACAACGCCCACAATGCAGTCCTACTCCTTGTCAGAATGACCCAAAATTCACCTGTGCATACCCTTACTCCATTCCCAGCCACATGAATGGATGAGACTCAGACTCAGTCTGCAAAGCGTCCCTGGGTTGTCCGTGGTAAAATATCCATTCAATGCTTCATTACATCACAATATAATGACAGAAGAAATGCGTAAAGAGGTTTTGGATGCCCAGCAAAAGGTCATCAAAAACTTCCAAAGTAGGTGAAAGAGACATGGCAATGAATGTCTATAGTGCCAGCATTTGGGAGGTGAAGGTAGAAATATCAAGAGTTCAAGGCCAGCCTTGGCTACAGACCTCAAGGCTAGCCTGAATACACGAGACCTTGTCTCAAAAAACAAATGTTTTTAATTTAAAAGCTGAGGCAGGAGGATGACCAGAAGTTCAAGGTCATCCTGGGCTACGTGGTGAGTTCCAGACCAGACTGGGCTAGAGTGAGAACTTATCTCAAAATAAGTGAATACATCTTAAATTGTAAGAGATATTGGGAAATTAGATACAGAATGAAGGAAACGCATTGTGGGTAAAGGGACTTAGAAACGGGAAGACCTAGAGGAGGGAGCAGTGGTGATCTTGAGCATTTCCAAGGAGGCTGGGGCCCTTCCAACAGAGTCCATGAGGAAACAGAGGAGGAGGGCTGTGGGAGCGAGGCTGGGAACCACTCAGATGAACGTGAGTGCCACAGGAGCAGGCCCTCACGTGGAGCATTGTCTCATGGCTCAAGTCAGCGTTCACATTCCTCCACGTAGCACCTTGCTCTTTAGAATCACAGCCAGACCCCTCCCACAAACAGAAGATCATCTCTGACTCAATAGACCCTTGGCCAAAATGAAAGTATGGCCTTTTTTGGAGCCCTCCACTGCATGTGTGGGCATTCTCTCTCCGTGGAGAGAAGAGGCAGGCAGGCTGATAAAGAAGGATTGGGATCACAGAACTCCATGTTCATATCTCAGCTCACCATGTACAGCAAGAGCTCAAGTCGCTCCATGTCTCGGAGCCTCTGTTTGGTCCTCTGAAGAATGGGCTAAGGATAGCTACTACCTTAAAGGGTTTGCGAAGCCATTGTTGAGTTAACTCAGGACACACAGGAATGTGAGCCAGAGTCAGAACGGTCTGACAAGCCTCACGCCTGACAAGCCTCACGCATAGACTCTTAGGCCCCATCTCTAGAGTTTGGGTTCAGTGGATGCAGTGTAGTGTCCACAGATGTGTGTTTCTAATAAGCACTCAGGTGATACTGACACTGATAGCCTCCTGCATGTCATTTTGAAGACAGCTCAAACCAGAAAGTAATAATACCTCCAAGCATGTCATCCCAGAGTCACCTAATGAGAAAAACAGGCCAAGCAATTCCACATCTTAAGGTAAGGGCAGCTTGACTGGTGCATGGACCCCGGGAGCAACTCTGGGCTCTCATAGGCCCATGACACCCATAAGCAGTGGTGGAGGCGGCTTGGGACTCTAGCTTTCAGAGTTTCGTCTTCCTCTTTCAAGAGAGTTGTAATAAAAGGCAGGTGTGGGAAGAAGCCATCCTCTAACAAACAGTACTAAAGTCCTCACCTGCCAACGGCCACAGCCTACTGAGGTGGCCATGCCATTGGCCGCTGACACATTCCAACTACTATGCATATTGCAAGACACAGTCAACTGACCCAGCCCTTCTGGTCTCGATGGCTAAACACTAGAGTAACAGTGTACGTTTAGCACCTCCACCACCTCTACCAGATCATGTCACCAACTTCACTGACCTGGTGACTAGTCCTCCAGCTTCTGGCCCAGTCTACACGGAACCATAAGAAGAATCCTACTAGTAGTGCAAGCACAGCATATCTTTGTTCAAGCCTCCTCAGGCCTTCTCAGCTCCCCGAGAATGGCAGGCAGCTCCTGCAGCAAACCCCGTGTTCTCCTCTGGTCCCTTTCCTCCTCATCTTCCTCCCTCTGCTCTGCCCTCACCTGCCTGCTGCATCTGACAACTCTCTAACGTATTCCTACCCTGGGCTTTGCACTTCTGTCTCCTCTTCCTAGAAGGTTCTTCCTCTGGACATTTCTGTGACATATCTTCTCATGTCACTTAGGTTTTACTGAAGTATTGTTTCTTCCTGGAAGCCCTTCCTGGCGCCCCTCCCTTTACCAGTCCCCACCCCCCACTACCACCCCTACATCCTCTACTGGTTTCCACTGCCTCATCCCGTGTCTTGAAGGCACTTTCACTCCCTCAATCTGGTATTCATCTTTGTCATCTGCTTTGCCCCTCGGGAGTGTAGCTCATATCCTCAGGGCCTTGTCTGTCATCATCAACCTCTGTCACACTGATGAACACATGCCTCCATGATAAGGCTGTAAACAGTTGCTTTTATTTAGTAAGTTATTGAGTGATGAATAAATTTCATGTGAGGATTAAAAAAATATCATCACTTCAAACAATGATACCTTTATAAACCCCACCTATAACTAAGGAGGTATTGACAGTTGAGGGCTGCTGGAGGAGAGAGTTCTCATTGGATGGCCCCACACCCATTAGTATACGGGGAGAACAAATTAGAATCCGTGGGCTATTCAATAAATAAATAAATAGAATATCAAGGACACAAATTTAGAAGGTGGTAGGGAGGATCTGAAAGGTGTCAGGGGAAGGACTTGGGTAAATATGATCAAAATATATCAAAATATATGCATGTCCCAGGTTGCATGCATGTTTCTGTTGCTATGATCCACACCATGACAAGAAGAAACATGGTTTCTTTTCCTTTACACATTCCAGTCCATCCTCTAAGGAAGTCAGGCAGGAACCTGGAGGCAGGAGCTGAGATAGAAACCATGAAGGAACTGGTTTGTTCTCTGTGGCTTGTTCAACTTGCTTTCTTATATAACCTAGAACTATGTACCCAGGGGTGGCACCACCCTCCTATATCAATAATCAATCAAGAAAACACTCCCACAGACTTGCCTGCAGTCATTCTGACGGAGGTAGTGCTCCCACAGACTTGCCTACAGTCATTCTGATGGAGGTAGTGTTCCCACAGACTTGCCTGCAGTCATTCGGATGGAGGTAGTCCTCCCACAGACTTGCCTGCAGTCATTCTGACGGAGGTAGTGCTCCCACAGACTTGCCTACAGTCATTCTGATGGAGGTAGTGTTCCCACAGACTTGCCTGCAGTCATTCGGATGGAGGTAGTCCTCCCACAGACTTGCCTGCAGTCATTCGGATGGAGGCAGTGCTCCCACAGACTTGCCTGCAGTCATTTGGATGGAGGCAGTGCTCCCTCAGACTTGCCTATCATTCTGATGTAGGCAGTGCTCCCACAGACTTGCCTGCAGTCATTCGGATGGAGGTAGTGCTCCCACAGACTTGCCTGCAGTCATTCGGATGGAGGCAGTTCCGTAGTTGGGATTCTCTCTTCTCAGATGTTCCTAGTTTGTATCAAGTTGAATAATAATAAAAAACTTTCACAGTGCATTAAGAAATTATCCAAAATAATAATAATAACTATCATTTTATTAAAAACAGTAAACCTAAGTCACTATGTACCACTGAACTCACTTTATTAATGCAAAAAAAATCCCAATGTACGATTCATTATTTCCTTTCAGTAAGACATTGGCACATGTCTCTGCTGTTCTTCACTGTTCTTACCAGTGTTATTTTGTCCTATACAGTGACTTCCTAGGGGACATGAACTCAGTGTTAAGGTTCTTATGGTTTGTATGTAAAATGGCTTATATGTTAAAGGTGTGGTCTTCAGCAGCTGAGGGCAGTATTGACTGACAGGTATTTAGACTACAAGGGTTCTGCCTCCATTGATGGATCCATCAATAACAGGTTCATAACATGCTAGCATGGACAGGAGGGAGGGGCTTACCTGAAGGAAAGAAACTACTAAGGCATGTCCTTAGGGACTTTGTCGCCAGCCCCCTCCTGTCTCCTGCTTTCCAGACATGCCAAGGTGAGAACCTTGGTTCTGTCATACTCCCCTACCTTACCACAGGCCCATAACAGAGAAACAAACCTATTATAGGCTGAAACCATAGCCTGATGGGGGAGAGTCTTCTGGCTTGTGTTAATTTCATTGGTTAAATAAAGAGACTGCCTTGGCCCTTTAATAGGACATAATATTAGGTAGGCGGAGTAAACAGAACAGAATGCTGGGAGAAAGAAGCTGAGTCAGGGAGTCGCCATGATTCTCCCACTCCAGACAGACGCAGGTTAAGATCTTCCCTGGTAAGCCAGCTCGTGGGGCTACACAGATTATTAGAAATGGGTTAGATTAATATATAAGAGCTAGCCAACAAGAGGCTGGAACTAATGGGCCAAGCAGTGCTTAAAAGAATACAGTTTCCGTGTAATTATTTCGGGGCATAAGCTAGCCATGTGGGCGGGCAGGTGCCGGAGATGCAGCCCCGCCGCTCCTACTACAACAATAGCCAAGATAAATATCAAGTTGGCTTTGTCTGATATTTTGTCACAGTGACCAAAAAGTTATCGACTAACGCACCCCAGAATTATCAACTAAAATAGGAAGAAATGCGGAAGTATCAAGGATGCTTTGACTCTGACATCTCCGTATATCTCATTGGGCAGGGTGTAGCATGGTAGGGAAGGCTAAGCCTGGACCGCTGAATTCCAGCCTTGCTTCCCACAAGCTTTCGGCTCTCGAAGACTGGCTTTCTCCAGCCATAAACTGGGTGGAAACAACTGGTCACCATGTACTAAACACATGTGATAAAAGGTTTAATCTTTTGTGAAAGCCTTGCCAAACTGGCATGATTATCAGAACCCTTCAATAGATAAGAAACTGAGGCTCGGAAGAATAAAACCAGAAGTCCAAGGCCACAGAGCTAATAGGTTGCAATCAATGTGTCACACACAGTTCATTGTTGGCTGCATGTCACCTGTCTCCAGATATCACAATCTTCACCAGCAGTATAATATTGGCTCGTGGCACCCACCCCACAGAGGGGACGTGAAGATGAGCTAAGTTCATCCTGAGGGTTCTGCATCCAGCGCCTGGTGCACAGGAGTCTTTAGGAAAAGATCAGTTTAGAAATTAGCCTATCATCCCAATCAAGCCGAAAGCTTGTATGATAACGGAGTCCAATCCCTCCTCCCAGCCAGCACTCAGCACTGTGTTTATGCCATGGGAAGAGAAGCACCACGCCTCAGCAGTCTCGGAGGCCCATCCTAGACACAGACATCCCCTGGTCTCCCCGCAGGCAGAAAGTAGCTGTTCCAGCTTGTTGCTTCGCAGCATTGACTGTGACAGCCCCTTTCTTTCTGAAGGACCCAGCAGGTCACTGTCTGGCACCCCACCAGGCTGCTACCCCCTGCTGGGCCTAGACTGCATGGCCATCAGCTCTGTCTGTCCAACCTGTCAGCAAGCTCTGAAAAAAAAAAAAAAGGAAGCTGATGAGGAGCAGGGCAGGGGAGAGGGTGATGGGTAACTATGAGAGGCCAGGCACAGCAGACAGAGGGCGAGCGCTTGGGGAAATGGGAGGCTGGGATCAGAGGCCCTGCTCTATGGCCAGTGGCTTTTGTAACAGTCAAGGGGTAGACAGCAGCAGCCAGGGTGAAAATCCCTGTGGTACAGCAAGCGTGGCTGTGGGCTAACAGGGGTGAGTATCTGCTAGGTCAGGGTTTGTCTGTGGTGCTGAACTACTGATCAAATGAGATCATTTCTAGAAGCTGCTGTGGGGATAGAGGAAGTCAGCTAGCCAAGAGTTGAAAGAAGAAAGGGTAGACTAAGGAAAGGGTAGGAGGACAAAAAAAAGAAGGGATATGAGAAGGTAGAAGGTAGAAACTTGCTGAAGTGTCAACATTCAGAGCAAAGGACCCCTGATATGCTATGACCCTCACAGCCTCCTCTAAGAATCAAGAGTACAAGTCAAGAAGTGGAAGCAGATGGCCAATGTGGGGATCATGCATCCAACACTTACCAATTTTGTGTACTTGGGAAGAACCCAGTTGCTCTCTGAGCCTCAGTTTTTCCATCTGCAAAATGGAGACCGTAGAACCCAGTTGTGAGGTTCCTAAGAACATATGTGAATGATCACAGCTAGATCTTCATGGTATAGTGTGCGATAATAGAGACTCTTGAAGAGCTGGTACAGGGCATTGCTGTGGTCGCCCACCAAGTCAGAATGTAAACTGGATGTAAGTGAAGACTGATGGCTAAATATTCCGTAGCCCAATACAATGAGTATTCAAGTCATTGGTCTTCAATCTGACTTAGTCATGCCTTAGGTGCAAGGATTAGAGGCAGGCTCAAAGGATGTCTCAGTGGTCCGATGGCCCCCAGGAAGGAGGAGTGTTTGATGAGAGGCATAGATTCGGATAGGAGCTACACAGAAGACTTGGCTTCAGAGAGCAGCAGGCCCTGTTCAAACCCTGCCTAGCCACTCCAGAAAATCATCTAGTCTGTGTTGGTCTTTTGCTCTATCACTGCAAATGACAGCCCTGATGCCTGGGACCCCAGGGTCTTACCGGGGGATATGTGAAAACTACCCCGGGGCAGCCCCTAACAGCTTGGAAGCTCTTTGTAAGCACCAACTATTAGCTCTCACAAGACAAGCTTGCCTATGACGCAGGCCTGGGAGCCATAGCCTGTGGGCTGCATCCAGCCAAGAACATCAATGAGTACAGTCCAACACAACATTGTAAACTGAAATAAAATATTATGAGAAAAAAAAATTTGCAGTTGTTCTGTAACTTGGCTGCACGAACTTTCCGGATAACAATGTTGTATCACAACACCAGAGGTTTGTGATGCTTCGTTAACATGTGGCCCCCCCAGGATGCTGTCACTTAGCACTGGGTCCCTGCACTCAAGGCCACCTCAGGATAGAGAATGGTGACAGAGGGCAGTTCCCCTGAAGGGTCATGCTTGTCACAGTAATGCAGTTTGTGTTGGGCCTGGTCACTCATGGCCTCCATTCTCTGCAAAGCCAAGCAGGGACAAAGATGCTACTTGTTAAGTGGAAGACAGGAAGGTTTGGTTGGCCCCTTCTAAGAACAGGGCCCCCTTTCCTGGCAGAATGTCTTCAGAATCTGTTATGCTATATGGCACTGGATACAACTACAGAAATGAGTCTGAACCAAATGGCTCGTCCATCATGAAGGGCTATCCACTCCGCCATGGTAGGGAAGAGTTGTGTGTATTTACATTACAAGGACTCTGAGAAGTTCTGCTGTGAGAACTTCTCACATATTGTTTAACTATTGTCTCCCAGATTGCACTTGAACGTATAGATTCCCCCCCTGCCCGCCACCTCTGTGTTTCAGGAAACCCCTGATAATATATATCTTACAGGGGACTCAGATGGAGAAAGCTGGTATAGTCCCCCAGGCCAGCTTGTATTTCTTTAGATGTCTAAAGGGTCTTTGCAGTAATCCAGGGCAAGGAATCTTAAACTTCGATAAGCAAAGGAACATCTAAGGGTCTCCCTTAAAACACAGATTCCCAGTCTCCGTCTCAATAATTCTGTAGGTCTAAGGTAACAGCAGGAATCCAAATGCCTGTTCTCTGGGCCAGGTAACAAAGTATGTGAGCAAGGCTGGTTTAGACTGTGGATCCTGAAAACTCAGCGCTCAGAACGAAGGTCCCCATCACCAGAGAGCTTGTAAATTCACATATGTTCTCAAGGCCCACCCGGAATCCCAGACAGATATTGTTGGGTGTATTTGTGTTGTGTTGGGGCAGGAGTGTTGTTTAGTGTCTGGTAAAGAACCTTCATCAAATTAAATAAAGGGGATGGAGACTAAGGACGTGATGGGAAACATCCCTCACTGACCTCCAGGCACTGCTAGTCATAGCAAGAGAGGTCCAGCCCGAATCACACCCTTGCCATGGGCAACAGAGCCTGTGGCTTTCCTAGCTGACTCTTCTTTCTCTTTCCCACACCCCTCCCCCAGAACAGGAGAGCTGGCAAGGCAGCTCATGGTGGGGCTTCCACTCTGTCAGATCTCTCTGGTCAGGCCTGACTGATCTTCCATTGCTAAGTCAGAAGAAAAGCTGAAGGTGCTTGGGGCAAGACTCTTTGGCCCTGGAACTCAGAGACTGACACAAGGAATTGGCATGAAGAAAGAGGAAGACTTCCAAAAGGCCTTCCAGGAGTGCAAATACAGTTCTCCTCCTCGCTATATTTAAGAATGGCCGTGCTCCACGGAGGGAGAGCAGGCCGCCTGAGGAGCAACGGTCCGTCAGGCAGCCAGGGTATTAATGGCAGGTGAAACCTTCCAAATGAGCACCCTGTCAGCCAATCTATTGCTTTCAGAGGTTGGCAATGTGGGAGACCTAGCAGAGGCAATGAAGAACTAATCTCATATTGCCAGGTTAAATCAAGTCAGCCTTGCCCGCGCCTTTCACTTCTTAGTTACATCAAGCCAGAATACTTTCAATTATCCCTCACTTCCAACATGTCAGTAGGCATAGGGGGAAATGCAAATAGAACCATGCCCTTCTCTGGTGGAGAGCAGGAAATATCATTAAGAAGCATCATTCGTAGAGCTGTGTGTCAGTCTTCATGTAGGCCCATCCTATAGCTCTCTGCATGTCAGGGTAGTGGGGAATATTAGCTTGAGTCCATTCTATAGATGGGAAAGTGAGCTCACTTGCCCTGGAATGAGAGAACTGCTTTGAAAGCCAGAATGTTCTAATTCTAAAGTCTACGTTTATTTGCTTTGTGTTTAACTGGGCCTTGAACAAGTTGGGGAAAAGCTGGGTACTACTTCTTTGTGGGTCCAGGGCTTTGGAGAGCCACCCCATGTAAGCTCCCTGTCTCCCCATCAGGGCACCTTTGAATGTCCACCATCCTTTACCCACTATTTATGCATGCAGAGTCAACCAGATACCAAGAGTTAATCTGGAATAGCAGAGTCTTCGGCCCAACTCCAGGAACCCCCAGAGGGTGGGTCAGGCCTCACATCCCAATATATAAATTAACAAACAGTCCATGGTGATTGATGGCTAAGGGAGCCAATCAGTGTGGCACAAGGGAAGCTACAGACAAAGGTGTCCTACCACCACAGGTCTGCCTTTGTGGCACCTATGTGAGCCTTAGGCTTAAACAGAAGAACTGAGGTGGAGATGAGGATGGTGCATAATCATAGTCTTGGTCCAAATGGGTTCCGGGTGATTGTCATTGCTGTTCTGGCTCTGCAGGATAGGGAAAGAAGTTGTCTTTGCCATTCCTTGAGGGGAGCAATATGGCTCCCATAAAACAACTACATCCTCTCCAGGAGACAAGCAATCCATCGCAGATAACTACCCATCATTTGAGGGGTGGCTTGTCAGCTCACCAACGTGTACACAAAACTTCTGTGCCTTATAACACAGATGGTCCTCTCTTGCTGTTCCTGGTTTCCAATGTGGCTGCAGGTTCAGGTAGGTTTTGGGGGGTCCGAAACCCCCAAAGCTGACAAGAAACCTAATGGAGGATTTTGCTCGGCCTTTGCTTACTTTGTGAGCTCCAGTGAGGAACTGATGCTTTTCAGCCAATTTCTCAATGCCCGATGTGCAAGCTCAGTGCATTACCCGAGGGTCGGGTGTGCAGCCCCAGCTGCAAAGAGCCTCAGACAGTCTCTGCTGCTGGGAGCAGCGTTAGCTTTGCAGTCTCATAGAGACTGGGTGGCCTCAATGACGTTCACTGCTACTAGGCGATTGCTTACATAATCAGAGGACTGGCCAAAATATACTTGTTGGAGGTCCCATGTACTTTAGGGTGACACTGCCTGGGCTCAACCTAAGTAAGTCACATCCAGGGCAAAATCTACTCCATGGCTGCCATTTCCGAAAAGTCCGTGGGGGGAGGAGGGGGCCTTTGTTGGGCCCTTGATGACCAGCTACACCATCCCCTTCCTCCTTCGTTCGTTCGCATCGCCGAACAAAGCACCAAGTTCCTCTGCCCAACTGAATGTCTCTTCCCTTCTTCTCTCTGCTTCATTAGCTTTCCTGTCACCTCCCCATCATTAGCCCTAAGATTTCCTGAGTTGTCACCTGCACTACCTGCATTTTTCTTGAAGGAAATGAAAAATTGGTAAATATCAATCTCTCTGTGGGTAAACAAACCATTGCTGCCCAGAAAAACCCAAGAAAGATAAGAAATCGCAGTGACTTAGACACCCTTAGTCTGTGAGCGTCTCATCTCGGCTGATCATGTGACATTTCTGTTCGGTACCATCACTGTTAAGCCACTTGCTGGAATCTCCTGTATGTCTAGTTGGCTGAGATGGCAAGCAAAAATGTGTAAAGTGCTCAGAAAGTTCCCCTGGGCTTTTCCCCCTCCCGGTAGAAGCGACTATAATTCCTCACCTGTTGTAATTGATTGTGTCTGTTTTGAGCACCCTGTCAATGGATCAGGGTGTACTCTTAATCAAAGACCATGTGTTTAACCAATCCTCTTCATAGCCTGATGGCCCAGTGAATAGGACAGATAGATTGATGAGTGGTAATGCATCCTTTCAGTGTGTCCTTTCGAACCATAGTCTGGAAAGAAAGTGGGTTTCAGTGTGAAAAAAAACTGAGCTTTCAAAAATAATTACACTTATTTATTTAGTATGTGTGGGCATGTGAGGCACCCAGAGGATAGCATGTGAAGGTTGGTTCCCTCCTTCTACCACGTGGGTCCTGGGAAGCCAACTCAGGTCATCAGGAGGGCAGCAAGTGCCTTTACCCACCGAGCAGTCTTGCCCATCCAAAATCTGCACTTTTAACCAGGCCCCAAAGCAGGCCTGCATGTAGACATTCCCAGAGTATCCACGGCTCCTGCCCTGGATCATTGAGGTCACCTTGGGCCACCTTGTGACCAAACAAAACTGAGGAAAGTAAACGCAGGTGTTCCTCTAAAGCCTTTAAAAGCTTAAGAACGCCATGGAGTTCATGCAGGTCAAAGAGGAGGCCACGTGCAGAGCAAGCTATGGGAAACACAGGACACCACCAAACTGAACAAAAGGCTTCTAACCAGACTCTCCTGAAGCCCCCAGTTTACAAAGATGAAAGAGGAAAACCCGTGAAATAAGCAGCCTGACATCCTTGTGAAAGGCTCAAGTCGGAGATACATGCAGACTCTTTGGGACAAAAAGATACACTACATGTTTTACCAACTTTGAAATACCCAAATGTTGACTATGGTTGCTCCCCTGTGTGTACAGGGCCTCCTGCCACCACCCAGTGCTCATCTTTACTGAAAAGCAGTCACTAAGAGTTAGAGCTGAAGTCTCTAGACCACACAGGTGCCCCTTTTAAAATCCAGCCGAGCAAAGTAGACAGGGACTGGAGCTGGCTGACACAAGCCTATAGCCATCGCAGAAGGTATGTGTCAACTCAATGGGATGGTTGGAATCTCACAGGTGAATGGGTGGGAGGAAGAGGGTCTGGACAGCCTGGTTCTAGGAATGAATTCCCAGGCGCTTTGTTTCTGTTTGAATTTTTCAGAGGCCCATGTCAACCAGCCCGGTTCTTCCCCAGCTTGAGTAGGAGACAGGCCTTCAGAAGTGATTAAGTCTCCCCATTTCCCTGGATGACTAGTCAAGTACCTTGTCTTCTGACTTCCTTTAGTGGGGAAGCATCTCTTTCCAGTAATGGAGATGCTATCATTGGCTGCCTTTTTCCTGCATCTTAGTCACTTGAGTGAGACTAACTCAGCCTTCTCCGAGCTCCAGTTTCTTCCCCTGTAGGATGCTGATGGTGACAGTTCAATCTCTGAGCACTTGTTGTACCAGGCACTGCGCCAAGTGCCACAAGTCATTCCTCAGTATCCACACTGGTCCTTCAGGACCCCACAGGTACCAAATCCCCGATGCTCAGATTCCTGATAGAAAGAGTATAGTGTCTCCATGGTAACAACTTCACATCTTCCTAAATCCCGTTCAGGGCTGTCCAGCCTTTTGACATTGCCATGTAACATAATTTACAAAGTTCCTCTTTGATAGCTTGACAATCAAGTCACAAAAAAAAAAAATAAGTAGATTTAAGACTTTGTGTTGGGCCATACTCAGAGCCATTCCTATCTGCATCACAGGACAGTGGTTAAATGAGGCCTTCCAGAACCATCTCTAGGTGATGTCTGCTACCATGGAAATTCTGTACAAAGATTAATGGTGCTGTATTGTCTGGGGAACAGGAAGTCATCTATATGTGTGCAGAACCGATGTAATCACCATAGGCCTGGCTTCATTTTCTATCTGAGTTTAGACGAAGGCACAGATGCGGACACCAAATCCGCAGGGCTGAGAATTAGCTGATTTAATTCTCTCTCTCACATCATCACCGCCATCCCCTCTTGGCACCTGAGGGAGATGAGAGGCCCGGAGCAGTTAATTGTCCACCATAGCTGAACAGGAGCCAATCTGAGACTCAGACCCAAGTTCCCAGTCTGAAGTTTCAAGGTTGCGTTACTCTTCTTTGCAAAGTTGCTGTGAAGATTCAAATCTTAAAAAAATGTGGAGATGCTGTTCCCTCCGTGACATTATTTTCACTGTTAGTCATTCCTAGCCTGTCACTGTTTGGAACTAAGCCCTCTTCTGGCATGCAAGCATACATGGAAGGAATGTTATATACATAATAAATAAATAAATCTTTAAAAAAGAAAAGGGCAAGTGAACTGAGGCTCAACAAAGTTAGTTCTCTCCCCAAGCTTTCACAGTAAGGAGGAGGTCAAGGAAGATGAAATTGAACCACAAATCCATCTGATTCTGCGCAGCCAAGTTCTGACCTCCAACCCTATGAGAGGTGTGTGGCTTTCTCTGTTAGCTCTTCTATAGTCCAAAGAATCCACTTCATATTACTAGATTGTCACAGAAGATCCTCTCTGATTTCTTTATCAAAAATGAGGCTTTAAAAAAAAAAATAAGCTCAGTGTGGTTGTATACAGTTGCAGTCCCAGTACTTGAGAGGTGGAGGCAGGAGGATAAGGAATTCAAGGTCATCCTCAGCTACATAGAGAGTGAATTCTAGCCCAGCCTGGGTTACGTGAGCTCCTACGTCAAAACAATTGTGAACAGAAAAGTGATATTTTTAAAGAGCCTTGGTGTGACTTGACTTAATCAAATTAATATTAAAATATAAATAAATAAATAAATAATAGGCTCAATCTTGTTCCCAGAGAGATGCTTCATGCCCTCATTTTCTTGAAAATGCCAGTCCAATTATCGTGTAACATATGTGCATGGAAAAATCAGCCAAGGCTGTGAACTGGCCTCAGTCCTGACAGAAAGCACCTAGAATGGACTCCAAGGCCACGTTCCCCAGAGCGAACTGAAGCAGATGAGGGCAGATGAGCAGATGTGTCACCGCTGTGGGCCACCCGGGAAGTGTCCCACTTGCTGAGTCAGAATGAACCTACCCTCCCCAGGAAAAAAAAAAGTGCAGCCAAACAAATAAGTAGGTACATAAATAAATAAACAAATAGGACACCCTGCAGGATGGAGATGGCCTGGCCTCTCAGGTCCT
Source organism: Microtus oregoni (assembly GCF_018167655.1). Taxonomy (NCBI): domain Eukaryota; kingdom Metazoa; phylum Chordata; class Mammalia; order Rodentia; family Cricetidae; genus Microtus; species Microtus oregoni. Next base: position 12,262,682 of record NW_024543086.1, read on the forward strand.
GAACCAGCGATGCAGAGTGGTTTGATTGCCTGCTTGATTGTTTGCAAGATAACAGCGAGACTGTCAGTGACAGGGTAATTTACTGAAGATTGCAATGTCAGACTCCATCCAAGGGGCTTGCTAGCATAAAGATGCGATTCTCGTGACTGACAGGCCACTGGGAGACTGGAGGGCCAATTTAAAGTTCGCGGAGTCCTCGGAAAGTGTTTGGGGGCAGCAGTCAGCGATCACACAGCATGAGGAGATCATTACAGTCATGGGGTGTGCCGCTGCCCTCACAACACCCACACCCCAAATGCTACCACTGAGGCCGAGAATTCCAAGTAGATGGAAGGAGATCATCTCTTCCTCCTCTCTTTTCCTTCCTTTTCTTTGTATTTCTCTTCCGCTATTGCTGATGTGTTTAGGCCTTCTCTTGCCAGACTGGACCCTCAGATTAAAGACAGAAAAGAAAAAGAAAAAAAAAATCCCAGTATCAACAAAACAGGGGGGAAAGTCCAGAAAGAGAGAAAGAAAGCCTGCCAGTTGGGGGGAGCAGAATGCTTGGTGCTTAATAGGAAAACTGTCTCCGGGTATTATTTGAGCCCGCACATACTTGTCCTCTAGCTGGTAATGTGGGGTGGGGAGTAGAAAATGGGCTGGAGGAGGAAGAAACCCTTCCCAGCTGTAGGAGGGCAAGGCCACCAGAGATGGATGGGGCCCCTAATGGGAAGAGGCCAGCGACCTTAAAAGAAATCTATAGTGCTAACAACAGTGGGTTGCTTCTCACCTGAGAAGCTTCTTAGCCGCTGAATAGAAGTGTGGATCTCAGTGGGTTATTTTTAAAACCTGAAGCAGGAGCTCTGTGTAGATTCCCTCTGTCTAGTGCGGCAGTCCACGGACGTGATGTTCATGGCAGAATTCAAGGCAATTATCTTCCTCCCCTTTTCTTCCTTGTTCTGCCAATGGCCCTCAAATCCAGATTGAACAATCAGACCGTGGATCTGGGGCTGTGTTCCTGGATCAGCCTGCTGCCAAGATGCTGTCCGTCCCCCCAGGACTGTTTCTAGGGCTTCAGCTTCCTTGGGCTCTGGGAGTCTCGCATTCAGTCAGCACACAGGGTTGAGCTACTAGGAACCTTGGTTTCCAAAGTCTCTAAATTCACACGGCGTCTGCCTACCCACCCGCCTGACTCTGCATTTCTAGGGAATTTTGTAAACCTAAATGTGTTACAAGGCACACCACGCAGCATTTGCCCACGTGGAAAATGAGAGAGGCTAGTTTCAGGAATTTACAGCCGAGCAAAACACGCCACCTCCTAATTTGTTTGTTTGCTAAAAAAGAAAGTAATGCATTAAATTAATTGTACATTAATTGCTAAATTACAGAGGAACTTCGGTGAAATTACATATTTCAATTTCATTAGTGGGACCGAAGGGAAAGGAGAATGCCAAAAAAAAATGTTACATTGTTGTAAACGCAAAGCCCACGGCCAGGACTGATTCGGCAGCCCTGGACAAGCGTTTGTCACGGCGCAGTCCACGATTGCAGAGCACACTTTTATGATGCTAATTATTTCCCCCCTCCCTGCCAAAAAAAAATATGCCTCTCTATCAAATTCAGGAAGCATCAGCTAAGTTATTCTCAAGCTTTTTCTACTGTGCGTTCAATAAAAAGCCTCGTTCTGATAGGGAATTCCGAAGAGCAAACACTGCCCTGAACGTTCTAGTCCGTGGCCATCTCGGACATGTGAGGAATGGAGACGGTCATTTACTCGTTCAACAGACATTTGCTGAGGGTCCCCATTCTCTGCTGGACACTGAAGGAGGCATACATGTAGATTTAATAAGGCCCTGTTCATCTCTCACTGAATATATAGCTATAGAGGCAAGCATAAAGATGTAATTAATTCCCCCTACGAGGAAGTTGGTCTCAATAACAATGGTTTCTAAAATGTATTGTGTAATAGAATCGCCTGAGAATCATGATTGACGCGCAGACTTTCAGGACCTGCTTCTGGAGGCTGTCAATGGGGAGGCCTGAGGCAGGTCCTTGATTCTGTCTGTGGGCATCTGATGCGAGCCATTCTTTCAGGACCCGAGATGCACAGGGCAGGAGCTCCTAGCGAAGTCAACCGGTTTGTGCTCCTACAACAAAACACCGTAGTCAGTGTGGCTTACACAGTTCACAACTGTTTGTTATGGGTGAGACTGGGAAGTTCAAAGCCAAGGCCCTGGGGAACTGAGTGTCAGGCGATGGCCTGCTTCCTTCTCAGTGTCCTCAGAGGGCAGAAAAGGGAACTTAGAAGAGTCCTCAAGGTACCTGTTACAGAAGAACTCCCCCCTCCATGAGAGCTTTAGGAGCTTAGTTCCACCCTAAAGCCCCTTCTCGTTGCGGTTTAGAATGTCAGCATGTAAACGGGGAAGGTGAGCCACAATGCATAATGCTAACCTCGCCAACGGCACTATCAGGAGGGTTTCCTGAGTGAAAAGACCACCCCCAAACTTGGCTTTAAACAGTGGGTTTCCTGTCTGTCTCTCCCTGGCCCTGTCAGCTCCTTCCAGACAGGTGCCAGCATGTGACCAGCACTCCAGTGTGTGTAACATGGCAGGTTAGTGAATAGGAGCAGCCAAGGAAAGGGGTAAAAGCGCAGGAATCTAGAAAGTATCCTACTCAAAAAGACAGAATGGAAGCGACTTCTTATCCTGGTGGCCACACAATACTATTTCCACACTTCCTTGAAGAGGTGACACACACACACACACACACACACACACACACACACGGCACCTCGTTCTCCATCTTGTTAACAGTTCCCTCCCTGGTTTAGGGGGAGGAGGGCTGGCCTGGTTTTCTCCAAGGGAGGAAGAGTGACAGCAGCCCACACCTCCGTTAGTGTACACCCAGTCGGCACAGGCCCTTGGGAACAGTCTCTGGGTGATTCTTATGCTGTGTCATTTAAAAGAAAAGTTCAGGGTTTTATTCCAAATCACTCTAACAATATCCGTTCGCGGTAGTAAGAAGAGGGGATTTTAGGAAAATGTAATAAAGCAAAGAAAGAGGCTCACACCAGAGAAGCGACTGTTGATATTTTCAGCTGTTTCCTTCCATCATTTACTCTCTGTGTGGGGGAAGCTGCAATTATCCAAGGCTTGCTGTGCGAAACCTGCCAGTCTCGGGCCCATGGGAAGGTTTGATGGTAACAAACGTGTTAGCGGCTCAGCATCTCCAAGTGGCTTGGTGCCACGCAGTGCTATGACCCTGGCTCTGCTTCTGCCCTTCCAGATGGCCTGGTGGATTGTCTGGACCCTGACTGCTGCCTACAGTCAGCCTGTCAGAACAGCCTCCTCTGTCGGGGGTCCCGGGACCCCTTGGACATCATTCAGCAAGGCCAGACAGACTGGCCTGCAGTGAAGTCCTTCTATGACCGCATCAAGCTCCTGGCAGGCAAGGACAGCACCCACATCATTCCTGGAGACAACCCCTTCAATAGCAGGTAGGTACCCTCTTGTCCCTGCAGGCCACTGAGGTCCCCACTCTTTTTTCTATTCGAGCAAAAAGACATTATCTGTCTTTTTCATTGGACCCATTTCCTGGAAACTGCCCCTGAGGCAACTTATTGTCACAGGTCGCTGAAGACACTTTGTTCACTCGGGTAGGGAGCTGTGGCTGACCTGCAGGATTGGAACACCTTCAGCCCAGAACCTCATGGTAATACCTGTTGATTGTGAGTTTTGAGATGATTTTTTATGATCCGTTCTTCTATGACATTTTTGTCATGATTTAAATCCCTTTTGGAATGCCTCTGAGAGAGGCTTTTGTTTGAGCGTTGCTGAAATAGTTGATTCGATGGAGTGTTTTCCAAAGCTGTTATTAACTTGATAACATATCCTATCATTCATGGCATCTTAAAGTCGCGGTAATGCCAGTTAGAGGGATGTATTGAGTACCTGGGATGATGCTATGCACGTTGTCGCTGGTGCTCACACAACCCCCATGTAGATGCCCTCTAGAGCCCAAGGTTCTGAGCCCAACATTTCTCTCCAAGTCTCCTCCTTCTTTCCTGCTCATTTTGCTCTCAGTTGGTAATCTGGAGTTTATGAACAATTAGAGGTCAGATTTTTTAATTTCTTTTGTGTCAATGTGACCATCTATTCATACCAGAGCAGGTCAGACCTGTACCCTGCAGAAGAGAGCAATTGGAAGGTCTGGTCGTAAGAGACCCTCCCAGCCCATCCCCTTCTGTCTTCTAGACACTTATGAGGGAAAGTAGCAGGCTTAGCGGGGCATGGACACTTGGCTGGCACACATGATTGACTCCCTGGCCAAAGCTAGATGTCCAGGCACATGCTACTGTGACCAAGGTTGGCATAGTCTTTTGGGGGACACCCTACCCCATCTCTCTGCTCTTTCACCTGAAGGAATACAAACTGCAGATTGGTCCATCCTCCCCCCCAGTCCCTAGATTTCAGGAGCATGAGCAAGACAATCATGTCCCTTTCTAGGACCCCACCCTATCCATCTCTCTTCTACCTCTTTTTGAGTCTGTGTTGTCGTTGTTTTACCTTTCTTTTGCATTCAGTTTATTACAATTTTTTAGTTTGTTTTATAGTTATATTTATGTGGGGGAGTGCCACAGTACACACGTGGTGGTCAGAGGACAACCTATGGGAGTCAGTTTCTTCTTTCCAACAGAGAATCCTTGGGATCAAACTCGGGCAGCCAGGCTTAGTGAGCACCTTTACCCTCTGAGCTATTTCAGCCAGCCCGTTTTTTATTTTTCATTGGTACATGATAATGGTGCATAGTTATGGGCTACAGTGTGATATTTTTGAAAAGTGCATACATTGCATAATGATCAGAACGGGATAGTTAGAATATCTGTCGCCTTAAATATTTATCATTTCTTTGTACTAAAACATGTAAAATTTGTTTAACTCTTTGCAATATGCCTTGTGCTTTGGTTCACCACAGCCACACAATCCAACTGTGTACTAGAACACAGTTTATGTCACCCTCTCTCACTGTAATGCCCACTGTCTCCCCTTGCTTGCCCAGCCTCTATCCTCACTCAGCTAGGTTCAAAAGTACCCATGGAAATAAGTTGTTCACCCCACTTCCTCTTTCAGCACAAGTCAGAAACCTAACTTCATAGGTGATTCTATTGGAAGTCACTCACTGGACTTTAGGGAGAAGACATCATCTGACTAGGACTAAGTCCCCATCCCTCCTTTGAGAGCCGAGAAGGCTGGGATGGAGAAGGCTGGGTAGCGGGACAGCCAGTTTTCTACAGCCCCACAGAAGCTTTCTGCAAAGCTGCATAACCCCAATTATTGGCAACTCTCTTCATTTTTTATGTATCTGTGCTTATTCAAGACAGGGTCATACTCTATACTCTATAACCTGACTCGACCAGAAGGAAGGAAGCCCATGACTGTAGCCCAGACTAGCCATGAACTCACAGCAATCCTCCTGTCTCCACTACCCAGGTGTTGAGATTACAGGCATTCACCCTGTCATGTTGCCTTTGGCAGTTCTTTTGAACATGAGAGTTCTTCACAGGGTTACCTTAGGTCCTAATTTTACTAAAGATAAATAAGGAAAATAAAAGATATTATAGAAGAGATCATTATCCCACTCTTCTTCTGTTTCCCCCTAAACTAACTGAGTTATATTAGGCATAATCTCATCTTTCTGATTAGCAAAATTAGCATGATATTACTATACAACATGTAGTAATGTTGCTATGTATTTTAAGAGAGGTATGCCTCAACAGAAAGAGAGAGAGAGAGAGAGAGAGAGAGAGAGAGAGAGAGAGAAGAAAGAGGAAAGAAAGGAAAGGAAAGGAAAGGAAAGGAAAGGAAAGGAAAGGAAAGGAAAGAAGCAAGGCTGGGCATGTTAGCACACAACTTTATTCCCAGCACTTAAAAGGCAGAGGCAGGAGGATCTCTGTGAGTTCAAGGCCAGCCTGGTCTACAAAGTGAGTTCCATGGTCGCCAAGATTACATAGGGAATTCTGCCAAAAAAAAAAAAAAGAAAGAAATAAGAAGGAGGGAGGGAGGGAGGGAGGGAGGGAGGGAGGGAAGAAAGGAAGGAAGGAAGGAAGGAAGGAAGGAAGGAAGGAAGGAAAAGAGAGAGCCAGGCACAAATCTCTGGCCAAAATGAAAGACGTTTCCCACTTGCAAATCTTAGTTCTGGCACAGTGCCAGTGAGGGCTTGCTTCCTTTCCGTTATGAACACAGTCTTCACAAAGAACTGTGACTGACTCGCACTCCACTATAGCATTTTAGTGAGGTCCATGCAGCTCGCTTGAGCTGTCCGCTCTGCTAATAACCTTAGTCTTTCCCTGCCCTTCCTACTTAGCATTTCAGTGTCTATCCTCAGCCAGTCACTTACAGATACTCTCCCCGTTACACTTCGTTCCTCCTGCTGCTGATACCATCTTAATGTTCCCGCTATGCGAGACCACATCCGGGAGGCACCCTGAAGGAGACCCAAAATATGATGGAGTCGGCAGAGATCCCAAAACTGTGTGGTGGTCTGAAGCAGAGCACAGAGCTGAGTGAAGGAGGGTTAGTTACTTCAGAGGAAGCTGTTTGGGAGCCTGAGGAGGCAGCGCTTTCCAATACCTCTGTGTGGCTACGTAATTCAGAAGGACAAATTAGTTCTCCAAGACACAGGGTGAAGTTTAGCAAGCACGTGGAATTCAGTGCACTATCGTCTGACAAGTAATAACGGACAGAATCAGGAACAAAGAAAAACTTAATTCAAGACCGCCACAGAGGCGGTCTTCTAGATAATGGCAGACAAAAATAAGTAAAACGCTTTGGCCCCACCACTGTAATTTATGGAGCAGACCTCACTATCTAGATAATGTGATAATTGTTACACATCAATAATCATAAATAGACATGAGCCGCTAACATGTCTTCGCTGGATCTTTTCTGCAAGTCAGCTGTCTGGAAACGATAGGAAATCAGCAACAATGGGGGAATGGGAAAATAGAACAGGAGAAATCAGAGAGCTGAACCCCTGTCATTCCTTGTAGCATTCCACAAAGCCTAATGCTGTGGAGTGGATTTAAAAGAAAAATCAGTTGTAGCGGGAAAGAAGAGAGAAAACCCCATGGTAGGACACACGCCCAATCTTGTCTTCACATCACGAGTGCTATGGACCTTGTGATCATCAACAACACCCTTGATTTTAAGGTAGTGTCTGGTGAAGTTTGGAAGGAGTCTTAGTTGGAGCTAAGATAAGAAAATGGAATTGAACAAAAGAATTATTTTTATAAACTCGTTCTCCACCCTCAGAAGACTCTAGCACTGTGGTTGAAAGCAGCTCAAAATGGGATTCATCTGTTAGGCAGCCAGTAGCAGACAATTAGAAATGCCAGTGGAATGGCCTGAACACCCCCAGATCATCAAAGGGTGGGAGCTGAACAGTGAGGAGCATTGCTAATAGAAAGAGATGCTTGGGGACAGCATCCCCAGTTTTCAGGATGCCTGGGACGGTAAAGGAAGTGTGTTCCAAAACTCTTTGACAAGATTCTGGCAAAGAGCAGGTCAGCTCGATTGCCTAGTCCAGAAATTGGGAGCGTGCCCAACAACCTGGGAGGCTCAAGAGCTGTCTGCTTTCACCAAATCGCCCCCTGTCTCCAAGGCCAGCAGGACAGCTGAAAAACTGGTGTTGTCAACTCGGAGCTTAGTACAAGGATGGAGCTTCTGAGTGTCCTGCTTCTTCGTGGACACAAGAGAATTTAGGGAGAAGAAATACACATTTCTCCTGCTTTGGGATTTGTTTAAAGCAAAGGTTAAGCATTGGCAACTCAGAAAAATCCAAAATACTCCAAAATCCCACACTTGCCACATACCAGCATGACACTCCAAGGCCCGAATCCCATCCCTTGAAAATCTGCCCCATGTACAAAGTTGTTAAAAATACACTATCAAATTGCCTTTAGGGCAGTTTCGTAAGATGTATATGAAACATATATGAATTGTTTAGACTTATGTCTTATCCCCAAGATAGCTCTCATTATGGATATGCAGATATTCCAGAATAGGAAAACAGAGGTACTAGTGGTCCTAGCATCTCAGAAAAGGAAGTCAACCTGTGCTGTAGCTACTCTTGGATTTATAGGGTTTCCCAGATAGCTGGAAACTGTGATTCTTGGGAAAGTTCTAATTACTGTTGTCTGTAGAGAGAAGAGTATGACCGAGAGAGAGAGAGAGAGAGAGAGAGAGAGAGAGAGAGAGGGAGAGAGAGAGAGTAGAATTTCAGCAACTCTTCTCCTAAGACAACAGGATTTCGTTAGGAGGGAAATTTGTAATTGTATTCAATCGAGATTCCAAAATATTCTCACTCATTGCATCCCCCAAAATCTGTAAGATTCTCTTTTCCTGGGGTTCTTGTAGATTGTAAGAAATTTTGCTCTTTGAGGGTAGCAAAATACAGTGTCCGTGGAGGGCCCTGTCGCAAACCTTGGTGTGCTCCTCGGCACTCCCCGACATCCCAGCCTCTAGGAGAAGAGTAGCATGGCCTTGCTCCAAAGCCAAATTAGGAAATGAGCAGCCAGATGGGGAAGCTCTCATCCAGGCATAATACTCTCTGTGCCAGGCCAAAGCTCACACGTGAGTGATGAGGAGCAGCCTGAAGCTCAAGCCAGAGCAGTGCCAAATGACATCAAACAATGGAGCAGGGCCAAGGCTAAAGGAACGTGCCCAGGAGACTAGGCTGGCCAGCCCGGGGAGTAGGCATCGCTATCCAGGGATTTCGTCCCAGAATGTCCGTGTTCTTGCATCGAGACATCCCCTTTTGCCCATACCTCCCTATGAGGTATGGCTGTGTGCAGCTAACATTTAACATTGATGTTCTTCTCCCAGTTTTAAGTATCAGGCAAGAATAAGGAAGCAGCCGCAGCAGGGAAGAGGAATACAGCGAGTCTCTTCTCTCTGTTTTTCTACATGTATCTAATGCACCCATGTTTTTTTTTTTTCTCTCTCAGCTTGGTTTCTCTGATCCGAGGCCAAGTAGTGACCACAGATGGGACTCCCTTGGTTGGTGTGAATGTGTCTTTTGTCAAATACCCAAAATACGGCTACACCATCACTCGCCAGGATGGCACGTAAGTAGCCTTGTGGGACCCGTACCTACCCAGAACCAAGTGTGCATGCAAAAAGAATGATAGTATCATTGCCTTCGAACCAAGTAGTTGCTTCGAATACACGGGAAAAGGCACCTGCCCAGACCTCTACGGAGGATCCTCCCAAAGACATGCCATACTGTGGGTGTGACATTCTAACCAGAAAACAAACAGAAAAGTCAGCGCTCCAAGGGGGCTGGCAGCCATCACCCTCCTGTCTCCATGTCAGGTAACTGCCGCTCCTTGTGTACCAGGGGTGGATAGGATTCTAGAAAAAGAAAAGGAAGGTAGCTTTTAGAAGCTAACTCCTATTTTAAATCAAAGGCAGTGCAGGGTGACAGGAATCCACACGACACAGTGTCCTGCGGTGTTCCCCTCTGCTTTTATCTGTGGCTTTAAGAGTTGTGTTATTTTCGCTACAGTTTTGAGGGGGTGGGCTGTAATCAGAGAAGTCTAATTAAGTACATTTAGCAGTCACCCTGCTGTGTGAAGGAGGCGACCTTCCCCTATTATCTTCTGATTGGGAACGCGCACCCGTTCAGTCCCCACCAAGATGAAAGCTCTATGGCTTCCTTAATCCATCGGGCATGAAGTCAAAAGTTACAGAAAAAGAAAAGACAGCCACAGAAACAGGGAAACACCCATTCTGGACTGAACACACACACACGCATACACACACACACACACCATGTTCTCTTCCAGAGATAGAAGCTGTCACTGTAAAACTAATGCAAGATTTCCTGTAAAAATCAACTCTGGAAAATCATGACTGCTTCATAGAAAAGACCCGATTCTTCTGTTTCTCTGAGAAAGAGTCTAGCCTTCTTTTCAACGTTTTAATATATTCATGAAGTGAGTTTTAAAAAAAAAATGACCATCGTACAACTGCCCACCCTACACTGTTCCCTACATTGAAGCTCTCAACCCCTCTGTGAAGATGGCCCTGGCCATCCCAATAAACCCACCATGGGATGCCATCAAGCTGAGCAACACAGATCTTTGCAGCATGACCCTGGCAGTAGCGTGGCCCACAGGGAACTGGGGTTCACTGCTGCTGCCTTGAATTGCAAGAGACCGTTGTACTGTCCAGCAAACGATCACAATTCAAAAGCTGCTGACTTCTGAATGTGTCCTGTTTCCATGCCATTGAAAACGTGCAAAGTAGTAAGTCAAATCACTCCCAATGTGAGGACATCTGCAGTCACTGGATGTCTAGTGTCTCACACATGCACTTTGTGACCAAATTCTTTGGAAGCACCAGGATAGCAAGTGTGCCCTAGGCAGAGGGCCTTCGGCCCTTTCCACCCTTAGAAACTAGCCTTTTGTTTTTGTTTTTGCTTTTTTTAATGCTTCTAACATCTAGCCCAGCCTGGCCTCACATTTGTGATGATTAGGTTAGGGTTAGCATTAATCGTGTGCATGTACCACTATACCCGGCTTGAACCCAGCCTTCTTCCTTGGTTTTTGCTTCTTTATTTGAGGAACTTCTATTTGTTTGCTTGCTTGTTTTGGATGTGAACTTCTGTGGTCCTGGAGATCAACGCCAGCCTTCACGCATGCTCAGCAAAGCATTCTGCCACTGAACTACGTATCTCTAGCCCCTTTGGTTGCTTTTATTTTTGTGTGTGTTTTTGTTTTTGAGGCAGCGTCTTGATGAATGGCCAAAACTAGCCTTGAACTCGCCACAGTCCTCCTACCTCTGCCTTCCTGGGGCTAGAATTACAAGTGTGAGCCAGAATTGAAGTGTTGACATAGCTGGGCTGGTTCATTAAGAATTCTGTTCGACAACATACGAAATCATTCCTGGGACTCTTGGTCCTTTCTGTCCCTTTCTTCTCCTCCCCCACTCAGGCACTTCCTGACAAATTACAGCTCAAATCTACCTCCCACATCACCTCTCCGGCCTCCTATACCCTAGCTCTTTAGCTTTCACAGGCTGCAAGACCACGACAGTATCAAGGTGCATTTGTGATACCCCTGGAAATTGCACAGCCTTAGAGAATGTGGTATGGACCAGAGACTTTCATGTTGACTCCTGCTTTATTTTGTTTTTCAAGAAAGGGATCTTCTGTGTAATAGCTCAAGCTGTCCTGGAACTCACTCTGTAGACCAGGCTGGCCTCGAAATCACAGAGATCCACCTGCCTCTGCCTCCCGAGTGCTGGAACTAAAGGCGTGCGCCACCACCACCCGGCTTCATGTTCATTCTTTTATGCCAATAGGAACAGCTAGGGACAGTATTGTTTTCAGCTGGTTGATGTTGGTGGTGATTTAGACAGGAACTCACTGTGTAGCCCAGGCTTGCCCATAACTAGGGATACTCCTCCCCCAGCTTGCCAACTACCAAGATAGCAGGTGTGCTTCAAAACTTCTGGCTTCCTTCTCTATCAAGTGCAAAATAGTCCCCAACGTCAATAAGAGTCAACAAACACATACCCAAATTAGCTGCAGGGTGAACTGTTGTTCTCTCCACGTTCCAATATGCACCTCAATATTCCTGTGTACCCTATTTGTTCATAGTATATCTACTAAAAATCACCAGACATGGAACCAAAGTAGGGCGGTTTGTTGACAGTCAGGTGCGGATGGTGCGGATGTTGACAGTCAGGATACCCTCCCTGGTCAGCACACCCTCACTGGGTTGTTAGCACGACACAAGCAGCAGCGATTCCGGAGTAAACAAAGACAGAAGCACTGTGGCCCCCACACACTTGAGAGTGCAGTGGAGTGCATCTTAAAGTTGGGGCGCAGCGCTTCACAAGCTACTTCGGCTTTGCCTTGCAGCCAGCTCCCCCCACATCTAGCTCTTGAGAAACAAGCAGGAATGTGACTGAAGAAGCACTGCCCACATTTCCAAGAGCATAGCAGAGTTTGGTTGGCAACATGTGTTCATGGGCCTGCCCATGCCCTCTGACTGTGACCACACTGCTGCTATGCATGTCCCTCAGCCTTAGCACTGGATGCTTGATGCCAGGATCACGTAGCATTTCCTGCAAAGTGCAAGATAGTGAGTCACTTAGGTCCTGCTGCCTGCCTGGCTCCTGTGGCCATGGCTCAGTTCTGTCCTTGTGGCAGGAACATAGGCAGCCATGGAGGACACATAAGCAAATGTGTGCCAATCACACTGAATTACCAGTCCCCAAAACAGGTGGTAGGCCAGCTCTAGCTTACCCCTACCCTGATCTCATCAGCCCATTTCATTCTCTGTCACCCTGTCCTGGTCAGTCCTATCATTCCCACGTGATAGGTGAATGGTGGGTGAATCTGATTGGCTCAAAGCCGGCTGGTAGCTTGCCTAGAGCCTCATAACCAGTAAGTTGCAACCAGACCCATCTACCTACCAAGCTCTGTCCCTCCCACAGCTCTTAAGCAAGGAGGCTGAAGGTGAGTCTAAATCGCCCTATTGACCCGTCTCCAGGTTTGATCTGATTGCCAACGGGGGTGCCGCGTTGACTCTGCACTTTGAACGGGCACCTTTCATGAGCCAGGAGCGCACAGTGTGGCTGCCGTGGAACAGCTTTTATGCCATGGACACTCTGGTCATGAAGACTGAGGAGAACTCCATCCCCAGCTGTGACCTCAGTGGCTTTGTCCGGCCTGATCCGATCATCATCTCTTCCCCTCTGTCCACCTTCTTCAGCGCTTCCCCTGCAGCGAACCCCATTGTGCCCGAGACCCAGGTAAGGGCAGGTGCCATACTTCCCAAACCAAGCCCGATTGTCCAGCTTTCTCCCACCATCTCTGTCCCCCCAAGTGTACCAGAAACTAATATTAAAAGGAAGGAAAAAAGAATAGGAGAAATGTAGAATTTATAGCCATTGTAGGTGACAGTTTGAATCCCTCCCGGACATTCCGAATGTTTGCAGATAGCCGCTCAAGACTTTGGCAGCCATGAGAGCTTTTAATAAGATAAAAACAACATGCATATGTGCAACCCACCTACAAATTACTTTTTATTCCTGTTAGTCACAGAGATACATGATAAGAGTCGCTTTAATGATCTACATCGGCATTACGACAGAGGGCATATTACATTACTGCCTCCCTGTTGCTTTATTCCAATTGTCAGTGAAAGTTGCAGGTTCATATAATTACAGCCTCTCGTGGCCTCCTTGCATGCAGCTAGCAATAAAGCCTGCTGTTCTTATTTACATCTTTGCCAACAGTGTGGGTTTTTTTTTTTATAAGAGAAACGCAACAGTGACCAAGAATAATTATTAATCCAAAAATCGTAACCTCGGTCCCCAGCCCCATGGCATAGGATGGAGTTTGGGTTGGTTTTCTTGTCTTCAGTCTCAGCTCTGAAAAGTGGTCCATGCAGCCACAGAAGGTTGATGCCTCAGCGGGAAGCAGCTCACAGTGGCACTGGCTTGGAAACAGCTCACCCACAAGGGTGTGTTGGACACAGTAGACCAACCACATGTTTGCCCTCCAGGTTCTTCACGAAGAACTCGAGCTCCCAGGTTCCAATGTCAAGCTCCGTTATCTCAGCTCCCGAACCGCCGGGTATAAGTCGCTGTTGAAGATCACTATGACCCAGTCTACAGTGCCCTTGAACCTCATCAGGGTGCACCTGATGGTGGCTGTAGAAGGACATCTCTTCCAGAAGTCATTCCAGGCTTCTCCCAACCTGGCCTACACATTCATCTGGGACAAGACTGATGCCTATGGCCAAAGGGTATATGGGCTCTCCGATGCTGTTGGTATGTATTGGTCTTACCCACTTTTCCTTCTTGATTTTTGTTGTGTTTCTATATATTCCGAGCTCTCTTCTAGTAAAGAAAGACAAAGACACAGTGGTCAGTAAGACAGACAAGATCTCTCTTCCAGGGCACTTACATTCCAGTGGAGGACGAATGTAAGAGAGATTGACTGCAGAAGGAAACATGAAGCCATGTTAAGTGCTAGTACTAAAGAAAATAAAAATAAACGGCACCTACTGCATGAAGGGGCAGCCATGGGTAAACAGCCATGGAATCTCCTCATTAAAGTAGTGTTTAGTTGAAGACTTGAATGGCCAAAAGGAGCCATGTGAGAATCAGAAAAAGGGTACTCCAGACAGAGAGAATGGTTGGGAGAACCAATGATCAGAATGCAGTGGTCAAAGCAGATGAATGTCCAGAGGTAGGCAGGGGCTGGTTCATGATCCAGAAAGCACACTTGCAAATGGGTACTGAACCTATCTTAAAAATAAGGAATTGGGGATTCAGGAGATCTGAGGGCCACACTGTGTGTTTCCAGGCTTTGCCCTGGAGCTGTTTGCCCTCAGGAACGGCAAACCTCAGAGAACGGCCCTTCAGTTGTGAGAGCTGGAGCAGTAGGTTGGCATCTGCTAGCTTCTTCCTATTTGTAGAAAGCTGGCTGGTGATTTGGATCTAGCATCTTGTATCCTCTCTATCCTCCTACTTGTGATTCTCAAGGACTGTGAACAACATGACCAAAGAAAGAGGCCAGAAAATTCAGAAATGTTCACTGGGAGTGGCAGTCTTTATCAGGTGGTAGTTACTCTGTGAAGAGAGCCTAGTGACAAATCCTTCAGTAATCACTTGATGGCTCAAGCAGACCTCCTCACAAACATCATGGTACAGCTCAGGGGTAGGACAGGTAAAGTTCCCAATGACAATGCATCCAGCAGGTTCCAAGTACTCAGGAGATGCCCCAGCAGTCAGGCGGCTTCATCAATTCATTATATCAGTAACTCAAGCAGCAGAGTCACTGGAGCGCCTAGAGCGTGTCATCTCAAACACTGGCTACTAAAGAGTCTCCTAGCTGGTTTAGCCCATCTCGACTCAATAGCCAATACCACAAAGTAGATATGACACTCCACTCTCGTACTCTCTAGCTTCTGTCATCGGCTCATGCTGAATCCTGTTTCTCCAAACTCAAATCCATTCCCCTCCATCATATATTCTTCTAAAGTTCCAGAAATCACATCATTTCTTCTGGAATATGTCAACATATGTGTCTAAAAAACACTTAGAAACCACAGTTTCTTAGTATCGCCAAACAACCCACTGCTGTTGGGTCTATCCATTGGTGGCCAGCTGTGGTCATACACAACTGTGATCCCAGCACTCAGGTATCTGAGATAGGATCACTAGTCTGAGGCTAGACTGAACAACACTGGGCAAGTCCCTGTCTCAAAAGAAAGACAGAGAAAAAAGGAAGGTAGGAAAGAAAAAGAAAGAAATTTCAATTGTCTCCTTAATATCGTAAAATATTAATACTTCAGTTGCTTGAAACAATATGCTAATAATGGTTGTTTTCTCTTAAATTTTGTAAAAAGAAATTTTTAATTGGGGCCAGCAAGATAGGTCAGCAGTAAGGGCCTGAGTTTAAGCCCTGAAACCCACAGGGTGGAAGGAAAAAAACTAGCTCCTAAAAGTTGTTTTCTTCCCTCTACACGAGCATTGTCGCACAAAACATACACACACATACCCATTTACAGACATAAGCTAATAGATTTTTAAAATGCAAAAATAACTTTCATCTCACTTTCTACGTCTCTCTTTAAATTAAGTTGACTTGCTATTGCTTCTCTCTTTCATCTTACAATTTAATCATTGAAGAAATTGGGTTGTTTGCCCATAAAATCTCTAGTCATATCTGCTGGCTGGTGTGTATTGGTGGTTATGTAACCCCCTGCAGACAAGTAGTTGGACCTTGAGTCTTCCTCTGGCCCAGGTTTGGTTGGGCAGGACAACCTAAGGGACATTGTGCGGTTCTACCAGGAAAAACCCCGTGAGGCTGGTTGTCTCTTAAGATTTAGCAGTGTGGTCTTTATATATTTAAGGTCACCAAGGATTACAGAATGATATTTTAAGTCTGTCACTGAGTCTTCAACTATGAGCTAGAATATTTTCATACAGAGGTGGCTTCTCATTAACAACTTGGCTATTTGGGCTCCAGTTCACACAGGAAAGAAAGGACAAATTCATGCTTCTTTCCCTTATTTACTGGTTTCCAGCATAATGAGTTGGCTTATCCTCCAAGGGTAGCAAATAAATGTTTTCTTAAATACCACTATGAACTCGCACACTGAAATATATCTCGTGTATTTCAACGCATTGAAGTCATTACGCTTGTTAATGGTCAGAGAGTCCAGTGTGTGGTCATTAGGAGTCTCTTCAAGCTGACTCCCAAATCCTTTGACATGACCCTCAGAGATGACGATTCCTTCTTCATTTGCTATCTGCCACAGTCTCGATGTGTTCATTTCTTGTTCCCCGATTGTCAACAAACCCTGAAACTTTGCCGGGAAAAGCA
This sequence comes from Microtus oregoni, assembly GCF_018167655.1. NCBI lineage: Eukaryota > Metazoa > Chordata > Mammalia > Rodentia > Cricetidae > Microtus > Microtus oregoni. Next base: position 12,279,068 of record NW_024543086.1, read on the forward strand.
GTGTTATCAAGACCACGAGGTGGACATGGGCACTGTGTCACTACCGAGTTGGTCATGATTGGCAGTTTGAAAGGATAAGCTTTGAAGTGGTGGGGTTGCCTGAGTAGGCTCTGTTTGTTGCTGTTCTGAGGCAAAAACGTATCCTTCATTCATATCGACACTTGCATATCTCAGGATTCTTCAAAAGCTGCAGAAAATCCCCATTGGTGACACATGTAGTTAAGAGTTTAATGTTCTAGGAACAGCTATATAACAATGCCTCTGATTTTTAGAGCAGTCTTCCAATTAAAGACATATGGCACCTCAGCATCTGGTCTCAGCTCTCCCGCCAAACCACTCTAAGAAGCCGAGACTTCGCTCACTGCATGTACAAACGGGGAATGCATGAGGCGCAAGGCTGCAATCACGGGGCAATGCACCTCTCTCCTTTCCCTCTTCTCTGTGACAAGTGCATGATTTTTACAAACAAGCTTTCAGGGTCTGAAACTCATTGGCACCCATTGTGACTAGCAGGCTGCCCTCTATGGGTGCCAGGCTTTCCTGGTATTTTCTAAACCCTGAGTGCAGTCACCCCTTGGTATCCAAAGAGGATTGCTTCCACAATCCCCTTGATTACCAACCTCTCTGTGAATGCTCAGGTCCCTTGCATGGGACGGCACAGCATTTTGTCTTTAACCTGCACATATCTTCCCATATTCTTTTAATCACCTTTGGATAAGTTTTATAATGTGTATTGTTTAGGGAATGATAACACAGAAAAACGCTTGTCTGTGTTCAGTTCAGATGCAGTATATTTTTCCACATCGTTTCAGTCTATACGACATCGGTTGAATTTCTAGGTACAAAAGCTGCAGACACTGAAGGTCGGCAGGCCAGCCATGCTAAGAACCTTTTTCTTACACAAGCTGCTGCCCCCAAACCTCCTTATCAAGGAATTTCATTACTTTCTAAGGCCTTCTCCTAAAGAGTAACATAACAAATGCATCCCAGGAACAGCAGGCTGACAGAAACTGCCTCCCATCCTCCCATCAATGTCTAAGGAGACTTGTTCAGGGCTAGGTTTTGAAATGATGCTTCTCCCACTTCCATGCCTCTGAGGTCATTTTGAAGATCAACATGTTCATCAGGAAAGTCTTCCTGTGATTTCTGCTTGAAGTTTCAAAGCTGAATTCAACTCAAAGTCTAGATTTCATGGAATGAAGTCACAGAGCCAAAGCTGCCAGCCACCTCTTGAAGTTTGGGGAACAAATATCGCTGCTAATGTGTGGTTCTCATTCTTGCTAAGGAGCTCCGGAGCACTCAGTCACCTCCTGTCTCCCACTTTGTCCCCAACCCTTTGTCTTTCAGTGTCTGTCGGGTTCGAATATGAGACCTGCCCCAGCCTCATCCTATGGGAGAAAAGAACAGCCCTGCTTCAGGGATTTGAGCTGGACCCTTCCAACCTGGGCGGCTGGTCCCTGGACAAGCACCACATCCTAAATGTGAAAAGTGGTAAGTTGGGAACTAGGGACAGTGCTTAGCGGGCAATGCTTGCCTTCCATGCGTGAGTCCTGGGTTCCATCCCTGGCACAATAAAACATTTATGAATAAATTGATTCATTGGTTTAGTCTCTCTAGTGTTGACATTTAAATAGTAGCCCTTGGCTTGGGCATTTATTTAAAATCAAATGCCCCCCACCCAGATTCATTGATCTTTCTCATTTTTCCCCCTTTAAAAGTCAATCTCAATAAATCAGCCTTATTGTACCTCATCATTCCTTTCCTGTTATCCCTCCAGATAGTATCATACCCACATCATAGCTTCAGGAGTGGACCTCCCATTTTGGCTCTCTGCATCGGGAAGAAATGGGAAAGCTCCCCCAAAAGGAGAGGTTCCCCATTTTTCTCCCTATCACTTCCCACCCACTCAGTAGGTCAATCCACGTACTCCCCCCAACAGGGTGTTGTAACCCCCTCTACTCTGCCTCCCTCCCCCAGGAATACTACACAAAGGCACGGGGGAGAACCAGTTCCTGACCCAGCAGCCTGCCATCATCACAAGCATCATGGGCAACGGTCGCCGCAGGAGCATCTCCTGTCCCAGCTGCAACGGCCTTGCCGAAGGCAACAAATTGTTGGCCCCTGTGGCCCTGGCTGTGGGGATCGATGGGAGCCTCTTCGTTGGCGACTTCAATTACATCCGGCGTATCTTCCCTTCTCGAAATGTGACCAGTATCCTGGAGTTACGGTAAATGGCCACACAAGAAAACTTCTGCTCTCTAGATCCCCCTTGTGCACAGGTTTCTCTGGGTGGGTGGAAGGTGGATGAATTTGGGGTTCTCAGAGTGGGAAACGGTTTGATTATCTATAAAATGCCAGCTGCACATTTGATAAGATTGTCAGCAATTTAACTACAAACAAGAGAAACAAAAGAGTCCCCAGCCCAGAAAGGAGCCAAGTGTCTTTCATTTTTCAGAAAACTCAGTAACTGCCTCCGGCACACATCAAAGTGTGAGGACCACTGATGCTCAGCTCCTAATTCACAAGGTTTTGCTGAGCACCTCTGGGTGCTGCCCCCAGTAAGCCCTCTGAATCTTTCTGTACTTTTTGGGATGCAGTGTGGCACAGCGGCATCTGGCCTAACGAGATCATTTCTCGCCATCCTGGAAGATTCCTCCTGGCCATTGCTTGCTACTAAGTCTGAAGACTAGATTCCAAACCCTCAACCAGAGGAAGATATATACAGAGAGGGAGAAAGATGGAAATGAGGAAGTGAGGGGGAGGGAAATAGCTAATACATATCTGATAAATGTATATTATGCCCTCAGGTAGTGTTTGTGAGCCAATAGGGAACTTCCATTATGTCACGTGGAAAATGAAAAAATAATGAATGAAAGTCATGAATGCTTTAAGGAAAATCTTACAGGGCAAGACATAGGGAGCTTGGTGAATTGGGGGGAGGGCTACAAAACACAACATAGTCAGAAAAAACCCTCCTACTGTTAGTACTTTAGCTGGGCCCTGAATGATGACATCAGCCATAGGGCATCTGGGGGAAAGCATTCCAGGCACGGGGAAGTTACACAAAAGATCTATTTTCAGCCAGTAACCTGGCTAATTGGAGAAACCCATAGGAGTCCAATGGGACTGGGGGCTGGTGAGCCCAAAAGAGCATCTTCGCAGGAACTAGAGGAGAAAGGAAGGGATATGTGCTTTGGATTGACAAGTGTCCGTTTGCATGTGGACGAGCAAAAACCGCATTTCGTTTGCGATGGGTGGCCACTAGAGGCTGCAGTAGAGGCGGATGTAGTTGACGTATGATCTGAGTGGCCTTTTGAAAAGATGGCTCCGGCTAGCCTGCGGGAAAAGGACTGTAGGGATGCGGGGGTGGAGGCAAGAAAATTCATAGAGGCTGTGTCAGAGGTCCAGGATTTGGGTCATGGTGATTTGGTAGCGCTGACAGGATGTGCCAATGTCCCAGTGGAGATGTATCTTCCAGTTAAACCTGATGGGTGATGTGAAAGGCATGAAGAGGGAGAGAGGAGGAAAGAAAAGAAGAGGGAGAGGAAAAGAAGTGACGTGCAGGGAGAGAAAGAGAGCCCTAGGATTTGGGCCTGAGCCACCAAGTGCCTGGTGGTACTGTGGAAGCACCCTCAGCTACCATGTCAAAGATGCACAGTCCACCGGCCATGCTTGCACTGCATGTCTATGTCCATTCAATCCGCGTCAGTGTGAGCCAAAGGCCTGATAGCAAACCTGAGCGGGAGAGACTTTGGCTCCAGGTTTCAGAGCACTCTGTCTACGTTGGCAGAAAGGGGATGGCAGAGAAGTTCACGCCATGGCATCCAGGAAGCCAAGCAGAACCAGGACAAGATAGCCTTCAAGCACATGCTCCAGGAACCTGCATCCTTCAACCAGACCACACCTTCTGCAATGCCACCACCTCCCTGTAGTCTAGTCTTTTTTTTTTTTTATCCATCAATGGATTAAGCATTAGGTCAGAGTCCTCATGACCTAATCATCTCTGGAAACACCTTCAGGACACACTGAGAGGCATGCTTCACTAAGCTCTTAGGTTCTTCTCAGTCCAATCAAGTTGGCAATCAGTGTCCTCACAGTCCCTGCTGGGAAAGACGTCAGTGACCTGGCCACCAACTGTTATCATTAGATCTTCTTAGGAGTCAGAACTCTGCCAGGCACCATAAGGGGTAAAACGTATAAGTGGCAGGGTGTGGGGAGGCACAGCGGTTCCACCCTGAGATAACCACAGCCCCCTCTTCCACGGGATGTTTACTGAGTGTTAGCGTTAGGCACACAATACATACACCTCTGTGGGGACAGGAGAGATGGAATGTGGGCTCAAGAAATAACCTGCTGAGGGTAGAGGGGGGCACCTGGAGAAGAAAATGTACTTCCAGCTGAGCTGAAGAGTCAAAGAAACCATTACAGAGACAGAGCGCAAGGCCATGAAGTCCAAGCAGAGGAGAAAATGTAGTACAGGAGTGGAAAGCGAGCAAGCAAGAGGCCCAATGACACTCCCCATTTTCTCCAGCTCTCCCCCAGGGGAATCTCCTTCCTGAGATCGGTTCATTGTTGTTGTTGTTATTGTTGTTGTTGTTTGTCTTAGTTAGACCCTCTATGGCAGCGATGAGACACCATGACCCAAAAGCAAGCTGGGGAGGAAAGGATTTATTTGGCTTACACCTCCACAGCACTAAAAGAAGTCAGGACAGGAACTCAAACAGGGTAGGATCCTGGAGGCAGGAGCTGACGCAGAAGCAATGGAGCGGGGCCGCTTACTGACTTGCTCAGCCTGCTTTCTTATAGAATCCAGGACCACCAGCCTAGGATGGCACCATCCAGAAAGGGCCCTCCACCACCAATCCTCCATGTATGGACTTCCTCCTCTGTTAGGGCTCTTCCTGCTCAAAGCCAAATCATTGCTGACCTGGTTGGTACATTGCCACCTCCAGCTCTTAATTCATGCTGCTTGCTCAACTCAACATATCCATTTGACCTAGGCAACCACTTCCTGTCTGTTAGTTCTGTTCTGAAGGTTCCTTCTTCCCAGAAATTCTCCCCCTCCTCTGAGAATGGAACATTCTGGGTTTCCATTGGCACTGATACGACTTCCTACCTTGCTGGGTTATTTATGTATGGCTCTTCAGGTGTGGGTGTGTGTACTTCCATAGAGTAGACACCTTGGTCATCTCCACCCTGTCGAGTCTAGAGCAGTATCCAGCCAGTACTAGGTACTCAAGATGGGTACATGAACTCAACAGCCAGTCCCTCCCCTCTTGTCGGACCCGGCCTTTGATTCCATATCTCTCAAACTGTGGAGACCACAAGACCAGTGGTAAAACTAACCGCCCAATCAAAGAAAAGCATACCATGCCTATGTGGTAACAACTGAGGCAGCTTGAAGGCTATCATTCCCAATTTCCCTCGATAGCTGTGTAATTTTTTTCCTTTTTTTTTTTTTTTGCCCTTTTTTTTAACTGTCTTCAAACTTGTTCTTGCTTTCATCAGGCAGGAACCCAGAGCCGATTAGAAGTTAAGCTTTTACAAGAATGCCACCTTGAGTCTTCCTTTCTTCCCACTACGTGCCTGAAAACAAAGGGCTGTCAATCCCTCTCTTCAAAACAGTCTCCCGCAGAGGGAGGGAGGGAGGGAGACTGTCTTGCCTGTGTCTTTTCTCCATTGTGGCTTGGCAGCTGAGCGATTCCATTTTGGAGTCGGCACCCAGCCCTACCTTGCTCACCCACCCCAGCGCCCCGCCTCCCAATCAAGTCCCTATTGAATTTTTACCACAACTGTCCCTAAGCTTGCCTCTATTTTTGCCTATATGAAACACTCCAGCCAGAGATCCCCATAGTCCGGTAAGGTCTGATGCTGGAAAGAGTGCAATGGTTATCAGCCGTGTGCTCTAATTCAACACCGCCACCACACCCACTTCCTGAAGAGCTCAACATCCCACCTGTAGGAGATGTTTTCCCATCCTGTAGTTATCACCCTCTCCACCTTGTCCATGGAAAACCTGGCCGCTCTGGCACAGATAATTCATCGGTCACTAACATCTTAGGGTGAATTTCTCTCAAAGGTAAATCCTCCACTCTCCAGTTTGAAAGCATCTTAAGAAGTAGACCCCACAGCATGGCTGTAGTGATGAGGTGAGCAGGCCTGCTTTTCGTCCCGCCCGGCTTCTGCACGGCTAGCTTTACACCCGAAATAACAACACACAAACTGTATTCATTTAAACACTGCCTGGCCCATTATTTCAGCCTCTTATTGGCTAACTCTCACATCTTGATTAACCCATTTCTATTAATGTGTGTAGCACCACGAAGTGGTGGCTTACCGGGAAAGATTCTAACAGAGAATCATGGTGACTGCCTCACTTCCCTTCTTCCCAGCATTCTGTTCTGTTTAACTCTGCCTACCTAATTTTCTGTCCCATCAAAGGGCCAAGGCAGTTTATTAACCAATGAAAGTAACACATAGACAGATGACCCTCCTCCAACAGCATGACAGTCAGGGCTGGGGCAGTATCTCTCTAATGTCTGTTGGTGTGGCCCCTTTTGATAGACATAAGGCTGTCATACCTCTTCTAATGTTTGAAATTCTTTTCCATTTTCCAAACAAAAGTAATGCTGTTGCATGTGGTTTGGTCTTTTTGGTGTGGGGGGGGGGGGGGTCTGAAAAGATCACCCTCCAGGCAGACATTGTTTCTGTGTTTTCTGTGGAGAGGGGTGGAGGGGACAGGCATGGCAGACTGCCCTAGAACAGATATTCAGGGTAGGGAATTGTCCAGCTTCTATGTGTTAGTACTGGAGGAGGCAGAGATGTGGACAAAGTAGGAACCTGGGAAAGAGGGCAAAAGTACCTGGAAGTCCAAAGAATCCCAAAAGACAAGCTTGACCTGAGAGTTAAACAAGCAGCCATCCTACTGAGTGTGAGGGTGGACAGTGTGACTGCATCTGGACCCACTGAGAGTGAGAACACACAGTGTGACTACAGCCAGCTGGGCCCACTGAGCGTGAGGACACACAGGGTGCCAGATTCCCTCCTTCGGCTTTGAAGATGTTAAGAAAGTAAAGCAAACAAAGCCCTTAACCCAGAATAGTAATAACTACCATGTATCCAAACAATTTCGGCTCCCCCTTGGCTCTGTTGACCAAGCCCTTTGACCAAGGACAGATCTAAGCTGAAAGCTGATACAATTTTAGGAGGTCCCTCTTAAAAAGAAGAAAAGCTAATTATAAATCAAAAATGAAAACTGAGTGCCAGTGAGGTGTGTAGGGAGATAGAAGTGCTCGCTGCCCAAGACCAACGACCTGGGTTCATTCCCCAGAACCCACAGTGAATAGAATCAACTCCAAACGGTATCCTTTGATTCCTACACAAACATTCTGTAGTGTGCGCATGCCTGTACTTATGCACAGACACACAGCACACACATACACAGACAATAATCATGAAAATAATTAATAATAATAAATTTAATTAAGAGAAAGAGAACCACCCCCGGTATTACCTGGACCATCTTAATCTCGTCTAGACTTCAGGTCTAGTTAGTACTGGGATGAGAGGAAATAAAAGATGAAACAATATTATTTAAGATGAGAAAAAGAAAGGGCAAGTCTTTTAAAAGCCTCGGGTCACGGGTGTCACCGAGCACAAATGACTTGACACTTCATACAAGTTGACTCCTACTCCACCTCGTGTGCCTGACTTTTCCCCACACCCCTTTGATTCTCTTCTGATAGTTTTGTTGTTGTTTTCCTTTGTTTTGTCTTGGGATTTTTGTTGTTGTTTGGGGCTTTCAAAACAGGGTCTCATAGCCCAGGCTGGCCTTGAACTTGCTGCTATTTAGCCCAGGATGGCGAGGAACTCCTGCTCCTTCTGTCTCTACTTCCCAAGTACCACCGCACTCGGCTCTCTGATTATTTTTTTAATGTGACAATTATTTTCCGATTTTTTTTGTTATCTATAAAATGAACAGACACGTTAACTCTTTCCTCCCATATAACCAATCAGAATTGGTTATAGAATATGGATAAAGTTAAAAAAAAAACTTGTTGCCATATTCACAATTGGTTGTTAATAACACAAAGTTGTGAGAGTTATAAAACTTGGAGAAACCTCTATCAGGTTTCCTCTATAATATTTCTGGGCATTTCACATTTTCTTGTAATGTTCTTTGAACTGATGTTCATTAATCATTGTGTCACCAACGTACACATAACCATGAAGGATGAATTCTGCAGTGGCTCTCACATGCCCTACAAAGATGCTACATGAATCAACACGGTAGAGCAGAAGCATTCCCAAGAGCCATTCTTACGACAGGATGGCTGGCAATAATTTAGCCAGATGCTGAAGGAGCTGTAACCACCTAACCGCATCCCGCTAGAACTCAACTAAATGGATCCCAAATTAATATCTCTGTACTTAGAACAGAAACAATAAAGCCATGCCCAACCCAACTCCACTCTACTTGAACGGGAAAAGGGTGGGAGAACGCGAAGGTCCACAGCCCTCCCAACTGTCTGCAGTTTCAGACTTCTGAACAGAGCATAGGGCTACACAGCTTGTCCATGGCCAAGAGAAGCAACCTCCTTCCAGATTCTCTGCACTGGAAGACTTACTTCCCCAGCCCTTCCTCTCTCTGAAGTATCAGCAATGCAGAGATGTGTAAGTCTCATCCTGTCCTCAAAGATGTGGAGAAGATCAGCACACACACATAAATCACAAGACAGGGTGGTGACAGCTCTGGGAGGTAGGCTGGGGAGCCCGGGGGAGCCCCTGCAGTCTTTGCAGAGGACACAGGCCTCCGAGACTCTGGAGTGTGAAATGCTAATACATCTCAGTTTCTTAAATTGGAAACATCTCTTTTCCCTCAAAAGGTGTGCCTGAAGGGTCTGTGTGTCTGTGTCGTTGAAGGTGTGCAAACTCTAAGCCTGTCCCCCTCAGAAGTAGGGTATCTGTACTCTTTGGCCGGGACTAACTGAAGGATGATGTTATTTTGACTAGTTTCCTGCCCAGGACTGGAAAAACCGTGACCTCATCCGTTATCCAAAGCTCATATCCATAGGATCTGCCAAACTCCGTACCTTCCTAGGCCTTGGTCCCCTCCCCTCCGGTCCTCTCCCCAACACTGATATAGTAATCACCTGAAAGCAGATGTTCTTACAAAAGAAGTAGGTCAGGACTGCAGACCCAAATCCCATCCAGTCTTCTCGCAAAATCTTGAGTTTAAAAAAAAAATGGGATTGATATTGCAATAATTAAGAGGCAAATGTGTCTACCACTGGTGGCAGATAGCATTTCACTTTCATTAAGCAATATAAAATAGACGCGAGAATTCCCGGCTGCCGCCCTGACACACCAGGCTTTACAGACTGAATCTTAAATTGCACTATGTCAGTCAGAGCTCAGGAGTTATCAGCATCATTTAATTAACTTTTTTTTTTGGAAAAACTAACATGTTAGACTAAAATATAAAAATGTAATCTCTGTGTAAACCTTCCTCTAATGATGGCCCCCGGCAGAGGCCTGAGCTGCACCTCAGAATCGGGGCACTCACCTCTCTCTGTCCTGTCCCCAAGCCTCCTTTCTCAGCTGGAAGGAAAGTGAATCCAGGGCTCCTACTACCTGGCCCTAGAAGCCTAGGAACTGGGAGTGGATTTCCTTTTTTGGGGCACTTACATCTCTTCTTCTTCTCTAATGCTACATTTTAGCCACTTTCCTGCTGAATTTGAAATGTCTTTTTGTTCTTGGAGGGGAAAAAAAAAAAGCAACAAACCTTTTTTTTTTCCTAACTCTCCTAAATGGTGTGCTAACTGGAGTCTCCATCTCCAACATCAAGAGGATAGTATTGCCTGTGAATTTTATGAATGGCAAAATATTGGCTGCTACAGTGAGAAAGAATGAATACGGATTGTGAGGTGTGATGCTCATATACGGGTTGTGACGTGTGATGTTCGTGCAAGTGAATGGGGGAAGGAGCAAGGAAGCCTGGAGCTGGGCGAGGGGGGTAGAAACTGGTCTGGAGAGTGAAAAGCCTTTGCCAGGCTGCAACGGATATGAGCCAGGGTTCTCTCTTTTCGGTGGTCCTGACTCTACCCTTGATACACCAGTAGCTGTCAACAACACAAGTGCTCCTTCCACATCCAGGACAGACATCACAAATCAATCACAGAGTTCTTGCCAGCTGAGCTTGAAACTGGCTTCAGAATCCTTCTACCCCCACGTTCACAGAAGTCCTTTCTAGTCAGCAGGTATTGCCCCTGAGAGTCAACCCATCTGCCATTACTGCATCAGCCAGAAGTTCTGTCTCCCCTGTTGCCCTCCGTGTCCCATGACAGCCCCCTTGCCTGTCAGAAAAGCGAAGCATTTCCCAGTGGCCAGGAGGACTCTACATTCAGGGATTCTTCCCAAGTAATTGAGCCAGGAACTGTCAGATAGAAAAGAATTTAAAAAAAAATGAAAAAGATTGCTTTGTGGGGAGGAGGGTTCCATTATACAAGAAACAAACAAAAAATGTTATGTTTGCATTATCATCAATTCCTCAGCTAACTGTTTGTTCTTTTTTCCTCCTGTTTTCTTTCTATAAAGAAATAAAGAGTTTAAACATAGGTAAGATGAAGCACTCTTTCCCATATAATTTGCTATGGTTTGTTTGTTCCTTGTGTTCAATTTCTTGTTTTGTGCTTTTTGTGTAATGTTGTATATTTTTATGTACCAAATGCAGTAACTTTTTTACGTGCTAATTGTGTGTTGTGGATATGATAAGCTTTTGTAATTATGAAATGCAGTCGAAAAGCTGACAGTAATTAGGATTTCTGGGAGATGCGAGAGCAAGATAACAAACCCTCGGTGAACCTCTGTCCCGGCTGCTCCGTGTGGTCCATAATTGGGCTAAACAGTGGAGGCAAACTTCGGGCTTTTGTAAATGCTGGACTGGGTTCACAAAAGCTTTAATGAACTGGAAACGGGTCAAAAACTCATTTTCAACTCATTAATGATTTTCCCCTAGATATGTGGTCATTTAAACGCCACACACACACACACACACACACATACACACACACACACGTTAATTACCAATCTGCGGGTCAGAATAAATACAACAGTTAGGTACATGGAGAATTGTTATAAAGTTAAATCCCCCTTGAGGAGTAGTACAACAGGTGTAGAGCAAGTGCTTTTTGTCACTGTGCTGACTCAAGATGATTTAAGAACACAACGGTAGAATTCACACGTTGAATACACAGCGCGTATGTGTGTGCGTGTAAGTGAGCACTGCAGAGACACGGATGCAGCATGAGTATTCCGACAGAAAAGATGTTCCTTCGTGCTTTGGGGGAGAAGAGCAATTTACTGATGGGATGAACGCTGTCTCCAGTCCATGAAACACCAGCCATGAAGCCTTTTGTGACAATGGGTCAGATGGGACAAAGAATAGAAACAGATCACCCGGTATCATCGTTCTCTAAGGAATGCACATTTTTAGGGAAGGAAAAGAAAAGTTCCACCTTTGTAATCTTGAAAACCCCCAAATTGACTGGTGATAGGTACCCCAATGCAGCAAAAATTTTTTTCAAAGAGTAGAAATGTCCCCCAAAGACTCCCCCTTCCTGGAAACCCACAGACCAACCATGTTTGCTCCTCACCGCAACCACCAGTGTGGAGTATGGCTTTCCATTGTTCCTGGACTGCTCACTGAGGATCGTGGCTAGAGGATGGGCCACCAGAAGAATAGTCTCCCCCAGCAACAGCTAACCCCACCTGTCGGCTCCTATGCCGGAAATCTGGAAAGGCCTCTTCAGATCGGGCTCCCTAGAAAGTCCAGAATTAATTATCTTCCTCAGACATAGGCACAGATGTGCAGGGCCTTCATCTTCCCGAGGATCGTGCCAGCTACTGTTCGCTCAGTGAGAGGGTGCAGCATCTAATTAAAAAATGGCATGGATTTTTCCCTTTCTGCCCTAATTTGTTTTGCATATATGGATATTCTCGAATGACTTGGCCAAGAAGTGAGGAGGGCGGAAAACAAAGGGAGAGGGAAGGGAAAGAAAAGAACCCAAAGTAGCCCACTCTCTGAAAAGACCTTGACTTCCAGTTCAATTAGCAGTCTTAATAGCAACCCAAAGAGAAGCAGGAATTAAAGATGGCCTCAACACACAAATAGTTCCTAAAAATAGCTTCCCGTCTCTTTTTTTTTTTTTTATTAAAATCAGGCAAGAACCCAAATGATAGTGTTTTAATTAGTAATTTACCAGTTAATGTCCACAGGACAAATACACCTGACACCAACCATCATATGTTCACCTTCCACTCACCTCTTCCAGCCCTCTCCTCCCATCGTCCCAGAATATAACTGAAAAATATCAAGACAAAAAAGGCCTGCACTCATTCTAGGTACATGGAACCCATGCCCTGGGCCAGAAAGAAGTACCTCCCCCTACCCCCAAGAGAGGAGGGATTTGAATAATCAGCATTGGAGTTGTGGGAGCACCCATTCTGGTCCCAGACACCATGAGGAGCAGACACAAGGGGAGAACTATAGACCTTTGAGCTGGAAGGACCATTAGCAAAGATCAGACTTGGTTTTGTCATTTCCCAAATAAGAAAGCCAATGCTCACTGTTGCCCAAAGGCTCACCTGAGGTCCCCAGCTGGGTTTGAGTCATGTGTTTCCTGTAGTCCTGAGCCAGTTCTCCAAGTCGGGCTCCATTCTGGTCAGCCTCACAAAGGACACTGAGAGGCACAGTACAGGAAACAGGCAGGTCCCGAGGTCCCACAGCCCCCTGATCACTAGCAGCCAGGGAGGCTCAGGACTTGCCTCAGTATTAATCCAGCACCCGACAGCTGCACCGTCTCCTTTGGTAACCGAGATGCTGGACAGTGGTTTGCGCAGGATGAGGCACAAATGTTGGACACGATGGCAAGATAGCTGCACTTGGCCGTGAATAGCAGCTTCATTCGCATAGACACTAGGGGACAGTCAGCTCCAAGGCCAAGGACTGGAGATGGCTCTGGGGAACTGGTCACCACAAGCTTAGAAAACTCCAAGTTAGCCGGGCGGTGGTGGCACACGCCTTTAATCCCAGCACTTGGGAGGCAGAGGCAGGCAGATCTCTGTGAGTTCAAAGCCAGCCTGGTCTACAAGAGCTAGTTCCAGGACAGGAACCAAAAGCCACGGAGAAACCCTGTCTCGAAAATCCAAAAAAAAAAAAAGAAAAGAAAAGAAAACTCCAGGTTGCTCCAGCATCCATGACCTCGGAGGTCTTGTTGGAGGCATAGATGAAAAAGAGAATGTTATCTCAGAGGGATTGGGTTCCAAAATCCCATGAGATAACACGCGAAGCCAGTGGGAAATATAGGAAGCTGGCATTGGGTGACTATCCTTGCTCACTAAAACAGGACTGGAGTGGGGTCTTTTGTGCCAGTTAAATGAAGCAATAGTCTGTTAGTTCGAAGGGAATCTTCAAATCCCGAAACAGCATGAGAAACATAAGATTAATTATAAGTACCTGGGAGCCATAATGTCTTGAAATGTAACTCAGGGTGTCACTAATTCACTAAAATGGAAATACACTAGGGAAAGTAAGAGGCTCGCTAGGATTTTTGTCACCGCCGACCCAACAGGCCAGCTGCATAGTCCCTTCTTCTTTTCTCTTTGTGCTTCTCCTAAAGCAACAGCCCAGGACACAAGTACTACTTGGCTGTGGACCCTGTGACCGGCTCGCTCTACGTTTCTGACACCAACAGCCGCAGAATCTACCGAGTGAAGTCTCTAAGCGGAGCCAAAGACCTGGCTGGGAATTCAGAGGTGGTGGCAGGGACTGGTGAACAGTGTCTACCCTTTGATGAAGCCCGCTGTGGGGATGGAGGGAAAGCTGTGGACGCCACCCTGATGAGCCCTCGAGGTAAGGACCACAGAAGGAGACCCCCTCCGCCCCACAGGGAGCCTGCTGCAAGCTGAGGGCATCCTTGTCGTCTAAAACACTCGTTTTTCCTAAGAACGTTTACTGCAAGGCTCCTGGGTCTGTGTGGGTGCTTTTAAGCTAATTTATTAAAGCAAACTTTACTTCCCATATATACACTACTTATGGAAATATAGTCGTCTGCACCTGGAGACCTCTGGCTGCAGCCAGTCACAGAGAACCAAGAGACAGTGTTAACTCCATCAGCCAGAGTGCCCGCCATAAGAGGCCACCAGGAGCTTCCACTATGCCAGACTTTGATGTTAGACAACAGTGTATCCAAAGTCTGAGGCACAGCATCACGGTGTCATGTTGTCACTACCCAAAGAAACTGTAGTAGTTAAGAATTAGGGCAGAGGAGTGGGGGGTGGGGGGATGGGGAAGGGATGTATGCTGAATGGGAGGTAAAGCTTTTTCCTCTTAGTCAAAAGGATGCAGGCTAGATCAGTGGAAGGTTCTCAGCCTTCCCAATACTGCAACCCTTTATACAGTTCCTCACGTTGTGGTGACCCCCAACCATAAAATTATTTTCATTCCTATTTCATAACTGTAATTTTGCTACTGTTATGAATCATAATATAAATATCTGTATTTTCTGATGGTCTTCGGTGACCCCTGTGAAAGGTCACGACCCATTGGTTGAGAAGCACTGTTGTAGCTAGACACATGCCCTTGTCTTCTTCCTTAAATTAATCTAGTTGGCCTAACTGACCTCCTAGCCAAGGGATTCTCCCTCAAGAAGATAGATTCACCATAAGCCACACTAAAGGGGACAGGAGGAATAAATTAACCCTTTAATGAGATTGTGTACTTCTCTTTCCCAGAATTCCCAGCTCCTGGTACAGTCTCTACAAGCCTGTTGAGTCTGCCTGCCTGTCTGGGTTCTTACTCAGAAAGATGTAACTTCTCCTTTTTCTTCAGAAGCTGGCCTGAGCCTAAGTGGCCATTTGATACTTTGGGCCTTCTCCCTTTTCCTCTAAACCCCCTTCCCTGCCTGTGCCTGCTTATCTACTATTTGGCTGACCCCCATGCTGACTTAACTTAAATAGCCTGGCTTCCTCTTGTTCTTCTCCATCTTCCTCCTCCAGGCAACTGCCGAGATTCACAACTTGCCTGCATTGGGTATTTTTCTTTTAAACTCTAATTAAATTGTCCTTGAGCTTCAGAGATTAAAAAGAAAAAAGAAAAATTTGGAGAGAGCTGGATAGATGTCTCACTTAGTAAAGTGTTTGTGGCATAAACATGTCATGTGGCATTTACGTTAAAAAAAATCAGGTGCAGTGGTACACACCTGTAATCTCTACTCTGGAGAAGTATAGAGACAGGGGGAATCCCTAATTACATCAGATCGGGAGGCTCCAGGTTCCGTGAGAGACCCTATCTCAAAAAATAAAGCAGACAGCACCCAATATCGGCCTCTGGCCTCCATATGTACAAACATGTATTGCACGTGCATGCATACACACACACACACCACAAATTAAATAAATAATCAAATAAGAAAGGGTAAATATCATTTCCATGATTCCTGTCCTGGGGAGTTTTTGGAATCGATAAAGCGTCTATTTGAAAGGACTAAAGATGCTCGGGGTTAAAGAGCAATCATATCAGGGTCTAACTCTTGTTAGCATTTTTAGCAACTGCGCCAGCAGCCTGCAGCGTGGATTAAGGATGCCAAGCCTTGTACTTGGGCACTGAAATGAAAAAGAGAAAGAAATAGAAGCTGCAGTCTGAGTCTTATCAGTCCTGCTGTGACAGGGAAATGCTAGGGCTCTGTGTTCCCTGGGGGCACTGGAGTGCTGATTGGAGTCAAGGCTTAATTGGGAATTCTTCCTGGAGGATATATTTTGGATTGGGAGTTTGTGGCTGAAAGCATCGGTGTTTCTCAGCCCTATTCTCACAATTAGTTGTGAAGGGTATTTGAGTAATAGACTACCAGTCTTTTTTTTTTTTTTTTTTTTTTAGAGCAATGGACTTTGATAATAATTTGTTTTCTGGAGAGAGCAGAGCTGGGGCTGTTTCCACCTTCACTTGCAACCCTGGTTTCTCTGCAGTTCAAGATGATGTCATTGGTTGGGGGAGGGGGTGGATACACCTAGCACCCTGGGAATGGTGCAAGTCACAGCACAGAGCCCTTGAGAAATGTTTGCCTTGAAAGCACTGAGAGTTACTGCTCTGAAGGATGCTCCCCCATCCCAGTAAGGTCCCTGGTCCAAACACATCACGCCCAGAGTAGGATTTCCTCCATCTCCTCCACAAACCACCTTTCTTTCAAAATACAAAACAACAACAAACAAAGAAACAAAAATCCCATCCCAATGCTTCCCTCCCCAGGCATTGCTGTGGATAAGAACGGGCTCATGTACTTCGTTGATGCCACCATGATCCGGAAGGTCGACCAAAATGGAATAATCTCCACCCTGCTGGGGTCCAATGACCTCACAGCTGTCCGGCCACTGAGCTGTGACTCCAGCATGGATGTGGCCCAGGTGGGACTCTTTATTTCTCAATCTTAACCAACTCCTAGGTCTTAGCCCGTGGTTCTCACGTGTTCCTATGTGAGTTGGGAGTATGAGCTGTGCACACTGATCATAGCTTGGAGAGGAATCAGGTGAACTAGACATCAAGATGGGAAAAGCTGTAGGATAGGAATGAGAGAGAAGAGAGAGGGGCAATGAAAGGGAAGTAGATTTGGGAGGGGGAGAGAGCGAGAGAACAGAGAGGGTGATGCTTCTCTGAGAAGCAGAGCTGGTGGCACACTCCAGCAGTGGCAGATTATAGGGTAGGGGCTGCTGTGTAATTATCTCTCGTCTCCACCATTTTCAAAGATTTGAGACTATACGGTTTCGCGTTACATGTCAATCAGAGTTTCCCTGTTGATCTGGAGCGATTGCATCGTCACCATATAAACCTCCACTTTGTGTGGCAGTTACTAGAGCAAAGCCCTCCTCAGTCATCCTTTCAAGTGTGTGGTTCATCAGGCCTCTTGCCATGGCGGAGACCACAGGCCCCTCAAATGTGCAGCATTTGTTCAGAAAAGCTGATGTGTGTGTTCACCCTGCCTGTGAGAGTCTTTTCAACCCTTGGTCAACCTCATAAATTTCAGCTCAAATTCCCCCACCAAACTGACAACTTGCCACTGAGACTTTGATTTCAAATTCCACAGAGGAAGAATGTATTTGACTTGGCTCTGTTCGCTCCTTTTTTCAAACACTCGAGTTGTAGTTTTGTTGGCCAGCCTGTTCTTTGTCTGCTCTTGGGCTGGGGCCACCTCCCGAGTCACATGGCTGCTTTTTGCAATTTAGACAAATGTGTCTTCTCCAAATGAACACAGCCTTCTCTGACCCGTGGCTTGGGGAGCTGAGCGCGGGCTAAATTGCCTTGGTCCCTTATGCATTTGTCTACCTGTACCACTGCATTTAGTGGCTGCAGTGCTGGCGAGTCGTCTGAAGCCAAGCGACACTGGAGCCAGCAGGCCTCGAGTCAGGACAGACAACATCGGAGGAAGAGTTTGTCACATGCTCCCTTCTTCTCTGTCATAAACAGCCAGCTCAGGCAAATAGTTCAGTGATAAGTGGGCCACAGTAAGTGTGCTACTTAAATGCTAAGTCGGTGCCAGGGCGCTGTCTCAGCAGCTAAAGGCACTTGTTGCTCTTGCAGAAGACTTGGGTTTGAAACCCAGCACCCAAGCAGTGGCTCACAACCATCCATAAATCCAATTCCAGGGGATCCAATATCCTTGCCCTCTTCTAATCAGGCACACACATGGTGCCAACATACGTTCAGGGAAAGAATTAACACATATAGAATAAAATAAATATTTTTTTAAAGCTAAGTCTTTTCTCCAAATGCATGCATCCAATATATTAAAGGTTCTTCTTGAAATGTCGCGTCATACGCAGGTTCGTCTGGAGTGGCCGACAGACCTTGCCGTCAACCCCATGGACAATTCCCTATACGTCCTAGAGAACAACGTCATCCTGCGAATCACCGAGAATCACCAGGTCAGCATCATTGCAGGACGGCCTATGCACTGCCAGGTTCCGGGCATTGACTACTCGCTCAGTAAGCTTGCCATCCACTCTGCTCTGGAGTCGGCCAGTGCCATCGCCATTTCGCACACTGGGGTGCTCTACATCACTGAGACCGACGAGAAAAAGATCAACCGCCTACGCCAGGTCACCACCAATGGGGAGATCTGCCTCTTAGCCGGAGCAGCCTCTGACTGCGACTGCAAAAATGACGTCAACTGCATCTGCTACTCGGGAGATGATGCTTACGCCACAGACGCCATCTTGAACTCCCCATCCTCCTTAGCTGTGGCTCCCGACGGCACCATCTACATCGCGGACCTTGGGAATATTCGGATTAGGGCAGTCAGCAAAAATAAACCTGTTCTTAATGCATTCAACCAATACGAGGCCGCATCGCCGGGAGAGCAGGAATTGTACGTGTTCAACGCCGATGGTATCCATCAATACACTGTGAGCCTGGTGACGGGGGAGTACTTGTACAATTTCACATACAGCGCTGACAATGACGTCACTGAGTTGATTGACAACAACGGAAATTCCCTAAAGATCCGCCGGGACAGCAGCGGCATGCCCCGCCACTTGCTCATGCCGGATAACCAGATCATCACCCTTACCGTGGGCACCAATGGAGGCATCAAAGCGGTGTCAACACAGAACCTGGAGCTTGGCCTCATGACCTATGATGGAAACACCGGACTCCTAGCCACCAAGAGTGATGAAACGGGCTGGACGACTTTCTATGAGTAAGTAGGCTCTGGACCAATTTCTCTAGAGCCCGCCCCCTGCTCTAGCTGGCACCCGGATGGACCATTCACGTTGCTTTTAAAATTGCCTAGTCACGTCTTCCTAACTTCAATGATTTCTCACTGCCTCAGGATATTCGTGTCCCTTCTCCTGGCTCCTAAATGATTTGCTCTATCGGGCCTCTGATATTGAGCATCCTCCCCGCTAGCATTGGGAATTCCTGTTGTCTGCCTGCCGTTCAAACTTCAGGATATTGGACACGCACAGCACCTGGGAGATAAAGTGCTGATTAACCCCACTGATTATTCATGTTTGCCATGGGTGCGGAAATTAGAAAGCAAGAGGCAGGGTCCCAGCGGGGCTCCTGTGATTTAACAATAGGTCCAGCAACACACTTGATTGCACAGACAGGGAGATAAACTCTGAATTTCCTCCTTAGCAGAAGCAGATCAATACAGATAAAGTGCTAGGTATATTAAAAGATGTGAGGGCTGGTCATATTTCCCCAAACAATTATCTCATACTTAATAGTTCTACCGTTTGTTTTTGTCAAAAAGCTGTTTTCCCTAGGTCCTGGAGCAACTCTGGTCAAGCAAGCCTGCTGCCCCAGGTATTGCCCTAAGAGTTGCTGGCTAGAGGCGGCTGCTAAGCCTGAGTCCCAGTGACCTGCTGGGGACAGAATGGAGTTTACCAGCCTCCGGGCTCTCTCCACAGCAGTGAGCTAGCATTACGCCTTAGGAGCTCTGGCTTGCTTTCTGTCTCTGAGTCGCTGTTAGCTGAGAATTTATTAAGTTAGGGAGGAATGCCACAGAGAGATAGGAGTAGGAGGGACAAGAGAAAGAAGACTTCATTGTTGATCACGTTTAAATCAACAATGTTCACTTCCTGTTTGTATGCCAGTGGGTTCGGGAGAATTCAAAGGAAGCTGTCGCCATCTGCTGGAGACTTCTTGCATTACAGAATGACTTGCAGAGTCCTGACTTCTTTGGGCAAAGCATTCTGTCCCGGGACTTCTGAGCAGAGTCACAACCTTCGAGGTGCTAGTACTTGATCACACTTCACCAGAAAATGCACTTAGTAGCTGTTAAGTCTATTAAATGAGAGGCAAAGGCTGGGGTCAAGGAGGCTCTCCTGAATTAGTCCTAGGTTGGAATCCAGTCCAAAGTTCAGGTATCGGGGCCCCACAGATATGAACTCTTGATTGGAGGCAGTTTGCTAGCAAAGGTCCCCAACTGAATGAAAACATACACATAAGGCTCGATTTTTTTAAAGTATTTGTTCAGGAGTTACAGTAAAACTGAATCACATTTTCTCTTTTAATCTGCCACGCTTCAGAATGTGAGTAGATCCAAGGATCCAAATCCCCGCTTGTGGAGACACGTAGATAAGGTTTCCTTAGGCTTCCAAAAAAGGAAGGGCTAGCTTTTGTTACACTTGGTCAGAAGGTGTTGCTTTAAAACTCAGACACAAGTCACACTTTCTGTCAGGGATATTAGGTCCAGGTGAACACCACACAAGTCTAGAGAGAGAGTTGGATTAACAGAAAAGAAAGAGAGAGAGAGAGAGAGAGAGAGAGAGAGAAGAGGAGAGGAGAGGAGAAGAGAAGAGAAGAGAAGAGAAGAGAAGAGAAGAGAAGAGAAGAGAAGAAACTGTTTGTGCTTCAGTGTAAGCTGTCCCTTAGTTCCAGGAAGCCCCAGCCTTGGATTAAAATTTCCCCCTTAGCGGGCTATTGAGTCTTAATAGCGTATCCTAGGCAAGGTCCAGCTTTAGAGGGATTGAGAGATTCCACGGCCTTCCGCAGCAGTGGTATGGATGCTCGCTCTGACACATACTTCCTATTGTCATTGGACAAGTTTCTCCATGTCTCTGAGCCTCAGCGGTCACGTGTGTCAAATGGTACTATCAGCTGCACGGGAGCTGTGACCAGTCATGGAGCTAGTATATCTTAGGCCATCAGCAAAGGCTGGCTTCCAGGAGCTCAACAGAAACTAGACGCTAACACAGACATTATAAAGCACATCTGTCTCCATCCTCCATGCAAGAGTTAGACAGGACTTAATTTCAGGCAGTAGACTGGAGGGGGGCAGTTTGCACTCTGAGTGCTTCTCAGAGAGAGGGGTTTATATCCCCCTCTCTCGCCATCCTCAGTTCTAGGGGTCCTGATCTCCTGAGGGTCAGAGTATACCTTTGCAAACTGGAATCCAGAGGGGTAGAAAATATAATAACCCTTAAGGTCAGGCCCCCGAGAAGAGAGGGCTGTGCTGTGTGCACCATGGCTATGGTCACATCCTCCTCCAGATTCAGGCAGGAGGAAAACAGCATGTGATACGGTCTAGATGCTGACTTCCCCTTGGAATGAAGTTCAGCAGTTATATTAGAGAAAGAGCAGGCTCGGCACTCTCCCAAGCTGGAATGAGCCCCTCAGGAGACAGTTACATTTCTGTCTTAGAAGGTGGCGTTAGGAAAGCCAGTCAAAATGGAGATGTAAGAATTGGGCTTTGAGTATCTTCCCACCCCCACCCCCTGCTGCCATGTTCCCAGAATAGGGGAGAGCAGCCTTGGTTTATCTTTGCCTTTTAGCCTGGCAAGAGGCATGGAATTTTGTCCATTTCATTCTCATAGAAATCTCTGGTGCTTTCACCAGCAGCTTACACATAAGAGGTGTTTGAACGTCCACCGACTATGAGCAAGTAAAACGCCCCGTGGTCATCAAGGTTCTGACGAGTCTGCCCAGGTTAACACTGAGACCCCATTGGTAGTAATCGCTGCTCTCTCTCCTGAGAGCAGAGAGGTTTCTGCACAGAGAGCTGAATCTGCAAATCTATCCTGGGGAAGCAAGCAAAGCTGTGGCCAATTGCATCCCCATGAAAGTCAGCCTACAAGCCAGAGAGCACGCTTTCTCCCTCAAAGAGCCTGTGAAATGCCTGCCCCATTCTCACTGCCTGCTCCCACCCACCACCTCACTGCCTGCTGCATCCTCTGCCTCTGCCCCACCCCACCCCACCCCCGCCAGCCATCCTCACTGCCTGCCCCAGAGAAGAAGCTCTATTCCCTCCCCTCAGAAGCATGAACAGCAACCTGCCCATTGCAAGTGTCCTAAAATACAGAGCTCTGGATTGCAAATCCCACTCAGGTCCCAGAGAAGGCATTCAACACAGTCCGTGTGTGGTGGATCTCTGCTGCCAAGTCTACGTAAGACATCAAAGCACAAACATCACTGCTTTGCTTTCTTATTTCAAAGTAGTTTTATGCTTCTAAAATATGAAAGGAAGCAACAATTACTAAAACTAAAATATTCAAGGAGGAAAACAAAAATTAGCCAAAATGCCACACATAAAAATCCGGTTAATATTTATGTCTCTATTTTCAGAAACTACACGTAAAAGCCATGTGCTAGGAAGGGAGGAGTCTCTGCTCTCCCCTTTTCCACTCTGCCCTGTGTGTGTGTGTGTGTGTGTGTGTGTGTGTGTGTGTGTGTCTGTCTGTGTGTGTGTGTGTGTGTGTGTGTGTGCTCGTGCATACATGCCCATGTGCCAATAAATAAGAATCCACGCTGTTCATTTTGACAGCTGCCTAGGTTTCTGTCTTATATATAGGTAATTATTTAATAATCCTTAATCACTGATCCTTCAGTATAGTTCTAACTTGTCGCTTTTATAAATAGAATCTTTGGGCCCCCATCTGAGAAACCTGAGAATAAACAGAGGGCTCCCCTTTGGCTTAGAAGGCCTAGGGCCCCTCCATGGTTACAGCACCAAGCCTCTGAGAGGAAGGTGCTTTCTGGATTTCCACTGCACAGATCACTAGGCGAGGAATGGGACAGAGACTAGAGGTTGGACTCTCCCCCTCCCCCCCATTCACTGCACAGAGCCCTAAGCAAGGGATGGGGCAGAGACAAGAAGCTGGACCCTCAGCTCGCCAAGCTTCCTGGTCCTCTCACAAACTTTACCCCACTGGCCAAGCAGCTTAGCATCCATGGGGCTTGACTGTTTCCTCTTCTCCCTAAAGACAACAGTTCTAGGTCAGCCCAAGTCTGATGCAGGTCTCCATCTCAAGCATCTCAGCCCCCTCTATGCCTGGCTTCATGGTAATTTTCCCCACTGCTCTCCCATGGGATGCCCCATGGACAACCTCCTTTGCACACACCGTACCAACTCCGGGACCCGTCACTCAGAATTGACCAACTGGGTTCCTCTCCCCAGTCCAGAAGGAGACCCCCCCCCCCCTCCAGCTGTGTGTCCTTTTTCATTCTCTAAGCAAAGACCTCATGGCTCCATCCTCCTCCCCATCTCTCCTGAGTGTGAAAGCCCATGCAAGCGAGTCCAGAGACTTCTCTATGAAGCCCATGAGAGGAGTCATTTCCCTCACCTCTTTAGACAGGAGCCTCTCACAGTCCAGTTGTTTTCTAGTGGGAAATCCTCTCCACCTGGAAATAGCAAAACCATTACCACCTGCTGAGAAAAGGGTGATGACAACTCATATCCATAAAGAATTCTCATTAGGGAGTCTGCAGGCTGAAACTGTGCTCATGGCATGCCCAGACATGGATGCCAAGGACAACTGAGATCCAGTGAGTCTCCCCAGCAGGCTAGGGTAGCTGAGCTCCTTAGGAACTACACGGCCAAGCTAGGATTGGAGTGTCTGGGGTCAGAATGTGAAGGTGGCATTTGTAGTAGACTGACTTTGAGAGGTCTACGAGAAGGTGAAACGTGGAATGAAGTGGTACCTTGCAAAAGACTACAGCTCAGATGGTCTCAAATGCCAGGTTTTGATTGGATCGGGTGAACAACCAGTGGGGGAAAACAGTGTGGTTTAAGGGCTGGAAAAAATGGCTTGGTGATTAAGAGCACTCGGGGCTCTTCCAAAGCACACAAGTCCAGTTCCCAACATCCACTCCGGACAGCTAACACCTGCCTGTAACTCCAGTTCTCTTCTGGTTTTCATGGGCATGAGTGTACACAGCCCTCCCTCCCACCACCACACACACACGCGCACACACACACAACACACACACTTAAATAAAGGTTTGCTCAGCAGAAGCAAGACAGAACGGAGTGGATAGTTGGGGAGCATTAACTTGGTAGCTCTGCAGAGCAAAACAATGCTTACAAGTAGCTGTTCCCGCCAGCTCAGGAAGGTGTACACACACACTGCTTGAGACCAGGGGACTGGTTTCCACTAAGGTGAAGTAGGTGATACCAAAGGGCTCAGGAAAACCACAGCATTGCGCCTCAGGGCAGGTAGAGGTTAGGATTACAGCAGGATTGTGCCTCAGGGCAGGTAGAGGTTAGGATTACAGCAGGGCTTCAGTGTGGAGCAGCATCCAGGGACACCCATTTTCCAGTCTCTCTTTCTCTGCCCCTATGTGTCTGACCTTCCTGTGGGTCTGAAGGTCAAGAAAACTTCTAGCTCCACAGGCTGCACTTGAAATCCTGTATCTTCCCTCCAGCTATGACCACGAGGGCCGTCTGACCAACGTGACACGCCCCACGGGGGTGGTGACCAGTCTGCACCGGGAAATGGAGAAATCCATCACCATTGACATTGAGAACTCCAACCGTGATGATGACGTCACTGTGATCACCAACCTCTCCTCGGTGGAGGCCTCTTACACAGTGGTACAGGGTAAGGCCCCAGCCCAACACCCTCAGCCCCCAGCTCATCCCCAGCTACAGAGCCAGCAATCCTTCGCCTGAGGGAACTTCTAAACATCCAGAACATTCCTCAGTTTTCTGTCTTACTTAAATGTCTACAGCATACCCAGGCTATCTGAAAACAGTCTCAGGGAAAAAAAGAAATAAAATAAAAATAAATCTCTCAGCTTCAGGGAAATGTCATACCCTCTCACCAAAGGTTTAATTATCTGGAGAAACCTACGTATCCAAAACCATCTGATTTTTTCCCCCAACTACTTTCTTCCTCTTTCTTGCCTATTTCCTTCACCCTGTAAAAAATCCAACCCATGTCGTTATTTTCTCAAGCGGTGTTTATTCTCCTGGGCGACCACTGGATTTGGGTTTCATCATTCCATTCTGATTCTCTCTTGCAAATACACTCTCGAACAATCTCTTGCCAGGACCCAGATCCCAGGGTCTCTGCCACCCGTTGCTTCTGTTGTCGGCAATCCAGGGCAAGCACAGGGGCTGGCAAGAAACAGCGTTTTACAGATTAATTTTTTCTTTTAATTAAGATATAATGTCGGTGGGCTCGCCAGTTGTCAGAGGATAACAGTGTCCTTTCCGTAGATAAATGATGACATTTCTAGACTATTATCCCTCGGCAAAGCCTGTTTCAATGGCTCTATTTCTGCTCCGCCAGATGATTAACGATGTAGATTCTGTCCTTCTGTGTGATGGCCAGAGTCACTGAGTGACAGGTACAACCTTGCTCGCTCCCCCCAAAGCTGGCATCTCAGAGGCCGGCCCAGCCTGGCTCCTTCACCCAGATGATGAGGAAACAGCGTGCCTCTAAAAGCGGGCTCCTGCCTGTGATTATCTGATACAGGGAAAGGTCAGAAGTCTGATTGACTGGTGTAGATGCTATTCAGGGAGATAAACACGCGTTACCAGCCCCCTCGGACTCCATTTACCTCACACTGTGTATGTTTCCCGAGTTCTGTGGTAACATAGTGATACAGGCAGCCATGCTGCCAGGAAGTGGAGGAAGGGAGCTTCGTCTCTTCACTGTGCTGACGAACACTGGACTTGCATCGCAGTGCCTCTGACCCGTGCTCAGACCATCAACCTCGGGTTAGACGATAGGCCAGAGGGGCGGGAAAAACACAAGCAGCTTGCCTTTCATTTCTTTCTTTCTTCGTATAAGCTAAAATATATATGTTAAAGTTCAGGGATTTGATTGACACAAATTGTGTAGGCAATAGACATCTTTAAATGTTTAAATGTGCTATTAATAGTCTTCAGTGAGTAAAAGAAAAATATCACGGCATAATTATTTCTGGAGTGCCACATATTAATAATGTTTTCCTTCCCGCGGATCAGTAACATCTCCGCTACTCACCTTCCCATTGTGTGCGTGCTAATTGAAGGCAGCCTCAGACTGACAGCTGCAAAGAACCATGGAAACCTGTAAAAATAGGGGTTCTGTTCTCTCCCGACTAACCGAGCGGATAATTTCTCTCCCCCTCCCCACACCCCACCCCCATTCTTCCAGATCAAGTGCGAAACAGCTACCAGCTCTGCAATAACGGCACCCTGCGGGTGATGTACGCCAACGGCATGGGCGTCAGCTTCCACAGTGAGCCCCACGTCCTCGCAGGCACCATCACCCCCACCATCGGCCGCTGCAACATCTCCCTGCCCATGGAGAACGGCCTCAACTCCATCGAGTGGCGCCTGAGGAAGGAACAGATTAAAGGCAAAGTCACCATCTTCGGAAGGAAGCTTCGGGTAAGCAGGTCAATTCTCGCCCTGCCACAGACTTGGAGGGGAACAGGCCCGTTCCTCACACTGCAGAGGGGAATGTTAGGCCTTCAGAATACCTTCCGACCCTCAGAAAGTGGGAGATGTTTGCCTCTAGGTTTAAGGCAAACCCCGCCATTTCCTGACAGATGGGCAGCGATCCCCGTGGTAAATTCACGGGGTGCCTCAGCTGGAGAGGGCATCGGTCTTCATTTTACACCTGCCATCTCCCTCAGCTGTCACTGTCTGGGCAACGCGACACATGAGTCAGGGCTGCTGTCTGTCGGGTGCTTGGTAATCTTCTAAATCCTGGAAGAGCAAAAGTATGAAGCGTGTTATTGACAGCCAAGGAGTGATGTTCTCCTAGAAACGCGGAAACAGAATGACCACAGGGTGTGTGAAGACAGACCCCTTGGGTATACTGTGTGGCCACAAAGGAAGATGTCTGTTAGCCTGAGGAATCAGAGAGGTATCCCGAGAGGAAGGAACAAAATATGGGCACCAGGAAGTTTTGACCAGCCCTAACCTACATCTTTGTAAAGCTAACAAAAAACATGTTTATTGAGGACATCCGTGCAAATGCTCTCTGAAACACACTCACTGCGGATGTCTGTGCTATGGGCACTAAGTTAAATGCTTTATTTGTGTTACTGTAATATTTTCAGTAGCCTGTTGGGATCTCAGGTGAGAAGCAGAGATTCATGGATGCTAATTAGAAGTCAGGACATAATGGCTAAAATTCAAGGCTAAGCCAGGGCTTGACCCCGGGTCCATCTCTCTGTCTTGTTCACTGGCCAGTATTCTTAGCCACAGTCCCGCACCTCTTCCTATTTTGATGACGGGAAGCCCTGTAGCTCCTGTTCCTGTCAGTTCTTGTCACACAGAGGGACCTACTCCTACCATGGTGACAACCCTTCTCCCAGGGTGAGGAGATGATGGCCAGAAATCTGTCTTCATCATAGACGAAACATGTTTACCGAGCACTCAGGGCCAGGCCCTGTGCTGGATACTTAAGATAGATGTCACACAAGCAGAGCGCAGACCTTCCTGCCTCTTTCATTCAGGGGCAAAGGGCAGGAAAGAGGAGTCAGCCAAGAAGGAGACTAATAAAGACCTAAGATAACTGCAGGTCAAGAGAGGCCTTAGGAAAACAGCCCCCCACAGAGTGCTACGAAGTCAAAAGATGCTCCGGAATCCTGGGAGCTAAGACTGAGCACCTGACAAACCTGGGTCATCACTTCGGAAGCCCAGCCAGGCAGGTGACCTCCCTGCAGAGCCAGGCCACTCCACATTAAGATTCCGCCTCTGTCGGGCTCGAGTTTAATTCTCCACGTTAGGGTACCAGCAGACTCCATGTTTTTCTCCCTCTGCTGATATCGGCAAAGTTGCAAGCTGCGGGATCTTCCTAAAGACAAAAATGGAATGAGATTAGTGGCTAAATCCTTAATGACTGGATTCAGGGCTGTGTAATTGATTTTTGATATGCTGCGCTGTAGAAGTTGATTATAAGTAGTAATCGTGCCTTTTCCTTGATAAATTAGCTATGCGTTTTGACTAAGTTTTCAAAATAAAGATAAATGTGGCCCTAAAATAAAATGGCAATAATCCCAACTCTGAATATTAAAACTCTTAATAATGGTACTTGTGGTAATTAACGGAAGTTAGGCACGCAAGTCTTCTAACTGAATTTCTGCCAGGGTTAGACTTGCTGGCATCATGTTTATGCAAATCAAAACACAGTTTTATCTATCAACACCTCAACATTTAATTGTCTGGTGTTCGTTCCTGTAACAATAATCACATATCCATTTAGCTCTCTTAAATGAAAATCACTATGAGATTATAACAGGTTGAGTGGACTGAAAATGTAATTTGAAAATGAGGGAGAAAGCCTGGAATTTATTTGCATCTCATTTATTTTAATTCAGTTCATAAACTGTTTAGTGAATGAAATAAAAGAAACTCCTGGAAACTGTGGGGGAGCCGGCGGAAGAAAGGTGTGGGGGAGGTGCTGAGCGCAGTGTGGATTGGGGCCTTTGGCTTGGCCGGTCTTCCCTGAGCTTCAAGAGTTCCTTATAGGAGCTTTGTAGCCCCTAAACTAGCGACATCTGTCGGCCCCCACAGCAGCAGGCTGTCTCAGCTCATGATGATAGGAACATTCAAGTGGCACAGTGTTAAGCCAGTACCACAAGACAAGGGACACACACTGTATCAGCCAGAAGTAGGTAATCCATGGCACAGGTAACAAATAGGCCCGGAAGTTTCAGAAGCTTAACCCATCACAGTTCAAATGAGCCACACAGCATCTCCTAATGCTGACTAGACCCAGCTGTTCCATGTTGGGATTCTATCACATGAAGCACTGTGGCCCCAAAGGCTGCTGTAGTAGAAGAAGGGTTTAAACACTTCAAGGGAGCTTGGTGAGCTAGCCTGAATGTCACGTGCATCCGTTCCATACACCCAGGACAGCACAGTTTGGTTAACCCCCCAGGAAGCTTAGAAAATGACTTTTCTGATTGCTGGGGAGAAACTAAAAGATTTGGGAACCCAAATCAGTTCACAGGGTTGACAACAGACTAGGGAGAGTTTCAAGGAAGTTGGAGCCAGTGCTTTGGAAGTAAGAGTAGCAGAAATTAGACAGGCAAAGATATCATAAAGAAGTTTCCAGACAGAGAGACACCTTCTAGAAGGCCAGGATACAGGGGTGTAGGGGGCCGTTTCGGAAACCTCCAAAACTCGTAAGGTCTGAGAGAAAGTAGCCAGGGCCACACAGAAGAGTATATTATCCTTGGCGGGTATTTATCCGGAGAGCCACGGAGGGTTGTCCCGGGGCTTAATTGGCAGAGTGACGTGTGGGGATGTGTGGATTAGAAAGATCTCTCCAGCTTCCCTGGGTGCAGAGGAAGACAGCCGAGGAGGAGACCAGACAGGAGGAGAGGGACAGCTCAGAGCTGTTACAGTCATGCAAACTAGAAACTGGTCTCCAGCAGGGGAAAAAGAGAGAGGAGAGGGAGAGGCCTGAGAGAATTGTAACACACATGATTAATAGGATTTGGCAGCGAGCCTGGCTGCCGTGCCGCACTGACTTCCAAGAGGCCTTTCACGTGATCGTGTAGACCAGGAAGGCTGTGCCAGACTCTGAACATGATGGAGAGAGGCCAGACGCTGAAAGTCAGAATAGGTGTGGGCGGCAGAGTGACCCCAGCCCCGCCTTCTAGGATGAAGAGACCAGGGGAGGAAGTTGAAGATGTCGCTGGTTCCCCAGGGACAGCATTTGGAGTGAGTCTAGGGAGCTAGGGCAGCAGCTGGCAATACCACTGATAAACCAGATGGATGGTCTGGCCTTTCCCCAGCACCAGCCGACTCCTGCAAGTCTGACCACTTGGGGTTGTTAGGCCAGGCTCTGAGTGGTCCAGTGTCGAGAGGTATCCAAAATTTCCAATAAAGAACTTTCCTATAACAAACAGAAGAGCTAGAGAAGTCCCAAGCCTTCCTGCTTACCTGTCTATCACAGTCCTCCAATCAGAGACACGTCTTAGCCAAGGAAAGTGCCAAACATACTCCCTTTAAGACTGGGAACATGTAAGATGCCAGCGCTATAGACGACATTTGAAGGATTGACCCCATGTTTCCTACCAAGGGCCAGACAAGGCAAGAGTTTCATCATGCCCCCCAAAGACTAGTCTCTTGAAAGAACACCTCCTAATTGCTTCCCACCATGCCTCTCACTGTCCTCTCTGACATTTAAAACAACAACAACAACTGCTTCCCCGCATTTCCCAGCTCCATGATCACAGGGACCAACATCACATGACCACACTGGTGACTAGTGTCATGTGTGTGGGAAGATGTGACACTTATGTCCTCTGTGGGCTCCACTTCGAAGATGTTTACCAAGTAAATTCTCCCTTACTCCTAGAAGGTAGAAGTTCAAAGCACATGCCCCCCCACACACACACACAATATGCCCAGAATCTTTCTCTGCAAAACATATTCAAAAGAACATGATAAAGGGGGCATGCATTGTCTCACACAGTGTTGAGGAGCTGACCCTAGAGATTCCAAGATGTCATCAGGTTAATACCGCTCT
Source organism: Microtus oregoni (assembly GCF_018167655.1). Classification (NCBI taxonomy): domain Eukaryota; kingdom Metazoa; phylum Chordata; class Mammalia; order Rodentia; family Cricetidae; genus Microtus; species Microtus oregoni. The sequence goes on from NW_024543086.1 coordinate 12,309,323, forward strand.
CTTCTCTTCCCTGCAGCTCCCATCCCTTGCCCCAATAGTATTTATTTTGGCAGTTGGCCTAATTTTCTTGTTCAGTAAGCTGGTGTCCTCTTCACACGGGGGATCAAGAAGACTTGGCCAAAATTATACATCATATATAGACTGAGGCTTGGAAAAAGAGGATCCTATCCCAAAAGGAAAGGATGCTAAGCTAGGATAAAATAGACAGACAGACAGATTCTGTTTCCTCCATCCCTCTAGAACCTGGCCACAAGGCAAACCAGAAGCCCATCTCCTCCACCCAACAAGTCTTCCTTCTAGGCTTCTGGGAGAGGGGACTGAAATGAACACTTCTGTTATTATTTAAAACCTCTTCTCTTTCCTAGCATGGATTTGTACCTGATTCTCTCTAAAAATGAGGGCATATGTCACTAGGGTATTTCTTCTTGATTGTGATTTACATAGAGATTGCAAATGCAAGAAACATTTACATGGATAGGGATCAGAATAAAAGAAAAATTGCTTCCAAGATAATCTTCCATTGTGATGCTGGTATCGGTGTTAGCAGCATTGCAATAAAAAGTAGGAGTTAGTCATTTTGTTTTGGTTTCCATGAAATTAATATAATAGCACCGTTCCATACTGGTATACATCACTTTTATTTATGTAACAAATCACAGTGTGTCTGGAGCAAGATGGGGGTGGGCATACATGTGTGCACGTGATCATGCCATCCTGAACTCAGTTCTGTGTAGCGCCCACCCAGGCGGGTCCTACGAATATCAATTGTCTTGAAAGCCTGGATTCTGTCCTTCCATGCCTAGAGTTTTCTTTTCCACCGCCCACTACAGTCTTGACACAGTTACTAACCACTCTGTGTATATCTATGACCAAAACAGACAAGACCCTGTGTGACCCTAAGAGCATGGTGATGCACCCAGAATAGTTTGTAGCTCCTTGAACTTGAATATTAGCTTAAATTATACATTATTAGAAGGGCAAGCCTCTGCTCACATTATACCATGGATTCCCTAAGCAAACAGTACTTTACTTTTGGACATCATATTGTATTATAAAGTCATTAAAGATTTGTTTTATTTTTTCAATTATGTGCATCTGATGGGCAATATGTGCCATTTGCCCTCAGAGTCAAGAAGAGGGCATTGGATTCCCTAAAGTTGAAGCTACAGGCAGTTGTGAGCTGCCCAGCAGGGTGCTGGGAACTCAACCTAGGTCCTTCACAAAAGTAATGCATGTTCTTAACAATTGAGCGAGCCATCTCTCCAGCTCCCTTGTTGGTGGGTTGTTTGGGTTTTTTTTTTTAGAGTCGTCAAGTTTATTTGGGGGAGGGCAGCAGGGAGTTTGTAGGGTGTCTACCCCAATCTTAGACTGCAGACCCCAAGAAGCTACTTCTTCTCTGTCCCCCTTCTTTCATGGATGAGGGGACAGGGCCAACTGAGCTGACCTAGTAGAACAGGAATACAGGGCAAGGAAGTAGAGTAGGAAGTAGGAAGCAGAGAAGAGAGAATGATGTGAAGACAGGGAGGTAGATTTGGGGTACCCAGAGTGAGAAGGGGCAGCTAGCATTGTGTACATTCTGAGCCAAGATTGGAGGCTGTGGCGTGGCCCTGTACCAAGTGTCAGGGGTAGGGCATTTCTTGAACTTTGTTGTTTTTTAAGACAGGGTTTTGCTATGTAGCCCAGGCTGGTTTCAAACTACCAACCCTACTGTTTCAACATCCCAAGTGCTAGGATCACAAGTATACACGCAAAAATAAGAATTTACTATTTAGGATGGTATGGGGAGAAGTATTTCACACACACACACACACACACACACACACACACACCTTAAGGGCGGGCTAGCAAAGCAACACAAGCAATGATAGATAAACGAATGCCATATAAAGAAACTGTGGCAATGCTCTGAATAAAAGCCTACGTCAAGAATAGGTAATATGGGGTTGGAGAGATGGCTCAGCGGTTAAGAGCACTGCCTGCTCTTCCAGAGGTCCTGAGTTCAATTCCCGAAAGAGTGACTCACAACTATCAGTAATGAGAACTGGTGCCGTCTTCAGGCCTACAGGTGTACATGCAGACAGAACACTGTATATGTAATGAATAAATATTTTTTTAAAAAAAATGTGTAACATAGGAGATAAATTAAGGCTACTCTGGGCGGGGGGGAGAAATGACATTTGAGCTGAAAACCAAATGAAGAATAAGCGTAGGGATTTTCTGACTCTGGGATGAAAGAAAAAAAAAAAACGGGTACTAAGACCCTTGCATGCTCAAAGGCCTTGATTGGCCAGGGCAGGGTTCCCTGAATCCAGAGCAGAAAAAAAAAAAAAAAAAGCAGTGTGATTGGAGCAGACGAGCTAAGGGGAGCTGGAGAGACCAGAGCCTTCTTGGCTACATGGCAAGGATTTCTGAGACTCAGCCAGCCTCCACAGAAGATTGCTGAGAGGCAGCCTTCTTATCAAAGTCTTGCCTGTCCTTCGGTCCCTGCACCTCCTCTGGGAATTTTTATCAGCCCCTTGCTGACTCCAGGTACCACCCCCATTCTGCACTTGCCTGCCGATGATGCTCACTCTCATTACTGAGCTGATTCTCAATGGCACGTCACCTGTCTCTGCTGTCATCTCACCTGGAGGCTGGCAGGTTCTGCTCAGTGCCTGTCACCGTAGCAAGTGCACAAGCAGGTACTTGGTAAATATTGACTGAATGGGGTGGGTGGGTGGGTAGGTGGGTGGATGGATGGATGGATGGATGGATGGATAGGATTTTGAGTTTATATCATGAAAAGTCACCCCCTTCTACCTCTGCCTTAGTTCTAGGTTGGGAGAGCCTTCCAGAATGACTCTGACTTTTCTTTGGAGCAAAGCCCTTCAGATGTTTGACACTCGCCGATGACCTAAGCCACATTTTCTAGTCTTGATTTTCCATAATAGCACCTCACATGGTCGAAGTTGATAGCAATCATACATCCCAACCTCCACACTCACCCATGTTCCCCAGGGACATGGAATTCTAGGATAAAGTACCTGTTCACCAGGACCTTGCAGGTTACCTCAGACAGGAAACTGAGGCACTGTCAGTGAAGAAGACATGGCTTTGCAACGACCCAGTTAGTCGCTGTCAGATTCTGACTCGAGATTGGGATCTTTCCCTTTTCCCACTCCCCATCGTCACCCAAAAGAGCTAGTCATCCAAAAATAACGTTTGCTCGGGGAATCCATTATTTAATGTGTTTACAGAGGCTCTCCCTCTAGTGATGCATTATTTAAGCTAATATTAAATTTATACCAAATTGTTTTGTCTGCACAAATGCTGATCCCCACATGGTGTTGGGTCTTATTCGGTGGCATCTGGGGGGATGAATGCTTTTAAGTCCCCCAGGACTGACCCAGAAAAGGAATGAGAATGTCACCTAGCTGGGTTTATCCCTTGGGGAAGTGAACCGCTAAACTCCAAGGCAGTCATATCTTCTTTAAAACACTGGAGACTCTCACAGCGTCCCTCCTTCAACCCCATGGGTTTCCCATCCCTGGAGCCCAACAGGGCAAAGGGTTCTTCTGTGTGTCTAGCTGGAATCTGTCCTGCTGTGTTACGGTTCCATTTCCTGGGAGGGGGCTAGCACGATGTAATTTCCTCCTTCGTGTTTCTCAGATCACACGCTCCTGGGTGCCCCTCGAGCTGAGTTAGAGTCACCAGCGATGGGCCCAGCAGGGCCATTTTTACGACAGTGTTTCCTTTTCTCGGGGTTTTTTATGAGCCTTCCTTTGACAGGCATGCACTTGGTGAGATCAAAACACACTGGGGGGAAATCCCAGAGGGGAAACTATTTCCCCAAATCTGCCCTCTGCAAAAATAAAAACCATGCTAAATAGCTGACATTTATTAACTGGGGAAGCTAGGCTGAGGAAAACGCCCGATAATTAAAAATAATGGCTTCCTTACAAACACAAAATTGTATTAATTTAAAAATTGGTTTCTCTATCGCTGAATGCCTGCCGAGCCAGCTGAGAAGGGAATTGTGCTGATCCTGGCAGTGAAAATAATTCAAAATAACTTTTATGTTCTCCAGGAAGCCTCAAGGTTAATTTAAATATTGCGAATCGGGTAATTTAATTTGGAATAAGAGAACAGTGTGGCTAAATTAAAGCCCCTGCATGCTCTAAACTGGGGAGCAGGCACCCCCAGAAAGTCGAGCACGCCTGGTGGACCCTCCGCCGGCTCGCCCCACACAACCCCAGCACCCTCCTTATAGACGCTGCCCTTAGAATTAAATATTTTTGATTAGATTACACAACTGGCCTGAACTCTTTGGTGGGGCTTTCAATGAATTTATTACATTTAATTATGAGAAGGGCCGGGCTTTTAATAGAAATCTCACATTTGCCAATGCCAACCCGTGATTTTCCAAACGGCTTTCCTGGGTCGCGGGTGCGCTAGGGAGGCATACCCTCCTGAGTGCTTGCTCTGAAGTAATGACTGACTCGTAACAAGGTTCCCAAGAATTCTGACAGCAGGGAGGGAGGGAGGAAGGGAGGGAGGGAGGGAAGGGGGGAGGGAGGGAGGGGGGAGGGAGGGAGGGAGGGAGGAGGAGGGGGGAGGGAGGGAGGGAGGAGGGAGGGAGGGAGGGAGGGAAAAACAAGCCTCCTCTTGCTTTGTCTCCCCTCTTCTCAGTTGCTGTGTGCAAAGTCTGCTTATAAACCCTATTCCTCTTAAACTGTCTATTATCCGTTCAAGTCCCAGGCACCTGAGTACCTGTCTCCATCCCTGGGTTCACCGTGTGCTCCACACATCCAGTCTTCCTCTCTTGGGGAGGGTTCCATGGAAACAGCGAGGGCCTGGCTCATCTGGAAGCCCCGAATTTAATCCTCTTGGGCAGCTGCGGAAGTGATCCCCTCAGTACTCAGTCACCACCGTTTGTAGGGGCTGCAGAGATGGCTCATTTGGTAAAGCATTTACTGCCAAGTAGGAGTGTCTGAGTCTGACCACCAGCACCCAAGAAAAAGCTGTGTGCACCAGCGCAGCCTGTAACCCCAGTGCTAGGGAGGTGGAGGCGGTACCCTGGGTTTGCACTCTAAGAGGTCTAGCCAAATTGGAGAGACCCTGTCTCACCCAATATTGACATCTAGCCTCTATACATATATTCCTGCACACACACACACACACACACACACACACACACAGATGCGGGGGGGGGGGGTTCTACAGAAATTGTGAATATTGAAATATGTTACAGAAAGTACCAACACAGTACCAATGAAAGTATTATGAGATTGTATGTTGCTTTCAAATGCTTGTGACAAAACATAGAAGTAACACAGGCTTGGGGCTGGAGAGATGGCTCAGTGGGTAAGGGCTCTTCCAGAAGACTTGAGCTCAATTCCCAGCACCCGCATAATTCCCATCCCAGGAGATCCAGCACCCTCTTCTGGCTTTCAGAGGCACTGAACTCACGGGGTGCACAGATACACATGCAGACAAAACACTCATACATCTAAAACAAGATGAAACAAAGCTAAAAGAATCAACAAAGGCTTGTATAAGATATAAGTTTACATTGTTCTTATGATAAAGCCTAGACACGACCCATTCATGGATGTGTGGGTGACTGACAGCAAGGGTCCAGGCTATATTTTTCCTGTTGAACCACCATCTTAGAGATCCCATCTTCAAAGGTCACCTCATGGTGGCTCATACCTGTGGCCTAGTACTTGGGAGACTGGGGCAGAAGGATTACTACAAGTCTGAGTTTGTTGCATGAGCTATGTAAGTAATATAAGCTATGTGAGTTCCAGAGGTCTCAAAAAAAAAAAAACCTACCTTGCCTTACCTCATAAACATAAAACAGATGCTGAGGTTCCAGCCATTGCATCCACATTTCACCTGGGAAAAAGTGAAACGTGAGAAGAGCAAAAACTGCAGCTTCTCAGCTTTCTTTCAAGGATAGCGCTTCAGACAGACAGCCACTTCCTTTGTTGGCCCGCTCCTATTCCCAAAGGATTCTGGGAAATGCAGTTCCTTACCTGTACGCAGAGGTTTTCCCCAGAATGCAGGTCCCTGTAGGGCTAACATTATTCTCAGTCTCCCCAAAGTTGCAAAACAGATTCTTCCAGGGCTAAGAGAACATTTTACTGGCTCCTCAACATCTTATACATCACCTGGCACTTGGTGGAAGTCTGGTCACCAGTGAAGCTGGTCAAATGGCAAAGGAGCAGCTGACTAGTTAAGTCTAAGTTCGGACCAACACCTGCTTCACTGCTGCGTGATTGTGTGTGTATGTGTGTGTGTGCGTGCGCGCTGTGTGTGTGTGTGTGCGCGTGCGTACGCGTGTCCAAACACGGAGACCACAGAAGGACATCCTGCTGTCACTCTCCACCGTTTTCTTCTTCAGACAGGGTCTGTCACTGAAGTTGGCACTTAGGTGGCATCCAGCAAGCCCCATTCCTCCTCCTGTCTTCACCCCTGCAGCACTGAGGTAGCTGGCACACGCGGTCACACCGAGCTTTTGACGTGGGAGTGGGGCGGATCTGAACTCAGATCCTCATGGTCGCACAGCAAACCTGTTCAGCCATCTCACGGCCCGGCTGTGTGACTCGGAACAAGTGCGTGCCCTCTGGGTGTCTGCCTGTGTCACGTGGCCTTTGGCAATGGATGCCAAGCCTCTGACCTCACCCCTGTCTGTGTTAGCGCTCAACACACCTGCCTCTTGTCAGCGGTACTGCCGCCGTCGCCGCCACCTTCATCAAGTGCAGCCCCGTTAGGAGGGTCAGGTGAGGAGGCGCAGACAGCTCCCGACTCCTCTCGTGCAGGTTCTGTCTCCCCCGCTCCACTCCAGGGACGTGCGGAGTTGCAGTAAATTATGTTGTAAAAGTCTGGGCTGAGCCAGCTTCATTTCATTCTCTTGCAGCCATGCACTCGGGGCTCTGGGCGTCCCCAGAGTCCTTCTCCTTTGCCCCTAACCAGAGTCTAGTCTCCCGGCTGTGCCTTTTGAGAAAATCCTTCTCCTCTGATCAGATCAACTTCTAAATAAATATTAAATTATGTCTGGACGTGTTCCCCTGTTCCTTTCAAATCTAAGTAAATCTCTTTTTCCCCTTGTTGGAATTCACAGCCCTGCCGAGGTTTCCTCAACAGCGTCTTGCGATGGCAAGATTGTCCTCTAGATATTTAAAATAAAAGACTTCCTATTGGACTTTCATAGGTATATTTTTTATCTTATATTCCCAGATCTTTATAAACTGTGGGTTGCTGAGGCCCCTGTATCCCCCTTTTAACCACCTTTACACACTATTTCAGAAGAAACCACAGCACCTGCTCTTCAAGATTATTAGATCTGGTGACTGGTCCTGAGGGCAGACCGGTAAGGCACTCCAAAGCCTCGAGTCCGGCTGTGATAGACAGCTGTGTGTTCTGGACACTGCAGGGTACCACCATGCACACTTTCCAGGACGTGGTGGCAGCCTTTGTACTTGTGTGGTGCAGGAGCGACCATACTGCCCACAGCAGCCACATCTGACCAGAAGCAGCCTCACTTCGGTCCCAAAACACACTGCAAACATTGCCACTTCCTATGTGTGCAGAAATGCTGACGCTTAAAACATAAATGGAATATCATGCTTCTTCCCTCCTTCCCACACTCCCTCCTCGATGGCCCCAGCTGGATCCTCCTCAGCCGTCTGGTAGATGGCTTTCAAACCAGGCCCCTTGTGTTTCCCCAGGTCCATGGGAGGAATCTCCTGTCCATTGATTATGACCGGAACATCCGGACGGAGAAGATCTATGACGACCACCGGAAATTCACCCTGAGGATCATTTATGACCAGGTGGGCCGCCCCTTCCTATGGCTCCCAAGCAGTGGGCTGGCAGCCGTCAATGTCTCCTACTTCTTCAACGGGCGCTTGGCCGGCCTTCAGCGCGGAGCCATGAGCGAGAGGACAGACATTGACAAGCAGGGCCGGATCGTGTCCCGCATGTTCGCCGATGGCAAAGTCTGGAGCTACTCCTATCTGGACAAGGTGGGTGACCATGCTGCAAAGCCCATCAACAGGGCTTCTGCTCCCCCTTCCCACCCTCGTCACTGCTCATTCCCAGCCAGCCCGAGATACCCAGCCATAATTCACCTTAACCACTTTACTAACTCCACAGGCCTCCCCTGGTGTTCCCCCAGCATGGATGGGGAGAAAGAGCCCACAGAAAACTGTTATTCATAGCTCATTGTTATTACCCTAAAAGAAGAAGGGAAAGATGCTAGACAGTCAGTAATGGCAAAAAAAAAAAAGATGAATCGTTTTATTTAATTAAGAAAACAAAAATGAAAACAGAAAAGGCAGTGGTGTCGAATCCAACAGAGCCATCCACTGACAGCAAGACAAAGCATTACTTATGAATTAGGGACTTGCTGAGTCATTTCTGCATGCCCTGAATTAAGCCACTAGGGGCGGGAAGTCTGCTGGAAACTAGAATACACACAGCTACGTCTTCCCACTTTGGCCAAAGCAGCCAGCAGATTCTCTCTGCCTAGTCCCTTGTATCTGTCAGTACCAACTTGGGGATCCTTGCTGGAGAATAGTCCTAGTAGAATAACAGAATGAAGAGGTCCCTTAAGAGCACTTGCCGGGACCTTGAAATGCTGCCCTGAACATCTAGTCCCTGGGCAGGTCCTTCCATTTGTTCTACCTTTGATATAGGCTAAGAGTCTTCTTTTTTCACAAAACCATTACATGGAGAACTCACAGGGGATAGGGAGATGGCTCAGTGGGTAAAGTACTTGCCACTTGGATATAAATCCCCAGAATCAGGCAGAGTGGTGCACACTTGTAATCCCAATGCTGGGGGACTGAGGATGGAGACACGAAACTCGTGGAAGCTTGCTGGAGAGTCAGCCTAGACAAAATGGTAAGGTTAGGTTAGTGAGAGACCCTATTTCAAAACATAGAGTGGTACCACACACAACAGTACATACCTTTAGTCCCAGCCCCTGAAAGGCAGGTGCAAGCAGATCTGTGTGAGTTCCAGGCCAGCCAGGGCTACGCAGTGAGGTCCTGTCTCAAAAGTACATACATGCATACTTACAAAAACAAAGGGGAAAAAGTCCCTACCCACCATGACTTTTGGACTGACACACAGGGAAATGGGGTTAATTCTAATACTTGGGTGCTTGGTCAAAAAAGGTTAGCTCATCTGTTCCTATTTCCTCCCCAGTCCATGGTCCTCCTGCTGCAGAGCCAACGTCAGTACATATTCGAGTATGACTCGTCTGACCGCCTCCATGCCGTCACCATGCCCAGTGTGGCCCGGCACAGCATGTCCACACACACCTCCATCGGCTACATCCGAAACATTTACAACCCGCCTGAAAGCAACGCGTCCGTCATCTTTGACTACAGCGACGATGGCCGCATCCTGAAGACATCTTTCTTGGGCACGGGGCGCCAGGTGTTTTACAAGTACGGGAAGCTCTCCAAGTTATCGGAGATCGTCTACGACAGTACAGCTGTCACCTTCGGGTACGACGAGACGACCGGCGTGCTGAAGATGGTCAATCTCCAAAGCGGGGGCTTCTCCTGTACCATCAGATACCGGAAAGTGGGGCCCCTTGTGGACAAGCAGATTTACAGGTTCTCTGAGGAAGGCATGATCAATGCCAGGTTCGACTACACCTATCACGACAACAGCTTCCGCATCGCCAGCATCAAGCCTGTCATCAGTGAGACGCCCCTTCCCGTTGACCTCTACCGTTATGATGAGATTTCCGGCAAGGTGGAACACTTCGGCAAGTTTGGGGTCATCTACTACGACATCAACCAGATCATCACCACCGCTGTCATGACGCTCAGCAAGCATTTTGACACTCATGGGCGCATCAAGGAAGTGCAATATGAGATGTTCCGGTCCCTCATGTACTGGATGACAGTGCAATACGACAGCATGGGCAGGGTCATCAAGCGGGAACTGAAATTAGGACCCTACGCCAACACTACAAAGTACACCTACGACTACGATGGGGATGGCCAGCTCCAGAGTGTAGCAGTCAACGACCGGCCTACCTGGCGCTATAGCTATGACCTCAATGGGAACCTGCACCTGCTAAACCCGGGAAACAGTGCTCGCCTCATGCCCCTACGCTATGACCTCCGTGACCGGATAACCAGGCTGGGAGACGTGCAGTACAAAATCGACGATGACGGCTATCTGTGCCAGCGAGGGTCAGACATCTTTGAGTACAATTCCAAGGGCCTGCTGACAAGAGCATACAACAAGGCCAGCGGGTGGAGCGTGCAGTACCGCTACGATGGCGTGGGCCGGCGGGCTTCCTACAAGACCAACCTAGGCCACCACCTACAGTACTTCTACTCTGACCTCCACAACCCCACGCGAATCACCCATGTCTACAACCACTCTAACTCAGAGATCACCTCGCTCTACTATGACCTCCAGGGCCACCTCTTTGCCATGGAGAGCAGCAGCGGGGAGGAGTACTATGTCGCCTCAGATAACACAGGAACCCCTCTGGCTGTGTTCAGCATCAATGGCCTCATGATCAAGCAGCTGCAGTACACAGCCTACGGGGAGATTTACTATGACTCCAACCCTGACTTTCAGATGGTCATTGGCTTCCACGGCGGCCTCTACGACCCCCTCACCAAGCTTGTCCACTTTACTCAGCGAGATTATGACGTGCTGGCGGGACGGTGGACATCCCCTGACTATACCATGTGGAGAAATGTGGGCAAGGAGCCAGCCCCCTTCAACCTGTACATGTTCAAGAACAACAATCCGCTCAGCAATGAGCTGGATTTGAAGAACTACGTGACAGGTAAGACTTGGCTGCCAGCGGACAGCAATAACTCCCTGGGAGGTGGCTGACCTGGGAGACTGCTGGCCATCTGGGGGAGGGTCTTACCCTTGCTGGCCAAACTCTAGTGCTGGCAACCCAGGGCACTACAGGATCATGTCCAGGAAGATGAAGGGACCGTGAAGCAGGTGTTGTGGGGCATTTTCTGACCACTTCACATCTGTTCTGTTGAAATAACTTTTCTGAGAGCCCTTCCTAGCCCAGCAGGACTCAGTTGACAGAAATGCACAGTTCAAATTCTCTCTCTCTCTCTCTCTCTCTCTCTCTCTCTTCCTCTCTCTCTCCCTCTCTCGTTAGTAAACCAATAGGCCTAGTGCTAGTGGCCCAGTCTCTGTAGGGAGTTTCCTTCTCTGTGAAGGGCACCCTATGGAGGAATAGTGAGAAGTAAGGGAGCTTCTTCTAGGTAAAGCCCTGGCCTGACTTCTCCCTGTATCAATGATATCACTACTAGCAAAGCAGTGAGTTAGCACAGACACCTAAGCCGCTGCTCCTGACCTTCAGAGGTGTCCCTGGAGAAACACATACAGAGAGCAAGTATTGTCACAGATAGAAAGAAGTCTCTGTTCCCAGAGATGTCTGCTCAGTTATGTACCCAAAAAGTAGAGTAGTACCATGGGAGATTCTTAGGATACAGCAGTGGATAGTAACACACTCAGTAACACTCAAGTAAGTGCATACTTGTTTGTGAGAGAGAAAGAAAGAGTTAGAGAGAGAGTTTGTGTGTATATGCTGGCATTTGTGTGTGTGTGTGTGTGTGTGTGTGTGTTCACATTTTTGAAGATATGGCACAATATAGAAGGGCCTGTGTCAAACTGAGCCTGAAGAAGGAGCATGAGCTACGCTGACTCAAGGCTGAAAGAAGGCTATAAACAAAAAGTCAACAGGACACAAGAAGCTTGCACACGGGCACGGAAGGAGGCACTGTAGGGAAAAGATGATCTACTTCACAGGATAAGCGAGAAGTTGGTGAAATGAGGTTCCCTGCCCACTCCTCTGTCCATCCATCCATCTACTCATCCACACATCCAGAAAAGATGCTGGAGCTCTTGGGTGTAGTAGGTATGACAGTCAGGAGCAGGACAGAGTGCTTGTCCTCAGGGAAGATAGAAGACAACGAAATGGGGATGTGTAGATGGATGCAGTATTGGACAGATCGGGTCCAATAGGGCCAACTTCCCGCAAGCAGGTGAGCTCATCTGGCTGTGCATGCCACAGGAGAAGAATGAAGGAAACCAAGACCAGGGCTTCCCAAGTTCCAGGAGACCATAGCTGTACCCACTCTCAGGAGATGACCTGTCCATCCCCCAGAATGGGAAAGGAAGCCAGAGCTGCCTGAAGCCCAGAGCGGCCTTGATGCCTCTCACAACAGTTATTCACTTCTAGGATCAACTGTGGCAATTTGCACACCTTTAGGAACCGAAACCAGCATCTCCAGCCAAGCAAAGCAGCTGGAGCCTGTGGCTAAAGCTGGCTCCTCCCTGTGTCTCGTAGGGAGCTGCCTGCTCTGACGCCCTGCCAAGCCTTCCTCTCTCCCCCATTGTTTGGCACGACTTTGTCTCCAACTCACTACCATTTCCAATTAAAATATCTCTAGGAAAACCCTACACACACACACACACACACACACACACACACACACACGCACATGCGCAATGGTAAGTGCTATGAAGACAAAACAGAACAAGGGGGTTACCCGAAGAGTGGTAGGAAGTGCCCCTTTATTTAGAAAGCCTGGCTGTGCAGGTGACATCGGTGTAGAGAGCTTTTTGAGTTGGAGGAGAGAAGAGAAGCATATTTGAGAAGACACCCAGTGACGGTGAAGGCAGAACACATTGGTCTCAGCTTGGGGAACAAAGGAACAAATCCTGTCCCGCACAAATACGCCTCATACTGCCTTGTTTAACACTGGCCTTCCTAGAAATTACTCAGCCAGAGTGAGCAAAGAGAAGCCCATAGAAGGGGCCGCATAGATACCTGCTGCTCCGAAGGAAAAATATGAAACCTTTCACAGACTCATCAAGACCCTCAGCCCTGTTCCTACTTCTCTGGGGAAAAAAAAGAAAAAGAAAAATGTGGTTATCAGGGTTTTCTGAACAGCAAGATGGCTTTCCTAATCTCAGGGCTTCATGGAAACTGGATAAGTGGGAATCAAATCAATTTGAACGAAGTCCAGCCAACTTGAATCCAGAAACAATTAGAGAGAGTCTAAAATAAAGGACGGATTCACAGAAGCTGCCGCGGCAGCTGAGAAAGGGAGCTGGGAGAGCAGCCAGGGCAGGCAGGATCACACCTGCAGCCTCCTGCCCCCACCAGCTGACCCTTGGAGAATGGGCTCAGCAAAGATGAGCCGTTCAAGCGCTGGCTCACCCGCACGCCCTGTCTAAATCAGCCTTCATTTGCCGCTTAGGAAACTCGCAGAGTGGTTGGACCTGCTACTCACAACCTAAGTGGAAGAGGCAATTAAGATGTAGTCAGGACAGGACAGCCAGGCCAACACAGAGAGATTCTGTCTCGAAACGCAGAATTAAAAAAGACGTTGTAAGGAGGAACACAAAAAATGGACCGTCGCTCTCTCTCGCAAGAATCCAGAAGAGTCCATGCTGTTTAGAAACAGCTCTCTGAAAGAAAATGACTGTTCCCGATGTAGAAAATGCTCCGAGTCCATCCAAGAACACTGGCGCAGGGGAAATAGCACAGAGGAAACTTCTCAGTCTTGGACACAGTTGACCCATGCCAGCCGGAGCACTACCTATCTTCCACCACGTCCTTCTGACGTCAGAGTCTGAGTACGTTCCCCGGACACCAGTTCTGGCCTTACCACTCGCTTGCTGTGTGACTTACACGAACGTCTCAAGCTTTCTGATCCTTAGTCTCCCCAACTGCAAAATGATGGTAACAATTACACTCAGCTCACGGAGTGTGAAAACAGTGACTCAGCCAGGCACACAGTGAGGGCTGATCACACGTTCATCAACGAGAGGGGCAGTGGAGTAGAGACAGGCTAGATACTGTTCTGGGAATCTGGGAGAAACCTCCAGAGGCACTTTCAGACTGAGCTAATGTGTCCCTTTAGCCCCAGACACTGGAGGTAAATAAACATTCTAGAAGGAGTGTAGTGAGCCATGTTCCCTTTTACCCTTCCTCCCTGAAGAGTCTTGAATGCACAAGCCAGAGGTGTGCTACTGCTGAATGAGACTGTGTCTTTAATCTCTCTGAGGAGAGCCACACCCATTTCAAGTCACCTTCTTTGCATATTTACCCTCAACACTGGAAGGTGCTAAGACAGTTGTCAGAGAGTGTGCAGTGGTGGTGGTGGCAGCGGTGGCAGCGTGGCAGTGGTGGTGGCGTGGTCCCGTGCTGCGAAGAGTATATGAAAGAAAAGGTAGCTATGAGGAGTAGCTGTGTTGCTAGCACCCGCCTCATGATCATACCTCTGGACAGGCTGTTTGTTTAGGGGACCTGTCTTCCATCACACTTGCCATCCAAAGGGACTAGAAGGACCCTCACTGCCCCTGAAGGGGCCAGGATATGACGCATGTCTTAAACACAGGTTTACCATGAGAAACAACGTATCAGAAACTTCAGAGACTCTCAGCTTAGGAGTGAGGAAGGATGGATGGAAGGAAGGAAGGAAGGAAGGAAGGAAGGAAGGAAGGTTAAAAGAACAAGCAGGAGAAGGAAGAGGAAGAGAAGGAATGAGGCCGACAAGGAAAAGGAGAAGGATAAAGGAGCTAACCTAACAGGTCCCGTTTGCATGAGTGCTCTTTAAAATCCTGGTCTTGGGCAGGCGAGATGTTTCAGTGGGTAGAGGTGTTTGCTGACAAGCCTGGCAACCTGGGCTCAATCCCAGGGACCCATGTGGTGGAGGGAGAGAACCAACCCCCACAAGTTGTCCTCTGGCCTACACTAGGCCGTAGCAGGAACTCCCTCCCCGGATAAGTAAGTCTGCTCTAAAGCAACAGCTTTTCTGCTCAGAGACGTGCTCACTGATGAGAGCATGGGGGAGGACGGGAGCTTCTCATTTGAAGGAGGAGGATGGTGAGGACAAGGACTTCCCTTGCTTTTCCTGACATTCCCCACAAGTCCTGTCTGTCTCGGGTGAAATTTGGGCAGGTTTACATGGTACACAAACGAGGGGTTCAGTATCATGAGCACTGGGGGCGGGGGTAGTCATTTCTCAGGGTCTCGGAGCTCCATCACTTAGTGCTGGCATGTAGCAACCCCCCCCTTTAACATCTTTCAGCCAAGAGAACTGGTCTAAGGCTCACTCTCTGGCAGAGCCCACAATGGGGTTTGCAGGAAAGCGCATGGCTTCGTCTCCTCTCTTTCAGTTTTACAGTTAGTTTTTGGTTTGTGTGGCAACAGTGGGGAGGTCCTTTTCTAAATGCATCTTCCCAAATTTAAAAAAAGGGGGGCACATTTGTTTTTTAGTTAGTAAATAAATAATAGTGCAGGTGACACCTGGAAGTGGTATAAAATGTCATGACAAGTGGCCATAAATATCCCAAGATGGAAACCAGTGTCCTGTCCACCTGCCTGGCCACAGTGGGCAGGCTGCTAAACTAAAGCCAGACATTTATGCTTGCGCTCTCTCGCTCTCTCTCTCTCGCTCTCTCTCTCTCTCTCTCTCTCTCTCAGTGTGGTGTGTGTATGCATGTATGTGTGTGTGTGGTATGCTTTGCATGTATATGTATATGTTTGGAGCAATATTTCTTTCCCAGTCTTTCTCTGCCTTATCTTGCTGCGCCTGGAGCAAGCCCTGGGGACCTGCCTGTGTCTGCCCCCTCAGCTTTAGGATTACAGGCATGTCTGCCATACCCAGGACTGCATGTGGGTGTGGGTATCTGAGCCCAGGTCCTCATGCTTACAAAGGAAGCACTTACTGTCTGGACCGTCTCCCCAGGCACCCCAGTGTGCTTTTCAAAGTAATTTCAAATCTGTATTTCCGTTTTATTTTTATTTCTTTGTTTATTTATTTGTTTGGTATTTTAAAATACAAATCAATGGGTTTCATTATGGCATTTCTATACATACTTTGTTCTTATATACTCCTAGCTATACATTCCGACCCACCATTGTCCCTCTCTTCCCCACATCAGCCCCCTTCTGGCTTTATATCATATCTGTTTAGTCTCTCTCTCTCTCTCTCTCTCTCTCTCTCTCTCCCCTCTCTCTCTCTCTCTCTCTCTCTCTCTCTCTCTCGGGATTTCTTCCTTCCTTCTCATGGTTAGTCTTGACTTTGCCACTAGACTCAGAGGCATGGAAGAACCTTCTCTGAGAAGCAATATGAGTGCCATAAATTCTACTTGAAACACACACACATATATATATATATATATATATATATATATGTAACAATAGGATTCACATCCAGGCAATGGTGGTGCACACCTTTAATCCAAGAACTCGGGAGGCAGAGGCAGGTGGATCTCTGTGAGTTTGAGGCCAGCCTGGTCTACAGAGCAAGTTCCAGGACAGGCTCCAAAGCTACACAAAGAAACCCTGTCTTGAGAAACAAGAGAGAGAGAGAAAGAGAGAGAATAAAATTCCCATATGACAGGAAACATGTTATTTGCCAGAGTCCAACTTATTTGACTTAGCATGAAAATTTCTATCCATTTTCCCGCAAATGGCATGATTCCACTTTTCTTTACAACTAAATAAAATCATTTTGTGGACAAAGACCACATTTTCTTTATCCGTTCATTTGTTAGCAGACATCTAGGCTGGTCCCATTTCTTAGCTATTATGAATGCCATTTTTTTTGTCAGGGTCTTACTATACAGCAGCCCTGTGTGGTCTGGAACTCGTTATGCAGACAGGTGGAGTTACAGAGGACCACCTGCCTCTGCCTCTCAGACGCTGGGGTTAAAATGGTGTGCCGCCACACCAGGCAGAAGAACATCCTTAGATGACTTTCGTGTTGTTTTGTCTTTGTGATGTTGGGACTGGAATGCGGGCAATGTATTCTAGACAAATACTCTGCCACTGAGCTACAGACCCTCGCATGACCCTGAGCTGTGTCCTCAGCCATGTGAGTTCCCAAGCCATTCAAAGACTGAATGTGCTCCCATAGATAACAGGTGGACCATAGCTGTCAGATTGCTTTCCAGGGAGGGCTATTCTGTGCCTTTATTTAGTGTCAATAGCAACATTAGATTCCCATAAAAGTCCCAGGATAAGGAATTACACCTGACTCCCAGCAGACATGTTTCTTGGATGGGTATGGAGGAACCCTCTGTTGCATTTTGCTCTACAGGGTAGCTTTTACCAGGAAGGTTCTAGTTCCTTCATTCATTGCATGGGTACTTACTGAGTATATGTTTGTATCAAGCATCATTGTGTAGTAGACATCAGAGAATAAAATAAATTTTTAGGGGCTGATTGTGATAGAACATGCCTTGAATCCCAGTGTTCAGGAGGCAGAGGCAGGAGGATCGCTGTGAGTTGGAGGCCATTCTAGTCTACATAGGGAGTTTCAAGACATTCAGGACTACTTAGAGAGAACCTATATCAAAAAACAAACAAACAAATAAATAAATGTTTAAATTCCTTCCCCTGGCAGAGCACACATGCCAAGGGAGCACACAACAGAGAATAAATATTTCCCAGAAAGCATTGCATGTGAGAACGTGATAACTGATTGAGAGGGAGGCTTGAGCAGAGTGAGGAGCCCTGGGATATTGAAGGTTGGGTAGGGATGCATCTTCAGCATGATGGGTGCCATTGGCTTCAGTTACACTTGAGCTAAACTTGAAAGAAGTAGGAGAGAAGAAGAGTCAGAAAATGCTGTTAGGAAAGAGCATGCTGGGCAGAGGGGCTTGCTGTCCTGATGATCCAGAGATAGGTGTGCAGCTATCATGCCTGAGAAGGAACACAGCTAGGCAAGATAGTACTGACCTATAATACCAGCACGAAGGAGGCTGAGACAAGAAGACAATCAGTGTAAGACTAGAGAGAGACCCAGCCTCAAAACACCAGAGAAAAGTGGAGATTACAGCAGAGAGATCATGAGGCAGGTCCTGGGTTCTTCAAAGTCAGTCTAATGACCCTGGCTTTTCTGCTGAGAGATATCTTCTAAGGAAATGGCCTCATCTGCTGCATATTTGGGGAGTCATCTGGTTACTGTAATGATAAGTGGCTCAAAGACTGGAAGCAGAGAAACTAAGTCTACAAGTCCAGGCAGTGTGGTATGATGAGCCAGGAGAGTGGAGTTGGCGGAAGTGACAAGAAGCCAACACATACTCCTATTGTTTTAAAATAAAGGTAATAGAAATGAAGCAAAAAAAATCCACACCAAGATAATTTTAGAAACAAGGGAACCAGAGAGATTTGTCAGCTGTAATGAACCACCTAAGGCTTGGAAAGCGAAAAGGGTTCATTTAACTCACAATTTGGAAGGTCGAGAAGAGCATGGTAACAGACAGTTCTGTTCCTGAGAGGGCTACATCACAGCACGAATGATGACAATAGCAGAATTGCTTGTGTGAGCATGGTCACATCTCAGAGGACAGAAGAAGGGCAGGCTGGACCCTTTTCTCACAGTCCACTCAAGACCTCTAAGGGTGGGTTGGGGATGCTCTGAGTAGCTACAGTGCTTGCCTAGCATACATGACACCCCACAGTCATGCTCAGCATCACATAAAGCAGACAAGTTGGCATGTGGCTATAACCTTGGCACACCAGAAGTGGAGACAGGAGGATCAGAGGTTTAAAGTCATTCTCAACTACGTAGGGAGTGCTTGACCAGACTGGGTATACCTGAGACCCTGCTTCAAAGAAGGGGGTAAAATAACAAAACCCAAAGAGCCACATAAAGCTTACTTCATACCCCAATGACCTATGAACTTAGCACAAGACCAAACTTAAAAAGATGCCACCACCACCCAGTAACACCCCCTGGGAACTTTAACACAGTGGGTCAAGCAAACCATAGCAATAGGTATTCAAAGCAAACTTCACACATGAAGGTTCGTAACAGCATTATTTGTAGTAGTTTTTAAAAAGTGTGAACTGGTCAAATATTCATCAGCAGATGAGTGGATGGATAAAACTTGGACTAGTCATACAATAGGATAGCATTCTGCTACAGAGAGTAAAAATTGTGCTAGGTGGTGGTAGTGGTGCAAGCCTTTAATCCCAGCGCTTGGGAGGCAGAGGCAAGAATCTCTGTGAGTTCAAGGCCAGCCTGGTCTACAGAGAGAGTTCCAGTACATCTAGAACTGTTACACAGAGAAATCCTGTCTTGAAAAAAGAAAAGAAAAGAAAAAAAGAATAAAAATGTACTCCTTGTCGAACCCCACAGTGATGATCCATTTGTATGAAATGTCCAGAACCACAGCAGATCCAGAGGCTGAAAGTTAGGGGCTGTGGGAGGGGCATACAGAACGACTGTTCTCTGTGGGATCTGAGTGTCATGGAATTAGATAATGACAATGGCTGCCAACATTTTGACTATCCCAGGGACTGCACATTGGGTAGGCAACTAACAATGGTGAGGTTTCGGTTATGTAAAATTTACCCCATTGTTAAAAAATAAAGGTGTGGGAGGATTTCCTGATAGATTGGATGTGGGAAGTGAGAAAAGAAAGGAGTAGGGGAAGGTGGTACAAATGTTTGGAGGGGGAAAGATACGCAAGGGACAGAACAAGAATTCAGTTTTGGACTCATCAAACTGGAAATGGATAAGAGGCACAGTGCTGACCTTAGAAGAAGGTCAGGCAGGGCTGTACGTTTGGGAGTCAGCATCAGCCTAGCGGCAGCACTGAGCCCTCAAGGCTAAACGACTACAGCTGGGGAGATGCCACTGTGGGTAAAAGATCTTGCCATTTAAGGCAGGAGAGTTCAATCCCAGAAATCCATGTAAGATAGAAAGGGGAAAAATACAATCTGAAAATTTGTTGTTTGATGTCCACATGCCTGCCATGGCATGTGTGTTCCATCTCCAACACATAGTAACTGGAGCTGGGGGGATAGTTTCCTTCTTGTCGGATAGGTTCAGACATAAAAAGAACCTGTCAGCATGGGACTTGGCCGTGGGGGGATCACTCAAGGTCTTGATGAGATTTCTGCACAGTAACAGGAGTCAGAAGAAAACAAGAAGAATGGGGAGCAGTGAGTACAGGGGGTTAGTATGAGCTTGAGAGGTTTTTGTAAAGATGGATATGAAATGGGAAGTGGGAATAAGAAAATAACTGTTTTGGGGAGAACATCTAACAGTGTCTTGGTGTGCTGGTAGGGTAAATCCATTGAGTCACCACTGGGAAGAAAGAAAGATCTCTGGCGTGATGGCCTTGAGTTGGCAAGGAAAGTTGTGTGACCAAGTGAACAGAGGAGGGCTCAGAACCCACAGTTCATGTTGTAGAATAGGAAAAAAACAGAGCTCCAGCGTGCAGAGCCTGAGCCACAGTGCCATAGGCAAACAGGAGCTAGCACTGGAGGAAATCCTTCTTTCTCTGGCTGCCTCAGTTTCTGCAGAAAAGTAGGAAACCAGGTTGACTGTTGGTGGGAGGGAGGGAAAGCAGATAATAGAGGTTTAGGGAGAAATGGGCAAAGAAAATTAAATATGTATAGGAGTAAAGGAAAGAGCCAAGTGTGTTGGTTCAGGCCCCTAATCATGCATTGTAGAGGAAGGAGGATTGTCACAAGTTCCAGTCCAGCCTGGTCTACATATGAGACCATGTCTCAAAAACTAGATAAGCCAGGTGGTGGTGGCAAACACCTTTAATCCCAACACTCGGGATCTCTATGAGATCAAGGCCAAACCTGGTCTACAGAACTGGTTTCAGGACAGGCTCCAAAGAAACCTTGTCTCGGAAAAAAAAAATAATAAAGGATAGGATCCATCCAGCGAATGAATAGATGAAGGATGGATAGATGGATGGATAGATGGATGGATTGTTGATGGCTGGCTGGATGGATGGATGGATGGATGATGGCTGGATGATGAATGGATGGATGGATGATGGCTGGATGGATGGATGATGGGTGGATGGATGGATGGATGGATGGATGGATGATAGCTGGATGGATGGATGATGGGTGGATGGGTGATGGATGGATGGATGGATGGATGATGAATGGATGGATGATGGATGGATGATGGATGGATGGATGATGAATGGATGGATGGATGATGGATGGATGATGAATGGATGGATGGATGATGGATGGATGGAGGGATGGATGATGGATGGATGATGGATGGATGGATGATGAATGGATGGATGGATGGATGATGGATGGATGATGGATGGATGGATGGATGGATGGATGATGAATGGATGGATGGATGATGGATGGATGATGAATGGATGGATGGATGATGGATGATGGATGGATGGATGGATAAATGGATGATGAATAGATGGGATGAGATAAGATAGATACAGAGACAATGCAGGAGAGTGAGTGGACAGCTGGAAGGAGTAAAGGAAAGCAGGAGGATTGCAGGCAGCTTGAAGGGACCCTGGAGAGATTCATGGTCAGGGATTTTCAGTGACACCTGACAGTATGGTGATGATGTTTTCTCCAAAATCATTCAACTGCACAGGTGCAAAAAGGAGTGGATGGCAGCTTGGACTTAAATTAGTACTATGATTTCACCACGCAGGCATGATGAAGGAGAGCAGACAGTGGACCTTCAAGTACACCCCAAGGATCGAGTGCAGGGGTTGGTTAGGTAATATGTGCCGGATTAGGAGAGAAACGGGAGCAGGAAGTAGAGGGACTGAGAAAAGGAGTTTGGGATGGATGACTGGAAGGCCCTTGGTGTTGGACAATAAACCAGAGAGCTGAGGCTGTGGCTAGAGGGCTGTGTGTATGGAACCCATGTACAGGGAGATCAGAACAATCAGGGGCCAAGTCTGAAGCTGAGATGTGAGAGGAGGTCAGGGAGCTAAGGAGCCAAAGTGTTAGAAGGAGCAACTGCTTGTCTAATGAAATCACTAAGAATTAATTCAGAGTCAGAAACAGAGGCAATACACTTCACAGAATTCAGGTGAGTAGCCCAAGGTCAGCCATGGTCCAGCGGCTATAGGTAAGGGCAGGAGACTCATACTCTGTGGGAAGAGATAGTTTGAATTGTGACAAGAAGAGAAAAGAGCTATTAAAAAATCTGAAGACATAGCAAGCTTTCCTAAAGGCAGGTTTGAACTTCAAGGGTCCTGTGTAATATTTCAGAACTTAGGGGAGGTGGAAAGGGGGCAGGAAAGAGGCAAGCCCAGGATGTGAGGCCAGATCTCAGGGTACCAGGAAAGAGGCAAGCCCAGGATGTGAGGCCGGATCTCAGGGTACCAGGAAAGAGGCAAGCCCAGGATGTGAGGCTGGATCTCAGGGTACCAGGAAAGAGGCAAGCCCAGGATGTGAGGCCAGATCTCAGGGTACCTTTGTAAATAGAAATGAGAAGCACAATGAGCTCCGTCCTTCTGGGCTCCTAATGGTTCTGATTAACATGGAAATGCAGTGGAGGATGAGTACAGGACTCTCTGGATCTTGGTGGAGGGATGTCAGGAGGCCTGAAGGGAAGCTGTCTTACTCAGAAAACCGAACTCTCCCTGAGACACGTGACAACAGCCCAAATGCAATGGCTGGGATGTCCACCTGTAATAGGGCTCATCTCTTGAGCTCTCTTTGAAGGATAGGTCTAGAGAAATGGGCTCAAGAACTGAAAGTCTGATCATCGTGTCCAGCTCTGAAGACATTCCCTGGTGAGCCAGTCTCAGTGCAGAGACCCAGCCCAGATGTTCTGCACGTTGATCACAGTCAGCGCTCAACCCCCTGATTGGTTGCTGCCTCCAGCTTCACACCACCTGGCCTGTGATAGTTTGCAGGAGCGTCTGGAGAGTTGGCTCAGTGGTGAAGAGCACTGACTTCTCTTCCAGAGGTCCTGAGTTCAATCCCCGGCACCCACATGGTAACACACAACCACCTATCACTGAAGTCCCATGGGATCTGATCCCCTCTTCCGGTATGTGTACATACATGAGACAAACACCCATAAACATGAAGTACATAAATAAGTTTTTTAAAATACAATTCATGGGAACTACTTCAAATGAAACTCACGTTAGTTGAGTTGTCCATGGGCTACTCACTGTTGTGAGTTTTTTGTATATGTTTTCTCCTCTGGTCTTCATGTCCACCCAATGAGGTAAGAGCAATGATTGTCATAACTCAGAATTGAAAGACCTGAGATTAACAGAGGGACAAAAACCTAGACAAGGTCACACAGCAAGGGGACTTGAAGTCAAATCTGTCCATTCTACAATTGGCCTTTGTAACCACGACATGGTGATTATCAATGGCCACACTGGGAGGGACATCTTCCATGGATGCATATAAGGAATCTCTGAGCTGGGCTGCAGAGATGGCCGAGCAGTTAAGAGCACTTGCTGCTCTTGCAGAGGACCCAGGTTTGTTCCCCAGTACTCATTTGGTGGCTCACAACCATCTAAAACTCCAGTTCCAGGGGATCTGATGCCCTCCTCTGGCCTCTGTGGGTACTATGCATTAAGCAGAACACTAATACACATAGGACAAAACTAAGTAAAATGTTTCTTAAAAATCTCTGGTTCCTGTTCCCAGAACTAGCCCACATGTATCGTCACCCCCTTCTCTTAAATCTCACACCCAAGCACCCATTTTATTTTGTTCTTTTTGCAAGATCCACTGCAACTTCCCTCCCACCCCTGTGGTTTCAGAAGTCTTTGTTTTTGCTTCTGCCGCAGATGTGAAAAGCTGGCTTGTGATGTTTGGATTTCAGCTCAGCAACATCATTCCCGGATTCCCAAGAGCCAAAATGTATTTTGTGCCTCCCCCCTATGAACTGTCAGAGAGTCAAGCAAGTGAAAATGGACAGGTAAGTGGCAAGGTCAGGGGAAGGCTCTTGACGAGAATCTCAACAACTGTCTTCATTCCCTGTCATAGACAGCTCCACGTGGGAGACCGGGGCCTGCTGGGAAAGGGACACCGAGGCTGGGTATAAAAGCAAGGAAAGAGCAGAGACTTCCCAGGCCGAGAGAATGCCCCCTGCCATCCTTTCTAGTGTGGCCCATATTTCTTCCCAACCTCAATGATTACCTTAATTGTGGTATCATTATCTATTCAGTATCTACCCTCCGGTCACTTCTTGATTAACAATAGCCCAGAGATATCCAGTGGCACCCTGCCATCTGCACTGCTGTAAGATCATAACCCTTTCAGCTTTTATGGGAGGCGATAAAACTGTGGTTTGCAGTTTCTGTCCCATTAAAGAACATTTTTATGCCCTGCATAAAACCCCATCGTGTTATGGCCCAAATGCATACAGATTGAGTTCTTAGAACATAATTTGTGCCTGGGTCTCCCTTTGATGGCCGAAGGGTGGTCAGTTTCAATTTGGGTGCAGCTGAGACCTCAGCCTCTAGCAGATGGGCAGTGTGGGAGCTGCATTGAGCTGACCCCCGATACAGGACTGGGGCTCTGCTCTGTGGACGTCTGGAAGGTCTCAGCTGCTCTGAATAGTCGTCCAGATTGTGTGACTATAGAGCAGCAAGGAGAAGCTGCTGGGTAATTGAGAACAGCATTCTCTCCATCCTGCCCCTCGGGGACCACTCAGTGGATGAATAGCCATCATTCCTCTCATTTATCTAAGTGCCGTTACCTCCCAAACACAGCCTCTTCCATTATTCCAGCCTGTCCCCCAACCACCAATTGAGACAAGTTGTCATTTGTGACGGGAGAACTCAAGGCCAAGCAGATAATGGCGATTTCATTCCTCTGCAGAACCAGGGCTGAGATCCAAAGCAATGGACTCCAAGTGGGAAGGAGGGGTATTCCCTCTGGCCTGCACAGCCTGGATCTCTTAGCTTCAAGCCCTCGAATATGAATATGCACATATATCACCTAGAGTACCTGGCTAGAACACGGCCTCAGCCTAGAGGCCTGAGAACAGCTTTACTAACAGGGCAGTCCATCCCAGATATCCATCTGTGGCTGCTCTCACTTTGAGTAAAGGTGGTGAATCCCCAAGTCACTGGTTTTGGAGCTGGGCAGGTTACAGCAGCGGGGGTGCCAGCCACTCAGATACCTGATCCCCACATCAGGATATCCCTGGGTCTGAAATGTACCAGGCAGCTGCAGCACCACAAGTGCAAAATATCTCTTGGCTCCCACAGTTGGGGTGCACAACCTGGCTATAGACTTGGGCAAGGTGGAGAACCTCCTTCGCCATATTTTATTGAGTGGCATGGTGGCAAGATGGTCAGAGCACCGTCTTAGGGGACTGGGAACCAGCCAGACTGCCCTAGTTACCAAAGGTCGGGATGTATTGGTATGTTTTAGGACAGTCTATCAATCTTGGCAGAGGAGTTTTCGTCACTCGTCCCTCCAGTTCTTGCTTCACGCACTGCCTAGGCTACCTTCTGACCTTTCCCTTTTGTCTTGTGCCCACAGCTCATTACGGGTGTCCAGCAGACCACCGAGAGGCATAACCAGGCCTTCCTGGCTCTAGAAGGACAGGTCATCTCCAAAAAGCTCCATGCCAGCATCCGAGAGAAAGCAGGCCACTGGTTTGCTACCACCACGCCCATCATCGGCAAAGGCATCATGTTTGCCATCAAAGAAGGGCGGGTGACCACAGGTGTATCCAGCATCGCCAGTGAGGATAGCCGCAAGGTGGCATCTGTGTTGAACAACGCCTACTACCTGGACAAGATGCATTACAGCATCGAGGGCAAGGACACGCACTACTTTGTGAAGATCGGGGCGGCAGATGGTGACCTGGTCACACTGGGCACCACCATTGGGCGCAAGGTGCTAGAGAGCGGGGTGAATGTGACCGTGTCACAGCCCACGCTGCTGGTGAATGGCAGGACTCGAAGGTTCACCAACATTGAGTTCCAGTACTCCACACTGCTGCTCAGCATCCGCTACGGCCTCACCCCCGACACGCTGGACGAAGAGAAGGCCCGAGTCCTGGACCAAGCGAGACAGAGGGCCCTGGGCACTGCCTGGGCCAAGGAGCAGCAGAAAGCCAGGGACGGGAGAGAGGGCAGCCGCCTGTGGACGGAGGGCGAGAAGCAGCAACTCCTAAGCACGGGACGGGTGCAAGGTTATGAGGGCTATTACGTGCTTCCGGTGGAACAGTACCCAGAGCTGGCAGACAGTAGCAGCAACATCCAGTTCTTAAGACAGAATGAGATGGGAAAGAGGTAACAAAATCATCTGCTGCCACCTCTTCTCTGGGTGGCTCAGCAGGAGCAACTGTGACCTCCTCTCCTAAGGAGACGAAGACCTAACAGGGGCACTGAGGCCAGGCTGCTTTAGGATCCCAAGTGGCAAGAAAGCTCACATTTTTTGAGTTCCAATGCTACTGTCCAAGCGCAAAGTCCCTCATCCTGAAGTAGACTATAGAGCTCAGCCACAAATCCTGAGGAAAAACAAAAGGATGAAAACGGATGAATGAACAAACACACAAAATGTTTCAAGTTCCCCTAAAATACGACCCACTTGTTCCGGGTCTGACGCAGAACAGCCAAAAGGAAAAGGAACCGAAAACAGCAAACAAAACAAACAGAACAGACAAACAAAGACGAACACGCCGACCGTACAAACGAAGACGAGAAGGCCTCACATCCTAATACCTCACTCATACACAACGTGAGCAACACAGAGACATTCACAAGGGCCGCCGTCACCAGACCAGCCGAGGACGACTCAGACTGATGGTTGGACAAACACTTCCGACGTTTTCGTTTAAAGCAAATACAGGTGCATTTAAAGAAAAAAAAAAAAAACACGACTTTGGGGGTGATTTGTGTGTAGCGCCTGGGGAGGGGGGGCACAAAAGTGGAGGAGCGAGCACTGGAAATACTTTTTAAAGAAAAAGAAAAACGCAAGAAAAAAAAGAGAGAGAGAGAAAGAAAAGAAATTAATATCGGCAGTCAAAGCGAAACAATACCGTCGAGCACTTAACTCTCAGGTCTCTACTTAGTCAGGCCTGAGCTAATTTATTTGAGGGCAGAGTGTAAAATGTAATTCAAAATGGTGGCTATACTCACTACACATAAATCTCATACTCTTTTTGTCTTTGGAGATTCCATTGTGGACAGTCATCCGCAGTTACAGGGTGTAGTCTGTTTAGAGTCCGTAGTTCGTGGGTATCAGTTGCGGTAGAGGTGCGACATTTGTGACTCTGTTGCTAACGGTACCACTTCCGATCGCCCTGTACATACATGACGCCGCCAGGCGCAATCACTGTTTCAGACTTTAAACTATTAGTGTGTTTGTTTGGTCCAGAAACTGAGACAATCACATGACAGTCACCACGAGGAGAGAAAATAAAAACATAAATAAAATAAAAACAAAAAAAATTTTAAAAGGTTAAAAAAAAACAAAACAAAAAAAAAGTCTAATAAGAACTTTGGTACAGGAACTTTTTTGTAATATACATGTATGAATTGTTCATCGAGTTTTTATATTAATTTTAATTTGCTGCTAAGCAAAGACTAGGGACAGGCAAAGATAATTTATGGCAAAGTGTTTAAATTGTTTATACATAAATAAAGTCTCTAAAACTCCTGTGGACACTGGTCTTCTGTGGAAATGTTTTATACTGCGGTAGAGGCTGGAGGAACGGGCGCAGCTGGGATGGATTCTCACTGCCTAAGCTCATCCGGATCCGGGAGCCCTTATCCCTAAAGCTTGAAACCTGGAAAGCTAGGGGATTGGAATTTCTTTTCTTTCTTCCTTCCTTCCTACCTTCCTTCCTTCCTTTCTTGCTTTCTTCCTTTTTTTCAGATTTTAGAAAAAGATGAGATTCACTTATGGCTCATATACATTATACACAGAGCCTGACCACCACTATACGGTGTTTAGCCTCTTGTTTTGCTTTAGGACAGGGTCTCCTAGATAGCCCAGGCTGTCCTAGAATAACTCACTATGGAGACCAAGCTCAGACTTGCCAAGCTCTGCCTGCCTTTCCCCCCAAGTGCTGGGATTAAAGGAATGCGCCATCACACCTGACAACACGGTTCTTTTAAATAATGCAGTGCCTGCAGCAGAGTTTCATGGTTAGGAATCTTCATAGATTCTTCCTTGGACCTGTGTTCGACAACTTTAGATCTGAGGTGTTTGGATTAGGGATGATCAGCCTGGACTTGGACCACTTGGGAAAGCCTTTTGTTTTGTTGTGGTTTGGGGTTTTATTTGGGATGAAAGGATCCTTTTGTTTGTGTTTGTGTTTTGTTTTATGGTGTGGGGTAGGGGACACTGAGACAGGGTCCCGTGTAGTCCAAGCTCGTCTCAAACTTGCTATGTATCCTCCTGATCCTCCTGTCTCCACCACACAAGTGCTGAAATGACAGATGTGTGGCCCCTCACCCAGCTCTGGAGCATCTTAGTGTGCACCCCCAAAATGCTCTGGCGGCTCTGAGACTTCTCCACCTGTATCTGCAGATCTTTGTGGTGGGCAGGAGAATCTGGCCTTGATGTATGGGGCTATTAGGACCCTTGGGCCTGCCTGTACATGGATTGATGCCTGAAGGCCTCCTGGGACACCTGGACCCCTTTCTGTCACAACTTTGTGATTATGTATGTGTTTTGAGACAGGGTTTCTCTGTGTAACAATCCTGGTTGTCCTGGAACTCACTCTGAGGACCAGATTGGCCTTGAGATCCGTCTGCCACTGCCTCCCAAGAGCTGGGATTAAAGGCGTGTGCCGCCACCACCCAGCTTCTGTCACCACTTTCTAGTTAAGCAAATCAGTAGCAGAAAACCCAGGGTGACCACACTCACCCCTTTGGAAGTTTGCACGCTGTTTGTGTGCTCACATATTCTTCCCAGCTAGACCAACGTGCCCCCAGACTTAAACCCTTTGGGCTAATCGAGTGACAGGAGCCCTTTGGGGTTTTAATTTAACTTTTATTTCATACCACTTCTACCATTAAAATAGCATCAACAGCAAGCATGAACCTGTGCTTTTTGAGTTGCCATTCTTGATACCGAGGGCTCTGCCATGCAGTCTCTCCATTCACTGAACAGCATCTTATAGAGAACTCATCACAAGCGGCCAGGTTAAGGACTGGGGTGCAGAAGAGAAGTAGACACAACCAGGAACTCACACCCCATAAACTTCCAGGCAATGAATGGGGAGACAGTAGACCAAGGATGGCTCTAGACATGAAAATGGTGGGATGTGTCCGTGCTGAGAAAGAAGACCATGAAGCAACAGCAGGAACAGAAAGTTCTGTAACAACAAGAAGACGTTCATTTCAGTGGCATAAGCAAATGCCGTGGGGATGGTGTGCAGGACAAGGAGAAGCAGCTGATATAGTCTCACAAGTGAGGTGAGGAGAAGGCTGAGGTCACTATCAACCTCAGGCAGAGGTAACACACCACTCCAGAGGAGAATCTGGGGATATGCCGAGCAGATGGAATTCAAGACTGCTCTTCCGAGTCATCTGCTTTGCAGGTGGAAAATGCTAATGGACAGTCTCTATCTGGTATGTGGAGAAATCAGACTCAACGCTCCTGTGTCCGTGACTTCTCCTGGAAATCTGACTAACGGGCCTGTCTCCCTGAGACCCTCCTGAGAGCTGCAGTCCTCTGCCTTGCGGGTCATCCAGGCACTTTTCAAGTGGCCTCCACAACAGAAAGAAAGGGAGCTGGGGTTAGCCTGACTTAAACCAGGCCTTAGGAGCTACCAGCAGAACAAGCTGTGATTAAGAAGGCAAGCCCGAAAAGGAACATGGCTCCAGGAGCACCCCTTTCTGTGCAAGTGGCCTGATTCCACAGATGGGGAATGTACGGAGACGGAGCTGACATCCTCAGGCAGAGGCAGGTCGAGATGGCTCCTTCTGTGGGCTTTGGGACCTGGAGACACGATCACAGAGCAGCCTCAGATGCTGGTGGTAGAACCTTCTGTGGGCTGAGACAGGGTGATGTCTCACCATGTAGCTGTACCCGAGAAAGCAGGGACAGGCGAGGGGCCAGAGGACACTCATTCAGTCCAAGACTTCTGTGTGCCTGCAGCCTCTTGAGAAGCACATGGGAGAAAGATTGGACAAGCAGGAAAGCATCTTCTCTTTGAGGTCTGCAATCTTTGAAATGTCCCTATTAAATCCCAGCCAATCCAACCCCACATGGTACCCCACAGAGATCAACTATAGCAGGAAAACAGCTTTGGCTGAAGAACCCCTCAGCTCTCCTCAAGCCAGGACAATGACAGGCGGAGAGTTCTCGAAAGGGTTCTTTAAGAGTGCGCACTCTAACAGCACGCCTGAGAACCAGTCCTCTTTGTTTTCTTTTTGTTTTCCGAGACAGGGTTTTTCTGTGTAACAATCCTGACTGTCCTGGAACTCACTGTGTAGACCAGACTGACCTCGAACTCACAGAGATGCACCTGCCTCTGCCTCCTGAGTGTTGGGATTAAAGGCGTGTGCCACCACTGGCCGGCTTCTGGGAACCAGTTCTGACTCAGCTACCCACTAAATGGGGGAATGGGGCAGGAGATGTGGCTCAGTAGTACAACACCTGCTTAACCTGTGCAAGGGCCTGGGCTCCATCCCTAGCAGGCAAAAAGAAACAAAGATGCTGGAAAGTAGCACACACTTAATCCCAGCATTCCAGACCGCAGAGGCAGACAAATCTCTGAGTTCAAACCCAGCCTGGCCTATATAGCAAGTTCCAGGCCAACCAGGGCTACATGGTGAGACTATGTTATTAAAAAAAAAATGTGTGAGGGAGGCCTGGAAGGATAGCTCAGTGGTTAGAGAACACTGACAGCTCTTCCAGAGAACCCAGGTTCAATTCCTAGCATCTACATGGCAACTCACAACAGGCTGTAATTCTAATTCCAGGGGTTGCATTGCCCTCTTCTGGCCACTGCAGGACAGGGACTGCATGCACACTATGCCCACATATGCAGGCAAAACACCCATCCACACAAAATTAAAACTTAAAATTGTGGAAACTAGAAGTTACACGTACCAATTGGATAAAAAATAATTATTGGTTACTTAAAGAGATAAACTCAACACAAGATAACATCTCCTCAGAAAGCCCGTCTCACTTATACAGTAGTGCGCTGTGTCTCGGGGTAAGCCAGGTGACCATTAAACGAGACATGGCAAGGGCTTAATATTGTTTTCTGTCATGTTTAAACCTTTGTCCCAAGCACGGGTTGGTTTTTGGTTTTGTTTGGTTTGTTTTTGTTTTGTTTGGGTTTTTTTATTTTTTTATTTTATTTATTTATTTATTTATTTATTTATTTATTTATTATGCATACAATATTCTGTCTGTGTGTATGCCTGCAGGCCAGAAGAGGGCACCAGACCTCATTACAGATGGTTGTGAGCCACCAAGTGGTTGCCGGAAATTGCACTCAGGACCTTTGGAAGAGCAGGCAATGCTCTTAACAGCCGAGCCATCTCTCCAGCCCCTGTTTTTTTGTTTTTTTAAAGAGATCATTGGGAGGGCATGGGAGGGAGTTCTCATCAGGCAGCTAGGTAGGACACTCTACTGTCACTTTGTCAAGTGGGAGCCTAGGCAGTTTGGATGCTCAACTTACTAGACCTGGATGGAGGTGGGAGTTCCTTGGACTTCCCACAGGACAGGGAACCCTGATTGCTTTTCGGGCTGGGGGGGGGGGGGGACTCAATTGGGGGAGGGGGAGGGAAATGGGAGGCGGTGGCGGGGAAGAGACAGAAATCTTTAATAAATAAATAAATTAAAAAAAAAAAAGAGTTCCTCCCAGCCACCCTCTCAGGTCCAGGGAGTTCCGGCAAGCGCCTTCAGCCCTCCACCCTTGTTCATGGCCTTAAGAGGTTTTCAGAAAGAGTGACATTTGGAGGTTAAGGGTCTCAGCAACATGAAGTCTGGCTGTCTGAGTGGGACCTCCATTCGGGCATTCATCCGTGTATCAACATTCCCAGTCGCCAGGCACAGTCAGTCCCTGGCACCTGTCAAAAGTGGGCAGTGCAAACAAAGACGACTAACCCTCAGAACTGCTCAGAACCCTCTCCAGCCGGTCGGTGTGAGGCTCACACAGTGAGGTCAGAGCTGGTGCGCGCTGATAAACTAGAACAGGAAGCAAGGAGAAGACCCTGCTGTCTCCATGAACATCTAAGCTGGACACCAGCAGGCAAGAGACCAGGGGATGATCTGGTGCTAAACGGAGCCAGAGTTCGTGTTCAAACAGATCGTCAGAAGGTCAAGGAAGGAAGGATCTGTAACTTCTTGGAGTTGGTGACAGGGGGGGCTGCCTGGTGAATGAGGGAGATGTAACTCAGAGATAGAGGCTTGTTTGGCAAGCGCAAAGGCCCTGCTGGGTTTCACCGCATCACTAGGAATCGAGGTGGAGGAATCACCTGGAAGCCTCCTAGGCAGAAGCCACAAGCCCGTACAATCAGGACCTCTCCTAGACTGTGAGCTAAATTAGGAGCCAGGTGTTGAGGGCCCTGGGCATCTTCACTTACAGGCTGCACGTGAAAGCAATTTAAGGCGGGAGGGGCGTGGCCTGAGATGAGCCCCTCCCCACCCAGCGGGCAGAAAGGACAAGCCTGAGACTCAGCCAGGGAACCGAAGCGTCTCGGTTCACCTTTGTGAGGTGAGTGTGCGGTGTTCTTGTCAGTGCCTAGAAATGACAGCGAATGGGTGCTATCAGAAGAGAGCAAGAAGAGGGTCGAAAGGGCTGGAGAGGCAGGGCGTCCTGGGGCCCCCCAGCCTGCTCAAGGAAGGAAGGGTCTGTAACTTCTTGGAGTTGGTGACAGTGTCTGATTGGATTGAATTAAAGAAGGAATCCCGCCAAGGCCTTGCTCCAGGTCCTTCACCTCCTCCAGCCCTCGGGCAAAATGACACTACACTACGGGGAGGGGGTGCAGGAGGGAGAGAGAGGGAGCCGCTCTGAGATTCTGCTCTGCCCGCCTCCCCTCCGCGCGCACATCCAGATCCCATGTCGAGTCCTGAGACAGCTAAGCAGCCCTGTTCCGTTCCACCCTCTCTCCTCTGGCACTCTGCGGGGCCGCCCTTCAAAACCAAGACTGTCTAACCCCTCACCCTCCTCCACCCGGTGCCGTCTATTCTCCAAAGACCCGTTTTCCGATCCCTTCGTCTCCGCCCAGCGTGTACCGCTTGCCCTTTAGCCACCAGGTGGCAGCCTTTCCCTGTAAATCTTGCTAGGCTCTGGGTTTGGCGCGAAGAGGTTTTGCGTCTCCAGAGGGGCTACCAGACCTGGCCCTGGAGACCTTAGATTACCAAGAAGCCCAATTGCAGAGCAGTCCTGCGAACAGACAGACCGAGTCTCATTGCAGCTCCTCATGCACGACCCGGGTACATTTCCAGACGTCCTTCAGTCTCTAGTCGTGACTTTCCTAAAAGAAGACTAGAGGTGCCGATATCGCACCCGCCAACATGGTGAACGTTCCTAAGACCCGCCGTACATTCTGCAAGAAATGTGGCAAACACCAACCCCACAAAGTGACCCAGTACAAGAAGGGCAAAGATTCTTTGTATGCCCAGGGAAAGCGGCGTTACGACAGGAAACAGAGTGGCTATGGTGGGCAGACTAAGCCTATTTTCCGCAAAAAGGCAAAAACTACAAAGAAGATTGTGCTGAGACTGGAATGTGTGGAGCCCAACTGCAGATCTAAGAGGATGCTGGCTATTAAGAGATGCAAGCATTTTGAACTGGGTGGTGATAAGAAGAGAAAGGGACAAGTGATCCAGTTCTAAGCTGACCTTGTTATGAAGACAATAAAATCATGAGCTTTCACTCAAAAAAAAAAAAAAAAAAAAAAAAAAAAAAAAAAAAAGAAGACTAGAAACGGCACGTAGAGGCCAGAAGTTCAAGGCCTACCTGGGCTATGAGAGACAGTCTCAAAAGAAAATTTCAGTTGAAATCCCTACTGCACCGGTTTCCTGCTAAGTCTGTGCACCTTCCCTGACCTCCTCTCTCTGAAGTGGGCATGAGAACAGAACCTCCCCCCCCCCCCCCCCCCCCCCCCCCCCCCCCCCCCCCCCCCCCCCCCCCGCCGCCCCCAGCTAGTATAATAAGCATGCGCAGGGCAGGCCACTGACTTCACAGGAGTCAGTAGTAGGGCTTTCTCAGTCTTCAGCAAAAGCGTCCCTGACCCACCCCTCACCTTAGAGTGTGTGAGACGCTATCTCCTACCTCTGCCCTCCCCTCTTCTAACCTTCCCCTCATCTTCCACCCTGGCCTCTTCTCCCTCTGAGCCCAAACCCAGGGGAAGCAAAAGCAATCTCATGCTAACACAGACCCTGTCATTCAAAAGAGTTGGCCTCATCTGAAGCTCACACACACAGGGGGCAGATGGGGAAACAGGCCCAGAGAGGCTGCATAGGTCAAGTCCCACAGCAGAGTAGACCCCTCTGAGGTGACTGGACAAGTGTCTTCCTGAAGTCAGTAACTACCTCTGACCCCAAGGCTGGCCACTCTCTCCACAAGCCCTTATCTCAGCCTCCTCTTCACCAAAAGCATGCAGCTTTGTTCTGCAGTGAGAGCCGCGAGATTTGTCTTCATCAGTGACTGAACCCGAATTTAAAGCAACCCTGGGAGAGACTGGAGAGACGGCTCAGGGGTTAAGAACACTGGCTGCTCTTCCAGAGGACAAAGGTTCAATTCTCAGCACCTACGTAGCAACTCACACTGGTCTATAACTCCAGGGAATCAGACATCCTCACACAGACATACATGTAGGTGTAACACCAATGAGCATAAAATAAAAAATAAATAAAGCAACACTGGGAACCCACAAGCTAACGGATTTGGGCTTAAAGGATGTCCATAAGGTGCCCTTGATTCCAACACTCAGTTCTGCTTCCCTTGGGATGTGGCCTTTCTCCTGAGAGGTTTGCTGCTTGCAGCCCAAGCCTGTGTCCTTGTAGCAACCATGGCAACAGCAGAGAGACCCGGCTCCTCCCTTTTTGCTCAGAAGAACTCTAATTGAAACACTATGAGTGGTGAGAAGTGGAAGGGGAGCCCCAGAAACATATCTTTGTCTATTCTGTCCCTAATAGGCCTGGGCACATTTGGGGTGCTCAGGAAAAGAAGCTGAGTGCTGTGGGGGTCGGGGGTGACAAATTAACCAGCCATTTGAGAACGGGGCACTGCCAACAGCCTGCACAATAATGGGGGTGCTAAGAAAAAGAGGCAGGACACTGGCTCCGCCTTGCTGGGCCTAGACTGAGAAAGAGAGGGATGGGGCATAAGTTGCACCAAACTGGAAGAGCCCAAGAGGCACCTGCCAGAGCTTTGCAGCAAAGTTCAACCCACGCACCCTTAGCATGCCAAGGCCCTTCCTCTTCATCCTCTGGAAAGGCAAGACCATGACATCTTGGTGGTTCAAGAATTCCTCTATTCTTTTGCTCTGAATCTTGTTCTCCTTCCCTCTCCTGAGGGACATAGTCTGCCGTCACTGTGGGCAGCTGTCGGTGGAGATTCTGCTCATTAGTCCATCCTATATTCTATACTAATCTTTCTCAGTCTCTGAGATAGTGACTCTTGGGGTCAGGTGGCTTTTCATTTCTGGGGGACTGTCATGTGACAGGTAAGAGATTCAGCACTTCTAACACACACGGCGGGGGAGGGGGGTAGGCATCCCTGGCCTCTATCTACTACATGTCAGTAATAGCCTCTACCCCTCCCTGCTGGGGCAGCCCTTCTGACACTGCCAAATGTCCCCTGGGATGGTATAATCTTCCCCACTGAAGAACCATTGCCCCCTGCACTCTATTCCCGCCCCCCTTTTCCCTTCTCTCATTCCTGCAAGGTTCAGATGTCAGAAGGGAGAAGCCTCAGTCCTCTGATCATAGAGGCCATACTTTTCCATGTTCTGGAATTTTCCCCACTTTCCCTCTTCTAGGCTACAACACCCAGGAGCTCGCTCTGTCTGTCTGTCTGTCTGTCTGTCTGTATCTATCTATCATCTATCTATCTATCATCTATCTATCTATCTATCTATCTATCATCTATCTATGTTTGAGACGGAGTCCCACATTATACCTTAGGCTGGCCTAAATCTCACTATGTAGACCAAGCTAGCCTTGAGCAATGGCAATCACAAGCACTTGGATTAGAGGATCTAGGACCCTCAGGTACTGGGATTATAGGGCTCCAGGACCTTCAATGGCTGACCATCCCATTGCGGAAGGAAAAGCTACTGGTGCTCCCTCCAGCTCCTCCTCTACCAGCAGCTGGCCTCAGGGGCTGTGTCCAGTGTAGAGTGGGCAGAGCTGAATGCTTGGAAGCCAGGATGGCTGGACTCTGTCTACAGCCAGGTATAGCCCCATGAGTGTATTGCACTGCTGGTTACCAGAGCAACAGACATGAGAAGATGACCAGAGAAGAGGAACCTAAGGTTTTCCATGCACCTTGGCCCAGAAGCAGACAAAGGGTTGTTGGGCCTGGGGTGATAGACAGGGCAGTGTTTCATTTCCTCATCCTATCATGTCCCACACCAAGGACCATACAGCCCCCTAGAGTCCCATATAATGGTATGTTTTTCATGTTTGTTTGTTTGGTTGCTTGGTTGGTTGATTATATGGTTGGTTGGCTGGTTGGTTGGTTTTTCAAGACAAGTTTCTCTGAGTAACAACCCTAGCTGTCCTGGAACTCACCCTGTAGACCAGTCAGGCTGGCTTTGAACTCCCAGAGATCCACCTGCCTCTGCCTCCCGAATGTTGGGACTAAAGGCATGGGCCACCATCACCTGGGTGTACCGATATGTCTATGATGCTTCAATAATGGTCTCTGGGCAAGTCCTGAGGATGAAATCATAGATGCAGTCATAACACTTCCAGAGAGACTGGGAGTTGGTGTCCACCATCCTCAGCTGGTAAGTCTTCAGGGCACTGCCTTGAGGAGATGACAATCTCAGGACCACAGGTCTGTAACACCACTTTCCCTCCTTCCCACAACCTGCCTGAGTGTGTCTTGGTCCTTGCAGCTTGTGAGGCAAGGGGGTGACCATCCCAATTCCAATGCTATTGAAAGGAGAATGGACAAACAGAAGGTCTGGCCTGCTAAGTGGACTCAGGAAAGGAATGCAGACGTCATTGAACAGGCCAGTGTGTGCCACCTGGGGCCGACAGCAGGGGCAACATCCTTCTAGCACCGGAGAATTCCAGCATACGTTGTGTGCCTGCCCATGTACAAGGAGCATATGTTGAGTGCCCAGGGAGCCTCAGCTAGCATCTGTGTCTTTGTGCATGCACATGCGTGGATTCAGAATGTGGGCAGCGTGGAGGAAGAACACCTGTGTCTATTTGAGAACACATGGCAAGCACCAGGGGGGATGTGTGGCACAGGTTTGGGGAGATGGATGCAGGCACAAAGCCTCCAGGTGCAATTGGGAGTGTATCCGAGTGTGAGGAGAGACACACGGGAGTTGGAGGGAGTTTGTGCTGTGTAACTATTGGAACGTGTACAACAAAGGTGTATGGGGTGCAGCGCACGCCAAGTGAGGCGAGGGGGGTTCATTCTCTGGTGCTCGGACACATGTCTTTGTGCACCAAGAGCAGACAGGAAATTGGAGTAGGATGCACAAGGCTTCTGCACACATATAAGAGTGAAAAGGGAGGTCAGATGGTGGTGGTGCACACCTCTAATCCCAACACTCGGGAGGCAGAGGAAGACGGAGCTCTGTGAGTTCAAGGCCAGCCTGGTCTACAAAGCAAATTTCAGGGCAGCCAGAGCTATGCAGAGAAACCCTGTATCAAAAAAATCATGAGAAGAGAGAGAAAGAAAGAAAGAAAGAAAGAAAGAGAAAAGGGAAGCCTAGGGCGCCTTTCCTTCTTCCCGCTTTCAGGTAAGGCCAGACCTGTTCTAAAACTGGAAATAGAGTGAAATTCCATTTTAGACTCAATGATTTTTTTAATTAATTTATTTTATATATATGAGGTTCTATCTGCATGTATGCCTGCGTGCCAGAAGAGAGCATCCAATCCCAGTATAGATGGCTGTGAGCCACCATATGGTTGCTGGGAATTGAACTCAGGACCTCTGGAAGAGCAGCCAGTGCTCTCAACCACTGAGCCATCTCTCCAACCCCTCAATGATTTTTTTTTTTTTTTTTTTTTTTTTTTTGGTTTTTCGAGACAGGGTTTCTCTGTGGCTTTGGAGCCTGTCCTGGAACTAGCTCTGTAGACTAGGCTGGTCTCGAACTCACAGAGATCCGCCTACCTCTGCCTCCCGAGTGCTGGGATTAAAGGCGTGCGCCACCATCGCCCGGCTCCCTCAATGATTTTTTAAACTGTTTTTCCCTTTATTTTATATTTTATTTTGCTGATTTCGGTAGCAAATTTTATTTTTCTTTACCCTATGACACATTGCTGGGACCTAATGTTCTCACTGGACCATAGAAAACCAAAATTGTTCACTTCTGAAATAACTGAATATGAAAACAAACTTACATAAATTAAAAGGATGAATAAATTCACAAGTGTCAATCCAAATGTTCCCAACCCAAGGCAAGTAACAACCCACAGCGGTCAGGAGGGCAAACACCAGAATGAAAACCTGGGCCTAAGGCTTGGGCTTTGCTTTCCCTGTAAGACAGCAAGGGGGTAGCGGTAACTGGTTCAGGAGCCCTTGCCAGAAATCCTGGGACACTGAGATGCTGGTTAATACTCTGCTCAGATCAATGCATGGTGCCTACACAGATCTTTCAGGCCAGGAATTTCTGTACCTTCGCTTGCTCTCCAGCCACCAGGTGACTGTGCTGTGGAGACTAAGGTCCAAATCAAGATAAGATATGCGCGGGGTGTTAAAAGCCTACCAAAGAAACAGTTAGCTTGAATACAAGGTCAAAAACCAACAGCGAGCCTTCTCATCTCAGAGTGCTATCAGAGTGCTGAGATCTATGCAAGCTTCAAGGACAAATTCCTTTTCAATGGCTTATTCCCAGAAAGGGCTTATTCCAGTTTCAGGAGGCTAGCGTGAAGTGTGTCCATTTGCCAGGGCAAACTGATACTTCAGAATCTGCTCCTGCAGCAGATGCCTGGCACCTGCACGGTCCACCTACAAGCATTTGCGGAGGATGACAGAGGGGACCGACTGGCCATCTTCCTGCTTGCTGATCCACATCTGCTGGAAGGTGGATGGTGAGGCCTGGATAGAGTCACCAATCCAGTCTGAGAACTTGAGCGGAGGGGA
Source organism: Microtus oregoni (assembly GCF_018167655.1). Lineage (NCBI taxonomy): Eukaryota > Metazoa > Chordata > Mammalia > Rodentia > Cricetidae > Microtus > Microtus oregoni. The sequence goes on from NW_024543086.1 coordinate 12,348,322, forward strand.
GCAATGATCGTGATCTTTGTTACGCTGTGTGCCTTGGCTGTGATCTCCTTCTGCATCCTGTCACCAATGTCTGGGTACATAGTGGTACCACCAGACGGCACTGTGTTGGCACACAGGTCCTTGGGGATGCCCGCCTCGTACTTTATGGTGGTGGTAAAGGTGGTTTCACAGATGCCACGGGATTCCACGGAAGAACACCCCTGATACCAGATTTACTCATTGTTGATGGTGATTGCCTGCCCCTCAGGCATTTCCTAGCTCTTCTCCAAGGAAAAGGAGGATGCAGCAATGGCCATTTCTTGCTTAAAATCTAGGCCAACATAACATAGTTTCTCCTTAAAGTTACCCACGCTCTCCCAGTCAGTCACAGTGGTGAAGCTCCACACAGTCAGGATCTCCCTAAGGTAACCTATCAGGTCAGGTGTAGATGCAAGATGGCTTCGGGAGGGGCATAGCCCTCATCAGTGGGTACCACATGTGTGATGCTGTTACCAGAGCCCATTAACAGTGCTAACGGTGCACCCAGGGGCTTATAGAGACAACACCACCTGAAGGGCCACATACTTGGCTGGGGTGTTGGAGGCTTCAAACACTACCGGGGTCATCTTCCCTCTGATAGTCTGGGGGTTCACGGGGCTTTGGTCAAAAGTACCAGGTGCTCCTCAGGGATCATGCACAGTTCACCGTAGAAGGTGTAGTGCCTGATCATCTCCGTGTCATCCCAGTTGGTGACAATGCTGTACCTAGTAGGGTACTTCAGGGTCAGGATACCCCTCTTGTGCTAGTCCTCGTCCCCCACACGAAGCTTTTCTGGCTATGCCCACCATGATAGTCCTGGTGTAGGGGCATCTGATGATGGAAAGGAACATGGCCATGGCGGGGGTGGGGGAGACGGATAGTTGCCAGCAAAGCCAGCTTTGCATATGCCGTAGCCATTGTCAGTGACGTTCCCTGCAATTTATTCTTCCATTGTGATGAACGGGAGACCGGGCAACAGTGCAGCGAAAAGATGTGCAGAGTAGACTAGTGGCAGAAAGAGAGACCCTCCCTTTATTTTGTACAAGATGTACAAAATATGTGTGTAAGTGTTTTGCTTGTGTGTATGTCTGTGTACCATGTATGTCTGGTATCCTCAGAGGTCAGGAGAGGACTTTTGATCCTCTGGAACTGAAGTTATAGATGACTATAAACTAATGTGGGTGCTGGGAACTGAACCCAAGTTCTCTGAAAGAGCAGTCGGTGCTTCTAACCACTGTGTCATCTCTCCACAGCCCCCGGGATCAATGATTTTAGTCTGAACTGTGTTTGATCATACTTGCTACAAACCTTGAGAAAATTTGACAACTCCCATACACAGGTTTACTTATTACCAAAATAGGAAGAAGGGAAACTTCCCACCTACTGTGGAAGTTATGAAAGCTGAACAAGGTGCAAGGGCAAAGCACTTCCTCCAGGGGGCGCACTCCCCAGGGTGAGTTCTGCTTAGCCTAAGGACAAGAAACACAGAGACAGCACCGCGTACTTGGCTGGGGTGTTGGAGGGAGGCTTCAGACATCACCTGGGCCATCTTCTCTCTGAGAGCCTTGGGTTTCCAGGGTCATCTGAGATTCCTGTAGACAAAGAAGCAGGCTCTTCCAGGCCCAGCTGTCTTACCCAGAATGCAGACTACTTGCCAGGACAGTTCTTTGTCCCATCTTTGTAAGCCCTCTGTTGAAACCCTGGCATTAGCCTGCAGGGAATCTGGCAGAAGGGAGGAACTAAGGGTCAGCACATCAAGAAATGAGGTCCAGGGGCCTAATGTGGTGGTGCACACCTTTAATCCCAGCACTCGGGAGGCAGAATCAAGTGGATCTCTGTGAGTTCAAGGCCAACCTGGTCTACGTAGTGAATTCCAGGACAGCCAGAGCTACATAGTGAGACCCTGTCTGGGAAAACAAAACAAAATTTAAATTTTATATATTATTATGTATACAGTAGTCTGTCTGCATGCATGCTTGCAGGCCAGAAGAGGGCACCAGATCTCATTACAGATGGTTGTGAACCAACATGGAGTTACTGGGAATTGAACTCAGGATCTCTGGAAGAGCAGTCAGTGCTCTTAACCGCTGAGCCATCTCTCCAGCCCAAGGTTCATATCGAGAAGTCCTCAAATGCTTGAGACAAGCAGGACAGAGACATAGCTGCAGCTACTCAATACCCCAGGCCCTAAACACGGGTGGAAGGTAGGCAAGCCCTTCCCAGAAACCAGTGTAAGTGTCACCGACTACACACAAGCTCACCACGTGTTCCCTGCTGATGTTCACACCTGCCTACACTCAGGCGTGCTGGCACCTGCTTAAATGGGCACATATGCAGCTCATCACTGACATCACACTAGGACTCCAAAGTCATTGATGGAACCATCCACACTATGGAAGCCGGCATAGTCTCCTGAGACGGGCAGGGCAGCCTGGATACAAGAATGAATAAATGCAATAGATCCCGCTGCACAAAGAAGAGAAAGGATGGCCGGGGGTGAGAGCTTTCTCTGTTGACCTCAAGGATGCAGGCACTTTGACACTCACGGGTCAAGAAAGATCAGGCACAAGTAAATAAAAAATGGACATAAAACTGTAGAAAGTCTGGTGGGTACTTCGGGTAAATTATGATCCGGAATATGAGGATCCAAGTTTGATCCCGAGTTCCCCACTAGGCATGGTAGTGCTTGTAATCTCAGTGCTGGGGACACAGGGACAAGCAGATCCCTGGGGCTGGCTGGCCAGCTTCACCTACTCAGAAAGCTCCAGACCAGGGAGAGACCCTGCCTCAAAAGGCCCGGAGTAACTTCCAGAGCCTAACTTGAGTCTGATAAGGTCCAGTGTAACTTCCTAAACCTAACTTGAGCTTGGTGAAGCCCAGTGTAACTTCCTAAGCCTAACTTGAGCTTGGTGAGGCCCAGTGTAACTTCCTGAGCCTAACTTGAGTTTGGAGAGGAGCTTTTCAGCACACCTGACCTAGGCCCGCCTCTGCCCACCCACCGCTGATGTAGCAGAATATTATTGGCCCTTATTCCCCACTCCACCTCACCCCACCCCAAGACTTCAGCCCACTACCTCAGCCCTATATAAGTTCCTGCTTCGACAGTGTCCTGCTTGGTGTGTGTTTCTCCCCAGTGGCGAGGTATGGGTCATCGACACTCACCATCCTGCTCAGCCCCAGGGAGACTGGATCGGCTCTGCCTCAACTCTATCTGCTGGAGAACCTGGCAAAACAGTAACCCAAGGAATAATGAAATGGATTAATAAAAATGCTGCGGATCCTAAGTGGCTGCAGCTGGCAGAGACCACACCAAAGGTCGCCCAGCAGGGACAGGCAATGGGTCCCAGAGCAGCCAGCCCCAGGCAGAGACAGCACATGAGACCACGGCACAGGTCTGTGAAGGTGGTTGGTCTCAGGCAGGGGTGGGGTGTGGTGGGGCGGTGGGGTGGGGGGGGCAGGCTAGAGACAGACCAATAGGCATGTCATGCAGAGTGAGGTTGAATATTTTATTTAGTGAGTTATGGAGGTAGAGAAGGAGAGAAGAGCAGAGAGAGGGAGAGAGAGAAACACAGGATGGGAAAGGGGAGAAGTGGGGAGAGGCAGAAGCTGCCTCTTCTGAGAGGGAGATGGAAAAAAAAGAGACTCAAGCTGGAAGCTGAAGATCAGCCTGCCTCAGCAGACAGGGGAGGGAGTGGGTGTGGCTTGTCTCTTAAAGAGACAGAACAGATCATTACAAATAACATCTTTTTTTAAAAAAAAATTTATTTATTTAGTATACAATATTCTGTCTGTGTGCATGTCTGCAGGCCAGAAGAGGGTACCAGACCTCTTTACAGATGGTTGTGAGCCACCATGTGGTTGCCGGGAATTGAACTCAGGCCCTTTGGAAGAGCAGGCAATGCTCTTAACCACTGAGCCATCTCTCCAGCCCCTACAAATAACATCTTGAGGTGGACCTCTGATCTCCATGTGTGTTTATACACAAGTGCACATGTACCTACCCATATGCTGCTGTTTACACTACCCCCAATGGAAGGACAAGAAGAGAATGTGGGGGGTATTTTTTCCTTCTCACAGCAGGACCATTCCATAGTATGGTCTGTCCTTACAGTGTGGCTATAGATCCCAATTCAAAACCCAGATGCTCAGTTACCTGCTGGCTTGTCTGTGAGGAAGCCCTGATTGGTCAGTCCAGGGGCAAACGCCTGGCTGGCTGCCTCCATAAGCAGTGAAGAGAGCCTCTGGTGTTACCCCAGCTCCAGTAGGATCAGCCAGGGCATAGCTGCATCAGCATCCAGGCTGAGGCCCCTTCTGCCCATCCCTAGGCCCCAGTCCCCCTCGTACCCTCCCAAGTACTACTCTTGAGAGAGCAGAGAGATTTATTGCACACAGTGGAGCCCACAGTCCGTCACCCAGGGAGCTGAAATCACCGGTCCTGAAAAGAGGTTGGAAACTATTTCAGGTTATTCTCCTCCTCCCATCCCCACCAGTGGGAGCATGAAAATGTGGTGTGCTGTCCCCGGGCTCTGCAGGGAGTCACGGCAGGGTGCTGTCTCAGAGCAGAGGCTGCTGTTGGCATTACTGTAGACAGTTCAAACTGAGCTGTCGCGATGGAGAACACGGTCCCATAAGCTGGTGTTTGTGCTCAAAACTGACGCAGCCAGAGGAGGGGGACCAAAGGGTTTTGCTTTCCCTAGGACCTGTGTGGTGGCAAGCTTGGTGTCCCACACAGAGATCTGAGCATGAAGACATTGACACCCTCTCTGTCCTGCGCATGGTGACTCACTCATGTGATCCCAACATTTGAGGGACCGAGGCAGGAGGATCATGACTGTAAGGTCAACCTGGACTGAACAGGGAGATCTTGTCCCCCACAAAATTAACATCTGGGCTAGTAAGATGGCTTAGTGGGTAAAGATACCCTCCAGCTTGCCTGACAACATGAGTTTGACCCCTGGGACCCACAGGACAGAGGGCAATCATTATTCTCACAGGTTCTTCTCTGACCTCCACACATGTCGTGGCATGTGTACACACACACACACACACACACACGATTAATTAGAATGTAATTAACAGTAACAGCAGCTGGGCGATGGTGGCGCACGCCTTTAATCCCAGCACTCGGGAGGCAGAGGCAGGCGGATCTCTGTGAGTTCGAGACCAGCCTGGTCTACAGAGCGAGTTCCAGGACAGGCTCCAAAGCCACAGAGAAACCCTGTCTCAAAAAAAAAAAAAAAAAAAAAAAACAGTAACAGCAACAAAGCCAGACAAGCACAGCACGCACTGTAATAATACACACAATCCACATTAAAGGTTCATTTGTTTATCTGATTGGTTAGTTTATTTTTGAAGTGAGGTCTGTCACTGTGTTTCTGAGGCTGACCCAAAGCTCCTGGCTACAAGAAATCCTCCTGAGTGGAGGATTTCTGAGTGGAGGGGACTACAGACACACACTGCTGTAAAAGAACCATAGAGTGGGAAGAATCTTGCTCTGCTGGGAAAGATATTGATGAGGCAGAGTCAGCCCCTGGTGTCAGAGCCAGATCTCATCTGGTCTCTGCCACTCACCTGCGTTCAATACTTGAGCGCACATGAGTTGCACATATACATTCAGAGGGTCACCGGGGAGATTGTTGAGAGTACACAGTTGCATACATTCATCAGAGGGTCACCAGGGAGGTCAGGGCACATATTCATTGTGCTAAGTCAGACTCCACGAAGCCTATCTTCTAACCTCAAGTTCCCTCTGGCTCAGCCCAACCTTGTTATGGGTTCTAGAGGGTTGAGCTGGGGCCCTAGATGGAAGAACTTGTTGGCTTCCAGCCCCAACAGACACCAGCCCTCCCTTTGCCAGCTTTCTGGCAACTAAGCTTCAATAGTGAAACCCAGCCTGGCTCCCTCAGCGCCAGAGGATACGGCACAGATGGCAGCTTCCCCGCCACCTGGAGGAAGGGAGTTCCCGGGCCCGTGGTGGGAGGACTCTGAGGCACACTCTCCAGGCAGTGGCTGTGTGCATGCCAGGTGGTCCCAAGGGGAGGTGAGATTTGCTTCCATGCTGATCCAGGCTCTCCCCTGCTCTAATGAAAGTACCCCTTGCCTGGGGCGACCTCATGACCTGTTAACCTGCTGACTGGACATTAACTTCTCTTCTGAGGTGGTCGTGAGAGACGAGTGTGAGAACTTGCAGTGCAGGGCTCAGGCTCTGAAAATAGCAGCCTACAGATCCCTGCTTAGATTAATCTAGAACGCTACCAAGTTCTCAGGGGCAAGATCTCACAGACTGATGCAATCTTCTACATGCCCAGGGTTAAATTACACCAGATACTTAGCATGTTGACGCCAAGCAGGCCTGAGTCTGGAGCCCCAGCCTGGAGGCTGGAATGTGTTTGGGAGATGAAAAGCGACAAATCCCTGGTTCGGAGTGTGTGCGCAGTCATTCTGCTTAGTTTTGACGATCAGATGAGATCAGGTATGTGCAGAATGGTGTGGCGGTTGGCCGAACAGACCCTTTCTTCATGGCTGTGGTCAGTGCCGCCCCTCAAGGAAGCCCCTGCTTAACAGACTTTGAAGGCCACCAAACGTCTGCTCCATCATGTACCCAGCCCATGTCACAGGGCAGGCCCTTTTCTGAAGGTCTAATCCTCCACTTCAAGGGCTGTAGGATATGAAAGCTTCTGTATTTAGGCCAAACATAGGGATTCCCACATGGTCATAAGGAAATGAAAGCTCCAAGATTCTGCCTGCTCACAAATCCCTAATTTTAGGAACGTGTGTGCCTTCAGTCTTCAGAGAAGTTTTGGCCTTATGCTGGCTGGTGGAGCAGATATCGGCCACCTGCAGCTGAGCTACTCCAGGGTCACAGAAGGATCTGTCCAGGAAGGTGGACAGGAGAGGAGTCCATCCTTCTTAGCATCCGACCAGGACCTGTGGCATGTGGTCACAGCTACACAGAACTAATTTGATTTGCTTGGGCTACCCCAAGTTCCTCCCCACCCTTCCTATTCTTCACCCACGCATCTGCTACAAAATATGAAGATCTGTGAAATAAAAGCTCCGTGAAATATATTTTGAACTCAGGCCATATGGCTCACCAGACTGTGATCGCGGTTTGCTGGGTTCATCGTTTAGAAAGTTGCTCCAGGCTCCAGATCAAAAGTTAGTAGATAGGAAGTCAGGAGTTCATCTTAAACAATCCAGCGTGCATTTTTAGACAACCTAGTAATTAATTATTGTAGTTCAGCCAGTATTGATGGAGAAATATTCCATAGGAGACCCTGTGAGAAACCAGGCAGGAGTTTAATAAAACACCGAATACAATCTTTTGTGACTATTTGCTAACTGTTAACATCCTGGTCACAATTTACACTCTCCCCTTCCCTCTGAAATGGCCCAGTGGTGACTGGCACGTCTGAAGGTACATTACAGACGACCTGGCACTCCTAAGTGTGCCATCAGAGAGCGCCTAAGCACAAGAATTATTCTCCTGCATAACAACCATACCACTGTAAATCCCCAGACACTTAACGCTGACACGATGCCGGCCGCCTAAGATGCAAGCCACATCCCCGTCTCTCCAGCAATCTCCAGAATGCTGCTGCTAGGGTGTTCGTTCATTTGTGAAGTACTCCAGGATCCCTAGTGAATCAGTGCATCCGTATTGTTATTTGGTTTCTTTCTAGCATCTTCATAGTCAGAAGGCTCTGGATAGATAAAGAGCCGTGGAAGACACTTCAGACTCAGACTCAAAGGCAGAACTTCGTTCATGCAGGACGCTTTGGTACTGCATAATTCTCATTCCTTACTACAGATGGGCAAATTATTGCTCTGAGGGGCATATGGGCTCCTAATTATTCCAACAGACTAAAGCCATCTGCTCCCTACGAGCAGGGAAAATGGGCAAAAAAAAAGTAGTGACAATAGGCCCTGGGTCCTGACCAGGGCACAGTCCCCCAGCTTAATAACAATAATTCTGTCCTCAGGGGTTATCTGTGGGGGCACTGACTTGGGCATTGGAGATGGGGGAAGTAGGAAAGAAAAACTGAAGAACCAAGAAATCTGTCCTCACTGAGGCCTGTGGTCCTGGAGAGGATGTGTGGGAGGGATTTTTTTTTCTTGAAGGTCGAAGGGATTACAGACCAATTTTGAGAAGCATAGCAGGAAGCCACATCTAAGCTGGAGAAGTCTCAGCCTGAAGGACACACAGCCTCACGATATGGTGAGAGGGAAGGACACATAAAGTTATGATGGCCAGGCCATCTCACCTATAGCACGTGAGGTGCTTAGCTGATGGCCGCTTCAGAATGGAGGTCTCAGCACAACTGCAGCGTCTCAGCTGTGAGGGTCTCAGAGATGCAGGGAGTGGTGGCCTGTAACTGAGAGATCTGGGAAGATGGCTCAGCGGCTGAGAGCACCTGCTGCTCACTCAGGTAATCCAAGCTCAGTTCCCAGCGTACACACGCTAGGCAGTTTACAACCTCCAGCAATTATTTAGGTCCTCTTCTTTCCCTCACATGGCCCATTTCTTCCAACCAAGCACATTTAATACGAACTCATCAGTGGATGAACGTTAATGATGTAAGCACTGTCTTTGCTCCAGTTTCCTTTGACGGCACCCCCAGGTCCGGACGAAGCCTTTGGGGAGAATGCCTCATTTATTTATTTATTTATTCATTCATTCATTCATTCATTCTTTTTTTTTTTTTTGGCTGTTCTCCAACTTTATTTGAGATTCAGTAGGTTAGTTCTCATCCACATTGACTGTCTGTAGATTTTTTGTTTGTTTGTTTGTTTGTTTGTTTTTCGAGACAGGGTTTCGCTGTGGCTTTGGAGCCTGTCCTGGAACTAGCTCTGTAGACCAGGCTGGTCTCGAATCCACAGAGATCCACCTGCCTCTGCCTCCCGAGTGCTGGGATTAAAGGCGTGCGCCACCATCGCCCGGCTTGTCTGTAGATTTTTGAATGTGGTAACAGGCACGTAAGTTACCAATGTGTAGAGTTTGTTTGGTTTTCTGGACAAACGTACCCTCATTACGTTTTCTGGACAAACGTACCCGGATACGATATGGAACATTCCTTATTCCTTTGGCCCAGACGGCTTTATTGAGCCTGGTATCAATCCGCACATCTGGAGTCCCCATCTCCTTCATGGCAAATTTCCGGATTTCTTTAAGTGTTCTAGGAGCACGCTTCTTAAAGCCCACGCCATGGATGCGCCTGTGAATGTTGATGGTGTATTCTCGGGTCACCACCTCGTTGATGGCAGAACGGCCCTTCTTCTTCTCGCCACCCTTCTTTGTAGGAGCCATCGCCCGGGATCGCTGAGCCTCCGGTCAGCGCGGAACAAATCCCCCAAGCCGGCCCGCCCCGCACCCGGAGAGGATGGCGCTGGATTTCAGAGCCAGGACCCCGCCGCCATACTCACTCTCATCATTCATTCATTCTTGAAACAGGGTCTCACTGTGTGACCCTGGCTCATCTGGAACTCACTATGTAGACCAGACTACCCTTGAACTCGCTGGCATCCCCCAGCCTCTACCTAGGAAGTGCATGGATCAAAGATGTGTGCCATCACACCTGGCTTGAATACTTTATATTCAGACCATAATTCCTGCCCTTAAAAGAACTTCGAGTCTCAGGGCTGAGGCAAGCCTTTGTTTCCATTCGTGGTTCATTACTGTTGCTTTGACAAAAATACCACTTACAAAACAACTTTAAGGGGGAAAGGATTTATTTGCCTGCTTCAAACTCCAAGTGACAGACTGATATTACTGCAGAGGGAAGACAAGCGGTGGTGGCCCAGGTCATTAATCCCAGCACTTGGGAGGCAGAGGCAGGCAGATCTCTGTGAGTTCGAGACCAACCTGGTCTACAGAGTGAGTTCCAGAACTGACTCCATAACTACTGAGAAACCCTATCTCAAAAAACCAAACCAAACAAACAAGCGACCTCTGCTAACCTCATCCAGTACCCAACCCCAGGGAATGCTGCATTCCACAATAGGCAGACCTTCCCACCTCAACTAAGATGATCAAAAAACTCAACCTGATCTAGAAGATTCCTCCTTGAGACTCTCTTTCTGGGTGGTTCTAGAGTTCGTGGACAATTAGAGCCAAAAGTCGCATCGGTTCACTTAGTTGTTAAAGAGCATAGGCAAGCCAGAAGGGGGTAATGGCCCATGCTTTTAACGTCAGTGCTTGGGAGGCAAAAGCACCAGTGTTTCTGTGAGTTCGAGTCTAGCTTGGTCTGCATAACGAGTTCCAGTGGGCATTTTTACTCTTGGGGAAACTGAAGCTCAGAGGGGCACAGCGTCACATACATACCAAATCGCACATCCACCAAGATAAAGAAGCAATTTTCAGCCTTGGTTTGTTGGTTTTCTGCCTTCTCTAACCAGCCACCTAGTGGAGGCAGGTTATCTGGGGTTAAGCCACGCCCCTACATCCTTCTTTGAGGGGTGGTTTATAAAATTCACGTGCTTTGCTCATCTTCACGTGATTAAATTTCTGAGGCTTCGGGGTCAGACCTGCACAGTGTACGGATAAAGAGCATCCCACCTTCAGCATCTCTAGTGGTTGGGCTAGAGTTTAATTTAAGCTTCTGGGTACCATGGCGATGAAGTGCTATAAATACCCTGGGGACTTGCAGCCAGCCTGCTAGTTATTGCGCGCGCTCTCTCTCGCGCGCGCCACCCCCATTTCCCACCAGGGCTCCGCTCGCTCGAGCTGCAGGGGTAGGAGTGGAGGAGACCACGCTTGCGCTCTGTGCTCCGGTTCCCGCCCTCGGCTCGCAGGCTTGCTTTCTCCTTGTACTCCCCCCACGCTTGAAACCGCGATTTCATCTCCACCTCCTACAGTGCATAATTCATTTCCTCCTGGGTGAAAGACACAACAGCTCCCAGGCCCCCGAGGACTCTTTGATGAGAGAGTTGGAAATAGGATGGATGCAACCTGTCCAGCCAGCTCCGGGATAGCCACTGGTGTGGGAGAAATCCAGTTCAGTTAATGAATAAAGCCGGAAGGGAAGGAGCTGGGAAGGGAGGCGGGCACCACAGAGAGAAAATGCCCTGCTTCCCCACTTGCTAAATGCCCCTTCTGCCCCTAAAGTGGGTTTTGATGACAGCTCTGGGCAAGTGGTGGAGGAGGTAGGTGTGCATAACCTCAGCTCAGAATCGGGAGCTCTCGGCTCACACAGACTCTACCATGGTCTGACTTTGGCTGTCCTCCCAGATCTCCAGGGCTTTCTCCTCTCCCTCCAAATTGACCCACAACCAGTTAAAAGCCAGAGTTCAAGGGTGGTCTATGCTGAAAACACTACCCTACTCCTTCCAACCAGACTGTGGCCCTAAAGTTTCGCTTTCTTGGGTGTAATAAAATGTGCCAGGGATCCCAGCATTCAGGGTGTAGAGGCAGGAGGATCAGAAGTTCAGCGTCTTCCTCTCTTACAAAGTGAGTTTGAAGCCAGCCTGGGCTACATGAGATCCCATCTCAAACACACACACACACACACACACACACACACACACACATATATATATATTTATGTCACTGGAAGCCACTTTTGGAATCTGGGCTCTGTTACTGTAGGAAAGTCGTTTTGCCTTTCAGAATGTCAGTTCGGTTCTTTAGAGGGGAACCGGTAAGAACAAGGGCTCAATTCATTAGGCACAGAAACTGTTTCTCCACTGGAAAAGGAAAAGGCTATCTTAGACTCTGCCCAATTTGTTCCGCAGCACTGTCTTAAGTCCTGAGTACCCAGAGGTAAATTGGAAATGTCCTCTGGCTGGACTCTCCCGTTGCCAAGGTTTCCTCTACTCAGACTTTCTCTCTGGCTAAGGATGTATTTTCCTATCATTCAAACCACCAATCCGGGGCATAATTACGAATCTCAAGTAATGCATGACTAAAGAAAGGGGACTTGGCTTAGGCACAGAACGTCACAGTGTGCATTCTCCACAGTGTGCATGAGGTAGGGAGACAGAGTGGGGAGACAAATTCTAGGAAAGGTTCTCCAAGCCTTCAGCCCCTTAAAGCATGCAGCTGCCAGTCAGAAACCACTAAAAAAAACTTTATTTAACTTTATTTCATGCACATTGGTATAATGATGTTAGATTCTCTTGAATTGGAGCTACAGACAGCTGTGAGCTGCCATGTGGGTGCTGGGAATTGAACCCTGGTCCTCTGGAGGACCAGTCAGTGCTCCTAACCACTGAGCCATCTCACCAGCCCCAGAGACCACTTCTGATATAGCCGTTCTCTCTCTCCCCCCTCTCTCTGTCTCTCCATCACTCTCCTTCTCTAAGATTTACTTTATTATTTTGTGATATATATGTATATATAATTGCTAGTGCCTACAGGCCAGAGGTGTGTCAGATCCCTGGAGCAGGAGGTACAGTTATGAGCAGCCTGGTATGGGTGCTGGCAATCAAATCCCTGTCCTGTTAGAAAGGAATGCCTGCTCTTGCCCAGAGAGTATCTCTTCAGCCTCCCTCTCTCCCTCCCTTTCCTTTCCCCTTTCTTCTTTTCATACCTAATTTTTCCCTCCTCATTCTCATGAAATCTCTTAAGACATGTGTATAGACAATGGAGTACTGCATAGCAGAAAAAAATAATGACGTCTTGAAATTTGCAGGCAAATGGATGGAGCTAGAAAACACGATATCGAGTGAGGTAACCCAGACCCAGAAAGACAATTATCATACGTACTCACTTGTAAGTGGTTTTTAAACATAAAGCAAAGAAAACCAGTCTACAAATCACAATCCCAGAGAACCTAGACAACAATGAGGACCCTAGCCGGGCGATGGTGGCGCACGCCTTTAATCCCAGCACTCGGGAGGCAGAGGCAGGCGGATCTCTGTGAGTTCGAGACCAGCCTGGTCTACAAAGCTAGTTCCAGGGTAGGCTCCAAAGCCACAGAGAAACCCTGTCTCGAAAAAGCAAAAAAAAAAAAAAAAAAAAAAAAAAAATGAGGACCCTAAGAGAGACATACATAGATCTAATCTACATGGGAAGTAGAAAAAGTCAGGATCTCCTGAGTAAATTGGGAGCATGGTGACCATTGGAGAGGGTTGAGGGGAGGGGAGACGAAGGGAGGGGAGCAGAGAAAAATGTAGAGCTCAATAAAATCAATTTTAAAAAAAGACGTGGGTGGAAAATGGTCTTTGTTTTCGTTGAACACTGACTTTAAAACCAAAACAACCTGTGTTGTCATCTCCCACCAGCCTATAAAAGTAAAGACAGCCTTGGTGTGGCTGGTAGTCCCCTCTGCCCAGCCCCAACGCTATGATATCCAGACTCTTGAACTCAGCACATTGTAAGCCAGAGAGTCCTCAGAGGAAGGCCAAGAAGGCTGGGGCTGTCTTCGGTTTGAATTCCTGTGGTTCAGTCACCTGTAGAACAACAACCAATTCAACCTATAACAAGGCTCAGCAGGTTTTACCTTTAATCTCTTCCATGCTTGCCCTGGGCCTCTGAATGCCTGGAGATGATTCACCAGGCCTTGCAGGGGGGCAGGCCACCATCTGTAGATGACATCACCCTGTTTGCAGCTTCTGGACGATAACCTGGGAACCTTTTGTTGGGGCAGGAAGGCCTAGTCTTTAAAGAACCAATTCTTGCTCCTGAGGCCTGGTGTAAAGGCTCAGAGGAGCCAGTCCCTCGAAAATGTCAGGCTGTGGGGATCTGGGATACAGCATATCCAGTGAGGAAGCTTGGAAAGTAAGACGCGCGCGCGCACACACACACACACACACACACACACACACACACTCACTCACACCGATTAGACTTGTCATAGCAGCCACATGTAGTTTTCAGGAAGGAAAAGACAAGGGTTTTTTGAGCAGAAAGTTGTTCAGTTGACCCACACTTCGTAGACATGTGCTGGTCACCAGCCAGGGTGCTCCAAACGGACCCTCATGAGATTTCTGGGGTAATGGCTTAAGCCTTTATTTTTCTCACGTCATTTTGCTTGTCCCAACCAGGCGGAAGGGGTCTTAAGTTATTACATTTCTCAGAGGGGGAGGCAAGAGGATGGTGAGTTCAAGGCTACCCTGGGCTGAATCACAAGACTCTTTCAAAAACACCCCAAACTCAGACAAAAACCAATGCAGGATGAATGTTTGCCTGGTGGTTTAGCTGGTGCTAGAATGAGAAAGGCTTGCATATCTTCTTAGCTCTATCCCTGGCCATCTTGAGGCCTCAGTTTCCTCATCTCCAGAATGGGTACAAATATATACCCACCTTCTCCAAAGCTTTCTCGTGAAGATTAACTGAGATTGTGTATGGAAGCATGCAGCCCTGCGTCACCTTTATTCCGGGGTTATTATTCTAACTCACAATTGGAAACTGTTGGACGTGGTGTGGTGGCTCACGCTTGTAATCGCAACACTTGGGAGGCAGAGGTAGGAAAGGCAGCTTGCTCTATATAGTGAATTCCAGGCCACCCAGAGCTGTGTCTCAAAAGGTGAAAGAATCAAAACAAACTGGATGGTTTTGCTGGAGTTACAATTCAGGGCGTGACACCGTGGGTTTGTCCCTGACAGCACAAATAAAAACAGCTAGAGTTTATAGTGAGGGCTTTGACCCATCAGAGGAACTGTAGAGGAAGGGAGAACTCCAGCCTTTGGGTGATGAGGACCCCCAGTGAGGTCTCAGATTCCTGACTTTGAAGCTTAGTGTTTATAGAATGAGGAAGAGAAGAAGAGCTCCATTAATCCCCTAGGTCAGGCCTCAGGACATTTAGATGGGAGGCTTGCACCCTGAAAGGCCTTGTCTATCAAAAGGAGTTGAAGCCCAAAACGGGGATTCCAATACAGTACAGGAAATTGACTGGCTATTCCCCAAACCAAGGGATTCTGACGAGGGGATACCCAGGTACTGGACTTCATGCTTCCTGTCCAGCTTCCTGTCTCAGGTGTGGTTAAATTCAAACTAGGGAAACACCAGACCTAAGAGGGAACAGACAAGGGCAAAGCCAGAGGTTTCTTAACTGGAAGACTCCATCTTCTTTTCGTATTTAATTCAGTATTTTTAGCTTCTCGGGACATTTATTTATTCTTGCTTTAGGGTTTGCTGTTTGTTTTTTCATTTCTTTTTTTTCTGTGTTTGCTGTTTTGACTTAGGTTGGAACTTTTGGATTCAAACAATCCTTCTGCCTCAGCTTCCTGTGTAGCTGAGAGACAGGTGCACTTCACTATAACTGACTAGCAAGGTATGTCCTTCCTTCTCCTCCCTTGCCATCCGCTGGAAATTCTCTTAGTCAGATCCATAGCATTCCTAATTTTAGGGACCCTGAGGAAAGCCAGCTACATTTGCAAATTACGGAGGGGAGGGTTGAAACAACGTGGGGAGAATTGAATAGGAGGGAGACAGATGGTGTGAGCGCTGGGGGAAGGGACGAGAGATCCTGGAAAACTTATGTTCCCCGATTTGCAAGAATGTTTTCACTTAACCACTTCTTGCCTGACTCCTGATTCTATGTCACAGAAAACAGGGTGTGTCGAGATTTGGGGGCACCTGTGCAGAGTCTGGCCACTCGGCGTGGAGAGAGCCTAGCCTCCTGGGGCAGCGCAGGGGTGGTCGGCGATTGGGACTGTCCCACGAGGGGGCGCGTCTGGGGCTCTAGGACCCGCCCTCGCGGCGCTGGGCGCGGGGAGGAGACCCGGGAACCCCGGAGCCCGGCGCTCCGCCTCCCGTTTCCGGGGCAGCGCAGTTACCTGCACCGCCGGAGCCACACCTGGCGGAGGCAGAAGTCTCGGGGCACACGGCGGGGCGCCGGCAGCGACTGCGGGAGGCGGCGGCGTGGAGCGCGGCGCACGGCGGTGGAGGCAGGCGACAGGCGGCTGCTCGGGCCGCTCTCCCGGCCGGCTGGCCACACACTCGGGCCGGCTGGGCGCCGCGGCGGGCGCACATGGCAGCGTGAGAGGCGGGCGGCGCGGGGCTGGGGCCGCAGGGCCGCATGGACAGCGGCGCCACTCCGGCCGGCCCCCGTTAGGGCCCCCGATCCGCGGGCGCCACCCCCCGATCATGCTGCCCCGGCGGCCGCCTGGACCCAAAGCGGCCGGCCCGAGCCGCTGAGCCCCGCGGCGGCCGTGAGCTGCATGGGGGAGCGCGGGCCGCGCTCGGGAAGATGCCCCGGCCGGAGTTACCCCTGCCGGAGGGCTGGGAGGAGGCGCGCGACTTCGACGGCAAGGTCTACTACATAGACCACAGGAACCGCACCACCAGCTGGATCGACCCACGGGACAGGTAGGACCCGGGGAGCTCCGATCCGGACCCGGCACCGCGCCTGGGCCGCACCTGCCCTTGGTGTGCAGGGCAACTCTGCGTGCCTCTTAGAAGGTCTTAGTTTGCCCCCTCCACACCCTCACCCCTTCTTGGGTTGCACTTCTGCCCTAAGAGCTGCAGAGAAGGGTGGACGCCAAGCGGGCCGCCCACAGCCAGCACCAGGTGGAGGACTTAGGCCCCAGTGGCACCTGCCCAGAGTTTTGACCTTAAGCTCTAGAGGAGTCCCCGACCCCTTTAGAAAGAGGGGTCTGGCCAGGATGAAGGCAAAGACCAAGTCAGGTGAAGCGAATCATCCCTGGGGACTCCCCTGTCTGAGAGGAGGGACTCCCCTGTCTGAGAGGAGGTGGTTCTGGTATCTAGGGGTGGTAGGGAGCCCAAGGGTCATTAGGAGACTCCTGGAGGAAGGACATTCTGCTTGGCGAAAAGAAAGCAGCTTTTTGACAGGTGCTTCGTTAGCTGCTGAGAAGAGCTTTGAAACAAGTCTGGGGAAGCCGGAGGTGGGAGGGGAAGGAGGGAGCGGGGGAGGGCGAGAGAGGGAGACTGGTTCTCCAGGAATCTCACAGCAAGCTGGAAGCTGCTAGGATGCAGATGGAGGTGAGAGGCCTCTGGCAAAGCTCTGCCGGTAGCCTCTTCTCCTCCCTTTTTCCTTCGTGGGGCCGAGGCTCCTCAGCCAGTCCTGACCTTGGTGGGCACCTCGCTGGGTGTAGTTTTGACTGAGGCAGGTAGACTGCCCCAGGAATGTTGACTTTTCACCTGGTCTGTGACCTTGGGGATTAGGTGCCAGTGAAGCACCAGAAGATGAAGGACCCTGTATATCAAGATTAAAGAAAAAACAAAAACAAAAAAGCCACACAGCGTGAATTCAGTTTCTCTTGAGTACATCCATCCATTCATTCATCATTTCATGAATGCTACTATTAGCTCAACTCTGGTCCTTGTGTAATTTGGAAAAGAAAAAAAAATCTAACGCTCCAGAATGTTAGGCAGGCTGCTTTCATCTTTTGGCCTCAGTTTCCTTTTTTGTCTGGTTGATAGTTTTCTTGGAAGGGAAGGAGTAGTAATGAGAACTCAAAAAGACAGACCAACCAGGGCTACAGAGTGAGACCTTGTATCAAAACACAAAGTTGCAAAGGATACAGAAAATGCAAGCCCAATTCTTCCCCATACTCCCCTGACTTAACCCCTCTGGCTCTTTCAGTGGTTACTAATGGTGTGTATGTTTATATGTGTGTGCGCATGTGGAGGTCAGTGGACAACTTGTAAGAGTCAGGTTTGTTCCTTCCATCTGGCAGCCTCCCGTGATCAAATGCCTTTCCCTCTGAGCCATTTCACCAACTCCTAATTCCTATTTTCCCTTATTTATTTATTATTTATATATTTTGGTGAGATTTGGGGTTTTGTTTTTTGTTGTTGTTGGTTGAGGGCTTTCTTTTATTGTTGCTTTTGTCTCTCTCTCTCTCTCTCTTTCTTTCTTCCTTCCTTTCTTTCTTTTTGAGACACGGTTTCTCTGTGTAACAGTTCTGACTGTCCTGGAACTCACTCTGTAGACCAGGCTGGCCTCCATCTGCCTTGTCTCTGCCTCCTGAGAGCTGGGAATAAAAGCGTGAGCAACCACTGCCCGGCTTATATTTTATTTTTTGTTTGCTTGTTCATTTTCTGTTTGTTTTTGTTTTGTTTTTTTGGATAAGAGCTTCCCGTGTATGCTTGACTGTCCTGGAACTAAAGGGGATCTGCCTGTCTCTGCCTCCAGACGGCTGGGATTAAAAGTTCGTGCCACTGCATCTAGCCCATTTTCCTATTTTTAAACACAAGAGAAAGTCGGAAACTCAGGGATGTAATTTGCTCTACTGTTTGGCTCTTTCCACTTTTACTAAGTTGTTATAGTCTCTGACTTCGTAACCTCTACTGGTGTCCTCCATTCTTCCCCACGCCTCTCAGGTCAAGGTATCCCAGGGGATCTAGAGCGGTGTTGGTGAGCTTGGCAACACCTTTCCCTTGTCTTCTCCTTAGAACAGACAACTTCAGACTTGTGTGTCCTACACTGTAAGTCCCAGCAGTTGAGCATGGGTGTTGTTAATAGGAGGATGTCATGTTTGTGGGTAAGGACTACCCTGCCAGCCTCGATGAGCATGCCTCTGAGGGAATAAGTCAACATAGAAAACTTCTCGAAAATACAAGTAATCCTTTGCCCTTGGAAGAGGGCAAGTGAACAGCTTTCCAAGAACTGACCTAGCTGGAACATAATATCCCAGGTTATAGAGTTGTGTGCCATATTCATAACTTTTTGATATATCCACCTGAACTGTGGCTTAATGCTCAGCTTTACCTCAACTCACTTAAAAATTTTTGTATCATTTTAACAAATGAGAAACTATTAATATACATTGCCATTAATAGAAAAGAATCTTTAAAAAAAAAATTCTACTTTGACTAGATAGTATGTCTTACTTTCTGCACCAAGCCAGGCCCAAGCAACCTGTTTTTAGGCAGATTGGCTTGGTGAGAAGTCACACCCATGACCGGTGCTTGATGGAGACTCTTGCATTCTTTATTCTTTATTCTTGTACTCTCTGCTCATCCCACCTGCTCAGGGTTTCTCCAGACCCCTGTGAGTTTTGGGATGGAGCTGTGCAAAGGATGTTTGCTTTTCTGTCTTTGAAATGCCTGGTTAGGGGTTCTGCCTGTGTGGGCATGGGCTCATTGCTTACCCTCTGTAAGGTCTGAGTCTGCCTGGGTGATGGAAGAGGCTGGCTAAGTGTTCTCCACCGGCTGCCCAGAGCTTTGGTTTCAGCCCTCCCGTCTCTCCTTACCCTAGCTGATTCTGAGGAGAAGGAGCTATGATGGGGATTGTCTAGGAGCATGAGCAGGGGGCAGCTGAACAAGGCTGAAAAGAGCCGACTTTGTTTTGTGGGGAGGGTAGGGAAGGAAGGCAGATTCCCCCAGAGTGGTTAGTTCCATCTCCACAACTAGTTAGTGGTGGGAAACAAGCGAGAAATCACATTTAAGGAAATCCCACTCTCTTAAGATTGTGTGTATCTGAGCCCACATCACAGCCATGCCCGCCCATTCCCCCGAATTTCAAAGAAGTCAGTCAAATGGTCCTTCAGTTGGAAAAGGGATTTCTCAGCCACCAAGGACAAAGTAGTGTCTCCGGTTACCAACCCTAAAGAATGTCTTGGCACATTCCACCCTCTGGGACTAAGCTGTTTTGTGTGCTGTCCGGGGAGCTGCTGGGGGCAGAGAATCCAGTTTTCAGTTCCCCCTTTCACCAGGGGAGTGGAGGAGCAGCCAAGCTGCCAGCTTTGCCAGCTCTCTCCCCTTTTCACCCAGCGAAGACCGGGAGGCTGGAATTCCTGAGGACGGTTGTCCCAACAACGGGAGAGGGTCCAGTGGGCAGCTTGGACCCTGCCCACTGGGCCAAAGGCTGCAGTAGCACCCAGGCTTTACCCAAGTCAAGGCCAATCAGGGGAGGGGCAGGTCCCTAGTGAACCAGGTGCCACCACAGGCCATTCCTGGAACACCCCCTTCGAGCTGGGTGCCTTTTGCAGTTGAACATAGGTGCTTCTGGAAGCTGCCAGCCAAGGATCAGCCTCCTGCGTGTGTTCAGCTTTGTGATATATAGAAACAAATGCCCCAATTGTTGGCTGAGGACGAGTGGATATGGGGACTGGCTCTACAGAGGAGATTCCTGAAGGCTTTGTGCTTAGATCTTGCAGGAGCTCCCTGAGAACTCAGCATTTTCTGTGTTTGAGCAACAAGTCCTGCAGACCCAGGTAGATCAGGACTTGGCGATCTCTCCCTCCACCAAACCGCCAACTGCTGTCAACGTGTTCAGAAATAAGTTCTGTTGAAAGGGCTTGAGTAGTTAAAGGCCTTCGTGTTCTAGGCCCTGTGCAGACGAGGTTTTCTGCATACAATCCTGGGCCCTGTGAACTCCAGGTTCACAACTCCTGCTGTAGACAAACTTGAAAACTGCTAGCTTGCCACCGCCCTCTCTCGACTTTCTGTGTGGTGGAGAACAGGTAATGATTGAGCCTTCGCTGTATTCGGGAGGTCTGCTGAGAGCTTTACATGGGTCATTAGCTCTGTAAATCCTCCCATCAGCCCCAGGACTTGAATTATCTGAGGTTCTGGGAGACTAAACGCAGTGAAGCCACACCAACTTTACTTACTTATTAATTTTCAGATCACTGGGGATTGGACCTCAGGCCTCTGGCTTGCTAAGCAAATGCTCTACCACTGAGCTACTACCCCAGGTGGAGTCACCCAACTTTTGTACAAAAACTGTACAAGTGTTAGACAGACTGAGTCTAGAAAGAGCCTGCATATTCTATTTTACGCATTTATCTATCTATCTATCTATCTATCTATCTATCTATCTATCTATCTGTCTGTATTGGGGTAGAGCCCCATCTCTAATGATTGAACTGTTGAGCCTCCAGCTCCAGCCCACCAAGTTGCTGACTCAGGATCTCTGCTCCACCATGGCAGGAATTGGGCCTTGGGAAATGGAACTGAACCAAGGATGGTTTCACTTACCTGTGGCCATTCTGGTGTGGCCGTGGTCAACGGGGTGGGGGAGGGGGCAAGTACGGATAATGGAAAGAGGGGCGAGCCTTTGGAGCCTGGAATCTCGGTTCTGCCACTTGCCCTCTAGTGACCTTGGCAAGCTTACAGATCCTCTCGGCACCTTGGTTTTGCTTGCTTTTTTTTTTTTTATTTGCTTGTCTGTGTGTGTCTGCATGAAGAGTTCCACGTAAACCATCCACGGAGGCCATGCGCTTTGAATAAGCAGAAGCAGTTAGGTGGGCCGGCCAGCATGAAGCCTGGTGTGCAAGAGGCACAGGAGAGTGTCCGTTCTTCAGCTTTCACTAGGAAAAGTACCTGAGAAACACCTAAGTCAACCTGTCAGTTGGAATGGGCCCTGCTGATGATGTAATCCAGGCTTCTGATTTCACTGAGGGAACTCAGACGAGAGACTTACCCAAGGTCACACAGCCAGTCGATTTCAGCCTTGAGTAAAGGTCATGTCCTTCCTTCTCTTATGGAAACTTTACCCCCTAAACACCAGCTCCAGGTTCTCCTAACCCGTGGTGATTTATTTGGTGAGCTAGCTGTTCTTCGTTAGCATTTCGGTCTGTGCTGGACAAGCAAGTCTCATTCGTGTTAAGTCATTTGTGTGTTGCGTCAAGGGAATCTGCAATGTGTGGAGCGGTGAAAACGCCAGTGGTCCCATGAGAATCACCGTGTTTACTGGTTACAGTGGATCTAGGGACACTGTCTGACTGTTGTCACTTCCCAAGTTTCCATTGTGACATGCTTGCTTCCATGGCGGGTGTCGCAGGCCTGCTGGAGAATTTGCCCAGAGGCGTGTGTTCCATGCTTACACTCCTGAGGTCCCATTACATTTACACTTGCAACACTGATACCTGCGTGCAGGTTACTTGAGAGGTTTGCTGCCAGTATCCAGGCTTGAGACTAGCCAGACATGATGGAACACCCCTGTATTCCCAGCACTCAGGAAGCTGAGGCGAAAGGATAATGAGTTTGAGGCTAGCCTGGGTTATATAATCACATGACATCCCTACATGTTCTGTAGAACATCTACTATGCAAGGGAACATCTTGTGTCAATTACAAGCACTACTTGAGATAAACAAGAACAGAGAGGTGTGGAAGTCCGCAAGTGTCTAAAGCATGTGTTGATTTTTCATTCTGAGCAGCACTATGGGTTTAGCTTTTGTAGTGGGATATCATTTAATCCTCTCAACAGTACACAGTCAGTACTGTTACCCTTCCTGTGTTCAGATGGGGAAACTTAGAAAGGGTAAGTAATAATTAATACCCAGCGAGGTGGGCCTCTCTATCAATACCCCTATCTATTAGCCGTACCCTGCTCCAGCTCATCCACCCATGTCAGGCTTACAACCAGCCCTTTGGACAAGTTAGGCTTTCGTTACTACATACTCTCGGAATGAGCAAATCTGACATTGATCTCAAGGGAAGAAGCCAGTGGGGCCCCGTGGCAGCTTAGAAGACTGTTTAGAATCTATTCTACCTCCTGGGCACAGAAGCAGTGGGGTTGAGAGGCCACAAAAGGAGGCAGAGACTCTGAAAGAGGCGAAGGTGTGCGGCGAGGTCAGGGTTTGTTTCCAAGTCACTTGGGCAAATCTGCTGCCATCCAGGAAATGAGTGATAAGAGGAGGCCCCTCTTCTCTGTCCCCATCCCTCCCCCTTCTAGGAGAGGGCTTAGCCAAACTGACCTGGTTTTGCAATCCCCTAGGGTCCCAGGTAGCCGTGAGAGAAACACTGCTCTTTTGAAGAGAGAGAATCAAGTTGCCTTAGTTACCAGGAAGGCTGGCATGTCAAATACAGGTGCACAGAAGGAGGGATAGACTTGGCTGTGTGAGATCAGGAGGTGGCCAGCGTGTTGCTTCAGGGAGAATCCATGGGCAGGATTTTGATGACATCTTTCGGGAATGATAACCTCATGGCCAGAGGCTGTCTCTATGGTGAGCGGCAAGAGCTTCCCGAAGACACGTGGCAGCTTCTCAGCTCCCCCTTCCCCACTGTCTCAGCAAGGGGCCCAGATAAGTGGAATCAACTTCACTTTCAAGTGGCCTCAGTAGCATTTCTGTCACCAGCAAAGGGCTCTTTGATGAGGGAACATGTCTACTTGGTTAGGAGGACCAAGAGCTGGACCAGAGCTGAATCTACATGAAAATATCACACTGTGCCTCTCCTGGTCTTAGATCCTTGTTTCAGAATGTGATAGCGGGAGAGAAGACTAAGATTTTATTAATTAACCTCTTCGTACTAGCCATTTAAGCCTCTAGCTCCGAGGTGGAAAAACCTCTTACCAAAATAATGCAGTGGGATGGGAGGATGGGGTAGGCATTCACTGGGATTGGGCAAGGAGAACATTCTGTAAAAATGCTGGTCTGGGAAGAGTAGATGGGCAGAGAGAATGAGGAGGAGAGAACAAAAAGGACAAGTGTGTGGGGTCACGTGCTCCCCCTGCCCCCCCCCCCCCCCCCCAGTACCTCCCAGATGCTTCTACCCGTGACATCTCCCAGTTGGGAAGAAACGGGATCTTTCAGTTTCAAATTTCTGCCAAAGAAAAGGGACGGAGGCTTAAATTCTCGCTCAATGGTCAGCCAGGGAGGGGGGAAATGAAGCTGCATCAAGATTAGGGATACCTTTGTTGGCTTTTTCTTTTCCCTGGTCTCCATTCATCACTTGCTGGCAGCAGGGACACCAGGCCAGCGGCAGCTGCTGACTTTCCCCAGTCGGCTGCCTGCTGTTGTCCCTCCCTGGTTTGGTAGCAGTCTCCCCATTCCCCCACCCTCACCCCAACACCTTGGCTTCTCCTGTTCTTGGGCCATCATTGAGGGGATCCCTGGGATTCACCAACTGGCAACTGACTTGGAAGGATAGAATGTCAAGAGACAGGCATTGGGTGTCTGCTCCGGTGAGGTGGCTGGGACAGCCTTCCCACCCTGCCTCTGCGGGTGCTATATTATCAAGCTCTCTGAGCATTTCCCTGAGTACTCCAGGAATTGCCTGCGAGTATCTGCCTTGCCTTTGGGTCAGGAAGCAGTACTGGAGCCATAACTGGAACAATAGGGATGCTCAAGAAAAATGATTATTTTTCATGATGTTTATCCAGCATCTATCATGTGCTAGGCTCTATTGTGTGCCATCGTTTCTGGCATTTTGCAAATAGGGAAACTGAGGTAGAAAGAGGCCAAACACAATTCCAAGGTCACGCCAGCGCAAGGGGTGTTAAACTCCTTCCATCCCTGCAGACTCTCCCTTTGGGTTCTGATAAAAAGGGAAACCAAAAAACAGGGGCCTTCGTAACTACAGCAAAAGAAATAGACGTAGCTGTCAGTGCACGTACTATGTCACCATAGAGAACAATACATGTAGGGTGTAGCTTACCATAGGATGGCCCATCCCATTAGTCCTATACGTCACTGAAATCGCTGGAGAGCAGTAAGTCTGGTCTAGCACTCCCGCCTCTAGCAAGTGACATTGAACCAGCTCCTCCTCCTCAACTGTAAACTAGGGAGACGTAAAATAGGCCATGCCTACCCCAAAGGTTTAATTGGGGTTAAGATGATTGATATCAGTGTGCAAGATCACAGCACACTGCCTAATAAATAACATGCTTTACAAGTTAGGCCACTACCAGTTCGACTAACTTAATCCACCTGCGCATCAGTAGAGGCGCTAACCCCACCGCTGAAGTCTCTCTCTTGAAGGCCATAGCTCACCTGAGCCATGCTGACATTAGTGCCTGCCAACCATCTTGGCAGCACTCATAATATGAATAAATCAATAAACTTTTCCTCCTGGGTCTTATCAGAGAGGCAAGCCCTTCTTTGGAATTTCTTGAGTGGAGTGGCTTGCGGGTGAGCTGGCACCAGGACTGTGTATGAAGCCGGGAGTAATGAATTGTGGTTGTCATGGCAGGGCTCAGAAGACTTTACATAGCATTCTCCTGTCACTTCTCTGTCTGCGGGTCACTTCCCTTCCTATCTTTCCCTTTAGCTGTTGGGGAATCTGGGGATTTGGGCATTTTTTTGGAGGTGCAGAAGGGCCCTGGCGTTTATCAGTCCCACCCAGCCAGGTGTTGGCCATTCACTTCACAGGTATTTATGGAGCGCTTGCGGTACCGGGGATCAGAGCAAAGTCCCACTGCAGTGGGGTGGACACTCGGTTGAGGAAGACTAGCCAATGGTTAAACAGATACTTGCATTATGACCTGAGACTTGGTTCTCTTGAATTCCTTTACCCACGTGAGGAAAACAGACAGGCCATGCTGGTGGTATGAATCTGGATTTGGAAACTAGAGACCTTTGCGCCCGCCATAGGGTGTTACTGAGAACTTGCTGTGGCGAGCCGGTTTGGGTGCTGGGAAAGTAAGTTGTGAAATGCAAATTCTCAGTTCGTGGGATTTACTATAGGTTTGTGAGCGACATAGCAGTCTCGAAACTATGCAAATACAGCTAGAGGTGCCAGGCCCTTTGAGCCCATTTCCTATCTCCCCTGTCTCATCTCGACACATCCAGTCATTTAACAAATATTTATTGGACGGTGCGCCTGGAATATGCCAGCCTGCATTCCACACTGGTGATTCAGCATTGAGTACAATGACTACGAACGTTGTTGTTGTTGTTGCCCTTTGAGGTTTGCCTTTTGGAGCATTGATTGCCAATCTTTAGAAGAGATCAAAAGCTCGTAGGAGATACGGAAACGTCTGGTTCTGGCTCGAGAATATTTGTGACCACCAGGTCTCCCGGTCAGGCTGTTAGTTTGTGCCCTACACCTTGAGAACCGAGGTCTTGACTCATCCGGTCACGGCCATAAGCTAAGAGTCGGTACCGTGGTGAAATGAGTATAGGTCATGAATAGTGGTGCTACTCCATTCATGGGTGGGCCTAAGGAAGCAGTTTCATTACACTTCCGTGATCGTTTGGAGCATTCTTGTTTCGGTTTCAATAACCGAATCATGTGTTTACTTTTTAAACTATGAAGCCTAGGCTGGCTTTGAACCTCTGATCCTGCTTCCGCCTACTGAGTACTGAGAGTGTAGGCCCACACCATGACAACCAGATACCTAGACCTGTAGGATTTTCTGGTACCTGTTGAAACAAAGCATACAAGCTGAGAAGGTTCTAGAAGCCCGAAGGTAAAATCTTTTGTATAGAATCGATCTGTCTGTGACTGTGCTCCCTGCTGAGCTGTGCACTGAGGAACTCAGAGCTTCCTCACCCCTGGAAACTCTCATCACTCTCACTCCGGAGGAAAGTGCAGGGGCATCATGTTGGGAGAAAGCCAATGCCTTTCGCTACAGAGTCCTCAGCCTGGTCCTCTAGGAGACCATACCTTCTTCACTGCACTGGCCAGTACTGCATGGTCTTTGGACCAGTTCTGTGTGGCCAGTTGAATTGATCTTCATCAATGTATGAACATTTTAATATCACGTCCCTGCATTGACTGTTCAAGCCCTTCTTTTTTTAAAAAATTATTTATTTGTTTATTTTGTATACAGTGTTCTGTCTGCATGTATGCCTGCAGGGCACCAGATTTCAATATAGATGGTTGTGAGCCACCATGTGGTTGCTGGGGTTGCCTTTGGAAAATCAGGCAGTGCTCTTAGCCTCTGAGCCATTTCTCCAGCCCTCAAGCCCTTCTTTAGATACCCCCACTGTCGTTGCTCTAGCTCTCAAATGAATTGAAAAATCTCTCCCACCTTCCTTGCCTTGTCCCCACGCCACCTTGTGAGCTATCAGAAAAGCAGGATCACCTGGATCTTCTCAGTTCTAGTTATTGGTTAGTTCAGTGGCTAGCATGTAGCAGGAGTACTTGAGCCAGAAGGTGCATGCTGTGTGTGTGTGTCTGTCTGTCTGTCTCTCTCTCTGTCTCTGTCTCTCTCTCTCTCTCTCTCTCTCTCTCTCTCTCTCTCTCAGTGTCTGTCTTTCCCCCCTCTTTCGAAATAGGGTTTCTTTGGTAGCCTTGACTGGCCTAGAACTCTCTATGTAGACCATGCTGGCCTCAAACTCATAGAGATCCTCCACCTGCCTCTGCCTCCGGATGCTGGGATTAAAGGTGTGCACCACCACCACCTAGAGTGTACTGTTTCTGGTCCATCCTTTTAGCAAGTCTGTTGCTCTTCTTGTGACTGGATCTCTATAACTCCCCAACAGGGAATCAAGGACGTTTGATTTCTTTGCATAATAGAGAATGGGGGATGTTGTTGAAGCTAGGAAACAATAGAGAAAGGATAGTCGTTCCCCTAATGCTACATATTAGAGCCATCCATCACTGATGGGAATCTTTAAAATCTGCCCACAGAGCCCTCTCCTGGAGATTTTGGCTTAGTTGGTCAAGGGTACAGCCTGACTGGGATTTCTAGAAAATTTCCCATTGAGAAAAGGGTGTGGTGGTGCACACTTGTAACCTCAGCACTCAGGACAGTGGCTCTCAACCTTCCTAATGCTGTGACCTTTTAATACAGTCCCTCATGTTGCAGTGACCCCCAACCATAAAATTATTTTCATTGCTACTTCATAACTGTAATTTTGCTACTGTTATTAATTGTAATGTAAATACCTGTGCTTTTCTGATGGTCTTTGGTGACCCTTGTGAAAGGGTTGTTTGACCCCAGAGAGGTCAAGATGCACCAGTTGAGAAATGCTGACTCAGAAAGTAGAGAAAGGCGGGTGGAGTGTTTGAGGTCACTCTGGGCTACATGGCAAGTTTCAGTTCAGCCTTCAGTGCATGCAAGGCCCCGCCTCAAAAAGAAAAATAGAACAGAAAATTCCCAGTTGACTCTGGGATTCGTCTAGATTGGAGAATCACAGCTATAGTTAAATATCTGCTTTCTGGCCAAACTTGAATGAGATGGTGCGAGAGTGAGCATCATTGCAAAACTCATCGTTATACAGTTCTGCTTGGAAAAACTGAGGTGATTCGGGAAGTGTTCAAAAATAGTTGCCAGAGGAGAAGTGGGTATCTAGGGAACATCAGGTACTTTGCTTTTCATAATTTTCCCTCCTCTAAACCCATCTTGGTGTTATTTTTCCGATGTGTAGAAAATCAAAGGCTCCTTTTCGGCTAGATGCAAAAATCTTCCATTCCCATTGTGTTTGTGACATTTTGAAATGAATTGTTCTAAGCTGTTTCGTGTTGTGAGCCTGAGAGCGAGGCTCAGCTCCATCTCCACCAGCAGGACTGGCTCTGGCTTCCACCCATGCCCCTGCATCCACCAGTCTCTTGGAGAGCGGGTGCTGGTTTTCACCCCTTGTGCACCAAAGCTTGTTGACCAGAACTGATCCTATCTAATGCTTATTAAGACTTTACATTGGCTGGGGCAAGAACTCTTGCCATCTCCATCCTGCTGATGGGGAAACTGGGGTACTGGGGATTGAACACTTGCCTTTGGCTGCAAAGCTAATAAGTGGCAAAGTTGTCGTGTGAACCACCTCACCCCCTTCTCATTCTTCTCCATTCTGGAGGTCAGGCTAGGCTAGCTGTTAAGGAGAGCAATACTGAGTCAGGCCATTTCATCTATGGCTCCCTCCACAGCTTCTTGAGATCCTTTGAAGACAGCCACTTGAAGTCACTTTGGACTTTCTGCTTGCTCAGTCCGCAGGGTGGGTGAGCTCTTCTGAGTCTACTTAGTCTGTCAGCATCCTTCCTGGTAATGGTTTCCTTGGCCAAAGAACCCATCCATGGTGTAGACGTCCTCCTTCTTAGAGACCCTGTTCTGCTTATTGGAGCTCAGTCAGGTGATTTGGTGCTAATGACCCTTGCTTGACTAGAACCAAGCCTTGCCGTGGGTTTTAGGGGCAAGGATAGCTAGTGGGCTTGGTCTGGAGCGTTTTTGCTCAGCCATTGGGACATCCCTCAGGGTGTTTGTTTTGAGTTTGTTAGAGGTCAAGTGGGTCATCTCGGACTTAGGTTTATGAGCAGGAAATGGGGCTGGCCATGCGTGGATTACCTTCCGCTTGTACTCATCAGGTAGAACTGTAACTACAATTCTAAGCCAAGTGGGGTGGCACACACCTGTAATTCCAGCACTTGGGAGGCTGCTGAGACAGGAGAGTCGCAAGTTTGAGGCCAGCCTGGGCTAGATCATGAAACCCTGCCTTGAAAAAAAGAAAGAAAGAGAGAGAATTCCATGAGGTGTGTGTGTGTGTGTGTGTGTGTGATTCCAGATGGGCACGGTGCAAGGACTGGGTACAGCAGTGAACAGAGATAGACATCCTGCCAGTGCTCACAGTGATCAAACAAAATGACTACCGACTAGGAGAACACAGAATAATGCGTTAGAAAATAGCGTACCACGTCAATGACACCCAAGGTCAAAGGTGCACAGTTGGAAAGATTCCTAGGTGGAAACGTGAGGGTTTTTTTGTTGTTGTTGTTTAAATAACTCCTTTATATTGACCACCTCTACACCTCTTTAGCCTTTCTTCATCACAACCATGAGTCCATACTGGCGGTAAATAGTATTCCTGACTTTAGCCAGGGAACTTTCTCTCCCGCAAGGCAGTATGATCTGTTGACCTGCCTGTCACTCTGGAGAGGCACTGAGATGCAGATTCCCAAAGCGATTCAACCTAGTCCAGATCTCGAGATGACCCAATGCTGGAAAAAAGACCTCCAAGTGCTTAGATGGAATCTTAGGGTGTCTCACTACTCCCCAATCTGCATGTCACAGAACAGATTCCAAGAGAACTATCATTCCCTCAGCCGACAACTCACGATCCCTTCTTGGCTCTTTTGCTGAGGCCCTCTTTCTCTCTCAGGCTTCCTGTACTATTCTTGTGTCTGTCCAGACTCCACTCCAGAACTGGCTTTCAGCCTGTGTACCTTGTCCCGTCCCTGCTTACCTGAAGAACAGGAGGTCCCTGACCTCCACCTACAGCTCCCCACGCCTCAGCCCTTGCGCCTGTCCTCTCTTCCGCTACCGGTGGAGTGAAGTCCCAGAGGCATCCCGAGAGACTGCGCAGAGGTATGATCTTGCCCTTCCTGTAGCAGTCAGTGATTCACCTGTGACCGATGGTCTTCCACTGACAGGGAAGTGTGGGGAATTTTGCATTCTTCTCCCTCCTGTCCTAAATCTCCCAGTCATCAGGCGTCCTGCTCTCGGGAGCTCCTTGGGCTAGGCACTGTATGTGAGTTTCACCACCCTTCAGGTCTCCTCTTGGTCTCAAATGTGTTGAAGCATGTTATTCAGATTTTTTTTTTATGTTTATTAGTGTTTTGCTTGCGTACATGTCTGTGTGAGAGTGTCAGATCCCCTGGAACTGGAATTAGAGACCATTGTGAGCTGTTATGTGGGTCCTGGGAATTGAACTTGGGTCCTCTGGAAGAGCAACCAGTGCTCTTAATCGCTGAGCCATCTCCCCAGCCCCAGTTGCTCAGATTCTAAAGGTCCATGTGGGGTACAGTGCCGTGTGGGCCTTCCTTTTGCCTGGTTCCCATCACCCCTACCCATAGGCAATTGCTGCTTCCAAAAGCATCCATCTTAAGTCTCCCCTCCCTCCACCAAGCTGCCAAATTCTGTCCTTTTTTTCCCCAGGTTTTGATGCCTCATTCCTTCTCCTGTGTTTTTACAGGGGTCAAGGTAACTGTAGAAACCAAATGAGAGGACTCTCCCTGTTGGCCAGCCTGTGCTCAGCTTGAAGTTCCT
Organism: Microtus oregoni; assembly: GCF_018167655.1. Classification (NCBI taxonomy): domain Eukaryota; kingdom Metazoa; phylum Chordata; class Mammalia; order Rodentia; family Cricetidae; genus Microtus; species Microtus oregoni. The sequence continues at coordinate 12,378,836 of NW_024543086.1, forward strand.
GTATCACAGTCCAGTGCTGATTACCCCCTTTGGAAGCTGCCCGTGCCCCTTTTCTAAGCCTCATTTTCCTCACTTTAAGACAATAATAATAGTAGTGCTGGATTTACTGTTGATTTTTTATGATTTTGGTGGTGTTCTGAAACCTGTTCTTACTCCGCACCTCAGGCTGACCTTAAACTGTTGGCAATCTTCCCACCTTAGCCTTTCAAGTGCTGAGACTAAAAATATGGACTATTACTTTTTTGTTTGTTTGTTTGGTTGGTTTTTTGAGACAGGGTATGATTATGTAGCTCTGGCTGTCCTGGAACTCGCTCTGTAGACCAGGCTGGCCTCACAGAGATCAGCCTGCCTCTGCTTCCCAAGTGCTGGGACTAAAGGTATGTGCCACCACACCCAGCTATGAACTATCACTTGAAAAAAAAGAGCATTTTTGAAAGCTCTTTTGGGCTGGCGAGATGGCTCCGTTTGGTAAAGTACTTGCTGTGTAGGTGAGTTTGAGCGTCAGTACCCGACATAAAAGCCAGATGTGGGTAATGGAGACAGAAGTGTCTCTAACGTTTGCTGGTCTAGCTGAATTGGGAACTCCAGGTACCCTGAGAGACTCTATAAGGTGGAAAGTGAGTAAGGGAGATGCTCAGTGTGAGCCCCTGGCCTACACACTCACAATGTGCCTTCCCCCTTTTCCCACACAAACATACATATACACAGTCGTACCCACAAAACACACAAGCAGATGAATAGCCCTTTGTGGGCTGGGTGTATAGCTCAGGGGCAGAGCACTTGCTTGGCGTTCATAGTTTATCCTTAGCACCACAAAAATGAGAAACACACAAAACTCCCCGGCTCTCTCACACATACTTAGATATCTTGTGTTGGGGACGATTCCAAAAATAGCAAAGATAGCAAGTTGTAAAACTTCTATGCAAAATTCCTGTGCTTCCTTTACCTTGATTTACTGTTTGGCACGTCAGCTCGCCTGTGTTTTCTGTGTTCTCTCTCTCTCTCTCTCTCTCTCTCTCTCTCTCTCTCTCACACACACACACACACACACAGACACACACACACACATAACATCCAGCTTAAAGGCTCTGTATGAAGTATAAATGCCTGCAACTAGAGATCCAGAGGTGCTTCCAGTTTCTTCCGGCTTGGGTGTGTTTGCATGCTCATCGTACAACACCTTGGGGCTGGGGGCCTAGTCCAAACACAATATACACAGGTGTTTCACGGACACCCTGCACGCACAGGGAGAGGGTTATTTTACACGTTCCAGTGATGTTGCTCCTGTGGTGTGGATCTTTGGGGTGGAACTTTCCGTTTGCATGTTATGTTGATGATCAAAATTTTCAGATTTCGGAGAAGTTGAGGGCTAGGGATGGTCAACTTTCAGTATTCGGAAAACCATCTTATTTAGAGTAAGTTGGAGTCTTTTCGTTTAATTTTTAATTTTACCAATTGTCCCCACCCGCACAGGGCCAATACTCAGTAGATGGAGTTACCAAGTTCTCAGCGCTGGTCCTCTGCTTCTAGCTTATGTGGATCAGGATAGTCCCGAGCCTACCCTGCACTCAGCTGTTTCCCCTTGCATGGTTCCCCCCCCCCCGCCCCCCGTTATAACCTCTGGGACTCCACTGCCTTTCCGCACACCGATCCCTGAGCCCAGCCTTTCCCGCCTTCCCCTGCTTCTGCTGCTCCTGCCTGAGTTAAGTCTGTTCTAGTTAAGGAGGCTGTAGGTCACTTAGGATAGTGCTTGTCTAGCATAACCCAGGCTGAGCAAGCTAGATGGTGCATTCCTGTCATTCCAGCGTTTAGATGTTGAGGCAGAAGGAGCAGAAGTTCAAAGTCATCTTCATATACATAATAAGCTTGAAAATCAGCCTGGGCTACATGAGACCCTGTCTCAAAAACCAAGAACCAAAATCTCCATTCTGGTCCAAAACCACAGTGGGCTGTGAAGGCCAGGCCTGGAAAACCAGAACTGGACAAGGACTGGGGTGGTGGGGGTGGGCAGGGCGGGTGGCTGTTGGTTCTTAGGAAGTCAAAGATAACCAGATGAGGCAGATAGGAGCTCCAACAAGAGTCCGGGAGCAACTGAGGTACAGTAGTCCCCCTACTCTTCCCTCTGTCCTTCCTGAATCCCCGTGTATGAATCTATCTTTTGCCAAATGTGACATTGGTGAAATCTTAAATACTCAGAAATACCAGTAGTTAATATTCAACTCAGCTGACTTATGCTTGTTACCCAACTGGTTGGTGTGTGAGGCGCTGGCTAACCTCAGGCCCTCAGTCTAGACACAAGCAACCAGAGATGCCGATTAAAAAGCTATGGGACTGGCCTTGAACTGAAGTCTTGTGGTATATAGTCCAATACTGACCATAGCGGCTATTCACTAGGGCCGTGTCACCCTCCAGGGGCATCTGGAGGGTAGTCCTTCCCAGAGGAGCAATTGCCTAAAGCTCACGGCAATGTCCAGGCTCAGGTGGCTCTGAGTATTTGTTTTGTTCCATATCATCCCTCATGGCAAACTCCTATTTCTCTGTATCTTCCACTCTTCTTCCTGAGGGTGTGAGCTCTAGGCCAGCTCAGGACAAGCGCCTCAGAGATTTTGATAGGCACCCACTGAATCAGCATCTGCATCAATATTTAAAAAATGTTTAAGTGACATATTCATTGTACGTTATTTACTGCTGCAGCGAGGGGTTTCAGTGACATGCGTGTGCTGTGGAACAGTCTGCACTTTTAGCAGGTCCCAGCAGTGCATGGGATGCACGCACGGGTCTTGAGTGTTGAGCATTCCAGGTTGTGCAGCCAGAGCCTCCTGTGAGCTCCGATCTGGGATGTGCCGCACGGTCTGGTGTCACTTTTACAGCCAGCTATAAATGCTATCAGAAAGGACCTTCTTGGCTATTCTCAAAGCCCAGCATGGGCTAAGGTATTGAAGCAGGGTGCGGTGGGGTGGTGGAGCTCCCCTGATTAGGGGTTCACACCTGCTAAGAAAATGCAAGGCCATGAGGCCACATGATAGTGACCGGCAGGGCTGGGTGCCAAAGGTTAGAGTGGATCAGGCCAAGCCGTAGAACTCCGTGTCTGGGGAACACAGGGCCAGTGACATGATCCTCACGGGAGCGTTGTGTTTATTGGCTGTTGGGCATGAGGAGATGCTGAGGTACCTAACACATCACAGAGGCAGGATTGCAGACCATGGGCAGGGGCAAGATGAGAAGGCACTGAGGTTCCCAGAAAGCTTCCCAGGCAGGAACATGTGGGCCAGTTTCCCGGGAACAAGGGACTAACAGGAAGTAGACATGAAGGTGGCCAAGGCTTGGATTGACCAAGCCAGGGCTCTACGTGTGAACCCTGGCCTGAGCCTGAGGCTCCACAGGTTGGCTCCTACTCTGGGGATTTCAACCAGAGGGTAAAGAACTAGCCACAGGCAGCAGAGTGCTGGTTGGCTTCTAGCATGAAGGTGGCAAGGAAGTGTGGCCAGATTCCAGAAGTTTCTCCATTCCAGATTGGGACACTGCCCTTCCTGGCAGGGCTCACCTGTGAACTGTATTTCGGGGTGAGCAAGGACCTTGCCCCACACATTCCTGAGATAATATGCCAAGGCCCTGCCACTGCCTTCCCCTCCACCTCCCTAGAAATCCTGTAGTGTGTGGGAGAGAGACTGACACCCTTCCTGGGTTCATTTCCAGTGTGATTCACATTGATGTGCGTCTGTGTCAATGACCAAAGAATGAGCCATTAGCAATCTGCCCAAAGACCCCTTAGGAACATCCCAGGAAAATAAACCAATATTCTGTCAAAGCTGCGAAGAGCTTTTCCCCCTTCCGTCCCTTCAAAGCAGGATTTCTTAGAGTGTGGTCCCCAGACCTGCTGTGTTAGCCACCCCCACACAGCTGTGTGAGCTGAGTAGAAAAAAATCTCAGAACTCCTGGGGGTTTACATTTCCTCCCCCTCCTCTCTCTTCTTCCTTCCCTTCTTTCTCCCTTCCTTCCTCCCGTCTTTCTTTCTTCCTCTCATACATTACATTCAGACTACAGTTCCCCTCCCTCCACTCCTCCCAGCCCTCCCCGCCCCCCCCAGGGAATCTGCATTTCCAATATGCTTCCTAATTGGTTCAAGTCTGGCTGCCGTGAGACATCACTCTCAGGTCCGGTGTGGCTGTCTTTCCCTAGAAGGTGCCCCATTTGACCTGCTTGTGTGGCGCCCACCTGTGTTCTCCTATTGAGAACCTTCCCCCATCGCTTCCACTGTCTCCTGACTGCTCCACTCAGTGGTGAAATATTCCTACGGGGTCTCCCCAGGCTTGGTTAAGGTTTGGCATTCCTCAGTGAGAGAGGATGCCTGTGAAGGGGGGCTGGCAGGCTGGGGATCCCTGCAGAGTGGGGCCAGGAACACTGTTTCCTATCCACAGTCTGTCTTCTGCCTCCTGCCAAAGGCCTGAGCACTAGAGCCAAGGAGAGTCCAAGCTGAGACTGGCAGGAGGCCTTGCTTACCTGTTGGGAGCTGAGGGGACAGCCTTGTGTGCACGTGCATGCCTGTATATGTGTGGGGGGGCACATATGTGTGCATATGTGAGTGTGTGTGTGTGTGAGACAGGGTCTCCTGTAGTCTAGCAAAACCTCAAATTTGCTTTGAAGTGAGTAACTGAAGATGACCGTAAATTTCTGATCCTTCTACCTCTCCCTTCGGGTACGGGGATTGCAGGTATACACACCATGCTGGGCTTATGCCCTGCTGGGGATCCCCCCCTCAAGGCTTCATGCATGCTAATAAGCGCTCTAGCAAATGAGCTTCATGGCTAGCCCGTGTGTGTGTGTGTGTGTGTGTGTGTGTGTGTGTGTGTGTGTTGAGACTGCTTTATGTAGTGAGGCTAGTCTTCATGTTTCTCTCTCCGAAACGCTAATATTATAGGAGTGTGCCACCACCCCTGGCTCTTCAGTCTGTGTCTGGGGAAGATGCAGTTGTCCGAAAGTCTTTCTGCTGTGTGTGTGTGTGTGGGGGGGGGGGGGACCCTGTCACATTCTAGCACCAGGCCAGAGTCTACGCCTTGCCTGAGTGCAGTGCTCAGGCCCCCTGCTCTCCTTTATTTTAGATGGGAGGAGTGAAAACTCATGAAGCTCAGAGTTTCCCACAGCTCTCTTAGAGCTCACTGGCGTGGTCTGCCTGAGAGGTTCATCATTACTATTGGCCCAGTCCAATAACTGTTATCCCAATCAACAGACACCAGACTAAGCTGCCAGTGCCCTAGACTGGCTGTCTCTGTTGTGTTGGTTGTGGGGAGAGCTAGGTTCCTGGGATCCAAGATTGGTGTCTGTCACCCAGTTCTGAAAAACAAAATTCTCTCCTTGTTCTTTGATGCTTGACCACCCCCTCCCCCCCATCTCAAACCTGCCTTACCAGTCCTGGTGCCTGCCTCCTCTGAGCTGGCTCATGGTAGACAGACTTGGAAAGGGCATGTCTGACCTAGGGAGGCTCAGCATGCTGACCACAGCCAGGAGGTTGGGGGAAGGGGCCCCCCTCTGTAGCAGGCTTAGAACTGCCTTGAAAGGAGGAGAAAATTGGCTGAAGGGCCTCAGGGTTACTAAGGGCCCCAGGAGTGAATGCTTTAAGAATGGAGCTGGTGAGTCAAGGCTATATATTATAATATATATATATGTATATATATATATGTATGTATATACGTACGTATATATGTATATATGTATATATGTATATATGTATATATGTGTATATATATATATATATCTGGAGAGATGGCCAGTTAAGAGCACTGGCTGTTTTTCCAGAGGACCCGGGTTCAATTCCCAGCAACCAAATGGCAGCTCAGAACTGTCTGTACCACCTCTTCCAGGGGATCTGACACCCTCACACAGACATGCATGCAGGCAAAACACAAATGTACATAAAAATAAGTTACTTTAAAAATTCATACAAATAGCAAAGGAAAAATAAACTTTCCTGACTCCTGGCAGGAGTACCATTTATTGGGATCATCTATACCTTGACTTTTCTCTTGTCCGCATCTTTTAGAGCAGGCCAGACTGGCGGCTGAGGTCCAGAGAGGTATAGAAACTTTCTACAGTCACACAGCAAGTTGGCAAGAATGCTGGGGTTTCTGTCCCTGCCCACACTGCATTGCCTCTTCAGGTTGTTGGCGCGGGAGTTTGCTGCCATTTCACAGAACCTTCCTCCGCATGTTCTAACCAGAGAATTAGTTCAGCCCTCACACTCTCCAGGGGTGCAGTGGCTGGAGTTTGGGTCTTGTAGGAAGTTCTTGCCTCATTCCTGGAGTCCACAGATCCTGCTCTGAGGACAAGAGGGGCCCAGAGGCAGGCAGTGTAGTAGGTGGCAGAGATGGACCTTGGGCTTCCTCTGTTCAGGCCACTTGCCACAAGTCCCTTTGTGCCTCCTACCTGCTTGGTCTCTAGCTGTGTGGGAATGAGTAAGCGTGCAGAGTCTCCTTCCTTGCTTCCTACTGTCAGACAGGATGCTTGGGGAGGAAAAGCCGGTGCTGCTGACAGCTCTGATGGCAGCTCAGGGAAGCGGTCCTCTCAGATGTCCCCATCTTCATCCAGAGGCCATTCTGCAAGGCGGTGACCAGGTGATGTGAAAAAATTCCCCACTCGTGAAAATGCCTCTTTAGGCCCTGTGCTCTGTGGAAGCCAGCTTTCACGGAACAACCCCTAGGCCGACCAGCCTTGTTACTGTTCCCTTTGTCAAAAGATGGTTTTTAGAATCCGATTAAAAATCTGTAGTTAAGATGGACCTGGTGACTCACACCCTAAATCCAGCACTTCGGAGGCAGAGACAAGATCACTGCAGGTGTGAGGCCAGCCTTGAGGATCCTGTCTCAAATTTAAAAATAAAAAAAATTAAAGGGATGGATGGATGGATGGATGGATGGATGGACGAACAAATGAGTCAATGAATCAGTAGACTGACTGTTCTTCACTGCTTTAAATTGTCATATAGATCCCGAGAAGTCCACAGTATTTGATCTATTCACAGTGTTTTCTCAGTCCCCAAAGTTCAGAAGAGGAATCAGCCCATTATATTTTTTATTAGATTGTTACTCAGGATGATCCTGACCATAATTACGGATAAAGGTCCTCAGCCTTATTATGTAAAAGCTTTTATAGTTTACATTAAGGGAAACTTGGTTATTATCATATTGAAAACAAAGCCAGGTCTTAGGGTTCACCAGCTGACCTCAGACTTACCGCATAGCCATGAATGACCTTGAATTTCTGGTCCTCCTGCCTCTCAGGGTTGAGTGATGGCATTTCAGGCCTGTACTTCCTTGCCTGATGTATGTGGTGTCTCCTGCATTCTAGGCAAGCATTCCTACCAACTGAGCTACATCACCAGTCTTCAAACTAAATTATCCTTTACTTTAAAGATAGATAGACTGGGTAGTGGTGGTGCACGCTTTTAATCCTAGCACTCAGGAAGCAGAGGCAGGAGGATCTCTGTGAGTTCGAGGCCAGCCTGGTCTACAGAGTGAGTTCCAGTACAGCCAGGACAATACAGAGAAACCCTGTCTTGGAAAAAAAAAATATAATAGAAAGTTTGTCATTTTAATGATTTTAATGATTTGTTTTTTAAATATTTGTGTGCGTGCGTGTGTGTGCCCTTGGAGACCAGCAGAAGCATTGGATCCCTTGAAGCAGAGGTTACAGGCCTTTGTGAGCCACCTGACGTGGGCGCTGAGAAGTGAACCTCTGTCCTCTGCAAGAGCAGAGTGTGCTGGCAAGCGCTGCGCCACCCCTCCAGCCCCTATTTTAACCATTTAAAGTTGCACAACTGAGTAGCATGAAGACATCCTCACTATTGCACAACTCCAGGACAGTCTTCATCCCGCAAAGCTGCCACTCTGAGGTTGGAAGCAGGGAGCTACGATCAGAGGCAGAGTGTCCACTTAGCCCTAGGGAGGTTCTAGGATTGACCACCCTAACTCCTAAACTGTTCACCCATTAAATGGCAATCCCTATCCCCACTCCCCGCCGTCCATGGCAGCTACCATTCCAAACCTTTTGCCTCTGTGAACTTTCTCGATAGATGTCGTATAAGTGGACACACAGCATCTGTCTCTGGGCCTGGCTGTTTCACGTAGCATACTGCCCTCAAAATACGCCCAGCTAGTGGGCTGTGTCGAATTCCCTTTCACCTGTACACCAACCACATTGTGTTTGTGCGCTCGTTTGTGGCCCTGGGTTGCTTTCTCCTTCTAGTCATTATGACTAATGCTGTGCTGCTCACATGGGTCTAATACCTGCCGGGGCTGTGCTGTTGGTTGCTGTGGGCATAGACTCGGAAGTAGAAGCCGGGACCCCCATGTTCACTTTATGTTTGCTTTTTGGGGGCTTTCCCCGAGGGTCTGCATCATTCCGTGCTCCTGCCAGCAGTCACCATCAGGACCCTGTTTCTTCAGGACCCTGCCAACACTTACGCCCTGCGGTTTTAGCAGCCATCCTGATGGGTGTAAGGTGGTGTCTCCTTGTGGTTTTGACTTGGATTATGTCTACAATGATGACAGAGATGTTTTGTGAAAAATGCTCGGGTGGTAGACTCTTAGCCATGATATCTGGTGTTCATCCCGGCTCCGTTCCTCAGTTTGTTCTTTGAGTCATTCGCCTGCTATTCTCTGCTGGGTCATTTGCCGCTCTCTCTACCTTCCCATCTGCGAAATAGGCTACACAGGAAAACTGTAGGAAAAGGCATAGTCGTGTGCGTGCTGAGAACTGAATCCTGGTTCTCTGCAAGAGCAGCAACTGCCCTTAACCGCTGAAGCCACCTCTCCATACCTAAAATAATTGTTTGTGATTTATTATCAAAAAGCGTTTGGTTTTATATGTCTGTTACTTATATGCCATGGTCTTATAAAACTTTATAAAGCAAAAAGGGGCTATAAGTGAAAAAATTTTGTTATTGTTTGATTTTTCAAGACAGGGTTTCTTTGTGTACCCCTGGCTGTCCTGGAACTCGCTCTGTAGACCAGGTTGGACACAAGCACACAATCCCAAGTGATGGGATTAAAGGCATGTGCCATTAGACTTATTTTTATTATATGTAGGTGTGTATCTGTGTATCTGTGTGTAGGTATGCACACGTGTTTTTGGGTGCATTAGACTCCCCTGGAGCTGTGAGTTGTGTGACACGGATGTTGGAAGATGAACTCAGATCCTCTGCAAGAGCAATATACATTTTCCTCCCCTTCCCCCAAGACAGGGTTTCTCTGTGTAGCTCTGGCTTTCCTGGAACTCACTCTGGAGACCATGCTGACCTCGAACTCCAGAGATCCACCTGCCTCTGCCTCCCGAGTACAGTATGCATTTTTAACGGCTGAGCCATTTCCACAGCCCCAGCAAGCAGACGTTTAAGAAAGCCTGCCATACGGCAATGCATGTGTTCTCTGAGTGCTGGGCCTGAACAGAGCGCCAACAGCTGCCTTCCACCACCTGGGCATGCTTTCTTCTCCACCTTGTCTTTTTCAAGGGCGGGAAAGGCCTCGCTTGGAAGAAGTGAGATGAGAGCTAGAACCTGATAGGGTGAGCACACCCCGGGGAGAATCCTGGAGGCCTCCTGGATGGGCGGTGCCTGAGCGAGCATGTGTAGAGCGGGCAGCTGCCAGGAGGACGTCTGAGAGTGAAGTGGGACACTAGCTGCCATGTCCTTTCAGACAGTAACACTACCAGCTAGGGAGTTGGTGCTCACGGATATGAAAAGCAACGTGTTTTCATTGGGTACTGTGACCCTGGCCACATGCCACGCCTCCTGAGTCTCTCCTCTTAGTGCCCATCTGATGTCCCAGAACAGGGTGGGGCAGGGAGCTTCCGAATGGAGCCACGGTTGGAGAGACGTGCTCTCACTGACAGTACTTTTCCCCCTCAATCAAGTATTTACTTGCAACTGGTTGATAGCTCATGTTGTTTCCTTGTCATGTCAGCCTAAAAAAACTTTTTTTTTTCCTGTGTTTTTGAGACAGGGTTTCTTTGTATAGCCTTGGCTGTCCTGGACTCACTCTGTAAACCAGACTGACCTCAAACTCACAGAGATCCACCTGCCTCTGCCTCCCAAGTGCTGGGATTAAAGGCGTGCACCACCTACTCTGTTTTTGGTTTTTTGTTTTTTATGACATTTATTTGTGTGTGTCTGTGTGTATACATATGCATATGTGCTTGCATGAGCAGCCATGTAGTCTTGCCTTCAGCAGTCTGTTCTCTTCCAGTATATGGGTCCCAGGGATGGAACTCAGGTCATTAGCTTTAGCTGCATGTGTCTTTTCCCACTATGCCATCTTGCAGCCCAGGGAATATATTTAAGTGGTTCCAGTTTGGGGGATTTTTATTTGTTTCAAGATTTATTTATTTTGTGTGCATATGTGTGAGTGAGTGTATGCAACACGTGTGTGGATACCAGAAGGGGATGCCAGATCCTCTGGAACTGGAGTTACAGGTGGGGTGTAAGCCACCCATTGTGGGTGCTGGGAACCAAACTCACATCCTCTGGAAGAGCAGGAAGTGCTCTTAACTGTAGCTACCTCTCTAGCCTTCAGTCTTCATTTCTGATATGATAACTATTATCAGTAAAAATCTTCATGAGCAACAGTTCTTGGGGCCTTCATTGAAGAATGTGAAGGGGTCCTGAGACCAGAAGGTTCAAGAGCTGTTGTATTTGATGAGGACTGGGAGGAGTCTTTCAATAAAAACCCAGACTGTCAATCTTTGATGCTTTGTGTACAACACCATCTTTGCCTGGGAGGAGTCTTTCAATCAAAACCCAGGCTGTCAATCTTTGATGCTTTGTGTTCAACACCATCTTTGTCTTAAATATTCAGTCGTGAAGCCTCAGAGCAGCTAAAGACAGGATGTGAACAAAGAGGCAGGGTTGTGTCTCAGCAATAATGGCAGATTTGGCCTGCAGGCGATGCTTTGCCACCCGTTTTCTGAAGAGAGCGGGAGCCCTGTCTGTCATTTACTTAGTGAATGCCAATAATTCCAGTAGAAACAGTGGTTTAGTTGCTCATGGTATAGGTCAAATAGTGTCTCACTCTCAAAAATAGATGTTGGCTTTCTTGTTATATTTTTAAAAAGATGAAGATGATAGAATATACCTGTAATTGTAGCACATTGCGAGGGGGATCTGAAGATTGAGGGCAGCCAGAGCTACATTGTAATCTTCTCCCCTTCCCTATGACCTTCAGCCAATTAGGGCTGGGATACTGGCCCTGTGTTTTCATCAGAGACCCAAGCTATCTATGCCATTCTACTCTATATTGTCTTCAGAGATCCAAGCTGCCTAGGCCATTCTACTCTATATTGTCGTTCTTTTAAATCCTTAAACTTATCCCTTAGTTTGACAACAAGCCTCACTGACAAGTTAGTCAATTAATCATGCACCAGAAAAAAGTGACACTCTTTAAACCCCAACTGGGCATTCCTCATATGCAATGTATAATGGGAAAGCAATTGGTTTGCAAGGATGGCAATAGACAGAGATGCCAGGCATGGCCGAATTAGCTGGAAATGACTTTAAAAACAATTGTCATAGGTAGGCTTGACGTTTCAGAGGAGAGGAAGTCAAGACAGATGAAATCCATAAGAGGTCCGGAAGAAACTGCCGTATCTGAAATGGGAAATTGTTGGTTGTTTTTTCACTCTTTGCTCATTTACTCTTTGGGGGCCCGATACCCAGCTCCCAAATAAATCACATGGAGTTCATATTCTTTCTTACGAATGCCTGGCCTTAGCTTGGCTTGTTTCTAGCCAGCTTTTCTTAAATTATCCTGTCTACCTTTTGCCGCTGGGCTTTTATCTTTACCCTGTATCTGTACAACTTTCTTTACTTCTTACTCTCTGGCTTGCTGGGTAGTTGTGAGGCCCCCCCGGCATCCTCCTCCTCTCACTCCTAGATCCTCTCCTCTCAGATTTCTCCTCCTATTGATTCTCTCTGTCCTCCCGCCCCACCTACCCCTTTCTCCTGCCTAGCTATTAGACATTCAGCTCTTTATTAAGTAAGTTAGGTAATTTAGACAGGCAAAGTGACACAGCTTCCCAGAGTTAAACAATTGCGACACAAAAGAATGCAGCACATCCTTTGCATCATTAAAACAAACGTTCCACAGCATAAACAAATGTAACACATTTTAAATTAATATTCCACAACAGGAAATGTGCTAGAGGAATTTAACTCTGCTAAACTAGATTTTGTAGGGAAAAGACTAGGGAGCATGAATGAGGACTAGGAAAGTGTCAGACTAGAATGGAATAAGAAGAAAGCTGGAGGGGAGGGGTAGTTAGAACCTTAGTGGTATATAGAGCATTTTAAAGCAGTTAAGAAATGTGTATTTGCTGAACATGACCAGGCAAAGCTACATAGACCCTGTCTCAAAAAACTTCAAGAGAAAAGAAAGAAAGAGAACGTATGTCTAGGGGCTGGAGGGATGGTTCCGTGGTTAAGAACCCTCACTCTTTGGCAATGGACTAGAGTTTGGTTCCTAGCATCTAGGCCAGGCAGCTCACAACTGCTTTTGTAACTATTTAATTCCTAAGGATCTGACACCCTTGGCCTCAGAGGGTACCCCCATCCCTACCCAAGCACAGCACACATATACACATACGTATACACACATTTAAAGCAATAAATCGTAAAAAGAAATGTGTATTAGGATTCATAAAGGAAAAGTAGAAGAATGTTTGTGGGGCATAAAGACCAAAAGCTTCCAAAATTGATAAAAATACCAATCCAAAGACCCAAAAAACACAACGGAGTCCAGGCAGCATGGGCAATCACATCTAGACACATGGGCAGAAACACATCTAGATACATCGATTTGAACTGAGGAAAACCGGGAAGCGGGTAAGAATCTGATAGATTCTGGAGAATAACATGCAGGAAAATAAGAAGGGTTGGCCAGTGGAGAACAGTAGGAAATGCTGCTGACATCTAGATGAGGGCAATGCTAGTCAGCGGATGATGGAGCTAAGTTCTGAAGGCGCTGACACAGGAAAGGAATGCCAGCCTATACTTCCATGACCTATGGAGCAATATCCTTTTAGAAATGAGCCAAAAATGCAGACATTTTCAAAGGAAGAATAAGGTTGAGTATACGCTCTACCACCAGTAGAGCTATGTAAGAGAAGATGTTAAATTCTTAGCAGACAAGCTTGGCTGTACAAGAGATTAAGGGCGCCAGAAACACAGGGAGGGTTGTTTGGCTTTGGTTTTAAGTTAGAGTCTCACAATGTAGTCTAGGCTGTCCTTGAACTTGCAGTCTTCCCACCTCCTGCCTCAGTTCCCCCCATTGGCACCAGCCTGCCCAGCTTTAAAAGACTTAAATTTTTCTTTATTTCTTTAAGAGATTTAACTATTTAAACTAAAGCACACACATAATGATGCATTGTGGATAAAGTCCTTAAAAGCTGAAAAGTAGGTACAAGAAATCAAGGCAGAGATGAGAAACATATAAAACAAAGAGGAAGAAGCTTGACTTAAAGCTAACCATGTCAGTGATTCATTAAAAATAAATGGTCTTGCCCAGGACGTGGTAACTCACGCTTTTAATCCCAGCATCCGGAGGCAGAGGCAGGCAGATTTCTGAGTCTGAGGCCAGCCTAGTCTACAAAGTGAGTTCCAGGACAGTCTGGGCTACACAGAGAAACCCTGTCACAAGCAAACAAACAAACAAATAAAAATAAGTAAAAATCTAAATATGGACTGGGTAAGCATAGTGGTGCACACCTCTAACCCTGGTACTCTGAGGCAGAGGCAGGTGGATCTCTGAGTTCAAGGCCAACCTAGTTTATATAGTAAGACCCTGTCTCAAATAATCAATCAATTAATAGATAGAACACTTCAATTTAAAAGTGGCCTTTGGGCTGGGGCTATAGCTTAGTGTTAGGGGATTTGCCTAAGATGTGTAAATGCCCTGCTTCAATCTCCAGCACTGTAATAAAAATGAAAGAAATCAAAGGGAAATAACTATCAGGTTGGGAAGAAAGGTAGGACTCAACTGTATAGGCTGCCTACGGGAGATTCACGCTAACTCAGGTCAGTGGCAGGTTAAAAGAGGACGGGAATGCTATATCACAGTTACGAGACAAGAGCTAGAACTGCCATCAGCAGGCTCCAAATGGAGTTTTACTAATTACAGACAGATCCATCAAGAAGACAAGGCAGGGCCACTTGTTCAAATACCTGATAGCTGAGTTCAAATGCATGAAGAGGGATCCGGTAGAGCAAGTTTGGTGGCTCTGAGCAGAAGATGGACCCATGGATCCACTTCCTCATTCCAGTCATGGACTTCGTGAGCCATGAAAAGGACAGAAGTGGGTAGAAGAGCCCAACTCAGAGGCTTCATTCTGTGCTCAGCATGAAGACCAGCTGTTTTGTAACAGATAGGCCCCGATAGGAGGCCTGCCCTAAATAACAACTAAGGATATTCCACCCCTAGCCTTTCTTGCCATGAACAGTTTTCTAGAAACTTCCAAGCTCACATGGGATGCCAGCTGGGACCTAGGACCATATCTGTTGGTGTTGGAGAAAGCTAGGTGGGGTGCTGGAGTGGCAGGTGGCATCATGGCCATCAGGAACTCTGAGCGGAGGACCTACAACATCAGAGAGGGAAGTGACGGGCACCCTTGGTTTTTCATATTTAAGATGTTGAAGGGAGCCTAGGTAGAGCAAGAGAAGGTAAGGGGACTTTTCAGTAATAACGAAGAGGTTCTGGAAGAGGAAGAGGAGCTTCCCAGGGAGAAAGTGTGTCTGGCAGAGAGCACTGTGCTTCAGGCAACCCTGTGTGCCCACAAGCCCTGTGAACCATGCTGGCCAAGTCTGTGTGCCCGCCTGCCTACCTTCCCTTCTTCCCCCCTCTCTCCTTTTTACTTCTTCCTTCCTGTCCTTTCTCTCTTTATCTCCTCCTTTCCTTCCTTAAAACAAAATAATAGCTGCTATGCATAGCACATGCACGAGTGAGCTTTCACCATCAGCTTGACATAGCCAGAGTTGGCTGAGAAGTGAGTCTTCATTGAGGAAGTGCTGGGATCCGCTTGGCCTCTGGGATGATGTAGGAGGGTCTAGCCCACCCTGGGTGGCACCATTCCTTTGGGCTGTGTAAGAAAGCAAGCCAAGCATGAGCTTCAAGTTCCTGTTTAGGTTCCTGCCCTGACTCCCCTCTGAGATGGACTGGGAGCTAGAAGGCGTTTTCCCTCCCTTAGCTGCTTTTGGTCAGAATGGAACTGGAGCTGTAACTTACCATTTTAACTGTTTGCATTTTAAGTATTTTTATTTAATTACATATAATAATAGGGTTTATTAATTTTGACCATTTTTAGTTATTCTAGTGGCGTCAAGTACCTTCACATTGTACACCTATTGCCATCACCCTGCCATCTGTCTCTAGTCATCTGGGGACGCTGAAATGCTGTACCTACCAGATCGTCAACTCCCCGTTCTTCATCCCCTCCCCGTTTGTAACCACAACCACTCTACTTTCCAGCTCCGCAAACCTGCGGCTCGAGGTACAGGGTGGAATTGCACCACATCCATCTATTCTGTGACTGGCTTACTTCACTTCACACAGTGTCCTTAGGGTTCAGCCTGTGTCAGAATTTCCTTCCATTTTAAGGCTGACTATACTTCTAGAGTACAGTCGGAGTCCATTGTGGTTTTCCATTCATGTATTGATGGACACACTTGGGTTACTTCCATCTTTTGGCTATTGCAATCAATGCTGGTATAGTATTATGATCATGATGTGGGCAGATTTCTTTCTTTCGTCCTTTCAATGAGATGGGAATTAGTGTTTAGATTGCTGGGGTGTGATGGTTTTTATGTCATGTTTGTTGATGCAATAGCAGCTTACTGGTCAAGTTTATCCTGTGCATCTGCAGTTCTAAGGATACGGACTGACAGACATGGAATGGTTGTGGTCTTTTGACCCGATTCACTTTCTGGCCATGGTCACTGGCTGGGCTGTCATTATTTGTTTCAGCTGCAGTGATCATTAGCCGGCACGGGGAGCAGACTGCTTCTGGAATTTTCTTCCTTGAGATGGTCTCACTACCTAATCCAAGACTGGTGTCAAGTTTACTATGTAGCCGAGGATAACCTGAGCTTGCTTACTACATAGCCAAGGATAGCCTCCTGCTTCCATCCTCTGGGTGCTGCGATTACAGGTGTATCCCACCACACCTGATTTATGAAGTGCTAGGAATCGAACCCAGGGCTTTGAACACGCTAGGCAAATGCTCTACAAACTGAGCTACATCCCCAGCCCCTACTTTTGGAATTTTCTTCCAGGAATTCAAGAGCAAGTTGCTGCCCTTCCCAGAAAAACCTTGTTCTCCAGTATACATAGAAAGCCCTTGTAGATGGTCACATAACTCAGAGTGGCCATTGGCCTTCCGGACCCCTCCCCATCCCTTCAGTCAGTGCCTTCACTCTGCAGTTGGATTATTTGCTTCCCCTGGTTCTGTGTGTTTGAATCCACTCTGACATGCGTGTTTCTTACCGGCTCTGTACTTCAGGGCCCAGAGCATAAGGAAGGCTCACCCCTGACTCCTCCATCGAGCCTCTCCTCATTGCTACCCAAATCCTAGCAAGGTGAGTCCTCCTTTCCCCGGCTGACAACCTAGCGAACTGCACTTCAGAACTTTAGAGAAATGGGTTTGTGATCTTGTCCTTCTGTTGAATTCCGAAGCAGTTTCTCTGAGATCTCAGGGAGCTGGAGGTGGCAGGGATCAATGTTCAGAGCATCTGCTGCTTCTTTTTATCAATGAGGGGGATGGCTTAGGAGCCTGGGATTGGCTGAAGAATGAACAGCCAGAGCTTTAGATATTTGCATAAAGAAAACAGGGCTTGGCCTTAAGTGTGGAAATGATGCTGGGAGAGCCTTAAGTTGGCAGCTTTTCCCGGCTCCAGAGTATGTAATGATTCCGCCAGGCTATGAAGAAGATGCCTGTCACTTTCTAAAGAACCCAGGAAGTAGGGAAGCTCCAATCAAAACATGCTGTGGTCAGGCTGATCGACCCAGGGTGTTCGACTGCCCTTGAAGTCAGAGCAAATGGGTGGACTCAGACGACTTCCCACAGTGGGCAGTCCATGAGACGCAGCTACCGAAGACAGAAGTAGGATCAATGCCGCTGCAGAGGGCAAAATGATTTGCTCGGTGAGACTCGGTGTCTCAAGACTGAGCTGGGTCTCACAATAAGAGACCTCAGCTCCAGCGCTTGGAACCACAGACATGCTGACTGCTCTGATGAGCATCTTCATCTGAAAGGGACGGTGGAAAGAGCCTAGGCTTGGGCAGCCTCGCAGCCGTGGCTGGGTTAGTCTCCCTCACCCAGCTCCTCCAGCGTCAGCAGGGACCTAGAACGAGGTTGGCTATAAGCGACACTGTTTCCTGGAAGTCCTTATGGCTAAGCCCACTCAGCCCACCTGAACAAGGCTCTCAGTAGAGCGCTTGCTTGACGGTCACCTTTCACCACACCTTTCATCTTCCCGCAGTAAAGCACTTACACCCCCTCAGATGGTGACTCCATCTGTGTGACATCTGTCACTCTGTCGTGTCAGCCTGCACCGTGCGCCGGTTGTGCCCCCACCACGTCACTGCTACTCAAACACCCATGCCTTGTTGTTGAGAGGACTAGCTTTGTCTGGCATGAGCAGATGGACAGATACCGGGCTTTTTTTCCCCCCACGAGTGAGTTGGTCTAACGCTTTGGGTCCCCTTTGTAGCATGCTCCTGCCTCCCTCCCTCAGGAGGATCTCAACCAAGAAAAAAGTTCTTCTGTAAGAGTTTCCAGGAGGCTCTTTGAATGCGCTGTTGACGGATAACCTTATTTACCTGGGGCAGAGACCTTCGGTTTCCTGTCCACTGGCCTAAAAGCCTTGATTATGCTGAACCTGGCTGAGCAGCACCAAGACTAAGAAGTCTCTTCTTCCACCCTGAGCTTCTTCTCTTTCTCTATTTAATTTTATTATTTATGTATATACGTGTGTGTGTGTGTGTGTGTGTGTGTGGTGTGTGTGTGTGTGTGTGTGTGTGTGTGTCCATCCACATGTGTTTGTGTGACTGTTTAGGCTTTAGAGCCCCTGGAGCTGGAGTTACAGGTGTTTATGAGCCACCTGCCTGGTCCCGTCCCCTGCTAGTGCTCTCTGCAGCCCTTGTTTTCTCGTTTTGGGTGTTTGGAGAGGACTCTCACCTCTTTGGATAGGGCCTTCAGAGCCAGCAGCATTCCAGGCCCTGGTTCCTTTCAGTAACTCTTAACCAGTGTCAATGTTTACCTGCGTGTTGTAAACCCTCCGAGGGTAGGGGTGGGGAGGAGAGATTTCAAAAGCAGGTGTTCTGTCAGCCAGAGTTAAAACTTAATCTGCTGTTTGGGATGTTTGGGGAGAGGGCTGGGAGGAGGAGCGCACGGTGTTTATAACTCAGCCAGTGCACCTGGAGTTGGATCTTCCCAGCATGCTCCGCAGCTTCTTGGGCCCCTGGAGAAGCAGACTGCCCCCTTTGCTTCCTCCCTCGGCGGGGAAGTCAGTCCGTGGAAAGTGGGAGGACCAGAGCCTGCCAGTCGTTGAAAGGGTGGAAAGGTAAACAAAGGGAAAGTGAAATAACGCCGATCACAAGCGCAGGGCCGCCGAAAATGTCCATTTTCTGAAGGAGTGCAAGAAAGGTTCCAGGCCCCGCGGCACTCAGAATGGCCCAGGGCAGCCCGGAGAGTAGAGGACCCCGGCTACTGCTTAGGGCCCAGGCTTGCAGAAAGAAATACGGTGAACTTCAGAAGAGGGCCTGCAAGACACCCCTTGGAAAGAATCCAAGAGCAAGTCAGACATTCTTTGGAGGGAGGCCACTGACAGGCTGTACCCTTGACCTTCTCCAAGGCTCGGGTTTCTCATTAATAAACCGGAGTGAACACCAGCACCTTCAGAAATTAGTATTATTTCTTGTGTTCACTCAGCACAGAGTTCGGCCATTGTTTATGAGGTCAGTCTTGTTGGTCCCACCGTATGGCACTCAGCATGGGAAGTGCCAGAGAATGAGAGCCTAGGAAGTGACCCTCGGATAAACACTAAGCCTGTCTTCTGGCCCCCCACATTCACAGAAGCCTCTCTGACTTTTCTCTTTCCTCTGTTCACCTGGAAGGAGCTGGGGAGACAGAGAGGAGAAGTGCAGGGTACAAGCGAAGGGGTGCAATGTAGTTGTCTGGGGCCACTGGCAGGAGCAGCAGGGTTTGGGAGTCCTAAGGCTCTATGTTATGTGGAGGAGTTAGTTCCCCTTCACTATCGTTATCTTCTGTGGATAACAGCTAATACCATTTGAGTTCATGCCACCACTCCCTCCTCACCTCTCCTGAGGCCTCACTCATGAGACAGAGGGCCAAGAAGTAGCTGGGTGACTCCAGCCTTTCTCCAATTTGGGGCCATCACAGCGTGCACCTTGCCCGTCCATGGGAGTTCTGACTCAGAACTACAGCTTTTTTGCGACCTCAGCATTTGAGAGCAGGGAAGCCAGCAGCCAGCCTGCACCTCTCCCACTGGAGGCTGAGAGGTTGCGTGAGAATGTGCTGTGGAGGTTCGAAGTTGACAAGTGTGAGGCGAGCTCGGCCTGGTGTGTGCATTCAATGACCTTCAGGAAGCAGAGGCAGGAGGATAAAGACTTCAGGCTAGCCTGAGCAATATGAGGCTTCAAGGATAGTCTGGGCTACTCAAGCACAACTGAATGGTGAGGCAAAATACTAAGAGTTCCAAGACCTGGCAGGCCTGAGAATAATATGCTAAATGCTAAAGGAAAGAAATTTTAAAATGCTCTTGGGGGAGGGGAGAGAAAGAGAGAGAGAGAGAGAGAGAGAGAGAGAGAGAGAGAGAGAGAGCTCTGCTAGAACAAGACTTAGCAAGTTCACAGTAATGCTTGGCCCACAGTGCTGCTGGCCCAGCCTGACCCAGCGCGGGTCCTGATCAGCATGGCCCGCTCTGCTACTGCACTCTGCTTCCTTGGCTCATGCCCGGATTTGAATTTGCACTCTAAGTCAGCTGAGACCCTGGAGTTTTGTGTTTGTTTGGAGACAAGGTTTCATGTATCCCGGACTGGCCTCAAACCTGGTGTGTAGCCAAGGATGACCTTGAACTTCTGACTGAAAGCAGGGCTCTATCTCTCCTTAAGCAGGCACTCTTACCAACTGAGCTACATCCGCAGCCAGGAAAGTGCATGTGCACTATGGTGCCGTCCATCAGTTTCAAGATTAGCTTTTCTTCTAGTCCGTGAACGTTTTTGTATCAGGGTGAGTCTCACAAATGCCCACTGGCTGTCGTTACTAACTTCACATGGATGAATTCCACTGTGCTTGTGATGAATCCAGAGAGCCGTAGCTCTTCCGTTCTCCGGGAAGATTCACTTCAAGATCATTGCAGACAAACCTCTTGTTGGAACACCTTTCTCCTGGGCCTGGTGGCCCTGTAGTGCCAGCTCCCCAGGAAATGGAGGCAGGAGGATTTGCAGGTTGAAGACCGGCATGAACAACTTAATGAGACTTTGCCTAAAATAAATGCTTATTATTTATTTATTTATTTATTTATTTATTTATGGGATTGAAATGCAGGTCAGTGGTAGAAGACGTAGGTATCATGTATAGGGCAATCTCCACTAGTGTAGGTACTTGGGGAGGGGTTTAGGGCGGGGTAATAGTTCTTCTATATTTCCTAGTAAAATCAAACTCCTGAATTCAAGCTCAAAGTAGTTTTCAGTGGCTTGGAAGAAAGTGGGCTAGAGATCTTTTCTCAGGTCCCCTGGAAAGGCGTTACAGGCAGTTGTGAGCTGCCTAATGTGGGGGGCTGGGAATTGAACTCAGGTCCTCTGCAAGAACAGCACGTGCTCTCAACCGCTAGACCATCTCTGGCCTTAGAGATCCTATCTCCAAAACCAAACAAGCAAACAAAAGAGGAACAAAGAGAGAAAGAAGTGCTTCAGTCTCTGTACCACTGAACCGCACAGTCTCTGGTGGCTGGGGACTTTGTCCAGAGCTGAGGATGTGAGGATGGACCCCAGGCTTTGCAGGTGCTAGCGTGACACTTTACCGCTATGACACAGAGATCAGTACTTCAGCTTGCTTGGTTTGTGTCTTTATCTCTTGAGTACACAAAAATACAGTATCATAAAGAGAGCATCGAGGGGGTGGCAAGATGGCTCAGTGGGTAAAGCTCTCACTCCCCGCCTGACCTGAGTTTGAGGCCCGGGACTCTCATGGTGGAAGGAGAGAAGTGAGTTCTGCAAGTTGTTCTGTGAATTCCACACATAAACCCTGGTATACACACACACTAAATATAAATAAGTATGTAGCAAAAGGGCGTGTGCGTGTTTTAAATCATTGAGTTTATAGAGTGCTGCAATGTTTTCTTTTTTAGTTGTGCATATAATATTGTGCATATGTGATGCTTTCTTAGTGAGTGTGTGAATGTATATTTGCTCTCTCTCTCTCTCTCTCTCTGTGTGTGTGTATGTGTGTGTGTGTGTGTGTGTGTGTGTGTGTGTGGTATGCACCCCCACAAGTGTACAAGTGTTTAGAGAGGCCAGAAGACAGCATCCGATGCCCTGGAACTGAAGTTACAGGCAGTTGTGAGCTACCTGATGTGGGTGCTAGGAACAGAATTTGCATCCTCTGTTAGAGAAGCAAGCACTCTTAACCACTGGGCCATCTCTCTATTATTAGGAAATTCTTACAGAAATAGTCCCTTTGCATACAATGCTTTCAACCCTCTGCTGTGGCTCCTGGTATAATGACGATCATGCCCGTGTGCACAGGATTCTCATGGAAGCCTATCTCTGCTCCTGTCTTCAGTCTCTACCCCAGGCTGGCCAGGGGTCTGCCAAGGCACCAGCGTGGCAACCTTTGCCATATAGAGAGCCTTGCAAATGCTGGTCCCTCCATCTTGAATCTTCTTCCTCTCCCCTCCACCTGTGTCTGCCTACACATCCTTCAGTCAGCGTTTAACAGCCTCTCTTTCTGGGGAAGCCGTCCTTCATCTTGAACATCACCACCCCACATCATGCCACTGCGTGCTGCCACCTCGCAGCATCACTCGGCTTACTGTTGTGTCCGTTTTCCCCAGTGCAGCATGCTTTGCATCAGGGAGCCTGGAGCATGTGTGTTGGGCCAGTGAATGAATGAATGACCCTGCTGGCAAGCATTGATGCTTTTTCCCATGAACCAGGGGCAGACCCTACTCTGTAGGAGGGCGGCTGGCTTAGGCTGGCGTTGAAAGCTTCTGAGACCCAGACCACCAGACCAGCAAGGAGGCTGATTGGCAAGATGGAATGCCGCAGGTCCCTCTGGTATCCTGGATACTGAGAGGGTGGGAATGTAAACTGGGCCGAGAGGCTGCATTCTTGAAATTTCCCTGCAGCCTTGAAGGAGACTGAAGGGAAGTGAACCTGACCTTGAAGTTCTTGCCTTTATTCTCCACCCCCACTTGAAAAGAAAAGAAAAATCAAGATAAAGGGTGTAATCGCACAACACATTCTTTGAGTGGGGGGCCTAGCAGCTGGTTCCCAGTCACACCACTCCACTGTCATCCCGGTCCTCCTCTTGCTGGTGCAGGGCAGCAGCCTCAAGACACTCTGTCTCTGACCTCCAAGGAGATGCAGAGGTTCCTGGTGGATGTTTCCGAAGCTCTTGTAGGAGCCTTCCCAGACAGGTCCTATAATGGGATGGTTAGAAGATGGGAGTGTTAACTGTCCCCTTTACTAGTCGCAGACATTCTGGACCTCCCAGCATCCTTGTATACAAGGAATTATTATGCCGTTAGACAAAGGGGGAATTAGAGCTCAAAGAATTGCTGTCACACGGCTCGGGGTGGAAGCGCTGGTGTTTGAACTGGGATCCCTCGCACAACACCCAAGCCTCAGCTCTAACCACTGGGCGACCTTCCCCATCTGTACTACTTACCTGGCCAAGCAGCACAGTTACTTTTCGTCTTTCTGGACTTCATGCTCTTTGGCCCACTTTTGTGTATAAAGCCCGTTGAGGAAGAGAGGGTTAGTCTGGTTCTTGCTAATGCACGACTGATGTTTAGAGCAATGCGTCTTACAGCAGGACCGAGTTCAGCCACAGCTCCATCTACCCGCAGGCAGCCATCAGCTTTCCTGCCTCTGGGAAGAGGGAAGCCTGTGTTGCCCGGGACAGATCGCTTTCCTCTCTGCCCCTCTATCTCCTTGTCTGTTGAATGAAGGCGCTGACTCGCGGATGGGTTCAGAGCTGTGTCTTCAGTTGGGATCCGTGCTGAACGCAGCATGCCAGCCGCGCATGCTCCTGATTCCTGGTCCCTGCTGCCTCAGCCCACCTTGGGAAGTGGGTGGATCCCATTTGTGCGTCTCAGCTGTCTGTGACTTCCCAAAGCCTGCCCCGTGTGAGCAGCTCTGTCGGTCGCTTGTCTGACAAAATACGCGATTAAAAACAACTTAAGGAAGGAAGGGTGTATTTGGCTCCCAGTGGGACTCATAGTAGGTAAGGAAGGCATGGGGGCAGGAGCATATGGTGGCTGGTCACACTGTATCTGCAGACAGACAGACTGACAGACATGAGTGCTCTTTGTCCTGTCCTTTTTATTCAGTCTAAGACCCCAGCCCAGGGAATGACACCACTCACACCCAGTCTAGGTCTGACCACCAAAGCCTTGGGAAGAGGTAACTCTACATTCAGTCAAACCAATGAGGAAAATTGGCCACCGGAGCGGCTCTCTTTGTTTCTGTTATTTCTCGGTCCAGTGAAGGAGCCAAGGAGTATGTGTGTTGTCACTTTTAAGCATAGCACTAGCCTTGTGTGGTCACGTACATCTGTAATCCCATGTATGGTCATGCATGTCTGTAATCCTGTGATACCTGAGGCCGGGGCAGTAGGATCACTGGGAAGTTAATGCTAGCCTAAGTGCCGAAGTAAATTACACGCCAGCCTGGGCTAAAAAAGGGGGGGGGGCATTATTTCAACAAAATCATAACCCCCACAAAACATCAACAGAAGCAAAACATAGTTATCTGGTGAACTCTGGCCTCTTCAGGACCCCAACAGAAGGATCCAAGCTTCTTATGTGTGGAGGACATTTCCTGAACCCAGAAGGGACACATCATTTCACGTGTGCAGAACACACGTTGGTGTTCTGATGTACAGGATATCTCTATGAGTTAGTAGTTGGTGGAGCAGAGCTACTGCTAAGCCCCATTCTTCACATCTCTGTGTCTTGGCTCTGCACCCTATAGCTGGGCGGGATACCCAGCCTGGCTGTGCCTTTGTTTCTCCCATGTGGGAAGAGTAGTGATGACTACCTCAGACCCCAGCTTTCTTTCCTTTTTCTTTAATGTCTTATTTGTTCTTGTTTTATGTGCATTGGCTGTTTTGCTTGCATGGATGTCTTTATGAGGGTGTCAGATCCCCTGGAACTGGAGTTATAGACATTTGTGAGCTGCCATGTGGTTGTTGGGAATTGAACCTAGGTCCTCTGGAAGAGCAACCAGTGCTGCTCTTAACCACTGAGCCATTTCTCCAGCCCCAGATCCCAGTTTTCAATGAGAAAGATACTAGCTATTAAGAAAAAAAAATAGTTGTTTCATTATTTGCTTATATGTTTAGGTGTTTATCTGAGTACATGTGCACACTTATGTTCACATGTGAGTGTAACACCCGAGGAAACCAGAAAGAGGGTGTGGATCCCCTGGAGCTGGAGTTACAGGCAGTTCTGAGCTGCCTGACAAGGGTGCGGGGAACTGAAATCCAGGTCCTCTGCAAGAACAGTACTTGTTAACTGGGAGCAATTCTCCAGCCCCCAACACTAGCTCTTCTACTCTTTCCACCAGCCTCGCTAAGGCACCTGTCAGTCATCTCAGTACGTGGGAGGTTGAGGCAGAAGAATACCAACTCTAGGGTCAGCTGGGGCTATATAATGAGAGTTGTGCAGAAAAGGAAAAAGAGAAAGAAAACCTGCTACAGATATCAATAGCATCTGAAATCCAGAATGATCCAAAACGCAAAATTTTTTGAACACCAATACATGATCTCAAGTTGCAACTTCTACAGGTGACTTCATGTGACAAAGAGGGTAATAGGAGAAACACAGGCACTAGAGATTAATATCTCTATATTAATATAAATATAATATATATAAAATTACGTGTAAGCTATATATAGAAGGTATACATGAAATAGACTTATTTGTTTATTGGTGTATGTGTGTGCATGACGTAGGGGCACACATATGGAGGTCAGAATCTAAAACCCTACAGAGATATTTTTCTCTTTGTATCTTTATTTAGGTTCTGGAGATCAAACCGAGGTCACCAGGTTTATACCACAAACACCTTTACCTGCTGAGCTGCATCACTGACCGAATAGAGGATTTTTTTTTTCTGTGAAACATAAGATTCATTTTAAGCTTAGACCTGGGTTCATTCCCTAAGATGGTTGTGAAATCTGAAACACCTTTGGTCTCAAGAATTTCAGAATACAAGAATCCTCGTGTTAACCTTGATTGTGGAGAATCTGTGGTCTTTCACATACGGCCACAGCTAAAAAAGAACACTGAATTGACCAGCCCTGGGTTAAACAGAGTAACTAGAGTGGCCTCCTAAGGTAGGAAGGTGGCCTCATGTTCCTCCCTCTGGCTGCCCTGGCCACTCTGGCCATCTGTACCCACTGCTGATGGACAGCTCTTCCCACGCTGTCCTGGTTTCCTGAGCCCAGCCCCACAGTTGAAGGAAGAAATATCGTTGTGTTTCTTCTCTCTTAGGCTGTGAGGGACCTCAGGACGAAGTCTTCTACTCAACCTTTGAACAACCCTCGGTGCCTTTTATCTAAAGAAACTGCCATTTTCTCCCCTGTACCCCTCCTCCATCTGGCACAGGTAGCATTGTCTGGAAACATCTTTTGTTGTCATAACCAGGTGGTTCGCCTTGATTAAAGGCAAGGAATGAGGATAAACACCCTATTGTGCATAGGGCAGTCCTACTGTGCATAGGGCAGCCCCCCCACAACAAATAGATCCAGGTCTATGGTCAATAATGTTTCATGATGAAGACCAAGTTCGAAAAGCCCTGAGATACAGGCCGAGTACCCTCTGCCCAGACGCACAGTGATCAACGGGATAGACTTGGCTTGTGTGGATCTTGTGAAGTCTAGAGGGCATGATGAATACTTAAGTGAATTACTGGGTCAGGGAAACAAAGAAATAACAATTGCCAATTGTCACAAGTTCATGAAGGAAGTAAATGATGTCATAGTGGGAAGGAACTAGGGACCAATTAAGATGGCTCATTCAGATAAGAACTTGACCCTTAACCTGGGATCCCAGAGCTCTGGAGTTAACCAGGCTAGAGAGAAAGAGGGTGTGTGGTAGTGCTTGCCTCTGATCTCAGCACTTCAGAGACAGGCAGGATGGGGCTGAGTTTGAGAAGAGCACCCAATTTCAGAACACAGTAGCCCAGTTTCAAAGAAAAACAGATAGCGCACGCACGCGCGTGTGTACACACACACACACACACACACACACACATACACACACACACATGGACTGGGGAAGCAAAGACAAGGATATTATGAATTAGAAGGGATTTTACAATATTAAAAATGCTAGGATAACCAGACTGTGGTGGCACACACTGTTAATCCCAGCGCTCCAGAGGCAGGTGTATCTCTGTGAGTTAGGGCTGTGTTACACAGAGAACCCCTGTTTCAGTGGTGGCAGGGGGCTAGCATAAAGTCAGACATTCGGAAGCAGAGGCAGGCAGAATTCTGTGAGTTTGAGGCCAACCTGGTCTACATAGCAAGTTCCAGAACACTAAAGGCTATATAGCGAGATGCTGTCTCAAACAACAACCAAAAAGGGAGGGAGAACATGCTAGGAGGTGTTAGGAAACCAGGCCTAGACATTAGAAGCACCAGGGAAGCCATTGGCTCCTTAGAAGGTGTGGGGACAGCTAGAATGATATAACTAGAACTTATCAACTGTGCCCTTCATGAAAACCAGTTATAACCTCTGTCTGTGGGAGCGTCCTGAGACGGGGAGAGGGTGGTGGTGGAGCTGCCGCACTGCTGGTTGCATAGGAAGAGAGAAAGCGGGCAGACAGTTTGGAGGACCTGGGTAAGGAGGTCATTTGAGGTTCAAGAGACTGTTATTTGGTTTGTGGTTTTGCTAAGTAGTTCCTGCTTCAAGTCCTGGGTCCTCTGTGTTGGAGACCTTGTTCTGTGGATGTGAAGGCTCAGGGTAGCTAGTGACTTGCCTGGTTCTGCTGCTTATTAGCTGTGTCACCTTAGGGAATGTATGTCACCTTAGCTTCTTCTTCTATAGAGTGGGAAAAATAGAATCCCATTTTGTGTTGGAGATGCTATTTCGAGTTACCCATCAGGAACATGGGGGCATACCTCATGGTGTCGTTAGCCTAGGTAACAGACGCTAGCACGTTTAACTGAATTCTTAAACAGCTCTATCAAGGACTTTCTTTTTTTTCCTATGCTGGACATGGAACTGAGGCCCTGCCCACACTAGGTCAGTGTGGTGGTTTGAATAGGTATGGCCCCTATAGACTCATGTGTTTGAATGTTTGATCCACAGGGAGTGGCGCTGTCAGGAGGTGTGGCTGGTTGGAGTAGGTGTAGCCTTCTTGCAGGCTTTGAGGTCTCAAATGTTCAAGCTACAGCCAGTGTGGCACACAGTCAGGGTCCTTCTGCTGCCTGCGGATCAAGAGGTAGAACCCTCAGTTCCTTCTTCAGCACCATGTCTGCCTGCATGCCACCATGTTTCCCGCCATGATGATAATGGACTAAACCTCTGAAACTATAAGCCACCCCAATTAAATGGTTTTCTTTTATATGAGTTGCGGTGGTCATGGTGTCTCTTCACTGCAATAGATACCCAAACTAAAACAGCCAGTGTGTGTGTGTGTCATAGAGCTATATCCCCACCCTGGAGTCTTTCTGTTTTTAGTCATCGGTATTGTTAATTCATTCATTTCAATCTCATAGTCCAGTGACTTTTAGTATGTTCACAGCATTCTGCAACCATCTTGACACTTACCTTGGGAAGCCTGCATTCCTTAGTTTTTATCTCCAGGTTCTCCTGCCTAGCCGTGGGCAAGTGATAACCCACTGTCTGCTACTGGACATTTCCTCTTCTGAACTTCTCTTCTTCTTCCTTTCTAAAAGCTCATTCATATGCATTTCTGTTTTGTTTTCTTAAATTTTATTTCTTGTTTTGGAGTATGGTATATGTGTGTGTTTGTGTGTACGTGTGTGTGTGTGTACATGAAGAGGCTAGAGAGTCTTCCCCTAATTCTTTCCAATTTAACTTTTTTAGATCTCTCTCTCTCTCTCTCTCTCTCTCTCTCTCTCTCTCTGTGTGTGTGTGTGTGTGTGTGTCTGTGTGTGTGTAGGCATGCACATGCCGTGGCACACATGTAGAAGTCAAAGAACAAATTTTGGGAGTCACTTCTCTCCCTGTGGAGCTTATGGGGATTGAATTTAGACAGTCAGGGTTGTTCAGTAAGCACCTTTGCATTCTGAGCCATCTTGATGGCCTTGTAAAAAGTATTCACTTCTTCTATGGGTATGAGTGTTTTGCCCACATGGATGTCTAGTGCCTTTGAACTCAGATGAGAGAAGACATTAGATTCCCTAGACCTGGAGTTATCGGTCGATGTGAGTCATAGTGTAGGTGCTGGGAACTGAACCTTGGTCCCTTTGCAAGAACAGCAAGTGAGATATCACTCCAGGTCCAGCTGACCTTACATTTTAAGACAGGGTCTCTTACTGACCTGGAGCTCACAGATTGGTTAGACTGTCGGGCCAGGCAGAGCCCAAGATCCGTCCATATTCTATCCTGCATTACCGAGGTTATAGGAACACACTGTTCAGCATGTGCCCTTCTTCTGTGTGCCCTCTTGGGCACTTTCTACCCAGCAGTTATCATGCCGGGGGCCAGACAGACCAGGGAAGTCAGGGCAGACATGCCCCTGCGTGGCTAAGCTTCTAGGATGCAGTACTCAAAGACAACTGTATGAAGGGTGAGGACAGTGGAGAGTTCCAAGATTCAACAGGTGGGGTCTGGAGCTTGTCATCGTCAGATAAGACCGGGGGATGGGGGTTGTGGGCCTTTCAGGGGAGGAGATCTGCAGGATTCCTGTTACCCAGGCAGAGATGAAGTGAAGGAAAACAGCCCCCTCAATGGGGCTCAAGCCCTTGGGAGAAGGGCTGGATGGCCTCTGTCCTTTGAGAAGCCAAGCACTTCCTTAGCCCCCATCTCGGGCACAGGCTGCCTGAGAAAAGTCTCTCCAGTTCAGGCTCCAGGCAGGAATATATCTGACTGTTGGGCATTGCCATTTTCTGTCAGAAAAACGGGTTTTGATCCTTCTTCTCATCTTTAACATCAAAAGGCTGGCATGCTTCAGATCAGAACCGGGCTGGTGCTTTTCATCTCCTGCCCTCTGGGCACTTGGCCTTTCAAATGGTGAGGAAGATCTGCTGCACTTCAGAGGGATTGTGGGTGTCTTTTGCTGTTTTTTTTTTTTTTTTAAATGTATTTTGGAAAAAGTAAAGGTTTCAGTCATCAGATGCAAAACTGGCTGCTGTTTTGGCAAATGGCCCTTCCTTATCCCCTTCTGAGCCATACAGAGGACTTGGTGGCTCATTGAAGGTCAGTAGAAGGAAGCCTTGGTTCCAGCCGTAAAAGCCATCCTCATCCTGGAGCAGGTCTGTATTAGGTACAGAGCTACTGGGATCACCTGTCCCCTTAGACTCTAAGGCTTAGGCTCATGCTGCACTTGCTCCCCGTCAACTCCAGGGCCATCATGTGGGGTGTGATGGTGTAGGATACTGGGATAGAATGCTTCAGCAGACAGTGAGATGTTCCGTCGTGGGGAACCCCGGTGTGCACAGATGCGGAGCGGTGCTGGCACTTCTGGACCTGTTTCCAGGTGTGGGAAAGATTCTCCCCAGCTCCTGAGCAGCTAAGACCTTTGATTCTGAGTTGTGTGCAGACAGGAAGGTGGAGGAGAGACACACAGCCCCGGGTCAATGGAAACTCTAGAAGCCGATGGAGCCAAACAGAGGAGGGCCAATAGAAGATCCAGGTTTTGTTATGTGTTGCATGCTGTGGGTGAATAAAGGAATTATGGGACATGCGCCCCATCTAGGAGTTCACTCAGGGAAGCATCCCCAGGAGCTGTAAGCAGTGACATTGGATTGAGTGCACACCAGCAAAAGTCAAACAGAATGAATACTAGGGCCAAGAAAGGCGAAATGGACCAATTCGGAGTGGGTTAAATGCTTTCAGAAGACTCTCGTAGACATACATCAAGGTGGAGCGGGACACAGTGAGTAGACAAGACACACTACATGACAGATGGGGTTCCTGCGGAGAGAGAATCCCCAAAGAGTAAAGGAGGAGAGCCCGAGAGGTTCAGAGAAGGAAACCATTCTGGATTCATTCTTTCTTTTAAAGGGTTTATTTATTTTTATTTTATGGGTATGAATGACTGCCTATATGAATGTATGTGCACTATATGTGTTTCTGGTACCCTTGGAAGTCAGAAGAGGCCATCAGTCCCCCAGAACTGGAGCTACAGGTAGTTGTGGGCCATCATGTGTCTACTGGGAATCGAACCTGAGTCTTCTGCCATCTCTCTAACCCCTCCTCACAGATTCCTGAGTAAAAATCGAGCTTAGGAAAGTACTGGAGGCTCATACTGGACATGACTGAGGGCCCTGGGTAAAGCCTCTAGGCATTTCCACCCACAGGGCAGTGGGGCTTGACCATGTGTCCACCACCAGTGCCAACGTCAGCACCAGCAGCGAGCAAGAGGCGTTCTTTCTGCAATTGCCTTCCCAAAACGCTTAGGCTCCTGAAACCTTGGGGTTCAACCCTGGGACTACCACCCCAACCCTAAGACCCCAGGGTTCAGCATTTATTTCCATTGTACAGATTGAGCCCCCTACCCAGAATTTACCCGACTTTCCTTCCCTTTCCACTGACGTGAATGATAGTCATTGTTTTGAAAGTCGTGAGTTCCTTTGTTTCAGGGGCGGAATGAAGGGACCTCATTTGATTGGATGTTACCACATGTCTGCCCTTGAAGATTTGTGACACCCCTGCTGATCTGAATGTTAACCATGAAACAGGCTTTCTGCTGTGCCCCCCATTTCCCTATATACTTTCATAACAAACATGATCATCACCCATTTTACAGATGAGGAACACTGAGCCCCACCAAGAGAGGGTAACTTCACAGGGTCACAGAGCGCAGACCCCCCTGACTCTAGAATACCTCTTCCTCCACCACCCTCTCCCCGCTTGCCAGCGGCAGTGTAGATGGCAAAAGAGTCACTGACTTACACTTCAAGGGTTGAATGCTTCTTTCCACGGGCATTATTTCCTGGTTCTCAGGGACTTAGTCTCTTAGAAGCTCTCCCCCCACCCAGTCATTCATGGATGGAATTTCTTAATAGTTCATGCTCTGCTTCCTTGCCCAGCTAGGCATTAAAGAACCCTGCTCGGTATGGTTCTCCCCACCCCCACCCCCTGTAACTAACTCCTGGCTCTTACACAACCCAGCAAAGGGCAGCTCGTGAGGCCTGTCCTTCTGATTGTTTAAACAGAACTCTTCCTAGACTTATTTTCCACCTAGAGTGGCCGCAATAGGGCAGTGGTGACAATGTTCTCATTGTCTCTCTCTCGGGTTTTCTGTGTCAGCAAAGGAGATGTGTTGAATAGCTGGAGGTAGCTTTGCATCTAACTTTTTAAAAAAGAATGCATCCATCTGAAAATACACTACTAGTCTTCAAAACTTTTTGAGTTGTCTTCCCCAATCTTGAGAGAGGTGGGTATCCCAAGGGGAAGAATCGTTGGTTAAAATGGGATCGCGTCTATAATGCCAGCATTCCAGACGCTGGAGTGGGAAGGTCTCAAGTTCAAGGCCAACCTGGCTTCATCCCAAGACCTTGTTTCTTAGCAAACAACAAAGTCTGAGTTCAACAAAGGGACAATATACATAAAGCAAGAGGCATGCCAATCACTCTGGTCTTATGTTATTTACATTACACTATATCCTATATATGCATTGATTTCACATGGTACCCAGTGAATTTGTACAATTACTATATGTCAAGTAAAATCCCAAAGGAAGGAAACTGTAGGTGGGGGAAAAATTCTAGGTTCTATCCCTAAAATGTTCACTGGTGGGTTAAGAAGCCTTGCTGGGCTATGTCATCTGAACTTTGATTTTCTCATCTGTAAATTATGAGGGTGGCTTATGTCCTGCACAATTGGCCTATAGGTCAGAGTAATATAGCAGGTGTTTCCTTCATGGAGGGATACATTACGAAAAGTGCATTGTAAGACAATGTCATCATTGTGTGAGCGCCACAGTATGCTCTTCTGCGTAGACAGTCCAAGGCAGTCACTTGACATGGCCTCTTGTGTCCAAGAGACACAGTAAACAGTGAGATGGGACTGCCGCCCTTGTGACGTGATCTACTGTTTTACAGTAAACTTTCTTATTCAAAAGAAAGAATGTGTAAGCTCTATAATACAGTACTGCAGTGCGGTCAGCTCGTAAACCGGTCAGAGCTGCTTATTGGCATGACCAAATATTGTAGCCCACAGACACCTGAGGGGTGTGTCACACGGCTGTGTGGCATGGCTGCAAGGCCGTCTGTGTAGGAATGGGTCCAGCCCCTCGCTGACTGTAGCGATGCCACACAGCACACGGCTATATTGAGCAGAACTGAAGTGGAGGTTGCAGCTATGATCTGATTTTTTTTTAAATATTTATTTATTATGTATACAATACTCTGTCTGTGTGTATGCCTGCAGGCCAGAAGAGGGCACCAGACCCCATTACAGATGGTTGTGAGCCACCATGTTGTTGCTGGGAATTGAACTCAGGACCTTTGGAAGAGCAGGCAATGCTCTTAACCTCTGAGCCATCTCTCCAGCCCTATGATCTGATTATTGATAAGGCCTACGGCAGTGTTTATTTACTGCAGAAGTATTTTGACACAAGGGCAAAACCTGACAGCTCTTCTCATTTGACTTTTCAGTAGCTCCTAGGGAAGACTGCTTTCCTTTGTGAAATATTAGAAGGGACCACTGTTTTCCTGATAGCCTCTTTTAACCCTTTAGTGTCACTGATACCCTTCCATTCATACGGACCTGTTATCTCAGCATGCTGGCTTCATCTCCTCAACTGTTAACCTCCTCTCTCCTTGGATGTGATTTGAGTAGTTCTTCAACTTCCCTTTCAGCAACTTTGTGAAACCCCGGCTCTCCGAGTACCAGTGATGTACACTGTATTTGCACTGCTTAGACATCTGGCTAACCTGTACGGGCTTCGGCTGGCACTGCTGATGGTCCAGACAGTGTTGTCAGAGGGGGAACGATGCTTGAACAGGCACTGGCTTCATAAGCTCACGTTTTATGGGTCAAACTTTCATATTTTGATGACTATCACTTTACCAAGTAATCTTCTAAGTATGGGGGTGAAACAAACAAACAACAATATCAAAAACCCAAATAACCAGTTTCCAAGTTCCTCATGATGGGAACAGTCTAGATTTGAACCTAAGCCTCTATTTACATAATATCAGTAGTTCTTGATAAGATAGCTTCAATTAGCCACCTGAATAAAGGGAACAGTGTTGTTCACTAATGTGGGGAGTTTCCATAAAGGGTCTATGAAGTAGTTGCAACGAATTTCACCTGATCTTCATGCACACTTCCCACAAAGGCTAAATATGGTCATTCCTAATTAAAGCAAAACAAAAAGGACTTATGTGTGGCCCAGTTTTTCTGTGGTGCTGCAGTTCGTGAATTCTGTAGTATTTTGTAGACTAAGATTTGTACAGCAGGTAGAAGGGATTGAAGACCATACTACAGCCATGATTAGAGTACTGTGTGTTGAGAGGCCCTGTCTCTCCAGGATCCGGTGTGCAGGGGGGAATGATAGCCCTGTCTCGTGGCAACCACACAGATGATGAGCTAGCCTGCAGGTATGTTGGGAATGCCACGGTCCTGGCTATTTTGCCACCTGCAGCCACTGCTCCTGTATTAGGACCGTGCATCTGATATAAAAAGGACAAAGGAGAAGGATGTGGGAGGGGCAGGCTCCTTCAGATGTGCTGGGCTAAGAATCTGAATTTTGCAGGTAGAAAAACCTGGTAACAAGATACTTGCACACACCCTGCACTTAGTAGGCTCCCCTGAAATGCTTACCTGGAGATCAAACATATGGCAGATGCCTGATGTGTCTGAATATCCTGTTTGGCTCTGAGCTGAGAAATTCCAACAAGCCACTGTGGAGAAACCTCTCCAAAGAATTAGCATTAGTTAAAGAGTAAAAATCAGTGACCTCCCGGGGCTCAAGTTTGGTATGCTGTCCCAGTGAGATGGGTGGCAGCTTAGAAGTGATTGTTGGCTGTGCCTTTGTAAGGTGACACAGACATTTGGTTCTATGTATTTTGAGGTATGCTGCTTGGTTTGTGCCAGGTCCTGTGTTTCATCTAATCATCTCCCAAGGTTCTTCCTCTTGGACACGGGAGCACCAGGCAGACATTCTAGAGATAATTTCAGTCTCAGGGACCAGGCAGGTAGGAAGAGCGGAGTAAAGCAGAGGGGATAGGTTCTCCTTTGACAGTCGTGGTTTCCCTTATCCCCACAAAGTTAATCTAAGTCTGACACTGGATTTGCATGCAGTCTGGACTCTACCTCCTTCTCCTGGCATGGGGGTTCAGGGTGTGGTCCTTGGAAACCACCTCCAGGCATCGGCCAAACCCTACCCACTGAGCACCAGATCCTCCCCAGAAGCCAAGGTCAGGGTCTGTCCAGGTCAACTACACTGATGTTGGTGTGCTGCAGCTATGCTATTGTAGACAGCTGGAGCTCTTGACTTAGTGGAGTAAGATCACTGGCCCTCCTGGGTCAACCGCAGAAGGAAGGGCTTTTGTGGTTAATATCAGCTTGACAGAATTTAGGATCGCCTGGGATACAAACCTCTGGCTGTACCTGTATGACTTATTGAGACTTGGTTCACTGAGGTGGGAGACCCTCCTTAACTGGGGCCCTGGACTAAATAAAAGGTGAAAGCAAGTTGAACACTACTAGCTTCCTGCCCGCGACTAGCTAACCTTCTGCTCCTGCCGCCATGCCTCCCTTACCACTATGGCCCCTCCAGACATAAACCAAAGTAAACCTTTTCTCCCTTGTTGCTTTTGTGGGAGTATTTTGTTGTGGAAATATGGAAAGTAATACAGAGCTCCTCTGGGGCTGCTCCTCAGTTTACCCAACAGACTAGGAGAGGTCCATATCCCAGTGTTCCCCACGCTCCACTCAACCACGCTGGAATATGGAGCTTGGCAGCCCCAGCATCTTGTTGCACCTCCTCCGATATGCCATCGAGAGTGAGGTTTGCTCCTTCCCTTGGGGACTGTCTTTGGGTCGCCCACTGAAGTAGCGCCACATCCCTCCTTTACCATTCAGGTAGCTCATGCCCCGTGAGCCTTCTCTTTTCCCTCTGCAGCTGTTGGTGTCAGGGCTGTTTCATTACCAGCCTGGGGATATCTGGTGACGTTTGTTCTAAGCGTTTTTCATTCTCTGAGACAGAGTCTCACCCTGTACATCAGACTGTCTTGGAATTTGCTATTTCCAACATCAACCTCCTAACGCTGGGATGACAGGCATGTACCACCACACCGTATGTACTTGCTATCCTTATTATAGATCAAGAATAATTCTGGCCACTGGCCAGTGGCGGGCATGGCAGTGTCTGGTCTTAATCTCTGCCTTTACATACGAACATGAGTCCTAACTGGATCTGGGTGGGCAGTGGTGTCTTGATCAGGTGACAGCCATTTAATTGTTCAACAAATATATCTACCACGTAAAGGAGCACTGAATACCACTTCATGCAAATGCTACGCAAATCCCCAAGAGTCTTGAACTGTCATATTCTTCCCGTCCCTGAGGTCACTCCGCCACAGTACACAGGACACACAGCTGGCAAGTGGCAGCCCTGGCTTCTGTGTTTAGGACATGACATGCATGTGTGTGTGTGTGTGCACGTGCGTGCGCACTTGCTCGTGCATGTGAATGTGTGTGTATATGGATATAAGACTGGGTAGCAAAAGCTCATAGATCAAGGCCATCACCCTAACCCCCTCTCCTGTCTTCCTCCCAGCGAGGGGCATATCCCCAGGATGTTTGCAGGCTTATTCCGCCTGGGCAGTTACCCAGGCTTCTTTAATCCACAGCCGGATGGGGACTGCTGCTGGCAGAGAGAAGGGCCACACATCATTGTCCCTTTCACTGAAGCACACCTCTCAAGAAGTTCCGGGTTGGGGCGGGAGCTTGGCTGCAAACACAGGCCAGCCATTATGCCACTTCAACAAGCCAGACGAGACCTACACATCTTGCCAGCTGGGGGTGATGGCCATCACAAACAAGAGCTTCTCCAAGGAGGAAATACAAAGGCTCCATCCGGAGGGCTGGGATGAGGAGGTCCGAAGTGTAGCTGTCTGGTCAGGGTCCGCTGGAGAAACACAAAGGAGAAAATGATCAACCCAGGAAAGCTCTTCCTGAATGTGGCCTAGCAGGAATTTGGTTGGGGTGGGGCTTAAGGTAGCAAGCCCCCAAAACTGTGGTCTGGATCTTTTGCTTGGGGGAAATGTGAAGAAGGGGTTTTCTCTCCCGGAGATGAAATTGCTGAGTGGTGTGAAAATGCCCTGCTAATCTACCTGGATTGCTGCATGTGCCAGTTGTCCCAGCTGGTATTGCATGCCGTCCTATACCTCCCTGCCACGCTGTTAGTATTCCCATTCTACCTAGGAGAAAATGAAGCAAAGCGGGGTTTACTGATACGCCCAAGGCTCTAGAATTGTTCATGCTGGCGCTGTCCACAGTGGGATGATTGACACTTCTTTCTAAAAGCCTTGTCAGTACTAGGTTTTCACAACTGTGTCCCAGCAGATGGCTACACAGCCTTGGCCTCTCCTTGAACTCAGCCCTGCCCGGTTGCCTTAGTGACACTTAAAGTTCTCACCACCTGGCAAGGATTGCCCAAGGACACACTGTGAGAGAGGGTACCAGGCTGAGACTTCTACCTAGTCTGCTTTGCAACACATTGTAGGACCACCACTGTCTTCCTTTTCAGAACCCTGACGCGGCTCTTCTTATTTGAACCTCAGTCTCTTTGTTTCAACCCCCCCCCCGCCCTTTGCTGTGTGTGTGTGTGTGTGTGTGTGTGTGTGTGTGTGTGTGTATACGTGCAGGTTAGACTGTGAATGTGAGCATACCATTGCACACACGTGCAGGTCAGTGGGCAAGCACAGGTTTCGGTACCCACCTTCTCCCTTGTTTGAGACCAGATAGCTAACAGTTTCTGGTTGCTGGTATCAGGTCAGCTCATTTGCCAGCTTCAGGGATTCTCAGACCCAGGCCCAGCTTTCTGGGCACTGGGAATCTGAACTCAGGTCGTCATGTGCGTGTGGCAGACATTTCCGCTGAGCTGTCTCATTGGCCCATTTCATTCTGTCTTGTTGTGTCTTCAGGAGGAGGAAGAGCAAGGCTAGCGGCAAACTTCACTGCTGCTTTTATTTTTGCAAGGGTTAGCCTGGACCATCAGTCCCAAGTCTGTGGCCATCATCCTTGGTAGCTTTTGGTTACCTCAAAGTAGTCTTTTGTCCGGCAGACAGGATGGTGATCCAGACAGACATACTTTCCTGGGCCCCCCAGATGCCTGCTCTCCTCCACCTGATTCACCACCCAAGCCCAGGTCCTTCCTCTGAAATCTCATACAGGAGCCTCAGCCAAGGAGGATATTAAATGCTAGAGGAGTACATTGGTTCACACCCTGGACAAGTCTAAGAGACATCACTTTAAAGCAGGATTCTGTTACTATCTCCAAGAGCACCCTCCTTTCTCCCTCTCTTCTCTCTGCCTGCTGCTGTACTGGTCCACTTTGTCTATGTAGTCTTCTGGGATTCAAGGAATGTGCAAAAGTTGGTGTCTCTTCACAGCTTTTTAGCAGTGTTCTGTTTTTCTGCACCCCAACGTGCAGAGCGTCTGCACTGTTTCTGTGCCCAGTCCCACCGGCCCACTCTCCCTAGCCTATGTATACCTAAATCTTATTACTGCTGTTTGGTAATTGTGCCCAGCTATAAAATCTGTGTGCGCAGTGACCTGGCCTGGCCCTTGAGACACTCTGCCGAGCTCCCACACTCTGTGCAGTGAGTGACTTCCACAGAGGCGACTGTGGAAGAAGGAGCTGGAGTTCTGGAGTCAGGCAGATTTGGGTCCAGATTTCAGAGACTCACTTCTCAGGAGTGGAGACAGGAGGATCAGGAGTTTGAAGTCATCCTAGACTACATTGTGCATATGTGTGTGTGCACTTACGTGTGTGTGTGTGTGTGTGTGTGTATAGCAGCATATGTGGGGTTCTTTACTGTTGGTTTTAGGCATCCCCTGGGGTCTTGGAATGTGTTTGCATTGATTCCTGTTTCACTATGTGACCCACACACAGTGTTTCAGAAGCTACCTGACGGATGCCCACCCCAGCTCTGCCCTGTTCCAGCTGGAGTGCCCTGTGTATCTGCCATGTGGATGATGTTTAGTCATGCAGGCTGGTGTCTTCTCACAGGGATGATGGTGAACATGAGTCAGGATGTATAGTAGCACATGGTGATGCCGTCCAGGAGGAAGCTTTGCTGTCACCTGACCGGTCAAGTGAAGTCACCATCTCACAAGCAATTGAGTGAACTGAAACTTGAAGCCAGACCTCCGTGTCCCGAAGCCTACGTTCTTTTCATTGGCAGCCTCCGTGGCTCTGAGACCCCGTCCAGGGGCCCAGGACATTCTTCTCATGCTGATGCTTCTTATCCTTGACCTCCCAGACCACACACACACACACGCACGCACACATACACGCACTTACATGTTTTCTGAGAGGCCCTGTGACCCTGAGGTAATTCTTGCCCTTTGCAAGTGAAGGTTCCTAAGTAAAGAAACAAGACTCTCCTATGGGCAAACAACAGCCCACAGCCCTGCCCCTGGGTCAGGCTGCTGCAGGACTATGCCCCTAGACTCCAGCCTTACTCCATTGGCTGCCACCCTTCCCCTGACAGTCTTTGCAAAGGGCAGGTGTTTTCCAGTTTGCTGGGGGACATGGAGAAGAATGAGATTCCAGAGTGAACCATTCTGTGGCCTGTAGCAGGCCCAGGAGTGAAGCTGTGTCCTTCATGTCTCTGGAAGCCTCTGTAGAAATGATCCTACAAGTGTGAGATATTTGAAGAGAAAAGAGAGAAAGTGGAGCCCCTGAAGTCTAAGATTTCCCTCTTGGAGAAGGATGCACGCATGTCTTCTGCTGTTTCTCTGCTCATGCCTGTCAGTGGGCAAGCTCCATGCCGGGACTTAAGCTGGACCACACTAAGGCTGTGGTGAAATATAGATGTGCCTCCGAGGGAAAGACAGTCAATATAGCAATAAACACGATGACAGACAGACAGCCAAAGGAAAGGGGAGGCCCACTTAGGGGCTGCCTAGCGAAGGCCTTGTAGGAAGAGGCCTTTCAGCTGTGAGCTAACGAGCAGAAGGAAAGGCTCTTGTAAAAGGTGGATGAATTCGTGGACAGTCCACAGCAGCACCCAGTGCGTGGAGACCTGTGTGAGTGAAAGCTGAGAGTTTCAAGTGTTCTTACTGTGGTCTGAGAAGTGAGGGGCGTGTCCTAGGAGGGGAGGAAAGGCTTAGGCAGGGAGACGGCACAGACCCAAGCAAGGAATCTTGAGTCTCATCTAGTATGGGCGGGAAAACATCGAAGGATGGAGAGCGAGATGATGCCAAGATAGAGTAGTTACCTGGTTTTCTTTATTGTGGAGAGGGCAGAGGGAGCGAACAGGATGAAGGGAGTGGAAGATCTGGAAAATATCAACAGCTAGGGGCTGGGGGCAGAGTGAGCAGGGGGAGACAGGTGTCAAAGGTGCTCTTGGGGGAAGGAACCCGTGAAGACAATCTAGGGTGCTCTTGAGAATCCGCTAGGTGACAGTCCAGGTGAAGTCTAGAAAAGGGAGCACAGGGATTGGTCCTGCACCCCTGTAGGATGAAGAGGTGGGGGAGGGGAGCAGGGCAGAAGGAGCAGGAGCAGAGGGAGACTGTGGACCCATACACTGGCACTATATCAGATTTCTTCTTTTCCACCGTGAAATCTTGCATGTGTGCTCTACCTTAGGCATGGAGAGAAAGTCTTGCACATTGCTTGAGCCAGGGCTGTTCTTTGCAGGGATGTGCTGTGTAGGCAACGGGCCTGACCCAAGCTGGGGAAGCAGGGCCCTGTGGTTCCAAAACCTACACTTGTTCCCCTGGCCTCTGGGCTCTTGTGTGTTGTGGGTGTCCAGGAGAGGAGCCAGGGACATCAGTGTCAGGTGAGGGTCACCCAAGTCAGCCAGGCTGCATGAGCTCCCTGCCCCACATCCTATGCCAATCCAAGGATCCCATGTGGGGGCAGAATCAGCCTTGACTCCAATGTAATTGACACCTACATTCAATCTCCAGGATCCTTTCCACATCCCGCCCCTTCCCTCAAGACGCTTGAGCACAGCCATCCAAGGGCTAGAGACCAGGTGCCAAGATGGGTTTGTTACTTCTGCCCGAGGATGATTTCACTGATGCAAATGAAACAGGAGGACAGACAGAAGCTCTGTAAGCTCCCTAGGGGCTAGTGGCTCCTGGGGGAAGCATGCTTCTCTAGTTACCAGCTGGGAAAGGGGGAGAGGCCCTTGGGGATAATTCATGGGGAAGGAGATTGGGAGGGGACTGAGCAGTAGGGCCAGAGTTCAAGCGACCCACATCCAACCCTGGTACAAAACAGGCAGCCAGGAGCCATGTCGCATAGGAGGGTCTCTGGATGTCTCTTGGCTGTCTGCAAGATGGAGAGATGATAAGGAGGGTCACAATGTGGCTGCCGTGATGATTATTTGAGAATCAGATAATGATAGAAGGCAGAAACACTTGGACTTGCCTTTGTTAGGACCTGAGAACATTGCTGGGAGTTCCAATGAAATGTCTCTTACTTTCTTTAAGAATTTATTTATTCCCTCAGCAGATGCTCAGATACTTAGGTTGTGTCATGAGAATCTTCTGGAGTTGACAACATATGGGCAGACAGTAAAAGCGAAGCAAATGTGTTGTAAAAAATTCACTTTCCTTTAGTCTCTGGGACCCGCTGAGCCCTGCTGAGTTGATTGTGTGAGCAGTGTTCTTCTGGTGTCCTTGATCCTCTGGTTCCTGCCATCCTTCCTCACCCCTCTTCTGCATGGCTCCCCTGGCTCCGCCTGGCTTTTGGCTGTGGGTCTCTGCATCTGCTCCCATCAGTTGCTGAAGGACACCTCTCTGATAAAACAACAACCACAGACCCTGTCCATACTTGGTCTGTCTGACCTAGGTCCTCTGCATATATGTTATGGTTGTAGCTGGGTGATCTTGTGGGACTTCTAACAGTGAGAGTTGGGGTGGTGTCTGACTCGTTTGCCTGTTCTTGGGACCCTTTTCCTCCTACTGGATTGTCTTATCCAGCCTTGATCTGATGAGTTTTGCCTAGTTCTATTATAACTTGTTACACTGTGATCGGTTCATATTCCTAGGAGGCCTGTTCTTTTTCTTTTCCTTTCTTTCTTTCTCTCTCTCTCTCTCTCTCTCTCTCTTCTTCCTCCTCCTCCTCCTCCTCCTCCTCCTCCTCCTCCTCTTCTTCTTCTTCGAAGAGAAACATAAGAAGAATGGGTCTGGGGAAGAGGGGAGGTGTGGAGAGGACCAGAAAGAGTGGAGAGAGTAGAGGGAGGGGAGATTTCAGGGTGTAATGTAGGAGAAAAGAACAAAAGAAGAACAAAAATCTAAATATCAAGAAAATAAATATTCAGCTGGGCCGTGGTGGCACACACCTTTAATCCCAGCACTCAGGAGACAGAGGCAGGTGGATCTCTGTGAGTTCAATGCCAGCCTGGTCTACAAAGTGAATTCCAGAACAGCCAAGACTGTTACACAGAGAAACCCTGTCTCAACCCCCCCCCCTAAAAAAAAAAAGAAGAAAAGAAAAGAAAAAAGCCTTCCAAACCCAAGTAAACAGGTGTCCAGGCAGGGAAAGAAAGGGTATCTGGACATCAAGATAAATTTGAGCTGTCCTGAGTCACCATTATTCCAAGGGCTGAGTGGTTCATGCGAGTGGGTGCAAATGTCCCCAATACCACATATTCCTAGCCATGGCCTCACCAATTATTATTGTCACAGGCTGAGCAGATCTTTGTCAGCTGTTTGACACACAGTCATACAGGCTGGCTGCTCCCACTGTGTTTCCCTCCCCCAGCTCTCTCCCAGCAGAGCCAGACGGTTCGTGATCTG
Source organism: Microtus oregoni (assembly GCF_018167655.1). Classification (NCBI taxonomy): domain Eukaryota; kingdom Metazoa; phylum Chordata; class Mammalia; order Rodentia; family Cricetidae; genus Microtus; species Microtus oregoni. The sequence continues at coordinate 12,421,245 of NW_024543086.1, forward strand.
GGGACATTGCTATTGGTTTCTTTGTCTATTTTCTATGTTCTTTACACGCAGGTGTCCAAGGAAAAGCATGCAGAAATGATTCCCAGGTTTCCTCTCCCATCAGGCCAGGCATGCTGCAGGGTAGGAGAGCAGGAGCAACACCAGGGTTCCCGCTGCCTGGTGACCCCTTCTCGGCAGGGCCAAGTAACTATTGTTCAGGAGGTAGTTCTTTCTCTGAAATAAAGTTTATTTTCACCATGGTTGAATTAGTTACTGTTTTTTTACTGTAATAAAACACCACGGCCGAAAGCAACTTATGGAGGATAAGGTTTATTTTGGTTTATGGTTCCAGAGGGACAATCCATATAGGTAGGAGCACGTGGAGCAGGAAGCTGAGCAATCACATCTCGGCCACAAACAGGAAGCAAAGAGCAAAACCGAAAGTGGGGTCAGGATATAAACCCCCAAAGGCCACCCCTCAGTGATGTGCTTCCTCCAGCAATGCACCCCAAACAGTACCGCCAACTGGGAACCAAGTACCCGAGCCTAGAGGGAATATTTCTTATTCAAACCGCCACAGTACTTCTACCGTTTCTTCTTTCCTACTTAAGTAGAGTTAGTGCTTTCCTAAAATATTTGATACCAGAAGTGTTCCAAATTTTAGATTTTTGTAGATCTGTAAATATTTGTATACACATTAATGAGCAGCCTGAGGACCAGGGATTTTCGATTTAGAACAAGCCTAAATATAAAATTTACATGTTTCCTGTGCTCTTTACATGTCCAGGAAGAGCAGAACCTTGCTTGGTATTTTTATTATAACTCCTTTAGACCCCAACTTGCCACATAAGGCCGGGAGTGGATTTTTTTCAGTGTTTGGTGTCATGTTGATGGTCAACAAGTTTCAGCCAGGTACAGAGGCACACACCTGTGATCCCAGCACCGGGGGAAACTGAGGAAAGACAATATAGAGTTACAAGGATAGTCTGGGCTATGATAGCAAGCCCCTGTTTTGGTGGAAAGAAGAAAAGAATTAGCTGCAGATTTTGGTTTCTTTCCAACCTCTCAATTATGGGTGGATTTTTGTGGAAAAAAAATTGAATGAATTTTAAAATTTTGTTTATTTGTGTGTGTGTTCACGTGTACCACATGTCTGAAGGTACTTGTAGGGGACAATAGAGGATATCATATACCCTTGGATTAGATTTTTCAGGTGGTTGAGCTGCCCGGTGTGGGCGCTGGGAACTGAACTCAGGCAGCCCATGCTCTTAATCGAGCCAGCTCTTCAGCCCCTGGAATGATTTTTTTGCATGAAGAGATTACAGTAAGAGATTCTGAATAGAAGGACTAAAATTGGGTAGAGAACTATTTTCAACCTTTTCAAGTTTATTTATTTTTCATAATTCTGGTTATAAACGCACATACACAAAAGCAAGCAAACAAAACCCCTAAATCTTATCCCCACTCACTGAAAAGCAAATCTAATCAGCATGTTGACGTTTTTGCTTCTAAACCATCAGCATTTGGGGCATTTTTCTGGCAGGAAGGTCTGATCACTTGTCTCCTGTTTCTTAAGTTTCTTGTAAAATCCTATACTGTAAGGGTTTCCTATGCCACTCAGAAAACCTTATTCCAAACAGTCAAATGTCTGATAATAGCCATTATCAACCCTACGTTCTCTAAATATTGAGGCTGGTTTCATTATCTCCCCATGATAAAATGTAAGGCTTGGAAGGGCAGGTTTGCAGCTGGAACTGAATCTTGGGCCTCACCCATGCCAGGCAATTCTCTACCACTGAGCGGTATCCCCAGACCCTGTTCCTATGATAAGTAATGTTATGTTGAATTTTTTTTTGTGTGTATATAAATCTTTCCACCTAAGTAGTAAGAAAGTACGGGGGGGGGAATGTATAACTGAGAATTGAACCCAGGACCTCATGCATGCTAGGCAAGGCTTCTATCCCTGAACCATATCTCAATAGCAATTCACTGATGCAAGTGAGGTTCTTTAGAACCCACCCCTTCTAGATCCTTCTCTGACTTTTCTTTTATTGGTCATCAGTAGTGAGTGCTACTCCTAAGTTGGCTTTTGAAACTGAGCGTCTCCTACTTAGCTAATGAACTTTTCCTGCTTTCTAGTCTCCCTCAGCCAGCTCCCTTCCCTGCAAAAGTCACCCCTTTATTTTTCCTTCTTTCCAGACATTATAAAGGGAGGCCCCTTCGAGGAATTATTCCTAATTGCATGGTATTTTACAAACCCCCTCTTTCTGGTCACCCCGTTCTATCGAGTCAGCTGTTCCATTCACTCTCTGAGCAGCCGCGAAGACCCAAATTCAAATCTGCAATCGCCTCTAAATAGCCAAGTGACCTCAATCAGCCTAACACGGCTTCAGGAAGGCGCCATCTGTACCAGGCAACTGTAAAAGGAACCGTGGGACAAGACTGTCGCATGAACTTCACAGCACAGCACATATAAAGTCCTGAGCAACTGTTAGTGCTGTGTCTGTGTCCCCAAGGAGAAAGAAACATGGAAGCCAACTCTCCATGATTGCATATGACAAAAGGACATCGTGAATACCTGTCCTGGGGGAAGGACCGGACCAAGGTCTCCTAGGTGAAGACAAGCAATCATGTCACAGTGCCGCTCCCATCATTAGTAAAGGGCAGTGTTTGAGACTTGGGATTGCATGCCTGCATCAAGCCTGTCAGACATACCCTATCATGCCCAGACCCTAGGTAGGTTCACAGATGGCTCCATGGTGCCTCTGCCATGCTCAGGAGATCTCAGAGGGAACACTGGGATCAGCTGGTCTCTGTCCTACCCAAATGAATCCCAGCTGGAAGCTCATGGAATATGAGAAATGCCATGCGGTCTCTCCTGTGTATTCGAGATCTCCACAGCCATTGTGTGGTCTCCCTCTTTCTTCCCCCTGCCCTTCCTAGGCCAATTGGAAATGCAGACATTCTCTCCTGGCACTGGAGCTATATGAGTCTGCCAACCGTGTGCAGGTCTTTTTTTCCGTGGGGCTCACCATCTGGAGTGGCATCCTGCCTTCCTTGTGGTCGTGTGCATGTGCGTGTGTGTACGTGCACTCATGAGTGCACAGGCCAGGGTATTGTGTTCCCTGTCTGCGCTTGAGCAAGCACCCACCGAGAGGACAATGCCCTAAAGTCATCCTTGCAGTGAGAATGAATAATTCATACTGTATCTACCTCTTTCCAGGGCTTCCCAAAATAGCCATTTTAATTGTTCATGTGCTGCGCTGCTGACTTTAATGGAGTTGCCTTCAGCTCAGAACACTTTGGTGTTTCATGTTGACTTAACGGTCGGTCAGGCTTCCCTTCGGAAGTAACCTCCTATTCATTTTCTTCTTTAGAAAGAAATGATGGGGGAATTAAAATCATACTTTTTAGAAGGAAAAACCATTTTCTTTTCGATTGTTCTGTTAATCTCCTCTTTAACCTGTTCCCATTGACCTCTATGGTCCTAAAAATTAATTAAGAAGGAACTGGATAGGTAGGTCATATAGATTTCCTGGCCCCCATCAGTCTATGCTCTGTGGTGTGGTCAGCAAACACTTGGGAATCTACAGACTACTGTTTTTTTCCCACTGGAGCTGGCTCAAGCCCATGAGAGGAGCCATGTGTGCTGTAAGAGGCAGAGCTAGGAGAGTGGGGCTATCTAAGCCTTTGGGAGCCCAGTAGATTACATTACAAGCTCCAGGTGCCAGACATGGTACTGCAGGGTTTGATGTCTCCCTGATGGATTTTGGTTTTGCTTTAGTATGTCCTGGCTAGGTTTAATTGTCAGAGTCTCATGAGAAGAGGGAACCTCAATTGAAGAATTGCCCAGATCAGACTGGACTGTGACCACGTCTGTGAAAGATTAGCTTGATTGATGATTGATGTGGGTTGGCCCAGCCCACTGTTGGTGTCACCATCCTTAGGCCGGTGGGTCTGGGATATATAAGAAAGCAGGTTGAACATACATCAGTGAGCAAGCCAGTAAGCAGGATTCCTCCAAAGGTTCCTGCTGCTAGGTTTCTACCTTGAGTTCCTGTTCTCACTTTCATCGTTGATGACTTGTGACCTGGAAGTGTAAGCCAAATAAACCCATCCCTCAAGTTGCTTTTGGTTAGCGTTTTATCATAGCAACAAAGAAGCAAACAGAACTGTGTGATTATTGTATTCCCTGATCCTTCCCTTTTGGATTAGGAATGCTTACTCTGTGCCATTGTATGTTAGAAGTGTGTCACTTAGTTCTGATTTTATAGGTTTTATAGTTCACAGTTAAGAGACTTTGCCCTTTTAAAGTCAGAACTGTCAATGGATTTGGGAACTTTTAAAGTTGGATTGTAGTTTATGTTATGAGATAAGCCTGAGACTTTGGGGACAATGAACAGAAGGCTATGGCTTTAAATTGATGGGTTTGAGTGTCAAGTTAACAAAAGATGGAGTTGTGGTAGCTACTTTTTGTTTGTTTTTGGTTTTTCTTTCTTTTTTACATAATTCTTTATTGATATTTTTGGGGAATTTTTATCTTGCACCCCAATTCTGCTCACCTCCTAGCCCCTCTATATCTTCCTCTCATCCCGGCAGCATGCCCCCCCAAAGTTAATTAAAAACTAAGCAAAAAAAAAATTACCTCTCTCCTCCCTCTTTCCAACACCTCTTCAATCATCCTAGTGGCATTGGGAGCGGCAACATGTCACCACCACCACCAATTAAATAGTTTTAATTGCCAACTTGATACTGTGTATTGACACTCTTGAGAAGAGCCTCTCAATGAGGAGTTGTTTAGATTAGGTTGTCCTGTATGGGTGCTTTATGAGGAATTTCCTTTTATCAAAATATTTTTTATTTTTTGTAATTATGAGAGTTTATGGGGTAAGGGGTGGGTATGTGCACACGAGAACAGGTACCCTGAAAGGCCAGAGGTATTGGATCTCCATGGAGCTGGAGTTACAGGTGGTTTTGAGCTGTCGAATATGGGTGCCAGGAATAAAACTTGGGTCCTCTGGAAGAGCGATATGTGTGCTCTGAGCTGTTCTCCAGCCGCCATTTTCTTAATTCTCTTCATGAAGTGAAAAGACCCGCCCTGAACACAGGCAGCACCATTTCCTGGGCTGGTGGCTGGACCGGTGAAAGGGAGAGCCAGCTGAATACCAGCAAGCGTGCTTTAACTCACAGCTGTCTGCTCTGAGGGGGTCACGTGATCAGCTCTCTCAAGCTTCTGCCGCTGTGATTTTGCTACCATGATGCATAGGAACCTGGAGTCGTGAGCTAAATATGCCCTTTCTCCTTTAAGTTGCTTTCGTTGGGATATTTTACCATAGCAACAGGAAAAGACAAAGAACAGATGCTTATGAGTCCTATTGGGAACTCGGTATTTACACACAGAATACACAGTACAGTATAGAGTATATAAGGCAGTACTTACATTGCAACCATAAAGCTATGAACCACTGTTTTTAGATTAATCACCCTGTTTGTATCATACTTGCTAAAAGAAGGAGAAGAACGAAACCTTTCAAACTTGGATATTTATTATTTAAGGGGAGGAGGAGGGGGTGTAGGGTCTCATGTCCTCCAGGCTAGCCTTGAACTCGCTGTGTAGCAGAGGGTAGCCTCCTAAGTCCTGGGGTTACAGGTATGTGCAACTGTGTGGAGTTAAACTGAGGTGTTTGTTTTAATTAACACACCAATATGTAGAGAAACACAAAGGAACACATGTGTGAAATCAAGCTCCCGTGGCCCTAAGACATGTTCAGAACCGATTCTTTTCGCTGATCTTTTCACTGAGTTGCTGATATCTGTGCTTTTGACCTTGTCCTTTGTGGTACTGGCACGGCCTTGTTATCTGGCCCCTTACAGGAACTTGAGCTCCGGCTGCTGGGTTCCAGTGGCTGCTTGGCACTTGTGGGGTGTTAACCTACTTTCAGGCCAGCGTTAGGAATGTCGCTTGACAGGTCTGCTCACTGCCTCCTCCGCCCTCTCCCAGCACGCGGCTCCTGGGAGTTGAAAGAGCTCCACTCTTACCTGTGGCATGTTATCCCAAGCCTGTGACATCCATTCCACCAGGGGCTACGCTGGTGTCATGGTACCTGTGCTCACACGGGCGGGTGTTTCTTTGAGGGTGCAGCCTGGGTGACAGTGGTGGCGCGGTGCCAGCGTTAGTCATACGCAGTTCCAGAGATGCTGGACGTGCTTTAACATGGGCATCTCAGAGTCAATGACATGGAAGACTGTGGACGGACCATGGGCAAGGCCTGGTCCTTAATGAACTTTATGAAATTCAGCTCGTCTTTTCACTGCTTTCCCATTGGCTAATATGCAGGGGGGCAGGTGTCTGGCTCATCAAATCACCATGAAGATGAAGGACATGATTTGCTTTCTGTACACTGTATACAGTCCAATGTTTGGACTTAATTGGCCTTGAGAATACGTTGTGGTCAGGTGTGTGTGGGGGGGGAGGGTGCATGTGTGTACATGTGCATGTGCAGGTATGAGCTCCTGATGGAGGAGGGATAAAAGATCCCCTCTTCTGTTACTCGCTGTCTTTTTCTCTTGAGCTAGTTAGCGTCTCTCGCCTCACCTGGAGCTAACCATTTCATAGCTAGGCTGACAGCCACTCAGCCCCAAGTCCCGGCAATAGCTCCTCCTGTTTGCCCTCTCCCTCAACACTGAGTTCTTACAGGCCTGTGCAGCCACATGAGCCATGGGGACACACACGCAGGTTCTCATGCTCGCTCAGAAAGCGTTCTTACCCATGCAACCATCTCTCCAGCCCTTGTTCTCACTTGGAAGTAGGGTCGTAACTGTGCAGCACATGTTGGCCTAGAATTTATGTCAATCCTCCTGCCTCAACCTCCCAAATACTGGAACTACAGGAATGCACCACCACACCAGGCCTTAAAATGTTTTAATTATAGCTTACTCCTTTTCTGCCTCACAATGCCCTCGACCTTTGGGAGAGGCAGTTACTAGCGTTAGAGCTGATGCCCACAAAGAGGGCCATAGAGATGTCACATTCCAGCTTCCTCACTGCCCAGAAAAAGTGGGTGTTTGACTAAAGACAGGATTCGGATTCAGATGTCACTCCTCTCCCAGGGCTCCATCTGAGTCACACCAGCATGAGAGAGGCCCTGGGCAGATGGGTCCCAGGGAGGGAAGCAGGGACCAGTTTTCTTCATAGAGGATCTGTTTCCCAGGTGGTGATGCTAGAGTGAGCTAGCAATCTGATAAGATTCTGGAGTGGCTCTATTTCAGGGACTAATGGAGGGCTAGGGTAGGGGCTCTGCTCTTACCGCTGGCGGGGGGGGGGGGGGGGAGATCTGGATAGCTGGATCCTTAGAAACTGAGTACATGGCACCCAAATCATCAAAAATGGGAGCCAAGTGTCCTTGAATTTTTTGTTCAGAAAAGAAGGTGATGGCAGGTCGTGCCGGGGGCTGTAACATCAGGTGCTCTGGTGAGTCATATCCGGGAGTGAAATTATTATGAGAAGCAAGTTTTCTAGATTGAACTATATAGCTTTGTGGGTACTGAGGCTCCAAGGTGGGGACGAAATGGACCAAGATTACACAGCAGGGGAGGATGAGCCTGGGTGGTTCTGTATAGAACTTCTGTAACCTAACTCCCCAACTGAGGATGAGGATCCAGCTGTGAGGGCCAACAGGGCAGGGGTGTCAGGATCACAGTCTGCTTTGGCGTCAGTGGGGCCTTCAGGAGGCGATTCCCCAAAGAGATTTGGCTAAAATTTCCTTTTGGTTCCCAGCCAGCCACAGGTCTTCCCTCTGTGTACGTGTCAGAGTGACTAGGAAAATCCTGCTAGCACCATTTCCTGGAAACTGTGCTGAAGCCGAACACAGCACCAAGCTTGGTCTCTTCGTGTCATGGGTGTGATGAGTGTTAATCTCAGTTCTGCCTCTGGACCTTTGGGTGGCTCTGGGGAAATCTCTCTCTCTCTCTCTCTCTCTCTCTCTCTCTCTCTCTCTCCCTGGTTTTTAGTAAAAGCTGGGCCATTCATCTGTCAAATCCATTTCAGTTCTAACTTTCTCTAATAAGGCTACTTCGGTGACCTAACTTAGACATCAGTGGGATAAATAAAAAGCAAATAACTCACATTTATTGACCACTCGCTGTGCACTCAAATGCTGTTGGATTCGCTGTCTGTTTGGCCCATGAAGACCCCCTGTGTAGTTCTGAATGGCACTTACCTACAAGGGTCGTTATGGAAATGAGGAAGTGCCTATGAAGTGCTTAGCAGCTGCTGGTGCACAGCGAGGGTTCGGTAAATGCATTTTTCTCTCTTATACTGCTGATATGCTTTTACGTGTTTTGCCCACGGTCAGAGAGCTAGAAAATGACAGCCTGGGGATTCAAACCCAGGGAGTGCGGGTTCAGAGTCCTGTGTTCTTAGCTGACTTTTTACCGTGTTTCTTGATATGTTAAGATGCTTGATCAATGCGTTAAAGAATAGCAGTGGGGGGGACCGAGGACCGCAGAAGTACCTGCTCCCCACAGCTTGCTGCTCCCATATTTAAGACACAGTACCATAGTGAAGTCATAACCTGCAGGTGGTATTGGGCTCCCATGTGGTCCATGCCTCTTGTCACTCCTGATTGCCACAACTGTAGTCTGAAGTTCCAGCAGAGGATACACAGAAAGGATCCATGCCCAGATTCACCTGTCGCTTTGTAGGGCACCCAGAAAGGAACGCAGCCGGATTAACATGGACATGGTGGAGAAGGAAGGGAATCCCCATGGGATTTAGGGAACTAGGCTGGGCAGAGCGGGGTTGATTTGGCAGGAGGTGAGCCAGTAGTTTGTGGGGGTCCAGTCTGAAGTCAGAGGCAGAATGGTGGAAGGACAGCCTGGACTCCGGAGCTCTTTTTCCTCTTGCTATCCTCGCAAAGAACTTCAGGTGTGGGAGTGACGGAACCAAGAGGCGCCTGGATAAACCAGCCAAACCAAAGCAGGACCCCTGGGAGACTCTGGGGTGCGGGAAGACGAATGTGGACACAGGTGTTTGGAGAGTAGAGAGCAGGAGAAAGGGAGAGGGGTGTTTCAGAGAAGCAGGGACCCCAGTCTTCCCAGAGCAAATGTCATCACCTTCAGAGAGCAAATACAGAGCGCCGAGTCCGAACACCTGCCAACTCCCAGCTTGTCTGCTTTAATTTCTATGAAGGGGGTGAGATGGGGGGAGACAGCATGTGTAGATCCTGCAGTGTGCAGAGGTCAGAGTGTAATTCCCAGGAGTCGGTTCTCTCCTGCCACCTTGTGGGATCCAGGAATCAATCTCGGGTCATCAGAACTGTGTGCAAGTGCTTGTGCCCGCAGTACGGTTTTGCCAGCCCTTTTAATTAAGGGTATCAAGGAGACTTTTCAGTCCCCAGTCCCCAGGAAGGAAGGCCCTGGGGTGCTCTACGAGGCTTCTTATAGCCGTTTAAGCCTGAGCAGTTATTTTGCCATAGTGGGAATCAGGGTATATAAGCCAACGCACAGAAGCTGAGAGTGTTCGTGTGCGAGACACAGCCTTCTCTATAGAGATCACTGCTCTGAGCAGCCTCCTCAAGTGCAAAAGGGAGCAAAGTCAGGAGGTGTGAGCTGACGCCTGTGCAGACAGGTGTAGAACCCGGGCGGCCGTTGTCGGGGTTTTAAGTGTTGCTGCAGATCACCCAGGGAAGGAACGAAGAATGTCGGTAGGGCGGTGATGGTGGAGGCTCGTGAGTTAAGGATGCAAGCTGCCGGGTGACATAATTCCCACCGTGCACAGGTCTCCAGGGAGCGCATCAGCAATGTACACAATCTAGGGCCTGTTACCTGCAAAGCCTGTACTCAGCACTTTTTCTACGGATTGTCTTATTGTACGGCCACACCACGTTTCCAAGGGCTTGTCATGTGTTGCATAAAAGGAAATACCTTTTCACAAGGTTACCCAACACGGCTGCTGCTTTAGCGAGGTGGAACCTGGGTTCGGGCCAGCGGTTTAATTCTTGACCCTCCGTGGGTGACACCTACCTTGAATCCTCCTAGACCATGAAGCTGCCTGTCTTTGTCCTTTCCCGTTCTCTACTTGGTCCTCTGCCCCCCACCCCCACTCCCGTTCACACCCTATTACCGTCTGTCCCCCAACTGTTTGGCTTCTCACATCTTTCTGGCTTTACCTTGCCCTGTATCCCCCACATCCTTTAGTTACCTGTGGTTCACGGTCTTAGGGAGCCTTGCAGCCACATCGCCTGTGGTGGAATGTCACAGGGGATCGTTCCCCATTTGAAGTGTCAACCTTATCTGTCTCCATAGCCACACAATTCTCTGGAGAACAGAAACAAGCCTTCTTCATTTTGCCTCGCCACTGGCAATGGACTGTTGGGGCCTTCTCTTGCTTGCGGGGGGGGGGGGGGGGAGGTTGCTGAAATGAGAGGGGGAGCTTAACGCACGGGCAGAGAGCAGAGGGGTGTGAGCCGATGTCCCCACCAGCAGCCCGGAGCCCCCCAGTGGGCTCTGGTGCTCATCAATGCGCCAGCACCATCTTTACGCACAGCCTCGGAGTTTGCTATTCCTATCTATGCCTTTCCCTCAGATTCTGGCTACCTCTGCTGCTCCTACCCCCTGAGCTCCTGAGAAAGTCACCTTCTCAGAGGCTTCCTATGACCACCAGCTGCTCTTTATTCTCCAAACCAGCACCTTGATTTTTTTTTCTGAATGCTGTTCATCCCTGAAACTTTGCTTACGATTGGAGTGTCTTCTACCATACTCTAGAAGGACAGTGTCCTTCCAACAGCCACACTTAGCTTTCTTAGCGAGTTTTGTGAAATGCCTATTTTTGCCATCCCTGTGTTTCTTAGAGGAATCAGAAAAGGTGTCAGCACTGAACCAAATTAAGGAAAGGGAGGAGGAAGACTTTCAAAGTTGAGGGCAGAGCCTGCTGAGCAACTGGCTAGAGGGGAGAGTGTTTTCAGGAGCCTAGCCGGCTAAACTACGAAATGAAAACTATGTATGTGAAATGGCCCGGGGCAGGAAAAACCAGCCTGGCCATCATGCCAGGGTGGAGGGGAGAGAGCTACTGCTGAGGATAGATTGTTCTTGGCTTGGGGCAGGGATAGGGGCTCTAGACTGTGACCCCTCCCACTAGCCCTTGGAAGGAGAGAGCCAGAGTAGAGAGGGCAGTGTTCTCCTGGATGGTCATGGGCCTTGCTAGGCGTCACAGGGAATGTGGAAGATTACTTACCCATTCTGAATTTCATCCCCAGAGAATCACAACCCAGTGTTAACACTTGGCAAAACGTTGCCCGCTCCCCCTGCTTCCTGCCTCCCTAGAAAAGACGCAGAATACCCAGTGTAGCTTTGACCATGCGCTCCCCCCCACCCCCCGGACCTTATCCTCTAGGAAAGCTACAGCTTGCTGTGTGGGGAAAGTGAGGGACCTGTTGGTGCTCTCCAGCTGCTTGCCATGTTTCTTGACAGGTGTGCCCATGCCCCCCTTGTAGAGTGCACCTGGCAGAACCTTACCTGTCTCCACGGCAACACATCTGGGTTGCTTTTCCAGGAAGGCCAGTTGTGAAACATTCAGGAATGTCTGCGCTCATTCAGCGATTTGTCATTAAAAGGGGGCGGAACTGGCTCTCGCCTGGCACCTCGCCCTGCTTCCCTCCTGCTCCTCCAGCAGCTGGGTCATCTGACTGTGTGACTGGGGGTTTCAGGCAGCCCAAGACACCGGGGCTGGAGGGGTTGTGGCTGGGAGTTCCAGATCCTGGCCTCATCCGAAAGCAGGCACCCCTTCCCAAGGTTAACATGGAAGGCCAGGGAGCACCACAGCTCCTGGGGGATAAACAGGGTCCACAGACAGCTCTGCCTCTCACTGGGGACGTGCGTATGTGTATGTCTCTCTCTCTCTCTCTCTCTCTCTCTCTCTGTGTGTGTGTGTGTGTGTGTGTGTGTGTGTGTGTGTGTGTGTGTCTGCAACGCTAAAACACTTCTCTTCATACTGATTCTCTGAATGACACCTCTCTGCACACTGAATAATTCATCTCCCTCTTGGCATTTGTGCCAGAGAACTTTCTGTCCAGATTTCTGTAAGTTGTATAGTGCTTCCCCATAGCAACTTTCCTGCTTCCCATAGAAGCGCACTGAGCATCAGCTGGCTGCTCCCCCATGGCTGCATCCAGGGGGAACCCAAATACAAAGCCCAAAGCCTTTCTTTCCTCTTCTGGCTGCTCTTTTGGGTGAGCCCTCTTGCTGTGCATTCCTTCCTGGTGGGTAAAATGTCTGCAGTCACTGCCCGTAGGAATCAGTATCTTTTCTCCCATGTCCATCACATCATTGATGCTACAGCTAATAACCAGAGAGCTTCACCTTCTTCCTGCAAGGGTGGAGTAGTATGTGGAGTTCACGAGTTTCTGGAAACTTCATGAAGTTTGGGTCCTGTTCTCCTATCCACATTCCCATCCCTGTTACCTTGACAGCCTGAATTTGTGCTGGTGGCTTGGAAACGTTTAACCATCCTTGTGTGTAGGAGCCGCGGACTTTCTAGGGTTACTGAGCAGCTTGGTACCAAGACCCCAAGGACCAAAAGCAGTCAGCCCATGAAACCCCAGTGCCTCTTGTCTGCACTGCACCTCCGTATTCAGTCTCCTCTCCAGTACTCCTAGCTCAGCTCCACATTGTTTTGAGACCCGCTGGGTCTTGTTAATTTTCATTGCCGAGGCTTCATCTCTGGGATCTAGCCCTGGGAGCCTCCGGAGACTGAGCCTCTGGTGTATTAACTATGCATTGTTAAGAATATGCTTTCATTTGTAAAATCGAACAAGAACACCTACTACCCAGAGAGGGAACATGATTTTCATAGCACACGTCGTAGGCTCAGATAGGATCATTGTTCAATATTTAATTATGCTTACTATAGAACTGTTACAGCAAGCTTAGTTTAAAATGAAAGAAAAAGGAAACTGACACTATATTAAAGTTCATATACCTAGTTTTTATTTGTTTTAAGTTAGGTTACTACTTTGTAGCCATGGCTGGCCTGGAACTTATGATGTAGACCAGGTTACCAGGTTGGCCTTAAACCTACAGAGCTCTGCCTCTGTCTCCTGAGTGCTGGCATTAAAGGCGTGTGCTACCACACCTGACTAGCTTTTTTTTTTTATAACTCCAGTCTCATGTAGCCTAGGCTAGCTCCCAACTTGCAGAATAGCCAAGCTTGGCCTTGAACTTTAGCTCTTCCTGCCTTCACTTCTGGAATTACAGATGTGTGTACCCAGACTCAGTTTTATGTGGTGCTAGGGGTCGGACTTAGAGCTTTAAGCCTACTACGCAAGTCCTCTACCTACCAAGTTAAATCTCTAATCTCAAGATATTTTAACTCATATCTTTCAGATTCTCCTCTCTCCTCTCCTCTCCTCTCCTCTCCTCTCCTCTCCTCTTCTCTTTCTTCCTGACTTAATTAGGGTTTTTATTGCTGTGACAAGACACTATGACCACAGCAACTCTTACAAAGGAAAACATTTAATTGAGGTGGCTTGCTTACAGTTTCAGAGGTTCAGTCCATTATCGTCATGGCAGAGAGCATGGCGGTATGCAGGCAGACATGGTGTTGGCAGGCAGACGTGGTGCTGGCTGCATCTTGGCTTGCAAGGAACAGGAAGTTGACTGATACACTGATACCCTGAGCATAGGAAACCTCAAAGCCCGCCCCCACAGGGTCTCACTTCCTTCAGCAAGGCCACACCCACTCCAACAAAGCCACACCTCATAATAGTGCCAATCCCTGAGATTATGAAGACCAATTACATTCAAACTACCCCACTTCCTTTCCCTCTTCTCTCTTCCTCTTCCTTTCCAGCTCTCTTGAGATCATTATAGCCTTCTAACCAGAAGTACTGTTGTAAACCTATAATCTTAGCACTCAGGAGGCTGGGGGCAGAGATACCAAGAGTTTGAGGCCAGCCTGGGTTACATAGTGAGCCCTGTATCAAAACACACAAACAAACAATAAAGAACAGATTAGTATAACCTTTTAAACCCTGTCCCTTTCTGTGTGTTCACATGTGTATGGGCACACATGCGTACACCTGTCCAAGGTTGACTGATAGCAGGACTTGTCCTCGATCACTCTTCTACCTTATTCTTTGAGAGAGACTGTCAATCAAATCCAAAATTTGCCAGTATAGATGGTCTTACTAGCTGTCTAGCTCCAGGAATCCCCTGCCTCCACCTTCCAAAGCTGAAATTATTGGTAGACTGCCTCCCCTACCTTGCATTTTGTGGGTTCTGGTTAGCTAAACTCTGATCATCTTGCAAATGCTTTAACTGCTATGCTGCCCCCCCAACAGCCTTTGGACTACATATTTTAGCTCCAAACATGATCATGTTTAATCTACTCAGCATCTCAAAGAGTTATATTAGGCTCTACTTCACAGATGAAAAATTCTGAGGCTCCGGGAGATTAAGTTCTTGTCCAGCTCACTCAACTAAAGAACAATGCTTATTGGATTCTTATTTGCTAGTTCTTAGTTTGTTGCGTATAAAAACATACCCCTGGCCCCAGTCTCACCGAACCACAGTCTCCCACAATGCAGCAGTGAATTATTAACCAAAGCCAATGTAGATACAATTCACGGCCTCTGAAGCCTTGAGTATGAAGCAGGCAGGTGAGCACATCACTGTGCTGACAGCCAGGAGCTTTTCCAATGTCTCAGTGTCTTTTTGTCCCCATATCGTTTTAAGACTGGTTTAGACTGGGCTGTTAGTCAGCTCTTTATTAGGATCATCAGGTGTTTTAGACAGGCAAAGAATCACAGCTTCACAGAGTTAAACAAATGCAGCATAAACAAAAGTTACACACCTTAAAATAATATTTCCCAACAAAGGAATATTAGAATGAGTGTCTGAGGGTCAGAAAGATGGCTCCATGGAAAGTGCTAGCTGCACACCAATGGCCTGAGTTCTTTCTCTGGAATCCAGGAGTGGCACAAATCTGCAATCCCCTACTGCAAGTTGGGAGGCAGAGACAGGAGGGTCACACAGTAGCAGAAAACAAGAAAGACCCTGTCTTAGACTAGAACCGACAACCCAAAGTTGTCCTCTGACCTCCACATGGGCATGATAGCGTGTGGTTATCCTAGACAAAGACTGCAATGGGACTACTTGGAAGTGACTGTCTTGGGGAACCACTGGCCCCACGTGTTAGTTTCCTGGCTTCCTCTTCTCTGGATGAAACCCTGGACAAATGGTGCATATGCAGTTTTCCAGCCTTGACATGATTTGTTTATCTGTCTGATTTAGCCACTAAGACTCGGTGATTACCGCCAGTTCACACCCTGCGAGATGGGGCCTTAGGGGGTTATTATTGCCAAATAATCAGTTTGGCCAGGACCGGCTGGGAAGAGCCAGCAGTGGGTGCAGGCGTTTGGGAACCAACTCAATCAGCAAATAAATATGGCTCTCTGGCCAGACTCCTGGGGCTGGGGCGTCTGTTCCTCTAGAGCCTGCAGGAGGCCAGCTTTTCGAAGGACAAATGGGCATGACAAATACAAGACAGAGCCAGGACAAAGACCAGAGTGGGGTGGGCCAGCCAACCGCAGGTGGAAAAGCCAGAGGGGGCTGGAATCCAAGTCATGAAGCCAAGGCTTGGCCTTAGAGCTGTTGTGGCAACTATCAGTTGGAGATGCAAAAACCCAAGGCCCAGACAGAGAGATGACTTTCTGAAGTCAGTAACAAGCTAGGCGCAGTGTTAGGACCAGAATACGTTCTTTGCCTCCCTCCTGGGGTAGCCTTACATGGATGCTACTGCAGGATGCCTTCACCTTCCCAGGGGCTCGGGGCCCAGCAGGTGTAATGCTATAGTGTAAAATGTCCGGACCTGTTGAACAGTCAGGAGAAGCAGGGAGTCCAGAAGAAGCGGCACATTGCAGGAGTGTTGGGGACCGTAGGCTGACAGAATGTGTTTCTTGTCTTCCTTGCCAGGTACACCAAGCCACTTACCTTTGCTGACTGCATTAGCAATGAGTTGCCGCTAGGATGGGAAGAAGCATATGACCCACAGGTTGGCGATTACTTCATAGACCACAATACCAGTAAGTTCTTTGTTGCTCTTCCCGTCCCGAGACCCCACCCCTGTGCCTATTCCCTCCGTTTCTCATGCCCACCCCCACAGTCTGGAAGAAGCCCCAGTAGAGTCTTGAAGGCAGATTGTGTTTTGTTTAATGTAGATTTAGAGATGTCAGTGTGGTTATAGATAGATAATGTATGCTCATGTGAAAACAACAGTTCAGAGGGTTTTTAATAGAATCTGAAACTTCTACCACGATCCAGCACCATCCAGTTCCCTGATTTTAGAGGCAATATTGCTGACGATTTCCTCTGTATCATTTCAAATATTTCCAATCATGTGTTTGCATATGTGTCTGTATGCACATTTTTTTCATATGTGTATGTTCATGGATGGCTGCCTTCCCATTAAAAAATAAATGCACATTGTCATATTCAAGCATCTGAAGTCCTACCGAGCCTCTAGCAATGTAGACGCACATATGTCCTTAGTAGATTAGCCCACTCTTGTTTCTTGTGACCACAGTATTCTGATCCAAGATGAATATACCTACTGCCTCTCTCTCCTTCTGGGACCATGATAGAGGAACTATTTGGGAAAAAGCATGTTGTCTATCAAGTGGAGGAAGACAAGAGATGCACACAGCACAGTGGTGTGTGCACTCTCTTAGCCAAGACAATCCCTGTCCTCTGAAATAGTGTGCAGAGGGACAGGGCTTTCCTCTTAGTATGTTTTTAGAACCGTAAGATCCTCTTATCCTTTCAGACCAGAGAAAGATGACAGGGATTGGGATATGCCTGGCAACCTCTGGAGGCTGAGATCAGGGCAACCAACTGCCCCTGCATTTTGGTTATGCATTCTGTTCCATGTGCTGTGGCAGATGCTCAATAGGCCGTGTCCTACTCAGTGTTCCCAGGACCCTGAGGGGTATTACAGTGACTATCTTCATCTCATGGAGATGTAGAGATAGCAATTGGAGGCTCAGTACTCAGAGATGAAACAGGGCCAAAGGTGAGCATGATGGTGATACCTCTAATCCCAGCACTAGGGAGGTTGAGCAAGAAGATTGTGGATTTGAGGCCAATTGGACTACACAGAGGTTTTTTTTCCAGGACAGCCTTGGACCCATGTCAAGCAAGGGGGAAAGGAGTAAACACGGTTGAGCTGGGATTTGAACTGACACCGAAGGATGGAGTCGTACTCCTATCCATCCACTTCCTCTTCTAAATGCTCTTTGCCTGTTACTGCTATGTCTTCTGGGGAAGTTACTGTGTCTAATTCTATCTCGTTCCAAGCCTTTGCCCACCAAGGTACGCAGTAGGTGTGCACTTAACCCTTGCTAAGTAGAGAAGGGTGTGTTTGTGCATGAATGCATGAGTAGCTGGATGAATGAACAGCTTGTTGTTGGCAACAAAGCGTAGGAGAGTATTGGAGAGACAGCTAATGGCATTAATGGCATTGTTGGGGATAGCAAAGGTTTTTATTAGCACTCATGATTGCGCACTGGATAATGAGAAGTAAATATGCCTAATTGAGTGTGTATGGAGAATGAGGTTAATGCTTGGAGGGCCGTATCAGACGCTGGGTTAAACGGCGATGTGCTGGAGCCCTAATCAGTCCTTTCCTCTTTCTAATTGCTGAGAGCGTCCCCCTCATTAAAATCTCATGGTAGGAGTGAGATCTTTAAGGTGCTTCTTCTGGGAACTGCTGGAAGAACAGAAGGGAGGAGGGACTAACAGGCTGTGGCAGACTTAATTCTCCAGGGGATGAAGACAAGTTGTGTGGGGTGTGTGTGTGTGTGCGCGCACACACACGTACGCACACACACGCACACACACAAAGGGGCAATAAAAGGGTACCAAGCAGGAAAAATGTTATCTGGGCATTCAACCAGCTGACAGACTATGGGTTTCCCTATGGTTTGGAAGTAGTCTTGTTGAATGGAAGATACCCTATCTGTAGAGGGCAAAATCGAGACAAATATGAGGGTGGCGGGTGACTACGGAGGCTTAATTATTCAGAGCCGTGGAATGGGAGCAAATTTGCTTGTATATGTCATTCTTGGGCAAAGTTCTTCTCCAAGTCTGTCTTAGTTTGCTTTCTGTTATTGTGACAAATACCACTACTGAAACCAACTTGCAGGGCAGAGGGTATTGCAGCTGATAGCCTACAAGTGCCTTGTGAAGTGAAACCAGAAAAGGAACTCAAGGCAGGACCTAAGGCAGAGGCCATGAAGGAATACTGTTTACTGGCTTGTTTCTCATGGCTCGTTCGGAGAATTGCTTATACAACATAGGACCACCTGCCCAGGGATGGTACCACTCACAGTGACTTGGACCCTTACACATCAATCCTTTATCAAGAAAATACCCATAGGTTAATCCATGGAAGCAATTCCTCAAGTGAGGTTCCTTCTTCCCAGATGACTACAGTCTGTGTTAAGTTGTCATAAACCAAACCAACACAGAGTCGTGAGACTGACATAATGCTACGTGCCTGTAAGCCCAGACAAGGGAAGCTGAGACAGGAGGGTCTCGGGGCTGAAGCCAGCCAGCAATGCATCAAAGACCCTGCCTCCAACAAGCAAAAGACAACAGCAAAGAATTATAGACTCCATATAGCTGAGCAGTTTGCTCATCACTCACAATCCAGCTTGCATTCCTTCAGAAACATTTATCGACTGCCTGTTCTGGGAGCTGAGGAAACCCAAGAGCGCAAACTGACTGAGCTCTTTGCCCTTACGGAAATTTCATGCAGGCAAGAGAGACAGAAAGTAAACATCATTGGTAGATGATGTTGTATGTGAGAAAATGTTCTGTCCCATGGGGGAAGAGCAGACTTTGGGAACTGAGGCATGCTGGGACAGATCTCAGAGAGTTAGGGAAGGACAATGATGATGACCGTCATAAAACCAGTCTTCAGGGAAGGCTATCTTATGGGCAACATAAGATTTGAGGGATGGGAAGGAACTGTTTCAGAGGGCACAGAGAACAAAACCTATGAGGCCTGATCACATTCGATCCATTTGTTCGGGGTGGGGGAGGGGGTGACAAAGCACTAGGAATGCCCAGAGCACAAAGAATGAGGAAGGGAAGGAGGTGGGGAGCAGCGGGAGGCAGGTGTGACTGAAAAGCTGACCCTTGAGGTGGGAGCCGATGGAGCTGTCAACATGGGACCTGCTTGAGGTGACTTATGTCATCAAGGGCCAGTCTGACTGCTCTTAGAAAACAGACCTTCCTGAAGCAAGCATCAAAGTGGAGAGCCCTGTGCAAGTGCTTGGAACAAGCCAGAGCTCCAGACCAGGGCAGAGATAATAGGAAGTAGTCAGAACTTCCTGATTGCTTACATATAGAGTGGAAAGAAAAAGGTTGGAAGGACCCTCCTCGGACCTGAACCAGGAAGGGATACAGTTGCCATCCACTGACTGCAGGGCGGCAAGGTGGAGTCAGTTTAGAAAGGAAGAAAAGGCTTCATTTGGAAATAATGAGCCCTCGGGTACCTTCACACACCCGGAGTAGGTGGATCAGCAGTTTAGTGTAGCAACCTGCACTCTAGGAAAAGGACATGGGCCGAAGATAAAGATGACCATTTGGGAGATGTCGGCATATAGATAGTGGGCAAGGCATGAGGACAGATGAGATCGTGAAAGGGAAGGACCACAGAATGACATGGGGGCTGCAGGCTGCAGGGTGGGGAGAGAACAATCAGGATTGACTAGGGAGTGGCCACAAAGTGGGAGGGAAAACCAAGAGAAGTCCGGGGAGACAGCTTACAGAAAAAGCTCCCGGTGGTGTCACACACAGAGAACTGGGAATCGGCTGATGGATTTGGCTATTCAGGTGCTACAGGTGACCTTGACTTTGGAGAACAACTTTGGATAACAATTGGGACAAAAGCCTGACTAGATTTGGTCTGAGAGAAGATGGAGAAATTGAACATAAGGAGCAAGGAACTCCAAATTGTTTTGTGTCAGCACTGGGTCTCCCTCTGACTATGTACATCCTGCCTAGGCGATTAGAATCTGGGATCAAGTTACAGTCTTTGATGTTTCCTCTTCAGTCTCTCCTGAGTATTTGAAGGATGCTCACACCAACCATTTTAAATATACCAGTACATTCTACGACGACATATAATACATCCTAACACATAAGACAAAGGTATCGCAATACCCCTGTTGCTAACCCTTTGGGCTTTCCCCCTACTTATTTGTATTGTACACAGAGGGAGACTCATTATTTGCTTTTCTCTGTGATAATTTTCTAAAGGTATCTGTGTCTTACTGGCATCAGCACTGTACCCATGAATCCTACATCCATGGATTCAACCAAACTCAAGTTGAAAATATTCGGAGAAGATTGTATACATAATGAATGGCGTGGCTTTTCCTTTGCCATTCCCTACACAACACATGATAACAACTTTTGGCAGAGGATAGGTGCTGGTTAGGTGTTATGGGCCATCTAGAGATGATTTCGAGCACATGAGAATCATAAATGTTATGTCGTATAAGGGACTTGGACATCAGTAGATTTTGCATTTATGGGTCATTTGAGGAGCACTTCTCATGAATACCTAGACATAAACTATATGACATTGTGAAATGGAAACGGGGACTGAAGGATGGCTCAGTGGTTGAGTACTGGCTGCTCTTCCAGAGGACACATGTTCAATTCCCAGCATCCCCATGGCAGCTCACAATCAGATAACTCCAATTGCAGGGCATCTGGCACCCTCTTCTGGCCTCCTTGAGCATTGCACACATGTGGTGCACAGTCATACATGCAGGCAAAACACATTAAATAGAAGCATTTTTTAAAAGATTAAAAACCCTTTGGGAACTTTAGGTGTATATTATTAGATTGATAAGTATCCTCAAAGGTCTATATCAATCTATTTTTCCACCAGCCATTAGGTCCTCTTTTCTTCATCCTTCTGCACTATAAGGCTATTTTGTTTCTTTTTCTTTTCCTTTTTTTGAAATTATAATTTAATTATATCATTTTCCTCTTTTCTTTCCTACCTTCAAGCCCTCCTATGTACCCTCCCCATTCTCCTTCAATTTCAAGGCCTCTTTTTGACTAATTGTTAATTGCATATGTGTGTGTGTGTGTGTGTGTGTGTGTGTGTGTGTATGTTTAGATATATACATACACTTAAATATAATCTGTTCAGCCCATATCCTGTTCTTTGTATGTTTTCAAGGTTGACCGTTTGGTACTGGACATCCAGTTAGTGTGCTCTGGAGAAGACCACGCCTTCCACACCCGGCATTCCTCGTTGCCTGTAGTTGTTTGTATAGGGTTGAGGCCTTCTCTTCTTCCTATTTGCATATTCATTGGTACCATCTTTGTACAGCGCACGTCTGGCCAGTCACGTTGGCAAGACTTTATGGATGTGACTTCTCATACTAGGAGACACAATCTCACAGTAAACTATTCCCTGACCTTCTCTCTGCCTTTTACAGTCTTTCCACCCCCTCTTCCCCAATGTTCCCTGCATCTGAGCCTTAGGTGCAGGAGTGTTTTGTAGATTCATTGGGATTGGGCTCCACAACTCTATATTTTGATTGGTGTGTGTTGTGCAATGTTTTACTCTTTTACTCTTTTCGGGGGAGCTCACCACCCAGCTCCCAAATAAATCACACTTGGAGGCTTATTCTTAGTTTTGAATGCCCAGTCTTAAGCTTGGCTTGTTTCTTGTCAGCTTTACTATCTTAAATTATCCCAACTACCTTTTGCGTCTGGGTTTTTAATCTCTCTCTATTTCTGTATACCTTTCTTTACTTCTTTTTCATGGCTAACTGTGTAGCTGGGTGGGTGGCCCCTGATGTCCTTCTCTCCTTGTTTCTCCTTCTATTTATCCTCTCTGCCTGCCAGCCCCCACCCCATTCTTGTTCCTGCCTTGCTATTGGCTGTTCAGCTCTTTTTAGACCATCAGGTGTTTTAGACAGGCAAAGAATCACAGCTTCAGAGAGTTTAAATAAACGCAGCATAAACAAAAGCAACACATCTTAAAATAATATTCCCCAACAGCTGTGGTCTTCTGTAGTGTTGCAAAGAGAAATTTCCTCTATAAGGAGTGAAGACTACACTTTTCTTCAGGTATAAAGACAAACACTTATACATTGTTGTGAAGGATTGTGCTGGTTTAGTGAATTCGTGATGGTAGATTCTCCTCAGGTAACCATGATTTCGTTAGCATGAAGTAGTTGGCTGTGGTTTCTATCTTGTTGATTGGGTCTTAAAGCCATTAGAGAGCTGTTGGTTACCACAGGTATGTGCCACTACTACACCCTCAGGGTTATCATGCTATGCTGGCCATTGATGTGCTTCATAGGCGTCGTTGCTGGGTAGGACTGTTGATCGCCTCCCTCC
The DNA here is from genome assembly GCF_018167655.1 of Microtus oregoni. Lineage (NCBI taxonomy): Eukaryota > Metazoa > Chordata > Mammalia > Rodentia > Cricetidae > Microtus > Microtus oregoni. The sequence goes on from NW_024543086.1 coordinate 12,443,652, forward strand.
TGGAAGCTCTAGTGTGCCTTCTGGTACCATTAAAGCTAGTCCTCAGGGAGAGCACATTCAAGTCAATCCAGCTCAGACGTCTTATTTTTTTTTTTTTAGTTCATTTTTCATAGGTTTGATGTAGGATGTCCTTCTGTATCTGTGTTGCTTTTATTGGCTAATGAATACAGCTGTTTTGGCCAATGGTTTAGCAGAGTAAAGCCAGGCAGGAAAACTAAACTGAATACAAGGAGAAAGAATGCAGACGCCATATAGCTGCCAAAGGAGAAAGACGCCGGGATCTTATACCAGTAGGCCACGGCCTTGTGGTGATACACAGATTAATAAAAATGGGCTAATTTAAGATGTAAGAGCTAACTAGGAATACGCCTAAGCTATTGGCCAAACAGTATTGTAATTAATATAGTTTCTGTGTGACTATTCGGGTCTGGGCACCCGGGAATAAAAGCACAGTGTTGTTCTTTTTTAAAAATGCTGCAAGATCCCTGCGGTAGTAGGCAGCAGAAATGCTGTAGGTCCCAAATGGTGGTAGCAGGCCATGTGGTGGCAGGCAGCGGGCTCTGGGAGCAGCCAGTCCCAGGCAGAAATGGCTGCCGGTCCCAGAGCGGTGGCCTGAGCGGTGGTGGCGGGCCATGTGGCAGCAGGCAGTGGGACCCAGGCAGAGTAGGCTGCTGGTCCCCGAGCAATGGCTGGTTGCAGGCAGGGAGACACATGGCAGGCGGGCAGAAGACAGAAACATGGATAGACACGACATGCAGGGTGAGGTTGAATGTTTATTCAGGGGGTTATGGAGGAGGAAGGGTGAAGGGGGGGACAGAGAGAGAAAGAGAGAGAGAGAGAGAGAGAGAAGAGGAGAAAGAGACAGAGACAGAGAAGTGGGGAAGCAGAGAAGTGAGAGGAAGATGGAAAAGAGAGCGAGCTCAGGCTGGAAGCTGAAGATCAGCCTGCCTCATCGGATGGGGAGGGGAGTGGGTGTGGCTTGTCTCTTAAAGGGACCAAAACCATAACATTCCCAGGTCTTCCTTATAATAAAAAGCACGCACATCAAGGAAGCAGAAAAGGAAGGGCCCAAGATGGCGGCGGGCAGGTCAGAGGTAATGGGAGTGGGCGTGGCCTGTCCCTTAAAGTGACAGGAAAGCACAACACACAGTCTGCTGCTTACAAAAGTTTAGACTATTACTTGGTTGGTTTTAATTTGGTAGTTCTTTGCATCATAACTGTTACATATTCCCCACGTATTCAACTGTTTTTAGTGCTCTTTATGTTGTTACGCAATAAGGAAATACTATGTTGTTAACATTGCGGATGTGTTTGTTGTGTGTGGAAAGCAGGTGTGTGGTGTGTGTATAAGAAACAGGAGAGAAGCCGGGAGGTGGTGGCGCACGCCTTTAATCCCAGCACTCGGGAGGCTGAGGCAGGCGGATCTCTGTGAGTTCGAGGCCAGCCTGGTCTATAAGAGCTAGTTCCAGGACAGGCACCAAAAACTACAGAGAAACCCTGTCTCGAAAAACATAAAAAAAAAAAAAAAACAAAAAAAAACAAGAAACAGGAGAGAATGAGTGTGGCAGCGTACACCTTAGGTCCAACCACTCTGGAGGCAGAGGTGGGAGAATCTCTGTGTTCCAGGCTAGCCTGATTTGCATAGTGAGTTCAAGGTCGGTGGTGGGCGTGTACTGCAAATCTGCCTACAATTAAAAGTGGGGAGGCGAGGAGAGAAGAGGCTATGCAAAGTTCCTGAGTGCAGTAGTTGTATACCCTTGCATAGAGAATGTGTTTATAGATAGAGATCTGGAATGTATGCAGTGGGAGTGAGGGGTCCTCATGATGACTGCAATACACTGAAAGATTGGTGAGGTGGCTACCTTCCTGTGGGGAGGTGTGTGTAGAAGAGAGGACAGGGGTTGATGTTTTCAGTTGCACACACTGTAGCATGCTTAACTGTCCAACTATGTCATAACTTTATACATGTCATCAACATGTCTAACTTTAGTGACAACAAGAACTGAGAAAATTAGCCAGCCAAGATGATCTTGCAGAGCCTGCCCCAGGAGGACAGCATTGTGAGACACAACCAGGGCAGCAGGAGGCCTGGGGTGTGGGAAAGCCACTGTACAGAGTGACCAGTTCAGAACCAACAACGTTTAACATGATTCCCTCAAGGAATCTTCTGAGTACCTGGTGCCACGAAGAGTAGACCTCAAGAGTTGCTGGTATAATTGCTTTCCATACGGACATGTGGTAAGGGAGAGCACTCTTTATCTCTATCCTTACTTCACCCGATACGGGAAAGCAAATTCTAAATGGGCCACAGCCCTAAACCTAAAAGCTAAAATTAGAGAACACCTAAAAGAAAACACAGGCAAAAACCTGAGCCTGGCATGATAGCAGACGTCTGGTCTCAGCACTAGATACTCTTCTTGATCTTAGCTAAAGTAAGAGTTTCACACTAGAGACACTAGACAGGGAATAGCTTGAGACCAGGAACTCAAGACCAATTGCAGGGTTGGGGAGAAAGGGAGGAAGAATGAAGTGGGAGAAAATCTGAAAGGTTTTGAAACTCACACACCAGAGAAAAGGGGAAAATACTTGCACAGCACCCACATTCAGAATGTATCAAGGACCCAAGAAGCCCAACAACAGCTAGAAAGATGGCCGAGCCACTAAGAGCATGTTCTGCTCTTGCAGAGAATCTAAACTTGGTTTCCAGCACTCATTATGAACCAAGTGACTCATGACTACTTATAACTCCAGCTTCAGGGGATCTTACACCTCTGATCTGTGCAGATTTTCACACGAATGTGCATGGACCCACGCATAGATATACACACATATGTGTCACTAAAAATAAATCTTTAAAAGCCAGCAGATAAGAATATGGATTTAAATGCATATTATTTTCAGGCAAAAAACTTCCTGTGTGACCTTGAAGCAGTTGCTTAACCTTTCTGTGTCTTAATTCTATATTATGCACAATGAAAGTAGGATCAGAATCTACTGTGTAAAGTTAATGCAAACGCTGAAGAATTGAGTACATATAAAGTACCTAGAGCAGCTATTGGCTCAGAATAAACATTTAATATTTGCCTGCTCTTTATCATGGTTTTTTGTAATCTATCTCCCCCTGAATTTTAAATATTATTTTCATGATAAATTACTATAGGAGGAACTATTGGTCATGGGTATCCATATTTTAAGGCTCCTTCTAATTTATATTATTATACTATTGTAGTCTATGTTGCGAACAGTACAGGGTACCTATTCATATCCTTTAACACTGATTATACTGAGTCATAGCAGATGACCTTGAACCTCTATTATGTTTGTAACCAATTCCTTCTTGGTTGTTATCAGGCAGAACTTGAAGTTCAGTTAAAACCTGCTCTTGATTTATTTTTTGGTTGTGTGACTAATTCAGGTGGAACTGCATTTCCATGTAGTAAGTTTAACCCATTTACATTTATTAGGAGTTCTGCACATCGTGCTTTTGATTTCCAGTGGTGGATCCTTTAGTCCACCAACCGAGCCAGTAAATACCTGTACAGTGCTGACATACTGCCTTGGGTTCTGTTTCAGAAACCACTCAGATCGAGGATCCGAGGGTGCAATGGCGGCGGGAGCAAGAGCACATGCTGAAGGATTACCTGGTAGTGGCCCAGGAGGCTCTCAGTGCACAAAAGGAGATCTACCAGGTGAAGCAGCAGCGCCTGGAGCTGGCACAGCAGGAGTATCAGCAATTACACGCCGTCTGGGAGCATAAGCTGGGCTCCCAGGTCAGCTGTGAGTACCTCCCACTGCTGGGGCTGCTGTCCGCTGAGTGCTACAGTAACTTTAGTGCTTAAATCTGTCCTCTCTCCTCCTCCATTCCTTGTACAAACCACCATACTCTCTGTTGTTCTTCCTGTTACTTTTTTCTTCCTTTTGTTCTCTACATGTGTGCTCATGTGTGCATTGTGTGCACATGTGTGCCACTGATGCTTGTGCCCATGCGTAGGTGTGGAGGCCAGAGGAGGATGCTGGGTCTCTCACTAGAGTTAGGCTGGTGGCCAGAAAGCCCCAGAGATCTTCCTGTCTTCCTTCCCTTCACGCCCACATTGTTGTAGTTATACACAGCTACACACATCCGTCCCTGGCTTTTTACATGAGTGCTGAGGATCCGAACTCAGGTCCTCATGATTGCACAGCAAGTATTCTTACACCTTGTTTCATTCCAGTTCATTTATAATCATGTTGGAATGTTGACCAGATTCCATATCTCTTCGTTTAAACTGATCCATGGCTATGGGGAGCAGGAAGTTGTTTAACGGGTATAAATTTTTCTTGGGGGAGGAAAAAAAAGTCCTAGAAATGGCTGATAATGATGGGCAATAACGCCTTCACAACAGCAAGAATTTACTTGATACTGTGAACAGTATGCCTTGAAATAATTATAATCGTAATCTTAGGTTGTGTGTTTGTGGCTTTTTGTTTCTATTGTTGTTATTTTAAAGTTTCTGTTTTCTTCTTTAAAGTTTGTTTTTGTGTATGTGAGTGTTTAGCTTGCATGTATGTTTGTGCCCCACATGTATGCCTGGTGCCTGCAGAGGTCAAAAGAGGGCATCGAATACCCAGGAACTGGAGTTACAGATAGTTGTGATCCACCAAATGGGTACTGAGAATAAACCTGGGTTCTCTGAAAGAGCAGCAAGTGCTCTTAACTACTAAGCCGTCTCTCTATTTGGTTTTGGAACAGGGTCTCATTATGTAAGCCAGGCTGGCCTGGAACTCGCTATATAGACCAGACTGCCCTTCAACTCACAGAGCTCTGCCACTGCCCCCTGGTATTAAAGGCATACACCACCACGCTTGGCATATGTATGGTTTAAAATTATATTTTATATTGTGTATGTGTATGTATGTAAGCACACACATGCTATGATTTGTGTGGGGAAGTCAGAGGACAATTTATAAAACATGGCTCTCTCTTTCCACCATGCGAATCTCAAGGATCGAAATCAGGCTATCAGGCTTGGTAGCAGGCATCTTCACCTGCTGAACAATCTTGCTAGTGGCCTTCACCATTTTGAGACAGAGTGGGTGGCCTCTGTAACAGAGAGTGGCCTCTAATTGACTCCGTAGCCAAGACTTGCCTTGAACTCCTCAGCCTTCTGCTTCTACTTCCCAAGAATATAAGGGATTATGGGTGTGTGCCACCACCACTGGCTGTGTGCGCCGTTTCTATGCCTGATCAATATGGTGCTAAGGATAGACCCAGGGCTTCGTGTGTGCTGAGAAATCATTCTACCAGGTGAGCTATCTCCAGCCCTGTGTTATACACATCTTACTACAGCCTTGAAATGAGTCAGCAACCTTCAAAAGCTTCCTGTCACTCTCTGTGAGGTCTTCAGAGCTCTGTGTGACCAGTCCCTGCAGGCTACCCTTGCCTCATCTCGTGTCTCTCCCACCCCATTCTCCAGCTCTCCCCTCAATTTCCTACCATAGGACCTTTGTAGTCATACTTCTTGCATTCGAGACAAATACCTCATCCTTCAAGCCTTATCTCTTGGGCCGTCACCACCAAAGGTCTGCTCTGCGGCTCTGTCAGAAGCCCCTTCCCCAGCTTTGGCCCCAGCCTCCGCTCTGTAGATGTTTGTCACTGCACATTTCACAACACATCTGGTTACCCTATAGCTTAGTGGTATCTATAGATTCATATAGGCAGGGCTCCTTCCTTTCTTGTTTACCCTGATGTCACAGGAGCAAACCAAGCTGTTGTTGTTGAGGGATAAAGTCCAAGCTAGTCTTGAACTGGAGTCCTCCTGCTTCTAATTCCTAATTCCTGGGATTATAGATCTATGCTATCACATCTGGTATGCAACTCCTTTATATTTAACCAAATCTTCCCTGTGTTTATTAAACATTTTTACAGTCTGTATATGGTATTTCCAACAATCCCCATGGCACTTCTGTTCAACTCAACTGTTAATAGCCACCTTAACAGATAAGGAAACTAAGGTTCAGAATCAATAATGTGCCCACGGTCTTACAGCTGGTGAGAGACAATTGTAACATGCAAACCCATCTGTCATCTCTGCCACTTTTGAGCATGGGCTAGACAGTGGGAATAAGCATGTGATCATGGTGTCTGGGCATCTGTGGCTTGGTTGTGATGCCCTTGATTGTGAGGTTCATTCATCTAGAAGGCTGGAATCAGCCCTGCTGGACCACCTAATATCTCAGTCCTGTCCTCCTTAGCCACTCAGGAGCTCCCCCAAGATCTCTACCATCTATGGACCCAATGATGGGCTAGAATCTTTTAAAAGAACTTCTAACCCCGAGTCTGATTTAGTTAGTCGGTGGGAGCCAGTGTAGTACCATAGACTAGATGGCTTCTTCCACCGTGTTCTCCCACAGTTGTGGAGGCTGGACATCAGAGATGGCGTGCTACCGCAGGTGCCAGTGCGAGCACTCTTGACTTACACACGGCAGAGAGAGGCTGCTGCCTTGTCTCTAGCATCCCTAATCCCAGCTCAGTAGCCCAGTTCTCAGCGCCTCACTTAAGCTTGCTTACCTTCCAAAGGTCCTGCCTCCAGACCCCCATCATTTTGTAGGTTAGAGTTTTATATAGGAATTTGGGGGTTTGGCACTATCGTTGCCACAGTCCTAAAATGGAGATACTATTGCTGCTGGTGAAACTCAGGCTGGAGAAGGTGAAGTTGATGTTTTTCCTCTCTCTAAAGCTCCATAGTTTGAAAGATGGCAAATATACTTTTCTCTTTGGGAGTGGGGAAGGTAGGATGCTTATATGGTACCAGAATAATAACCCACAAATCACTTGGTAATTTTAGACTGTCAAATGATCCTTTTTATTGGAGATCTTTGAGGCCTTTCTGTATGAGATGGAATTAACATTACCAGTAAATTGCCAGTTTGCCTCAAAAGCCCTATGAGGTGGGTGCTTCATAGAGGTTCCTGCACAATAATATTTCATCCAAATTTCGCTAATCATGAACACAGCCAGATAAGCCCATAATGTAGACTAGTCTGCAAGGTAATTGGTCCAGATTTTAAAAGGCCAAAGAAGCTGCTTGGAGTGGGCAAGAAGGCGTGGAAAAAAACTATGGTGTCAAGCAGACTGTCAATAGCTATTGATGACATTGGGGTGTGTGTGTGTGTGTGTGTGTGTGTGTGTGTGTGTGTGTTTCAGCTTTTGCTAGTGTTTCTAAACATCATTTGTTGAATTCTTTTTTGTTATCTTTTAGGGGAGTGGGAGTGGGGCTGAGGGGTGCTGGGGATCAAACCTCGGTCCATGTGTACTGTAGACACATTCTGCATCCCTAGCAGTGTTGAAGAGTTTGTGTAAACCAAGGACACTCATAAGCAGGCAGAAGGAGTGAGGAAGTGTTAGGAGGATCTAGTCACAGATGGCGGAGCATGCCCAGGACCCTAGGTACTCCAAAGGCTAAGCTAGGGATTGCAAGTTTGAGGCTGGTCTGGGCCTCAAATAATTCTTTCTTTCTTCCTTCCTTCCTTCCTTTCTTTCTTTCTTTCTTTCTTTCTTTCTTTTTTCCTTTCTTTCTAAGAACTAATTTTTATTTATTTATATTTTAAGTATCTGTGCTCTGCATGTACACCTGCAGGCCGGAAGAGGGCCTCAGATCCTATTCTAGAAGGTTGTGAGCCACCATGTGGGTACTGGGAATTGAACTCAGGACCTCTGGTAGAGAAGCCAGTGCTCATATCTGCTGAGCCATAGCTCCAGCCAGAACTAATTTTTAAAGGAAGAGTAGGGATACATAGAACTCATTGAAAGAGTGCTTGTCTAATGTGTGAGTCCTAGGTTCCATCCCCAGTATTACAAAATAGACAAAACCCTGGGTGATACAGGTAAAGGACGTATCAGTATCTATCGCCTCATTCTTGAATTTGTGGATAGAAGCTTGATACAATTAAAGGTCATATGGGAAAAAGAGTCAAATGCAGTAAGACTAAAGGGTCTCATGAGAAAAACTGTGGTGATGGCAGCCATGGGAAGCTGTTCTCAGAAGGCCTGGGTGCATGCCTGTCGCCACAACACTGACCACGGGAGAACCAGACTCAGATTCTTACATCTCACTGTGAAGAAGTTAACAGTGCATTTTTCTGATAATCCACATCAAGACCTTTAGTCGCAGGGTCATTGACATTCAGAGAAGCACTGAGGATGCCCTGCATATGGAAGGATGTTCCACATCCTTCTGGTCTCCGTTCAGCTGCTACCATCAGTGTCCCTTCCCTGCAAGCTGCAACAAACAAATGTTTCCAGACATTTCAGGGTGCCATAGAAGACAAAATTGGCTCCAATCAAAAGCCACTGGTCTAGGGAAAGCACCTAGCACAATTTCATTAGGAACATGTTAATGGGTAAGTAAACGTCCTCGTTGACATAGAACTCCATAGTTAAAATGAGACTTCACTTGAAGTCCCAAGCTAGTTTGAGAAGATTCACTTATTTATGTACATGTGAAGTATGGATACCCATGTGCCGCGGTGCACCCTGAGGGCCAAAGAACAGCTCAACAGACTTGACAGCAAGTGTCTTTATCTGCCAGGCCATTTTATCTGCCCAGATAGCTAGCATTTTTTTTTAAAGCCAATTAATTTGTCTGTATGTGTCCATGAAAGTGTATGCATGTGTGTGAACAGGGGAAGGGGTATGCCTGTGTGTGCAGAAGCCAGAAGAGGGCTTTAGATACCTCAGAGCTGGAGTTACAGACATTTGTGGGCTGGCTAGCTTATTTTTTTAAAAAAAATTATTTATTTATTATGTATACAGTGTTCTGCCTGCATGCCAGAAGATGGCAAGAGATCTCATTATAGTTTGTTGTGAGCCACCATGTGGTTGCTGGGAATTGAACTCAGGACCTTTGGGAGAGCAGCCAGTGCTCTTAACCTCTGAGCCATCTCTCCATCCCCTAGCTTATTTTTTTAAAATAATTTATTGATTTTTATTTTTATGTGCATTGGTATACATGTATGTCTGTGTGAGGGTGTCAGATCTTAAAGATACAGACAGTTGCAAGCTGCCATGTGGATGCTGGGAATTGAACTTGGGTCCTCTAGGAGAATAGCCAGTTCTCTTAACTGCTGAGCCATCTCTCCAGCCCAAGGGATGTCTAGCCTATTATATGCACACCTATTATATGAGATGTGTTTTATATGTGTTTAAAGACATGCTCTCACTATGTAGCCCTGGCTAGCCTGGAACTCACTGTGTAGACCAGGCTGGTCTCTGCCTCACAGAGATATAGCTGTTTCTGCTAGGATTAAAGGCGTGAGCCTATATAATGTTTTCAGAGTCGGTGCTGGCTTCAAATGCATGATATGTGGTCTGCCAGCTATGTAATGTTGTAATGTTGTAACTTCTTGGTCTTATTTTTTTGTATGTGTACAAAATTGATCTAATAATAGCATTAAATCTGCCTCTTGTGGGTCTTTATGAGATTTAAACTGGTCAATGAGGGCATGGAATGATACATATCACATTGTTCATCTATCAGTAAAATTATTAGTATTTATTGGTATTTTGAAAGAATTTTAACAGATCCCTGGCACCAAGAATATAAGCTGAGCTTCCCTAATCTACAAAACCATGAAATCTAAAATGTTTCAAAATCTAGAATTGTTAAAGAAAAAGAGGCCATGGATCCTTAAAAATTATATTTATTTATTTATTTATTATGTATACAATATTCTGTCTGTGTGTATGTCTGCAGGCCAGAAGAGGGCACCAGACCTCATTACAGATGGTTGTGAGCCACCATGTGGTTGCAGGGAATTGAACTCAGGACCTTTGGAAGAGCAGGCAATGCTCTTAACCACTGAGCCATCTCTCCAGCCCAAAATCTAGAATTGTTTAAGTGGCATTGCGATGCCATAGGTGAGAGATGCTGGCATGCACGCAGGTAGTTAAAATACTGTCTGCATTACTTTCAAGCACGGTGTTATGGCCCATGCCTTCAGTCCTAGCACATAGGCGGAGGCAGGTGCATCTCTGTGGTTTTAAGGCCAGCCTGGTCCACATAGTGAACTTCAGGTCAGTCTAAGTTACATAGTGAGACTCTAACTCAAAATAAGTAAATAAATGAAGTTACTTTGAGTTCATATCAAACATGAATAAATTTCCTATTTTTTGCCTTGAGCCCTATCCCCAAGATACCTCATTATGTATATACAAGCATTTCAAAATTCAAAAATGCCGAAAACCTGAAACTGAGCCAGCGCCACTCATTTCAAATAGGGATGCTCTGTCTGTAAATACTCGGCAAAGGACGGGAAATATGCGGCGCAGCTCTTCAGCCCTTAATGTATCTTTCACCAATCCCCACAAGCTGCATCAGCCTCAGGCCACCTCCATGGGGTCAGGCAGGCAACTAGAATTGAGATTCAGAAGCCCAGTTAAAGGGGGAGTGGCCAAGGCCTCCTCTTGATATTCTTTTCGGTGTGGGGAGCCAAGTGTGCTTTCCAAGTCCACTTTTCTTGGGTGACAGAGTAGCGAGGCCACATGCCTGTCCTCTAGCTCAGATGGCCTGCTGGGGCTTGTGAGGATTTCGTCATTTGACCTTGACTGTTGTGAGAACCAGTCACAGGTGGGGCTATACCCTGGGGTAGACTTTAACATGAACTCTCTGGTATAGTCTCTCATCCCATGGGAAGGAGAAAGAAACCAACATTTAATGTGCACCTACTGTATGCCTACAGAGCAGTACGTTAGCCCCTCTATAGCAGTTACCCACTTACCCACACCCTCCTATAAGACAATGTTGTTACTGTTCTACAGGCAAGGAATCCAAGTCCCCAGGATGGCAAGAGGCCTCCTCCTGAATCACAGCCCTGAAAAAATAGCAGGTGCCTTGATACCCAGGCAGCTCTGATCTCAAAACCTTTATTCCCTTCATTGACTCCAAGTTGACAAGTCACATGTCAAAGTTCCTGGCCTACATCTGGTTCCTCCCCGCTTGAAACAGGTGAAGACTCGGAAGATCTGGGTCCTTTGGAGCCTTGCTATGCTCCATCCCCTCTCCAGACTTTGATGTCCCAACTGAAAAATAAAATCATTGGCACCCTGTGGTTTAAAAAAGAATACCAGCAGGCGGGCTGAGAGGCCTCCACATGTAAAAGTACCTGCTGCCGTGCTTAACAGGCTGAGTGTGCCTGGTAGTTTTATGTCAACCTGACACGAGCTAGAGTCAGCTGAGAGGAGGGAGCCTCACTTGAGAAAATGCCTCCTTAAGATCAGGCTGCAGGCAAGCCTGTAGGGCATTTCTCTAATGAGTGGTTAGTGCCACCCTGGGCTGGTGGTCCCAGGTTCTGCAAGAAAGCAGGCTGAGCAAGCCTTGAGGAGCAAGGCAGAAAGGATCCTTTCTCCGTGGCCTCTGCATCAGCCCTTGTGCTCCAGTCCTGACTTTGCTGGATGCCTTCTAAGTTGTGAGAGGAAGCAAGTGTTTTCTTCCCCAGGTTTCTCCGTCATGGTAGGTTTTGTTATGGTTTGGTTTTGTTTCGTTTTGTAACTGCCACAATAAGAGCTGGAGGCTACAAGGCAAATGGACACCTACTTGGAAAGCCTCAGAAAAGAAAAAAATGGACAGAAAACAGGGAAGCTGGTAGCTCTACACTTAGGTTGGTTATAGCTTTGGCACAGCAGCAGCTCTCTCTGAAATGAAGAGAAGAGTATCTCAAAGGATTATCCCAGGCTGAACAGACCACATCCCATATTGGTCCAGCCAAGTGATTACCCATCTCTAACCTGGCAAAAGACTAAAGATCTGTGCTGGAGTCTCAGGACCAGAAGATTAGAGATACCAGGCGAGTTCAAAGCCAGGACATGCCCTGCTAAAGCATAATTATTAATTGAACATGGGCACAGGCTTTGGAGAATTCAGCCCTCATGTTTCATTTGGTGGCAGGTCATCACCCACCAGGCTGGGTCTCTGGGAGACCTGGGCAGAAGTGAGAAGTAAAGAGAAAAAAAAAATTAAAAGACATAGACATCGAGGGCTCCTGAGTGAGACAGCCAACAAAATCACCGACCACGCAGGTCACAAGCAAGTGGATTGGCTTCTATCCTTTGCACACGCAGCCGCTGAGACTCCAGGTATCCTGTAAGAGAGACTGCCCCCACATGGAGAGGCTTGGGGGTAGAAAGTATTCATGAGAAGAAAATCTCGGCAGAGGCTACACAGCCACGAGACAAGCCTAGTGAGCTAGATGCCAAACCAAGGAGACTTCCAAGCCACCACGTGATGTCTCAGAAATCAAAACATGTGAAATAACAGTTATATCGGAAGATTGGAAGATATAACCAAGGAAACCTTCTAGGAAGCAGAGCCAAGATACAGTGAGATTGGCAGCGAGAGGGGAAAACAGAGCAATGGTGCAGACAGCCTCTTCCAGATCAAAACAGAGCGAGGAAACTGAGGAAACAGGAAGAAGGCTCCATGAAAAATCTCAGCAGAGTTTCCCAGAATCGGAGCGGGGAGGGGTTTACACTGGAAAGCTTCACCAAGTGCTCAACACGGCGAATAAAAGTCAACATACATGTATCCACCATTGGGAAGTTTCAAACCCTGGGACCAAGGCAGCATCCTGTAGGCATTCAGAGAACAAGACCAGGTCACGTGGAAATGGTCAGGACTCTGCATACTCCAGACTTGTCACCGGTCACACAGAACTAGACTGTCGCAATGCCTTTTCCTTTCTCTGAAAAGTCAGCTCCGGCCTTAAACTCCATCACTGTGAGGCTATCTTTAAGTATAGCATAGAACAAAGATATTCCGAGACAGGTGGGATTTCAAAAGTTTTGCTTCCTTCCCGTCTCCTTTCCCAGGAAGCCACTAGAAGTGAAGTTCTAGCAACATAATGGGGGTGGCGCAGAAAGACCTGAAATGAGGGAGAATGGAACGAAGTGAGGAAGGCTGGAGTAGCATGAAGCGGGTGCTGACTGTGCGCACCCCCTCCCAGGTCCCAAGGAAGCAGAATTGCTTACTGGCAGAAAGTATAGTACCTGTACTCCGAGCAAAGGGTTTGGCAAAGGGTTTGGAGAATGCAGAATATAGCTCAGGATGGCCCTGAACTCTCAAAGTTCTCTTGCCTTAGCCTCCTGAGTGCTGAGATTATATAGGTTTTTACCATACCTGGTTTATAGAAGTTTCTTTTCTTTTTTTTTTTTACTTCCTGTTTTTTAAATTGATTTTTATTGAGCTCTACATTTTTCTCTGCTTCCTTCCCTACCTCTCCCCTCCCCTTCAACCCTCTCCCAAGGTCCCCATGCTTCTAATTTACTCAGGAGATCTTGTCTTTTTTTTTTATGTCTCATGTAGATTAGGTCTATGTAACTCTCTCTTAGGGTCCTCATTGTTGTCTAGGTTCGCTGGGATTGTGATTTCTAGGCTGGTTTTCTTTGCTTTATGTTTAAAAACCACTTATGAGTGAATACATATGATAACTGTCTTTCTGGGTCTGGGTTACCTCACTCAATATATGGTGTTTTCTAGCTCCATCCATTTGTCTGCAAATTTCAAAATGTTGTTATTTTTTTCTACTGTACTCCATTGTGCAAATGTACCACATCATCCTTGTCCATTCTTTGGTCGAGGGGCATTAGTTTGTTTCCAGCTTCTGGCTATGACAAACAATGCTGCTATGAACATAGTTGAGCACATGTCCTTGTGGCACGATTGAGCATCCTTTGGATATATGCCCAAGTGGTATTGCTGGGTCCTGAGGAAGGTTGTTTCCTAATTTTCTGCTCCCATTCACACGGAGTCACTGTCTCGAGCCAGTTCTGGCGTAGGTCACTGGCTCAGTCCTGCCTCCGCAAATGTCCCTGGTCTGGATGTGCTCCTGCTCCCTTGGAGTTCACCTAGAAGTTTCTTTTAAAAAGAAAAAGAAAAAGAAACTTTAGGGGCTGGAGAGATGGCTCAGTGGTTAAGAGCACTAACTGCTCTTCCAGAGGACCTGGGTTCAGTTCCCAGCACCCACAGGCAGCTCACAGCTGTCTGTAACTCTAAGATCTGACGCCCTCATGAACACATCGGGCAGGCAAAACACTGATGCAAAAAAAAATAAAAAAAAAAACTTCAGTAAAAAGTTTCCCTAAAAAATATGCACCCGGCTGTATTCTCTTTCAGCAGCTTTGTGTATAAATCGTGCATTTCCCAAGAATTCTCCAATGAGTAGGAATTCAAGTCTCTGACAGCCCCATTGGTAGGAATATGTTCTTTTTCTGGCTTCCTTTGCTTCCAGAATTTCTGAGCATGCCCAAGGAGTGCTCATGCATCTCACAAGGACTTACTCCAGAATCTTTACCCAGCCTGGGTTAGAAATCACTCCTGACAGGTCTGAAGGCCATTCCCACTCTCCTTAATGTCTCCCCCATAGGGAAGTGCTGTTCTCAGCATCACTGGTCCATGATCTGTGGCAGGGGGGTGGGGAGTGGCAGGAGATGGTGACCTTTCCGCATACATCTCTATTTTATTTCCCACACTGACAACTTCTCTAGGCTTCTCATCATGTTCTTACCATCCACCATGGGTAACAGACTGTGTGAACCACTTTAAAATGCCCGAAAGTGCTTCTTTGGAGAATACGCTTAAGCCATGTTCCAGCTCTGTATCCAGCCAGGTTTATCCCAGAGACGCTCACCACACTGATGACTAGAAGAATTAGAAAGCAGGAGTTGACAACCTCACACTGTCAGTGAAACGCCCTGAGCACCGGAGTCCTTGTCCCATGCTCCAGACAAAGGCTGCGAAGCCCTCTTGTCCCCACTCTGACCCTGCTTGTCTCTTCTGGTAAAGCCCGGACCTCGTCACCCTGGTCATCACCATGAGCTTTGCTGAAATACTCTGCTCCCCACTGGTGCCTCATCTGCCATTATATGGAGTAGTTTTTCTTATTCCCCAAACTTGAACCTTCTTTGTGCATAATTCAAAACCCGCTAAACTATTTTAACTAAGCCCAAACAGCAGCTTCTCCCAATGTCACGGTCAGATGCTGAAAATTAGCAGCGATACCATTGACGTCTTCCGGGAAAGCCTGATCGCAGCTTTGGTTCTCACCGCAGTGTTCAGGCCACCAAGAGTAGGAGGGAAGATGAGCTGACCCATCCGGGATGATTCAGGACACTGGAGAAATACCTTCCTTACCACGAAACCCTGTTCAACGATGGGAGAGAGTGTTGATTTAGGACATGATTGAGTCTCATATCTAGACACATTTCCCTTTTCACCTCCCCAGCCTGGATGCTCAGAGCCAGGTCAGTGGTGACTCTGGTTCAGCTAGGGAGCCTGTGGCCAGTGCTGGTTTCCCTTTGTCTCGTTTTCTTCCTTGAAATATTTCACACTGTATTGCGTTCATTTCCATAAGCAACAACGGCATAAATGCTATTAAAAGGCAATGAAATTTTAATGTCAAAGAACTATAGCTACGCAGTAGGAGATGACTTAGGACAAAGATAATTGTTGTAGGGTGGTATAGCTATGGGTACTTTATTTTCTTCTCAAATGTACATTAGTATAAAAAATGAACTTTTTAGCATCCTTATTAGGAAAGTAGATGTTCATGTTAGAAAATATGAAAAAGACCAAAACATGCAAAGGTGAAAATTAGTCTCATTTATCATCCACCCCTCTAGATAGCAGTGTTAACCGAGGGTCTCACCCAGGCCAGGCAAGCAGCTGACCTATGCCCCCAGCGTGCAGTCTTTGTAGAGGCATGTGTGTGTATCAGTTTACAAACTACATTTCCCTCATTTAGCTTTTCTATACATTTTCTCAGCTGGGTATCATGAAACCGTAGGTGTCAGACATTTTCTCATTTCCCTCTGCAGTTTTCTACATCGTGGTTTTAAATCGTGCAAGTTATATCTGTAAGCGAGGGTGCGGTAAAGAAACCAGCAAGATGGACACTCCATGTGTTGGGAGGAAGGTTTTTTATTGTAGATAAGAGAGAGAGATCATCCAGAAGCATCTGAAAGAGTCCAGGGGGAAAAAAAGAACTAGACTGGACACGGCCAGGGTTCTCTAGGAGAGAAGCGAGAATAGCAAGAGAGAGAACAGCAAGGGCAAGGGGAAAGCCTTGCTGTTATAAAGAGAATGGGACATAAGCTGCAATCTGGAACCGCCTGGAAGCTAGCGCAGGAAGTGAGAAGGACCAGGAGGCTAGCGAGGGCACACACTGAGACAATGGGGATGTTCTATCGGGAACTCACCAAGGCCAGCTGGCCTGGGTCTGAAAAAGCCTGGGATAAAACCGGACTCGCTGAACATAGCGGACAATGAGGACTACTGAGAACTCAAGAACAATGGCAATGGGTTTTTGATCCTACTGCACGTACTGGCTTTGTGGGAGCCTAGGCAGTTTGGATGCTCACCTTACTAGACCTGGATGGAGGTGGGTGGTCCTTGGACTTCCCACAGGGCAGGGAACCCTGATTGCTCTTTGGGCTGATGAGGGAGGGGGACTTGATTGGGGGAGGGGGAGGGAAATGGGAGGTGGTGGCAGGGAAGAGACAAATCTTTAATAAATAAATAAATAAAACAAACAAAAAAAGAGATACAGAATGAGTACATGAGGATAGGAAGGAGGAGTCTGGAGGCTAGTGTTGGCTTGGTATACGCCATAGGTATGTGTAGAGAAGGAGCCAGATGCCAAAGGAAGGGAAGAGAGGGGAGTGGGCCTTACCATTTCACAGGTTCCTGAGGAAAAGCTGTGAGCAGCCACTAGCATCCTCAGTCCAATATGAGCGGAGCCGAGACTGTCGTTTCTGCACACATGCACCACCCTTTGGAGTTGGAGACCTAGCAACAGCATCTTCATTTTCCTTAACAACAGCATCTTCATTTTCTGTGTACCATATTTATTTAACGAATCCCCCTTTGTTGGACTTGTAGGTTGTTCATGTTTTTAGTTCTTTTCCTTCTGGGTTCATTTAGATGACTAGATAAGCCACTTTTGCTGTGTTTCCTCGACTGAGATTCTCTTCTTTCTTCCCTGCAGTGGTCTCTGGATCGTCATCCAGCTCCAAGTATGACCCTGAGATCCTGAAAGCCGAAATTGCCACTGCAAAATCCCGGGTAAGGATCTTCACGGCATCCTCTCTGCCCCTCACTGGCCAATCCTCCAGGCCATGACAGCCGGGGCTAGCAAGGCCCCGAGATAATAGTAGCTGTGGTTGTTGTATTAACAATGGTACCACAGTTGCTATTCAGAGGCGTTCACCTTGTACCCGGTGTAGTATTGGATACTTCATCTTGTGCCATTGCTTCAGCCCTTGAGAGTAGTTCCTGCCATCTTCTGCACTTTAAAGATGAGTAAGCAGAGACCAAGAACCTGGCCTGAGGAAACCAGAGTCCTCACTGGAGTTTGGTGTCCTCTTCCTCCTCCTAGCTGTCCCCCGCTTTACATCCTCTTCATTCTTGATGACTTTAGGAGGGTAGTGTTGTTACCCCCATTTTACTGTTGGAAACTAAGGCAGAGTGGTTAAGTGGCTTGTTCGCAGTACACTGGGTCTTTTGAACACTGGTTTCATTTAGATCTGAATGATTTCCACATACGAAAACATAAATAGGGGAAGTGGCCTGAGGATAAAATGCTGGGGGCTAATAGTCTGGTGTACCTTGTCTGAGTGGCTAAAGTTTAGTTCTAGAACACCACGCCCATACTGGAAGGCGAGCCCTGTGTTTTTAGATGTCAGGCATTTTTTGGAAAGAATTGTATGTCAGGGTTTAGTGCATGAAGTCTCTTAGAACTTAATCAGAAGCTCTCACTGGAAGGCTGCAGAACTCTGCAGGCCTAAGGAGGATCTAGCTTTTGGTGGTGTCTCGCCACCACCTCCGTGCAAATTGCTCTCAGACCATCCCCAGCTTTAAACTGTGTGTGGCCCAGGTAATTGCTATCGCCCCCACTCATCACAACAGGCAAGAAGAGGTGAGATGGGGTCCTACAAGAGGTATCCCATAACAAAGATATGGGGAGGCCTGACTATCCCAGTCAGTGTCTGATTTCTTCCTGTTTCCCCAATGTAGAGACTGCCTGGCAGGACCGACAGAGACACTGCCTGGGAGGCTGACTCCCAGACCCACACTGGTGAAGGGAGGGTGCTATAACATATGGTGCCCAAGGGATGTGGGTGGCCTTTTAGGCAACAGCAGTATCATCATCAGGAGCTTCTGGGCTCCCCTTCCCAGCCTACACCTCCACATCCGCCTCTGACCCCATCTTCTGTGTGGTCCTCTGCCATTCAGGTCAACAAGTTGAAGAGAGAGATGGTCCACCTGCAGCATGAACTACAGTTCAAAGAGCGTGGCTTTCAGACCCTGAAGAAGTAAGTATCCCGCAGTGGATGGCAAGGGGCAGCCTCCACCATGGGTCCCCTCTGCCCTCTCTGCCCCTCTCTCCATTAGTCCTTTTCCTCCCTTCTCAAGATGCCTCTCAGAATTCTACTTAACTTCTTTCCCCCTGTCACTCACTGAAGATGTCATCACTCAGGGGTGGAGATAAACAGTCATTTCAAACCATGGAGCTGTTGTTGGCCTCTGAACTTGTAAGCCCGTTAAGGTCAGCAGAGTCTTATTCTGCAGTCCTAGAAGCAAGTGTCAAGCGAAGTCTTCTTACTCCACAGTCCTAGAAGCAAGTTGCAAGCATTTTTGTGCACATCTTGGCTCTGCTAATTGACAGCTAGACTGTCAGTCACAGACCAAGCAAACCCTTTAGCCCTATGGCCCCTAAAGTAAGCTGCCACTTCTCTGCCTCCCCACTGCGCTAACAGTCTCGTCCAGCATTGAGCGCATTCCTAGAGAATCATGCACCGGACTACGTGCAGAGTTCCCTGTGGGTGGCACAAAGAGCTTCCACAATAAACAGATAGATGTCATTTCGCTGTGCAGAAGTGGGCTTACAGCTAAGTAAGGGATACAGCTTCTTTTTTTCTTATGCACTGTGTTACACTGTGTTTACGGTTGTCTTATTGACTATGGCCATGAAGATTTGGAGAGCTTTTGCAGTGTGCCGGGAAACGCCTTCAAGTGTTCCTGCATGAGGGTGTTCATCTGGTCCTTGTGGCAATCCCAAATGAATGGTTTGTTTTGTTTTGTCTTTAGCTATAACCCCATTATATAGTTGAGGAAACCGAGTCACAGACTAAATGCTCAGTAAATATCAGCCTATTGTTACACACATGTAACAGGCTTTTTGTCATGCTCGGGGAGGGGTTGTTTGCTTTGTTTTTTGAAATTGGTTCTCATTTTGCTCATGTTGGCCTCAGACTCATAGCCGTCCTCCTACCTGAGACTCTCAAGCACTGGAATTAGATGGGTTGCTACGGCTCCTTGTTTACTAAATTGTGTTCAGCCTATCTGGTGGCTCCCATGGTGAGCACTGCACAGGTAACCTAGCAACCCTCACAGAAACACCAGGCAGGTTACCAGGATTCCTAGCTTCCAGAGACTTTCAGCCTTGAGGAGGCTGTGCGTGTATGGACAGCTATTCTGATAGTCATTTGCTTTCTCTCCCCACCCCCAACCCCACCCCATACCATTTCATAATCTGCCACCCCACCCCACCACCCCCCACACATACCCGTAAGCCTCAAGTCTATCTTCATCATTCCCTGAGTACCGAATCCTGGGATATATCAGTGAGTCCTGTTGTCACTGTAGTTCAAAGTGTTATGTAGATAACATAGTTACGTATGTAACCCCTAGTTGAGGGCCAGTTGGTGATGGTTGTTGCTCCTCCTCCTCCTCCTCCTCTTCTTTTTCTTCATTGAAAGTTTCTCTATTATATACCTCTGAGTGTCCTGGAACTCATTATGTAGACCAGGCTGGCCTGGAACTCACAGAGACCCACCTACCTCTGCCTCCCCAGTGCTGGGATTAAAGGCTTGTGTCACCGTACCCAGACGTTGGTTCTCCTCTATCAGCCTTTATCCCACAAGCCATCACCACCTAAGGGAGCCTCCAGGAATACAGCACAACACATGATCTCAGCAAGTGTGAGCTGCAGAGGGTGGCACTCACCTATAATCCCAATGCTAGACTGAGACAGGAAGGTGAAGAGTTCAAAGCCAGGCTGGCTACACAGCAAGACCTGTCTCAAAATCAAGCAACAACAAAAGAAAAATATAACCCGCCTGAGGGTGTAGCTCAATGGAGAGTACCTCCTAGCTGTGGGTCTCCACCCCTTTGGGGACCCCCAAGACCATCTACATATCAGATGTATTTACATTACCATTCATAACAGTAGCAAATGTGCAGTTATGAAGTGCGAGAAAAATAATTTTATGGTTGGTGGGGTCACCACACCATGAAGAACTGTATTAAAGGGTCGCAGCACAAGGAAGTCTGAGGACCACCACTGCCTTAAATTCAGCCCCTAGTCCTGGGGTGGGGGGATTTAGATTATAGATATATATTATATATATATATTAATATAGATATATAGATATATTAGATATAGATTATAGATATATTAGATATACAGATATATATTAATATAGATATATATTAGATTGTGTGGAATGTTTTTCTTTTTTAATTTAAAATTTTGGCTTTTATAGCTTTTTATGTTTTATATGTGTAATTTACATAAGTTACATATGTATATATGTCAATCATATCTTTCAAACCAGATTCTAACTTCATTCCTGCCAAGGGTTGTGCTTTATGCTCCTTGGTAATTTTTAGTGAACATCAGAGACAATTCAGAGCACCAGTGTGAGCGCAGATGTTCCTAATTTGACTTGTGAAAGCTCCATTCTCTGCATGTGGCTCCAGAAGCTTTGAAGCATGGTTTAAGGCTTATTCCCCACCTCAAGAGCTAGACTTAAAACACTTCCCATTATTCTCAGGACCTCCACAAACCTGTTTTACCACATTGTCACCCTGTAACAGCATTGAAAATCCTTGTCCTTTGGCAAACTGACAATGAAACCCTAAGACAACCCTGCCCTCCCTCCCCCTCTCCTCCCAGGTTGATAGCTGGCCCAGATGAGATTCCTTTGCAGCCCTGGCTCTCACAGTCCTCAGTTAGAAGTAGACGAGGGTGGAGAAAGATATCAGTCCTAACACACAGAGTGGTTTAGGAATGTAACTTTACGAGGCAGCGGACCTGGGACTCTGGAAAAATAACCTATCCTTCTAAGTTTTGATGTCTCTGTATGAAAAGTCCATGGTTGTCAAGACTGAGCTAGAAAAATCCCTGTCTAGGATGTAACAGAGCCTGGTGCAGATTAGGCGCTCAATGAGGGGGATGGGAGCGGACCATTAGTTAGTTATGGGAAGAGAGACTCTCCATCTAACCTGAGCTTGCTGCTTGCTGGAGAGCCCTGTTATATCAGCTGCCTCATGCCATGCTCTTTACCTCATTCAGAAGAGTTTTTGTTGTGCCCCATGTTGCTAATGAAAACGTAGGGAAAAAAAGTCCAAGGCCACTCAACCAGCAAGGATCAGAACTAGGACTGGAACCCAAGAACTTTTGGGGCTTCGTATTTGTATGCAAGGGGGCAGAGGAAAGAAACTGCTGACATGACCTCTCCATTCTTAGGGGAAGGTTTCTCTTATGAATAAGAGAGAGAGCATCCGGAAGCACCTGGAAAAGCTGAGAGTAGCGAGAAAGAAAAGCGTGGACACGGCTAGGGCTAGGGAAGCCAGACACAGGGGGAGGACAGTTGAGATGGCAAGATAACAAGAGATGGTAAAAGAGCAAGAGGATAGATAGTCAGAAATATAGAATAGACAGACAGACAGGGTGCAAGAAATAGAGAGGATAACTAGAGAGAGACAAAGTGGGCGGACAAATCATGTGGATGGTAGGGGGCATGGGTCGCTGGGGAAAGAAAGAGCCTGATATAGGACAGGTACTTGTGATACTGAGGGAGCCTGGAGGCCAGTGGTAATGTGAGCTTCCATATGCTGGTGGACCCCAGGGGTAACCTGTGTCCCTGCTGCCACAGGGAAGGGAAATGATTCCTTTTGGCAGATGAGAACTGGTTTCACAAGTGCCCGAGGAAGGCTGGTTTTATCTATCAGAAATCCTCCTATGTTCCAGCTTGAGCTCATTTCTAGAGAGATGGATGGACTACCTGGGACCTAACACTGTTCATTTCTGTTATTTACTTATTTGTTGTTTTGGGACTAGGGATGGAAACCCAAGGGCCTTCCACATGCTGGACATGCATTCTGGCCAGTGAGAGACATCTAGCCTTTGTCTTGTTCCTTGCTTTTCTGTTTGTTTGTTTGCTTGCTTGCTTGCTTGTTTTGGGGGTGGTACCTGAAGTAATAAGGGCGGTGGGACTGCGTCCCCAGCACCCCGGCTGCCTGCTCGGCTAGCTTATGCCCCGAAATAATTACACGGAAACTGTATTCATTTAAACACTGCTTGGCCCATTCTCTTCTAGGCTAATTCTCACATATTAATTTAGCCCATTTCTAATCATCTGTGTGTAGCACCCCAAGGTGCGCTTACCGGGGAGATTCTAGCCTAGTCCATCCTGGGTCGGAGCTTCATCCCGGGAGCGGGGCATGGCGTCTCTCTCTGAGGCGTCTGCTCCCGAGAGAGCTGTGGAGTCTCTGAGCTCACTTCCTCTTTCTCCCAGCGTTTTGTTCTGTTTACTCCTCCCACCTATCCTCTAACCAATAAAATGGGCCAGGGCAGTGCCTTTATTAGCCAATGACCTTCCTCCATCAGGTACCCAAGAATCGAACCCCATCAATGGTAAGCACACAGTCTGTTCCACTACACTTCCAGTCTAGAACTGTGGGGTTACTATCAATTATTATTACTGAGATGCTTGGAGACTTACAGGATTTTGAAGTTTACTTCTTAGTCCTCTCTAGACACTGCCCAGATAACCCTCTCCCCAGACCCAAAAAGTATACGGCCCCTTCAAGCTCCCTTGGAATTGCTTTTGTGTAGTGGGAGACAACTCAAGCATTCCTGCAGCCTCCCATGTTTGCAGAGCCTGGGAACCTCATTCTTCAGGAGTAATTTAGGGAGTTTCCAGAGGGACTTTGATGACATGTCAGGATCACTGTGAGAGACCAACATGAAGTTCTGCTTCCCAAGAGCTTATGTGTTTGCCTCCATGACACCAGCCAAGAGTTGTTGAGCAGCTATGTCTAAGCACTCATGAGCTTGATCCATAGTCAGCAACAAGAGTTTCTGTTCTGTTCTGTTTTGTTTAAATTAGAAAGAAAAGGAAAGAGGAAGGTAGATGAAGACTAAAGAAAACCTCAAGGGCAAGGAAAAAGAAAAGTCAAAACCAGAGTGTGGGGCTTTGGCTTGACCCCTTGTGAGCCGGAGGGAGTTGAGAGGCTGTTGCTTTAGCAGGGGAAGGGCATGGCAGGAGCTCTTTCTGCACTCCACAGAGCCCCTGTGCCAGAGTTGTCTGGACAAGACGGGATGAACCAGCTACTGTCAGAGGCTATGCCTGGCTTCTGAGTCCCGAAAGGCGTGCCGGAAAGAACAGCTGCATAATTTGGGAATCCTAAAACACATCTCTCTACTGCCCGACACATACGTTTCTTTCCTTTCACCCCCTACCCCAAGAAATTCTTTTATTGGGTATATAATGGTGACCCTTTGTTCTCCCCGACCCCTCTGGCTCCATCTAGCTCTATTCCAAGTGTTCTGCTCAGAGCTGCTCTCTGCAGCCCAGTTCTAGAGCCCAGGTCGGTAAGGGCCTGGAGAAATCAAGTAAAAGCTCTTTGCAGCCCAGCACACAAACAGCTCTGTCTACCCTTCTGGGGATGTAAAACCATTCTTGCCCTGTTGGCAGAGGAGAGTGCTGCCCAGCCTTCAGACCTGTTGAGGCATACAGCTCTCCCCTGCACGCACTATCCCCCAATAGTTTGGCGGGGGGGGGGGGGGACTCACATCCTACCCGAACTCTGGGGGTGTTTCTCTGGAATATCACCTATAGAACTATGAAGCGATGCAGACGTTTTCAGACTAACTCTGAGAGAGATAATAGCCAACCTGGCAGGCTTGCCCAGGCCTAAGGATAGACGGGCTATTTTTAGTGGAAACACAATTGGGGCTTTGTTTTGTCTCCACGGAAGCTGAAGTAACTTCAGGGGTCAGCAGCGTGGGGACCCCTCCCTTCTGTCCTTTCCCCTCCTCCGGAGCCAGGGCAGGGTGGGAACCTGCTCCTATTTCCCCTTTCCTCCTTTCCAAGTGATTTAGCGTGGCACAGTTTGGGCTGTAGCAGGAAGCCAAAGAGGAATGCCTGTGAGGGTTTCTGTCCTGGAATAACGGGTTTCCCTTGACTGTTAAAGTTCCCTTTTTCCACCCTCCATGGATGCCTCGGGCCAGCCTTTGATGAAAGCATGGAGTCCTAAGTGTATTGGCTCTCAGAACCTCCTCCACAGCCTAGTCCTCCAAGGGTCCCCACCCCTCAGCCGTCTCTGGTTCCTTAAGTCATAGCTCAGTGGCGGAGGGCTTGCCACCCGTGGGTACAGCCCTAATGTGATGTCAGCACTTCTGAAACGAGCAGGGAGACACTTTGCTTTTTTCCTTCAACCTTTCCTTTCATCAAAACAGACCTATACATAGGGCCTGGATAAGCCAATAATCTCCAGGCTAGCGGTGTTTAATCCCTTACATTTATACACTACTTCCTAGTTCGCCATAGGGTTTAAGTTCTTTATCCCAGTTGACGGCGAGAACAACTCTGAACAGGGCCAGGCAAATACCACAATCTAGGCTTCGTTAGAACACTGAGGATGTGTGTGGTTGGTAGCCGTGTCTGAGGCTGCGCAGTAGCGTTGTTAGAACATCGAGGATGTGTGTGCTTTGGGAGCCATGTCTGAGGTTATGGAGTAGTTTGGTTAAAACACCAAGGATGTGTGTTTTTTGTGGGCCATGTCCGAGGCTGAGCAGTAGCTTAGTTAGAACACCAAGGTGTGTGTGGTTATGAGCTATGTCTGAGGCTGCACAGCAGATCATTGTGACAGCTGAGAGTCTTTTGTCCTTCTCACCTTGCCCTCATTGTGTCCTGTAATTCTGCACGTGTTTGTTGCCGACAGGGTTCTCAGGCGGTGAGATGGCTCACCGGGTAAAAGTGCTTGCCAGGCATGAACCTGAGTTCAACCCCCAGAACCCACAGAGAGATGAAAAAGAGAACCCCACAAAGTTAGACACAGTGATTCTCCACCAAGGGTGATTTGGTACCGTCTATTTGGACAATATATAGAAACTTTTTTTATTT
Organism: Microtus oregoni; assembly: GCF_018167655.1. Classification (NCBI taxonomy): domain Eukaryota; kingdom Metazoa; phylum Chordata; class Mammalia; order Rodentia; family Cricetidae; genus Microtus; species Microtus oregoni. The sequence continues at coordinate 12,468,874 of NW_024543086.1, forward strand.
TTGAGACTGTGTAGCCTTAGCAACCTGGAACACACAGAGGTCTGCCTGCCTCTGACTCCCAGTGCTGGGATTTAAAGGCACGGGCCATCACACCTGGCAGGAAGCGGTCACAACTCAAGACTGGGGTATTATTAACAATTTGTGGATCAGCGTCGGGGACACTGCTAAGCAGCCTGTGACATAGGACAGGAGACACACCATCTCCTCGCCCCCGACTCTTGCAGCCTATGCCAGATTCTAATACCATTCATGTTCAGCTCTGTTCCCAGGATACCACAGTTAGAATCTAAGTTAGGGATGGTCACAGCACAAGCGAAGTTGCTCAGCTCTTAGAGACATGTTGCAGAGAAACCCCTCCCCAGCCTGGCGGACTCAGGAGGGAATCATGGAAGATTTTCACTAAGAGTTCATACTTAGAAAAGCCTAGTGCTTCTCCATTCTGCAGTCACACACATTCTGCAGCTTGACATGGTCCTTCTGTCCCCACCCCCACCCCCAGCAGGGCCTGGACACGGCTGTGAAGGATGGAGACGGGACACTTAAGAGCGCCCGTGCTTTCCCCCTCCTCTCACGTCTGATGGCTCTCGTTTCCTGACCCCTAGGATTGACAAGAAAATGTCCGATGCTCAGGGTGGCTACAAACTGGATGAGGCCCAGGCTGTGTTGAGGGAAACCAAAGCAATCAAGAGAGCCATCACCTGCGGAGAAAAAGAGAAGCAGGACCTGATCAAGGTGATGAGGGCCCCAGGGATGCGAGTCCCCGGTACCCTGTGTGTGTATAAGGACTTCACACTGGCTACTTTCACACACCACACAGACCTCTCAGTTCTCATGACAGGATGAGCTTCCCTAGTCCAAATATTTGTTTTGAGCATTCACATGATACTTCCATGGAAAATTCTATACCTGACTTTGTGTGGCAGGCACAGACACAGACACAATATGGGTGCATCAAAAATATCAAGATACCTTTTTGCTGTGTGCATGAAACATCAGTTTTGCATTTAGACTTTGGTCCCATTCCCTAACATAATTTATTATGTAATGCCAATAGACCAAAATTAAAAAGAAAGAATCACAGGCATTTAGAATGAGGTAGATTTACCCTCTAGCAGGCTTCTTGAGATTGTCTACTCCCCTCCCCTTTTATAAAGGGGAGAATGGAGGCTCAGAAGCACTGAGTTACTTGCCAAAGGCCATATGGTCTCTGCCAGTGGCAAAGCTAGAATGGAAGCTTTGCCTGGTGGCACCGCCATAGTCAGGTCCCTACCACTAGCTCTTACTACACATCTTGGTTTGTTTGTTTTTCTGTTTGTTTGATTGGTTTTTTTTTAAAGACTTATTTATTATCCATTAAGTGTTCTGCCTGCACAATAGAAGAGGGCACCAGATCTCATCGTAGGTGGTTGTGAGCCACCATGTGGTTGCTGGGAATTGAACTCAGGACCTCTGGAAGGCAGCCAGTGCTCTTAACCCCTGAGCCATCTCTCCAGCCCCCTTTAGCTTGTTTTTTTAATGGACCAAATGATGGAGCCATTTAACCCTGAACATCGTCTTTGAATCACTCTCCTGTGTTCTCTGTGCTGGGAACTGAACCACGGAGATCGATTCCACAACATGGTGATGGGGCTAAGGGCTCTGCCTATGTGGCTCAGGTTATCTCCATTCTACAGATAAGGACAGTCTGGCTCAGGCAGTAAGTGGCAGAGCCATCAATCAGACCCTAGAATACGTGATTCACAAGCCCATTGCTTCACTACTGAATGTAATCCCTGCCAGAACCACCTAACCCTGAAGACACCTTCCCCTTGCTTCACTGACACTTCAGGAGGCCAAGACTGAGAATTGCCACTGCTAACTACGGGAGGAAACATTGATTAACAAGACAGCTGTGGTCCAGTGAGCACAAGGGCGTGCGTGGATAGCAAAGGGTAGTCCTGCTTGTGATTAGTGGCTAAGAGCCCTGAGCTGTCACTCCCAGCTTCTCATTGGTACAGTGAAGACCATTGAAAGATTTCTCAGAGAACCTGTTTGATGCAGTAAATTTGCAGTGCTGGTGAGTGTTGGCATCACATTGCATTGTCTTTTATTTGATTACACCTTTAATTGACACGCCTGTAAAATAATTGTCCTAGGGTTACAATCGATAAGATGAAACTGCATTACCAAAAGCAAATTGGGGAGGAAAGGGTTTATTCTGCTTGTATTTCTACCTCTAGTCCTCCACTGACGGAAGTCAGACAGGAACTCAAACGGGGCAGGAACCTGGAGGCAGGAGCTGATGCAGAGGCCATGGAGGAGTAGTGCTTACTGGCTTGCTCCTCATGCCATCCTCAGCCTGCTTTCTTATAGAACCCAGGACCACCAGCAAGAGTGGCATGACCCTCAGTGGGTGGACCCTAGCTGGGCCCTCCCCCATCAATCACCAATTAAGAAAGGACCTATAGGCTTGCCTTCTGGAGGCAGTGTCTTTACTGAGGCTCCCTCCTGTCAGATGGTTCTAGCTTGTGTCAGGTTGACACAAAATTAGCCAACACAGTAAGGACTGGAATTTTCCCACTTCACAGAAAAGTAGGTGGATGCCTAGGGAGGTAATCAGCTATCTCAGATCATGCCGTGATAAAGAAACAGCAAGAGTTCCACCTTAGGGGCCTGGAGAGATGGCTCAGCTGTTAAGAGCACTGACTCTTCTCCAGGGGTCCTGTGTTCAATTCTCAGCATTCATGTGGTGGCTTACAACCACCCATATCTCCAGTAGCAGGGGCTTCAATGTCCTTCTCCGGAGTCTGAGGGCACTGCCAAGGAGCCACAACACTCACTGCTCCCCCCACTCCTCCCTACACTGCAGAGCCTTGCCATGCTGAAGGATGGCTTCCGCACAGACAGAGGGTCTCACTCTGACCTGTGGTCCAGCAGCAGCTCCCTGGAAAGTTCCAGCTTCCCGATGCCAAAGCAGTTCCTGGACGTGAGCTCACAGACGGACATCTCTGGGAGTGTGAGTAGCCCAGGGTGGTATCTGGGTAGCCGCCCTAGCAGGGTAACTGCTTATCCTTCATCATCAGAGGAGCTGATCTGTGGCTGTTAACTCAGCCTGGTGGAGCTCAGTGAACCCCAAAAGTGGCATGATGATATGAAAAAAGCCTGGTGTTGGCTTCCACCGTCCTAAGTACTGCCTGGCCAAGAGCGTATGCCTGTAGGCCCTGCATGCAATGTGTTTTTAACGGGTGAAGCGCCTTCGTCCCGTTTCTTTCATACTGTTTTGTAGCTCCATTCTGGATCTCTTTCCATCTGGAAAGCAGAGTGTCTTTGTCTCATTATTCTCCACACAATGCTTACAGCTCTCAGACAGCTGCTGACCCTTGGTGCCAAGGTTCAGCCTGGTCCCAGCCGTGGGTAGTGAAAATGCTGCCAGTCATGAAAGTGGCCAAGTAGGACCAACCCACAGTGAGTGTGGTCTTCAGAGAGCCTTTGCTATCCTCTCCGGGAGCACAGAACACTGGGTGACCACCCCCTAGCCTCCTCTGGTGAAATGCTGTCCCCGACTGAGTTCTGTAACTCTTTCCCCTCTAATGAGGGGACACTCTGTCCAAGTGTAGTTCTGTGAGCCTGAAGTTTTGTTTTCGATAGGCAAGTGTAGAAACAGGCTATTCCCCCTTCCCTGTTCCAGTCATTCATCCAGCCACAGGCCCCCACCCCGAGAGCCAGACTAGGTGTGCTTTCTGCTCTCTGGGTCTTTTTTTCTGACTCTGCCTGGCTTCTGATCTCACTGTAGCCTCTCTGAGTTTTCGGCTGTGCCCAGGTTGGTTCTTATGTATTATCTGTTCCTACTCCTCTCACTTACAGTCTGCGCTTCTTATCCGCCTTGGCCCTGATTTATTTTTTTCCTGTAAGATGGTATGGGAGGAGGGGGGTTTTGTTTCTTTTCCCAAAGTGCTTAAGTTTGAGACGATTCTTATGGCCCGAAGGAAGAAAAGTGTTTTTGTTTAGCTGTCTTCCTCCACAGTCCACACAGCCAGCCCAGTGACTGGAACTATTCTTGGCTCTACCCACGAGGCTGTCATGTCTCGCATGAGCTATGGAAACCTCGCTCAGCAGTGGCCTCGCTGTGGTAACTATGTAATCCCCGTCTCTGTTCTTATCTTGTTCCTCTAGTTCGGCACCAGCAGCAACAACCAGTTGGCGGAGAAGGTCAGATTGCGCCTGCGGTACGAAGAGGCCAAGAGAAGGTAAATCAGGGCCAGAGCTGGGAAGGTCGTATTTGTAACTCCCATGGGTGGTGAGGGCCCTGTGGACATGCCTCCTGCTTAATCTTCACATAGATTATAAAGATAGGTGCGAGCATCCTTTTATGTTTTGGAGAGGAAACGACTGGCCCAGGATGCTGTGCTAGACAGAGTTGAACTACATTTGAAACCAGGTCTGTTTAGATTACTAGGTCAGAGCCTAGTAATTTTTCTATTTACCTGGCTTGGATTCGATAGTCCATGCTTTCTGATAGTCTTGGAATCAGCTTGGTTTGAAGGAGCAGTATATTTGTTTGATTTGGCTCAGCAACAGGAGAAAGAAGACTACGGGCATTTCTCACTTCACAAAGAACACACGTTATTTGTGGTCATCTTTAGTGTTGTTATAACGGGGATTGAACCCAGGGCCCTGTGCGTGCCAAGCAGGTGCAACAACTGCATCTCCAGTTGTTTCTCTAGATATGTTGCTTGTTTGTTTTTAGACAAGGTTTCCCCATGTTATCCAGGCCGACTGACCCTGAACTGATCCGTAGTTCAGGCTTTTTAAACTTTTGGGGGTCAGGGTGGGGTCCTGGGGATTGAATCCAGGGCCTTGTCCATGGTAGGCACTTATATTCTACTAATGAGCCAGGACTCCTACCTGACTGCTTGTTATTATGCATTATGATGTGTGTGCAGGGACAGTGTAGGGATGCACACATGTTACTGTGCACACGTCCGAGGACAACTTTGTGGAGTCTCTTCACTCCTTCCATACTAAGGTGGGTTCTGGGGACTAAATTCAGATCCCTGAGTGGCAATTGCCTCTACCTGCTGAGCCATTTCACCAGCCCCACAGATGTCCTTGTGAATGAAAATGAACTTAATTATGAAATCAGTCTTAAAATCCGGAAGTAGCACCTCCTGCTTCAATAGCTGGTGCTTTTCAGCAGCTCGGGCTCTGGGGATTCGGATGTTCTGTGGCTGCATGGACTCGTAAGCAGCTGGGTTTCGCCATTCCAATGATAGCATCATAAAGCCAGGGTTTCTACTGCATTTGTGGAAAAGCATAGGAAGATTGCGTATTGTACTAAAAAGAGTTGTGCACTGACCGGCTTATCCAGTTTTAAAAACTTCCAGCAGAGCTGAGGAGATGGCTTACTGGGTAAGGGCGCTTGCTAACGAGCCTAACAACCTGAGTTCAATCCCAGGGATCCATGCGGGAGAGAGAAGTGACTCCGGCAAGTTATTCTCTGATCTCCGTACACATGTGGCATGTGTCATAGCATGCAACCCCACACACCTGCATAAACAAACACACAAAATGCGGTAACTTAAGAAAATAAAAAGCCAGAGTGGTGGTGGTGCATGTCTTCAATTCCAGCACTCAGGAGGCAGAGGTGGATGGACTTAAAGGCCAACCTAGTCTACAAAGGGAGTTCCAGGAAGGCTCCAAAGCTACACAGAGAAACCCTGGCTCATAAAACTAAAAAGGAAGGAAGGAAAAAAGAAAGGAAGGAAGGAAGGAAGGAAGGAAGAAAGGAGGAAGGAAGGAGTTCCTATCTTGCTATCTATCTGTTAAAGGGGAGAAAAGTTTGACCCAGGATGTTCCGTGACTCTCCCAGGTGATACATACAGTATTTGACTGAACCCTGGATGTTTCGGCTTTGAGTTCATGGTATTCTTTCTACATGATGTACCAGCCTTATTGGAAAGAACTAACTGGCCATTTTGGTGGTGACTAAACTTAGTGGCATTCATTGCTTTCTAGACCAACTCTCCGGTCTGTGAAGCATCTCCATGGAGCCAGCTAGGATGTTGCCCAGCCTGAGGCTCTGCCCATTCCCACTGAGCAGCATAGCTCCTGGCAATAGCGTCAGAAATTGAGTAGAAACAAAAGGAATGAAAGAAAACAGAATTCAGCAGGCTAACCCACCCCTCCCCCAGCAGGGGGATTTTTGGCATCAGGCTCAGCTAGATCCAGGGTTCGGATGGTACAGCTTAAATTTCATTTCTTCTCTGTCCTGCTTGTTGACTTGCCGTCTGTGTTGGCTTCATCCTCAAGCAGGCTTTCCTCATCAAAACAGCAAGATGGATATCCAGCAGGTCTATTATGCTTACCTACCTCCAGGTTTCCAGCCTCCACAGATAGACCACCTTTCTTTCCCAACAGATGGATCTTTTACTAGGGACTCTTGTTTGTCTGATTTGGGGTTGGTGTATAACTGTGTTCTCTGTTTTTGAGACAGGGTCTTGCTATGACTCCCAGGTTGGTCTCGATATTATTGTCCTCCCAAGCCGTGTTCCTAATCGGTTTGATAAATATTGGGTCTGAGAGAGAGTCACTGGTAGATTTGAATGGCCTGTCGTTGTTGCAGGGCTAGAGGATAAGGGAATGCCAGAAGATCTAGGCATGGGTCTTGTGCTCATGCTGGGATGAGGATTGAGGTCAGCTCACCAAGTAACTTGAGGACCTATCATTTTCTCAGGAGAAGCTGAGCTAATAACAAGGAAGGAATTGGATGATGATCTGGTGGGAAGAGTTTTCTTTTGTGTGCACTGTTTCAGCTCCCCCTAGGGGCTTAGCAAGTCAGCAACAGTTGTGTATTTGTGCCTCCCATCCTTGACCTTCTGATGTCTTCCTACCTGTGGGAGGCAATGCCTATATCTTAGATAACCAGTCCTACAGAGACTGGAGGAGTGAACTGTACCCCCCCCCCCCCCGGGACTGAGACATTAAATGTCTCACTACCACCGAAAGCTGGATTTGAGAGAGAAGACAGCTCTTTATGGGATGGAGAAACAGAGCGCAGGTCTTAAAGAAGGGGAGAGACGGAGCAGTAGTTCATGGAGACCTCCCTTGGCTGGCTGGCGCCTTCCAGGTTTTGTCCCCTGTGCATGCCTGAGAGGGGGACTAGTAGTTACATCTGATTCTCCAAAGGATGAACGACCTAAAGGTTAAAATACAGTGGCATGGGAAAGCCACCCTGGAAAGTACACACAGGAAGACATCAGTCACTCCTCGATGTCCTGCTTGTAGCTAAGTCCCACCAGCGCTTATCGTACCATTCTAGCCTTTGAGCACTGGGAGTCAGCAACCACAGGCATATTCATCCATTGCTGTGTACATGAATACAAAATCAAATAATTCACTTAGAATTCCTGCTCACCAAGGCCAGCTGGCCTGGGTCTGAAAAAGCCTGGGATAAAACCGGACTCGCTGAACATAGCGGACAATGAGGACTACTGAGAACTCAAGAACAATGGCAATGGGTTTTTGATCCTCCTGCACGTACTGGCTTTGTGGGAGCCTAGGCAGTTTGGATGCTCACCTTACTAGACCTGGATGGAGGTGGGTGGTCCTTGGACTTCCCACAGGGCAGGGAACCCTGATTGCTCTTTGGGCTGACGAGGGAGGGGGTCTTGATTGGGGGAGGGGGAAGGAAATGGGAGGCAGTGGCGGGGAAGAGACAGAAATCTTTAATAAATAAATAAATTTTTTAAAAAAATTAAAAAAAAAGAATTCCTGCTAGGACTCTTGGTTGGAGAAAGAATTAGATGGATTTGTCTATATAGAACCTTGGCTACATATCACAAGGCATCTCAAATCCAACAGTATTTGGTAAAGAAAGTTTGGTCACATTTCACGTAAGTGAGCTGGAATGTCAAGTCCATAGGTCTGGGCTCACTACAAGGACTGGCCATGTGTGGTAATTTTTGATCTCAAATGAGCCATAGAGTGCCTGCCTGTCCAATGAGATCAGTGAGTCTTTTGTGTCTGCCCCTTAGCGATGCAGTAACACTAGGGCCCAAGACCCCAGAGCACTTTGCAGAGGCCAGATCCTAAAAGATAGTGGTGTGCTTGCTCTTGGGTGTTTATAACAATACTCTTTAAGTAGCATGGGAATAATTGCCATTGTCTGTACAATGCCTGACAATATGTAGAGTTCTTGTTGCCAATTTTCCATGTGGTGCTCATGGGCTGTCTCTTTGGTTACCATCATTGTCCCCACCTTACAGTGGAGGATGCTAGGTCTTAGAAAAGTGAAGATTCAGGGCTACTGGCTGCTTTCCTTAGTATTCAATAACTGCCTACAATTGACCAGGCTTTGTGCTAGAAGCTATGATACCAAAACGATTTTCCTTGTTGCTTCTGGGAATCGAACCCAAGGTCGTGTGTAGGTGAAAGCACAGAGGCCCCAAATGTTCCCAGCCCCTCAAATGATTTTTCCCCAAGAGACGATTCTTTCCATCATAAAACTCAAGGTCAGAACTCCTAACTCAGGTCTCTGAAGCTCAAGTTCATGACTGTTTTCACCATTACTACACTCAGAACTGAGAGCACACAGGTAGCCACAGCCCAGTGGTTCCCCTTGCCGATGACTCAGCCCTGTTCATACACTGTGTACGTCATCACTGGTTTTCATACCCACTCTGGAGGATGAGTTATTGCTTGTCTCATCTCCAAGGCTCAGGACATCTTCCCAGTGTTACATAACTAATACTAGTGGTCCAACCCGTGACGGCAGTAGCATAGAAACATTTATTGAGGGCTTACTATATGCCAAATACTGTGCTTTGAGTGTGTCTATGTGTGTGCATGCATGTGCCACCACCCTGGGAAGGAGTTCTTATAATTCCCTTCAGAGATGTAAGCACCTCACCCAGGGTCCCAGAGCTCCTGGTAAGAAACTGTTGTCTGCCATGGTGTCCAACTCTACTGCACCGGCCTGGGAGCTGAGCAAAAAAGGAAACAGTAGCTTTCTGCTCTGAGGACATCCTGGATCCTGGTACTTCATGTCCTTAGAAGAACCACCCATGTTCCAGTTTCTATAACGTCATTGTTCATCTATCATACTCACCTTCTCAATCCCCAGGATCGCCAACCTCAAAATCCAGCTGGCCAAACTTGACAGTGAGGCCTGGCCTGGGGTGCTAGACTCAGAGAGGGACCGACTGATCCTTATCAACGAGAAGGAGGAACTGCTGAAGGAGATGCGCTTCATCAGCCCCCGGAAGTGGACCCAGGGAGAGGTGGAACAGCTAGAGATGGCCCGGAGGCGACTGGAGAAGGACCTGCAGGCAGCCCGGGACACCCAGAGCAAGGCACTGACCGAGAGGTGGGTCTGGGCTGAGCAGATGGGGCCCAGGGGCTCAGGGGAAAAGGAAAACATGCCAATCTGGCCTGGCAGCCCTATAGGAGCCAGGAGTCAGGGTCATAGTGGGGATGCCTGAGTAGACTGGTGAGTGCTCTCATGTAGAGTTGTTAGCCTTCCGGAGTGGTACATCAGAAATGATGGCTTATGTTCCTGTGCACCAGGAGCCTAGTACTTCACACAGGAGGCTCTCAGGAGGGTGTCTGCTCCCTGAAGCAAGCCCCATAGCACCTGATCACCTGGGAGAGTGGCTTTCCAGTGTTGTAACGGTGACTCTCGGTCTCTTAGGTGACAGGAAATTCGCAGGTTTCACACAGTGAACATCTCTGCTTTACCAACTAGGCTTGTACCTGGTGTCGCCGGGGAAATGATTTCCCTTGCTTATTTCTGCTCCTAAACACATACACACCTTTGGATTCACTGTGTGGGTGTCTGGGGCAGGGGATGTCCTCTGATGTTTCCTCTCTTCTGTTAGACAGTCAGCCCTTGGTACTCAAGGGTTCCTGATCCTGGAAATCAATCACAGATTGAAAATGTTTGAAAAGTAGATTAAAAATTAATATAACAAAAAATACAAATATTTGATGTATTATCTTAACAACTAATTTGTAGTACTTGCACTGTATTGGGATGCACTGTATAGAGATGATTTAAAGCATACAGGAGGGCAGCTGAGATGACTTACTAGGTAAAGGTGGTTGCCACCCAGCCTGACAACCCAAGTTTAATTCCTAGGATCTACATGGGGGAAGGAGAGGAAAAACTGTGCACAAGTGTACACACAGACACACATACACACACACACTAAAATAATAATAAATCATACAGGAGAATATGTATACAGACATGGTTTTAGTTATAAGCAGTCTGAAATATCTGTATGCTTTGTTACTGATGGGGGTATTTGGTGTCGTAGCCAGAATATGCCATTATCTTCTTTTTTTCTTCACGACCCACTGTACTGTTTTCAGCATGTCCCGAGGGGCCGATGTTTGAAGGCCAGTGGCCTAGGGGTTGCAGACTGAAATGCTTACGGGCTAAGCATGTGATGGAGATGCTTACGGCGCACCTAGCTGTAGACCCATCAGTCTGGGGGACTTTGACCCTGCTTGTCTGATGTGGGCACTGCCTCCTAGATCCAGTGAGCAGGCTCTAGGGCTCTGTGTGGCCCGTGGTCCTTATGTTCCTTTTTTGTAGCGCTTAGGGATGCAACCCAGGGCCTCACACATGCTAGGCAAGTGCTCTACTACTGAACTGTACACCACAGTGGAACTTTAAAGGGTTATCAGCTGGATTTTTAATTTTCAAATACTGACAATTAATGTAAACTGTAAAGACTATGAGCCAGCCTCATCTGGGACGTTGAGACCTGTTTCAGACTCTGTATTTCCTTTGGTGCTCCTTGCAACCCCTTCTCCCAAATTAGAAAATAGAAAATTATTGCTGAGCAGTGGTGGCACATGCCTTTAATCCCAGCACTCAGGAGGCAGAGGCGGGTGGATCTCTGTGAGTTTGAGGCCAGCCTGGTCTACAAGAAGTAGTTACAGGATGGGCTCCAAAGCAACACAGAGAAACTCTGTCTTGAAAAGCAAATCAAAAAACAATAGAGAATTGTGCTTAAAGGAGGTCTTATAGTTCGCAGACATTCACCCGTCCATCCAGTCACTCACTCAGTCATACCCACCGTCATTCACTCTGCAAAGGCTGTCCTGTAGCATGACATCTGTGTGTGGCAATCTGGAGCATTCAGAAGTTAAGAGGACTGTTATCTGAGGTCAAAGTGAGAAGCCTGCTGTCGGTGAATCAGTGTATTGGTTACTCTTTGTTGCTGTAAGGAAGCAGTGTGACCAAGGCAACTTCAAGAAGAAGAGTTTATTTTGGCTTATGGTTCAAGAGGGTTGGAGTTGATCCTGGCAGGGGAGTGTGGCAGCAAGCAACGGAGCAACAGACTGAGGGGTCATATCTTAAACACAAGCAGAGAGTGGAGAGAGAGAGAGAGAGCAAACTACAAATAGGGCAAGGCCTGGAGCTCTCAAATCCTGTCCCCGGTGATATACTTCCTCTAGTGAGGCCATACCTCCTAAATGTCCCCAGATAGCTCTACCAGTTGGGGACCAAATATCCAGATAGATGAACCTATGGAGGACATGCTCATACAAGCTGCCACAGTCACAAAGGGATTCCTCCATAGCAACCAGATCTGCTGGAAACAGGACCTCAGGCCTCCCAGTTTCTAGGATTGTGTGTATGTGTGTGTGAGACACAAAGCAGGATAGATTGAGCACACAACGCGGAAGAGTGGAGCGTTGTTCTAATAACCTGCAAGTCTCTTCTGGCTCTTTTCATTCTGTCCGTAGCAGATTTGGAGCAACATCTCCCCGCCTACCACTGAAGGGATGCAGAATTGAAGCTAGGGATTTTTCGTTTTAATTTTTTTATATTAACATAGACAGTGCTTGTAAGTATTTACAAAGCAGGGTGCTATTTCAGCATATGTCCACCCTGAATAATGACGACACCAGGATAATTGGCGTTCCCATTGTCAACATTTCTCGTTTCTGTTTTCGGAGCTTTCAGAATCTTCTTGCTGTTTTGAAATAACCTGTCCACTGCCACTATGAGACCGCAACGCAGAGCCCCAGAACTAATTTCTCCCATGAGAATGTATTTCAGAACTCATTATCCGACCTCCCTCTAGCCTTCCCAGTGACCATGGTTCTTCTCTGCTCCTAGGAGATTGATTTCTGTATCTTCTAAAATGAGAAACATGCAGTGTTTATCTGTACTCGGTTTATTTCATTTAACAAAGCGTCTTCCAGATCCATCTATCTTACTCCAAATGACAGTATTTCATTCTCTTTTTTATGATTTAATAATATTTGCACAAGCAGATATACACCCACACACACAGCCACACTGTGATTTTCAAATGTGTGTAATTGCTCAGGAATAAGCGAGGGGATTCGTTTTCCCAGCAATGCCAGGCGTACGTCTAGTTTGTAAAGCAGAGGAACATGCATGCACCTCATGGGGAGCAGTCTGGGAAGTCCGGGCACCTGTGTGTATCTGTATGTATTCTGCATATACACGGCCCGTAGCCCTTCATCTCTAAAACACCCAGCTCACAGCAGCATCCTAGCAACTGAGTAAGCTCTGTTTTCACTAGCATCTGATGCTCATCCAGGCCCTGCCCTGACCCTGGGGGCCAAGGATCCCTTGATTGCGAACTGGACCAATCTTTCCAACCAAGCAGATTCTCAGAACTACTAACTGAGACATCCAAAGTCTATCACCTTCCCTTCTATCCTCTGCTGGCAGGAATGGCTGGCCAGCTTTGACCCATCAGCAATTTTACTATAAGGAGAACAGCAAACCTTAAATAGCTGGTGTTTTATAGTCCACACCGGCACTTGCCTGAGGGCACCATGCTGGTTTTCCGGGAACCATATCCTGTGATGATAAGGGTTCTGTCATATGCCCTGTGCCTTTTGTGTTTATTGAAAGTATAAATGGATGGGAGGCCCGGGCAGGGGCTTACTGGACCTTTGTGCCAGTGCCTGGGCTTTCGCCTAGTACTAGACCCAGTGACTGTCCCTGGGAGCTGTTGGTCGGCCATCAATCTTTTCTGCCAGAAGCTGGAGAGGACACACTGATCACAGCCCTACTTGAATCTTGCTGATCTGTTAACCCTCACTATTGACCAATATGAGGTCATTTGCCTCATAGAGAAAAAAAGAAGGCACAGACACCAAGTACCGGAAGTCTACGAGCAGGCATTTTGGACCAGATTGTGAACGGAGATATTTCATTGCCGTGAAAGTTTTCGTTTCCTGAAGTTAGAACTAGAAGATCCTTCAGGCACCCCAAAGGTGCACTGGTCATGGGCCAGACCCTATGTTTTGTCTAGTAACTTGAGAGCATGCTTTACAAATGAGGAAATTGAGACTCACTTGACATCACCAAGTGACAGAGCTGGGTCCAGGCTTGCAGTTCAAGCACCTACTTCATTTAGGCAGCTGCCTGCTCAGAAGGCCTTTCAATATTGCTTTCAACCCCATCTGTCGAAGGTCCAGGAGCTCCAGTGGAACAGTGAATCCACACAGCCAGTCTAGGGAATCAAGACTCTCCACTCCTCCGCTGATTGGGCCACACGAGGGTTCTGGAGGACAAGGTCCCTGGGTGCATGCAGCAGTCAGGAAGGCAGTGGGCACAGGGCAAGATGCCTCTGTGCCCTAAGAAAGTTCTGAAGAGAGAAGCCAAGGGAATGGCAGGGAAAGTGCTGATGGATCTCAGTCCACTTGATTCTGATCCCTGTTGTCTGTATTCAGTGCTGGGCCTCTAGCTTCCTGCTTTCTTTTTCTGTAAGTCTCTCCCTCCTCTCTCCCCCTCTGTGTCCCTTTTTCTCTGTTCTCTTCCCTTTAGCGCCCCCAGTGCCCTTTTTGCATTCCTCCCCACCTCCCGCCTTTTCTTTCTCCTTCAGGTCTGTCTTCACATTCTTTGCATTCCCTGTGATTCACTCTCTCTGCGAACCATGCATCATGCATGCATCAGAGCCAGTGTGTGGTCACACAGGATGCTTGTTAGATCATGGGCACCACAGCCCCACCCCGGGGACCAGTTCTTCAGGCCTGAGATGCAGCCCAGGCGATTGCATTTTTAACCAGCACCCCAGGTGCCTAGTTACAGCTTGTGGGTATTCAGGCCCCACCCCCTGGATCTTCTGCCTGTTTCCACAATTGATGTATTCACGGCCTCCCAGCATGTGCACATCACTCACAGCACCATCTGGCCTGCTAAGCCTGCTGCCGCTGGGAGGGGACCGCAGCACCTGTGTGTTACTGTCTGTGGCTGTCCTTGCCTGCTCAGGAAGTCAAGTCAGCCTGAGGACAGTTCCTTCACTGTCCTGCTCAGGCTCCAGTGGGGACCTGCATTTGCTCCCAGCATACTCAGGCTTGCGCTATAGAAACCGCGAGCTCCACTTCTTGACCTCAGACGTATTCTCCTTTGTGAGCTTTGCTCTTAGAGGGTCGGAATATTGCACAGCCTCATTCATTCCCTTGAGAAATCTGGGATTTGTTCATTAAAGGCCCCATCTGCCAGCCTCTTCTCTGTCCCCATCAGACCAGGCAAGAATCTGGGAGGAAAGCTCTGGAGATTGAGTTGGCCAAGACTGATGCCAAGGCCAGTCAGCCTACCGTTGGCTTACTGTTCTGTCTTGTCAGTGATTTCACAGGTTCTCTTGCCCAGGAGCAAGCACAGCTTCTGCAGGCTTGTGTCAAGGGCCACCTCCGGTCTCATGTTGTGGTAGAGAGATGGCCTGGCTTGGTTTGATTTTGTGTGAAACTAGCCCTTATCCTCAGGCACTGAGCTCTTGGTGCCTTCCTGGGACCAGAGAGCAAGGGCCAGTCAAGCTCCTTCTCTAGCAGAGTGGCAGGGAGTAGGAGTGAGTCACCTTGACATGGAAATTTATCATCCAGACCCCACAGTAGAGTGAATGAACTCAGCCGTTTCGCCTGGAAAAGAGTGACCCCCCCCTTCCTCCCTACCTCCTGTCTACAGAGCCACTTCGATTTCCCTATTAGTAGGGGATAGCCGACTGTAAGAAATAATCCCAGATCTTGTGGATAAACACTCTTGAGGTTTGATTCTTACCCATATAATATCTTAATATTCCCAGTAACTGCCAGCCTCCCTTGTCACTGAAGAGCCCACAGCCTTTCTGCCTCTCCTTTAAGGCCACAAGGATCTGAGGAAGACACTTCCCTTAAACACTTCAGGCTGATACTCGTGCCATCTGCCCAGATCTTGTTGTCTAGAAGTTGTTCGCGCGTCTCAGCCAGTTATAAGAGAGCCTGGGAAAGTGATCTAACGTTGAGCCTGGGAACCCAGGACACAGGCAAGAGTGGGTGCCAGAAATCTGGCCACAAAGCCATTTGCTCAAAGTCTAAATTAAGGATCCCATCCTCTGCTCTTTTCAATTCTTCTGGACCTTGCCACACCCTCCTCTAATTAGATGCCCATTGTCCTCCACCCTCCGTGCTCTGTAAGAGTGGCAGCGAGTTCTCTTTCCCAGGGACAGCATCTAGGGTAACCTGGGCACTCAACAAATCGTGGTTGATGGAAAGAAGAAGGGAGGGCAGGAGAGGAGAGAGCAGTTGAAAGAGAGGAAGGGAAGAGAGAGATGGAAGGAAGAGAGGGAGGGAATGGCACTTTGGTGGAATCCTAATTCCCCCACTACATCCATAGTTTTGAGTAAACTATGTAACCAAGAGCCTCAATTTCCTCATCTGTAAAATGGTTAAAGACCACTCTTCACGCGCACATATCATAAAACAAATCAGTGCATTGTCTTTAGGTTCCTAGTGTAGTCCGTAAGGTATGGCAGGTAGCAACACGATTCCGACAGAATTTGTGTATGAATTGACTGTATGTCTTCACAACACCCTAGTGAGATGTTTTTACAGTCGTCCCTGTGCGGTTGTCATGTCCATCTGTCAGGGCACAGACCTCATTTTCTTTTTCGGAGATCCAGAGGGGACCTGGAGCACGGCATCCCTTTGGGGCATCATCGTCATGCCTTCTCTTCCTTCAGGTTGAAGTTAAACAGCAAGAGGAACCAGCTGGTGAGAGAACTGGAGGAAGCCACTCGGCAGGTCGCCTCTCTGCACTCGCAGCTGAAAAGGTGAGTGGTGGGTGGTGACTGTCCCCATAGGGATGGCCGGGAGGTGGCCCAGCTCCGTGATGCCCTTCACGATCCCCCTTAACTATGAGACGCAGAGAAGGAGGTTATTCTAGCAGATAGGAGCTTGGCCAGGATGGCTGGCTGTTGTCCTTCATCCCTTGGGACTATACACACAGAGATGGCCCCAAGAAGATGCCCATGTGTGTGAAAGCCTGTCACTTCCGCCTGCCAGCCCACTTTTTCAGCATATAGTAGGCTTCCATAATCTCAGGCCTCAAGGGCTGAAGTATATTACTGGAATCTCATAGTAGCTTTTTGTCAAGTTTCTCTCCCTCCCCAGCAAAAGTGGTTTCTTCCTGTTTTTATCAATAGATACTGCTTTTCAGTTGACATTTAGGATGTGAGGTCTCCTTTTAAGTTAAATATTTGAACATATTAAAAAAAGTGAGTTGGGACTGGGCATGGTGTCCCGCGCCTTTAATCCCAGACTCGGGAGGTACGGCCTTTGGATTTCTGAGGCCAGCCTGGTCTACATAGCAAATTTTAGGCCTGCCAGAGCTACACAGTGAAACCCCATCTCAATCAACCAATAAATAAAAAAAAATGAAGAAGCAAAAATACTTCAATAAAGTTTCAATGTGAGCAATAGGAAAGAGGGGTAGAAGGAAACTGTGGAAGTCACGTGTGTGACTTCCGACTATCATCCCAGCACTCAGAGCTGCAAACAAGGGCATCATAAGTTTGAAGCCAGCCTGACCTACAAAGCAAGAGTCTGAACTTGGGCCCACAGCCCAGCTCTGCTACTTTGGGTACATGACTTTCTCAGGATCTCTTATTTTTTTCTGAGTGGAATCGGGTACATGGCCCAGCTTACGTTGTCAAGTAGGCTAGGAAGACAGATGCGTACCCAGTACCCTTAGTGTTTCCCAGACCTGGTGGAGTTCCCTGAAGCCGACTCACTGCATCGCCGTCTATCTCTTCCTCTCCCTGCCCCTAGCCTCTCAAGTAGCATGCAGTCCCTGTCTTCAGGCAGCAGCCCTGGGTCACTCACATCCAGCCGGGGCTCCCTGGCTGCCTCCAGCCTGGACTCCTCCACCTCAGCCAGCTTCACTGACCTCTATTATGACCCGTTCGAGCAGCTCGACCCGGAGCTCCAGAGCAAGGTGGAACTGCTGTTCCTGGAGGGCAGCACAGGCTTCCGGCCCTCGGGCTGCATCACCACCATCCACGAGGATGAGGTGGCCAAGACTCAGAAGGCAGAGGGAGGCAGCCGCCTGCAGGCCTTACGCTCCCTGTCTGGCACTCCAAAGTCCATGACTTCCCTGTCACCACGCTCCTCTCTCTCCTCCCCATCCCCTCCCTGTTCCCCTCTCATCGCTGATCCCCTCCTTGCTGGAGATGCCTTTCTGACCCCGCTGGAGTTTGAAGACGCAGAGCTGAGTATGGCTCTCTGTGAGCTGAGCCTCGGCAGCAGCACCCGGGAAAGATACCAGCTAGAGGAACCAGGACCTGAGGGCAAGCCACTGGGCCAAGGTACGGAGCACGGGGGGAGGCTGGGGCTTATTTGGAACCAGGAGGCAGGGGGTTCCTGTGATAATTCCTGACTACTGTCGATGGCTGGGTCTTTCTGTGGCTGTTTATTTATTCAGTAGATACTGACAAATGCAGAATGTGCTAGGTCCTGGGCTAGGGTTTTGCTTTGTTTTGGCAGATTTCATTCAATAGCTATTTAGCACCTACCAACATGAATCTCAGATCCTGGGCTAATTGAATATACTTGGATTAATTCAGCTAAGCTTTCCACAGACATGTCATATGGCAAACTTAGTTGCTAAGGACCCGTGTAGATGACAGACACCGCTCTTAAAAAGCCCAGGTTCATCTGGAGCCACGTGCACCAGACAAAAGCATGTGAAGTAAACCCAGCAGGGCATGTGGGAAAGCCTTTGGGTGGGGGTGAGGTGGCTGGTTCAGAATGGATAGAGGCTTAAACGATGAGAAGGGCTTGGTTGGGGGCCAGGGTATAAGAAAGTGTGGTAGCATTCAACTCTAATCCCAGAATTTAGGAGGAAGGGGTGTGAGGATTAGGAGCACAAAGTCATCCTCCACTATGTGGCCTCTTCAGTTGGAAGCTTTGAAATCGTATCTCAAAATACAAAAGCAATGGG
Source organism: Microtus oregoni (assembly GCF_018167655.1). NCBI lineage: Eukaryota > Metazoa > Chordata > Mammalia > Rodentia > Cricetidae > Microtus > Microtus oregoni. Next base: position 12,487,103 of record NW_024543086.1, read on the forward strand.
TAGAGGTGCTGGCTGCACAAGCTTGACAGCCTGAGTTCAATACCCGGAACCCATGGTAAAAGGAGCGCTGACTCCCAAAAGTTGTCCTCTGACCTCCGTATGTGCACACATGCACATAAATATACACAATGATAATAAATTTAATTTAAAAGGAGGGGGGAGAGAAAGGAAGGAGTGAGTAAAATCTCTGGGGCCACAGCAGTGCTCATAACTTGGGACCGAGAAAAGCTATGGTCAGTGGCAGCGTCCTGATCACACAGGACCTGGTAGTGGGATGTGGATTGTATACCAATTATAGCAAGGACCTTGGGAACCCTGGGAATGTCTTGCATTTCTTCATGAAATCAAAGAGAACATTCTGATTAGGAGTCAGATGGGAATCTTCAGATTAGATGCTGCTGGTGAAATTGATGGCCTAGGTTTAGAGAGAAGGAAAACCGTAGCCGCTGCCACAGAATGAACTGCAGTTCTCTTATCAGAGATTGAGATGTACTGGAGAGAGAGGGGGAGAGAGAGAGAGAGAGAGAGAGAGAGAGAGAGAGAGAGAGAGAGGAGGAGGGAGGAAAATGGGTTGTTTCTTCTCTGCCCATTTCATAGATGAGGAAGCTGAGGTTCAAAGAGGTAACATCTGTTGGCCAGGGTTGTCCTAGCAGCAAATGAGGAAGCTAGGTCTTTCTGATCTCAGAGCCCAATCCCTGGATGGGCTCAGTGTCCCACAGATGTGTGACTCTCTTGGTACTTGCCCCACCTGGACATGACGCAGCAGAGTGCCCAGTAAGCTCATCTGCGGGCCCCACCTTGCACCCACAGTATTGGCTTTTGTGCTTGGGTCGAGGCATACAAGGCTCACTCAGGTCTGGGAGCATGTGTCTATTCATTTAAGCCTCATCCCTCTGCGAAGTGTGCATTGTCTTTTTTAGAATGGGCAGTAGCATGGCTGCTATGCCTGGAGCTGCCAGTCTGTGCATAGGAGTCAGTAGCGGGGGAGTGAGGTTTCGCAGTTAACTGAAGGCTCCTGGTGTCAGCCATTTCTTTAAAGAGGGACTGAGAGATCCCTGGGGTTCCCTCATCAGGAAGGGAATCTCGCTGAGTTCTCTCGAACAAAAATAAAAACAAGCCTCCTATTGCAGGTGGCAAGCCTCAGCAAATTGATCCCCAGGGAGAAGGGGGTGTGGGTAAAAGCTCTTCCTTGGCTTAAGAAGTCTTTGTTCAGGATGCAGGGCCACATCAGGACATTCAGACTCCAACCTGGTCCTGGAAAGAGACCCTCTCCATCCCCCTCCCAACAGTGGTATAGAGACAGCTAGGTGACAACCTGTTTCTTTCACGCCATCTCCAGCAACCTTGCCCTGCTGTGAGCTGTGCCAGGCAGGGCTCAGCCATTAAGCAGGTTATGCGATTAGTGCTGCTGTTCAGTCAGCAGACAAATTAATCTCCTTAAGTGGTTTAGCGGAGAGCAGAGAGCGGGGCTGAAGGTGGGAAGTCTCCCCCAGGGCTCAGCAGGTGTGGCACAAGGCTGGAAAAGCTTTTTTCCTGCATCTCCAGCACCAGATGCGTCCCAGGCTCTCCTCACCAAAATGGCTTGTTTCCCCAGCCTGCTAAAACCCCAATCTCAGTGCACCACCATACATCCAGCCCCTGGGGTGTCTCTGTCTACCCCAGGGCTGGGCTTGCACTGGTGCTTATAGGAGCATTTGGCTGTAGGGTGAAATACCTGGAGCTAGCCTTCATGGACAATTTCTTCCCATCTGTAGCTCAGGGCCTGGCAGTGGGTCCTGCGCGCCATTATTTGGGCCTGGAGGAAATGTGGACCATATACAAAGAGCCCAGTTATGACCCCAGCCAGAGACTTCTGCTAAGGGGAGAGAGGGGGAGAGAAGGAGGAGCTGACTATGAATGCATCCTCCCTTGCTTTCCTTTAATAGGCAAAGGGTTGTTAATTTGTCCCGGGTCTGTAGGGAAGACCTATAAAACAATACCACTCTCTGCGCAGGATGACTCTGTCTTGTAATCCCAGCACTGAGGAGGTTTGGGCGGAAAGATCAGGAGTTTGAAGCTAGCCTTGGATACATCCTAAAATCCAGTCTTAAAAACCCACACCTGTCAGGTCCGGAGAGCTAGTCAAGTGTTTGCTTCACAAACATGAGGGCCTGAGTTAAACCCCCAGAATTCATGTTTAAAAGGTGATAAGAAGCCAGTATTGGTAGTGTGTGCTTATAATCCTGGCACTAGAAGCAGAGATGGGGATCCCTGGGGCTTACTAGCCAGCTACTCCATCCTAATGGTGAGCCTTGGACAGGGAGACCCTGTCTCAAAGAAACAAGGGGTGTGGCTCCTGAGCAATAGCACTTGAGTTGACCTCTGGACTGAACATGTATGTAGACATCACACAAGCACCTATACACTTGTGTGTGCACGCATGCACACCCCCCCCCACACACACACACCCTAAACCTCATACAGAGGAACTGAAGTCTCCATTACTATGGACGTTCCCACATTCAGTCCCCCCAGAAGCCTATAAAGTAGGCGGAACCTGGGACTTACTGGGGTTCAGTCAGTGTCCCATGGTCATAAAGCAGCCTATGGTAGAACCGTGTTTAAAACCAGGCAGTTTTATATCTTACGTGAATGAGTGTTTAGCCTGCTTGTACTTATATGCACCACATTTGTGCCCATACCTTTGAAAGTCAGAAGAGGGAGGCAGATCCCCTGGATGTGTGGTGTGTGTGTGTGTGTGTGTGTGTGTGTGTGTGTGTGTGTGTGTGTGTGTGTGGAGAGAGAGAGAGAGAGAGAGAGAGAGAGAGAGAGAGAGAGGATGTATTAGAATGACTTACAAGCTGTGGTCCAACTAATCCAATATGGCTGCCTATGACCAGCGGTTCCTAAAATCCAGCGGTTGTTCACTCCACGACGCTGGATGTCTCAACTGGTCTTCAGTATTCCCCAAAATGACAAATAAGTAGGCTCTAATGCCAGGCATGGGGAATGAACTTGCCACCAAAAGCAAAAACAAACAGGCAAAGAAAGAGCAAGTTTCCTTCTCCCGTGTCCTTATATAGGCTTCCCGCAGAAGGTATGGCCCAGATTAAAGGTGGATCTGTCCACCCCAAAGATCTGGATTTAAAATGGATCTTTCATGTCAAATAATTTAATTAAGGTAAAAAGTCCCTCATATATGTGCCCAGCTATTTGAGTTTTAGTTAATTCTAGATGTGGTCAAGTTGACAAGCAAAAATAGCCATCACAGCCATGAAATCACATATGACCCCTTCCCTTGTCCCAAGTCAAGAAGGACCTTACTAGAGTGTTCAGAGGTGTATTCGAGTTCACTGGAGAGCGGGTCAAAATTGTGTGATTTCTGAACTTGACTTTCTTTCTTCTTCCCCTTCTTTCAAACAGCTGCAGGTGTGACCCCGGGGTGTGGCCTGAAAGTGGCCTGTGTATCGGCTGCAGTGTCTGATGAGTCTGTGGCTGGGGACAGTGGTGTGTACGAGCCTTCTGCGCAGAGGTGGGTCCCTGGCTGTTGTTCCATTCCTGGGGAGCGTGGGAGCCTCCAAAGGATGTGGTGGAGCTGCAGAAGGGCATTTCCGGTCATCTAGTGATGGAGGAAGGTCATTGGCTAATAAAGGAACTGCCTTGGCCCATTTTATTGGTTGGAAGATAGGTGGGAGGAGTAGGCAGAACAGGACGCTGGGAGGAAGAGGAAGTGAGCTCAGTCTCCACAGCTCTGCTCTCTGGAGCAGACGCCTGAGAGAGACGCCATACTCCCAGCTCCCAGGCAGACACACGCCATGAAGCTCGACCCAGGATGGACTAGGCTAGAATCTTCCCGGTAAGACCGGTTCTCACAGATTATTAGAGATGGGTTGATCGGGATATCAGAATTAGCCAGTAAGGGCTAGAGCTAAAGAGCCAAGCAGTGATTAAATGAATACAGTTTGTGTGTTGTTATTTCGGGGCATAAGCTAGCCGAGCAGGCAGCCGGGGTGCTGGGGACGCAGACCCGCCGCTCCAATTACTACAATCTAGCCTTTCCCCAGGTAGCCCTTTTTGGAGCCGCACCCAACACGCAGGCAGCAGAGATGCAGGTGGTATCCAAGGCTAGGGGCAAAATGTGGGTTCTGGGGTGACAGCTGTAAAGTGTGTGCTAGGGAAAGAGATGCTAGCTAGAGAAAGGAAGTATATTCTGGAGAAGGGTTCTAAGCCCCTGGGAAAATGAGGGTCCAGGGACACACTGAGCACACAGCCAGCAGTCTAGTCTCACAGCAGGGACCCTGAGTCCAGAAAAGGCTTTTGTTCGTGGGCAGCTATGGGACACTAACCCCTTCCCCTGGTGTCTTATAATAGACTGGGCACTTCTGAAGTTGCTACATTCGACAGTGAAGAATCAGAAGCCATGGGAGCCACCCGGGTTCAAATTGCCCTGAAGTAAGTGATGGGGGGCGGGGCGGGGGGGACAAGGACAGAAGAAGGGTTTATATAGGGCCTCTTCATTGACAATATTGTACCTCCATGGCTATCCACGGAAGAAGCAGGACCCACCAGCCTTAGTGGGTTCCTGAGTACTGGCCCCTTCACCATAGATGAGCAATGCCAAGCTTCTTGTGACTGGTACAGATGTGGACAGAGGCTGAGCACACAGACTTTCTGCTTGCTGAGTATCTGCTCTTATGGTGGTTGCCTTTGCATCCCCATCCAGGTTCCAACGATCCTAACTCAGGGTTGTTGACCCTGGAGAGCACAGCACTGCTGTTGCTGCTGCCTTCTCTTCCTGGGGAATGACTTCCACGTCTTCTTATGCAAAAATGTTAATAACAGATAATTTCATACCCCAGTCTACGTTGGGTATAAAAGCCACGGAAAAATAAAAGCAGGTGATTTCAGGATCTGAGTAATCCATGAAACTCCCTCCCGATACTGTCTTGTGGTTTCTGTCTTCAGTTCCCACGCCCCTACACTGGTAAGAGGTGATTTTGTTGAGGCCGGTCCTCAATACTTCTGGTAACTCTTTAAAATTGAAATGAATGGGCCAGTTGGATGGCTTACCCAGTGAAGATACTTACCGTGAAAGCCTGAGTTCAGTCCCCAGAACCAGGCACGGCAGTGCACATCTTTAATCCCAGCACTGAGGAGTCAGAGGCAGGTGGATCTCTCTGAGTTGGAGACCAGCCTGGTCTACATAGCAAGTTCCAGGCTATGTTTCAATAACAAACAAACAAACAAATGAAAAATCAGATGGCTGCCAGTTCTGGACCTGTATCTGGTCGTGGCAGCAAAGCTGAGGGTGAGTGCTTTCAGCTTATCGCACTGGACAGAGCAGCCAGCAGCCCTGACTAATGACTCTTAAGAATGAAAAGGTTGGGCATGGTGGCACATACCCTTACTCCTGACACGGGGGAAACAGAAGCCGAAGGATTTCCGTGAGTTCAAGGCCAGTCCGGTCTACTACATAGGCTACCCATGGCTAAGTAGTGAAACCCTGTTTGAAAGATGGGAGGGGGGAGTAGAAAGGACGGGGGGGGGAGGAAATAAATGATTTGCTGATTGGTGTTCTACCCACCCCTTCATTTCAGGTATGATGAGAAGAACAGGCAATTTGCAATATTAGTAATCCAGCTGAGTAACCTCTCCGCTCTGTTACTGCAACAAGAGCAGAAAGTGTGAGTACGGAGCCCTGCATTTGTGTGTCTCTCTCTCACCTGCGCTCTCCTGGGAAAGCTCTAACTGCAGAGACCACTGCAGGCATTTAATGCAAGCGAGCATGCTAGTGCTGCCTGTGTCCCCCCACACACAATGGTACATTTACCGGCTTTGGAGACTGGCACAGTAGACAGCTTCCCCACTTCCTGGTACAGCCTGGATGCCCACCACCCACTGCTCAAGGAATGCTGGTCAAGCCGGTCCTTCCTGCATGGAAATCTCCTGGTCTGTGACCTCATGAGAACAGTCAGGTCCTTGTTGTCTTCTCTGTGCAGAAACAACTCTCTGGTTCTAGACGTGACTGGTGTGTTACCTTAGAGGTTGCAAGAGCAGGCACCTGCACTGTCTGCATGCATTCTTGCTGTAGCCTGGGTGTATGTTACATTGTATTCATCTACCTAGACATTTCCTCCCATAACTAGACCACAAGGCCTGGAGACAACTGTTACTGTATTCAGACAGTGTCCTGGGATAGGATGTGGGAGGAGAAGAGAAATCTAGCACAGACCAGAGCTCTAGATTGTCTCCTTTCTGCCCCTCAGACAATGCCAGGGCCAGAAATGGGGAGGCATAGATAGGCAAAACCCTGGGGCTTGGTTGCCAGCCAGCCTAGCCTATTTGGCAAGCTCCAAGCCAATGAGAGACTCTGTTTTAAAAGCCAAGCTAAAAGGCATGTGAGGACTGACACACAAGGTTGACCTCTGGCCTCGACTCACGTGCACGCACCAAACAGAATGTTCAACTCCTGCCTGCAGAGATTCGAGCATCTGCCTTCAGTGCATGAGCGCCCCTGTTCCCACCATTGCTCAGTTCTAGGGAATTGCTGCCTATCAAGTGCTTGCACCCAGTTTACCTCAGCCTCCACAGCCTTTGGGACCCTTAGGAATTTGGAGACCCATGGCAGGAAGAGCAGTTGGTACCCCAGAGCCCTTCCTGGATCCCTCACATAAGACATTCTGCATTCTCTCCTTGACAGCTGTCTCCCTGGGGATTTCTGCAGTACGTCACCCCCACACAGCTGACCCAGCTCTCTGACGGTTCTGTCTCCCCCAGGAACATCCGTGTAGCCATCCTGCCTTGCTCTGAAAGCAGCACCTGCCTGTTCCGAACCCGGCCTCTGGACTCTGCGGATACCCTCGTGTTCAATGAGGCATTCTGGGTGTCCATGTCCTACCCAGCCCTTCACCAGAAGACCTTACGCGTAGATGTCTGTACCACAGACAGGAGCCATGCAGAGGAGTGCCTGGTGAGAGCTGAGTCTGTCTCTGTCTGTCTGTCCACCTGACCTTCAGTCCTTAGGGCATGAAGGTCATAACAGGTTGGGTATGTGTCATATACGGCCTGGATTTCAGGCAGAGATGCCTCCCCAGAGAAGCGTGGTCTCAGTCTTGTGGTGTGTGAGAGCCCCTTGGTGTGAGGGGAGCAGCAGGCCTGAGAGGACCTGGAAGTGCATGCCTTCGGCCTCAGCTTCACCGTGCAGCATAGAGATCAGACAAGAAGCACTGAGTCGCAAAAACAGCCTGACGTTCAAATCCCACCTTTACCCCCTGAGCTGAGGGATCATGGGCAAGTTCCTAAACACCTCCGCTTTTCACTTTCTTTGTCTACAAAATGCCCCCTGATTGCCCACTGGGGAGTGTCTTGAGGTTTGCAAGCGTGCATACAAAGCACCTACCAATGAGTCTGACACAGGTTCTCAGTTAATGGACCCTCTCCTGCTCCTCCAGCTTCCTCCCCCTCCCTGCATTGACGGGAGCCGGGACTGGAGATGCTACAGCCCTGTGAAAGCCATGCACTTAAATACAAGCAGAGTACGGGTGTTCAACCTTGAATAACCCCTCCCCAGGGGCTTCAGGGATAAAATGAACTGAACCAAATGAAAGACTTTCTTAACTCTGGTGCCATTTCTGAGTGTTTAAATGACAGCTCCAGTGTCTTTAAATCAGTGTGGGCTTTAGAGTTAAAAGAGAGCTCTGCTCCCCCTGGTCTCTGCTGGGAGCCTATTAGGCGATTGCGCCTGTGTTGGGCACTGCAGATCTGGCGACAGAGCCCCCTACACAAGGCAGCTAACACACAGACGAACTGCGGTGCGGGTTGTTTTGGAAGTAGATGGATTCAAGTGGCAGAAGAAAATGTGGAACTTGTGTAGAGGATAGGCCAGGGATTTGTCCATGGCACTGAGCCTTCTCTCTGCATCCACGTCTGGAAGCTGAGAAAGTAACCGTGGCAGTTGCTGCCTCGCCTGCAGGCTGCTCTTTCTCCTGGTGGCAGCAGTGGGTCTTTGCCCAGAGTGGGAGACTCTTAGCTATCCAGCTTCACTTGGATCTGCTTGTGGTGGAGAATCCTTTGTGCTGGGGAATTTAGGGACCGCCCCCTCAGGATATAAGGACAAGTCACCCAGCTGGCCCTTCCCAGCCCCGCCATCCGAGAGTCTCCAATGCCAGGCTCAGTTCCCAAATCTATAATGTGGCCCTTACTGCCAACCATCCCGTCTGGTCTCGTGTCCAATGAAGCATCCCTGCAGTGCTGCCCCCACTCAGTGCCCGTGGTAAGTGTTGTGTCACCTGGTGCTCTGGTCCAACAGTAGATAGAGATTCAGCAAATTTGGGAACCTGCTAAGTACTCAGTGTGCATGAGCCTCAGCCATTTTTCTACTCGGCCCACGACAGAAACCATACCTCTTGGGGCTGGAGAGATGGCTCAGAGGTTAAGAGCACTGGTTGTTCTTCCAGAGGTCCTGAGTTCAATTCCCAGCAACCACATGATGGCTCACAACCATCTTTAATGAAATCTGGTGCCCTCTGCTGGCCTGCAGGCATACATGCAGACAGAATACTGTAAAAATAAATAAAAAATAAATCTTTAAAAAAAAACACACACACACCTCTTATGATGATGTTACCATGGACACAAATACAGCAGTGAATCTCAGTTGGGTGACATTTTCTGACAGACACCATTGATTTCATTTGTCTTATAAAAATAGGTAATTTGTACCAGTGGGAAACTGAGTCACAGAGATGAAGATCTTGCTTTGGGTCACAGAGTTAACACAGTAGCAGAGCTCTATTTGGGCCCCTTCTCTGCAGGGTGTACATTTGAGCCCTTCAGTGTCCTTTTTTAGCTAGTTCAGGGCTCCCTGAAGACCACAAATGGTGGCAAAAATGGTTTCAGGAACATGGTGGATACTGAGAAGCATTTCCAGACCCAGGCTCCTCTGGCGAGTCTTTCCCTCAGCCCTGGGAAGAAACTAAATCCTGTTTTCTTCTCCTAAGTGGGTGCCTTTTATTCTACCTTCCTAATTGAAGTCTACAGCCAAAAAAGAAAAAAAAAAACCCCCGCTGATCTTACAGTGGCTTATTGCTGCCCATGACCAATGGGAAACCTCCTTGCCTGGCTACTTTAGGAACATGAAGTGTTGGTTTGGGTGGCTGAGGAGGACAAGCCATGAGACAGAAGGGGGAAAGAGCTTCTCTGTTCTACTAGGTGTTTCCCTGTCTTGCCGGGGCTGCGGAATCGCCAGCCTGTGTTCAGTTCTTCAGTCTTACAAGCAGCATCTGCGAGTTCGTCACTGGGCCAAGAACCCCTTATTTAACCTTCAGCACAGCCCCAGGAAGAGGTATCCGGGTGATCTTCGTTTTAGGGAATGAGCAAGACTCAAACAGACTAAGTTACCTGACCACTTCATCCAGTGAAATGACCGAGGACCGGCATGAACACGCTCACCTTCTTTATATGTTCCTGTCACACACCGTGTTACATTTCAGGGTGACTAGAGACTCTCACCTCCACGCACCCCAGGTTTAGGGGAACACATAGCCTGCCTTCGCTAAGATTGTCTTCGGTACTGCTACCTCCTGTGCTAGTGTGGTATCACACTGCCTCCACCCAGCCACTAAGGCCAGTGTCCCTCAGTTCGGGTCCTGCCAGGGCAGACGCCAGTGTGTGGCCCTTACAATAGAGTCCTTGTTCCTTTTTCACTTGATGTCACTGGCCTGGCAAAGCCTATCTCTGCTGATGTGCGACCGGACAGAAAATACACCTAAGCTGTGCCGTGTGGCATCCTTTGAAGTTACCGCCCATCACTGGTTTCCCCCAAACCCCGAGTGCCCCTCACCCCCACAGTCTGGCTGCTTGGAGGGTTTGCAAACGCCAGCGCTTACAGGCTATTCAGTAAATCGTGTCTATTGAATCCGTGAGTGTGTAAATGCCCTCCAAATGCTTCCAGCTTGGGAAGGTGAGGGATATTCATGCCTGTGAGCCTAGGCCGGCAGGCAGCACATCTCGTTATCAATTTAGAATAACCTGATGAAAGTGTCACGCTTCCCAGCCGTTCTCACGATCCCTCCCCAGCTTGTCCCTCAGACACAGCCTGTCATGTTCCGAACTGCAATATCCAGTATGTTTGTATGTCTCCCCAGGAAACTGTCATCCCTTGGGGAGGAATCGTGTTCTAGACACTTCTCTGGCTGCAGGGAATACTTGTTGAATGAATAAAGGAGTAATATACATATTCTTGTATATACTTACATTTATTCTGGTGCCTGGAGCGTGCCAGCCACTTAACTCCTGAAATAACCCACCGCCCCCTAGCCCTGCATAGAGCAACGATTCTCCTCGTTCCCCTACTGAGGAGACTGATGTCAAAATAGCAAAGTGCCTGCTTACTTCCTCTCCCTACACAACACTCTTTTCCCAGAAGCTGCTGTTGGTCACCCAGGCTTAGCAGTCTGCGCCATGATCTGGTTCCTCCTCTTTTAGGTTGAATATCCCTGCCTGTCAGAAACACATGACCAGAACGGTTTCAGATTTGGGGAGGGGGGGGGGGGTGTTTATTTGGGTATTTGTTTGTTTGTTTGTTTTACTTGTTTATAATATTTTCATATATAATGAGATATTCTGGAGCTGGAATTGAAGTCTAAATAGGAAATTTGTTTGTTTCAGATATACCTTGTATTCCTAGCCTGAAGGTAATTATAGAATATTTTAAGTAACTTTGTGCATGAGGAAAAGGTATGGCATGGCATTTTTTACCTGTGGCATCCCATTGGTGCTCAGTCTTTGTGCTCAGGTTGGCATTAGAGCTGCCCATCCTGTAGAAGGAGAAATGGGCTCTCAGGTGGGTTGACGAGCCTCTAGGTCAGGTGAGCCCACTCCCCACTAGAGGCCTGCTTTACATGCTGGCTTCCGATACACCTGCCATCCGTTGACCCAGCTACTGCTATGTGAAGACAAAGGGGAAAGGGGGCGAGCCGAACCCCAAACCTGTCCTGAGCTCTTCTGAAGAGGGCTGGGTAGAACTCTTAAACGCCTAAGGAAGAGTATGGTTAGCCTGCAGGGCTTCCGGTTGGGGCTGTATCGGAGGGTGCTGGACTTGAACAGGTCCCTTCTTGGCGAGGTAGGTCAGTGTACTGCTCTTCATTTTTCACTTAAGGAGGGCATTTGTGTGTTTCAAAGAAGGGTGCAGGAAAAGCTGCCACTCTTTGTCACCGACCCCATCTTACCATGTACCTTCTTTCAGTAGCCGTTTAGATTTGTTATTCCACCTTTTGTACCTCAGACATAGTGCAAATCTGTGTGTGTGTGTGTGTGTGTGTGTGTGTGTGTGTGTGTGTGTGGTTGGTTGGTTGGTTTTGCATCTGTATGAGCACCTATAATCCCAGAAAGTTGGGGTCAGGAGGATTAGTAATTCAAGGCCAGTCTCAACTACATAGCAACTTTTTGTACTCTTACAAAGAAAGCCAAAATGAAGGTTTCTGTTCATGGGTCGTTTAGTACATGATAGATGTCTACACGTGTGATTCCCAAGCCGCGGGGTAAAATGTATCCATATTTTGCGAGATGCTGGCAAAGTCCTCCCATAAGGATTGTAAAACAACCTCTTTTGTAATTGACTGTTCAGTGTTTTGCTCCTTGGGACTCTTAACTGCTAGGAAATGGGGCTGTGTAGGGGCCCTCGTCATCCTTAGTATTCAAGCCAGAACCTAACCCAGCTCAGGGCGGGAGAAGGATCAACAATCAAAATTGAAATAACCAGTTTTTAAAAATGGGCCGCGTGTGAGTCTGGTAGCACATACCCATAGTCCCAACTCTAGGGGGTGTGGAGACAGAAGGATCAGAAGTTCAAAGTCATCTTGAGCTGTACAGCAAGTTTGAGGCCAGCCTCGGCCATGTGAAGAGTGTGTCAGAAGACATTAGATATATACATTCATAGAAGCTGAATGTGGTGGCATAGTGGCTGTAAAATTAGCACTCAGGAGGCTGAGTTCAGGACTAGGGTAGGGGACGAAGTGAATTCAAGGTCTCTTAAAAAGGGAGGGGATGGGATGTATAAATAGGTATGGTGACATACCCCTAGTCCCAGCTATGTGAGGGGTTTAAGTTCACATGAGACCTGCCGGGGCAGCATAGTGAAATCCTGTTAGGAGGCTCCGCCCCTATCTCACAGGGACTGCTGTTTTCCGTGTTGTCTCCACTAGCTGGCATATTCATACGTTTCTCATTGTTTGTCCCTAACAGGGAGGCGCTCAGATCAGCCTGGCTGAGGTCTGCCGGTCTGGGGAGAGGTCAACACGCTGGTACAACCTACTGAGCTACAAATACTTGAAGAAACAGTGCAGGGAACCTCAACCAGCAGGAGCTACAGGGCCTGACCACATGGTGAGTGGGCTAAGTGGGCACTTCCAGCCCCACCCCTGCAGCGCCTGATGAACCAGATCCCAGCTTGCAGTGGTGGAGGAGAGGAGCCCTGGGTAGGAGGAAATAGAAACAGGGGGAAGAGATGACCATCCAGGAACGATCTTCCCTGAGTGGTCACGACCCAGTTCCTTGAGGGCTTTTATTTTCTTCTTCTATATTCTGCTTTGCCTTATATTGCTTCTCTGATTTAAAAAACAACAACAAAACTTGAAGTTTTTTCAAAGTGATGTAGAGGGCTATATGAGTGGTTTGTGGTTCAGTGATGAGGCCAGACTAACACAAGTGAGATCCTGAATAAAAGAAATACAGAAGGAAGGAGAAAGCTGGGAGATTGAGACCATAGTTCTTTCTGGAGAACCTGAGACCGGAGGAAGTTTAAGGAAGGCTGTTCAGAATTGGCTCTTTCCGGCTGGGCGATAGCACATCACCTCTTTGAGCCTCCATTTTGTTTGTCTGTTTTGTTTTGTTTTGTTTTGTTGTGTCTAATAAGGAGTTTGAGATAGGTTGTTGAGAAACTTTAAAGAAATGGACCTAGTGAGTGCTTCTTGCAAGGGCTGGGTAAATGGCAGCTGGTTTTGAGTTACTTGAAAATGTTCTCCTTGCTTTGGTTTGAAAATATGTTTTAGCGCTAATTGTTGGAAAACATCCCTATACCATCTCTGGCATGCCTATAATCCAGCATGAGGAGGCAGAAACAGGAAGATCATTGAAAGTTTGAGGCCAGCCTGCTCTACAAAGCAGGTTCTAGGCCAACCAGGGTTATGCAAAGAGACCCTGTCTCTAAACCAAAACCAAAAAAAGACATGCATCCAAAAAGCCGCCCCCAGCTCCTGGCTTCTCTCTGCAGAGCGTGACGGCTGTGTGGTTCAGTGAGCTGCTATATGTGAGCAAACCACCTGCCATGGTCCTTGCCTTTAGCTCTTTCTTTCCTTCCCCAAAGAACTCATCAGGAGTTTTCTAGCCTTGCGACCTCCACCCCGACCCCTGGCTGAGGATGGTGGTAAATTAACCATGTGATCAGAAAGCCACGGCTTGTCTTTGCTCAGATGTCAGGGGCTGTCTACTGAATACTGTTTGCTAGGCGACTCTTCTGTGCCTAGATCATCAGAAATGATCTCCATAAAGACTTTCCTAGTGCTCGCTGGGAGAAAATGAGGGCCGGAGAGATTCGATAATTCTCTCAAGTCACACCCTCCTCCTCAGTAATGGCACCACTCAGTTCCTTCTCCTGGAAGCCCTCCACGTCTTCAGTCTCCCATTTGCCACTGAGTCATTGTCCCCAGACACACAGCACACAGTGCTTACCTCTCTCTAGACCCTTACTGCACTGCTGTGTCATTGATGGTTCATGGGACACAAAGACTCTGGCACACAGCTTTCTGATCTCCTCCAATCAGAGCCCTAATGTTTTCCCTTCACTGCTAAGCTAATTCTGCTAAGTAGATCCACACACAGAGAGAGACGCAGACTGGCCAGTGAAACCAAAACAATAGTTCCCACGTGTGGGTGACCATGGGCCAGATGCTTGACTGCTCCAACCTTCGGGCTTTACCCTGTGTTCTCTAGGAGGGGTACATGTCTGAGAGGTAGGTAAGGTGGCACCCGGAGCCCCTGCTGACCTGGTGGCCTCTGTCTCTCAGGATACTGTGTCTGCCTTGCTGGAACAGACAGCTGTGGAGCTGGAGAAGAGGCAGGAGGGGAGAAGTGGCTCCCAGACCCTGGAGGGCAGCTGGTAAGTGAATGCACCCTCGGGGTTAGTACGGAGATCCCTGATCTCAGGGCAGTCGAGCGAAGGTCCCGCTGGGAGCATCAAGGACCTGTGCTTACAGTCTCTGCAGGCAACAAGGCTCATTTGGCACAGTGGTACCTAAAACCCTTTCACAGTTTATGTTCCATAAATCTCCCATGCGTTGTTCCTGCCTGATGTTATTGTTTGTTTTGGTGTGCTGACATGTATTTGGGCTAAAAAAAAAAATTAAAACTAGGCATGGTGGCTCACATCTGTGATCCCAGCACTTGGGATGCTAGAAGGACTGCTGTGAGTTCGAGGAAAGTCTAAGTTACAGAGAAAAAAAAATTTAAGCCCTACTATAGATTTTAAATTTGAATCATTTGCTATAAATTGTGTATTGTACAGTAAGAATTGCACTTTGTTACTAGGAAGAGATGGAAGAAATGATAGGAATGAGAAAGTCCTGGTTTGCCAAGCACACACAGGTCCTAAGTTCAATTCCCAGCATGACAAGAAGGAGGAAGAGGAAATTGTTGAAGTTGTCCCTTTGTTGCTTAAGAACAGGAGGAAAAAATCCAATCCCCAAACTCCATGGTGTTACTGGAAACTCAGGCTCCTTCTCTCTCTCTCTGGTTTGCTGTCTTTACTGAGACCTCACCATTGAGGCAACCGTCCATCCGGAAGGATTAGAGATGAATATGCTTGTGTATCTCACAGCCAGGAATTCTTCTTCAAGTCACATTCAGCAGCTTCCTCTTGCTTCTCCTTGCCTATCCCGCTCCCCCTGAGAGGGAGATTGAGGAGTGAGCACTATTGCTTAGCTGGGAAAATCAAGTTTCTGCCTCTGAAGCCAAGAGGTCGGAATGGATCTGAGTCAAGTGAACTCTCTCTGCCTTCGAGGGTAGCGAGCTTCAAAACTGCTGGCTCAGCCAGCCGTCTCCCCATATATAAAAGAAGGACAGAGCTGTCCAGCAATGCTGAAGACTTACTCCGGACAGGAAGGGAGGCCTTCTTGCTGAGCCAATCAGAATGTCTAGACAAGAGCACGGGACACAGCTTTGCACTGGATTCTTTCCCGCGGACAACAGGATAGCAGTACACACTTCAGCAGCCGTGACCTCTGCTAGGGTGTCAGTCCTGTCTCTGTAACCTCAGCAAGCTAGTTCTTCCTGTTTGTTGTTTGTTGTTGTTTGAGACAGGGTCTCACTTGCTCTCCCAGATCTCACACTGTAGGCCAGGCTGGCCTTGAACTCCCAGAGACCCACCTGCCTCTGCCTTCAGAGTGCTGGGATTAAAGGTGTGCCACTACGCACTTATACTTTTTAAAAAAATTGACGCGTAGTCAATTGGACTCATACAGGTGACAGAATCATATGTAGGTAGCTATGCAGTGTGTCGTGGTCACAGATGCTAATTAATGGCTGACATATCTACTTCATACACCAGTATATTTTGTATTTGTGGGTTGTGACTCCTGTGGAGGTCAAATGTCAATTTCGTAGGAGTCACCTCAGACCCTCAAAAAGCACATATATTTAAACTACAATTCATAACAGTAGCAAAATTACAGTTATGAAGTAGTAATGAAAACAACTGTGTGGTTGGGGGCCACCCCAAGATGAGGAACTGTACCAGAGGGTCACAGTGCTAGGAAGGCCAAGAGCCACTGTCAAAGAGCACCATGCAGACTCTGCTCGTCTGCCATTCTGTTGGCTGTTGGCTGGTTCTGCTGTTTTGTCTCAGATGGGGTCTGGCCATGGAGCCCTGGCTAGCCTGACAGTCACCACGCAGACCAGGCTAGCCTCAAATTCATGCATAATCCTCTAGCCCCAGCCTGCCCTAGGTCCAGTTTCTTCTAGCCATTCTTTCACATAACCTGCTCTGAACTGTAGCCAAAGTGTGCTGTAGCAAGGCAGAACGCGGTCTCCTCTCTGAGTCCCGTGGTACTCACCGCGAGACCTTTCTTCCCCTCCTGACTCTAGCCTCCTTGCTGTGAGGTCAACTTCTTTATTCCACACATAAGGGAGACTGGGCAGTGTGTGTCTTTCTGTGCCTGGCTCCTTTCCCTTAGCCTAATGTCCTTCAGGTCCTTCTGTGTTGTCACAGGTGACAGCTACTATGGCTGACTCGCGTGCCGTATACACAGACCATGCTTGCTGGTGGACGCTTGGCTCCCCCCGCCCCCCCCATACCTTGGCTGCTGGGAACAGAACTGCAGTGCACAGAGAGAGAGAGGAGAGAGACCAGCCTTTCTATTGCAGTCACCAACCTAGAGGACACGCTCAATAACTCTTTTGTATTACCATTGTTGTAGTCCCAGATTCTGTAATTGCTCGTGGAGGGAGCCTTCCATTACAGTCTTTGACTCCTGGGGTCACCATATGTTTCCTGGTCAGGAACAGATGGCAGATACCATCTGCTGTGGCCACACAGCTTCCGCTACGTCTCCTCAAGTTGCCTCTACAGTGTGAACGCAGCGTGGGCCATGAGTAACCAGTGGCTACGTCTGTGTTCCATTGACACGCCATGTGTGGACACTGGAATTGACATTTCTTAGCATTTGTACCTGCCACAATGATCACCGCCATTTATTTAATTTATTTATTTATTTTCAGTCATTTAATAATGGGCTGAGGGTGTAGCTCAATTGGTACTTACTTGCCTAGCATGCACAAAGTCCTGGGTTCAATTCCCCAGCACTCCCTAAACCGGCTGTGATGCCACATTGCCTGTGATTCCGGTCATTGTACTCTGGAGGTGGAGGCAGGGGAATCAGATTTCCAGCTGGCTACATAGTGAGTGCAAGGCTAGCCTGGGATACTTTGAGACCCTGTCTCCACATGAAAATAAATATAAATGGAAAAGCATTTCTCAGCTTAAAATCCCCAGGGGAATAAAAAAAAAAACAAAACCAACAACAGCAACCAAAAAGAAACAAGGCAGCAGGCTGGATGGAGCCCACTGGAAATAGTTGCTGACATACACACTCCTCTTTAACCATCTTTCCATGTGATGAAGAGCGTACCGGACCCCTGGAATTCTGTATTCCTTTGTTTCTCAGTTGGTCACAGTGTCTATCTCCCGCTCCCTGTCCCTGGCAACCCTGATACTGACAGTCACCCAGGCTCAGGTCTGATGCCAGAATCAGCCCAGGTCCCCTCTCCCCACAGCCTGGCATGAGATCAGTGGTTGCTACTGAATTCCAAGCTAGTGCTGAAACTTTTCAAACCGTCTCCTAGCAACCACCTCTGTTCTTGCTCCCCTTGTGGCCCCCTCTCTCCCCACCCCCTGCCATTCACACTTCCCAGATGCCAGCTTACAAAAAGGGCCAGGCCTCTCAGAGCTGCAACCCCCTCCCCCAGGCCTGAAGGTGGCTTTTGATCGTCGGGCGGTCACTAGCTTCGGTGCACCTGCTCAGCTTCAGAGCGAGACCAGCCCCCAGCACTCGGGCACTGACCTACAGTATTAAGGCCCAATGGATCTCAGCTATCCCCCCCCCCCTTTTCTTTTTTCAAAATATTTTGATGCCTCTACTGCAAGTATCAGAGGAACATTTCTCTCTCTTGCTCTGTTCTGTAGCAACACTGGCCTCAAATTCTCAGTTCCGTCCTCTGCCTCCCAAGCACAGAGGACGTCCACACCTCAGGAGAAAAATGCATTCATTCCGCTGAAGGGTCACGAGCAAAACAAGACCCTGGTTATTAGGAAACATAGAGGAGCCAGTGAACTATCTCAGTATGCAAAGACACTTGCCACCAAGACTTGAGTGCAATCCCAGGACTCACACAGTAGAGGGAGAGAACCAACTCCTGAAAGTTGTCCTCTGACCTCTGACCCCCGACCCCCATGTGTATGCCATGGCCTCCTAACGCCCTCACTCACCTGCATTCATCATACACACACAAGGGAGAGGCCCTGATGTGTGTCTGTCTGGGGTGATGGCTACAGGTGGCACTGCTGTGTCCCTGAGCCTGAGCATGTCACATCTCAACACACAAGGCAACGTGTTTCTTGGGTAGGATTGTTAGCCAGAAACACTGTCACCAACAGTGACTAAAATACCCTAAAACTATACTTACTCTCCAACACTTCACTGAACGACTACACTGACCTAGAATATGTACATTTAGGGCTGGGGATATAGTGCTTGCCTAGCATGAAAGAGGTCCAGAGTTCAGTCTCCAGCATGGCTGAAATAGAAACTGATGAAGTCCCTGTTTATGATCTGACAGATACTACCACTAATCAACCTGCATACAAAGCGAGCATCGCTTGCTCACATCCTCGCTCTGCACGGGGACGTGTCTGTTTTCCAGCCCTTCACCAACACGGGATAACATCAGCTGGCATTTTGTGTTGGTTGCTTTGTTTGAGCTGCATTGGGTGAAGGATGCCATGTGTGTTTTGTTTCTCTGCACCATTGAGATCGAGTGGGGTCTTTTTTCCTGTCCTGGGACATTCCAATCAGATTTACAGTGAAATATCAGAGACCAGCCCAGTGGTCAAGCGCTCTGTTAGGCTAAGCCACTTAGCTCCCCTGTGATAGTGGATGAGGCTATCAGCCTGCACGCCTCACACTGAACCTGTGAAGTGAGCACGCCCTCCCTCAGTACTGTTGACTTTCTGAAGCAGCCCAGCAGGGCTGGTGAGTGAATCCTACAGATTGCTCTGTGTCCACACAACTGTGGGTCTGTGTGTCTGGGGCTACAGAGGAGAACAAGACTCCCCTTATCGCAAACTCCCTCACAGTGGAGAGGAGTCTCCGTCGCAGGGCTGTGATGAGAAACGGGGGTTGTCTCTCCCCATTGGGGAACCCTCAGGGAGACGCTGCGTTTCCCCCACAGTGCCTCACAGAAAATTCTGTGTCACAGGCTCTGCTTTGGCTGGGTTTCTGGTGGCTCAGCATGGTGACAGTGTTTCACACAGGCCATGGCCTGGCAGCAGTGAACATCTTTGAGAAGTCAAGATGTAAATTACACCCAACATGTGTAATCTATTAGCCTCACGAGTCCTTCCAGCCCTGGAGCCCAGGGGACAGAGAGCAACAGGGCAGAGGCTGTTCAGGAAATGGTGCTGGGACAGTTAGCTATACGTATGGAAAAATTAATTTTTATTCATATTTCCCCTCAATCAGAAATGAATCTGTTTTGGATCATAGAGCTAAAAACATCAAAACTGAAAGGATAAAGCTTTAGCTGAGAATATAGGAAATTCCGTTATCTGTGACACAGCTCGGTCAGAGAGCGGTTGCCTAAGTGTGCATGAGGTCCTGAATTCCATCCCCAGGATAGCCATGGACAAATAAATAATAAATAAGTGTACGGGAAATGTTTTACAAAGGCTTCCTAGGACACAAAAAGCCCCAACTAGAGCTGGAATAAGGCAGGCGTCAACCAGGAGTTCAGAGCAGCCTCAGCTACATGAAGCCCTGTCTCAAAAATAATAATTAAAAAAAAATCCACAATAAGATGCAAGGCTGTTCCCAATGCAATGGCTGCCAGTCGCGAGTGTCGCCAGGGAGCTGGAACGCTCACTTGCTGTGTTGCTGCTGGAACCGTAGTGACGGCATGACTCCAGAGACTCACTCTGCCGGTTCTATTAAAAGGCAAATGTATAGTCATTAATTCAGTAAATCCCTGAATTCTATGAGCTGAATTGTACACCCCTCCAGATTCTTTAAAAAAAAAAAATTTATTTATTTATTATGTATACGTTGTTCTGCTGTATGTGTGCCTGCAGGCCAGAAGAGGGCGCCAGATCTCACTACAGATGGTTGTGAGCCACCATGTGGTTACTGAGAACTGAACTCAGGACCTCTGAAAGAGCAACCAGTGCTCTTACCTGCAGAGCCATCTCTCCAGCCCCCTCCAAATTCTTATGGTGAAACCGTACTGAGGGCCTGTACCTCAGAATGTGACTGCCTCAGGAGATGGTGCCTTGCAGTGGCAATTAAAGTAGGGCGGACCTGATCCAGCCTGATAGGTATCTTTATAAAAAGAGAGAATTGTGACACGCACAGAGACACCAAGCACTTATGGGAAAGATGAAGCACGGACAGCAGCAAGGAGCCACCTGCAAGCCAAGGACAGGAGCCTCAGGAGAAAGCTATGTATTGGAACCTCGGTCTTGGATGCCAGCCTCCAGAACTGTGGGAAATATAGTTCTGTGGTATTTCACTTTGGTGGCCTCAACCAATAACACAATATCTAACAGAAGTGACCCCCGGCTCCATAGCAAAGACTTGTCCCTGGGTTCATAGAAACGTCAGTCACGGTGACCGTTTGGTGAGATGGTTGCAGTTCAGAGCACACGGATGGATGAAGTGCTGAACACACTACATCCTGGGGAATACTACTCAGTAATAAAAAGGAAGTGAGCTACTGGTGCCTGTAGGACCTGGCTGAACTTCAAAAGCATACTAACAGAAGCCAAAGATGCAGGAGCATGTACTGTTTGACTGCTTATATGAAACTCGAGAGAAATCAAATTTGGTCTGTTACACCGGAAAGCTTCACTGCTAGCCACCAGGGAGACTGAGTGGAAAGGGTAGCCCCTTTCTGATGTAGAATATTCTGGATCTTGATGCCCCCTTCTGGCTTTCATGGGGACTTCCATCCTTATGATGCACATTCAGACACACAGGGAGGAAGGAAGGGAGGGAGGGAGGGAGGGAGGGAGGGAGGGAAAATTGGTTTTGTTGGGGTTCTAGAGGTGGAATCTGGGCCATCAGACATTCCAGGAACATACTGTGCTTCTGAGCCACAGCCCAGCCCTATACTGAGGTCCTTTTGATAAATACCCTTACCATCATAAGTCTCAGGAGCCCTGCCTGGATTCACTCTGGAGCAGGTGAGTGAAGATGGAACGGTGTCTGAGGGACTGACCACAGCATTATGTCACCACAGGACGTATGAGGAAGAGACCAGCGAAAATGAAGCAGTAGCTGAGGAGGAGGAAGAGAGAGGGGAGGAGGAGGGAGAGGAAGATGTCTTCGCTGAAAAGGTCTCCCCAGAGGCAGAGGAGCACCCAACACTAAAGGTAAAAAGAACTGGTCTGGGGAGATAATATTCCATCACAATGTCTGGGCCATCAGAAAAGGCTCTCAGTGTCAGGGATAGCTAAGTGGATAGTGTGTCCCTGCACTTTGAATCGTATTTGGAGACACAGTGCACCAGAAGGGACTGATGGGTCCCGATCTTTTCTTCTGCCCTTTGTGGCTTCCCTATTTCTCTAACCAGATCTCAAGCCTTGCAGTCACATGGTCTTAGTTCTGCCCCTCCCTGTGTAGTCTTGGGTGGATGACTTCATTCCCACCCAGCCTCCATTTCTTCATCTTTAAATTCACATGGGAACACGAGCCTTGCTCATAGGCCTGGAATGGAGATCTCTTATCTCAGAGTCCACAGGATGCTGTGGCTAAGGCACATGGTGTTCTTGAACAGAGCCCTGGGACAGAGTCTCCAGAGCCTGGCGAAGGAGAGAGTCCTAGAGCAAAACCCAAGGACTTTTTTTTCTGCCTTGTATACACCAAGGAGTGTCTCTGCAGTTTCCCCCACCAGGGGGCGCTCTTGTCACACTTGAACAGGTACTGAGAGTTTCTGCTAAGAGTTTCTGGGCTAAGTTAGTGTCTATGTCCATCTTTTGCTGGTGACTGATGTGTGCAGGTAGAGAAAATGATGGTCTGGGGTGGTGGTAGTGTTAGTTTGCTCTTTTACTTTTTTGATTTGTGATGGCGTCTCACTATATAACCTAGGCTGGCCTTGAACTCAGTTTTCTTAGTGCAGGGATTTTTAGCGTATACTACCATGCTTGGCTCTATCATAGTCTTGTAACCAAAAGGAGGTTTGCTAGTTGCCTCCATGATTTCAGAAGAAAACATTCGAGTTATGACTAGGACCTTGAAGGTCTTGTTTGTAGCTTCAGTACGTGGGGTGGATGGTCAGCACACCAGAACCTGAGTGCCACCATGGCTTACAGGAGCTGGTGCCTGCTCAAGCTCCCAGCAGTACATGCAGTAGAAGAGTGGGAACAGGAGAACAGGAGCTCTGGCCTGGGTTGCCTTTCTGGTAGGCTCAGCTGACTAAGCCAGCATGGTGAAAGCCAAAGAAGTTTGGCCTGTAGCCAAAAGTAAGGCACCAGAAGTGGGAGTTGCCAAGTAGACCAAGAGAGGGCCCAGAGACTCAGTGGACGCTCGTGTCAAGACTGACTTCTTCCTCAGGTGGACAGAGAGACCAATACCGAGAGCGTGGCCCCATCCCCCACAGTGGTGCGGCCCAAGGACCGGCGGGTGGGTGCCCCTTCCGCAGGGCCATTTCTTCGAGGGAACACCATCATCCGCTCCAAGACCTTCTCACCTGGACCCCAGAGCCAGTATGTGTGCCGGGTAAGCAAGCGATGGTGCCTTCCTCTCCCCTGGGAGCAGTGAGGCTCTGATCCGGCTTAGATATAAATAGGTGTCCCTCTCATAGCCTGACTCTCACAGTGTGTCGTAGGCATCTCTGGTAGGTTTAACTCCGTGGACCTCAGTTTCCCTCATGTGGAGCACACGGACCCACTTCATGGGATACTTTTACTCTTCATTGATTGATTGATTGATTGATATAAGATACTAAGCTGCACGCGGGGCTTAGTGGGTATGAACCCTTGCTGGACAGTCATGTGAACTTGAGTTAGAATCCCCTAGCAGCATGTGAAAGCCAGACATGGCCACATGGGCCTACCGCCTCAGCTTTAGCGCCCGGAAACACTTGGATCCCAGGACCTCGATACCAGTCAACCTAGCCAAAGCTTTGGGTTCAATGAAAAGACCTTGTCTCAAGGGAATAAAACACAGGGTGGGAAAGGAAGACACCGCGTATAATCCTCTAGCCTCCATGTGCACCTATTCAATACCACATACATAGAAAGTACGCTTCTTAAAGAAAAAAGACTATGCCATGAAACAATGTAGTTGCAGTCAAAAGGAAGAGGGTTATGATTTAAAAATCACAACCCAGCACAGCTGTGATCTCATCATCCGGGTGGCTAGGGCAGGAGGACCCAGAGTTTGAGAGTTCAAGGTCAGCCTAGGCTTTCCTAGAGAAACTGTGTAAAAGCAAACACTGGAAGCAACTTTACCAAGATATGTGCAGGATTTCCTTCACTTTTGGTTGTCCAATATTCTTCCCTTTTCTTTAGTATAGATTTTTCAGTGTGATCTGTTTGTTTGTTTGTTTGTTTTTGTTTTTCAAGACAGGATTTCTCTGTGGTTTTGGAGCCTGTCCTGGAACTAGTTCTTGTAGACCAGGCTGGCCTCAAACTCACAGAGATCCTCCTGCCTCTGCCTCCCAAGTGCTGGGATTAAAGGTGTGCACCACAACCACCCGGCCTGATTTATTTTTAAACAAACCAAAGGTCCTAGAAGGATGTTTTTCATTCTTTTTGATTGTTTTGTTTTGTTTTGCTTTTAATCCAACATCTATGAATGTTTTGCCTGCCTGTGTGTCTATACATCACATGCATGTCTGGGGCCTAGAGAGGTCAAAGGAGGTATCAGATCATCTGGGACTGGAGTCAGAGACAGGTGTGAGCTGTCAGAAGGGTGCTGGGTGTCACCTAGGTCCTCTGTAAGAACAGCTAGTGCTCTTAACCACTGGACCATTTCTGCAGCCCATAGAAGGAGTTAAAATGTCAGCACTTTAGAATCTCTCAGAATCCCGCACAGACCTCTCCAGGTGCTCGACCACCGGCTGTTGTAGTTTTGAGTTACTAAGGCTGAACCTAGGCCGCTCCCATGCTAGGCAACAGCTCTACTTCAGTCCAGTTTCAGGCTGCTCTTGAGCCTCTTGCTAGCATTTTAGTTTAAGAAATTAAAAAGCAATAAAGTTTGACATTAAATTCCAGTTCTTTGGTGGAGGTGGAAAAAGTGGAAGAAGAGACTCTGGGGGACCCCCAGGCCACACGTTCTCTGATGGCAGCAGATGGCCTAGGGCTGGGCTTTGCTGGTCACTTCCCCCGCTCTCTCTCTTCTGGCTGCCCCCCGGTGATAGGGTTCTCACCTCTTTCCTGGTTATCCAACTCTTTGAATCCTGTCTGGAGGAGCCTACTTTCTTTCATGCGGCTGTGCATTGAGGGTCTGAGCACCTACCAAGTCCCAGGGGTCATTCTGGTTGCTTGGGCTCTGGAACCAGCGGCTGCTCCCATCTAGCCATGAGGGTAGCGCATCTAAGACAAGTGTGTGCCTGCCCTGAGTTCTGTAATGCTTGCAGTACCTTCCCCTGTCTGGAACCTTGCAGACCCATAGAGTCATGAGGATCAGAAAACACAGCCTTCCTGCCTATTCTTCTAATTGAGAAGCCACCACACTCTGATTCTGCCACTTACCCTAGCTTATGGAGAGAGAAAGGGAATTTCTCGGGGTCCCAGAAGCCCATCTTCAAGGCCTAAAGTTATGAGACCGAATGAGAGAAGTTCATCTTCTCATTATTTCAAACTACACAAATTCAACTCACTGGGTGCCTCTCAGTTTTGTTTCCCCCAGAAAACCTTCCCAAAGCCCTTCCCAGTGAAAATGGAGACTTTCTTTCTCTTCTGGATTAATGTCTCAAGCTAATCACTCAGGCGGATCAGCATCTGTGGGAGTAATGCAGGCCAAGCTCATATGGGGCACAAAGCTTGTAGGAGATGTGGGATTTCCTGAAGTCACAGGATACTGATGTGGGAGACCCTGCCTTCCACTGAAGGGTGCTACAGTTAAGTCAGCTCACGACTGTAGAGAGGCAAACCCAACCAGGGCGATTTAGAGAAGGCTTTAGGGTAACAGCTAAGACCTCAGTTTTTGCAGACTGATTTGAACGTGCAGTGAAAATCAAATACAAATAAATGGTACCACTCATCAGAAGTTACACCAAGGGAAATCGGTGGCTGGCTATGGCAGGGGAAATGACTGATCGACTCATTTTCCATCAGGATTAGAGTACAGTAGTGATTTTGTTAAGATGGAATGCATCAACACATCAGAGAAGTGTTACTCATTCATGCAGCCAGACCAGCAGTCTTAGTAGCCAGCTCTCCTTTAATGGACATGTACGTATCTGTGTGAGTGTGTACCACCTGAGTGCAGGTGTCTGCGGAAGCCAGACGGGCTATTGGATCTCCTGGAGCTGTGAGCTCCCTACTGTGGGTGCTCAGAACCGAACTTGGGTCCTCTGCAGGAACAGCAATTGCTCTTAACTACTGACCCATCCATCCAGGCACAACAGCCATCTGTTATCAGACTGACTTTCATGCTATCAAAATGCTTATGTTCAGTAATCTTTATTTTACTTAATAGTGACGCAAAGAACAAGAGCAGGGAAGCCTGCCGTTGAGATGCGCCTCAGAAGCTGTAAGTCTTTCCTCGGTGAAAAGGCAAACGTTCTGACTTGAGGAAAGAAAACCTATCATATGCAGAATTTCTAAGATCTATAAGAAGTTATTGTCAGTCTCTAATTGTGTTTATTTTATGAATCAAAACATTATTTTATATGTGTGCATAGAGGAAACTCGTAACTCGGGTAGGTGCCATCTGTGGCTTCAGGCATCTGATGCCATATGGAGCTGTGTCTTGCAAGGGCACTGCTACACTGGTGCCTCTAACAGCTTCATGCCACCATTGGCCGTATAAAATCTGGTTGCTACTGCTGTTTGCTCCGCTTGCCGTTCATTGGTAGCTTCTCTCTGAGATATGGGCAAACGTGGTACATTCGTGCAGCACGGTGAGTAGCAGGCCTGAATGTGAAGACCTAGTAGTAGAAAGCTGAGTTGGATTGGGATTCAAAGCCTAGGACAATCGGACGCAATTGACAGCCTAGTCCTGACCTGATGACCTGACCCTAGCTGTAAGGAGGGCCAGGAAAGTGAGACACAAGGCCCATCAGCTTCCATACCAGGAGATGGGCATTGTTTCTGACCAAGTTTCACAAAATGGGGTTTTTCTGTCCTGTGGTGGGCTTGCACCTTCAGCTACAACAGAACGAAATGGTTTTTGTTTTTTGGTTTTTTTTTTATTTTGGGGGTTTTTTATTTTGTTTTGTTTTGTTTTTTTAATAATTTTCATTATTTTTATTTTTCGGTGTGTGAGTGAGTGGATGTGCATGTGTGTGGTTGGAATATGATGTATTTGTGAGTGCGTGAGCGTGCGTGTGTGTAGTTGGGATTTGATGTGTTTGTGAGTGTGTGAACGTATGTGTGTATAGTTGGGATGCATGTGCACCCGTGTGTGTGTGCATAGCACACACCATGCTTCCGGGCACACACGCAGAAGCCAGAGGAGGACATTCATTCTATCACTCTTCACCCCGTTCCCTTGAGACGAAGTCTCTGACTGAACCTAGAGCTAGGCTCGCAGTAATTCTCCTGTCTCTATGTCCAAGAGCCCCGGGCTTACAGGGACACATGTTTCCTGGGACATGAAATTACTATGCTCTCTGCCTCATTTCTTCTAGTTTGTTAAATAGAAGCAGTAATAAAGTCATGATTCTCTTTCATGTGTGAGATTAAACCTATTGGGCTGTTTGGAAATAGGAGGAAGTGATGTCAAAACTGGTTTGGTAGTGTAGTCATGTAATCCCAGCATTTAGGAGGCGGAGGTAGAAGATTCAAGCCCAGCTTCAGCTGCATAGAGGGTGCAGGGCCAACATGGGCTGCATGAGACCATCTCCAAAAATAAAAACAAACAAAAAGTGAAGTTCAAGAATGTTCTTTCTCCTGCTATCTAATAACAGAAAAGCATCCAGGTCTTAAGGATCAATTGTTCTGATAACTGGGGGGAGAGGGGGTAGACTGTGACACTTTTTTTTTTTTTAAGAAAGCCACCTTTAGTAGAAACAATAAAGTGTGAGGCCCTCTTCTGGCCTCTCCTGCCACTGGTAGGTTCCTCTGCATTAATTTCACAGCACAATGCACAGCCTGGGCCTGTAGTAACACACTGGACCTTGATGTCTCCATTTGGGATCTCTGCTTGTGAACTGTGAAACCATCTTTTCCTCTCTGTAATGTTTGAATAAAACAATTACTAAGGTGCCAAACATGGAGGCAGGGGCTCCACCCATGTGGTCACCGCTTGCATCACTGTCCCCCCCGTTCCTGGTATGGTTCAGTCTCTGCCTGGCACGGGACTGTTAATGTCATTATCTTTAATCATGATAAATAGTCACGAAAATAATGACACTAATAGCTTCTCTGTAGAGTCCCACCGCGGTGAACTGACAGCTGCCGGGCCGGTGCAGTGGTGGGGCCCATGTCAACCTTGCCCCTTTAGGAAATAAGTCCCAATCAAGAAATCACCCTGTCCTCACCGGATGGGGAAAGAAAGACTGTCATAGATAAGAATGGGGTCCTCTGGGGAAGCTTGAAAAATGTGCCCTTAGAGGGATTTGAATGGGGAGAACGGCTGAGCTCAACGCTTGCAGAGCCTATACGTGCCTTCTCTGTAAAGATGTGGCTCCTTGGCCTTGGAGCATCCTCTTTCTCCCCCTGCATCCCTTCGCTTGCAGTACTGCAGACCTGGCATATGCTAAACACGTGCTGTACCACTGAGCTACATCTCTGGCTCAAGTACCTGTCTCAAAAGTGGTTCTATTTGAGACACTAAAGGTAGGCTCTCTGGGTGACAAGGAGTAGTGGCTGTAAGCATCCCTTCGTATGGTAGGACAGAGGGACAGTATATGCTCTGGTGACATTCTATCATCAAACTCTGCTGAGCAGCTCCTTAACAGCTTTGGAGGGCTTCCAGAACTCGTGAGCTTCTGTGCCCTGTGTGGAACATGGGGACAGTCCCCACACGGCGCTATGAGGATGCAACAAGATGTCCCATCTCGTTTAGTACCATGTAGCGACAACTGTGAGCTAGAACAACACACTCCAAACCTAGTGTGTGTTTAGTGACCGGTCACTCTAAAAGGTTGGGAAGTTCAAATCACAGTCTGGAATAGGAAGCTCAATGACCCCGGCTCGAGTTTAAGAAGATGATCCCCTTCCTGCTCCTGCTGAACCTTCCAGAGCACCCTGTTACCACGCCTGGTTTGGTTTCTCTCTTGCAGCTGAATCGAAGCGACAGTGATAGTTCCACTCTATCCAAGAAGCCACCTTTTGTTCGGAACTCCCTGGAGCGTCGAAGCGTCCGGATGAAGCGGGTAAGATTCACCTTGGAGCTCTGTGTGCCTGGTGCTCTTCGTTTCTGGAAAGTCTGTGGGTAGCCGAGGACTGGCGTGTCAGGAGGAAAGGAGAGGGCGTGGGCCAGGGTGGGCGGAATGGGTCTGCATGTAAAGGTGCTTGTGGCACGACTCCATGTGATGACTGAGTTCAATCCTGGGAACCCGTGTGATGACTAAGGAGAGAACCAACTTCACAAAATTGTCCTTTCACCTCTACATGTGCACCATGTGAACACATACATGCATCCTTGGGTGCGCCTGCACATGCACCATAATAGCAAGACAGGTAGACAGGTATTCAATCTGGAAGAATATTCTAGAACTTTTTTTTTCAATCACCATCCTCTCCAGATATTGAGATCATTTTTAATAGAAATGATTTTTACCTTCATTATTATGAACGTATCCCAAAATTTCCCCCACCCCGTTCATTGCGTCACTTTAAAAAGGGCTGATCCACTTGGCTTCACCAATGTTTTCTGCTTAGGCTGTGGACCAGGTAGAAGATGACATTGTGTTTGATTCTTCCAAGCTTGAGTAGTTATTTCTAGAACTTCTTTATTCAACTGTTTTCTGCTTGGGGGTGGGGATGGGGAAATGACTCAGTAGGTAAGAGACAGTAACAACTAGGCCCTCGGAGGGCTGTTGTGAAACGGGGTAACTGAAGTAGCGTACCTTATACATCAGACGCAGGCTGTATGACTGTGAGAGTATGTCCTGTAAGACGGGCGTGCCTTCACATAAAGGAAGGTGGATCTTGGGGACCAGGGGACGAGGATCTGTGGGATTTCTGGGCTGAGCCCTCTGGTGGATGTGGGCATCATCTCCACCCCTGCAGCCTTCATCTGTCAAGTCCGTGCGCACAGAGCGCCTGATCCGCACCTCGCTGGACCTGGAACTAGACCTACAGGCAACGAGGACCTGGCATAGCCAGCTGACTCAGGAGATCTCAGTGCTGAAGGAGCTAAAGGAGCATTTGGAGCAAGCCAAGAACCACGGGGAGAAGGAGCTACCACAATGGTTGCGTGGGGACGAGCGCTTCCGCCTGCTGCTGAGGATGCTGGAGAAGAGGGTAAGTGCCACTGGATGGCGGCCTTTACACAGCCCTGTGATGCCTCTGCAGGCCCCCTGAGGGGATTCAGGGAACCAGGAAGCCCTTGACTTGGCTCTACAGGTGTTTACCCTTGATGTTTTGTTTGTTTTTTAAGATTTATTTATTTTACTTTACATGCATTGGTGTTTTGTCTGTGTGAGGGTGCCGGATCCCTTTGAACAGTAAGTTACGGACAGCTGAGAGCTGCCGTGTGACATGTGAGTGCTGGGAATCGAACTCAGGCCCTCTGGAAGGGCAGCCCAGTGCTCCTAACCACTTAGCCATC
The DNA here is from genome assembly GCF_018167655.1 of Microtus oregoni. Classification (NCBI taxonomy): domain Eukaryota; kingdom Metazoa; phylum Chordata; class Mammalia; order Rodentia; family Cricetidae; genus Microtus; species Microtus oregoni. The sequence continues at coordinate 12,516,790 of NW_024543086.1, forward strand.
TCTCCATCCCTATAATCGACGTTTTTGTGTGAGTGCTTATGATTCAGTACCCCTCACCATTAATCCAACATCATCGGATGTTGCAAGTACCTCATCCAGGTGGGCCATGCACTTAACAGAAGAAAAATGACTAGGAGTTCAACACCTTCCTAGACCATATAGTGAGTTCTAGTCGAGACTAAGCTAAAGTGAAACCCTGCCTCCAAGACAAACAACCCAATCTGAGACTTGGTCTGTAAAACTGAAACAACTGTAAAATCTCCCCTTCCAGACGCCTGAGGAGTAGGTACCAAAGTACACTACACTGGGCATCTCTCATCTCATTTCCTGCAGGCACACACAGGACTCTGTTCCCTGGCCCCTCATCAGGGCCTCATAGGCAGATAATGTGAGCACAGCCCGTTATCCTTCTCCATTAAGCAGATCCCACGGTCCTGTCTCCGTTGGCCAGTAGGAAGCCCTACAGACCAGAGGACGCTCTCCCGTGCCCAACCCTTGTCTGCTTTGCCTCACAGGTGGATCGTGCAGAGCACAAGAGCGAGCTGCAAACAGACAAGATGATGAGGGCGGCTGCCAAGGACGTGCACAGGCTTCGCGGCCAGAGCTGCAAGGAGCCACCAGAAGTGCAGTCTTTCAGGTGAGCCGATGATCCTAGACGGATGGCTTCCTCTCCCCAGCCAGCCCGTCTTTGCTGCCTCTCCCTTCCTAGGCCCTGCTCCGGGCACTGCCTCTGTTGCTAATAGAGCTGTAGCCTGTGCTGGAACAGCTGTTCCGTCTCTGCCAGGCTCCCTTAGTGCTGTGACCACTGTGCTGCCATTACCGGTCCCCGCACAACTCAGCCTAATTTGTGAGATCCTGTTGTTTAATGAATGAGCCACCTGCTTCATCCTTTCATCTTAGCCTTTCCAGTACTGGTAATTGCAGAGGCCTGGCTGGTGATAAAGCAACTGGGGAGAGTGGAGTGCTATGGATGCTCACCTAATTTCCTGGCTTTGCCTGCCTGCCTGCCTGCCTGATAGGATCACAGCTGCGTCCTTGCCTTGCTGGGCCCACACATGTCAGAGGAGGGTCACAAATGCCATCTGGCCTGGGCCTCCCAAAACAAAGGCGTTTAGAGTCACTCTCCGTCCACCACATTGTGAGTTCAAGGCCAACCTGGGTTTTTTGACAATGTTGATTTTTTTTTTAATTTTTTTTTAAGATGGGTCTATGTGGCTAAGACCTCAAAATCATGAACTCAAGATATGTTTCTCCATCATCCTCTCATGTTCCTGGGACCAGAGACATGTACCACCATGCTTAGAGTCCACAGATTTTTGATTGATTGGTGATTGATTGATTGAGTCATTTATTTATGTATTCAATTATTTAAATGTATTCTCTTTTTTCGTTTTGTTTTTGCTTTTTTGTTTGTTTTGTTTTTGTTTTGACTTTATAGTTTTTTGGAGCCTGTCCTAGAACTCGCTGTGTAGACCAGGCTGGCCTCGAACTCACAGGTATCTACCTGTCTCTGCCTCCCAAGTGCTGGGTTTCAGATTTCACAGCCAGAATTCAGACATGCTAAGAGCATTTACTCGTAGTCAGGGTTGTCACTAAATATCCTACAGTATCTAAACAAAGAATGGCCCAGCCCAGGGACTGGCTCAGCAGCAGACTGTATGCTTGGCATATATGATGCTCTGAGTTTCAGACCCAAAGCAGAAAGTCTCCTGTCCATGTATATTCCAAGTGAGCTTGAGATACCTGTTCTCCGTCACAGAGAGAAGATGGCATTTTTCACCCGGCCCCGGATGAACATCCCAGCTCTCTCTGCAGATGACGTCTAACCACCAGAAAAGTATTTCTTTGTTGCACGGACCATGCTGTGAAGGTTGACTGTGGCTACAGTTATTTATGAGGCAGTATATGAAGGTACCCAGTCACAAGTCCCCGAGCGCTCTTGTTGGTTTGAAGACTGACAGACTTTTTAGTTCAGGTTTTCTTGTTATATTTAAACAATGACAAAGCAACCATAACAACAACAACAACAAAACCAAACAAAAACAAAAAAACCAGCATTAAAATGACAAGATTGTATAGTTTGTATATTTAGGAATGTATTTTTGGGAAAGAAAATTTAAATGAACTGAAGCAGTGTTAAGCGACTGCTCCTCTTCAAATTGTCTAGAGTTTTCTTTTTGTACAGCAACAACTTTTAGAGATTTCCCTGCAATAAAAGGTCATGTTTGAGGAACGGTGATCCTCAAGAAGTGCTGCAGCCAGCACAGCACAGCTAACCTGCCCTAGTTAACGTATTTTGTACAATATTACAAAGAGGAGGGTGTACAGAAACCGTCGGGGGGATTCCAAGATTGTCCACGGATCTTTGTGAGCTGTGATGTGTTTTTGAATGTGGCCGCCTGACCTGAAGCAGGCTGCGTGAAGCTGGCTGTGTAAGGCCAGCCCAAACCGGTGACAGGCTACACCCAACTCGGACGCCCAGTGAAGCCGCTAACGGAGTGAGGGGAGGGCTGCGGAGATCGGCATTTCGATTCATTTCTATCAATAAAGTGGCCTTTGAAGAGCTCCTTGTCCCTTGTTTCCCGGCATCCTTCACGTGTATCCCTCTGGCTTCACTCACGTCCCAATCCTGCAGTGTTTGTTACCTCTGGAGCGGGGAGACCCTCACTCAAGTCTCGGGATAACACGACCCCCCAGGAACTCATGAGAGACTGTCCTTGCTGCAATCACACAAGGTTTATTGACAGGACAGGAGCCAGTGCACTGGTGCCAAAGCTCATTTCCCACATAGGGGTAGAGAGTTCGACCCCAAGTAGCTGGGAGAAGGGGTATTTAGGGGAAGAAACCACAACCCAGTAATCCAAAGGGGATAGGGAGGGCGTCATTGGAAAATTCCGAAAATACCAGTGATCACTGAAAAATTCTGAAAATATCAGTGATAATCACAAGGGGGTAACTCCCTGTTTCTCAAGATTATAATCTAACTTTCTATTCAGCTACTTCCTGAAACAGAGTCACACTGAACCGGCTAACCTAGATTTTTGGCTCTTCTCTTCCTGCTAGAATTTTTGGCTCTATTTTTCCTGCTAGAGGGGTCTGGATTTATCTGGGTCTTTCAGTTCCATTCATTTCTTCACTAGATTAATATGGCTGCTCAGCTCTTTGGGAACCTAAGGTCTGGTGGTATATGCCTGTGGTCCCAGCACCTGAGGAATAGAGGCAGGAGTTCAAGCTCTTCCAGGTGACCAATGTTTGATTCCCAGCACCCACACGGTGGCTCACAATATATGTAACTCCAGTACCAGGGACTTGACACCCTCTTCTGGTCTCTAGGCACACCAAGCATGTGCATGGTGCACAGACATACATGCACATATAACACCCATACACCCAAAATAAATAAATGATTAATGGGGCTGGAGAGATGGCCCAGCAGTTAAGAATGCTTGCTGCTCTTCACAGAAGACTGAAGACTGGTGAACTGTCGGGGGCCAGCCTCGACAAAAATACCTTTCTCCAGAGTAGAGGCATGATAATTTAGAAATATAGTAAAGAATATGAAGATGCAAATGAAAATAATAAAATGCAGAAACATATAGGATAGTATCGGGAGGGAATTTTTATTAAGTTTTATAAAGCCTGTGCTTCTGCAACAGGACAGATGATAGCGTCTGCCTTGGGATGAACACTTTTCCATTTCTGTCTTACCTGTCTTTGGAACATGCATTCTAATTCATGCAAGTCCATGTCTTAGGCACCTAGGGAGAAAAAGGGTCAAAACCCATCCTTGACTGCTGACCTCCATAAACAAAAGGTTAAGGAGAAAGTACTGGGCTCTGTGTCTTTGAGCCAGGTTTCTGTCAAGAGAGTTCATTAGCAATTAGCTAATGGTAAGCAAGCAGATAATACTTTGTGCTATGCATACTTCTATGGCTAAAATATATCCTAAGTAAAGAAATGGAGAATCACTGGATGGTGGTGGCGCATGCCTTTAATCTCAACATTAGGGAAGCAGAGGCAGGCTTATCTCTGAGTTCGAGGCCAGCCTGGTCTACAAGAGCTAGTTCCAGGACAGACTCTAAAGCTACAGAGAAACCCTGTCTTGAAAAACACACACAAAAAGGAAGAAAGGAAGGAAGGAAGGAAGGAAGGGAGGGAGGGAGGGAGGGAAACTAAAGTGAATGCTGAGAGAAAGGAGGTGGGGTCAGAGAGATGCCATGTATCCCCACCAGAGACAGACACCTGAACTTTACAGCCTTGTGGCAATACACAGATTACTAGAAATGGTTTGAATTGATTAATATGTAAGAGTTAGCCAATAAGAAACTAGAGCTAATGGGCCAAGCAGTGATTTAATTAATACAGTTTCTGTGTGATTATTTCGGGGCTAAGCGGACAGGAACGAACTAGCGGCCTCCTGCTACAGGAATACACATGCCTTCAATCCAGACCTTGAGCCAGGAAGGCACACTTTTAGATTAAAAGAAGGCTACACCTTCTACTGGAAGTCTATATAAGTATAATGGAAGAAGGAAAAGTTTGTTTGTTGCCTGTCTGCCCTTGCCTTGTCAGCACATCCATTCCAGCTGACACATCCATCCGCTTGGGATCAAGCAGCTACTAGATTCTTGGACTTTCTATTAGATTCACAACTAGCCCTTGTGGGACTGTAGCCTGTAAGTCATTCCAATAAATTTGTGTGTTTGTGTGTGTGCATGCGTGCGGAGAGAGAGAGAGGCAGACAGAGAAAGAGAGAGAAAGATTGATTCATTCTGTTAGTTCGGTGACTCTACAGCACCCTGACTAATGCAGGCTCCTATAAGTCATCCTCCCTGGTCTAGTAGTGGAGCACACAGCTCCCGCCTCTCTCGCAGTGCCTCCTGGATCCCGCCTGGGGGCAGCGGAGCGCGCACTCTGAAGGACTGGAAATAGGAAAGTACCCGGGTAGGAATTTCCGTTTCCGGCCATCACTAGCCACTTCCGCTTCCGGACACTTGGCGTGTGAGTCGCGGACTTGAGGATGGACGGGCTGGTTGCTCAGTGCTCAGCGAGGCTGCTGCAGCAGGTTAGTCCTCTGGGTGGGCCGGAGGGCTCGGACCCGGCGGAAGCGGTGCCGGGTCAACAGTGGCTTCCGTAGGCGGTGGCGACGTCCGCAGGGGCTTGCGTGGCTCACGCTTCCCTGGCGGCCGTTTTCTCTTAGCTGGGAGAAGAAAATGCCATCATTGGCTGGGTCGTGCGACCGTCACACGGAGATGAGAGGGTGTCGCAGGGCCTAGCGTGTGGAGAGCCAGGCTCACCCTTCAGCCCGCGCACGTGTGCAGGCTGTGGCCAAGGCCAGGTGGGACCGACGTGTGCTGCGGGAACCCGGCCAGAAACTTCCCAAGAAGCCGCCAGCCTTGGTCCAGGACAACGTCACATCTTTAGAAAGCGAAAGTGGGACCAACTTCATTTCTTTTCCGGGCCTGATTGTAGTAGGGACACCGTTTGCCTAAACCTGCCCTGCAACAGCAACTGCTCTGTGCAAATCCGCAGCTCCAAGGTACAAGTTAAAGGGGCAAGCGCTTTACTGCTGAGAGCTGTTTATAGTATACGCTACTGGAGATAGGGGGGGAATATGTGGGAATTTTTCTTTGACCTAGAAAAAGCAAAGACACTTGAGTGGTTTGAATATGGATGCTGTCACCTTTTGTCCCTCTGGGGATCTAACCCAGTGCCATTCCTATGGTAGGCAAGCACCGCTGAGATAGGTTCCCTGGCTCTCACCGCTTTGTTTTTTGTTGTTGGTATTTTTTTTTTAATTTTTGTTTGTTTGGCTTTTTTTGTAGTCCTAGACGTAAAATTTGGGAGCGTAGACAATTTGTAAAGCCAGAACCCTGTACTCTGACGATGTCGGGTACATTGTTGAGCTGAGGGAGAAACTAATGTGTTTGAGCAAGGGTCTTGCTATATCTGTGGTAGACTGGTCCCTCCTGCTTCAGCCTCCCAAGTGCTAGGACTTAGGTGCGTGCTGCAGTGCACACTTTCTCGGGTTATTTTCTCAGCGCTGCTGCCCCTTATTCCAGCACTCATTAGACACACGTTTCCTTTATAAAGGATGATTGCTGATATTAGTCAAACCACTGACCTCAAAAGGAAAGCCCCGTTCTCACCACCTGAGGCACAAATTGTGGAGAACTGAAATGAGGAAGTGAGTCTCCGGTCCAGTTTGCCATTATCTTGGGAGTGTTCCTTTGAGCTGACTGGGAAAGTGCCCTTCCCTTTACAGGAAAAGGAGATCAAGTCCCTGACTGCTGAGATCGACCGGCTGAAGAACTGTGGTCACTTAGAAGATTCTCCAAGTTTGGAACAGTTACGAGAAGAAAATTTAAAATTGAAGTACAGACTGAATATTCTTCAAAGGGTGAGTACTCTGGGTATCTTCAAATAAAATGTTTTGTTATTGAAGATTCTAAAAGTATGCACTACAGAAACTGAAAAGAGGGGTTTACTTAAAAATCTGTTTTCCTGCCTAAGGCAAATTAAGACTCATTCAGCTCATGATGGAGAAATTGGTGAGGCCTGTGGCTTCCAGAACCCTTGGCAGTGGTTCATCATGCAGGCTTAAAGACTGACTTGGAGCCGGGCGGTGGTGGGGCACGCCTTTAATCCCAGCACTCGGGAGGCAGAGGCAGGCGGATCTCTGTGAGTTCGAGACCAGCCTGGTCTACAAGAGCTAGTGCCAGGACAGGCTCCAAAGCCACAGAGAAACCCTGTCTCAAAAAACCAAAAAAAAAAAAAAACAAAACAAAACAAAACAAAAAAAAACCCCAAAAAAAAACCATAAAAAAAAAGACTGACTTGGGAGTTGAGATTTCTTCTGTGGGTTATACCCATGCTTTCAAAGAAATGGTTTTTGAAGAATCATTACCACTATCAGAAAAAAAAATTTTCGTTTATTTGGTTTGGTACTGAAGTCTAGGAACAAACTAGGGGGGATGTTTTAAAATAGACGCACTCATACATAACTTCTATGCTATTGAGTTGGCTATTCCACAATTTCATTACGTTTTATAGCATCTCTTAGCTTTCTTTTTATTTAATGTTGCGAAACTTTCTGTCTCTATCCTTCCATCCCCCCTTTCTCTAAAGTGTCTCACTACAGCCCAGATGGGCTTCCAGGCTCACCTCCATCTTGCAGTGTCTTTCTGCTCTGTGTCTCTAGTGATGGGTTTACAGGCGTGTACTGCCATGCCCCCATTTTAATGGCAGTGTAGTCCAGCGATGGTTATCAGTGTAGGAGAGAAAGAGCTTACCTTCAGTCTTTTGGCCTGCCTTTCCGGTTTGCTGATGACACAGCCCAGAGTATTACATCATTCTCATTCATAGCTGTTCTCCACGGTGCGTGCTACTCTTTGGATTGCCCTGCGGTACTTCATTGACTCCTTAGGCCGCCCGAGCCATTCCCTGGGAGTTTTTATTACCTGTTTGGGATCAGCTGTTCTCAAATTACTTTGTATTTATGTCTTCTAACCCAGAATTCCTTTTTCGTGGATGCCTCACTAAAGAAATACAGTTTGGTTTGTTAAATGCATTTGGTCTGCATTTATCTATACTGAATTCTCTGTTGTGTTTACTTTTTAAAATTCAGATGCATTTTTCAATGCTTCCGTGCTGCTAAGGGCAGTAAAGGAGATAACACAAAGACTAACGAGGGAGCATGGAGGTGGTGCTTCTAACCCCAGCACTCGGGAGGTAACACAAAGGCTAACGAGGGAGCATGGAGGTGGTGCTTCTAACCCCAGCACTGGGAGGCAGAGGAAGGCAGATCTGAGTTGAGGCCAGCCTGGTCTACAAAGCCAGTCTCAGTACCATCAGGGCTACACAGAGAAACCCTGTCTTGAAAAAAGAGAGAAGAGAGAAAAACCACAGGGATAAAGTATTGCCTACAGTAGCCATTCATCCTGCCTGTTCCTCTTTTGGCGGCTACATACTCCCAACTTGAAAGCACATACCAGATGGTTCTAGCTGCAAGGGATTGTACCCTTATTCTCACGAGCAAGACAGTCTCAGTTTTCTCTTACTCCTTTTCATTAAATTGTCTTTATGTATTTCATTTTTTTTTTTTTTCGAGACAGGGTTTCTCTGTGGCTTTGGAGCCTGTCCTGGAACTAGCTCTGTAGACCAGGCTGGTCTCGAACTCACAGAGATCCGCCTGCCTCTGCCTCCCGAGTGCTGGGATTAAAGGCGTGCGCCACCATCGCCCGGCTTGTCTTTATGTGTTTCAGAGACAAAAACCTAGTTACTTAGTACTTTTTTTTTTTTTTTTTTTTGAGATAGGGTCTTTATGTAGACTAAGCTGGTCTTGAACTCATATACATCCACCTGCCTCTCTGCCTCCACCTCCAGAGTCTGGCTGCATAGTACTTATTAATTAGGTATTCACAGAAAGCTTTTCACACTGGCAGTTTTAAGATTGCTATAGTATGATAGTACTCCTATTAGAGAATCCCATAGACTTTCAGAAATCTCATAATCTTAATTTTCTCAAGAGCGTTTTTTACTAATTTGCATAACATGAGGTTTTACAAAATGCATACAATCAAGCTACAGTAAAAGGTGATTGTACTAAGATGTGTTTCTTTTGGTTTTATTTGATTTGGGGTCTTGGCCTTATATAGTCCTGACTGTCCTCGTATGTGGTGTGCAGCCTATCTCCCTCAGACTTGTGGCAATCCTCCTGCTTCCAGCCTCCCAAGAGCTGGAATTAAAGGCGTATGGCACCATGGCCAGCAAGGAAGATGATCTTGATGTGCTGGCTCACCTCTGTGATGCTCTCTTGTGAAAGGCAAGGGCAGGAGTTCTAGGGCTATGGAACAAGACCCTGTCTCAAAACCAAAAAAGTGCTATGAAGCTCACTGCTAGATTGCTTAGTACAGGTCAAGGCCCTGGATTCAGTCCCTGGCACCAGATAAAATTGGGTGTGGTGGTGCATGCCCATAATTCCAGCACTTGGTAGTAGTGGAGGCAGGAGGAGCAGGGAGGAGAAAGTGAAAGTGTTTAAAATTGATTATACATACATATTAATTTGGATGAGATCAAGTACAGTGGATTTTATGTTTATGTGTAAATGCTTAATACAAAAGATACATACCAATATCTTTACAGTTTAAAAAAAGTTAGCATTACTGATTTTGGGAACCTAAGAGTATTCGTAAAAACTTAAAGTTGGTCTAGTTTGGGAGCTGATATCTTTATCCCAGCACTTGAGGTTGGAGGATCAGGATTTCTAAGCCAGCTTCAGTAGCCTGACTCTGTTACAACGAACTGAAGAGGGGAAAAGCCTTAAACCAGCTCTTGTTTATTTGTTTCCTGAGTTAATAGTTTTAATTTTCTAGTATGGAAGATGTCAGCCAAAGTACAAGCTTTATTTTTACAAAGTTATTTTGCCTCTGTATGTTATCAGTGTTTTTGTAAACATGGATGGAATTATACTATTGAGAACAAATGTTCCCAGAAAGACCCACACCTTAGATTGAGCCTTCTTCAAGGCTGATTGACCGATTAGACTTTTGGGAAGAGATTGGGGTGTTGCGAGTGCAGAACACAATTGCAGTTTATCTCAGGCCACTGTGAGCCCTTTAATAATCAGTCATTCCTTCCCCTTTTCAGTGTTTGACCTAACATCTTAGCAAAATTCCTCTGTGCAGTCCTAGTACTGGCTTTCCTGGAACTCACAGAGATCCACCTGCCTCTGCCTCCCTAGTGCTGGGATTAAAGTTGTGTGCCGCCACCACCCTATTTATCAAAAGACTTTTTGATGATTTTAAGAATACAACATTGCCAGGTGTGTTTTTTTTCACGAGTTTAATCCTATCACTGTGGAGAAAGAGACAATCAGACCATAACCTGGTCAACAAAGAGTTCCTGGACAATCAGAGCTACAAATAGAAACCCGGGGGGGGGGGGGGGGGGATATAACTTGGTAGATTGAAGGAGGAAGATTGTTTCAAGTTTGAAGCTAGCCTGGGCTACAAAGTGACCCTTTCTCAAAAAGAAAGAAAAAGATAGTGCCTGTATGAAATTTTTCATTTGGTAGCAGTCATGGGGAGGGTAAACTTGACCTCTCAATTCCTGACTACCTGCTTTGTAATCTGTCAATCACTAGTCCTTGTGACAGTAATGATAGTAGCAATAACTTTTGATATGTAAAGTAAAAAGAAAAGCATGCAAACAAAACACATCGTACAGAATTTAGCACTATTTATATCCTACTGTTGCCACTAATATTTACACTGTTAGTGTTTCCGTTGTTATTTTGAGACAGGTTATTACTATGTAGCCCAAGCTGACTGCTCCTCCTGTCTCTACCTCCTAACTGCTGGGATTTTAGATGTGATCTTCTGGGCCTCGCTTTGATTTTTTTTTTTTTTTTTTTCAAGAAAAGGTTTCTCAGCCATGGAACCTGTCCTGGAACTCGCTCTGTAGTCCAAGCTGGCCATGAACTCACAGATCTACCTGCCTCTGCCTCCCAGGTGCTGGGATTAAAGGTGTGCGCCACCACCGCCTGGCTGAGTACTGTAAGTTATAGTTGGACTATGAGTGGCTCAGTGGTAGAACACTTGAGGCCCTAGGTTCACATCTTAGAAGCGTTTTCGTCATGCTCCACGGAAAGCATGTTTACCTGCTCCTGTGGAGAGGGCTCTAGAGGTCGAATCCAGGCCTCTGCTAGGCCAGTGCTCTGCTGACAGGTCACAGCCTGCCCTTTTCCCTTTTTTGAGATGAGGTTTCATTGTGTAGCCCTAGTTGGCCTGGTGATTAGTAGGTAGCTCAAGCTGGCCTTTGACTTTCTGGAGTCTGTTCTGTCATCTGTTTTGATAACATCTTATATGGCAGGTGTGATGTGGGCATACCGGATCGCACTGTGGACGAAGTACTTCTCTGCATTCAGCTGTCTCCTTGTAGACAATTCTGTGGCTGTGTAATGAGTGATGATAGGAGTAATTATAGTCTATCTTAAATGAATATGCCCCACTTAAAAGTTGTTGAGAAAGAACAAATAGGACTTGACCCAGGGGTTATTTATAGTGGGCAAAGCTGTCGCTCTGGCTCCTCTCTTGTCCTGAGAGGCTGTTTCTGGAGATCTGGCAGTTGTTTTGCCCATTGAGTTTTCCCTTCCAGTGTTGGGGTGAGGCAGCTTATGACTCACTTCTGTTTTCTTTTTCTTTGGGCAAGAGTCTCTCTGCAGAGCCCTGGCTGTCCTGGAACTCACTGTGTAGACCAGCTTTGCCTCGACTCACAGAGGCCTGCCTGTCTCTGCCTTCTGATGCTGGGCCTCACTTCTCTTCTATATTCTTTTTTGTTGTTTGGTTTGGGTTTTGGTTTTTTGAGACAGGGTTTCTTTATAGCTTCGGAACCTGTCCTGGAACTGGCTCTTGTAGACCAGGCTGGCCTCAGATTCACAGAGATCTGCCTGTCTCTGCCTCCCAAGTGCTGGGATTAAAGGCGTGTGCCATCACTGCCCAGCTTCTCTTCTATATTCGATCACTGCTTTTTATTGTTTGTGTTTTGTTAAGGCATACAGATTGGACAGCTTTGATTCTCATGAAATTTCTTAGAACCCTCTTCCAGTCTGAGCATTCCCATCCTGGCTTTTCTCAACGTATTTGGAGTTTTGTGTGATGTTATACTACCTCATTAAGACACTGCTGTTCTTTGCCTGCAGAGTCTTCAGTCAGAAAGGAAAAGAAGACCAACTAAAAATATGATTAACATCAATAGCTGCCTGCAGGATGTCTTTGGCTATGCCATTAAGGCTGCGTATCCAGACCTGGACAACCCTCCTCTGGTCGTAACCCCGAGTCAGCAGCCCAAGTTTGGAGACTATCAGTGCAATAGCGCAATGGGTATTTCTCAGGTGAAGTATCATTTGTTTTGCCTGGCTTTGGTTGACTTGATTCTCTTATATATCATCATCATGCCTATGAACATAAATAACAGTAAACTCTTTTATCTTCAAGAAAAGGGACACTTCCACATGGGACCAGGGTGTAGCTCAGAGAGAGCCATATTTGTATTGTTTTGGTGTTTCTTGCTGTGTTCTGGATTGGTGTGTGTGTGTGGCTAATGACATTTGGAAAGTGAAATAAAGTTAGCACATTATTGCTGGGCATGGTGACAGATGCCTGTGATCTCAGCACTCCAGGGGCTGGGGCAGGAGACTTGCTGCAAGTAAAGGGCAGTCTAGGTTTCACAGATGACCCTGGGTTTTTTGTTTGTTTGTTTGTTTTTAAAGGAGCATATGACTGAAGATCACCACCATCAATTACTTGTTAGAGCTAGGATGTTTAAAAGCAGACTTTATAGACTGTTTTTCTTTTTGTTTGTTTTGGTTTTTGAGGCAGATTTTCTCTTTGTAGCTTTGGCTGTCCTGGAACTTGCTTTGTAGACCAGGCTGGCCTCGAGCTCACAGAGATCCACCTGCCTCTGCCTCCCAAGTGCTGGGAATAAAGTTGTGTGCCACCACCACCTGGTTTCCTTTTCTGTTTTGGTTTCTTGAGACACGGTCACTTTGCCAGATCTCTTTGCCTCAGTCCTCAGGTACTGGGATTTCTGGCGTGTGCTGCTCCGAACGGCCACATTCATTTTTAAGCTGAGGAATTCTTTATTTGCAGTAGCTACATTATCTAACTACACATGACCTGTGTCTGTTTCCTTCACTTTCTGTGTTGGTTGGAAAGGGTTTGCTCTTGAGCAGACTTTTCTCTAATACTACTGTGAGCTTTTTCTAACTTTCTTTTTGATGCTGGGCTTCCAACCCAGAGAGTCACCACCACTCAGCCACATTCCCAGCCCAAAAGTGCTGCTTTGAATAGTGTGTTGCAAGGGAAGGAGCTGCTTGTCTGTCCCGGCCACCCAGAACCAAAATAATCACACAGAAACTGTATCACTGCATGGCGTATTAGCTCTAACTTCTTATTGGCTAACTCTTACAAATTAATTTAACCCATCTCCATTAATCTGTGTATCACCATAAGGTTGTGGCCTACCAGCAAAGGTCCAGCATGTCTATCTCCGGTGGTGGATCCATAGCATCCCCTCACTCCGCCTTCTTCCTCCCAGCATTCAGTCAGTTTTCCCTGCCTTCCTAAGTTTTGCCCAATCAGGCCAAGGCAGTTTCTTTATTCATTAACCAATGCAAGTAACACATAGACAGAAGGACCTCCCACACCAATAGTGGACAGTTTCATGACTTGGAATTAAGAGTGTAAATGATGGTGTGTGCTTTTAATGCCAGCACTTGGGAGGCAGAGGCAGACAGATCTCTCTGAGTTCGAGGCCAGTCCGCTCTACCAAGAGCTGGTTCCAGGACAGGCTCCAAAACTACAGACAAACAACCCTGTCTCGAAAAACGAAAGAAAGAAAGAAAGAAAGAAAGAAAGAAAGAAAGAAAGAAAAGGGGTGTAGATTTGCTGGCTCAGGCTTTGTGACTCTAGACTTTGTTGTGTCTTTAAGAGGTGGGAGGCAGGGAGCTGGCTTTAGTTCAGACGTATGGTTTGGGTATGTTGGTTCCTCTGGGCACTGGTGATGCTCTAGTTTATCCATTCACAGGTGGTTGGGCTTTGCTTCTGCTTCCTGAGTGTTTTACAAATATAGCTCATGCTTGGTCAGCACATTCCCTAGGAACTTGCTCCCTGGTGCTAATGAATTGTCTCACATTGTGTTGTAGATGCTCAAAGCAAAGGAGCAGAAAGTAAACCCTAGAGAAATTGCAGAAAACATTACCAAACACCTGCCGAACAATGACTATATTGACAAAGTTGAAATTGCGGGTCCTGGTATGATATGCTAGCTTTCTTAATTACTGTATTGATGAGTGCTTTTTGAGCTTTGAAAAGGGTTAAAGTTTGAACGCTGGGTCTGGGGATGTAAGTCAGTAGTAAAGTGCTTTCCTAACATGTATAACAAGATCTTTGAGCTTTACCTTAGTGTGGCCACCAAAATTTAAAAAAAAAAAAAAGTTGCCAGGCATGGTAGCACATGCCTGTGATCACATCTACTCAGGAGGCAGCATGATACGTACAGGCCGTCCCAGGCATTTAATATGTTGTGAGCCAGCTGGTTAAAATAACCTGGATTATAAATTAAGAGCTACCATTTTGGTAACTGTCTTGGTTGGGTTACTTTGCCTTCCACTGAGTCAAGTTTTCCTCAGCAAAGGGCTAGGGAACGGCTTAACCTGCAGCAGAAGGGCCTTTTCTGTTTGCTCAGATGAGCCAACCATTTGTGAACGTGGATGGGCTGGTGTAATATGCAGCAGTTTGGAGGGGACAAGGGGTGATGGTTGGAAGTAGATGCCGAGACGGGTGTTTTCAGGGCTTGGGTGATTGTCTTGACTGCTGTTAGACTCCGAAGAGTTTTGCCACAGCTCTTTCTGGAGCCAGCATAAGTGAAATGGAGAAAACCCTTCAGAGTACACAGTCGTCCAAAATGGAAGACTGATCATTTTTTACTACTCTTTTAGGTTTCATTAATGTCCACCTGAGGAAGGATTTTGTGTCAGAACAGTTGACCAGTCTCCTAATAAATGGAGTTCAACTGCCTGTTCTTGGAGAGAGAAAGAAGGTATGTGTGCTAATCCTTCGGTATTTTAGACTTGCTTGGCGAATGCCGTCACTTTATATTGAGATCATGAGTGTAATTGGGAAGTAGGTTTCTGGTGTTTTATAATTTTTTAGTCTCATTCCATAGGCATTTAAGATTTATAACTGGAACTTAATGCAACTATTGCTGAATACAGTATTGTTGAATAGTAATTTGTATAAGTTAATTGGATTCTTTATCAGTTAATATGCAATTAGAGCCACAGATAATCAAATATGCATGAATTAGAATCTAGAATAATAGTTAAGACTTAATTTTAGATGGTAGCATGATAAAATACTTGTGCCCCCTTTTAAAATCTTGTTTCTGTTTCAGGTTGTCATTGACTTTTCGTCTCCTAACATAGCTAAAGAGATGCATGTTGGCCACCTCAGGTCGACTATCATAGGTGAAAGTACAAGCCGGCTCTTTGAATTTGCTGGATATGATGTGCTAAGGTGTGTTCTCTTGCTAAGTATCTTTGACACCCAGCCTTAAAAGCTCAATTCTGTTTTGTACTCACTTGCCAAGTAATGATTTTTTTTAATGTTTTCTTTATTATTTATTAAGTATACAGTATTCTGTCTGCATGTACAACTGCAAGCCAAAGAGGGCATCAGATCTCATTGCAGATGGTTGTGAGCCACCATGTGGTTGCTGGGAATTGAACTCAGGACCTTTGGAAGAACAGTCAGTGATCTTAACCTCTGAGCCATCACTCCAGCCCACCAAGTAATCTTTTAAGCAGGGGAGACAGCTCTTTCTGAGAGACATTCCTCTTTCTGAGAACCCAAGCTCAGTTCCTAATGTCCACATCATGTGGCTCACAATTGCCTGTAACTCCTGCGCCAGGGAACCAATGTTTTTTCCTGGCTTTCAGGGGGCTTGCCTGCGTATATACAGACTCAATATCATATACATAAATAAAAACACATCTTAATCTTATAAATATCCTGGTCCCTATCCCGTGTCTGAACTTTGTACATCCTTTTTGTAGACTTCCTATGGAACCAAGGGTATATGCATTCATTCATTCCACTGATTTTATTATTTATTTATTTAAAATTTATGTGAGCCTGGAGAGATGGCTCAATGATTAAATGATTAAGAGCACTGACTGCTCTTCCAGAGGACCTGGGTTCAATTCCTAGCACCCACATGGCAGCTCACCACTGTCTGCAACTCCAAGATCTGATACTCTCATACAGATATACACAGGCAGAACACAAATACATATAAAATTATAAGAATAAATTATTTAAAAAAAATTATGTCTATGTCCCTGCATTAGTTTGTATACCTTGTGCATGCAGAACCCATAGAGGCCAGAAGAGGGCATTGTATTTACCTGGCACTATAGAAAAAGGCAGCTGGGAACCAAATCAGGTCCCCTGCAAGAGCAGTGGGTGCTCTTAACTGCCGAGCCATCTCTCCAGCCTTCCCAGATACTTCTTGAGTGCCTCATACATAACAAGAGCTCACCTCCTGGTGGTCCAGAAGTCTATGTATTGAGCGCTGTAGGCCATGGTATAACTGGGATTCTGTTCTAACTAGAACCATGTGATCCCAAAGATTGCTCTGGCGCTAAAAGAAGCAGGTGAGTAAGGAAACGTGATTGAGCAGTTGCTAAAGGCAGAAATGGAAGGATGTTACCTTTTGGCATTTTGGAGCCATTTATTTTAAGTCCCCTACAGTAATTAATTAGAAGTTACATTTTCTTCCTTTTTTTCTTTTATTACACATTTCTTTTTGGGGGAATGATACCTAAAAAGGTCAGCAAGCAACTTATGAGAGTTGGTTGCCTCCTTAAGTGGCAGTGACTAGCCTTGGCTGTAATGTTCTAGCTAGCTACATAATACGCAGTTTATAGCCCATTAGTTATAAATCAGTAAATCCTAATTCTCACCCTATTCAGCTGTTCCTAGTTCCACGAGCTGGCAGTTAGCAACCCCACTGAAGAAACAGCTACGCAAACAACTCTTACTAGAGTGGCAGATTGACACTTAGATGTCATGACGTCTGATGGAGTATACGTTTCATTTAATTGCTAGGTTGGTTTTTTTTTTTTTTTTTTTTTTTTTTGGTTTTTTAACTTCTTGTTTTCTGGTTGGTATTAGGATAAACCATGTAGGAGACTGGGGGACCCAGTTTGGCATGCTCATCGCTCACCTACAGGATCAGTTTCCAGATTATCTGACGGTTTCACCTCCTATTGGGGATCTTCAGGCCTTTTATAAGGTTTGCACGATTGTTGTATAATTGTATGTCTGCTACCCTTTTCCCAAAGGAAGTTCAGAACCATAGTGGAAGTTACTGTATACTGAAAAGAATAAGGTGGAACCTGGTCAAATGTTATTTAAGAGATGGGGCTGGAGAGATGGTTTCGTGTTTAGACCTGAGATCTGTTCCCAACACCCACAGCAGGTGGCTCAGAATTGCTTCTGTGACTCTAGCTGTAGGCACCTGGTGCCTTCTGTGGCTTCCAGTGGCACTGCCCTCAGGTGCACAACCCCCACACAGGAACACACATATAATTTCTAAAGAAAAGACAAATGCTTACCAATAATACTTTCCACATACAGTGGTACCACATACTTGGTAACGCTGCATTGCCTGGGTGAAGGTAAAAGCTGATTCATGAAGTTCACTTACTTGAAAACCCGAATTCATTTTTCACTCATAGATAACTTCTGTGCTTAGAAACAACCACACTAACATCCATTTACTTTTGGGTGTAATCATAGAAATAGCTGCCCTACACCCCATTGTGTGTCTTTGTTTTGTTTATTGATCTATATTAAATTTGATAGGCTAGAGAGATGGCTCAGCTGTTCTTCCAGGGACCTGACTCCCTCACTCCCTTAGCCTCATGGCATTTTCCTGCCTCAGCCTCTCCGGAGCTTGACTATACACCTGGCTGAAACCAAGTGGTGGTAGTGTTTTTGAGTATTTTGATTTTATTGTACTTGTATCTTAGGGTAGGTTGTACATCACTGTCAGTGTGTGGAGGTCCAGGCACACCCTGTAAGAATCAGTTCTCACCCTGTGGGTCCTAGGCTTGAACTCTGTCTGACT
Organism: Microtus oregoni; assembly: GCF_018167655.1. Classification (NCBI taxonomy): domain Eukaryota; kingdom Metazoa; phylum Chordata; class Mammalia; order Rodentia; family Cricetidae; genus Microtus; species Microtus oregoni. The sequence continues at coordinate 12,534,484 of NW_024543086.1, forward strand.
CATCAGCCAAGCACCTTGATCCACTGTGCCATCTTCCAGAGTAGTTTTTAAAAGACAAACATATGCCTGGGTGTGGGGGCAAATGCCTGTAATCTCCGCACCGGGAGGTGGGAACAGGAGGATCTAGAGTTCAAAATTAACCTCAGCTGTAACAGTGAGTCCAGCCCTATCTTAATTGTGTGGTGACTTTGGTCAGCGTTCTGAATTGGCACACTGCAGTTTTTATTCATCTACTGAAAGTTTTCAGTGACTCTTTCTCACAAAGCAGTATTGTACATACAGTCTTGTATTTTCAAAATCATTTTTCTTGTGATAAATGAACCAAGAATTAGACTAATGGATTAAAAAGCAAACACTTGAGTTTTGATGTTTTCTAGTAAAAATTTAAAAATAACTAATCATGTTAAATTGCTTTTGGATATAGTGAAACAGATTTGCTAATATAAATGATTTTGCAGTACATTACTAAAATTTACTGATTTGGTAATGAATCAGTTTTCCAGTGTTTCTTAGTTTGTTTTTGTTTTTTGTTTTGTTTTGTTTGAATGCCTAGAGTGAGCACTGATGCCAAAAGACAGCTCAGGAGAGTCAGTTTTCTCCTACCATGTGGGTCCTGGGAATTGAATTCACGTACTTAGGCTGGGCAGCAAGCACCTTTAGAACTAAACCAGCTTAGCAGCCCCAGTTGTTCTTGAACAATTTGCAGAGAAACACTAGGAAGCATACCCTAAAATGAGAAAGCTGTGCTACCAAAATAAAAATGAAACATGTGGGTTTGATTTTGAGACAGTTTGAGACTAGACTGGCCTGTAAAGTTGGTGTTCTGGCTGCCTCTTGAATGTTAGGGTTACAAAGCAGGAGCCACATGCTCAGCTGAGTTTTGTATATTTAAGAAAAAAATAATTTCATTGTTAAAAAAAGGTAGGCTATTTGTCATGCACACTTGAGTGTGTGTGGGCTTGAGTTAACATCTGGTATCTTTCTTGATCACTTTTTAGTAAGATCGGGATCTCTTGAGTTCTGTCTAGTCTAGCTACCCCCCCCCACACACACACACACATACACACACCAATCCCTGCCAGAATTATAGGTGGCTGTCAAGACGGCACAGCTGTACTTAGATTTTGGAGATGGAACTATTGTTCTCTCGAGGTTAGGGCATCTTCCCAGTTCAGCTGTTGCCAATTCTTGAACTCCTTGCAGGATGTGCTTTTCTGTTGGTTGGCTTGGGTGTTTTGTTTTAGAGAACAACTGTGTCCCTACCTCTCTGGAACCTACTGCATAGAGGTCCACCTGCCTCGAACCCCTTAGTGCTAGGATTAAAAGTGCTCCACCACACTTGGCCACTCTGGTTTATTTTGGTTTTCGTATTTGTTTTTAGGAACTCGTATTCTTCTTGTCTTTGGTGTAGAGCACTTATATTCTCAGCTGTCTATTTCTTTTGGTGCGTATGTACAGAAATGAGTACATTCTTTATCTTGAGCAACATGATTGGATCTTACAAATCTCTTAACAGGAATCTAAGAAGAGGTTTGATACTGAGGAGGAATTTAAGAAGCGAGCCTATCAATGTGTTGTTTCACTGCAGAGTAAAAACCCAGATTTCATAAAGGCCTGGAACCTCATCTGTGATGTCTCCCGTGCAGGTGAGTGTTTTTATTCAGGGTTGATATTAGGTTTTTGTAATTGGGGTCTTTGTGTGTTTTTGCTTGTTTGCCTGTTTCTTCAAACCTCCTATATACTTCTCTGAATTAATTGTGTGAATTCGGGTGTGTGCTTTGACACATAGCCCACCTGACAATCAGAGGACAAGGGCTACTTTGGGGAATCTGTTTTCCTTATTCTTTATAGGGGCAGGATTTATTGTATTGTTTCTGCTGTGCTTCATGCTATGCTCCAGGCTATCATGTCCTCAATTATCCTATATCATTGTAGCAAGCCAGGTGGTGGTGGTGCACTTGGGAGGCAGAGTCAGGTAGATCTCTGTATTCCAGGCCAGTTTGGTCTACAAGTGAGTTCCAGGACATCCAAGGCAGTTACACAGAGAAACCCTGAAAAACAAATCCAAATCCATCTCATTGTAGGATACTGGGATTATAGATGCATACCATCACATCTAAGAATTTACTGTATACACCCGCTGACCTCAAACTCAGAGACCCATCTTCCTCCAGAATGCTGGAATTAAAAGTATATGCCACCATTCCCAGCATACAATTTATTTTAAATTATGGATGTGTTTGTGCCCATTAGTGTTGGTGGCTGTAGTAACCACAGGAAGGTGTTGGATCCCTGGGAACTGGGGTACAGGTCATTGTGAATCTACTGACATGGGTGTTGGGAACTGAGCTTAGGTCCTACAAAAGCAATATATACTCTTAGTTGCTAAGCCATCTCAGCCCATACATCCAGGTTTTTACATGGGTGTAGAAACTAGCTTGATTCAGGAAATAACCAGGCTAGCTAAAGGATAAAACAATTATATTTTTATTTATTATAAGGGGAAAACTCATGAAACAGGAATGAGAAGTCCAAGCTCAGCTGTGCCCCAAAGAAATCATGGGGTGGGGCGCCTTAACTTGAACCCACCTCTTAAAGATGATTGGCTAACAAGGCTTCTCCATCACATGGGTTCCAAAGATCAAAATCAAATGCCAGTCTTTGAGACAAGGTTGTCTATGTCTTTGTCTTAGTTCAATCCCAGGCTGGCTTTGAATTCACAGCACCTCTGCCTCTCGTGTACTTTAGATTGCAGGCATTTGCCACCATGTTTGGTTTCGCAAAATCAATTTAAAAGACCACTTTGAGTGGTAAATGAATGAATATCGCCATCAGGCCTTTTGTAAAGATTATTGATGATTGCTTTGTAACCTAGATTTTAAGGTATGAAAGTGTTGCACTTAGGAAATGCTGTGTCGTTGATAAATGAGAAACAAGTCAGAATACCAAACAGAAAACTGAATAAATGTTTTCTTTACCAACTAGTCAGGGGTACCAAACAGAAAGATGAATAAATGTTTTCATCACCAGCTAGGTGATGTTTGTTTTGAGGTCTTCTCTTTGCATAACCCTGACTGTCCTGGAACTCACTACCAGGTTGGCCTTGAACTCACAGTAATCAGCCTGCCTCTACCTCCTGAGTGCTGGGATTAAAGGCATGCGCTACTATGTGTAGCCTGGTTTTTCTTTTTTAAATATATACTATTGTTGTCTTTTGCTTCTGAGTAGGTATTTTCTGTATAGCCTAAGCTCACCTTGAGCTCACCGTCCTCCTGCTTAATGCTAGAATTATGAGAGTATTCTACTGTGTCCAGGTTGATTTTGAAATAGGGTCTTCCTGGTTTGTCAAAGATAATCTTGAATTCCTGGCCTGAAACATCCCTCTACTAGATTTCCTTAGTTGGGCTGGAAATCCAGAATACCATATTTGAGTTCTTATCTATTTAGAGAAGTGTTCTCATATAGTCCAGCCTGTCTTCAAAATAGCTGCTCTGGTCTTCTTTCTCCCTTTATCTGGGCTAGGATCATGGGCATGTTTAAGCACGCTTCTTTATTTGGTTCTGAAGATTGAACCAGAGCCCCATAAATGCTGCACCTGTAACCCTCACTTAAATTTTTAGAAAGGGTGTTTTTCTTATAGGTAGACAGAAAAAAAAAAAATTAGTAATGATGTTTTGGGTGAGGGGCTGGCTGCTACATATCAAACCCAGGGTCTCCTGCTGGCTAAGCCCGTGCTGAGCCTCTGAGCTGTATCTACGGCCTAGTGTTTTCATATATGGCACCATGTTCTCTTCCCCAGTGGTGGCACACATATACTCTTCTGTGTTGTACATATTCAGTGTTACTAATTTCTGTTTGTGTTACATCCAGTTATAAAGCTTTCTAAATGGTGTGGGTTTTCCCCCCTTTGCTTAAATGTGTATTCACTTACTATATTGATATTTTCTAGAGTTTCAGAAGATCTATGATGCATTGGACATCACTTTAATAGAGAGAGGAGAATCCTTCTATCAAGATAGGATGAATGATATTGTAAAGGAATTTGAAGATAAAGGTAGGCATTACATCCTTTTACATTTTAGATTTATTTTGTGTGCATGTATATGAGCAAAGGTCAGATGAGAGCAGCCAGATTTTTTAGTACTGGAGCTGTGGATGGTTGCTAACCATTGTGGGTGCTGGGTATCGATCCTGGGTCCTTCATTATCACTGGAACTTGCAAGCAGACAAAAACAGAATGAAATTTATGATTACTGAAGACAAACACAATGTCAAGTTATAAATAGTAAAGCTAGACCACACCCTGTTCTACCCACACACTTTTACACCATTCCGTCTACCGCTTTGTGTCTACTCCTCCTAAAACTCTGGTGTCGTTATCTCCCTAAATTTTCTTCTCTGTGTGTGATGGAGGCTTCAAATTAAATAAGGTGACCTTGAACTCAAAAATTGTTCTGCCTCTGTCTCCCCATGCTGAGATGACAAGTGTAAACCTTTATGTTTGGTAATAATTTCTCGTCCCCAATCTGATGGACCCCAAAGACGTGTGCATGCTAGGCAAGCTTGTGCTGCTGTGCATCAGTCTGGGCAAGAATGGTTTTTTGTTGTTGCTGTTGTTGTTGTTGGGTTTTTGGGGGTTTTTTGTTTGTTTGTTGGTTTGTTTGTTTTTGGTTTTTCAAGACAAGCTTTCTCTGTAGCTTTGAAGCTTGTCCTGGAACTAGCTCTTGTAGACCAGGCTGGCCTCGAACTCACAGAGGTCCACCTGCCTCTGCCTCCCGAGTGCAGAGATTAAAGGCATGCGCCACCACCGCACGGCAATAATGTCTTAATGCCATTCAGTAGGCAATTCAGATGTCCCAATGGGACTTATTTTAATTTGATATTCAAATGCAGGGTCTCTCTGAATCCACAAGCTGGCTTAGAATTCACTACCTCAGCTTCCCAAATGTATGTTTGAACTATGTCCAGCTTTATAATTTTTTAATCATAGGGTTTTTTCTCAGAGTCTGAATAGTACATTTATTTGTGGTCTGTTAATACATAGTAGCCCTCCTTTTCCTGTGTACTTTTTTTTCTTGCTTTGTAAGGAACCCTGGCTTGTCTGGAACTTGCTTTATAGACCGCGCTGACCTCAAATTTGTGGCACTCCTCCCCTTTCTGCCTCCAGAGTACTGGGATTGCAGGCATTGCAGTACTATGCCTGGATGTATTTCTTTTATTGTTAAAGAAAGAGGGCTTATAGAATTCATCCTGTTGTCATAACAGTCTCACTTTGTACACCAGGCTGGCCTCAACTTAATGATTCTCTTGCCTCAGCTTCCTAAATGCTGGGATTACAGGCATGAACCACAATACTTGGTTCTATCTGAGTTTTATTGTTTTTTGAGATAGTATTTCTCTTTTTTTTTTTTTTTTTTTTTTTGGTTTTTCGAGACAGGGTTTCTCTGTAGCTTTGGTGCCGGTCCCGGAACTAGCTCTGTAGACCAGGCTGGCCTCGAACTCACAGAGATCCGCCTGCCTCTGCCTCTATTTCTCTGTGTAACAGTCCTGGCTGTCCAGGAACTCGTTCGGTAGATCAGGCTGGCCTTGAACTCAGAACCTCCTCTCTCTGCCTGAGCTTAAAGGCATGCGCACCACCACCCAGCATCTGCCTTTATTTTTAAAGAGGATTCATTCAGTCTGGTTTGCTTTTTCTTTCAAGAATACAAGCAATGTCTAGTTGTCTTGGTTTAGATACTGTGACTGACTCACTCTGGGTCAACTGTACATCTGTCACACTTTGCCCTGTAGTTTCAATAGCTGTTGATGACTGTGACTTTGGTCGTATGTTATCATTCCCTCTCCGTTTTTTAACTGGAATTCTGTGCAAAAGTTTGCCCCATGATTTCGGAGTTTTGTGACAGGGTTTCACTGCATACTCCAGTCTGGTCTCAAATTTACCATGGTTCATGATCTTTTCTTTAAAGGCTTATATATTTTGCCAGGCATAGTGGTGCTGACCTTTAATCCCAGCACTTGGGAGACAAGCAGATCTCTGAGTTCCAGGACATCCAGGGCTACACAGAAAAACCCTGTCTTGATAAATAAAAAATGTATATAGCTTTATTTTATATTCATGAGTGTGTTTACCTGCACGTGATTGTGAGCGAGAGTGCACACTATGTGCACACCCATGGAGGCCAGAAGAGGGCATCAGATTCCCTGGAACTAGGGTTAGAGTCAGTTGTGAGTTGTCTGTCCTGTGACTGTAAGTTACTGAGCCCAGGTCAGTCTTCTGCAAGAGAACAAGTGTTCTTAACTTAACCACTGAGCCATCCTTCAATCCTTCAGCCCTGAAGCCTGAATGTAGAAGTGGAGACTTGGAACCACACTTTGAAGATAATAAAACAATATTCGTGGGGTTTTGTTGGCATTGTGGAACTAAAGATTGAACAGAGGGTCTTAGATATGCTGTCTTTTTTTTTTTTTTAAGATTTACTTATTTATTATGTGCACAGTGTTCTGTTGGCTGTGTGTAGACCTGAAGGCCAGATCTCATTACAGATGGTTGTGAGCCACCATGTGGTTGCTGGGAATTGAACTCAGGCCCTCTAGAAGAGCAGGCAGTGCTCTTAATCACTAAGCTGTCTCTCCAGCCCTAGATAGGCTGTCATACATAACTCCTAGTTCTGTGCTCAGCCTGATCAGCACAGAGAAGTCAGGGCCCAAAAGCAACGAACCTAATATTTACACACAGGCAGTCTTCCTTCATGGACTGTAGTTTTAACCCTACCTATGAGTCTGTTTCCTAAACTGTAAGTAGTACCGTAACATAATCTGCATAGTGACTGTAGCTACTATAAACAATAAATTTGGGACTCAATATTATAAATGACATAAATCAAATATAGCTGTTAGAAAGTTCATTCCTATTCCTGTCTTTTCTTGGGTCTGAGAACATTGCTTTTTTATATAACTGTACACAGTTTTATTTCTTCCTGCTCCATATTCTAGATTCCAAATCTTGCTGTGTTCGAACATATCCAGAGGAAGGTCATGATTCCACCCAGAAAAGAAAGCACATATGTTCATATTTTGTCTGCTGAGTGCATGCTTCCACAGGGTGTGGTGGCAGAGTTTGACCAGGTGTGCTGTGGGTGCAGAGCCCTGACATCAGTCTCGGCAGTAGATCATGTGGGAGTAATCATTCATTCCTCAGCTCTATCATCGCCTTTTAAAATACTCAGGGCTGGTGAGAGAGTTCTGCAGGTAGAGAGGAATTGCTGCCCAAGCCTGGTGTCCTGAGACCCACACAGGAGGAGGAGGAGGGTACCAGTTCCCAGAAGGTGTCTTCTGACCTCCACACTCACACCCTCATTTTCTGACACACACAAAAATAGAAGCTTACTTTTTAAAATTACAATGTTCATATAATGGCCAAGTATTTATGGTGGTCCTAGAATAAACTAGGGTTCTGGTTTCAGGAGGGCTCTTCTAGCTTTGGTAATGTGTAGACAGAGACTGCTTTTTCATTCCCAGCCACCCAGACCCGAATAATCACACAGAAACTATATTAATTACAACATTGTTTGGCCTATTAGCTCAGGCTTCTTATCAACTAACTCTTATATCTTGAATTAGCCTATTTCTGTTATTTTATATTTTACCACAAGGCTTGTGGTTTACCTCTTGCTACGTGGCATCTCCCTGACTCCACCTTCTTTCCTCCCTTATCTCTGCTTGGATTTCCCACTTTGCTATATTCTGCCCTGCCATAGGCCAAAGAAGCTTCTTTATTAACCAATGGTAATAAAACATTCACATAACAGAGGAGATTCCCACATCAATGACGAAGGCTTTTTTAATTTTATTTTTATGTGGTTTTTTTTTCTCCTTTTTTGCTAGGATTTGTACAAGTGGATGATGGCAGAAAAATTGTCTTTGTGCCTGGGTGTTCCATACCGTTAACCATAGTGAAGTCAGATGGTGGCTTTACTTATGATACATCTGACCTAGCTGCTATCAAACAGAGACTATTTGAGGAGAAAGCAGATAAGCTTATCTATGTGGTGGACAATGGACAAGTAAGTTGAATTTGCCGGGCCTGCTTGCATTTGACACTTAAAAATTTTTTAAAATTTACTAGAAACGTACAGTTTGGAACACTGGTGCATCACTGGAGAAAGAAATGGGTTGGAGCATGCTTTGTAGCTACTTTCTGAACATACAGATTATTCCTAGCCTGGGGAGGCAGAGGCAGGTAGATTCGAAATTCAGGACAGCCATGGCTACACAGGGTGATGGTGGTGCAGCCTAATATTTGGTTTTGTTTTTGCAAACAGGTCCTTCTGTGTAATATTTTATTTTTGGTTATTACAAAAAGCCATAGGTTTCCCCTTTGTTAATGTGGCATTGTGACTCTGCTTTTACTTAAAATTAATTTTAACATATAGACACATAGAAATTTTACTTCATGGAAAAGCCATGTGACTTTTGTTGTGGGATAAAGTCTCAAGTAACCCATTTGTCCTCAAATTTGAAATCCTACCTTTCTGGATGAAAACTTAAGATTTAGTAGGAAGAAACCATTTTGTGAATTTGTCCTTAGTCACTTTGTCTTTGCTGTGGTGAGGATCAGAGCCTGTGCTCTGTATGTGGTAGCGAGTGCTAGGACACTGAGCGGTATCCCCACTCTCCGCATTGCTCTTTAAACATGTTTTGTTTTATGAGTCTTGTTGGTCTCAACACTGGCTGCACAGCTGAATATGCCCTTAAGTCCCGATTCTCCAGCTCTGAGGCACTGAGATCACAGGCAGGCATCAACTGCCTGGCCTCTTTTAAGACCTGAGTGTAGAAAATGTCGTTGTAGTCTTGCTTGCTTGTTTGTTTGTTTTGGTGATCACATCTGGAGAGTAGAACTTTACAATGATGTTTGCCTAATGAGACTGTCATGTGATCTCTGAGCACCCTGTCCTGAAACTAGCTCTTGTAAATCAGGCTGGCCTCTGCCTCCGCCTCCCGAGTGCTGGTATTAAAGGCGTGCGCCACTACTGACCAGCTCAGTTGTGTCTTTTTTAATTAGTATTAGAAAACTAACAAGCACTGTCTGCTTCTGCTCTTCGCAGGCTGTACATTTCCAGACAATTTTTGCTGCTGCTCAAATGATTGGCTGGTATGACCCGAAAGTAACTCAAGTGGCACATGTTGGATTTGGCGTGGTGCTAGGAGAAGACAAGTAAGTGGACAGGCAGGAGCTGGCAATGATGGCTCCGGTCCCCAGAGCTTCAGAAAAGGCTTCCTGTTCCTGAGTCCCCAGTAGCACTGAGAAATTGAGCGTCTACTACACTGTCGTGGAAACTCAGCAAAGCCGCTTCTCCTGTGAGTTAGCGCTTGCAGAGGATGCAGCCTAAGGATGCGTATGCTGTGGAAAGAGCACTGGACCGCCTTCGCACATCCCCATCTAGACTGTGCCCATTTCACACAGCATGCTTGGCAGCATACTCAAAGCCCTTGGTGCATTTACCTTTGGTTACAATATTGAGAAAGTGTGAGTTATTGAGAGTCCAGTTGAATTTAAGATTCACTCCTTTCATTTTTGTACAAAGTATGAAGCTTATCAGTTCTAAATTAATGGTGTTCATGCTTTCACTTTTTCTGTTTCCCCATCATCTCCCTCTGTTCTGTTCAGTCTTTGAGACAAAAGGTAAATATAATGGGATGTTTATATTCGGTATTTACCAACTTGAACTTAATGTGGTGGGCTTTCTTCCTGTCAGGTAGGATTTTATTGTTAGTCCAGTGTAGTGCAAGTGCAGTGGATTTTTTGATTTAGTTATTTTTTTGAAAGGGCAAAACATTTAAACAGCATCTTGGATTCTAGGAAAGTGAGTTTATTAGGCTTTTTGTTTTGTACGTTCAGGTACCTGGGAAGTCCAGAGTAGGGTGGAGCTGTGGCTACAGGTGGTTAGTTGTGTGCTGCCCACACGAGTGCTAGGAACCGAGCTCTGGAAGAGTAGCCAGTGCCATCAATGTGAGGGGACTCCAGCCCTGTGGATGCTATTCTTTATTTCACTGTTAAAATGTAGCAAGGATAGAGTTCCAGGGGCTTAAAAACAAAAATATGTTGAGTTGAGAGACACTGGAAAACTGGTTTTTTTGGTGCTCATCCCTGGTAGCCGCTGGACTATGGCTGTGTTACCTTGGCATAGGTCGCCGTATGTGACTGGACCCCTCAAACCTTCGCTTTCAAGGATTTTTTAAATTGAACAGTCTAATTCAGAATTTTTTACAGGACTTTAAATGTCTTTTAGGAAGAAGTTTAAAACACGTTCAGGTGAAACTGTGCGCCTTGTGGACCTGCTAGAAGAAGGACTGAAACGGTCCATGGACAAGTTAAAGGAGAAGGAGAGAGACAAGGTAGGACAGGAGTTCTTAGGTCCCCCTTTGTGTAATGTCGCGTGTGGCTCTGCTTTTATGAAAGTACAGAAGCCGTGTGACTTGTGAGATGAGGTCTCATATAGCCAACTCCTGGTGTTCCTGCTCCTGCCTCCCAAACACTGGATTATAGGTGTGTATGTTTTCATGCTATGTATTAAGACTATCTCACAGTGTTCAAGACCTTATCAAGATCCATTTATAAAGTAATGTCCAGCACTCAGTTTTTCAGGCCCTCTCTCCACCACTTCCTCCTCCTTTGCTCTCCAGACAGTAGTGTGGGTTTGTTGAGGTTTTGCAACAGGTTCTCCCTTGTTAGCCAAGATTCACCCTAAACCTCATGTTCAGCCTGTTTCCCAAGCACTGGCTTTATTGGTGTATGCTCCTCTAGCTACAATGGACCTTTTGTCATAATCTATAACATACGGTGTCTTTTGGTTTCATTCATCAGTGTCAGTTTTGGCGTGGTAGGCAAGCCCTTGCGTCTCTGAAGACCTTTGCATTTGTAGTTTTGTTAACACGAACTGACGCTGACCATAAACTGCCACAGCCACCCTTTTACTTCTTCATGTAATCATCCTTAGGCTTGTTTTTGTGACTCTTGTAAGTGGTTTCAGATAATTAGGTTGAGCCCCTGTAGAATGTGAATTCTGTCGGAGGTTCTGCACAAGGCGGTGCAGGGCTCTTGAGTGTAGGTGTGAAGGCAATGCTGAGGGGCAGACTTGAGGCAGCTAGCTCTGTGTCTTTGGGAATTTTGTAAGCTAGCAATGTCTGCATTCCTAACTTCACTGACACAACTGATCTTATGTTAGCAGAAACATGTTTATTATAGTGGTTAGCATTTTGCATCCCACAACTGCATTGAAATTAAGTACAGTGTGGAAGGCTCTGGCATGAGTCTTATGATGTAGAATGCTGCTCTGACATGAGGTTCGTGTGCGTCTGCAGTGTGACTCTGGTGTCTTACAGTGTTCTTGCAGTTTGAATGTCTGGGTTGCCCCTCTAGGTGTCATGAGACTTGTCTCTTTAGATAGGTCTTTATTGTGTTGTCCAACTTAAACATTTGTTGTTTACTGTGAAACTTTAGATTGGATGAACACAGAAGAATTTAGGATGCGATAATGGTGGATAAAACAGTAAGCAAAGCGAGATGTGATATGTACACCTGTAATACCAATGCTCAGGAGGTGGAAGTAATAGAGTTGGTGTAGGAGTTCAAAACCCATCTAGGCAATGGTGAGATCCTTCTCCACACACATAGTGTGTGTATTTCAGGGTTTTGTTTGCTGGGGAAGGTGAGGTGGGGCTCACTGTAACCTAGACAGGCCTTGAACTCTGAAGGTTACAGGCATGACTCATCATACAAATGAATTGTGTTTGAGTTATATACTAGCTTGTTTGTATAGTGTAAGAGCAATGGGACAGTGACAGCTACATAGTCTTTCTTGCAGCTGTAGCTAATGTCACTGTAAAGCAGGCATCCCACGCATAGCTTGTCTTCTGAAGCAGAAGCCTGCTCTGTAGCCCAAACAGGCTGTGAACTCAGTGTGTATGAGCATAGGCTGTTAAAGAAGTCAGGATCTTGCTCAATATGTGAACAGAAGTATTAATATTTTTAGCGAAGTATCCATGCATAGGCCTATAATCCCCAGCACTTGCTCAGGAGGCTGAGGCAGCAAAGCACAGGTTGGAAGCCAGCCTAATTTACATAATAAGAGCATAGACTAAAGAAACAAAGCAAAACTATGAGGTAGCCTTTTATGTGACCTAGGCTGGCGACAAACTCCTGATCCTCAATAGTCCTGTGCCACCACTCCCAGTTTATACAGTGCTATAGTGATGAAACCCAGGGCCCTCTGTGCACTAGACAAGCACCAGCTGAACTGCAGTTCCATGGGTTTTAATGTAGAAGAATATACCATATTGTTATTTTTAATTTTTTTTTATTTATTATGTGTCTGTCTGTGTGTATGCCTGCAAGCCAGAAGAGGGCACCAGACCTCATTACAGATGGTTGTGAGCCACCATGTGGTTGCTGGGAATTGAACTCGGGACCTTTGGTTAATGCTCTTAACCACTGACCCATCTCTCCCACTGACCCATCTCTGCAGCCCCCAAATTGTTATTAAGGTCTGCAAATTTACTTCCATTGATTAAGAAATATGAAGACTTGGTTCAGATTTTTTTGATGAGAGTTCAGCAACAAACAAGAATATTCTATTAAGAGTTAAAGACACATCAAAATTCTTAAGATAGGCATTATGTATAGTGTCCTGCCTGCATATATCCCTGCAGGCCAGAAGAGGGCACCAGATCTCATTATGCGTGGTTGTGAGCTACCATGAGGTTGCTGGGAATTGAACTCAACTTTATTAGGCTCTTATTGGTACAAGAAAGGGGATTCTTTTGAATAAGCTTGCCATATAAAATACTTGATTAAAATCTGATCATAGACCAACCATTGAGAAGTAATAGTCATCTGTTAGGCAGAGTTAGAAGCAATTGGAAGGTTTTAGTTTTAAAACATTTCACTTTCTAAGTCTTTGAAGTCTGTTCCTAAGTAAACCAAATAAAGGCATACATGTCAGTAGGCACTTTCCTTATGGAAATGGAAAGGAGGGCTGTTTGGGTAACCTGGACTCAGCTTGTGATTATGCAGCAGAGGTAAAGACATCTCAGGCTGGGTGTGGGAGCCTACATCTGTAAGTCTAACATTCAGGAGCCTGAGGACCTTGATTTCAAGGCTGGCCTGAGCTACATAGGATGATTCTGTCTCAGAACTCTACCAGCATTTCAGTTATTCCTTCCTTGATGTAGATTTTTCTTAGAATCTGTCAGTCATGGTGGGACATTAGCTGTAACTGTGGGAGGCAAGAGGATTACAGCAGTTGGAGACATACCAGGTCTATGTACATAGCTTATTTCAAAAGATAGGAGGGGAACAGACATCCTTTCTGTGCCTTGTTCAGTTTATTCAGGTCCTTTGTAGCTTGCTTAAACGTTTAAACTATCCAATAATTTGTTTCTACCACATTGAAATCCTTCCTCACGCTAGCTCCTTCCCACTGTTTTTTTTTTGTTTGTTTTTGTTTTTTTTTTTTGTTGTTGTTTTTGGTTTTTGGTTTTTCGAGACAGGGTTTCTCTGTGGTTTTGGAGCCTGTCCTGGAACTAGCTCTTGTAGACCAGGCTGGCCTCAAACTCACAGAGATCCGCCTGCTTCTGCCTCCCAAGTGCTGGGATTAAAGGCGTGGGCCACCACCGCCCGGCTTCCCACTGGTTTTTATTCCTTCCTTAGACACAGTGTTTAAAGAAAACACAGATATGATTCTGTCAATAGATTGCTTGTCTAGCATGAGTGAATCCCTGGGTGTGATCCCCAATACCACATGGCACATACCTGCAGTCCCCCAGCATTTAGTCACTAGAAGCAGTAGGATGAGTTCAAGATCACATGACTCTCGAATAAACCTGAGTTACTTGAAGTCCTGTTTAAACAATAATAAAATTGGCATATTAGTTAATTTATTTTTAGGTATTTCATGTCGATCAGTTATGATTAGGTAGTATTCAAAATTATCTTTTTATAAATTAAAATGCCCAGAACTCAGGAGGTAGAGGCGGGCAAATCTCTGAATTCAAGGCCAGCCTGACCTACAGATGAAGTTCCATAACATCCAGGGCTACAAGAAACCCTATCTTGAAAAACAGAAAACAATAACTCCATGGGTGAGGCCACAGGGCTGAGACAGTAGTGAGCAAGCTCTGAAGTGTTTGTTTTCCCAAAAAGGTCTTAACCGAGGAGGAGCTGACAGCTGCTCAGAGATCTGTTGCGTATGGCTGTATCAAATACGCCGACCTGTCCCATAACCGGTTGAATGACTACATCTTCTCCTTTGACAAGATGCTGGATGACAGAGGAAACACCGCTGCGTACTTACTGTATGCCTTCACTAGGATCAGGTAACTACTCAGACTCAGGGAATCAGGGTCTGGATCATGTGGTATGTGTGTCCGTGTCCCAGGCTAGTTTCTGATCGTCTGCCTCTCAAGTGCTGAGGCTACAGGTCGGCTCTACAGCCCTGGGGCTGTTCTAATTGCTAATGTTTTCTAATTTACCCTGGTCATACTAGATGACGTTCTTCTGTGAAAGAGCCTGTGCCTGACCTAAAGGTACTTCTGTATTTCAGGTCTATTGCACGTCTGGCCAATATCGATGATGAGATGCTTCAGAAAGCTGCTCGGGAAACCAAGATTGTTTTAGACCATGAGAAGGAATGGAAACTTGGCCGGTGCATCTTACGATTCCCTGAGATTTTACAAAAGATTTTAGATGACTTATTTCTCCATACTCTCTGCGACTATATATATGAGCTGGCAACTACTTTCACAGAGTTTTACGATAGCTGTTACTGTGTGGAGAAAGATCGGCAGACAGGTAAGTGTCTCATCCATCCGCTATCCATCTTAGGGAAGGGTACCACCAGGACATGTGCACAGAAACTAAGAAATCTCACAGAAGCTGTGGCATATGTAACAGTTTGAGATGGGGCCAATCAAAGCAGAAAATGGGTCTAAGTCGTGTTGGTTGGTATTGGAAGCAGCCAATATCATTGATGGCTGTGTGTTAATCGAGGCAAGCCTGAGAACAGAATCAGTCTATGGGGTGGTGTCCCTCCCCACTGTGGTGTGTAATTATTTCATGGGGGCTTAGGAAAGCACTGGGAATTGTCAGGTTTTCTAGAAACCACTGTGGAAATGTGCTGTCTTGTCTTTCTCAGGGAAAGTAGTGAAGGTGAACATGTGGCGGATGCTCCTGTGTGAAGCAGTAGCTGCTGTCATGGCCAAAGGGTTCGAGATACTGGGACTAAAAGCCGTCCAAAGGATGTAATCCTTAGGTTTGGAGACTGTTTACTAATCATGAGAACACAACTTCACAGTAAAGAAATTTTCACAATTATCTATACAACAAACTGGGTTTCTTTGTCTCTAACAGAATTGATTCTAAAAAGAAAATTACTTTGATAAATTTTGTTTGAGCATTAAACTAACATGGTGTAGAAATCGTCAGGTACCAGAGTTGGAGAGAAAGTGGTTTGACAGAGATGTGTTTTCAATAATTTTTGTTAGACAAGGTTATTGAGCCCTCAGGACTTATCCTATCTGTTCCCACTCTTCTTTGATTGACATTTACCTCAATTTTACATGTTATAAAACTGAGGCTCCGCAGAGGTCAATAAGTTGTTCAGATTGTTCTAGAACAACACTATGGATGGCTCATCCTCAAATTCCGTGTTAGTAAAAGATGGCATTGGTACAACAGATCTTGGTTAAGGTGACAACAGTTGGCCCCAGATCAACTCCAAATGTCCCATTTGTCTAGTGTTCAATGTAAGAAAAAGTCGTCCCTGGGCTCAGCATTATTTTCTATGGAATAACATTGAAGTTCTTTTAGCAAAACAAGTAGAGACTGGTAGTGGTGGTAAGGAGGACAGTCAGAGGAGGACAGTCAGGGGAGGACCATTGCCATGACATGTGGGCCAGTAACATGCCAAGGCTTGGTAAATGTTACTGTCAAGACTAAGAGTTTCAAGTTCAAAAGAACTTGAATGATGGAGACAGCAGCTGTTTCTCCAGGAACCATGGGGCAGCCTTGCAGTTTTCTTAGTATGCTGATGAACAGCCATTCTGGCCCTCAAGTGCAGACCTCGGCTCTTCATTCAGTGGCACATAGGGGGAGCAGTACAGGAGTGTGGATTTAGCCAGCATAGTCACTTTAGATGCAGGCTAGTCTTTGCATTTCCCAAACAACTATGTTCAGCTTTGCTAGATACTGTAGCACAGCTTAGAGAAATGCAAACATTAGTTCACATGATTTTCCTTAAGCAGTAAAACTCGAGCTAGCCTGTTTTTAGTACACTGACTAGTCTTGGAGACAACAATACCATATTGCCTTCAAAAAAAGCTTTAAGCTTTGGCATTTAAACATAAAGGCCATTGTGTGATTTTATCCTCATTGGATAACAGAAAAAGAAATCCCATGAATCCTAACAAAATTATCTCTGTGACACTAAGCTTAACCTCTGCCTTATAGGTGGTTATAGTATAGGTATCACATACTTCAGGGCACTTCTTACGGGATTCACTCCCATCCCATCCCCCTTCCCCTTTTTGCAACATTCATTAAAGATAAATATCATGTTGTGTTTGCACTTCTGCATGTCACATTTTGGTAGTTCTCATAATTAATGCTTCTATATTGGTTTCTATTAGTGATAAGACACCATGATTGGGACTGGATTGATGGCTCAGTGGTTAAGAGCACTGACTCTTCTTCCAGAGGTCCTGAGTTCAATCCCCAGCAACCATATGGTGGCTCACAACCATCCGTAATGAGATCTGGTGCTCTCTTCTGGCCTGTAGGTACACATGCTTGTGAAACAGTGTATACATAATAAATAAATAAACAAATAAAAGACACTAAGGTCAAGGCAACTTATACAAGAAAGAACTTAACTAGGCACATATGCTTGCTAAACACCGTGAAATGAAATAAATAAATAAATAAATAAATAAATAAATAAATAGCACCAAGGGCAAGGCAACTTATACAAGAAAGAATTTAATTGAGCTTATATCTCCAGAGGGTTAGCATCTATGATGGTAGACAGAACACATTTTTTCTGCTTTTCAAGACTTTTTTTCCCCCCTGTATCTTTGGCTGTCCTAGAACTCACTATGTAGACTGGGCCTTGAACTCACAGATCGAGCTGACGTCCTGGTCCTCACAGGCCAGGAAGTCGACGGAAAGTGGGATGGTGAGAAAGACTGCTGGGAAGGGCACAGTCTTGAAACCTCAGAGCACCACAGTGAGACCTCCAAATACACACACACCCAGTCCTTCCCTAACAGTCCCACCAGCTGGGAATTAACTATTCAGACCTAATCTGTGATGGTATCCATCATCTTTAGTATTGATAGTTGTAATTAGGGTACCACAACCATGTCTGTGTGCTATAACAGACTTGCGTGATCAGCCTGTGTTCTGACATCCCCACCAACAGACCAGCTATTGCCCATCTGTGAGAACGGTCTCTGGGCCTCACTATTCCCTGAACAGAATTGACAAAGACAGCTAACAGTCTACAGTGGGTCGTACTTGTTTAAGGGAAAGGGATTGTTGCATGTCTCACTCTAAACAATACCTGAAGATGTTTACACTTGGTGAGAAAAGCATATTGGAAACCAAAATAGGCCCACATGATTCCAAGCAGCATTTATGTTTTAAATGCAAAGGAAGAGTTGGAAATTAAAAGTGCTAAGACCACTGAACCCAAATGGAGAGGAAGCCAATAACCCCATCATTGATGTGTAAAGATCCAACCCAGCTGTACTAAGACAAAGCCCAGTACGAGCCAGATCCCCCTTAATTCCAAGATGTGATGCTAGTGCAGTATTTTTGAAGTTACACAGAAACAGTCAACTATCAAGTATTGTGTGGTGGTGCACGTCTTAAATCCAAGCACTTGGAAGGCAGAGGCAGGTGGATCTCTGAATTTGAGGCCATCCTGGTCTACAGAGTGAGATTTAGGATTATCTTCAAGTTCTGACTGGAGTATTCTGTGAGGGTTGATCATCTCAGCCAGCAGCGTTGAAGCTGTTCTGGTTGCAGAACTCAGAAGAAACTGCAACAGAGGTACTATGAAAATTTGGATCATCTGGGCCATCCGTTCCCATTGGAAATTTTTTCTTAAAAATGAATCCACAGCATAGGGATCTGTGGAGAACTATTAGGAGGCCAGTTTCACACAGTACATCCTCTTAAACGGTTTCATGTAACCAAAGGTGGCTCTGAAGTACTAATCCTCCTGCCTCTACTTCCCAAGTGCTGAGACAGGCATGCACCACCTAGTCAACCATGGGGGTTTGTTTTGTTTGTTTTTGTTTTGCTTTTGATGTACACAAAATAGCCCTAGGGACTGGAGAGATGGTTCAGCACTGACTGGCCTTCCAGAGGGCCAGGGTTCGATTCCGAGCACCCACATGGCAGCTCACAGTCCACTGGGACTCTAGTCTCAGCGTTTGACACATTCTTCTGGCCTTCGTGGGATTAGGTAAACAGATGCAGGAAAAACTTTAGTATAAAAAAATAACCTTCCCTGTCTCAAAAAACCAAAAAAAAATAAAAATAAAAAAATAACCTTGGTGTTCCATTGCAGAAGAAGGTCAGCAATGTCTTCAAAAGACAAGACCAATTCTTGTTAAGGGGCTGGCGACTTAAGGTTGAGCACATGACTCTTTTACAATCCACTGTTCTAAAACCCCGAGTGTGCGCACTCAAATACTACCTTTTTTACAAAAGGGAATAAAAAAGTTGAGATATGAGTGAAGTACAGGTTATATAACATTAAAAATCAAACTAAAAGTTCTTTCCCTAAAAAGATCTAATTGACAAATACTTAAGCCAAGAAGGGAAAAGACTGAAAAAGTGGGGACTTTTCAGAAATAGCCTAAACAAATGTTTACAAAAATAAGAATGACATTCTAGAACAAATGAACAGAATCCTAGAAACATAAAACTACCAAAACTGATCTACATAACAAAGAATTGAATTATTGCTCAAAAAAACTCAAGTTTCTTGCAAGAGGAATTCATAAGGAATATGTCCAGAATTAAATGGATTCCCTGATGGCTTTTTCGGCTTTTAACAACTAGCCTATTTGACATGGCTCATTGGCATAGTTCCCTGGGTTCAATCCCCAGCACACACATACTCCAGGCAGGTTATTTAACAACTTAATTTCTGAAGCCCATTAGTTCCTTGTTTATTAAAGCCTGAAGCACCAAAACAGAAAAGAATCAATGTCCCCCATAAATACACAGGGAGCTTCTCAGAGGAGGGTCATTAAGAGTTCAGAGTCTAGGACAGGGAGGTGTGCTGGGAAACACTGTCTTCTGGAAATCACCTGCCAGCTGAAACCACAAACAAAAGCCCACTGACAACTGTGACCTTGGCTCCCTGTGTAACTGAGGGTTCTTAGCAAGTCCATCACCACAGATCTGGTGACTTAGCTACAGTCAAGAAGCTTAGCCTAGGAGCATCCTAATATCTGCATCACAGCCCAGCTGAAATGACAAGTATTCAGTGAGAGACTGACTCTCGAGGCATTAAGGCAGTGATAGCTGTTGTGACCTCCAGATGTGCAGACTCATACACACCCACATACGCTCTGCGCATGCACACACAATTAAAAGAAGACCTCAGTAAATCAAAAATATAGTTGGAAGCCTCAACCACAGACTAGATTGAGAAGGATCTCTGAGGTTGAAGTTGGATCTTTCAAAATATATTTGGCAAGTCTTTAATCCTAGCACTCAGGAGGGAAAAGAAGGGGGATCTCTGTAAGTTCAAAGCCAGCCTGGTCTACAGAGCAAGTTCCAGGACAGCCAGAGCTGTATGATGAGACCCTGCATTGAAGAAATAAAGAAAATCTAAAAGTTTGAACCATTAGGGAGAAATTTAAGTGTGAATCTTTGATATTTTATGGTGTGAACCGCATGGCGACCATTGCTGCTTGACAAAGTTGTAGTATTTCCACACTGCAGACCACAGTCCTCCAGAACCTTGTTACTTTCATTTTTAATGATTCTCAATATTAATGCCTTTCCTTCTGAGAAAATTTGTATGAGTAATGGTAAAAGTAAAACACCACAGGTCCCCAAGCGGTGGCAGTGGCCAGTGGGCACAAGACCATGGCAGGCCATAAAGGCAACCCTTCCAGGCAGGGAGCCCCCAAGTGGCCTGCAGACCATGAGGGCCAGCAGGTCCTAGGCAGGTAGTAACGGCAGCAAGTCCCAGGCTACAAGGGGCAGTGAGTCCCTGGCAGTCCCCCCAATTCAGTTCGTGTCCATCTCGTCCATCTCCTTCCCCTCTCCCCCACTCCACACATCCCTCTTTGGAACCTGAACCCCACGCCTTCACTCCCCCCCCCCCACACACACACACACAAAGGGCTTGAAGAATAACATTTCCAGACAAGATGCAGGCATTACCAATAAGCACAAGGAAAGACGCTTTTATCAGTCCTGGGGCAGCTGGAGTGGAGATGGGAATGCCTTCTCACAGGTACTGAGATGGCAATCACAGGTGCCACACAGCGCTGCAAATAAATGAATAAGCCTAAGGGAGGAGGAGGAGAGCCCAGAGCACCCGACCGCAGCTGCCCTACCCACAATGGACCAGCAACGAGCCAAATGTCCACTGTGGGAATTTTTCACTGACCTTTAATATCTTTTCTATTCTCGCATGTCACACTGTGTTCTGTCCGACTTTCATCCAGGTGGTGGAAGAAGTGCATCAAGTTTTCTCACTGGGCTTCTCAAGTTTGGCTGTTCTCCGTTTAGCTGTGAGCAGCTTTGCTTTGTGTATTTTGAGGGTGTAGCAGACTTAGAGAAGTTCATAACTGTTACAAAGCTGTTCATCGTCAGCCACATAGCTATGAGGCCATAAGGTCATTATGAATGCCCAGCTAATGGATGTTGTAATAATTCTCCATGATGATCTACAAGGTCACATCCCTGTGAGCCTCATTTTCATTAGCTGGTCAATACGTAATCTAAATCTATTTGCATATACAGGTACTTCGATAGACATTGATTAGTGGTATCAGATGGCAGGCTAGAGGCTGCTTCTGTGAGATTTGTGACAGAAATATTATGAAAAGGTGCTGGAGAGATGGCTCAGTGGTTAAGAGCACTGCCTGCTCTTCCAAAGGTCCCGAGTTCAATTCCCGGCATCCACATGGTGGCTCACAACCATCTGTAATGAGGTCTTGTGCCCTCTTCTGGCCTTCAGGCGTACACAGAGACAGAACATTGTATACATAATAAATAAATAAATATTTTTAAAAAGAAATATTAGGAAAAAATAGACATAAGGAACAAAAAGTGTGGTGGTACATGCCTTTAATCCCATGAGTAGCAGAGGCAGGCAGACCTCTGACTAAAGAGCAAGCCTGGTTTACATAGGGAATCTCAGGCTAGCCAGGGCTACATAGTGAGACCCTGTCTTGATCCTACAATGAAAGGGCTGGTGAGATGGCTCAGCAGTTAAGAGCACTGGCTGCTCTTCGGAGCACAGGAGTTCAAGTCCCAGCACTTACAGGGCAGCTTCCAACCCTCCATAACTCTGGTGCGAAGGGCCCTGACACTTTCTGACCTCGTTGAGCAAGCACTGCATGCACATGGTACATGGCATGTAGGCAAACAGACTCCTAAAAGTAAAATCTTACCCTAAAAAATAAAAAAGCAGAGGAAGTTCCCAGAAACCCATGAAGGAAGAATAGGAAAGAGGCACCACCACATACAAGCACAGCCTCAGACCAACAGTTCTTAGTAGGGTCAGGGGATGTAAAAACCATAGCCAAGTCGAGTGGTGGTGGTGCACGTCTTTAATCCCAGCACTTGGGAGGCAGAGGCAGGCGAGTCTCTGTGAGTTTGAGGCCAGCCTGGTCTACAAGAGCTAGTTCCAGGACAGCTAGGGTTACAGAGAGAACCCCTGTCTCAAAAAAACAAAACAAACATATGTGCATATATGTATGTGCATATATACATATAATCAATCAATAGGAGGCCCTTAGGAAACCTGGGCAGTCCTATCCTCAGAACAAGCTATAGCCCTCATGAGCCTCAAATCCAGTGGCAGGTTTTGCTGAGACAGTCTCCAAAGGACAGGTTTGTGGTAGCGAGGAATCCTGTCTCGTCACACTGCATCACTTGACAGTAGAAGCAAGACACCATCATGAAAGAGCATCTCTTGTAAGCAGGGTTCCAGACCAGATGCCCAGAGGACCTCATTCTGCCACAGACACACTTGCTCATTCGTGTTTAGTGCTGCACGTACAAGGAAACAGAACCAGCCCAGATGTTGAACGGATAATGAAAATGTGGCTAGACACATCCTGAATGTTATTTAGTCATAAAGAAAAATAAAACCTACAGAAAAATGAATGGGACTGGAAGCTATTGTAACAAGGTAATCCAGGCTCAGAGAGACGAAAACTGCACGCTCTGTCTCATATGAGGATCCTAGAGTCTAACTTTGGTTATGTGTGTTTATGAAGAAGTGGGTGTGTGAAATAGCCAGGAAACTAGAGAAGTGCCCATGGAGGTAGGGAAACTTTCAGAAAATGGAGTAGAAAAGAACACACAACACATATCACATGAAAGTAGAGGGAGGAACATTGGAGGAGGAAGGGTTTAAGTGGGGAGGAGATGGGGAGATGCTAGGGGTGGGGTGAGGAAAGGTCAATTAAACCAGTAAGTATGGACTCTAAGAAACTTGTTATCTTGTAAGCAAAGCAAAAACTTGAAAATAAAACCAAACTCTAAGCTGCCACAGGGGGATGAGAGGAGGGGAACATTCCCAGGCTGGGGAGCCTCAATTTGGCCTGCCATAGCCCCTTGGTGATGGAAGGCCCAGAGAAGCTGTTGTGGAGAGCAGGAAGGCTGGACCTTGGTGGGATCAAGGGTGCAGGCAACCAGAACCTGGCTCAGGCTGATGAGAGCTTAGAGAACTTCACTTTCAATGGCCGGAAGCAGATCTCAGCAACTGAGAAGTGCACTGGAGTCTGAGAGCTCTAAGCCCAAGATGGAGCATGGATCAGACCCTGGGACAGCCGAGCTGCCTTTCGTTGCTGCAGAACCTGGTAACAGTGAGCTAGAGGCTCCCTTGACACCCACAGCTTCATACCTCCAGCAAGGGGACTAGTCCTCAGGAGACTTGGGAAGACAGAGGCAGATCGGTCTTCATGGTCTTCATGCTACTGATCTCCCTACAGTGATCGCTTCCCATACTCCCAGCACTTGAGAGACAGCCCACAGCGAAAGTGGCCACCCCAAGGGGTATGCTCAAGGAGTCTCTGCAGAGTGAGAGTCTGCCCACACCACACAAGGGTGCCCAGGAGAGGCCCTGATG
The DNA here is from genome assembly GCF_018167655.1 of Microtus oregoni. NCBI lineage: Eukaryota > Metazoa > Chordata > Mammalia > Rodentia > Cricetidae > Microtus > Microtus oregoni. The sequence goes on from NW_024543086.1 coordinate 12,557,871, forward strand.
TGCAGAGAACAAAAGAGAGCCCTGTGAAGCCAGGCCTGAAAGAATCGGACATCTGGCTGCCGACTGCGGATTCAGCATCAGCATCCACTAAGAAGGCTCCACAGCTCAACTAGTTCCTCCCACTTCGTGCATGCAACTAGCAGTCTGCAAGTTTGGGGAATCCAGGAAGTTTTTCTAGCACCTAATCACCATAGCTCTTAAAACTCATCAACGTTTTTGTTGTTCCCTTTCATGCACTCATCCAGTGTGGTTAATGTAATCTTGTGCGCAGGGGTAACGGTTTTTCCTCGAGTCCCTTTTGCCCCCATGTTTCCTCCACGTCACCCCACAGTGTTAGCAGTGTGCTTACTCTGCTTTATTAAGTTAACTTTTTTCAGAACAGGGTTTCACTGTGTAGTCCTGGCCACCCCGGTACTCACTCGCTCACTCTCGGTAGTCCAGGTTGGCCTTGAATTCACAAAGATCCGCCTGCCTCTGCCTCCCGAGAGTGCTGACGTTAAAACCGTGTGCCACCATGTCTGACTAGCTTTAAAATCTTGTATTTTTTATTCCCTTACATTTGTCTGAAGTTTTTGGAAGCTTTTCCCCTGCAGGAAGGCCCTTTGGTTGGTTTTCTTTTGTCCTGCTTTCTAGTCTCTTGCTCCTCCTCCTCTCATCCTCTACCCCCTCCTTCCTCCTCATGTCTCTGCTCCAACTCCTCCTCCTCTCATCCTCTACCCCCTCCTTCCTCCTCATGTCTCTGCTCCAACTCCTCCTCCTCTCATCCTCTACCCCCTCCTTCCTCCTCATGTCTCTGCTCCAACTCCTCCTCCTCTCATCCTCTACCCCCTCCTTCCTCCTCATGTCTCTGCTCCAACTCCTCCTCCTCTCATCCTCTACCCCCTCCTTCCTCCTCATGTCTCTGCTCCAACTCCTCCTCCTCTCATCCTCTACCCCCTCCTTCCTCCTCATGTCTCTGCTCCAACTCCTCCTCCTCTCATCCTCTACCCCCTCCTTCCTCCTCATGTCTCTGCTCCAACTCCTCCTCCTCTCATCCTCTACCCCCTCCTTCCTCCTCATGTCTCTGCTCCAACTCCTCCACCTCTCATCCTCTACCCCCTCCTTCCTCCTCATGTCTCTGCTCCAACTCCTCCTCCTCTCATCCTCTACCCCCTCCTTCCTCCTCATGTCTCTGCTCCAACTCCTCCTCCTCTTTCCTGCCTTCTTCCATTATCTCGCCCATTTACAATTTTCATAGGGAACCTAAGTAATTTTTAAGTTTATAGTTCATTCCTCAACAGTTTGGCTGTTCTTGGTTGTGTGATCCATGGTGGCATATCAAGGGGCTATAACTGATTCTCAGTGCATGTCCACATCTTGTATGCTTTGATGTTGTTGCTGAATAGGCAAGAGACCATGGAAATCGTCTCTAAAACAAGTCATATTCTAGGCTACAAATCAAATCTTACCAAGTATAAAAGAATTGGGGCTGGGGCCAGGTCGTGGTGACACACACCTTTAATCCCAGCACTGGGGAGGCAGAGGCAGGCAGATCTTTGTGAGTTCAAGGCCAGCATGGTCTATATAGTGAGTTCCAGGATAGCCAAGGCTACTAGGAACCCTGCCTCGAGGGGAAAAAAATGGAAATGATCTTATCTATCTTATGAGACCATAACATAAATGGAAATCAATAATAAAAAATAAATAAACCAACCCTACAGGAACTATACAAACACAGAGCCTAAACAATATGGTCTGATGCCCTGCAGTCCACAAAAACCAGGGGCAGGTTGGGGGAGATGTAAAAGTTCCTAGAATTGGACGAAAATGCAAGCGTGACCTACAGGAACCTTTGGGATAAGGATGAAACCGTTCTAAGAGGAAGGTTTGCAGCCACGAGTACACACTCGCCCGCCACAATGCATTTCAGGGTCCTGAAAAGCAACTCCAGAGCAGCAAATGGCAGGAAATAATAAAGACCAGGGTAGAAATGAATGAACTAGAGAAAAAAGAATAATACACATAGATACCAATCAAAGTTTGGCTCTTTGAATAAATGAACAAGATTGACAATTCCTAACCAAAATAACTGAAAGGAAGTAAGATCAAAATGGATAAAATTAGATGTGAACAGTGTGGGATAGCCAGCGAGGGTGGCACATGCCTTTACTCCCAGCACTCGGGAGGCAGAGGCAGGTGGATCTCTGAGTTTGAGGCCAGCCTGGTCTACAGAGTGAGTTCTAGAACAGGCTCCTGTAAGACTTTAAGACAATCCTGAAGCCATTTTTGACAATTCTGAATCCTCTCAGCCTCTGTGCCATAGTGCTTCCCCTCCTCCCCTGGGAACCAAGGACCTAACAGCTACACTCGCACGTACTCAGTTCCTGAACTGAGTTTGTTTTGGTTCTGTCCTCTAGGAAACAGGGTCAAAATGACCTCTTACCTCATCTGATCTGGCAACAGCTCTCCAGTCAATTATTGGTAATAGCCCTTTTAAATAAGCCAATCAGAATAGTCAAAGAACAACCCCCCTTGCTTCTGTGGCCCCTTTAAAAGTAGACTGTACCAGCTATTCGAGGTCCCTCGGCTTCCCAAATGCTGGGGGACCCTGTCATGTCAGAATTAACAAAATCCTCATGCTTTTGCATCGGCTGTGGTGTGTGAGGTGGTCTCTGGGGGCGACTCCTCCCCAGTGTTTGGACACTAGAGTCCAACACTCCAATGTTGTAAGGAGGGAGCTAGGCCACTTGTTCATCCTGGCCACCCAGCTAGCTTACACCTGAAATAACCACACAGAAACTGTATTAATTAAAACAGGGCTTGGCCCATTAGCTCTAGCTTGTTAAACTCTTAAATCTCAGTTTAACCCATTTCTATTCATCTGTGTGTCTCCACGTGGCAGTGGCTTACTGGGAAAGATTCGGCATGTCTGTTTCTGGCAGCTCCATGGTGTCTTTCTCATACTCCACCTTTCTTCCAGCATTCAGTTCTGTCTTCCCCGCCTACCTAAGTTCTGCCCTACCAACTAGGCCAAGGCAGTTTCTTTATTCATTAACCAATGAAACACACAAACAGAAGGAACTCCTACACTACTCCAAGGCTACAGAGAAACCTGTTCTCAAAAATAAAGAAAGAAAAGAAAAGTGTGGGAAGCAGGGAAGCATTGCATCCTATTCCAATAGCTACAGAGAATCATTAGAGAGTAGTTTGAGAACTTAAATTTCAAAAACCTGGTCAATCTAGTAGAAATGGATAAACTTTTAGATACTTTATCCCTAAAATCAAGAAGATTAAAATAGCAAGCATTCCCAACAAGCAATGAAACTAAATCTCAGTGGTTAAGAGCACAAGCTGCTCTTCCAGAGGGTCTGGATTTGAGTCCCACCAGCTCACTACTGTTTTTAACTTCATTTCTATGGGATCCAACACCCTCTTCTGGCCTCCATGAGCACCAGGCAAACCAGTATGAAGCAAAACACTAGTACTCATTAAAAGATAAAATTAAAAACAAATTAAAAAATAATAACAAGTCAGGAAAGATTGCCTCAGACCTTTAATTCCAGCACTTGGGAGACAGAGGCGGCTGGATCCCTAAATGGTGAGTTCCAGAACAGCCAAACTACATAGTGAGACTCCGACTCTCAAAACAAAAACAAGAAAACCAGTAAGATTGAAACAGCAATAAAATGTTTTCTAACAAAGAAAAGCCCCGGGCCTGTAGACATGGCTCAGAGGCAGGAGGTTCCTAGCATCCAAGTCTGATGACCAGAGTTGGATCCCAGAACCCAGAGAAGGCAAGGAAACAACTGGCTCCCACAAGTTGATCTATTACTCAACTTGCATGCCGAGGCACATAAGTGCAAACATATAAGTGACCTACATATATATAGACTTTCCTAGTCTGTCCTACAGTGTGAACTCTACTCCCTTAGACCTTGTAATTAGCAAAAACCACATTCTGTTGAATACTGAGTTTAACTTCAACGCCTCAGCACCGATCCCTGTTGAGTTGCAACACATACCCACACATACACACATTAAACATGAGTATAAGTTATAATTTAAGAAGACAAGTCCAGGTCCAGATGTATTCAATGTCAATCAATCTAATTCCACCAAACTATTTTTGAGATATAATCCTCTATGTAAATCAGGTTGGCTTCAACTCCACCTGCCTCTGCCTTCTCAGTGCAGATATTAAAGGTGTCTTCCACCACACCTGGTCCTTCCACACTTGATCTACCACACCTGGTTCTGCCACACTTTTTTCCCCTGGTTTTTTGAGACAGGGTTTCTCTGTGTTACAGTCTTATCTGTCTTGGAAGACCAGGTTGGCCTCAAACTCACAGAAACCCGCCTTCCTCTGCCTCCCGCGTGCTGAAAATTAAAGGCGTGCACTACCACCACCTGGTCCCTCTGCCACACTTTCAAAGTGAACACCAGTGTGCTTCAGTCTGTTCCATGAAATAGACATGGAAGGAACATGACCAGAGTCATTCTGAAAAGGCAGTTTGACCCAGACACCAGAACTAGACAAGGCAGTAACAAAGGAAGAAAACTGCTCTTAGTCAGGGTTTCTCTGTGTGACAGTCCTAGCTGTATTTCTATTACTGTGATGAAGCACCATGACCAAAAGCAAGTTGGAGAGGAGAGGATTTATGTGGCTTACACTTCTATATCACAGTCCTTTACTGAGGCAAGTCAGGGCAGGAACCTGGAGACAGAAGCTGATACGGAGGCCATGGAGGGGTGCTGCTTGGTTGGCTTGCTCCTCATGGATTGCTCAGCCTGCTTTCTTACAGAACCCAGGACCACCAGCCCAGGGTGGGACGGACCAGGTGCTCACTCTCTGGGTGATTCCTACGGGACACAGTGGAGCTTGGACTTCCCATTCTCATGGCATAAGTTTCCCCTTATAATAAGTAAAAATATAGTTGTTTATCTTTAAGCTGGCCTGCTTACTTCACGAATCAAGTTAACATTTACACGCATCAAACACTAATTAGGAAATACCCTACAGGCTTGCCTACGGCGCAGTCTTACAGAGATAATATCTCATTGAGATTCCTTCCCCTCAGCTGATTCTAGCTTGTGTCACGTTAACAGAAAATCATCCAACACAATTAACCCCTTGTCCATTTGACACACAAACGCATCACTATTTAGTCAAACTTTTCCTTTCTTATTCATCCCCAAGACCACATATTAACAAACATCACAATATGAAACATTCCTAACTTAAAAGTCCCACAGTCTTTAAATTTTTTTTCTAAGACTTAAAAATCCAAAGTCTCTTTAAAAATTCAGTCTCTCCACTGTGGGCTCCTGTAAAATCAAAAATGAGCTAAATAAGAACTTTCTTGTTCCGAGAGGGAAGAGCCAGGGCACAGTCACAATCTGAACAAAGCAAAACCAACTCTAACAGTGTAAATGAGTCTTGGTGGTGCATGCCTTGATCCCAGCACTCCGGAGGCAGAGGCAGGTCTACAGGGCGAGTCGAGTTCCAAAACAGAGAAACAGCTGTCTCAAAAAGAAAAAACAAGTCTGGGCTCCTCCAGAGAGCTTGGGTGTTGTTCTTTTTCTAAATGCTATAAAGTCCCAGGCGGCAGCTGTAGGCAGGCAGCGGACTCTGCGAACAGCCGGTCCCAAGGCAGAGACGGCTGCGGGTCCCAGAGCGTTTGGGAGAGCCGCGGCGGGTGTGGACGTGCAGCGGGTAAAAGGCATATAGACACGGTAGGAAGACATAAAAGTAGACATTTTTATGTGAGAGACAGAGAGAGACAGAGACAGACAGAGACAGAGAGAGGAGAGAGAGAGGGGAGAGGGGAGAGGGAGAGGGAGGGAGGGAGGGAGGGAGGGAGGGGGAGAGAGGGAGAGAGGGAGAGAGGGAGAGAGAGAGGGAGAGGGAGAGGGAGAGAGCGAGAGAGAGAGCGAGAGAGAGAGCGAGAGAGAGAGCGAGAGAGAGAGAGAGAGAGAGAGAGAGAGAGAGAGAGAGAGAGAGAGAGCGCTCAGGCCGGAAGCTGAAGGGGAGGGGGGGGAGGGAGTGGGCGTGGCTTGTCTCTTAAAGAGACCAGGGACCAAAAGAGCATTGTGTCTCTTCTCTTGATCCACCCTTTCCAACACCTTCACCCTCCATACCTCCATAGCTTGCGTTCTGGGCTCAGGCTAGCTCCACCTTGTGACTGCCACTGTTCCTGATGGTACTGGCATCTCCAAATGCTGGGGCCTTCTGTAATTAGATTGCATTTTCTTCTAGAGCCTCTCCTGGGCTCTCTTTAGGCACTCCAGCCCTGACATGCCTGTCAGCTGCCCTCCAAGACCCTTATGCATTCAAAACCAGTACCACCTCGGTGACTCTTACAGTACCAAGTTCGGCCTTGGCCGTCTCTGGAACACAGCTTCTGTGTCCTGACCCTGAGAACAAACTTTCCAGATTTCACCTCAAGGATGCTGGTCTTCTTAACCACAGCTGGTCCTTCAGCCCCAGACAACCAATGTCCATTGTCACAGCAAAGCAAAGGTTTTTCTTTGGTGGTGGCTGGTCTCCTGATAATGGTGGCTGATTTTTCAACCTCAGATAACCAGAACCACAGCTTCTTAATTCAAAATATTAAGCGGCCCTGAAAATAAACTTTTTTTCCCTCTAAAACATCACAAGCCAGGCCTCCGTTCTCTGCCTATCATTCAGCATTTTCATCTAATATTCCATAACCTCAGAACAGCTCACGAGGTTTGGACCACTGAGTTTCTAGACCAAAGTTCCAAAGTCCTCCCACAATCCTTCCAAAAATACACATCAGGTCTGCCACAGTAAGACATCGTGAGCCTGGTACCAATTTCTCTCCTAGTTAGTGAAACACCGTGACAAAAACAAACATTATAATCTATCATCAAAGGCAGTCAGGGCAGGAACTCAAACACAGCAGGAACCTGAAGACAGGAGCTGATGCGGAGGCCAAGTGCTGCTTACTGGCTTGCTCCTCATAGCTTGCTCAGCCTGCTTTCTTATAGCACCCAGGACCACAAGCTCAGGGTTGGCACCACCCACAATGGGCTGGACCCATCCACATCAACCACTAATTAAGAAAATACCCCACAGGCTTGCCTACAACCTGATCTTAGAGAGAAAAATTTCTCAACTGAAGTTTCCTTCTTGAGATGATGCTAGTTTGAGTTGAGTAGATATAAAACCATCCAGTGCAATTATATACAATTTCCTGGATGAAAACAGTTGGGAAATTTCCCAGTAAATCTTACCAATTTGCTGGACAGTGGTGCAAGCAAGCCTTTAATCCTGGCACTTTCGAGGCAGCCAAGCAGATCTCTGAGGCCAGCCTGGTCTACAGAGCAAGTTCCAAGACAGTCAGGCGACACAGAGAAAACCTATCTTGGAAAAAAAATAATAAATTCAATTCAGGAATATATTAGGAAGTACATATACACAACCAAGTTCATTTCATTCTAGGAAAGCAAAGTTGGTTTAACATATGCAAATCCATGTCTATTTCACTACACAAATAGACTTAAGAATAGAAAACATACAATCATCTCAATCAGTGCAGAAAAGGCCTATATACAACACTATCAATCAATGAGTCAAAATGCGCCCACTGGTGCAATAGTGGCAAGTCTGTTATCGGGTCACCTACTGTTTTCTGGTTGAATTGGATGCCTGCTCCATGGGAGGGAATTCACATCTGATACTGTTAATCTGATCAAAAACCCATGACTGTAGAGGGTAACCGGCCCTTAGTGGGGAAGCTACTTGTAGGCAGAGTTTTCCCATCCCAGGAGCCACTTCCAAATTACCATACAGAGACTTACATTAATTGTAAATAATTGACGAATAGCTCAGGCTTATTACTAACTTGTAGTGGAATTTTAATTGCCTTTTAATAAATAAAGACTGCTTGAAGATTTGAGAGTAAAACAGCCCCACTGTTCAGACTTACAGACCAGGTTATGGTAACACACACTAATCCCAGTAGGCATAATGACATGTACCTTTAATCCCAGTAGCCACATTAGTTGCCATAGAAATCGGTGATGCATGCCTTTAAATCACAGTGATGCATGCCTTTAATCTCAGCCCTAGAGAGGATTATAAAATGGGAGGAAACAGCTCTCAACACACAGTCTCTGAGATTCTTGGAGGCAGGATGGCCATTTTTGGACTGAGGTAGAATTAAGAATCAATGGCTAGCTGTTTTGCTTTTCAGATCTTCAGGTTGAATCCCAATTTCTGCCCCTAAATTAATCTTGCTTCATTTAATCATGCTTCACTAACTAGCTCCTACACTTTAAATTAACCCATATTCCTTTTTTACACCCTTCCACGTGCAGGGTTCGTTTATTAGCATGGCACATTCTTCTTGTTTCCCCGCATCTCCTCCCAGCTGACTCTCTCACTCCACCCTTTTTCTCCCTGTATCCTCATTTGATCATCCTGCCTATACTTTTTGCCTGGCTATTGGCCAATCAGCTTTTATTAGGGAATGAGAGGAATACATATTCATAGTGTACAAAAGGATTGTTCCACAACATTTCCCCCTTTTTGTCTGTTTAAAAAGGAAGGTTTGTTTCACAGCAGCTACTGCTGTTTTCTAAATGGACATAATGCGTCCCTCAAGCTATTTTTTAAGTAGCTACATTTGTTGCCATGTATTATTACTCCTGTCTGCTGTGGTTTTCCAAATAGTTACTTTTGTTGCCATTTATTATTATTCCTGTTGGTCAGAGAAGCTGCTTTTTGCAGTGGGTGACCCTTACTGCAAAGACTTGTAACATTGAGAATAAGTGACTGTTGAATGCTGGGCCCTAAATGGGACACTTATATCACCCCCTCAAAGGCTATGGAAACACTATGAAAGAGAGGGCAGAAACAATTTGAGCACTGGAGACAGAGTGGCATATTGTGGGATACTGACTTCTGGTTGTGACTCATCTTAACCTCTGAGACATCTCTCTAGCCCCCAGAAGATATTTTTAAAACTTTTTATTTATTTTATATCTTTCATATCATGCATCTTGATTCTACTCATTTTCCCATCTCTTTGCATCTACCCTGTCCCCCTGCAAGCCCTCCCTCCACAAAAAATAAAACAAAATTTAAGAGAAAAAAATAAAAAAGGAAAAAAATAAAATTCTCATCATGGAAGCTGTAATGTGACACAGTGAGTCGCATAGTAAACCCCTTTGTCCATATATCTTTACTTGCAAATGTTTATTGCAAAGAGTCATTGGTCTGATTCAAGGCCTCTGGTGTCTGCTACACTATTAATGCTGAGCCTTAACTCAGACTCCTCTCAGATATCCTGTTGTTACCTGTGTCATGGAGATCCTACAGCTTTGGGTCTGTAGGTCAGGCCCCCTTACATGCTCCAGGAGATCATAGATGGGATAGATGTTGAAATGGGCCAATTCATAACCCTGGTTTGGGGCCTAGGCAGCTGCAGGGTTGGTCAGCCCTCCAGTTCTCCCCAGTCCTCACCAATAGGGGGAGCTCTCTAGTTCTCCCCTGTCCTCACCATGAGGGGGAGCTCTCCAGTTCTCCCCTGTCCTCACCACCAGGGCGAGCTCTGTAGCATTGCCTTGGCTAATTCACCTTTGCAGCAATTAGTGAAGGGCGGGTCCAGTTCTCCTGCCTTCCCACCCTCAGGGTCGCCCCCCCACCTCTACACCATCAGGGCCAGTTCTAGCGTGTTACCCAGGCGAGGTTCAGGGGCCACTCTCCTAAGTGCTGTAGATGGTGAGGGGCAGACAGCTCTCCCGCTCATGTGACCCCAGGGCAAGCTCTGTCACCTGTCTCAGGTATTAATGGGCAGAGGATGGGATGGAAGAGCATCTCTTCTCTGCTCACATTACCACATGTTAGATGAGTAACGGGGACAGCTCTCCCTTGCTCAAAACATCAGGGCTGGGTCACCCTCACTTCTGGAAAGAGGGTCAGCTCTGCTGTGCATCCCAGGCCAAGAGCAGGACCTGCTTTCCTGAGTGCTGCAGTTGGCAAGGGGAAAGGTCAGCTCTCTTCTCGGTTGCAGGTGGTATGTTGCAGATATGGGGAGATTATCTCCCCACCCCCACTGCTACATGACAGGTGAGTAGTGGGGACAGCTCTTCCACACTCTCAACTTCAGGGCTGCCTCGCCCACACCTCTGCTAACAGGGTTGGCCCTATTATGTTGTCCAGGTAGGTTACAGGGCCTGCTCTCCTGAGTTGGTGGGGGCCAGGGGCAGCCCTCCCACTCTGGTGACCTCAGGGCCAGTTGTCCCCCTTGCCTCAAGGCATTGGTGGCAGGAAGGCGAGGGCATACTTCCCCTGCTCCTGCTGCCACAAGACAGATGGGTGACAGAGACAGCTCTCCCATGCTGACGACTACATAGCTGACCACCACCTGCACTTAGAGGATTGACACTATTGTGCTATCCAGGCTGGGTGCAAGGCCCGTTCTTCTGCTCTGATGACCTCGGGGCCAGTTGTCCCACCCGCCTCAGGTACTGATGAGTGGGGGAGGGCATCTTTCCACTCACCTGTGCTGTCACAAGACAGATGAGTCATGGAGACAGCTCGTCTATGCTCACAGCTTCAGGGTCGGCTCCCCCACATCTCCGCTAACTGGGTTGGCTCTATTGAGCCGACCTGGTGAGGTGCAGGGCCTGCTCTCCCAAGTGCTGCACCCCATGGTGGGCAGGGACTGTTCTTCCACTCTTGTTACCCCAAAGTCCACTCTCCCACTTGCCTTAGGTGGTGATGGGCAGGAGGGGGATCATTTTTCCCCACTCCATGCTGCCATATGGCAGCCATAGCAAGAGGGGGACAAGAGAGGATCATAGGAGGAAGTGAAGATAACAATTATATATAACCAAGCATGATGGCATATGCCTTTAATCCCAGCACTCAGGAGCTAAAGGCAGGCAGATCTCTGTGAGTTCCAGGCCAGTCCAATCTACAGAACAAGTTCCAGATCAGCCAGGACACAGAGAAACCCTGTCTCAAAAAACAAACACAAACAACAAATACCCTAGGATTATCTAATCAATGTTGTGGACGAGCTCTACTGTGACAACTTTAAGACACTGAAGAGAGAAGTTGGAGATGACACTAGAACGATCTCCCGTGCTATTGAATTGGGAGAACTAGTTTTGTGGAAGTGATGTTAGTATTGTGAAATAAACTTCAGAGTCAATGCAGTCCTCACCAAACTCCCATGTTATTCTTCACGAAACTAGAAAAACCAATTCTAAATTTAGTGCAAAGAAAAAGAAAAACCTCTGAATATCAAAAGCAGTCCTCAGCATAAGGAGCAATGCTGGGGGAGGGGTGTAAAACCCAAACCCAAATTATATTACAGAGCCATGGTAACAAGAACACATGACTGCAATCTAATTGAGCAGAAGACATGAGGGCTTGCCCATGCAAGCAGTAGGACCCGAGTTCAATCCCCAAGCCCATGCAAAGAGCCAAGTATGGTGTGTGCACTTGTAATCCCATGACTGAGGAGATGGAGACGATTAGACACCCAGGGCTGATGAGCCAGTCAACCTGAACTAAACAGTGAGTGTCAGACAAACAAGGTGGACAGTGCCTGAGGTACATTGTAGTTTTATAGGCAGAGGCTATGAGATCAATCTGAAGGGTGGCAAATAAGGCCCCAAAACTGCTCCCAAGGAGAGGAAGGGGAAAATGGTGGATTAACCTCCCAGCCCTGCAGCCCCCAGCACATCCTTTCCATGGATGCTTCCCACACCATTCCTAAGAGGACCAGTTGACCTCAGCCTCCCACAGTGTTTATCTGCTTATCATCAGTATGTTCTTCCTAGCTGCCCTGTCTTCTTTCTCCTAGCCCTGTGTGTGCCTCTTGGCATCACCTCCGTTGGGATTGTGTGGACTCAAGTCTTCCACTCAGGATCTGTAGATTTTTCTGAAAAATAGAATCTGCAGGGAAATAATCACACACACACACACACGCATGCCTGCACGTGCACACACACAAATGTGTGTGCATGCATGAATATATTTTTCATGCAATTATGGGTTCTGGAAAAATTCTAAATCTTCAAAATTAACATCCTTCTTCAAAAGTTGTTTGCTGTGGAACAGTGGTTTGTACCCTGTCAGTCATATTTTAATAAAATGCTGATTGGCCAATAGCAAGGCAGGAAGTATAGGCAGGACAACCAGGCAGGAAGTAGAGGCAGGGCAACAAGACAGGAGAACTCTGGAAAGAATAAAGCTTGGTCTGCAGTCATGACCCAGCCACAGAAGAAGCAAGATGTGACTGCCTTGCCGAATAAGGTACTGAGCCATGTGGCTAATATAGACAAGAATAATGGGTTAAGACCCAGGCAGTGGTGGCGCACACCTTTAATCCCAGCACTCAGGAGGCAGAGGCAGGAGGATATCTGTGAGTTTGAGGCCAGCCTGGTCTACAAGAGCTAGTTCCAGGACAGGAACCAAAAAAGCTACAGAGAAACCCTGTCTCAAAAATCCAAAAAAAAAAAGAATAATGGGTTAATATAAGTTATTAGAGTTAAGCCAATCAGTTTATAAGTAATGTAGACCTCTGTGTGATTTCTTTGGGACTTAACGACTGCAGGAACCAGGCAGGACAGAAACCTCAGTCAACAGTTGTTGGAGAAGAAGAACTCATATGCCAGGTCAAAGGCTACTTGGTAGCATAATTCTCTCTCCCTTGGGAAGAGTCAGCCTTTTATTTTATTCATGCCATCAGCTGATTAAATGAAACTCACCCACACAATGCAGGACAACTGTTTCATGCAACCGATTTTAATGTTAACTTCATCCAAAAACCAGCTCAGAAACACCCAGGATAATATTTGACTAATATTATTGGATTATTTGGGCACTGCATGACCAAGTCAAGTAGACACAGAAATTAATTACCATGAGGTCTGATTGGAGAAAACACAACCAAAACAACAAATGCAGCTTCTCATTTTAGAGAATATTCTTCACTTTGTAATAAGTGTTTTCCGTGAACCAAAAATTGTGTATTTCTCCTTCTGCCACCTTATCTGCATCCTAACGTAGACTTGTGGTTCCCATCAAGAAGGCTTACAACCCTCAGGACAAAACAGCCCTGCCATTGCTGTCTGTGGTTGTGAGACAGGACAGGAGGGGGTGAAGGACAGACTTTAATGGTGTGCACATCTGGAGATTCAACATCGTCCTGGCTCATGTTCTGATCCTCAGGTACACTCCGCTTCTCTGGAGCTGACGGTTAATCCCACTAACCGGGAGGCCAGACGGGTGTTTACATCCTACAGGGTAGTCCAGCATAGGGGTGCCCCCAAAGCCACCAAAGCTCCTGGCTTTGTGATCGCTGTCCCTGGTGCTGACTGGAACCTAAAGCCTGTGCCAACAAGCATGTTTCTGTCCTTGGTGCTGCCCGTTGATGCCTCTCTTTCCTCAAGGTTTGATTGAAAGAGTGGGTTTTTGAAGCAAAGATGAAAGGTAAACATGCCGTTTCCTTTGCCCTGAAGTGTTGTAAGGTTTAGGTTTCTGATCTGTGTGCCCCCATTCACACTGAGCACTCACTTTCTTGTGCAAGAAATTTAACACAGTTGATAGAGAAAAACTAAGCAGGTAACTACTGAAGCTTGCACTTGCTGGCACTTAGCCAGCAAGGAGGGGATGATGCTTCGGCAATCCTCAGAATAGAAATTTTTCTCAGGTTGGAGGTGTGGTTCAGGGAAAGTTCTTGCTTAGCTTTCAAAAGGCCTCAGGTTAGTCACACGATAGCACAACAATAATTAATAACAATCAGAAAATTCTTTCCTTCTAATTTCCAATAGCCAATTATGATAGCAATTCCTATGTATTCTGTTTTCTAATTATCTCTTGGGTTGGTCCACTCCTCACCTCCTTCAGGACTTCCACAGTGATCACAAAGGCCATCGTCACCGATTTCATCCTATGTGCCCAATTGTCATCGTGTCGTGCAAGAATTATGTCTCATCGGGCAGTGGTGGCACACGCCTTTAATCCCAGCACTTGGGAGGCAGAGGCAGATGGATCTTTGTGAGTTCAATACCAGCCTGGTCTACAAGATCTAGTTCCAGGACAGGCTCCAAAGCTACAAAGAAACCCTGTCTCCAAAAACAAAAACAACAAAAAAGAATTATGTCTCTGGGATATTGTTCAAAGAGGAATAATTCTGGCATATAATAATTATGCCAGAATATAGGTATGCTGTTTAAATGCCTTGTCATAATATATTACCAGTTTGGAGATCTATGCCATCTCAAAAAGCAGACGTTCAAGGGCAATGCTTTTATTTTATTTTATTTTGCTTACTTGCTTGTTTGTTTGTTTATTGTTTTTTTTGAGACAGGGTTTCTCTATGTAACAGTCCTGACTGTCCTGGAACTCACTCACTCTGTAGACCAGGCTGGCCTCAAACTCAGAGACCCAACTCTGTCTCCCAAATGCTGGGATTAAAGGAGTGTGCCACTACCGCCCAGCGCAGTGCTTTTATTTTAAAGAGACCAAAAGCTAATGCATTTATTCCCGTTATAAAGGTTAATCAAGAGCAATATAAAATTGGAAACAAGTTAAGTCTATAGAGGAGCGCCGAGGCTGTGTCAAACTGTAAGTGGATGAGGAACTGTACAGGTGGGTTCTATTTTTACAGATGGAATGACAAGGTTCAAACCGTTCAAGAAATTTGCCAATTCAAACAAATCCTCAGAGCCAGATAAATTTCCTGCAGCCACATAGGCAGGCAAGCAAGGGACACAAGGACTGATCAAATGCGGGCTTCCGCTCTCCTGCCACAGAGACTCAGGCCACTGGCAGAGGTGGGAGGTATAGGGGAGGGGTCTGGGAGAAGAACCCAGAGTCCCCAGGAGAGCAGAGCACCCAGGCAAAGAGAGAAGACAAGGGGTTACAAATGAGAAGGCTGCGTCTGCGCACAGGTGGAATAGGGGGGCTTCCGGGGCTACAGGGTCGGCAAAACGGCTGTGATGCAATCACGCAAGTCACCGCGTCAACGCGTGGATCCCAGGATGCGCACACCCCAGACCCCTGCATCCAGCTGCGGTTAATCCTGAGGGCGGCCGCCGCCACCCACTTGTCCCCCCTCCGCAGCAACCGCCCAGGGTCCCTGGCGATCCCCGACCATCGCGGCAATTTCCGAGATCTGCCGAGGCCATGACACCGGCGGGCGGCCGCGGCGGCTGGGGCTGGGGTGGCGGCAAGGGAGGCGGCAAGGGAGGCGGCAAGGGAGGTGACTCTGGTTCGGGGGGCAAAGGAGGCTTTGGGGCGCGCACGCGCGGCTTCGGCGGCGGCGGCCGGGGCCGGGGCCGGGGGCGCGGCGGCGGTGGCGGCGGCGACGGCAGGGACCGCGGCGGCGGCGGGCAGCGGCGCGGCGGGCAGGCCAAGAACAAGAACCGCCGCAGGAAGGCCATTGCCGTGTCGGTGGAGCCGCATCGGCACGAGGGCGTGTTCATTTACCGCGGCGCGGAGGACGCGCTGGTCACCCTGAACATGGTACCGGGAGTCTCGGTGTACGGAGAGAAGCGCGTCACCGTGACGGAGAACGGCGAGAAGCAGGAGTACCGCACTTGGAACCCCTTCCGCTCCAAACTGGCCGCTGCCATCCTGGGTGGCGTGGACCAGATTCACATCAAGCCCAAGTCCAAAGTACTGTATCTGGGCGCCGCTTCGGGAACCACTGTCTCTCACGTCTCCGACATCATAGGCCCAGACGGCCTGGTCTACGCGGTTGAATTTTCCCACCGCGCCGGCCGAGATCTGGTCAACGTGGCCAAGAAACGCACCAACATCATCCCGGTACTGGAAGATGCCCGGCACCCGCTCAAGTACCGCATGCTCATCGGAATGGTAGACGTGATCTTTGCCGACGTGGCCCAGCCGGACCAGTCCCGCATCGTGGCGCTGAACGCCCACACCTTTCTGCGCAACGGAGGCCACTTTCTCATTTCCATCAAGGCCAACTGCATCGACTCCACAGCGTCCGCGGAGGCTGTGTTTGCTTCCGAGGTGAAGAAGTTGCAACAGGAGAACTTGAAGCCACAGGAGCAGCTAACCCTGGAGCCCTATGAGAGGGATCACGCTGTGGTCGTCGGAGTCTACCGGCCCCCTCCCAAGAGCAGCAGCAAGTAGCAGCAACAGAAGACAGGGAAGGTGCCCTGCACTGCCACGAGACTCAGTTGTGTCTTTGTGCCTGTCCTATTGTGTTGCTTTTCTATTAAATGAAATAAACAATTCCCAAGTGTACTACTGTGAGACCAGGCTGGCGTTTGCAGCTGCACGTTAATTCACGGCCCAGTCTTGGTGGACTAATTGTACAGGCCCCTTCAAGGAAAAACTTGAGAGTGGTGTCTATTCTAATAACCGCAGACCTTAGCTCCTTGGGGGTCCCATTTTCATACACGCATCTTCTAATCATAGGATCAGGAAAAAAAGAGCCTGGGGTTGCTGATGATCTTTGAAATATTTCCTAGGGAAGTGAGAAGGCACTGTCTGTTCCCACTGGTCAGGTCACATGACCAAGGCTGATTACAGGGGAGGGTACTGGAGGCTCATCTACCTATTCAAGCTGTCTGACTCAAATCCAGACTCTTCCTGTGAGCGTACTCTCTTCTCCCTCCCTCCTCCCTCCCACCATCTGTTGCCTCCCCCTTCTCTCTCTTCGAGACAGGGTTTCTCTGTGTATCCCTCGCTGTCCTGGAACTCGTCTGTAGACCATGCTGGCCTCAAACTCAAAGATCCATCTGCCTCTGCCTCCTGAGTGCTGGGATTAAAAGGCCCAGCTGTGTTGTGTTTTCTGAAACACAATCTTCCTTTGTAACCCTGGCTGAGCTTGCACTTCAATCCTCCTGCCTCTGCTTCCTGAGCAAATGGGAATTACAGAAGTGTACCACGAAAGGCAACCCAAACACAGAATTTTAGCCGTACGTTTTTTCACTCTTTTTCCAGTACTGTAGCGTGTCATCGTCTCCCGCGGCTCCATTGGCTTGGTTTCCATGCCATGTTCCATTTGACGCAATGGGTGAATACCTATTGTCCAAACTTACGCAGGTGGGAAAATCTTGATGCCACTTTGGGCATCCACTGTGCTGTCTTGACTCTGCCCCTTTCCTCCAGCACACACAAAGCCGGGCTCTGAGGCCTGTGGTGTCCTCTCACCATGTCCTTGGGCTATCCCTTTCTAAGGTTTCACAGTAGCAAAGGGAGGCAGGGAAGCAGATAGAGTGTTGGGTCTGACACACCCAAGGTGACATCACCAAAGGTCTACAGAACAGCCAGCAAAGACAGTTTCGGGAACTATTCCTCTCGGAAGGTAACACTGGGCTCAGCACACTGGACTCTGGCTCTCAGAACTAACCCATCCTAGGCTTGGGAGGCTGAAGCAGAAAGGCTAATCTGGGTTACACAGTAAGATTTGTCAAAGATAAAGACAAATACAAAGGAGCAGGAGAATGAGCAGTGGCAGAGCTCAGGATTTCCTAAAGCCTAGTACCCCATTCTCAAGCCCCAAGCAGACTTTCAATGCTTTCATTCACACCCTAAGCCCCACTGCCAACTGGCAAAGTCATCAGTGTGTAATCTGGGTGTGCAACATTTGGAGAGGTTTGACTTCTTAATGTGTCCAGGGTGGGGCTGGCAAAATGGGTCAGCAGGTAAAGGGGCTTGCTGCTTAACCCTGATGATGAGATCAGTCTCCAGAACCCCTATGGGAGAAGCCATGAACCAACTCCCCCAGAATGCCCTCTGATCTCCACATGCGTGCATGGTCATGTGCCTGCATGTAGCGAGCAGCATGGAGCCACACCTGATAATCAGCTCCTAATATTGGCTGGGGCCTGATAATGCAATGATTATCAGCTGCCTGCATATGCGTGAATCTATGGGCAGTGCCCACCTGGCAGTCGGGGTTGGCAGCCCATGCCTACTTAAGGGCTGGGAGAGGTTTGCCCAGAGAGAGAGAGAGGAGAGAGAGAAAGAGAAGGAGAAGGAGATAGATTGCTGTGAATAAAGTCCTGAAAACTGCTGTAAGAAGAGCTCCGGGTGTTGCGTTTTTCCTTGCTGGTCGAGGGTGGACGCGGCACATGCAAGCACATATACAGTGAAATTTTAAATGTAATTTAAAAAAGACACTTTTGAATATGTGCTCAGGGAGAGACCTGGCCTGGCCTGCTCTGCTCCAGGGTGCAACTCCCTGAACAACAAAAGGATAAAGCATCATGTCCTCATCCCTACACTAAAGCCCAGGGACAGGCATAGGACTAGTCCTCTCCTTATCAGCTGAGAGAGCTGAAGTTCCAGGTGAGAAATCTCACTCAAGACATCTCCTACTCTCCCCCCAAAAGACTCACAGCCTGAAATCAAACCCTAGCAGTCTTGACTCCCAAATCGATGTTATTTCCGCTAAGGTCTATGCAGATCCTGTTGCTTTGCAAAGCCCCATCTCCAGTCCCACCACAAGGAATGAGTAGCTGGGGTAAGGTGTGGAGGCTGGGAATGGGATCTCAGGGCATCGGGGAAGATGGAAGGAAAGAAAGAGACTGCCGGGCCCGGCCTTCATCAGAGCCAGCCCAGTCTGGCTAATAAACTCTGGATTGTTCCTTACAGGGCATGCATTTCCCCCAGAACAGGGCATAGAGCAGGGACTCAGCTGCCATCCTGACAGTGGGTTCTTCCCTACTCCAGACAAACCATCACACGGGCTACATCTGAAGATGCTAAAATGGAGCCCATTGAGAACAAAGAGCATGACAACCATCTTCTCAAGGATCCCTTTGAATCCAGATGGAGGGCTTGCTCCAGTAGCCTATTATTCTAAAAGCTGAGGCAGGAGAATCACTTGTATCTAGGAGTTCAAGGTCAGCTTGGGTAACAGAAGGAGACACTGTCTCTAAAAAGAAAAAGAAGCATCCTCACAAAGTTCAGAGGGATTGTGATTCAAAGGAAGGGCATGGTGAGAACCATGAGACACGCAGGAATAAGGACAGAGGGCGGCAGGAGGTTTGGGAGGAGGGCAGGGACAAGATGAGACTCACACCAGTGGGAAGTAAAATCCTGAGGCATCCTAGAGGTAACAGAGACTCTGGCACCAGATTTACTCAGAGCTACATCCACTTGCTTTTCCAGAAAAGTCATGTTTGGGTCCCTCAGTGTATTTTTCTACTCAAGCCATAGTTGACAAAAATACCTCAACTCACAAGACCCAGGCCTAGGACAACCAGCATTAAAGAAATGTGTGTCGGGGATAAAGAAAGGCTTTATTTGGTGGCCAGACTCTGCTCCCAGGGCTGGAGGGCTCCCGATACAGGGTAGAAGTGATGAGGAGACATGGGCAGGACAGAGGTTATCATTCATCACTCCTTGGGAATGGGCAGGGACCACTCAGGGACTTGGAGGCCACCTCTTCACTCTTGTCACGGTCTGGTCCTGAGTCTTAGTAGCTGTGGGTATATTTAGCTTCGATGGGACTGCGGGGTAGGGAGGAAGAAGAGGAGGGAGAAAAATGGGGGAGGGGGGAGAGTACAAGCCAAGTCTATGCCAAGGTAAGTTTTCCCAAATGATCACCACCTCCACAGACAGAGCTGAGCAGACTGTAACACCAAGCTTAAGGCAGCAAAGGGGACAGAGTATGAGGACAGGTGACAACCCTTCTCAGCCAATCCCAGTAGACATGCAAGACACCTGCGGGCCCAAGTGAAGAGTTCATGTTTTCTGCAAGTCACCCAGAGTCCATAAAAGACAGCCCAGTTATTGTTACCATAACCCACACAGAAAAGGTAGAAGCTATATATAATGTTTCACCAGGCTATATGATTTCCAAACCAAACAAATCTTAAACGATTTAAAACCTCATGTATGTGTGTGTTTCTGTATGCCGCTATATGCACGTGAGTGCAGGGGCTCACAGGAGTCAGAGGAGCTGGGGTTACAAAAGGTTGGGAGGTACTTGCCAAGGATGCTGGGAATTGAACTAGGATCCCTTGCAAGAGCAGTACAAACTTAACCACTGAGCCATCTCCTCCCCTCCCTCAATTTGATCAGTTTTAGGACAATTAGGAGCGGTGAAGCTAGAGTTTCTGTAGGTTTTTTTTATCCCTCTCCTTAACACCAAGAGGGAGATTTGTTAGGATGGGTCAGTGTTTCTGACACACTGCCTGACCTCTGGTTTTGGGGGTCTAAGTGGGAGATATCTTTGTGGTTTGGGTGAGAAATGCACCCATAGTATTTAAATGCTTGGTCCCCAGTTGGGAGTACTGTCTAGGGAGATGTCCCAATCTTGTTGGAAGAAGAGCATCACTGGGGACAGGTCCTGAGAGTTCCTAGCCTCATTCCACAGAGATCATCCTCTGTGCTGGGTGTTTGTGGCTGAGCTGTGACTTTTTCTTCTTTATTTATTTTATTTGTTTTGGTTATTCGAGACAGAATTTCTCTGTAGCTTTGAAGCCTGTCCTGGAACTAGCTCTTGTAGACCAGGCTGGCCTCGAACTCACAGAGATCTGCCTGCCTCTGCCTCCTGAGTGCTGGGATTAAAGGCTTGAGGCATTACTTCCTAAGGATGTGACCTCTTGGCTCCCTGCTCTGGCTCTCTGCTGCCATGCCTCTCCCTCCCTGCACCCCCACTCCCTGCCCCATGGGAACTCTCCCTCTGGAACTGTTAGCCAAAATAAACCCTTCCATGTAGCCACTTTTGGTCATGGTGTTTTTATCACAGCTACAGGAAAGTCATGAATACAAGCTTTGTTTGCAATAACACACAGACCTGGTGGCTTAAACAGGTCCTTATTTTATTAGTTCCGGAGGCTACAAATCCAGGTGCACCGTGTGTCAAATTTGGCTCTACTCCACTAAGGGTGGTGCACCTTCTTACTGTTTCTCACAGTAAGAGAGCTTTTTTGGTATTTCTTCCTCTTCTTACAGAATTAGAGCCCCACCCTCATAACTTTTTGATCTGTTATTGCCTCCTTGAGGTTCTTTCTCATTGGGAGTTGCATTGGGAGCCAGACTGTCTTACAGACTTGGAGGAACACATTTTAATGTGTAAGGCTAGAAACAGGGAAGAACATTCAGCTAAAATGACATCCTTACTGCACTGTGAGAATTGGCTGAGGACACCAAGTCCGTCGAGGAGCTGGGGCATGCTTGATGCTGTGTGCCTTTATCTTTTCCTACTGTCAACAGATGAAATCAACAAGGCAGATTAGCACCAGAGCTCAAAAAGCTGGGTGGCAACGCACACCTTTACTCCCAGCACCTGGGAGGCAGAAGCAGGTGGATCTGAGTTCGAGGCCAGCCTGTTCTACAGAGTAAGATCCACGACAGAATATTGAGAACTCGGTGTCAGGGATTGCCTCGGAGTGTAGGGAAACTTTTTAGCATGGTTTCCATTGAGTGTGGTCCAAGCTGGACTAGGCAGAACTTGCTAAGTTTCAGAGTCAGCTGCTCCACCTACAGCCACAGAGGAGCCAGTCCAGGCATCAGCGAGTGCCAAGCACTAGAGGGGGGCTGGAGGCTGCGGCTCAAAGGGTCTCACAAGGTGGACTGTGCATCAAAAGGAAAAGCAAAACAATGAAGGCTCTGTACATGGCCCTTACCATCACTGTGATGACAATGGAGATGACATTGCCCTTGCCTGTGTGTCATGAAAAAGCCTAGGGGAAACCAGTCCATAAAATTGGTACTTTCCTCTCCAGTCCTGAGCTCATCAAACACTGGTGAGTGCATTTAAATACCTCCATAAATTCTTCGCATGATGCGCTTGTTATCTCAGGGACAAAGTAAAGCATTAACTCGAAAATTTCCAGTTTTTCTGTGTAGTCCTGACTGTCCTGGAACTCACTATGTAGACCAGGCTGGCCTGGAACTCTAGACCAGTCCTGCCTCTGCCTCCCCAGTGCTGGGATTAAAGTACTTTGTCACCCTCACCCTGCTATTTGAATTTTAAAAGTATGATTTTTAAATTAGAAGTTTTAAATGCTGAAAACTAACACTGAACTTGATGGATTGCTATGCAATGAAAACAAGGTTCACAGACATGCCTGGTGTTTTATAGCTCAAAGCAAGAACACACCCCAGTCCCGGTTTTGCTGCTCTTGGGGGCTGGAGTTTAGACTGGAAGTTCCCAGGTTCTTGACATCATTCAAGAATGAAAACCCTAGGGCTGGAGAGATGGTTCAGTGGTTAAGAGCACTGCCTGCTCTTCCAGAGGTCCTGAGTTCAATTCCCGGCAACCACATGGTGGCTCACAACCATCTGGAATGAGGTCTGGTGCCCTCTTCTGGCCTGCAGACAGACAGAATATTGTATGCATAATAAATAAATAAATATTAAAAAAAAAAGAATGAAAACCCTAGACTGCAAAGCAGGGAGAAAACTTTTGAAATGAAACAGTAGTGTAGACTAGAACTCACATCAAGACAACAGGCAGCAAGTGGGGGTGGATACTGGAGTTGGGAGAGAAGTGTGAGGTGGATGAGTATGATCCAAATACATAACACGTACATATGAAGTTAGTGAAATGCTGTAGTCTTAAAAAAGGTTGACAGCAGGTCACCTAAGTGTAGCTACTCACACTCAAAAGCTCCAGGTTGTTGCCTAGAGGCTAAGGGAAGAAGAGGCTGGCTACTAAGGGTCATAGTTTGAATAGTTATTTAACATAAGGCATCAGCAGTTACTTAAAACACACTGCCCTCAATTGAGAAATGTCAAAAACCAGCTTGTTTCCACAACTTACACAGCACCCACAGAATATCAACTTTCTTTCCCAGATGTAATGCTGACTTTGAACAAAGCAATTACACTTCAGTGAAGTGTTGAACAGCTACTTCCAAATGCAAGTTGTGCTTTGTATGTGGAAGCTGAATTATCCCTCAAATGCAGCATATCCACATCCCACCATCCTTACCCACCCAACTTCCTGCTCACAGGAGTCTAAGAGGAAAGCTGTTTTACATCATATCCATTGTTACTATACACCTGGAGTCAAGACAATGCCATCAGTTTGTACTCTTCCCTCTCAAACAGGCATTGACTACTAAACAGCAGCTGGACTGGAGACGGTTTGGAGGTTAAGATCTGTTACTGCTCTTGCAGGACAAGGGGTTCAGCTCACAGTACTCACATCCACCTCTAATTCCAGTTCTAGGGGTTCCAACAGTTTCTGGCCTCCCTAGCTATTAGGCATGCACACAGTACACATAAATTTACATGCAGGCAAAATATGTACACAAAAATAAAACTAAAGATTTTTTAAAAAAATAAGATCTACTTTAGAATAAACTTTCTCAAATTGTGTCACCAAGGTATCAGATGTCCTGTCAAATGTACACACGGCATAGAAAAATGGTCTCATTCCCCAGAATAAGAAAAGTTTTTTATATCTGCGAGTGAGTCTTTGAAGTACATTAATTACTCAAGCAGTCTAGATACACAAGAACACTTTACAGTCAGTTCATTAAACATCATTTATTGGTTACTTTCTCAGTACCAGATATTGGAGATACAGGAGTGAACAAATCTTTACAATGTCCTTATTCCCATGGAGTTTACCCTGTAGCAGTTAACCACCATGAGATCAAACCTTATGCTGAATCAGAGTGGAAACGCAGCTGCTCAGTACTACAAGATGAAACAACCAAGAGACACATGTAGTAAATAAGAGAATTTATTTGGAAAGTAGGGTATAAAAAGCATGATTCTAACATTTATTTAGAATATTAACAAATTAGAAAAAGTTAGAAACTACACAAAAGGTAGACACCCTGAAGCTGGCTTAATGGCTGGCCACATGGGACAAACAAGTAGAATCTAAGATTCTATCATGCAAATAAGCATTAAAGGAAAAAGTGTGGGAATGTTTTTACAGAGCAGGCCACAACAAATATTTTAAATTTTTACATTAAGATACTGTACATAAATGGAAAAATAAATTAGGTAATTTACAAGAAATGTTTTATAGGTTACAATAGGCTATAACTTAGTTTTTATTATGCATAAAGTTTGTAGCACATCATACATTTTTACATAAGATTTAATATTAGAAGAATCTAAACATAACAAAGCTTGGACTAACAAAAATAATGCCACCAATATAGTAAGGCAGCTTACATTGAAGTGACATGTATAAGTAAAATAATCCCCAATTTAAAAATACTCAAAAATGGGACAGAAAATACCTAGGATTGATTTCATCAGAACTGGGCAGAACTGAAAAGAATGCCTTTCGACTTCAGTTAAAATGACAGAAATGCGCTTAGCTCAAACAGTAGGCACGAGTGACCACGTATCTGAACCTCACTTACTGCAGGAGTGATTTACATGCACGATTAGGACCATGACACTCAGCTATACAGAACCAAAACCTTCGTTTAGAGAACAAACCAGTAGCCAGGCGGTGGTGACATACACCTTTATTCCCAGTCTTGAAAAACCAAACCAAACAAACAAACACTCCCCAAAACCCAAACTAGTTTGTGAATAAAGATCAGATTCCCAAGCACAGTGCTGGAAGCCAGCAGCAAAATTCCAGCATTAACTCACACTGACTTTTAGAAGTAAGGACATTGCTGCCGGGCACAGGTCTGTCGCACTAAGATCAGTAAAGAGATTTTAGGCCTTCTGTCTGCCTCATTAGGTCCACCCATCTCAACTTACTTGCACATAACTCCTTTTTCGTTTTGTAAATGTGGCTGGGAACTATGCGTTGGACATATACAAAACTTTCAGACGGGCTTTAACTCTCTGAATTTAAAGGTGTAGTTTCTTCTTGTACAAATGAAAAGTACTAATAATTCCTATATAATTTTTAGGATAACTGTAAAAAAATTCAAGGTACTTCATAGATTAATGTATGCACACACTTTCCAACAGCTATCATAGATGGTAACCGGGGAGAATAGTATTTTTCTGGTTTTGTAAGTACTTATTAGCACAAACTAATAAAAGCCAGAAAGAAGCACTGCCAGGAATGAAGCAGTTGTTCTCAGGCTCCTGACATGTCATTTCCATAGTAGCCACTGAATTCCCAGTTTACAAATAAAGACAGTGACATTCAAAGCTGGGCCAATGACCAGCACACCATAAAACATTATCAGATCTCAATTCCACATGTATTGAATATAGATACAAGACAGCACAGTGTAGCCAATAGGGAGCTGCTGTCCAAAACAGTTTAACCTTTTGTTAAGTAGAAATAAGACAGCAGAAAACCTGGGACAATATCTTTTCACGCTGATGTTTTAAATCAGCATCATAATCTTCAAAGAAGAAAATCACATTATGAGACTCACCAGAAAAGATAATTCTTGTTACAAACTGCTAACAAAAAGTAATTTTGTAAGATTATGGGATGCAGGCCAGATGTGGTGGCATATGCCTTTCTTACCAGCACCTGGGAGGCAGAGAAAGACAGGATCTCTTGTGAGTTTTAGACCAGCACAAAATGAGTTCCAGGACAGCCAGGACTGTTGCACAGAGAAACTGTCAAAACAAAACCAAACAACAAAAACCCCACAACCCAGAAAAACCAAACCAAAGATTGTCTGATGACACAAATGACAAGTCAGCCTGTCTGCGTCACTGTCAGAACATAACACTCAGTGAACAGGGGCTTGGCTGGGAAAAGAAAACATTGACATTTTGAAGCAATCATCTTAAAATCAGAGTATTTTCAAAAAGAATATATTTTGATTATTTTGTTTACATATAGCACAAAAGTTGAATGCAAAGTAATGGACATTCATTTTCATTAAGCTTCATCAATTTTTAACATAACTTAGAATTTCTGAATTATATTCGCAAATGCAACACATTAACAAAGATAAAGTGCTCAACAAAAGAAAGATACAAATAAACTAATATGAAAAAACTTTGTTTCTAACAAAGTGGTTTTATAGGGGACATTTGGAAACTATGGCCAGGCCAAGCTTTTCACCCAAGAATATAACCCCCAAACAGCATTACCTTTTAGGAACGGTTCCTCAAACACAGCCCATATGCATTCTCAGGGGCAACATCAATTAAGAGTTTTTCAAGAGTCCAAGTTTTGGAAATAATGAGAACCTCGAGAGGCTGGCTTTCAATTATCATGCACATTACTGACCTGGCAATGACTTTATCCAAAGGAGGGGCCCACTACTTCCCCACCTACTTAGAGTAACAGAGGGAAAGGTTGTGCTAACCTATGTGACCTGTGTATTAGAAGCCTGGGATTCGGCTAGTTAAAAGGCAACACTCTGGAGGAGTGGTGGTGCTTTAGATCTCTATGTGTATTTTACCACCAAAACCATGGCTGACAATGCTCTTAGCATTTGAAATTAATCAGAATTTTTATAAAGATTCTCTGTACATATAAAAAACAGCAATGAGTTAAAAAGTGTTTCTGGGTAATCTTTCACAACTAACTGCACAAAACTCAGAAACTTTAGAAACTAAGTCCCTGAAATTAATTTTGCTTCCATGAAGGAAATCCATTAGTTTGGAGATTGTTAACTACTAGGGTTATCACAGGCAGTTTTATCAGTATCAGATATTAGAGAGGACACGATGCCAACACATAGTATTTTTGGAATAGTAACAGCTTGTCTGTGCAAAATAAACTGGCTCAAATAAATGATCTTCTTTATATTTAAAAAAGCACCCCCCCCATCTCATTCATTTAAAAGCTCATATTAATAAAGTTCTCATGGACACACAACAGTCTTCTCTTTTAAGTAATTTTAGCACACCTTTAATCTCAGTAGCCAGGAGGCAGGTGGATTTCTTGAATTCAAGGTTTACCTGGTCTACATAGCCAGTTCCAGGCCAGCCAGGGCTAGACTAGCTGAGACTCTGTCTCAAAAATAAAAACAGAAGTTCTAGAAAAACACTAACACAGTGGGCACTATTTATATATTTGGTTATGAAATCTTAAATGTAGTCAGTTCAAATTGAGATGTGCCATTTAAAATGTACATCGACAAAGACTAAATAATTCAAAACAAAAAAAAACCAAGAGGTCAAAATATATCTCCCAATATACTTTTTGCACTGATTTCACACTGAAATAACACATTAGATACATCGGTTAAAAAGAAAAAAAAACATAAAACCCACATGTACTAAAATGACTGTAATCTATTTCTTCTTAGTTTTTAATGTTACTGAACAATATAAAATTATACATGGTTTACACTTTATTTCTATTAAACAGCACTGCTTAAGAACACAGACCTTAGTTGGGTGGTGGTGGCACACAAATCCTAGTACTCGGGAGTCAAAGGGAGGTGGATCAGAGTTTGAGGCCAGCCTGGTTTACACAGTGAGTTCCAGGACAGCTAGGACTGTTACACAAAAAACCCTGTCTTGAAAAACTAAAACACAAAAACAAACAAACAAAGAACACAAAAAAAACCCTAAAAAAAAAAAAAACAAAACCCAAACAAACAAACAACAAAAACCAAACCACAGACCTTCAATCAGGCTGACTGATATTAAAAGCAAACCTATTTATAACAACAAGTTTATAGGGAATTTCTCAAGAGCAATGTAAAGCAGATTAGAATCTTGGCAGCCTGTATCAATCATGATTCTGTGTTATTAATTCATAATTACAGATTACACTTGGAAAAAGGTAAACCAGTGAGCTAGTTGGTTCATGTTACATGGATCTTAGTAGGTAATTTCAGTTCCAAATGATAAAATGTTAGTTCCACATTAATCAAAGTATAGTGATCAAGTGAATATGAACACTATTCTTTTCTTAGTCCTAAACCTATAGTTGCTGATTTATAGAATTTCCACAGGTAGAACATCTGCACTTCCTATCATTTAATTATTCTCTTATCTGCATGAACACTTGAGTCAAAACCATTTAAACAAAGAAGTCAGTGGCATTCCAGCTGGAACTGGCCACTTCTACACAAACACTGACAAAGACAACCTCGAGTGGGCTCATTTCCAAGTTCCAAGCAGTCTACTCGGCAAACACTCATCTTCATATGCTTCCCTCTGCAGATACTGTTTGTATGTTCGTATCTTTAAATACCTCCACATAAAATCTGAATACTACATGGAAAACTGTCTTATCAAGCACCTCTTGACAATTTGGTAGAAAGCTCTCACTACTCAACACTGGGGTCTCAGAAACCATACTGAAGTATTTTTTGAAATGTAAACCATTTCTAACCTCTTTAATGTTATTTCCAGAGATATTGGTAATTAATACAAGACCATTGCCTTTACAGACTCAACTTTATGGAACTACTAGCCTCCAAAATGTTACTGCAAATGTAAAATCTGAGAGATTTAACTTTATAAAAATCAGAAATTCAAAGTCAAGAATTCCAAGGCAGAAGGAAACATCAATTTTGGATCCTCAATGCTTTTATGGCCAAAAAATATGAATATTGATCCATTTGTAACTCAGTAATACTGTCTCCGAGTCCCAGTTTTACAACATCCTTTTAGACAACATCTGATTCTGTCCATCACTCTGGTTTGTAGGATTAAATAAGTTTTCACAGTTCAGACTTAATGGGAAGAAAGAAGTATGTATGTCTGGGCCTGAGATACACAAGGTAAGGAAAGAGAACAGAATGTCACTCACTCTAACTGTATTCAATTTGAATAGTCCAAGGACTTAATTAGACAACAGATTCCAAAGTAGGCGATTATGCCCTTAATTTTAAAACATCTTTAACACATATACTGATTAATGCTTGAAATAAAAAAAATGTAACACCACCAAATATGTGCAAAAATTTCAGAGATTCAAAAGAAAAATTCAGGTTCGTGTTTAAACACAGTATTTCCACTCATCAACTGAGAGAAAACTGTACTTATGGGGAAAAAAGTCATAGACACATGCTTTTTTGAGGAGGATATGTTATAAAACTACTACCACAGTTAATACTTAATATTGCCTTAACGTTTCTAAAGTCTTAGAAAATGATCATCTTTGATTGCCAGTACAATAAATTATGATACAGAGGATGTTACTTCCTGTTCACTAGTAACCAAACATACATAAAACAGACTCCAAACAAATATTTAGTATTAATTATTTTGCATTAGCAAACATTTCTGAGATTTGAAGATTTGTGTTTGAGCATACAGTACTACAATGTTGGCTACATCAAATAAATAGAAAATCATTTTTTGAGAAAAGTTCAACAATCAAGAGGCTGTATTGCATTTAAGATGGAACGCTGGCTATATATACACACAAGGGGACAATCAATGAGGAATACTTCCCATTACAGAGGTCTTCCCAGGCAACAAAGCTCTTGAGCTCACCATTCTGACATTTAAAATCAACACATACAGCGTAGCTCTTTCATCCTTTGGTTCCCAGTGACAAACAATGAACGCAGTTTCTGGACCAGTTCCTCCTGGATGACATTTCTTAGTGAGTATCTGATGTTTTAGCTGAAATTTGGCAGTCCAAGAAGTGCACCAACGGCTCCAAAGTATCCCTGCATAAGGCAATGTAGCTTTTAAATAAATTAACTTGTTAAGAACACACACATATATATAGCATGAATACATCAAAGAATACATTCCACAAAACAAACTAGACCCAGGAAAAGAAGCATCAAGTCCAACAGAACCCAGCAAACCATCAAAACTAATACAGAAGGAAAGGAGAACAATCATCTATTAAAACAGCACTTAGGTTTCTGAAAATAGCAACTCCCTCTCCTTGCTAATTAACAACCTTAAATGTAAATAAATGGCCCCAACTGAAAAGACACAAACTAACGGCCTGAATTAAATAAAAAGAACTAGCCAGGTATGTTAAGACATATTTTTAATCCCAGCACCAGGAAGGGGCAGATGTAGAGGCAGGTAGATTTCTGAGTTTGAGGCCAGTCTGGTCCACAGATCAAGTTCCAGGACAGCCAGGGCTAAACAGAGAAATCCTGTCATAAGAAAACAAACAAATCTGAGAGATATCAAATAAACAATTTAATGATGCACCTCCAAGGCTTGAAAAACAGCCATTATTCAACAGAGCAGACAGCAAGAAATCCTATCAGGGAAGAAATGAATGAAATTGGGATTTAAATAACAACAACAACAAAAATCAACCAAAGAGCTGGTTCTTGGAAAAGTCAGTAAGACTGACAAACTTGAGTCAATCTGATAAAGACATAAATTAAAAAAATTAGAGGTCAGAGGATGTCATTACTAAGACTCCAATAAAAAACTTTAAGCTGCATTCTATATACTTTTGAAATAAGTTATCTTTAAACTATGGCTTTTAGATATTAATATTTACACAACTAATATAGCAACCCTGTATCCTCTCCCTCCCTTTAGTCAATAAACAAAAAAAAACTCCTTTGACACTCTTAGTGTATGCCTTGTATAAGGGTGAGAACATTCCACTCTAATTTGTACAGAAAGCTGCAACAATAGATAGGGAAACTCACTGTAGCAATACTTTGAATGTTAATAATCCAAAATAATGTAAGCATTAGATTTCATTATATGAGACTTATTAACTGCACAGCTTGGAATTTAACTGGATATTGTAACTAGGAAAAAAAGGACTGGGAGGTGAGCTGTTTGGTTTTTTTGTTTGTTTGAACACAGGGTCTTGACATGTAATCCTGGCTAGCCTGGAATTTATACAGAGTAGACTGGCTTCAAACCTAGGCTAAAACATCTTGCCTCTGTTTCCTGACTCCTATATGTTAGTAGTAACACTATAGCGTTAGTTAGCAGAACTGAAAAACAAATCTTACAGATTTCAATAATTTACAATAGTTACTTCTCAGGGTGGGAATTAAAAAGAATCTCTTTGTTATGACACAGCCCAGGCCTCGGAAAATAAATCAATCAGCAAATACAAGGAACTAAGCTTAATTCCCTAAACCAATAAAAAAGCCAGGTGTATCTTTATAAGTCCAGATGTTTTCATACCTCATGTTCTAGAAACAATGCTTTCAATTGACCTTTTGACCAGTAATCCAAAGCATATGCCAGAAGTTTCATAGAGAGAGTATTGACACGTAAAAAGTTTCCAACGAAGACAACTCTGTTTATTTTCTGGAAAAAAAGAAGAAAGGTAACTTTTAAGGCATTAAAATATTTATGTAAGAATGTTAGTGTCATTCATTACTACTTACATGGCATACAGTTCTACACTTCTGATTATTCATGAATTAGATAGTTAAAGAGTGAATTCTAATGTCAAATGTGAACTCTGGACTTTAGGGCTGATGTCATGTCCTACATGTTCTTGGATTACAACTAAATATACCAAGATCCAGAGTATGCGGAGTGAGGGAGGCTTCACAGATGTATGGGAGGTGTGACAACAGCCTATACTTTCCTATTTCAGTTTTACTGCAAACCTAACATTGATCTAAAAAGTACTATCTAGTTGTTGTAACCAGGCACCATACAATGCGACCTGGCCTTCCAGAGTTGGACAGTAGGAATGAATGGGGAAGAGGAACCTGAAGGGTGAGTAACATAAAAGTTGCTAAAGAGGAGGAACATGTGGGGCAGAGGAACAAGAGGCATAAACCAACTAAAACGTAATTTGGGAGCTGGAGAGATGTCTCAGTGATTAGGAAAGAGGACCATAGTTCTATTCCCAGCACCACCTTGGCTGTTCATTCTAGCCTCAGGAAATCCAATGCCCTCTTCTGTCCTCTACAGGCACTGCACGTAAATGGTGCATATACACGTGCAGGAAAAACACCCATACACATAAAATTTAAAAAAAAAAAGTTTAGGCTGGAGAACTGGCTCAGCGGTTAAAAAATATTTGCTACTGATGGCAAACCTCAGGGACCCTCCTGTCTCCCCATGCATACCTGCTGGGGTTATAGGCCCAAAGTTACACCTGACTTCTTACACGGGTGCTAGGGATTCAAATTCAGGTCCTCTGCACAGTAGTCAGAGCCATATCCCCAACCCTCCATATTTTTCTTAAGGCAAGCAACACAGCTCCCTCAGACAGCATGTGAAGAACAAGTCTCAATGCCTTCATAGCCCTGTACAATGCTGCTTGATCCATATGCAACAAGGCAGCACTGTAAAGAAGCCGAGGGCAGTAAGAAACTTTCCAGTATCTCAGTAACTGAATACTCCACTAAATATAAACAAGAATCTGCTTTTTTCAATAGCTATCTCAAAATGTTTTATACTCATCTTTAACTCCCATTTAGATTTAGACTGTGTATTCATTTGAGAGTAAGTACTTACTGTCCTATATCTGGTCCCAAGTTGGCTTGTTTTTGTCTTACAGGGCTGGGGACTGAACAATAAGGGACTTATGCTATTTGACATAGTGCTTCCTTTCTTTTTATTGGTTATTTTGAAGTGGAAGTTGACTGTGTAGCCTTGGCTGGCCAGGAACTTTCTTTGTTGATCAAATTGCCTTTGAACTCAAAGAGATCTACCTGGTTATGCCTCCTGAGTAAACAAACCTTAGGTAAACTAGATAAACAAGACATTTTATCCGAGAGTGTAAAGAAATGGATCTCAACCTGAGAGGCCTTCCTGGAAAATAAGGTGTTCTGTTAGAAGCACAGGAATCAATTTATTTTTATTTGAAAATAAAACAAAAAAACCAAGGTCTCTCTAACCCCAAATGGCCTGGAACCAGCTATGTGAATAAGCCCCAAACTCAAGAGTTCTGCCTCCTGAGTGCTGAGATTAGAGGCATACACCACTATGCCCAGATTTTTTTTTTTTTTTGTAAAATTAGAAGATCTTGGACACCTCCTTACCTCATTAACAGCACACATTCTCGCCACAGAGCCAATGTTATTGGTGATAGTAACTAAAGTAGCTCTCGCCAGATCCTCTTTACTAACCGTTTCTCGCTTCTCCTTATAAATCATATTTCCAAAACTGTCAAAAAAAAAAAACCCAAAGGAACAGACAAGTCAAATCTATTGATAACAATTAATAATTCACATATTAGCTTACGTATCTATGATAAGTCTATACAGTTAGGGTCAAAAGAGCATGAGCACATATGGAAAAGCTCAAAACAAAAATCCATGAGGAATAAGCAACATTTTAAAAAGAACTAAAAGTTAAAAAAAAGCAGACTTTCTTGTTACTATGAAGCAAAGACTTTCATTACATCTATATATTAAGACCAATATACACAAGAAAATTAAAATCATTTTAGGAAGCCAGAAAAAAGTGCACTGACTTGCTTTTAAAGTCAAAATATTGGGAGCTGGAGAGATGGCTCAGTGGTTAAGAGCATTGCCTGCTCTTCCAAAGGTCCTGAGTTCAATTCCCAGCAACCACATGGTGGCTCAAAACCATCTATAAAGAGGTCTGGCGCCCTCTTCTGGCCTTCAGGCATATACACAGACAGAATATTGTATACATAATAAATAAATAAATAAATGTTTAAAAAAAAATAAATAAAGTCAAAATATTGTTAAAGATGATTTCAGCTCTAATGTCAAATCCTTTTCATTCAATACACAAGTATTTATGACATACCAAGCATTATGCTAGACATAAAAGGTACCTCAAGCAGTATATTGCTTAGGTCAGCACTGTTCAATAAAAATATGTGCCACATAGTACATTATCTATTAGCCATATTTGAAAGGGTAAAAATAAAGGTAAAATTAACTAGAAGTGTTCATCTTACTAAAAAGCCAATGTATCTAAATGCTGTCACCTGACTATATGGCATGCATTAACTACATTCCAAGGGCTTGTTGTGCACATCTTGTTGAAGCTATCCTATGGACAAGAAAGATCATATAGCAGAGCCATGTAAGTGTAACAAGATAGACAGACCAAATTACAGGGAGCAATAAAAAGAATAAAGATTGCGTTTTGAGGTAAAAAAAAGCTGAGGTTTTCCACTTTAAAAAGAGAGAAGTAGAAGGAATATTACAGACAGAAGCAACCAAGGTTAATGACCAAGATAAATGTCACACAATAATAATGAAACATGTATGAAATCACAAGCGGCATCACATGTGAAGAGTGCAGAGACGTGCTAAGGAGGCAAAGTCCACTATTACTTCTAGAGGACACTGGATACCCTGACAGCAACAGTCAATCACAACGTAACGCAAATCACATATAAACACAGAGAGGAATTCATGAAGCTCTATCCCTCGAGGATCTAAAGGCAGTTAAAA
Organism: Microtus oregoni; assembly: GCF_018167655.1. Taxonomy (NCBI): domain Eukaryota; kingdom Metazoa; phylum Chordata; class Mammalia; order Rodentia; family Cricetidae; genus Microtus; species Microtus oregoni. The sequence goes on from NW_024543086.1 coordinate 12,591,975, forward strand.
GCTGATGGGGACAGGAGAATGACACATTTTCTTCAGTTACAGAGCCACTGCTATGTTGCCAATGTGCCAATGAGCAACACTAACTAAACTCATTAGGTCATGAAAGGAAACCCAAAACGTAGAAGGGGACTGACTAGCATCAGCACCGCCCAGCTCTGACTAGCTACTTAGAAGAGGATCAATACAAGTAGGAATGGGACAGGAGAGAGTATCAGGGGTAAACATGATAAAAATAAATTATATTAGCCAGTGGTGATGGCACATGCCTTTCAAAGTGAGCTCCAGGATAACCAGGAATACAGAGAAATTCTGTCTCAAAAAACCAAAACAAAATTTATATTTACAAATGAAAACACCACAATGAAACCCATTATGTGTAAAATAGTACACACTAACAAAATTTTAAATTGTTTGGAAAAATTTTATATTAATATAAATATATAACTTTTTAAATGTCTGAAAAGCACAGAAATGCCTTAATCAGGCAAGTTTTCTAACAGAAAGATGTAACATCATAAAGTATCATTTTTCAGCCATTATTTATTCTCTCCCTGTGTGTGTGCATACAGACTAGAAGACAACTTGCAGGAAGTTAGTTCCCTACTTTTACTATGTAGGTTCTGGGGCTCAATCTAAGGTAGACAGGCACGGCAGAAGCACCCTTACCCACTGAACCATCTTATTGGCCCAAGGATGTCATTGCCCTAAGTTAACAAAGAAGCTTTGTTAAAGATGTTTCAGAATTAAAAAGAAATTTTCCCTTCCTGTTTTTGGTTTTTTGATAGTGTCTCATGGTGTGGCCCTGTCTGGCCTGGAAGTTCTTTTGTAGAACTTGGTTGGCCTTGAACTCAAGAGTTTCACCTGCCTCCTAAATGATGGTATTAACAACAGGTGCCACCATGGTCAGATGAGAAGTTTCTTTTTGTTCTGCAGCTCAGGGAATCAAACCCTGATTTGGGCATACTAGGCAAATGTTCCTCCACTGAGAAATATCATCAGCACAAGAAAGTTTTTTTTACAGGGTGCACACAGGGTAAACTTCATAATGAATTTGTTTGGTTGGTTTTTTTGAGACAGGGTTTCTCTGTGGCTTTGGAGCCTGTCCTGGAACTAGCTCTTGTAGATCAGGTTGGCTTTGAATTCACAGAGATCTGCCTGCCTCTGCTTCCTGAGTGCTGTGATTAAAGGCGTGTGCAACCATTACCCAGCGATTTGTTTTCAAGACAGGGTTTCTCTGTGTAGTGCTGAATGTCCTGAAACTCGGTCTGACCTCAAGCTCAGAGATCCACCTGTCTCCGAAGTGCTGGGATTGATGCATGCAACACTACTGCCCGGCTTGAGTCTTTTATTTTTAAACTACTTCAATGTTGAAAACTTAGGCTCTATACAAAGAAATCACCCTTAAACCCCATGACATACTATTTTACAAAAACTAAATAGACAACGTGAATAACTTACCTAGATGCCACAGCCCAACCTGGCAGACCAAATCTTTCATAATCTCCTCCATAAATATCTCGGACCAGTCTATCAGCTTGGGTGCTGTCACCTTTGGATGCCATTTCAAGAGCCTCCTCAAAACTTTCACAGCCAGTCAATAAACTGCATAAACCAAGAAAGGTGCCCCCTCCAAGGCTAAATAAAGCAAAATAAGATAATCTTGTTAAATTGCATTTACATGTTATTTTTTTTCCAACGTAAAAAGATAACATTCATTTATTGAATAAAAACAGATGGAAAACATGGTAATTACTAAATGTAAACATAATAAAAAAGAAAAACTACTTAGGAAGACCAGACCTGCCATCTCAAAGGCTAAGTCTGCTGGAAAGAAAAACCCCACCTGGAATCTAATGGCTTTGTAATTGCTAAAAATATACTACTGTGTGTGCATTAAAAGAAATACTAATAATAGTCTGGTGAGATAATGCATGCTACAATTGTCAGCACTAAAGAAGCTGAGACAAGAGCTGGAGTTTTGGGTCAGTCTGTCCAACACAGAAAGACTCAAAAAGGATGTCTACGTCCTAAAAATATCAAACAAGGAGGGAAATCTGTGCTTTAAATTCTCAAGAAATGACTCTGTGAAGGCTTACTTAGTTGCCCAACTGGGCTGAAATCAATTCAGCTAGTCTAACATGAACCAGACAAATACTTAGAGAGAAAGTATATATCCAGATGATAATCACATTAATGATAAATTTATTCGGTACTATTCTCTTATCATTTTGGATATGCCCAGGAAATGTAATTGTGCAGTTCTAGTCTTTAAATGCAAAATCTTTGCTTGCTAGACTCTCCTAAATTTCTTATTTTTTTCAGTTAACAAAAACAAGAAATGTTTTGTACAATTACTGGTTAATGACAGCACAAAAGTAGGCTTTTAAAGGACTACCACTATTAGAGTACTAATGCACTTAAGTATTTCAACGGCACTACTGCTTTAAAATTAACTCCCCCTTTATAAACCCATCTAAAATATCTCAAAATTTTTGCTCACATAGTTAAACAGGCATTGCCACCTATCCTCAAAAGTTAATGAAATACATAAGAGAAAGTCTTGTAAAACCCTTCACATTCATATTTCAGATTATTAAAAAGTTATGGTATACCTAAAAACAATATATTCTATAAGGAGTTCACATTAAATTCATCCTAAAAATTAACTACAGGGCTCAAGAGGAGGCTCCAAGGTTAACTGCTCTTGCAGAGGCCCTCGACTCAGTTCCCACCATCCCTTTTGGGCTGCTCACAACTACCTGTACCTCAGTTTCGGGGATCTGACAACTTTGGCCTCTATAGACAAATGCACAAATGTCTTGCACATTAAATTCACATACATATAAATAAAAATAAGCACAAAATAATTAGCTACCCCACTACCTAATATTGTAGTTTAAATGCAAATCTATATAGTACAAGGCAAGTTTTATGCTTAAATATAAAAATTGAAATTTTTTTTTAAAAAGGAAAAATGCTACAGAAATTAAGCAAAAATATAAAGATAATGTAATTCTGAAGTCAACAGAATGCTGACTACCACTGCTAGTTCTGTTAAACCCAGGAAAAAACATGGTGGCAGATGCCTTTAATCCCAGCACTCAGAAGGCAAATGCAGATAGATTCAAGGCCAGCCTGGTCTATGGAGTCTATGGAGTGAGTTCCAGGACAGGCTCCAAAACTACAGAGAAACCCTGTCTTGAAATAAACAAAACAACACAAAAGAAAAAAAACAAAAAACCCAAAAATAAATCTTACAAAAAGAGATCTGCAGCACTTTAATTTATTCATCTTTTTAAAAACATTACTTTATGTGTTTCAGTGTTTTGCTTGCACACATGTTCTGTACCATGTGTATGGCTAGTGCCAGCCAAGGTTACAACCTCTGGAACTGGACTTAAAAAAGGCTGTGCGCTGCCATGTGGGTGTTGAAACTGAACCTGGGTCTTCTGCAATAGCAAGGTCTCCTAACAACTGAGCTATCTCTCCAGCTCCCTATATATTTTGCTGCTGCACAAAAATGTATTTATTTATTTTTCTGGTAAAATAAAGGAACTAGCGATATACTGATACAGCTGGGGGCCCAATTCAGTGTAGCATACTTACCTAGCAACAGTACAAGGGCCTATGTTTGATCTCTAGCACCAAAAATAAATAGACGGACAGATAAATAAAACAAAATACATCCCAGAACTTTTATGCATAAAACATGACGAAGAATGTAATCAGACCAAAAAGATTTCTACCTTGTTCCAGTCACTCTTTTATAGTTGTCTTTGGAATGAACTGCTAAAATACTGACTCCTGAGCCAATATTCACTACCAGCAGTGGATAAGGATCATCCAGGTTAAAAGGCATCTTTTGGCATCGCTCAGGTTCTGAGGCATTAGCAAAATAATAGCATTCTGCTTGTCCATTGAAACTGACAGAATCTATATACAGTAAGCCCTTTACAAGGCAGTCAAGTTCATCCAGTTTGTGCAGGTGGAGGTTTCCAATCTGGAAGAAAAAACAAAAATCAAGAATTTTTAAAATCAAACAAATATACTTGGTTTAACTATATTGAATAGTTTTCATAGATTTTATAAAACTTCAGTATTTTTTAAGGTACTGCAGCTTTTCCTTATTTAGGGTCAAAAATCTATCAAGGATTTTACTTAATCTACTAGTTCTCAGTGAAGGCAGCATCACCTGGGTATTTTAGATTTCAGTGGATGAAGTGGAGGCATGAGTAAAAGAGACACACTGACTACTCTTCTAGATGACCGGAGTTCAACTCCAGCACCCACATGGCAACTCCAGGGACTCTGATACTTTTTTCTGGTCACCTTTGTCACTAGACATGCACATGGTATATAGACTTACATGCAGGCAAAACACCCATGTACATAAAATAAAAACAAACCACCACAAAATTAAAAAAAGAAAAAAATTTAGTGGACAGGGTTATGGAATGGTAGATATTTGTTATACACAGGACAGTTATGCAAACTTCAAAAATCACCTCACCTCTGAGTTACTTGACTATTCTGACACACATTAATTTTATTTATCAATGCACACAAACATAAGGTATTGTTCATAGTTTTAATGTATATATTAATTTGCTAGGCCAACATTCCAAAATACTGAATTACAGGTGAATTACAGGTGATAAATCTCCAAATACGGAAACACAATATCCCCTCAATAGTTCTCTTGCCATATATACTATAACCTAAAGGACAAGAGGTGCATACTAATATAACTTATTATAGGAGATGGCTAAGAGATAGCTAATATGAATATAAAAACGCCGGGCAGAGTTTGAGGCCAGCCTGATCTACACGGAGAAATCCTGTCTCCAAAAAACAACAAAACCAGCCCCTGACCCCAAAAACAACAACAAAAAGAAAACAAATGTAAAACAGCCAAAGTAAGACTACCAGATGCACTGGGCTTTTCTCATGTACCACATTCCACCAACATACTGAAATTTGGGGAATGTAGACAGCCCATAGTTGTTAAAATGTTCCAATTAAAAATCTAGTCATGTACATATGCTTCAGGGAAAATGAAATTAAGGAACACCATAGATCAGCAGTTCTCAACCTGTGGGGCCCATCCTTTGTGGGAGGGGTCAAAGAATCCTTTTAAGGATTGAATCAGACATGTTGCATATCAGATATTTATATCATGAATTATAACAGTAGCAAAATTACCGTTATGAAGTAACAATTGAAATGATTTTATGGTTGGGGTTTACCACAGGATGAGACACTGTATTAAAGGGTATCAGCATTGAGAAGGTTGAGAAACACTGTTTAGAAGCCCAGAATTATATTTACAATTGAATATTCTCATTAATTTTTGGTTTTCAAGTAATAGACACCTACTGTGCGAAAATCTTTCTCAAACTTGTAAGCACCGCCTCCTGTAGCACTCAGCACCGTTTGTAAGGTTGAGAAGTTTTTATCTCTCCCCATTTGGATAAAAGTAGGCAGGTCCTGGGTTGGAAATCTGATAAAGTGCAAGTTCCCTCTTCGTCCGAAAAGTGTTAAGTCCTTCAGTTCAAGGTGTACGTCCCGAATGCCAGTAGATCCATATGCTACGTTAGAAGTCAAATATTTCCGAATGCTTTTTAAGCTCTCAACTTCCTCCTGTTCTTCCTCTGCTGTGATATCGATAGGCTCAAAATATGAGAGCTTCACTAGAGTTCCCCCAATGTCCATGCCAAACCATGGGAAAGCTGTGAATCAAAAAAAAAAAAAAAAAAAAAAAAAGACACACACACACACACATATATATAATGATTGTGGGGAAACTAGAATGGTTAATTAGCCACAAACTTCATTTACTCTTTAAGTAGTAACCTTAATGGCTAAGACTTACCTACCACATATAACTCATTTTTCCTTCAGTTGTACTTGTATACTTTTGTTCCCCTTGGATTCATTCTTTTTTTTTGAGACAGGGTTTCTCTGTAGCTTTGGAGCCTGTATTGGAACTAGCTCTGTACACCAGGCTGGCCTCAAACTCACAGAGATTCATCTGTCACTGCCTCCCAAGTCCTGGGATTAAAAGTGTTCATCACCATCACTGCCCAGCTATTTGTATACTTTCTAAAAACTTACATGATATTGAGACATTGCCCAAGACTTTTAAATTCTTTATCTGGTATGCACTCCATTCACCCATTAAATGCTTACTTATCATGTGACTCCGGTGACAAGAAGAATTTAAACCCATCAGTTATCACTAGGATTTGAAAATTATTGTTCTGATTTTAAAAGTTATTTTTTTATGTGTATGAGTGTTTTGCCTTTGTGCTTGTATGTGGTTGGTACCCAAGAAAGTCAGAAGAGGGCATCTGGTACAGATAGATAGATGGTTGTGAGCTGTCATATGGGTGCTGGAAATTGAAACTGGGTCCTGCACAGTCCCTCTATAAAGATTTTAATGTACTAAAACTAGGGGCTAAGGAGAGGGCTCAGTGGCCAAAAGATCTTGCTGTAAAAGCAGAAGGATGTCAGAACTCCCAAAACAGATGTAAAAGACAGGACACAGCACATCGACTGAGCACCTGTAAGCCCAGTGGCAAAGGAAGATAGGAAAAGTACACGCCTTTAATCCCAGCACTTGGGAGGCAGAGGCAGGTGGATTTCTGTGAGTTCAAGTTCAGTCTACAAGAGTTCCAGGACAGGCTCTAAGGCTACAGAGAAACCCTGTCTTGAGAATTCAAAAAAAAAAAAAAAAAAAAAAAAAAAAAGAAAGAAAGAAACCAAAGAAAATAAAAGTACATGTCTCAAAGTAAGGTAGAAAGGCAAAAGGACTAGCATTACATGACCATGTATGCTTGCCTACGTTCATACAACACAAATGTACGCATACATACACGCACACACACAAAAACTGAAGTGGGTAAGGCTACATAGAGAACCTTGTCTCCAAAAAATAAATAAATAAATAAATACCAACACCACAAAAGACTGGCCTACAATCACATCAGGTAACCAATGGAAAAACTATCTTCTTAAATTGAAACTTTGGAGGAATAGAGTAATGGCTCAGTGATTAAGCACTTGTTACTTTTCCAGAGTTCTGCAGCTCACAATCACCTGTAACACCAGTTCCATGAGACTCAACACTGTCTACACACACACAAATAAAATGAAATTTTTCTTCGCTCATTCAACATGTTAATTTTCTTTGTTACATATGATTAACTATACTGGACTGCCTATATAAGGACAAGCACATATGTGCTAAGAGTAATATTCAGGTTTAGGACTTCAACTAACTGGGCTATGTGGCTCTGGGAGTAAAATGCGATGCTTCTTTCAATGTAGAGAATGCTAAAAAACAAAAATTAGCCTACCCAAAGGCAAAGTCCTAATATATATAGTTAGGCAACTATGAGAAAGAATTAAGCTGAGAAAATAGCCAAGCACAAAAAACCTGCATGGTAAGGAAAGAAACTTACTCTTGAATCTATAGACTATTTCAGGCGCCATTTATTTTTGCCACAAGAAAGTATACAGTTTGGCTGAACATCAGAAAGCTTTATAAAGTAGCAATATACAGAACATAGAGTTTAAGAGGCACTTACTAGCAGGGCAGTGGTGGCCCATGCCTTTAATCCTAGCAGTTGAGAGGCAGAGGCAGAACTCTGCAAGGCCAGCCTGAGCTACAAGACAGCCAGAGCTACACAAAGAAACCCTATCTCGAGAAACAATAAAAACAAAACAGAAAAAGCAGATGGATCTGAGTTCAAGGCCAGCCTGGTCTACAGGATAAATTCTAGGACAGCCAGGGTTACACAAGGAAACCTCATTTCGAAAGAAAAAAAAAAAAAGCACTTAAAAAACTAAGGTGCCTGGCAAGTAGAAAATCAAAACTATTTAGGTATTATTTGAAAATTACAGGTTTCTGGGCTCTCACTCCAAGGTGTTGGGCTGAGATGGTTCAGCAATTAGGAGTGTTTGCTACTCTTCCAGATGACTCGAGTTCAGTTCTCAGCACCCACTCCAGGGGGCTCAGAAGTGCCAGTAACTCCAGCTCCAGGGAATGTGACACCTGCTTCTGGCCTGCAGGCACCATTTATGTATATGGTACAGGTAGGCTCCCAAGCACAGTTCAGTTGGCAGTGCTGCATAAAGCATTGGCTAGTTGCATACCTGCAATCCCAGTACTCTGTAGGTAGAAGCAAAAGGGTCAGAGGTTTGTCATCCTAGGTAAAAAGAATGTGGTATCACTAAGAGCTGCTTTAAGTTCAGAAAATCTAGCATTTCTTCTTTGAGAAATTCATTCATGGTCTAAAGAGCCCTGCTTAAAGAGGGAAATCATGTATAAAGTTACAGGTCATTTTCCTGTCCCATCTCCACTAATGCTTCCAAAGCAATATAGTGACAGTAGACATTTATTATCAAGTGCTTGAACAAATTCTTCTGTACTTCATGGTTTTAAAAATTGTCTTTTGGCCTTTTTGGAGGTTGGATTATTTTAATGGTAGTCACAACTATTTTTTTTCTTGTACTTCAGAGTTCAAATAAACAGAACTGTAATGTACAGAGGAGGGACAACCATATATCAATTATTCTGCTACAAAGAGATTTTTGGTTACTTTCAATACCTAAGTATAAGCCAGATGGTGGTGGCGCATCGCTGCCCACCCCCACCTCGCCTTCCCCATATGACTTATGACTTTTAAATTTATTTATTTATTTATTTATTTACTTTGTTTTTTTTGAGATAGGGTTTCTCTGTGTAGCCCTGACTGTCCTGGAACTGGTTCTGCAGACCAGGCTGGCCTCAAACTCACAGAGATCTGCCTGCCTCTGCCTCCTGTGTGCTGAGATTAATAAAGGCATGAGCCACCACTGCCTGGCAACCACTAAAAAAGCAGAGAAAATGAGTTTGCTGAAAGATGTCACGTGTTCCCAGATGCACTAGTTTTTTGGAGCAGGGTCTCCTGCTATACAAGAACCGAGAAGACAAATGTGCTTTTCCATGCTAGCCTAGGGCTCATTAGTTTAATCGGGAAAATGTAAACCTAAACCTTCACCGTTTCTCTGGCTTTCTTTTTGCTTTTTCTGTTCTTGCTTTTTTGAGACAGGGTTTCATCATGTAACTCCAGCTGGCCTGGAATTTGTTTTGTAAACCAGGTTGGCTGGCCTCAGAACTCTTGAGAATCACAGGTCCCTTGAACTAACGCAAACCTTTTTTTAAAAAAAATTGTTAATGTATTTCATAGGCAGATAATCTAAAATTAAAACAATAATAAACTTGTGTTTCCCAAGTATTTATTTAGACTATGCCCTGTAGGTGGGATGGAAACGACACTGAACTTTGAGCGACTCCGTGGAGAATGCTGAAAAGTTACTGAAAAGTTCAGTCTCCCTCATCTTTAAACAATAAAAATTCACATTTCAGTAACTGTTTCTTCTAGACTGCTTTTGAAGCTGCTTCCGTGAGGTTTACAGGACCCCTCAATGGGAGCAGGCAGGGAAGGTGTTCAGAGCCCGCTTTCTAACTTGATCTGGGCGGGGGGAGCAGTCGGGAGGATAGCCTGGAACACTAGAAACCATAAAACCTCGGGCTAAGACAGAGCACGGATCCCCACACCCTAGCTTGCAGAGACCGAAGGAGCAACAGTCCCAAGGACCGAACCAATGAATAAAGCAACTGCAGAAATTAAAGACTTTTAAAAGGCAGCTTGTGAAACTTGAGGTGCTCTTTGACAGCACGGTTAGAGCCTTCGCAGTCTATGAATGCACGATTACAGAAAAAGCTCAAGGTATGTACCACGACATTAATGTGCTTCGAACTGGGTAGTTGAAATATAGGTTTTTTTTTTTAAAAAAGTCTTCTTATCTGCTTTCGAAAACACAAACCAATTGCTATTCTAATTGCCAAGGCAATTTACCTATTGGGAGACCACACGCACAGGCGTTGAAAAGGTCCAATGGCAACAGAAGACAACTCCCAGGAACCTACCTGGACTTCAAGGACACGCGCAGAAATCAGGAAAAAAAAAAAAAATGAAAAGGTACCAACCCCTAACTGGGAGCCCCGACCACCTTTCCGCCTTGACACCAAGACTGGACCGATGTGCAATCCCGTTTGGTAAAACCCGAGTCAAAAATCTCCCGTGCACCTCCCAGATCCTCTCCAGGAGCAAGTGGGAGCAGAGGGCTGGGGGGCGGCAGAAGCTCCAGGCGGGCGTGCATGGGGGTAGGGAAGCGCGCCGCCTGCAACCTGGGGCTGCTGCGATCCTTCCCTTCCCTCCCTGGCGGGCGCCCGCGAACAACCCCCAGATCAAAGCAGGCCGCTCCGCCCGAGGCTCCCAGGGCCGCCTTCCCAACCCGCGGGTCCCGGCTCCCATCTTACAGGGTTTTTTGGCATCCTTGATCTTCATGGCGTCGGCCTAAGGCGCGAGGAGTAGCCTCGGGTGCAGAGCGCAGCGAAGACCAGGGAACACTCCGGAGCAGGTCGGGCCGCGCGGCGAGGCCCGGCCGGCCGGTTCCTCCCCTCAGGCCGGGCGGGGCGGGCCTAGGGCGGGGCGGCGGCGCCTGAGGCGACGGGCGGCCCACGGGGCGGCCCCGCAACGGGCGGCCGGGACCGAGCGAGCTGGGGAAGGCCGCGGGCCTCTCCGCTCCGTGGCCCCCCGCAGCCGCTCCAAACAAAAGGCCCCGGTCCCCCGAGCCGCCGCCGCCACCACCGCCACCGCCGCCGCCGCCGTACTAAGAAATAGCCCGCCCAGGCCCAGCGCCCACGTGACTCAAGCCCCCTCGCCTCACTCTCCGCGAGGTTGCTAGGAGTTGTAGTTCTCTGCAGCGTGAGGCTCTACTCTCCTGCGGCAGATGCGCAGACAGACTACAAAGCCCAGGATGCCTCGGGACCCCCTTTTCTAAACCCCCCCCCTCCGCTTCCGGAGATCGCCTCAGAGTGGTCCCAGCGGGAAGGAGGCGGGGCTTTAGTCACGCCAGCAAGAAGGCTGCCAATGGTGGTAGCCGTGGGCGGTCCGGGCAGTTCCCGGGCTCTGGTCTCTGAAGAGAGGGGCTGTGAACTCTGTAGGCGCTGTCATGGCTGTCATTCAGTCTCCGATCTTTCTCTCTGAGGGTTATTGTGCCAAAAGTCAAAGGTCCAAACCACTGAGTGCGTTTGATGACTTAAAGTCATTTACGAGGGAACCCACTAAAGGAACACTTTGAATATTGGGGTTGGTATGATGTCGTTATGATGGTGACATTTTACTACACGAGTATTATTTACTGTAGTCTTGCAGCCTTCTGAGTGAGCCTCATCCAATTCTTATATATTGTGAAGTTACAGCAGGAACGGGGCAGCTGAAACACTTAAAAGTTGCAGGGCGGTGGTGGCGCTCGCCCTTAATCCCAACTCTCAGGGAGGCAGAGGCGGGTAGAGCTCTGTAAATTCCAGGTTAACCTGGTCTACAAAGCAAATTCCAGGACAGCTAGGGCTACACAGAGAAACCCTATCTCTAAAAAAAAAAAATTTTAAAGAAAAAAACAAAACTTGGAAAGCACATCCTCTTTGCCCATGTTCCACGTTCCTCGCAGGGTCTCTCTAGTTCACTTTTTACAGAGAGGAAAGGGACTTTCTGAGAAGAGAATTAGATGCACCAGTTCTTAGAATAAACTCAGGACACCCTTTTCTCTGTGCCTCTTGTGGTTTGAGACTGTCCACCAGGAAAGGAAGAGATGGTATCATCGAGGACCTGGGCTCTCCTCCCCTCTTATCTATTAGATGGCACGGAATTCAGTGATCGACAAGATAGGGTTTGGTTTGAGAGTAGGCATTGAAATGGCTGGAGTTGTGTACTTCAGAGTGCTTGCGGGGAGCTGGCCCTGGAAGATAGCATTCCAAACAACTTTTTTAAAAAAAATATTTAATTTTATTTTATGTGCATTAGTGTATTGTTGTGAAGGTATCGGATCTGATGAAACTGGAGTAACAGTCGTGAGCTGCCATGTGGGTGCTGGGAATTGAATCAGGATTCTCTGGAAGAGCAGCCAGGGCTCTTAACCACTGAGCCATCTCTCCAGCCCCCAAGCAGCTTTTTAAATGGGCGAGCTCTACTGCCCCGTCTCTGGATTGCTATGGTTTGGGGACAGTTTCTCTAAGCCACAGCTCGCATTAAGCCTTCGTTTCTCAATGCAGTAGTGTGAGCAGGTGGGGTCTTGGGGAAGTGATTGAGTAATGGAGACAACAACCCTGAGGAATGGATTAGTGCCTTTCTCTAGAAACTGCATTCCACCCCATGTGACTGGGCTAGATCTTACGGGAGTGACTTGGGTCTGGCAGGTCTGGTTTCATGACTGAGAACTGACGGATATAAAAGCTAGCTCTGGGGTTCTTCACATTCCCTCCCTTGTTCTTCTCCCATGGGTGTCACCTCCCATGAAGTTTTGTCAGAACATCCCTGACTCCAAAGCTGTATGCTACTCCCCCCCCCCCCCATACACACACCATACCAAATCTCAAATATTTTGATATGAGCAACACAAGGCAGATTGAAACAATTGATAAAACAGGGGAGGGGCGGGGGGAGGATCCTGGCCCTTGGGAGGCAAAGACAAGTGGGTCTCTGTGAGTTCAAAGACAGTCTGGTCTACAGAGGGAGTTTCAGGACAGCAGCCCGGGCTACCCAGAGAAGCCCTGTCTTGAAAAACCAATATATTTAAACTCAAACTTGAAGTCCCGGGATTTTAACGTTTTTAGTGCTTCCCACAACTAGGGGAAACCAGCACTGGAAACCCCTCTGCAGTGCCCCTTTGCTGAGGAGGAAATTCACTTTGGTGGATAGGCCTTTAGCTCCATTGGTAGCTGTCCTTAAAGAAGCTGCCCAAGAGGCCCTGCCGAATTAAGCCCCACTCATGAGTTTTGGTGCCTCCAGTTCCTCCTGACATAATGGGTTCAAACAAATAAAGAACATTTTTGGTTTTTTGAGACAGTGTTTTCCTGTGTAGCCTTGACTATCCTGGAACTCACTCTGTAGACCAGGCTGTCCTCAAATTCAGAGATTCCTGTGCCTCTGCTTTGTAGGAGTAAAAACATGTACCACCACTGCCTGGCAGTTTAATAGAAAGAAAGAAAGAAAGAAAGAAAGAAAGAAAGAAAGAAAGAGAAAGAAAGAAAACTTGTTTTCTGCCTTTGTTCATACCCCAGGACTTTTTGTTTTGTTTTTTTAAATAAATTTGTGTGATAACCAGTTTTGGTGGGAATACAACCTTACCAGAAAAGCCATTGTTTACTCTTAGCCCTGGAAATTGCTGACTAAACAAAACAAATCAAAACTTTGCTTGCTGGATATGCTTTAATCCTAGCGTTTGGGAGGTAGAGGCAGGCAGATGTCTGTGAGACCAACCTGGTCTACAGAGTGAGTTCCAGAATAGCCAGGGCTATGTAGAGAGTCCTGTGTCAAACACACAACAAAAAGTTTTGCTTTATATGTAACAGAAAGACACAATACTGGGATTCTTTCTTCTTTTTTTTATTATTTATTTATTTTATTGGTATTTTGCTTATTTGTATGTTTGTGTTAGGGTGTCAGATCCCCTGGAACTGAAACTACAGACAGTTGTGAGCTGTCATGTGGATGCTGAGAACTGAACCAAGGTCCTCTGGAAGAGCAACCAGCGCTCTTAAATGCTGAGCCATCTCTCCAGCCCCTGTTTTGTTGTTTGTTTTTCATGACAGGGTTTCTCTGTGTATCCCTGACTATCCTTTGGAACCAGCTTTGTACCTTTGAACTAGCTCCGTAGAGGCTGCTGTTCCTCAAACTTCCAGAGGTCTGACTGCCTCTGTTTCTTTAGTGCTTGGATTAAAGGTTTGTGCCATAAACACCCAGCAACACTGGGAGTCTTTAGCTGAAAGACACACCTAGACTGTGTTTTGCATATATTTTGCACTTTTGTTTTGTTTTGTTTTTCAAGACAAGGTTTCTCTCTGTAGCTTTGGAGCCTGTCCTGAAACTAACTCTGTAGATCAGGCAGGCTGGCCTCCAACTCACAGAGATCCACCTGCCTCTGCCTTCCGAGTGCTGGGATTAAAGGCATGTGCCACCACTACCCAGCTCACGCCCAGACTGTGATAGTCAGGATGCTTAGGCGTAGTAATAGGTTACAGTTGTGCAGCATGGAGTCTACAGACCTAGCTCCAAAACCTCTTTCCCAGAGCAAGGTGTAAGCCCATCTTGTACAAAAACCAGGAAGAAATGGACCACTCAATGAGCATATAGATTCTGTTGTCCCAAATAAAAAAAAATTTTTTTTGAAAATTAGATTATTAAGCACCTTTAAGAGGACCAGTGAGATGACTCAGTGGCAGGAAGGCCAGGCCTGATAACCCAAGTTTAACTCCCTGGGCCCCACGAGGTAGAAGGAGAGAACTGATCCCCCAGGTTGTCCCACTGTGACACAAACAGCTCTTCCCAGCAAACACCAACACAGAATTAATAAGTAAATACATGAGAGTTTTTTTTTTTTTAAATTAAAGAACCTTCATGAGTCATGTCACCTGGGAAAACACGCCAATGCCAGTTCTTCTAGTCATTTATGTCTTTGGAGGGGGAAGAAAGGACTATAAAGTTCAGAATCTAAAGAGTTGTGAAGGCCTGCTCAGGCTCTATAATAACTCAGGAGATAAAATTAAGCCACCACCATTCCTTAACCTAGTGTGAAGGACAAGCGCATTCCAAGGAAATGACTGCCCATTAGATTTTACTCAAATATTCCTCTGTGGAGGACGTTTTCTGGTTTTTTGTTTTTGTTTTTGGATTTTCCGAGACAGGGTTTCTCTGTAGCTTTTTTTGGTTCCTGTCCTGGAACTAGCTCTTGTAGACCAGGCTGGCCTCGAACTCACAGAGATCCACCTGCCTCTGCCTCCCGAGTGCTGGGATTAAAGGCGTGCACCACCACCGCCTGGCAGGAGGAGGACGTTTTCTGACGTTTGCTCATCCTTCCCAGAATAGATAAATGTCTTTTACACCCTGCCCAGATGAACTCAAAAGTCCTTCTTGAGAATTAAACTTCTTCACAGCCTCAGAAGCACCTCAGAGGACCAGGCATGGTGGTCCGTGCCTTTCATCCCAGCCCTCAAAAGGCAGAGGCTGGTAGATTTGTGTGATCTCACCATCTTAGACTACACTGTGAAAGCCTGTTTCAGACAAGAACAGAAGAGAGAAAGAAACCACAAAACATCTGCAAAATCTTGTGATTGCCTTTAAGTTCCTTAGCAACCCTTTAGGGCTAATAGCTTCAGGTGGTTGGAGGAGGGATGGACAGGAGGAGCATGCCTGATGCTGGCCTCCAGCCTAATCCAGGTCTTGTCTCACAGGAAGAAGGAAGAGAACCCCTGACATCTGTGTCCACCTACCACGCACACGATGAAGCCCTAACTTGAATTCAAGTCTTATTCCCATCACTTGGTAATTGTCAGGTCCAAAGGAAACTCAAATTCCCCCAAACTGTAGGAGGATGTCTGGCAGTTAGATAAAAGCCAGCATTCCTCAGGAACTTGTGCGGCCAGTTCTGTCACCAAAAAAAGTCATTTCTCTTACCTAGGGCAAAGGGACGTATGGCTCTTAAATACCACATACCTGTGGTGCCTAGCAGCATGTCAAGGTTCATGCTAGCCTCCAGGCTTGCTCAGTCCCTACATACAAGTCCTTGTTTATAGTTTCAGTGTCCCCCCAAGGCCAGTCTCCTTCACTTCAACTCTACTTATAACCCAGCTAGTCTCACTCTTCCCTATGCTCCTGCCGTTCTCACTTGATTTTCTCTCTTTTCTTCCTTCTTCCCCTGCTCTGCTCCCCTCTCTCCCGGGTAGCCCTGGCCTTGTCCAGTCTGCTAGCCGTGTTCAGTCCACTTTATCTCTCTGCTCTGGACTCTTCCAGGTGCTCCTTGCTGTTCTCTCTCACACACATCTGCAATAAAACCTTCCTCTACCATTGAGTGGTCATGTCCTCATTTTCCACAGTAATAAATATGGGCAGATTGCTTTATATCTGACTCTCATTGAGAAGAACAGTACGCATGTTTCCTGGGGTTGAGATGAGATTGAAGGAGAACATACCAAACAAAGTGCTGGACACACGGTCTGTCCTGTAGATAGAGATCAGTAAGTGCTTACACTGCTACTTCTATTGCTATGCTTATTGCAATAATAGGGAGGGAAGCTGCAGTATTTAGACCAATGATTCTTGACCTTTGGGTCGTGACCTGTTTGGGTCAAATATCTCATATATCAGATAGTTACAGTATGATTCATGACAGTAACAAATTACAGTTATGAAGTAGAAACAAAAATAACTTTATGTTTGGGATCCCGACAATGTGAGGAACTGTATTAAAGGGTCAAAGCATTTGGAAAGTTGAGAACCACTGATTTAGACAGCTTGTCCAAAGCATCTATTTGAGGGGACCCCACTCCAAAAGGTTCTTTTGAAATAATTTTCACCTGAGATTCTGCATTTGATCTTTAGACCATTTTTATTTACATTTTTATAGATACTTTTTTTTTTCTAATATACTGAAGACCAAGCTTTCTGAAGGGAATGGCTTTCCTACCTGATTGGCCCTGGGGGAGTAGGACAGTTTGCGATTTCTCAGAGATTTCCTATGTTGTAGCTACCACCCTCAGAGTGGAAGATAACCACCCATCAGAGGAATTCTCAGTACAGTTTTATTACTTATGTGTGTGTGTGTGTGTGTGGGGGGGTGTAAATCAGGTTCCTAAGCCTCTAGGTGTAAAACTGGCAACTTAGAACTTTGAATGGTAGGCAGAACCTTTTCTTTCTCTTCTGTATTCTCTTGGTACCCCAGCCCCCACACAACACTAGATGGATTATGCCATTTTATTGAGTGAGAGCCAAGATCTCTGATCTGGCATTCTCCAAAGGATATCACCATCTAAGAGGATTCCCTGGCTGGTTCTCTGAGTCACAGATTCTCCACCCACCCAGGTCTTTGGGCTGTGACCAGCTGCCTCTTTGATAGTATCAGCCTGGAAGCCAAGGGGAAAGTGAGGATACACAAACCTTGTGATAGGATGGCCATGGGTCATGGGAAAAGAGAAAAAGTTAGGAACAAAAAAACCAAGGGAACCTGGGCAACTTCGGGACAGAAGCAGTACCAGCTCCTGTGACTAGACACAGTGGACCTGTGGCTCCCACAACTTCATACTTAAAGGTTTGAACCATGTACCATGTGAAATACTAGTCCTCTGTTTAAATATGGGACAGCCAGATGGGCTCTGCTCTGTGCCATGGAAGGGAAGTACTGATCTTTGAATATTGAGAGTCCTCGTCTTAGATCAGCCATGGAATTGCTGTAAGACCCCTGGAAAGTCCTTTCTCTTCTCTGGGCATAAAATTATCCATGTACAAAATGAGGGGTTAAAGGTTTTTTTCTTTCATTTTCTTTGTTTTTTGAGACAGGGTTTCTCTGTCTAACAGTCCTAGCTGTCCTGGAACTAGCTCTTGTAGACTAGGCTGGCCTTGCACAGAGAGAGATCTGCCTGTCTCTGCCTCCAGTGTTTTGGGATTAATGGTGTGCACCACCACACCCTGGGTGCACTTTTGCCTTTCCAGAACAGTGTAATACTTATTCACTCAGGCCAGTCTTTAAGATTTTACTAGCGCTCCTAGGAGTGTCAGATGACCCATAAAGTCTCACCACCATGACGGCTTAACGTGACCTGAACAAGGACAACGATGGACTTGCAAAGTGGACAGGAGAAAAGTTCACAAGGCCTCAACCGGACGTAAAGAACTGCAGGCAACTAAGGAAGGCTGAAAGCAGGAGAAATAGTCTTTCCCTTAGGAAAAGCACATCAATTGGTTCGCTAATGCAAAATGTTCAGCCCTGAAAACCGACATACTAGTATACATTATACAGACGGACTGGGTGATATTAGGAATATATATGTATATACATATATCCATGTAATAGTAATTCATGACAAAAGAGGCAATGACTTTGAAAAAGAGAAAAGAGGGGTATATAGAAGAGTTTGGAGGGAGGAGAGACAAGGGGTTAATGATGTAACTCTATTATAATCTCAAAGACGAAAGAAATAAAATGTCACTAGTGCCATTGAGTCTGACTTGTCATCTAGGTTTTGGTTTCTCTGTCCTTCCTCAGCCCCCATGCCTCCCCTCCCCCCAGCATCTTCTCTTTTCCAGCATGGCCTCGAAACTCTTCCCAGCAGACTGAGTGTGGGAGCTGGGAAGAGCACCTAAATGGACCAAGAGATTGTTTTCCTGTCTCAATGCTTCTTGTCTAGGAACCATAATAAATCTAGTCCATCTGGCAAAAAGAGAGAGGAAGTATGGTACATCCTCATTTTGCTTCTGCTGAGTGGGTATTTGTAGGCAGTGGATTAGACTTTTGATGACTATGAAGTCATCACATCACACACACACACAGACACCACACACACACCACACACACACACACCACACACATAAACCACACACATACACCTCACACACACACACACACCACACACATACACCACACACATACACCTCACACACACACACCACACATATACACCACACACACACACACATACACACCACACACATACACCTCACACATACACCACACACATACACCTCACACACACACATACACACCACACACACACACCTCACACACACACACCACACACATACACCACACACACACACACACACACACACACACACACACACTTCAAGGTGGCCTAGATCAAACTGAGGTCAAGAACATACTGCAGTCAGCCTTTGGAGGCATAAACTCAAATCATCATCATAGTGTAAGAGATATCAAGTGTCACTTTTTTTTAAAATTTATTTTGTGTGTATGGGTGCTTTGCATGTATGTCTATGTACCAGTGCGGTGTCTGGTGTCCACAGAGGCCAGAAGAGAGAATCAGATCCCCTGGAACTGGAGTTGTGAGCCCTGATGCGGGTGCTGGGAATCTCACGTGGAATCTCTAGAAAAGCAGCCAAGGCTTTTTTACCACTGAGCCATCTCTCCAGTCATCTTGATAGTGAAAGCACAAATATTTTCAGTGCCAAATGTTAATCAAGCTTTGACCACGTGCCACTGTAGGGCATTTCCTCAGGGTAGAAAAATAAAAGAAAGAGAAACAACAACCAAGCTAACAAATCGACAAACAAGAACGGACGATAATAAATGACATGAAGGGAACCCCGTGTGTGCCGGAGAGGATCTGGGGCTGTGGGGTTTCAACTGGGACCCACGAAACATGCTGGAGAAGCGTGTGCCTGGTGCTAGAAGAACCAATGGGCAGGGAGTGTAGGGTAAGGGGCAAAATGGTAGAAGGTGAATTCAGACAGCTGAGCAAGCAGGGCCTCGAAGGCCACTGAAGGGTTTCAAGCATGGGGACAATGTTCCTTCTTGGTGAAGAATGTGGATTGGAGAAGAGCCATGACATGTATCTGGTTGTCCCCTGCATGATCCTGCTTGTATGGAACCAGTCACCCCAGTTGGGGGCCTAGAAGCACAGCCAATTATGTAAGGTCTTGAACCAGTGGCAGCCTCATCCGGTAAGGAAGCATTTTGATCAAGAACATCATTTAGCCAATGCTATTGAGTTCCTAGGATGTCAGGGGGTAGGGATGTGGTCACGCACAGGATAAAGGCTCGCCCTCCTGCAGCTTACATTCTGAAGAAGACAGGCAACAAGTATGCATGTCTATAGCCTTGCTCCACACTGTGTGGAGTGCCATGAAAACAAGAAAGATGGAAGGTTAGGAATGACCAGGCCTATGCTGATGCCAAATGGCTGTGGAAGATGAACTAGACGAGACAGACAGGCAAGGAAGGGAGGCATGAGGGGCAGGTTTAGGGTTTGGGTTTGGGTTTGGGGGGGGGAAGGTGGGAAATCCAGGGCTCTCATTGTCCCTGTTGAACCCCAGAGCCACTGTTTCCCTCAAGCTGGATATACCATCCGTGTTTTGCTGTAGATGTCAACTTGCTCCAACACCTCACGGGCCTCTAGCCTGGTGACACATCAGGTATGAGATACTTCCTTATGTGACAGGGAAGAATCTCTTTCCAGGTCTCACCTACCTCCTGATTCTTCAATCTCAGCAAATCCGGTCCCACCACCCCGCCACCTACTTGGTCCTAAAAGCCATTTCTCCACCAGTGGTTCCAGCCGCCACTCCACGCCCTAAGACAGGAGGTTGGGAGTCAACCCGCACTCTTCCGGCTCCTCACAATACACACTCACCAGGACCCGAGTCCTCTTGCTGCCATTAGCACATCTGTCTCTCCACTCCTCCAACCTCATTGCCCAACCTCATCCTATCACCACAGCGCCAGCTAACACCTCTCTCATTCATTCTCCGTAAGGCCTTTCCTGCCTATCTGAGCCACACTCCCTAATGCTGGAGAACTTTCCCAAAAACAAGTCAAATGTTTCTTTCCAGGACCCAGGACCTTATCTCTCTCTGCTACAATGTTTTCAACAGAAATCCAAGCCCTTAGCTAGGCTCTAAAACCAACCATGAGTGATGTCTGTGGGTAACCAGCACTGTTTTGCTTGCCTCTACTTATCCTGCATACAATGCCCCACTGGGGCAGGAATCGCTTCTAGCACACAGGTACATGCTACTGTGGGGTACCCTTACCCCCTTTGTAGTAGAAGGCTCTAAAAGAGAGCCTGGTAAAAGACCAGGCAGTGATGGTCCCCATCTTTAATCCCAGCACTCAGGTGGCGGAGGCAGGTGGATGTATATGAGTTTGAAGCAAGCCTGGTCTACAGAGTGAGTTCTAGGACAGCCAGGGCTAAACAGAGAAACCCTGTTTCAAAAAAAACAAATAAACAAAAAGAGGGGGTTCTCGTGCTTCTACTTAAAAACCTAACCTAGAACTCCCCAACCCCACCACCGTGCTTTCTCGAACTTCCTCTTTAATGTGTAAGTTAACCTTTTGCCTCTCTGAACATGATGAGTCTTTCTCTTCTCACTCACTGCCTGATGGTAACCTGTTTACTTGTCTGTCACCTTCACTACCAGGTTGGGACTGTAATTTATTCTGTTTGCCTTCATGCCCCAAATAGGGTCTAACCTATACTAGAGACTCGCAAGTCATGAAGTGGAACAGGTTTAGCCCAAGTCTCTTAGATGCAACCTGGGCGCTCTCATCCTTGTAAAAGCTTGTGGAAACCAGTGATTAATGACAACCAAAGCAGGTTAGCCCCTCGGATCTCAGTGAGTCACTTCGCTTTACGAGGGTGGTATTGAAGGGAGTGGGACCCGCGAGGCATCCAGTTCCTCCTATCATGTTGGATCACAGGCAACTCTAGTTACAGTTGACCCTCTTCCTGGGCCTGGGCTGCCTCATCCTCATCTTGTGTTCGTCAAGACGTCCTCTAAGTTTGGCTAGAGCAAGATGGTTAGGAATTAGACACGAAGAAGCCGTGTTAGGTTGCAATCTCTTATGGCTGGTGCCGTTTTGGAGTTGGGGATTTTGTCTTTCTGTGTTTCACTTTCCTCATCTATAAAGTGGGCATAAAATGGCCAGTGTGTGTGTGTGTGTGTGTGTGTGTGTGTGAAATAACTCCTTGCGTGTAAATGCTTGACCTTGACCTGGCACCGGGAATGAAAGGATGGCCTTTGTGGTAACAAAGGGAGGCAAGGCATTCATGTTGATATTCTTTCTTTTTTCTTTTTTAAATATATATTTTAGGGGGCAAGGGAGAAATTGAGAGAGGGTCTCTTTGTAGTCCTAGCTGTCCTGGAGCTCTCTATATCATCAGGGTTGGCCTCAAAGTCACAGAGATCCTCCTGCCTCTGCCTCTGAGTGATGGGATTAATGGCCTGTGGCACCAGACCCAGCTTTTCATGCTAGTGTTCAGTCCTCAGTTTAGATATCAATTCTAACCGCACTACCACACAAAAGCAGGTCTGATTACCCACGGTGTCTACTTGATCTCAAAGGACTTCAATAGTTCTAACTGTAGTATTCATTGCAGTATTTTTAGCCTTGTGAGTAATGATAGAGACAGAGGCATAGACCACATACTGCCTAAGGAGTTCCCAATAAAACCAAATTCTTGACTTCAAGGCAAAAAGGAATTTTGGAATAAGCCAATATTAAGCCAACTTGGAGTTAGATATATTAACACAGATTTTTTTTTCTGTTTGTTTGCTTTTGGAGACAAAGTCTCATTATAGTCCTGGTTGACCTGGAACTCAGAGTTCCTGTCTCCACCTCCAGAATGCTGGGATTAAAGGTGTACACCAGTCCACCCAGTTTAGCCTAGATTTTAAGACCAAGGATTAGGAGAATGAGAGGTGCTTGGAGAAAAAAGACACACACACACCCAAGAGCATGGGTGTGAGTTTTTCTGAGAGTCATATTTCATTGTTGGTACAATAATCTTATAGAGGTTTTTGGTAAATTTTGAAATTATTATCCTTAAAGAGTTGTTATGAAACCTGATATCAAAGCTGGTAGTAGCGGTAGAACACCTTAATCCCAGCACTTGGGAGGCAGAGGAAGGCAGATCTCTGAGTTTGAATCCAGCCTGGTCTACACAGTGAGTTCCAGGACAGTCAGCTCTACACACACAGAGGAAACCCTATTTCAAAAAACCAAAGAGAGAGAAAGACAGGGGGAGAAAGGGAGGGAGAAAAAGAAGGAGGGAGGAAGAGAAGGAGGGAAGACGGAAGGAAGGAAGAAAGGCTGTAGTCAGATGTGGTAGTATGTACCCTTAATCCCAGCACACTGTCTGGAAAAACTAAAACAAAGAAACTTGAGGTCAGAGTGGTTCCTCAGTGGTTGATAAGATCGTGAGGGTTAAGAAAGACAGGATAACTTCACTGTAAACATGTTAACAGTCTTCCTTGAGGCACCAGAAAATAGTCAAGATGTCCAGTGTCATATCCCTTCAGGTTGATTAATCTTGATTTATTATTATTATTATTGTTATTGTTGTTTTTGATATTTATTGAGCTCTACATTTTTCTCTGCTCCCCTCCCTGCCTCTCCCCTTCTCCCTCCAACCCTCCCCCAAGGACCCCATGCTCCCAATTTACTCAGGAGATCTTGTCTTTTTCTATTTTCTACTTCCCATGTAGATTAGATCTATGTAAGTCTCTCTTAGTGTCTGCATTGTTGTTTAAATTCTCTGGGATTGTGGTTTGTAGACTGGCTTTCTTTGCTTTATGTTTAAAAACCACCTATGAGTGAGTACATGGGATAATTGTCTTTCTGTGTCTGGGTTACCTCACTCAAAATAATGTTTTCTAGTTCCATCCATTTTCTTGCAAAATTCAAACTGTCATTACTTTTTTCTGCTGTGTAAATGTACCACATTTTTCTTATCCATTCTTCAGTCGAGGGACATTTAGGTTGTTTCCAGGTTCTGGCTATGACAAACAAAGCTGCTATGAACATAGTTGAGCACATGGCCTTGTGGCACGATTGAGCATCCTTTGGATATATACCCAAAAGTGGTATTATTGGGTCTTGAGGAAGGTTGTTTCCTAATTTTCTGAAAAATCACCACACTGACATCCAAAGGGGTTGTACCAGCTTGCATTCCCACCAGCAATGCAGAAGTGTTCCCTTTTCCCTACAACCTCTCCAGCATAAGTTGTCATTAGTGTTTTTGATCTTGGCCATTCTTTCAGATGTATGATGGAATCTCAGAGTTGTTTTGATTTGCATTTCTCTGATAACTAAGGATGTTGAACTTTTCCTTAAGTGTCTTTCAGCCATTTTAGATTCCTCTGTTGAGAGTTCTCTGTTTTGGTCTGTACTCCACTTTTTTTAATTGGATTATGTGATCTTTTGGTGTCCAATTTCTTGAGTTCTTTGTATATTTTGGAGATTAGACCTCTGTCTGATGTGGGGTTAGTAAAGATCTTATCCCATTCTGTAGGCTGTCATTTTGTCTTGTTGACCATGTCCTTTGCTTTACAGAAGCTTTTTGGTTTCAGGAGGTCCTATTTAGTAATTGTTTCTCTCAGTGTCTGTGCTGCTGGGGTTCTATTTAGGAAGTGGTTTCCTGTGCCAATTCATCCAAGTGTACTTCCCACTTTCTATTCTATAAGGTTCAGTGTGGCTGGCTTTATGTTGAGGTCTTTGATCCATTTGGACTTGAGTTTTGTGCATGGTGATAGATATGGGTCTATTTTCATTTTTCTACATGTTGATATCCATTTATGCCAGCACCACTTGTTAAATATGTTTTTTTCCCATTTGATATTTTTTGCTTCTTTATCAAAAATCAGGTGTTCAAAGATGTATGGATTGATATCCGGGTCTTCTATTGGGTTCTATTGGTCCTCCTGTCTGTTCTTATGCCAATACCAGGCTGTTTTCAGTACTGTAGCTCTGTAGTAGAGTTTGAAGTCAGGGATTGTGATGCCCCCAGAAGTTCTTTTATTGTACAGGATTGTTTTGGCTATCCTGGGTTTTTTGCTTTTCCATATGAAGTTGAGTACCATTCTTTTGAGGTCTATGAAGAATTTTTCTGGGATTTTGATGGGCATTGTGTTGGATCTGTGATTTATTATTATTTTAACATAAATCTATATATGGAAGAAATATTATCTTGCTGTGCCAACCTTCACAACAAATCCTTGCTTCTCGGCTGAGAGTGGCGTCAGTGAGACGCCTTTTTCTTCCCACGCCTTCACAATTTCCCTGTCTTCCTAGCCTGCCTCAGTCTGACTGCTTTCCTCAGTTTAGAAAGTTCCCAACTGGGTGGTGATGATGCACACCTTTAATCCCAGAGACAGAGGCAGGTGGATCTCTGCGAGTTCCAGTCCAGCCTGGTCAACAGGAGCAAGTTTCAGGACATATGTTAAACAAAACAAACAAACAAACAAAACAAAAAAGGCCAAGGACTCTGTCCTTTATTCTTCCCCATTGATATCTTTGATTCTCAGTCTAGTTCCTGATACACATAACTCAAGCTTAATTACGTGTGCAAGAATTAACGGAGAAGCGAGCAAAGCTTTCCCAACTCCACCAACACCAGAGAGCTGAACGTGGTGTGCTCGTGTGTGCACGCTTGCTGACATGTGCGAGTTTTGAGTGCAGGCGTCCCTGTGCATACGTGCTCTGGGATTTGGTCAGGGATGCCAGATGTGAACAGCTGGAAGACAGTGGTGGAGCATGGCGCTGGTAGGGCGTGCTACCCAAGGATAAGGGAGAATTGAGAGCAGATGAGGACATTGTAGGGGCCTTGAGGTCGGGAGGCCAGAGTGGCTAATGAGAATATTTCGCCCAGTTCTGCTTTGGAAAGCAAAAGCGAGCTGGGTCAACCAGCCAGTCAGCAAGAATGGCTTTCTGGAGCATAGAGCTTTGTGAAAACTCTGAAACATTCTTTCTTTCTTTCTTGCTTTCTTTCTTTTCTTTCTTCCTTTCTTTTTTAAAAATCAGGATATTAAAAAGAAAAAACCCCACCTTTTCAAAATTCTTTCCAACTATGCCCCAACCATCTGCTACCTCCTGGGCAGAACCTATGTCCTGCCAGTCAGGAAGGGACCAGAACTGAAGTCTGGGCCCCTCAGGAGGCTGTCAGCTGAGTAGAGGAGTGGGCAGCATGCCGGTCAGGCTAGAATGACACTGACCCATGTGGGGGGACACAGGACTTACTGGATCCCTGAAAGCTGCTGGCCCAGTCAGGACGATTACCAACTCCATCTCTAGGCTAACTGGTTCTAGCTCAGCTGGTTCTGGGCAGACCAAGATTTCCTCGATTGACTGCAGCTTTATATCAGTTGACATTTTGACCCAGGATGTCACAGCCCGAGGCCTGGGCCCGTAACAAGCGGTTGGCTGGCATGTCTCTCTCAGGAGCACCGAGAGTCTGGGCTTTGGGCTCTCCTACTTAAACAAGTGCCTGGGCTTTGCAATCCAAATCTAGCAAAGGGGAATTCCGATTTTGTCTGTCTGTCTGTCTGTCTGTCTAATTTTGTGTGTGTGTGTGTGTGTGTGTGTGTGTGTGTGTGTGTGTGTATGTGAACAAACATGAGTTCAGGTGCCTGCAAAGGCCACAGGTGTGTGAACCACCTTACATGGGTGCCAGGAACGTCATAAGTCAGGTCCTCTGAAAGAGCAGTGTGTACTCTCACCTACTGAGCCTTGATTTGTCTTTTTGTTTATGAGTATGGGCCTATCACTTGCCAGGTGCTATTGTGTGAGCTTAGGAACCGGTAGGATTTCTGCTTCAAAGGGACCTGCAGAAAAGGCAGGTGATAAAAGCTGCTAAGAAAGTCAGCACGCTAGAGAGACGGGGAGAGGGAGTGACTTGAGAAGTTTGAGAGAACTGTGGAAAGGGCACAGCAGAATCTTTCTGGGGGGAGAACAAGGGCCAAGGCCCTGAGGCATGCTGGGAGAAATGGGAAGCTGGCCTGTATGCTTGAGTGGAGGGAGTAAGGGGAGATGAGTCAGAGAGGCTGGTGGGATCCAGCTCACGCAGGGCCTAGGAGGATACCAAGCGGAACTTAGATTCCATTGTAAAAGCAATTCAAAGCCACTGGAGGGTTTTAAGTGGACTGTAAAGGCGCGTATAAGCCACATAAAAAGACTTTGGACTTTGTCCAAGGAACAGCAACCCAGCAAATATTTCAAAGGGTGCTGGGACTAAAAGTACATTGCTGGAAAGCTTACTCTGGGTATGGTAAAGACAGCAGCTTGGCAGGAGTGAGGATCAGAACCAAGTAGAGAGAAGACATGGTAGTGATGGAATGACCAGGTGAAGTAAGAATGATTGCATTAATCTCGGCAGCCACGGCCTGCTTCCTTATTAAGGAGCTCCCATCGCCTCCCTAGGTGACGTCTTCAGCACAGACGTTAGGCGTTGGTGTAAGTGTGCTTCAAATTAACATTTAACTAGCAAACTGACCAGCTTAAATGCAAACTAGACTGTCCACCCAGAGTGCTGCCCTGGTGTGGACCTGTGGCTTCCTAGTCTTGTTTGCTTTTTAGCTTTTTACCTTCTCGTCTGCTGGTGCTCCAGATGAATGAATTTCCAACAGACTTGGAGTGATTCCTATCTGGAACCAAACAAATGGCTAAGCCCTGTTGGGAATTTCTACTTTCAGAATTACCCAAAGACTGTTGCACAAGGTGTACTAGTCTGCCAAATAGCCTTATTCCTCTTACACAGGGGATGTCCTGTTCATTATCTGAGGCCTTGCCAGTCACTTCCTACTGTATCAATATCAAAGGTCAACTAACAATGATGAGAGGAATTTAATGAGCACCTACTGTATACTACATATTGGGTACAGGGCTGGGCGTCTTACATGCATTCTCTAATTTTAGCCTTCCGTAGCTATGTGCAATAGGTTTTTTTTCCTTTTATTTATTATTTGATTTATGTTCTGCGTGTTTTGCTTGTGTGAGTTTATGTGCTCCGCATGCACGCAGGAGCTTGAAGAGGCCAGAGCCCCTGAAAGTGCAGTTACAAGTGGCTGTCAGTGGCCATGTGGGTTCTGGAGACCAAACTCAGGTCTCTGCTAAAGCCGTGAGTGCTCTTAACTTTTGAACCATCTCTCCCAAGTTATCCTTTTAATTTTACCTGACTTATTATTTTATTTTTTGAGACAGGATCTCACTCTGTACCCCTTTACTGGCCTGGAGCTTGCTTTAAAGACCAGGCTGACCGCCAGCTCACAGAGATCCACCTGCCTCTGTCTCCCCGGTCCAGGGATTAAAGGGATAAAGTCTGGCTCAACACGCTCTTTTGAAGTGCTTTTATTAGTGCCTGTTAATTACACAAAACAGCAGATTTCACTGTGACAGTTTCTTAATGTACGCTCCATACTTTAAACCCCATTACTTTCCATTCCCTGTGCCCCCTAGAGCTCTTCCTCATCCCTGGCTATCTCTAATGTCACGTTGCCTCTTTTTCCAGGCCAACACAATTCAGCTTTTTAAAAAAATTCATTTTACATACTAACCGCAGTTCCCCCTCCCTCCTCTCCTGTTGCCTCCACCTCCCTCCACCACAACCAATTCACTCCTTCAGAGAGGGTACGGCCTCCCATGGGGAGTTAACTACACCTGGCATATCCAGTTGAGGTAGATCTAAGTTCCTCCCCACTGCAGCAAGGCTGAGCAAGGCATCCCACCATAGGGAATAGGTTCCAAAGAGCCAATTCCTGCACCACTGCCAGGAGTCCCACAAACAGACCAAGTCACACAACTGTCACCCACATGCAGATGGCCTAGTTTGGTCCCATGCAGGCTCCCTAGCTGTCAGTCCAGAGTTCATGAGCTCCCACTAGTTCAGGTCAGCTGTCTCTGTCGGTTTCCCCAACATGATCTTGCCCCCACCCCCCTGCTTATATGATCCTTCCTTCCTCTCTTCTTCTGGACTCCAGGAGCTTGGCCCAGTGCTTGGCTGTGAATCTCTACCTCTACTTCCATAGAAGAGAAAGTGAGAAGTAGCCTTGAGTGTATTTGCACAGGAGACCACTTCCTAAATATAACCCCAGCAGCACAGACATTGAAAGCAACAATTAATAAATGGGACATCCTGAAACTGAGAAGCTTCTGTAAGGCAAAGGACACGGTCAACAAGACAAATCGACAGTCTACAGAATGGGAAAAGATCTTCACTAACCCCACATCTGACAGAGGGCTGCTCTCCAAAATATATAAAGAGCTCAAGAAACTAGACATCAAAATACCAAATAATCCAATTAAAAATGGGTACAGTTGTAAACAGAGAACTCTCAACAAAAGAACCAAATGACCAAAAGGCACTGAAAGAACTGCTCAGCATTCTTAATCATCAGGGAAATGCAAATCAAAATGACTTTGAGATACCATCTTACACTAAGATCAAAACACTGATGACAGTTTATGTTGGATAGGATATGGAGTAAGGGGGAGTGCAAACTTGTACACCCACTTTGGAAATCAATATGATGATTTCTCAGAACTGTTGGGAATCAATCTACCTCAAGATCCAACAATACCATTCTTGGGCATGTACCCAAAGGATGCTCAATCATACCACAAGGACATGTGCTCAACTATGTTCATAGCAACATTATTTGTAATAGCCAGAACCTGGAAACAACCTAGATACTCCTCAAACAAAGAATGGATAAAGAAAATGTGGTATATTAACACAGTGGAGTACTACTCAGTGGTAAAAAAAAAAAAAAAACAAAAATGACATCTTGAAATTTTCAGGCAAATGGATGGAACTGGAAAAAAAATCATCCTGAGTGAGGTAACACTATTCATCTTTTAAAAAGACACTTTGCGACTGGGCAGTAGTGGTGCACATCTTTAATCCCAGCACTTGGGAGGCAGAGGCAGGCGGATCTCTGTGAGTTTGAGGCGAGCCTGGTCTACAAGAGCCAGTTCCAGGACAGGCTCCAAAGTTACACAAGAGAAACCCCTTTCATAATCATGGAGCTTTAGGGCAGAGATAAACAAACACTAATAGGGCACAACTTTCAAACTCCCTCCTCAGATGAGCAACCAAACTGCAAAAGCCACCATAAAACCCCATGAACTCATTTTACTTTATTTGGCATGTATGGATGTTTTAGCTGCATCTATGTGCACCACATTTGTGCCTGTTGAATCTCCTGAAATTGGAGCTGTAAATGGTGCTGACTCAACATATGGGTGCTGGGAAATGAACCCAGGTCCTCTGCAAGAGAAATAAGTATTCTTAAGTGCTGAGCTATCGCTCCACCCCAGCCATGTAACATGAATAATAAAAACCCAGAGACGGATATTGGGATTCAACTTGAAGATCAGAAAAGCAAAGCAATCAACCACTAGAGAGACCTTTTACCTCTCCCAAATCTTCAGACCAAAGGGGCAGGATCCTGTCTCTGTGAATCCTCAGGCTCCACACTCCAAGGAGTTCCTGTCTCTTCCTCTTTATATTCTTCTCTCTGCCCAGCTATATCGCTCCCATCTCTACCTCCCCAGTGCTGGGATTAAAGGTGTGTGATCCCACGTGCTGGGAACATATGAGCCTTTGTTTCTTTTAGACAGATTCCAGTGTGTCTTTGAACTCACAGAGCTCCTCCTGCCTCTGTCTTCGGAATCCTGGGAATAAAGGTGTGCGCCATCATTTCCTTGCCTATATGACTGACTAGTGTGGCTGCTTTGCCCTCTGATCTTCAGGCAAGCTTTATTTTTTAAAAGACAAATAATATACCGCTATACCCCCAACCCCTGACCCTGTTCCATGAAGTCTTCCTTGATGCTCCGAACAGCGAAAGTTTAGACAGAGGGTTGACACTGCACACTGAACATGTCCTGAGACAACCCTGGATTTTAGAAAATGAAGTGAAAATGAAATGTCATAATTATCATCCTGAAGTTCTAGAATCCAGAAATGAATCCTAACTAGGCATGGCTGTACATGTCTTTAGTCCCAGCATCAGGAGACAGAAGTTGGTGGATCTCTGTGAGTTCGAGGACAGCCTGGTCTGCACAGTGCTCTAGGACAGCCAGAACTACATAGAGAGACCCTGTTCCAATACCCTCCCCCCAAGAAAAAAAACAAGAAAAGGAATCCTGTTTGAGTTGGCAGGATAGCTCAGCAGGTAAAGACACCTGCTACCAAAGTTGATGACCTAAGTTTAAACTCTCTCTTATCTATCTATCTATCTATCTATCTATCTATCTACTTTTTTTTTTGTTTTTTGTTTTTTTTTTTTGAGACAAAGATTTTCTGTGTAGTCCTGGCTGTCCTGGAACTCACTCTGTAGACCAGTTGGTCTTGAACTCACAGAGATCTGCCCGCCTCTGCCTCCCAAGTGTTGGAATTAAGGGCGTGCACCACTACTGCCCAGCTCTAAATTTAAACTCTTGGGACCCAAGGGTAGAAGGAGAGTACTGAATCCCAGAAGTTGTCCTCCGATCTCCACACATGTACTGTCACAAATAAATGATGTAAAAATAGAAGAGACGGAACACTACTTTAAAATCTCCCTCCTTACCCTTCCCTGACTCTCTTTTTCTTTCCTCTTTTAAAGCAGAGGCTGACCTTGAACTTGCTAGGTAGACAAAGATGACCTTGAGCAGACCCTTCCGTGGCCTGAGCTTGGGGCTGCGGGGTGGCATCACCGTTTGGGGCTGAAAAAAATTCATTTTCAGATTTAGTCAAACGGAAGTCACCACCTGGATATTGACAGATTGCTGTGGTTTGAGTGTGGGTTGGCCTCTCTGAGATTTCCCTTCTAAGTTTATCCCAGTGTAACAAGAATCTTCTAGAGGTAGTCAGATCATGAATAGGGTTAAAGTCTCTCTCCTGGGACTGGGTTAATTCCCGCAGCATCAGTTACTGAAGAATCGGTTTGTCACAGAGCATTGCTGTCCTCTTGTCTGGCTTTTCCATCCAACAAGACCCACTGACTGCTCTTCTTTCCAATTGCGTTTGGATGCAGAGTGAGGTCTTGAACAGATAGAGCCCAGATAGAGCCACCCCATGCTGGGCTTCAAGCCTCGAGAACCGTAAGCTACATATGTCGCTACTCTTCATAAATCTCCCCAGACTTGATTATTCTGTGACGCTAATAAAGAATATACTAAGATTGAGACTTAGTTCGCGGAGAGGCACGCAGGTGAGGGGCCGTATAAGCCTCAGACTCTAAATGAAGCCAGGGCTGCTTTCTTAGGCCGTGAGTAACATGTTAGGAGGGAAAAGGGCAGTTGAGATCTGCTTAGATCATATGTCACTCGGATGCCTGCCGGGTGGCCTTTCAAGCCCATTGGTTTCTAGAATAACTCTGCATTACCATAAAGTCCTATTTTGACTCAAGTTGGCCTGATGAGACTTCTACTCCTACCATGCTACGTTGCCTTGATTCAACCCTTGAAGGAAGTTGGGAGGAGTTTTATATTCTGGAGGTGTTATGGGAGAAACAAGTGTGGATGTCAGGGACGGTGGCTCGTGGTCACTTATTAACCCATGATTAATTCAAATGCATCTGGCCCAGTTCTCTAGGCTGTAACTTCTGTGATGAACAGGGCAAATGGGAGTGGCTGAAATTATGAGTTCTTGTCATCATGGAGCTTGCCAACCAGCTAGACTCAGTTCCTAGTTGAGTGAAGTCCTTACTTAATTGGTGCTTTGTTTTTCATCTAGGAAATATCATTTTTTTTTTTTTGAGACAAGGTTTCTCTGTAGCTTTGGTGCCTGTCCTGGAACTAGCTCTTGTAGAGCAGGCTGGCCTCGAACTCACAGAGATCTGCTTGCAACTGCTTCCTGAGTGCTGGGATTAAAGGCGTGCGCCACCACCATCCGGCTGGGAAATATCATTTTTTAGAGTTGGAGAGATGACTGAGTGGTACTCATGTGCGCGCATGCGTGTGCATGCCTGTATGTGTGTGTCCCATGGCACATGAAAGAGCCTTAATTACTTGAATTTCTTTTCCCTGGTTTCTTGGGGATGCGTATGTGCATGCATGTGTCCACACTCTCAATTTCACTTGTGTGAACGTGGGCACACGTGCGGAAGTCAAAGGACAACCTTGGGTGTTGCTTCACCTTCCACCAATTCAACACAGTGTGGAACAAACCAAGTGATGAACGGACGCTTGAAAGAAATCCCACACTAGCTCAGAAATGAGAAATAGATATTTATTTAGGGGTAAACTCACAAATCAGAATCCTGTGCTTGACCGGTTGAATCCCATAATCCAAATGAGCAGTCGGCGGAAAGGAGGAAGGAAAAAAGGGGCAGACGCAGGTTCTGTGTCTGTGTACATAGTATAAGAGGCCACGCCCCAGTAGGCGGGTAATCACAAGCTGCAGGTCTTCCTACAGCACCTCAGTCTTTTCCTCATTATTTTCTGCTCACACCAGGCCAGCAGGCTCGCGAGTGTGTGGAGATTCTCCCATCTCTGCTTCCCATCTCTCAGTGGGATGACGGAGAGCACTCTGGCACCTTGCTTCATGGGGTTCTGGGAGTTCAAACTCAGGCTTTGCATAGGAAGTGCTTTTACCCACTGAGCCATTTCTCCCTCCTCTTTCCTGTTTTCAGTAGGAATTACGATGTGGAGTTATGGGATTCTCTGCTGGGGAGCTGTCCTGTGCTTTGTAAGATGTAACAACACCCTGGCTTGTACCCAATAGATGGCAATAACAGTGCCCTCCCCCACTCAGAGTTGTGACAACTGAAAAAATGATTCTACATATATGAAAAAGGCCTCGAGCTTGTGGGAATCACCAATTTAGATAAAAGGCCAGTGTTAGGCAATTGCAGGCCTAACATTTTAGCTCACCCAATGTCTCTGCTCCTTTGTTGTTGTTATGGCTTTTAAGATAGTCTCCACAGTCCAGACAGGTCTATCATTAAGAATAGCCTTGAACTCCAGATCGGCCTGCTTCCAAGCCCGGAGTACTGGGATCACAGTCGGGAGGTACACCATGCCTGACTTCCTACTAGGTTTTTATTCCCAAAGCTAGATGGCACGAAGAGGAAAGTGGAGATCAGTGCCAATTTCGCAATGCAAGAATTGCGCAAAGGACAATCCGTACAGCTCCCTCCCTCCTTCCTTCTGGAGGCCAAGTCCAGCCACACCCTCTTAATTACCTCCAATGATTTCATTTGAGCTGGTCAATTGAGCCACGCTGGCTTCAGAAGCAACAGGCTTAGCCAGCTTTGATTAGTGCAAAGTTCCTTCCCGCGGTCGCGGTCCTTCTGCTGGGGCCACAGTTGTAGGCTGAAGGTCATGGTGTGGTAGTGCTTAGCTGCGGTCCACCAGCTAGCTAGTCCGTGCTTGAGAGAGATGGGTGTTCTGATTGAGGGGCTTCTGTCTAGGAGACTACGGGAGTGCATAGGGACGAGCCTTGCCGTCTCACCTGAGTAGACATTGAGTCTGCGTGGCAAGAATCTTAACCGTCAATGTGATACAGAACTATACAAATACCTTAGTTCTCTCAATAGCCATCATTTATGCTGTATGCAATACTGGGAAAATGTGTTTGTTTTTTTTTTTTCCAAGTCACACCATGCCGTCTGTTCTATTTTGCTTTCTGTGACTGGGATAAAACACTGGCCAAAACCAATTTGCCTCGGAAGAAAGGGCTTAACTGGCTTCTGGGTTACAGTTCATCATGGAGGAAAGACAAGGTAGAAACTCACATTAGGAACCTAGGGGCAGAAAATGCAGCAGAGATGGTGGAGAAACACTGCCTACCAGGGGCTCTTGAGCGCACATTCAGCTTTCTTTTTAAGGTAACCTAGACCCATCTGCTTGGAAATGACTCCACCCACAGTGGGCTGGGCTCTCCTACATCAATCAACAATCAAGAAAATGCCCCTTAGACACGCCAACGGAACAATCGGCTAGAGGTGATTCTCAGCTGAAATTGTTCTTCCTAAATGGGGTCAGGTTGACAGCTGAAGCTAACTATGACACTACCCAGGAAGGCTTGGAGTTCTTAGCATAAACGGTCCTCCTAGCTCAGCCTCCTGAGTATCCGTGATGTAGGCAAATGTTTCCACACTGGATTCAGTTGGTTTGAATGGAATGCTAGTGATCAAATGCTAATAGCTGCTTAGGGACACGGGGAACTTTCTCATGGCATTCCCCTGTCAGGCCTGAGACAGTACTGTACAGCTCCCTGACCCCCTGTTTCACCATATTCTACCTTGGATAGGCTCCAAAGCTACAGAGAAACCCTGTCTTGAAAAACAAACAGAAAAAGAGAAGGGATTAAGAGATCAGACACGCATAGACCCTGAGATGTGAGCGCCTGTCTTTTGCTACCTCAAGACTGTCAGGAAGAATGACATCACTCACTGGCTGAGACCTTTGCATCTTGGATCTCAAGAACCCTGACCTAAACAAACCTCTTACATTTGTAAAGTAGCCTTTCTCAGGTGTTCTGCTGTAGTAATGATAAATCAACTTAATAACTGACACCTCAGGTCCATGGAAGGGTGTAACGAGGAAATTTCGTTCTTCTGTCTACATGATTGGCTCGAGGACAGTGGTATGAGCTGAAACTCAGGCTTGTTGGTTCACCTTCCCCCAGAGAATGTAATCTCCTTAATTTTGTCTTTCTTTTCTTTTCCGTTTTTCAAGACAGGGTTTCTCTGGGTAGCTCTGACTGTGCTGGAACTCACTATGTAGACCAGGCTGGCCATGAATCCAGAGATCCATCTGACTCTACTTCCCGAGTGCCAGGATTAAAGGTGAAGCCACCACTGCCTGGCCCTTTATTTTTAAGTTTTCACATTTATTTATTTACTTATTCTCTTTGTGTGTGTGAGTGTTTTTGTGTGTGTGTGTTTGTGTGTGTGTATGTGTGTGTGTGTGGAAAGAGAGGGAGAGGGAGAGAGAGAGAGAGAGAGAGAGAGAAAGAGAGAGAGAGAAAGCATGCACCATAGTGATCTTGTAGAGGTCAGAGGACAGATAACCTGTGGAGTTAGTTCTTTTTCTATGGGGGCCTTGGGAATGAAACCAGGTCATCAGGCTTGGTGGCAGGCACCTTTATCCACTGAACCATCTCACCAGCTACTTTCTTTTGCCCTGACTAACACTATTACCAAAGCAACTTAGGAAGGAAAAGGGTTTGTTTTGGTTCACGGTTTCAGAGGGATAGAATCCATGACAGCAGGGAAGGCCTGGAATGGCAGGATCAGGAAGCCAGTTGGTCACCTTTTCACACCCACAGAGGAAGCAGAGAGATGTGGGAGGGTGAGGACATAAACCATAAAGCCCACATCAGTGGTGTATTTCCTCCATCAATACTCTATCTCCTATGGATCACAACCTTCCCAAAGAGTGCACTAACTGGGGACCAAGTGTTCCAGTCCATGAGCCTGTAGGGGACTTTCTCATCTCCCAATACCGCCTTTCACTTTGTAACTCCAAGGCATGTCCGACCCACAGCTGAGATAGCTATGAGTGTGGCCCAACACAAAATCACAACTTCAAACATCACAAGTTTTTTTGTTTGTTTGTTTGTTTTGGGGCAGGGTGGTGGTGAAGCACATCTTTAATCCCAGCACTCTAGAGGTAGAGGCAGGTGGATCTCTGTGAGTTCGAGGCCAGGCTGGTCTACAAAACGAGTTCCAGGACAGCCAGTGCTGTTATTCTTGAAAACAAAACAACAAAAAAAAAAATGAAACAGAACAAAATCTCTCTGTGTGTATGCTATTTTTCTTGTAACTCAATTGCACAATTCTCAAGTGTGAATTTTGACATGACAATGTCATGTCATAATGCCTGAGCCTGCCTCCCACAGGCATCAGCAAGATGAAAACATGACAAGAGCCATGTGTTTGAGCTGGCAATGTAGTTTAGGAAGTAAAGGCTCTCATAGCCTGAATTCGACCCCAGGACACATGGTGGAAGGAGAGGACTGACTACTGAAAGCTATCTTCAGTCTCCTTTCATGTAACATGGTACATGCACGTGTGTGGGGTGGACACACACACATAGTTAATAAAAACGGCCCACATTCCTACTATAATTCAAAGGCTTTCTTTTCTCCTTTTTAAAAAAGGGTTTTGCGTTTTTATTTTGTTGAAATATGAGTGGCAGGGCTGCGTCCCCGGCACCCGGCCGCCCGCATGGCTAGCTTATGCCCCGAAATAATTACACGGAAACTGTATTTTTTTAAACACTGCCTGGCCCATTAGTTCCAGCCTCTTATTGGCTAGCTCTTACATATTGATCTAACCCATTTCTAATATTCTGTGTAGCACCACAAGCTGGCTTACCAGGAAAAATCTTAACCTGCGTCTGTCTGGAGTGGGAGAACCATGGCGACTGCCTGACTCAGCTTCTTTCTCCCAGCATTCTGTTCTGTTTACTCCACCCACCTAAGGGCTGGCTTATCAAATGGGCCTAGGCAGTTTCTTTATTAATTAACCAATGAAAGCAACAGATTAGAAAGAAATCACTCCCACATCATTATTTTATGTGTGCGTGTGCCTGTATGTATGTATGTGCATCATGTACCGGTAGACGGGAGAAGAGGACATAGAATCCACTGGAATAGGAGTTACACAGTGTGCACCCTGGGAATCAAACCTGTGATGTGGGAGTGTCATATATCAATCTGTTGATTTCATTGGTTAAGCAATAAAGAAACGGCTTGGCCCTGTGGGTGGAGTAAACAGAACAAAATGCTGGGAGGAAGAGGAAGTGAGGTCAGACTCCACAGCTCTTCTCTTGGGAGCAGACGCCTGAGAGAGACGCCATGCCCCGCTCCTGGGCAGACACACGCCATGAAGCTCCAACCCAGGATGGACTAGGCTAGAATCTTCCCGGTAAGACTGGTTCTCACAGATTATTAGAGATGGGTTGATCGGGATGTGAGAATTAGCCTGTAAGTGCGAGAGCTAAAGGGCCAAGCAGTGATTAAATGAATACAGTTTGTGTGTTGTTATTTCGGAGCATAAGCTAGCTGATCAGGCGGCCGGGGTGCTGGGAACACAGCCCCGCCACCCCTATTACTACAAACCTGGGTCCTTTGGAAGAGAACCAGTACTCATAACCACCTGAGACATTTCTTCAACCTTCTTCCTCCCTCCCTCCCTCCCTCCCTCCCTCCCTCCCTCCCTCCCTGCCTGCCTGCCTTTCTCCCTCTCTTCCTCCTCTATCTCCTTTCTTCCATTCTAGACAGGGTTTCACACAGCCCAGGCTACTATCCTCAAATTCATACTCAAGGATGACCTTGAATTTCTGATCCTCCAGCCTCCACCTTCGGGACACACACACACACACACATACACAATCGACATGTGGAAACAAGAGAATCCTGAGTTATAGATCTAACTTTCTGAAACTTGAGTGAAAGACGAAGGCTGCTAGGATTGGGGATGATGGGTATCATGAGGTCGGGGGTCTCAAACCCTGTCCTGGCAGGAGCCATCCTCTGCCTCACAGTGTGAAGTCTGAAGAGATTTCCTGTCTGGACAGGCTGTCATTAGGCACCTGTTTGGTCTGCTCAAGTTGCTCCCAGGAGGCAGATATAGACCAAAGAGAGGCGGCCGTGGAGAAATATGCTAAGGAGGCTATTTTTGAGAATAATTACTGGAGGAAGAAGATGAGAACTCCTAGGTGGTCCAGGAAACCCCAACATGAGCTGTTGGTGGGAGCTGGACTTGCCTGGATAGATTTGCTGTCTCATCGGGAAAGGAGGCAGATGAACTGACCATGTTTTAGTCATGGTTTTGTCTATGAGTAACCCTGACACAGACAACTTAAAGGGAAGAACTGATTATTTCAACTCTTTTCTGTTGCTTTGATCAAGACACCACGGCCTGAAATGACTTGCAGAGTTTATTTTGGCTCCAGAGAGCTGAGTCTGACAAGGTGGGGAGACCCAGTGGCCGCTGGTTGGAAGGAACAGGGACCTGAAGGAGCACATCTTTTACCACAAGCGTGACATGAGGAGGGGCCACTGGAAGTGGCTGGAGGCTTTATATCCTCAGTCCACCTTCAGTGACAAACTTCCTGTTGTAAGGCTAAACCTCCTAAGCCTCCCCAATCGTGCCAACCAGGGGCCAAGTATTCAAATGTCCCAGCCTATGGAGACATTTCTCATTTAAATCACCCTACCCACTTTCACTCTTTGTCTATTTTGGGAACTTAATCCCCTTTTTTTTTTCTTTTCAAGACAGGGTTTTTCTGTCTAACAACCCTGGCTGTTCTGGAACTCACCCTGTAGACCAGGCTGGACTCAAACTCACAGAGATCTACCTGCCTCTGCCTCCCGAGTTTGAGAATTAATGGCATGTTCCACTCCTCTAGGCTAAGATGAAGGTTTCTAATGATTTTTTAAAATTTTTTATGTGCATTGGTATTTTGCCTGCACGTATATCTGTTTGAGGGTATCAGATCCTCGGGAACTGGAGATACAGACAGTTGTGAGCTGCATGTGGGTTCTGGGAAATTGAATCCTGGTCCTCTGGAAGAGTAGTCAGTGCTCTTAACCACTGAGTCATCTCTCTGACCCCTTGATTCTATGTTACATGTTTGAAAAAACAATTGAGGAGAAATTACGGTTGATCCCCAGGACTCATATAATCGAAAGAGGGGCCTGACTCCCACAAGTTGTCCCCAGACCTCCACACATGTGCCCTGGCATGCATATGCCCTCACACATAGGCATAAACATACAGGGGGTGAGCTGACCATGGAGGACAAGAACAACACCCTCGCTAGTGGAGCTGGTAGGCTTATGTTTGGTCTACCTCGTTTGCAAAGGCCTTGGCCAAGGTTGACACTGGAGCCTTGTATGCAAAACTGGGCTGGAGACACAAATGTTGGAGATCCTGTCTCACCCCCACAACTGCCCAGCTAGGAAGAAAGTAGAAGTATGGGAAGATAAAGAAAGAAACGTGTTGTGCCCCTCCCCGCCCCGCTTCCCCACCCCACAGGATTTCTCTGTCCTGGAACTCACTCTATCAACCAGGCTGGCCTTGAACTCACAGAGAGCTGTGGTTAAAGGCAGGCGCCACCACTGTCCGTCAGGCTATGGCTTTTCAACTTAACCTCTTTGTTCAAAACAAGCTCAATTCAGAGAAAACATAGAGGGAAGAGGTTCTCTTGAAGACACTTTCTCTTTCTCCCCCGCATACTCTTTCAACTTGCCGTGGCATTTATTTGCTATTTCATGTAGTTCTAAATAAGGGTAAATTAAAATTTTAAATCAGCCTGAAGTTCTCTGTTCATCTTTATCTCCTGCCCTGCCAGTCTGAGCCGCAAATATCAAAGCATTCAACTGGGATGTGGAGTCAAAATTATACAATTGGGATTTTTGTGTCTCGCTCCCAGAATGTGACTCAAGCTTGCCAAAAGAGATGCACATAAGCCAGACTCTGGAAGGGTGAAAGAGAGGGTCCCCTGGGCAGACGGATGTGCTGAGCTCCACCAAGCTGAGGGTTCCCTGCCTGAGTCAGCTGCTCCAACCTACAGAAGAGGGTAAACTTGGGATGACCGAGAGCCTCTACTGCTGGTTGTCGGGACACAGGACTTGGGTGGGGAAAGGCTTCTTCCCATCACAAAGTCGGCCAAATGTGCCCTGATCCTGCTTGCCAGGGGCACTCACCACTCTCCAATTGCATGTCCCGAGAAATGGCCATGCTCATTCTTGACTCCCTCAACTCCCTTGTGCTCGCTTACTGGCTGCTGCCAAGGGAGAAGGGCAGTGGCTGCCCCGGACAGGGCAGGGAGAGAGAGAGGTAGACAGAATGTGGGGTGTTGGAGAAAAGGGGAGGGAAAGAAGGAAATTAATTTTGTCCACGTACTTTGAAGGCATGTCTGATGGCCTCATTTGGTGAAGGCTTTGATGCTAGAAGAGTCTGAGGTGTGCAGAGAATCGCATGGGAAGCTAGGAAGCATGCTTGTATATGCCCATGTGTATGTGGCTCCATCCCTTGCTATTAAGGTATAGGAGTTCTTCACTCCAATGCCTTTCTCTGATCATGAGCACTTCCAACACACTTCACATCCTCAGCTACAATTTTAATTAAGTGTTATTGCTGTTTTACCCCCGGGGCTTGAACCCAGGAACCCTCACACGCTAGGCAAACACTCTACCACTGAGCTACATCCCTATACCCCAAAGTCTCCCATCTAAACACTGTGCAGTTTGACCAGGTTCCTACATTTTTAAAAATTTATTTATTATTAATACAACATTCTGCTTGGATGTGTGCCTGCAGGCCAGAAGAGGGCATCAGATCTCATCATAGATGGTTGTGAGCCACCATGTGGATGCTGGGAATTGAACTCAGACTGCTGTAAGAGCAGTCAGTGCTCTTAACCTCTGAGCCATCTCTCCAGCCCATTCCTACACTTTTAATCCCAGTATCATGTGGCTTTATGCATTAAAAATTATGTTAGAGCTATAATGAAACAATTCTCTGCTCTGGGAACTAGGACTTCAAGACCTATAGAAACTACACTTTCAAAGTCAGAAAGCAAAATTCCCCAAGTGCATTCTGGGAGTGGTGATCGAATGCATCACAGTTTCATGTCAACTATCTGGGTATGGTTTGGATCTCAAATGCCCCTCAACCACTCTTGTGTAGAAGGCTTGCTCCCCAACACAGTAGTGTTTAGAGGCATAGCCTTTGGGAGATGCTGGGCCATAAGGGTTTTGAAGTCATCAGTGGGTTAATCCACTGATTAATGGGCTTCAGATTAAGGATTTTGTTATAAAAACAAGCTCTCCTGCCCTGCTTGTTGGGGTTTCTGTCCTGTCCAGTTCTCTCAGCCATTTAGCCACAAAGAAATCACATAGAGAGTCTGCATTAGTTATAAACTGGCTGGTACATTAGCTCAGGCTTCTTGAGTCTTACAACTTATATTAGCACATTATTCTAGTATATACTAGCCACATGTCTTGGTACCTTTTTCAGTAGGGCAGGTCACATCTTCCTTCTTCCATGTCTGGACAGGACTGGGGAGGAAGCTTCCTTCTTTCCAGAATACTCCTGTTCTCATTGCCCC
This sequence comes from Microtus oregoni, assembly GCF_018167655.1. Taxonomy (NCBI): domain Eukaryota; kingdom Metazoa; phylum Chordata; class Mammalia; order Rodentia; family Cricetidae; genus Microtus; species Microtus oregoni. The sequence continues at coordinate 12,633,423 of NW_024543086.1, forward strand.
ACCTCTACTTCCTGTCTGGTTGTCCTGACTATACTTCCTGCCTGGCTACTGGCCAATCAGCATTTATTTAAAACATAATTGACAGAATACAATTGTCCCGCATCACTTTGTGATGTTGGGTCCAGGGAGGTTGCACAAAGATGAGAACACCACCAAGTTTAATAAACCAGAAACAAACTTTATTCCAGAAACCAGATACTAGGAAAACCAGAAGCAAACTTAAAAATAAAAAAAAAAAAAAACACCGCGAGGCACAGAAGCTTATCAGCTAGCTGAGACCACAGCCAAAGATGGTATTTGTTAGGCTATTGCAAAAGGCTGGTTTTTGAACCCATCTTTTATAGTTAGAGCACGAAGTATTAGGTCTGAACAAAGGAATTTCTACGATCTTACCCTGACTTGTGGGTCAGTCACCATAGACCCTAAGGAGGGGAGTGAGTTCTAATGTCAATGGGCAACTAGACAGCTATCATGAAACATGTTTCAGAGGAGATTACAGCGAAAGTCACTAATTGCAAGAAAACAGATATCTTTAGCAATTAGTCAGGAAAGGGACTGCTAGTAATACTAGAAGGTTAATAAATTAGAATTAATTGGTTTTTAGGCTGAGAACTTAGAAGATAGCAGAAAGCTTTTCACACTATCTCAAGGTAAAACTCAGATACAGACTGCCATACTTTACAACCTCAATTATCAGACATCATTAGTCAAACCCGTGTTTCTACCTTGTCCCATGTGTCTCCTGGTACCTCCAGGAAGTGTATACTGAAGTCCCATGCCTTCCCCTTTAATGGTGCCAGTTTCCCATAACAGAGACAGTGCCTAACCCAGAGATCACGTATCTCTGTCTCCTAGAGGTTAACTTAGTTTATATCTGTTTATTAAGAATGGCAAGGACACTACTCTCAGTTTGCAGAGAGAAGCTCTGGCCTTGTAAATAGAACAGTCAGTTGTAAAATGAAATGACCTAGGCTGATGGAGGCTTCGTAAGCGTCTGAGAAAATGGCTCACTGTGAGTGACTGATCCTTGATCTGCTGAGAGAGCTGCTGACAGTCTGTTCTCATTCTCCTAGACTTATAACTTTATATTTATTTTTACATTCTCATTTCTGGAATCTACATTTTTATTTTCTTATTCTTGGACTCTTCAGTGACATCTGCTCACCACAGAACCAAAGTGACACAGGCCTAAGTGGTCATAGACAGAAACTCCTGAAACCAGAAGCCGAAGCCAATGCTTTCTTTTAGGCTGACTGCCTCAGGTTGTTGTCACAGTCAGGGAAAGCTAACTCAGTATCTACTGGAGGCTTCACACTCTGCCATTGTTTTCAGGTGTACACCCATTTAGTTCCTTGTTCTGTTGGCGAGTGACCTAACCAAGGAGGGGCTGTCTAGGAACACTTCTGTTGCTATAAACCAGTTTTCAGATAAAACTCTGGCTTTGGGAATCACAAAGCTTGGTTGCTAGGCTTGGCCAGTCATCTTAATATGCCAATTAAAGAGATGAGTAACTGTGAAGAAGTTTAGATGGAGGAAGAATTGGGGGGGGGGGGGGTAGAACGAATCAAGCAATTCTGGTCAAGGTGGGGTCTGGTTGATCACTGTTTAGTTCTGGTTCAGCAAGGTGATCTGATTCCTGTAAGATGATCACCCCGTTCCAGGGTACAGTCTGGCCGTCATAGACAGTTGCCCTCATCTCAGGGTACGGTCTACCCTGACAGGCTTGGCTGTTTCTCCAACCCAAGGTGACTGCAGGCTTAGGACTATGACTTAAGGCATGTTTCTACAGCCAGACACCTCAATTTCTCTTATCTCTGTGCCTTTAGCCTTAGGAGGGGTTGTGATAGGTTAGATATTATCAGCTTCCAGAAAGACAATCTTTGAATGGTTTGTTTATTTTTGAGGCATGGTCCTTCTATATAGTTTTGGCTGTTTTTGGAACTCACTATATAGACTGGAACAGTCTTGAACTCACAGAAATCCACTTGCTTCTGCTTCCCACGTGCTGAGATTAAAGGCTTGGGCAACCTTGCCTGACTCTTTGAATGATTTATATGCCTATAGGCAGAGAAAGTAAAAAGGTGACCCAATATAAGGAGACAGGTGTGAAAGGCAGAAGCCTGGTGTGGTGAGGCCTGCCTTTAATCGGAAGCAGAGGCAGGGGCATCTCTGAGTTTGAGGCCAGACTGGTCTGCATATCAAGTTCCAGGCCAGGCTAGTCAGAGAGTCAGAGGCCAGTCAGGGCTACAGAGTGAGATCTTATCTCAGACAAACAAATAAACAAGGGATTTTTATCTTGCTTTTAGTTACTTTGCAGACCGCTGTGTGTGTGTGTGTGTGTGTGTGTGTGTGCAAGCACGTACATTACAGGGCACATATGGAAGTCAGAGGAGACAGAGGACAACTTTTGGGAATCAGTTTTCTCTTTTTTCCATGTGGGTTCTGGAGATTTACTTAACTCAGATTATTGGACAAGCATGTCTGTCTGCTGAGCCATCTCACAACCCCTCAATGGGGTCTAGCAAAAGTAGTTTCTAAGTGCCGATTGCAGGAGCACCTCTAGAGTTAGCTCCCTGGAAACATATGGGCTGAATGGAATTGATACTTCATGGATTTTTTTTTTTTTGAACCAAACAGAGTTAACAAAGCAAGATAAAGTTGGAAAAAAAAAACAAGTAAGAATGTATCTCAAAGTCTGGTTTGAGCTGGATCTCAGAGACTTTAGGGAAAGGGCCCGCCTTTTACAACGCCCCTGCATCTGTTGGGCACAAACCTGTCCCGGTGCAGGGTACACAGCCTGGCTTGTTTCTTCATCCTTCTGAGAAACTGTCTTAGGAGGAAAGGCAGCCTGCAGCCTCAGGGGACAGGCTCAGAGACAAGGCTGGCCTTTGGCCCAGTTTCGTGGGAAAAAATATTTCAGGCTGAAAGGCATTTTAATTTACTATAAATGCCTGAAGAGTTTTTAATCCACTTAATTCTGATTCCAGCCCACTGGGACTGCAGTTGGCATGAGGACAGGGGTCCTGGGGCGTGGGCACCCACAGGTCTGTGACTGTCTGAATTCCAAGTGTCTGCAGCTCTTGGCACAGTCAGAGAATCAACCTGGAAGTCGGAGGACTCGGGGTGGAAGGACTCAGTTTAGGTTTTCACTCGGGATGCTTTGGGTGGGCCTGAGTGATGGGGATGGAGGAGAAGAGTGGGGGGAAGCTCAGAGTCTACTCCTTGATATCAGACAAATATGGATTTGAATCCCTGAAACAACCCTTCTTGAGAGCATGACCCTGGGCAAATGATACTTCTTTTTTTTTGTTTTTGTTTGGTTTGGTTTTTCAAGACCTGGTTTCTCTGTAGCTTTGGAGCCTACCCTGGAACTAGCTCTTGTAGACCAGGCCTGCCTCTGCCTCCCGAGTGCTGGGATTAAAGACGTGCATCACCACCGCCCAACTTAAAATGACACTTCTTAAGCCTCAGTTTCTTCACTTCAGAAGAGATGGTTATTTTCATTGTAGGTTGGTATGAGGGTTAGGTGAGATAATCCATGGAAAACTTGTTATCTACTGACCACTGAGAAGACACAAACTATTGGTAAAGCGTAGGATCGACAGGAGAGGGAAAGCAGGTATTCTAGAAGCAGCCAGGACTTTGCAGTCTGAGAGAATGGCTTTCTGACCCTCCCACTCCCTGGTTGGTGACTGTGGACCACTTCCCTCTCTCTGGACCCAGCTGTCCTCACCTACCATGAAGGAGTCATATACGGTCATTGCAGAATTCTGCTCGGCTCAGGTCACGACCCACAGCTGGCACCCAGAGAGTGCCAGTTCTCTCTTCTCATTTTACAATGCAGTAGTCAGCCTGCCTTTATCTCTCACGTGGGGATTAAGACCCGAGCTGGCAACTGGCCTCCTAAAGTTTCCCAAGGATAGAAGGAACAGTAGTTACACCCTGGCTTTTCAAGGCAGAATGTTCCTGCATTCCAAGAAGTTAAGTATTCACTGGGTCAGGGAAGAGTTAGGCTCAGACAGCCAAGATAGCAAACTCAGGGCTGCTATTTCTGCAGCAGGAGAGGTGACCAGTCCTTGCAATCAGCTCTTTTTCATTTTCTTTGTTCCTAGAGAGCAAACCCACACAGGGTTTTGTTCTTGTTAACCTGCCTCTGCCACTGAGCCGCACCCCTACCCTGAGAGCTCTTCTTACACTTTTAGTATGTATGTATGTATGTATGTATGTATGTATGTACTGTGTGTGTGTATACGTGTGTGTTTACCTGGGTGTATGTATGTGCACCATGTGCATGCAATGCCTGTGGCAGCCAGAAGAGGGTGTTAGATCCCCCTGGATCTGAAGTTACAGAGAGTTGTGAGCTGCCATGTGAATTCTGGGAACCAAACCTGGATCTTCTGTACCAGCAGTAAGTGCTGTTTAACCACTGAGCCATCTCTTAGGCCCCTGACAGCTCTTCTTAATCCTTGGTTTCAGTGATGGTGGAAAGAGAAAGGAGGATTCAGCTCAGAGGCGGTCCACAATTCACTCCCCTCTAAGCACAGGGCTAAGCCCCTGACACACTGTCTTCTTGTCATCTTGTTAATAACTCTATGAGGAGGTACAATTATCCCCATTTCTACAGATTACGAAAGGGAGCCGCAGAGGAGGAAGCTAGGAATAGGAGTCTAGGAGTGCAAACCCAAGGTCACAAGCAGCACCCACTGTGTTCATTAGACTTGCAAAAGAAACTCTAGGGCCCTGCAGGAGAAGTCCTAGAGAAGCAGTGACTCTGAGGTGTTTTCACAGCAGAATTCTTTCACAAATGTTATTTGCATGTATTATCTATACATAATGGGTTCCATCAAGACATTTTTACCCCTGTATATATTTCTATCATACTCTCCTTCCCAATAATCTCTTCTGTTTCACCCTCATGCCTGCTAATCTCCTACCTCTTCTCTCCCAAATCCATCTCCTTCCATGTCTTTTTTTGTTTTGTTTTTTTTTTTTTTTGTTTTTTTCGAGACAGGGTTTCTCTGTGGTGTTTGGAACCTGTCCTGGAACTAGCTCTTGTAGACCAGGCTGGTCTCGAACTCACAGAGATCCGCCTGCCTCTGCCTCCCGAGTGCTGGGATTAAAGGCGTGCACCACCACCGCCCTTTTTTAATGTGTGATCCAGTGAGTTTCATCAGAGTTTTTCACAGGGCTGTGGGTACCTTACCAGTGTCTATACCACTGGAGAAAATGTCTTCCCTTCCCCCAGCCACATTAACAGCCTATAGGCCCCATGAGCCTCTTTCCTTCCATGACAAGGTATTGGTGGGCCCAGGCTTGTTCAGGTCTGTGGGATTTCAAGTCTGTGAGTTCAAGGTCTCGTGCCTGGAGGCCAGCATTCAACACCACTCTCCCTCCTTCTTTTGACTCTTCCAGTCTTTCCACCTTTCCTTCCCAGAGCCTTAGGGGGTGGAGTAGGATACAGACATCCCCTGTATGGCTGGGTAGTTGATAGTCAGCTAGTCTTAGTACTTTGACCCTTTATGAGTCTCTGCAGTCACTGCTGACCATTGCAAAATGAAGCTTCTAGACTAAAGCTGATAACTGCTCACACTGACAGAGTTAAGTAGAAATCAATTAGATAGGCACATCGTGTCCATTCAGCCAAACCATAGCAGTAGCTTCCTCATGGTGACTTCACCAGCCTCTGGTGTTTAACCAGGTTTTCATACCAAATGTGAATTCCCTCCTGTGACATGGGCCTCAAGTCCATGCAAGAAATGTTTACCTCGATCATAGTTGCCACTGTTGAGCCACTAACTCTGTGTCTGGCTGGTTGGCATGGGTGCATGCAGGGACCACAGCTGAATGAACCTGTTGATGTCAATGATCTCCTGGCAGCCTGCAGAGCATCTCCTAGCATGGTGAGGGCCACCTAGCAGGGAAGGAGCTTCCAGTCCAGTTCTAGCTTGATTTCTCTAGGCCTTGCAGCCAAGGCATATGGCGTCTTCAGCCAGAGGGTATTACAATCTTAGGGATAACCAGCATCAGTAGCAATAACCTATAATGCTTTAGGGGGACCAGGGGCCTCCCTGAACAACAACTTGTAAGAGAAAGTGTACTCCTGGGGGATTTTTCACTTAATGAACTATGACTTTTAGAAGCAGCTTTATCAACCCATAAGGGTTATTCCACATTCTCATTTTCTCTTTCTCCTCTCTCTCTCTCTCTCTCTCTCTCTCTCTCTCTCTCTCTCTGTCACACACACACACACACAAACTTATCAAATCCTTATGGCTTTTTTCATATATATATGCAATTCTAGAGACCCAATCCCAGTCCATCTTGCTCATTTTCCATCTCCAGTATCCCCACTTCCTCTTTTGTATCACAGGTGTTCTACTCCCCTCATCCCCCAAGACTCCCTTTCCCTCTCCTGGGCCCTTTCCCCTGGTCCCACAGACACACTCACTCATGCTAAAGTGATCTGTCATGGTGATGAGGCTCTGGAGTGGGTCTTGCTGGAGTGAGACTTTTTCAGTCTGAAGCTTGTGTCTCTCACTTCTAGGAAGTTTAATTTACGGAGTATTTTTCCTAACTCTTCTCTCTTAATGGTGTTATCAGAAAGGGAGCCGCAGAGGAGGAAGCTAGGAATAGGAGTCTAGGAGTGCAAACCCAAGGTCACAAGCAGCACCCACTGTGTTCATTAGACTTGCAAAAGAAACTCACTCTCCATTCTCTACACCCTCCATTCTCTGTGTTGAAAACTAAGTTGGTAATATAGGAACCAAACTGGTAACGGCAAATTGCTCATGCAAAGGACTGAGAAAACAAGAATTCCAAAACAGCTCACAGTTCAGGTAACTTTGAACGTAGCTTTCTGCTCTAGATCTTCCTTAAAGAAACTTAAAGAAACCTGGAGAGGCATGGTGGCATGTACCTTTAATTCCAGCACTCGGGAGGCAGAGGCAAGCAGATCTCTATGAGTTCAAGACCATCCCGGTCTACACAGTGAGTTCCAGAACAGCCAGGTCTGTGTAGAGAGATTGTGTTAAATAAATAAATAAAAAGAAAGAAAAGAAACTGAAAATCTTAAACAGATACGTCGATACATTGAAGATGGTTTGAAAACCCAGTTAAAGTCATACTGGAAAAGACTGAGATGAAAACCTCAGCGAGCAAGGGCACACCCAGTGATTCAAGGTAAAAACAAAGTGGGGAAACTCGCTGCATTCATCCAAGCTGACCTCACCCAAACTGGATCGAACTGGCATCATGCACTCCAGGAGGACATTTTGGGGATAATAAAGTTTTTTTAAGGAAAATTGATAAAATTGCAGTATGGATTGGATAATAAGTAGTGTTATATTAATGTTAAATGTTCTGATTTTGACCATGACATATGATTATGAAGGGGAATGTTCTAGCTGTTAGGAAAAACACTCAAATATTGAGTGGATATGATGTCAGAATTTAGAACAAAACCGATTTATCTATATTTATATAGAAAAAAGTGGGGCTAAATATAAAGAATTCTAGACAAGGAATGCACAGGTTTTTTGTCTTATTCAATAATATTTCTGTAAGATTGCCTTGATATAATATCATAAATTATAAAAATGTCTTCTTTGTTTTTGTTTTTGTTTTTTTAAGACAGGGTTTCTTTGTGTAATAGTCCTGGCTGTTCTGGAAATTGCTTTGTAGACTAGATTGGTCTCGAACTCACAGAAATCTGCCTGCCTCTTCCTCCTGAGTGCTGGGATTAAAGCCCAGCATAAAAACATTTAAAGTGACTATTTTGATAACTCACTATGGTTAATGATTAGATAATCTCATGTTTTCGTAACTGACTGACCTTGCATCTTCCGGGGCAGAGATGAAGCATTGTGTAACCAGGCTGGTATTTCAAGATCAAAGGCTGGATGGGGAGCACAAAGAGCAAGAGGAGGAGGCAGAGGCTAGACAAGGATATGTGCCAGCTCACAGTCCTTGACCTTTGAAATGTGAGCTGGAAAGTTGCCAAGTACAGCGGTCAATGACACCAATGGTGCCGCGGGAATAGAAGGGAGCAGGGGAAGCCGTGGAAAAGAGACCTTATATTAAATGCATGGCAGATCTTATATTAAATGGGTGTCAGTCATAGTCACAAAAGAAGGAGGTGAAGGGATTTAGACTCACTTTAAATGATGACTCATTCAGTGGGGTAACTGAGGAGCAGCAGGGAGGGAGTGGAACACAACACGCTGACTCTCGTTGTCTTCCTAGGTGACTGTGCACTCGATGGTACCACAAACCCCTGAAGGGAACAGAGGTGGAAAAACAGTGGGGGTAGAATGGTTGAGCAGGGCAAGCTGATGAGTTCAATTTAGAAAACGGGGAACCACGTGCCAGCGGGCATCTGGATGAATAGACCTGGCTTGTCTGCCTCTTTCAGCGAGATCGCTGCATGGTTAGGTGTACTTGTTCTTGTAGAGGACCTCAGTTCCATTCCCAGCACCTACATGGCGACTCACAGCCGCTGATTGTTCCAATTCTAGGAGATCCCATACCCTCTTCTGACCCCCATGGGTACCAGGCATATGCACAGACATACAGTGAGAACAAAACCACTCACATACATAAAAGAAATATCAATTTAAATGTTGAAATTTAATAACTTAAATTTAAAAGAATATGTGCTTCAGAATTGGGGAAGTATGAAAATGTTGCTAGATTGTTTTACAGTGTAGCTGCTCCAATCTTCCCTCCACCCAGCAGTGTGAGAGGATTGACTGGCACTTATCTCTTTCCTTGTGAACACTGGTACATTTCCATCCTTACTTTTTTTTTTCCCCCAAGACAGAGTTTCTCTGTGAAGCCCTGGCTGTCCCAGAACTTGCTCTGTAGACCAGGCTGACTTTGAACTTGAAGATTCACCTGCCTCTGCCTCCTGACTGCTGGAATCAAAGGCATGCCCAGCAACATTGGGATTATTTGAATTTTAAATTAAAAAATTATTAGTGTGTGTGTGTGTGTGTGTGTGTGTGTGTGTGTGCATGTGCTACAGTGTGCATTTGGAGGTCAGAGGACAACTTTGTGGAGTGGACTTTTTTTTTTTTTACACCTTTATGTAGGTTCCAGGGATTAAATTCAGTCACCAGGTTTACACAGCCAGCCCCTTTAGGCACTGAGCTATGCTGCTGGTCTGACTTTCTTTCTTTCTTTCTTTCTTTCTTTCTTTCTTTCTTTCTTCCCTCCCTCCCTCCCTCCCTTCCTTTCTTTCTTTCTTTCTTAAGATTTATTTATTTATTATGTATACAATGTTCTGCCTGCATGTTATTACAGATGATTGTGAGCCACCATGTGGTTGCTGGGAATTGAACTCAGGACCACTGGAAGAACAATCAGTACTCTTAACTGCTGAGCCATCTCTCCAGCTCCTGGTCTGTCTTTCTGAACTTTAATTTTTGCTTTTTTGATGATACACATGTCTAATGATAGTTGGCATTTCATTGTCTCCCAATATGTGTATAATCTTGTTTCCTATGGAACATCCATGCTTCGTTTTCAGAATTCTATATGTGTATGTGTTGTGTATATCCGCTGCTCTTTTTAAAACATTTTGTAAATTAAATTTATTATTGGTGTGTGTGTGTGCACGCGCACAGGTGCGTGCATACTATGGCACATGGGTTCTAGGGATCAAAGTCACTCAGACAGAGATGAATCTATGTGACTGTTACCAAGGAGACTGTGACAAGACATCTCTGGCTCCCTGCACACATCCTCCCCAGTTGACCACTGCCAGCACCACCTTCTTCCCCATCCTTCCCCAGGCCACTGTCTCTTTGTTGAACTCTGTATAAGGGTCTGTTATCTTCCCACTTCCCCACTTTGACTCTCAGATTCTCATGTCTATTAGACATAGTATAGATTTGGTTCCTCTGAAGTCTACGGTCAGTTCATAGATTAAAATAATCAAACTTTAGAGGGGAAACCGTACATTTAAAACCTCCCGATTAAACAACAATAGCTAAAATTAAAACTATAGGCAGGTATTTTGTGTGTGAAAGGTGGGTGTGCAGAACAGCAGTACTCTCAGCTTGGAGATGGGCAAGGAAGATGCTGCCACTACCATGGAAACCTGCGTCAGCATTACTATATTTTATGTGCATTGGTGTTTTGCCTGCATAAATGTCTGTGTGATGGTGTCCGATCTTGGAGTTACAGATAGTGGTGAGATGCCATGTGGGTGCTGGGATTTGAACCTGGGTCTTCTGGAAGAGCCATTAGTGCTCTTAACTGCTGAGCCATCTCTCCAGCCTCTGTGTCAGTATTAACCGAAGCTGAAAGATGTGCCTGAGATCAGCTGGTTTCTTCCCTAGTTATATGTGCAGCAGACCTGCCTACCTATGCTTGCCAGGAGCCATGCATGAGAATGCACCATGCACACAGAACATGCTATATATCTCCTGGGGATAAAGTGAAAACCCGGCAAGACAAGTCTCTTCTCTTAGAAGTTAGACCTGCGCAGTCTTCCTTAGGAGGGTGATCACGTGCAAATAGCTATTCATACTCTTAGCAGAATCTGTATTTTGTTATTTTATGCATATAGATGTTTTGCCTACATGGATGCCTGGGCACAAGTGCATGCCTGATGCCTGCGGAGATCAGAAAAGGGTGTTAGGTCCCCTAGAACTGGGGTTACAGAAGGTCGTGAGCCATCATGTGGGTCCTGGGAACCAAAGCCAGGTTCTTTGCGAGGACAAGTGCTCTTAACCCTTGAGCCATCTCCAACTCCTGTGAGATTTCTGAGGCCAAGAAGAAGAGATCAGACGAGAACAACCTTGGTCTACACCTACTGTTTACTCTCCTAGGCGGGCTTTTCAGAGCTGATCCCGGGCTTGCAGTTTCTTTGAACGGCTAACTCTACAGATGCCAGAGAAGCATGTTAGGAATGGAGTATTGTACTCACCTACACTTTCTTTCCTTTTCCACCTTCAGCGAAATATAATTGACAGACCAAGCGGTGGTGGCACACGCCATTAATCCCAACACTTGGGAGGCAAAGGCAGGTGGATCTCTGTGAGTTCGAGGTCAGCCTGATCTACAGAGCGAGTTCTAGGACAGACTCCAAAGCTACACAGAGAAACCCTGTCTCAAAAAGAAAACAACAACAAAACAAAAAAACAAAAAAGGAAATATAATTGACATTTTAAAATTACATGTGTTTAAGATAGACAATGTGATGCTTTGATATACACATCAGCTGTAAGTGATGCTCATTCTTGGATTAACACTTCCATCACCATACGGTTTCCATCATATGTCCATTGTATATCTCTGAGAGACAACACTTAAGATCTACTGCCTTTGTAAATGTCAAGGAAGGCCCTGGCAACCACTGGTATGCTTTCTGCTTCTGTGAGTTTGACTCCATAGATTCCTATGAAATGTACACACATGAGACCGTGAGCCCTGTCTTAGTGTTACCTTTGCTGGGATGAAATACCATGGCAAAAGCAACCTGGGGAGGAGAGAGTTTAGTGGGCTTCCATCATCATCATCATCACTATTCATCATCAGTGGAAGTCAAGACAGTAGCTCAAAGAGGGCAGGAACCTGGAGACAGAAGCTGATGTGGAGGCCATGGAGGATTGTAGCTTACTGGCTTGCTCCTCATGACTTGCTCAGCCTGCTTCCTTATAGCACCCAGGACCACCCGCAATGGTCTGGCCCTCCCACAACAATCACTAAATTAAAAAATGCCCATCGGCTTGCTTACAATCAGGTCTTTTGGAGGCATTTTCTCAACTGAGGCTTGTTGTGGGTTATTTGTATCCTGTGTGAAGATGTATTGATGTGATTGGTGTAATAAAAAGCTGAACGGCCAATAGCTAGGCAGGAGATATAGGTGGCTCTTCTGAGCAGAGGAGGACTCTGGGAAGAAGAAAGGCAGATTTGCCAAGAGACTCTGAAGAAGTTGGACATACAATACAGAGCAGAGGTAACTGAGCCACATGACAGAATGCAGATCAACAGAGACAGGTTAATTTAAGTTATAAAAGGTAGTTGGGAAAAAGTCTAAGCTAAGGCAAAAATTTCACAATTAATAATCAGTTCCGGCGTCATTATTTGTGGGATGAGGGTCCTGATGAGGAAGTATTATTATCAAGGCTCTCTCCTCTCCAGTGACTTCAGTTTGGGTCAAGTTGACATGACAGTAGCCAGCACAAACCCCTTTGGCCGTTCTGGGTCTGATGGGTTTGTGTGAGGTGTTTTCTGTTTGCGTACTCCTGAGGGCTGGAGAAGCCAAGTCATTCATACATTTACTAGACATTGAATATCTTTTTCTGTGATAAAAATCAAAATCATGGACCTTGAGCATACCTCTACCCCGAGCTTGACCCCTAGCTCTGGCTATCCTCTTTCATAGATCTTCCGAATTTTTCTTTTATTGAGTTGTAGAATTGTTTCTTGGTTACAGTTTAATGCTCAGGTCCTGTCCTTTGAGTGACATAGGTGTTTCAGAGTAGCCATTGCCCACCAGGTCCTGTTCCAGCTGCAGCCCATGCCTTCTACTCTGACCTTTTAACCCGGCACAGGATATTTCCTAATGTCACTTGTGGCTTCTCCTTTGACCTATTGGTTATTTGAAAATCCATTGCTTAACTTTTAAACACTCAAGGGGTTCCAATACTGCTGTTTGCTGTGGATCTCTGACTCATGTCCATGGTGGCTGGGGACATGCGTTGTATGATTTTAGCCCTTCGCTTTTGTATATGTATATATGCGTGTTCACATGTGTGTTGATGTGTATGTATGTATGTATGGGTGTGCATGCACACGTGTAGGCAAGATTTGTCTAGCCTAGCTAGACAGTTTGGAATCCCATGTTTCTGTCCCCCACATGCTGGGATTACAGGCAGGCACCATGCCCTCCCCGACATTTCCATGGGGGCTTGGGATCTGTATTCCAGTCTTCAGGCTTCCAAGGTGAGCACTTCTGCCCACTGAGTCCTCTCCTTGGCCCTAATTTTAGTCTTTCACATTTACCAAGCATTACCTTTGAAAGGCAGATGGGTGGATGCTCATGGAGACCGTTAAACATGTTTTTAATTTTAATGAGTTTCAGAAGGTCCCCCCTCCCCCAATATTTTATGATCTGAGTATCTCCATTGGATTCAGACTCTAAAGAGCTCTTAGCCGAGCCCATTGGCCTCCTGTATGTTCTGCAAACATCTAATGAAGAATATCAGATGTTCTTGACTCTCCTTTCATTCCTAATTGTGTCCCTTCAGCTCAGGGTAACTGTAGTGGCATTTTGTTTGTATTTTAATAAATAAAGCTGGCCTGAGGATCAGAAAAGTAAAATAGCCACACTGGACAGCCTTACAGACCAGGCAGCAATGACAACACCTTTAATCCAGTAGCCACACTACCTTGCCATGGAAACCAGGTGGTAGTGATGCACACCCCTAATCCCAGAACTAGAGAGGATTATAAAACAGGAGGAGATAGCTTTTAGGCTCAGTCTGATTCTGAGGTTTCTTGGAAGCAGGATCACCATTTTCGAACTGAGGCTGAGGTAAGAGCTAGTGGCTGTTTGCTTTGCTTTTCTGGTCTCCAGGCTGAACCCCAATATCTGTCTATGAACTTTTTATTAATTGTGCTTCAGGCAACCCCAGAAAACATTTGTGGTTTCTAGGGTGTGCACCTGCCAGGGTTAGGCCCAGTCCTGAGTCCATGCTCACATATCCTAAATGCGCCCAGGGGAAAGCACAGCCGCAACCTCAGCTCTCCTTTCAACTCTCCCCTTGTTGCAGAGCTCTGGCTCATCCAGGCTGCATTGCCTCAGTGCCCCTTCCACAGACTTAGGAAAGCATTCTGTGCAGTTTATCCAGGTCTTCAAGTTGATGTCAGGACAACGCTTCCACTGCATTCAGAAAACTTTGTGCTGATTAGTATTAGTATTGGTTTTTCGAGACAGGGTTTCTCTGTTTAACAGTACTGGCTGCCCTGGAACCAGCTTTGTAGACTAGGCTGGCCTCAAACTCAGGAGACCCACCTGCCTCCTGAGTGTTGGAATAAAAGGCATGTGCCACCACTGCCCAGCTGTGCTGATTATTTTAATTAGTTAGCTGTGTGGTTAATGATGGCTGTGGGAGCCAGGCAGTGGTGGCACACACCTTTAATCCCAGCACTCAGAGGCAGAGGCAGGTGGAACTCTGTGAGTTTGAGGCCAGCCTGGTCTACAAGAGCTAGTTCCAGGACAGGCTCCAAAGCTACAGAGAAACCCTGTTTTCAAAAAAAAAAAAAAAATTATGGCTGTGGGGATTGAACCCGAAGCCTTGTGGAAGCTAGGCAACGCTCTATCCATGCTTTCATTTTACTTTTTAAAATTCTTCACCCCCTCTTTTTCTCGTTTTTTTTTTTTCTTTTTTTTATCTTTTTAAGCTTGAGGCATCATTATGTTGCTTCGGTTTGTCTTCTGTAGCTCAGTCAGGCTTTGCATTTGTGATCCTCCCACTTCAGCTGCCCTCCTGAGGAGCTGGGATCACAGGCCTGCAGCAACAGGCTTGGCTGCCCTAATATTTTTGATACTAGTGTACTTCGTTGTGTTATTTTGTCACACTCATTTGCCGTATGGCTTCAGTGTTCCTACAAATTCTTATTTTTGCTAGAATATTACCTGCCAAAGTATTTTAAAGGAGGATCTGTGGTTAAACTGATCCACACAGATACATACATACACACACACACACACACACACACCACACTATCTTTCTCTCCTGGTTTGCTGTTCTTTTCCTTTGGAACGTGAAAATACTGGTTTTTCTTCATGATATTCACAATAGCCTCAAATTAGAAACAACATAAACGTCTATCCATAGTAGGACAAATACTTTGATATAATCCTGTCATAGCATATTATATAAAGAGAGCTTAAATTGTGGATGATTTCTACCCAGGAAACATTTGGTAATGTCTATGGGGTTTTGTGACTATGCCAACTTATGGGTGGGAAGAATTGGTGTTGGCATCTGGCTGGCAGGAATTAGGATGCTGATAAAGACTCTATGGTCCTTCAGTAACCAGGTCCCAATGTGTGGGAATTGGCCCCAATGTGCCTTGAGATAAAGGAGTTGTGTGGAGTGCAAGTTACTGGGGACTTGAAACAGAAGTGTGGTTCTGGGTAGCAGCACCGTGTGTATTCCAAAGACTGAGTCAAAAGACAGGGTCTTGTGAAGCGGTCAGGAGAAAATCAACTTTGTCTAAGCTTGAGTGTACCTGGTTTATCTTAACCTAACATCAACAAGCCAGGCAGTGGGCCTGTGAGATGGGTCAGTGGATTGAAGTCCTAGTCAACAGACCTAACAACCTGCGCTCAGTCATGGATCCCACAAGGCAGCAGAAAAGAACCGAGTCCTGAGAGTTATTTTCTGACCTCCACATGTCAGGGCACATGTGCACCTGCACACACACCCACTCTCTAGCCCCACCTCCCCAAGCACAGTTTCTGGAGCCAATGACCAGTTGTAAAGCTACACAGGCCACTCTAACATTTTCTTCTCTTTATATTTGACTGGGAAACTATACTGGAAAAACTAATCAGGGACTCTGGGCAGTCATGGTAATTATAATACAAGATGGCAATATTCATGTCAAAGAGAATCCATCTACCTACCCTGTGCAGGCAACTATAATATCAATAGTACTGAGATTGGGAAATCCTGAAAATGAGAAAAAAGAAAATGATGGATTGTTGCATATGAACCGCATACCCCACAATGTTAAACAAAAGATGCCAGGTACAAAAAGAATAATTTGTACAATGTGTGAAGATTGTATTAAGTTATGCCACATTGTATGAAATGTGACTTTCAGGCTGTACCTTGTTTATGGTGACTCCATATTATAAGCAACATTTGCCTCAATTTGAGTTCAAACTCTTTGTGCATGTAAGATATCATGTTGGTCCAACCCTACCTGTGAGGCAGGACTAGGAACTTATTCTCCCCAAAGAAAAAGTACCACCTACATGCTTCCAGGGTGAATTCAGACATATTTCGTCCATCATGGTAGAGGGGCATGGTGGCAGGAGCAAGTGTCTGCTGGTTATGTTTCATCCGTAGCAAGAAGCAGAGTGATGAAGGCTTGTACTCGGTTCACTAGCTCCTTTTTTATTTATTTCAGGATTCCAGATCAGGAATGGTACTGAGCACATTTAGATGGATCTTCCCACCTTAGTTAACCTGACCTAGGGAATTCCTCAAAGACATGCCCAGAGATGTGTTTCCTTGGAGATTCTAAATCCCAACAAATTGGCAATCAAGAGGACCATCACAGAACATGTGAGCACATGGATAGATTAGAACCATATTTGCAAGAATGGGATGGAGAATCCACAAGCTTACTAGACAGAGGGCGTGTACAGCACCTTGCCTGGAAGACACCTAGCACCATGATGGTGATGGACCTGTCATCTGACCACCCAGCATGTGTCCAAAACCAACAGGGGAAACCTCTAGACTGCTTTTGGACACTGCCTGACATGGCCTACTCAAGTTGCCAGTCACCCATCCATTTGCTCATCATCCAGCCCAGTCCAGGTCTGTATCTCACCTTTGTGGTTCAGAACATCTGCAGCTCAGCTCAAGCCTGGGTCTCAGTGGACCTGCATTCCTTGAGCAGCTCTTGAGTGCCAATCATCAGCAATCACTCTCTCTGCATCTCTATCAGCCCTCTGTAAGACCTTTCAAACTCTTCAGCCTCTGCAGCCTCTGTAACAGTTCTGTCGCCACCCTGTAACATGACTAGTAATTAAGAGTGGAATAAAAGAACCTGCATCTGTAACCTGTATTCTCGATATCCAGCTGTCAAGGGACACTGGGACTTCTTGGCAA
This sequence comes from Microtus oregoni, assembly GCF_018167655.1. Lineage (NCBI taxonomy): Eukaryota > Metazoa > Chordata > Mammalia > Rodentia > Cricetidae > Microtus > Microtus oregoni. The sequence continues at coordinate 12,650,285 of NW_024543086.1, forward strand.
ATTGCATCCAACAACGCCTATGTAGCTAGCGAATGTATTGCTATTAGTAACGATTGACATTTCAGAAGACATAAACCTGTCTGGCAGAGCACACTCATGACAAATGTGCATCTGTTTATATAAAATCCCAAACCAGAAAAACCCAGTTCACAGAATGAGAAGCAGATAGGCTTACTTTCAGCAGGAATCAGAATGCTGTCAGCACTTTGCTTTAAAAAGAACATAATACATTCTCTCTCTCTCTCTCTCTCTCTCTCTCTCTCTCTCTCTCTCTGTCCTGGCTAGTTTTATATTAACTTAACTTGACACAAGCTGAAGTCATCTGAGTGAAGGGAACTTCAATTAAGAAAATGCCTCCAACTAGGCAATAGTGGCACACACCTTTAATCCTAATACTTGGGAGGCAGAGACAGATTTGATCTCTGAGTTGGAGGCCAGTCTGATCTACAGAGTGAATTCCAGGACAGTCAGAGCTACACAGAGAAACCCTGTATTGAAACAACAACAACAACAAAACAATAACAAAAGAAAACAAAAATGTCTCCATAAGATCAGGTTATAGGCAATCCTGTAGAGTCTTTTCTTAATTAGTGATTGATGGGGGAGGGCCCAGTCCATTATGGGTGGGGCCACCCCTGGACTGGTGGTCCTGGATTCTAGAAGCATGCAAACTGAGCAAGCCACGGGGAGCAAGCCTGTCAGCAGCACTCCTCCAAGGCATCTGCCTCAGTTCCTGTTTCCAGGATCCTGTCCTCTGTGAGTTTCTGCCCTCACTGCTTTTGTTGATGAACTGTGATGTGGAACTACAAGAGAAGTAAACCCTTTGCTTCCCAAGTATCTTTTGGTCACGGAGTTTCATCACAGCACTAGTAACCCAAACTAAGACACTCTCCATATCTATTTCCTCTTTTTCCTTCTTTTAAAAACTATTTATCCATTCCTCTACAATGACATTATTAGCCAAAATTATATTATGTCATTTACCCAAAGTATCTCTATATAATTTTTAAATTTCTACCTATGTAATGTTTCTTAAAATTCCTACTTTTGTATTAATATAAGTTCATATTTTAAAAAATAAAGATGGTTGGTTGCATAGTCTTCAAAAAAACTATTTGTGATTCTTGCCAGGGAAGCAGGTAGGCTGACCACAGATCTTCATGTCTCCTTTTGCTCCTCCAGATCCAATCCCTAATATTTTTTTTGAGGCTTAATAAAACCTGAAGAAAATTTCACTTCTCTTCCCCACTGGGAGCCGACCTATCTTCCTGATGGAGGCTGGAGAACTTCCTCAAAACAATCCACATTTAAAAGCAACCCAAGCTACAATTGCAGTGGTAACATTCCAAGGGGTGGACCATGGTGGTCACCTGGCTGAACTGGGGATGAGAGATCAGGATTCCTCGCTGGAACGTTTTTCTCAAGATAGTGGGCAAACCTGATCTCCAGCCAGGCCCCAAAGTCCCCTGATTCCCAATCATTCTCAGGCCTGCTGGGAAGAGCTCACTGGCCCTCCACACTCCAGTTCTGCGTTCTGCTTTTCATTGGACCTCTAAACGAGACAGTGTGTTTAAAACATGTACATAGGCTTGGGATAGAGAAGAAAAAGAATAAAGAGACAGTAAAATGTAATATAGAAGAGTGCAGACTGTCATAGATTAAAGGAGTAAAGATAAATGAATATTAAGCTTGTGGAAAAGGTAATAGAATAAAAAAACCTAAGCCACATAATGATGGAATATACACAGAGAGTCTAGATTATGTATATCATTCTGTTTGCTTTGAATTTTTTGACTGTCAATGAGCTAAGTACAGAGAGACATTTTATTTGTATGGGCGGCTAAACCACCATATATGTTTTAAAAGTACCACGACTTCAATCTTTGGGTCTAAGGATTTGTTGCTTTGGAAAAGGGGTTCTTCCTTTTGCTTCTACAGAGGATGAAAACCTGTGAAATCCTTCCAGACTAATGTTGTTTGATGGATCAGGAATCCCTGAAAGGTCTCCATGAATCCCCAACTATTTTGCCCAACAAAAAGCAGGAAGCAGTTTGGAGAGAACTACACCCAAATTCCCTAAATGATTGTTTATAAATATCTGTTTACATTTAAAGGGGTATATGCTATAGAGATGAATAATTTGCACTGGTATGGATCTTGGTCTATTGATACAAATTTTAGGCCAATTTTGTTATAAATATATTTCTGCTCTTGATTAAAGTATTGTGTTTGTGCAGCTCATTTAAAAATGTAATGTACAATTAAGAAATATAGGTTAATAGATAATCATCTATAATAGTCAAGCTTCTGGTCACGTAAGTTAGGTTTTCTAGTTGTATAGAGATATATTTCAGATGGATACGTATTCTTCAAATCTTTCAGAGACCTTCAGAATATGGCATTTAAAATGTTTTAAAAACTTAGAACTTTTCATGACAGTGAGGCACATCTGCTCCTGGCAACACCAATCTACTTCTAGAGGATGATGGGCATCAAAGAAGCTCCTCATGGAGTTTGTTAGCCATTTGGGCAAGAAACTGCTCTTGCCTGGACTGCTTGATGGTATGCTGTATGAACTGGACATGGAGGACCAGGAAAAATGACTACTGAAATTGCCTAAAAGTGAGACAATCCTTCGGGATTTCTGCTTTATGAAACAGTCTGCCAGACATTCTGCAGGACATAGAAGAAAGCAATTGTGATAGACTTTGCCATTACAAGGCAAAACAGATCTTCGGACTTCCTGATTCATAGAAAAGTGTGCTGGATACTATGGGCCTTAGGCTGAAGAATGGATGCCCTCATGTTACAGAAAAACTTTGGATGACTGCCCAGGAAGCAAGATGTCTCTGTAAATTCTAGAGTTTTGGAAGATGCTGACAATGTACTTCCTGTTAACTTAGGTAATATTATATTCTTCTGGAGTCTTTGATGGAGTTGAAGAATAGATAGTTATAATTATAGTTTTCCTTAGTTATGATAAAATACAAAGTAGATATAAATATTATAACTGTAATTCTTGCTTGATACCTGTTTTGTTATATGTAATTTTACTATGTTAAAATTAAAACTTTCCTTTTTATTTAAACAGAAAAGGGGAAATGGTATGGGAAGTCCTTCTGTCTGTGTGTTGCTTTCATTGGTTAATAAAGAAACTGCTTTTGGCCAATGGCTTAGCAGTGTAAAGCCAGGCTAAAAGAGAAATATAGAGAGAGAGTAGGCGGAGTAAGAGAAACACCATGTAGCCCTGCCGGAGACAGACGCGGGGAACGGAACTTTACTTGGTAAGCATATTGGTGGCAATACACAGATTAATGGAAATGGGTTAGTTTAGGATATAAGAGTTAGCGGAAATACGTTTTAGGCTATTGGCCAAACAGTATTGCAAATAATATAGTTTCTGAGTGATTATTTTGTGGTCTGGGCAGCCGGGAACAAACAAGCAACCTTGCCTACAGGAGATATCACTATGTCCAATTTCAAGTTGTACAACAAAGGTATAGTAATAAAAACAGCATGATATTGACTCAAAACCAGATGTATTGATTGATGCAATCAAATTGAATACTGGGACATAAATCCACATATCTATGGACACCTGACTTTTTGATAAAGAAACCAGAAACACACACTGGAAAAAAGACAGCATCTTCAACAAACAGTTGAACTAGATGCATCTATAAAAATTCAAATAGATCCATATTTAGTATTTTGAAGAAAACTTAAGTCTAAATGTTTTATCAAAGGCCTCAAATAAGATTCACTGAACCAGGGCTGGAGAAATGGCTCAGTGGTTAAGAGCACTGACTGCTCTTCCAGAGGATCCGGGTTCAATTCCCAGCACCCACATGGCAGCTCACAACTGTCTGAAGATCCAGTTGCAGGGGATCTGACACCTTCACACCAATGCACATAAAATAAAGTTAAATAAACCATAAAATATATATATATATATATATATATATATATATATATATATATAAAAAGATTCACTGAGCCTGATACAAGAGCAAGTGGGGAAGAGCCTTGAACTCCTTAACAGAGGAGATGACTTTCTGAACAGAACACTGATAGCACAGTTGTTGACACTAAGATCAACAATTGGTAAATGAGACCTTGGAAACTGAAGCTTCTGCAAGGCAAAGAATATCATTATTCAGACAAAGTGGTAGCTTACAGAATGGAAAAAGATTTTTTCTTACCAACTCTATATCTAATAGAGGGCAAAAATCCAAAATATATAACGAACTCAAAAGAGTAGATATTAAGAAAACAAATAACCTAATTTTAAGAAATGGGGTATAGATCTAAACAGATAATTCTCAATAGAAGAAACTGAAATGGCTGAGGAATACTTAAAGAAATGTTCAACATCTTTAGCCATTATTTCGAGATTTTGCTGGTGAGGATGTGAATTAAGGGGAATATCCATCCATTGTCAGGAGTGTGGTGATTCCTTAGGAAGCCGAGAATCAATCATCTCAAGATCCAGCTACACCACTTGAGCATATACCACAGAGACATTTGCTTAACCATGTTCATTGCTACTCTATTCATAATTGCCAGAAATTGGAAACAACCTGGATGTTCCTCAATAGAAGAATGGATAGAGACAATGTGGTACATTTACGCAATGGAGTATTACTCAGCTGTTGAAAGAAAATAACAGGAAATTTTCAGGTAAATGAAACTAGAAAAAAATCATTCTTAGTGAGGTTATCCAGACTCAAAAATACAAATATGGTATGTATTTGCTTATCTGTGGATATTAGCTATTAAGACAACAATAACCAAGCTGCAATTCACAGAACCCACAGAAGTCAGGTATAGCTTAAGGGATTAGAGGGTACAGGTTGTTAGGAAAGGAAAATAGAATAGATAGTTATGAATGGATGGAGGTGTGGAATGGGAGGATCAAGTGAGCAAAGAGGGGAGAAGGGGACAAAGGAGGGGATACATGGAAAGACAGCTAAAATTAAGGGTCATTTGAGGGTCATATGGGACCTTAATTCAGTAGAAGCTTCCTAAAAATATGTATATATATGAAGGCAATCTAAATGAAAAAGCCAAATAATGGGGGAGACAGAGACCCACTGACCATCTCTTGTTACCAAATGGAGCTTCTTCTAGTAGTGGGATTGGGTTATATCTAATTGAATGGTTGGCCAAAGATCACATGGAATCCCCAAACTACCCAGACTGTTGCCAAGACTACAGCTGCTCTCCACAAATTGACAGCAAGGCCCCCTTGCTGAAGACAACACCTACACATCTCATTGAGCATGGAAAAGTCAAACTGATGCCTACAGAGAGCCTTCACTCCTATGTTCTAGTGTCTTCAGTACAGGAAGGTACTCTGGATGCTGCCAAAAGACAAAGGCACACACCAAGCCAGCCACACATTCTTTGGTCTACAACATTTTCTATCTGCAAGATACACTAATGCAGTGGTGGCACACAGCTTATAGGAGTCACCAACCAGCATCTGATTTGACTTAAGCCCCGCTCCATAAGATAGAACCCATACCTGAAACTGTTTGGGTGACCAAGAACAGAGACTAGATAGTCCTGTACCAAAGACCTAGGGCAAAACCAAATACTACTGGTCACAAAACAAAACAAACACATTAAAAAAAAAACAGTAGTAGCTGGGTAGTGGTGGTGCACACCTTTAATCCCAGCACTCAGGAGGCAGAGGCAGGTGGATCTCTGTGAGTTTGAGGCCAACCTGATCTACAGAGTGAGTTCCAGGACAACTAGGACAAATACACAACTCTGTTATACAGAGAAAGCCTGTCTCAAAAAACAAAAACAAACAAAAAAACCCAAACCAAAAAACACAAGTCCAGTAGCAAGAAAATGACTCTTAATAACATTCTGCTATACTCATAGATCAGTGCCCTCCCTGCTCAGCCACTATCAGAGAAGCTTCCTCCTAGCAGCAGATGGAGACCCACAGCCACAGATCATGGAGAGAGAGAGAGAGAGAGAGAGAGAGAGAGAGAGAGAGAGATATCAGAACACTCAGCCTTAAATGGAATATCTCTATCTAATTTTTCACCTCAGGACTCAGGGAACCCTGAAGAAAATGAGGCAGAAAGAGTGTAAGAGCCAGAGGGGATGGAGGACACCAAGAGAACAAGACCCCATAAAACAACGTGATGGAAGCTCAAATGGACTCACAGAGACCAAGTGCACAGGCCTGCGTGAGTCTGCGTCAGGTCCTCTCTCTGTCTCTGTCTCTCTGTCTCTCTCTCTGTGTATTATGGCATCTAGTTTAGTGTTTTTAATTGGATTCCTGAGTGTGTGAATTGAGTATCTGATTCTTGTGCCTTCTCTTGGGCTCTTTTCCTTCTGTTTGTCTTGTCTGACTCTGATGTGATAGTTTTTTTTTTATCATATTGTATTTTACTTTGTTATATATATTTTACTATTATCCCTTAGAAGCCTGTTTGTTTTCTAATTAGGGACAGAAAGGGCCTAGATCTGAATGGGAGGGAAGGTGGGGAGGAAATGGGAGGAGCAGCGAGAGGGGAAACTGTAATTAGGAAAAAAAAATCTATTTTAAATAAAAGGAAAAATAAATACAAACATTTATTTTATTTCATATGTATGCGCACCATACATGCATGTCTGGTGTCATCAAGAGGGTGTCAGATTCCCTGGAACTGGAGTTGGTGATTGCGACCACTGTGTGGCTGCTGGGAGCTGAACTCAGGTCCTCTGCAAGAACTAATGCTCTTAACCAATAACTAGAAAAGGGCGGAAGGCTGATGAGACAGTGGTCTTGTTTTCATTCTCTGTATGGGACTTAGGGACAAAGTGGCTTCACATTATGAAAGCAGAGAGTCTACTGTTGCTGTAATCATCCTGATAGAAGATTCGCTAAAGCAGGGGTTCTCAACTTTCCTGATGCTGCGGCCCCAGAGGGGTCAGGACCGCTCTGAAGAAAGGCACTGTACCTCTCCCGTCAGCGATCACACCAGTGAGACAATGAATCCAAAGATTACCCTGTGACCAGAAATCCTGTGGTAGGGGTAGAGAAAGGCTAAAGTTCTGGTGCCAGGCAGTGGGGGGTTCTGCCTCTCTAGAGTAAATTTCCCACAGTCCTAACAATTTAAGCAAGCATATGCAGGACTTCATTCCCCGCAGCTCTGCACCGCCCCCCTCCCCGCCCTGTTCCCCGGCAAAACACTGAGATATTGCTACAGGAAAGGAAAGCAGTGACCAAGTCTCTTTCTCTTCTTTCTTTGATCAAACTGTAAACAAGCCCAAATTCCTTTATCAATTCATCTCCCAGTTTCTCTTCACACACAGTGATTTGTGAACGGAAGTGCCCCTATCATGCTAGTGCATGGATCTGGACATCACTAGTGGGCAGCTGGTGTTCTTTTGGGACTGGAGGTTGGAGTGTTACTCCCTGGGTGACAGAGAGAAGAATGGAGGCGGCTTAGCAAGCAGCTCTGGCTCCTTGTCTCCTCTACCCACCCCTACTCATGCTGGCCTTCTCTCCTCTCCCCACCCTGCCTCATGTTATCTTTATCTCCTTTACCCACCCCAACTATGTTAACTGTCTCTCCTCTATCCCCCTCACCCCTGTTAGCCTTCTTTCCTCTACCCACCCCAACCTCAGAATGCCTGCTAGCATCAGTATCCTGTTATTCTGGCCAGAAAGATGGAGTAAGAGAGGAATTGCCCAACTCAACCAGTGCCAGGTCCTGGTGCCATGGACCAGGCTGGCTGAGAAAAGCATGACCATTGTGGAGGAAGAGTCATAAGTTACTCCACTCCAAGCACAGTGTATGACATTTTAGTCCTGCCCAGACAGAAGACAGCCTCTTGCAAGTCTCTCTCTGGACAAGTTCTCCAAGTCCCTGGGGACAGGCGAGAACCAGGCCAGCATCTTGAGCCAAGAGTTCCTCTTGAGAAAGCACTTAGGACTTTCCTCAGGCAGAGCTCTTCACTCTTCAGCTGCTGAGCTTGAAGTAAGGAGTCCTGACTATTCGAACAGCTAGTGAAAATTCTGGAATGAAACTCATTGCTTTATATGCTGGCTTGAAATTATTAATAATAAAAAGACGGTCGTAGTGCTGAGATAATATGCAGATAAAGGGATTTCATGGTGCCAGGAAGGAATGGGTATGTCACAGATTTCTCTTTTCTTATTGGTTCTTCCCTGGGCCCCAGATTCTAAGTGTCCTGAAAAAACACTGCATGCTAGGAAGAGTCATGGAAGGAAGGCTTCTGCCCCCACAATGCCGGTGGGAGGAGAAGGGGCATCCCTCTTCCCCAGCCACCTCAGTGGGGAATACCAAGGTCTCAGAACCAGTGGGGTGACTCCAGGCAGGCACCAGAGCTGATGAAAATGGCAGGATAGTCCAGAGGCCCAAAGGGATAGACAAAACCCCTAATCCTAAGGCTCCAGCTCTGATCTTGCCTTCTAGCACCATCCCCAAGGCCTCCTTTTCCTGACCACCTGACTGCAGGCTCACACCTTGATCTGCTGTTTCAGGAACAACTGTAGTAGTAAGGAGCGGTGGGCTGTGTTCCGGCCGCCCTGGCTCCCGCATGGCTAGCTTATGCCCTGAAATAATTACACAGAAACTGTATTCTTTTAAACACTGCCTGGCCCATTAGTTCTAGCCTCTTATTGGCTAATTCTCACATCTTGCTTTAACCCATATTTAATAATCCATGTAGTACCACGAGGTGTGGCTTACCAGGGAAGATCTTAACCTGTGTCTGTGTTGGGTGGGAGAATCATGGCGACTCCCTGACTTGGCTTCTTTCTCCCAGCATTCTGTTCTGTCTACTCCGCCTACCAAATTTTCTGTCCTATTAAAAGGCCAAGGCAGTTTCTTTATTAACCAATAGATAGATGACCCTCCTCCATCAGAGAACTTTTAGAACGCTGCTCTGTTCGCACCGTCCAGGGACTCCCTACTGTCAGCTATGGTTTTCAAAAAGCTCACCATGGTTTATTAGTGGGGTTTTGGAACCCACTTAATGAGTTGGAACCAGCATTAGCATTAACAGTTTTCAAATAGACTGATTGCTGGCCTGATTCACATAGAAGTGTTGCTATGTGAAATAGGTTAGATTTTCACAAGTTATGTATGTTAAGGCATTTGAGACATCATAGTTGATATGTTGTATGAAAGTCTTAACAAACACAATTTTAACTACTTTTGCATTGAGGTATAACATATGTTTGGTAAAGTACCCAAGTCCTAAGTGTAGGGGCTTGATGAATTTTTAATATATGCACACTCTCATTTAACTGTCACCCACATCAAGATGTGTGGATATGTGTGTGTGTGTGTGTGTGTGTGTGTGTGTGTGTGTGTGTATTAATCACATTAGCGGTTAGAGAGATGGCTCAGTGGTTAATAGCATTGACTGCTCTTCCAGAGGACTTGGATTCAATTTCCGGCTTCCATATGGTGTCTCAACAATTGTTTGTGTGCACATGCACAGACATACATTTGGGCAAAAAGTCATAAGCAGAAAATGAAAATAAAATGTCAAAACATTTTAAAAACATATATATCATGGGATCAAACTGGACCCTCTGAATGTGACTGACAATTGGGGCAGACTGAGAAGCCAATGATAATGGTACTGGGATTTGTCTCTACTGCATGTACTGGTTTTTCGGGATCCTATTCTATTTGGATGCACACCTTCCTAAGCCTGAATGGAGCGGGGAGGGCCTTGGACTTCCCACAGGGCAGGGTGCCTTGCCCTCTCTCAGGACTAGAGGGGGGGGGAGAAAGATGTGTGGGGGAGTGAGAGGGAAGTGGGAGGAGGGGAGGTAGTGGAAATTTTGATTGGTATTATTTATAAAGTAATAAAAACATATATACTATATAAGATATACCAAAAGGTTTCCTCTGGTTCTGTTATTTCCTTTCATACCTTGGCCCGGAGAGAGTCATATTTGGCTGCTACACTCTTAGTAAATTTTGCCTATTTTTGGATTTCATAGAAATGAAATCAAGGATGTGTACTGGTTTTGGATTTGTCTTCCTCAGATTAACAGAGTGTCAGTGAGACACAGTTATGATCTTGCATGTAGCTGTTTATTGTCTGTTCTCATCGTTACCCTCCACTGTGTGAATCCACTGCAGTTGAATTTTGTTGCGTTTTGTGATGGATATGCTCTAAAAGACCAAACCCTAGCTCAGTCCACAAAACGCCTGGAAATATTCTCAAGCTTACCTTTTAGTGGACATAGTTACACCCCCAATGTCCTCTGTCTCCTTCCTTCTGCTTTATTTTTTTGTCTTTGAAATGGAGCCTCACTATAAAGCCTTACTAACCCTCATATAGGTTTTGAATGGAGGCAAAATTTACACAATATTGAAGTTATTGTAGAAAACCATTATAAAGCACGTAATGAAGCCACTGTTGTGACAATCACAGTGTTGTAAAACCATCACCACCACCCAGTTCCAGAACATTCTTCATTGTCCCGAAAACAAACTTCGTACCTGCTCAACAGTTGTTCTCTGTTCCTCCTCCTTTCAGTCCCTGGTGATGACGGATCTACTTTCTGTTTCAGTGGTCACGATCCAGTTGGGGACATTTCATAACAACAGAATCATGGGATTTTTGTATTGAGTTCTTTCGCTTAACATGTTTTCAAGTTTTGCCTATTTCTTGTGCATTTTCATACAATTTTGTGCCTTAAAAAAAAAAACTTCCCCAAGTCACTTCTTTGTCTTTTAACAAAGAGGTCTGTTTAGTTTACGGTTTCAGAGGCTCAAGCCTCAAGATGGGGCAGCCCCATTGGTTTGCTCTCTGGTGTGTGGGTGCCTTGCATTGCAGTGAGGATGGAATTGCTCCATCTGTGACCCGCGTTAACTCCTTGGAGATTTTCTATAGAGATCAGGGAGCCTTGATGACGTGAAGGGGAAGGTGGCAGGTGCAGGTCAGGCTGAGATACAGTGGCACTTTTTTTTTTATAGTGTCTCTCTGTGTATCCCTGGCTGGTCTGGAACTCACGATGTAGACCAGGCTGGACTGGAACTCACAGAGATCCACCTGCCTCTGCCGTCCCAGGGCTGGGATTAAAGGTGCAGGGACACATTTCTGTGTCACAGTTTCTGTTTATACCACCTTCTACAGATGATGCCAGGGAGATTCTGCTGGGTAGGACTGCCTTCATTTGTCTACCTGACCGTTTCTGCACCAGCTGTGGACAGAGACTGCTCTGAATTCCGTTTTAGAGATGGCAAGTGTGGAGAACACCTGGGCTCATTTTTGTTGGAGGGACGTGGAAAAGGAAGCAACTCCCGGCTCCTTTCCTTAGCTGCAATCAGGCCTGACAGCAGAGGTCAAGTCCCTGCTTCAGTACGCAGCTTTGCCTTGAGGTGCCAGGTCCCAATACCTGGCATCCTTTGGGGCAGGAGAGTGACTTAGCGAGACCCTAAGAATGGCAAGCCAGTTGTTGAAGAGTCTTGGCTCCACCATCATTTATTTTCCAGGACAGGTTTTCTCAGCTGTCCTGGAACTAGCTCTGTGGATCAGGATGGCCTCGAACTCACGGAGATCTGCGTGCCTCTGCCTCCCCGAGTGCTGGGATTAAAGGCATGTGCCACCACCATCTGTTGTGAGCTATTGCGGGCTGTGGATCCCCGGACCCTGTATTCCCTGTGAGCGGCTTCTTTTTCCTGTGTTTGCAGCTGCTCTGAGAAAAACAACTTGTTTTCCTCTGCTCTGAGCCGGCTGCAGCTGCTCTGAGCACGAGACCCTAATGGCAGGAGAGTGGGTTCTGATGGGTCTGCAGCTGAAAGAGCCCGACAGCTGGGGCATGGCTATCAGTTAAGGATCCCTACATAAAGCGTCCCCTGAGCTCAATAAAGTTGACACTCTCGTATCAAGAATGACCCATGGCCCTGTCTCTCTGTGTCTCTGTGTCTCTCTGTGAGTGTGTTTTTAAATTTTCAGCCCAGTTCCCGGCTCACAAAACCAGTCCTGTATACGGGAGCTACAGGCGCTGTACCATATAGCACGTAGTACAGACGCTGGGTTCTAACAACCATCTGACCTCCGCCTCATTCTTATGGTAACAGTATGGCACAGGACTTGCCAAACATTCCTACATGTTTATGGACAATAGAATGGTGGGCTGGAGAAAGGGAGAGGACATTCGGAGAGACAAGATAGAGGCAGAGGCAGGCAGATGAGATGGCCATTGGAGTCATGGGATAGACCAGTACCTGGTGTAAACACATGTGGCATCAAAGAGCAGGCGTCCTCAGAAGACTGGAGTTGTCTAGAATGGAGCTGCGACCCCGGAAAAGGCAGCAATAGAGGGAAAGGATGGAAGGAGGAGGACTTTGTTCTGCAGCAGGTTGGTGCTCCCTTCAGGAATTCCTGATCAGTTCTGAAAAAGCAAAGCATCTTTTTTTTTTTTTTTCTGTTTTTGTACCACTGACCAATAGGCTGAGAACCCAAAATTTCTTCATTTTATTTTTGTTTTTAATTCCTGGAGAGAGGGTCTTGTTTTGTAGCTAAGTCTGGCCTGATACTCATTATGTAGCCCAGGGTAGCTTTTAACTTGTGGCAACCCTGCTGCCTAGGCTTGAATCCCGAAGAATACCAACTTTAAGAAACAGTCTTCTCACTGCTGTGCTCCATTACACATTGGTTACTTCCTCCTGAAGTAGGTAGAGCTTCCCCTCCTTAAACCCCTGGTCTGGCTGGGTGTGGTGGCACATACTGCTAGCCCCAGCACTTGAGAGGCAGAGGCAGGTGGATCTCTGTGACTTCAAGGCCAGCTAGGGTTACATAGTGAGAACCTGTTTCAAAATGAACACCCTCCATATACGAGAGAAGCAAAGTCCAAGAGCTTTCTTTCCTTTGGGATTCAGGGCTTGAGTCCTGAGCTGCCTAAGGTTTTGAGGTCAAGGGATGCATCACTGTAGAATCGGTCTTGTTCTGTCTGGGGCTCTCAGCTCCAGCTGACCAGAGAGCCAGTTGATATCTTCTGAATGGTGAGATTACTAGCGGGAGGACTAGGAATTAGAAGAAATAAAGAAGACAAAAGCAATAGCTGGGTCAGCCTGGTGACTTTCTACCCATTGAACTCTAGGCTGTTGCCACAATGGATACAATTCCAGAGCTTTGTAACTTGGAGTAACAATTCTTACCTTGCTGTGTTTTTGAGGATTGTGGGAGGGTATGAGAAATGACCGGACTCAGGACAGTCCACTGTAAAAGGGAGCTACTTCCGTCATTTCCCAGGAGTTGTATTGATTTTCATATCAGTTACTATCGCTATGATGAAACACCATGATCAAAAGCAAGTTGGAGAGAAAAGGGTTTATTTGACTTACACTTCCATATCGTAGTCCATCCCTGAAGGAAGTCAGGGCTGGAACTCAAACATGGCAGGAACCTGGAGGCAGAAACTGATGCAGAGGTCATGGAGGAGTGTTGCTTACTGACTTGCTCCTTATGGCTTGCTCAGATTGCTTGCTTCTAGAACCCAGGACCACCATCTGCCCAGAAGTTTCTCCACCCATGGTGGGTCCTCCCCCAACCATCACTAATTAAGAAAATGCCCTACAGGCTTGTTTACTTACAGACTGGATCTTCTGGAAGCATTTTCTCAATTGAGGTTCCCTTCTCTCAGATGGCTCTGTGTCAGGTTGACATAAATCTAGCTAGCTAAGCTTTGCTCCAAGGTAAGGGGGATGGTTTCAGTCTCTTGATTAGTGTGGTCTTCTTTCCATAATCTGATGAGCTGAGCATCTTGTTCAAGTGACTCTGTGTGGGAAAGCATCCAATCACAGACGTTCACCAGGGGTTTGCTACATACACATCAGGATGTTACAATGAACAGGGCACTGCAGAGTCCTGGATCCCATCCTCCCTCTGTGATATTTAACTGTATGATTCAGATCGCTCCCTCATTGGTTAGACAGTGTGATGGTTTGATTGATAAATGCCCCCACCCCCAGTCTCCGACATTTGAATACTTGGTCCCCAGTTGGTGCTATTTGGGGAGGCTTAGGAGGTGTGGCCTTGCTGGAGGAAGTGTGCACTGGGGGCAGGCTTTAGAGTTTAAAGACTTTGAGTTTGCTCTCTGTTTCCAGCTTGCAGTTTGAGATGTAAGCCCTCATCTCTCGGTTTCTAGCTCCAGCTACTCTATCTGTGGCCTGCTGTGCCTTCCATTATGAATCCTAGCCCTCTGGAATCATCAGCCCCAATAACCTCTTCCATAAGTTGCCTTGGTGCAGGACCTGCTGATAGCCCTGCTGTGGTCTCAAAGAAAGGACGTGAAGAGCATGCACACTGGTGACTACCCGGCTTTAGTTCCTCATTCTGAGAGAATGCACCTTCTAGCCAGGCAACCTCCCTTCCATCACTCTTCTGCCCTGTTCACTATTATCAAAAGGGTAAAGAAGATGAAGCCACTTACAAAGTAGGGTCCCTAGAGTGAGGTCACCCCAACACACACATAAAAGGTGAACTAACGCCTCCCCAGCTAGTAATAGCTTATCCCAGGACTCAGGGCTACATTGTAGCTATTCTTTCTCCACCCTCACCCCCTCAATTATGACTCTATTTTCCTCATCACCAGTTTTAGTGAAGCTATGTTTTAGGCTGCATTGAGGTTTAAAATTTATTTATTTATTTATTTTTTGATTTTCGAGACAGGGTTTCTCCGTAGATTTTTTTGGTTCCTGTCCTGGAACTAGCTCTTGTAGACCAGGCTGGCCTCGAACTCACAGAGATCCGCCTGCCTCTGCCTCCCGAGTGCTGGGATTAAAGGCGTGCGCCACCACCGCCTGGCTTTAAAATTTATTTTTGATCGGCTAGATGTTCTGTTTCTTCTCTCCCTACAGTTTTGTACCCACTGGCCAACCTCTTCCTAACCGCTTTCCCCCTGTCCCTCCCCAGCCTCTTGTAACTGTACCAGGCTTTACCGACCAGCTCCCAAATTATGACACAGAGACTTATTATTAGTTTTGAATGCTCGGCCTAGTTTAGGCACCTTTCTGGCTAGCTCTTTTAATTTAAATTAACCAGTTTCTCTTTATCTACTTTGCCTTGGGGCTTCTTCTCTTCTCTTCTCTTTCTTTCGTTTGTTTTTTGAGGGAGGTTTTCTCTTTGTTGCTTTGGAGCCTGTCCTGGAACTAGCTCTTGTAGACCAGGCTGGCCTCGAACTCACAGAGATCCGCCTGCCTCTGCCTCCCGAGTGCTGGGATTAAAGGTGTGCGCCACCACCACCCAGCTGCCTCAGAGCTTTTTACCTTCCTTACTTTTATATAACTTACTTTCAGTACTTCTCTATGTCTGGCTGGCAGATACCCAGCTTCTGGCCCACCGGTGTCCCTTGTTTTCTCCTCATTCTCTTGTTATTTCTTCCACCTAATAAATAGGAGCTCTCTCCTATTTATTCTTTCTGCCTGGCAGCCCCACCTATCTCTCTCCTGCCTACCTATTGGCCATTCAGTTCTTTATTAGGCAATCAGTTGCTTTGCTGTAGGCTGGCAAGGTGAAACAAATGCAATACATCGTTTCATTGTTAAACAAATGCAGCATAAACAAAAGTAACACACCTTTACACAGTTAAAGTGATATTCTGCAGCATAAACAAATGTAACACATCTTTACCTACTTAAAATAACATCCTTTTTTTTTTTTTTTTAAGACAGGGTTTCTTTATAGCTTTGGATCTTGTCCTGGAACTAGCTCTTGTAAGACCAGGCTGACCTCGATCTCACAGTGATTCTCCTGCCTCTGCCTCCCAAGTGCTGAGACTAAAGATAAAATACTATTCTACAAGTAACCATGATTCTTCATTTCTTCCTTCTCCTTCCCTTCCTTTCTTTCTTTCTTTCTTTCTTTCTTTCTTTCTTTCTTTCTGAGACAGGGTTTCTGAGTGTAGCCCTGGCTGTCTTGGAACTCTCTCTTTAGACCAGACAGGCCTTTAACTCAGAGATTTGTCTGCTTCTGTCTCCTAAGTGCTGGGATTAAAGGCATGTACCAAGGGTTCTAAGAGACTTTTTCAATTAGACTCTACATGAGTGAGATCATGCTGTATTTATCTTACAAGAAAGTAACAAATACAGTCTCTTCTAATAGTGTCACTCTGGGAGCGAGACCTTGGGGAGCTGTAGGCAGAGGCTACTTGTTTGTTTCCTGGCTGCCCAGACCCGAAATAATCACACAGAATCTGTATTAATTAAAACACTGCTTGGCCTAATAGCTCGGTCCTCTTATTAACTAACTCTTACATCTTAAATTAACCCATTCCTATTAGTTTGTATTTTACCATGCAGCTCGTGGTTTACCAGTAAGGTTCCAGGGCAGGCATCTTTCTCCTTCGGCAGCTACATGGCATCTCCTTGATTCTGCCTACTTTCTCTATCTCTGTTCGAATTTCCTGCTTTATGGCTTTATTCTGCCCTGCTATAGGCCCAAAGAAGCTTCTTTATTAACTGACCCGCCCAGCAGGTCTTAAGTTACTCCAGGGTCTTGAAGAGGCACTATCTGAAAGACATGGGGAGGGGGGAGAAATGGACGCCAAGCAGTATTCCTTGTCAAGGCATCCTGTTTATTGAGGCAAGTTTCATGTCTTAAATACTCCTCAGGGCAAGGGGGAACTGAGGAAAGGGGGAAGGGAAGGAGGGGCTCGGTAGCTAGGCAACTAAGTGGGGCAGTTTGGAAGCTAAGCAGGGCAGTTGCAAGGTCAGTGGCTAGAACACCTGCTGTAAGTGATAAGCAGCAAGCCTTGAAGACAATCTGTGGTGCTTTCCAGAGCTTGAGTCTCCACGGTCAGCACGTAATGTTTTGGCTAATTTTAAGTTTTCTTGTTTCAAGATTTTTACTTCAAGGCCCTGTGAGATGTGAGAAAGGGGAAGCCTGAAATGGCTCCTGACAATTAACTGATGGTAATAAAATGTATTCACAGCATACAGAGTGGAATCCCACATCAAGGAGCATTAAAGAAAACGAGTCTGGAGTTGACCATCACCTACTCCACCATATTTCAGATGCCACCTAAAGATAGTAAATCTAGACTCTTGTTCTATATCCATTTGACTGGTTATATAGTAGGGACACAGGATGACAGAAGGATGGTGGTGGTGTTTCCCCTGTCCAGAAGGCCCTTGTCCCAGCGTCCCATTGATAAGTGTTCCAAATCCAAATATAGAACACCAGCCGCCATGTGTTCCCAGCAAGGCATTTCAAGGAGCTCTATAGAATGCTTCTTCTGTATCCCAACCCTTCTTCTTTGGTACATGGTTCTATCTAGGTACTCAGAGAAGGCTCTGATTAGCCTAAGCAGCGTTTCTTGATCTTAGCATTGGGACATATGCTGCCACCAGTGTCTTATTCTTGCTGGCATCTCAACAAGGGCAGTATAGGGCCTTTCCCCAAGGATATAAGACTCAGCTAGCCTCTGACAGCTTCCATATGCATAGCAGTCCTCATTGGGTGAGTCCACAGCCTCTCAAGTGTGCCCAGGGCAGAGAGGTGGGCAGTCTTCCTTGTATCATCTTCTCTGGCCTATAAAATGTTTGGGTCATCATTGCCTATGAAAATAACCACAGGAGAGGAGGTGACCGGCAAGAGTGGCATTGTCACTCTCTTTACCTTTTAATTTCTTGGTATCCTGCTTTTCATTCCATCCAGAGGCCTACCTTGCTCTGAGTAAAGCACCCATCTGTAATTCTGTCACATTTCCTCGACTTTGTTTTCTTATGGATTATGGATATCTGTTATCAGTATCCCTAGGTGTTGACTGGCACACAACTCACCTGTCAATTAACACTTACACTCCAAAACAAGACCTGGTCTTCATTATCTTTGGAATCTTTATTGCTTAGAATGATACCTGGCATGTGATAGATGTGCAGTAAATGCTTGGTGAAAGAACCAGTAGAGGAGCCGGATGTTTGTGGCACACGCCTTTAATCCCAGCCCTCAGGAGGCAGAGGCAGGCCGATCTCTGTGAGTTCAAGACCGGCCTGGTCTACAGAGTGATTTCCAGGATAGGCAGGGCTACACAGAGAAACCCTGTCTTGAAAAACAAACAAACAAATAAGGAAACAACAAAACAAACAAAAAATACAAGTAGAGGGGATGAAATAGGCCCTGGAAGACTCACCTTCCATTTTGTGTCTTCTCCATTCTGAAGGGGAGAGACTCCCTTCACCACAACCCTTGGCTTCCAGTCTGTGACTGAACCCTATTCAAGCCACATCTCTTATAGACCCTGGAGCCCAAGCCACATACGTAGGCCTTAGGGAATGTGTATGGGAAATCTGGATGTGTTTTTTTCTTACTCAATGGTCTAAGAAATTAGTTTCTTTCAGCTAATTCCATACAGATTTACCCAACCCCCACGAATGTAGTACCTATACTACATTTTATACTATACTTATGGGGTATAAAAGTCAGGGGCAAAACCAAAACACACACTAGAGATCAAGACTGAGTTATGCATTCACAAGAGCACCGTCGACTCCCCTGTGACACATCTATTTATTTGAATGACATCAGAAGATGGCAGATGTTGAAGCAAGAAATGCATAGTCTTTATTCCATACTGGGGAAGTGGCATTGTTAACAGTGTTAAGTTTATTTAAAAAAAAAACATTTTTCATATTAGAATCCATTGAGTTAGAGAAGTGAGTTTTGCCAAATGCCAACTCTGCCTTAACTGGTTTCACTGGCTCCCATCTGTGGTTAGCTTTGTCCCAGTGTTTCCCATGGTGCTGTTTATATTCCCAGCTGCCAATACGGGTGAGTGACGCTCAAGCTGGCCATGGTCCCAGCTCTCCGGCCATCTATGAGTACCCGGGGAGGTGGCAGTCTCAGGCTGTGCCCTGCCTGGACCCTCGTTTGTGGCAAAGCAAGAGCAACTGGCTGTGTGGACCCCTGGGAGCCCGTGCTGCCTTTGAGCACGAATCAGCCGCCTAACTTTGGTTTGTGATGGTTGTCATCTCATTTCACGAATCCTGTTTTCTGACCCACAGCAGCCCCAAGGGTCCCCCCACCTCTGCTATCTGGGATCCTGTAACTCTTTGAAGGGTATCTCATCTGTTGCTAAGGGTCCCTGCTCCAAGCAGAGACAGTGGGTGACTGCTTCTCTGGGGCATGCAAGGCTGGCTCAGTCTCAGTCTGGTCATTCCTGGGTTCCTGAGGATCCCCTGGGAACATTTCTCCTTTCTTTTGCTGACCCTGGGAAGTCTTCTCCCCTCCCCCAATTCATTTTCTGAAGCATCAGACTCCTTGCCATGAGATGGAATAGGCAAAGTTTTCTTTTAAAAATGGTTGTTTGGCATATCTGTAACATCAACAACAACAGTATTAATGACATTGTACATTTCAGGGCTTTGCTCTGTACTTGATCTTGGAGCTTTGGGATGTAGCATTTCATCAACCGTCTGGGGCACACCCCCCCCTCCCACCCCACTCTGATGAGTCCCAAAAGAGTCTGCTATCTCCTGACCCCGCTTAGGGGGTAAGAGAGCAGATGGACTCTTCTATATAAGCACCCCCCAACACAAACATTAAGCCACACCCCTAACAGTGCAAACTGCCCCGCCTCTTCCTGTGCATGGAATGGTTCTGGTCTTAGAATCTGGCTACTCAAAAAAAAAAAAAAAAAATCTGGCTACTCTCGAGAATAAAGTTTCTAAATTTCAGTTTTAGAGAAACTTCATTCTGGGATGATTTTATGGATGGTCTTTGTGTTTGGCATCTTGTATGGTCAGGTCTGGTCATGCTTGGAAGCGGAACCTGGCCCTTCCATCCTTGGCTGACTGCGGCTGGATTCAGAGACGAACACAGGGTGAGTGGAAGAGGGAGGCGACAGGGTTCTTGTGGCCGCAGAGAAAAAGCTTCCAGCCCAGTATCTCCTTCCAGAGTTGGAGGGGGGTTGGTGATGGAATAATCATGTCCATTTGCTGGGGATGGCTGGGCTGGGGGCACAGGATGGTTGGGAGGGAACATTGGGCACATCCCAGGACACCTTTTCCAGAACTGAATTCCTGAGCTATCATGGAGACTTTGAGATTCACTCTGAGAATAGTGTATGCTAGCCACAAAGTGAACTACTATGAGCCCCGAGGCCATTTTGAATGATAAATCCTACACACCAGCTTTCTCATTCCGACTTGTCTCTATCTCCCCCTTCAATCCCACAGACCATCTTGCTACTGCCCTGCCCACGCCAAGTCTCTGGCTCCCTGTGGCCTAGCCATGTGACATTTCTTTTTTTGTAGGACTATGTCTTCACAATCCCCATTTCTTGTGGCCCCACGGGGGAGATTCCACATTGTTGCTACCACGGGCTTCTGGCTGCTCACCAAACATTCCAGACTTTTCCCTTTTTACTGGTTTTCAGTGGGTCATTTCCTGTGCTGTCAAACTCCTTACCTGACTGATACTCATGATTGGAAATACCCTCCTCTGAATGGCCCTCATTATTCTGTCATTAAGGTGTATATATATCAAGCAATTATCGCCTTTTGACCTTTTGGCTAAGACCAGAATAGCACAACAAAGCAACTGTCCACTTAACCACCGTTCTTGCCCCAGACTGTAGGATCCTTAAAGGCACAGTGTGTTTCTTTCCTACAAGAAGTAGTGTGATATAGTGGTTAAGTGAGCAAATTCTGGATTCTGACAGCCTGGGCTCAAGCCTTGGCTTCTAGAATTTATTAGTAATCAACCTTTAGGTAAGATCCTCAGTTTCTCCATCTCAGCTTACTCAACCATAAAGTAGGTTAGTAATGGCTTTACATAGAGCTGTTTTGAGAATTAAATGAACATATGCATATAAATAAATAAATATATGGGCTGCAACTGCAGTGGTATCTGAGTGTGTTGTACTGAGCACTACCTTAATCTAACTATGAACATTTTCAACGCACCCATCATAAGGTACCCTGGAACGCAAGGCACATGCATATGCTTGTCCAAAAGTGAATTCTCTATCACATCCCTTCGCCCTCCTTCCCTGTCTTCCACTTGCCTTGTGTCCATCCCTCTCTTTTCTCTCTCCCTTCTTTCAGTTTTGGGACCACCATCGGTCCTCAGAGTAGCTGAGCCCCTTAGGGGACCCTCCGAGCAGAAAGGTCCCACACTCTCCTTCCTGAGGCTCCAGCAGCGGAGGCTCTAGAGAAAGGATAGATGAGCAGAGCCTAGGGGGGTTGGTGTGAGCAGCTCAAATACTGACCGCAGGTGCTAAGTGATGAGGGCTGGGGGAAGATGTGGGAGAAGAGGAAAGGCCTTCAGGAGCTAAGTCTGAAGCTGGACAACTGTGCTTGCTAATAGCAACAAGAACTTCCTGGATGCCTGAGGCCCTGCCTCTAGAATTTCCCTAGACATGAATGAGGCAGAAGGGAAAACTGAACAAAGAGCAAAGAGAAAAGGCAGGCTGAAACGCACCTGCTTTCCTTTCGCCGATGGGTCTTTTTGCTGCCTGTCTCCTGTGTCCACTCCTTCTGGAGGGAATCTAGAGTTTGAGTCTACGCTCCAGCCCAGGCTCCTCTACCTATCCGATGGTGGTGTAAGGCAAGTGACAGAGCCTGAGAGATGCCTGGGTGTCGTTAGTTAAGAAATGGGGTTCACTGCACCAGAGAAGTCGGGGTTGGATTAAGTGGGGTTCAGACACGTGCTGGATGGCACTGTTCCTAGGCAATGAGATGGTGGCTTAGAGGACCAGATGCCAGAGGTCTGCCTGTTGGGCATCCATGAAGGCATGGCTTGTTCTTGGGCAACCCTGGTGCCTGCCCTCTGGAATTGTACCCCAATAAAACTGGCTGGAAAGAAGACTTGTGAGGGAGGGCCAAGGCCTGGGGCCTGGGGCCACTCTATAGTTCCCTCTTCCCTGCCTCATCTCAGAGGACAAGCTTCCTGGGGAGAGGCAGGAAAAGTGGCTATTTGCAAATTCAGCAGAACAGACCCAGCTTGCTCAGCAAAGTCAGTGTCAACTCCCTCAGGGTCCCTGCAGGTTCACACCCAGCCGGGGGCCTGGGTCAGATGCTGGGCAAGGGGCAGGAATTCCTCTGAACCGCAGAGTAAGACTTTCAGGGTCCAGCAGCTTATCTGGAAACAAGGAGCACATTGATTGGGCCTAGAAAGCCAGAACTATGAGAAGCTTGCTACTTGCAAGGAAGAGGGAAAAAGGAGTGAAGCCAACAGAGAAACAAAACCCACTTTCCCTTTTCTCCTTCCTCACCAGCTCAGGAAAGGGCTCTCGGTTTTGCTGACTTGAAAGAGCTAAGTACACATAAAATTCCCTCTTCCTGCCTCAGACAGGCTACTGTTTCTCTATTCTTATCCTTTTGTTTAAAACATTTTTATTAGTCTTATTTTGTCTTAAAATTTTAAACAGCTGTTTATAAAACACAACAAATACACAACACAACACAAAACTCGGTAAAAATAACACACTATATAGTACATATACTCAGACCGTGTGATATATTTATATAATAAAAGATGAAAATATTCACTTTCCATAATAAAAATAAGTTCTATTTTTTGTTTATTTTACAATATACTTAATATTCTCTCTTTTGCCTCTTCCTCTCCAGCTTGCTTTCCTTCATCCCGAATCTCAAGGAGGTTCCGTGTGGCTGTCCCCAGCCCAGTGAGCTGGAGTCTGAGAGGTGACGGGTGGGTAGGTGGCAGAGGGCTCAGGAACACGCGCGGCAGCCACATTCCAAGTGTCTCTCCACCTCTTCCACGAATGAGGAGCCGTCGGTGCACTGGAAGACGTATTTCCGCCGCTTGCTGCGGATTGGCTGGCAGCACTGGCTCCCGCACCCGCCACGGCATTCCATGATGGGCACCTTGGAGGCTGTGGCACAGGAGGCGTAATCTTTCTGACGGCGGATGGCTTCACGGACTATCTCCCCCAAACATGGATTCTCTGAAGAGGGCAGAGACTAACGTTAGGGCACTGATGGTGAAGGGTCTGGCTTGACCATGGGGTGGCTCCCTGATTGGCTATCAGGGGACACGTGATCGGAAGCCGCACATACTCATTTGCTGGTCTTCCCCCTCCCCCCCCTTCCTTCCATCCTTCCGTCTGTCTGTCCCTTTTCCCCTTTATAATGGAGAACTTCTACTGCGCCAGGCTCTACACAAGGACAGTTATTCCCCAAAGATATTCTGGTGACAGGAGTGAACTTGGTCCCCTCCATCCTCCAAGGAACTAGCAACTGGTAAAAAGTGGCTAAATCCTGTTACTAGGCAGATGCTTAGATACTAAAATTGAAAACATCTGGATTCACTTAAGGATCTGGGTTGCTGGCTTCTTTGAAACTAGGAGGTCTGTTCCCCATGTTGCCAGGGTAGGCAGCATGCTAAGAGCTCTGGATGGGGCATCAGAGCTCCAACTGGTCCCAGACTGGCCCTACCACTCCCTTAGTCCGTCTCCCTTGATCTAGAGCCTGGACTCCAAATCTGTCGACCCCAAAGTGGATCTATTTGTAATGAGAAACCAAGGCATAGAGAAGCTATTAAGGGGCTTGTTTCTATAAGAGCACGTGAAAGGCAGTTGACTTGGTCCAGGCGCCGGGAGGTTTTTGGGGAAGTGACCACACAGATGATATCTGGAAAAGATGCTAATGAGGTAACGGCCCTTCAGGATGTTTCTGGAAGTCCTAGAAACCACAGGAGAGCAGTAAAGAGGATCCCCGGGTGTGCTGGGATGTTCGCCTCTGACCCTGTTCTTCACCTCCAGCCCCTACTTCCTCCCAACACTGACAGAACATCTGGGGAACGAAAGCAGAATCGTAGCGTCATCCCTTGTCATCCTGCGCCTCAGCTTTACAGACTATCTGCCTGGAGAACCACGACACATATACCCAGCCTCCTCAATGATCCCTTTGTGAGCCACAGAGGCGACTGAAGAAAAAGCATCGGAGCTTTTTAAAGGGTTATGTATTTCAATTCGATGCACAGGTGTAGAATTCACCTTCAAAAGCTCTTTCAAACTGGGAACGGCTTTAAAGGATTCGGAAGGATCTCTAGACGAAGAGCGTGTGGGTGAGCATGCGTGCGTGTGGCGTATGAGCATGCGTTGTGTGTGGCGTATGGGCATGCGTGCGTGTGAAACGTGGGAGCACACGTATGGCAACACTAACAATGGGGTGAAGGGGATATGAGCGGTACGTATGCCATCCTGACGTGGGCCCGAGGTGAAAATTACTTCACATTTAAAACACGAACAGGTTTAGTTAATGGTGCCTATGTAGATGTGAGACGCAAGAGTCCCTGAGTGACGGGGTGTGGCTTGGAAGCTGGTGGCGGAGAGAACGCATGTGCGCCAGTCATTATGTGGAAGAGAAGCCCCTAAGTAATAGCTTCAAGCCAAGGACTTTGGCTTCTGGGTTTGTCAGGGACATTGACCCCCGGTGTTTGGCTTTCCCCAACCCCATCTCCTTCCCTTCCCTTGTCCCCTCTTCTCCCACACACATTTCTCTGTCTGGGTGTAAGGGTAAAGTGAATTCTGCAGAATGAGTGGGGAGGTACGCTGTGCTCTTCAGTTTTCTGAACTGGTTTGTGAAGAACTGTATCATGCTTCTTTAAACGTATGGTAGAAAGCATTAGCGAGCTCATGGGGTCTTGGAATTTTTTTTAAATAGTTATTTATTTATTATGTATACAATATTCTGTCTGTGTGTATGCTTGCAGGCCAGAAGAGGGCACCAGATCCCATTACAGATGGTTGTGAGCCACCATGTGGTTGCTGGGAATTGAACTCAGGACCTTTGGAAGAGCAGGCAATGCTCTTAACCTCTGAGCCATCTCTCCAGCCCCAAGGGGTCTTGGAATTTTGATTGAAGACTTCTTCCCTTCTTTCTCCTCCCTCCCCCATGTCTTTCCTTTTTTCTTTCCCTTCTCTTCTGTCTCTCTCTATGTGCCTCTCTCTCTCTCTCTCTCTCTCTCTCTCTCTCTCTCTCTGTCTACTTCTGCCTGTGACGTCAAACTCTCTCTTAGCTCCGAGTCAGTGCCAATCAAGGAGATGGGGGAGCATGAGGGTGCTCCCCCCCCATGCCCCGCACTCAAGCATTCTCCATTAGACAGTATAGGAAAAACGCTGTTGGTATTTCTTGCTGGGCCATTTTGCTTGTGCTGGCCACTCTAGGTGGCTTGTTAGCCACTTCAGGGATCTCACTCAAGAATCAACGTTGAATTCTCATCCACCACAATATTACTTAGTGTTTACAATAAATGAGTACAGTTGTTTTGGGTGGGGAATTATGACTCAGAGAGAACTGTCCGGCTCAAGGATACACAGAATTTTATTTCATGACAACAGTGTTGCTTCTGACTTGTAAGAGTCCTAACTTGGGGCCATAAAGATGGTTCAGCAGTTCAGAGTGCTTACAGCTCTTCTAGAGGACTTGAGAACTCAAGCTCAGTTCCTAGCACCCAGGCGGACCACAACCACTTGCAAGTCCAGTTCCAGGGTATCTGATGCCCTCTTCTGTCCTCTATGGGAAATGCACATACATGGCATACATTCATTCACAGACACACACACACAGAAATAATAAAAATAAATCTTTAAAAAAATCCTACTTAGATGTTTCACAAAGATAAGTCATATATTTCAGCTCTGAGCACATCCCTAGGTACCACTCTACATGGTGTATGTTCTTCTGAGAAACCCTGCAAGGTAGCAGGGTCCGTAATGACCCCGTCACCTGCTACATCTTCTATGCAGTACCCTTCTTTAGTGAATGTACCTTGGCAATATAACTGATTTAATGACCTGGAAATGACAGTACAGTTACTTCTCTGGGTCGGTCACTTAAGCCACCATGCACGGCTTCCTCCTCGCTATTTGATGGTCCATTCTGGAGAAAAATCAGCTCCGTCGACCCCTGTTTGTTTTGCACGCCCTCCATCCCACAAGAGCAGCAGACTCACCTTGCTCACAGTGGTTGCCACTGAAGCCAGGCTGGCACAGGCAGTAGGGCTCCCCTCGATCTGAGATGTGGCATTGCCCATTGTGGCACTTGAAGGCTGAGCAGGCGTTGGCAGAGTCGTTCTTGTGGTCACACAAGGCTCCCCCGTAGCCCTCTGCACACTGGCACATGTATGTGTTGCCAGTTGCCACACATTTTCCATGGTTGCAGCTGGGGGCAGAGGGAGAGGCCGAGACCAGAGTTAGTGTTGCTAGTGGCTTCCTCTGTCCTTCCACCCAGAGGACAGAGCTGTGGGACCTTGTGCTGGGTACGGTCCTCCTTCAGTCCAGCATCTAAGCACCTCTTTTCATGCAAATCCCATGTAACTGGAAGCCCATGTACCCTAGTGAATATCTACCACCAGCTCTGAGCAGACAGACGCTGATCTACTTGCTGTTTCCCACAGAGACATCAAAGTCATCTGTGTCAATTCATTACCCAACAGACTTCAAGCTTTCCGTCGACACTAAGAAATAATTATTTTTGTGTTTTTTGAAACAGGATCTCATTGTGTATGCCAGGCTGGTCTCAAATTCACAGAGATCTGCCTGTTTTTGCCTCCCAAGTGCTGGGATTAAAGACATGCATCACTGCATATGGCAAAGACAATTTTAAAACATTGTATGTTATTGATTGTGTGTATGCATGCAATCTCCAGTGCACATGTGGGCATATGGGCACACACCTAGAGGTCAGAGAACAACTTGTTACAGTAGGTTCTCTTCTACAATGTGGGTCCTGGGGCTTGAACTCAGGTTGTTAGGCTTCACAGCAAGCTCTTCTACCTACTGAGTCATTTTGTTGGTCTCTGTCAATATTCTAATCCTCCCTCAATTTAAAGAGCAAATGCTCTTACGACCATTTCTACTACTAGAGGTTGAACAACCCTCACTCAGAATGTCCCCAAATCTAAAACATTTTAACCATCAGCATGGAGTCCAAGGGGGAAATCCTACACCTGACCTCCATCAAAGGCTGTTGATAAAACACAGACGTATCGAACAAATCATACAGAACTATTAGGCCTTGTGCACGAGGGGGTCTATGAAATAGAAATAAACTCTGTATATGCACTTGGCTCCCATCCCTCAAATATCTCAGAGGTAGATGTACATAATTCAAAATGTGAAAAGATACCCCAAACGTGAAACACTTCTAGTATCAGGCATTTTGGACAGGAGACACTTAACGTGTTAGCAGATGGTACTCACCGTGTACCATGTACTTTGTGAAGCCCGTCACTCCCCACTCCGTGATAGCCCCTCCCATGAACTAGCCTGCTGTCCATCTCCCAGAGAGAAGGATGGATGAATGGTAAAGTCTGCATTTTGTAATTAAGTTTTCTGAGTTATTTATTTTATGTATATGATAGTTTTGCCTGCACATATGTATGTACACCATGTATGTGCCTGGTGCCTGTGGACACCAGAAGAGAACATTGAATCTTCTGGAACTGGAGTTACAGATGGTTGTGAGTCACCATGTAGGTGCCTGGGGCAAGTGCTCTTAACCACTAAGCCATCTCTTTTTTTTCTTTGAAAATTTAAGAAGATTTATTTATTTTTATGTATGTGGATATTTTGCCTACATACATATATGTGCGCCATGTGTGTGCCTAGCGCCCACAAAGGTCAGAAAACAGTGTGGGATTCCCCTAGAAAAGGAGTTACAGATGGCTGTGAACTGTCACATGGGGTTCTGGAAACTGAACTTGGGTTTTTGGGAAGAACCATGGAGCCATCTCTCGAGCTCCCAGCTCTTTCTTTTTAAAATATTGCTTTGACTTATTCGTCTGTTTATTTCTCTCTGTATGCACATGCCACATGGTCATGGAGGTCAGTTGGAGATAACTCGTGGGAGCTGGATCTTGCCTTCTGCTGTGTGGGTCCTGGGGACTGAACTTAGGTCAGCAGGCTGGGAGGCAAGCCGCCTCTCCAGCTCTCAAAGCCTGCATTTCCAATCATGATACATTGCTGAGTCTACTGATGACGTTCAGGTGAGGACTCATGCTAATTCCAGGGCCAGGTGCACACATCACGAATAATGGGAAGTTTAGGCCTCTATAGTACTCTTTCCTTCTTGATCAAGACTATTATTCCTCAACTTGTCCAGCCAGCCAAATTACCATTCTCAAGCCTGGTCTTATATCTTGTCAATGGCAGTTTCTAGACTACTGGGGTCTCTTGCACTGAGTACAAGGCCCTGCACGTAGTAGGCCCTCAATAAACACATGAATGAATAATGAAGGGCTGAACCATTAAACATGATTCAGATGTGCCCTGTTATGCAGACTCAGGAACTGGAATCTGTCCGTCTCCTATTTGCTGTGCTGTGTTTGGGGCTTTATGTACCTTCAGAGAGGCTTTTCTGATCACACCGGGCAGTGCGGAGTCTAGCAGTGCTTTTGCAGGTCCTAAGGGCTGTCTGGTAGAGACAGATATTTTGAGAACGTCCTCCTCATGCTAAAGCTTTGAAACCGGGCCTGCCGCTTGGATGTAGGAGCCTCGCTTCTTGGCATTTTAAACATTTGTGCTGTCCACAGTAGGACCACAATTCCCCCAGCATCCATCAGTGCTCAGTCCTTCCACGTGGGCAGGGCAGCTTGTGAGTTGAGAACCTAGTGCTCTTAGGACACTCACCTGTGACCAAGGCAGGGGTCACGCGCTTCCTGATCACACAGCGGACCGGTCCATCCTGGGTGGCACTCACACACGACATTGTCCTTCTCCACAGAGCGACACAGGCCATGTCGACACACCGTGCAGGACTTGCAGCCGGGAGAGACCCCAAGGGACTGAGGTGGGAGGGCCTTGAAATCCTGCAGTTCGTTGTTGATGCGCACTTCATGGATACAGCCGTGGAAGCCGCCCAGCGGCCTGTCTGCACCCTGGCGCAAGGCTGAGAGGCCCGTGGAGGTGGGGATGCCTGCGGGAGGAAATGGGGACAGGCTGAAGACACACCTCTGGCTTACCCCCACTCCCTTAGCCTTCAGAGTGAGAACACACACAGCACACGCTCACAGTTAGAGTTCACAGCTCTGGGCTTCTGCTGTTCAGATTGAGCTAACAGGTCAGAGACCTGGTCTTCTCACAGGGACGAGTCCTCGCTCTAGTGTCGTTAAAACTCAACTTATCACCAGGATTTACTCTCAGAAAAGAAAAAGTCCCCCAGAAGTCTGTGTTGTGAACTTTCAAAGGAGAAATGAGAGGACCTATCCCCAACTGCCACACAGTCCCATTGGCTTAACCGAGGCCTATCCGTTAGGTGTGGCGTGGGTGGAGGAACACTTGGCCACCCTGCTGTCCCCACCGGGTCGAGGTGCCCCTTACTCTCGTTCTTGTTTGAAAGCCCACAGAAAAGGAGCTGCATTTTGGGAGAGAAGATCTGGGTGGGGGAGCAGCATGCATCAGGGAAGTTCCAGGGTTCAAGGTTTCTAGGCTATTTGCTCCCCTTTGAGTCAGACTACCGGTAAAGGCATGACTCTGGTTTTGGCGACTTCTGGTCTGTGTTTTCCCTCTCCTCTTACTATTGGGCCTATGATTTAGCTGCTGTGAATGCTAAGTGTACACACAGTCCCGGGTTCGATCCCCAGCACTGCATATACTGGGCATGGCAGCACATGCCTATAATCCCAGCACTCAGTAGGTAGAGACAGTTCTATTAGAAATTCAAGGTTATCCTTGGTTACAGATGAAGTTTGAGGCTAGCCTGGGCTACATGAGACCCTGTCTCAAAAATAAAATAAAATAAAGTTTTTACTCTCCCCCTTCCATGCTAATTCTTATCTAGGCCCCCATGTTGGCTGGGGAAAGTGCCCAGTTTTTTTTTCTTTTAAACACTGCTTGGCCCATTAGTTTCCGTTTCTTATTGGCTAGCTCCTACATATCTATCTAACCCATTTCTAATAATCTGTGTAGCTCCACGAGCTGGCTTACCAGGAAAGATCTTAACCTGCGTCTGTCTGGAGTGGGAGAATCATGGCGACTCCTTGACTCAGCTTCTTTCTCCCAGCATTCTGTTCTGTTTACTCCGCCTACCTAAGGGTTGGCCTATCAAAATTTTTTTAATTATTCATTTATTCTGTATACAATATTCTGTCTACATGTATGCCTGAAGGCCATAAGAGGGCACTAGCCCTCATTACAGATGGTTGTGAGCCACCACGTGGCTGCCGGGAACCGAACCCAGGACCTTTGAAAGAGTAGGCAATGTTTCCAACCACTGAGCCATCTCCCCAGCCCTGAAAGTGCCCAGTTTTGTTGTGGCCACAGTCGAGCAGGTGCAAGGGAGGGTCTTCCTTGTGGAGAATCTGTGTCCTGAGATGGGTCAGGGCCAGGAGTACTCTGTGTCCCCTGCATCTGGATGGCCTTTCCAAAATGCAAGTCCCTGGGTCCAGGCTAGCCCGTGGCGGGGGACACCCGAGTCTTAGGACTCAGCCTTGACCAAACCACCTCAGTGGCTGTGTGAACACATGTGTCTTTAGGTACAACCCAGGGTGTAACTTGCTCTCATGAGAGTAGCATTCTACCCGTGTCCCAGTCTGAACCCCTGCGCCCACTCTGACGTTAGTTTTTCTTTTCTACATATAATTCTCCACGACCCACCAGCCTAGGGGCTTCATGTATAGCCTAGGCAGCTTGTGGTGGTTTGCCATTTTGGCCCTGGTACAAGCTTGACCTCAGTGTGGTGGTGCTTCTTTTCACGTCCAAGAGGTGGCAGGCCAGCACGGTACTGCCCTGAAGCTTAAACTGTAGCAGAGTCGGGACATCCTTTCATCTCCTCTTCCCCTCTCTGCATACCTGCTGTTCCCACAGAGGCCCCACCCTTTTCCCTTCGCCAGCATCTGTTCAGAGTCGGTCCCTGTGGCTGGGCTAGCACCTGACCACCCTTTCAGCAGCCAGTTTTGCTATCACCTCCTTCAGGAAGTCTCCTCTGACTGACCTTGGCAGTAGGGGGCAAGAAGACATTAGGGAGACCGCTGGCATCAGCTCTGGGTGTCAGTGCAGAAGCAGGAAGTCGGGAAGGTGGGAAGGGTGGGGCAAGGTGGTGATGGAGGGTGGGGGAGAGTTACCTCCAAGATAGAGGGGGCTGTTGATGCCCACTGCTGGCTGCTTCTGGAGCTTCCCCAGGCTCTTGGGGGCTCCTTTGTCTACCACCAGGTTCAAGGTCTGGTTTAGCATCACCAGCTCCACACTGTGAAACTGACCATCGTTCACCGTCTCCACGCTGCACAGGAGAGAAAGGGAAAGAGCCAGAGGTGAGGTGCGGTCCGCGGCCAGGCACGGGGCTGCAGTTTGGATTTGCACCACGTGCATTCTGCTCTAGTCTCCATTTGGAAACAACTGCAAGTTGCAAAAACAAAACAAAACCACCCCCCCCCCCAAAAAAAAAACCAGAAAAGACCTTTTGCCCAGGCTCTTCAATTACTTGCATTTGGCCCCCACTTCCACTCTTTCTCTGAGCGATGTATGGGTAAGAGATGCATGTCATGACCCTTGACCTCTAGATCCCTCGGGTGTGTCTCCTGAGGACCGGGCTGTTTTCTCACATCAGCACAGAGTCCTGTGTGAGCAGTTAATGTTCATGCCAACTCTTCCTGTGTTCAGATGAGCAGTGCCCCAGTGACGGCCCCTTGTAGCAGGTTTCTGCTACCCACACCAAGCCAGCCTAGTGGCACCGCAGTAGATCCCGGGTCCTGCTCTGGTCTTTTCAGAGGGGCCAGGCTATCCCTAACCCATCACCTCAGGCTGGTGCTGCCTGCACACCATGTGGACACTTGCTCACTGAAGATGCAGTCCCTTCAAAAGCCCCATTTCCTCCGTCAACGTCACTGAGGAGTTAGTGTTGCTCTAGGAAACATCTGGGAGACAATATTCCAGCATGGTGTGATTTTTTCCCCCCCTAGCATGTATGAAACAAACTCTCTCTTGGTTAGGATACTGGTAATTTGTCTTTGTTCTACCTAAATCGGTTGTATAGCCACCAGATTAGAGCAGGCCACATCCGAGGAAAGAGGGTCTCATGTTATGCCACGCGAGTCTATCCTTATTCCAGAACTACAGACCTGAAAGTTTAGGGAGACGGAACTGTTTACTCCCCCCCCCCCCCCCCAGCTAATATGTGTTAGAGCAGGGACTTACGATGGGTCATGTATCACTCACTTATATTATCTGATAATTCTGCGAAGTGGGTTCTAGAATACCCCAAATAACGACACTGAGTCCTAGCGAGGTTAAGTGACCTGTCTGAGGCCATCCAGTTAATACATGCCAGAGATAGGGTTTATGGGCAAAACTTCTGATTCCGAAATTCTGTTTCTTCCAGGACTCCATCCTTAGCAGGGGCTGGGAGGGAACAGTAGAAGGTGACAGGAGTCTGGAGATGTGAAAAACAGGCTCACTGCAGAGTTGCTAGATTGGTCTCAATGGTTCACGTGTGGGTGGCAGACAGGAGATTCTTACTCTCCTTGAAACCTTCTTGGGATTCCCACTGATTTTCCAGACAGCAGGGACAGTGTCAATGACTGTGGCATTTCACAGAGTGAGGGAAATGGTAGGCAGAGGACAGGTTGGCTGTGTGACCAGAGACACAGCCATTCTCCATCCTCTCATTGCTGGGGGATTCTCCTGTCCCCACCCCTCAATCTCCCTGCTGAAGTGACGGGTGTATACTACTGTGTCTGGCTTCACGGGGGATTCTAGGATCTGAACTTGGGCCTTCACTGTTACAGCAAACTCTTTGCCTACTGAGTTATCTCTCCAGCCCCTACTATATTTTTTAAAAGGTGTGCGGGGCAAGCAGACAAAGCTGTGCACGCAGCCAGGGATGGGGGGAGGTGGGGGGAAGCACTGCCTGTGGCAGAGACTTAACACCTGCAGCCTGTCTTACCCCCAAGCTCCTGCAAGCACTGTCTCCAGCCTGCTGACAGGGAGATGGGAGGTGGGGACAGGAGAATCCCCCGAAGTTCACAGATCCACTGGGCCTGGCATGTCCAGCAATACACAACCTGGAGGATTAAGACTGACACACGGGTTGTCCTCTGACCTCCACAGGCCGACCATGGCAGGCACTTGCCTGCTCTCACAACCACATATGCACACAAGATCTTTTCAAAGTTGTAAACACTGGTCTTCCAATCAAAATATCAGCAGAGAGCATTACTATACGGCCGCCACCGCCAACAATAATGATGACAACAACAATAACAATAATAAGAAGAGGGTAAGCCGGGCGGTGGTGGCACACGCCTTTAATCCCAGCACTCGGGAGGCAGAGGCAGGCGGATCTCTGTGAGTTCGAGGCCAGCCTGGTCTACAAGAGCCAGTTCCAGGACAGGAACCAAAAAGCTACGGAGAAACCCTGTCTTGAAAAATCCCAAAAACAAAACAAAACCCAAAAAAACAAAAAAAAAAACCCCAAAACAAGAAGAGGGTAAAAGTCAAAACCCAGACCTCAGCCTTCTGTTTGCTCCAAGAGAAGTGGCCACGCACGCAGGCAAACCCTGTGATCAGGCTCCTGGGGAGATCATTAGGGATTCCAGGTGGCGACAAGGGACCTGAAAGTCTTCCTTATTGTTCACTGGGGTCACACAACCCCAAGTGGTAGCAGTACTGAGGGTTCTGGAGGCTGACCGGAGGGCGCCTGTCAGGGCTGCTATGGCTACAGGTATTGCCAGAGGGGCCCACAGAGTTCTTGTCTATGTTTAAAGATGTGCTTATATTTTATGTGTACATGTGAGTACTTGAATGTGTGTGTGCGTGCCACGGATACCTGGAGCTTTCAGAAGCTGGAAGAGGATGCTGGATCTCCTAGAGCAGGGTCCTCAACCTTCCTAACGCTGTGACCCTTTAATACAGTTCCTCATGCAGTGACCCCCATAAAACTATTTCATTGCTACTTCACAACTGTCATTTTGCTACTGTTATGAATTGTAGCGTAAATATCTGATACGCAGGATGGTTTTCGGTGTTCCCTGTGAAAGGGCCGTTCGACTCCCCCAAAGGGGTCGTAACCCAGAGGTTAAGAACAATTGCCCTAGAACCAGAGTTACAAGTGGTTGTGAGCTGCATGATATGGGCACTGGGAGCTGAATCTGGGTCTTCTGCGGGAGCAGCAAATGCTTTTGAGCCTCTCCTTTTGCTTTTAATAGCGGCAGCGGGTGGGCTATGGGTAAGGGCAGAAGCTGAAAACATTCATTTGCCCCTAACAAGACCACAGGCAGGCACATCTTTCCTCATTCGGGAACAGGAGACCTATTGCCTAGGTGCCGCAAGTGGAAATAGTGAAGTCAGGACTTAAGTTCCTGTCTCCCAGCTATGGGACTGTGGGAAAAAGATCCTCAGGTGGTCATTTCTCCTGGATGCCAAGAGTGACCAATAGGTGGCGGCAGAGCCCTGCAGGAACAAAGGCTTGCGATTTCTTTAGGCAAGCAGCTAGACTCTAGCAACTGACTCCTGCACCCTCATACCCGCAGCCTGCAGCCGCCACAGCGGAAGGGTGGATTTAATGGAAACCTGGCTTGTGTCTAAGGCCAAGCTCTCCCCATCCTGGAAGAGGAACCAGGCTTCCCATCCCTCAAACAGGAGTGATGCTGTCCAGTGGTTCAGAATCAAATGGGACGAAGCCCCTGGCTGTGAATGGGTTGGTGGTGATGCATGCACCACGTGAGGGGTGTGTGCTCTGACTGGCAAAGCTGACTCATGAGTGGAGTTTTGAAGGGCAGGCCTTAAAAAACAAAAAACAAGACATGCCCCCTCCCCCCCCAAACCTGAATATTCGGTTTCTCTTGGTAATCTACAGCCCTTTTCTCACAAGTGCCCACGGGAGTTCCAGTTAGCTGCCCCTTCTCACAGGTCCCTGGCCTTGTGGGCAAGAGACTATGGCAGGTCTCCATACCGAAGGCCTGGCCTATTCTGGGGAAGGAAAGCCCTGGGTGGGCTTGCTGCATGCTTGCCCTGTGGCCTGCAGTAGAATCCTGACATACTTCTTTACGTCTCATGACTGCTAGGGACCTGAGCCGAATCAGGGATGGGGCAGACGGGAGGCCCCAGAATCCACCTGCTTCAGGAGCAGAAAGTCTGCAGAGGCCCTGGCAGCTCACATTTCCTTGAGGCTTGTTCATGGGGACCTTAGGGACAGAAATTTGTAGACTGCCAATTCCTCTGCTAGGCCAGCTTTGGTTTGGTTTCTTGGCTTTTATTCAAGGCTGACATAGCTTCCAGGTGGCGAGAAGTCACTGCAATGCCCCTGAGGAGCTGCTCCCTCAGCTCCTGTCACTCCACAGAGAACCAGTCGTGAACAAACGTCTCTGCCAGCACTGCATTCACAGAGGGCATCAAACGCCTCTTAGTGGTAAGTTAGGCTCCTTCCCCCGGGAGCCCTCGATTATCTTCCAAGTAGGAATAATTTACTCCTTCTTCAGAAGTGTCCTCACAGTATGTGAGGGAGCCTCCAGAGAGGCCTGTCACATTCTGCCTGTGTAGCCACTGTCTGTCAACATGTGTGCCTTCTTCTCTGTGTGGGGTATTTGACCTTATGTCCCCTACATTTGGTCCTGAAAACTGATGTGTTTAGCAAGACAGTGAGTGAAAGATAATACCACAGGTTGGGCATTCCTACATCTAAAAAACAAAAAGCAAAAGACTCCCAAAACATGAAAAACTTGAGCACTAACAAGATGTCACAAGTGGAAAATTCCACACATGACCTCATGTGATATAGGTTTTTAATCAAAACATATATTATTAAGAATACTGTATCTTCTCTAAAATTGCTCTTAGACTTATGTGGATGATATGCATATAACTATACATTAACTGCCCCATAAAACATTTTTAATTTGGGATTTCTAGAGCCTGCGGTCCCTTATGATTATGAACAGGACAGTGACACTCTGTCACCAGGGTTGGCATGAGAATCCAAGTCATCTGCTTGAACGCCCATCATTTGGTTCTTTCCAAGGGCATGCCATCTCCCTAGTGGACTTGATAAATGCATACAACTCCCCGGTGGCAGCAATGCTTTCCTGCTTGGCACAGTGTTTCCAGAGGGCTCCTCACTCTGCACCGGAGCCCAGCTGCTTCTGGAGGCCTGTCTTTAACCTTCCGTCCTGAACAGTTCACACCACGGCTCATCTGCCAAGTACTGTTTCACGCTTACCAACACCCTAGGAAACACCCATCAGTGCCATGGGAAGGCGGACTGGGAAGGAGAGGAGGGCCACTTCTTTTCCCTCTAAGTGATACCAAGCGCTTTCTCTCAGGCACATGGTTTGTCAGGCTACCACTGGCCCTGTCTCCCTGCTCTCTCTCTTTCCCACTTGGTCCAAGGTCACCAGTTTCAGAAACAAAGATGTTAGGAGACCCTGTATCTGCTGTGTCCTACTTTCTGAGGCTGGTCTTGTCTCTCTCCATCCTCCACTGTGAGTCTTCTGCTCTGGCTGGTGCCCCTGCCACTGTCTCTTGTTTTTGCCGCTGTCCCAAGCCAGTCCTCCTACTTGTCTTCCCTGCACATCAACTTTTCTCCCTTCACCATCCAACTCAAATGGCTCCTCTAGGGACCTTTTACACATTCAATTCTGCTTCTGAAATTGCTGCATCAAGCTGGATGTGGTGTGCACCTTTAATCCCAGCATTCCGAGGCAGAGGCAGGCAGGGCTCTGGGAATTTGAGGCTAGTCTGGTCTCCACAGTGAGTTTCCGGCCAGCTGGGGTGATATAGCAGGCTCTTGTTACAAAAAAGTTTTTTTTTTTTTTTTTTTTTTTTTTATTCTTGAGAGTCACCTGAAAGATTCCTTAAACATAGATTTTATATCCATTACTTCTGGGGTAAGGATTGGAGATGAGTATTTCTGTATTTTTAACCAGGTCACTAGGTGTTGCCACCTCAGGGACCACACTCTGCTCTGAGAGTCACTGTTGCCTCTTCCATTGCTCTCTGTCTTCCATCTCTGACTCCACAGTGTGTGTGTGCGTGTGTGTGTGTGTGTGTGTGTGTGAGAGAGAGAGAGAGAGAGAGAGAGAGAGAGAGAGAGAGAGAGAGAGAGAGGAGACTGAACTCAGGGACTGCATGTTCGATAACCACCCTTCTACTGAGCTATATCCTCCAACCAAAACTGTAGTTTATTTATTTTTTTGAGGCAGGGTAGCCCTGGCTGTCCTGGAACTCAGCATGTAGACCAGACTGGCCCTGAACTCACAGAGACCCACACATGCTCTTTGGCCTCTGGAGCAATGGAGTTAAAGGCACTTGCTACCATGACCAGCTCACACCATGCTGGCTATAACAAGGGTTTTCAAATTGGGTGTGCAGGAGGAGAACCAGAAGCCTGTGTCTCCCAGCTCTGCAGGGCAGTTCCACCTCTGTGTATTAACAGTCTTAAGTTCAATACAAAGTTTCAGCTGAAGAAAAGATTTAGTTAACTGGAAAAGCTCTTAAGTCCCCAGGGGGAGCATGGCCTCCTCTGTGCGCAGGGATCCCAAGTTAGGCTCTTTCTGCTGTTGGTTTTATGAGACTCATGGGTAATTCAGACAAGCATTGACAGGTCTAGTGGTTATTTAAAAATATGATAAAATATAACCAACTTTTGGTGCGGGATAATTGTCTGCATTCTGTCAATTATGTTTTAAATAAATGCTGATTGGCCAGGCAGGAAGTATAGGTGGGTCAACCAGACAGGAAGTAGAGGCGGGGCAATGAGAACAGGAGAATGCTAGGAAGGAGGAAGCCCATTTCTCACATTCTAGCCCAGACCACCGAGAAGCAAGATGTGAGCTACCCTGCTAAAAGGTACCGAGCCATGTGGCTAACACAGATAAGAATAATGGGTTAATATAAGCTACAAGAGCTAATAAGAAGCCTGAGCTAATGGGCCAATCAGTTTTATAACTTATGGAAATCTCTGTGTTTTTCTTTGGGGCTTGGGGTATTGGGCAGGGTAGAAACCCCAACAAGCAGGCTCCTACATGTTACAAACTTTCAATTCTAATCAGTATTTGGTAGGGGTTTGAGTGTCCATTACCTGCAGTGATGGCGACCAAAAGTAGTTCTTCAGAGTTTGGGCTACTTGCACACAGCTTATAAACTGACTGTCCTCCATCTAAAATGCACACAGCTTATGAACTGACTACCCTCCATCTAAGATCTAACAAGGGAAAGCTTTTGAATATCATCAAGCTTCTGATTCTGGAGAATTATTTCAGATGACGTTGCTCACTTTGTTCTTCACGAAACGGCAAAAACCATGAAGGTGAATGGGCGTGTCTGTGTGAGATGTCACTTAGGTATGGCTGAGGGGCATGAGGAGGCTGAGTGTGGGCTGAAGGTGGCACATGGGGTGACCGCACAGCAGCCATGCAGAAAACAGGGGGTACAGCCTGCAGCTAAGGCGTCCTCCAAAGGTGTGTGTGTGTGTGTGTGTTGCAGGCTTGGTCCAGAGTCTGTGGTGCTCCTGGGAGTTGGTGGAACCTTTAAGAAGTAGGGCCTATGTGAAAAGTCCTCTGCTCATTGAGGGGCACAGCCTGAAGGGAATCATGGGACTTTGGTCCCCTCTTCTCTCTGTGTGTTTCAACTGCCAGGAGGTGAGCAGTTTGCTCCAATACCTGCTTCTGCCATGATGGGAGAGTCGAAGTGGTGAAGCCAAATGACCACAGACTGAAATCTCTTAAAACTGTGAGCCAAGAGAAACCTTCTCTCTTTATAAGCTGATCATCTCTAGTATTTTGTTACAGTTACAGCAAGCTGCCCAACTACAGGGTGACTGTTAAAAAGATTTCAAGTCTAGGAAACACTGTCTTTCAGAATGGTTTGAAAGTCACTTGAACACAGCCCCGTTCCCTGGGTGCTCCTGAATTTCCCTTTCTTGAATTGCATGCTAATCGCCCTGCTTTCTTTCTTAAACTAATAAAAGATTAGGATGACATTTTGAAAAGGGCACCTCATTAAGCAGCCTCATCTCCATTGGAGCACCTGGCTCCACGCACAGTAGCCAGCTGGCCATTTATCTTATGGTAATGAGGTGTCATCCCGCACACGGGCCTGCCTTCAGGTCCTGCTTCTGCCTCCAGCAGCCAGTTTCTCCCTCCCACCTGCCACTCTGTGAGCAGCGAGTGCGCGTCTGTGTGGGACAGCAGCCTCAGAGTCACCCAGGGTCTACTCTGGAGGAACACATCCTGGGGCTGGGCGTGGCGTCTTTTACCTGTACACGGTGGTTGGAGGGGCGCTCGGGCTGTCATACACCAGCCTCACATGGCCCTGGTACAGCTCCAGCGCCAAGGGGTCATTGTCTCCCTTGTAAAGGAGGATGCCGTTGTCCTTG
The DNA here is from genome assembly GCF_018167655.1 of Microtus oregoni. Taxonomy (NCBI): domain Eukaryota; kingdom Metazoa; phylum Chordata; class Mammalia; order Rodentia; family Cricetidae; genus Microtus; species Microtus oregoni. Next base: position 12,689,557 of record NW_024543086.1, read on the forward strand.
TCAGTGGCCACCTGCGGAGAGCAACCAGGCTGTGTGAGTTAGGACCTACCCCAGTTCCAGCCTCTCCTGACCAACTCCCAGCACCCTCTTCAGGTGGTTGTCTCAGAGCTGAGACCAGATTGGAATTCTGATCCATATCTCTTTCCCCATCTGGCCTGTCTATTCCAGAAGGCGAGAGGTAAGCTTATATTGCCTATGCTAGCTGAGCAAACTGCTTCAACAAGTATACATTGACCATGTACTACGTGCCAAGACGTCAAAGTCACTGACCGCTCAAGGATGCTCAACTCAAGTCCCTTATATAAAAGGGTATCTGCACTGAACCCAAGCACGCCTCCCACGTGATTTCCACCCTCTCTAGATGCATGACAATACCCGACCCAGGGAAAATGCTAGGGTAATAGCTGTAATGCATATGTAGTGGTTATGGTCACGCGCAACCTTTTGAGATTGTGATGTAACCCTATCATCTACAAATTCATGCTGGAGAACTGTGCAACAGATGTATATAAAAAGTTCACAAATAGCCAGGTGGTGGCGGCACACACCTTTAATCCCAGCACTTGGGAGGCAGAGGCAGGTAGAGCTCTGTGAGTTTGGGGCCAGCCTGGTCTATAGAGCAAGTTCCAGGACAGCCAGAACTCTGTTACACAGAAAAAAAAAACCATCTTGAAAAAAATCGCAAATAATAACATCTCATAATGTTTTAAGTAAGTTTCCGGTTTTCTCTGGCTCATATTCATAGCTGTCCTTAGTTCCGCATGGCCTGAGGGCTGGACATTCTTGGCAGGGGCTAAGTGTGTGATATATGTTCAAGACAGTGGCAAATGTCTTTACAATGTTTTTGATCTGTGGCCGGTTGAGTGTGCAGGGATGGAAACCAGGGTGGCTATAACTGCATACTAGGAGGCCCCAACTCTAATCTGCCTCCCCTACTAGTGGTCTATAGTGTGATCCAACAAAATACCTGCTGCCCCTTGAAGCTTGTCTCTCTGCATGGAACATCACATACTAACAGTTGTAAACAAAGGCTAAAGACCAGAGCTTAACTCAGTGTATCCCATGAAGCAGACAGCGATGTGTTCAGAGCCGTCTGGGGATGTTAACGATACCACTATCTGGGCTTCACCCCTGAGCAAGGTAGCGTGAGTCTTTGTGGGCAAACCTAAGTTTAAGAGCTCCGCACAGGTGCTGCTGAGGCACCTGGGTGACGACAGGCACTGGGAGAAGCCATACTGCTGGCCAGCTGGTGGCTGCCTGAGTCTCCACAGGCCTAGGTGTGGAGCACGTACATCTGATAGCTCATTTGGGTGTCTGGAGCACTGGAGGCTGTTCTGGTGGGGAGGAGTGGACGAAGGAAGCAGGAGGGTGGGGGAAGTTAGAGCTCCCTATTTGTGTTAGCATGGACGCCAAAGGTACAGTCCTGCCCACCGGACAGGCTCTGCAGGGAGAGTATCTTCTTTTGTATCCTTTAGGCCTGAGGTCTGGAGCAGACCCTGCTGTGTGTAGGGCTGCAGAGATCGGATCGGTGCTGAGTGAGTGTCTCATGCGGAAGCTCCAGATTAAACCTTGGTGAAGGTTACAGAGCTGGTGCCTGGCAGCACCCAGCAGTGTCTGGGCTACGAATTGGCCTATACTGTCCAGTTGCATCCCTGGGGCTAAGGTGTTGACAAAACCACTTGGCTCATTCTCTTTTCCATTCCCTGAATGTGTCCTGCTTGCCTGAGCCCCTAGGTCTTTGCAAAAGCAGCTCTCTCAGTCAGCTCCTCCCCTGCCTTTGTTCTTTACTGTCAGTCCAGTCCTTAGCCCTCTCCCCAGAATTTAGGGAAAGTGCCACATAAGCTCCAGAACCACTTAGCTCTTCTGGCCTGATTCCTCTCTATAGGCCAGGAGCATGTCCTCCTCTGTGCTCCCTTAGCGCCTGGCTTCTCTTTCTCAGTCATCCTGGTCCTCACTGTCCAGCACAGGAGAGTTGCAGGCATGACTTTCAAAGAATGAACGAGGGGACAACAAGGAGCTGCTGCCGCTGTGAGACTCACCAGGAGGTTTCTTACAGACTGCTCTAGGCTGGCCCAGCCCCTGCAAAGCCAAGCCCTGTCTTTGATGTTCTGGGAGAAGGGGCAGGCTTGCTAGCATATCTGGGAAACCCCAGCTTTACTCTGAGGGGTGCCACACTGGGGTCCTTCCAAGGATGGTAGATGGGAGGGGAAGAACATACCTGCAGGGAGATGTTGGCCTGCGGCCGGACCTTGGCAGAGGCCAGTTCCACGTAGGAGTCCTTGCCTACAAAGTTCACAGTGATGAGCTTCTCGCACCTGGGCCCAGCGAAGCCCGGTGGACAGCGGCAAGTGGGCTCCTGCTGCACCACGATGCACTGCGCCCCGTTCTGACACTCATACTGGTCGCAGGGACTGGTCTGGAGCAGAACCATGGGTGGGGGATGCTCACAGAAGAGCCCACTGGAGAGGGGGCAGGGGAGAGAGGAGACAACCGTAGTTAAGGGGAGAGCTGAAGTGGGAAGTTCCATTTTTGCCTCTAGCTGGAGCGAGTTCTCTACGGTTCAGTTTCTCTTTTTTTTTTCCAGAAGTTGAGTCAGTGCAGGCAAAATAGCCCAGCCCAGTGGGTAAAAGTGGTAGTTGCCAAGCCTGATGACGTGAGTTCAATTCCTGGGACCCACGGTAGAAGACAGAACTGATTGACACAGTTTGTCCTTTGAGAGCTATAAGCATTAACTCTTCTCCCCCTTTCCCTTCCATAACCCACTAAATAAACTCTATTCCCAAACTCTCTCTCTCTGCGTGGCGTATCTGTCTCTCACCTGCTGTGGTCTTCCACCTCCCGACCCATCGAGCATTGAGGCCTTGGATGACCCGCCACTACCCTGCTGAGACCTCAGGTGACCCACTGTGGCCCTTTGTGGGACCTACCTCCCCCCATCTTTAAAAGAATAACAGTCTCTGCTTCCTAGTTTCCTGCAACCCCAAGATTAACCCTTCCAGCCCAGGTTGAGGGGGACCTGGAGCCCAGGCTGCTTTTTCTACATACTCCACAGACATCTAAGCACCCGACCAATGCCTCTTACTTGACATTTCTTCTAGCACCAGCTCCAGAGGTGGACCTCAAACACTCTACTGAATTACCACATTTTTTCATTGTCTTTTATCATTTGGTGCTAGGGACTGGACCTGGCCTCACATGTAAGATGAACATTGAGCTACATCCTCAGCCCTCACGTCTTTTTCTGCCATTAAGATGCTACAAATGTTTTTGGTTTCCAGCCACCCCACAAGCCGGTTGGCATCATCGGTTAGGTAGCATCATGCATGTGTGAATGTGGACTCAAGTCTTAACTTCTACATGGAGTTGCCCTGGTTCGCTGCAGGGAGCCCTGTATCCCTGCCTCCTTCTGCCAGGCTACCTTCCTTCTGAGGTGCTCCTCTGTCATACCTGAAGCCTTGGGGGCAGATGCATGAGTAGCCGTTGACCGCATCCACACACTGGGCTCCGTGGCGGCACTTGTGAGCTGTGCAGTCGTCATTGTCTGTCTCACACAGCTTCCCACTGTAACCAGGGACACATTCACACCTGGAACACAGGCGGAGAGACGCTTGCTCAGGGTCTGCCAACTTGCTGGCAGGTGCTCTGGCGCCTCCCCTTGCCAAACCTCTCTCTCTCTGTGCTCTAGTTCCTGAAGGGTTCACCAGGTGCCTCTGTTACTGGATTCCACTCATGGTGCACTGGCCTTTGCTCTCAGAGTCAAGGTCTATCTGTTGCATGGAGTGGACACGTTTCGTTTTCAGAACTGGGCTGGGGATACGGGAGGCATCACAACAGACCTGGGTCATATCTGGTTCCTTCTCCCTTAGTGTCAGACACCTGGCTGAGCACCTTCAAGGGGCATCTCATCAGATCCCCAGGGGCCTGCAGGGGAGGCCCTATCCAAAGCAGCGTTCAGAAAACACTCAAGCCACCTCCCCAAAGCCACATCGAGTGACAGCTACATTTACTGTGACAGACGCTATCTAGGTGTCCTGGCCGCTCATGGTGGCCTCTCTATCTTGCACATTCTCTCAAAGCCACTGCTCCTTGATAAGCTCTACTACTCTGGAGTGCAGTGAACACTGACTGTCACAGTGTTGTGACGGTGCAGTACAGAGATGAGGACCAAGGATGAAGGCTATGATGGCATTTGTACCACCTTCGCCTTTGTTTCACGGCTTGTTCAGAGAGGCCAACTGGTCCAGCCTTCCCCAGAGAGCAGAGGGTCCACAGCCCTACCATAATTCTCTAGAACCCAAACTAAGCCTGTATGTAGGCAGACCATGTGTCTGTGGGTCATTTGTTTGAGGTCACACAAAACCGAAATCCCTGCCTAGAAACAGACCTGAGAGTAACTAGGCCTAAGGTAGCCCTACAAACACATATCAACACAGTGTTCACTTGTCTCTCTCCCTCTTGAAAGGCCTGTGTAGCAGCTCAATTCTTCTGGGCAGAGTAAAAAAAAATCAAAATGCCATCTCTTCAAGGCAAAGGAAAGGTGGCACAGGCAGGGAGTGCAGGGCAAGCAAGAGCTCTGAATTCTTAGCTTGCACCCTCAGGACCTGGAAAGAGAGAGAGAGAGAGAGAGAGAGAGAGAGAGAGAGAGACACCTTTTCTCCTCCCTGCCTCTCTGTACTCCTTCCCCTTAGGAACAGACACAGTGGGGCAGAATCCCAGCATCACACCAGAGCTAGGTAAGTGGATGACTAGGAAGGATTCTGAAGGTGCATGGTGGCCCTGTAGAAACGGTTCCAGAATCTGAAGACTGCTGGGTGGACCTGTGTGTGTTCAGATCTGGTGAATTTTACTAGTATCCGATCGGTTCCCCTTTAATGGACTTCACTGGCAAATCCAAAATGTGCAACCTAGTGCCGCATCAGAGCATATTTTAGGGACGTGGTCTGCCAAAGTGTTTTTCTTTCTTTCTTTCTTTCTTTCTTTCTTTCTCTTTCTTTTCTTTCCTTTCTTTCTCTCTCTTTCCTTCCTTCTTTACCTTTCTTCTTCCTTTCTTCCTCTCTCTCCCCCCTCCCTCTCGCTCTCTCTCCTTTCCTTTTCCTTCCTCCCTCCCTCAGGCTTTTTTTTTTTATTTATTTATTTTTATTTATTTATTTTTTTTTTTAGTTTTTCGAGACAGGGTTTCTCTGTAGCTTTGGAGCCTGTCCTGGCACTAGCTCTTGTAGACCAGGTTGGCCTCGAACTCACAGAGATCCGCCTGCCTCTGCCTCCCGAGTGCTGGGATTAAAGGCGTGCGCCACCACCGCCCGGTTTAACATTTTTTTTAAAAAGATAAGGTCTTGTTACAAAGCCAGGTTGGCTTCAAACTCCCTCGGCTGACCTCAAACTCTTGACACTTACATACGGGTCTCTAAGTCCTGGTGTTAAAGTATCTGCCATCAGGGCTAGAGAGATAGTTCACCAGTTAAGAACACTTGCTGCTCTTACAGAGGTCTCAAGTTCAGTTCTCAGAACCCACATCAGGCAGCTCACAAAAACACCTATAACTATCGTTCCAGTAGGATCCGACACCCTCTTCTGGCCTCTGCAAAAATTTCCACACACATGTATATACACATATACAAAATCAAAAAAAAAAAAAGTCACGGGGGGAGACCTAGAGGGATGCCTCATTGGTTAAGAGCACTTGTTGCTTTTGCAGAGCATTCAGGTTTGGTTCTTGGCACCAACATGGAAGTTCTCAACAGTCTACACCTCTGCTCCTAGGGTATCTGATGCTTCCTTCTGGCCTTCTTAGGCCCCAGGCACTGATTGCTATCTTATCCTGTACACAAGAAATAAAAATAAATCTTTAAAAAATGTCTGCCACCAAAACTGGTTCAGCCAGTTTTCTAAAGAAACAAAAAGTCTGATGCATTGAGATTCTGCTTCAGAGCTTTAGCTGCTGGTAAATCTGGGCCTGGAGGAGAGCTGGAAGAGGGTGGGAAGGACAAGATGATCAAGGCACAAGGACGTGCATGAGCATGAGGCTGTCAAAATGAAGCCCATTATTTTGTAAACTAGCTAAAAAAGAGTAAAACCAAAACCAAACCCCAGCCTTGGCAGGCATTTGAGTTTCGTTACTTGGATGCAAAAGAGCCCCAGAGAGCAGCTGAAACAAACAGGCCCTCTGCAAGGCTCAAAAACATCTCATCAACATTTAACAGGATAAAAATCAACCTTTAAAACATGAAGTTCAAGGCAACCGATGAGTAGGGAAGCTACTTCCACTTCTAAAGTCAGTGGTGGAGGCCTGGAGGCTAGAGTATCTACAGACTTCTGTTGGCATGGCCTTCTTAGACGTTAATGAACAAAGAAAACACTTAAGGATTTTGCCATTAAAAAAAAAAAAGCACTGGGCAGTGGTGGTGTACAACTTTAAGCCCAGCACTTGGGAGGCAGAGGTGAGAGGATCTGTGAGTTTGAGGCCAGCCTGGTCTACTGAGTGAGTTCTACTTCAAACACACACACACACACACAGTGCAGCCACAGGGAGTGTGTGTAGGCACTACATTCCGAACACTTTTCCACGAGGTACAGGTTTGAGCACCTCGCTCTGCTTGTCACAGCAGGGACTACATAATCCTTCTCAGATTGCAGAAGCAGCAGGTGGTGCCACTTCAACTCCTTTTGTTTTCAAACATTTTGCTGTATCTTCCAAGTTGATAATGCGATCTAGTGACCGTGGACCAAGGACACCTGGAGTATCTGGGTCTAGCTGAGAAGTCAGACGGATGTGGGTTGATGTGCAGCCCCTCTTCTCTCTTAGCTCCTAGGCAGCTGGGTCTGTGTCACTGGGTTTGGGCTGTGGGGGCCCCAGTTTTTCACTACTGAAAGCATGAGGGGGTTCATGAAACCAGGTACAGCATGGAGTTTTCAGTGTACGCAAGTCAATGGGATCTTTGCTATTTTCAGGGTCTCTGGGCAGATCTGCCTGACATTGAGATCTCATGAAAATGTCTTTAAAGATAAGCGAAGGCCGTCCCAAGCACATCACCCTCTCTCAGTAATGTCGTACTAGGCTGCTGTGGGATAGCAAATGTTTGATGATGGCAGGGGAGGAGACATAATAATAAAATACCTCATTGGGAGAATGGATTATTGTTTAAATGCATTTGAATATAAAAACTACCATTACCGTGTTGGTTTATATAGACTTTCTGAGACACTGTCTCCTAGGAGACATGACATAGAAATAAGAGGACTCAAGGAAAGCTTGGCTAGTGTCTCTTTTCCTGTATTGTCCCAGACTCAAGGGCCCTTGGTTATAGCAGAGGGTGAGGTTTTCAGAACAAACATCAGAGGCTCATGAAAATTCTATGGCAGCTCTAACTCTCGGTGTCTATACCCACCCCTGACCAGTTTTCATGGCCTGGTATGTTCTTTCAAAGTCCATGCCCTCTAAGTCTGCTGTCTGTCCACTAGACCTTGGATGATACTCTTCTCCTCATTTGGTGTGACTAAGGGCTAGTCACTACTCATTCCCCTCCCTGGCACCCCCACAGACCTTTGTCTGATAGTCTGGGCGTCTCTGCTTTGGGACCAAGCGTGAATTTGGCATGTTTCCTATATCCAGGTTGCACTTCACAGAGTTCTGTCCACTTGCAGAACACAGCCTTGTATTTAGGAAACAGAGGCTCTCAGCTGATGTTGGCTCCTGGGGTTGGGAGGAGTCTGGGGGTTGCCCTCAGGTGACCCGCCGCTCCTGAAACTCCTTCCTAGCATATGTCAGAGGGGCATAAGCAGCTGGGTGGATTAGCTCAGGGTGGCATTCAGAACAGCGGGGCCTTCCTTTATCTTGGCAAAGCCAGAGGCCTCACATCTCTTCCAATAGCCCTGGAGATGAACAACAGGCCCAGGGTTTTGCAACAGAAAAGGATAATAGAGATCTGGGGAGGTGGCTCAGGGGGTAAAAGGCTTGCTATGCAAGCCTGAGAACCCAGGTTCAGACCCCCCAGACCTCCCACTAAAGCCAGTCGCGGCACTGCAAACTTCAGGCTTAGAAAGTGATCTTCCTTTAATATTCCACAACAACCTGTGGCCTAAACACATGCCACACACACACACACACACACACACACACACACACACACACACACACACACACACAGAGAGAACGGAAAACAAGACACTATATGGGAAGACACACTCAGGTTCAAGCACTGGGTGGGCTTCTCTGTCTCTTCCTAAATCTACAAATTCTTCATGGGGACCCCTAGTTGGCTCTGCCGCTGGAGATGGAGAATATTCCACCAACGGCAGTAACTGCTGAACCTAGTCAGAACTCCTGGTTCCACCACCTCCCTCCCACAGGTGCAGTCTAGCACACTTTCCGTGGCCATGGGGAAGCAGGGCCATGAAGGTAGCCCGCCACAAGGGCTACACATTGGGTAGGCTAAGCAGACACCTTTCAGACGGTGCATCAACCTTTTATGGTTCCTTCTGTAAATGGTCCCTCCTGTTCAGCTCTGAGAAGAAGAGAGACACTAAGAGAGGAGAAGGAAAAGGGAAGGGGAGAGGAAGAGGGAACATATCCATCTCTTTATCTGTTTCTATCATTAGAAGAATACAGAAAGGAAAAAACTATAAAAGATAAAGGCAACTTGTGGAAATATGACCAGGCCTGGGTCAGATAGAGATGCATATGAGTACAGTGGGGAGGAAGATGGGGTGACAGGCTGTGCAGGGGGAGACAGACACTACCTGACTCAGAACCTCAAACCCCAGCATTGGAGCCAGACTCCTCAGGGCTCCGTGCCAGGACATGAGGCCGGCCGGTCTTACCTGAATCCTTTGTCCAGGGAGATACACTTAGCCTCGTGCTGACAGAGGTTCAGCTCAGGCACACAGTAGTCGATCACCTCATCACACAGCTCCCCTGGAGATCACGGGGAAGAGAAATTAGGTGTCTGGGAGGAATCTGGGGGGTCACCAAGGCCACAAGGTCCCACTTTTCACAGTCGAGACCATAGGTCATGAATACCAGAAGCCCTACTTGGTAATATCATCTCTGCTGGATTCCTGATTCAGTTTCCCTGACTCAGAAATAAAGAAAAAGGAAAAGCAAAAAAGACACCATATGGGAAGACACACTCAGGTACCCGAGTGACAGTGAGGAGGTTCCTGGGGTCTCTCCTGGACACTCAGCACCGTCTGGCTGATTTTCTTGACATTTCTGGAGCCGTTGCAGCTGAAGCCACAGGTCAGACCCTGGCCTAGGCCTATGCTTATGCATATTGATATTTTTCCTATTTGCCATCTATTTATTGGGTATCTTCTACATGCGAGGCACGGTACCAGGTGCTGGGAACACGACACTGACGAGTTTTGTCCTCTCCTGCTGTTTAGTGAGAATAGTCCGCAAACAGGCAGGCAGTTACCACCCACAGGTGTGAATGCCATCATGACAGTGAACTGCAGACACAAAGATGGGGACCCACAGCCTTGTTCAGGGGGCCAGGGGAAGCTTCCTGGAAAAAGTGAACCAGGCATATGATAGCTGCTACAGTCAAGAAAGCCAGTTGAATGTTTCAGAGAAAAAAAATGAAGGAGATTGTAGTTCTGATCTCTGGATATAGTACCTTTGAAGTTCACAGCGCTGCAAAATGCCAAATGCATCCTAAGTCACCAGAGATGGTGAGCGTGGATAAATCTGATAAGCCTGCATCACCTGAAAAATCTGTGTTAGGAATGTAGTTATAGGGAGAGGAGGAAGGACTGTATCACAGAGCAGTGCATGGGTTTAAAGCCAGGATTTTTGTTTTTATTAAAATTTTTATTTGTTTTTATTTTTATTCAGGTGTTTTGCCTGGAATATATGTCTGTGATGACATGCATGCCTGGTACCTGCGGAGGCCAGTAGAGGGCATCAGATCCCACAGGATTGGCATTAGAGACAGTGGTGAGCCCCCATGTGGGTGCTGGGATTTGAACCCAAGTCCTCTGAAGGATTAGCCAAAAGCCTAGGAAAAGATGATCTAAGACAGAAAAACTTCTAACCTTGGAAGCTCTTTTCAGAAGGCCAGGGGTTTGGGGTCAGGAGCAAATAGGAGACTAACAGGGACAAGAAGTATGAAGGTGGTTGGTCAGTGATGGCATGAGACACCACCTCAGAGACTGAGCCCCACCCTGCCCTGAGCTAGACCTGAACTGTACCACTCATATCTGCCCAGGAAGAGGCCTCCTCCCCGTCCTAGTGCCCTGCAGAGACTTGGGGCCATAGACACATGTCTAGGTAGGATGTGGACGCTTCTTACGACAGAGAAGCCACATTGATCCTGTGGTGGTCTGGAAGAAAATAGCTCCCAAAGGGAGTGGTGCTATCCGGAGGTGTGGCCTTGTTGGAAGAAGTGTCACTGTGAGGGTGGGCTTTGAGGTCTCTTTGCCTCAAGCTCCCCTCAGCGTGACAGTCAGTTCACTTTCTGTTGCCTTCTGACCAAGATGTGGCCAGTACCATGTCTGTCGACACTCCAGCAAGCTAACGGCCATGAGGATAATTGACTGGACCTCTTAACTGTAAGGCCCCACCTCAGTTAAATGTTTCCTTTATCATAATGTCTCTTCACAGTAGTAGCAAACCCTAAGACGGCTCCCCCTCAGGTGTAAGCTGCCACACACCTGCAGTAGCCTGGTCACTTGCAGATCAGGCAGGGCTGCCCTGGGCAGAGGGCTCACCTCAGCTCCCTGCCTCCATGCCCATCTGCTTGCTGGGAGTTTTTTTCCCCCCGAGATAGGAAAAAAAAAAGCTCTGTGTAGCTTTAGAGCCTGTCGTGGAACTTGCTCTGTAGGTCAGGTTGGCCTTGAACTCAGAGATCTGCCTGCCTCAGCCTCCCAAGTGCTGGGATTAAAGGCATGTGCCACCACCGCCTGGCATGCTGGGATTTTTTTTTAAAGTCCATCTCTGCTACAGAGCCAATTTGAGCCTCTCTACTTACCCCTTAGTTGCTGGCATCATGATTGTATTTTGGCACTGAGCATAGCAAAGGTTTGATGTTGCACAGGACTCTCTCTTAGGTAGGCAGAAGCCATGCCATAGACTTAATGTCAGAGTTCTGCATATAGTGCATACAGTAAGTGCCCCCAATAATGGTTGCCTGTTGCCAATACCAATTCTTGGTTATCACCACGCTCTCAGCAGAGGGTGAGAGGAAGGGCATATGGATGTTCCCCTGCACATGCTCCCAGTGCAAGGCCTTGTCTGCACCAGGAAGCTTGGAGTGAGTAGAGTGGATGGTCTTTCCCAATGGCCTTGGTTATAGGTTCAAAGTTATCCTTGGGAATCCCTGGCTTTTGAGCTGAGGGCTTGACAGTTAAGTCTTAGGAGGAGCAAAGGGAGTTTCTGTGCTCCTACCTCTGCAGGCACGACAACCTGGACACCCCTTCCCCCCTGCTCTGCTTCACAGAACAGCTGGGCTCCATGGATGAGTACAAGGGAGCCCCCAATAGTACCATCACATTTTCCCTTTGTCTTAGGTTTGCATTTCCAAGTGACATTACTTAGAACACAACATGATCTAGGTCTGTAATGGTGCTGCGGGTGGTGTAAGAAGTCTTGAGGATCAAATACACTGGGAAGAGACACACACAGCACCCCTTAAAGCAGGAATGTTCACAACGCCACCACGTCTCTTAGAGTCACAGCTCCAAGGAGACGGCTATTCTTACATGTAGTGTTTTTCAGATTTTATCATTATTACTGTTTTCTAAAACCACGGAGTTAAATTCTGTGGGTTCATTTTTCAAAGAATTCATGGACGCGTAGTCTGGGATATGTCGCTTCAGCTTGACTTCAGCACAAAGAAGTCTGCTTGCATCAGTTGGTGACATTTTGCTTCCCAAGCAAAAGGAGTATTTAAATATCCTCATGAGGGCTTGTGGATGTAGGAAACAGAGGTGTTGGGTTTTGGTGGTGGGTGGGAAGACATTCCAGAGGAACCCTTCCCATGGGAGCCTTCTGTGTATCCGCCAGCCGGGTAAGTTCTGCGCTGTGGTCTCACAACCCTCCTGCCCCCGACTTTTCCTCCCACGCAAGCTCATGTTTCTCGGTCTGACCTTAAGCCTCTTCTGAGCAGGAACTGGGTTTTGCTCAGTTTTGCATTCCCAGCTCCAAGAAGAGCGCGTGGGGGACAGATTTCCAGAACTAAAACAAAGCCCCAACTGTGACTGCACCTCTCTGCCCAGCCTCAAACATGCGGGGTTCCCAAAGGAAGGGGTGGCCATAAGCGCCGCACAGGCAGGTGGGAGAGCTTCAGGAGTATGTTCCAAAATGGGAGGAGCAGCAGCGGGACAAACAACAGAGAGAGTACTGGCGGGTGGGGCCTCTGTCTCCCTCTTCTTTCCAGGATATCACTAAGAAAACCGTGTTCTCTTAGTGACATCCTCAGCCCCACCCCACCCCACAAACACACCGGCATGAGCGTGTCTCCCTTGACGGTTACCTGTGTAATTAGGTGGACACACGCATGCGTAGTTGTTGATCCCGTCCACACAGGTGGCATTGTTTTCACAGTCGTTGTCCTCACAGTCATCTGGGTTGATCTCACACCGTTGTCCCTCAAAGCCCAGCGGGCAGGAGCAGCTTTAGCGATGTGTGTGCAGAAAGGATGGGATTCCATGGTCAGGGAAGAGGGCAGGGTTGAGAGGAAGGCAGGAAGGGCAGGGGACAGAAAACACAATCATCAGGTCTCTCTGCTGGCTGGAGGTCTCAAACAGCACAGTGGACCCTGAGGCCTTAGAGACCGGACTAGGAAGACACTTAGGAACCTGCCAGGTCCTTATGTCTAGCTACTCATTTCCAGGCAGTGTTCTGGTCTGCTACCTTGCTTTATACCAGCAAAGCCCCTCCACCTCGCCACAGCTGGAAGTGGTTTCCTGGAGATGGCTTAAGTCCGTACAGCTGTATTTGAATCCTCCTTTCCTTTGGCTTCTCTGTGGAGTAGATAGCGAGGAGAGGAAGAGCACTCCCCATAATATTTCATCCTAAGGCAAACTTTCCATATCGAGGGGTAAATTGGGCATCTTGGTCAACGTCACGGCTCTGCAGCTAGGCCTGCAGGGAATGCATTCTGGTCTGGCACTTTCCAGATGTCTGACCCTGTGTATTTATAAGACCTCATGATATTATATATGCAACCAAAACAAGTGGAAGGGGAGACAACTGATGTAGGAGGGTCTTTATCTATCTGTTGCTTTCATTAGTTAATAAAGAAAACGGCTTAGCCTGATAGGTCAGAACATAGGTAGGTGGGGAAGACAGAACAGAATGCTGGGAGAAAGAAAGCAGAGTCAGGAAGACACCACGAGCTCCGGCCCAAGATGGACGTAGGCTAGAATCTTTCTCGGTAAGCCATCATCTCGTGGTGCTCCACAGATTATAAGAAATGGGTTAATCAAGATGCGAGAATTAGCCGATAAGAGGCTAGAACTAACGGGTCAGTCAGTGTTTAAAAGAATACAGTTTCCGTGTTATTATTTCCGGGCTAAGCTAGCTGTGCGGGATGAAAAGTAGGCCTGCTTGCCTCCTCACTACAGACAACACAGAGAAGGCACTCGGTATACTTAGCTCTAAACAAAACCCACCAGAACCATCTCCTCTACTGTCTGCCCTGTCCCACCACCCCAGCCTCTGAGGAGCTGGAGTGGGAGGACTCCTCTCTTGCCAAGACCAAGGACCCTTTGTGAACGCATCTCAAAGGACACCAATCGGCAGGTGCGCTTCTTTCATCCGCCTCTGCTGCAGAACATCTGTTTGAGATTTCCTCCCTGCCCCATCCCTGCCAAACCCTGCTCACAGGAGTGGGCATGTGAGGTTAAATGAGAACACATCAAGACTGGGCAGCAGCGAAGAAGCCACAGGATAGGAAGTGTGGAGGGGTGGGTGGGAGCTAGGGTCTGATGAAGGGATTCTGTGAAGTTCCCTCTTTTTCAGGGCCTAAGTTCGGGTCAAGGAGCTGTGGTCATCCCCGGAAATGGCTCAGGCTTTAGACCTGAAGTCCAGGCCTCTATTCCGAGACTGCTCTGATTTTGGATATAGATGAAAAAAAGTAAACTAAAGAGAAAACAAATTTCATGGCCCCAGAATCCTACTTTATCCATCTCCTTACAACCTGAAAACCGTATCATCTTTTCTGCAACAGTCCAAGGACGTTTGAGGGTTGAGCTAATGAATAACAGAGCAAAATGATCCTTATTCCCCTTCCTGTTATAGACCCAGGGTATCATGAAAAGGGCCAGTTCTTTACAGTCACACAGAGGCAGGTACTCCACGATCCTAAACAAGCAGTAACTGTTATTCGTAGATGTTGTAATGGTCGGAGGGAGGGTGCGGGCACATCAAAGTCTCTCCTGTCCTTATCAGGTACCTTGAAGGGCTTCTTCAAGCTGAACCTTTTTACACAGCGAATTGTGACCCCATATGGACTCCTATAACTGAACGTAGGGATTGTGAAAATTCTGGCAACAGCGAAAGGTTCCTGAGCGAACACGGTCCAAAATTTAATTAAAAATCAAATGCATAATGAATCCCAGGTGTTTGTGGCAGCGCTGGCTGGTGCCGCCTCACGTGACGTCTCTGCGGCTTTGCTTCTGAGCATGCGCGTGCACTCTGCCCTGCGCATGCTGTCACACCATGGTGCTGCAAACACCTCTGCTCAGACGGGAGACTCCTGTGTGCAAGGAACTGCAGTGTTTTAACTGCACACATGCAGTCTGAGTGCAGAAAATGTGGCTATTAATGCGATTTTAAAACTGAAATAGTTAAGGATTTAAAAAAAATATTTCCCTATCTCCACCCCTCATCAATTTGGTGTATCTCTGGATTGGATTGGATTAGAATGTGACCCCCATGACTCAGGGGGGTCACAGGCTTAAGGTGGGAACCTTTTTACTAAGTGGACCTGTCTTGAAATGCCTCCGGATACTGATGTCTAGACCCCTAGATTAGAACAACTAGCAAACTTGGGCGGTCAAAGTGCCGAGGATAAGGGATAGTTGAGTATTCAGCCCCAAATAGGACATTGACATCAACTGTCCCTGACGCTCATCAGGGAACATCAAGGAAAGGGAGGTGGAAAGAATAGAAGAGCAGGAGGAAGGCAGGAAGTGTTGCTGTGAAACTGTCCTTCCGGGATGACAGGGCTGTAGAGCTCCCGGACTCCCAGCGGTTCCACAGTTACCCACACACGATCTGCACAAGAGCAGGCCGGTCATCGTCCCAGCACGGGTGGGAGAGGGTACAGTCCTACCTGTCCTACCTGAGGAGCTATGGGCGAATGATGGCTGCAGGGAGGAGGGTCATTTTTTCTGGGGAATGGCTGTTGGTAGGCTGCCCAGGCCCTGGTGGATGGCCCCACACCCATGCACAGGCAGGTGGTACTAATTGGGCCAAACGGGATTTGAAGGTAGGAAGGCAGAGGTATTAGTAGAGATCTGGGCAGAGTGGGAGAGGGTTATTTGGGTTGGCTGTGATCAAGAGACATTGTACACACATACAAAACTGTCAAGGAAAGAATAATACTCTAAAAATGCCACTGGAGTTGCTGCCGAATGTCATAAAAAGTTGTTAAATGGATTTTGGCTTGGGTTGAGTATAGAATTTCCAACAAATTTCTGAAATAGCCCTAACTATATTTCTGCAATTTTTACTATGTCTTTATGCAAAGTGCCATTCTAAGAATTGGTGATTTTAAAATAAAAGTATCTATCTATTCTAAAAGAACATTGAAGGTGCTCTAAGTCCTACAATCCAAAATGTTTAGCCAACATTTAATCTTATCAGTATACAAATTTGCCCTTGCCTTTAATAAATAGTAAATATATTTTAATAGATATTTAATAATATAATTATTAATAATATATAATATATACCCCAAGGAATTGTTTAAAAATAAATTTAAAATTTTTTATATCCTGGGTATAAAAGTATATAACTTTTTCATAGAATTTACATTAAAATATTTTATGTGTATGGCTGTTTTACTTGTATGTATGTTTGTGTACCATGTGAATGCAGTACCCAGAGACACCTGAAGAGGGTGTTGGACCACTGGAACTGGAGTTGCAGACTGTTGTGAGCTACCATAAGAGTGCTGGGGATCAAACCTAGATCCTCTGCAAGAGTAGCCAGTGTGCATAATCACTGAACCATCTCTCTAGCCCTGACTGTTCATATACTTTTATAGCTAGGGTTGAATAAAAATATTCAGGGCAAAAAGGGGTCATAAGTGGAAATAATTTGAGAGGCCCTGGCCAGGGCAACTCCAGGAGCAGTTAGCTAGCTAGCAGTGAGACTTTGTTCAGATTTTGAGGTCTCATTTTCCTTTTGGTTCTTCTGTATGATTAACCCTGTGGTCTTTTATCTGTCTGTCTATCTATCTGTCTATCTGACCATCTCTATCTATCTATCTATCTATCTATCTATCTATCTATCTATCTATCGCCTACCCATCTATCCATCTATCTACTGGCTTGTTTGTTTTACGATTTTTGCAGAAGTGCTCTGCAGCTGAGCTATACCATCAGCTGGCCCTGGCCTCTGCTCATTTGGCGAGCGGGCAATGCAGCAGGGCACAGTAGCACCTGAGTGGAGAGGGCAGGCGATGCTTCTGGAATTCTGACACTCTGGTGGTGTTTAGAGGACTGTGGTCCTCTAAAAGTGGTAGGCTGAAGTACAAACCCTCTGGACCTCAGATGTGACCTTTGTTGGAAATGGGGCTGAGGGTGAGTTAAAGTCAAAGGAGTCCCTAATCCTTGTAAGAGGACAGCTATGGGGAGACAGGCATAGCCCTGGTGCCCTGTGACGATGGAGAATGAAGCTGGAATGGCGCAGCTATAAGCCAAGGACTGCCCAAGATTTTCCGGTAAAGCAGAATCTAGGATGCCCACTCCCATTGGTTTTAGGAAGAGCTGCGTCTTGTACACAAGTCCTCCAACTGTAGAGCCTGTTCCCATTGCTTTAAGGCTCCCTGGGCAGCTGGGAAGTCCTAGGCACTGACTCCAGGATTGAAGAGGTGCTATGGAGCTATTCTTTATAAACCCCTCCCTACCGTGTCTCTGCCTGTCTGCCTGTCCCAGTGCAATACTGCAGCAGAAGGTGGATCCTCCTGGAAGCACACACAGACATGCCACCCCCGACATCTGCCTCTGCCCCAACCTTTGGCCCCAGTCCCCAAGTCCCGTAGATCTGGACATTATGTCTTTCATAGTTAAGTTTCCAGTTTATATGAAAATTGTCCAAGACCGAGGGCGAAGCGGGACCTTGATGAACAATCACCCTCAGGGAACCTGCCCCCAAAACAGGACCCTGTCCCAGGCCCGAGGGGGGCAGAACCCACTTTCAGCCCTGGACATACACTTCCTGACTGGGGCCACGATGGTCATCTCCTCTTTTCTTGGTGAACAGGAAGTGGGTGGTTTGGCTGACTCAGGCAGGAACAGGAAGAGCGCCTGAGTCCCACTTTTCAGGAGTCATGGTTAGGTGGGGCTGGCTTGGCAGGCGAATGCATGGGCCAGCTGGGTTCTCTGGAGATTTCCTCCCCAGACCACACAGCAGCCTCAGCTGGAGGGCTTTTGATAGTTAATTATGTGCAATTTGAGGTCTGACCAGAGCCTGCCTGGTACCAGGGTCTCATCTTTATTGTGAAGGGGCTGCTGCCCAACCCGCTGTGCTGGGGGAGCCCCTTCCCAGGGATCTGCTTCTGCTGGGGAGACTGCGGGGGGGGGGGACTGCAGCACCTGGGAGCTGGAGGGGGACAGATGGGCCAGAGGCACCACCCCATTCCTAGGAGTTACTGTCTAGCATGAAAGGACTAGAAGCGTGATTAGAAGACCACGCTATGTGACCATTAGCCTTTGTGCCTCAGTTTCCTTCCTGCTCAATGCAGACCGAACTCCCCCTCCCCCAAGAGAGGTATGAAAAGGTTTAGCAGAGACAGTGGACGTGTAGTTGTCACCTGGCACACAGAAGGCAACAGCAGTAGTTCCTGTTATTTGTGACACAGAAAGAGGAGGGACCACCGGGTGGGTGGGTTTCTTGGCCAGGGTCCCATCCTATGATTTTAGCATCATCCGCAGCCTCCCTTGGCTCAGAGAGTGGAGGCTGGCACTTAGATTCGAATCCCTGCACCCGTACTCTGCATCTCTGGGGAGAGTTTATCCTTAGATGCCTCAGTGTAGAGCAGGGATAATGCTTCCCCCACTGACATCATTCCCATACAGGAGTCGGGCCCGGAAACTCTGAGAAGACAGAAGGTCAGGGCTGAGTATTACCTGAACCCATCTTTGTGGCTCTCGCTCAGGTGGCAGGTACCTCCGTGCTGACAGGGGTTCTGGATGCAAGTGTTGATAGGCACAGTGCAGTCCTTGCCCTGAGGAACAGACAGGGGGGAAAAAGTGTCTGGTGAGTGTAGCCTCTGACGACTGCGACGACCCAGGAGACCCCAGGGAATTCCTAGCAGCCTCCGGGATGAAACCAAGATGGAAGTGAGGAGGTCAGTACAAGATAAAGGGAGTCACTGCCTCTGGTGGCTGTTCATGAGAAGGGGAGGGATGTTGAGAGTGCAGAGTTCAGGCTCCAGCAGGACCAATGCCCAGAGCTCACAGGCTTCTCTGTCCTAAACTGTGGGGCATGAGTATGGGTGGGTGGGGGGGGATCCAGGTGAGTTTGGTTTGCAGCTCCTCCTCTTTCTGAATCATGGTGGGCCCAAGCCCTTTAACCTGTGATGGGGTTATTATGAGAACGACACGGGAGATTTCACGGAGGGAGGCACTGTGTATTATGTGACATCCTTGGCACACAGTAGGCATTCTGTAAAAGCTAACGGGTGTATTGCTATGTGTTTCACTGAGGTTTAAATATAATCCGTAACCTGAGCAGGGGGCCTATAGTATAACCTGTAGATCCACGGTCTGTGAGGTGACATCCCGCCCCAGTTCCTCCTTGATTGCTTGGTCTGCAGTAGAGTTTAGGTGCTTGCATTTGTTCCCAAGTCTAAGGCCAAGCCAGGCCAGGCCAGGCCAGGCTTAGAATTGCAATGGCTTGGCATGAGGTAGAGTTCCTCTGGACCAGGTTCCTCTTCAGGGTAGGTATGACTTGAGAAGGAGCCAGTATCTGGCAGGTGGGGATGATCATGCCAGGTAAAAGCAAAGACGAGGACGAAGGCTCTGAGCAGGTGATTCCGAGGCACAGACCTAACATCCCAGGGGTCGTCTTGGCCCCATGGTTCCCGCTTCTCTCTTGGGACTAGGATCCTATACTTCAGACATGGATCTTGTACTTTCTTGAGATTCCCCAAGTTGCCTTTTGCAGGACCTCGTAGCACGGGGCCTGGAGAGGTGTCTACTGCACATATTTCTGAGCCGTGGGTTCAGGGACTTGGGTGCACGCCAGGCCAGGGTGATCATGGGAGCTCTCCCACTGCCACCACCACCTGCTCACCATCTGCCTGAGAAGAGCCTGACCCGTCTTCTCTTGCTGCCAGTGCCTGTGATGGCATGGGACTGGGGCTTCCTGGCTGTGTGGTTACTGCCAACCGAGCTGAGGCATTGGGCCAGGATAGCCTCCACTGGGGGCCCAGATGCATCCTCCCACTCTCCTGCACGCTGGAGCCCCGGGCCCCTCTCCAGTAGCTGGAAGGCATTGTCCTTGTCTGTCTGGTTCTTTATGTGAGTCCATGCCCCACACAGAGGTTTCTCAGAGGGGGAGGGAGAGGAAAAGTGCTCTTTATGGAGCTATCTGGCTTTACCCCTAAGCCGCAGTGACTCAGGGCCCCCATCTGAAAGTCAGCGTCTGGAATAGAAAGTGTGATAGGAATTCTCACTCACGTTATTGAGCACATTTTCCATTCCTGGCCTCATGCTAAGTGTTTTATAGCCACGATCGCATATAATGTCCCCGAGAAGCCTATGAGATCGGTACAATTGTCATTACATTCCCTTTTACAGAGAGGGAAGGCAGACTTGGAAGAGAAGGCAATAGGTCTGAGACTACGCAGCAGTTAGCGAAACAGGCGGCCAACAGATGAACTCAGACAGCCGAGCCCAAATTCAGCACCAGGCCCCTCTATGCCGGACCATTGATTCTCTTCCTCTGAAAACCTGGGCTCTGGAGTGCGGTGGATTGGAGCCAAGTCTAGGCAGCTTGCTAGATGGCCGAAGGAAATGATTAATTCTCTTTGATCTTATTTTTTTTTCCCATGAAATGGGAGTGAGGTGAATGGAGTAAGATTCAAAGTACATGAAAACATCAAACATCTGAGGGCTGACAGGTCATCAGAGGTGGGAAATTCTACTACCTTTGACCACAGGAGATGGGTCATGGTCAAAATGCAGGTATAGTAAAAATCCCTACAAGTACAGGTTATGTGTATATATGAAACAGGCTAATTTCACTCTTGGTCTTGGCTCTATCTTCCAGATATCTTAGTGTGTGTGTGTTTTCACATGCACACAAGTGCCCATGCACACGCGTGTGTGCAAGTGTGCACACAGTATGGGCTACTGTGCATGTGAGGCCAGTGGATAACTTTGTGGAGCTGGTAGCTGGCTCTTTCCTTCCACTATACACAGGCTCTGGAAATCCAACTCAAGCCACTAGGCTTGTGTGGAAAGTACCTTTCTTGTTGAGCTAATGCCATGGCCTGTCTCTTACTGGGACTGAGTCTTGACAGCTTGTCTAGGCTGGCTGGTCAGCAAGCCCTCTGACCATGCCTGTCCCTGACCTCCAGTTCTGAGACGACTCTTGCAGCATGATAATGTCCAGCTTTTTACACGTGCTCTGAGACTCATACACGGATCCACGGTACCCATCAGTATGCATATTTAAGTATTATAAAATCCAGAAACACTTGAAATCTAAGACGCTTCTGGTCTCAAGCATTTCACAGTAGGTAGTAGCTCTCAATCTGTGGGTCACCCATTGGAAATATCAGATATTTGCATTATGATACACGACAGCAACATTACAGTTATGATGTGACAGCAAAAATAACTTTATGGTTGGGGTTCATAAAGGGTCACAGCATTAGGAAGGGTGAGATTACCTGATTTAAGGGATGCTCAGTTTCTACCTGGACTGTGGGGAGTGAACTGCCATTGCAGAATCACAATACCTGCAAGGGACCTCCTGGGTGACGTAGCCCTGTAAATAACAGCAGTGATGACCATGCCTTGGCTCTGAGGCAGGGCTGAGTATGCTCAAAAGTTCAGGGATGCTTGCATGGGTGGTAGTGGTATTGGAGAAAGAAGTATAAAGGGCAGGATAAGAGAACCTCAAAAACGGTACAACGGGCACCCCCTCCCAGCCCTGTCTGTAATCTGACCTGATACTCTAGTAATCTTGCAAGTACCACTTGGCCCAGGCAGACCCCGCCCCCTGAAGGGTGATGAGGTATCCTAATACCACTGGCAGAATCCACTCTAAAGCGTGGTGAGGTGTGCAGGATCTCTTTTAGATCTTTAGGCAGAGCACAGACATCTAGGAGGCATTTCCTGGTGCTTGAAAACACAGTAATTGGGGCTAGAGACGGAGATTTCTGTCGCTTATGTGTCCTTGAAAATAATCACCATTTCGAACGTCTGCCTAATTAGCCCAATTCCATTCTCTCCCAATGCGGCTTGCTCAGATCTCTGGGACTCGGGATGCTCCTCAGTTGTCTTCCGTCTGTCCTCTGGTCCACCTCATCTCCCCTCTCTGACAGGATTGAGGCTACTGGCTTTCTTTAAGAACCTAGGAACAGCTCCCTCATTTTAATCTATGGTGAGAGGGGGCTGGGGAACTGCTCAGAGACCTTGCTACTCGAAGTGTGGTCCTTGGACTGGACAGCCCTGGGGAGCTTGTTAAATATACACCACATCAGGCCTGACCCCAGCTCTGGGGAATCAGAACCTAGATTTTAATAAGATTCTTGGGCACACAAGGGCTTGGGAAGTACCGCTCTGAGGCACCAAACCTATGTGCATGAAGCTAAGTGGTTGGGGTAAAAAAAAAAATCAGTATTTTATTTCCCCAGATCCTGGAATAGTGGCAAGACTGTTAGGTTGTGTGGAATGTCTCTGAACCTGGCGCCAAGGTAGGCAAAGCGCACTCAGGATGTGTTTTTAACCTCGTTACACCTTTGCTGGAGATGGTGACGGTTCCCACTCTCAGGCGGGAGGGCAAGGTAAGAGGAGAGCTGGTTACTAGGGAAGACTAGCAGCCGGGCTTTGCAGGTAGTGGAGCCTGGGAGAGTTCGTTGTATTTACAAATCTTGGCTCATCTCTCAAATGAGGATAAGAACTGATATCTCTAAGATGTGAGATAATGCGCTCCAATGGCTTCATCAAGACCTGGCCTTACAGGGGACCAACGGCAATGGCTTAATGTATCCTTAGTTTCCCAAGGCAATGCGGCAACCTGTGTGAAAAGTCCTTAACACTTTGTTGTGGACCGAAACGCAAATGAAAGCAGCCGCGGCCACAGGCTACTGATGGCCGATCTCCCACGACAGTATGAGGGTGGCCGGCATGCAAAAGGGAAGGTGGCAATGTGATAACTTACCAAGTACTTCCCATACCCCTGGGTGTTACTCTACACATGACTGTGTATCTGTCCCTCACAACCCGTGGGATGCGTTCCAGTGTCCAGAGATGGCTGAAGTGAAGCCACTGGTCACTGATAGACAGCTAGCACACGGCAAAGCTACACTCCTCACGTGCTTCTCTGTGATTCCGGAGCCTGAGACTCCTCCCCCTACACTGAACACACATGCAGAGGTCTCGGCGGATCCATGCCTGAGTGATGCTATTCTCAATCTCCGTTCTGGGGACTCTGTGCTAAATTTAAGGATTCAGGAACAGCTTTAAAAGAAACCCCTGGGTTTTCTTGTTCCAGGCCCATAGGTGGCACTCTGACACTGTCTGCTAGCAGCCAGGGTGGCGCTGAGAAAGCCACCAGTTCCCCAGAAACTGCCTTTCAAGCCTGTTACTGCACATGCACGGTTCCTTGAGGATGCGGACACTGTGTTCCTGTCACTCGGCCTGTGCAGAGGATGCACAAGACGGGCTGTGGGCTGCCCTGGGTTCGTGGTTTGCCCAGTCCATCCAGATGGTACCTGGAAAGTTGGGATCTGGAGTGTCCCATGGAAGAGCACTGAGCCACAGCTTTGCTGATCCCAGCGAGGCACCAAAAGGGGCGTGGCTACTCAGGAACCTCTTCAGGTGAAAGGACTTTGGCTTTGGGACCATAGAGCCTTGAATTTTAATCCCAAGCCTACCGAAGCCTGGTTTTTATATCTGTATAAGGCTTTCTGCATAGGTTTGCTGGGAGAAAGGGTGAACCAAATGCCAAGCAGAGAGCATGGCACATACTCCGTACACATTAGCAGGGAGACGGTGTAACTTGTTCTGGGTTGTGCTGGGTAAGAAGAATGGGGGAGAAGATTGTCTTGGAAGCAGCCTGGATTTCTGGTAGGATGGAAGGGCGATCAGGGAGTCTCAATTCTTTTGTTAGACTTGTCAACTATGAAGGTGGGCTTGCTTGGAAGCCCCCAGGCCATTGAGTCCTCGAGTCCCTCATCCCCTTAGTCCCTGGAATGGCAGTCGGGATGCTGGGTTTAATGGATGCCTTTACTAAAGGACCCTTTACCTCTCTGGGTTGCAGTCTCCCTGTGACTCACCAAGAAAATGCAGAGGTAGCATTTCCTTCTCATCTCAAAACATCCTTGTAAATACTCCACGGGTCCATCAGAGAGGGGCCTTAGCCTTAGCCCATATGCAGGAGAACAGTGACATTGTTGGCTAATGCCACATATGTTATTACCCAGGCTACTCTGAGTAGCATCAGCTGCATGGGGTCTCCCCCTGCAGCCGAGACAAAGGAAGAGCCTGAGCAGGAGTGGCGTGGGCAGAGCCTCCCGTCTTACCTTGTAGCTGTAGGGGCAGGTGCAGCGGTACTGCTCCACAGGATCCTGACTGCACGTGCCGTTGTTCTTGCACGGGCTGGAGAGGCAGGCGTTGCACTTGGCCACGATGTTAATGTCCACTGGCCCTGGGTAGCAAAACCAGAGTGTGAATGGCAGCTTCCCGAGAAGGCTAACTCGCCCCCTCTTCCCCTCTGCTCAGGTCTCCCTCCCATCTCTAGGCCCAGAGGGCAGCTGGCTCTCTCGAGGATGTACATCCAATCTGGCGAGTGTCCCATTAATTCGGCCACTGTCCAGTGAGTAAGAATCACAGTGGGACATCATACAGAGGCACTTCTGCCGTCGAATCAATTACTGTAATTAGTCTGATCCGATTTGGGTGCTAATCTGCAAACAGTGCGCCATAATTAGAACCCTCCTGCGTGTTTTCTATTCCAGGAAGTTCTGGGCACAGCCTCTGTTTTGACCTTCTCCTTTTTTTTTTTTTTGCCCTGGCTAAGTCCTTTCTCATAGAATAGCCAAGGAGGGATGCCAAGGCCAAAGGCACACACAGAGAGTCCTTCCTGCAAGATCTTAGGGCTAATGATGCTATACAGAACGATGTGGAGAGGGACACTGCTTTTTACACCCATGGAAGTTGCAAACATCTCCTATGTGTGTTTGTGTGTGTGTGTGTGTGTGTGTGTGTGTTTAAGGGCTGAAAGGAGGTCATGGTCTCCACACAGAGCTTTGAAAAAAGGGGCTATGTCTACCGCTACAAACACCTCTGAACATGAGCCAGGGATACAGACGTCCTATTTAATGCCAGAACTTTAACTGACCTGGAGCTAATAGTCCTCAACCTGGACATGGGTTGAGATTCACTCTGGTGAGTGATCATAAGGGTCCCAGGGAGCTCTGAGACCGATAGGTATAACTTGGGCTTACATGAGAATGAGCAGAGCCATCTGCCCATGATTGCCTCTAACTAAGGGGGCTCCCAGCCCATGGAGATTTCTCTGGACACACAAGGACAAATCAGAACCAGTCTACATCCCATGCCCAGGCTGTAACTCACACTAGTTTAATCAAAACGGAGATTGTGGGACTGAGAAGCAATGTTATTCTGCAAGAAGTGGGGATCCAACCTGACCTTACATATGCCAGGCAGTGCCATCCAGATACAACCCCTACCCCTGGTTTTTAAAGTTCTTCAGGGGACTCCTGTCCAGATTGAGTGGCAGTGTCCCAGGGCTATCTGAGTCCTTCTAGTATCAGATCAGATGTCTCAAAAGCAGGAAGCAGAAAGATAAAATTGCCTTTAAATCAATGAAATGTTTTTTTCTGGTTTCAGCTGTTACATATGTGGGGCACAGCAAAGTTTGAAAGGGAAAATACAAACTGAACATTAACACTCTAGAAGATGAGCGAAGAGAAATCAACAGACAAATGCTCAACGCAAATGGAAAATAAATTCCGAAACTAATCTTAGGATGCCTCAAAATTAAAGGCAGATAAAATAAAGGAGAGGCCCTGACTATAAAATAAGACAAAAGAAGCTGGTTCTCTAGGTACACAGAGGGCGCTAATGAGAGCCCAACCTGATCATCACCTTTTCGGGAAAGCCATTCTGCAAACTTGTTTGAGGATCACATATTTGAGTCTTTGAAACTTATCTAAGGATATAATATGAAACAGAGAAATAACAGACCTATGTTACTTAGGTTCTGTGCCTGAGATAGGCTGTGGTCTTACAAGTCACATGTGCTTAGATGTTGAAAACATAGCAGACCCTGTGAGGACAGTGATGTGGTAGGCCGGCAGCCCCTACCTTTGCACTGGAACCGGTGGGTGGGAGTGGTGAGCAGGAGTCTGTCCGCCATGGACTCGGGGCTACTGCATCTGGCAATGCCAGGCTCCTTGTATCCAGCCTTCACCCACTCTGACAACCAACGCAGACTGCAGTCACAGTGGAGAGGGTTGGTTCCCAGGGCCCTAGAAGGCAGAAGAGGAAGTTAGGCCCTGCCTGGCCTGGCCCCCCAAACTGTGGCTCTCTCAAAACTCAAGGTTTTGAAACTAAATCAGAGGAGTTTGGTGTGCAGACCAGAAGACATGACCACCAAGCAAAATCAAAGTTTCCTGAGTCTATTTCCAATTCAGTAGGTGCTCCATCCCCACCTAGATGACAGCCCTCTTCGGAGGCTTGGTTCTCATTTCTCTGGAAAATTCTGTCCTTTGCTCTACTCCAATCCTGGCTCTCATTCTGAACCTTGGCCCCCTTCTCATGTAGCTCTCAAGCACAGGGTCTGTTAGAAGACGTGCCCTTCAAAGAAGGTTCTGAGACCCGGCTTTACGAAGTAGCTTCAATCTAGTGAAATTGAAGGTATGGAAGAGAGTGCCACAGTTGAACCCAAATGTCTCCGAAGAGATTGGGAAGAAAACACCATGACTCAATAAAAAAAAAAATCCTATTCTTTAGCATTTCTATTTTGGATTTATAGAATGCATACATGTCACTACTGTAGCCTGTGCACACGACATGAAAATAATTAAAATATTTACAGAGGAGGAATACAATCTTATACACCGAACAACAGAGATGGTACCCAGAAGACAACACTAACTGAGCGTGCTAGCTAGGGGAGGGCTGACCTGGGAGTCAAGGAAACTGAACCCTACCCGGAAGTCTCACTGGCTTGATGGGTAACTTTCAGGTAGTCAACTGTTATTTATCATCTTGATTTCCTTGAGAAGAATAAGGATGGAATACAGAAGCCTTGAGAATACGCCTGTTGGAGTCAAGGCAAACCTGGAGTTGGACTGTGGTTCTGTTACTAGCTGGCTATGTAGCCTCAGAATAAATTTTTAAATTTTTCCCAAGTCTCAAGGTCATCACATAAAAGGCAATAAAGTAAAAAAAAAAAACTAAAGTAAAAAAAGGGGGGGGAGAAATAAAGTGACTTAATGTTCTAGGAAATACATTGTGCTAATCTACATGGGAAGTAGAAAAAGACAAGATTGGGAGCATGGGGATCATGGGAGAGGGCAGAAAGGGAGGGGGAGGAAGGGAAGGGAGCAGAGAAAAATATACAGCTCAATAAAAACAGTAAAAAAATTTAAACTTAAAAAAAAAGAAATACATTCAGCTGGGTGGTGGTGGAGCACGCCTTTAATCCCTAGCACTCAGGAGGCAGAGGCAGGCAGATCTCTGTGAGTTAGAGGCCAGCCTGGTCTACAGAGCAATTTCCAGGACAGGCCCCAAAGCTACAGAGAAACCCTGTCTCGAACCCACCTCCCCCAAAGAAATACATAGGATAATTTATCGAATGTGTTTAGGGTATGGTAAGGGTTCAAACATCACATCATTTGCAAGAATTGATTGAAGGCTGCTGAAACAAGACATTGTGTACAGTTTGAAGATAGTATCTCAAAATAAGCTCCTGTCGGCCTTCTGAATGTCAGGTTTCCTATTTGCAGGTCCAGCCAATTATGGGGTCAAAAATAATTTCTAAAAGTTTCATCTATAACGAACACATATAAACCTAGACTTTAGTTGAGTCCTTATTTTATAACCAATATGGTATAACCATTATTTACAAAGTGTTTACATTGCAGTAGGTATTTTACATAGTCCAGAGACTACGAAGTATCTAGGAGGCTGAGTGCATGCTCCTGTATCTCACTGTACGTAAGTGACTTGAGCATCTGTGGGATCCTGGGACTCCGTGAGCCATTCCCCTGTGCATAGGGTGGGACATCTGCCTAACACGAGGAAATAACACAACGTGACGACACTGTGACACTGGCTGTCACCATCACCATTTTCTGTTTTGAGCCAATATACACCAAGAAAGAGGTTACTTACAGGTGGGAGAGGGACGTCAGGTCATTGAAGGAGCCTTCAGGAACACTGGAAATGTCATTGCCATGGAGGGTTCTGAAGCAAAAGACACAGGTTAGCAAGTGACCCCACTGAACCTGACACACTCACCCAGCCGAGCCGCACGTTTAGGGTCCCCAGAGCCCCACAGCTAGTGATATTAGATGTCATTGCCATTGCTGTGGGGCCATGGACATAGCTCTCTACAGCAGCAGGAGGGGTGGAGGGGCTGAGGGCTTGGGGAGGAAGAGAATGTACTTTCAAACTCTATAAACCTGGGCGAGAATCAGAAACCAGAAACCAGTTCTTTTTGGAAGTAGAGCATCGGTAGGATAAACTACTTCTCTGGCCTCAGATTTTACACCTGAAAAGCCGAGGGCCACATCTACCTAATGGAACCATTTTAGTTTCAAATATGACGTTTTGTGCTTGATTAACTGTGGCTGGTGCCATCTATTCCGGAGCCAGGCTGCTTGCTTTCAGACTCTGTCTCTGCCACTTACCAGCTGTATGGCCTTGAGCAAAATGGCTCATTTTCTCTTGAGCCTCAGTTCCTGATTGTCAAATGAAAATGGCCACAGTCATATTGTCACATGAAGCTCCGGTGCATATGTTAGACTATGTAGAAAGAATCTAGTATTTTCTAAGTGCTAACTGATGAATGACAGGGACAGTGGGGGCCAAGGATATGAGAGAGAGAAAATGATGGTGGGATGATGTGAGATTCCCCTCTGTATGCTGTGAATATGTTTTATTACCATTGGTTATTAAAGGAGCTGTTTCAGCCAGTGGCTTAGTAGAGTAAAAAAAGCCAGGCGGGAAATCCAAACAGAGATATAGAGAGAAAGTAGGTTAAGTCAGACAGACACCATGTAGTTGCCAAAGGAGACAGACACCCTGGAACCTTTACTGGTAAGCCACAGCCTTGAGGTGTTACCCAGATTAATAAAAATGGGTTCATTTAAGATGTAAGAGTTAGCTAGAACTATGCCTAAGCTATTGACCAAAGAGTGCTGCAATTAATATAGTTTCTGTGTTATTATTCGGGTCTGGGAGGCTGGGAAATGAGCGAGCAGTCTCTGTCTACAGCAGAAGGATAAACCAAAACTAAAAATGTATGAAAAAGTCATAAGAGGGGGCTGGAGAGATGGCTCAGTGGTTAAGAGCATTGCCTGCTCTTCCAAAGGTCCTGAGTTCAATTCTCAGCAACCACATGGTGGCTCACAGCCATCTGTAATGGGGTCTGGTGCCCTCTTTTGTCTGCAGGCGTAGACACAGACAGAATATTGTATACATAATAAATAAATAAACAAACAAACAAACAAATAAATAATTTTTTTTAAAAAGTCATAAGAAAACCTCATATTTACTACTTTAAAAAAATAAAGAGTTCAAATGGAGGCACCATGTGAGGGTGGGTAATGGAGTACCCAGAAGCCACAGATTGGTAAGTGAAAATCCCAGGGGGCTATGGTGGGCTGGCTATCCCTAAGAACCCTAAAATAATACAGGTATCTGCAAGAGTGCTCATTGCCCACTAGAATTAGGCGAGAAGACTATTGATGAAGGGGCCACATACTCTGGTCTCAGGGTATAGAGAGATCAAGCTGGAACTGAGCTGGAAGCTTCCTCCCTAGGGGCTTGCTCTCACAGAGTCAGATGGTGCCTTGTAGGCTGCTGGGAGATAATTGTGGACCTTGTGTTCTATAGGGCCGACTGGCCAGGCCACATGTGCTCACTGGCGCAATAGTAACAAGTCAGTTCTGGACGGGGGAGATAGGTAACTGACCACTCTCTGCTTAGAGAGGCTTGGTCTCCACTGGAGTTCAAGTCTGGTATCACCTGGCCAACATCCTGAGGCAGAAAAGGTCATGGGGGAAACCTACTACCTTTCTTTTTTTTTCTAAGTGGACATGATGTTCCCATTAAAGTGCCTTCCAGGTAACTAGGCTTATAGTTTAGTTCAGTGCTGTTGTTAGATCTAGTCAGAGAAACTTCTTTTTGTAGCAGCCAGCGGCAACGGCAGAGACATAACCACCAAAGTGCTGAGAGGAAGTGACTGTTGAGGGCTCAGTCATAAACGGACGTGGGTATGACCCCTTTTAAGGCTTAAGGAAAACTGTGAAACAGAGGGCAGAAAATTCCTAAGAACTGGAGGGATTGGGGGAGTGGTGTGGAAGGCTGACTTGCAGACAAGATACAGCTGACACATTCTTGGCTTCAAAGCAGCTGTGATTACTTGTATGAGACCAGCATAAGCCTGACTGGGCCCATCACCACTCTGTCTAGATGGGCAGGAGGGGCCAATGGGGCTCACCCTCCTTGAGGATGTGTGTGTAGTTAATGGCTGTGAGGAAGGAAGGGTTTATGAGACTCCACTCCTCCCTGGTGATCTATAGGTTGCTGAGAGAGAGAGGGAGAAACATTTTCTATAGCAGTATATCAGTGGGAGGGTACTCAGGCTTCTGTGGAAAAATTCCTCCATTTTAGTGGCTGGAGAGATGGATCAGCGGTTAAGAGCACTGACTGCTCTTCCAGAGAAACCAGGTTTGATTCCCAGCACCCACATGGTGGCTCCCAACTGTCCACCACACATGTGGTGCCTAGACATATAAGGTGAGCAAAACACCAATACACATGAAATGAATGAATAAAAATTTAAAAGTATTTATAAAACACCCTTATTAGGGTTTGAGGTTTAGGGCTTAGGGTTATTCTCCTGTCAGTAGCTCCAAGGAAAGTCATTGTATCACATAAACAATAAAAGTACTGTTAAATTAGAAGGGGGACGAGTTGACGAGGAAGAGGAAGGTGATTCATGAGAGTGGGAAGGAGATGAGAGGAAAATGGGGTTAGGAATATGATTTAAAATACGCTATATACATGTTTGAAAATGTCACAATGAAAACTATTATTATGTGTGATTAATATATGCTAATAAGGACGTAAAAATTTAGATTTCCAGGTCTGAGCTACATCTTCGGGGTCTGGGGTGGGACCCAAAATTCTGAAGGTTCCAACTGCACTGATGCTGTTGATCCTGGGACTACAGTTCACGGGGAAGGGCTAGGGGGTTTCTCCTAGTACTTAGGCAGGGGCTTAGTTTCCCTTCTGTAAAATACCCAGGGCCTTGCACATGCTGAGTGGGCATATTCCCTCTAGACCAGGGGTTCTCAATCTGTGGGTTGTGACCTCCTTGACAAACCTCAATCTCCAAAAATATTTAGATTATAATTCAGAGCAGTAGCAAAATTACGGTTATGAAGTAGCAACGAAATAATTTTACGGCTGGGGGTCACCACCACAGGAGGAACTGTAGTAAAGGGTCCCAGCTTTAGGAAGGATGAGGACCACCATTCTAGAGGATGCTGAAGGCAATCTGCAGATGATAGACTCATCAGAGCAGCGTGAAACTTAGCCATCCCTCGTTATACCCGGGCTGTCTGAACCTTGGGACCTCTGAATGCCTAGGTGCTCATCGTCTGCCTAGAGATGGCAGGCCCTATCTGAGCTCTTGCCGGGTCTGGGCAATCAGTGTCACAAAGACCAGTATGAGGCTCTTGGGAGACCTCAGAGAACTCACAGCCTTTTTTTTTTTTTTTTTTTTTTTTTTTTTTTTTTAAGATAAGAGTTTCTCTCTGTCGCACTTGGCTATCCTGGGACTCGCTTTGTAGATCAGGCTGGCCTCAAACCCAGAGATCCGCCTGCCTCTGACTCGCAGTTTTATGAATTGTGCTTCGTCAAGCTGGCAGCAGCGACAGCATCATGGTCCCTTCTGACCCGTTCCCATCCCCCGCCCTGCTGCTCTTGCTCTCCTTTCTCTCCTGAAGCACAGGAAGGGAATGTCCCTGGGGTTCCCATGTGGACTGTGGCCCCCATCCATCAAAGAGACCCACAGTCACCGCTAAGCTTTTTAGTAACGTTTTGCCACTCAGGGAAGATAACACTCCTGTCTCAGAGGAGACCGAAAACCCAACATCACACCCAAAGTCTGATCTCTGGGTTGACTGTCTCTCCTAAACTCTATTTGTTACCACCCCCCACTTCGAGGTTGCTTAGAGAACTCTACTGCCTACTCTGCCGCCCCTGTCCATCGAAGAGGTGTAA
Source organism: Microtus oregoni (assembly GCF_018167655.1). Classification (NCBI taxonomy): domain Eukaryota; kingdom Metazoa; phylum Chordata; class Mammalia; order Rodentia; family Cricetidae; genus Microtus; species Microtus oregoni. The sequence continues at coordinate 12,721,447 of NW_024543086.1, forward strand.
GCTTCAGCCATCTTGCCTCCTGCATCTTTGCATTTTGCGTAGCTCCTGCGTATGCGCGCATGCCCACAGTTCTGAACGCCGTCTCTCCATTATCCATTCATTCCAGCACAGGTGCACACACACCTTTAGGGGGACAGTATGAGCTAGCTCCCCTATAGGGCCAGTGAGAGACAACCCCCGAGCCTCCCACTAAAACTTAGACGTGAGGAGGAGGAGGAGGTTTCATTTTGCAGGCTGTTAAGCCACTAGAGCGAAACCTCCAGCCTGTCAGGATGCTACACAGGTCAGAATGAGGAGATGAATTTGCCCCACCTGTGAGGGAAGCCCATGCATGAAAGAGGGCCGAGGGACAAGACAGCTGCCCTCATCTCGGGCATGCATTCCCTAGTCCCAGAGCCACTGCCTACCCTGAACTGTTCAGGTGTTCAGAGGATATATCCCCCCGCCCCCACTTAGGTAGTTTGAGCTGGTCTCCTCTCCATTGGTCAGGAAGGGCCAATTACAATACTATGTTTTTAATAAGTCAGCCAGCTGTGAGTGTTGGTGCAAAGCCCTTAAGGTCCCAGATGCTGTAGGACCCAGTACATGGTCACTTTGTTCTTGGATTTATTTTGAGGCCCCCTCAAGGCAACACTTATATAAATTAGAAGTCTGTGAGCCCCATGATGCCATTTCTGGACTGGAGCCAAGACATAGTGAACATTGGTAGTATGGTCCCAAGTCCTCTATCCTACTTCACCTTTTAAAAAAAAAAATTAAAAAAAGTTTCATGCAATATATTTTGATGTGTTTTTTTTTTTCCTTTCCCCCAACTCATCCCAGATCCTCCCACCAAGTCCAAATCACAACCCTTTAGTTCTGATGAGAAACTTCTCTGGGTAAGGATGAAAACACACCAATTTTCAATCAGCAATGCCCAAATCTTTGAGGACGAGCTGCAGGAGACTAAAGGCAGGTATCAGCTAGGCGGGGAGGGAGGTCTGAAGACCTTGTGTTAGGAGCCCAGAGACAAAGAGTTCCGCTTTGGTTCTGTCTATAGGAATGGTGATTTGACCATACTCTTTTGTCTCTAACTTGAAATCTGCTTTGTGGACACACCTGCAAGTTCCTGTGAGCCCTCCACATTGTCCTTTCAAAGAAACCATTTCTTGTGTGTGTGTGTGTGTGAGTGTGTGTGTGTGCGCGCGCGCGAGTGCACATGAATGCATGCACTCACAGGGACCAGGAGAGGGGTTTGGAGCTCTGGAGCTGCGGTTGCAGGCTGCTGTGAGTCATCTGATGTGGGTGCTGGGAACTGAGCTCCAGTCCTCTTGGGAGAGCAGCTGGTGCTCTTTCTTACCTACCGAGTCAACACTCCAGCCTCCATACCTGTCCCTGATCTTAAGGTCTCTGTACAGGATAGCCATATTACCACCTTCTAGAATGTTCTTCACTCCTTTCTCTACTTAGGTGGGTCTCATTGGCTGCGTCTCAGCCTCGGAAAATGAAGGACTGACTTGGAAAGAAAGCAGTCTTGGGTTCGAATCCCAACTGCATTATCTTAGGCTAGTCAGTCTCAGTTTACTCATACGTGAGATGGGGCTAACAGAGGCATGGGGAACATGATTATGTCACAGAAGCCCTTATCCCTGGGCAGTGCAGAGGGAAGGCTTAACAGACATTGATGAAGACATTCCCGAAAGGGTTGTTCCTTTAAGATGGGCAGGATGCAGTGATGCCATCACTGTGGCCTGTGGCTCTTCTTTCAGCTGTCACCCTGGGTTGCAAATGCTCCTCAGCTTGACAGTTGCCCCTCTTAGAGGACACCCATGGCGTCTCCCTTACTCTCCGTGCCCACCTCCCAGGCCAGCATGGCAGCTTGTCCACTGAAGGCGTTAGGAAAGGGAATGACCAAGAGCAAGTCTCTAAACTTTTCCATCCCTATCTCCAAAGTCACAAGTTTAGCCAGGGATATGTCTAAGACTTCTTCGTATTCTTTGTGAAGTTACTGCTAAATTTAATGTTCAGCTTTGGCTTTGATTTCAAGGAATGGGCCTGCACCATGGTCTGGAGGCGGCCACCCCCACCTTTCAGCTCACCACCAGCATTTACCACCAGCATTTGCCGCCAGGCTGGCAGAGGTGGGCCAGGTCTCTGATGAGGCAGTGAGGTCCCTCTTGGGAAGGTAACCAAACAAAGAGCATCTGGAGCCCTTACTGGGGACATTGTAGGAGAGCTTCGTGCTGTCCTTAGCTCCTTGTGGGTATCAACATCCTACTTGGTGGATGAGAAGCTACAAATCCGCAGGACGATGAATGACAGCTTCAGTCTCTCCCTCTGTGCATGTTGGGGCGGCCCTCCCTGTCCTAACTGATTCCAGGTGCCCCTGTGTGGGGCTGGGGAGTGACATTGAGGACCACACACACACAAAGCATGTGACTCTGTGTGGGGCAACGATCCCTAAGAGTGCACAGATCCCCCAAAGAAGGACAAGAATGCCCACAAGAATGTTCTCACGAGCTATTTTACATCACAAGGGAAGTAGAGAAAATATAGTTTTTTCCCTCACACAATGGTTTGCACTTGGATTCCAGACCACTCTCCTGTCTTGTTCTCTGAAATGTACTTAGTTGTACTCACAGAAACCGAGAGAGACAGAGGAGGGGGGAGGGAGAGGGGAAGAGGAAAGGAGAGAAAGATAGAGACAGACAAACAGCCAAGCAGATATACACAGCCACACACATACATACACACACAAACACAGAGACAGACACACAGAAAGACACATAAACACACATAGACAGACAGATACACAGACAGAGACAGAGAGACAACCAGCCAGTTAAGCAGATACATTCACACACACACACACACACACACACACACACACACACACACACACAAACACAGATGGACACACAGAAAGAGACACAGACAGCTAAGTAGATACACACATACAGACACACTACCTACAGACACGCACCGAGACAGACAAAGACAAACAGATACACACACACATACATGTGTACACATGAATGCATGCAGGTCATTACAGACAATGCAATTCCTGTTGAAAACCAAACCTACCCGAGGCTAGGGAGGTGGCTCAGTGGGCAAGCCACTTGTATAAAAGTGTGGGAACCTGAGTCCAGATACCCCAAACCCATCTAAAGCCTGCAGTAGTGTCTATCTGTCACCCCAGCTCTCCTCTAGCGAGTTTGGAGGGCAGAGACAAGAAAATCCCTGAAAACCCCAGGGCCTGCGCGATCAGTGAACACAGTAATTAACAACAAGAGGCTCTGTCCCAAGTGGAGGAGCAACACCTGAGGTGTCCTCTGACCTCCATGCGCATGCTGTAGCACACGTGATCTCAACCCAGCAGACACTAAAAAAATAAATAAAACCACCCCACCTTTGGCCCGACTCCCTAACCTGCCACCATGTAAGAGTCTCCATTCCTGCTCTATCAGTGCTAGGAGCCAGCCACAAGCATTCTTTTTTCTCTTGTTCTCTCTTTAGTCTCTGTTCACTGGTGCCAATGTTTACAAGATATAATTAAGTTTCCTTTCCCACACAATAGCTAATAGCCAGCCCTTTCCCACGCTGTGTCTCGTTTTCATCTTTATCTCTTTTAATAACTGCGTTTCACTGACTAGTTCTGTCATAATCTCTTTATACATTTCCCCATTGTGGTCCCGGTAGGTAATATTTAAAATTTAGGTTAAAAAAATAACAATGCAACAAAGACTCAGATCTATAGAACCTTTCCCTCATTTTGGGTTTTTCTAGAGTGGGAATTCCTACATGTGCAATTACCAGAAGAAAGGATACAAATATCATAAAAATGTAGCCCATAAACGCTGTTATTTTTCCTGAATTGGTCCTTATGCAGAAAATGGTTGTTCCCCACTGAGGTACTTGGGTGGAGTGAGAGACTCTGAGATCAGTTTTATGCCCAGGACCCACTGCCTCTAGGATGACGGTGCTGAAGCCTGCTGACTCCTAACTTAAGAAGCAAGCTCCCTCGTTCTGAAAGCAGGCATGCCTTCCTGGGACCTCATGATGGTAGTGGGGCTGGGGTAGGACACACAACGACCTGAGGAAGGAGAAACCCCTGGCAGGCTGTGATGCTCACATCATCACCCCAGTGAACAGACAGATGGACGGGGAAAACCTATTTCTCTCACTCTGAATCTGTGAATTATCGCCAAGTTTCTGGACCCATGCACGGAGATCAGTTAAAACCGCAAGGTCTCTCTCTTCTGCCCTCCAACGCATCCCCAGCAACACTAGACTGCCTGGAGGGGAGGGGAGGTGGGAGGCTGGAATGGTCAGGGTCCCGCAGGCAGTGGAAGGGGCAGCTGGTCTGGCTTTGGGCCAGATGAATGAGACCTATCCACTCCTGCATTCGGCTAGAAACACGGAAATGGTTTCGCGGATGTTTCCATTCTCACACTCCCTGGAGATCGCGGATAATAAGTAAGTGACATTAACAGATTGCACACTGTCAGCATGGGCACTTCTTTGCCTCCCGGGAATTGATGTTTAATAACAGTGCGGATGACGTGTGGCAGGGGTTGTCGCTGACATGGGTGTTTTGCAGGTCTTAATACATCACACCAGACCAGAGTCTCGGAACAGACGAGGTTGCTGGGTGCTGTTTGTGGGTGGCACTGAGGCAGGAGCACACTTGGCCAGTTACTTCATCAGCCAGGGCTTGGTTTTCCCCATCTGTAAAATGGGCATCATCCTCTCAAGCTGACGGTACTATTGCAAAGGATCAGGAGAAGGAATGGCCAGTCCTGACCTTTTCAAATATGGAAGTTGGTCACTCTTAGAATAATGATGGACTAGAAAATACAGGTGAGAGGTTTAAGAGCAGGATGACATCTCTATCATCATGAGGAGATACCTTAAAAGTGATAGCGGAAAAAGACACAACATCTTTCTTTCTCAATAAAAAAGTGCAGGGTAGAAAGCTGGACCTAGTGTTGGGTCTAACCTAGAGCAGTGTCCCCCTGCTCCAGCAAGCCCCCATGAGACCAGAACAACAGATGGGTAGTTATTCCATATTCACAGTAGCCAGAGCTGGACATGTGTTTTCGATGCAGCATCTAACTCAGTCCTCTTAAGATTCAGAGACGCAATTACCATCATTATGAGATTTTTATGGGTCAAGAGACACACAGGGAGGGAGGGACAGAGATGTTTGGGGACCAGATGCGTTCTGGAGCCCCCTAGCCTTTGTGTGTAGCTCCTCTGTCTCAGTGGACAGGACCAGGCAGGCAGCGGGGTGTACAACAGGGGAGGCTACAGTCTGTGCAATCCTGTCTGCAGAAATGCAGAGGAAGAACTCAGGGACAGTTAGGACTCTTGACTCGCCAAGAGAAGGTGGACATCAGGATTTGTCAGTTATACATGTTGGCGACTTCTTAAAACTTGAACTTTCTCTTTCTCCCTCCCTCCCTCTCCCCTTCCTTCCTTTCTTTTTTTGAGACAGTATCTTGTTAAGTGGCCTAGGCTAGACTCAAAGTCACTAAATAGTCTAGGCTGGGTTAGAACTCATGTTCTTCCTGCCTCAGTCTCCTTAAGGACTGGGATTACACATGCGTGTCACCGTACTCAGACCTAAAACTTTCCGTCTTTGAAAAAGGTCCTTGTCAAGCCAACCTTCCAAGCTTGGATGGCACCTGGCCTTCCAGCTTGTCATCTCTGGTCCTTGCAGAGGGTGTTGCATCACCCTTCTGAAGCCATAGGGAGCACCCGTGAGAAGCCTGCTCACATCAGTGTGGCTCCATTCCACACTCTGTGCTCAAGAGAGGGAGGACACATGAGTGTAGCCTAACTGTGGCGTGGGATGACCCATCGGATACGCAGCCAAGTACAGACTCGAGGGCCTGAGTGATTGGCTAAAGGCTTATGAGAGTCAGGGTGCTGAACCTCAGGAATGGCCGACTTATAGAGTGCATTCTCTTTACCCCGTTGAGTATATCAGCATGGCCCGGTGGCAATGAATGGGCTTTGCTCATTGGACAGCGGGGGAAAGCGAGAGCTCTGTAGGTCTCGTGCTACTAGCCAGTACTATGTAAGTGACCCAAGGCCCTGTGACTCACAGCACTCGGAGTGACCGCAGCCCGTTGAAGGCATGGACGGGGATGCATCTCAGCCGGTTGTAGCTCAGGATCCTGTGGAAAGAGAAATGGGAGGCCGCTGGCTGCTCCTGCTCTCGTGGGTGCACTGTTTACACTGCGGACCGGGCAAAGCAAACGTTTCTTCTGATTTCCCTGGTTTAATGTATCGTCAAAGGGACCGCAGTACAGAAGGAAGAGAAGCTTCCTACCACTCCAGGAAGCTCCTAAGCTGGTCCCCCGCCCGCATGTTCCACAGCAGACTGGCTCTCTAATCAGATTTCCTACCCCCTCCCTCCACTGTCAAATGGTGTGTGCTCACAACGTGCGGAGCTAATGGGAAGTAAATGGGTCTGAGCAAAATATAATTGTGTAGGAGATCCTCCACTGGGAAAGAACATGCATGCTTCCCAGAAGGCATTCAGAAGACAGCCTTCTTCGGAGGTAATTAGCTGCCAGTTCCTCCATCTGCCAGGCCCCTACCTCTCCCTTTTGCATCTTCCGGTGTCTAAAGCCTGCCTTTCACTGGGGCAGCTGAAGCCCCGAGGACCACGACAGTCGGGCACCTCAAGAATGAGGGGTGACAAGACTGCATGGCCATGCCCATGGATGCTAAACATGGCTGACGCCATACTCACAGTGTGGAGAGGTGGGACATGTTGCTGAAGGTGTAATTGGTCAGCATGCCAATGCTGTTGTTGCTCAGGTCACTAGAGAAAGTAAAACAGAAAAGCCACGAGTTACTGTTAGCTGCTACAGAACAGCGGTTCTCAACGGGGGGCACTTTTGTTCTACCCTGGCATTTGGTAATGTCTGCAGACTTTTCTTTAGGCTGTCGATACTGGGAAATGCTACTGGCTTCTAACAGAGGCCAAGGTCACCACCTAGGTTCTCACGATAATCATGACAACTCCCGTAACCAATAATTATCCAGTTTCAGACGCCCATTGCTCTGAGTTTGAGAAATGTTCACACAGACACTGGTTTCTGGAGAACAAGAATAGGGACTAAATGGCGGCTTTCTGAAACCTTTTATTACTGCGCCTCTGATATTCATTGTGAAAGACCCATTCTTGTCTCTTGTGGACTGGCTCCTACCCCTCTCAAGTAGACATGGGCATCTTTCAATTACCACTTGCCCAAGGAGTAATTTCACCCCTCTGGGTCCCACCAAAGCAAGGCAGAGACGCTATTGAGAGGCAGAGCTCACAGGCCTCTTCCATGCCCAGGTTTACTGTTCCCCATTCAAGAGTTTTCAGGTTCTTGGGAGGCTTGAAGATGGTAGCAGGCATTATTGAAGGCCCTTGGTTTAAACCATCAACTTGGGACATTTTCTGGGAAACCAGAGAAGGAAGAAGGGATGCCTGCTTGGGCTCCTGGCAGATCTAAGTGTGGTCACAGTTCCCAAGGAACTGGACTTCCAGAAGACTCGGGAATTCAGCTTGGAGCCTGGAAGGTCAGAGGCAAGTCAACAGGAAGGTAGTTCGGTGCCCATGATGACATTCTGTGGCCATTTCCACACACTCGCCTCTCTGGAAAATTCTCTCACAACAGCCTGCTCCGTTTCCTCCCTGCTGCTCCTCCATGCACCGCACAGGCTGAGGACTGCTGGATCTGCCACAGCACCCTCCTCTCTTACTCCCCAAAGTCCTGTACCACACCACCTCAGGGAGGAGAGACAAATGCAGGCTTCTTACATAAGCGTCAGCTGGCGGAGCGAGGACAACTCTTTGGGCACCGCCGTCAAATGGTTTCCTTCCAGGTACCTGAAAGAGAGGTGCAGAGTGATTGCACTGGGAAGGGTACTGCACGCTAGGCACACCACAAGAAGCCTCCATGAGTCACCCCCCCCCCCCACCATCTGTCATCCTTGTGTAATCCTGAAATCACTCAGCCGGTGATATTTTTCTCCACTAGACTGAGTAAGTTTCACGAAGCAAGAGTTCTTGTTAAATTGCCCTTCACTGCATCCTACAGGGCTCTTTACAATGCTGATACACACTCGGCACGCGGTGCAAATCTAGTTAATATTAATAAGTGAAGCACTCACTTAATGCTGACCTATCACAATATTTGAGTAGCAGCAACACAGAGCTGAGGAGCCACTTACTCCAGGCTACACAGAAACCATTAGTTGATCTAGAGGCTAAGCAGTGGGTTAGTGGTTCTCAACCTGTGGGTCACAACTCCTTTGGGGGTTGCGTATCAGATTTCCCGCGAATCAGATATTCACATTACGATTCATAACAGTAGCAAATATACAGTTATGAAGTAACAAAAAAATTAATCTTATGGTTGGGGGTCACCACAACCTGAGGGAATGTATTAAAGGGTTGAAGCGTTAGGAAGGTTGACAATTCCACATAGCTTTTACTTAGCTCCTGGAAGGGTAGTTAGGGGAACTTAGCCATCATTTGTCGTAAGAACTCAAATTTAAACTGAGGGAGATGCTAAGTGGCAGATGATACTCAGGGAGAGTCTACTAGAACCTGCAAGGGAGTTAACTGGGGAAAGTTGAAAAGTAGCAACCACAAAAGAAACACTGAACAGCTGGGGGGTTGGGGGGGGGAGAGCTACACCCAGACCAGAAGCATCAGCAGGGGGCGCTGTGGGAAGCCTTCCTCCCTTGGTGTTTGGTGCTCAGTACTGGCAGCCCAAGACCCTCCTGAACCATACTCGAGAAATACCCAGTATTTCAGGACTATCTTCTGACAAAGAGGATATTGTGACATTGGAAAAGAAACCCCGAGTCAGGGTATAGAGCATTCAGGCAACAGAAAGCCTAGAGGAAACCCAAGTGTCCCCAAGAACTTTCATGCTGACTCCACGCAGCACACAGGACACCAACAAGAGCTGTGCAGGACCCGAAGGAAATGACAGAGTAGGGCCAGCTCCCGAGACTGCGTCTGTCATCGGATCGTGCACAGGAGAACTCAGAAGGGAGAACGGGAGCATCCACAGCAGAGGAGCCCCAGGAGCTAAGCAAAGCTCTAAGAGCTGGGGAGGTACACAACAGTCTAGGTGGAACCGAGCAATCGGCTCACTAGGCTTTCATATCCTCTATTTTCACCCAGGTTTCTATCCTTCAGCATCTAACCTATCTTTATTTAACACCCAATGCCATATTTTGTTTGTTTGTTTCTTTGCATAACGGCTGTTCTGGAACTCATAGAGATTCGCCTTCCTCTGCCTCCTGAGTACCACCACTGCCCAGCTACCCAATGCCATTTTAGTTTAGGTTTTTTTTTTTTGTTGTTTTTTTTTTTTTTGTTTTTGTTTTTTTTCGAGACAGGATTTCTCTGTGGCTTTTTGGAATCTGTCCTGGAACTAGCTCTGTAAACCAGGCTGGTCTCGAACTCACAGAGATCCGCCTGCCTCTGCCTCCCGAGTGCTGGGATTAAAGGCATGCGCCACCATCGCCCAGCCCCAATGCCATTTTAGTAGGCCAGTGGCTTCATTCTGTTCTTGACCCACGCCTATCCTTTTTCGTTTTCCTTCTTCCTCTCCCAAACAACATAATCTGGCCTGATTTGCAGGGCCTCTGTGCTCAGCTCCTCGGGAGATGGGGCTGTTCTACAATATCAGATAGAGTATCTTCAGTTTTCTCTCTCTAGCAGACCTTTATCCTGAAACCCCACCTCCCTCCTCCTTTTTTGTCCCTTCAGGTCTCTCCTCTACTTTCTCTTTATCATCTCAATATGCACATTCACATATGAAATCACCATTATCCTGATACTCAAGCCAAACAAAGACACAACAAAATAGAAAACTGTAGACCAATCTCCCTGATTAACTCAGATGCAAAAAAAAAAAAAAAAACCAAAAAACAAAAAACAAAAAAAACCTCAACAAAATATTTGTGACCTGAATTCAAGGACAAACCAAGATGGTCACTTACCATAAGCAAGTTGGCTTCATTACAGAGAAACAGGATCATTTAAGCAAATCAATAAATGTAACACATCACCCAATGGACTCAAGGAGAGAAATCACAGGATCAACTCAATAGATACAGATAAAGGCCTTTGTCAAAACCCAACACCCTTTCATGATAAAACCCCCAAGAGGCTAGGAAAGGAGGAAACATAACAAAGGTATCTACCATGAGGTAAAGCCAACATCATGCTAAATGGAAAGTAGTTCCATTCAAATCAGGAACAATACAAAGGTGTTCATTGTCATCTATTCGATATGGTGTTTGAAATCCTACCCAGAGCAGCAAGAGAAGGAAATAAAAAAAACAAAGAGAAAAGGAGGGAGTTAAATTTAATGTGTACATTCCATGATTTAATATGTGAGAAACCCTAAAGACTCTGCCAGGAGGGCTGGAGAGATGGCTCGGTGGTTAAGAGCATTGTCTACTCTTTCAGAGGTCCTGAATTCAATTCTCAGCAACCACGTAGTGGCTGACAACCATCTGTAATGGGATCTGATGCCCTCTCTGTCATGCAAAGCACTTATACACATAAAGAATATGAAAAAAAAACCACCACAAAATTCTGAGAGCCAATAGACACTAAGGTCCCAGTAAGGTGGTACAAAATTAAACACACAAAATTCATCAGCCTTCCTATATATTAACGATGTAAATAAATAATTAAGATGTGAAAGAAGTGAGGGAAATAATCCTGTTCACAACACATTCAAAAATACAGAAAAACATCTAACAAGTGAAGCAAAAAGACATATACAAAGAAAACATTCAAACAAGGAAGAAGGAAACTGAGGGAGATACCTGAAGATAGAAGAAGCACTCTCTCATGCTCATGGATCGCAAGATATAATCCTGTTAAAATGGCTTGCCTACCAAAAGTGATCTATAGATTCAATGCAACGTCCATTAAAATACCAGCATTATTCTTTACAGAAACAGAAAACAACAACAACATTAAAACTCATATGGAAACATGAAGGACCCCAGATAGCCACAGCAACTCTGAACAAAAACAACAGTGTGGTAGTTATCAGTGCATGTGATTTCAGGTTATATTACAGAACAATAGTGACCAAAAAAACAAGGTATGGGTACAAAACCAGACTCAGGTCAATGGCAGAGAAGCGAGAGCTGAGAAACAAGCCATGCGCTACAGCTGATTTTCATTACAAGAGGCAAAGACCAAACCAAACCAACAACAGCCACACCCAAGACCACACCCACACACACTGGAGAAAAGATAGCCTCCTTAAGAGGTGAAGCTAGGGAAACTGGATGATATCGCTAGCAGAGGGACACAGCTGGCTCCTTTCTCCAACCATGAACAGAAGCCAACTCTGAGGCTGAAGACCTTACTGTAAGACCCGAAACTCCAAAGATGCTAGAGGATCAAGACCCAAGGCACAGCTAAGGATTTTCTTCCCCTGACTCCAGTAACTCAGGAAGTAAGGTCAACTATTGACAAAGGCAACCTCATGCAATTAAAAAGATTCTGCATGCAACAAACAAGCAAACAAACAAAACCCCCAAACCTGCCCACAATAACTCAGTTATTAGAAGAGACAGCCTACAGAACGGGAGAAAAATCTTTGCCATGGATTCATCTCACAGCTGATTAATATCTGAAATATACAAACAACTAAAAAAAAAACCCAACCAAACAAAAACTCAGTGAAAAAATAGGCCAAGGAACTTAACAGAGAATTCTCAAAAGAACAAATATGAATGGCCGATAAATATTTTAAAATGGGCTCAACATCCTCAGCCATCGGGGAAATGTAAATTTAAGCTACTTTGAAATTCCATCTCACCCCTAGTCGGAATGGTTATTATGGAAAAAACAAACAGCAACAAATGCTGTCCAGGAAATGTGGAAAGGCGAGCTGTTGTTCACTGTCATTGGGCGTGTAAATAGCATAGCCAGTATGGACATCTGTCTGGGGGGGGGGTCTTTAAAAGCTAAAATTAGAACTTCCACATGACCCAGCTACAGCACTCCGTGGTGCGTACCCGGAAGACTCTCCATCCCACCACAGAGACACTTGCTCATCCACGTTCACTGTGACTCGATTCACAACCTCTAGGAAATGGATTCAGCCTAGATGTCCATCAGCGGAGGAACAGATAATGAAAATGTGGTCCATGTACACAAGGAGTTTTATTCAGCTGTAAAATGAAATTACAAAACGTGCAGGAAAACGGATGGCACTGGAAAGAGGAGATCGAGCGCGGAAGCCTAGGTCTGGAAAGACAAATGCTGAACACCCCCTCCCTCACGCAGAGCCCAGTTTCTGATTTTTATATAGGTGCACTTGCGTGGGAAAAAATGTGGGCAGAGCTCAGGAAACTAGAAAGGGGCCAATGAGAGAGGAGGGAAGAGATTCTTTAAGGTGAGGGAAAGTCATAGGACACATGTGGTATACGTGGAAGGGGAAACAGGAAAGGTTTATATGGGGATGGAAGACATGGAGACAGGGGTAGGAAAAGTAGGTGTGTGTGTGTGTGTCCAAACTAATGATGCATGACAAAGTCATAAGGAAATCTGATACCTGTAATCCAGCCAGACATTATATTAAATATGAAAGCTTGCATGGAGGTACATGTGATTGTACAATAACACTGAAATATACCATGTATGAAAAGGTCAAAATGAAACGAAAGTTATTGTTGTGTATAATTAATATATGACAAAAACATTTATTTATTTTTAAAAAAATATTTATTTTATCTGTATGAGTGTTTTGCCTGCCTGTATGTCTGTGTACCATGTGTGTACCTGGGGCCCACAGAGGGCATTGGTTCCTCAGGAACTGAAGTTACAGATGGCTGTGAACCACCATATGAGTGCTGGGAACTGAACCCAGGTCGTCTGGAGGAATAGCCAGTGCTCTTAACCACTAAGTCATCTCTCTAGCCCCAACAAAAAACATTTAAAAAATGATGTGGAATTCAAAGCTGAGGATCTCTGATGTCTTATCTGGAAATAAGGAAAGAGGGGGTATGTCTGTGTTACAGGGGGTACATGACAATAGGGACCAAGCTGCAGGATGAAGGTCCCTAACAGACAGGAACTCTTTCAGACAAGCAGTGACCCCAGACCCCAGGCTCCTGGAGAGACTTGCTCAACTAGGGTGCCCCAAACTCTGTGGATTTAAGTTTCACAGAAGAAAGCAGCCTTGGTCATAAATTACAAAGACAGCTGCCCTGTGATGCCTACCCTCGGGAGGGGTCCCATGCCAGTTTATTCACCCGTCCACTCTAAGTCCTTGTCCCAGGCATCCTGATGCTTAGGACACAAGGGAAGATTTGCTAAGGAGACTTTCCAGACCATTTTGGCTCTCTGGGGGGAGTTTCCTTCCACACAGCACCTGCGGTACACTGTCACTGCCCAGTGCCTGTCTTCAGTTCCCCGAGGTCGCTCCTCTGCTGCCTCAGTGTTTCTCAAGCTTTAACATGTATGTAAACAGCCTGGGATCACGTGAACAAAGCTGGCTCTGACCCAGACGGTCTGGGGTAGGACTGAATGAAGAAGTTGCTTTTCTAATACTTAAGCTAAGAACTAATTTGGGGTGATGAGTTGCTAACATGTGGCTTTTGTCTTAGGGTTTCTATTACTATGAAGGGACACTATGACCACAGCGACCCTTATAAAAAAGAAAGCATTTAATTGGGGCTGGCTTATAGTTTCAGAGCTTTGGCCCATTATCATTCATGGCAGGAAACATGGATCATGCATGTAGGCAGACATGGTGCTGGAGAAGGAGCTGAGAGTTCTACATCTTAATCTGTAGGCAGCAGAAGTGTCTGTGATACTGGGCGTGGCTTGAGCATATATGAGACCTCAAAGCCCGCCTCTACAGTGACCCATTTCCTCCAACAACGCCATACCTCCTAATAGTGACCAAGCATTCAAACATGGGAGTTTATGGCAAGAGAGGGGGCCGCCAAGATTCCCAAACAGTCTCCATGACATGCGCAGGACGTTGTCTCTGCTTCAGTCTTTGTATTCAGTAAGGCCGAATGAACTGAGTAGCTCAGTGTTCGCTTTTCTGAAAGTCTTCCTGTCTCGTCTGTAAGCAAAGTGAACTGCCTGCTTTTTGCTCCCTGCCTGCTGTCAGAATCTCCATTGCTTGCAATGTCTACCAGCTGCAGATGCTAGCTGCACCTACCAAATGCATTCACAGAAACAGTTAGAGCAAGAATTTGACCGTGATAATTGGCAGTACAACCTAGCCAAGTCCAGACAGGAAATTACGTGTGCAACCCTTCTCTGGTTCATCTCATGTCTGACCCTCTGATGACCTCTGGTTGCCATTGTGCTGGTCTTGTCCTTCCCTGAACAGCCAAAGAAAGGGTGGCCAGGTCTCTGTCTGCCCTGGTCCTGCCTCCGCCTCCTTGTCAAGTTTCCTCCTGCGACCTCAGCCCTTAGCTCTAGCCTGCCTCCTACATTTCAGCTCCCCCACCCACAGGTGACATTATAAGTGTTTCAGTTCCTGGTGGCATCTTCAGTGCGAGTCTGCCCGCAGAGTCATGTCAGAACACTCACAGTGGCCTTCCTACACACTGACTGGCAACAGCTAGGCTCAGGAAATGTCACCTGGGCAATGAAAACCACAGAACTTCCCAAGGGAGTTGCGTTTGGCACTACCGAGTGAGTGGGAGCTGCTTTCCGGTCCAGGGTGTCCCAGTGCCCTGGCATCACGGCTTGGAAAGACACAGAATCAAAAAGCTCCACTTTAGAAGTGCAGATGCAGTGCTGAGGGACGCTGCCTTTGTAGGAAGCCCTTGATGAACGCTCTCAACTCCAAAGTAGCTTATAGCTGGAGCGGGGGCCCGGAGGGACGGTTCAGAAGCCTGCCCTCTGCCCCTGGCCTCAGAACTGCAGCAGTGTTTCTGGCAGGTCAACTTTTGTGTTGACCTGAATTTAAATGCTCTCTTTCAGCCCTCACTCCCGAGAACACACCTGCCTTGCATGAGAATCCACAAAGATCGCCTTGCACAAGCCCCCCACCCCCCGCTTTCTGCTCCCATTTTAAGCTTTGCAGAGCAGACAGGTTCTCACAAAGAATTCCAAGAGCAGCAGGAGAGGGAGAGCGCAGCCACCTTCCAGGATTTCCACCAGAGACCTGGGTAAAGTGGGGGCAGCTCAGTGGCCATTCTGGCTACCTAATAGTTATGTGTTTGTAGGCAAGGTACTTAACCTCTCTGGGCTTGTATTCACATAGCTATAAAATGGAACTAGTGAGCCGGGCGGTGGTGGTGCACGTCTTTAATCCCAGCACTCGGGAGGCAGAGGCAGGTGGATCTCTGTGAGTTTGAGGCCAGCCTGGTCTACAACAGCTAGTTCCAGGCCAGGAACCAAAAAAGCTACAGAGAAACCCTGTCTCGAAAAATCAAAAAAAAAAAAAAATGGAACTAGTGATAATTACTACCATGAAGTATTATGAGGGCTGCTATGAATAGCATCCAGCATACTAGTGTTGAATAGTTTTTGAAAATACATTCAAATACATATATGCATATACATGTGTGTATATATCCACACAGACACACACAACCTCTCCACCTAGATCACTATATACATGATGGCCAGAAGATTTCACTTCCTCTTCTGCTTCCACAAGTGTCGCTGTGAGGAGCGTGGCACTAAGCCATGCTGCTGATGATAATGCTTGCTTGGCTCTGGTGTGTCCCTACGTGTGGACACCGCCCTCCTCTGGTCCTCAGGCTGCACCCCACCTGCTCAAGCTCCCAGCACATGCACCTTCTTTCTTAGGCTACCTGCCCCTTAGGGATCCAGGTGCTGGAACAGACCTTCCTGCCAGGAGGGGCTTCTGCAGACACGTGCTTTCTTCCTGAATGTTCCTGGGGAAGATGACTCAGCCACAGGCTAGTTCACACTGCCTTCTTTTTCTTCCAAGTCTCCAGGATCAGGGACGTGACTGTGACCCTGACCGCTCTACTCCAACCCCAGTGGCCGTGTCTCCTGAAGCACACCAGCTGACGGCATGGATGAGTGAAGGAGCATCTTGCTCTCAGCCCCTATCATCCTCATGCCAGGCATGAGTTCCCAGTATTGACTAGAGTCCCAGCTCTACTAGGGACCAGTCCTCCTCTGTCCCCTCAATCTCCTGAGAGCACCGAGGACCATCCTCTTCTAAGTTTGCCTGCTGAGTCTCTCTGGGTCAGGCCCATTCTAGGACCCTACCATGCTCAGAGGAAGCTTCTCTCCAAAGCTGGGGTGAACCCTGTACCTGGCTGAGGTATCCTCTGGCTTTCCCTGTGTCAGAATATTCTGGATATGTCAACTTGGCACAACCTAAAGTCTTTTGAGAGGAAGGAACCACATTTAAGAAAATGCCTCCAGAAGATTAGGTTCTAGGCGGGTCTGTAAGTCATTTTTTTGTTTAGTGATTGACAGGGAGTGGGGCTGGGAGGGGTGGCAGCCCACTGTGGATGGTGCCATGCCTGGGCTGGTGGTCCTAGGTTCTGAAGAAAGCAGGCTGAGCAAGCCATGTGGAGCAAGCCAGTAGGCAGCACCCTTCCATGGCCTCGGCATCATTTCCTGTCTCCAGGTTTCTGCCTGTCTGAGTTCCTGCCCCAACTGCCTTTGATGATGAAGTGATATTGAAGTATAACACAAATAAATCCTTTACTTCACAACTTGCTTTTTGGCCATGGCATTCCATCGCAGCAATAGAAACCCGAAGAGTCAAGAAACATAGGCAGGCTGGGCTGTGAGTCTATCCAACGCAGGGAAAGCATGCCCAGAATAGGGCATGAAGAAGCAGTCTCTTTGCTGGTAGCAGCTGCATGGCTGGACAAGTTCAGCTGTCAGCATGAATTGGCTGGAACATAGACAGTGCCCCCAAACAATGACAGCAGGGCTCCTGGTCTGCCTCTTCCTGCCAAAGCAGGTGACAGACATGGCTGGATGTTACAAAACCCCGGGAAACTGTCACGGGGCAGAAAGGGACATGGGCTCGTGCACGGGGTAGTAGTGTATTAGAGACTCTGTGGTGGGGCAGACAGAAAGGGCTTGAGTTTGTGCTCTGCAGCTGTTGGGCAGGTTGCTATAAGCAGGCTCTGAAAAGTCCAGGGCTTCCCATTTGCACTGGAATGAGGATGTTAAAAAGCTGGCCTCATGGAAGCAGAAAGAACAATGGCTTTCCCAGGCTGGAAGAATGAGGGAAAGGAAGGAGGGTGGGTGATGGTACAGGGAGCAAGTGGGGCAGGAAGAAAAACACCAGAATTACACTGTATCAGTGGTTCTCAACCTGTGGGTCGCAACCCCTTTTGGGGTCAAATATCAGCTGTTCTGCATATCAGATATTTACCTTCAATTCATAACAGAAGCAAAACGACAGTCTTGAAGCAGCAACAAAAATAAGTTATGGTTGGGGGTCATCACAACACAAGGAACTGTGTTAAAGGGCCACAGCACTAGGAAGGTTGAGAACCACTGCTCTTCAGCCTCACAGAAGCTGTGGCAATGATTAGCTGTACCCTCAGTCTGGCCGGCGGGAGGACTCTGGATGTCTTCAGCATACATCAATGGGATGCTTGCGGGGCTAGGTCCTACGATTACTCTGCCCTGATCATTATGTGTTGTTTACACGTATGTAAATGTTGCACTGTATCCTGTAAGTAAGTTTCATCATTCTGTCAACTAAAAATTAAAAGCAAAAGTTTACAGAGCCACTTAACTTTCCTAAGCCTTGGCAATCTGATAGGTAAGAGCAGAATGATCAGGGTTGGCAAAATCGCTTAGCAGGTAAGGGTGCTTGCTGCTGATTCTGACAATCTGAGCTCAAACCCCCAGCAGAACTCACACGGTAGAGGGAAGGGACTCATCCACACACGTTGTCCTCTGACCTCTGCAACGCACTTTGCAGCACAGGCACCCCAAATAAATAAATAAAAATGGGGACAGCGCTGCTTGCTCAGGAGTGTGCCTGGCAGGAGCACCCGAGGCTGCCTCACTGCACCTGGCACAGACAAGGGGTCGGGTCCAGCGCAATGCAGGTTTGTAGCGTGGACCACATCTCCTCCCTTCCTCTCCCTTCCTCTCCCAAAGGCCAGTGCAGGCAGAGTTCCCTGGATTCACCCTCGTCTCTGAGTGGGTTGTGTCTCAGTGTTTGTGACTTTCCGGATGCCCTTGTTTTGCCCTTTTCCGACTGCATGTCCACACCCTAGTAACCAACAGCCAGAGAGACATTTCCATCGAGCTGCTTTCTGGCATCCCAACTCCCATCCTGAACCTGTTGGAGAGAGCGGTACCAGGTTCTCTCCTCTCCCTAGTGCATCCTTGGCATCATCTCTGACCATGATAATTCTCAAAGATGTGTGCCAGCCCCATGTCTGCCCTCCCCATCCCCTTTCTGTTTTCCTTCTACCAGGCTTTGGGTGTCTACAGTACAGCACATCCCTGTTGCTAGTCTGTTCCCCAGGATGCAGGAGACCTCGTGTCTGATTATTTGTCCCTTCTCCTGATGACTGTCTGGTGAGGGGACAGTCATACATTCTTTTCTTTTTGAGATATCACTTAAAAGACAAATTCATGGTCATGGTTTTCAGATGAAACTCAGAACCCAAATGGCCCAGGTATGATATAAACAAGGACTGAGCTGTGGATGAGATTTCCCCAGTGTCAGATTCTCAACCCCTCTCTAGGCCTTAAAGGAGATGGAGGTTTGACTCCCATGTCTGTCAACATTCCGGCAAATGGAAGCAAACAGATTCTTAGGCTTTAGTTACTTTGGAACAACAAGGCAGGCTCAACGATAAAGAGATATTTGCAGGGCAATAACTGTCCTTCCTGCTAATGGGGAGACACTGCTTTGGCAATTTCTCAGTGACTCGGGGGAAGGGGATTGACATGCTTCGCCCTGATTTTGAAAAGAGCCTGTAGGTCCCTGTCTTAGTTAGGGTTTCTATTTTTGGGAAGAGACACCATGACCACGGCAACTCTTATAAAAGAAAATATTTAACTGGGGTGGCTCACTTACAGTTTCCGAGGTTCAGTCCATTATCATCAAGGTGGGACATGGCAGTGTGCAGGCAGACATGGCGCTGTAGAAGGAGCTGAGAGTCCTACATCTTGTGGCAACAGGAAGTAGTCTGTGACACTGGGAGTAGCTTGAGCATAGGAGAACTCATAGCCTATCCCCACAGTGACACATGTCCTCCAACAAGGCCACACCTCTTAATAGTGCTACTCCCTTTTGTGGCCATTTCTTTCAAACCACCACAGTGCCCCTTTCAATCAGGAACTGGATGCTGCCTGCAGCTGGCGTTTCCTCCCTCCACTCCTTGCTGGCTGCTGTCGTGACTGCTGTGGTTCTTCATGTATCACCCACACCTAAAGGTCCCTGAGAAACTTTCAGAAGTCGAGGTCCAAATTATTTTTGTAATGATCTACAAGCATTGTTCTTACTGCAGGAGAGATGGCTCGGAGATTACGAGCGCACACCACTCTTGCAGAGGACCCAACGTTGGCTCCCAGCATTCACACCGAGTGACTCAGAACCGCCCGTCATTTCAGCTCCAGGGGATCTGATAGCCCCTTCTGCTCGTGATCTCTGTGGGCCCCTGCAAGCAATGCATCCCAACCTACATATAAATATCAGCAAAAGTAATATAAAATCTTCAAGAAAAAGACCAGCATCCTCTGTTTTATACGCATCTCACCTTTGCCCTGGTGGCATAAAACCAACAGAGGACACCAGCTTAAGGGACATTAGCTCAAGACAGATGACTGGGCCTAAGTCACTGTGCCGTCACTTACATGTGCATTTGCAGCACATAAAGTAACAAAGCGAACTGTAACAACAGCAAGCCCCATTTCAGACTGCCCTTGACAAGGCAGTAAACACTAGCAACAACTAGCAACAGTAACAGCTCCGGACCCCTGAGCCTTGTTTCTTTAGAAACTGTGTGACTGGATGAACAGTGCAGACGCAGTGTTTCTGCAGCCCATGAAACGCTCCGTGAAATCGCTCGCTGAACTAGCCACTTTGGGAGTCTCCCATGGAACGCTATTTTTACTTACAAGAATGACTGGCAGAGTCTTCTGAGTCAGGGGCATTTACTGGGCAGTTTATGGAAAATAAACAAAAAGAGTGGGACACAGGGCGAAGCACAGATGGTATTTGTTGGCAGTGATTGAACTGGGGCTTTCACATGAATATTAATAGTTTTGAAAACTTGGATTGAGCTCAACAGCTCCACCGGCCCTATTTTATTTTATTTTATTTTATTTTATTTTATTTTATTTTATTTTATTTTTGTTGTTTGAGGCAGGGCTCCTCTGTGTAGCCCTGGCTGTCCTGGAACTCACTTTGTATACCAGGCTGGCCTAGAACTCACAGAGATCCACCAGCCTCTAACTCCTGAGAGCTGGGATTAAAGGCATGCGCCACCACTGCCCAGGGACAGCGCCCACTTCCTGAAGGCTTCTATGATGGGAAACTGACTGGTGGTCATGCCAGTGACACGAAGTTTTATCTGCTGGACATCAGAACGCATCACGACCTGGAAGACCTGCATAAGTCAGTGAGCTGATCTAAGTGACCAGTGTGTTATGGTGTAGATCCCGGCTGGGAGACAGTACTACCCAAAGTCAGCAGACCAGTGCAATTTTGGGTTACAGAACAGGCAAGTTCACAGATATGGATGCAGATTTCATATGGCAGCTACCCCTTCAGAAGGTCCCACTGTCTGTGGTGTGTGATCAATGATGAAAATCCACCAGTATTGGAATGGACTCTTAAAATGATCCTTTCTGTTCCAACCATGTCTACATTAAACTGGCCTTTCTCCTTCAACTTCACCTGAACACCTATCACAACACAGGGGATCCAGAACAGAAACCAGGGTTGTCACAAAGTTGGACATTAAAGATTTGCACAAACTAGACAGCATCGCCCTTCCCACGCCAGTGGCTGGTTTGTGTCAACAACACACTTCTTATATAAATATGTGGTGGGTATGGAATTATTTTTAGACAGAATAAGGAGTAGTTATTTCAAAATGGTCCGTGTTAGCTTCTACGTGTCGAGTATCGCAGTGTACCTGACAGGCACTTGTTCTTGGAGTGCTGAAAAGGCCAAAAAGGTCCCAAGCTGGGGACCCATGGCACCCTGTCGCCAGGTCTACTGGCTCACACTTTCCTGAACACACATTTCCCTGCCCCCCCCCCACCATTTGGTCCCAGAGATGGTTCAGCACCAGAATTGAGTTCCTTGGAGTGCCCTAGAAGCCGTGCTCGGCTGGGAGAGACCATCTCTTCCACAGAAAATGACGAGAGGTCCTCTAAAGGCACGGAGCCCCAATTATTTCTGTTATTCAGTCTCCGAGTCCTGTCCCTTAGAGAAAAGCGTTCATGAGCTGTCTTCACGGCACTTCTGCATTCTGACATGTCACCTGGCACCCATCTGGCCAGGAAGGAGCACATTCCACGGCCATGTTTTTGCTGTTCCTCTGCCTGGACAGAGTTCACCACACGACATTGCATTTGCTCACCCAGACTTTCGAGGGCTCAGCCTCAGCCTTTACGCATCCTGACAGGGTCTTTTAGTGACTGTCAGACCTCCTTTCCTTCCCTGGGGCTGCCAGTACCCGTGACAACCTGTCTGAGCATCCGGGAATGCCAGAAGTGACAGTCCCACCTAAGATCTGTTTGCATTCGAAGAGGCTGGCATGCTCACAGCCCACCTAGGAGACACTGGCCTGGGAAGCCATAGATTCCCCAAAAGGAATCTGGGTCACGTCACATTCTGTCAATTATGTCTGAGGAAGCAAGCCCAGATGGCCCCAGCAGAAGGAGTGGACCTGGGGTCTGGGATAAAGTTCTGACACACAAGTGTGACAGTGTGGTGTGAGTAGTAGTGTGACTCTCGTTGCCTGGACACCGTCACCTTCTGTCAGTCCCTTCACCTGGCTCTTCCCGTTCGCATTTCAGGGTCTCCACTGGCGTAGCTACTTCTGCTTGTCCCACTCCATCTGCCCTGCGAGGGACCTGCTCCTGCGTGGCACTTTTGATCACAGCGTCATGTCCCAGAGAAGCTTTCTCTGAGTGGCACAACTAGGTAAACCTCCCCTTCACGGCCCCCTGCTCGCTTCACCTTTATTTCATCGAGTCCTGTGAGCTGCAGAGATGACAGACCAAATGTCTTCCTTCCCCCAGAGAGACCACCGGCCTCACGAATGTCGGGCCCACCTGTTTCTCTAGGTGTCATCTCTCCATGCTGGCAACGAGCCTGATGTATGAGGCACCTCATCCCCATGGGATGACGGTACAAGAGAGGGCGGTGTGAGAGAGCACGGGCAGGCAGTGAGAGCCTGTGATGTTCTGCACCAGGTGGCCAGCGCCTATGTCTGACTGAGAGCTAGGCCTATCTACCACGGAACCAGACAGGGTGCCGCTTCCAGTACTGCGAGCTCTCCAAAGAGAGAACGAGCCACCTGTTTCATGTAACTTGGAACTTCTGGTCCAGGAACAAGATCTGTGAGGAATCTGAGCTGGGAAGAAGTTCTAGAACGGGTGTGACTCAGCGCCAACACATCACCTGCTTGACGGAATTGCTCAAAGGAGGGATAGGATCACATTGTACGTGGGCCCTCCAGTGTACAACAAGAGGCTCTCATAATACCTTGTGCTATCACTTGGGTTAGACAGAGGCTTCATGGGGTCTAGAAAGGCAGGGTACAGCATAGGGGTTTTTGGAGGGTGCAAGAAATACGGCAGCCCATTTGCACTCTGGAGTATCTTTAGAGAGCGGAAGGTCAGGCATGCCTCTTACCAGGAAGAGATGGTTCAGGGTTGGCCTCCCTCTTCTACTTCAACCCCATCCCCCAACACCACTCAAAGCTCCCAACCACCCAGAAAAGCTCTGCTGGGATCCAGCGAAGCCAGGCATGTCCCCACACCCTCAGTTGAGATGTTGGGGTACAGTGGGAAGGGTGAGGCCTCAGGGGCTGGGGGTGGTACCTACAGTTCAGTCACGTCCTTCGGCATGCCTTTGGGGAGGGCACGGAGCCCCCTGTTGCTGCATCGCACCACAGTCTCCACACAGGTACACTGTTCGGGGCAGCGCGGGCTCAGTTGGCAGCTGCTCTCCTCGTTGCCTGCGGAGAACCCACACGGCGTGAGCCTGGTAGAAGATGAGCCCCGCCAGGAGAACAACTGGGCAAAGCTGGCTGACAGGGCCAGACTGTTCACAGCAAGGGCCAGCTCTGCCTAGCCCCAGCAGTGAGCCTGAGCCAGAATGAAAGGTAGCTACTGGTTTCTTCCACTGTCAGAGGGGAAGGACGTGTGCCTGGGAGCATGGGGAGGGACACTACCATTTACTACACTCTGTGGGAAATGAAGACCCGTCAAGCTGTTAACCCAGACCCATGGCCAGATAAGAAAGGGGCTCCTGTCTGTCACATGAGGAATAAGCCATGGCATCAAAAGAAGCAGCCAGGCAGAGGCAGAGCCCGGTCATTCTCCTCTCTGCCCACCACTATATTGTAGACCCCATAGGGTGGGAAGCTTGTCACCAGCCTCGTTATAATACACCTCAATTAATTTTGGAACAAAACCTTCTGTTCTAAGGCAAAGAAAAAATCCTAAAGTAAAGAATTGTACTGACTTGAATTCATGTAGTCAAATATGCCGTCTGGGGTCCTGAGACCCAAAGTCTGAGATTTGTGGGTTCATATCTCATAGTCAAATGGCAGGAATTTTCATGTACCATTGGTACATATTCTGACTTTTATCATAACATAGACAGGAAGAGCTCCCTGCCCAGTTGTGTACCCATGTACAGTATAGAGGGGTATACCATCTAAGGGGCACCAAGCCCATCGTGGGCACTGCAGGGAACATGGCTGGTACAAAGGCATTCCTACAGAGGACAGTGTCTGGGGTCTCAGTAGCCTGCCTTGCCTTCCTGATTCACGCCCTCTCACCTTCGCAGGTGAAGTCCTGGATGGCCACGTCTTGGATGGGAATCTCCTTGAGGAAAAAGGGCTTCTGGCATCTGGGGTTCCCACTAACGATGCGGCGTTTCCTCAGCCACCGGCCGAGCCAGGCCAGGTGGCAGTTGCAGTTGAAAGGGTTGGACAGAAGATTTCTGAGGGAGAGATAGCCCGAGTGGTTACTGTCCATCCGGACCCTAGTGGAAAGCCTAGGGTCCCCTCCTGTAGCCCAGGATAGCTTTCCCTGGCCAGTGATGAGGCCTTGACATCCCTTCTTGGAGGATGCAGAATTTTTCTCTAAACATGGGGATGTCTGTTGGTGCCCTCGCCATAGCCCATGCTAATGGCTGTGTTGTTACCTCCAGCATTGACCCCCTCTGTCCATCAAGCCCCACTTGGGCAAAGCTGGCAAGGTCTGTGGGACAATTTCCTCTACTTGAGGACAGTGTCCATGCCCTCCGTCCCCCAGGAAATGCCTGCAGTTTGTGGAGCTGGGCTGTCAGTGTCCCTGACCTGGAGCTGCTGAGACTATTCCTTTTGCTGACCTGTGCCCCTTACTTTCTTCCGGTGGCATCCATACCAAGGTTATTTCTGTGACTGTCAGCAGCTGCCCACTGACTGAGTTCTGCGAGGCTGGCTTCTCTGCTGGCCTCTCCATAGCCAGAAGCCAGCTTGTGTACCACAGGCGATTTATTACTGTCTATGCAGCGACATGATAGACTGATGGGGGAGGGGACGAGGGTGGTAGCAGTTGTCACTCCGAGTGCTTGTTTCAGGCCTGGGACCATGCTAAATAACTTACCCCTCTGTCATGACACTGAGGCAGAGGGTGGACAGGGGAGGGACAGGCCACGTGACCGAAGGAGGGAGAGGTGAGAGGATGAAAGGGGGGTTCCTAGGCTGTGGAATCCAGGAGTTGCCATCGCAGAGTCCTCAGACAGGGTGTGAAGTATGAGGTCAGGGGGGCTTGGCAGCAGGGCAGAGGGACTCACTAACTGGGAGATACTGGACGGCTGGCCCCAAGCCGCCCTGCAACTTTACTTCTGTTTCAGGTGGGAAGGTGACAAGGGGTGCAAGAGCAGCTGGGGCTGTGACTTCATTTTGTCATTTCTGAGTGAAGGAGATGGGACAGGTAACTGCTCGCTAAGGACAGGGGAGGTACAGGCAACATCGTCCGCAACTGTAAAGCGAACACCCTTTGAGAACTGTCTGTCCTGAGACCTGGCCGTGCAGATCACGCTGTCAGCAGGACCAGTCCTCGCAGCAACCACAGGAGGTGAGCTGTGCTGGGAGAGATCGGATGCACTGAGATAAAGAAGCAGTCCCAAGATGCCACAGCCGAGGAGAAGAAGCTAGGATTCGAACCTGGGAAACATGGCCTTACAGTCAACAACCACTGTCCTATGCTGCCCCCGTCCTTGGAAGGACTCCTGCAGAGTGCTCCTTACAGGGGACTTCTTTGGCAGAGTGCTCACTGACAGGCCCAGAAAGCTGGGCTCCAACTCTGGCTTTGATAAACACCAGCGTAGACAGCATCCCCTTTTAAATGCCACTGTTGATCACACCATAGCAAAGCTTCCATGGCAAAGCTTCCATGTTTGTGGTGTGCTCTGAAAACTAAAGCATCCCTGCGGCCATGCAGTTTGACCCTGGTCTCCTCTCTGGTCCCATCTTACACAGCATATTCAGCTCAATGGCCTTGTTGGGCTTCACCTATTTACTCTGCTCCAACCAGCCACAGGGCCTTTGCATGACTGTTCCTGCTAAAGAAAATGCATTCCCCCTTTTCTTCAACAAACTAATCCTCCCTACTGTGTCTCCACAAAGCTCGTGTTGGACGTTCTCATCATGGGGACTATGCACTGTGCTACGAGCCCCAGGGAGGAGGAGCCGGGTCTATAATCCTTAGTACTTAGATGGTATCCGGCACATAGGGGGGAGCCTGACAGATGTCTATTAAATAGATGGGCAGGTGACCTTGGCCCCAGTCTGGGGAGCTGAGATAGCAGGAAATTCTGCAGGGAGGGGCCCAGAGGACATGGGCCGCACGCCTGGGGGCACTCACATGGTGGACAGGGAGACGAGTGTGGTGAAGGCTCCAGGGGTGATGGTGGTGATCCGATTGTCATAGAGCGACAGAAGTCTCACCGAGCTGAGGCCGGCGAAGGTGTCATTGCTCACACAGCTGATCAGGTTGCTCCTGAGCATCCTAGAAGAGGGTGGGAGAGGGTCATGGGTAGTGTTCTCACCTCTCAAAAGGTAAACAGCCAGTCACTGTTCAGGCTTGGCTGATGATGTGCAGGGGCCTGGACCCTCACTGACCAACACCAATGTATATGAATGTGTATTTCACACCTTGTGTGGCGGTTTGAGTGAGAATGGTCCATATAAGGCTCCTATGTTTGAATGCTTGGTTCCCAGTTGGTGGAACTGTTTGGGAGGGATCAGGAGGGTGAGCATTTTGGAGGTGTGTCACTGGGGGTGGGCTTTGAGGTTTCCGAAGCCCATGTCATTCCAGTTGGCTCCGTTGTTCTGCCTCACCCTTGTGGATCAGATGTAAGCTCTCAGCTACTGCTCCAGCTCCATGCCTCTTTACCTGCCACCACACTCCCAGCCACGATGGCCATGGGACTCACCCTCTGAAACTCTGAGCCAGTCCCAATGAAATGTTTTCTTTTAGAAGTTGCCTTGGTCATGGTGTCTCTTCACAGTCATAGTAACTGAGACGCATCGTCAACACAAACCAAGGCTATCCACATGCACCTGTACAGATGGTATGGCTGTCAGTGTGTATGCATGTGTACTTCCAGGAGGAAGAGGAGCCACAGATGAGGTCAGTGTATGAATATGTGCTTGAACGTGGATGCTTGCTTGCAGATGTATTTGGGATATATCACGTGTTTCTGTGTTGATGAGTAATGGGCGCATGAGTGCCTGTGTGCATCCCTCACTATGTTTCTGGCAGGAATATGCACATAAGGGGGCTCTGAGTGGGATGTGCTCAGGTGTATGGGCATGCTGGTGGGATCAGCATGTCAGTTTCCTTGCATTAAAAGTGGGAAAGTCTGATGCTGTAGAGAGGAAGGGACCCACAAGGCCAGGATGGCGCCTGACTTGGCTCCATGTCCACAGCCTTCACAGTCCAGCCCTCACTCCCCTAACTTCTGCCTCCCTGCTCTGGACCTGAGCCCAGGTCTGGGTACTTACAGTGTCTTGAGGCCACTGAGGCCCCGGAACATGCGTCCATGCATGGTCTCCAGCTGGTTCCCCGTCAGCATCAGCTCCTGCACGCCTGCTGCTCCATCGAAGGCACCCTCTCGCACCTCCTTGATCCTGTTGTTGCTCAGGTTTCTAGAAGGAAGGGGTAGAAGCAGGAGAATGAGGTAGGTGGCGGTTTCTCAGCCTCCAGTTCCCTGACGCTGGGTCCTCAGCATCTGTGCTCTGGGACAGGGAGGCACTCCTCGTAACGGGTGGAGTAACACACACAGTCCAAGGGTTAAGGGGTTTCCAGTGTAATCACTTATTGGATGCTCTGGGAGATTCACTATTATTTCTTCTCTTCAATCAGGGCTCTCACTGAGCAGTGGTCCTCGAAGGAGGGATGGAGAAAAACAGAAAGCAGCTCCCCAGTGGGGGTGAACTCATTTGAGGGGCTTGTAGGTCTCTCAGCAGAAGCCCCTCACAAGTGGATACTTCTACTTTGGAGAGGCCAACCATCGTAACCTCATCAGACTCTCAAACAACACCCAATATGACTGTCTGATTTTATGGCTAAGGAGACTGGGTTCCAGGATAATTGCATAACATTCCCAGATTCACACAGCTGAAAGAGCTGGATTATGAATCTAGACTTTCTGGGACACGAGGAAACAACCCATCCCTTTCCTATGTGATTATTTCTCTGGAGGTGTGAGGACTCATTGCCTTGTATAACTGAGTTGCAGGATTCAAGTTGGGAGGTTTGGGTTGTGTGTGTGTGTGTGTGTGTGTGTACATGCACACTCACGTGCATATGTATACACGTGTATGTGCTAAGGCCAAAGGTCAACATCAGGCATCTTTCTCAGTTGTTCTTTGCTTTATTTTCTGATGCATGGTTTCTCGCTGAATCTGGAGCTTGCCTGATTCAGGTAGAATGACTGGCTAGTGAGCCCCGGAGATCCTCCTGTCTCTTCCTCCCCAGTTCTAGGATTAGAGGCACATGCTGCTGCCCTTGGATATACATGGATGCTGAGGATCCAACAGGTCTTCATGAGTGAGCCGTAAGCACTCTACCAACTGACTCATCTCCCCAGTCCTGGGATCTTGGTTTTCTCACAGCACCCTTATTCCTTCCCAGCCCTAGTGCTGCCATTCCCGAGTACACCGTGATCTGAGAGCAGACCCTGTTCTCTGAAATCTGGTGTCCACAGCATGGGAGACCATACTAGGACTGTGACAGCAGGCAGATTCCACACAGCCATGGAAAATTCTAGTTCCCAGGGTTCTTTCAGGAGTCAGAAGCAGGGATTCTCTGGACCATTCTGTGGTCCAGGCTGAAGGCACACATGGTTTTCTGGATGGAACTAAGCCTGGTGATATTCCTACTGTGGACAGGAAGCTCTGAGGATGTTGCTGACTCACTGAGCATGTGAGTTTGGCTGAACTGCTGGGCTTGCAGACACTGGCCATATGCCCAGACCTCTTGGTAAGGGTGGAAACTGCTTCATGCCAGAGCCTTGAATGGATATGAGGCCATACAAACCCTTTCACAGAGCACAGGGATGAAGCCTGCCAGATGGACAGGGGACCAATTTGAAGCACATGGTAAAATAATGATACCCAAGGGTCCAATGTTAGACACTTGCCTTTCCCATGGGTGGCCCGGGCACTCTGGGAACAGCAGTGCCAACCCCAGTAGACAGCTGTAGAGGCAACAAACTCCAGCTGATCCATCTTTTAAATCATCTTCTCTTTGTTCTTTCTCTGCTCCCCAACCCCTTTCTCTCCTGCTTAAACCCCTGAAGTCCCTCCCCTAAGGCCTGTTAGCTGGAGCACTCCTGAACCGGAATCCATTTCTGTGATAAACTAGTACTCAGCCTGTCTCCTTACCAGTTCCGATAGTCCTGGTCAGGGACAAGCCAGTAATGGAGGGAGTGAATGGGGGACACAGCATAGGACCCCCAAGCTAGATGTAGGAACTGAGGTCAAGGCTTTCCTAACAGGGTGAGGTTCCGGGGTGGGAGGCTCCTTGGGGATGAGCAAGCAGGAGGACTGGACGATGAAGATAGAGTAGTGGGGGTGGGAGGGCCATTCCCTGACATCTGTTTCTTCAGCAGAGCAAAATTAGCATCCCATTGCTGTGAGGTTTGTGAAGTGCATGTCCTTGGTTGGGGAGAATGAGAAACAGAAGTGGGGTGGGGGTGTGGACATAGGGCTTTCCATAAGTACTGCTGTTACCTTTCTATCCATCGAAGCTGGGCTTACCCCTGAAGTCTGGAGTGGAGGGTGGGGAACAGAGTGTAGCTTGGAGCAAATATTCTGGAAAATGTGTGTGTCTGGATTTTCTAAGAGCTCGGATGTGGTCCCAGTGCAGAGTCTCCCTGTGATGCGTCTGCTTCCAGGAAGACTCAGAACACAGATGCAGTCAGTTAGTGGGTTCTCTCCCTTCGTCTCCACAGACCTATCTAGAGAAAGGTGCTTTGAGGGCTGAAGAGATGGCCCAGAGGGTAGGAGCACTGGGTCTTCTTCCAGAGGTCCTGAGTTCAATTCCCTGCAACCACACGGTGGCTCATGTCCATGACGAGGAGATCTGGTGCTGTCTTCTGGCTTGCAGGCCAGAAGACAACATGCAGACAGAACAACATAATAAATAAATAAGACAAAGGTGTTTTTTTTTTTTGTTTTTTTTTTTTTTGTGGCTCTGACTTCAGAGGCCTCATACACAGGCTGCTGTGTGACCCGGACTCCATACTCCCCGAAGAACACAGAGGCACACAAAAGGATTGATAACAACGCCAGGCTCTCCTAGGCCACTCACTATTCCCTGGAGTTACAGGGTCAGCCAGCTACTCCTGCAGTGGGGATGGAGCTACAGTCCTGTTTAAGCTCTGTCCCAGGAGGAATGCATCAGAGAGCCAAGGGTCGTTTCTGGAGGCTTAGGACAATGGGCCATGCCTGAGCATATGTTCGGGCACACTGCTAGGATGAGGCAGTTCTGTCCATGGACCAAGAGCCTGTCCCTCCCTGAAGGACTACTACAGGCTTAGGTATTCACGGGTTCCAGGCAGGTGATTTAATGGTGATGAGAAGCAGGTCCCTTGAAACAAAGGTGACCAGGACCTCATGTCCATCTAAGGGAGTGGTTGCTGTTCTGCTTGACTCTACTGGGCCAACCTCAGATTATGGGGCCAGTTCTGCCAGGACATCTGATAGCCCAGAGGTACCAAAAAGCGAAATCTTATGGTTTCTGTGAAAGCTCCTTGGTTTTAAAAGTGGGAAACTAATTCTTATTAAAAAACATAGCAAGTAGCAACACATCCAGCCATGTGCCCATGGCTTGCTAGAGGCTGGCTGGTTTTCAGACTATGTATGGGTGTGTCTCCTCAGCATCATAACTGGGCTGAAGTTCACAGCAAGGAGATCCACAGCTCTGAACATGGAGCCCCTTTTTCTCTTCTCCTTCCCCCTTCCCTCCCTCCTGTCTTTCTACTCCCCTTCCCAAATCTCGCTGAACTAGGGGCGGTTCCTCAGGGCTGCAGGAATGCTAGACAAGCGGCTGCAGCCGGGGGCCTGGGGCTGGATTCATCCTGTGGGGTCTTAGTCAAGTGATTGGTACTGATTAGTGCGTGGCTACACATGCCCATATGCACACATGCATACATGCCACACATGGGGACACACATACAGAGACACGTACACACACAGATGGATACACACACACATGGACACATCATTTGGACACACACAGGGACATACAGACACAAACACATACACGGATGGACACACACAAACATACAGTACACAGATGCACACGTGGACACATACACGAACACATAGATGCACACACACACATACACACACACGTGTGCAAGGACATACACAACGATTGTCTTTCATGGAGTGACCTTCCCCCAACCCACCTGCAAGGCTGCCGCTGGCTCCTGGCTCTGCTCCCTGCTTAAATTTTAAACTCGAACAAGTCACTGAACATTATGTCTCCGTTCCCTCAGGTGTGGAACGAAGTAATCCCAAAGCCTCTGGTTTTGCTTCGTGAGGGTAACATTCAGCAAACACTAGAACTTTCTGGTACAGTTAAGTGTTGACTGCTGGCTAATGTTGGTTCTATCATGATCACCAGAGCCTTCGCAGCCTTGTCTCACCTTTGCCCTACTCCTCAGGCTCCCCAAACTTTCTGTGCAGAACTGTCTACATATGGAACTGGATACTTTAGGTTACTCGGCCCACTGGCACTGGATTCTGGCATCGTCTCAGGCCGACACCTTCCATCCTTATTTCTTCCTCTTTGTCTGCTTTGGTTTGTGCACTACTGGGAGTTGAACCGGGGTCTTGTGCGTACGAGGCAGGCACTAGTTTTCTGAGCAGCACCTTGTCACTCATCATCGCTCACAGGAAGAATAAATTTATTCTCATTACGCAAATGATGAAACTAAGGCCCCGCCCCCAGAGGGTCTCCTAGGACCACATAGTGGACAAGGACAAAGCTGAGCTTGGGTCAATGCAGGCCAGCCTGCAGGTTCTTCCCTACACCTGAATGTTGAGCTGGCCAGGAGCAGCAGGGGATATCTGGCAGCCCCAACTTCCACTCCTGTATAGCAAAGAAAGGGACTAGCTGAGTGGCATCTGTTCCTTTGGTTGAGATCTGGGCTTGCGTTTGGCCACGCTCAGGTTGCATGTGGCTGAGGGTGGGGACCAGCTGCCTCCTGTAACACATTCATATTCTTGTTTCCCTCAGCCTGCAGCGCTATTTCTCTGCGCTCACATCCCCATCGCAAGTGGGAACACAATTTGTGTGACTTTCACCGAAAAGGCGTGTATGGGGGACTGTCTTCTTTGCAGAAGTGAAGACTCCTGGGAATCTGTTTGCGAGGCAAATCGGTACTGGTGCAGCCTGATTCACTTCAATACCTTCCTCTCGCCTATATTAACCTCCACATCTGGTTAGAGATGGGAAGGACACATCCAAGTGGTTGCTAATTGTGCTGGGTGCCAGAAGCTCATGGGTGCTGGGCCACAGTGACAGCCTTACCAACCTGACATGTGCCCTGGTCTCTGCCATCCCCTCAGAGAGCTAGCTCATCTCCTGTTTACAGGGGCCTGTGGCTCAAGGCAGTGGCTGGAGTCAGCAGGGACACTCGTGCGGTGCCACTGAGAGAGCAGCTGCATGGGGCCTAGAAGGCGTCTGTTCCCTTGGCTGCAGGGAACCAATGGGGAGAAATATGATGAACAGGAAATGAGGAGTTAGAGATAATCCTCATGATTCATGATTGTTAAATTCTCTATCACCAGGAACGCTGAACGAGCACACACTGAATCGCTGCTCCCGGGAACACTAGACGAGGCTCCTGTGAGCCCCTGGCCATGGTATTTCCATCAACCGATCAATAATAAGCTTGTTCTGTGAATGCTTTCTGCTCAGACACTGTATTTACTGTACTATTGATCCATCAACATGGTACACATGGCCGGTAGTGCCTGGCTCACGCCTGAACAAATGCACAAAGCTTCTCCACAGCACATGTGCCCTCAGTGAGGCACAGGGGAACCCTCTCAGGCTTTGGTTATCTAGACAGTGTGCCAACACTGTGCTTGGGCCAAAGCTGGCACTAAAAAAAGCACAAAACTGTGAAGCCCATGCCACTGGGTAAACTGTAAAGTGGATGCTCGCTTACAGCTTGAAGCTGAACCCGGAAAGCAGAGCATCACCGTGTTCAGCCCCAGCTGGGAATGCGTGTCCCAGTTAAGGGATGCATGTTGGGGTGAGTAGGGCTTTCACTACCATATGTGTGGAAATGACACAAACAGCTTGAAAAGTTGTAATTTTAAAGTTCTGTGACTTTTGGTACAGAGATGAGTTAGTAAACATGGAATTGGTAAGTAGTGATGGACTGCCTTTAACTTGTTGAAGAAACAGACACCGCCTCTGTGAGGCTGGGAGAGATGGGATATGGGGTGGGGTAGGAAGAATGGTTAAAGACAAGTATGCCCTGGGAGTCAGATGGTGAAAAGCCCGCCCTGTCCATTCTGGCACTGCTGCGGAGACACTAGAAGGGGTGAGGCGGGGAGCGAGCCTGACCACACGGGTAGGACTGAGGTGGGCCCATTCTGAGAGCCAGTTTTGACATGTAGTCAGTATGTGGCCTTAGGGAGGCCACTGAACTTCTCTGAGCTATGGTTCCCTCACCTGCCCAGCACAGAACATGAAGCCAGCACAAGATGGGTGAAGGAAGACTGAAGAAATGGGTACCTGTGAGGCAGGCATGCAGTCCTGGCTAAGGACAAGGGCTATCACAGGGGACAGCATCCTTCTTGCTGTCTTTATGACACGGCCCTGGCTCCTAGGGAGGGAGACAGAGGGCCGGGACAACAAGGAGCCATGCACTGCAGAAGCCAGTAACAGCATACAGGCCCTTTGCCTAAGCCCAATCTCTACATGGACCAGGGGACTCTGTGACCAAACTTATTGAGAACAGCTGGAGATTCCCTCCTGATGTGCCCGTTCCATACACACCTCACCCAAATTCCAAGTATCACAGGGTCCCAGATACCCCTATTCCATTGCTGTTCCAGATCCAAGTACCCCCTCAACCTTCTAAAGTCGGCGCTGAATGTGGACTGGAGGCTGCGACAAGTAGAGGGGGCAAAGGAAAGGAGGCAAGGAGGTGTGGAGCATATGATGACAACCTGATGAGAGTCAAGCCTATGTCTTTCTGCGCTGTGTCCCTGGTTTCCAGGGCAGGACACAGCAGGGGACAGCAGGAGGTGCAGGGGCAGGAGTGAAGGGCGAGGGCCCAGGAAGCTGAAGTGGCTTCCGCACCCCATCTTGACTTACATTTTTCGCAGGTTAGGCAACTTCTTGAAGATCCCAGTGGCCTCCAGGACGGAGATGTCGTTGTCATTCAGTCGCCTACGTGGGAAGCCAGAAGAAGCAGGGCTCAGCCTTCTCTGCTCGTCTGCCACTCTTCCTCACACGGCTTTGGCTGAGCTCTGCCTCAACTGCATATTCAGTAAAGCTCAACAGAATCATGAAAAAAACGCCAGTATGAGGTGAGGGGCTCGGCAGGGAGAGTTCGATGGGAAAGGGCAGGAACACTCTAAATCTAAACCTTCCCATGCCTCCTTCATGGGATTGTGGCTTCTTACACACTTCACATAGACACACATTGTATTTTAAACACAGTCAAATACCAAGTTTCTGGTTCCATTTTATGGGGGTACCAACGGTAACCTGAACCCCCAGGGAAGTTCCTCAGGATCTCCTGAGCCCAAGCATATCTCTTCCTGATGACTTTTATGGTCCGAGGGGGCCCAGGGTCCCTGCACCCAGCACCTCTGTGCTCAGAGCCTCCTGTGCCCTCCAGTGACAAGAACAGTCACAGAAAGCACCCAGAACCACAAGTCTGCCACTGCGTATGCAGGGCTCACGCTGTGCCAAGAGTCAAGAGAAATAGTATTAGGCTTGTGTCCCCCTTCTAGACCTTCTGAAGTGTAGAGGGAGACATTATCCCCCCTGCTTCTCCCCACCTCCCATCACAGCTGGGAACCTGGATTTCAGATCTGAGAGGCATCTTGGCCAGTCTCAGGGAGGCTGGAAGGAAGAGAAGAGGTAAATGTCAGGTCTGGTTAGCCTCACAGGCCATCCTTCAGCCTCTATCACGCTTCAAGTTTTACCTTGTCCCTCTTTAGACCTTGGGAGATGGTTTGGAGGTTCTATCAGGAAGGTCATCCTCTGTAGCCAAGTGTGACACTTCTGGGGGTACACATAGGGAGTAGTGAAGGAGGGTGGGGACACCCACCTAGCTGGCCAGATGGGCAGAATATACCCTGATGATCACTGGGATGATGGATGTTGTAGCCAGATTGCCCAGTTTTGGATAAACCAATGCACCTTTCTAGCCTGGTTATTAGGTGGTTTAGATACATTTAATCATCTTAGTTTGTATTTTTGCCTAGTCACAATTTTTATTTAATATCTAGTTTTCTGGCAATACTGTTAAGTATCTAAGGGCCAGCAGGTGCCATTTGCTTTGTTCACTGTAGGAATGCAAGCCTAGAGCAGAACCTGGTTTACAATGAGCCTTCAGAACCAACAAATGGTCTTTACTTGCAAGCAGCCTGCCCATGTATGCCTGGGTGTCTTTCTCAGCCAAGCATACAAAGAACCCCATTCGGGTTAACTCAAAGTGGCTTAGTTATGGGTAAAGAGATGTAGGCAGGGGAACAGTGGGGTGGGACTTACAGGTCAGTGGTATACTCGGGGAGGTGGCTTGGGATGCGGGCCAGCTTCTGGTTGGAGCAGTCCACAATGGTGCCCTCGCAGCGGCACTTCTCAGGGCACACGAGGTCCATGAAACACTCACTGCTGAATCTGTTGCGATAATCCTCAGAGCCTATGTGGGGCCAAAGAGGGGGTTGTCATCATCATTTGGGTTTCCTGGCACAGGGTCTAAAGTTGTCGGGACTGGAGGTGGGGAGTGAGGTGGCTGGGTGAGTTGGGAGGTAGAGGTGTGTGTGCGTGTGTGTGTGTGTGTGCACGCTTACGTGCATATGGGAACGCAGGTTTGGGAGAAACTGCTTATAAGGTGCAGAATCAAATACCGGACAGTAATGACGACCATTTGGCCACTCTCCACACCCCACATCTACATGTTTCCCACACAATCTTTTGTCATTCATCACTTTCTGTCGTTCAAGAAGCCAGGCTTCAGATCCGTGGGCTCTCTTATGCGTTTATGGGTCATGAACCTTTTGAGAAGTTGATTAACGTTACATATGCTCTGTTCGGAGAAATATCACAAGACACCTACACAGAATCCAACCTACAGTTGTAGGAGATTCTTGGTTCCATGACGCTTGCCATCTACAGACTGGAGACTTTTGTGGGGGGGCCACTGGTGGGTAGAACTAAGGTACGAGAAGGGGTCACATACTTCGAGGTCTTCCTGGTCTTTCAAAGGAGGCCAGTTTCTCATTTGGTGCTAAATGACCACCAGCATCCTACCTGACTCTGACTTCAATGAGGGTGGAGCACTAGGGCACCCGGAGCCCACAGTGCGGATGCTTTGGGAATCCGGCTTACAAATCTGCCTGAGATTTGTTTTTTTGTCTTAGGAGAAGCCAGATATTAAAAACACACTGGCAATGAATCCAGTTCTTAAACACAGCGAAAACAAAATGGAGCCAGGGTCAGACCTGACTTCCGCATAGAGGAAGTTCTCTTTAATGCCAGTAAAAGGCCAGTTCCCACGAGCGAGAAGCTGGAGCTAAGATTTATTCTTTTCAAGATTTCATTTCTTCCAAGGTCATTTGGTGATGGCAACAGACCTGACAGACTGACGTCTCTGAGACATGCCCTTGGGGCCAGCCAGCCAGACCTCTGTGAGCACATGAATTATGCTAGTGGCAATGGGGAAGGGCACGCGGCTCTCCTGACGTGAGCGTGTTGTGCGGGGGTTATCACACTCTCACACCCACATTTCATCAGCGCATTGCCAGGTATACAGTGTGAGCTCGCTTCACGTTTCTCAAGGCACAAGTGGAATGCCGCCAGCACCTGAGGATCCCGTGCTTATTTCCGAAGTGTTTCAGCAAGGGAACACTGCGTGTTTGGCGAATGGCTTGAAGTGTTTTCACGGCGCCACGGAGTACGCGCAGTCCCTATGTTGTAGGGTGCATTTGGTCAGGCTTGGCAACTTCCTAGCTCCTATTTCCCAGGGGGTTGGGTGGAGATGGGAGTTATACCAGAGGCAGAGTCTCCAGGAAAAGGCAAGCACAGTATGCACACGTGTGATTCTACTCCTGTGCTTCCTAGATCATGACAGAACACCTGGTAGAGGCCAGAGAAACTTCACTGGAGCTGAAGGGAGCAGCTGACAGCTAATCGCACTTGAACCAGCGGCCGGCTGCTTTTCTCCAAACTTCAAATGGGTGGTTCCTCTTAACCCCTGAGGTTAGAACGTCACATTGTAGATGAGGACCCTAAGGTCTATGGGGCTCTTAGTGCATGGCGAATGGACTAGATAGAGCTAGCTTCCAGAGACCGGCGTGACTAATACTCAAGCTAGGTAGACTAGTGTGCTTGGTGATCAAACCTTTATCCCCCACATCTCTGGCAACAGACACCAAGCCCGATGTGGTGGAGGCAGACAGAATGGGTTTCTGCTCCAGGGAGCTGGGACGATGAGGCAAGCAAATGCCCGCCTCCCTTGCTCTCATACTCTCTGCTCTCATTTATCTTCCTGTGGTCACTGCTGATTGGGAACAAAACTGGTGGGCCTCGCATTCTCAAAAGACACTATCTAGCTGAAACCTGGAGTCAGAAGTCTGGATGTATCCTTTCCGTTCCTCTCTAC
Source organism: Microtus oregoni (assembly GCF_018167655.1). Lineage (NCBI taxonomy): Eukaryota > Metazoa > Chordata > Mammalia > Rodentia > Cricetidae > Microtus > Microtus oregoni. Next base: position 12,759,024 of record NW_024543086.1, read on the forward strand.
TCCCTTCCCACCCACTTCCTTCACCCCTAAACTTGCATAAACAGAACCTATGCATATGTTTCACAATTTTACAGCAGCTTCCTGGTCCAACGTTTTATGTCAATCTTTTTCCTGGCCTGCATGCATCACCCACTGAATAAACCCTGCACCCTTTCTCTTTAGACATATCAGAACGCTACGTTATTCTGCAACTCCAGCCAGACGAAAGTCCATTTCTGGTCTTGTCAGTGGAGCGACATGGTGGTGTTATAGGAGGGGGCATTTGGCACGTGTGTGATTATGTTTCCTTCAAAACAGGTCTGCCACGGGATACTTGCAAAACGGAGGAACCCTGATGACCGAGCAAAGGCAGCAAGCCAGGAGGGAGCCCAGTTTGCACTTCACTGTGAGCCTGCAGACGTGCACTGGCTGGGGACGGCCGCCTATTAAATGCATTTTCATTTTAATCAAGGTGAGAGCAGTCTGTAGTTAGCAGGAATCGCTCTCAGTAGTATCGTTAGGTTATAACTGGCAGACCTCGGCAGTGGAGCTGCTGACCCATTTTAATGAAATGATTTTGCAATTAGATTCGATGGACTAATGTGTTCTCTCCAGCATTTCCTCCCCCCCTGCTGTTTTGTTATTGCCCTGGTTTGTAATAACGAGGGGGTCGGAGAGTGATATTTTATATGAGTGGGAACCAGAAATGTTAATAACAGCGTATGTACATAACCGAAAAAGTTCACTTCCCAGTCAGAGCCAGCCCGAAATGCCACCTCCGTCACTTCATATTTCATTACGGAAGCTACCCAGGGTGCCTCGGAGCCATTTGTTATGCCTAATGCTCATAACTACCCAAAAGTATTTTTAACTTTTCCCGAGCTTTAAAAGTCAATTTCAATCTCAATGCGTATTTGTCACTGCCAGAAATACTTCAGAGGAGAGGACCAACTGAAATGGGTTGAAGCTCCTCCTCCTTGGGGTGAGCTCAGATGGGAGGGATCTCGTAGGGTTTGGAGACAGGCCATAAAGGTCGATCCCTGCTGGAGTGGGCCTCGGAGGAGCCGACATCACCTAGCTTTTGCCTGCCTCTGCCCTTGGAGACCTCTTCCCCACCTGTGGACATCTCAGAACGACAACACGCGGTACACAGTCATAGACAAACTTTAATAGGCAGAGGTTGGGTGAAAGGTGAAAGTCGACAGCAATTTTTTAATCTTATTTTATTATATAGCCTTGTTCTACATCTGTGTCTGGGAGGGGAGTGTGAAGCATCTCAAGTTCATCGTTATCTGGTCAGTAGGGGAAGCCAGCGTATGTGTCCAGAGTTCTCCTCCTCTATCCCAAGCCCCCCCAAGATGGGTGAGATGAGGAAGAACCTTAGAAAGAGGAGCTGGGGTGCGAGTGTTCAAAGGTCTGTCAGGGCTTATCAGCTTGAAAAGAAGGAAAGGGACAAGTCACGAGTGTGAACGGAACAAGGACACTGCACACATAGAGACGATACAGACATCCATTCCTAGGCCATGCTGGGGGAACCAGACATCTGTGGTCGAGAAACACTAGCTGTTTTAGAACAAGTGTGGCTATCATTTGGGCATGAAGCTGTCCCTGTATCTCAGTCACCTGCCTGAAAACAGAGGGAGAACCCCCTGATACAGCCACATGCCTACTGCCAAAGCATCGTGGAGATGCTGAGGAAGGGTGCTATCACGGACTCATTCCCAAAGGCCTGGCCCTCGCCTGAGGTGGGCAGTGCTAGGAATGCCTCCTCTGCAACAAGGGGAAGGATGCTTCTCCATGTAGGAGGGTTTGCTTGTACCCATGGTATCTTGTATGGTCCTGTTGTAAAAGAAGGGCCACTTGGACAATGCTTTCTTTCCTTTTTACTCAAGTCATTTCTAAGAGCAGATGTAAGCTGGAAAGAGAAGGTGAAAACCACCTCCAACTCCATATCAGTTCAAGTCAAAGTTTCCCAAAATTTTTCTTCACAGGCAAAGAGTGTCCAGAAGAGAAAGGGCTTGACAGCACTCAGGCAAAGCACAGCCAGTTGGGAGCTATATTACCCTGGGTCAGGTTAATAGCCTGTCTCAACACCTTTCCCAAGGACAATGGCACGGGGTTTTGATCCTACTTCATGTTCTGGCTTTGTGGGAGCCTGGCCAGTTTGGATGTTCACCTTCCTAGACCTGGGTGGAGCGGGGAGAACCTTGGACTTTCCACAGGGCAGGGAACCCTGACTGCTCTTCGGACTGGAGAGGGAGGGGAAGAGGAGTGGGGGGAGGGGGAGGGGTGGGAGGAGGGGGAAGGGAAATGGGAGGCTGGGAGGAGGCGGAAATTTTTTTTTCAATAAAAAAAATAAAATAAAATAAAAATTAGGGTGATGGTGTCAAGCATCCAGAGCCTGACCAATAGTAAGAACTCTATGTATGTTCAAAAGGTCAGCGGGACTAATAGGACACTCATTACTACTCATCAGTTCCTGGGGCCCTTCTCTGAGTCTCCATCAGAGAGAGGAGATAGTTAGAACTACACAGCCTGGTGGCCACACAGAATTTGGCTCCTACCGTTACATAGGGGTTTATTTCCACCTTAGTTCTTACTCATGGAGTAAGACACAGGCTTCAGCACGAACCTGCAACAAAGTCTTCTGGTTACACCAGGCCCAGGATTTATCAAGAGACAAATTAAAGAGAAGGTGCCAAGATCCCTCTCTCTGTCGTCAGAGACAGCCATTGTCTGCACAGACCTCTCCTGGCCACTGACACGGCACCAGATGAAGGGTCCCCCACCTCCATGTTAATTGTGCTCCAAGGTTAAGAAAACGTGTTGGACACCGGGTTTCAGCAGGATCTATAGCTAAGCATTCACGAGGGGTGAAAGCTGGGGTCAGAAGGAGACCCAGTTCAAGTTCAAGGTCTCAGGCCCGGGTTGCTTCTATCTGTTCTCATGCTTACATTCGTTTCAAATGAAGTGCATGCCAAGAGAGGTGCTGGTCAAAGTCATGAGCAGGATGACCGATCCTCTGCATTAGCTACCACTCAGTGACCTTGTGCTGGGAGTCTCCCATGAAACAATGGGGCCTAAGCCGTAGGGACACACGTCTTCTTCAAATGGGGAGTTGGAACCTGGCTGTCACTCCTGGAATCACATGAGACCAGATCTTGGGGGGGGCACAGTGACTTCCTTTGCATAAGATTTGTGGGATACTCTTAGCATGGCCCCAATGGTTTTTTTTTTTTTTTTTTTTAATAAACCCCTGTCACCATATCCCTGACTCCTTCAGGATTACAACCCCCATCCCTCTGGGAGTCAAGACTGGGAGAGGAGGGTCTGGCAGGTGTGGTGATCCAGAGCAGAGAAGAGTCCAGCGGTGGTGGTGGTGGCGGCGGCCATGCTGCAGGAGAGAACGGTGCTTTCCGCGGTGCTTGACAGAACCATGTTCCGTTTCCATCGTTCCACCACATGGTTAGATCAAGCACAAAGGAAAGCCCCGCGGCAACTGGTCAGAGTCAAGGTCAGGAAGCAGGCATCAGAGAGAGGACAGGAGCTCAGAGGAAGCAGCGTGGAGAAGCAGGAGCCAGAGCAGGCCTCCACTGAGCGGGATTAGTACCAGTAGTGCGTTCCACTGGATCCTGCCAAAGACAGGGGCCCCACCTCCCTGTGCCCTGCCCCAGGGAGACTCAGTAGGACAGAGGGACAGAAGGGAAGCCATCAGACACTCACAGCCAGGAGCATCCTGGCAGACAACACACCAATGACATATTGACCCCGGACTGAGCCTGTGAAGCCTACCCTGTCCCACCGTGTGATCTGACAGGACAGGAAAATCAGCAATGCATCTTCTCACGCTTTGCGACACAGGGCCGACCCTGCAGCTGAGGGCCCTCGTGGCAGTCTATGGTCTTTAAGAAAAAGCGATTTCCCATAGTTCTCAATGATCTAGCATAGCATAACCTCCTCTTCAGGCAAAAGCACCCTTTAGCATCCCACAGCTCGGAGGCTCCTGAGTACCTTGCAGGAACCTCAGACCCCTTGGGCTGATAGCCAGTTCACCCGCAGATGGTTTGAAGGGTAGAGGGGGAGTGTAAAATTAAAACCACACATTCTCAGTCAGATACAGAAGGGGGACTCAGTGGAGCCGCAGGATTGGGAACGAGACACTGGCAGTCACCATGGTCAGAGAACACAGTCACGAAAGTCGGGCTAGTGTACGGACGTTAAAGGCTGGCTTCTGAAAACGGGTCTTTGTCAGAGTAAGACAAAGAAGGAAAGGTCAAGAGAACCCATTGATTAGCTGGAGGATAAGATATCTAACTTTAGGATCCTTCTGGTTTCTATACCCCTTCTCTGGCTGGGAATCATGGGAGAGGATGAGGTAGACCCAATCTGGTGGTCTTGTGTGCCACGGACCCAACCTTTATCTGCCATCTTTTATATGTTCTTTCTACTTGGCGTCAGGCTTGAGTTGTGCATATCTCAAAGAAATAGAGCCATAGCCAGGTGACACCTGACCTCTGACAGGCCGGACGGGTCACTCTCCGCTACCATATGTTCTGAGGACTGGTCCAGTGACAAGATGTTCTCAGCATCTCAGCACTCTGTGGGTTGTTGTCTGCAATGATGGTCCAGTGAGATACTATAAACCCGTGTCCTTGCCTAGCGCCATTCATCTCTCTCCTTGTCCCCATCTTACAGACTACAATAATAGTAATGTGGGCTCTACTGCTGGTAAGATGGGCCAGTATGTGGCATGTGCTACCAAGCCTGGTGACGTGAGTTCGATCTCCAAGCTCCAGATAGTGGAAGAACAGACTCCTGAAGGTTGTCCTATGATCTCCATACTTCTGCTATTCCTTGTTGCGCCATGCTCTCTCTCTCTCAACAAGTAAAATGTAATTTATAAAGTTCCTTCTGGGTCTTCTTCTTGCTTTGCTTTTCTAAAAGGACATGGAAGGTCCCAGAGGCAAATGAACTGGAATCTTCCTAGTATGCTAAAATCATTATAGTGTCTTAGGTTGTGTCTAAAAAAAAAAAAAAAAATCACAGCCTGGACTTTTTTTTTTTTTTTCTGCTGTGGTTCTCAATTTTGTTTCTAGAGTGGACTGGATGAACTCTGAAATCTCTAAAGTGCCCCTGAGCGATACCCAAAGAGTCCTGTCCTTTCCAGAAGAATGGCTTCTCCCTAAAGGGGCCAGCCTGACAGAAGACAGGCAGTGTCCTCCAGCTGCCAAGTGCTCCCCAGGTGGGCCTGTGCTGAAGGACTTAATTGGCTGTTAGATCACCCCTGGTGGGCAGCATCCACTCCTAAACAGATCTCGGTCCAGGGCGATGGATGCAGCTGATAGAGGCAGAGCAAAGAGGCTGGGAAGCCAGATGCCCTACCCAGGGAGAGGCTGTGTGCACTGCAGAAACGGCCCTCAAATGGGCTCCTAATCACATCAGCCGTCTTTTCAAGGGGGCTGCTTTTAGGGGAAAGTAAAACACAGAGTTATTATCTGTCAGCTCGAGTCTGTGTCATCTGCCACCCCTCCCCTCTCTGGAGCTTTATGGAAACACAAATCTTCAAGGCTATGGGTTCTGTATTCCCCAAAGCCAAGGTACGGGTCCTGGTGTTTCTCAAAGCCAAGGCTTTTGCAGCTCAGTGGCAACCTTGCTGCTTTCCCCCCATGGCTATATAAAAGCATACCAAATGTTCTAAGCCAAGCTCATGTGGACTCTGGACATCACTACCTCTACAGGAATAGGCTTTCCACTTAGTATTTTTTAAAATGTTATTTTAGACAAAGTCAGCTCAAGAGTTCTGCCCTCTTCTCCCCATTTCTTTATCCTTGCCACCCATTTCTGCCCCGCATAGGAAGCCAGGATCCTGTAAACACCAAGGTAGATGGGTAGACATTGGTACAGTGAGATTTCAAATCTAGCTTTATTGTTTCCCAGTTCCAATGTCTATTTCTCGTTCCCTACTCTGTTCTTTCTGTACACATCACCCATACCTTGCTACCTGTCCTCGCCTCAGTTAACGCTAGGTCCCTGCCATGACTAATATTATAGGGCACCAGTCGCTGGATCCAGTGTCACCTACATCCCTGTACTGCCACTCAAGGTTGAGGCTCAACTTGAGGCCTTGGGGCGTGGGCAAGACACTCCTGAGACTGAGGGCCGCAGACGGCAGGTGGCTTCCTGCCCTCCTCTGATTTCAGCGACCCTTTTAACAGGAACTACTAACTGGCCAAGCTAATTAATTCAGACCTGAGTCGGCAAAGGCACAAGAGGAAACAACACTGGGGGTAGTCATGAGGGAAGCCTTGGGAAGGACTGGTCTGTTACAGAGGACACTTGCTGCTGGAGGGGGACTTTCTTCTCAGAGATGCGACCAGACTTAGGGAGGAATCTAAAGACAGTGCTTGGGCGTTAGAAGTGGATCCAGAAGACTAGGAAGAAGGCAACTCAAGCAGTTGGACAGCCTCCCTCCTAGATATTAACAGTGTCAAGGAGAAAGCGATGAGGAGTCTGGTCCTGACCCTACTGGTTGAGGTTGTGGTGCGTGGGTGACCCTTCACTTTGGAGCCCTCAGCTCCCTCTGCTCTCGAGCGGGATCTCACCAGCTGACCTCAAGCAGCTATCAGAAGCAGCAAATCAAAGCACAGTGCTCCACACAGGAAATTGTCTCTCTAGTCACCATGCTGGGGAAGGCAACAGACAAGGCCCTGACTGCCACAAAGTCCCTGCATCTCTCTAGACCCTCTCCAGGTATTTGCCTCTGCAAATAAAGTAAGACAAAAGGCTCGGGCTTGTCATCCCAGTGATACACACGACAGAATTTGACTAAAAGCACAAAGAACATGGTACAAGGAAGCCCAAATCTGCCTGCTGGTCTGCTGATGGCCAGTCTGCATGCTGGCACTGTTCCTGGGAGAACACACTGGCTGAACACTCTCTGGGATGATGGGAGCTCAGTTCTGGCTGAGATACACACTGTCAGGGGCAGCTCACCCTCTCTCAGGACCTCCTGCTGTGGGTTTATCAGTCACAGTGCACAGAGGACAGTTCTGATCTTTTCCGGTAGAAAAAGAGAAAAATGAAATGACGGCTAACTGCTCGCTCAAGCGGTCACTGGTCAAGGAGACCACCTTCCTTTCCAAGGTGGGCTGTGAATTCTCTTGCCATTCGTCTCCCTGTCCTTCCTGGGTGGGGGAGGGAGGGAGACAGTCTCTAGACGAGCTGGGCATGGGAACACAGGGCTTCTCCCCACAGCCTGCTGTTTCCCGTATCATCAGAGAACAGCCATCTGCTTCAAGGAGATAGGGAAGGTGTTTGTGAAACCTGTAACCCAACCCATTATGGCTGAGGGCTGTACTAAAGCATGGCTGCAGCCCGGCCTGGGCTGTATATTTCTGTGCCATTTGGGGAATCGGCTTCAGAGACGACAAAATAAATCTTGGCCTTCTTTCAAGCCCACGTGTGTGAGTGAAGGCTGCCCAGTCTCCAAGCTTCTAGAAAACTCCTCCTGGACTGTGCCTGGGTTCTGTTTCTCCCAAGCCGCCTGCCCCTCCCCCATGCTTTTATTGTGTGAGTGTGTTTTATTTTAAATCCATAAGGTAATTGGTTTTCTGTAGGGCTAACTGAATTTCCCCAATTTAATTTGCAAAGATGCTCCCCAGGAGCCATTACAGCGCTCACTGTCCTCCAGATTGGATTATTGGCCTCTCTGGGGCTGCTGTATTTTGAGTCAGAAAGTGGGGCCCCACTCCAGTAACCTGATTACCTGAGCAGCGGAACTTCTTGCTTTTGATCTGGCTGATGCGCTTGTTGGCCAGCCGGCGTGGGCTGCTGCAGCGGGCCCCACTCGTCTCGATGGGGTTGTCCTGAAGGTAGTCAGCCAGCCACTTCAAGTGGCAGTCGCAAACAAATGGGTTTTGAGCTAAGTGGCTGAAAGAGGGACAGGGCTGTTAATTGGGGGTGACCTGCGGCACCTTGCTTCTCTACCACCCTGCTTTGGGCTGCACCCTAGCGAACTGGTGTTGCTAGTAACCTGGTGTTGAGGCTCTGCTCTCGGAGAGGACTCAAAAGGGGGGGGGGGGCAGTGATCTGCTGCCAGCTGTCTGCCAAAGGCAGCACAGATGCAGCCAACATCTGGTCTGGGCAATCAGCCTCCCAGCTCTCCCCTCTCGGGGCAGGACCCACTGCTGACTGGCTCCACTTCACCCATGCCAACTCTGGGGGGGCAACGCCAGGTGAGAGCTTCAGAGTTTACACGTAGAGTAACATGCATCTTATTTCTCCAAGCTTGGTGATGCCAGGCACATAAGGCAGCTAGCATAGCGACTGGTGAATGATGAGCGTTCCATATATAGTAGTGGGTATTGTCTCTGTTCACCTTAGCATTATAGGAGTACCACGGGCATTGCCTCCTCTGAGCACCAAGAAAACCTCCACAGCACTAAGCACGGAGCTTCGCACGTGCTCGGCATTCAATCACAAGCAGCTGCTCCCATTCTATATTGGTTCCTGCCTCTCACTACTAGGAAATAAGGGCCAGATGACTTCCAGGGGTTCCAGGAGACCCCTGGGCTCATTGCGGGCCTGGAGCTGGGGCTGAAATCTGAGGTTGGAGCTGCCAACCGACCACAGACTGAGATCTGTACTCATTTGTTTACCCACAGTATTTACACACACCAGCAACCCTTGGGAGTTGAGTTCTGTATGCATAAAGTATGTCCGGAAAGCTTTTATCAGAGGCTTGGCTTTGCGGGGTGCAGGAAGCTTCCAGAAGGAGGGGATGGAGTCTCACGGATATGGAGACTGCTTAGGACACTGCCATGGCTACCGTGCTTATGAGCATAGCTCGCAATCCTGCATTGTACTGTCTGTGACCTTGAGTAAGCAGCACCTCACTCTTTTTGGATGTCTCACATAGACTCTGGGGGTGAGGGTGGCATCCTCCTGGGTTGCTGTGAGGCTACATGTCCTAAAGAGAGATAAACCCCCAGCACGGCTAGACCCTGCTGGGATGCTCCACACAGGTAAGTGCTTTGAGCTCCATCTCCCATCCCTGCTGCACGTGCTAGAAATCCTCCCACAGGGCCTCAGGCCACTCTCGTTTTGGCGGTAGGGGTCTGCCGCTGCAGTACAGTACAGGGCAGTGTACTTACAGGGTCTGGACGGACTGCAGAGGAGCAAAGAGCCCCTTGCTGATCGTCTGCAACTTGTTGTCATACAGAGAGAGCAGGTTGAGGTTCTGCAGGTCCTGGAAGGTGTTCACCCGCAGACAGTTGATCTTGTTGGCGTTGAGGAGGCTGTAGGCAGAAGAGACGCTCTGGTCACTGCCAGTGGAGCAAGGGCTGGCTACACCTGCTGTGACCACTGGAAAGTGGCCATCCCTCATCCCTGTGGCCTTGAGTTTCTGCTGCAGCCCAGAGAAACAGAGGCCACTTCTGGTGGCTTCCTAGACCCTCCTCACTTTGCCTCCATCACCATGGATGCTGTGCTACGTATCCTACCATCACACCTGCCCCTGGCCTTGTCTTGCAGCCTTGGAGAAAAGTTGCGAGTAGAGCCCAGCACTGCATTTTTTTCTGCTTTAGAATGCAGAGCTTCCAGGAATCAGAAAGGGTAAAAAAAAAAAAATCATTTGGTACCATTATTGTAAGGCATTAGTAGATGGAGTCAGGACAATTTTTGATTCAGAGAATTCCTTGGAGCTTGTTTGGGTCACTGACTTCATTGGAAGTCTGATGAAAGTTATAGGCCATCCTCTCAGGGAGGAAATGTGTCCATGCGTAGGCACACACACACACACACACACACACACACAAAAACAAACAAACAAACGAACACCTTTCTCACCTTTATCATAACCTCATACCTTTATCTGCTGTGGAATAGAATATCTGTTTAAGTCAAGGTGTGGTGCATTTGTTTGTGTTGTGGATAATTGTTTAACAATGTAAAGGTGTGTTGCTTTTGTTTATGTCGCATTTGTTTAACTATGTAAAGATGTGTTACTGTTTCACCTTGCTTGCCTAACACACCTGATTGGTCTAATAAAAAGCTGAAGAAAAAAAAAGCTAGCTAGAAACAAGCCTAAAGCTAAGGCTGAACATTCATAATAATAATAATAAGTCTCTGTGTCATGATTTGGGGGCTGGCAGTCCAAGAAGATTGCTATGTCCATCCATTACCCTCCAGCCCCACTGGACAGCTGCTGTTCCTCAGGCATTCTATGGTTGACCCTGAGTCCTTTCTATAACCCTTTCCAGAAAGGCTGGACTCGCAGCTCAAATGGCTTCTCCTCAGGGAGACTTGCCCCAACCCTCTCACCTGCAGGGAGGGCTGCCCTGACCTTCTCTCCCTCCTCAGGGAGGGCTGCCCTGACCTTCTCTCCCTCCTCAGGGAGGGCTGCCCTGACCTTCTCTCCCTCCTCAGGGAGGCCTGCCCTGACCCTCTCTCCCTCCTCAGGGAGGCCTGCCCTGACCCTCTCTCCCTCCTCAGGGAGGCCTGCCCTGAACCCCTTCACCCTCAGCAGGACCCTGAAATCCCATTATCGCCTCTCACAGCCCTATACAATTCCTTTCTGCCACTCACCTCAGTCTGTAACTTGAGGATATTGGTTAGTTTTCTTGTTTGCCCTGTGTGTGATCTACGTTAACACAAAAGTAATCTCTTTAATTTCTCCATTCATTACTTGTGTTTATCTTTCATTAGGGCACATAACCCATTTTCATATGCAACATCAGGGGTGTCTTTCCTTGAAGGCAGCTCTGATCTGGGTTCAGCTTTTCTACCCACAAAGGGACCCTTTCTGATACAGCTCTTTGTACTGTCCGCTCCTTCACAGAACGACATAGGAAGTGGGCGAGACACTGGTCCAGCAGATGCTCTGAGCGTCACAGGCAAGTTTCAGGATGCAGAGCTGCTATGTTGGACAAATTTGGGTGTTGAGCATTTCCCTTATAACTCTGGACTGACTGGTTGTGCCCTTGAAACTATGGTGAAATCCTTTCTCCTTCCTTCTTGAATGAGAGGGAAAGAAACCAAAGAGTAAAAATGTTGAGATTTTAAATATCAGTTCTCATGGCAGACTTAGATCTAGCTCCATTGGTGGTGACTGACCCGGAATTCGGAACAGGACCTGGGATTCAGAACAGACCCGTTTGCTTCAGGAGTGTCTATGTATCAAAGTCCATAGGGACCGGAGTTAGTGCCGGTAGAGCTGCCCCTGGGTACCAACCTCCCCGCCCCTGCTGGAAGCCCACCTCCCTTGCAGTCTCCTGAGTGTTCCAGGTGCTGGCAGGCAGCTGTGGCCATGACAAGCAGAAGAAGAACTGCCTGTTTAATCTGGCTAATCACAGGCAAGGTCTCTGGGGTCCACACAGATGTCCTCCCGCCTCAGAGTGGGGAAAAGAGCTCACGTTGCTAGAATACTCTTTGTTTTCCAGAATGCTTTCCCGACCCCCTGTTATTCTGGCTGTAACCTGGCCAGATGGGCAGCGCCACCTCACAGTTACAGGCGAAGAAACTGAAGCGGAGTCCGAGGGCTTTGCTCAAGGTCAGGACAGGAGAGTTTCCCAGGCATCATGATAACCAGGTCTCTGGGGGTTCAGCTGCTTCTTTATGGATGCTTTATCTACTCCACCCATCTGCCCATCCCCTCCGTAACCCCCCTACTCCCAATTTCCTGTGATTTCTGTATTAAATTGTGGTCAAGGTCAATCTAGGTGGGGACATTTGAAGGAGGCAGATATGAGCAGAAAACAGCCTAGTCACCTGTCATATACAGTTTTTATTTTACTTTTAAGTTTTTAATTAGTTAATGAATGAATGAATTTTGAGGGGAGACAGGGCCTCATTATGTAGCTCTGGCTGTCTTAGAACTCTCTATGTAGACCAGGCTGGCCGCAGACTCAAAGAGATTCGCCTGCCTCTGCCTCCTGAGTGCTGGGATTAAAGGTTTGTGCCAGTAGGCTTGGATATTTTATTTTTTAAGTAATTGTAAACAATTTGTTCTAAATATTGATATTCAAGGCCTCTGAGAGCACCATCTTGTCAGAAATGTGAAACTATTCCATAAAGATACCAGGATGGCTTAGCCAATGGCCTGAGAACCCCGTCTTTCCTCCCATTTTACAGTAAGACCTCTCCGTGTGTCAGAAGTTAGGAATGTTATGTAACACACACACTACACACACATACACTCACTCACATACTACACACACTACACACACATACACTTATACATACTACACACACACAACACACACATTCACTCACACATACTATACACACACACACACAGAGACGCACACACACACATATACTCGCTCACACATACATTAGATCTTTGCTTTTTCTTAGAAAACAAATCTCAAAGCCCCTGGCAATGGCTCTGGTGTTGGCAGCTATGCAGTGGACATATTCACAGGCAGGATGTATGTTCTCTGCCACAGTCTTCATGCCTCCCTACTGTGGACCCTTCTCCCCTGAAGCTTCCTGGCTTGAGAAGGCTTTTGGACTTGACACCCTAGTCCAGATTCATGAGTCCAACAGCGATACTTGGTTCTGAGAAGTATTTGATTCAGACAAGGAAGACGGCTCTACAGACAGAGAAGCAGCAACTCTGCCCTACATGTAGAGTCTACCTAGACTGTGCGGATCTTGGCAATACTTATTCACCAGGTCCAGCTTGGCTTCCTTGCTCGCCTGGGTGCTCCTTTGTCTCCTGCTGCTCCTACATCTCTCAGCATGAGATGTTCTTGCAAAGAGGTGAAATAGTAAAACAACTCAGGCTGGCCGAATTACTAAGAAACATAGCTCAAGGTGCAGCGCTCACGAAACAGGGGGCAGAAGAAGACAGAGAAGGGCGCAGTCTCTTGGACAGTCATCCTCTACCAGCTGCTTGGCGCCCCCAGTCACAATGAGGAGGTGTCGGGAGAGATAAAAATTAAGCTGCTTATGGAGAATTAGACGCTGCGGATGGCCTTCTGAACTTCAGCACCGGCAAGATAGAGCAGCCGGCCTCTGCTCTTTCTCTTTGCGGGGAAGAAGACTGGCTGCCATAAAAGGAGCTCTGAGTTATCTGGTCATGGGCAAGAGATGAGGGCATTTGAGAAGCACCAAAGGAAGAAGAAGAAGAAAAAAAGACTATAGACTCAGCAACCCTTATCTAAAAGGCTTGGGACCAGAAGTATTTGGAATTTCAGACTGTGGACTATTTGTGTATGTATAATGAGAGAGCTGAGGGAACCCAAATCTATCTTTATTTATGTTTCATACACACCTTACATACAAGGCCTGCAGAACCTTTTCTATGACGGTTTTGCATGCTTTTTTGTTTGGTTTTGTTTTTGGCTGTGTGATCTGTCATGTGAGTTTAAGCATGGACTTTCCCACCTGTAATGTCATACAGGCGACCAGAAAGGTTCGGATTTCAGAGCGTTCGGGCTTTTTGAATTAGGGATGCTCAAACTGTACCTGCAATGGACTTTTAGCAATTGGAGGACGGACATGGGCTCGTTTTAAACCTCTTTCTTTGGAGGAAAGGCCTCTACAGTATTTGATCCGAGTTGGTCCATCCTCCTTTGAGGATCAGTAATGTAAATAGTTTTAGAAATGATGGCAAGAAGGCTGTGTCATCTGTGGTGGCCACACCCATGTGCCAAATATTTCCCACGCAACAGAGTTGCGATCACCTCGTCTTTCTGACAAGGAATCTGAGGGTCAGAACGACGACAGACTTGGTCAAGTTCCCCAACAGTGAGTAAAACCTCAGCCTGTGTGACTGCACAGCTCGCCTCCCATCCTCTGCCTGAAATCTACCCGCGTTTTCTCTTATCTGAACCGCTAATCTCTGGTTATGCCTAGCTTTGCTAGCCTTGAGATGTATGGGGTACACTTTGGGTAGACAGAGGCCTGGTTGGGTCTAGGAGACCCTGTTTGTTTCTTGGGAGGAGGGCGGCAACTCAGTTTGGCATATTCACCCTAGTGTAACTCAGAGAAGCTGGCAGTTTCTGTATCTTGTAGTTTTGTGAGGCTGGGGTTCCATGCTCAGGGCTAGCTAGGTGCTGGTGAGGGAGATGGTGTTCATGGCTCTTTATTCTCCTCCCTAAGAAGTTTCCCTGCATTCTGGGATGACCAAGAGACAACAGCATCCTCTATACTTGGGATGTTCATTTGCATCATTCCAGAGGCCTCTTTCCCAGCTGCAAACACTGACCCCTCAACTGTACACAAGTGTCCTCAGAGCAGAACTAACTCTGGAGCTTCCCGGCCAACCTACTAAAGGGACCTCAGGAGCCATGCGCATATCAAGGGGCTGACGAGGCGATGTGAATAGTAACCTGACAGATCAGTCCACACTAAGCCCCCGTACTGACACCTTACAACTATCTAATCCTCCACAGCCCTCCACAGTAACTGCTGTCTCCACTTTCCAGACGACATTGTGAGGTCTCAAAGACATAAAATAATGGAGTAGCGTTCCCTGACCTGCGGATGGTCCGTTAGTCTAACCACTGTGATACCCAACCCCTCACTAAGACGAAGCAGGAGTCACCAAAGGCTAGGAGGAGGCGGAGGCAGACTTCCCCATCAAACTTAGTGATGATTTCGCAATAACAAACCAAGAAGAGCCATGTTCCCATTGGAGGACTGAGAGGAGAGAGGCGCACCAGATAGTGGGTGTGTGTATTTGCACGTTAGCCCCGAGACAGGCTTCCACCCCCTGCTCGTTGGAGCACTTTGGATTTGCACATATGTTTTATGTCAAGAGGCATTAGTCCCCCCCCCCCCCCCCGCACCCCAGACTACCCAACATAAAGATACTGCTGGGAGATAATCCTCTCCAGAAACAGACACCTCTGGGAGAAGCAGGGTTGGAGACACAAAGCCAGAGCTTAGTAGGGGAAGGAAATACCCCAAGTCAGGTATGGAAGCAGTTCTTATAACTCATGCCCTGCTAGGGGACTGGCCTGGCCTGTCAGAAAAGACTAAGACAATCTCACTGCTAGAAGCAGCTTGCAGCCTCATTTGTTCAGGGTTCAAATGGTAGGAGGGGGTGGAGCGTGGGGGAGAAGATGGGCCCCTTGAGATCTGTGAAGAAGAGCGCAGTCTCTCTCCAAAGGCTGCTGACGCCCCACCGATAGCCACTACCCTTGCTCATATCCTATCCTCACAGGCCTTTACTGCAGGGTTTGGAAAACACTAACATCTGGAGTTGGGTTTAGTGATAAATTGCATTAAAATCACCTTGGCAACTCCAGCCGGCCACATGTTGGTTCAGCGGCCCAGAGCTATCAGTCTGGGTTGTATTTATCTTCTCTACACCTGCCCCAAGGTCTGTGGAAAGAGGTGGTCGCCTTACTCCTCCTTTTTATGGAGTGTTTGCCACAGATGCCAAGACCAGACTCCAGAGAGTGCAATGTCTTCTCAGAAAACCAGCATCAAGCGAGAGTGCAGCGGGCTTTCCAAGAGAAGGGCTGAAGCTCTTTCAGGAACCCCTGCCCCCTGGGAGACAGGAATGAGCCCAGCCAGAACAGCAGCATCACGAACTTCCTTTTCCTGAACCTGCGCATCAGTTTCTGTTTCACAAACATGTGCACGCCACGGATTCATGGGAGGAGAAATATAGTACCAACAGCCCCTGGCATGACCTTTTCTTTGGCTCCTTCAGGGGAGAACACTTTTTAAAGAAAGCATTATAAAGGCTCTCTGCCATTAAAATGTTCTATGTGTCTCCAGAGAGGTATTTGCTATTACACATGGGCATAAAGTATTAGTACGGATACCAATTAAGGGAGCTATTATGGCCCCCTGACTAAGCTGGGGGATCTCCAGGCATCTTTCTCTCATTAATACGCCTGTCTGCTCTTCGATGTCATTAGCATTAACCCTCTGTCACCCCAAGTTTCCTTATCCACTAAGTGTAACAGGACTAATCTCTTTTCACGTCCCTCTCGCCTATGAAATATGGGGAGCTAATTCTGACCTTCAGCAACTTGCTGACGCCAGATTGAGGAAGACATGACTGATTTCTAGTGCCACAGGACAGAGGCACTCTGGCCATGACCAGACTCCTCCTGGAGCTTGTGAATGGGCATGGGAGGAACTCGCCAACTCGCAAGGTGGCAGAGGTGACTCCTTCCTTCTCTCCGTTAATGGCTATGCTGTTGTCACAGGCCTTGGGTTGTCATGGTGATTCCAGACGGAACTGAAACAAAAGCATGCAGCATACAGCATCGCCATCCGGTGGCCTGTTTGGGAAACACGCCAGCCAATCTATCCACTCCAGTGACACAGGAAGGATTGAGAAGAGGCAAGGTTTTCCTAAGAGAATCAGAGGAGAGCTGCGACCCGGGGCCTAGAGCGAGGGCTATGACCTAGCTGCTGGGCAATCAAGTGACCCTGCCTAGCTCTACCTGCTCTGGCCCCTGTCACACAGGTACTGGGGTGATCACTTCCCTATGATTGCCACCTGGTGACTAATCAGGCCTTTAAGAAGAGAGAACTGTTTACACAGAACACTCCAGAACTCAAGGCTTTCCTGAGGAAATGCCAGATTCACACCAAAGGGAGGAATTCTTCCCATAAAAATGCACGGCTGAGCTGAGCTGTCTCTGCCGCAGGAGAGGACCTTTTTCTTCCCACCCAGGGTCATTTCTGTGTCCCTGGAAACATGAGCTCCTAGATTCCTGGTCTTAAAACTTATATATGAGCCATTAAGGCCAAGTTAACTAACCCTCAGTTCCCCAACTGTAAGATGGGGCTCGATCAAAATACTTCCTTGTAGCATTGTTGAGAAGATTAAACGAGATTATGCATCTGCCATTGCTTTAGCACCCGTCCTGGGCATCGTAACTACTCAATCACTGTTAGGTGCTCTGGGCGGCAGTGGCAGCAGCAGCAGCAGCAGCAGCAGCAGCAGCAGCAAAAGCAGCAACAGCAGCAGGCAGTGCATGTGAAGCTGCTTGTGAGGAGATGTGATCTATGTGGAGTGAAGGTGGGTTCACTGCTCTGTAATTGCCATGTTGGCTTGGCAAACTTCAAGAGCCTCCAATGCTTCTGTCTGCCTTCCAAGAAAACTGAACAACAGGTGCCATAACCTAGGCTGAAGGCATTCTGGTTTGGTTTCAAACCTCCTGGAGCAGGTTGAAAAGCCTCCATCTCTGAGGCCACTGTCCCCTCCTCCCTCCCGCCCAACTCCAGTGACTTCCCGAGGCATGCCATGTAATCAATGAGTGTTAAGTGAAAGCTCTTCTTTCCCCAGGGAAGGCTGGGACAGCACAGCTTGCAGATGCCCATCAGAGAAGGAAATGACAGCCCTCGCGACACAGACTGCCTTTCCTGCCTGGCAGACGATGGGCCTCTAAGCTACAAAGTGCAGCCTCTTAGGGCATGCCTACCTGCTGGCTGCCCACACAGGACCAGATGCCCATCACCTCAGATGTCCTAAGAGCTCAGGGGGTGGTGGTACAGGGAAAGCACTTAGGATTACATGCAGGTGATACTTTCTGCTCTAACCTTGGCTTCTCAAATCCCTCCCGGGTTCACACAAATTTCCCGGAAGCCAGGCTGAACAAGGAAGCTGATAGACTATCTCTCATCCTGAACAACGAAGGCAAAAACGACAAGTGTATCTTTACTCAGGCAATGGCTGCTGGTACCGAACGCGTTTAGGATTAATTACACGGAGGTCCGCCAGCTACTCAAAAACATCTGAGGGCAATGAAAACAGACTTCTGAGTTTCTTAGAAATGAGGGTTGAGGTTCAGTTTAAGAATGAGCTTTTCAACTTCCAACTGTGCAGCGAGAACTTATCGCAGAAGCCATCAGTGAAGGGGAAGACAGGCAGATTTGTCAGAAAAGCCATGTTGGGACTGCGGCACCAGCTGGGACATCTATACTCATGTGTTATGGTTTAGGAACTCTATATGTGTGTGTGTGTGTGTGTGTGTGTGTGTGTGTGTAGGCTCACTTGACCTGTGATCTTGGATGTTAAACTAAGGATGTAACCCTCAGGAGGATTCAGAGGACAACATATCAAGTTCAGGGTCAACTCCAGGACAGCTAAAACTTGCCTGGAGAAGTCTCCCAGCATGCCTAGGATAGTGTTATCAGTGCTGATCACCTGTCCAAAGGACCATGGCAAGCAGATTGCCAAGGTTGCCTGGCTGGGTATATCCTGACCTGGGCATATTTGGAAGGATGGCAGCTAAGTCCAGAGCAAGCAGGAAGGGAAGGGGGCACAGAATAAGCAAGCACAAACATTCACTTGGTCCTTGTTAGTGTCACAGTAAGTGCCAGAAAGAAAATATCCAGGTCCTCTAGGCATGGAAGGGACATTTCCACTTTGGGATGAACCAATCACTCAAGAGAGAGGGAGGAGGGGGGTGGAGGAGACAAAACTCCCAGTGACGGCCCGGGAGTCAAAGCAGATGCAATTTCCCAGTCATCCAGGGTATTCTAATCAGAGCCTTCTTATCAGACTATCTGCAGCCAAATGAGGAGAAATCCAATCTACAGCCTGCTGAACCCTAAATTCGATCTAATGGGGACCTGCTTTCCAACTGCTCAACAGCAGGCCAGAACCAGAGATGACGGACTCTGGCTCTGCCTGCGGGTTCTTTCTGGAAAGCAAGCCAGCCTGAGTTGTGTCAACTCCTGGTCTCCACAGAGGGAGAAGCATTGTCTTTACCCCCTAGCTAGTCAATTCCATCTGCTCAAAGTGGTGCTGTTCAGCTGGCCTGTCTTTCAAACCCAGGGAAGGGGGGGCTTGCAACCTCCTGACTGCTGTCAGCTTGTAGCAGGGACACATTTCCTTTGTTTAAAAATATGCTGGTCTAAGAGTTTTTGATACACACCGTTCACAGTGCTCGGCACTTTGATGTCCAGTCCGTCTCTCCTTAGTGGAGAGGGACATGACCTGTTCCTTTCAGCGTCTATCATAAAAGGCCATTCACACCAGCCTGGCTGGCCAAAGCACCCCTCTCCCGTACCCCCACCTCCAGGCATTTGCTATTGTTATTCTGTGGATTAATGGCTCCAGTTAACCAGTGGTAACTTAGTTTCTCTGCTAGGAGCAAAGAACAGCATCTGTGAAACACCCAGACCCTTGCGGAGCCCTGGTATGCCATTCTACAAAACAAAAGGCCAGGGAAGGGCTGGAATTTTGAACACAGATCTGCTCGCCTACAGCCAGGAAGAATGAGAGAGAAGTGGAGGAAGAAGCAGGAAGATGTGGGGGACAGAGAGGTTTTTCTCACTGCTTTTCAGCAGATAGTTGTGATACTGGATCCACAGCCCAGAATCTTGATGGCCATTTCATTCCAACACGATTCGCATTGGTATATAGCCTGGGGGCAATCTGCCCAGGGACTTGGGAGTTTAGGGTGCGTGAAGGTATGAGATGGGAGGGTCAGAAGAAGTCTTCACTTCTTTCTAGAAGTGTCCTTGCAAGCCAGAACTACCTGCGCCCACCTTACCACTTAGAGTCTTTGGTCCTGCGCCTTCTCCCCTTTCAGAGATCTGGCTGGACCACCTGATCTGTAAACTTAGATTTTGGCACCTCCTAACTGTACAAGGAAGGCAGGGAGTCTGGAACCTCTTCTTCCCTGGGAATTGGAGGTGATCCATCTTTCTCCCTTCCTCCCTCATGGATCAAACGTGGCCCAGCCTGGCCTTACACTCATGACTCTGTGTCAGTTTCCGAAAGCCCTGAAATGAAAGGTACACAATACCTTGCCTGACTTAGAGGGGATTTGTTTGTTTGTTTGAAGACAGGCAATTAAAAAAATTACATGCAAATCTGTTTGTACTCGGATGAAGGCCTGTGAAATCCTGTCATGCGCTACTGAGGGAGCCGAAGCCTTTAGAAACGTGACCATGAGAGTACTCAATTTCTACACTTACTTTGCTGTGTGACACAGGGCAAGTCATTTACCTCTCTGAGAGTAGGCATTCTCCAATGCTCATAGGGTACTCAAGGTCAATTCTTAATACCAACAGGAATTATGACAGTCATATACTCCTTTGCACACACACACACATGTGCGCGTACACACATGCACACACGCACGCATGCACACACACACATACAGGCTCACATGCACGCGCAGTGCCCAATTCATAATCCGGGGATGATTCTCGCTCATCATCAAGTCTTCTAAAATAAGCTGAATTCCTTTTTTATTTCTCCACATCGGAGTTCAATTATCTCCTTCAAACATTTAAGCCCAAATGACTAGAATAAAACAAACAAATAAATAAACCCAAAGCTTAAAACCCGAGGCAACAATCTTCCTTTACGTGAAATAAACACTTGCCCTCAGCCTCCCTAACCAGACTGTCACACTGCTGGCTTCTCTCTAATGGCTTCTCCCCACCCACACCGCTCACAAGGTCACATGCCTATGGGCCGGGCTGCTGTTTTCGCTTTCAGCTTGGAGTTTGCCTTGGGAAGGTTGTAGTTCCCTAGATTCTTCCTACACCTCTGTAAGACATTTCCTCTCGCAGGCTTCGATTTCTTTCTCACTTTCAAGTCCTGAATCCACTCCTGACACACACTAGGGCGAGGGTTCCGGACTGTATCACCTAGGCTTACGTACACTGGCCTTGGCGTGTACGTACACTTGCCAACTCTCTGCCTCTCGGGGTCACACAAATGAACCTTGGGGAGGGGAAACGGGATGCACAGAGGCTTTGGTGCCAGTATGATAGGCATCGAGTCAAAAGAATGCTTCCGAGCGCGGCTTAAACATTTTCCGTCTGCAAAGGAACGGTCACAAAGATGGGAAAAGTAGCCGGGTTCTACTCACAGCAGCTGCAGGGACACCAGCCCATCAAACAGTCCCTTGGGAATCTCTGTAATCTTGTTCCCATAGAGCACCCTGGAAGAAAGCAAATGACAGCAATCAGCAGGACGTAAGGGAGGCCATCACCTCTGCCAGTTCTGGGTGCCAGATCTCAGGTCACCTGGCGCCCTGGGCCGCCACATCCCATCCATCCCATCTTCTTATCAGAGAGCCAGAAGCAGGCAGGCAGTTCATCCTGTGTGGGTGGAGGTGCCGACTTGGAGGTGAGCTAAGGCAAGGCCATCCTGCTGCACTCCAGCCCAGTCTGGCTCATCACTCCCCTCCCCCACGAGGAAGAAGAGAGCCCTTTGTGGTACCACCTGAGCTGCTAGCCTGACTCACGCCCCACAGTAAACAGGCAGTGTGGGAGGCCAGCCTGTGACTTCAATGGGTATTGATCAGGCCGAGCTAGCCTATAGAATGTTTCCTTTTAATATCCCACTGCATCCTAGGAATTCCTGAGCGGAGTTCTTTAATCACCCATCTAGACAGCGGGGGCTACAGGGATGCGGAGCATCTCCAGATGGTGCAGGCATTGCTGAGTGGTGGCCTGGCTCAATGGGGAGGCTGAGGAGTTTCGCTGTCTCAGATGATGGCAACTTCCACTCTCTCTCTGCCTGTCTCATTCTCTCAGATCTAAGTAGAAAGGAACTCGGATTTTTCTTTTTCATTTCATCTTTGAGATCCACAGTGTTCCCCCCTGCTATTTTGAGGCCTCGTGTCTGGTGAGTTAAGAAGCCTGGGAAAGGAATATGGGTTCACCTTTCAAACCCAGCCCCTAGCAGGTCCATAAACCTAGAACTGAGACTCTCTGGGCCTTTCTCTCTCTCTGCTTCATCTCCTGACAGACTCTGCTGTCCATGGGGTCAGGAAATAAAGCTAAAGAGGGCTTGATCTGCGTCTGTTAAAACCCCTTCTTGGGTCTAAGGACACGGGCTATGCAATTATTTAATTCCCACTCAAATCAAGACTCTGGGCTGACGGTCATTTGAGGAGGCAAATATCAGGAGGAAGAAATGGCGAAAGAGTGTGAAATCGGCCCCCTCTCCCCCACTGCCGCCCGTCTCCAGAAGCCACTGGGAGTGAAGAGTGAGTTCTCCATCAGCCTGCGGGTGTGTTTCATTAATGCTTCAACAAATTAATGACTAAATAGAAGTCAGCATGGTGGCGCGGGCGCACATTTGTAATTCATATTAATGTCCCACTGCTCACTGTGGCAAATGTAGGAATGCCACTGCCTGTTCATCTCAATGGATGCCAGGGCTTCTAGAGTGGCACAGGCTGCTGGCGGTGGGGGCGGGGGTAGGTATGCTGGGGTAGGGGTCCTCAGGCAGTCCATCACGCCTTGGTATGGAACATCCTCAAAGCTAGCGGGTCACCTGCCTGCTTATGTGTCAGCCTCGAGGGTGCTGGCCTGCGGATCTGTGTGGCTTCACTTTCACTAGCCTTTCATGTCCGAGACCAAGCGAGGAGCTCTGCAGAAGTCTCCTCGATGTTTTAGCTAAGATTTTTTTTACCATCTATTATCTTATTTTGCTTCTCCCCAGCACTTACGTTTACGTTAACGCATACTATTTACACATTTGTTTAGGCTTAGTTTATTATTATTATTATTACTAATATTTTGTATGTCTGGGTGGTTTGCCTGTGTGTATGTCTGTTCACTCTGTCTGTGACTGGAAGAGGCCAGAAGAGATGTCAGATCCCCTGAGACTGGAGTTTCAGTTGGTTGTGAGCTGCCATGTAGGAGCTGGGAATTGAACACGGGTCCTCTAGAAGAGCAGCCAGTGAGTGCTCTTAACTGCGGAGCCATCTCTCTCTCTCTCCAGCCCCTTTAGGCTTAGTTTTTATGTTTTTCCTTTAACTTTCCTGAATGTGATGATGTTACAGGGCACGCCCATGGCTGGGTCTCTAGAGTGGACAAAAAGCAAGGTCTAGTACAATAAACACCCACTGAATGAATGTATTATCAGATGAACAGGTCTGGGGTAAATGCTCTCCATCCTGTTACCCTACACGGTCAGCTTCATGAGCCCTGGGGCGTCTCTGTTCGGTTGCTGGTCATATTCTTAGTGCCTCTCAAACCACTCACTCACACAGCAAGCATCTACTCAGTGAGGAATGAGTAAACAAAAGCCAAGAGGCACTTCACTGAATGCTCGGCACGCACCTCTGAGTTCACTACAGGTGTGCCAATTTCCTGTCTGGCAAACAGATTTCGAAATTCTTCTGCAAGACAGGAATCATCCCACTATCTTGAGACTGTCCCCCGATATCAGCTAAGGGAGACCAGACAAGGGGAAGGGGAAGGTTAAGATGGGATCCTGGTGGCAGGGGCCTCTCCCGTCTCCTCCTCTCTGTGACACTCATCACAATAAGCAGACACTAATCTCACACACGGCCCTGTCTTTGATATCCCAGCCAGATGTTCTGTTCGATAAATGAAACTAATTTACTCGGCAGGCAGCAGACACCAGCTGAATCAGGGACTTCCTGTCCTCGTTCCCTGCCCAGTGGGATGGGAGGACATGTGCATCTTGTTACCTGCATGTTCATAAACTACGCAAACGGGTTGCGAAGGGGTGAAACACAGATCGCATGCCTGTGAACACCCTTTGGATTGTCTGGGGTGTTGAAAGGAACAGGCACTAGATGATACAAAATGTACGAACTGATGAAACCATCACTACGTACGCAGTATGTTAAATGGGCTGCACAGTACGGAGATCAGGAGTGGAATTCTAGACCAAATATGCTGGGCTCAAGTCCTACCTCCCAGACCTATTAGGGTGTCTTTACAGAAGTGTTTTTCACTTATTTAACATGCTTTCCCTCTTCCCCCTTCCTCCCTTCTCCCTCTCTGTGATGTATGCCGGTGTGTGTGTGTAGACAGGCATGGCTTGTTGCTCACCTGTGTGTATGTGTGGAAGCCAGAAGTGATGTTGGGTGTCTTCCTCCATTGCTTTCCACTCGGTGAGCTGAGTGGTTGAGCGGTGAGCTCCCGAGATCCACTGTCCTCTCCCCGCACCCGCAGGGCTGGGTTACAGTTAGTTGTACAGCACTGTGCCCTGGTTGTATGGGTGCCCTTAAGCTACAGCAGAAGGTAATGCATGCACTGTCATCTCCCCAGCCCTGAACCTTTTCTTTCATCACTCGGTGCGAGGGACAGTCTGAGGTGACGGGGTTACAGATGGGAACAGAAACAGTTAAGGAGCTGAGCTACATGGTAGAAGACTCTACCGTTTATGTTTCTGGGAGAATCGAGCCCGTAAGACTCTGCGAAGCGGACCTGGTCACAATCAGCGCTTGATAAACGCTATCAATGATTGTCATTGGTATACTATGTCAATCACACAGTGTGTTAGACAAGGAAGGATCACTGTCTCCAGTGTGCCCGAGGAAACATGCAGAGAAGGCTGAAGGACTGCCTGTGCCCTGAGTGAGCTGCTGAGGGAGTAAGAGCCAACCCCACATCTTCTTAGCCTGGGAGTCCAGTGGCCCTTAGTGGGTGGGGCTTTGGATCTCACCACTGGGCCAAATAAGGGCTTTAAAAAGCCACAGAAGGAAGGGCGATGGGATGCGGGGTGGATCTTTTCTGAATACTAACTACAAGGCTGGAATAGCCTGGAAATCAGAGAGGGAAGTACTGCCCTCCTCGACAAGGCTACAGACCGTGGGACGAAGGGTGGCGAGCCATGGCCTCATCTCAGCCATCCATTACCATTCTCTCCACCCGACAGCCTGGTCTCCCCCGAGACAGCGCTGTGCAGCGTGAGGTGGGAGGGGGAGCGAGGTGAGAGTCAAAGATGCATTCGAATTAGAAGCCAATAACTGGGAAAGCCGCTGGGCACTTAATCAATAAAAATAATGCATGTGCGTTGTAGAAATATTCCCCGAGATCAATTTCCCCCGAAGAAATATCTGTTTCTTTTACCAGATTGCCACAAGTGTGTAAGGGAACATAAAGCCTTGATAAACACCTCCTGAAAAATGCGGACGTGCCTCCCACCCCGGGCCCCACTTACAGCGACGTGAGTGATTTCAGGCCCTGGAAGGCATCCGGAGCTATGTCCGATATCTGATTCTTGCTGATGTCTCTGAAAACATTAATGGGAAAGTCTAAGAACACTGCTCACAGGTGTGATAACGCTCTTCCTGAAGTATGCACCCAGCAGTTCAGCCATTCAAAACCAGTACAGATTAACTGATCAAGCGATTGATTTATACACAGCACAAAAGGCAATGCCTTAAGAACACATCTCCCACTGTGGGGTAAAGTGTACCATGTCATCTCGGGTGCTAAGGAATGCCCACCTAAGTCTTGTCTGGCACAAAAAAACTATGGATATGTAGGTCATTACAGTTTGGATGTGGGGGAAGCCACCTCCAGAAGCCATGAATGCTGGGCATGCTGATACCCTGTGATCCCAGCACTTTGGAGACTGAGGAGGATTGGGAGTTGGAGGCCAGCCTACGCTACATAGTGACACCCAGTCTCAATAAAACAAAACCAAACCAAAACCCAACCAACCAACCAACAAAAACAAACAACAACAACAACAAAATATCCCAAACAAAAAACCTGAACCCCAAACAAAAACCAACTTCAAGCCAGGGCTTTGGTCTCAGGTGCCATTAACAAGTATTTAACAGTACAGACAAGGCACCATGGGCCCCACCCAACCAAAGGTTCCTTTACACATTGTTCTCTTGTCTTGCACCCCAATAGTGATTATTATCTTGAAACACCTGTGGTATTTCACCTCCCCAGTCACTTCTCATCTCTGACGGAGTCTCTGAGCATGGGTGATACACTCTCTCAGCTGTGGGATATGAGCAAATCACAAGCCTCTCAAAGAAGGCCTTTGAGACAGGCATGTGTCACTGGCTGGGAATGTTCCTCATTTGGGAAAAAGCCTGTTTGACACATTCAAGCTTTAAGAGGCTAGAAGGATCTTCCAAACACGATGCACATGTTGGCAAGCCTGGCCTCGAAGGTACAGGTGCAGGGGCTAGCCTGGTCTCCCAGATGCCGGGAGCCCTCTGCTATATACTTTCAGAGTCCCAGCGAGAACTGGGCCACAGGCTCTTGCTAACGGCCCCTGTGGAGGGGGATTTCTTTTCCTCAGAATTATTAGCTCAGGGCTGGCCTTTGGGCTCCTGTCACTGGCTGGGGAGACGCACCAATTTCCCGCGACAAGAAATGTGTCCCGTTCAACTAAATAAATCAATGGGTCCTTGCTTTTGTGTGGAAGAGGGAGGGCTGAGGTCTTCGCAGGCCAACAGGAGACAAGAGGATATTGAGAAGAAAGCACATCTGAGAAGATTCGTAAGTGACGCCCTCCAATTAGGGCCAGTCACCCAGCCGCCCAGCCTCTTAACCGCACACAAAAGAAGAACCTTTCTCCTGTCTCCCTCTTTCATCTCACAGCCTAGGAAAAGGCCATGCAACAACTCCTACCTAGACCTCTGCTCCCTTCCGTCCTACTTCCAAAGCCTCTAAGTGGCAAGACATCTCCCAGGTTAAGGCCCCTCTGGCACAGCTGTCTGGCTTATCCCTTTAGCTGGCGAGATCGCCTCAAACAAATCCAGATTGTGTTCGCAAACTGTCAGCTTATGCCAGGCTTTTCTCTGGCGCTCCATTTTCGTATAAGGGTCTTAACAAGCCGATACCCTGGATTAGCCTAATCTTGCTCACCCTCAGGGTAGCTGCCCAGCACAGCATTTGAGAGCGGCACACAGGGTCTGCTCACATCAGAGATGAGGCTCATTCTGATGTTCTCCCCATCGTGGGGATGTCCATTCAGAGGGTCAAGACCCCTAGCATACAGGAAGTTACCCGGCCACTGGGGAAGATCCCTGACTGAGCTACGTGGGGACAGACTGGGGTTTTAGTTCACAATGAGAACTTCAGGGATCAACTCTTCTTGGGCTAGAACACGGGGTGAGGTAATCTTCTAGTTTGGAAGTGAAGGATGATGGGAACTGGAAAAAGTGATGGTTTGGTGGGAAGAGACACTGGTAGTAACTTAGCTCTTTTTCCCCATTTTTTTTATTGTATACATTTATATATTTGCAGTGTGATATTTCGGAATATGTGCTCACTGTTGAATAGCTAAATCAAGGTGTTTTGCACATCCCAAACCTAGGAAGTTACCTATTATTACTTGTAAGGGCACTTACAACCTACCCTCAGAGATTTTCAAGTAGACAATACGCTGCTATTAACCATAACCAGCATGGTATAGGAGATCCCTAGGTCATACTACATGTTTCAGAATCTGGTCAGGCTGTGACCTACTCAGTACCTCGGAGCTATAAACTGAATGACTAAGAGAGACTTTTTTTTCCAGGCTGGAACAGCAAATTCAGTAAGTAGAAGGGATAAGCAGAGAATAAAAGAGTAAGATACTAGGAAATCTTACAACCCCATGGAAGGTTTGTCCTGCCCCATGCATTCAAATGAAAAGAACTTGTTTTGTTGTTGAGACATGGTCTGGCTATGTTGTTCAGGTTGGCCTCAAACTCACCACCCACATGCCTCAACCTCCTGAGTTGGGATGGCACCTGTGCCACCACATCTGGCTTCAAAGAACCCTTCTGGCACCATTCTGGCAGAAGGGCACAGGCTTGCCCTTGGCGTTGGGGCTGACCACACATCGACTCTATAAAACCAGAAAAGTGGTCTCCAGCACCCCATCTTTTTACTGATATGGGTTTTCATCTACCAGTATTTATTTTAATATTGGGGTGATCATTAGAAATAGGTAGGCATGGCATCAATGGATCCATGATTAATTCTATTTTTTAAAGAGTGACCAGGATGTGTCCAGTCATAGCCGAGAGGGGAAATTACCTCTTGTTAAAAATTATGTATAAACTATTCATGGTTACCTAGAAGGAAATCATGGTTAGGGTCTCAAATCCAGTCACATCTGAGACTTATCTGAGCCTACACCATTAAACAAGAGTCTATAGTTCTGAAATTCTATTAGTCAAAAAAGTTTAAGCGGACTCTTTTGCCTCCCTTCACCCCTTTATGGGGCATCATAATAAATACCAGTGGCATCAGAAATGATCAAAAATTAAATTCACTCCCCAGGTCATGACTGATAAGGTCTTATGAATTTTGAATGTGCCAATCGTGGCAACTCCAATGGGCTGGAGGAAGGACAGTAAAACACAGCCAAGCTCTAAATTACCTGGACTTCACAAAAAAAATTAGAACAGTAACTTAAATCATGCAGGAGCTATATAGGTTGGGGCAGTCACTGGACTTGTCATTTTTCACCAAAATTACTATCTGGGTGCATAATCAAGCTAGGCTTTAAAAATGAATTTGGGGGAACGCATGGAGAAGTAAGCTGGAGAAGCAGGAACACCAGGAGATTAATGACTCAAGGTTTTAAATATTAAGGCCTATATTTATACAGCTCTTCCAGAAAGGATGCTGCCAAAGCGAGGGAGAAGCCTGGGCTTGGAGCTGGCTCATTATGTTGGCTTCCACATTTGGAATTGCACTAGAAGATCTTGTTTGCTTTTGTTAGCTCTGGCTTTCCAGGGAGATGGGAAATTGGCTTCCTGAGATTGGAGGGTAAGCCTACTAATGCCACTGTTTCGTGGGCATATTTATTTTTAACATGAAAGGAATCAGTAGGCCTTGTTGACACAGCTCCCCCCCCCCCACCACCTTCAAGAGAAATCAGTGGACAGGCCTCACATGCAAGGGGACCTGAGTGGACGCATAGTTTTCTTTCTGTAGCGAATGAAAACAGCATGCTCAACACCAGGCTCGGCTAACAGTGTCCCAACATGGAAGAGGGAAGTGGGGATTCCCCTTTTGAACCTTTAAAAAAAATAACTTATTTATTTGTATTTTATGCCTGCATGAGGGTGTTGGATTCCCTGGAACGGGAGTTACAGACAGTTGTGAGCTGCCATGTGAGTGCTGAGAATTGAACCTAGATCCTCTGGAAGAGTGACCAGTGTTCTTAACCACTGACTCATCTCTCCAGCCCTTTCCTGTAGAATCTTAATCTCTGTGATGGGTCATTTCTGAATCCCATGTATTTTGTCTCTTCAAATGCTTCAGGGCTGAGCAACTCAGAGTTAAGGTTTAAGGTCTCTAAGGGACTGATACTGTCCCCATGGCGGGGATGATGAGGAGTGCAGTGTCAGGCTGCCGTGGTAGGGAGGATACAGCAGGCTGACATCACCAGCACGATGAAGTGATGATGTGGTATCAGTAACTATGGTTCTAGGGATGCTGGGTTTGACCATGGTCAATTCATATTACTATAATCTTAAACCACAGGCCCAAATGTTGGGCATAACCTCCAGGGCTAACACACATCACTTAGAAGAGAAAATCTTTACTGTGCTCTCAAGTGCTCCTGTGACCTAGCCTCTACCTGTACCTCTCAAAAATCCCCTACCCCACCCCTCCCTTGCTTACTCTTCTTCACCGGCTATGAACTAGCATGCACGACTTCTATGTCTTCCATTTGCCCTTACAGTTGCCTAGGACAGCCTACTGAAACTTGATACTTATTGCCTTATTTTTTGTGCTCTCCCAACTGAAGTGGAGCCTCCATGAATGTAGTTTTCTTGTTGTTGATGGCTCCATCCAGACTCTGCAGCAGACACTCATTTAAGTATTAAATATATAAGTGTATGCATGTTTGTAGGAATATGAACGATGGCAGTATAGGAAGATAAGAAGCCACTGTCAAATTGCTGTTGATTGCTTTGGTATCACCAAAGCCAGGGGCATTTAACTTGGCCAATATGGCTCTGGGGATGGGATAGTTCACCTGCTTCTCTCACAAGGATCATTTCACTTCTCTCTGGTCAGAGAGGCTCTTAGCTCTACATACTGAAGCTCACAAACCTTACCATGTATATATGACACTTCCTCGCAATCTCAGAACAGCCTAGCTCTGTCTGAGAGGACTGGATGTGATCTATCCATCAGATGGGATGCCTATCACACCCTGGAATTCCCTCTTCCCATCCACCCTCCCACAGAAACATTCTGACAAAGGGAGACTCACATCCGCTTCAGTTTCTTGTACTGGGTGAAGGCTCCTGCAGGAATGGACTTGATGGAGTTCTGTTCCAAGCGTCTGGAGAACAGAGCAGAGAGAGTCAGTTAACTAACTACTTACCACCAAGGGACCGCTGAGGGGTTACAGGATGGTGTCTCTTAGTACAAAACACAAGGGTACAAGTCACGGGGCCCTGTTGTGGGAGACAGGACGAACACTGCAAGGGTCACAGCATTCAGCTGTTGGTCCATAGAGCCTCATCCAAGGGCCCAAGAGCTGTCGGGGAAAGCTTAAAGGGGGATCCAGGAGCTCAGAAGCTTGCTTGTGAGCAGTTGCCTTTGGAGGCAGCTGTATTCTTCAGAGAATGCTGTAGGAAGCAAGCAAAGTGTTGAAAAAGCCAATGTCACAAAGAGAAGGAAGAAAGAGAGAGAGGCCATCAGACAGCTGTGTTTCCCTGCCATGGAACCATGTCGCGATTTACTTGACATATCAACCAGAGCTAATGGGCAGAACTGTCAGTTGCTGACTTCACTTTGGCGGTTTTAATATCATGGTGGAAGGAGCCTGAAAATCTTCAGGCTTTCAGCACGACACTTCCCAGACTAGCTCCCTGAGAGCCTGCAAGCCTCAGGGCCCAGGCTGGACCCTGGAGTTGCTGCTGGACTATGTACCATATATGTCATATGAATTTTCTCAAGTGCTTTTACGCTTAGGACTCTGGGAAGAACAGGAGATGCTGCAGGCCTGGAGTCCAGAACTTATTGGGAAGAGAAGGGGCCATGGGGAGTGAGGGAGCCTTTCCAATCTTATTATTTCATCCCTCAAATGCCTTCCCACCACTAAGAACTGGTGTAGTGGGAAACAGGCATGAGCGGCAGGTGGGACACTCTATTACAGATGATAAATGACACCCGAGCCCAGGCTGAGGACTCAGTACCTCATCCCCATCCATCTCCCTTCTCCCTAAGGTGCAGATCTTTCCATCAGCTCCTCATTTGGCATGGCTGCTCCCCAAACCCTCAGCTGGAAAGACACACACACACACACACACACACACACACACACACACACACACACAGAGAGAGAGAGAGAGAGAGAGAGAGAGAGAGAGAATATGAGTATGTTTGGAAGGGGATGTATGGGGTGCCGAAGTGAGAGGGGGGAGGGACCAGCTCCCCCAGAGGCTATGTCTAGTGGCTGCACACTTCTGGCAAGGAGGACCCATTCATCTTGAAGAGTAATCCCCACTGCAGAGTAGGGGAGACAGTCGTATTAATTTGTGCCTCCACGATCTCATCTTCATTGGGGGAACGGAGTATTTGTTACTGGAACCGCTAATGGAGCAGTTTGCCAGCAATTTTCCCATTTCAAACAACATCTCAGC
This sequence comes from Microtus oregoni, assembly GCF_018167655.1. NCBI lineage: Eukaryota > Metazoa > Chordata > Mammalia > Rodentia > Cricetidae > Microtus > Microtus oregoni. The sequence continues at coordinate 12,790,277 of NW_024543086.1, forward strand.
TGCTAATGTGGAATGGTTTGTCAGGCCTACCCATAACACAGACAAATCACTCTCTAGGCAGAAGGAAGGGGGAACGAGTGGGAGCCCAAAGAGGAAGGGCGGGTGAGAGGAGAGCGAGCACCAGGACAGATCATTCTTGGCTGCTGGATGAACACAGTTTCCAAACGAGACGGCCACGCTCTGTTAGCAATGTCTTTGTGCCCTGCTGGAGGGGGTGGGGAGGGCACTTTCCTGGGACTGCAGTCAGTGGCAGGTTGGACAGGGGCCTGGTTGGCTGACTGGCTGCTGGTGAGTCACCAAAGCTTGCCAGGGGGACTCAGAGACCACGGGCTACTGGATGCAGCCACCCACAGAGGCTGTCTTGACAGACTTTCCAAGGACATTCTCGTTTTCCAACTGAGTACAGAGTTCAGCAGGGATTTCTCAGCCAAGGTAACAGCTCCGTGGATCTCTGGGGCGATGTGAGCTCTCCAGGCATCCTGTGAGTCACCTGCCACTCAGGAAAGGGATTCCATGGTTTGCTGCCTTCGGAGAGAACCCTGTCTACAAGGGTGGTAGCCCTTTTCCTTTGTTGCAGGGGAATTCATGGCTCTTTGCTGTAGCTAGAAGCCTATGCATGTGAAGCAACACTGGGTTTTGTTATCTATCTGTACAATTTATAATCAGCCAGCCTCCACTTTGGCACGTACTAAGGGAGGGTGCTCCAATGAGCAGGATGTGGCGCTGGACCTCAAGAAGAATCTGTAGACAGAGTCAAATCCAAGACGGCCCGTCACAGAACTGAATTTAACTGCTACCATATAATCAAGGCAAACCATCACTTCTGGAGTTGTGTTGTTTATGGCTATTATTTCTGTGAACCCTTACACTTACGAGACAAGCTGGACTGGCCCATTTGGAGGCAAGGCAAAGGGACAATCGAGGGATCTAGCAGCTTGTCAGAAAGAACAAAGCTAGTTAGTGGTGGAATCGCTGAATCCTGTTCCTATCCGTTGTTCCCACTGCTTGCCCCTATTTATGAAAATGGGTAAACAGAGGCTTCCCCCAAAGTCACAGGAAAGTCTGAGGCATTAGGACTCCACTGACATCATGGAGGTAGATTCTCAGGGGAAAGTTCTCTGTCGGAGCTGAGGGAAGATGGACCAGAGATGTGAATACACGCCAGCTCTTTGGATCCATGGGCTCCCCATTTACAGAGTCAACCAACTGCATTAAAAAAAAATCATAAAAAGACATCGTATTCAACATGGGTAGACTTTCTGACCATTATTTCCTAAACAATACAGTCTACTTACATAGTATTGGCACTGCTAGGTACCATGGGTAGTTGAGAGAGGACTTACAGTATACAGGAAGGCGTTGATAGTTTATATCCATTTTATATAATAGATTTGAGCACCTGAGGACTAGGAGTTCCGTGGGACTCCTAGAAGTACCCCACCCATGCATATATAATACTCATATGGAGTACAAGGGAGTGAGGTTTGGACAAAAGACAAAGAACTCCAGGCTTAGTCGATTAACTGCAGTAGAAACCTTGGCTTGAATTCTGCAATCCTCAGATTTTCTGACTCTGAAAATGGTCTTTCTCTGTATTTCTCAGCCTCTCACTGAGCCCTTAATGGAGTGTCAAAGGCATGACGTGCTCAGGAGGCAGTGAGACCTCTTTGGTGGTGGTGGTGGGGTAGTTGTGAATTGCCTGTGTCTCTTAAATAAAAAAGGCTAGGGGAAGGATAATATCATTAAGAGCTAACAGTGGTTAGGGGTCAGCCATTGCACACCGAGCCTTACATGGCATGTCAAACTTATTATTTACACACCGGTGAGGTGCATCTCTAAGTTCTCACCACCTCCCTTCTTCCTTCTTTTGCGATACAATCTCCTCATATGGTCCGGGCAGGAGTAGGACACATGCTCTTCTTGCTGTAGTCTTTCAAATACTAGGATTACAGTTATGCACCACCATGCCGCCATTCCCTAACCCTACTTTAAACACGAGAGAACTGAGGCGTACAGAGGCAACGACACTAACTAGTCCAGAGTTAGGAGAAGCTAGAGCAGGGGTTTCAATTCAAGTTTATCTGATTCCAAAGCCCTGACTCTCAACTACTGGGTTTTATTGAATCATAATTCTCTCAGTCCTTGCCAGCTCATCTGCAGGGAGAATGGCCCTTCTGCCAGGGGAATGGGAGGGTGTACACGGGTGTGCACATGGGCACAGAGTCCAACAGAGCAGGACCTTGAGGAGGCCGAGCATGCCACCTGTCCTGCAGCTTGGAACAAGGGAACAGCGATCTCGTCTCCCAGTGAAAACGCTTCACCGTAAAGCACAAAAAGCCCGAGGATTAGCAAAAGCTGTCACGTTTCAGGCGACGCCTGAAGCCAACAGCTGTTTTAGGGCCCTCAGAACTGGTGCATGTGTCTTGCTTTGTCTGGCAAACATTCTTCAGGCGGCAAACAGAATTAATAGAGCTAGCATAAAAACAAACACACAAATCAAACATCCCAAACATCTTCCCGCAGCAGCAAAAACAACGGGCACATCTGATGGGGGAATCTCAGGCATGCGCGCGCCGTATTGATTTGCCCCAGCTCCTCAGGTGCTCCCTTCATGATATGTCATTTGCAAACACGTGACTGAACACGACATACTTCTGGCAACGCATAAGTCACCGTGACGGCAGAAAGAATGCAGGGTTATGTCCAGTATGGTGGGGTGTGCCTGTAAGCTGTCCTATAAGGGAGATTCTGAGGCCATGTTGAAACGCCGGCAGTGCCAGCAGCAGTGAGGGTATGATGAACATCTAACATTTATCAAGAGATGTGAATGTCAGACAGGGGGCCCTTCATGCGTGGGCTCACCGATTCCTTTCTACGGTGCCACGAAGCATGCAGTACCGTTCTACTGTGTTATAGGAGTGGTCCAAGAAGTCATTACGCCTGAGATCAGAAGCTAATGAATGGAATCCAGACGGCTGCCGTGACCCAAGTACCTGGCTCCTTAACTCTGCGCTCTACTATCTCAGGGTTGGGAAACAAAGAAACTTCATTCTTTTAGTCCTTGCCAGTTAAGGAGTTTCCTACATGTCACTGCTCTTAGCTCCTCCTGGCTCAGCTCAATAACTCCTCTCTCTCTCTCATATACACATACACGTGTTATGTGTGCACATGCATTTGGAAGTTGATGCTGGGTCTCCTCCTCCATGGAGCTTCCCCTTTATTTTTGGATACAGTCCTTCACTGAACCTAAAGCTCATTCATTCAGCTAGACTGACTGGCCAGTGAGCTTCAGGGATCTGCCTATTTTGGCTGCTCCCTGAGGCCGGGGTTATAGGTACACACTGCCATGCTTCATGCCCTACTTTTTATGTGGCCTGTGAGGATTTGAACTCGGATCCTCGTGCTCAAGCAGCAGGCCCCTTATGAACGGAGTCATATCCTGAGCACTTGGACTTGACCCAGGGGAAGGGAGGAAATCCCAAAGTATTTGTTTTTCAAGTCATCCTGAGACATCTGCTTGGAGACCATACAAGAACTCAATTCTTGTATGTCCAGAAGCTCAATTCTTGACACCCAACTAAGCCTAGAGGAGGGCTGTAGATGATCCCTCTCACGGGGCACCTTGAGCCCAGTCCCTTTCTTTACTTTTGCTCTGAGCAGTGTAGCGTAGTCTCCTCTACTTAATTCAGATGCTGGGTCTACAGCAAAGAGGAGGAAATGGAGGCAAATCTGTTGGCCAAACACCTGGCATTTGCCTGTGGCACAGAAACGTAGATGCAGGCACGGTGCCAGACTCGCTCTCCCTATGAGGCGTGTGTGCAGACGTGTGCGGATGCCCATGGAGGGCATTCTTTAATCTTAAGAAAAGAGATGAGCAGTGTAGGAGTTGGAGACTAAATCATGCTATCAAGGAACAAAGGTGAACAGCGTTTTGCTTTTCACGTTCCAGATTTAGTAACTTCCAAACACTGTGCTAACCTTCCAGGTTATACCACTTAATCCCCACAAGAAGCCTTCAGGGAGTTACGATAACTTTTATTTACCAAAGGGGCTCCTGAATCAGACACGAGATATGAAGGAATGTGCCTGAAGTCAGAGACAAAAGCAGGATACAAGTGAAAGACTGTTGACCCCAAGGGTCTGAGCCATCTGTGTCCGGATCACTTGCTCCATATTGCCAGCATCTGCTCCCGTCCCTGTATCCTACCCCCACCCCCAGCCAGGCCAGTGCTTCAGAAATCTGGTGCTCATGAACATTTAGGTGTCTAAGATGTCTGACTTCTAGAGTGTTCTGGCTATTCGGTTGGTTGACTGGTCATTTTTTTTTAATCGCACAACTTTTCTAAGCCTCGAGTCTAGCTAGGCCAGGGTCTCCTCATGTCAGCTGACTGTGAGGTTGATGTTGGGGCTGTGTGTTCCTTCCAGATGTCCACTTACAGCTTCATGCTGAAGCCCACCTGCAGCCTTTTCCCATCAAATCCGTTTTCCTTCCACAGCAAAGGACACAAGACCTTAGAGGACACCACATGGGGATTCAGAGCAAGCGTGGAGGAAATGGAGCTGAGAATGAGAAGGTACCCTTCATACAGATGGTCCCTCTAGAGCATTTGAAGGCCCAGGAGAGAGTCTGGGGACTGAGAACAGAAAAGTGTGTGGACCTCTGGTTCTTCCTTGAATCTTTCCTGCTGGAGGCTGGAGCTGGTTCAGAGAAACACCAGGGAGCTACGTGAACAGTGCCCTTGATGGAAGCTGAGTTTCGAGGAAAATCTACAGCGAACCCTTTCACTGTGGGTTTTCTGGAAGAAAGCTATTTTTAGAGAAATTGGCTCTGGCATGCGAGGAGACCAGCACACACTTCTCTGATGAAAAAAAAAATCGAAGAGAGCCTGCCAGGTTGCTTTGCATGAGAGATAGGCATTCCTTCCAAATGTCAGGAGTGTGGACTGTTCCCAAGGTTAAGATGATTTAAAAGAATCTGAAAATGGCTACAGACTGAGGAAAGGAAGCGGAGAGTCTGGTACCATGCCAAGCATTCCTAAGTGGGGAGATGGAAATATGGTTCTAGGTGGCCACTGGCAAGAGGTTTAATTCTTGATATTAAAGAGAAGGCTAAGTTCCGACGTCTCAGGGCTAAAAAACCAAACACACCTTTTCTGCCAAGCTGCATCCTGCTGATGCAACTCTGCTCCTCTTCTCCCCTCTCATCGCTCACCGGCTGGTGTTCTATCGCCACTACAAGGACATACTTTAGCTGCCTGGGGGACTCTGGGCTCGTACACAGGTCCCCAAGCCCGGGCACTGCTGGAGCTTCCTATGGCACACTCTCTCTTACAGATCACCGTTCAAACTACTACCCCGAACCACGGGGACTTAATTCATCTGCTTTAATCTCTCAGCTGCGTTTCATGACAGAGGAGAAAGAGGCAAGCGCAGTGAGAGAAGTCCTGTGTGATCCATCTGGCAGACGGTGGGTGCCCAATAAGCAGGGGCAACCTTATTACCATGTCTGCATATATTTGCATGAAGATGAGCTATTCTCAAGTTCAAGCCATACCGTATGTGGCTAGCCTCTGCCTACAATCAATCCTCGTGCCCATAACTCTTTGAAGAACCGACTAGTCTTCACAGAGGCCCCTGTTCAGTAGGTGCCTCCTGGGATATGCTATTCTGACTCTTGTCACCACGAAGAATGAAAGGGGTGGCACTACTGCAGCAGCTGTGGTTGTGACATAATGATGATCGCAACCAGTATCTCTGCTGTGCTGGACACAATGCCAAGCTTCTTGCAGTACATGGCATCTATGAAGCCCTGAGGAAGTGCCACCAGCCACTGCAGTTCTCAGGTGAGAGAAGAAAGACTCAGAAAAGTTAGGTGCCAGTGGCTACAAGGCAAGGTCAGAGGTGGCATGGGGGTCTGCTGGAGCATACCACCTTAACCTCCACAGGGTTGTGGTGGGGTCTGCTGGAGCATACCACCTTAACCTCCACAGGGTTGTGGTGGGGTCTTCTGGAGCATACCACCTTAACCTCCACAGGGTTGTGGTGGGGTCTTCTGGAGCATACCACCTTAACCTCCACAGGGTTGTGGTGGGGTCTTCTGGAGCATACCACCTTAACCTCCACAGGGTTGTGGTGGGGTCTTCTGGAGCATACCACCTTAACCTCCACAGGGTTGTGGTGGGGTCTTCTGGAGCATACCACCTTAACCTCCACGTGGTTGTGGTGGGGTCTGCTGGAGCATACCACCTTAACCTCCATGTGGTTGTGGTGGGGTCTGCTGGAGCATACCACCTTAACCTCCACTTGGTTGCTGTGGGGTCTGCTGGAGCATACCACCTTAACCTACAGGCGGTTTTGGCGAGGTCTGCTGGACCATACCATCATAACCACCACGTGGTTGTTGTTCATCTTTGGAAACATTCTACTTAGGCTGTCCATTCCTGGACTTTCTGCTTTACTAGGTCACTAGAGATTTTTTATAAATTATCAAGAAAAGGCGATCTTTATGTATGAGTATTATATAATGCATACACATACTCTGTCTGCAGTGCCCAACATTTTGTAAAATAAATGGTATTTTTGATAACAGCAAAAAGAAGGAAGCCTGGAATTTTAAAGGATGCATCTTAAAAGGACACGTTTCCTCAAAAAAAAAAAAAAAAACCCTGTCACATTGTTCTTGACTTTGTCCCTTTAACTTACAGTGGTTAAGAACTCAGGAATCATCTCATATTAACATATTAGTTTGTCAGCGTTTGTTTTAATAGTCAGTGTCCAAACAAGTCCAATCATCCGGGTGTGGTCTGGCCGGTATAGGGGACACTTTTAATACAGGCACCTACAGTTTTGAACTTTTGGAGACCTGAGCTGACCTGTAAAGTCCACACTTGGTGACATATGGGAAGCTGGAAAGAACGGGATACAGACAGAGATGGGGCAGCGTCCCTGGATACAGTCTGGCAGTTTAACTTGGCCTCTTCCTTCAGGCTGTGAGTTAGTGTCTTGGCCAAGAGGAAGGTCTCCAGGTGCCAAAGGACAAGATATAAAACCTGGCAGGTGGAAGGAGAGAAGACCCGAAGAAGATAGGAGGGAGCTGTGCAGTGGGAATCTGCAAAGATGTGGTGGTGGGCAGGTGTTCTCACCAGAACACCCATCTCGAGAGAGCCAAAGGTCCACCTGACATGGGCAGAGGCCTCTGAGGAAGAAGAGCACAGAGTTAACAAGGCAGAGGAAGACAGAGCAGTGGGAGAGATGTGGGACATCATGGGGATGGGGAGAAATAGGGAAATGAACCAAGAAGAGAGCCAATGATGAAGGGGACGTGGCACAGGAAGAGAAAAGCAGGAACAGATGGACAAGAGAAAGAAGCCAGAAGGGGAGAGGGGCCAGGGCTCTGCACACTCCAGGAGAGGGCTCTCTCCAGGTCTAGGGCACAGCACTGTGGACAGGGACGATGGCAGACTGTGATTGCTGGAAGGCAGTGGGGAGCACGTGCGATGACCTCACAGGGTGTGGACAGCAAAAAGCCCTCCCCACTCATTAGCTTCTGCCTGCAGTAAGTGGCACAGACAAACCTGTGCCCTCTGGGGGCTGGGGCAGAGACTCAGAGGAACACTGGTCAAGCAGATGAAAGAGGAGCAAACCAGGACTCCACTGGTGTGAGCCATGTGTTTCTTCCCATCTCAACCACGCTGCAACCAAAGTCTATAAACTGCCCCATGATCTGGCCCCCGTTTCCCCTCTGACCTTAGCTCCTCTACCTCCCTTGTTTCCTCTGTTTCGGTCACCATGGCCTCCTGGTGTGCCAGACACACCTGCACCTCAGGGCCTTTGCACACAACCTTCCTGCTACCTCTGCCAATCTTACGCCAGAAGTCACTTTTGCCACCCCCTCCGTTTGTGTCAGCTCCTTTCCTGGCTTCACTTTTCTCGACACACCAGCCACTTTTTGACATGTCGTTTGAATTCCTTTATTGTTTGGTTTCTCTAGAATACACAGGCCACAATGGCAGATATCTTGTCTAACACTGTTTGCTGCCTGTCTCTTGGAGCACAGACCAACTGCTGTGCAAACACACAGACAGACAAAGTGGTGAATGGACCCCGGATTGGAAGGAGTTGGGAACAGAAGTGTCTGAACAGGGGAGGTGGAGGCAGAGACCAAGCAGGAGGCGATTATGCAGCCGATAGGCAAGGGACTCTGGGACTTTCATTCTGAGGGATTTCATCCCATGTTGTTTAGAAGCCTCCATCAAGTGCCAATGGTAAAGACAGGACACGAAAGCTGCTGTGACCCTCTAAGAGCCGGCTTGAGGCCAACGCTGAACCGATACTCAACTCATCCTAGAATGAGCCAATGGCTGCGTTCTAACTCACGAGGGAACACGGACAAGGCTGAGTCATACGGACACATCTTACTGCGGGGTCTCACATTTGTGCACATGCATAGACATGCACAATCTCGTCTCTTTACCTGAAGAGCTAATCTAAAGGACAAAGGTCTCATAGGAACGATAAACAGCCATGCATACAGCTCAGCATTTTCCTTCCTAGCTCCCTGCCCCTATGGACGTCTTCACTAAGCGCTCACACACAGTACTTCACCTCGTTTTCACCGAGATCCCTGACACGTAATACTACACTTAGCAGGTTTGAAAATCAGCGGTAAGAAAAAACACGGAGAACTAGTTCACCAAATGCCACCCAGCCAGACAGAATGCAGAAGATCCAGGGTACAGACTCCATCTGACCCCAGGCAGGGACTGACAGCTTGCTGAGGAGAACCAGATAGAATACATTTTAGGCTGTGTGCACTGTGTGATATTTGGGCCATAAGTACTTACTCCATATTGCCCCGAGGGACCAGCCAAAGAGAGTGTAAACAAACAGGGAAGCATGTGTCCCAATTAAACTTTATTTGTAACATAGATGTTAGGTGTATCTCCTACAGGCTGTAGTTTGATAACACTATTCTTGAGTCCATGTTCTTGAGCACTGAGCCATGACACCGATGAAAACCTAGAGCCCTAGAGAAGAGGTTCCTGGGTGTTTTTAATGGCCTGGCTGAGTCAGAGGGGTGAGCTGACTAGGGATGGAGGAACGACAAACGGACACTTACATTTCCACGATGCCCTCTGGCAGGTTGGCAGGGATCTCTGTCAGCCCCTTCCCTCGGCAGTCCACGATGTTATTACTGCATGTGCATGCGGAAGGGCAGGACAGGGAGTTGGCATTGCAGGACGGAGCCTCAGAGTGGGGACCTGGGAAGCCAGAACATAACGGTCAACTTGTGCCAGTGTTAGCAGCTTCCTGGCATTGAGTCTCCTGAACAGCTTCCCAAGGGTGAATTACCATCAGCGGGCATCTCCCTCTTCTGGGAGACAAGAGAGAGGTTTTTGACCTTAACCAAACTGTTTGGGGATCATCTCATCTGCTTCATTATCCCATAATGCTGCTTCCTCTATAGACAGAGAGTATAGAGCATACACCACACATGGAACTACGACCAGCACATCTGAATGATACTTTGGGGTTTTTGTTTACATCTGATGGCAGACACAACTCCCATTCTAGGGCTGAAAGCCACTGGTGTCACAACCAAGTAGGAGGCTAAAAAGTGGCAGAATTTCTCCAATTGCAACATTGACCTTGTCAAAATATCAGTGCATTGACTAGCAGTGACACCCAAGCCATATCAAGCTGACTTTTGTGTCCAGAGAAAAGTCAAATTAAACTTACTAGGTAAGAGGTGAAGAAGTTACTATGTATTTTGGATTCAGTTTTTCATTCTGTTTGAGCTGAGAATCAGTGTACCTTTAAATGTAATTAAAAGCTTAAGCAAATGGTATCTCAGGAGTTTAGTCTGAAGACCAAACATAGATAGATTTTGCTACTAACTCAATTCAGGATTCAAAGAATTCTCAAGATCCCTCATGACTTCCTTTGGTGGTCATGTTAAGCCCTAAATGTAAGAAACACATGGAAATGTTTTAAGGACACTGACAAAATTTTCCTGCTTTGATCACCACCTCCCAGTGTGGTAAGAATCTCAAATATGTGGTTTGTTTTCACATGTGGACCCAGACCAGTGGCATCCTGGGTCCTTGGCCTGTGCTCTTTGGATGCAGCTAGTAACTGGCATCTCAATGTCTTTCTGTATCTCCTTCTGAGCGAAGCAAGGGCAGAAGAACGATGCACACTGCTCACTGCTCAAACATGGAACATAAGCAGGGGACAATGACTTTTGGTTTGGTCTGTGCTCACTGGGGAAACCGAGTCCTGAGTGAGTCTTGTCAGAGTGGTTGCCTGGGGCAAGCCCTCATCTGGACACCAGGGTTCTAAGTGGAGAATCCCACACTTCACATCCAGGAGTGCCCATGGCCTCCCTTCTGTAGAAGCTCACCAACACACAAAATAAAAAACCTTAAAGAAATGTCTAGGTAACCAGGTCTTCAGAGACACAGTTGACATTCTCGAGGACCCAAACTGGACCATGGAACAGGTCACACAGCTCATGACTTACACTAACACCCAAACTCAAACATGCTCTTAGAGAGGAGAGAATCTGGCTTCGCTGCAAACTGACATAAGTCTTTCTATTTCTCAGAAAGTGATAAAGCAGAAAGCCAACCTGGAGAAGCCTGGGGCCAGGAGCCGCCAGGTGTGTGGCTGTGGCTGGCAGTGGTGGAGTACCACGGACTAGGTTTGGACCTTAATCTTCTTTCTTTGTTTCTCAGTTTCCCTCCTTTGTAAAACAGTGGGGGTGGGACAATCACGGTACCTAACCTATAGCACGGCTTTGCTGTGAAGCAGAGGCAGTTGGTACACAGATAAGGACTGTTTAGAAGATGTCTGGTAGGGCAAGGGCTTCCTAGTGTCGGAGTCATTGCTGGTGGTGCTTTTGCTGCCTTCACTTGTCTGAGAGCTTTCGGGCAAGTAGCAGAGCTGAGTTTTTCTGCTCCTATCTCTGCAGATGAGGAGTCATAAAGGCATGAATTCTGAGGCTGGGAAGCCATCTGACCTTCAGAACAATGAATGCTGGGGGCGAGGGACACCTCGAAGTGTATTTTATTCTCATTTCTTCCCGGAAAGCATACAAAGGGTCCAACGTGGAGGAAGCCTGGGAACAAACAGCTGGCCTCCCATGCCAGGGCTTTTGAAGTGTAGATGACTTTCCCCTAAGGAAAACTGCCAGGCCAGGCCTTCTACATCAAGGGGTAAATGAACTTGACTGGGCTAGGGGATCTACTGCACCCTGGATATCTTCCTGTAGGGGGAAATGCTGGTCTGTGTCTAGCAGCTCCACCCATTCAGGCAGGTGGATCTGAGGATCGTCCCTCTTTTGATCAGGCAAAGTATTACTTGCAGAGTATGCGTCAGAAAAGCTACAATAGGGGGAGGCATCAAATTCAAGGGCTCCTGTTGGCAACAGGAGCTTGTGACATGGAGTTTTTCAAAGGTTCCCTCTGACTTCACGTTGCAACGAATGAATTCTAAAACCAGACTCAGGTAGCAGTCCCCTGGGAACCGGCTGGGTCTTCCCTGGGTGGTTCTGAGTCCGATATCGGGACACGCTATGTTTCAAGGCATGTTGTCAAGGCAAAAAGAAAAAAAGGAAGCTTTAAAAAGGATTCCTTAACCAGGTCACTAACAACACCTTTAATTACACAGAGAGAATGGTGGTAATTATAGCCTCTGTCAGCACCCTAGGCTGGCAGCTCCCCTGGGAGGCATTCACCACCCTCCGCTGGGGAGGCTAATACCCCTTGTTTAAACACTTTAAGTTTCAATCTGATTGAAAGACAGATTCCCTCCCTGGCAAGCACATCCCTCTGGTGAGGGGACTGAAGAACCAGGTCCAGTGCCCTAAAGGCCTGGGTGTCTGTAAGTGATGGCGGAAGTCCCAGCCCTTTGCTGTCTCTGTGCAGGCTGAGAATGTAAATTCTATAATGCAATGACCTTTTTCAGTCTTACTGTTATATTCTCACTGCCTAAAAAAGGTCTGGGTACAGAATGAACTTAATAGACACATTCTGGAGACTAAGGATGGGCACATGAATGAACTGGGTTAGGGGCCTGGAAAAGGTGGGGATGGTAATGTCCCCGAGCTACAGAGGTGGGAGTTACTTCTGGGTGCCCCCAAGGAAGGCTCCCTGAGTTCTGAGTGTCCCCCAGCTCTGGCAGGTGGGTTTGGGCGTAGTAGGAGACGGAGTGGCCGTGGAAATAGGGACCTCTTCCTGAGGTTCACTCTTTCTACTACGGTTCAGTGCTAGCAAAGCCCTTTTCCCAGTGCATGGTCTGGTGTCTTGAGGTACAGGAAAGCAGTGCACGGGACAATGGAGGCACCAGCCCTTCCTTACATGATACAAACTTCAGCTGGCCCTGCTCAGATATCACTCCATCTTTGCTCTCCTCCTAACTGGCAAAAGAGGACGGTCTAAAATTGCAAGGCCCATACTCGTCTTCCCAGATGATGGACGAAGATTGCTGCTTTTTTTCTCGGATGGGCCCATGGAGATACCAAGAATGATCACCTTTCTTGTAACAGCAGCCAGCACCCAAGAGATGAAGACTACGCTGCATTCAGTGCTCTGGATATATGACACCACTTGATCCTCAGTGGACCTGTGAGCCAAACTCTGCCTCTGTCATTCCCATCACACTGATGAAGGACCCGCAGAGTATGAAGGTTAAAGAAACTACCTAAGATCACAGAGCCGATTCTCATGTGTGAACGAGCACTGTTCTGTCTCTTCTGAGGGGGAAAAAAATAACACCACCTAAAATGCTGCTCTTTATAGCTACAGAATTGAAAATCCATGTTGTCTGGGAACTTCAGGAGGTAGGAGAAGGGACCAAGACACGGACCGTGCAAGCTACACTAGCGAGGGGCGAACACTCTCTTGTTTCTTTTCTTCTGATTAAAGAAAATATATCACCCAGTAGAGTACAGAGTAAAAATATCCAATGGCCTTGTGAGTATGTTGAAATAAATTAATTCCAGTATTCAAATTAAGCTTCCCAACTGGCCTCTGGCCTTTCAAAAGCCAACACCAGACTTCAGTGACAAAGGAACTCCAGCAATTACGATGAGAATATAAATGAACATGATTTAAATACCAGAGGCATGATAATTTTGGAAATGGCTAAATAAACCTAATAATCTCATTCCTGCAATGTTCAATTATGGTATTTTAATTAAAACCTCCTAAGGAGAGGGGTGGCAAGACACAGCCTACCTTAATTATCTTTATACTTAGTAACTAGTCGCAAATAGGAAGAAAGAAAAAGAGAATGAAAGAAAGTTACTGTTTCCAGGGAGATAAGTGTATTTTATTTTCAAACGGTAAAAGAGAAAATTTATGAAAAGGCTGTTGGGATTCAGCATTGTTTAGGGGCACCTGGAAAAAAAATGAGATTTGTCCTTTACTACAGGAAGATAAGATTGGTATCCTTATGAAAAGATATTTCATATTCAAGGCCACAGGTCTGAAGTGCATAGACAGATCAATGGGCTCAAAGACATTCAAAGGAAAGAGATAATTGATTCAGGAGGTCAAATAGTTAACAAATAGCCATAAATTATGAATAATGACAGGTAGGAATTCTCTGAGATTAAGGTATCAGGAAAGAAACACATGGAAAAATAAATCTTAGAATATGAAGTCCCAAATAAGACCATTAAATGAAGATGAAAAAAAAAAAACACCTTACAAATCATATAACACTAACCCTTTTCTAATGTATTACACACTTTGATAAAATTCTGATATGTTCCAAGGGACAAGCAGATGAAACATGGCCTGTGGGTCCTTAAAGCCCTCAGGCTCTAGAAACAAAAGATGCTGACAGAGAAATCCTTTAGTAGTCACTGAAGGCAGCCCAGAAGGGCAGGCTGTACCACACAGAAGATACTCTGATAAAAGATAAAATAGAGATGCAGTCCCTTCACCCTGGCTAAAAAAAATCCCAATTGCCTCCCCAGAGGGAGGAAATGAATGTCTTAGACTGCAAGGGTACAGTTGACAGGAGATGCATTTTGCTAAGTGTGCTGCTGGCTGAGTTCTGGTTAGCTGGAGAGATAATGTGTCCGTCCCCAAGGCTCCTGGGGGGTGAGGGGAGGCCAGGCTCAGGATGGCTGGATTTAATTCAAGGGCGCTATCAGGGACTTGGGCAGGCAGGGCCTCCCAGCTAAGTGAGATAAGGTCCGCCCTATCTCTGGAGCTGTGTTTCGGGGAAGGTTTAGCTACCATGGGAGTTTTTCTCCTGCGGCTTTGACAGGGCGCTCTGGGGTTGGAGCTACAGGCACAGGAGACTTAACTGATGCTCCCTGTGCTTGTTGCTCCTGAGGGACCATCCGCATCATTCAGAAGTTTTCGTCCCTCACTGAAGGGCCCTAAGTGAGCTGTTCGATTTGTATCTGGGCAATTTTAGACCATCCCTGCTAGGTCCATACCAGGCAGCCTCCCTCGGATGCCTTGTCGGGCTCTGGCCTGGGGTGGGTGGGTCTATACCCTCCATGGTGGAGCATGCAAGGGTGGCAAGGATCTAAGATAGTCCTTCTCTGTGACCTTCCTCTCAGGGCCTCCCAGACTGGTCACCGCTGTCTTAATGGCCGTGTTCCATACTGCTTTCTCTAGCATCCCTTATCAGAATCTTATAAACTACCTATCATACAGAAGAGGCAACACTTGTGGTGCCTGTACCTCTCATTTCTCACTTGCCATGGTACTGTCCATTCCTCACAGGGGCTCAATACGCAAGATCCCCCAAGCACTGTGACTAACTTTGACCTTTTTTAAAGCTCAGAACAGTCTATGTTTTAACCCCTGGGTACCTGACGAGCCACCAAAATAACCCTTTGCACCTAGGGGAGTCCCTCTGAATTACTGCCCTAAGTTGGTACTACTGGAGACAGGGCAAGATTCATAACTTATGAATGTCTAGAGATTGAGGAGGAAGGCCGTTCTCATGTCCTCAAAAGACATCTGGCTTCATGACAGAAATGACAAGGACCCTCACGTGCAGTGGGCGTGGCTGCCATAAGCAGGGAAGAGATAAGGCTGTTCTCTTCCTGCATTTAGCCAAGGAGGCTGCTGCTAGATCTAGGCTTTTCAAAGGGCTAGGTAGGGCTCAGGCACTAGCGTTTCTAGGACTGGGGGCCAGGCGACCTTCTTCTCTTGGGGCTTGGGTTCTGGCTGCTGTTGGATAAGCAGGGCCTGGGCAGTGTGCTGGCAGGAGGCAGCTCTCATGACAGGGACGTATCCATGGTCATATGCCACTTCCCGCGCACCCACCTGTCATGTAGTGTTTTCACATTCTGTCTAATTAGTTTTCCTCAGTAGCTCTTGGATGGCTCCTGCACTCTGTAATTATTTCTTTCACTGGCACTTATGCCGATATTGCACCCTTTGCCTGATAATTACTGTAATTATAGTCACTATATTTGAATCCGGTGCCTGTGTGATAAACGGTTTTATTATATGTGTTTGATGGGAAGTGATTTCTAAGTGGGCGTCCATAGGAAGTTATTGAGGTACTACTTAGGGATGTGTTAAACTGTTTTCGAAGACTAAATAACGTGATGAAGCACAAGGTCGGGTGGGGGGAGGAGCAGGGCAGAGAGAGGAGGGGCACCCTGAATTCAGGAACTGAATGGTTCACCCACCCAGTCTATAGTCTGGGCATCCTGGGGCCTGGATGTTTGTTAATTGAGTTTGTTAAGCCCTTAGTACCATGGTGGTTAGTTAGTTTGTATGTGTGTGTGCGCGTGCGTGCACGTGTGTGCATGCGAGTGCATAATATGCGTGTGTGTGTGTGTGTGTGTGTGTTTTGGCCAACTTGACATAAGCTAGAGCTATCTGAGAAGAGAGACACTCAACTGAGAAACTACCTTCATTAGAATTGGCCTATAAGGAAGTTAGTGGGGGCATTTTCTTAATTAGAGATTGATAGGCAGGTGTTCCTGGGTTATATAAGAAAGGAGGCTGAGCAAGCCATGGGGAGCAAGTCAGTGAGCAGGGCTCCTCCACGGCGTCGGATTCCGTTCCTGCCTTGAGTTCTGTCCTATCTTCCCTCAGTGATGGACTGTAAGCCGTAAGATGAACTAAATCCATTCCTCCTCAAGCTGCTTCTGCCTGATGTTTTAGCACAGCAGAAGAAAGCATCCGAGGACAGCACTGAAAGTGGGTAATAGCGGGCAGGAGAAAGAAATGCAAAGTCGGCTCCTTGTGTACACTGACTCAGCCTTTTAGAAGTCATGGGACTCCAATCCAGAGCTGGCTTCCTGGAACCTATATGACTCTCGGGGAATTGTTGTGTGTGTGCTTTCTCTCTTCCCTCCTCCCCAAACCCAGGACTTGTCTCTACTTCTTTGCCATTGGTAGAAGTAAACAGAAGCAAACAAAAGTTTGGGATCTGGCTTACAAGCTGTGCCCTCTGGGAAGATCTTGGGTCACTCATTCACTTGCCATTTTTGGAGATCTGACTTCGGTGCCTGTGTGCGTCAATTCCGAGTGCTATGTAGGCAATCTGAGCCTCTATGACACCCCAGTCACCCACAGATCAAGCCCTTATGTTTGCTCAGCACATCCTGCGGGCCCACTAAGCTATAATCATCAAACTTCACTTATCTCGCTCTTAACAAGCATTATGCTAAGTGTTCTATACTCATTATTTTCCCTAATCTTCCCACTCATTCTTTGAGCTGTGTTCCAGCGTTATTTCTATTTCAGGTGAGGGATAACTTGCCATAATCACACATCAGAACTAGGACTCCTAGCTAGACTGGATTCGTCCAAGCCCTACATCTCCCCATTTCTATAGGCATTTAGGTGGCACCTACATTATACCTGCATCCTGATGGCATGCTGCTCATCAGATTTGAGGTTTCCTAGTGCCAGGGGGCTATGGGGCTCACAGAGAGTGATTCAGGAGTTCTTCCAGCATCTTCTGTTTCAGATGTCAACAGATTCTCTCTGAACCCCTTGCAGAATGCAAGCTCTTCAACCCATTACTGCATCTCTTCGCTGACTGGGGGGTTCCTTCCATATCAACCCCTGGGAGGAATGTGCTCAGGATCAGGATCCTGATGGGCATGCAGATCTTAGCCTAGGAGGGGAGATCGGGCAAGGCAGGCTCACCTGGACACACATACTCTTTCTTCTGCACATCTGCCACATTGAAGCCTCGCAGGTGCACAGGGGCCATGCAGAGGGTGAACTGGCCAACTGTCCGCCGCTGTCGCAGCCAATCTGACAGCCAGGCCAAATGGCAATCACAGTACAGATGGTTGGAATGGAGACGCCTGGGAGATAGATAGAGAGAGATGTCATTACATGGAGAAGAGAGTGGGCGAGACCTCTGGTGTCCCCGGCCCCAGCATGATAATTTACCTGAGCCCAGCGCAGCATTCCTGACCCCTATGCACAGGAAGAAAATCAGAAACCACTAATATCTTCAAGGGTAGGTAATAGTCAATAGTTCTGGTCCTGGAAGTTTGGAGCAATTTCAATGATATAATAGTAATTCTGTTCTTTTCCTTTCCAGAGGGGAGGGAGGATGACATCACTACAGTGTGATGGCAGAGAATGACACCAGCCATCCTGGTGTGAGTAAGAGAGGGTGACTCTGCCACATGGGAGTATAGGACCGACAGCTAGCCTAGACAGAGTTCTGCATCCCCTCCGGCTCTATTGGGCCGTGTGGCTGAGATCTGCTACAGCTTTCTCTGCCTCTCCTTCATCGCCTCTTAAGTGGCCTTTGTGATCCCACAGCATGAAAAGTGGGGGAGCTCTAAAGCCAGTGCCAACTGTGCACCCAGGGCAGGGTGAGGGGGCACAGAGAAAGAGGCTTTCTGGAGGACATTCTTTCTCTCTACCCTCCTGTCTTCTGAGCAGGGTCTTGGAATCCCTTACACTTTCTCCATAGTCCTGCCTTCTCCGTGCCAAGATCTGTTTTACCTGGTGGTTTCCCACTCTCACTGACCTAGATGCCTCTGGGAAGAAGTCGTCTTCTAGACTACGATTCTTCAGTGGGACCTGGGATTCCAGATCAGTTCCTTGTTCTTCAGTGGATAGGAGTCCCTAGTTGGGTCCGCCTGTCCTACTTCCAAGGGGAAATCTCCTCTGGCTCAGTGACTTGAACTTCCTCTTATGAGCCAGGAGGCAAACTGAGGAAACTTGGGAACTTGTGGAGGGCCCTCCGTAAGGACTTCAAGCCATCATCTCCACCTTCCACATTCCCTGCAGTTGCTGGAACTGTGCTGCATGAGTTTCAGGAGCGTTAGACTCAGGTTGCGTTGTCGGTTCCCAATAGGTAATTCTGAACACGCTAATCAGCCAGCTGTTCCCTTGGGACTGTCGAGAGCCCCGTGTCGGGCCCATTAATACAGCGTGGCAGCCCAGAGAAGCGGCTTGGATCATGTCTACACTATAATGACAGAACTGGAGGGCCCTTGACTACATCCCACTTATCGCCAAGGTCAACATTGCCAAATACTAGCCAAGTGCAGCTAACTCGGGCTGCACGCTGGATGAGGCTTCTGTGCAGTGGGCGCAGGACCTCAGCAGGCCAAGTCCACTGGGGCTTGGCTACCCCAAATCTGAGCATTTCAGATGGATTAAATGAACCCCAAATTAATTTTTCTTTTGCTAAAAATTTCTGTAGATAGTAAGTACTTTTTGAATTTCAGATTAAGCCACATACACCTTCAGAAACTCCAAGGCCCTAGACACAGAAACTATAAGGTTTCCCCTTTAGTTTTCAAGTAATAACCCTCAGAGCTAATGCAAGCATGGCCTCCCCTAAGCCTGGATTCTGAATCCAGGAAGGGCACCGTGGTTAAAGTTCCAAGCCAGAGGGAAACACCTCACTTTGTGCCAAGAGCAGAGGGAATATTGCTTATCATTTCCTAAACAGCTGGAGGAGACGATGGATTTTCCTGCCAGCCCCTGCCAGGTAGCAGAGGTGCCTGGGCAAATAGCATAGTGGTTCTGTGAGGGGTAGGGGTAGCACAGGGCAGCCTGTCCTGTAGAGTGGGCTGAGGGGAGGGGATTCTATTCTTGCCAGGAGACCAGGAGACTCAGCCAGTTAACCAGCTTGCCTTTTCTGTGCCCTGTCTGGTAGTAATAAAACGATGTGAAGACGACAGAGATGACTTCGAGCATGGGTCTCAGAAGGGGCTAAATCAGAGCAAGTTCCCATTAGTTCCAATTGAGGGTAAGAGTTTAAGAGAATGGGGTTTGGGCATACCCAGGTTTACATCAGACACTTCATTTCTGGGTTAACCAAAAAGTTAGAGGCTTCCCTTTTGAAGATTGTGTTAAGTGAGTCTTTCTCAGCCCCAGGGGGCCAGCCCCAAATGACCGCTCTTCTCAATCTTGCTACAGATGTTTCTATCCCTCGGAACATCTTTCTGAGACCTTCTCCCTTCCTAAGTGGGGGGTCACAGAAAAGTAGTGACCTCAACTGATACAGCAGCCACATGGAGCCTTAATCCAGAAAAGCCCTGGGCAGGGGACAGGCTCGGCCCCGCTCTGTTCGGGATATTATTTATCAGAAATGACAGCAGGGTCAAGCTAGATAGATTCTTTAAAGTCATCTTTCACTCCCTGCTTGGAAGATAAAATGAGGCAGCTGCTCCAGATGCTAACCACACTTTTTGTTTGTCTGCGTGTCTGTGTGTATTGTGCATGAGTGTGTGGTGTGTGTGCACGTGAGTGTGTGACTATGGGTGTGCACAGGTGGAGGTCAGAGGACAACTTAGGTGTTAGTCCTTGCCTTCCTTTGTGTCGGAGATAAAGTCTCCATTGTCTGCTACTGTGTAAGGCAGGTTAGCCGGCTCGTGAGTGTCTAGGGGCTCTCCTGTCTCTACCTTTCATCTTACCCTTGGAGCACCAGAAATTACAGGCCAGTTGTGGACTATCACGCTGGCTTACTAAGTACCGTTTTAAAAAAAAATTAACCACGAACATCATCAGATTTGGCGTGGAAATTGCCAAGAATGGCTCAAATCCTCTGACTGAGAAGGGAAATTATTTAACCACGTTCTACCATTTTAAGTTGTGAGGGTAATGACACAGAGTTTCTGCGTCATGTGGAAGCTCGGGTGTCTCCTTGCTCGGCTCATCTGACCCCATGGTCTTCTGCTTTTCACCCGTCTGGGTGATGTGAGCTCCGGCTCGGAGGCCAAATGATCTAATACTGGCACTGGTTCTGGCTTTCTGACTTTGATTTTGGAGCGGTGATTTCATTCTAAGCCTCAGTGCTACCAGCTATAAAATGGGCAAGACCATTCTGCGGGCTGAACTAACTCACGGGGAGTGCTTCATACAATGCCCGGCACATGGTAGGACCATGCAGAAGTATTTGCAGTACCATGGATTTGAGTCTCTTCCCAAACCCTGCCTGCCTGTGGCTGCAGCTGCTTAGATATGTGAGTGCGTCCAGGTGGCTGGGGTCCCGCGTGCTGTTCTGTGATCTTCTGAGGGTGGACACACCATATTCCACACAGATGAGACCACCTTTGCGGAGCAGAAGGCGAATGAATACAAATGCCAATTTACAAAAGGTGCCTTTTAGCCACAGATGCCAAATTAAATTTCCAGCAAATCCTTTTAGAGAGGGTCAGTGTTCATTTTCCAGCAAATGTGGCCTTCTGAATTCTATGGAAGAGCCTGCCTTTGGAAATCCCATTTAGCACTTCCTTCCTCTCTCCTCTTCTCTCCTTCTCCCACACCGGTCACCCACCCCCAAACGCTTTAATTACAGTGAAGGGGGATTAGTCAGCTTGTCCCCTGGGAGTTCTGTACTGAGCCATCTCTGAATTAAACTAAAGAGAAAATGGCAGCAGGCAGAGAGAGCAAAGGGACAGACGACATTGATGGATTGATCTGAACTCATTAGACGGATATTTGTTACCATCGAGAAAAATCACAAGCGAAATGAGATAAAACTTACCCACTTCTCCTCCTCAACGTGTCCCAAGAGGGTACCCAAGAGCCTAAGCTAGCCACCTCCCTCAGCTCTTGCGGACCTAGTCTCCCTCGGTCACGGTCATGATCAGTCATTTGAAAAAGACACAGAGGGAAGACTGTCACAGGGGAAGTGTCAGGAAGTGCTGCAAGGTGGGTTCCACAGGGAGAGCTTCTGGGTACCCACTCCTTTGGGAGAACAGACCCAGCACCCTGAAGCTCACTTCTGACTTCCCGTTTTGGAACCTGGGCTCCAGGCCTTTTCAGCTTAATTGAGGTTGGCTGGGTGCTCAGAAGACGAAATGGTGTCTCCTTAAAATTCTATTAATGTAGCACTCCGTTCTCAGAGGGAGGGAAAGTTACTTATTTTCCTAAGATGTGCTGTCATCTGAGGGTATCCAACAGGAATCTGGGAGCAGAGATAAGAGACTGGTCTGGGATGGTAATTATTGGTAATAATTAACACTACTGTGTGCACGCCACAATAGGCACGTCCCGCATCGCATATCATAGTGCACCCTCACAGTGACTCCAGTGTGGGCATGTATTACTAAGACCCTGACCAAAGCACAGAAAGATGAAGGTGTGTCCTCAGTGAGTGGTGGCACCTGCATGTAAACTCGGATCTGCCCACTCCAAAATGCTCTGCCTTGCTTTCCTGTACATCCCTACCTTGGTCTTTGTTTACTCTCACCTAGAGATAAGCTCACTCTTACCAGTGAGGAGTTCAGTGGCTTTCAAACTAGAACAGCACGTAGCTTACAGTCAACAGATGTATGGGCAAGACCCTAAGAGGTCTCCACCCCGTAGGCCTGGGGTTGGGCCTGGGACTTCTGATTCTGGAAAAGTTCCAAATGGTTCTGAGCTGTGGTCTGGGGAGAACTGCTTACAGGATTTTATGTTGCCCGAGGAGCACAGAGGAGCTTGCAATGGTCAATCCAGATTTTTAGGTAATGGTGGAGATAATAAATAATGCTATCTATTACCTGCCGGGTGCTGGGCACTGCATGGTTAGTTCCAAACACTCCACCACCAGCCATATTTACAAAAGAAGGAAAAGCGGTCAGAGAGCCAGTTAAGGTCGGAGGGCATTGCAGTTCTTTGCTTTGGCCCTAAATGGACTTGGCTCAGCTGTCAGAGAATGGCTCTCATTTTCTATTGTGATGCAGACACTCTGGAAGGTAACAGCATCAAGCAGAGACCTTTTTGGAAAAGCCAAGCAGCTCTACTGCAGAAAACTTACAGATGGGTTTCTGGCGGAATGTAGAGTGCCCCAGATAATACAAGTCATGGGCATGCTTCTGGAGCACCCAACCCGAAGGCTTACTCTTATCCAAGGCATTGAAAGAGGAGGCCCTAAGTTAGCGCATTCTAATGTCCAAATTTAGTCCAGAGAGCAGGAGCATGGAGCAGGTGGCACATTGGTGGGACAGATGAAGGACAAAGATTCCTTTTCCATTCCCAGAAAGGAAAATCACATTATGACAGAACTGCCAATGAGATACGGCATGAGTAAAGTCAATGGCAGATGTGTGTGTGCGCGAACACACGTGTGTGTGTGTGTGTGTGCGTGTGTGTGCGTGTGTGTGTTTGTGCGTGCGTGGTGTGTCACTGTATAAGTTTTCTGTTTTTAAATAAGTAGACTTGGTAACATAAAACTAACACATTTTCTATCAAACACAGCAAACACGGTGCAGGAAGGCTTCTCACAGTTAGGGGTGAGAAGAAATGAGTTTTCCTAGCACAGAATGGCAGGTAGGAATCCAGGCTGCACCATGACCCTGCCTGTACCCACTAAAGTCCCCCCTTGCTGTATGACCTTGGATATGGGAGCCATGTGCCCATTCACAGTCCGATAGGTTTTACAGGCAGAGACAGCAGTGCCTGGGGAAGCTTAAGGGAGGAGACAGGCGGGAAGGAGGCAGAGTCTTTACTCACAGAGTCCGGATCTTCGGCATGTGGTTGAAGCTGGTGACTAGGATGCGGCTGATGTTGTTGTTGTTGAGGGTGCTGAGGAGACAGAGGAAAAGGAAGTTATGAACAAGGGGCACTGAGATGTTCATAAGCATTGGGGAGGAATGGGTGTGGTTGTAAAGCAAATAGTCAACAACTAAGAACCAGAGCTTCCAAGTGTCTAGAGACAAGAGAAAACTCTCCAGACAATGTGTGTGTGTGTGTGTGTGTGTGTGTGTGTGTGTGAGAGAGAGAGAGAGAGAGAGATCTACAGTCCTGATTCATGTCCGTTTCCCCACCATCCACGAGCAATAAATCCCTGACTTCATCTTGCTATGCGATGAGTTCCTCATTATAGTATCTTTCAGTCTTTTTGTTTTGACAGATTCCTTGTATTTTGCATATGTGTAAGCATATGAGTGTGGGCATGTGCACATGAGTGTTAGTGCCCATATAGGTCAGAGGCATCAGATAGCCCTGGAGCTGCCTGGCATGGTTGCTGTGAGAGGAACTTGAGTCGTCATCAAGAGCAATATATACACAGAGTGGCTGAGCCATTACTCCAGCTCCGGCGTCTTTAATTCTTACTGGGTTAAGTCAGTACATGCCAGCTACTGTTCTTTTAGGGAGGGGGAAGATGGACCCCTTTTGACTGGGAGTACAAAACCCTCAAAGGAGATGTTACACTCTTGTTACAGATGAAGAGGCTGAGCTGCAGCCAGGGAGGCAACTTCCCAGCTTTGCCATTGCTGCTCAGCTCTGCGGGTGGGTTCACACCAAACCCATTCTCGTTTTGTTCCCTGTACACACTAGACATGATGCTATCTCGATAGGCTCATCTGTATTTCCCAGGCATCTACTGGTCCTTCACGAGTAATTTAACTTATCCCAAGAGGGACCAACTCTATTTCCCGTACTCCCCTTGACCATGGATGGAGTTCCCATGGGGCAATGTTAGCACCAGCTAGTCCCTTCAGCAGGGAAAAACACAGAGAAAGATGAGAGCTGGACAAACAGAGCTAAGGGAATACAGCTGCTCGAGAATTGGAATCAGGGTCTAAGGAAGTCCTGCCTTGGTTTACCCATTAGATACGCCCATTATGAAGCCCAGGAGAACGCTGCAGTGAGGGAAATCTCTGCAGGGGCTTCTGCAGTTCAGGTAGGCGACTACACATTAGGGAGGTGGCCTGGATTGGGAAGGACAAACCCGGGTCTCCAGGTCCGACCGCACACTTGCTTTGCATTCCAAAAAGCAAGAACTGGATCCAGCCTTTGGTCTGCTCCTTCCTGCTGCCGACTTGTTCCTGGGGCTTTCTTTGCTCTGATCTTTCCAGAGATGTTCCAGATCCTCACTCTCTTGTCTCTTCTCACCCAGTTTCTCCCACGCCCCTCTAGGCCACCACTGGTCTGTAGTGGCTCAAGGAGGAGCCACTGTTAGGTAAGAAGACGGTGCTGTGGGCTCTTGGTAAATATATTCTCTCTCTCTCCCCCTCCCTCCCCACCTTCCTCCTTTCTTCCATCTTTCTTTTTCTTTTTTTTTTTTTTTTTTGAGACAGGGGTTTTCTGTGTAGCCCTGGCAGTTCTGGAACTTGATCTATAGATCAGGCTTTCCTCAAACTCAGAGCTTCGCCAGCCTCTGCCCCCTCACCCTCAGGCTGTAATTAAAGGCATCCACCACTGCCTGGCTAAAGAATGCATAGCCCTAGCTTTGCTGGAACTTGCTCTGCATATGAAGCTGGCTTCAAACTCAGAGGCCCGCCTTTCTCTCAAAGTGTCTTCTCTGCAAGCTACAGACACAGGGCATAGAGTAAGCGCTCAGTAAACAGAGCCGATCAATTTCCTGGCTGCATTGGAGAGAATCTAGCCTTGGCTTGTCCTGCAGTGGTCTAGCCCCCACTCCAGCCTTCTAAAGGGAAAGAGCACTCACCCAAACATTGTCACTCCATGCTGATTACTTATTCAACCCTTGTGACCTTAGTCCCAAGCAGGGTTCCAGTGATCACACCTGTCATTCAAATCTACTCCTCCAATGCCCTAGTCTCTCCACTACTTGCTTGGCCAACAGGAGGAAGGTAGGGGGCACACAGAAGAAAAGAGCCTGGTTCTTGTTCCTGCACCCTCTGCTAGCCACTGTATACCCACCGTGGGTCTGGCACGATGTCAGGTATGCAGTAGAGACAAGTACACCCATCTACAACCACATGCATTTGTGTGCCTCAAAAGTTCAGAAGCGGAAACGTTTTTGGCTCCTTTGTGTAGCTCTCCCTTCACTAATTTGTTTTTGTGTGTGCACGTGTGTGTATCCTGTCTCTGACCACCCGGGGAAGCCTTTGGAGTATTTTATTGGGCAATACTAGGAAAGAGTTCAGCCCATTAGGCTGAGTTCCACTGCATCAGGAAAACGTCCAGGACAGAAGCAATGCTGTCGCTTCTCCCCTCATCTCAGAATTCCGCCCCACACTTGGGGGACAGCGTTACGTGCAAGGCCACATACAACGTACGGAGCCAGGAAGGGAGCAACCAAGCGCTTGGTTCAGATCCCACGAGTTCACAGCCAGCCCTCACTTGGCTGCAGATACAGGGTAGCTACCACTCAGGCTTCAGCTGGAGCTGTATCCAGCAGTGGCCCAGCAGCAATGACTTATTAACGTATTACTACACTGATATTTAAATGTGAGCCGTAATGAGAGCTATAAAACATTTACGATAATAGCAATTATTCCAGAACCCGAATGGCTAAACACAGTATCCACACTCTCATGATTTGCTGCTTGGGGCTGCCTGGCCCGGGGATGTCAGAAGGTTGCTAACCTCTCAGACACTGATTGCCCTGGAAGCTGCGGTGGCGGTTTTGCGAAGAAACACAGATTCGCTTGATTTCTCGTCTTGGCAGCTTTGGCCCAGGGAGGGAACACTGCACTCCGTCTGGCTTTTAGGTCCTGCCTAAGCATCTGGCATTCAATGAGAGAGTTGGCATGAGGTTTCCAGTGCAGAGGGGGCAGCCCTGGTGAGCAAGGGCTGCAAAGGCAGAGCCCTCGTTAGAGTCTGGCTCTGCCGTTTATAGCCCACGTCACTGTGGGTACTGAATCTCATTACCTTTCTCCTTTGCAACACAGGGGTAATCATAATGATCTCACAGAGTTCAGGGAGTGAATAAGCGAGATGCATCCATCCCCGATATTAATCATGAGGTCCTTATACGGAGATGGGCTCTGGGTTATGGCTCTGTATCCTACCATTCAATCTTTCTCATGAAGGGGTGGAAAGGTGACTCCGTTGGTAAAGTGTTGACCCAGCCATCGTGAGAACCTGAGAGTGATGCCCAACACTCACATCAATTCTTCTCATTACCCCATGGAAGCAAGGGGTGGGGTCAAGCCTTGAATCCAAGCAAGTGTGACCTCAGTAATGAGATCTGTATAGGCTCCTGTTGCTCCGATGACCATGACTTTGTTGGCATGATTTTTTTTTTCTCCAATCGTTTGGAGGTCCTAAATTGAAAATGGGTCCACGGGAATGTACTTCTCAGGAGTCTTTAGGGGTGGAGCTTTGTTTCCTCCCTACTGTAGCTTGAAGGGGTTGTCTACATTCCTTGATCCATGGCCCCTTCCTTGCGGCACTCCAACCTCTAAGGATCTCACGATGACTGCCTACTATCCCTTTTAAGGAACCTTGTAATTACAGAATGTATCTGCTCACAAGATCATTAATTCGGTCCCATTTTTAAAGGCCTCTTTGACCACTTAGTGTGACATCCACAGACTCCTGGGATGAGGATGCAGGGATCTTTAAGAGCAACTGACCAACTACCTATTCCTTGAAACAAGGTATATAAAGCACCTAGAATGGACCAAGTTCTGAACCGACTTTCAATAACTGTCACTGCTGTCACCGTCGTTTGTGGCTAGCCCTTTCTTCTGTGGCTTCACAGAGTCTCACCTGATAAAGCTAGCACTCCGAGGTCAGGATTATCACCCTAATTCTAGAGATGAGCAGTCAGAGGCCAGGAGAGGCCGAGGGTCCTACAGGGGCAGCACGCTGGCTGCTGGTGAATTCTGAACTGGCTCTTCTTCCTTCCCATCTCATCTCCCTGACTCACCCGCTGCCCTTTGCTTTTAGGCAAGGTGGCCGCCGCAATACAGCTCCCATCTTGTCACATCTACTCTGGACCCAAAGCTAGGAAATCTGCATAAGCCTCCTGTCACCTCGTGTTTTATAAGCCTTAGCAGCAGAAAACAAAAGGCTCCCTCTGCCAGTGCCACTGTCCCCACTTCCCTACAGTGGTTAGGCTGCCTGTGCTGCAGCAGCGACCTTGTCAACCTCATGTATTTACCTCCAACCCCTGGAGAAGCCATGGGGTTCCGGGTCTACCTTGGGCCCCCTCGCCTTGCTCTTCTGAAGCTATATGGAGAAAAGGTGCTTCTCCCAAATTAGCCAGGTAAGACAAGTTTTTGCCCCTAAAGGAAATACCATTAATTCAGCATTTTCCTTTAAGTTTCAAGCTCAAATCTGGGATGACATCTTTTCTGTTAATTTCTTTTTTAATTTAAATTTTATGTGTATGGGGGTGTTTTGCCTCTTTGTAGCCTCTGTGTCACTTGTATGCCTGGTGCCTGTGGAGACAAGAAGAAGGTGTTGGGGTCCCTGGAACTGCAGTTAGAGAGGGTTGTGAGCCACCATGTGGTTACTGGGAATTGAACCCAGATCCTCTGGGAGAGCAGTCAGCACTCATATCTTTTCAGACAAGATTCTGTTAACTTCAGGACTATCTAGCCTCCACCATTTCCAACCACCCCAAAGGACACTTGATTCTGAAAGGACACTTCAATCTGAACCCTACTGGGGACATCTTCCTTCTTCCTTACAGTGTTGAGATGACAGCCCACCCACTTCCTGAATCTCTCTTAAATCCTTGCCACATTACAAATACTGTCTTCAATACTGAGGTAAGCTGACCTGAATACCAGTCCAGTGGCCCTGAGATTCTTTCATACCAGGAGCATAACTGT
This sequence comes from Microtus oregoni, assembly GCF_018167655.1. Lineage (NCBI taxonomy): Eukaryota > Metazoa > Chordata > Mammalia > Rodentia > Cricetidae > Microtus > Microtus oregoni. Next base: position 12,818,211 of record NW_024543086.1, read on the forward strand.
CTAATAAAAGGTGACGATGTCACATTTGCCTGTGGGTCCCGTGACTGTGAGCACTAGGAAGGGTCTGCTCAAGTTTTCACTCCAGAGGCTGGAGACACTGCTCAGTGGTTAAGAGCACTGGCTGCTTTTCAAGAGGACGGGGGGTTCGATTCCCAGCAGCAACATGAGGTTCATAACCCTCTGTACTTCAGTTCTAGAAGACCTGACACCCTCTCTGGCTGCTGCAGGTACTGGGGATACATATAGTAAAACCATTCATACAAATATAAATCAGTAAATATAATTAATTAATTACCTTTTCCAGCCACAAAGGATCAGCAAGTTTACTCTCTCTACCATGCTACACACACAGAACACGGGCAGCTTGCAGTTTATAAGTCAGATGCTGGGGTACTGTGGTAGGACAGGGGCTCCCCCACAATGACAGATTCCTGAGGGAGTACCGTGCATGACAGTCAGCCCCAGATTCTGGAAACAGGCCAAATCCCATGCCATCAGCTTGCTTTTGTCAATAAAGTTTCACTCGTTTATTTCTGTGCTGTCTGTGAGCGCTTTTGTGTGATAATGGTTGAGGAGTTACGATACGGACCATGTGGCCCATGAAGCCTAAAATATTTACTATCAGGCTCTGCCATTCTGATCCTGTCTGCCAGAGAATGCGCGCTGGTAAATCAGAGCTATGAGGGGATTAGGTCAAAGGCATTTAGAACTTAGAAAGAAAGAAACAAAGCCACAAATGTTTTTAGGAACCCAACAGCGGTAATTAGCAGATCCAAAAGCAGACAGCTAAGCTCCTAGCCAGCACAACACGCTCCCACCCTGCAAAATGACCCTTGTAATGCTGTGTGGGGACAAGAGATGGCCATACTGGGCTAGCCAGGGAATGGCTCTGGGCAATGATTCCCAGAGCATAGCTCCAGGCATGCAACATCACCCAAGAATATTAACCATGCTTCTCGGTCCACTCAGGCCTCTTGAGTAGAAACCTCAGGGTGAGCCCTGTGTTGTACATTTTAACAAACCCATGCAAGCTCACTTCTTTTTATTTTTTATTTATTTATTTTTTTTAGCCACCTATCAGGGCTCAAACACGGGGTTGCAGGCATGCAAGACAACATACTACTGAACTACTTCCCCAGCCCTTTGTCATTATTTTAAATTTGGAGACAGAGTTGATCTGGCTGCCCTTGATTTTACATTGCTTCCACCTCAGTCTTCCAAGTAGCTGGGATTATAGGTGTGTGCAGCCACACTTGCATATGAAAACCCATTGAACAAGGAGGGAGCAACAGAACAGAATCCCCCTGCCTGACAGCGTACAGGGATGCCTACTTGCTGCTCCAGGACCTAAGATCTCTTTTTACGATAGGCATGGTGTCTTCCCAGTTGGGAAGAGGGGACTGTGATCACCAATGGAGAGCTCTGGAGTGTTCTCTGTACCTCCTCACCCCAAAGCTCTCTACTGGACTTTGCTGGGTGCTAATGTGTAGGTCTCTCTTGCATCATTCAAGATAGCCATCTTTGATCTAAGAAGTTCTGACCAGCTACATCCACTCCAGCCTGGCAACCTTAATAAGGCTGACATTTCCCTCTGTCTCCTCCGATTAGGCCGTCGCTTTATCACTCGGAGCTTTCTTGGCTCTGGGTGTAATCTGCATGTTGTGTGTCCATAACACCATGTAATTGGCTCTAATGCACCAATATTATCTGCGCACATGTATCACATAATTGCAAAAGCAGGCGTCTGCAGTGAGTGCAATCACAGCCTCCCACTGGGCCAACATTCCTGGGTTCTGAGAACCCCTCTGCTACGTACCCTTTCCAGACACCCAGGCTCCTTGGGTCTGAAGGACTCACTTGGTAGACTGGCCCATTCACTCCCTGCCTCCAAGAAGACTTCCTTCTCCCTAAGCCCAGATAAGAGAGGTAGCTCCTTCCTTAATGGTCCCCGTGATGAATCATCACCAGTCAATGGCAATGGGATATCTTTTATTTAAAGTGAGTCTGGACAGGACCAATGCTCCATGCCTGAAAGCTCTAACTCCCTCCAACAGTGCTTTCGTTGGATTCATAGAAGCGAATGCAGAACCATTTTCTGAAGAGCAGCTGAGTGTCAACACTGGGGTAGACCCTGTGGGAAGCACAGTGGGGTTCTGGCAGCCTGTGAACTCCAAGGGGTGGGGCTGGGACACCACAGTTTCCTCTCCTTCTAGCTTGACCCAGGGAGGGCAGGAGGAATGAAGCTCAAGTCTTTAGGGCTGTCCCTAAATTGCTGGTTCTCTTCTTTGGCTCATACGTCATAGCAAAACTGGGTACTTTTCTTCTTGGCCAGTAGTCACCACGCCCCAGGAGTCAGAACCTGTCGCTGGTGCCCGAGTCCTTACACTCTTCAAGAGCCTGTGGATGGAATCTTGAAGTGAGTGTTTGCTCTCTCAGCTCTTATCAGTGTGCGTGTCTGCGGCTCGTCTCTGCAAACTCGGTTCCTAGGAGAGCACATGCTAATGCTCCCTGGACCCAGTGAACTCGACCCTAAATCAGCTTCTCCGGGATGGCAGGCCACCCTCAGCATTGCCGGTGGATGAAGCTGGACTGTGGGCCACTCTCAGCATCCCCCAGTGGATAAAGCCTTTTCCACTGTTTCTCTTAAAGGGAGGTGTGACTTGCCTTCCTCCCCAGCTCTGAACTGCTCTGGTTTGTCTAGATGCTCAGGTAAACTCTAGAAATCAGGAAGGAGGGAGTGGTACATCCTTTGAGAAAATCTCAACTGAATGATCTTTGTTCTCTCATGAACTCCCTCCTTTCTGCTGCTGAGCATGACCTGTCTGTAAAGAGTAGTGTTTTGAGGTAGGGCTGCCTGGACTTTCCAATGAAGATAACCATAACGATAGACAGTCATGATGGCAGTAACAATGTTGACGCTCTGCCCGCGGCCTGGGCACTGTGCACACACTGTCTCATTTACTTCTCCAAACGTTCTGAAATTCAGACCTTATGCTCATTGCTGGTTCTCTTCTTTGGCTCATACAAGCAAGATGAATGGACTGCGCCCAGATCACACACGATCGTGCTGTGGAGACGATATTCACAGCCAGGTGTCTCATCAGTACTCGCATTATCAACATTACCTAAGACCACCACTCCCCAAACCGCCTGCAGACAGATGCCACTGTCCAACTCCATGCCTTCCCAAGGTGAGGGTGGGTCATGTGATTGGTGCTGGACTCTTTTCACTGTGTCTGATAAGTCAGGGACCAGGCTCACTGCCGAGGCTGCTCAAAGGCAACAGCCCTGTTCCTGTACTATGAAGAGGAAGAGTTCAGCTACGCCAACGTGGGGAGCCATTGAGGCTACATGGGAGGGGGAGACAGTTGTGTCTCGACGCCTTTTAAGGAAAAGGCTTGGTCAATAGGTGGAAACGTTACCAAAAGTCACCACGGCCCTTGGTGTTGTGTGGAATCTTACGAATACACCACAGAACCAAGAGCCGGTTAACCTAAGCCTGTCTTCCTCCTACTGGATCAGGAAATAATCTCCGAGGTCAGAGGAGATGGGCGAAGGATGACGGGCGGCCACCACACCTCCACTACCTGTTCTCAGTTATTCTGGGTGCCGCGTAAGACTGAGTTCCCTGATCTCCCCGCGGACCGTTTAAATTACAGCTCATAACCATTGTGTGGGCATATAATGAAAACAACTGATGCTGCACTGATTAGACCATTACTCTCAACTGTTAGAAAACATAATGATCTCACAAGGGGCCTTAGTCACTGACGTATAGCAGCCGGGCTCTCATCTGACACCTCAAATTAGCAGCCAAAGCAATAACAGCTGGGGTTTTTGTCTCAATATTTGTACCCGACTCTAAAGTGATTTGGCACTGGGCGAGTGTTATTTTTAAACACACAGAGCTCACCGCCGCCAAGTAACATTTTAAATGGTCTCCAGGTGTCATGTAAAACCTACAGAAATAAATAAAAACAATCAGCTGCCAATTTGGGTCTTTGATGATACGGATTCCCGGACAAAAGGGCTCGTCTTTGGTTCTCCCTTCATTATGGATTGCGACTCTTGACGAACAGAAATCCATCTCCATCCACTCAGCAGAGCGCCAGAGTTGAGAGAGAAAGAAGATTCTTTGAAAAGTATGGAAGGCAGGAGAGCAAAAGAGAAAGACGAGCCCTCCCAGGCTGCCATCTCTCAGCCAGATGCCCGACTGTGTCAGTATTTGCCATGTGCTAGTGTTTCTGGAGAGTGCATGCCGGAGAACTCACTCAGGGAGCTGATCCTGGATATTAGTGGTGGGTCTGAATGGCTCAACCGCCGCCCGGCTTGGTTAACCAAGAACAATGTTCCTTAGACCAAAATGTGGACGAGGAAGCAGTAGCCTTCCTACTCTCTTTCCTTGGCTATAGGATGGAATCTTGGCTCCAACACTGCTCTCTCTATTCAGGAGTTAGGAAACTGTTGCTATGCTAAGGTATCTATCTGCAGTGGGCCAAGGATGGAATAGTGACCTCCAACTTCTAGAGCGGGGCAGGTGAGTTTGGGATCAAGAAGAGAAGAAATAAATTTTTTTTTTTAAAAAAAATTCTCAGCTGTTGGGTGTCTAGCCTTGTAAGAGAGAAAGGAAGGGGTAGTGATTAATACTCAAAGACGGGATGTGCACACTGTCTTGATGAAGACAGCAAGGCTGTTTTAGTTTCTCTTTTTCACTTAAAGATGTATTTACTATTTTGTGTGTATGACTATTTTGCCTGCAGGCATATATGTGCATTGTCTCTGGTGTCTTCAGAGAACAGAAGAGGGTGCCAGACCTCCTGGAACCAGAGTTACAGACAGCAATTTTATGTGGGTGCTGGGAATTGAACCGGGATTCTTTGGAAGAACAGCCAGTGCTCTTAACCACTGAGCCACCTCGCCAGCCTTAGAAACACTGTTTTGTGCCCCACTATATCAGCAGGACCTGGTGGCATGTTTAGTGCACAGGAAGAATCAGCAACCATTTATCCGATAGGTGGTTTGCTTAAAGATAAGCAGGTTTGTGTTTTGGGCCATCTTTTGATACAAATAAATGTCCACTCTGAATAGCCTTCTCTGATAATCCAGGGGACAACTCAATTATCTACACGGATGGGCTGCAGAGGGACCTCAGTAATCACAGCCTTCCAAAGTGGGTTGTCACTTCAAATTTCCAGCACCCGTGTGAAGCTGGGGTGTGGTGCAGTGTTTCCAGGATTTCCTTTTATTTTTGAAAGATAAATGTGAACCACGCAGGATCCTCATGGGAAATCTTCTGGATTTTTTAAGATTGGCACCCAGTCACCTTTAGAAACAAAATCTGTAAGCGGAACCTGGAAGGTGGATTTGGTTTACAGGGACCAGGTTTTGTGCTGAATCATATAATGAACATTTTGAGCTGGGACACACACACACACACACACACACACACACACGCACACACACACACTATTGACCTCTTGGTGGCACATGTGAGCTGTGGTTAAAATTTTCTTCTGCGTGCCATCTCCTGAAGGGCAGCTGCCCACTGAGAGGTGTTCCCAGCAAACCAACTCAGATTTCCTGTCTCTAAACAACCCAGCCTGATGCGACGGTGTCCTCGACTCCACAGTTACTACCTGGTGACAAACATCCCTGCAGTTTCTGTTCTTGGGGAAAGACTGCTCCTCTCAGCAGGTGTGTCCCTGCCTGGTCCATGGTTCCATTCATCAGTTCTGTGTCTACACATTGAGCCACTGCCTGCATATGGTCTGTAATCGAACCACTTCAGAGAAACTATACAGGGTGCTTGGGGCTTTGTTCTCAGGCTGAAACGCAGAGATCCCTGAAATTTGTGATGGGGAGGGGCTCCGTCAGAAAGCTGGGTACCACTCACACTTTGCCTTATCTGGGTTCACAAAACAAGCAGGGGTCTCCAGGATTTACTAATTGAGCCTCCAGCCATCACTGGTAGCTGAGGAATGAGGTGCAATCGGATGCCCTCCGAGGCTACCCTAGGACTAGGCAGAGACTGGGGTGGCTGCTCCCTCAGCAGTGGTCACATGCCTGGAAGGGGCTAGGAAGGCAGGGTGTTGTCCTCATGCAGCATGCAAAATGTTCCCTCTGGCAAGCCCAGGGATCAAGGGACGATAGCACAGACAGGACGCAGAGTCTGGCTTCACTAATTTTTGTTTCCTGTCTGGTAATACAGAGAAGCAGACGGCAATAAAAAGCATCGGATAAAGAGCCGAAAGGGCTGTTTTCTGGTCTGGTTCTGCCATGAAATTTTCCTACAGCTACAGACACTTTACTTAACCTTTCTAGAGGGATTTCTTTTTCTTTTAAAATGAAGTGAGCCCTTACCCTCCAGGGCCTTTCTATTCCTTAATTTCTCTGATTCCAGGAGGGTGGGTGCTGACTTTGAAATGGCACTGCTGGATTTTGAGTAGCTTTCAAAACACAACTACATGTGACCATGGATTCCCAGCTGTGCACGAGGACGGGACACCTGGCTAGTCTCTGCGAGTCACTTCCATTCCCCGGTAGGCGACAACAGTTACAAGGAGTGACACATGACAACAGTTACAGACAAGGCTTCCTCTCTCTTTCTGCGGATACCTGCTTCGGCCTCTGTGTAGTCAACAGGCTTCTTTTCCTAACTGGATGCTGTGTTTCCCATTTACGTCTGGATACAGACGGGGCCAGACAGGGGAGTGAGTTTGCCACTCAGCTGAGTACCCGGTAAACAGAAGCCATTCACAAGACTGAGAGAGGTAAAAACACTGGCCATGGAAGCTACCTCTTGCAGAGGTCTGACTTTGGTGGGATCCAACTGTTAATCATCTAGGGTTTTTTGATAATGGGTTTTTGGGGGTATAAGACCTAGATGTCTAAATTAAGGTAGAGGAAAGACAGAGTTGACAGAGCGGAGAAGATGATATATTTACTATCAATATATGACACATTTACTATTAGATAATGCTTTATAATATACAGCAATGGCAAAAGGGGCTTGGGGACACAGGCCTGGGAAGAACTCTGGACCTACTTAGCATGCCCGGGTCAAACAACACACAGACTTCCAAATAGCCCTGAACAGGCGCTGTCCCATTACATGCTAACTGTGGAAATTTTAATTTCTACTAGTCGAAGTGAGATGCGGTGAAAAATTTATTCTCAGGGGAATGCACTCAGGAGTCATGCCTGGCTTATAGCTACCACGTACATCCAAATACTTCCTTCACGGAGTTGCTGAACATGATTCTAGCCACACATGAGCCCAGTATTGTCATGGCTTCAGCTAGTCAATGGAAGTAGGAGATACAGTCATTTATATAAAATTAATTGAATTTTAAATGCCAAGATTGGATTCTAGCTTTCTTTGTGACTCAGTTTCACCAAGCGGCTCAAGGGGATTGAAACTCACTACAAAGCCCAGGATGGACTCCAACTCCTTGCCTCACCTTCCTGAGTTCTGAGATTACATGCACAAAGTGCAAAAAGAATTCCAAACCTTACACCCAAGTGTCAATCACCAAAAACAGGCACTAACAGAAGGATCTGCTTCAAAAATCCTTTGTTGGTGAAGAACAATTCAGCGAGCTTCGGCATATCCTCTTTACCCAGGAATATACGCCAGTGCCATTTCCAAATAAGCCACCCTTAATTAGTGGGGGAATGAAATCGTAAAATACCCCAGACGGTAGATCCTTAAAGACCGAAGATGTTGGTTATATGATTGTACAACTAACTTTAGACTTCAAATTAATTTTCACTTTTGCTAAAGCTGGAGTTCTCAGAAGCTATTTATGCTAAACACATGACCATCATCAAACATGGGGACTGAGGGCCTCTGGAAGAGGCGTGTGTGTTACATAGCACAAAAGTGCTCAGGGAGAAGCCGGTATCTGTCCTAGTAGGCTGAGGACTGAATGGAATCCACAAACTGCAATTTAATCCTGATAGTCTGGGTACATTGCAATTTGCAGCATGGTGTCAAAAACTCATATTCAGGGATATTTTGAGAGTTTCATTAAGTAGTGACAGTTCTAAATTCAAAACTGTGTCATAAGCAAACACGGTCTCCAGGACTGTTAAACGTGCAGCCCCCAGAGAGATCCAGGTGAAGCATTTTGTAAATAAATGAAAACCAATCTCATCTATTAGAATGCACCAATTTTCACTGTAGCTCTGATTTTGTTCATGATTAAAAGTAAGGGGGGGCGTCACCATTTAGCGGGAGAAATATGAAATTAGAGGTGAAGTGAGAAATGGGGTCGCTCTGTCAAATACCTCGTTCAACCTTTAACGTGACAACGATAGGCATAGCCTTGATTTCGTTCTGGGCCAGAATGCAATAGCGCTAGGCAGGGGAATTGTGAGGTGGTGATTCTCTATTCGGCTTATTAATTTCACCCTGGCTTGGGGCCTTGTTCTTTAGCTGACGACCTACTGTGTGTGGCAGCCAAGCAGTACCAAGTATCCACCATCATCAGTTCTCCAGAGTCTCCACTTGCCATTTCTTAGGCACACGCCAGTGACATCGCCTTTACAAAAGGGCTCTAAGGGATATGGGCAGCTGTCCTTACTGTCCAGTGAGGACCGAACCTCTTCCGTCTAGTTTGGTGACAGTGAACTGGCCTCCAATTCGTTGACAGTTCCCATCAGCCCCATGCTCAACCCTGGCTTCCTTCCTCCTTTGTCTGGGGCAGGTCTGTAGACCCTTAAGGGACGGTGATTAAGCTGGGTTTGAGTGTTGATCTGACAATCGTATAGATCAGCTTTTCCAAGAGAAAAACCATGGTCCTCGCATTATTCCCCACAATAAGAATGGCCACTGGCCTTACTGATGCATATTCTTGCTTGTATAGCTTCAGCATTACAGTCCATCTTTAATCATTTTTAATATCATTGTTGCGGTAGAGTATTTAAGTGCAAGGGCTTAGGTTTTGTGCAGAAGTGAATCTATGTGCTGGAAGAAGGGTCCCTGGACCTGGCCAGTCTCAGTCTGGGAAATAAGTCACATTTGCCGAGCCTCAGGCTCCTCACTGGCTGAGCTGGACTAACACAGTCCTCCCTGTAAAGTTATGGCACGCACACAAGTCATAGGCCTCTAAAGTCTTAGCTCATTATCTGAAACACACTAGAAAAGGAAGACAGCAAAGGCTCACGCATGGAGGAAGTAACAATATTCCTCACCAATAATTCCTCTCTGACATCACTGGGTATGTAATACACTACCATTATGTCATCATTGTTACCAAGACAGAGGCAGCTCAGGTGAAGTGGAGGACAGTTCCTCTTGTACTGAGTTCCAGGTTTTTCTGACCTGGACCGTCCTTGACCATCCCCAAAACCAGCGTCTCACACTCCTAAGCCAGGACACCATCTCCATGCTACAAGAGTATCAGGACCATTGTCAGAAAGAACTCCTTCGCATTTGCCCTTCTCTGTTTATGCGTGGGACACAATGTCCGGCACATGCTATCCTGCCTGAATGTGGCTGAATCAGAACATCAGGAGTCTGGGAAACTGTTGTCACTTGGATATGCCCTTTGTCATCATCTTCAGATGCCTGAGCTCAATGACTACCGCTTTAAAACCAAAATGAATTCGGAGGCTAGCTTAACCTTGAGAGGAATCTCCTAGGAGATGAGTCATAAGACAGTCCTGGCTGTTTCCGGGGTGTCCTTGCTCAGTTTGGGGAGTCCTAGACACTGTGTTGCTCAGGTCTCTTTCTATGGTCATTCAAAACTTCTGGCAGGCTCTGGCCTGCAGCACTTCCCCTGGCACTCTGCTGACACAGTGTGCTCACGCCTCCTGGGTGGATTAAATTGGGGGTTGCCTGGGTTGGCAGGGAAAGTGAGCAGCAAAGCAAGAGCGTAAGCAGGGCGGGTGTTCCTCATCCACTGATGGCCACTGCAGTGCAGAACTGTGGTCTCAGAGTAGCCAAATGTGTCTGGATTTTTAAGAGAAGCTGAAAATTTGGAGTTTTATGTAAGTGGTCCCAATTTTAAAATGTGAAGTGTTAATCATATATATTACAGAATAAAAAGTATTCTTTGTCTATGCAATATGGGTTTGCGGTCTAGCCCACAGCCTCTGGTGTAGAAGAGAGGAGAACGCCAGATTGGCCTTCGATTCTGTCACAGACGTTTTTGCATTCAATCAACCTCCTTATCATTCATTATCAAACTGTAATGGTAGGTGGACAAGCTGTGCTTAGCTTCCCAAACCTTTCCAGGGGTCCCTTCAGAACATCTGTATTGCACACAGAGCCCAAAGAAGAACAAAGCACAGACCGCAAGTCCAGGACCCCAGGTTCTAATCTCTACTAAATACAATTTACTGTTGACCTTTGGCACACCAGGACTAGGTGACCCCAGGGAGGTACCCAGGCTACAGACGGTTATGAGGTATGGCTCTCCCTCTAGTCCCAGCCTTTCTCTATGCTCTGAGCTGTAGTTGGTCATTTTGGAGACACCAAAAGGCCCTGCCAGCGCCAACTATAGTGAAGTCACTGTATTTCCCAAGCTGGCTAATGACCTAAGTAGGAACAAGACCTTGAAACCCACACACACTCATTATCTACAGACCACGGGATCTCCATGCTACTGAGCTGGTACCTGGATCTGTTTTCCTGACATCTACAGTCTGGCTTTTTTGGTTACCTATTTTCTGATAAAGACCTTCTGAAATTCTTACTTGCTACATTTACTCCAGAAATGTCTAAAAAATATCTTTTCATCTCTTATAAACTCCTGAAAAAATAACTACCTATCTTATTAATAGGCTTTCTCACTGTATGTGTGGCTGAGCCTGTGCGTGTCTACACGATCAAACGACAACTTCGGTGTTGTTCTGCAAGCGACAGTCATTGAAATGGAGTCTCTGGCTTGGGTGCTCCAAGAAGGCTGGGCTGGCTGGCCAGCAAGCCCCAAGGATGCACCTGTCTCTCCCCGCCCCCCACCGCCCTCTCAATGTTTATCCAAGTTAAACTCTTTGCTGCTGCATTTCATTCACACAACATGCTGGGCAGGGATGCGCCTGGTCTAACTGAGAACTCCCTGGCCATTTTCATCTTAGGCTGACAAGGGCTGCAAACCTAGGTTGTGACATCCTGAGCACAGGAAGCTCAGACTGCAGGTTCATCACATGCGGCCACCGCATGACTCAACTTACCTGGAGAAAGATGCAAAATGCGCAGGGCAGGCAGAAGTGAACAGGTCACCACTGGAGTGACGAGGGGACCTCTGACCCACGGAAGCCTGTGTTCCCCAAAACTTTACATAACAGAAAATCACATCTGGATGTGTGTGTGTGTGTGTGTGTGTGTGTGTGTGTGTGTGTGCATGTGTGTGCTCACACAAAATGCGCAGGGCAGGCGGAAGTGAACGGGTCACCACTGGAGTGACGAGGGGAAGTCTGACCCACAGAAGCCTGTGTTCCCCAAAACTTTACATAACAGAAAATCACATCTGGATGTGTGTGTGTGTGTGTGTGTGTGTGTGTGTGTGCATGTGTGTGCTCACACAAAATGCGCAGGGCAGGCGGAAGTGAACAGGTCACCACTGGAGTGACGAGGGGACGTCTGACCCACAGAAGCCTGTGTTCCCCAAAACTTTACATAACAGAAAATCACATCTGGATGTGTGTGTGTGTGTGTGTGTGTGTGCATGTGTGTGCTCACACAAAATGCGCAGGGCAGGCGGAAGTGAACAGGTCACCACTGGACTGACGAGGGGATGTCTGACCCACAGAAGCCTGTGTTCCCCAAAACTTTACATAACAGAAAATCACATCTGGATGTGTGTGTGTGTGTGTGTGTGTGTGTGTGTGTGTGTGTGTGCGTGCATGTGTGTGCTCACACATGCGTGTAGAGTTTCTGGAAAACAAAGCCCCAAACTGTTGAGTGCCAGGAAAACAAAGCCCCAAACTGTTGAGTGCCAGGAAAACAAACAGAAGTGAGACTAAATCCTCCCTGCAGTTACAGCGTTAATACGTGAAAAGAAAGATTTTTTTGTTTGCTTTTACTTTCTCCCATGAGTTTGATTTATCTTACTCTTGGCGGGGGGGCTTTGCGCCAGGAGGCACCTTGCACTTTGAGGGGCTGGTTAGCTGGGTAAAGGGAACAAGAAGAGCAGTTCTGTGAGCTTGTGGGAAGTTCTGACAGCTTGCCTAGCTCAGCTCTCGGAGAACAGGTCACATCACCCTGCAGCACACAGTGCTTGGGGGCGAGCCTAACATCTCAAGCTTTGGCGACAAGGACGAGTGAGGCGGCTTGGTGTAGTGGCCACAGAGGCTGGCCTGCCTATTGCCTAGTAGTTTATTGGCTACTGTAAAACTACTGTGAAAGGAGGGTGATGGGAATAGTTTCCGAGGGGGGCTGAGGGCAGGCAGATAGCCAATGTGAGGAAGTGTTGGGGTGTGGTGTGGTGTGGTGGGATGAACTGCGTGGGATGAACAAGCGCTGGCTGTGGTGGTGGGCTGGATGAACTGCCGGCTCTGCCCATTTCGCCATCCCTCCTCCACTGTGAGGGCGTGCCAGACTTAAGAAGTTGCACTCCTGTTCTTCTTACTCCCCTTTCTGTGGACTGGAAAACAGAGGGGACATTGCCTTTCCTTGTTCACTACACCTTGAGCTGAACAGTCCCCACAGGGCACAGCCACCATGGAGGGGACACTGCGCCTTTCACTCTTTCCTACCCTGGCCCCATGATCTCCTCACTGTCTGTGGTTCCCGCTCAGAGCCACGTTTTGAGTTCACGTTCAATGTAATGAACAAAACCAACTTTTCAACGCAAAGGAAAGTTACGGCATTTCCAACTATGAGAAAGACGGGGAAAGCGCATTACGAGTGTGAAATATTCCCTGAGGGGTCGACATCTCAGATTGTCCTTAAGACAAATAATCTCTAGAACTTTCCATGAGATAAGCACACCCCATTCCTTGTTTCCTACCACACACTACATAATGTCACAGTACATCTGAACCATGACAGTTTTCTCAATATGCAAATAATTATTTTCCAGGATTCTATAAGTAACCTTTCTAGGGCTAATGTATTTTGAACATATTTATAGCTGAAAAAAATTATTAATATGCAATGCCTCCACTTAGTTCCTGTCCATTGTTTCATTGACAAGATTCCTTATGGTGTCTAACTTTTGGTCACAGAGATGTGTTATAAAATGTCAATGTGTAGATGATGTTTTGAAGGTCTAGGGTGGGGAGGAGAGGCTCCTTAAATGGAGATGTCAACTTTAGCCAATTTCAGAATGGCTCACCATTAAGATGGATGTTCTCAAAGCTCCGTGCCTCTGCTGGAAATTAAAAAAGCCATGGAATAACTGATTGTGATTAATTTTAAGTGCTTAGCCATGTGAAGCCAAATGAGCATCTTTAAAACAAAGCTATTGATCTGTCTTTGTTTGGAATTGAGAAGATAAACGATTCAGATCCTGCAGGCCTTCTGCAATGATGAGGAATGAGAAGTTTTTATTACTGTTATTATTTGGCCATGGATTTCTAGATTTTAACTTTGCAACACCTGATATGTGTGGATATCACTTTTTTCCCCTGTAAAAATCTGAGAATGGAGGAATTGTTCAAATATGTCCCGGGCAGGAATTTTGACCTGGACAAAGGCGCAGTAGGGAGAAAGATGTCGGAAGGACAACATTTACAGGACCTCCTGTGTGGTCCCTTCTCAAAGGTGACAGGTCACAAAGCTTGACCCAAGTCCATGGCTTCTTAGTTCCTTCTAATGTGAGCCTATCCTAAACGCTTCTTTTCCCCCAAAGACTCCCTCAGACGTCACTGGTAGAGAGCTAACCAAGGGGCTGACAGGTCATCACAGCTGTTTGGTGACAGCTGTGACTTCTCTTTCTTCAGAAAGGCACTTTCTCATCTTTCTCATTCTCCCCTGCAAGGAGTAAAAGGTGACAGGTTCCTAACAGACCTTTCTACAGAGGCTTTTTTCGAAGGCAGGGAAAATCACGCCTCCCCTTCTCAACTCCAGTTTCCCAGGAAGAGAAGACTTGGGCTGCTAAATTCGACCTGGCACACTCTCCCACAGACATGCAATTGTTGCTGGTTCCGGGGTCAGAGTTTGCTGAGGAGAGACCATCCATCTCAGGACTGACAATCTGACCTCTCCTGTCTGTGGGTCCCTTCTTTTCTATGCCAGGAATCCTCAGCTTGCAAGCGATTGCGAGTAGCTTGCAGCATCGGCATCCCCTCTGTTTCCCGTGATTCCTCCTAAAAATCACCTTCCTCTCTAGCAAGGTGCAGGGGATCTTTCAACCCACTGCTGGTGTCTTCCAGGTGAAAAGGCAGACTATGCACCCTCCTTTAGGTACAAAGGGATATTCTGACACATTCATTCATTGAGCCAACCATTCATTCTTCCACTGCAAGCAGCGCAGGAAATATCTAACTATGTAATTTCACCCCCAAGGATGCTCAACTCATCCTATTCTCTCACCACTCTGACGCTAGATCTGCTCCAATGTAATGATTTTAGCAGATTTTGGAGAAGGCTAGTCACTCTCAAGTGAGAGCAATAAACTCCTTTCTTTTAGGAAAGAGAACACTGAGGCTCTGAGAGCCAAAGGGACTTGCCCAAGGTCACATGACTAATTAGTGGCTGGATAAGGACTGAATTGCACAGCCCCTGACCTAAGTTCTACCATGCTTTATTGCTTCCTCTCCAGGCTTCCCCACATCAAGGGCAGTGAGCAGTGTACCTGCTGGGGAAAACAATCAAAGTGTTTTCTAACAAAATCTAACTTTAGTTGAACGACCCCAACATGACCCCTCAGTGACTTTTCTCCAGAAAGCAGGTTTCTTTAGTGAGAGCATGTGAAAAATCCAAGACACAGGAGGACAATCTTTGTGTGTGTGTGTGTGTGTGTGGTGTTTCTACATAAGGTATACACGGTGGGATTTCAAGGAGGAATCATTTCCCCCCTCATCTTTTCATCCCCACTACTTTAAGGCTACTATTTAAAGTTTGAATTTAAGCCTCAGATAAGATCTCAGGAGCCGAAGCAATAACTGGACCTCTGTCTGTTATTCCCCCTTGTCCTGTGCCAAGGTCCCTCCCTGCTTCTGGCTAATTCCGATTCACCTTCTGGTGATAACCGCTCTGTCACTGTCCACAGACCTGTAACCTGTCTCCCTGTCTTGCCCACACTCAGACAGCCGCTCCCTGAATACACAGACAGATGCTGGGGGGCTATTCTGGCCATCTGCTCCAACAAATACAGCGGGAGCATAAGAGAAACAGCTCGACTGAGGAACCCCAGTTTGTGGGAGGTGAGATATCACACTTTGCAGCCGGCAAACACTTTGGCCAAGGTAAGCCGGAGGGATCTCCCGGTGCCCGATTTTTAATAGCATTGCAGCAGAAGACCCAGAAATGCACCCACAAAGACCCCCCCTGCGCACACGCTCCCCCTCTTTTCTCTCCGCACAATGTATACACACTCTCTCAAGGCAGCAATCGCAAAAATTAACTCACAGGATCTCCAAATCGCGCAGCGCTCGGAAGGCTCCATCTTCAATGCAGCTGATGTGGTTATTGTCCAGTTGCCTGTGGGAAAGCAAGGGAGAGCATGAAGGCAGAGCAGGGGCAGCGGTGAGGGGCTGGGCGGCTAGCCGGCTTCCCTGGCCACCAAGCGCCGGTCCCTCCACCCATTGCAGGCTCTGCTTGTCACTGCCAGGAGCTCCTGCAGAGCCAGCCTGTCTGCCACGCTGCTCCGTCTCTTCTCTCTGACTGTCTGAGGGAACTACACAGGCGAGCGCACCAAAGGCTGTCAGGTCTCAGTAAATATTAATTGCGCATTTTTTTTTTTTAGGCAGAAGGGAGTAATTTCATTACATTAGGGCATCCAATCCATTACGAGCTCTTACCGTCATGTCACTGAAACAATTTCATTAAGCTAAAGGCCTGTAAATCATTGGAGGTCACTGCTCTGCCCTCCGCGACCTCCCAGAATGCTTCCCCCCCCCCCCTCTCCCTCGTCTCTCTTTTACTGGAACTTACAGTCTTTGCTTTGACACAGCGCTAAATCTCAAGGCTTTATCTGCCCAAGAGCGGTGAGGGTGCATGGGGAATATACCGATTCCAAATTAGACTCAACTAATCTAATTTTATAGTCTTTTTATTATTCTAAGCACCAAATGTCTGTGGTGGTTTGTTGTCTCCGTGCATTGTTATGGGGTCCATCTGGTAGGTCATTCTATGGGAACATTTTCTGAATAAATACAGATTCCCTCAAACTGCACTAACTATCGCCAACAGTAAGGAAATTCATTGATGGAAGTGTGTTTGTGATGGAGAAGGAAAAAGAACAGCATTATTGCCTAAAAGATGCGCCACTTACGTTTAAATTGGGGAGAATTAAATGCACCTATTTTTAGGATTCCTTTTTAATTCCCCTTTCCCGTCCTAAATGCAGGAAAATAATGTGTTTCTAAAAGATGCCTTGAGTAAGAGACATCCCAATTGAGGACTTAGGGATTTTAGTCGAGAAGTAATCCACAACAGACACCGCTTCAAACAGACAGCCCCAAAATGTTTATTATTTGTGAAATAGTAAATCAGGGTATATATTACCATGACCACACCCAACTTCTACTATATGTCATACATTTAATTCCTAAAACCGCAATGTACAGAAAAGAATGTCGTACAGAAAATGACTACGGCCCTTTGCAGAGGACACCGCTGTTAGGGCAAGCTGAAAGTGTGGCTGTACTTGAAACTTTTTCCATGGAGACATATATGAAATGAAAAAAAAAAGAGTCCTTTTTAGGAAGATCATTTCCTATGGCTGGTATTTTGATTTGTAACTTCCATTAATATATCCCAAATCAGTTCTCCACGAAACACGCCAAAGTAACAATAAAACTCTCACAGAGGGTTTTATTTCATTTTATTTTTTACCAAAGGAAGATAGAATATTATGATCATTGCAAAAGTATATGGACTGTGAGCCTGTAAGCATATGTAAGTTCCCGTGCTGTCTCAGGTCCGGTATGGCATTATGAAGCCGCATCACCCAGACAGACAGTCATCAGGGTGACAAGGCTTAAAATTGATGATGTCCAGAATTGAAAGTAACTAAGACACAGGTCTCTGAAAGCAGAAGCATCCTTGAGGTTGACCAGTTCTACACCTAGTGTTCCAAGTCCTGGCTAACGTTGGCGTACATGGACTTACAGGGTTCTTCAGTCCCCCAGCTTTCTGGAGCTGTTCTTCACACGGTTTTGCTGATGCCTTTGGATCTGTACTGGGGCAGTCACTTTCTGGGCAGTGGTTCTATTCGGGCAGTCTAGTCTTGCTGCACAGTGCCCAGATTTATCATCAATTAAAAGGCCAATGAATCAACAGCCTCTGCTCCACGTCAAGGCCACCAAACCTTACCAAGCAGAAACTCGGCAGGGCTGGCTTTGGGCTCCAAGAAATTGTTCAACGAACATGCTGAATTCGGCAAAAACGCACCATTCGCCTAAGTAGAAAAGTATCAAAATCATCAGACTGTCTGGGGTGTGGGAAGATGGCCGTTTGTGGGGAACCCACTCGAGTGTGTGTGCAGCCCAGAGAGGGATTTGCAATGTTAGCACACTGCAAGCAGATGGATTTGGGGAGTGTTTTCCACTCTTTTTTGGGAGGCATCAGTAACCAAAGAGGAGATTCTAAACATACAGATCCCCGCCCAAAAGGGAAAAGAATAGAATCTTCAGGAGAAAAGAACAATTTGTAGAAATAAGAGTGGAGGAAATCCTATCGCAGAGAGGTGGGAAGAGAATGAAAAGCCTGGGGAGGGAAGCTTAATGAGTTATAAAAATCTGCACTCAGGTGTTACATGAGACCCATAAAGCCCAGGTCACAAAATGATGTGGACAAGAGGACCATGATCATTTAAGGTAAAATCAGAGAGGTCAAATACATTATTAATTGTGTGATATTTAAGAATTTTCAGTGAGAGGCACACATTGACACCTATTTGTTTATTCATCAGAGGGAAGACGGAGACGGAATGTAAGCATCTCTGTGGCTGTATTTCATAGCTTACTTTAGCACATATGAAATGTATCAAAATTTAAAATATTTATGCTTAGGCGTGCTTGCCCAGGAGACGTTTATTGTAATGGAGATGGTGTCCATTCACTCTCACTGTACAGAAACCAAACAGGACCTGTATCTATCCCCACCTTGCTAGTCAAAGGGCCAGGCTCAAGGTGCACTGTGAGGAGGTCTACATGGGTGCTACACGCCTGTGGGGTTTGCCAGGCACATGGAAAACAGTGCTGACTCCACCTCCCCGCTGGTACAGCTTTGTAGAGCCGAGCAGCAGAGGATTCACAAAAAGCCCAATTAACAGTTCACAGTCACTCCCGTTTCATGTAAACACTGGGTCCCCAAACAAAATGAGCAGTCGCCTGCTTCAGACAGATGCCTTTTCTTTTACACTTATTTATTTATTCAAGGGAGCGGGTGTGGAGGTCAGAGGACAAACTGAGCGACTCTGATCTTCCCTTCAAAATACGTGAGCTCCACGGATTGAACTTTGGTCATCGGGCTTGGTGGCAAGCATCTCTAGCCAGAGAACCATCTTGCCATTCCCAGATGGCCTTTTCTTCCCAAAATAACAACTCAGAGACATCCAAGTCTGAAAGCACGTAAGAGGGACGGGAAAACAAAACAAAAAACAACAAAAACCACAACAGAAAAAGCGAGCTCAGCGTTTCTTTGTCAGAGTTGGAACAGAGAACTAATAAACACACAGAGAACTTTCTGGTAGCTGAAGCCAAAGCATTTGATTTAGCAGTTTGCTTCGGAGAGTCTGGTATGCTGGAGGCTGCTGATGTGTGTTTTAAGTGCTCGGGTCAAAGGTCTGTATCACGCCTTTGAAAAATGTTCACTCAAAGACCCTCTTCAAGACGAATGAGAAAAGCTCGTTGCGCGCACCATGCCAAGCACACCATCACTCAGGGGGGCATGGGCAAAAAGAACTCTGAAAATGTGAGCAGAAGGAGCCCAGCAACTGGGCCTGACACGCTTTGCCCCTCTTCTTCCCGGATGGCAAGAAATGTATTTCTCATCAATGCTAAATTGTGTCTCCTTGTGCTTAGCACAGGTCCATGGAAGAAAGTGCTGAGCCATTTGTCACAGGGTCCTGGCTGCTGCCCTGTGGTCCCTGTTATGACAAGAGAATACACCTAAGTATTATTTCCCTCTGAGTCCATAGAGGGTTCAACACCTCCTGGCTCCCTAAGACATGGTGTGTCCCCCAGCAGGGATCCCCAGAAGGAGACGCTATGAGATTTCTATGCTCTTCTTAGGAAGAATAGGAAGGCAGTGGATGGGAGAGCGAAAGCTGCTCTTTTTTTTTTTTTGAAGGTAACTTATTGTCCTCTACTTTATACAGAATAATTTGATTTGCACTCCTTGGTCTCTGAATAAGTTGAGAAGCCCCAAAACATTTCATGCTATTAAATTAACCACCCTAATTTCCCCGGGAAGCTTCGATTTCAGCAAACAATATGCCTGCTAACATGATCCCAGAGCCCATCTAGGAAGAAATCCTCAGACAAGAACTAAGTGCAGACTCCCTGAGAGCAGTACTCCGACTACTGTGCTCCCATAGTCCGAGAAAATAAACAAGTCAGGAAGGAAAGCCAGCATGAATGGGGACTTAAGGTAATCTCTTCCTACAGCAGACTCAGCGACAGCACTTCTGTGAGAATCCCTGACCCTAAGCGTAATAGACTCCGAATTATCCCAGCTCGTCTCTTTTGCTTGCAGTTTCAATTTTCATAATTGAAGCAGGAGAGAAACATTTTTTTTTTGCAGTTCAAACATTTTTACAAAGCACGTGGAAATCCTTAAAAGAGGTGAGAGCTAGAAAAAGCTGGTCTACAACATGAACACCAATCCACCCTACATCAACAACACAAAAAGTAAGATTAAAAAAAAGAGTAAGAAAATTCCAAGACTTCAGTGACGCATGTGGGTTCCCATGAGAAATACCTGGGAAATGGGAATCTCTTGAAACAGGCTTTGGCTATTTGGAATAAGAGTAGCATTTCCAACAGAATTCCCTACGCACACATAACGTCTGCACACCTGGGCTCATCCCGCTGTTGGGATGGAGGGTGTCCCAGCATCTCATCAAATGGTTGAGGCATCATTGCTCCAGGGCCCCCAAACAGCAGCAGCAGCAGTAGCAGGAGCAGTGTTCTGCTTCAGAACTACAGCGAGGGTCGCTAGAGTCCTCCTCGTGTGAAGAGCAAGAAGCAGCCGAGGCTGAGCATTCTCTGGGATTAAACCATTTGCTATTTTCTGAACAAAACCAGCTTCAAAAAATATACAAAATCAGCAAAGGACTTTTGTACAAAATACACAAGGGATACCCTAGTAGAAAGCCAAACAAGTCCACGGCCCTGGGATTCCCTAGCAGACAGCCAAACAAGTCCACGGCCCTGAACTAGAGTAACCTAGAATAGTCACAGCGCATTAGCAGAAATGCAGCCTGCATTCAGTCCCCAGGATGCAGAATGGAGTGTAAGAGAGCTTTTGCAAACAGAAAGATGGTTACCTCATTTGTGGCTTTTGTATGCTAACCAACCATCTTTCTAAGAATCCAAACGAATGTGAATCTGTTTTCAAATGTGTGTATGGATGTAGACGCATATCTTCCAAGTGTACTTTTTTTCGACTGAAGAGAAAATATTACAATTAACAAAAAAAAATGTGGAAATCCTGCTTTTTTAAACCAAGGCTGGGGATCAGACAGGAAGAACCTTGACACGCTGTTTGTCTTCTTGGTGTTACCTATTTGTTCTTTAAGTAGAAAACAAGAAATACAGCAGCACTGTTTTTTTTTTTCTTAAATGACATCTTAAGAGAAAAATCATCACTGAAGAACAAATTGTAGGAACCTTTGTCTGCTGCTCTTTCCAAACATAATATAAAGCTCAAGGTTATTTTAACTGGCAAAAGGAAAAAAAATGTGTTCCAAAGAAAAGCATACACTTGATATAATTGAGTACTGGTCACACTTTGTAGGCAAATCAAACACTTGATCTTAGCCACAATCTGTTAATGAATTGTCACTACCTCTCATCATTAAGGAGCTACGGCCATTCCACATTAAGATGACATCTCACACGCGCAAAAGGAGGGGAACCCATTATTCTGCACATTTAGTACACTTGTCCACTAGTCCCAGGCATACATGCATAGAGATATGTTTACCCATCCATGAATTATTTAAGTATCTGCAAAGATCATTGTCTGCACAACTGACATCTCTATGCCTGTATCTCCTACATACGCACGGACAGGTGTAAGATCTCCCTCACGGACACATGTAAATGAATGCATACCTTACAAAACAGTCAAAGGGATACTGGACCTCTGACATTTAACGTGAATATACTTAACAAAAATTATTTATAAAACTGATTGCTATCGTTCCAGTGAAGTCAACAAACCAAACCTACTTTGTAAATGGGGGACAGAGTCGGGTTAATTAAGCTTCTGATCACAATAGCTTGCCTGGAACACAGTTGAAAATTGAACAGAAATCTATTTTAACAAGCGTCGTTAAGGCATACTTTGCCACACAGCAAGCGTGGAACCTCTTGCTCAGTATATATCACATTGCTGTTCAACACATGCAACTTCTCAGCAGGAGAATATCTGCGTCCGCTGAGGTGATGCTTCTGGAAGCAAGCTCTGCAATAATGCAAACACAGCTGATGGACTAGCAACAAAGAGGCGCACCCGACCTTGGAGAATAAAGAGGGTCTCACACATTGCCGGGAAATATCAATAACTCCACTTCTGTGTCTGGAACCTTCTCGTACTGGGGTGTTTGATAAGCACATTTGCATGGAAATATCCAAGTGGAGGATCCTGCAAACCAATGTAGCACCAAGGGGACACTAGGGGAAAGGGCAGAGCTCCCGTTTCATTCGGACACATTATATTTGATGTTTAAACAAATCCTGGCATCTCTAGGCAAATAAGAAACAACAATAAAATACATAGAAAGTACATCATATTAAATGACCCACACTTACAATGAGAGTGCTTCATTTGATTGTTTACATCAGGGGACCAAACAAAGCTTGGTTACTGTTTACAAATGTTTTAAGGCTCACGTTTCAAGTCAGCTCCAGGTCCTGTGGCCACTTTTGTATCAGGACTGAAGGCTGACCAAGCCACTGTGGCATCACGGTTTGCCTAGGACTTTATCTGTCCCATTCTGGGAAAACTCATCATCCCGAGGCAAACTATGAAGACACTTTGTAGGCATCCGGGTGATGGCTATTCAGCCCTTTGTGTTCTGGGGCGAAGTCCATCAGAAGGGGATTAATTTCCAGGGCATCATACTCTCGCTTGGTTCTAAAGCTTCAGATGTCTTTGGATTTACAAGCTTGCTTCTGGTTATACTCGTCCTAAAAGTCTCCTCACTCCGTTATGTAAAGTGAGCTTTGTACAGCTAAAACTGGTAGGCGAGGCTGGTGGGCACCTGAAATATACGAATTATTCCACTTTGCACTCTCAGCCTTACCGGGAATTTGAATTTCTTTGTAAGACGTATGTATCTGTGTTTTACTCCCTGGCCTTGCTGATGTCATGACTACTCAGAGGCTGGACAAATAAATGGCTGTCTCCATAGCGATTGGGGCAGGTCTGTGGTTTCCCTAGTTACACTCCTGAGAGATAACCATCTGTGGTTCGTCCTCAGCAAAGGCGCAGGACAGAGGGAGGGGTGAGAAACAGGGAGACGAAAGGCATGAAGTTATACCTGCTAACAGAATAACAGAAGTTGTTTCGTTATACTGTCTTCACTCCTTCTAAAGCGACCAGCACAAACTCGAGTCAGATAGTGTTTTTCATCCCACGGGGGTTTCAGAAAAATTTCATTTTGAACACCAGGGAACAGATACAGCCCATGACTATAGCCAACAAGCTGAAGCCAGTGTGGAGGTATTTCTTTCTCCCTGGGTGTCCACAGGAGAGGTTGGATCGTAGGTGTCATAACTCAGGGTTGAAGGCAGGTGTCACCACAGCTTGAGGATCTGTCCCTGACAGTGCTTTGAGTTCCCTAGACCCTCAAAGAGTGCTTAAGAAAATTACACGGATTGCTCATCTAGAAAATCTGAGTTTACTAACTCATCCTAACAAATCCTTTGTGAGTTATCAATGTTTGATAACACACACACACACACACACACACACACACGTATATATAATGCAAGGCCACAGTTCATGTGACTTCTAGCTGTGGAAACTAAGTGATTGTCATTAGTGTCCTCCAATTTCAGTTTCTGAGAGATGGAGACAACAGTGTTCAGCCAAAAAGCCATCGTGAAAATTAAAGTAATGAAATGTGTATATGCTGGAAATATATTTCTGAAGCTATTTAATTTTATTTGCTTTAAAACTAATGTTATTAAATAAAGGAATCCATTTTTTTTCTTGCATAATCTCTAAGGTCTCTTTCTGCTCTGAAGTTGTGTGTCTGGAGATTGATTTCTTATGAGTTCCTAAGGGGGAAAATCCTGTTCATTTTACTCAGCCTCCTTTGCCATCCAGCATATCCGTTTATCCCTTCCTTTCCCGTCCCAGCCTAAAGAATCTATTATTTGAGATATTCAATATATTCTTTCTGGAACAAGGGCAGCAGTTCAGACCCACGGGTTCTTCTAACTTCTCCAGCCACTAGGAGATTGAAATTCAAGAAGCCACTAAAAACTTACATCAAAGAAAATGCATATTTTCCCTCACAAGAAAACGATCCCAATATGGTGACATATTTGGAATCCCATAGGGGAGATATTCTAGAGGAGGGCAATTGCAAAGTTTAACCTCACTTATCAATGGTTATTTCTAATCAATTATCAATCAAGTAATATACTGAGCACCTAGAGCAGTCCAAGGTCACACCATCGACGGTATGTAGTTTTTTCCCTTTTATTTATGTATACGTGTATGTGCATGCCTGTTTGTACGCGCTCCATGTGCATGGTGGATGCCTGGAAGTCAGAAGATGGTGTCAGAACCCCCGGAGTCATTGCTACATGTGGTTGGAGGCAGCCTGATGTGTAAGCCTAACCCATGCCCTCTGATTTAACATCCAGTGCAGTTAACTGCTAAGCTACTGCTCCAGCCCATGTATTTCATTTCTTAATCTTAGTATTCTTTAGTCTGCACACTGTGACTCTCTGTAACCCACATTATATACTGCATGGCCACCACAATCACGGTAATGGCATACAGCCTTTCTTAAGAATCAAGCACTAACCCAAGCATCTTAGACAGATCACAGCAATCCCTGTTCTACAGAAGAGGAATCCGGTATGGAGGGTAATGTCCCCGAACTTGCTTTTGGACCCAGGTGTGTCCACACTCCTGAAGACTAAAAGTGAGCTGCTAACCTGGACACAGTGTCAAGTCTGTCACACAGCGCTGCTCTCTCCCTCGTACGTTCTCTGAGCACACCACGTTTTTGTGTCTAGCTTATGCTGGTCCTTGTGGCCTCCTCTGTTTGTGAAGCGTCCATCAAGGACGTCCTCTAGAAAACTGTATACAAACCAAGGCGAAATAAACCTTAGTCCTATGACCCTTTCATCCCTTCATTCAAAGGTTGATTTTATAGCAGTGGAGGTTCTTGTGAACACACAGGTAAAATGAGGATCCAGGATGCTATGCAGCAGCATTAAGGAGCATAACCTGGCCTTCCTGATCCACGAGTCTCAGGCTTTACCTACCATTCCATTCCACATCACCTGCAACGTTCAAAGTGCAAAGTTTGGGAGGCTTTAATCATGACTATATGGGCTTCTGTTACTGAAGGCTGAGAAGAGACTGATGGGAAAAGCCAGGTCTGTCTTTTGTCACTGGAACCCAGTTACTTTCATTGGCCCACAAGCACCATTATCCAAGAGATGGTACAAGAGGGAGGATTCCCAATTAGATCCCTGGATAGCAACTTAACTTTTCGTTTTGCTGGGATCCCCCCCCCCCCCCGCCTTAGCTCTGAGTGCTGAGGATTAGGACACTGTATACTGCAATTCCAGGTGAGGTGACCTGCTGGGACCCAACAGGCAGTAACTTTCCAGCCAGCCCGGGAAAGCTGAGCATTTTCTTGGGTGGGTGCATGACACACTCAGAGAAACAGTTGGTGTGTTCCCCCCCCCCACTCCCTGTCACATGGCAAGTTGTAAATTGCTACGATTCCAATCAGTATTTTCTGGGCATGCCCTCCCTGAGGGGGGGCTGCACATTTGTCTTCCAAGGATGCACAAGCCACAGGTACTGAAATTGCCAAACAGCTCTCGCTACATCGTGTACTAGGATATTGGGGGGTCAGTGACCATTAGCAAGGCATCACTCAGAGGTATCTTTGTGGCAGCAGAAGCCAATTAAAGTATGTCTTGTAAGCTCGGTGTAAGGGGACATCAGGGCCTCTGTAATTAACTGTGGAAAAAGTGTCGTGGAAACTCAGCCATGTGGGAGGCGCTGATAACTACATTCAATCAAGCTACTGTGTAGAACTGAAACACTCCAGGAAAAGGCCCGCTTCGTTTTATTTACTATTCCCTTTAAGGAATAATGTTTAGATTCCTTGGCAACAGCGCCTGTCCTACCTGTAGCGGAGTTACAGTGGCTGGCCTAAGTCAGGGGCTTGGTACAAATCTTGGGGTTCACGGGAGATGCTGCTTCCCATCACTAAGACCGCTATCGTGAAAGTGAAGGGGAA
The DNA here is from genome assembly GCF_018167655.1 of Microtus oregoni. Lineage (NCBI taxonomy): Eukaryota > Metazoa > Chordata > Mammalia > Rodentia > Cricetidae > Microtus > Microtus oregoni. The sequence goes on from NW_024543086.1 coordinate 12,843,995, forward strand.
GCCGTGAGTGCTTGGCCAGGATGTGGAAACACCGGAACCCAGCTAGACAGCTATACTGCAGATGGGAAAGCAAGAAGGTGCGGCTGAGATGGGAACAGAATGGTGGCCTTCTAAAGAGAGCAATCCACTGCCACCTGACCCAGAGAGTCGATCCCCAGCCAAAAGAAGGGAAAACAGGTGCACTGTAGCACAACACCCAGAATGCAGAAACAGACCACACCTCCGCCAATAGACGGGTGGATAAACACACTGTGGCATGCACACCACAGCGTAGCAGTGAAGCATTTAAAACAGGGATAAGGCAGTAGTGCATGCTGCAGCATGGGTGAACCTGGAAGATAATCTACAGAAGACAAGTGGTCAGACATGAAAACTGTATCATTTGGTTCCACCAACATGACATGCCCAGAACGAGGCAAACCGAAAGAATCAGAAAGCAGATTAGCAAGATTCAGAAGCTGGAACAATAAAAATGAGATGGGAAGTGAAAGGTCGAGGGTTTTCCCTTCAAGGAGATGGACGTGTCTGGAATTAGAGAGAGGTGATGGTTGTATATTATTTGTAAATATATTAAATAAAAATATACAGAGTTTTACACTCGCTAAGTGTGGATTCGTTTGCTTATTTATTTATGGACTTTCTCAGTCGGTGTGTGTGCTGTGGGTGTCAAGAGGACAACGTGAAAATCAGTTCTCTCCTTCCACTGTCTGGATCCTGGGAATCATCACACTCAGGTCATCAGGCTTTATGACAAGAACCTTTACCTGCTGTGCCACCTCACCAGCCCGAGTTGTACACTCCTTCAGTGGTTAATTTAGAAGCTAATATTCCATGCCTCAGGCATACAGTAAACTTTCATATGTTTATATATACAAAGTTGAATTCTATGTATGTGTAAATTTTACCTTGTGCCAGGAGAAAAGATACAGCGACTGAAGAAGAGAGAAGCTCACTCTTTCCATGGCAAGGAGGAACGCTGTTAGAACATCACACTATGCAAGGGTTATTTCCCTGTGACGATATCGTATGGAGATGGAGGGGAGCCGGGGGCAGGCCTTTGACTGGGGGCGATAAGACAGCAAACCCTCTCTGCCTGGGTGTGAGCAGAATTGTGTTAGCACTCAAGATCAGAGAAATTATGTTAGCACACCAGGAGAGAAATACAGGAGGGGATTTAATCTACCTACTTTGGGGGGTTTATTTATAAGCAATTGTTAAACTGCTTTCTTCCTACCTTGCTCTGGGGACACTGCCTGTCACTCTGCACTCAGGAGAGAACTGTATACACAGAGAGGATGGTGCGGGGCGGGGGGAGGGGGAGAATTGATGGGAGGGCAGAAGACTGCCTGCTAGACTCTGCATTGTAACATTAAGTGTGTGGACCAGCTACTGCCTGGCACTTTCCACACGGCTACCTCCCCTCTCCATCCCTCCAGCCAGCGGAGTCCAGCATGGAAAGAGCTCAGCAGATTGAATCTGTATTTCAGAAGCAGCTGTTCTGCCTTTGTGCAGGCTACCTCTTTGCTTCCTTCCTCTGAGAAGATGGCCAGCAGCCTGGAGGTGGTGGCTATGGGGCAGAGGGAGAAGCACCAAGGACTAGACATCCTTCTCTGCCTAGCCATTGGTCTGAGTGACTAGGAGCTTGTGAGCATGACTACCGGGGAAGAGATGGCATACAGGCTGAGGGAAAGTGACAAGTCCTTCCCCTCAGGCTGTCTGTCACCAATGTTCTCCAGGACTCAGGAACAGCCACAATAGTGTCACTGAGCTGAGAGGCTTTTTTTTTTTTTATGTTGAAATAGAAGGAAGGGGAAGAGAAACAAAGAGGAGAAGGAACTGGCAACCACAATGCTATATGAGATGGTTCCTTCCTGAGGACCCTCACTCCAGTGGGGCTGATTCCACATGTGGCTCTGATTAGAGTTTTTCCTGAAGCCACGGCAGGACTGGAACAAGGAGACCATTGCAGGCGTTTTAAGAACTGGGGACAAGAAGGTACTGCCTAGGAGGGTACAGCGCCAACACTCAAGTTGCTAAAATGATAGGTTTTTTTTTTGTTTTGTTTTGTTTTTTTGCTTTTTTGAGACAGGGTTTCTCCGTGGTTTTGGAGCCTGTCCTGGAACTAGCTCTTGTAGACCAGGCTGGTCTCGAACTCACAGAGATCCGCCTGCCCCTGCCTCCCAAGTGCTGGGATTAAAGGCGTGCGCCACCACCTCCCTGCTAAAATGATAGTATTTACTGGGAAAAAAACCCAGCCTACAAGCAGGCAGTTTGCTGAAGAATCAGGTGGCCAGGATCTTTTGCCTGGCTGGCTCGTGGCTTTACTTCTCAGTAAGCAAGAGCATGAGAGGGATGACTTCTGGGGCCCCTGCAGAAGTGACGTTCTGGGATGCCGAATTCCCACCCAAGCCCCAGTGTGCACGGGAGGGTGTTTTTAACTCTGTTGTTGGGTATGATGAGCTAGGTCTTATTGTTAATGCAGTGTGTTGAAAATGAAAGTGTGAGCCTCCTCCTGTTTGGAACAGGGAGGCTGAGGGTGCTTCAGTGTCTTGGAGTGCTGAATGGTCATATGAGAATAGAAGCATAAACAGATGTGGTATTAAGGTTTTCCAAACTGCTCTCTGGAAAAGTACACAGCCTGGAAGCGTCCACAGCACCTGTTGGAATTCTAGTGAGGAAGAGAACAGCTTTCACGCTTCTGTGTGCTTCTCGGGGTTCCGAACAAGTGGTTAGGCTACTGCAGCTCCTTCTATTCTCGTCCTTGAAAAACCTCCCTGTCCAGCTCCCCCATGTCTCAGGAGCAGTGTTTCTTCCTCCCGTGAGCCACAGGGAAGGCTTTAGAAGAGCACTCACAGCTGGAATGCCATGCAGTATGTCAGCATGATTTAGGAAGCTGAGGCTGGGCTCCTTCCATCAGATGGAAAGAAAAGATTGAAAGAGAGAGAAATCCACTTCAGGTGGCACCCTCAAGCCCACGGATCCACTGAAAAGTTCTGGAGATGCCACAGGAAAAGTCATCAAACTTGACATTCATCCCTCAAGGATTCCTCTGCCCCTCATCTGAAGAGGACTTAAGACTCACACTGCTTTCTGGAAAGTTCACCCCACTCTCACACCCTAGCCAGAGGTGAGCTCCCTTACGAGTCTTCATTAGGGAAGAGCAGGCTGTTTCAAGCAGAAACTGGGAAAGAAAATCTCCATTTCTGGATTAAAAGTGAGAAGCTGATTTACACAGCACCCCAGCCTTGGTATCCCCCAAGGGGCTTCTCTTATTTACTGGGTTCCCAGAAGCTCTTTAGTGCCCTTAACTGTCCCTGGCATTCAGAAACTCATGAGTGATGGCTCCAAACAGGCATGCAGTTTTTTCTTATACTCAATGTCCCCAATTCTGTTTCCTTCTTGTTCAAGTTCATCGCCTGAGGCTTCCATTTCCACCCTGGCTAACTCACTTGCTTTCCTGGGCATTTACATACCGAGATTAGTCTCCTGCCCCCACTTGCACTGGTTTCTAGGCCTCTGTCTGGGCTGGGAGCAAGGGGTGATCATGACTGTGGGTTCTCTCTAAACAGATGGTGCCCCCACTTACAAATGGACAAGTATGAAGGCATCCGATCAGAGGAAAGGGTTGGATAATCAGAGCTAACATTTCCTTTGCCTGTGATAGATAATCACTTTGGAAACGTCTCCCAGCCTGATTTTTTTTTTCCTTGGGTCAGCATTGTGGTGGAGGCAGTGGGTGGGGGATGGGGCCTGTGTCCATCAAGATGTGCTATATCAACCCCTCCAAGAAGAGAGCAGCCCAGAATTGTCTCTGTACAAAGGGCCTGCATTAACTGTAATGAAGCAAATGACAAAATCAATAAAGCGGGAATTGCGCGGCTGTCATGGAGATGATGTAAATCCGGGGGTTCACGATGGTTATGAAGCTATTTAGAATTGTAATTAAAACCAGCACCATTTTTTTCAAGATAAAAGCCCCTTTGACAACCATAAATGCAAGCTACAGGAAATTTTCAACAAATATATTCAAAATTAATGTATGGCGCAAAGATGGCATAAATTAACAGAGGATAATCCATAAGCCCGGGCTTTGGAACGTAAGAGAGCCGAGTAAAGAGATTTCGATTTCACGTTTGGTTTTCAAGCAATGTGGTTTTCAATTTTAATCAAGTTAAAGCTTGACAGAGAACTCAGAGACCCCGAATGAATGGCAGCTTTCTGACAACTACTTTTCAGAGAGACTGAAGGTGCTGTCTCTGTATTTGCCCAACTTGAGATCTGACTGCTCCGGTCATCTTACTTGGCTAGCGTACTCCCAAAGGAATCCGGAAGGTGTGCAGGAGATGACAATTTTGGTTTTGGAGGGGGCTTAAGGTAGGAGGAGATGGGACAGGATTTTTATGTTTTCTTTTCCTAAGGACTGACTGTTCTCGGGTTTACTTCCTGAGTCTGGGTCTCACCTACAATGGGGAGATTTCTTAGGAAACATCCCTGCCTAGCTACCCACTTACCTGTCTGCTTTTAGGTCATTCCAGGGCTGTGGTCTGGATGAGCACTCCCCAAACATCTATGCATGTGTTTAGTCTTGGTTTCCAGGGTGACACTGTTGGGAGGTGATGGAAACTTTAGGAGGTAGGGCCTGGTGGGTGGCCATTAGGTCAGGGAGGGCAGTCCCTCAAAGGGACTTGAGGGGCCCCGAACTCTTTCTACAGTGTCTTTCCCACTTCCTGGCTTGAGAGGAAAGTCGTTTGCTTTGTCCTGTTCCTACCACAATGTGTTGCCTTCACCAGAGGCCGAAAGTAATGGAACTACTCCATTTTGGGAAGAAAGTGCTGGAACCATCAGCTAGAATACACATTTTCTCTTTGTGAGTTACGTGTCTTGGATACTCTGCATACGGATGGAGGACTAACTAGAAAAACAACTCACCTTTTATTAATACGGACTTCAACACTGCTAAAGAAGACTCCAGCCCTGTGGCTGATCGTGGCAGCAGACTCCGTATAATGGTGTCAGGTGCAACCAGATTGGTTCTGAGCCCAGTATTTCCAAAGGAAAAGTGCGCTCAAAAGAAGGGATAGACTATTTAAAAATCTTAGGATGGCATTCAATAGGGAAGTCAGGCTGGGTTCTTAATCTCTAATCATACTATCTAGGGGAAGAGGAGGGGTAGCATGTGATAAACTGTGGGAAAAATAAGGCTGTATATAATGATAACTGGTAACATTAAGTCTGAAATGCCACAGAATTTGGGTACGCTTGGCTTTTTCAATTTAATTTGGGCTTCAATATGGTCAGATGCAGGGGCTCCGAGGGTAGGAATTGAGGACTCCCAGGAACTTAATGAGATGATAATATGGTTTTTATTTCTTGTGTCTTACGATGGCTTCATGTTACAAAGGGGAGGCTTGCTGGCAGGGAGAATGCCCCTCTTGGAGATATTTAATTCCTGGGGGCAGTAAACCAGCCGAGGGTGAGGCCATTGTTCATAAACCAACCAACCCATTGTGAGCCTATGCTCGCAATCAGTTCTCTCACAGAAGCCAGTACCTCCTCTTTTCCAAATCAGTTCTGGACCAGGTATCATACATCTAGTGCCAGCCCCACATCGCCCTATCCCTATCGTAATGATCCAAACTCTACAGCTCTGAGCTGTTTCCCTGCTTGGCATAGTTTTTCAGTGGAAACCCCAATAAAAGCTGGGACCCACTCGCCCCACTGAACCGCTTCTCTCCTGGCGACTCCTGAAGTTTCCCGCCATCTCCTGGCACAGCATTCCAGGCTCTTCACTTCTATGAGGCCGTCAATAATAACTAAAGTTTCTCTCAAGGCCGTTGGCCTCCCTGTGTCACCAGTCTGTCACCTTTATAAGTTAAGACGAGGAAATAACGAAGCCTCAGTTTGGCACGGTTCTTGCTGACCGTCCGAATAGTCCTGGGCAAATTTAATCTCCAGCTTGTAAAAGGAGAAATTTGGACCATGTGGTTCATTTCTTAAGCCCCTTTCTAGCTTGTTAGGTCTATGAGTCAGTAGAGGAAGGTGAATTCCAAGCCCCACAATGCAATAGGAAGAAGGGCTGGCGGCAGTAAAGAAACCATGGGCTTGCCAAGTCACTTACCCTAAAAGCTCTTCCCGTGCCTACTTCAGCAGTAAAACAGCAAAGGAAGAAAATCAGTTTTGGAAATCTAATTGCATTAAGGAACTAATTCCAGAAAAGGGTCTTGGATTGGGAGCTCATCAGGATGATTCGTCTTCTGCAGGACAACTAAGAAAATCTGCACAGTGCATCTCAGCAGTACTTCTTAATGCAGGGTCCATCTTTATGTGTGTGTGCGTATGAGAGAGAGAAAGGGGGGAGGGAGGGAAGGAGGGAGGGAGGGAGAAATAGAGAGAGAGAGAGATGCTGGGAACCAAAGGTAAGGCCTTATGTGTACTAGGTAGGTGCTTTACCATTGAGCCATACTTCTAACCTGATTTTTCTCTCTCTCACAATGCAGGGGATCTACCATGGAGTTACAGCCTTGGCTGCTACACCAAGGGCCATTCAAATTGCTGGAACTGTCCAAATATTGTGAAGCAACAACACAAAGAACCCAAAGAGAAGTCGAGTGGCAGCCGCCATTTAAGACGATGTAGGGTATAGCTAGTCTGTCCAAGGAAGTCTAGTGGAAGCCATGCAGGCTCCAGGCGCACGGTGAATTAGTCAACAAAGAGAGAACCCCTGGACCAGGAGCATTGGTGTCTTGGTGAGCAGCAGCAAGGTGGGAGATGGACCTCGAAGAGATCTCTACTCCACTGCCCACCCAGTGAAGCTGCAGGAGTGAATTTGGGTTCTGTGCTATTATTCCTCATTGGTTGGACAACAGGCCCATGGCTGACATGGGGTATAGGATTCCTCGGGATATTTAAGATAGGGCACAGGAGAGAAAGGGCAGATTAAAGGAATGGAAGCTTCAGCTTAAAGAAAATCTTAGAAAACTCTTCGTGTTCCAACCCCTGTCCAAAAATCTGAGTACACAAAATGCCATAAGCTGGTCAGAATCAGCTAAGATCTCAGCACGCAGTGCTGGTCTCCTTACTATTAGTGCTGTGAGCCGGAAGTCCACCACTCAGCTACACCTCTCTCACATTGGTTTTGCCTGTAATGCCCGTAGATCTCCTAAAAGGAAGTCATGCCCCCTCCCCCACCTTCATTGTCTTGCTTTGGTATGAAAGCGGGCTACGAGTCGAGGAGACATCCTGTCAGCCAGCAGCCTTCATGCCCGCATCTATGCCGCCTGCTATGTCGAATATGCCTGATGGCTCAGTGTGTGTATTTCCCCATAAGTCAATGAGCTGATTCCATTTGCCCCCAAGAGCCACACAGAGCCAGGGACATATGCAGAACTTTGGTGTGGTTTCTTTTCTTAGAAAGATACAAGCAAACATTTACCATTTACGGGTCTGTGGGCCGAATACACTTAAGCAGACAAAGCGATATCCAGCGGTGATCTAATTGACATTTTAGTTGGGCAATAGAGCTGGGGCCAGCCCAACGGCAAGCAAATTCATTTTCCAAAGGTCATGGGGTTGGCTGCTGGTGATTCGCTGTTGAAAGATATTTTAGGGTTGGTCAAGGCCACAATCAGAGAGGCCCGTAGAATACAAATAATCTCCTTCATTGAAAACAAGGAGCCACACCTTGGCTGTGGTTATGTTTACACAGATGGCAATGGCCACAGTCTCCGGTTACAGAGGTCAGTGGTGGCTGGGTGGCTTGGGTTTGGTCAGTTTACAGGCCTGTGAGCTCTTGGGAAAATAATATTCCTGGCATTGATCATAGCAAAGTGGGTTAAACAGGAATGTTCCCTCCTTTTTGGCTAAAATAAATAAAATTATTTAGTATACAAACAGATATGTGTGATAAAGAACGTTTGGGAATGTGTCAAGGAGGTTCAGGGGAGAAAGCAGCATTGCTTGCCCATGTTCCAGTTCAAAAGTTTGCCTTTCCAGAAAATATTGCAGAAGGTTATAGGGAAACTGTCCACAGATATTTCCCATATATAAAGAACAAATACAGGTCCACTGATTCCTGCCCAAACCTGCAGTGCTCAAGTATTTTGCATAAAATGGAGCTGTATTAACATAAATCCACTCAATCCTCTTTTAAAACCACCTCTAACTGTTCACAGTACACAATACACGTAAATACCGTGTTAAGTCCTTGCTGGAGTGCTTGGGGGGATAAGAAGGAAAAATTCAATACATGTTTAGCAGTACACAATTTCCCCTAAATATTTTCAATTCATAACTGTAGAATTGGATGATGTAGGTCCCACCGACACGAGAGTCATGGGTCTGCTCAGACCACTTCACACCCTGTTCTCGCATGAAGATCCATCTTTCCCCTTTTAAATACCTATAACAGTCCAGTGGATGAACGACCATACCACAACCCATTTACCTAGAGTCCCATGGACAGGGATTTTGGTATGTCCCAAGACATTTTCTCTACACACGATACTGACCTATACATTACCGGGGCCTTCATGGGAATATTGCATTATGAAAACTAAGTGGATGGCTTGCAGAGCCCAGGTATGTTGGATGCTGCCACTAGCTGACCTGTCACGGGAGTTACACTAGTTTGTTGTTTCTGATGCCAGAGTCAAAGGTCGCCTTTCGCTTTCTCAGCTCAGTGTGCTGTAAATTCTTACCAAGCACAAGTTGGATGTGCTGTCTGGAATCAAGGCAGCCATGACCAATATATATTGATTACGGCTGTCTTTGCCAACTTAGGTTAAAACTCCAAGACACGGCCCAGGTCTTCCTTACTCTTGATGTTTGTTGTCATTGTTCTATGTTTATTGAGGAAGCATTAAAGAAACGAAAGGAAAGGAAAAGGGGGGGGGGGTTACCCTAGAGAAGTGTAAACACAGCCACACAAAGTCGTACGTTGTCGTGTGCTGACAGTGGCTTTAGGAACTTAGGAACAACCTAGACACCTATCAACAGGAGAAGACATGAGTCCCACAGGAGCAGGCTCCACACAATGGAATACTACTCAGCCAGAAAAACAAGACGATGTAAGGCAAATTTGAAAATATTATACTAAGTGTAAGAAGTGAACTAGTCAAGACAAGAAATGATTCTGTTAATGGAAGGAGTTTCTGCGGGCAAAAATCCTGTGAATGGAGGAGGCGGCAGGGCCCTTGCATGGGGAAGGGGGACTGTGTGACAGTTCAGAGAAAATTCTTAGCAGTGTCTTCAAGATGATCTGTTTGTGAAATACTTTAAGCAGCATGGCAAAAATGGGTGCATTTTTTAAAAATAAATTTATTTATTATGTATACAGTATTCTTTCTGCGTGTATGCCTGCAGGCCAGAAGAGGGCACTAGACCTCATTACAGATGGTTGTGAGCCACTATGTGGTTGCCGGGAATTGTACTCAGGACCTTTGGAAGAGCAGGCAATGCTCTTAACCTCTGAGCCATCTCCCCAGCACCATGGGTGCATTTTTTAAGTCAAAGGTGGACTATGAGTTAATGAATTTGATTACAAAAACAAAGCCACGTCATATCCACCGTATACTGATAATAACTGCTAGCCCTATAGCCTTCTGGCCGTTCCCCCATGCCAGTGTGTAAGTAAATGATCTTCAAGCTTTTAGATGCACTTTTTGTTTTATTCGATTTCATTTTCATCAAGTGGGCGCTTGCATTTTGTTCACTTAAAAAATAAAATTTGTATTTGGGACATAGATGTTCAAAATTGAGACTTCATCTTGATGAATTTTATGAGTACGAAGTATATTACTCAGCTGTAAAAAAAACAATGACATCTTGAAATTTACATGTAAATGGATGGAAATAGAAAAAAACCATCCTGAGTGAGGTAACCCAGACCCAGAAAGACGGAGCATGTCATGTACCTTTGTAAAGCAAAGGTTAATGTGCCTATAGTCCATGACAACAGAGAAGCTCAGTAACAAGAGAACCCTAAGAGAAACATATATAGATCCCCCCTGGGAAGGGAAAATAGACAAGATCTCCTGAGAAAATTGGGAGCAGGAGTGTGTGGGGAGAAAAGAGAGCAGAAAGGGAAGAGGAAGGGAGGAGGGGAGGGAGAGGAGAACTTGAGGTAAAGGGATGGTGAAGATGGGGGAAGGACAGAGATGGAGAGCAAGGAAAGAGGTATCTTGATTGAGGGAGCCATTATGGGGCTAGCAAGAAACCTGGCTCTAGAGAAATTCGCAAAAATCCACAAGGATGACCCCAGCTAAGACCCTAAGCAATAGTGGAGAGGGTGCCTGAACTGGCCTTGCCCTGTGGTCAGATTGATCACTATCTTAAATGTCACCACAGAACCTTCATCCAGCAACTGATGGAAACAGAGTCAGAGATCCACAATGGAGCACTGGGCTGAACTCCGAAAGTCCAGTCCAAGAGTGGGAGGAGTGAGAATATGAGCAAAGAGGTCAAGACCATGATGGGGACACCCACTGAAACAGCCTACCTGAGCTAATGGGAGCTCACCAACTTGGCCTGACAGAAAAGGAACCAGCACAGGATCAAACTAGACCCTCTGAATGTGGGTGACATTTGGATGGCTGGAGCAGACTGTGGGATCACCGGCAGTGAGACCAGGACTTATCCCTACTGCTTGTACTGACTTTTGGGACCATTCTTTTTGGAGGAATACCTTGCTAAGCCTAGATATAGTATGGTGGGGGAGACTTGGTCCTGCCTCAAAGCAATGTCTATCCTACTGGCTTTGGGGGAGCCTAGGCAGTTTGGATGCTCACCTTACTAGACCTGGATGGAGATGGGTGGTCCTTGGACTTCCCACAGGTCAGGGAACCCTGATTGCTCTTCGAGCTGATGAGGGAGGGGGACTTGATTGGGGGAGGGGGAGGGAAATGGGAGGCGGTGGTGGGGAGGAGGCAGAAATCTTTAATAAATAAATAAGTTAATTAAAAAATAGACTTTGTTGATTCTCAGTGGGAAGTCTTACCCTCTCTGAGGAGTGGATGGGAGATTTGTGTGGGGGAATATGGAGGGAACGGGGCGGGGTAGGGGAGAAAGTAGGAACTGGGATTGGTATGTAAAATAAGAAGACAGGTTTGTTTTTTTTTTTAAAAGAAAAGAAATAAATTAACTTAAAAATCTCTTATTTTGAATTCTGAATGGCTTTATTCCCTATCAAATCCTTTCTCAGTCCTAGTAAGAACAAGGGTCTCTCTGCCTTTCTGCCCCAAGTGTAAAGCAAACAGTCCTGGCAGAATAACAGAAAATGAGAAAGACAGCCCTCCCTCCACTGTCTTATTATGTAGCCCAGGCTAGCCCAAAACTTAAGGCAACCCTCCTGCCTCAGTTTCCCATGCACTGAGATGATGGGTGTGTGTCACAATAAATGATCACAGCAGTCCTGAAGAGACCTTTTAAAAGGCTCCTTGCCTTTTCGCTGTGAGATAGATATGTGGTTTAGTGTGGCCTCAGTCAGATGGCAGCAGCTCACAGCCTGCCAGGGTTTATTTCCCAAGGTGTAGCTATGGTTCTGGCATTCACTGAACACAGGACTAGACTCTATCTACAGCGGATGGGTGCTCATGGGGAGAAACTCTAACAGACTCCTGAGAAAAGCAGAGATCCTCCAACCTCCACTGTGCTCCATAGAAGCAACCCCCCCCCCCCCAACAGTCCCAAATCCACTGTCAGGAGCGGGACTTCTCCTGTCAGCATGTCCAGGGAGTGGCAAATTCAGAGCATCAGAAACCATGTAACAAAGGCAGAGGAGTCATAGCCATTTTGCCTGCCTTTCTCAGTCCTGGGCAGATGCCAACAGCACACAGTCAGCCACACTTAACACTTCCTTGTGTGTGGAGTCTGCTCGCTCCCCTCCAGGTCGCTTTGTGCTTGTGTTAATTCTGGATGGATTTCCACCAGTGTTTTAAGCATCATTGATGATTTGAGTAACATCAATGTGGATTATATTTCCACTCTGTTGTATGACTCTTGACCGAGTACCCAACCTTGTTGAAACTAAATTTCCTCATCTTCAAGAGTGGTAATCCTGCCAACCCCACTGGGTTGTTACAATACTTGGTCAAAGAACAAGAATCTGCATTTGAAATGCTGTGTCATTGTCTAACCACGGCTCATAAAAACATTCAGCTGCAATCTTGAGTACTCATATAAAAAAAATGACATCGAGATATCAAATGCTTGCCCCAAACTTAGGTCCTTCTTCATTTCAGCTCCAAAGACCATACAGCCAGAGGGAGAACAGCTCCAAACCCTAAAGTCACCAACCCAGTTCCTGGTGGAGAAAATCCAAGTCCCAAATCACCTATACTGAGGACAATAAATAGCAGTCCATATGAATGCAAAAGTGCGGATTCCTGGCCCTCCAGCGGAAGCTGTCACTCCTTCCTCCATCTACAGAGCTCAGGAAATGCATCTCTAACAGGGTACAGAAGATTCTGGACGAGCTGGTTTTCAAAACACATTGCAGGAGTCCTACACATGTGTAGCCAACAGTGTTGTTAAACGCTTGCCATCCCAGTACTTGGGAAACTAGAGACAAGAGGATCAGGCATTGATGACTACCTCAGTTACATAGTGAGTTCAAGGCCAGCCTGAGCTGAGACCCATTTCCAAAACAAACAAACAAAAACATATAATAGAGAACAATTCTAGAGGAGGTCAGGGATAAAAGGAAGGTGTGTAGAGGACTTTTGAGTTCTCAACTCTCTACTGTTTGCAAAAAAGGGGCAGCTGGTACCAGGATGCGGTGATGCAGGTGACAATACAGCCCCACAATTGAGTTCCTTCGGAGCAACAATTTCTGGAAATAATGAGAGGTGGTGAAGAACGTGTTTTGTTTCTTTGGGATTGAAAGATCCTGGGGGTGCTTCTGTGACAACAGTCACTGCCCTGTGACTTAGAAAGAAGCAGGACAAAATCCCTCACTTCAGCAATAAGACAAGTCTGTATCTTAATGCCACAAACTCGGTTCCTGGGACAGAGAGTACAATTCCAGAGTCACTGGTGCTGAGGGTGATTGACAAGTGCATATGAATGAGAGCCTGCAGGTGCTCTCCCAGTCAGGACAGCCAACACCAGTGTCACTCTTGGGATATATGCGCTGTATGGCATAGTGGCTTGCCAACAAATTAGCGGGGATCGGATTACCAACGCCTGGGGCTGACTATAAGGCAAACAGCTAAAAACCTCTAGGTATTTCCTCTGTCTGCAGAAGGTTGGCCCCGGAAGTAAGAGGAGAGTCCTAGTCAGCTGTGGGTGGATCTCATCATTGGTGATTTGGTGTAGGCACTCAGTATTCAGGTTATCTCCCTCCTCCTTTCTCTGCCTGCCTCCCTCCCTCCCTCCTTCCCTCTCTCCCTACTGAAGATCATACTTAGTCTCTCAAATTTAGGTAAGTGTTCTCTACCCCTTCGCCTCATGTTCAGTGTTTGGGTTTGTGGTCAGAGATGTGGTTTGGTTGGTAGTCTTTCCTTGAATGCACAAAGCCCCGTTTAATCTCTGGTATTACAAAAATAAGCAAATAATTTTTAAAAAGTCTGTATTAGGAGCAAATATTCAAAAACAGATGATTAATATAGAAAGTTGTTTTACATCTTTCAGAAAAGAAAATGCAAACGGTTAAACACTAAGCCCCAATGTACCTGCTGTTAATGAGTGGCTGGAACGGTCACAGGACCCATATCTCCAGTCGGCCAGTTACTTCTCACACAGCACTCAAGCTGTAGCCATGTGACATGTGACAACGTGCAGCATTTGAGTTTAAAATCCTTCACTGAAGGGTTTAACTTTGACACATCACTTCAGAGAAAGTGCCCAAGACCAAATCCCAAGCCCAGACGTCAACGGCTCAACTATGGGATGATAAGCTTTCCATTTGGGGAAGTGGGTGAATGGGGAGCAGGGTGCAGAGCTTTCCACTGGGGAAGTGGGTGAATGGGGAACAGGGTGCAGAGCTCTCCTATTCATCTAGCATTTCATGGTACCATGTTTTGGGCTAAGTTCCTGCCACTTATCATCTCATTCAATGATAGTGAGAACTGTGGCCTGGGCAAGGGCTAATCAGCCTTATTTCTTTGGGGAGACAAAGCACAGAGAAGTCCCAGTGACCCTAGAGGAGGCTATGGGGTAGGTGGGCTGGAGGCTCTTGCTTTAAGTGTGTCCATATGAGCAGGTTGGTCTAGAAATTTGTAGGAAAAGTAACAGAAAAGAGAATCTGTCACTCTGTTCTAGTTAATTGCTTTATTGTTTATAGTTATAGGACAAGGACATCCAGTGCTTGTTAAGACATTTGATTCTGAAAGCAGTTAGAAGTTCATATTCTTAAGAAAAGCCATTGGTGTGTGTGTGTGTGTGTGTGTGTGTGTGTGTGTATACACAAGTGCACGCTGAGCATCAAATCCAGGGTCTTACGGGTGCAAAAAAAAAATGTCTTTGCTCTACCTCTGAGCTATATGCCCAGCCCTACTGCTTTTTTAAACTCCATAAGAAAGAAATACAATTTTGTTAGAAGTGAGGTTTAGTCCACAGTGTCTGAATGCCTTGAGTTCATTAGTAGTGTAGCTTAGCTGATGTGGGAGTCCCCTCTGTATGCTGTGAATTCAATTGGCTAATAAAGAAACTGGCTTGGCCTATAGCAAGGAAGAATTTAGTTAGGCCGGGAAAACTAAACTGAATGCTGGAAGAAAGAGGCGGAGTCAGGGAGAAGCCACAGAGCCGCCTGTGGAGACAGGCACGCTGAAACTTTACTGGTAGGCCATGACCTCGTGGTGATGCACAGATAAATGAACATGGGTTAAATTAATATGTTAGAGCTAGCCAATAAGAAGCTAAAGCTAACGGGCCAAGCAGTGATATAATCAATACAGTTTCTGTGTGGTTATTTTGGGTCTGAGCTACCGAGCGGCCAGAATGACCAAGCAGCCTTCCTGCTACACATAGCAGCTGCAGTTACAGAGTCTAGACTTAAGCTTTGAGTTCAAACCCCAGATGGGCCTATTTTGTGGCTCTGGACACATCACTTGGCTTTCTATGCCTTATAGGGTTATCACTTGTCATCTGGGAATGGTCACAAGGTTGTCATGGGATTAACTGGGGGGATGTGAAAAAGAATCAGCAGAGCTCTACACGATCTCATAACTGACCAAGAAGACTGAATAATTCTGTTTGACCTGAACTGCCCTTTCTTAGGTTGCCTTTGTTGATTCTGTGTGGAGGGTAGGCAGAGAGGAAAATATTCGGGGTTAAGTTATGAGCTTTCATCGGAAGCTCAAATACTTCATCCCCACCCCCACACATATCTTCTCTATGAGAACAAAGAGACTGCAGCTTCCAAAACAGAATGCTAATCAGATGCAGCTTCTTAGATGTGCCACTGAACCAACCGCACGTCATGTACGCCAAATCTTAGCCACTGGCACTTAGTGGTTTGGCTAGGTGGCTTCCTTGACAGAAGGACTCACCATCTGCAGTTAAAAGTCATTGAGGTTTGGGCACCTGTGCCTGAAGACTGGTTCTAGGAGACCACTAACAATCACAAATGCTTGCTGTGGATGGAAACGAACAGGCCCACAACATTCATTTACGGCTGAACACTTGCTCCAGGTCCAAGGGGCTTCACTCTGGCATGGCAGGGCCTTGCATATGGTTGTATTGCTTTTGCTACCAGAGTCCACTACCAAACAGCAGCTCCCAGGGAGGAAGGGGAATCATGTGCCCCCTGAGCAATGTCTGCACCCAGATCACAGTTTCTAAAAGCTGACTTGCGGGAGGCTGCACAGGCCACAACTCCTTCATTCACTCCGCAAGAGCAGTTTGATCCCGGCTGGCCAAGTTTTCTTTGGCAGATCTGTGAAGGAGCAGCCATTTTCTCAAGATGCAGTGGTTTATCCAGGGCTAATGCTGGAAGTGAGGTGGGGCAGGCCATTGGGCTAAACTTAACTAGGCTGCAGATCTCTAACTAGTGCCTGAGACGGGCGAAGCCCTTGGTTCTTTCCAGAAAACTCACCTGCTCATCAGGATTCAGCATGTCTCTTTCTTCTTCCTCAACCCTGGAGTTGAGTGACAGACAACAAGCCCAGCAAGGTGACCAGAGACCTAGAACAACCCATTTCTCTTTTCTACTACCTGGCAACTTTGCTGCTTGGTTTAACTTGGTGACAAAACCTGTCTCTCCCCAGTGGAAGATGGTTTTTAAAAAACCATCAGACTTAACCATCTGAACAGGCCTGAATGTAAATTTACCCTGCCCCCACACTCTTTGTTCAACAAAAATCTCACGTCAACCTCTCATGTCTAATCAAGGCATAATGACTGTCATGTGTGGATCTTTGAAGTATTAAAACCAAAACTTACAATTTGTTGGCCATATGCCAACAGTTTAACAGATAAGGAAACTGAGGCAAAGGGTCGATGGCAAGTGAAGGACAACATTGGTATCAGGACCTTTACACAGCCTGAGTTTCTCAGTTCTGGAGTTCAGAATTCCTCTGTGAAGTTCAGTGGGCTAGCATCGAGGGGTGGACAGCACCATGTTCCTGCTGGAGGGTCTTGGGGACAATCCTTGCAGAAGGAGGCTGTCTAAGATCCAGACTGTCCCCATCCTGGGCATTTGACCTTTTCTCTCTCTTCTGGAACGTGCCTTTTCTCATCGAAAGATCCTTCCCATTACGCTGAGCCCACATTGACGATTCTAGATAATATATATTCATTTCAAGATGCTGAGTTTAATCCCATATACAAAACCTCATTTACCCAGAGATCAGGATGTGGACAGTTGTGTGTGTGTGTGTGTGTGTGTGTGTGTGTGTGTGTGTGTGTGACTCACTCTGCCACAATCTGCACTACGCTTATTACTTCCCAGCTCTTCTAGCATCTCGCCGCCCCTTTTTTTGAGACAGGGTCTTTCTATGTTGCCCTGGCTGTCCCGGAACTCACTCTGTAGACCACCAGGCCTGGGCTTGAACTCACAGATATCTACCTGCTCTGCTTCCTGAGTGCTGGGATTAAAGGTATGTGCCACTACCGCCCAGCATTTTCTATGTCACAATGGTGACAGGAAAAAGAACTGGGTGGATAAGGAAACAGGCTGTCTCTTTCTTTGACCCATCACAAGTCATAGATCTGGAAGAGACATGTGCCCTGAAAGAAATGAGAGCGGGGAGATAAAAACTGTTTTAAAAGATAGGGTTGTCTTGGGGTCAGCGCTCTGTAGATATGACTTTCTTTGGTATGTATTCATCTGAGAAGGGAATATCCCGCCATTAGCTGTAATAATCGTAGCTAAATTAATTCTCTAAAAATGAGCTAAAAGCAGAAAAAACTGATCATTCTCCATAAGATCGCCAGGAGTGTAAATTATTTCCAGTTAACACCTAGAAGCTGGTGCAAAGAAAGAGTTGTATAACAGGCTTATCACATGGCTGCAAGACTCAGGGTTTGAATGCAAGCATGGCTCTCATCTGTCATCTGCCCATCTCAGTGGAAACGGAATTCCATCCCTGCCCTGGCAGGTTCTTTAGATAACTAGTCGTCACTGAGAGACAGATTTCAATGTCAGTGACTCAAACTGGGTCTAGTCCTGGCTCTCCTGGTGATTCACTCTGAATGCTCAGGCTCCATGTATGCTAGGGACCTGCTCTATGCCTGAGCAAATGTTCCAGCTCCTAAGACTCCTGTTTTAACCATCTGAAAAAACTGAATATATAACTATACATAATAGTTATGAATATAACTATATAAAATACACACACACACAAACACACACACACACACACACACACACACACACACACACACCGTGAAGGCCTGTGAAAACATAAAGAATTTTAAGGGAACTTTAGAAGCACCTATTCTGGGGTTCTGTAATGGAAAGATGGATGAGTGGGAGGAATGGGGAGTTTTTAGAGCATTGAATGCACTCTGATACTGATGGCTGCTAAACATCTATCCACATCCCCAGAAGTGGGATTCACAACATCAAGTGAGCCTCACTAGAAAACAGTGACCTTAGTAACCAAGTCTGCAATCACCTTGTGCATTCGGGGCAGTGAGGAATGCAAGGATTGGGAAATTCTTCACATATTCTGCTGTCTTTATAGAGACACCTGAGGGTGTTCTCAAGAATGACATACTCCCCACCAGGTGAGGTGGCACCATGCGTTTAACACCAGATCTCAGGAGGTAGAGGCAGGTGGATCTCTGAGTTCAAGGTTAGCCTGGTCTACAGAAAGAGTTCCAGGATAGCCAGGGCTCCACAGAGAAACCCTATCTCAAAAAAAAAAAACCTACAATAAATATATAAATAAAAAATAATAAAAATGAGTGAGGGATGAGTGGAAGAATAAAATAAGAATTACACAGTATATTAATAAAACAAATCATAAATAAAATAATAAATATCAAATTATTAATTTACTTAATAAGTTAATAAAATGATAAATAAATGACAATAAAGATAGTTTTTCCAGATGACTGGGATCCAGTGTTTCTTTCAAGACTGACTCCATCCGTGCCATTGGACTGAGAGTTTTTCCAGTCCTGCATTAACCATGCCCACACTATCCTGGGAGCCTTTTCGAGTCTTGCCAGGACCAGCTCTCTTGCCGGGAAACAGCTCTCAGGGCCCATTTCCATCTCTGTCTAAAGGAAAACCAGGTTCCCATTTGTCAGGCTGTGACGACTACTGAACAAGACGATGCAAAGATGCTGTATAGACCATACGGAATTTCACAAAGGAGAGGTGTACAGCCTCCTGGCTTGACTCTGCACTAGTTCTTTTAAAATGTTTTACAGAGCAGAAGACAAATGCTCAGAATGGTTAATAAACTTGCCTAAAGTACACGAATAGCAAGAAAAATCTAGAATTGGAAAATTTTTTTTTTTTGCCCTAAAGATGCTCTTTTTAATCAGTATACTCAATTCACACCAACAAGACTAGGGATCTGAGTTACCAGACACTAAGTGTGAGGTCCATAGGAATACTTATCTCTTCTTAAGCCCTTTTCATTTCACATTCAATCCTAAAACCTCCAGGCTGGGGCTCAGCCCAACAGCAAAATTCTCATAAGACCCCTGCAGGCCCCATGCTTCCTTGGCAAGGTGGAGAGGTGGGGGGACAGGACTTCATCCTGGATCTTTGTTTAAAACCTCTACTTCCTGTGGACTTTGTGCTTAAGGGGGTTAAATATCTGTGACTTTTTTAAAAAAAAAAACTTGGCCCACAGAAAAATTGTCCTGGATAATAAATTTTAATGCTGGATCAAGAATAATGGTCTCCATTATCCCGAAAACCACAAAGGCTTCTCTGGGCTTATTCTCGCCGCCTTGGTTTGATTCTTTGCTTCTAAGACACAATCATGCTTTCTCAGGAAGGGCTGTTCTCCTTACAGGAGAGGCTCTGCTGAAAGTTGTTCTTTCACCCAGTAGTCACTGTTTGCTGTGCACCTACTATGTGCGAGCCAAGAACCACCTCAGGAAGTCAGACTTGATCTCTGCTTTATATACCATGCAGACCACGGGAGGACGGTCATGTACACAATCGTAACTTAGGACAGGATGGTTGTAGAAACGCAGAGTAATGTACCTTGGAGGCCTGCTCATTTCTTAGGGAAGATGGAGGGGAGTGGATATGGGTAAGAGCAGAGGTGTGAGGAAGGAAGGGAGAGGTAATTGTGATCAGGATGTAATATATGAGAAAAGGAGGAGGAGGAAGATGGAAGGAGAAGAGGAGAAGGAGAAAGGAGGAGGAGGAGAAGAGGAGGAGGAGGAGGAGGAGGAGGAGGAGGAGGAGGAGGAGGAAAAGAAGAGGAAACACAGAGGCCAGTAGAGGATGCCAATAAAGTACACAAAGCTGTGCTGTGATTTCATGCAACTTCCACACAGAGTTTGGGGGGCACTGACCACCACTGCCTGCGGGAAATGTGGGACCACGTGTTTTCCAGACTAATTGAGTCTAATTAACTATTTCTTCTATTGTCAGCCAGTGTTTAAGGGCCGATCACGCTGTTGGGCACAGGACAGACATAGGAGGTGCTAGGGGCACCTATCACATTGACCTGCTGTTCATGCCGCCATCTACCATAGTAGACAGAAACGCTACAGAGCAGGGACAAAACACTATTTAATTTCTAGGACTGACATTGAGCCTGGCAATAGCCTAGCAAGAGGAAGGGCACAGTGAGGATTGCAACAGGGGGATGGAAAAAAAATGGAAGAGAGAAAGGAAGAGACAAAGGGAAGGAAGGACAGCTGGAAGGAAGGAGGGAAAAAAGAAAGACAAAAGAATAGACAGAAAAAAGGAAGGAAGAAGGGAGGGAGGGACAGAGGGAGGGAGAAAGGGAAGGAGGAAGGGAGGGACAGAAGGATGGAAGGAGGAAAAAAGGGAAGGAGGGAGGGAAGGAGGAAAAGAGGGAAGGAAGGAGAGATGGAAGAAAGAAGGGAGGGAGGGAGAGAGGGAGGGAGGGAGGGAGAGAGGAAGGGAGGGAGGACAGGCAGGTGGGCTCTTGCAGCAGATCTGAAGCTAGCACACTTGCCAGGAACACAGCAGAAAAAGCTGATGATCCGTTCTTCGGGTCTTTGGGAAGTACTATCTTGTCCTTCACAGTAAATCTCAAATCCCTCTTCAGATAAAGCCCCCCCCCCCACCGGAGGGACAGGCATTGTTCCCACAGGTCAGCATCTGTGGAGGTGACTTGCACAAAGTCCACCTCAGCTTCTACTTGAAGTCAACCCCGGGAGCCCCCACACCTGCTTTCCCCACCAGGCGCCCACGACTTCTGGATCGCTGTCTAAATCTCTGTACTGGCCACTCCAGCTTTGCTTCCTTCTGGAAAAATCTGCCCTCCGCACTGACTCCAGAGCCCGTTTTCTTCTGTGACAATCTCACAAAAGCTCCTTCTCTTAAAAACCTCATCAGTTTGGCTTCCGGTGTTCAAGTCCTTCCCCCAGCTACCTGCTCTGACCTTATCTCCTTATTTCCTTTCTTGCTGGGTGTGCTCCTTCCACACCCTGCTGCGTGCTTGGTGATTTTTTTCCCACCTTGTTCCTTCTGTTGGGACTACCCTGGTCTTGAGTGAACACCTACTCATCCTTCAAAGCCGAACACATGCCACTTCTGGAGTGGGGACAGAATCCGTCTGCTTTCCTGCCTCTCCACATCCTTTCCCTTATGCCCAGTGAAACCTGTCAGAGTTTGTGTTGCTGTGCTAAAAGCAACAACAACAAAACTGACCCAAGCCAACTTGAGAAGGGAAGGGTGTATCTGGCGTACAGAGTACATCACTGAGGGAAGCCAAAGCAGCAATTAAGGAATGAACAGAGGCAGGAGCCTTGAGGAAAAAATGCTGCTTACTAGCGCGTTTCCAGGCTAACATACGGCTATCTCTTATACAGCCGGGACACAGCTGGCTAGGGATGGCGCCACCCACAGTGGGCTGGACCCTCCTATAGCAAATGCCCCATAGACATGCCTATCTGCCAACTCAAGGGAGGAAATTCCTCAGTTGAGGTTTCCCTTGTCACAGATGTGTTGAGTGGGCAACTGAAGCTAACTGTGACAGAGCCCTTGGCCATGTCCTACACATGATGGTTCCTAAGTCCATCCTCATGTGAAGCTGCGAACTCTTTAAGTACAAGGATGGTCTTATTCCTCTTGTAACATCAGTTTTGTATTCACCACTGAAACACTTGTGCATGGACTCTGGGAATTAATATCTATCCACCGGTACTACTAGTGGGACAATAAACCTGTTTATGCCTTTGATGGTTTCCGACCAACTTTACCCTCTGCCATGAACCACCGGGCCACTGTGAACATCTCGGTGATGGAGACAGGTAGAATGTGTCTATACAGGCTGGTTCTGTGAGACGTGCAGGAACACGTTGACAAATGAGCAAGGTAATTTCAGGGGTTGATAGGTGCTCTGAAGAAACATGCTGGGTAATGGGATAGATGTGGAGGGCGGTAGGGTGGGGAACTGCCTCAGATGGGTCTGGGGAAAGCAGCTTTGGGCTGGACCCAAAGGATCAGGAGTGGGTGTGTAAGAGTCTCAGAACACAGCATCCTGTGCAATTGGTCCAGAGGCTACCGTGGTGAACAAGGGTTGGAAATAGCCAGGGAGGGCTGCGTGAGGTGAGTTAAGGGACATAGATCACTTAGAGCTTTGGGTTGGGGGTGATCAGGAGTACCGGTGCTGGCCCAGGTACAGTGACAGAATGATCTGCCAACACGGATGCCAGCAAGGAATGGGGGCTAGTGTCCCTCCCTGCTCCTCCCTCTCCCTCTTGTGGGGCGGAGACAGCTCTCATTAATCTCTGGTGGAGGCTGTGCTGTAGCATGGTCTAACTAGAGAACACAAAGACTGCCTGCTTGGCTTTGTTTTCAAGCCGTCAATTCCAAATTCTGCGAGCTGGCAGAGACAGGGCTATTGATTTTCCCTTCTGGAATGCGTGTCCTACAGAGTCCTCGCAAATAGAAACTGAAAAACAGAGGCAAACAGGACTGCTGAGAAAGATGGGGCCAGGGGACGTTTCTTTTTAAGACAATTTGTCGGAGGGGGGGGGGGGGGGCTGGTTCTTCTCACCACTGGGTAGTGGCTTGTCATCTCAGTCCCCAGTCCGTCTCTCTCTACCTTGGCTCTGTGTCTTCCTGATTTCTCTTGCTTTCTTGCTGCATCTTTATTTAGAACCCGGCACAGTGCTTGCAGGTAGTAGGTATTTAATACTGGCCCCGTGAATGACAGCACGCAGGTGGCTTTCTCCTTGGGCTTTCCTCCAGATCAGTTTGTTTGAGCAACTGTCTGGTCCCCCAACCCCCGCCCCCAGTTTAGCTGCTCCTATCCTTCCAGACACCCCGCGGAAAATGGGACTAGACAGTATATCCAGCATGCACTGGCTGTATGGGGTGGATTCCCTGCCTAAGGACTGCCTTCTCTACAGGACCAGGTTAGAGGCTTCCCTCTGTTGGTGGGGGAGGGGGCAGGGTACCAAGTCCCTCAGCATGAGCGGCATGCCAGTTGCTCCCTAGTCCCATAGGGTTCAGACACTGCCGCCTTTGTTCTGAGACCCACGGAAGTCTCATGCTTTCCTCCTTGCCCGGGTGCCCTCCGGAATGGCTTATTTGGCTACCCTGCATTCTTTCTGATGCTGGGATGTCTGCAAGGGGAGGGACAAGGGTAAATCCAAGAGCCTGGCTGGAGGTCAAGGATGGATAGCCAGAGCAGAACTGTGTAGTCTGGCGGCAAAGTCTTAGCCTTGATTTTGTCTGCCAGCTGTTACCGAATCACATACACACTGGCAGAAAGTTAGTTTTATCATCTGGAAAATGCGGTTGTCACAAGTTTTATTTTTTTTCCCCCATTTTGAAAGACACACGAGGGTCAGCAAAGTGAATTCATTTCAACATTACAGAACTTGCTTTTTTAAAAACCCCAGCCAGTCTTTGACTTTTTTTTTTAAATCTTCTCATAATGCAGCATAAAGTGTCACAGAGAGGTTCAGTCAGTTGTCATTTCCCATATCATTTGTACCACACTCCAGTAGGTTCGTCTTTGGGTCATGTTACACAAGATCATAGATCCACCGCAGTGTGTTTCCTAAGCCACGCAGCATGGTGCGGAGGGCTTAGAGCTTGCTCTTACACAGACTGAAGCCAAGGCCGCTAGTCAATGAGCCTGAAACTTGGCTAGTCATGATTCACAAGGTAACAAGCCCGTGTAGGTGATCTGGGTGTAGCAGAAGAGCTACTTTAACGGATCTTCTGCAAACTTCACTTCTGAAGAGTGTTTCCTATCGCCATGGGCCCGTGCTTACTTCCCTTCCTCCTCCTCAGAGGGGTGATGGGAACGGAGCCTATGAGAATCATGTACTCTGCCACTGAGGTGCACCCTCTACCCCCAGATGCATAATTAAATGCTCTACTTCATTACCACCTCTGCCCAGATGCAAACCCTTGGTGCGCTGTTAGCTCCTGTTCTGTACCTCCGATTACCCACGTGGCATTTTCATTTGGGATTATAGGATCCTTTGCTCTACCTCCCTCATACTGGAATGAAGAAAGTCCAGAGAGGTAGTGTGGCTTTGCCAAATAAACAGGATGTCAGACTCCCCCTCTTTCTAGCGAACAGGTGAGGGGCTGTTAGCACTGTTCATGGGAGACAGGATATCCGCACACCCCCATACGGTGACAACCCAAGTCGTGATCCTCCAAGACCCGCCTCCTGAATTTTCAGTCTCCGTGAAACAGAAGCCCCGAGAAGATGAGTTCACAGGCCCACACGCATGACCCTCCGCTGCTTGTCCCCAAACGGCATTCATCAGGAGCTCACATTTTATCCTGTTGACATATGCCTGGAGGAGTGACTATGAGAATTGGCTGTCACTGTATTGTCTGAGCCTGGATCTCCTCAACTCACACTTCTTTCCCCAGCCTCCAAGGGCGCACCAAACACTTAAGTTCTATTGGTGTGGTCCCTACTGGCTCCTTCTTTGGGTTCCGCATCTCTCTACTTCGCTCCCAAACTCCAGCCCTTATCTCCTTGGACCAGAGAGAACTTCATCTCTTACTTCTAACATTTCCTTCTTCCACTGTTTCCTTTCAGAATACAAAGTCTCAGAAGATGTCTCTGTATCTGCCCTTGGACACAATCCCTTATCCAATTTTGCCCTACACTTTGTTTGCCCTACCTGAACATTTTACCCTGTGAATTCTAAGCCTCACTTAGACAGAAAGGCTCCGATTAGGAGCGCTCTACCTGGCTGTGAGACTCTGGACCTGAAAGCAGGCAAATACGGCCTGCGCCGCTATGACAACCATGAAGGAATGCAGCGGCGGCAGCAGGCAGAAGGCTGGAAACGCCATCTCGTGCCAAGCACTGCACAGAGCTGCTATATGCATTATTTTATTAACCTTCACAAAATCCCTATGAAGTAAGACCAATTATTAGCATCATGTAACAGAAGCAGAAACCCATGCTCAGAGGTGTCAAGGCATTTACCAAAGGTCACAGATCCAGGACCCAAACAGATGGAATTCATATGTAATTCTATCAGACAGCCAAGCCATGCTCCTAACCTCTAGGCTGTGTTGCCTTAAGGCTATTTTCCTCCTCCTCCTGCCCCTTGCTCGTCTCAGACACTCATTTGCAATTTTTTGTGTTATCAGCATTTTACCTAGCATCCTCTTCAGTGAGCATCTTTCTTGTCCCTGGTCACACAGTAAGCCACGAGAACAGGAATTACACTTCTGGGCCCTTAGAGGTTTCGTCCCATGTGCACACTGCTCACGGAACAGGAGACTAAAGGACTCCACCTGCCATTAGTTTGCGTTTCTTTCTTTTTAAGAACTCTTCCTTGAGTGTGTTCCCCTCCCAGGACTGCGGGGAGGTAAGGAATGTACCCTAAAGAGAGGAGAAGACCTGTGTTCAGGACCTGAATCTTCTAGCCAGGTATAGAACCTTTCTGTGTGTCCTTGGGACACTACACACGAAAATTACATACTAAAAAACAGTTTTATGCACCATTTTTTAATTTAATTTAATTTTTTTAAAAAAAACCTACCTACTGTATGCAAATGGCCTTCAGGCAGTGCATGCAGGATACATATGAAACACAGATGAATTCTGTTTAGATTTGTGTCCTGCATCTACAATGTCTCTTATATAAACATTTCAAAACCCACAAAACCTGAAACTCTGAACACTTTTGGCCCCAAGCCTTTTCAGATAAAGAACGCTGGTTTGGTTCTGTATTTGCACTGCTCTGTCTAGAGACAGGCCCAGCAGCGTTGCTGGGCTGACTTGGGAATTTGGAAGCTTTTACTCCTGAGGCCTTTGCACGGTTACAGATATTCCAAGGGGAAGTTAAAGTTCCCCCAACTCCTCTACTGGGAACCACTGTGGGACCGGATTACTTTCCTGAGGATGAGAAATGCAGCTGACAGCCACACAGCCCTGTTTATACATGACTACGGTATGTCTGCTAACTGATCCATGTGAAATTACCACCGTGGGCCCACACAGATCATTCTGTATATGGAAAAATGTTAACTTGGGGCTCAATCATCAGGAAGCTTGTAGACATCAGGTTAGTAGTCTTCTTTCTCTCTCTCTCTCTCTCTCTCTCTCTCTCTCTCTCTCTCTCTCTTGCTTGTCCTGACATCCTGGGATATTAATTAAGACAATGTGTTGGTCTGAATTCATGGCAGTCCTAAGTTTCTAGAATCCAAGAAACAAAATGCAAGAAAAGCTGAAGGCGCCACCCCTGAGTAAGACACAGGGCTCTGCTAGTGGGCTCTGCTGCCTCCTGCCATCTCCATCCCAGAAGCTCTGTCTTCTGTAAGGCCCACACCTGTCTACAGAGGCCTTCACATGCACTGGCAGCACCTGCGCTGCCTCCCTCTTTCCTGTTCCCAGAGGAAGGAGCAGGCAGCCTCCTTGTCCCAGAGGCCCCGCAAAGTCACCTCTACCTCCCAGTCCCTCACCTTTCAAAGATGTCCATGCCTTATGCGTGCCCTCTGTGTGCTCGGCATGTTAAACACCAAAGGTTTCGCAGAGCCTCAGCCCCCAGGGTGAGGGGTGGGGGAGGCAGATGGCCTGCATCTGGAAGCCATCATCAGCTCCCAAGCTATGTTAGCAAAGTAAAACCCACCATTTGTTACAGGGGAAAGTGACAGCTGTAGATTTTTTCCCCTCCCCTTTTAGTCTCTTACAAGACCGCTTGAAACGGAATTGAAGCTAATGAAGCAGGCTGGTACGCAAACAGACTTGCTCAGCCCACTCAGGCGGTGTCTCTGTGCCTGCCTCCAAAACTACTTTGAACCCGAGGAATAGCTTTGTGGGTGGAGACTCAGAAAGCACACACCTTCTAAAGGCAGGGGCCCAGGAACTGTGGTCGTTGCATAGGAAAGGATCACAGTTATTAGGCCAGTGCAAATACGGAGCGTTGGAACACAAGTCTGCTTCTGAACTATGGTGACAGTGTGTGGGTGTGACCATAGTAAAAACTGTGCAGAGCTGTTCACACTTGCTCTGGTTCTATGCAAGGGAAATTAACGTCTGAAGGCTCAGGTCCATAAACTACACTGAAGTCAACTTCCTGGTTTTGCTAGGGGACTAGGGTGACGTAGAATGTTACTGCTAGGGAACCGGTACAGGGACCTGCCTATGATTTCTTGACATCTTGTCAATCAATAGTGATGTTAAAATAGAATGTGAAAAGCAAACAGATGAAAATCCAGTGCAGTGGGAATGGACTTGGACTCATATCCCCAAGGTCCTGAGACACAAGTTCTAATGCTATTTCATAAGGGGTTGGAGACCAGCCCATTTATAACAGTGACGTTATCACCATCATTGCCACCATCACCTACCATCATTATCATCATCAGTGCTTGAAGTTGGTGAATACTATGAATGAAACTTTTCCTTCTTTCTCTCCCTCCCTCCCTTCCATTTTCCTAATTGCATATAACACCTGAACCAGACTCTCATGCCACAGAGGGCCCGGGGAGAAGCTAGCTGGTGGCACCGTCACACTGTTTTGGTGCACTCAGCCTCTGACCCAGGAAGAACAAACAGGGCTTTGTGAAGCTCGCCACCTTCCAAGCCAGCCGATGTGCCCTCTTGTTCCTTACTCCCACGTTAGCCAGAGAGCCCAGTGAGCTCTATCTGCGCCAAAGCCACAAACACAGCACTTACAGGTTCTTCACGTCTGTGATGCCGCGGAACGCCTTCCTCGGGATGCCCTGGATCTGGTTCTCGCTCAGATCTCTAAACAAGAAGAGAAGAGGCAAACCAGTTAGACGGAGACGGCATTCTCTGCATCTCATTATGATAACAAAACCCTTGAAGGCTGCTGGTGCTGCCCACCAGAAGTGTTTGAGGGGCTGTTTAGACTCAGGCCCCTGGCTGTTACAAGCCTGTACATTGTTCTGCAAGTGAGGACCTTAGCAGAAAAGGTTACTAGGCTGGGAGCAGCTTGCCTGTGTGTGTGTGTGGGGGGGGGGGGGCACTGTGGGTGGTCTCACACCTCCAGGCCACAGCCAAGACTCCCGGTTATTTGTTACACACACCACACCCCATTCAGTTTTGGCACTTCCCAGAGAAAAGAGAAGACCCTTACTCCCTCCCCCGCAAGACATTCCTCCCAACTCAAGGTCAACACCACTCAATCTCCCATTTCTCAGGAAGTTCTTTTGCCCAAGTTCCCTGCTCTTAGCATTTGGGATTGAAACTGAGCCTGCTCCCTGGGTTTTCTGATAGGGAAAGAGGATCTCTTATGCATCTCCACACAGTCCAAAATGGGGGTCTCGCCCTTCACTCTGCACTGAGGAATGCCAACACACTGGCTACTTCGAAGTGGATGTGCGGAGTGTGGTGTGTGGCTGGCTCCAACCCAAATCTTCTCCAAGGATTTAAGTGTCTTCTAGAGCCTCGATTTCCTTCCCATCCCTGCAGGCCTTTTTGGATTGTTTTGTTCTCTGGTTTCGTTTTTATTTTTTGCTAGACCAAACACGTGCATTTGTTTTCATTCAGACATCAAGCCTGCTTGGATCTCAGTGAGCAATCAATCCGTAAAGACCCATCTGAGCCCCAGGCGCCTGAGGCAGCTCCGCCAAACACTGCAGGCAGCAAGGCTATTTCTGTGCAGCCACACGCTGCAGGAGCATCTTCAAGGAGGACAGTGGGAAGGGGACGCATGGGTGAAGATGGGACTGTCCGACTGCCGCCCATCTGTGCTTCTTTTCAGATATGAAAAGTAAATACACATATACACAAATATACATGCCTGGTAGTTTGAAAAGAACCCCCCCCCCCAATAATGAGGGGAAAAAATTCAACCACAGACCATAAACACTGCTAACAATTATGCAGAGAGCATATATATTTTATTGACATGACCTAATATAAGGTCTATTCTAAACCATTTTTCACATGCTATATTGAGAACATCTGTCTATGTCTCTACCAAGTGCATCAATGCCAACATTTTTAATGGCAGCACGGTATCTAATTGTATGGTGCATTGTATGACTGGGATTGTTCAGTGGGTGTTGGTTCTACTTCTGTCACATAAAGAAACATGAGATGGGCAAGATGGCTTAGCAGGTAAGGACCTTGCTACCAGATCCAACAACCTGAATTTCATCTCTGGGACCCACAGGGAAGGAGAAAAGAACTAACTCCTACAAGCTGCCCTCTGTCCTTCACATATGTGCCACAGCATGTGCACACACGTGCACGCACACACATCATGCAAAATGGGAAAAGAATTTTTTAAAGAAAGGGAAACCCCAGGACAAATTTCTCCATCCCCACCCTTGGGGACACGTCTCGGGAACTCGCACTGCACAAGATCCTGAACCAAGAGCTTGTGCCGTAGGTTAAACTCATCTTTGCCAAGTTCACCTGCAGAGAGATTTGTGATGGATGGATGCTCACAGGCTGGGTTTTGACACCACCTCCTCATAGGCTACTGAGGACTTCAAACATATATGGAAGTAGATGGGAGACAGCCACGGTCTACGTACGGAAACTCGGGCACTCTTCAGGGACGCTTTGCAAAAAGGGAGGAGGGGAAATAAGACAGCAGAAGAGAGACATCATCCATTTTTTTTCCTTCTGTCACCTGCCGATAAATGACACACGCTTTGAGCAGCTGGCTGAACTTCAGGAGAGCCGGGCTCGCTTTGGCTACTTTTCGGCTCCAAGGCTTACTGTTGGGGTAGGATGTCCCTGCGAGTCCCAGACACCTCTGGGGCTGCCTAGCAGGGTGCTTCCCCATCTCAAATTCAGTTTCCCCTTTCTACCACCGAAGTAAGTAAATTCTGGTGCATAATGAGCTCTGGTGCAGGCTCCCCCAGCCAGGCCCTGATTCAATGAGCAGGGCTCCAGCCTGGAGTCGGGGCACTGAACAAAAGCCCACGATGACAGGCAGAGGTCAGGCGGTGTCACCCAGGCCACTCGGCTGCTCTCCATCAGCCTCCAGAGAGGGGGCCCAGGCTCTGTCATCCGACTAATGCAATTTCCACCGGGCATCTGGGCGGCCATGGAGGCTCCCGCAGCCACAATAGGCCCAGTCTTCCCTGCCGAGGCCTGTCGGTCTGCGGACCACGAGCTCCTTGTTTAATAACCTCTCAGCCTTTGCTGTTATCGTTGGCTGCTAGGGAGAGCAGGCCTGGCCACAAGGCTGATAAATGAGAAAAATCAGGGAAAAGGAGGGAAGAAATCAAATACAAAGAAGGTTTAGAACTGGCAGCTTTAACCCCTGCTGGAAGCCGGAAGCGGTGGCACCTATTCTAGAAAGGGCGTTAACTTATTTTGAACAGGACATACACTGAAACATTCTGGAGAAGCACGGTTGTGCAGAAGTTCTGCCTGATAGTGGGGGCGGTGAAGAGAGGAGCATAGTACTTAAACAGAGCGAGATGGTGTACTAAGGGGAGCCCGTTCTCATAGGCAGCCCTCGGGGAAAAGCCTGTATTTGGGTGAAACAGCTGCTTTGGTTTTTCTGGTCCCACATCCTTCCTGTACATGTGTCCAGCTTTCTTTTGACTTTAGAGAACCCAGCAGAGGCACAGTTTTCTTTCCTGTCTCCTGGTCACTGTATTTGCCCTGTCCAGACCGTGTAAAACAGCAGACAGGGAATTTATCTGCTCCCCGTGACAATCCGCTTGTAAATTTTATTAATTTTATTTTCTACTGAACCCTCTCTACTATGGCTAACAATGCCACAGCCACGCATCTGCGGGATTGTATATTGATTTCATAAATACCTCCAGTGGGCTGACAAACTGACAGATTTAATGGTGTTGCTGATGGGGCATGGAGGAGGGCTCGGGGCTGGGTGCTTCATTTTCGGTAACCATCCCTTCACAATTATGGCAGGGCCTTTGTGAGCTTTCCTAAGAGTGTGTTTATCTCAGTATGATGTCTGAGCACAGAGCTATTGCCGGGTCCGATCCTCCAGAGAGACAAGAGCCACCATTTTGGCTGACAATTAAATAAAAATAACAAAATCTATCCATGACGCGTAAGAGCCTAGTTCTCGTCAACTGCTTTTTCGGGTTTTAGTGTCTGTGAGAAAGAAACACGCAGAAGTGACCAGAATGGCACCCCCTCCCCCAAACAGAAGGGAGGCACAGGTTAAAGAAAGGCTGACTAGGGCAAAGCGTGCTGGGCCTTTCAGGGTGCCAGGAAGAAAGATGGCAGGTCGGGAAGGCTTTCTTGGTTGGGAAGTGGGCTATGGATCAGGATGCCTTTTTAAATAATTAGGTTTCTGAAAGCTAAGGAGAACTGCATTAGCTAAAGTGCAGTTTCCAGCTTCCGGAAAATGATTAACTGCCTGATTATTCTGTCCCAAAACACAGGACCAAGGAGGACTTATTAAGGAAACAGCAAGTCAAATGGGAGTTGGCAAGAATGGACATATCCCACATCCAGCCAGCCCTCCCACAACCCTTTTAATTTACTAAAATGCTTTGGACACAGATTAACTTTCTTGGCAAATTTATTATTGCTTCATCTACCTTAAAACAGGAACCATGGACACTTTGATAAATGGATTGAAAGGTTGTCTAGTTGCAGAGACGCCTTTGAAATGCTTCCGGGGCTCTCCCCGCAATGTCAGGCATGCTTTGTTCTCAGGGCAGCAGTGAATGACGGCCCTGCAGGACTTGAGCTGAAAACACTCTGGCGGGTATACCGGTCCCAAGTACGTTTATTCCAACTTGCCCGGATTAAATGGCAGTTTACACGTGGGGATGGGGGTGGGGGATGGGAGGTATGCGTTGAGGTTTCTAACCCAATGATTATAAACTGGTAAGATGGGTGGGAACTTCCAGAAACATTGTGAGCACTTGTTTCTGAAGAGCATGGCACGACTTCTAAGTTGTATGATCATTCAAGTTGGTTCAATACTCTGATTCCGTTCCCTCATCTTTCAAATGGGGTTACTGGTATACCAGCTTCCTCAATTCTGGGCGCAAACTGTGGGCCCATGTAATGCACTCTGGGTACTTGGAGCACGGGGGACATTCTGCAAACGGGGCTTTTACTCCCTGAGCTTCTTCCTCCTTTAGGTTTGGATTTATGTAGCTAAACGTGTTCCCAGTCATCGCCCACAGGACACGAACTTAAAACTGGGCACAGAATAAAACACACTAGTATTACTCGTATTCCTTCTACAAAATCTGAGGGGAGACGAACGCTTCCCTTGTCTAGAATCTACAAAGGAACGCTTTCCTTGTCTAGAAGGACTCTCTATGTTTGATTCCACATCGCTTCATTGTGGTTGAAACAATAGAGGCTAATTGAAGAAAAAGGCTGAGACCCTCCAGGGAAGCAGATGAGCGCACTGCTCAGCCATCCTCAGAGAAGCTTCCTCCTGCAGCAGTGGGAACGAATAGAGAGACCCACAGCAAGAAAAGACAGAGTGACAAACCTCGGGATACTCAGCCCTAAACAGGATATCTCCATTAAATCCCTCCCCTCAGGGCTCAGGGGACTCTGCCATAGAAGAGGTGGAAAGAGTGTTTGAGCCAGAGGGGATGGAGGACACCAAGGAAACAAGACCTTCTAAAGAGAGCAGGACTGACACACATCTAATCTGAGACAGACTGTGACAGCAGGCACTGGGCCTCCACAGGTCTGCATCAGATGGGGTCCTAGAGCCGAGAGGAGACGTGGACACATGGGGGTCTCCCTCCCTAAAACAGGAGCGAACCACTTGCAAATAAAAAGTTGTCTCCAAGGGAATCTCACTGGGGAAATAAACCACTCTTAAGGGTAGATGGCATGCCCAGTAGAAGATGCCAACACAGAACAAACTCAAAAGCATCTTTGGAGATTCTTTGTCTCATAATGTTGGGTCAGGCTATTTTTTTTCCAAATCTTACAGGTCTTTGTGCATACATTTTGGCTTCTGGCTTTGTGTTTTTAATGGGATTTCTGAGTGTGTGAACACGAGTGTCTCTGTGTTTCTTGTGCTTTTTTCTTTGGCTCTTTCTCTTCTGTTTGTTTTTTTTTTCTGTTCGCATTTATTTTTGTTTTATCTCATTTATTTTATTATCATTCCTTAGATACATGTTTTTTTTCTTCTCCTAAGGAGAGGTAGAAAGAATGTGAATACAGAGAGGGGGGAGGTGGAGAACAACTAGGAGGAGTATGAGGAGAAGAAACCATAATCAAAATATATTGTATGAAAAAAATCTATTTTCAATACAAGAAAAAAAGAAAGAGACAAAGGTTGAATTGGCTGAGGAACCACGACTCCAAGGTTAAACAGTGGATGGACAGAGTCCTTCAGGACTTCAGTGCAGGTAACAAGATGCCAGAGAATGAGCACACAGAAGGAAATAAAGAAAACCTTAACTAAGGTCTCACTTAGCCTTAGGTCTTGGACCTGAGAGTAAAAGGAGCCAGAGCTTTCTTCAGGCAAAGGGGCTGGCCTTTGTAGCCACGCTCCCAACAATCCTTGGTTAGAGACCACCCAAGAGAATTCGACCGTCCGGCCTCTGCTGCCCTCCTTAATGTAAGGGTGAGTGACACCAGCAAGTCAGGACAAATTGCCGGAAAGTTCCTGGCTATGAGACTTATCAGCTAAGTCCAAAGCTCCTGGGAAGGGAAGCCAGTGCTAGAAGAGACAACCTAGCGGGCTAAACCCATTGATAAGGCAGCTTCAAAGACAATTCTCAATCAGGAAGCTGGTCGCAGGCTGAACCATCACTCCCCAAATAGGAATTAAGAGCCCACACAAGAAGCAGTCAGTGAGATTTATAACTCCTTTGTTCAATGCCTCAATCCCTTACGCAGGAGACTACTCAATGGTGCCTTTGCAGTAGCTTTAAAAAAATCCATCAGCTCTTGATTAGCCAAACTAAAGGAGAGCGAGATATAAAAAGCGTTTATATTTGGACCTGTTATTGAATTTGGGATCAGGGTGGTGGATTACTACTCTGATTCTCTTTGGCCTGAATATATGTTAAAATTACTTTCACATTCTCTGCCTCGTAGGAGGGAATTTTCCCATTGGTGCCCTGAACATATCAATCAAAACCCATTTAGGGGTTTAAAGATTTCTGACAAACAAGCCACAGAGCTAACATTTCTCATATTCTCTACACGGCTCCTTATAGAAAACTAACCCTCGCTTCCCCTCCCTGAAGCCCCAACTCCTAATGTATGATATTCCCGTGACCAATCACTTTGCTCTGAGAATTAAAGGGAAAACATTGTTTTCCCTTACTTGATGCTATGTGGCAGGAGGGACAGACTTGGAGGCAAAATTATTCCCTGGGGATTTTACTGTGTGGACTTCAGGGAAGATTTATCTTAATAGGTAAATCTCTTCTGCGGGCAATTTATCTTAATAAGCAAGATTATATATTTGCAGTTGGGTCACTGTCAAAATCAAATGAGCAACCAGCGAGCGTATGTCTCGTTCTAAGAAGCCTGGCTCCCTCCAGCTGGGTATGTCTAGTCAATGGTATCCTTTGTCGCAGGCAGATGACAATAGTGTAATGGAATCATTTCCTCAAGAACTGCCACCTATCTCGGGGACACAGAGAATCAAAGTACGCCTGTGGGGGGCGGGGGAATGACCCACAATCACTTCCCAGCATTCTAGCTGTGTTGCTGGCTTTCACTGCCCGAGCCTACATTACCTCCTACCTTGACATGAGAAAGTGAACGCGAGGTATCAATAAGGCAGCTTGTGTCCCGCCTTTCCTTACACACTCACCAGACTTCCTTTATTAATCGGGTGTTTAAGAGCAGTGGAATGAATGCCAGTTTACATGATGCTTCCTTCAGAAAAGACAAATTAAGCACCTACGTGTTACACACAGAAGCAAACGGGGCTGACCGCAGGTCCTGGAACCTGCACTCTTAGTTAACCTTGACACAAAGGTGCAGACTCCTCGACACTGACAAATGTAAAACATGCTCTGCACACCTCCGGAAATGAGAGCAATAGTTTTAATT
This sequence comes from Microtus oregoni, assembly GCF_018167655.1. Taxonomy (NCBI): domain Eukaryota; kingdom Metazoa; phylum Chordata; class Mammalia; order Rodentia; family Cricetidae; genus Microtus; species Microtus oregoni. The sequence goes on from NW_024543086.1 coordinate 12,878,995, forward strand.
TTAATGCTGCTCGATTTTCAACAAGAAGAAAGCCTGTCTCTAAATGCACACTGCTTTTATGAATTTGTCCTTTGCTCAGGACCCCAAATGCTAGCCCGAATTCCCAGGACTTTCGGGAACACAGTCTGACTTCATCAGATTAGGCTTCATTTTTCAGAGAGACCTATGAAAAAATCATGGTGGGCTGAAGACGTGGCTGAGTGTGAACAGCGTACAGGACAGCCCTTCTTAGATAGTCAGTCGGAATTTAGAGGTTGTGCTGCAAAAAGGTAGATATTCTGTCGATTGCTTTAAAATCAGGAATGAGAATGGTAACATTCTGTTCACTTCATCTTGGTTTCTGAGACACATGGAGGCCATTCAGGATCTAGCGATTGTGTCTAGATTTTAACTTTAGTATAATCCAGAAGAGGGGAACTGGATTGAGATACTGAAGAAATAAGGCTGGCCAGAAGTTTTGGAAGCTGAGCGTTAAGAAAAAGATTCACTCGTTGCTTACACTTTACTTTGAAACATCTACGAATTTCTTCTAAAAAGTTAACGTGGGTTCCTGGAAGCCACCCCAGAGTTACTTCACCAGACACCTGACGAGCCCTGGAGTCCAACCCTTGAACAAGCCTGAGAATCACAGGCACTATGTTAGGTGCTGAATTCAGGTCCCCATTTTGCTGTGAAACAGGCTGTCTATCTCTTTCAGGATATCTACTCAATGCTCTCAGCTCCAGGCTATACTTACAGATTTTAGGCTAGGCACCACAGAAAATGAAGAGCAAGTGCTTCTTATCTGGCCGGCAGGACATTCTAGCCCTGGGCTTCATTTGCCGTCGAACTTTGGCTCATAACCTTTGGGAAAACTGCCAACTACAGAATGGCACTGACCCACAGAGGTGTAACCTGAGCCAAGACGCAGCTTAAAAGTTTTCATTAGTCACAGTCAAAATGGGAAAAAGAAATGGCTGAAGCCCCAGCAAGATGGCTCAGCAGATAAAGGTATTTGCTACCAAACCTGACAACCTGAGCTTGATCCCAGGATCTATATGGTAGAAGGAAGGACAGACTCCCAGATACCTTTTGACTTCCATGTGTACACCATGGCCTTTGTGGACCCCCACGTAGAAGTGTGTGTGTGTGTGTGTGTGTGTGTGTGTTTTGTATGATAAACAAATGTACAAAACTCAAAAAGTGATTATTAATTTGAGTAAGGCACTTAAAAACATTACATTCAAAATATTGTCACGTGCATGCAATCGTTTTAAAAACCTACTGAGATTGTTTCTCATAGCGAGTCCTTAAAACTGGATGTGTGTTTCATGTACACCCCAAACTGGGCCAGGGACATCCTAGATGGCCAACGGCCACATGCAGCTACTTCCTGCAGCGTGACAGGCTAGGAGATGTTGCTTCATGGCTTCTCACTGTCCAGAGGGACAAACCTTTGGAGAAGCCCAATGTGGGACTTAGGAGTCCAGATATGGTTAGAGCAGTGGAAGATAGCGGGTAGGGTTGAAACTCAAGGATGCAGGGAAGCAAAGCACAGCTGGAAACATTGCAATCACTAAGGCATTCCCCCTGAGGACCTCCTTCCAGTCACACAAGTTTTCCAACTGTTCAGTCTACCACTCTTCCAGGGCTGGCAGGGTTAACGAATGCTTCCAGTCCAAACAGAAACTTTCTTCATTTAATTATTCCCTGCAACTCCAACTAATGCTCTTTTTGTTAATGAAACAGCATTATAATTGACTGATCATCTCCAGCAAAGGATGCAGAGTCTGAGCTTCTCCACAGCTCACTAATCCCTAGGATTATCACAATTTAGCGACAAGGCAGTTGCATTAGATGGGATTGGGGAGCTCTTATTAGCAGCCCAATTATGCCTTGCTCATGCCACTAAGTGGTCCAGGAAGCACCGGCAAGATTCCAACAGCAATGTAGGTCCTCCAGAGTCGGCGTACAGGTACATCTCTATGCAACTGTCCGAGTCTGCATATATACATCACCATGTCACTGTCGGAGTCCCCGTGCGTGTATGTCACTAGGTACCAATGAGAGTCCTGTATATGTACAACACTTACAACATGCCAGTGCCTCCATATGTACATCATCACGTACCTGTCAGATTCCCTGTATGTGCATATCACTGGGTATCCACCAGAGTCCCTGCGGGTGTCACTATGTACCCATTAGGGTCCCTGTGTATGTCACTTTGTACCCATTAGGCTCCCTGTGTGTGCACATCACTACGCACCTGCCAGAGCCACCACATACACTTGTCACAAGGCACCTATCAGTGTCACAAACAGGCTTTGGATGTGCTGGAATTGGATGCTGAAAATCTGATTGTGAATCTCTAATGTTGGATCTGAGATAGTGCCACGCCAAGCCTTAAGCTCAATAGGATCTTTGGTTTATCAACCTTGTGGAGGAGAAGGGCTCACTTGGTCCAAAAGAATGGTGACATGCATTCTGTATTTTCCCTTTGTTTGAGGTGATGTGTCTGCCTCTTGGGGTTGAGGAAACAGGGCTCGCTTCTATGCAATCTACCTTCCCCCGAGCTTGACATATTATTCCGTTCCCCACCCCCTACCCCCCTGTGCCTCTTTCTTGGCAGCCTTCTGAGGCTTTCATCCCTAATTTGATTGTCGTAGCTGACACTGTCAATCTGAAATCCAGTAGCATATCTAATGCTGGCTGGACAAGGGGGGAAGGCATGAAGCTGAAGGGGGGAGGCAAATTCATCTCAAGAAGTAGCTTTATGTAAATCGATCCTTTGGCCCGAATGCTGGAGCCAGGCATTTGCTGATTAATTGGAGAAGTGTCCTTGTCCCCATGTCTTCTTTGGAGAGATGACCCAAATTGAGTCCTCTCTTCTTCACAAAGACATTCCCATGCCAAAAAGCTTTTACAATTAGAAGACGAAACCTTGCAAGAGAGGGGGAGGTGATGGTGGGGAAGTGGAGGGAGAGGGGGTCTTATGGAATTATTCTGAACTGAAGCGTGTGCATTTGGCCTACTTGATTAATTGCTAACCAGGCCCCCTCTTTTGCGTCTGAGTCTGACAACTGAGAGCCTAGGCCCAGAGGCCGACTGTCTCAGAGGTGAGATCTATTTAGACATAATTAGCAAAAACCGAGAGGAGGGAAACTCTGTTCTTAATGATTTTGTTTTTAGTAAATTGATATTTTTCAGTTAGAACTTGAGTCCATTTCTCTCCGTGTCAGGGAAGAGGGGTTGGGGATATAAATGATTCAATCTCTCTTTCATGTCCTTTTAACATTTTCTACAAAGGAGAGCTTAAGCAAAATGGAGGATCGTCTCCAATAAGGTCCTTTTAACTCAGTCCTGCTCCCAAGCTCCTGCTAAATTTGACTTCCCCAAAAAACCAGAGGCAAATTAGCCACCTGGGTCCTGGCCGAAGGAAGTTCAAATCTAGAGGGGTTTGCTGTCATTCAGCTTACACATTTACTGAGGTAGCTTCAGAAGCTGCACAGTCTTTCTACGGGCCCCCCATAACTCAGCTTCATGTAGCTTTCGCTGTTATGTTCTCTATATATCTTAAAATATATTTGTTGGATGGATTTTAAAAAAAAATCTTGACAGGTAGTCGTGGCACACACCTTTAATCCCAGCACTCTGGAGGCAAAGGCAGGCGGATCTCTTAACTTTGAGACTAGCCTGGGCTACAGAGCGAGTTCCAGAAGAACTAAGGATATACAGAGAAATCCTGTCTCAAAACAAAACAAAAACCTTTAAGTAAAAATGATTTCATGCCATTGTTTGGTTTGTGGAGGAACCAGTCCACATCTCAAACTTTGGATCATTTATCCCCCACAGGCAGTTTGTCCCTTCTGACTATAGAGAGATCTCGCTCCCCTCCTTGTCAGCCTGTTGCCTCTTTTTGTTGGGAGTATAACTTGGTGAGACTTGCAAAGAAGAGGCGCAGGCAAGGCCTCACTGAGAGGGTCAATGAGCTAAGGCAAAGGGTGGGAACAAGTGTACCAGGAAGGCAGGCTAGGCACATGGGCCACCTGGTGTTCTCGTTGGCCCCTTTCTGAAGCCTGGTACTTGCTGGGCCCAGGGTGACAATGAAAGTCAGCTCACCTGGATGCTTCTAGCATACACTACAGGAGGAGCGGAAAGTGGAATCTAGGCAGTGCCGGGAAAAGCTACTCTGAGCTTCAGATTCCCTCCTGCCTCATGCTGAGACTTTCTGTGCAGTGTGCTCTTAGCACTTCCCTCCTCTAAGAGAGACAGTGTCGAAGTTACCCCCATGTGGTCCTTTTATTTATTTTCCTTGAAGGGCGTGGGTGTACTGGGGATGGTACAATGTACTGAGCCTTGGGTATAGCTGCTCAGGGGCTGGAACTTGGATTCAAGGCTGCAGTTCAAGGAACCATGGCTAGTATACACCTGTTCTTTCTTGTGGCTTTTCAGAACCTCCACGGTGAAGGTAAGATGCTATCCCTAGGCCATCTAGCGATAAAATCTATACAGCTTCAGAAAGGCTCAAAATTATCTCCTACCAAAGGAGGAAAGCCATTCAGCAAGAGCTCAACACCGCGAATTACAAGGCTGGCCTCTGGAAGCCCAGCTCCGGATGATGTACTCAGGTGCTTAAGTCATCACCTCATGTTAATAGTATACATCCCTTGTCACGATCCCCGGCACCATTTATCACTCTATGCAAAGCGATTTTAGCTATGGCTAATGATTCACACTGTGGATGTCAGAGTGAAAGAGAGACGCTGTTCTCTTGCTTAGGTAAAGGCAGACGCAGGTCAATAGATTGACACCTCGTTTGAGGTTGACACTAATGTTTAATTTCAGGCTGGCTTCGGGCCGTTTAGCTTGAAAAGTTTGGGGTGAAGGACATGAGCACTTGGTGGATCCAGAGAATTGCAAACTGAAATCAGTCAGTGGTGAATGTGACCCACTAGTCTCGCACCAAACACAGTAAGTTCTAGAGACTCTAGCAAAGCCTAAAGGGATAAAGGTAAGACTTCTTCAGAAATTCTTCCTTGAACTCAGCTCAGTATCTGGGAGATTCTACCCTGAACTCCAGCCTCTGGTAGGGGGGTGGCCTTATGACTAGGCTGTACTTTCTGAACTGGGATTTTCTCATCTGTAAAATAGGGACCATGAAATGTCCGATGTCAGAGAACTCTTGTAAGATGGTAAATGGATTCAGAGCTCACAATTTGTTCCCTGATGCATGTAAACGCGTACTAAATAATAACAAGATTTGCACCTGTGAAAGTCAACATTCAAACACACTAGCAGACAGCTAAGTTCCTGCCATCTTTCCCCACAGGCTAAGACGGTGCATGGATTAGATCTCAAAGGTCTCCCAGAAGGCTCCGTCTCAAGGCAGTGGGAGACAGGGGACCTTAGAGAACCGGGGTCTACTGAAAGGCATATAGGTCATTGCAGTAGCTGTTGAGGGAAGGACTCAGATCCTTCTCTTCATTTTGCTTCATGGCCATGTATCACATGGGTTCTGTTTACCTCATCACAGGCCTGGATGCAATAGTAGGTCATGGTTTGGAACCCCTAAAACTATGTAAAACCTTTTCTCTTATCAAGTTGACTATCTCAGCTATTTGGTTCTCGTGACGAGAAACTAGCCAGTGTACACAGGGCTCTAATGCTGGAAAACAGCAATTCCAGGTCAAGTTCAACATGACAGGATTGGGTCCCACTCAGTCTTCTGTACAATACTTCCAACCGTCCCTCAGGAAGACCCCCCTTTATGGATCTGGCCAATATCTAGACCAGACCAATGAGGGTTCACAGATGATAGGAACCTAGGCTGGAGCAGCCCGGCTCTCCAGCACCCGGGAAGCTGAGGCGGGGCAATGATGCAGTGATTGGTGAAGCTGTAGGAGACGCCACAGGAGAAAGGAAAGACAGGCAAACCTGAGGGCCCTTGGGGGGACCATGAGGGTAGCTGTGAGATGAAAGCTCTGACAGAGGATCAGGAGCAGCTCTGAACAAAATGCAGATCTGGGCTGAGAGCAGAATGGAGGAGGTCGCCCCAGAAAGACTCAGGGACGAAGTATTTTCTGTGCTGGGAGTAAGCTGGGGATGTGGGCCAACTTGCATTGGGCTATGACGGGAAAGGCGGAGGTCCCTCAAGGTAGCGATGAGAATTGAAATTTGTTGCTCCTGACGCCATTTTTCTTCCACGGAGAAGGGAATCTTTATTGTTCTTTTCAAACTTCTGCAAGGTTTATATTTCAATGAAGATCACCATTACCAGAGTGATGACAGCATACTGAGAGAGTTAGGGAGTTAGGTACTGTGGTCAAAGACAGGACTACGAGAAGCCACAGTCCATAGAGACAACAAAAGAGGGCGGCAGGGATGACATCACCTCTATAGCCCAGCTGCTTGAGGCAGAACACTGGGGGCCTTCCTTCAAGTCTCTAAAGTCTGTGGGGTGGCCGTTGTAGGAGCAGAGTCCCTAGAGCTGGTGTTAAAGAGACAAAGGGCAGACAGAAAGGGAGAGACGGAGACAGACGGAGGGACATGAGAGATAGACAGACGGGTAGAGAGACACAAAAAGGCAGACACAGAAGCAGAGAGATCAGCACTGGGAAGCAAAAACAATAAAAACAGAGAAGAAGCAAAGTCAGAGATGGGAATGAGAACCTGAAAGGGTGGCAGGGAATTAGGACGGAGAGATATGTGCACTTCCTCCCCAGCACCCTGCTCCATATAGGAAGCAAGAGTAGACGGAGCAAGAGGTCAGGGAGCACAGGAAACCCGTAGGTTGACGCCCAGAGGAATACATGAGGCGGCCCAGCAAAGGCTCTCCCAAAGCACCTATCACGGAGAACAGGAAGTCTACAGTTTTCACTGAAGCTGCTCTGGGGACAATGAAGGGCTCTCTCGTAGTCAGGAGCTGTGCTGAGCTCGGGTCTCCACACCACAGCCCAGCCTTTGTCTCCCCAAAATAACTCCCCTACCCAGGAGGGGTGCGCTCAGGACAGGAGAGGTCTGCTGGGCCATGAGTGCGTATAGGTCTCCAGCAGTTCCCCTGTCCTGTCTGTCTGAGCTCTAGAAGCCAGATAGACACAAGGTTTGAAGGGGAGGGGGGTGGTAACTTGTGGAGGCTTCAAACTTTTTACATTACGAAGCAAGTTTTTAAAAGCCCCATAAAATTTCAAGGCACATACGTAATGCTCAAATGCTTGAACGTATTGATCTCTACCCATCCTCTAGTATCTTAAGCTTACCCAGAGGACCGTTTTATTTAATTAACTCACTGCTTTATTAATATAAATATTCTCCTATTGATCATAAGAGGACCTGGCAGGCACTCACGCTGGATGTACATCACCTTCACTCCCGGCCGTGCCACTTAGAGGAGGAGCTGGCTGGGAATCAAGGAGAGTGGCAGGAAGTGGTCCCTGGGGACGGCAGGAGCAGATGAATCTATAGCAATTTTATGGAGGGAGGTTTTTTATTCCCCCTTCCTTTCTTTTTAAGATACAGCTCCTTGCATCTCTTAAAGCAGAAAGCATATGGAAATGAGACACGAAAATGGTCTTGGCTTACACGTATCAATTAAGCATGTCAATATTTTAATTAAATCTTTCAACTAATGAGATTTATCCCAATGAATATGTTTTATAGTTATAATAGCTTTTTTGGCCACTGTTCAAAACGTCAAATAAATTGTGAAAAGGAATTTAAAAAAAAAAAACAAGACATAATTGACGTTCTGAACCGAAGCCAGTTTCTTTCCTCCCTCCGTCTCTTTCTCTGTATTCATGTGATTTTACAGAATGTATGGAAAGTAATGGGCCTTATAATGGCTTGGCTTTTTAAGACTCTTTTAATCCTTCAATTCTAATTCTTCTTATCAACTTCTCTAAGGCTCACACCGCTGAGCCTGCAAAGCCTCCACCAGCACCTGAGCTTGTTCCTTAATGCCTTGAACCCTCTGCTGCACCCACGGGAGGAAAACACAACCACGGGTCCTGGTAAATACAACCACAAACAAAATGACACACGGTTTGCGAGACACCTTAAGAGAGGGCGATAAGGAGACTCCAGATACCGGGGTAGGGCCACTCAGGGGAGAGCACTGCCTGACAGTACGCAAGGCTCTGTGTTTGACCCCACATACCGCAATAAGAGATGCAGATAAAAGGTTTTTTATTTTAAGGGGTTTTGTTTGTTTGTTTGATTTTCCTGAGATAGGGTTTCTCTGTAACAGTCCTGGCTGTCCTGGAACTCGCTCTGTAGACCAGGCTGGCCATGAACTCACAGAGATTCACTTGACTCTGCCTCCTCAGCGCTGGGATTAAAGGCGTGTGTCACAACCACATATCGATAAAAATATTCTTAATCTGTTATGTTAAAGCCTGGCCCCAAACTAAATGGTATAGCAAAGGAACTGAAGGCTCTTACTTCTCTCAGTCTTTTTTGTTTGTTTGTTTTTCTAATATGTTCTAAATCTAATTTTGTATAAAACCAACATATTTCTTGAAGAATGAAAACTGATAATAACTTGTCCTAGGTACAAACTTAAAGATGCAAACAGTGAAGAAAGAAGCTTTAAACCATACTGGGCATTTATCTGTGCCACTCTTGCTCCGGTTTCTGTTTTGTGAACCGGAGACAGGCTATGAGTACTAGCCCACAGGTTCAGGGCTACAGTCGAAACTGGGAGAAGCTAAAGAGGGAATGACAGAAGGGACACACATTTTTCTGGGGCACTCCACCAAATACCCATGCACATTTCAAAGCATGCATAGTCTAGTCCTCAAAGCTTATCCAAGCAGTTGGGTGGATGCTGCCTCTAGAGAGGGGACAGGAAGCAGGCTGTGGGTACCTCTTCTTCTTCTGTGCTCTACAATTCTCCCTGAGAATCTGAATCTGGCCTTTCCATTTACTAAGGAAGGATGCTTCCAAGCAGACAGCCCGGAGAAAATCAAAGGTCTCCATCCTTAACTCCAGAGTTCAGCCCACCCTTCCTGTTAGACTCCTTTTGCGGCCATGATCTTGGCCAAGGTAAAAAGAAAATCCCAAACACCCTAATCATTATTGGACCTAATTAAAATGAAGTATTGTCACTCAGAACGTGGTCTTCAACAAACTTTACAGCCGAAGTCTGATCTTTATGCTTCTTAGATAGGGAGACTGAGGCCTGAGAGAGGAAGGACTTGCCACAGTCCCTGAGTCTGGGACAAGAAGCAGGTCTGGGGGTCTGTGGAACTCAGTTTTGTACAAACAGGGCAGGGCAAGGATGTGAGGGAGGGCTGACTTAGTGTCTGTCATATATCTGGCTGCCAAGACATACCTGGCTGATCTTGTTAACTAGACAGATGCCCTCCCCTCTTGGGCAGTGCTCTGCAATGTGCTTGTGCCATGTGAATGAACAGTCCTTCTAATGCTCTGCCCACATTTAAGATGGATCATTTTTCTTCCTTTGAATTTAAAATGAATTTGAAATTGACATGTAATAATTGTCCACACAAATATGATTTTTGATGCATGTATACAGTGTGTAATGATTAAATTATGGCAATTAGCATATTGATCACCTCAAAATTTATCATTTCTTTGTGTGGGGCAATTTTAAACCCTTTGGTCTGGCAGTCTTGAAACACACAATAAATCACTGTAAACGGTAGTCTTTCACTACTGTTTGATGTCTCTGAGCATGCCTGCAGCACTTACGGTGAGACGTTGCTAGGGCCAGGAGTAAGGGTGGAATGTTACACATCTTTGTTCTTGGAGCTTATAGAACTGTGCAGACACCAGACTCAGATAAGCAACTCCACAGAGGAGTGTTGTTAGTTTGTAAGGAGCTATAGAAATGCATAAGATGCTACATGAGGGGAGCATGAGGGACAGATGAGCTCAGTCTGCACTAGGCAGCTGGAGGAAAGGAAGCGCTGATAGACTCATGGAACAGGAACAGGAATTGTGGAGGGAATGTTAGGTGGGAGTAGGAGGATGACACAGAGGTCATCAAAATTGGCCTCTGGATCAGAAACGTGACACCATCTGGGGAACTTTAAGAAGCGGAAACACTCAGATCTGATTCCAGACCATCTAGGAGCTGGGATGGGAGATACAACCATTTGCGAAGTAGCTGAAGTGTCGGGATCAGAGGTGTGTGTCACCATGCCTGGCCTACCACCTGTATCTTAAATAGCAGCCACCACAACCACCTGTGAGGGTCACCACCACCACCACCTGTGAGGGTCATGCGCATTGAGGTTTGAGAGTCCCTGACACAAAGCATGCGCTGCAGTAGGAACACCATATACGCCGAGACAGTTTAGCACGTAGTACATACACCTTTCAGAAGAGGACTGAAGTAAATGTGGTTAACAAGGGATAAAAGGGGGGCTGCAGAGCAGAACAGCTGGGCACGGCAAAGCGAAATGCGCTCAAGAAGAGTGGAGGTGATGGGCCAGTGGGGTCATGTCTGGGTGTGGTCTGAGGACAGGAGGGGGATCGTAGAGTTCTGAGGAAGGAGAATATAACTGTTCACTGAGCTATGATGAGACTCGCCTCACTAGACCAGCAAGGGCAAGCAAGCACAGCTCTTCCTCATGCTGATTTGGGAAGCCAGTTAAAAACTAACTGATACTTTAATGCACATTTGCATATACATTTTCATTAAAAAGCTGCAGACTGTCACTCTTTCACCATGTGCCCATTCTTCATTCAGTTCTCTGCCGAGGAATATACCCCGAGCCTCCTCACTCCTCACACAGAAAAAAACAGTGACGTCCAGAGCAGCCAGGAACCCTGGGTGTGCAAGCCCGGTGTCCCCGAAGCCCAATGTTCTTGTTGCATTCATATTTCTCTGTCTCAACATTTTGCAAGAGGAAGGACTTAGGCCCCATTCTATAGACCAGAAGGAAGGCTTTGTCCGTGACTCGGTTTCCAGAAAGTCCAGGCTGGACCAGTGAATCCCTCACTTTGTTCTAGTCGCCTTGAAGAAAAGAAGGCACTGTGTACGAGGTAGGGTGATGGGGCATTCTGGAAGGAGTCCCTGCTGTGCAGGGATGGTTAGAGCAGCATGCCTCTTGACTGACACTCCTTAGCCTCCTCTTATCTGGTGCCTCTCCTGCTGCCATTGCCCCTGCTCTCTTCCTCCTCCCCCTTTTGTTTCCCTGCTCCTACAACTATCCGGGAATCGTGAGGTTTCTTCCAGTACCTAGTCCAGAGGCACACATGGAACTGTTTTATTAAATGGGTGGTTCCATAGAGCCCTGGTGCATTGAGTAGATGTCATTGGACTTCTCCTATGGAAGTAGGAGTGCTGGGGGAGGGGAGCAATAGGAAAGCCTGGCAGAGTGGACCTCCGATACCATTAGTTAGGGGACGTCACCCATTCTGAGCCATCCTAATTCCTTCCACTTACCGAGGCAACAGACACAGTGGTCCACGTCTCATCTGTAGGACTCAGCCAAGTGACAATGGAAGCCCTGGGCCTTTACCCTTTTCTGGCTATCTTATGCTTAGAGAGGATAACTGGGCAGGAGACCTCCTCTGTGAGGACTCCCAGCTGAGTTGCACTGTCACTTGCCAACCAAGATCATGAACTTGGGGAATTCATGTCCCCCCTGCCCTTTCTGGTTAAGAGAAGACAGACCCTCAGTGCCTCGTTCTACAGTCTTTATCACCAGCTGGAGGCTACCCACAGCCAAAAGCCAGAGCCCCAAAGAAAGGAAGCCATAGAATTTCAGAGGTTCTGATGTCTGGCCTCTGTGAAGAGGATCCAGAAAAGCCTATTTAGCAATAATGGTCACAACCCCTCACACAATCAATCAGACAACACTCAGCACATACTAGAATTCCTCTTGGGCGAAAGGCTTCAATATGGACAAACTCCCAGACTTCACTGTGACCCTCAGTCCCAGCTCTGAAAGCGGGGCAAGGAACAGGAAGACAAATTGCCATGGAGATGGTACAGTTTTGAATGGCACATGGATATAAATAAAGATGATGACACTGAAGGGGGCTGCTGGTTTTCGGGGAAAGGGTGGGCCAATGGTGCCATCATTTTGGTAGTAGAAGGTGTCCCGGGCTGACAATGTTATTTCACAGAATCCTGGGCTCCTCAATGTTACAGTATTACGCAACTTTCTTAAAAGAAGGAGGTTTCCAAAGCCTGCTCACTGGCAGGTCCAACATTCACTATGCAGCAAAGTATGAAAAGTCCCAGCGTGGGCCGGCACCCACAGTCAGAGGTAGACACACCACGAACCCCTACTGCTATTGTTAATAAAGCTCTGATTTTCAGGGTGATCCTATGGGGAAGTGATAGAAATTCAAAGAACAGAACCGAATGAGACACCTTTAAATCTTCAATACCCGAAAGGGATTATGAGATGTTGGCTCCTTTTTTTCTCTCCTTTGCTTCATGGCTTGTGATATTATCAGTTTTACTACAGTGGATGTCAAAGTAATGGGGCCACTGGAGCATGGACCAGAACCTACAAACTATGCGGGGAATTTAATACCCTTTCTCCTTAGAGAATAATCAGGTACTTTGTTATAGTGATGGTTAGTTAACTAATATCCCTCAGATGCACTCTTTTGGACTTCAAGAACATTCTAGAGCAGGCAGCACGGCTCTGATCTTACATTTGAAGGCAATACAGTTCAGATACTGACTGAGGGCCCAACAGCACAGTGCAAAGAGGCACCCGGGCTGTGTTGGCTGTCTGATAATGATCCTTGCTACACCCTCGTTAAACCAGCTACCCACAGAAGCATCTTCCTTACAGGCATTCCCACCCCTTCTCACTGTCACCCAGTTAGAAAGGACAGACCTCAGTGCCCACAGACGCACAGACAATGTCTAGACTTTTTGGCCTTGAAGAAAAGATGGTGTCTGCCTGCTTTAATATTGCCAAATAATTCTGGAGTTAAGCAGCAATTTATTTCAATTAATTTCATTTACTTGCTAAAGCTGTAGAATTAATGATGTACTGGGCACACCAAAAAAGGTGGAGACAATCTTTGGAGAAGATCTTAACAGATACCCCATGTAAATGTAACATGAACATGTGTATTGAAACTATTTTCTGGTCAGTTAATTCTTTTCCAATCTGTGGTTTGTGTGTGTGTGTGTCCATGTTTTGCATGTGTGGGCTCAGTTATGCATGGGTCTCTGTGTGCATATGGAGGCCCAGCGGTTGATGTTGGGAATCGTTCTTGATCTGTTTTCTTCCACCTTATGACCTGAGGCAGGGTCTCTCAATCAAACCCAGAGCTTGCAGACGTGTCTAGTCTAGCTAGCCAAGTTCGTCTGGAGATCCTGTCTCCATTTTTCCAAGGCTGGTATTACAGGCAGGCAACCACATCCTCCCAGGTATTTACTTATGTTCTAGGGAGCCAAACTCTAGTCCTCACACTTACACGGCAAGGGTTTTAAGCACTGAGCCATCCTAGGCCCCTGGCCCCAATTGAGCGCTTGTTAAGTAATAAGTGTTAAATATTTAGTGGGAGAGCAGTAAAGAAATACAGGGTCTTCTGAGGACTCTGATGGGACCACTAGCAACAGTAAAGCCTGAATCCTTATCACCAGCAAGCCCCCATTTCCTGCCCATAACCTTGAGAGTCTGCAGAAACAGGGTGAGTCATGACTTCTCAAAAGGAAAAGACCACTTTGCCCTTCTCATCCTATTCCTGTATTTCCATGCTCTAGAAAGGAAACGAAAGAGGAATCATTACACGTCACACTCCCCGCTACAATGAAAAATACAGGAAGGATTAAAACTAATGGCAGGTTTTGTGCCGCTCTCCACCCCGGCATCGGCACTGTCTCCAGCAATAGGGAAACATCTCAGGCAATTTGTTGGGAGTTATTCTCAAACGAATCGCATTTGCCGAGAAGAGCACATTTAGCATTTGGTGACTCATACGTGGAAACATTATTACTCTGGAAAAGAGTTTAGAATAAGTGAGATTTAGAGTCCAGGGGATAAAAAACCCAAGCGTTTGTGCTCTGCTTAGGAAAAAAAAGTATGCATTCATTAGTCTGTGAGTGACTACGTGTTTGGATGCAAGCGTGCCTAAGAGAGTCTGTGCCGATCCCAATCTGCCACGGTGGCCACCTCCCCTTTGGAAACAGGCGTGGGAGGAGAGGAGCTGGGAAGAATACTTTTTTCCCTTCAAAACAGAAAAAGGAAGATATATGACTGAAGCCATATGCTTTGTAACTGTAGTGATTTTACAGGCAAGTATCTGTAGGTCGCTGCATACGCTTGGGAGCTGAAATTGCTGGGAGGATTGCTCGGAGTTTCCTTTGTCCCTGGGACTTAAACTTTCTGGGTGTTTTATATCACTATGCTGCAGGACTGAGGAGCAAGTTCTTGCTCCGTAATACCTGACTGCTTACAAGATGCATAGCTGGGGGTCGACTGGGAGGGAGGCCTCAGCTCCAAGGCCTCGCCTTTTAATGCAGTTGGGGAGGGTGGCTTCCCTCTGGTCCCCTCCCTCCTCTCTGCTGCTGGCCCATCAGGACAGACAGAAGCACCCATGGTGGCACAGTAGAAACCTTTGGTGTCTTTCTTCAGCATGTGCACGCTCGCCTGTCCTGTCCGAGCTCCTGCCTGTGAAATTCAGTTTTCAATTACAAAACTGCCCCGCCGGTTTGTTCATCAGAAGGCAGGTCATTCAGTAGTTTACGTATAATCCGGTACAAAAAGAAGGCACAGAAGAAAGCGTGTATTAATTGCCGCTGACGGCAAGTCCTGGACTTGCGGGAAGACGAGTCACTTAGATTCTCTTTTTTTTGACTGGTTAACTCTGCTTTCGTTTCAGTCACTTCAGTGACTTTATATCATATTCACAAAACAGAAATGTATTCACTATTTCCTTAAAGATGAATAATATAAAGAAGTTTCAGAAAACATAGGAGAAAACAATTACCCATAATTTTCAGTGCAAAATAACAATGATAAATATTCTGCTTATTCATTTCAGTCCTTTTTGTTTATGTTGTTTGCATTTATACATATGTATACGCAAACACATCACACATACAGAGAGAGGGAGAGAAAGGAAGACTTTGTTTCACATTCTGTTTCTAACATTATATCACAAATGGTGCATAGCAGAGGCAAAATGCCATTTCTCTGAATAACCTTTTATAGGTTTTTTTTTAATTTTAAATCATTTCAATGCATCATCTATTTGACTTATTTACGGATGTATTATTTGAATTTTAGATAAGATCTCACTATAAAGCTCAGAGTTGCTTGGAGCTCACAATCTTCTTGCCTCAGTCTCTGAAGCACTGTTTTACCAACACACCCTGCTTGACCTATTTTGAGACTAGACCAGGATGCAACCAATAGTGCATTAATTATCTTTCCCGCATTGCATTTGTCTGCCTGTCTTTTTAAACGACTGTATTATATTCCCTGTAAACACTCCTGAAGGGACAATGACCACATCAGAGATACTTCAGTGACAGACAAGTCCCTTAGGGCCCTCAACTGACCTTCTTACACCCTTGTCCAGCTTTTCCTCATCCGTCTAAATAACATGGAGTCGTCCTCCCCACTCCTGCCCATCTGTGGAGGAGGGAGGGCAGACGTCCAGCTGAGATGATGTCACCCAATGGGAATGGATCCCGATGTCAGGAAGGATGAGCCACACAGAAGGACAAGAGACTCCGACGAGCCTGAATTAACAGTATCTCCAAGTCCCAGGTGTCCGGGACTGTGCGGCAGTGAGAAGGGACACAGTGCTCTGGATTGATGGCTCCAGGGACTTCTCTTGGCTCTCACACAAAGAACTTGAAACACCCATAACCAGGGTGTCAAAATTCGCGAGGAAGAACGGTGAAGAGGGGACTTTTCAAGACTGGGGAGCACTGATTATTAACGAGTTTCTTCATCCAGAAATAATCTTAAACAGATAAGACACCACAGCACAGTGCGGTTCTTCCCGCCTCAACGAGTCACCTCATACGTTAAGAAGTAGAGGTGACCAATGTCTAGGGCCACTGAAAATGCTTCCCACTCAGGACGCACATAAAAAGTGCAGACATTTCTTATGGATAAACACAAGCTTTCTGTGCTTTGGGCAGGAGCCTCCCCAATGATACCCCCATGACTCTTTTCGTCATGACCTCCTTCCTAGCTGTGAGACTGACCTGAACAACTGCAGCGGTCCCATCTAGTATTCTTGCCTTTTCTCTTCATCCCCTCAAGGGCGTTTCAACGCAAACCCCTTCAGACCCACGGACCTATGTCTCTGGTCACATATTCGTCATGCCTAGGATATGTGACCAGGGAGTGAAGCTGACTACCCTGAGTTGTTCTCATAGAGCCCAACGTTCCGAGTATGCCCACAGCATGCGGCAAATTGGCATTGAGTGTGATTTCCACGGCCTTAGAAGAAAAATCCAAGCTAAATATTTTAGAATCGGAAAATTCACATAAACTCTGGAGTTGTGGCTTCTTTTGAGAACCCCGAATGCCCCCGGTTGAGCCCCCTCTCCCATGACACAAAGCTTGCTCGTAATCATCCTCTGTCGGAGGTGAAGGCAATTTGTATCTCAAGTTTAGCATTGTCTGGGACTGTCCCCATTGCCTCCTAACACAGAGGCTTCTGCGCCCACTGCCATTCATCATCGAGCCTGCATTGTTGTTTCCGAATTGCAGGGAAGTGATTTTATTATGCCTGCCCACTTCACTCAATTACTTTACTTGAAGGCATTTGAGTTGTAATCCCTGGCCTAGAGTTTAGAGAGTATGTTCTGGAGATTTATTTAGGTATTATAAATGGTAAGAAACACAGAGGACAAAACGATGCTTCCCACTTTCCTGTCCTCCCAGGCGGTTCCCCAACTCGCTTGCTAGGACGGGCTTACCTCGCCTGGGCTCAATTTCCAGGCGTTTCTCTAAGGAACTCCGCTTCCCTTTTATAGGGCCATCTGCTTTAAACCTATTGCATTTTAATCCACTTCATTTGTTGCAAATGTGCTGTGCCCCTCTTCTTGTTAAACATGCACAGAGGTGTGTGAATTCATAGCAGGAGAAGGCACTTTAGCCGGTGACTCTGCCCAGAACCAAACCACCTGTGCTGATGAGGGCCTTCTTAGAGGACCCCTTCGTGATGGATCACGGGAGAATATTTAGCCCTTTGGTGAGTCAGTCTGGCTATGTGGATTAGCTCTGTTTACTGACAGGCTGAGGGGAGCCGAAGGCTCAACATGGCTGCTATCTGACGTCACAGAGCAACCACCTTCAAGAAGCACTCAAAGAAGTACAATTTCGACTGTATTAGTTCACTCCAGTTGCTCAAAGGATACTTTGATTCCCGAACTTACACACATGTCTGTCTAAACATCTGTGCACATCTGCAGGCTTCCGCATCAGCACACATTCATTACAAGCACCCACTTAAGCATATATGTTTATACGTCAGCACGTACGCTTTGGTCCTGCCTCAGGGATGGGTGGAGCACACCATCACAGGACACTGCTGAGCTATCATCACAAGAGTATCGGTCATCACAAGAGCATCGCTGACCTTGATCGGCGTGACTTCTGCAAGTGTCACCTTCCTTCAAAGCCCAGCTCATGCTTTTTCTCCTCATGAAGCGCACTGGACCTTCACCTAGGAAGCTGAGGGAAGCCACAGCGTTCGTGCTTCCTTGTGAAACATGCCAGCACCGCAAATCCCAGCACCCTGGAAATGGGGACTGGAGCCTGGCATTTGGCACCAGGTTAAGAACAAAAGCAGAAAAAGCTCAGCTAAAGCCAAACAGCTTTCCCTGGGACTGAGACACACCAGGCCTTTCTCTAGCCTGGATTTTCATTAGCCTGCTTACTCTCACTTCTGAAGACAAATAGGGCATGTTAATTAAATACCAAATGATTATTAAAGCACTTCTGAAGGAATAATTACGACGTAACAGATATGTGCACGGTAGACCACAGTGTGTAAGTTTTGAATAATTCATCGGGGACCTGAGTTGCGCTAGCTTCCTACAGCATCCCCCCCTCTTTTTGTAGCCTCTGAACTAAGGATACCCAGGAGAACAGCTGTGCTGTGGACTTAAACTTATTTTCTATGACTTATGGTAGGCTCTAGTGAATATACTTTTAATGAAGAATTTCTGATTAAACACTGGGTTTTGCAAAATCTAAATTAAATGCATTGTTCAAGATTTTTTTTTCCTTGAGATGGTCTCATAGCACATAGGTCTTGTTAACACACTAAAATTTATACACATTCTCCAACAATACAAAGCGGCCATCATATAACCAGACATCTTTGTAAAAATTTCCCAGCCTCTGGTTTCAGAATGGAGTACATGAGATCACAGCTTGGGCATCGGAATATGTAGTGGGGAGATATATATATCTATATATATCTGGATGGCCCAGATAACTGCTGGCCATGCAAGAACATCTTCAGTGTTGCTGAAGACACGCAGTATTTGTATTTTATGGGCTATTATAATTTCATACACACATGTCCTATTTAATGATCAAGTCAAGACAAGAAGCATTTCTAACTCCTCTGATATGATCATTTTTATGTGCTGGAAACCTTCAAACTTTTTTCATTTTAAAATGTGGGATTACCTACAGATTATAGCTGCCCTACACGTATAAATACGTAGCACATATACTTTAAAGGTATTTTTGGTTTTTAATTTTTCTTTTTGTTTTTTTAAGTCCTTTTGTTTTTAACCTTTCTTTCCCTTCTCAGAGAATGAAATCAAAGTCTCAATAGAACAGGGGAACCTCCTGCCACGTGGCCGTACCAACGGTGCTCCTTTCCACAGCTGGTCTCGGGGCTCTCTCCATTCTTTTCTCTTCCCGCACACTCTTGTGTAAGAGCTAGCACAGCTGGGTGGGTACTGAAAACGAAGTGACCACAGAATCTGCATTCCACTCTTGAATCCTTAAAACATCTGTGTGCCTGTCTATAGATTTTTTTTTTAAATGAGGAAGCTAGCCTTTGCCCAGAGCCCCTCAACAAAGAGATCTCCAAACAGCATCATCTCTTCCCGAAGCCACACGACACTGAACTTGCTTCAGTCTCCCCTTAGACTCAGCCGTTCTCATTCCCCAAGCTCCAGTCCCACTCGTCATTTCCCTCCAAATTGCTCTTCATTCTTGTGATGTCTACCCAGCCTGGCTTCTTCTATTACAGCTCATTCAGCGTGGGCATTCTATTCCCACCCCATCAGTCTCCTGGTAGGAGATTCTCTTTGTATTCCGAAGTACCAGAGTTGTGAAGCCACTGTCAACATCAATTCCAGACTGCCTGCTAATGCTCTGAGACACTTAGGGTCTGTTATCCCCTCTCTCCCTAACTTGGCCACATGCTCCTTATCACTTGCCTGAATTTCTCACTATAGACAGCTAAGGGCTTAGCACTTACATCCGGGGCCTGAAGCACAGTAGATTCCCAGAGTAACACACTTGGCTGGAGTGAAAAAGCACTCTCAAAGGGTATCTTGCTCGGTGACAGAACAAATAAAAACACTGTACCATTAATTTACCCAACCCAGCTGCGTTATCTGAACATTCAACTGTATTTCTGAGCTTAACATTAAAAAGCAAAATATATCCATAATATTGTTTTAAATCCCATAAACTCAGCTACTAAATGAATATAAAACCAATTTCTTCCCACTCCAACCTCTGGTCTTTTTCTCTAAAGATGTTAATATTTTCTTGTGCATCTCTCTTCAGAGCGTTTATACACATGGTGATATATTTATATATACAATTTAAAATTGGCATGAATAAATATACGCGACACCCTGCATTTTTTTTTCAGTAATTTAACTGTGCATCCTTTGGGCAGATCTTCCAATATTAGTACTGTAACTCTACATCTTAAATAGGCATTTGCTGTTTATTTACGATGGGCAAGTAACCTATATCCACTGAAGGCTGCATCCCATTTTCTGTGAGGCAAGGAACTTCAAGGGATGTAAAATCTTGGAATATTTTGTGAATGTATCTACTACAAATTCCTAGGAGTGGAATTGCTGGGTCAAAAGGGGTATGTGTACTTAAATTTGATAAATGTTTCCCTCGGGGGGTCTCAAAGTGGCTGCACTCATCCCATTTACTTGGCCTTTAGGCTGACTCCATTGAGCACAGTCCCAAAGGAGGGCTGGAGTAGAA
Source organism: Microtus oregoni (assembly GCF_018167655.1). Lineage (NCBI taxonomy): Eukaryota > Metazoa > Chordata > Mammalia > Rodentia > Cricetidae > Microtus > Microtus oregoni. The sequence continues at coordinate 12,899,136 of NW_024543086.1, forward strand.
CTAAGGCGGGGGGGGGGGGGCAGAATCTGCCCACGGTTTGGGAAAGATTTAATCACGCTCAGAGAGAGCCCCAGTGACCGCAGCGCTCAGCTCTCCTCTGCATACGGAAAGCACAGTGTCTGTGGTGCGGCATCTTCCAGTTGCCGCAGAGATGCTCTGTGGACCGTCTGCGAGCATCCCCTTCGTAACTGCAGATGAGAGCACTGGCCCTCCTGGGAGAGAGGAACCTAGATTTTAGCTCCAATTCTGCCAGTCATTTGGGTCTTCCACCCACAGGCAGTCATCTTGGCCCTGTGCTTTCATTTCCATATTTATAACCTAGGTGTTTGAACTTGGGGGTCAGAAACTCAAACCCAAGGACAAGGCAGGACTACTTAATTGGCCTACCAATGACCTCTACTGCGGTGGGCTGGGGGGTGGTGCGGGGCTGGGAGGCTGCACCCACCCACCCACACCCGCACACACTGTGAGAGCTCTCAGTGTTCCATGGGAATCAAGAAAGGGAAATTTTATGCAAAATTTCAGATTCTTTTTATAGATTTGTAAATGTTACAAACTAAGGGAAAAATTAAAAAAAATCGAATAGATGCTTAATATGTGAAAAAAATCAATGAGTTTTTAACACTCAAAAAGAGAAAATATACATCTTTTATCAAGAGACAGAGCTCTTATCCCAACTTGACTTTCTGTAAACCAGTAGTTAAAGGGAACACATCAAGCATCCAATTCTTCCCGTAGGAAGTCTATTTCAAGGTATGCAAAGAGCCCAGCTTTCCTTTCTTTCTTTTTTTTAATATATGAATTAATTCTAAGTAATACATGTAAGTAGAGTGGAAGAAAAAAAAACATTGTACGATTTCTAATTAAATAAGCTACCCAGAAGACAGTCATCAACTAAATGCTAAAAGCGCTGGGGTGAGAGGTGGATTTTTGAGGTCCCAAATGAGCACTCACAGGATATTGCTGACCATGAAGCTGGAAATGCAATTCTGCAGTAGAGGGCTGAACAATCTCCGCATGAGAGGAGAGAGCCAAACAGTGATAGGCACATCTTAGAATCATTCTCCACATACACAAATAGTCTCAGTTATTAAGGATTCTTGCCTAAAAATTAACCCTAAATCTGAAGAAGTCTTTATTTAGACAACTAGCAGGGGAAACAAGGTGTGTGTGTGTGTGTGTGTGTGTGTGTGTGTGTGTGTAAACAATTTAAACTTATCATAAGATACCTTTAAAACATTTCAGGCAGCGGACCTGGCTTCCAGTCAAGTGGCAAATCAAAGAGGAGGAAGAAAATTATCTAATATTTGGAGAACAGTATTTCAGACAGATACTTTTCAATGGAAATAAAATATGAGCCACCTAATAAGTTAAAATGTCCTGATAGCTGCAGTTAAATAAAGTAAGAAGAAATGTGCTTATTTAAAATACTTCTTTTCTATAATAATTTTTTGAAATTATAATAATTAGATCATTTCCCCCTTCCCTTCCTTCTCTCCAATCCTTTATTGTTTTAAAATTATGTGTACGTGTGTATGTGCGCATGAGTGCGTGTATCCACAGAGGCCAGAAGAGGGCGTGAGATTCCCCTGGAGCTAGAGTTGTAAACTGTCTGATGTGAGTGCTGTGAACCAAACCTCCTCCAAGAGCAGCAAGAGCTCTCACAGTGCCCTGAGTCAACTCTCTTGCCTCCAAAGAGGTGCTTAGTAATGAATTTTGTTATATGTTTGTCTAGCATATGATCATTTCAACTCAAAACTAGTAGAAAATTATTCCTGAGATGTCATGCCCTCATGTTTTTGGTACTGGGCTTGAGTTCCAGAATGCACCTTGCACTGACAGCACATCTCCATTTGGACCAGTGAGGCCACCATACTGAGCAGCACAGCTCTTGACTGAGCCGCATATTAAACACAAATGACAGACCATGTTCAAATTGCACTTTACACAAATACACTGTTGAAAACCATTTTAGGAGAACTCAAGGGCTCTTTAATAGGGATGGGATACTGAATGATTCTTGGGAATTATTATTTGCTATGTTAGGTGTGATAATAGTGCTATAGACTTATAAGAATACATTTTTACATTTTAATGAGGCATACTGCAATATCCAGGGGTAAAATGCCACACTGTCATTTAATAAACTTCTGGAAAATTGTCTCTCTCCCCACAGCAAAACATTCATAACCATTAAGCCTAGGTGATGGGTATACGGAAGATAATGAGTTAAGTGGCTATAATATTTTAGGATGTGAGGTGTAAAATGCCTGTGGATTGCAATGTCCTAAGTGGGGAGATGCAGATGCAGCCAGTAGCGAACCCTCCTCTGATGATGCTTCTCCATCTCCTCCGGAGAACCTGAGTCGAGGGGGTTCATCTTTGCTCTCCAAAATCAAGCGAGTTCTGGCTTAAGCAAGAGAACCCGGTGATGGCAGGGCCCATCCCAATGTAGAGGCATGGAGACAGGACCATCCTGGCACCAAGTGTATCACTTACGGGATTTGAGGCTGTAGAGTCCAGTCTTGTCCTTCATTAGTGCTAATGCAATTTCAAGGTCAACAACCAGTCATAAACATTAGCCTTAAATTAAGTGTCTCTGAGGCTCCTTGCCCAGGGGAATATTTCTCTCTCTCTCTCTCTCTCTCTCTCTCTCTCTCTCTCTTTTTTTCTTAAAAGCCAAGTTGCTAGAGAGATAGGAGAGTGTCAAAAATACAGTTAACCTTTCAAGATGAAAACATTATCAATTCTATTGATTTAGATCATAACTTGCTTCCATTTAGCTTGACAAAAAGGATTGGCAATTTAAAAAATAATGTGTTTTACAGTCTTACGTGACTTTCCTTCTTTCCCGCTTCCTTCCCCTTCTTTTCTTCTTCTTCTTCTTCTTCTTCTTCTTCTTCTTCTTCTTCTTCTTCTTCTTCTTCTTCTTCTTCTTCTTCTTCTTCCTCCTCCTCCTCCTCCTCCTCCTCCTCCTCCTCTTCTTCTTCTTCTTCTTCTTCTTCTTCTTCTTCCCACCCCCATTTTCTTCCTCCACCTTTCCCCCTCCTTGCCTTTTTCTCTAGGGAACTTTTCACTCAGCTGCGTGGGGGAAGCCTCACAGGAGGAGACCCATGTAGTCTGGTGAGACCGCAGACAGCATGGCAATGCCAGCCACCTCACCTGTGGGGTTGCAGGATTATTGATAGCAGCGTCTTGGCCTGTCATTTTGCACCTCTCCAGAACAGCTGGAAACATCTCTGCGATCCTTGTCATACAACGTGACTAATATGTTCAGCTCCGAAGCCACAAAGCAGACGGAAACAAATGAGGGGACCGTTAAGGATGGGCTTCTCCATCCCTCAGGTGGGATGCAGACCTAAAAACAGACAGCCTGGGGCACGACTACACAGTTGCCATGGGATCTAGGGTCTCAGAGACTTGAATAAGGATCTGAAATCAGCACCCTACCTCTGGTCACAGTGAGCTTACGTTCCAGGGCAAGGTCAACAGCAATTCCCAGCTGAATCCCAGCCTTATCACACACTAAGAAAGTCCTAAGCAGGCTTTTCTAGGCTCCGATCCCCTCCTGTTGTATGTGGCAGGCTTTTCCCCTTTCCCTAGCTTTTTTTCCCTCCTTGTTTTGGGATCAGTGGGGAAGCAAAGCATCAGTCCCTGAACAAAAATCTCCATAGAGACTTGATTTATTTGTTTCTTATTGAGACTTTATACCAAAGATTTCCACCTTTCAGAACTCCAATCAGGAAGCATCGTCCTGATGCAGATGACAATTTTTATGAGATTATTTGTATGAAGAGAGATGGCTATTTTCCTCCCCCATACACACCCCCGTTTCTGGAAGCTCCCTGTCAGCTTTCTTTCTAAAGCCTATGGTCTGTTGCAATGATTCTTGTTTCCCAACAAAAACGAAAAATTCAGTATTGCTTTTATGTCCATATCATCTCTAGACGCATACCCTCCAATCTGGAAGGTTTTGGCGTGTTAAAATCGAATTCCTCTTTACAGAAGCCAAGGAAACCTTCACAGGGGCATTGTGCAATTTTTTTTCCAGCCTGGCTGAAAGGGTTAGCTTTATCAAGCTAATGCAATCTTCTCTCCCAAGACAGACTAACGCGGACTTGAAACAACTTTCGAGTAAACAGCTGGGCTTTCCCCCAAGTCTTTCTCCCTTCATCTCCCCTGAAGAATGAGGAAATATGGATCATCATTTTGATTACAAATATATTTCTATCTAGAGAAAGATCTACAAAGGACTAAAGTCACCTCTATAAATTTAAAGTCTCCGGTTAACCCTGGAGAGTTAAATCCCCCCTCTCCCCTTGTTTTTTTTTTTTTTAAATATCCTGGCGCTTCAAAGATGTTCTATTAGACAGATGTCAAGTTGATATAATAAACAGCAATGCCAAATCTAATGAATTAAGGGAAAAGAGAACCACATGCTGAGATTTTTCAGATGAAATCAGGTAATGACAGGGAAGAAAAATGAAGCTGCAGTTAAAAACAGTTTGAGAGTCCAAAATTCAAGGTGTGGAGAGGCTCCTAGCAGGGGAAATTTCAACCGTGCCCTACATTCATACACCTCTCCCGGTGCTCTGTCTTGAGCAAGAGAGAAATAAAATGGAATTTAAAGGAACTCTGGGGCGGGAAGAACTTGGGTTTGGGAAATTGGAATGCCTGTTGTCACTAGGGCTCCAGCCCAGCTAGCAAGGTCTGTTACAGGTGAGGGTGATGATGTTTTATAAAAGGTTTGGGAAGTAGATTTGCATTTCTAACAACTTCCCGTGAAGGAATCCAGCTCTCTACAGTGCGACGTGTGAAAAGCCTTGGGACTCCAGCCTCCCTGAGGACCCACTTGGCAATGCAGCATCTGGGTCAGGACCAGGGCTGGCTCTTTTAGGTGGGAAGAGCTATGACCCCAAGGATGCCACAGTTCAACTCTTTATCCAGTTCAAAGTCCTCACCAAGAGTCATGGAACTATGTCAGTTGATGATGTGTGTTTTGGGGGAGGGAGAACCAGCTTTCTTTAAGGGTGTGTCTCATTCAACCATGCTCTAGAGCAGCGGTTCTCAACCTCCCTAGTGCTGCAACCCTTTAATATTGTCCCTCCTGTTGTGGTGACCTACGGCCATTACATTATTTTCACTGCTATTTCATGACTGTAAGTTTGCTGCTGTTATAAACTGCCACGTAAATATCTGTGTTTTCTGGTCTTAGGTGACCTCTATAAAAGCGTCATTCAACCCCCAAAGAGGTTGCGGCCCACAGGTTGAGAACCACTGCTCTAGTGGATGGCCCCATATCTATTAGTATATGGGCTACACATACTGGACTTGATGGGTTATTAATGAGGTGGGGGAGAGATGGAGAATATGATGTTGGAAACCACGTGTAGGGTAGATCTGGGAAGAATCTGTGGGAGTAAGGTGGTTAATGTTATCAAAATACAATGTATGCATGTATCACACTGTCAAAGAATTAAAATAGTATGTTAAAAATTATTCTGCAGACGTGTTTGTCTTTTATTCAAAGTCAAACAACATTAATATAAAAATTTAGATTCTCTATATTTAATTTAAATTAAAGCAAAAGCAATACCTATAAATTTACTAGGCCCATTTGTTAATATATGTAAAAGTACAAAATATTCATTCCTTTTGCCCCAGATATTCCACCATGGAAATTTTGTTCTAAAGAGACACTCATAGCATTGTGTAGAGATAAGCTCGGGAGGCCAGCCATTGTGGTACTAGCCCAGCAATACTAGAAACGATCTGAATCTTTATCTGTGATTGCCAAGTTAGTTTCAAACCGAGTCCTAGTACATGTGGTACAACACGCAGTTGCAGAAGAAGGAATTACGTTATGCCCTAGAGACTCAGCCATGACATACTGAGAAGGAAAATAGAAAACTGTAAAATGATGGCATCCACTCTGATTTTATTATGCACGAGACCTTTCTATAAATATACCAAAATCCTTCAGTAATTGTTATTGTCATGTAGTGTAATATCAGAAGTATAGATATTTCATATTGCAAAATTAGATTACATGTGATTTTTTTTTCCCAGAAGAAACAAAGAACAATCTTTTTTTTTTCAGTAAAAACTGAAAGTCCCATGCCTAAGAAAGATGAAGTGGAAATCTATTCTTCATCTTCCCTCATGTCAAACACCACAGGCCTTTACTTCTATCCCTTATATTACTATCAGCAATAATGGAAAACTATGGTTTCAGTTCTATACATTTCTCACCCAAAGTTACAACCTCATTGATTAGAAAGTGCTAAAATCCAAGAACCTTTTTCTGTGCCGAATTCGGATGATTTTCAGTCAATTTGATAACATTCAATACGCACTTCTTAGAGGAGAATAACGGTCAATATTTAGCATGGACTAAGATACTCAGGTTAAATCAAGTGGAGGGCATGATTTGTCGCATGGAAGTGGCTGTTATTTATCTAATTTTTTTTTTTAATTTTTCGAGACAGGGTTTTTCTGTAGCTTTTTGGTTCCTGTCCTGGAACTAGCTCTTGTAGACCAGGCTGACCTCGAACTCACCGACATCAGCCTGCCTCTGCCTCCCGAGTGCTGGGATTAAAGGTGTGCGCCACCACCGCCTGGCTTATCTAATTTTTTTCAAAGAGGAAACATCTATAACCTTGAGTTACTCAAACACTGAATTCTGTAACAATAACCTTAGTTATGGAATGTAGGTTTTGTGGGTCTATGGTTTCCCTAGAGGCATAGATCTAGAAGATGGTCATAGAAGGCTACAAAATCAGTATCCTACATCACTCCCTGGCCCGTCCCTCCCCTGCCCCCAACTGAGGCTGTGAGCTCATCTGATGTGGTCCTTCCTGGCTACAATCCCTCTACCTTGGGAGGCCTTTACCTACAGTGTCTCTGATATAGCTAACATCCATCCTCAAGACACATCGGACATAAGGAATCACTCTAACTTCACATGCCTGAGCCGGTTTTGCAGAGAGCAAGAGCAACAGTTAAAGCTAAAACTAGAAGCAGGGAGGATGTCAGGATGTATCACTCGCCAGTAAAATGATTGTAGGCAGGTGGAGGGAATACAGACACAGAGCCACGAGGCTGGACTGCCCAGCCGCTGCTTGCGGTACCAGTGCATCTTCCAGTCCTGGTCAACGAGGTCTTCCCATCAGGAGCTCCTGATTCATTCTCAAATATCTTCCCTCTCTTTAGTTCAAGTTCACTTCTCTGGGCCTTAGAGGATTTCTCTTTAAGTCCTCGTTGATCCAAGTTAATCTCTTTTGGTCACTTAAGTTACACACAACACACACACACACACACACACACACACACACACCCCTTGTTCCAACAGAGTGTCCCTCTTTGGAAAACTGGAATTAGAAACATCTCACTAAACCTTGCACACTGCACTCAGTGATCTGTAGGAGATAAGCCAGTGTGTAAATATCCACAATACCTTGCTCACTGATTCGCTTCTATCTGGTGAAATAACTGTCTGCAATGTCATCAACAGGGGCACACTGCTCTGCTCCTGCAGTGAGTGTGTGGGCGGCGAGGGGCTTAGCCTCAAAGTTACTGAGAGACCAGAGGCTCCGGAGTCATTTTGCTTAAGTTTAAACTTGAGGTCCCTGATTTAAAATGCTCCCCCCCCCCACTTCTTTCAAAAATCCGTGTCTTTCGACATCACCTGTCTGTCACCTGACATGTGGAAGGACAAGTGACAGAAACTATCGCTAATGACAGTCTCCTGCATAAGATCATAGACAGAAAGACATTCTTTCCTTCCTTACTGCGCTCTTCTCAACCTTCTCAAACACACCATTTCCTAGTCTTTGCTTCTCCAAACACCCCCTCTTCCAGAAACACAGCCGCTCGGAGGCGCACCAGGGCTCATCCATTCGCCTCACGTGCGAGACGAGGAGGGCAATTTTATGTTGTAAAGATATATGGGACAAGGCAACCTCAAGTTCACATCCGTTAAAGCATTTCTCTGTTGGCAACATTTTTACAAGTCTCTCAGAGCTATATGCTTAATTAAAATAAAAGGGTGATATACATCACTGCACCAAGTCCTTGCTGATGCAGAGGAAGGAAGGGGGAAATGAGCGCATTCATTCCCCTTTATTAAAAGAGTTATTTCAGGATGACATCTCAAATGAAGAGTAGCCATTAGCGAAATTAAAAATGAGACAAAGTTGATTTTGGGAAGTGCACACATTTATTGCCGTCCTCTTGGCTCCCGCTGTGTCTCCTCCTCTTCCAGTTCCTCGCTGGCCACCTCCCCAGCTCCCTCAGGTAGCACCATTTATCTTCAAGTTCCCCAAACTGATGACGGAATGACAATCAGAGGAAGAACGGCTTGTTTATAGGTTCTGACTTGCACCTCTTCAAATTAAATATGAAAGCATGGGTAATCTTACCAAAGCATGTACTCTATGCCACACGCTGTTCTAAGTATGTGATATACCAAAGTGCTCAAATGTATAAATCACTCTTGTGGGCTGTGGAGAAAGAGAACCTTTATTTACCGAGCATCTGTCACATCTGAAATGCATTCTGGGAGGTTTTTCTGTTACTTCTCATACCTGCCATGCAAGGGAACTCCATTTTACAGATGAGAAAAGTGAGGCTTTGAGAAGGTAAGCAACTGACCCCACGCTTCGGTTGTGAGCCAAGGAGCGTCCACAGACAAGCCAATCTTGTATGGGATAAATTAGTGGCGGGAGGGGACCGAGGCCAATAAAACAATTTTGCAGGCACAGGTATGTGCGGGTGTATCTCTGGGGCGGGCACAGGTTTTCAGAATTTTGATAACATAGGGATAGGGACACACAGTACTGGGAAGCAAAGTACACTGGCAGGCTGGCCTAGGACAAAGATGGGCTGGCTAGGTCAGGGCACTGGAGAGAGCAGGAAACCATGGGTGCTAGCTGCTAAGGAATTCTCTCTACTCTAAATGCAGGATCTGCATTTATTGGGCAAACATTTGAGAGTCCCTTGATACCTGTATGTGTGCAAATGCCTCACTGTTTGAACTCGGTGAACTGTGCAGATGAGGAAAGCCTGGGTACATGCATTGTGAGGTTTTAAGCGGCAGAGTCATCAGACATGTGATTATTCAGACTGCTAGGAAATAAGTCTGGGCTGATTCAGCCTGAAGCTCTGTGGCTAGGCCCAGGACTATGGATCTAAACATGGATGACATATGTCACCATTGAGACTGTGGGTGGAGGGGGGGGGGATGGCTTGCTACAACAAAAACAGAAGAGTGACCAAGCTGAACCCCACAAGTCAGATCCGTGGGTGTCAGTCCTGATAGTCCCTTACCACCATCTTCCTATCTGACCAGTCATCAAACACCCCCCTACCCAACCCCCACCCCTTCCTCACTCCAGTCACCATGACCTCTTCTGAGCCATTCAAATCTGTCTGCTTTCTGCTGACTTCTACTCTGGAGTCACAGGACTTTTACAAAGACCAGCCCGCTTAGGCGGCCTTTCTAGATCTCCTAAATGCTTTCCGGTGTTCTCAGGCTGGGCCAGGCCTTGGCTAACTATGGTCTGTAAACCAAGCCCAGCCCGCTGCCTGAAGTCCAGTTTACTGGAACGGGGCTGCAGCCATCATTACGGGCCGTCGTTGGCTGCTTTTGCTCTGCCACAGACAGCAGAGTGACAGTTGCAGCAAAACTGCCTGGCCAGCGAAGCTGAAAGCACTTGTCACCTGGCACCTTACCAGAACAGTTTGCCAACTGCAGGACTAGGCAGAAGTCCTGACTTTGGGGTCTTTCGGCACCTATTTCTCCTTCCTTTCACAAAGCCCCCCCCCCCCATCTTCTTAACTTTAATTTTACTAGTCAACTTCTGGCACTTCGCAGGGACCTCGGGGACAGGACGACGTGCCCTGTGCTGACATGGCTTGTTAAACACCCCAATTCTATGTGCTTCTACGGTGCATACTTTTGGGACCCAAGGGGTTCCTAGCGCTTCCATGGCTAGGCTTGCGTGTCCTGTATTCTGTTCTTTCTTTTGTAAAAATGAAGTACAGTGTTTTCCATTTCTTTTACTCATTCTCCCTCAAATCCAAACTGTCCACGGTACCTCAATTCAACCCATGCCAGGGGATGGACTGTAAGATCACTAACGTTTTCAATCTCCCTCCTGCTCTTCCTCTCTTCTCCCTCCCTCTCCCTCCTGGTGCACACTAGACAATGCTCTGCCTGTGCCCTCAGCCCTCTGAATCTTACTTCTAGCCGAGCAATTCTTCCCCTCTGAGGATCCACCAGCTACCCATGAGCAGGTATAGAAGGTGCTTGCAGGGTTGGGGAAGTATGACATAGCCCTAAGATACCACCCAGAGGTAAGTAGCTGTCCCCTTCATACGGCGGCAATTAGCCCCAGCTTCAGGTTTGGGGTTGACCAGTACTTACAAGAATACATTTAAGGAAACAGAAACAAGTTCTGTTTGTTGATTCTCTGGGGCTTCTTAAATCCTGTCAACCAGTTTTGGTCTGGGTTGCAGATAATGGTAACCACGATAGAGTTTAAGCATAAAGTTCAACAATGTGAAAATTATTTGCCAGTTTTGTAGCCAAAGGGATTGGGTGCTTACAGGTGAGTGGTGTGGCCGGAAGAGCAGAGCCAGAGGCGCCTCTGCAGTGACTATCTGGAACAATGCCGTAAATTGGACCCATGGAGGCAGCTGCAACCACACGCACGCACACCGGGAAGTCAAAAGCAGCCTCGCCAGCTGCTGCTTCCGGAATCAGAGCACCCTGACAGACACGGGGAGAACTGGAAACACATCCCGCCATGCCGAGCCGACAGGATCTGGGCTAGCATCCTCTCGAATTACCTAGTTCTAGTGCTATAGACATGCCACAGAAGGTGGATGTGAAATCGCTTTCAGAAGTGAAAATGAAGTATAGGGAGGCCTGGGATTAGCTCTTCCAGCTCTGCAGGACCAGATAAAGACACTGGAACAGATGCAGACTCAGGCAATGTGTAGTTCTGGCTTTACGAAGCCTGTAGGAGCCATAACCTTGATTTTACAGGAACTGGATGGGGAGGGTGAGGTGCTCACTCAATCCCGAAGTCAAGACCAGGTTTGCTAACTCCAAGCTCCATTGCTTTTTCAAATAAAGGGAAAAAGATTGTCATTTGTTATATCCAAAGGCAGTAACAAGTGAGGTCTTGGTCCCTTTACTGACAAAATGATGCATTTCAGAGCTCAAGCTGCTGCTAGGAAACGGATTAAAAAGGCAGCTGACAAGGGTCAGCCCATGAACTTGGCCGGGTAGAAACTAGAATTCCCACCAGCCTCTCGGCCCCCCTCTCCCATGCAGAGATCACTCTACCGAGGCCTTGTTTTCGTCCAACCACACACAGTAGCAATCGTGCCTTTCTCTAGGGAGCAATACCTCAGTATTCAGGACAGCCACAAGTCTGTAAGTCGTTGTCTCCCAAGTGCAGGAGGGACGAGTCTATATACCCAATGTTGGGGGAGGGGCAGATGTGAGGTCCTCAGAAGGGGCTCACTTCTCTAGGAGGGAACAGCATGCATCTTCGGTTGCGGGGTGTGCCGTTTGCAGGAGTGAGCACACAGTGATTATTAATTATTCAGTTAGTCGTCTTCACTGCCTTGGTTCTGGCCCTCATCATTTCTCTAGCAGACCAATGCAAAGCCAACTCCCGGGGAGCTTGCCGCGGCTTCGATCTCATCCATCTTTCTGACTTCCACGCCTGTATTTCTCTAGTCTGACTCTAACATTGTTAACAAGCTGCTTACAAGCATTCCAGCTCCCCGTTAGTTAAAAGGGAGTCCGTCTGACGGTAGTTGACAGCTACAAAACCCAACTAAGATGCGGGTCAATGACCTGAATGAAACCCCTCTCCAAAGACAAGGCACAGATAGTTTAAAGACATGAAGACACACTCACTATCCCGAGAGTCACGCTGACCAAACCATAATGAGGTATCATGTCGTACCCAGAAAAATGGCTACATGGGAAAAAGGAAGCAACTGGCAAGGATGTGGAGAGGCTGTAACACTCGAGTGGCTCTTGACAGGAAGGGAAAGCAGTACTGTTGCTATGGGGAAGCAGTATGGCCATTCCATAGAAGGCGAAAACCAGAATCAACACATGATCGGCAATTTCACTGCTGAGTATATATCTCACAGAATTTTAAAAGCAGAGCCTCAAAGAGGTATCTGAACACCTAGAGTTGCATTAGCCACACATCTGACAAGGAGAAGCAACCCAAGTTTCTGCTGACGGATGAACGCACAAACGACATGTGGGGATGCACACAATGGAATATTATTCAGCTTTAAAAAGAAGCAGAATTCTGACATATACTTTAACATAGGCAGAGGCCCCAAGACATGGTGGTAAATGAAATAACACACATACGCACACACATGCGGGCACGCACATCAAACCACCAAATGTACATAATTACAAGCTATTCAAAGCTTTACTGTCAACTACACAGCAGCCAAAGCAGTACAAAAAGCCAGGCAAGTCCAGAATCAGGGTCAACATGGACAATGTACCTGGAAGGACTTCTTGGGACACAAACTTCCTTAGTTCCCCTAGAGGAATTGCTGTCTCTAACCGGAAGACTATCCATCTGGTCTACCTGAGAAGTCTATTTGGACCTCAAAAACCCAAGTCAATGCAGCATGCATTGTTAAGGGAGTCACGGCGGGAGATGATCCACTAGTTCACACCAGTTCTTGGGATGCACCCAAAGCAGTAGATCTCCCGTTTCTGCCCCGCTCTCCTCCGCCCTGATGTCACGTGCTTTTCTCAAAGTCAGGCTCAGACCTGTCTTACTTGCCTGTCCACAATTTACAGAGGCTTGGAGGGACCTCGGCCAGCCGAACGCTCTCCTGAGGCAGAGAGAGTCTCCAGTTTGTGTGAAATGGCAGGAGAGCCCTCCAGGAAACAATGAAAGACAAGTTCTTGGGCACTGTCCCAGACAAGTAGCACCTCTGGGAGTGAGGAAGTGCCCAGTGTCCGCAGGTGACTCTGTCCGTCATGGCAATGCTGAGAACAGTGGCCCGGAGAAAAGACACTGGCAAGTGGAAGTGCCTGCCGGATGAAAGGTTCTGTGGGGGAGGAGACAGAGTCCTTGCTAATTTTCCTCACACTGGCACACCAGGGACACAGGCGGACACTTCAGCTATTGTTCGTGGCCCTGAGGTCAGGCAATTTGTGTTCCACTCTGGAGCCTTCTTTTGTGGGTGACTTCGAACAAGCTGCACAAAGCCGGCAGATCAATTACCATTTTCACCCATTTACCACATATCTGACAGAGACAAGGAGAAATTACATATTTTAGATTCTGGCTTCAGCATGGAGAAAGCATGGCAGAAGAGTTTCCAGCATGGTGGACAAGAGGCATAGAATAGAAGTTGAGGCACCATGTGGGCTTTCTTCCTTTTCCATTCCATCCTTGGCCTCAGCCCCATTCAGGATGCATCATCCCCCTTCAGTTAATCATGTCTGGAAACCCCTGACAGACACACCAAGAAGGGCACCTCTCCAATTCCCTTAGGAGTCACCAAATCCAATCAAATTGACAATGAAGAGGCCAGCCACCGCGGGTGTAAACTGTGTGGCCTTGCATTTGAGGTGATAGGGACTCTAGGTAGGCAATGCACAGAGGGTTGAGTCTCATGTCTGGCATACAAGAGGTGCTCAGTCAATGCAAACCCTTGGCACAGCAGTCCTACCTGGGCATCTCTCCAGGGACTTCTTGACAACTTCTACTCTGAGAGCCCAAATGCTGCCTATTTGTCAGGCCCCACCCACGGTAAAGGCTCAGAAGGGGTAATGGTGACCAGGGTTGGTGGTGAGCAGGCATTTCGGTAGGAGCGGAGTGCTGCTCACTCCCTGAGGGATACAAGGTCTCCTCAGGGAGAGGGTCTGCCTGCTGACAGCAGTATGCCTGCCATGGCTAGGTGCTCCATGATAGGTGGCCAGGACTTATGTGGATCATTTTGCCCAGTGAACCCCCAAATCCCATTCCTTCTGCCATTCCACAACACTTTTCTGTTTCTGAAGGTGCCTTAGATTGTCAGTCTTTCTTCTGTTCCAGATCAGGTTTAAAAGGAGAGGAAAAAGAAAAGAGACCATTTATGGATTTCTCCCTCATGACTTCTCTCTCTTCTGTCCTCTTTGCTACAAACGGGCAGAAACAACAGAGAGCACAGTAGTCCCTGCTGTCTTGCTTGACACATATCCCACAGGCTGCATGACCCTGGTGTGATGACCACAGGCAACCCAGCAAAGTGTGCATTGAGGAAAGGCCCCTCCCTCAGGGACATGCCCATGAACCAGGTTATCCAGCAGCCAATGGATCTGGAAAGAACTTTAGAATAAGATTCCATAGGGCCACATCCTATCTAGATGTCTGAAAAAGTTCCTGCACTCTCAAATTCTATTCTCTACTACAAAATGGAAATGCCCATTCCAAAAGACTTTTGTGAGAACGAAGGAATGATAGCTAGCGCATGCACAGCTGGACCTGCTTAACTGCCAAGTCTTCAGCAGCCTTCAGAGGTCAATGCGGTGCCTTGTGCCTGATTTCACGATGTAGCCTGTCCCACAGAGGAGTTAATTCTGCAGCAGCTACAAGGGCATAACACAGTTTCTGTCTTCAAATGCTTGTACTGTCCACCTACATGACATTACTACTATATCACCAAAGCAACACTGGCAGCCATACACAGGAACAGTAATTGCTATCAGAGAGTTAAGAAGACCCCATGGAACATGAGAGGACATGGTATAAACACAGACACAAGACAAGACGCACAGAGAGTGCAGGAGTAACGCAGCTCGCCGAGGCTGAGAGTGCAGGACGAAAGCTCTGGCTAGTCTGCTACGAGCTTCTAACCATCCTCCTCCTAACTCTTGAGGTCCAGAGCGGAAAGTATCACATTCGCTGGGTTGGAGAGATATCTGAGTCAGGACAGCATTGATAAACTGATGACATCACTGCTCCGTGGTATGAGAAGGCTTTTATTGTAGATACGGCAGAGAGGACAACCAGAGGCATCTGGAAGAGTCCAGAGCAGAGAGAGAAAGTAGTAAACTGAACATGGCCAGCAGATGGGCCTGGCCAAGAACAGAGCTAGAGAGATGGGGTGGGGGTGGAGAGAGATGGTGGCAAAGAGACAGCAGAGCTGAAATAGCAGGGTCATAAGGAGAAACGAGCAGCTGGGGAGCTAAGGGGAGGAGAGCAAGGGAGAAGAGCCGGGATGTGTGCATGGACTCCGAAATGTGTGCCCGGTACTTGTGAGACTGAGGGAGCCTGGAGCTCAGCATGTGCTAGGTATGCTAACTGTACTACAGGTAGCCATTTGTCCCTTCCTCCAGTGATACAGGAAATGACTTCTTTTAATAAAGGGGAACTGACTTCACAAGCTCCCGAGGAATGCCTGGCTTTTGTCTAACCACCAGAGTTTGGAGAAATGGAGTTTCCTTTGGACCTGACAAGTATTTTCCTTGCAAACATGAGAACTTGAGTTCGATCCCTAGGACATAGATTAAGAAAGGCCAGGTGTGGTGGCATATGCTTGCAATCCCAGGTAGAGGCAGGTGGATCACTGGCCAGGCGGTTTAACCTGCTTGGTGAGCTCCTGGCTAGTAAGAGACCCTGTTTCAAAACGAAGGTGGCTGGTATTTGAGCTTGTCCTCTGACCTACACACGCACACACGCAATCTTTTGGAGAGAAAGAACTTGAAGTTCCAAAGAGCTAGTTCCTTAGCCTGAAGACTATAAATCTGTGACTTGAATCCAATACCTTGGGGTCTTTGGCTCTAAGGCATTCAAGTTGAAGAAGTGCTGGACAGAAAGCAAGGACCATCTGGGGTAGACCCCGCAGAGGGCCACAGAGGACTTCGTTGGAGGACCCTGATAGGATGGTCTGAATTCAATGGGAGAAGGGAGGGAAAGGGCGGGGAGAGGTTCTCTCTTCCCTTTCACTCCACTAGTGGTTGCTGGCATGGTGCTGAGGAGTTCGCTTGGCTGCTGCTCTCCCTCTCACTTAGAGATGTGTTCTGCTTTACCAGGGAGACGGAAGTAAGCTCAACAGTGTGACAGCCAACTGCAGGGACATTTAGGGGGTGATGGATTTGGGTTGCATCCCATTGGTCCCCTCCCCCAGGCCTTCAGCTCTGCTGTCTTCTACAGATGATCTAATTGCCAGCCTGAGTGACCCCTGCTGGCAGAAGGCACAATATTCTACACGCTGATAAGCTAGTGTGGGCCTAGCCTTCAGGAAGTATCTTCAGGGAGGGCTGGTCCACACATAGGAAGGACACACAGGGACATCCTTTAGAGGCTGCATGAATAGATAGGGATACCACGTAGTTCTTAGAGCACTGAAGGTCCATCTTGGAGAGCAAAGGCAGCCAGCCTTTGGGACAAAAGATGATTATTTCAGGAGGGCAGAGAAACCTGTTACGGTCTGGTGGCAGAGGGAATCGTCTGGGAATTCAAATAGCAATGGCCATACATAATGGTTCATCATTCTTCAGTGTTTCTTGTGGGCCTGGCATAATTTTCAATGTTTTATTTGTTTTATATTGTCGTTTTTAAAAACAACATAACAGGAGGGAGCGGCTCTCTAAAGCAGACATCGCCCTCAGTTTGCAAATCAGAGACTGAGATTCTGAGAGGGTACCTAACCTGTTCAAGGTCACACACACAACCACAGTTACACGCATCCCCTTCCCGGTCCTGAACAGAAACTACCACAAGGCACACAGACAGCCACTCTGGCTACACCACCTCCAGAAAGCCTGGCAGGTGGGCGGGACTGGGGGGAGGTAACTCTGGGTCCCAGTTTATCACCACAACCTAAATGTATTTTGCCGAAAGTCAAGGGCTGCAGGCTGCCCTCTTGCTCGGGTGTGTTTTAATTTCTTGTGTTTTAATCACCTGTAGCACATCAGTGCACACTTTCTGACCGGCCATTCTCTGTCTCAGCATCACAGAATAAGAATCTTTAAGTGGGAAAGCCTGCTGGGTCAACAGTGCCTGCAGCTCCTGGCCACGGGGAGTCTGAAGAAGCTACAGCGTCTGGGGGTTTTGAGAAATGGGGTGTGCAGGATTACAAAGAGAGGCACAGGGAGCGTGTTCCAACACAGACTGTGATACTGTGTTCTGGATCCCAGGACTGTGGGGAAATTCAGAGCCATTCTTGCACAGCATGCTACAGCTGCTTTGAGGAACATATCTTATACCTGTGTCTGAGGTTTCTTTAAAGAATATTCTTCTCAAGATGGGAACAGTAAAGAAATAAATCTGTTTATATTTGTCTGGAAACAAAAACCAAGCCAACAGACCAAAAGCAAATTTCAAACAATGAAGTGAAGCTGGCCTATCAAATAAGGGCTCTGAAATTTTATCCTTCTAATTATTCTCCTCTACTAGGGATGATCACAAGGATGGAAAATGAGTGCAGTGAGCATAGAGACGCAAACCAAAGTTGCTTAGTGTAGCTGGGAAATCAACAGCCGCTGGGGTCAAGAGTCGACTCCGAGCCAGGCTGTTCGCATGCCTTCCCTGGACCATAGCTTTTCCACTCAAGGTTGGTGGTCATTAAAAGACCTCCCAGAAAAAATTATAGGGGCAGTTAACCTTATGCTAGAACAAGTTTCAGGGCCTTCCGAAGCCCGTGATATCTCATAATGCTGGGTGACATGGTGTCATGACCCTCAATGTACATAGTACAGTATGGAGTTAAAGGGAAGGGACACTGGAATCACAGGGTTGTTTACTCAATTTACATATATTTACTTGTTTATTGGGCATCTTCTGAGTACTTCTCTGAAACCAGGAACTGGGGTTGCTGTGGTCAAACTGAAAGATAATCCCTGCCCTCTGGGAGCTTCCAGTTTGGTGTTTGCCCCAAGAGATTAAACCACATGAGTAGATCTTAACGGCAACTGGGCTGGTAGTGTGATAGAAGTGTGCCGCCAAGACACGGCAGCGTGCACGGGAGTAAGGGCGCTGTCAGAGAAGACAGAGAAGGAGAATTCCATCAGGGAGGAACCCCGCTATGAGACTGGTGTGGAAAGAAGGGTAACGTACTGGAGTCACAGAGGAGTGGTCACCGTGTCCAGAGCAGAGGACAGGGTGTGGGGAAGAGAGTGATGACACAGCATACAAGACACCTGTCTACCTAAGAGAAAGGGAACATTGTTAAAGTGTGCTAAACAGAACAGCAAGGGATCAGCCATGCATGCAAACATATCTCCTCAATCCTCATAGAGAATGAAGTAAACAGGAAGGAGTGTGTGTGTGTGTGTGTGAGAGAGAGAGAGAGAGAGAGAGAGAGAGAGAGAGAGAGAGGGAGAGGGAGAGGGAGAGGGAGAGGGAGAGGGAGAGGGAGAGGGAGAGGGAGAGGGAGAGGGAGAGGGAGAGGAAGAGGGAGAGGGAAGAGTCCCTGAGAAGCCCAGGAAGAGGTGTAACAGTTTGGCTTGTGAAGATATAGTGGGGAAAGAGGAAGAGAATGGGGAAAGAGGATGGGGATGTAGTGCTCATGTTGGGGGAAGAGATCAACAGTGGATCAGATTGAGGTCTGGGTGAGGGAGAGGAAGCTGTATTTAGGTGACATCAACCTGTGGAGCTGAAGGGGAGGGTCTGGGATTCACCAACAGTGACCTAGGGATGGCAAAGAAAGTCCTAGACATAGGTAAGAGGCTCCTTCAGCCTGACCACTCCCCAAAAACTGTTCTTAGGTGAGTCACCTGTTGGCTGAGGTTTCTGTCACATTGGGTCTCGCAGCTGTCCAGTCCCCACAAAACACACAGAAGTCTACAATAATTATCAAACTGATTGGCCTAATAGCTCAGGCTTCTTATTAATTAATTCTTACATCTTACATTAACCCATTATTCTTGTCTGTTTTAGCCACGTGGCTTGGTACCTTTTTTGGTGAGGCAGTCACATCTTGCTTTTTCCGTGTCTGGATGATGAATGCAGACTGAGTCTTTCCTCTTCCCAGAATTCTCTTCTCATTGTCCCTCCTCTACTTCCTGCCTGGCTACAGGCCAATCAGTACAATAATACAAGTGACAGGATAAAAGACCATTGTCCCACAGCAGTCACCCAGTTCTCCATGTACCCTGACGTCCAGCATTGCAGCTAACGATAGCAGTTATAATCACCATTATTATTACTTTGCAAAGCAGGCCTTTGGATTTACACTAAAACTTCTGCCTTTCTCTGATTTCTAGAATACAAGTGCTCAAGGTAGCTTGAAATTCAGAAGGTTTCATCCACATGGCCCATACCTGGGGTCTGTGTCTTTATTATACACCTCCTCATCTCCTCACTCTGAACTCCCCCCCCCCTTTTAACATACAATAAATCACAACAACTTCCTAGCAGATGGAGTAGATTTTGGGTGTGGTTACAGACAATGCGGGTGAACTAAGAATGTCAAGCAAGGTTACTTTCAGTCTATGTGAAAAGGGCATATAGGAAACAAATGATTTGGGGGCTTGGACTTGCGTCCCATTCACAGGGTACACACACAAACAAATTCTTCAAAATCCAGGAAGAGAAATCCCAAACTCACAACACTTCTCATCCCAAGCATTTAGGATTAGGAATGTTCAGCCTGTTCTAGGCAAACAAGCACCCTGGCTTCCCCTAGGGCATCCAAACAACATATAACTATTGCACGGGTACAACTCAACAATATCAATAGTTCTCTTCTATTCAGAATCTTCTGTTCTAATACCAGACATTAGTGTTTGTGAGGAGAGGACATTTAGCTAGGACATAGGTAAGAAACAATATAAAGGACATAGCATATTACCTGATCCCTAGGAAGTGGCAATCACCTGGCCGAATGACCATGCTGGTACTCAAGATGACATCGTGTTTTATAAGAAACCTCTGGAGCCCGCAATTGATCTGGATGCTTCCAGGGTATTTAGACACTGTGATGTGACTTTTTAATCCCCCTTCTTTATGCGTTTTACAATGCAACAATCACCAAAGAAAATGGTGTATTCTAATTTGGAAGGCGGAGGTACTTAGACATGCTGTGTGCACAGATCTTCAGCAGACAGTGACATGGGACAAGGTCATAGCCAGCTACTAGAGCCTGTAGGCAGCTCAGGGATGGACAGATGGGAGGAAGCATGTAAAGAGCCTGAAACGCAGCCTTAAGGAGGACCCAAGGCAGACACGGCAACCAGTCCCTGGACGGCGAATCCACCCAGTTGCAGGTGAAGACGGATTGACAGGGCTTCAGTTGCCGCTGCTGGGCCTGGGCACATCACTGAGCTCCTGACTCACAGAACTGGGAGGCATACATGTGTGTGCCTGGACGTGAATTCTAGTTCAGTCTGCTGTCTAGTGAGCGAAGGACAGGTGAAAGCGCTTATCTCCACCTTTGCACATTAGGCTGATTTGAGCATGTTCTCTGAAGGAGGGCTTGGACAACTGTGCGTGGGTACAAAAAAAGACGGAAGGAGGTGGAAGGTGCTGGGAATCCCAAGCATAGGAAGCGCATGCAACAACTCAGACGCTGTCTTTCTACCAAAGAAGCCTCTTTAAATGTCTCCACCGGACGCAACTCACTTTCAGATATATATTAATTATATGCATTGAGTCCATGTATATAGTTCCGCTTTCAGAAAGACCATACATTGCTCTAAAGTGCAAGGAAGTGGCGTTTTATAGAACACTTCACACATGTTCTGTAATTGAGACATCTCAGAGGCATCTTAAACTTGTACGAGAGGGACCTTGGTACATTGATAGAAACGAAGATCTAAGAGCGTGTATTCTCCCAGGTGTGTCCCTACAGTCATCATATCAGCAATAGCTACTGTCTGCGGAGCACCTTCCGTGTGCTCAACACCGTGTAAAAGGTTTCCCATGTGTCCTGTCATTTACTTCTATTGTTCCATTTTTATCCCTGTTTCGAAACTGAACAAACTGAGGTTAGGGGTTAACTTACACAGCCCCTGTCACCCAGGTAGGAAGTGGCAGAGACAGGCCTGGGAAATGGCTAGCTGCAAGGCCCGAGCTCTCAGCAGATGGTAATCCAACAGGGAGGATAAAATAAAAGATAAATAAAACTGTCAGGCAATAAATGATAAGTGTCAAATGAGACGCGGGTGATAAATGCTAACAGAGAGTAATAGCCCTTGGTAAGTGCCATTGGCTGGTTTGGTAATAACAGGTTTTCTCTGCTCACGTCTTCATCTTGAGAAAGTATGATAGCAGCCCAGGGTTTAAGAACAAGACGACTTAAGTGATGGACTGGTCCTGGCTGGGGCCTCTATAGGTTTGTCATATTGAATGCCAGATGTCACCAGTCCTTTGTGCAGAGTGGGACTCAAGAGTATGCGGGTGACTTCCCACTGCTACAAATCAGCAGCTAAGAAGAGCCACGGGTTTAAATGTATTCCCCACCATTTCCATTCTAACGACATCACGGAGAGTAACCAAGCAAAAAGCCCAGAATCTCCTAGATATAGAAAGTAAGGTATTTTTTTTTATCATGTCTGTTTAAAAGAAAAGAAAAGAAAAATGGCAAACAGCTAGACTCTGCGGCTTCTTTATTATACAAACACCAACCATCACATTAAGGGCATCAACACGACGAGGGTGATTTAGTTCCAACCCAGAGACGTGAAATAAACTACCAGGCAGGTTCCATTAAATCATTCCTGAAATGAATCTTCCAGATATCAAATCTGCGCTTTTCGGGACAGTTTTATTTGCTAATAAGCCTAATAAATTGAAAGCTGTCAGGTCTGTCATGGGATGCATACCCCGAAGAGCTCAAACTGACGTGCAAATGCCAGCCTGCAGCCAGCAGGCGTGGCAAGGGGTGGGGCGTCGAGGACCGGGGTGTGGTGGTGAAGTGGTGCTCGTGCATCTCAGATGGAGCCACTCAGGGTGGCCCATGATGCCCAAGACTGATGTCATCGCCGGGGTAGTATAGGGACAGTGAGCTATAATTCCTTCAAAGAAAGCAAAGGAACCCCTGAGGCTGGGGTATCCAAAGCCTTATCAGTTTTACCATTTGAAAGATGATGCTGTGTTCTGGTTCTAACTGCTTACTCCTTTCTCATTGTTTTCCTTTCAGTGGAGTTTGGAGCTGATGTCTTTCCCCACTTGCTTCTTCTCTCAGCTTGCTGATAAAGTCTAATTGGCCAACGGTGTTGGCTAGTTCTTATATCTTAAATTAATCCATTTGTATTAATCTGTGTATCACCACGTGGTTGTAGCCTACTTGTAAGGTTCTGTCTGGGGTCTGTCTCCTGCAGAGGTTACAAGAGGTTACATGGCATCTCACTGACTCTGCCCCTCCCTCTCTCCCTCCCTCTCTCTCTCCCCCCCCTTCCAACCTGGCTATATTCTGCACTGCTATAGGCCAAAGCAGTTTCTTTGTTAACCAATGGTAATAAAACATATTCATAGCATACAGAGGGGAATCCCACATCACAGTGGCATTATCCTTGGCTTAAAGATGGAGTTTGAGACTCATTCCTAAGTAGAAAAGCCAAAATCCTATCTATGATTTGCTTCTTTCAAGAATTAAGAACTTATGGTCCCCATATTAACATCCAATCCTGATGAAAGCCTCATGGGAAGGACACAGAATTTGGGATGCTACAAATCAAAGGTCAAATGTCAGGTATATTTCAATGGGGGAATGGACTGAGGTATTATAAAAAATAGAGTCCTTGTGGCATGTACCATGATCAAACATTATAATTATGAAAAGAGTTTGAAAACTATGAAACTTTGGGCCAATATTTAAACATTTCCTTTAGGATCTAGCATCAGGCCGGGTGCCCAGCAAATAGTCAATCCCAAGTTACTACCCTACCCTCCAGACCACCGAACCTGGTATCATTTGGGTGAGGGAGCAGGATAGGTGGAGTCAGACCAAGCTAGACTCAAGTGACATTACATGACATAAACCTGGCCAGTCTGAACAGACCATCACCCAGCAGCCATGATTGGTTCAGATATGGGCACACCATCAAGCAGGGCCCAGTGAGAATAAATTCTAAAACTTTTACAGGAATATAATGAAAAGAGACCCCCCCCCATTTGCTGTTATGATTTTAAATGTGTCTGTTTCTTCATGGGCTCATGGTCAGAATGCTAGGTCTCTAACCTTTGGTCTGGGAGCCTTTGGGGATAAAGTTCAGATAATGGAAGTAGGTACCTGGGGACCAGATATTTGAAGGTTTTGCTCTCCCTTGGTTCTGGTCTAGACCTGATTCCTACATACCACTACGTAAAAAAGCTGTGGCTGCAAGGTCCTGTCACCACAGACAGACTCCAGCCTGCTGTCACAGGCTCCTCCCACCACAGATGAAGCTGCTCACCATGACATTCCAGCTACAAGAGACTTAAATCTTTCCGAAACCAGGACCCCAAATACCCCTGCCCCCATACACACACATGAGGCACCAAGCCTAGGATATCATGCTTGCTAGTCATGTATTCTAGCACTTGAGCTATATCTCAAGTCCATAACCCTTTCTTATTTTAAAGCCATTCTGTCAGGAATTTGGTTACCGAAATCACAAAGAAACTAATACACCTACTGAAGAGGAAGTGAAAAATGCAGGAAGCCACCATCTAAAGTCTCAGGGATATTTTTAAGCCATCAGACTAAACCTTTGGCCTGAAGACTCAAGACTTTTAGTTTCAATAAAAGTTGCTTTTTCTTTCTTTCTTTTTTTTGAGTTAATGGCTCTACGTTTTGCAAATGAGAATCCTATCTCCAACAATCTATTTTGCTTTTAAACACAGTCTATAAACTAAATGGGGGTTAGGGAGTTACAGACGGCATAGATTATTGTTGTCTGTGTTTTTCGTTTTAGAGAAGACAGGTTAGATGGGGTCACTGGGCTGTAGCCATCTCCATTTCTGCTTACACACAAGCTTTTTCCTCCCCCTTCCTTTTCTGGCCAACTGGCGTCTGCCTTAACCTTTACTGTAATCGTAACTCTAAATATATTCTCTCTCCAAGCCTAATGCGTCTCAATTATTCCACATTCTTCTTGGCCTCTTCTATGTATCTTGAGTCGCTGGCCATCAGGGTGGCATCAGACATAGGCCACTGGCTGTGCCTCTTGAGGCTTCTTGAGCCACTGGGTCACCAGCGTCTAAAATTAGGATGACTGGTAAACAGACACCATTAGCTAGGCAATTTCTGATCCCTCTGAGAAGCCACTCAGTGTTCTGTTTTGAGAAGGGACAGCCAAGAGCAGCTTATGTAGAAAAAGATTCCATGGTCTATCAGCAATACTATGGTGGGCTTAGGAGGAGGAAGCAGAGGGGCATTGCCCATCCTGGTCACACCTAAGAGCAGAGATCTAGGCACTCAGAGTTTAAACTCAGTTGTCCCCCAGAGGGAGTTTAAGGTCCCAGAGTGCAAATTAAGTAAGCAGGAGACAGATTATTAGTTTACACCTTCCCACCAACCATAATATTCATCCCCTCCCCAATAGGATACTCAAATGGAGCCTGGGCATTTATTTATTGGGCACTATTTATTTTTGGAGAGTGACAGTGACTCATTTTCTCACAGCAGTGCACACCCTAGTGAATGCACCAAAAGAGTTCTGTGACAGTTTCCTGCGGAAGAAATCGCCCCGAGCTCACGAAGAAAAAGACAATATTTAGTAGGTAAACGAGTTATTCAAAACTGCTACCTGATAAAATCCTTCCTGCAATTCAAGGAAATTAAAAAAAAAATCCGATTTCAGCCAGTATGACTAATTCAAATTGTCACCAGTCAGAGATGAATATTCGCTCACTGAGTTTGGGTGAGCTTCTAGACCAGTGGTTCTCAACCTTCCTGATGCTGCGGCCCTTTAATACGATCCCTCATGGTGTGGATAAAATTATTCCGCTGCTACTTCATCACTGTAATTTTGCTACTGTTATGAGTTGTAATGCAGATATCTGAGATGCGACCCCTGTGGGGGGGTCTCGACCCACAGGTTGAGAACTACTCTTCTAGAATGTCAGGCTGGGCAGGGTAGATTGGAGTAGGTGCTCCGTTCTGGTCTGCTCTCTGACTGGATGACCATGGATTAACCCCTCCAAGTCTCCATTTCATTATGGGCACAGTCTTTACCATAATGCCGACTTATATCCCCGAGCATGGCTGTGGGGGTCAAATGACGCATGTGGAAGGGTGCTAGGGAGCATTATGCAAATGAGAGGCCCTGTGAGAGTGTTGGTCCTCTCTGGGTGCGCATTTGTATGTACAGTCTATAAATAATATACGAGCTTCTTGTGTCCCAGATTCATTGGGATCAATAATCTCACCTCCATGTACACACCGAACATTAGGGACGGGCAGTTTGGATTAATGCTTTGACAATAACGACAAGAACATTGTGGAGAAAGGAGAGCAAACAGGAAACGGCGGAGAGTTGCTTTAAGCCACAAACTCCATCTGAGCAAAAACTCAGCAAATCCCCAAGCAGTAATTCGATAAACAAAGCCATTCACTCTGTGCCGTGCACCCCCACCCCAGGTCTTTGGTGGCCCCAGCAGCGCACACTCCGAAGGTTCACTTCGTTATGCGCAGTCCCCATCCTAGGACTAATCTTTTTATAATGAACTTAATCCAGTTAGAACTCCCTAGAATGGCCACATGTCAAAGTAATTGGATAACGGCCTGAGATTTTGTAATTATTCCTACTCTTCAAGCTGGGCTGGTTTGAATCTGCCCACCCCTCCCACCACTGACAAACCTTCCCAATGGGAGCGCCTATGCCGGGCGGGAGACCTGGGGGAGCTATCTTGAGGGGTGGGGTGTTAGCAGGCTCGGAGGAGACGGAGAATGGGAGGAAGTGGGAGTTGGCTACTCCTGGTAGACAATCTTTCTCTCCTAATAGGCTGCTCCTTGCAATAAAGCAACGCATGCTTCTGAACGCGTAGGTGTCCCCACACCACGGGGAGGAATGATTAACCCAGTTGAGAAAATGGCTTTGAACAATTTTGCAGCTGCTCAGGCGCTGCTTCCCTTCTCATTTTCCAATTTACCTTTCCCCACCCCGACTGAAGCATGCCACAGTTGCCTCCGTCCTCCCTGCTCCCTGCAGCAACTTAACAACATCCTAGACACACTCTGCAAGAAGTATGGGACAGACCCACCAATGATGGAATTGGGGTGCCCATAGGGTTCCCAGAAAGCTTAAATCCACAACAAAACCCAAGGTCCCTGTGTGTGTATGTGTGTGTTAGTCGGGGGGGGGGGGCTTTTACTTTTCTGTATGTGCTTTGATCATCTGTGGAAAATCTGGACTCGCTCCCCACTGGACTATTTTGTAATGATTTTTTTTAATATCAAGTAGGCATCTTTTAGGAACCTCTAGTTTACATCAAGAGGGTGGCATCCTGTAACAAACCCCTTTGGGCATTGAGAGGGTACTTCCTGGCACCTCCATCCACCCACAGGTGACTGATGAGCATCAGACCAAAGCCTAGAGGGAGCTGGAGGGAAGGAGAGGCCCTGGCTGTTCTTCTCCAGCTCGGTCCATCTCCGCAAGGATAATAAAACATCGGTAAAGCCAGCAACTTGTAGGAGAATGAGACCCTGGCAAAATTAGCTGGTGCTACCTAGTCACAGCCCACCGAGTCCCACTAGGGAACTGCTTTAATAATTAACGATACAAAAATGTCACCCAGGGAACAAAATCAAAGGGAGACCGAAGGTTTCTGGACTGGTGTCCATTATCCAGGCTAGGGATAGATACACAGGCACACTGGTCTGGCCTCACTCAGGTGCGACTTACCTTGTGCTAGGAGCCTACCTGGAGTTCTAGGCGTGTGCTTTTCTTTTAATATGTTCAAAGTTTGTCTTGGCCATTCCATACCCATCCACACCAAGATGGCATAAAAACGGGTCCCCTCACTGCTTTCAGGCTAAGCTTGGGTCCTTCCTCTCTACACATGGACCCAAGCACACGCACCTAAGACACCATGAGGAGGCAGTCGACGTCTCATGGAAACCCAGAACCAGGAAGAAAAGGAAGAGGACTTGCACGGGGTCTGAGCCCAATCTCCAGCAATCTCTCCCGTTTCACTCTCATCTCAGGACTGGAGTTTAATTTCACAACTGGATTAGAAACAAGAGCTCTCTCCCTGGCTCTAAACTCAGAAGGCTGTCTGCTTTTGAAGACCTTGTTATTACGGTGTCGTGCCCTATGTGGTAAGCTTCTCAGGCAGTGTTCTCACTACATTTTTAGGGTAACAAAACAATCTCCCTGTGTTCCCTTTGCTTGTGTATAGCGAGTGTAGGGTTGGGATCTGGCTCCTTGTTCCAAACCCTGTGCGTGTTGGCCTGCAGCTTCCTCCTGCTGCCAGTTTGGAATCCTTTGTCCAAGAGTGTGTATGAGCCACAGAGGAGGGGTCAACCCATCCCAGTTTTCTAGGCCATAGCTTCTTTGTACTAGAGAGCCAGGCATGCCCCAGGACCAGACAGTCTTGGTGTCACCTTCAGACTGGAACCCTGGCAATTCTATTGGGCTGGGACTTTGAGTCCTGACCACCTCCCCAAATTCCTGCAGACTAGGCTTGTCCTCCCGTTCCCTGGGTGCCTTCTCTAGCCCCAAGGGGTGGCAGCTTCTAGGGAGGGCTTTGCATGGTCCTAGAAGTGTTCCCAGGCATTGCTCACACAGCACAACAGTGACATCCAGGGGAAAGGCTGGGTGATGGCAGGGACTGCAGGCCTAACGTGACAGTCCACAGATCCGGGGGCTGATTTATAAGCACACGAACCTTGAATCATCAGGGTGCAGGCATCTGGGGACCTGTGAGCCAATGACCCACTGATGACTGCCTGAGGTCTTTCTACACTGGCCACCTGCCCTCTCCATGGCCCAACTCTTAACCTCCACCCTTCCACTTGGTTTGTTGAAGACTTGGGGTGAGCATCTCCACACTGCACCCCAGCAGACCCCCGATCCCACAACACCTTAATTCACGGAGCCTTTTTATCAGGTGGAGAAAAAGTTTCTGGGACTAAAAATGAGTGTCATCCTCCCTTGAAAGAGAAAGGATTTTTTTTTTTTAAACAAGCAAATGGCTAAAGCACATGGGTGGGGGAGTTTTCTTCATATCCATATTTTAATATTTTAAAACTTACATGCTTCATGCTCTTCCATTTGCTTTGACCTACATTATGACGAGAAAAGACACCAAGCAGAAGCAAAGAGCAAGGGTAATTATACCCTCAAGCACGCACACACGAAACATGCAACTATTTGAACATCTAAACACCAATCGGGGACAACATAAACGGAAAGGTTGAAAGGGAAATGCAACAAGCGGGGAAATAGAACCTTGCCTCTGTTGGTGCCACTGCTGGGTGGGGAGACTTGGGGGAAAATGCTGCCCACCAGAGCCATGGTGTGCTGTGCGGGGTCCTCTCAGCAGACTGCGGTCCTGGATGCTCCCTGGGTCCTTTTGGAGCTGCAGCTGACAGCCTGGGTGTCTGCAGTCCACTCCCATAGGCCCAAGCTCATTCCTCTCTTTGGCCAGGAGGTGGCAGCCTGGAGATGCTGCAGAAGCAGAAGACTGGACCACAAAGTTGGCATGAAGGGAGAATTTGACTGGGGCATTGATGATTTTTGCCCGGAGCGAAGACTCGCCTCTGTCCTGAAGTTAGCTCCAGGGTTCAGAGTTCCAAATGGGGCTAGTTTGTTGGGATTCTCACTAGGGATTGGGACTGGATGGCAACCTGGAGGGCTGAGCAATAGGAAAGGAAACTAAGAAGTAACCACATCTTTCCTGGGAGAGAGGTCAGAGGGAGATGGCCCTGAGAACTGTTGTCCGTCACTTTGGCAAAGGAGACAAGGGACAAAGTGACCAAGTGACTACAAGCCATCCCCCACTGGATGTGTTTCTCATCTGCACGTCACATTGCTGGGCCCAGGTCCCTGACATAGAGTCGGATACACTGTGGATGCCAATCACTGAGTTGTAGCTATGATGAAGGCGGGCATTAAAGCCCCTGAGGTGAGCTGTGCATCTCTGGATGCAAAGGAGAGAAAGAGAAGGAGATGCTTAACTTGGCATAAACAGGTGGGATCCAGGTGCAGGCTGAGTGCAGAGCCGGATCCTGTGGGAGCTGCACAGATGCAAGGTGGCAGGGGACACTGTCCTTTGAGTACCCAAGACATGATCTTGGTGCTGGATACACTTTGTGGGTCCTTCTGAAACAGGTGTGCATGTGTGTGGGCGGGGGGGGGGGATGTTCTTTCCTCTGTGGATATGTTCAAGCAAAAGAAAATCTGGGGAAAGAATCTGAAGAACTTCGCTGCAAGAGCCAGCAAGGCTGAGAACTGACATTTTATTTCTCCACTAGGAGACTTTTCTCCTTGCAGGCTCAGGGAAAACACCTAACTGAGCCTAATACATACACTGTACCTTGAAAAGACTGTTTTGTCCAGAATAGAGAAGGCTAGAGCTCTTACTTAGGTGACCCGTTGGTGATCACTTTTTATCCTGGTGTAGTCTCAAAGGCACCTGTGAACGCTCCAAGCGATGCTGAATAAGCTCAAGGGTCCACTGCAGGGACTGAGGGGAAGGCCTGGCGTTTGGTCCTGCTGGGTCACCTGCTGAATCAATTTGAATTTATCTTTCTGGGATATGAAGGGAAGAGACAGACCATGCAAGCTGCCAGTCCTTCAAGGCTCCTGCAGTTTATTCAAAGTACAGACACCCTTCACTCCAAATCAGAGTCACATGATGACAGCACTAGGGCTTCTGTATTTTCTTCCTTTTAAAACTTTATGATTTTTTTTATGGGTGTTGGCGTTTTGCCTGTAGGTCTGTATGAGGGTATCGGATCTCCTGGAATTGGAATTATAGACAGTTGTGAGCTGCCATGTGTTTGCTGGGAATTGAACCAGGGTCCCCTGGAAGAGCAGCCAGTGCTCTTAACTGCTGAGCCATCTCTCCAGCCCAAGCTTCTCGCTTCTCAAGAAGCATTTTTGGGGAAAGCTTACGGTCAGTATCAGATACTCAGGACATTTTTTTAAAAAGATTTATTTATTAATTATGTATACAGTGTTCTGCCTGTGTGCATACCTGCACCCCAGAAGAGGGCACCAGATCTCATTACAGATGGTTGTGAGCCACCATGTGGTTGCTGGGAATTGAACTCAGGACCTCTGGAAGAACAGTCAGTGTTCTTAACCGCTGAGCCATCTCTCCAGCCCCCTACTCTGGACATTTTGAACCATGGGATTCCTTTCACTTCAAATGCTCCCAGGTTCTGCTTGCAAAATCTTGAGCAACCTGGTTGTGTTTGGGTAAGATAAGGTTTTCTCTCAATAATGCGTCCCCAGAAAGGTCAGGAAGCCACAGGATCTGAAGCGCATCATAAGAAATCGAAAGGAACAAGGGCATCTGTGAAGTTCCATATCCATACTGGGCCACACACAGATGTCCCACGCACTCTGGTCCCAGCAGCACATCAAGGAGACGATCTCACTCATCACAGCCAGTCCATCATCCAGAGAAACAGTAAACTCACGTCCCTCCAAAGGCAAGTGGCATGCGGCATACATGTGAGACACAGAATGGACTCCAATTGGTAAGCACAACACAGTCAAATGTGCCAGAGCAAGGGATGAACCATCTCTAGGTTTGGCTCAGGGGCCAGAGAATAAGGCAAACGCAAATACTACCGACAAATTGCCCATGGAAATATAGCATTGGATGGCTATATTGTTGTGCTGCGGACATTTGTGTCTCCCGCCAAATCCATAGGTTGACACCTAATCACGGATGTGCATGGATGTGGAAATGAAGCCTTTGTCAGGCAGCGATGGACCCCTTCTTGAATGAGATGGATGCCCTTACAGAAAGGACTCTGGAGTGTCTCACTGTTCCTTTTACCATGTGAGAATACAGCTAAGAAGATGCCGTCCACAAAACAGGGGTCAGGCAGGGCCTCACTCCACACAGGGTCATCGGGAGCCTTGATCCTAGACCTCCCAGATTTCAGAGCTGTGAGAAACTCATGTCTCTCCTTCGAAGTTACCAAGTCTACGCTATTTTGTTACGTCATCCCCAGGGCAGTAAGCCAAACAGAGGGAGGAAGATGTTTTCACAAAGTCGTCGAAGTTTGAGTTCATGGGCTGCACAGCCTCTGTTGCCAGGCCTCTGTTCTGCTATGGGAGCAGGTTCATGAGTGAGCCTGGCTGTGTTCTACTAACCCCTGGTTTCAAACGACAGGTAATTGGACTGATCGAACCCAGGAGCTGGTTTCTAGGGCCATCGTTTGTTGACCTCTGCTATGAAAGATAAAAACAAAGGACAGAACCATTTTATAATAACCGTCGTCTCAAAATGCCCCAGGCAGGATGGGCAGAAAGGTGAGGGGCAGGTCTGTGTTTTCCATCTCAGACTCAACTGGACATTCATTGACAGGACGGCAATAAATGATTCATCTGCCACTCCCTGTTCAGAGCACAGAGCTGGATTCCATGTAGGTTGAACATTACCTTTCACAATCAAATCTGGAAATATAAAAACAAGCGCCCACCCTAGCTGTTTATTTTTTCTAAGTTCAGCGAGTTACACTGTTACCATGGGGCTTGGCAGTGCAACCCTCCTAAATTAGAGTTGACAAAAAGGAAAATGTCACAAGGGGCAGATTCTGTCCCTTTCTCTCAGGAGATAATAGTCATAAAGCGAAACATAGGCCCCAGGGCAGAGAATTAGGTAAGGTCAGCCAGTGGTGTGGGAAAGGACTTGGGATATTTTTACTGTCAGTGTTCTGCAAGAGAATAGAACCACTGTTTTCTTTATCATGATCCAAAGCATGAGTTCTTGTGAAAACCTCATTGACGCTTGGTTTGGAAATTTGAGGCAGGGACTTAGACCTTAGCTAAAGGAACAATGGATTCCTAACTGCTAACAGTGTTTATTAGTAAGGAGAACACGGCTCCAGGCTACAGGAGCTGTACCATTCTGAAGGGAAAACTGAGAAGGGAAGTGTCTGGCATCTTGACAGGAAGAAGCCTCCTTTAGAAGAGGCATTCTGCTGATCCTGTATCTGACCCAGGTTCATCCCCACCTGTTGTTATGCCTACAAGACTGTCCTACCTACGCCGTGAGGTCTCTGCAAAAGGAAGCAGAACTTTTAACAGGACAAGAACTACAGTTTGAAGTCTTTGCTGCACAGGGCTGTAGAGGGGAGAATGTGCCACACAGCCAAGGACACACGTAGTGGGAAGACCACCTAGACTCCTCTCTGCCCAGAACCAGACTCAACGCCCACAAGGCCTACCTTGGCCCACTGCTCAAAACCAATCTCGAATCTTCTGGCATTTCTTGGGGGGGGGGGGAGGGAAAGTAGGAGGCAGCGCAAAAGAGTTGGGAAATAGTTTTAATGAGAAATATTCCCCCAAAGTTCCCAAGTGCCTTGGGTTATAAATGAAGCCATGAATCATGGGGCCGCCTGCAATATTTTATAAGTGGTGTTGGAAAACCGCCTCTAATAAACTTGGGGGAAGATGGATCACCTCTCTGGAAAAGCAGAGAAGGATGTTGGAGGCATAAATACACCCAAAGACTGGACTGTGATCCCTCCAGTGAAGTCGGGCCTCCTCCCCCTCCTCCTGGCATTCCCAATGCTCCAGCTGTAAGTGCTTTATGACTGAGGCTCCGCTGGCGCTTACATTTCAGGCTGATTGTTGGCACCGTCGGCACATCTGGTATTACTTCCCAAAGTTGCAGCCTTCCGCACCCAGCTCCCTCAACCCCCAGAAATCCCCTCCCAACCTTCTCCTCACTGTTACAGAGGCTGTGCAATGGCAGTTGTGGAGGAGGAGGAGGAAATCCCAACAGGGTAGGAGAAAGGATGGAAGCAGAGTTAGCGGAGGTGGGTAGGAGGGGTCTCCGAAGAGGAAAGACAGACAGACGGGAAGAGAGTGGGAAGGTGAGGGAGGGCAATGAGCCTTCTCCCGAGACTCAGGTGTTAAGACAAAAATTATTCATGGTCATGTAAAGGGTGGAGCGAAGATTCCACGGAAATACCTCACTGGGAGTGAAAACAGCCACCCTAAGAGCCTTGGCCCATGGCCTAAGATTTGCTTCCCATGTCAGGTAATGGGAGGTGGGGGTCGGCCACCTGACTGAATGGACACATGCATATGAGCAGGAGGAAACCGACCTGACATTTTTCTCTCCAGCTTTCGCCCAAGCCCTAGTTCATTTATCTTTTTCCATCTCTTTATATATCTCTACTGCTTTCTCTTGAGCCAGAATCTGTGGCAGGGGTCCTGGTAACAATGTTGCCAAAACACGGTAGGCAGGACTTATTTGGGACCCCGGGCACAGCTGCAGGACCACTGCAGCTGAGCTTTACCTTGGAGACAGACAGAAAGTGGCTACAAACTCACAGCTAAGATGCAGGTGAACAAAGAATAAATAATTCCTTTATTAAGGCAAAAAGAAACATCAGAGGTAAGGAGAGGTTTTAGCTAAACTGACTTAATGGGAATTTTTGCTGAAGGCAGGGCCAGGGTGGTCAGCTGCCATCTTCTCTCAGGATGATGGAGGCTAAGCTATCAAAGATGGGCAGTGTTGAGGTGGGGGGAGGGGATTTGGGGCAAACCGACTTGGCAGCATTCCTGTCAAGGTGGGCCTTGAAGAGATGACCCAGAGGTCTGAAAGTGGAGGATTTAGAGGAGTCTGCTCAGAGCTGGTGAATTGATAGACTCCTGGGCAGAGGAAGGGGAATGGAGGCCCCTGCTCCCGCTGTCGCGACTCTGGGCAGCTTGGCTCAACTTTCTACCATCCACTCAGCAGGTATTTCTGTGTTTGTCATACCCTTGTCACAGAGGCAGTTGTGATGGCTCAAAGAACTAGCCCAGGGCATGTCCCCTCTCGGAGAGGCCTCACGGCATCTTAGCGACTGTCATTATCCGGTTAGTTTTGCAGGCAACCACAGTTTGGTGGGGAAATGGGGTGGGGGAGATGAGAATCTTTTCTTTCTATATACACACAGCAGTCAAGAGTCGGAGCTCAGCTGGCTCTCATCTTTAAAATGAAGCAAGTGATAAGCCTTTCACAGCATCGTAGCAATTAAAGTAAGACAATTAGCGCACAGGCCTCTGTGGTTCTGGAGGCTCAAAGAAGAACCTCCGAGCCTCCCAACACCACCCAGAGCCCAGAGCTTGGCATGTATGTGGTAGATGCTCAACGCAGCCTGGCTGAATGAATATAGGTGCTGAACGTATTCACACCCACACTCTTGGAGGGCTCTGTCATTTACTCTTAGCCCAGGGAATTGGGGCAACAGAATCAAACATTTGCTGTGCATGGAGCCCTCATACATAAATATTTATTTGCCCTTCAAAATGTTTTTCCTGCTGCCGGTGGCTGAGAGGGGAAGAAATGCTATATTTAAGCCTCGGAGTTGACGATTTCTAGAATACAGCCATAATGGGGCCCCAAATAGGTTTTTCCTGCAGAGTTGAGAGCTGAGAAAATTTTACTTCAAAGGTGTCATTTCTGCTCCAGGGAAACAGGTGTCAGTCCAGAGCCTAACAAATCACGGGAAATTGCCTTATTCCTGATGATCAAGCATAGGGAAGAAGAGACAGGTAACAGAAGGCGGTGGAATGTTTGCTCACTTGCTTCTCCGAAAAAGTTAACCTCAGCCAGCCTGGTTGAATTCCTGAGCCCTGACTGCTCACCAGTGAACTAGGAATAACCCCAACTCTGTGAGGCTGAGAGGAGAGGAACACAGCCAGGAGACACAATGAGAGACATCGCCAGCACTCACAAGGCTCTCCATGAAGGTTAGCGATCTTCATCCTTAACCACGTATCAAAAACACTAGCAGAAGCTTGGAGGACAAAACCACTAGGAATCTTTGAGAGTCAAGGAAGAAGACTTCATTTCTTAGCATCGGTTAGATTTCCAGCTCTGAGCTGGCTTGCTAATTCCAGAGTGGATCCTGGAAAGAATTGCTCTCTCTATCTGTTCACCAACAGAGGTCTTCAGAGGACAACATGGCCACCACTGGACAGACGAGAAAGCCAGTCCCTTGAGGCAAGGATGTAACTGTTCGGGATCTCTTAAGACTCGAGGTTCTCTGTCTCCTCAACCTAAGATCTTAGCCACCCAGGCAGAGAGTACCAGTTCGTACAACAATCACAGCCAGGCGTGGGTGAAGCTGCAGAAAGGAGGGTGTGGTTAGAGACCGGTAGCTGATGATTGCCATGAAAGAAAAATCTGAATGTTTACTAGTGAAAACTTTAAAAAATAAAACAACCCTGTGTGTCATATCTGGTCTCAAGTTCAAAGCCTTCTATGACCTGTCTGTGACCTGATTCTTTTTCTGAAAACTTGAGTGTCTTTGGATAACAGAAAAGCCAAGTCCCTGCCCACCAGGCCCAGCTCACCAGGTGTTTCCTATTTAACGTTGATGTGCAGATTTTAACAAGAGCAATTTATAAGTTTGACATTGTCAATGGTGGTCTGAATAGCTTCTCAGACTAATACAAAGACTGCCAGAACCCATTAGCAAATCAATCGGGGTGGCATGGTGTTTTTGAAAAGAAAATTATTTTTCTACTTTTGCAGGTTAGACAGTCATGCTCCCTGGAGCTCCCCCTCGCCCACGCTGTGGGGGATTCTGTGTGGCTGCTTTTTGTAAGTGGCAATACCTTATGCTTGAGGCTAAACGGTTTCTCATTTACCTAGCTTGTACCCTCAATGCTCATCAACAGCAGGCTCACACCTGCCTGCTAGTTCAAGTGCCTGGTCTATCCTGGACATTTCTTCAAATCGATTTTTTTAAAACATTTATATTTCTTTGTCTCCAGTATGCGTATGTGCAGAATAGCACATATGTAGAGATAGGAGAGCTACTTTGGAAGTCCATCCACCACGTGGGTTCTGGGCATCAAATTCTGGTTGTCAGGCTGAAGGGCCTTTACCTGCTAAGCTACTGTACCAGCCCTTCTAGGCCCATTTATTAGTCAAGGCTATGCCAGGCCTCGAAGCTATCAGGGAAGGAGTCACTCACAGGCATACATCCTGTAAGGTATATCCTAGAATAAACCATGAGGGCAAGGACTATATCTGCAGGGGTCAGGGGTGAGGCATGTGTCATCTCTGCACCAACTTTCAACTTGGGCCCAGAAATGACAGCGGGCTTAGGGCTACTGCCATAAGGTTTAGTAGGAGCACCAACTGGAAAGACTGTGTAGAAAGGTGGCAGTGGGGGGAGAGGGAGGGCAGTGGGGGGGAGGGCGGGCAGGGGAAGGAATGAAAACCAGCACAGCGCCTAAAGGAAAGAGCTCTCGAAAGGCCAGGCTGTTTACCCGTTGTTTCATGACAGCTGATAGAATGTCCCTCCTTGCTGGCTCCACCCCACTCAATGTGGCATCTCCGTCAGTAGCTTCAACCTTAGGGCTGCAGCTGATTCTGTTCTCACAGTGGATCAGAACCGCCAGGAGGTGGTCAACCAAGCAAGCCTTTGCATGACACCCATTCTAACACAACACAATCTGCAGCCCCGGCAGGTGCACGCAGGAGCATAGACGACGGCACCCATGAAACTGTAAAGGAAGCACTGATCTCTCCTAGGCAGAAATCAAATTCCTCCACATCCCATTTCAACTGCCAGGTTGTTGGTCATTCACTCACGCCCTCTGTTAGAGGGGACATTTCTTCAAAACTAATCCATTATCCTAAACCAGTGGTCCTCAACCTCCTTAATGGGGTGACCCTTTAATAGTTCCTCATGATGTGGTGACCCCCCGAACCATAAAATTATTTCATAGCTGTAATTTCGCGACTGTTATGAATCATAATATAAAGATCTATAAATGCAGGCTACCCTCCGATATGCTACCCTCAACAGGTATGATCTATGCTTGAGAACCGTTCAAAGGGTTTAAGAAAATGCTGTAAGGGTTTTCATGGAATCAAAGACCAAGAAAGTCAAGCCCAGCTAAATGTTCTCTGTATGGGACAAAGACAGCCTAGGAAAAACATGTCTGATAGGTAGGATCCTAAGTGGACTTGAAGGAATAATTAAGTATATTAAAACAACATCCATTTATCTTGGATCTCCCGTGATGAGTCTCAACCATCTGATCCACAAACTATCAAACAGAAACCCTGCCATTCTCTGAATAGATTGATTTTGAAAATACTGCTGAGATGCCCACAAGGTCAAAGACAGTATTTTATTGCAGATCTGTACATTTCTCAGCTCAGTAGATATTTTTGTTAACCCAGGCTCTTTGAAAAGTGTCTTGACCTTAGAACTGGCTGGAAAAGATTTTTGTATTTCAGTTCTTGCAAACATAAATCTTACGCTTTAGTTTTGGGGGTGGGGGATTGTAAGTTCTGTTACAGAGGGTCTAGGGGTGGGACCAGGGTACCACATTTCTAACAAGCTCTCAGGGGAAGCCCAGCTGCCTGTCCTAGGTAGGGTAGCCAGGGCTGACGGCTGTTTGTTGATCATGGCTATTATCTGATCTGCTGGCAGCTGTTTCTGGCACACATGTTCATGGGTTTGCACCCTGGGTCCTGATGACAGGAAGTGAGGTGTGTAGTTTCAATTAGCAACTCCATTTACTCTGTACACCTTCAATATATGTGTGGAGTGAGATGGGGAGGGGAGGGGAGTGGGTAGAATGGGTGGGAGAGGGGAACCGGGGTGGGAAAGGGAAGTAGACTGGGGAGGGGTGGGTAGGAAGTGGGATGGAGAAGGCCAAAGAGTCAGTGACATCCATTCCTTTGTCACTGTTCGATCTTCAAGTCACTTGACCATCCTGAATTACACCCTTCAGATCACACACGGGAGGGAGGGTCCATACAACAACCCAGTGAGATGAACTAAATATGTCCTGTTTTGAAAACCATTTGAAGCAAGAATTACCACCAAACCATTTCATTTCTGTCTCTTCCCCTGCCCACAACTGTTTTTCTCAAACCTTTTTGAGGGGCTATTGAGAAGAACTGACTTCAGACATGTATGTGTACATACACATATATACACGTACATAGACACAGGCATGCATGTATATGCAGTGTGTTTCATATTTGCGGTGTGCATGTGTGGATATGGGCATGCATGCACGTGTGTGTTGACATGTGGAGGGTAGAGGACAACCTCCAGTATCTTCTACAAGGTGTCACCCAGCTTCAGTTTTTGAGGCAGAGTCTCTGAGTAGGCTAGGCTGGACAGCCAGTGAATCCCAGGGATCCACTTGTCCGTACTTCAGCATCTCGGGGTTACTAGTCGATGCCACCATGCCCAGTTAGCCACAGCACATTGAGTGAACAGAGCATTCTGACACATGGAACATTCTGATGAACCACACATGTTTACTCTGTCACTTATCACAGATTTTAAGAAATTAAAATATAAGAAAATTTACTCAGCAAAAAAAATTTTTTTCTTAATTTTTTTCTGTTGATTGAGAAAACCTCTAGCAATTGGGCTCTGAGGACCTCATTATACATGAACATGAGCTCTCCAACTGGAAGGACAGTGGATTAGTAGTTCACAGCCCCGGGGAACTCTGTGTGCAGCTTATGTATTCTTGTCCAGCTGCCATTTTTTAGAGAGTTTATTATATGTCAGGCATTGTCCTTTGGGTTTTACATGAATTATCTTTTTTTTTTTTTAAATCCCCACAAAAAAATCCCAGCAAGACAGGTATTATCATCCGGGCTGCACAGGGGAGGAAACTGAGGCCCAGATAAACTCAGGGAAACTACCAAGGAAGAAGGTATGATTGAAATCTACAGCTTCCAAGTCCTTCACCGCTATTGTTCCCACTCTAGTTTGCGTCTCTGTTACTATTCCAAAACAAAAACTGGGGGAGGAAAGGATTTGTTTGGCTTACCCATCCCCCCCACAGCCCCTCATTGAGGGAAGTCAGGGCAGGAACACAGAGACAGGAAGTGAAGTAGATGCCACAGAGGAATGATACTGACTGGTGGCTTGCTCACCAGACGCACAATCGGCTCCCTCTCTTACACTCCCAGGACCACGTGCCCAAGGATGGCACCACCTACAGTGGGCTGAGACCTCTAACATCAACCATCAGTTAAGAAAATGTCCCAAAGACGCATGGACAGGCCAATCTAACGGAGTCAATCGCTCAGTTGAGGTCCCCTCTTCCTAGACGATCCCTGTTTAAGTTGAAAAACAACACACACGACCCAACGCTAACCAGCATAGCCACATTTCCACTTTCTCATCTATAACCCAGGGCAACTCTTGGACAGAGTTTAGGAAGAGAGGAAGGTTTAGAGGGAAGGAGATAGATGGTCAGCTGCAAGGGACAATATGGTATGAACGTGGGGGTATGGATGCGGGGGGGGGCAGTGATGTCCTCTCTCCCACACTCTATAAACACATACCTTCTTCCCTATCACATCACCCAACACCTTTGGCTTCCCTCTCACCCCAGGCTTACAACAAAATTGCGCTGCCGGTTGTGTCTCTTTGGACTCACACTAAGCCAAACATAGCAAAATACGTACAATGCATGGCCCCGCCAGCCAAGACCTGGCAGACGTGACTAATCAATCAGAGCTCCTTTCCCCCAAAGAGGCTGAAGGCAGCCTTGCACCCTTGCTGGCAGAGGGCTCCAGACAGGCACAGTCAGTTCTTTCAAGCTGAGATATGGAAAGAAAGCATTAGTTCTTCCCCAGTAAGTCTCATGTGGACTGTGGCAAATTAGAAATCACAGGTGTCTGGGAATGGGGAAATGTGGGTTTCTACCGTGGCTTGGACAGGAACTTGTTTGTGACCCTGTGTAAGTTACGGCTCATCCAGAGGTCGGGTTTACTTCTTGGTAAGTGAAGGGGGGGGGGAGGTTTCTGTGCCTTGGGGAACTTAATGTTTCTCCCAATAATAACATCCTAGGCTCTGACAGGCGCTCAAAGCCAAGTGGAGCTCATGAAGGCAGAGCAAAGCCCTGTGTGTGTTAACAGAACTATGTAACGGACTTGTGTAAGAAAATATACCCACAGATGCGAAAACCACCCTGGAGATCCCGCTCTTCACCTCATCTGTACCTTTGCTGGATAAAGCTGTAAGTGGAAGAAAAGGCAAAGCAAACACAGAATCATTTGTTCAAATTAAGAGAGACAAGCTGGCACAAGACCCACCTTCTGGCTGCCTGCGGCAGGTGGTCTCCTTGGATTGGAACCTCAAGTGCAGGGGCCAAAAATCTATCCTAAGTGATGTGGGAAGTGGGATTTGCTGTCTTGCGGGTATAGCTGCTCAGTCCTTCTCGGCCGGCCACTGTTCTCTGTGCCTAGGAGGGAGCCTGCAGCTGTGTGGTGAGCCGAGACAGGCATGTCTGAGTCTCCCCGTGCAGCCCTTCATCATAGCGGCTGACATTCAGTGGGTGCTCTGTGTTGAGCCACTGCTATGAGCTTGGACCGTCTCGACAATCCACGACGTAGTGAGTTTCAGTAGTTTAGAATGAACCGGATAAAGTTCAGGGAGGTTGAGTCACTGATCGGAGGTAACACAGTAACAGGGGAACTCCAAAGCCCTTGACTTTAGTCTGATTTTCTCGTTTCTTTAACCTGGCTAGTGCTTCCCGAGAATCTTAGAGACTTTATTATTGTCCCTGCTGACTACAAACTCTAGGAGGGCAGAGGCCAGGTCTGAATTGTTTATTGCTCTACCTATGACACCTGGCAAGAGACAGCATCAAAAGCAGGTGTTAGTGAGACTTTGGGTGAGTCTATGTACAACTTGATAATCCAACAGACCAGTGATGCGCAGTCTTCTTAACATTGCTGCCCCTTAATACAGCTCCTCATGTTCAGGGGACCCCCCCCAACCATGAAATTATTTTTATTGCTACTTTATAACTGTAATTTTGCTACTGTTATGAATCATAATGTAAATATCTGTGTTTTCCAAGGGTTGTAGGCAACCCCCATGGAACCCAGACGGGTCGCAACCCACAGACTGAGAAAACCTGCAATAGAACCTAACAGGTAAGCGTTCAAAAGCTAATACTTCTTCCTTCGAACTGCGAACTTTCTGAAAAGAAGTGAGTTAAATATATACTCTGACAGTGACGGAGCACAGATGTCCCTAAGATCACTTTAACAGTGCTGTACAAGCGCTTCAGATGCCGTGCAAGAGTAAAAACAGCCAACAGCGCATCTCTTAGCCTACAGCTCTATTCTAGACGGCTGATGGCTGTATTTACCAAATGCGTGCACAAAGGCAGGTATTATGCTAAGGGTTTGATATGATTGGCTTCCTTTGTTGTCATAACAACCAAACCTGGGTACAGTTTCAAGGCTCCTTTGCATATGGAGGAAACTGAAGGACTGGGATCCTCGGTACGTTGCTCAAGATCAAACTGTGAAGGCTTAAAATGGCAGAGCTAAAACTCATCCCCAAGACAGAGTGCCAAGCACCACCATCCATCCAGGTCAGGAGGCTACCTGTGCCAAACTGCTGGAAATGCGGACACACCCGAGGCTGGATTCCATTCCACTAGAGTAGAATGTAGATGTGAAGCAAGTCTAGAATCATGCAGCTGCCATTTTTGGCTCCATGAGGGAAGCCGGCTTATGTTCAAATTGGTTTCTTACCACAAAGAATGGACATGGGCCCTTGATGACCCAGTTAAGCCTCATAGGGTGAGAGTGTGGCACTCACGGGGTTAGAGAATATTATGACCTACCTTTTCTGGGTTTTGAGCTTCCTTCTCTGTTGTGAGACAACAGGGAGGCACAGAGGAGATAGTGTAGACAATCTAAGGTTGAGTGCATATCGGAGGTTGTGGTTTCACACCTTTTGTGCCTTTCCTAAGTTAGGTTACGTGGTTTCAGGCAAGTTTCTTCTCACCTGTTTGCTGTACCCTGTTTCCATCTTCTGTCAGATGGGGAGCTCCAAGCAAATGGAAGCTAAGATCTTCTCAGCTCAAACAGCGTGCGGCTCAGTGGGGAAAACTAAAGGCCACAAAATGTAGTCGAGGCTCCCTAAGGCTAGAGAAGACATACCCACTCTCTCTGGTCAGCTAGAAGGGGCAGTGACTAGAAAAGCCACTGGAAGGCAGACACACACGCCTTAGATTTTCTTGCCTTACTATTTCGAATCCTTCAAAGCCTGTTGCCATTCATATAATCTCAGTTCAATGACAAGAACTCCTGACGGCTCCCTCGGCATCCCGGGCTATGCCAAGATGGCAAGAGAGAGTGACTCGAGATCATATAGGCTTCCATGGCAGAGCTAGTTCACACTCGGGTCTATTTGATTTCAAAGTACCACCGAGCACGGCAAGGCTGCGACTATTGGAAGGGGCTCTCTGGGGTCTAATGAAGATCTGCAACCCTAGAGTTAGAGAATATTATAACCAGACTCTGGAGCATAAAGAAGACAGGGCTAGGAGCACACAAAGGTGTTTTGTTTGGCTCGCATGCTACTTTAATAACGAACTGTAAGCTAACCATCCACATTTCCACCTTTCTTAGGGGAAAAAGATCGGAAAACTATAGACTTTGCAATTCTATGTAGTATATATTGGACAAAGGGGCCTCGGGGAAGAATGCTGTTACAACTAAATAAAAACGCAAGCCAACAGATTTCAAAGGCTTAGAGGCGGATTAGAAGGCAAGGTTGGTTCAATTAGGTCATCCGGAGCCCAGTTTCTCTCTGCATCTCCATTCTCTGTGCTAAGAAAGTGATCTCACCATAAGCCGACTTCCCTCGTGGGGACAAAATGGCGGCTGCGTGGTTCTAAGCTTCACAACTATATTCTAGTGAAATAAAATCAAGATTGAATTTCCAGCAATGAGCTCTGAGCTGACCAGGTCATCTGGTGTTCATTTGGTATTCCATGTAGTAGTTTAAACCCAAACTACCCAAGAGTCTTAAGGCAGATGCATGAGGTTGTTCTGATTGGCTTAGCCCGTCATGCAGCTGAGGGCAGGTCTTATTCCCTGCTTCCCCCACAGTGAATACCTAGCATAGGAATGGCAGAAGGGCTCTAGTAGAGACAGCCTCACTGTCCACTTGATCTGGGGCCCCTGTTAGTCAGAATCTCCTGGTGGGTGGAATTAAGAACTAAGGATGTAGAACATGTTTCGGGTCTGCCAAGGAGGCAGTCAAGATGGCATGAGGGAGCACAGGAACTTTTCCCTTTCTGCAGATGATAAGCTGGATGTGGGTCTGAGTGATGTATGATCCTATCAGGTGGGGGAAATCCACCTAAAGACTTAACCTTCGGTCTACGTGCTGATGAAAAGTGATGGAGAAAGCAAATGAATTCGGCTCCGACAAAGGTGACCTTGGCCATACTGGGGCTAACCTCGGCTTTGAAATCTGCTGTGTTTTCTGCCTAGAACAGGGTTGAATACTCGGGCAGGGTGAAACTCGGCCATGCA
Organism: Microtus oregoni; assembly: GCF_018167655.1. Taxonomy (NCBI): domain Eukaryota; kingdom Metazoa; phylum Chordata; class Mammalia; order Rodentia; family Cricetidae; genus Microtus; species Microtus oregoni. The sequence continues at coordinate 12,942,572 of NW_024543086.1, forward strand.
GTTTCAACCGCGCCCAATGGTCCTTCTGTTTTGCAGCTCTAGGCATGAGTTAGAGTCTGGTATTTACTGAGCTGTAATCAAGCCTAGGAAAGTACAAATATATGCGTAGCCTGTAATATTACCAGTGGGTCTATCCAAGGATGATACAGTACACATAAGAAGAGTTCTCTGAAAGATGCTGGTACCCTTGGAGGAGAGAGGGGGGCTGGGCCTGGTGAAGTGATCAGCTAGCATTGATACATACATACATATATACATGGGGGGCAGGGAATCCAGAAAAGTGAAGAAGGTGGGGTTGGAACTTTGTGAGTTTGCTGAGGGTTACCCTAGCTTTTAGAACAAAATGGCACTGAACTCAAGGAAGATCTCCCACTGAAGCCTATGAGAACCCATGTCCTGAGAACTGAACTACAGCCGTAAAGATGGCTGGCAATCTCATAAGCCATGGGCCTTGTAAACCTCCATTTCTTCACTAGTTTTATGAGGTGTCGCCAAGTAATCTCCAACACCTCTCTGGTTCAGAAAATCCTCCCCCACAAAAGGACTCTTATCTCTTACCTCCCCCTCTCCCTTCACTGTTGAAATATCAATCAGGGACCCATCATGCATCTTTGTCTGAGTAAGTAAGTCCCATGGGCTGAACCTCTGGAAAATAGAACATCATTCTCAAAGATTACTTAAATGCTCACTGCAGAAGGAAGCAGCCAGAAAACTCACTCACCAAAAAAAAAAAAAAAAAAAAAAAAAAAAAATTGTTTTCAGGCTGGAGAGATGGCTCAGTGGCTAAGAATACTGGTTCCTCTTCCAGTGGTCCTAAGTTCAATTCCCAGCAACCACATGGTGGTTCACAACCATCTATAATGGGATCCCTCTTCTGGCATTCAGGTTTAAATGCAGACAGAGAATCATTGCTATATATTTATAATAATTAGTTTCAATCAAGTACCATTGTAAAATAATGACAAACAAATACAACAAAACAAAAACAAAATTATCAGTACCAAAAGCTGTAACACAGAAGCAGCCCTATTTCTTAATTCAAAACTGACGTGGAGGAGAAAAAGTGGGAAGTAAAATCAGGTCTTATCAAAAAATTAATTAGCATTAATTAAATCTTACAAGCAAGCATAAACCTATATAACAATAAGTACTTCAAAAAAAGAAATACCAAGTGTGACAGGAATTTAAAGAAGAGGATGTATTCAAAGAGGACTGAGAACAACATGAAGAGGTCCCAGGAAATAATCCCGTAATGCCATAGCAACATGGACAAAGGTTCTGTGGCTGGATTAACAGAATGGGCTGGCAGGATGCAAAGAGTTGGGTGTACCTGGAGAAAACTGAGAAACGAGACTAGAAAAAGAACATCCCAGAGCTTAACTCAGGGGATGCCCTGCACCACATGGGGAGAACAGTTGGAGAGAGGTAGTGACGGAGGTGTGAATGGGCCCCAAGGCTGACTTCACGGTCGAGAGTGGCAGTGCTTGGTCATTCCTGCTACACAGGGCTGTGCATTCTGATGACCGAATCCCCAGCTGTCCACCTGCTCCACTCCTGTCCCTCCTGGCAATCCCTGGTTAGTTTTGGTACCCACGTAGGGATGGTGGGGTGTAAAGTTGGCTCTAGCATCTCTCAAGTGGATGTTCACAATGGAGATGACACTGTCAGATGTAGACAGCACCGCATCCTGTTTTCCAGACAGTAAAACTCTAGAATCAAACAACACATACATGGGTGTGCACCACACATGGATGGCCAATGAACAGTGCCCTGGGTATCTGTCAGAGACCTTTCCCCTGGACAAGTGATGATTGATGGGAGTCTACTCTGTTCCTGCTTTTTTTCCTTCCTGTCCTTTAGGAGCATGCATGCAACCAGGTGCTTTATTTGTTTAGTCTGACATGTTCTAAGCATGCATACCATGTGTTTTATTTTAGCCGGATACATTCTTAGCACACTTTCTATAAACCACGTGCTAGTGAAAGGTCCCTGAAGAAACAGAATAAGAGCCTGGCCCTCGGGACAGTTGGAGCAGCCACTCTCTTGGTCAGATTTTGAGAAATAGCAACAGGTTCTCACGATTTAAAGGAACAACAGACTTCATGTACAGAAAGCTGGGATGGATGCAGAGGGGTCTAAAGTCATCTTTTGGTGCCTCGCACTCAGCAGGCATTTGCCTCCTTGAGGACTATGGCCAGCAAGTTCTCACCAGTGCAAATCATTCCTTACTTCTCTTTACTCTGCTGCCTCTCGCTGAGCACCTCTGTCGGGATTCAGGGTCTCTCGGAAGCAGGGAGGCTCCCCAGACTCACCCCTACATTCTGTGTTTCTTCCATGGCAATCATCACATGTGGTGTTTGTTATGTTTATTTTTGATGTTTTATCTGTTCAGGGGTCAGCAAACTATGGCTAACGAGCCAAGGTCAAATTCAACCATGACTTGCTTTTGACTTTTCGGGCATGTGTATGTAGGCATATTTACGTATGTGAAAGTATATGCACATGTGTGTATGTGTTCACATGGAGGCCAGACGTCAGGATCAGCTGACTTACTCAACTACTTCCATCTCGGTTCTTGGGACTGGATCTTTGAACCTGGATCTTCCCTATTCAACTAGATTGGCTGGCCAGCAAGTCCCAGGAATCCCCCCGTCTCTGCCTCCCTAGTACGGCTCTTACAGGCATATCTGGACCTAGCCTTTTCGTGTAGGTGCCGGGAATCCGACTCAGACTCTCCTGCTTGCACTGGGATCACTTTACCAACAGAGGCATCTCCCAAGTCCTCATCCACATCCAATTTTGGAGAAAGGGTCTAGCTGTGTATCCCAGGCTGGCTTGGAATAGACTGCAGTGCAAGGCGTTGAACTGATAATCCTCCCACTTCAACACCGCTAGGGCACAGGTGGGCACCACCAAGCTCAGCTCATTGCCTGCTTTTGTAAGTGAAGTTGTACCATGCTAAACTTCACTCTCTTTTAGGTTATCTGGTGTCTTGACACAGAAGGCAGAGATGAGTTGCTGTGACAGCCTTTGTGACTTTCTAAGTCACAAATCTTTACTATCCGGCCTGCTACAGCAAGTTCAGGGACACCTGCATTCAGTTGCAAACTCCGTGGAGCAGGGGGTGGGCTTGTCTTGTTCACTGATGGGTTCATGGGGCCTAGTCAGAGTCGGCAGCATTAAGAGGTGATGGGAAGTATCTGGGGAGGGCTAAGCCCTTGAAAACACCAGGTGAGATCCTGAAGTCGGTGATCCTGAGGGTGACACGAACTTTTGAATCTCCACACACTGCCTACATCTTTTCAGTTTCCCTGTGTTCAGCTTTCCCTCCACTTGATTTGGGGTGAAAACCCAGGAAAAGATATTTTACTTTCATAACAGCGTCTTATAAAAAGCCACCAGTGACAAGAGGCGAAGTTTTGAGCGGAGGCACGTCAGACTGGATTTTAAAAGAGCAACAAAGCAATAAATATCAGCAGGCCTGAGTTATGAGACCACAGGGAGCTGTCTGTAGCTATAATAGCCAGCTCAGAGAAGGTAGCCCCAAATGGAGAGAAAACCAGAAAAGCAATAAACAAACAGATAAATAAGCAAATAAAATTCATTAGCTTGATTTTCTTCCAAGTGGGCAAACACTTTCTGGTAACTGTTTGGGCCAGTCTTAATAAAGCATTTGAGAAGGCACTTTTGCAAAGCAGTCAAGATTGTGAAAGACAATCAGTCATGGGAAAACATTAGCAACAATTTAACTGGACACAGTGATAGAATACTTTGAAAATTATAATTTGATCAGAGATATCCAGTGTAGATTTTATGTGAGGAGAGAGCTTAATACCTAACCTGCTGGAAATACATTTCCTGGATAAATTACTACCCGGGAGATGAGAGAGAAAGAGAGAGAAGCGGATACTTATACGTGCTCTAGAATGCCTGGGGCATGGCTTTGCATGTTATTGGCCAGCAAGATGTATGGGGGCGATTAGGAGCCTGGTGAATACACGGTGCCCAAAAGAAACTCATTTCATTTTTCAAGCTGGACAAAAGGTAAGTAGCCGGGTGGACTGAGCGGATTTCACTGCTTATAAATAAAACACAAATGGAGAATTTTAAAATAATCCAGTTAAACACAGCCAACCTTTGAGCATTCTGGTCACCTAGAGATATTTGTTTCAAACCTTTTGGCCAGCATGGGATGGAGGAAAAGATGTGACATAAGCCGGAAGGGGACTACAGGACCCAGGATCCATCTGTGTTGTTACTCGCCACGGCACCTGGAGACCAGCGTCCCTTCGCCATAAGCCATGTCTGCTCTCCATCACCCGCACCCACTGACATCCAGGAGGCCCTTAATAAATCTCCAGAGGAGAAGGCTGGAAAACCCAGCTATGGTTAATGTATCCCAAACGATCTGGAGGTCCTAATGAGGACCAGGACTGGACCAAGGGTGAGGGGGCACACCTGGGCACACCACTTAAGGAGATACCAACCACAGATGCTGGCTTTGCATATCTACATCTTCATGATCCAGGACCCCCTTAAATGGCCTGAATTGAACACCTGGATTGTCTCATCCTTGGCTAGGGTCTATCCTGGACTTTCTGTTTTTCTGGGAACTGAACTTAGCGTGCCATGCTCAGAAGGAAGAAATGATGTCCTTCACTTCAAATATGGGGGAAAGTAACATTCTTAAGATTTCACTTATCTATTAGAAGACAAACTATTAGAAGCCAAATTGAGCTGCAAGCCCATTCTCATCGCATTTAGGAGATAAATACATAAGCAGGTTAAGTCACTGTGAGAATCTGCACACGTCCACAAAGAAAACTACTGAACCGTTCCAAGTGGTGCGAAAACAGCAAGATGAATTTCTAAACCATAAAGAAAAGGCCAAGTGGCAGGCGTCAGCGGAACCTTCTCTCTCTTATTACACTCTTATAGGAACTTGAGAAAGCTATAAAAGACAAAATTACCTTGCCCAGAGAGCCCCCACATATGTACCTGTGACTTTCACTGTATTTTGACCAATATTAGTGAGTTAAAATATGAAGAGTTTGGCCTATTCGAGCATGGACCCCTTACGGCAGATCTTGTGGGTCATCCAAAATGGACTTTCCTCCAAAAGTACCTATACCAGTGCTGCAAACGGCTGTCACTCGGACGCTCCGAGCACAGACTGAATTCTTCTCCACTACACATCACCGGTGACTGACACACACTCTCTCTGAAGCAAAACCCTCCACTTGAGTTTGAGTTGACACTTCTGGCTTTGAGGTAAACAGCTCAATATTGCAGCTGGATTACTCTGTGATGGTTTTACCTCTGTCCCCGTCAACCCCACCGCGCCTCCTCTCTCAGTAGCTCAGGGGAAACAAAGCGGCTTTCCATGACACACAGTGCTGAGACTGCCTAGCCCAGTCTCTCAAGAAGGAACACTAAGCAGTGCCATCTGGGTCTCCTACCCGAGGCAGGCTGAGGCGCAGGCGTGCATGTGCAGGAGTGCCTGAAGAGCTGCCATATTGATTGCGCGATACAATTGTGGATTTTATTACCTTCTGGGGGGGAAAATGGGAGACATAAAAGCAGGAGTTTCGTGCCAGATGTTAGAACTAAACGCTCTGCTTATCTGATTAGCGTCAGTGACATGGGCTTTGAATGTGAAACGCTTGTAAGCCTCTCCAGGTGAGCTCTCGGTCTTGCCCGTGCCGTTTATGTCAGACGTTTATATGCTTGCTCTTCTCAGGTGGAATCCAGATGAAGTTCAGTCTTGCTTAGAAGAGACTGAAGGGTTTTTTTTTTTTTTAATTTACAAGTCAGGGTGATTTTTTTTCTAGAAGAAAGACAAAACACTTCCTTGGACCCTGAGGGGACAGCTTGGGCTAGGGTATTAAGTGTAGGTGACCCCAAGAGGACCAAAGGAGGTGGCCACAGCACTTCCTTTGCTGTTCTACCAGGGACTGCTCTCCCGTCTTCCCCACTGCCTGAGTGAGCTCTTCTTTGAAATGTCAGCTGGATGGTAGTGGTTTCCTCTTGATTCTATACTCTGAGCTGAACCCCGATCTCCCAGCCCCCATCACGGCCCTCACTCAGACTTTAAATGCATTCCCCCTAATGTGGTTGGGCTCCATAGCTTCTATCCGAATCTCTGTTGGGTTCTCTCTACCATCTCTGCAGGGATGTGATTTGGTGTGGTCAGCCTTCAACCACAGGAAAGGCACTGTGGCAAGCTGGCAGGGAAGATGAGGTCTGCCTGAGAGGGAGCTATCAGACACCCCTAGCCTCCTGCTAGGGACTCCATGCCCTTGCCAACTTCTCTTCCCAGGCTCCAGTAACCTGCTCTGGCAGGTGTCCAAATTCTGGGATTTTTAAATTTCTCATCACCTTCCTCTCTATACATAAAGACAAGAGGATTATTTATCCCCGCCTCCTGTTGAACATATCATCCCTTCCCTTGGAGCTGTCTCCTCTGTTTCCTCAGGAGTGTGGCTATCAACACTCACCCAACTCCTCTTCCCCCTACTCCGTGCCCTTGTGAACCCATTAATCCCTATGTGATGTTGAGCATCTCATTGGCCTCTCCCAGTTAGTCCTCAAGTTCATTCCCTTCCCAAATACAGCAGGGGAGGGAGCTCCTGTCTCCATCCTTTGGTAGCAGGAGAAAGAGGAATCCTGTTCCTGTCTCCACCTTGGCAGGTGTCAACCCCGCACAGCTGACTGTAAGGCATCTTTGTGTCCAGCCCTTACAGTACAGCCCTGTACCATGTACCACAATGGGAACCCTTCGCAGACCCAGCCCTGTTCCCTTTGGTAGCACATGTCTCCAAGGAGCATAAATGTCACCAGGGAGACATGATGCCAATCTTAGCTTTTCACTCAACAGCATTCTGATTCCAGCTCACCCTGCAACTGAAACTATCCTACTAAACTGTACCTGTTAGTTACATCAGTGTCTCAGGCAGATATCTCTGTACGTCTTTGTCCTGACCGCTGTCTCCCACGGGAAACTCAGGGGCTTTGATTGACAGACTTGGATCTGCCTTATCTCTCACTCTTTTCCCTTAGCTGTGGGATGCTGGGTTAAGTCATTATCACTCTCTGGTCTTCACATATAAAAATGACAATAATGTCTGTTTTCAATGCCTTCAGAAGCAGGAGAATCCTGAGGTAGAATCTGTGGTCAGGGCTTTGCTTTCCTAGTCTAGAGCTTTTTTTCTCAGAAATCTAGAGCACCCCCCCCCCACACACACGACCAAGTGTGGCCAACCTTGAAACACGACTACAAATAATTATTCAGATGCAGAATTACTCCTGGCTTGGCTTGCCCAGCTGAGAGGAACAAAGTGATGATGGGACGGGGGAGTAGCTGGGGTCTGGGGGCTGGGGTTTACCTTACGCCCTGTGCGTGTCCACACCTCTCCCTTTAAACAGACTTGCTGGAAGCTGTTAAATGAGCCACAGCTGGAATGTGGGCACACCTATCCACTGTGGGTTGTGATGGACAAGACAAACTGGATAGAGGGTTCCAGTGTCTCGTTTTCTCCTGAGGTTTGCACCTCAGGCTTCTTTCTAGTGGGGAGCTTGGATGGAAGGGGTGTTAGCGAGCTCCTGTGGCACCTGCCTGCGGCTATCAGGACTGACTTCCCCACAGCCACAGATGGAAGGGATGACTGGGGCTTACTCATTCAGGGTTAGCCTGAGAACACAAGGGCCCTCTCGCATGCCACTGTAAAGAGGGCCTCGGAGAGATCAACAAACCCATGCTCCTGAGGTGGGTTCCTGACAGGGCTGAGGCTGATGGCTTGCAAAAATAAAGGCGACTCCCTGAACCTGCTATGGCAGGTACAGTATCCACAAACCCATTTTCTTTCCCTGTAGTAGCTCAGGCTTTTGGTGAGGAGAGAGTATGCTTAGCTCAGGGTTCCTTTAAAGCTCCAGGGACAGCCAGCCATATTGAATGAACAGAGAGGTACCAGCAGGGCTTCCTCAACATCCTTCCCTCTAAAAACCAAAGCGACCAGCAAACAAAAGCATTCCTCTGAAGCGAGGCATCATGGGAGAACTCGAGGCAGGAGCTTTGCGGGAGTCCGGCCTCCCTAGGGATGCTTTCTGTCCTCAGATCCCACATCTGAAAATCGCTTCATGGTGAGCAAACTCACCTGGGTACCCTGGCGTACAGACTACCTTATATGGTTTCCTACTCTCACTATTAAAAGCCCTGACCGTCACCATGTACCGGCTATGCGGTCTTGAACATATACACAATTTCAAGATATATGCAATACCTAGAGCTCAGTTTCCTCATCTGTGAAATGGGGCATTTCCTACTCAGAAAATACGTATTGAGGGTTTATTTTAACCAGGCATTGGCTCAGTAGGGGTGACCAGTCAAATCTGCCCCACCGCTAATGCCCAGCCAAGCTAAGGGCTAACTGCCACTTAGTCGCTCACTCCACTCACCACTAACACCCCTTTGGAGGTTAAACATTACTGTGAGTATTGGTGATTCAAAAATAAAAGCTATTTTCTCATCTGTGGAGTATAACTGTACAGAAATCATAGAGATGAGACTCAACGAGACAAAGGGATTACGTCTCGCTGCAAGTGTGCCCAGAGTGTGCATTCTAGTCAGCATCAGCCCCGTGTTTCCATGCAGACAGCACCTGAGATCTCCGCTCTGGTCCCAGCTACGACCCATGGGCATGGGGTTTTCCTGCTCTGTGCTACAGCAGACATGTGGGAAGTGGGTGAAGCCAGCCTCACTAGGTGGTTGGCACTACACAGACACTAAAATGCCATTTTCCTATGGTCCCGTCTGCAATGGCTGTACCGAGTGAAAGCTAACGATGAGACTTGTCTCTTTCCTAGACCGTCAGCCCCTTGCTGCCCCCAACTCAACAATAACTATAACCCCGACACACAGATGTAAACTTTAGCATTCATCATCCCTGTGTGTCCCAGAAAATCTATTTCCAATCACTGAGAAACTGATTTCATTTCAATAAAAGGTGTTCAATAAATACTGGTAGAAGTAAAGGCATGGGAAAGGCATTTGGATGCTAACAGCAAGTCGACAGGAAAGCAGGCATCCGGGCACTCTGCTGTATAGAAATGTCTGCTCTGGGTGTCGGCAAGATGTCTCAGCAGGCGCTCAACCCTCAGAACTTCCACAAAGGTGGAAGGAGAGAACCAACTCCTCCGCAAAGTTGTTCTTTGACCTGTACATGGTTTTTGGTATATGCACACGCGCACACGCACACAGACACACACATACATGCAATAACAATGACAGTGATAATGAATTTAGAAAGGCCTGCTATGCAGCTCTCTCTCTAAAGACAAAGTCCTTCTGCTGCTTCTTCCAGCACCCTCCACGAGCAGGGCACTACCCCAGGTTCCTGGGCTATTTGGGGGAAATGAGAGATTTCAATTCCTGCCTTCCTCCTCCACACGTTTATAGTTAAAAAGCTAGGAAAGAAGTGAGGCTATATATAAGTTACAAAGATACATTTGGCCAAAAAGAGAAGTATTAAACAGGAACCAATCACAGGGGCTGCCGGCAAGCGGTGGTGGGAGGCCACGTTTGGTGAGTTGCTAGGAAGGCTTCTCTGGGGAAGGATGGCCGCTGAGATGAGAGAGCAGCATCCAGCTGTGAGGGGAGATGGAGGAGCATGGGAGCAGGGGTGAGGTACCTATAGGCATGTTTGTATGGATCTGGAGAGGAGGAAGCTCACAGCAGAGCACAGGATGGCTGGACAAGGTGGGGACAGCCAGACATGCACGGCAGGGGGGACCCAGGCAAGGAGCTTGACCCAGTTTGGGGGTTGGGCAGGAAACACAGTCTGTATGTTTCATAGCAGAGACTGAAGGACTTCTGGCATTCTGGCTGGATCTACTGGCCAGACTATGGCGCTCGCCCCTGTCATTTCTCAGGTGCATTTGGTGACCCTTCATTCTCGGACTAGGATCAATTTCTTCTCATAACCACCGAGTACCTTCTGGAAAGCTATACCCTGTCTCCTTATTTGTTCAGGTGCTCTGTGACTTTCTGAGAGGCTGTAGGACAGTAGTTTCGCAATCTGTGGGTCCTGCCTCCCACGGGGGTCATATAGCAGATATTTATATTATGACTCAGAATAGTAGAAAATTACAATTAAGAGTAGCAGTGAAATCACTTTATGGTTGTAGGGATCACCGCAACGTGAGGATCTGGCTTCAAGAGTCGAAGTGGTTGAGAACCACTGCTTTAGGGATTTAAAAGCTGGCCTTTGAGAAGCTCCCACTGTATGACTGAATTCCCAGGGAGGCCCCCAAACCCAGCAGGCCCTTTTTTTCTCTGGCTTTTGCTGTGCTCTGTGGTCCTGATGCGGTCTGGTTTAACTCAGAGTTTGCCCGGGGGCCTCACACTAGGTGTGAGGAGCATGTAGCATCTCAGTCACAAGTCTGGACAGCTGTTGTCACGCTCCTTTCTCCTCCCGCCACGGGGTCAGACGCATTCTTTCCCAAGTCCCGTCTCCTCCAAAGCCATGCCACAAATAGCCCCAAGCGCTTTTTTAGGTTCTTGGTATAAGCAAAGATTAAGAAGTGTTTGGCTGAGCAGAAATGCTGAGAGCGACCGGGGCATGCTTTCCTTAGATGACCTTTGAACTTCTTCCCAACTTAAGGATGCGAAGTAATCTTCACTTTCACATCAATTCAAGATGTTGTCCTTTCAGGGCTCATCAGCAGGCAGGACGCTGCTGGCTGCCTTGTCTCCACCACTTCCCGAACTTAACCATAGGTCTTCGCTGTGCACGTCTGTCCCACCCTCCCAGGCAAACCATCTCGAAATGACTCACTTCTCAATAAAGATTTCAAAACAGCTTTCCCGAGATGCACTCCTCCGACTGCACAGCCCCTAGCTTCAGCACATTCCCAGGTAAGCGCCCAACTCTCTCAAAGTTGGTCAGTGTTTGACAGGTGAGGAACCTCACTAAGAGTGCTTTTCGCTGTCAATGCCTACGTCTCAACTCACCTACTCAGTACTTCGCAGCTACTGATCCGCTGTACAGCTCACAGATTTCTCCATTCTCATCATCCATTGATGCAGAGTCATAAAATACGTGGTCTCTGATACCTGGCCTCTTTGACCTGGTGTGCTTTTAAGACCCATCTATGTATGCTGTAGCATGTAACAGTAGTATGTTCATTTTTATGGCTGAATTCCTTTCTATGGCCACATCACAAAAGTAACAGTAGTATGTTCATTTTTATGGCTGAATTCCTTTCTATGGCCACATCACAAAAGTAACAGTAGTATGTCCATTTTTATGGCTGAATTTCTTTCTATGGCCACATCACAAAAGTTTATCCATTCAAGCATTGACGGATGTTGGCGCTGTTCACTCTTTTTGGCTGATGTGAAGAACGCTGCCATAAACATCACACACACAGTCTTTGCAGACAAAAGGTTTTACTTCTCCTCAGAAATTATTTACATTTTTTTTCTTTGAGTAAACTTTTCCCAATGATAAGACAGTAATAACCATCGTCACAACAACCAAATTATAGTGCGATTTTGCAGCAACTTCCGCCGAGGAGGGAGGTTCATAACACTCAGGAGGTGATCAAAACTTACGTGTCTGAGAATTGAAGTGCACAAGATTCACAAGGCCCCTCCCCAAGGCTAAACAAGCAACATAGTGGCTGACGAGTGGAGACACGGTGATGGCCCAGCCTCCTGCCAGTTGTACTTTGGGCTGTCACCCGGGTTAGGGTAGGCTTTCCGACGACGCAGCTGCTCCAAATCATCCATATTTCTCTTACCCCTCACTCATGCTCTATACATGAGAACAGACCCATTGCTTCGCCAAGTTGGACTTTGGTAGAATGATTCTGTTCAGCGGACATTGGTGTCCTATCTGAAGCGAGTAGATGTTTTGTCTATGTTCCCCCAGGGATAATGGTCATAACCTGTGCTTGTCATTCACTGTTAGGAGTAGTGGTAAGTCTATCTCACTGCTTCCTCAGACCACAGGCCAAAACAACACAGGATATCCTTCTCTGCAGAGAAGGAACCCAAGACTGGTGTAACCCAGTGACAGAGGACAGAGGCATACTCTATGCCTTTCCTATTTGGCCCTGCTAAGCAAATGTGGATCACTCTAAATGATATTTGTCTTAACAGAACCAAATATGAAAAAACATAAAATCAGACCCTGAAAAACTGCTTCTGCAGGGTCCCATACCCATGAGCCTTACGCTCCCCATTTGAGATCCACTCATCTAGAAGGTGCTGCTCTCCTTCAGAACTTGCGTCCCAAGTTCCCCCTTGTTCCCAATGACCCAACTTCAGGACAGGAAAGCACCACAGCAAAGACACGCATGCAACCACAGATGACGATGCTTAGGTCTGTCCTAGCACTGTGGCAAAGCCCTGGGGCCTGGTATCCACACTGACTTGTATGAGAGAAACCCTGACAAACAGTTAAAGGGAATTCAGTCTTTACCCGAATCTCCTGCGTTACACTCACTTCCAGGAAGACCACAGTAGCTCTTTGTTCTGCATGTGGGAAGATCTCAGGGAGACTGGGGACGGTCCTGCAGCCAAGGTATTTTGACTCTAAGCTCATCTTGACTTCTACCAACTCTCAGGTTTTTTGTTCTATCTGTTCAGTAGATTTTATATAGCAAGTCATACAGGAACTACATTGCCTAAGATAGGAATTTGCTTTTATGGAGCAGGAGCCAGGGAAGGGTGGAGCTGTAGAAAGGAGGGGTGGTGAAGAGAGGTAGCTGTCAGATATATGGTCACATGGTACTTATTGACAGGGATACGTTCTAAGAGGTCCATCCCTGAGTGACTTTTGGATATATAATATAGTAGCCTACTGTGCCTTGGGCTATAAGGATCAACACAACACAGGATTCAAACAAACACAAAAGAAAATAATGCAGTCAAGAGATGCAATAAACATGAGCTGTGTGAGGCTCTCCTGGCCCGACACAGTGTAGCATTTTCTTGTAAACCTTATGAAATAAGTACAAGGGCTACACATTGAACATGTGACAACAGTGAATATACATCCTTGCACATTTATTGGTTATCGTTATCAAGTATAATAAAGTCCACATAGTGCATGTGCCACTTCCCACACAACTGCATAAACTTCCAGGCGACTTTGCTTACACGAGCAGCAAGCATCCCGCAAACACCTGGATGACAGACACGTCACTCCTCCACACACTGGAAGCTCCAACTAGACGACAGCCATTTTTCAGCTGCATTATGATGGCGTGGCACCACTATCCTATAAGAAAGTGCTTTCTTATAGAAAGCATGTGGTTATAACTACATTTCTTCTTACGGTGCATTTATTTTCCCCCTTAATTTTTTTCATTAGCAAGAATAGGAAAACTGTAAGTTTACTCAAGGTCTCCTCCGGGTCATCTGACCATCTGAATACCACGTGAGACAAATGGATACATTAAGAGGACTGTGCGGTGGAACAGTAAAACAGAAGACTAAAGAATCACCTAGCGGTGACTCCAGCATCTATGGCTGGTGTCAAATAAGAGAGTGAATCCTCATCATTATATTTTAATTATTATATTATAATTATTATATTATAATCCTCACTATTATTGCTTTCTTATTTTCCCTAAAGTTAATCTGCCAGGCTCAACAGTCTTCCCAGTGCGTTAGTGGTAAATGAAGACATGTACAGGGCGACAAAATCCTTGAGAGGCTGTATTCCAGCTTCTGAGTTGCCGTCCACCAGACTAAGGTCCTGCTGACTGGTTTCAGCTCTCCTAAAGATGAGCGGATGTCGGAGGGTGAGGGGCAAGGCTCCGGCAAGAGGCTCTGGTTTCCAGACCATTAATGATGTCTGAGCCCTTGACACCTTTAGGGTGGCGACCACAGACAAGCCACTTAGCAGTTCTCAGCCTCTCTTTCTTGTGACATAAAGGGAATCTCCCAGGGTTAGCTCTCTGTGTGAGCAATGTTCATACTTTACATATGGGCACCCCAAGTAGCAAGCCGGCTGTGTTCGCTGACTCGGTGCTGAGGGTGACTTTGTGGAATTCTGGCCAACACACAGTCAATGCAAGAATGAGGATCAGCTCTGTGATTTAAGGACTTCAGGATGACTGGGGTGAAGGGAAAGAATCTGCACCCCTTATTTGGAAACTAGCAGAGAGCCGGGTAATAGCTCAGGACTCATCTGCCCCAAACTCATAAACTCAGATTTCTGTCTGAGTCTCTGAGCATCACAAGGATTTAGAAAGGGGAGTACTTAGATTTTAAAGATCATCTGTCTCTTTCTGTATCCTCCCTCAACCCATCATGGATCTTTACTTTAAATGAATTCTGACTTGAAAATCTTAAGTTATAAATCAGATAAAACCAGGCCTGTCTCCTTGAAGAAGGAGCCCAGGAGAATGGGAAGTTTGACAGCTAGAATTTTCCTCCTGCCCTTTCTCTGTGACCCCGAAAGGATACGGGGCCCCCCAAAGAATTACACCACCACCACTTCAGCCCCAGACCCTCACAATTTTTGTTTCCACACTTAAGAGGTAAAAGCCTTCGGAGAGTAAATGAACGAAGTTATAAGTAGTAGAACCCCCTAAGAACAACTATAAATCCCCCATAGTTCCCTACCTGGGGAGCCCATGATCCACGGGAACTTGCCTTGGTCTACTTCCTGTATCCCTAGCACACAGCATGCAAGACATGTGTGTGTGTGGGGGGGGGACGCTTGTCTAGGTGGATAAGGAGGACACCACAAATATTAGCTGGTTTCAATACTAAAATGGGACATTCGTACTTTGTATGTAAATTCTGGCTCCTGGTAATGCACTTCTGAAATCTCGAGTTAGGGACACTTGAGTGCTACCTCACGGCACCTTCATGCATGACAATTACAGGTAACTCTACAATCACAGTCACAGGTCTCATTCTCCTCATGTTTGGGATCATTTCAATTATATTTCTTAAAATAAAAAAGTGAGGGTCTGGTAACACATCCCTATGGTAGAATATGTGTTTAGTTTGTGTGAGACTCTGAGTCTGATTTCCTAAGCACTAAAACCAATTATAACTTAAAAAAAAAATCACCCTGGTCTTTCTTTCTTCTCTTACTTATCTATTTTCTCTTTGTCCTTTGGCAATGATGGAAGAAGCATCCTTCGTAGATGCCTTCACCTTTCTAGTTCAAACTTGGCTTTCACCTCTACCATTCCAGAAGGTCAGATCCCGCCCCCACTCACCAGATGACAGAAGCTGAGGAACTGTTTCTTAGTTTTATGGTTACCATTGATGTTCAGATGTGTACACCACTACTGGTCTAAATTATCCCCTACAAAACAGTTACCTTTAGAACGTCCTGTTGGACCTTGAATCATCTTTAAAAAGAGGATTATCCCTTGGCTTTCACCTGCTTCGAGCCTTCTGTCCAGCATGCTAGGGCTCAGACAACCCTATCTCCTTCACCATACTCTATAGCTTACTCTCATGCTTCAAATGCAGCTGCTTGGAGGAATTTGGGGAGTCCTGGAAGAGGTGGTTTTGGCTTCTGCATAGTCACCCTCGTCCGGGGATGGGGAAGGACCCAAATGTCTACTGTCTAGAAATATGCTCAGTGCTGCCCTCTTTCTGGGGCTCAGGGTACTGGTTTATCCCCGTTCTCTTTTCCAGGATGACCAAAGCACCTCAGATGATGCTATAGCTAGGTGGAAAAGCCATGGGTCAAATAATCTTTCTCTTGAGCAGAAATACAGGCATACACAGACAGACACTCCTGGACTAAGGACTTCCCTGTGACTGGCCTACGCTGGCTACCAAAAGCCCACCTAGCTTCTTCAGGCGAGGTGGGTAGAAGCCTTGTCTGACTGGCACAAGAAGCTCCATGTCCCCAGGCTCCCTATGGCCAGTCTCACAGGCCATGTCCCTCAAGCCAGCAAACCTAGCCCATTTCCTTTGATTATCCCCTACTTTGGGACATTCATGTATATAAGATACACACACAGAGAAAGAAAAAAATCCATCCACATATAATCATAGATATCCTGGCATCTGCACTGATATTTCTCTGCACGCAAACACACAATGATACCCATAAACATGCACAGACACATATACTGACACATAGGCACATGCATGCTCACAATGAAATACACACACACACACACACACACACACACACACACACACACGAATAGATCTTCCCAGACATACGACCACTTACAGACAGACACAGACAGACTCAGTAAGGACACACACAAACTCCCTCCCTGGAAAAATAGATTGTGCATAAGGTGGACACTCTTAGGAAGGTTATGAAGAGAGTCTTGGGCTGAAGAAATAGTTCAATGGTCAAGAGAGTGTATACTCTTGCAGAGGAGCTGGGTTCAATTCCCAGCCCCCAGGCTGGACATCCCATAACCTCCTGATGTGTCTGGTCTCCAAGGGGCGCCTGCATTCTTTTTAGACACATAAATAAGAAAAACAAAAATAAATCTTTAAAAAAAAAGAAGGGAGTTTTAAAAATGACTTCTTAAGCATCTTTTCTTAAAACTCTGGCTACCTCCCTAGCCAGGGCTCCAGCTTGCATTCACGCTTGGATCCCCTCCTTTGCTCTCTCCCCAGCAGTCCACTAGAAAATGCCTCCATATTCTCAGAAAGGCCATGTGGACTCTACCTAATCCCACCTCTAGACTCCCTACACTGACCAGTCCAGATCCATCTGCAGTCACCCTGCTGGGGGGGCTTAGTCATTTCACACTCACCCCGACTTCTGCATTCAGAAGGGAGTGGGATAGAGATTAGCTTTAACTGCTGACTCTGTCCCTCACAAGCCCAAACTCCTAAATCCGGCAGAACCTTAACCAAGAGGCATTACTATCTCATCCAGGCCAAAACGAATGCCTCTCTGGCACCACTGACTCCTACCTTTGCTCTGGCCTGGCACCTCCATTACCACCTCTGGGGATAAAGTCACTGCTGGACACCAGGTACCCACCTGTGATCTACACTTTCCACTTATGTCACCCAGACCTCCAGCACATTTTTGAGAATAGTGCTGTCATTATCTTCCTTTCTGGGAGGTGGACTGAGGCTCAGAGGGGACACAGAACTTGCCCGAAGTTGTACAACAAGGAATCTCCCAGGACTTTTCTATCTTGGTCTTTTGTAAATTCCACATCACAGATCTGACGGTCTTTAGTATGGCTACAGGACCAACCGACTAAGACGAGCGTCCCCCCGGATTTCAGGAGGCTGTGGGGGAGATAATAGGGCACACATGTTGTGCATACCACTGCCTGTCACTGCTAGAGAGCCTTCCTAATGCCTTGGAGAACGAGGCATTCCGGGCTAACCGATCATGTGAAATTCTGGCAATAAATGAAAAAAATAAA
Source organism: Microtus oregoni (assembly GCF_018167655.1). NCBI lineage: Eukaryota > Metazoa > Chordata > Mammalia > Rodentia > Cricetidae > Microtus > Microtus oregoni. The sequence goes on from NW_024543086.1 coordinate 12,959,963, forward strand.
CACAGGAGTTGAGGATATAATTCAGCTAACCTCACTCCCAAATGAGGCGGATTCCAGATAGAAAGCAGATTTTCATATTTACTGTATGTGACAGCTGTAGGCATTAAATGAATCACCTGTCTATCTCCGTCGCCTTGTTCCTCCTGTGCTGAATGTATCTATCCCTGGGGTTGTCTGTCTTCCCATTCCAGGAAGACAGATCAGGGTAGTTTCAATTATTAATTCCGTGTTTGGATCACAGTAACACCAGTTCCAGTTCACTGACCTGCAGTGCCTATTGATTGAAGTGATGAATTATCTACACTGCAATGTATTATTAACTTTATTTTGTCTCTTATTCCTTCTGCATTCATGCATCAAAATAACAAAGCACCATTCACTGGCTAAAAGGACCCATTTCCCTTCTCACATTTCCCAGGAGGGGGCCGCTGACACACCCAGGGAGGTAATTACACAGAGCTAGGGATGGGGGCTGGCTATTTAGTATCTATGAATTCTTTATCTCAGCTGAGAATAGAGGGGAGAGGGTGAGATCTGAGTGGAGAGCAAAGGGGCCCTGCGGGGGCAGTTAATGAAGGCAAGTGAGAAGTGGAATCCAGAAGAGTCGCCAGGAATGAAATAACCTCCACCTAAACCCTGAGCTTCCTGGAGACGTTGGTTATTGCAGTAACAGGAGAGGTAAGGATGTTGGAGCACAATCAAGGGAGGGGCACCTTGCCGAAAGTTGTTACAACCTCCCTTGGTCTGTTCTGCTTGCTGCTGTATCCCTGGAATACCTTCTGATGCTCCCTGGATGCAGTCTGGCATAACCTTAATCAAAATGCATTATCTTGTCCCGGCTAAGAACAGAGGCCAGGCCAACCCCACAAGTCTCTCTCCGTGGCATATGAGTCAAAGGCAAAGGGAAGGAAATGGGGATAAAGGGGTGCCCCCATTCCGCAGCACTATTGTCTGGGTGTGACTGTTGAGCCAGCCACTCTCAATACACTCAGAAGTGGACTGGCTCCTACAAGCCTTTCTTCTGCACCTTCCCTTTCAGTTTCGACACCCTGCCCCACATGCTTTCAATACAATCCTTTATTTAATGAATTAGACGTGGGAGTATTTTGTTACAATCAGCTGGACAACCCCGGCAGAGCAGCTAAAGGTCTAGGTTTTATTCTGTCACTGAGGCATGGAGGGAGGGGCTGTAGATAGATCTTACCTACAGTTCCTTTGATAGTCATAGTCTCCTAAATGGAGAGAACGGGTGGGGGCTGGGAAAGTGAGCGGCGCTGTATTGACTTGCTTCTACTCCATTTTCAGCTGGAGCTGAACCTAACCTCCCAGCTTCCTCCAAAATTCCTGTCAGGGCAACTCCCAAAGCCAGACAGTCTGAAGAGAAGCAACACAAAAAGGAAGATCTCAGCATGTACTGCCCCGGGGTCAAACGCCCATCTATGAGCCAAACCCTAAGAGGAAAGGCGAGACTCCCAAAGACCTCCCAGCTTGATGGAGAAGAAACTCCTCTAAACGCGCAAGTTTCCATGCGTGGATGGCTGGAGCATCACACGGGCCTCATTCCTAGCTCCATCCGTAAGTGCCGCGCCTCAGACTGCTCCCGTGTGGGACTCATGGCGCACACACTAACCTGGCACAGAGCATCTGCCACCTAAAGGCTCAGACATCAGCACTTTGGGCCTTTTCTTCCCCCCTGAGCAGGCCCCATTTGTGAGGCCTAGAGATAGACAGGAACTGATAGAATCTAGTTTTACCTATCAACTCAGACCCTTAGTGAGAAGTAGAACATGGCTCAGCTATGCCCGAGAAATGATTCTCTTTCCAGAACTTTGCCAAATAAGGAGAGGAGGATCAGAAAACCGCCGTGATTAGATTATGTGGAAGAGGGTCAAAGATTAAAAATCCGCTGCCTCTCATTATTAGAAGAGGGATGACAGATTCAGACCAGAGCACAAAAGAAAATACATTATTTCAAAACAGGATATGAAATCCAGTCCCAGGCGATTAGTCTCTGTTAAGTAAATTTACTATCTAATCTTTTAACTGTCTCCCGAAATTGCTGGTCCAAGATTCTCTCCCTGGGTTGAAAGCTTAACCTTGGAGGCCGGGTGGGGGTGGGGTGGGTGAGTGCCATCTACTCGGGGCTCTGTCAGCATGTCAATAGAATGAGGGGGTCACAGCTAACAGGAATAGGGACCTAGGGGTGGCTGGAGCAAAAGGGCCTGCCGGCAAAATGCACCTTGTAATAAAAACAGGATGTGTGCACCACGGAGCAACTCAACTGCCGGATGGACAGGATTGGAGGATGGGGAAACCAGCCAGGCATTGGTTTCCCAGGCATCAAAGAGGACACAATTCTTCAACATCACTTTAGGCTCATGGTGGGGAAAAAACAGAACTGTAGTCTTTTTGACTCAGCCCCGAGGGGCTCACATGCCAAAGAACCCCAAGCTCTGGATTTGTGTTCAAACCAGATCAACCTTCAATGCTTTGACTTTAAAGGAAAGCTGCTATGCAGGCCAAATACCACAGGCCTGCTTGGGGCCCAGAGAGGACGGGATGTGCCTTTGGAGGCCAGACAAGCTCACAGCACCATCCAAGCAGAGAAAAAAACAAAGAGGGATCAGGACACAATGAACAACAGGATCTACTTCCCAGCGTCTTTCTTGGCTTGGGCACCACGGTCAACATGGAACAGGAGTCCCACGAATCCCAAGCACTTCCTTCCCTCCTGTCACACAGGAGGAACTCTTTTTGCCCTCAGCTCAGTATTTTCTCTTTGTCTGTTTAGTCTAAAAGGCTGAACTGTGGCAACAAAGCAAGTTCTCTCCAAGAATGAGTTTTGCAGAGAACGCGCTTCAGATGAGCGCAGTGTACACAGCGCACTCCGCACAGCCTGCAGAATGGGACATGTGTTCAATTCGAGGGGGCTGGGCTCCCCCAAGGAATCCAGAGGCCCTCTGTTTGTGTGATTTATCCCTCCTGGAAAATCCAAACATACAGATGTGCCCGCTGCTGTGAAAGCAAGGACCAGCTCAACACAAAGCTCACACAAGCCACGCACCCTCCCACAGGCTCTCTCAATGTGAGCATCCTTTGTGGGATTCAACCAAGGCAGAAGAAAGGAGGTGCACACAGCTCTGCTGGGGATCAGCGGGCATATTTTCTCTCTCTAGCCTTATGAGCTCTGAAAAAGACAGAATGGGGATCCAAAGGTCTCCCCGAGCTCCTGGGATTTCAGAACCGCATAATGTCCATGTGTTCAAGAAGCAACAACAGAACTGCGAGGCTCCACCCTGTGGAGAACGGGCCCCGCCCTGAGAAGATTCTAATCCAAGTGCTTTTTTATCTTGGAGCCGTCTATTTCGGTGAGGTTTTATTCTGATACAGTCAGGAAGAACTAGACCAGCTCTGCATGCCTTTCACATTCCAGCCCCCACACTCCTTCCTCCTCACCCAAAATGTACCGTGGAGCAGTGCCCAGGCTTGGAGACTTGCGCGAATTGATGGAAATGGCAGGCTAAGAAATGAGTTAAATGTTCATGCATGTTCCAACACATCTGAGGTGAAGGCTGCTCCCAAGACTAGGTATAAGCCGAGGGCTCAGAAGGCATGACTTCATCAAAGGCCTCCAAACTGGCTTGTGAAACAAAAGCTTCTCCTTCCATCCCTGAATGTTATCAACAAAGTCTGAGCTTTAGGGACTTGAAGTCATTGGCCAGAGTGAGGATTAGAACCAAGGACTGTCTTCCTGGCTCCTGTAGTACTTTCTGACTGATGCAATGCAGAAAGGCTTCAAAAAGATCCCCAAATGTTCTGTAGCCTTTGATCCAGGGTTACAAGGCCATGGACTGAAAGGAACCATCATGAAGGCAGAGGCGCACTGTTACCCTATTGATGCCTGCAGAAATTTCAGAGAAAACAAGCCAACAAACATGTTAGTGGCCACTTAAATGCAATGGATTTTGCCGTCATTGAAACCGCTGGGCCAGGAGCTATTTACTGGCATGGGGAAATGTTTGTGATGCCACAAAAGAAATGAGTATGAACCTAAAAGTTCACCCAAAGTAATGGTTATAACTGAGTGTGGGGGACACCCCTGTAATTCCAGCATCTGGGTGGTAGAGACAGGAAAAGCGGGAGTTTTCAAATCCCGGGGTTCACTATGGTGAGACCCTATCTCAAAACAAGTGAGAGAACAAACCAGGAAACAAATAACCAAGCAAAAAGCCAACTGGGAGAAAACGGACACAGGACTTCTTCATTTTATTATGTTCAATTTTGCTAGAAAGACATTAGTTGGTAAAGCAGCAACTTTCAACCTGTGAGCCGACCCTTTCACAGGGGTCTCATATCAAATATCCTGCATATCAGATATTGACACTACGATTCCTAACAGTAGCAAAATTACAGTTATGAAGTAGCAACAGTTTCTAGTCTTATGGCTGGGAGTCACCACAACACGAGAAACTGTATTAAAGGGCCCGCAGCCCTAGGAAGAGAACCACTGGGGCAAAAGAAAGCAACTTTCAGCAGTGGTGTGCAGGGCACTGTTTAGAAGCTGTCGCAGTATCTAATTTTTGTCTTTATGAAAGAGACACTGCTATGAGACATGAGTTACTTGGCAAATGTTTATCCATGCACACATGATCTGAACTGCAAAGTGGGTTTTTTTTTCATACATGAGCATACAGTGAGGTGCATCTAGCCAGGGTCTAACACAAGATCAGATTTTGGTAACTAGGAAGGGTTAAGGCAGGCAGGGATAGGGTCTGAAAAAAAACGGAACAGACAGAAGAGGGAAGAGGGTGCCGAGGGCAGAGGCATCAGAGAAAGAGGCAGTATGCCCAGCATGTGCCAAGGCGGACATGCGTGTTGCATGCACGGAACCTTTCTCATGCCCATCAAAATAAATAAAATAAAATGATACAAACGCTCAGCCAGCGGCACTGAGAGCAGATACAATCAGCAGGCACTGATCTCACCAGCACTCCTGACTTCGGTCACTGTAGAGCAAGCTGAAGAGGTTATCCGGGACCGCAGGCACTGGGGCCCACTCCCCTTCCCTGCCCTTTACTATAATAACCTTAAGTCTTAATTTCTCGTGCGATCAATAACTCCATGCCTGGATTCTGAAATACATCATCTGTTCTCATACTCCTCTGATAAATGGTTTGAATCAATGTCAGGCGTATTCTTCTTAGGGCTCTGGCTTATTGTATCAAAGACATCTGCTTCTCAAGGATGCTTCTCAGACCCTGGATATTTAAGGGCCCTCAAGGCGGGAGCAAAGACTGAAGCCCTTTAGCTCTTGAGTGGCAGCCACCGCCCACTCCACGAAATGTGTGTTGCTGGCCCCTTGAGGACATAAACATGCAAGTTGAGCGTAAGTAATAAAGAAATTTCTATCATAATTCGACACCAGCACACCCCTAACATGATATTAATCACCTAGACATACCCTTCCCGTGACCTGCCTGGTTCTGTGATTCTTTTCCTTTTGTCTAATTCTATACACTCTGATACTTTTCAAATACAATTTTGTGCCTGTTGAATCTAATTTGAAATTTGTTTCTATTAACGTCATTTCATCTTTCAAAGCTACTTTATTGTATCTTATAAATGTCTATAGACTGTCTATCATCTGTCCGTGGGGCATTTTAAGATGACTATGATAACAGGAACACACCGTGTATAAATCTGAAATAGCAGGAATGTGAGTGTTTTCACCGCAAGGGAATGGCAAATGATTAAATATATGTTTAACCCTGATGTTGAACGTCACACACCATGTTCACACGTAATACAACAGACATATATTGGACATTACATGGCACTTCACCAGCATATACCATTTTTACATATGTTAAAAAATAAAGAAGAAGTGGGGAAGGGAGAGGGGGAAAGGGGGACGATCTACCTAATTATGTGTGAAGCATTAGAACGTCTGGGCCTGTGGCTCCACGCTTAATCCTAAGGGAGCTGGCTCTGGGGTTTGGCTTTGGACTGAAGCTCCAGTTGAGTGACCCTTCAGAGGATCATCTGGGCCTTCTGAGCATCTATCTGAACTCAGCAGAAAGGAGATCAATGAACTGGAAGGACACAGGGCATTAATCTCATTATTTTGTGCCAAGGGACTCCCAGCTCTAGTGTTTAATATTTAACTAGATTCATCACGTCAAACACACTAATTATCCTCAGTGTACCTACACAGTTTGTAATATACACAACTTCTTGGCCTGTATAACTATAACCGCCAACAGTCAGAGTTTATTTCAAACCATCTCTGCTATAAGAAACTTTGTATAAAGAATGGGGTGGGGAACATGACCACCCTTTGGCCTCATTTCTTTTGAGAAGATATAGTGTTCATTTTTGTTATGTAACTCTTGGAATAATCACATTTGAAGGGCTGGAAGTAACCTCACTGCTGACCTACAGACTTGGTGAATGGATGTCGCGGTCTCAAGCCACCTTGCTATTCCCATTGGAGATGCATCTGAGAGCCAAAAGGTCTGTCTGAACTTTCTGATGCCCACTGTCTCCAGAGAATGCCATCAAAATACCACTATCTGTCCAATAAAGTGCTTTGGCTTGTGGAGATCACACAGTCATCCCCAGATTACCTAAAGCCAGGGATTTCCCTGTCTGGTGCCAATTTATCTTTTCCCATAAATCAAGAGTTGGCTAGTGCCACACTTTTCTTCACCTAATCCTTGCAATCCCTTCCTCGGGAATGATAACATATCTCCTTCATCAGAAATGCCGGGAGTGCTTCATGGGACTCTGATGTCTGGATCCCCTGATGCTAAGATCCTCTGGGGGAGGTGGTCCAGGGTGGTGGAGAAGAGCAAACATCAGTCCCATTCCTTGCTCCACCACCGTTTAGCCGTGGGCAAGTCTGGGTAGCCCACACACTCCATGCATTCGCATCTCTATCTGCAAAGTGGAATTTCCGTAGTGGGACTGGGGTAAAGATTAAATTATAAAGCATTTACACGCTGGGACCACAGCAAAGGTCCGCTGCTCTAAGTATTTACTTAAGGAGGTATAAACAATTTCCAAGAAGTGTTTTGAAGTGGGTAATGTAGGCAAAAACAAACAAACAAAAAAGAGTCATGACAGACAACTTTTTACTTTCTCAAAAGAACCAAATTCTCTAAATTAGAATGGAATTGAAACTACATTAGAACCTGGAGAGCTGGCTCAATGGTTAACATTCCTGTGGCCCTTCCAGAGGACTGGAACTCAGGTCCCAGCATTCACCTTGGGTGGCTCCTAACTACTTGTAATTCCAACTCAAGGGGACCCAACACTTTTTCTTCTGGCCTCCTGGGTACTCACATGAATGTATGCTTGCACACCACACACACACAGACACGCGCGCGTGCGCGCGCGCACATGAAATCTTTTTTTAAAAGACCATGAAAGAAATTAAAAAAAAAAAATCACTTTAAAAAATAATAAGAAATCGAGAAGTTGACAGAGAAAATACCGTAACAAGAAGAGCAGAAATTGTAAAATGCACTTTTAACAAAGTAGACTATGGCTTGACTTTGAAACGAAGTATGACAAAGAGAATGCAAGGTCCCTGTGAGCAGGGGCTGTGAGTGTGGTGTGGGGCTGCCCGGCTTGCCTCATGCAGAGCTCCTCAAATTGCATGCCTTTCCCTAACAAGGGAACTAGCTATTCAATCTGCATTTCCTAAATGAGAACCACTCGCCCCCCCAGAAATGCTCACATTCAATTAAGTCACCTGGCAGGCTTCCTGACAATACTTTCCCTCTCTCTCGGCGACTTTGGCTTTTCACCTTTATTGCCATGGACCACCATGGTGGATGGGGAAGTCGACGTGGCTGTGCAGGGCCCAGCAGAGGAGAAAGCCTGTGGAGAAGGCCTGTGGAACCCTAGGGAGATACCAAGGTGAGACGGGCTTTGGGGCCTAATCACCGCTTGCTGGGAGGTGGGGGGGGGGAGGAATTTACAAAGTTAAGTGGACTTATCAATTCAGGGTTGATTGTTCCTCTGCTGTCATCTAAGTTACTCTTGACCAAAGCTCCACAGTACCGATCATCATGACAGAAAGGCAGGGAAGGAACTCAAACAGGGCAAGAACCTGAAGGCAGGAGCTGAGGGAGAAGCCATGGAGGAATGCTGCTTACCAGCTTACTCAGCCTGCTTTCTTATAGAACCCAGGACCACCAGCCCCGGGGTTAGCACTACCCGCAAGGGACTGGACCTTTCCCATCAGTCACTAGTTAAGAAAATACCCTACAGGCTCACCCGCAGCCTGATTTTACAGAGACATTTTTCCTGTTCTCAGACGACCTTAGCTCTGCCAAGTGGTGATAAAAATCCCACACAGCTGTCTACCCCCATTCTGAACTGTGAGGTCCTTGATAAGACCCTCCCAACTCTGCACAGTTGAGGAGTGGCTATAAAAACTAAATTCCAGAAATTTTCTAGAACCACCACACACAGGAGAGGATAAAGTGGAGAGCAAAGAGAAAGCAGGAATCTTCTGAAACAGCCAAGTCGTCGCGAGATTGACGTCACCTGACTGAGTACTCTCCTCCCGGCTAGACACCTTAATACAATTTCTGTTGCCGCCCTGCTTCTGCACCTGCTGGGGGAGTCCAGCTCTTGGCTGCAGACTAAAGCTGGATTCAAAAGGCCTTGAACTTTGTAAACCACCTGTCCTGGAGGGAAGATCCAATTCTGTCCATGGCTGTCCCCTGAGTTGAGCCAGGAAGCTGCCATCCTGGCTCCCAGGGTTATTCTGCCCATTTTTCTTTACTTCTCACGGTCTTAGGAAACACAAAGAGATCAAACTTCTGCCATCTACAAACTGTCAACGGACAGCAAGCCCGAGGTAGAGACACTGTTTCTGGCAAGTGAAGGCTGAGCCCTGGTGGTTATGAATGAGCCCAAGAGGAAGGAGATTGTGGTGGCTGAAATTGACTGCTGGTTGGCTGGTTGCCTCCCCACTGTTCTCCCCCTCCCACGACTTTTATGGCTGTGCTACCATTTTTGTTTACAAGACCATGTCTGCCCGATTTCCGTTCCTGTGCATGGGTGGGAGGAGCATGTGGTCTTGGGCATAGCCAATCAGAACTTCTTATTCTCTGTCACATGATCACTGTAGATAATGGACAGGACTGTGTCTACAGGATGAGGAAACAAAGATGCTCATCTGGAGTGGGGCTGCTAGGCTGTGATGAGCATTTATACCAGGGGTCTCCCTGGGCACAAATGGGAGACTGGAAGTGTAGGTGTTTGATGCCCTAATTTAATCACGCCTGATTAGATCACAGCAGGCTTTTCAGAACGTAAGCCTATCTTCTTTCTCAAAAGTCAATTTGAGTTTACTGTTCCCTGGGACTTTGTACCAGACAGGATAGAGAAGTACCCCTTTATTCATGAGGAATCTGCTCCAAGACATCCTCCCTGGGGATGCCTGAAGTTATGGGGAGTACCAAACTCTATCCAGGCTGTTTAATCCTCTATACGCATGCCTATGATAAAGTTGAATTCATCAGCTAAACACAGAAGGGGATCATCCACAGTAACAGAGAGAATGTTTCTAACAGAATATTGTATCTCTGTGTGGATGTGATCTCCCTCCTAAAAAAATAGAATATTAATATTGTACAGTACGCTTTCCCTGTTGCCAGCACATGACTGAAACCACAGAAAGCAAAGCCATGGGCAGCGGACTGCTGCAGCCAAGCCTTTCGAATAGCATGCCCTGCCGCACAAAGCAAATGTGACTTTACTACTTTTCATTCAAGATGTGGATAAGGAGTTTTTTCAAAGGAGACACACTCAGTTCAGGTCATGATTGGAATCTTTTTCATGGCATCACTGTTTCCTTTTGATTTCCCCCAATCTACCCTCTGATGGTACTAGACGCCACATGGTTCAAGTCCATAGTATGAGACAAACAGAAAAACAAACAAACTCCATGTGACAGGTAAGGAAATGGGGCAAGAGAGCACAATTGGTCCATCTGAGGCTGGATCCTGGAAGGATCCCCTGCTGGGAGAAGGGCAAGCAAATACCTGGACTGCTGTGGCTGTTTCTTTCCACTTTATCCCAATCCTCCCTGTGGAGACTACAGGCTGGCTCCCAGTCCACACAGCCAGAAAGAGAGGGAGAGTTTCTTTTCTTTTTAGATATTTACTCTAGTTTACGTATATACATGCATGTACATGCTTTTCCCTATATATGTGCACATGTACTGTGTATGTGTCTGGTGCCCTAAGGGTCAGAAGAAGGCATCTGATTCTCTGACACTAGAGTTATGGTGGCTTGAACCACCATGTGGGTGTTGGGGCTTCTGCAGGAGCAACAAATGCTCTTAACCACTGAGCTGTCTCTCCGGTCCATCCCTCTTTCCTTTGTTTGTGGTGTTTTCTAATACTGTAGATAAAGTTTAGGGCCTCACACATGCTAGACAAGTACTCAGCCATATCCCAGACCTCACTGTGCTTTTTGTTCCTGAGACAGGATCTCACTATGTTGTGCGTGCTGAACTTGAACTCACTCTGTATTAAAGGCTCATCTTGGGATTTGTTATCCTCTGGTTTCTACCTGTAATTTCTCTCCTTACATGTGGATGCCAACATCCCTGTCTGGAGAAGACTTTCAACACAGATACCAGCCAGATCACCAATGCGAAGACCCTTGCTCCCCTGTGTTCTTGGGCTGCCCCAACTGCAAACACCTTTCCTTACTGCTTGTTGGACTTTTGCCGACACACTTTATATGAATCTTCTCACTAAAGCAATTCTGTTTCTTTTAGGCAGTAAGCATGGGGTGGTCGGAAAGACTTGGGTTCAACCCGTGACTCCCCTTTTATTATGGTGGCCACCTCCCTGTGATTTGTTTCCTCATATATGAAACGGAGGCCATCAGAACAGAGTTCACAGGGCTTCCACAAATGAATCAGAAGTGGATCGAATACTTTAAAAGAGTTTAGTCAATAATCATAGTGGTACTCGGTGTAATGAAGACATGGCCACAAAGTGAAGACCCTGTGAGCACATCGTTCATTGACCCACTGGTCCCTAGCTGTTTCTGGATTTTTCCTCATCCTTCACTGGCTAGTTCACAACCTGTCTCCTGGCTTACTCTCTACTTCTGTGGAGGATCCCAGCTCCCCGTCTCTGCTCTGGAGGCCACCATCTTGGGTACTGGAGTCTCTCCTGAAGTGTCTATAAATGAGTCAGGCTTACTTCTTGAAGAATGGCTTGCTCCTCTCAGCCACTCCATTTGACTTTCTTCTGTTTGTGCCGAGTTCCCCTGGAGGCCAAGGGCTTTCGGGTCAACCAACTCAGGTCTGAAACCTTTAGTTCTGTGCCAGGTCGTTGTGAACGAGGAACTCAGCCTCAGTCCCTGATTCCTTATCTGGGAACTTAGGGCAATCATAATGTTTGGAGCTCAGGGTGAGAATGCCCTATGGGGTAAGGCACGCAGAGGGGCGCATTCACTAACCTGGTCTACAGAGGAAGCCCGGCCCTTGCTAATGTAATCAGTCTTCTTCCCACAGCACTGAGCTCACTGCCTTCCCTTCTGATTGCTACCCAGAGGCTATTCTCATCTCTGTCTTTTCTTCCACGTCCCACATGCCTGCTCACGGCCACATGGTGGCAGTATATCCATGAGAGAGGAAGCTTCCAGTTGTAGAATAAAGAGATAAAGGTTATTTTCTTCTTAAAATACCATATCCAGATACTTATTTTTAATTTTCCCTTTTGGTGGTGATTGTAGGGGTTTGTTAAATTTTTTCCCCAAAGGCTCCTGATTCTATTTCTGGGAGTTTTCTTCCTGTACATATTGAGCTGAGGTAGAATGAATCAGCCCAGAGCTTCAAGGTGTTATCTTTTGAGGAACGTGGTCTACCCTCACTCCTCTTACTGGAAGAGTTATCTTAACAGCCAGGCTCTAGCAGGAAGCCCACTGCGTGTGATGCCCGTGTTAAGGTGTCAGGAATGCTGATGTCCCTAAGGACATTTTGTCTGGAACTTTACTGGGGATGATAATCCCTGTGTCTTGGACAATCTCCCAGTCCTAAGCAAATATGGATACTTGGACCTTAGGAGATCGCTGCTACACTCCAGCTAACTCCGCGGGTGTGGCTCTCCTGCCTTTCTCAATGACAAGGACACACAATGTGCCCCACAAATTCTCTGTTTGAAAGGACCTCAGACAACATTCTGATTTCAAAGGGTCTGGTGACCAGGATGGGTTTTCCCATCATACTGAGCTGGTGGGGAAAGATCCAGAACTTTGAGTCTTACCCACAACCCTTCCCCCAAGACTCCCTATCTATCTCCTTGTCCCAGAAGGAGAGTGTGTCATGACTTTCTAAACAGTCGCTTGAAAGGACTCCAAGGACACAGTGACCTTGAGCAGGCTGTGAGGAGAGAGAAGATCTCACTTGAAGCAAACTTTCAACCGAGTATTTAGAGGCACAATTAAGGTCCTCTGTGACCCACACGCTGTCTGAATGAGGACATCTTGAATAGAAAGTCGCACAGGTATGCTTTGCCAGGCCAGAATACAATCATCTGGGAAATCCTTAGGGCCAGCAAGCATGCATCAGCGCCAGAGAGGCCTTTCTGGAATGGGCCTCCCAGAGAAAGCAGGGACTTCTCCAGAAACCTCCCCGGTACTCTCCCCACCTCCAACTGCCAGCTGTTTGCCCTCACCTTTCACTTTAGCAAACTTTTCTGCAGGACTCTCGGTGAACAAATCCTGCTGGAGCAAACTCCTGTTCTCCAAAAGAAGGGACATTTACATCTCCACAGCCCTGACCCCAGGAGGCTGCCAAGACACACCGCTGCATTCAGGGGTTTTATGAGAAAGCTCCCCCTGAAAACAGGAAAGCTTTGCAAAACAGAGAGAAAGAATGGCCCTTTGACAAAGCCAGGGGAAGCAGGCAAATCCAGGCATGAATGAATAACCTAAGTATGTATCTTTAAGAAATGATCTTTTGTTGTTGTTTTTGGTCTAAAAAAAAAACTTACAAAACTCCTGTTAGCAAGAAAAACTTTTTAAAAAATGGGCTTTCCAAAACAAACTCTACGGGGAGTAAAAATAACTGCGAAAGGAAGGAACCAGCCCAAGCCATTCTGGAACCAGACAGAATTATGAACTCGACTAGGACAGCAGCGAGGCTTTCCAAGTCTTAGGTGGCCTTTGCACACTTGCCTCCCTCCCTGGGACAGTAAGAGGGGGACGCCGAGGGGTGACAATTCCCAGCTATCTTTCTGCTTCTGCTCCAGTTCCAGGCGTTCTGTGTGTGAGGTGCTACATTCTAAAAGAACTGAGCAACTCTGAGAAGAAGCAAAGATAGAAAAAGCTGGACTTCCACCCACTTCAGACTGAACTCCTAAACTCAGACTTGAAACCTCCCAATCTGGGAAGCACGAAGTGCCAATGTGGCAGACACCACCGTGGAAAAATCCCACACCAGAGTTCTCATGATGGCCTGGGGTCAAAATGCACGTGCGCGAAAATATAACCAACATTTCTACAGCCTACATGCATAAGGTGTATATAAAGCATAAATAAGCCAGGCGGTGGTGGTGGTGCATGCCTTTAGTCCCAGCACTCGGTAGCCAGAGGCAGGCAGATCTCTGTGAGTTTGAGGCCAGCCTGGTCTACAAGAGCTAGTTCCAGGACAGACTCCAAAGCTACAGAGAAACCCTGTCTCTAAAATAATAAAATAAAATAAAATAAAAGCATAAATGAACTATATCTTTATAGACTCCGGCCCTGACCTAAGACAAATCATTATACATATGTAAAAATTCCAAACTATGCCTCCATCACAAATCCCAAACAACTTCCAGTCTCAAGCATTATGGAACAGATAGGAAACACAGAAAAGGAAACCACAGCTCCTGGCCCTGTAGCTACAGGAAAATGGGAGAAACGTAGAAAAGTAGGCTGAAAAAAAATCAACCAGTAAAAGCTGGAGTCTGAGCCCAAGGCTGCCAGAAACCAGAGCTAGACTCTGAACAAACCCTACACTTGCCCCAAGCTCAAGTTCTTCTCTTCCTAAGAAATGAGAGGTCAGGCAGGATGTCCCGAGCTCCCTTTCATCCGATACTTGCAGGAATAAACGCATAGCTGACATGTTAGAGTCACGAGAGGCTAAGCTGAGCAGGCCAGGAGTGGAGACGGGATGTAAGCCCACATCAGAACCTCTCCATGCTACCTCTCCCACTCTTTTAGGGTTCTCGTAAGTGTCCTGTTGTCACACCAAGCTGGTGGACTCTTGACGCATTTCTGCTGAGGATGGGATCGGCGCTGATCTCAGCTAAAGCTGACCACAGACCAGCAGACCACAGGAGTCGGGTTTCTAATTCAGGCGCATCAGGACTTTTGTCCTATGACCTTGCAGTTGCAGTCCAAATCCCTCCTCTGCTCCCTCAGGAACCCAAATGCAAGAGCTCGAGAATGGGACGGGGCAAAAGTCTCCAGCCTTGAGCTCAAAATGTTTATGGAAAGCTTTTATTTTTATGCAAGGTACTTTCTGACTTATTTTCAATGGCTCAGTTCTAGGAAGCTCTCTCGATTTGATTTCTTTCCTGCCTGAGGTCTTCATCCTTCATCCACCTGCTTTCCATCATTACCTGCAGCCCTAAAAACATTAATTTTATTAATGTATATAAAATGGGCTCTTCAGAGCTATCTCCCCCAACTCCCCAAAAAAGTACTTGGGCCCAGAAGGTAATGAAAAGCAGGAGAGAATCTGACATCGCTGCCTCCATTTTGTGTTATCTCCTTTAGCCGAAGCTATGGCGAACTGACTGGTCTTCCTTCACCTTTCCTCTCGATTCACGGTAGAGTCCCAGAACAGTAGACTCACAGAGGTCAGACACTGCACTCTCAAGATGAGAGCAGTCACCCATGAAGGTGAGACCACAGCCTGCAGCAGAAAGAATCCTACAGAAACGAGATGGATCCCATCAAACAATGACAATGATAAAGACTTCCTGGGGCCAAGACCTGTTAGGTAGGACCACATCTTGATCAGGACCCTTTAATTATGCATACCTCTTACCCCGGTTCTTCCTCTACTTAAAGCTCATTTCAGTGACCTGAAGCCAGACTTGGGGTCACCGGTCCCCTTTATCTGTTCCTCTTTGCAGCATGCCTACCCCAACCATTTTCCCTCTTGATTTTCATCATTAAACTTGCCTCTTATTGGAGTATTGGGGCTGAATGGCTGAGGCTAATCTGCGAAGGCTGCTGGAGCCCAGGGTTGTGCCTTGCCAGCTCTGGTTATACAATGAGAACTAAAACTTAACTCAGATCTCCCTATCAACTCAGTGGCCTTCTAGGAAGAGAGCAGACAGCAAGTGTCTATCGGGAGTTGTCATGTTTTTGGGGACACTAAGGAGGGGACTGTGAGAGGTGACAATTCTCAACTGACTTCTACATCAAGCCAAGAGCCAAGACAGTGTCAATGCAAGGAAGAGGGAAGAAGATGCAGAGGGAGGGATCTGGGGAGGCCCTGTCCCTGGTGGGTGGGTCAATACTGATGCCCACCAGCTGACCTCCAAGGCAGCATGTGGAGGCACATTTTGAGGAGGCCTTAGGGCAGAGGCTCTCCCAGCAGAGGGCCTAGAACTACGTCCACAGCTGCATCTGTCTCATGGAGTGAGCACTGGCCCCCGGCGAAGCACATAAGGACATCCCTTCCCTCCGTTTGCCCCCTCTTCATTTTGTGAAAAGGGACCAGGAAGCTTCAGAGAGGTAAAGGGACTCACCCAATGCCACACAGCTACCGCTGCCACAGTAAGATCCTCTCAGGTAGGGTGGGGTTGTCTTCCCAACAAAAACAGGTACATAAGCTAACATTTCTGTGCATGGCTACTATGTGTGAGGATTAACCCAAACTATGGGTTTCATAAAGGCCACTTGAGTACAAAACAGATTCTAGACACATTTCTTATAGTTAAGGGTACCAGGCTCAAGAGCCAGATGTGCTGAGAGAAGAGCTGGAATTCTCCATGGGCATTCCGCTCACAGGGCGCAGGGAGTCAGGCCTGGCCACCAAGGGAGCAGTCCTCCTGCCCCAGGTGAGTTCTATGCTCATTCTAGCCCCCCCCCCCCCAGGAGCCCACGCTGAGTCACTGGGACCAGAAACTGTGGTCGCCCAGTTTGACCATTCTCTCCGGCAGCTGGTCCTGGGAAACGGGGTGCAGTGAGAGCCTTCTGGGGAACGCAGGAAAAGGCTAGCCTTCTCTCCTGGGCTCTACTTGGGTCTCGTGAAAATCTGACTGTTTTCAGGGGTTGCTCATTGATCTACAGGAGAAAGCCCCTTTCTTAGACTAGACTCCGGCTTGTCCTTAACCATGTGACAGCAGCGACTCTCAAACCTGCACACTGCCCTGTGGCGCTGACCTGGCCGATGCCAGCAGTGTCTGACCCAGGAACCTGAGGGATAGAGGTCCTGGGCGACACACTGAAGACTTTCAGGGTCTGGAGCTGCTGCTAAGCAAGCACTCTGTTTTTGTTGCTGTTATTATATTATTAGCATTTCCATTTAAAAGCATGGTAAATATAATAAGAAGGGACTATATAAGAATTCTGTGTGCAAGACGGGCCTCCTTGTAGTTTTTTTTTTTTTTTTTTTTTTAAAAAAAAAGAGTTTTCTGAAAACATGGAGTTGACCTGTTGGTTCCAAGTCAATGCAATTGCTATTGGGCTTGCTTCATTGCCCACTTCCTGGGCCACCATGCTTTGCTTGAAGAGTTGCTCCCTACAGAAAACACACACACACACACACACACACACACACACACACAGACACACACACACACACACAGACACACACACACACACACAGAGAGAGAGAGAGAGAGAGAGAGAGAGAGAGAGAGAGAGAGAGAGAGAGCGCACACCTACATTTTATTGTGACACTCCTATTGGGGCTCACAAATGCCTTTCTTCCTGCTCCAGGCATAGAGATGGGGGGTGAAGGGGACGTGGGATAGTTCAGGGGTAGGGAGTTGGGGGGCTGCGGGCTCATTTGCAGTGCAAGATGCCTCTATGAGTTAGGAGTAGAAGGCTTGGGGGCAGATTCAAGGATCCTCAACTACATCCGAAGTGGGGGGTTAGCGCGCAGACTCCTGTGGAATTCTCCGGAGGTTCATTTTCGCTTTCTGCAAGGGCTAATTAGCTGGATTGGCAAATAGGGTTTTATTTATTTTTCTCTGTAAATATAATTATAGCTTGAATCATGAGGCTAGAGCCACAAAACCAGTCATGGTCTTCAAACTCATTGTGGGAGCAATGAAACCTTTTGTTAAACAAGGAGCTATGCGGAACCACAGCATCAAGAACAAGCACGCAGAGGCCTTCTACCCAGAATGGTGGCGGCGGCAGTGGCGGCAAGATGATGAGGGTTCTGTTGTCTGTACATCCTATTTTCCTTTTGTCCCCACTGCCTACTCGATAACTAACCTGTTCTGTGGGACGCCATGGTTGTGAAGGACATGGTTTGAAAAAAAAAAATGCTGCTTTAGTGAACTGCCAAACCTTAGAATCCATTCTGCGGTCTGCCTCCCAGGATTATGGAACAAGGAAGGGGCACCGGTATTGTTGTGTTCAGGCCTTTTGTACAGAAAATGCCAGTGGTTACCAGCCAAGGCCATTTTCAAGCAGAGCCTTGACCCTGTAGCTGGGCATGAGCTTCAAAGAGTCGTATTGACTGAGAGGTGACACAGTGCAGCTCCCGGCCTGGGTAAGAGGGTGCAGGAGAGCTGGGAAACATCCCTGGCCAGTTCTCTTAGGCCCTAGATGAAAACAGTTCTGATTTTAGTGCGACAGTTAAGGGATTTATCGTGCCTCTCGAACTGAGACCACACTTTTCTTCTCCATCTAAGAGGCTAAGGAGACCAGCGCTGGCCACCGAGAGCAGAGTGGCCAGGCTCTGGGTGAGCCACTGATAAGATGGTGTAAGAGGGTCCAAGTGGGGCTCTGTCTTTTGCTTTGGACTCCTGGGGTGGGAAGAACAGTTCGGATACATTTGTCCTTACATCTGTAGGTCATGAACGGGGGGCTCATTTTCGAGGGTCGTAGACGTGCTTTTCAGAGACCTACCCCCATCCCTCATATGTGAACTGGACATCGGGAAACTGACAGCCATGCATGTAACAAGATGCTTGGAGGTTAGTGGAGTGTCTCTTTGTGGGCTCTGTCGTCTCCTATACCTGCCCTTACTCTCCTGTGAGTGGCATCCTCATCAGGATGTGTGAAGAGGTCTTGCTTGCCCATACATTCTTCAAGTAACCAGTTAAAATATCCTGACTTAACCATGAAAGGGGGACAGGGAAATAAAAGCGATGCTTACTCAGAAATCCATCATTCCATTCATAGGCAGCTGTTTACTGTGTCAACAACAGAGACCCGGGGACCCACGGGCACCTTCCCTCCTTTCCCCCATTCTGGTAAAGTCCTTGGACTTCTCTCATTGTTATAGTATCAACAAACAGATGCAACACAGATGATTTACAGCACGTCAGTTTCTAGCAGCAACCGACTGATTGTTTCTAGAGCTGGTAAGAATTATGAGTCACCCGAGGTTGGGGAGGATGCAGAGGAGAAACTGGGAACTAGGGTTCTGGCTGTGATCAGACCACGGCAAGGGAAGAACTTACTAGGTAACTTACAAAACTTCTGTCCCAGCAGAGTGGGAAGGTTGGGGCGCTCTCTGAAGACTATGGGACCCACGGATTTCAAACATCATGACTTTGAAGAACAAAGAGCAAATGGGACCCTCGGTGTTGGGGAGGTGGTAACGTGAACTGCTGTGGATGGATAAGGCCCTCTTCGGAGGCTTGAGGGAGACACAGAAACGTGAAGGCAATAAGACTACTACTTGAATACATTTGGTCCTCCCCACCAACCATGCCACCAATGAATTGGGTGGGAAATCTGCAAAGAAAGAATTTGGCTGAACACAAACACATTTTTATTCTTGTCATTACAGCCTAAAATACAATTTAACAACTAATTTTATGTCATTCTTCGTATTCTACATCATCTAGAGAGGATTTAAAAATATAACGGACACCATGCATAGGTTGGCTGCAAATACCATGCTATTTTATACAAGCATTGGTGACCTTTGGTGTCTATGGGGAGTCTCGGAACCAGTCTCCCATGGGTACTGAAGGGTGACTGTGAAGAAATAAATCTAATGGTGTTGAAACTCTCACCTGTATCAGGCATTCTTCTTGGCAAGTTCAGTAGCTCCTCCTTACCCATAGACGTACTTATTACAGTTTCGGTTGTCTGCAGCTGACCACAGACTGAAAATACTAAGTGGAAAAATTTCAGAAAGATAAAATTTCTAACTTTTAAACTTCATGATATTTTGATTAGCACAATGAAATCTCACACCATCCTACTTTGTCACATCCAGGATGCCAGTTCTCTCTTGGTTCAGTGTATCTGGACTGTATGTGCTTTCTGTCCATCAGTGGCCTTCTTGTGTATAGGATTAGCTGTCATAGGATCATAATGCTGAGTTCAAGTAACCCTTATGTAGTAATCTAACTATGCATCAATAGCTTATATAGAACAGGAGATGATGACACAGAGAGATATGATACTTGCATGATTCTATTACAATATGTTGCTGCAGTTATTCTGTATTTTAGTAATTAGAGTAATTCATCTTATTTTGCTTAATTTAGACAATCTTGGGGGAGGTTGTTGCTATTATTGTTTTGTGGTGATAAGGATCAAACACAAGGTCTCTCTGATACTGATCTACACCAACAGTCCCACGCCCAATTTAAAAGTGAAACTTTACTGTAGGTGCAAAAAACAAAACCGAAATCTAAAACCACTACAGTAGAGTTCAGTCTGACCTGCAATTCCAGTCATTCTTTGGTGGTCTTGGAACATAGCTTCTATGGAGGAAGGAGGGACTTAATAGTCTTATTTAATGCTTTTGTTTGTTTGCTTTTGTTTTTATAGACAGGGCTTGTCTTTGTAGCCCTGTCTGTCCTGGAACTCATTTGGTAGACCAGGCTGGCCTTGAACTCAGAGATCCACCTGCTTCTGCCTCCCGAGCCCCGGGATTAAAGGTGTGCGCCACGGCCACCCAGTTTTTGAAAGCCAATGAAATTAGAAGCTATTATTAGCCTTATATATCTGTCAGGAAACTTAGGCACAGAGAAATCTAGTATCTTGCCTAAGGTCACATTATTGGTAGGGAATAGAGGCAAGAGTCAAGCCAATCTAACCCAGGATTCCCTCTTTACCATGCACCCAGCATGCACCCCGTTCCTCTAGGTCTTTACCATGCACCCAGCATGCACCCCATACCTCTAGGTCTTTACAATGCAATCAAGCAGACTGACAGAGTAAAAAATAGCAAACATATGGGTATAATGGTGGGTTTGCAGGGAGCAAAGTAAGAAATTTATTATAATCTCAAAACTAAAAGACATATTTTTTCTTAAAAAAAAGGAAAAGCAAACTGAGATTTCCTGTACTCACAGCAGAAAGTCATACACAAAGGAGCTGTTAAGGTTCTGTGTGTGTGTGTGTGTGCGCGCGCGTGCGTGTGTGTAAGCATATGGAAAATAATACTGGCAGAAATAAGAAACTTAGATTATCTAGCAGGATAGACATGATTGGATTGTGCTATCAAATTACATAGTTAATTATATGATTTTAACATACATGGACATGCCCTAGCTACTTTAATAGTAGTTGCGGTTTGCACGATGACTACAAAACCTAGCCTGTCTTCCCTGGGCTCTCCATGACTAAGTGATGAAGGAAAGTGATTTGAACTGTGCTAGGTGACGGAGGAAATCTTCACTCATCGACTGTCAGAGAGTTGAGAATCATCGCTATGGAGAGAGCTCTTCTCCTGAGAGGATCCATTTGACACATTTGCAAATAGATGATTCTCATTCTCAGATGAGAAAGGTTCCCCAGAAACTGAATCACGTGATCTTCAACAGTGGCTTCTCTTGCTCCCTCCCAATTCTGATCTAATTGCTTACCTAGCAATGGAGCACCAAGGTGGCACCTTCCATCTCTGTACCGGGCCCAGCTCCGATACAAGGTCCAGCAGTTAGCTGGACGTCTGTCACTCTCTCCTATCATGGAGCTTGAGAGTAGAGAGTAGGGCTGCAGTGGAAGCCACTTTCTACAGTACTGCTGTTCATTCTTGCTCCTTTTGATTGACCCAGAGTTACCTCAGCGTCCTCCCACCCACACTGTTCAGCTGATGACTGTCAAACAACCCATACTGAATCCTCAAATGCGCACCCCCCAGCACCTGGGCCGGCCTAGGCCCAGAGAAGATGCTCTACAGAAGTCCCAGAAGTCAGGGTGGTTGGTGGCAGCTGGGGCAGAGGCACACGTGACAAGACTTCTGTTGCCAGTGGGCTTCTCTCCTAAAGGAAGGCCGTTGCCCCCTCAGACAGACAGAGAACAAACACAAGGCAGCAGTTCTGCAAGCACAGCCTTCCAGAGCCCAGCCACTGACCCCTCTCCACAGACACAGGATCTCTCTAGGTTACAGTCAACAGGGGGACACCCACAGGGCAACTATTCTTTCCCATTTCACAACTGGGGTGACATTAACATTACTCTTTCCGGTGGACAAGGCTTTTCCTGCTCCCTGGGGAGAGTTTGGGACTCTGGCTCTATCGGGAATCAGACCCTGCTAGGAAAAGGAGCGGGGAGAACCTGAGGGAAATGAAGAATGGCCTGGAAAAGAGGTTGGGAAATGATCCCTACCTCCCAATTAGAATGCTACTGGGGATGGACCCATGAGGCACTGAGAAAGTCAGTCACACTATGTGACCTTGTAAATGTCTTTTCAAACATCCTTTTCCTGTGGCACCTGATGTAGTCTTCTGGCCTCCAAATGCACGTGTATTCATACACACATAACGCACACACGCGCACAAACACACACACACAGGCACAAACACGTGAGCGCGCACACACACAAGCACACACACACTCCTTTTCCTAGAGGAGCTTAGAGAACGCAGAGTGGGCACATTACAAGAGACCTCAGTGGACCTGGTCAGAGAGACCAGAACCATCTACCCTCTGTTTGGGTCCCACACAAACTCCTAGCTCCGCTAGAAGGGCTGGTGAGAGAGAGGGCCTGCAGAAGCACGGTGTGAAATTCCAACCCGCAGTCACAGTGGTATTCATGGGAGTCACACTTCTTGGACACCTGGGCTTGTTCTCAGTACTTTCCTTTGGCCTTAACTTTGGTATTCTTTTATTTTCGGGTTGTGAGTCCAACCTTTAACTGCCGAGCAGTCTCTGCTGCCAAACGCTGGTATTGACTCTAAAGGGAGCAGGGGTGTCAGCCTTCACGCAATTATCTTTTCCAGAGTAGGAGCCAACTTCTCTCTCCCTGACTCTCCCTCAAGTCTGACGGTTCATACTTAAAAACAGGTGCAGGGGCTGGTGAGATGGCTCAGAATGTCACCTGTGAGCAGGCCTGAGCACCTGACGTCAGTGCCCTCAAACCCACAGGATGGAAAGAAAGAACCGACTCCTAAACGGGGTCCTTTGCCTTCTACTTGTGCACCACAAACTGCACGCACCACGAACGGCTCCCTCCCACATACCCATCCACAGAAATGAACAACGTAATAAATAAGGCAACGGCGCAAGCTCTTGGTAATACATTGTGGGGACCACTCAGAACATAGGGGTGGCTTCTGGTCTCTGAGTCACGAGACAGAAAATCGTCTAGAATGGCTCTAGATTAAAAGGTTATCAGAAAACCTTGGGTGGAAATTTTTCCATCGCTTAATATGACACATCTGTTCAATCTTTCCTTGATTATCTTTTTGTCTTAGGACAAGAACAACGACAATACCTACACAACACCTATAAGCAGATTCCTCTTTTAAGAAAGACCGTAAATATTTTAATTACTAGTCCAAGTAGGTTCACTTGCTATGTCTAATGTTTTGCACCAGAATTGGATACTACTCAAACCCACTCCTGAGCTCTGAAGACTGGGACTGAAATAGCCATTTGGACAGTCTGGCATGGGTCTGTGTTGGCTGCTATACCCAGGGCATCAACAACACCTGGGAACATAATAAAAATGCACAGTCTCGGGGTTCACTCAGGATAAATTAAATCAGACCCTCCAGGAGGTAGCCTAGCCAACCCTGTTTTACTGAGTCATCGGGAGACCCTAGGTAAGACTCCCTGTTTGAGCACCTCTGATGAGAATGTGCGACCTCTAGCTCTAGGTTTAGGCAGAGACTTCTCATCATCGCTAAACCCTTCATTTTTCAGTTTGGTTTTCTGGGCTAGTAAATCATCATCATCATCAACAACAACAACAACAACAACATCTCGCCTTCATAAAGTAATTGTACCAACTGGGACCTTCCAGCCAAGAGCCTGATACGGATACCTCAGGAGTGCTAGGTAAGACATAATTTTACTCTCATCCCTTTCCAAGTTCTGGGCCAAGAGCTATCAGGCAGATGTAGAGCAGAATGTTGGCGTTATGGCTGATAAATCTCATTGGAGGCATGTAACTCAGATCACCCACTAGTGAACTTCTTCATCCAGCCTCCCACAAACTGTGGACAATGTCCTTGACGTATACATGTTGGGGGGGAGTGTTCCTGCAAAAGAGGTACCATCGAACCCCAGCAGTGTGGACAAACGGCGTGCATCTACACAGACTCTCACAAATGGAGTCCTGGCTGCATCCCAAAGGGCAGGCTCTGTGGTTACAGGTGACCTAAGGGGACATCCATCGAGGAACTTGCAGATCCACGGAACATGGGACCCACTAGGTTTCACGGACTCAAACTTGTAGCTAATGACTTGGAGTCAGGAGCAACAGAGAAGGAAGTAAAAAAGCCAAGGTGGCCTCGTGATTCTTCCTCTTGCCACCCATTTGTCCCCATCCCTCTATAATAAATAGAATGTGTCCTCGATCATCTGTAGAAACAGTGTCCAATAGACGCAGTGGTCAGTACTAAGTTAGAAGGGTATCTCCCGAGTTTTCCGGGAAAGGGAATATGACATGGAGTGCTTCTTAGCAGGTAGGAGCTTCAAAGGGACAGGCATGCAGGAATGCACGTACTATCCCATTTAATCCCCAGAGCACTAAGTTTAGTAGTATTCAGTTCTACAGACGAGGAGAATGAGACACAGACAGCAAATAAGCGACCAAAGGTGACAGCCATTGGAGAGGGAACTCGGTGGTCAAATCTAGGTGGTCTGAGTATATGGTACATTATCTTGGCTGCTGACGTGCCAGCCCCACTACCTGGCTGTCCCAGAACTAAGAATTCTGAAACAACTTTAGCCTTTCAGAAAACCAGTCGAGAAGACACAAAACCTCTAACAAGTTCTGCCTATGACCATTGCTGAATTGGCATAATCACACAGATGCTTCTGCCTGCAATTCAGACACATACAAAGAAAAAAAGCGATGAAAGAATCCCAGAAAACATTCACCATTCTAGAGATTGCAACAAAAACTTAGGGAAGAAGCAGTAACAAAAACTCAATGGCACCAGAAATCATCAGAGCTGTGATGATCGGAGTTGAACATGACAACATCCGGCGTGCGTGCTCACAGAACCCATAAAAGAACGGCTGGGAAGCGTCAGCTACAAACAGTCACGAACAGAGAAACCTGTAGTCACCACCCTGAGCGCCCAAGAAGCACCTGATAAACACAGATAGGCTGAGCTGCACGGTCACCATCCAGGGAAGCTGCTCTTGATGCCAACCAAGTCTTTATTTCCGGTTGGAGCTTTAGGCTCTAAACACCTCCTGCCAATCTGTCATTTGAGTTGCTTCACAAACCTTCTTTTAGGGAATCCCACACTGATAAGAAGTTCATTACCCTGTCATCCTATTTGTTAGCTAGTTGTGATATGTCAGAGGGACATAAATAATCCCATTCAAATGGGGGGAAAATGCTCTCCCGCAGGCATGCGGAACTTCATTTTAACCTCCGTCGCATTTAGCCAAGTGCTTGGCTGTTTTATTTTTCCTCCCATGATTGTATGATGAGAAAGACATGGGGGAAAAAAATCTCAGATGACCAAAGAGGAGAAAAGTGTCCACATCCATATCTCTTCTGTCACTTGCTTTTTCAAGCCCCTGTCTCCTTTACTTTATCCTGAGACAATAAAAGTCTCTGGAACCTTCGCCACATATTCGTCTGCAGACACCTTTCCCAGCTAAACCACTTAAAATCGACTTTTCTTTTTGCTTGAAATGAAGAGATAAGCCGACATCGTTCAAGTCCAGTCTCACCAATAAAAAGATTAGATAAAAACACCAAGTAACCTAGAGGTTCAGAAATGAGGTGCTTTGCCTTTGCTTTTTCCTCTCAAGTGTTTACGGAGGAGCGTTCCAACTTGTTCTAAGAGTGGGAACGGGAACTCGAAATGGACTCAACACAGACCCATTTCATGTTCCTGTCAGCATCTCATGGCAGGTCCGAGATAAACCTCATAAACTGTGAAAAATGGACAAGTCTTGGTTTTGATAACCTATGCTGGGACGAGGACCAAGGAGTTAAAATCTCTGGAACCCCGGAGTTTATCTCACTTGTTTTTCAGAGATTAATCCCAAGCTTATCGAATTTCGTCAACAGTTTCAACAAGCCAAAAGGGAAGTTTTGGACGTCTGGCTGTAGCTCCTCTCTCGGCCTTGGCTTACTGGTGCCAAGTGAAGTAGTGATTAACCAAAAGTGCTCCTCCTCCCCTTTTTTCTGGCACGCAGAATTGCAAGGCAGCAATATAGCAATACTCAGGAGAACAGAAACATGGGTGGAAACTGCAAACAGTAGACTTTTAGCCTGTGGAGAAGACACTGGTGTTGAAGAGGAACAGGAAGCAAGGGGTCCAGGGTTAGGCCATGGAAAAGCAATGAGGCTGAGCAGCACGGGGAATGTGAAGTGTTACAGAGAATGCTGGAAAGAAGGCCTTGGCAGGAGAGGAGTTTTAGAATTAGGACATGGTGAAGATGATGTCAGGTGGAAGACGACAGGAAAACCAACTGTGAGGATTGTGGACAGAATATGCCGGCCACAGGAAACCTCTGCGTGTGCTAGGATAGTGGAGTCAAATGCTCGGAAACTGGGAAGTGTGCAACAGATAACTCGTAGAAGGCACGAGAAAGAAACAGGGTCCAGTTTAGAAATACTAGCTGGGCAAAGGATGATGAGGTCTAGATTCTTTGTTGCTTTCTTCCTAACAGTAGTCATTAAAAAAAAATCATTCATGGACTCCGTCACCCAGGCATGGAACCGTGGACTCCGTCGCCCAGGCACGGAACCGTGGACTCCCTTGCCCAGGCACGGAACCGTGGACTCTGTCGCCCAGGCACAGAAACTGTTGTACCGCTCACCTAAGGCATCCTACCCACAAGAAGCCTGACTTATGTTTTCTTAGAGGCTTAGGTGAATCTCCCTCTGAATACCTGTGACAAACAAGCTCAAATGCTACTTACGTGCAAGCCTAAACTTACCACAAATCAGCCCATGGCTAGAAAATGAGACACCAGTCTGAATTTCACTGCCTCAGGCCTCCAAGGGACTGGTGTCCATTTGGGAAATCTGCCATGTCCACGCACTCTTAAGCTGACTGGGGTCAAACACCCATTGGTTCACCTTCTAAAATCCTGTCCCAGGGAGCCATGTGTGTCTGCATGGACAACTTTGCACATCATTTCAAGTTGGCAGACCTTTCATTAAAACCCTTTCAACCTATCAGAAGCATGTAAGGATATGAACTTCGGCTTCTAGGCAGGCCAGGTTACTGGACAAATGTCTTCAGAGCTCCCTGTGACTTTATGAAG
This sequence comes from Microtus oregoni, assembly GCF_018167655.1. Taxonomy (NCBI): domain Eukaryota; kingdom Metazoa; phylum Chordata; class Mammalia; order Rodentia; family Cricetidae; genus Microtus; species Microtus oregoni. The sequence continues at coordinate 12,986,831 of NW_024543086.1, forward strand.
GTCCTATTAGGAGTCTTCAGTGCCCTCTGTGGAAGGGGAGACTTACTTAGCTTCTAGACTGTTCTACAGAAAAAGCCATCTCTCTTGGCTCTGTAGTCACCATTACTCTTTTGGAGGCTCTCACTCAGCGCCGGCCTTCAGGGAACTCTATGGGGCTACTGGGCATGGTCTTGCTTCCATAAAATGGTTAAGCAGGCTCACACACACTCAGGGCAGTCCCCAGGAGAACTGAGCTATGTGTCCATCCATTCCCAGCCTGCTGCTGAGGGAAGAGTTGGACTCACCCGTGCCCGTGATTGCTCTGTCAATCAAATCAATCCAAGACACCATAAAGATATAAGCTCTGAACAGCACCATCATGGGACTCTTTTATTTTTTCCAAGGCTCCCTGCCAGATATAACAAGAATAAATATGAAATGGCTTCATATTCCAAGCATGAACTAATGTTGGGGTTGGGGCTGATAAGTAAGAAACAGCTAAACAGACTTTGTCACGGTGACTCTTGAGAGAGCACTGCTCTCGCTAGAAGTGGGGGTGTGGGGATTTACAGGGGCTGTTGAGGACAGAGCTGTCTGGAAGAGGTTCCTCCCTCATAAAAAACCCAGGCCCCTGCCGACTGATTCTCATGTTGGGAAAACACTGGGAAGTCAGCAACACAATCCAAGAGCGATTCCCTACGCGCCTGCTGAGTGCACCGGCCCTCCTTCCTTATCTGCTTCTAATTTTCTTCATGGGTGCTGTTCCCAGACCGTTAATTGAAAGGGTTTTTGGCTAGAAGCCCATGACCCCACCTGGAAACAAAACAAAACAAAACCCCAAAGGCTCATATTCTTGGGTCTCAGAGAAGTAAAGAGAACAGGGGTCACCCTTTCCTGCATCTCTGCTTGGTCAGGATCAAGGGGCCTAGGACACAGGTAGGGGAGGACTGGCTGGCTGGACATCTCTCCATGCAGGGAGCCATGGTAAATCACTGGCTTTCAAAGTCTCAGAGAAAATAAGGCCATTATGAGGCTTTTAAGATCAACCATAATAGACTCCCTATAATTTGGGTCTCTTTGGCTGCTTTTATGGACCCCCTGGGCCTCCTTCAGTGCTTGGTCTGATACTCCCCAGCAGGGTACCGAGGTAAGAGAAGGGCTATGGGGGCAGTTAAATAGATCTGAGTCAAATACTACCCGAACGCCAGCTTCTCTAGGCATCCTTGGCCATATGGGTTCCCCCTCAGCTAGGGACTGAATGCTTGTGTTTCCAACAGAAATCAGACGGCAGAAACCCTGATGTCTGATGGAAAGAAACTCAGGGGTGAGGCCTCTGGTGATTAGATGAGGTCAGGAGACTAGAGTGCTCATGGTGTCTTCAGGGCCTCCTAAGAAGGGCCCGGAGTACTTAGGGAGACGGTGGGACAACAGGCCGATTTAAAAGCCACGAGGACCGGACTGTGCTGGTAAAGCCCCTGATCTTGTTGCAGCATTCAGAAGGGTAGGAAGCACATACTTGTATACTATACATAACCGAGGGCCTCAAGAGATGACACAGAAGCATGAGAACCTGAGTTTGGATAGCCAGTACCCATATAAAAATCCAGGCAGAGTTGTGTGTGCCTACAGCCTCAGTACTCAGAGAGTAGGGAGAGGGTGAGTCCGTGGCTTGGTGGCCAGGTAATCTTGCTAAATCAGTGAGCTCTAAGGTAAGTAAGGTAAAATGATGATGATGATGATGATGATGATGAGGAGGAGGAGGAGGAGGAGGAGGAGGAGGAGGAGAATGATAAAGGCATCTAGTGCTAACCACCAGCTCCCACATGCACAGTGTGTGTGCGTATACACATGCATACCCCCTTCACACACACAAGGCACCTGGTCTGTACCACTCTTTTATACTGCACCAAGCTAAGACGATTTCTGGTCTTCTTTCTACAAAATGGAGACTGTAATATCAGAATAGCTAGCAGGAGTCAAGGTGATGCACATGGAGTTTAACGGGGCACACGACAGCCACTGTGGTTGCTCCAGTCAGCATCACCTTGCCGCTAGCACGGTCACATGACCTCGGCCACAATGGAATGCGAACAGAGACACTACAGGCAGCTCAGCTCAGCACCGCTTCCAGTGGATTGGCGGGTGTCATTCACGTTATAATTCCTGCCTCTCATCTTGAACTCAATAATCAGGATGAAAGAAAAAACAAAGTATAACGTTCATTCAGGCACTTACCAAATATTGACTGTATTTCTATGCTCCCAGTACTCTTCTGGAATCACATTTAAACTATAAGCAGACACATTTCTTATTCCCAGGAGAGCGCTGCCACTAGGGCAACAACGGCAGGGTGGACAGCATTGGAGATCATAGTGCAAAGGGCTCAGGCCCAATCCACTGCCCAAGTTCAGTGTTACACTCAAGTGATAATGTACAGACACAGCAGGGCAGTTGAAACATATAAGCTATAGTTTTTCTGAAAATGCTCATGGAAAATTTGACCAGTATTTCCTAAGTTCCATTCAATATTAGGTACCGTGCTGAGTCCGGGAGAGCCAGTGCCAGCCTCAGCCAGGCCTGTCGCATGTGTGAGAGGACAGACTGGCGAGTGACAGCCACCCTTCCTAAGTGATGGCTGAGCCTCCAGGCATCGCCCTGTTCCTGTCTTCCTGGCACTTACAGCAGAGCCCTCAATAGCCGGGTTTTGAAGCTGAGCAACTGCAAGCTCTCAACCAAGGCATTCTATTCTTCAATCATCTATTTTGTTTATGGGATTCTCTTTCCAATAAGGAGGGCAAAGATGACCTTTCCCACTGAATGAATGGGACAAACAAAGAGCTGGACCTGAATCCTACTCGAGTGTCCCAAAGGCTGGTTCCCAAGGGCACAACTGCCCATGGGATCCATTAGGAAGCAGCCTCTCTTCACTTCTTTCTTCACTTCGCCCCAACCTCCCACACCTCCCACACCATCAGCCCATAAGCTGTGGTCTGGGACTGAGACCCTTGTGTTTTTTAAACAGTTAAATCTTTCATTGCAGACCAATTAAAATTTAAAGCCAGCCTTTCTCCCCACTCCTCCTTCCAGTTCTCTCTCTCTCTCTCTCTCTCTCTCTCTCTCTCTCTCTCTCTCACACACACACACACACACACACACACACACACACACACACATACACACACCCACCCACTTATTATTACATCTCTGAGCATAGAGAACTGTTGGTTACAATCTGTTGGTTACTATTAGAAACGAGATTTCAGAATCTGACAAGAGGACACCTTGCCACCTCCATCTGGTTCCTTCCTTCCACAGTCCCCCAAGAGCGAGCTTGTTGGTTAGGATCCGGATGACTCTTACCAGTGAACTCCAGTTCCTGGATAGTATGGCCGACCCCTTCAGCCTCCTCAGGCAAGGGCCCGCATGTCTGTGCTATGGCATGCTGTTCATGTCATGGAGCCATGCCCTCACTACTCCCAACAGCCACCTGGGCACTCTCCAGAGCTCAGAATTCTGGGGCATTCTCCTCTTCTGTCACCAGGACTCACTGTCCATGTCCCGTCCTGGTTCATAAGCTATCGGACTGCTCCTCCATTCCAGCGTTATTCTACACAGTTTTTGAGCCCCAAGTAATAGACTCTAACGTGTGTGCATAGTTAGTGCTGGTGCAGGTATGAGACTGTACATGTGTTTGCATGACCCCCGTGTACATGTGTGGACCTCAAGGTGCAAGATTTGGAGTGTATATTGGAACCCATTCGCTTCATTGGTATTTCCCAGCCAGCTCTGTTAAAGTTGTAACAACTTTGACTTTCTCAAAGCAGGACCCCGCATCCCCCCGTCCCCAGTAGCTTCTCTCCCTGCACTCTGTCGGAGCAGAAGATGGCCTTTTGCACTGTGCTTATTCTATGCATGCAATGCACGAGCATGGGTGTGTGCACACACCCAGACACATAGGCAACTACATTCCTGCCACAAGGGGGCATGTTGGAAGCGTGGGGTAGGATTGTATAGGCTATGCAGGGGAGCTCTGAGCCTTAGAGAAGAGGCTATGACCAGAGTAGGAGCTAGCACATGGCACAAGCTAGAATACCCAACATTGTCGGTGAGATGGGTCAGGGACCAGATCTGAGGTCCTGGCTGGATTTCTTGCTTAGAAGATGGATTCTGACTTCCTAATGTGAGTGGACAAGCACAGGACGCCTCTGCCTGTTTTCTTTCTCAAACAGGACAGATATCCGCCTTTCCTTTGCCGGGTGGTTATTTTAATCCAGGCACAGCTCCCAGCAACTTGCTCCGGGAGTCTGTATGTGCCGGGTGCTGCAGAAACACTACTCGCGGTGAATGTATTTATGTGCTGTGATTATCTGCACCAGATTGATGAGGAAACTGAGTTCAGAGATTAAGTAACTGGTGGAAGGTCATGCAGCTGGTAAGTTGCCGAGCTGGGATTTGCACAGAGGCAGACTGACCTTTCCACACTCGGGGCGGCATGTCAATGGGTGTAAAAATTACCGCCCTGTTGAAGAAAAAGCAGAAAGGTTAATTAGGAGGGAGAGGGTGCACACGGTGGCGAGTGTGAAAGGTCCTGGTGAGGTACGAGCAGAGAGGGTGCTCCCTTCTTCTCACTGAACGTCACACCCACCCTGCACCTTTGGAGAGAGAGCAGGAACCTGCTAATTCACTTTCCAGATCCCACGAAGCTGGGTCTCTGGGTGATCGTAACTTGGTAGTCGGCAGACAAGCTCTGCAGCTCTGCGGGGGCTCCTGCGGAGATGCCATTAGTTGGAAAGGACGCCAAATGTCACAATGGGGAGTACGTTTATAAACACTCTTCCCCCCAGCCTGCCAGAGAACAAGCACCGTGTGCAACCTCCAGTTCCTTTCCAGGTGGACGTTTTGGGCCAGGCTCCTCAGAGCCACTAGGTATCTGCTCCGGCGAAGCATAACCCATAGCAAAGTGCACAGCAATGCAGGGGGGGAAGCATTTGATCAGCTTCCCGTATTGACAGTAGAGCCCTTCTCTTCTAAAAGCAGCCGACTCATGCAGAATCCTCAAATTCTACTAAATGGCTCCAGGCCACCAAAATTAGCTTAAAAAAACAAAACCAAACCAAACCTGAACAACAACACAAAAATGTATTTCTTACTTAATTCTTCAGTAAGACATGATTATACTAGGTGTCCAACCTCTATTGCAATTGTAGAATAAAGCCTGGGAGGAGATAGCACTACATCTGATATATTTAAGTATGTGGTAAATAGAAAATACTTTCATTACGGCTGGAACATATTTAAATCTATTAATTTGTATTTGTTTTCCATCTATTTGTTTTTTTCTGTGTGGCTGGTTTAACACTGCTAAAGTCCCTAGTACTGTGTCCTAGAACAAGGGTCATTCTTTGCAGAGATTCCCAGTGGCCTAGATGGAGGAGGTAACGATGTCAAATACAATACAGGGTGTTCTGTACTGGATGTCCGGTAGTTTTATTTGCTAAATCCAGCAACCCTCGATAGCGCTTGAAATAGAAAGTCAGTTGATGATACAGGGTGGACAGAAATTCAACCCAGAGTTGGTAAAACTGAATTTGTGAACTGAGATTCATCCTCATTAGAAAATAATGCCTTTTATTTTTAGAGTACCTTGGAGTGGAGGAAGTGCCTGCGTCCAGTCTGTGTCATTCGATTCTCCCAGCAACCCGGTGAGATGAGAAACGCGACTCTAATTATTTCCAGAAAAAGAAACAGGCCCCGGGAAGCTAGGCCCCTCGGAAGCCTCCAAGTTCACGTGGGCCAAAGCTGTAATCAAACCCACTACGGAGTCCAGGTCAGGTTGGCTCTGGGATCTGGTTTGTTTCTGACCAGCCTGTCTTGGGCTCTGGCATCCCAGAAATGATACTACTAAGTTCAGCCGCTCCAAACTGTTTCTCCCCAAACTCGTGGGCACTGTGAAATTCTAAGTGCATCTGCTTCTAGGCCACCTCTCTTGGGGTTTGCAGAGGAGTCAAACCGAGAACATTTTGTTTACTGGGGTAGCCAGTCATACCTCCATTGCCTGCGGGTAGGAAGGCTTGTACCTACGTCTCCAGTTCTTCACCTTCTGGGCCAGGTTGCACCTTTGTTCAAAGATAGCTTGAGTCCTCCAAAGCTCAAGGAAGCTGGAGTGGAGGGTGATTTATGGAGAAGAGACATACAAAGAGTCAGGTCAGATTTTTAGGGATGCCCCTGAGGAGGTGAGGCTGAGGAATGTACCAGCAAGCATGCTCAAGACAGTCATTTGCCTGAGTGGGGGGCGGGGAGGACCCTCTGTCAGTGCTCAAGGTTTCCCATGTCCTAGAAGCTTTATGGATGGACATCAGGTCAAAGAGAAGGGAAAAAAACCCACTGTGCTTTGAAAGTTACCTGCATGCAGCTGCTGCTGGTGAAAGGGCCTCAGCTGGTTTCACCATCACAACCGCCACAGCCCGCACTTGCCTGTGTTGTAGGATAAAGAAAACGCACTGCCTGCTTTGATAAACGGTTCAGCCTTTCACTCGGTGAGGGATGTTCGGACAGGCTGACGTTACAGCGCTCTTTTTCTCGAATTAGGTGTTAGAAGATGGGAACCAGCTTTATTGTCAGTTCGCATTTCTAATACCTTGGGGTAAGTATTATTTATTATCTACTAAGTTGTGAATACAAACGGCCTCGCTTATGATTGGTGGAAGTGCTTTTGGAGGGAGTTGAGGGGAGGCATCTTCTCAAAAGTGAAACGGGACAAGAACATCCGTGGCCTTGTGATTTGGGAGCAAATCGGCAGGAGGCCTGCTGGCCTGTGTTGCTCCTGCCTGATTTCTCCTTTCTAGGATGTCACTCACAACTGGCCACTAACTTCAGCCCTGTCCTTGGGAAGAGGCCACGCCTGAGAACATAGGGAAGTCCTCTGGTCGGTGTCAGGACTCATGGTCTGTCTTCTTCTTACATGCCCAGATCCCGAAACCAGAGGAAGAGCTATGAGGCCACAGGTCCTTCTCTTGCACCTCGGGTGCTGACATGTCAAAGAGGAGGCCCTCACACAGCCACACTGAGATTCACATTTACTGGAGTCAAAGCACACAAACGCACACAGCCTTGGAAATTATTTCCCACTCTAATATCTCTTTTTACACTTTTCCACTCCAACCTTGATGCCATGAAACCATTAACAGGGCTAACTCTGCAAAACTGCCTATATCGACTATCTAGATATATAGATATAGATAGATATAGTGATCAACTAGAGATCACTTCCAACACACTTTCAGGAAGGTGGGGCTCCTCCCTCAATTTGTCTTGTGATGTCAGGCTGGAGCCTGACAATCCAGCAGTCAAGTACAGAGCGGAGGGTATAGCTCAATGGTACGGCGCTTGCTTAGCATGCATAGGGTCCTGGGTTCAAGTCCCAGTTCCATAAAAAACAAGAATTGGCAAAGCAAGGGGCTGGAGAGACGGCTGAGTGGTTCAAAGAGTGTATTTTGTTGCATGCAGGTTCAAGTCCCAGCCATGTTGGATGACTCACGGTCACATTAACTCCAGCTCTTGGGGATCCATTTCCTAAGGCATCGACACATGTTCTCCTATGTATGCATGTACGTATACATACATGTGCACACAAATACCCACCACCACACACATACACACATCACACATACACAATTAAAAAATAAATCTTTACCAAAGGAAGAATTTGGCAAGGCCAAATTGTGAGGTGCACAGATTCTTACCCCAACACAGGATGGACCCTGACCGCTGCCTGATACCTTGATAATGTGGACACTATACAATTTCCTGAAGTCTCACTTAAAAAAAGAAAAAGAAAGAAAGAAAGAAAGAAAGAAAGAAAAGGGATTAGTACCACAGATTGGTGATCCCTACTCGAAAAAACCTAAAATCTAAGATTTCCTAAAGCACAGCCTTTAAGAGCATTCACATCTGGTCACAAGGGAAACACCCCTTACACCTGCCCTGTCCCAGCCAAATACTGTGAAACAGCGGCTTTTAGTCTCTGCATATGAAATACATGAAGCCTATTACTGAACTTTATGTCTACACTTCTGCCTCATTCTCGAGATTGTGGATATGAAACTATTCCAAAGCCTGGAACATTCCAAGGCTAGACCACGTCTCATCCCAGGCCCACAGTCTAAGGGAATGCCAGCCTTCGCTGTGCATTGAATAAATGCTTTCAAGATGTTTAGGACAAAACTGGCCAGCGTACATCAAGCGCCAAACTGGGAGCTACCAGCAGGGGCTTTGCTGTTGCCACTCGGTGCTCCTACTGCTCTTCCCTAACTCTGTGAGGACAGGAGGGGAAAGACCTGCTCATGGTCCTGGCCTTGAAAGCTGTTCCATCTGTCTGTGACATCATAATTGGAGCTGCTGCCTGCAGCTGTGAGTGCTGGCAGCCCCTAGGCCAGTCCTGCTTCGAGGCTCTCTCCAGCACCTTGTGAGCAAGCCATGGTGAGCACTGACTAGGGGCAGCCAGCATCTGCTTGAGGTAAGTACCCTGGAGCCTGCAGGACTGGAGACAGGAAGGCCTCTTTCCAGGGAAGCTGAACCCCAGCTGAACAGGATGGAGGCTGGGCCATCTCCTCTGGTCCATAATTAAGTCTGAAACCTGAGACTCTCTGTTGGGGGAGACCTGACCACAGGGTTTCATCTTTCAAAGGGTTACCTGGATCCTCATTAAAGCACCCAGGACTGGGTCACTCCAGGCTCAGCAGCTCTCTTGACCTCTGCCTCTCACACCCGTTTTGGGGTAAAGACAGGGTGGAATTCAACCCTGGTTGAATAGGAGGCTGGAGCAGTCAGAGCCTGGGGTAGATCCGCCGTGGGTGAGTACCTGGAGCACGACTCCGTTCAAAAGTTTTCTCTTTAGGAAGACCTTCTTGGAGCCCCCATTTCAAAATCGCACGCCTTCACCTCTGACACACTTCCCTTTCCTGTTTTTTCTCGGGGCTCACCCCTGTGTCTCAGGAACCTACCGGCTTCCTTGATGGATGTCCCTTAGACCATGGGCGTCAGGACAAGAAGGCAGCCTGTATAGCTCACAAGGTAGCTCGGCTCTCCACAAACATTAGAGTCAGTGCACGAGGGGAAAAAGGGAAAGAGTCAAAACACTAGAGGAAACCCAAGACGCCGCCTGCTCGCCCGCCTGCCAGTGGGGCTTGGACTACAGAGCATGTTTGTTGAAGGAAGAAGAAAGAAATGAGGGAAGGAAGGCGAGAGCAGGGATAGGGAAAGAGAGAAGGAAGGAGACACAGTTATGCTTTAAATCTTGATAATCAAACTTTATGACACAGCCATAGAATGGCCGGGATCCCTAGAACACGATACTCAAGGATTAAATGACTCAAGGAGGCAACATTTCTAGTAGTGTGGCTTGCCATGATCTTCTGTAAATCCCTGACCCTTTCCCCGTCTTCCTGCCATTTGCCTAAGCCATCCTCTCTCCCTCCTTCTCCTCTCAAACTTCTCTCCTCTCTTCCTGGCCTTAGCAAAATTTTCAGAACCCTGAGTCTGGATCCAGGTACCTAGAGTAGAGATTTAATATAAATTTGATGAGAGTCAAGAAACGAAAGTATTGGTGGGGAAAGATAGTGAGACAGACGAAGAAGAAAAATATCACCGGGAAAAAGCAAACAGCCTGGAGCTGCCTTTGAGCTCCCATAGACTGAACCGCAGCCGGCCAAGCGCACACAAAGCTAGCCTCCCTCATACAGACAGACACGCTCTCTTCCAAGGGCTCCACTGTGTGGAAAAACTCTGCAAAGAGGGCCTCAGAGAGGGGAGAGAAGCAGAGCGCGAGAAGGCGGGTGGCTGCCTTTTGTAGGAGCATGAGAGACAACCTCAGATGATGGCAGTGACTTCGGGGACGCTGTTGGCAACAGAGCGAAGCTCTTGCAATGAGGAAAAGACAGTGTCTGGACAAGGGTTCTCCAACCACATAAAAACAAAGCACAGCTTGAGTTAAATAGACACCGCTTCTGTAAGCTACTGGGCCTCGTGTGACCTTTCTAAGTATTAGAAGGAACAAAACTGCCCCTTGCCACCTTATCCCTGCTCTCTCCCTGGGTGGTTGCTCTCATGGTCAGGACATACATGCCCTTTCAAAGTCAGGTTTGGGGCATGGGCTCTGGTGACCTTGCATCTGGCAGGAGTACATTGCATGTGGATGGCCATGAGTCCCTGCCCAGGGGTGCTGGGATTCTGAACTCCCAGAGTCGGTCAATAATGGAGTCCTCCCAGATATGCACAGGTTTCATACAAGTAGGGACGTGCTGGAGAAGTTTCTGGTGTCCTCACCCAGAAGTCACACCAAATGCACAGCCGTGTAACTTTGTGCAATTCACCTTAGGAACTTTCCAACTTAAAAAAAAGGAAAAAGAAATTAAAAACACAGAAAAGAAAAAAAAAAGGAAAGTGAATTCAAGGTCAGCTTGGTCTACAAAGTGAGTTCCAGAACAGACAGAACCACAGAGAAACCCTGTCTTGAAACAACAACAAAATAAACAACAAAAAAAAAAAAGAAAGAAAGAAGAAAGAAAGACATTGCAATGTATACCCCCAAAGAATCTCCCAGTTCAAAATTTTGTTTCAATCTACAAAGGTCACTTCTCTCTAGATTATTTCTATTCTTTTTCTTTCTCTTAGTTTTATTTTTCCTCTGCCTTTCTTTTGACCTCTCTCTCTGTCAAGACTCCTTCGTGTACCTCACAAGCCCCAGCAACAAGCCCTAGATACCAGCAAGTCAGAAACTATAACCGCAGATCTGGAGCATCTGCTGACTATGCTGACCTAGCTATCTAGTCCTGAGGCTCTACGACAAATCCCAAGTCTCTTGCTCAATGATTAGTAAGAAAACCAGGCAGTCAGCAAGCAAAGGTGATCTAACAAGGTCCTGGGCATCCAGACTCACAAACAGTTCCCACACCTAGAAGCACGGGGTGATCCAGAAGCCCAGATGCATGCAGGAATGCAACACTTCTGCCCGGGAAATCAAAGCAAGGCTAACAAGAGGAATGTCTGCCACGGAGGGATCATGCCGATGACGCGAGAGGGAATTTAACAAACCCAGAGAGCCTTGTTAGGATAGGGCTATTGCGTGCGGGAGCTGGGCAAAACTGCTAATTAAAACCGTAATTTTTCATAAGTACTAGATCCCTATAAGTTGAGAAATCACTTCATTTGGGGTGGACCAGTCCATTAAATACACATAATAACCGCAATGAGCATCACTGAGCACTGGCTGCTGCGTCAAGCTCTTCTGGAAATCCGTCACCTAACCTGCCATACAGCAGGGAACAGATGCACGGAAGTAAGGAGCATGTTCTCAGTCACAGGATCTGATTTCTCTGCGCCCTAGTCATTTGTGAAAGGAAAGAGATTGTACTTTGTATATCACAGGCTTTTTTTTTTGTGCGATTTTTTTTTTCAATCAAAAATTAAGGAAAGCATTTGCGACAACGGCAGTAACAATATAGTAAATGCTCTATGATTATTGCTTCTTCCTGTGTCACCTTTCCTCCACAGAACACGGGCTCTGCCCACGGAACACGAGGGATGGATCTGAAGCAAAGCAAGTGCGGTTGTAGAGTTTGAATGTAGCTCTGTTTGTCTGTCAAGTCAGGCCGTGTTGCCTCCTGTGATGTAAATCATCATCGGCAAACCAAAGTTCTCTTGGTGGAAACGTCTTTAAAGATTTAACATGGACTTTGGATGTGGTTGCCTGGTAAAGGCTGGCCTAGCGTGCGCATGGAGGCCCTGGCTTCATTCTCTGCACTGCAAAGGGATGCAGGTGGTGGAGATAATGATGTTGACAATGGTGATCGCAATTCAAGGGAACCGGTAGTGTCCACACGACTTGTGCTGCAAGCTCCCTTTGCAAGTTGTATGCATCTGTGCCTCAAATCATTGAGCCATGGGAAGATGAAAGGGAAATGCACTTCATAGACAGGGAGCCCCTAATTAGATACATCTACAGTTGGTGTTGGCCAACGAGGCTGCTCTGTGCGTTATCTGTGGTTCCAGAAACTTGACTCCCCATGTCTGCCTATGCCTCCCTACCACTCCTTTCTAAGTGACTTGACTCACATTGGGCAATGGATGTCCAAGCAAGACAAGCAAAGGTGTGGGATGGACATGGCAAGGTACAGACATGAAAATGCTGGCAGCTGTCTCTTGAGCAGTTTGGGCAGGGTTCACAGCATCCATGGTAGCAGAGCCAGGCAGAGCAGGCACACTGTACCCGCTCTGCAGCCAGCCCCTTTCATTCCGGGTACCTGTGTATATGATGATAGATATAAGACTGTCCTGTGTGGGCGGCAGCAGTAACTCTGGGAAGGATGAGCAAAAATACCAAGAATAAGACCCAAGAGGAGGTATATGTACAAAGTTTTTGTTTATCAACAAACTTATTCTGCCTGCAGAAGAAACAAAAACCTAATTCCAGAATGTGGTCAAGCATTGAAGTTGGAGAAGTCTTCCAGGGCCACTTGAGACTTTCAGAGAGGGAAATGGACTTTAGCAGGGAGAAAATTTTAGTGGAATAGGGTACGGGGCTTTGAGTCTAAGCTACTAGGATTGCTAGATTCCATGGCTGAGCAAGATCACATGACTGCTGTGATTCAAATAAATGAATGAGTAAATAAATAATAACAAAAAAAAACCCACTTCTGACTCTGGCCTCCCTCCCCACACTTCGTATTTACCCTACTGCCCCTGTGTGACCCGCACATCTTACACATCTGCCTCAGAAGCATGGGAAGCTTAGAGAAGGCAAGATCTCAGACCTTGGTACACACGGTCTTGGGACCCCTAGCAGAGGGCATATTCCTTAGTCACACTTTTCCCAAGGTGAACCTCCTAAGAGCTGAGGCCGCTGGGCAGCCCGCATCTGCATTTGGGCAGTGAACCAAGGCTTGTGTGAGCCTCTCTAGCCTGAGTTTTCCACATCTTCCCAAGCTCACCTGAAGGCTTCTGGAATGGACAGTGAAAATCAAGGCTGCCTTGCCAAGAAAAGGAGCTTTTTAGCTGCCAGCACCGTATCCTGGGCCAGCACACTGCCAGGTTGCTGAGCTGAGGACAGGGCTTGGCTTCGGCTTTTATATCCCCAGGCAGACTGAACTCACAGCCAGGACCCACAGGAGATGGGGACTTGAGAAATGAGCAGATTTGGTCATTTAAGGGAAAGTTTCCATTCTCAGAAAACAGACTTGAGCACAACATTCATATCATTTAATTCACCATTAAAGAAATCTCGGGGGGCGGGGGGGGATGTTCCGGGTTTTTTTTTCTGTTATCTCTGTGTGTTATGTGGTGAACTACAGAAATACACTTATTGATTTGCTATTTACTCTTCAATGCTTTGCATTTTCTTCCTCAGAGACTCTCAAATACTCCTACCCATCCAGAAGGTAGGCAACTGGCTATTTCTAGAGGAAAGTAGGGGTTCTGAAGGTGGATTTCTTTTTCCTCCTGTTCCCACATCTTTGGGCCATGAGCAGATGGACTGGCATCTGTGACTGCCTTCTCCTGGCACCCCAGAGGTGACCTTCTCAAGGTCAGCCACAATATGTTTTACATCTCCCTGCTGGGGTGCTCTTAGGACCCTGCACTGAAAACCAGGGTGTTGAAGAAGCCACGCCATGACTCTCTGGCCAATTAGCCTCCTTCATGCTAGTTGCTGGGCAGCAGGAGGGAAGCCAGTATAGCAGCTCTAAAACTTTCAGAAGATGGAGGGAGAGTTTTTAGCTGCATCCTGACAGGGGGATAAGGGACGAGGGGGGGGGGAGTCACAAAGCTTTCGGAATTAAGAATCCAATCTTCGAGGAGGGACAGTTCATTGGAGAAGAACAAGCAAAGTCCCTGTCCAGGGTCTGGGTGAGAAGGAAGCAAGTGTTGAAGAGAGGCAGATGAAACCCAAGTGCTAGCTGGGCAGCGGCTTGGTTTGGAAGGTTTTGTGTGTGTGTGTGTGTGTGTGTGTGTGTGTGTGTGTGTGTGTTTATCTGTTTGTTTGAGATAGGGTCTCTCTACATAACCTTGGCTGTCCTGGAACTCACTGTGTAGACCAGGCTGGCCTCAAACTCACAGAGATCCACCTGCCTCTGCTTCCCGAGTGCTGGGATTAAAGGCATGCACCACCATGCCCAGCTTGGCTTGGAAGTTTTGGCTCTTCCCTACAACTCAACGACCTCAGAGCCTGATCATCACAAAACCAGAGTCCCAAGAAAACTTAAAGAAATTAGAAAAATCTGTAAGACATGTCCATTCTCTTGAGTCGAGTCTCGGTTGTTTCTCTAAAGGAAAGCTGGACACCCCTGGGTGAGCAGTTTCAGGCACATGCCGTAGATTTATGTCTTCCACACGCTCATGCCAGAGGCAAGGACAGTAATGGCTTTGTAGTTCATGGATTACATAGTACCCATACCACCTGCTTAAACAGCAAAGAATCCTGCTGAAAATACACATTCTTTGGTCCTACCCCACAGATACTGAACATGGACTTGAAACTTATACTTCTTAATAAACATTTTTTGGTAACTACCATTATTTTCCTTTGAAATGTAGCTGTAACTATCTCTTTTATAATGCCCGAATTAAATGTTTTCTCGGAACCCTCTCATGGACCCTTAATCCATTTGCCCTCACTGCCTCCAGTTCTGCTCTAGGAAACACAGACACGTTTTGTAGTTCTTTGCAAATAATCTGAAGTATCCTTGTTTTGTGCTTTGCTGGGAAAGCATTTACCCTGAAACATGACCTTAGCTGGCACACTATGGTTCTGGGGCCATAATAGGCCACTATCCGCCTATGAAATGGAGTCTTACTGGAATAGCCCCGCCATTTTGTTAATGTTTTATATTATGGTCATGGTGTAGTCACAGAAGTGAGTAAGACAGAGATGGCATGGCTTACAAAGCTTAAAATATTTATTTTACCATCTGGCCTCTTCTAACAAAAAGATACCATTTGTTATTTTGAATGAGTGGCAATGCCTGGCTAATCCTTAAACATGGTCACTTCCTCTTCCTGGTTCCAAAGTTACACTACATTTCCCAGCCTTCCTTGCTGCGAGGCATGATCCTATAACTGAATCGGATCAACCAGAAGGGGAAGAAAACTGTAAGATTCTAGCCTGCCTACAATTTCCCTACGTTTGCACACAAGCCCAGCACTGACTCCGGAGGTCCCCTGAAGGTAGTGGGGCTCATAATCTCTACTCTTAATCATTACTTGCCGACAGGACTCTGGTCTCTTCCTTCTAACTTGGAGGCAAAGCGCTGACCCACTAGGAAAGCTATTTTGGTTTGTAAATGAGAGAGAACTCAGCCTCAATCAGTTTGAGTCTTTGTGTGTTATATTAAGTCCATTTGTTAGAGCAGCTTGGATTAATTTAATTTAAATACTGAGATTCCTCCTTTAGGCTAGAAGTCAGAGTTAAGGAGTGGGGTCTTTCCCTTATTCAGAACACCCTAGCATCTCCAAAACCATGAGCCAGGAGGGTAGGGACCAACCGCTACTTCTGGATATGAGGAAGGAGGTGGGAGAACCAGGGAGGGTAGGGGTGTGGACACTTGATTTGCTTGGGGTCTCTACCCACATCTTCCAAAGGCCTAGGGAGTTTGTCATACCCCTGCTGACTAGGAGCTGCCCTGCCACACACAGGGCTGGAGCAAGAGGTGTGGCCGTTTCTCCAGGGGATAATCATTTCCAGGGCAGATCTAACAGTCTAGCCCTGTGCTTAGACTGCTATAGGAGCCAGTGGAGTATTAGGGATGAATTCTCGATACGATGTGGCAGGCCTGGTCTTAGACCATCCTGGCAGAAACTCTACTCCTTAGAGCGAGTCGCCACCTCTTGGAAATCATGATTTTCTATGGAAGTCTACATCTCAACACAGCACACTCGATTTTAGACAGAAATGGAGCAATTGTTTATCAAGTTGCCAGGATGCCTATGGAGAAGTGCCTTAGCGGATTAGGCAACGTTTAGGGCTTTGCGTTGCTCACTGGTTTGAACGGTGAAATACCACTTATCAGTATGTTTATGTATGTGGTACTTTACATTGAAGTGTTAACAGATATGTTTCACAGAACTCATTCTTAAACAGGCACACTCCTTTGTCCCTGGGAAGACAGGCTATAAGCCCACCTTTGGGGATGGATTGTACCAGCTTCATATAGAGAACAAAGACACTATTTCTTGGTCTTTTAAGTTTTAAAAATCTCAACCTATGTTGTCTGATATCGTGGCTTCTACCTGCACGAGACTATTTGAATTTAAGTGAATAGAAATGAAACCATCCCAAGGATCCCGGCCTCATCACTGGATATACTGGTATAGTGGATCCACCAGAAATAGGATCCTTCCAAAGATTCCTCCTCCTCAGGGAAAGATAACAGAGGTAGTGAAGGCACCAGAGCCATGGATGGGCACACATGGAGACCCCTTTCTTAGCTCTCTGTGACAGACACAGGATTGGAGGCAGGTCAGACCAAGGGGACGACAGAAGCTGACACGGTCTCTCTACTAGCTGGGGTCACTCAGGGCAGAAAATCCTCTCAAAACCCCCTTGGCTCTCTATCTTGGTGCAGGAGCATGCAAAGAGCAGGGAAGTCATGGTGGCAATTAGCTGCCTGGCTCAAAATAGTCTGCAGCCCCCCACTCCCACCCTGCCCCTGCGCCTCTGAGAGAAGTGAGCAGGAGGAAGATGGCTGTGCCTGCAGGAGCTGAAGGGAAGAAGCACAGGGAGGGAGCAGACCAGAGCGGTTCACCTCTTATCTCAGGGTTTCTATTGCTGTGATTTTGGGGAGGAAAAGGTCAGTTTAGTTTACACACCACAGCCCGCCATGGCAGGAACCCAAACAGGGCATGACCTGCAGGCAGGAGCAGATGCAGAGGCCAGAAAGCCTCCGGCATGCTCAGCCTGCATTCTTATAGAATCTAGGGTCACCAGCCCAGAGGTGTCCCCAGCCACAAAGAGCTGCACCACCCCCCTCTGTGTGAACCACTAATTAAGAAAATGCCTAGAGTCAGATCTTACAGAGGCATCTCCACAACTGAGGTTCCCGCCTTACAGATGACTCTAGCTTGTGTCAAGTTGACATCAAACTAGACAGCACAACTGACCTCACACGCAAACACATCACTGTCAAGCAATAACCTTTCCTTTACTTCTCATCCCAGGATCACACATTAATATATTATACATCACAATAAATATATTCAAAATCTAAAAGTTCCGCAGTCTTCGAAAACGTAAGCATTTAAAAATTCAGTCTCTTAAAATTTTAAAATTTCCTTAGAAGTTCAAGTCTATCAACTGTGGGCTCCTGTAAAATAAAAAAAATAAACACTGTCTTACTTCACAACGGAAGAACCGGGGCACAGTCACAATCCGAACAAAGCGAATCAAACTCCAACAGTCTAAGTACTTCATTGTCTAATGAATCCGGGCTCCTCCAAAGGACCTCTGCAACAGGACAGGCTTGTCTGCTAGGCTGTACTGCACATCTGTTGCTGTTCTTGGCACTCATTCTATGGCACCGACATCTCCAAAATGCTGAGGTCTTTGCTGCAACCGGGCTCCACTTTGAGGGAGAAAGCCTCCCCCGAGCTCCCTCCAGGGACCCCAGCCCTGCCACACAGTGCCAAGCCTCAGCTGCTCTTCATAACCTCTTCCTGCTTTCAAAGCCAGTACCACCTGTGGGATTCTTACACTACCCAGTCTGGCTGCCAGCGGGAAGTACAACCTTGGTGGCCTCTGGAACACAGCCTCTGTGTGCTGACCCGAAGGAAACGCTTCCCAGGAGAGCTCACCTCAACGATGCCGGTCTCTTAATCACGGCCAGTGTCTCAGTTCCAGTGAAACAAGCATCAATTGCACCAGTAAAGCAAAGGCTTTTATTCCAGTGCTTTGGCTATCTTGTTAATCACAGACGCGTCTTAAGCCCCACCTCAACAGAACCACAGATTCTTAAACCAAAGTAGCAGCAAGTAGCCCCGAGAGACTCCGTAATGAAGGGACCCTCAAACTTCTCTCTGAAATTTCACAAACCAGACCTCCAAAGTCCACACGGCTCTCAACATTCTTATCACTCATGCTCCCACAAAATGGCTCACTGAGCTTTGAACACTCAGTGAACTTTGCAGTCCAAATTTCCAAAGTCCTTCCACAAGCTTTCCTAAAACATATGGTCACATCTGTCACAGAGAGACATATGCCACAATCTTGTCACCATTCTGTTTTATTAGGGTTACCACTGCTGTGGTGAAACACCATGGCCAAAACAGCTGGGGGAGGAAAGGGTTTATCTGACTTCTGCTTCCATATCACTGTTCATTAGTGAAGTCAGGGCAGGAGAGCAAACACAGCAGGAACCTGGAGGCAGAAGCAGATACAGAGGCCACGGCAGAGCGCTGCTTACTGGCTTGCTCATCCTAGCTTCCTCATCCTGCTTTCTTACAGAACCACCAGCTCAGGGACAGCACCACCTGCAACGGGCTGGACCTTCCTCCATCAATCACTAATTAAGAAAATGCCCTACATCCAGATCTTATGGAGTCTATTTTCTCAACCGAGTTTCCATCTTTCAGATGACTCCAGTGTGTTTCAAGTTGACATCAAATTAGACAGCATCTTGGAACCACATCTCCTCTGCCTCTATTCTGCTGAACAACACTCAAACACTTAGAGAAACTCATATAAACCCACTGGGGAAGAAGGAAAGGGGACCCATAAATGTCTGCAGTTTGTTTTTTGTGGAAAGTGGATGTCGGGGAAACATTTTTAGAAACGAAGCCACCTGTCTCAGAGACTGATGCGTGCAGACTGAGTTTATGTCCACTATATATGTCTTATATTGGCTTTTCACGAAAATGTTCTTAGGGCTGAACACGGTGAAATACCGAAAGCGCAAAGAAACTCAATCTCAATGTCTCCATCTACAAGGTCCATTACTGGATAGGCTGGGTTGGGGATGACAGGAAAAATGCAAGAAGAGAGAATGTACAGAGATGGCAGGGTCCTCTAGCATGGCCTTGATACCTTTCCCAACGGGAACAAGAGCCAAGCCAATAAAAAACAAAACAAAACAACAACAACATCAACAAATTCCAAACAAATCAGAATGTGCTCTATGCTTCAGCATCTAAGTGCAATAAAGAAGATACCCAACCCCAGCTTAACACCCTGCTTTGTCCCATTAGGAAATGGGACAAGGGTATTATGCAAAAGTAAAGAACAAGTATTTACCTATTTGGCAGATCCCTGAGCCAGCAACTTAATCCAAGGATTGGGGTGTGGCACAGAACATGAACACAACAGAAGTATTTAGCAACCGGGCAGTGTGAGTATGGTCGTTCTCCCCCCAGAGTAGTGGGCATTGGGAAGGCATCTGATAGCAGTGTTTACTGGGTATCATCCACGTGACTTGTCTAGTAAACAGCAGAACTGGCATTTAGCAGGGACGCCGTGTCTTCTAATATAGTATGCTGCCCCCATGTTGTGCGTAGGTGGATACAAATTCTAACATTAAAACAGAGAGCTGTCAATCAAAAGCCTCTTAACAGGCAATGAGCTGGGTATGTGTTTTTATTTGCTGGAAGCTGTCGAAATGTCTTTGAGATGGTTAGGCCAAGATCCTACGTTGAAGGAGAGGTGAATTCACAAATACTTCTAGAGCCACCATGACCACAATAACCACCAGCACCAAAGGACAACTTAGGTCCCTGTGTTCCTGGATCACCTTGAAAAGTCATTTTGGCTGATCTGATCTCATGCCTCTGACGGCTCCACCTTTGTGTGCGCTGCGTGACAAGCCTAGGCCGGATGGGTCTAGACAAGGTACACGGAGAACCCTTCCTGGAGAACAGGAGGCGCATTCTTTAACATTCGTTCCGTTCCCTGAATCTTTTCCACTCGTGAGTGCCTTTTCTGAGATGGATTGTGGGAAGCTGCAAGAGTCTCATCTCTTTGCTGGAAGAGCCCTGGCATATGGGAGACCTGGAGGCCTCTGCTGTGCAGAATCTAAGAGGAGCTGAAATCACGCCCTTCTTGGTAGAGGGAGAAGCACAGACGTCTCGGGGTCTCCCAGAGTCACATTGTGCAAATAATTAGACAAATGGCTTCACAGAAACGTTGTCAAGAAAAGGCTTTTCAATTCCATCTCCATGGTGATAGCTCATCAAGTAAAAAAATCTAAATGGAAATCTAAAAATTGCTTCATTTGGCTGATCGGAAATAATAAATAGGAGTCCTGGGGATTTACCATCTTACCTACCATAATCGCCCTGAATTCTCTCAGATTCTACTTGTGTACCTGGCTAGGTCCTAAGATATCTCTGATCAAACCACCATTGATCCTCATGAGCCTAAAAGGATGAGTGGCTTACAACTCAGTCCTTGGAACTTCAGTCGGTGCCCTCTCTCTGGCCTCTCTCGCTGGCACCCCAGAAATTTTGACTCCAAGCCTACTGAGATACATCACTTCCACACACGGGATATTTGTGGAAATAACTCCATGCTCTCTGGTGTGTTAATTCCCTGGGACAGAGTCCAGACTGGCCTTAAACTCAGATATCGACCTGCCTTTGCCTCCTAAGTGCCTGGGTTAAAGGCATACACCACCACCACTCAGCTTTATAATATTTTGATGGGATATATTAAAAAGAGAAAAAGAAAGCGAGGACTTGGGAATCTTTGTTGTTCTCACTCAAACACCTCAACCCAGTTTTTACAATAAAATCTGAATGTTGGAATTTGAGGCACCCTGAAGTAGACGAAGACAAATGTTCTGCCATTTTTTAAAACCATTACTCAAATAAATGGTTTGGTTTCCAAAAAGCCGAGTCAAAAACAGGGCAGGAAGAAGATCATCAAGCTGTAAGTACAGAGACCCTTATTGCATCTGTGTAGAGACAAGTGAGGAAAAGGGACCAAGTTCATCAACTGCAGATGGAGTAAACAATGATACAACTACTCAGAACCTACAGAAGTTCTACAGCTGTGGACACCAAAAGATGCCCACTGTGTAGAGCGAGCAGAAGAGCTACAAAACATGCTTTGTTAATGTGTGTATGCACACAGGCGAAAAAGCAGAAGACTATATACCACAATACTAAAGATTGCTTCTTCTTTTTATCTTTAATTTTGTTGCTTAAGACAGGAGTTTATGCAGTGGGCTTATATTAACAAAATAATAACAACAATAATTATAGTTTAAAAAAAACCACAGGGCTGGAAAGATGGCTCAGTGGTTAAGACTCCAGTTCAGTTCCAAGCACTCACATGGCCATGGCTACTTTCAACCACCTGTTACTCTAGTTCCAAGGGTTCTGGCGCCCTCTTCTGGCTTCCAGTGGGTATTACACACAGTGCACACAACATACGTACAGGCCAAACACTCAGGCATGTTGAAAATAAATGTTAAAAAAAAAAATCAAGCCACAATGCTGCTTTTAAACCAACTTTTTAAGAATAAAAGAAAAAATTATTCAGCACATATGAAGCACTGGGTTTAACGCCCCCTCTCTCCATAGCACCCCTTAAACAAAAACCTTACTATGCTGCATACTACGGTGAGAAGCAAGCTGAAAAGACCATATGCTCCGTAAATGAGAATTCCAAAATAAAGGGGACATTCTGTATGACCACATGGAACAACAAAGCCACAGATCTCTGGGGGGTCTATGCCATCTAAGAGATGACAGTGGATCACATCCACATGGGCAGATACGCATGGCATGGTAGGCAACAGTAGGCGATGATTGTGGTTACCATCCCAGAGACGTGCAATACTGGCCAACTCGGTCATCTGTGCTGAGGCTGTTTTTGCATCTGATAGCGGAGGTGATAACGGCAGATGGGCTACAGCCCATAGCACAGGCCCGCGCAGGGCACATTAGGAAACGCCTCGTGTTGTTTTTCTCTCTATTGTTCCCACCACAGGCTCCATGGAAACCAGTGTAGGAGCCGCGTTGGGCAGAAGAGAGGTTGCCCTTTCACGTGGCATCTCTTGCTGCTCACCATCCACTTGCTGGAAAAGACCCTCCCTGAACTGGCGTACAAGCTAACGCTATGAGTGAAATGAAACGGCACTCATTTCCCTAAGAACACTGGGAACTTCGCTGTGCCTTCTCTGGCACGACGCAGGTTTTTGGAAGTGCATCATCTGTTGCTGACTTACTCTGTTGACGAAGCCAATCAAAGCCTTCCCCCCGCCCCCTTGCCTTGGCAAATGACTTGCCACACTCTAATCAAAAGGCACTTTTAATCCGATTCCTCTTCGCGCAGCTCTTTAACCAGGACCCACATGCCATTTCATTCCTCCTTCCCCCATCCTGAATGTAATCAGCCTGGTCCAATTTGCTTATATAAACAGGAGGCCAAGGCAGGGGGATGTCCCTTGGCCGTGGCGGTTCTGCTTTTTAGACATTGCCGGCGACCTTTCAATAGAACCAGACTGGAAGGAGAGTTATATTAAACAGTTTGACTCCAAACCTAAACAGCCCCCGAAGCATTAGTGGTTCAAAGATCTCCTGGTGCATTTATGAAAAGCCACTGACCTGGGACGAGGTGTTGGAGGACTTGAAAGGCACTGAGAAGACTCCTTTGCTGGCAGGAGGCAGAGTGGTTTTCATTAAGGACCTGCCCTTTATCTCGTCGTTACTGACCTGCCAAGGCAGAGATGGGCTGCTGCCCCAGCCTCGAAGCTGCCTCGGGTCAGAAACGACGATAAGAAAGCATTCATTTTTTTTAAAGACACATACAAAGGACAGAGGTGTGGCTCTATGGCTGCGTTGCTCAGTCGGATTCCCAAGTATACTTTAAATTCTAAATTTTGTGACAACCTTTGATACATCAAAGCCTTAAGAACACCGCGGATCATTTTACTGGTGTTTGTTAGGGCTGGAGGCAAAAATAAATAAACAAATAAAAATAATAAATAAATCAATCTGTGTCTTCTAAACTTCAGAACCTGAAATATCACCCAGAGTAACCCAGACTCAGAAACACCCAAACTGCAATCGATCACCTGCAGAACAGTACAGGTCTACCCGAACCACACTCTGTTGGCGACCAGCTTGTTGACCTGGGTGGAATTCCTGCCATGGTGTTTTACACTGGGATGGGCATTAGTAGCTTAGCTTCAAGGTGCATTGTTGCCAAAGTATGGCAATAGGGTAACTGGCAATTAGCTGAAAAAACCAGCTGTTGCTATTGCCTATTATTGCTATATTATTATTATTACTACTACTATTATTATTTTGGCAGTCTAAAAGCCATAGGCAACACTCTGAAATTACGTGCATGGTGTATTTGGGGAGGGGGAGAGGTCCATATATTTTATCTTCATTTCTCCCCCAAAGGGAATAACCACTAAGCTACCTGGACTAACTCTCTCCTCTAACTGATGAGCAAAATCATACCCAGCGGTTGCAATGCTTTTCTCATGATTACACACTAAGCCAGAGGCAAGGCCAGAACCAAAACCCCAAATGCGTTGACACATTTTTGTCCAGTGTTTTGAAAAGTGTAGGAAACATTAACCAAAGCAGCCTCGGAGTCACTCAGCCTTGCACAGAAGTGATCTGCGAGTAAGCGGGGTGGCATGGACACCTATGGGTGCCCTCATGGCAAAAGGAACATAGAGCAGACTGGAGGTGTGAGAACTGCCGGGGCGGGAGGGGGGACTCTCTCTGACCTATCAACAGATAATGGGGGGCGGGTCTTCAAGGCCCTAGGTGGACCTGTTCTACCCCAACCTCTTCCTTATCTTCCATACTATCTAGCAAGATGTGTTGATCCCATGACAGCCATGTGCCTGCAGAAAGCCTAGAGGGTACACACACAGTTGACTTTAACAATGGTTTTCTGTCTTCCTCCCTCCCCCACTCCACCCCCCCTCCCCGGCAGACACAGCTTTAGGGTTTCAGGAGTCACACTCCTTTCCCAAGGCCAGGTCCCTTACACTGCTTGCACATTTTCCTGGTTTCTTAGTGGTTTTCAAAGCAAAGCCCTTGCGGTGAAGCAGGGTTACTCATTAAAAATGCAGATTGGGGCTCCCCCCTCTTTCAGACCTACTCTGAGGAGGCTCCAGGGTGGGCTCCGATTTAACAGGGCTCGGAGGTACAATCAACTCTGAGACCCACTAATTGGAGTCACTGGTGTGGTGGAGAAACCAAAGCAGGGGCTAGAGGAGTGGAGCAGCCGTCTAGAAAACCCAGTCCCTAGAAAACCGTTTTTCCCCCTTTTAATTTGAAATAAAACTGGAATTAGATTAGTAGCCCAGACCCTCTTGTATTTTGCAAACAAGAGATCTTGGAGGGAAGTGGAAAATAAATTCAAAACCTTTCATCCCCATCACAATGACACATTCACGTTAGCATTGTGTGGGAGGGAGGGAGGCAGAAAGGAAGGCAGAGCTGGTTTGTTGAGAATTCTCAGTTTCAATGGAATCCACTGTAATTTAGGGGCAATTAGTGTCCACACATTCTCCATCCAGAGGCTCCATTAATCCGGTTAGTTTTTATATACTAACCATAGCCAACATCCTCGACTGTACTTAGGTCCCTTTATTCTGTCCCCACCGCACCCCCAGTGCTGTCTCCTCCTTTAATGCTGAGCTTGTGGGAGTCACTTCCGCTCCTGGAAAAGGGGGGAAAGCCACGATTTTGGCTGTACCCGGACAGCTTCTGGGAAATCAGTTCTCTACTGAGCCCCACACTGGAGAGAAGGAAGCACCAGTCACCTTGCTAGACCTGCCCGCTACCTGACTTTGTTCAAGTCACTCTTGACGCCACGCTCTTGTGGGCAGCCTCGGCCTGACAACACCTTCCTCATGGTTCAACAGCCAACTGCTAAAATGGTGGGGGTGATTTCCATTGCTAAGTCTCTTTACTCGGCTTGGCATCCACCCACCATCATGGCCACCACTCCACTTTTACCCTTCCAACCCCCTGCAGTCCACACACAGTGCCCCATCTCGGCTTCCAGATGTCATGTGACCTACCAACTCAAGCTTCTAGGAAAACAGGTGACAGGGTAGGTTACAAACAACATCCCGATTTTCAAGCAGAGATCTGTCACAAACTACTGTTGCCTTGGGCCCATCCACCTAATTCCTTGGTGCCCAATAAAAATGAATTTAATTCTCACTTTGTCTTCCGGATGTCTTTTTATCTACGGAAATCAACATGTCTTCTTTCATTTAAAAATTCTTAAGGAGACTAAATCGCATCTATGTAACACAAGCTTGAGGGATAACATGAAGGGCTTCTACCTATTCAAAATATTTTCATTTTTACCTTATTTCATCCTCAAAATGATCCAATGAGTTAAGTGTGGTATGAGCTATCACACCCAATTTCATGGTAAAGAAACGAAAGCTTAGCTAACAAGAGCAGTTTCTCTCTAACTGGCATCACTGGGAATACAACACACCTTGCCGATTTCTCCTGTTGGGTTTATCTACGAGATCTGTGGTTTTGAAACTGTCATCAGAAGGGGCTTCTGGGGAAGAAAAGGAAGGAGAGCAGCCTGGACAATGGACATTCTACTCCTGGCTAACTAAACTATGCCCTCCCGAGTTTGGAAACTACTTCCAGCTTTACCTTTCCCGTCATGCATAACTAGCATAGGGGCTGGCCCAGTGGCTAAGAACATGGACTTAGTCTTACAGAGGACCAGAGTTAGGTTCCTAGTAACCATGTAGGGGCAGCTCACAACCATGGGTAACTGTAGCTCTAGGGGGTCTGACGCCCTCTTCTGGACTCTGCAGGCACCTGCACTCACAATAGCGTACACACAATCTTAGAGCACCTATTGTAAGCAGCAGCTTCAGGACGATATGTAGTGCCAGAAGCTCTGAAAAACCTTGAATTTCTTGTAGGTACTCGTACCTTCTAGCTTGAAACAGGTACAGGCAGTGAAACTGTACTCCAGCCCTCAGCAGAATATGCATAAAACACCCATCCACTTAGTCATGTTCTCACTGAGGCAATACACAATGAGTAGTTACTATGTGCTAAACACTATGCTAGAGTATTAGAAAAAAAATAGGGAGATGATGCTTTGGGATAGAACTGACCCTCCCTCCCCCATCATCCCAATAAATACAAATCAGAACAAGGGTGACAGAGGGAATATCTCTTGACGGAATGGAAGGGTAAAGAAAGGTCTTATCCAGAGAGGAATCTGGGCTGCAGTGTGCGGAGACGAGAGTGATTTAGGTGTTCCCGGCGAACGTTCCCGCGCTTTGCTGCAGAAAACAAGGCTGCACAGGCACAGGGGTCAAGGGCCTGGCCTGGCTGAGGAATCCTGAGCAGATGCAGCTGCCAGGGGCCTGGTGAGCAAGAGCAGAGCAGCACGGCTCAAGCTAGCAGGTCTGTGGGGTTCTGCAAAGCAAGCCAGGCAGCTACTGGAGGGATTTCAGTAATCAGGGTCACAACTGCCTGATAACCAGGGTGACAATAGCCCAGGCCTGGGGAAAGACTGAAACTGCTCACAGATATAAGAAGAAACTCCAGAGGAGGCTGCTGGGTAGGTTTCTTTTGTCGCAGAAGTGTCCTTAAGGGATTTTATAAGTTAATGTAGAGGCACAGCAGGCAGCGTAGACAAGTGAGCAGGAGAGGGGAAATAAAAGCACCCCAAATTCAGTCTGGCTCCCAACCTGCACGTCTATGATGGGCTGTGTAATGGCACAGGCAACTTAACTCACCTTTCTGGGTTGCAGTTTTTCCCCATCTGTGCCACGCGGGCGAAAGTCCAACTTCCCTGGGTTCTTAGGAAGCCCACTTAAAAGGGCTTTGCCACTGGTACCCGAAAGTGCTTTGCCCATTGTAAAGTGTAAGGAAAATGTGGGATACCTGTTATTATTAATTGTGTTGATATCTGCCGTGCAAATAAAATTACAGTTTTGAGTAAGTATGGAATGGTATCTTTTAAAATCTAGATTGAAAATAAGTTACTAGATGCCAGGCTTTGTGGTGCACACATTTAATCCCAGCACTTGGGAGGCAGAAGCAGGTTAAACTCTGTGATCTATGCAGTGAGTTCCAGGATAGTCAGAGCTACATAAGATGACCCTTGTCTCAAAAAACCAGAGCAAGGGAGGGAGGGAGGGAGAAGGAGAGAGGGAGAGAGGAAGGGAAGGAGAGAGAAAAGGAGGGAGGGAAGGAGGGAGGGGGGAGAGAGAAACAGAGAGAGAGAAAGAGAGAGAGAGAGACACGGAGGAGGATAGAAAATAAGTTGAGACCAATTCTGTGTTCTTAACTCAGAATTTTTACTCTTATTCCATGATAATCAAAATTCTTTCATATACTATATTTTGATTATGGTTTCCTCTCTCCCAGCTCCTTCCTGATCCTCCCTGCTTCCTTACCCCACCAACTTAACCAGTGCATCCATTCTGAGGTCGTCTTATAAACATACTTGGTTCCGGGAAACTTCTCAGGCCTTACTTAAGGATTTACCAGAAAGATGTCATTTTTAACTTGGCGCTTATTTACATCTAATTTATATGTATTTCTCTCCATACTTTAGTTAATAATTTTGGTTGCAGTGTTGAAGGTTGAATCCCAAGCTTTGTACAAGCTACCCAGGCACACTGCCACTCAGCCACACACTCGGTATCACCCAGGCTTTAGCTTTAAGGAAATGTATTCAATACCACTAGCGACATCAGAACCAATGAGAACTTTTCTTTTCAATATCAAACTTCACAGGTCGTTCTACCAGGTCGGTGGCGCTTGACATTGGAATCACCGAATAAGCTTTTCAAACCCTTCACATCTGGATTCAGGAGAACTCAGTCAACATTTCTGCTCAGGAGCGGAGCGGAGGAACATCGCTTGAAAGTCTCGGAGCCGAGGAACATCGCTTGAAGTTCTTGGAGACCACTCTTAGGTGGACTGAGGTAGAGAGGCACTGGTCTAGACTCTTGGCTGCTTTTAAACTTCCTAGGAACTCTGGGACTGAGGGTAGCTACCGAGGAGACCTGTATTAAGTATTGAGTCTGTCTTAATCAGTAGAGAATGGGTTTCTTGGTAAGTAACAGAACATCAGTAGCGATGATAGAACCAACAGGCAACATGAACTGAGAGTCAATCACTGTGTTAAGCACGTTATAAGATGCCAGCAATCCTACAGAGTGAGCAATATAACTATTACTTCCGTCTAAGATCAACTATGATCAACTAACAGGAGCAGAAAGCTGGAGAAACTTTCTCAGGGGTAGTGCTGGACACAAAGAGAACATCAGCTTCCTTGAAAGCAACTCTCGATTTTTTGGAGGAGGAGGAAGGGTCTTACTATATTGTCCAGGCTGGCCTTCAACTCCCAATCTCAAGCGGTCCTCCGTATTTTGTATTTCGGTCCTCTGAGCAGAGAGTAGAATAGCATGTGCATCCCACCGTGCCAGCCCGTGAGTGCTTTCCCAACGTCTTCCTTCACCCCAAGATCTTTGTCCGAGCCTCGTATTAGGCTTCAGATTTATGATGAACGATACTTTGAGATGAGAAAACAAAGATCCACGGACGCCATGTTCTTTATTCCCTGGCCACAGAGCTCGCTGCAGATATGGTCTTATGAAGCTGCTCTAACGTCTCCTGGATATGGGTTTTCTCATTCCAGTTGGAAAAACAAACCACATGCATTCCTGGTGCCCTGGGAGAAAAGGGCATTGCTTCCCCTGGAACTGGAGTTAGAGATGGTTGTGAGCAGCCATGTGGGTGCTGAAAATTGAACCCAGGCCAGTTCTCTGGCTAATGGATACAAGGTACCCAGTCTTGAATGCTTCTCTAGGAAGCATTCAAATGGTTGGATCCTGAATGCTGTTGTCCAGGAGACAATTCAGAGGGTAGGAGGACAGTTCCCAGGAGCCCTAGATGTCACCTTCTTCCTCTAGAATCCAGTGTCACCAGGCAGCCTTCAGCCTGCATACATTCATCATTAGCACACTGAGGCAGGCCGGCCTGGGTTGGTAGCACACAGCACCAAGGGAGGTGGGACGATCTTCAGCCTTTCCCATGTATAAAAGAGAGATGACAAAGCCACCCTGTGATCATGCTGCAGCCTCTGCTTCACAGCTGAACAAAGGGCATGAAATCGGATGTTTTCCAAACTCAGAAGAAAGCGATAGAAAACCTACCTCCTTTCTCCTGCTGCAAAGGACAGCCAAACACATAGCGTTTAATTTCCGAATTGAGCAATGTTCCTTTTAAGGGAAATGTTAAGCAGGGATTAGAGACAAGATGGGCGGTAACTCTATCCTCAGCCCTTTCATTGTTAATAGCATTTGGGGATGGGGGGCATTGGCTCTGCAGAGATGTGGGAAAAACCAAAGTCTATGTAAATGAGAATCGACACACACTGATAAACCAAGCGCCAGACCCGAGGTCTTAATTACACAGGAGTCTAGATGTCAAAATGAATGCGGCTTATTGACGCTTAGAGACTTCACTTGGTATTAAGTTGGATGACCTTCTTCTGGGAGCAGAGAGCAAAGCGAAGGTTTCTCATTACGCGGGGCCACGCTCACAAATGCCAAAGGGCTGGAGTCAGGCCTAGACGCTTTTCTGGGTATGGTGTAGCGCTGAACCCAACTGCAGCTGAACTCAGCTGCAGACCTGAGAAGCACTGGCATCAACCGACAAGCAACAAGCGAAATACAACGTGAAGCCAGGGCTCCAAGTAACTGAAAGCTCTCAAGCAAAGTGTCCTCTGCCTGTTCCCACCCATTCACATAGCATCAGTTACTCCATCTAAATCCAGGTATGATCTCACTGCAGCAGCTCATGTGCCTGTGAGACACATACAAGTTTCAGACGCCTCCTTTTAACGCTGACAACTTCAAGGAAAATAGTAAACAGTGATGTCATGGGAGCAGAGAACACTCCCACAAGCTGCTGCTATCAGTTAGAGTTTCACAAGCTTTCTGCCTCCTGGCGCAAGCTCCTTTCTTTAGAAGATACGAGGGCCATTACCCTACTGCTGTTAAAGAGAAGGTTAAAGAGAAGGCTACTCTTTCAGGCTAGCGAACAGCCCAATAGTTCCCAACAGGAGTTAAGGGACTTGCCTTGAAATTGAAAAATAATATCCTCTCCCCCTCCCCGGCACTAATTAAAGTGTCAGGACAGAGCCCCAACACAGATTTGACACATGACATAACGTCCCGTGTAATCGGACGTGTTTTATGCTAACATCAAAGCCCCGTCTGGGATAATAGAGCGAGATATTTAGTGCGTGTCTGTTGCAGTCTGACATATAACTCCATCCAGCTTCATTCTGCAGGCCCACGCTCACCAGGAGATTAACCCGGCAGGCTGCAGTTGAGGAGGGACAAAGCAGGCTCCGACAGGACGTCCAAGATGCAAGAGAAGTCCAAACAAATCTACCTGCGTAAGGAAGACTTTCCCTACGATTGCCAGCCTGAGACCTGGTCGTCCTGCGGCGACCTCTGGCAGGTGTTCTCTCAGCCCCTCATGTGGCACATGGCCGTCTATGACTTTCTAATGACATTATTCTACACCATTTTGTTCACAGTACTGTTTAACAATGCTGCGTGACCATTTTTCTCATGTCAAATAAACCTTAGCAAAGGCCGGAGTGCTTTCTGTAGGCGTCCGTCCTGACTGGCTTCTTGCCCCATGGGCGAAGGGACAGCTGCCGTTTACTGGGATTTGCACTGTAGGTTAAAATAATAATAATAAAATGGCCAATGTGTCAGAATCCAATACAATGAAAAGTATTAGAAAAATGACCGTCAGCTTCAGTGTCTTGGAGGTGTCAGGTTACTATAGATGCTAACCCTCCATTTCAGACTTGTCACAAACCAGGAACACACAGGATGCCAACTGGCACCAGTTGGGTAAGTGACACTCTCAACAGCACTAGACCAGAACAGTAAGAATTCCCAGAACAATGGGCAGCATGGGAGATCTCCTCTGAGACTGACGGCTGGGTGTGTGTGTGCACGCGGGCACGTGTGTGCGTTGATAGATACTGTGTATGTAAGTATATGATACGTTCCAACAAAATAGCTATACGTACCTATGAATTAAATTACACTTTATACTGAGCTAGACAAAACAATATGGGTTTCTAAGCTTTCTTGCCTAGGTGGTATTTTCCTTATCTATAGGAAAAAAGACTACAAGCTCATGAGCAAGTCAGCTCCCAACCACATCAGCAGTAATGACAACGGAGCAATACCCAGCCTGGGTTCCATGCGTCCATTCCCGAAAGTTCCCTGTAGGACTAAAGCCCACAATCTTATTTCATTGCACAGGCAGAGAAATTCATTGGGCTGTTTGTTGGGTTGGACAAGATAAGTTCTGAGGACAAGCATCTAGGAAAACCATGAAAGGCCCAGAGACAGCCTCTCCCCGTGTCTCTGCTCCATCCTACTGGACCACGAGACCAGTACACCAAGGAGGCAGAGCAGGAACCGAACTTCCCCCTACCTGACCCCTGACCATATGAGAAGGCCTCTTATTACCCCTCACTCCAACAGGAACTGCTCTGATACTTGCAACCAAAGCACCTTACCTCATGCGACCTCCAAATACACAGCGACACCACCATGCAGGGCTTCACCAGCTCTGAGCAAAAGCCAATGCTTGATCCATGCTACTGGCCAGAATTTCAAAGGAGACAATTATTTAATTTGGGGCAGCTAGACATTGCCCAAATAGCTCTTTGAAATGACATTTAGATGCTAGGGACCATTTTAGATGGAATTACAAAGAGTTTAACTTGGAGAATTTGTATTAAGACACAGAACAAGAAGGAAGCCTAGAGCATGTCACGTTAATTGCTACTGGCTACGTGCAGGATTTAGGTTTAACTTCTGGGACACTGCACATCAAGGCCCATGCAGTTGCAGCCCACGGCTGTTTTGGAATTCCCCCTGCTCCTCCTGAGTGTTTACAAAACTTTACTATGTCTCCATATTGGCTCACTAGAACATTCTTCTGCCGAGAGGGCACTGCCCATCCGTATTTCTCCCACAGCAAGGAGACTGAGTTGCTTTAACAGCTCACTTTGGTAACTGTAACGCTGATAAACTGTGTATAAACAGCTCAAAATATCTTAGGAGATAAAACCGCAAAGATGAGGCTTTTGCCTCCACCTTCTAAGCCACCTTTGCTTGTTTCGAGATTAAGGCTAAGGTGTGGGTTTCTTCTTTCAGCTAAGCCCTCATCCCTCCTGCCCTTGACAGCTTAATTTCCTGTCCTCTTTGGGAGACAGACGGATGAATATTTAGTGTAGAACATGATTGTGATTAAGCTTCCAAATGTGTCTTCATCTGGAATCCAGCTGGTGTAGCATCTCAATTACTCCTGCACTCCCCTATGGAAGCTTCATATTGATGTAGTGAGCTTTACATGATGGCACTGGATTAAAAATCTCCCAGGACTCTCCAATCTTCTAACCTCAATCAATTATCCCTTAATGAAAGGGAGAAAAGGGGTTTGTGCATACATATCATGACCTGGTATATCCTGCAAACAGACACCAGGCTGTTGTTGATTCCGACTTGAAAATGAGCTAAAAAAAAAAAAATCTCAGGCTTCCTTGCTTCTGTTCACCCCTCTGCAAAGAATGGTTGGTGCATTAATACGAAGCTGGCGATCTCTGGAGCAAGTGGTGATTAATAGTTGTACTGTTAATCAATATGTAAAGAAGGTTGCAAAAATGTTCAGCTGTTCCACAATTTCTTTATTGGGCCAATAATCTCTAAGTGTTACTTTCCGCTGTGTCTCGTGTACCACATGTCCAAACTAGTAAAGGCATAGAGGACCGTTCCATGAATCTATTCTGCATACCTAGAATATTCACCGATTGTTTTCTTTAGTAGCATTTCTTTTGAGAGGAGAACCTAATTTACATGGCTCTTTCTTTCATTTGCTCAATCTTTCATCCAACCACTATGAACCGAGTGCTTAGGCAGTATGTTGAACACTAGGCATAGACATGACATGGTCTTTGCATTTCATGGATGTCAGTCCAGTCAGGGTACCAGACATGCAGAGGTAATCACTGAGTGTTGTCACTGCCAATGGTGCTAAGACCCATGGGACATGCAGGAGTCATGGCCCGCAACTCGGGCGAAGGATTTTCAGAGCTTTCCTTCTTGTGTGTTTCATTTACAGTTCCTTCAACACATGGACTAGATCTTTTGACCATGGAACAGCCATGTCTGTCCTCCTTCCTTCTCTGCCTGTCTGCCTTCCTCCCTCCCTCCCTCCTCCTTCCCTCCGATACTGTTATATAAATATATGTCAGACACTTCTCAATTTATTCACTTATGAAGCAGTGTTAGGAAAGAAAAAGCAGGTTAAGTTAAGTTTCTAGTATATTTTCCTTCCACAATTACAGATGACAGGTGTTTGGAGAGGGGACGCAGTCTGCGTGGGTGGGCATACAGGGAGTTACTCCAGAAAACCAGACCAAGCTTGCTGGCTAACAATGAAGCTAGTATCTTCTGCCTACCTTGGAGGAGACTACAGCCAGACTCAGAGGCCAACAGAATGGCAGAGGGCCTCCAGGATCCCTTCCTGGTGATAAAGGGTGGTGGAAGATAAACTATCAATCTCAACCCTCATTAAAATAAACTCTTGGGGCTTAAGGGAAGGCAGTTCTGTGTAGGAGGGACGCTTGCTTCCTTCCAATTGCCTTCCTGGTTCCATGACGCCGCCGTGTATTCTGCAGCTACACAGATGCATGGAAAATGGACGACAGAGACACATTTGCTAGCGAAGTAAGATTGGCTCTCTAGCTCATAGGCATGTACTAAAAAAATTCTCAAAGTTCCCAGAATCACTCTTCCAGATTATGACCCAAGGCAAAAGGGAAAAAAAGTGCCACAATTCTTCTTTCATACAGAAGCACATCGCCCTGAATGGGGGGTGGGGGAGGAAAGCAGGAGATGCTGCAACAGCAGCCCAGAGAGCTATGAACTCATGAAAAATTAATCCACTCCTCCAAGTCAGCACTGGTGAAGGGCTGTTCTACATAACAAAAAGTTCTCCACTG
This sequence comes from Microtus oregoni, assembly GCF_018167655.1. NCBI lineage: Eukaryota > Metazoa > Chordata > Mammalia > Rodentia > Cricetidae > Microtus > Microtus oregoni. Next base: position 13,020,867 of record NW_024543086.1, read on the forward strand.
CATTATTAAAAGCACTGCTTTGTACCGACCAATTAATTTCAAAGGATCCCACTCCTTGCATTAGACGTTATCAAAGACAGATGTCCTCGAATATTCCTCTCTATCAAATCTGGCGTGTGGCTGCTCTCCCAGGGTCATCACTGAGATTCTTATCACGGTTTGAGCAACCCCCTCCCCCCTCGCATTTGACCCTAAGTGTTTTTGTGAGATTTCAGTTAAACGCCCAAGGGAGGACGAGATGAGTGAAATCTGGAATCAGTCTGTTTTCTCCTAGGCGTTGGTACCCCCTTTAGCCCAGGCTCTAGGCTCCCAGGAGAATTTGCTGCTACTACCTCTGTGGTTTGAAATGAGTGTTTGCTAACTGGAAAAGCAAACAGGTATGTTCAAGCAGAGGCATAAGATGGGGGATAAGGGGTGGGGGCGGCAATACTTGGTATTCCAAACAGGTATGCCCCATTTCAAGAAACGCTACTGTTCAAAACTAAGATAAATGATGCACAACAAAGTGACTGGCCCATTGATAAACGAATAGTCACCAAGTGGCTCCTGGAAAACCAGGTTCTTAGTTTAATTAACGTGTTTTTTTTAATAAAAATTTATTTAATTTTTGATGACTATGTGTGTTTTGCCTGAATATAAGTGTGTGCACCACATGAATACCCAGTGCCCAAGGAAGCCCAGGGAGGGCCTCAGATCCCTTGAAACTGAAGTTATAGAGAACTGTTAGATGTCACGCGGGTGCTGGCAGCAGGACCAGGGTCCTCCCGGAGAACAGGTGCATTTAGCCTCTAGTTAACAAGTTTAACTTTCTACAAAAACCCGAATGCTTAACTTGCAATGCGTTTGTTATTTAAGGGTTGATGCATTGGCTGTGCCACTATTAATGGCTTCCTTCTGTCGAATGCCCGCTATCAAGGCCACTATCCTGACACCTCCTAACCTCACCCTTCCGAAGAGCTCCTGAAATCTTCTTCGCAGAACCTCATTGCACACTAGGCAAACTGGCTTGTTGAGGTCAGCTACCCAGCACCCAGCAGGGATTCAAAGGCAAAGCTTAGCTTGCTTTGCGCTCCGCCCCTCAGTTCTGGGCTTGGTAGACGAGGACTTGATGGTTATATTCATAGCCCTATTCATCTGGGCTAGCTGAGACACATAGTGGTTACAACTTCCCAGAAGATTCTGAATTACAAAATATCCACAGGTTACTCACAAAGTATGTACAATAAATTGGGTGATTTTGCATTTTTTTTTCTGGTTATCCTTCAGGATTGAATTCAGTGATAAGAATAATTATAAACCACTGCCCCAGTGCATAAATAAAATGGGAGCATGCAACTAAAATGAACGAAAACACTTTATTCCCTTAAATTCGTTAAACATAACTGTGTAAATTGCCTTTCAAATTCTCCTTTGGGGAAAATCTACATAAGCTTAGGTTAAAGGATCAAGACTGAAGAATAAACCTCTAGGAGACTGCATTCTAATTTTAATTTCTTCTAAGCGAGAGGTCTTTGCATCTTTCAATAACTTCTTGGTTTAAAAATAAAGAGAATCAAGGGACTGTGTGGGAAGGCAATGGATTTCTCCTCTTTTCTCTCTGGTTTGAGAGGGGACATGCCTTCATCCAAATTCGGGCCGTCTCAGAACACACAGGGACAAGGGACATCTGAACACGAAGATGGGGATGGCACACATCCTGTCCAAGCCAACCTTAAGGATGGTACAATCACAGCAGATCCATTCTACTAAGAACTACTTCCTCTTTTCAACCACAGAAAAAACCTTGGAGCCTAGATCTAAATAACCTATCCCAAGAGAGAAAAATGAGGAGCGCCGAGACTGACCAAATCAATGACAGATGTGAACACGAACCACTTCACACTCCCTGGGATGTCTACGATCAAGGTTGAGAAGACAAGAGCAAGCGCCGACAGGCACATGGGGAAACTGGAACCCTCTCACACTGCTGGTTTGAATGGCGACGGTGAGGTCACTGTGGAGAACAGCGTGACAATTCCTCAGAGTTGAATAAAGAATTGCTAGTGACCCAGTAAATCCCACTCCTAGGTATACGTCCAAGGCAATCAAAACTACACATCCGCCAAAAAAATTATACACAAATATTCAAAGCGACACAGTCACAACAAAGGGGATGAACAACCCAAATGCCTACTGACTGAAGAAGAGACACATGGAATGTGGTACATACAATAACATACAATGGCACTGAGTACTGCAGCTCCAACCCAGATGAACCTTGGAAACTCTTCACATATGCTGAAACAGTCAGGCCCCAAAGGCCACAAATTACACAATGCTATTTATATGAAAAGCCAAAAAGCCCCCAAAGTAGGTTTGTGGTTGCCAGGGGCTGGGAAGAGGGAGAAATGGGGAGAGAAGTTCTAATGGTTAACAGGTTTCTTGAGGAAGTGACCGAAACACTTTGGAATTAGACGGTGGTGACTTGTACACAGTAAGTATACCCCAAAGCCCTGAATGGTGTGTGCGTTTCAGTGTGGCGAACCGAGAACTGTTTGCATTGTATCTCAAGAAAAGAAGGCAACGAAGAAAAACAAATGACCGGGGGCTTGCTCTAAAGAGTAGCCTCAGAGAGCCATGCTTCTCCAGTTACGATCCCAGGCCCTGACACAGGACAGCACTGACTATTGCAGCTTTGCAGCATCTACGATTACCTACCCACTGCCCCAGCTTAGTCTAGAGAAGCAGCCTTCTGCCCACCGCATCCCTAAAGGTCATCTCTGTGGTGCACAGGTGTTTTAGGGACAAGGCAGCCCAAGTGACAGAGTCATGCTGAAGTTTCCATTGAGTGATGGCTAGTAGCCTCTTGGTCATTCTGTTGCCTCCCCCCTTCCCGTGTGTGTGTGTGTGTGTGTGTGTGTGTGTGTGTGTGTGTGTGTGTTTGGGGGGGTCATGAAACCACAGTAGTTGGGTACATAAATGGGGAGCTTAAGAAAGGCGCATAGGAACATTGCATTTTATGTATAAAAACTCTGAGAACTCAGAAGTTTCGGGTAACAGCAATCTGAAGAGTCTACATTTCCACCCCAACCCCGAAATACTAGCATTAAGAAGATGTCTGTACAGCCACGTAGTGCCTCGCGCCAAGCAAACCTTGCTGTGTGACACAGGAGTGCTATGGAAGAGGGTAGCTCCCAGGGGATGGAGTTTCAGATAAGAATTAACCTCTAATTGATCAAGCTGGGGCCAGCCTCATTGGCTTTTTTCCACACTCCCTGGTTTTCCTTCACTGTAAGTGAAGTTCTCTTAGTTGGTGCTCCTCCTCCCTCACCCCGCCAGCAGCAAAAGAGATTCCAACACACAGAGACAGCCATGCAGAGGAAAAGCAGCAGAGATGACTGTCATTTACTTCTTTAAAAATACGGATCTTCCAAGACTAATGTGCACATGGCCACACCTTTGAGAGGACTGATAGGTGCGAAATGGAGATTTAGTGACTGGAGCGGGTGGGTGAGTGTGGACTCAGCACTTACTATATAGGCTTTGCTAAGTTCCACCTTAAGTATCAGGCATGAAAGGCATAGAGGTCTACACCAAGTGGCTTGCCTGAGGTAAAGCAGCTTGTAACCAGGGCAGCCAGGGCTAGACCCCCTTGCAAGCTCTGACCTCCTGCAGGAGGCATTCCCTGATGAACCAAGATGAACCAGAGGTTTCTATTCTTGTTCCCCATAAACCTCACACTCGCTCCCACCTTGGCATCCACCAGCTCAAGTTTTACTCTCGCTTTCCATCAAGAGAGTTCTTGGATGCAAGGCCTGCTGATTGCTGCTCGCTGCTCTCTCTCTGGGGACGCGACGGGAACAGAACTTAATCTGTCACTCAAGACAGACACACTGAGTTAATGACGGAATTTATGACTTACTGAAGTAACAGGACTGAAGGGATGACTTACTTCATTAATCAGAATTACAAAGGCAGAACAGAGAAGACAGGGGTTGAAGAGGATCTGGTGGGGAAGGTCAAGGCCAAGACTTAAGAGGCATTGCCTGAAGGGTATCAACCCTCTAGGTATCCTCTGTGTGCCTAGATACAGTGGAAGGAGTGAAACCGCCCAGAGGGACCACACTAGCCAGGGCTCAGAAAGCAAATTAGGGGGCACTGGGGTCTGGCAGGACAACATCTGTACAGCAGATTGTGAGCGCCAGATGAAAGGCATGTGTAGAAAACCAAAGATCACAGCGCTATTTTTACAGCAATGAAACATTCCTAAATCAATACAAGGAGGGAGGTGAGGTTCCCGGAATCAGATCCACTGCGGAAGAAACAGTGCCCATAGACACTGGTTTAAAAGCCAGAGAGGAGTAAGATAGTGCAAACAGACACAACAGGGACCAACAGCCTGCTTTCTACATCGGCCACGTCTCCAGACCAACCAGCTCTGCCTGACCTCAGAGCAGATCAGGACCGAGCAAAAGACTGCACACTTAGAACATGAAGAGAGCCTCCAGATGGCTGCAGTTGGAAGCCACTCTCTACTGGGTCCTCATGGAAAACCTAATCTCAGCATGGGAATCTGTTGGGCAGAAAGCAACAGTGCCCCCAGCTTCTCATAGAGAAAGGCTCCTTCTTATCTCTCCATCTTTCTCGAGTGCTGAGTCCTGCTTTTGGAAATATTATGAACCCCATGTGTGTGAAATTAAAAACAAAAGTGATCTCTTAGCGATAACTGTCTTAACCCTCCCAGTGCCTTGCCCTCTTCCAAACCCATTCTGCCTCGACCCTTACTCCAGGCCTAGACTCCTACTGAGCAGCTGGAAGTTGTAGCACCCACCCCACACGCCATTTGCTTGCTTCTGGTTCTCGCTGGGAGGAGGCCACCTCAGCCAGAGACAAGGCACACTAAATCTGGTTTGTTTGTTTTTTACAGCTGTTTTACTTCCTTAAGAAGGATTCTAATTGATTTGTAAATAAGAAAAATATGAAAACAAAACAACAACAACAAAACCCCACATCAACACATGGGTGAACAATATGGTTTCCCTCCCTGGCTGTGCTGTAGGCTCACCCAGCTCAAGAGGTCCAAACTGCACGTTGTCTCCTCTAGGCACTCCTTAAGCCACTGCTCCCTGCTCCTGCCCTCCACCCCTCAGGCTGGCCAACAACCTCCTTCAGGTACCACAATGCAGCAGTGGAGACCTCAGATGCTCTTCTCCCTGGTTCTCCCTGGTGCCCCCCCCCCCCACAAGCCTACTGATTTTTGCCATTGAAACATCTGTATTTTGAATTGACCAGGCAGTGGTGGTGGCGCACGCCTTTAACCCCAGCACTCAGGAGGTAGAGGTAGGCGGATCTCTATGAGCTCGAGGCCAGTCTGGTCTACAGGAGCTAGTTCCAGGACAGGCTCCAAAGCTACAGAGAAACCCTGTCTCAAAGAAAAAAAAAAAAAGATGGGCCTTGGCCACCTCCTCCCCACCCCAAAATGTCTTTGGAATCAAATGTGTAACCCATCACTGTTATTCAATCTCCTGCAACAGGCCCTTACTCTTCTATCCTTGAAAAATTTTGAACTTTGATTTTAGGGGCTGCATAGATTTCAAGCGGATGGCAGTGCTAACTTGCAGAACTGGTTCTCTCCTACCATCTGGATCTTGGGGGACTGAACTCAAGTTACCATATTTGGTGGCAAGTGCCTTCATGCCTGAGTCATCTTGCCAACTCTCTCCCATCTTTCTGGAGACACTGTGTTGGGGAGTCCCAGGGGCCTTCCCAGCTTCCTGATCATTTGTTCTGCCTTTCTGTCTTGTTCCCTTCTTTCCACTGAGAGGATGATGTCTTTAACTGGGTGGGCTGACTCCTCCAGGATGGTGTTGCCAAGGCCATCTCTGGCACATGGAAACTGGAGATTTAATTAGGGTAATGAAGCAGGTGCAACAATTAAAAAAAAAAGATTAAGGTTCTCAAACCAGACACAACAGAATTTAGGTATCTCCATCACTGTGGCTGTCTACACAGCAGTTAGTCTATAGACTCTTTCAAAAGTGCTACTAAGTGCCCAAAATGGTGCAGGCAGTTCAGTCTTGGGATATAAAATGCAACGTTGGGCTTCAGCTCCACTTCAACATGATGCATGAAACACCAGGGGATTTTTGCTTAGCTAATAAAAACCATATTAAGGTTTTAGAGATTTGGTGACAGTGTCTCATCCCTGTAGGTGAGGACTTCTATGGAAGGGTCTGAAAGGGGGGAACCCAGATCCCTTGCCCCACTAATTCAACTGTCTAGAAAAATCACTAGTAATGTTCACTGCAAACTGGATGAAGTAAATTAGATAACCTTCGCGGGAAGGCCAGCAACCCACGAGAGGCCACCGAAACTAGTACAGTAAGGCGGGCCATTTCCTAAGTTACCCAAGACCCATGTCACACGAGCCCTGTGGGGTCAGATGAAAACGTTCATAGTCGGGATAGAATGGCTTCAATATACAAAGTCAAAATTCAAAGCTTTAAGTTTTTGTCCAGGTACTATACTGATACCTAAGCGGTGACACAAGTGTTATATACTAAATGTGAAACGGCAAGGGATAGGGACCTTACATAAAATATAGAGTTCTTGGGGCTTTTATAGTTCCTAGGATGACCACAGCAGGTAACAAAAATCAATCTAGAGATTTACAGGCTCAGAAATGCCTTTCTTGACTTTTGTTCTCTTACGTTATTAGCCTCTCCTGGGCCATTCCCTTCCCCACCCCACAAGGGTGATATAAATACAAAGGCCAACTGGCAACAGAAGTGGGGGACAGGAAAGGATGCATGAACCACAAAGAGCGTGGCAGGGCTTCTAAAGGCCAAACTGGCAGCATCATACTTTCCCTAGCTTCTCTCCACACAGGTCTTCCCGCAGGATGCTGGGAAGACTCTTAATTGTCTGGAGAGTTGCTGTAGCGGTAGGAAGAAGTGACATGAAGGCATATAAACTGGTATTTGGGGTTGACAAGTGACAAGCAACACATTTAAATCTGTCAGACAGAAACCTAAGTTTGAAAATGGTTTAAAAGGATACAATAAATGGATTGTGAAGTCCCCAGGCTAGGTATTTGTGGTATTGTTTATATTTGTTGTTGTTGGCAGTAACTTGACCATGAAACGCAGCCACGAGTACGCGGTCTTTCTAGCGGAGGTGCTGGCCTTCCTATGTCAAGCTTAGACAATGGCTTCCTGTATAGCTGAGCTGTTGGTCTCTTTTGGTTCCCTTTTCCTCCCCATTTTTTTCCTCTAAGTAAATGGAAAACCTCCAAAAGGAGGTATGTGAGGGAAGGGGTAACATTTCCTTGAATCTGACAAGCAATAGCAGAGACCCATGAGGTGACCGGGAATTTGCTGGACCATCCTGACCAATGTCAAAGTCATATTTTCTTCTCACTTCGTGTCCCAACCTACCTAAAGGAAGTCACACAGGTTGGGGATGCAGTGTTTCCCTTGTGTACAAATACCCAAAGTGGAGCAACTCCTTCTAGGCAGGGAGCATGGAGTTCTGTCTGTCCATTATGTTTGTTCTTTGCCCAAACAGGGACACATCTCGCTTCTTCTTATATTAGCCATCCATGCATCCATCCATCCATGCATTTAACCATCCATCCAACCATCCACTCGTCCATCCATCTATCCATACATGTATACATCCATCCATTCCATGCATACATCCATCTATCCATGCATCCATGCATCCATCCATCCATCCACTCGTCCATTCATATATACATTCATTCATCTATCCATGCATGCATTCATGCATCCAACCATTTGTCCATCCATCTACACATTCATCCATCTACCCATGCATGTATACATCCATCCATTCCATACATGCATCCATCTATCTATCCATGTATCCATCCATGCATCCATCTATGCATGCATCCATCCATCCATAGATCCACTCGTCCATTCATATATACATTCATTCACCTTCCATGCATGCATCCATGTATTTAACCAATCATCCATCCATCCACTCGTCCATTCATCTATACATTCACCCATCTATCCATGCATGCATCCATCCATGTATCCATCCATCCATCCATCCATCCATCCATCCATCCTTTCCCTTTATATTCTTTCTAACCAATTCACCAACCACAACCAATATTTCAGTGTTTCTTTACCATGACAGGATCTGAGCAGGGAGAATCTGTTCAACAAGCATCCACCCTGTATCTCTGACAGGCAGAGCACTGTTGGTGGTTATGGGAATGAAGCAATTAGAGAACCAACATCATGTCATTCCTTATAAAATTTACAGCCAAATAAAATGCCAATTAACACGAAGACTGACCTAACCACCGTCCCCTTTGAACTGGATACTACGCAGCCCATTATGGTATTTTTTGTTTTTGGTAACTGCATCATACTGTTTTTATTGCTTTGACTGCCAACTGTAGTGTGAGATTTCCTCTGTGACTAGGAAGAATGGACTTAAAAGGCAGCGATGCCTTAGGTGTCATCCAGATCACATCTACCCCTTTCAGAAGTTTTCATGCACCTGACACAAGGCACAGCCATCCCTGGCCCATTTTGGCGGCTTTATTTCTTTTATGTTGTGCATTTTGATTCAGCGTCATCCCAGGGCTCCACTATCCTACTGAGTTTAGCCTCCAATCTATCATCTCTTACTAGGCCTGGATTCTTCTGAATGTGTTCTTAGAAACTCGACAAGATCTGCATTTGAATCATTAAAAAAGAAGAAGAAACTGAAAGTTGACTGTTTTTGGAAGTTCATTTCCACTTCTAAATGTGGTGTCAGACAAAATAAAAAGTCGACTTTCAAGGACCTTTCAGAACCAGAAAGGTGGCGGGGGGGGGGGCGAGTTCACACATTCAAGGGAACCACTCAGATGCACAGAATATAGAGAGAAAATAAAATAAGAAAAGAAAAACAACAGAATTCGTTGTAGTTTGGTTTTAAAAATAATGGCACTGAAAAAGCGCCCAGCTTCCCCAAGCCACTGCTGGGCCTCATATGAAAGCGTAAATGGAGCTCCTGGTGCATCATGTCAGCTCCCTGCTTAAGTTTCCTCCAGCCCAGGATAGACTCCAAGGAGGAAATGAATCTCCGTGGGGGTCCTGCCTCTGATTAGCTTTCACCTTCCACATGAGGTGTCAATCATGTTAATTGGAATCAATAGACAGCCATTCAGGGGCCTGGGATAATTAAGCAAGCCATAAAGAGTAGAACTGGAGTCCCCTTGAAAAATTAAAAGGGATCCCACTGTTTGCTAACATTTTAAGCAACCTTGGCCACCTAAGCCTTGTTCTGATTCATGGGAATGGAGAAAATTCACCCTTCTGAAGAGACCCATCCATGACATGCCTAGGGGAATCCAAATTCACGAGTGTTAGAGCTATGAGCCAGGTTGTTCTGCAGAACTGGAAAGAGCAAAGAAAGTGAGCAATTGCACAAACCTAAGACTCTAGGCTGACACTCCCTGCTGTTGGAGTAGCCAACCTGCAGAACGCAGCCTCCATGACCCCCCTTTGTCCCCAGAGGGCAGAGCACAGCAAACTTCACAGGACCAGAGGGGAAGAAGACACACTGACAGCAAGTTATGATAATAGGACATCCCCAGCCCCCTTCAAAAAGATGCCCCCGCCAGTGAGCGTCTTCACAGAAATTCATGTGCATTTTTACATCCCTTTTAAAACTTGAAAGGGAGCCCACATACCCCACCCGGTGTTTGCCTCAAGATGGAGAGGGCTCCTTCATCCACATGGTAACATGAAAAGAAAATGAAATTCTGTCCCAAGGCTCGTGATTTTTTTTTCTTCCTCTTCCTGAGTCAATGAATGCCAGATGTTCTCACAAAACGTCTTCATATCTTCAGGATAGCCTGTGAGGATTCTATTTATTATTGCTCAGAGGCCAAGAGGCCATAACAGATTTATAAGGCGACTGTGGTCATTCTACGTGTCTCCTATACTTAGAGGTGACTGCGGCCAGCGTCAGAGGCAGCTCTTCTTTCTATATAATATACTTCCCTGCAGCCAATTAGCCTGGTCAGATCAAGAACAGAGGTGGTTACCCCTCTAGACCCCCTCAGGCAGCCCCAGCCTTGCCAAGACAAGCTAAGTCACACAAGGCTTTCCAACTGTCAGAAGGCTGAAATTGTCAAGAAGAACCAAGAGTGTGGGCATCAATAAAGACATCTGTCAATGACATGTAACATGTGGAAGATCACATGATCCTTGGCCTTGATGAGGTCTCGGCCCAAATAAGCCATCTCGCCTCCTGGTCTTTCCAGACTGAAGTGGGTTCTGAGTGGAAGGAGGGTGTACTTCCTTCCACACTACCTACACTTGCGTTCAGGCCACTGCTGAAACATGGTATCATCAGCCTGTCTGGTGCCCACACATTCAATGGGTCCTTTCATGACAATGCCCACCCCCTTGCCATCTCATAGAAGTCATGCTCTGTTTCAAAGCAAAGGCGGGTGCTGTGGGGAACTATGATACCGACCCCACCTTCCCCCAGGCAATCATGTTGAAATGTCGCCTGTGCCCACGGGGGAGCAGCTTGCATTTGGTCTGGATATCAAAGCAGTATGTACCAGAAGAGTCCTGTAAGAATAAGACCCCATATGATCAGTGCTGAGGGAGGCAGTGTTATAACTGTAGAGTGATTTCCACATTGTGCCAATGTTCTCCTAGAATGAACTCTGCTCCTGGAGCTAGCCACCCTTTTCTTAGGTTCCCAACCCAAGAAGACTCTATTTTAACCCCTATAATGAATAGAGTATCCACAGAGTCAGCATGGAAAACAGGTTTTCTTCCTTTTCCTCCAAAAGGAAAACACCAGTTGTGTCTGGGCTTTGTTTTTTGTTTTTTGTTTTTTTTTTTTTTTGTTTTTTGTTTTTTTTTTTTTTGTGGACAAGGTCTCTGTACGTATCCCTGACTGTCTTGGACCTCATTGTGTGTGTGTGTGTGTGTGTGTGTGTGTGTGTGTGTGTGTGTAGCAGGGGCATGCTAGGGTCCCAATATCCCTCTCAGGGACAACCTTCCAATGGCCTGACCTCCTTTAAGTAGGTCCTACAACCCCTTACCACTAGGCCCACCCCTTAAGGAATCTATCATCTTTCAGTAACTCTATAAGTTGGGCATTACTTCTGTCACACATTGACCTTGGTGTGTGTGTGTGTGTGTGTGTGTGTGTGAGAGAGAGAGAGAGAGAGAGAGAGAGAGAGAGAGAGAGGAGTAGTCAAGAATTTTGATAAGTAAGTGTATTAAACATAAGCCAAAGTAGCATTGTAAATACTGTGGGCATACATGTGAACACAATGACGTCCTTGCTTTCTGGAACCTTCCATTGTATATGGGCAGATGAATAATCAAATAAATTCCAGGTAGTGATGTGTTCTAAGAGAAACAGAACACGGTAACATAACAATAACTGGCTAGACAGTCCTCTCTGAGAAGGCGACAGCAGATTAGATTAGACTAAGGTCAAAAGAAGGACACCTGGGTGGAGTTCAAACCATGGCACTGAGGCAGGAATAGTTTGATCTTTTCAAGACAGAAGAAGAATACCAGGAAAGGCAGAAACTTCAATGTAAGAGAGGAAGTCAAAGAAGTAGGTAATGGTCCAAGTGTGGAGGGCTCCGTCAGCAACAGCATGGAGTTGGAGCTATTCTGCATAGGACAGGAAATCAGGAAGACAGGCTTGGGCAGACAAGCATGTCATGGGCTAGCTTGTCCTCAGATATGATGGCAGAGGAACATAGTGGAGTCCTGGAGGTCACTCGGGCAGTCTTCCTCAGTCCAGGCAGGTGCTGCATAGGCTTGGAGGGAGCAATGGAATGGGACATTTGATCTTTTCAGGTAGAGAGCATGGTGAAGACATGATCTGCTTGGGATCCAGAGCTTTGCGATGAGCAGCTGGAGCCTCCATTTCTTCCTTTCTCTCCTCCCTTCCCTCTCTCCTTTCCTTCACTGGGAATTAACCACCCAGGTCCTCATAGGCACACACTGCCTTCTTATCTTTGAGCCACATCCCTTGCCAAGCCTCACTTTTTCATCAATCCAGTGGATGAGGACTGGGCTTGTGGATTATTGGCTGGGCAGGCTTCCCAGCCAGGAGGAGAGTCTAAAAGATTCCTCAATTCCTATGCCAGTTTTCATCCCTTCTGCATTCCGTTAAACATGTGTGTTTATCCATATTCACATCTCCACGTGCTGCCTTCTCAAACCACCTTTGGAGAGGCTGGGCATAATTGATTTGTCCTTTCAACATGCGTTGTTAAACTGAGTGATTTTGATATCACATTGCCATCAATAGGGAGGTTTGACTTACAAATTATTTAGTGCATACAATGGATCACTGGCTACCTCCCAGGCATTCATAGCTAGCAATCCTTTAAAAAAATAAAAAAGAAAGAAAGAAAAGAAAAAGAAAGGCGAAGCAAGGCTCGCAGTGACTTCAGCATTAGCTGCTGGCTTCCAGGATGTGTGCCTATTTGAGGCAGAATTCCTGCTGTTCCTCTAGTTGCGGATTTCATGGTTTCTACTTCATAATCACTTTAAGAGACAAGGGAGCAGATTGGTGGAGCTGATGATGCCCCACGGCTGACTTCACAGTCTTGGGGAGAAGAGAGGCACCCTTGAGGATAGGTGGCCTGGTGCCACAGAAGGAATGCCCTACCCAGAGTGAAAGCACACTCAGTTCTTCCTGGCTGCCCCATCCCCCCACATATAAGCTATATGAACTTGCTAAGTTTCTTTACCTCTCGAAGCCTCAGGTTTTTTTCAAATTGTGAAATAAAACATTTTAAATAAAGTAAATATAATAGGTAATATAAGTAAAATAAATATAATAAAATAAAATATTTGCCTTATTTGATCCCATAGTGACAAAAGATGGCATGGAATAAGTGAAATGATATTAGGATTTTGAAAATAATTCATGGGACATGTCCCATTTTGGTAAGCAGGACTGCCCCTATATGTCCTGTCTGCTCCAGAGACTACACTGAGGTTTAATGGTTCACACGTAAAGCCCATATAACCCACAGAGGCAGGAATGCTTACAGGTTTCTAGCAGAGTAAACAGAAGGAGCTAGAGTAAAGCCTGTGGGTCTACCATGAGACTCCAGTGCCAGGCGGAGAGTACCCCTAAGGAGAAGCAGAGTGGGGACTAGGCTATGGTTCTTGGAGAAAATGTTTCAGAGAACCTGTGAAAAGTAGAGGATAAATCTCTGATAAGAAAGGAGGTAAGTTCCACCAGCCATGGTTTCAACATGACTGGTAACCAACGAGAGGCAAGGGGACAGGGCATGGAGCTAAGGATGCTACTTCACCTGGCCTTGGGCACTGCGTGGGTTTCTCTATATACCTTTTCCGTTAGGAAAGCGAGAAGCTGCCTTGAAATACTCAAGAGTTCATCTCAAAGAGAATATATAACTGGAAAGAAGAGTAAGCAAACAGAGATGGCTGGGTTTAAATGAGGAAGACTGGGGTTGTTTTCTGTCCTTTTCATTGGTATAGAGGTCAACGAGATGAGACTGGTTATGGGAATAACTGAACAGCCTCACTTTGTGTAAGGTGTATCCACAATCTGTTCTGTTGAACCAAATGAGATACGCATTACTGCAGGTGCTGGGGCTGCTGTGTTCTTGCAAAGGCTTCCTCTGAATATCCTCCCCCCAAATATTTTCTGCCTATCGAAAGAGCTACCCATCAAATGACCTTTCCCTGCACCTTGTGAAACCTCTGTAGGAACGCAATGGGTCAGATACTAATACATATGTGTTCCCAATCTAATCCCCGACCACCGTTCAAATGTTCTGAGCCTGCCCGCTTGCTTGGAAGGTGGTGCTTCGCCATGCTAGGGAGAAGACAGGAAGGTAGGCTGGGTAACGCTGGCAAATGTGTTAGAAAGACCATACCGTCCTAAAAGTATAAAGGTCAGAGAAGCTGCTCATACATTTGTTAGACTAGATGCAGAGAAGTGGGAGACAGATGCCTTGTGCACGAGACAAGAGAACCCAGGCACTCAGCAGGGAGTCAGGAGCAGAGTCCTGCACTGGGAACTTAGAGGTACAGTTGGTTCTGAAGACCGAGTTGGCACCCCTGAGTCGGCAGCAATCCTCTGAAGGCCAGGCTGCAGTCCGGTATGAATGCTTTGATGTACCGGTACAGGCTATGAGCAGTTTGGCTCTGGTTTCCTGTTTTGGATTTACTCTATGCTGAGATTTGAACAACTGGCTGAGACCAGAAGGTAGACTGAGGTGCCTTAAGGTAGGAAAATGCTCCTCCGCAGTGGGCAAGGAAAAAAGGAGCTCGCAGAATACTGCAAACCATGAAGTTACTATCTCACAGCAAACATGGTATGAAGGCTGCGACGCTGCAACCAAGAAGCACAAGGGCGGGAAAGTTCGCCCAGGAAGCAAGACGAGCTGGCAAGGTGGAGGTTCTCATAAGTCAGTCATAACACTTGTCGTCCTTGAGCTGGGGCCAGAAAAGCTGATCAGAAACTCATGACAACCTTGACCTTCTTGGTAAAGAATCGCTGTCAGAATCTTCCTGACATAGAGAAGGCTGCAATTTCTGGGGCACTAGACCGCAGAGAGCCTATGGAGCATGCTATTGCATAAAGGTTCTTCCTGCTCCCCGGGAGCAAAGTCAGGCAGTGAGGCAGCTCATCCTTCCTGTGTACTTGAGAACAGAGACAAGGAGATCTCTGGTACTGATGCACTTCCTGCTGGGCCAGACACCATACAAGGCATCCTGCAAGTGTTATCCGCTCAACACTGCAGCAGGCTGGCAAGGTGGCCTGAGGGTCACCACTGTGAAGATGCAGAGTCACGTGTTTAAGAAGGCCTGCTGTAAAGAGGAGCAAGAACTAGAATCCAGTGCTGCCTGTGGCAAAGCTTTTGTTCGTATCTACAGTTCGACTGCAGAAGTCTCAAACATGTTTCCTCCAGCCCACAGATGCAATCGGTATGCCTAGTCTACATTACCATGTTTAATTAGTCTTCAACATTTGAAAGATCTGGAATTTCACTATTTAAAAAAAAATCAGAATTTTTGGCTTGATTTTTTTTTTAAAAAAATAAAAAATCCCTGAGTATTTCAGCTCCACTTTGCCATGGAGCCCACCAGGTGGACACTGAGGGGCAGCTGCCCCCTCCACTGAGGGACCAGTTCTCTGCTGACCAGCTGTGATCCGCATGCTTGTGCTCACCTACCCCAAAGAATATTAGCATGAGGAGGTCAAAGTCAGCTTTATGATATGATTAGAGCCCTTATAAAGAGTCCAGACAGGGACTAGCGTGATGGCTCAGAGGTTAAGAGTACTCGTTGCTCTTCCAGAAAGCCCAGGTTCAGTTCCCAGCACCCACACCGACAGCTCATAACCACCCGTAACTCTAGCTCCAAGAGATCTGATGCCCTTTAATGGTCCACAAGGACCATGCACACATGAAGTGCACAATACATACCCACATAATAAATCTTTTTAAAAGGTGTGTGTGTGTGCACCATGTGTGTGCACGCATGAGTGAATGTGTGTGTAAGTGTGTGTTTGACTGCCCCAAGAGGCACTTGCTTTCCACCATGTGAGTTTACATTAATAAGCTGACAGACCCCACCCCAGAATAGACCCTTACCAGAGCCTAACCATGCTAACCTGTCTAGCCCCAGAGAGGGTTCTCTGGGTGCCAAGTTACTTCTGCCCCAACTTCCTTGGAGAAAAAGCTACAACTGCCTGATGAATTATATTTCTTTTTCCTTTTTTTTTTTTTTTTTTTTTTTTGATTTTTCGAGACAGGGTTTCTCCGTAGCTTTTGGTTCCTGTCCTGGAACTAGCTCTTGTAGACCAGGCTGGCCTTGAACTCACAGAGATCCGCCTGCCTCTGCCTCCCAAGTGCTGGGATTAAAGGCATGCGCCACCACCGCCCGGCTTGAATTATATTTCTGGGCGTCTCCTGAGGAACTGTGTAAGTTCTCTTCCAGGCGTCAGGTCTGTCACACCACACAGCACAACCTTGGTTCCTGCTCTTCCATGAGAGTCCAGCTTGAGGCTTGTCAGGGGTTCGGTATGTGCAAAGGAAGAGTTGTGGACCAGAAGTTGAAAGTGTGCCTTTCAGGGTGTGTGTGTGTGAGTGTGTGTGTGTGTGTGTGTGTGTGTGTGTGGTAATGCTCACACTGGGTTTCAGTCCATCTGGATACTCAGAGCCAGGTTGGAAGGATGAATGACTGCCTGAACATCTCTGAGGGAAGCACACCACCTTCCTTTCCTGCTTATACTAACGGGAACTGCAGTGGCGTCCAACTGCCGTGGGTCAGAGACACTTGGATTCAACACGCTCTCTAAGTAACTCTAAGTAATGTTCCCGTTTTCTCATGTGCCAAGTAACAAGATCTACCTTGTGGGGTTGCTGCGGGGTTCAATGAGGTCATCTGCTAGCATGGTTCAAGGATCAACTTTCAGTAGATGTAAGCCGCTCTTATTTTCTCATAAAGGTTTCCTTCTTGGCTTACTAAGGATTTTCAGCATCGCCAGGGAGAAGAATGTTACAATTGCCGTCATAATGGCGGCACTGGGGCCTCCCCAGCAGTTTGGTCCACTGCTGCAGGAAGAGGCATCTCTGGACCTATGACTTTCTTTGTTCTAGAAAAGGTTGTGCGCCAACCTAGAACTCGAGCTGGGACCTGCTGAGGCTCACATCTTGGGTCTGCATTATTCCGCTTAATCCTTCCTTTAGTCAGAATGATAAATGCCATTGAATTTATAAGGAGGCTCATCCGCCACCAAGGCCGCCCTCCACGGTCCACCATGTAATAGTTGTGATTGTAGTCCCAGTCTGTTAGCCACACGAACTGAAGCTCTGTGGAGACACCCTCCTTACAGTGTTAGATCTTCCACTGTCTCTGACTGACTGTACTATCAATCCCCACACAGGACACCAGTCTTTCATAGTGTACACAGGATTCATCTGTGCCTCGCCGTGAAGACTTTGAAGTGACACCAGTGGGATGCTCCTAGCATTAGATCACCATTAATCTAAGGTCACGACTTATCCCTGAAGAAACATCCCTGCTCCCCTCAAGTTGGGAGAGAGAGAAGAGCTGTGATGAGAGAATCATTCCCTGCCCCCACTCATGCTCTCTGGACAGAAAACTGCCCAGACAAGCAAAGGCTGTCCTTCCTTGAGCAGAGTCCGAGTCTCTGTCATACTAGAAAGAAACCTGTACAGTTCAATTTGACACATAGGCCTGTGTGTGTGTGTGTGTGTGTGTGTGTGTGTGTGTGTGTGTGTTAACTTGCAAACTTGCTCAGAGTGAAACCTTTGCTAACGAGATTTTGGAACAGACACTTGTTTGAACTATGTTTCAGAGTGCACCTACTATTGCACTTGCTCTATTTGCTGGCTTGTCCCAAACTCAGATATAAAACCTGCACCAACTAGTGTGCCAGCGACTGAAAATACCCATGGGAGAAAACCCGGTCATGCTAAACGCCAGTCAGGCCCCATTTCCAGCTGTGCACATAGGACTCTAACTGCCCACACCAGAGGGAGGACCCTGACAGTCACTTCTGCATCCTCCGGGGTCGTGTGGGTCTGACTGCCCTGTACAGCATGCCTTTCTGTCTGGCCATAGACGCATCTCAGAAAGGAGTGCACATTGATCCCTCCCTGGAGCAGACAGCATCTTCTAGTAACTCCCCCCTCACCTGCTTGATGTCTTCATTCTTTCTCATGTCCTCCTGTCTCCCCATGGCTGACTGACAGAAAGGACAGGGACAATGTTCTCAGAACTGAGGCTCTCAAACACTGTGACATTCCAAGAGTTTCTCGAATACTCCCCCTCTGGCTTTATACCCTACCAGGGACTCTCCGCTGCAGGAGCCATTCTACCTATGACGATATTTGACTTCCTCCTTTGTGTGCATGGGAAACGGGGAGATCGTAGTGAAAGTTTTATACGTGCAATGTGAACGCCATAAATTCAGGGCCCTGGCAGTATTTAAATCTGTGAAATGCAAAGGGAATTTAAATAACAAGCCAGCCACACAGGCAGGCGGCCCCCGAAGCTCCGGAATGTGCATCTCACGCTAACAGCTCGCACGTTTATATTAAGGTACGAGAAGCCGTGAGCAGAAGGAGGGAAGGCGCTAACAATGACTGCAAAATATTTCTTCAAGGATACATTTCCTCTGTTTCCTCGCAACAGAAATTCTGACAACACACATTCTGGATTTATCCACGAAATCATGTATGATTGAGAAAAGCAGTTCTTTATCCTGGGATAACATATTGGCTAATGTGTTGTATCTTAGCAGGGTAAATTATTTTCGTTAAGAGGAGAGCTTAAGTTGCATTGGCCCATCGGTAATGCATGTCTTTCATTCCGCATGGTGTCACAAGTGGCGTTCTGGTTCTGTGGCTTTGGAGCCTGTCCTGGAACAAGCTCTGCAGACCAGGCTGGTCTTGAACTCACAGAGATCTACCTGCCTCTCCCTCCCGAGTGCTGGGATTAAAGGTGTGCGCCACCACCGCCCGGCTCAGACACATCTTCTTATATTTACAAGTCAAGCTCAGCTCCTGGAACACACCTTTGGTTTCCTGGAAGGACACTTACTGAAGTAGAAGGGAGATTGGGAGAAAGAACTTTTGCCCGCCAGACACTTCTTGGCTCTGAGAAACCGCATCTTGACTCTTTGGGTGGTTGAAATGGAAACTTACTCTCTGCATTTTAGTCCAATAATAGCAATCATGGTCCCATTGGTGAATGCCCAGTATGCAGCAGGCCTATGGCATGTGGATAGTTTTTGATATGTGATCTCATTTGCTACGCAAAAGAGCCAGCATTCAGATTTTTTTCTTTAGAAGGGAGACACAACAGAGGCCAGGAAGGTGAGCGCTCTGACTCTGGTCACAGGGTTGGAAAGAGACTGAGACAAAGTTTGACCTACATCTTGTCGGGTTTAATAGGTTTTGATTCAATGGTTACTGTTTCTCATACCTGTCTGCAGCTACAGCAGCCTGATCCATTCCCCCTTTAAATCTTGGGTCCCAGGAGATGGAATTTCATTCAATACTGATTCCATTCTAGGCACAGCAGCTAGGTTCTAGGGATATACAGACTGAACACTGCACAGAGATCTCCACAATCGCATAGCTTTAAGGCAGGGAAGGGAATTGTTGATCCTACCTCCTTGTTTTAGCAAAAGGGAAACAAGAGCTTTTTAGACTTTCTCCGGCATTTGGCAATATAGAGAACCCAGTTTGTTTGCCTGACTTGACACTATGAATTTTATCACTTGTGGCTACTATTTCACTTTATCCTTCACACTTTTGCTTTGGGAGAGGTATGAGAAATAGTAATATGGTCCTTAAAGAATCAGAATCCAGAGGAGAACGGCTCACATCGCAATGGCCCTCTATAACGTTGGCAGAAAGAGTCATGTTTTGGCCACCTGCAACACTCAGAGGATTCCAGAGTTGAAACTGTTGGTAAGAAGAAGCAAGACTCTTCCACATGTTCCCATCATTTTAGTCTACATTCTAAGGTGCCAGAATCAATATGCACAGAAGAGACATCCTCTACTCAATGGATAACGTGGAAGCCATCACACAGAGCCTATTTCCCATTTTCCTCCTCTTGAGCAGTCTATCTGATATTTCTGCCAGTATCCTGGTGTTCCCAGAGGCTCTAAGCCAGCATCTTTTGGGAATACTTTTGAGTGGGGCCCAATCACCCAAACCACTCTCTTTTAAATTTGACCTTTCCCTTGACCTTGCACTCAGTCACATCAGACACACCCTGCTTACTGCTAGGGAATGTGGAGGCCAAGCTGGCCTGGCCAAGGCATCCTTGGTTCCTGGGAACAGTTCTGTTTCCATGGCCCTGGGCCAGTGTGGAGGTGAAGACAATCAATCTCCCAAGAGCTCCACAGGAGCTGGCAGATCTTTTCCTAAAAGCATCATGTATCTCTTTCCCTGTGTCCCTTCAGGAGGGACAGAGTGAAAAAGGGAGGGAAGGAGAGACAGAGGGAGAGGAAGATGAGAGGGAAGGAGAGACGGAGGGAGAGGAAGATGAGAGGGAAGGAGCGATGGAGGGAGAGGAAGATGAGAGGGAAGGAGAGACGGAGGGAGAGGAAGATGAGAGGGAAGGAGCGATGGAGGGAAAGGAAGATGAGAGGGAAGGAGAGATGGAAGGAGAGGAAGATGAGAGGGAAGGAGCGATGGAGGGAGAGGAAGATGAGAGGGAAGGAGAGACGGAGGGAGAGGAAGATGAGAGGGAAGGAGAGACTGAGGGAGAGGAAGATGAGAGGGAAGGAGCGATGGAGGGAGAGGAAGATGCAGAGTGACAGGAGAGACAGAGACGGGGTGAGTGTGCTGCATACACACACACACACACACAAACACAGAGGGTGGGGGTGACAGACAGACAGACAAGAAAACACAGAGAGCAACAGAGAGACAGGAGATACAAAGAGACAGAGACACAAAGAAGAGAGACACAGAGAAAAAGAGGGGGAGAGAGACAGAGACACACAGAGAGAGGCAGAGATAAGAGATACAAAGATAGAGACAGAGAAAGATACAAAGATAGAGACAGAGACACACACACACAAAGAAGTCACCCCCCCACACACACAGAGTGAGAGAGAGTGTGGGGGGGACCTGGTAGTTACATCAAAGCAAGGCAACTATAAAGTGACATGTTAGAGCAGAAAATGGCGCCTGTTGACTTCTGCAGTCTCTTAGATGACAATTGGAGAATCTTCTGATGTCTGCCACCATTGGGTTGGATAACTGTCATTGGTCAGATGGGGAAACTGAGGTCCAGAGAAGTGAACCTAGCTGAAGCTCACAAAGCTAGCAAACAGTATTTAAACTCTGTCTGACTATACTAAAACAAATAAAGCCAGGCTCCCCATAAAACTCACTAGTTGCCTCTGACTATCTAGGATAGACTCCACTGTTGTGGTCCTGTCTTATTCTGCAGTCCTGAACTCCGAGTTGACTCTCTCTTCTCTTCAGCATGAAGTGATAGAGGCAGTCAAGGGGAGATTTGCCTTTTGGCAAAGGAGAACCGAATCCTTCAAAAGATACATGACATCAAAATTAGCATCCCAAGGTGGGCGAAGTACAAAAAGAGGCAGTTTCAATGCTAAGAAATACAAAGTTAAAACAACTACCAATCTCCAAGGCTCGAAACTTAAAAAAAATAAAAAAATAAAAATAATAATCCTGCATGCTGGAAAACACACCAAGAAATCCCACTCCTTTTCTAGTCTACACTGCTTATTTGTTCTGTCTCTTTAGAAGACAATGGGGCAGTGCCTAGCACCAACAGTTTCCACTCCCTTTGACAAGTATCTAAAACCTTCACCCAAGGAAATAATCACAGTATGTCCAAAACTTTCATATACATTATTAAGTTGCCAATAATAATATAAGCCTTAACATCATCCACATGTCCAATAAAAGGCAGAAATTAATGAATTATGGTTGCATTTATGTAATGGCATCCTTGGCAGATCTCAAAAAACATTTTGTAGAAGATGATTTAATGGCATGGGAAAGCACCCATGATATATTACTATGACAACAACATGCCATTTTTGAAAAGAATAACAGAGATAAAAATCCATGCCTAAAAAAAGACAGAATAATAAATAAAGTCAACATCAATAGTAATTATGAGTGTTGCTTTCTTCCTTTGGGGTAGATCTTCGTAAAGATGTGCACCTTACACTTTATCCTCTTAGTGAATACACATGTGAAACACGGTTTATCCAAATAGACAGAGGGGAGATAGCTAAGACAAAGAACAGAAATGAACACTGGCCAGGTAGGCAGTCCCCAAGTGCTTGCTGTGCACCCGAGGTCGACCCCACCATGCTTGTTAAAAGGCCAGACATGGTAGAACACAATCTGCAACCCCAGTGCTGGAGAAGCATAGGTGGGAAGATTCTTGGAGCTGGCTGGACATCCATCAGAGCCCAGTCAGCAAGTCCAGGCCAGTGAGAGACTCTGTCTCAAACAAAACAAGATGGACCGCACTTGGGAATCTACACCTTAAGTTGACTGCTGCCTTCCACTTGTACGTGCAGCCATACACATATGTGAACTTATACACACACAAACACATGCATATGAACATAAGGGGGGAAAAGCAAAGATTATAACCCCATATCAGTCATAGACCTCCTGGAAGAAGCCATCCACCTTTAAACCCCAAGTCTCAGGAGACAGAAAGGGGAGCACAGGTTCTACCTCAAACCAGTGAGCCTCCCAGCCAGCCAGAGGGAGGGGGCAAGCTCACAGACATCCAGGTAAGTGGGCTTTTCAACTCACATCCCAGCCAGTGAAGTAACCACACTTCAGGAAATATTCCAACTGGGTTAAGCTTTCTAGTAACCTCAGACTTCAGAGAAAAAATTAGAAGTGGGCCGTGTTTTAATTAGCATCACACAAACACACAGCGTGGCTCCGAGGGCTGAGGCTGGCACTTTTTACACCTGCAGGCTTCCCAGCCTCGGACTCTCACCAGGAGCTCTGAAGTGAAACCAAGGAGAGAAAAAAAAAAAAAAATCCTGCTCAGGCCAGCTGCTGCCAGCACTCAGGGTATCACACTGAGCAAGAACACTTGAGGAAAATTATTTAGCTATGATCATTATTGGCTGCTTTTAATCACAATAATGAACTAATACAGCAGTACTTATGCTTGGGGAAGTCAAAGAGTATCCATTAAAAATCTAATTAAAAGCCAGTCCTTAAGAAGAATCACGACTTATTTATCTCTCTATTAGGTAATATAAACCAGTGAACTGTACAGCTTGGAAATTTTCCGCCAGTCACGCTGGTAAGCAGTATTCCCTTTTCGGCTGTAAAAGTACAATAAATCCTGCTTTAAGGGAAACTCGTTTTATGTTTTAAGAAGACAGACAATGAGGGAAGGAAGAAGCTGGGGAAGGGGTTGATGTTAAGAATAACATTTATATCCTGCCATTTTCCAAAAAATTTTTCCAGGTGTAGATTTCTATAAGAAAAACAAAAATGTATGAAGAACAACCCGTTCGTGGTAGAATGGGATGCTTCCACGTAACGAGAAAGGGAAGAGTGGCCAGCGGTGGGCTGGTGGACAGCGTGGATAAGGAACAGCTCATGGAGAGCCCCAGAGAGCTATACTAGGATACTCGTAGTCATTCACCATGGGTAAGAGCCAGTGGGACAAGCATATGCTGTCAATTTCCATCTGGCCCTTGAACTGCACAGATGACTGGAGAGAGGGCCACTAGCCTACGGATGTCCAGGAACTCGGTCCTGTGCACAGCGATCCCCGAGGAGCATCGTCTGGGGCTCTGGAAGGCGGCTGACTTCTATAGATGCCTGTGAGCCTGTCTTCTGTGCTGTGAGGTTACTGGTAGAGAAGATAGTACAGAGGTATCGGGCTACATGACCCAGCCTGGGAGTACCAAGATATCAGAGAAGAAGCAAAGGAAAAGAAAGAGAGAAGGTGCAGAGAGGGCTGTGAAAAATGAAGCAATAGTAACTACGTACACCGGGGTGACAAAGAGCCATCTAGAACCAGACCAGACCACAGAAGAAGGGGCACCCTCCTTCATCTGAAGGGGGCAGTGACCCACAAGGAAGACGACAGGTGGGGTCGGACCAGGATCAGAAGATGTGAGGAAGGCAGCTCTCCTGAAGTGTGGAAGGTGTGACCACTGGCAAAAGTCAGGAGTCAGGCGATAGGATGGGACTGAAGAGCAACAGCAGAATAGA
The DNA here is from genome assembly GCF_018167655.1 of Microtus oregoni. NCBI lineage: Eukaryota > Metazoa > Chordata > Mammalia > Rodentia > Cricetidae > Microtus > Microtus oregoni. Next base: position 13,044,637 of record NW_024543086.1, read on the forward strand.
GTCAAACGGGAAGACAAATGGGAATTGAGAAGTCAAACTAATCTCATCAAATTTGGGGGAAAACGAAGGTCTGAAGTTAATTTCTTGGGTTTTAAGTGGGTGGGTGATGGACAGGATACAGACTGAATGGCGTGTGGGCCCTTCAACACACTAATACTCTATAGGCTTTGCCATATCATACACTCAGGGGTGTGCCCAGGAAGTACCTGATTCATGTGGCATCCCAATAATGTGTCAGCCCCCTTTTAGGGGGCTGCTGCTGTAGGCAGACATCTAGCTGCAGTCCCGGCCCAGGTGAAAGGGAAGTTTCTGATCAGCGCACACCCTGTTTCGCAATCTCAAGTCATCTCGAGTCACTTGATCACGCGCTGAAAGAGGACTAAAAAGTTGGAGGCCACGGCGAAAACTCTCGCCAGAGTAACACAGGAGGCAAACTCGAACTACTTGCTTGGTTGGTCGAGGTGACCTTTCGAAACGGGTCTGAACTTTTGTCAGCGTGCTATCGGTATTTCCATCAGCAAGTATTTCAACCAGCTAATGTTTGCCAACCGGGAGGATCGAGCTCTCCGTGCAGCATCAGGGTTTCTGTGCCGAGCTGACCTTCTGAGGTATTTAAGGATGCAAAGGCCAGATTCATCACCTGAGTTCCCCAATCCATTGGCTCAATGCCACAGTCCTGTCTACCAACGGATGCCTAGATTCTCCCACTACTTTTGCCTCTACAGAGGAGCCTGGGGCATCAACCTTCAAACTGACCTTAAAAGCTTTTTAGACTCACAGGTTGCTTTGACCATCGTCAATCAACCTTCATCCTTAAAAGGCAGAGGCCACAGCGGTAGGTTCTTAGCATTTAGAGACAGAGACTGGGCATGGACTCTGGCTTCCTTCCCTCCTACCCAGAACAAGGTGCTTAAATTGCCTCAAGCCTTAGTTTTCCCATGTGTAAAGTATGTTATATAAGAGGACCTACCTTATAAGGAATATTTAAGAGACTGGTTGTGGTCTTAGTTATGAAACAAACACACAGTGAGTCTTGAGACTAATTGATTTGTGTGGTTATCGCCGTCAAAGCCTTTACCACACCGAGTCCTCCAGACGCTGCTGTGTTAGCGTCTGTCCCTAAGAGGGGCCATTGTAACTCACACCCAACAGTGTCTCTGAAGCACCACTGAACTCATTTCTGCACAGCCCTGAACTGCTAACACTATTTCACTGTTCTAAAAGGTAGCAGCGGCAGGAAAAACCCAGAGTTTAATTAAATTCTTATTTTGAGCAAAGTGAAGGAAGAAGAAGAAAAAAAGCCTTTGAGGGAAAGACAGTTCATAAAACACCGATTACCGTGTCCAGGGCACACCCTATGATCAATGTCTACAGTAGGAAAGCGTAGTAGACGAGGCCTTTTCTCATACTGTATGCTTTGTTTACTTGGGCTCAGCCCTTCTAATAAAGTTGTACAGGGCTGGGATTCTCGGTGCTCTGCATTTCCTCCTAATAACACCAGCCTCGACTTTAGGGGAGGTTTCGGCAGCAGCCCTTTGACATGCAATCTTTGCGGTGTGTAAGCCTAGAATCCAGGATCACCATGGGGATTGAAATTCTGCCCAACCTGCCTTCCCATGTAGACCTTGTATTCTTGAGTTACCAGTAGGACTTACTTGGCGTCTCGTTTAGGAAACAGTCTCGCTTTCTCAGCTGCTCTGTGGGGTTGGGAGGGTGGGAATGGGGCAGGCAGGGGAGAGGTACTGGGTCAGTATAGTTAAAGGAGGAAGGGGGAGAAAAGGCAGGTGCAAGGGTCTTGGAATATCACCGAAACCCTAGAAGGCAATAAAAGCTCTTTGATGTCACTTGGGTCTAAGTTGGGCTGAATTAGGACTAGAATAGCTCAGTTCTGATTCCCCAATAGCCAAAAGGGTCCTTTATGAAGATGTACGATAATGACCCAAATCTCATTCCAGAGCTCAGGAAGGGGGAGAGGAAGTATTGCCTGCAGGTGAGGGCACTCTATCAAGATAGAAGGGACTCGCTACATTAACGTGGGCTTGGTGAGGGCTCTGCACATTTAGAAGCCTGACATGAACAGCAAGAACTAGTCACATGGAGAGCGCTTTCTGCCCTGCTTTGGAAAAAGGAAACTCCAGGCCTTTGTTCTCTTCTTTAATCCTGCCACCTCCTTCCCACTGGATGGTGTCTCCTGGGGTCACAGAAGTCCCCAAGGGCGGTGCCAACTGCAGCATCACTGGAGTAAGTGAGAAGACTCAGATCCGCCTTCTAGTTGCTGCCATGTGACCTTGGAGAAGCTGTAGAAGCTTCCTGAAGCCTCAATGCCTCATCTATCAAATGAGGCGTGTCAAGAGTTGCTGGTCTTCCCTGGAGGGCTGTGAGGACCGAAAAGCTTAGGCACCAAGGACTCCCAACGGGGCCAACAGCCTCATTATTCACTTCAATTCTTTCCTGTTCCGAGGGGACTCTGGTGAAAGGTGAGCACAGATGAAGATATAACTTATTGTTCAAGGCTATGAGTCTCCGATGGATCAAACAGAGCCACCATGCAAGTGGCAGGTTATGCCTGTCTGGGGCAGTTTTATGATCCTGACATCACCACCCACGGAGAGGTTTGGGAATGGTTCTTGACTCCAGATGGCAAAGGTCAGCTGGTAGCAGTGGGGGCCCAGCCACAGATGATAAAATCCACTCCCCATCACCCCCACACGCAGCCGGGCCACTGGATGGAGTGGTCCCTTGGGCATTTTTCTGTCCAGTCTGGTCCAAGTGTCTGGGATGCTTTGCCTGTTATCCATTTTCTCTTCTGTCTCTAATGCTCTTCCTTCTAGAGATCTTGCAACAGCTCCTTCTGCAGGAGCTCAACCTGCTCTAGTGAAGGATTCTTGCCACCTACAGACATGTTACCTTCCTCCAAAGCCTACCTGCAAGCCCACAGGTAGCTAAGGTGATAAGAAGCTAATCCAATGACATTAGCCATCCATTTAATATTTATTGGCAACTGCTCACACAGCATAGGGAGCGTAAAAATAATGGGGTACTATCCCTCAGACTGGATTCCTGCCACCCCGATGTTCTGCTTTGGTTGAATTCTTCTTATTCATCCTTGGGGGATAGCTCCCTGCGCCTCACCCCCTCTTATCACTAGGTCCTCTTGGGGCGAAGGAGACCTCCCTCTCTTAACTCTCCACAGGTCTCCACTCATTGGGATGGAAGAGACATCAGAGTCCATGTCTAGAGTCTAGTTTCAGGTTGACCACAGGCCAGTCTTATATACATGACATCCGTGACCATGGATAAATCCAACCTTGCAATGTGCCCTCACCCCCATAAAAAGAACCCTCCCTTTGGTCATCCTTTCTCATGTTCTGTCATTGTTCCTCCTCCTTTTAATGTATGGGGAAATCTCTTCTCTTTGGGCTTAGATGGGAGAAACCTGGTTATCTTAGAGAGCTGGCTAATGGTAGATAAGTGTTTTCCCAGACTCTCGCAGCAACAACCGCAATGGATCAGCCAAGAATGAGGGGTATTCCTCAAAGAGACAAGAATTTGGAAGAATCATCTCTAAAGGCAACTGATAAAGGTCTAGTTCTAGGGCAATGGGGCTAGAGAGAGCTGCACGCCATTCCCTTCTGGAGATGTCTGACAAGCACTCTACAGTCTCCTGAGCTAGATGAAGAGTCAGTGTCTTCCTCACAGGGCAAGGCTCATGGGTGATTCTGGGTACTGTGAGCCAAGTGCGATTTCTACATGGCATTTGCTTGGTCTTTAAGTAATTCTATAGGATACTCAATATCAATTTTTTAATATATTTCTTTTATGCTTAAATTACCTACACTCTGGTTCCGTGACCTCCAACTAGGAATTCGGAGAGACATAGTTCTGGTATAAACACTAACGGAGATGTCACAGATGAACATCTACTGAGTGTCTCCCGTCCCAGGCACTATCCAAAACGTTATCCATGCAAAGCTCACTTACTCCTCAAACATATCATGTGAAGCAGGTCCTCTGGCAACCTAAGTTTATAGCTTGTGGAAGCAGAAGCTCTGAGAGACAATTTTCCGAAGGCCCTTTCTCCTAAGAAGCAAGCTTCAGCAGGGGATGAAAAGGACAGCCATAACCCTGGGGTTACCGCAGGGATGACAATATTTCTGCCATTGGAAAGCCTTCTGATGTACGGCTGATGATCATCCCAGGGGGACCCAACTGTGGCTTGGCCCTGGTCTGTCACTGATACAAACAGCTGAAAGAAGGGCTCAAATACCTGTTGCCACCCCCTCCCACTCCCCACTGCCAGAACCGCTAAGAATTGCAGCCCTAGGACAAGCTAGCTGCTGGGAAGGCAGAAGGTGCTCTCTGGAAATGTCACCACTGACCTCTTTAATCGCCACCCTGTGATTGAATTAATTAGGCTGGGAGCCTGGAATCCTGAGCTGCTCTCACACCTGGATTGGTTTTCAAACTCGGGAAACTCATTGCAGAAGGCCAGTTGTCAGAGAAGAGAGTCAAGATATAAACATAATTCGCCACCCAGAGACTCTGCTTATGGTTGGTTCACCATTGGCCACCTGGGAGTGATCGATGGTCTCCTTGTTCTCATTTTGGACCAGACACGTGGGGGTGGTAGCTGGGTTTGATACTGCCATCATCATTTCTCACCCCATGAGAAAATCTAAGGTATCTCTGTATACCTTAGGGGGAGAGAGTAGGGGCCTGTTGATGTCAGGATTTCTGAGCATTTTCTTGAACCAGTGACAACACACATAAACTGGAGAGAAAATGTCTTTCTGTACCATAAATGCCAAGCCAGACTGCTCTCTGTAGGTGCGGCCTTGGTGCTGCTGGTTTATGTGTGTGTCGATGCTAGGAAACATTAAAAACGTCTCCTAAAATCTGGTGATGTTGGAGGCCTTTTGACAAGGACTGTTGTCTAAAACTCCAGGGTCTGGAAAGTACTCATCCACACTCCAGCTCGGTTAGAGTGGGCCCTGTGAGAGCTCTCTGTGCTGAAAATCTGTGGTGTGTTAATGGACCCTGGTTCATTTAAGGCAGAAACAAAAAGACTCCGCTTCTGATGCGTTAGGAGAGAGGTATTGCGAATATCATTTACCTCCGCAGTGGCTTTGGAATTTCAGAGCCTTAAAGATCTGGCTTTGCTCTGTGTCTTCTCTCAGATTTCGGCTAGTTCTTTCTCCAGCACCACTCATAGAGCCACTGGCTATGGACTAATGATTAGATCTGTGGTGTCTGCCTACAGCTTTATAACCCCACAAATCCCAACAGTGGGGTTTATATATGTGTTGGGGGGTCTTACATCTTAGAATGGGGTCAAGATGGGAACACCCAGTTTCTCTAAGAATCTGCTGTGTGAGAGGTTAGCATCCTTTCACAAAGCTAAGCCCCTGCTCCTTGGATGACTACCCACAAAAGGAGCCCTAGGAAGTTTCGTACAATAGACGCTACTAGCGCTTGTGCTGGGGTGGGTTGCCCCTGGCCCGAGCGATGCTGAGAGGCCATGGGAAAAAAGAAGCCTTGCATTTCCCCCGTAGTTTATGAGGAGTCTTATCAAAGGCCAGTGGCATTAAGGGATTTTTCTTTAGATTTACAAGAGATCAGAATTTATTCTGTAGACTGTGATGATTAACCAGAGCCTAGCACATAACAAGCATTCCACAGTAAGTAGTCAGACAAGTGCCTTCTGCAAGCTTTGACGTCAGGAAAATGACATGGCTTTTCTCCTGAGGCTCTGCCTGCAGCCTTCCACTGCAATGCAGTTTGGAAGCCTCTTCTCTTCCAAGTTCATGTTGAAACCTAACTGAACCGCAATGATATGGAGAGCTGAAACCTGGGAGCAGAAGGGGTAGCTCAGCAGTGGAGAGCAATGACTGCTCTTGCAGAGAACTTCAATTTGGTTCCAGCCCCTAAATCAGGCAGCTCACAACCACTCCAGCTCCAGGGACTCAAACGCCTCCGGCCTCTGCAGGCACCTGCGCTCACGTGCGCATATCCACACACGCTGGATGCACACGTATGCCTAACTAAAAATGAAATTCTTCAGAGGAATTGAAAGCTCCAGGAGGTGATTGGAATAGGAGGGCTCACCCTTCATGACAGTGTTCAATGCTGTTATGAAAGTGATCCTGGGAGGGGTTGCTCTCTCTGCCCTTCTACCTTCTGCAATGTGATAATTCAGCAAGAAGCCGTCACCAGACTCCATCGTGATTTCCAGCTTCAAAGCCTCCAGAACTACCAGAAAATGAATCTGGTCTTTATAAGCCACTTACTCTCACGTGTTTTGTTACAGCAGGACAAACAGACTCCACCACGCTGTCTTTGCTTCAGTTTTTCTTTTCTATTTTCCCTTGGTTTCTCCTGCTTTCGTTCTCTATGTGTCCTTCCTGTTTGGTAAAAGTTCTTTGTATGGAGTATGTATAACTGGGGAAGAAGTTTCCAGAATCTTATACTTAACCTGGGGGGGGGCAGTGAAAATTAACGGGCAAGCCCGGGAAAGAGAAATCGAGGATTCAAAGATGAGACTCTTTGGCATCACACCCTCAACTCTTTCTGACTCCAGAACAAACTTTCTAATAGCACGGGACTTGGGCGGGGTCGGGAAATAACAATAAAAACGTTTCCCATTTACCCTCTTAAAGAAAAAAGAATATACTGAGATAGAGAAAGAACAGAAAGGCCCCTCATCCTGCTGAGACTCAGCACGACAAGGCTGAAGACTCCAGAATCCCTCCCCTTTCCCCCTTGGAAGCAAAGGCTGCCTGGATCCCAAGGTGTTCAGCTGTGTTTGCTTGGATGGTTGTGTACACCAGAGAGTGATGGGAACCCTGCATGTTCCACACCTGCCTCCTTTCAGCTCTATTTTGTGCCTGTTTGTTTGGTTTGGAGGTTTCACAGTTTTGAGCTCAACAAAGGCTCTACCTTCCACCTTTAGTCTCTAGGCAGACAACAATCCTATGTATTCAGTGAAAAGGAAGAGTCTAGCTGCCCAGGTCACAGTGGAAAAGTCAGAGATAGGATCTTGAGTGCTGAAAAAAAAGAGGAAAGAAAGGGAAGAAAATAACAAGAGGAAGACTAGGAAGAGAAAGGAGGAGGAAGAAGAGGAGGCTGATGATTCCTGTACCTCTGTGGCACCATCCACATATAACACATGGGGCTCTATGGACACGGAGAAGGTATGTGGATGTGGTGGGGGGGGGGCGCGGTACCGTGGATGGAAAATTACTAAGATGAAACATAAAGACTTGATCAAGTCTTAGGGATCCAGGTACCTACTAGCCAAACTCACTAGGATTCTTGAAGAAGCTGAACCCAGGCAAGCACAGAGACCAAGGAGGCTCTGACAGTAGCCTGACTAAGGAGTCACTGAGTCTGTGTCCAGTCAGGTTGACTTAGCGGACAAATGCCAGTCACTCCACTGGGCCCTTTGACATGTTGAGCATTTAACCTGTAATAAAAGAATGCTTTAAGGGAGGTACCTCTCGCCGGGCAGAACCATTATTCTGCAGGTGAATTATGATTCTACCTGGAAGAAAAGGAAAAGGTACCCAAGGTCTCAGGAGCTGGAGAGTGGGTCCCTGACATCAGGGTCCCAAAGCTGCACACCCTCCAGCTTCCTTCCAGGGGAAAGGTACAAGGTACAAGCCAGCAAATGTTATTTCCTCTTCTTTAAAAACAAACGAACAAAAACCACACTAAAGACACATCTATGGAAGCTATTTTCAATAATCTTCCCTCTTCCCCAATCTCTTGGCTAGTCTACCCTTCTCTGGATCCAGGAAGATCTCCTTAGCGTCTGTCATCCATCCTTGAAGCTTTGCGTAAGTCGAGCGGTCTCTAAACATCACCTCTGGATCGCAGGGCATTGCTGGTACGCTCTGATCCAAGGTGAGTTGCAAACACGCTAGCTTATGAAGCATCATCACCATAGCGAGCGTCTGCAAGGGGTTTTTCTGAATAGCCATTTATCAGATTTCATGGATTTTAGGGGGTGCGGAGAGAAGAAGAAAACACCAGAAAAACTCAGCTACCCTGGAGGAGCTGCTGGGATAGCCTCCACCTGGAGCTTCTGGTGGAACAAATGCAGACAGCTCTGGGGCTGCTGAAGCCCCGTCTCCCCCTTGCTCCCTTCCTTCTGGTCTGGGATCCTTGAGTATGGAACTGGGAGAACAAAGGGCATCGGAGACTCTGTGGAACAGGCCACTTATAAAGAAGGAAATTTCTAAGGCTGAACTCTGATTCTTGCTCTGGGGTCTTCATAGTAGGGTGTTACGTTTTTCTCTTTCATGAGGGTGGAGGGCACGAGGCCCAGAGGTTCCTGGGAGGGAGAGGAGTGGGGCTTCAGATAGTGAAGGCAGAGGGTTTTGCAGGGTCTCTACTCTTAGGCTAGGCCAGCACTACTGACAGGGACCCTTCGTTTCACAATTTGGAATACCTACCATGCCCTGGGGAACTGGTAGGAAACTCTGGGCCTTTGTGTCCTAGTCATGTGCCTTGCACCATGGCTAACCTGGTCTGTGCCATGGGGGTTTTGTGGCATGTTTTGGAGCAGCCGAGAGCTTGGGGACATGCATACATGGGGATCTTCTATGAGGAGAAGGCCCTGGCACCCAGGTCCTGCTCTAGAAAGTCACAAGTCTTTCAATGATCTACTCAGCACACTCACCGGCAGGTAAGGAGTCAGAGGTCCTGGCTGCTGTGAACATGACAAAATAGACTCAAAGTGGGACAAAGTTCAAGGCAGGTAAGAACGCCCCAAGTTTAGCACGCCTTCATCTGCGGACAGATCATGTTCTTTTCTCTCTGTCATGTACTGTTTTGGTCTTCATAACAACAAGGAAGCATCGATTTATTTAAAAAAATAAATAAATAAAGCTTAGGGGAGCTGAATGATTTTCCCAGGGTCACACCATCACCAAGCCGGCATTTACACAAAGTGTGAGCCCAGGGCCCCCCCACACTGTGCCACTGACGGAAATGTAAGGAAACAAACACCCACGACCCTTTTAACACAAACAGCACTCATTTTGTAGAGGAGAGAAACAAAGCTAGGAGTGGCAAAGGGATGTGTACTAGGTAACACAGTAAGTGTCCTTCACTACAGGCCACAGCTTGTTACCATGACAACAAAACAAACCAGCGTTTCCTATTTCAGTCTTAAACCTTCAAGTTTTCTAGGTTTTCTGTTTTCCTTTGTTCTTTACAGTTTAAGTTTCTGTTAAACATCCAATTAAAAAGATGTTGAAGTGTTCTCTTTTTTTGAAGACTCATTTATGTGTGTGTGTGTGTGTGTGTGTGTGTGTGTGTGTTCCCAAAAGCCACAAGAGGGCACTAGATCCTTCTGAGCGGGGGAATACAGGGAGTTATGAGGCAACACCAGTGCTGGCTGAGTCAGGCTCCAACCAACAAGCGCTCTTCACCACTAACCCATCTCTTCCTCCACACGAGAACCTGTTTTTAGCACTGTGCACTTATGTCTCAGCGAGCTCTGAGGAGGTTCAGCGAAGAACTGCAAAGCCATCTCTCCACTGACTAAACTGCAAATGCCTTCAGAGTGTTTGGTTACTTGTTCTATACCCCACCTACCCTCCTGACACTCAGGGGTTTGGAAAAGTGTCCATCTGTCTATCTATCTGTCTACCAAAAACCTTGTACAGAATGGGAAAAAATGACAGTGTCAGGACTAAGAGAATCAGAGTCACTCAAATTTGCCACTTACTTGTCCGGTATGTAAACCAAAAACCATGAAATAAAAGTGTAATCGTGATAGAGATAATGATGGAGTTTAATGCTTTTCCATTATGCCAGTACCTTACATCAGCAGCTATAGGCGAGTGACCCTCTTGCTAGTGAAGTCCCTCTCCCCACCTCCCACGAGAGCCTGAAACAGGGCAAAGGCACAATTAGAATCTAGTAATTTTTTCTTATGAGTCCAAAACAAATAAAGGGACTACAGAGACAGATATATTGATTGTGTTAAATGCTTGTCCTATATAATATAACATCCAAAGTGGAAGCTTGGGCCCCTCAATTGCCTGTGAGAAGTACTGCCCCTCAGTGCTATTTGGGACCCAACTGGTCACCCAGTTTGAGGAACAGGACACATAAAGGTTTCAAACCAACAGAATAATTGAGTCCATTCACAATTCCAAGTCTTGCCTTGGTACCAGAGGTGACTGGTTCTAGACACTCCATCTGCAGATGCCCACATTCCTTCTGTGAAGCAGTACAGAGTTTTGAAGCCTACTGACATCTTACTGGGGACTTTAAATGATTTCTATATGAATTACAATATCTCATACAGTAACAATTGAATGCTGCATGTTTAGAAAATAGTGACAAGAAAAATATGAGAAAGAATATGAACATGTTCAGTAGAGACAAGATTTTTTTCCCTCAATATCCACAACCCACAGTTGGCTGAATAATGAATATGTCCGTGGAGGACCCAAGGACATGAAGGGCCAGCTCTAGGTGTATCTGCATTTACCAGCCAAATACTCTTGGCAATTTGGACAACATATGCCATGCACATGCAGGAGCAGAAGGATAGCCCTGTACCCTCACAGAACAGCACCACAGGAAGGATTCTGAGCGAGCTGGCACTCCCCCACCCCCGCAGCAAAACAACAACAGAAACCATTTTACTCCCTACCATGTCCCTCCCACTCTGAGCATACACACCTGCAAGCCAAGTAGCAGAGGAAAGGGAAGTGCCACCTGTGAAGGCTTAGCGCTTGTAGCAAAAGGTGCTGGGTGCTGAGTACCATCAGCAAGCCTCAGTAAAACTTAACAGGATCCGAAAAGATGTGATCTGAAGCTACAAACTGGCAAACAGGAAATCATCCCTGTGATCTCCAGCTCTTCAAAGGGCCCCTTGGCAGGCTGCGTGTTTGTCAGTTCAGGGTTTAATGGACCATCTATATGCACTCAATCCAGGCTCAGCAGGGAAGCCCAAACACTGTCTGAGGCAGCAGCTACCACCAGCCTCTGGATAGAACCTGCCCCTGGGTGTGGATTGCCACAGCTCTTCAGAAACTATTCCTCCCCTACCTCGGCGCTGACACCCAGGGGCCAACTGACCCAGAATCTTCATGTTTGGTAGGCAATTAAGTAGGGAAGGCTTGTGAATATTTGAAATACCCACCTGGAGCGAAATCACCCCTCGTGGTTAGCTCTTCCTTATTTCAGAACAGCTGGCTCACAGGCCCTGCACCTCACTTCTCCCCGATTTGATACTTCTCTGAAATGTACTCGTGGGAATATAAGAGTGAAGAAAAGAGCCGTGGGACCCTTAATCCCTGTTGCAAGTGGGGGTGAAGGGTGCAGGAAAACCCCTTTATATCCCAGTGTCTACAAACTCATAGCCTTGCTCACTCAAGTCTTTGGGATGACACTGGTTATATTCATGGGAAACAAAAATGTGGGTCCGAGCTTCCATTTTAGAACGGGGAATGAAAGAACACACACACACACACACACACACACACACACACACACACACGACTTCTACAAACTTAGCGGCAGCTGCATTATCACTGGGCCTCCACCCTTGATCAAGCTATCCTGGGCTGAGCAGGGCTGCCCTATCTCAGGGCCCACGGCACTGTATCTGGTCTCTTTAGGGTTCTCCCTGTTGAAGGCACAAAGGACTGGAATGAAAGCCAGCTAAGCTGACCTCCCCTGAGTGGAAAGGCCCCTTTTCTTTGCCTTTACAAAGACTCCCTGTTGGCTGGAGGAGCCCAGTCCCCTCCACTGCCCCCTGCCCAACTGCACCTACTTGTGTTACTGGCGTGCCCTGCAGAAGCACCTAACCTCTAAAAACAACTCTTAGCCACCGTGAGCTCTTACCAAGCTCAACCCAAAGATCGGTTTCTCCTGGCTTCAGAGACCCAATCTCCTGGGTTGCCATCTGCAGCCAGTTCTCCCCAGACCCCGATTCTTTGATTTCTTCACTTCCACTTCTATCTAGGCTTCCTGGGACCCTACAGGAACACCAAACTGTCACTCGGAGCTGGAGCAGGTCATCTGGAAACACACGTGGCTGAGTGCACTCCTGGGTGATAAAAGAGCTTCCTGGTCCAGCATAGCATCTCTGCAGAGCAAGCTCACTGTCTTTGAGGTTGCTGGCAACCCCAGGGCTGGAACCTTAACATCATCTCACCCAATGGGCAGACCTGGGCCATACCTGCAAACGATTGCATCGGTCAGTTTACTCCCACCTAAAATCATCCCTGCAATAAACAGGGCAAAAAGTTCCCCCTTGGCTTCTCTGGTCTTACGCTACTGAGCGATAACCTACAAAGTGTAAAGGTCTTTTAATCGTCTAGATCCACTCCAATTCCTCCAATCCAGGTCACACGAGTGGCTGTTTAAGCCTAAGTGAAAACTAATGATACAGAAAGAAGGACACTACTGCTGTAGCTCGGAACTGCCTGGCGCCAAACCCGTCATTACTGCACCACTCCAGCCAGGCAGTGGCAACCTTAACGGTGTCTGAAAAGCCCAGCCAGTCCAAATGTGGGACCATCTCCTTGGACTTTGGGGTGGCTGAGCAGAAAGTCCCTTCAGTGAAGACACAGTGAAGAGAGGCAGGGTTCAAAGGACAGGCAGAAACAGCCTAGGTGTTCTGGGCAGCCTCATGGTGATTTTGACCTCCAGCTACCTCAGCGCCATCACATCTCCTCAAAGCTCCCAAGCAAGACCTTAATTCTGTGGAGAACCCAAAAACATTCCTCAGAGGTTGGATTCCTTAACAAAGGTGCTAACCCTCTTCTGATACCATTGGCGCTTATGCTCCCAGACACTGGGTCCTTCTGAAGTTGGAGTCTATGCTAGCATCAGTATTTTTTTCTTCCAGGATAATGGTTAAAGCCACGGAAGAAAAACTCAGGGGCTACACTAGCCAACCACCTCATTTTGCTACAAAGAAAACATGAACGAGGGGCTGGAGAGATGGCTCAGAGGTTAAGAGCATTGCCTGTTCTTCCAAAGGTCCTGAGTTCAATTCCCAGCAACCACATGGTGGCTCACAACCATCTGTAATGAGGTCTGGTGCCCTCTTCTGGCCTTCAGGCATACACACAGACAGAATATTGTATACATAATAAATAAGTAAATATTAAAAAAAAGAAAACATGAACGAAACTGGATGTGGCAGGTCATGTTTGTAATATCAGTGTTTAAGAGCCACAAGTTCAAGATCCACCTGGTCTAAGGACTAAAACTTATATCAATTAAACAACAATCACACCAACCAACAAAACAAAACAAAAACAGGATCTGGAGAGAACGCTCTATGGGAAAGAGCACTTTTGCATAAACCTGAGAACCAGAGTTCTGACACCAGCACATAAGAAGCCAGATACCCTGCCACAAAACCCTGGGACGCCAGCTAGGAGGGACTGACACCCTCTTCTGGACGTGCACAGGGGCATGCACCTGGGAATACAGAGACACAGACACAAATACATCAATTTACAAACAAAAAAATATATTTAAAAAACCCCAAGAAATGAAAAGAAGGAAGCTTGACCAACTTGGAGCTGGAGCAGACAGACGGCAAGGAACAGAAAGGGCAGCCATGGGGTGAAGCCCTAGACATCTCCTGAGGAGTCTGCTGGCGTGGGTAGCTCTCAGAAAGGCCCTGACAATTGTCAGCAGTCTCCCAGGCCACAGGGCCTGGAAGGGACTGGCTCTGGAATGAAACACCTGTGGCAGGCTTCCCTCTAGGTCTTGCTGGTTAACCACTGAGCCTGAAAATCCATTTACAAAATGAACATATGAAATAGGCTCGGCCTGACTAGAAATGTAAATGAGAAACACACAGAGACGGTATTTCTTTTTGACTGCCCACAGAGCAAGGATAGAATACAAAAATCATTAAATAGCTGTCAATACTAGCAGGACGCCCAATAAAGCTGAACCTCGCAATGCCTGCTGGTGAGAATCAAAACTGGTACCAACTTTAGGAAAGGAGTTTGATAACAGCATCAAGGGCCTGAAGAATACACAAGCCCTTTATTCTTTCTCCTTTTTGTTCCCTAAGGTCTCAACTCAGACCTACGTGCCCCTACTTCCCAAGTGTTGGCATTAAAGGTGTGCACCACCACTGCTTGGCCAAGTTCTTTATTTTTTTTGTCTCTTCTGCTCCCCTCCTTTTCTCCTCCCACCCTTCAACCCTCTCCCACAGTCCCCGCGCTCCCAATTTACTCAGGAGATCTTGTCTTTAAGTCCTTTATTCTTAATTTGCTTTCTGGACGTCAATTTTGATCAGAAATAAGGGCAAAGGTCAAGGCCCACATGCTTATTTTCTCACTATTAGTGAAGGTCGACCATCCCTGACAAGGCATGCTTGGAACCCAATGTGCTCCAGACTGAAAGGGTTTCACATTTTACAGTCTTCGCAGAGACGTCAGCAGCAGACATCTTTAATCCAAAACTATGAGGCTCTTCCAACATCCAGAACTTTTGGAGTGTCCTAATGATGCTTGATAAATTTCCCATTTCAGACTTTTAGATGAGGGTGCCGACCTGCACAGGCAACACACCGGCTCTAAGTATCCGCAGGAAGAGTCTGGCTGGTGGGCGGGGGGATGGACAAGACTGTAGAGGGAGAGACAGTTCCGCACTGGGAAAGCTCCATGAGTCAGCACACTCAGAACGTGGTCTGTGGACCAGAGCTGAGGCTGGAACGGGCTGCTGTCAGCCAGCAGTGAGAGTCAGCAGCTGGGAAATTGAGTAAATGTGTACAAGTTGGACACTCGACGCCCTCGAAGCATGTTATTTTGTCTTTTCGCAAAAACAAAACACACGACCCTTTTCCCACAGTTTGAGAAACAGCTCCTAAGTGGATTGGCTGGGATGGGGCGGGGGGGAGAAGTATGAGGCGGAAAGAAATGACAATAACGGCCCAGACATGACTGAAGAGAGGGACCGATGATTCCTTAGCACAGTTGGAGGTCTGGCTGCAAGTGTGGCCCTCCCTTCCCAGGTGGGTATGGGCTAGAGAGTCGGGGGCCAATCGCTTCTACCTGCCACTGTTCTGCAGAGCAGAACCACCTGTGGGGGTGCAGAGGTCTGTACTGTGCCTGCTCTGGGACTCTGCATCCAGGAAGCATGGATGCCTTGTGCATTCAGGCTCTATCTGCCAGGCCAGTAGGAGGCAGTGTTGGGTAAACCATGGGCACCCCAGTAAGTACCACAAGAGCCTTCATACTACTTTTGAAACACTTGAAGTAACATGTCACCATGGTTCTGGGATAATTTTGTTAGAACGAACACACACACACCAACAAAGGTATCTGTAATACAATTAATGACAGTTAGTACTGAAAAGAAATGGGCCAAAATATGGATAAAGATCGATGATGTCATGACTCATTTTTTTTCTAGTTTCTTTTATACTTTCTGCATTTTTCAAAAATTTACAGGGAGGATAATACACCTTTGACAGTTAAGTAGAATTTAATCCTTATGAATAAGGAAAAAAGCTGTTTCCCTAGACCAATATGCTGAGTTCTAATTTGACATTCTCTCCCAATGCCCCCACCTTCTCTGTCTTCCTACTCTTCTGTATACAACACACAGGGCTTTGCCTGCTTTGGAAAGGTGTGAGTTGGGAGGTCAGAGGGCCAGAGCCCCCCCAGAAGACAACACTAATGACAGTGTCTCTGGGGACACACCACGTTGCTGTTTTGTGGGCAGATGTCTCAATTTTCTAATACAGGAAACACAGGCGCTGGTTGAAAAAGGCAGGGACCAGTCTGTGAGGTGCTGGGGTTTGGGGCGGACAGTGGCCGCCATGAAAGGGAAGATAAGTCTGCCCATCTTTGCCAGGTGGCTGTGGCACAATGGGGGTTCTAGGAAGCTACAATGTGACATGTGCTTATAAGGACCCATCAGGGAACCGGCAAACGGCTGTAATGTTCCCTATTCTCCAAAGTTTATTCTTAGGAGAGGTTATTCTTCGACACAAGAGCAGCAGTAATAATAAAACCAAAAGATGAAGACAAAGAAATCACAGCACAAAACCCTTTCCATGGCAACAGCATTTCTGAACTGGGAATTTTTGGCTCACTCGAGAGTAAGCAAGACCCATCAGAAGGATGCAGCAGTGGGGGAGGGACAATACTCACATCAAAAACCAGGCTTCTTTCAAAGAGTCTGGATGGTGTGTCCCCACCCCCACCCCACCCCCAGCCTGCTCCACCTGTCTGTGCATCAGCATCTCCCGGGAGCTTTGAGAACTCTGATACCAGCAGCTGAGGGAATCTCCATGGAGAAGCCGGGATCAGTGTTTGGAACACATTTGTCTAGGTTGTGACTCGGTCAACTTTTGTATTTTGGCTCGAATTTAAGCGCTAAAGAAGTGTGTTGCCAATTTCCACACACAGCCTGCGTCTCCGTCTCCTCTACCTTTCTCCCAGCTCTGGGGTCAAGGTCATTAGGAAGGAAAGGTGATGAACCAACCCCATGTGTTGGAAATGTCTAGAAGCTCACAGAAACCATCCCTAGTTCTCTTATATACCATCTATGTGTTGTGTGCGTCTTCATTTTCCGAAAAGAGTTGCTTTTGCTTCCCACAGGGCTGGGAGGGCTGAGTGTGGGTCTTTCTCCCTGCTCTCCTGTGGTCTGGATAAGGTATGCTAAGACATGTTATATTCCCTACTGCTTCAAGGAAACACTAGCCTTCGACTCTTTTCCAATACCCAGTCCCACACAGACCCTCTGCCTTCACTGTCTGCCCTGCTGGTAAGCCCTTCTCTCTGGGTTATGGTGCCCACTCACCCTGACTCTTTACACCCTCGAGAGCTCCAGCCTTCATCAGGACTCCTGTACACGCTACAAGCTGTCTCTTGAATGCCTGAGCAGACAGATCTCCTACCTCAACCCTCAGATCACCTCACAGGTGACATCCTCAGGGATGGCCATCAAAAGATACATTTCCATTGCTGGATAACCTGGATCCGCTTGGGTGGTGAGTTGCCTAGGCACAGAGGAACAGCCGATGAGCAGATAACGGGCTTCAAGGTAAGCTGAGCACCAGCAAGTCTCCCTGTCTGCACTTTCAGACCAAACAGGGGACCTCTGCAGGCAGAAAAGATCCCCTAAAGTTGTATGAGTCCTATAATCTTCAGAAACCCTGAATATGCCCTTACTTGACCAAAAAGTAAAGGTTATCTTAGGTTCTAAAAGATGTGATTAGCTTATGGCAGTGGTTCTCATCTTCCTAACGTGTGACCCTTGAAAACAGTGCCCCATGTTTTAGTGACCCCCTAACCATACAATTATTTTGTTGCATAATTATTGTTTTATAACAATAATTTTGGTACTGTATTGAATTGTAATGTAAATATCCAGGGTGTGGTCCTGTGGGGGGTCACAACCCACAGGTTGAGAAACACTGGCGTAGGCGTGCTGGAGAGGAGATGCTTCTCCCCGAGTTACTGTGTCAACACTAGTGCTGTTGGATGTGTTCTCACTAGAGAGGAACACACGTGAAAAGGTGACATGAAGCAAGAACAAGCGTCGGTGGAGAAGTTTATCGGGGTGCAAAAACTTTGCAGCACCCTCCACTGTGATTCCCTTTTGGGCCACCGTCCCTTAATGCTGTGGTAGAGTGTGCATGGTATTCTTATCGGTCCCATTGCTGGTCTCCCTGAGGATGGGACTGCATCTTGGGGACACAATGCCTCATATCACAGCAGAGCCACCAGCAAATAGTTTATCTCTTATTGTAGAAGTCCAAATAAAAGGCTGAAGAAAGGGCTCAGCAGCTGAGGGTTTATTGCTCTTGCAGAAGACCAGCGTTTGGGTCTTGTCACCTACAGCAGCAGCTCACATGCACCTGAAACTCCGGCTCTAGGAGATCCATTGCCCTGTATTGGCCTTGGTGCAGACATCCATGTATGTGTATACATATTCACACACACACACACACACACACACACACACACACACACACACGCACGCACACACGCACGCACGCACGCGTGCATACATATAAAATCTTTTAAAAAATGCTACCAAATTATAATGTTTTCAGTCATTTCCCTTAACCCTGCACACCTCTATCCTATAAAACAGCCTCTTCCCCTAAGCCTCTGCAAAGGACAAGTGTCCTCTGCACCGCCTCCCAGTGGCATTTCTGGTCCCGCTCTTCCCATCCGTTTAGCCTGTGACCTTTAGGAATAATGGTAAGCCACGGAAAACAAAAGGGCCTCTTCCATCTGGCTTTTCTCTCGAGTCACACAACTTGCAGCCATGGGCCAGCCAGGTCAAAGTTCCTCCCTAGTCCCCTGTGTTAACAAGCTGGAAGCTAAACAGCACAGTGTCTTACAGCATTTTCCTGAGCAGTTAATTAACGAGGGGATAAGCTACCTTGACAATCACAGAAGCAGGCAGCCTGGTCAAGAGGGATGGGATTAGTTTCCAGGGTGACCATAGGGAAACAACAAAGAGGGCCGGCTGGATGGGGGCTGTGGATCCCGCGCCGCGCCGTGCCTTGCCGGGTTCTCTTCTCCACGGGGCAGAGCGGACGTGTGCCTCGCCTAAGGCACGGCTGGCTCGGCCTGATAATTAGTTATCGCTGGGTGCCCACACTGGATTGAAAGGCTGCTCGCAGATGGTGTGGGACAGGCTGAGGGCCCCACTGCAAAGCACAAGCCCGAGCTGAGAGTCCAGGTTGGAAACACGTTCCAGTGAGTTCACTAATCCAGAAAAGTGACTCCAAAGTGGGTGGGGTTGGTAACAGCAGCAGTTGCTAAAGTCAGGGGAATCGAGTAAGGATTCACGAGGAATGGCAACATTTGGAGGCCATGCAGATAGGCCATCCAGCCCTGTCCTGTCCTGCCCCGTTTTTATCATGTTTATTTGGTGTCAGAGAATAAGCCGAAATGGAGTCAGAGAGATTGCCTCTTATAGAAGATATAAGTTCGGTTCCCAACACCTATGTCGGACAGCTCACTATGGCCTGTAATTCCAGCTCCAGAAGAATTTAATGCCTCTGGCTCCTCTGGCTACCTGTGGACATGTGTCCAGACTTACACACACACACACACACATACATACACACACACACACACACACACACACACACACTCGTGCATGCACGCACACACACAGTTTAATTTCTTTTTTAATTTAAACATTATAATCTAAATGGAAACGTTTCTAGCCTTTGCAGCTGGGGAACAGACATTTGACCTGGGCTCAGTTAATCAGACACATCAGCCTCGATGTTGGAAAAACAGTGCCAGGCAGCACGGAGACTTTGGGGAGAGATGGATGGCAACACACTTTCCTTTTGAGGCAACAGAGCCAGGCAAGCTTTCTGTGCTCAGGACCTGAGCCCAGTGTCGGGAACCCCCTCATTTCCACTTTCTCTCGAGGTCTTGCTGTACTAACTCTCCTCTTATTGAACAAACGAAGATGTTGAGGCTCGTGACATGAAATCACTTGTGCATGGTAACCGAGCGTAGCGTTGTGCCAGAATCCACACCCAAACTGTTTTTTCAAAGCCGTTATTCATTTCCTAGACCACCTCAATCGCGGCAGATCCAGAGACAAAAAGAGGCTACACACTGTGCTCAAGAGAATCGTTGCATTGAGAGCAGAAGAATTCAAACTATAACCTGTGGGGTCAGGACCAGCCTGGCATTGTTTTCCCGGAATGGAGTCTTGTCTACTCATTTCACATGTAGGCCTCCTGGAGATACTGAATTGTAATGATGCTTGAACCCTACAACCCCCAAACAGCCTCACGTTTACTTCAGACCATCTCTGTGGTAATGGCTAATAATACAATTTCAATGCTTTGGAAACAGTTGTCTTCTCCTGCTACAGGATAAGGGCAAGAAGAAGTCTGTACTGGCTCAGTATGTAGGTACTGCATGGCTGCCCACACCACACATGGACTAGATGGTGGGACCAAGGATCAGGTAAGGAGCTCCAGAAAGACTGAGGGTCCTTGGTATGACAGAGGCAGGTCCACATGTCATTTCATTCATGGGAATATACACAGAGTCGGGCACATGGCAAATGCAAGTTTTGCCTTTTGGAAATTCTTGGGTTTTTAATTTTAAGATTTTCAACCCACAGGTGGGTGAATCCATACATGTGGGATGGAGATACAGAGGGCCACCCGTGCCATGTTGACTAGGTTTGTATACCCACAGCAGAACAGTAGTAAGGGCAGAGACCACTTGTCCTGAAAAGGCTAACATCTTTACTGTCTGTTACATCGTGGTGATAGCTTGCCCACAGGCCCCTGAACCCAGGGGTAGAATGACTTAATCATATCATTTAAGCCACAGGAATAACCCTGGGGTGGGGCAGAAGCAAGGAAGCTGCCTTCTATACAGAGATGAAGATAGGAGAACCTCTCTCAGCAGCTTCAACCTTGACTCTGTAATACAGGGACTGGACCAGGGCCCTGTATATGCTAACCACACATTTGACCACTGACCTAAATCTACCAGTGTACTTTATAGTTTGCATTTTTGAGACCAGGTCTTTGTTAAGTTGCTCAGGCTGGCCTTGAGCTCACTCTATGGCCTAGGTGGTCTTGAACTTGTGATCTCCCTGCTTCAGCCTCTGTATTAGCTGGACTTGCCTAAACCACCAGAATCCCACCCCCCCACCCCCTCTGAGACAGGTTCATCCACTAAAGAACAAAGTGATGGAGGGATGAATGGCTGGATGCATGGGTAGACAGAAAAAAAGGGGGGAACAAAGAAAGGAAAGAAGGCAAGAGGAAAAGAAAGAAGAAATGATGACGCAGGAAGGAGGAGGAGAATTCTGCTGGGAAATGTATGACATTATTTTTTTTATTCATTAGACATGCATTAATCTCTGAAGGGATGAAGATTATTTGGAGTAGTAGTGGGACAGTTGGTATGGGGTGGCTGTCAGGTTAACAATGGCACTTTATAGTTTGCTTTGAACCCCCAACATTCCCCAAATACTATTCCTTGGCTGCACTTTGCCAGGTCCAAACCTTTTCCCCAGTCACAATCTGGATAATCAAGGATATTTTCCATTCTGCTGCATGGCGGCTGAAAAGCCAGGGGCTGCCAAGGCCAGAGCATTTACAAAATGTAAGTGGGACCCCCAAGGGGCCAGAGCTGGGGTCATTCAAAAACGTTCTTAAGTCTTTTTAAAATTTTTTTTTAGAAAAATATACTTGACAGGTGCTCTTTCCTCATTTGGGACAAACCTCCAGAGGAACGACCTCAATGAAAGAAGGTGACACTGCCCGTTACCCTCACATTCTTTGGGGAATGCCAGGGGCCTGGCCTGGCTTCGTTTGTTTTGGAGAGCTAACTTCTCAAGCCCTCCATGGTGTTCCATGCTTTGGTCATTATTCAGTCACAAATTACTCTAGGAAGAACATCCATGGAGCCAAGTGGCTAGGTTTCTATCTGTGTACAAGGCACCTCATCTTTTTGAGGGTGGGGGAACCTTCTGCCCAAACCACAAATGTGTGTGGGCGCCCACACACTGCACACAATCAAGTATATTTTTGGCCCCAGTGTGAATCCTGTCCTAATAGATTCTGAAAGTCTTTTCTCTTAGTAGAGGCCGGATTTCCTTTCCGAGCCCAGGCGAAGGGGAGATGTTTTTACAGCATCGAACCAGAGACTGAATAAATCCTGGTGTGCACAGAGGATTCCATTCTGTCGGCAGGTTCTCTACCTGTTCCGCACACTGCGTGATCCCAGGTTGCAGGGTTTCAACCCTGACAGTTCTAGCACGGGAGATGTTGGGTACGGTTTACTAGATGTGACATAGCACAACAAACAGGCACAAGAGTCCAGGGAGCTGGAGCTGAGACTGCTGACAGGCCCACCTCAGACGTGCCCGACAACGTGAAGGTTAAGCACAATGGCTTCTGGAAAAGCTGTCACTTGATCATTCGAGCCCCTTACTGGACATGGGTCATAACAATGGGACAATTGTTCGGGCAGAAGCAGCCCAGTTCACATTTTTCCAGCTCGCTCGGATTTTTCTCTCCCAAAGGGGCATTTCTTGAGAAGCCAAAGGAATTCTGCTGATTGTATCTCCAGCGGGCCACATTCCAGGGGGTAGGAGGGTCACACACCTGGGCTGATGGGGACTTAGAGTAGTGTGCTCCAAGGTCAGATGGCAGATACCTGCCCTATTAGCAGCACGGATTCTCAGGCTGATCTTGGAGGCCCACAACCCATATCAAAAACCTGCTACTGTCGCTCGGCCTTCTGAAGGAGGCCTGGAGGATGGAGCAGGCCTCTTTCCAACCCCACATCTTCTCCTGATTTCTCTGCCATCGTGTTTACATCTGACCTACCCCACCTTATTTCTGAGGGGATGAATTTGCTCAAGGAAATGGAACCTTCTATGTGGAGTACACCTCTAAACCTGCTTGCATTTGCACGAAATAGGCCATTTATAGGCACAGATACCCCCAGCCCCAAGACAAGACCTGGTAAAGCCAAGTTACAGGCAAAATTACTTGGGGTACTTCTGGGGCCTGTTCTGAGCTTCGTGTTTGCATGAACTGTTTGCCTGTACATCAGCTATGCAATAATCCATCATTGCTACATTCAATCAACGTCTGCTTCCGCCAGTGTCCTTCTCCTTCTAACACAGTGGTTCCCAACCTTCCTAATTCGGTGACCCTTCAGTACAGTTCCGCATGTTGAGGTGCCCCCCAACCATGAAAGTATTTTCCTTGCTCCTTCATAACTCTAATTCTGCTACTGTTATGGATTTGCAGTGTAAGTATCATATACACAGCATACCTGATATATGATCCCTGGGAAAGAGTCACGGCCCACAGGTTGAGAACCACTGCGCTAACCCTCTTTTATGTGCACCTACCAGACAGAGACACTGTAGGTGCAAGCAGAGTAACTAATGGCTGAGCATCTCTGCTGTGCTCTTTGAACTGCTCAGTGGTATCTGGCTTTCATTTTTTCACCTACATCATCATAACCTTTGAACTGGAAATGATTCTGGGCCAGGTCTGACAGGTGGAACACTTGAGCCTCCCTAACGGTCACCCAACTCTTTCGTGCCGGGCTGGGTTGAAACCCAGGCAGTCTGACTTCGTATCTGTCCATACTAGGCCTAACCATAGCAGAGGCCTGCCACGGAACACTAGGTTCCATCTCAGTGTGTGCGGTGTGTGCGGGAGCAAGGCTGTGCGACCATGTGACAAGAAGAACTGGAGAAGTAAGTGTGCTGGGGGGGGGGGGGGGACAGCTTTCCTGCCAAAGGACAAGGAAGGGAAGAAAGGGCACAAGGAGGAGATGGCATGGAAGGTGAGCCACAAAGAGAAGGAAGAAGGAAGAAACCTTTCACCTGGTAAAGGAAGGGCTGGCCCACTAGGCTTGAGAAGGAGCCTCTTCCCTGCCGAGCAAACGCCAAAGATCACTAGCCTTTAATCTTGTCACCTGCTCTGCTTCATCTCCACGTACTGCATCACCTGCACAGCCTCCCTTGGACACACTAACACTGCTAACCTAGAAATCGCTGAACAGGTTATGCTGGTCTGCACCGACAGCAGCAGCGACCTCATCCAATTCAAGGAGAGGCAAGGAAGAAGAATGTGTGCACAGCCTGAGCCTGCGAAGTCAGCGATGGAGCATGGGGAGCTGGACAGAGAGGAAAGGAGGTAGAAAGTGTTGGCTTGACAATCGGCTTCGGTTCTGGCACCATGAGATGAGAGTTTTGGGAAATCAGGCCCTTCAAACTAGATGCTATAGTTTGAATCTGTCTCCGTTGAAGTACCCGTGTTACAGACTTGTTCTCAAATTCAGTATTTTAATCACCTCTGGGGATGGGGCCCTAGGAAGATAAGAAAAACTGGATGAACTATTGAGGGTGGGGCCACTATTAAGTTATTAGTGGCTTGACAATGGGAAGAGAAAGTTGAACCAGCACATTGCTCTGTCTCACCAAGAGATGCCCTAGGCCATGTAGTGATGCAACAAGAAACTCTCACCAGATGCCAGAACCATGCACTTGGGCTTCCCTGGCCCCAAAGGTGAGAAGTAAGTAACTTCTGTTCTTTATAAACTAACCAGTCTTTGGTGTTCAGCAATGACAACAGAAACACCCCAAGACACTAGATGAGCCTTACTTAGAATGTTAGTCAAATGAAGAAAATAGTACCCTTGGTGCAGGTTCCTCTGGACACAAAACAAAGAGTGCCAATGGTAAGCTTTGCAAAGAGAGCAGGAAAGGGAGTCCTATCAGGGGATCGAGTGAAGGGTGTCACCCATGTTCTCACTAGGCAGAGGAGATGATGTGAGGGTCCCTCCCTTCCCATCCAGTCACCTGGTCAGACTCCGAGGACAGAGAGATGGGGACAGCATACCAGAACCAGCATCTGCAGCCTGCACCCCAACCGCCTGCCCTAGTATCCATCCTCAAGCTGAGCAACACTACTTCAACTGGTCTTGTGATCAGTTCCAAGTCCCACTGTTGCTACTGAAGGTGGTGTGAGGAAAGCCTAACTCACCAGGACGCATCAGTGAGCAAGGGCGCTCACTGATACAACAAGCTGACGCCTTGATGGGCCAGGTGAACACCATTTGCCAATGACCCCTGCTGGCAGGAAAATGCTAGCTGACATCTCTCCAATTGCCCCCAGGCCTGCAGGAGCCAGAAGGAGAGCTGAACAAAGGAGTCCTGCTTTCCCTGGCCCATCCTGGCTAACCGGTTTTGAGTTATGTTTGTTTTGACAAATGGCAACTTAATATTGATGACTTGGACTCACCCTGAATCCCGTAGATGTTTAAAGGTCGAGTTTTCCTTTAAGGAAGAGGGGGAAACTTGTCACCGTGTACAGGGAGCAATAAGACCTTTGGGAGACTGCACGAAAGTTAATACAGAACAGCTCAGGATGTCACATCAAGATCACACACAAGAGTCCTTGATGGCGTCTTTCACAGGACAGAACCTGGCCACAAGCATGAGGCGTGATGAGTGTCAAAGGCCGGGGCTCCGTCCTGTAACCTGAAATGGTAGCTTTTTTTTTTTTTTAAGATTTTATTTATTATGTATACAATACAGTGTGCTGCCTCCATATATGACTGCAGGCCAGAAGAGGGCGCCAGATCTCATTATAGATGGCTGTAAGCCACCTTGTGGTTGCTGGGAATTGAACTCAGGACCTCTGGAAGAACAGTCAATGTCCTTAACCTCTGAGCCATCTTTCCAGCCCCTGAAATGGTAGCTTTTGAAAACAGGCTTGCAAAGCTGTGGCTTGGGGTAACCTCAGTGTGTGTGGGAAAGCACCCCAAGGCTCCACATTCCAGTGTGACGCAAAGTTGATGCTTTGTGCTGAGTTCTGAAAGCAAGTAGCCTGGAGAATCATTCCCTTGGGCCAGGTCCTTCTCATTCCAGGGAGTTCCCATCTGTTTGCAAAAAATGTAGGGATCACATTAACGAGTCTCCAAGTATGGGGTCTCTGCTGTGAGATGTGCGGGTCTGAACCATCTTCCAAGGCCAAGACGGAGCTGCTTGTGGCCTGAGATACAGAGTTTTCTGAAGGCACGGGCTGTTATCCGTCTCCCATTCATGCTATGGGAGGCCAGGCAGGATTCTCTGGAACTGTGGCACCCAATGGGAAAGGCAGCAAGGCCAGAGACAGAATGAGCCCTGGCTGGCCCTGTGCCTGGCCCTGTCACCAGAGTGGACCTGCCACTTGCTGTTCTGGGCTGGAGTTTTCTCCAGGCAGGTCTGTGAACCCTAGAGACATCCATTACTGGGGCTGGCCACAACTTGTCAGGGATCCTGTTACTCCCCAATCCAGTTCCAAAAACAATACCAGGCTTGATATATTAGGCCTAATTAAATTGGCCTGTAACATGCTTCTCACTTAATTCGCCTATTTTTCTTCTGGCCGCCTCCTCTGGGCTCCACCCCTCACAGCCCTGTTATGAAGAACCTTCCCTTTGATCTGAACAAGGTGGTCCCACGAAGCTGTGGTCACGGGGAGCCAGTGTCTACAAAGTCACCTGCCTTTTGTGAGTCTCTACATACAGCCTTCAGGGAGGGAAAGCATCCCAAGGACAAACAGTAGGAAACAAGTGAGCCCTGGAGAGTCCCGTGGTAGAGGAAGCTCACATTCAGGCTCAATCATATTTTCCAATTTCCTCTTGTATATTTTCCCTGACATCCCAGCATAGGGTAATTCTGATGAGGGTTTCACCTGTCAAAACGCAAAGGCTCTAAAACCTAACGGCCAACTTCACATAGTGGTCTTATTTAATCATAAGTCAAAGAACCATTAAGTGAGCTGATGAACTTCCAATCCACAGACGGATGGGAGGATTGGCTTTCCCAGGAGCTGACTGCATGCATTCACCCCGCTTTGGGCCCAGCTTCTATCCTTACCCTCTTCTTCTGGTCGGAAGCTCCAGAGAGCTTTTCTCTTAGTTTGGAGGGGTCTACTTGGCAGAACTACCCCACCTCCCTGTCTGGTTTCTTGGCGACAACAACAAAATCCATCTGGAAGCCATACAAGATTGTCATAGCCCAGTCAAAAACCAGCAGCTCAAACCGAAAACTGAAAGAATTAAGTAGGAAGAAATCTACAGAGATTCCCATGTTGAGAGGCAAAGCTGACCTGCCCCGTCTTCTGGGTCCGCCCTTCTAATCGTGTGCCCTTCTTTATGGGGTACAACATTTTGAAAGAAACAAGCACAACATTTGACTGTCAAGAGAAGACTTAGTGTCTCGGAGAAGCCTGGAGTATGATCGCATGTAATTGTTTTATGGGTGCTGGCAGGGGTTCAGGGGAGAATGGGTTTTTAATACCGAATCTTTCCATTTCTCTTTGTTTTCCTGCGATTTGTGGGTTCTGTGAATGGCAGGTTTCTGGCAGATCTGCAATTCCGATTTCCCCTTTGTTTTCTCACGCTAGTGGAGTTCAGGGTTTCCTTTATTTTTTTTCCATGAGTCACAAATACTGTTTAATGGGAGTGGGAGACGGCTTCCCTCTCTCCCTCCCCCAGAGACGCATCATTTGGTTAAACCGCACATAAATTTAACCTCTCTCCAAAGAGCCATTAATGGTTCTAATGCACATACATGTACATGCTCACACTGATTAAGAAGGCTCCCCTTCTTTTCTTTTTAAACCATGAAGTAGTCAGGGACCAACTTCCTGGCCTGTTTCTATGACAAGGGCAGAGGCAGGCAGAAGGGCTATGCCTGCCTATGTGGAAAACACTTGCCCCCAAACAGCAGTGTTCTCAAGGTCAGAGATGCCTTCAAGGGTATTATAATACATTGGCTACATTGTAAAGGGATCCCCCCACAAAGTTCATGCAAAGCTTGGTTTTCAGTGGGGTGATTCGGGAACTGATGAGATCCTTGAGGAGTGGAGATGATCGAGTGACCTAAAGTCATTTAGGGCACACTCTTGGTAAGGAATGCAAGACCAGTCCTTGGCGACCTGTTTCCCAATGTGTGACCTCCCCGCTGCCATTATTCTCTACCATAAAGTGACATGCCAGATCCCGCAAAACCATGTTTGGATTTTCAACACTTCGGCATATGAACTGAATAAACCTCTTCTTTTTATACAGTTATCCCACCTTGTGTATTATATGATAGCAGGGAAAGGGGGGAAAAGCTGGCTCATTTGCAGGGCATCCTTGCATAAACCAACAAGCTTCAGAGCAAAGGGAAGTAGAAAGACCAGGATCCAGAGGTCATGGTCGGTGGCCTCCAGTTTTACGATGTAGACGCCACGGAATGGAGGACAGATGGCACAGCGCTTGGGTGCAGGGATGCCTATGAGACTATGACAGCAACGAAACGGGAGGAGAAAGAGAGGCTGTTCTGTGGAGACTTCCGTCTGACAGGAGCTCCTTCCATAGCTCCAGTGAAAAGTGGGTCATTTAGAGGAAGCCAGGTGGACAGTCATTCTGATCTCAAAATTATTGGATCAACAGACATATACAGTACTCAAAAGAAAACAAAAACCTCATCAGCACTGAACACAGTCACTGCGTACCCCATTCTTTGTCTTCTCCTCCTCTGTCCCCATTCCTAATGCTGCTGTCCTCATCCCCAGACCCCTTCCGCCTCCTCACAGTATGGTATCTTCTAGGCATCCCGGTAACCACGGACCATTTGCTGACTTGACTGACAAGCCACTGGCCCATGTGCTGAAGCTCCATGGGAGCAGAAGTCCTCCAGCTCTTGCTTGCTCCACAAAGGGCACTGGGAAAGGCAGTTTTCTCTAGAATCTGCAGCCAGGCTCGGCTTCCCTGAACATTTCCAAGGTCACCTGCATCTAGGGACAAGCCATAGGAATGGGGGAGATGCTGCCAAAAGTGTCAGAGGAGGCAGCACCTGTCACCCCTAATCCAGGGCTGCCTGCCCTGCGCAGGAAACGGTCCCTGCTGGGTGTCCTTGCAGCCAACTCCAGCCAGGCCCTGGTTTGCTCCTAATTAGTGCTGAGCAAGCCCCACCATCCCTGCCTCCTCTTGGCTGCCCATATGGCTGGACCCTGCCCCTCACGGCTGGCAGGAAAGATGAGTGAGGCTGTCTGTCTCCTTGCTCTTTTTCACAGATCAACCTTGCGGTTCATTTCCCTCACAATCTGCCTTGTATGCCCATGGGCTCCGCACCATGGAACCAGCTAGCCTTGGGCTGGAAGCAGTCACCATACGATTGCATCTCCACTCAATTTGCCTGGCCTTTTTCTTTTGGTCATGATTTCCCTAAACAATGTGATAGATGGTGACTAGTTATAGAGTGTTATGTAATTTATATGCTTTGTATATATTTATATAAATATATTTATATTTAGGGTATATGAGAGAACACACGTAAGTTACATGAAAATGGCTTGCCACTTTCTACAAAAGACTTGAGAACACAAGGATTCTGGTATCCACCAAATAAAGAGCCGTCTTCACAGCCTGTTTTCGTGTACACTAAGGGCAACTGTACTCCGGAATCTAAGACTGCTGGAAGAGCACGGAGCAGAAAATCCAGCCACCCCCCCCCACACACACACACGTTCTACTAACCTAGCTGCACTTCTCAGCTTTACCAAAATTCCTAAGAGCTACAGCTGGCACATTTTCCTATTACTGAGCGCCATAACCCTGGCGCCTTCACTCCAAGTCGATGGAGACTTAGGCTTGACATTTCGGAAGCCCTAGAGAGAACTCTTATTATTCTAAGCTGTGAGCCTTGACTATGGTGAGGGGATTGCTTAGATTTCTGTGTGGTGATAACCTGTCCTATGGGATGGCAGCCCCAGGAAAGACTGACTCCTCAGGATGACAACCTCAGGCCCCGGCCACATCACAGGAGCCTGGAAATAGAATGGGATTAGAGCCTTCTTCTCTGCTTGGGTCTGGTTACAGATGCAGGAAAAATAACCACCTGGCTCTCATCTCTTCAGTCAATGAGATTTTAATTCCTTCCAACTCTAGTCTACTTCAAGGCTTGGCTCACACCATGTCCTCTGCCTGGATGGCTGTGCCAGATACCCCCCAGGGTGGTTGTAGCCAGCTTCCCTTTCCTCCTCATTTCAGTTCATGGATTCCTGCTTCTGGGGAGCCTTCCCTGTCCTCCCTGGCCACCTTGAAGACAGCTCCAGGCTATCCCAGCATCACACACCAGCTGCAGCTTCTTTTCCACTCATGGCAGCTGGCTCTCCCACCGCACTAATTATGGCTATGACGTTTCTTTACCATAGCGTGCAGTACCAAGTAACCATGCAGAAAGCCTTTGGGGAACAAGCGAGAAAAGTTCTCCAGACAGAGGGCAAGCGAGTTGTACTCAAGGACGGCAGGCTACAGTGCAAGACCAGAGCCTTCATGGTCAGGCAGCTTGGGCTACGCCAGTCTCTGTAGGCCGTCTCTTGTGTGGAGTCCAGAGGAATTTTTCCAAGTTATTCCTTCAGGCTAGGGAAGGTGCCAGGTTGGGGGTGTGACGGAAGGGGAAGAGGCCAGAAGACCAAGATGGGTTAGTTCATTTATTATAAGAGTGAAAAATGGCATCTTCAACTATATGTTTGTAACATATAGTTGTTAACATGTCTCGAGACATGGAGAATTAGTCCATTTTTCATTGCCCTAACAAAATACTTGAGGCAGATTATAGAGAAAAGAGGCATATTTGGGCTCACAGTTCTGAGATTTGAGATCTAAGGGTCTCATTTTGTGATTGCCTTCTGGTTGGCAGTTCTCCTGTCACAAGTACATAAGCATCCTATGGCAAGAGATAAAAAGAGTAGGTGTCCTCCATTGCTGGTGGGAGTGCAAACTGGTACAGCCACTTAGGATATCAGTATGGCGATTTCTCAGAAAATTAGGAAACAACCTACCTCAAGACCCAGCAATACCACTTTTGGGTATATACCCAAAGGATGCTCAATTATACCACAAGGACATGTGCTCAACTATGTTTATAACAGCATTATTTGTCATAGCCAGAATCTGGAAACAACTTAAATGTTCCTCGGCCTAAGACTGGATCAGGAAAATGCGGTACATTTACACAATGGAGTACTACACAGCAGAAAAAAATGACATCTTGAAATCTGTGGGTATATGAATGGATCTAGAAAATATTATATTGAGTGAGGTAACCCAGGCCCAGAAAGACAAATTATAATATGTACTCACTCATAAGTGGCTTTTAGACATAAAGCAAAGAAAAAACAGCCTACTATTCACAATCCCAGAGAACCTAGACAACAAAGAGGACCCTAAAAGAGACATACATGGATCTAATCGACATGGGAAATAGAAAAGGACAAGAAGGACAAGATCTGCTGAATAAATTGGGAACATGGGTACCATGGGAGAGGGTAGAAGGGGAGGGGAGATAAAGAGAGAGGAGTGGAGAAAAAAATATAGCTCAATAAAAACAATTAAAAAAAAAGAGTGTAGGCATTTATGTCTACATGTTTGGTCTCTGTCCCTATAAAGCTATGAGAACTCAGTCATCAGGACTCCATACTGATGGTCTTGTCTAAACCTAGTAACTTTGCAAAGGCCCCCACTCCAAACAGCACAGGCAGATCAGATTCCCCACTTCTTCGCAAAGGACCAAAGCAAGGGCTTCATGACCTTTCCTAGTGCCTACATAAGAGGGGGTAGGATCTGGTGATGGAAGGCCCTCTCTGTGTCAGGTTCTCCAAGGGAAGATGCTCTCAGGGTACCCCAATGAGCACCCTCCCACTGCAGCTCATCTGATTTGTTCTCTCCTGTGTTCCAGTATCCACGACCACTTCTAGTACAGTGGAGTGCTGCGTAGCAAAAGGAGTAGTTAACATCCTCATGCATATTCTTTTCCAGGTCTATGGTAGATTACCATCATACTCCTCTGCCCACTGGCATCTGTCTTGAGTGAACATAAGACCTAAAATAATGTGGTAAGGTGACCAAATGTCTTTCCCCTTATTAGGTAGTTAGCAAAAGTGTGACAGTCATCCCTAGGAGTATGTTATACAGGAAATGATAGATTGTCACCCCATGGGTTGGTTTGTTTGCTTCGGACTGTGTTCAAAGACGGGGGCGAGGGGGGGGGGAGAGGCATCTCCTTGCTAGTAGATAAAGCAAGGTATATTGAAAAAGCCACTTAGCAAGGGATGCTGAGGCTGTCAGGACACAAGAGTGGCATCTAGACAACAGACAGCAAAATACATGACCTTTAGTCATATAGCCAAAGAAAAATTACATTTATATACTTTGAGAGATCTTCCCCAGTCAAGCCTCTAGCTAAAAACGCAGTCCATTTAATACCTTGATGAACTGTGCCCAGGTCCAGCCCCACATAAACCATCAGCTAGTATAGGGAAAGCTTTGAAGTTAGTTGCAATTTCCTACAAAGCAAACAAATGCAGCCTCCAGGTCTCGAATCCCTGCTACCTCTGTGTGGAAGGGAAGAGCCAAGGGACACACTCAGGAGACTAAGTTTAGGTACCACCATCTCTAAGACACAGTTGTTTTCTTCTGTTCCTGCCTTAGGTGGTCCACATTTGTGCCCCGCCCCCCTACACACCCCAAGTCCTCATCTGCTCTGAGAGGCCACCGTGGATTTTGTCTATTTCCACAAGGATTCCACTTACTAGACCCAAAGTTCTTCAAGCACGGGGCCTCAACTGTCTTTCTGCTGTCTCCATCCTTTACCTTGCCTTTGGCGGATGGTTCTGGAGAGCTTCCAGATGGTAAGGCAGTGTGTATCAGCTTCCTGGAAATGGAGGCAACCTGTTTCTGTCCTCATGGACACTCTAATCTGATGGCCAACATTCCAGTCCAAGTCATCCACACCCCTAGAGCAGTGGGGCTATGGGTCAGCTCCTGGAAGGGGCTTGGTGTCTCCTCGAGAGGAGCCCATTTTGAATGGAGGTCAAATGAAGGGCTAGCTAGGCATCAGTAAGGAATAGGGAAGGGTGTATGGGGAAGGCTCTGGAGCTGAAGGAAGTCTGACGGGGCTGCAGTGGACAAAGGTTAGGAGAGACTCCTGGAATCCCTGCCCAGAAGCCTTCAGGAGAACTCGCCTCTGTCCAGATCTTGATTTTGTATTACCTCTAGGACTACAAAGGCAATAGATTTTGGGGTTTTGCTTTGTATGCCACTGAGTTCATGGCCCTTTGTGAAAGCCATTGAAGACAGGAAGAACACAAACAGAAGTGAATGATCTGGTATTGAAGGCCTAGTTCCTGGAGCAGCAGGCTGGGTTTGGTCAAGGATCACAGCTTTGGGAGCCTGGTTTTAGAATCAGTAGTGCATATGGGAAGAAGAGATGGTGTGTGAGATCCCAGGGGAAGGAGCTGCCTTGTTCTAGCTTCAAGTTTTTATTCCTGAGGCTGAGTGGACGCTGTGTCTGAGCCTGCTGTTTTACCGGGGCATTCTGGTTCAGGCAACGGGAGGCTTGGCAGAAGGGTTCAGATGTCCTTTTCAGCCCCAGCATTTGGTGTCTACTGGTGGGAAACGGACAGGCAGAGTTTTTGTGTCACTGTGCCCCAGGCTGAAGGCTCAGAGGGGGTGGAGAAACACTGGGTCTGTGCATAGTAGCTCCCTTTGTCCCAACACACAGTAGAGACCAACACTTCCTCCCTGCCGCCTCCTGATGCTGGTGATAATGGTGGTGACAGGGAGGGAATTTCAGGCTGAAGGTCACATAGTCAGTGGAAAGAGCTTAGGGTTGGAGTCTAAAATCCTGGGGCCTGCTGTCTTTCCGCCGCATGACCTTGGTCGAGTTACTTAATGAAGCTCTCTGTCACTACAGAAAGGAGAACACCCAATGGCCACGACAGCATGGACCTTTGTCACATTCTCCTGTCTCCCTCTTCCTCTCAAGCAGTGAGTCAAGATCCTTTTGGGACTTGAACAACCCGTTTACAGGGGTCACACATCAGATAGCCTGCATATCAGATATTTACATCACGATTCATAACAGCAACAGAATAACAGTTATGAAGTAGCAACAAAGATAATTTTATGGTTGGGGGTAACCATACATGAGGAACTGTATTAAAGGGCTGAGGCATTAGGAAGGTTGAGAAGCACTGTGCTAGAGCAACAGGGTTATTAACTGACCTAGAGTGTGTTACTGCCCCCCCCATTCCCCAATCCATAGACAGGGAAGAACAGTAGCTATATGGGTATTTTCTCCTTATCTAGGTCCGCTCTTCATCCTCTGCCCTTCCCAGAGCCCTAAAGGGGTTGACTTCTTCAGACTACACCACCAGCTTCCTGTGACCTCTGGCTTCCAGCTGGCTGTAACCACTGGAATCACAAGTAGGACGTGAGAGGCCAGGAGGGCGGGAGTCAGGCCTCATGCCTCTCCTCTTGCTTCTGGGCTGCTGTTTGGAAGGACTGGCTTGCTATACCTAAACTCCCAGCTCTCTCTGCTCACCTGGTGGTGGGTGGAACTTCCTGTGGTTGCTCCTCCCTTGGGGCTCTATCATCACCTAGACACACCTATAACACATTTGGATCTTTGTAAACATTTTCTTCCTGAAACCCCGTTTCAAATGATGTACAATCGTGGTGAGAACTAAAAACTCACCACCTGAACTATCCTTAAACATTCTGCGTGGCGGCATGAAGTACATTCATAATCCCACTATTACCCTGGACCTTTTTCACCTGGTAAAACTGAAACTCGCTATCCTCTAAGTAATAATTCCCCATTCCCTGTCCCTGCCCCCAACCTTGATCAACCGCCATTCCACATTCCGGCCCTGTGAAGTTTCTCCTCTAGGTAACCTACTCATGTACCTAGAATTATAAAGTATCTGTGCTCTTGTGAATGGCATAACTGCCCTTAAGATTCATCCACGCTGTCACGCGGGCCACTGTTTCCATCCACCTTAGGACTGAAGAATAGCGCTTTGTATTTCTCTTCAACATTTTTGGCTGCCTGTTCATCCCCGAGCTGGCCTACTGCACACATGGCAATACAAATGCCCTCGGACCCTCTTCTCCTTCTGAATATTCCAGGCGGCCCCCACGGTCCATAATATATGCCCGTATCCCTGTGTCATGCTGAGGAATAACTGAGTTAATGCAATTAATTGTCAGTGTCTGAGTGTTCCATACCCATTATCTATGGTGACAGGAAGTCTTCTTGGTGTGGCAGACTGAGGAGGGATCCCTCTTCATCTTAAGAAGGCATTTAGGCCCAGCTAAACTACCGGCTTTGCCTTGTTAGACTGGCACTAAGTAGTGGCACTCTGGAACATAAATGTAAACCTGATAAGGCGGGGAAGCAACCCTCTAGGCTCAGCCAGACACACTGGTCCCACGCAAGTCTGCATCCTTCTCCAAATTGGTGGGCACTGTACAGGGCGATCCTGGCTGCCATGTAGTAATGGTGGCGGCAGCAGCAGCTCATCAGTCGGGGTTTTTCTATTTGTGGTCCAGAGGTCAAGGTTTCCATCTTATCTTACAGATGATGAAGCTAGGAGAGCCCCTAACTTGCCCAAGAAGCGGCAGAGGCTAGACCCGTACCCAAGACAGAAGTCGGCGACTCTTCTAAAGACTACACTATCCCTTAAAGTGATAAAGAAACCTTGGCAATTAGTTGTGCCCTTCCCTCAGCGCCCCAGCCTCAACTTGTGTTGCTGCGGTTTGTGCAGAGCTCAAGGCTGCACCACAGAGACACGTTGGGTTGTCTCCCCATCGCTGAAGAGTATCCCCCAGTGGTACAGGCTAGAGAGAGGGACCAAAGGGAGAGGAGACAGACTGGACTAGACGCTCCTTTCTTGGCCACCCCTGTGATGCTTTGGTGTCTTTTCTTCTCAGAGCCAAGGTCTGCCCAAATCACCTGAGGAGGAGACAGGGGATGGTGGGTCTCCCTGGCTCCATAGCGGTAAAGCCAGGATTACCCACTGACATTACAGCTGGCAGCCTCCGGCGCCTGGCACCCTTTAAAAGAACATCATGGCAATTTTCCAGCTAAATTCTCCCAATTAGGCAGTTAGAGAAACATTATCCACCCCAGGATGATGCTGATGAAATGGAGGGGGAGGGCTGGAGGAGGAAAAGGCTAATAGCTCGGAATTGCAGCTTTCAGCCAAGTGAGCACATTTGGGGTGGGGGAGAAGTTCTGAGTTCAAGGAGAAGGTTCTTCGGGGGAACAGATGTGTGACTGAATTCACCTTAGTCACCTGAAAGGTCTCATTAGGAAAACGAGAAGGATCATGCCTGGTCTGCACTGAGTCTGCCTGACGGCAGAATGATGAAGTCAGAACTGGAAGGGTCTCATTGCTACCTCAACTAGATGGCAAGTAAAAACCGGGAAAGTAAGGCCACGAAGGAAAGTCACGATGTGGTGTGGGTGATAACGCTGACCCTTTGTTCAGAGCAGGGGCCCATGGATTTTCACTTTACAGAGCCGTTCTTCCCTATGTGTAGGCATTCCACTTCCACCAACAGTGTGTTTCCTACAACCATCCAGGGAAGTGGGTCTCCCACTTCAACCAGTTTCCACAGGAGAAAGACAGATGTACAAAAGCCAAGAATGGAGATATCCAAATACACAGGCCTTAGAAGCGGCCTGGATTCCACTCCCAGAATTCCAAGTCATCAACGCACATCTATTCAACGATAAAGATAAGACACTGAGCACTGTGCCAAGTGCCTAACCCAGAATGTATGATCCTTACAGCGATTCCTGCAAAATAGAGCTCATCTCATCCCATGTTGTCAGTGAAGTAAAGAGGGATGTGAATGACAAAACCTTCCTATGGCTGTACAGTGTGGCGGGACCCCATCCCTGCCTGAGCTAGTGTTACTGAACACTACAGAAGGCAGCTTGTGCTCAGGACAAGGTCCATCTGCACACCAGCATATGGGCCCTCCCAGGGGTAGAGAGGGGGGGCTGTTTATAGGGTTCATATTTCATATATCATGTGAACCAGTTATATAATGCAATGCTGGAAAATTAGACAAAGATGGAGATGAGGATACTCAAGCACACCTGGGGGAGACGGAGACCGACTGACAGACAGACAGACACACATACATGGCGGAGATGGAGACAGAAACACACACACGGGAGAGATAGACACACACACACACACACACACACACACACACACACACAAAGAGAGCAAGCATACACATGCAAGAGTAACAGAGCACACCAGCCAGTCTGTGTGCATGCTTGGAGCTGTCAAGAATTCTCCCTGAAAGAAGAGAATTTGATTGACTTATCATCACAAAGCAAAGATGGGAGACAGCAAGTGAATCCAAGGGCTCGCTGGTCTGCTCCTCACTGAAGAGCTGGACAGGAGCGAATGATCAACTGTGGAAACCACAGTATATAGGGACCTGAAAGCCTTGATACAAAGGAACTGGGAGTTTGTGAATATTTGAGGCTGAGGTGCCAAGATATAGCTCTAGTGCCGCAACCTTTTGATACATGATCTTCATGTTGTGGGGACCCCCACCGGACAAACCATTTTCACTGCTACTTCAAAAATGCAATTTTGCTACTGTCATGAATCATAATTTAAATACCTATGTTTTCCAATGGTCTTAGGTGACCCCTGGGAACGGACTGTTGGACTCTAAAGGGGTTGCAACTCACAAGTTGAGAACTACTGCTCTAGGGCAAGCAATGTGGTTCTAGCGGTCAGGGTGGAATAGAGGACTCCCAAATGTTCCTGGAGTGGTAGAAGCATATGAAGTGGCAGAACCTGGTGGCGGATGAGAACGCCGCATCAATCACGGCTGTCATTCTGAAGACGGCCCAAGTGCATGAGCTTTCTAACAATTATGCTCGCCTCCTTCTGCCACCTGTACGTCTTCCCCTCAACGGAGGTCTGAGGTCCAAGGGAGAACGAGGCCCCTTGAGGCTGTCTTCTGAGAAAAGGCTTCAACCGCTTAGAGCAAGGGCTGGGGAAGTCCTCAGGCGGACGCTTCCTCCAGCCCTCCGGTTCCCACAGCAAACTCTGTCAAGTTGTAGAGAGGATCCGCTAATAAGCCAGGGGCAATTGATCTGTTGAGGTTTCCCTGGGCCCGCCTCAAAATCCAGAGAGACTTCCAGATGTGCATAATCTTTCAGGAAAGGGCTCCATCCTCATTCCTCGATGTCTAGGATGGGGCTAATTGCCCAAGGGATGTGCTCATCCAGGAACACACAGCAAATCAGAGGCTGCCTGAGCCGTCTACAGGTAGCAAATCTCTTAAGACGGACTGGGGCAGCCATGCTTTTTAATGAACCACAATATTGCATAAAGGGAAGGTACCAACAACGTCCTACGCCTGTACCATCCTAACACATCCATAAAAAAAAAATAAGAAAACAAGGCTTCTCAAACCACTAGCATACGGAACTTGACAATGGACTTTCAGTCCATAAAAAGTGAGGCTCAGTGCCAGCCATGGGGAGCCAGGAGAGCCAAACCGGAAGTAAGTAAGCAGAGCCCACATGAAATGACTTCCTCTGGGCAGATCCACCACACTGGACCTTTTGCAGTAATTACTGTGGTCTTTTTTTCTCAGTCTCTACCCACCCCCAACAGCTCCTCTTGCCAGCCGGATTTTGCCTATAATTTCGAAAGCCTGTGGATATATTTCATTGGGAATTGGCCCAAGTCTGTCAGGAAAATCAAATTCAGGACAGAAATAGTGGAATTTGGACACAGTGGCCATGCTAGCTGCTGCCAGTCCCAACTTCACCCCAAACTTGATGTGGGGAGGAGGGATGAAGATTTCCAGGGACTGGGAGGTGTTAAACAGAATTCTGAAAGTTTAAAAGAGTCACCGAGCCAGGAGCCAGGGTCCTCTATTCCATGGGAATACTTTATCCATTTTCTGCCTCGCCACCCAAAGAGTATTGTGTTCTTCCCAAAAGAGAAGACTCCTGTGGCCCTGTGCAAGATGAGCTCTGAATGCTGCCAGGGAAGGCAGAAGACAGAACAGATTAAATGGAAACTCTGGGCTCTGTCCTGTGCCCTTCACATGTCACAGGGATTCCCATGCATGAGTTGGCACATGAAGACCAAACTGACAGAACCCAGTGGTTGTTGCTCTGCTGGGCCCAGTGACAATGAGATTCTTGGCTTGTCCACACAGATATTCTTGATACACAGAATGCCCACCTTTCCACAGTGTGTGGTAATAGTGGTTATGTCTGCAATATGGGACAGGTATATATAACAGGAGACAGCTATGTGTTAAGGAGAAGAAGCATTTTGCATTGATCTTCCTCTTGGGTTTGGCTCCCCTATCACAATGGCTGGAAATGTCCTTTAATTTTTTTAAAATTATTTATTTTGTTACTGTGTGTGCTAAGGACTGTTTTGCTAGCATGTATGTTTGTGTACCACATATGTGCCTGGTGCCCACCGAGGCTGAGGTAGGAAGCTGGTATCTGATCCCTTGAGACTGAAGTTATAGACGAGCTGTCACGCAGGTGCCGGGAGTACAGCCAATCTTCTACAAGAGCAAGAAGTGCACTTAACCTCGGAGCCGTCTCTCCAGCCCCCTGAGGTGCCCTTTTAATCTCGGAGTGTTCCTTGACTTTTGAGAGGTGAGACCAAGATGGGGAAGGGAAAATTGGAGTTGATGGCTCAATTCTGCTGACCTTTAAATCTGAGACGGACCCAGGTCATGACCAGCCACGACTCAGGATGAGGGGGCCTGAGGATCAGGACTAAGCTGGGCTGGGAAGGCGAGTCAGGCATTTGGGCCTTTTGCACATGTCTGGGGGTTTTCAGAATTTGGCATCACTTGGGGTGAAAGCAGCAGCCGTTAAAGGCAGGTTCGACATCTGAATTTGCAGGTACCTGTCATCTTTGTATCTGTCACTCCAAGAGTGACTCAGAGCAGGGAGCACACTGGTCACCTTTTAACCAGAGTGGCATTTGTGGCATTTTTAGTTTTTCCCTCACATTATTCCCATTCTACTAAACGTCAGAAGATAGGATGGAGCCTCACAATTAAAAAAAAAAATATTCCAGCGATATTTTAAGAGGACACGTATTTAAAACTTTTAATTCTCATTTTTTTAATTGAAGAAAGATAAACAAACAAACACCCAGGGTTTCGTATAGCCTGAGCTTGGCCTAGACTTTTCTATGCAGCCGAAGATGACTTGGAGTTTCTGCTCCTCCTGCCTCCACCTCCCAAGTGCTGAGTGCACAGGCATGTGCCACCACACCCAGTATTATGCCATGCTGGGGATCCGACCCATGGCTTCATGCAAGCTAGAGAAGCACTCTGTCAACTGAGCGACATCCTCAGATGGCCATCCCCCGCCCCCAGTAATTGACTTTGAAAAATGAATTCGATACAGTCAACCAGACTTACTCCCAAGTATTCAATTCATCCTAACGTCTAATAAATGGCTTGTCTGCTGCATTGGCCCCAAAGCCTGTGTTCTTAACCATGATGCACAGACTGTCTTGGCAGCTTTGAAAAGCTTCAAAGTTGAAACGCACAGAAGTCAAAGACACTGCTGACCCTGAGCCAAAGTCCTGGAATTCCACCCAAACAGAGTTCTCGGGCCTGGCCTTGCACATGACC
The DNA here is from genome assembly GCF_018167655.1 of Microtus oregoni. Lineage (NCBI taxonomy): Eukaryota > Metazoa > Chordata > Mammalia > Rodentia > Cricetidae > Microtus > Microtus oregoni. The sequence continues at coordinate 13,084,659 of NW_024543086.1, forward strand.
CCTGGAATCTATCCAAAACTAAATTGCCCAAAGGAAAACTCTCAGTAGCTTGGGCACTTGTGGCTCTCCTAGGAAACAGCACCCACCAAAGATTGAGTTCGGAGCTTCCTGGTGGTTTGATAGAGGGGCCTCTCTTTAGGCACTGAACCTATTATGTTGTTAATGACTAAAGACTGTTAGCATGCTGATTAATGCAGTCATTGTTCAGAACAATGATTAACCCAGCAGGAAGGACCAAAGGCAATGAAATAATGCCTAATCACTCTGGGAGGAACTGCCAGGTGATGTTTATTTCATGAGAACTGGAGGGAATCAACGACCCAATCATTTTTCCTTGACATAGGTGTTTTCTGTCCAGCAGGTGGGCAGCTGCAGTCGGGAGGTTCCTATCTGATTTCAGGTGCACATTCTTGAAAACTGTGGGGGCAGGAGGAAAGGGGCAGAGACGCCACCAAACCCAGCTCCGCTCCCTCTGTGGTCTCCCTTCTCTCTTTCCGTCTTAATATCTGTCTCCAGAGCAAGCGCCCACCTGAGCTGTTAGGTAATTAATTTCCTGGTGCATCTGACATGGATGGCTTTCCCAAAGCCCTGCCAAGTAGAAATGGCTCTTAATTATGTCAGCTCCTGAAACCACACGAAAGACGACTGTATCAGACGCTCATTTGTCATATCATTTAAAGAACAGGGGAGGGGGGACTGACAGCAGGCCAATAAAAGCCCTTTCATCACAAAGTCCTCAGAGAGTGGTTCCTCAGCTTTCCAAACCTGTTTAAATGCCTCTTCCATGTACAGGAGGAACCAGAGCAGAGGCAAGAACGTTATCTACTTAAGGGACTGTAAAGCAGAGCTATCGTTCTGCTCGTGTAAAATTAGACTAAATTTGATCTTTCCAAAAGCACCGTTGGCTTCCATAGAGTGAGAGGGCTCAGCTCAAAAGGGATGGCATCAATCTGGAGAAAAAAAGAGAGACCCGATTTTCTCAGCTCTCCCTATCTTCCTCCGAGTAGCGTGGGGGCAATTGCTCTGGAGATCCCTATCACTGCGACTAAGATTTCTGCTTGGTACCATGCAGCAGCGATTCATGCTGCTAAGAGGGGAGCAGAGAGTGAAGATGAAGATGCTGTTTGAAGATGGAGATTAAAAGTCAATGAATGTAGGTGGCCCCTCGATAAGAAGAAGGCAAGGACCCAGATTCTCCTGTCATTTAGGAGTATGGCCCTGCAAAATGGTGACTGCAGCCATCCATTTCCGATTCTAAGTTACTGTTTGTGTCACTCTGTCACCCTGGATGTACGGTGATGTGTTCCGTCGGCAGTAAGAACCTGAGAGAGCCCTTGATCCAGGACCCCACCCTGTGTCCACACCTACTTGAATCTTCTCTGTGCTCATCGTATGTAGAAGGAAGCCTTCTGTTCTATATGCTAGCTTTGGGATAACGTTCCAGCCACGCCCACATCCCAGCATCCTTCCCACAGTCTTCCTACAGTCAGCTCTCATCCTCGTATTTTGCCAGGACCAATGTTAAGACCCTGTTAGAATCCCAGCCTCCATTATAGGGACTTCCAAGGGGGATCACTTTTACATTTCCTAACCACTCAATATACAGAACATATCCCATTTTCCCCACTTAACAACGGGAAGGCCAAAGTTAGACAGGTACAAACTTGCCTGAACTTACACTGTTGCATGAGTGGGTATAGTCACCATGATGGTCAGACATGTTAGGTTTCAAAGCCAGTGCGCCCAAGGCATCTTTATCACACCCGTTCTCATGGGTCACTTGAGAGACCCCAGGGACTGCGTCCCAGAACCCTCCTGGATCACAGCGCATGAGTTGGGCTCTGATCGGCTGCATTTTGCAAGTTCTACCTTACTCCCATGCTTGCCATGAAAGCCTTCTGGTGGCAACAGAAGCAAGGGACCCCCTAAACATCACAGGGAGGGCAGAGCTGGGACACGCAAAGGAAACAAGGCAGAAAAGCATTCTTTTGGGGGAACTTACTCAAGGTTCATCTCCACTGCCCAATCCGCTTTCCCCATAACCCACCGCTGGGATCCATTGCTAAGCAGCGGCTGACAACTTGCTCGGCACCTATCTCCCCGAAGAGCACACCCCACATACCACATCAAACAGGGGGAGCATGGGGATAAGAATGTGACTCCATCTGTGCCCAGGCACTGTCGAATTTCTGCCAACAAACGCATTCCTTCCATGCCTGTCTATCAGCTGGGGAGGAGAGAGGTCTGGGGACAGCGGCTCACATTTCCCGAGTAGAATTCTTTATCTTGCCTCAGGTATAGATGAAACCCACTGGTAAAAGATGAAATACACTCCTTGTCTCAGGTAAGAGATCCACAACTGGTTCCAGAGGTCGCCGGTGGTGGGGACTTTGTTTTGGAAAACTTGCGTTTTCAGCACAGCTCGGGATGGCATGTTTGCACTGAGATCCCGTCACCAGGGAGAGGGACTCAAGGAGTCCCAGCAAGAGAGGGCTCCCAGCATGCCAGGGGCCACTGTTAGACCCTACAGGTCCGCAAGAAACACCTTCCTATGCCGAGACAATGTTTTTGCTCTAAGAATCATACGTTTTGCACATTTTACCAATGCTTTCAGGAAACAAGCACACTGAGAAATTTCAAACAAAGAAGGTGGAGGGTGGTGTGTGGAAACCACGGCCTCACTGTTTACAGCACCTGGCCGTAAAGGGAAACAACTTTCTAATCCCCAGAAACCTCTCCCTCTCATTGTGTTAATTAACTAAATCGGCGTAACATGAGTAACTCTGATTCAGGGCCAAGCGACTTGAGCGGTGACATCATGCAAAGCACAATGTGGGCGGGTGACCTTTGTGGTGACATCATGGCTGACACAGACAGTGCCTTTCACGGCACTCCATCATCGGCCTCGCTCTCAGACACGGGCCCTGCTCCCCTGACACAACAGTATCGACCAATGGAGGCGCGGGGGCACCAGGGGCCAAGCAGAAGATGTGCGAGCCTGCCAGACTGCCTGTGGTCCTTTATAATCAAGTCGGGGATGCAGACCAGGTGACTCATAGCCCCGGTGACAGGAGCAGCCAGCATTTGCAAGACGCTCGGCCACAGATGGGGCTCATCTCACACTTGCCCTTGGTGGCCCCGATTATTCTCCCCGATTTAACCAAATGAGTCTGTGACCCATTCGTCACTCCTGACGGCGGCCTGCTGGGACTCATCAGCTCTCCATGACTCACACGTCACAGTGAAAGACCTACACTCACTTCAGGGATCCAAGCGATTCAGACACTTAGAGAATGTTCCCCAGATACCATACGGTAGCTTCATTTGCGGAAGGTCTATGCTGGTCTTGGTAACGGGGTGTGAAGAAGCAGGTAGCGTGTGCTTCCTTTCCTGTTGTGAACCCATTTCAAGATAGTACCTCTCAAACCCACTTACCATCATGAAAAGCAAAAGATTTAACACCACGCTTGGCCTAAGACAGAAGACCAGGCAGAAGGATAGAAGGACAGTCATAAAACCAAGGGCGATACTTTCCCATGCAGGGAATAGTGTTAGTTGACTTCCTTTTATTGTTATAACAAAATACCTGAGGTTGAGGGAAGACTTGAGTAGCCCATCGCTTTGGAGGCTAAACCAAGGTGGCAGCTCCTTTAGTTGGGTCTCTGGGCAAGAGTTTCCTTGGATGATGATGAGGCCACAGCATCAATGAGGAAAGGTGTATGAGAGATCACATGAGAAGCCAGAAGCCGGAGAGAAACTCCTGGGATTCCCTGGAGTCCCCAAAGGAACTCTGAGGGCATACCTGCAATGGCCTAAAAATCTCCCACCTCTTAGGTACCCAACCCTATCATCACAGTGGGAACAAAGCTTCCAGCACATGAAATCATCTGGACCAATCACAGTCAAGTCACAGAGACAGCAGCCTGGTGCTGCCTTCAAACCACTGCAAAAACCCCAGATCACATGTTCAATTCTCAGGACACAAGTGCTTCTCAGTTATTTGATGGAGCCACTGGTGGCGGTCCCCTCCACCTTCTAACAGAAGGACTTGCCCAGGCACGGGGGAAATGTTTTCTTTCTGTTTCTTGGGCTTTGAATGACCCCAAATGGAGTGTGAAGGGGACATCTTTCTCATAATGTGACAGCTCCCAAAGAAAAAACAAGAATTCGGTGAACCAAGTCACCAGTCCTCTGATCCAGGGAGTTGTCAGGGGATGGGCACAAATATTTGATACCTTCCTCTTGACCAATAAGGGACCTCCTAAGTCCACTTCTGGACAGGCTACTGGGGCTCCAAATGTACTCAGTACTCAGTAGGGTCTGATGCCAGACTTACATGGATAAACGAACTTTGAATGGGTGAATTGGCTTTCTGGGGTCAAGTCTAAGCTCATTTAAGCAAGAAAGCATCTAAAATTTAATACTATTACTTGGTGCCTTCAGATCTATCATAAACTGGCTTCCCCAAGACCACAAAGTGCATGGAAAACCTTAAAATAATTTAATCTTTAACCCAATAATCCCATGGTAGAAAACTGTTTTATAGAAATAATCTAACGAACGAGGGCAAAAACACCCTATTTCCAAAAATATTCTAACAAGCATTGAAATTTTAATTGAATGTGCCACAGAATAATTAAGTGAGCAAAATTACATAAATGAGGCCCGGTTGTGGAGTCACTGAACAGTTATTGAAGAAACAGGAACAATGTTCACAATGACTTTGAGTGAAATCGTACAAAATGATGCTAGACCACATGTTCTAAAAGAGCGTGCGGGAGAGAAAAGACAGGTGGGCTACCTGCAGTAACCATCTTTGGGAAGGGGGCCGGGGACATTCCCTTGCATGTATGATTTTCTGAAATTGCTGCAGTGAAGATCGTGTGAAGGAAGGTGGAGGTGAGGCAAGGGCGTAAGCAGGCCAGTATTTACAGAGTTTGAAGAATGAACACTCTCCGAGAATTTGCATCCTACAGCAAGCACATTAACTCATTCGGTAGACAACTTGGACATTATTTCGAAGCGTTCTCTGATCCCTCAGTGTTGCCAGACAACTCACAGTAAGGCTAGAAGACATCATGGATAAACCCTGGGCAGTGCCGCAGGGCCCGGACACAGCAGTTCATGTCCGTCCCTACTGAATGAAGAGAGAGTTGAACTTGGGGTCATGGGAACTAACGACTTTTAAATAATATGCCATGCTGAAGCTTTTTAAAAAGGAACGAATGTGGTGTGTGTGTGTGTGTATGTGTGTGAGTGTACACAATTTTGTGGAAACAGTTCTCTCTACTTTTTCATGGGTTCTGGGGATCAAACTCAGTCCATTAGACATGCTTGGCAAGTCCCTTACACAGAGACATCTTCCTGGCTCCAGGACTTATTTTTGCTCTCAATATACTCATAGGAAAGGCACAGCATGGTTGCGACACTTGCCATTAGTTTGGGACATCAGTAGTTAAGTTAAATACCATTCCTTATGAAGCTTCCTGTTAGCTGAAACCTACGATTCTCTCTACTTCATGGGTACCTGGCCTTTTATCCATAGGATCCATGTCACTCCCTTGTCTGTTATCCTGGCATCTAGGTAGTAGGGGAGAAAAGTCCTTTTGCTAATATGAGGACAATGACTGAATCCCAGACCTCCAATAGATGGGCATAATTATCTCCATCTTTGTTTGTATCTTATTAAGCATTTAGAATAAGGTGAGAATAATGGCATTAAAGTCATAAGAAATATGAAAGACGAATAAGTTGTGAACCAGAGGACACCAACAAGACAAGGCAATAGTGACACCCTGGCTGGTTCCTGGGGCACACAGACAGGACATTAATGGACAAACTGGTTGGGTATCCTTTCGCTCTTCAGTCAATATACAAATGTCAGTGTTAATTAAGTATGGGTGTTAATATATAAGTATCAGTGCTTTAGTTTAATGACAAGTATACCACAGTAATATAAAATAACTTGACAGGGAGATAACTTGATTGGTAAAGTGCTTGGCTTGCAAATACCAGAATCTAGGTTCAGTTCCCAAAGCCCACATCAAAATACCAGGCCGTTGAGGCATGTTAGAATCCCTGTGTTAGGGAAGCAGACGAGGTTCTCAGGGTCTTACTGCCCACCTGTCTAGTCTAAAGAGAACAGCACCAGGTCAGCAAGAGACCTTCGCTCAAAGGAGGTGGATGGTGTTCCTAAGGATAACACTTCCACCTACACACATCTGCATGCGTGCACACACACACACACACACACACACACGTTAGTCATAGGGAAACTGGGCTAGGTATACACTGGGCACTCTCCATGTTAACTCTGAAGCTTTTTGCTAGAATTTTTTCAAACTAAAATGTCTATTTTGAAAAAGATCAAGGCCTCTAGAAAGAATTAAGAAGATAATATTAAAAATTAATTGGCTCATCAGAAAACTTGGTGCTTGGTGGAACGGTAGGAAGGAAGTTGGACCTGGATGGACTGTTGGATTCTAAATTCTCTCTCTTCACTGAGAGCCCAGTTAAAGTCACTTGATTTCACAGGAGTTCCCTTCCTTGGTCCGTAAGATGTGACCACCACCATCTGTTGTTGCAAATGTCTTATGAGTGGGCACCAGGAAAGAGGAGGGGCGAGACAGGGTTGCCCAATGCTTGCTGAATCCTTATTCCTAAGACAGTACTGGCTCAGACCAGATAAGTCTTTGCTACATGGGTGAATATATGCACGCGGCTGCTCTGACTGGCACCCCATGGCTGCTATCAACACTATCAAAGTTCTATGAAGGGGAGAAGTATAAATACATTCTGGTACATGATTGCGGAATATTATAGGGTTGTTAAATGAACTCAGCAGATGTGTGTTGGTGCGGCAGAGCCCAACTGAATGGTAAGAGACGCAAACACAGAAGGGTATACATGGGGTATGATGCTAGAGAAATTGTTTGGAAATATGTAAAACATTGCCATGAGCATTTGACAGAATAATTAACGTGGTTAAGAAATGAAACGCATGAGCCAGAAAGGTTCACTGAAGCACAGTAGGTTGTTCTGCCTCACCTGAAATGGGAGATCAGAGAATGTCAGATTTGACTTTGCTCTGGAATATTTGTTTATACATAGGGAGATATCTTGAGACTTGGACTTAAGTATAAACATGGACTTCATTTATGTTTCGTGCACAATGTGTACATTTATTGTCAAATTAACCTGGCAGCAATTTCATACAATATTTTTAATAATTTTGTGCATGGAAGACATTTTCACAGAGTGGGACTTTCTACTTCGGGTGGCCTGTTGGTGCTCAAAGTGTCTGGCATTGGCATACTGTTGACTCTGGGTCTGTGGGTCAGGGAGGTTCAGCCTGTGTGGTAGTCCCTAGGGAAGGACACAGTGTCTGAGGACACTCCCTGTCCATCTCCTCTGAGACATGGTCAGGTTAGAGGGACAAAGGCTTCTCTGGCTTCCAAGTGAGGCCACTGAAGACTCCTGAGCCTTCCTGGTCCTCTCACTACACTGATTGTCTGCTACTCTGTTATTTAGCTGTTAAAGGACACACAAGGAAAGATAAATTAAAAAATTGCATAATTTAGGAAAATCTGTCACCAGATTGCTGGTTGCAGATTGCACGCCGGCGGTTCATTAGTACAGAGGCTGACCAAGTGGGGTCCCTCAGACGGACTGGCAACCGCACAATCATCTAAGCACTTGCAAATGTCAACTCTCAGGCCACCTTAGGCCTGCTGAATGCTGAACTCGAGATGGGACCGGGCCATGATAGTGTAACAAGCCCGCCAGAGTTGCAGCTGTGGTTCCTTTCTTACTTAGCCTTAGCTTTTAGCTCTGATTTCATTTCTTCATTCCATTAACTATGTTCCAGGTCCAAATTCATTTCCAATTCTCCAAGTTTCTGGAGTCTGCCAACTTGAAGAGTTTTAATATATCCGCTTTTCTCCCCTCTTGGAGAAAGCATGGCCAGAGATGACTGCCTATGCTTCTCACGATGCCCCTCCTTGTTGACTGTGGTTTAGCTACCCTCAAATCATCCATAACTGGGTTCTCCTTCACTTTGTCCATTACAGAGGCTTAAACCCAAAACATGCTTCGCTCCACTTCCATGGCTGCTAGACTCCTGTGGAGGAAGCATTCTGGACAGAGTGCTCCGTGTGGAGCTTCCTAAATATGAATCACAGACCAGAGAAATCTCCTTCCAGGTGACATTTGTGTAAACAGGAAGCTGAGAGTCACTCGGTAGGAATGGAGGTCTGGAACGGAGACTCGAGGTCCTCTTGGAAGGGCTATTCACGTCATTCTGCCTTCTTCAAGTCTTGAAACCCCTGCTGTCAGCTTTCCTGCTACTGGGGTTGGACTGGATCCAGTCTGCTGGACCCCCAGCACACCGGGCCGCAGCGGGCCATAGGAATGTCAGAAGCTGATGACTGGGAGACAGAAGAGGAAGTAGCAGAGAAGACAACAGCACTGAAGGCAGCCAAGGGTGAATCCTGAGGGGGCCTGAGTGAGTTCTGAGCAAGTTTATAACGGGAGGAAATACTGGGAAGGGAGGCAGAAGGAGGTTTGCCAAACCTGCATTTACACAAGGAACTTTATTACAGCCATTAAAACACAGGTTCGAGGCACAGCTAAGACATATTTAGTGCACATTAAAACCAACGCACGATGATTTAAGGTTTTTCAATGGCCCACACGCCACCCAAAACCATCTTTTGCGCAAACAGAGGCCTGCCTAGTTCTCATGGGGAATTCTGACTTCTGCGAATTCCTTGCCCAAGGGCTTGAAGCTTCCTGAGGTCTGGACCAGGCAAACCCAAAATGAAAAGATACAAATCTAAGACCTCCTGGGCCCAAGCAGGAACCAGGACTGCTTGGAGTGTACACTGTGTACCAAGCCGAAGGTCTTTTATGTGTCTTCCCTTTATTTCCCTATGGTGCGCCAAATTTCTTGGCCAACACCAAGCACAGAAGGGAATATAATGAGCACAAAGAAGGAAGAATGCCTCTGGCGTTAGCTCTGGGAAGGGTCCCCATCTCTAATCTCTGTACTTCTACACTTGGAACAGGGTGGTGTGGGTGCTTCCAGGAGCCGTTGCTGCACTTTACAAAGTCTTGGGACAAGTCTTTTTTTTTTTCCATTCCAGTTTCTTTTCCCCATTCTGGGAGCTGTTCACTATGAAACCATTCCCTTCTCCCTTTTCCCTGCCTTTATGGGTCTTTTCTCTTAAAAGAAAAAATTTAGAAGATTTATTTTTCATTTTATGTGTATGACTGCTTTACCTGCACGTGTTTAGGTGTACCATGTGTATGCAGTACCAACAGATGCCAGAAGAGGGAGCAGATACCCTAGAACAGGAGTTTCAGACAGTTGTGAGCTGCATGTGAATGCCAGGAATAGAACTCAAGTCCTCTGCAAGAGCAGCCAATGCCCTTAACTACTGAGCCGTCTCTCCAGCCTTCTTTTTCTCTAATTGTAATTACTTCCCCCCACCCCAACAGAGAGACCCACAACCTTTCCCATTGACGGATGCCTTGCTATACCAGTTCAGATCATGGACCCGTAAGAGGTACCTGAGCTTTCTGTACTGCGTCACCTCCTCTTGTTCGAGCTTAGATGTAGCATTCCTGTCCCTGGGCAGAAGCTTTGTACCTCTTTCCATTCCCAGGTTCACCTCTCTGAGCACAGCCCAGGCATCAACCTGCTTTCTATGGAGTATTTGTCAGTGTGCCCCGAGAAAGGCTGCCCCCACCTTGGGCTAAGTTGGTATAGTCTTGGGTGGCGAGTCCATGTTTTCCACCTTCCCGGGAACACAACCTGGAGGCTGCTGGTTCACTGCCCATATGTTCTGATCTGAGTCCTCTTTGTAAACATATATGCAAATGGGCATGCTAACTGTCTCCATGGAGAAGGGCAGAGGTGACAGGAGAAACCACACCAAGAGGTCGACAGGAATTCCGTTCCTTCTCAAAGAGAGAGAAGGATAAAAGAAAACCCTTGTTGTAGGCGCTAGATCGGGGAAGAGGGGGCTGTGGTATGGGGAGGATAAGAATAACATCTGTGTCAACTGTTTATTTTGGTGATTGTCTGAAACTTGCAGGCAACAGGGCTGAGCCCAGCTGTCATGGAAACGCGATTCCATCGCAGATGACAGGTTGGCATAAAGACAATGTAGGTGCAAAGAAGGTACAGGAAGCAAAACTACCTGTCAGGCAGACAGAGGGAGGAAGACAATCTCCCCTTGCATACTTTCCCCGTAATTAAATGTCACATGTACACAATGCAGTAAAATAATTAGCATGGCATAATTACCGTTCTGATGGAGTCCTGTGTATATGCCAAAACAAATTGCTGTACTAGAGCACAAGCTGCTAAAACAAATTGAGTTACTTAATTTTTACATGTAGCAGCCTGTTTTATCACTTCCTAAGATGCAAATGTTTCATTAATAATGCAGCCATTCTAAACAGGCAACGCTCTGGGCCACCACACAGGCAGACCCACGGGCCTCCCTCTAGGGACCGTACGTAAGGACCAACGGGTCCACGGGTGGGCATCCTGCCACACTGAGCCTCGCCCACCTCTCCTTCGTGTAGTCGCCAAAGCTGACGAGCCAACAGATGTTTTATTTAAAACCTTTAAAGCTTCTTCTTCTTCTTCTTTCTTTTTTAAGATTACCATTAGTAACCAAGATCATTTCACATCTTATTCACAAGCTGTTTCTCTCTCTTATCAGTTTTAAAGGGACTCGTATTACTGCTTTCTAGAAATAGCCACATAAAAATTATGTGTATTAAGAGTGTACCCTGAGATGCTCAATAGGTGTGTTTATTGTGTAATGATGAATTCTGGGTAATAAACCTCTGCAAACATCTGTCAGTTCTTTCTTGTAACTCTCTGAAATGTACACAATACACCATTGTTATCTGCGGTCACCCAACGGTGCAAAAGCACGTGCGATCACTTTGCTCTGCTCTAACGATAGCTTAGTACGCTCTGCCCAAGCCCTCCATTGCCAGCTCTGGACAAGCTCCACTCTTCTCTCAGGCTCTGTAAGATCAGCTTGTTTAGAACTGCACAGGACTGAGATTATGCGCCGTCTGTCTCTCATCCATAAACAGTGCATCTAGAGCCATCCATCCGTCCATGCCACACACTTGCCGTCTTAGTTTATTTCTGCTGCTCTGACAAAACACCCTGACGAAAGCAACTCTCAGGAGAAAGGGCTTACTTGGCTCACAGTTCCAGGTGACGACAGTCCATCATGCGGGAAAGTGAAGACGGCGAGAACATAAACCAGCTAGCTGGTCCCATCACACTCCACAATCAAGAGAGCAGAGCAAAGTGAATGCTCCTTTGCTTGCTTGTGCTCAGCTCCACTTCTCCATTCTAAGACATTTCAGGACCCCTTGCCTAGGAAATGCTGCAGCCCAAATGACCTGTGTCTTTCTGCATTGGTTAACTTACTACGAGAATCCCCTGGACCAGCCAACCTAGTGTGGACAATCCTCACTGAGACCCTCTTCTTGGGTGATTCCAGACTGAAGATGACAGTGAAAACTGATGTCACACTGGCTCTCAGCCTTCTCAGTGGCTACTCATCCGCAAGAACAAAGTGCAGACAGCCTAGAAAGAGAGGGCACCATAGTCTCTCTGCAATCACCTGGCACCTCTTCCCAGTACATGCCAGGCTTTCTCCAACTTCAATTCTTCATTAAATGACCTAAGACTTTATTTTCACTGCTCCCTGTCCCCGAGTACAGCCCGCCCCCCATGCCTACAAATTCTTCTCCTCCTTCTTCTAGAGCCCCTTGTCCTCTCCATGGGACTTGCCTTAGATTTTATATTCTTTGGGATACTTTCCCTGATGACCCTAATAAGAAAAGTGTCCCTACCTTTCTGAACTTAATTATACTACAGCTCTTGGCTTATTCCTTCCATAGCATGTATCGTACTCTGCGCAGTTGGCTTAGCGTCTGCTGTACCCACAGTCTACAAACCTGGCGAGGAAAGGGACCACACCTGTTTCACCCACTGCTACGTATCCCAGGCTATTCCTGGAATGTTGTAAGGGATACACACACACGTGTTCTGCTGTGGGATGGCAGTAAGTTGTTTTCCTTTATCGTCTGTCAATTTTTCTCCTCTACAAAATGAGAGTGGACTGGGTCAATATTTCCCTAACCCATGGATTGTGCCCTCTTCTTGGGTTCATTGGATCAATTCGACAACTGTCAAGACTAATAATAATTCCAAGACATGAAATGCCAAAGAAACGACTAGAAACATAGAAATAACAATCACTCTCTTATCATAGGTACCAAGGGCAAGCACTATTCCATGATACTCTCTGTCAGGATGCATACATGCACTTGCTTCCCGGTCATGACACAAAGCACTGACATTTCTCTCTGTCAAGGAAGCACAAACAGGAGATGTTGGAAAGTTTTAAAAATAAGGAAATCGAGGCTGAGCAAATGGATCATGAGTTAGACTGCTTGTTTCTCAAGAATAAGGAACTTAGTTCAGATCTCTAGCACCAACATAGAAACCCTGATGTGGGTGTGATGGCCTCTGGCCACCACACACATGCACGCACACACATACATGCGTGTGCACATGTGCGCGCACACACACACACACACACGGATCTGGAAAATGATCTAAATAGGCAATATCTAAGGTTTATGCTTGGTCCAAGCCTTGGCACTCTCCCTGATGTCCCCTCACAACTAGGGCAGGGCAGTGAGAGGCAGACCTGAATGGAGGAGGCACTATCCTGGCTAGAGCTGAGGAAGAGATTTTGGGCATCTGCCTTGGGTCAAGAGAAAGACTGTCACACTCTATCCTGACATTCATGTAGCCCCATCAGGGAAAGAGAAACTGTCCTTTCTCAGCCTGGATCACTCTAGGGACAGTTTCCTGAAACCCCTGGGAACAGGCTGTGAGAGAAAGAAGGGAGAATGAGAGGGAAGCTGACTTTCACCCTTCTGATCCAAATGGCACTCAGGGAAAGAAGATGGCACCAAAGTCAGAACCCAGTCTGTCCAGAAGTGGGGTGCCTTCTCTCTACAAGCAGGCCTCATAGTGGGCCACCTGGATTGGAAAATATTGGAGGTGACCTCAGTGGCAAGCCTTGGAATTCGTAAGCAAAAGGATTGGGAGCTATTGCCTTCTGGGATTGAGTTTTACTTTAACTTAACCAAAAGGCTCATGTGTTTCCCAACATAGTCTCCCAGCTGCACACCCAGTCTTGGGTGCTCCCTTACACAGGACTAATGCCACCAAGGCATCTGACTAGAGTGAAGCTGGCCAGAAATTCAATATAAACGGCCCTGTGACCTTGGATGCCGCCTTGGCCATGGCAGGTAATGCTAACCCACCTGGCAGTCAGACTAGAGCAATTGACACCAATGCTACGAGGGTTAACTGCTAACCTCCATAGTGAGCTTCGGCCTTCCTTTCAATTCCTAAAGAGCCAGTCCCAGGGTCTAGGACTGAATTCAGTTTTCCCGTTAGGAAAAATGTGTTAATTATTCTGCCTAGAAAGAGATGGTGTGAGCAACACACACACACACACACACACACACACACACACACTCACTCACGCACACATATATGTATGAATATATGTGTATGTACATATAAAAATAAGAGTTGTGCCATTCCAGCCCAAGGCCCTGTCCTGGTACCTGGCACCCTCTTTTGCTCTGAAGCCTCTGGACTTCATTTCTCACATTTCACCTGGATCCAGAAAACTTCACCAAGGGGCACGATTGTGCAGGGGCTTCCTCTGGTTCAGGTGACCAGACCCTGAGAAGCTCAGTGGCCTGTCTCACCTTGCCCAGCCTATGGCTGCAGCGAGAACTTGAAAGGACATTTTCTCATTGGATCATTCCTGGCTCGCATCCTTTCCTTGCTCTCAATCAATCCGCACCCCTCCCCCCCTCCACTCACACCCTCCCACTCACAGGCACACATAGCTAAACAGCTTGCTTCAAAGCGGGAGGCAGGAGAAGGGTATCTATTTCTGGCAAGCTCCCTGAGGAGGCCTCAGGGGGCTGGTAACTTACTCGCCTCCTCCGATCAGCCATCAGAACAAGCCTTGCCTCTCTATGCCCACCCTGGATCTCAGACCACCCTGCCTGCACGAGGCCCCTACAGGATGCTCTCCTGCCTGGGCTTTGCCTGGCTCAGTACCCCTCACCCACATCTCCTAAGCAGTCACTGGCTGAAGGGAATGTGACTTCTAGAGCAGAAAGATTCACAGAGTTGCTTCTCCTGTACTGCCTCGCCGGGTCACACTGCCTGCTCTCTCCCTCTTCCTCCCACCCACCAACTGCCCTCCTCTGTCCATGTTAAGGAACTTCTAAAGATTTGGGAATTCCAGTGTCAGAACTGAGAACATTCTTGACACAGCAGGATGGTCACACAATAACAGCCCCAAATCCAATTTTGATTTAACAGACACGGGAGGACAAGGACAGTCTCTGAAGATGTATACTTCCGTGTGATCCATGGTTCCAGGTACGTATGGGCCAATACAAACATTCTAGGCCCCATCTGGAAAATGGGCTCTGCCTTGTGCCTTCAGTAGTAGATGCTATGAGCTTCTCTTTACGAGGTCAGTAAATTCTTTCCCTCCCTTCAGTGAGGTCTGGCTACTGAGAGGGAGCGCAACCAGAAACACACAGAAAGTCAGGCTCCACCCTCTCCCAGGAGGTGAGATTACAGGCCTACATGGGATGATGGATGGATACAAAAACCCAGGTCCACTTGTCTCAGGTGAAGGCAGACCTGTGGGGTGTTCACAGTGCAAGCCCAGGGCATGCAGGTCTTCTTCCTGCTGTAGCAGCATCGCGGGGTTTCCCTCTCTTCGGCATTCATGGAGCTTCCTACTCCAAACACTGTATCACATCGCGTCACCTATACCAGCATCTTTGGCTTGAATGCTCTTTCTAGGGTGGGTGCTGGACCAATTAAACGAGACAGCAAACATACACTGTTCACATCAGCCCAGCACATAGTGAGTTCCCACACAGTGTGACTGATGCTTCCCAACTTCCATGACTCAGTTTTTCCTATGGACCTGTGCTCCCCATCCTGCCCTGCTCCCATTCTTGATATCTCATGCTCTTTTACACAACGCACCCAGGGGCATGATGCATTCTGGGTAGCCTAGCTGTTACAGTATTTGATAGGCATGTCAAGAAACTGCTTCAGAATGAAAACAGCACAAGCGACAGTATTCCACAGAATTTCATTCTGTTTTGGAACAACTGACGAGCTTGGGGGGGGGGGGGTGAGGGTCTGAGCAGTATATTCCTCATAGCTGGTCACAGTGGACAGCCGCTCCAGTAATCCATGGACACCTTTCCTACACCAGACTCTTTGTTCGATCAAACTATAAGCAGACTTTCCCTCTTTTCGCTTTGCATCAACAAACTTCCCGAGACTGAACAAAAGTCCTTTGCACTTGTCTGTTTTCCTAGATGCTGGCCTTGGTGTAGGTTAATTCCATTAAAACCTTAAAATAGTGGGCAACCTTTTCTGGATACCTAGTGCTCAGCTATTGAAAGAGAAACAGACAATATAGCAAAGCAGAGGGTTTTATCCTTGAGACACTTACAATAGGTGAAAGACCCATGACTCACCATGTATTGAATGAGAAGGGCGATGGACAAGATCCAACATTTACTATGCAGAAGATGTCCTGCAAATTATTTTGCATGCATGATGCTCTCTGTTCCTTACAGCCATTTTGTTCTCAAGATCCTCATGTCTCAGAAGGAATCTGAGACCGCGGGAGGTGAGTGAGCTTGTCCAATACACAGGGCTAGCTGGTGAGAACAGGATTCATCCCCAGTGATCTGATCCTGGCTTCACGTCCACAACTACTAAACTCTATTCCATCAAGCACTGGCCAGACCCCTGGGGCTTCCAATCAAGTCAAATGTGGCTGTGAGGCTGGAATGAGTGAAACCCATCGGGAAGAAGTTTGTGATGGAGACAACTGGAGAGAGTGACAAGATCAGACAGTGCCAGATTGTGAGGCTGAGGCTCTTCTGGGAAAAGCGGGGGATCCTTTTCCATGTTGCTTGTCAACAGCTACAGCCCCTCCTTCCCTGACCCCCTCGAATAAAGAATGCTTTGGGAGAAGGCAATCTATCTGCCAGTGTCCCAGGGACCTGCTCTGTGCCAGATACCCTCCAGAGCAAATATTGATATATTAACCGCAGCTCACACACCGTAAGAGCAGCAAACACACTCGGCACAGAGTGGGTTGGCTGGCCTGGGGCCACCTCCCTACAGCCCAGAGGTAGAAATGGGCTGTTCTTCCCAGGGGAGGAATTTCTGCAGGGCCTTTGAACCGAGGCTAGCTGGAGGATATGAGCCCAGGGGATACTAAAAAAAAATTCCCGATGATGGGCAAGTGGTACAGGAGGCTGGAAATGAAACCAAGGTCTGTCCATAAAGAGCTCTAGGGACCACCACCCCTTTCCCTGTGCAAGTTGCAGAGCTATGCAATTAGGCCAGGAGGAAAGGCCTGGGGAATAAGGGGCTCTGGGGCCCTGGTAATGATGCTGACAGACTGACTAATGGAGACCCAGAGTCGAGTCCAGCCCTGCTACGATGATGGAGCTCTTGTTTATATTTACAGGGTAATGAAAGCCAGAAACTGCATCATCTCTTTGTCTCACTGTATTCTCTCTACCCCGAAAGAAGAGAATGGAACTGAGTTTTGTACATTTGAAAGTGTTACAATTTATTAATTACATCAGAAGATGGCAGGGCCGGAAGAGACTCAACATGATTATTTAACCCAAATTCCTGTTTTGATGAGGAGGAGACAGTCCCAGGAAGGTCCCATATAATAAACGACCATCTTGTGTCCTGTGGCATTGATCCTTACATCCCTACTATTGCCTCCTGCTCTCATGTGTCAAGGTCAGCTTCTATTGTGGCTAGTCTGTCTGTGACCTTTGAGTGGGTACAGAAAATGATAGTTGGGAATAAATATGAGGGAAGCGAGGCTGGTAGGTGGGTTGCATACATTGGACCATAGCATGTTGGACAGTCTAGTGTGAAGGTCACATGCCCAGGTAGTATGCAGTAAGGGTGTCAAGACACCAGACAAGCAGGAACTGCAGTAGAATCTTACTAGGACTGGCTGACTAGAAGGTGCAGCTTGCACCACCAGGACAAGAATGATTTCGAGGCAACTTCTGGACTCCATGGTCTACTGCGATTGATTTATGGTGCCAGCCATGAGCACACAGGAGGAGTACCCACCAATATGCCAGTTACCTGGTGGTCTTTTCTGGATGGTTATGGCCAATGCTGCAGACGCTGCTTGACTCTGGGATCTTTTACTCCACAAGTAGTCTTTTTGTAGAGTCTTGCAAGGAAAAAACAGGCTATTCTGTGAACGCGCACAGCCTGATAGGCACCTACTAGATGCATCGGTAGGAAGAGAGAAGCAGAAGGAGGCAGTGCTGGTAGCTCCTGGAGTCTTGCTGTCTTAACGCCTTTGCTACCGCTACAAGAAACCTCTGTAAGATGGCTGCAGGAGGGCACCACAGACCTTTCCCACCCCCAGACGCCACAGAAGCACGTGGTAGGTCTTGGATAAGGCATGTAGCTTTCTGCCATCACGGAGACTTCAAAATGCCAGGCGCAGCATTTCCTACATAGGCTACCGCCTGAGACTGCAGGGACCACAAAGGGATGAGTGGGGGATGGCAGCTAGGAGCAAAGCACCGTGGGGCATTCTTCTGGGGCTCAGACATCACTTCTGGGAGGAAAGAGGGTTCTGAGGGTTGATACTAGAAGGGTGAAACTGGCAGATAGCAGGAATCAGGTGGTCCAGCATGCCTCCAGTCATGGCCCAACATATTCATTAATATTAATATTCTCTCCCTCCCTCTCTCTCCTTCCTTCTCCCGCTTCTCTCTCTTTCCCCATAGGTTCTCCTCTGTCTCCAAATCTCCCAGTCTCTTGAGCCATCTCCATGTTCTGTACAAACCTGTCCCCCTATGGTTCTGCTTCTCTTGATCTGACCCTTGGGTTTCCCCCTCTAAGCTTCCTTCTTGATCAGAATCCAGTCCATCCTTCATGCCACCTGCTCTAAAGGGCCTCCTCTGCCTCTCAGGAGGGCAGCTCCCTGCCTTTCCCTGCCACAGCTCTAGACCCACCTCCATAACACTCTCTGAATCACGGAGCTGAAAACAGACGTCATTCTGCCTTCCACGATGCCTCGCAAACGGAAATACACATCAACTCTTAAAGGGAGCAGCTCCAGCAAAGCACCTTGGGAGGTCTTATTTCTGCCTCCACTTATTACGCTTCTTGGAAATGGTTCAGCCCCAATCTCAAGGACCTTGAAAAAAAAAGACTTTTTCAAATGAATTCAGGTCATGAGCTTGCATTATTCTGCTATGGGCTCCCATCCATCGCACATTCGCTGTGAACACAAACTCAGTCTTAACCGGTTACTTTATTTATACCCTACATGGAGCCTTCTCTTTTAATAAAACAGAATCCGTTAAGGATTATAAACAAACAGTGTTTTATGAACTAAAACTGCAGTGCACTAGTCACTCAAGGGCAAAAATTGCGCCTGGGCGTCTGAGCCGGCTATAAATAAAGATAAGGCCCTGCCAGGCTGGGGCCTGGGCAGAGTAATTGCTGCCTCCATAATCATCCTCTCTCCTCCTCCTGCAGAGCCGCAAATCACGGTGGTGTTGGGTCACTGCCCACTGGACTCAGCTCGAGACAGAGAGATAGGAGAGGGGTTCATTAGGACTCAGACTGAGTGTAAACCAGGAATCCTGACTGTCTAGGCTCCGGAGAAAAACGTGGTATGTACCGGCCTTACAGATGGCTGCAGAAGGCTCAACAGCACGAGGCCATCGTGAGGGAGTTCTCCCCAGGGTCCACATCTGTCCTCATCCCCATCCACTATGGAGCAACTGCCTCTGCTCTCCTAACATTGCCCTCACCTCCTGTCATGAGACAAGCGCTGCCTATCACTCCAGCTTGGACCAGAGGTCACAGCAATCGGTTCCTGTACTGAAAACACAGGAACTGTGTGTCTGCAGAATCACGGGGCGTCCCCAAGGCAGATGCTCACTTTACAGCTGGAAGTGGCCGGCCTTTTTAAGTTGCTTGGGGATGAAGGACTCATCTTGCAGGCACCCAGGGCCACCTTTCTCACTCTGGCTAGAAGCCCATCTAGCTCAGGAAAGAAATTGGAGATATACAAAGGGAAGCGAAGAGGAGAAAAGGCCAAGGGTAGTGTCCAGCAGTCCTCATTTCTCTGTGAGAAGCCTACATGCCTCTTTGATCTGGAGTCTTCCTTGATGGCACGGCACCATTAGCTACAAGATCAGTTATTGAAACACCAAGTAAGTGTGGGTATGCCACACAGCACCAACAGTGTGAAATGCCGGTGCTTTGTTACGGAGAATGTATACTAAGCATTTGGTAGGGTCCAAGGCTTAGAGAAATTAAGGACCTTTGTCAAGATTATGTGGCTAGCAACTTGTATAACTAGGATGTAAGCTCAGTCTGACACCATGACCCAGGCTCAAACACACACTACGTTACTTACCGTAGGGATACTTCCATTTTTGTCTACATCAGCCGTTGAACATGCAAGGATGTGTGTATGTGTGTGTGTGTGCGCGCGCACGCGCGCATTATGTATGAGAGAGTGCAATAAGAGAGGAGGGAGACTCATTTGGAAACATTCTTAAAGCGAGGGGGACAGAAGACAGAAGGCTCAAAGGAGAAGGCCCTGTGTCTCAAACTGCTCAAATCAGTGCCTTGGATGGTCAATGCCTTAGGGTTTCCTATTGCTGTGAAGAGACATCATGACCATGACATGATGAAACGTATAATTGAAGGGGCCGGCTGACAGTTTCAAAAGTTTGGTCCATTATCATCATGGTGGGGAGCATGGCGGCATGCAGGTAGATGTGGTGCTGGATGAAGAGCTGAGAGTCCTACATCCTGCAGGCAGCAGGAAGTCGACTGACTGTCACCCTGAGGGAAGCTGGAGCAAAAGAGACCTCAAAGCCCGCCCCCACTGTGACACACTTCCTCCAAGGCCACACCTCCTAAGACGGCCATTACCTTTGGGGCCATTTTCTTTCAAGCCACCACAATCATGGCCAGAGAAAAAACCAAGCGTGTGGGAGAATTCTGTGAACCTCATGAGGAGATCAAAGACACACAGAGCTGAGCTTGCGTCTCATCTCCACTGTCTCTCCCTGGTGGGGACCAGGCAAGGGACGGCCATCTTGATTGTAGGGATGGAAGCACTGAGGTCCATTGCACTACTGGCTGGCCACTCCTTCTCGTGACGCTCACCCTGCAGCACCGTCACCTCCATTTTCCATTGTCTGCTGGTGTCACATGTCTCAGAACCTTTGCAAGTGTTCTTCCCTGGGACCAGAGTACACACTCCTTCTCACAGTGACCTGGTAACAGATCCCCTCCTCCCCTCAGTTCAGAAGCCCCCTTTTAGGGCGTCCTCTTTGACCTTTCTGGTGGCCCTGTTTTTTTCCTGCACTGTCCCTTCCTGGGAAGCTGCACCTTTTGTCAATTCTCATGATTAACTGAGGTTTCTGTTTCTTTAGCATCCAGCTCTCTTGACTACAAACACCTAAAAGCACAGAATATACTCCTTCACCCAAATTTCACCTCAAGAGGCATTGAACACCAAGCCTAGGACACTCTCCATTAGCACTCAGAGAATGCCAGGAGGATCCATGTGGATCTAGAATGACAGAGAGCTACAGCGTGTCCCTAACATGTAGAGGCTGGTGGATTGTGTGAGGATGGTCTCTTTGGAAGCCATATCCTAAAAACATCTCAAGGCCCCAAGTTGAGACAATCTTGTCTTTCAGGATGACTACCATGGCAGGAAGATGGCCACTGACCAAGATCCCTAAACCAAAGCCCTGCATCGTGGGCAGAGAGAAATGGGTTCCCCGCTACCACAGCAGAAGCTCATGTGGGTTGAAGAAAGTCAAGGGGGGCCGGGTGGGAAATGCCGCCTGCCTGGGATGCAGCCTCCTGGCTTCTTTCATCTTTGGGGGGAAGCACCTTTCACATCCAGCCTGATTCTGTTTAACCATGGGCTTTCTGTCCTCACCTACAATTACCGCCTTAAAACCGAGTCGCAAAATTAATTGCCCCTTAATGAAGCAGGGTGGCAATAAAGGGCAGCGAACCTTGCGAAGAAAGAGAAACACATTCGTTGGAGGTGTATCATAAGGAGCCAGGCTTCAGAGGCATCCTTTGGGTTGTAATTATTTTCCAAGGCTGCATGACACCTCCTCAGACCTGGTCAGAGCAGCCAGACTCCGGAGAAAACCATTGTTCCTTCAGAGTTAATTAGAGGCCAATTTGGAGCTTCCTGTCTCCTGGACTGGAGAGGAAGTGCAGTTTATTACTGCTCTGTGTCCACCAGGTCCACCGAGGACAAGGGCACAGCAACCAGCCTCTCACCTGGCCAGTTCTATTCCTGGAAGCACAGATGTATCCACAGGGTACAGATGTGCAATGGTTGGGGAAGGCTAACGCTGCAGGCAAGACCCCGAGACCCCATCTTAATGAGGCTCTCCGTGTTAAAGGGAGCCCACTATGTTACCAGCCTTCTAGTAATGTAACTGCAATAAAGTTCCTCCCGGCCAAGGGTCTGTCTCCACCCATGGGGTACTGCTTGGCCACCCTTACACAAAGCTAACGGCCTGAGATGACTGAGGAGCAGAAGATAATACAGTATGGGGATGGAGCGTCTTATTCTTAGATTACCTGTCTCTCTCAGCTTTGGGGTTCTAGAATAATGTCCCACCTTACAAAAACTACAACAATAACAATCGCTCACACTTAATGAATTATCTTCGCAAGGAACACACCGTTCCATTTAATAGCACAGAAGAAACCAAGGCATGGAGAGATTGCCTCATTTCTCTAAAAACACATGGCGAACAAGAGAACCAGAACGCAAGTCCAGGCAGTCTGCAGAGCATTAGCTCTTGATCGTAAATATCGTCCCTCTCCTGCATCTACGGATGCTGCCAAATAACAGCGGCACACTGCTTGGGCCAGAATCCTGCTGACTAGTGGCAGTTTCTCTCTTTGGAAGGAGGTATTCTACCACCCCAAGGGAGACTGCCATCTTTCAAGATTGCATTAGCTACAGGGCCATAGCACCTCATACTCCCTCAGATTGATTTGATGGTAGTGGCTTGAAGTCCAAAGCTGTCTACTGGCCAGCTGGCAATAGCTGTCACCCCTGCCTCCTAAATGCCCTTCTATGCTGCCCACACCTGATTGGATCATGTGGCACCTCTGGCTTGCACTGACACCTGCACACCTTTTGACTGCTAGACATTTACTCTGCTTCCACCTATATTACAGAAGGACTTTAGACTCAACTGGCATAACTTCCTGGGTATATGTCACCTTTGTCCAACTCGGATCCTGAATCACTTCCCTTCTCCCCACACTCTAGTCTAGAGTGCTGGTCTTTTTCAAGCACTCCTTGGCACAGGGATTAACCAAGCAGCTATTAACATATATACCCACAGCACTGGTAGTGTGTGTGTGTGTGTGTGTGTGTGTACACATGGAGGCGAGAGGTCAACCACAGATATTGGGCCTCATGGCTACCCACCTTGTTTTTTGACACAAGGTGTCTCACTGGGATCTGGGGCTCACCACTTAGGCTGAGCTGCCTGGCCAGTGAACCCCATGAATTCTCCTTTCTTTCTCACCCAGGACTGACATTACAAACATGTAACTATCACACCCCACTTACAGGCATGAAGGCCCAAGTGTAATACTAGGAGTATTTATTTTTAGCTTTTTTTAAAATTTTTTTTTATAAATTTATTTATTTATTAAAGATTTCTGTCTCTTCCCCGCCACCGCCTCCCATTTTTCCCCACCCCCCAATCAAGTCCCCCTTCCTCGTCATCCCAAAGAGCAATCAGGGTTCCCTGCCCTGTGGGAAGTCCAAGGAACCCCCACCTCCATCCAGGTCTAGTAAGGTGAGCATCCATTACCGTTTTTTCTTTTTCTTTGGTTCATTGAGACAGGGTTTCTCCATGTAGTCCTGGTTGTACTGGAACTCGTTTTGTAGACCAGGCTGGCCTCGAACTCATAGCGATTGACCTGCCTCTGCTTCCCGAGTGCTGGGGTTAAAGATGTGCCACCACACCTGACTTCATTCATTACCTTTCCATACTGCAGAACCTTGGCACTGCCCTTTACTAGCTGGTGACCCTGGACCCATGGCTTGGCTTCTTTGGGCCTCAGTTTCCTGGTCTGTGAAATGGACGCGACTGTGCCTTACTCTCGAGAGCCAGATGTAGTGAATATAGGAAATTATCAGGCTTAGTGTTTGACTCAGAGGACTTGTTCAATAAATGCCAACTGTTATTACCAGACACACTAAAGCTTCGAGAAGCCAGCTACACCACGTATGTATAAGCGTCTCCTCAGATGGCCACGCTGCTGTTAACATATATACGCACAGCACTGGTTGTGCTGTGAACAAACCTGTGAACAAAAAGGCCTCTTGCTAAGGGTTTGGTATACAAAGGCTTGTGACCAGAAAAGCATGAATGCCTAAGTAGACATTTAATAGCAATTCACACATTGTTGCTACCACAGCTAGACGGTGTTATCAATGGCTTAGTATTACTGACACCCATTACAAGCTTGTTCTGAGTCCCTGGCCCCTTCATCTTTCTCTCTAAGCTGGCTTTAGCAGCGCCAGGATGAGGGCTGAGCCTCCTGTTACTAGAAAGAGGGGGGTCTCGTATAACCTGTCCCACATGTTCAGCATCTCTGGCCCTTGGGTGTCTAAGGCCTGGAGTCCCCCCGTCTTTAACACATCATACACCCACTCTCATATTAGTATAGAGTTGAATGTATTTCCCGTGCGCCAGTCCCTTGCTGTCTCTTGCAGGACGGGTACCTCTAAAGCTAAAAGGAAGTGCCCCATGCTTCTCGGAGAAGCAGCCTCCTTAAATACTTCCATGTAGACGTGCAGGTCAAGGGAGTGTCACAGCTTAAGAAAGCACATCTCCACACACCCTGGCTCCAGCTACACTGCCCTTCCACGCAGCTTCAAGCAAGCGGGGGGGGGGGTTCAAACGCCCCCGGGATCACTATTGTTCACATATAGGGTCAGAACAGTTCAGGTTTGTTTTGATGCTGAAAAGCCCCAGTGGATTGTAGAAAAAAAAAATGGAGCCAGCTCCAGGAGCAGAGCTCAGTCGTATTTAACCAATTTAACTTTGCAAAATGCTCCAGCTACGCACATGCTCGGGCCGCTGCTCTGCGCCTCTCTTTAAAAGGCCGGAGAGGAAATAAAAGTGAATGATGACAAAACGTCCACATGGGTAGAAAACCAGAATAGCCTGGGAGCTCCAGGGCAGGAGCTGACACAATTTAATTAACTATTTGGAATAAACATGCTTGGCGCTGCTCGCGGGGGCTGCTTGTTTGCTCTCACAAAATAATGCACTTAATAAAGCCTGCGATGAAACCTTCTAGAGATTAATGAAATGCAATACCTTGGTCTGAAATGCGAGGGGTGGCCAGGAAGGTACCCCATTTGCACTGCATATTGCTTGGGAAGGTGTTGTCATTTCATATACATAGGCCCTGACCTTAGTTATGTGTGGTGTAAAAATTGTTCGTAATTGTGATTTGGCATTGATGCTCTCTATAAAATGCGTATTTGTGGAATAGTCTAATAAATGTTTAACAAGGAGTCGTGGTGGCTGAAATTTAGAGCACGGGCAGCGCTAGAGCTGACATATTTAATTATAACCTGGAAGTCAGAAGCTGGTCTCTAAGAAGGAGTAATGGCCTGTGTGACTAGCCATTTCATTCAAAATCAAAATCAAAACAATCACGACATCTGCCATTTGTTGAAAAGCCATTATTATCTCTGGACCTGATGCTCAGCGCATAGCAAACCTTCACAGACGTCCTGCAAAGGAGCAGTAACATCCGTCCCCTTCCACAGTGGAGAAAACTGCAAGTCACAGAGGTGACTGGTCCAAAGCGATGGAAGTGGCAGGCGGAAGCTGGGCTAGAAGGCAGACCTTTCTCACTGCAAAGTTCATGACTCCCAGCTGCTCAGCTGCCCAATACAGGAGAAACACAGCCTGGGAGATTCTAATCACATGCTAATTGCATGACAAATTAAGAGGAAATGATACTAACAAACTTTATTTGATTGTTTATAGAGAAGCATCTTGTAGGCAGTGATTGTTTGGGGGCAAAATAATTATACACGCTCTTGTTAGACAAAAGCATCCAGTCTGCCCTTACGGAAGAATATACCACAGGCCTTCGTCTTTTTGAGCTAAGTCTCCTTGATTAATTCCAGCTTCCAAATCCTGTCCCTGTCATCTGCATGATCTGCATTGCAGTCAGGAACTTGACCTCAGAGGGGTCTACACAGATGGCTTGGAACTGTCTAAATCTGTCACCAACAGATCCAGACCCCAAAGACCCCCTGGTGCACCCTCTAGTGGCTATAAAAGAAATGAGGTGTTGAAAGGGGTAACTACTCACCTACTTTTGTAAGTGACTATCCTATCTGAGAGGGACAAGGTGTGTGATGGTGGAAGACTTGAGAGATCAAGAGCACAGATTGTGTAAACAAGCTTTCCAAATCCGTTTATATGCTACTGTCATGGCAGTCTTGGAAAATGTCCGTAACAATCAAATTCCAACTCACTCTTTCCTCCGGAGTCAGGAATGACCAAAGTTAGGTCGCTCTGGCTCACCAAGAATCTGAGCAGTGAGCGTAATGGATGTGGTCTAGCACCAAGGAGCTACAGCGGGCTGGACGACCTCCCATTGGTTGAGGCCTCTACCTACACAGCAGAGAGTACGCTAAGCACTCTAAACAAAGAAACTCTTAACTGATAGCACAACTTGCCCCAGGTTACTCAGTTCAACGACAAAATAAACTCCTTGTTGTGCCACATCTGCGGATGAACTGCATGCAGATGTTCGTACACGAGGGGTCTAGGAGCAAATGCAAACACACAAAACTGTTGCTTTTGACTTCAGGAAGATCTCTGCAAATTAGCCCCTTCTTTTTTTTACTTCTGACTTTCGTGCCCCCCGCCCCCCCATATCCTGTTGTATCCAGAACCTCAAAGTTAATTACTATTGCAGACACTCCACCGCAGAGATAAACATCAGACTTGCCCCGCCTTGTGAGCCTGCCATTATGATCTGGTCCAGGCTTGGCCCACAAATAGCTAATGAGGTTAAATATAAAAGACGATAAGGACAAAGCTGTGAGGCTGTGCAGGTTTGTGGTGGACAAGCAGATGACACTTGGGTCTAAACAAAGTTCTAAATAAGGAAAAGAAAATGGTCTCAGCCCCGAAAGGGAACCAAGGAATAGTTCCCCATCCAGCTGTGCATACGTGCGTGCGCGCACACACACAGCATACTTCATTAGGCAAACATACTTGTTATGTCTCTGTCTTTCTCTTGCTCCCACTGCCTCTCAGAGGGATGAGGAGACCTGGAACGGAACAGCAGCGTCCCTCCTCATCACTCCAGCTCCCCTTTGCCTGTGGAGCCATGGGGATGCAGGGAGTGAAACAAATGGCTGACCAGTGATCAGGTAACCCGGCTCCTGTTCTGTGTCAATACTCAAGCACCCTGACCTTGAAGAACAGATCCGATCTCCAGGATGGGTCCCATTGCCATCTGCAAATTGCAAGAGGATGGGGAAGGGTCTCTAGCAATGGCTCGTGATTTAAAAGACTACTTAACAAATACCTTTGGGAACCTAAGATCAAACTCATACCCCAGGTGCTGGAAACATCACTGAGATAAAATCTTTAGCAATCTAGAAAGAACAAAACTCAACCCTTTCCTGTCCCCCAAGAGAGAGTCCTAAACTCTCTGCAGCTGGACATCTGGAATCAGAGAGATCCAGGCCATGAAAACACCCTCCCCACAACACCAAAACTCTGGGCTTGGAAGCCAGGAATTGGAGCTGGGAGCAAGGGAGGGAGGCTAAGTGTGAAGGACATTAGGGGTCAATGTTTAGACAGAAGCAGCAAACACCCCTTGCTTTCCACTAGCAAGGCTCCCGTCTTGGCCTTGACTTTCTCACCCAACAGTCATCAACTGCATCTTCTGCAGCCCCTCACAGTGTGGAGCGTGCCTCCCTCTAGCCTGCATGGTTCCCATTTCCCCTCTCTCAGGGAGCATCTCCCTGCTCTCCTGGCTGAGCCATCCCTGAGCTTCTGAGCACTGTGAAGACAGGGTTCTGATGGCCGACCTCTCTAAGAGCACACTATCCCAGAGAGCTAACTGCTTTCAAGGCCAGCCTGGAGTAACAGCTCTGGCAGGAGGAAAATCAATCCTGGGTCGACCCTCCTGTCAGGGAGCCAAATGATCCACGCGAGTTCCGTGCCCAGAATCTGAGCACCCTGTCATCACAGGCTGTACCCTTCCCTGGCATCAGCGCCACTCCCTTGGGAACTTTAGTGAGATAGCAGGGCCATTTGCTCCTCACTTTCCAGGTTCAGGGCAGAATGAAAAGGGGCTTGGGTTGTCCTAGGGCTGTTCTTCTAGGTGTTAGATAATTGTTCTTCCTATTACAGTAAGCAGTGCTCGGGAAAGGGCTGATGGGGGAAAGTGTCTAAGAGGAAACTAGACAAGATCTCCTGAGAAAATTGGGAGGGGGACAGAAGGGGAGGAAGAGAGAAGGGGAGGGGAAAGAGAGAAGGGGAAAGGGTAGGAGAACATGAGGGAACAGGGTGATCAAAATGGGGGAAGGACAGAGAGGGAGAGCAAGGAAAGAGATATCTTGATTGAGGGAGCCATTATGGGGTTAACAAGAAACATGGCAATAGGGAAATTCCCAGGAACCCACAAGGATGACCCCAGCTAAGACCCTAAGCAACAGTAGAGAGGATGCCTGAACTAGCCTTCCCCTGTAATCAAAATGATGATTACCTTAATTGTCACCATAGAACCTTCATCCAGCCATGCAGAGATCCACAGTGAAGCACTGGGCAGAGCTCCCAAAGTCCAGTTGAAGAGAGGGATGGAATAATATGAGCAAAGGGGTCAAGATCATGATGGGGATACCCACAGAAACAGCTGAACTGAGCTAGTCAGCTGAACTGACTCCAGACTGACAGCAAGGGAACCTACATAAGACCAAACTCGGCCCTCTTAATGGGGTGAGTGTTGTGCGGCTTGGGCAGTCTGTGGGGCCACTGGCAGTGGGACCAAGAATTATCCCTAGTGCTTGAACTGGCTTTTTGGAGCTCATTCTCTCCGGAGGCATACCTTGTTCAGCTTAGATATAGGGGGAGGGCTTTGGTCCTGCCCCAAAGTGATGTGCTAGACTTTGTTGACTCCCCATGGGAAACCTTACCATTTCTGAGAAGTGGACAGATGGTGGGGTTGGAGGAAGGTGGGGGGAGCAGGAGGATGGGAGGGAGAGGGAACTGGGACTGGTATGTAAAATAAGAAGATTATTTAAAAAATTAATTAATTAAAAAAAGAAAGACAGACCTTAAGTACCTAGCTCTGGACCCACATCACGTCCCTGCCTCATACAAACCTAGTGACCTGGTTCAATCTTTTAATGAATCAGTTTCCTCATCCCATAATAAAGACTATCAGAGGACATACATGTTCTCAGTTTTGTTGCTGTTTTTGCTTCTGAAACAGGATCATGTTACATAGCTCGAGCTAGTTTAGTACTCACCATGTAGATAAGGCTCCCTCAAATTCATGACAATCTTCCTGCCTCGGCCTTCTAAGGGCCGAGATTAGAAGCAAGTACCCTTCACCCAGCTCTCCAGATGGGGTTTTAAGAGAAACAGAGAAAAAGCATGCATAGAGTTTCATGAAGATGCTCTGTCAGTTCTCACGGGCTGCTATGGTGTTTATCCTGACCACAGGTCAGCCTTGGCAGCACCAGGAAGGCATCTCACACCAATGCCTGCTCCTATCTTGTGATCACGGGAAGCCAGCATTGTACACTTGTCTCTCAAAGGAGGAGCGTACTGACGCACGCAACAGCTGCTTGCCTCATGACTAGGAGAGAGAACGCCTGGTGAGTGTGAAGAGGGATGCCCAGCCTGTCAACACGAGACCACCTCAGCTCCCACAGGCTCCTCGCCCGTGCGCACCTCAGGAGGCTGATGGTCAAGACAAGGAGGGGAGGGAGGGAGAGAGGCTGGTTTTTGAACGCAAGTTGACTGTTGTGAAGAATATCTATTGAAGACACTCTGTAAAGCCTGCTCTTCTCTGGACACAGGTCTTGGAAATGGCCCTGCATTTGGTGTGTTTAGGGGGTGATTTTTGACTAGGTAGTCAAATATATAATTCTCTGTCTTGCATCAGCTGAGGGTATCAGTGCAGGAGTCGAGGGTGTACTATAGGGCTGTGTGGACATATCACCTTGACGCCCATGGTCCTCATCAAAACAGTGGTCCAGCAAGCCTGATCAATGCATTCAGGGCTGGTTTTTTTTAAAAACAATATAAATTCTGTCCATGTATTTTGAAAGCCATATTCACAAACATAAAGTTCAATTATCATTTCTGCCTCTGATATTGTGAGTGCCTCGGGATTAAGGGAGAGCGGAGGAGGCCACAGCTGCCTTGGTCCTTTACATGGCTACATTGTCAGAACATAAAAGGATACCCTAGGTAACGCCAGAGAGCAGCCAAAGAGTGCCATTCCCAGCTACATGTTAGCACGGGTTTGCTGTGAGCCATTCCCAGCCCACGGTCCCAGGACAGATGGTTGTGTCCCTTGTTCAGATTAAAAGCATTCCAAAAATACCTGCAGAAGACTACAGCCATCTCTGCCCTGGCTCTACTTCCTGGGGCGTGTGTGGAAGGGATGTCATTCCTGCTGACAAAGGTCAGGTCAAAACCCACAGTGAGATGTTGACAGGTTACTTCAAAGCAGGTTCTCTGTTCATCCCTCATTTCATCTGGGGCCCAGAGTGGGGTAAGGACTCCCCCAACACCCTTTTCTCTGCTGCTTCTCTTGGAACATTTGGTCAATGGACAAAAGTGATTTCCTGTGCCAGAATAATTCTTGCCGACGCCAAGCCCAAATACCCACCTTTGAGTCTTTCTGAAGCCATGTAATTCTAGCATGCAGTTTGTGCGTCCCTTTGCAGAGTCCCCAGGGTCTTGACAATGTTATAGTCTGTAGTGTGCATCAGCAGACAGTGTTCTATGGTAGCGAGTACAGGGGTGACTATCATAAACCCCAACCCTAACACTTCTCTGCCTTCACTAACAGACTGCAACATACTATTTGGACACCTGACTTAATTTTTAATTCCGAGCCCTAAGTTTTCTCCTTGGGCCTCGAGCATGCCAGATGCTAGGGACAGACTGCTTGTAGCCTGCTCTGGGAACGCGTCCTGCATCAGCACGTGGGTTGACGAGGCCCAGGCTGAGAGGATGAGGGCACCTCTGTCTTCCTTGCTAGGGCTCCCCACCAGCGACAGTGCTCTTGGCCACATTTCATGGGAAACGGAAGCTTCCATTTGAGTGGTCACAAAGGAGTCCTCTGAGAATCAGCTCTGAGGTGACAAAACTAAGGGCAGTCACGGTGGCCTTGCAGCTCAGCGACTGATTAGAGGAATGACACCACGCACAGCGGCTGCAGTTTTCGGTAGCTAGCATCCGCGGTATTTGACAGAGCAGCCCCGAGTCCCCGAGACAGATAAAGGTCCATTTACCAAACACATCCACACACTGCTTCCACAAAAGGATAATGTGTTCAAGTCAACACAGTCGGCTTTCAGAAGTTGCATTCCTGCTCAAACAAAGCAAGGCTGTTCCCACCACTGTCAAACACCACAGTGTCTGCAACTGATAGCAATCGGAGCCTTCTCCGGCCCGAGTCACGTTCACATAGTGCAGGGGTGCAAAGTCACCAGCAATTTGGTTCTAAAACAAACTGACTGGCACAGCCAATGCTCCACGGGCTGGGAAAGACCCATACCTCCATTCCGGGCAGCATCAACTCGATGTGAACAATCCCTAAAAGGGCAGTGATCTCTGTGTTATAATGGAAAGGGCTAGGATGAAGGCAGGGAGAAGATACTGACTCTCCCATG
Organism: Microtus oregoni; assembly: GCF_018167655.1. Lineage (NCBI taxonomy): Eukaryota > Metazoa > Chordata > Mammalia > Rodentia > Cricetidae > Microtus > Microtus oregoni. The sequence continues at coordinate 13,115,828 of NW_024543086.1, forward strand.
ACTGCTATGAGCTTGTGCCTCTGGGAAGCTAGGGCTATTTGTTTTTTGCAGAAACCTATTTGCAGAACCCTGAAGGTGGCATTCTAAGACTTCCTCCATTTAAAATAAGCCTTGTGGGGCCATGAGTCTAAGGCAGAGACACAAAGTTGCGCAGACTTCCTGGAATTCAGAAGTAGGCATGGTGGGAAGAGAAAGTGCCAAAGCTTGGTTCCAAGGATCCTCCCCTTAAAAGCTGTGAAATATTCAACCTCGTCCACAGCCATGTTTCCCACTAAGTGTCCCTTAAAGACACCAGAGGGGAGCAACATTCCTAACACGGTATATCCAGGCCTGTAAAGATTCAAGGATAGTCTCACAAAGTAGATGTGTTTTTATGCATCTTTTACGACAGATCTTACTAATTTATTAGCCCACAGAAGTTTCAGGAAACTTGGTAAGGGAATGCCAGGCTCAATTTTATGAGCTGCCCAGGTAGGTCATAATATGACTGCTAGAGGAAAGCCAATGGCTCTCATTCCATCTGATTCCAACCCACAAATCAGTATGGTTGGCGATAAAGGGAAACTTCTGGAAACAAAGCATCCTATAAGAAAGAGAGTGTACAGAAAGCCACAGTGCACCTGTAAACATACGAGTACGCATGTGTGCACGTGCGCGCGCGCGCGCGCGCGCACACACACACACACACACACACACACACACATGCACACACATGAGAGAGAGAGACCCCATCCAATGGTCCTGATAAGTCCCCTCCCCATTAGCTAACTGACATAATCTCATCCTATACATAATCTTCCTGCCCCCTGATGTCTGCAGAGGAGAGTTCCCTGATTGTGATGGTGGCTTTATCCCCACTTTCCACCCTGTCTTGGGCTGGTAGCTTCCATTTGTTGTAAATTTCATCAATCGTGTGATAGAGAGCATCTCATACTCCACTAGTGATAGCACACAGACTGCCGGGTTTCAGTAGGCTCATTAAAAACACTCAGCAGGTGAACGTAAATATGCAAAGCATCTGGGGACTCATCTGCTTCGTCAGAGCAATCAAGGTACCCGGGGACATGCTCACAAAGCCATCTTAGATGACTTCCATTTCAAGGCAGATGACAGAGACACATTTTAGCTTGCTCATTTTACTGAGCCCCTTTCAAAGCCCTGGGGTTACATGAAAGGACTATCAGAAGATGAACAGGAGAGAGAAGAAGGCAAGCTGACTCAGGCTGGCGGCCCGAGGCAAGGCACGGTCGTTTCTTGGCTTTCTTTTTGCATCACATCCTCTAGAGAAGAACTGGGAACAGCAGCAGTCTGCAGATGCAATGGGCATGGACAGACGCACAGGAGAAGTTCACTGCCGTTATCAAAAGAATAGGGAGAGAGGCAGCCGAGGAGACCAGTACGTTCTGGTGATAAGCGCTGGCAGAACACTACAAACACGCATACAACTACAATTTGATCAGAACTGAGGGAACAAGGAGCCCTGACTCCTACTCTTGCCTGCTGGGACAATATACCCAAGTGCCCACTGAGCAAAACTACAGAAGATCAGGTTAGGAGAGAGGATGTATTCCTGCTGGACAGTTACAATTTCCTCGACACCATGTCATGAAGACCATGTGGGCAGCTTAGTCCCAGGAGGTGACCAGGTGTCTCCCTTCCAATACACACTCACCTTTTGGGAGGAGTCAGGAAGATGGAAAGTCACTACTTTCTAAAGAGGCGACATGGGCAGTGTCATAAGCCATCATTATCTATGCAATGTCAACAGAGATATAGCAGAGAACTGAGATTCCCACTGACTTAGTGATAATGGAGAATCCTTCTCTCTCAGGTACCAGTGGGGACCAGAACAGGAATTGGAAGTCAACAGAATCCAGAAGAGTTAAACAACATAATACCTGAGATGTTCAATTTTAATAATAATAAAAAAACTCACTCATCCTTTCGTAAACAAAGAAAAAAACCCCAAATCTGTAAAGGCAATCAAATGGGGATCTTCAAGGAGATATGCTAAAGGCTTCTGTGAACAGTATGGAATATGTCCTGTTTGTTTATTTTTATGTGAATGTGTGTTTCCTTGCTTGAATTATGCTCCCATAACAATACGTTTATGGGACCCTGGAGGCTAGAAAAGGGCATTAGATCCCTTGGAACTCAAGTTTCAGGCAGTTTGGGGGCTGAACCTGGGTCCTCTGTAAGAGCAGTTGTCGCTCATAATCACCGAGCCAGCTCTCCAGTCCTAGGAACACATTTGCTACAATTCAAACACTAGAGTCTTAGTGAAGAAACAGAATTCAAAAGGGTACCAAAATGGGAATCTGAGAACTGAAATATACAGCCAAAATTAAGGATGCAGTAAATAGACTCCATACTGGGATAAAAGACAGAATAGCAGAAGTCACTCAATCTGTATAAAGTAAAAAAAAAAAATTGAATGAAAATAAATGAGCAGAGAACCTCAGAGATCCAGCATCCATGTCAATGAATATCAGGATATCAGGAGGGGAGGAAAAAGAGGGAGGGGCTCAGAAAACAACCGAATGGGAAAAGACATAATCTACAGATTCAAAAGGAAAACTGATAAGAAACAAGATAAACTGAGAGACCAAAAAATGTCATAGTCAAATTTATGAAAACTGAAAAATAAAATTTAAAAATCTTAAAAACAGGAGGAAGGAAATATATTTTATCCACATACCTATAGAGGGAAAATAATTCAAATAACATCAGGCTTCTCATCAGAGACTATGAAAGACCATAAAGCAGTACATACATATTTTTATTTTATTTTATTTTGGGGAGCTGGGGAAAAGATTTGTAGCTTAGAATATATACCCCAAAATATCTTGTAAAATAAAGTCAGGGGATCAAAAAATTCTGAGATGAAAGAAAACTAAGAGAATTTGTCACAGTAAGACATGTCCTAAAAAGACAAAGTTTCTAAAACAAAAAATAAAAGAAGTTTAGAACAGACACAAAAGAACAATGGACAGAATAAAAATGTGGGTAAACATAGTTCCTTATTAAATTATCTCAATTATGTTTGGCACTTGAATCAGAAACAATTAAATGGGTATGGTTTTTGGTGTATTTACAGGAAGTATTTAAGACCATATTCAAATGGAAGAGAGCAAAGGACTGTAAAGGAAAAGTGTGGTCTCTAACTTTCTCTTGAACTGGGAAATTGTAGATGTCAATAGAATATGAAGCACACACAATGTAATGGCTAGAGAGACCACTAAACGTGATATGTAAAGAGGTGTTCCAAACACTATAAATGAATCAAAATAGAATTATAAAATATGTTCATGCAACACACAAGAAGACAAAAGGAAACCATAGCAAAAATAGCAGAAAATGAAAACTAAAATGACAGACATAACATGCCTATAATTATATTAAATGTAAATGATCTAAATACACCAATTAAAAGGCAGAGATTTTGGTTAGGAAAAGGAGCACAAACCCCAAGCTAATGTGAAATAAGCAGAACATTATGTGGTTACCTTCCTTGAAATGCTATTGTCACGTGACCTTCCCCTTTACTTTTTCTTCCATGTGCCCTTGAAAAACGTATGTGATAGTTTCAAACTGAACTTAGATAACTGAGATAAGCTCAAAGCATAGCAATATTAGAACAAAAAGCTTAATCAACTTGGATCTTGGAACATCTGTCTATGTGCTTCAGTCTTCCTATCTGCAGGTGTTTAGTTCATAGAAAATACACCTACCTTGTATACATTCTGTTTCTTCAGGGCCTTCTATTCTTTGTGGTTAAAACTAAACATCATTGGCTCCAAAGTTACACCCCTTTAGCATGTCTATCACTGGGCTAACACTTCACAGGGATTATCTTAATGATCCGAAGGGAAGGACACTAGCATTATCCTTATTGTATAATAATAAGAAAATGACTACTTAGAGAAACGATCTGTCCCAAGTCATACATTTCATCTCCCTACTGCATAACTGACTCATCTAACTCTACAGCCCACACTGCTCACCCTGGTAACTGCTAAACGAGCAGAAAGTTTCTTTCCACTCTAACAAGGAGACACGAATAGCTCAAATACTTTTATTCACCAAATAGCCGTGAAGAGTTTTCAGAGATTTGTTTTTTTTTATTTTTCATCTTTGTAGACACAATTAATCAAATAGACAATCTGTCCATGTATTTCCTCAACGAAGCATTTCTAAAGGCATAAGCTAGAGCAACGGTTTGAAGTGATCCCGCCTTCTTCCTCCCAGGAGCCCCAGTGTGGGACAGCATCGGGCTCATTTGCTGTCACCATTGATTTATCCACATTTCATTGCTCAGTTCCAGGTCCAAGATGTCAAGCAAGCAAACCATGGGAGACTCACCTGTGACCTCCATTCTCCTGAAGCCCCACTGTTCCGTGCCTCCTCAACTGTGAGGGATCCAGGCCATCGTTTCCCCTTTTAGGGCCTTCACCGGGTGGAGACTTTGATGTATCACCTTGCAGAAAGTGAGGAAAGGACAGACTGCCTCTGAGGTGGTGACTAAAACAGCTTTGAGACCGTGCCAAGCCCCAGCGGCATGGACTGGTTTTGCCTCTATGTTCCCTGGAATTAAAAGTGGATTTTTCTAGCTTCCCTCTCCCTCCTGCATCCCCACCCATCCCTCAGCTCCTGGCAGTGCCGGTGTGTACGCACGGGGATAACACTCAAAACTGCCTCCTTCTTCCCTGACAATGAAATAAGGCAAGCCGTTTGGCATTGGAGAGGTGCCCCAGTCTCCTGACCCCTGGCAGGATCCCAGGGGATTTGTGGTTGGCAGCTAATCAGAGCCCTAGCCATAGCCATTTCCCATGACATAGCTGGAATTCTCCCACTGCCTGCCCTCTTAGCTTCAGTTACTCGGTCAGGCTGAAACTATTTGCTTCCCTCCCACCCTGTCTATCACTGCCCTTCCCCAGGCCAACCTCCTTACCACCCGCTGGACAGACTCCCATGGCCCTGGATGGGAGAGCAACGAACGTCTCTCTGCTTTCATTACTGACCCGCAACCCACCTCCTGTACTCCTCCAACCAACAGGCCTCTTTCAAGCACCCTCCTCTTGAGCAATGATAAACTTCAATGCCTGGGGGGTGGAAAGAGAAAGCAACCACTCTGGGCCAACCACACTGGTATCAGAGAGGAGGCCAAGTGTGCGATTTCCAACTGGTGGTCAGAAAACAAGTCTCTTTTAAGGATAATGCGCCTAGGAACTAGAAGAAGAAGAGTTTCATGGCCCTTCGGCAGGCAATTCTTAACTTACCTGGAAAAAGGGAAGACTTGCCGATGACAAGCCAGGTACCACACACTGCACAGAGACTGCACAGAGTCGGCCACCAGGAGCCCGACTGCCTGCGTTATCGCCCCAGCTGCACACATTTTCTAGTCAGGTGAATCCAGGCAAATTATAGAATGCCTCTGGGCTTTGGTCTCTGTTTCTGCACAATGAAGACAATATAGGGAAAGGACTACGGCCCAGGCTTGTCATGGGATCAGTGTATGTTTGCAAACCAGAGCCTAGGACTTGAAGAGTGTTCTATCGGTGCTCTGAACGTGACGCTCAACACAGATATGCAAGTGGCATATTCCATCAGGTTTCCTGACTTGGTAGCATAACTCTGTATTCTTTACTGGGGATGTTCCCAACTCCTTGCGAGTCAAGTTTCCCAGGGTCAGGTAGATAGCTGCCGAGGTGGGATCTGATGTTGCTTCGTACTTACCGCTACCATAGTGGTTCTCACCCTAGCGCCCCTGATTGTGTTGGAACGTGGAAAGAAATTCAAGTTCCCCAGCTCCACCCAGACCTCCTGACTCGGCCATTCTGGGAGGGAATCCAGCAATTTGTTGTAACAAGCCCTCCAAGAGAGTGGGATGTAGGATGTTTAAGATGTGCTCTAGATCATGATGTTCCCCCTTGAGCAGGAGAAATCAGGTCCCTTCCTTCCTGCCCCAAGGTCATCAAGCAACGTGAACATACGCCGCCACAGGGCTGCAGCGGGTTTAGGGGGATCTGGATATGCTGTACTCTGCTAGATGTTATGGGAACGTCTACCTGGGAGGACCACATCCCCTAATTGTGAAGAGAAGCCAAGCATGGATGTGGGGTTGCCTAAGACACAGACCACCCTGGAAGTCAGCACACTAGGAACCAGAGGCTTCAGGTCAAATTAAGCCAGATCCCAACCTCCACTAAGTGGAACTTAGTAAAGCTACGTAATTCCACTGAGCCTGATAAGACTAAGAGCTCTAAGGACAAAATCAAGTCAGAGCCACTGCCTTGTAGGTAGAGGCACAGGGTTTGCTGGCTAGCGTCAGCATGAATGTCTACTACCAAGTGATGCATTATTCGCTTCAGAATATGGGAGATGGTGCTGAGGAGGAAGCTACAGTAAAATTCTTAAAGGGTGGACAGGAAAGAAGAAAAGAAAATGTTGCTACAGATCATTAGAAAAGGAAATCATCGGGTATTCCTGGCTGATGCTTATCAAACCACATCAACTTCATTTATACAGTATCAACACTGTACACACAGCCTCAAATGTACAAAGCCTGGCCTTAAACTGGGAAATCCAACAGCCAGGATCCACCCCTGTCCCAGAGGTAGGCTTCCTGTGCCAGGCTCTGCTCAATCCGCCCCCCTTTGGGAAGAATAGGTAAGATAGAACTCATGTGCAGCGGGAAACAGCTGAAAAATATTGACCTTCAGATTTTTCTACAGTTTCCTGCTGCTCTGGAAGCCCAGAACTGCATCAAAGTAAATGCACAGATAGAAATATGAGCTATCAGCCCAGTGTACAATAGCATGGACCACTGGCCCAGAGCTGGATAGAAAGGTTGGATATGTTACTTTATCTTTATCTATAAAGGGGACTGCTACATAGGCATCAGCCTCCTGAGCCATGGAGGGACGCGGTCACTTGTGTCATCTTACGGTTTTGTCACTTCCAGGCTAGTTTTCTCGTAGAGCCTCTGAGACTTATGGCCTGTTAATTCTCCCCGGGGCAGAAGCAATGCCTAGGACCCAGCTAACAGGGGGCTAAAGGGAGAGCACAAGGGATCATGGGAGAAGGCATCTTCCGGTGAACTCTGTCAGCCCAAGGCCACCCGTGTCCCGGTGATTTACTCTCTAGAAACATTTTTAGTAAAGCAAGATGCTGGGCATGTTCTCTATCAAGCGAGGGAGAGCAACCCCAGACATCTAAACAGACCGCATATTTGTGTGTCTAGCCTATTGTTTTAGAATTTCTGTGGAAGGCCTCTAAATGCCACCCTCAGACTCCCCACCGAGACTAGTAACTATGAGGCAGTGGATAGAGGAAGGCAGGATGGAAACAGCTCTGTTGGAGTCAACTCCCTTAGCTGAAGCAAGCTTTCCTTCTAGATTCAAGACACAGGGCACGGCAGGAAGCCATGGCATCTTCACCCACGGGAGGAGCACTATGCTTCGTCCCACTCTGCCCAGCTGTTTGAAGTGTCACCTTTCCTCAAGGCCCTGGGGTACTCTCCTCCTCAGTCCCAAGGTAACCCTAAGTAACCTTGGCATCTCCCCATTCTCTCTGAGCTGATCTGTCATCCCTATGACTCAGCCTTATTCTGGGCTGTCCCCAGTCAGCCCCTCCAGCCTTTTGCTGGATAAAAAGCAGTGTTTTGGGTTGGGGGGGGGTGGTGATGACAGTCCCCTTCCCTGTTGGAATGTGGCTATTGTTCTCAGGGCCCAAGCTGCCTTCATCTCCAGCAAGCCCACTTCAGTTAAACTACAAAACCAGCTACAGGCTCTGTCTCCAGCATTCCCATGCACGGGCATCCCTTTGAAATGGCACCCCAAGGTTTGATGTGGGGCTTAGTGTGCATGCCACAGCAGATATTGTACCCTGGTCTCCAAGGCCCCACCCAGCAAGCCGCCTGCTAGGTCACTCTGGGCTGGCTGCAGAGTTACACTCATGTCTGCCATCTTTCAAACAGGTATGATCAAGCCCTTCCTTTGGAACTCCGTGAGGATTACGGAAGGCGATGTCTACCTGTAGAGCAGCGTGTGGATTAGTGCGCTGGTAGAGGGTAGCCTTTCAGGAAACGCCTGACCCGCTGGCCTCTCCAAGGGGAGGTGTGAGCTGGGAGGAACTGCCTTGCCAACTCCACAGGGCTGCTGGCAGCAGCAAACCATGCAGAAGACCAAAGCTTCCAAACCCTCTGAGGGCTGCCTCAGACTGGAGACACAGCTCAGGGGGAACCTACCTAGAATGAGCAAAGCCCTGGGCTCCGTTTCCAGGAGTGCAGTGTTGGAGAGAGTGAAGGATGGACAGAGGGAGAGGGGGAAGGAGGAAAAGAAGGTGACTTCAGGAAACAGAAAGTGACAGCAACTTGATTACTCACTCTGTGAAATTTAAAGAAACCTGGCATTGCTTGAGGACATATTGTGCATCAGGCTTTATCCTAAATACTTATTCCAATCACACACCATCTATACAATAGCCCTATTTTTTCACTGACTCATTGATCTATTCATTCATTCATTCATTCATTCATTCATCCATTCATAAATATTGCTCCTTCCTTAGCTGCCAACTTGGTTCTCATCCTCAGCTTCCCCAGGCCATCACTCAGTGACCATCTTGTGAGGCCTTCCTTAACCATGTTACCTAAAACCAACCACCCTCTCCTCCTACCCAAACCTCCTTCTGCTCAGGATCTTCCCGCAAAGCACGTCCATGCATGCACATTCTTGCTACCTCAAGGTTCACTATTTCTCACACACATCCCCCACCAGATTAAGACTCTCACAAGGCAGCCCATTTGTTCTGATTCACCCATCCACGTCCTGAGCACCCAGCTTGCAGTGGTGTCTGAGGACCTTGCACTAAGCAATGGGGCAGAGATAGGTGTTGACAAAGCCCCTCTCTCCTGGCAGCCCCCTCCTCACTGGCAGGGAGAGAACAGCACCCAGCAGCACTTAGCAGGGGCCCAGGGACACTCAGGTGCCTCCCTTGGCCTCTCTGGCCTTATTGAACTTGTTCCCAGCTTCTGGTTTATTCCATAACTACTGAAAGCTCAGGAAAAAAAATATATATATATATATAGTGGTAAGTCTTGCTCTTCCAGGAGGTCTCTGTGTGCTCCATGTCACACGGAGAACCGGGAACATTCCCCACAACCCCATGTTAAGAAGACAGCTATTGGCAAGCACTGCCTGAGGCTTGCTTGGTTCCAGACTGTGCTGTCAGACATTACCCCATGTGAGTGTCCCAGTTAGCTATCAGTGTACCCATTACACAGGTGAAAACAGCTTGGCCTGGAAGGCTGAATAATCAATCTGCCTAAGCAGGACAGAACTCGAACGCGGCAGGCTGACTTCTGGAGCTTTGTCTTGCTGCCCCACAGGCCACAAGTCCCCTCTCCAGTGGCTCTGTAGCTGTCCCCCTAGAGATCAGCAAGGAGGAGAAATGGCAGAAAGTGGTGAACTCCAGCAGGTGGCCTGGCGAGGACCTCGGGGAGCACTCAACGCACCTGGAACACTATTTCCTGGCCCCACACCCTGGAGACTGAGCTGCAGTGTTCGGTTCTGGGTTTCGGTAACCAAGTCCGGCATGACAACAGTTTCCCACGGGGGTTCTTCCATCCTCTCAAGCAGAGAACCTTTGCTGCCAGATCCCTAGGACTCAATCCCTCACGTCTTCCTGGGCCTCTCATTCCAAGCACGGGCCACCTCTTCCTACAACTCTGGCAAAAGAAGTCTTCGGAAAGCAGTTACATGCCTTTGGAAACCATAACCAGCCGCTCATTTCCAAACCCACACGCCGAAATCATTTTTAATAAGGTGAAAAATAACTTCTCAGAAAATAATAAATATTCGACAGCCCGGCTTTCTATTGTTTCAAGACTGCGGACTACCGGCACACGGGGACTGCTCAATAATTCGGTCTTAAATTTCTGTGCCTTGGAGACTTCTGACAGGGGAAACTGCTCTCCGCCAGCCAGTCGATAAAAATAGCAAGCGTTTACCGAGCTTGTTAATTAACCGCTGTGCGGGGCCGTGAGCTCTACTCCGCAGCACCACGAGGCAGGCGCTAGCATCCTTCCTGAAATACAAAAGCGAACAGAGAAAACAGAGCCTCTGGGAAGTTGGCCAAGACTTAGAGTGGCCAGGTCAAGATTCAAACCCAGGCCTGCTTTTCATTGTTGCTAGGGGTTTCAATGTCTTACCCTGAAGTACTAGAAACATAATCCTCGGATTGGCCGGCTGATGCTATTTGGAGGCAGGACCTTTGACATGTAGTAATTAGGATTAAATTGTGGTCATAATGATGGAGGACCCAAGGCATTAGTGGCTTATTTTTATTCTTTTTCTTTTATGCGCCTGCACATACATCTCTGTGAGGGTGTCAGATCTCGGAGTTACAGACAATTGTGAGTTGCCATATCGTTGCTAGGAATCGAACCTGGGCCTTCTGGAAGAGCAGTCAGTGCTTTTAACCACGGAGCCATCTCTCCAGCTCCCCTGCACTAGTGGCTTCATCGGAGTGCACAGTGAAGCAAATATCTATAACCTCAGCACTTGATAGTCTGAGACAGGAGAATTGCCATGAGTACAGAGCCAGCTTGGACTACAGAGTGAGTTCTGCGTGGGTTAGCAAAACAGACAAACAAACCAAAGAAAGAAACAGTAAACAAGGACAGAAATGGAAAGCAGTGCCTGGCTAGCACACTTGCTGTGGCGGTCTGAGTGAGAATGGCCCCCACAGGCTTACACGTCTGGATACTTGGTCCTCAGTTGGTGGAAGTGTTTGGGAAGGATGAGGAGGTGTGGTCTCGTAGGAAGAGGTGTGCCAGTGGAACCGGGGCTCTGAAGTTTCCAAAGTCTCCCTCTCTCTGTCCCACACTTGTGTCTCAAGATGTAATCTTTTAGCTACTGCTCCAGTGTTATGTCTGCCTCTCTGTTGCCCTACTCCCAGCAATTATGGCCATGGGCTCCCCCTCTGAAACCCCAAACCCCTAGTAAACTTTTTCATGGCATCTCTTCACAGAAACAAAAAGTAACAAAAAGTTCTCTCTGGCATTGGAACATCTTCTGAGGTCATGGTGACAGAGGAAATTCCATGCCCCCTTATCATGCATCTGGACCACACAGCCTTGAGAGCTGTGAGCTACCCAAGCCTTTATTCTTTCAGAATGACTTAGTACCAGGTATTACCTGTGATAGCACCAGAAAGCACACTAGCCAAAGAACTTAAACAATACAGTCATATATCATCCTGCTCAAGTTTTGACTATCGTCTGGGGACACATCTTGGCTACCCAATCCTACAGGAGTAACAGTGGGAAAGAGAGAGGCTAACTATATATGCTTCTTGACCCCCTGGATTGGAACCATCGTCCCAAGACTCTGCTCCACAAAAAGTCAGTGACCACTCTGTCCTGTCTCCTTTTCTCCACCATGCCACCAAGGATTCTGCTTAGGGGTTGCTTAGTGACTTCAGATTCATCTCAAGCTCTGTGGCCCAAAGAACACAGATTCCTAAGTTCCACAGAGGGTGAGGGGGGTTAGAAGCGCGGCTCTGATCGCCTTTAGCCTACAGGCCAGATCATCTTTCGTCATCTCATCTGCACAGAGGTGACAGAGTCAAGGACTTGCTACCATGGGTCTCAGCTTACCATGTCTCAAAGCCCCTGTGGGCTTGGCGGAACCTCAGAACCCTTGCAACATTTTTTACCCTGGGCACCATTACATAATCCAAGCTGGACGCTCTCAAAGGACTCTGAGATTCATGCATCATTCTGCGGTGCATCTGTGTATACACTGCATGATAATACACATTTTTGTGAAATAAGTAACAGAATCGCTTTCTGAGACACAGCTAGGGAAATGGAATTAGCTGGCTGTTCCCGACGGTTCCGTGAGAGAATGTCTTGGGCCGAGTGGCTCTTGAGTCATCAAACTAGAGAGAATGGTAGACGTTCTCACAGTTCAGACAACCAGAGCGGAGATCAGTGGATCCTTGCCAGAGAATCACTGTTGGGTCAGCTGCTAGCACACCCCAAATCAACAATGTTGCTAGGATCTAGAGACCAGAGAAGCTTCTGGGCCACAAAAAAACTACCCTGAGAAGGAGCAGATGCTTCAGGTAAAAACAGACCCGGCCATTTCTCCATTGACTGGATAGAGGGATGGATATGATGGCTGACCTTGACCATGAGGCAACTTCAGCCTCCATGTAAGGGCGGCCTTATGATATGAGTAGGGTGCTAAGGGTAAATTCCTCCAGGCAGGGGGTTTCCTGGGGTGCCTAGAGGATCCTGGAGTAAAGTCTTCTCTGTGTCTCCCTGCCTGTACCCTAATGCTGGCTATGAAGGAATGAAGATGGAGTAAGTTCTGTGCAGGTCAGCAGATCACACAGACTCCCAGGAGGGAATGATTCGTGCTTCCTCCACCTCTAATCCAATGGCTTGGAGGCTCCATCAGAGCTCCGGAAGGCACGTATACTGTTCTGTAGGAGGGAGGTCATTATGCCTGCCTACTATTCAAGGGTGAAAGGACAGCAGACAATGACCAAGCCTGTCAGACTCTTGGTTTTCAGAGCCAGCTCAGGGGATCAGAACCCATGAGGCTCCTGCTTCTCATCCTGCTTTGTGTAACTGGAATGTGGGACATCACTAGAGAAGGAAGAAGGGAGTATTGGCAAAGCTAATGGCCTTAAGTGCTACAAGGTGAACAAGGAGTCTTGTGGGCAGTGGGAATGCTGTGAGAGAGTGCCAGGATGCTGCTCTGTGATGTCACCCCTCGGGCACTGGGTAGGACTAGAAACTTGAACTTCTCCATCAACTCTAGTTTTAAATATAGTCAACTCATTTCTTTAAAACCTGTGAAGGTCAAATGTAATGCCTCTGTAAACAGGATTCCACCTTGGGATTGTCCGATATCATCTCTTTAAAAGAAAGGGCAGGGACTGGCTGAGTGGCTCAAAATCTTGCTCTGCAAGTGAGAGGACTGGAATTTGGATCCTCAGAACCTGAGTGAACAGCGGGTGAGCATAGAGGCCCCCCTGAAATTCCAGCCTGAGAAAGAATGGGTAGAGGATTGCCAGAACAATCTTGCTAGTGATTGCTGTATCAGTAGGCTCTGGCCTTGACTGAGACACACTGCCTCCAAAAGGAAAAAAAAAAAGAACAAGATGGATGGAAGATGCTTGACATCAACCACAAGCCTACACACACTCATGCATGCATGCATGTATGCACACATATGCAGAGACTGTACCTGTACACATATGCATCCACACAGATACAAACATGCAAACACACATGCACATGCTTCACAAACACACATACTTGAAAAGAAAAACAAATAAATACAAATGCAATGACAAAGCAGTAGACAAACACAAGCGAACAATTTCCTCCAAACCCTTCACTTTACCCAGTCTGACAGTTCCTTCAAATAGGCCTGTAAATTCACTGGCTACTCTGCAAAACCTACCCAGTAGACAGCATGGTTATGCACCGTGCTCTTGGAAGGAGAATGCAGAAACACAGGAAACATCTTGTTTAGGAACACCAAAGATGAATAGCAGCACGCTGAAATAATGCCAAAAATACTGAGAAGGCATGGCCAGTGAGGTTCTGACGACCACACTGAAGAACTCCATGGACAGATGGACGCAAGAGGCTCTGTTGAGTGAGGTGGCCACAAGGCCTTCTGTGAATGAGATGTTTGAGCCCTGAGAGCCGTGTAAGTGCTGCTAACGTTTGCTGAGTGTAGGGCACTAGGCCAAGTGCTTAGTAAGGATTACTGCATTTTAGGTCTGCTGTAACCCTACCACCGACAAGGCTCACTCTGTCAAAACCACACAGCACTGTTGCTCAGACTGGCTAGGTCTTGAGAGAGAAGGCTGGACACCCCGAGCAGGGAGAGTGGTCAGCAGTGAAAGCATGGAATGGCATGAACAAAGCGAGTGAGTGTGTTTCTAGGGGAGGGGGAGGGTAAGGGTGTGCCACCACTTGGCGTCTAGAGGCAGCGGGAGCCCCGATTTGCCTAGCGCTCTCAAAGTGAAGGTTCCACAGGGGAAAATTTGACCTGGTAGAATTCAATTCCCATGGAAATGAATGAGATAGCAGCAAGTCTTTATCCACTTTCGCTTGGGCATTCTCTGCCTGCTCCAGGAGAGCAGCCGAGGCTGGGCTGGAGCATCCCAGTTGCAGCACAGCTCACCAAAGGACAAAGAACAGTGTTGGGACTGATGGAAAAGCCTGGACTTGTGACTTAGCATTGCTGGCAAGAAAGGCGAGGACAAAGAAGGGCCTACTGGGGTCTTCCTGTGAGCCAGACAACAGGGAAGCTTAAATATGCCATCGCCCTTAAGTCTCCCCATCTCTGATGCCATTTGCATTTACACCATGGCCATGGAGACTCGGTAGCCAAGTTGAGAGATAGTAATTTGGCCACTCATCTGTGCCTCTCCTCACCTCCTGCCCCTAGCATGCAAGTGGCTGAGGAGTCAGCTATACTGGGCTTCCCAGCTCCATCAAATGATAATTGAGCAAATTATCATCCCAGGACCTCACTTCCTGTACCATGAAGCAAAGCAGAAATAACCACCTTGATGTGGGAGTGTCATATATCAATCTGTTGATTTCATTGGTTAAGCAATAAAGAAACTGCTAGGCCCATTTGATAGGCCCACCCTTAGGTGGGTGGAGTAAACAGAACAGAACGCTGGGAGGAAGAGGAAGTGAGCTCAGACTCGACAGCTCTCCTCTCGGGAGTAGACGCCTCGGAGAGACGCCACCAGCTCCCAGGCAGACACACGCAATGAAGCTCCGACCCAGGATGGACGTGGGCTAGAATCTTCCCGTAAAACAGGTGCTCACAGATTATTAGAGATGGGTTGATCGGGATATCAGAATTAGCCAGTAAGGGCTAAAGCTAAAGGGCCAAGCAGTGTCTAAAAGAATACAATTTGTATGTTGTTATTTCGGGGCATAAGCTAGCCGTGCAGGCGGCTGGGGTGTTGGGGACGCAGCCCCGCCACCCCTAATTACTACACCACCTTATAGCCAGCGATAGGCACTAGGGACCCTGCAGACCATGGTGCTGAGAGTAACACCTGGTGCTTAGCAATGCTGCACTTTGGTTTGGTTTTTGTTTGTTTGTTTGTTTTGCTATGATTTTTACCATTCTCTCTTGTCCTCCAGGCTCTGATCTCAGAAACTTAAAAACAAAATAGGTGCATTTGATTCCTGTTTTCATCCTGATGCATTTACAACTGCCGTAGGCATGAAGGTGACTTCCACAGGCTTGTGGGTTTACCAGGTTGCCCATATCCTTGTCAGAAGTTCAGAGAGTCCTTTTCATCCCCTCTCACCTAAGCCTAGAGAGGTGCTTCTAAGGGTGCAGGAGCCAGGGTCCGCCTTCCGGTCCAGCCACAAAGAACTTGTAAGGAAGTGATGTGAACCACGTTCTCGCTCCAGCAGACTACACCACACAGGCTGTGGAGGCCGTGAATAAGCTCAATAAGCTAGCTATCATCCAGGCCTTCTCTGGTCTTGCCTTGTTGCGTGACTGAGTCCTTGTTGTGTTGCCCAACATGATAGCATACACTTGGGCCGGCTCCACTCTCCACCCCAGAGTGAGTATGGACTGGATAAAATGAGATCCCTTCATGTCTCCTCTCGCTCGTGCCTGCTCTGACTTGGCTGCTCACAAGCCCCCTTTCAGCAGCTCTCCTGCTGAGAGAGGCAAAGCACAGATCAACTTTCCCCCACTACCGAAGCCAGTTCTCGTTTTCCCAGGGAAACAGAAGATTCGGCCAGCATAAGAATTCAAAGTTAGACAATATTGCGGGATGAATCCCAATTCTCAATGAGTAAGCTGGAGCAAAATGCTTTACCTTTCAGGGCCTCCACTTTCTCTTCTGTCCAATGGATTCACGGTGCCCACGAAGCCACCAGGCAAGTGGTTGAGAGACACCACGATGAAGAGATACTAAAGTGTTAAGATGGAGAGACAACTGGTCTATCTCCCATCCAAAGTCTTTGCCAAGGGATTGAATCTCCTGGTAAAGCAAAGACCAGAAGAGTGAACCAGATTGATCCCTCCATCTTGATATAAAAGACCTACAAAGGGCTTATTGGAAGGGTAAGGTCCAGCAACTCTCCCGTAAAGGGCTGGATTGGAACCATTTGCAGCTTTGGTGGCTATCAGTTTCTGTCAGAACTGCATCACATCTCACAGACAGACCACTGCAAACATGTGATCTACGGACATGGCCATGCTCCAATAAAACTCCATTTTCAATCTCAGGTGACAGGGGCTAGATAGGCCTGCGGACCATTATCTGCCCACTTTTAGTAACGGTTGAGAGTCAGTGAAGGGCATGCCCCTTTGGCCAACCTTCTGCCTACTGACACTCTCTAGAGAGCCTACCCCATGGGAGAGGTAGAGCCCCTTCAAACCAACAGAATTCCCCTCTGCCTTGGAGAACCAGGGAATCTGATTTTAGGCCTGACAATTTGTTTCACATAATTCTGTCAGTAATTCCCCTGACTTCCACTGGCAGCTATGAGGTAAATGATTTGACCCTTTCCTCTGAGTACTATCCCCCCACTGAAGTAAATAGAGGGTATCTTTCCGTCCCAGAAGCTAAGTGTATTATTTGCCTCATCACACAAGGCATGTGCAGAAGTTCCCCCGCTATTAGTCTATCACTGAGGCAATCAGACCGCCAGGAGCCAGAAGTAATTTACAATGGGGAAGTAAACAGGGCCCCAGATAAATAAATAAGAGGCCTGGGCTGGTCTGGGGCCTGAAACGATTAAGTAATGAGAGTATCTATGGAGAGATTTAGTGCTAAGTGAGCTAGGACCAAAGCCGTTTCCCATGGAGGAATCAAATTATATCATTGGAAAGAGATCTTATTGAAGTCCCTCACGCTGAGAGGGGAAATCAGCACCACTGGGGGAGGGAGGGCTGCCATCATTAACACAGCAATTTGGGACTCCACACTGAGGCCGGCTAATTAGAGGCAGGTAAGTGAGTGGGTTATATATGGCAGGTGAGCAGGCACACCAGTGAGCTTGTCCACCAGGAAAGCCTGGTCAGAGCCTTGATAGTCACAGGCTGGGAACTTTTTCTTAGACGAACACCGTTCTGGAAAAGGAGAAACAAGGAGGCAGGGCGGGAAGGAGATGCTTCTGGTGCTGACTCAATTAGAGAGCTAACACCCTAGAGATCCCTGGGGCTGCCTTTTCCCGGGTGTCCAGGCCTGGAAGCTATGAGCTCTGGGAAGTGGTCTTCTCTTCCTCCCTATCCTAAGAAAACTGCTCCTATCCTTCCCATCATGGGTGGTCCCACCATGTCTTTGTAGGACCCCAACATTCTCCCAATATAAAGTCAGCAGCCTAGGGGAGTCAGTCTCTAGACCTTCCTTCTCATCACCTAACTTGCAGATGCTCTTCTTGGTTCTGCTCTCCAGTGAGCTTTATCCTTTCAGTACCCTGCCTCAAGTTCATGACATGACCAGCAGGCTCCTATAGAACCCCCCAGAAGCCTGTTATGGGTAAGAATGATGAACCCATTTATATTCACAACTAATTGATTCATAAAGATCACAAACGTATTTTTTATGGGTATGGTGACCAAGAAGTATAAGATCCAGGGACGGGCAGATTTGGTGCCAGTATCTGTATTCCTTTCCTTGAAAGACAGCCGCTACTCTAGGCGGCTCAGATCAGGTAAGTCTTCTAGGCCACACTTCTAGGCTAACATTCTTCTCCCACAGTTTCCCCATTCCTTACTGAGATGCCATGGCTAAGGTAGACAAATGTGTTGCTGCTGAGCCTGCACCTCAAGACCAGAAACCTGAAAGCTGGCGATCTGGGGTCCCCTACTGCTGTATGACTCAGTTTCTCCAACAGTAGAATGAGAACACTGATCTAAAGTGAGAGAAGGTGTCGTTCAGTTCTGGCATTCGATGAGGATGTGGAGCAGTGGAGGAGACGAGGGCCCGTGTAAAACTCAACACAGAACTGAGTCCCCGGTGTGATCAGAGATTCTTCCATTTGGATCATCCACCAAAAGACAAAATCTGTTTTCCTCTGCGTTGCCTGGGTTGTGTCTCTTTCTTTAGCATCCCCATTATGACCTTCCCTCCCTCACTCCATCTCTCTCTTTTCCCATGGCTTTCCTCCAAATTCTCTTCCTTTGCCCCTGCCCCTAGTTCTATTTTATTAACCCCAGCCTCAATGGACAGTCATTTAACTCTTCCCCATGACCCAGACTTAAAGAAGGCAATGACATCAGGTCATCCCCAAAAGCAGCACCTCTCACTGACATGGGACCATGAAGGGAGTCCCAAGAGCCCACATCCTGCAGTGCAGTATGGGAGATGTTGACGGTGGTGGGTCTCCTGGAAGGAGGGAGAGCGGACGGGTAGGACAGATGGGGAGAAGGGAGGCAAATGATAGGTTAGAGTTTCCGTTTATACGGCACCGCTGCCGAGTCTCAGAGAGAGAGAGTGAGCTGGTTTGGAAAACATTAATATTTTGATGTCCCGGAGTGGTTCTGGTTCAATCATTTTAGAAGACATGGTTCATTTCAGCTTTGGACTCATTCACCAGATGTCTTTCAAACAACCTCTGGTTTAGATCCCAGATCAAGAGAAAAGCATTTGGAGCTTTAGGCCAGTGTTCAGTAAATTAGTGTGATCTAGCCTTCTCTCTCTCTCCCTTCAAAATTGGGTTTGGTTTTAGTTTGAACCCCCCTCCCGCCCCAGGTCTTTTTTTTTTTTAAACCTTCACTGAGCTGAGGCTTCCAATAACTAGACAATCCCTTTCATTGCCCATTAGAAGTCCAGAATCAATGAGGCCTGGAGATGAAGCCAACAGTTTATCTTTTCATTTCATTTTATCAGAGAATATTATTCCCAGACCTTTGAAATAATCATCAAAACCAGTATTCCTCTCCTTAGCTCACAGTGCTGGGCACTGGCTCACATCTACTAGAGCGGGATCCCACCATGGGCTATTTCTCTCTGCAGGGACGATCCACTGCCAAGTGTGAAATCCTGCCTGCCGTTCCTTTAGCCTCCCCACGATGTGTGTGCTTTCCAGCATGCAAGACATGGCTCTGTGTATGTGTGTGCATGCAGCAGGCATGCACATACACGCACGGTCTTAATGACTCATTTGGGACTGTTCAGAGCAAGGAAGAAAAAGCTCTGATTTTCAACAGAAAAGTCCCTTTGAGCACACAATGAGAAGAAAAAGTCAACTTCGAAGAGACTGGGTTTCTTTCCTCATTATCCCATCCCTAGTGTTTTCATCCGATACCCACCTAGTTCTAGATGCCAGGGTGGAAGATGCAGTTAATGACAGAGAACATCCCTGCTCCCAAGATGCTACATGCTATTACAGGTGACAGAGCAGGGAGCAAGCACGTCATCAAACAAACGAGTCAATGAATCCGGGTAGCAGGAAGTGCTCTAAAGAAACCAAAACAGGGTCCACTTACAGACAGTGCCCAGTAAGGAAGGAGATCACCACCTACCACACACAGGGACCCAGAAGGGATTTCTGAGGAAGGAAAGTTGGAGCGAAGACCTGAATTTCAAGGACTGGGCCGTGCTGACATCTGGAATCTGTGTGTTCCAAGAAGAAACAGGCTGCCAAGAGGAGATCAGAGCCACTGTAACAACAGGAGGAAGGCCCATGGGAGCACAGTAGGTGGAAATTGGTCTGAGGTGCCACCACAAAGAGGGGCAGGGACGGTATAATAGGGTATTAGAGTTGGCCGGAACCAGCTAGAAGGTAGGGTATTGGAGCTGGCAGGCCCAGTCAGTCACTTGAAAGTTTAATGTGTGCACGTGAGGAAGTCTGATTTGTCTTAAAACGATGATGGTCGCTGTTGGATGGAGAAGATGGCAGAGGAGCATGAGAAGAAACAGACTGGCTACTGAAGATGCCTTTGTAAGCACGGCCTGGAGAAAGGGCAAGGCTACTCCTAGGAGATGTTGCTGAGCCAGAAGGTGGCTGACAAACTGGGAGTAGACGGTGAAGGCAGCGCTGACAGTCACTCTGGACCCCACGCCTTCACTCCAGTGCCCATTCACAGGGAGAGCGGCGTCACGTGCCCCCGGGGAAGCCCCATCTCCATCTGCTGCTTTCCGGTCTCATTAGACCTAATGACCTCCCATCCTTCATTCTCATTTCAATAAAGGAAGTGCCTTGCAAAGGGAAGAGGGTCTGCAGAGAGCACCATCAGCAACAAAAGCCATAATGACCATTTCCTAAGACAATTTTGTTCTGTGCAGGAGCCCTTAGCATCTGGTGCCTGACAATGCTTTGTCCTGAGGTCTAAAATCGCGTGGAAGTCCCTGAAGGTCTTAGACAGAGGTGTGCCCCATGCACGTCTCCCGCAGGAAAGAGGGAGGCGCTCTCCAGAGATTAGAAACAACTGTAGTAACATTTCACGGCCTCTGACATAGACCCACCACCATGGCAACATCTATGAACCACAAGTACCAGTTATCGCGAGGAGACAAAGGGTGCCCCTCAACCAGATGGCTTCTGCCTTCACAACCCCAAGATCTCGGTACAGCATTGCTCAGTAACTGGAGCCGCCTTACCAGGGCCCGTCACGAAAGTGAAATAACACCTCTGTTTTGGTTCGGAGCCTAGAAAGGAATGTCATTTATCCGTCAACAGTTCTCCAACGGAGACAAGGTTTTCTTTTCTTTTCTTTTTTTTCCTGTCTGTATCTGGTGAAGTATGATCCATGCCTGTGTATGGTATGAGATGACATTTATATGGGCACAGTGTGGTCTGATATGTATATAATGTGTTCTAGCATGTATAGAGGTGTGTGGTATTTTCTGTGTATATGTTATGCTTCATGAATGGGCACGGCATGATGCATGTATGTGGTGTGTTATCATGTATGAGTATGGTGCAATGCGTATGTGAGCATGCTCAAATGAGGGGTATGTATGGTATGATATATAGTGAAGTTTGCTATGCATGTTAAATAGTATGATTATGTGTGTGGTGTAATATGACTATGTATGTGGTGAGGTATGACACGTATATGTATATGAATGGTATGGCATGTTATGTGTATTAAGTATGGTACTATATGATGTGTATACATGTTAGACACACATGAGTTTTTAAAGATTTATTTTCTTTCATTTAATGTGTATGAATGTTTTACCTGCATGTACAAATGTGTACAATGCACATGCAGAAACCTTCAGAAGCCAGAAGATGCTGTTAGATCCCCTGGAAATGGATTTATACATGGCTATGAGCTGACTGTGGGTGCTGGGAACTGAACCCAGGTCCTCTGGAAGAGCCCCTAATGCTCCTAACTATTGAGCCATCTCGCTGGCCCTGCCCATGCATTTCTGAAAAGGAGCAGGCAGCATGGAGTTTATCAGCATGATAACTGTGTAATTAAAAAAAGAACAGAAGTTATAGTCCAGTATTTCCATATGGATAACACAGGTCCTCTTGGACTTTAAACACTCACTGAAGTTAGATTTCCTTGAACACTCTGGTCCACAGTGTGCTGTTTTGACAGCACCTAACTGAGATGAGGGGGACCAGTCCTAAGTCACTTCCTAGAATTCAGCTTCGACTCATTGTGGCTACATAATCTTCTGGAATTGAGGTGTATCCATGCTCAGGGGAATGTTGGTAGGATTTTATGTCTATTTCAATCAAAAGCTGACTTGTCAAGTAAAACTTCAAGTCGAAAGCTCTAGATACACCAGAAGAAGCCAAACCATTGGTTCCCTGGCAGGATTTCCCACCTTGACTGACATCCAGGGAGAGAGTTCTTGGCTCCATAACAGTCCGTGTCAATCAAAGGGAAGCCATGCCTCTGAGCAGACTTCACCGGCATCCGCAAGGTAAGGAAGACTTACAGAGCGCTGATGAGAAGAACACCACACCGCGAATTAAACATTAAAATATTATTCTAAACCATGAATCAAAATCACCGGCCCTGCACACCAAATCCAGGCAAGGAATGTGAAATTGACTTAAATGTCTCCATTTCTGTTTGGTTTGGACACTGCTGTGTTATCATAGTTTTGCTGTTGTTAATATTATGTCAACACTTTCATTCTAGGCCTCAATCTCCAAGACTTGTAAATGAACTGTAAACCTTACAAACGGATTTAATGTTCAAATTTAGGACTTTAAGTCCCTAGGAAAGCCAGGAGAAAGGAAAGTTACAGGTGTGCGTGTGCGTGCATGTGTTTATTGTTCGAAATTATGCTAGAATCTGGATCATCGAATTAGAACTCTACTTGTTCCTGAGGGAGACCCCCCAAACACTGGTTGAACGATTCAGTTCTTTGGAAATGTTTCTGTGGTTACCGGTTCTAGTTTGAGAACACCATTTCAATATTATTTGATAGGGATATATATCTGCATGATTCAGCTAATACAAGAAAGAGTGCTTGGGGTCTACCCACCTGCAAAGGGTATTTTTCTATGTAGACTACAGCAGCACCCTAACATTTGGCTTCTAAGACAGTGCCCACGTTTTATGGCGTGCGAGGATGCCATGACATGTGTGAAAGTTAGCTTTGGGTTCTCATTTGTGACAAATACTACACTCTTTATCTGTGCATTCTTGGGATGGCCACAAATCCCTGCCTACATTGGCCAACTCCGCCACATGCTGCAGGGTGCTGAGAGCAGCCGTGGTATTATGCAGCAGGAACTCTGCTGTCAGGGTTCCAACTCTGAAGGTGGGTCTCAGCCAAGGAAGCCAGGGAAGGATCCAGGTGGCAAGAAGCCCATAGTCACACCCTCTGGGCGGATAGGACACTTCGGGGCTCTAAACTCAACACCCCAACACAGTGGATCAACACACACATCCAGTGGGTATCCAGGACACTCTGGTCACACAGTCTTGTTCCTGGGAACTGGATGTCACAAGGACCCAACAGTCCTGAGTATGGCTTGGCATCCTTTATTTATTTCTTTTTTAAATTTTTCCAATGGGGGGGGGGACAACATCTCACTTATTTACATATACAGCAAAGAGAATGTATTGGATCACAAAGGCTTTCTTTGCCTGTGTGAACCATTGAGTGAGTTGCTCTTGCCATCCGCTGTTCAGCATCAGCAGCCAGGATCCCGGATCTTTTCTGAAGCCCTCACAAAGGTAACACCTTCTGCACACACAGCCCTTTTCTTCCCGAGGTGATTCAGGTGCCCCCAAGGGTTCGCTCTCAATGGGACCACCCCTGGCCAGTGCTGTTTGACCAAGGTTTCTCTGGCTTCCCTGTAGGATGATTTCCCTCACTGGAACCCATGGCATGACTCAAGAGTGACACCTACATCCTCAGAAAACCATCCTGGAACCCCCACCAGGCAAACCAACAGAACCCCTTCCCTTCTGACCAAAGAAAATACTAAATCCACGAAATCACTTAAGCCACCGTTCCAAAGCAAGGGAGACTCAAAATGTTTCATGCAGCGACCTATAAGAAACTCATTTTGTGGGATGTTTCGCATTCCAACCCATGGTTTATTCCCCCATATATCCCCGCCGGTAATATCAACCAGATGTGGCAATGCAGTCTGTGCAGAATTGTAAAAATTACAAGCATATTCTGCAGTTCCAAAGCACTGGACGCTCACAGCTCACTTTTCTTTGCCTCTTAGGAAAAAAAAAAAGATTCAAAACAATTTCCAAGTTGCCAGAATGTTCTCTCGCCTAATCACGTTAGAGATCTCTTCTGTTCGCCCAAAGGACTAAAGGGACTAAACATGCAAAACCCAATTCCTACCTCTGATAAATCTCAGGGAATCTAGAAAGGCCTACTTGCTAGCATTAAGTCTCCAGATTTTTCTCTTTTAATATTTCAAGTCTTCATATCTGAAATCTCTGATAACAAGCATGTGTTCATATATGTTTACGTAAGTAAGTGTGCACACTCCAAGCACCGAATTGTAAAAATTTCACCAAATTGTGGTTTTTCCTCTGTCTTTCTCAGTCTCCAAGCCCTTTTAAGCATGTCTCAACATGGGAGCTACATGATAGGGTGGAGAAACAAAGTATAGGTCAGGTTTACTCCTTGTGATTAAACGCTTAAGGCCTGTTTCACTTCTGTGTAATGGGCATAACAATAGGGCCATTGCAGGATTTTTCTGAGGGACTGGAACGTGCATTTGGTGCATAGCAAAAAGTAGGTACTCAATAGCCGGCTGGTTCCTTTTTTCCTGCAAATTTTATAAAATAACAGAGATTATCTTGAATGGGTGTTTCCAAAGACATACTCACAGGTGAGACATTGCTTAGCATGTCTATGTACAAAGTCAAATACCCAGCTCCATTCCAGACCTAACAAGCTAGCTATCCTGGGTGCACAGTGCGGGAGTCAGCAATGAAAGGTGTCTTTCCCGACTGCTAAGAACTAGAGCTTACCCTTGCCAAGCAGAATATATGACTCTGGGCCAGCAGCTTTCTCCTGGTACGCTGTTTGAAAGCAGATTCACAGGTGCCATTTCAGATCCATGGGACTAGAGACCAACTTTCAACAGGATCCCCAGGAATTTAGATGCCCAGGTAAGTTCAAGAAACAGAGACTAGATCAGCGGTTCTCAACTTGTAGACTGTGAAATCCCTTCGGGGAGGGACGGGGGGGGGGGTCAAACTACCCCTTTAAGGGATTGCTTAAGACCATCAGAAAACATAGATTTTTATAATTCATAACAGTAGCAAAATTACAGTTAGGAAGTAGCAATGAAACTATGTTGGGATTACCACAACATGAGGAATTGTACTAAAAGGGTTCAGCGTTAGGAAAGCTGAAAACCACTGGTCTAAACAATGTTTGCTCCTGGTTCTTGTATCATGTGTTATAGAAGTTTATAGGACAATTCAAATATTAGCCTTTTAAATAACTCTATGATGACGTCCAAAGGTTTCTGCGCTCTGCTCGGCAAATTCCTGATGTGAGAAAGGGAACTTTACTTTTCCATGTCTACTCTTCTGGTTTTGGATTAAAGTAAGACACAGATTGAGAACAAGAAAGACAGACAGAGATGGGGGTGAATGTGGGGTCAATGCTTACAAAACAGAAACACCAAGAGTGATGTGATACCCACTGTTATTCATGACCTATCCACACATAGACTGAAGAAAAACATATCTGCAAGCATGTGTCCAGGCATTTCCCAAACCAAACACATGAACCTACTTCCTACAATGTGGGACTTGGTGGGCGGAGCAGAGATGGGACTTTCGTGTCCATGTTCCTTGAGCTCTGCTTGGCCATGATCTCCGAGAACATGACCTTATGCCCTGCAACTCCCACCTCAAGAGCCCGTAGGACATATCAAAGACCATACTCCATCCAGTCTTCTCTAGGCATGACACCGCATCCCAGAGAGGAAACGCAGCAGCGAGGACCACCCAGGTCTCTGTGCTCCTGGCTCCAGGCAGGCGCCGATGCCTGCAGCCTCACCATCCCCATGGGTTGGCTTCCCACCATCATACTGTCATTTTACCACATCAGATAGGAAGCCTCCTGGAAAGCTGGCTAGCGTGGCTTTTGTTTTCTCCAGTGGGTTTTTGCTTTTACAGCGCTGTTTCACATCGCCGCAGAGTTTTATAGAGACACATACTGCATGTAGTTATGTTTGAAAGCCGAATGAGAAATCGAAAGAGAGAGGCGGTTGCAGAGGGCTGCGTGAGCTGCAGAGGGTACCGCAGAGGTGCAAGGCTCCAGTCAGACAGCAAGGCAGGGCTCAGGTAGAGCCTCTGAATGATTCAGGCATCTGGCGTCGCCCTTATTAACCTCTCCAGACGACAGTACAGATGGTCTGGTTAGGATCTGAAATTAATGAAGCTTGGGTCTGCATGCTGGATTTGAAAGCTATTGGCAACATGACACAAGAAGCGGTTTGTTTACCTCTAAAATGTGTCACTGGTGCATCTATGTCTTCAAGATGAAATCTAGAAAGAACCTCTGACCTACTGACTTTGCAAAAACTCCCTTAATACCACAGTGGGTTGACCTATGCCCTCCACCTCTCAAGTTCATGTGTTGAACGATGCTCTAAGGCCCAGGACCTCAGAGTGCAGCTGTGTATAGACTCTAGATCTTTACTGAAAATGGAGCCATGTGGGTAGAGCTTGCATTTGGTGTGACTCATGTCCTGCCTAATAAGGACAAGGAGACCGATGTCCTTGTAAAGACGAGGACATGCATACTCAGAGGAGCATGGGGACGACCTTCGGCAACCAAAGACAGAGCCTGACTGCCACCTTGAGTTTCAGACTCCAGAACTACATGGTTTCTGTAGCTAAAGCCACTTGGTCTGTTGCACTTGCTATGGCAGGCCCAGAAGACTGAGCATGGCGAACCCCAGTGTGAAGCTGACATCTGAGATGCAGAGGGTCACTCATCCAAGGTCATCAGAAGGTGGGATTCAAAGCTAGGTCTGGAAGGCCCTAGGTCCCTCTTCTTTTCTCTGGTAATTGAGCTGCCTCAAAGAGACAGAACTCATTGCGGAATACAGCTTCCAGTTAGTGTGGGGATCTAGAGTGGATCTAAACAAGACAGATAATGAAACAGAACACAAACAGAGCCCCAACAGAGGAACACCCCAGAGGCACTTCAGCACAGGAAGCACCTGGAGATGGATGCCTCCTGGCCTTTCTCGCAGACAGCAATGTCACTTAGCCACAGCAGAAGCCCAGAGACTCAGAGAGTGGTTCACTGGCCACTTGCGGACTGTTTTCAGCTGCCTGGGGATTAACTTTGCAAGCCTCTTGCCAATCCATTGCTCCAAGTGAGTGACAATGGGCTTAACCCCGGTGTCATGTTTTCAAAGCTGTCAAACACCTCACTGAACTAAGAGGAGAGTAATCAGATTCCCAGCCATACCAGCACAACTGCTAATGTGGCTACCCACTACCTAGTCCTCCAGGAATGCACTGGCCATGGATCCAGGCCAGGTGACCCAGCCGTGCTCAAACTCCAGTGGCAAGGCCAACCCCTCACCTTGTTCAATGCTGTGCCATCTGGGAAAATTCAGCTCTTTGAATCACTGTTTTCGCCCTGCTTTCCACTCCTTCAAAAGAATTTAGGGCAATATTACCTCTTTAGCATTTCATAGCCCCAAAGTCTACCCCACCTCGCCTGTGTGTAGCTAAAAGCAAAGGCTGAAAGTGCAGGTGGGAATGAGAGATCAATAGCTTGCAGGTAGTAAAACAAGCCACGGGCCATCCTGTCCTCTCTGCCTAATAGAAATATGAGCAGGGAGACAAAGTAGCATGCCTAGGACACACAGTTTGTGAGCAGCAGAACCAAGAGGAGCTGGGTCTTCCCAAGCCAGGCATCTTGCTTATCCAGCCCCCTGCTATGCTGGAGTCTGGACTGTTTGCTAGATGCAGAGGTCTAGCACACCACAGAGTCCAAAGCACAGCATGCTCACTGCCCATTCACTAGCTGACGGGAGCTGACTGCAGTCTTTACTGAGCAATTACTATGTGCCGTATTCAATACTTCTGGTATCCATTTATCCTCACAACGCCCCCAGAGACATTGGTGAATTACTATCTACCTTTCTGATGATGATCTAAGACTGGCAGGGGGAAGCAATTGTTCTCAAAGTGCATACGGACAACCTTTAGCTCTTTTCCCTTATCACCTCCTAGTCTCAGATCATTGGAAATCCCAGAAAAAGCAGAAGCATTGTTCCCACTCTTGGTCCTTCTGTTAGGATGCAAAGAGCTCAGACCTTGCTGGCATTGTGCACACTGCAGCAGTGGGGGATACCTGGGACATGTCCATTATACTTGAGAACAGACGTGGGAGAACACAGGCTTCGAGAGGTTACACCCCAATCAGAGGGTACTACATCTGAGAGCAGAAAGGGGACAGTGACCAGCAAAGGCCCGGGAGGAACACTAGGACTTGTGACAGGTCCATCGTAGTCCTGAGACACAACTGAGAATAATGTCCACTCCACAGTTGGCCAGACAGTGTGGGATGGTGGAAAATGTAAGATAAGGACTTGGCGGAATCACATGTGTCCTGGGACTCTGGCCTAGTCAGCGTTACTATTGCTATAATGAAACACCATGAACAAAAAGCAAGTTCAAGAGGAAAGGGTTTAGTCGGCTTATGCTGCCCCACCACTGTTTATCAATGAAGGAAGTCAGGACAGGGACTCAAGCATGGCAGGAGCCTGGAGGCAGGAGCTGATGCAGAGTCCATGCAGGGGTGTTGCTTACTGGCTTGCTCCCCGTGGCTTGTTCAGCCTGATTTCTTATAGGACCCAGGACCACCAGCCCAGGACTGATACCACCCAGAGAGGGCTGGGCCCTCCCCACCAATCACTAATTAAAAAAATGGCATTCAGCGGGATCTTTGGAGGTATTTTTCTCATTGCGGGTCCCTCGTTTTAAGTCGCTCCAGCTTGAGTCAAGTTGACATAAAACTATCCTGCACGGGCCCTATTCACTGTTCTTCCTCTTTCTCTTTGTCTCCTCAATGTGAGGTTATACTCTTCCACGTGTTCTACACATGGCTCCCTGACCCCTCACAGGTCAAAAACAACGAGGCCGCTCTGTCCTGGATTAGAACCTCCAAGGCTGAGCTTCAAGAGACCTTCTTTTCTAAGTTAATGATGCCAATCTGTCGCCACAGGGATGGAAATCTAGCATACTTTCCACTTTCCGGGGTTTAGAAGCTGATTTGACATTGGTTTGCGGGCAATATCGGTGTGAAGACTGAAGCTGAACGCTGAAGCCAAGCTCTCAGGAGGGGCTACCCCTTAGATCTATGGGATTTATGAAGCAGTAATTTGACCTCGCTGTGCTTTACTTTCCCATGCAATGGGGAGAGCAGCGGGCTTAGGAACACACACTCTGAGGAGATGGAGAAAAGCAGCCTCTGGATTGGATCTATCCAGAGTTAGATCTGGATTCTGCCCGAACTTTGTCAGGCAAGCTCATCAACCCCTCTGAGCCTCTGCTTCACTCTCACAGAACAGCACTAAGCACGGTATGAATCCCCACACCTACCCTGCAGAGTTGTCAGGACAACCGAATGATTTCACAGATGTAAAGTGCGCAGAACAGCACCTGGCACCCAGCGCTTCCCGTTGCTATTATCCTATCGCATCACTGCAAGAATCTCAAGCACTCCCTGAAAGCAGTGTGGAGCAGATGCGCAATAAACTTGTTGACACCTATTGTTAAAGACCGGCATTCCTCACTGCATCTCCTCAAACCACCACCTTCTGTGGGGAACCTGCTGTCCAAACAAATTGGATGGATGTGCGGCCACACTTGGTTTGATCAGAGGACACTGCCCCATGAGCAGTGATCATGCTTAGACAATCCCTGAGAGCGAACTGCGGAGCCAAACTCCCCTCAGTGCTTCTCCACCAGACTCTTCACAGGGCTCCCTGGGCTGCAAAGTCAGTGTACCGTGGGTTTTTACTTTGATATCATGTTCGGTGTTCCAAGGGATGCAACATGAAATCCTCATGGTACCGCCTTGGTCCTGCCCCCAGCTGGTCTTTACTACTACTGGACTCCTCAGTTACACAGACTGATACATTTCCTCTGGGTTCAGATGCCTCTATTCTCACTTCCGGACATCATTCGTTAGACGTATCATTAATAGAGCACACAGGCCATCGGTAGCTATTGCTTCTCTTTTTCATCTGCACTTCAAATCCATCTTCCTATACCACCACGGCCTTTCCAGAAGATACATGTTATGGTTTGAACGTGAAATGTCCTCCATTGACATGGAGATTTAAACAGTCTCAACTGGTGGTGCTGTTTCAGAAGGCCCTGGAACGGTTAGGAGGTGGAGCTTCTCTGGAGGAAGTGAGTCACTGGGGTCGGGCAGGAACTGAGGTTTTGATAGCATAGCCCGCTTTCCTGTCTGCTGCCTACTTCAGAACTGTGGATGCCACAGGATCAGCAGCCCCCTTGTTTCTTCCCCCATCATGAAGGAGCGTGTCCCTTTAAACTGTAAGTCAAAAGAAGCCTTTCCTTTAAGTTGCTCTTTGTCAGGTATTTAGTCACAGGGACAAGAAGAGTCAACCTACTAAAAAAATGAAAGACTTGAGGTTGGAGAGTTAGGTGGATCTGCGAGGAACTAAGAAGGACAGTTGCTGAGTATGGTCAAACACACTGGAGGCATTTATGAAATTCTCAAAGAATTTATAAAAACATCCTTAGAGTAAACACTGGCCATGAAGATAATAACAAGAGCGAAGCCCAGAAGTGCTGCTATCTTGTATGTCCTGCTACAGATCAGTTAGCTGCACGGTCCATGCCAAGCCTGCCTCCCCAGGGAACTGACGTGTGGTGTCTCCTGGGAGGCAGAGCTCTTTTCTAACAGGGCTGACGGCATATGTATACACACCCATGATTGCACATTTATTGATTTTCTAATTTGTACCCTGCTTACTTCCAAAAAGGCCCTGGAGTGGCTGACAAAATAAGACAAAGACATAATGGGGCCATTAAGAAAAATCAAAGATCAAGCCCAAAGAGAAAAAGCGATGGCTGATTAGCACTCCAACCTGGGTTAATATAGTTGCTTCGATTTAAAATATATTTATATATATTTAGCTCTCAGCCTTTGGCAGTCAGTCAGAATATGTCAGGATTGGGCAAAGAGCGAGCTAAGTATCCTTCACAGCTTCTGCTCAGAGCAAAAGGGATGGGCTCCAACAGGCAACGGAAGAAAGTACACTGAATGAATGAATGAATGAATGAATGGTAAATAAAAGAGTCAAACCTCTCAAAGAAACCCTCTTGTATCCTTGGACCCATATCACTCATCTACCTACTCAGCCAGCCATCATTGTCTCAGTGCCTATCTGTGCCAGTCTTTGCGCCTGGCCAAGGACTCCCAGAAGGATGATCACCAAATGGGTCGAACACTGTGCCTGCCTTCATGGCTCCAATTCTCTGGCGGGAGGCAAATGTTTGGTATAATGTATCTCAATGCCCACTGCAACTAGAATGCTCCCCTGCTCCCAAAGCTGAGGCTGTAAAAACAACAACTAGAGAGGCAGCTATAGGTAAGTTGGTCCTTCACCTATCCCATTATGCTCAACCCTAGGAAAGATACGATTACACTATTTTCTCACTGGGTGCTCGTGGTTCCCCTGAGCAGCTGGGAGAAGGGACAAGAGGCAGTTCCGTTTACTATGAAGACAGGCACAGGAAAGAGGCTCTCCAAACTCTTAGAAAGGGGCCATTAGGACAAAACCAGTGAGTTCCAGCTCCGGGTCTTACAGCCAGCATTGCAGACACTGGTTAACAACACCAGAAACTTCTCTGTCTGGCTCAAGACTCTTGGCACAAAACAGGCATTGCCTGGTGGCTTTAGGGAGACTCTGTGAATATAGGGAAACTACCTAGCTGAACTTAAACCAATAGAGTTCTCCTATCCCGATTCCACTCTGTCAAAGTCCTCAGCAGCTGCAGCCACCAGAGCCTTCTTCCACCCAGATACCAATGCTGAGATCCCAGGAGAACAGCATATACCTGCATGACTTGGTAAGAGTGGGATGATAAGCAGCAATGAAGTCCTCGAGGGGACACATGGCTACTCGGGGCACACTGAGTGAGTCTCTGATAGTTCCTCCTCTTGGTGGGAAATCCTAGAGAGAAAACTACCACCACTGAGCGTGCACAAAGCTTCCTGGTTGGAATTCCTAACACATGTAATACATTCCTATGTGGCATGCCCTTCTGTATGCTGTGAATATGTTTTATTACCATTGGCTAATAAAGAAGATGATTTGATCAACAGTCAGGCAGAATAGAGCCAAGTGGGAAATCCAAGCAAAGATACAGGGATAAAGAAGGCAGAGTCAGGGAGACTCCAGCAGCTGCCAGAGAAGCAAGATGTGAAGTAATAAGCCATGAATGTCGTAGTAAAATACAGACTAACAGAAAAGGGCTAATCTAAGTTATAAGAGCTAGTTAATAATAAACCTGAGCTAATATGCTAAGCTGTTTATAATTAATATTAAGCCTTAGAGTGGTTATTCAGGAACTGGCGGGGGGGGGGGGGCAGGGAGAAACCTCCAGTTACAACATCCACTAATTACATAGTATTTCCATTCGGTTAAGAATGACAAGTCTAAGAAATGACTTAAGGTATAGGGGAAGGTGTGCATAGATATTCAGATACAAATATCTGCTAATTTTATACAAGGACACAGTCAGCTGAGAATTTAGTTACCTGTTAGACTGCGGATCAACGCTCCAAGGATACTGAGTGAGGACGGTATAGGGAACGGCTTGTGAAAAATTAGGACGGTTTGTGGCGGATCCACTGCTTATTTAGTTTGGTTAGGTGACCAGGCTATGCGTTTCCTTGGGCTATGTGTCCATCCAGGTGGATATAGATCGGAGGCAGGGAAAGGGAGGTCATTTCCTTTCTTACTTTTAGGAAAGTAACTAGGTGAACAAGAGAACCAAAAACAGGGGGTGCACTCAAAGAAGAGGCCACTGACAAGCACAGATCTGTCCTGAAGAAATCCAACAGGACCACTGATCTTCTGAATGCCAGCCCAGGCCCATTCCTCTTGCTCTTTGCAAATGTATTTGTATGCATAGGGTGTGTGTGTGCATGTGTTTATATGCACGCACATACATAAGTATGTATTTCTAATTCAGGACTTAAGTGCACACAGTGACATGTGTTTCCTATTTTCCAGTTTATTCCAGTCTACAGGCACGGTTTGATTGCATAAGTAGGCATTAAACCCAGCCATGGGGAAGGAGTCTGGTGGCTATAACATGGGAGCCGCCCCAGTCATGTTAGTGTCTTCTCAGTCAGACTATGACTCTGCTTGTCAGACACTGTGCTGTTCCATTCAGAGCACCCTTGGGCAGCACAGTTCACCTGTCATCCACGCCAGCAGAGTTTCAAGTTCACTGGCAATAACTAGCATTTGCAGAGAACACCATAAGCCATGAGTCATGGTCTCTACCACAGTCTGCACCTCAAGCTCCCAAGCTTCTAGGCTGTCACAATGAATATATGCACCCAAACGATTTTGGAAAATAATGTGCAAATCAAATTTTCTTTATTTTTCCATCAAACCATAAACCTGAAGACCCAGAGTTCCTGGACTGTCAATGGCAAGAAGTAAGCCATGGGCAGGGACTGCTGCAGTCGGCAAGGCAGTCAGTTTAGTGACTTGATATTAAGAATACACACAGGCAGCTTCTGATGAATAGTCACCCCAACCCCTCTCGGGGAAATTCCATGCAGTAAGTTCAGACCCAATGGAAGACCTTCCTTCCCCTTGCAAGGGAAAAAGAAAATCCATCACCACACACTGTTAGCCTCCACTGGTCAATAAAGCCACCCGGCTCTGACAAAAGGAGCTAGAAGGCAGACTCTGCTCTGAGGCTCCACACGGCACTGGTGACACACCCCACAAAAACCACAGTGTCCATGAGACCGAAGCCAGGTGAGACGCAAGGTAGAGAATACACATGAACGCTACTCACAGTCTGGTGAGCTTCGGTGTGCTCTGGAAAAGCAATTCTGGAAGGACCTGGAGCTTGTTCTTGTTCAGGCGTCTGGGGAGGAAAAGATGAATGAAAAGATGTCAAAAAGGTGTCGAGCACAGACAGCACACACACACACAGAGAGAGAGAGAGAGAGAGAGAGAGAGAGAGAGAGAGAGAGAGGGAGAAAGACGACATTGCTTTGATCAATCGATTCATCCCCAGAAAGAGACTTTCTAGATCTTTCAGCATGGTATGC
Source organism: Microtus oregoni (assembly GCF_018167655.1). Lineage (NCBI taxonomy): Eukaryota > Metazoa > Chordata > Mammalia > Rodentia > Cricetidae > Microtus > Microtus oregoni. The sequence continues at coordinate 13,149,620 of NW_024543086.1, forward strand.
TCGACACACATAAGGCGTATATGCCATTATAACAGAGTTTGTAGTCAGGCTGGAGATAGAAATCCATGTCAGTCATGGGTGCAAACCGAGCACACCGGCTGCCTCCCCTCCTCAGTCGCGAGTCTAGGACAGACATCACTCAATGGTGACAACCTTCTTTCCCGTGGACTCCAGTCAACACTTTTGAGCTTTTCATAGCATGAATTAAATATCAGAGAAAATGTACCAAGTCTTAAATAATAGTGGGGATGGAGCAGATGGTAGTTGCCATAGGAACAGAAAAGAGGGCAAGTCGGATCAGTATGGATTGAGGGACCCAGAACCAATCTCTGCCATGGGGGGCACAGCAGGGCTGCACTGTGACATTCAAGGGTCTTTGACCCTTTGGCCTTTGCTGGGCTGCTTTATCCATAAGATATTTTTACGCATTATATCTGTCCAAGTATAAAAATAAGTGTGTTATACATTTACTAAAAGGCATTTATTTCAACCTAAAAGTTTATTTTCTTCTGAGCTAAAAGCAATTAAGATATATTTATGGGATATGACAGCATGTGGGTTTTCATTACTGCAGCTAATCGAGAAACTGGCCCCAATTAGGGGCCCAAACTCTGGGTAAAAAGTATGGCTTGCCGTTAAACTCAGTCATATAGAGATGTCTATACTGGGCAACTGCTAACAGAGCTTTAAGATCAGAACCTGACAAGCTCATGCTTGGTTCTCCGGGTGTCAGGGCTAGTTGGAGATTGTGTAGAACCTTTAGAGGGCTGGGGTCTGGCTGGCAGAAATATATGATTAAGGAAAGAGCCTCTGGAGGTTCCAATATTCTCCCTGTTCTCTGGTCCACCGATCGCACATTCCTCCCTCCTACCATCGAGTGAGCTTCTCCGAGACCATGCCTTTCCTGCCATGATGAATTGAAACTCTGAAAGAGCCAAATTAAAAACAAAAAAACAAAAAACCTTCCTTCCTTATCCAAGTCAGGAATTGTGGTCACCGTGGCTCAAAACTGATGAACAAAGAAAACAGTCCAGTGTCTCCTGAAAACCCAAGGTAGAGGTTCCCAAGGGACACTAAGCCTCTGTTGTGATATTGATGAGGGCTGCTTTCTTGAGGTAATCCAGCCAGAGGGGACTCTGTCCCTAGCTATTTCCATGCTGGTTTGCATTGCAACTTTTCACAGAGGCTGAAGGCAGTTTCAGGGAACAGCTGTTACCCCCATGTTAGAGCTAGGCAAACTGAGGAGAAAGCCAGGATTTGCACCGAGCTTCTCAGCAGTGAAGTCTAAGCCCGGTTCTTCCCCTACGTGTACTCCAAGACAACGTGACTCTGTAAGGGAGACTTGCCTACTACTCTCTTCTCCCATCCTATAGACAAACGCTGCAGGGAAACCAGGGACTCGAAGGAGGTCAGAAAGGGCCAAGCATGAAGGAGAAAAGCATTTACAATGTCGCCTGATAAGTGTCTTTCAAAAAACACACAACTGGACCCTGACAAAGTTTGTGCCACATGGGTGGGACCAGGGAAAGTGCTGAGGAGGCTTCTGATCAGTGTGAAGTTGGAACAAAAAGGGTGTAAATATGGACAAAAAACGTTCTCACCCCCGGCCTCCCTCTACAGTGGTCTCACTCCAGTACCTGTGATCTTTATTCTAATTGTTTACAAATGATGCTAAAATCATACAACATGAGGTTAGCTGTCTTCTCCGTTTCTAAGCACACAGTTCAGAGACATGGGGCACAGTAGTGTGGACTGTATCCTTCTGGTTGTACGACTAATCTCTAGGATTTATTCGTCACACACAGCTGAGTCTATCCATTAAACAGCTCCCCAGTTTTCCCTTTTAACAGACTGTGATAGATACCATTCTACAGTCTGTCTCCATGAGTTTGCTTCTTTCTGCTTTAAAAAAAAAAATCACTTCTGCTATCTTCTTTGCACAATCCTGCCATGAAACTGGGAAGCCCAAGGCTGAGAAAACCAGCCCCCTGCTTAGAGTAAGTAATTCCTATGTGGTTAGTGATAAGTCCTTTAATAGGACACAGAAGTCACTGGTCCCATAGAAAGCACGGTGTTAGGACTGGGGCTGACCAGTACTGGGTTCAGGTTTGATTGATTATATTCTCACTGTAGATCTGAGGACAAGTTACTGAATCCTTTGACCCTTGGTTTTCCAGCTGCAGAATAACTCTACTCCTGTGTGTTCCAGGGAGAACCGGCCTGCTGCACGTGGACGGGCTGGATGCCACATGATGGCACGATTGAGAATGGCTGATCCCACCTGCTGCCCTGCATACCAAGTGTTGTGCTTCAGGCTGCCCTGGCAGAATCTCACGGCGGAGCTTAAGGCCTGGGTTGTTATTGTCCCCGTCTCTTACATAATGGATTCAAAGCCAGTGATGCAGGCCAGGCGGAGGCCACAGCATCTCTCAGGGGTGCCGTAGCAGGATCTGGACAGTCAGCTGGCTTCAGGTCCTGAACCAGAGCGCTCAAAGCCTCCACAGAACAAAAGGGCCTGGCCCTTTCCCTTGCCTCACTTTTCATTCTGTTTCTTTTCATCTAGGATGGCATGGCCACTTCCTCCACCCTCACCAGACACTGACCTGCTCGGAGTACACGGCCCTGCCTGAAAAGGACTCTCTTGGAGGCCTTTCAGGCAAGAACTGGGTCTTGCTTTCGGTCTGTCTGAAACCACCCTTGTCGTCACAGCTGCATGAAGTCTGCTAAGAATTCCATCCAGACACCCAGCACTCAGGTCTAGGCAAAACCCCTGAAGTCCAGCCCTCTGCCTCTTACAGCGGTGAGCAGGGTGCACAGTGTGCTAAAAGCCCTAGACAGAGCCCAGAGCTACAGCTAAAAATAAAGCCAGTTTGACTCTGAGGCTCCCAAAAGGGAAGGAATAGTTTTCATTTCTTTGCCGGTATTTACGGCTGGGCAAAAATAAAAACACAACCTAATTTAGCCAACTGTGCTCTCCCGGCTGCTTCTCAACCCCTGAATGAGGATTCCTGGCGGCCAGGCTGGGCTCGGATCCCAGTAGCCCCAAGGCCTTTCCACTGCCACTTGGTTGGGTCACACGCCAGTTCTCCATATCAGGAGCATAATATTATACCTCCAGGTCACTTTATGCCTTATTCACTTTTCCTTGGTGAAACAATGGACCAAAGGTCTTCCTCTAAAAGCTCTCTGTAGGAGTGATAGCTTGGTTCGAAAGAAAGTGAAACTTCAAGCAAGGAGGCCACTTATCAGACTTCTTGAGTATCGAAGGGAGAGAAACAAGCTGTTCTCCAGAAAGTTGCAGATGGTGGCTGTTGGCTTAGGTGCTTTGATGCCACCTGCTTCGATGACTCTGGCACTGGAGGTGGCAATCTCTAGTCACAGTTTGAGCTAAAATGAACTATGGTCTGAACGTGGAGCTCAATGGACATGACACAACCAACAAGGATGCAGGAGGGCAGCAGGAGGCTGCCAGGTCAAGCTAGCACAGGGCTCATGCATGTGTCCCCTTTTCTTCTATGATCAGAGGCACCTCTAAACTTCCCTATGGATCAAAGCCAAAAGCCCACTGGTTGCTGAGTTGCAGTCACAGTTTCGACGTCAACTGTGAATCTTTAAGAAGCACAGTCTTGGTTTTGTGTGGTTGTTGAAGACCTTGATGCATTCAACATATGACCAGTTTTGACCCCTGTTGAACTGATCCATTTCAGTCAGCCACATACCCATCCATCTATCTGTCCATTTAACTATTCATCTACCCAACTACTCATTCATCAACATCATCATCACCACCACCATCATCATCATCGTCATCACCATCATCACCAACATGATCATCATCATCATCACCACCATCATCATCATCATCATCATCATCACCATTATCACCACCACCACCACCATCATCATCATCATCACCATCATCATCATCTATCCATTGTTTCCTATGCCCTCGCATCTTTTCAGTTCTTTTTTAATATTTTCTTCTGCATGGGGTTTTGTTTTGGTTTGGTTTGTTTTCATATTTCTGAGATAGGGTTTCTCTCAGTAGTCCTGGCTGTCCAGGAACTCCCTCTGTAGACCTGGTTGGCCGTAAACTCAGAGCACTGCCTCCCAAGTGCTGGAATTAAAGGCAGGCACCACCACTGCCCAGCTTCCAGTTCTTTTTGAATAAGATCATGAAAAGATGAGTAAGACACAGTCCCTTCTCCAAGATGACCATATGCTGTTAGGGGAGACAGATATGAAACAAAATTACTCTATGATCTTGTAAACATAGGTGTTAAAGGAACATGGAGGAGGAGCTGCTAATCCAGTCCCGGTTAAAGGAAGGGATCCAAACAAAGCGAGTTTGAGTTCAAACTGGAAGGATGAACGGAAGACTCTTCAGGAGCCATGAACAAAGAATTCTAGGTTTAGATGTGCATTCCTTTAGATGCCAGGATTCTGTGGGACATTGGGGGGCAGTCCTGTACTGATTTTTGTGAGGAAGTTGGGGGTGATGTATGTAAAATAATTAGCAACTGGAGAACTGGGCAAGGAAGTGGTCATCCGGTTAGAAGGAGGTGACACTGCCATTAAGGGGAGGCAGTGAGGAAAGTTCTGGAGTGAAGCACGGGCTTAGTTAGCAATCATCAAAAACTGATGCGGAGCCAGATGGCAGGTGTAATCAACAGGGGTTTGGGAAGGAACGGTGTGAACAGGCTGAGGGATTGGCAGCAATGGATGGAGTGAAAGGGGCCTCCTGAGATCAAGCTTGGGTAACTGACCATTCGAACTCACCAATCGCTAATGACAGGAAGAGAAAAGGGAAGGGCAGAGAACAGAAGGGGATGTGCTACAGTTCAGAACCTCTGCACACATTCTTTCCCTGAATTCCCATAAAAATGTCTGGAGGCCAGGACTCTTGGTAGTGGTGGGAAACACAATGGTTTAAGAAGGATCAGGTCCTTGCCTGTAGCCAAACAGCCAACCTGCTGATATGATCTGAAGGCAGATGCCCGATGCTAAACCTGTAGCTAATGGTGGCAACTTAGCCCTCCATTATATACCGTCTCGATTCAATGCCTAATATGCAAGTCTTATCTTCCCAGGGTGGGAAATATGTCTAACATATTCTTTGTGTCCTAAGGACAAAAAGCAGCAGGCTCACAAGGGACTTAATAAGGGCTTGTTCAATTTGATGCATAAACCAACTGTCAGGAGTGGCCACTTGGGGGAGTCTGAGGAAGTGGATGCCTCCCTCAGCTAGGTATGGGGGAGCATGTTGAGTGGAGAAACCGCTTCCAGAGCCTCAGCTTCCAGACTCAGATGTAAAAGATGAGAAGGGGTCAGGCTCACCAGTTCGCCTCCCTGGGGAAAGGACGGGGTAGGTGACCTCTAGGACCACCCGCAAACCGGCAGGGGGTAGTGGAATGTCCAGGTGTCTTGGGCTAGACCCTGGAGGGAGCAAGCCTGTGTGTGCTGACCCCAAAAGGTCACCAGGACTGCTTGCTTTAGTCACAAGCAGTTATTCTCAGTCCAATGACACTTTCAGAAACAGCCCCCTGTCTATGCAGAAAGCATCAACGCTACTTTGTTCTCCAAGACAGAAAGAGGTGGGGAGGATCCAGAATAGAAAGCCTTAAGGATGACAGAAACCTCTAGGGCAAGGGCAAAAACCCACCAGAGAAGCCTCAGATCTCAGCTTCACACTGGCACCAGCGCCCCCCCCCCCCAGCTCATAGGTGTCACTCTAAGTTGGAGCAAAGATGAAACTTTGGGGAGTTTAGATTAGGGGCGGCTTCCACCAGCTGCTTGCTGTAGCATAGATGATTTGACACCTGTCACACACAGCAAATTCAGTCTATTATCCTGCTTTGTGGAGTTTCCTGATGCAAACTGTCCTTCGCGAACCTACCCAGTATGCAGCCTGACTTTTGACTGGTTAGGGTTTCTGCCACTCACATTCTGGACCAACCCTGTTGGGGGGGGGGGGGCTGGCCAATGGCCTCTACACACAGGGTCACTTGAGTTGAGAGACTGTTGGACTCCCTTTTTAATAGTAGTGGCAGTAGACAGCTTTAGTGATGGATGAGGGCTCTTCCTAATAATAGCAATTATGAACCAATTCAAAATTCACTGCCCTGGTTTAGAAGGAAGTTAACTAACCACCGGCATCCACCGTGTTCAGCATGTGCTCAATGACATTTGGGTTGGCTTCTGCCAATTTTCAAGATTAGTTATTTTTACTTTGCAACTCTCAAGTAACCTAAGAGCAATAAAAAAAAAAACCTTATTTTTCAGATTTCTGAGGAGAATTAACTCTGTTGTAGACTAAATTTCTTTCCCCCAAGCAGTCTTTTCATCATTGAAGTTGTTTATGAGAACTTAAAAGAGATTATTTTAAAAACATAATTTAAAAAAAGAATACAGTTATTGTGTAATAGCAAACCCAAGTCCCTAACATGATACCTGAGAGGGCGAAAGGCAAACAGCTTTGCAGTCTCTCTCTAGGGCTCAAGAAAGAGTAGCAGTTACAGCTACTGTTATTATCATTATCATCAAGGGCTCAGAAGTACAGACTGATTTTTCCATCATGGATGAGTGTATTGGTCAGCAAGACAGTAGCAAATGAACCCCACGATCTCACCACACTAACAATGTACACACTTTTTTTTTTTTTGCACTCGCAAGAGCTCCTTTCCTCTTCTATGATGCAAAAGGGAAAATGCAGTCATCAATACTCCTGGGTCAAGAGAGGGAGGAAGAACCTAAAGGGAGGACACCAGCTCATAACTCTCTGACCCTATAGTGACTCATAAACCTTCTGCTGCTAGCCTATTGGCTGTAACTAATCACGTGACCCAAACTTCATTGCAAAGGGAGCTGGGAATCTACAAGAAGCTGCAGATACCTGGTGTGGACATCTCAAAATAACCAATATTACTTTGTCTTCTTTCTTTGTTAACTCATTCATTAGTTCTTTTTTTGTTTTTTGTTAAAAAAAAAAGATGTTAACATAGAGTGCTTACTATGCACTGAGATATGCCAGACACTTCATATAAAAGGTTCACTTAGTCTTTTAAGCAACTCTTTAGTGCTGATGCACAAGGGAAGTTGGGTAAATTCATGCAACCCAAATCCCGCAATTCATAAATGAGGCTCAAGCAGAGGACTCTTGGACACTCAAGTCTGTGGCATGGACCCTCTGCCATTCTGCATTCAAGATTTTGTTGCTTGGGTAACAGGAGGCTGCTTCAATAATCCCCAAAGGGAACTAGCAACAAGATACAGCTGCCTATGCACGCAGAAGACTCACTTCTAGAAGAAAAGAGGGCCAGGGGAATCACAAAGGCCTGGTTTCTACCTATGAAGCTGCAGTAGAGACCCATAGGCTTTCAGAGAATGAGATGGGCACCAAGAAACCCGTGGCTGCAGCATTGCTACCTCTCAGACAAATGCAGATAAAACAATGCAGATGAAACTGAGGCCGCAGTCAGCAGGAGGCTTTATCAATGACCAAAGCTGAGAGCACTGTGGGTCTGAGGAGATGGCTCAGTAGGGAAAATGCTTGTATAAGCATGAAGACCTGAATTCAGGTCCGTAGCATCCATGTAACAAGGCAAACATAATGGTATATGTCTGTGACCCCACACTGGGGCTGCAGAGAATGGCAGATCCCAGAGGCACTAGTCAGCCAGTCTACCTGAGGAGTAAGCTGCAGGTTATTGTGAGATCCTGTCTCAAAAACAACAAAACGACACTCCTTCACCTTTTCCAAATATAAAGTTAATGAAAGAGAGAGGAAGGCAGTTGACATCCGTCTCTGGCTTTCACGTGTACATGCACGGGTGAGCACGCATGTGCGCACACACGTGCATGCACACAGACACACACACATTTTAAAACAGGAAAGAAGAGATCACTGGACTCTCTGGAAGCCCCAAAAGGTTGTATGTGGAGTTATTATAAGCAGCTAAAGGTTCGGACTCCAGAAAAACACAGATAGAGAGAGCACATATACATTCTTATGAAGACACAGACACACATACACAGGGAGATAAATTCTAGGCAGTCAGGTCACGTGGTAATGGCCCTCAGATCTTCCCAGTGACTTCTGTACTCCACATCTCACAATGGGCCAATGCACTAGGCGGCTTTCCTGGGCTCAGGTCTCTCCTCTGAATCCCTTCTGAGAAACTACCGAGGTGCAGACTGCCCTGCCTCGTGGTACTGAGCAGGCTGCTCCACTCTTTTGAAATGCTCTTCTTCCTGATCCTAGGATGGCAGCTGTGGAGACGGTAAGTGGCCGAGCTCTAGAAATTATCGGGGGGGGGGGGGGCACACCGATGGAGCAGAGGTCATCAGAAGAGAGATGAAGGCAGAATATTAGATACTTTGGAACTTCGATTTCCCAACTGGGGAAGATGGCGAGGAGAGAATGATGGAGGAAGGTCATTAGCTAATAAAGGAACTGCCTTGGCCCATTTGATAGGCCAGCCTTTAGGTGGGTGGAGCAAACAGAACAGAATGCTGGGAAGAAGAAGAGAGCTCAGATGCGAGGCGCTGCTCTCCAGGGCAGACGCGATGAAGCTCCGACCGAGGATGGACGTAGGCTAGAATCTTCCTGGTAAGCGCACCTTGGGGTGCTACACACATTAATAGAAATGGGCCAGGCAGTGCTTAAATGAATACAGTTTGTGTGTTGTTATTTCGGGGCATAAGCTAGCCATGCGGGCAGCCGGGTGCCGGGGACGCAGCCCACTGCTCGTATTACAACAAGAGAAGGGTGGAGACAGGGAGCAGATTTAAATGTGCTCAGTTACATCTGCCTGTGCCTGTCCAAGCATAAATGCTGCATAGATAGCCACATATGCAGATCTGGGTTTGGGGGCTAAGATTCAGAGGGAAAGTGGCATTTAAGGTCATGAATCTGGATTTGGTCTCCAGAGTCGAGGCTGTAAGATGGCAGATGTCTGGGCTCCACCATCGCTCAGGGACTGGATGACAAGGAAACAGGCCCCTGTGGGTTGTGGGGAGAAACACACAGAGCTGTAGGGCCAAGTGAAGACAGAGTTCCAAGGAAGGAAGGGCAGAAAGGGGAGGTCTAGAGAGAAAGGAGGAGAGGACTGGTCTCATCAGTAACGGAGCTCACTGGAGACTTGAGAGCAAGGCTTGGCCCAGAGATGGCCGTGAGCTCTGAGCTGCAGTGGCTCAAGAAAAGAGTGGGAGGAGAAAATAAAGGAATGAAATAACATTAAGACATTTCCTGTGGCAGGTTGACAGGAGGTGATAGAGAACCAAGAAAGAGGTTTGACTGTTTTGTTCTTTTTTCAGATGGGGAAAACAGTGACATGTTTACATGCAAATGGGTATGATCCCAGACAATCAGCTTTATGAGCTGATGCTAATACAGCAGTGATTCTCAACCTGTGTGTCAAGACACTCATCGCATAGCATGCATATCAGATGTTTGCATTACGATTCATAACCCTAGTAAAATTACAGTTATAAAGTAACAATGGGATCATTTTATGGTTGGGGGTCAACACAATATGAGGAACTGTATTAAAGGGTCACAGCATTAGGAAGTTAGAGAGCCATGGATACAGAAGCGGCGGGGACTTTCTCGGAGCTGTGCTAGCTTCACACTCATGACCCTTGCGCCTCATTTCTGAGTGCCGAGAACACAGACACACACCGCCACCACTTGCTGCATGGGGAGAAAGGGAGACTTCTATGTAGGTGATGAGGAAAATTCAGTGCAAAGGGAAGGCCCTGAACTGTGACAGGGCCAAGGGTGGGTCAGCTGGAGCACTAGCAGGGAAGAGAGAGAGAGAGAGAGAGAGAGAGAGAGAGAGGGAGGGAGGGAGGGAGGGAGGGAGGGAGGAACAATAACAAGTAGAGGCTCAGGAGCCTCTGGAAGTCTCTCGCAGCCACTTCTGTTTTCTCCTTGTGAAGAGGAAACCAGATTCCGAGCAGAGATGGAGGAGGGGAAGGAGGTGTTTGATGACTGAGAAGAGAAAGTGAGAAACAGCTGTCTAGGAAGGGGTGGGGGATCGGCGGGCAGCAGCAAATGGCCACTTGTGGCCAGCGATGGAATAGCTGCGATCTGTCCACATAGATGTTTTAGCTTAGTCGCATAAAAGTCCCATTTCTGAAAGAGTACAAACAGCAGCAGATTGGATTTTCCAAGTGAGGATGATAGAGGAAGACAGAGGGACAGGGATTGGAAGGTAGTTCAAATGACAGTAGTGACAGCCATGACACCGGGGCTGGGTGATGGAAGAGAGAGAGGCGGCACAGGGACAAGATAAGAGCCTGTGAATCATGTAGGCCCTCGCAGGGCACTGACAGCATGAGGCCAGGCTTACAAGAGCTGTAGCAGATAACTCAGTTCCACCCTTGCCTCTCCTCCATCAATAGAATCATCAACTGCATGCCTCCTAAGACTGATCTTATCATCCTCTGCCTAGGATCAGGGCGGGGGAGCCCAAAGTGGTGCTGCACACCTTAAATCCCAGCACTCGGGAGGCAGAGGCAGTCAGATCTCTGAGGCTGAGGCCAACCTGGTCTATGGAGCAAGTTCCAGAGCAGCCAGAGCTATGCAGGGAAAGTCTGTCTTGAATAAAAAGCAACAAACAAACAAAAAGATCTGAAAAAGACGGCACTTGGATTCTAAGCCAAGCTCACAATTTAACCTCCCCATGCCTTTGTCTTTTAAAGAACAGGAATCATGACCCCTGCTATCAAATGTTAAATGCCATGAACGCAGGGGTTGTTTATTTTGCACTGGGAATGATTTCTAGCAACTAGCAGGTGCTCGATGCATGCTTGTTGGCTGGTCAGTTGGTTGGCTGGCTGGTGGGCATAACAATGACGTCAAGGGCTGGAGAAATGGCTCTGTCAGTAAAGCCCCTGGTGTGCAAACATGAGGACATGAGTCTGGAGTCCCAGAACCCTCATAAAAGCCAAGCAAGGCTGGCACGTGTCTGTAATCTCGGTGCTAGTGAGGGAAAGACAGGCAGATTCCCTAGGGCTCACTGGCCGGCCCTCGTAGCCACAACCAAGTCACCAGAGGGTCACACTCACAAGACAGATGAAACAATGTCATGCTGGCAAGAGCACACTGAGAGTTTGGAGATACGTTTAAACCTTTTGAATTGTATGGCTGAGCTCAGCGCTTGAACAGGGATTGGGGAGGGGGTGGTTAGGTCTCTGTACCAGATAAGACATTGCCAGGGAGAGGTTTCTAAACAGCAAACAGTGAGAGATGCAGAAGGGGAATGTCAGACAGACCACAGAGGCCTAACGTTGATGTGTGTGTGTGTGTGTGTGTGGGTGTGTGTACGCGTGCGCATGCGTGTACATGCGATGCCTGACCATAAATACAGAAGCATCGTGTTGGGGGCCGCAAAGGGAGACAGAATTCCTTGAACTTAGCACTGCTCTGCAGAAATCTCACTCCACTGAGACCTAAGTGAGCCACGAACAGCCTGTGGTTATGTCAAGTCATTTCTACTAGAAATTAAGAGGAAAACACTTTGGGCAGTTCGAGGAATGTTTTTGCATTGAAAAAAAATCCTTCAAAGAACATGAGAAAGCTGGTCCTACACACGATGACATGTGCACGGGCTGCCACAGACTCCACGTTCTCTCTGGGTTATTCTAGGCCCTTTCTCGGGGGCCTCAAACCCCTTCAACCCACACAGGTAGGAGACTGACAGATGTAAATTGAAAGAGAAATACTATAGCCGGCTGATGTCAGAAAGGGCAGGTGCAACTCAGCAGAAAATTTCCCGAACTGTACTGCTTCAAATGATCCCGTTTGAACCCACTGGTCTTTTCTTTTTGTTCTGAGTAAGTTCAAAGTTAGAAAGGGGGGAGGGGGGCGGGGAAAGCCCTGACAGCCAAGATTCTAACGCTCCTAGATTGTGAATGACAAACTCTTCTTTCGTTTTTCTTCCAAACACTCTCGGCCTCGCAGATCTGTTAATTACGGAGTAAGGCCCTGTGTTTAGCCAGGCGTTTAGAGAGATATCTATGAACCTAGCAACAGGGAAAAATAAAGATCTTAAGGCCTCTAAGGCACGAGCCCAAGAATGCGGAGTAATTATCTGGGACCAAATCTCATCTATAACTAATTAGAGCTTTACTTTCTCGCAGTGTTTCCTCCCTGGGCCAAGTCCAAGAATTTCTCTTATTATTTTATTCCTAGAAAAGGGAAATACCTGGATATTATTAGAAGTACAGGATGGGAAGGGAACCGGGTGAGAAGGGGAAAGGGGCATGGTTATACTGACACCCCACCCCACCCTTTGTCCTGTTTTTCCAGTGTGTTGAAGGGTTTCTCAACCCGCTGGCCGTTCTGTTTGAACAGTTGAAGAGCCCGGCTCACCCTCCTCACCACCATCCCTCTGCTGAGCAGTCCACATCCCAACCACAGCTTCAAGTTCCCATCCAAACTTTTTAGCGTCCCAAACTGAATCCCAGATGTTCACTTAGTGAGAAATAAATGAATGGCCCAAGCTGCGGCCTGTACCAGTGATCCTCATAAATAGATTCCAGGTGTGTTGGCCTCTGAACCACTGTCTCTCCTGCTCTGTTTTACATACCACCTCCACCACCACCACCACCACCACCACCACCACCACCACCTCCTCCTCCTCCACCTCCACCACCACCAACTCCACCACCACCACCTCCTCCTCCTCCACCACCACCACCTCCTCCTCCACCTCCACCACCACCAACTCCACCACCACCACCTCCTCCTCCTCCACCACCACCACCACCTCCTCCTCCTCCACCACCACCACCACCTTCCCCACCACCAACTCCACCACCACCACCTCCTCCTCCTCCTCCTCCACCTCCACCACCACCACCTCCTCCTCCTCCACCACCACCACCACCACCACCACCACCTCCTCCTCCACCACCACCACCACCAACTCCACCACCACCACCTCCTCCTCCTCCACCACCACCACCATCACCTCCTCCACCACCACCACCTCCACCACCACCACCATAAACTATGGAGGTGCCAGAAGATAACTCAGCACCATTCCCTGGAGGGAAGGCTGGTGTGCAATGGGCATAGCTAGCTGTCTCACATAAAATACGTCTTTTCAGTTATGGACAACGGTAAAGGGTTCTCAAAACACGTTATTTGCCTTCAGTCTTCAAACTCATGATGTGTTTTTGTGGTGTTCAAGGCCTGTAAGGGTTTAAAAGGACTAGCCTGTCTAACTGGCAGCACTTCACACTGTTCCCATAGCTACCTCCTGGGTTTGCTGTTTCGTATAATGTGAATGTCTGTGTTCCTCCAAACTCATACACGGAAACCCTAACTTCCAAAGGTGAGGGTATTAGAAGAAGGGGTCTCTGAGAGATTGTTCTTCGTGAGGGTGAAGCACTCATGATTGGATTTGTGTCCTTATTAAAACAGACCAGTCTGGAGGGGGTGACACACACCTATAATGCCAGCACTGGGGAGGCAGAGACAGCTTGGTCTACAGAGCTAGTGCTAGAACAGGCTTCAAAGCTACACAGAAAAACCCTGTCTCGAAAAAGAAAACAAAACAACAAAAAAAAAAAATCCAGACCACAAACAACTAGATGTCACCATCTATGAGCAGAGAGCATGTCCCCTCCAGGCAACTGCCCTGCTGCCTAGCCTTCAGAATGATGAGAAAGAACTTTCTGTGGTTTATAAGTCACTCAGACCATGAGATTCTGTTACAGTCGTCTGGAAGGGCTAATAGGCTATGTAACACATTTTGCTGGAAATGTATCAAGTGCCTATGTTTCATCACACAAACAATGTGGAAAGTAAAAGAGAGAGAGAGAGAGAGATGACAAGATCTACCCTCAGAGAACCTATACCCCCGTTGAAACAGCAAAGCTCAAATCACTCAATTGTATACCAAATAAGAAAGAATGTTTATTGAGTACCTATTCAGTGTCATGCTCTGGGACACCAAATCCAGCAATATTGCTTTCTAAAGGGACTTGCAGTTTTGTGAGAAGAGCAAGGGCACATGTGATGTACGTTAAGAAGGGAATCCAGGAAACTGAGAAATGTCCCATCTATGACCCACGGCCCCATGCATCCCAAGATAAGTATCAATGAGACCCAATAATATAGATGACAACTTTATGTTGTCCAAAAAGACTGGGAATTCCTGCTGATGACTTCATGGAGGAGGCAATATTTGAGTAACATCTGGAAAGGAAAGGAGGGATAAAACAAGACATAGAAAACGGAGAAATAGGAGAGAAGTATGTGAACAAAAACATTAAGATATAATGACCTGTAAAGAAGACCACTTTTATCTACAGAGGGAAAGAAAGGCAAAGAACACTTATGGGCTTAATGAGGAAGATCTTGGAGTACCTGAGACCCAAAATGATAAGATCAACAAATACAGATTACAAGGCAAATTGTAAAATCAGGCAATGGTTTGTACAGTAAAAGCCAAGAAAAAAGGCAAGGCTAACTGGAAGTGAAGGGACTCAGAAAGGAGGCTATTGTTAAAGGAGAGGCAAAGGAACAAACGGTAGTCTTCCTGGCTCAGAGGATGATGGGGAGAAAGCCACACTGAAATGATTTCTGATGACCATACACACATAGTGAGAGGCCTACCATGACCTGAAGAGACCAGACGTGTGATGCCTAGCCTTGGTTGCTAGCGTGACTCCATCTGGTATCAACTAAAACCCAAGGAGCTAGACATGTTTGTGAGTGTTCTTCATTGGATCATCTGAGATGGGAAGACCCAACCTAAATCTAGGCCATCCCTTCCAGTGGTAGTGCACATAAAAAGACCTAGCAGAAGGAGTTCTTGCTTTCTCTCTGCTTGCCCTCACTCTGAATGCCAATTCATCTATCCTGCTGCCTGAAACATTCCTTTGCTGCCATTAGAACCTTTTCCTCATGATTCCAGTGTAGACTGAAGACCAGCTGAGACATCCAGTCATATGGAATGAAAAACTACTGGATTCCTGGCCTTTCCTTTGAGAGACAGCCATTGATAGACTAGCCAGACCACAGCCTGTAAGCCACTCCAGTAAATTTTCTCTGTGTGTCTGTGTGTGAATGAACTCTCTTCGTGTGTGCATGTGTGTGTTTATGTATGCTTACTATTAATATCAGTTCTATTTCTTTAAAGAGCCCTGACTAATACAAGAGGAAGACTAGATGGGTGGGAAGAAGATGAGAAGCCAGGGCCCCGAAATGCAGTGGTCATATCCCTGAAGATTTCAAAGGGCAAGAAACACACACACACTTCTCTGTGCTTACGTGTTTGAAAATGCATACCTTTATCAAAAAGACAAAAAATGAAGCTGACGTAAAGTCAAGTGCCACACAGATCGGCACCATCAATGAAGAAGGTATAGACAATAGTGACATATACAAAATTTTGTGTTGCTTAATGGCTGATCACTGAAGCTTCCTAGATATATGTGAGATGAACAAGCCATATGGTAAAAAGAAACCTGTTGGGATGTGCTGGGAAATGGAGCAACCAAGAATGTCTGGGTTACAGAGGACAGAGAGGACGGACATCAGTGTGTGAGATGTGAGTTAGGATGTGAGTTAAAAGGACCTGAGCTAAGGATGGATGAAGAGAAACATGAGATAAGACAGGATGTGGTAGAACATGAAATGGGAACATGGACACAGAACACTGACATGAAGAAAGGGTCCACTGTTCAGTCCTCCCCCTTCCTCCCTCCCTTAGAATTGTGCACTCAAGGCTTTTTTTCCTATCTGTCTTTTGCATACATATATCCTTGTCTCAGGGATGCTGATATCTGTCATAAAACTTGACTTGGTCAATAGAAGACTGATGTGAGCAGAGGTTTCAAATGTGTTTGTATAACTTGACATGATCTCTTCTCTTTGACATCAGAACATTCCCCTCTCTAGACCTAATCTACAACTTGAACCTCGTGAGGCCAACTGGGACCAACCACACCCAACCAACCCATGACCCATATGCAAGGAAAAAGAACATGCATTTCATAAGCCACTGAAGCTTGGAGGATGCTTGGCTAGAAGGAAGATCAGACCAATTCTAGTATAGGAGAGAAATGGGAGGCGGGGGCGATAGCTGTCTTATGGATTTCTCTTCTATTCTTATCTCCTACATCCCATTTTCCACGAATGGAAAATGCTACAGCAACTGTCCCCAAACCATGTTAAACACATTATTACTTTGCTCGAAATCCCCAGTGACTCTCAGTTCATTCGGAGTAAGGACCAAAATTCTTACCAGGCATCCCAACATGATCTACCTATCTCCATTCCAGAACTCTCCCTACTTTATCTCATCACTCTTGCATGCTGTGACTTTCTGCACCTCCTCTGGGTAACTTCCCTGCTTTCTCTTCCAGGTGGCCAGCATCCCTCTTATATTACAATAGATGGCATCATCACCTCATTCAGAAATCTGCTCAAACTTTCTTTTCTCCAAGGAACCTTCCTTTTCCACTCCATCTTTGACCCACTCCCCTGCTTCACTGGCTATCCAATTATTACAAGTACTATTTCTCATATTCCAGTAGACTGTAAGGTCCACATGGGTATGATATGTTCTATTCTGACTATTATCTTCAGCTTCAAAAATAGTGACCAGAGTGCGGCATAACACAGATCTGATAAATACACGAAACCGTGGTGCATGAAATTCCTATCACAGGACAGTCGGCATAACAGTAAGATAAAGAAAAGGCAAGCAAAAGGTGAAGAAGGTTCCAGGCGGTGGCATCTGCCAAGACATGGAGCATCCATCAAAAGGGAGGAGACAGAGAATGTAGATTGTTCCCCAGTCATGCAGGAGACAGTGGGTGCCCAATGACTGGTCCCAGGTAGGTACTCTCGGAGGTTGTGGTTACAAAAGGTTCTTCCAGAGCCTGAAAGCGGTGAGGGATGGGAAGAAGAGAATCCAGGAATCCCCAAGGAGAAAGTAAGAACAGCCTAGCTAGACTGGGAAACTGAGGAGAGGCTCGTGAGATCACAGGAGTCCGAGAAGAGCCATAAAATCCAATGGGGAAAGGGAGCCAATTTTAGTGGAAGTCAGGATTGGGGGGGGGGGGCGGTAAGTGGATGGGCTTAAGAGCCTATGTAGCACCCAACACTTAATAAGGAATCTTACGTGGTATTAAAGTAGTGGAATGAGGGAACATGCAGCTGGGAAAACATCCAACCAACTTATCCTTGTGACTACCCCACCCTACATCAGGACGGGCATGGTCACCTCCTCTATCATCAGTTCTCCCACATCAGCAGAAGGCTCCACTTCATTCTTTGTGACATTGCCGTCTGCTCCATCGACAGATGCTTGGAGCATGGCCTCTTGCCATGTCTCCAAACCATTCCTCTCTCCTAATTCCACTGTCACACCTGGTCCTGGCTGCTTCTGTATTGCAGAAATGGACTCCACTGGTCTCCTCACCTCCAATCCACTTCTCGGCCTCTCTCTCAACTCTTAAAGTCATACCTTCAATCCTATATTGATAGCCCCCTATAATTATGTTAATTTCCTCCTAAACCTCCTTCAATAGCTCCTTTAAAACCTAGAATTTGCTAAGTTCTATGCCATCTGTCCTCTGCTCCCAGCCTTGGGGAATTTTACTCAGCTCTTAAACTTCCCCTGTCTTATCACTTCTTTGAGTTTACAAATATTGTCTCCTCTGTCTGGAACATTCTCCTCTCCTCTATTTCATCCACTAGTTATGTCTTGGCTGAAAGAGCGCCTTGTGTAAAATGGCCACCAGACATTTCTCTGGGCTCTCAATACTCTTTTTTTCCCCCTACAGCTTATTGGTGTTGCCAGCAAACATTTTCCGTAAAGAGCCAGACAGTAATCGCTTCAGGCTTTGCAGGCTCTGTGCTGTCAGTCACAACTACTCAGCTTTGACCATGAAGCCTGAAAGCAGCGGTAAACAAATAAGCACGGCTGAGTTTGAATAAAACTTTATTTAAACAATAGGCAGCAAGGCTGGGTTTGTCTCCCAGGCTACGGTTTGCCATTTCCAGCTCTCCATCATGTCTGGTTTTGGAAGAGTGCCTTGTCCAACAATGGTGTTTGAGGAAAGAAGGCAAGTGTGAATGCGTGTGAAATGAAGAATGGTCAAACGCCAAGCTCCTCTTGTTTACGAGCTCTAAGTTCATATTCACGGACAGGGAACTGTCTTTTCTTGTTTCTTCATGTCTAAATAATAAACATAGTAATCATATTGCCGAGCACTAGTCTTTTAAAGGTGTTATAATCATTAATCTATTTCATCTTTAAAATGGACAGACATGGAATGTATAAAATTAATCGGTCACACATTCAGAGAAAGAAGAAGCTCCACATTGCATGTTCTCTCTCGAGTGTGGAATCTAGCCTGTGTGGCTCCAGACTTAACATGTGTGTACATACATGTGTGTGTGTTTGTGTGTGCGTGTTTATACCCTATAATACAACTCCTCATGTTGTGCTGACCCCAACCAGAAAACTATTTTTACTGATACATCATAGCTGCAATATTGTTACTGTTACAATTCATAGTACAAATATTTATGTTTTCTCATGGTCTAGGGTGACCCCTGAGGAAGGGTCAGGCTACCCCCTCAAGGGTCACGACCCATAGATTGAGAACCATTGACTAAATAAATGTACATGTGGTTTCACTGTAACATGCAGAGAAAACAAGAAAGTCTAATTATAAGGGGACAAAGAAGGGCTGAATGCAGGTGGTAGACATGAATTAAGAAAGAGGGTATAAAACTAATGTTTCTTTACTTCTATCTAGTTCTAATTCCGTCGTGAATTTTTTTTGGGGATGCTGAATAAGTTCATAAAATACATTTGATACTAAGAGTGTAAAATTCAATGTGAATCTCCACAGCTTCTACCCCAAATGATTACTCTAACCAAAGAGAAATTTGTTGAGTTGTATAGACATTGGGACAGTTTAATTTTGATGTGTAATGTTCTTATTTATTTTAACAATAAAAGTTACTTTTAAAATTTGCTCAAAATGAGGGGGAAAGGATCTACTGTTATTGTCCTTAGTTTCCACGGGCGGGGGGGACCTCAGCACCCTTCCTCACAGGTGGGTATAGGCCTTTTCCTAGAAGCATTTCAAGTGCTTGGAATTAGGCTCTTGGCTGGGCCGCTCCGCAAGGATCTTCACGGTTAGTCTTGTCCAACTTTTCCTGTAAGCCAGGTCCCCAGCCTGGGGCAGAACACCTGTGCAAACCTGCCTGACTCACTCTTGAGATCCACCCCTTCTCCAGGACGACACTGCTGCCTCTGCCCACTGGGTTCATCTCTGCTTTGGTCCCCACTGACCCTTTAAGTTCCATCACCTGTCTCTTCTTTCATTTTTCTCTGCCCTCTAAGGAAGTTCTGATACCAGCATGCTATGTTTCAAAGGCCAGTGAACAATGGATCGTATCCAAAACTTGAAAAGTGTGAGAAAAAATCTGAGAGCCGAGAACCGCCCTGACAAAGCAGTAGCAGGCTCAGTGGCCTTCCTATGGAGATTTAGCCAATTAGAGAAAACACTTCCTTTGGCCCAAAAGCTTGCCATTGAATCAGCCTTGGGGTAGAGCAGGCTGTAATGCTAACCCCCAAAGGGCCACTCTTCACTCCAAGGCCGGATTTCATCTTTAATTCGTAGATGGTTATCTGAAGTATGCTACTGGGAAGACGGGAGGGCTCCCAACAAAAGCAGATCCCTCACAGAGGAGCTGGAGGCAGCTCAGTCGGGATCTGTCCTTTTCCTTTTCTGACGATGGCTTGTGCCTCCCACCCTGAACTCAGCCTACTGCAGCTCACTGCAATGGTCTACATCTGATTTACCGTCATGAGAACAGCTGTGGCAAGGGGTGTGGCTTGGACATTAACTGTTCCTTAACCATCTAAGCATGTGCGTCCCAGAAAAAAGCACTAGGGAATGTGCCCCACCATTACCTGGGAGTCCAGCTACTGTAGCACGTGGAAACCATGCGAGGAGACCCCAGGTTCAATCTCCAGCACGGCCACATAGTTCCTCCTCACTAAAATAACATCTGGCTCCCATTCTTCAGGGACAACTTGTTTGGATGAGAACTTGAGTAGTTTTTTTTTGTTTTGTTTTGTTTTGTTTTAATTGGGTTTCTTACCATTCTGCCAGATCTGGGGAACTAAACCTTGCTTGAGCTCTTTTGTGAGCCCAGGGAGTAAGGGGAACTGGTGTGGGGACAAGCTCGTCGTAAACAAGAAGATATGTATTTCTTTTTATTAAAAGACCTTGGCGTTCTGAAGAATGCACATGCTCCCCACCTGTAAGTAGGGGAAGAGTTCCTTGAGAGAATACACGAAGCTATGGTCAGCTCATAGCAAGAGTATCTGGCAACTCTGGGCTCAACTCTGAGGTTAGGACACCAGTATCGGGTGATTTGGAAAACTCATGTTTGAATTTTGCAGGGATCCAGGAGAACAAGACACCAGACCTTCAACACTGCAGCTGTGGTAGATGAGAACTTGTGGTCCAGCTGCCTGAGAACCTCTGTGCAAGTTCCCTGAAGCCAGAGGCAGTACGGTTTTTTTTTTCTCTACTGAATGACCACATCCCACAATTCCTCTGCTTGCTGAGGTCACTAAACAAGTTGGCTGAATGGATGAGCCTGGTGGATGGAACATGGTTCTGAAGGGAGGGGCCAGCTTCTGTGCCTTCTGAGGGCACAGCTCTTTCAGAATATACCCAGAACGCCACCCACAGTCCTAAAACACGGAAGATCACACCAGCCAAGTCACATGGCAAGAAAGGATGCTTAAAACAAAAATTCCAAGATCCCTTCCTGGAGATGGAAGGAACCAATATTCCAGTTTCCCGGTTCTTCGGAAAAGCGTTTTGTAAAGGAAGTGAAGCTTCAGTGTGGAGTGTCTTAGACAAACCCGAAACTTTACCAAACCTACCAAACTGACCAACTGCACAGCTGAGTGGGAAACACTTCTGACATTTCAGTGAATACGGGAGGGGCAGGGGAGCCATCTTTGCTCCTGGACAGTCCTGGAGGTCTGCTGGCAAGCCACGCTCCTTTTGCATGGGCTATGTGCTTACTTCCACCCTCACACTTTTACGTCAGACCCTTCCTCCGCCATCACCACCTCAGGAATGCTCTCCCTGACCGGCCTTCCCACATCAAATCAAACCCAGAATGCCTTTTGGCAACAATGCACTCCCACATGGTGCTTGTTACAATTGTTGTTTTCCATCCATTCCTCGGGACTCTTTGATCAACAGCTCTCTGAGCTGTCCAACACACTATCCACTGACCACGTGTGGCTACTTAACTGAAATGAAATAAAATCTCTAATCCAGCCCTTGGCTATACTGGCCACATCTTAAGTCCTCAATAGCTCTGCACGGCAAGTGGCAATTCTACTGGACACCGCCAACCCCAACTGCGGAAGGTTCTGTTGGAAAGTGTTGTACGCAGGGAAAAGAAGACAGACAAACGAGAGAACTGGGGACCTGATGGTTCAGCGACCGAAGACTGACTAAGCTGAGCCGGGCAACACGAGTCGGTGCTACCCAAGTGTCTCCTAGAACAGAACCATCTTTATATACGAGACTTGTAAAAGCTGAGTGGAAGATGCAATGTTTGCACTGGGCTTTGAAGACTGCATGGGAGTTTGGCAGCAGAGGACAGTAGTGTTAAAAACAAAATGGTGGCTGAGGGTTGCCATGGCTGCAGCAGAGAATGAGGTCCTAGCTTCACAGTCATCGCTCTCACAGAATAGCCCGGCAAAGACAGCTTGAAGGGACAAAGTGTCTATTTGGCTTTCAAACCCAGGTTATCGTCTATCGTGGGTGGAAGGAACCCGAAGCCAAACTGAGAGTCAAGAGCAAAGAGAGAATGAATACATGTGTGCTTCCTGTTCAGCCTCCTTCCTATTCTTACACAGTATAGGGGACAATGCTGGAGAATGGTGCCACCCACAGGGGACTGCATCTTCCAACATCAGCTAGTAAGATGAAGAGAATAACCCCCCTCCAAAGACTTGCCCTTAGGCCTAATCTAAACTCTCGCTCATTGAGGATAACTTTTCAGGAGTCTCTAGATTGTGTCAAATTGACAATCAGAACCAACCATCGCGACTGTCATGTCTGAGGATAAACAATGCTTCATCCTGAGTGCTGTGTACAGAATAAATGTATAGAACTCAGGCAGCTGGATTTAAGCCGCCTGCAACGTCAGGTGAGATTATGGTGCACCTGCCATTGGTCAATGCGACTAGACACCTCCTCCCATACACAACACCCCTGCAGTGTGACTCCTACAGTGATCCTCATCGTGTGGGGTCAAGGGAGCTAACTACGCCACCACAGAGCCATAGGGCTGACAGTGGTAACACTGTGGTCATGGACGGGGAGCTCTGAAGGCAAACAGAACGCGGTCCTGCCCTCAGCTTGGGTTGAGGCTACGAAAAGTAGGTACAGGAACAGTATTTGCTTTGGGGGAATACCTCAAGCTGCAGAGAAGATGGGCGAAAAGGACAGGGGCAGCACTGTGGGGGGGCTAGAAAAGAGCAGGGTTCAGAAGGGAGCCAAAGTGCACTCTGAACCAGTGTCCTTGAACTCTGTGTGCAATGTCTGACTAACGTCAACAACAGTCCTTTGCTGGATGGTAAGAAGGGACTAATGACGTAGATAATTCTCCTAACATCAATCAAAGAAGTACTAATGGAAGTTACTAAGAAGCTGTTAAACTTGGCCAGCCTCTTTCTCTAGGTTTTGGGAGGCCCAGAGGACGGAGATACTCTGTAAGTCTGAATCGTTAGGACTTGACATTGTAAGGAAGACTGTGGCTAAGACGGGAACAAAGGTTCCCGGGAAGGTTTGGAAGAAGTTGAAAGGTAAATGATACTGTAATCAAGGATGGGAGATGCAAAGAATGATGCTTAGGTGACACAAATCAAGGTCAAGGAACTTACCTTGAATTCTCAGCCTAGAAGGCCAGCTGGGACCGTGAAGACTAAGAAGGCTGAAGACTGAAGAGAATTCTTTCCAGTCAAGAAGTGAGGGGGCTGTGCTGGGAAAACTTCCAATGCCGGGCCAGTCACAGCATAGAATGCCTGCCGCAAAGCTACCCCAGGTTCAACGCTCCACCTACCAAGAAGCCCATGTGGCATGCTAAGACCCAACCAAACAGGCAGACAACTAGCTAATCAAGCCAGTCAGAGCTGGTCAGTTTCCTGGTATACAGTGACATGAACTGGAGACCAGCAGCATCAGCAGCATCCAGGGTTTGTGGGAAAAGCGATGGTAGACTGGAGAGACAGTGCTATCAGTCAAGTCCTTAAGGGCCTGAAATCCACCCCCAGAATACATGTAAAATGGGGTGGGGCTGGAACAGTGGCACATGTTTGCAGCTCCCAGGGCTGAGAGGAAGAGAGAGCGGAGTTACAGGATTCACTGGCCTGAGGGACTGGCCTCATCTAGCCTACATGGTGAGCTCCACGCGGCAAGTTTCAAGTCAGTAAGACATCTTGTGAGGTAAAGTGGAAGAAGGAAGGAAGGGAGGGAGGGAGGGAGGAAGGAAGGAAAGAAGGGTGTGTGTGTGTGTGTGTGTGTTTCAGTGTATATGTGTGTGTGACTGCGTGGCGGGGGCACATGGAGTTGTCCTCCATTCTCCATGCATACACATGCACAAATACACAAACATCAGAATGTATCAGAAGCCATATATCAGAAGCACCGACTCTGTCCGTCTGTCAACCACATCTCCAGGCTCATGTGAACATTCAGGCTCTCGAGTTAAGAGTGCTGCAGACAGACTGCTTAGTTCCGGTGGCACACTTGCTGGATCTCTGACCTCGGCCAACGACTGAACTGCTCTAAGTCTCTACTCCTCATCTGAGAAAGTGGGAGGCAAGGGAGCTAGTGCGCTGGGCAGTTGCAAGGCTTCCCGGTGCATATGGAAGCGGTTAACACAGCCGTGCAGCTGCTAAGTGTTGAGTTAACGCTAGTGATGGTTATTGAATGTGTGGCGCTCAAGGCCAGAGGCAGAATAACAGTCCACTTGGCTACTCTGGGTAACAAGCTGTTCATGAAGGGATGCAACTGGTAAAATTAAGATGAGAGGAAGCTTCCATCAATGCAGGATCATTACCAAGGATTGATCTCCGAGGGCTTTGGACCCTCCAGCCCTGACAGCACTGGAACTCTATCTGGTCCACCCTCATGGACTTGCAGTTCAGGACAGTAAGATCAGGCCCAGAGCCAACATCAATAGAGAAACAGGCTCCAATCACTCTTCTGATAAGATCAGCAAACACTGAGGGCTGCAGCCTTGGGGCTCATTCCCTGGGGGGGAGGGGGAGGGGAGAGGAGGAGTGACTCTGTGGCCCAGCCAGGCAGAGGCTCCAAACCAGGAAAATCAGGACAGACCACCCCAGAGCACATGGAACCTCCAGCAGAGGGGGTAGCACTGGCCTGTCACACTGCAGAGACCCAGCAGCAGGGGCAGCAAGTCATTCTGGGGGAGCTCCCTGGTTTATAACTTTTAACTGCTATAATCCTCCCAACCTCCAGACAAGGTCCAGACCCCATCAGTCTCATCAATAGCTGAGCAAAAGCAAGGCTGGGAGAGCTAAGGACACCTGACCACAAGTCACATCACATCACTTATTGGTGCCACACACAGTGCTTCTCCCCATCTCTGTCTGGTAATGATCAAGGATCTCCTGTTGGTTGGCTGTCTTCTGTGTGAGACAGAGAAGGCTGGGTGGGGATGAGCTTCCTTCCATCCTGGGACTCCGAGGCCCACTCAGAGGATGGCAGTTTATGACTGTAACTACAGACAGGCATTGGCCAACAATAGAACGCTGTGGGAGCTGAGCGCTTACTGTGTGGGCCCCCCTTACACTCAGAGAGCCTTCTGAGATCCTGACCTGTCCCTAGCGGTCTTCCCTCTGTGTACTGCTCCAAGGGCTTCAGGTTCGGTCCTGGATGCCGTGAGCAACTGCTCCAAGAAGCATCTTCAATCCAAGTCTACTCACTCAATCACCAGGTGGGCCTAAGCAGATGCCCTGCAAGGACCTCACCCAGGGCGCTTCACCCAGCCTGTCTCATCCTCATCCTCATCCATGCTGCACCTCTCCCGACCTGGACACTCAGCCCCTGGCCAGTATTCTGGACACTCCAGTGCCTTGTGTGGGCAACGGTCCCATGGGGGGGGGCAGGAGTGATGATACTAAAATCAGCCCAATGTAAACAGTCTTCTTCATTACAAACTAAAAGAGGGGTCCTAAACAAAGGCAAGAAAAGTCTTAAATTGGAGATTGAGAGAAAACACACACACACACACTCAAAGAAAATTCTCAGGTGGTTTATAGTATCCTGGATCCCAGACAAGCACTGGGGATTTGTTTATAGAGCTATGGGACTTTTTGACAAAATAATAATTTGCTCTACATCCACAGATGAAACTGTCTCTGAATGTTGTACGACCTCTGCATCGTCTCTTCTCCATTCTTTCTTTGCTCACTCGTTCACTCCCCTTTCCCTTTCTTTGCTCCCTCTCTTTCTCCCTGCCTCCCTCCTCCTCTTTTTCTCCTTTCTCCGCGTTATATAAGAAACTGGCTTCCCAAAGCACATAAAAAGAAAGGAGTTAGTGTGTAATTTTGGAAGGAGAACCAGGACCCAGATAAGTGAGTGGTAGTTTGTACCTTCACTGACTTCTAATCCTTGCCAGCCTTCCGCCACCAGCAGGCAACACCCTCCCTTCAACTTCCACAGTAGTCAACAGAGACAATAAAAGCCACGTGTGCTCGGTGAGAGAAATACGACTTGCTACATGCCTACTCCAAACTGGTCTGTCAAATCAATTGGATTCCCCAAAGCATGGCCCAGGTATCAAAGAACAGGTGATGGTGCCCTTTCGGACAAACAGTGGCCCTTCCTCAATTCTACTACACCCATCTGCTCATTTCTGCTATCTGACCTTTTGTCATCCCCTGTGGCCACCCCCCAGTTTTGCATTAGACACTGATCTGGCTTCTAGCATGTTCATACTTTGCCCTGATACACACCCTCTTAGGCTTGTCCTTAAAAAAGGTCACTGTAATCCCAAAGCTAGTGCCCTTGCTGGAGGCGCTGCAAGGGGCTGGATTTCAGTCAGTACTTTCTCCTTTGCACCCAGGTCCCCATGTGTTAGCTGCTGGCTTCCTTGTGTAATCAAACTTAAGCTCCTGTAAGATCTTAAGGGCAAAAGTGAAACACATGCACCAGGTTCAGAAGCCTGGCCCACACCCTCAGAAGAAAATACGATGACTCGGAGTGAATATGGCTCAGAAAATGAGTGCTTCCCCTCGGCTCGGGCTGTTTTGTTTATCCACTATTTCTTGCCATTCAACAGGCTGTCATTATGCGAGCGCCAATAAGCCAGGCGGAATCGTGGACACAATATAGCACTGTGTAGTGTTGCCAGAACTGGAGCATAAAGACCACTTAACTCGGAGAAAAATCAGGGAGGCCACAAATTAGTCACCACAGAGATGCCAAGACCATGTTCGGCTATTCACTGCACTCAACAGTATTACACATCTGAATGGGTTTAAGGCTCCTCAGAGGGGCGCATGGAGGAATCTGATCGCTGTTTCTGTTGCAGGTGCTGGTGGCCATGGACTCTCCTCTCGGGCTGCGGTATATTAAATCAGCAGTCCCGTGCCCCCAGATGCCATAGCTCTGTTGCCTCTTTGACCTCCACCTACCAGTTCCCAGTGACACATCTGCATTTTGTCACGTCTCTGGTGCGCCCCCCCCCCCAAGGATAATGCCAGAATGTGTATGTACAGTTGACTGGGAGGCTACTTCTTTCTCCGTATCATCTGCTCACCCAGAGAGTCAAGGTTGTAGGGGCGTGGGTTATGTCTCAATGTTCCTAATGTGTGGACTCTGAGCAGAACACAAGGATGTGAGAGCAATTTCATTAAAAGTCCATTATGGCTTGGCTGTGTGGAGAGCCATGCAAGCTAATGACCAGGTATTGTCAAATACTCAAAGGCCCTTGGCTTTGCTCCCTGAATAATAAACTGCTTGCTTCCCGGAGGATGTATGTTTTTAAGTACACTTAGGATGGCGGTGTCAGGGAGTTTTTTAATCATGCAGATACCATTTTGCTGTCATTCTTCATTATGATCTAAATTATTTAATAGACAAATAAATAAAACATACACATAAACAAATTAACTTGTAGCTTGGATTTTTTCACTTAAACACTGAGTGCACCCTTATTCTAAGTAAATGACTCTATCAGACCATGCACTTAAAAGAGGTCTTTATTTACCACACAGTTCAAACACACACAACAGCAATCCATACGAATGAAAATACCGTGCACTTGTGTAACGTGCTATCCCTCACAGCAATGGGAAGAAAAACACTAACACAGAGGTTGACAGAACGCTGTGACTTTTTCTCTTCCACGGTTGCCAAACAAGAAAGCTGTGCTCAGCAGATGCTCAGAATCAATCTGCTGATTACTGATTTGATCTCTGGTGACAATTATTTGTCAGAATCGCGATAAATGGGGGATGCGATCTAAGCAAACCACTTCCCTTATCTCTGCCTAGAGACTTGGAAGCTACCATGTAAACGTTTCTTGCTCTGAGCTTCTTGAGTTAAGCACCAGGGTGCGAGGAAATGGACAAAGTTAAGCCACAACTTGACTTTTAGAAAAACAAGAAAGCAGAAATAGTCACAAACGATGAAGGGATTCTGCCTTAATATCTCTGGAAGCGATCTGGAGCCCGACAGTCAGAGGACCGGCACCAGGGTTAGCATAGCAGCCCCCGTCACCCCGACAGAAGCACCAAGAATGGTAATAGAGAACCTCCAGCCAACCTGATCACAGGCGCTTGTTAACAAAACAGCCAAAGCCTGGGAATTCATGCACGGACGAGACAAACAACCCGAAAGAGAAGGCCTAACTCTCACCGGAGATACTAAGCTACATGGAAAATTCCAGAGCCCAGTTCAAAGGGGCAGTGTGATCTAATAAATTTAGCTGCATGGGTTATTAAAAGCAATTGTATATTCAGCCTGAATGTTTTATGCATGTGTCTTTCCCATAGCCGAAACACATGTGAAAACAGAGAGCGTTCCCAGGGAGCTTGGTGCCCATTTTGATTGCATCTGACAAGCTATGTGCCACAATGAAGGATGCTTCCAAGACTGACCTGTTGCCCAAAATCTGCAGGAAGGATGTTTTAGAATAGGGTGTCTTCAGAAGGACCATACAGCAATCGAATGGGCAGCCAGCCAGAGCAGAACAGTTCCTTTTGTTGGCTGGTTGTAACACCTCATCTTACCAAAAAAGTCTTGTCAGAGAGTGAATAATTCATGGACTCTTGTCAGATGGGTTTAGCAGGTAGGTGTCCTACCAAGTCAAACAAACATGGCAGGGACGTGCCTTTCGGGATCAGTGCGAATCACGAATCGACTCGTACCTGATGGGATTTAGTGCAACTTCAGACCTTGATCCTCAGCCTGTGTGACCTCAGGGTCAGAAGATAAATCGAAGGGCAGAGCTCTGGGGCCAGAAAGCATTGCGTCGGATAACACATACACAGGCTCTCTTCTATTTCTCCTTGGGCCTCGACGAGAGACCTTTGCGGATAAAAAGGGTTTTGAGACTCTAAAAATGATGTACAAAATGGGTCCTTGTCAAATAAATCAACCAAGAAAAACAAATCCAGCAAAGGCTTTGCTTTGTTCCCAAGGGCTGGCTCAGAGATCTGTTTCTGCAGGGAAGCCCGCGAGTCTTTCTTTCGGATCATCTGTGGCAAGCGTCACAGAGGGAAAGGAGGAGACTGCAGAGGACAGGGAGGGATGAAATGGGGACTTCATCTTTGGCTCTGCCTTCAGAGCCCATCTACAAAGTAGAAAGAACAGGTGGGCTTTGGACGTTGTAACCATACCTCACCTCATACCAAGTAGACAAGAAGACACACTGGGGGAGGATGATGGCACGGTCAGTCACTTGAGGGGAAAGAGAGTTGCTTTCAAACTTAGAGTCTACTGCTCACTTCATGGAAATTCTGAATCTTGGTTTTCTTATGAGCAAAATGGGAAGATATGAAGACATACTCCATGCATTTACAGTAAGGATAAAATACGCACATGCAAGCAAATGCATCATAAAATGCCACTACAGAAATTCAGACAGTAGAAAATTCCTGAGATAAGACATTGCCCAGGGACGAGGGGCTCAAATCTTCCTCCTTTGACTGAAGAGCTATTGATAGTCAATGGCTTCTGGGAGAGAGAGAGAGTCAGTTTTCTTTAAGACTGTGGCCGACCACACTCCAGTTGATGGCTCTACACCCATGAGTACATGGGTGTCATAAACTGGACTCAGGGAGTCACTAAAAGAGAGAGAAACAAGGAGAGAGAGAGAGAGAGAGAGAGAGAGAGAGAGAGAAGTTGGAAGGGGGGCTGAATCTGGGTGGAGTGAAAATGATCAAGATATATTGTATTAAATTCTCAAAGAACCAATAAAATAGAAAAACAGAGATTGCCCAGTTTATTATATAAAATAAACATACACTGTATTTACCATGCTGTATTTATTCTTCAGAGCTAGAATTCTTTAATCTTTTTGTTTTGTTTTGTTTTTTTGAGACAGGGTTTCTCTGTAGCTTTGGAGCCTATCCTGGAAGTAGCTCTTGTAGACCAGGCTGGCCTCAAACTCACAGAGATCTGTCTACCTCTGCCTTCCGAGTACTGGGATTAAAGGCGTGCGCCACCACCGCCCAGCTGGTTTAATCACTTTTTAAAAATAAAATGTATATACTAAAATACAAAATAACACTTAAAATCCATTTATTATATTCGGCATAACTAATACCTCAATAAGAAATTCTGCTTACATGGATGTTTTAGGTAATATGTTGTTGGGCATCTCCTCCACCCAAATTCTTATGTCTATTATCTGACAAGTTTTAAACCACAGCAAGCAGTCAAGGCTATCCTAAAGAGATGCTTTAACAGAGGGTGCCTCACTATGATAGAATGGCTTCACAAGGAAGAACCTGGTAGGCCTGGCCACTCTCATTCAGAGGTAGACGGGAAGAGGCAAGCTGAAGAGTAAGAAAGCAAATCTTTCTAATAAGGAAATATGAGAACAATAGTGTTGGGCAACAACAGGGCCTGGATGTCTAGCCGAACTGGTTAATGTCCTCACTGGGACTCCAAGGCAGGGCACTGCTCACATTCTGCAGCATTAATGCATGCAGCTTCTAGACAGGTACAGGGATGTCAACATTGGCATGAGGAAGTTCCAATCCAACTTCACTAATGGGAAGAAGGGGCAATTGAACCGCACCAAGGCCTGCCATCCCAGCAGGCTGTGTGAGAGGAATACAAGCTTGTGGTAAGGGAAGGAATCCCTGAGGTAAGTTGGCTGCTAGGTACTGGAAGACAGACGATGCTACCAAGGGAGTACAGTAGGCGAGAGTTTCTGGCAGACAGGAAGTCAGAGAGAGGGGACAGTAATGCTGGGGAAGGTGGCAAGAGCCAGAGCCCTCCAAGTCCTGAGCACACAGCAAGAAAGGGAAGCTTGACTCAGCTACTCTGCTAGCCTAGGGAAACCGAGGACGGAATTCAAGCAGTCTGGTTTGGGATGTTCAGTCTAATGACTCCAGAATGGAGAACATGGTCCATGAAGCCTGAGTAGAAGCAGTCATGGAAGAGAGGTCTGCTAACCACTCAAGCATGAGATGATGGGAGATGAGGTCAGGAGATGGAGGCAAGGAGACACACAAGAGGCCAGAGGGCGCAGGCAGCCCCCACCCGTGGTTCTGAAAACACAGTTTCCTCTAACCCGGGGTACTCTAAATTCCCTCTGTCGTCCCACACATCAGTCCCACCTGGGAGCCATGGGAGTACATGTCTGTGCAAACCAGAGGGAGCTTAATGGTAAGCAGGCAACTGCAGGGGAAAGTCTCCTGCCTCTGAACGGCAGGACAGGGGAGAAAAAAAAGTAAATGGAATGATTTCTAATGTTATTCTGCAATACTCATAGACAGAGGCCTAGCACTAGCGTCATCCGAGAGGCTCCACCTAGCAACTGATGGAAACAGAGACCCACAATCAAACATTAGGAGGAGCTTGGAGGATCCTGCAGAAGAGGGGACTAAGGACTGTAGGAGCCAGAGGGGTCAAGGACACCACAAGAAAACACACAGAATCAACTAACCTGGGCTCCCAGGGGCTCCCAGAGACTGAACCAACAACCAGGGAGCCTGCATAGACCTGACCTCGGTCCTCTGCATATATGTGACAGTTGTGTAACCTAGTCTTTTTGTGGAACTCCTAACAGTGGAAATAGGAACTGTCTCTGACTCGTTTTTATGCTTTGGGGACTCTTTTCCTCCTAGTGGGTTGCCTTATCCAGTCTTAATATGAGAAGATGCGCCCCATCTTACTGCACCCTGATATGCCATGTTTGGTTTATATCCTTGGGAGGCCTGCTCTTTTCTGAAGGGAAATGGAGAAGTGGAAGGGGAGGGGTACAGGGAGAAGAGGAGGAAGGAGAAACTACAGTTGGGATGTAATATATGAGAGAATACATTTTTAAGAATTAAAATAAAGAAAAAATACAGTCAGGCAGCGCCCAGGTCACCACATACCATGGCTGAAAAAGACGAGGTATCTCTATATCAGTGTGACTCGTGCATTCAGAGGACCATGTGGAAGCCATGTTATCCATGCCCCCACTTCTCACCCAGTCACAGGGCAGGCAGTGGTAGGTCTCACGATAGTTAAAGTCTTGGATCAGATTTACCTTATTTTTTGGCTATAATCTAGACTTAGATTTCCTCAGACATCTCATAGAATGAGATGCTGGAGGAATGGCATTTTACATGCTGCAGCCAGTGGATGCCCAACAAGATGCAGTCAGTCTTCTGTATCCACAGGTTCCACTTCAGGGACAGTCAAGGAAATTTAGAACAAAATTTCCAGTGAAAGATGTGATTTTGCTGAAACATATACAGATACTTCTATTTCCTGAGCTGTATAGTACAGAGTCTTCTTATGCGTCATTTCTGCTATATTGGCATTCTAAGTTATCCAGAAAAGATCCAACATGTCAGAAGATGCACATGAGCCCAGTTTAATACTCAGGTATTTAATACCAGTTTAGCTCAGGTTTCCAGAGGAGGGCCTAATGGCATGTTCTTTCAAGCAGTGACCACAACAGCCTTACTTAACCCATTATAAACGGTCTGTATAAAGTTCTCTAGCATGCATATATCTCAGGACCCTAAGCATAGGTAGATCTTAGCATCCAAGAGGTCCTGGAACCAAGCCCCGATGGATGCTGAAGTCCTTGTGTGCTACGCCTGGGTGTCAATAGGCCAGCAGTGGTGTCTCCTGAATTCCTACTTCCTTTGACAGTTTTCTTCAATCCTGAAGCGGGAAGTATTGCTAGAAGAGGGAACTCACTTGGAAACAGTTGTCCCAGACATTAGTACAAGACCATGGGTAAATGGGAGGTATGGAGGGCACAGGCAACAGATGAGTGCTTCTGGGTCAAGAGATGATGAGAGCCGTACCTCGATGGCCACTGACACATGTAAGATGCATAGATCCGAGTATTCATGAGCTAGGGGACAGATGAACCGTTCCTTCTTGATGTGTGCATGCTTACATTTTTGGCAGAGATTTCCTCCACTAAATTACACCACTTAAGTCTGATGATCAGGATGATAGTGTAATTTACATGTTGAGTATTACAAGACGTGGGTCCTGGGCTTTGCTGGACATTGGGACTGCACCGGTGAAGATGGAAGGATAAGGTCATTGGCCTGGGATTCCCACTTGGCCAGTAGGCGACCTGAAATTCAGTGGAGGTTACCCGAGGACTCAGCCTATTTCCATTCACTGTGCTAATCTCCAACGAAAACTAGCATGCTACTGTATTAGTGGGTAGCCCTCTGTGATCTTCTGCCAAGGACATCAGTCCCAATTTTGTCTTGTTTGATCCTCTAGAATCGCATCTGAGGAAGTGCCCAGGTTCCCAGGGGAGGGCCTGATGGCATGTTCTTTCTAGCAGTGACCACAGCTGCCCTACTTAACCCATTATAAATGGTACATTTCTACACTACTGTATAAAGTTCTCCAGTGTGTACATCTATCAAATAAATAGATCAGTACGAGGACCAATCACACAAATTTAATTATATTTTATTTACTTAGGAGCTCCTGGGAGATGAGCCTGGCAGTACTGGGAAGAAGTTGTGGGGCTTGAAAGAAATTGCTAGAAGAATCCTGGGGAGGAAGATGGAGGCCAGAAACATTTCTCCCAAAGAGGAACCTTGTCATTTAATAAAGATTTCCTGAAGACACCCAGGCCAGATCATACACACGGAAAACACCAAAGTTATCCAAAGTGACAAACAGTGAGGACAACCAGGCAGGAACTGTGAGTATGGGGGCGGGGAGTGGGTCGGGGGCAGAATGAGTGCCTGGCAAGAATGAAACCCCAGAGAGAAAGGAGGAAATGGAAAGGAAGGATGGAGAAGAAGGGAGGGAAGAAGAGAGACAGGGGAAAGGAGGACGAGGAAGATGACAGAGGAGGGAGACGGGGGAGAGTAGAAATAGGAACAGAAAGGAAGAAAGGGGGAGGGAGGGAGTGAAAGAGAGAGAGTGAGACAGAGACAGACAGATGACAAACAGACAGACAAAGATCCCTGAAGCAAGAGCAGGCCTAGGCTTGTCTGAAGCCATCTGCTTAGCATACCTGTCTCCCGGAAGCCCTCACATCTCAGAGACCAACCTTTGACAATATACACTTCATATGTCCTTGTCGCATGCTATTTGGTTTCTAAGCACCCCAAAACAAAGTAGAACACTCAAAATATAAATTAAAGAAGGAAAAGAATATCAAAGTAGCCTGGAGTGTCTTTCTTCATCTTCTTCTGAAAGCTTGCAGCAAGCTTCCCTAGTTAGAATCTTAATTATGGAAATTCTCATTTGTATTATGTGATTTATTTAAAGCCCCATCTTTCCAAGAGAATAAAGCCCAGGTTTTGAAGCAGCACCTCTCAAAACAATTTATTCTTCTCCACTGACTAACTGCTTTGGCCAGCAGTTGTGAATTGTAGTACATTATGCCAAAGCAAAACACTCTAATAACTTAATCAAACATTTAAAATCCAGCTCACAGCCATATAATATACAGAAGCAATTCTCTCAGTTCCCTTGCTAAAGGTCAATTACCATTTTTATTCCAAACATTCACATCTTAGAGAATGCAACACACACACACACACACACACACACACACACACACACACGGTACAAAGGAAAACATTTGAAATTCAAATCTTAGCTGATATGTACCCACTCTTAACAACTATTCTACTGTAAAACATGAACACTAATCCTTCCGATACTTTTTACCCCTAGCCAAAAAAAAAAAAAAAAAAAAGGATATTATAAAGGCACACAACCAATGAGATTAAAATTATTTCTATATTGAAGACATTGAGGGGAAGGAAGATTGGGGCCAGCCTTGCACAGCTTTATCAGGACATGTGACCTTATACATGGGGACAGTGACAAAGATAAAAATGACAGCGAGTACCATCTAGTCCCCTCTTGCAGTTGCTGAAAAGATGGGTGCTTTCTGAAAACACCTTCACTCCTATCAGAGAAAAAAATAGACTTTGTTTTTCCAGATGAGAATTATGTGTTTCAGCAAATTTTGGTGAGAGAACAAGGCAACAATGCCAAGTTGGTATGTATCTGGCATGAGGTGATGGCCTCGGAGATGGGGAAAAAAAGTAAATGAACAGAAAAATGCAGTCATTTGGTCCTCTTAGCCAAATACACTTCTTTCTTTTTCCTTATTCATCACTCTTGGCCTGTGGGGATGATGGGAATGGAGGCAAATTCCTGGAGGGGTGTGTGCCAATCACTCTGGATACTTCACACGAATAATCTTCTAAGGGCCTCTAAAAATGGGTTAGTGGAGTATTTACCAATTTGCACTCAGCAAACATTAAAAGGAGGGAGGAAATGAAGCGAGAGACCCTAAGAGAGAGTGAGGGCGTTGAGGCCCCTACAGTCATTAATGACAAAGAACCTGGGCCCGTGAGTGACCTTGAGATGACAGACAGGACCCTGCTGTTTCTGCAATCTCACACCCTCAAGTGCTGTATATGGAGAGAGTAAGCATTTGACAGGACCTGGTTCTAGCGGTTGGCGGCACATTCAACAGCTGGCCTTGTTTATGGAGACACAACCATCAGTCAAGGTGGATATTTTTCATGCCTCTCTTCCGCGGAAGTTTCAGAACCAGAACTATTTATAAGCCCATTCTAGGGCCTGTAGAGATGGTCTGCCAGTTAAGAGCACTGGCTGCTCTTGTAGTTTGGTTCCTAATACCCACAGGGTGGCTCTTGTTTGTTTGGTTCCTAACACCCACAGGGTGGCTCCCAGTCATGTCACTCTAGCTCCAGTGGATCTGATGAGGTCTTCTGGCCTCTATGAGCACAGCACACACACATACAGGCAAAGCATTCATAAATATGGAATGAGAAAGGGAAGTCTTTAGAGAAAACAAACAACAACAAGGCCATTCTAGTCAATGATTACTCCCTAGGTGTGCCTCCGGGCCACTGACACACTCCCTTGATATTTCACAGATGCTAAGTGCAGTAAGTGGTTTTATTTAGCTTGAGAAGAGGATGCCTCCCAAACTCTAGACTTTATGTTCTTCTTCAAATGGCAGGACAGTACCCATAAAGTCCCCAACCAAATCAGCACGTCTTGCGGCCTCCAGAAACTTCTAGAGAAGAGCCGTTGGTGCCCTTGCTCTTTCCTTACTGAAAGCCCTCATAGGCATTATCTTTGAAATGGTGATGGTGACCGCGTGTTCCTAACTCTGAAGACTCAATTCAAGAGCTACTGAAGCCATCTTGTCCATCTATGTCCCATCCTGTACCCCCCTCCACCGTTCCTGTCCCCACTTACCCCCACCATGGACAGTTTCACCTGCTCTCTGCCAGGCTGACAGATATGTGACTATACAGTCGCCTTCCTAGTGGACTGTGGGATCCTGTAAGAAAGGTTCCAGGGTCTCCTCTTACACTCTCGAGTGCTAACAGAGTACTTAATGGGCAGCGGCTGCTCGGTTAATGCAAGTGAACTGCCTTAATACCCAGGACGACAGCATTGCCTGCTGCCCCCTTTCTAGCGGCTGATGAGCGGCTGTGGGTTTTGTCTAAGAGAGGAAATTGCTGGAAAAAGCTTTGAAAATGCCCTTAGATGAAGATCTCAATTTCTCAGAAACATATAATCAGTCTTTTTTTTTTTTTAGTCCTCAGAGGCTGCAGCAAAATGCTTTTAAGCATTTACTATGAGCCAGACACCTCCTAAATGCTTTCCATGGATGCCATCTAGTTCTCTCAACTACATGATAGAGATAGATGAGTGTTTTAGAGACAAGACACTAGGGTTCAGAAAGGTCCGTTAATTTGCCTGAGGTCAATCAGCCAGGGAGTATGGGCTCGGACTCCAGGACCTGGACTCCCACTGTCCCGCTGGACTTTCTTTCTCCCCAGATGCTTAAAATCCCCCAACAAGTTGGCCTGTATTTCTGCCTCATTCTGGAGGGAGACAGCTCCCGAATGATATCTGAAGGCTTCACAGGCTGAAGGCTTCCAACAACCTCTTCTTTACCACCCTAGTTCCCTCAAGGGACATATGTAGGAAGGGTTCCCATAGGGCAGTTTTAGCTGGGGCCTGTCATCCTCCTGGGGCTTCCTGATGCCCCATCATCCCTGCCCCCCAGACGCTAACTATCACATCATGTACATTAGAATTAGCAATTGTTTTCCCTTTGCTGCATTTGTTTTCTTTACTGAATCATGTGAAATGGTTTTTAGACATCCAAACACTCGATGCCCGGAGATGAGAATCATCCCCCAAACGGAGGTGATTCTCCTAACTACAATCACCACACTTATATTTAATATTTATGTTCATATTTTCCCAGTTTTGTGGCTTCCCTTCTGATTTAGAATTCTTAAGGGCTGAAAAGAAAATAAATCCCAAAACCAGAATTTTTTTTTCAAAATAAAGACTAATAAAATAAAACAACTGAATGGCATCCACCTGCAGTGGTGTGTGCCTTACAAACCACACCCAGAGGGAATATAACCCTGGGGTAATTTAAGTGTGGACACCACAGGCAATAAATTTTACAAAGAAAAGACTGCGAATGATTCTGACTTAAGGACAATGGGCAGGTTCTGATCATGGCACTAATGAGGGAGAGGCCACATTCATGGGCTGCAGGGTCAATGGAGAAGTATCACACACACATACCGGCATGGGCGGGGCAAGCAGGCTTCTCACCACCAGGAGGAAGAGAGCCGCAACCATTTAATGACAGAATATATTTGTCACCCACGTGCATTTAAATATACATAATCTATTTGTATCACAACTAATTAAAGAGTGGCTGTGAGCTCTGGTTAGGGTTACAGACACCACGGTTCCTTGGCTCTTTGGAAAAACATCAAAAACCAAGGCAACTCAAATTTTCAAACCCTGCATGCTGCATTAAAATTTCATGCAAGTCAAATTCCTCTCCAGCCTGCTTCCTTTTCTGTAAAAGGAGGAAATTGGATAATACAGTATCTCAATCTCCTTCCAGCTCCTGAAGGCTGTGTTTTCTTTTCCCAGCACATGAATCCAGAATAGTCATGGATTCAAATCCCACATGGCAAGTTATTTTAACTTTCTGATCTCCAGAGTTTTTTCTCTCTGTACAAAGGATGTGATAATAATTAAAAGAAAGATGTGAAGATACAACGCTTTAAACTGTTGTCAGTATTTACATATCCATCACTTAGATTTTCAATAATGATTTCCGTTTCAGCATTTATTTCTATTTTTATTGAATGATTTTAATGCAAACTACAGACACTA
This sequence comes from Microtus oregoni, assembly GCF_018167655.1. Lineage (NCBI taxonomy): Eukaryota > Metazoa > Chordata > Mammalia > Rodentia > Cricetidae > Microtus > Microtus oregoni. The sequence continues at coordinate 13,187,597 of NW_024543086.1, forward strand.
GGACAGCGGTCCCTAAGGAGTACAGAATTCTTTTTAAAAAGTTAAGGAGGCTCTCCTAAGGACCTAGAGCGCCGTTATCACCCTTTAAGTCAATGGTAATTTCCTAAGACCGTAACACTCCATGTTTGTGTCTCTCTCTAGGTTTATTTTGGACAGTCCTTCCACTGTGAACCACCCATTCAACTTGGTTGTTCTAGCTCTTATTTCTTTTGAAATTATTTTGAAGAATAATCCACCAATCAAAACTGTACCGCCTGAGGAATTTTCATCCACTAAAGGTCCACAAACTCTCCACACACAATCAAACCCTAATGCCCACTTCGACTTACCGCTCTCCACTGTCTGACTTCAAACCATTGGTCGGTTTTTACCTGTTTCTAAATTGACATAAATGGAATCCCTTTCTACAAAGCTTCCATGCCTAGCCTTGTTCGTCACTATGTTTCTAAGAAGCATCGTGTCATGAAAGGTAGCAGCAGTTTTTGTCTGTGTGTATTTTCCTATTTTCTTAGTTGATTCCACTGAAGGAATCGAATTGCACCATGGGTTCTACTTACTCTACAGCTGGGGAGCATTTGTTTGGTTTCCAGGTTGGGGCTATCATAGATAACGGTAATATGTTCATATTTGAATATGTCATATTGTGGGGTATATCCCCAGGAACCATAGGATCTTGGACTATGTATACATTCAGATTCACTTGGCAGTGGAAGTGTTCCAGAGTAACTGTATCAATCCACAGCTGATATAACAAGTGTGATCATTTCACTCATCAACAACTTATATTGAAACAGTCCCATGAGTGTGTCACACGCTGTGGTTTATTCCACAATCCCCTAAAGATGAAGCAACTTTATGCATCATGGTTGACCATTTGGACATCTTTGTGTGAACTGCCAATTCAAAAATCTTAGCCACTGCATGTTCTCTCTCTCTCTCTCTCTCTCTCTCTCTCTCTCTCTCTCTACTTTCCCTCTCATTGGTTCCCTCCACACCCCCATGTAGAGTGGGTCTTGAATCTACTCAGAAGGGAGTAACTCACTCTCCCCAAGAGTCTAGCTGCTGTTGCACAGTGGGCATATCTTGCTCTCCAAATGGTTTCATCATTCTCCCTTTATCCCAGTTAGTCCTCCCCTCACCCTGCACCCTCATCTTCCCATACCCCACATCCCTCCCTGACTAATCACTCAATCCACAGTATTCCCCAAGTTACCTTGTTTTTAAACCTATATTCTATGATTCCCTTTCCTTTAAGTAGCCTCTCCCCCGACCCTATTCCATTCCTTATTTCCTGCCTTGCACACATACGCCACCATACCACAACATTGTAGTTGGGATCCTTAAGTGGAAGAGAAGATAGCAACACTTGTTTTTTGGGGCCTGGATTACCTCACTTAGTTATTCCAATTCCATCCATTTTTGGCTGTTTTCATTTTTCTTTATATCTGAGTAATATCCCATTGTATCTATGGGCCACATCTTCATTCCCCAGTCATCGGTTGTTGGGCATCTAGGCTGCCTCCTTATCCTAGCTCTTGTGAACAGAGCAGCCATGAAAATGGAAGAGCAGGTATCCCTGTGACAGAGGATACAGTCTTTTGGGTACATGCCCAGGAGTGCCATAGCTGAGTCATACGGTAGTGTTATTTCTAGCTTTCCGAGAAACCTCCAGATGGATTTTCAATGTTTAGCCCCTTTCTTTACTAGGTTGATTGTCTTCTTATTGATTTGTAGGCATTCTTACAAATTGTCAAAATAATTCCTCTATCAATAACCAATATCTTCCCACTTACACGGTGACATGTTTTTTACACTGGATTTATAACAATGTATCCGGATGAACAAATGTTACTTGCTTTAATGTAAGCCAATTATCTACTTTATTCCTGAGGTTCGGGGTAAGGGGGCCCTCTGTGCTTTAGTTAGAAAATATCAACTACTCCAGGGTGATGAAGATATCTTGTTGTATTCCAGAGGTGTGCATATCCTGGCCTTCACCTCTAAATCGACAATCCACTCACAACTGATTTTGGTACTGTCATGAGGTAGGTTGTCAAGACAGGTTTCCTTATGGAAATTCATTTCCCCTAGCACAACATATTATGCAAACCACCCCTAACTGCTTCATATAGTCACCATCTTTTCCAAATCCAGTATCGTTCTCCATCAGAGTCTTCAAGAGCATCTCATCCACAAGACGATCTTTAGGATGATCTCCATAATTTGCACAATAACCTCTGGTATTTGGAGGCAGGCCGTGTTGATCCATCTAGCTATCCGTTTGGAGAGAACTGCCACATCTGGTTTTCCCCCAGACCTGTCACAGTGCAGCAGCCACCTTTAATTGGTCAGTGCGAAGGTGCTGCACATCTTCCCTTAGACCTGTTCTTAGAGAGTTAATATTAATAATAGTCTAATGCTATTGTAAAAATTGCATTAAAGCCTCTACTTCTCTGTCGGTGAAACACAGAGCACTATACTGATTTTCCTAAGACATTAACTTTGTGTCCTGTGAGCTTCTGAACCGACTGAGACTCTGAAAATTGTCTTGCAGATTATTTTGTATGTTCCGTGTACTTGGTCATGTTATCTGGGCATGACATTCACTTATTTTCTTTGGTTACACAGTCTCCTCCATGTTTTCTCTTCACTCCTTTCCCCCATCTTCCTTTCCTTTGCCTATTTGGTTTTTTTTTTTTTTCCCTCTTTGATAGTTGGGACCAAGAATAGAGATAACTATGGAAGCTGTTTGCTCCACCTAGAAAGCAGGTTTGCAATGTCTCCTCATTAGCCATGAGCTTTGTCCTTTATTAGGTTCTGCTTTGTCCTTATGCATCAAATGCTTTTAAGTCACAAATCAATTCTGAACTGAATTAGAGAGTTTTCTTTTATCTAAGAAAATGAAACGACATCTCTCATTTATTCTGAAAATATGATGAATTATACTGTTAGTTCTGAAACCGTGAAAGCTAATTTGTTGTTCATGTCATAGCCTCGTGTGTATGATGAGGGACCCGATTTCTTCCATTTAGTGACTCTAAACATGTCAGGTTTCTAGAATGCTGTCAGTGTTTAGCCAACACTACAGTACGGACATTGGTTGTCTGACAAAGTCCTGTATGTTAATTCTTGATCACCAGGGTGTCATTACTGAAGGGGGCAGAACCTATGCAGTAGGGTCTAGTGCTAGGCCTTGAGGTCATTTGGAATTGCTCTAGAAAGTAAGTGTGAGACCTCCCCCCTCTCATATCCCTACCTGCTTTCCTTTACGTTTCCTACCCATGTGCTGAGAAGTTTTGGTCTGCCACACTCTCCTGCTATGGTATGTGGCCTTGCTATGGACCCAGAAACAAAATCAATCAACCCTGGACTGAAATTTCCCAAATAGTGAGTCAAACTAAACCCTTCTTCTCTGTAAGTTGATAACCTTGGGCATTTTGAGTTAACACATTTCAGAGAAAGCAAGTGAGCACACAGAATTACAGAGATGGCATGCCATCCCATGAAACACCACAGCCTGCCTCAATCCCCACTTAACTGCCCATGCAGGCTTGGTCTCACTGTCTTCCTTGGGCTGTGGTTGAATGAACCTTGTTCTCTCTGAGACTGCAAGGGAGACTCGTACCTGGGGTCTCAAGTTTTCATGCTAGCCTGCAGTCACTGGATTGGAGTGTCAATATAGCTGGGCAGTCAGGCCATGGTTCACAGTTCATTTCCTTAAATCAAATTGTTAAATAATATTCTGGCAAAAATATTTTGGCATCAGAAAAGGTGCTGGAAATCTGGCTTTCTTTCCACTATAAGTCTCTAACTGGCTGAATGTGTAGAGAATCCCGCCTTCAAATGCATTAATTTTATCAGACTGTGTTTGGTTCTGACTTCCAAGGCATTCAGGGTCCTTTCAGGATGGACTTTCAAGCTGTCTGTTATTTACAGAAATCTTCTTTTGAATAACAGTAGCTCTCTACACTGCTATTTTTGGACTATTATTCTAGTTCTCTTCTTCAGATTCATACTGTAACTGTTAGAAGAATTCTGCCCAATGTCTATCTCTATTGGTTTTCCTGGCCGCTTAAGTTCTACCTACAGTGATGGCCTGTGGATTTAAAAACACTTTCCATCTTCCCATATCTTCTGAAGCACCATCCATTACAATTATTTTTTCTTGAATTCCATCTAGATGTATGTTTCATTTTTAAAAAGCATTAGTTTTGGGTTTGGAACACAGTTCTGTGGTAGTGTTTCGCTTAGTATGCAAAAGGCCCTGACCGCAGTCCCTCCTTTCACACCTAATACCTTCTGTCCACACATCTACAATCAAAATAAAGTTTAGTAGGGATGACTTTTAAAAAATAAATTTTAGTTATGAAAATAGGTTTGGATTTGCATTTATGTTGGGAAATTGTACCAAGAGTCCCATGCAGTCCATATCTAATTTCTACTAGTAATAATAATATATTAATAATGTTAATAAGAGAAATTAGAGTAGTACATTTATCATCATTAAACACTATTAATACACTATTAACTAATGTCAGTAGTTTTTTTTTTCTCACATGTTCACAGTTTTTACTTATGCCCTTTTATTATGATTGCTTCAGGTTCCTGTCTGAGATACCACATTCATTTAGTTCTCTTGTCTCTGAGACACCTTTGGCTATGACAAATTTTCTTCCTGTCTTTTTGATAACTGTAACAGTTTTGAAGAGGGCTCTACTGGATTGCTACCACTATAGCAAAATGCCTGAGATAAATAATGAGGAACAGAAAGCGCTACATTGTATCACGATGTGGAGTTCACATTCCAAGATGGAGTGGTTCCACCACTTTAGGTTTCTGACAAGGGTGGGACACTGCAGAAGAGCAGGCCACTCGCCTCCTGAGTCAGGGAATGAGGAGAAAATGAGAGCAATTGTGGTCCCAAAACTCTTGCTTAGGCACTCCCCGAAGGTTCCAAAGGCCTCTCATGAGGTTCTACCTCCAAAAAGGTCAACCATCTCCCAGTAGGGAAGTCAGGGGGTGGGTGGGGGGCAAAGCTTAATACAGACTCTTTGGGGAACACTTATCCAAACATAGCAAGGTCTACTCGAGTATTTGTAAAATCTTTCAATTAAATTTTGATGGATTTTTTCCATTTTAAAATTTAGATAATACATTTTTAAGGAGATCACAAACACAGTATTATTTTCTTCACTCCATATCAAAGGTATAAACTATCAAGACGACTTGTCACTGTTGAAGCCAAATTTGAGCACTGGAATGAGACAGGGTGTCTCAGATTTCCACGCTGTTAAATTACTGTATACCCCTCCATGTGTTCTTTTAATGAAAGTCACTGTAACCCCACAGCTGGGGAATGCAGAGATCTGGTAGACCTCATACAGGGTAGAGAACCTGCAATGCAATGTAGAACTTAGTATAGGTTTCTCTTCTATTTATCTATATCTGAACGATTCTTCAACTTATCTATATTTGAGCAATTCAGGAGTTTCTTTTAGAATTAGGTTATTGTTTAATATTAATTCATTTATTCTGCTGTTCCAGTAATCCAAGATTTGGTACTTAGGATCTCTCTCTCTCTCTCTCTCTCTCTCTCTCTCTCTCTCTCTGTGTGTGTGTGTGTGTGTGTGTGTGTGTGTGTGTGTGCGTGTGTGTTTGTATATATAATCTATCTAGAATATATATTAATTTATACATAGAAGTTATGCAATTTTTAAGAATAGTGTGATGCTCACTGGCACATGAATATAACACAGAGCAATTGAGTGGGTAGCACCTCCATTACCATAGACGTTTGTGTTGGGAATATTTAAATTCCTTTCTACTAGGTATTTTGAAATATTCAATTCAATCCATTGTTTGTCCTCTTTTTGTTTTTGTCTCAAGCATATCCTTTATGGCACAATACATGTCATGCTCCAATCCTAGAATAAACCATTTCCCCCAGGGCACATTAACCCTATTAAGAATAGCATCACGCACCAAGATTCAAGAGCTAGGGCTACTCATTGATCCTGCTTTGCTGTTGCTTTTGTATTTCCTTATTGATAAAAATCTTATATAGGAACTCCTGTATGTACACATTTTAATGGATACTTCTGTCTAAATTCAGTTACATTAGCTGAAAGCCCATACATTAGGTTAATCATGAGTTCATACCTATGTCCCCAACTCTACTCCATTTACTACAGGTTCATTCTAATATTCTCCATAGTTTGTCCCAGACCACAGATTTCAACAATGAGACGTGTGTCCCACCACCCGACATGCATCATTCAATCACAGTGTTCATGCCTAGTGGTTTGTAAATTATTCATCTATGCCCCATGGGAAACGAATTTATCAACTAAAGTACAGCCCTTTTGTGTGGCTCCTTTTGGCTTCCATCTTCTGGATTTCATTCATTTCAAAGCCACCTACATCAGAATCTTAGTCCATCACTTTCAATGTGATTGATATATCCATTCCTCAAGCCTGCAGTCACTTTCCACAGGAATATTTTTAAATTGGCATTCATTAAACTTCACTCCTTGTTCTCTAAAGTTTATGGGTTCTGACAAATGCACAGTGCTCCAGAGTCACCAGCTCAGAGACACAGAGCAACACTCCACACAGCCAGCCCTTGTCCTCATTATCCTCTCAAGCCTCAACTTCTTTCCTGAGTCCCTAGGAACTCAACTCTGTTATAATAAGACAGTGTTCATCTTTGTAAGGAACACTAAACTATCTTCCAAAGTGGAGATACCTTAAACATTTTCTTTGAGAAAGACTTGTTTGATTCTTTTATCCATGTCTGTTCTGGGAGGAGGGGGCAACTGTTTCTTTCTTTACTAGATTTTTAGGGACCAAAGGAGTTATTTTCACTCACAGTTTGAGGGTACAGTCAGTAGTGGTGAAGAAGGAAGAGAAACAGAAGTGCCTCTGGCTGTGGCAGCAAGAGCATGAAGCTGCTTGTTCAAGTACCAGCAGGTGAAGAACAAGGGGGAAATTGGCTTACGGTAGAGCAGGCCATAACCTCTAAGACCTACACCTTTGCCATTCAACCACTTCTTCCCGGTTGGGCCACTCCGTGTAAAGGTTTCACAGCTTCCCAAAACAGTGACACTGCTGGGAACCAAGTGTTCAAACACAAGAGCATATGGGGGAACAATCCCCACCCAAACTCTAACTCCAAGGCTCACAGCCATTTCCCAATGCAAAGTACACCAGTCCAACTTCAAATGTTTCTGCAGTCTGTAATAGTACCAAAACTGCTTCAAAGTCCAGAATCTCTCCTGAGACTCAAGCCATATAGCTGTTAGCCCAGATAAAATAAAAACACTTACACAATACCAGTACACCCAGTGACAACAATCATTTCCATTCTGAAAGAGAGGAACGGAGGCATAAAAGAGCAGACCAGACCAAAGCACAAAAATACAACAGAAAAAAAATGCCAAACCCTTTGGTGTAAGACGTAAAGGGTTGCAGTGTTTTATTCCTTTGCATATGGATATTTTTATTTCCCCAGCACTGTTTGTTAAAAAGACTTTTCTCTCCACTGAACTTTGAAACGTCATTTATTTTAAAAAAATCAATTGATCCTACGTGTGTGTGTGTGTGTGTGTGTGTGTGTGTGTGAGATACTGCACTGACTTGTGTTACACTGCTTCCCCCATCTCATCTTGTCTTGATTACTGTAGCTTTGTAGTAAGACATGGGGCTGGGTAGTGTCATCTGCCAGCTGTTCTTCTTCAGACACCATTGGCAATATTCATTTTGAAATGCTTCTTTCATTTTCTAAATTCCTTTTGGGGTTCTTTACCCCTCCTTTCAAATCTTGCTTTTCTCCAGCCATGCCATTTCTGAGTTAAAAAAAAATTCTGATTATATTATTTAATCATTTTTTAGGATCTTCATTCTTATAGCTAGTTTTGACAGCTGTTCGATTGTCAATGTTATTTTCGCTATAGGTTATTTTTGTATTCATTGTTTCTAGGGAGGTGATTATGCCCCATATTCTTTTTATGTTTCTAATTAGAACAACTTTGCACAATCTTCAGTATTAATCTTCTCTTTTCCTTTCCCATCCCCTCCCCTCTACGATGCAGCCTTTGCTGGCCTGGAATTCGTCATGCAGAGCAGGCTAACCTTGAACTTACAGAGTTCTGACTCTGTCTCCCAGGTGCTGGGATTAAAGGTGTGAGCCATACATCTGGCTTGTTTGTTCATTTCTCAAGCAACATAAATTTCCTTGAAATTATAGGAAGAAGGGCAAGGAACAGATACCTCACACCTTTCAGTCTCTCAAGTTAAGCCCTATTTCATTGTAAAACAAAAAAAAACAAAAACAACGAAAAATACAATCTTTGAGTTTTCAAGTTCTGGTTCCTCTGGTAGCTTCTGGAACTTTCTAAGTTCTCCTTCCTTCTCTGCTTATCTAACATTTTGGAAACTATGATATTGATACCAAGCCTTTCCTGATGTGGGGTTGAAAGCCTTGTTTTCGGGAGCTTGAAGAGTTTGAAGGAACCAGAGTATCCCATGTCTTTATCCCCCATCTTATCACAGTTCCTCTGTAGTTGTTATGAAGGGGCAAATGGAAATATAGTTTGGAGCGGTTTCCTCAGATTCACCACTGTGTCCATGACGTTTTGTGTAGCTGTGACTATATATCCTATGACAATCTATGGAGCTAGTTATTTGGTTTATGGTTTCAGAGGTGTCAGTCCATGTGGCAGGGAGGACCTGGCAGAGCAAGACACAAAAGAAAAAAGCCTTGGAATTATGGCTGTAATTTATATCCAATACCATATCACGTCTTTATGAGCACTCATGTCCTAATCCCATTGGAACATGCTCTCTGGGTCAGAAGTTATTTAAATATATGACTCAGTTACAAACATTTTGAAACGGCCTTCTCTTTTTTAATATTTTCTGTTGTCAGAGACCGTGGTCCACATGATTTCAGTCCTCTGGTACTTGCTGAGCCTGCCTCCCCATTCTTGTCCTCTCCCTCACCCCTTCTTCTGACCCCGCTTCATCTTATCCCTGTCCCTCCTTCCCTCCCTCTCTCCCTTCTCCCCCTCACCCAGGACTGAACACAGGGCCTTGCATATGCTAGGGAAGCACTATACCAATGATTTACATCTCCAGCTGAGCCCTGCATTCTAATCAGGTAGGTAATAGTTTCCTATGTGCTTGCAAAGAATATTTTAGAGTTGTTCCTGCAGTGTTGTCTACACATCAATTAGAGCAGGGTTGCAAGATTTGTTATTAAAACATTTGTTTGTTAATAATTGTGCCTGTTTTGTTTCTTAGTTAATGAGAAGTAAATATAATAATGAACCTGTTAATTCTTTTAGTGCTATCAATATTTGCCTTGAATATTTTCAGGCTATGGTTTTAGCCACATACATAGACTCACTGTATTTATTAACTGTATTTATCAGTATGAAATATCCTGCTTTAGATCCAATAATGTTTCTGTATTACAAGAAGACTCTTTTATTCAGTACATTCTGTTGGTGTTTTCTGAATACTACTTCCTACATTTCTATTTTCCAATCTTCCCCCACCTTTATGTTTAATTTATTTTTAGAAAATTATGTAAGTATCGGGGTGCAGGGGAGACAGCTCAGTGATTAAGAATTATTGCTGCTTTTGCAGGGGATCTGAGGTCAATTCCCAACATCTACATCAGGGGGCTCTCAAAGGCTCTCCAGCTTTAGGGGACACCCTAACACTTGCACTCATATGCCCAAACACACACAGATACATAATTAAAAATAATAAACTTTTTTTAAAAAAACACATGAAGTATTATATATTCTTAAGTTTGCCACTCTGTGTGTTTTAGTTGCTGGCTTAGCCATCTACGTATAACTATAATCTTGCACCTGCATTTACACACAGAACCTGACTGTCACTACTGTCTATCCACCCCATTTCTTCTCCAGTCATTTTTCTCTCCTTTTATCCTTCATTTGAATTAGCGATAGAGTTTGTCACATGCCTCCCCCTCCCCTCCCCTTGGCTATTGCATTCTATACTATGCTTTTAAGAGGCTGTCCTGCTGATTCTAGCAACCATCCTCGAGTTTAATAAGGCAATAAACATTAACAGCATCACCACTTTGTAGATAATTAAAGGAGCTCCGATGATCTTAATTCTCCTAACTATGGTGGTGTTCTTGCTATCCTGGGCTGCTTAAATTAGACAAATCAATGGCATGGCCTCATCTTTCGTGAGACAGACTCTTTGAGGAGACTGGAGTGGCTACCTCAGGGAAGGGCTTGTCTATTTGTTTCCCCCCGGTTTCACTAAGCTTCATTATCTTGGAACGTTCTGGAAAAAAGAACTGGGATCTACCTAAGGCAGATTTGGTATAAACATACTAGGAACGATAGTTCACAGCAATGGTCTGAGATTTCTATTTCATCACACCAAGGTCACGCTGTGACGTGTCTGGCATGCTACCTCTCCCATCATGAGGACTCCTCCACTTTGGCACCAGTGAGATCTGGGGCTGGAAAATTCTTTCTTGGGGGATGTCCTAGGTACTTCAAGATCTCTCAGACAGACTACTGGCCTTTACCCCCAATTGTAAAAATCAAAAACGTCTCCAGACATCACCAAGAATCCTCTTGAGAGGAGGGGGAAGTTCAGTCCCCGCTGAGATCTATTGGTATAAAATAAAACATCAAGTATTTTTAGTAAATACCCCTTAAGTATCTACACTTATTCCTTGTTCAGGGCTCTAAAACTAGGAGGAGCTAAATGAGCCATAATTCTACCTACAACAGAATCATTGTTTGGGAGAGAAACAATATGGAAAGAGCAAGTGAAGGCATGGTGCCCAACACTACAATAGGGATAGAATGAAGCAATGCACCACTATCACAGGAAGGTGTGTGAGTGTGTGAGGGAGATGTGCGGACAGCCTCATCAGAAATGTGGCAGGATTAACAGGCCATGGAATGTTGGGGGGTATTATTTTAAGGTGTGTGATTTTTATTTATGCGGCATTTGTTCAACTCTGTGAGGCTGTGATTCTTTGCCTGCCTAAAACACCTGATGGTCTAACAAAGAGCTGAGCGGCCAATAGCAAGGCAGGAGCAAGGATAGGCAGGGCCACCAAGCTACACAGTAAGCCACGAAGAAACAAGTATAAAGAAAGGTGTACAGAAACAGAGAAAGATAAAAGCTCAGAGGCAAAAGGTAGTCAGGATAATTTAAGAAAAGCCGGCAAGAAACAAGCCAAGCTAAGGCCAGGCAATCCTAACTAAGAACAAGCCTCTTTCAGTGATTTACCTGGGAGCTGGGTGGTGGGCCCCCTAAAAGACAAAAGAGTAAAACACGACACAACCATGGAACCTTTAAGAGGCAGGACCAAGTGGAAGGAGATAGTGCCATGGTAGGGGGCGGGGCAGGCAAAGAGGACACAGATGACTCCTATAAGAGACTGATACTGGCATGGGAAAGTAAGTTTGCTGTTCTCCTGAGATCAACATGTGTTCTGTTTGTTTGTTTGGTTGGTTGCTTGACTGGTTTTTGAGACAGGATTTCTCCGTGTGACAGTCCTCACTGTCCTAGAACTCACTCTGTAGACCAGGCTGGCCTCGAACTCACAGAGATCTACCTGCTTCTGCCTTCCGAGTGCTGAGATTAAAAGCATGCACCACCACCTCATGGCTTCTGAGAAAAAGTTTTTGTTTTTTGTTTTTGGTTTTTTGTTTGTTTGTTTTGTTTTTTTTTTTTTAAAAAAAAAAAGAAGAGCAAGCCTGTGCCCTCCTACTCCCTGGCTTCTTACCTCCCTAAATAATCCATCCTCCTTCTCATGTAAGCTCCCACCATGATGCAGCACAGCTAATGAAGCCCCCACCAGAGGCCCTATGGGTGGGGTCACCCAATTTTATGTTGTTAGCCTCCAAAACTATTCATTTAAAACAACTTTTCTTTATAAATCACCCAGCCTCGGTGATCTGTTATTGCAATAGGAAATGATCTACCAGAGAGGGGTACCTAAGGCAGTCCGGGGGTCCTTTCATGGAGGAAAGGACTTCCAAGTTAGGACTTGAAATTTAACACCTCCCTTCTCTCTCCCAGTGAGCCCCCAAGAGAATAAGCCAAGAATAAAACACTCAGAATGGAAATTATCCCAATAGATTTACTTTTTAGGCTGTGTTTTAGAACAGAACCAATAAAAATATTCTATTATGCAACACAGAGACATGGGTAAGGAGACCCTGGAGCGTGCTACAGATGGCACAGCGCACAGCCACCATCTACTTCTTCAGAGGCTAATGGGAAATATATGGCATTTTCTTATTTCATGTCCCACAGTGTGACTGAAAGCAGACTGCTGGATAGAAAGCAGATTGACACCAGTAAGGATTCATCTCTCTCTCTCTCTCTCTCTCTCTCTGTCACACACACACACACTATCTATCTATCTATCTATCTATCTATCTATCTATCTCTCATACACTCCCTCTCTCTCTCCCTAATTCCCTCTCTCTTTCATATACACATTCTCACTCTCCCTCCCCACCTCTCTCTCTCTCTCTCTCTCTCTCTCTCTCACACACACACACACACACACACACACACATCCTCTCTCTCTCTCTCTCTCTCTCTCTCTCTCTGTCACACACACACTCTATCTATCTATCTATCTATCTATCTATCTCTCATACACTCCCTCTCTCTCTCCCTAATTCCCTCTCTCTTTCATATACACATTCTCACTCTCCCTCCCCACCTCTCTCTCTCTCTCTCTCTCTCTCTCTCACACACACACACACACACACACACATCCTCTCTCTCTCACACATTCTCCTTCTCCCTCCCCGCCTCACACACACACACACCCTATCTCTCTCATACATACTTTCTTTCTCTCCTCTCTCCCTCTCTCTTTCTCTCTCTCCCCTGCACATATCCCCTATCTCTCTCTCTCCCTCTCTCTCTCTCCCTCTCTCTCTCTCTTTCTCTCTCTCTCTCTCTCTCTCTCTCTCTCTCTCACACACACACACACACACACACACACACACACACACCTACCTTCTTGCTGACTCTGATCCTATCAAATGACAGAGACTTCCCATCTTCCTGCCCAAGTACCTCTCCAAATCCCTCCCTTGCAACAGAAGTCAGGCTGGCTACTACCCACCAACCTTGCCCCTGCCTCCTGTCACAGAACTCGGTCACTTCTGTCAGTATTCCCTGCAGTTTAACTACAGCTACATGGTTAGTTCACAGGACATAAGAATAGATATGGCATACTTCTTCCCATGCTCACATGGAAACTTCTGGTGCCCAGTGCTCCATGCCATCTTCCCTACTCTCTGACTTGATATATTTGTACACTGCAAACCAAGATTTAAAGATGGCAGAATCAAGGCATGAAAGATTCCTGTCCTTGAGCGTACTTTAGAAAGAGAGAGGGGCCCTAACAGGAATGTCCATACTGAGTTTGCAGGAATTAGAAGTAAATTTCCAGTGTGCTAAGTCACTGAGATTTGAGGGTTTATGTAGCATTGCAGCTAGCATTACCCACCTCATATACCAAAACAGACAAAGAGCCAGGTTTGCTCAGCAATTGTAATCCCTTCCGGTCCCCAGGCACGCATGGTATTTTGGCCTTGCTCACCACTCCGAAGCAAAGAGACCTTTGCCAGAATATTTCCCTGAGCCTTCCTGGAGTTGAATGGGTACTTGAGAGGCTGTTTGCAGGGCCACAGCTAAAGCTCACACTTCATCTAGTGTCTGCAACACAGGGATATGAAAGGACGCGGTCTTTGATGTCAGACAGATGTGGCTTGGACTCCTCCCCAGCCCTGACAATTCCTTGGCTTACTCTCACTGGGCTTTTGTTTCTTCATCTGCAAAATGAGGGTAAGGACACCTCATTGTTGCTTGTTGTAATTTGGCAGGGGGAGTAGAATAAAAGAACGGATCGCATGTGAAACACACACAGAGTTCCCGGTGTCTCCAAAGCCCTCGTTAATTCCCTCCCAACAACCATGAAATTAGCAAATTAAGAATTTATTTACCCGTCTAATCACAAAACTAAGCAAGAGGAGGCTTTTTCACACCGGACCATATGTTTATTTTTCTATGTAAATGTTGGTTATTTCACAAAGAGGAACAAGGTTTAACAAATACTTTTATAGGTTTTTTTTTTTTTTTGGTTCAAAAAGGGAGAACTTAACTTTTAGGAAACTTGAAAATCAAACCATAAACAAAGATAACGTTAAGTTTTTAAATAACTTTTTTCTCTTACTAGAAATAAATGTCGTATTTTCAAACTAGTGATAGCAAAATCCATGCTGGAGTTTGATCCAGAAGAAAACAACAGATAAGACAGTCCACACAACAGTGGGAAGAAAAGCGTTTTTCTGGGATATATTAATCCCCACGAGACAAGGACCTTCCCTGATATTATGTGGCCCTGGATATAATGCCTTGGAGAAAGGATGACACATTACACAAGAAAGAAAGTTGGGTCGGGCAATCCATTTCACCCAAGCAAGGCTCTAAAAGCGAGCTTTGGCAACAGGACGGAAAAGCAGAGCCATAGTTTTTTGGGGGTTTTTTTTGTTGTTTTTTTTTTTTTTCCAGGTAAGCTGGCAGAGCCGTGAACTGTTGCAGTCCCAGCCCCCAGTACAGAACGAAGCTGAAATGTCAGGGCAATGGGGCTGCAGCGGGAGGCATCGATGAGAGCCGCCCACCAGCATGACTAAGTGCTCTTAGGGACAATCCCCACTCAGAGGGCAGAAAGCAAATCTCCAGATGTTCTGAGCTGTCAGCTATGATTAACTGAGGAAAGGTGAAGCTGCCCACTTAACCATCTGAGCAACCTTCCTCATCACAACGACCCCAGAGTTCTCTGCAAAAGCGTTCACGGGTAAAATAAACGGAGGCCCCATCCAACTCCGAGCCTCACTTCTTCTGCTGCCCACCCTCTGATCAAGTCAGAACAGCGGCCTATTTTAAACCAGTGGCAATGTGTTCTCTCGTGGAAACGTGTGGGTTTCCAGAGACAGGCTGGCGCTCGGAAAGGCAGGCACGCGGAAGGCTGCGCCCACTCGCCCATCCTTCCTCTCCCACAAGAGTTTCAGGAGAAGTCCCAGGAGGAGAAGCCTAAGCAGTAGAGGACCTGCCGATGGCTTCCCATGACATTAAGCTCACTCCTATGGGAAAGGAGGAGCTGAGGTCTGGGTGGAAGCAGCCCCATGTGAGAAAAACCAAAGGCTACCTCTAGCCCAGGAAGAAGAATTCTAGCCCCCCCCCCCCCCCCCCCCCCCCCCCCCCCCCCCGCAATGCAGGCCACTGTATCCTTTCTAGAACAATTGATATGGATCTCTGTGCCTCTGTAACAGGCTTCAAAGCAACCTTAAATAGAGTAGAAAACATTCCATGGAACACTGAAGACTTGTTTTTAAACCAAGGTCACAAGACTAATTTACAAAAACAAAACAAAATAAACACTCATTTGCTGATTTTTTTTTTTTAAGGATCCAAGGCTGTGCTTTTACTTACAATCGCTCCAGCTGCTTCAGATCCTGGAAGGCGCCTCTCTCGATGACGCTCACCTGATTGTCTTCCAGATGCCTGGAATCAGAAAGGCAGCCAGGGTCAGGGACTGAAATAGTCAGAGGCCTCATTAGAGGCCTTAGGCTGTGCAGCCATATCACATATGCCCTCCTAGGACCCCGGGGTCCTCCCCACTGTAATCATTCTGTTGGGACAAAAACCACTGCATCCCAGTGTGGTGTCACGGTAACCAGAGTTTCGCCGCCTGCACATGTCTACCTGACAGATTGGCTTCCATGTCTCTATTTTAAGAACATTCCCAGCAAATGTGTCCCCCCCACCCCCACCCCCTCCAGAGAACTGCAGAATGTTGCACAGAAATGGAAGAGGTAAAGCTGCTCCTTGGAGAAACCACGTACATCCAACACCTCTTCCCTCGGAGCTCCCTCCTCCAAGGATTCAAAAATACTTCATTGAAAAGGGCCTTCCTTCCCTGCTCAACTTCACAGAAAGGACAGAGTCACAGAGAAACAGCACTGTGCGGAAGACAGCTAGCCAGGACCCAGAAAGGCCCTCAAGCAGGGCCAGGTTCATCCCAATCCCCTAAAGATAGCGACCTCACAGAAGTCATCCCTATGCCTGGCTACAGGCTGTGCTCTGCCTCTAAGTTCTCCCAGCAGGTGATTAAAAGTCCTAGTCACTCTGCCTAAGTGAGCTTGATCCACGCACGGGGTTCGCCCTAAGAGTTGATCATACAAAGAGACATTTGTTTCCGCAGTCTACCAAGGGGGCGAGGGAGAGTTTAAATTAGGATTAGTTGAACAGGTAGGGGACACAAAGATGATGCATGGATTCTGGGTGGGAAATGGGCCAAGAAATGACAGGGACTGCATTGGGTGGCTGCGTGGGATTTGGGGGACGTGCAGCTGCGATTGAAGGCTGTTTCTTGAGAGGAGGAGGAAATTAAGGAGAGCCCCAGTTTCCTCTGGAATGGCAGAAGCATGGCCTAGGGAGGGTCTATTCTTATTCCATAACAGACCTTCTACAATGACTTTACCTCTTGGGATAGAAGCATGGCCTGGGAAGGGTTTATCTTCATTCCATAACAGACCTTCTACAATGACCTCACCCCTGAGGATAGCCTAACCTCTGGCATGTTTTAGGCTTAAGGGTCAACCTGCTTCACTGAGGAAATCCTCTCTTCCCAAAGATTAAAGAAGAGAATCTTACTTCCTCATACTCCCAACCCAGCACCGTGGCCTACCTGTCAGTCTAGAATGAAAACCACAACTGTGGGGCCAACACACACTGACTTTTCCATAAAGGAGAAGAAGAGTCAATGATGTGAGATTTCTAGCAGGGAATGCAATGGTAAGTCGTTAGGCTCAAATACGCAACACATTTGTGTGCAAATATTAACGGGCCGGGGGGGGGGGGGGGTCAGCCTGTTCATCGGAATCCTCAACCTCTCAAGTCTTCCCATTTATGTGACTTCTGTCCCTGACAGGCCACTTCCATCCAGGCCATTCCCTTAACAGGTAAGAACGGGGTAGCTAAGAGACTTGCCCAAAGGGAAATCACACAGCTAAGGAGAGCCCCCAGTATAGTTTAGGATCTCTGCCTTCCTTCTTACTAGATGGTGGTGTTGTAATGAACACACTACCCATCATCCTTAAGACTCGGTTTCATCATTTGTAAAATACAGAAAATAGGACACCGCAGAAGCACTTAGAAGAATAAAAATGGATTAAATAAATCACGAAGCCCAGCATTTGAAGCAATAAACTGTAATTTTTAATAAATGTTCCTCCCCTCCCCTCTCCTTCCCTCCTCATCTCCATTCTGCCATATGGCAAGGAGGCCCCGGGAAGCTAACAGACTTTTATTAGCACATTTACTATACAGGGTGTCAGTTCGATGCTAGTGACTAGGGGGTTGATCAGCCAGACTTTTATAATCAATCAATCAACCAGCACTCACTGTCATTCTTCTTCAATTAGAACAAGGACTAACTCGAGAGTAGCTGAGTGTCAACCCCCGGATGTATGGAGGGGCTTCGCTCAGTCATTACGCTGACACAACAGAGATGGGCCATATCTGCGTGTGAGCTTTCTCCCCCTGCTCTACCCTGCTCAGGCCCTGGGAAGCTGGCTTGCAATGACTTTTCCAAAGAACGTCTTGGCCTCTACTTACTGTTGGCTTCAGCCACTGGGTTTTACTAGAAGGAGCTGGGAACCGTGGAAAGACAGCGGGGTCAAGAAATTTGCCCTTCGATCAAACCACTCCAGGGTGACTGAGTCCCTCTACCTAAGACACAGCTGCTTTTGTTGGACTGGAAGATCAAGTTGCTCCCATTGCTCCTCAATGCCTCGAAGCAGCTGTGGCTCTGTTCTCACTAGCCTGAGGAACTGGACCACCTCATCCCACCCACACTTCTGTCAACGTTAGCTCTCCTCACCTGCCCCTTGCAGTATCCTTTGGTCCCTGCTGGAAAGGTATCCAGGGTCCTTTTCAGACTGACTTCCTAAACCCATTCAAGTCCAGCCTCGTGCCTGGCATTGAAAGGCTGAGGAAATACCACTCGACAAATAATAGCATCTGACAGTGGATATGTGAGCCATGAAACCTGCAGGGAGACGGCAAGTAACACTGCAAGCCAGGGGCACGTAAGAAAGCTGTTGATCCAGGTCCTAGTTTACCAGCCAGACACGAGAGGACGTGGGATCATGGTCAGGCTAGGTTTTCGGTTCACACGAGAGCTGTCCAAGGCCGGTGTCTGTTCTGAGTTAGGGGGACACAGAGTGTGTTCATTTCAGCTCTTTGGCACTTTTTTCCTTTTTCCTTTTCTCTTCGCTAGATTAGAATCGGAAATGGCCCTCCTGTGATGACGGCCGGGGCGGAGTTTAAAACTCTTTTATTAACCCCATTTGGGATAAAGCTGGCTCCCACATTGTGAACACAGCAAGCCCTTAAATGGATTACTCAGAAAA
Organism: Microtus oregoni; assembly: GCF_018167655.1. Lineage (NCBI taxonomy): Eukaryota > Metazoa > Chordata > Mammalia > Rodentia > Cricetidae > Microtus > Microtus oregoni. The sequence goes on from NW_024543086.1 coordinate 13,206,106, forward strand.
AGGGTATAATTGATACCAACAGAAGAGACTTTTCCCTGCTCCCAACCTGTGGGAGAGATGATGGTTGCAGGCAACGCCTACATCTCTGCTTCATTTAGGGGAAAATCGCTCTGGGATGGGACGGAAGTTCGCCAGCCTCCCTTCTCTGTTTACCCATTCACCTGCACCATATCAGCAGACAGAAGGCATTCTGCATGGAAATGGGGGGCAAGTTCGAATTATTCACGACAATCGAGGCTTTTATTGCTTCACCATAAACTGTAAATAAGAAACAGACATGGAGACTATGCCAGCATGTCATGAAAGCTTTTCAAAATAAAATAAAAAAAAAAAAAAACAAAAGAGTTCTCTAGGTTACTCAGCTGAGAAGAATGGATGGAGGGAAATACGATTAAAATGTTTGGATATTTTATTGGTGTTAGAAGCCTTCTCCGCTATTCCACCTAGCGGATTTCTTTGACTGAATTAAAGGGCCACTTGAAAGGAACTGTCTGTGAGCTGATAAGGGAGATAATGAAACAGATCTATTAACAGTCGATAAAAAAAAAGGAGTAAAAGGCATTTTGGTATTGCTTATCAAAATAGAAGAATGCGCCAATTAACTCAAAAGATAAACTGTAGTCAAAGGAGGGTTGTAGACTCTGCGGAAGACATTAATGTCACCTTTTGTGATTATTTTAAACTTTCTATTTGCAGAGAGCAGATATGGAAATTGGAATTTTTATTAGTCTCTCTGATGCAGCAGTAAGAAAATCAAAGGGTTATTTTTGACTTGGTTAGAAAATGAAACATTAGGTGAATTTTGACTTGTATGAAAAAACATCTCTTACAGAAACAAGTGGAAGAAATGGGGCAAAAAAGACAAAAAGAAAAAATGCCTAAACACAGTTCTGCCTTTTAAGCCAGCAAATGACCTAGAAGCAGCAGTCTCCTGCCTTGCTTTTTAATACAAAGTACCCTAAAACTGAACCATGGGATCCCCCTGTACCTCTGCCAACCTCCCTACTGATGGGCGTAGACCTTATCAGAGCAGTTACTCAGTTGACATACACACAGGTGCTCAGAGCACAGGACAGGCTTAGTTCAAGGTAGGTCTTCACTCTGAGGATGGCGAGAAAAGAGGTCCATGGGGGGAACATCTGGTAGCTGGAGGCCCTGCATCAGATTCCCGCATCCCTGTGCACTGGTCCCCAGTACCACTCAGGCGACACTCTGCACACCAGAGCTGCATGCCCTTCCCTTCTCCCTCCTCAAGACCCCATGCACTGGAGCTGCACTTCCTTCCCTCTCCTTCCTCCTCCTTTGTGAGCACAGAAGTACTGCATGCATTCTAGTTCCAACTGCTCTGTCGCTCACGATGTGGAGCTGAGATTTCTGCTGTTCCCTCTCCTGCAAAGAGGGGGCCATAATAACGCCAACCTCATATGTTCTGTGCTATGACTAGGCACCGTGTCCACGGTAAGTAACCAAGAAAATGCTGGTCACCATCAGCCTAAGCAATATTACTAATGCTTCTCAAACAAGAGGTCCACATTACCGAAGTTCTGCTTCACAAGTGACAGGCAGTAATCAAACGCTGCTTGGGAAAAAGGCAAAGCCCTGAAGCGCTCCGTGTATAACAAGAATTGAGAGGACTTTGAAGCATTCACTCACTATGTTGCTGAAGGGAAAACTGAGATCCAAGGGGGTACAGGATTTCCCCAAAGTTGCATGAGCAATGAATCCCAAATCAAATGAGAATCTGGTGCTTCCTGTTGCAAGGACAAAATCATTCTGTTGTGCAGAGCTGTGAGTGGAAACAGGGGACTGAGGGGCTGGAGAGGCGACTCAGTAGTTCGGAGTACTTGTTTCTCTTGTAGAAGACACGGGTTCAATTCCCAGCCCCAATAGGGAAGCTCACAACCATCTGTAACTCAAGTTCCAGAGGATCTGATGCCCTCTTCTGACCTTTGAGGACACCAGGCACACATATGGTGGACATACATGCAGGCAAGCAAAGCCTTCATGTATACAAAATGAAATAAATCTTTAAAAAATATGTGTGTTGAGAGAGGTGGAATCTGGTAGCAATGAGTTAGCCGCAACTGCCAATAAAGATGAGCCAGGCATGATTCCATGACACAAATAACATCAAAGCTGGGACCAAACTTCCCAGGCTGCACTCCTGGGCAGGAGCCACACTTCCACATCAGCAATAAGGAAGGAAGGAAAGAAAGAGAACCCAATCGCTGCGCTCTTGTTTCTCTGAGTGTCAAGCTTTTCAGTGAATAGTACATCGTCATCTCCTTATGAAACCCAAACCAAGGGCTAGGTAAAACACTACAATGTTCAGAAAGGAAACCTGCTGTTCCTTGTCTCCCTATTCTATCAATGCCTACCTCAGATTCTGCAACCTGTCTGCACAGCTGTGAATGGCCAGCCAGGATTCTGCCCTTGCCTGGCCCTCTCCATCTCTCCTCCCCTCCTCTCCATTAAGCAGGAAGATAAATAACATCTGTCCCAATTGCTCTTTTAATGCACAAGCTGGGGAAGAAATTATAATCTCTCTGGAAGGGAAGGCATGGTTAGTCAACCTGACATTGCTGTCATCCAGGAAGCAGGGCATGTTGACTTAATTCATTTATTGCCTTCTGTTTTTCCTGTCACTGGAACCCGGTGCTTCTTCTATCGATCTCGCCCAGCCAGCAGCATCCAGCCATACAATCTGATATCTGTGAACACTTGGTACAGTAATGAAGGGCTTTCTGGAGCAGAAGCATGAATTCCCGCGGCCCAGAGCTGGGGAATGTGATGTCAGGGCAGCGCACCGTTTTCACAAGCTGAAGAGCTGAAAATGAAAACTCGCTGGCACACCATTTGCTACTTACAAGACTCGGAGATTCTTCAGTCCAGCGAAGTCCATCTTGGTGATTCTGGTGATGTTATTTCTGTCCAGGTCACTGCAATGGAACAAAAACTCAGGTCAGATCTTTACAGGTTACACTTACACTCTATTCAATGCAGACTTGGCTTAGACTGGGGGAACGCTGCCTGTCAGGGGGTAGGCAATTCCAATGATTAATGTTATCCCTTGAGCATGCCCAACTAACCTGAAGGAAATTGTATGGAATAAGCCATTCATTATGTAGCTAGTGGAACCCAGTTACACTTAACTGCCTGTCTTCTGGGGTCCTTTCTTCAAGTAACAAACGTATCTCTCAGTGTCCCCAGGCCCCCCAATTTTCAGATTAATTTATGCAAGTAGAACTGAGGCCTCCTGTAAATTCCAGGGGTTCCAGGGAGGAAGAGTTGACCCAGGCCAGGCTTTTAAGTACCTTCAATCCCTTTCATTGTCTCAAGAATGCATGCATGATTCAAAGAATAACTTTCTCTCCACTGGGGTAGCAAAGCAGGTCAAAGTTCCCAGAAGCCATCTTGTATCACTAAAGGGCAGTGTTCCAGACCCAGATGACGAAAAGAGACACCCTTCATGGTGTTTTGTGAGTGTTTGGATCTGCTTATGCCTGAAGCCAGATACTTCCGTATTTTAGCCTTTTGTGAGTCGATCTATTCCACTTTATTTTCATTTTGGTTTAAATCAGCTCAGAGTTCCCAGAATACATCTTGCCTCCACTAAAGGACAGTGTTCCAGACCAAGAAGATGAAAACAACCATTTTACATCTATTCCTTGAAATCGAAAAGAATGGTCCACTGGCTTTGGTCCATAGCTAGATAGGTATAAATAGAAAACACAACCTTGTCTAGTAGGCCAAACAAAACTTGTCTAGTTTCTAACTAGTTAGCAAATGCCCTGAGTTTAGTTTCTAACAGGTGTCAACACCATCGAGCCTGTGCGTAGCAGGTAGTAAAAGCTAATTCTACAGAGTAGGCAAAGGCAGCTGCCTGGATGCAACTTGGAAGCTTAGGGGCATTTGTCATGGGGGAGCTGAAAGCTCGGCCTGACAGTTCCTGGGGTAAAGGTGAGGGAGGCATCGTGGGTGGTAGGAAGCCAAGGTTAAAGGGGAGCTGAAGTTAAGAACAAACCTGTGAACAACTGGATAAACATTCTGTATTTCCTGAAGTCACCTATGAGCCCTAGATGAAAAAGGGAGGGGGGCATCGGGAACATTTTAATTTTAATTTACTTTTGTTTGTGTTGCTTTTGTTTTGCTGTGATAGTTTGCCTGTCTAGAACACCTGATGGTCTAATAAAGATCTGACGGCCAATAGCGAGGCAGGAGCAAGGATAGGCAGGACTGGCAGGCAGCAAGGATATAGAGAAGGAGAAATTTGGGAGCAGGGGTTCAGAGGAGTAGCCCGAGAAGGAGGAGGACATGGGGGGCCAGCCATCCAGCTACACAGTAATCTCCGGAGTAAAGGGGAGGTTTATAAAAGTAAGAGAAAAGAAGCCCAGAGGCAAAAGGCAGAGGGGATAATATAAATTAAGAAAAGCGGGCAAGAAACAGCCAAGCTTAGGCCTGATGTTTCTAAATAAGAGTAAGGCTTCGTGTGTGATTCGTGTGGGATCTAGGTGGTGAGCCCCCAAATGAGTCCAAAGAACTTACTACTACTACAGGAAGGAGAAATAAAAAATATTACAGTTCTTAACACTTGAAGCTGAAGACTGAATCCATTCATATTGTGCCCTCCTATGAGAAGAAAAGCTTTCAGGGTTTGAGCCTGTGGCATTTCTACAAGGGTGTCTGAAATTGAGTTTATACAGTGCCGCAAGTCACTCAATTACAGAATCTGCTTTGAAAAGAATGTGTGTTGCCTGACGTGGGGTGCCCTTCTGTATGCTGTAAATACGTTTTCATTACCATTGATTCATAAAGAAGCTGATTTAGTCAATAGTCAGGCAAAATACAGCCAGGTGGGAAATCCAAACAAAGATACCGAGAGAAAGAAGGCAGAGTTGGGGAGACGCCAGCAGCCACCCGGGGAAGCAAGATGTGAGGTAACAAGCCACCAGCCTTGTGGTAAAATGTAGAATAATAGAAATGGGCTGATTTAAGTTGCAAGAGCTAGTTAATAATAAGCCTGAGCTAATATGCCAAACAGTTTGTAATTAATATTAAGCCTCAGAGTGATTATTCAGGAACTGAGTGGGCAGGCAAATAGTCTCCAGTTGCAGCTGCCTGCTTCCATGGTACAAACATTAGAGCACACACACACACACACACACAGAGATTTACCAGCTATGATATCACACAGCGGTAAATCTTATGGGAGCAGTGCTATTACGTGTCTGCTGTCAGCCAAGGCATCAGGATAGTCTCCCTGGATTAGCGAGAGTCACCTGTCCGACAACAGGTCTCCATGAAGACCTGTGAGTTATAGGCTTGCATTAGAGCAGTGGTTCTCAGCTTTTTAATACAGGACCTCACGTTGTAGTGACCCCCTCCCCCAACCACAAAATGATTCTGCTATTTCCTAACTGTATGTTTGTTATTGTTATACATTATAAGTATCTGCTATGCAGGATATCTGATACATGACCCTCAAGGGGTTGTGACCCACAGGTCACATTAGGTCACAGGTCACTGTTGCATTAGACAAGAAGGAGAGCGGTTTCCAATTTCTGCACTTTGTGTGAGGAGCAATCGAGTCTGAGGAGGGATAACTTTGCTGATATGAGAAATTACAGTGATACGAGAAATTACATGGCCTTGGGCAACCTCACCTAGACTCCACTTCTCTTTCCTCAGTTTCCCCCTCCTAGGCCAGCCATCCAAACTGTTTTTTAGTTTGTGATAGAGGACCACCCCATTTCACTTCCACTACTTATGCAGGGTGTCAGTGAGGAAAGGGCCCCAGGCACACACTGACGCCAGGATCGCCCAGCAGTGGAGAGATAGCTGGGATCCAGTAACGTCTCTAGCATGGTGAGCACTCTTCTCTGCTCCCCCCAGAGTCTGGATGGATGTGTGGGGACCTTGGGAACTGGGAAAATGACAAAGCAGTTGAGGGTTTCATTACCAGGACAGAGCGTGGCACTGCGGCAGCTCCTGCTGCCAGCTTCTGCACTGATATTTTCAATTAATATTCATTACGAGAAGGGATGCAGTGTGCCACAGAGGTGCTGAGGACATGCTGGGGTGGGATATACTGTGAGGGTCCTCACATAGAGTCCCGCAGCTGAATTCCTTGCCCAGCCAACCTCCCGAGTGGCCCTTGACTAAGGATCAAAATGACACACACGACCTCAAGAGCTTTTTGTTTTTGAAGGTTAAATAAAGATGCTATACTCATAGGGCTTACCCATCACTAAATTTGGGATTACTTTAACTAGTTGAAGTACACTCCTCTACCTACCTACATAACGCAGAGAAATTTTAGTTCACCAAAACAAACCAGGTACCCCGTTCCCATGTCTTAAGTCATTGACCAAAGTGATTACTTTGGGGTAATCTGTTTCATAACACTGAAGATGTGGAACAAAGAGGGAGAAAAAGACACCTACTGAATATTTAATTCACCACTATGAGTAAAATGGATTCCCATGGCTCTCCATGGCAAAGGTGATTCTCCATGGCTGCTGCTTTGAGACCCTCAGTCCTGTCATCAGAGTCAAGGATGGCTCAAGGAAAGAAGGCATTTATGTCTTCTGGAGATGAGGCGAGAAGTGGCCCCGTGCTTATCTTTGGTGCAATAAACACTGCTTAAGCGAGAGTGTCCATCCATTCAGGTGGAGTTAACGGAAGCACGGGAATCACTGCGGCCTGACTTTACTCCATTCACTGAACACTTGCAGGCTAGTAAGCTGTCCATCAAAGCACCTTTGTGAACACAACAGACTGCATTTCCAAGATTTCCTTGAGTGTGACCATGTGACTGAGTTCATAGCACTGCACAATGGGCTAAAATAATACAGGCTGCCTTCAGGGCAGAGCCATGAAATTCCCTACCCAATGCTTCACACCCTTCCTTGACCTGTATCTTGGGCTGGATTCAGAAAATAATGAAGGACTCGCAAGGTGGCACATGGTCAGAGCCCATGTCCCTGAGTGACTGCATGGGACAGAGATGCCTTCCTTGCCTCCTGATCTGTACCTATCAGATTCAGACATATTCCAGAAATAGCTTCAAAGCCACCCAAATCCAGGGGCTGTTTGTCACAGCAGTCTGTCCTGTCAGGTTCAATGTCTTTAACTTTCTATCCTTTTTGGTTTACATCTTGTCTTCATAACACGTCTGAACAATAGGTATTATTGTTTCCATCAACAGATGAATGTCTGTTGGTGAACCTCCTTAAGAGCATCTCTCTGCCAAGCCTACCCTATGCGCCGAGCCCTTTGCTAACGCTCTGTGTACCTCTTGAATCTATGAGCCATTGTTTACTGTCTCACTTTTCACACAAGGAGACTTGGTCTCGTCCTCTGCTCTTTAGAAGATTTTCACCCAGAAGAAAACTACAACATGAGGTCACATGCCAGTAAGTAAAACAGCACTAGAACCCAGACTGTCTGAATGCAGAGGCCAGGTGTGTGTGTGTGTGTGCGCGCGCGCGCGCGCGCACAAGGATACATGCCCACAGATGCGCCTGCGAGGGCAGAAGTCAATGTCAAGTGTCTTCCTTCGTTCTCTACCTTATTTTGTTGTTGTGGCAGAGTCTGGGGCTCATCAACTAGTTAGACTGTCTAATCACGTCAGACTTGAGCACCTAGGATCCTCTGTCTCCGCATCTGGGTCCTGGAATTGCAGACAAACACCAGGATGCCTGGATTTTTGCATGAGTGCAAGGGGGATCATGATTCAGGTCCTCAAATTTGCACAGCAAAGCCCATTACCCAGTGATCCAGCTTCCCAACCCTATAAAAATGACCTTACAAGCCAGGTCATCTTTAGCCATTGAATCCTGTTGCCCATCTATCACGAGTCTAAGTATTTTCGCAATGTGTAAAGTTATCTACTAGATGGGTGGGGAGGGACAGAAAGTACAAAAACAAATAGAATGAGAGAACACAGTTTCTCATCTCTTTGCTTTGATGGAAACAAAGGAATACACCTGTTGGCTTGATTGCCCCCAGTTCCAGCCAAAATCGTACACTTTCTGTCCTATCTCCCACTGAGGCTGGACAGTAGCAACACTGAGCCTCTCTGCAAGCCCAAGGATGCTCTTTAATCTTTGCCCATGACTGGATCTCCCATGCTGCCTCTGTAAACAGCCGTCACCATAGCAATCTCCTGCATTGGTTTCCCCATCCCAACAAATGAATCATAAACCACGGTTGAGGTTTGAGTTCTGTGGTATTTTCACATCTGTTTGACACCTTGGGTGGAGTGGGGAGGAAGAAGAATTCAGAGCAACACTGGAAAAAAATGAAACAAAAATAACACGGTCTGGGCCAGGCTCTTGTCTCTGTCTTGGCACATGCACACACGAACCCCTTTCCTCCTTCACTCCGCAGCATTCCTACAGATCTTTCTCTGAGTCATAGCGCATCTGGGAAGGGGAAGTATAAAGATCCACCCCCAGTGAAACAGCACAGCGTGGAGAAAAAGAGACATCCGAGGAAAAGCCAGAGGCTGTGGGTTTGAATCCCAGCTTCCTCACTACCGAGCTGGGTGGCGTTAGCAAAGACACAACTTCACTCAGACCCAGATATGACAACTGGTGCTAGGACACTCCTAAGATGTGACCCCAAATGTCAGCTCTACGGGGTTACCTGGAGGCTTAAGCAGAAAGCATGTGACGAGTGGATGCAGTTGAGAGACGTTTGTCTGTGATGGAGAAGCACACGAATGGCCCCCACCTCACTGGGGTTCAGATTACAGTTTCCCCACTGGGTGATTGTACTTGGACAATTAGATCACCAATTTTAACAAAACAGATGAGATGCTCAACAGATTGTTGTAAAACTGATCCTGGGTTAGATGATCTTGCCGACTTTGGGCTTGTGTAAATACCTGTGCATGTCGAAAGCAGACTGGTTAAGCTAAACCGTCCAGAAGGCAGGGGAGGCACACTATGTCTGACCTTTGGTACAGTGAGATATAACTCACATCATTATAGTCAGAAGCAACTCCACACAGAGAACATACCACACACAGAGACTAGACTCTTATATCTGCCTGCTCCTTGCATAACTCTACAAAGAGAAACCTTCTGGACTGCAGAACGGAAGACAGAGTCTCAATCTGGGAACTGCACATAACAAAGAAGCTGCACAGGCTACACAGGCCAAGGATGGAAGTTAGGTCATATTGGGATGAAGTCTACAGGGTACTGTGAATAGAGAAGGCTGGGCAGTCCTGTCAGCTTTCAGATCTACTTAGGATGGATATATTTGGGGACCTATAACCAAGCTGGCTTTTAAAAATCTAGAATGTAGCTTGGTCCTTGTTCTCAGCACTTTGGAGCTGAAATAAACTAAGTCTTGAGATACTTGGAAAATACGCCAAACAAAATGTTGGGAGTCTACATTCCACAGTGAGTCGGGCAGAGAAAGAGCAGAGATCGACTAAATCATAAGATACTTGGAAAATATGCATTCCACGGTGAATGGGCAGATAAAGAGAGGTGCTGAGAGCAAGAGCGCTTAAGCGGAAACTCAGAGAAAACCTTTTAGAATAGAGGGTAAGGGAGGACAGGACGGGAAGGACCGGGTGACAGCAAGGATGGGGGTAGGAATTACAAAGGAAGGAAGTACTACAGCCAGCCAGGAAGCTCTTGAGGTCTTCACACGTTGTAGCGATACACCACAAAGTCTGACAGCATGGATTTGGGACTCCTGTCCAGAAACTGAATAAAAGGGGCCAGGATCAAAGGGGCATCACAGACCCCATTTGGAACCAAGGCAAAAGGGGGCAAAGGGCCTTGGCCTTGGTGTCAGTCACCTGCTCCACCCTTCCATCCAGGGAGAAGACCCAATTGCTCACACTGGGCTGTCTTGGGAGATCTCCCATCTTCCAGTAAGGTGGGTGGAGGTGGGAAGCAGCGGCAGAGGGGGGACAAGGAAGCCATTCCCCTGAAGCTTTCCCCAGGCGCTCAGCCAGGTCAGCACACTTTTCTGCCAAGGGTCACAGCTCCTTCTAGGGACTATGCCTATGCCAGCCTCGCAAACACTTAGTTTCCTCTCCCCCCTTCTGCCTTAGAGATGGAAACCCCTCCACACTTTTATGTCCCGGGTACCTCTGTGGTTCCCTGAGCTACACCTATACCCTGAAATTGTTCACATGTAACTGTATCCGCCAGGGCTGTCTCTCAGCTGAGTTTTCTGTCTGGTTTCTGTTTCTTCCTGATATATCATTCACGCACTCACTCGTTCATGTATTCATTCAACAAACAGGTCTTCCCCGCAAACTGCTGGGCTATAACATGTGCTAGGAAATAAGAGTGATACGGCTTTTGGCCTTAAAGAGAGCAGTTCACGGGGAACAATTAAAGGAGCAGTTTCCATAAAGTGTGGTGATGTCTATGCCACAAATTCATACGCTCATCTTAGAAGGGCCAGACAACAAATGCCTGTTGTTTTTTTTCTTGCCTGTCATGTTTTCTTTCTTTCCCTTTCGTGTTCTCTCTCTCTCTCTGTCTCTCTCTGTCTCTCTCTCTCTCTCTCTCTCTCTCTCTGTCTCTCTCTCTCTCTCTCTCTGTGTGTGTGTGTGTGTGTGTGTGTGTGTGTGTGTGTATGTGTCTTTTTTATTCATACAGGCACTTTGACTGCATGCATGTCTATGCACCACATGCACGCCTGGTGAGGGCTGAGGCTGGAAGAGTGTGTCGGACGCCATTGGATTGGAGTTACAGATGGTTGTGAGACGCCACCGGGGTGCTGAGACTCAAACCCTGGCCCTCTGCTATAGCAGCTAGTGTTTTTAACTGCTGAGCCGTCTCTCCAGGCTCTGTTCTGCAGTGTGAAAACTGCCACAGACTTAAACAAATGAGTAGAGAGCAAGTTGTACCTGTATGCAAATAAAACTTTATTAGGAAAAAGTGGTCAAAGAGGCTTAGTTGAGCAGGGCAGTGGTGACACACACCTTTAATTCCAGAACTTGGGAGGCGGATCTCAGTGAGTTCAAGACCAGCCTAGTCTACAAAGTGAATTCCCGAACAGCCAGGACAGAGAAACTCTGTCTGGGGAAGGAGGGGTGAAGGAGGAAAAAGAAAAAAAAAGAGGCTAAGTTGTCTCTGGGACCATAGCTCACAGACCCCTGTTCTCTCCTATGCCAGAGGCATAAACAAACCCTATAAGGGAGTATGGTTGGAGGGTGGTGGCCCTGTAGGTAGAGGGGAGGATTCCAGGGAAAGGTGGCATTTTAACTGAGACCTCAAAAATGAGCTGGGCACAGTGGGGTTGGCATGGGAATACGTAGGAGAGGATAAAAGGATTTGGAAAGAAGAAATAGCAAATATAAAAGCCCAGAGGCACTGCCTCAGGGTAAAAGCAAGCAGACATTTTTTTGACTCGTCAAGCAGGAGGCAAAAGAGAGCATATGCCCCCACAACTTCTTCCTTCCTTCCTCCATCCTTCCCGCACCTGACTCCCATCTCCCTTTACCGCCGCCTCGCCTCCTCCCTTCATCCATCCCTATGACCAGTCTTTACTAAACACTGCTCTGGGCCTGGCACTCCATTGTGGCTAAGGCTGGAAGACTAAACAACAAATCCCCTTTAAAGAAAATTGAGTGAGTGTGGAAGACAGATCCGAAGCTGGTGGCTAAGACACCCCCTTTCCTTTTCCTTCAGGTGGGCAGGACCTTGGGCTTGCTTCCAAGCAGCTAATACAGGGAAGGCGAAAGGATGCTGTTTTGATGTATTTTATGCCGCTTTGTGCTCATCTTGCTCAGGGCCTCTTTTTGGCTGTGATGAAGCACATGGCCATGTCCGCATGGCAAGAACTCAGGTCGGCTTCGACATTACGCAGCAGGGTATGGGAACTGACAATGGCAAAAACAACCTGAAGCCTTCGGTCTAACAGACCTCAAAGGATGCCATTCTCCACCAATGAGCCCACGGAAATGGAAAGAGTCCACAGCCTCAAGCAGCATCGTGACTAAAGCCCTGTCAGACGCGGAGGCAGAGGCCCAGCTGTCTCTGAGGTGCCTACTGGTACTGTTTGAAGCGGCCACCTTTGTGGTAAGATTGCCTGGCAGCAAGAGGAGGCAAATGCCATCGGAGACCATACACAAACAACGTAAACAAACAACAGGACCAGATTATGATAGGTAGGTAACCAGACAATAGCTCTAGAGATGGCCTGGAGAATAAAGGTGGGGGTGCAAGGAAAGTGGGGTCTCTGCCTTGTCTGGGGCAGGTGTGGGAACCTCTCTTGCATAGCGATATTATGTCTGAGACAGAGGGAAGGGAGTCAGCTGAAGGGAAGAGGTGCTGAAGGGAGAAGGTTCTAGGTAGAAGAATATAAACAAACAGACCCAGAGGGATGATAGGAGCAGAAAGAGCCGGATAGAACAAAAGAGCAGACAGCATCCCATGGACTGACTTAGGCCTTGCACTATTAGGACCACAAAAGGGGTCAGCAGGAAAGAGACTGAGACAGCAGCCATAAGCCATCTTCCCCCAGAGGAATTCAGTCCCATACAACACAATTAACTTCCCACAGATGTGTACTTAGTGTCCCAGCACAACAGCACTTCATCCCTGTCCACAGCATACCTCGCTGGACTCTTCCTTCCTCTGACCTGCAGACACGTACTGGAAACCCACTAGACCCCGCCACCATGCTAGGCACTCTGCTTGCATATACGTTTCTGTCCGGTCTCGAAAGCTTCCGTGTCTGCTCACCACCCCAACATCATGGCTATGTTATGGGTAGAATTAAATACCCACAAGTCTATGTTGAAGCCCTGCGCCCCGCTAATGTGAATGCGGTCATATTTGAAAAAGACTCTTTGTAGATGCAATCAGGTTCAAGCGAGTTCATTGGGATGGGCTCTAAGCCAGTGTGATTACTGTCCTTAAAAGATGAAGGAGATGACGGAGCAGAGACACAGGAATGACGCCGCGTGAAGGAGAGCCAAGCAGCCACCAGACACAAAGCACCAAGAACTGTCAACCCCTGCCTGAAGCCAGGAGGAGGGAGGGAGGGAGGGAGGGAGGGAGGGAGGGGAAGAGAGAGAAAAACAGAGAGAGAAACAGAGAGAGAGAGAGAGAGAGAGAGAGAGAGAGAGAGAGAGACTGATTCACTCAAGTATGGCCCGCCAGCACCCCTATTTCCAATTTCTCCTTTCCACAAACTGAAAGCAGAAATGTCTGTGATTTTTAGGTAACCAGGTGTTTGCTACAAAAGCCCCATAAAACCAATGCTCCCAATTTTCAGGCACCCCTGAGCCCCCGAGTCTTCCTCTCTGAACTGGATGGCCCAGCCTCTGCGCAGCTCATTTGGGTCTTTCTTCACATTTCATTCTTGTCTCCCACCTCATGGGCTGCGGCCTGCTTCCTGTGCGCCTGACTCCGCTCCTGCAGGACCAAAGGGGATACTCCCCACACTTCGTCCTGGACACCTTGGATGAAGTAAGCCCCCTTGGGGACAATGAAAGAAATGTATACTGGACTTGTCATCTCACAGGCATAAGACAGGATATTTTGATGGTGGTGATTTTTAAAAAAAAAAAATCATAGTTTGCTTCTTAGTATTTTGGTGTTTTCTGTGGTGATTATGAATTACATATGTGGAATGGTGGATCACTGTCTTCAAGATTAATGCTCATAAAAGAGTAAATTAGTCGTCTTAAGAAGGCCTTGAGGAAGATAACTTGGGCCTCACGCTTATTCCCTGTGCCATATTGTGCCCTACAGACATGGTCACAGGCAACTCTGATAGAGCCAACTTCCCATGCCTGTCCAGAAACTTATCAACAAAAGAAATTCACCTGACCTAAGACCCTACCTAGCCCTTGCTAAAGTAAAATGTAGACAGAAGCCTTTCAAGGTGCACATTGGGCCATCCGCTCAAGACATGTGACGAGTGCAATTGCCGCTCTCGGGAGCTAGTCAGATTGTCCTGCACTCGTGTGTCCTTCTGTCTTTGTTTCGTCTGTCAGCCGCTTGCCTGGCCTGACGGCAAAGAAGAGCCAGCCTGTGTTCCCGAACCATCCGATTCCCATCCTACCAGGTCCCAGGCGTCTGTGTTTCCCCGTGGAGGCCTCACAGGGCTCCCTCACACTCTGCTCCCCTGACACCCACCAGGAGGCATTGTTCAAGTGTTCTCTGAATTCTGCACTTCATTCTCAACCCTTACATAACCCAACCCGAGTTTAAAAACACACACACACGCATACAGGAAAGAAGAAATGGCTGAATTTGATTAAAAAAAAAAAAACTGGCTTCACACTACCACAGTTGTTGGGGAACTGAGCCTCCCTGGGCTACATCTCTGACTTGGCAGCGCCCTAGAATATCTAATTTTACACCTGCAATCGCCTGCAGCCAACCCTGTGCACACAGCTCCCTGCAGGAGGAAGAACCAGCGAAACAGAAGGGGTAACCTGGGCGTCTGGCTGGGGTCGCGAGGAGGCTCTGCAAGGCGGTGGGGAGGCAAGAGCTCTCTCGGCTCTCCTTCCCTTCAGCAGGAGTACCCCTGCTTTTTTTAGCTTCATGCTCTAGGGCAGAAAAACGTGAGGATACAGCCATTACTGGGATGAGAGACAGAAGTAGAAGTTGCAGGCTCTAGCCCCCGAGGGAATCCTGACCTACAGACCTCTTTTGTCTAAGTCTCCTTGTGATATTTACATGTATAAATTAACTCTCAATTTTCAACATTTTGGACAATTCTAGAATTGCCTTGTCTGTCTTCCCTCTACCGCCCTTCCAAAATCAGATGACCAGATAACTCTGGACCTTTGTGGCAATAATAATAATAAGTTAATAATAAGGGACACACTGAGAAGGGCGACCAACCCTTGACATACACCAGCTGTCCTATTTGCTTACTGGTGCTGTGACGAGACACCGTGACAAAATCCACTGGAGGGGTTGTTGTTTGGCTTCTACTTCCAGACCGGAGTCCAGTGTTGCGGAGGGTGGGGGCAGGAACCACAGAGGAAAACTATTGACTAGCTTGTTCAGCTACTTCCCTCTACAGCCCAGGCCCATTTGCTTTGGGATGACGATACCATCCTCCATGGAGATGAACCATCCTCCATCTATCAGCTGGGAAGAAAATGCCCCACAGACATGGTCTCAGGCGAATCTGATGGAGACAATTTCCCAACTGAGATTCCCTCTTCCCAGGTGACTCAAGCTGGGCCAAACTGTCAGAAACCCAGAGCTCTTCTGCCCACCGCAGGAACTTTCCTTGCCTGGGTTATACACTCGGTTTTTACGGTCATACGAGAGCCTGACCTCCCACAAAAAGGCCCTGGCATGGCGATCTCACCAAATGGTGATGCGGCTTCAGGCAAATTACTTAGACTACTCATGCAGAAACTTCTGTTGTTTAATAATTTTTTTTTAAAGTTTGATGGGGGGACACGCGCAAGTCAGAGGACAACTTGTGGGACCTCTCCAGGCACACCATGAGAAAGGCAGAAGTCACGTGATGATAAGATCGTCCTTGTCGCCTCATTAACACCAAGGAGACACCTCATCTGACCTGCAGCCCTGATGTCACCCTCCCTGATCCATCCCAGGCACAGCCTGTAGAAAGAGTTCTTCTCTGTGACAAATCCAGAGCATTCTGGATGTTTCTATCTCAGAAAAGCAATCTTTCCCGAAGCAGACTAAGGCAATTTACTCTTTTCTGAGCATTCTTCTTGGGGGTGCTGATGACCCCCACTGCAAATTGTTCACTTGGTATGTCCTGCTTTGGTTATGGCAAGAAGTCTCAGGCCCTCATAAAGTCTCCCCAGCAGATCTTTTCTCAAAACCTATCTCCACACTGCTTGTGGGAGCTTGGGACAAAATGATTCTTCAAATGATGGGAAGCAGCAACTCCAAACCCCAGAAGGTTTGGGAAACCAGCAAAAAAAAAACCCCTAAAGGGAGCATGCTACGGCAGACACTGCTATAAGTTCCCCTAACTGCTGCATTCCCCCCTCAGCAATTCCCAAGAAGAAACTTCCCATGCCCTTTGCATCTAAGTGGGACCACCTGACCGATTAAAGAAATCGGAATGGAAGCAATATATGCCACTTCCAGGCAAGGTCATAAAACACCCTGAATGGCATTACCATGTCTTCCCCTTTAACATGCAGAGACCACGTGTAAAAACAGCGGTTTCCCAAGATGGACGGAGCCCAGGACCCTGAGTGACTGTTGGAATATGAGCCATACCCCCGTACATGCCTAGACCAAGTGTACTACACTCTGGTAATAGGTGCAGCAGTATAGTTTCCCTTTCTGCTATCGATACATCTGGAATTATTTGTTCCTGCAGCACAGCTTATCCTGTGCTGACTGATATACCGGGAAGGACACCAACAGTGCAAAGGCAGGCTGAAATTTCGGTATCCATGATCTTTCTTCCTCTCTAGCTCATGACATGAATTTGGAAAAGTTTCTCCCCTTATTTAAAAAGAAAAAAAAAAGACCAACTGATTGAGCCACTGAAGTCACAACAATTATTGGCTTTGGACTCCGCTGTTTTCTTAAATAAGATTTTATCTTTGAAAGGTTATATAACCCCAGCCAATAGAGGTACAAATGCTGCAGGCAGCTACATGGGAACCTAGGTAAATTTCTGCTAAATGGGTAATTATTATGGAAGAGACAGCGTGTACTGACTTTCCAGCGTATGAAGTCAACGAGGTGCTCCCATTCTATGAATTGCGGTGCAGGAAGATTAAAGCACTTGTCTAGGGTCACGAGCTGGCAAGTAACATAGCAGCATTTACTCCCAGGTGGTCAGAGTACCAGATGCCTAACAACAAAGCAACTGAAGCATGACACACAAATGAAAATAGTAATATTCCATCATTTTAGCTAAACTGATAAACTCCACCTTCTTGGGATAAGGACCATACTTTGGTTATATCTCAATTCTCAGGGTTCAGCACAACATCTGGCACCTAAAAAGTCATAAAGAACAAACAAACAAACATCAAAAATGGTAGAGTCACTTGAACTAGAGCTCTTAAATGAACTATGTTTTAAGGCTTTAAAGATTTATTTTTATTTATGTGTATGTGAAAGAAAGTGAAAGCCACATGTCTGCAGGTGTCCAGGGGTTCAGAAGAGGGTGCCAGATGCCCTGGACCTGGAGTTATAGGTGGTTATGGGTCACCCAACATGGGTGCTGAGAATTGAATTGAGGTCCCCTTGGAAGAGCAGCAACTGCTCTTAGCTGCTAAGCCATCTCTCCCAGCCCTGATATCAAGCGTTTTAATTGAGTTATACTTGAAGATATCTTAAAATGTAGTGTGTTCATTATCCGAGTTGAATACTTTTGTAAGTCAGTGAGAATGCCACTAATATTTACGAGTTAGATGCATAAATATTGGGACTGTCTAAGGCAAGTCACTAAAATCAGTCTCCTAGCTAGAGCCACAAATACTCTTGGTAGCATGAGTGTCAAAGGTATCACAAGGAGCATAGCTGCTCAGTATGTCTTTGTTCTTTTGTTGTGACTGTTTGATTTTTGAGACAGGGTTCTTTTATGTCAACCATATGGTCTCTAAATGCACCATGTAGTTCAGGCTGGTCTCAGCCTTGTGATGATCCTCCTGCCTCAGCCTCCCTAATGCTGGAATTACAAGTGTGCACCACCATCCAGTCCACTTGCGTCTCTGACCATTTCCAAGTCCGCAGCTCTTTGTGGGGCAAGCTCTGAATGGGGCAAACCTCCAAGTCTAACCAGGAACACAGCACACGTGTTATGAACTAACTTACAGCATGGTTGCACTGATCACTTTAAGAAAAGAAGATGGATCGGCACAAGGAATGCAATGATTGCTGCAAGAATATAAACATGGGTTGCACTGGAACTGGCTACATGCTTTGTATAAACACTAATAAAGTGAGTTCAGGCTGAGCTGCGACTTTAAAGGAAATTCTTCCCCATAAACATGTCCTGCCATGCCCTAATAACTCTTTAATTTGATGCACATTTAGGAAGGATGATGCTAAGTAATCACAGAATAATGTTAAGGTCTGTTGCGAAGGGGGCGGGGTGAAGTGATGCAACTTGGAGCTAACACTATCCACCAGAAGGCTGGCTTCTCTTCTCCTTTCACACATGGAGGGAATCTGCCAAGTGACACGCAGGAAAGCAGAGGCAGGTCTCTGCAGGTTCAGCACAGGGTGTCGTAGGATGGCATCATGTGAATCTCCTGGCTGGCCCATTTCCAGTCAGTCTTCTCTATCTGGGGAAGGGATGGGTGGCTTCCATTGGCACACGGGTCTCTCAACTTTGTAGAACAGAGTTCTTGCTTTTTTATGACACCCAAAGCTCCTTGAGAAAAGAGAATGCTTGCCACTTACTGAGGCATCCACAAGCCAGACGCTGCTCTGAACCCCTGTAAGATGGCATGGTGGCATGGAGTCAGGAATAAGTAGATAGGTGCGTAGTTTAGAGGCGTAGATCCCATCTTATAACATGCTAATCATGTGGTTTTGGAAAACCATCCCTGTTGTATGCAGAATGGCTTAGTAGCCCTTACTGATCCTCAGAGGTCTTGTTAGAAAACCAAATGAGATCACGTGGGGGGGAACAAAGGATTTAATAAATTTTAAAAGGCTTGAATAAATTAGGAACCACTCCTGAAGAGAAAGTGCAAAAATGATGGCTAATGACAAGTTCTCTGTGTACTGTTTTCATCATATATCAAGTTCTGTTCATTTCCTTTAAGTCCTCCTAGCAACCCCATAATAATCTTATCATTATTCTGCCATTTTGTAAGCAAGTGAGGTCCAGAGAGGTTAAGTAGCGTGCCCCAGTTCAGACACAGTCAGAAGCCCTGCCCACAGGGCAATGGTTCTAATGGGCAGAGCTAGATGTCTAAGCTCCTGTTTTCCGCTACTAAGTTCTCAAGAAACTAAAGACATCGGTTTGTTAGCCTGCGAGCAATGTGGACAAGGGCTGCCTGGAGTCTCTCCCAGGTCTCCAGCAACCCGTGCAGGACTAGAAAGGTAATCAGGTGATGGCCGTTCGTTCCCCTCCCTAACCACCTGTTTGCAGACTAAATCTGGCCATTTGTGTAGAACCACCCCGAGCTGTGATGACACTTCTCCAAGTTCATACGCCCCATCCCTCAATCCTCCTTGGCTCTCCACCTTCTGCAAGGTAAAGGGCCTTAGTCCAATACCCCAACTGTCTAGAAACACAAGCCAAATGGCTCATCCGACAGGCAGGTCCTCTGCAGCCACAAGGGTCATCCCGGACACCAAGCCTTTGCCCAGGCTAGCCTCCCATCTGCAGGTCCCTCTTCTCTAGATCACAATGAATTGAAGATGTCAGGAAGCCTGGCTGAGGAAAGGTGACCCCTTTCAGTAGACCGAAGAGCTGGAAAGGAAGAGAATGTCTCTACAGTGAGACACTGGGTCTGGGGCAGGCCCACCAACTCTGCTGAGGCGGGAGTCACTCCTTGCCATCTGGCACTGATAAAATGCCAAGGGACAGGAACAAGACAGGGAGGGAGAAGGGCCTGTCTGATTGTCCAACCCATCCTTCGTGTCCAGACTCAGGGAAGGCCAGTCTCCTCTCATCAGCCATGAAACCATATCTTGCTTATTATGACAATCTGAAAAAGCTCCCTGATTATTCCTTGGGGAATCCAATTTGTTTCCTTTGTAAAGAGGAAACAATTCTCTTCTCGGTTTAGGAGGTGGGGACATTCCATTTATCTTGAGGGGGAAGAAATCTGTTTCCCATTATGAATCACGTTCTATTCATAGGTCTATTTGTGAAGAATAAATCCCTACAATTCACGTGGAGAAAAAAAAAACCGTCTCTCCTTACCCTCCTACACACACCCATGAGGGCTAAGCAAATTGGCTCCCACCTGCCCCTTCTCCAGACTTTGCGCCAGGGCTGGCTTTCCATCCTTTGCTCTGAGAAGGGAAATGTTTACTCATCCCCTAGAAATCAGCAGTATTCCCAAGTCATCCTGAGTAGGTGATAAAGCCTACCTCGAGTAATTCATTCAGCGTAAGCAGAAATGACAATAAATTCCAAACCCCAAGTCCCTGTGTTCTGGGACAGGGGTCAGCAAGCTGCAGGCCGCAAGCCAAATTAAGTCCACTGTTTATTCTATGGCCTGGGAGCTAAGAATAGATTTTAAGTTTTTTAACTAGTTAGGGAAAAAAATTAAAAGTATACTATTTCATGACACATAAAATTACATGAAATTCAAATTTCGATAGCCACAAATACAATTTTCTTGGAACACAGCCCACAATCACCCACTTACATAGTGCTTATGGCTGGGTTTGCTCTACGTGGACAGAACTGAGTCTTGTCATCCCACCAAGGCTATATGATCCCCAGAAACTAAATAATTACTTGCAGCTTTAGTAGAAAATGTTTGCTGACCCTTGATCTAGAAGCCACTTTACTCCAGCAAGGTCAAAAATCAAGAAAATGGCAGACAGCACGGGTGACAAGGATAAACCTCACCACAATGGCTCTGGGGGAAAAGCAAGTGGCTGGCCATGTGGGTGCCACCATCAGGCTGAAGCTCACTCAGTCCTGGATGGACAGAAGTACTGCATAGTTTGGGGGGCATTCCTGCAAAGTTTTGTGTCTTCACTTTCTGTCGTACCTCTAACATGGGTACCTTCCTTGCTCCTTTTCTTGGGTTGAGAATTAAGTTTATACACACCAAGTGGTTAAAACAGGCCCTGCTCCGATATGTTCACTAGCTCTTTACTCTGGTGTTGCTGCTTTCACAACTCCAGGGGGCGCTATTCAACAGTAAACACGGGAAATGGTACCCGAGAGGGAGCATGTAATTGAAAGGTAATCCAAGAGATCATAATCATGGTGGTGCTGATAATAACTAATATTATAATGGTCAGGGACTTGAAGAGAGAGCACACAAGTAGGCTTTCCAAATGGAGGGGACAGGCCCTGCGTAATTTTACCACCACACTGTTCTCATATTATAAAAGAGACTCAAGAGGCAACCTCAAATGAGCTAAGGGACCTCCAACTCAGGCACCCAATCCCTCCCCATGCCTTGCCCACAGCTCGTGACCTTGGCTCCTGAGATAGGCCTCAGCACCCAATCCTACACCTTGCTCTTGGTCCCCACAAGATTCTCAGGCTGTGGGCTATTTTAAGGTCAAATTAAAGACTCCTCTGCCTTGGAGGGCTGCAATTTCAGGCTGTGGTTTGTTGACTCTGACGTGGCTTGGGGCCCGGTGCCGGTGCATGGGGCACCGCATGGGATCAAATTGTTTAAGCAAGAAGGCAACTTCCACCGCAACGCTCTCTCAACAGAAAACATAAGCCAGGGGTACAAAGATGGACAAATAAAACAGTGGGAGAGCCCTATATTCTGGAGATGGGAGCTAAAAATAGCAGCACATCAGAACTGAGAGAGCCCTAGAAGTTATGTAGGACTTCAAACCTCAGAGGAAAGGACTTAGCAATGTCACTGCCTAAGACCAAGTCTGCTGCTTCCTCTTTTGCTTCTTAGAGGAAGAACCCTTGGGCTGACTCCGGTCTCTGATCCTAGAACCCATCTCATAGACCCTCTCGTTACAGACATAGTCCAACTGGCTGGGGCCACTGACAAAAGTCTGCAGATCCCCTTCCCTGTGGGGAGAAGTGGGCCCGACTAGAGATGGGCAATGCAGTACAGGGCAGAATGGGAAGGAGACCAGAAGAACCAGGCAGGTGCAGGACAGAGGCCAACTTAGCTCTAGGTGTTGTGTCAAGGGTCCTCGAGATCCCGTTCCATCAATTCTCTAGGACCCTCAATTCTCCGCTTCTGGAGAGGGCATACTTATAGGGCAGAGTCCCTGTAGTCTCTTCCCGTCCCCATTCGCATCCTGATGATCCTTCTACCCTGACCCAATACCCTGGGTTAATTCGCAGCTGCGAATGCACTGCCCACAGAGGCCAGAAGTGGGTTTCACACTGGCTGCTCACCATCGTGTCCCACCACATGGATTGCTGTTGTTATTTAGTCGGTAAAAAGAGATTTTAAAATACCCTTGTGGTCCACTTTCTATTATTAAAGCAAAACATTTTGTATTTAAGTCTGAGGTTGAGGAGGGGCCCCATCTGTCCAGTCCTGGTGGAGGGCTTTATGCAGAAGGCACCACGGAGGGAACACCATGCAGGAGAGATCAAATGGCCAGCCAGCCAGCTGTTGAGCCCAAGGTCAGGGGGCTCCTTCAGAACAACCCTAGCTAGAATCAGATGAGAATGACCTTAATCTTTGCGAGGACGGTGCCCTCATGACCTAATCACCATGCCCTAGGCCTTACCTCTTAAATCTCACCAATCCTGTCCCACCACCATGGGGGCCAACCCTATAGCACGTGAAACCCTCGGGCGTGTGCCGTAGCGCCTGACTGAACATGTGAAACCAGACTCACTGTACACAAATGGCTTCCTATGACTTCGCAGACACCCAAGTTACTCACCTATATCACCTGTCTGGCCCAGGTGTGTAACTGAATTTCAGACTCTACAGTGCTTTCCCACCTACCAAAAGAAGCCAAGTGTAAGAGTTACCTCCGCTCTGGTATCCGGCACAGCTCCTTGCCAGGTGCTATGCTCCAACAACGGTGGCGATGTGAAAGTATTGCTGTAATCATGGGTCTCACGCTCAGCTTGAAAAGGCACAGAAGAGACTAGGGTCCAGGGAGAATGAGGGCTGCTCCCTCAGTCATACCACTAGGACAGTCGATCCTACTGGCTAATGAAGCAGAGTCCCAGACATGGATGTGGCCTTGGCGAGCCAAACCCTGGCTCCCATAAATCGAGAGCAGCTGGCACTTCTGAATACCCAGGCCCCCTGGGCGCTGGGCTGAGTGCACATGGGTAAGCACCAGCCCGTGCCCCCTTTTTCTTCTTGCCATGCTTAATTACACCAGGATTGTGCTGAGTCAAAAAACCTGCTGGAATGGAGGCCCCGGCATGACCTTTCTCATTACTCTTGGCCATCTTGTGGGCTCACATAGCCGGGTGTGTTTCCACCAAGAAACCCAAGAATAAGCTCGGCACCAAGGCACCTGATGCCAAATGCTAAGCCCCACACCTCAGCCCCTGGCAGAATGACCCTTTCGGAACCGAGAGAGAACAAAAGGGCCTTGCAACGGCCATACCACCTGCATTCATCCCTTATTCACACATCAGCCTAGGGGAAAAAAAAAAGAGCTCACTCATCATGGAATGTGGCAGCCCAAAGACAGCCACAGGAGATGGTGGCTGGCATCCTTGCTGCTCTCAGGTGGTCATGTGACTTTGCCAGGTTTCTACCTGGGACCTGACTTGCGGTCCTAACATCCTTATTTTAGAGTATGAGAAATGGACTACTCAAGAGGAAGACACAGTGCCCCATTTCTCTAATGTATGCTCACGCACATACACACAACATGCACAGCCTTCTGTAAACGTCCAAGGAAAAATCAAGAAGCCAATTACTCAGGGACGTCCCCAACCTTGGCTGCACACTAAATCACCCAAGGGGGCATTAGTAGTCTTACTGCTTCAGCCACACTTTAGACTCAACAAAGCAGAGTCTGGGGGTTGATGCAAATGGGGTACCATCATGTCATGTTAAAGGCCCCATGTGATTTCTATGTATAGACAGGGTTGAGAGTACTTGCTGGAAAATTCCATCTACCAACTTTAGTTCAGAAACTGGAATCAGGCTAGAGATAGCAGGTAAATATCCAGGCTGTTGACCACAAAGCTACAATAACACCAGGAGTTCAACAAACACATCTGAACACCAACTATGGCACTGGCGCTCCTGTAAGAATCTGGAAACCATCTCAAGACCTAATGTCTTAGGTGTCATCCATTTTTCAGCTCAGGTCTTAGTGAGATTCATCTCTAAACCAACCAAGCAAGCTAATATTTACCAAGCATACCATATATACAAGACCCTCCATCATGTATGAAGGGGTCTGACTCGGTGGAACGTTCTGAAACCCGAAAGAGCAAAGCTTAAGAATTGTGCACACAGAGAAATCAAAATAACATAATACATAAAGGAGATATGGATCTACACTTGAACAATTCAAACTAAGCAAATATATTTTGGGTAACTACTGTATACTAGGTGCTGTGTAATTCTAGGGAAGTAATAAATTTGGGACCCTCAGGCAGGAGCAGTGACCCCCAAAGTGTGTTCCGCAGATCAACCACAGCGGCATTCCTCAGAAAACCAGCCATGAAGGCACACGGCCAGGCAGGCCCCACCCAGCCTGTTGGAGTGGGATGTCTGGGAAGGTGGGAGACCATCAAGCTGCATTTTAAGCCCTCCAAGTGTTCTGGGGTCTACTCCAGTTGGGGACTCTACCTAGATGATTCACGCTCTGGGTGCTGAAGAGATGAAATTATAGAAAGCTTTGAAGAATCTGAATCCTGGCTCTGCCACAATCTGGGTAGAACCTAAGAGAATTACTTTAATGTCTTAAAATTGCTTTGTGCTTGTCTGTACAGCCACATGGGAGTGCAGGTGCCCACAGAGGCCAGGGGTATCAGATCCCCCACTGGGAGCTGGAGTCACAGGTAGCTGTGAGCTGCCCAGCTGCCATGGGTGCTGAGTTTGAACTCCAGGCCTCTACAAAAGCAGCATGCACTCTTAACTGCTGAGCCATCTCTCCAGTCCCCTGCCTCATGTCTTCTTCCCTCGTCTTATCCACCGTGAAGAAGTGATACGCAGTAATAGGAAGTCATGAGGCCTCCCATGCAGAATGCATTAGATAACGTGTGAACCTCACTAGGACAGCGCCCGGGGCAACCCATTAGATGACCTCAAATCTAGCAGTCACAGTACAGCGATGCTGTTCTATGAGTGAGTGTTGACAGGATGAAGGAAGGAAAGAATGAGCTAATTACTGCATGACTGATGAGGACTAGATGCGGCAAGCCTGGAAAAGCAACATCCTGCGGCACAGGGAGACGTGCCCATGATTGGACAAGGGCTTCTTGGAATGAATGATCACAACGTAAGCCTCTGGACTTGAGGCAGCCATTTTTCTGGTTCAGCCTTTAAATAAACTTCAGTGAAGCACACACACAACCCACATACTGGTACCCAGAATACTGGTGAAGCATCTGGGCTCTAGGTTCTAGTACTTCATAGCTGGTTGATCTTAGATAAATCGCTTAAGGAAATTAAGCCTCGGTTTTCTTCTGGAAGCCGGGAAATATAATGATGCTAACATCACAGAGTTGCTGTGAGGTGAAAACATGGTATGTATAAACCAGGTAGCTGAGAGGTATGAAGGCAGGGAGTACCTAGAGATGCTGTCCCTGGGTGTTGTGCGCCCATGTGGCCGAGGACCATCTTATACTGCTACACTCTGAGCAGCATCAGTTCACTCAAATGTCAAACCACAAAATGACTACTTAGTCCCATAATCACAGTAGCTACCAAGTACCACGAACTCGTGGAGTATAGGTGCCTGTATCACACGCATGTGATGCATGACATGTCATGAACCCAGGAATAGAGGTATTACCAAATCATGGACCGCAATAACACTGATGTTTGTGCCTTGAGTTATACAACTATCATGTGTCCAAGGAGATACCTATTCAGCCCTCATACTGAGTATCATAGTAATTCAATTGCCATAAAAATCACCCCATGTTCCCTCAGAGGCTGCCAAATGTCTTCCAAACGTAGTACACTCAGCCAGTGCCGGAAGGCCTGGATCTTTCACCATGTCACTGTGCCACACTGAACACTGAAAAGGATGCAGCTCAGAACCAAGTCTAGATAGAGGCATCACAGGCAGACTAAGGACAGGAAGGGACCATGTGGAAAATCAGGCTCTGAGTTCTAAAACTGCTCCCAGTTTGTGGGTTACAGGAGTGGGGGTGGAGCAAAGCCTTTTCTGTCCAATTCAAAGTTGTGAGCTAAGCCTAAACACAGAGGGAGCTAGGTGGAAGGCATGGAAGCTACGGCGCCTTTCCACAGCCATTTCTTCTTTGGAAGGGAGGCGTTCTGACCTGGGAAACAACACAGAAAGATGTATCCCCTGTATTGCCTCCCAAATATCTTTCCTTAAAGGACAAATTCTGGTCTTCTTTCCTCTCTCCAAAGCCACATCCCCAGATGGCAGCTGCAGTTTCTGGGAGCAGGCTGGGAGATCCTAAGGCCCACGGTGGTACATCTTCCCGGGGAATGAACTAGTCTGGAAATGGGTGCAGACAAGAGTGGTTGGCCTCCTGTCTGCCCGTGAAAACTTCTAACAAAGATTCCTAGAGTTCATTACCAACTTGAACTTCATCCTTTCTGTTTTGGTTCAGTTGGTCCAAAGAGCAGCCTGGATGCCCTCAAACGGAACACAGAAGACTCGTTGGAATTCCGAGTTTTTAAAAGCAATTATTAACAATTTGCTCTCCTTCAAATCCTGCAGTTACCTGCAAGGAACCACGTTACCTCCAGCTGACCCCACCTGCCAAAAATATTCCTGCATTTTCATTTTTATCATCTTTGTGTTCCACGGTTGCCATGGTAGTAAAATTTACACTCAACAGCCTCACTGCCATTTTCAACTACAAATAGAATTATTGTGTTCCCAGTTTGGCTCTGCAGAAAAAGAAATATGTCTGTACTCTAGGCTAAGCCCTGTGCTCAGCAGAAGGCCTGGGTGCTGTGCTGAGCAAGAAAGGGGTTTCTATTCCTTCTGCACGAAGTAGGCTTTCTACCATATATCACTCTGTGATGAGATTTGTTTTTTAATGTGGTAAAGTGTATGGAACATGATTTTTGCCATTATAATGATAATGGTTATATTTACTGTGCCTGTAAATGTGATTTTAGATAATCAAGAAGTGATAGGTTTTTTATTATGTTAAACATTTTTAGTTTAATTTTTAAACTTTTAATATAATTAAACATTTAACTATTTTTAAGTGCACTATCTAGAGACATTAAGGATGTTCTCAACATCGTGAGGCTATCACCATCTCTATCCCCAGACAGTTTGCCACCCCATTAGGCACCTATTCTCCAACCCCTCCCAGCTCCTGAAACTTTTTTTAATTTAGTGAGTGTGGGTTCGTGGTATGCACGCCCCACTGCACATGTACAGAAGTCAGGACAACTTATGGGAGTCACTTCTTCCCCTCCACCCTCTGAGTTCCAAGGACCAAGGTCAGGGCAGGGACAGAACTCAGGCCATCGGTGTTGGCAGCAAGCACCTTTATCCTCAGAGCCATCCGCCTTTACCACCATCACCTTTACCCACCAGCCCCTGACATCTTCTAATGCTCTTGCTGCCTACAAACTCGCCTGCTATGGGTGTTTCATATAGTTACATGGACTTTGCTCTTTTGTGTGTGCGATGCTTTCAAGGTCCATTCACACTGCGGTGTGTATCAGAACTCCACTGGTTGTGGAGGACGAATCAGCTCCCATTGTGCATAAACACTCATTCTGCTCACTGCTCATCTGTCGATAGACACTTGAGCTGTCTCCTCCTTGAGCTATTGCGAAGAACACTGCGGTGAACACTGGTCCGCAGTCGTCTATTTTGAGACCCCACTTTTAAATCTTTGGGGTATCTATTTCGAACGGCACTGATGAGTCACATGGTAATCCCATGTTTAAGTTTTCGAGGAGCTATCATTTGGCATTCCTACCCGCAATGGAAACGAATATCAGCTCTCCACGTCCTTCCTAAGCTTTCTCGAGTGTGCTCTTTGTTTGGCTTTGCTTTGCCTCGCTGTTATTACAACCACGATAGTAGGTGTGGGGAGGTGATTCTCTGCAAGCAAAGTGGCAAGATCACACTGCTTTACCATGGTCCTACAGCATCACGGGTGCACACAGGCACACTGTATAGACATTTGTCCGACAAATGAACAAGTAAATGTATGAATGGGATCTCCTGCTTAAATAATTACAATCCTTTCTTAAGTCTGATTCCTGCTTGGCTTCTCCTCACTCCTTTATTGATAGGATTTGAGACCTGCACCAGAAAGCCCAGCTCCGTTAGCAAGATGCAGACAGACACTAAATGGCAGGTATCGAGGTTTCCATGCAGGGACCACTGGCGCTGTTTATCAGCATCATTTTTATGCCCAGGGGTCGATGAAACCTGCTGCTTAAGCATCGGGAGAATTAAGAAGACTATAAGCTACAGAGGCACAGTTACAAAACCAAAGCAGTGGGCTGAATGGGCTGCCCTCAATCACAGCTGTATGCCAGGTATGTGTCCCATTTATCCCCCTGCACCTCAGGTCGGATCCAAGCCAAGCCCCGTGCGCAGTAAAATGGAACATTAAAAGCACTTAGCATGGTGCCTGGCACAACGTAAGCTCTCCATAAAAGTTATCTCTCACCGTTACTATGAACTCCAATGTTGACGCACAGGCCCAAACCGAAGCCCTCCTCTAGCCCATTGCTCACAACACCAGCACTCTGGGAAGGAGCAAGGGCTCCAGGATGAGCAGACTCATTGCTTAGACGTCCTACTAGTCTTCCAGGCCGGCTGATCAGATGGAGACTATGCATGTAGTGGCACCTCTAGGGTCTCCCATGAGGGAACGAGCCTGTTTCTTCTTTTTGGACCACTAGCCTCTCCAACCTTATTCTAACCAGAGGTTTGAAGGATAATAGTTCCAGGAACCCCCGTGGTCTCCTGCAAAGCCCTAGAACCCATACCCCAAGCACCCAAGAGAGCTTCCAATGCACGACAATCCACGATGGCACTGTGGTTGAAAAGAGTTTCCAAAAAGGAGGTAAGCAAACAAGCCAAAAATTCAGCGAGAGGAACGAGGGGCTGCCCTGCTAGAACCCCTGGGAGAATGCCACAGGAGTGAGCTACGAGGCCAGGGTCAAAAAGAATTCCATGCTGGCAGCACTGTAATTCTTATGTACGTGGATGAAGGCAGAAGCGTTCAACTGAGCCCGACAGGAAACTAGACTACAGCATATTAAAATTACCAAAGTCTCACAGAATAAAAAAGAGCTCCCAGGCCCGTGTTTCACCTGTAGCTGAAAGATTTATTGGACATGGAGACCCTCAAATGTGAAGCCATGCCAGGGCAAGGGAAGGTGGAGTTTCACATGGCAGGACTCACAGGTGTGTAGGGGGCTGGGGTCAAT
The DNA here is from genome assembly GCF_018167655.1 of Microtus oregoni. NCBI lineage: Eukaryota > Metazoa > Chordata > Mammalia > Rodentia > Cricetidae > Microtus > Microtus oregoni. Next base: position 13,235,231 of record NW_024543086.1, read on the forward strand.
ATCAACAGTAGAACCAGGTTATTGAGGATTCCCGCCCCACCCCCAACATACATGTTCTGTCTCCTGGTCATGGAATAACAGAAAAAGGATGAGGCAGTGTTATGGAGGAAGAAACAATCTCGGAAACTTTCTGTGACCTCTGTGTTTTAGGGATCATAGGGGAGCCCTCACCCCCACATCTTAGAATGGTTCCATGTTATACATACTAACTACAGGTTTTAAACAGGATGGTCACTCCTGCTTCATATGCACTTCATACACACAACCTGTCCGTCATTTTACATATAGTGTGCTGGGCAGTCTCATGTCCACTTGACACAAGTTGAAGTCAAGTGATAGGAGGGAACCTCAATTAAGAAAATGCCGGCAAAAAAAGAGATTGTAGGCAAGTCAGTAAGGCATTTCCTTAACTAATGACAGATGCGGGGGCGGGGCGGATCCAGCCCATTGTGGGTAGGGTCATCCCTGGGCTGAAGGCCCTGGGTTCTATAAGAAGGCAGGTTGAGCAAGCCATGAAGAAGAAGCCAGCAAGCAGCACCCCTCCAGGGCCTCTGCATGGGCTCCTACTTCCAGGCCCCTGGTCTGTCTGCATTCCTGTCCTGACTTCCTTCAAGGATGAACAGTGATGTGGAAATGTAAGCCAATTAAACCCTTTTCTCAAGTTGCTTCTGTCGTGGTGTTTCGTCACCTCAATAGAAACGCTGACCAAAACACACTGTGTCCTATGCACCCACATTTTGACTACAACTCATACCATTGGGACTGTTATGGGATTTTCCACTTGGGGCATCATATTGGCTCTCAACATGTTTAAGATTTGGGGACAGCTCAGGGTTTGGAACTTCGGATCACAGATGAGCAAACGACTTGTAAGACAATAACTTCTATGAAATTGCGACATCTACCTTTTGTTTTGTTTTATTTTGAGACAGGGTTTCTCTGTGAAACAGCTCTGACTATCCTGGAACTCACTCTGTAGACCAGGCTGGCCTTGAACTCAGAGACCTGCCTGCTTCTGCCCTCGAGTGCTGGGATTTTAAAAGAATGAGCCACCACTGCCCAGCTGACCTTTCTTGGGAACAAAAAGGCCAACTCCTCAGAGTTCAGTCTTACAAATCCTAACATCAGTTTCTTTATATTGAACCAATTATATATAAATTATAATATGTGTCCTTTTTCACGCTGATTATTAATGTTATCTGTAAGCTATGTACTATGTTTCAGAGGCAGGACACTTAGAGGTTAAGAACATGGGACGCCTGAGTCATCATCCTTCATGTGAAGCGTGGCTTTGGCCACTTAGCAGAGTTGGAGTATTACATAAATAGTGTGTCCTCCAAAAGCCTTTGTTTCTCTTCTCCAAAATGAACTAGTAATCCTACCAACCTCATGGGATGGTCGCAGGGATTTAGAGAACACAAATGAAGTTCTAGAACACTGCCTAGCACACACACTACTCGGCAGCAGCTATTACGCAGGCTTTTGCTCATCTCCTCTTTGAGACCACTTCACTGGGCAGGAAGAAGCCTGACAGAGACTGGTCTGGTACACACAAGCAGGAAAGTTTCCAGGACCTAGACCCAGTTCTTCTAAGTCCCAAGTCCTACTGTTTTCTATAATCTACCTCTTTCTTTCTGCTCACCCTCCTCAGGGCTTCCCATGCCTTCAAGTCCATTCAGAGCAAAGAGAGGTTGGACCATCTGGTCTTGGGGTCCCTCCCAGCATCCCCATGCAAGGTGATGCTGCAGCAACAGCTTCAGAAGCAGCAGGATGAAATGTTTTTACTCCCTCAGAGCACAGTCTCCTCAACCATGTGGCCAGAAGTAGTCTGTATTTAGGGGTCCATTTTTTCCAGCTTCTATTTCTTGCCAGAGTCCTCAGTACATTTCCTAATTAATCACTCCCACTTAATTTCCTAAAGCAATCACATCCTCCCCACAGGCAAGCAGCCTCGTCTCAGGCAGAACCATACACACACACACACACACACACACACACACACACACACACACCAGCTGGCCCCTCGGCTACGTAGGAGTATGTGAGCAGCCCTTGGACACAGCCCAAAAGTGGTACAGACACAGAAAAACACAGCCTGGGGAACTATAGTCAAAAGACACTCTTCATAGCCTGGCCACATGTGCTTCCTGGTGAGCAAAAGGGACAGTGGGAGTTGGCTCTTCAAAGAAACACTAAGATGCAGCCGATGCGGCCAAGGTTTCCCAGGTGTAGGAACATGCTTGCCAAGCATCCTCTGAGCACTCGCTGCCAGGCAGGGTTATTAAGGAGGGGCAGCAAGGATCTTTGCTTTGCAATCGCTTTGACAATTGAAGTTTCGCTATTTGATTCTGGGCAAGAGTGTTGCTTTTACTGAGCCCAATTTCCCCATTTTTAAAACAAGAACAGTAACTTACCGCACACAGTGGTATGTAAGGCGGAATATAGCAGCCAAAAGGAGCTAACCCATGAGACTAATAGATCAAGATAGCTTTTAAAAAAATGATCAGCAGGGTGTTAAATGGCAGCTGACACACACCAGAACTGTGTGTTGCCATAGGGATGGGGTAAAATGGACCTATGCCTCATCTAAAAGCTAGTCGGTGGCTGCATGAACCAAACAGGCTGTCTGTTGTCAGACTTATCAAACTTTTAAAAAGACACTAGAAATAGATTTATATATGTATTATATGTATATATGTATTATACCCACTCTGAAAATGCTGATAAAACCTTAACATTAGAACAATCCTGTGAGGGGCGGAGGAAACGGCTCATTCAAGACAGTGCTTGCCACACAAGCATTTGGTGCTGAATGGGATTCCCAGTCACGACTGACACCAAAAACACTGGTCACAGAGGCATACCCTTGTAATCCCGGGCCTGAGGAGGTGGGAACAGGATACTTGGAGCTCACTGGGCAGTCAACCTAACCTAGTGGGTATGTCCCAGGTTTCAGTGAGACCTTATCTCATCCCCTGAGGAATAACACCTAAAGTAGGCCTCCAGCCTCCATAGACACACATACATACATACATACATGCACACACACACACACATATACATCACATCACACACATTCTGTGAATCAAATACATCATACTGAAGACCTGGATCTGCCCTACCAGCCACCAATCTGCAAACTCTGTTGATGTTGTTAATTAATGGAGACAACGGAATATAGAAAACACTCAGCCATGTGCATAGCACATAGTAAACACTCAATAAAGAGCAGCCAACGCGCTTATTATTACCATGAGCTGTGCATGCACAGAACCCCCATGTGTGACACTGGACACGGCGATTCCTAGCAGCTGTCTGAGTCGAAAACAGCTGGAAGAGCCTCTGGGGACACGGCAGATATTAACTACTGTGCACCCACAAACACTGGAGCTGCTTGACTAAAGCAAGCACGCTTCGTGGCTGGGGAGCTCGGCAGGGTTTTTTAACTTGAGGGGACACCTGATGATGTCTGGAGATGCTTTCTTCTTGTCACAAAGAGTTTTATTGGGAGCTAATAGGTAAAAGTCTTGGACATTGGTAAATAATTTATAATAAGCAGAGAAGCCCCATCCAACGATAGCAACAAAAGCAAACTCGACCTGTTGACAGGACTGCGGGAAAGGAGCACTGGGCTGGATGGGAGCTTTCCATGCCACACCCTGTTTACTTAAAGGGTTTTATGAAGACAGAAGACTACACAGGTTTCGTAGACTATGGGGAAGCTAGCTGGTGAGCAAATGGCATCTGTAATTCACCCCTGTATCAGACTCAAGGTCCTGCTTTCACTCTGTCTCCCACAGCATCTTCTCCTCGCTGTCTGAACTACGGCCATATCAGTGCACTTCCCTGAAGACTCAATTGAAGACTTCACAGATGGGAAACCAAGGACTCCAGAGATGACCTGCTGGAAGGGGCCAAGGTCACCCAGCAAGCTGCAGGGCCAAAGTGAAACAGAATCCGCCTCAGTCCTGGCCCACATCCCTCAGAAAGACATCATTCCATTTTGCTGTTGCCATGGTAATTATAAATCAATTTTGTCTATCCATTAAAGCGGTTACTCCATAGAATGTTCTCACAAAGCATTGTTGAGCTCGCCCTAGTTTTTTCCTCCACGGATGTGAAAGTAATCACATTTTTGTATGTTCTATGATTCTGGCTACATTCACGATTGCCCTTCACCTCCAATGGGATAAATAAGCGAGGTTACATTGCAGATTGGCTGTCATACATCGCTATGACTACCCCCAAACAAAGAAACAGTGTCAGAAGCAAAAGCAATGAGTTGTGTTGACCTTACTAAGGAAAGCAGGGTGACTCTTGTCAATCCTTATCTTACATGTAGCATTTAACTTATCCATTTGTTCTTCCCTATAATTTGAAGAATTTCTCTACCTCAATTTTCTCAAACACTGCCACTCACCAGAAATACCTATGCACGTTACAAAACACCAACACCCCAAATGCACCCCAAAATCATTAAATCGGGATCTCGGGGGATGGAGCCCAGGCGTTTGGTCATTTTAAATATCCCTAGGTGATTCCAAAGACTGGCAAGCCTAAGAGTCAGGCTTCAAGACTCATTGCTGTTATTTAATATGATGTGACATCCTCAGAGAAAAATGAACTGGTCTAAGGACAACCAGCTGGTGAACCACAAGCCTGTGGTTAGAAGGGAGGTCTGGCCCTGTCCAAAGCCCACAGAGAATTATGTCACTACCACACAGGAATAAGTTAACCGTGGCCCCCTCCTTGATATAGGGTTATCTGGTCTCAGTTCTGTGAGCCTGAGAAAAGGGGAATTCTCTTGAAGACTACTGGAGACTTGTGGACTTCCTGGGAATCTTAAGAACAGGTCTGGAGACAAGAAGGCAGGCACACCCAATCCTTCCGCAAGTGCAACGATGAAATGGACAGCCACTGTCTTCAGTCTTTCTGTCCCATTGGTCAAGATTCCAGTTCCTGGAAAGAAGCTTTCAATCAACCCTGGCATGGGTCAAGAGCTAAGTCTTAGATGAGGAGAGAAGATGTCGCATCACAGAGCCACAACATGGCACCCAGTGAGTGTAAAGGATGAGGTTTCAACTGATACTGGAAAGGCTGCCACCAGGGAAACTGAATGGATGGAGCCTGGATAGCCAAAACTCAGCACATGTTGACTGCTCCGCAGAGATGCAATGACTTATAAAAGCAGGAAGAGACAGAAAAAAAAATCCCAGCAAAATCCAGTTGTCCTTGTCACCTAAGCCAGGTGGGAAAGAAGCTTACTCTGCAGAAACAGAACACATGCAAGGTTGTACTGAATGACCTCGAAATCATTTGGAAAATGTTGCTTTGTGAATTTTTTTTCTAAAGTCAAGTTCATTTTCATGTTTAAAAAAAAATCAGATTATCTAGACTGAAAGAAAGAAAAAAAAAGGCAAGATTAAAGCTCCTGGGAGATGGACTAAAAGGCGTAGGAAGTTCATGGGCAATCTTTCCTAAAGAGAAGTCCATGACCCTGCCTGGCACAGTAGCCTATGCTTTTCATCCCAGTGCGCCACCCTGGAAGGAGAGGCAGGTGGAGCTCTGTGAATTCAAGGTCAGCCCATTCTACACAGAGAGTTCCAAGGCAGCCAGAAATATGTAGAGAGTCTGTCTTTAAAATGAAATGAACACAGGGACCAGGAACTATCCAGCAAAATTAAACCCAGTGTCCTAACTTGGTCCACTAGCAGGCAGATTAGTATACTTTGCCAAATACAATGCAGGGTGGAAAACACACACACACACACACACACACAAATCAGACACAACAAGTCACGTGTTCCATGTTTCCTTGCAGTGACAAAGTCGTAAGGCACAGGAATGTTTGGGAAGTAGACATAAGGCTATCTGAGAAAAAGGTGGTACAACTGGCAGGGACCAGGCATCCTATGGAGACAAGTGGCACCTAGAACCATTAAAATTCAGTCACAGATGTGTTACAATAGAGTACTGTCTTGGAATGCTTAATCAGGACCCTGTGTTCCTTTCTAAAGGACTAGTTTAACATCCTGTGAGGACATCATCCCAGGTCCAGGCATCCACAGTCCCCAGTATCCAGGGACTTGACCAATGAGACTATTGGAAGTTAGTGGCATTGGTTGCCCATAGCATGCATTCTGTGGACAAATCAATACACAAACGAGTTGCCCAGTTATTCAATGTATAGGCTATATGCATTAAGTCCTGAGTATATGTCAGGGATGACCTGGATTCCTAAGAGATCTACGTTACCGATGAGAATCTGTCACCCTAAGCGATGAAAGGGTCTGTCTCTAGCCACACAGAAGTGATGAGACTCGGATCTAGGTTGACATGAACTTGAACGCTTGCACACATGCCATGATGCCACAGATTCAGCAACCAATTGTTAGAACACCGGCTATGCATTTTCCATATGTCAGCCCTAAGTCTTCCAGTAGGCATGACCGTATTCATTCATTATTTATTTGTTTTGATGAGAAAAACAGGTAATTTGCTGAAGGGCACATTCTGAATTCAGATTGCTTCGCCTCTAAAGCCTGAGGTCTTTTCTACCATACTTGCTGCCCATGTAAGTTAATTTGATTTTTTTTAAAGCAGATATTAGCTTTGATCTATTTTCACAAGCATCCTACAGAGAAATGCATATTTCCTGCCCTCAAGAAACTTATAATCTAGTTAAGAGATGGGTTCCACAGAACAAACAGTACCAGTAATGAGTATTAATATATGGATGGAAAGGTTTTTAAACATACATGCTATGATTTCTTCCTTGGAGAGAAGGAATCTCCTGGCCCTGCCCATGAATCTAGACTAGTTCCTGTGGCCAAACAACCATAACAAAAATCCCTGAATTCTAGGAGCCGTGGAAGCCTGAATCTGAAATGATGTCCTCAGGTGAGTGTCTAAGTTGTACTTCCCTTCTTGGGATACCACTAGGTAAGAAATAAGCTTGCCCTAAAGATATCATACCATGTTGTGCTGGAAACTCAGGGCACTCTGCTCCTTAGCTGGAGTCCAGCCTCGGTCATCCCAGTTGAGGGGCAGACCTGAGTTTTCGATGGTCAGCACCATTCTACCCCTCTTGTCCCTTTAAAGATGAGGAAACTGAGGCTCAGGGGAATTGAGTATCACCTTCCAAGCTACCCCAGTCATTCCAGAACCCCGAGCTGGAAGCACAGCTCACAGATGAGCCATCTCCACTGAGGCTCGCAGAGCACAATAAAACGGTTACTGTTCATGTGCTCAATCTCAAGGAGGCCGGTTTCTTAACTGGTTATTTAAGGTCAGCCCTGTTCGCTAAGATGGATATGGGCTATCTCATCTGGACTTCTAACAACACAGTGGAGCGGATCACTGGTAAAGAGCAGGCTCAGAACGCTTAGCTAGTGAGAGCATTCAGATGAGGGTCACACTAACTCCAGCATCGGGACTTGGAGCCGCTATGCCACAGAGGAGGAAAAATGATGTCTTTGTATAAAAACCTACAAAACCCCTACCAATCAGTTTAAAGCAACATCGACTGCTATTTTTGAAACTAAACATCGTTTTCTTTCTTAATTTCAGAAGGCTTACTGTGGAGCTGAGCAAATTATTTGAGCCTTAATCAAGGACCAGCCACTCCCTGAAGCAGCTGTCCTGGCCTCTCTCTCTTGCCTCTAGAAAGTCCCAGGGGTTCGTTGGCTATTGGCACAGAGCTAAATCCCAACTCCCAGCCCTCAGATGTAACGATGCATAGGGCTGGAAGAATCTCTGGAGTTCATCCAGTCTACCTCTCTCATCACTTCTGAAGAAGAGGAAACTGAGGCCCGGAGAGGTGAAGGGACTCATCCAAGGTCACACCATGTGTCAGAGGCACGGATAGGTCTCCAGGTTCCCAGGCAAGCATTCCTTCTACTCCACCATTCTGCTGCTGCTAAAAACTGTGCAGATCCACCTCCCTCAGCCTTCCCTCCTCTTGACAAAGCTGCTTTCCCTACACACCACTACACACAGTCACATTTGGCTACCAGCCCTACTCTGCTTGTGAAATCTTAGTTTGCAATGGGACCTCTTGGTTCTTTAGAAACACACAATGGAAACTGTAGCACGGTCTCCTTGGAAGATGTTTCTTGTTTTACAGACAGGGAGAGGGCTTCCTGTCTAAATGTGACTCCAATCAGCTCCAGTTGGGAAAGAACCCCGAAGAGACTTAGCTCTTTGCAGCATGCCTGGAATATACTAGAAGGGCACAGGGCAGGGAGAAGCTTGGTGAAATTTTCAGAAAGGATAAAAATGCATGCCTCAGCCTAACCATTGCAGGCTGGTCACTGTCTTGTGGTGGAAGTAATGAGCTGGGCTTGGAGGGACTGGGATGAGTAAGCGCGTCCATGGAGCAACTGCCCTTCCCAGTTTGGATTCCTGCTCCTGGCCTTATTTCCACTATCGTCTTCCTTGACCTTTTCCTCATCTAGGATCTTCCCCTTCTAGAACCTGAGCCAGCCAGAGCTTTGATGCTGATAGCCATACTGTATAACAATCCCACATTTTCATGGGGGCTTCTTCCACTGGTTCTGGACTGGTTCCTATTCTCTGGAATAGATGTGGTTCTTCCACTGTCTCCTCAGTTTCCCAGACTGCAAGAGGTTTCTTGTGGTTCTGGGTGATCTTGTCTAAGGACCAAATATTGACACGGAAACAGGGAATTGCCTTGTGCTGGCAGATTCCAGTAATAGCCCCGGTGTCCTTCTGTTATCTCCCGAAGACATTTATCCTTCAAGGTGGATTGAGTTTGATAGGGAGAAGGTAGACCAGATGATCCTAAGAGTCTCCCAAAGCTTGAAAATCTCCCAATTCGGGGAAGGAAAGAGGTACTGGAGGAATAGAACCCAGCTCTCTGTCAGAAATTCAGAGCTCATAACCTGGTATCAGATGGGAAAAAGTGCCAACTTCAAGCAGGAGGAAAGAAGTGGACATTGCTCACAGTTACTGCAAACCAGGATTCATCCATCCCGCTTTGTGAAAACAAACACTGGGATTTATTTACTTATTTAGAGACAGGGCCTCACTATGTGGCCCAGACTAGCCTGGAACTCAAGGTTGCCCTGCCCCAGTCTCCCAAGTGCTGGGACTCAGGCCTGTGCAGCCACACCTGGTCAATCTTTTATCCTTAAAGGACTGGTAAGCACTCATGAGACCTGCCCTCGGACACAAGCCTAGTGCACAAGAAGGGACTCCATAAAGAAACTGTCTTCGTGCAGGTTCTCAGCTCCTGTTCCCCTTACGCCCTGCTTTTCCCGTAGTCTATCTAGCTCCTAACCAACCTGTCCAAAGAACCCATTCCAGTCCAAAGCCCACTCTCCTGCCCTCCCCAGGAAAATGTCCCATTGTTTAGGAGAAATCACGTAAAGGGGGTGGGGGGCTGTCACCTTGAAACAGTGTCCAGTGGTTGAGCTCCATGTGGGGAAGGCGGCTGTATCTGCTCACGGCCTCAAATGGGATTACACTGTGTGTCAGTGTTTATGGAAATACCTCTCAAATAAGGTCAGTGTTCTATGCAGTTTGTGCTAATAAAATGCACAACCTGCCATTAGTATTCAGGCATCTGTACTGGCCTGGCCTTGGGGTCCTGACAGGATCCGTCCTCAGCTGCAGCCACTAGGAACACCCCCGTGCACACTTGGTATGTTCCCTTTTTAAAGGTGGGCATTGCCCACCTCCCGTCCCTTCCTCCCCTTCCCTCCCCATCTCTTTCTCTTCGGCCACTCCTGTCCCCAAGGACCCATCTCTGCCCCCTTCTCTGCCCCTTTTCTCTCCTCTTCCAATAGCCTCCTATGTGGGCCTTGTTGCAGGGTGTGACTTCTCTTCGCTGTGTTTTTTAAATTACAACATCTGCACTGTTTGCCAGCTAACCACAGAGACGATCTTCAGTACTTTACTGGGTAGGATTGTCCTCAGATTTAATATTTTCCCCATAACCCTATTTTAATTCCACTCATACTTTTGTTTAAATAATGTGTGGGGTTCTCTACATCTCATATATACTAACAGAGACGAGTGGGTCTTGCTGTGTTCATCAGTGATTCTGGAAGACTTACTGCAACATCCTTCAATGATCCTGTACCTCTCCCATCCCAGTTCACCCACCTGAACTAGCATGGAGCCTTATTTTCCTACTATTTTAAAGTGCCTTGAGAGAATGGTTCAGTTACCTTAGGCATTTTGATAGGAGCCATATAGATCACCCTTCACCTGGCTTTACCCTTCGTGTTCATCACTGTTTCAGTATGAAGTGTCCCACAAAAGGTTTGTAACTTAGGGCTTTGGTTGCAGCTAGCATTGCTATTCTGGTAGGGTCTGGAAACTTCAGGAAGTGAGTCTCAGCTGGGATGAAGGAAGTAGGTCACTAAGGTCCAGTCTGCACAGGGAATATCATCCCTGGTGCCTTCCTCTCTTCCTGTTCATAATCAGACGAACAGCCTCCTCTCTGACATGTTCTTACTACCATGTTCTTCCTCAGCACAAGATCAGAACTACCAAGATAAACTGAACTCTCTGGAACTATGCACCAATGTCAGGCATCTGGTAATGGGGGTGAGAAGAACCTGTCTGATGCATCCTTGTCTGATCCCATCATCTTGAACACCGCCACTTAGATATCACAGGTTAAGGCTGAGAGTTCTCTACACTCACGCAGGGGAGTTGCTGTGGGAGCGAGACTATTTGCATTTGTAAAAGATGTCTTTGGTTCAGTGGAAAAGAACCTGGAACTGAGTTGGAAGACACTGGGGACTCCGAGGAAGGCTTTTAAGCTTTCTGAGTTTCCTCACCTAAAGAGCAAAGCTTCTAAAGTAGACCCCATCACCCTCCAGACACAGGATGCCCTGGTTCAAAGCACAGGACTGAATGGAAGAGACTTCTGCAGCAATATGGTCTCATTGAGACCTTATGTTGGCTCCATCAGATAAGCCCTCTTCCCTACCATTCCTCAAGCGACAGATGAGGTGACAGAGATGCAGAAAGGTGCATCTGCAGGTAGATATCGAAGCAAACTGCAATCCGATCTAGATCTTTCTACTGACTTAGTGTTAAGATCTTTCTACTGACTTAGTGTTACATCTAAATGGTACTCACTGCTAGTTTCTCATTAGCATCACTCAGAAAAACCTCTATGTGGAATGGTTTCGACCCATATCGCAGAAGTGGGCAGAAGAGGAACACACACACACACACACACACACACACACACACACACACGTAATCAGAGTATTAGATAGTCTAGAAACTTTTCCAATAAATCTTCCGAGGACAGCTCTCCACAGAAACCATCATTGACATGATTCTCAATGACAGATTATTCTGCTCCATTCCCTGCTTAGAGTGAGGGGGCTCAGGAAAACATCCTAATAATGCATCACTTACAGAGCTCAGCTCTGTGGCACCCTTACCCACGGCTGTGGCATGATCAAGGCCTGCAGATAGCCAGGAAGATGAAGTGTGAGGTTCTTTCCAGAACAAAGCCATGAGTTCACTACAAACCTTCAGACTCTAGCGAAGGCTAAAATCACAAAGATGCTCCCGAAACCTACTCTCAGGACCTGGATCTCCAGAGGCAGCAGTCCAAAAGCTACCACAAGTAGGGAGCAATGTGGGGGGCGATCAAAGGCAGGAAGCCAAGCTTAAGCCAAGGTGAAGGCAGGACCAGGAGTGGGTCAGGGAAGCCTTCATGGTTAAGACATAGACCATGCCGTGCACATCTGGCCTGACCTCCATGCCCTATAGACACAGTAAAGGCATACATTCATTCTAGAGGTCAGGGGAGCAGGGAGTAGATACATCTGGTAGCCGACGGGAGCTCAGAAGCTGAAAAGTTTTAATGGGAGACAAAGTGGGTGGTTAAACATATTGGCAGACTTTCAGGACCCATAAGACACACTGCTGCCAAAGTGTGGGATGAACCAAGAGCCAGTAACCCGGGATGATGTTTCAGATGAGAGACGAGGAGCCTGAGCCTGCATAAACAGGGACGAGGCTTACACAGACGAAATCACTTTCTATTCCAGCCAGGAGGTGCCTCATGTCCATGCTGTTCTGGCGGGATCTGCTATCAACAGGCAGCCCAGGGAACACAGCCAGAAGAAGGTAAGTAGCAGGCTAGCGAGACAGATCAGTGGGTAAAGACCCTGGCTGCCTGGTCCAGAAACCCAAGTTCAATTCTCAGAATCCACACACTGTAAGGAGAGAACTGACTCCCCCAAGTTTCTTCACACACACACACACACACACACACACACACACACTAAAATAAATAAATGCAATTTTTTTAAAAAAGGAAGTGGCAAATGTAATTAGGAAGAAACACAAACTCTGCTAAAATCTGAATATATAATTGAGCATGAAAACAAAAGTCAACAAGGTTCTTCAGACTCTTCTTGGAGTTTTATGTCCCTGCTGTCATGCAGATAGGTTTGAGTACATTCTCCAAAGGTTCCTGGGTCAGAAGTTCATTTCAGAGCATGGTAATACTGGGATGGAATGGGATGGGACGGGAAAGACTTTTTAAGGTGGTGGGTAACAGTACGTGTCAGTTAAGTCTCAGGGTACTGTCTTTGAAGGAGATTAATGTAGCTCTCATGGGATCCCATGAAAATGAACTTTCATAAGAAAGCAATCGTGATCACTCCGTGGTTTGCTTTCTGGCTTCGCCATGTGGTCACTCCCTTTTACACACATCCCTAATCATACTGCCACTCACCACGGTGTGACCCAGCCTACTGGGCCCTCACCGTAGCCAGAAGTGTGCTTTTTTAACTTTGAGTTTCTAGAGCCATGAGCTAAATTCATGTCTTTTCTCTATCACTGGCCTCATCTCTATGCTACAGCGATGGAAAAATGGAATCCAAACTTTTTTTTTATAGTCTTAAACTGTCTTCCTCACTCTCTGGGGATTTTATAGTTGTATTGACAAATACTATATTGATATCCTTCCTAAGATTTGATTGATAGCTTCTAGGCTAAGATCCCCGATACATAGAAAAAAAAAACCCAGGAAGAACCCACACATTCTGAAGTGGGCTCAGGCCATCAACTGGGAACCTCTGTGACTCTGTACCACTCTCCCTTTCTACGCAAGGAAACCCTATTTATCTTTCAAGCTGTGATTCAAATGTCACATTCTTCCCAAAACTACACATGATGGCTCTTTCCCACAAGACTTCCAAGTCATACATATCATACATCAAAACGTGTTCGGTGAGTCAAGTCTGATACTGTTGCTGCCACCATTGCCACCGGCTCCCTTCTCCCTCCTCCTTCTCTACTACCTCCTCATTGCCTTCCTCTGAGTTATTTTTTCAAAAGCAAGTAAAGAAATACAGGGAACTTTCAGGGTTGGGGAAGAAACAGCATGGCCACTGGTTACCCTGCAGTCCCTGACCAGCACACCTCTCTTGATCGTAACTGGGGATATTGCTCCCAAACATATTCTCATCTGTGACGTGGGGGAGTACCTCTTCATCCCTGGGGTAATTATTAAAATGGTAAGTTAGTTCATGCAAGTCAAGTGTGAGGCCAGGGCTCAATGGCAGCTCTTGTTCTGAGGGTGTCTATTGTTACTTACTGAGTTCTCCTTGATCTCTCCTCCATCCTATCTGTCCCAAGAACTACACAGGTGAATGTTCCCATGTCAAAGGCCAGGCAAGACTGAACAGTGAAATCGCTGTGTTTAAAAAGCTGAAGCAAACTGAGCTTTGCTATTGGTAAAAGGAATTGAGTCCTCAGGCCAACATATTTACCAGGAGAAGCCAGCATAGATGTGGGCATGCACGTGTAAGTGCGTACATGCATACACCCCCTCACGTCCCATGCTTGTTGGGGTTCTGGTGCCAGTCTAAAAAAAAAGAGGATAAGGATAAAGTCATGGCAGACAGTCCCTTGAGAAACCAGGAGAGCTACGGCTCTTATATATGACTTTGCTAAAAGTAATGCCTACTGGAAAGCTGGTTCCTAGTTGGTATGTAGCACTATTTTGACAGATTCTAGAAGCTTTAATAGATGGTACCCAGCTGAAAGAAAATCACTGGAGCTGTATCTTCCTCTGGCCCTTCCTGTATCACCTCTCTCTGCTTGCTGTCCACCATGATGTAAGAGGCTCCACCATGCCTACCCTGCATGAAGTTCTGAGTCCTCTGAGACCAGGAGCCAAGTTAATATTACTTCCTAAAGACAAACTCCTCAGGTACTGGGTCACAGTGACAATAAGTCTACTTTACAAATTTAGAGGAAAATCAGCAAATCAATAAAGCATTAGTTAGAAATTATTTTAGGGTAATAAAACCTCAATTTTAATGGGGGTGGGGTTTTTGTTGTTGCTGTGTTTTTGTTTGTTTGGTTTTTGTTTTTGTTTTGAGGCAGGGTCTTGTGAAGGCCAAACTGGTCTGGAACTTACTTTTTAAGAAAGACTGGTTTTGAACTTGCTAGATTTCTGAGGCTGGCCTTGAACTCACAATTCTCCTGCCTCAAAGTGCTGGAATTAAAAGTGCAGCCTACCACGCCATGCAGACCTCAGTGTTTTTATCCGCCTTAGACAGAAAGAACAGGCCATGCATGTGATCCTACAACCTAGACACTTTCCAAAGGGCCGGAGAGTGGGCTTGAAGGTTAAGAGCACACACACTGCTCTTGTAGACAGGACTTGGGTTTGATTCCCAACATTCACATAAAATGGCTTATAATCACTCCCAAACCTAGCTCCAGCCGATCAGGTGCCCTCTTCTGGACTCCAAGGGCACCTGAACTTACAAGCACATAGAATCAATCCGTTAAGAGGCTTGCAGAAACTAATGTGTCCGCTGACTCTAAAGACAAGTCAGACCCATGGGCATGCTCACTGAAATTTCCGAAAAGAGTAGGCGAGGAGAGGGTAACCCAAGCGGCTGATCTGCAAAAGAGTAGCTCAAAATAGAAAATGTTCCTGAAAAACCTAATGAAATGAAATCATTTGCCAGAATTTAATTAGGATAATGTACAGTGTTGCTCTTAGATATCTAAAAACTAACTGAAAGGCTGAGCACGAAAGTGCCTGCCTATGGTCCCAGCACTCGGGAAGCAGAGGCAAGAGGATTTTGAGTTTGAGTCTACCTTGAGCTACATGGTGAAAAGCAAGGGTTGGGGGATGACTACTCAAATCTAGACAGCTAATAGTAAGAAAGCATCAGGGAAGGCTGGAGAGCTATTAAGGAGGCAGCAATAAGCCCAATCAAAATAAGCCATCCAGGGCTTAACTGCACTAAAAACTGGGGGACTGCTGGGTTCTCTGCAAATAAAAGGATCTGAGTTCAGGTCCCCAGCACTCACATAAAAAGTCCATTGTGGAGCCGGGCGGTGGTGGCGCACGCCTTTAATCCCAGCACTCGGGAGGCAGAGGTAGGCGGATCTCTGTGAGTTCGAACTCAGCCTGGTCTACAAGAGCTAGTTCCAGGACAGGCTCCAAAACCACAAAGAAACCCTGTCTCGAAAAACCAAAAAAAAAAAAAAAAAAGTCCATTGTGGCAGTGTGTGCCTGTGACCCCAGCCTGCAGGGAAGGACACAAGAGAAACCTTGGAGCTTGATGGACAGCCAATACAGCCCCGTAAGTGAGCTACAGGTTCAGTACGAGATCCTGCTTCATCAAAAAAGAAAAGCACCCTCTGGAAGGAACTGCTATCCACCCCTGGCCTCCACAAGCACATATGCATACACATACACTCCCACAAACTCAAATGCATTGGCAGAATGGGGCATGGTGGCTCCTGCTTGGAATCCTGCAATTCTGACGATGGTGAATTCAAGGCCAGCTGGGAACACTGTCAAAAGCAAACAAAAGAACCACCGATGGAAGTCAATTCAAATAATAATCGGAATGCCAAAAGTCTTCCCCAAACTGAAATCCAAAATACAGAATGCTTCAAAATCCAAAACTTTCTAAGTACAGGCATGATCCAATCCCATAACTAAAAAATTCCAACCATAGACTTTATGAGCAAACACACTGTTTCAAGTGGCCTTCATGGTCCATGTACGATGCGTACAAAAGATACAAATATACTTTGTGGTTTTATCCGAGTCCCATCTCTAAGACAGTCTTCTCTCTCTCTCCCTCTCTCCCTCCCTCCCCATCTCTGTCTCTCCCTCTCTCTCCTCTCTCAATATATATGCAAATACCCTAAAACCTGAAAAACTTCAAAAATCAGAACCACTTCTGATCCCAGGCATTTGTTTTTATTTATTTATTAAAGATTTCTGTCTCTTTCCCGCCACCACCTCCCATTTCCCTCCCCCTCCCCCAGTCAAGTCCCCCTCCCTCGTCAGCCCAAAGAGCAATTAGGGTTCCCTGCCCTGTGGGAAGTCCAAGGACCACCCACCTCCATCCAGGTCTAGTAAGGTGAGCATCCAAACTGCCTAGGCTCTCACAAAGCCAGTACGTGCAGTAGGATCAAAAACCCATTGTCATTGTTCTTGAGTTCTCAGTAGTCGTCATTGTCCCCTATGTTCAGCGAGTCCAGTTTTATCCCAGGCTTTTTCAGACCCAGGCCAGCTGGCCTTGGTGAGTTCCCGATAGAATATCCCCATTGTCTCAGTGTGTGGGTGCACCCCTCGCAGTCCTGAGTTCCTTGCTCGTGCTCTCTCTCTTCTTCTGCTCCTGATTTGGACCTTGAGATTGATCCCAAGCATTTTGAAAGAGGGTGGCTCAACCTATACAGTCAAAGAAAATACCCAGAGGTAGAGAGCTGGGAGTGGGGGCAGGGCCTGTGCTAAAGCCGCAACACATTCAAAGGTTTATGGAAAGAAACAGAAGCCCAAGCAACTGGGGAGAGACACAACAGCAATTCGAAGTGTGAAGACCTGTCGTTCAGACAAAGGATGTCTGTCCCCTGCCTCTGTGTAAGGACAGCCTGACAGTCTGTGTGGGCTTCACTCGACCCCACGTGAAGAGAAAGGTCCATCTGGGACTAGTTCAGGGAAAACTGAGTTCCTCAGCACAGGATGTAGAGAGCCAGGGACATGGGTTGGTTTTCCCCTGTGCAATGCTGGTGGAGGACATGGTGGGAACTTGAACAGGGAACCCCTGGCAACCCTGCCAATCATCACTTTTCCAGAGCAGGCGTCTAGCGAGCATTCTCAGGAAGGAGTAGAGTCCACAAGAATTACAGAAATGATGTCAGGAATGTCATGATGGGTGGTCCATATCCCAAGATGTGTCTGTGAGTGCCCTACTCCAGGATGTGTGTCTGAGTTAACCCAATACTCCCAGCGCCTTATAAAGAAAGGGGGTTCTAAAGCAGGGCCTGGTGGTCTATGAACTGAATCCCAGCATGCAGGAGGCAGAGGCAGGAGGATCTCTGTGAGCTGGAGGCCAGTCTGGTCTACATAATGAGTTCCAGATCAGCCAGAGCTACACACTGAGACCCTATCTCAACAAAAAGGAATAACAATCCCATTACAACCCAAAAGATGGGTATCATCAGTGGGAAAGCCAGGACCTAGTTTTGCCTGGCTCTGGAGTTCACATCTTTACCTATAAGCTTTTTCCACCTCCCATCTGTTCACTATTGAGGATTCTCAATCACACCCCTTGACCAATTTCCTCCTGGGGACCACCGTATCAAACACAGAAAATGTCACACGATCGGGGAGACTTACAGCCTCCTGGCGGCCTGGCAGCCAGCAGCAACCGTTACAAAAGACAGTCCTGGTCTGTAGGACACCAAGAAGAAGCATCCTGCCATGAGCCTCTCCCTGAGCAAAGCTGAATTCCACAGTGGATCGAGGAGAAAGCCTTAGAAATGGGCCCAGGGCACCCACAGGGCACCGATGCACCCTTCCCTTGCATCATCGATGTGAGATTCTTTCCTAGTTTTTCTTTTTCTCAGCATTTCTTTAGGGGAAAAAAAAAGCACAGTTAAAACCATCTTACAGAGTGAGAGTGCCACGTGCTAGTAAATACAGCTGTTTCGTGTAAAAGCAATATGGGAGGCAGACACCAGGAACCGGTAAAAGGGTGTTTAGAGAAAGACGGACGGACACTGAACACCCAAAGTCTGGACCACGAATTCTTCATGAGGCTCTAACCTACCTCTCCTCTAAATAAATAAAATACATTCTCTATTTAAAGAGAACACAAAGCAGTTTATCAATGAAAAAGATAAAAAACTGTTTCAACCGTAATCCCTTCTGCATGGAACAAAGGCCAACCTGGGTTCAGCTGCTGAGGAAGGACGGAGAGACAGAAGTAGAGAGGAGACCAAGCAAGAGTGTATTAGGCATAGCCCACAGCCCATGTGCAGGCAATGAGCCTGCCTCCACAGGGCTTAGTGTTGGAACAAAATTTAGAGCGAGCATCTTAAGCCATCCAGCTGGACAGAGACTGAGATGAGCAAAGGGAGACACAGCCATAGCCTGACTGTTACAAGACTGTGGAGGCCTCCTATGTGCCAGGTACTGCATAGCACTTCCTAGACACAATCATCTTAATCCTTCCGAAAGGGAATGGGTATTATGCATACTTTAGAGCCGGATAAATTGCAGTTGGGTAAATAATCACAGCCACAATGATGAGTGAACAATATGGAAGGCACCATGCAGAGCGCAGCGTGCGGATTGCCTCGGGCTGTGTTCACATCCCCAAGTGACTATAATCTTTGTGTTGCAGGCGTGAGAATGAGGTACAACAGGGATTAAAGAGACTGCAGTCCAGAGCAGCACTGCAGCGGCAGAGGTGCAATGGCAAGCATGCATGCCACAGAACAGGACTCCAAACCTAAGCTTCCAGTCCAAAGCTGCCAGAGTCCATGCCCAAAACGCTGTGTGGAGGGTCTAAATCCTTGCCTTCCTGGCCACCAAGTTAGGCAAAAGATTCCACTGTCCCCACCCACCCTTTTCACTTTCCTGGGTGTGGTGGGGATGGAGGGTGTGAACTCAGACAATAGACAGAACAACAGAGAAACAAAATAACAGTGAAAATGGGGGTCAGAATAGAAAACCCAGAAGACTGGCAGAAACAAAACTTAATAATGACCCTACAAATACACATCAATTAATGCCAGAAGAGCAGCAATCAAAAACCACAGAGAGCTCAGGATGCCACTGATGAGTTCCTGATTAGAAAGTCCTGTGGCAGAAGTAGTCAGGCTCCCTGGCTCATTCCACTGGCATGTGCACAGTAGGAGTGTTGCGATGTTGCTAAGCAACGCTTGGCAACCAGACTTCAGAGTGGATCATGCAGTAAGAGTCTTGTGGGGGGGGGGGACAACTCTACAAGGCAGTAATTCTAGTTCATGAAATTCAAATTTTAGATAGCAGTATCTCATGTAATAGATTACTAGGAGGTAGCCCTTGGGCTCCCATCAAAATGCAAATCTGTAATAGCTCATCTTGCCCTTGTGTTTTTGAGGTTCGTGAGTTTTTATTCAACATATAGTTGTTAGAAACTTCTTAAGTGCCAGGCACCAGCCTAGGTACAGAGGAGGATTGTGGCAGCTCACAGGTGAACTGTGTATTACATAAGGAAACCACAAAGACTACACCAGAATCGTACTGTTAAGAGGTACAGCAATCCACAAAGTTGTATGGCACCCTGGAGGGAAGGTGCCCTCCCTACTCTATAGGCTACCCAGGAGAGCCCTGTGCCTCTCTGAAAGGCCACATCACCATGGTTGGTCCAAAGAGGCCACATAACTTGACAGACTGTCCCTGGTCCTCTGAGCTGGCCCTGAGGGCTGGGAGTACCAGAATGCAGGGTTTGGCTGTTGAGCATCTTGAAAAGTCTCCCACTTGACCTCTGGACCTCTGTGGTCAAGTGGGGGAAAGCCTACGACACGGTGTCGGTTTTTATTGGGCCCAACCACCGGCAAAGCTTGCTGTCATCTGGAGTGATGGAGAAAATTAAGTTACCACATTCTCACGTTTCAGACTCTCGCCCGCTCTCCTTCGCAAACAGGAAATGTTTATTTAAATACAGCAGTTTCCAGCATGTTCTGGAGCAGAGTGGAAAAAGCAAAGATGTCCACTCTTGCTCCCACTGCCACCATCTAGCTGTGGGTGAGAGGTGGGCCTAGGCCTGCCTCAGGGCAGGACCGGGAGAAGGGGCCCCACATGAGGGTTCCTTTTCATGCAGGCTGAGGCTGTGGTTGGAGAAGAATTACATCTGTGGGTTCCTTTTGTACTCAGAAGGGCAAACGCAACATCTGTTTACCCTGCACTCCCTGGTAAATGTTTTGTCTCAAGCACCGCCATTGACTTCCTCTCCTCCCAGGGCCGCTGTCTTTGCTGCTTGGATAATAAATGACACCGAATTCTCCCCTCCGTTTATTTAGCTTACTTGTGGGTGTTACCTCCTCCTCTAGGAGGGGGAAAACTGTCAGTAGTTTATAAAAGACAGAGGGTTTCCTTTTCTGTGGGATGCGTTGACATTATGAGGGAGAACTTGGAACACAGACAACCCCCCAACTCTGAGAGCAACCTAATGATGAACAATTCAGACCCCATTCCTAGCCTGAAGTCAAGTCCAAATGGGGACTACTACATCCTTATCACTTGGACTATCCTTAATGTCATATGACTAGGTGAAACTCTCTCTCCCTCTCTCTTTCTCTCTCCTTCACAAGAGGCTTTCTGGAAAAAAGTACTGCTTCTTTGTTTTAAAACACAATTTCACCATTTGGGAGAATGGCTCTGCTGATAAAAATCAGTGTCCCATGACAGAAGGACCCCCAGGGGACTTAAAGGGGTCTTCAAGAAAGGTTCCCACTTCCGACTCTTGCCCACATCCTTTAAGCTGAAGTTTTGGGTTTCTTCTCTGTATCCAATGACTTTATGGACAGGGACAGGAATGCTATAGAAGCTTCAAGCAATGTTTATTTAGAGAGAGAGAGAGAGAGAGAGAGACAAATTTTTTTTTCTTTTTTGATTTTCGAGACAGGGTTTCTCCGTTGTGTGTGACAAATTTGAAATCCTTAACATGGTATGGCTGGATCCGAGTCCCTGAGAGCCAGGATGGGTGTGAAGGGTTGCTGGTGAGCTGCCCTTGAACCTGAAGTGGCCCAGTCCTGCTTACTCTAAAAGGCCACCTCCAATCTTAGAGAGGAGATATGAGGTCACCAGAGGCAGCTCTGTCATATCCATGCACTTAAAGCCAAAACCTTACCAGTGAACAAAGCTGTGCCAGATAACCACAGACACGTCAAAGTGGCAGCTCTTCTGCCCATGCCTGGTGGTGACCATGACTCCAGTAAGGACATCCATGGGAATGCCCTTCACTGAGGTCTTTATCGATTGCCTCAGCTGTAGGGCACATGAGATGTTCTAAGTCACCAGGGTCTCTGGGGGAAGTGACTGGTGGCGCACGGACTAGTTTTTTGAAAACTTCTGACTAGCCAGAAGAGAGAGAGGCCCACTGCCCTGATCTTCCCAAACCGACAACATGATCCTGACTTTGGGAGGTAGTTTCATGACCCCTAAGAAAGAGAGCTGATGCTAGAGAAAAAATAAAACGATGGCAGTCTATACCAAAAGCAGAGGCAACTGGGTCCAGCCCTGAGACGCAGCCCAGATAGACCCTCCCCTCCCAGCACTGTCTGTCTAGAGATCTGGCCCAAACTGACTGGTTCCAAAGAGTCTGCCGAGTGGTGAAAGACCTGGGTTTAGAAGCCTGGCAGACAGCGATTCAACTTAACTGCTTACATGACCGAGAATACATGACAAGATGGAACAAGGCAGAGTAACGAGCTTTGCCTATGTAGGGAATTGGACTGCTGGGGAGCTTCAAAGCGGTACCAGGTATACCCCACAGGGGAAGCACCCACGAAACATTTGCACAGCTTCCGTCTCACTAACTCATCTGTACCACTCACGCGAGGAGGGGAACCTTAGTTAATACATACCTAAAAATACCATTGAAACGAGATTTTTCACTACTCCCTGAATGAAAGTGCGGAGCCTGGATTCCGGCCCTTTTTCCTCTCACTTATATTTGCTGTTTTCTTGGGCAGGTTAGTTTGCACTTCTTATCCTAATTTCCTGATGTTAATGAAGAAGCAGGCCCAGCCCTCTAGGATTCTACAGTTCAAGCAACAGAACAATCACCGCACTTTGAAAACAAAAAATAAAACATAAGGAAGGCATTTCTAAGAAGTCTCTGCCTAGACAGCTACAAAGAGGAAAGGGAAGACAGGAGGTGAGGTGAGAAGGGGTGGGTGGCCAGGGAATTCGGCTCCTTCAGCACTTCTCTTGACCTGAAGAAGGAAGGACTGAGGGAGACCGGTGTGCCTATCCCCAAAACAGGTTGGGAAGAGAGCAACTGGACAGTGTACTGGCTGGAATTCTGACTAACGCACCCACTCCTAGGCTCCAGCTCCCTTCAACCGGGGCTCCCTGCTCCCTCACCCCGCCCCCAACTGTGGACTAAACGGAGCCCACCCCGAAGTCCAAACTTTGAATTTGGTCTTGAGGATCAAAATGATAAATCTTCCCAAAACGCTGACATAAGAAAAGTAAATATTTGGTTGCACAATTGGGGTTAAAACGAGGGTCAATCCACCCCACTCTCCAAGAGCCTCTCCGCTAGCTGCCAACCCCAGGATCCGAGGCTGAGTGCGGTTTGTAAGATTATAGCGCTAGGTCTCATTTAAAGGGCTGTCAGCATTTCCATTCTCCGGCCCGTTTGGGGAGGCATTTATAACCCAGCCATAAAAAATTCACCCGGGCTGCAACTTGGCATCTCCAAAGCTGCGCTCCAGGCAGGGAGGGTGTTGAGAGCACCCACTCAGAATTCGCTCGGTTCTTCAGAAGTTAAGACCTTCACGTACACTCTCAACTTTCCTTGCAAGGACAGCCACACCGCAGCTGGCTCATTCTGATCTCCAAGCGGGTCACGGCTTTTTTTTTGGGGGGGGGGGGATAGTTCTCTTGGATCTCTGCAATCGCGACTCCTCATCGTCGTCTAGCTTGCTCCCTCACCCTCTCTTTAAGAAGCAAGGAGCTTGGACCCCTTGCACACAACCTCAAACCTTGAGACCACCACGCTTCCCCACCCCTTGCCTTCTATATCAGCTTTCTTCTCCGGAGCTGTCAGTAGATGAGCTCCCAGAGCCCTCACCCAGAGAGGCATTCCCCAGTCCCCAACACCGGGGAACTCGGACTCTTCTCTCCACACCTGCCCAAAGCCACACCACCCCCAACTTAGCGAGAGTGTCTGATGGCGGAGGGGAAAACTGAGGTCGTCCCCAGCATGCGGGAGAGGAGGGAAGGACCTGGCGCCCCGAGGGCGACTCCGTAGGAGCAGGGTGGGTGGCCTGCGCGGGCGGGGTGGGTACTCACAGGCGCTCTGCGTTGCGGGGGATGCCCCGGGGAACGGCTCGCAGGCCCAGCCCGTGGCAGTCCACGCTAGCGGCGGAGCAGGTACACTTGGTGGGGCAGGCGGCAGCGGGGGGTCCGCTCAGGACGCTCACCAGTGCCAAGGCCAGCGCCAGGCGGGCGCGCACGGCGGCGCCAGCCCAGGTCCGCCCCGGGGCCATAGTGTGCAAGCGCCCGCGCCCAGAGGAGGCTGCCTGGCGCGGCGGGACACGAGGAGCCCGAGGAGGCGCGCGGGCGGCCTGGGGGGCGGGCGGCGGAGTTGGCGCGGAGGAGGGGCGGGCGCGGCGTTCAGGCGCACGGGGCGCGGGCGGAGCGGGACGCGCCGGGCGGTGGCAGCAGCTCCATCCGTGGGGCTGGCGCTGCCCCGCTGCGCATCACTCAGGGTGCCCAGGTACCGAGCGCCCCCGGGTCCCTCTGGGTCGCCGGCAGAGGTGCGAGCTCAGTCTGGGTCCTGGGCTGAGCGCCGTGGAACACAGCGCCCCGGGAAGTCCGGCTCAAGGCTGGGCTCCGGAGCACGGAGGCGACCAGGGCACGGGGTGGCCGGGAGAGCTGGCCGGCGCTCGCTCTCTCCATTCACTGAGCAGAGCAGACACCGGAGACGCGGGGCCCAGCCCTCCCGCACCCCCTCCCAAAACACCAGCTCCGCCTCCCATTGGCTGCGCTGCTTGTCACGTCGACTAAGTTGGGAACTTTGCTGGAGCAACCAAGAGCCCGGAGGGAGGAGGCGACAGGGGAGGTAGAGGGATCCAGCTGGGAAGGAAAGGAACTTGGTCTGGCGGACCCCAGGAACGAAACATGGAAAATCACCTATTCTTGGGAGTAAAGGATAAAGCTTGTGGCTTTTTTTTTTTTTAATTCCGGCACTGAGCTGTCTTCTCAGTCCCAACATGGGAGCATTAGAAAAGAGGCCTGGTTTTTTTAGGTTAAAAAAGAAAAAAAAACCCAAGGTTGGACTAAGTGGAGTACTTACCCGAAGTCACACAGCTTCTAGGTATGCTGTGCCCTGGCACATTTATCCATGGAAACTTTGTTCCTACCCAGTCTAGTATTCACTAAGATCAACAAGTACTTCCTATAGGGCTTAGGGGTAGGAATACACTCCACAGCGCTCGCCCTCTCTCTCTCTCTCTCTCTCTCTCTCTCTCTCTCTCTCTCTCTCTCTCTGTCTCTCTGTGTGTGTGGGGGGGGGAGCACTGCTGGCATATTCTATCAGGAGAAATCCAGCTTTGCTAAACAATGCCTGTTAAATGTGGCTGATTGTAGTAAAGGCACTTACTTGAACCCCCTATATTGACAACAACACTTCAGGGTCTCGATCATCTACTTCCTGTTTGGATGACTCTGGGGCATTCGTGTCACCTGTGAGCCTTTGTCTCCTCAAATAAAGGTGCCATCGTCCTGTCCGACCTCCTCTGCCCATCAAAGAAGAGAAAGTGATTTTTGCCTTAGCCTGCAAGGCACCCATCATTCCTTCTACCCCCAACCCCCCAGCCTTGCCTTCATTCTGCCAGTGCCTGCTCTAAATTGGCTGGTCTGAGCTTTTCCAGATGCTGGTGGGAAAGGACTGTGTTAGAAGCTCCATAAATGCTTATAGGAATGATTTTGTTTGTTTGTTTGAAGGGAAGGGGCAGGAACAGGAGGAAGTATTGCCCAGACTTTTTGAGGTCCCCTCATACTGGAAAGGTCTGAAAGAGCCTTGCTTACATTCACACACATGAACACACACACACACGTGCTCACGCACACACACACACAGCCTATACTCTTAACTATACACAGCCACATGCACTTTCACACACACACACACACACACACACACACAACGTGTAATCACATACAAAGGAGACCGTGGAAGTTCTTACTTCCTACTAACAACTGTGTTTCTGGGAATTCTCTTTCCTTTCATTTGAACACTATTCTGATGTCTTCGTTTTCCTTAAAGGAAACTTTCAGCTGCTTGACTACGTACTATAAATATATAGCAGAGGTGCAAATTTTATTTTATTATACTTTGCAGATTTTTGGAGTCTTTGCTTCAGGCACCCAATTGCATACCTCCCCCCACTTCTCACTCTCTCTCTCTCTCTCTCACACACACACACGCTCATACACTCATACCCCAACTCCAGCGTCGTTCATAAGAACAGGAGGTGCAGTTTTTTGCTGTTATTCTTGGGAATAATTCTCTGCCCAGATGCCATCGCCATCGCCCTCTGGTGGTCAGAAGGGAGCTAGACTCTGCATCTCTGGGTGACTTCAGCATTTAAGAACTCCAAACATGCCTTTGCCTCCTTCCTCTGAAGCTTTCCTTCAAACCTTGAACCAATTTAGTACCAGGACTGTGGCAGATGAGAGGACCAGGCAAGGACCCAAGGGCACAAAAGCATCTCAGACTGTCTGGAGCAGCTAAGGGGAGAGTTGTCTTTGTTTTCTGAAATGCGTGTGTGCTAAAGCATGGTTTGCAGCCCTACAGGCTGGGTCCGGGTGGGTTCTCTTAGCACAGTGGGAAGCTTGTGTGTTTCTATTTAAGCCGCTGGAGGGTTTGAGTGAGAGCCTACTAGATCTTTAAATGACTTCATAGGCATTCAAATGTGCTACTTCCTGGGAGAAGCCCCTTAAAATAGACCACATGGGTCCTTCAGAAGTCAGTCAGTCGTCCTTAAGGAAGGGGCAAGTGGAAAAGACACAGGTAAACAGAATACCACGGTGTGCAGAGACCTGAAATCACCTAATTGTGCAGTTCTACACCTATCCGTCTTCTGGCGATGGCTGCACCGCATGTTTCTTCTTAGGGGGAAAGATTTCCATGGCAAAGATAAAAGTATCGCTCCCTTCTTGGAGATTTTCTGTAGGTTTGCTGACTAGTTTCCCAGTTAACCTCTTTTGGGGTTAACACAAAACTCTCTTGGAATATAAGCTCAGAATCTCAAATGTAATGCAGGCCTTGTCTTTTACTAGGAAGGAAAGTGAATCTCAGAGAGGGGGGCCATCTGTGTAAAGCCACCCAGCTAATCAGTGAGAGGCTTTGGACCAGGATCCAGGACTCTGTTTCCCCCTCTGCCTAACTCTGGGTCATCTTCACAATATGTCAATCTCCTCCTGGAAGAATTAGCCAGCCCCATTGGAGACGTCTGGGTAAATCATTAGGAGGTCAGGCTGCTGGGTAGAACTTTCTATGCCCATATATATGCCAAAGATAACTTTCACTCTGTGGTATGATTTTCAGAGTTCTACAAAAGCCTTTTGAGCCAACTTATTTTTTTTTTAATTTCCCCTTTCTTTTCCCATCCCCCAAGACACCCGCCCATCCCCCAAGAAAATTCGTTTCAGGCCTCTCCATCACCTGTTTTGTTTCCCTACCAGGCCACCATAGTCAGATGAGGTGTTCTGGTTGCAAACAATATACAATAACAGTAGAGCATCAGGATCATAAAAGACATTATGCTTGAATAAAGAAAGCCTTGGTAGCACAAAGACTTTTAAGGAAAGAACCGAAAAGGACTTCAAAGAAGCCCAGAACAAAAGTGAGATGTCATAAGACTTCCAAATTCCTAGTACGATTCAAGGTGTGGACTAGTTTGGATGGGTCATGTGATCACTCTTCTCACTAGAGAAGACAAAAGCAGCTGGTACCACTTCCATGTCAAGTCCAGTTGGCTGGCAGGGAGTAAGGAGCTCCTTTGTCAATGGAAAACAGGCATGGTGAGGTTGTTAGCTACAAAGGTGGCAGAGGTGTGGAAAGGCAGCTCGCCTGGGAAGCACCTCCTCGGTCCCACAGCACACAGCCACTCCTGTCCAGTCTCGCATCTGGCCCCTGCTCATCTCTGGTCCTCCTGCAGGAATCTGGACCCTGGATTCAGGTGTGGCTGTTGCTCTCTTTGGCTCCCACAAATATTACTTCATTGCTTAATTGCTTTGGCTCTGTGAATCCATATTCTGTCCTGAAGATCCAAGAGTCTTTCTAAGATGCAGTTATTAGCTGGGAAACTGGGATCTGCTCTTCCAGCTCATCTGCCTCCTTTTCTCTGTCTCTATCTCTCTGAGTGTGTGTGTGTGTGTCTCTCTCTGTCTCTCTGTCTCTATCTCTTTCTTGCTCTCTGTCATTCCCACTCAGTAGTTCCCCAAGACATCATTTTCTGCTCTGCCTTTTATCTCTGGCCCAGGTTCACCTTGTCTATCAATCCCTTCAGAAAGCCTAGATGATCCAGACTGTTAGATTTTAGATTCTTTTTGTTTTGTTTTGTTTTTTGTTGTTGCTGGTTTTTTTTTTTTTTTTTTTTTTTTTTTTTTTTTTTTTGAGACAGGGTTTCTCTGTGTAGCCCTTGCTGTCCTGGAACTCCCTTTGTAGACCAGGCGGGCCTCAAACTCAGAGACCCACCAGGCTCTACCTCTCAAATGCTGGAATTAAAAGCATGAACCACCACCGCCATGCTGGGACTAACAGATTCTTCAGGACAGTGAGCCTGCCTAATCCATTGCTTCCAACCTTGTTTTTTTAAATGCCAAGCATACCGAGAGATATGCTGAAACAACTTTTGAATGTTCAATTCCTACAGGTCTAAGCAAACCTTTGATGACTGCTAAATGACCAATTGTGTCAACAATTGTCCCAATCAGCTAGTTTATCTGGCATCCTGTGACAAGTTTACTTAAGGTGACCCGCATGACTTCTTTTAGGGGAAGTCGGGGCTCCATTCTTTCGGTGCCATTGCAGAACATATCCATTCTCCTCTCCTTCTTTCCTGATACATTGACTTCTCTTCAGCGTGGCCAATCATCTGTTCGGGGATGTCTGGTGGATTCCTCAGATCCACCCTCTGCCCACTGTCAGAGGTAGTTATATTCCTAGAAAGCTGATCTATCTATCACCTGCACTTCCTCAGGTCTGACCACATGCAGAGCTTGCTCAGAGAGCTGGAGGAGAGAGCTTAGGCCTTCTGCTGAAAGAGCTAGAATCTGGCCTTGTCTGTCTTCTACTAATGGGGGAAGCTTGCGTCCAGCATCCCTCTCCTCCATCTACCTGTCTCCTTGGTAACCAGTTTCATCTTCTATCTCCTATAGGAGGTAGGCGTTAGAAGTGGTTTGCTATCATTACTAAGCCTCGAATGTTTCCCATTTTGTGGCTGATTCCTGATTCCTACCTCCTCTTTCCCTACAGTCTCTAAACTGACTCTCTTCTGCTGCTTCGTGTTGATTTATCCATTTACCACGAGGGATCCTGAAGCTGACAGTCCCTCACAGAGCTACCCACAGATCTTTATGGAGTCAGGGAACAAGGACTTGGGGAGAAGATAAAACCCCCAACTTGTGTTGAGATGTTGGTCATGTTAAATCTTACTAGAAGAGAGAATAATTCATGTGTATAGATTTTAGATCATTTATAAAATATATAGAATTGAGGGAAAGGCTCTATCAGTTGAACCTGGAAGGACACTGTCATCATCATCATGAATGTTATAAATATTATTATTATTATTATTATTATTATTATTATTATTATATCAAAGATGTTTTTCTCTCCAGAAAAAGAAAGAGTACTGAAGGTTTATAGCTACTCTATTAACACAATCCAAAGACAGGATCTACACTGACTAGACAGACTTTTGGTGAATGAGTATATGATTTTAAAATAAATTCTTCTAGAGAAGAAAAAGGGGGACTGATTAAACCTCAGGCTTACCTGCATCAGATAGCATTCCACTTAATAGTGTGGCTATCACTCGGAATTTTCTTCTTCTCATATGATCTACCTCCATCATTTTGGAGACTGTCATGTTTTAATCATATTCCTTGCTCAGGATTGTTCCAACTAAGACTGGAGAGAACAATCCAGTTACCTGTGGTTGTAAAGCTGGGACATGTGAAAAAGCAGGAGCCGGTGGCCTTGTTTCTGCATAGTTTAAGGTGATATAACAAAAAAATTAATTTACCCATTTGCCCAGTCTGAGTAGCAGTCATTTGAATTCATCAACGAAGCAAGTATTTATTGAGAACTCAGATTTTTCAAGAAGACACAAGCCAGCTGCCCAAACTACAGCTGAGAAGGAAAAAGTAAGATACACACACACACACAAAAAAAAAAAGTGGGATATAATAAATGTTGCCAATGTGGGTGTAGTTTAGATAAGTGCTCCACACATTCTGATAGGGAACCACTTCAAGCTGGATTGAAAGGACTGAGAACATATGGTCTGGCTTTGAAGGACAGATAGAGAACGGCCCTACATTGAAGGAAGAAAGGTAAAGCTGCATGCATAGAGTAGTGGAGGGCATAAGAAAAAAGGATTTGGGGAAGATGGAAAAGAAGAGAGTGTGGGGTCTTTTCTATTGGCTTGAAAGTCAGTATGGGAAAAGAGCTGTTTTCTGAAGTGTCTTTGACTGTGCCCTTGCTGTCTCACCTTAGTATTGAGAGGCTCTGTGCAAAGACCATGACCGTGCACTTGAGAGGTGATTTAAACCGAAATCCCCCAGAAGAAACAAGAGACATCCCCCAAAGTGTCTTTCCCACAGACTGATCCTATTTCCCTAAAGTTGGGCATCAAGAAGCAACCCAGCTGGTGTAAGGTCAGACTCTTGGTCCTCAAGGCCACCGTGTAGATCCGAGAGCCGTGCAGAAATGAGTGACACCCCAAACCTCTTAGAGACTGGATGAGAATTTATATCAAATCTAAACAAAGGAAGGCCTGTCACGGGGGAAATGGTGCACCAGACTGAAGAATATTAATCACCTAATTAACCAAAACACCAGTGCATAGAACTGTCCCACCCAGGGAACCATAGTAAACAAAGCGGAGGGTGTGCCACTCGGATTGGTGGTAACATCTGCGTACCTTGCTGGCCTTCTTGGACAATGGGAGCTCGCTGCATCTCTAGCCAGCTGTTGGGTTTGACAGAAGCCTCGGGACAGCAGCCTTGTTCAGCCAGTGGAACTTAGAGCAGACGCAGAGGATATCCTCCTGTAACCCGGTTGGAAACATGGACATCTCTGAGAGTGCTGGGCATGGCTCTGAATATTTTGCATGCATTAACAATCTATTCCTCACAAGGGTCAATAAAATCCTCTGTTGTGACTGAGGCTCACTTGTCGCTCACAGACCTAATTTCTTCTTCCAGGCACACAGGAAAACTACATTTCTCAACCTGTTCTGAAGTTAGATGGAGGGTACATGCCTTGTTCTGACCAGTGGAATATGGGCATAAATGATAAATATTACTTTTAACTTATCTCTGAAGTCTCTTATGTAAAAACCCAAGCCCTGTCCCTTAGCCTGTTGGCTTGGATATATAGAAAGAATTCAGGGGAGGGCCCTGGGGTAGCCTGCAAATATGATAGAGATATATGAAGGAAAAAACTAGAATCATGTGTAAAAGGCAATGACATTAGAACCCCCCCCCAAAAAAAAATCTTAAATCTTCTTTAAAAAAAAAAACCTTAAATCTTCTAATAAGATTTGGAAGTTTAGAATTACCCCCATCAACACTAACTAATCCGGGTAAATACAAGAATACAATTTTGACAGTTATGGCCCCCAAATCGCATGGAACTAAATTTAAGGGGAAAGGTTACCATTACTTATAAGGTAACCAATTTTTTTTTAAAAACTAATTTCTTTTTTTGTTGATTTCTTAAAATTTGTATGTGTATGCGCGGGGATTTTTTGGCATGCATATGTGTGTACCACATTTGTACCTGATGGCTGCAAAGGCCAGAAAAGAGCATTGGATTCCATTGGATTGGAGTTACAAATGGTTGTGAGCAGCCGTGTGGGTACAGGACCCAGTCATGGTAAGTAAAAAGCCCCGATTGTCTTCCCTTTACAGATTTTGTATGTTTGTGGGTTGTATGGGACAGTGTGTGCAGTGTGTGCAGGTGGTATGCCTGTGAGCATGCACAAACATGTGCAAGCGTGTGGAAGTCCGGGGTCAACATCAGATGTCTTCTGCTCTCCACCTTTATTTTTTGAGACAGAATATCTCACCAAACCTGCAGCACTTCCATTCAGCTGGGCCCCTTTCTCTGCCAACCTCTCATTCAAGGCTGAGGTTACAGGCACATACCACCATGCTCAGCCATTCTCATGGGTTCTGAGGATTCAAACTCAGGTCTTCAGGCTTGCTTGGCAGACTATATATATATATATATGTGTGTGTGTGTGTGTGTGTGTGTGTGTGTGTGTGTGTACAATATTCTTTCTGTGTGTACATCTGCAGGCCAGAAGAGGGCACCAGACCCCATTACAGATGGTTGTGAGCCACCATGTAGTTGCTGGGAATTGAACTCAGGACCTTTGGAAGAGCAGGCAATGCTCTTAACCTCTGAGCCATCTCTCCAGCCCCTTGGCAGACTCTTGACTGACTGAGCTGTCTCTATGGCTCTCCCTCTTGACTTATTTCTTATTCCCTGAATATTTATTCCCTGAATACCAAATGCTGTCTAGGTACTGGTGATGTTATGCTGAAGACAAAGAAAGCATGGTTTCTATTTCCATAGTCTTGTTTGGGCAACAGATACAAAAGAATTAAACAAGAGACTTAAATATAATCACAAACTATAAACTATCTAGAAGGTTGTGCATTCCATTTCTAATAAAAAGAAGAGATTAACTTTGACTAAATGTTTTAGAAATTCTACTTCATGACTCATTCATTGGCCTATCACCTGGGCCTGTGTCCACACATCCTGGTAGGGAGCAGAGAACAAAACTGCTCATCTCCTAGTATCCAGGAAGCAGAGAGAGAGAGAGAGAGAGGCAGAAAGAGCCTGGAGTTCAGGATCCCTCTCAAGGTCATGCCTTCAATGGCCCAACCTAAAACTTCCTATTCGACCCCATCTAACAAACAGTATCAACCCAGAGACCAAGATTTGAACACTTAGGCCTTTGGAGGATTCTCTAGACTCAAATCATAGCAGGATGATGGGATAAAAATGGAGGCTAGCAAAGTTTAAACAATAATCAAAAAAGGAGGCTCAAAGAACAAGAGGAAGCCAACTGTTAGGTAATAAGGTGTGATGTAGAACAGGTTAGTCTTTTAGGAGAGAAAATGACAGTGCAAAAGTCTGGAGTTTCCCCTGGGTAGATGGAGGAACACAAAGACAGGCTTGGTAGCCAGGTCTAGAAAGGGATGGAACCCCGGGCAGGGTGTTATTCGCCCTTGACTTTTTTATTATCCCTAATAAATGTGAAACACGTTTATGAGTGACAGTCTGCTTTGTGTGTGTGAAAATAAGGATACATTTTTTTTTATACCTCTGACCTGAGTCTGTTGTTTCCAGAGATACTTGTTCGCCAGAGTCTAACCAAAGACAAGCCAGTGGGGAATTTCTATTAGAGCTATCTAGGAAAGGCAGTGTCATGTTTTCTATAACTTATATATGTTTTAAATACATATTTTTATTTACATGTATTTGTGTATCTCTGTGAAGTGCCACGTATGTTCATGCTCTCAGAGGCCAAAGGAAATGGTTGCAGCCCCCAAGAGTCATAGGTGATATTAAGCTGCCCAGTGAGAGAGCTGGGAACTGATCTTAGGTCCTCTGAAAGAGCAGCAAGTGCTCTTAACTGTTGAGCCATCTCCTGCGAGAGTCAAAGTTATGTTTTAAGTTTTAATTACTATGCCTAAGAAATCCATAAAACAAAAATACATCTAATCTGTAAGCTCCTTGCCCCAGGACAGATACTTCCTGAAATGCTGGAGGCTATTTATGTAAAATAACAAATCGTGCGGTTCACTCCTGTACACAAGTGTGTTTGACCCACTGCATTGGGGGGGGGGGGGGGGAGAATGTTCTTGATCACGTGTAGATGGGAGGTACAAAAGCCTCAGGATCTATGCTTGCCTTTGATTGGATGTAGGCTGGAGGTATGCAGGCAGGAAGTACATCTGGATATATGCCTGCCCCCAATTGGACCTGATGGAAATAAACAGTCTTTATGGATTTGCCTTATAAGCCTCTGCAAAATATAACGCATCATTTTCTAGGGATTCCAGAATGGACCTGGCTAGAATCCGTCATCCTGGCCAGTATTTATTTAAAGCTTGCTTCAAACTTGGCCCCAAATTGTGGTAGTGGTCTTATTCTCCTCCAGTGGGGTTAACACTCCCCAGCTCTGCTTTTACAAATTCTGTTTGTTTGTTTTCGTGATTGGGAATATGAAATACAGTTAATGAAAAACTCCAGGATTGGTGACTAAAACATCTCTAACTCAAGCCTTGGAGACATGACCTCATTGAAGACATACACATTTTTGTAGGGTATTTTACATTTTACAAATGTCCAAGTGTACTCAATGCCATCATAATCTACTGCGTGGGCCAGGCAAAATAACCTCAATGCCATTTGAAACTCTTGGTGCTTTTGTTCCTCTTTGAGTGATGGCACAGAGAAACTGCTGAACTAGACCACTCCCTGGGTAGAAAGAAAGATTTATTAGGGATCAAACTACCAAGGCCATCTCCTGGAGAGGAGAGAAAAATGGCTGAAAAGCGCTCCTGTTTTATCTGATAGTCAACAGGGTGGGGATCTGAGCTGCTACAAGCTTTCTACCACCCAAAAACCAGGTACCCTTGCCAGAGATGGTTGACCTTCAGGGTAAGGTTAATGGAGGTTCTTGAGGGCTCCTGGGAAAGGGGAACCTGCCTTAGAGGAACACTATTTCTAGTAAAGGGAAACTGCTGTTTACCCAGCCAAAGTCCTTTTGTTTAGGACGATGTCACCCACCAGCACTGCTATTTGGGGGGGGGGGGGAGGGGGTGGACTTTGGACCTAACAGTAATGACCTTTCAACTCCTGCTCTGTGGCTCCTACTTACACAGTGCATGACCACATCTCCCCTTCCTCAAATCTCCTTCATCACTCTCCTGGGACTTTAACTAGATGCCCTGCTTGCGCGTAGTTCAGAGCCTTTCTTTGTAGGAGAAAGCCTGAAGAACGAACATGGCACGGGAGAACGTTTTTGGTTACTGTCCCTCTCTATCTCAGCTTTGCTTCTTCAGCAATCCTCACCCACCTTCCATGGAGCCAGAGAGAGCCAGTCAATGGTCCCTAAAAACACTGAGGTGTTTGCCTTCTGAGAACTCACTATACCCTCTTCTCTCTACACCCTGCAACATACCTTTCTCAGCCTCTTCCTTCTGGAGTAACTGCTCTGGTCCTTAGCCATAAAGCTTCAACATTGCTGGGACCCAGGTTGTCTTAGTGTTCTATTGCTATGAAGAGACACCGTGACCAAGGCAAGTCTTATAAAAGAAAGCATTTACTTGGGGGTTTGTTTACAGTTTCTAAGGCTTAGTTCATTATCATCATGGCAGAGAGTTTGGAAGCACATAGGTAGACATGATTTTGGAGAAGTACCTGAGAGCTACATTCTGATCTACACACAACAGTGAGAGAGAACTGAGTGTTGGGTGTGGGCTTTTGAAACCTCAAAGCCTGCCTATTGTGACACACTTCTGCCAACAAGGCCACACCCACTCTCACAAGGCCTCAATTCCTAATCCTCAAATAGTATACTCCCTGATGACTAAGCATTCAAATCTATGAGCCTATGAGGGCCATTCTTATTCAAACCCCCACACAAGTGAAGCATTTTCTAGCTCTAATATTCCTCACCCCACTTCCACCCTAACCCCTACCCTGCCCTGCCCTAGCCTTCTCTCATTGACCTGTAACTCTGGAAGCTTCTACTATACATTTATAAGATGGTCTCTCTACCTGACTTTGCCTGGACTGTGAATTCCTTAAGAAATGAATTTTGTGTGCGAGGGGCAGGTAAAGCAACCGCCAACATGGCCACTCCATTAGAGGGAAGGTTTTTATTGTAGGTTAAGAGAAGGAAAAAAGATGTAGAGCAGAGAGAAAAGAAAGCAGACTGAGCATGGCCAGGGCTTGGGAAGCGGGAGAGAGTAGTGGAGCCAGAGGGGGCTAAAGCAGAGCATGACAGAGGAGACATCGTGAGAGAAGAGAGAGTAGAAAACAATAAGATGGCACCAGAGAGCACAGGGTAGAGAATCATGCAGATTAGGAGGATTTACTGAACTCCTGGAGAGAATTATCTGTCCTCACTGTGTCTGAGAATCTCTAATGTTTATTCTTGGACACCTTCTTCTACTATTCCTCAACTCTCTGCTGAAACAGTTCTTTCCAATGACCTCCCATCCTTCGGATCACCTGGGCCGAAGCTCTCACATCATCGTACAGCTTCCCTGTCTGCTCTTGCTCAGCATCCAAACAATCACAAATCCTGTTTATTTTTTTTGCTCCAAGTCTTGAATCCAACTATTTCCTTTCCTGTCTATCACTGTTACCACAAGTGGTTTTGTCCTGGATTATAGCAATTGACTCCTAGCTCCTTGCCCCCGTCATCCCTTACCTGCCACAGTCAATGTTCAAACCAGAAGTCTTGTCATGTTAAAATATATGTTGGATCGCATTACACTTCCCAGCCAACACTACTGGAGAGTTCTGTGCTTGGCTGTGAGGGAGCTGTGGGAATTAGATTTACTCCATCATGAGCAAGGAAAAAAAAAACTCTACTAAGAAAGTGGTTTTCAGATATTGAAAAATTGGAAGCTTGTAACTATGCTCCTTGCCATAACAAACAAATGAAGTGAGCCATGATTCTGCCATCTTACTGGCAAGAGATTATTTCCAAGTTGCAGGATGGGGAGAGGTCAGAATTCTTCCTAAATTGAGCAGACAGAGAGCTGAGTGGCCAATGTGTCTAAGGTTATAAACTTCCCTACCTGAGAAGTGAGGCCTGGGCAGGAGAGTTCCAGAGGCCTGTAAGCGGTTTCCCTGGAGCCAGGACTGAGTGTTTGTGAGAGCAAAGTATGTAATGATGGGAAAGGAAACCCCAAACACCAGAACACTGAGGCCGGCCCAGAGTCAACACACATGGGTCAACCACAGTGAGGAGACCTCGTAAAACCTAAGGCACAAGGTAGAAACCTCGGAGAAAGATTAACCTTTAGTGGAATTAATAACACCATAGACTCTAAAAGAACCTTAAAAGAAGACTAAAAACATGAAAATATGATTTATAGAAAAGAAAAGAAAATGGAAACAGACCCGGAGATGGCAAACATGATATACTCTCTAGACAAGGATGCTAAAGCACTTACTATAAAAATACTTCAGAGGCAAGAAGAAAAGAGATTCAAAAGAAGAACCAAATGTACCCTTGTGATATGTTATAACATGAAAGGACCCTGGAGACATGATGGTAAGTGTGATAGAACAGACACAGAAGGACTTCCACCACATGATGCCACTTATAAGGGCATCTGAACTAGTCAAACTCAGCAAAGCAGAGTGTAAAAGCATGACCACCAAGGCAAGAGAAGAGCAGAGCTTTCTGTCTGATAGACAGTGTTTCAAACATGCAAGATGGGAAGGTTCTAGGATCTGCTGCTCAACAGTGCATATGTAGTAAGAATACTACAGGATACATTTAAAAAATCATGCCATGTGATCTTGTTTTGGAGCTGAGGTCTCACTATATTGCCCAGGCTGATTACAGACTCGTGTAACAAATGATCACCCTGCTTCAACTTCCTGAGTAGCTAGATTACACTCATACAGCAATGTACCTGTCACACCGTGTGTTTGTATAGGACGATAAAAACCAGTACTCAAATAGGACTTTTTAGAGGTATCTGATACAATGTATAAAATGAAACTACTCTTTAAGTGTTAGCAGCAGGTAAATGGGCAGAAATTTGCACCTTGTTTTAAAAAAGGAAACATTTTCATTAATATTTCAAAAATCAAAAGTCCAAAATCAAATGGAGAACTGAAGAAATACTACATTAAAATACATGAAGAAATAGAAATAATATCTGAAGACATAGAAAGATACTCAAAAGGATTATTCACTAGATTAGAGAGATACAAATTTGCATCAGAATGAAATTCCAGTACAGGATCACGAGAACGGCCAACATCAAAGACTGAAATAACCAAGCTTTGGTAAAGAAGTAGAGACAGGGGAACCTCCATTTATTGCTAATAAAAACAATTATTAAAACAACTTGGCAGTTTCCCATAGAGTGTGTGAAGTCACATGTATTCTAGTCATTTATTATTATTTGAGTATTTTGCATTCCATTATTACTAGCAATTTTTAGTTTTATGTCTCCATTTCATTTTAAAAGATTTTGAACCGGGAGGTGGTGGCACATGCCTTTAATCCCAGCACTTGGGATTAAACACAAACAAAACTCAGGAAAACAGATGTCAGCCTGATGTCTCATGCCTGGGTTTTCATAGCAGTATCAGTCACAATAGCCGTCAGATAGATGCCAGTTTGCCAAATGTATGTCTATTTACTAAAACCTGCCAAACTGGACTTCAAAGGGTTAGGCTCATTATATAAAAACATTTACCTTAATAATGCTTTCAAAAGGTAATTGCTTAAAGAAAACCGATAATGTATCCTGGGGCATTTGACAGAGGTTTAAATAAAATGTGTGATAATAATAGGAAGAATATCTGAAGGGAGGTGGCAAAGCACACTGCTTTAAGGTTATTTTAATGGCATATATATATATATGTATGTATATATAATATTTGAAGGTAAACTATAAGTCAAAGACATATGCTATAAGACTTTGCTGAACTTTTCAGAATATAAAACAAAGGACTGGTGATGTAGCTCAGGTTATAGAATGCTTGCGTAGCATGCATCAAGCCCTGGACTCATTGCCCAGTAGAACATACTGGCTGTAGAAATACATGCCTATGACATACCAGGCAAGAAGTGGGTGTTGGAGAGGCGGTGCCAGAAATTCAAGAGTATCTTCGGCTAATTTAGTGAGTTTGAAGCCAATATAGGTTATATAAAATCCTGTCTCAAAAACTGTTTTTTTCTTTTTTGTTTTTTCGAGACAGGGTTTCTCTGTGTCACCCTGGCTGTCCTGGAACTAGCTATTGTAGACCAGGCTGGCCTTGAACTCTCAGAGATCTGCCTGCCTCCCTAGTGCTGGGATTAAAGGTGTGTGCCACCTACCACACAAAAATAGGAAAAAGAAGGCTATAATTAATATAAGAAAACAATATACAAGTACAATGACTATATACAATATACACATGCAATAAATATATCAACAATGTCTAGTCCATTTGCATTTGACAAATTCAGAGAAAATACTCCTTATCTATCCTATCTTAGTGTGTTTAAGTCTTGTACCTAATTTACTTTTTATCATAACTTGCTTTCTGCTTTCAGGTAAATAAAGAAAACTATAACTATCTAGTCTTCAATTCTCTCAGAGACCCAAGAAGGAAATAATATTAACTGAGTAAGCAGGAAGTACAAGCAAGCAACTTCCAGCATGCGTGAGAAATGACAGAAACAGCTGGCTGCCTGGACAGTAATATTGGGACATCTATCTTCAGCCTACAGGCCTACCATATCTGACAGACTTTTCTGTGAAGCAGGATATTCTTGAAGGGCTGTCTCTCCTTGACTTGACAATGTTTGACAATCAGTTTCTTTTGTATCTTGCTTGCCCAATTAGGACACCATACTGTCAGCAGTCAAAGCAAGGACATTTTCTTGCCCAGTGGTTTACTTTTCCACAAAGAAAGTAAACTCCATGTGTAGTTTCTTCAATGCCCATTATCTTCTCTGAAGTAAATTGATGCTACCAGGAGCAGACATGTCTCATAGTCATAAAAAGGGCCTATGTTATTAAATCATCTTAAATTCTATATTCTGTAGGATCTCTAAAGTTTTTGAAGATAACCTATCTATCTAAACTATATCTTTGTTTGACCTTGAAAACATACTTAATGTGACTACAAGTTCAATTATAATAGATGTCTAATTACTAACCTGAATTTCCTTATCATCCTAAACAATTGGTAATAATAACTTTCAAAGACTAGAAATTTGCATTACATTGTTAAATGTGCTGTATAGGTACAATACTTTGACCAAGATATAAATAACATATGTACGGTATGTTTTTAACAAAATTAATCTCAAATTTGTATCAATATGCAAAATTTGTATACAATATACAATAATTCAATCCAATGTAAAACATTTAAAACTAGTAGTTGCTTTTTAAAAGCAGATTCAATAACCTACCTTTGTATACATTTCTATATCCTCCCTTTTTTCTTTTCAGAGTAGATTCAATTATCTACCCTTTTATCCTGTCATATCTATATCCCCCTTTTTCTTATCAAAGTAAGAACCTTGAATCTAATTTCCTTTGTTTAACTTTTTTCCTGACCATTACCAATAATAACTTGTAACCAATATCCCTAAACAATGGCATATATCCATAATTCATTGAATGACCAAAAACTATCCACCCCACTTCTTTGGAATGTAGGTGTCATATTCTTAAATTTACTTGCTGCTGTATGTGACAATATCTTTAAGTAATCCTGAAAAGAAAACTTTTGGCTAATTGTTAAGCCCTGGGAGATGTAGCTGAATCATTTAGTGTCCAGTCTACGCGTAATGGGAAAGTGCAGGACTTGTTTCAAGACCTGGCTAGGGCAGTCGTTAGGCTGAATCATCTCAACTAGCCCCCAGGAATTGTCCTGAGAAATTTGTAGTCCAAAGTTGATTTTTAGGTGGTGTTTTTCAGCTTGTTGGTGTTATCATAGTCCTGGAGGAATCGTCATTGTGGGGCTCCATGCTCCTTATGGAGACTTCAAAGGTCACTGTTAGGAGTGCTCATGGTTCACTGCAGAAAACTGATAGAGACTCAAACCCAGAATCATGTACAGGAAATTTTCTAGAATTAGTTAGTACTCTATATGACCACTAATATCATTTCAAAAAGTTTAATATATATGTATAGACATAGATATAGATATCAATCTTATAAATCTTTTGCCTTAAGAAAAGTTGTTAAGGGGTAAATATAAAACCAAAGGATTAGAAATCAGTTGCAATAAAATAGTCTTTAAATATTTGGGTTTTTTTCTGTCCCATATCAGGTGGCTCTTCTGACTTGAGACAGAGATTTTGAATTTCACTTTAATAAGTATGCTTGGGTTTACTGAAGGAGAGAGCCACACTCCAACTCCAAAGCAAGCTCTGATTTTTAAGTGAGTCGGGATTACCATTATATTGAGAAGTAAGAAGCTACGTATGTTTAAGTGGTGAGATTTTACCCTGCAGAGAATATTGGTGTCATAAGTCAGATTTTGCTTTGCTTGGTGATTTTTTCTGAATAGCTGTATTTTCTTCTTTAGGTGTCTAGATGTTTAATGTCTCTTGACTTCTTGAAGATGAATATTGTCTATTTTCCTGCAAAGACAAGAACAGAACGAACACTGCTCTAACCCTTATGAG
The DNA here is from genome assembly GCF_018167655.1 of Microtus oregoni. Lineage (NCBI taxonomy): Eukaryota > Metazoa > Chordata > Mammalia > Rodentia > Cricetidae > Microtus > Microtus oregoni. The sequence goes on from NW_024543086.1 coordinate 13,275,920, forward strand.
GTTTCCTTACAATTTGTACGATTGTCACCTCTAAAGATGAGCTGTCATTTCTCTTTATCAAGAGGTTTCTCCTTTTCATACCGAATCTTCGTTCATTTTAATGGTATCCATAGCTTTTCTTCTCCTGTGGAAAAAGAGTGAAACCCCTTCCCTGATGGAGGAAGGTCATTGGCTAATAAAGAAACTGCCTTGGCCCATTTGATAGGCCAGCCTTTAGGTGGGTGGAGTAAACAGAACAGAATGCTGGAGAGATGGCTCAGTGGTTAAGAGCATTGCCTGCTCTTCCAAAGGTCCTGAGTTCAATTCCCAGCAACCACATGGTGGCTCACAACCATCTGTAATGAGGTCTGGTGCCCTCTTCTGGCCTGCAGGCATACACACAGACAGAATATTGTATACATAATAAATAATAAATATTTTAAAAAAAAGAATTTCTGGGCTGGAGAGATGGCTCAGAGGTTAAGAGCATTGCCTGCTCTTCCAAAGGTCCTGAGTTCAATTCCCAGCAACCACATGGTGGCTCACAACCATCTGTAATGAGGTCTGGTGCCCTCTTCTGGCCTGCAGACATACACACAGACAGAATATTGTATACATAATAAATAAATAAATATTTTGGGCAGTCCTTGGGCTTCCCACAGGTCAGGGAACCCTGATTGCTCTTTGAGCAGATGAGGGAGGGGGACTTGATCGGGGGAGGGGGAGGGAAATGGGAAGCGGTTGTGGGGACGAGGCAGAAATCCTTAATAAATAAATAAATTAAAAAAAAAGAATGCTGGGAGGAAGAGGAAGTGAGCTCATACGCCGTAGCTCTGCTCTCTGGGGCAGACGCAATGAAGCTCTGACCCAGGATGGACTTAGGCTAGAATCTTTCCAGTAAGCGCACCTTGGGGTGCTACACACATTAATAGAAATGGACCAAGCAGTGTTTATATGAATACAGTTGTGTGTCATTATTTTGGGGCATAAGCTAGCCAGGCGGCCGGGAGCTGGATGGCAGGAATGCATCCCGCAGCTCCTACTACAGAATGGCCCCCAACGTGTGGACAACTATATCCACAGAAAGCCTGAGAAAGCTTGGGAAAGAATAGAGTACAGCATGGCTTCTTGGTAGCAGCAATTTCTCAGGTCTGCTGCCTGCTAGAGGCAAGCAAGCGCTCTCATCTAAGAGAGGCTTCCTGACTCAGCTTTAGCTGCAAAACCCTGCAGCTCTTAAGAGGCCCTGCCACGAAACATTTAAATGGTGTTGATAAAAGCAGACTGAATGCTTGTTTGTTTTCAGCAGTAGCAGAAAAAAAACCTGTGTTGTTTTAAAATGCCGGCTTTCTGGGCCTTCCGGCCAGGGAAAACTCTGACTGTTTGAGGCAGGAGGGCCGACTACAGAGAGAGGACTTGAGTATTGTCTGCTGCAGTTTGCTTGCTGGCAGGGACCTTAAAATGCCATAGAGTTGTGGCAGTAAACATGGCTACAACCGGTACCTCTGCCATGAGGCTAGAAAGCTAAGGAATGGGCTGGATCTAGCTGCCAAAGCCACGGCTTTAATCCTCCCTATATTGCTCCATAATTTAAAGGCTCATGTGTTCAGAAAAAGAGAGAGAGATACAGTAAAGAGAGATTCAAAAACAAAGAAAACCTCTAAATGATTTACAGTATGTTGAAAATATATGCAGGCTAAAAGTTAAAGTTCTTAAAGTAAAACACAAAAAAAGGAAGAAAGAGAGTAGTTGGGTGTGGTAGGATACACCTTTAATCCCCAAACTTGGAAGGCAGAGGGAGATTGACCTCTGTGACTTCAAGTGTGGTAGCACACACCTTTAATCCCAATGCCTGGGAGGCAGAGACAGAAGGATCTCTGAGAGTTCAAGGACAGCCTGGTCTTCAGAGTTATTCTAGGACAAAGATACCTTTGCTACAGAGATAATATTTTCTATGATATTCTGAGGCCTTCAGTACATTTCCAATCAATAATTGATCAATTTCTGCAATATGTTGTGCTAGAGGACTTGGCAGATCCATACAGGATCAGATGTGTGTTATGTATATGGGATGATGCTTATTCCTGATTGTATCTTGTACCTGAATAAATAATAAGGTAAATTCTGTATCATCTGGTACAAATTCAATGGTTTCTATATGCAAAACAACTCTTTTTGCATATTGCAAATAGGTAACTATGTTGATAGATTCTTTAAAATCTCTTAGTACCATGAGAATAGCATATAATTCTATATAAGTAGGACCATAAGGGCTTTGATCCACTTTACTTAAATTTTCCAATTTGTAACCTGACTTTTTTGCATCAGTATAGAATGTAGGGGCTCCAATTATTGGTGTGTCCCATACAATGTGAGGAAGGCTCCAGTTAGTTTTCTTTATAAGTCGAATTCTCTCACTTTGGGATAATAGTGATTAATCTCTCACAAAAAAATTACTACAAGCTCTTTAGCAGGATTCACTTTCTGTAATTTGTTAATTCCATCATTAGTGAATGGTACTACAATTTCTACTGGGTCTCCTTCTGCTAATTGATGAAATCTCAATTTTCCTTTAATAATTAACTCAGAGACCTTTTCCACATTATTTTTTAACTTTTTACTCAGTTTACATAAAATACATTTTAAGATAATATTTTTCCTATGCATTAAAATTCTTTAGGGGAATGTTTGGAGGGTAATAATGACCAGAATATAGTTAAGATTCAGATCCATGCAATCCACATGTGCGTCCTATAATTTCTCTTCAATCAAAGTTAATTCACTGTCAGCTTCAGCTGATAATTACCTGGAACTATTTAAGTCCTTTTGGCCATCTAAGGTTTTGCTTAGAATAATCAGGTCATCATGTTCTGTCCCAATACTGAGAAGTAGATGGAAAATATCTCTTAGCAATCTTTGGAAGTCTAAAAGAGTTTGCAATCAATCTCTCCTGATTTGCACATTTTGTGATCTAATTTTCTGTAAACTTATTTTATAATCTGAATAATTAATATAATCTTCTCTTTTTATTTTTAAGAGCAATTTGTAATTCCCAACAAGGAAAAATTTTCTTTTTTAAAAAATTTTTTATTGAGAAAAAGAAAAAAAAAGTTTCTGCCTCCTCCCAAGGAAAAATTTTCTTCTTCAAACATTCTTTCTAAAGTATTTACATTTGAATCAGGTAGCAAAATGTCATCCATATAATGGTAAACTATAGATTCAGGTAATTGCTTACACATAATTTCCAATGGCTGACTTAAAAATATTGGCACATTGTGGGGTTATTCATATTCCCTCTGGGAGAATCTTCCATTTACATCTTTTAATAGGCTAAGAATTATTATAATTGGCACTGTGAAGGCAATTTTTTCTTTGACATTTTCTTATACAGGTATAGTGAAGAAACAATCTTTTAAATCAATAACTATAAGAGACGATTCTTTGGCAATAGGGAAGGCAAAGGAATTTCAGATTGTAGAGATCCCATTGGCTAAATCACCTCATTAACAGCTCTTAGACCTGTTACCATTTTTTATTTTCAAGATTTCTTTTTAACAACAAACACAAGAGAATTCCAAGGGCTGGTTGATTCTTCAATATGCTGAGCATCTAGTTGTTTCTGTACCAGCTGTTCTACAGACTTGAGTTTCTCTTTTGATAAAAGACATTGCTTAATCCATATAGGTTTCTTAGTTAACTATTTTAAAAGTAGGACCATTAGTTCCTCTAAGAGTTTTACAGTTGTTCTGTGTTTTTGTGCAGCCCAAATGGTCCATGACCATTTTTTATAGTACCTTATAATATCCTTCCTAGAAACATGAATTGGTTTATGGTCTGTTCCTGAGACTGTAGGAATGTTTATATGGGTTTTCCATTGCTGCAACGGATCACAACACCATAGATTCACAGCTATATTAGTCACATGTGGCCTAGCCTTCCTCTTTGTCCTTCTAGCCCTATGTATTCAATCCATCTCTTGGTTTGTTTTACCTGAGATAGAGTTCCAACTTCTAGGAATTGAACACCTGCCTCCTGAAGAGGCCAATTTGGATGCTAAGATTCTGAAGTAATAGTAATCACATTTATACCTGTGTCTAATAATTCTTCAATTATTATGCTTTTGACTAGTACTCTCAGCTTTGGTCTTTGATCATTTATAGAAGTCTTTTGAAATATGTTTTCTATTTTCTACTGGAATTTTTGATTCATCCTCCATGGGTTATTCTATCATCCAAAGCAGTATGATTTTTTTTTACAACAGGCACTGAATTTTCTAATATTTCTGGGGAGGTGTGCCCTCTGCAGTAACACGGAATGACTGGACCACTTTCAACCTGGGGGCCTGTGAGAGCCCCCGCAAGGAGTTCCCCAATGGTAATGGGTTGCCTTGTTTGTCTCTTTTTGATCTACATTCATTGGTCCAATGTCAGCCTTGCTGCATCTTCTGTATAATTCAGAAGTTTAGCACCTTGTATTTGGGTCATTCCCAGAAGAAATATTATTTCTATGAACACCCTGTCCACAATCCCTTCTCAGATGGCCTATTCTACCACGATAAAAACATTTAGTATTTTGATGTCTCTTCATACCTTTGGCAATTGCTTCTCTTACCCAAGCCTCAGTGTCAAAGGAATCAACACTGGCTGTGTATAGGATCCATTCATCCACTACTGCTGATCTGACCTATATGGGCCCAAGTATCTTTTTGTATTCTAAATTAGCATTTTCAAAAGTCAGAGATTCAATGAGTACTCACCTAGCTTCTACCCCTATTTGTACAGCTTTAGTTAATCTTTGCAAAAAGTTACTAAATATTTCTCTTGGGCATTGTGTAAATTTAGCATATGATTCAATTCTATTTCCTGGTTCTTGACTCCTGTCCTAAGCATTCAAGGCAGCAGTATGGCATAGGGACAAGATGTGTTCATTGTACATACTTTTTATCTGGATCAGCATAACATCCTTCACCAAGAATTTGATCTTGGGAAGCCTCAAAACTTCTGACTCCACCTTGATGTTCAAGAACTTTAGCTTCCTTTCTACAATAACTCTTTCATTGTATCTGTAGACCATGGTCTAATACAGCTGACACTAACTGGAGCCAATCACGTGGAGTAACCCTAATTCTTAAAGCCCATGTCTTTACCAACTGCCTCTCATAAGGTGAATGCATACTATGAGACACTACTGCTTGCTTAATATCTTTCAGCTCTTTCATATATAAATAAGCTCCCATTTACATTCTGTATATTCTTTTGGCTATTTACTATTTTCTGGCTTTTCAGAAATAGTAATAGGATAAGTAGCTAAAGCTCTTGGTAAGTCATCTCTGACTCTGAGAGGTCCTGGTGATGTTAAGTCTTCAATATTTTCATTTGTCTGTACCTCATCTCCTTGCTTATCAATTCTGAAAACTTCTTCAATGGTTTCAAATCTTTGTATCACTGCCTTTTGTAAGGTCTGAATTTCTTGACTTATTTCTTGAATATTTCTAATGATTTCATCAAATCTATTAATTTAATTTCTGGTTCTCTTCATGTATATATGACACCAAGTACTTAAGTTTTTCCATTAATGATATCTTCTCATCCTTAGAGATTATTTGGATGGCATGTAGATTGCCTTCCAGGAGGGATGTTCTATCTGTTAACTTGTCATAACTTTTTAACAGATTTTGATTGTCAACTTCAACAGTTTGAATCCTTCAGATAATCTCTCATTATCATTCTGCAAGTTTCATAACCCACTTGCATGGTGTGAATTTTGCCTGTCAAATTATAGTTATCATTTTCAATGGTATGAATCCTTTCATCTAACTTCTCATTACTAGTATGTAAAGTCTGTATCAATCCTAAAAGTTTCTCATTCTTGACTCTGTTATCAAACCATTTCTTTAAGAATATAATATGAGCCAGGTGGTGGTGGCACACAGCATTAATCCTAGCACACAGGGAGGCAGAAACAGGTAGATCTCTGTGAGTTCAAGGCCAGCCTGGTCTACAGAGTGAGTTACAGGACAGCCAGAGATACACAGAGAAACCCTGTCTTGAAAAAACAAAAACAAAAAAGCAACAACAAAAAATAATATCATATGAAGTATCAAACTAATAATAGCTATGGCTAAGAAAGTATACATCCCAGGTACATCAAAGGCCTCCTCTAGAATTCCCCCCATAGTAGAAATGAAAAGATTTTTAAATTCCTGGATGGTGATATTGTCTGCAATTATCAGATGACTTACCTCCATTAAAATCTTGGTTCAGATGAGAATTTTAAAGTATAATAACAATGTGGCCTAGCAGGTGACACAGTTATACCACTAGAGCAGTCCAGAGATGCTGGAGCGCCTTCTCTACACTGTAAATATGAATACTTTGATTGATTTAGTAAAGAAGTTGACTGGCCAATAGCTCAATAGGTTAGAGTTAGGTGAAAGAACCAAACTGAGAATGATAGGAAGAAGGGCAGAATAAGAGGAGATGCCAGCGAGCCACCAAGGATGCAGGACTTATAGAAAATGAGGTAACAAGCCATGAGTCATATGACAAAGCTAGGATAAGAAATATGAGCTGATTTAAATGTACAAGTTAGGTAGTAACAAGCCTGAAGTATCAGCTAAGCATTTACAATGAATATAAATTATTTGGGAGCTGCTGGTGGGACAGAAACTTCTGCCAATACAGAGATTATGGAAAATGCCAAACTTTTTGAAATTAACTATATTCAAAGAAGAAATAACAATAGAAAATAGAAAATACTTGAATTAAATAAAACTAAAATACAGTATATAATCTATGCAACAAAATGAGTATATAGAGAGAACATTAGGGTACTCCATGCTTACTGTAGAACAGAAGGAAGGTTTAGAATCAATAGCTTAAGCTTCCATCTTGAAGCCCAGGAAAAGAAGAGCATGCCAGGCCCAAAGAAACAGAGGGGAAAAAAGAATAAAGAACAGAAGTTGCTACTTTTCTGTGGCTGAAAAAACAATGATATAAAATGGCTTCTCTGAAAAGATAGAGTTTGTAAAACTCTAGCCATAACAGTCACAAAAGGGAGAGAATTATCAATTTGGAATAACACAGGAAATATTCTTAACATCCAAAGAGTAATAAAGAAATATGAAAAACTTTATGCCAACATTTGATGACTTAAATAGAGCAGTCTTTTGAAGAAGTAAAGTACAAAACTTTCTCATAAAGAGATAAATAACTGAATTAGTCCTATAGCCACTAAAGAACTGAATTTATAGTTTAACAGTCTTACCACAAAATGATTCTCTACCCAGATGCTTTCAGTGGCAAAAGCACCAATTAGTGCAAAGTTTTCTGCACAACAGAAAGAGAACTCTTTCCAATTCATTTACCCCGTTGCTAAACCAGACAAAAAACAGAAAAATTATATATCAATATCTATCATTAAAACTGTCTTTAAATTGTCAGAATGGATTGAGTTGTATTTTAAAGTCACTTAAACACTGCCAAGAGCAGTGCATCTAAGGTATGGAAAGTGGGTTAAAGACTGGAAAATTAATCAGTGTCCTTTAATATATCAATTATAATACAGAAGTATCATCTGATTGATTATAGAGAAAGCATTTAACAAAATTTCACATGTACTCCAGAAATCTGGGGGAAAGAGGAGCATTCTGGGCTTTATGAAGGATGTCTACAAACAGCCCTCCACATCTGGTACACATAATGAAAGAATCAACACTTTCCTCTTAAACTTGGGAAGAGCTGAGCTTACCACCCATTTCAACACCACTCTGGAGGGCCTATGCTGTATAATGGTGTGAGAAAAACATGAAGACATACAGACTTTAAGAAGTATGAACTTCTGACTGTAGACAGTGTGACTACCAACCGGAAATCCTAAACAACCGAGTAAGAGAGTTAGTAAGATTTAGGATTAAAGATTATCACAGAAAATCAAAGTTCTTAGAAACAAGCAATAAATAGCTAGAATTGAAATGACAAGACAGAATCCTTCCCAATGGCATAAAAACGTGACTCAGGGACAAAACTAACTGATAAAATGCTAATGAAAGTGGCCAAGAAGACCTTATGAAAAGAGAGCTGTGTATGTGCTCGTGAATTGGAAGACTCAATTGGTTACAATGTCAGTTTTCCTCAATACACTCAATGCAATCCCAATAAAAATCACAAATGATTTTTAATTCTGTGATTTATATAAACAAATGAAGGGCCTAAAATAGACACAATAGGTCATTTTGAATAATAAAACCAGGGACTGGAGCCAGGTGGTGGTGGTGGTGCATGCCTTTAATCCCAGCACTGGGGAGGCAGAGGCAGGTGGATCTCTGTGAGTTCGAGGCCAGCCTGGTCTACAAGAGCTAGTTCCAGGACAGGAACCAAAAGCTAAACTGGAGAGATGTCTCAGTGATTAAGAGCACTGGCTGCTCTTGAAAGTCCCAAGGTTTGATTCCCAGCACCCATATGCTGGCTCGTAACTGTCTGTGACTTCAGTTCTAGGGGACCAGACACCCTCTTCTGGCTTTTATGGGTACATACATACATGTAGACAAATACTCATGAGTGTAAAATAAAAGTAAAAATGAACTTGGAGAGGTCACATCAGTAGGCCTCAAGATTTTCATACTGTGATCTAAAATTGTTACAGTCTTGCACAAGAACAATGAAACTGTGGGAGCTGCCTTACCCAGTCTGAAACTTCCTATAAGGCCAGAGCCATCACAATCGCTTGGTATTTGCTAAGAGAAGGCTCACATAGACTAAGAAAACAGTATTGGTGAAACAACAGCTAAAAGACTGGGGATATTTCCAAACTGTTTATCTAGTAGGAAATTAATATCAAAAGTATGTAATGAATCACATAACCCAGTGGTAAGAAAACGACCAAGTTAAGGAGTAGGGAAAGGAGCTGGAGAGATGGCTCAGTGGTTAAGAGAACACACTGCTCTTGCAGAGAACTCAAGTGTGGACTCAGGACCCAGGTTAAGTAGCTGATAGTAACCTGTTAACTCCATATCCAAGGGGAGCTGATGCCCTTTTCTGGCCCCCATGAGCACTGCATTCATGCACAGATATCCCTACACGGAGAAACACATAAATACCTAATTAAAATAATAAAAATAAATCTTAAACAAAAAAAGAGTAGGTAAGACATTTTTCCTAGAGAAGACACATCTGACCAAAGAGCACTGAACATTTTCAATCACTCAGAAAGGCAGCTCAAAACTGTTACAGGATATTGCCTCAGACTCAGTAAGATGGCAGCTATCAAAACAGTCAAGAAAACAGACCCTGCGGCTCAGTAGATTCACCTTCCTAGGATGTATAAAGCCTTGGTTCAGTCCCCCCACTGTCAAAATAATAAGAAAATATCAAATGAAACTCCCCAAATTGATGGGTATAGAGAAAAGAGAATCCTTGTAAGCTCTTGGTGGCAATGCACAGTGTTATAGTCATACTAGAGAACATACTGAGGAAATTGGAAATACAGCTACCATCTGACTCTCACACCTCCATTAGGTGTATACACGAAGGAGAACACACCCCACAGGCCCACCCTCGCTGCAGCATCTTGCCCGACATCCAAGGTACAGAAACGAACTTAAGCATCCGCCCATGGGAGAATGGAGAGGGAAGCTGTCCATGATGTACAATGGAGTATTATTTGGGCTTTAAAAAGGAGACCCTGCCATTTTGCACAACAGGAGTGCATCTGGAAGACATTCTGCTAAGTGGAATAAACCAGATATGGAAAGGAAAATATTGCGTGATCTCAATTATTTGTGGCACTTTAAACAATCAGCTATGCAGACAGAATAAAACCATGTTTCCACATACACATGTATTGATTTTCAACTAACGTGCTCATGTAATCCAATGGCTAGCGCGTCAGCGTTTCAGCAGAATGTGCCAGGACAATTGCCTAGAGATAACCCGTTGCCTTTTCTGCACTATATAAACAGTCACTGGAAGTGATCTGTGAATAAGCATAAGGGCTAAATGGATGAAAATCATAGAAGTAAACACAAGAGAAATATATCTTTAAGCTTGAGATTTGTTATCTCTGATAAAGAAAGTACAGACTCTAAGAAGGAAAAGAAAGAAAAATTGCATTTAATCAAAATAAAACATCTGCAAGATAAAGTAGGCAACTCAATTTTTAAAGTGGGCAAAATTTGAATAGATTTTTTCTTTTGCCAAGGAACATATATAATATATAGATGGCAAACAAACCAGTGAGTAGAAACTAAATGTAACTGTCATTAGCAAAATGCAAATTAGATTCCCAGAGAATACCACCCTTGTCTCCATAGAAAGGCTAAGATGAAAAGTGGATGTTGAGGACATAGAGTGACTGGAAACTGGTGTAGATCCCAGGGGAAGCAGACTTGGACCTGCAGCAGGTCCTCACAAAGCCGTGTTCTGTGACTGACAAATCCCACTTTGTCATTTTGATATTTTAACCAAGCCTGATGGAGGAAGGTCATTGGCTAATAAAGGAACTGCCTTGGCCCATTTTATTGGTTAGAACATAGGTAGGTGGAGTAACAGAACGGAGTGTTGGGAGGAAGAGGAAGTGAGCACAGACTCCACAGCTCTCCTCTCGGGAGCAGACACCTCAGAGAGATGCCATGCTCTGCTCTCCCGGGCAGACGCACGTGATGAAGCAAGCCGCCAGGTTAGACATGCTGAATCTTTCCCGGTAAGACCGGTGCTCATAGATTATTAGAGATGGGGTGATCGGGATGTGAGAATTAGCCTGTAAGGGCTAGAGCTAAAGGGCCAAGCAGTGTTTAAATGAATACAGTTTTGTGTTGTTATTTCGGGGCATAAGCTAGCCAGGCGGCTGGGGTGCCAGGGACGCAGCCCCGCTGCCCCTTATTACTACACAAGCCGAGGGAGAACTCAGCACCATAGCAGAGTTTGGAAAGTTTTATTTATGGTAAGTGAATGGAAGGGTCAGTTCCAATGTTTACAGATTGGAAAATGGACAGCCAATTTAATAGGAAACAACCGAAAGATCACATCAAAGTTTCCACATGGGCTACAAAAATTGACGGCTCTCGAAAGCACTACCTGAGTGGATAAAAACCACAGGACTACACTCTCCCTGGCTAGAGTATATGACTTTCTAAAAGACAATGAACAGTCAGAAACCAGATTGCAGAGAGCTGAGGACTAGGACTAAGAGGACCACACTGGCCTAGGCAAACCTCAGGGGAACTTTCCTTGGTGTTGAAAGTCTTCTATATCTCAATTAAGATTTCAGTTTCACAACTGCGAACATTTGTCAAAACTCATCACATTAGAGTCCTTTAAAAGGCAAATTCCCTACCTAAAAATATTTGGAAACGCTTAGGCAAAGCAAAACAAAACAAGAAACCACCCTTCTTCAAACAAGACAAAAACACCTTCCCGAAAGCCCAGTTCCCTTGTTTATAAAGTCTTAGCTGCTGTGACGCATGCTTTCCACAGTAATGTTATCTTGGCATGAGTCCACGGTCCTTGCTTTGACTTGCACTCACCAGTATGTGTTGTGGATAAATAAAGATACAGGACATTGATGACAAGCATCTATTATTATGCTCCTACATCTGGGGAGTTGCACAGCTCTGAAACGAGTATGATATTTAAGAAAAGAAGCAAAAAAGACCCAGCAATTTTTTTTTTATTTTTTCAGAATCCAAGCAGATGCCAGACTCCAGACCACGTTGAAAACAATTTGCTTTTGAATTCGGCCCTGCCCTCTTTTCTTCATTGGCAATGGAATGTTTGTTGATTGGGGGTGAAAGAAGAATTCCCCAAAATATCCCTGTTTATTTCTCACGGCCTAGGCGGCATCAAGGTTCTGACACCCAGCGCTGTGAATTGTAAACACGTGCTCATAGTTGACACAATTACACTCCAAGTAACTGAGTCTGTCTGGTTATTTCTCCCATTTTCTTGCCTCTGATGAGGGCCCACTTCCTCGCCCGTGTTTATATCCTATTCCTACTCTAAGAGCAAATTCCCAAGGGCTGACCCTTAGTGCCCAAGATCCTCAGAAATAGCATTGCCCCCAAATGACCTGGGTGCCCCATCATCTCTGCCTGTCCTAGTCAGGGTGACTATTGCTGGGATGAGACACCATTGACCACAAACAAGTTGGGGAAGAAGGGGATTATCTGACTGACATACCCTGAGTCATAGTGCATGGAATGGAAGCCAAGGCAGGAACTCAAACCCAGTGGGAGCCTAGAAGCAGTAGCCTTTGCAGAGGCCACAGAAGAGTGTTCTTATAGAACTCAGGACCACCAACCCGGGGCTGGCCCCAAACACAAAACGGGCCCTCCCATATCAATCGCTTGTTAAGAAAATACTCTTTAGCCGTGCCTATAGCCCCATATTTTTGTTTGTTTGCTTTGTTATTGTTGTTCGAATGTAGGATTTTTCTGTGTAGTCCTGGTTATCCTGGAACTCACTCTAAAGATGTCCTCGAACTCACAGAGATTCACCTGCCTGTGCCTCCCTAGTGCCAGGATTAAAGGCGAGTGCCACCACCATCTGTCTACTATAGCCCCGCCTTATGGACACATTTTCCCAATTGAAGTTCCCATCTCTCTGATGGCTTCAGCTTGTGTCAACAGAGAACTAGCCAGCACACTGCCCAAATCTCTACCCGTTTCAGTTTGAGATAGATTTTCTAAATCTACTCCTGTAGGGATTGTCTAAACCATACCTAACACGTACTGAACCACGATGATAATTACTTCACTTTTTAATAGTAATAATGATAACACAGCAACAACTATCACACTGCTTTGGTAGCTGGGCTTAAGACAGTGGCTACACCTGCTCCTCATACCAGCATGAGGCACAGATATCATCTGCGTTCTTATCACGAGGGACCCAAGCTCCATGGTCTCAGAGGCTTCGCTCACACCAGGAATCTAGGAAAGAGAGGTCTGAGCTCCAACTCATCTTTTTTTCTGACTGAGAAGGACCAAGAGTTCACCCTACGGATTAGCCAGGACATGTTGGTCCAGCAAACTAACAACACAGGGTAAGGTTTTAGAAAGAGATGATAGTTTTCTTTGGTCACACCAAGTCAAGTCCCCAGACAACTGCTCTTCCCTGCTGACTGGTGGCAGGTAGACTTAGGTGGCACCTCAATGATTTGGCAGCTATGTGATCCTTATCATTCTCTAAACTATACTAGACATCACTAGCTATAGTCTCAGCCACCAAGCTCTTAGATGGCTTCGGAGTCATTTCTTCATTCCGCTGAGGCACCTCCAGCAGCTGATCACCATTGATGGCTAAACCATGGGTCACTTCTAGCTGTGCTGAGCTTGTTTGTCTTATGCTTTCTTGCTCCTCATCTGCAGGTGAGGGCAAAGCTAAAGATGACAGGAACATGCTGGAGAGTGTCACCCAGTGACATGGTGCGTCTCACCCGAGCGCCCACTGTGCAGCTGTTGTCACATCCGTCAACCCTAGAGCACCAAGAGCAACATCTTCCGCAGTGTGTGCATTTACTTTTACAGTTTCTGTCAACTTGGCACAAGCTACAGTCATCCAAGGGAACAACAACGGAAAAATACCCCCTATCAGATTAGCCTCTAGGCAAGAACTTTGAGGTTTTTGATTTGTTTTGTTCTTTTTAAACTGATGATTGATGCGAAGGGACACGTCACTGTGGTCAGGGGGTCAACTGAGCAAGTCGAGAGAAGCAAGCCAGTAAGCAACATCCTTCTATGGCTTCTGCTTTACCTTTTGCCTCCCAGGTTCCTGCCTTGGTTTCCCCTAATGATGGACAGTACCCTGTAAGCCAAATAAAACCTTTCCTCTCCAGGTTGCTTTTGGCCATGGTCTTTATCACAACAATAGAAAGATAGACAGTGAAGTGGCAGGCAAGAATTCAGTGTGTGGAAATATACAGTCTAGAACAGTACTTCTCAGCCTTGGCTACAGAATAGAATCATGCCAGGAGGAGCCTTTCTATCATGCAGATTCCCAAATGCCATTCTAGACGAAGTAACGTCACATCTAACTATGTTTCCAAAAGAACATCATATAGACAAATGCTCACACATGCACCGAGGTAGCGTGTAAAAGGGCATCAACAGGGCAAGCAATAGAAAGGGGCAAGAGCAGGACACAACTTATCTGATCCTGGGAAATGGGGAGGAATAGGGAGCGCTAAATAGGGAGGAGGAGAGATAAATACAGAAGACAGAGAGGGCGAGGGGATTGGAATAACAGTGAGGATTATCTGAAAAGGTCATAAGGAATCAATTAAGTATCTACCAAAAAAAATCAACAACAAAAACCCCTGTAATATACACCTGTAAGTCTCTGTGTAAATATATATGGCTTAAATGAACTTTTCTCATCTGGACTGTCAATGCTACCTCTAAGAGTCAAAGACCATACAACAAAACCCCGAACTCCAGGCATGAGAAACCCCCTATCAAGTTGTTCAAGCTGTTGTCCAGGGTTGTCCAAGACACTCCCAAAACATTACCCAGGCTGTTGCTGTTGCCTCCAAGAATTAGAAGGTAAGTCCCTATTTTTGAAGACACCATGCACTTCAGAGGCAGGGTCCAGACAGAGGACCTCAGCTGTAACTGACCCGAAAGCCTCTGTCTTAGTTAGGATTCCTATTGCTGTGAAGAGACACCATGACCACAGCAACTTTTATAAAGGAAAACATTTAATGTGGTGGTTCACTCACAGTTTTAGAGGTTCAGTCCATTATCATCATGGCAGTGTACAAGCCGACATGCTGCAGGAGCTGAGAGTCCTTCCATCTTGATAGGCAGGCAACAGGAAGTCATCTAATAGTCACACTGAGGGAAACTTGAGCAAAAGAGACCTCAAAGTTACAGACTTTGAGGTGTAATAGTCACAGTGACAGACTTCCTCCAAGAAGGCCACGCCTCCAAATAGTGTTACTCCCTTTGGAGGTAATTTTCTTTCAAACCACTACAGCCTCCTCCCTGAAGACTAGATTTTATGGTTTCAAAAGGTACTATGCAAGCTTCCGATGTAGGAAAGCAACCAACAGTCCTACTTAGCTTTAATAACTATGGACCATAAAAGGGACCAGCAAAGCACGATAGCACCAAACGTACAATAGTGGTGCACATGCCCTGACAGCAACCAACTTCTCTCTAATTGGACTTAAGACCCCCTCAACAGGAGGGGCAGTAAGCATTATACTAGATACCTAGGCAACTACCCAGGGCTAATGAAGCCGTGGCTCTTTGAGGAGACCATACAACTGCCATTTTACTAAACTGGCATAATCCCAACCAATATCCTAAACCTTTGTCCACAGATAAGCATACTCCTCACCCTTTTTCAATGAAACTTCTCTTTGTAACAAACAGAGACCACTACAGAAAACCACAACCAATGAAAATGTAGAATTGTGGAGTCTATTCCCAACAGATGTATCTACAAAATGATTTCTACACCTAAGATTCAGGGGTCATTGTGGAAGAGCGGGTAGAAAGATTGTAATAGCCAGAGGATCAGTGAGTTTCCTGTGAAAGTGTGTCTTCTAGTAATGTCAGGAGCTACAACCCATCAAGTCTCCCCAACATGGCTGCCCAAACATGAGCTGAAAAAGAGCCAGCCATAGACATGCCAAAGTGGATATGGAAAAGGCTAGGAGGCCTCAGACCTACACAAAGAACAAGCAGCCAGGCAACGCTGAGAGACAGAGAAATAGTTTCCCTCAGGGAAGAGCACACCACTGTTTGTCCAATACCAAATGCTCAGCCCTGAAAACACACATATACATAACATCATACAGACAAGCTGGCTGTATAGATGTATTTAGGAATATATATGTATCATACATGCATGTATGTAACAATAAATAATTAAAAATAGAGGTTATAAAATTTGAAAGAGAAGGGAATGGTATATGGGGAGTGGTCTGGAAGGAGGAGAGAGAAGGGGGAAATTATGTAATTATAATCTCAAAAAATAAATAATTTTCAAAGGCCACCAACAAAAGCTGCTTACAAAAGCAAATGATGGGAGAAATCGCAGTGTTCATCAGAATGACAGGTGAGTTGATATAATGCCTGCAGTTGAAAGCTATGTACGTATTTAAATAGGAGAGCACAGTATGTCAGTATAAAAACATCTTAAGACACCATTTAGGAAAAATTAAGTTCAAATATGTATAGTATTATGGAATTCATAAAAATCTTAAAATAGGTTGAATACCGATTTCTCTATTGAACCAGACATATGAAGAAAACTATTAGGAAATAGAAACATAAAATTGAAATTCTGGATAGTGATCGCTTATGGGGGAAGGAGAGGGAAATGGGACAAGGAGACTCAACTGTCTCCCCAATAGTTCACTAGAGCAGTGGTTCTCAACCTGTGAGCTACAAGCCATTTAGAGGTTGAGCAACCCATTCACAGGGGTTGTATATCAGATATTTGTATTATGATTCATAATAGTAACAAAATTACAGTTATGAAGTAGCAGCAAAAATAATTTTAGGGCTGAAAGTCACCACAACATGAGGAACTGTATTAAAGGGTCTCAGCATTACAAAGTTGAGAACCACATAGTTCTAAAATAAATCAAGCTGGACATTAGATTTATTAAGACAAGCTGGATGGTGGTGGTACACGCCTTTAATTCCAACACTCGGAAGCAGAAGCAGGTGGATTTTTGTCAGTTCAAGGCCAGCTGCTACCAAACTCAGTGATCCACCTGCCTCCCTTACTAGAATTAAAGGCACACACTGCCACTGCCCGCCTGGCTCAGAAGCTTTCCTACCTTAACATCACTTTGTCCTGCCGGGAGGATCTCTGGGAGTTCAAGGCCAGCCTGGTTTACCTAACTAGTTCCAGAGTAACTAGGAATGTTACATAGAGAAACCCTGTCTCAAAAAACCAAGAAGAAAAAAAAGAAAAAAAAAACATCACTTTGTCCTCATCCCACTGCCCAGCCCCACACTGCCATCCCTTGTCTTCCCCACCCCCACTGGTTCCTTCTGCTTTCATGTCACATTTCGCCCAACTCCCCCCCCCCCCCCCAGGCTTTTCTTCTCCCATGGTTCCTTTCTTCCTTTCAGGCATGCTCGTATTTATAAATTTAAATGCAGATTCCAAATATGAGAGAACGCAGCGTTTGCCTTTCTGAGTCTGGTTTGTTTCACTTCATACGGTGATCTCCCGTTTCGTCCTTTCTCCTGTACATATCTTAATTTCATTTTCTTAACCACTGAATAAAATCTCACCATGTGTCAAACATGGACACGTAGGGATCTCTGTGAGATGCCTTAACTTAGAATCCCTTGAGTATATGCCAAGCAGTTTTACGGATCACATGAAAGTTCTAGTTTTTAAAGAAAACTCCCTGCAAATTTCCCTAGCGGCTGAGCAGTTTACCTTCCCACTGGCAGTGGTTACTGTTACCTCTTTCCCTGTGTCCTCGCTAGTATTTTCTGTGGTGTGTTTTCTGGGTGACAGCCATTCTGACTAGGATGATACGGATCATTATAATTTCTTATGACTTAAAAAATTCAGTAAATCAAATTAACTTCACATTTTCTTAGATTGCATCTGAAGATGATATCATGATGGGATTCACATGCTCAGAGGACTTAGAACCTGGATGAGAACACACACACACACACAGAGGATATCAGGAAAAAGCTGAAAGCAATGAGTTTGGAACGTTGGTTTTTGGAAATATTGATGTTGACTAAATGCAGCTTATGAATTTTTGTCTCTAATATAGCTAGTTGAAAAGATATTTGTGACAATAGGGAAGGACCTACTGCTACCCACTCCATCCCATGTTTAGCCCTTCGCTAGAATCTCCATCCATGCTCAGAGGACTTAGAACCTGGATGAGAACACACACACACACACACACACACACACACACACACACACACAGAGGATATCAGGAAAAAGCTGAAAGCAATGAGTTTGAAACGTTGGTTTTTGGAAATATTGATGTTGACTAAATGCAGCTTATGAATTTTTGTCTCTAATATAGCTAGCTGAAAAGATATTTGTGACAATAGGGAAGGACCCACTGCTACCCGCTCCATCCCATGTTTAGCCCTTCGCTAGAATCTCCATCTACAGATTATCTCCTCACGTTTGAATTAGTCCTGTGCCCATTTAGAATCCCTGGGCCTACCAGGCAAGCCTGGTCAGTCATTTGGCCAAGGGACCACCCCTAGGTAGGTGGGCCTACCTTAAGCCATGAATGAGAGGCAGAACGGTTTGTCCTTCAGTGAGATACTGTACTTTTCCTGCCCTTCACCTGACACTAAATCCTCTTCTGTTTCTATCCTTGTAACTCTCAACCCACTTCATCCTGCATACCCTGATGGGCGTTTCTTCTTGCTGAATACTCAGCTTGGGCTTGCCTTGTTGGCCCAGCTTCCTAACGTCCTGTTCACATTCTCAGGGCTCAGTCCTTGTACTTCCGCTCTCCTGTGCCTTCACCGCTTTCCCCAGGGAGCATATCTGGTCTTAGAACTTTGGGCTCCATCTACATACTGATTTCTCTCAAATTAATATCTCCGTCTGACCTCTCTGTTCCAGAAACCAGATTTGTATCTTAAGCTACCCACTTAGTATTACCGCTGGGATATCTAATGAAGATTTCAGATGCAGCAAATCTGAGGCTAAAATTTAATAATTTGCGGCCTTCTCCTTGTCAGCTGGTAACAACTCCTTCCCTTCTCCCAGCTACAAAACTACAGGATGGGATCCGTCTCTCCATTTCTTACCTGTACTTCTAACAGCAGGAAGTCCTGCCAGGTGTGCTCAGATCCTAGCCTTACCACACCTCCACAATCTCCTAGCAACCGGCAACCATAAAAGTTTCCCATAAGATTTTCTTCTCTCCTTCTTTGTCTGTAATGGATCAAATTGCTCCTTTTTTTTTTTTTTGCTTAGAGTCAGTGCCTGTATTCAGTGTATGCTAGGTCACTAAATATCAAGTTACTGTCTTGAAAATGCAGAGGCTAAAACTCTGAGACCACGAAGCCAGAAAAGCAATTTTTTCTGGTGAGACCTCTATTCCTGGGTTACATAGGTGGCTGCCATCTTGCTCTATGCTCATGTGAAATCTTTGGGAAGTGGAGGGATGGGGAGAAAGAGAGGGAAGAAAGGAGGAAGAGAAAAAGGCTGTTTTGACTGTCTTTTTAAGGATACTATCTTAGGACCTTTTTTATTTACCGTGATTGCTTCCTTATAGTGTTGGTCTCCGAATACAGTCCCACTGTGGGTTATAAAAGAGCCAGTCTACAGCAGTGTGTTGTTAGTAAACCCTGCATAATAGGACACACACATCTCTTATCTGTGGGCTCCTTCCTTTTTATTCCAACTCCAGCCCCATATGGCTTGTTGCTGTTTGCTACACATCCTAGAAACCTCCATGTCAGGCTTTGTTAGATCTTTTTTTCCAATCTGGATGAAATTTCCCCTAGATGCTTATTTGGCTCATTTTCCTCCCTTGAAGCATTTGCACATATTTGACTATTCAATAGTGTTTCAATAATCGTTCAGCGATTACTTGAACGTGTCACTTCACGTAGCATCTCTCCATTGCCATGCACATCTTCTCCCAATCCCTTCCTCCTCTGGTTTATTCTTTGCCTTTTGTCAGGTACTTATGCATTTTTCACCACACATGACATTTACTTTTCAAGTTTATTATTTATTGATGACCTGTGGTGCTATAATCGAAGCTTCCAGGCAGTAGGATCCTTTTTATTTTTTCTTTTTCTTTTTATTTATTTATTTATTTATTTATTTGTTTTTTGACTGCTGAAATGTCACATTACCCCAAACAGAACCTGACATACAGGAAGAATTCAGTCAGTGTCATTAAGTAACTAACGAGCTCATTGCATATGTTCACATAGAGATGGCAGCAGTGAGCCCACCTGAGGTCAAGCCAAGCCTTTCCCACCAACTCTGGCCATGGCAAATCACTTATATGCTCAGAGGAAACCATTCATAGAAGCATACTTTTAAAAAGCTCCCTTCCTCTTTGAAAATGTACTCTGTAAATCATCTCCTTTTATTTTCATCTCGGAGTTTAGATACCAAAATTCTGTAGGAGGGTCTTTCAAACTACATCATGTGTATAGGAAGGCACTCAAGATGCACTATCCACTCACAAGAGGTCAGTAACTGAGAGAGATTGTCCATGGAAGAAGGTGCAAACCAGAAGATATTTTATAGTGATTAGAATGAGAGAAGATACCAAAAACAATCTTTGAAAGATAGAAATAGGGCAATCTTTGAAAGATAGAGATGAGGCAAATTCATGGAGTGGTGAGGAAGTGTTCCAAAGGTGTAATTCTTTCCCAAACTTGTACATAAATATTCTGTGTGTGATGGCACATGCCTTTGATATAAGCACTCAGGAGGCAGAGGCTGGTGGATCTCTGTGAGTCTGAGGCCATCCTGGTCTATATAGTGAGTTCCAGGTCAGACAGGGCTACACAATGAGACTACAACAAAAACAAAACAAAACAAAACCAACAACAAACCCAAAACACATAAATATACTGCAATAACCAACACTCTGGTAAAGATGAACAGTTTGTATTCAGTGTGAAAAGGCAGAAGAACTTGAGTGGTCTAAATTTAAACAAGGACAAGAGCAAAGTGTTGGAGTTGTATCACTGGATTTCTACGTTTCTGGAAAGCTGCAGTCATTAAGCCAGCATGGCATATAATTAAAAAGTCTAAAATCAGACACACACACACTCAATTTTCACATAGGCCTGAAAGTAGTTAAGTAGAAAAAGACAGTTCCTTCAATAAACGGTGTTGAAACACTTGTATATGCTTATGAAAGAAAAAAGTCAAAAGACGAACATCCTTCCAACTTAGCACTACAACCACGGAAAAAGCAGGCTGAGGTCAAAACTGGTAGAAGAAAATGCAGAAGAAGAGCTCTGAGTCTTTGATTGGGCAAAGAAGTCTTAGTTATGACCCTAACAATGTCCTACATTTAAAAAGTGATGCCTTGGGTCTGGAAGTAGTGGTGCACACCTTTAATCCCAGAGTTCAGGAGGCAAGAGGCAGGAGGATCTCTGTGAGTTCCAGGCTAAACAAGGCTACATGGTGAGACTCTGTCAAAAAGAGGTGATACACATTTCCACCACAGGTCTCCATCCCCCCCAGCCCACCTCCCATCCAGTCTTTCCAAAGGGTAAATCCTCCTGAATGTAAAATGAAATTATAAATAAATAAAGAACATCGTAATAGTAAAAAAAAAAAGTGATACATTAGGCTTCATCTGAATTTCAAGTTTCTGTTCTTCAAAATGCAGTTGAAATAATTGAAAACCAAAAATGAACAACCAAACTACAATCAACAACTACATGATCATATGAACCAAAGGAGTCTGTCCACAGCAAACAGCATGTAAGGGAATGAAAATGAAAACTGCAGTGGAGGATCATCGTACACCAAATGGATGGGGAGGGGATGGCACAGAGTACTGGTGAGGGGCGGGACAGCCCGTGCTCTCACCGGACACTAGGACAGAAAGGAAGTGAGACAGCCGCAGTAAACCCAATCACAGGTTTCTTATAAAGCTCACGCAGCCGTGCATGGCGCAGCAATGTTTAAGTCAGCAGTGCATGCTAGGCGATGGTGTCCCAGCTGATCGTATTGCAGAATGTGTCTTCATCATTGAATAATGCAGGAGTGTATTCAGCAGAAGACCCGGCAATTCCATTCTTTACCCGACAGAACTGAAAATATGTTTCCACAAAGCCCCATGGCAATTGTTGGCAGCAACTTCATGCATAGACACCAAATACTGGAAACACGCCAAATACCTTTCACTTGGTGGACCTCTAAGCACACTGTGTTGTATCAACTCGGAAAAATACCAGTGAGCAAGAAGAATGAGCAGCAGATTAGTGCTGTAGTAGAGTCATCTCAAATACATTCTATTAAATGAAATGAACCCATCTGAAAAGGCCAAAATCTGTGCGATTTCAATTACATGGTGTTCTGGGAAATGACAATTGCAGGGACAGAAAACAGATCGGTGGTTGCCATGGACCGGGGTGGGAGGAAGGGCCGACCACAGTGTGGCTGGAGAGATGTTTTCTATGTCATGGAACTATAATGTAGCTTGACTGTGGAGGAGGCTACATGATGTTCTATTGTCAGTTTCCATAAAACCACACAAAATCTGCCAAGCTTGAGGCTGTGTCATTATTATTCCAATGTCTTTAGCCACCTTTAGTCATTAATAATGGTTTGACTACAACTATATCAATCATGTAGGTATTTATTTACATTTTTGCTTATTCTGTTGTCCAAATATAAGTAGTGTTTTTTTAAAGATTAAGTCAAGAACAATTTCAATGAGATCCTTTTATTTCTGTTGGCCAGATTTCTACCATGGTGTCAGCCACACTTCTGAAAAGGAAGGTTTCTTGGGCTCAGAGTTCTGGGGTTTCAGTCATGACCAGGCAGGCTGTTGCTTTGGGCAACTGGCAATGCTGTCACAACACGGGAAGAACATGGTGAGACAGGCTTACACATGAGTCAGAAAGCCAGGAGGCACAGGACAGGCCAGCGTCTCATGGTCCCTTCTGAGGGTACACATACAATAATCCAGGGGTAGCCCTCTAGACCTCACATCCTCAAGGCACAGCATTTGCCTTTGCCATCACTGGTGGATAAACCACCACTGCATGGGCTTCAGGAGGACCTTCAATTAGAGAAGCTTCCTCTCGTACAGAGATGGGGGCCCTGTGAGGCTGCCCATGCTGCCCCGAAACTCACGATCTTAACCACATGAGAAGCTAACTACCACATGTTCAATATTTCATCTCACAAGTTCCCAACTGTCTCTTATGAGAGCAGCTGGTATAAATGGTGATGATCCTTCTCTCTTTAAAATCTTCAATCATTTTACCTCCTAGCCTCACTCTTTAGAATCCCATCTGATTCCTTTCTCAATCTGCACCGTGCTAAGTCTAGTCTACTTTCAAAACAGCGCATTGCCTTTTTTAAGTCCACACTTACATTCAAATGTAGCATGCACACAAATGTGTATGGAGCGTGATTGACAGCTGCAGTGAAAGTGACTCCCGAGTCGAGGCGTAAACAGACTGGGGACTCCAATTGGCATGTGTCAGTCAGCAAATCCTACCAAGCAGGTCTCCTGGTTCTAAAATAAAAGTGAATTTTACTGGTTTTTGAGTATAAGTAAAATCAATCCCCTATCTATCTATCTATCTATCCATCCATCTCTCTATCATCTATCTATCTATCTATCTATCCATCCATCTCTCTATCATCTATCTATCTATCTATCTATCTATCCCTCTATCCATCTATCTATCCATCCATCCATCCATCCATCCCTCTATCTATCTATCTATCTATCTATCTATCTATCTATCCCTCTCTCTATCATCTATCTATCATTCATTTATCATCAACCTGTCTACCTATCATCTACCTTTATCAATCATTTATGTACCATCTGTATCTATCTATCTATCTATCCATCCACCATCTAGCTATCATCTATGTCTATCTTTTTCTTTCTCCCTTCCCTTCCCTCCTTTCTTTCTTTCCTTCTTTTCTCCCTGCTTTCTATTATTTATTTTTTGTTTCAGTACTGGGGATCGACCCCAGTGCTAAACAAGTGCCCTACCAGTGAGCCAGTGAGCAACATCCCCAGTTCATAAAGAAAAATTCAACCTGAAATCCTTTTTCCAACCTTCTGTTTATAAGAGACACCATACTGTTGTATGTGAATTCCTCAGTACGGCTGGCTGGCTGGCTTAGTGTTTCTTTATGTTAAAAGGATACAAATTACTAATTGTACATGTATGGAAATCAGTGCTTTCTTGTACAAAGCAATTATGAATATGCCTCTATGTGCATTCTGTTCCTGTCTTTTGGAGCATGTGTCTCTGATTTCCATTTGGACATATATCTGAGAGTGTAAATGCTGAGTCATGGGATATATTAATTCTCTGTTGCCGCTGTGTCAAATTGCCACACAGAGAGTAGTTTAAACCAACACAAATTTAATGTATCCCAGTTGTGTAGACTGGAGTTCCTGCGTGAGTTTCCTTGCGCTGAGGCTAAGGTACAAGCAGGGCTGTGCTGTCTGGAGGCCGCAGGAGAGTCTTTGTCCTTGTCTTTCCTGCCTCAGAGCTGCTTCACTGGATTTGTACCCCACCCTCTAGCAACATTGGTCCAAATTCTTCTCACCCTTACTCTTCGGTTCTGATCCATGCTCCCACTTCTGAGGACACTTGTCATCCTGTTGGACCCACACAGATCATGCAGCAGGACAATCTCTCTAATTTAATTTCATCAAAGGTCATCAGCCCCAGTTCCACCTACAACCTAATCCTCTCCCCCACATCACCTAGCACGGTCGACAATTCTGATATTAAGACGTCCTTTGAGAGTAACTTCATGCTCAGCTTGATTTCCCTGTGCAACAGTTTTCTCAAGTGGTTCTGCTTATTCAAACCCATGCACCAGCACAGGAGAGTCCAGTGTCTTGACATTTCTGCTAAGGCTTATTTTACTTTATTTTTTAAATTGCGGTGGTATCCTTCTGGTACTGAAATAACATTTTAATTTATATTTCTCTAAGGAATGATACCAACTTATTATCTTGAGAAAGTTTCTTTTAAGAAGTGGATATATAGATCTTCTGTGTCCCCTCCCCCAGTATGCACGTACATATGTGTGTGTGTGTGTGTGTGTGTGTGTGTGAGAGAGAGAGAGAAAGAGAGAGAGAGAGAGAGAGAGAACATCTCTATCTCTATATTTCTCTTGTTACCTGGTTTGGGTTCATTAGGTATGGAATATTAATTTTTGTCTAAATATATGTACTGCAAGTATTTCCTCCTGCTTTATATCCCTCAAGGTGGTCTTCTGTGTTTTCCTTTACAATTTTAATTTTTATATTTCTATAGTACAATTTTTACATAATGTTAAATATGAATCAAAGTTCAACTTCCTCCCACGAGTATAGTGCATAAGAAATGAATACTTTTGGAAATACGTGTTACTTCATTTGCATTTCAGACTTTCACAAAAGACAAGTGCACGTGTGTTCCACTAGCGTTTCCGTGTGAAATGCTGTCTTCTCACTTTTCAAGGATCTCTTAATTTCTTTTAACGATGGTTTTCTTTGTAATTCTCAAAAGGTACGCTGTGCATCTGGCACTTAAATATTCTTTTAAATGTAGGGTCAGTATCTACTTCCATGATTTCAGGATCCTAGGCTACTATTTCTGAGTGTGTTGTTCTTCTCACAGCACATGGTTTTAATTCTTCAGTGTGAACGTATTTTTAAGGAGCGTTATGGTCTGTCTGTCTGCATCTGTCTCTGTCTCTGTGCCTCTCTGTCTCTGTATGTCTCTCTTTCTCCTTCTCCCTCTCTCTCTGTGCAAAAAGTCACACACAATATTCATTTTGGCTTAACATGTTACAGTTTATTTTTCTCTCATGCAAAGTCTGCAGTTGTTTTCCAGGCAGAGATTCTGCAATCCAGCTGTTTCCATCTAGTGGCTGAACTATCACCCCAAGATGTAGCTGCCAATGTCCCTGAGGGATTAAAAGGGAAAGCCGATCCTGAAACTTTTCTCCTAAGCTTCAGCCCAGTAGTGGTGGGGATCATGCCCTGCCCTGTACACTGTCCAGAAATAGTCACACGGTCCTGGCTAATCTCACTGGCCAGAAGAGTGAGGGAATGCAAGGACACGGGCAATCAAAAGTCCTTTTGTCCCCTCCTTCCCATTTGTAGCCCACATTCAAGCTCTCTTTCTCCCCCAAGGGACACAACCTGGACATCCATTCAATGTTGACTCCGGTTCCAACTCCATCAGATCCTGTCGTGGCTCCTCCCTGCCTTGAATCCTATGAAAAAAACAATAGCTCCCTGCCTCTTCCTGCAAACAGTAGCCTGCCCCTCTGCTCACCACACCAGTAGAAACAAGACCCTATCAATGAATGCTTCCATTCAGAAAAGGTGAGGGGAAGGACACAACAATCATTGATCATTAGCAACACAGAAGGGTCATTGAGCTAATAGTGCGAAGGCCCCAACATTTCAAATAGGAACTCCTTGATTATTTAAATATTTTCTTTAGGAATGATTCAAATTATCAGGTCTTCCTTAGTTCCCCAGTGAGTCATCTCTACCGACCTCCTGCTCACAGTGGATGACTTTCTTATGCATTCTGTGTATTTTGGTGGAGGTCTGGTCATCAGTAGGACGGCCATGTGAGTGTTAGTACAGCTAGTCAGATGCCTTCCACCCCGTGACTGTTGGTCTGCAGAGTGCCTCAGTAGATTCATCAACCGGGAGCTGTTTTCTCTTTAAACACCACTTTCGCAGTTGGAGATTTCTATGCCATGCAAGCGCTATAAATTTGTTCTCGAACTCCTCAAGCACAAGCTGGGGATTTAATTTCTTGCTGGAATTTTCAGACTGCTCTGAGCTACAGGGCATCCGGTTAATGTCTCTTTTCTGTTCTTGCCAGTCTCATTTCCCATCCTTCCTTCCCAGCAGTTAGATCAGGAAGACGATGGCTCATAGCCTGCCTATCTATACATTTATATGTTTACTATTTGTGGATCTGTCTAAAAACATCACGTGGCATTGCTCTGTAGCTCAAGATTTTTTCCAGTGGCAGAATACTATTTTTTATAACTTTTTTCTCTGTAAACATAGTGTAAAGATTTAAATCTGCTAATAAGTAGAGTCTACTCTTTCACTTTAAGTACTTTGTATTTCCCCATTTTTAGGAGTCCTTTTGACAGGCTGTGGTGGCATGCATCTTTAATTCCTATACTCAGGAGGAAGAGGCTGGTGGACTCGGTGAGTTTGAGGCCAGCCTGATCTACAGAGCTAGTTCTAAGATTGCCAAGGCTACCAAAGAAACCCTGTCTCAAAAACCTATTAATAATAATAATGATGATGATGATAATAATAGTAAATAAAATAGTCCTTTCCTAACTCTTTCTAACTCTTCTAATGATGAACGTAAGTTTTTTTTCTTTTTTAGCTTTTTTTTTATTGAGAAAAGGAGAAAAAAAAAAACAAGTTTCCACCTCCTCCCAGCCTCCCATTTCCCTCCCCCTCCTCCCACCCTTCTCCCCCTCCTCCTACCCTTCTCCCCCTCCCCCCACTCCTCTCCCCCTCCCTCTCCAGTCCAAAGAGCAGTCAGGGTTCCCTGCCCTGTGGTAAGTCCTAGGTCCTCCCCCCTCCGTCCATATCTAGGAATGTGAACATCCAAACTGGCTAGGCTCCCACAAAGCCAGCACATTACGTAGGATCAAAACCCCGTGCCATTGTCCTTGGCTTCTCATCAGCCCTCATTGTTCGCCATGTTCAGAGAGTCCAGTTTTATCCCATGTTTTTTCAGTCACAGTCTAGCTGGCCTTGGTGAGCTCCCAATAGATCAGCTCCACTGTCTCAGTGGTTGGGTGCACCCCTTGTGGTCCCGACTTCTTTGCTCATGTTCTCCCTCCTTCTGCTCCTCATTGGGACCTTGGGAGCTCAGTCCAGTGCTCCAGTGCGTAGGTTTTGTTTGCAGTTTTCACTGATGCACTGTCAGCCACATGCTGACTCTGCACCCATCTGTGAACGTGTGCTCAGGCTGTGTTTTCACTGTTGAATTGCTCAACCACACAGTATGGGCATCTTTACTTTTTATTAAGTCTTGGCAACGTGTTGTTTTAGGGAGCTGTGCTGCTTGAGAGCTAGGTGTTGATAGAGACCATGACATTGTCTCTTAAGAATTTATGTCAATACTCTGCTTGACCTTCAAAATGTTCTGATGTACGAAGCTGCAACATCTTTGCATTGTGACTTTTTCCTTTTGAGATGGGTTGTCCCCATGTCTTCGCTTTGCTTTCTGTGTCTGAGATAAAATACAGTGACCAAAGGAACTCCAGGGAGAAAGGGCTGATGTCTGCCCATGGTTCGAGGACATAGTCTCCCATGGCAGGGAAGAAAAGGCAACAGGCAGTGAAGTCTTGAAGCCGTTGGTATCACACCCACAATCACAAAACAGATGTGGATGAATTCATGCCACTGCCACTCAGCTCTCTTTCTTAGTTTCTATAGCCCAGGATTCCTGCCCGGGGAATGATGGATTCCTTAGCAGACAGATCTTCTCACTTCAATTAACGCTATCAAGGGCACACCTAAAGGCTCACCTCTAGGGGAATCCCGATTCTGCTGAGTTGACAACTACCATCACACCACATAGGTCAGGCTGACTGGGAACTTCTTGTAGCCACCTTCCTGTCTCAGACTTTCCAAGTGCTGGGATTGCAAGCAAGTACAATATCGCCCACTCCTGTTCTATTATTTCGTTTCCAGTCATAGATTGAGTGAGGATAAGTTTTTTTCAAGGTTGTTGGCTTTTTTAATTTCTTCTGTGAATTACCTTGTCTGCTCCTGAGACTTGGTCTTTTTCTCTCTGATTTATGAGGAAGTTGAATACTTGATGTAGTCTCTGTCAGCTCTGTGAATTGGAAGTGTTACTCCTCTCCCCCCACACCCATTATGTAGAGTTCTGGAAAAATCGTTCCATGGTCAAGATATCTGGAGTATGTTTTCCAGCGGCTTGTTCTTCATTGTCCCTCCGCTCCGCTACAGGGTGTCATGTGTTGCATGGGGTCAAGTGGTCTTTCCATGCTCTTTTGGAATCCATGAAGACCCTGCATTTGAAGCTCCCTAACTTTTATCTCTGGAACTCCTGATTGCCAACAGGATCCAAGCATGCACTGACCACCCTAGATTTTTGGAAACTGTCTCCCCACTATATCATCAATGTGAGAGGAGGAAAAAAAAACCCTGCTGGATGCCTGAGAAGTGGGGAAACCACAACAGGGCAGCCGCTCATTAGCAGCCTGAAGAAAGACTTCTTGTAAGCTTTTACATTCTGTAGATGACGCCCAGATTCAGGACTACTGAAGGGTCAGCTTTTTATTCGACACAGAAAACTCACCAGCGATGAAAGCATGAGACTCAGTTTCTGTCCCAGTGTGAAAGTTTCGTTTTGAAGGGATATCACAGAAACTGGGGGAGGGAGGAGGAGGGAGCTGGAGGTATTAGGACACCATATGTATGATGTTGCTATGGTTTACTGTTTATTTTTTTCTCCTCTCAGATCAGCACACTGAACCCCTAGTGTCTTCACCAACTCTTTTATTTAATATGAAATCAATATCCTGGGCCTCAGTGGCTGTTCACCACCTGCAGGGTGAAATCCAATTCCTTAGCCCTGTCTACGAGAACATCCACAGTCATCTTCATAAGAATTCCTTACTCACCATTACCTCCCACACACCTGCCTTGCTTTAATTAACCCTTCAATAAACACAGACCTTTTTAATCTTCATGCCCACACCATGAAACTTCTTGCTGCCTCCTGGCTGTCAACTAAGAAGCATTGGAGATCCTCAGACAAACACTCTTGTAACCTTAGGCAATGATCTTCTTCCCTCACTACTTGATTCTCTCTGTAGATGAAACTAGAGAAAAGGCTTTGCCGTTTAATATTTCGCCATTCCATCTTCCTCTGATAAGAACGCGTCGTCACTTTGAGTCCCGATTTCTATCACTAGGAACGCTCCTCTTAGCTGTGATTCTCAGACTTGGGTGCCAGAGTTCTGTAATGAAGAATTCTCCACTGGGCCTGTGGGCACAGTTCTAAGCCCTCCCTTTGTGCTGGCTTGTTCGTTGTTGTTTTTTTAGCAACTTGACACAAGCTAAAATGATTTGGCAAGAGGGTATCTTAATTAAGAAAATTCCTTTATTATTGGCCTTTAGTCATGCCTGTGTGGCCTTTTCTTAATCGGTGATTGACATAGGAGAGTCTGGCCCATTGTCTGGTGCCACCCTTGGGCTGATGGTCCTGGGGTGTATAAGCAAGCCACAAGGAACAAGCCAGTAAGGAGCACTCCTCCATGCCTCCATGGCCTCTGCCCCAGTTCCAGCTAACAGAGAGTGTGCTAACCATATGTTGTGTGAACATCAGTGGCATACCTCACAGATGACAGTGCTGTTTCATATTCTGTGAAGTAGCTATTACTGTTATCCACATTTTATCTTTAAGACCAGCACATTTCTGAGCGGTCAAATACCTTCCTAAGTGGGCCAGGCATGGTGGTTGTATTATGGAGGGTTTTCTAGAGTCACAAACTTATGGAATGAATCTCTGTCTCTCTCTCATTATTGGAATGACTTACAGACTGTAGTCTAATAATGGCTAGTTGTGAATGGAAAGTCCAAGAATCTAGTAGCTGCTCAGCCCCATGGGTTGGGTGTCTCAGTTGGTCTTCAGTGTATGCTGGAATCCCAAAGAAGTAGGTTTCATTGCCAGTGAAGAAACAGATGTTCTGGCAAAGTGAGGACAAGCAGGCAAGAACAAATACACCCTTGTCCTTAGGCAGACTCCCAGCAGAAGGTCTGGCTCAGATTAAAGATGTGCCTTCCAGCCTCAAGGACTGGATCACAAGTGTGCCATCCATTTCTGGATTATAGTTCATTCCAGATATAGTCAATGACAACCAAGAACAGCCATCACAGTGGTGCATGATTTGATTCCAGCATTTGGGAGGCAGAGGCAGACAGATCTCTGTGAGTCTTGGAGTCCAGCCTGCTCTACAAAAACAAGTTTCAGGTTAGCCAGGGCTGCATTGCAAGACCCTCTCGCAAATAGCGACAGCAGCAACAACAGCAACTATAAAGAATTTTTTTCTGCCCCATGAGCCAGTTCCCAAGTAATGGTACAGAGATGTCTTATTAATTATGAATGCTCGGCCTATAACTTAGGCTTGTTCCTAACTAACTCTTAAAACTTTATACTAATCTACTTTCCATTATATGGCATTACTTCTCTTCCATTTTGCCCCCTCCTGTTTCCTCTTCATGTCTCCTGATAACTCCTCTCTTCCTTTCTCTCCCTGGAAATCCTGCCTATCTTTCCTGCCTAGCTATTGGTTGTTCAGCTTTTTAATACACTAATCACAACAATATATCTTCTCACAGTGTACAGATAGATATCCCATAATAAGCAACAGCAATAGTAGCAGCAGCAACAAATCACACATATACAAAAGAACAAAAATAAAAAGTCTTCTTCAAAAATTACATTCTACATTGGAAAATCAGCCTTTAATTCCTTGATCCTGAGTTCTTACATTCTTAACTAAAGGAGAAAGAGGGTGACATGGGACAGGACAGCGAATGCAGGAGTGGGGGTAGTGAAGCAGCCGTATTAGGTACGGCTTGTGCTCAGAAGCAGAAATTCCTTCTAGTCAGCACCCACTGCTGACTCAAATGGTCTGTGCTTTCTTGCAGAAGGACTGTCCTCATCAGATCCAAGAAAGACAAAGGGCCTGAAACACAAGGCAGGCCTTGAAGCATGTGTCATTCCAGGGTAATCAATGTGTCCAGAAGACTAACCCATGTGAGACAGTGATGTAGGAGTGTCTTCTGTTTTGTGTTGATTTCGTTAATTAAATAAAGAAACTTCCTTGGCTTTTTGATAGGGCAGAAAATTAGGTAGGTGGAGTAGACAGAACAGGATGCTGGGTAGAAAGCAGAGTTAGGCAGACACCATGAAGCTCCGGCCCGAGATGGATGTAGGCTAGAATCTTCCTGGTAAACCACCACTTTGTGGTGCTACACAGATTATTAGAAATGGGTTAATCAAGATGTGAGAATTAGCCAATAAGAGGCTGGAACTAATGGGCCAGGCAGTGTTTGAATACAGTTTCTGTGTAATTATTTCGGGAGGGGGGGTTAAGCTAGCTGGGATCCGGGCGGGAACACAGCCTGCCAAAAGCTGGGCGGTGGGAAGTGGCCCGCTGCTCCTAATTACAACAAGACTGAGTCTTGGGTTCCAGTGGGCATTTCTAGGCAGTAGGAATGCCCAGACCCACAGAGAGAGGCGGGAAGGGCACTGCCGGTCTAGAAAGAGCATGGTGTTCTACCGTACCTCTTTCCTCTTGACCTCTGTTGAGTTAGATCACTGGGGTCTTCTCTCATATGTGACAGTCCCGCAGAGAACGTTGTTTTCCCTTGAATCCACTTCCCTTTCTTCCATCTAACCCCTTAGAAAATCTAAGCCCTCACAAACCCTGTCAGGCTGATACCACCCCTGACTATAGCCACCATGCCAGCTCCGTGTCCCCACAGTTGGGTATGGCTTTTCCAGAATGAGGCATGGAAAACGATATTTTTCTTCTGCCATGTAACACCCCTCAAATTAGGCAGGCAGGAAAGTAGGAAGTGATATTTTAAGAACTCGTCCTTTATTTCCCATAGCTTGGAGCAACCAAAGGCTTAGCTTTTATTTCCCAAGAAGTCAGTGGAGATGCTGATGGCTGAATATTTGGTGGGGCCTTCGTCCTCACAGTTTGGGGACTCTTTGGCAGGGCCTCCCTGAGTGTGAGACTATGAAATTTGTGCAGAGAAATGGTATGAGATCCCGCTGATCTGGGTGGATTTGTCAGATCAAAGGAAACCAATTCTGAGGCTCCCCTGCTGGGCTTCCTAAGGCCCTGAGACACTCAGCTGAATTATCTATTAAGAATATTTTCCTAAGTCCTTTGCACTAGATTAGAGGCTGTAGACTCTTTGTTGTTGCTGGTCTACCACAAATATAAAACAGTCGTTTCCAAGGCAAGCAGTTGATGGGCTGGCTCCCTCAGGATGCCTTGCCCAGGGACGTTCATTCTGCTGTTTTCTCCTCCATTGAGGGTATGTCTGATTGCTTTTCTGCTTCACTGCACACCACACACGTGGTGGTGGTGGGAGTATAAATTTTCCTCCCAGAGTTTTGTTTGGATACAGAATTTCTAAAAATATCCAAAAGGAACTGAAGGTGCAGGGGGCGAATTAAGTTGTATAAAACCTGATGAGTCAAGCCCTCATCACAGCCTCTGTTTTTAAAACATGGTCTTAGAAACATTGACCTATTCTTTGACCTCCAGGAATGAAGCATGGGATTATAAATCATATTTATTTGAAAATATATTCTTACATTTTGTTGAGGATTGTATATATGTCTTCATAGATTTGTTGAAGATATATTTATTGAAAACATATGTTTTGGAGCTCTGTTTATTGGGGATTTTGGAATATATTTATTACTCAAAAATTCTTTAGCAATGGCCTACAGTGTGCTAGGATGCCACGAATATACTGAGGATATAAAAATGAGACAAAATCGACTTGTGTCTGCTCCCTTGTTTCTGGAGTCTAGTGGGAAACAGGGTGATCAAATGCACATGGCCCTGACTTAAGTGGTTTTGCTCACAGCTTTTTGACTTTACAATGGTGTAAAAATGATGCACATTGAGAAAAACTGTCTTTAGGTTATGAATTTTGGTCTTTTCTTGGGATAATGTCACAGCAATTCTACTTTTTGTTCTGCTTTTGCCACTACATTTGCACGAGGATTGCAAAGCTTTAACATAAAGTGGACTATTAATTGGATGACTTTCTTGTTAATGTAAATGTTCCAAGCACTTGGAAGATGGATCAAGTAGGTTACAGTGTTCTGAGCACATTGAAGATGGATTAGGTAGGTTACAGTGTTGGGTAGGATAGTTCATTGAATGTTTCTTTGACTTCCTGGTGTTTTCAATTTATACTGGGGTCACTGTTTGATAAACCCAGCAGAAGCCAAGGATCATCTATAACTACCTTGGTTGTGGGCTGGGATGTGAAGAGCTAGTTAAGGAACTAATGAAATATCTAATCTCGTGAATCAAAAAGACTTCCCCAAGCAGCCTTTAGATAAAGGCGCAGAGGGTTTGCTCAGCAGGGGAAGGCTGGGACTTAGGAGGTGATCTTCCAGAATACAGGAAGGCAAGTGCAAAGACTGGGAGGTGGAAATGAGTTCCCTGTACTGGGAGAACAGAAGGGAGGCCAGGGTGCCTGGTGAGGTGCTGGATACTAACAGGCAGAATGAGGCTGGAGAGGGCAATGAGCTGGCTGTCATCCAACAGCTCTGGTGGCCAGAAGAGGAGCCTGGTTTTCACCATGAAACCTCTAAGAAACCCCTAGAGGCTACAGCAGTTGAGACTTCATAAGGAAACTTCTGGATTCCTTACACTAAAAAAACTTTTAAAATAAAAATATATGTTTTATTTTTAATTATGTGTGTCTATGCAGATATGCATATATGAATGTAGTTACCCATAAAGGCCAGAAGAAGGGGCTAGATTTCAGGAGCTGGAGTTACAGGCATTGTAAGCTGCCTGACGTGGGGACTAGGAACCAGGCTCTTCAAGCACAGCAAGTGCTCTCAATTGCAGAGCCATCATCCGGGTCCCCTATTGTCTTAGTTAAGGTTTTCCATTGCTGTGAAGAGACACCATGACCACTGCAACTCTTATAAATGAAAAACATTTAATTGGGGTGGCTAACATTTTCAGAGGTATAGTTCACTCCAGTGACACACTTTCTCAAACAAGGCCATAGCTACTAATAGTGCCACTCCCTTTGGGGGCCATTTTCTTTCAAACCACTGTACCTACCCTTTATTTAATTTAATTTTTAATTATGTGTATAATTACACACACACACACACACACACACACACACACACACACACGTGCAGATGCCTATGGAGGCCAGAGGTGTTGTATTCTTCCAGAGTTGGAGTTACAAGAAGTTGTAAGCCTCCTGATGTGGCGTCTGGAGATTGAACTTGGGTTCTCTGCAAGAATGGTATGTGCTCTGAGCTGTTGAGCCACCTCTCTGTCCCTTCCTCCCACTATTCTTCATGTTTTGGATAAAGAAATTATTTTCTTTTTTAAAATATTTATTTATTTATTATGTATACAATATTCTGTCTGTGTGTATGCCTGCAGGCCAGAAGAGGGCACCAGACCCCATACAGATGGTTGTGAGCCACCATGTGGTTGCTGGGAATTGAACTCAAGACCTTTGGAAGAGCAGGCAGTGCTCCCAACCTCTGAGCCATCTCTCCAGCCCAAGAAATTCTTTTCATTGACCTGAGAATGAGACTAAAGGGACTAGAGAAGGATGTGGAGGCCCCTAAATAAAGAACCCTGCTAAGCCATTATCACCTCTCAACCTGGAGAAATCAGAAGGGAAAGGGAGAGTTGGAGTTGGCGGGTAGTAAAGTAGCCAGGGTTTTGGGAAATCACAGCCAGTGACAGCTACAATTCTCATTCAACAGAGAACAAATAGCTCCTGTTCTCACCACCCACAGCCTCCTGTTTCCTGCTGAATCTTTTGATTGGCTGAACCCAAAGAGAAGTCAGAAAGCCAGAGGATTCCATTAAGCTCAGTAACTCTTCTTCCCAAGCAGGGAGAGTGGGTAGGCGTGGTAAGTGAAGAAACACCAGCAGAAAAAGTTATCATGCCCGAGAACCATCAATCACTTTTGCGTTACAAAACAGACCTTTGGTTCTGATGCTCTGTGGAGAACCAAGGCTTAAGAGCAGGGGGCCTTGCAAAGTCTTCCGCAGAATGGAGAGAACCATCACGAACCGTAGCCTAAGCCAGAGAGCTGTGGCAGTTGAAGGCTTGGGCTGATTCAGGGGTTCTTAAGATAATATTGTTTGAGCAAGATTACAAAGAAGTTGGCAGCCTTGAAATCACACTCACCCCTTGTTGTTGAATAACTAAACCTCAGGAAAGAAAAGGTGATTGAGCCGGAGGCTGAATGCTTCCCGAATCATACTCAGTGCTCTGCCAGTATCACCGGTCTGGATTAGACCCTTCATTTTTCTTCTCCAGGACGGAGTCCTTCCTTCTCTAAGTCCCCTAAAAGCTATGCTGGCAATGCCTAGTGCTAGAGCCTGACTCCTCTTTCTGACTGTGGTCCATAGGACCTTCTCATTAAACATTAGCTCCCTTGTGGCCATCTACACCTTGAATGCCTCTCAATGGCCGGCTAGGTTAAACAAAGGATGCTGGAGAAGCAAAGAACAGCTCTTTTCCATTTCTGTTACCAAGTGACTGGCAACATTAAAATCACCACACACACACACACACACACACACACACACACACACACACACACCACTGCTCTTTTATAAATACTCAAGCTAATACTCAGACAGATGAAGCAACTTTTCTGAGATCCAGGGTGGTTAAGTGGGGAAGTCCACACTCCAAGCCAGGTAGGTCTTCCTGCGTCCAAGTGTTTCCGGCTCTTGAATGTTACCTTTTATGCCCATCACCAACTTGGTAGAGCTCTGCACTAGGCTGTTTTTGTCTGGGAAGCAGTTAGAGGTACAAAGGGTGTCACCCAAATGTGGGAAGTGGTGAGGAGTCAAAAATGTCATCCACCAGCACCCCCCCCCCGCTACCCTCCCCATATGCCTATATGCAACTCCTTGTGTTAGTGGGAGGAGTCAGGCTTTCTTCCCTTTGAGGTCGGGCTGGCTTCAGTGATTTTGCCTTAATCATCCAAAAGATGGGATTTCTCTATAGGCTTTGTTTTCACTTAATTGGTTGGTTTGTTTGCTTGGGGAAGTTGGGGTTGGTTTGGTTTTGGCAGAAGTAGGAATCAAATTAGGCCTTGCAAGATTGGGCAACTGTTGTACCGCTGAAGTTCATTTCCAGCCCCAAACCTGGGATTTCTGAGGCTGGACTACAAAGAGCTCTTCTGTTTCTGAAGCTGACTGTCATGCTTTACACATGAAGAGGACACATAGATAGGTTCCAGGAGATATCCTCAGCTGAGCCCCACAGCAGCAGCCAGCAGTACTTATAACACATCTAAGATCATCGAGTATAAGACACTGCAGCCCAGAGCACTATCTGACTACAACCACACATAGAAAATCCAAGTGAGAATAGACACTCAGAAAAAAGAGTCATGTGACATAGTAAAAGTTTTAAGTTGCTCAATTTGTGTATTGTTTCATATGTATTGATAGAGAGTTAGATATAAAGGAAGACAGGTGACCTGTGAAAGTAATAGATACACAATGGAACACAACCATACTACATCTGCATAATACCTTTCTTTCTTTCTTTCCTTTCTTTCTTTCTTTCTTTCCTTTCTTTCTTTCCTTCCTTCCTTCTCTCTTTTCTTTCTTTTCTTTCTTCTTTTCCTTCCTTCCTTTCTTTTTCTTTCTTTCTTTCTTTTTTTATATTTATTTATTTATTATGTATACAATATTCTGTCTGTGTGTACTTCTGCAGGCCAGAAGAGGGCACCAGATCTCATTACAGATGGTTGTGAGCCACCATGTGGTTGCTGGGAATTGAACTCAGGACTTTTGGAAGAACAGGCAATGCTCTTAACAGCTGAGCCATCTCTCCAGCCCCTTTTTCTTTCTTTCAAGACAGGGTTTTTCTGTGTACCCTTAGCTATCCTGGAACTCACTCTGTAGACTAGGCTAGCCTAGAACTCACAGAGATCCATTTGCCTCTGCCTCCCTAGTGATAGGATTAAAGGCATGTGCCACCA
This sequence comes from Microtus oregoni, assembly GCF_018167655.1. Classification (NCBI taxonomy): domain Eukaryota; kingdom Metazoa; phylum Chordata; class Mammalia; order Rodentia; family Cricetidae; genus Microtus; species Microtus oregoni. Next base: position 13,313,370 of record NW_024543086.1, read on the forward strand.
CCAATTACATCCCTACTTTGAGGCAATTGCTTATAAGGATCTGCTTCCCTGGAAGTGCTCCCTAATTGAACCCATCTGTCTTCTATCCATGGTCGCCCAGACAGCCTCTTTCACTTGCAGGATTCCTCCTCTGGTGAAGTACTCCCTGGGTAAGTCAGACACCCAGCCTGGGAAGGTAGGTGTTCCTTTCACTGGCCTTCCTGGCTCTTCCTGCCCAGCAGGTGGTTTCTGTCTGTAGTTTCCCTCAGTTTATCTGGCGCATTGATCAATACCGCTCCCCCTCATTTGTCTCTTCTAGGCACTACCATCTCTAGCTTTTCCTCCCACCAGCGGGCGTTCACACTGACTGGAGGACATCACATGAATTGACCACGCTCATTCCACACCACGGGCTAGTGACGACACAGATCAGATTAATAGATGAGCCACTGAGGGTTATATAGACTACCAAGATAGAGAGGAAACTAAAATGTCATGTGATAAAATTAGACTAGGGAGCCAATTTAGCTCTGTACATGCTGGCAAAACCAGCGAGCCTAAATAGGCCTGGCTTCAGTGAAACTCTCCATCCTGTTGCCAGCCTACGTCTGCTGCAATTTTTGTGTTAAGTATATGCACTTAACCTGGTGTATATATGGCCTGACCACTAACTCCCAGACTGGCCCATCGAGGGTTCCCGGTTACATTCTACCCTGCAACTGAAAAATTCACAATGCTGCCTGCTCTTTATTGGAAGTGATTTAGTGGAGTGTCTGCATTAAAATATTTTTGATATGCCTCTCAAGAAATTGTCCTGTTCAAAAAAGTCACATCTAATATGTTCATGGGAAATAAATCTTTATTTTGAGCATAAAACATATACTTTTATGATTTTTCCATTTCAGCTTAAATGTTGAGCAGACATGGAAAGAATTACAGTGTGCAAGGACTCCCACCAGGTACAGGGCTGCCTGGTCAGGCTGCTTATGAGACGGAGGGCAGAACTCAGTGAAATGGTACTGAAAGTCTTTCTGAGCTTTTCTCTTCTCATTATTCCCATGTAAAATCAGACCAGAAAGAATCTTCAAAGTAACCTTCATTTGGAAATGAAGCAAAACAAAACATGGAACAGTTTGAAATATAGCTCAGGAAACAAGCCCAACAGATCACACACCTGGCCTTGAAGTACTGAGAGAGATGGAATGTCAAATGGTTCTGTGAGAATCTTTGTCACGACCTTGGAAAGCCCGAACCCTCCTGCTCCAAGGTGTCTTTTCTCCATTCACTGCTTATAACTCTTTTTCTCACCCCAAAGAGGGAAATCCTTACCTATCGCTGGGGTTGGAGAAGTCTCTCATCTGCATATTTCCCATGTGGGGTTTCAATGGCATTGCTCTTTGTCCTGGTTTGTATTTTGTTTGGTCTCAGTTTTTGTTTGTTTGTTTGTCAGTGTTACACGTGCTAGTGTAACCTGAGAAGTAAGAACCTCAATGAACAAACACCCCCACCATCCTGGCCTGTAGGCAAGTCTGTGAGATATATTTCCTTTTTTCTTTTTGGTTTTTCAATTCAGAGTTTTTGCTGTAGCTTTGGAGTCTGTCCTGAAACTAGTTCTTGTAGTCCAGGCTGACCTCAAAGAGGTATTTTCTTGATTAATGATTGATATAGGAGGGTAGGCAGGCCTCCCCATTGTGGATGATGTCACCCCTAAGCAGTAGGTCCTACGTCTATAAGTGGGGAATCTAGGAGGAGCAAGGCAGTAAGTAGTACTCTTCCATGGCCTCTGTTTCTGTTTTTGCCTCCAGATTTCTGCCTTGAATTCCTGTCCTGACTTCTCTCAGTGATGGAGTATGACCTAAAAGTTAAAAGCTAAAATAGACCCTTTCAAGTCACTTTTGGTCATGGTGTTTTATCACAGTACTAGAAACTCTAAGACATTCTTGGTCCTTCAAGAAACTGGGATTAAAGTGAGGTCAGACAGTCTCTAGATGTGTTAAAAAACAAAAACAAAAACAAAAAACCCAAAAAGCCACAATCTGTGAGAACAGGGGAAGGATGAGAAGAGGTGGCAAGAAGGTCAACTGCAATGAAGAACTGACCTGGGGAGGAGAGAGAGGGAGGAGGAAGCCAGGCAAAGATTCAGGTTTCAACATGGTCTCACTTAAGCTGACGGAGAGATTCTAGAGCCCGCTTGTTCAGTATCTTGCGTGTGGCTTGCCTTAGCTTCCCTCTTGGGTTCCATGATTAGTGAGAACAGCCATAGGAAAGCAGCAGCAGGATGCTATAGACTCAAGACAAGCTGCTGCTCTCCATCCATTAAGGTCTCCCTGGTGCCGTGGGATGGTACTGGTGCATTTTCATAGCTACCATGAATTCTCAGCGCAGGTAAAACCTAGGGATGCACACGAGAGGAGAGAGGGGAGAAGAGTGATCAGCAGAGAGGATGAGACAGAGAGCGACTTCGATTCCATTTTGCCTAGAGTCAAACTCAGCACAAATACAAACAATGGAAGCAACGATGTTTAGTCTTGTGACTCCTGGGTCCCAGGTCAGCAGTGCTGTCTATCCACAGCTCGGCTACTCCACCAGCGCAGCTACTCCACGTTAGTCAAGACAGCAAGCATCATTTATTGCATTTTACCTCAAAGCAAATACAATCCGGTTCTGCACAACCCACCTTCATTCCGACTACAGAGGTAGAGACATTCAAACGTAGCTGACTGTCTACAGTAAAGTATTACATTTTAGCTCTCAGGATGGGGCAGTATCTGGGAAAATTCTGAGAGTAGAATAAGTTTCATCCCCTCACTCTACTAATACTGCTAGTAGTTAAGAAAATGTAACAGATTCTTTTCAGAAATATTTTTTCAGCCTCTTATGTGTTGTGGATTGTTATCCAGGATGCTAAAACAGTAGGAACACTTATTTAATGTTGTTCAAGGGTGCAAGAACTGAGAGTATGTGGGTGGGAGCCATAGGAGATAGATGTGAATATGAAATAAGTATGACCTCAGAGATGCTTTGGTGTTTCTATTCCAGGGCTGAGCACATATTCCTCTCTACTTCTCACCCTTTCTGTAGCAATGGATTTAGGCTTCTCACTATGTTCTACTTCTTTGTGGGTTTATTTCCCTTGACAGTTTGCCAAGTCTCCCTCCTGCCATGAACTAGGAGTATATGCATTGTTTTTTTTAATAAAACAAATAGCTCATCATTCCTATATTTCTTCCATAAAATTCCTTTTGAGGGTTTTGTGTCTGCTATTCATACCTGGAAATATAGTATTCCTTTATTCTTTAGGTGATCCTTAAACCACCTTTGGGGTAGCAGTTTGAAGGGGATTTGCATTCAAAGAGTCATGGATGAGATGGTTCATAATGTGTCACATTTCCCAGTTCCAGAAGAATTTGAATATAATCTCAAGACTATCCTAGAAGGAAGCACCGTATGACCTCGCTGACTGTGGCGGGAAGTCTAGTCTGTAACCCGAAATCTCAGGTGCCCTGTGCACAACAGCAAGGCCAGATCTGCACTATTATAGACCCAGAATGCCCAGGCAGCTTTAACAGGCTTGCAATGTTCAGCCTGAAGTATCATTTCAGAATGACTGTGAGCTTTCTGCATTTGTGTATGTAACACGATTGATCCATAATAGATCAACGTCTCTTTCTTTTTCCTTCCTTTCTATTTTTCTTCTTCCCTTCTTTCTTCCCTCTCTTCCTCACACTTCCCCCACACCTACACAATGAAAAATGATTACCAGGAGTGCAGATCTGCTGAGAGAAATGTAAATGCTGAAGACGGTATTTCCTTTTCCTCTTCTGAGAGTTCCATGTAGGGAGAATGACCGCCCAAATGAAAAGTCCTCCTAACTCCTTGAGAAACACAAACATCTTCCCATGGTGCCAACATTGGCAGGGACCAAAGGAGAAAGTGGCCCATGTTCCCACCCTGAGGATTTGAGTCAGAAGGCCAGGACATGTGTACAACACATCTAGGGAGAAGAATAGATATTTAATGGGGCAAAGCCCAGAAGACAGAGTCTCTCTTAACTGTTCAGAAAGTGCTGGAATCTGGTTCCTTATAAACACAACATGTAACTGACAGAGGTCAAACCACCATGGTATTCCAGGCACACGTGGAAAAGGCATTGAGGGACTCCCACCTCTTCAGAGAGCCCGGGCTGGCCCTAGGTGAGGAAACAGACAGCATTTCTGTTTTCTCCCTCCAGTCTCTGGCAGAGACATAACATACAGCCTTCCTCGGAGTTTCTAGTTTCTCTCACCTTCTGTCTGTTTCCCCTTGCAGATTTCTTACCTGCATTTTTGCTTCATAGTATCTTATCAACCCCTTTGAAGACGTGCATTTTAACTTTTGATTAAGATATATTAGTTGTATGTATTAATGTACTACAGTGTTATGTTCTCACACATATGTGTTCACGGATCAGACCCAGCCCATCACCAAGCTGCCCTTTCTAAATCTCTAAAAATCACTAGTCTGTATTCAGAAGAACTTCAGTGCTCTTTACTATTCAAGGGTGTGGATTCTGGTTCAAGCTTTGCTGATAACCTGTTCGACATGAGGTGAGTTATCTTATCTCTCTGGACCCAGATTTCTTTTTTTGGTAAAAATGAGTATTGATGAGGTTTTTACCCAATCCCAAATATGAGGAACTTGGTATACGCATGTATATAGGAGACCTTGGGGTACATGGTAGCAAATGAGCACCTAGCTGTAGATGGCACTCTAGTTCTTGCCTAGCCCCACCCTCTTGTGTGGATTTAATATTTAATAAAATATTCTTTCAACAACAACAGCAAAACATACTTAACTTTTTTTTTCTGATCATATCTCAAATTAATTGGAGAACAGTGCTTCTTTTGAAAAAAATGGCAGCCAAGAAGTCTATATGGGCCTGACCTAGGAACACTGCATATGTGTGACAATTGTGTAATTTGGCCTACGTGAGCAACTCCTAGCAACAGGAGCAGGGCATTCCCCTGCTTTTGGGAACCTATTCCTCATACTGGGTTTCCTCGCCCAGCCTTAATACAGTGGGAGGAGCTCATTGTTATATCATACTTTGTTGATACCCATGGGAGGCCTGCCCCCTTCTGAACAGAAACCAAGGAGTAGTAGAATGGAGAGGAGGGCAGAAAGGAGTTAGGGGGAGAGAATGTGAGGAGAGAAGGGAGGAGGAACTTCAGAAGTGTTGCAAAATAGATGAATAAATTTAATTAACAAAATATGACATCTAGCCACATCTCAAAGTGTGCAGGCCTTGTGTTTGGGAAATGCTGGTAGAAACAGATTCCCGAGCTTGCTTTCTCCATCTCCACTAACTACCCTTCCAATAAAAGATATGGTGTCTCAGTTACTATCCTACCGCTATGAAGAGATGCCATGACCAAGGCAACTTGAAGAGAAAGAATTTAATTTGAGGCTCCCACTTCCAAAGGGTTAGAATCTATGATCATCAGAAGGAAAGCAAGGCAGGCAGGCATGGCGCTGGATGAGGAGCTGAAAGCTTATATCTGATCCACAATAATGATGCCAAAAGAGGGGGGGGTCACTAACTGAGAAAGAGTGGGCTTTTGAAACTTCAAAACCCACCCCTGTGACACACCTCCTCCAACAAGCCTACACCTCCTAATGGTTCCCAAATGGTTCCAGCAACTGGGGGCAAAGCATTCAAATACATGAGTTTATGGGGGCCATTTCCATCCCAACCACCACAGATGGGGCTAGAGAGCATAAAGGACTACAGTAACTCCCAAGAACTAGATCCGTCAGGAAATAATATTAGGAGGGATCCATTTGTCCTGGAAGTCCCCATCATCTTGCACACCTCATTTCTACGTCAGTGGGATATAGCAAAGATGCATTCCATCTCAGAAGACAAGACATGAACTAGATGTCCTTTATCTAAATAAGCTGTCTCCTAAGAGAAGATGTGTCCAATGGAGGAAAAATAGACAACCCATAGAGCTGGGCTTGAGAGATCATCATGGTCAGAGATTTTCCATCAGCACTAGGTCTCCCCCACCTTACATCTAACTGGTGGATTGTAATACAAACGCAGACTCCTGGATGCAAGGGAGTTTGAGAAATATAGCTACCTGTAAATCCTTCAGTAGCCACTGTGAGGCTGGGGTAAGTTGGGCACACCAAGTGTGGGTCCTCTCAGAACCCCACAATATTTAGGAGACCATCTTAAAGGGCACACTAGTTGATGAAGGCAGCTTTCTGAGGCCTGAAACTCAACTCTAGCTGCCCTATGACTCAGCAAGCAACCGTGCTCAAAACCAACAGCCACTTTGTCCTTAGAGTCACAGGGCTGAGAATCAAAACATGGTTGACCTCAACCACAAGCATATCAGCCAAATATGAGATACCGCAGTGAAAGGAGTTTTGAGACAGAATTTTTAATGTGCACACCCTCTGTCTCCACAGTAAGTCCTTACTTTGATGACATGAAAGTTAAACACGAGAAGTTCCCTAATTAAAATATGGGGTGAAAGCTACCTCTGAATGTCTCACCTTTGGTGATATTACAGGTTGATTACCATCTGTATTTCCTTTGAAAAGAAGAACTCAATTTTCCAATTCTTAGCCCCAGAAACCTTCACACACCTTCCCTGCCCCTTCGAAGCCTGTGGCTTCACAGCTCTGCTCTCAGATAAAAGGAAAACAAACAAAGCTCCTTTGTCTTAAGACTAGAGTTTCCATCCTCGCTGCTCATCAGCTATGGATAACTTCCGGTTGTACCGATGCCAGAGCCTCCTACCCAGAAACCTGGCTCATTCCATGTTGGCTGGGACCCAGAGAGACAAACTATTCCAAAGCTCTCATGAGTTGAGAAACACTTTTTCAAAAGAGGTCATGGAAGGTGTGAGAGGAACTCACCTTGCCCATACCCACTGAAGGTTTCTATGAACCAGGTTATAGCTCTGTCTTCTTAGTGGTAAGCATCAACGTAGCCAGACTCAGTGCGGCTCTTACCATAAACAAGAAACTCATACAAAAGCCTGCGGTAATTTGATGTCAACTCAATATTGTGGTTCTGGTTCACTTCTGGCTCTTCTCTGGTTCCCCGAATCCCATGCCTGTTCTGGCGGCTTACTCAATTATATTCATTTTGCTTACCACCCAGATCTAGTGTCCTGTTTCTCATCAAATCCTCCAGCACTTACCTGAGAACACTGAATAATGACCTTCCATTAGACTCCCTGAAGTCTTAACCCTATAATTCTGCAACTAAGGCCTTAGAAACGTTTTTCTGAGTCTCAATTTCTCTGCTGGATAGAGATGACAGCACCTATTCATATCAGTTTTGTGTTTGGTACACTATAAATATCCAATAAATGTTCCCTGCACCTCCTTGTTGACCTTGAGCCCTGTGTGTCTATTGTTCGTGTCTCCCAAATATAAGGATTCGAAGAGTGGAGAGTATTTGTTCTGTAGGTATTTACTGAATTTGAGTGAATAACGGGACTTGGACAGAGATATTGACTATGGGATTATCTGTCCACCCTTGCTTTCTCTGCAACAACCACTCCGCCTATGATTGCAGAGACTGCAGCGAGGCCCAGACGGCAAAGGCTGAGGTAGGATCCTTAGGTCAGGTACGAGAGTGAGACAGGTCGCACAGCAGTCCCCTCAGAGCTTCAATCCCGCATAGTCATATAAACTCTTATTGACTGCCTGCTGTCTATAATGCCTGCGGAATATAAGGAAGAAGACTACAGCTTCCTGGCCTCAAAAAGGCAGACAGGCAGATAAGCAGGTCAGGGCCCCACAATATGAAAAGGCAGCTTCAGGTTATACTTGCACAAAAGAAGGGCACACATTTAACTCCAAGGAGCGCGGAGGAGGGGCGTCAGAAATACCTCCCTTGATGTAGGGAAGTCTGTTTTGAGTTTTAAAGCAAAACTAGGGATTGTCCAGAGGCACACGAAGATTTCCCAGCTGAACAAAATGGCATGCACAAAGGCATCAGAGCAAGAAAGGACGGAGGAACTGCAAACAGTTTGGCAAATACCTAAACCCAGACGTTCCAGTCGGGCTTGCAGAGGGAAGAAGGCTGGAGCAGGTCATAAGGGATTCATAATAAACCATCTCCTTGAGGTGCGAGACCACTTTGTGTTTGAGGTCAGAGGCAAATATTTCAAATTCTTCCGAGTGCAACAGAGCCAGCAGTGAATTTCGCTGGGAGCACATTACAACATCCAGCCCTCCTCTGTGCTCTCCCTGGACACCACGAACACCAGCTTCAACATCTCAAAGGCCTCCACATGCTGGACCCATTAGGCTTTGCGTGCTCCTCCGTCTGAGTCATCCCCACTCTGCCTCTGGTGACTGATCCCAGAGGAGTTCTCCGCTAATGGAGCTGGAGATGACTCATTCATAACAAGGGACTTGAAACTCGAAAACTCAGCAACAATACCTTGGAAGGAAGACTCCGGGTTCAAATTGCCCAGTTTGTTGTCCGGGGGAGCCAGTGGGAGTGAGGACGGAATGGGTGACTCTCAGACCAAGGGTAGAAGCGGGGACTCTGAGCTTTCCCAAGGAGCTAGAAACGACAGCATCCACCACATGCCATTTCTTGTTTGAACACCAGCTGGTAGCAAGAGCTGAAAAGTGACATTCAAACATTTTTATTTGGCACACCTCATTTTATTTATAACATTGGATGCAATATTGAAATGCAAGGAACTTTTGCATCAAATCCTACATTTCTGGATCCTGTTAAAGACTGGAAAGATCTGCCAGTCGTTTGTTACAAGTTAAGAACGGGAGTTCCTAATACAAGCTGTACACCCCAGGTTCCAACATGGCCCGACTGTTTTACATACTGGTATCTATTACCTGTATTACTTTGGTTGATTGAACTTTGACCCCTGCTGGCATCTGAGTCTGCAATCCTAATACAGAAGCTATGCTAAAGGCTATATAGTCTGATGAGAGATTTCAGTAACGGAAAGCTGGACTTTAAGATCTCATCCCTGGCAAATTTTATCTCCTTGATGCCCAAGGATTCTTTATAATATAATGTGATATAATATAATATAATGATAAGAAGGCACGGAAAAGCTGGGTGGTGGTGATGCAAGCCTTTAATCACAGCACTCGGGAGGCAGAGGCAGGTGGATCTCTGTGAATTCGAGGCCAGCCTGGTCTACAAGAGTTAGTTCCAGGATAGGCTCCAAAGCTACAGAGAAACCCTGTCTTAAAAAAAAAAAAAACAACCAAAAACATAAAAACTTAAAAAAGCTTCAATTGCCAACCACTTTTCTTCCTCTCTATGTAGAATGCCTAAGAGATGAGTTGAGGCTGTGATGCAGTTGCTGGTTTTCTTGTTTCCCATCACGGTCAGACACTAGAACGCATTGCTCAATGCAGGCAGGATGAGTGGAATGATGTTGCTGCGCCAAACCTATTTTTTTTAATTATTTTATTACATCTTTAAAATTTATTTTACATACCAACCACAGTTTCCCCTCCCTTCTCTCCTCTCATTTCCACTCCCCACCCCACCCACTCCTCAGAAAAGGTAAGGCCTACCATGGGAGTCAACAAAGCATAGCATATCAAGCTGAGGCAGGAACAAGCTCTTCTCCCCTGCATCAAGGCTGAGTAAGGCATCCTACCATAGGGAATGGGTGCCAAAAACCAGCTCATGCACCAGGGACAGATACTGGTCCCAGTGCTAGGGGCCCCACAAACAGACCAAGCTACACAACTGTCACCCATATGTAGAGGGCCTAGGTCAGTTCCATTCAGGCTCCCTAGCTGTTGGCCTAGAGTTCGTGAGCTTCCAGGAGCTCGGATCAGCTGTCTCTGTGGGTTTCCCTGTCATGCTCTTGACCCAGCCCCCTTGCTCATATAATCCCTCCTGCCTCTCTTTGACTGGACTCTCAAGCTTGGCCCAGTGCTTGGCTGTGGATCTCTGCATTTGCTTCCCTCAAATACAGGATGAAAGTTCTATGATGACAATTAGGATATTCATCAATCTGATTGCAGGAGAAGGCCACTTCAGGAACCCTCTCCACTATTGCTAGGAGTCTGAGCTGGGGTCATCCTTGCGTATTTCTAGGAGTTTCCCTGGCACCAGGTTTGTCCCTAACTCCTAATGGTGCCCTTTATTAAGATTTTTTTTTGTTGCTCTCTCCCTCCATCCCTTCCTAATCCCTCATGTTCCTATCCCCCATCCCATCTACCGTCTACCCCCAGTTTATCCAGGAGACCTATCTGTTTCCCCTTCCCAGGGCGGTCCATGCATCCCTCTTAGGGTTCTTCTTATGACCTAGTTTCTCTAGGGCCGTGTATTGTAGCCTGGTTATCCTTTGCTTTACATCTAATATCTAATACATATCTTTACATGTAATAAACCTATTTTCAGGAATTTGAAGCTCTGGACACTTCCTGGAATGCTTTGATCTTTTCCTTATCTATTATGTTTCAGATGCCCCTCCCTTCCTCCTGCATGCGTCAGTTTGCTCTTCCAACAGACGTTCCCCCGGCTTCCCCAGGCTGGAAGGATCAGCCTTCTCATCTCTATTCTAAATTAGCCAATTTACTGTTGTTATATAACTCTGCGAGTCTTTGTTTACTCCCTGAGAAACCTAGTATCTGCTTCATAAAAATCGCTCTGTGAATTGTGCCTGGAACATAGTGCAAAAAGATCGGTGCCAATATAAATGTCATAACATGCTTGAGTGTTTGAAATGCTGTGCTTATATCCTCACAACACTACTGAAAAGAAGATGCTGACGTTAAATTTCCGTTTTATAGATACAAAAGTTGATGCGCAGAAAGGTCGAGTAACTTAGGTCACATAGTTGGCACATTTAATAAGGCTCCAAACCAGTGCAGCTGGACCAAGTGACTCTAACAGCTGATGTCACTGACCCTTTTTAAGTGAGGTCCAAGTATACAACAGCACCCTCTGTGTTAAGGAATATAAGTTCTCTCCAGGGCTATTTGTATTTTCAATCCTATGTAGCCTGATTAAATTCTACTCATGGTTGAAGTATGGTTTGACTGTTAAAACAGAAAGACAGTAGAGGGAACTCTCCAGTCATATAAATAAAACCTTGGAGGTGGAGGTCCTTTGTCTTTATTCCCCCGTATTGATGCAGGGAATTCTTCAAGGAAAGAACTGTTTTTTTAAAAAACACTGTTGTATTAGCAGATCCCACTTGAGAACTCTCCGCCTTCTATAAGCTCACAAATCCAGTCCAGACACAACACATTCCTGCAGCCACCAAACTACCAGGGTGCAGGGTGTTTTCTCTTGTCACCTTTGTAGGAAATTCTTGAGTCTAACAATTTACTTACATAGTCGGCATGCAGGAGATGTTCTCACAGTTGTCCTTGTACTATCTCTTCTGCAGAGTCTCTAACAGCTGTCCCCAGTCTGTCTCCACTGCAGAGTCTCTAACAGCTGTCCCCAGTCTGTCTCCACTGCAGGTTCTCTAACAGCTGTCCCCAGTCTGTCTCCACTGCAGGTTCTCTAACAGCTGTCCCCAGTCTCTCTCCACTGCAGGTTCTCTAACAGCTGTCCCCAGTCTGTCTCCACTGCAGGTTCTCTAAAAGCTGTCCCCAGTCTCTCTCCACTGCAGAGTCTCTAACAGCTGTCCCGGTCTGTCTCCACTGCAGGTTCTCTAACAGCTGTCCCCAGTCTGTCTCCACTGCAGAGTCTCTAACAGCTGTCCCCAGTCTGTCTCCACTGCAGGTTCTCTAACAGCTGTCCCCAGTCTGTCTCCACTGCAGAGTCTCTAACAGCTGTCCCCAGTCTCTCTCCACTGCAGAGTCTCTAACAGCTGTCCCGGTCTGTCTCCACTGCAGAGTCTCTAACAGCTGTCCCGGTCTGTCTCCACTGCAGAGTCTCTAACAGCTGTCCCCAGTCTGTCTCCACTGCAGAGTCTCTAGCAGCTGTCCCGGTCTGTCTCCACTGCAGAGTCTCTAACAGCTGTCCCCAGTCTGTCTCCACTGCAGAGTCTCTAACAGCTGTCCCCAGTCTGTCTCCACTGCAGGTTCTCTAACAGCTGTCCCCAGTCTGTCTCCACTGCAGGTTCTCTAACAGCTGTCCCCAGTCTGTCTTGACTGCAGGTTCTCTAACAGCTGCCCTTAGTCTATCCATGTGAAAAATGAAGGTCAGTAAAAGATTACAGTGTCCATTGGTATGTTTCTGTAAACCATGCCCAATCTACTAGTTTTACCTGCCCAGTGTTCCACGAGCCATGATGTTTGACAAGTGGCATCTGGGGCTGGAGTAATCCATCTATTTGCCAAGACTTTGCCTCCATGACTTCGTTCTTGAGTTTCCTCCAGAACTCATGTGCTTGTTAAAATAACCATGGAGAAAAGAGGGAATAACAAAACAAGAGATGTGAAGGAATTATAAACCTAACACAGGACTGTGAAGAATCAAGTACAGCAGCATGCTATCTTTTCATAACGGTACCATTTGTGCGGAGAGCCTCGCTCAGTCCCATGCAGGCTCTCTGGTTGGTGGTTCAGTCTCTGTGAGCCCCAAGTTAAGGTTAGTTAATTCTGTGAGTTTTCTTGTGGTGTCCTCGGCCTATCTGACTCCCACAATCCTTCCTTCCCGTTTTCCACAGGATTTGTCGAGGTCTGCCTAATGTTTGGCTATTGATCTCTGCATCTGTTTCCTTAAGTTGCAGGATGAAATCTCTTATATGACAACTGGGCTAGATATGAACTCAGCTGAATATCATTAAGAATCATTTCATTGACCTTTTCTGCCAGTCATGTGATCAGGCTGGAAAAATGAATTAACTTGTTAATTAATTAAAATGAGTATACTTGCAATTTAGAGGTGGTGAATATCAGAATTAGTATTGCAGAAAAGCAAATCAGCAGTAAAGACATGAAATATTAGACTGGTGCATGGGAAAAAGAAAAATAGAGGTGTGGGGTGGGTGAGAGATGGGTGTGGCTGCTAAAAAGACGTCACAGGGAGCCTTTGCAGTGACAGAATTGTGTGTCTTGACTGTGGTGCGTACACAGACCAATGGATGTAAGTACATTACACAAAACTAAGCACACGCACTGAATGGCACAGATGTCCAATGAGTCAAACTGGGAAATCGAAGTAAGATTGGTGGGCTATGTAAGGTTCAATATTCTGCTTGTGAAGTTGTACCCTAATTTCCTTTTACAAGATATTGCCACAGGAGAAAACTGAGCAGGATACACACAGGATCTCTCTACTGCGCCTTACAGCTGTGCCTGCATCCACACGGACTGCAAATGAAAAGTTCAGTTAGGATAACAAGAACAAAGCCATAGGAACACAAAGCAGGAAGGAGCGACAAGAGAATAGGGGCTCACAACAAACACAGAAATGGTGTTATTAAATTGACTCGATGTGATGATCAAAGGTGAGAAGAGATTAGAGTGCTTCTGTGTGGGGGAAAATGCCAATATTCATGGATTGAAAAGAGTTGCTAAAGTTTAGGCAGAATGAAGGAAATTGATTCTTGGACATGTTGTGTCAAGGCTTTCTATATAGGGATTGCTATAAAAAGGATGGCCCTGTGAGGTAGCCAAGGAGAGCTTTGAAAGCATCCCTGGGGAACACAGTGGCAATGCACTGGTCAGTGGCATTGATGAAAACATCCTTTCTGACACTTGTTTTGGAATTCTTTCCATATTGAAACCATGGACTCTTGACATCCCTAAATACCATGTAGAAACAGAGAGATTGTATGGGGAAAGTAGACCGGAAGGGAAACTGGGTTACTTAGATTACCCATTTGAATGATTCCCTGCCATCCATAAATTTGCTGAAGATACGAATGTAACCTTTGTGGTTCCTAGTCAGATGTGAGTCCAGACACAAAGCAAACTCAATCATCTCAGTACAGTTGCTTAGAATCACTGCTGGTCAAATGCAGTCGATGGGCGTTTGTGGACCTTCTTGTGCAGCAAGGCCCTTTGAATACACAAAAACGCTATCAATTGTGATTCCAAACCTGAGATTCCTATTAAGGAGGAATACATGTACTAATAAGAGATAGGAGATACATGTAGCTCAAACACTTCAATGCGCTCTATAAATTATAGATCCTCAAAAGGCAGAACCCTTGACGTCATGTTTGTGTGACTCAGTAACTATGCCGATCGCTTACTATTTTTCAAGTTGTGTATCAAATTGTACAGCTGCCATGAATTCTTCTCTAAACACATCCATCGTTTATCCATTCAGCAAGTATGAATTGTCATCCATGTATGGGGCTCTGTGCTAATTGTGATACAATGAGGACAAAACCATGCAGGAATCTCTTCTCAAGGAGCTTTAAGTCTAATGGAGCAAATGAACAGTAACCAAATGATGGAACAGATCTGGAACCGGATCCTGAGAGCAAAAGCTGCAAAGAAAAGAATTCATGGTGCTTTGAAACAACTTAAGGGATGGATCTGACCTCGTCAGAGAATTCTGAACTCTTTCTCCAAGCAACGGACATTCGTTGGAAGGGTACTCCAGGAGGGGAACAGTATGGCAGAATGGCTGTGGCGGGAGAAGCCTATAGTGAGAGGGGACCTATGTGGGGAGAGCCAGGAATGTGGTGCGACACGAAGGTGGAGACTGAGAAGAACGAGTACTCGTCCAATCTTGGAGGGATTTTTTTTTTTTTTTTTTGGTTTTTCGAGACAGGGTTTCTCTGTGGCTTTGGAGCCTGTCCTGGAACTAGCTCTGTAGACCAGACTGGTCTCGAACCCACAGAGATCCGCCTGCCTCTGCCTCCCGAGTGCTGGGATTAAAGGCGTGCGCCACCACCGCCCGGCATCTTGGAGGGATTTTTGCCGTTACCTGAAAAGCAAGGAGACGCCTCTGGAAGGATTCAGGCTACGACTGAGAGTTCCAAGACAGGTCCATTTCCTACCCACTCTCTTTCTCGTCTGTGGTGTCAAAGTGATGAGTGTGAACTTTATCATTAGAGTCTATCATGTGATGCTTATTGTGATACCAAATGACAATGTCTCCTCTTCAAAACTAGATGGCCAATTCCTTGGGCTGATTCTTAAACTCAATTTTATTGGGTTTAAGACTCTTAGGGTAAAATGTATTCCTACTGTTAAATTCCACTATGAAAGGGAAAATGCTGCCAACTGGACCTGCCACGAATGCTAAGTAGCATCCCTAGTTCAGAGATTGAACAGTGTGAAATGATGTGCTTCCTAACCTGATGGGATATTGTACATCTTTGATATTCTTACAGCATCTGGTGCAGTGCTTTTCATACATACATAGTGAGAAAAGCACTAGGCTCCATGAGATCCAGCACATCTATTGGTTCTACTATGTCCCTGGGGACAAGAATAAGTTAATTTTGGGTCCCTGGTTCCATCCCTTAGGTAAGTGGTGATGTGATCACTGAAGTTCTTCTCGGTCTTGTATCTTCTTTCTGCAACAGCTCCTATCGATAGCTCTAGTAAGATGTCTTTCAGGCCCTGGAGAGGTTCCTCAGAATGACGTCCTGGTAGAGCGCTGTGGGGTTTCACTGTTAATCTCCAGGTGGAAGGCAGTGGAGAATGTGCTTTGAAGTCACACAGCCCTGAATTTGAACAAAATGAGGTCTGAAGAAAATCTACAAGCTAGTGACAGTTTGTGTGGGTTCAACACTAAGAGAGAATGAGGCAAGGGCTGCTGTGTTATGCTTTGAATGTGAAATGATCCCTACGGGTTCATGTGTTTGGACATTTGATTCCCAATGGTTGTACTATTTTGGAAGGAGTGGGACCTTTAAGACGTGGAGCCTTGCTGGAGTAAGTATACTACTGGGAGGGGGCAGGCCTGGAGGGTTGATAGCCAGGCCCTACTTTCTATTCACCCTCTGCTTCCTGACTCCAGAGACAACATGACCAGTCACCTCCCATGCCTTCTCCACTCTAAGGAGCTCTGTCACCTCACACTGTAAGCCAGAATAAACCTTTTCTATTTTAAGTTGTCAGGTGTTCAGGCTCAACAATGAGAAAACAAGAAGAAAGCACCCAGGAAACTGTGAATCAGACCTGATGTAGGAAGAAGTCTCTAGGCCCAGAGAGATGACCGAGCTGGTAAAATGCTAGCGCTGCGCAGCATGCAAACCTGACAAGTCCAGATGTGGTAGCACACATCTGTAATCCCCAAGCTATGGCGAGATGAGAAGTTGAGATGTCAAGGTCCCTGGAGCTCTGGCCCAGCCATCCTGGTATAGCCTGATAAACAATGGAAGAACAAACCCAAACAAGGTGGAAGACACATCCACTGGCGTGCCCACACATGAACATGCATATGTATGCGCACATGGAAACAGATTTTTTTTTTAAAAAAGGGGGACTTTATTTGAACAAGGTGGTATGCACCTGTAGTCCCAGCTACTTGGGAAACTGAGGCAGAAGGATCATTTGAGCATAGACCAACCTGATCAACATACTATGAATAATTAAAACAAAATTTTTTCAATGAAGTTAAAATGACATGCTTAGGGTGGGCCTCACTACAGTGTGCTGTTGGGAAAAGGGGGATATTGGACATAGAGACAGACATAAGCAGAGGAAATATTTTTTTTCTGTAAACTTAGGATAGCCTAAGGCCCCAAGAAGCTTCCAGAGAAGCTTGGAACATCTTGCTTTCACAGGCCTCTGAGGGATTCAATCCTGCTGATACCTCAATATGGGCTTCTAGACATCAGAAATGGGAGACCATGAATTTCTGTGCCCAGTGTGTAGCATTTTTGTTTCTGTGTCCCATCGTGCTACGATGCTGTGCCTTCCACCAGCATACGCTGTTACCTGGACAACTGCTTCCTTCTAATCCTCCTCTGCTTCTGAGAGAATAACAGATCATCATGACCAAGAGTCAGAAACATGAGAAACTGTTAAAAGGGCAGGATCCTCGACCCAACCATGTCCCAATCTACTATCTGCACCAGACAATTGGTGCTTGCTACTCTGTCCCGAAGCATCCGGCATCCCATTCCACCTCTCCAGGCGCCTTCTTCTGCCCTCCAAGCACTGTTAGCTGGGCCTCAATGCCACTTGGCATCCTTCCTCTCGTTAGCAGGCATTTTATAAACTAGGATTGGACCAGCCCTTGACTGAGGTTGGAGATGGCTCTGCTGTTAAGAGCAGCTTCACTGTAGCCTTGGTTCTAAGCATGCATCCAGAGCACTTCTCCCTGCACATCAACACACCTGGCAACACCAATCAAATTTTTGCAAACAGCTCCATCCCAATTCCAGATATGCTGTGATTTAGTGTTTCTGCTTTGCATAAAGTTTTCTGCTCTTATAGAAACATAATGTTTTAATTATGGAATACAGGCTTGAAATATTTTCTTATCATCATCCTCAGTATCCAAGCAACAGATTAGTGTGTCTTTGCATTGGGAAGGTTTAGAATGTTTGATTTTTTAAAATTATTGAGGGCCAATAAGATGGCTCAGGGAGGAAAGGTGTTTGCCACTAAACCTGAGTTCAATTCCCAGAACTCACATAACCCTGTAACTTGTCCTCTGGCCTCCACATGCAATGGCGTGTGTGTGTGTGTGTGTGTGTGTGTGTGTGTGTGTGTGTGTGTGCGCGTGCTCGTGCGCGTGTGTGCATGTGCATATGTGCCCTCATGTATGCACAAATACACATAGATTTTTTTTTAAATTGAGTTGCTAATTTGAGCTTTATTTATTTATTTTTTTGGTTTTTTTTTTCGAGACAGGGTTTCTCTGTGGTTGAGCTTTATTTTAAGAAAAATAATCACTGAATGAATTTTGCCTTGAGATTAGAACAGAATTTCTAACAAATGTGAAATTATGTGAAGAGACGTTTTCAGCATTGATAATCAAAAAAGTGAAAATGTCAATTAATTCTAGAAAACAAAACATTCAAGATGCTCTATGTAGGTTAAATCCTATCTTGTGGTATGAAATATTCATCCAAGACTTAAGTCTTTATGTGAAAATAAAGACATTCATCTCATTCATATACAAATTAATTCTAGCCCTTAATGAGTGGTATCATTTCATACACACATAAATACCAAATAATTCTTTTAAAATATATTGCATTATGATTCATCATCAGTAAATGTTTGATGTATATACATTTTATATGCTTTACATACCTGAGGGCTGCTCTTAAAGAAAAATCACGAGTCAAGTATAGAAAACAGACTTCAGTATGTCTCCACTGTCATCTCTCAGCATGTGAGTCCCAGGGGAGTGTATCTTTGGATCGGACCGTGTTAGAGTGTGAAAGGGGTTATGGTTTATTATGAATCCCCAGTCTAATCACCAGGGACCAGCCCGTTTGTAGACTGAAGCTCTCTGGAGACACCCAGCCTTAATCCCATCCATTTAGAAACCTCACTGTTTTACAAATGGTTGTTCCCCATGACAAGTCTCTACCCTAAGCTGCCCTTTGTGTCTCAGTGCTACACAGATGGAGGATTCTTCCCAGCTATGACACACTGGTCCTGGGATTTCATTCTTGTTACATAGTCCCTTCACTGCCCCATTTCTCTTCTAGCCCCCTCTCTTCTGTTTCCAAAACTTTTCACGTCATGTATATGCTTTTAAGAGTGTCCCAAAGTGAGAGCAGCTTGAAATTTAAATTTTGTGCCAATGCCCAGTGTGACAGAATAGCAGATAGTTATACATTGCTAAGTGTAAGGGGACATATTCTGAGGAAAGTGTCCTTAGGCTATGTCATCATTCTGTGACGATCACAAAGGGAGCTCACATACACTGAGATAGTTACCAGTGTTAGGTGATGCAATCTCCTAAGGCTGTTGTCTTCTATGCAGCCCACTTTTGACTGAAATATCAAGGCATGTGACTGTCATGGTAACAATTACTGCATTAAATGAGAAATTGGTGTACATGCGTGCATGTGTGTGTATGTGTGTGTTGATGCCTTTTGTTTTTCTATTCTGCACGATAAGCCTGGTACATAAGCAAGAAAGACATAATGATACAATGAAGACTGAGCTCACATAGATATAGAAACTTTCCCAAGGTTAAATAGGAAAATACAGAGCAAGGCATTATACCCAGAGAGAGCCTAGTAACCCGGGATTTGAATCAGTCTGCTAAACTGTTAGGTAGACAGCAAGCTGGGATTGGTGTGGTATACACATGTAATCTAATCTAGCAACCGGGAGGCAGAGGCAGGAGAAATGACAGCTCCATGCTAGCCTCAGCTACACAATAAAACCCTGTCTAAAAAATTAGAAAATAATAAAACAAATAAAGCTGAAACCATCTCCCCATGAACAACAAGGCTCTACCTAAGGGTTTCTGAAGGATCCAAGGCTTGGCTTGAGGCCCAAGAATTTTTATTTTGAAGTTCTCAAGGTCAGCTTCTGAAATACGTTGTCTCGGTGCCCAGCGGATGCAATAATGCCAAACGAGCTCGGGCTTCTCCTCGCTGTTCACTGAGGGAAAATATTTTTCTGTGACTTAATACAATGCTTCGCAGCCTTGACTGCACCTTGGAAGCACCTGGGAAGGTTTAAAACATCATCACTGAGTCTGATTTAATTGGGGTGAGCGGCTGGCTGAACACGGTGTGTTTTACAGGTTCCTGGGGGTGATTCTGATGTGCAGTTGGAGCCGAGAACCGCTTCGTCAACACTGCCAACTCCCTGGCTGTGGGAAGCTCTGTCTTCAATCCTCCCCCCTTCCCCAAGTTTAATGCTGGTGTTTATTACACTTCGGTGAGTACTGAGCAAATTAATACACTCAAAACATTTAAAAATGCGTCCAGTCTCTAGCGAATGTGACAGGAGCGCTGGTCTTTGTCATCCTTGTTGCACAGTTGTAGGTTTCTCCTCTGTTTTTCATTTTTCTCAGCATGTTCTTATTATCATGGCCTCTTTTACGTGTGGGTGAGATTGTAGTTTTTTTTTTTTTTCTAGCATGGCCTACCTTAAAGCCCCAAATTAACTTGGGCCATCTGGCCATCTTTAGCCCAGTGCCCATGTATTTCCCTTTCTTGCCCTGCTTGAGGCTGTTACGCTTTTTTTAGATTGTTTATTACAAGGAGCCCTGTCCTATGAGTCACATGATATTCTTCTTTGGAAGCGAAATTCCAAAACACCCTGCTGAAAAGGCTGAAAATCGATCAGCTCATCAGGGTGAGTTTTCTTTTCAGAGTCCCAATTCTCTTCTTTTCTACTCTAGATCTCTATGCCAGGGCTCTGGCCTTTTGAAATTAATTTTGGATATCATGACTGTGAAATTGTATTAGGTTTTAATATCAGAAAGGCTAAGTCCTCCAACAATTTTCTGTCTTACTATAGTTTTGGTGACTTGGGTTTCTTTATACGGCTGCAAGAATTTTAGAACCAGCTTGTCAATTTCTGAAAAGACACAACTAGCATTTTAATGGTGTTTGCATTGAACCAGCGGATCAATCTGAGCAATCAGTAAATACATTTCTCTAATTATCTCAAAACTTTCATGTCACGAAGGTTATCAGAATCTCAAAAGCTGCATGGAAGTCTAGACTCCCCCACTCTCCCACTCGCTCCTTCCTCTCACCTTGTTTAGTCATTTCATAGCCAAATCCAGCTACCTCCACCACCCGACTTTACATTCCCCTAGTAAAAAGCATTAGAAACATTGTACAAGGATTTCAAAATTAAATTCCATGGCTGTTTCCTGATTGGTTCCATTTGAACCATTTAACTATGGACGTTAGACCAGACAGCATGGCAGACCATACCCGTACACGCTTGTCTACCGATGGACCAGATGAATATCCTTTGAGAAGTATATAGGTTAGTGAGAAAGACGTGATAGAACATCAGTTATGATATCTACTTCTTCCTGTAACTTATGACTTCAAACCTATTTTTTTTTTGCACACTTTGATGAGCCCGCACCCAGCCATCCACCCACACCTTTAAAATGAGCTTTGGATTCTCGTATAAAACTACCAACTGCAAGAATTCACTTAAAAACCCTGAAGAACCAATTCTCAGCATGTCAAAGGCTGAACTCATCATCTCATTCCGTAAGCTTGGCTCTTCCTCTCGGTTCCTTGTCCGTGGTGAAGGAACCTTTGTCGACACAATGAGCCAAATGACTAAATGTGAGAATTGCCCTAGAGCCTTCCCTCCACCAAAATCTTGTTGTTACCATCTCATCCCCCTGCCACTGAAGTCACGCTCATAAAGTTTCCTACAGTGGCTTTCTTTCATACCAGTTGCTTCTGTCCCTTTTGTTCTGCTTCCACAACTGACCCCTGCTTTAGTCAGGCTTCGCCCCTGACAACTTTTACCCCTGCCACAGCCTTCCTATTGGTCTCTTTGGGTTTTGGAAGGATCCTTTGCTGATTTATACTCACAACTCTGGAGAGTTCTTTCTTTCTTTTTTTATTATTATAATTATTTTTTTGAATTTATTTATTTATTAAGGATTTCTGCCTCCTCCCCGCAACCGCTTCCCATTTTCCTCCCCCTCCCCCGATCAAGTCCCCCTCCCTCATCTGCTCCAAGAGCAATCAGGGTTCCCTGACCTGTGGGAAGCCCAAGGACCGCCCACCTCTATCCAGGTCTCGTAAGGTGAGCATCCAAACTGCCTAGGCTCCCCCAAAACCAGTACGTGCAGTAGGATCAAAAACCAACTGCGACTGTTCTTGAGTTCTCAGTATTCCTCATTGAAGAGGAACATGGGATGTACTCACTCATATTTGGTTTCTAGCCATAAATAAAGAACATTGAGCTTATAATTCATGTTCCTAGAGAAGCTAAATAAGAAGGTGAATCCAAAGACAAACACATAGGCATCCTCATGAATATTAACCTTCATCAGGCGATGAAAGGAGACAGAGACCCACATGGGAGCACCGGACAGAAATCTCAAGGTCCAAATCAGGAGCAGAAGGAGACGGAGCACGAGCAAGGAACTCAGGACCACGAGGGGTGCACCCACACACTGAGGCAATGGGAATGTTCTATCGGGAACTCACCAAGGCCAGCTGGCCTAGGTCTGAAAAAGCATGGGTTAAATCCGGACTAGCTGAACATAGCGGACAATGAGGAATACTGGAAAGTTCTTTCTAAAACACAGTTGTGTTGATTTCTCATTGATGATGAGTCTTTGTAGAAATCACCATGGTTTTTACAATGAGTTCAAGTAACCATTAATTTTGTGCCTGGCTATCTGGCTGCTAACCTAAACTCTCCAGCCATGTCCCGCCCTGTCCCACAGACAGTTTATTATATGGTCCTCCAGAGGTATTTACAGTTTATGAAATTTGACAGGCTATTTCCTGCTCTTGAGCCCTCTCTTCCTCGGCTATTCTCACTGTCTGGATTGCTTTTCTCCTTCTCATCAGTCTTTTTCTCCCAACCAATATCTGGTACCTCTTGAAAACTCAATCCAAACACTATCTCTCCTCACATATTTCCTAGGGAATGCATGTAACTTGATTGTGTGGCTCCAGAACTCAGCTTAGTGCCTGGTGTGAAATACGAGCTCAATCTGTGTTCAGAATGTACATACATTGAAATCCCACAGTCAGGACTTTGGGAGAAAGTGCCTGGGTGGATTGCAGCCACAGTTTGCAGATACTCTGTGCAGAGACAGCCCCTCTATTTCGCCATCATTATGTAATTCCCCGCAGACTTCCCTGGTTGTTTCTCTCAGCTCAGTGTGTCTCAGTGCACTGACCACAGCCAGAAAGGAATGAACCACATGGTCCCTAGGGTCATCTCCGCTGCTGGACCCTGCTGCAGACAAAAGGGAACATGGGAGAATATGGGAGGGTAAAGGCTGACTCTGTGGCTAGCACACAGTATGAAGAGGATTCCTTGTGTGATAAAGGAGAAGTCGCAATCAGATGTGAATCTCTTAGCGTTTAGAGTTCCAGCCCTTGCTATAAGAAATTTGCTGATACTGGTAACCCACACTAGTCAATTTCCAGCCATCAAGCACACTTCTCAGTGTCTATTGTTCATGATTTCAAGGCTACATTTTATGTAACTCCTTACTTTCTGTTTCCCCTCTCTCAGATTTGTGTCAATAATCTTGTATGCAAGAAAAAACCAACCCACCCATATTTCTTGATGGGAAAGGTGCCACATATTAGGGTGTCTTAGTTACTTTTCTTGTTTTTGTGACCAAATATCTGCCAAGAAGCAATTTAACAGAAGTGCTTATTTAGGCTTAGAGTTAAGGGAGTTATGCCCCTATGTGGTGGAGAATCAGCTGGCCACATCATTCTGTAGTCAGGAAGCAAAGAGCCAACAGACGGTGGGGTGGGATACAACAACACAAGGCACACACCTACAGACTTCAGGGAGAGTCCACCTCGTAAACTTCCATAACCTCCCCAACTAGCACCCCATCTAGGGACCAAGTATTCAAACACAGGAGCCTGTGGGGGACATTTCACATTCCAACCACAGCACTGGAGAAAAATAAATATTCTGTTTTTTCTTAAGAAGACATAAATACAGAATTTATAAACTTTGCATTGTACATAAAGTAAAACAATTAATGACTGGAAGTTGACTGGAAAGCATATTAAAGGAAAGGAAATGTGCTGGCGAGTCACTGAGAACAAATCACACCAGATGACCCTGATTTCTTTCTCAGCCTTCTTTCCAGCCAGCCAATGGAATAATAACAATTCACATCTATCAGATATGTTATAATGCAGAGATCCTTTCAAACACATCGTCCCAGCAAAATAATACAACATCCTGGAGAGATAAAGGTCTTTTATGCTTGGTACCAAGATTCTTCTCTGAGTCTCTTCTCCATTTGTTTACCATATGCACAAATAGAAGATAATTTCATTCAATAAGTTACAAGGGATGTATTTATGTTGTCTTTTTTTGTATTTAACAAATAGATGATAAATTTAAGTATTCTCCCCCACGGATCATACAATAGATTTGTGAGAAACGGGAGTTTTTGTTCACTTGGGTTGTCATAGCCTAGCCTCCATTTCATCCATGGAGCTCTGGTTTTCTTTCTTTCTTTCTTTCTTTCTTTCTTTTTTTTTTTTTTTTTTTGGTTTTTCAAGACAGGGTTTCTCTGTAGCTTTTGGTACCTGTCCCGGAACTAGCACTTGTAGACCAGGCTGGCCTCGAACTCACAGAGATTCGCCTGCCTCTGCCTCCCAAGTGCTGGGATTAAAGGTATGTGCCACCACCGCCCAGCTGAGCTCTGGTTCTCTCTATCCTCTTCAGACATTTAATTAATTAGCTGAGCTCTGTGACTAACAACAGTAATAGGTAGGAGACATGCTGAATATCAAAATACTGGTTTATTTTTAAGGAACTAGACAAGAAAATGCATAAAAAATAATGGGGATGTTTTTGTCAGGGTTTAACTAAAAAGTATATAACACACACGGTGACTATGGTAAGAGCCCTGGGTTACATACTCATCCTTGGCTAAGGGAGCACGGAATGCATACAGGAGATGGATGCATTCATGAGCTCTGGGGTGACCATCATCTCCGTGTGTGCATCTCAGTACATCATACTGTATATTTTAAGCATATTCAACTCTTATTTGCCAGTTATACTCTATTATGTTGAAAAAAAGAAATAAGAGAGAAAGTCTTATGTATAGGAATAAAAACATTCTGTTTCTTGAGTGTGGCACCACAGAGACCAGTTTACCAGCAGTAAGTGTGTAGGTGACTTCGGGACTGAAGGTGGTTCTGAGACGAGATGATTGACAATATGGACTGCTTATCGCTTGGTCTTTTGTTGCATTAAAGGAGCTCAGTGTCACACGCGATGAAGGTGATGGTCTCGAAGTTCTCTGGGCTAAGCAATTTGCACATGGTCAATTTTCACATTTCAATCTGACTTGTCACATTTTGAAGGGAACATTGAAAAACAGGAGGCCATCTGGGGAGCCTTCTCAACATGGAAAATGGTCTTTGAAACCGTATCTGAGAACTGCCTTTGTTGTGTGGGGTAGGTCTACACTAGAGGAAGGAAATACTAGAGAGCTTTACAATTAAGGATCTACCTGGAAGGAAGATTTGACTTTATATAGATGTAAAAAATAGGTAAGACATTTTCAGAGGAATACAGCCAATAAAGTCTACAATGTGCCCTGCTCAGACACGGGGCCCAGCTTTTATGTATCTTACATACTTCCTCACAATAGTCCCTTAAGCCATAACCATTGCTCGCTCTCATCTAGAGACAGAAGAAACTTGATGCTCAGAAAAATTCAAACAACACGCCCCAGTTCAAACTAGTAAGTTTCTGGGCAGAGGTGCGTCCTTACAACCTGTTTTGTAGGCATCATTTTATTTACAATATAGCTCCAAGCCACTAAGATTTCCTCAAGGCCATGGGAGGCTATGTGTGGTACCAGACTTCATCAGCACTAAATATGTGCCAGGCAGGACACAGACAATAATACATGTCAGAGGCATACAATCTCACCATAGAGCAATGACCTGTGATGAGTTTAGGCAAGGAAACCAAGACAAAGAAAGAAAATGGCTTGCTAAAGTATGTGTAACAGATTAAAACACAGGACTGCATGGCTTGACCATTGTTCTATGCCACTTCTTTCAGAGAAAAAGAACAATTTTTTTAATAACAAATAGATTTTAGAAATGCCTTGGGAGACAATTAGCTGGGAATTATTATAGTGATCCAAGTAGAAGCTGGTGCCTGCATGGAAGAAACTATAGGCTGAGATGCTTGGAACTTCCAACGCTCTGTGGTTCTGGAAATGATCTTTTTGGAAATCATCATGCACAGGAACTGTTAAGCATCTGCTAGATGATTGGTAACAGCCATTGAGTTGAATGAGCAAGAGTCCACTCTCTAGAAGGGAACCAACTTGGTGCACTGCGGAGGGAATTCTGACTCTGCAATCAAGCCTTCTAGCTATTTGTGTCAAAGCTGAATTAGAAGGGGCGGGTTGCCCAGCACAGTTAGTAATTAGAGTCCAAGCCACAGTACTGGGCTGACTGCTGGCGTAGGGAGGACAGGGCAGGAAGCACCTTCAAGGGACAGTAGATGCAGTAGGGGAAGCCGTGGGCAGTAACCACAGGAACTGCAGCCACAAGAAAAGGCTGGACAGCTGACCTCAGTCTTGATTTGGATGATGATGTTGTGTCTTCTCTGCCTCCCAGGCCTCTCCCTTCCTGCCCAAAGGGCTATCCCAAGTCCCTGGCAAGGTGATTAATGGACACATATTCTTGGTCCCTGCCAAGAAGTACTGTTGGCCTGGGTCTCACATTGATTTCTAGAACTACCCTTCCTGCAGAGTTGTATAAAGACCTCTGCCTTTGCCCAGTCCTGTAGTCTGAAGGTCATGATCCATGAAAGAACTGGAGTCAGACGCCCGATTCGCTGTGGTCTTGTCTGAGTTCAGGATTGATGGTGCAGTGAAAGCGGTGGTACAGGGAGACTATGGGATGCGAGTCTGATGGGGGTTCTGGGGCCACGTGTACTCAGAGTGCCCATTTGGGTTTTGCGAGGGAGCATAAAAACGTTCTTTCCCAGCCCCCTCTGACTGGTGAGGGGCAATACCAGTCTCTTCCTTCTAGCAGAGCAGTGACTCTCCTAATTTTGGTCTGAAATTCCCTTCACGCTTTTAAGAATAATTAAGTCTCTAAAGCACCTTGGCACATGTGTGAGTTCTCCTCAGTAGTTATCACCTCTGAGATTAAACTCAAGAAAATGTAAATTATTAATTTTTTTTAAAAAAATATCCACCACTATGTATGAACAGATTTTTTCCCCCTGGAAAAACAGTTTACCAAACCAAAAAAAAAAAAAAAATACTTAGTGAGAACACTGACATTGTTCTACACTTAAAAACAAAAAATATCCTTTTGATGTCTGGCTGAAGACGACTCATGCCTAACAGGATCACTGGGAATATTGACTTTAACCCACATAGGCAAAGCTCTGCCAGCAGAGCCCTGTAGCACCCTTTGCTCAGCAAAGAAAGAAGGTGGCCAGACTGACAGTAGGGTGACAGCCTCTCCCCATGTTGGACATGTGAGTGGAGAGAACCCTATTGAGAAGGTGAGGGCTCTTCCTCTAAAGCAGAGGAGACACCTCCAGCCTTTTACAGACAATAAGTTAAGCCCCAAATGTGATTCTCCACCCTGCTTTCGAGGCTCTTATTCTCCTATTTCTCCCCCCACCACTTAGATAGTTGTGTATTGGCAGTGGGCTGGAGAAGGCTCTTATTCTCTTATTTCTCCCCCTGCCTTAGCTGTGTATTGGCAGTGGGCTGGAAGGAAGTCAGAATTAGCATTCGCAGACAACACCACACCTTGTGTGGTTGCCCAAGGGCAGCAAGAGTGATGGGAAGACCCTGAAGGCTCCCTTTTCAAAAGCCAGTGGCTAGACAGGGGCCCGGAGTATTGATAGGGCAGCCTTAGATCACCTCTGCTTAGTAGGCATACTTAGAGATGAAGAGAGAGATTCATTCACTGGCTGCGGCTCCAGACTGACCACTTGGGGTGTAGTTTCCTTGATAAGCAAGGCTGTTGGCCAGGACTCGCTTTATGTATTCCTCCTGGGCAGCCTGCAGGTTCTCCTTCTTCCGAGGCCTTCAGAGTAGAGACCTGCAGGGCTCAGCCATAAGAGAAAAGTCAAGACCCATGGCTTTAGGAGCGGGCACTTGATAGCATTGAGGTTGATGGACACCTCTTCCTCCCACTTCCCTCCAGACAGGAAAGTGACTCCAGGAATAGCAGGGGGCACTGGGCAACAAAGTGCTGTGACAGTTGCCATGGCAATCTCCTCATCGGAAAATTTCTGGGTACAAGCATGGCCTGGGGTGACCAAGTTGGGCTTCAGCAAAGTACCTTTTAGATAGACATGGTGGTCACTCAGAGCCTTGTAGACAGCAACCAGTTGAAGCGTTGTCTACTGACTGCTGTCTCCAAGGCTCCTATCTCTTCCTTCCCCATGTCTAATGTAGACTTTTTTTTTATATCCACTAAAACAAAATGAGACAAAGAAAAAAATGGGAGGAAGGTAGTTTATAACTGCCCTTGTTCTCAGTCTGCTGTGGTATGTTGTTTGGGAGAAATTGTTGGAAAAGCAGGGACATTTTATAGCCTTCTTAGATAACCACAGAGACTATTATTATTATTAATTATTATTATATTATGCCAAAGCATGTTAGTTGTACTACAGAGCCCCACACGTATCTGTGAACTTCTCATACACTTCCTTATTGAAATCTTTAGATCTGACATGAACTTTAGGTGGGTCTTTTGACCCAGGTACAATTTTCAAACATCATACTTGATCATTTGGAAAATATTGACTTTTTTCTGACTTATGCAGATCTCCTAGATGTTGACATACCCCACTATACAGTATGAAGAAAATCATATCCACTAATATCACCACCAATCTGATCAGAAGAATTTTGAAGCATTGGGGAAATGCCAAGCTCACAAGTAGCAGATACAAATTTTTTGAGATTCTAATTTTTGCTCCCACACTCAAATTTCATCATTGACATCAAGTCCTGTCAGTTGTTTTCCTTGAAGTGACAGGCTTGCTTTGTTCATTTTTTTTTAAAGAAAGTGTCTGCCAAGACTTAACAACTAGTGTGCCTGTCAGTCATTTCTTCAAGAAAAAAAATATTGTTCCACTTAAAAGTGACTAGTTCAACTCACAGCTCAAACGGCTGCACAAGTGCTTGCATCCTTAGGAATGCAAGATGCTACGTTTTATGTGTGTATCCCATTTGGTCACATAAAATGTTTTAAATGTATGTGTCCTCAAGGGTCCAGATTGAATAAAATTCACACCGCTTACTGCCTTCTCATAAATATTAAGGAAATAAGCTTTCACCCTGCTTGAGTGTGGTGTCAAAGCAGGCAATGACAGTTGAGGACTAATGTCTTGATTTATTCGGAAGCGTTGGCGGTTAGAGCCACCACTGCAACGTCAGTACAAACGTTAACTTAGTGAAAATGGCAAATAACATCTGAGAATTATTAGGAAAATAGTTTTGACTCTGTAGACCTCCTGAAAGGTTCTCTGGGTCCCAGAGGCCCAGGGACTGCACTCTGAGAAGCATTGAGCTAAAGTGTGGAAGGACCTTATTAAAATGCAAATGTCATCTAGGAGGGGTGGGTAAAAGCATAAACCCTTGGCAATCATTGTCAACTTTGTGAGGAGGCAGAAGTGTTCAGCAAGTGTGACCCTCACTTTAGGAGTCAGAGACAGCAGTTGCAGAATCTCAGATTCCTCACTTAGGAAACTCTGTAAGACTTGTCTTCTTCTTCTTCTTCTTCTTCTTCTTCTTCTTCTTCTTCTTCTTTTTCTTCTTCTTCCTCTTCCTGAAAGTAAAAATGACCAAACAAAATTTTTTGTAGGAGTTCCCTGTGAGTTGCTAATGAAAGCATGCTTCTCATGGTTTGGAGAATGTACTGTAGCAATGAATGTATCAGGAAGACACAGTGCATGCTCTGAATAGTACCCGGACAAACAGATGATTAAATATCACCTCTAGTTTTATATTCACTCATTCATGAAACATTGGATAATCACCTAGTGCATACCACTCTCCAATTTTATACTAAGAAAACCATAACATAATGGAGAATATTCAAATGGATTTTGATCTCAGGCTTGTACCTGCTGTGTCATATGAGGTATGCCTTTTAAATTCTTGGAGTTTTATATCTTATTTTGAAAGGGGAAGATAATGCTTCATTTAAAAAATGTAAAATGTGGTTAATGCAATTTTAATTATAATTTAAAATAATTTCATTTGTGATTCTTAAAAAATTATTTATTTCTTTTGTGGTATTTTCCTTCGTCTGTGTACCATGTGCATGCCTAGTGCCCAGAAAAGGCCAGAGGAGTCGCAGATAGTTTTGAGCTGCCATATGGGCCCAGAATTGAACTTCGGTCCTTTAGAAGAGCAGTCAGTGTTTTTAATCACTGAGTCATCTCTCTAGCATAAAGTAAATGTGTCTTTTTTTCCTTTAAATTTAAAAATAGATTTATGTATGTATGTCTGTGTATCAGAAGATCTCCTGGGCAATAGATCTCCTGGGACCGGAGTTACAGGCAGCTGTGAACTGTCATGTGGGTCCTGAGAATCAAATCCCAGTCCTTTGGAAGAGCAGCCTCGTGCTCTTAACTACTGAGCCATCTCTCCATTCCCTGGGGGCAGATGATTCATTTAACGTATCTTGGAAAAAAATGGCATTACATGGAATATGGAATCTCTTCTGATCCTGAGTTTGGAATGTAGATCCGTGATAGAACACATGTCTGGGGTTTAATTTCAGCCTTGCAAAAATGAATCAATAAGCTGAACAAAGACATCAACAATAGATATGCTTAAGTTGATAAGCAAAACCTCAGCCCTTCATAAAGAACTACAGGCAACTAAAGAACACTGGAAGCAGGAGAAATAGTCTTCCCGATGGAAGAGCACACCAAGTGGATATACAATACCAAATTCTCAGCCCAAAACATGCATGTGAGCAACATTATTTAGACTGAGTAGGTTATTATTAGGAATATATATGAATACACATATGCATATATGCATGTAACAACAATTAATGAACAAAGAGGTGAACTTGAAAGAGAGCAAGAGCGGTATATAGGAGGGTTTGGATGGAGGAAAGGGAAGGGAAAAGGATCTAATTATAATCTTAAAAGTAAAAGAAATAATGAAAAATAAGATTCAAATTTAATTTAAATTAGAAGGATAACATCTGTGTATTTTTGACGAGTCCTGGGGTATACTGTATTAATATAATAACACAGTGACACACAGTAGGTACCCAACAACTCTTAACTCTTAGGATTTTGTGGTAGAAGATTTACCCCCAACAAAAGCTGGAAAGATGATATATCACACAATAAACCAGAAAAATAAGCGAGAGAGAAGAGCCTTTAGTTCAACACCAAATAGAACAGACATCATCAAGGCTTGAAGTTGGATGAAAGGTTCCTTGTCATTTAGAGACTCCCCCTATAGTGAAACCATGGTAACAGTATCCTCTGTTCTCGAGATCTAGCCTCTTGCCTTTAAGCCTTGCTGGCAGTAATTGAGTTGTATAAATGACAAATTCTAGGGGCCAGAGCAAATGATTCGGCACAGTCTTGGTTGGGTGTGATGAGCAGAATGCAGGGGAAATAAGGAATTGTAGTGGTTACGAACATGTTGGGGCAGAGACAAGAGGGAGTATCCAGGACTTGATGTAGAGTATCTGAAGGTTATAATTTGGAATGAATATTCATAGACATACACACTCAAGGTGCTAGAAGGAGAACCTCAGAGACTGACACCTGGTTTCCCAGGCCTGTTAGAGGAGCCAAGATGACACTGAGCGCCCAGAGCACACGCCTTCACTCTCCACCACATCATAGATCATGCACATGGCAAATGCTGCTAGATTCAAAGGCTAAACTTCTTTCTGGATTTGACTTGGAAGCTTGCTAAGAAGGCAGATGATCCATTTGGTGGTGAGTTTCTATATATGCTATGAAAATTTAAAACAAATATTATTCATAGTCTTTGTTAAATCCCAGGAATGACTGAGGCACCTGTACCCATTAATTACTTTACCTAACAACCCTACAGGATTAGAACGGCCATTTTATAGGTAGAGACTGAAGCAAGTTTTACTTATGTAGAGTTCTTCCATTCATTAGGAGTAGACTTTCAAGAGCCATAGAATCAGCTTCCAGCACCCAGATGCCTAAGCATTCAGTTCTTCCACCATAAGGAAGGAACTGATCATTCAATCCTGATAACAATGACCAGTGGTGACACAACAAGGGAGGGGACAGTGCCCATTGTCCAGGTAATCTTTACTACAAAGGAAAGACTCAGAGAGGATGGAGGATGATGGCTCCAGGGCTAAGAGTGCTTGCAAGCACGAAGACATGAATTGGAATCCCCAACATCCACATTTAAAAGGCCAGGCACGGCTGTGGATAACCATAACCCCAACATTGGCAGGCAGAGACAGGAGGAGTCCAAGATCCCACCGGCCAGCCAGCCTAGCAAAAATGACAAGCTTCTGGTTTAGTGAGAAACCCTGTCTCATAGCAACAAGGTGGTGATTGACAGAGGAGATTATGCTTCTGCCTTTACAAGTGCAGGTGCCTGCCCCGTGTGCTCACATGCATGTGGCATAGCACACCTCACCCACACACTCATCCACACCCCTGCAGACCCTCCACAGGAATAGTTTAAATAACCCAGTTGTTATTGATTTTAATTAAAAATTTGAATTTTAATTTAAAGCAGTATGTTTCAGTTCTCAGCCTAAGTGCTGAAGGACCATCTGAGCTCTATATAAACGGTAGGTGCCTCAGTAGACTAGGCAGATGAGAGTGTGCTATCCCTTCTCCTAGCCAGTTCTTGCTCTTAATTTCTCTTTCTTTCCTCAAATTCAGTTGTCACACAACTCCAGCTATGAATGAAGTCTCCACCTTTAGGATGTCTCTGACCGTACAGTAAACTGCTGAAGGATTGCCAGGGAAGATGTAGATGGCATTTGCACAGGGATACGCAGCAAGAAACAAATTCTTTGAGCGGGTTCAAAATTTTTGTTCACATAATCCTGCATAAGCAATTAGCGTCCAGAAGCCACTGAGGACGACAGTCACCTCTCAGATAATCTCTTGTCCTAGTGTGTTGTCCAAATAACGGTCAGTTCTGAAGCCACCTGCTTACCTGGCTAGTAGATTTCAGAAAGAGAAGTTCAGAGAGGTCATCTTGACTGGAAACAGGGTGTCTTCCAAGTCTGGCTACAAGTTAGAATTATGCAGAAAGCATTAAAAGACACACACACACACTCACACCCCAAACCAACACCTGGAACTCAGGTTGCACCATGTGCAATTCTGTAATCAGATTCCCAGGGGTAGAGTCTTACCACCATTTATAAAAATTAGCCACATCTGCAGGACTCTCTTATGATGCCTAGGTCATCGTTAAAGTCAATTATGCATATACAAATTCTTCTGTATAGCCAGAATGTATTATTCCCATAACTTTATGGCTACTGAAAAAGACTTCCTAGGAGAAGAGGCACTACCATATGACAGTAATAGGAGAAAAGTCAAGACTTTGGAGTCCTGGGTTGAAATTCTCATTCAATGAGTTACTGATACCATACAATTAGTTTCAGTCATTCCCAGTAGGAGCTCACACCTCTGTCTCCTCACTACAGAATGGGTCCATTAATGTTGCAGATTCTTCCTCTTTCTCAAGCTCTTGTCTCGTGACCATGAGGAATGAGGCACATGGACCACAAGGAGCAGGCAAAGCAGGGGAGATTTTTATTAAGAAAAAAAAAGATGAAAGAGAAACCTCCTAGCTAATGGGGGAGGGACCTAAAGGAATTGCTAGCAGAGGGCCTTGTTTAGAGGTTATATGTGCTTTGAGAAAGGAGAACAGACCAGACTTTATATATTAGTGAGGCTAAAAACTTGAAGACCCTCCATTGAATAATGAAGTCTGGCTGTAGTCCTGGTGGGCCGTTTAGAAACCAAGGTCTGGAGCACCTATTTTAAGCAGGAAGGGGGACGTGTTGTGAAAGGAGGTAGCTATAGCATTCAAGTTAGTTAGCTGGTGGCATTTCAGCTCATGCAGTCCTGCTAGATGATTGCGTGCTGCCACTCCCCTGTGGGACTCCTTTGTCCCTTTCTATCTGCCTATTGTAGGATCTGCCTGTCTCCTGTCTCATTAATGCCTCTTTTGAAAGAAGGTGTGGTCTGAGATAAGAAAGTCTATAATTATAACTATGCAGTACAGAGCGGGCACATCATAGCTAATACCATAGGGACTTGTACATATTCTCCCCATCGCAGCCTAATATCAAGGCAACCTGTAGGGGGAAACTGCTTGTTCATTTCCCGGACGCCCAGATCCGAAATAATCACACAGAAACTGTATTATTACAACACTGCTTAGCCTGTTAGTTCATGCTTTTTATTGGCTAGCTCTTATATCTTCAATTAAGTCATTTCTATTCATCTGTATATTGCCACATGGTTGTGGCCCACCCGTAACGTGCTCTCTCTCTCTCTCTCTCTCTCTCTCTCTCTCTCTCTCTCTCTCTTCCAGCCTGGCTATGTTCTGTCCTGCTATAGGCCAAAGCAGCTTCTTTTATTAACCAATGGTAGTAATACATACCCACAGCCTACAGAGAGGAATCCCACACCAGCAGCCCATCCTGTGAGGACTGAGATGACTATGAGGTTGGGGATCAGCATCTGAGACAAATTTGAATACATCACTTGAATTACTATGGACTTAGTTAATTTGTACAAACAAGAGACCCTAATTTCTCTTTCCTGCCTATCACCATGACAGATGTGTGAAGAGCAGGCTTGGGGGGGGGGGGGTCAATAAGAATGGGAGCAAGAGACTGTGTAAAAACTTTGTACTAGTTGACAGATGTTTAGAATAGGTCTTGCAGGAGAGAATAAACTCAGATTCTCTTTCACACTCAGCAATGGGATGCTTTGGGGATTTCTGCTTACCAGCAATCAAGGAAATAATGAGATGGAGGAATTCTCCCATTTAAGCCAATCCTGATGTCATCTTGTGCATTTGACAGGGACAAGATAGGGGTGCCCACAACCTTTTCTCAGTTTGGATGAATTTGTTAGAGTCACTTGCTGAATTCAGGGCAATACTTACCTGTGTATTCTGGTTTATTAGAAAAGATGTTCTAAGGATACTGTTGAACCGTGGAAGAAGGGAGGCAAAGAGCAGGGTATAGCCAAAAGGAACTGGAAAATCTATGCTCTGCTTGTGTGAGGAGCCCTTCAGGAATCTCTATGATTTCCCATCAATGAACAACTGACCCTTCAGATCCTTCTCCTTCCCACCATGGCTGCTGTCAGCCTTGGGTGGATATGTGAACAGTGTGTTTCTACAACACCACATAGCCCGGACTAGTAAATGACTTGTTCCTGTGAGTGAAAAGGTCCGACCCTGTGCATTTATCAGAGTGAATTGGGGCTGTAGAATCACATTGTTGTATTAAAATCATTAGTAAAACTAGAGTCAAGAACTTATTAGACACAGCAGACCAAGGAAAGTATGTAACACTCTCACCTAGACCCCATAAAAAGGAGACCCCTAGCACCATGAAGACTATGGCCCTGCTGAACCATCACCTGACCACTTGATGTATGCATCAAAGGACCAACAGGCAGAGGACTCCCAGCTATCCCAGAAGCTTCAGCTCAGCGAGGTCCCTGTTGTTGATGCAAACTACTCGAGCTGCCTATCCCTCTATTCACTTCTGCCCATTTGTCTGTCTAGACCTGGTCCTCCTCTTTCACTTCTGCAGCTGAACTCCACTGTGCAGCTCTGCTCAAATGTGTGTCTCTTAACAGACCTCCTCCTGGTTCATTATCTCATCCCCACAGACTCTGACGTCTCTACCAGTGTTCCAGCTCACCTGGAAAAACCATTCATCTTAGAAACCCCTTGAAACTCTGTCCCTTTTAGCCATTTGCAGCCATTCTATAACATAGATAGACAGACAGAGATCTATTTATCATGTGATATGTAATGTATGAACTGAGAGTTAATATCAGTAATTGAGATTAGGATAAAAGAATCCATGTTTGCTCTGCCCAGGACTATCAACGAAGTGGGACTATCAGGCAAATTACTGACAATGAAACTACTGTGCCACATGAATTTATAAATTGTTAATAAACTTAAAATTTGTTAATAAATTCTGACCTTGTGAAAAGACACAAGTGTGTTCATCTAAATTGCTGACATCTATATTGTTGACATAGTACACTCATGATAATCAGTGTGCCAAGAAATGGGGGCGAACCAAAGACAAATAGGTGTTTAATAGTCACAAAGAGATATTGTGACTATGGGGGAGAACTTGTGGGTTCATGAGAAAGAATGTGAAGCTTTACACAACCCCCATGCTTATGATCTGGATTTCTTAGTAAATGGAACACAGATCAGTTTATTAAGATTTAAGCAGATTTTGGACAACAATTGAGGGCTAAGATTTGCAGATTTGTGTGAATTATTTATGTTCAAAAAGCACAAAGATGAGCATATGGATATGATGTTCCAAAAAATAAGAGTAGATAGGTAACACAGAGTTGTAAATCAATCTTTATAGAAGTGGTGTGAATCTATAAGGATAGCAAGGGTCACCTACACAAGACTATGAAGGAAAGCTA
This sequence comes from Microtus oregoni, assembly GCF_018167655.1. Lineage (NCBI taxonomy): Eukaryota > Metazoa > Chordata > Mammalia > Rodentia > Cricetidae > Microtus > Microtus oregoni. The sequence goes on from NW_024543086.1 coordinate 13,349,541, forward strand.
GCAGACTAGCAGAAAAGCAAAGGGGTTAAGGATCACATTACCGAAGAACATCCACTCTGATTCCTATACATTGTGTACTCCCCAAGGGCAGACACTTCTACTGCTTGACACATGATAGGCGTCTATTAAATTGATGTGGGTTTCCCCTCTGCATGCTGTGAATACCATTAATGAATAAAGAAACTGTCTTGGACCTGCTCAGGGAATAGAGGTAGGCGGGGAAGACTAAACTGAATGCTGGGAGGAGGAAGGAGGAGTCAGAGAGAAGCGATGTAGCTCCGCTACAGACGCCAGAACTTTAGCCAGTAAGCCACAGTCACATGGCAATGCACAGATTAATAGAAAAGGAATAAATTAAGATATAAGTGTTAGCCAATAAGAAGTCAGAGCTAATAGACCAAGCAGTGATTTAATTAATACAGTTTCTGTGCGGTTATTTCAGGTCTGAGCTGCCAGGTGGCTGGGAAACAAACAAGCAGCCTTCCTCCAACACTAAATATTGAATGCAAGTAAGTGGATCAATCAGTGCTGGGTAGGTTTATGTCAACTAGACACAAGCTAGTGACTGGGAAGACATTTGGAAATCAATTGGGGAGATGACTCATCAGATTGGCCTATGGGCAAGTGTGTGGCACATTTTCTTAATTAGGATTGATGTGGAATGGGCAATGTGCCCATTGCAGAGGGTGCCATACCTGGGTGGTGGTCCTGGGGCATAAAAAAAAGCAGACTAAGTAAGCCATGCAGAATCAAGCCAGTAGACAGCACTATTCCAGGACCTGTGTTTCAGTTCCTGCTTTGAGTTCCCTCAATGATTTCATTAAATGATGGGCTGTGAGGTGTGAAAGTATAAGCAAAATGTGGTGGTTTACAAGAAAAGACCTCCAAAGGGAGTAGCACTATTAGGAGGTGTGGCCTTGTTGGAGTATGACAGTAGAGGTGGGCTTTGAGAGCTCATACATACTCAAGACCACTGAGACAGTTCACTTCCCGATTTGGACCAAGATGTAGAACTCCCCAGCACCATGTTTGCCTGCATGCAGCCACACTCCCAGCCACCATGCTCCCTACCATGATGATAATGGACAGAACCTCTGGAACTGTAACCCGTTACCTCAATTAAATGTTTTCTTTCGTGAAGAGTTGCCATGATCGTGGTGTCTCTTCCCAGCAATAAAAACCCTAAGACACAAAATAAACCCTTTCTGCCTCAACTTGCTTTGTGGTCATGGTGTTTTATCACAGCAATAGAAAAACCTAACTAAGTCAACGTCATCAATGAAGTGTGTGAAATATGAAATATGAAGCTGTGTTGCTGAATATCCATAGATATGTTTGTTTTGATGGTGTTGCGGAAGTAGAACACTCAAGGGAGACTGAGCCCCTGAAGAAATACAAGGACTCTCAGTCGCCCATGGCTTACACTGTCTTTACCTGAGGAAGTTTCATGATGTTCAGGCTTCCATACAAACAGGTATTTAAGGCATTAAGAAAAGCAAAATGGATTAGCTTAATTACATACTTTCAACCCATTGGTTTTATTTAATGAGGTTCATTTCCCAAGACACTTTAATCAAGATGCAAAATTATGCTCTTTGAAAAGGACTGATTTTTTTTCCCTCAGAGACCAAGATGGAATCTGGGTTTTTCTCTGATAGCTGTGATCTCTGAGGTCTCCCTGGTAACCTCTTCATGTCCCTGTGAACCAGGGCCTCTCTCCTCTTTAAGATTCGGTGAACTCTCACCTTACTTTTTGTGCAGCCTTGGCTCCCACAAGGGAGAGAATGGAAAAAAGCATTCCCTTTAGTGGCTTCCTTCAAAATATTGACCACCTACCCGGTTTTGATTTTGCCAATGAAAGCATATTAGAGACTCAAGGGGGAGCTGTTGAGGCACCCTGCAAACATAAAAATAAACATAGCATTTATGAGGAAGAATGCTGCCGCCATGGGAAGGAATGTTCCATATAATGTTTCTGTTTTCTTCTCTGGGTGGGCAGGGTGGAAGGACACTGAAGCTTCCAGGCCAGCATCGGTTGAGTCTTGTGCTGCTCTAAGTCATGGTCAAGGTGCCTTGAGCACATTGCTTCATGGCTTCACACCCCAGTTTCCTCACCTATAAAATGAAGAGAATAATATTTCCCATAGCTTCAAGTTCTATTTAGGAAGGAGAAAATGACCCAATGCATAGAATGATGTTAACACAATACCTGGCCTAAATTGAGTATTGAGGAAATAAATACTAGCATACCTAAAATGTGTCTCAGGTGGCTTTATCTTTCCAGTCAACAGTTATGAATATAATATAAGCTTAATTTAACATTCTGGGTTACTCCAAATTGTCTCCAACCATTAGGAGCTCAAAATGGGGTTTTCTCAAGTAGTAATCATCATTCTAACACTCTCTAATTACTCTTTGACGCTTTTAGTCCAAGTCACATTTAACAACTGTAAGCAACCAAGTCCAGATTAAAATATATGCATTCATCTTTGCTAGGACATCCCTTAGCAACCAGAAGATGAAGAAAACATGCTCATCATTCCGAATGAGAGTCGGGTATCCAAGGTGTCTCCATCCTATCTCTCGTATGAAATATTCTTTGGATTTGCAACTATATAGTCTATTGCTGCTATTTAATTTACATTTGTAAATTAAAAGTCTGACTGCCTGAAACATCTTCAGGGAAAAGAAATAAGAAGTACAATGTAGATCCATACTAGTCATTAATAGTCCACCCAGGGTCCTATCCAAGCACCATTTTGGAACCATAAAGGTAGATTTTTTTGTTATATTAGTAAAAGTGTTTGTTTCTCCTGAAGACCTCACTTTGTTCCTTCTGGGAAATGAATGCCAAAAGATGCATTAGCAACAGCAACAAAATGTTTAATGAGTGAGAAGAGTTGAAATCATGTTGTAAGTATGTGGCAGAGGGCTTATTAAGAAGAAGGTAATTGTTGTTACTTAAGAAAATATTTTGATAAATAGCTTTGGCACAAGAGCTAGGACCCAGTGTCAAAGGAGAGAGCTCTGTGAAAATGAGGGGCAGGAATGTATTGTTATGAGAAGAACAGAGACAATAAAGGAAAGAGTGAGAGGAATTTGGGATAGCGGCTCACAGCTATAATCCCAGTACTGGAGACGGGGCGGCAAAGGGTTGAAAACTTGAGGTAATCAGGACTGTATGTTATTCAGCTTCATACCAACTCGAGTTACAAAGCAAGACATTGTCTCAAGAAACAGACAGGAAAAAACAGCGAGGTCAGCCTGCAAAATTTAATAGTTCAAGGAGAAAGATGACCGCTAAAAAGTTCCTAGTGGAAGAATAGATGGATGTGGGATTTTTAAAAAAACCACAGCGCTAAATATTTTACTTCCCAATAGTCTGTTTGGCAGTGGAAATTGTCAGTTACTGCCACTGGTCAACTCTGCCACACCCCCAAATGGTACCCATGTGTGGGTACAGAGGATTCGAGGAAGTGAGTTCTGTATTAAGACGACCAGATGGAGAGCTGAGAAGACAGAAAAGCATGAGCGAGACAGAGTTCTGCAGAGTTAGTAATCCATCCAAACCTCACCTTAAAAGCAAATCCTTAGGAATTCGCCGAAACCCAGGGCTGGGCTGTCAAATTCCCACAGGATGTGGCATCAGAGGTTCTGGCCAGCTTTATTTAAATCTCAAAGGGATGGAGTATCCTCAGTTGACCTGTGGGGCACACTGAATATTGCCACACATATCTGGCCTGGAAGGAAGGGACCAGGTGGATCTATGATCTGTAGTGCAGTATCTGGAGGAAGACTCGGGAAAAACAATTAAATAAAACAAGAAGCTTATTCCATGTGCTTCCAGAGGGCAGAATCAGAGCTAATACTCTCAACATACTGATCGTTTCTAGTTTGAGGCTTCTCAGGAACGCAGAAATGTTCTTTGGGATAAAGACTCTTCTTAATGGAAGTGTCAGCAGTTCCAGAGATAGTCAGCAGCTTGGTAGATGCTCTGAGGTCGGCCCAAGATCATGTAGTATGGGGGAGGAGAAAGAGAGAGAGAGAGAGAGAGAGAGAATTCCTTCTTAGAGGTTCGTGAGGCAGAAAGAGGTTCTCTGCCATGGGATTGGTATTCTCCAGTACGTGCTTGCTGTCACACTGTCTCTGAATCAGCCATGAGGGTGGGAGGAGTAAGAATATAGAAAACAGATCAGTTCTAGAAACTAAATTATCAGAGTTCCAGGAATTGTCACAATTCAACCAAAATGGAGGCTTTTACAAAATGGCATGGCACTGGCTCACAGGAAGGATTTTCTAAGATCAAGTTTCTTTAACAGAGCTTTATGAACATGATGCATTTGTCTCTCTCCCTCCTTGAAATCTTCTGGAAGAAAAATATTTTTTCTCCAAACTAGGTTGAATCACAGAATTCCAAAGTTCTTATTTAATGTGAAGATTCGGATTATACATTTTGGTAAGGCCAATACTTCACCTGGGACTATGGTGCACACTGGATGCTATATGATCAAAATATCCCAAACAAGGAAGACACAGTCCAGAGGATTCCATAATCCTATAATATGTCTGTGTCTGTCTTGGCAACCAACAATATTGATTGCCTATGACATAGCTGGTATATTACATAATTAAGGAATCCAATTATCCCATTAAAATTAATTGCTATTTACCATATTACAAGTGGGAAATTCAAAGTTACAAAGGTTAGTAGGCACTGAATAAATGTATGAATTTGGATGATTAACTCTCTTGGCTTTCATTTCTTCACTACTACAAAAATAACATCAAAAGTATAGAATATTTTTTATGTTGACCGCAGAATTAAAGCAGGCAATGCAGTTGGTATTTCAGTGGGGGCAGCCATAGTGTTATGACTGCCACTGCTGACAGCATTCAGTATGGAATGTGCTGTCTTCAGAAGACGTCAGGTTTGCACAGAATGGGGCAGGTTGTGCAGTGCAGCGAGCTACGTGTCTTGTCCTTTATTTATTCAGAACATGAAATCACAGGATCTGGCAAGACAGGCATCCAAACCTTTAAGGTGATGTGATCTTATCTCAAGCGTCAGTAGCCCTGGCAGTCAGTCCTGCCATTAGGGATGTCTCTACAAAGACAGAAGAAGAAGAGTAAATGTTCCATGACCTTGGTGGGCTTTTGTTCATTCCAAATTTGGGGAGATCTGATGTATTTTATTTCCTCTGCTGCAGGAAGAGTGTGTGTCTTAGAAAGTATAGAGTAGATAGAAGCCACAAAGGACAAGAATGTTTATCTTCTAGAAATATGAAGAAAAGGAAATATACTAGCCACAGTCTAATAAATACAATAGAAGATAAGCAATAGTTAAAACTAGGAATAGATATTCCCATGGTTACCATTGGTTAAAACATTTAAGAACAATTCTTACTACTCTTCACTATTCCCCCAAACTTTTCTGATTATTTTAGTTACAGGAGTTTCTAAGTTTAACTGGAAAAAATTTTTATTTTCATTTATATGCCTGTAAATTCACAGTGAGGTGCTAATTAGGCAAGACATGATCTATCTTTCTGGGAGGGTTAATAGTTACCACACAACACAACACAAGATCAGCTGGACATAGATCTATAATCCCAACATTCAGGAGGTTGAGGCAGGAGGATTGCTGAAAGTTTTAGGATCATATGGGCGATGAAGTACATTTTGGCCTAGCCTGTGCTACAGTGTGAGACTTTGTCTTAAAAACCCAAACAACAAAAATTTTTTTTAAAAAGAAAACACCACATCTCCACAAGATCAAAATTTATAGACCTTACCTTTACCAATGAAGAAACAGATACTTGCTTTCGGAGAGATTGGGTGGTAGATTGGGTGATTTTTCCTGCTCGGGACATTTTCACAATTCTAAAAGGATTATGCAACACTCAACTGCAAGAAAGAACAACCAAGCTAATGTGGAATTACTAGCAAATATCTAGGAAACATAGGCTCAAGTAAAATAAGCTTTCTTATTTCTTTCTTTCTATCCAGAGGGACTTAGCAATGGAGCAGCAATGGCTAAGATGCTCAGCAGCATATATCATGCCATCCTATAGGTTTAGGAAGAAAAAATTTATGTCTAGGTCTTGCCAAAGTTGGGGTCCTAAGAAAACGTGCTACACCAACTTTCAGAAGCCAGCAGAAGGAGGTCCTGGTCCTTTGGTCCTTGCTTGCATGTGACAGTGAGATAAAAGCAGCACTATTTTTTTTTTAAATCTCATTTCTGTGGCCCAGAAAAATCGCAACCTCTAACATTAGATTCAGGAGCCTCGAGAAAGCAAATGAAAGTCCTTTCGAATAACTAGAACAACAGCACACTAGCCATTGAGTTATATTTTAGGATTAATTCCAACATATGATGCCCAACACACAAGGATAACTTCCAAGAGGAGTATTAGAACTACAGAGAAGACATAAGAGAATATTTAAAAAAAAACCACAAACAAATGATAGGGATTAAAACTACTTGGTGTGATAATCAGGCATAGATAGCAAAAGCCACCTTCATAAGCATAAAAGTCGAACTTAATGTTCTTAGCAAAGAACTAAGAATTATAAAAGGATTTCAGGTGGGCAAACAGGGCATAAGATAGAATTTTCAAAAAGGATCCCATAGTTGGTTTCAATGATGTGCTAACTATAGCTGAAGACAGAATGAGAAAACTGGAGGAAAGCTTGGGAGAAACTGCTTTGAACTGGCATGGAGTAAAGAGGGGCACTTAATTGGGGACCACTAGGGAACCCAGAGGATACAGTGATTGAGTTGTAAACAAAATAAAATGCCTGCAATTGAAAAGTCAGAAAGATTTCAAATAAAAGCCAGAAGATTAGAAGGAGGCATTGTGGTTAAATGGTGTCTCAAACTGATAAAAATATTATCTACAAATTTGATGTATACCAACAAATCCTAAGAATGTAAGTCTGAAACAAATCAGGTCTTATTGAGTGATTATAACCAAATTGTTTTTTTTTAAACTACCCAAAGGAAAAGACACTTATGATGGAGGAAGGTCATTGGCTAATAAAGGAACTGCCTTGGCCCATTTTATTGGTTAGAGGATAGGTGGGAGGAGTAGACAGAACAGAACGCTGGGAGGAAGAGGAAGTGAGGTCAGAGTCTCGACCGCTCTGCTCTAGGGAGCAGACACCTGAGAGAGACGCCATGCCCTGCTCCCAGCATGAAGCTCCGACCCAGGATGGACTAGGCTAGAATCTTCCCGGTAAGACCGGTTCTCACAGATTATTAGAGATGGGTTGATCGGGATGTGAGAATTAGCCTGTAAGTGCTAGAGCTAAAGGGCCAAGCAGTGCTTAAAAGAATACAGTGTCTGTGTAATTATTTTGGGGCGTAAGCTAGCCGAGCAGGCGGCCGGGGTGCTGGGAACGCAGCCCCGCCGCCCCCATTACTACACACTTATAATCGCCAGAAGAGAATCAATAATACCCGAGGAGATGGCTCAGTGGGAAATGCTGGCCGCGTAATCACAGGGACCATGTGTGATCTATGTCTGTAAGTAGCCATATGGGTAAGATCTGAGTTCAATGGGAGACGGTTTCAAAAAGTAAGACAGGACAGAGGAAGACACCTAATACCCACTTTTGGCCTCCATGTGTACGCATACATGCACGCTCACAAGAGTGTAACACGGGTGACAGATCGATAGCAATAAAAGAAGGACAGCTTTTTATTTGCTTTAATAAAACAAATACTGTTAAGAAATTTCTACGTAGAACATAAAAGTATCCAAAGTAGCTAAATCCCTAAGAGAAATGGATGGCGAAAGAGGAAAACATCAAACTGGTACTTTCAAATATCAGATAATATTCAAATTATATCAAATCAAAATTGTTTGAGAGAATAAAAGATATAGGAGATAAGCAAAGGACCGTGGATGTGTAGTAAGATTCCCTGTCCAAAGGAAATTTAGCAAAATAAATGTAAAATAAAAAGTAAATATTACACAAGTATGAAAATGCATGCATTTGCGCGTGCGCGCGCGCACACACACACACACACACATCCACACACACACAGCTGTATATAAACTGAAGAAACCTAAGACATGGAAATATATTTTGAAAAGACAAAGCACTCAAAAAAAATCAAATTGAACAGCTAATATTCAGTATACTTCAGAGAAACAATCGAAGTCTCTAGAAATCAAAAGTCTTCTTTAGTCATCCAGACAAAGTTACCAAGTTACTGACAATGAAGTTGTCATATCGTTATATAAATTTTAATAGCTATGCTTTATGCCCAAAGGCTATGATGTAACAAAAATTTCCCAGGGAGGAGAGTGTGTGTTGTTTATTTGGGAAATTGTCTTTCAAGGACGTAGAAGTCAAATCGCGGACAATGATGTGCTAGATGAAAGACTTCACACAACTAATTATGAGTCAAGAGTAATTGATATCAAAATAAGAGAGCTGATCATAACTGCTATCAGAGGGGAGACTAGAAACTGCCAGAATGTGTCTTCTGATTGAAGAACTTAGTCCCATTTACCGTGTCTGAATTATCTACCAAGAATTGAATCTGCATCCAGTAACTCCACTACCAACTAACAATTTATCATTGTCGTGTGCAGACTTCAGCAGACCCCTCCTCCAAACAGACAGAGGGGACAGGAGGACGAAATGCAGGCATTTTCGGACCCACAGAAACACAGAGCCTGCTGCACGTGGACCCGTGTGAAAGGCAATGGGAAAGGATGCTCTTCCGAGAGGAAGAAAACGAGGGCAAGAAGCAACAAGGAGGAATGATGGCGAGCGTGCGAATGACCTGAAAGCAATGGAAACAAATGTAGAAATCAATTACATGTCCAAACCAAGGCAACAGCTTGACAAATGACTTTTAGGAAAAGATGTCACTCGGGATAGATCTTAAATATCAAGTTGCTAGTGCAGAATCTAATGAATTTTGTGCAAACCAACCCTCCACCTTCAGAGAGTTGTTAAGATCTATTCAGAGAATTTTTTAATTTCTAAAGACATGGATATGGCTCGCTGATGAATTAGGGATTTCCTTATTGCAGTGTATTGTATGAGACTTTTTCTGGGGAGAAGGGACACACCCAGGTCTACCCACAACAGACCAAAGTAAAGATTCTAACAAACCCAACTCGGTAACCAGTGAGCTTTAATTGAGTTAGTTATAGTTACTGGTATAGTTATACCAGTAGGGTTGGTAAAGAGCGTCACAGAGAAAGTTCGGCATGTGCATTGGGGAACTGTTTGCTTCCTATTTTAGCCCTGTAAACAGTAACAATGACAAATCAGTTCTGGAAAGATGATGTGTCTAAGTAGTAAAAGCAAGCAATATCATTTTCAGATCTATTACAGAAGATTATGACTTTGGTTTAATGTAAAAGTTTGTAAAGATAACATAAAAGGCACTAGGTTGATGAACTTGACCACGTTACAAGGAACAGCTTCATTTCCTTAAACGTCACCATGAAATGAATGACAAGGCTTGCCACAAGTCAGCCAAAGCAAGACATGCATTCCAGCTGAGCAACGTAGGACACACAAACGAAGTAGAGAAGAGACTTTAACAGGTCCTCTGCAAAAGGAATCTCTATAAACACCCCAAGTGCACAGAAAACTCCTCATCCACCAGGGGTCAGGGAAAGGCAAACTACAATCAAAATGGAAATTTCTATCGCCCGCTGGTATGGCTGAGTTGAAGACGGACGCAGTGAAACAGATTAGGAAGACAGGGAAAGTTAGGGATGCCTCTCTCCTGAGTCTGGTTAACGGTTCTGGACAGACTCTGAATCAGAGTTCCATCCACGGTGAATGTTTGCTCTGAAGGTTGTCAACGTGGAGATGGCATTCCTTTCATATTTAGATGCCTTATGATAACGCAGCAAGGAACCAGTTTCAGTCCTCACAGTGCCTGTGAGTGTGGCCTCGTTCCTGTTCCCAGACCTTTCCTGGGACTGTCAAGCAGGACTGTTAGCTTTGTTTACATAAAGATCCTCCACTTCTCTGCATCCTTGTAGCCTAATCTTTATCTTATCAATTGGCATCCCAAAGAGGCCTCTTAGGAGCTGTTCTGTGACTTCATTTAGGTTTCTTAGCAATGCTTTGAAGATGATAGCTTCAAGACACATCCAAATCCTGTATGTGACTACCGTAGAGACAGTATGTTCTCAACAAGTTGCTAAGTACGACTGTCTTTGAGAATCTCAAACCCACACTTCTGCACGCAGCTTCTTTCTCTCGGAGCACACTCTTCTCTTAACTCTCATGCTTAAAGTCTATAGTAAAGTAACTCAGTGGTTCAGAGCATGTACTGAGGACTAAAGGACTGGAATATAGGTCCATATTGGGCATCTCACAACATCCTGTAGGGGCTCTGACACTTTTGACCTCTGCAGGCTCCTGGACTCCTCCTGCCCAGACATACATTTAATTTTAAAATACAAAACAGAAAAACACCCCAGATAACTTTAATATAAAGAAGTTCAGTCCTTCTTTGACAAGCCCACCCTCATGCTCTGGAGCCCCGTCTTCTTTTCTGAGCCTGTTTTTCTTAACCCTGTGCTTAAAGTCTATATGCAAATACCTTTAATCACTCCAACTGTGTGCTTCCTCTAGGCTAGTCTTCAAGTTTTCCTCTGCACTGAAGACAACGATCTGGTTTTACCAGAGTCAAATTCCTTCCATGGTTAATGGAAGTCCTCTAGCTGTAGGGCAGTAGCATGCCTAACCCCTTAGCAAATCGGAAGCACGGCGAGGCTAGAGAGCAGTAGTGCTTCTCGTGCACGGCCGAAGAATCAGCAAGCAGCATGCACTTTTGCATCCGTCACTAAATGTGGAGCTAGTACACGCCTGTGGCTCAGCAAGCACTTACACAGAATCAGTGCCGCGCCCAGGGGAAACATTCATATGACTTACTAAGCACTATTACTTATAATGACCTCAGGCTGGAAATGACCCAAACGTGGATCACGTGTGAAATAGCTACATACATGGTGGGATACACATGTGATGAAACAGCATACAGCACTGAAGATAAGTGAATCCCAGCTCCTTATAGCCAAGTACCTGAATCACAGAAACAAACTGTTTAAAGGAAGCCATAGACAAAAGAACAAATAGCTCAGGACTGTACTAAAAGGGCAACTAAGGCACATCCTTCAGAGTTATTGGGAGGTAAACTAAAGAAATGCAAAGATGATAGTGGCAGGAAATGGCATTTTTTTGTTATTGTTTTCTTTTATTTTTTTGAGACAGGGTTTCTCTGTAGCTTTGGGGGTCTATCCTGGACCTAGCTCTTGTAGACCAGGCTGTGCTTGAATCCACAGAGATCCGCCTGCTTCTGCCTCCCAAGTGCTGAGATTAAAGACGTGTGCCACCAGGAAATGGCAACATTTTGTCTGCATTTTGCTCTGAGAGATGGAGAACCATGGGAAGGTGATACAGGCGCTGATCTAGTGTATCCATTTTAACACTTGTTAAGCTATCTTCTCACGCTTTGTACATTTTCTCTGCGGCCTATTTCACATTAGAAAGTTTAAAAAGAAGTTTTGGGGCTGGGGAGTTGGTTCAGCTAGCAAAGTGCTTGCCTTGTAAACACACAGACCAAAGCGTGATGTCTGGAACCCGAGTAAAATCGCTGGGTCTGGTGGCATGTTAATAATCTCAGCACTGAGAAAGCAGAGACAGGAGGAGGATTCCTGGGCTTGCTGGTCAATCAGTCATGTGTCATCAGAGAGTTCAAGGCCAACGCGAGTCCCTGTCTCAAGATGATGATGATGATGAAGAAGAAAGGAAAGGGCTTATTTCATATTGTAAGTTGTAGTGTATCATGAAGGGAGTGCAGGCCAGGAGCCTGGAGGAGGGAACTGAGGCAGGGGCTGTGAAGGAGGGCTGCTTACTTCCTTGCTCCTCACAGCTTACTCAGCCAGCTCTCTTATAGCAAACCAGGATCGCCAGCCCAGAGGTGGCACCACTCACACGGAGTTGGGCCCTCCCACATAAATCATCAGTTATGAAAAGGATCCACAGGCTGATCTGGTGGTGGCATTTTCTTAGTTGTGGTTCCCTCTTTCCAAGTGTCTCTTAGCTTGTTTCAAGTTGACATGAAACCAGCCAGCACATGTGTGCACCCCCAGGAACATGAATTCTGACACACAAATTAGGCGAGAATATTTTCAAAACCTATATCCGACCAAGAATTAACATTCTCCATACCCAAGGAACCCGAAACAGGAAACAACAGAAATTCAGAGATGGTGATAGTACACACACACACACACACACACACACACACACACACACGGGAGAGAGAGAGACAGATGGAGAGAGTTTTCAAAGAGAATAGGAAAACATAGTTCAGAGAGTTTGTGTTTTTTTCAGAATGGCACACTCATCATGGGTTTAAAGCAGCCGTGGTCTCCCTGACCCCAGAACTTGTGTTTTTAAGTATTATTTACAGCTTAGCCAGCATCTTGTAGAAGGTGGTTAATTTTAACTATAACACGAGAAAGGAAAGCAACAGTGGCACAAAAATGTAGAAAGGAAAATCAGCCAAAGGAACATGTCCATTCTTATGGCCGGAACAGGTTATGTGGACGTGATGACCTGTATTAAGTCCAAAAGACCACATCACTTGGGATTGTCAAATCTTTCAGACCAATATAGTTTTGGTCATCCTGACCAGGAAGGACAAACTTGGTATGGGTACTACATCTGGTAACCTAGATATAATGCCCCTCTCTGAAATGGAGAGGAAAAAAAAATCTCAGTTTTTGGAACAAGATGCCCAAAAAAACAACCATCTCAGGCCTGATGCCCAACTCACTCTTCACAAACAGGAAATTGTGGCTGCCAGGAGTAAACTTTGAAGGGTTTGCAGCCACGAAATTGTTCTCATTATACGAAGCTTAATGAGTTTAATGAATGAGACCATACGGATTAAATTTCTCCTACAAATTTACAGATGGGCTCAAAGAACAAGAGGGAAAACATATGAGAATCACCATCTCTGGAGAACCGATCAAGCCTCATGGGATGAGAAAGGCCGAAGAGTGGGAGCGTAATCCTATCTAAAAATGAGTCCCCAGAGCAGCTTCGTTGCCCCTCCCCATTCTCAGCTGGTCCCCAACACAACTTCACGTTTCTTCATAGGCAGCCAGGAGCTTCGCGTCTTCTTCCATCTGGCACCCAGAGAAGTGACTCAGAGCAATAAATACCAAGAAGAAAGACGCCCTGCACAAATAAAAGGGAGGGCAGGGCGCCCAGCGGGTTCTATGTACCCTGCTCTCATTCCAATACAACAAAGTTTAGAAATCAAGGCCAGCTATTTAAAAGGAGTGTGCCCCCATCCCGCGCTGCTCCTCATTGCCTGGTGTCTTCACCGCATCTAACCATACAAGGAAAACCAACTCACTGGTTCCTGGCGCCCACCAAGCAGAGATACGTTACCATTTGCAAAATGTCCCCGAGTTCCTTAAACTCACAAACTGGCTGAGACATGACTGGGAGTAAGGGCTCCATCTTGATTGTCCCCTGGTACTCATCAGGCCTGCGAGATCTGTTAGTTTTACTGGCAGTCTCTGCAGCTCTTTTCGGTTAGCAGAGTACTTAAGAAGGGTTCTCTGACAGGTGATTTCCAAGACTACTCTCCATGAGCCCCGTCTCTAGGATAGATAGTCACAGTAGCATGTAAATGCTATTTAGAGGGATTAGCATCACAGCAGAGGTGCTAGGCATTGATACATTCTACCTGAGTGAACAGGGATGGTATTCTGCAGCAGACAGAATTCACGCTGGATGCTAAAGATTATTTGGTGTCTACTAAATATACCAGGGAAGTGAAGATGCAGATAGATACAGCATATGCAAAGAAGGGGCTAGCAAGATAGCTAAGTGGGTAAAGTTGCTTGCTGGAACCCCAAGGACCTGAGTTTGATACCTGGAACCCATATGGTGTAAGGAGAGGGTTGTTCTCTGTATGTGCACACATGTCCATACAGACACCCCCCCCAACACACATACATATGGGAGGGGTGGAGACATATGAGAGAGAGTGCCTTAGATATGTGTGCTGCACTCTGAGTGACTATGGATGTTAGGTGCATAATAAGGGACCCGGGATGTGGGGTGAGGGGGATTGTATCTCCCAAGGAAGAGGAAATAAAATATAGTGGTATGTGAGACAAAGGGGAAACTAGGATTGAATGGGGGAAGACAATGGAAGAGTAGGGTAAAGGAGGAAATATATGGGGGAGGGGGACAACTAGCACTATAAACCCTTTGAACAACAATATAGAAACCTACTACTTCCTAAATATATACATATGGGAAAGAACTTTAAATAATGTCACCATATAATGTGGAAGGCAATGCTTCTACCAGACTGGATATCTTACTACACCAAGTTTCTCCAATGCCAGGAAGAGGTTACATCTTGTTGAGTCATTGGCCAAGCAGGTCCTATGGACCCTCCCAACCCCCACAGCAAGGTTATTGGTTGCTTTCTACAACCCGATGGTAAGCCCCTATTTCTGAGGATAACCTATACTTACGTCATAGAAAACAAAGAAATGAAACAGATGCCTAACTAGAAGCTTCACACTCAGTGACTAGCATTCTTGGTGCCGGAAGTTATTCTGAACACGGCTGGAAGAGAAAGGTAATCATCAATAGCATCCAGCTACAAACCCTTTGATAGCAACAATGATCTGTCTGCAAAATACATTGGTGCGATAGCGGCACACATAATGAGAGCGCCCAGTAACTTTTTGCTTAGATTTAAGGCCCATTTTATGAGACGGAACCTATTCCCAACATTGCTAAAGTGGACAACACAAGACTAGACAAGACAAGACTAGATCTGGGACTAGATAGGTCATGGGCCTAAGGGGGGGAAATCTACTAATTCTCTTAAAGGAGCACGGCAATAAAATGATTCCTGATGACATATTGCTATAACCATAGATTAGTGACTCATTTACCCCTCATCAGAGAAACTCCTTGTAGTGGATAGGAACTAATGTAGAGACCCAGAGAAGGACAAAGTACAGAGAGGGAAGACCAGAGCACATTAACCCCTCTCTGTAAGGCTTGAGAATCTAGGCGGAAGAGGAGATGGAAAGATCGTGGGAGCCGGAGGTGGTGGATGCCTCCAAGGAAACAGCACTCAGGTACAACAGGACTGATGTGCATACGGATCCATAGAGACTGTGCAACGAGCAAAGAGCCTGCTCAGGTTTAAGCTGGATGGGATCCTAGCACGGAGAGGGGAGAATGGACACAATGCCCACCCCTAACCAAGAAGCTACCTGCAAATGATAGCCTCTGACAAAGGGAAATTCAGTTTTCTCCACTGGAGTCTGACTGGGTATATCAACCAGGCTTCAGGGCAGCTCCATACCCAGGACTAGTTGGGAAATGCAAAATGACCTGAGTTTTGTTGTTGCTTATTTTTTGTGAGCTTTATGTTCAGTTTGCACATGTTTTTTATCTCCTGTGTTATTTTGTTGTTGTTGTTGTTTGTTTCTTTTGATTTTCATTTGAGTGGAGTTGTTTTTTGTTTTTGAAAGAGGGAGAGAGGGAGAGAGAGAGAGAATGGACAAGAAGAAGAGGATCTGGGAGGAGTTAGGGCAGAAAAAACATGATTAAAATATACTATATAAAAACAAATAAAAATTATAAATTAATAAATGTATTAATTTTTTAAAAAAAGGTCGTGCAAAGGCCTGGGTAGTAACAATGCTGTTCATTCTAATTTGAACCCCAATTACAGTGGACTGTGCTCATGCTAATACAATGCCTTTTTTTTTTGAAAATTTTTTGAGTTAGGTTCTGTGCCAAGCTCTTCACACAAATTGCTTCATTTAAATCCCAGAACGACTTTATGTTCCCCCATAGGTACGTTCTCATGTTCTCACGTTCCCCAGATGGTACAGGACTGGAGAAGTCCTATCGCTGGAACCTGGGGAGCGAGGCTTTGAAGCACAGGTTTGATCACTAGACTGTGCTGTCCCTGGGGGTGTAAGTATTCAATTGAGAACGGAACTAAGCCTCGCTAATGAAGACATCCAATATGTGTGGAGCCTTTTCCACTTCTCAGAGGACACTGAAAAGATCAGAAGAGCAAGGACGTGCAGATCGCTTTTCAAACCAGCATCCCTTGTAGAGAAGAGATTCTTCAGCATCACAAAGATCCAAAGGTATGGGATCACGCAGGCATGGAAAGATTGAAGAGAGATGGGGATCACACAATGCTAGAAGGGAGACATCATGAGGTCAAAGCAGCCATGGCTGAAATGTGCTTTCGGGCGCAGGCAGGAACCTTGGATTCATTAGCTGCTGGAAATAGAAATCAACTCTAAACGCGATTTAAGTAAACTCCTGGGGAAAATCAGTGGGTTTGCGTTCAGAGTCGAAGGCAAGAAGTCCTATCTTGGCACCAGGTAGCCTCAGTCCTACCAGCCAGTCGCACAGCCATGATGAAATGAGAGACCACAGGGAGGTGGCTTTAGAGCACTCCAAAGGCTAAAGCTGTGTCTTCAATTTAGACTATTTATAAACACTCACTTGTTAACACTTAGTAACCGGCACAACAGTAATAATGGGAGCAGATGCTTGCTGGGAGCCGATAGCACCCCAAGCCCCAGCCCTCAACCTCACTCATCCTCCCGGTAATCCCATGGGGTTGTCATACAAGGCCACACTGTCAGTGCTAATGGAGGGAGTTCTATCCCCTAAGACCAAGGCCTGTGTTGTAGGGAGGCTGCTTGTTGGTTCTCGGCTGCTCAGCCCCAAAATAATCACACAAAACCTATATTAATTAAATCACTGCTTGGCCCATTAACTCTAACTTCTTATTGGCTAACTCTTGCATATTAATTTGACCTATTTCTATTAATCTGTTTATTGCCACGTGACTGTAGCTTACCAGTAAAGTTCCCAGGGTCTGTCTTTGGCGGGGCTACACAGCTTCTCCCGACTCTGCCTCCTTTCTCTCTGCATTCAGTTTAGTTTTCTCCGCCTACCTAAGTTCTGCCCTAAAAATAGGCCAAGGCAGTTTCTTTATTCACCAGTAATATTCACAGCATACCGAGGGGAATCCCACATCAGGCCTGATCTCTTCACCTTGGTTGGAAGGAAAATATGGTTCTGGAGAAAGAGGCTGATTTAGCCCACACTGATTCTATAAAAGCGATCTTCCACAGATGCTCACCACATCTGTCATTTTGTGGGTATCTGGGCAGAGTTTTTTTTTTTTTTTTGCATGGAACCCATAGAGGGATTTGAATGGAATTCCTCACAGAATTTCCACCCCCTCTCCAAAGCATGCTGGGACAATGGGAGATGTGCTTCATGCCCAGAATCCTATAAGAGTATGGAAATGATCAAGCCAGATGAACCTCCATTCTGCTCCTCATCAGTGAGATGCTCACATGGTTCGCATTAGGCAGGGAGCAGCTGGAGCTGCCCATGGCCTTGTTCTTTGTGAGCAAGGCTGACAAAAAGGGAATCTCCTTTTCTGGATGGTTAACAGAGGGGTATTGCATCCCCAGCAGGGGTGATTTTGAAGGAAGGAGAGAATTATACTCTCTGGTCCAGCTGATGGGCCATTTCAGGGAGAAAGAGTGAGGGTAAGACGAGGGCTTCTCCAGGAACATTCAGACTCCTTGGATCTGGCAACAGGATGAGTCCAAGACTAATCTCCATGCTGATTGGCTCATAATGCCTCTAAGCAGTGGAAACAGATTATGGACCCTGAGATCCTTTGAACAGAAGCCCTAATGTCTGTGTCTAGATTGGGAATGTGTCCTCTGAACACTCAGAGAAGTTCTTGTTCAGTTTTCTTTGACTGTGTGGGTCAATCTCTTAGGCCTTTTATCAAACTCCCTGGGTCCAAATCCAACTCTTTTATTTATTGACTGTGTTTACCTTGGACAAGCTGTTTAATTGCTCTGTGTCTCTTATTTCTCTTGTGAAAAGGGGATGTATAAACGGAATATATCCCTTTCTAGAGCTCTCAAGAGAATTAAATCACAAAATACACAGAAAGTATATATGTTGGTATATGGCATAATCAATGCTCAATGAATAGGAGCTGCTGTTATTTTGTATCTATTCCTGCTGCTTTAAGTATTTCCCATCTTTAAGTCTGTGACTATCTTCAAAACAGAGTCTCTGCATACTACTTCTGTATTACTTCTGTATTACCACCTACAAAAGCATGTCATGTGACAGGCCATGGATAAAGTTTGTTGAAATAAAAAGGCCTCACGTGTGTCTGTTCATTTGTATACACACACGTATTCATTCATTCTGAAAGACAATGATAGTATATTTTTTCACGATATGACCCAAGTGTGGAATCTCAATTGCATGGCTCCAAAATAATACCATCACAACAACTCAGGGCACAGCACATTTCCCTCCTCTCCTTTCTCATGGGAACTTCAATAGGAAGGAAGTTTTCATTTTAAGACATCATAAAAATAACATTAATTTTCAACTAAAATCAACCCAGGCAAACATTCGTTTCCAGAAGATGCTTCTATATAGCAGCAATCCTTTTTGCCTGTCTGTTCATTTTTTAATGCTATTAATTTACTCAACACAATAGAAAAGTTTTCCTTTTCCAAATTATTTAGATGACAGCTCCCTGCCTTCTCATATCCTCCTCCTCCATCACTTGCCAAGAATAAAGGCTGTTGACTCCTGAGCTGGGACACCAGAGGAGAATGTTGAGAGACTGGAAATCTTTAGGTTGACTGTCTGGGACCTGCCCACAATGCATGTGTTCTTCTTGCCTTTTCACTTAGAGTGTCTTGAAAGGTAAGCTTGCCTGAGTGGGACTTCGCCATCTTCCAAACTGGTAGACATATTGCTCTTTTGGTAGACCAGAGGGAAGCCCATTCTCCATAAACAATAACGTTGAAACCTGGATGTCATGGTGTTCTGTATCTACTTCCCATTGTTGCAAACATGATGAGGGAACACATGGGACCAACTTTTCCAACACCAACATTTCTGGCTAAAGAAGAGCAGTCTGCCATTCTGTAATCTCAGAGCAATGGTGAGGGAAAGACAAGGGGCTCTGGAACTCCTCGATGTAAGAAAAACACACTTCCAAGATAAATCGTCTCTTAAACTAATTAGTAACATAATGCACGCAGATCAGGCTTCTATCATTGACTTTCCCCCAACAGGCCCTGGGGTACACTTAAAGTAGTGTAATCCGAGGAGGGTTTATTTATAAAAGAAAAAGAAAACTGCAGTCACATGCTACTTAATGGCCGGATGTATTCAGAGAAATACGTTGTTAAGCAATTTCCTCCTTGGTTCAACACTGTGGCGTGCACTTATAGAAACCTAGATAGTATAGACTGGTCCCCCCAGTGTGACTTCTTAACGCCGGAAAAAGACCCAGTAAATAAGAGATTGGATGAGGCTGCTGCCAGATAAAGCTACACACTGTTTACCCTAGATTTTGTCTTTTACATGTAGAAGAAGAAGTATATTTTATACCAATGGAAAGCCAGAAACCCATTATTTATTACATTATCAAATAGCATGCAACTTATAGAAATTTATGCCCCATAACTTCATACAACTGGCAGTGCTAGGTTTGTCTAGACTAGTGTCCCACAGATAGGCGAGGAATATCACTAGCTGGCAGTTGTCTTTCAGGGCCGTTGTATCTTATGGGACCACAGCTACGGATTCAGTCCACTCTTGACCAAAATATTGTTGCTTATTTACAGAGTTTTTGATGGACTGTAGGGAAGTGTTTCTCTGCACCCACCTTCCCATCTACCACTCCCCTTCTCTTCCACAATTTAAACAGGTCTAGCCAATCTGCATTTGCATTCCTGGTTTATAGCCTGGATCCTTTGTTTCTTTCAAACCGGGTTCTAGGTCTTCACGGCAGATACCGAGGTCATTGACTGAGAATGTGTGTAGTAGCTAAGAGTGTCGAGGCTGCCCGAGAAACATCTGGTGTTCCCAAACTAGCACAAGTGAAAGAGAGCCACAGCTGGCGCCCGATCAGGTACCTGGCCACAACCTCCAAATGGTCCAGGCAACACTTCATTCCTTCAGCCAGCAACCAGCTCTTCTCTGCAGTACATGGTATTTATTTGTGCAGTGGCGACGGGATATAGATTTTCCTTTCCCTGAACTAGACTGAATTTGGGGGGAGGGGAGGAATGTGATTTCCAGATTAAGATGGCCCAAACCGGCATATGTTATGACCTAACCAGAAGCTATCTTTGTTCAAAATGAAGAGTAGGCCTGTATTAAGTGTAGAGACAAGGATGGGTGTTCATACATAGTCGCACCTACACTGCCCATATGGGGAGAGAGTCTTGGGAAAGAGTCATAACCTCATTCCTGTACTTATAGGAACTGCCCTGAGTATGGGAAGGGAGAAAGAGAAACTATTGTCCTGGCTATCACAGCTCAGTGATTCTGTCCTATACAAGGAAGGACTGGTCTATGCCCCCACCCCAAACACGCATCCCTCCATCTGAATTTAAAAGTATTGCTGGAAAAACAAAATTAATGTCCCAAGAGGAAGTCTTAACTGTCTTCCTTCAATGGGAACCCATTTTTTCCACCATGTGGCCTTGCTAGAAAACATGGTTGGACTTGATTAATCCACTCTTCGCTCAGTTCCTGTCTCTTTCCTTACAGGCCAGCCATCATTTCCCCACATCCTGTCTGTCAATAATTAATTTACCTTTCTTGAGAGCTGTGAAATTCTTTGATAAGCTTAAGTGACGACGTCCAGAATCGATCTTGTTGGACAGTCAGGTCCAACCCTTGCTTAGCTTCCTTTCTATTGTGAAAAACTGTTCCTGCTCAAATGTGCAAATATAAACTACTTCTGGCTTTTCTTTTCTTCAGGAAACAAAACCAAACAAATCTAGCCGTCCATGGTTTTGACCAGACCTTCACTCTGCTATCCCGTCTGCGACCTGCTGGCTTGCTCAACCGCTCATATCTGCTGTCAATCAAAGCCTTTCAAGCTCATGTCCGATGTGGAAAATGTTCAGACCGTAACGTGGAAGTGCAGACTGGTGGCATTTTGGTTTATGCGAAGAAAATATTGACTCACTACCATGGATTCAGTCACCAGTCTCGTAATTCGAAAATGACACAGTGCATAGAATGTAGGAGGTGGGCCCCTGCAAAGATAGAAGTGGACAGAAATGCTAGAAACTAGAATCATTTTTCCAGATGGCTTGAAAAATCACATTTTTTTTCCTTTCTCTTATGAGATAATTCTTGTTCTCCTGCCTATGGTGGTCTTCAGTCTACGGATCCAAATGATGCTCCCATCTCAGCCTGCTACAAAGCTAGGACTAGAGGCTTAGCCTCCAAGTGTAACCAGTAATCACATTTTAAAGATCGTGATAGTCAATCTTGGGCTCACTGCCAGATTCCCACCTGTGTGGTGAGCTTTCAACATAAACTTGAAATGACCTAGAATAACATGGAAGAGAGCCTCACTGAGCACTCGTCTAGATCAGATTGGCCTTAGGGGTTTGTCTTAAGTTTAAGATGGAGACTCAGCCCATTCACTGTAGGTGGCACCATTCCTGAGGTGTTGGGTCCTGAACTATTGGAGTGGAGAGAACATGATGAGCACAGGTGAGCCTGTGTTTATTCACTATTCTCTCCTCTTGACTGTGGATTGGATTTAACAGCCTGTCTCGTCTCAAGTTCCTGCCTTGATGTCTCCTTACTGATTGACTGAAGCCAGGAATTGTGAGCTCAAATAAATTCTTCTTCCTGTAAGTTGCTTTTAGTCAGGAGATTGTATCATAGCAACAGAAATTAAACTAGAGCACTAAGTCATTCTGTCCCTGGACAGATAGCTAATTATATTAAATAAAACTCAAACCGCCAAACTTTATGGAAGCGAATAGTGACCATTATTAGAGGTCTAAATAAACTTTAGGGACTCCTATCTGGATAGTTTTGCAAACAGATCTCTAGACCTTCATGGAAGTGGGTCATATCCATTGCCTAATTTTATTCCATTTCTGAAATTATTCGAGTATTTCTTCTTCAGAGGGGGTAATCAGTAAAGAATGGAATCTACCTTCAGGTGGGAACAGGGCATTTTTTTCTTCATCAAGATTTTGTTTTGTGCCAGGCGGTGGCGGTGCACACCTTTAATCCCAGCACTCTGGAGGCAGAGGAAGGAGGATCTCTGTGACTTCAAGGCCAGTCTGGTCTACAAAGTGAGTTCCAGGACAGCCAGGGCTATACAGGGAAACCCTGTCTCAGAAGACCTAAATAAATAAATAAATACATAAATAAATAAATAAATAAATAAAATGAAACCAAATAAAAATAAATTAAAGAAAGATTTAATTTTATTGGGTACGTCAATCACCTGGCCAAGAGACCATTCTTCATGAAAGTGGCCTTAAGCTATGGCAGGAGGACTTTTAGTCTTTTAGTGACATGATGTATTCTCACACTTATATAGATATAGTAAAAGACCTTCTGAGAGCCACCACCAGGTTCTGCTGGGTCTGTCTTTGTGAGTCCTGACTAAAAGCCTTGTGACATTTCCTGTTTATTCTCCTCTGTCCCTTTCTTTGGGATGACGGTGAGAACCTACGTATGCTTGCTCTTGTATCTCGTATCTGGAGCTCTCTCACACTTTTCCTGTTGCTCCCTCCCCTGCCCTGGGGCAGTTTGTCTCTCCTGTGACTGACCTTCATGCCAACCTAACTCAAATAGAACAAGGCTTTCTCTCTCCCTCTTCTCTATCGCCCTCCTCTGGCCAGTTGCTGACACTTCTAGCTTGCCTGCTTTGCTGATTAATTTTCTTTCAAGTGACAATAAAACTGTACCCAGATTTTAAAAGGATAAAACAAGGACTTCTTTGGGCACAATGGATAAAAACATGAGTTAGGCATAAGGGTGCCTGACTGTAATCATGTACAAGGAAAGCTGAGGCAGGAGGATCATCTTGTTCAAGGCCAGCCTGAGCTCATAGTTACTGAGTCTAGGCTGATGGTAAAAGCTTGCTTCAAAAAGAAAAGAAGCATCTTACCACAGTGATTTCCACATGTTTATATTTTACCAGGGGAGAAAATGGCCAAAAATTAAGGAATGATAAAGAATTTTCAGCACTTTACTTTTTACCAAGTTAGGATATTATTCTTAAAAAGTAAAAGTAAATACCATTTGTAGTCACCAATGTTTCATAATAGGAGGAACATTTCAACACCAGTATGCAAGAAACTATAATATCACGATGAATTAAGAAACAACAGTTGGTGGTGGCTCAATCGTCTTTTAAAAGAGAGCCAATGACCTTTTAAATGTTGAAAAACTCACCAGAGTAATTTGTGGTCTTATTTTACATGTAATTAATTTTCATATCCATTTGTTGACACTAGGAATATGTATTCATCGGAAGGATACAAAGAGGAGTCCAAACATTTAGTTTTCTGTTTATCTTTTGTGTCAGGGACCAAACCCAGGGCCTTGCCAGGCAAGCAATGTACCACTGAGTTCTATAGTCCAGGTCAGGATCTCACAAAATCTAAATTGATGTAAATAAATGATGCATCCTATTGTTCTGATTCTTGCAATAAAGGCTGCTGGGTGCTGAATGGCCTCTGCCGAAGAGACAAATTGAGGTTCTAATTCCCAAAGCACGTGAATCCTAATTAGTAGAGCTTTGCAGATGGGCAGACTGGATCAGGGTGGACCCTGAGGTCACTGACGTCACTCTAAGAGAAAGGAGAGGGACGCAGAGGCAGCCATCCAGGGAAGATGTAATGTGAAGGTGGAGACAGAACTGGACTTAAATGTTAATGAAACACAGGATGCCGAGAGCTCTCGGGCCACACCAGAGCTGGGGAAAGGCAAGGAAACGTTCAACACAGCCTCTAAAGGACATGCGGCCCTCTTGGTTGTTCTGTTTGGAATTTTACCCCTCTGAACTGTGATGCAAAGATTATCCTTTTTTTTTTCTTTTTTTAAGATAGCTAACTTGTAGTAAGAACAAGGGTCTCTAATCACAAGTGAATACTGTCTAAGATTCTCACTGGATGTTTGAAACCATAAATAGTATCAAAACCCTACATATACTGGTTTATGTACCCTAAACATATAGACCTAGAGTGCAAGGAAAGTTATGCACCCTCCCCTCCCCTCCTCCTTTTCCTCTCGTCTTCCTCTCTCTCTCTCTCTCTCTCTCTCTCTCTCTCTCTCTCTCTCTCTCTCCACCCACTCCTCTCTCCCTTTAATGTCGTCATTCTTCAATTAGCCACATGACCCTGGAGCCTTGGAACCGTGGAAAGTGAAGTTATTAGTAAGGAGACACCCTGGGCTCTGTTGTAGCAGCCCTGGAGAGCTAAGACAAGGGACACATCAGGGAGTCAAGGCAACCAGAGGTCCCAACGGGAGGCTGAGGAATGCCTGAGCCACCCAGCAGTGACTCACGTGAGCAGAGCTCTAGGCGCCCTGGTCACTCACAGGGAATAGAAATTCACATTTTGGCCCAGACGGCCATTTCACATGAGTTTTCCCAAGTGATAGGGGGCAATATGTAGAAAAAAAATATGTGCTCGTTTTAAAACAGCAGAACTCTATGCCGTGGTCAGGCCTATATTCAAAGGACAACTTCCCCGAGGCTAGCTTTCTCCCACCCCCAGCGGAAGCATCCCATTGATCAGCGAGGCTTCTCCAGACGCCTGCAAAAGCCCAGAACTGAAGGGAAGATTGCGCGGCCTTTGGCCTTCTGAGTGAAGAATTGTGTTCCGCGCCGTCCAGGGCCTTGGCTGAGTCCATTAACCCGGAGTTCCCCATAAGGCCCTGGTGGTGATGGGGCGATGGTCTCTAGGGGAACGACTGTCTGGCCACTCAGCCCACTTAAACAAACCTGTGAAAGCAGCCCTAACTAAACACAGCGTTGCCATCTGTGTTTGCCTTCCTACGCTCTTGTTTGCAGGCCCAGGGAGGATGGTGTCTTTCCAAAGGCTCCTGGGCTTTGGAATGTATTTAAACGTGGGGTTCAAAACCCTCATGCGCCCCTCTCAAATTTGACAATTGTTTAAGCGTTATTGCTTGAATGGATGCAGATGTTCCCCGCCTCCCTTTCTGGGAGGAGTACTTGAAAAGAAGGAGGAAATCGGCTTTTTTTTTTTTTCTCTTTTCTCGCCTCCCCCCACCCAGCCTTTTTAGACACATATTTTATCTTTATGTTTTCATGAAGAGCTGCCAAGAGATGCATCTGGTCCCCAAATCAAGAATCTCACACGTCTCCTCTTCACTCACAGCTTTCCAAGCGCCTTTCTTTGTGATCTCTGCCCAAACAAGCCGTCGGCGGGGCTCAGTGGACAGATGACCGGCCCGTCACGGGAGGAAGAGATCCATTTCCTCCTCGATGCTAGAAAGAATGGCACCCACGCCATTTTTAATGTCATCCCTCGCCTTTTGCTTTTTTTTTAACAGCTCATTTTCTGATTAATATTTCCAGCAGCTAGAGCAAATGCCAGTTTAATTAAATTTCCACACCACCCCCCTTTTATCCAATTAGTGGGTTCACTGGCTCCTCAACAACCTCCAATGTCTGTGCTCTCAGTGAATGCTCAGCTGCTTCTGCCTTCACCCAAAGAAATCTGTTACATATTAAGTTATAATAAGATATAGGCAATTATAGTAGCAGCAGGACAAATAGATTTGTATGGTTCATTACAAGGTATTTCTGGAACATACATAGTGTAAATAACTAGTTTCTGAGGCAGGGTATATTTCGAAGAGATCATGTTTTATGGGGGGGGGAATGGGAAGGGGACGTTATCAGTTACAATAAGCAAGCTGAATAGAAGAGACTCGAACCATCTTGATAGCTGTCTGTCATTGGGGTGCAAAGTGTTTGGACATGTGGTCTATAAATGGAGGTGGAAGATGAAGAGATGCTCAATGGGAAATGGGTGGTGGCCTCTTCTTCTTTGTCAGAGTAACACCAGCGTCACTGTAGTGGAAAAGACTGACCAAGCCAGCAGGCCGAATCCACAATAGGAAGAGCGTTGGACATGTGATGAACCACATGTCCATGCATTGTACTGTGGACAAGCTTCTTTCTAATCTCCTCCTAGACCAGAAGCTGATGGTATCAGATACTGGGATGGCAATGCCTCCAGGTTCACTCTGGTAGCTAAATAGAGAGAAGAAAGTAGAAGCCCAGAAAAGTGGTAACTACATTATTAGCTAATAAACAGTAGAGTCAGAAATAGCTGTGGGTCTGTGTGTGTGTGTGTGTGTGTGTGTGTGTGTGTGTGTGTGCACGAGCACACTTTCTTTTTTGAGGCAGGGTTTTTCTGTGTAGCCCTAGCTATCCTGAAATTCCATCTGCAGACCAGGCTGGCTTCAAACTCACAGACACCTGCCTGCTTCTGCCTCATGGGTACTAGGATTAAAGGCGTGTGCCACCACTGCCCGGTTATTGTGGGTCCTTTGACGTCTTAAGGTACTAGCATAATTTCCATGATGCTTTTCTGGGACCTGGCCAGGGTCAATGTAAAGAAAATAGAAGAGAAGAATGAGGCCTACGGTGGTGACAGAAGACCCAGGGGAGATCTTCTTGGAGGCCGACAAAGTAGTTGATGGATGTCACTCAGTATGCATTGGGTGGGTTGGATGCCTGCAGGTCTTCATACTGGAACACTGAAATGACTCGGAGGGGAAAGGAGAAAGGACTCTAATATAGGTGCGAAAGATGCTGGCTAAAGCAGAGTGAGGCGAACAAAAGTCAGCATTTTAGGATTATTTTTTTTTCCAAAGCAGATATTGAAGCCTGTTGACCTAATCAATGCAGCTCTGCCTCCGGGCCTGGAAAAAAATATGTCAACTAGAGGAAATTCAGTACTTCCTTCTTTGTTACAGTTAAAAAGAAACTCTACAACGTCCTAAGCACTGCATTGGATGGAACTTTCCGTTCCCACCACCCAACCTATGCCCAGCCATGAGCATCACTTCATCTTAACAGCCTTTGGGAAAGGCGGTTCCCAGCACTCTTCTACATTCCATGTGGAGAGCTCTTTTTTTAACCAATACCAGCCTGAAAAATTTCATGTTACGACTTCTGGGATATATGCAAGGCATTTTGCCTAATTCTTCAGCCGAAATTGTAAGTAGGGTTGGAAAATTCCATATAAGTCAATACCCTGAGAGTTTATACGGACCAGAGTCAGTGAGCCCCGGGCTCTGAGCTCCCCAGAGAACTGACAGCAGCGTGTGAAAGGGCTGTAAAGTGATCTGGCATGATGTTGACGCTGCCCCTTTGAGAAGCAAGGGCAGGAAGGGAGAAGGATGGGCCAAGCCTGGTGCCTGGGACTGGGTGGTGAGCCGCATGTAAATTCAAGTGAAAGTCAGTAGGGTGCTGATACCAGCGGGTAATAAGGGGGAGAAAGCTGGCTGATCATCCACGAAAATGGAAACAGTAGACTCCACAGGAATGAAGCTGGGGGCAGCCCCCCAAGGCTTGGGGCCTAATTGCTGTTTTTGCTCCTGTGAGTGTCCAGTGTCTACTGTGGGTTTTTTTTTTTTTTTTTTTTTTTTTTTGGTTCTGAATTGCCTTTGGGGTCCTGGGAAACGAAATTCGTCTGTCGTCGTCTAGTGGAATTTTTAAAGACTTCCCTTCTAAATATCAATCTCCTTATCTCTAAAATTAGGGGTCTGGAATTCCTGACCCAAGCAGGTTCTAAGTAGACAGTACAGGGGTACATTCTCTGAGTCAGGGACAACGAAGGCCAGGATAATGGCTAGGAATTTTAGAGCTCTCCCCAAAAGAGTTACGCGACCCATTTCAAAGGATGCCAGATGACCAGATGAATGTTAACTCCTTCATTCAGATGCTAGGACTGGCCTCTTTCTATAGTGGGTCTCTGTACAGTTGTGCAAGTTCATTGCCAAAGTTCAGGAGTAGAGCAAAGCTATGGTAATTTGTAGTAATAAGAGTGGCGGGGCTGCGTTCCCAGCACCCCGGCCGCCTGCTTGGCTAGCTTATGCCCTGAAATAACGACACACAAACTGTATTCTTTTAGACACTGCTTGGCCCTTTAGCTCTAGCCCTTACTGGCTAATTCTGATATCCCGATCAACCCATCTCTAATAATCTGTGAGCACCGGTCTTACCGGGAAGATTCTAGCCTATGTCCATCCTGGGTCGGAGCTTCATTGCGTGTATCTGCCCAGGAGCCAGGAGCATGGCGTCTCTCTCTGAGGCGTCTGCTCCCGAGAGGAGAGCTGTGGAGTCTGAGCTCACTTCCTCTTCCTCCCAGCGTTTTGTTCTGTTTACTCCTCCCACCTATCTTCTAACCAATGAGGGCCAAGTAGTTTCTTTTTATTTAACCAATGACCTTCCTCCATCAGTAATTTGTGCCTACCATGTCTCCTAGAGGGACTGGACCATCCATGACCTGAATGAGAGCAAGTCCGGGTAGTTGGATTTACCATTATTGAGCCTCCACCTAAGTCTGCCTCTGGCAGAACATGTCAGATTGAGCATCTAATCTCTAGGCTGTCCAGTGAAATTTCGAGCCAGCGAGAGTCACCTAGCAAGAATTTGAAATTGTTGAAGAGTATGGATGGAGCTGATGCAAGTAGGGAAAGGAAGTGAAAGAGCATTGTTGGAGAATCTAGATGGGCTAGGCAAAGTAATCAGTAAAGATCATAAGCAACCAAGATATGAAGGGGCAGAAACGAAGGATGAGTCAAAGATGGCTCCAAGGCACGCAGTTGCCAAAAATAAAAAATAAAAAAGGCACACATAGCGGACAATGAGGAATACTGAGAATTCAAGAACAATTGCAGTGGGTTTTTGATCCTACTGCACGTACTGGCTTTGTGGGAGCCTAGGCAGTTTGAATGCTCACCTTACGAGACCTGGATAGAGGTGGGCAGTCCTTGGGCTTCCCACAGGTCAGGGAACCCTGATTGCTCTTCGAGCAGATGAGGGAGGGGGACTTGATCGGGGAAGGGGGAGGGAAATGGGAAGCGGTTGTGGGGACGAGGCAGAAATCCTTAACAAATAAATAAATTAAAAAAAAAATAAAAAATAAAAAAGGCCTCTTAATCTAACAGGCCACAAAGTATTCCTGCAGTTTTCACTTATCTTGAATCTGGACTGATGTCATGAGCTCTTGAATATGATGTATGTGACCGTGTGGCCACCAAGAATAGGGCACACAAAGCTTTGATACATCTGTAAGGGCCTAGTGGAATGTCCTCAGATGTTTTCAGCCATCCAAGTCTACCCACAGGTAGCTACTCGAGACAACAGCTTCACCTGAACTCCCAGTCTGCAGCCAATGCTAGCCATGAGAGCTCGCTGCCTTGGATTCAGTCTCACCCAGATACCCGAAACAGCTATGGGAGAGTCTGGTTAAGCTACAGAACCACCAGAGAGAGTTATTTGGGGCCACTACATTTTGGAATAGTTTGTTGTGCAATAATAGATAATAAGAGCATGCCCTTGTGTAGGGAGGAAAATCCTCAACAGAGCTGTATTAATCCTCAAAATATCACTTTTGTGTGAAGCAAGTTAAGGCTAGTTTTTTTCTAATATATAAACATTTTAAAATATGGCTTATTAAAAACTGCATTAGATACATAGTGACAGTGTTAGAATAGAGATTTCCAGAAGATCTGCCATGGATAAATAGTTGTACCAACAATGTTTCACACCCCTGTATAATGAGAAATGCAGAAACAATAAAAGGCTTTTTGTTCTTGAATCTGAATTGTCTTAAGCTAATGAGGGCAGCTTGTGAAATAACTTATCCTCTGAGTCTCAAATATGAGAATCCTCGCCACACACCCTGTCAATTGTTACAGTCATGGTCATTGGCAAACAGGGGCATTCCTGACTTCCTGATTCTCTTTCCTTTACCTCTCTTTTACCAGTGAACCCGGAGCTGACATGCTTGGGAACTGCCTTTCCTTCCCCTTCTGGGTCAGCCTGCCCAGATTAATGCATAGGGAAGAACTCTCTCCTGTCCTTCACAGTCTGCTTCTTCCCTACCAGGGTGAGCCCAGGGTAAGCCCCAGTGCCCACAGCATGGAAAAGGCTGCAGAAGTAAAACCTTGGGAAGTGGAAGAGTGTGAATAATTCATCAAAGGCAACAAAAGAAGTCCCCAGGATAATAGTGTAAAACCTGCTACTGCCCAATGCCTTGACCTTGTGCTAAACGTAGCCACTTAGCTTGTATCTGAGCAAGGGTAAGTACACAGATACAATCTGTCAGCAAGCTGGCCTTTCTCATGAAGCCCTTCTTAAGTTCTCATAGTGGAAACGATAGTTTAATAACTGCTACTAGAGGCAGCCCTCTGCAGAATTCCACCTTGTGCAAGGTCACAGAGAGTCCGTGGGTGAGCAGGGCCCGGGGTCCTTGGCATTTCCTGCCAGCTTCTCCTTAGCCAGGGGATCAAAGCCTGTGCAAAGAGTGGCAGACCCTGATTTGCATTGTGAAAGTCACCTGTCTGGCTCTGCCCCCCCTAGGCTGAGATCAAAGCTGGGAGGGGAGCCAGGAGCAGAGAGGAAATCAAATATTGATCCAATGAGGTGAGTGGCGATTCTCCTCCACCCACCTTGTCAGTCATAAAAGTGAGCCTGGGAAATGACCAGTAACCATGCTCTTTCCAGGGCTCTGATTATGGCTCTCGTTTTCCCCGCCAGATGGGCTGTGCACAGCTTTGCCCAGAAAAGGAAATCCAGGAGAAGAAAGGCTGGGTGGGAAATGTGTGATCAGATGGTTTCCCAAGCCCTCTGCCACCTCTGCAAGAAGAAGGGTTGGAGTTTTTTCGGTCCCAAGACTAATGACCCAAACTGATAAAAGGACATCAGAGGCCTTGAAAGGAGTTGGGGGCGTGCAGAATGGCTACTCTTACTATTTTTTAGCAGACAAATGCTGGCAAACATGGAGAAAAAGCAACTCTAATGAGTGTCAGGCCAGCCCCTATGGAGAGCAGAATGGAAGCACCTCCTGCCCCCAACACTGCCCCGGAGCAAGCAAAGGAAAGCTAACACCGGGCTTAAAACACCCAGCTCATTCACACTGGTATACTTCTCAAAGGAAGGACACTGAGCGCCCAAGTTTACAGCAGTGCTGACTGGAACAGCTAAGACAATAGTAGAGTATTATTTGCCTGTCAACAGGAATGAAATCTTGCCATTTGCATTAAAGTTGATGGAACTGGATGACTTTATAAATGAAATAAACAAGACGCAGAAAGACAAGTGCTCTCATTTGTGGACGTGACTTACTAGGAACAGGGGGAGTGTAGTGGAGGCAGACAAAGGGAGCTTGGACTTGACTGATGCAGGCTCTGCATATGTATAGATATACCACACTGGTCCTGAATACTATCTATCATTAACAGGTGGTGGGGGCTCACGCCTTTAATCCCAGCACTGGGGAGGCAGAGGTAGACAGATTTCTGAGTTCGAGGTCAGCCTGGTTTATAACAGTGAGTTCCCGGACAGCCAGGGTTACATACACAGAGAAACGCTGTGTCAGAACCCCAACTCCCACCCCCCAAAAAAGAGAAAAAGAAAAGAAAAAATTAAAAGATATGGAGTCTGGGTTCCTTTCCTGGCAACTGAAGAAGCGACAAAGGAAAGATGGGAAATGACTTATCTACGGGAATGTCTATTGCCGAAGTTCTCCGACGCTTGCCATGCTGGAGCCAGGCTTCTGAGTAATGGGGTGGGGTGGGGTGGGCAGAAAAAAAAACAGTGACCAGATAAGATAGTAGAGCTGCATCTGAAATCAGGATTCCGGCAGAGGAGGCGAGCAGCAAGGCACTGATTGTCAGGGTCTCTGGGGGTTTCTCAACTGAAACTCCTGCTGAGAGAGACATCCTAACCCTCCATCGAGAAGACCAGGCCCAGGGGAGCTGTGGCTCCCCACAGAAGGAGCTCCAGTTTCTGTAAGGAGAGTCAGGGCCCCTTTGGATTAAGGGATGAAAATGTTAAGTGAACATGGGCTCTTTGTTCACTCTCTAGCTCTCAGAATTCTCAGCTTGTTTATTTAAAATACCCAAGGTGGATGGCTGGTTTATGTGTTTGTTTCCCACCATTCTAAAAATATGATAAAAGTGTTTTTCAGATTTCAAACAACACAACAAAACTCCAAAGCCCACTCCTATTTCCAGGATCCTGCCCGCTGGGTGCCACCTACAAGATGGTTAATCTGGGTTCCAGTTGGCTCTCCCTCTTACCTAAGCTATGGCGATATTCTCCCTGCTCACCAGTGGCACCCTGGCCTTCATTCCTTTATCATGTGCACACATGTCTCTTTCCCCTTTCCAGAGGCAGACTCCTGCTTTTCCTAATGCAAAGAGCCACTACCCATAGAAAAGCCTTTATGAAAGGTATTTCCAGGTCAGCTCTGTGGCCTTCAGGACCCTCTTTGGACCTTGTTTCCTTATCTCCAAAACAAGCAGAGATGAATAAAGGGGCAGTGGAGGTGCCTGGCCTACACAGTGTGGCCTCCTGGAGAACTGCCACCAGCCACCTCACCTTTTCCCCGCGGCATCATTGACTGAGCGTTCACCTCTCCCACGCCGACCTCTGTGTCATTGTCAGAAGACCAGAGTGAAACTTACTCCGCACTGAGCACTTCCACCAGACCCTGTCGAGGTCAAGGGGAATGTCTAAGTGTGACACAGCACAAAGAATCAAGGTCAGGATTCAGAAGCTCAGGGTGTCGTGAAACAGCCATAGTTGGACTACCCAGACCACAGCCTGTAATCCAGTCTAATAAATTGCACAACACACACACACACACACACACACTGTAACTATAGTATGTTTAAAAAAATAGTGGATGTGATTTTGAATATTCCCAACATAAGAAACAGTTATTATATATTGTGCCCATATATTGAAATAATACAATGTACCTTAGAAATATTTATAATTACCATGTGAATTGCACACCACCCTCATTGTGATAGCTAATCTTGGCTATCAACTGGACTATTTCTGGTATCAGTTCTTGGGCAAACTTATGAGATATTTTCTTGATCAGATTATTTGAGATGGGAAGATGCCTACAAATATGTATGTATGTATATATATATATATATATACATATATATATGTATACACACACGCGCGCACATTTATGTGTGTATGAGGAAGAGACCTGGTTAGTTGTCCTCATCAGCTTAGACCATGAAACCCGATATGAACAGGTTCAATGGAATCACCATATACAGGCTACCAATG
Organism: Microtus oregoni; assembly: GCF_018167655.1. Taxonomy (NCBI): domain Eukaryota; kingdom Metazoa; phylum Chordata; class Mammalia; order Rodentia; family Cricetidae; genus Microtus; species Microtus oregoni. The sequence continues at coordinate 13,382,800 of NW_024543086.1, forward strand.
CGTGTTTTAGCATTGCCAGGGCAAAAATTTCACTTTCGAATTTCATGTACACACACACACACACACACACACACACACATATATATATATATAGTGTATATATAAATAGACATGTATAAATGTGAACATATAGTATACATAAATGGGCACATATAATAAAAATATATAGTGTATGTATAAATATATATACATATATATGAAACTTAGAACCATACATGACTATAGAGTCCAGTGTAAAGGTGCTATATTATAGGTCTATAGTCCCCTTGTACACAAAGCAGAATGTCAATTGTTAGAAGCGCCAGTATACCGGCAAGAAACACAAATGTTTTAGCTGAAGAAGTTCAAATGTTTTATTTTCAGAGGTGTATACCTACAGAGATTTTGGGAAAAGCATAAGAAATGATGAAACAAAAAAAAAATCAGCTATCCATCAATGTGGTGGTTTAAATGAGAAAACCACCCTATGGACTCATGAATTTGAATGCTTGGTCCCCAACTGGTGACAATGTTGGTTGGAAGATTACAGAACCTTCAGAAGGTCTGTCTTACTGTAGGAAGTACATCACTAAGGACAGGCTTTGAGAGAGCCTTGTCCCATTTCCAGCTCAAGCTCTGCTTCCTGTTTGTGGGTAGAGATGTGATCTCTAAGCTTCCTGCTCCAGCTATATGCTGCCATGATGCCCCACCATTATGTAAACGTCTAGAACCATTATGTTCTCCATCTGGAACCATAAGTCAAAATAAACTCTTTGTTCTGTAAGTAACTTTCAGCCTTGGTGTTTTATCACAGCAACAAAACCTAACGGATACAATCCCCAATTCAGCTGAAGTCTCGCAGGGAGCGAGGCAGCTCCCTGATCCCAGGAGAAGGTGGTGCTGAGGATAAAGGGCACTTGGCAGAGCTGGAGTCCCAAAGGAAAAGCCTGCTGAACAGGGCCAGAATTAAGAGAACATCACTCTTACATAGCTGTCTCGCCTTTTAACCTCCTCCTGCCACTCCCCGTTGATCATACCCGTCCAGAAGCCAGAAGACAAGATACCTGCTGGTACTGTCTCAGAGACCAGCCTCCCAGGGCACAGGTAAGGCTTGAAATAGCAGGGAAACCTTGGTTGGGCTGGAAGAAGACACAATTATCTCCTTCCTCTGGGGTGTCCACCAGCCCTCTTTCTTATTCTGCATCTTAGAGGCCACTATGCGAATGAAGCTCTCTCTACCAAAAGCCCTCTCAGTCTTGACTTTGCCATCAAATCAAGACAGCTTAAAGCTTGATTCTCTCAGAAAGGCCTGGGCCCATGCATGCTCTGTACAGAGGACAGGAAGGGTTGGGATTGAGCAGAGAGAGCTGCAGGCACAGTTGACACGAACAGTGACTAGGCTCCTTAGTAGAGGTCGTAAGGATTGAAAAGAGGCTTGGTGGTGGAAAACAGAAGATGAAAGAGAAAAGAGCAGACTCAGGAAGCCAGGGAGAGGGTGACCTGGTTTCTTACTGTCACCTTAGGCTGAGAGTGGGACTGGAATAGGGAAGGGGTGGCCAGGAAGAGCCTAACCGCAAGTAATGTATTTACAATTATCAGTTACCACACGCTAGCTGCAAAAGGCTGAACGCTCAGGTACACCATCAGCCAGAATCTCAAGGCTAGGGAAAGGCCGTGTGCGGCTTTTAAAAGATCTAGTGCGTGACATGGAGCCTGCCTTTCTTCTTGGGTCAGTCCCAACGTGGCTACAATCAACCCAGTTCTTGTGTCTACTCCTGACAGTACCTGGCATTGGGCAGCTCAGCCCGAAAAGAATATTCTTCTTGAGATCCCAGCTAGAAATTTTGTTATCACGTTTTACCAATCTCCATGGAGTCACACAGTCATCCTCAAACCAACTCCCATGTCCAAGGCAATACCTAGTGATGAAATATTGAATGCATAAGGCAGGTTACCAAAACCAAGTTTCTATAGCAACATGGTGTATGGGATACGTCTGACATGATGGCAATGCTCTCACTTCTGCCTGGGCTGGTGTGAACCTAGTGCTGTGTTGAGATGTACAGGAGATGTGGCCTTCCCTACCTGGGATGTCTTGGGGCATTGGGGTTCATTCTCCTGATAACTCTGTGATGTGGGAGTGTCATATATGTATCTGTTGATTTCATTGGTTAAGCAATAAAGAAACTGCTTGGCCCTCATAGGTTAAAACATAGGTGGGAGGAGTAAACAGAACAGAATGCTGGGAGGAAGAGGAAGTGAGCTCAGACTCGACAGCTCTGCTCTCTGGAGCAGAGACTCCATGCTCCCTTCTCCTGGGCAGACGGGGATAGCTCTGCTCTCTGAGGCACACGCGATGAAGCTCCGACCCAGGATGGACATAGGCTAGAATCTTCCCGGTAAGACCGGTGATCACAGATTATTAGAGATGGGTTGATCGGGATATCAGAATTAGCCAGTAAGGGCTAGAGCTAAAGGGCCAAGCAGTGTTTAAAAGAATACAGTGTCCATGTAATTACTGTGGGTAAAGCTAGCTGTGCGGGCAGCCGGGGTGCTGGGAATGCAGCCCTGCCGCTCCTATTACTACAGCTCTGAATTGGAGGGCGATTTTAAAAGCAAAGATTTATCTCTCATTTTTGCAGATTTTCCAATGGAGGACTTGACTGGGAGTTTTCTTTGTACCATCTTCACTTTCTCAGAGACTAAAGCAAACAAGATTTCCACCTGCATGTTTCTTTTCTTTGCAGCAAGGGAAGGAAAACTGATTTTCACTTTCCTTCCCCAGTACCCACCTGGAAATGACACACGTCAATCCTCTTCGCATTTCAATGACCAAAGCAGGTCACACAGCCACTTCTGCTTGCAAACCAATAAAGAAGTGTGGGCATCCGGAAGAGGGAAAATGTTCATGAATGGGCGAGCTGGATACTGGCAGGCATTGCTGGTGGCAGCAGCTGGGCACGGGCTCTTCTGAAAAGCTCATTGGCATCGCAAGAGAAAGGCCTGGGAAGACATGTATGCTCCTTTGTACCAGCTCTTGAATAGTAGGAACTGCTAATCTGTGTATACATCACCATAGTATGAACAGTTGTGCACACAAGTGTATGTTTAAGTGCTCTATACACAGACAAATGCAAAGCCGCCAGAACACTACAGTGGGGGGAATAATTTGATAAAGCAAGTATGGCATTTTAAAGGTTTCATTAAGTTTTATTTTATGTGTATGAGTGGTCTGCCTGCATATCTTTATGTGCCTTACGCTCTTGGAGGCCCAGATTGGATTCTCTGGAACTGGAGTTGCAGTCAGTTAAGCAAGTGCAAGTAACCACTGAGCTACCTCTCCAGCCCCACTAACGTTTTGGAGTGTTGCTTTGTAAGAGTGTTTGAGGTCATGGAAGGATGCTCACAATACGTAAACTGGGTGGAGGAGGAAGAAGTGCGCTATGTTATAAATATAAAAAGCCATATAGAAGAAACCTTCGAGGCGGCTATTTATGTTAATGTTCTTGGAAACTTTGCATCTTTCTCTATTTCTTTAGTTCTTTATACCAATATGTAATCTTTGATAACAATAAGGTTAAAAAAATCACTTAAAAGGATTATAACTTTCAGGCATGACAAAACCATCCTATAATCCCAACGACTCAAGAGACGGAGATAAAACCATTGCAAGTTTGAGGCTGACCTGGGCTACATAGCGAAACTCTGTCTCAGTTTTTAAAATGAAAAAGGTTGGTGTATTCACTTCTTCTCTGTGGGTATGCTAAAACACCATGACCAAGGCAAACTTCAGAAGAAAGTGTTTAATTGAGCATATAGTCCCAGAGCGTCCTAGTTCCATGGTGATGGAACCTGCGGCGGGAACAGCTGAGAGCTGACATCTCAAATCGTAAGCAAAAGGCAGAGAGCATACTGGGAATAATATGAGTCTTCTGAAATTTCAAAGCCTGCCCTTAACAAATACTGCCTCCAACAATTCACACCTCCTAAGCCTCCCTAAACAGTCCTACCAACTAAGGACAAGTATTTCAAAATATCAGCCTCTGGAGGTCATTCTTGTTCAAACTGCCGCAGTTGGGGATGTAGCTTAGTGACAGAGCATATCCCTAGCATGTGTAAGGCCCTGGGTTCAAGCTCCAGTGCCATCAAAAAAAAAAAAACCAGAAAGTAAACCGGTTAATTTCAGGTGGCTTTCCTCTTAATAAGATGGAATATGAAGATATTTCTTATAACTCCTTTTGTGGTAGCAGAAATTGGCTAACTGAGTTACATTCTGTTGGATAAGGAGCTGCGGTGAGACATTCAAAGAGGAGATGCCATTAATCTTCCATAGAGGACTTGCTGAGATAGAGTAAAATAGTTAAAGTGTGGGAAAAGTGAGCATGGAACATTGCTGCTTATTTAGGTATGCACACACCCACATGAACATGTATATACATGAAAAAACGCAAACAGAAGCACATCCAAACAGATTCACACAAATACACACAAATGCAGACACACAGAAACACATTCAGCTGCACATAAACATAATCAGATACACACAAACACAGGCAACTATATGCAAACACCTACAAATACACAGAGCACACACAAAAACATAGAAACAAATGCAAACGCATGGAAACACACCAGCATGTGCAAATACACACAGATTCTTCAAAGAAATGTACAAACACTGCTAGTTGGCTGCCTTGTGGTGGGGAAAGCCAGGAGAGCTGATGCTCAGTCACAGAAAGGGGACTCTTAACTCTATGTTCTTACGTGATTTTTTTTTTAAAGCCACATACATACATTACTTATCTAGAATCACCTCGCACAAACAAATTAATTGAAAGAAAGAACTCAGGCCCTGTATCTGATGGCTACACTGTGATTGTGGTTTGTCTTCTTGACTTTTGGTTTTAAGCTATTTCACTCTGTGCCTCCATCCTAGGCTGGGCTACAGCTCTAGCTTAACTGGGTTTAGGGATTTGACCATGATCTTATTGATCTGCCTGCCATTCTGAGCATAGCTAACAGAGGGCTCCAAGGCTGCTGGAAGTAGGCTCCGAGAAAATGAGTCACCTTGTCACCTAGCATACAGACATCTGCTATCCTTCCCAGGGCCAGGCCTGCGAAATGGTGAAGGCTTCCCCTTGGCTGATTATTGAAACTTCCGATAGACAGTTAACGTCTTGAGTTCAGAACTATTGTGTTATTGTGAGTTACTTAAGTTCACTGACACCGAGCTGGACTTATCACTATAGAAATCCTCAGGGTTAAGGTCAAACTTTCTGAAGGGAGAATGGATCCAAACAGACGCTGAAAATTCAGGGCTTGGCTCTTCACAGCAAGGTGCTGTGGGAGGCTCCTTGCAGTTCTGTATTCCAGGACGAACTTGACAAAACCTAAAGTTAAAATCAAGAAAAAAAAAAAGATTTTGTTCCCTTATTTTGAATTTGAGTTATATTTGTCTCCAGGTTTCTTCCTCCCAAGCCTCCTTACAGGGAGTCCACATGCATCCTGTGCCCCTCTCCCAGCCCCAGAGTCAATGATAAGTATTACTCATCCCCATGGTAAAAGCCCAGTGTAGGCAGCAGGGAGACCCAGAGGAAAGGGGAAAATGAGGGGAGTCTCCGTCCTTGTGGGGGGTTCTGTTATATAGCTATGTAGAATCACAGAAGAATCTGGAAAGGGAAGTGTATAATGTGGCACATGTGCCGTAGAGAAAGACAAAGCCAAGTGTGGCGGGGGAGAGTGGGATGGGGACTTCCTCCACAGTAACAGGGGGAATGATGTGGAGACAACAGGAAGGGATCTGGATGAGCATTGGGGGAGAGAGGGGCACGACTTGTGAGAAGTGACTGCGTTTCCCTGTGGCTCCACATGAGGTAGAAGAAAAAGGTTTGCTGAGATACAAACTTTAGATTTTTTTCTCTTACATTTTCCTATGTCTGGGTGTTTTGCCTTCATATACGTCTGTGTACCACTTGTTTGCAGTACCCTTGAAGGTCAGAAAAGGGCATTGGGTTCCCTGGAACTGGAGTTACAGACAGTTGTGAGCTGCCACCTGGGTGCTGGGAATCCAGTCCAGGTCCTCTGGCAGAGCAGCCGATGCTTTTAACAATGGAGTCATCTCTCCAGCCCCCCACAGCTTACTTTACAATAACAGGAATATGTGTCCCTGTGTGGATTATGATGCACTTGGGTTCTGGCGCCTGAGGAGACCAGAGGCGTTGGGTCTTCCTGGAGCTGGAGCTGCAGAAGGTTGTGAGCTGCCTGACGTGGGTGCTAGGAACCAAACTCAGATATTCTGCAAGAAAAGTAACAGCTGAGCCATCTCTCCAGCTGCAGAATTTTTAATTTGTGCAATAAAATACTAACTAGTTATTGAAACATGATTATTAATAACTCAGAGAGAGAAATTGGGGTTCAACCTGAAGATCTGAAAAGCAAAACAGCTAGCCACTGGCTCTTACCTTGACCTCAGTCTGAGATGGCGATCTTTCCTCCAGAAATTTTAGAATGAGACCGTGCGTGAGAAATGTCTCTTCCTGTTTTATAACCCTCTCTAGGGCTGGGATTAAAGGAGTTCACCACCGTGATTAAAGGTGTGCACAGCCAGGTTTCCACGGCAACTAGTGTGGCTGCCAGGATTAAAGGTGTGTGTTACCATGACCTAGTCTGTAAGGCTTTTTTCCTCTCAGATCTTCAGGCAGTCTTTATTTAGTACAATGCAACTGAAATGCCACGTCAAGTTATAAGAAATAGTACAAATTTTCACTCGCAGTTACATCATGATATAACGTTAAAGAGAATCCTAGTCTGGTCACTGCCAATCCCAGATTTGGAAGAATGTTCCAGGTGGGCGAACACACTCAGAATAAAAAGTCACACAGGAAAAGTCGAGCAGCAAAACTACAATTTGGTTTATTGCTTTCCTTGTGCTCATGCAGTTTAGCACCAGAACAGTGGTGGTTCCTGGTAGCCAGTAGCCAGTAGTAGCAAACAGCTGTTGATAGAATTAATTCTAGAGTTTAAGCACTGTGGAAAAAAAGGACAAATGGGAGCTGAGCCGTGTCTTAAGTCTAGTCACCCCTGGAGACCATCTGATTGATGGGTTGTCCTCACCAGGTGGCAGTGGCAGAGTCAATGGATGTTCGCTCTGAGTCGTGTGGTTCTACCAATGAATGCTTTCATCTCATTGGCAGGCCCGGGTACAGCAATCTCTCTCTGTGTTGCTTCTACCTCCTTTTTCCTTCCCCAGTCCAAATGCATCGAGTTTAGTCATAAGGCGGAAAAACTAACCTTCAGGTATCCACTGGCATGGCTATCAGGGATGCTGTGGCCTTGAATTCCCCTGTGTAAGCTGAGTGGCTCACGCCTGTAGGGTCCCGGCTCCCATCCCAGGAAAGTAGAATGGTTACAGGAGGTTGGGAGGTTGGAGGGAATTAGCGTTAAATATAGACTGATGAGGCATTCTTTACGCACTTTGGGTAAAGCTGACTAGGAAGGCAGCTGCCATTCAGCACCAAGATACAGCTGGTACACATGGGCTGCACACAGGCAGGCAGACACAGGCTTACAGGTAAAAACACACAGGTAGGCTGGCCAAAAAAGAAAAAAAAAACAAAACAAAGAAAAGACTCGGACCTCTGATCTGACCTCAAGGCCTTGTTTATACAGAATCACTAAAAATGACACTCTGTCTAAAATAGTTGTATAATAGCTTTTGCTTACTTTGGGGGTCTCAGCCATTCAGCTTTATCTGAATTTTATGGTGACTCCAAGGCCTCTGGATGTGCAGTGTCGGCCTTGTTTTAGCCGACTCATACTGGATATCCATATCAGTACCACATTGTCTAGGCACTGACTGGCCGCGATCATCTGTTTCCCATAATGCCTTTCACTGGGGATAGGGAGGAAGGAACAATCTGTGATTCTACTTGTCTTATCCACTGACTCTGCAAGCCAAGATGGCTGGAAAAGCAAAGGCCCTCTGGGACAAGGACAACGGCCATGTGTTCAGCGCAATCCTTCCTTCTTTCCATCCTGAGGTGAACACATTCAACAGTAAACTAGATGCTCTTCCTACCATCATTCCAATTTTCACGTCAGCCTCTGTCTCCCCACATTAGGGCTGAAAGAAATGTCCTGGCCCGAAGTGTGACGTCTGCATCTCTGACAACTGACTTACTCTTTAGGTAGGCCAGAGAATTCCCTTGGAGGAGAGCGTATCCGGGCACAGAAGTGGCGGGTCACTCTTGAACTGGACCAAGTTGGTAAATTTCAAAGATTTGCCTTTCCCTGAAATGTCTAACAGCTTATGCCCATCAGTCAGTTCATTGCACCACCTGGCTCGAACTTGGGTCTCTGCAACCCACACTGACTCCGGGAGAAAGGTTTTATCAATGGGCAAAAGCTTTCAGGATTTTCACGTCGGAACATGCCCACCCAGGTTTTTAATATAATGAAAGTGATGACAAGGCTCTTTTGGAAACTGTTTTTATTTTTTCTACATGCAACCATTTAAACAGTGACATTTCCTTGGCATGAAGAAAAACAATAGCAGAGAGGTACAAGAAATTTTACATCATGGGAAACAACTTCATACACACACACACACACACACACACCCTCTGAGCTCCATGCAGGAGCGTAATTCCTCATTACCTCCAGGGCCCTTTGCCCAGAAATGAACTTCAAAGAAACAGAAACATAAAGATTCGCATGTCAGCAGGGTCCCAGAACATCCTGAGACTCTCGCAGGACCAGGAGACCCAATATACCTGAGACATTAACTTTCTTATCTCAGTCCAACACACCTTACGTAGCTAGGAAGTTCACTTTTTGAGATGCTATTGTCCTGCCAGGTGGTGGTGGTACACACCTTTAGTCCCAGTACTGGTGAAGTAGAGGCAGGTGGATCTCTGTGAGTTCAAGGCCAGCCTGGTCTACAAGAGCTAGTTCCAGGACAGGCTCCAAAGCAAAACAACACAGAGAACCCTATCTCAAAATACAAACAAAACAAAACAAACAAACGAAAAAAGAGTCTGAAATGCTGCTGCCCTGAGAAAGGCCCTCACTAGGTGTGAGGGTCTCTTCGGCCTTAGTCATCTGAATCGAGATTGCTTGAGTTCAAATCCAACTTCCAGCACTTGCTATTCAGGGAAACTTAGCCACGTTCACTAACCGTGTTGGGCCTCAGTTTCCTCATCAGTGAGGTGGAAGAGTATTAAAATGTCTATCTCATAGGGTGTTATGCCGATTCATTCATCAATTAATCTATATAAAGTTATTAGAACCTCGCCCTGCATAGAATTAGTGCTTTATAAATGCATTTACTCCCTAAATTCTGGCCTCTGACCATTTTTATAGATTTTTATTCAAGTCTTTCATTGTGCATAACTTATACACATAGTATTCATTTTGGCCTGCTTTGTGTCCAATTTTAACCATATTGAGGTCACATTTTAAACTACTTTTTCCTGCTTAATTCAATGTGAGTACTTTCCCCTCATTTAAGACGGCTTTTAAGGGCTACATTATATTTCATCATATGGATTCATTTATCCAATTTACTATAAACATTTAGGCTGTTTCTAATTTTTTATTATTATAAATCACACGGCAATGAGCGTCTGCACCCATAAATCTTCATGTGGATGTCTACTAACTTCCTTAGAATACATTTCTAGAACTGGGATTGCTAGATCAGGAATTTAACTCATTGTGAAGTCCCTAGATGCACACGGCCCCATTTCTTGCTTGCACAGAAACAAAAGTCATGACTCTAGCACCATTTCTGTCTCCTCTGCTTTCTTGGCTAGATTTTTTTTTTAATTCTTCCTTAGGCAGTCTAAGCATCATCTTACCCATGATGCCTTCTATTTTTCTGTATTGGCTTAAAGGCCCCTTGTCTATGTAGTCATTACTTGATCTCAGTGGAGAATTAGTTCCAGGACGTCTGCAGACATCAAAATACACAGATGCTCAAGTCTTTTCTATAAAATAGCATAGCATTTCCATTAAAGTTATATACACCCTCTTGTATACTTCAAACCATTGCCTCTAGACTACTTAAAATACCTAATGTAAGTGCTGTGCTGTATAGCATAAGGAAAAATGACAAGAACACAAGGCTGTACCTATTCAATACAATTTTTCTAATAGTCGTGATCCACAATTACCTAATCCACAGATGCTGAAGCCAGGACCCGCTGAGCTCCATCCTTGCCTCTCACAATGCCCTTGGCATACTATCTTGCATTTGGTGTTTATAAATCTATCCGCTTGGACTAGAAACATCTTAACAGAAGAATAACCAGCAATCTTAGCACTTGGCATATAATGGATGGTCAGTGGACAGACAGAGTGAATGTACCACCCTAATTATAAGAACCCACACAAGGTAAGAATCTGTCCAGGTTGTCTGAATGTGGCCCTGGGTGTAGCAATCGGAACAAGCTCAGCAATGGCAGGCTGAGGGGGACATGACCTCGTTGGGCTGGTAGAAGAAGAAGCCATAAACCCAAGGCAGGCAGGTTGTCTCCAGAAACTGAAAAAGACCAGAAAACAATTTTCGTACAACCTTTAGGAGCTCAGGTATCTTGCTGACAGCTCTACCTAACCTACTGAGAGCCTGGCCAAAAGTCTGACTTAAAGGTAAATGCCATATTCTCTGTCCCAGACGCTATAGGAAAGTCAAACAGCTTTGTGCTGTTGCTATGTTTCTGGGGTGGTTTGAATGAGAATGCCTCCGTAGGTCTGTGTATTTGAGTACTTGGTTCCCAGTGGGTAGAACTGTTTGGGAAAGATTAGGAGGAAGAGGAAAATTTTTTGGAAGAGATGTGTCACTGGGGATGGGCATGGAAGTTGCGACAACCCCACACCATTCCCAGTTAGCTCTCCCTGCCTCGACTTGTGGATCAAGATCTAAGCTCTCAGATACTGTTGTAGTGCCATCCTCCCCTCCAAGATGGTCAGGAACTCACCCTTTGAAGCTGGAAGTCCCCAGTAAACTCTTTCTTCTGTAAGTTGCCTCTGTCTTTACGTCGCAGCAAGCTTCACTAATACACTTTCATAATTGAATAGGTGCTAGTTGCTTGGGGAACACACATGTTCCCTCATGTCTTTGGTGGTGATCTGTGTTCTTAGTGTGAACTTCAGCCATGAGTGAGACCTGGATCAAATCATGGTGTGTGTGTGGGGAAAACTACACACACACACACACACAAAAAAAAACAAATAAGCAAGCAAATAAAAAACAAAAAGCAGATGACTTCTTGAGAATACTTTTGTCCTTATTCTCCTTGATTCCTCTTCCAGAAAAAGGGTTTCTGAAGTGGAGCAGACTATTGTTGAAAAAAAAATGTTGTTGATAGACAAATGTCCCATGATGTAAGAAGCCAAGGTCTCAGAATCCCCTAAGGAGAGAGTATATGTGTGCCTAGTATCTTTCCTCTGCCTTCCTTTCTACCCAAGCCTTTGGATGATGCTGGTACAAGCATCACTTTTGATGGTCAACCAAGAGAGTAACTGTACCCTTCTTCTCCAGAGAATCACATCTCTGCTCAATTCCTGAAATAATAACTTCTCATACTTCAGCATGCACAAGAGCCCCTCAGCCAGCCCTGGGCTCAGATTGGTGTTCCGTTTCCTGGTTGTGTGACCTGTTTCATCGTTGAATGTTTCCCAGTCCTTGATTGCTCTTCTGAGAGTTAAGGGTAGCTTCTACTTCATATGGACCAGTAGCACATGAAAAGATGTAAATTTGCTAATGGGCTAATACTGTGCTATCTTATGGAAGATGCTCATAAAGAGATTCACTCATCCAAAAGCATAAATAGAACACTAAACTAACAAATGTGTATGCATACACAGGGAAACATTGCATAAAAATAAAACTGTATTAACATAAAGCAGGTAAAACACATGTACAATATATTAATATATTTATATGTAAGCCTATGTGTTTGTATATACATATATGTGTATGTATATATAAGAAATAAGACTTATGGCTTATTTTTAAACCTTTTATAGTTCAGTGGAAACAAGGCAGGTAAAATATGGAATCATAAGATAATACAGTGAGTTCAAAAATGCCAAGAAACACATGGGTTCAGAAAAGAGAGATAAATAATCACTCAAGGAACACCTTTGGGTAAAGTCATTATCTTTTTTCCTTTAGCAATGCTGAGGATCAAACCCAGGGCCTTGCATAGGCTAGGCAAGAACTCTGTCTCACTGAGTCCCATCCTCAGCCCTGAGGCCTCTTTTAAATTGAATTTCCAGGATTAGCAGGAATTAGTTAGGTAAAACCCACAAGAAACAAACAGTGTGTACAAAAGAAACAGCAAGCCGTAAGGCCTAAGGCAAAGGAAACACACACACACACTCAAGTGGACATTACACTGCAGAGCTAGTAAGGGGAGAAGTATAGAGATGGTTTGTTCACATAATTATCTTATTTTATTGAGACAGGGTCTCACTGTGTAGCCTTGACTGGCCTAGAATTTGCTATGTAGACCAGGCTGACCTTGAATTCATGGGGATCCGCCTGCCTTTGCCTTCTGGGGGCTGCATTAAGGTGCGCGCCATTGGACAAGCTTATTCATAGAATTGTTCTTTACTGGTACAGCTGTTGTTATGAAAAGCAGCAGACCCGGGGCATCTTTTCACTGACTCGCAGTGAGCCCCCATGAAGGGAAATTATGATCCTCATTCCACTCTGTCCTTAATTCCTTGAGGCATTATGGGAAGAGTAGGCAATCAGTGGGCTAAAAAGTTAGGAATTACGTGTCAACAGAGCATGGGGTCCCATGGGGAGAGCCAAAGTTCTGATAGGTAAAGAACTCAAGCATTTGTTTTTTATTAACAAGCTGTAGTAAAGATTCAAATTATTTTCAATTTTTTTCCAGTTATTAGTTTTTAAAACTTGATTCCATGCCAAGAGTGTGCTTTTGTGGGGCCCTGCTGAAATAGCTGTCGTATCTCTGTGTAAACCCAAGTCTTCTCTAGCTGGACTGTTCATTTGCTGTTTCTCCAAAGTTTCTCCTCTAGCCCTTCACTTGTGTTACACGTCCCACTAGGATGCTTTCTCTACAATCCCTTCCATTCCTCAGGGCCAGCTTAGACTCCATGTGTGGGAGGCAAACCTGCCCCTTTGATGGATTTCATGCATTTGTTGTCTGCGAAATAGACTTTACTTATCTCCAGAAAAATCTTCACCACATCAAAGGAGGTTGGAGAAGAAAATGCTGCTATCCTTTGAGATGACTGCCGTAGAGGAGGGATTATTTAAAGCAATCCCTTCCAATCCTTAACTATGCGATATTGATAATCAATAATATTGCAGACCAGTAGGAATGGTGATTTCATCTCCCAGCCTTCTTCTGCCTTGCAATGCTAATAATTTTTCATGTCTAAGTGCAGGCTGCCTTGAGTTTTTATTTTTATGTAGCGAGGGGGGAGGTCTATGAGATTACAGTCCTAAAACCTAAGCAGAAAGCAACTGTTATAAACAAGGTTGGCTGAGGATAGACGGATTTGATTAAAAAAAAAAACAAAAAAAAAAAAACAAGGCCCCGAATGAATGTGCACAAGGCCTCCAAGGAGCTGAAAACCCCATGGAGAAGGGTGGACTTTTGGTTCAAAATCTTCCCAACCATTCTCTAAATATCACCAGCTCCAACTTCCCTGGGAAGAAAGCAACACTGACAAATTATAAGACAGACTAGAGGTTTTAGACAGTATAGGGTAGGCTCAGCCGTACACCGGAGCAGTTGTCCATAGCTCACAGAGGTGGTTCTATTGTTAAAGTTTTGTGAGTCAGTTTAAACAAAGCTAAAATAATTTATCATTAAGTAAGCAAAGTTGCCGTTCACTAGTTCTTCTTGCAACCGGGCCTTTTGGTGCACATCTTTAATCCCAGTGCTCAGGAGGCAGAGATAGGTAGTTCTCTGTGAGTTCAAGACCAGGGGGTCTACATAGTGAGTTACAGGACAGTCACAGTTGTGTGAGAGAGCATGCCTCAAAAACAAACAAACAAAAAAAACCCAAAAAATAAATAAATAAACAGACATCAACAACAACAATAATCAAATTCTTCTTACAGACGCTGCTCTTATGACGCTTTTGGAGGGTTTGGATTTATTGTATTTATATGGTGGACACATTGTATAATACTATGTAATTCTGTACATCTATCTCTTAAATTCCTCCTTCAGGGATGTAATGTGTAGGTTTCAGTTGCCTGGGGGAGGGGAATTGTCAAATTTTAGAACATAGTCCCCTCAAAAAAGAGGAGGTGACTATGAAACAAAGTTCTTTAGCATGATAAATCTCCAGTTTTACCTTTCATCTTGTTTGCTAGCAAACAGATGTCAAGTCACGTTGGGAATACACATGTCAGTTATAAACAAGGTTGGCTGAGAATATATGGATTTGATTCAAAAAACAATGAAATGATCCTATAAGAATCAATGATTGTTTCAGGTGGGATTTCTATTGCTGTGAAGAGACACCGTGGTCACAGCAGCTCTTAAAAAGGAAAACATTTAATTGGGGCTGGTTTACAGTTTCAGATGCCTAGTCCATTATCATCATGGCAGGACACGGTGGCATGCAGGCAGAAATGTATTATATAATGTTTAGATCACATATTGTTTTTCATATTATATAATGTTTTATAAGTTTATGCGGTATATCCCTTCTATCAATAATTGTGATTAATTAACAGGCATACACATTGTTAATTTTTGGAGAACCAGTCGTCAACTATTTATTAGCAACCACTGAATGCTAAAAGAGGTGAACTGTTCTAAGAAACGCATATAAAACTACTTTAAAAGACACTATCCTTTCCAACAAAACTTCTGTACCCTACTACTTCCAACTACGATTTGTCTCTGTCAAACCAAGGGCAGATCAAGTGAGGCCCCCAGTGAATGACAGAGTTCACCCACCCTATGGAGTAATCAACCATGCCTAAGCATGGGAGCACACACAACTGAAATGATTTCTCTTCCTGCTTTAAGACCGGGTTTAACGACTAAAGGAGGAACAGTGTCCTCCTAATCCCTGGCCCACTGTCTCAGTGATTTCTAACGCAATCACCTAAGGGACACACATCCACTCCCACATCACTCGATCTGAGAGGCATCTCCAAGTGCCATTATGCTCTGACACATGGGACTCATAACCTAAGCCTAGAATGTCCCCATTCTGGCCAGAGTAGTGTTACATCCCTGAACAGTGACGCAGTTGGCAAAGCCAGCCAAGACGGCTCTTTCTGCTCCTTTCCGACCCAGAGGCCACATGGACTGTGCTCGGGGTAGCCTTGGGTCCCAGACGTCCCTGGAAGCAAGGCTCCCTCTAAAGCTAGGGCATTAAACACAGGAAGGGCAGAAGCATGTCAACGAGGTGACATCTTTAGGCCGCCAGGACCCCAGCGAGGCAGATTGGCAAAGACAGAAAAGAAGACAAGCTGGAACTCCAATCCAGATGCCTGGAAAGAGCCAGAGGCTCCAGACATACCCCCTTTCCACATTCCCGAGCTCAGCTAGCCCCCGCCATACACTTGCTTTTCGTTAGCAAGAACCAACAGAGGATCACAAGCTGAAGCATGGGGCAAATCTGTTGCCTATGTTCCCACCCGTCTCCTTAAATAAGCGAAGACACGAGCAACAGGCTTGCTTCATATTGCTGCCTCTGTGTGTGTGTGTGTGTGTGTGTGTATGTGCATGCATGCATATACATGCACACACTTCAAAGTTTTACATTGAGAGAAGAAATCAGGAGGTTGGCCCCTGTAGTGAACTTTCTGTTGGATATAGTTACAGCACTACACACAGTGTTAAGCACCTTTGTAAATGCATTTTCTTCCCTCACTGTATGCTCTGAATCAACATTACCCAAGTACATTCAGACAGATGTTTATGCCTGTTTTATGGGACAATGGGAGAGAATGTTCCAAGTCTGAGGTAGTTCTATTTTCACATTTTAATCGTGTTTGTTTGCAACAGGACTTCTCGGAGCCTTTTAGGGCAAATAGATACACTTTATGAGTCTGTTTACTGGGGTAAAGTTCACCATATTTTCCAAATTCCTTTGAGGCCAGAATCTGTTTCTCGGGGGCTATTTTTCAGAACTGGGGTTCTGCAGAGGGATCACTGTGACGCTGTCTCCCGTTGCAGCTATTTTGAAGGTTTTTTGCTTATCAAAAGACACTAGTGCTCACATGCACAGGACTTCATTCATCTTCCCTTTTCTTCATCTGCAGCAACCATAGGCTTTCTCTTGTTTCATAACTTTTCGTGTACTCTCAAAGATTTGATCACATCTTTCTCTCTCCTCTTTGCTTGCAAGAGACCCTTGATAGCACTATTTCCATCATTACCAGAAGCTTCTGGAAACCAGTGGGTCCTGATGGGGAGGCCCCAGACAAGAAGCCATTTCTGGCCCAAAGTCAACGTTTAGCTCCAAGGGGCCACTAGTTCTGGAACATAAAACCGTGTGCATATTTGAGGCATTTGTGGGATGGTTCATGACTGTGCTTTTTTATCATAAAAAGGACACTGAAAAAGCACCAGGAGCTCCAGCACTCCCAAATTCTCTGGCAAGAAAACACTGACCCTTGGAGGGTCTGCTTCTTGGGGTCCTACCTATGGGTCTATATTTTTTAACAAGTATTTTGGGTAATATTTGCCTTCACAAGTATTAAAAAAGGCATCAAATTATCTAGCAGGAATGAAGACTAGGTGGTTAATATAACAGCAAGAGTTATAGACAAAAAAAAAGCACTACTTGACCGGGAGGCAGGGGCAAAGGGTGATCAACACCAAAGTTCTCTTGTTCATTGCACAAAGCAAGCATGGGGGAGAAAGGGGTTTATTCGATGTCACAGGCCATCTTTGAGAGAAGCCATCAAAGGACTCCAAGCAGGAACAGAGGCACTCTCAACATGGAGGGACAGTACTCACCGACTTGCTCTCCATGGCTTGCTCTACCTGTTTTCCTATATAACCTTAGACCACCTGCCCAGGAGTGGCCCCACCCAAGAGGGCAGGCCCACCCACTTTAATCATAAATCAATAAAATTCCCCACAGACATGCCCAAAGGGCAATCTGATGGAGTCAATTCCTCAATTGAGATTTCTTTTGTAGGTGACTCTTGTTTGTGTAAAGGTAACAAAAACCAGCCAGAGAGGTATGCCTGCATCCTTGCACTAGGCTGAGCTAGGCATGTGCGCTCCTTGCGCTTGGTTGATCTAGGCTATAGCTCTGACCATCAATCTTGAGGTTTGTGTTCCTAAATTGGCACACTAGCCATGATCCATCTGAATCTGGGGGTCTTTTTAAAATTTAGCTATGACCTGGTGAACTATGATAAACTGTTATCTTCATTCAGGAACTGTAGATTTGCTGGGCCCAAGCAAGGGCTAGACATACACACAAACATGTATACATGCCAACATACATGCACTGGCTACTGGCACAACTGGTATTTATAACTCTTTATGCAGTTGTCCAAGAGCTTCGGGGTGATGAAAAAAATGACCCTTAAATTTGAAATGATCTTTGTGTGTCTTCTCTATGTGACCTACATCCAGAAGCTGGGATTACTTGGGGATTTTTATTTCTTCAAGAGAGGAACAGGGGAATAAAAGTGATGTCTGCTTTATTAAAAATAAAATAAGCATCCTAAACAAAAGTTTGTTATTTCTAAAAAAAAAATAATAATCCCTCTTCATGTCTAGCCACCAAGAGTCTCTGCTGCAACTGCTTTCTTGAAAATGTTTAAATCAAAGCCTGGAAAATCTTGCAGTCATTACACTGTAATCTCTATGAATCACCAATTTGCTTTTCATGACTTTCTCCGCATTCCTTCTATATTTTGTAGTTTATTTTGTTCCATGTTTTTAGCTGCAGCTTTGCCAAGCCCCAGAGTCTAGAAGTCACCCAAGCAGGGAATGTGTGCACCCCACTCTGCAAGCTGCCTCCCTAGCAACGAGGCACACATCTGACTTCTCTTCCACCCCATCCTTTTTCCGTCTGGCGCAGAGACAGACGGAAAACCACCAGACCTAACTCTCGAGGACTGAGGCTTTAAACGGTCCAGGATGCCCCAAGTCAGTTAGAAGCTTTCCTTTCCCTGTTACTGCGATTACATCCTGCAGAGGCTGACAACTTTCAAGGGGGCGGGGCTACCGTAGTTGTGATCTGTTGGGTGCGACCACATAGTGGCTTCGTTAGTGCAATAAATAGTTTATTTTAACTTTGCTTACTGAGTCTCTCCCTTCACTTCTCATTTGCAAACTCTACACATCTGCTTGTGATACCACACACTCCCTTGCTAAGCAAATATTTATTTCTCTTTCCTTCCAACATGGGCAAGAAGTTTGAGAACCAGTTCGCTGGATCAGCCTTCTTCACCGTGCATGTAGATGGGCGTTTCTGGGTTTGTCCTGGTGTCAGCGGGGTGGATGTTTGATTTATTCATTTAAACATCTACTCATAATTCAATACACATTCATTTATTTACTAAGTTTTATTAAGTGTGTATTGTTGTGTGGAGTACAGGCATTGATTTGGCATGGGCAATGTAATGGGATGAAAGGCGGTTGGGCAGTCAGAAACAGCAGCTGTCCCCTCAGGACCTGTCAACTGCCTTGTGCAACCTTGGAATTACAGTTTATTCTGGAGGGATCCAGGTCCTTTAGGGTGCACACCCACAAAAGTCAGCCTTTGTATATAGTCGGAAATTTCCAGAACGGTCAAAGCGCCTCACTGGGATGTTTAGTAATTTTCAACTCGAAATGGGTTCAACTGTTTAAGTAAATACAAGAAGAACAAAGAGCAGTCATTAGCTGTAGAGTAAGATTTTAAATTAATAATTCATAAATTGACTACATAAACAAATTCTTCATAATAATTACAACTTGCACTGTGGGCTGGATATTTTTGAGGGGGGAGGTGAGTTTCTGTTTGGTTTGCTCCCTATGTGTATACCTCAACTCTTGGGAACCCCAAAGATCCAAGTGGATCTCAGGATGTCAGCTGCTGCTCCAGGGCCCCGTGTGTCACTATGCTCCCTGCCATGATGAAAATGGGCTACATCTCTAAAACTGTAAGCAAGGCCCCCGATTAAATGATTTCTTTTCATAAGAATTGTCATGGTCATGGTGTCTCTTCACAGCAACAGAACAGGGACTAAGACACTGACCAAGTCAGTGGTTCTCAACCTTCCTAAAGCTGTGACCCTTTAATGCAGTACCTCATGTTGCGGTGACCCAATCATAAAACTATTCTACATGCTCCTTCATAGCTGTGACTTTGCTACTGTCATGAGTTGGAATGTAAGCATCTGTGTGTTTCTCTATGGTCCTGGGTGACCCCTGTGAAAGGATCATTACACCCCGGAAGGTTGCAGCCCACAGATTGATTATCACCAGACTAAGGCTTTATCAGATTGCATAGCTCTTCCGAACCCTCCACACTCTTCCCAGTCTCCAGTTCCTTCCGTTGCTGATGGATCCCCAGATGACTATGTTAAAGAGTGTTCTGATGTCACTTTTGACAACGGCAGCAGCAGCATGGTCACTTCACATGTTTGCATGTTGGAAGACACACACCTGCAATGGCAGCTGACATCCTGAGATCAGGCTGAGAGAGGGGTGGGGACTGGGGCTTGGCATGGGCTTTTGCAACCTCAAAGTCCACCCGCTAGTGACACTCTTCCTCCAGTCAGGCCACACTTCCTAATCTTTGTAACTCTTTCAACAGTTCCATTCCCTGGTGAGCAAGCACTCAAATATATAAGTTTCCTATTCAAACCACCATGGTCAGCAGCATGCTTGTACTTAGAAAATGTACTCACCGTTGAGAAGAAATACAATTAGAAGTTCTCTGATTATCATTATTGTCTTATGATTATGCCGAGGTGAAATTACCTACACCATCTCTCTCAGCGGCCTCGGGCTAGGGCGTGGTGAGGTGGGAAGCAGAAGTCATTCCGTGTTCTCCTTGTTTTGTTCCAGACCCACCCAGTGCTTTAAAAAGATTCCTGATCACTAAAAACACCCATAAAGGGTGGAAATGAGAACACCCAGATGGGAAGCTGCATGGTAAGAAACCACAGAGGGAGATGGGTCCATTTTGTCCTCAGCATCCTTTAGCAGTGACTCACATGATAAATGCCCATGCTCAGTTCCAGGAAAAAATTTTGTCTCTTTAGAAAAAATTCTATGTTTTCCATTGTCAGAGAACCAAAACTAAGTAACCCAGCATGTTTCCACTTTGCCTTCTCTGCCAAGAAGCTTGCGCCAAAAATGTATTAGCCAAGTGTTATAATTATCAGGTGCCTAAAGCCATTCATGCCTCTTTTTTTTTTTTTTTTTTGGTCCTTCAGACATTCCCGGTTTTCTTTTGGCCTTAAACAGTTTATTTTACATTGATTGAATCTGCAATTTTTTTTTTCATCTCCAGGGAAGGGTTTAGTCACCTGATGTTCTAATACATCTTTAAACTCAAATTCTATAAAATTTTCAATAAAGCTCAATTGTTATTTTTATGCGTTGGCACTCTGCCTGCATGAATGTAGACGTGATATGTGCATGCCTGGTGCTCATGAGAGCTAGAAGATGTCAGACTTCCTGGACCTGGAGTTATACGTGGTTGTGAGCTGCCATGTGGATGCTGGGAATGGAACCCAGGTCCTGGGGAAGGGCAACAAGTGCTTTAGCTGCTATGCCGTCATCCTAGTCCCCGAGTTTGTATAGTTTAAAATGCATTAAGAGTCTACTATCGCCTACTCTCCATGTACTGTAACTCTAGTGTTCTTACGCTCTTTAGCCTTTGAGTACCAATAAGGTCGTGTTTGTATTAGTTACACCTTCGGTCTGTAACCAGATCCTGCAAAACGGTAGAGTATCAGGGGTCCTTAGATGTATTATTTACAGTCTTGGGACACTGCAGGCATTGAGCATAGACTGTTGGCTTTGTCATTTGAACACGCTCCGCTTGGAACCAGCCCCTTTACTCTTCTTGTAGGCTCTGATCTACCAACAGTGATGACTTCTGGGAAAATGCCAACCTGAAACCCCCCTGATCTGCTCACTCCCTGATTACTACACACTCCCTTCATTAGGTTGGGTTAACGGAACTGTGGGAAGACCATCTTCACAGCTTTATTATAGAGAAACAATGGCGGTATTATGGGCAGAATCAAGCAGGGAAAGAGAGTCAAGGGGAAAAGAATTGTTCCCAGGTCTGCGTCTGGTGTCTTCTGGAATTGGAGAGGAAGGTCCGAAAAGGTAGGAGCAACATTCGAGAGAAGGCAGTGTTGAAAATCCAAGAGAAACAGTTGCCATTCCCAAACCTTCAGGGCCCTGTGAAGCAGGTGTTATTGTTCCTCTGTGACACAGGAAGACTACACTCGCTTTGTTTTATCCAAAACACAAAGCTCATTACCATGGAGCTGTGACTCCAGCCAAGTCTGCTGGGCTCTTTCCATGACACACCTGTGTGCGGTGGGTGACGGAACAGGCCTTTCACGTTCCTCCTTGTCTGCCTGTATCTGTAACCCAAACCTAGAATAGACTATAATTACACCAAAATGCTTCCAAAGTCAACTTCTTCCTCTGACAGATGCCAAAGACAGCAAGCAAACTCTTCTCTTCTCGTGCGGGCCATGGTAACCAGTAGGGAAGGAGTCACACAGGCGATCGGAAACCGAGATAGCAATGGGAGGTTTCAGTTTTTAATGTGATTTTTCTACCAAGAATCAAACAGAGGCAAATATGCTTCAGAAAATAATATAAAGCTCACGCACATACACACACACACACACACGTATGTAATGCCAGCATTATAGGAGAAACGAATGGATCTCTGGGAGTCCGTGTTTGCTCATTGCAGCTGCCAGCTAACCCTAATACATAAAGTAAGACTGTGGAACTCTGGTGTCATGCATTCTCCTTCCTGAGAGAAGTCTCTTTCCATCTGTGAAATCTGTGTGATTGATTGCTTTGGAAGCGGAACGAATAAAAGAAGGGAGAAATATTCTGAGACTAACATGAAAAACTACTTCTTGGGGGGAACAGCATATTATCTGACTGTTGTACCACGTTCTAGCCACCTGGCATTGCAGCCCCCTTGACTCTTTAGAACAGGGCCAATGGCATCTTCTGTGCCTGGGAGTAGGATGGGAGCAGGCTCGGATGGACTTTGCTGTCCTGGCCATCTAGGAAGCATGCTCTGAGGCCTCTCTCACCACCAGGAAACTCGACTTCCTCTGAACCAGAGAAATTTTTTGAGAATGAAAACACCCCAAAGACACAGCCAATGTTTTTAATATTGATTTAAAGCCATGGAACCTTTTGTGTATACACAAATGTAACAAGTTGAAAAAATATTATCCTGACATTTGACACCTTAATCCCTCACATGGAGGAAGCCTTCATTGTCTGGAAAATACCTTGGTAAACATGCTTGGGATATGACGTCAGTGGGAGCCCAGACCTCAGAGCAGAAAGAAGGGAGGGAGAGGAGGGCCGAGGGTAAATCTCTGTTTCTCTTCCTAAATGGCACCAGAGAGGGAAATGAGGAAAAGGGGGCACCGTGAAGGGAAGCAAGAATTAAAGAAATGATGCTGGTACCCACCTATGTATATGCATAAATGGACATGAGAGCTCTGTGTATCATCCATCTGTCTGTCTATCATCTCTCCCAGTACATGAGCTTGTATGGAACTTGGGACTTTCCTTTTTTAAAATTGTTATCATTTTTAATTGTATATACATCTGTGAAGGGGTGGCCCATGCAGCTGACTGCAGCATTGGTGAAGGCCAGAGATGTCAGCTCTCTCTGAACCTGATGGTTCCGGAGCACCCACCAGACATGGCTGTTGGGAAGCAAACGTGGGTCCCCTTGCCAGAGCGATGCTTGAGTACTTGCTCTTAACTTCTGAGCCATCTCTCCAGCCCTAATCCTTTTACTTTCAAAAAATGAAACAAGACGCGTTTCAGATGCATATCAACCCCATGAGCAAGCATTATGGTGCCCAGAAGGGCAAATGTCTTAACTGGCAGACATGGAGCAAGTGAAATTGCATCTGTTGAAGTCAATTTATCTCACTACCAAATACTGTTTTTTAAATTTTGTTTTGTTTTCTCCCTTCTCCCACCCTCAAAATGTCTTCTGTTGAGTTTACAAATACTTTTGGTGATTCAGTCAGTTTCTTATGGCGCTCAAAGAAAGGCCTGAGTTCTGTGATTGGCCGTGGTCCAATTACAGTGGGTGGGAATGGTGCTACAGAGGCCCAAGAGCCAGAAGAAGTTGCGATCATAATCGCTCTGAATTCTAAGAACTCTTAAAATCTTGGCGTCTTGAACTCTGGAATTGGTAGGTTTTAGGAAATTGAAATTGCATTTTAGGAGTGCAAGGAGGATTCACACAACCCTTGAGTGTGTCTATGCAATCATTACTTGTCAATGTATATGAAGGAGGGAGAAGAAAGAGGGAGAGAGGGAGGGAGGAAGACACTCTAGCGACTCGCTGCATTCTATACTTGAAATAGCAATAACAATCAGATTTGACATAAATGCTTGTGTTAGAAACAAACTCAAAGAGAGACCAGAAGGAAATGCCTATTGTACCTCCAACATTGCATTGGATGTAGGAAATAGGGGTTTCCCCAAAACACATGTACTCTATGATCTTTGGTATCTCAATGGTTACTGCCAACTCAGATAACAACCAAAGTCTGAGTCTTCTGTCTTCAGATAGGTACATATACCTCAGATACCAGAACCAGAGTTTTTCTTAATGAAGTAGTTCAATGGTTCTGTATCTTGGCTCATGGGTAGATTAATGGATTCATGGAAGCACAGAGTGGCCAGGGGGCAGAGGTGATGGCCCCATCTCTTGGACTCTTAGACATCACCACAGAGCTTTGCAGAGGGCCAGGTGTTCTCGTTGTTTTTTTTTTTTTTCTTGAGACTCTGTCAGGCGTAATTATCTAATCAGGGGCCCAAGGCTCTTCATCCGGTTTCTAAGGACACACTTCCCAAATGACAAGCTAATCCAAGCCTGAGTCAGGGCTGTGGACAGCCCAGAAGGTCTTTAAAAGATGGGAGGAATGGGAGAAGAAATCTCACAGGAATCCTCGGTTGAGTCATCTCGATAGACTCCAGATCCCATGACCATAGCTCTGTGCAACTTTGCTGTTGGTTGGTTCGACCTTACTCCTTAATTCAGATTCTCTTACGCTTATCCAGCCTCAGAGCCTGCCTATTAAAGTGCTTTCAAATGTTTGGGAAGTCAGTCGTACTTAAGTTTATCCCCTTACTGTTTGGATGACAGGAACTATTTGTAAACGGAGCGCCCTGCCAGTTACCGGCATTTATTTGCAGTTATATCACAAATGTTTTTTTGAAACTTGTGTTTATCTATAATTTGACACATCAAGAGGACTTTTGCTCTTGGCCAGAGCTCCTGCCAAGGCAAATGGTTATGTGTTAAAGCTGCTTTCATCAGACCTTCACAGACCTCATGGCTGACTCTCTCGTCTCCCTCACATCAGGGTTACCCAAGCCGATGTTAAGAAAAGCAATTGAACACATATGGAGAGCCAAACTGAGAGGAGAACAGGCAGTGGGGGCAGGGCAAGCTCCGCTTGGAGTACTGTTCTAAATAAAGGGCTGTTTTCGGAGAAGCTGGCTCTGACATCCACAAAGGCCCTTTGGCAGAGGACCCAGCTGCTCTCTCAGCCACCTCTGTGTTGATTACAGGGGTTGCTCTTTGCTCCGCTGCTAAATTCAGAGGAAGATGTGTCCTGCCCCAAAGGCATCTGTTTCGCTCTCCTTGTTTACCCGCCATTGCAGTTAAGCCCCGAGAAATCCTATCTTGGCCGATATACAGGAAGAAGCTCTCACTTGGAAAGATGGATGCTTTTTGTGATGGATTTTGAAAATCATAGTGCTTCGTTGCTGGAAGGAGATCCTCCTAGATGATCTAGTCCAAGCCCCAGCTTATCTAATTCATGTATTCATTCAACAAATATTTGCCAAACTCCTTCCACATGCCAGGGACCATTCAACACGATAGGGGAATACTGGGAAAGGAACAGACAAGACCTTTCTGTCATGGAGCAAGTAAACAAATACCGTGATTTTAGGGAGTGTTTACTCCATTGAAGATGACCAAAGAGGATAACGTGGGAATGGGTGATTGGTGACATGCTTTTTTCGAAAGAAAATCCCCAAGAGGAGGCAGTATTTGAACTGAAAACAAATTATGGGCAACTCAACCAAGCAGAGACTCCCCCGAGGAGATAGACAGAAAACAGTCGGTGTAGCTCACACAGCAGCCAAGGCTGCAAACGCAGAAGATTGGCATGAAGCTGAAGCTCACACGGTGGAGTTGAGAAAGAGCAGAGATCAGATCACATAGGCGCAGGGAGCTCGAATGAGGGATTTCTGTCTAATCCACGTGGAAGCAGAACGAAGGGGAGTTCTCCTAGGCAGGGATTTCCAGGCAACAGGGTTGACCCCGAATCAAATGCTATCTTCCTTCTCTCCTGTTTTCCCACCAAATTGATGCTCTAGGAGGCTTGGGATATTGGAAAGTATGTCCTGGCACAACACAGAGAAATTAATCCAGGAATATATGCTCTTTTCATATTGACAATCACTCTAGATTGAAATAATCTCTCTGGCTGGTTGCTTTATGGGCTTGCTTCTCTGCGTGTTTTCCCACCCTTAATGTTCCAGGCTCACAGGGGAAGGAAATCCCTCCCTGGAGCGGCTCCCCAGCTTGGCTGATCTGTGGTTCACCTTCAGAGCAGTTCTTGACTCCACAGCCCACCTGTGCCAGTTTTTACTTAATAATTTTAATTTTAAAGTTATTGACTTGCCTCAATTGATAAAATTTTTGTGACTTTGATGTCTGGCTAGACTATCATTAATTTCACATACGAAACTAAGGTTATAAGATTAAGGCTTAAAATTTTCAGCATTGCGGTTGTGAGGTTATTTAAAATAACACAATTCACACATACTTTTAATCATCCGGTGATGCCTTATGGTCTAGATCAGGTTTACGTTTGTTTCATCACTGAAAACCCTTTATGCATAACCCTCCTTCCTGTGCTACAGCAGAGGACGCAGCATGGGTGATGAACTTTTTCTGCACATGTGACATCGAGATGGAACTTGGGTTCTGGTGTTGTTAGCCTGATCCATCCATTCCAAACCACACCTACCAGTCTCTCCCATTACAGCTTCAGCACCAATTATCATTGTCTGACCTGAGTTTCTCAGTCTCAACACTGATTGACTGGGGACATGTCTGTTCGGCAGGGATGGCCCTGTGTGTTGGAGGATGCTCAGCAATCTTCTTTGTTCCTACTACCAGATGCCAACAGCCCCTTCCACGACACCTAGTATCGTTAGAAATGGCCAATGGTGTGTTGTAGGGCAAAATTGCCTGTATCTCTTCATCCCTGATTTGAGAATCAGTAATCTGGAGCCACTTTCTCCTTAAGTCGAGAAGTACATTTAACCAGATCAGTGATATCATCCATCAAACATCCACGACCTTCAATCTTGTCATTCCCAAGCACTTTGCTATGACCAGTATTTATTATTATTATTCTTATTTCCCATTGTTGAGGTCTATTTCACTTGGCAGAATGGGAATTCCTCAAGGACAGCTTTCATGTTTCTCTTTTCTGTAGCACATGGTGAATCTTGACAGGACACAAAGGTGATCTTCCAAGTGAGGGCAAGAAATCTTTAAGAGAACTCTGATATCATCGTGGAAAAGCATGGCTGTCGGTGGGGATGCTCAGTAGCCATTACTGCATTCACATTATGCTGGCCTTCTTTAGAATGGGCAGTGTGAGAGAAGAAATCTGGTGGCTTTGTCATTAGATGTGAGAATTTATTCAAGAAACAGGTACAGGGTAAAAATGACTGGACAAACACTTCTCAAAGTTGAAGCATAATGAATAAAAAACAGAGAAAGTTCTTCCTAAGATGGAGATAGCTTACTACAAGAGGGAACTGGCCTGGGAGGTCAAAAGACAGATCTACAAATGCACACATAAATACACAAAGTAATCTCAACTCGAGCTATAAATACTTAAGGAAAATAAACAGTATAGTTATCCAAGGACAGAGAGGGGGAAATTTCTACTCTGGACAAACGGAAGGAATGAGTTAGAAAAACAGTTGGCAAAATATCGAATGGGCATTCCCCACCCCTCCCAAAACAAAAACCAAACAGGACTCTACAGTAGAAGGTAACGAGTTTTGTTCAAAGCGAAGGTCATGGGTCAGGGTGAGTGAGCACACGGAGGAGGCGGCGTGAAGGACATAGCACACTGTGTCCATGGCTAAGCTTTGGAATTTAAGAGCCGGGCAAAGCTATTGAACAGCTTAAAACACAGATGCATGATTTATATTTTGTAAATAGCAGTTTTATTGAGATATAACCCATCTACCATAAAATTCTTTCTTTTAAAGCGAACGATTCAGTGGGTCATAGAATGTTCAGACTTGTGCAACCAAGCTGTTTAATTTAGAACATTTTTATTGTCTCAAAAACTTCCCCAGACCGACAGGCCGTCTCTCCGTTCTCTCTTACACTTAACTCTAACATAGCCCATTCTATTTCCCTCCTATATGAATCTACCTATTTGAACATCTCATGTAAATAGAATTAAATATCAGGTGACCTTTCGTGTTTAGCTTCTTTCACTTAAAGTAAGGTTTCCATTGTTCATCCGTATTTACAACGTATATAACTTCATGTCTTTATGGGGTAAATAATTGGGCAGTACATGGGCACACTTCACTTTATCGATCGGAAAACCTTTGTTTCTACTTTTGTATGTTTTGGAAATGTTGCTTATAAACATATGTACACAGATTTTTATGTGGACATGTTCTCCTTTCTTTGGGGGCATATTCCTAGAAGTGAAATTCATTATTTTGGTAACTACAGAGTTATCTTTTAAAGAATTTGTCAACCCATTTCACAAAACATCTGTACAGCTTATGACACTACCAGAAATACATGGTGGCTCAGCTCTCTCCGATCCACGTCAACGCTGTTGTCACCTGTCTTTTTAGTGGAAGCCGTCCTAGGGAGGCTGGGGAGCGGTCTGCTGTCTTATAGCTCTTGTCTGCATTTCTACAATGACCAAGCATGTTGAACGTGGCTCTTGGTGATTTTCGGTTTCTTAAAATAAAATCCATTCAATTTATTTGCCCATTTTCCATTTGGGTCCTTTGTCTTGATATTTTTGAGTTAGAAGAGCTAAAACACTTTTTTCTGGGTATGTCTTCTAACAGATACCTAACTTGCCAATATTTTCTCCTATTCTGAAGATTGCATTTGGCTTTTTCATTATGTTGTTAGAGGCATGGCTTTTTGTAAGATTTGGATAGAACCCAGGTTACTTTTTTTTTTCTTTTGTGATTTTTGGTGTCAAACCGAATAAGACTTTGGCTAAGCCAAAGTCACAGAGATTTACTCCTCTATTTTCTTCTAAGAGTTTTATAGTTTTAGATTTTATGTTTGGATCCATGATTCATTCGAATTAGTTTCTTTGGTGGCACAAAAAGGAGCCCAACATCTTCCTTTGCCTTTAAATTTTGACATCTTAAATCTTCCAAGCCGCGGGGAAAACACAGGTCCCCACTATCTCATGCCTACTTTATTCACATTCAACAATGCTTTTGTACTTTCCATGGGGTACATACCTCTTGCACTTCATTAATATTGTTTTTAAATCTATTATTATTTCTGATGCTATTGAAAGTGGAATTTGATTTTGAATTTGATTTTGGGTGCTCTTTAAGAGCATAGTAAAATATGATTAGGGTTTGTATATTGACTGCATACCCTGAAATCTGGCTTAACAAATTTAGTATTTACTCACGCTGTCAACTCGTCCTCCTCCCCTTCTTCCTCTTCCACCTCCTGCGTGTTCTTCTCTTCCACCCTCCCTTTCGATACTTCCTCTGCCTCTTCTTCCCCGTTCTCTTCCATCTCTTCCTCCCCTTCCCTCTTTCTTTCTCCTCCCCTTCTTCCCTCTACTCTCTCACTACCATGATGTAAATGTCTATTATGTCTTTCTATTTGTCCTTTATACAATGCCTAAAATAGTGATGAATAGAAGTGGCAAGAGTGGACTTATCTTGTGCATAATAAACATCAGTTTTTCTTTCATTATTAACTACAATGTCATAAGTCTGTATTAGATATGTACTTCATTACAATGAACAAATTCTCTTTAATTCCTAGTTTGTTGTGGCTTGATCATGAAAGGATACAGCATTTTGTCAATATCCCTTTAAGTCAAGTGGGAACATGGACTATTTATTTTATGAATGTGGTATATTACACTGATTGATTTTCACATATTAAGCCAGCTTTGCATTCTTGGGAAAAAGCCTACTTGGTCATGGTTTATAATTCTTCAAATATGTTGTTGGATTTGGTTTGCTAGAATTTACTGAGGATTTTTGTATTTATGTCCACAAGGGATATTGGACAGTACTTCCTACTATGATTTTTTTGTATTGAGTATTAAATTAATAGTGACTTTGTAGGACATGCCAGAAAGTATTCTCAATATCTTCTATATTTTGATAGGGTTTGCAAAAGATTGGTATTAATTTGTTTGATATATCAATAAAATTAAAACAATGAAACCATATGGGCCTAGGAATTTCTCTGTGAAAAGAGGATCCTTTTTTGTTTTTGTTTTCTTTCTTTCTTTCCTTTTTTTTTTGTTTTTTTTTTGTTTTTTTTTTGTTTTGAGACAAGGTCTCACTATGTGGCCCCGGCTGGTCTGGAGCTTGCTGTGCTGATCAGATTGCCCTTGAACTCAGAGAGAACCACTTGCCTCTTGAGTGCTGGTCTTAAAGGGATGCACCACCATGTCCAGCTCATAAAAATATTTTTTAGGTTATAAATTTATTCCATTTTTGTCTCATAGGTCTATTCAGGTTGTTTTTCTTTTTTGAGTCACTGTTAGTGTCTTTCTAGACATTTTTCAGTTTCACTCATAATTTATTGATGTGCAATCGATCATTATATTTTCGTACCAGTTATTTATTGTTTTTGCTTTTATGGCCAAGGCAACTTATGGAAAAAAGTGTTTATTAGAACTTAAAGAGGAATAATAGTCTGTCAAGGTGGGGATGCAAGGCAGTGAGCAGCAGACAAGAGAGTTGGAGCAGGAAGCTGAGGGCTCACATGTGGAACTGAGAACGAAGTAGGAAGCGAAACTAGAAGTGGTATAGGACATTAATCCTCAAAGCCTGCCTCCAGTAACAAACCTCCTCCAGCAAGGCTGCACCTCCTAAACCTCGTAACGCAGCGCCACCAACTGGAGACCAAGTGTTCCAACAGCTTAGCCTATGGGGGCTACACTCATTCAGACCTCCCACATTCCACTCCCTGGCCCCGAAAGGCTGGTGGCCATATCACAATGCAAGATATATTTAGTCCAACTACAGAAGTTGCCACAGTCTTTCACAATTTCAACACCGTTTAAACGTCCAAAGTTGAAACCCTCTTCTGAGACTCAAGGCAATCTCTTAATTGTAAACTTCTGTGAAATAAAAAAAAAATTGAATGCTTTCAACATAATCGTACAGAACATACATTACTATTTCAAATGAGGGGAAAGGGGAATATACTGAGTAAATACTGGACCAAAGCAAGACTGGAACCAAGCGTGGCAAACACCCAACTCTTTCGTTCCCTATCTAGTGTCGAAGAGATCTCAGAGGGCGCAGCCCGTCCAGCTTCGCTGCCTGCATGCAGCTCTCCTTGGCAGATATCCCAACACTCTGGCATCTCCAACATCTTTGAGTTACACGGCACTTTCGCAGCTTCATGCAGTGGCCTCTCACAGTCTCCGATTCTCTCAGGACCTTCATGGAAGGGGTTTCCCAGCCACGTGTCGCCTGACCCCAGTAGCTCTTCAGAGAGGAAGAATCCAGGACCCGTTCTCTCTTGCATCGTTCATTTCCCTAAAGCGCTAAATGGGCATCACTGCCAAGCTCAGCTGCCAGGTTGGATTGGACCCTCACTCTCTGACCACATGAGCTGCGGCTTTTGTTTGCTGTTGCATTCTAGGATCAGGACATTTCTTAGGCGTTTTCCTTGCATCAGTTGGAAGCCTGGTTGGGTGGAGTCTTGCCCCAAGGGCACTCTACCCTATGTTCCAGTGAAGATCCCGTCTCTCCGTGAGGGTGCTAATTTCCTTGGCAATGACAACTTTTCTTCCAGCACAATCCTTGGCTATAGCATTAAGCTTTTTAATGCTCCTTTTCTCTCCAAACTGTACATTTTTATTTGTTTCTGCCCCCACTTGCTCTTTTCATTGCAGACCGTCATCAGCATTACCAATAACAGCACTACAGATTCAATATTATGCTGTCTTGAAGTCCCTTCTGCCAAAGAAATTAGTCCATTAGTTTAAAAGTTTGCCTCAGGCTGGTTCTTAGGACAGGCCAGTCAGCAGCCAGATTTTTGTTTGCCAAAATATCGCTGGAATAGCCTCTGGTACAGTTGTTAATATTATTCCCATCTGGAATCCCTGGAGCTGGGTATCCACAGTCCACGCAGCTCTTAGCACTGCTATCTCATAGGCCTCTATTAGGATGCCCCTTAGAACTCTGCTTACAGACAGCCATCTAGTCAAAGTTCCAAGGGTTCCCACATGATTCCAAAACACAGCATGGTCAGGTACTTCCCAGCAGGAGCCCACCCTCCAGGACCAAGTTGTGAGCTACGTGTTTTTCTTTTGCTGTGTCCAAACGTTGCCAGTTCAACTTACAGAAAGAAAAGTTTCCTTGGGCTTATGATTCCAGAGGGATAAGAGTCCATGATGGCAGGGAGGCGTGGCAGCAAGAGGCAGGTACGAAAGCAGGAGCAGAAGGCGGAGAGCTCACGTCTTCATAGACAAGAAGAACACAACAGAGGAAGGCACTGGATGTTGGGTGAGATTGTAAACGCCCAGGGATGCCCTTCTTCCAGCATCGCTCCACCTCCCAAAGGTTTGACAACCTCCCTGGACAGCATCTCCAACTTGGGAGCAAGTGTTCAAATATCCAAGTCTATGAGAGATAAGCTTGTTCAAGCCCCCATAGTTCACTTTATGATGCTCTTATTTCTTTCCGTTTGTTCTCGCTCACTCCTTTCCAGGGTTTTCGAGTTTGAGTCTGCTCTTATCCTGTGCTCAGTTCAAATATGCTAAATATTTATCAGTTCTACCAGTCTTTTCAAAGAAGCAACACTGGTTCGTTGATTTTTCCATATCGTCCTTCTAATTCTACTTTTTATAAAATTAATTACTCCTCTTTATTATTCTATTTCTGTTGCCACTGAATTTGGTCTGATCTTTCTCTAGTTTCTTCACGTGACAGTTTATGATGCTGAGTTATCTACATACGCATTGGAAGGTAAACTCCCCGTCTAAACATGCACAATTTGGTACGGCATATTCTCATTGCTCTCGCTCAGTTTTCCAACTCTCTTTAAAATTTCTGTTTGGCCCAATGGTCAACCCACTCATGTAGAAATGTGTCTTTTAATTTCCACACATTTGCAAATTCCCCAAATCTCTTTCTATTATTGATTTTCAGGTTGTTTCCATTATGTTTAGGAAACAAATTCTGTATAACCTCACCTTTAAACATTTTGGGCTTGTTTTGGGACCCTTTAAAATGCTTCAGGAAATGTTCCATGAGTACATGAAAAGAATATGTATTCTGGTACTGTTTAGTAGAATACTCTATAGATATTATTAAACCATCTCGCTTATAGCACTGCCCAAGACATATATTTTCTTTTGGTTTTCTGTGTAGCTACCCTGCAATTAGTGAGTTTGGAGTATTCAAGTCTCCAAATATCACCGTTGTCATTTGTTTCGCCTTTGATTCTGGCAGATTTTTAGGAAATGTATTTTTGGACTTTGTGTTAAGAGGACACATGTTTATAATTATTATAACCTTTGTTGTAGATTGTCACTTTTGTCATAATGCAATTATTTTTTGAATAATTTTTCCTTTAAAGTCTACTTTCTCTGATTTTGTATAGTTCTCCACATTTTCCTTCTCCCAGTTATTTCTATTATTTACACTGTTTATTTTAGGTAATGTTCATTTTAGCCTATGTGTGTGCTTGAATCTAAAGTGAGCTATTTTCTTTCAACACTTTGAATAAGTTTTGTTACTGTTTTTTGATCCCCACGATTTCTGAAGTAAAATTAAGTTTATGTTTTTAAAGTCAAGTTTTTATTTTCTCATTGTCTTTCAACACTTCAAATAACATAATCTTTTTTTCTCTCTTACTTGGATATATTGTCAATTTTCTATATGTAGATGAGTGGATATTTTTAAAATCACATTTGAGTAGCTTGGGCTCTTACTTCTTCACCTTTATATTTCTGATCCTTCACACACAGCCACGGTTTCTATTTTAGGAATATTACTAAGCTTCATGACTCCTACAGGTGTCTAGGCATCTGTTCATTTGAAAAATTCTTTCTCCTTTCTTTCCCCCACAAAAGTGG
Source organism: Microtus oregoni (assembly GCF_018167655.1). Taxonomy (NCBI): domain Eukaryota; kingdom Metazoa; phylum Chordata; class Mammalia; order Rodentia; family Cricetidae; genus Microtus; species Microtus oregoni. The sequence goes on from NW_024543086.1 coordinate 13,416,362, forward strand.
ACATCAATGAATTTACTTTCAAGCTAACTGAATTTTTCTTCTGATAAAATTCTGTACTCTTCTGGTGAAATTTTAACTTTTTCCATTTTTATTATTTGAGAACTTTGTAAGTGTATATAATATATTTTGGTTAAACCCATTTACCCTTCCCTTTTATTTGCTTATCTATCACCCCTACTTTTATTTCTCAATATCATGTTTTATTTTTGTTGTTCTTTTATAAGTTACAGAGTCTATTTACTGCTGTCTGTATATAAATGGATCAAGATCTAGGAGAGCATGAGTGATGTCGTCCTGGAAGGATGATCTAGGAGAGCATGGGTAACCTCCCAGTGATGTCGTCCTGGAAGAAACCTGACTTGTCTTCTCCTAGCAGTCACTAACTGTCCAGAGCTCCTCAGCCAGGGGTGAGAGTTCATGTGCTCCTCCCTCATCTGTGCTAGGATTTTGGACGGCGTGGTCTTGTGCAGGTAGTTACAGCTGAATTCATCTCAGTGATTTCATGATTCAACTCTAGAATTTCCAGAATACTTAGAAATATTTATTTGCTGCTGTTCTCCACTTGAGATTTATCATTTTTGTATTTTCTTCATTTTTACATGGTTTTTTATTATTGGAAGCTGTTTAAAAAACAACAGGTTTAAAATCTTTAATAATTACATCAGATTCCTCAGGGACAGTTTATATATATTCTCTGCATCAGTTACACTTTCCAATTTCTCTGCATTTATTATTATTTTCACTACCAGAATAACTCTGATGTCGGGTCCTTCTTCCTTTCCACAGTTTGTCATGTTCCTATCCATTTTTTTTATAGTGACTGTCTTGTATGTAATTCTATAACATCTGGTCCTAGAAACACCGCTTCCTTCTAGATTTGCCCTTCCTGTAGCACCTGGGGTCATCCCTGCACTGGGTGCACAGTGAATGCCAGTTCGTGGAGAATGGATCGAAAAGATCCACTAGAAAACCTCGCTCATGTTCATCCTAGCGAGAACGGAGTTTACTGGTATCAATGGACAGTTTAAGATGGGGCAGAAGGAAATAAAAAAGAGCTGCAATTTAATCACTTTGGAAACTTTTTAAATGAGAAAAAAAATGCCTGAAGAGGGTGCAGAAAGATTGTGTGAGCCAGAGGCTGTCAGCAACATCAAGGAACGAGTGTTCTCCACACATAATGGGCCAGATGCATAAATGAACACGCAGTGATTACGTTAGCATGCCCAAGGCCTGTGCAAGATCCAGACAAAATCCAGCACAGAGAGGTCAAGGTGGACAGGAAATCTCCCATGAACTGAGCAGCTGCTAGCATTTGAGAGCCGCTGGAAGACAGGGAGTCAGTTTCCTTCAACGATGTGACCCATTGGTAGCTGAATGCCTACCGGGACAGACCTTACTGTCAAGGGTAGCTGGGTAATGTAAACTGGACTTGAAAGGGAAAGGAAATAGAAAAAAAGAAAACATCTCAATGTTGGATCAGAAGAGGTGAGAGGATGGTATGTATGCGTGCGTGTGTGTGTGTGTGTGTGTGCGCGCACACACACAGACATGCATGTGTGTGATGGGAATAATTGATATGTGTGTTCAAAGCACACTGAGCTAAAAGTTTTCAAAGAGCTGATAAAATATTGCTAAATTGTGTTTCCTACATTTGGCAATATATCAAAGCTTACATACTTTAAATTCTAAACTCATCCTTTCCTATAGGTGCTCAGAGTTCCCCACGCAAACCCCCATTTCTTCACGTATTCAAGAAGATGCTGCTTGCAGCTAGCTCTACCGTGGTTGTCTATGGGCAGAGCTCTAAATGCACTTTCATCGTCTCCCAGGGTACCGACAAACCACACAGGAGACATTACACTTTGCCATTTCACTCCTTAAGATAGAACCTAATTAGATCATCTTCTGGCATCGATCAAAGAGCCCCGCTGGAAAGTTTAACACGTCTGAACGGACTCAATTGCCAGACAGCAACCAGTGTGCCAAAAATAGAGCCTTAACCAAAGCCAAAAAAATTGGGTTGGCTGAGGCACGGCTGAGTATGAGGCACTAGGTACTTCCAACAGCCGGGTTTGATAGAAGCAATTAGGAACAGCAATAATTGCCTGTCGGGCAACTTGGCTATTTGCTGAGGACAGAGCTGATACAGTTAGACACAAAGGCAGCTGGGCCTGCTGTTGTGGCCTTTTCCCTTTAGATTTCTTCTGGTTCCCATTACAAGGAAGCTCAAACTGCCGACCCCATTAAAACATCAAGGTGGGGAGGGAGACGCTCTTGAAGCCATCTTTCAAGGTTGTGTCTATAGTTGGTTTTATTTTAGAATGGGAGTCCTGTACACATTTATTCCCATTCTCTTTCCCCTACGTGATGAAAACATGAAGCTCCCATCAACAAGGGAGTCAAGGAATGAATCCTTGTTTTCTATACGTGGCAGGATCAAGCTGTTAGGGCAATTTCCACACCTTTTCTTTTCTTCTTCTTCTTCTTCTTCTTCTTCTTCTTCTTCTTCTTCTTCTTCTTCTCCTCCTCCTCCTCCTCCTCCTCCTCCTCCTCCTCCTCCTCTTCTTCCTATTTTAATTGTGTGGCTGTTTTGCCTACATGGTTGTCTGTAGGTGTGCCTGATGCCTACAGAGGGGCAGTCAGCACTCTTAATTCCTGAGTCATCACTACAGCCACTCTGTACTTTTCTTCCCTTTGCCATACCAAAAGTGTGAGTTTAGGTGTTCAGTCGTAATTTATTTTACACGTTCTTTAACCAGCAACTCTGAACTCTGGTTAGGGCTTCAAATGCCCATTTCCACAACTGGAAACCTTGTAGAAACCTGGACTTCCACTTTCTGGCCCTTGGTTGCTGTGGGAACGTTTTGCCCGCATGTGCATTTGTGTGCCACACACATGCCTGGTGCCTGTGAAGGTCTGATGAGGATGTTGGATCTTCTGGAACTGGAGTGACAGATAGCTGCGAGCCACCATGCAGATGCTGGGAATCACACCTGGGTCCTCTGGAGAGCAGCTAGTGCTATGAAGCACTGCCCTATCTACCCAGCTCCCAGATTTAGTTTTCTGAGTAGCCTTCCTGTCAACTTTTGCAGTGACTCAACTAGTTTACTTCCCCACTAGCAGATAAGGGCTCCCCCTCCCCCACCCGACATCTTCCCAGAACTTGTTAGCACCTTCCATTAATGCTAAGCATTCTGACCACTGTGAGGTGGCGCCTGCATGTAGGTTTAACATGTATTTCTTCAGGGTGGTAGGATATTGAACAATCACTCATACTTTATATTTTTTAGAACTGTCTGTTTGCTTTGTCAGCCCTCTTACTGATTTGATTGTGTGTTTTGGTGTGTAGGTTTGAGCTCTTTGCGTATTCTAGACACTAAGTGTCGCCTTTCTCTCATTTTGGAGGCTCTCTCTCAGCGTCATTGTTTCCCTTGCTGAGCACCATGTTGTTCATTGCATGGAGTCCCATTGTCAGCTCTTGGAATTACTCAGCTAACGCTTTTTCAGAGAAACCCTTACCTGTGCCTGCACCTTGAAATGTTTTATTTATGTTTTTCTTCTAGCACTTTCAAAATTTAAGGTCTTATATTAAGGTCTTGATCCATTTTGAACTGATTTGTTGTTGTTGGGTTTTTTTTTGTGCAGAGTAAGCTATTTGGATGAACTTTTGTTCTTTTCCATGTGGACATCCTGTTTTTTCTGTAGCCTTGATGAAGAGGCTGTCCTATGGCTGGCAAGATGGCTCAGCAGGTAAAGGCTCCGCCTGCATAGCCTGGAAGTCTGAGCTGGATTCTGTTGGGACCCACATACCCTCTTGATGGAAGAGAGAACTTGATCCCACAGGTTGTCCTTCGACCTTCACACACGTACATCCGACTGTCTTTACAGAACATCGGGTAGCTGCTGTAGTGGCTTGGCTTTATTTCTGGGTCGTCTTTTGATTTACGTGCCTGTTTTTGTGTCAGGACCACACTGTTATTGTTTTTTTTTTGTTTGTTTGTTTTTTGTTTATTTATTTGTTTTTTTCGAGACAGGGTTTCTCTGTAGCTTTGGTGCCTGTCCAGGAACTAGCTCTTGTAGGCCAGGCTGGCCTCGATCTCACAGAAATCTGCCTGCCTCTGCCTACCGAGTGCTGGGATTAAAGGCAGCTTGTTTCTATTGCTCTGTTAGATCATTTGAGATGAGATGAGGAAATACAACACATCCTGCAATGCTCTTTTTGCAAGGATTTCCTGGGCTACTCAGCATCTTTTGTGTTTCCATATACTTTTTGGGGATGGTTTTTCCATTTCTATGAGGATTATCATTGAGGCGTTGATGGAGATTGTATTGAATCTGTAAATCACTTTTTGGAAACACTGCATTAAAAAAATCGATTCTGACAATCCACGGGCACTGGCATTCTCTTCATATTGTTCTGTCTTCGGTATTCTTTCTTCGGTGCTTGAAAATTCTCAGTGTCAAGGTCTTTCTCGCTATTGGTTAGGCCTACTTGAGAGTAGTTTTTAAGCTACGGTGACGGTGTTGCTTTGCTGATTTTTCTCTCAGCGTGTTCATTATTGGTATGCAGGAAGGCTGCTGATTTCTGGATGATTTTATACCCTGCTACTTTGTGAATGCGCTCACTTGTTCAGAGAGTTTTCTGGTGGAATCTTTAGGGAGTCTCATATATAGGAACCTATCATCTGCAGGTGGGGATAATTTGGCATCTTCCTCTTTGTATCCCTTTCATTTCTCCTCTAAATACTTTAGCTAAGACTTCAGACACTATAAAGGGCAAGAATGGAAAAGTGAGTACTCGTGTCTCATCCCTGACTTTAGTAGAAAGGTCAGTATTTGGTGGACACAAATCAAGGAAACAGAGGTGCCCACTCTGATCCTAACAGCCCGAGGAGATTTCCTAGTCTTAGGGACCTTGATGCAGCCCAAACCAGGTTTTGGTGCTGGAATTAATTTTAGGGCTAGACAGTTTATGAAGCAGAACTGGAAGTTTTATTAAATACATTTTAAAATAGGCTTAAAAATGAGAATTGAGAGAGGGAAAAGTGCTCAAAACAAATCAGGACATGTCCAGGTGTGTAAGGGCTCCTCAGGGAGAGATACGCTCACTGTTTCCACTGTTGTCATATATGGGCTTTGGGTGGGGTGTGAAGTTACTATCTCATCACTGGAGGGTTCCTGATAGAATTACAATGGATAAGGTAAAAGACTCTCACAGGGCATGGGAAAGCCGGGTATCGTTACTGTAAAAAGTTCTGTTGGAGATACTCAGGCAAAGCCGAGGTGGAAGAATGAAGGCTTCCGAAGATCATATACATTCCGACCTTCAGTCTAGGTCATTGCTATTTTTGCATAAATATCTACACATGAAGCTTTGCTGTTTAATACTTCTTGACGTGTTTATTAGACATTTGTGGTAGGTCTAAGACTTCTCTGCTCAGTCTTCAGAATGTTTTTTAAAAAATGAGATTATTTTCTTGTTTTTGAATTTTTGAATATTCTAGGTATAGATTCTCTGTCAGTAGATGGCAAAGTTTCCCTTCCAACCTGTAGGCTGACCCTTCACTCAAATGACTCTTGTTTTGCTATCCTGGAGGTTTTTAGCTTCATAACGTCCCATTGGTCATTGTTGGTCTTATTTCCTGAACCACTGAGGTCCTATTTAAGAAGTCTTTGACTGTGCCCATGCTCTGCACTCTGCCATTTCTCTTCTATCAGCTTCGTGGCTTTGGGTTTTGCATTGAGGTCTTTGGTTCATTTGGATCTTATTTTTGTGCAGGGTGAAAGATAAGGGTCGAGTTTCACTCTTCTGCATGTACCCATTCAGGTTTTTGTTTGTTCATTTTTTTATTTTTAAAGAAAGGTTTTTATTGGATAGTCCTGGTTTTCCTAGAACTTACATGTAGACCAGTATGGCCTCAAACCCACAGAGATCTACCTGCTTCTGCCTCAGCAGTGTTGAGATGAAAGGCGTGAGCCACCCATGCCTAGCGCTTGTCTAGTTTTACTAACACCATTTAAAGATGCTGTCTCCAGCATGTATTTTTGGTATCTTTGTCAAAAAATTGGTGCTCCATTTATTTATGTGTTTGTTTGGGTGCCAGAAACACGTGGTTTCTATTACTATTTCTATTACTATTACTAGGGCTCTATACTAAAGAATGTGTAGTATTACTTGAGATTGGGCACAGTATGGAATGAAGCCATACTGATTGTGGACTATAATTTCTGTGGTGTGTATGTGTGTGCACATGAGGGGTTAGCTTATATTTATCCTGGAATGGTTTTCGTGTTCTCTCAGTAATAAAGGGTAATTTTTCTGGATCTAGTGATCTGGGTTGACAGTTACTTATTTCAGATCTTAAAACACATCACTCTATACCATCATGTCTTTTAGAGTTTCTGTTGAGAGATCCACTGGGATTGTAGTGGATGTGTCTTATGTGTGATGTGAAACTTCTTCCTTGTGGCTTTCAATGCTCTTTGCCCAGTACTCTCAGTGTCTTAAATGTGACATAATACAGGGAGTACGTTTCTGGGCCTGTCTACCTGCCTAGCCTTCTAAAGGCTGTGTGTCTTGTCATCTCTTTCCCTTGATTGAGCATTTATTCTGGTATGATTTTATTGAATGCGTTTTCCATGCTTTTAGTTTGTACTTCTCTTCTTTCTATGCCATGGTTTATAAATTTTGTCTTTCAATAGTGTCCCACAGAACTTACATGTTCTGTTCATACTTTTACTTTATGTTTAATTTCATTCTTTATATCTTCATTGTTCATCTGCCTTATCTTTAAACCCTGATATTGTACCATCAATTCAATTCTCTTGACTGGGATTTCTACTGAGATTTTTATTTGACCAAGTTTTTCATTTCTGAAATTTCAGTTTGCTTTTTCCCAATATTTCTATATCTTTAGTGAATTCTGACTCCATAACTTGTATTGACTTCCTTATTTCATTAAGGCATTTATTCATATTCTTTTTGAATTAAAGAGCTTAGTTATTACATTTTCATTGCTTTCATCAATCATTCTTACAATTATCATTCTGAATTCTTTGCCTGAGACTTCACTTAATTAACTTTCATGAAAATCCATGCTGTAGAATTGGTAACTTTTGAAGCCATATTGCATTGATTTTTTCATGTTTCTGCCTTGGGAACTGAACACAGAATTATGTCGTAAGTTGAATTTTAAAAAGTCACCTGTATTCTTTCAGTTGAGATATTTATTCAAATGAGGTCAGTTGTAGCAGGGTTGAATGTCATTCCTCCCCTCTAACTTGAGGGTGTATCTCAGTAGCTTTACCCACAACCTGTATCCTCAGAGTCCCTGGCATACCCTCCAGTGATATTCTGTAAAACACTAAAATCAGAAGCAACCATGATTGATGGATAAGGCACTTATGGAGGTATTGTAGTAGTCAATCAAAATATTTCCCCTCAATTCTAATCACTTTGGAAGAGTGAAAAGTGTAGATAACACACAGTACAAAATGTTAGTTACTGAGGGTAGAAATGAAAAGAAAAGAAGCCAAATAAGTTAAAGAATTATTCTAAGAGCAAGAGAAAATAGAGGAGTGATAAGTAAGGGGGGAGTTGAGATATGGTTGGAACAAGTAAAGCTCAAAGGTTATTAAAATCATATACATTTGTAATTAAGAACTAAAAGAAGGGAATGGGAAAGAGAAAGGGAGAAAGAAAGGGAACACTGTAGGTAAGAAAAATAGTACAGGACATGCTGTAGAGCAGGCATAGGCACACACAGGACAATGATCAACTCAAGTCATAGAAAAACTAAAGAAAACGTCAAATATTTATTCAAGAATAAAATTTAAAAATAACAAATGGTGATGTAAAATTAAAATACTATAGCATAATCTAATCCTTTCTGGAATGGGTACTGCCCTAATACTTATCTAACATGGGGTGACCACTTTTCGTGTCTACAGTTCATACTCCTTAGATCAGATTGTTTGGTATGTAGTGTTTTAGTGGAGTTCAAATGGTCCACATTTTGGTTTCAATTTCTGTTGAGTTATCATTGAGATTAGCCTTCCCTGAGGAGTCTCCCAGATCTCAGCATAGGGGCGCCTTCTCAGAATAGGTCTTGCCTGGTCAGCTATGGTCTTCTGCATGTGTGCTAAATGATTACATTTCTCCATATGCATTATAATGTCCAAATGTCAGCAGCTTAGGCGTGGCTGCACCCGTGCTCATATTTACCTTTAAAACAGCTGAATATTGTGGTTTGCTTGGTAAGCTCAGGATACCTTTCTCTTAGTGTCCACAGTTCTAGTGTAAGTATGTTTGCGCTGCTGAGTTTCAGTCCAGATCATTTCCTATGGGTCGTTTATGTGGCTCTGTGATTCCCTGGGTCTCATGCTCTTTGTGATGAGGCCGGAGAGACGGGGGACTTTGGAATTTAGAGATGTGATTGCACTGAATTTTCTGTTTGCTTGTTCCGGTACAGACAGGAAGTGATGTGCAACTAGGACCCGGAGTGGCTTCCGGCATCTGCTGCACTCAGCTTGGATCTCTGTTGTACACATATTGGGGGTTTGCCTCCGGAGCTTTTTCTTTTTTTTCCATTCATTTGTGGATCCAGAGTGGAAGGCGAGACTCTCCCTCTGCCGTCACCCTGTTCAGTGCTCTCCGTTTAAGTCTGTGGCCCCTTTTATAAAGCTAAAGATGGTCTCCTGTGATTGTTTTGAGTTCTAGTTTGCTGTTGACTGGGATCCTTCCTACTCTGTGAAGTCACAGAACAGATCCTCTCCTTTAGATTCACAGGGAGGTAGGAGAGTGTTTTTAGTCTCTACCCAGCCATCTTCTGCTCTCTGTCTCCATTCTTTAAAGGACATTGGCCATTAAATTAAAGGTGTTCCCTATTTCAGCATGACCTCATCCTCATGTTCGGCAATTATACCTGCAACAACCTTTTTCTAAATTAGGTCTCATCCTGAGGCACCAGAACTAAGAACTTCAGCATATCCTTCTGGGGCATGGGGAGTGTAATTCTATCCATATAAGGGATTATTCTAGTTGTCTGATCTAGTTTAACTTTGTGACTAGGACCCAGTGGAGCAATAAATGAAAAACTATTTAGAAATGACAGATTATTATTCACATGCTTGGAAGACTTTCTTCTCTTTACCATTGACTGTGAAGATATCGTAATATTTCACAAAACTTAAATTGTCAACTTGGATACTTAAAAAAATTCATAGCTTATTAATTCCATTAATGTATGGTCATGCACCACATAATGATGCGATGGCCCAAGATGGATTGCATATATGATGGAGGTCCCACAAGATTAAAATGAACTAAAAACTTCCTATTGGCTAGTTACATCATCGTCTTTTGAATGTTGTAGTGTAGTGCACTCTGGGTGATACCAGTATAAACAAATCTCCTTTGCTGCGATTGCATCAAACCAGCATGTAAAAAATAATGTACGCTAATAAACGACTACCGCTGACTTATGCATTTATAGTTTTTATTGTTATTTTATGACTCTTACCTCCTAAGTGTTTTGTTGTAAAGCAGTACTCAAAGTATACAAACAACATCCTCACGCATCTTATGTGTCCAGTATGTCTTCACTGCATCTACAGACCAAGCCAAGCGAGTAACCTAGATCATTATGATTTGTGTGAGCATAGCCTAAGATAACTCCCACAATGACAAACTTACCTAACGATGCACTTACCAGAAGGTTTGCTTGTCTTTGAATGACACAAGAGTGTGCATTATCTTTCTGCAGTTTTCAAGGAGGCTCCTATATCTGGTTAGAAATGAAAACAATTGAGAAATTAAGTCAAACGGCATGATCAAAGGCGTACAGCATGGCAATAAAATTATTAGGCCTGGGTCTCAGGGACACTACAGTGTAGGGTCATGTTTGAGCTCACTAGAATGCTGTGATGATAATTTCTCTCCGGAGGCTGCATTTTCTCATTAGGTGGATCGTTTGGAAGAACCAGAGGGTCACGTTCTGATCCCGGGAAAATTACTATGGCCAGAAGCCTCTGTCCCATTGGTTCCAGCTCTCTGGAATGGGGTGATAAAGATGGGAGGTGAGATAAGAAAGTAGGGCTCATAGGAAAGAGGGTCAGAGCAATCAGGGAATGGAATAATTAAAATGAATAGGTGAAGTTTCAACTCCGACAACAAGGCATGAATTAAGTGCTGTGTATAGGATAATTAGCAGTCATTTATTACAAGAAAATTGCTACCAGCTGTTCAAAACCCAGGAGTGAGAGGCTGATCTGTGAAAGACTCTAAAGTGAAGCTGGCTCCAAGGCCTAAAGGCTGAGTTTTATTGTCCAGAGACAGCCTTGCCCTAGGGTGAATCCATCCCACTCAGTAATTGCTGTTACACAAGTTTCTTATCTCTACCAAAAGCTCCTAGAGAACATTAACATTGGATTGGGTCAAGGGGCTTTGGGGAGTCAGAACAATAAAGGGCAACATAAGATTGTCAGAACCTCAGAACCCCAGGGCTCACTCCTGGTGTATATCTCCTGCTTCTTTATAGCCTGGTTTAAAAACATAGCCTTGTCTTTTGCCAATGCCCATTTCCCCACTGAAGACTCCGCCTGTTCCTCAGTGGAACACAAGCTCTGTTCCAAGCTCTCTCCCATTCTCTTCAATGTCACACTTCTTTGCAGTTGCTTTTTTGAGTTATCTGGGAACCTGAGGGACACCAACACTAATAACATGGGCAAACTAACTAACTAACTAAGTAAATAAATAAATAAATAAAACAAGTATGAGATTAATCTTAGGAAATCTTCTCAACAGTCACGACACTAGCAAAGACACTCTTAATGTCTCAAAGTCAAAAGACAATTCAAAAGGAGTTTCCACTGCCTACCATGGGGCAATCTGAATAGTGGTACAAATAATATAAAACCTGTCCTAATTGCCCACATTCCAGGACCAGGTGCTCACTGACCCTGCCTTTGGTCATTGCCATCACTAGAGGCCAATGGGACACACCATTCCTAAGGGCTGATGTGACAGGTTTCCACCATTGAGTATGCATTTGCTCCACACCCATAAAGTCTGCATCATCACTGCCTGCACTCTTCCTCTACCTCCCTCCCTGCCCCTCCCTTTCTCCTTTCCTCTCTCCCTCTCTCCTCCCTCCCCCCCTCGCTCAGAGGCAGCCTTTTCAAAAGAAATCTCTTGCTTGAGGTCTGTTGTGTGGTATGATTTTAGCAGTATTCCTTGGCCCTCCAGTTGCTGCAAAACCCTTACAAAACCAATGAGTTAAAGCACGCCCGGTAAGTTAAACATCCATGAGTTAATAAAGATACTAGAGCCCATATTCACTGGCATCTTCTAAGATGCCCTAGTTTCCCTTCTGTTGCTGTGATACAATACCAGGACAGAAAGCAACTCGGGAGAGAAAAGTTCTAGAGTCTAATTCCTGGTTTCAAATTCAGTCCATTATTATAGGGAAGTTAAAGCTGCTTGTCCCATCCCATCCACAGACTAAAGCAGAGACAAGATGGATGCATGCATGGCTGCCGCTCAGCTCACTCCTAAGCTGTTCTACTGCTCAGACAAGCTCCACTGCTAAGCCCCAAGTTAAAGGTCACACAGATGTGGAAATGGAGGAAGAATGGAGACCCAAAACTCAGTTGACCACAGTTCCCATTCTCCTCTTCTTTTTGTCTCCTTGTAATTTATTTGTTGATGAAACTCAATTGTTTGTAGAATTGCAAATGTGGGCTTCTTCAGATGACATTACCTTACTAACATCTCATAATTCTCTTTTCTCTGGGAATTTATAACTCCAGCTACACGCTGTGGGTTCTCTATAGGATATTAGGAGAGAGTGATGCCTCTCATCAGGTGAAACACAATGTCCCCACTGTCTCCCTTCTACTGTTGTTAGAACCTCCATTGCATATTTTCTATGCCCATTACATAGGTAGAGATTTGCAAAATGGTCTATTTTCTTCATTTACTGCTGAAAACCCCCTTCTGAAAAAAACACACCTCCATCATCTGTTTGTTACTTGAGGGGCAGCTCCTACAGGAAATCAGACTAAATGCTTGATTCTTTTCTTTGCCAGTTTCAAAAAAAAAAAAAGTTTCCCCAGTTAGCTCCTGTCATGGTTAGTTTTAATTGTTAACTTGACACAGTCAAGTATTGTCTGGATCATGTTGACTTGTAGGCATCTTTATGGGGGACGTTGCCTTAATTGTCTTAGTTGATGTAAGATAACCCAGCCTAAAAGTGGGCAACACCTATTTTGTCTGATACCATTTCTGGAAAGATGAAAACAAACATTTACTCCAATGGAAAACTGACAACAGACCAAAATAAGGATATCACCAAAGTCCAACTGAGAGAATCAATGAAATTTGATTGTTTTGGTTACTTACAGCAGTATGGGAAAGGGGTTACTTAGAGAACTTATAAACGACGTGTATAGTGACAGCTCACAAAAGCTGGAAACAAGGAGGTTCCTACACAACTTGCAGGCAGCTCAGGAATTCGAACTGTCCTTTCCAAGTATCTCAGTTGGTCTGAACTTTTCCCAGGAAGCTCGACTCATATCTGGTGTTTTTTTCCAGGCAACTCAGCTTATCTGGTCTCTGTCTCTTTCAAATGGCTTTTCTGATCTTAGAGTATCTCTATACAGTCCTCATTGCTTATATAAGCTGTGGAGAGAAAGGCCAAGTGTATCTGTTCAGTTTTAGGGACTTCCTGAAGCTTGTGATTTGTTTACTTCCTGAGATTACAGTGCTCCCCTACAGGATGAAATATTTTACCCTTTAAAAGATGCTGTGTTTTAGTGAGGTTCTCTCCAAGGGGAGAGGTTTATCTTGGAGGAAATTTCTAAACAATACCTTCCAACATATGTTGAGTTTTTTTTTTTAATGTGCTTGGATGTTTTGCTGGCATGGATGTCTGTGCACCACAGGTGTGCCTGGTCAATACAAAGATGAGAAAAAGGTGTTTGAGCCTGGGAATTGAACCCATGTAGAGAGTAGCTAGTGCTTTTAACTTCTGAGTCATTGCTCCAGCTATGTGCTGGAACTGCAAGCCTAGTGTGATTACGTTAGGCAGCTGGGCCCTTCAGAAGTTACATAGTTCATAAAAATAGAGCCTTTCTATATGGCATTACTAGAAAAAGGTAGGCGAGGACTATTGCTTCTCTCTATTTTTGGTCATTATTGAATACAATGAGAGATTGCTGTCTATAAACTACAAAGAAAGTTATCAATAGACACCTTATTCTTGAATTTACCAGTCTCCAAAAATATGAAAATAGATGCTGGTTGGGGCTAATGTTTGCCTGGGTTTGATCCCCAAGACCACATAAGTTAGGAGTGGTAGCCCAGCACTGGGATGGGGGAGGGTGGAGACATGACAATTAGTTCAATGTTATCCTCAGCTACATAGCAAATCTGAGGCCAGCCAGGTATACATGAGATTTCATTTTAAAACAAGAAAGAAAGAAAGGAAGGAAGAAAGAAAGAAAGAGAGAAAGAAAGAAAGAGAGAAAGAGAGAGAGATGGACAGAGAGAGACAGAGAGAAAGAGAGAGACAGAAGAGAGAAAGAGAGAGACAGAGAGAGAGAAAGAAAGTGAGAGAGAGAGAGAGAAAGGAAAGAAGGAAGGAAGGAGAAAGGAAATAGAAATAAATGTATGTTGTTTGTACCACTCACTGTGTAGGATTCTGCTAGAGCATCCTACACTAATTAAGAAAATATAGACCTTCAATAAAGGGAGAGAGGCAGCTCACCACTCGCTCCACAACCATCAAGACCATGGTTCAGGGCTGGGAATGCAGCTCAGTGACAGAGTAATAGACTGGCTTGTGTGAGCTCTAGCACACACATTCCCAGACCTGCCAAACAACAACAGCAACAATTACAGCTGACCCTTGAACAATATAGGTTTGGATTTTATGGGTCCACAATATATCAATTTTACTTTGGAGATAGGTCACAATTTAAAAATTCAATGCATTGTACAGCTTAAAAATACCAAAGAAGACAAAGACACGAATTTAAAAATATGTCGATCATTGCCTGTTTTATCATTACTTGCTCTCATAAATATACACAAAAATATTATTAAAAGTGAAGATATATTAAACTGTATGCGCCTAAACATAGCATGCATGGTGTCATGTGTGATGGAGAGAATTTTTAACAAGCATAGATACAGCATTAGATCATAACTCCATACAACCAGCTATGGAACACACTATGCCTCAACACTAATTTTATGGCTACCTCCTGTTGCTAGTGAGGGCATCTCAAGTGTTGCAAATGTGCTGTCAAAGCCCTGTGAGATGCTAATCACCTCCAGGTGAGCAGTTCAACTGTTCAGTAAATTGAGTATTGCTGTGAAAAGGGACCCACAGTTCTCTCACATTCATTAAATATAATACAGCTAATACACGAAATAGGTTCTAAGAAACTGTTTATGTCTTCATAGGGCTTGCAGTCAACAGAAAACTATTAGCAGCAAAATTTTGGAAGAGTCAACATTAAATCCAGAGACTGACTACTCAGGAGTAGAGTACTTGTCTACCATGCAAAAGGCCCTGGATTCCATCTTTAACAGTGGGTCAGGAGTGTGGGGATCTAAGCTTAGATATTTGATTGTAGGGCTATGTGAGGAGTGTGATGCCTGTACGTGTGTGTGTGTGTATGTAGTATATGTGATATGTGTGTGTGTACATGTGTTTATGTTTCCATGTTTCTGGAATCTTCAGTTCACATATTGCTCTCAAGAGTCAATCATAAATAAAAATCTCCTGATTTCTCTGTACCTAGAGTGAGACAGACTAGAGGCAGCTGATTTTAGAACAGAAAGGATAGAGCAAAGTATATTGTTCGATACCACCATAAATTTTTAGTCTCTAGTCTTAAGTGTCTTGAGACTCAAAGAGAGTAAACTACAGTAAATGTCTCCTTGATTGAGAATTCACTATTCATAGGGCAGAGAAAAGAGTGTTTACTCTCACGGAAAGCTGCTTAAAATCTTTAGGCAGCTTGTTCCAGTCACTGTTATGTTCTGACGTGCAAGGGGACAGAGGTGGACATTACATACAAACATCAATTTTTCAGGAAAGAAGACTCCTTTGATAACTGGAAGGCTTTAGTCCAGCTCTAGTCTGAGCTCATTTCTTGCAGGAAGCATGGAGGAAGCATGTGTGTTCATTTCATCCACTTGATAGGACCTAGGGATTTGCATGTTGAGATGAGAGAAAGGGGATCCAACTCATGCTCATCAGAAAGGCAGAAGATATGCTCCACTGAATCTTTTAGCTGTTAAGGACAGAATAGATTTTGAAATGTTTGCAATATGGAATGAGGCATGGCAATGGAAAATGATTCTCTGTTACGGCTCTTCACTTTCCTATAAGACAAAGACAAACAGGAGAACTCCTGAAACCTAGGGCTACTATTCATTCTTCAGTACAGCTCATAAACGCTGAGGTTCAAGAAGACCCCAAGTGACCTCAAGTAGCCACCAAGTTGTTAGAGTGTGATGAACTAACAATCCAGGACCACCAGAGCTTATAAATTGTGACTATGCCTTTCAAAATTTCTTATAGCAATGATTCTGCTCCTTGTGGTCTTTCAGAACATTGCTGTTTTCCATCAAGAAATTGAATCTGTTTCTTCCCTTGAGACTGGGCAAAACTTTATGACGAATGAGGTGAACACAAGCCAAGAGGTACTGCATGACTTCTGAGGTTTGTGGTAATATTTTGTTTGTGCTGTAACAAATAAAGCTTGCCTGAAGATCACAGTAAAGAGCTAGCCACATTAGTTAGCCATAGAGGCCAAGCACTGGTAGCACATACCTTTAATCCCAGCACTCAGGAGACAGAGGCAAATGGATCTCTGTGAGTTCAAGACTACCCTGGGCTACATGAAATCTATCCAATCTAAAAGAGAAACAGAGCCAGGTAGTAGTGGTTCACACCTTTGATCCCTCTACTTGGGAGTCTCATGCCTTAAATCCCAATACTAGGGAATTGGAGGCAGGAAGAGATATGGCTGAGCAGAGAGAAATATAAGGCAAAAGGAGACAGGAGACCATGTACATTCAGTCTGAGGATTGGTGGAGACAGGATCTTGTCCACTTTGGTCTGAGGATTTGGTAGAGATAAAAGGTCTCTCTAGTGGCTGGCTCCTTTACTTCTCTGATCTTTCAGCATTTACCCTAATATCTGACTCTGTGTTTTTATTATTAAGACCAATTAGAATTTGCTCAACAACTGGCATCCAACTTTTGGGGCATGAATTCATGAGAAAGCCTCTTTCCTATGGCTTTGCAGCCACCAACATAGGCCAGAGCAATGTGTGGCCGGAGTCACTGCCCCATGGGCTAAGTTTTCTTTTCTTCTCCCTGGTGGGCTTTCCCTGGACCCCCTTTCTTGGGCTGCTGCCAAACTCAGTGGCTGCCTTGAAACTCACTCAACTTTCTACTGCTCTACACACCAGCAGTCAACCTCACATGTTTATTGTCATCATCAGCAGACTTGGCGAGACAATTGGGAATTCTTAAATGGAGGAATTAGTTTAAAGAGAGTGTTTAGTGGGAAAACTAATACAACAGACAGAGTTAGGTCTCTGTATGATTATGCAATACATGATTTAAAATTGGAACAATTAAATCAGTTAAATGAAGGGATAATCAACTTAACTTGGATTGACATAATGTTAATTATCATTTTGATAATCTTCATTGTTGGTTTGGTAATTCTTGATTTATCTCTAAAAGAGTTGGTTGATATGAGTGCCAAGATACATGCCTTAGAAAAACTTTTTAAAACAGATCATAGAGATATTCAAATCTAATCAGAGGAATTTAATGGAGAACCAATTTCAGCATTATAGTATAAGGTTAGAGAGGAACAACCTAAGGTTTTCAAAGAACCGACCTTAATTTATCCAGTTAATTTATAGAAACTGCCAAATGACAGATATCCCCAAGACTGTTTAAGTGCTCAGTGGAATCCTGTGGAAATGTTAGGTTTAAGGAGATTCAGGGTAGCAATAGTCTCATATGTCATGTATTCACCTTTTGTGAAGCAGATATTAAACTCGTGGTCAACATGTAATAGAGTTAACCCTCAAGACTGGAGAGACATGGTTACAGAAATTTTGAAAACTGGTCTTCAATTACAATGAAAGACCTGGTGGAAAGATAAAGCTAAGACCATTGAACAATGAAGTAGGGCTAGAGGTATGGAAGTACTCCAAGACTAACTTCTTGCAGAGGGAGATTATGCTAATTACAAAGGAAATCTCTATATGATGACCTCACCCTGACTTTATGCCATGCAGCAGCTTTGAATGCTTGGGACAGAATTGAAGGACTAGGAAAGAAAATTGATTCATTTACTAAAGACATACAGGGCCCCAAATAAACTTTACTAATTTCTTACAAAGATTGACTTCAGCAGTAAATAGATATCAAATTCAGAAGCTAGACAAATAATATTTGAATCTCTGGATTTTGAAAATGTCAATTCACAATGCAAAAGGATAATTAGGCTTTTAAAGGCAATATCAGCTCCCCTGGAGAAATGTATCTAAGATATAATCAATACTGAATCTTATAACCATGATGATATTTAGATAGGAAAGACGATTTCCAGTGGTTTGAAGAAAAATCAAAATGTCAAATGTTTGAATATTTGTAAACAAGGTTACCTAAAAAGGGATTGTAAACACAGCATTTCTAGAAACAATGTTTTTTCTAAAATTCGAACAGAATGCCCCTCTCCTTTGGATTATGCAGAAGGTGTGACAAGGGAAGACATTGGACTAATGAATGCAGATCAACAAGGGACAGTCAAGATAATGTTTTCCCATCAGGAATCACCTTGAGGGGCCTCTCAAAGGCCCCCATGTGAAATTCGGTTCAGTAATTTTCTGTCATCAATGAAGAAACTTCTTCCCAGAGCAATTAAAGAACCTAGTGCTTATTGTAAGAAGCCATACTGCTCTGGATAAGGAAACCTATAACAGAGGGAACAAAAAATTCAGGTGAAACCATAAATCAAATATTTTGGCTAATTTCTATGAATGAACAAAAACTAAAATTAAAAAAATATGAATAATTACATTGTCTTTGGAGGTCTGATAGGCACAGGTGTGGATGTAACAATAATTGCACCAGAATCTTGGAATCCAAATTGTCTTCTTCAGGAGGTAAATGCTCAGCTTTTAGGGACTGGAATGTTATCTCAAGTAAAACAGAGTGCAAGATGGGTCGACTTTATAGTGCCAGAAGGACAGAGAGGAAATTTAAAGCCATATGTAGCTAACACAGTAACAAATTTTTAAGGACATAATTTATTACAGCAGTGGAATACTCAGAATAACTAACATTCCCTCAATCTTAGAAACAAACCATAAATTAATGTGTGTTTCTGGGAAAAAATATTAGAAGGTTTTATAAAGAATAGTCACTGGTCATTCACATTGTACAAGAACAGGACACAACAGCTGCTGTTCTTTCAAAGGCACCAACAGCTCTACCTTTAAAATGGTTGACAGACAATTCTGTATGGTTTGAGCAATGACTTTTAACAACAGAGAAACTGCAGGCCTTAGACCAGCTGGTACAGTAGCTGCTAAATGCTCAGCTTATTGAAGAATCAACAAGTCTTTGGAATTCTCCTGTATTTGTTATTAAAAAGAAATGTAGAAAATGAAGAATGGTAGCAGATCTAAGAGCTGTGAATAAGGTGATTTAGCCAATGGGCTCTGGAATTCCTTTGACTTTTCTATTACCTCAAAATGGCCTCTTATAGTTATTGATGTAAAAGGTTGTTTCTTCACTATACCTTTACAAGAAAAGGACAGTGCCTACATGTAATAACTCTCAGCCTGCTAAGAGATATCAATGGAAGGTTTTCCCACAGGGAATATTAAATAGTCCCACTATGTGACCATATTTTGTAACTCAGCCATTAAAAATAATATAAAAACAATTTTCTCAATCTGTAGTTTACCATTACATGGGTGACATATTATTAGCTGTTTCAAATGTAGATACTTTAAAAAGAATGTTTGAAGAGGTAAAGAAAATTTTTCTTAGTTGGGGATTAAAAATTGCTTCTGAAAAAATACAAAGAGAAGACTCTATTAATTATTTAGGATATAAAATAGGTCTACAAAAAAATTAGACCCCACAAGGGCAAATTAGGAGAGTTGAATGGTCAGCTTTTAATGATTTGCAAAGATTGCTAGCAGACATTTCCAATCTTCACCCCACTATTGGGATAAAAAATGATGAACTGGGTAACTCATTCAAAACATTAAATGGTGACAAGGACTTAAATGGTACAAGAGAATTATCAGCCCAAGCTGAGAGAATTGACTTTGGTGGAAAAGAAATTACAGGATGCACACGTGGATTGTTCGGATCCAGAACTTGATTGCATTTTGGTTATTTTATCCTCTAAGCATTCTCCTACAGGAATATTAATGCAGGGGGAAGATATTGCTTAAAATGGATCTTTTTACTACATAAACAGAGCAAAAAATTTTATGGGGAAAAGCTCTCTGAGTTGATACTAAAAGAAAATGAAGGTTTCGTGAATTATCAATATTAGACCCAGCAGAAATTGTAGTACCTTTTACTAATGATGAAATTGACAAATGTTGGGCAGAAAGCAAACCTTGGTAAAGAGCTTGCATTAATTTTTTGGGAGAGATTAACAACAAATATTCACAAATCATGAGAATCCAATTT
The DNA here is from genome assembly GCF_018167655.1 of Microtus oregoni. Lineage (NCBI taxonomy): Eukaryota > Metazoa > Chordata > Mammalia > Rodentia > Cricetidae > Microtus > Microtus oregoni. Next base: position 13,436,115 of record NW_024543086.1, read on the forward strand.
ATAGAGAGAGCTCACTGGATCCTTTCTCTCCTTGTATGGGGCACACCAATATCTGGAGCCCTACATTCTATACTAATGCAAATAAATAAGGAAAGGAAGGTTACAAATCAGAAAACTGAAGTAGAGTGTCTCAAAGCCCTTATGATTCTCTCCAAAAGTCAGAATTATATACTATTCTCATGGTATTAATTGATTTTATGGAACCCCTCAACATAGTTACTGATTCTCAATTTGCAGAAAGAGTTGTTTTGCATATTGAAACTGCTGGGTTTATACAAGATGATACAGAATTGACTCCATTATTTATTCAGTTATAAGAAATTATCAGGAAAAGGAACAATACCGTATATATATATATATAACACACGTCCAATCCCATACGGGTCTGCCAGGCCCTCTAGCAAAAGGTAATGAAGAAATTGATCAACTATTGATAGGAAATATTCTGGGGGCCTCAGAATTTCATAAAAAAGCATCATGTCAATAGCAAAGTTTTTGGTTTTGGTTTTTTTTTTTTTTTTATTTTCGAGACAGGGTTTCTCTGTAGCTTTTGGTTCCTGTCCTGGAACTAGCTCTTCTTAGACCAGGCTGGCCTTGAACTGACAGAGATCTGCCTGCCTCTGCCTCCCAAATGCTGGGATTAAAGGAGTGCGCCACCACCGCCCGGCTAATAGCAAAGTTTTAAAGAAAATTTTTTTCCATTAGTTGGCAATAAGCAATGGAAATTATAAGGAAATGTCCTACTTGTTCTTTATACAGCCAGATTTCACTACCTGCAGCAACTAACCCAAAGGATATTCAAAGGAATAAAATCTGGCAGATGGATGTTTTCTGTGTTGTAGAATTTAGAAAATTAAAATATGTACACCATACCATTGTTACCTATTCAGGACTTAAATAGGAAACTGCTTTGAATTCTGAAAAGGCTGATTTGGTAATCACACATTTGTTAGACATTATGACCATTTATACCTGTACAAATTAAAACTGAAAGTGTTCAAGCATATGTCTCTAGTAAAATAAAAGTTTTTTTCTTATTACAATATAAAGCATATTATAGGTATACCATATAATCCTACAGGGCAAGCAGTTAGAGAAAGGTCAAGTTGAACTCTAAAGGATATGCTAAATAAACAGAAAGGAGTAATAAAAACTCCCAGAAATAGATTGCATAATGTTTTATTAACTTTGAATTTTCTAAATGCTAATGAGAAAGGAATAGGTGTGGAGAGACATTGAATAATAGAAAAAAAACTATAGAATTAGGTCAGCATGTATACTTTAAAAATGTGTTGACCTCTGAATGGAAACCAGGATATGTATTACATTGGAGAAGAGGTTTTGCTTTTGTTTCCACAGAAGAAGAAAAGATATGGATACCATAAAAATTGACAAAAGGTTTGATTTGAACAAGAAAGACCTCTTAATTAGAAGAGATGGTAGTTCATCAAACAGCAAGGCTATTCAATTGAAACTAACCTATAAAACTAACAAATGCTTTTCATTTGATTAGGTATAAGTTGGCATAAGAGAACCTCCCGAAAATGAGGGTTAAAGAAGGTTTTGTTTCCATCTTTTCAGGAGAATAAAGGCATCCAACTAAGGAAATGGAGAAATACTAGACAAATGAATCACGTAAAAAAAGGGACAAATAATCCACAAAATAATGTTCCAAGAAAAAGAGTAAATTGGCCTATTGGTATATCATCTTTTCAGCAGGATAAAATATTTGTTTTTGCTGTTCTCTATAGACACGTAATGCAAATGGTCTTTATGTAGTTCCTGTCCAATTATAAATTAAAGCTGGTTTTGGAGTCAAAATGTGGCTATCTGCTTCTCTAAATCCAAGCATGCTTATCAAAGTAAAACTCAAAGTCTCTGTCTTATGTCAGAAGATCCACCTGATATAGGACAGAAGAAAAGCAAAAATTTAGAGACTATTCTATTGCCACTAATCTCATAATCCTTAGGTTTTAATTTGACTCATTAACAGCTTTTCTTAAGGCATAAATATTATTTCAAAAATTTTAAAGATTAGCCAGGCGGTGGTGGCACACGCCTTTAATCCCAGCACTCGGGAGGCAGAGGCAGGCGGATCTCTGTGAGTTCGAGGCCAGCCTGGTCTACAAGAGCTAGTTCCAGGACAGGAACCAAAAAAAAGCTATGGAGAAACCTTGTCTCGAAAAATCCCAAAAATTTTTTTTAAAGATTAATACATATATATATATATATATATATATGTATGTATATTAAACTTTTTGTCATGACATTAATGGTTATATAAAGTACTAACTAATTCTAGAAAAAGGCTGCATCTAGCTTCCTCTACATGATTTCGGGTTTGAGTCTCTATGAGGCAACTAGGAATTAAGTTTTTGTACTCTGGATGTATATATAACAAAATATGGTCCTTTAATCTCTTTGAGATCTGTTGTATATGGTATTTAAAGTGTTTAAATTTTCTGTAGCAAACCATGATCACACCTAAGGGTGACCTTTGTAGTCTCTGAAAGGAGGATGGAGCCCCACAATGGCAATTCCACCAGGACTATGATAATACCACTAAGCTAAAACACAACATCTAAAGATCAGTTTTGAACTACAAACTACTTAAGATCATTTTGAGTGGCTAGCTGAGATGATCCAGGCTTACAGACTACTCTAAGCAGGACCTGAGACAAGCTCTGCACTTTCCCATTACATGAAGACTGGATAACAAATGGTATAGCTATCTCTGCCAGGACTTGATAATTAATCCAAATATTTCTTTTCAGGTTCCCCTAAATATGCTATTGCCCCCAGACAGTAGGAAATAAATTTAAGAACACAATACCCACATTCCCAAGAGGTGGGATGATTGGGTTTTGGTAGTTCAATGGGTTATGGATATTTATCATTGTTTAGGGTGATTTGTTATGAGTTCTTATTGGTAATAGTCAAGGAAAAAGTTGAACAAAGGAGGTTAGATTTGGGCTTCTTGTTTTGAAAAGAAAAAGGGGGATATAGATATGAGATACACGGGTAGATTATTGAGTCTACTCTGAAAAGAAAGAAGAATATAAAATTAGGATAAAAGATAGATTATTGAATCTACTTCTAAACCAAAAAAGCAACTACTAGTTTTAAGTATTTTACAGTGATAATGGATTTTTGTATATTGACACAAATTTAAGATTGTTTAAGACAGCAGAATTTGCGTGAAAACTGCACCTCCAAATCTCACGAGCATCAAGAGCCTGGGCTCTAGGACTTTGATACCATTGAATTGACTTCCTTTCAGAATCATGTCCACCTCAGCAACATCTGGATAGTCACCAGAGGAGATAACCCAGATACTAAGAAAAAATGCTATTTAAGAGGTTTTAGTAGATAAGATTATGTACAAAGGAAGTACTAAGAAGGATAACTTGAGATAGTCAGACTTCGGTGGTGGGATCACTTGTCACGTTCAGGGAAAACCTGGAAAAAACATATACAATGGAACAAGAAATGAACAAGAGAGAATTAGACAGCCTCCCAAAAGGCTCTGCAGTCCCTGGATAGAATTTTTTAAAAATTCTAACCATGGTAAATACATGCCCAAGAATACAATTAGAAAAAAAGACTGCTTTTCATAAGGACTGCAAAATATATCAAAGTTTCTCTTCTCTCAAATTAGCTTTGCAATAGCTCTGTAAAATGAGTGGCATTATTTATCACCATTTTCTCTCTTTTGTTACAGAAGAATGACATTGTGTGAAATAAACGTGTTAGAGCAGAAATGATCCTCATTTACCTTTCCCACTCTCGATTGTTCTTCCCACCATAAAAGTCCTAACTTTAGCATCTGAAACCACATTCAGAAAAGGACCTCTGTGTATGCCTGGTGTGTTTACAGGTACACAGCTGCTTAAGTAACCTAAGCTCAATTACTCTATTTTTGCCTTGCATTTGGCCTCTGTATTTAACAAAATAAGGTGGACAGTTGTATCAGCATGCATGATGCTTTTAATCCCATTATTAGCAGTTTGGCATGTTCTAAAGTATGGAGGCATCATGAACTGCTTAGTTTTCTCATTACTATTGGATCCATCTTTAGACAATTACATACAATTCTTTAATAGGTGTCTTCTTGCATATATAGGTAGGATGTTTGTGGGGGTATTTTTTTTTACGGGAAAAAAATCTAAAAGTATGATTTCTGGGCAAGAGTATGTACCTGTTACTTTTCTACTCCCAGGATGAATTTCTATGACACAGGCAACTTATAAAAAAGTTTGTTTGGGGTATGTGGTCTTAGAAGACTAGAGTCTATGAAAGTAGAGCAAAAGCAGCCGAGAACTTTCATCCCGATTCTTAAGTTGTAGGCAGAGGAACACAGGGAATGATGTAAGTCTTTTAAAACCCCAAAGCCCACCTTCAGTGACAAAACTCATAAAGCAAGGCCACACCGCCTAATCCTTTCAAACAGGCCCACTAACTGGTACCCAAGTATTCAAGTATTCTGTGGGGTCCATTCTTGTTCAAGCCACCACGGCCTGTGAATTTCAAATTTTCATTATACTCACTTTGAAGATGACAAACCATATTGAAAACTTACAGAATTAGTCCAAGGTTACACAATTGGAGAACGGCAGAGCCAAGATTCAAGCTCACGTCATCTGACTCAAGTGCCATGTGTTTGCTAATATGTCATGTTGCCAAGGAAGAGCCAGGGCTGAATCACAGCCAGGGCTTCTTAGACGGGTTCATATATTCTCTTAGTGCTGTGACCACCTCCCAGGAAACAAGCAGGAAGAACAAAGTCCCAACCACTTCATGTATATTAGTGAGTAGAGACCCTTGTTGCACCCATGAGGGTACATCTGTTCAGAAGCAGAAGACAGTGAAGGGCAAGGCTTTATGGGTTTCTTTCTGGTAACCATTTGGTATTATGTTGCCACTGAACATAACAAAGGACCCAAAGACTAGTGGTAGCAGCCCTTCAGGGACCCAGTCTCTCTTCCCCACAGTTTACTAAGGTTTGGGGCACTGCAAGAGGCATGGACCAATAGCACCAGTCACCAACCTGGACCTATAGGCATTATGGCACTTCTGATCATATTTTATTGGCTGATCTCAGTCATATGTCTGGGTTAACTTGTCAGGGAAGCTTGATGTCCAAGTCTGGCAATGTGCCCCAGATGAAAAGAAAACATGGTCAAAAAGCATTTTACAGTATTGTCTCCCACTACAGTGAGGGATTAGAACACACGAATACAGAAGCAGCCTCAAGCAGTCTCTGCACATCAAGTGTGTCCTGATAACTCCGTCCTGATAGTGCCTTTAGTCCTCGCTCCAATGCTCCTCCGCTACACTTTATAGATGGGAAAACCGAGCAATAGGGATATTCATTTATTCGCCCAAGTTCACACAACCTGTCAGAAGTCAAGCAAAGGATTCCGATGAGCTGGCTCCAGCATCACGTGCCCTGGAATTTCTGCACACACAGCCACTTAGATTTCAGATCAGCTTTCTTTATCTTGCTGGAAACACACACACACACACACACACACACACAAACACACATACACACACAGCATCACTTAGGTTACAAAAACTCTTACGTTCATCTTTTTTCATGCAAATGGATTTGAATCTTTTCCATGAATGTTTGTTATTGAATCCTTGCCTGGGCACAGGACCTAATTAATCATCTCTTTGGGTTCCTTATTATTCTCTGTGGCAGCAACAAATCCTTTCCCAGAAAGAAACCCTTCAAGCCTTGCCCTAAGAGGAAGACTGGGGCAGAAAAGGAGGGGCTATTCCTGCTGGAGCCCATTGTTTATTTAACCCGGTGGCTGCATGATAATCAGCCTTTCTTTGTTTTGTTTTTAAGGCATAGAAAAGAATTACATTAGTTCTACACAGTGATTTAGAAGGGAGAGGGTTAAGTCTATTATGGCTCTGGGTGTACATGAAAACTCCCATTTCTTTTCATTTATTTATTTATTTGTTTATTTATTTATTAAAGATTTCTGCCTCCTCCGCACCACCGCCTCCCATTTCCCTTCCTTTCCCCCAATCAAGTCCCCCTCCCTCATCAGCCCAAAGAGCAATCAGGGTTCCCTGCCCTGTGGGAAGTCCAAGGACCACCCACCTTCATCCAGGTCTAGTAAGGTGAGCATCCAAACTGCCTAGGCTCCCACAAAGCCAGTACATGCAGTAGGATCAAAAACCCACTGCCATTGTTCTTGAGTTCTCAGTAGTCCTCATTGTCTGCTATGTTCAGCGAGTCCGGTTTTATCCCATGTTTTTTCAGACCCAGGCCAGCTGGCCTTGGTGAGTTCCTGATAGAACATCCCCATTGTCTCAGTGTGTGGGTGCACCCCTCGCGGTCCTGAGTTCCTTGCTCGTGCTCTCTCTCTAATGGACAGAAATAGAAAACACTATCCTGAGTGAGGTAAGCCAGACCCAAAAAGAGGAACATGGGATGTACTCACTCATAATTGGTTTCTAGCCATAAATAAAGGACATTGAGCCTATAATTCATGATCCTAGAGAAACTAAATAAGAAGGTGTGCCCAAAGAAAAACATATAGGCATCCTCCTGGATATTAACCTTCATCCGGCAATGAAAGGAGACAGAGACCCACATTGGAGCACCGGACTGAAATCCCAAGGTCCAAATCAGGAGCAGAAAACCCCCATTTCTTTGTTGCTTAGCTGTCTTGTGCTTATAGATGTGTATCATATGTACAGGCATGTTCACGTGGAGGTCTGGGGCTGATGAGCTTCTTTCATGATACCCGATCACTTTGCCTATTGAGGTAGCATCCCTCCCTGAACCTGAAACTCACCAATTCCCGCCAGTCTAGCTAGCCAGCTTGCCCTGGGAGCTCCTCATCTCTGCCTCCTAAATGTTGGTACTAGGGATGGCCGCTGCACCTACCAGGCTTTTTTCTGTGGATTCTAGGGATCCAAACAATGGTCCTCAGGCTTCTAAGGCGAACATTGTATCCCCTAAGTAATATCTCCAGCCTTCTGAGTTTTTAAAAAATACTTTCAGTAGGTAAGATGAAGAGGAGGGGAAGGGGATAATGAAGGAGGAGCTAACTGAACAGGAGGAGTGGGCAGCTCCAGGTACAAGGCCTGCCTTTTTGAAGATAGGGGTCATGTTTGCTAGGCTTAGGGAACAAGCAAGTTTGATGCTCTGCTGCAAGCCTGAAATCTGCACTAACCGAGGATACCACAAAGCTTGCAGAGTCTTTGGTCACTCTCTGTCCTTGGCAGCTCATAACACCTCACCACCACACTAAGTCCCTCTACTGTAAGTAAGCTCTCCACACAGCACTGCAACCAAAGGAGCATCGCCATCACTGATACTGCGGGAGATGTAAGACAAGATAAGGAAAGTGACTTGTTTAGACCCTAGATCTAAGAGCCGCAGACTCCAGATGCAAAGTCTAGCCCCTCACAGTGCCTGAAAGGCAGCGAGTGCTTGTTACCAAGTTCTGTGTTTTTCACTTTCCTGAGTCCTTTTGCTGGTGGCTGTGAACGCCACTCCCAAGCTGGAGCGATCTAGGCCACTTCCATATTACACCAACTCCCTCTATGTACTTAGCTCTGGAATCATAGACTGGGGCTGCCATGTGTCTGGCCCAAGCCATGGTAGATTTCCAAATGGTCTGGCCTTAAGGGCCCTCATCCGCTAGGTGCCAGATTTGACTGGGAGGCACTAGGAGGAAAATCAGGATTGCCTGGAGTTCCAAGAAGACGGAGAAACTTGGCCTGACACTAATCAACATTTCCGGGTTTGTGTAACACGTTTCTCATTTTATTTGATTTTTAGCCTCTAATTTAAATGACTCTCACAATGACCATACGAGAACAGAAGGCACCACATCACTATTGCGTTTTATACTGAGTAAGTGGGATCTAATGACCGTCAGTAGCGGACAAGGTAACACATGCCATGGCTGAAGGCAGGGACAGGCTGGAGCTAGGGTGGGCTGCTTCCCTGTCCAGCACTCATCACTGGCCAGCATCACCTACTGCACTACATATGTTGGCTGTCTTTCTGGAGGGAAGAGAAGCTTTTGAGGGCAGAAAATGCTGCTGTGTCAGCTGCTGACTCTCTGTACTCATAGAGAGTGTGGGATGCTGATGATGCGTAATATCCAGTAAAGCACTGATTTATTTGTCATCTGAGAATACATTCTCGGGCAATGCACCAGCCTCTTCCATAATAGCCTTCTCTGTTTTGAATAACAAAGAAAGGGGTTTCTGTAAAGGAATGAATTTTTACCACTTCCACTAACTCCATTATACCCTTTATGCTCAGGCCCATTCTTAGCTAAGAGCAGTGTCAGCCGCTCGGCATAAATAAGAAAACAGGGTCCAAAGTGTCGCACACATCTCTCAACGCCTTGCAGCTAGCGATGCACCCTCCAGCTTCCCAGGAGCTTTGTAATGAGTCCTCTTCAACGTTCTGTCTTTCTGCCATGCGCCCTGTTGCTGTGCTGTGTTTCTGTCTCATGGGACAAGGTGATGATGTGTTCTGGTTCTGGTCCTTAGGTTTTTTTGTATGTCCAAATCAGTTACTACTTTGACTTCTGTGGTTCACTTAACTAGTCCTCAAATGCATACAGTAGTAGATCTCCTTCTTAAGGCTCTAGAGGGCTAGGGGCTATCACAGCAGGTAAAATGCTTGGCGTACGAGGACCTCCATGTAGGTCCCCGGCACTCACGTAAAAAGATGGGTGTGATGGCAGTATCTGCCACAAGTCCTATGTTGTAGGGGTGGGAATGGGGGATATGGGCAGAACTCTGGGCCTTACTGGCCAAACAGTCTAACCGAACTACATGTTTGGGGTTTAGTGAAGATTTTATCTCAAAAAGATAAAAACAAGATGGGGATCAAAAGAAGATACTGGCATTGACCTCTGACTTCCACACACGCATTCACAGACAAGAGCATCTGAACACAAACATGCTTCCCCCCACTTCTTTCCCCTGCCCCTTCCCCTCTTCCCCCATTCCTTTCTCTCGTTACAAACACTTTCCCCAGCAGCTGGTAAGCTGTTTCTCCTCCTCCTCCCACTCAGTCGAATACCAGTTGTCCCACCAGCTCAACCCAGCCTCTCTTAACAGTTTCAGTTTCCAAGAAACGGCTTGCCTCAAAATGCCATCCAATCCCACTGCCAGAGTGGGCACAGCGATTTGTCCAGTAGGGGGGACAGAAAACACAAGAGCCAGAGCCACCATGCCAGGCACGCTCTGTGAGTCCATTCTGTGGAGAGGTGGGTGTGGTTAGTGAAAACTGCCAGTTCATTGGGGAGCATTCCATGGCACAAAGGGGGTCTTCAGCACCATCCTGTGGCCTGATTTACCTTTCCAGGAGATAAGTGTGTGAGACAAACCATGTATTTGAAGTTAACTGTCTGCAGCTTAGAAGCACAGTGGTCCATTTTCCTTAGGGAACTGGCTTCAGAAGTCATTCCCACACATTTCAAAATTCACAGATGCTCACGTCCCTTCCAGCCCATTTGTACAAACCAATTTAAGATTGTCTTTAGACAATTGATACTACTTACACAGTGTAGATGCTATGCAAATGGTCACATTTAGGGAACAGCGATGAAAAGGGAAATGTGCTTGTGTTCAATAAAAAGGAGAGTTTGCTCTCAATGTCTTCAAGTGTGTTGATGGCACGGATGAACCTGTGAATTCACTCCACCTGATTTTGCCCTAAATTTCATCCATATTTAGCAAGAAACTTCAGAATATCAAAGGAATAGACTTCAGTGATCTTAGAGTTCTCTGGTTTGCCCATTCTTCGGTTTTGTTTTGTAATTGTCTGCTCCCCATATCATGACAATCTTCTGTGGGAATACATGTGTTGTCTCCTTGTAGCTGAGAACACATTTGAGTCCACACACAGCCTAGGCTGGGCCTGTATTCAAGAGCCACAGAGGTTAATCTAAAAGTAACCACATGATCCAAGCTCGGCAGTCAGACTCCTTTGCTGGATTTATGAAGCCAAATGTGGAATTGACCAGAGCTCCTTATTGCTGCTGCAGGAGCAGACACTGCCTCCAGCCACACCTGCAGCCTGCTGAAGGAAGCTGGCCACACAGAAGGGAAGATAAAGAGTCGCCCTGACCCTAACCTCATCCTGGGAGCTAATAACTTTTTCTCTTTCTTGAATTTGTTTTCTGTCCTTTGACAAAAGCAATGGAAAGTGGTTGAACTGGCGTGCAGAGGGGGAAACTATTAAACCACCGTGTGTGTGTGTGTGTGTGTGTGTGTGTGTGTGTGTGTAGCAAACCTTGGGGTGGTACAGTAGTAGAAACACTGTTTTAGAATTCACATCCAGGTGAGACAATGCATGAAGTGCCAAAACATACGACTGAAAATGGTCAAAATACAAAGGGGGTGTTTGGACCTGTGCAACTGGGAAGTCCCCAAGTGCCACTCATATACAGACATCCAGATTCTCAAATACTGCCACCCACAGTCTGACCTTGTGCATCGCTCCTTCCTGCCTTGAATGGTGACGGCTTTATGCTGTGCTCCATTTACACAGCGGAGCAGCTCATTATGAGGCTGGCAGAGACCCACCCCAATTATGCCACCTGCAGGCTTACTCAGTTGGGCAAGCTATCTAAAAATTTTAACTGTGCCAAAATGAGATCTCTGCTTCCATTTCCATTTAATATTTTCAAAATCCTCTCTCTCTCTCTCTCTCTCTCTCTCTCTCTCTCTCTCTCTCTCTCGTGTGTGTGTAGAGGTGGGTGGGGGTGGTGTGTGCACTTACACATCATTGTGTATAGCTAAAAATTATGAAGGGATACATAGCAGGTCCCTAAAACTGCTGGCATAGGGTGAGAAGTGGAGCCAAGGAAACTAGAATAACAGACTTGGGGCATTCTTACTAATAACATTATTTCTATACATTTGCTTTATGAGGCTTCTCGAGCTTTTAGAGACTGCTTGAATTCCCGGGCTAATGGTCCCTCTCCATCTTCAAAGCCAGCAATGGCCAGCTGACATTTCACAATATACCGCACTGCCCTAACCTTTGCCTTCCTCTTCTGCATTTAAGGTCACTTGCGGGTACACAGGGCCCCTCTGGATAGCCCAGCATAATCTCCCTTCTTCCACGTCAGTTGATTAGCAACTTTAATACTACCTGCCCCCTTTGCCATTCTAGGTTCTGGACATTAGAAAGCAGACATTTCTGAGAAGCCGCTATCCTGTCCCCCATACATTGTAAGTCCAATGGCACAAATGCGAATGCATGGTTTCAGAAAATAGCTACTCAAAGTACAAGGCATATGATCAAGATGCCAGTGGTCATCTTAGGCAGTAGAAGGCAGGTTTTTTTTTTTAATCTCAATTTTTAAAATAATGTGTTGTCTTCTCAAATACCAGTCGATCTTGTCAGAAGCAAGCAACAGAGCTAGTTGCATTGATCAAAAGTATTAGCATCAGGGGTGTGTGAACAGAGCAAACTCTGGTATCGGAAGAGCTAGTTCCCAAATGTCCTAAAGCTCGTAAAAGATGTGAGAATGGGAGCAGCCGCCACAGAGAGAAACAGTGCAACTGGACCTTCTCCCAGCAAGCATCGTTCTGTACACAATGGAAGACCTGGAGCCAAAGCACTAGAAAAACTCCCATCTGCTAATAATCCAATTAGAGAGATTCAAAGCCAAGTGGAACACTCGGGTGGATGGATGTACAACCTGCCTTCCAGTCGCTCCGAGGAGCTGTGGGGAGTAGAGAATGAAAGCCATACTTAGGATCTGAGATGGTACATCCCAGAGGAAGCCATTGACCTTCCTCCCTGATGCCTCCAGCAGCCTGCTCCTATACCATTACCCTCCTGCTGCCCCTTCCTGGCAACTCCGCCATTTCTTGGTCCTTCTGCATCGTCACACCAGCCCTCCAAACATATCCTTTTCCCATTCTCATTCATTATTGTCTTCTAGAAAACAATATATATATATATATATATATATATATATATATATATATATTATCTGTATATTCCAAACCATGAGATATTTATTAGCTGTTTGGTGAAACTATAGGAGTCTGTGGTCAAAACTTGGGAAGGCCAAGCTAACAAAATTAAATCCATTGTTTCTCCGCAGGACACCCAGGACCACTGACATGCTCATGTGCACTGTAATACTACAGGCAGTGGCTATAGTAAGCAGTAAACTCGCCTAATGGTGGGACCACAATAGTAAAGGGTTATTGGTAGAATGACTGTTCTGCTTGCCAGAAAGAGTGTTAAAGACTCCCCTGTGGGATGCGGGAAAAGTTAAGAGCTTAAATCTTCCAACTCCAGGAGATTTCGTGATCATCTTATTCAAATCTTTTAATCCAGGGGTGGGAGCGCTATCAATGGATTATGGTCTGGATTGGGTACTTTTAGGATCTCAGCCTTTTATTCAAATAACTGAAATAAAGGCTCACCTGATTGCAAAAATAGCAAGGAAGTCTTATTCCAAGCAAAGTGATAAAGGATGACAGAACACGCCGCAAGAGAGCCGTGGGTACCAGGATGAAGATACTCAAGGGCCCCAATTATTGTTTGTAACCTCTTTCTAGGAGATTCAAGAGAAGAGCTGGATGTGATGAGAGTGGTTCTGTGTTTTGAGTGACAGATGAGGTCATGTAAGTATTTTTTTTACTGTGCACATTTCTTCTCATAAAGTATCTAATTTTCATATGCAAGCCAATTACGCATAGGCATCAGATGGTAAACAGGGGACTCACCCTACAAGTTTTGCCTTACTGTACATTTCTCCAAACCAGTTCAGGCTGCATCAGCTCCCCCTACCCTGTACCAGGATGTATGGGGAACATGCTTATATGTACATTTTCCAAGTTTAATGATAATAAAGGAGAAGAGAAATTTATTCCATTGTTCAGACAGGATTGTGCATATAGCCTGATGCCTTCCAAGACTTAGGTGCATATCATGAGCTGGTAAAAGAGGTAGGCTGCCAATTATATTATGAGAAGAGGGATGATGTATCTGTATAACCCAAAGCAAGTAGAGTCCCAGCTTGTTCTCTGTGCTTGCCTGCCTCGGGGGAAATGACTTGCCTGAAGTCACATGGGTTATTAATAGCAAATATAATAATCTCTTTCCAGTTCCTTATTCATTATTTTATGTCACCTCAAGCTGTGTTCAATACACACAAAAAAGAAATTTGCCCCATATGGCAGATCTATGGGGAAGTACAAATAATCTCTGCATACTTCTCGAAACGAATATTGGGCGTGTGGAATTGCAATGCACCATAAAGATCTCTTCATTCAACATCCCACGTCTGGTGTTAGCTCAACCGTGGAAACCCAGGAGTGTGAGTAGAGGATGCTTAGAGTTTGATATAAATTAAATTATTAATGATGTTTATATGTGGAAATTTATATACAGTTACTAAACTATCTCCATAATTAATGTAGTAAAACCATGTATCAGCCGAAATATTTTTCCATACTCTACTATTATTTATCTTCTAATCTTCCTTACCCCACGGAACACCTCACCTTTATTCCTTCTTGTGTGTTTTCTCTTTTACGGATCCAGAGAGTAAACCCAGGGTCCCAGGCCGTATACTTGGGAAGGGGGGGGGGGGGAGTGTGTTTTCACTCAATATAATTATTCTGAAACCCATAGGTATCATTCCCTGTATCAATAGATTGTTCCCATTGTGTGTATATATTACCCACTCGCTTCTGGATCCTGTTATTTTTGGTTTGGAGAGACTGCCGAGGAAGCTGTTATGAATATTCAAGTCCTTAGCTACATGATTTCTTTCCTCTTATGCAAAAACTCAGCTAGGGAAACTCTTCAAATTTTTTTCATTAATGTTTTGCAACTTTTAATGTAAAGGTCTTTTACTTTCCTCACTGAATTTATTCTTAGGATAGTTGGAGGTGTTGTGAGTGGGATTGCTTTCATGATTTCTTTCCCAGCAATCTCATTATTGGTCTATAAAAATGCTACCGATTTTACATGCTCATTATTCAGGCAAAGCCAGATCAGCGTTCATTCTCTTATATTTGCCATATAAGGCCAACCCCTGGTGAGTATTCCCCCTGATATCCGAATGGTGAGGAAGTGTTTTACTCTGGCTGGTCATCCTGACACCAGTCCTGGCTCTGAAATTCCGTCTCAGGGGGTGTTTCCTTTACTAATTTCAGATAACGCCTTGGTTTGGGTATTTTCCTTACCTGAGTGCACTGACCTCATCCGGGGACTCTGAAGCCTCTTCAGCTCCTGTGGTGTCTGGTGCTGTTCTCCCCACTCCCTGAGTTCTCTGTGAGGCCCAGCTGCTGTCCTTGGGACTCCTACTCCTTCACTGCTATGGTTCTCTCCTCAGGGCTGAGGTCTAGCAACTTTCTCAAGGCAGGGGCATAAAACAATTTAGGAACTTACCACGTTTGTTTCTCTTTGTTGCCTTTTTAAACGTATTCTTCTTTTATCTTTACATCCTGGCCACAGTTTCCCCTCCCTTCACACCTCCCAGTCTCTTTCCTTACCTCCCCTCTCTCCCAGATCTATTTCTCTTCCGCTTCCCTTCAGAAAAGAGGCCTCCCAGGTAAATCAAGCAAACATGGCATATCAAGTTACAATAGGACTAGGTACAAATCCTCAAATCAAGGCTGGATAAGACAACCCTGTAGGAGGATAAATGTCCCAAAAGCAGGCCTAAGAGTCAGAGACAGTCCCTGCTCCCACTCTTAGGAGACCCACAAGAACACCAAGCTACACAACCATAACCTATATGCAGAGGACCGAGGTCAGACCTATACAGTCTCCCTGATTTTCTGTTCAGTCTCTGGGAGCTATGATCCCTGTTTAGTTGACTCTGGGGGTCTTTTTCTCGTGGTGTCCTTAACCAATCTGGCTCATACACAATCCTTCCTTCCCAGTCTTCTGCTGGATTCCCTAAGCTCTGCTTAAAATTTGGCTGTGGGTCTCTGCATTTGCTCCTATCAGTTGCTGGATGAAGCCTCTCTGATGATGATCATGCTAGGCTCTGGTCTCTGAGAAGAGAAGAATATCATCAGAAATCATTTCAATGACTTTTTTCCAGTTGCATTTGGTTCTATCTTAGGTCTCTGGGCTATCCAGTCTCTGGTTTCTGGCCCTCTGGGCAGTGTCATGCTTAGGCTCCCCTTCATGACAAAGGTCTCAAGTTGGGCCACAGTCATTGGTTGGCTATTCTTACAACGTCTGAGCCATCTTTATCCAGGCACATCTTGTAGGTTGAAGGTTTTGTGACTGGGTTGGGGTCTCCGTCCCTCTACTGGAAGACTTGCCGAGTTACTGAAGATGGCCGGTTCAGGCTCTGTATCCCCCAACTGCTTGCAGTCTTCGCTTTGCTATGAAGCTAATGTCTCATAGATTCCAGGAACTTTCCGTTGCTCTAGAGTTCTACCTGAACCCCGGAAATGCCTTCCAATTCCAGTCGTCTCTCCCAGTACTCTCTTCCTCCACACCCCTTACCTGATCTTTCCTGTTCCCCTCCCTACCCACTCCCAGCGTTGGTGGTATAGTGGTGAGCATAGCTGCCTTCCACATTCGTTTCTCATGCATGAGTCACTGTCTTTTGTTGTTGGATAGCCATATCCTGAAAGTGGTTCTTTTCCTTTTGTTTTCTGTTGTAGTTGTGTTATTGCTAATGCTGTGGCTTCAGATGGAGGACACAGGCTGGTACCTTCCACTCTAAGTGAGTATTGAAGACCCTGATGATAAGACTTTAATGGGGCTCTGCTCCTTCCCTTGCCTCTCTCCCTCCTCTCCCCTTTCTCCCACCTTCTTCTTTTCAATTCCTGCTTCTCTTCTTCTTTCTTCTCCTTCCTCCCCATTATCTTCTGCTTTTCCTGTTTTCTGATCCTGGGGATTGAATCCAAGTTCTCATGCATGCTAGCCAAGTGCGGTGCCATTGACTGACACGCCCAGATCCCTGGTGTTCTTTCAGTTCACATTTAGACAGTTTGCCACACAGCCATTCCTCACTTCCCCCTCTCCCTCTACAGGATCTCATTCCAAAATGTCAAGCGAACCCATATGCTGGATCTCAAATTCCTCTCATCATTCCAGTCTATTGTTCTAATTCCAGGACTATTTACCCAGTGACTTATTATCTCATTTTTTTTAGATGGCCCATAATGTGCTTGAACTCGACATGTAGAAAATGAATAGGCCACCTACAGATTCCTGGTCCAACAGCAATCTCCATTCATCAACAAACCACGGCTAGCTGTTTGGGCTTCCTTTCCTCTTCAGGATGCTCGCAGAGATTGTGGTTTTGTTATTGTTCCTCACCACCTAGCACAGGCCAGGACACAAAGGGGGTTTCAGTTAATACAGCAAATTACATTGGGTGCCAGATACAGGGTGAGAATCTGAGAGAGGGAGAGGAGCAGGCTACGTTCAAAGTCATTCTCACTGCACCGGACTTGCTGTGTCCCTGCAAGGGTCAATCGGGAAGTACATGGATGAGGAGAGCTGGTTTTCTCTCCGGTGACTGAGAAGGACATACCTGAGGATAGGCAAGGAGAGAAAATGAAGTGGAAATAATGGAAGGAAGCGGTGTTCTAGGCTCCTAAATACTGAACATTTGTCTCTTAGTACGGTGTCTCAGTTAAGCACTTCTGCGACTCCCCTTTCTGTCGAATGTGCGCTCATACCAAATGCACGGCTATCTGAAGTGTCTCTGACTCATCTTATGCAAAGCTGGCCTTCTCGTCAATCACGTTAGGAATTCTAGTCAGGCTTAACACACCTATTTTATCCATGGTTTGGGAGACCAGGAGTGAGAACTCTTTGTGAGCACATGTGTCCATAAGACAGTAATTGTGGGACTTTCCTAGCATTGGTGTGCAAAGATACTGCACCTGAAAGAAGCAGAACCATAGGACAGGCTTTGGGATCAGTCTCATCTGATTATGAGACACATGTGTGCCACACTTTCCTACCCACACATCCACTCTGCTTCCATTAGGCAGGGGAACTGTGCTGTTTCATGTTGCCAGGTCTACTTCAGGTTGCCTAAAGCTGTTTCCCATGGAAATCTTGGCCCAGCTCCTCTGGATGCAAACTCCCTGGCAAACCATGTGTGTCTGTTTTGGGGGAGAGTTCTCAGCATGCTCTGCTTCTGTTCAAAGGAAGTAGGTGGAATTAGTGTCCTCAGAGGAATTGGAGAGCAGGCCAGGCAGGTGTGCAGGATTCTGCCAGCTACCTAAACACTAGAAAACCATCTTGTTTGATGCCCAGGTCTGACTCCTCTCGAAGAAAGGCTGGGATGTCCTAGACTTCCTTGTATTAGAGAGAGTGTGAAGTCATTTTGTAAAAGGCTCCAGATCTTAGCCATGTTAGAAGTCCATTTGGGTCGTGGAACCCAGTATGTAGGCAGCAATGTCTGTCAAAGTAGGAACAAAGACCTAGTCTACCTGCTAAAACAGGGACAAAGGGTAAGTCAACAGTCCCAGGATGTGGTTGGGAAAGTCTACAAATGCACTAACTTTGTTTTTTTTTTCTTCAGTAGTTCTGTTTCTTGCCAACTGTTCTTGTTAACTGAAGTATATCAAGTCTATTTGGCAAGGTTATGTCTTTATGTGCTTAAAAAGTCAAGAACAGGAAGGGTTGGGCTGCATGATTTGGGTGAGTTTCCCATGCAGGTGGTGGCCAGCTATAAATACTTTCTATTGGCCTGAAGAGTCCATATGTTCAAATGACAGCTCATGTTGGTGAGGATGTGGAGTAAGGGGAACACTTAGCCATTGATGGAGGGAGTGCAAACTTGAAAAGCCTCTATGGAGATCAGTGTGGGGGCTCCTTCCGAAGATGGGGATGGGTCTATCTCAAGATCCAGCTATACCACAGTTAGTATTTTCTTGGTCAGTGTTTCTATTGCTGTGATGAAACAGCATGATCAAAGTAACTCGGGGAAGAAAGGGTTTAACTGGCTTGCATGTCCATAGCACTGTTCATCATTGAAGAAAGTCAGGACAGCAACTCAAAAACGCCGGGAACCCGGAGGCAGGAGATAATGCAGAGACCATGGAGGGGTGCTGCTTACTGGCTTGCTCCCTATGGTTTGGTTGGCCTGCTTTCTTATAGCAGCCAGGATAACAAGCCTAGGGATGGCCCCACCCATAATGCCATAATGGACTGGGCCCTCTTCCACCAATCACTAGTTAAGAAAATGCTGTACATGCTTGCCTGACTTCATTGAGATTCTGTCCTCTCAAATGAGTTTAGCTTGTGTCAAGCTGACATAAAACTAGCCATCACAGGCATATACCCAAAGGACACTTCATCCTGCCACAGAGAGTTTGCTCAACCATGTTCATTGCTGCTCTATTCATAATAGCCAGAAATTGGAAACAGCCTAGATGTCCCTTGGTATATTTATACAATGGAGTATTACTCAGGCATTTAAAATAAAAAATGAAATTTTTAGAACCCTGGACCTCTACCACACAAGTGGCCATGGAGGAAAGACAGTCAGGACCCCAGCCTGCCACTGGGAAGGGATGGGTGAGTGCCACTGTGATGAGCAAGTACGCAGTGAGGGAATGAGAGAGTGAGAAAAGTGGGGTGTTTCAGGTGCTGTGAAGAGGGGTGTAACTGGAGATACGACATGGTGAGGAACAGGGGCTGGTTGAGTGACCTGATCAGCCACCTAAGGCCATGGGTACAGCCCACCCACCTACCACCTGAGCTGCCACAGAGGCCCATGCGTGGATCTGCGACCCTTCTGCAGCTGAGGTCTGTGTGGATGTCTATGGTCCATGTTACAACCAAGGATCATGCAGATTTCTGTGGTCTGGGCCACTGCCAGAGGCCACACTGATGTCCAAGGATCATGCTACCACAGGAGCCATTCTGATTTGAGTGACCTGAGCTGCCACCTGAGGCCATGGTGATGTCTGGACCTGTGCTGCAGTTGAGGACCATGTCTTGGTCCATAGACCTACAGTAGCTGGGGTCCAGGTTGTTATCAGTGGCCCACATTACTACCAAAACCAATGAGGATGTCTGTGGTCTGGGCTGGCACCTAAAGTCATGTTGCTGTCCAAGGGTGGTGCTGAGTTGGCCCCACCTCAATGACCATATGTGGCATGGGCACAGGAGAGCTGGCCTGGGTTGTGTGGGAGAAAGAGAGCTAGCTGGTCCTGCTTCTCCCTGGCCACTAAGGCAGTGCCTTCAGAGGTGGGAGAGCAGGTAGGACCATAACTGCAGGGTCTCCATGACTCCGGCAAAAGCAGGATATGCAAGAGGAATCTTGGTGAGGGTTTAGGATGGGTATTATAGCAGAAGCCAGAGACCGTGATCCAGACCAATGACTCATTGCAATCAGAGCTGTTTGGGCAAAAGGATATACTGCACGACACAACGTAGCTCCCAATGCCGCTATGGTGAACGAATGTGATGGAGAGGTGGGAAAGAAGGAGGATTGAAGTAGTACACACAGGGCAGAACTGAAGATGAGACAGCTTTCTTTAATTTTAATTTTTTATTTACTTTTGGTGGGGAGGCTGCAAGGGGAGAGGGCAGACATGGAAGGTTTGGGAAATGAGTAGGATTGGGGTACAAGATGTGAAACTCCCAAAGAATCAATTTTAAAAATTGTGTTAAAATTAAATTTTCAGGTAAATGAATGGAACTAGAAAAAAAATTCATGCCAAGTGAAGTTTCCCATATCCAGAAAGACAAAAAGGTAAAAAAAGGTATGTGTTTGCATATATGCAGATATTGGCCATTAAGTCAATGATAACCAAGCTACAAACTGTAGATCCACGGAGGTTAGGTATAGAGTAAGGGACTGAGGGTGGGGGAAAGGATAGAGCTCCCTAGGGAAGAGAAATAGAAAAGATAGTTATGGATGGATGGGATGGGGCTAGAATGGAAAGCTGAAGTGGAGGAAAAGGGGAGAGGGATACAAGGGAAGAAAGTCCATGAGTTATCTGAAGGAGTTACCTTGCAACAATTTGAACTTGCTTAAAAGATTATCAGACATAAAGAATAGGCCAATTTCCTAGCAACTACACTCTCTTCAGACTCTATTCTAATAGTTTATTAAAATTGCTTTTCAAATTAGAGTTACAAGACCAAAGGAGGCTAGACATAAAAATCGAAAACAATGTTGTTTAATAATTTAAAACTGTGGAGTAATTTTATTTGCCTACCCTGACAACTCTTTAAAACTGACAACTGAGATGGCAAAAATGTGTGAAGAAGCAGGGCTTCTCATGAAGTCTTGCTAGGAATGCAGAGTGGGACCACACTCTTCACAGTCACTAAGACAAAATGGCAGCCTACAGAATGGAAAAAGATCTTCACTAACCACATTGGACAGAGGACCATCTCCATAAAGAACTCAAGAAGCTAGATATCAAATTACCAAACAATCCTATCAAAAAATGGGGTACAGATCTAAACAGAGAGTTCTCAACAGAAGAACTGCAAATGGCCAAAAGACACTTAAAGAATTGTTCAACATCCTTAAGCATCAGGGAAATGCAAATCAAAACAACTCTGAGATACCACCTTATACCTGTCAGAATGGCTATGATCAAAAATACCAATGATA
Organism: Microtus oregoni; assembly: GCF_018167655.1. Taxonomy (NCBI): domain Eukaryota; kingdom Metazoa; phylum Chordata; class Mammalia; order Rodentia; family Cricetidae; genus Microtus; species Microtus oregoni. The sequence continues at coordinate 13,456,703 of NW_024543086.1, forward strand.
GCTTATGCTGGAGAGGATGCTGAGTAAGAGGAACACTCATTTATTGCTGGTGGGAGTGCAAACTTGTACAACCACTCTGGAAATCAGTTTGGTGATTTCTCAGAAAATTGGGAATCAATCTACCTAAAGACTCAGCAATACCCTCTTGTACATATACCAAAGGATGCACACTCTTACCACAAAGACATTTGCCCAGTTATGTTCATAGCAACATTATTCATAATAACCAGAACCTAGAAACAACCTAGGATCCCCTCAACCAAAGAATGGATAAAGAATGCAGTATATTTACACAGTGGAGTACTACTCAGCAGGAAAACAAAACCAAAAACAATGCTTCTTGAAATTTGCATGCAAATGGATGGAACTGGAAAAAAACATCCTGAGTGAGGTAACCCAGACCCAGATAAACAAACATGGTATGTACTCACTCACAAGTGGATATTAGGCATAAAGCAAAGGATAACCAGCCTTATAGTCCATGATTCCAGAGAAGCTAGGTAACAAGGAGGACCCTAAGAGAGACATACATGGATCCCCCTGGGAAGGGGAAACAGACAAGATCTCCAGAGAAAACTGGGAGGGGGCAGGAGAAGGGAAGGTAAAAGGAGAGGAGGAGGGAAGAATAATATAAAAAAATGGGATACTCAAGAAGGGGAAGAGATGGAGAGGGAGAGAAAGGAAAGCAATATCCGGATTGATGGAGCCATTAAGGGGCTAGCGAGAAACATCACACTAGGGAAAGTCCCAGGAATCCACAAGGATGACCCCAGCTAAGACTCTAAGCAACAGCTGAGAGGACATCTAAACTGGCCTTCCCCTGTAATCAGATTGATGACTACCTTAATTGTCATCATAGAACCTTCAACCAACAACCGATGGAAGCAGATACAGAGATCCACAGCGAAGCACTGGGCTGAGCTCTGGGACCAGTACAAGAGAGGGAGGAGCAATAATATGAGCAAAGGGATCAAGACCATGATGGTGATGCCCACAGAAACAGCTGACCTGAGCTAGTGAGAGTTCACTGACTCTGGACTGACAGCAGGAAACCTGCATAGGACCAAACTAGGCCCACTGATTGTGGGGTACAGTTATGAGGCTTGGACACTCTGTGGGGCCACTATCAGTCAACCAGGTTTTATCCCTAATGCTTGAACTGGAGTCTTGGAACATGTTCTCTTTGGAGGGATACCTTGCTCAGCCTAGATATAGAGGGGAGGGCCTTGGTCTTACCTGGAAGTGATGTGTCAGACTTTGTTGACATCCCATGGGAAGCCTTACCCTTTCTAAGGAATGGATGGGTGGGTTGGGGATGAAGGAAAGGTAGAGCTGGAGGAGGGGAGGGAGTGGGAACGGGGATAGCTATATAAGATGAGAAAAGATTGTTTTAAAAATTTTCAAAAAAGAGTGTCTGTCAAAAGCTAATGTGCTCTTAACAGTTCCAGTTCTAGCTGTCTGTCGCAAGACTTCCATACTCCAAGCCATACACTCAAAGACACTCAGTTCAGCAGTGTTTGTGATGTTACAAGCAATCTAAATCCCTATTAGGGTGACAGAAAATAAACCCCTAACCTTATGAAATATTAAGTGAAAATGCAAAAGAATGGAGAAGTCCTTTGTATTGTGACAATATTTGGAAGACATTGTTACAAAGTCATAAAAAATAAATTAATTAAAAAAAAATAAACCGCAAGGCCCCACGTCTGCATGGACTGTATTTCTGCTGGGCAGCACACCACACTGCTTGGTGCTTAATGCTGAGACAGGAGTGCACAGTGACTAGGAAGAGAATTTCGAATTTCTTTCTGTGTTTGTTTTGAAAAATAAATGAAAGGAAATGACAACAGGAAAATTCCCTCCTCTCTGATGTTCAAGAAGGGATGGGAGTTTGGGTCTTTGGAGAAGCAATGCTTTCAATTCTACCTTTATCACAAAATCACTTGTGAGATTAAAAAAAAATACACTTAACTCAGCTTCTATAAGAAGCAGAGCCTGAGGCAAGAATTAAAAAGCTGGGACTCAATTTGGGGGCAGGGGTGGTACAAGCCCAGGATAACAAAGATAAGGACATAAAAGAAAGATGTACCCTACTTTGATGGCTGTGCACCCCAGTTTCATGCCAGCTTGATGCAGGCTAGAGTTATTTGAGAGATGGGTACCTCAGTTGAGAAAATGCCCGTCCTTGTTAGATCAGGCTGCAGATAAGCCTGTAGGACAGTGTTTCTCAACCTGTGGGTGGTGACTCCTTTGGGGGTCGAATGAACACTTCATAGGGGTCATAAATCAGATATCCTGCATTTCAGACACTTAGGTTCCGATTCACAGCAGTAGCAAAATTATAGTTATGAAACAGCAACAAAATGATTTTATGGCTGGGGGGGGGGCACCAAAACATGAGGAACTGTATTAAAGGGTTGCCACCTTAGGAAGATGGAGAACCACAGTTGTAGGGTATTTTCTTAATTAGTGATTGATGGGGGAAGGCCTAGCCCATTGTGCCTGAGGCCACCCCTGGGCTGGTGGTCCTCGGTTCTCACAAAAAAAAAAATACATAAAATAAAAAAAAATAGCAAGTTGAGCAAGCTATGAGGAGCAAATCAGTAAACGGCATCCTTCCATGGCCTCTGCATCATCTCCTGCCTCCAGGTTCCTGAACTGACCTCCTTCAGTGATAGACTATGCTATGAAATTATAAGCCAAATAAACCCTCTCCTCCATAACTTGCTTTCGGTCATGGTGTTTCATTGCAGCAATAGTAACCCTAACTTGGACACTGACCACAATATCACACGAAAATGGAAGAGACAATGCAATTGATTGACAGGGCGTCTGTGGTTGTCTAAGTAGGAGCCACATCCTGGAGTAGTCCATGGAAGAGAAAAAAGATGTGTGCATGAGGACGGAGTGGGGGGAGGGGGAGCAGGGCGGATATCTATCCAGCCAGTTTCTTCCTGTCCTCTATTTCTCGCTCAAGTTCGTTCTCAAGGCGTGTTGCCTCCCTGCCCCACCCACGCTGCTGTGGCTCTCAGAAGAGAGATCTAATGCTTGGCACTTCATCAAAATGTGGGCCACCAGAACCATGCCCCTTCCAGTTTTGCCTTCAGCTCTAGCTAGCTCATGGAAGTGTGAGGTTGAGGGGATGGGAGATGGGGAGGGTCAGCAAGGATCTAGCAAAGGCAAGGTCATAGTCAGACAGCCACGCAGAGCATGCAGCAGGGTAAAAGAGGTCAAGGGAGGCCAAGAAGATTCACAGAGCTGCGCTCATTATGATGAGTCTGGCCCCACCTCATTCCTGACCAATTAAATCAGGATGTCTGGGAATGTGTATTATTTGCAAGGCCCCTTAGAGTACGTGGGTGTTCAGCCTGCAGTGGGAACCATGGCTTTTCAGTGTCTCTGAGAAACAAACCTCCGGGTGCAAATTTCACTTCACAATGCCCCATTTTCCTCCTTTTAACTGAAAGAAATAGCAAAGCCACTTACTTGGAAGGACATTATGGGAAGCAATTGCACCCCTGAACCTTAAATTATTTCAGGGCAAGCTTCGGAAGATGCAAGCATTTTGTGACCTTGTTTTCCTGCTGCACAAAAGGCCACCGAAATTCTTGATGCAAAACAATGAAATTTTCCATTAGGTTCCATTTAAGCAGCAATTTTGCAAAGGGTAGGGAGAAACAGCAGGTTTCTCAGTCAGACTAAATAGGTTTTGTTTGAAAAGTAATAATCAGTTCACTATCTTGGATTTAGAGGGCACATCCATCCTCAGAACTAACAATGTCAGATTTTATTCTCTCCACATAAATTGTGTGCTAGCCGTGTGTATCCAGATGAAACCAAAACATGAATAAAGTGATTCCTTGAGCTCTTTCTAGAAATGCATTTCCTATTACACACCTTCAATTCCCGTCGCTCGCTCTCCATCTATTGCATACCGTTACAGAAAAGGAGTGAGAAACTGCCCAGCAAAGAACTTAATATTGCGAGCAATGAAACTTTCATTTTGGCCCAATAGTACTTGAATATCTTGCCCTCCAGCCCATTTCACCACCCACGGCTTCTCTTTAGTCAGGTCAGCAGCTGAGTTAAAAAATGACGGCAAGGGTTGGCAAGTCCGGAGACTGCAGGAGTGGGCTCTAACCTCCGAGAGCGTGTGTTCCTGGCGTTATCGTTTCCTATAGCCGATCAGTTTCCCCAGCTGTGGATGAGGCACTGGTTAGCCCTTTCATCTTAGGGATTTTACATTTCCAAATTCTTGGACAACGGCTCACATGCCTCTGTCAACATCCACTACCGACTTTGAATTCTGCCTTTTAGCTAGCTATTCGAAGGGCTCCATAAAGTCAAGAAAAAGTTATCTCAGCATAAAATGCTCAACGTGTCTACCTGAAACAGGAACACGAGCCAGGTGTACCGTGCGCTGCAAAGAGATGGAGTGAGACGTGATGGTCTCCTCTGGGAACTTATCATTTATTATCTGCTATCATCAGATAAAGGGAGAAACGTGATAATAGTAACAGAACCCAGATGTTAGAAGATGTACGCCAAGTAAAAATTTTAAGCATGTGTATTATAGGTTTGGGGTTTTGAAGATAATCTTTATTGATGATGGGTATAAATTAAACATGGATGAATTTTTAGAAGCACATGATAGTGAAGACTTAATTTTCTATGTGTGAAGCAGCTGCTTGGATCTGTGTCTAGATGTATCAATCTGTGAGCGTGTTGTTGTCTGTATCTCAGATCCGTGAGCGGTGGAAGTTTTACAAAAGAAAGCAGAAGTGAAACCAAGTAGGTTTCCAAAAAAGTTTAAATTCTGTGTATGTGTGCTGTGTCTCTGTTGGCATGTGCACATGAATCCAGATGGCCACAGAGGTCAGAAGAGGGTGTTGGATCCCCTTGATCTGGACTTACAGGCAGTTGTGAGCTGCCTGACATGGGCGCTCAGAACTGAACTTAGGTCCTCTGCAAGAGCAGTACATGCTCTTAACCACAGAGCTGTCTCTTCAGATCCCTAAGTAGATTTTTTTTTAAATTTCAAATTCTGTAGTAAAAGGGGCACAGGGCTGCGTTCCCAGCACCCCGTTTACTACATATGGTGCCCCACGTTGGGCGCCATATGAAGTAATAAGGGCGGCGGCGGGGCTGCGTCCCCAACACCCCAGCTGCCTGCCCGGCTAGCTTATGCCCCGAAATAATAACACACAAATTGTATTCATTTAAACACTGCCTGGCCCATTCTCTTCTAGGCTAATTCTCACATATTAATTTAGCCCATTTATAATCATCTGTGTGTAGCACCCCAAGGTGCGCTTAGCGTCCCCAACACCCCAGCCGCCTGCCCGGCTAGCTTATGCCCCGAAATAATAACACACAAACTGTATTCATTTAAACACTGCCTGGCCCATTCTCTTCTAGGCTAATTCTCACATATTAATTTAGCCCATTTATAATCATCTGTGTGTAGCACCCCAAGGTGCGCTTACCAGGGAGATTCTAGCCTAGTCCATCCTGGGTCGGAGCTTCATCCCGGGAGCGGGGCATGGCGTCTCTCTCTGAGGTGTCTGCTCCCGAGAGAGCTGTGGAGTCTCTGAGCTCACTTCCTCTTCCTCCCAGTATCCTGTTCTGTTTTCTCCTCCCACCTATCTTCTAACCAATAAAATGGGCCAGGGCAGTTTTTTTATTAGCCAATGACCTTCCTCCATCAAAATTCCTATCTCACATCTGCTTCTTTTTTTTACTAATTAAAACTTAGTAAAGATTTATTAGTAAAATTAGTAAAGAATTATTTAATATGTATCATGATCAGAAATTAAAAGAATCAAAAGAATGGAGAAAGAGAATTTTATTTACATTCAATTTCTGTACAAATAACACAATTTCTAGTGAATATCTAAGGCTTGTCGAGTGGTTGAGTCAACAGAGGTAACCACTTTCAGAAGAATAATTATGGTGTATGTTAATCATTTTAATAAGTACCTTTACTCAAGAGTCATGTCATGTGAAGAACAATATTCTGGACTAGAAACTTGCCCAAAGCTACTTGCTACCATTAGACACAATTAAACTCAAGTAAATTGGTTTTCATTTTCATTCAGTTCCAGGAATTCTTTGATTTCCTGTGTGATGTCTTTCTTGACCTAGATTTATTCAGTAATGTGTTGTTTAGTTTCTATGAGTTTGTGTAGTATCTATTGTTGATGGCCATCTTTATTCTATTGTGGTCAGATAGAATCAAGAATACTATTTCAATTTTCCTGTATTTCCTGATGGTTTCTTTATATCCTAGTATGTGATCTATTTTAGAGAAAGTTCCTTGGGATGCTGAGTTTTCAGAGTTTTGGTGGAATGATCCGTAGATATCAGTTAGGTGCATTGAATTTATGATTTCACCTAACTCCAGAGCTTCTTTGTTTAGTTTTTTTTTTCAGGTGACCAGGAGTGAGAGTGAGGAGTTGAAGCCACCCATTACCACTGTGTTGTGGTTTTAGATCTGATGGTATTTTGTTCATGAAATTGGGGGCTTGTGTTTGATGCATACATGTTTAGGAGCATGGTGTCCTTTAGGGGATTTTTTCTTTCATCAATAGGAAATATCCCTCTTAATAATTTCTGATTAGTTTTAGTTTAAAGCCTCTTTTGTTGGATAATAGAAGAGTTGCACCTGCTAGTTTCTTGGTTCATTTGCTTGGCATACCTTTTATCTGTCCTGGTATCCTCAGGTGCCCTCTATCATAAACTGTGATTTATGTTTCTGGGAGGCAGCATAAAGATGAATCCTGTTTTCTCATAATCTGTTAGTCTCTGTTTCTTCAGAATTGAGTCAATTAACAGTAAGAGCTATTACTGAACAGCATATATTAATTCATGTCATATTACTGCTTTCTTGAACCCTTTTGATTAAATGCTATGAGAGTATTTATTTATTTTCTGTCCCCTCTTGAGTGTATTTAACCTTCTCTTTATACACAAATATTCTTTCCAATGTCCTCTGTAGACATTTAGTGGTCATAAATTTCCTAAATCTTTTTTTAATTATAGAAAGCAGTCCTTTATCCTTTGATAGAACTGGTAGTTTTGCTGGGTATAGTAGTCTGGTTCTCTCATAACCTGTACAACATTTATACAAGCCCTTCTGGTTTCCATAGTCTCTACTAAAACACAAGCTGTTATTCTTATGATTCTGCCTTTATATGTGATTTGATCTTTCCCTCTTGCAGCTTTCAATAGCCTTCTTTTTTTGTCTGTACATTCAGCATTTTAATCATTACACAAAGCAGGGAAGTTTCTTTTCTGGTCCAGTCTACTTGGTGTCCTGTGTGTCTCTTGCACTTTGATAGGCATCTATTTCCTTAGATGGTGGACATTTTCTTCTGTGCTTTTGTTGAAAATATTTTTGGTGTCATTGACCTGAATCTCTTATACATCCATGATTCATATGTTTATTCTTTTTATTAAAGTATTTATCTCATTTTTTGTGTATGTTTCCCTGTACATATGTATGTGTATCACATATGTGCCTGGTGCTCAAAAAGGCCAGAGGAAGAGTGTTGGATTTCCTGGAACTGGAGTTTCAGATGTTTGTGAGTAGTTATAGGGGTGCTGGGAATCAAGTCTGGGTCCTCTGGAAGAATAACCTGTTCATTTAACTTCTGAGACATCTATCCAGTCCTAGGTTAGCCTCTTTATAGTGTACCAGTTCCTGTACATTCCCTGTATGGGTTTTCTTTTTTAATTATTGTTATTAATAGTAGTAACTATTATTATTATTTTATTTGACATTTTCTTTCTTTTTTAATTATTGTTATTAATAGTAGTAACTATTATTATTATTTTATTTGACATTTTCTTTGACTGACTTATCCAACTCCTCTGCTTTGCCTTCAAGACCTGATATTCTCTATTCCACTTGACCTAATTCATTGCTGAGGCTCTTCTTTGAGATTTTTATATTTTACATCCTGAACTTGTCATTTAGCATTACATGTGTAATTACAATTAATTCTCAAAGAAATGTTGGGGCATGAAGGTTATTTCTGCTTCCCAGATAAAGAAATAGAATATAAAGAAAATTTCACAGACACATATGATTGATGCTTTTGTTTGGTTTTGTTTTTGATTTGAGACAGGGCTTCTCTGTAAGCCCTGGCAGGTCTGGAACTCACTCTGTTGGCCAGGTTGGCCTCCAACTCAGAAATTTACCTACTTCTGTCCCTAAGTGCTGGGATTAAAGCTGTGTGCTACCACCATGCTCTCTTTATGACTGATTCTTAAGTCAAACTATTTTAGACGCAGACTCCACTGCCTTTTACTACAATATTATAGCCTCCCAGAAATGTGAAGTCAATTGCTTTCCAAACCCCAGAGGACCTGCCATGAATAACTTGGAAGACCAACCACACTTCTCTAGGCTGTGGGCATTGGCATCTCTCTGACAAATGAATGACTTCTTTTCACACAACTTATTTTTTCATTATTTTTAAATTTCATACATGTGTCTGTTGTATGCTGAGCATATTCTTCCCATTGTGCCCTCCCTTCCTGTTTGCTGTCCCTCTCCCCTCCCATTAGATCCCTTGCTTCCCTGAGAAAATTTCACTTCCACTTTCCTGTCATATATGCCTACATGGTTTCAAAGATCTATATAAAATCTAGGAACTAGAAATAGGTCTCAGAATGACTGGCTTTATTTCCTTAATATGAGTGTTTCTGGTTTTTCCTTTTTTGGCAAGACCGAGTTGTTCTTTTTGATGACTGAAAACAATTGCTTTTATATGCACATGACATTTTCTTTATCTGTTCCTTTGTTGTTCACCTAGGTGGGTTCCATAACATAGCTGTTGTGAATGATGCTCAACAAACACCAATGAGCAAGTATCTAGGGTAAGTTGCCTGGAAGCGTGTAATTCATGTAAATTCCTTGAAATGGTATGTGAGATCTACTTCAGTCTTTTAAGTAACTCCCATACTGACTTCCACAGTGGCTTCCACCAGCAGCGTACGGGCTCATTATCTTTTGTCCACGTTTGTTGTTATTTGTTTTCTTGCTGGTTGCCATTCTCTAACAAATGAACAGCTTTGAAGCAGTTACTCTCCCTAGAGGCTGCAGAAGCTGCTGGGGGCTGAGTGTCAGGGGAGTCTACAGCTGCATATCAGCAGGGATGACTGTTGTCGCAAGTAACACGACTTCCAGCTATTAGCATCAGCAGCAATAAGAAGAGTGTGTATTATTTCGTAAAACCAGGCACTCAGGGCTAAGAGCGTCAATATGAAGGTCGTTACTGTTCAGCATCTCGGCAATCCCATCACAGCAGACGCCTTCCATTTCAGTCCCTCGCATTCACAATTCAATGCAAGATTGCCCTGTCCTTCATTTAATAGCAGCAGCGTATTAGATGCCTATGTTCCAAATGATTCTAAATTTTCACAGCATTCACTTAGTCTGCCCTCTCAGCCTCCATGTGGCATAGATATTTGATTTACGGCGAGATATCTCTTTGACATAAGTATAACAATGCCAACCATCAAGTGCCAACCAAACTACAACCAGCTATAAAATAACCTATGACATCCTTTGCCCTTTTCCTTCCCAGAAGCCACTGAGCAGGAAGTCTCTAAAATTTTGTGTTCAAGCTAACCACTAGAGTGGAATAGAAATTATCGCTGTTGCTTATACACAGTCCCCAAGAACATGCCTGTGGTCGAAAACTAAATGCCAGTAGAGAATCTACCAAACTGTACCAGACTTATTCCGTGACCATCAGTGGAATATTCCTAGGCGAGGTCAAGGCTGATAAGTTCTCAGAAAGCAGGTGATTAGGCTGGAGATGCGAAGGACTTGATAATGCCATTGGTAGGTACTAGGATAAGTGCTTCTCACCACTTATAGGTACACTAGGGAAAGGTGGGGTCAGAGCTGAGACAAACAGAGACGGCGTTGACCCTTGTAGGAGACAAAGTCAAGGTCTGTGTCTCACAAGAATGGTGAGTGTTACTTATAATTATACCACCTAGAGTTTGTGGATGGGGAGAAAGAAGCCCCTGTGCGACTGTGAAGTGGAATATAAGTGAGAAAATATCCATGGAGGGCGCTTGATGCTGTGTAGAGTAGAATTTACAGCATGCCATAGCCACCCAGCCTCTATCCATGGAGAAACAGTTTCAAGCTTCATGAGGATACATGTGTCTTCTGGGCAGCAGATAAAATATACGTCTCTTCAGATGTGGAGTGTGTGTGCTTACATGTGTGTAAATATGTGCAAGAAAAAACTCCCCACATGATAATGATAAATGCCTCACTGACAAGGGCTGAAACCCACTGCGTTTACCTAGTATTTCAGAATGTTCTGCATTTGTAGATAGAGCCTTGGAAGGACATGTGGGTAAGCCCTGGACCAGGACTGATGATGTCCTTATATACAGAGACTATGCTACAGTTAAAAAAAAAATTTAAAAGATCACAGGAAGAAACAGAAGATGGCCACCTTGCAAGCCAAGGAAGGAGACCTGAAGTGATTGTAAAAGTCAAGACTCCAGTGCCGTGAGAAAACCCATCTCTGCTGTTTTAGCCACACACTTTGAGGTATGTACTTGTGGCAGCTCCAGAAAACTGTAGGCTGAGCTAAAAACTATATTCTGATTGAAAATCTGGACTGGATAGGCTTCAAACTCTAGAACTTTCTGAATACGAACACGATGCCGCAAATGGAAACATCCACACTTGGCCTACTGTGACAAGTAACTTGTATCATTTGAAGACAAATCAGCAGAGCTGGAGGTTGTCATGTTGACTCAGAAATAGAAATACTTTGTGTATGTAGAAATACTTCTTATACATAGACCAAAAGATAAAAACAAAATTGTAGAGGCGAACAGTTATGGAGTAAGAAGAAGAGCAGCAGAAGTGGAGAAAAAAGTGAAGGTAGCAGGGGAGCAGAAATGATCGAAGCACCATAGAGGCATGTATGATGTCAGGATGAAACCCACTATCTTCCACAATTAATATTTCATACTAGTAAAAGACACAAAATTATTAAAATAGTATCTAAAATTACCTCCAGCCCAAGTGTATAAACTACCAATGAGCCATAAATGAATTTCACATCTACACTTGGAGCCCATTCCAAAGACATCTCATTATAGTCATGAAAATATTGCCACATCAGAAAACTATCTTAAATTCCAACGACTTCTCATCACAAGCATTTCAGATAATGAATTCTCACCCTACAGCAATCTGTACAGGATAAAACTACAGACAAAATGCTTCATATCCATTTAACTAACGGTTAGCTCTTCCTTTTTCCTTCTAGAACATGCTGCATAATGAGAAGTGATGTATGTGATAGACAAATGTAAAAACGTTGTGTGGGGGAGGGTATAGTTTATGTGTGAGTATGTGGTTGCGGGTGTGTGCATGCGTGTGCATATTAGTTGTGTGGGAGAGGGTATAGTTTATGCGAGTACACATTTATGGGTGTGTACATGTATGTGGCAGCCAGAGGTTGATATTGTCGACCTTATTTTTGAGAAAAGGTCTCACTGAGCCTGCACCTCAGTGGCTTGCTAGATTGGCAGGCCATGATCTAATCCACCTCTGTCCCCCCAGTACTAAGCTGCTAACTCTCCTGGCTTTCACGTAAGCATCCAATGTCAGGTCCTCGTGCTGTGTGGCAGTACTTTGCCAACAAAGCCATCTCCCCAGGCCTGAGGTTCGTCATCTTATCTCACTCTGATCCATTCTGGGAACAACTAGGCCCATTTTGAAAATGATAAATAAAATAAAATCAACTAATTTGGATAATATACGCTTTGGTTCTGGCCTCTGTGGAAGCATTTTTGCCCTTAGTATTGGATGTATGACTTACCTCCGCTTTCCCTCCAGCATCTCAAAGGTCTCACAGGAGAGGGAAGAGGAGGTGGGGGCAGAAAAACTGCTGTTGATAATCCTTTGCCATTTGCATTCTCTCCTAAATTGTTTCCTTAGAGCTGGCGGCTCTCAACTACAACATTCCCACCCCAGCCCATTCACTCACCCTTCTGCCTGTCTCTCGGAAAGGAGAACCTCAAATCCCCCCTCTCTTGCTTAGCGGAAAAGCAGTTCTTTCATCGTTTCTCAGCCTGGAGGCCAGATGATAATGCTAAGCCCTGGAACCTTAGCATGAATATATCAGCGCATTTTCTCAACAAAGCCAGTGTTTCACTTTCGGTGATTCCTCTGCCGTGTATTGAGAGAGCAGAATCATTTTCTAACTTTGTGAGGAAAAGAAAATCAAAAGAAACCAAAAGATGCTGAATGTGAGAGCCTTAGTCCCTCCCATTTCCTTTTGTCAGAGAAAAAAAAAAGACCTATATTTTATGTCTTAAATAATCTGACAAGCTCACTAGCCTAGAAAGACCAGACTGAAAAATCACACAGCTACGTTTGAAGAAGAGTGGGCTAATGGCGAACACACACACACACACAGGGAGCTGGAGGGAGACAGACAGACAGAGAAACAGAGACAGAGAGGAAAAGCCATCTCTCTTTTCCTGCTGAATTAACACTGACTCCCATTAAACACACACAGGGTAAAATTATGTTTAGAAATGTTTTAACTTTGGCTTCTCAGCAGGGATAAGTGCCTTAATTTCCTGCAAATCATTGTCAAGTGTCTAGACGGGAGAAGTGGGAGCAAAGATAAGAGGCTCTGAATTTCAGCAGAGGGGCCATCAAGTTAACCCAACTCAGCTATGATTCTTCACCTGGCAACCCGCGATAACTCTTTCAGCCGCTATCTTGCTTACACGTTGCTGTTGACTTCCTCGGCCTCCGATAAGAAGGAAGAGAGTGGGAAGCAATGATGAGTGTTGAAGATAAACAGCCCGGCTGTACTGTTGATTGTATTTTACGTTAACCGAGCCCCAGAGGAATCCCAAGCCCTACAGGGGTCTGGAGAAGTTTATGAACGCTTGAAGCTACAGATTTAGAAAACAAAACAAAACAAAACAATGCTTTAAAAAGAGTCGTCAGTCACTTAGTTCCTTGATTTTCAATACAGCTCTCGGTCAACAAAAATCACCTTGAAGAAATTGCTACCATTCCAAGAATTCTTCTGAAGGAGGGTTTCTCTCTCTCTCTCTCTCTCTCTCTCTCTCTCTCTCTCTCTTTTTTTTTTTTTTTGAGCAATAGGCAGGACCTCAGAGGTCAGCTGTAACCTTTATGGCATCACATGGCTTCTCTGCCAGCAGAACAAAGTTTCTACCCACGCACAAGTCTAGAGACAACCAAGGACCTAAACTCTCACTGTGTCCAAGACTAACACACGCTATTTCCTGGTTCCTTCCTCATCCACTCAGGCGCTCATTAGCAGCGTTCTTCCAATTCTAACTGAGTAGGTTGAGGGTGAAATTGGTGGGTTTAGAAGGATAGTTGCCTGGCTGGGAGCTTTGTCTATCTGTGAAATCAGATAACGACAAGAATCACCTGCTAGGATCGCTGCGAGGGGTGAAGGGTCACAGATGCAAAGAGAGTCTATGTGCCAAAAACTATTAAACTCTGCTCAACTGGTGGAAAGACCTCTTTGGCTATACGTAACTGGCATGGACCTCAACAACAACTTGTAAGCCAGTCCTAACTTAGTTTAACTCTAGAACAAAATAGTTTGACTAGAATGACTAGGGCTTCCAGGAAGAGAGAGATGACTGTCACCTGAGGAGGTGAGATTTCACACAAGACGCAGATTTACCCTGATGGCTCTGATGGACATATCGTTAAGTGATGGAGGACCAGGTTACTACTGGGGGTGTAGGAGGTCAGCATCAAGATGGGCAGTGCTGAGCTACTGTAATTGAGGTTGCCTTGAACATGGGGACTCATTTGCAGTGGTCAGACCAGGAGGCTGCCTTGCCACCACCCTTACTTCGCTTTGGTTTCACGGTGGACCTATGTGCAAGCTGGCGGTGGGGTCCCTACACCACCCTTTGCTAAATCAGTCCTCTTCTAGAACTGCCGTCGCCATGTCTCTATCTTGTTCCTCTAGGCTCCCTCTTCCGGAAGCATTTTCCTCACTGGGAAGTCATTATCCTCAGGCCTGATGTGTCACACTTCTCAGAATGTGACTCAAGTGCTGTGACTATGTCACCCAGTATACCTCCCTTCTGGCTTTCTACAGTTCTTCTAGCTAAGTCCCCATTTCGTCAGTTCAAATTCCAATATGAAGTAGGCTCTGCCATTCTCCTTTCACCCTTCTTATTCACTGTGTCTGTGGACTATTTATTGATGAGCTTTCTGGTTCTTTTTCAATTTTCTAATTCTTTTTAAAAGTTTTGCTAACTCTCCAGCGTCCTTGTTCATTTCCATAATTTAATACATTTGAGCTCATAAACTACATATGCCTGCTCAATGGGTATTTATATTGTTCCTACAGGTAGAATTTTATATTTTAATGTCATTTGGAGAGCAGTGCTTTTGTGCTATTTCCTTTCTGAGTCTTGGTTTTCAGTCTGTACTCTTAGTTTTTCAAGATCAGAACCTGAATATGATATTCTTCTTGCAAGCACAATAACAGCTGTTAACGACTGGGGATGGTGGAAGCCAAGAATGTAAATACACAAGACTTGCTTGAGCTACTCACATGGGGAGACATTAGGAAAGTTTGTATTCCAGTGTTGGTAAAGGGTATGGGTCAAGTTCCATGGAAAACTGTTGCTATTACTCAGAGTTCCTTACTGCTGCTGCTGTTGCTGCTGTTGTTGCTGCTGTTGCTGCTATTGCTGTTGCTGTTGCAGCTGCTGCTGTTTCTTCTGCTGCTGCTGTTGCTGCTGCTATTCCTGTTGTTGCTGCTATTGCTGCTATTGTTGCTGCTGTTGCTGTTGTTGTTGCTGCTGCTGTTGTTGCTGCTGCTGCTGTTGTTGCTGTTGCTGTGTTTCTGTTATTGTAGCTGCTGTGTCAAGACTATGAGTTTTTTCTACAAAAAGTTACTGCTCTTGGGATCAGTATCCATGGGAGAATAGGCGACAAGGGATGAAGGATGGGGCTTGGGCAAGGAAGAAAGCAGTTGAGTTGTGATATCAATCCAACATTCTCAGCCAGTCTCCTGGGAATCTTTGGAACTGTATGCTTTCTTTGCCTGTCTCAACTAAAGCAAAGCTCATTGATATCCAATTAGATTCCTCTGGATTGAGATGAACCCAGTGACAGAGAATAACTGTGAGTAAGACAACCACTTTCAGCAATTTCCAAAATAGAATGCAGGAGTGAGAAACCAGGGGTTCGAATCAGCAGCAGCTTTTGGTTCTAAAGGCATAGTCTATTGATGCTGCCATAGTAGCCTCTACACTCAGATAGCATGTGACAATACTCACTATTGGCTTTCTTATCTTCATTACCTATAAGTCCCTCCCTTCCCAACCACTCAGATACACCCCTTCTCTTCTTCCAGCCCATTACCTGCCTATGCCCTCTTCCATCAAGTCATCACCTGTACCTTTAATATTTGGAAGTTCTTTCATTGCTGTTGATAACGATTTGGGAAAGTTAACAAGAGCAGAAAACAACAAAGATGAATAAAATGCTTAAGTAACCCTTTCCTAGAATCCACTCTTCTTAAACTGTTATCATATTTACATTCCTATTCTTTTGAAATAAAAGTATTATAGGAAGATTTAATTGTTTCTATTTCTGCCTCCTATGGAGAAAAGTAATCATAACACAGATGATAATTTCCTTGTTCATTTTAGATATTGTAAATGAACAACTTGAAACTATAGATAGCGATTATAACATATATCCCAAGAAAACTGAAGAAAAAATTTCAAATATTTTTGACAGGCTCAAAAAAGACAGCTGCTTTCATGTATTAATTCAACATTTATGTTTCTACATGTTAATTAAAATTCATTTTAGGAATAAATAAATGTGTTTGTTAGCATTTGTGAAAAATAGAAGATATTTTAATGTGATTTTAAAATTATGTAAATTGCACCATGTTATAATGCAATTTTTTTCATCAAGCCTTTTGAAATTTGTTTACATTGCAATTTATTGACTTACTTCACTCTCAACTGTTTATGAACGTCTGCCAAAGGAGCATAGTGTGTTTTATTTATTCGTTCTCGCGCTGGTAGGCATTTAAGTGACTTTCACGGTTCACCTTTTTGTGAATTCCTCCCCTCCCCACTTCCTTGACAGCTCTGCTTGAATGAAATGTCCTTTCCTTTTTAAATTTCTGGCTGAGACTGACCAGACTTTCCGAGAAGAACTCCAGTTCTTTGTTCTCTGCCCCTCTGCCTAGCCTGTGACAAGCACCAGGCACGTTCCCTGCAATATGTTCCCTGCAATTCCTATTGTTTCTGCGTCAGTTCTGTCAACAGACTTATTCCAAGCCAGACCTACAGAGAAGCAGAACAGAGACATGACAAATATGGGCAAAAGTGAGCATAGCTCATTGGGCCTCAAACTAAATCTGTAGTTCTTTCAAGACGTTCACCGTGAGAAAACAACTTAAAGAGAGGAAATATCCTATACACACGGAGGTTTTCTAAGGGGAAAAATGAGAAGCAAAATGGCCAACAATAAGGAGTCCTTATATAAATCATGGTGGATCAACTCCAGAAAAAATACTGTTCATCCTTCCTGTGGTGTCTGAGAGCCAGGTCTTAGATGCGATCACACGAACTTGATCTTTCGAGTTCAAAGGAGTTGAATCTCAGTCATTTTATGTCACTCACCTCATGATTACAGAGGAACACATAGTGGTAGGTGCTAGAGGAAAACACAGAAAGCAATGTCACTATATATATATATATATATATATATATATATATATATTAATGTAATATATATATTACAATATGTACAAGTATCTTTGCATCTCTGGATGGAAATGAAGAAGGAAAATGACAGATTTAAAACAATATTGAAAAGCAGAGAACTCAGGACACTTTCGCCCCCAGGATCTAATACTGTGTCTACAATCTCCCTTCACACATGCACCAGGAAGCTTTGGGGTTGCAAGGTCACCATGCATCTGAGGTTCTGTGTTCCACAGTGACATTACTGTGTTCAACTGTAGCAGGAGAATGATGAAAGGGAAAGCTGAGTAACGTTGCTGACATTGTGTAATTGTTTCATTTGATTGTTGGTTTGCTACTGTCGCCAATTTATAAATTAAAATTTATCATAGATATCTATGTACAAGAAAATAGTATCTGTGTGTGCATGCATACACGTGCGTGCACGCTTGGATGCATGCACCTATCTATCTGTCTGTCTTTCAGTACCGTTCGTGATTTCAGGAATCCACTGAAGTCTTGGGAGAGATCCCCCTTAGATAAGGGGGAACTATTAAAAACCTTTTTGTGAAGTAAGTCAGTTGGCCTGACTAGAGTTTACATCTATGCCTCTTTGACCCAGAATTTCATCCTCTGAGTCAGTGAGATACATCTTCTCTTTACAGTTCTCATAATATTTGTCTAATAAACAGACATTGAAATTAAAACTTCCCAAAGATGGGAGAGAGAAGGAAGTCCATGAGGCCTTTTCCTTGGTTCCTTTCTGGTCCAGAATGACAGGGTATCTACTACATTTTCCTTGGTTCCTTTCTGGTCCAGAATGACAGGGTATCTACTACGTTTTCCTTGGTTCCTTTCTGGTCCAGAATGACAGGGTATCATCTACTACGTTTGACTCTGATTTTCAGCCTTGCCCTTAGGGCTCTTGGTACAGAACAGAAGGCTGCTGGGGAGGTGACAGTCAACAGACAGAGCCTATTGAATAGGGAATAGGAGAAGCCATGTACTGCCTAAGGCCACTTGATCAAAGCTCTGTCACAAAGACTTCTCCGCTGTTCTGTGTGGCTACTGAGAGCCAGCCGAAACCTAGAGACGGTGTAGGTATATGGATGCTCTCAGGGCCAGCCTGCTGCGTCCAGCCGGAACCAATAAACAAAGGCTTATTGCAGGAGGAACCAGGACTTTGGGGCTTCTTGTACAGTTTCTGGCTTTGAGTGGATGAGTCCATGAAATTCTCCTTTCTCATCTTCATCAGGAAAAAGTCTCCCTCTTCTAGGTTTATGTCTCTTTGCTTCTTGGCTATTCCCAAAAGAGAGCGGTCCATTCTAGTACCTGGAGAAGTTGTGTGTCACTTCTACTAAAGGTAACGTTTATTTCTCTTAAATTCACCCTTCAGTTGGGCATTTTGTTTCTCATTTTTCCCCTTCAAAAACCTCTATGCAACGCAGGTTATTTCCTCTCTTTAAGTTGTTTTCCTGTGGTGAATTTTGAGAAATAGCTTCAGTTTTATTTTGAGGCTCAATGAATTACTAACACTTCTGTGATCTTTTCACCCACTAAAGCAATCACTACCTCCCTCCCAGGGCATTTTCAGGAAGACTCTATTCTGGATTTAGTGAGTGGAGAGACTCTGACCTAATGGTGGGTAATGAGCTCTGACTATTCTCACCTCATCCCATCTGGTCAGCGAGCCTCACTCCACCACTGTTCTCATGCCGAGGGCATGCCAAGGCAGCTGGGAATCTGCCTGCAAAGAGAATAGCTAAAGGGTCAGCATCCTCCTCGGCTTTCTGACACACCAGGGTAGAGCAGGCTGCAGCCCTCCAGACAGCTGGCTGACTAACACCAGCTGTTGCAGGCTCCAGAGAGGGCACTGAAAGTTGAAATGTGAGCCATGGTGGAGAGGAAGTGGTGGGAGGCTCGCTATGACTTCAAAGTCAATATATATGTATAAAAGCGTGGACTACGAGCAGCTCAAATTTGAGGGTTAATAAAGCCGAGCCTGGAAATTGCAATTCCACACGTTCAATTTGCTACTATTAATGGTTAAGAACCCCAAAGGAAAAAAAATGAGTAGATAATTAGCAACCCCAATGTCAAGTTCTGAAGTGCTGCCAAGGATCAAGATGTTGCTAGGAGTGTAGTGTGATAGTGGCACCGGAGGAGAGGGGGTAGGACGTGGGTGCCTGGAATGAACCACATTTCTGCTCTTGAGCTTTGGGAGACAAAGCGGGAAGCTAAAATAACAGTGCTAATCCCTAATCCCAGGCTCTAACAGGCACGTGGTTACTAAGTGTAAGACTCCCAAGGGCTGTAGCCTTGTGTTATGAGAACCATCACACAAGAAAATGCCCCAACATGTCTGGAAGTCTTCTCAGGAAGTGGGGAGATAATGGGTGGACTGAAGTCCAGGTGCATGGGCACAGGCAAGCTCAACCCTAACAGTTTTCCCAGTTACAAAAGAGGGAACATCATGGCCCCTTCATAGGGGGGTTGGGAGTAGTTAATGGATAAGGGCAAGTGTATATCCACAAACATGAGGTCGATACACCAAGGCCATAAGTTTAGCCGAGGTAAGGGTCACTGTCGGATTGTTAATGAGTAGATCTCCAATACCTAAACTATTGTATCAGAAAATATTTGTTGCTATTGTTCATGACATTGTTATTAACATATTGGTGGGGGACTTGAAAAAGTATTATTTATACAGTCTTTATTCTGCTTAGAACACTGAAGATTCTTTTGGTTCATGCTGCTTCAGGAATCATCATCACTATGCAGTCAGATACGAATTTACCAAAACTAGCCAAGCTAAATAAAGTCTTGCCTATCCTTTCTCCCAAAACAAGACCAGAAGAAGGTATAAAACCCTGTCTCTCATATGAGTGATATAGTTCAATTTGAATTCCTTTGTCTGACTTTTCATATAATTCCCTTATTCTCATCTCAGATGTCCCCCAACCCTTCAAGGGAACCACACAGTGACAGGAGATAAGAACAAGTGTCAAAATAAGTTGGGAGTGGCTGGTGAGGAAGGAGCCTTTCTTATAATAAGAACAAAAGAAAGAACTTACTTTTTGAGAATAGAACGTATTCATTATATTATAGCCAGACTAAACAGAAGGCCCTGAGGACTTTAAGTTCTGGGATTTGGCCAGTGAGGAGGAAATTGGCTTCCAAAGCAAGACGCTATCATCTAGAATCTAGATTCCAGGTACACAACCTTCTCCTAACCATCATGTGCCCCTCAGCTGCCACCATCAAGCTGCATCTTTGGTGGCCACCGCCCCCCCCCCCCACCAGCAGACCGTCTGCAGGCTAGCATAGCATCAGGAGCTCCTTGGATCATTCGCCTATGTACAGACAAGTTTAAATATTGAGGCTGTCTGTCTAGACAGCTTTTCCAAGCTCTCCACTCTCTCATGAGTACTGCCCTTATCCTCCTTCCATCCAGCTGTGGAGATGACTGACATTTTGGAATCCTTGGAGATGCAGTGCTTTCTAAATATAGAGTCTTAGCGGGAGAGAAGGGAAGGATCAAGTGGTGACTGGGGGACTTTATCTCTAGGGAGACTTCACAAGTTAGAGACTGTTTGTAGCCCCGTTGAGTACGACACAATGAGACCATGAACCCAGGTCTTTGGACCCCAAGCCTAGTTGTAACTACATTAAGTGGCTTGAATAACGAGGAATATTTTACTATCTTCCAACTGGCTTCAAGTATATGAAGACAAATTCTGTATAAAATCACTAGTGCTATTTTATTGTTGCATCATTGACTGGGTGGCTTTTGCCATAGGACTGACTATAATATTCTTGGTGGTGAGTCTTTTAACATCTGCGCCATCTCTCTAGCCCTGACTATCTAATGTCTCTAGTGACAAGTAGTTTGGAATCAATGTGTTAGCAGTGTTTCTTCCTTCTGAGGGATGTAAGGGGACATTCTGTTCCTTGTCTTCTTAGTTAGTATACAGCTATTCTCTCCCTGGGTGTCTTTACATTGTATTCTCACTATATATACCCACCTCTCTGTCCAAATTTCCCCGTGTCTTAAGGATACTAGTTAGACCAGTTAGAGACTGTTCTGATGGCCTCATTTTAGTCTGAATGCCTCAGTAAAGACACTCATCACAAACTGCACTCATTTTTGGAAGTACTTGGGGTTAGGACTGTCACATATTAATCTCGAGGAGAGGAGCATAATTTAAGCCATATAAACTCTAAGTTGGGGTTTTATGGGTTTATGCCATTTTTATATCCTCACATCTTCCCTTTTACATACATGATTACCCCTTTAGTATTTACAAAGAAAGCTGTATTAATGAATTAGATTTACTTAAATAATAACTTCACTTATAATATGAATATAAGGCTAATACTTTTTAAATATATATTATAATGATTATTAGAATTCCATCTACCCATCATTTCTCTGTTGTCTAGGACATTGTTCATCTGCTTTAAGAAACACAGAGAATTATGGAAGAACTTGGACTAGATAAATTAAGATGGATAGGGCACATTTAACCTTAAGGTCATCAACTATATGGATTTTTAAAGAATCAAGGCCTGGTGTTGGGACAAGGGTTAGTACACAAACCCACTGTCTGCCCAGTTTGTGATCTGTTCACTAATCAGGTTGCTGAGCAAGTTTTTCAGGGGAGTAACACTGCCCTGGTGTTCTTCTCACTCTAGACCAATTTTCATGGGCCCTCGCACCGCTGAACCCTGGAAGACATTGAAACCCTTCTGAACCTAACAGTCTAGGAAGTCACCACCAAGTGTTTGTGTGCACTTATGTGTGTGTTTGCACGCTCGTGCACACATAAATGAAGCCAATGGGCCAGCCTAGTGGTTGAGCTGCCCTATCTTGCCACCAGAATGGACCAATTCTGTAAAGCGTTTAGAGTAAACTTTCATCTTCTTTCCTCCCTTCCCCTTTTTCACCTCCTCACCCCAGTCCCTGAAAGGACTTGACAGAAATGCTACCCTCCAAAGACACCCTCCTTTAGAGACATTAGGTACCCAAATAAATGCCTAGATGCCTCCCACAATTCTTCCCATTCTTTATGGCACGATGAAGTCACGTCATTTACCACACCTTACAATCAGTGGCTTGCTTGAATACTTACCTGACCAGCAGACTACTTAGCTTCAGTGTTTACGTAGAAGTACAAGCTATAGCCGTCTTGTTTACCTTCTCACAGGCACACACTTGGCACTCAAATATAATTGTGTAAAAGAAATTCAAGGGACTTGCCTTAGGTAGGGTTTCTCTTGCCAGGATGAAACACCATGACCAAAGCAGTTTGGGGAGGAAAGGGTTTATGTGGCTTCCACTTCCACATCACTGTTCATCACTGAAGGAAGTCAGAACAGGAGCTCAAACGTTGCAGGAGCCTGGAGGCAGGAGCTGATGCAGTGACCATGGAGGAGTGCTGCTTACTAAATTGCTCCCGATGGCTTGCTCAGCCTGCTTTCTCAGAGGACCCAGGGCCACCAGCCTAGAGACAGCACCACCCACAATGGGCTTGGCCTGCCTACCTCAATTGTTAATTTAAAAAATGCCCTACAGGTTTGCTAATAGCTCCGTCTTATGGAAGCATTTTCTTGAGATTCCCTCCTCTCAGATGACTTTAGCTTGTATTAAGTTGACGTAAAACTATCCAGCACAGGAATTAAATAGGAATCCAAAGAAAGTAAAACGTAAAGAAAAGAGAAAAAGAACAGTAGGGGCAGAAGAGACAAAGGTAGGGCAAGAGGAGACCATGGTCCTGGTACGCAGTGATCAGACAGAATTTTGTTTCAGAAGAGGGTGTGAGAATGTGGAGATATCTTTGTCCTTGACCAAGACCTTGCCTGCCTCCCCCCAATAAGAATGCCCCTTTCTCAGATGAATTAGGGAAGGAGAAAATTTCCATCCTCTTTCCCTGTACTAACTGGTTCTCCTCTGAGGTGTAATTCATCTGTTTCATAAAGTGGTCATATGCTAGTATGCACTGATATGCCACTCTGTGTTGTATTGATTAAAACCAGGAAACTGATTTCTGGGTCTTTCTTGCCGGCCTCTGACCTTGGCACAACAGGAAGCTGCACGTGGTTTGTTAGAAGCCTATTTATTGGCCTGACCCATTTTCTCCACGATCATCTCTTGCTCTAGACTGGGAGTAAGGACTAAGATGCTCAGTAAGCCCCTATCAGGTCACCCTCTTTTACAGCTTTGCCAACAATGACCCAGATAGTTATTACTCCTCTCAGAAACCTACCAGCAGAAAGGAAGAAAAGTTACCCTCTGATATTAGCTCCACTTCCCAGCCCCCAAACTCCACTCACAGGCCATGTGGGCCTTTCTGGAAGGCCAACAAATATTGGAAATCCATTCTTCTTGCATCATGATTTCTCCCCAAACCTTCCCTAAGCTTGGGGTGAGGGTCCTCCAACACCTCATAGATCAGAACTACCACAGGAGGTACAGAGAAGTGGCCACGGGGCCATGGGTGAGGTCGCTTTGCAAGGACCTGGTTCAGCAAAGATGACTTTTAGGAAGCTTCCTGTGACAGTACGCATCAATTACGTTCCGGGCAGATGTCCCCATCAGACACGGAGAACATTATCGTGGATGTGAAATGTTCCCAGCATGGCTTGCTACAGCACTTTATGGGATGTGAGAATGCTGTTCCTAATTGTTAGGAATCTGCTGCCTGTGTCTCCGAGGGTTCTCAGAGCTGTTCAGAAGGCAGCACTAGCATTAGTCATTCCGGATGTGAGATTCTTCTCCAATACGTAAGTGAGAGGGATTAAGGGCATTGCAGAGGGACAGAAAGATTTGTAAAACGTGAGAGGCAGAGTAACCCATCTCATCCTCTGGCTTTCCCTGGCGTCAGAGAACACAGAATCTTCTCTTATCTCTAATACCCTGACACTTGCTGCCTCTTTCAATTCCAGCGTTTTCCATCTGCTACGTGGTACGACCCCTCAGTCAGATTATCAGCCCTCTGCAGCGGGGAGTCGTGTTTACATCTTACTCCTCTCTGTATCTCCGCGTCACCAAACATCTTGAGTCAGAGACATTAGATGCAGTTTAGTTTCAGTTCTTTGGCAATTGGCGCATTCCATATGCTAAAAAGGTGGCATATTCAGGGATGTAAAACTCCGGTGTGCCCGCCGTAGGCCAGGGATGAGTTGGGGATCTTGCACTGCCGCAGAGTTAAGGATGGTGGGGATAATACTGACACCATATAAACTGCTAACAGTTACGACACCTAACGCTCAAGTTGCTTACCGTATGCAGAATGTCATCTGCACACTGGATGCAAATTGTCTTCTTTTTCTTCATAATAACGCTTAGATAGTATTAGGATTTACCCCAGCTTTCTTTTTAAAATATTTTTATTAACTTTGGATTTTATACAATGCAATTTGATTATGTCATTCCCAACTCCTCCTCTTAACTCCTCCAGGATCCACCCTTCCCTCCCCACCTCCTCTGTGGGGGAAAAAAAAAATCAACAATCTACCAAGTTCAATTTCTGATGCTCACACACTTAGGGGTATGGGGCCAAGATGTGAAGTGTAGTCGACTTTACTGGGGTCTATGTCCTTAAAGAAAATGAGTCCCTAGGGGGAGGGAAATGGGAAGCGGTTGTGGGGACGAGGCAGAAATCCTTAATAAATAAATAAATTAAAAAAAAAGAAGAAGAAAATGAGTCCCCCAGAAGTCAATTTAGTACCAATAGCTCCTCTGTTAGGGGCAGGGCTCATGAGCCTCTCCCTACTCCATGCTAGAATGTTGCTCTTGTAGAGGTCTTCTGCAGGTGACCACAGATGCTGTAGGTTCCTGAGTGCAGCAGTCCTGTAATACACAGAAGATAATGTCTTTTCTCATCTTCCCTAACCTCCAGCTCTCAAAACTCATATTGCATCCTCTTCTACAGTGGCCCCTAAACTAAAAAGATTTATTATTTATTTATGCATTTGTGTGGCTGCATGTGTGTGTGTGTGTGTGTGTGTGTCCATGAGCCCCTGTTCCCAGACAGGCCAGAAGAGGGTGTCACAGCACCCGGTACTGGAGCTGGACGTGATTGTGAGTGCTGGAAACTAAACTCTGCTTCTCTGAAAGGGCAGAATGTGTTCTTAACCACAGAGCATCCATTCCCACCCTGTGAGCCCATTTTTCTGGTGAAAAAACTAGGCACAAACACAGTGTTTGCAATGTGGGTTTTGATGTGGGGGGTTGATGATATGTATCTATAACAACTTAAAAATAGCTGTAAGAAGACCATACGTAAGACGAAAGAAGGTGTGCCAAATCCATGAGTGAGAGATATGTGTGCATGCTTATGAGAGAGAAAAGATGCAACTTAAGTGTAATAAGGGATCTTAATCAGGTGAACAAGGGCTCCTTTTCTGAGTAAATTTCATGGGTTTGATTCAGTAGTGTTGATGAACATTCAGCAGCTACATTTCCAGGTGTAATTCCTGATGAATGAGGGCTTATGTTTTCTCTTACATCAGTGAGCAAAATGAAAGTGACATAAACAGTGAACACCTATGTCAAGAGTTGATTTGTCTGGGAAAGGTAAACTTCTTTGCTGCACAGGGCAATAGTTTTAAACACTGCAGCACCACTTCCTCAGGCTTTCCACTACTTCCTCAGGGCTCCCGCTACTCCCTCAAGCTTCCTGCTACTTCCTCAGGCTTTTCACTATGCGGTGTAAAGAGTGCCTGTACAACCATGTAAGTTAAATGTGCTTTGCTTTTCTATGTCTAGACCAGGTGTTAGAAGAGTATAGCCCATTATCTGACTAGCTTTTTCTTCCCTATTTAAACACACACACACAAATGCAAGCATGCATGCACACACTACACATACACCCACACACTCTTGCACACACATACACACACATGCAAGCATGCATGCACACACTACACATACATTCACACACTCTTGCACACACACACACATGCAAGCATGCATGCACACACTACACATACACTCACACACTCTTGCACACACACACACACACAGAAGAAGAGGAACGTCGAGTAAAACCTAAATCATTTACTAGTTTGACCTTTATAGAAAACTTTTGTTGACCCTTAGTTTATACACCAACAAAATGATAAAGTTAGTCTTGATTTTTGAAGCACTGTGATTTCTATGGTACAAATACTTCCTCTATGGCTAGTTTGAAGCTAAAAATATAACTCCGTATAGTTGGGAATAGCGCAGTCCAGAACTGCTGGATCTTGTTCTCACCTTAAAAACACAGCAATCATTGATAAAGATTGATCAAGAGCACATACATGGGTAAGGCATGGCAAAATAATTAGGAAATAATGGGACTGGGGAAGTTAATAGCTTACTATAGCTTAATTTGTTCCGTTGAAAGTTTATATGATCTCATTTTTTATAATTGCTATTCTTAATAACTACATGGAAAATTCTTGAAGTTATAATAATTATGTCTTATAAGCAAAATTAAGATGGTCCCAGAACAGCCTACAGTGACCACAAAAGCACCTGTTTTCCTTTATTAAGTGGATGCAAAATGCTCTGTGGATGTCTGTGATGTAGGCAGGTCTTTGAAAAGATGGTCATCTTTGTTTATAATGGACAACATATTTTAAATATCCACTGATAGAATATATCAAATACTATACATTTGAATTATGGGATCTATTATGAAGTATACCCTATGTTACATTATAATGCAAAATATAATTCATCATCTAGTTCTATAGTCATCCATGAGAATAGATACCAAAAATCAAATTGTAAAAATGGAAGTGCCTGAAAGATAGCTACAGATGATATAGTTGATGTTGATTTAAGAAACAAAGAATGTGGGGGAAGCAAGGTGGCTCAGTGGTTATCATGCAAACAAGAGCATTGAACCCACATAGATGCTGGGAGAATATAACAGCTCACCAACAATTAGACTCACAAGACAGAAGCAGAGGCTCCTTAGAGCAAAGTGATTAGGGGGAATAGACTTATCAGTGTGCTCTGGGTTTGATTGGGAGGTTTTGTCTCAAAAGAATAAGGTGATAGAGGAAAACTCCAGATTAAAGGTGGGTCTTCCCGCTTCAAATGATGTAACTAAGAAAAATTCATCACAGCTGTGCCCAGCCTTTGGGGTTTTAGTTCACTCCAGATATAGTCCAGTTGATTACCAAGAATACCTATCAAAACTATCCATCAATTCTTTCTGTTCATATCCATTAAGCTGGGTTTTGGAATCATCCAGTAGTGAAATTTTAGTTTGTGAATGGAGATTTAGACAAATAAGAACTATGATATCCCTAAGAGATAACCAAAGACTTTCTTCCCCCAAGAACTTCTGATGCAACTTTTCTTCAATATGGACACTAATTCAGGATTTACCTTCTTCACGAGGACACCCTAGACACCTATGAGTTTGTACCCATCCCTGTATGCAGATGTCAGGTGACCTCCTTACCCAGTCTAATTATAGTTCCTTATGCCAATACCATCTCACGTGGAATCCCACAAGAGAGAAACAGAGTCATTTGAGTCCCAGCTGACGTACTTAAGAAAACCCCCAGCTCTGCACTTCATCAAGCTAAACAGTGCACTGAGTTGATTTATGAGATAAGGCTATTAATGCATGTAATAACTCCCACTGGAAAGAAAATTATCCACATAAACAAAGTGTTATTATGGGAATTAGGGAGAGCGCACGTGGGAAAGGTCATTAAATTAAAAAAAATCCTGGTAAATCAGTCCTTCCTAAATCACTAAATTCATACGAGGGAAGGTAATATCTTTATCTCACAGGTTTCTTTTTGGTTGTTAGTCCTTCCCTCTCAGAAGGTGACAATTTCACATGCTCGGCTACTGAATGTTTAATTTAGAGGTACTTTCTAAGATACAACTCCTGAAGTCTAATTTTTCAAAGCAGGTTCAATTAGAGACTGCCTACTAATATAGAACAGGCATTCAAGTCCCAGGAGCATCATTTTCTCTTCTACAAATGAAAGACAAATTATTTTCCTTTGCTTCATTTGACAAAAATCTGATACTCTTCACTCTTTCTCTTAATGAGGGGGAAACATAGCACACAATATATAGAGATGTACTTCAAAAAAGTGCTCAAGCTTTGGGTTAAAAAAATTAAATTCCCAGAGAGTTCTAGCATGTGTTAGAGATATTTTGTGAGTGGGGACCAGACTCCTGCCATGGAAATCGTATTGGTAAACAGCCCAATAAGATACTATTCAAGCTTGGTGTTCTGAATTCCATTACTTTATTCTTGGCAAGAATTTTGACAGCCTCGCCAGCACTACTACTGACCTACGTTCCCCCAAGAACATGAGCGAAAGAATGTACCTGTAATTTCCTTCTTAGTCATTCTTGAAATCTTCAATTACGAAACTTACAGACAATGGCATGACAAGTAATGTTCTCAAAAATTGCATCTGGAATTCATAATCTGGTACAATAGTGATAGAAAGATATGGTGAAATTTTGGTTAGGGGGCTTAACAATACCTGAATTCTTGCCTTGGCTGCACAGCTGTTTCCAGAACACCCCCAAGGAGATTTTGTACAGAAAAGCAAAGTACAAGGGATTTGACCCCAAATACCAAGGTAGAATTTAAGGAAGCTGGTTTAAGCTCAATAAACACATCCTGTAGCCAAATGACACAGCTTTGGCTGGACTGGAAGCAAATGACAAGGCTGACCTGTCTCTACAAAGCCCAGCTCCTCAGAGTGCTTGGGTTTGCAAAACTCTGCAAAGGCTTCAGGAACTAACACCAAACTGGGCATTCCCAGACATCCACAGAAAGTCAATGATTCTTCCAGTATAACAGGACAAGGCCAGTATGTCAACCAGATGGAAAAGGGATGAATGGGGGGGGGGGGGGGGGGCATTGTTATTTTGATTATACGTCTTAACCCTACAGAGAAACTCTTCATGGAAGTCAACTGTGTTCATTGTTCCCTTGCTGCTGGCAGAAGGAAGACATGGAATGATGATCAGAAGAACCAATGAACTTTTCTTCATTGTTAGGAACTGGAAGTATAAAAATCTTTCATACCCAGCACTGTGAACATTAATGTATGTTTCTTTGGCTTATACACGGGACTCACTTTCTTGACATTTTCTTTCATACTAGTCATAATTCATAACCAACTGATGAGTTTGGATCCACAACACTACTGAGCTGCAATGCATGCTAAGTCCTCCAAATCTATTTACGTTCATCCACGCTGGTGGCAGATGTTGTTGTGCTGGCTGGAATCCTTTAACCTTTGTCCCAGTACTGACATCCCAGTTTTTACTGCTTTAAGCCACATGGTTTCAGTGGAGTATCACCATCCCTAACTCACCTAACACACGTGTGTGTGTATGTGTGTGTGAGAGGGTATGAGTGTGTTGAAGGAGGGTCATTGAAACAGATCTAGCCTGTGAAAGTCCCAAGTCTAAGGACCTAGCTGAGGACATCCCCGTGGACACCTGGGATCCCATCTAGAGCCAAGTCTCTTGCCAACCCTAAAATGGCTCCCTTAATGTAGATATCTTTTCCCTGCTCCTATATTCGCCCTTCCTCCATCTCCACCCTCCCACTCCCCCAAGCTCTCCCCATTCTTTCCCTTCTCCCTTCTCTTTCCCTCTCTCCCCTTCCCCCAAACCTTCCACCCCTACCCCCACCCCCATGCTCCCAAATTTTCCCTGTGATCTTGTTTGCTTCCAGTTTTCAGAAGGATCTATATATGCTTTTCTTTGGGTTCACCTTGTTATTTGGCTTCTCTGGGCTTGTGAACTATATAGGCTTAATGTTCTCTGTTTATGGCTAGAGTCTACTAATGAGTGAGTATATACCATATTCATCTTTTTGGGTCTGGGTTACCTCACTCAGGATAGTGTTTTCTATTTCCATCCATTTGTTTGCAAAATTCAAGATGTCATTGTTTTTTACCACTGAGTAGTACTCTAATGTGTATATATTCGACATTTTCTTTATCCATTCTTCCATCGAGGGCCATCTAGGTTGTTTCCAGGTTCTGGCGATTACAAATAATGCTGTTGTGAACATAGTTGAACAAGTGCTTTTGTAGTATGATTGGGCATCTCTTGGATATATTCCCAAGAGTGGTATTGCTGGATCCTGAGGGAGGCTGATTCCCAATTTCCTGAGAAACCACCACACTGATTTCCAAAGTGGTTGCACAAGTTTGCATTCCCACCAACAATGGATGAGGGTTCCCCTTACTTCACATCCTGTCCATCATATGCTATCATTGGTGTTTTTGACTTTAGCCATTCTGACAGGTGTAAGATGGTATCTCAAAGTTGTTTTGATTTACATTTCCCTGATTGCTAAGGAGGTTGACATGACCTTAAGTGTCTTTTGGCCATTTGAACTTGTTCTGTTGAGAATTCTCTGTTCAGTTCAGTACCCCATTTTTTAATTGGGTTAACTAGAATTTTAATGTCTAGTTTCTTGAGTTCTTTATATATTTTGGAGATCAGACCTTTGTCTAATGCGGGGTTGGTGAAGATCTTCTCCCATCCAGTAGGTTGCCTTTTTGTCTTAACAACAGTGTCCTTTGCTCTACAGAAGCGTCTCAGTTTCAGGTGGTCCCATTTATTCATTGTTGCTCTTGTTGTCTGTGCTCCGGGGGTTATATGTAGGAAGTGCTCTCCTGTGCCCATGTGTTGCAGTCTACTTCCCACTTTCTCTTCTATCAGGTTCAGTGTGGTCAGATTTATATTGAGGTCTTTAATCCATTTAAACTTGAGTTTTGTGCATGGTGATAGATATGGATCTATTTTCATTCTTCTACAGGTTGACATCCAGTTACATGCCAGCACCATTTGTTGAAATGCTTTCTGTCTTCCATTGTATACTTTTAGCTCCTTTGTCTAAAATCAGGTGTTCATGGGTTTGTGGGTTATTATCCAGGTCTTAGATTCGATTCCATTGGTCAACATCTCTGTTTTTATGCCAATACCAAGCTGTTTTCATTACTGTAGCTCTGTAATAGAGTTTGAAGTCAGAGATGGTAATGCCTCCAGCAGTTCCTTTATTGTATGGGATTGTTTTGGCTATCGTGGGTTTGTTGTTTTTCCATATAAAGTTGATTATTGTACTCTCAAGGTCTGTGAAGAATTTTGTTGGGATTTCCTGAACTGGCCTTGCCCCACTATCACACTGATGATTATCTCGAATATCACCATAGAAACTTTGTTTGGCGATGGATGGAGATGAGACAGAGACCCTCATCAGAGCAAAGGACTGAGCTCCCAAGGTCCAGTTGAAGAGCAGAAGGAGGGAGAAGACAAACAAGGAAGTCAGGACCGGGAGGGGTTGGTCCACTCCCTGAGACAGGACTGGGAATGAACAAGCATGTGATCAAACCGGACTCTCTGAATGTGACTGACAATGGGGGCTGACTGAGAAGCCATTGATAAAGCCACTGGGACTTGTTTCTACTGCGTGTACTGGCTTTTTGGGACCCTAGTCTATTTAGATGCACAGCTTCCTAAGCCTGGATATAGTGGGGAGGGCCTTGGACTTCCCACAGGGCAGGGTTTCCTGCCTTTTCTTAAGGAGGGAGGAGGGAGAGTGGGGGAGTGAGCGGGAGGGGGATGGGAGGAGGAGAGGAAGTGTAAATTTTTGAATGGAAAAATAAAAAACAGAAAGCCCCAAGTCTAATGATATCTTGTAATTAAAATGAGAATAGTACATGGCCTGACCTAGCCAATCAGAAGACATTCTATTTTTTTCCTAGAAAGTCTAAAAGAAAGACTCTCTCTTTTTCGTTGGACTTCAGCCTAGATCCATCGAGTCCCATGTACTAATGGCAATCACCTTTCAACCATGAGAGGGAACCACCAAGAAAGGACAGCTCAGGAAGGCGTAGGGAAAAGCTCGGTTCTGGGGACACCATTTGGGCTCTGCACCAGGCTCCAGCTACGTTTGTTATATTTTCGGATTGCTTGATGTGCAAAAGCCAATAGACAGTTTTTGATATTTAATCAGTTTGAGTTGAATTTTTACCTTTTGCAGGAAAATAAATGATATTAATATAAATTTCACTTTTAAAAAACTGCCTAGGATAAGCCAGTGAAAACCGTTCTACAAACTCCAGCACTAGTAATAAAATTCAGAGTTAACCTTTATTAAGTACTGACTCTGGGACAGGCACCATTACAACTCAATTATAAGTCTCCGCTAATTTACACTTAGCAGCAAGTCCACCAGGTGTGCATTCTCACTTTCTCGTTTGCAGGCGAGGGGAGTATGTCTCAACCAAAAGGACAGGCAGACTGCGCAAGATCATCCAGGAGGAAGGTGACACTTGGATGCTAACCCAAGTAAGTTAAGCCCAACTGCAAAAGTCTACTAATAAGGGTCTCACTCTCTACCCCAACATGCTTCTCAAAACGTAGCCCGGCAGTGGCTGCCTTAGAGATCACACCAATGCTGTAAAAGTCAGGGGGTATTATGTAGCGTGGGTATATTTATTATCTACAAGTCAAACAGAGAATTCCTTAATTCAGAAAAAAAAAAACATTTACACACCTTCAAGTATCTGTCTGGTCAGGAATGAATACAGGTATGTGCTCTGAAATCTCTTTCCTGTGCCATGTTGATGGGGAAGGGTGTGTCTTTGTGTTTCAAACTTCGACAAGGCATGGCTAATTTACAAACTGCCCACAGTTCTGGAGGCTGGGAAATCCAAACACCAAAAGATCTGGTGTTTAGTGGGGACCCATCCTCCTGGGTGGTATCTTCTATATATGATCACAGGGTGGAAGACGCACGTGAACTTGCTCAAGCCTCTTTTGTAACAGGACTTTATAAGAGGCTAATACTATTCATGAGGATGAAGCTAACATGATTTGATTGTAGTCTAATGGCCTCACCTCTTACTAGTGTCTCCTTGGTCATTAAATTCCAAAAGGCCAACGTTGGGCAAATGCAGGTATTCACACTGCCAAAGGCTAGTACAGGTATTCACACTGTACCAAAGGCTAGTACAGGTATTCACACTGCATCAAGGTGCAAGCAAGCTATAGGGCAATGGGAAACTTGGGTTTACAGCTAGGTTACTTCCTAAGGGGTCCATTCTAAATAGTAGTGAAGAGAGCAGTGCATCCTAGCCAAAAGTGAGAGTCAAATAGTTATTTCCAGAGCCCCAATTAATCAATTTATTGGCAGCAAGTTCTCAGTCCACTTTTATAGGCTGAACTGGATCCACCCTCAAATGTATATGTTGAAGCCCGATTTCCAGTACATCATAACTTGAATGTGTATGGATATAGAGATTTCAAAGACACAATAAAGTGAAAATGAAGCCATTAGGGTCTATCCTAATCCAATTTGACTGATGTGACCTTCCACCCACCCCCACACTGAGAACCGAACCCAGGACCTTGCATTTGCTATATGAGCACTCCGTCATTGAGTGAAATCCCCTACGAATGGCTTCTTTATAAGAGAAGAAGGTCAGGACCCGGGGAGATGCCAGGTATGTATGTATCCAAAGGAAACATATGTGGGCCCGGTGGGGAGCATGACCGTCTGTGAACCAAAGAGAACAGCTTCTAAAGAAACGAAATATGTGGACACTTGATCTCGGACTTCCAGCCTTCAGGGGTATTAAAAAAATAGCTATCTGTTGTTGAAGCCAACCCACATCTTCTAGTGCTTTGACAGCTCTAGCAAACCAGGACTCTCCCTAACTTAGAGATGAGTATAAAGAACAACAACAGAACAGCCTACTTCAGAGATGGAAGCTATGCATGCACTTTTGTAGGGCTTTCTAAAATTCAGGCCGAATGCTATCATTCCCAGCTAGGCATGAACCTAGAATGCCAACTTGAATGTCTGGGTGAAAGCGAAGTTGCAGGATCAGGCCAATGGACAGGGTTGGAGGGCATAGGCATCAGATTCCCAGGGTAAAATATTGACTCTGTTGCTTACTAGCTTAGTGTCTTTAACCACTCAGCATGAGTTTCTTCACTATGAGACTCCCTTCATCATACATATAGCAATGATTAAATTAAAAGTGCTAATATGTGAGATATATTTAGCAGTTCTAAAACCCTGGGAAGTATTCCCTAAATGGGAGCTGATTGACTGCTGAGTCTAGAGGGCTGGGGCTTGCCTGGGATGCACCTGAACCTTGGTGCCTCAATGCACTGTATACTTAATGCACTGACTATTCCTAGTTGCTAGGGCCTAGCACTTGGCCTTCTGCCTGCACTGCTGGATATGAACTTCCACAGTGGTCTGTGCTGGCCAGGAAGAAGTTCAAGGCATGAAGCTGAGGTAGTCTGGTCTAAAATGGTCTACTCCACTTCTCCTCGAACACACATAAAATCTACTCATAGGGTCGTTTTGGCACAAAAAGGGACATTGTGAGGCCTAAGCTCCAGCATTCTGTTTAGTGCCCCCTTCAAAGCACTCTGACCCACTAAGGCTCCCTTGTATATTGGTGGGAAAAAACTCCAGATGAGGAAATACCAGGGATAGCATGGAAGAAAAGGCTTATCATATTGATATTAAACATTGTTTGCCTTAAAAAAAAATAAGTTCTGAGTAGTCAAAAACAGACTAAAGAACAAAAAATGAAGGCAATGCATCAGATATAACCCAGATCATCACTGCAATGGTCTTACTTACAATGCACTTAGAAGAAACTTGTAAGATACTTTTAGCCAACTAAGATTCTAGGGGCAGGAGGGGAGCTGGAAAGATGGCTCAGCAGTCAAGAGAACTTGTTGCTTTTGTAGAGGACAGTTCCCAGCATCCAAACTCACAACCACCTATAACTTCAGTTCCAGGGAATCTGATGCTCTTTCTGACTTCTGCAGGAACTAGACATGAACTTGGTGCACATACATACCTTCATACATACAGACAGAAGGTCACATGTAAAAAAATAAATCTTTTAAAAATAGATCTTAGGAGTGGATTTTCTTAAGGTAAGCTAGACTTCACACTTCTTGGGATTCAGTCACATTAATGAGAATTTTAACTGCCTGCATCAAGATGGCTTTGTTTACTGTCTGTGCTAAATGCAACACTCCTTTACAATGACAAGCCTTGAGAACCACTTACTCTGCTAGGACAAATATTGTTTCAGTCCACGGAGCCTTCATGGCAAACTGTACTGAAGAATAACCATTTCCACAACCACAGAGAATGGGGAAACGATGAATGTCATTTCCTGTTTAGGTGTCTGGAGCAAGCCAGATGGGAGACTCACAATGTCAGACCATCTCTGCTATTGTACTTGGTCAAGTGTTTACTGTGTGCATCTCAGGGGAGGATGGCCTGAGGTAGGCGAGGAAGGAAGAGGCAGAAACATGGAAGATTCAGGAAAATGACTGCAGATGTTAAAATAGAAGGGGAAGGCAAGGAAAGGAATTGGAAGACAACAGCTACGAAGGAAAGCCTCCATGGGAGAGAACTGGAGCTGTAAACAGCGCCTCTGGGATTTACTTACCTGGTCAGGTGACATAAACATGGTGAGATGGTAGCAATTGAAATGTGCTTTCCAGCATTGTCAGAACAGCTGACAGGGAGCTACAATATAGGACACAGTTATTTAGCAACTACCAAGCCATCAAGGAACACCCAAAGAGATCTGTTGAATTCCCATAAAAATGAGAAAGCATGTCTAGCGTTTTTGCTTACAACAATAGTACTGTGGTTTGGTTTTTTTTTTTTTTTTCATTTTGAAAACTGCAGGACAGAAAGGGGCAACTTACTCAGAAGGGAAAAAAATACCTTAAGACATATTTTAAAACAGAGTGCCATAAACCGTAAAAACAGAGGTTGCAAATTCACATCTCTGGGCTGAATCTCTTCTGAAATGTTTATCTTGAGCCACCGTTTGGTAAGGGAAGTTCTTGTTATTAGGGCAGTCTCATGGGCAGGCGGGGAATGGGGCAGGTCATTCTCACTCTGAGGGGCTCTGCTCTCCCCTGATGGGGAGGGAGGCTAGCTCTGACACCCGCTGCTCCTCACTTCATAATGGGGTAACTTACTCTGTTAACAGTCTCAGAGCACCACGCTGCCTCTCTTTCTCTCTCACCCTTTCTTCACTTACAGGGCAGTCATGAACACCCAGGCTTTCTTCTGCAAGTGGGAATTAGAAAATACACTTGGCTGCACATCCCAGCCTTCTTGTGCAATCAGCTTTGTCAGTAATAATGATGACATCTTCATCCCCATCTGTCCTGCTCCTGTGGCATTTCTCAACGGGTAATGAATGACAGAGGAGAAAGAGAGGGGGTAATTACCTGGCTCCTGACGACTCCAAGAGGTTTTTTTTTTTTTTTTAAACTGAGTAAAAATACAAAAACAAAATAGAAAAACCCAGGAGTTTTAAACACTGGAAATTTTTATTTTAAAATATCTATTTTCTGGCTTTCAGGAGATGCAAGACCCTGCGGCAGTCCCATGATGATACCTACATACTGCACTAGGCAGAGATGAACAAAGAATATGAGTTTTTGATAGGTCATGAAAGATTCAATTTGTCATCGTCTCCCCCACCTCCACTCCTTATTCTCCTGTCCAATCATTTAATTCAGCCATCTTTCTCTGTCGTTTAAGTTTGAAGTTTCTTCCATAGTCATATAAAGATCCTACTTTAGAAAAGTGATTTTTTTTTTCTACAAGCCAGTGGAATCCTGACCATCAGGATGGAATCATAAGAAAACCTTTAGAAAAACCATTGAAATGAAGGTAGAACCTAAGTCCATAAGTCTGCTTGCAAAGCCGTTGTGATAGTATTCTGGCTCCTGACTTAGCAGCACCGTGGACTGCTATGGTTTACTTCTTCCCCGACACTCCCAACACAGCAGACATCTAAATCGACATTTCCCCTACCTTTAGGTAAGACAGACCCTACCAGACCAGACAAAACCTACTTAAGCCTAATAAAAAGAAATTCTCCCTTCTACCATGTATGGTTTGCGTGTCCCTCTGGCAAGAACAATATCGAGGGTTGGAGAGTTATTGAACTGCTTCAAGCAAAGCACTTGTCAAAAGATCCAGGCAGGAAAAGACTGTTTCATCTGAACTAGAGCACTTGGAGGACACCCCATGGCCCTTTGTCACTTAGATCGTGGAGACAGAGACTCAGTTTTCACAACCAAAACAGCTAGCGCTGGACCAGCCGTGCCTCTCCAAAACAGAATATTGTTGTTATCACTGTAGATCAAATTACCTTTAACACAATCAATAGTGAAGAAGAAAAAGACATTAATTTCATTATCTCCAAATGACTTAATCACATTACAGAGGTATAGCCAAGGTCAAACTTTCCCCCAGTTTTCACACTTTAAGGTCGTCAAATGACTGGCCCATCAGACAGCTGTCTGGCCCGACGGCAACACCTGGTTTCGGGTTTCTATTTGATTGATAGAGAGCTTGGAAGTATTTTTGCCCTTACGATCCAGAGGAGTTATAGGTTAAGAATCTAATCTTATTAATTATGTTTCTTCTCTTTTTTAGGGGGTTCTTGCTTTGTTTATGTTGAAAACCTAGCTGCTGCCTTCTTTACACATCCTGGAGGGACGGCTCCTAGAGGAAGCTCAGGTCCCACCCCGCCTGTCTTCCTGGGGCAGTTCTCTCTGAGACTGTTAGCAGAATAAATTGCTCGGTTATGAACGTGAGAACCAATGGACCGCAGAGCTGACTTCTCTCTCGCTCTCACTCTTGCTCCCATCCCGTCTTTGGAAAAATGAAGCCTCTCCAGGCTGACCCGTGGAAGATTTCTGACAAGGCTCCCCTCTGAAGCTGCCCCCAAACTAGACTTGGAATCCTGGCCACCACGATATCATTGACTTCAGAAAGTAAACATAGAGTAAATACAAGTCCAGATTTCAATCAGGGAACTTAAGAAAAGGCTCCAGACACAAGCCTTTGGCTCTGCTTCTTGCTGTGAGTCAGAGGCAGGAGGTTCCCATTAAGGTGTATGTGAACTGTGTATTACTCCACACTGAAGTTGATCTGTAATGCAATGCTGTCAAGCAGCCAAGTTCTTCCAGCCATCTTGTAGGCCCATATTCAAAACATATCAGTATCTCATTAGCCCTTTTCATTTGTAAAAAGCTTCACAGTTTACTCAGCCAGCCATAGTTGGAGATATTTTGTTTTAGAGTAAAACCCGTTTTAAATAAGTGTGTTTCTCCTATTGTATTAGAACCTATCAAGTTGTCATATTCATCTGGAAGGAGTTGCTATAGAAAAAAATAAAAAACACTAAATGCACAGAATTATGCATGGGACACGCTTTGCTACAGAGCAAAGTACTGCAGGAGGCATGTGTAGAGATTTTTTTTTTTCTATAACTCCCTTAAGCCAAGCCATTGAGCAGGAGAGACCGTATTCAAATAAGCTCAAGTCGGGCAAGTGTGGTCAGGGGTGGCAGTGAATCTTCAGACCCTTTCCCTTCCCCCTGGCTTCTCCCTTCTAAGTGAGTCCCTGAAGAATCTTAGGCAAATATATTTTGAAAAAGGACAGAATCTCAAAAGGTTTAATAGTTGAAGAGTTGACTGTGGATCCCCCCTCCCACATCTCCTTCTTATTCTTCAAAGGCCACTTCTTCAGATGATAACTTGTGAAGACGTCCCCCGTCATTAGGTCATCTCTCACCCTGGTGTGTCACCATCTTCAAAGATGAATGTCCTGGAAAGAGGATGAAACACATTGAGGTTCAGACGCTCCCATGGACTAATGGCTCGCATCATCGCAAGAAGGCATCGTTCTCTTTTCTTTCCTGTCCTGGCGCTCTGTGCTGAAAGGACAATGCTTATTTCATTGACTCCAGAGGCGAGAGATTGAGAGGCAGGGCTGAGAACAATTGGAACCAGGACATACAAAATGCATGTTTCTGACGGAGAAATAAAACAGATGAACAAACACACAGAAAAAGAAACTCATCATGCAGAATGAAGAATTAACCCTGCTCTATTTAAAAAAAAAAAATCCACGAGTGTATTATTACATACAGTATCAAAAGCCAAGCTGTGGAATCAGCCTTGGTGTCCATCCTCAGGGGCACGGGCAGATAAAACGGGCTGTGTGCACACAATGGAGTACTATTTAGTCATAAAGAGGAATGAAATCAAGTCACTTGCAGAAAAATCGATGGAACTAAAGATCATCATGTTGAGCAAAATAAAGCAAGCACGCAGCGACAAGGATCACATGAGCTTCTCATTTGTAGAATCTTTAATAAAAAGGTCTGCGAGCAGAAGAGCGACCAGTAGAGAAGAAAAGGGGGACAGGAAAGTAGAGGGGAGGGCATGCGCGCTTGGGGACACTCACAAAGCCCGGTGAACACATTTGTGAACATGGTAGAGACGCAGCTTGTTCTGCACAATTAATGGCAGTTAATGACGTAAAATTGAAATCATGATTATTGAGAAGCCTTCGGAAAATTCTGTGCTCTCCATGGTCACTGAGAAAAACAAAATGGCACTGACTTTAAGAAGAAAACATTCTGCACTAAGTGAGGCCTCTCCGGGAAAGTGTCTTTAATTTTCAAATGGGTCTTTAAAGTTTAAACACGGGAGGCTGGAGAGACGGCTCAGTGGATAAAGGCCCTTGCTACCATCCTAAAGACCTGAGCTCCATCCTCGATACTCTTGTGGTAGAAGGGTAGAGGCTAAAAGGGCGAAGATCTTGGCACTGACATCCCAAGGGCCTACACGAGAGCTTGTAACAGGGTAGAGAACACAGAATGAGAAGAAATCACACAAAAAGAGCTTGCTTTATAACAAAGTCAATCTGCGCTAACTGACCCACTCCCGATAATGGCGGTGATGCGTCCAGAACAATCCAGCCCTGGTGACCAGCTCACCTCTGAACACTGTGACAATGGCAGTTCAGTTTCAGCATGAATCTGGAAGGGGCATTCAAACCACAGCACTATTCTATGTATGTTATTTTCTTCCCACGGTCTTTTGCCGTAGTTCGAGTCCAGTAAGTTCAATGTATGCCTGATGTAGACTCACTTCTTCTTGTTCCTCATTTTGATAGTTCCTTATCCCAATGCCCCGATTGCAGCATGCAATTAATGGAGATACTGAGTGATCCGTGTGCCTTTGGACATGGGTGGGATTTTCTCTGTTAGCCCTTTTAATAGCCAGTGAGAACAAAGTTAGAGAAAATGGATGGGGACCTAGAGTAAACTGGACTGCAGTTCATTGACACTGCACATGCACCAGCCAAGCTGTTTCGGGGATTTCCATCCCTGGCTGGGTCTGACTTCAAATGTGCCATCGGAAGCTGGTACTGAGGCTAGACATATGCTTGCATAGCTTAAGAGTGACATCCAGTGGTTTGCTGAGGCAGGCAGTCATAGAAAACAGTTTAACATCATCGAACTGGGCTTAGTTTGGGTTATCATCACACCCACAAACTCCTAAGTTTGTTCAAATGATGCTCTTGACAGCCTCGTTTCTTCATCAGCATGTGCTCTGTCCCAAACCCCTCCATGGTTGCTGCACCTAGCGACTTTGGGCCCCCACCTGTACATTCTACTCCAAACAATAGAAAGGTTTTCTATACTCTAATGATCATTAAAGCTGAGGAATTCCTATTTAAACATGTCCCCAGTTTAGTCCAGTACGACGACGTGGTGTGAGATTCAGTCTGAACTAGTTTGAGGGAAATACTGCCCTTAGGTGAGTTTTGTAGAGAGACTCTCCCAGTTACCATCTTATGCATCTGAAGAATTGGGCATGCACATGATTAAAATCAGATGCATTATGGGTAGAAATGTGTATGGTAGAAAATTCTTTATGGCCTAACCTGCCAATAAAAACAGAGAACCACCTTCTCTATGTCCCTTAGTACCCACCCAAGCTCCTCCTATTCTTTTTTTTTACTTAAATATTTTATATTTATGTAAGATTAGATATAATCTCATATGAAGATTTCTTTTATTTATTAAAATTTCCGCCTCCTCCCCTCCCCTCCCTCTCCAGTCCTAAGAGAAGTCAGGGTGCCCTGCCCTGTGGGAAGCCCAAGGCCCTCCTCCATCCATCCAGGTCTAGGAAGGTGTGCATCCAAATAGACTAGGCTCCCAAAAAGCCAGTACATGCAGTAGAATCAAAACCCGGTGTCATTATCATTGGCTTCTCAGTCCGCCCTCATTGTCAGCCACATTCAGAGAGTCTGGTCTGATCACATGCTTGTTCAGTCCCAATCCAGCTGGCTTTGGTGAGTTCCCATTAGATCAGTCACACCGTCTCCGTGGATGGGTCCTGATGTCCTTGCTCATTTCCTCCTATTCTTGAAGCCCATAACACGAAGCTCCAAATAGTAACTGGGGTACCTAAGAATCTCCACTCTCCTGGCCCATTGCTCTCTTGCAGGATATTCAGACCTATCCTATAGCATTTCTTTGAGTCATGTTTTCTAGACACATTTCCAATGTGTGAGGGCTTTTTGTTTTAACTTCTTGAATAAGAAGCCTCCAACTTCAATACATCAGACTCTGACCACAACCTTAACGGCATAACTTCTAACTTAATCGCATCTTTATTGTATCTGGAAATCTAATCACTTCCCATCTGTCAACACAATAGAGCAGGACATAGTATATGGAACCGGAAGCACAAAACCACCACATTTACTCTGGGAGATTACCGGAGTAGTGCTGCCTCGTTGTTGGAGACCTCAGAGTCAAGTGCATTTGTCCATTTTTCTCTTTGAAAAAAAAAAAAACCTGTCCTCATGCTGGTGATATCTGCTAAGGGCATGAACTGGTGGGCATAGAGGGGAAATGGAAGGCAGCTGTGCACACCACTGCATCATCAATGCCTTTGCAGAAGGGAAGTCAGAT
Organism: Microtus oregoni; assembly: GCF_018167655.1. NCBI lineage: Eukaryota > Metazoa > Chordata > Mammalia > Rodentia > Cricetidae > Microtus > Microtus oregoni. Next base: position 13,498,325 of record NW_024543086.1, read on the forward strand.
ACATAGCGCAAGTCTAGAAGTAGCCAACTCTAGGCCTGGCTCTCAAGACCAGAAGTTCAACTATGTATGACTCAAGTGTATGTCGAAAAATCAGCCTAGGTACAAGCTTGAATTAATTTATGAGTGCTCATCTAAGAAGAGAGCTGATCTGTCTGTGTAGGGTCCCATGTAGAACAATACTTAGAGTTAAGAGAGTCCTTGCATATGGTCCCAGGAGATCCAGCTACTCTCCAAAGATTCCCAGAGAGCAGCTAAGGCAAGGAAGCCCACGAGCTGTGAAATGCCAGCCAGCAACTAAACTGCCTCAGGTTCGGGCTGGTGCAGCATTCAACAGCGTGCTTCAGAAAGCTCAAGGTGATTGCCACAGATACACTGGGGAATCAGTTTCATTCTATTATAGACACTGTCTGAGAATCAAATAATTAAATAACCAGTTCCATGTGTGTTTCAAATCCCCCCATTCCCTTCTCTCAAACATAAGGATCAAGCCAATAACTCTCTAACATCTCGTACTTATGTCGACTAGGAAATCCTCCCAATCTTGTTTAGAAAGATCTTAGCCTGCAAAAATGTAGTCAGAATTCACAGTTATTTGAATATGTTCTCTGGCATGAAGGAATTCCAAGACAAGCTTCTTTCCCATTTACTCATTCTTCCCAGAAGCAAGTCAGCAAGGGTGCGTTTATTTGTAAACACAGAGCAATTTCTGCACAGAAACTCTTGGGGTGGATACAGTTAGAATTGTTGGGACACCTCTATGACTCCTTAACTAGAGAACAAGATACTAATTCTGAGGGGTGGTATGATTAATACGGCCCCCAGTGTCAAGATACGGCCAGAGGAGACTTGTTTTGGCTTCCTTCTGTATAAGCAAATCCCACAAGGCAGGGGGAATGGATCTTCTACGGAGTCTGCAACAAGACAGTTTCGACAAAGTTTGTTTACCTAGTACATCAAAGTGATAGGTGGGGGTTAGCCTCTCCTATGGACATTTCCATGCATGTTTTAGAACATATGAAAACTGTAAGGGAGAGCTATAACATCCATATATACTTAGAATGTTAAAACACTCTTGTCAACGAGGATACGGAATGAGGGTTGTGGTCACACCTTCTAACAGGACATTACTTCATTTCTAGGGAGAATGGGAAATTTCAGAAATCAAAGGGAAATAATTTCCTATGTTCAGACTAGCAAAGCTTTAATATCAGTGGATAAGATGATGTCAGAAACAGAAATAGAAATGACAAAACACACAACTTTCAATTTTGTTTTCATAACTTAGCCATGACTGACTGACCAAGGCAAGGTGAGGCACATATTGCAATTCAAGTAGAACCTTATTCAACAGCATTTTGTCTAGAGCTGTTTTCCCCCAAACATGCTCTTGTTTCCAAGACATATTTTAATAGGAAACAGATTATGTCTTGGTCTAATCTGTCAGTGCAAGATTTCTCCTTTCTCTGTTCCTTCTCTAGTTTCTCACGCAGGAGCAGCCTGCTTTGTGTGTTTTGTTTACTTAACCTTGAGCATTTTTCCAACAAAAGGGAGGCTACAAAAGATTAAAGAAACCTTGAGAACTCTCTAGCACGTGAAAGGCCTTCGTGGCTTATTCCCTGTGATGGCAGCCTTGGTGATAAGCAAGAGAGTGTTTTCAGGGGACCCTTCCTGTCCCATCAGCTCCCCGCCCCCAAAGTCCCCTGCAAAGGTTCACTGTAATTCACTTCCTCTCTTCAACCTGGAGGGCCTGTCCTCCATACTGCTTTGTCTCACAGGAAGAATTTCCAGGGAGAGCGTTGACAAAGGAGGTCAAAGTTAACTTTCAAGAATCAACTTTCACCCAGTGATAAGACTTTTGAATCGATTCCTTTCTTCAGGCAAGGTGAGAAAGACCATTACTTAAACATGTAATTGAGAGTTAAAAATGAAAAAAACAATTAACTGAGGAAATTGCATGGTGTGTGTATATACATGTATATACACAGAGAGACAACCCCAGACATACCCAGATAGACAGACACACTATACACACATACACACACACACACACACACACACACACATGCATATGCATATATGAGGCTTTGAGACTTATAACAACCTCTTCCTCAAACACCCGATTTATATTTTCTACTGCTAGCTTACTTAGGGTACAAAGAACAAAATGCAATATAAAACATTTATTAAAGACTCAGTGGAGAAAAGATTATATTGAAGTATAATAGTTTCCAGGAAAGCAGAATTTAATTCTTGGGCAAGCACAGGCTAGAAGCTCAAATTCTGCCTTTCTGAAAATTATTACAGGGTCAGAGCTTCATAAAAGTGTTCTCATTTGCATATCCAAACGAAGATCTCTCGTATAACTCCCAAGAAAGAGAAGGGTTCATATTAAGTATGATTTCATATTCTTGTAACATGGGCCCTGCTCACTCCCATGCCTAGGGCACTCAAATATGAATCCCTGCTTGTATTTTCAATAAATCAAGCCAGAAGTATTTGACTGCTCAGAAACTTTCGATTTCTGTGTTCAATTACGGCGCCCATCTAAATGCAATGGTTAACACAGACATGTATGACCTTGAACCAATGGTATTTGTGTTGAGCATGGATCAAAGGCGACCGTGTGTAGTGGAGGAGAGAAATGCAGCAAGATTTATCAAAGTGAGTTCATATTTTTATGAGAAGGAGAATGGAGGCTAATGACACATTCCTATAGCTATAACAAGGCAGAGATCAATTTGGATTTTTAGGAGCACAAGACCGAGCATGACAGGAGCACTATTGAATGTCTGAAGGGTCCAGTGCAGCTGAGGGCTATCAGGAGATGGCACTTGGGTCCCTACTCATAATTGCCTTCACCTTGTGTATATGCTGTCTACATTACTATAAGACAGGTAAAATGCAAATGTAATGAATAGTTATTAGGGCTAGAGCAATGTGTGGCCTAACATCTAAAAGATCAGGGAGGGGCTTTGGACAGTGTGTGGAATAAAGGGTGAGATCATGGTATGGTAAGATCACCCTGGCTGGCTTTTGAGTTCCACAGTTCAACCTGCCACAGTGTGTTCTAAATTTCATCATGAGGAAGCCACATAACTAACTAATACAACAAGCATCCTTCTGCTTAAACTGTCACAACTCCAAGTGTATTGGACTCTTGACCCAGAGATTCATTTTTAGGCCTCCACTCTACCTAAACATTTGCACACAGAAAGAAGCAAGTAAACAAAGTTTTCTGATGTAATATTGTTTATAATAAAGATATTGGAGCTCCTTGATGTCAGGGCCCACAAATGTGAGTCCTGTTCCACCTTGACTAAAAGTCAGAGAGTTTGAGCTTATTCTTGCTCTCTCAAAGTTGCTGACAACAGGTATGTCTACAAACAAGAAATCCTGACATAGGGTGTGGTTAATTAGTATTTTGAGTATAAAGGTAGACCCGCTCCACCTTAACCAAAGATTGGAGAATTCAGGTCTATTCCTGCTCCCTCACGAAGATCAGCAGAAAGTTCCAGGGAGTGGCTGCCTGCAGTAGTCTAAAGGTGTAGGCATTACATGTCCTGTTGAAACTACAGAGTGCTTGATTGAGAATGCTCTGTTTATTCCTTACATCATGTTAATGAAGTCTGTTGCCTCTCTCCTCCTATTTTGGAGTGAAGTACATAAGCATGTAGAAATAAACGTGGGTGATTTCAGTATTCATTGAATTTTCCTCCCTGTGCTGTTATGTGTTTCTATCCATTATTTCTCTCATATCTCTGTTCCTTTTGCTTAATAATTCTAGTCTTCATGCTCCTACCCTGGAATGTGTGAATCCCTCCAAGGCTGGACCCCAACAGATGTCAAGCCAACGTGTGGCTTATGATACATTAACTATATATAAATAAAGGAATATTAAAGTATGTTATACTTGAGGCTAGGAAGGTGGCTTGGTTGGCAAAAATACTAGTTGCAGTAGCCTGAGATATGGGCTCAAATTCCCAGCATCTATGTCAAATTTGCTTGTGTCTGTGAGAGACTATACTCTAGCACTCAGGGGTGGAGGAGACATGCAGACACCAGAAGCTTACTTGCCAGACAGCCTCACTCCCATTCAGTGAGAAACCCTTTCTTTCTTAAAGGAACAAAGAGAGAGCAATAGAGAAAGACACATGTACACCCACACAGCCATGTGCGTATTACACCACACACACACACACACACACACACACACACACACCAACAGAAAATAAAACGAAAAGAAAAGAATGTGGTATGCTTATACTAGCAACAAACTATATAGTGGTTGAAAGAAAGTCATCAGAATTACAGTTAATGCTTACTAGTAATTTAGACTTGCCCAAATCATCTCTCTAGTGATTCAGCTTCCTGCAAATGTTAAATGATAGCCAAATGCCCTTCTTTATAGAGCTATTACAAAAATTACAGAAGGTGCCCTCCATAAAGGACCAGGATATTGCCACATGCTACACACTGAATTTGCACTGTCATGGTTGCTATTTTAGTCACACTGCTGTGTAGTATTTTAAAAGATTAGAGTTCATTTGCAGTTCTTCATGAAAAGAGCTCTCCAAAACACACTGTGCGACCAGAGAATGACTGCAGGAGAGTGTATAAGGATGTGTCTCAGTCAGAGTTCTAGTGCTGTGGAGAGACACCATAACCACGGCAGCTCTTAGAAAAGAAAGACTTTAATTGGAGTTTACCTATAATTTCAGACATTTAGTCTATTATTGTCCTGGCTGGGAGCAAGAGGCGTGCAGGCAGACATGGTGTGGAGAGAGAGCTGAGAGTTCTACACCTAGATCTGCAGGCAGCAGGAAGAGAGAGAAAGTCACTGGGCCTGACTTGGGATTCTGAATCCCAAAGCCCACACCCCATGGCGCACTTCCTCCAACAAGGTCACACCTCCTAATCCCTGTCACGTAGCACCATTCTCTATTGGGCAAGCTTTCAAATAGGAGCCAATGGAGGCCATTCCTATTCAAACCACTACAGCATGATATTAATTTTTAAGTGCACTCAGGCAAACTTGCATCTGTATAAATGCATAGTAGCAAGGATAGGTGATATCAAGGGTTATCCCCAGAGAAGGGAGTGGAAGAGCTGGAAGGAAGTCTTTCCTCCTTCCTTCCTTCCTTCCTTCCTTCTTTCTTTCTTCCTTCTTCCATCCACTTTGGCACTTGGAGATTTGCTCTAGGAGTATAGAATGGCACACCGATGATAAACTTTTAAAAAAAAATACCTTTGGAAATACCATACATAGACAAATAAAGAAGAATAACTAAGTTAGCCTGGACAGGTGAATGTTTACAATGCTGCAGCCAGGTGAGCGTCCAAGGAAAACGGAGAGTGGGGTTTTCAATCTGTGTTCAAGGGTCCAGAGTGTGTTCTGCATGGGGATGAATCAAGCTATGTGTCTACTGTAGAAGCTTAAAAGGGTCTCACTCAGGGCCATGCCATACATGAACCTTAGACCTGGCCATGGTCCTAACACTCGAATGAAAATATGACCATGGCCAAAGAGCCTGCTTATTAGTAGAAAGTACGGCGTAAGTCCAGAGTCCTGAAATGTCCCATCTAGACTTCTTTCTCCCCATCTCCTTCTTAAATTTCAAAACGAGCAATAATTTAATCAGTTAAAGTCTATCGTGTTCCCTTAAGTGCAAACTAAACAAAAGTCCCATGTCTTCCCAGCTGTTCACTTTTCCCTTTGGTAATATCTCCTGAGAAAAATAAAAACAAACAAACAAAAGTCAGAGAGCCACCCACAAGGCTTGATGATAGGCTTTGAATTGTCTAAGGATCTTATGGGGATTTATCCTTTCTTTCATAAGTATCGCTTTAGCATCATTATTGGTAGAGTTAACTTTGGCTAGAAATGCAATATGTCATATGTCAATAGGAAAACACCCACAAGAGAGAGAAAGCACAAGCAAATATGTTAACAATTGGTATATATTGGTAAAGTATAAATAGGTTTCCACTGTACTATCTTATTCTTCACATTTTTCTTATTTTTTTCAAAAGAAAAGCAGAAAAGTAGGCAGAAGAAATTACTAATGAAGAATCCAAAAACAATACTGAGTTCCCAACATAAAACAGAGGAACTGGAGTAAACAAATAGGGTTTGAAAACAAACGTCAGTACACCATTGACCAAGAAAACACTTAGTTGTGGCAAAATGAAGGTATTTTTCTACAACCAGACACTGAAATAATTTTTCAGAAGCAGAGAACAATACAATACAGCAAGTCTCTTAAGGAAATTTATACCAGATCGAATGACGCTCAGATATCCAGGAGGTAAGACAGAGCCATGGCCAACTTGAAAATATACTGTGCGTGTGTGTGTGTGCGTGTGTGTGTTTGTGTGTGTGTGTGCACGTGCACGCACGCCTAAGATAATAACAGAAATTTACATTTACTGTGGTTTTAAATTATGTAAACTTAGAATCTCTCATCTGATCTAGTAACTTTTTTCTCTCTTGTTTCATCTTTTAGATTAAGTATTTTTAATTATATTTAGTATTATTTTATTATAAATAAATATTACTTTATTATATATTATATTACATATAATATATAGAATATTATATATTTCTCTTCTTGCCTCTCTTATTATCAAACATTCTAAATCCAAAATGACTTTCCTGGAAATTACAGTATTCTTAACGTGTTTTAATCTGATGTGAATGTGTAGTTTGACATATTCTCGAACAAGCAAAGGCTGTGAGAATGCTTGGGTCTACTTACCTCTCTCTTCCTTGTTCTTTGGGACTCCAGTGGTGAGATACACACCCCACTGGATGCTCTCCTGCTGAGTTATTTTTTCTCTTATTGTTTTCCAGGGACTCTAAAAATACTACATTTTCACATTTTCTTTTTATTCTGTCCACTATCAGTGATATATTGTAAACATTTTTATCCAATCCATACTTCTCTTTTAAGAACAGTTTTATTGAGATATAATGACATATGGTGAACTACACACAATAAGGGCAGTTTGATGACTTTTGACAGGCTTAGGCAACATCAAACCATCATCACAGATACCCAACACATGGGAAAATTTCTTTGTGTTCTCCTCCTGCCTCACCCTCTTAACTTCCCAAGCCCATCCTCAAGCACCCACTGGTATGCTTTCAATCACTGGAGATGGCTCTGTTCTTCTAGAATGTTACACAAAAGGAATGTACAATATGTACTCATTTTTGCCTGGCTGTTTTACTTGGCAAAATTATTTTGAGATTCAGTCATGCTGTTGCTTCATTCCTTTTTATTGTTCTGCTAAATTGAATCAGATTGCATACACATTGTAAAACTGGCTTATCTGCTCATGTGTTGACGGACATTTTGACTGCTAGCATTTGCTATTAACAGTCTTCTTAATTTTAGCCACTCTAGTGGCTGCAGAGTGCTATCTCAGTGTACTTTTCTTGTATGCCTTTTCGTGTACTTACTGGCTAAATTTGTCTGCATCTTTTGCTCATTTTAAATTTGGCTGTTTGCATTCCTAGTATGAACCACAAGAGTTCTTTGTTTATTTTGGATGTAAGTCCTTGTCATATACATGTTTGGAGAACTTTTTTACAGCCTGTTATATCTCTCAAAGAAGATTTGGGTGGGGGCAGGGTTTGCAAAACTGGCTCAGTGGTTAAGAGTGCTTGCAGCCCTTCCAAGAGGCCCTGAATTTGATTCCCAGAACCTACAGAGTCGTTCATAAACTGCCTGTACCTCCAGATCCAGGGTACCTGGTGCCCTCTGCTGGCCTCCATAGGCACTTGCACTCATGCCTATGTACACACACACACACACACACACACACACACACACAATGGAAAACAATAATCCTTAAAAAAGAGAAATAAAAGGGCTTTTCATTTTCTGTACATCTTAGCAAGAACTCATGCTCTGAGAGTTGGCTGAGCTAGTCTCAGACTCTGAGTTAGTTAATTGTCTATGTTGTTATATAAACAAGGATAATTAGTCGTTTGTGTTTCTACCAGTGAAAGATGCACAGAATACCTTCCCTGTCTTAAATAAAAGACTGTTAACAAACACCATAAAATCCCCAAGATCATGGTTATAAAGCCTGCTGGCTTTCTAATGGAAGCCCCTCAGAAGCAACAGAACTGGCATCTGCAAACTCTGCAACTGACTTACGGTTAAGAAGCTATGAGTTCTAATTAGTAAACTTAATTCATTGTCAAAATACCAGTTTCAGAAGAATACCACTAAGAGAACGCACACTGAATTCAATACGGCTACTGGTTCTCCCAGCCACGCAAGGTCTGTGGGAGAACATGAAAATCTCAACCGCAGCTATCATTGATTCTCACTGAAAAAAAAAAAGTTCCCCTAAATGCCAATCCCAAGTACTTTCTGTGCTTTTGTGCAAGCGTACATAGTAGGAGAGGAGAGGAGAGGAGGGAGAGAGAGAGAGAGAGAGAGAGAGAGAGAGAGAGAATGAGGTAACGAGAAAGAATGCTGTGATCGAGGACCAGATCTGCATGGTAAAAAGAGAGAACACTTGGGAGATACTTCCAAGAACTCCCCAAGGAGCACCTCTACTAAACTGGAGATACCAGTCCATTTTTATAGAAAATACAGAAAACATCACGTTACCTGCACCGTGTTCCCTTTTACAAGTACTCACTGCTTGCAGGGCAGGCATCTGAAAGCAAAAACTGCAATAGTGACGAAAAGCTTGATTTCTTAGCGTCTGAACTTTAAAAGCCAAGAACATTGCCTGAAGAATAAAACAAGATTTCCCTCCCCTCCCCCCCTGGACTCCGACAACACTGTTTTCTTAGGTGACAGTCTCAATTAAAGAATGGTTCAGATCCATGACTACTAAACATAGTAGCGCTCCCAGATTTGGTTCTAAACAAGGAAGTTGTGGGAACAAACAGCTTGGAGTTTTTTGTTTTGTTTTACATACACGTGTATAGCACTAGCTTCTTACCCAATTCTCTAGTGGCTGCCAAAGAACCCTGGTGTACAGGAAAGAGGTAGGAATGCACTATGGTGCACACCTGCAGTCCCTGCCACAGCAGCTTGGATGTCTGAGACATGAGGATGACTGGAACTCAGCAATTCAGGGCCAACCCAGGCAAAATAGCGTAGTAAAAAGGAAAAAAGCTCATCAAAATCACAGGTCTGGTGGCTGGCAGCCCCTCTCAGCAAGGTTCAAGATGCTGGTGAGGACTTCTGACTGCTTCGTGTTTCAGAGAAGCAGACATGTGCAGGAGAGACCCAGACCACACAGTGGGATCTCACTTTAACAGACCCCTCTCATGATAAGGAGGACAATCTCAGATGAACCCACTGCCAGGAGGCAGGCATGAACTCCTTCCTAGAGTGATGAGCTCATAACCCCAAACACTTGGGAAAGGACCTGCTATTTAGCATTGTTACATAGGGGACCAAGCCGCAACATGAGTTTTAGTGAGAACAAATAATATGCAATTTTTAACTTCTCTTATCATCATGTATGGGAGTGGCATGTGTACGATGATGTGTGTGAGGTTAGGAGACAGGTCTGTGGAGTCAGTTCTCTCCGTCCACCTTTACACGGAGATAAATTATGTATTTCAAGGGAAGACGCCATGATGTATGTAACAAGCACTTTTGATTCAGGAAAAATATAAGAAAATGTGACGCTTGTGTGTGTGTGTTTGTGTGTCTGTGCACATACGCGCATGTTCGCACACACAGAAAGACAAATGAAGTAATTGAGGCAAACTATTTCTGTACCTAAATTATGGCTTGCAAATGTTCATTGTTAGTCATACATATTTTCTACAGGTTGAGTTATTCAAATGCATATTTTTAGGTAGGATTAAAAGAAAAGAGAGTCATGGGCGTGGGATAATAGATAATTTAGTGTGAACTTATTCACACTAATAATAATAATAGTGGATAATCAAGTGAGTACTTGTGAGCTATTATTTATGGACAGTTTACATTGGTACAGTTTTTGTATATTGATACAAGTTCAAATTATATTTGTTATTTGTTTACAATATTTGTACACCTATGCAAAGTTATTCTGTCCGACTGTATTCATGCATGTTTCTACCTCTGTTTAAGACATTTTGAATATTGATACAATTTTTAGGATATATTTTCACATTGCATTATATATTAATCTTACCTCTGATCAAGATACTTCTACATTGTTTAATTTTGAGTTCACTATTCTCATTTGCTGCACATTTCTTTACAGATTATTTAATATTCTGATATAAAGTCTTAGTCTTTAAGTTATACAGGTATTAAGTATTATAGGTCAATAGTTATTCATGTTTGTTATACATATAGTCAAATTAATTAGGTTCTTTAGATATATAGAGACTGTATTCTGTCTAGATAGGTAGTCTTCACCACTTCAAGGATCTGTAGAACATAGCATTTAAATAACTCAGAATTCTGTTGACATGAGACCTAATTGCTCCTGGCAGTACCAATCTATTCCCGAGAGAATATTGAGCACTAAAGACACTCCACTTAGAGTTTGTTTTCTTCTTGGCACAATTGGCCTTTGGACAATAAGCTGCCCATGCTTCGACCACTGACAAAGTACGTGGTGTCCAGACTGGATAATCAGGACACAAGAGAAAAGACTGCCAAACTTTCCCAAGACAAAGTAAGATAGTTCTATGGCCTCTAAAAATGGTCTGTCAGTTATGCTAGGCCTTAGCCAAAGTTGGTTGCTTCAACATTGCAAATGAGAATTTGGGTGATTCCTCAGGTAGCCAACTGCCTCTGTCATATACAGCTGGCTTTAGAAACTGCTTGATTGCACTTCCTGCCTACTCAAGTAACGTTATCTCCCTTCTCAGGCCTTTGATGGGGTTAAAGATTAGAAAGTCTTAGTTACCTTCCTCTTATGATTTAGCCAAGCCATTTCTGATGCAAGACTTAGACTCTTTAAAATAAAATGTTTATTAAAACATTTATCATTTGTTACTTGCCTAATACTGTTTATGTTGGTTGTAATTTTATACTTGATATCTGTTCCTATTATACATAGTTTTGTATTGGGTTTGGAACTCTCTTATTTAAACAAAAAAGGGAGGTGATGGGGAATCTACTTCAGCCAATGATCTTTAAGAGGTGGGACCAGGTTAGGGCCTGACCTTTTGGGTACCCAGAGAAAAACACTGGGCCTACCAAGGTTCGCTCTCTCTGTGGTTCCCGCACTACACAGCTGAGCTTGGACTTCTCGTTCCTGTTTCATGAATTTGCCCCTTATAATAAAAACATATAATTGGTTTATCTTGGAGTTAGCCTGGTATTTTTCGACCTGTGTTACTTCAGGAGGCAGGTGGAGCTCTGTGTCAGGCTCATCTCCCCTGACCTGCCCCTCTAGGGAGAATGAGAGAAAGACACGCTCGTCCACCAAGCTTCACTCAGGGCAAGACTCAGCTTAGTCACAAAGAGTTAATTTTATGTTGTTGTATTTTATTTTCACTCAAGATAACTGAGCCTATATATTTATGTGAAGTTAAATTTGTAAGAACATCAAACCAAACAGCGAGAGGGTTCGTGTACATGAGACTCTACTTAGAGAAACAGCATTTCTCTCCAACAGATTCTTCTGGGTGCTAGAAGTTTATTCAGTACTTTGGGCATCAGAGAGTAAGCCTTTGTTTGTTCTCAGGCATCCGCTGTCATCAGTATTAATTGACTGGGGCAAGAAAAAAGGAGGTGGGGACTCACGTTTATGGGTACCAAAAGCAAGGATTCAGCCCTCCAGCAGTCAAATTCCTCTTCTGAGATGTGCCTCTCTGATAAAATGGCAAACAATTTTAAACTGAAAAGTATTTTTCAAATAGCACGCATAAGGTTTTCCGAAACCAGAATCCATTCTTGGTGATTGCATAGGGTTTCATCAAGCTCAGGAAAAACACCTTGCATATATACTCTTAATATTTTGGGAGAACTTAGTCACAGTTACCAGTTTAAAATGTGTTTTAAATGTTAGCCTCTAAAACAGCCTAGACATATTTCTTGGAGTTTGTGTCACGAAGCTGAATCTTTCCTTGGCAGTGCTCAAGGTGGGGATTCTTATAGGATCAAGAGAAGAATCTCTTCTGTGTAGATTTTTAGTTCCTCGGGGATTCAAAGATCAAGTTGCTTAGAGACCCCTTGGAATTTGCAGAAAAAGCAGCTCTAATCTTGACGCCTGTAATTACCATTTTATCATACTCTGAAAACTCAGTTTGCTGGCAACTCAGCTGCTCTTTGGAGCCGAATAACGATCTTCCCCCACCACATCCCACACGGAGCTCCTTCCCAAGTGTGGGTGGGGTGTGTGGAACTCTCTCTCGGGGCCTTCTGTCTTGGGCAAAGTGTCAGGCTCTTGCTCTGGTTATGCAATGCTTACAAACACCCCGGTTCCACTCATTCACACCCCCTGCAGGCCTTCTAAGCTAGGCTAATGTTTGCCAGGCTCCTGATGCTTTTCCTCTTGGGGTAGCAGACCAACACTTATGCATGCTGAGAGCAGGGGATCAACTGGAGGCTGTGAAAATATCCATAGAAAACTCTGTTCTTTGGAATGTAAACATATCACTGTATCCTACAGAGGACAATTAAAAGTTGTCCTCATTCTTCACTTGGGCAACAAGTTAGATAAATCCGAACTCGAGATACATTTCAGGCACTCCAGTACTTGGGCCTGAGACACACAAGTAAGTACCTGAATGAAATGCCAGTCAAAGCTATCACGCCAACATAAGGAGAACCTCTCCCTCATCTCACCTGGAAAGGGTCATTTGTCGACTTGACTGCACAGAAAAAAAAAAACTGTGGGAGAGAGGTCTCGTGTGTCTTCTTGAATTACTCTGAGGCCCAGTGCCTTCACTAAAGGTGTCACAGTAAACAATATGGAAATGATCCTACTACTTGCAACAAGCTAGTGAGGGGACAGAGGAGACGGGGAACAAAATTAATAATGATTAGAGGGTCCATAGGGTCACTGGGAATGCACCAGATGAAACTGCTGAGAACATTAGTGGCTTTTAAGCTCAGCTTGAATTGCAAATGTTTAGGTTATAGCAACATATTTAAGTTTTAGGGTTTTTATTTTGCGGGGGAGTTGCTTTTTCTTGACAATAATAATAATAATAATAATAATAATAATAATAATAATAATAATAACCTCCTTCATTTCAGTCGGGTTTTCATAACACACCTCTCGAAGATTTGACTTGATAGCACACCCTTGGCTTCTACCTACTTTGATTCTAAGTTTCATTTTAAAATGCCGTTATGCTACTCAAATTCATTTTAGAGCCCTAAGTGGCAAATCTAGACCCATTAGCTATAAGTGATATAAAAATACCCAAAAGATGTTCCTGCAGGGACTGAGCTGGCCTTTTAGACAGAAATAATGAGTTCATCGCTGCTCCAGCTGCCGCAGGCTCACACATCTCAGCGGCTATCAGTAACCCAAATCATCTGACAAAATGACTCCACAAACATGTATGCCGGAGCCCAGTCGTGCAGGCTCTCAGGCAGGGGCTCGTCCGCCCAGCTCTGCTGTGAACTCATCAGCCCGTGGTCCCCACGCTTGGGGTGAGGAGCAGACATATTTCTTGCCAGGAAGTTTATCTATTGAGAAGCTGCAGCTTATTCTTCACCTCACATTTTATACCTCAGAGTGCATAACCCTTGTGATTTATGATTGGAGTCAACGGAGATGACCGCCTGGAGGTGACTCCATGTAAAGTTCTGTAATATATAAAATAACCACTAGTCATATGATCTCGTGATAATCATTTATCCTCCCTAAATACCCATTTTTATATATAAAAAAGAAGAAATCTAAGCAGAAGAACCCTAAGTTCTAATATTAGTCTTCTAAGATTCCATTGAAATGACACAGATAATATTTTTGTAGGGTAAGATATTAACCATTTGTTTAAATGGAGGAAAGCATCACATCGGAGGATGCTGAGTTCTGTATTCACTGGAAATGGCTTGGTTGCAATGAACAAACACATCAACAGTGGTCTGAACAGACAAAGTTTTATTTTTCTTGCATACCAAGAAGTCTAGAGCAGGCTTCAGCTGGCTTTGGCTCAGTTGTGGCACAATATCAGGGTCGGCATACCTTCTGTCTCCCTTATCTTGTAGCTTCTGGTTCACAAGCTGGACACTGGAAAGGCGAAATATTCATGTATTCAGAGCTCAAAGGATAACCGAAAAGTTTGGGGAGAGGGCAGTGTTTGGTTGGAAGTGTTACCCCGTCCTGGCATCCATATGCCCAATGAGTCTGGAATGTTTGGGTTAAGGCCATACCACAGCCCCTGACATCCAAATATCCAAAGAGTCTGGAACGTTCTGGTGGAAGCTCCATCTCAAGCCCCCTCCCCTGGGAGTTGCCTCAGTCCAGACTCCACCTCCAAGAAAGTCAAATGACAATCCCTCCCCAGAGATGCTTAAGATCACTCCCACAGTGTATTTAAATTTTACCCCAGAGAATAAACACATGGTTTTCCGGTCTTCCTTCCCCATCTCTCTGAAGGGCTGGAGGGCCACCCGGGAGCATTGGTAGCCATTAACCCTGGGCTTTTTCTAATTCGGTTTGATTTTGTCTGATTTGGATTATTGTGTTGGTGCAAAGGTTTATCAAGGTGCAGAAACTTTTCAGGCAGCAGTGCCAGCCAGGTTTGATCTAACTGGAAAGCAGAGCATTTTAAATATTTTAAAGTTTTATTTTATGTGTATGGATGCCTTGCCTGCATGTATGTCTGTGGACCCAACACAGGCAGCATTCTCAGAGGTCAGAAGAGGGTACTGGATCCCCTGGCACTGGAGTTACATATGGCTGTGAGCTGCCGAGTCATTGCTGGGAGTTGAACTTAGGACTTCTGGGAGACCAGCCATGCTCTTAAACCCTAAGTTATTTTTCAAGTCCCAGAATAGCAATTTATCGGAAATCCTACAGCAGCCAGTTCCTCATATATCACAGGATCAAGTCTACATCCAAAGGCAACTGCAGAATTGAGGGTTTTAGCTGCAGCCTAAGGAGAGGAGATCTCAGTTTCTTCAGTGTTTCTTGGGTCAGCCAAGCAACCATGTCTATCACAATTATTTCAGCACTATATGTTTGTACCCATTTGCATTTCAATTACTAACATGAGCACATTTCCTCAGGCCTTCTCCATGATAAAGACAGAACCAAAATCAAATGGCAAAATCACGAAAATTTGTTGAGCTATAGCTATAGGAAAGACGAGCAAGGAAAACTAGTGCTGAGTCAGTCTGGAGGCTTTAACATTTGTCAGAACCAAATAAGGCTAATAGTTTAATGGTTTTACAATATATGTCTTATGATTCTCACAACAATATGACTTATTGACTAAGTCTCAGACTGTGGTGAATTATAAAGGGGAACCCCTGCTGTGGCATATTTAGTATGATGTGTCACATATCGGAGGCGTTTTCATAAGCCGTCTACATCTTTTCTTTCTTCCTCTGTTCCTTCCGCAATTACTGGGTTCCTCTGAAATCCGTTTTCCTCTCATGAAGTTTCTTTATTCCTTCTCTGCACGGTGGCTGTGTCACATCCTCCATGGAGGGCAGCGTGAGGAGTACAGACCCAAGACAGACTATCTGGGTGACATCCCAACCGCATCCCTCACACTTGCATAGCCTTGAGCAGATTGCTCGACCTCTGTGCAGCCCAATCTCTTCACTTATCAAATGAGACAATCATACTAATTTCGCAGAGGATTGTTGTGAAAATGGAGCGGATTTTTATGATGCACCCAGTACGGTGGTAGTTGGGCAGCATACTAAATAAATGTCAGCTATTTTTAGGGTATAGAACTATGTCAAACATTATTCATTAATCCTGAATGTGTAGGTGGACATTAACATCTTTTAAATATTTGATTTTATAAATGGCTCATCCATTAATATCCTAGAAAATATATCTTGGACTAGTATCTTCCTAAAGATATAGTCCTCAGTGTACTTTCTGGGCTGAGATGTCTACATGGAAAATCTGCCACCCACTTCCACACCGCTTCCATAGAACTCACTCTAGTTGGTCGGCTGCAGCTTGTCTTGTGTTTTGGCATAACTGTTCTTCCACAGTGATAGATAATAACTTTGCCACGCTGGTCAGTAACAAAAAAGTCAATACTCCTTTAATTTACATTCCTTTGGACAGTGAAAAATAATTATAACTTTTAAAGTGGTTTTAACCATGCACGTTTTTATTTATTTGATGATATCGTTTGGAGTTTAACCGATTTTTTTTCTATTGTAGGAGTTACTTGGCCTATATGTACTTTAAATGGAAGACTCCAATGCCAATTTGTTTTATTTTATTTTTTACTATTCTCACTGCTACCGAATGCTTCACAGCTGGAAAGGAATACACAGCCAAGAAGGATATTCTACATTTGTAAGATGGGCATCTCCTAGGATGTGCTTATTTGAACGAATACAGCAAAAAAAAAAAAAAAAAGAGGGGAGGAGGAGCACTGAAGAATGTCTCATTTAATGAGAATGGATTAGGGAACACCTGCTTGATTGTAATTTGGAGCAGTTTTGTTTGACTTATTATTATTTTGACTTGTCTGAATCGCTGGGAAGAGTCGGTCTCCTGCGTCACACATTCGGAGGGAACAGAAGTCACACAACAGCAGCCTTTTCACGAAGCTCTGCAGGATCACTTGCCTCAGCACCAGCATGTAATCCAGTACCTGATCCTGACAGTTCACACACTAAGGCTAGGGTTGCTAAAGAGACAGAGGGCACAGCTGCATCTTTCGAACACCCTTCCCCGGGGATTCTTACACACCAGCATCAGCACTTCAGGAAATGCCAACTAGTCAACAGGACTTTATTTAATTGTTCACCTGTCTGTTAAGACGATAACTGAAGCAGGTGAACAGTCATCATGTTAACTACTGTCGCGGGGCTAGAACACTGAACTGAACAGAGTCTGTGTTCTAGGGAAGCCTATGTCAGAATGGAGGATACCAACGAGCAAGCAAGTAAGCAAACACTGTGCGAAGGTGGTATGTGCTATTATTAAAAACAAGGCAATGGATGGGGAAAGACAGTGTGAGTGAGTACCTCTTTATATAATGATTTACAATAAATAATTTTTATCTATCATTGTACAAACAATAAAGTAATTGTCCTAAAGACATTGCAATCTTCTAGTTTACCTGAGTTTGGTGCTGGCTTCTCAGCCTTCAGTCCTTGCTTCCTTCCATTCCTAATTCCACTGACAATTGGCCATATTAACCAGAGATAGCCTCAAGGAAAAAGGTTATTCTTCTCAAACACGAGTGAGCTAATATGTGATAAACAACACAGACAACAGTCAAGCAGTGGGGTGAAATTTGAACTAAGGTGGTGTCAACAGTCTACTCACTCCTAATACAACATCACCTAGAGTCTTCAAAACACTAAGCTCACATTCCACAGAAGCATCCAGTCCATCAGACAGCGCCAGCAATGGTAAGGTACAGCCATGAAGGCTTTTCCGGGGAGCCACTAACTTCCTAGTCATTCTGTCACCCAGGGCTTTGGGTCAAAGGCAGGTCTAGGAATGGGAGTGGCAGGAACACACTGAATCTTCATGAGACGTTGAAATGTATTCAACCAAACCAAGACCTGGCCAGGAGCCCTTTAAACCTGAGATCCAACCAGAAGCTTATGCCTATAGTCCCTACCCTGTCAAAAGTGTAGCTATAACGGTAACAACAATGAAAGCACACATCTGACAAGCAGACACAGATTGTCTGGTAGTTAAGAGTCATCCATACATCCTTGGGGATTCAAGGAAGGTACACTCCACCAAGAGCATCAGTCTTTTACCTTGTATCCCTACAGTGACTAGCCTGTGACCACCGCTCCCCATGCACCCATGCGCTGTTCCCCATTTAGGCATTTAAGGGCTCTCTCTCTCTCTCTCTCTCTCTCTCTCTCTCTCATGCATTTTTTCCAATAAGAAGTTCTACACATTTCATTAGATTTTCAGAGACGGTTGTGAGCCAATAAATCTTAAGAATGACTGTCTTAGATCAACAATCAACATACTTGTTTACACCACAAAGTAGGTCAGCTACTTCAGCCTCAGAAGCGGTTAGCAGGAACACCACAGGACAGGATTTCCTAACAGATCCTAGTGCTGCCATGCTCCTTCACAGTCATAAAGTGCCCTGAGCCGTCTAAGTTCAGACCTATGGAACGGATGGTAAGAGTCTCATGTTTTTAAATGTGTAAACATTTTTTTAAAAAAAAATCACTGTGATGACTGTGCTGTCTGGTCATTCATAAAAAGCCACCCAAACCTAATGACTTAGAGGTGATCCTTCCTCAATATCCTCTAAGGTCAGCATCATAGATCAGGTTCAAGTGAAGAATTCTTTTGCTTAGCAATTACACATCACTTTCTGCTGTGCCTCTTGAGACAGTGTCTCACTATGTAGCCCAAGTTGGTCTCAGACTTAAAATCCTCCCGCCTTAGCCTCATGAGTGGCTATGTTTACAAGCTCACAAGAGTAGCTAGCCTACAGGATGGTGCTTGAGAAAGAGATTCCATCTCCTCCGGAGTGACAAAAGGCACATTGCAAAGGGGACACACACAGAAGAATCACACTGGCCATCTTGCAACCTATCTACTACAGCTGCATACTCAAGAATTTATGGTTAAAAGAATTTGGCATCTGTGATTTGCTGCAAAACTTCCCACAAAAAATATTGGTGAGGAATAGATGGAACCAGAGCTATAAAAAGTAACCATCACTGAAAGTCAATAGCAGGCACTCAGAAGTCACTCACGTGAATGTCTTTGTGTACACATAAAACTTTTAAAATAGAAGTTAAATCATGAGAACACTGGCCTTCCAGTGTTATTTTTCTCCAGTTTTACATATGACTAGAATGAGATAGGGGGCTGGTATTCACAAAGGCTTCATGACTATTACAATGTAGCCTTGCAGTGTGATGCAACTATTGTTTACCATGTCAGAGTCCTTCTCTGCACGCTGCTTTCCCATTGGATCGTCACACTGCTATTATTTTTATGCCTCGGGTAAGAAACACTGGGAAGCTGCACGTCACAGAATAACTAATAAAAGCTTGATTTGGATCCAAGAAATGGGGTTCCAAGGCCCTCCATTCTATATAATGGAACTGAAAGTAGAAACAGGATTGGCAATGCTGTTAATGGCAGGAGCTCATATTTCATAGTGCCAGCCTGGGACTTTTAGAGCTGGTGTTTCCTCTGTGGTGGTGTTCCTCTAGTGACTAGTACAAGCATGTCTGGTTTCGCTTGCCCATATGGCATGTTGAAATGACCATTAATATCTCAAAGTCAATTGCGTATCTGAATAGATTACTTAACCTACTTCCTACATAAGGAACAACCCCATTTTTCTTCTGCTACGTAATACAGTGTGTCTGTACTTTCTCAACCATGGGGCATTAGGAAAGATTCGCTCAGCTTCTGACAGCAACAATATTTTAAATCAGCAACTATTTGTAAAACTGTTTTTACAAGATTGTTAAAAGAAACCAAATCTTGTAGTAAAGTTTTCCTTAATTTCTCCTCTAGAACATCTCCACAGTGAATAGATTTACATTAGATGAAGAGCTTCAGGGTTCCAGAAGCACACATCTGGTAGGGGAAAAGCAAGAAGCCTAACAGAAAAAAAGGATTTTGACTCTTCAAGTCTGTTTCCAGGAATGAACCAAGTACAGTCGAGGCTTTGTCAGCTACTCTCGATTCTAGATGGAGATGCCGTGTAGCCCTTCTAAACACTTTCCTGCCCTTGGATCTGAGTGGAGATGGCCCAGCTTGAAGCCATTGTCCACCATCTCTGATCCGAAGAAAGAAAGATTTCCTAAAAAAGTAAGGAAATCAGAGAGAGAGATGATTTTACTTCTGTCTCATCAAACCTGTCCTGGGGACTCCTTATTCTCTCTACGAGCACAGTGTCAGTGCCCAGCACAACTGCAGTTATGGGTTACAGATGAAGATTACAGATGGGAGGGAGGGAGAGGAAGAGAGAAGAGAGAAGAGAGAGAGAGAGAGAGATACAGACAAATTTCTTACTTCTTAATAACCTAGGCCTCAAACTCAGTCAATTACAGTAACACATAAAACAGTCAAATATTTAATTAAAACCATTGGAACTTGACCCTAAATACTTGTAGCTGCATTGTATCAGGTTTCCCAGAAACAGGAATCATAAAACACATTATTTATAAAGAAGGATTTCCTCCCCACCCAAGTAAACGTTTCCCTTGGTGACCAAGCAGCTGTTGCCAGCCACTGGGGGAGAGGGTGGGCGTGGGCGCTCACTTTACTGCCACTCTGTTCTCTGGAAGGAGGCAAAGCTATGCCAACTCCCCAGCTCTCCTTAGCCTTCAGACTTTCAGGGGAAAAAATCAAAGGCCATTCTAGCACACTAGGCTGGGTCAATTGGCCATATACTTCGAAGGGGTACTCACTGAGAAAGGAAACTGCTGGGTTTTCTACTTTCAAGTCGGTGTTGCTCAGCCTGGAATGTACTCTGGGTCATGCTCCCAGCATATGCCCTGTGTAGTCATGGCCACCAGGCATTTTTCTTTCACTGTGGGAAAGTGTCAGGTCCATTTTCTCTTAGTGTGCATATCTGAGTCACAGGAAATGATCCTCACATCCTATTAGGGAATGAATGAGGTGTGAGAATTTCACAAAAATGCTTCCCGTCTTTATCAAACAGATTTGCCTTTGTTGCTTTTACATGGATGTTTAAACACTCTAACAAGTTTAAAAGTGATGTGGATTCCTTGGGGGGAAATCGGACATAGAGATAATAAAAGGAATAAAATGGGGGAAGGATCTACAGTTATAGTTATGCATCTTTCCCTTAGAATATGAATTAGAAGGTTTTCATCACTTGAGGTCATCTTCGTATTTTCAAAAAGCTGCCTGTATAATGGCTCATAATTTCATGATAAAATCTTGTTACTTAAAAATTAAAGTATGACAATGTTATAATTCTTATTGTGAATAATGGTTATAGAATTCAACCTCAGTGGAGACCAGAAAATACACCTGAAACAGTGTCAATTATATGCTAGAAACTATTAACAATAACGGAAATAACACTGGCCTTGCTTAAAGTAAAAAGATGAATTTAGATCTGAGTTCCAACACTAATCCACGGTGTGATCAAGAATAAATGTTTAACCTCTGCTAAGCTGTTTCATCCCTTAGATAAAAAGCCTAGATTTTATCCCAAGGACTCTTCCAGAGTTAGAGCAGATCCAACAGGTAAGCACCTTGTAGACTGTTTAGATGCTGGCAGACACTTCAGATTTCTCAGATTACTAATTCTGTTCTTTGTGTGTTGATGAACTTGGCCTAATGGCTACTTTTATTCAACCAAATGAAAGCAAGGCCAAAAAAAGAAAAGTCACTTAGCAACTTTTCTGCTGGGGACAAATGAATTTATTCTCTAAGCAGATCAAATTGAAATATGATAGAAACGACTTGAGCTCTTTCCTCAAGCCAAGTTATCAGATAGCCCACAGCAATACAAAGAATTCCATTTGACAAAAGAAAAACCACTGGCTCAGCTTGGGAGACAATGGAGTAATGTTACAATCTAATCTTGTCTCATAGCGAGGATGACAAATTCAAATGCATATAGGAGCCCAGGCACATAATAAAAATTCTCCTGACACCCACTTCACTTCACAGAAGGAGCAAGCCAAACATAACGGAGCAGGCAGCAGTGAGTGGAAAAAGCGCACAAATGCAACAAACAGAGCTAGTGAGTCTGACACCTCGAATATGGGTATTGGGATCAAAATGATTAACAAATATGCTGAACTTTTGAAAATAAGCCGGAAATAGAGACTCTGAGTATGCATGTCCCCAATTTCCTAATTTTGTTCAAAGATTCTTCCCCTTGCGTTGCAAATGGGTAAACAGAACAATCTTGGGTTACCATTTTGGACACCTCTCAACATACATAAAAAACACAACTTCCTCCATTTTCTGTAAGAAAAATTACATGGACAACTAGTGTTAACACTGAAGCATGAAGTAAAATACCAAGCCAGCCTTG
This sequence comes from Microtus oregoni, assembly GCF_018167655.1. Lineage (NCBI taxonomy): Eukaryota > Metazoa > Chordata > Mammalia > Rodentia > Cricetidae > Microtus > Microtus oregoni. Next base: position 13,520,427 of record NW_024543086.1, read on the forward strand.
GAAGGGAGGACTTACTGTCCACTATGCTAAGACATTTTCAGTCCTTACATCAGAGAAGATGGATTTTAGAAGCTTCTGCAAACCACTTCCAGTTTGTTCATCTATGAATATTAAATGCAATTATAATAGATCATTACATTGTCTTCTCTGGATGTGCAAGTACTTGTACCTCTTTCCTTTCTCAGAGTTGCCAGCCTAGAAATTTTGCTGTTAATGATTCGACTTTCCTGAACCTGAATTCAGGTTGAGCAATTATCCCAAGGCCTGAGGCCCCTCCTCTTCTGCAGCCAGAGAGGCATTAGGAGCACAGCAAAAAGAGATACCTAACACATGAACATTATGGCACTGGCCCCTTTCTCTTGATCCAATGAAACATCTGTACAAAAGAGGGCCAGCTGGTTTACAAATACGTACCATGACGCAGGCCAGCTTCAGCCTTTCCCATTGCCCTCTCAGTATCTAATGCGTTATGGAAAACAGTGCTGTTAGCAGGCTGTAAGTTTACAGAGCTCCCCTGTTGCATTCTTTCCATTGACAAGCTTGGACAGGCCTTGTGGGGAGTTGACACATCACCTATTTCCCTAGTCCCTTCTTGGAGGACAGTACAAGGGCTTGAAGGTTGTCCCTCCAACCTTCAGGCTTCAGTTTGCCAGATCATTATAATGCCTGCTTTCAGGAAGCTGTCCTGAAATGCCCCGTTCCCTTTCTTAGCTTTTCTGCTGTTGGCAAAGAAATATACCCAGCATAGGTTTCATTTATGGAGCAAAGGCCTACTTGAGATGATGGGAAGGAAGGAAATTACGGAAATGATCCAGTAGTGAATGCTCTCTTAAATTTAAAGTTGAAGGCATTCATACTTCTGGGGAAGAATCTAAAATCAGCAGGTTCTTCAAAACTGGGTCCTTGAGAAGTTTTTATTGGTTCAGACTCACTGGGCTATGAAGCAGTTCTACCTGGAACTCTGCTGGCTCCAGCCATTGCAGCAGGCATCCAGTAGGTGGGGAGAGTAAGAATTACAAAGTGCAAAAGAAAAGAACAATGAATCAAGTCATGTCTAAAACCATAGAGCAGGTTCAAGATAATAAGGTGGCAACTCCCTTGTGGTCAGAGCTGTGACCCTGGAGCTGGGAGCTGTGGGTGCAGCCCAAGCCTAGACTTGGGACCCAGGTCTTCACCAGGTCTTCCTACATTCTGTCTATCTACGGGCTCAACACTTTCCTCCCCTTTCCTACACTTGACCTTGAGAGAAGGAAAGTCAAAGTATTCATGGACTTTCAAACTCCTTTTTTAATTTCCAAAGTGCTGATCTTTTAGGAGAGGTGGGGTCTTGGGGGAGGTGATGCTACTAACTGAAGCAAAGCCCCTATAGATGCTAAACACACACTCCACCCTGCCTTTTTATGTACAACCATTAGCTGTAAGGGAAAGGGCTCCAACACAGGCTCCAACCCTGAAATCAATGGCATGCCACTCTCCCCAACATCAGTTCAGCTGCTGACTTTTCCAAGGATAACTCATGCTCTCACTCCAATTAGTCTGAGCACATACATAAAAAACAAAGGACGTTTATTAAATTTGATTTTCAGATAAATGATAATTTTGTATTATCCATTCCAAACATGGTATGGATGCACTTATAAATATAAAACAAAATTTTGTTTAGCTGAGATGAAACCTGCATTTTGTGAACAAGTCTCCAATGAAGATTAAACAAAACGGTTGGACATTAAGTCTGAGAGAACTTAAGAAAAATGAACATTCCATAAGTTCTATGAAATTACTAGTAGATAGGAGTTTTAACAATGTAGAAAGCTTTTAACTGCCAGAAAAAAATGGTAAGGGAGTTATATTGTACTGCCTCTTTAAAAGAGTTTTAGGCGAGGTAATTCTACTACCAGCAGACATTACAGTCACTTAGGAGAGCAGCCAATCATGTTTGATACTTAGATGTGACCCTTAACAGAACAGAATGGAACTTTTTGTAAGGATCTAGGCATTGCTGTAGAACAGTAAGGTTGAGAGGCACTGGGCTACAGAGGTAACGGAACTCAGTGGTGTGGCAGAGAGTACATGGCTGCTTCAACGTGAGGCTCAAACTCTGCTGCACACTGAACTCAGGGGATTTGCAAAACCTATGCCAACGCATTCTGATTTCATTAGTACTGGGTATGGTCCGCAGGCATCAGGAGCTGCCAGCACTCTAATGAAGGAGTTTCTAAGGCTCAGCAAGGTTTGGAGACCACTCTGCTTAGGATGGGAGCTGCCCTAATGACTTTTGTGGGAACAGAAATAAAATCTAACCTGCTAACCAAATTATTAAATAAATGAGAAGTTACCTTTCAAGCCCATTTTCCCTGGATTGGCTGGGAGACTCAGACCTTATGAATGAGGTGTCATGTGCAAGAACTTTAACCTGGTTCTGCTTGTAGGACCCATATTAACCCCTTTAATTAATTAAGCCAGAAATTCTGTGGGGGAAATGATGGTCACACAAGGTCTTTCCATGGTGAAGTGCCTTGAATCAGACATAGCAATGGCCATATAACAATGCTTTGGTCGATGATTGCCACATGTACAACAAGAGGTCCCATATGTTCACAAAGAAGTTGAACAAGTCTAGTCGCTGAGTGGTAATGCAGCCATCCTAAGGGCACAGGGTAATGCATTGCAAATGTATCTGTGGTGATGCTGGAAAAACAAACCCATTCTGCCTGTCATATAAATGTATCACACGTTTAATTATACACAGTACATAATACTTGATAATAATAAATGACTATGATTTTGTTTATGAATTTACTACGCTTCTTCTAAGTGTTTTGGAGTGCACTCCTGTTTATTAAATAAAAACAATGGAAATAACAGCAGGTGTTGGAGAGATGGTTCATCTCTCACACACATACACACACACACACACACACACACACACACACACACTAAAATAAGACATTAAAACAACAACAACTGTTGTTTAGGACTGGGGATGTCTCCCAGCAGACTTGCTAGCCTCGCATGCCCAAAGCTCTTGTTTCCACCACCAGCACAGAAAATAAACTGTTTGACATTTACTCAAAAACAGCAGCATGCTTTATCCCGGCAGCGGCTTTGTACATCACCTGTTTCCCCCACCCTCCCTCTTCCTGGGGTAGGGTTTCATCACATAGCTCAGGTGGGCCTAGATCTTGCAAAGCTCCTGCCTTGGCTTCCTGGGTGCTGACACCATAGGCGTGTTCCAAAGCTATTGACTTCACATCATAACATCAGGAAAGCCATTACGCTACTGACCTACCTGGGAGGTCAAGGTTGTGCAACTGTCCTCTGTGGGGTTCATACGATGACATATTACCACGGTTCTCAGAAGGTGTTCACATGGCTAAACAATTAATCTGTAATTAATCTGTAGTCACACAGATTTAAAGAAAACTTGAAAACCACACACTGGCTTAACCAGAAGCTATACTTCATTCCTGTGTGTAGACCACACCACACAGATGGAGATGAAAAAAGAACCATGTCAACCTTCAGCCGTGTTTCATCAGAGGACAAAATACAATGTGGGCTTTGCTAATTTAAGCGCAGTGATAAGGGACAGCAACCTTTCTTGCAAATGGCTAACTGCACACTGATCCTGGAACTGTCCGTGCTCTAACATTTAAATGGTTACTCGCCCCCCAGAGATTTCTCAGCCCTACGCTGACTTAGAGTGAAAAGAGCATAGCTTCGGTGCCAAGAGCTCATACATCTGCATTTCCAAAGAGGCACGCACTGTGGGAGGATGTGGGCTTCTTCCCAGCTGCTTGGGAAATCTGAGAGCTGGACAAAGATATGAACGTCAGAGAAGACACCTGATGAGTTCCAGAACTTCATTTCAGGGAACTATTTCACAAGACTGGCCGATTTATCACAAGTGGCCATATACAGCCAGCAGCACACAGTATCTTGTGGGTGGTTGATGGGATTCATTTGAAATGAAGCAATGCTTCCAGCATCCTGCCAGGTAGTGGAAGGTTAAGTACAGCCAGTAAAGAATGACTGGAACAAAGAAATGGACACATCTACTCACAGAGCAGCTTAAAGTCTTATCATCGAGGCAGAAGAAGAGGGAGTTTAGGTGGTCTGTGCAATGTCCATTACCCCCAAAAGAACACTTTCTCATTCTCACAGCTAGAGAAAGATTTGAAAACAACAACAAAACTCTTTTAAAAGTAAACTTACCCTCCCTCTAGACTTTCTTGTGGCTGTTTCTGTGCCCTCGTACTTGCTGCATTGATTACACCATAACTAAGGGAACTTAGGGGTTCTGAAATGATGTACTCAAATAATTTCTAGTTAGGAAAATGAATATGACATATAAATAAACCTGTCTATCTAATATTGATAAAATATTAGAGAACTTTAAGTTCTCTGAGTACAGCTCTTCCCTTAAAGAGAACATAATACGCAGAATTGATATTTACACAAAGTGAGAATATGCCTTAGCCAAAGACTCTTTGCTTTATGGGATTTTCCAATAGAACAAGTTTACATAACGCTTGATAGAGCTGCAAGTCCAGCACCGCGAGAGAGTATTTGTCTGGAATGTGAGGGACCCTGGGCTTCATCTTTAATATGCCAAGAAATAAAGAGGAGGGGGAAAGAAAGGAAAGCAGGAAGGAAGGACTGCTGGAACTGTAGAAACAATATCAAAATATAAATTTTAAATGAAGAAATGTTAGCTCCAGTAAAGGGCTACCTATCCTGTTTTGGTAAAGGAAGCGATTAAACTGCTGAGGAATCAAATACCACTACATACTTACTTGGATAACAGACCAAAAGCTACTTAATGTAAGTTAATTAATAAATGTTCAGCATATAAACCTTTTGTAAGATGCTTTGATCTCTTAGAGATCCAAGAAACTATAAATTCGTATTGATCTGCATTCAACATTAGTGATATGCATTTTTAAAAAATTCTTTCGTCAGACTTAACTTTAACTTAGCATATCCTGGCACTGTGAGAATTACTGGGGAAAAAGAACTATAACGAGCAAAACAGATAAAGGTCTTCTCTATGTTCAAAAGATTTACAGTTTACTACTGAAGGAAGATACAAACGACCACAAACAATTTCTGTTCTGAAGGCTAAGCACAGGGTGCTATGGACCGTACGTGGGAGGTGAGTCCTAGGCTAGGAACCCAGCAAAGGGACCCAAAGGGAGCGATATATGAATGGAAAGATGGTCTTAATAAGAATGACTATTAGTTATTGATGTCATTACCATTTAAGTTCACAGCTATCTGTTAAGTTAGATGCTTTGATTATCTATCCCCAAGGAAATGGAGGTTCAGAAAGGCCAGCTGCTTGTGATTGTGTCTAGGCTGTAACACAGCATGCACTTCAGTGTCAGCACTAGATTCGTAACATGCAGTGTTATTTCTTTATCTGATTCTATATTATATTTTTTTAAATCATTAGTCATCACCTGACCTCTCCAGAGAAAATGTTGAGACAAAGGAGTTAAGGAGAAATAGAGAAAGACCAGTTAAGGCAGTACCATGGTCAGATGCCTAACATCACAGGTTATTGGTGTGCGTGTGTGTGTGATCTAAGGGACACTACTAGCAAGTAGTCTCTTCTTCCAACAGTAAGTAGAGTATGGTTTCTATGACAGAAAGAGGCTCCCTTTCAGTCACAGAAAAATTATTTGCCAAGACTGCCACCTAGTGGCAATAGGCAGGAGGTGGCGGTGATCATGAACTGGATTACAAAATAGTATCCAGCTTCTTATGCAGTAGAGCTGACTATAAAGTATGTATTTCCCAATAGTTTACTCTACAAATAAAATAATAAAATACATTAAGAATTAGGCAGTCTAACCCCCCTCTCTCTATCTTTATCTCTGGAAAGTTTAGTGTGATCAGTGTAAGACCTCAGAGAGACCTTAAGACACTCACTCCCCGCTGACTTGGGTCAAACAGATTTAAGCCAAGAGGAGAATCAGTATAACTAGGGAACGTGTTTTATGAGAGAGAATTCAGACATCCTACTAGACCAAGAGCTCCAGTGAATTGTAGCACTGTCTGGGAAAAAAAGGGATATGGAATGGGTGCTGGAAAGTGGGTTTCAGTAGAAATACAATCTTGTAAATAATAATAATAATAAATAATAATAATAAAGACTTTTGTTTTTTATACACATTCAGTAGAAATACCTTCTTGTAAAAAACAATAAATAATAAATACTTTTGTTTTTTATGCACATAAGCAAACTAACAAGTTCTGTTGTATTCTTAGGAAGTAAAAGACCTAATGTCTATAAACATAGTAATCTTAATTTTAATGAGTTCAGACCCTAAGGTTATCTCGGGGGAAAAGTCAATTTTAATATAGTCAGGAGGTCATCTGAATCAAGAGCAAGAAAATGATTACCAACAAGCTGACTGTCTTAGCTGGGTCACTATTGCTATGATGAAACACCATGGGGAAAGTGGTTTATTCGACTTACACCTCCACAGCACTGTTCATCACTAAAGGAATTCAGGAAAGGAATTCAAACAGGGCAGGAGCTGGTGCAGAAGCCACAGAGGAGTGCTCCTTACTGACTTGCTCCCCATGGCTTGCTCAGTCTGCTCATTTATAGAACCCAGGCCCACCAGCCTAGGGATGGCACCACCCACAATGGGCTGGGCCCTCCCCATCAATCACTAATTAAGAAAATGCCCTAACGGCTTGCTTACAGCCAGCTCACATGGAGACATTTTCTCAAGTGAGGCTCCCTCCTATCTGATGACACTAGCTTGTGTCAAGTTGACAGAATATTAGTCAGTATAATGTGTGAGACCTCAATTTCCTTTACCATTTGCTGGTCCCTCCACTTAGGATAAACTTTCTTCTCCTTCAGGCGAGCCTTTTTACCCATCAAAGAAGCCATCTTGTCTAGAAGTAAGCAGAATTTCTAAATGTAAATTTGGAACTTAACAGTTTGGGTCCACTCAAGCGCAGTCAGATCTATTATTTTATTTTGCTGTTTGGTAATTTCATACATAAATGCAGTGTGTTGTGATCAAACCCTCCTCCTTTCCTGCCCCTCTAGCCCCTCCCCACACCTCCCCATCTTTCCTTTCCAACTTCAGGTGTTCTTCTTCTACATCCACTGAGTTGACTTATGCTGCCAGGATGTGCACAAACGGTGAAGGGCCATTTAGAGGAGCATGGGCAGCCCCTCAGTGGCTGTACTTCTAAAGAAAATGGACCCTCCCAGCAGCCGATTGATGGAGGAAGTTCATTGGTTAATTAATAAATAAACTGCTTGGCCCTCATAGGTTAAAACATAGGTGGGTGGAGTAAACAGAACAGAATGCTGGGAGGAAGAGGAAGTGAGCTCAGACTCAATAGCTCTCCTTTCTGGAGCAGACGTGTTGAAACTTCGACCTAGGATGGACGTAGGCTAGAAACTTCCCAGTAAGCGCACCTTGGGGTGCTAGACACATTATTAGAAATGGACTAGTCCAGGTGCGAGAGTTAGCCGAGAAGAGGCTAGATATAATGGGCCAAGCAGTGTTTAAAAGAATACAATTTGTGTGTTGTTATTTCGGGTAAAGCTAGCCGGTGGCGGGAGCTGGGTGGCGAAAAGCAGGCTCCTTCAACAGCCAATGATGGCCAACTGCTCCGCACTACACTGGGTCTTTGTGACTCACTTGCTTTTGCCTTGGTCTTGTACCTGCAGTCATGGCAGCTTTGAGTTCGTGGGTGGGATGGACATCTCTTGTCCAGGAAATCAGTGTCACCGCTGTCATCCCCTACTGTCTCCCCACCCCCTCTTGTGCAATGCTCTCTGGACCTTGAGAGGAAGGGGCCATACAGATTTCTCATTCGGGGCTGGGCACTTTGAGGCACTTATTCTCAGATAGAAGCATTGAAGTGCTGTGAGCAATGGAATGATGGATGTCTCTAGCTCCAGGGCATGCTTGATGCACTCAGATGGCATGGCCAGGACTCCTATCATCCTCTACTTACATCCCTGTTTTCCATTCCTTTTTCAGGCCATGTGGCAACTGGAAGCTGTGGAGCACAATGTTATGAGGGCCAATATCTTCTCAGGTAGCCACACTTCAGTATAGAAGAGAGGGCACTAACACAATCCATTTTCCCAGCAGTCCCAGTGAAAAATCGCATTGGCTTGTCGTTCATTGGCCATCTTTAAACCAGTTTCTGTACTCAAGAAGATGAGTATCCTAGAGGTTAAAGTACACCGGAACTGAAAGACAGAATCAGCTGTAACAAGTCCACATGGTTGAACATGGATGGAAAGATGAATTGCTTTTAAAATACACAGTGCACTGGGCAGGAAAAACAGGACATTCATCAATACAGTATACTGAGAGAGCACAACATTGCTGAATGAAGGCTTTATTTATTCAAACAAACCCAGGATGTAGAAGCTGGGCTCACTGGGAGTTAAAGGGGACGAGACTGCATGCCAGGCTTCACTGCCGTTGTTCCTACCAAGCAGTCAGATCTGCTGCTTGGACAACTCATTTATGATCTGTCACACTGGGAGTTGTGACAATTCCATTTCCAGTCTGTCTCCTGTTTCTTCTTTCCCTTGTTAGATCAGAGGTTTTCAACATGGGGGTTATGACCCCTTTGGCCTTAAATAACCCTTTTATAGGGGTGGCCTAAGACCATCAGAAAACACAGGAATTTACGTTATGATTCATAACAGTAGCAAAGTAATAAAGTAACAACAAAAATAATTTTATGGTTGAGGCTCATGACAATATGAGAACTGTATTAAAGATTGCAGCATTAGGAAGGAGAACTCCTGGGTTAGATCCTATTGGCTTATTTATTCCGTGGGTTAGGGCAATCTCCACATCCTGCACCCAGACAGCTATTCTCTTTAATTTGATCTAGCTATTCTACAGGCTTCAGTGACCACAACCTTCACCTTCACAAATTCTAAAACTTCACTTCCTAGTCCATTCTATCAATCATGGAACTTCACTAACTGACCCAGTTTTACTTCAGACTGCTGGTGTCTCAGAGTTCTATACTCATTTTTTGCCTGGCCCCAAAGTCATCTAGCTTACAGCTCTATTTAACAATGAAAGAACAGGGACATCGAAGGCATCCTCTAAGTAAGAATCATTTGACAGATACCTCTTCCACTGAACTCTAAGCCTGAGTACAGGGACTTTTCCTTTGCCCTACTCTAATAAACAATCACAAAATAAGTTTGCACCAAAATGCATACCTTTCCAAGACAATGCAACACTCCAATACACATGGGTTAGTACTGTCGCAAGGAAGAATAGTGACAAGTTATTACAGCAGCCAACCCCTACGTGAATAGCTGTAGCAGTAGAAGTTTTAATAGGGGTTTGAGTGGATATTCTTGCTGCTTCTCGGAATTCAAAGACCTTTCCTATGCTTGGTGAACCCACTATCGTGTGAGGAGGAATGCCCCATCTCTTATGTAAAATGAACATGGGGGACACAAGAGATCTCACCCCCACCTTTGGCATGTAGGGCACCTGTGTGACCTCAGTGTGATCTGGGAGATGGGCACTTTTGCACTACGAAATCGGCCAAATTCATTCATGAAGCTATTCAAATTCGTCTCACTGGTGACATCTAGTGTCTGGTGATGGTATTGGCTGCACTCCATCCAGGGCATTCATAAACAGTGGCTTAACTGTGTCCCTAAGATAAAATGACAAAGTTATTTTAAAGACCACAGCTGACTTTTATTAATGATGCTAAGATAAGGCAGCTCTCTGAATCACAAGACGTTAAAATTACTCCTTTAAACAACAATATGGTGGCATACGCCTTTGATCCCAGCACTGGGAGGCAGAGACAGGTGGACCTCTGTGAGTTCCAGGCCAGCCTGATCTACAAGAGCTAGTTCCAGGACAGTTAGGGCTGTTACACAGAGAAAACCCTGTCTTGAAAAACCAAAACAAAAAACAAAACAAAAACAACACCCCCCAAAACCCCAACAATATCAGGCAGCATTTGTGGACAGGAAACAAGTGAGGTATAGAGACATCACTGGTCCCAGCTCAGCATTTACTGATTAGAATCATCTGCCCACTGATGATGGCCTTGAAGTTTAGTTATTCAGGTGCCAGTTCCCAAAAATGATCCCATGTTACTTTCATGTAGGGGGCCAATGTAGAAGACTAGCCCAAGTCAGTGCTCTCCCACAAGCTGTGCTTAACAACTACAGGGTGAGTGACTTCCAAGACTTCGTGAACACAGCCCTTTCCCCTTTGAATCCATTCTTCCTTAGTTCCCCCATCTTTTAAGGCTCTGAGTGCCACTGCCTTTGTGACGTTTAAAAAACGAGTATGAAGGCCGGGCAGTGGTGGCGCACGCCTTTAATCCCAGCACTCAGGAGGCAGAGGCAGGCGGATCTCTGTCAGTTCAAGGCCAGCCTGGTCTACTTAGAGCTAGTGCCAGGCTCCAAAGCTACAGAGAAACCCTGTCTCGACAAACCAAAACAAAAACAAAACAAAAAAAAACCCCTGAGTATCCAGACAAAAATCACTCCCTCTCATGCAGGGGCATGTATCACTCATGTCTATATGAATTTATACAGCTCTAGTTTTTAATATAAATTAAATATATGTAAGCAATACATTAAATTGTGAGCAACTCCTCGATGGTACATTTTATCACATCCTCCTATTCTCTGCCTCACTGTGGTCTCTTAACCCTTTACATGAGAGATATATGAATTATCGTCTCGTGAAACAAAGGAGAAAAAAAAAAGGAGTTCATAAAGATTTTATTTATCAACTAGTCCTGACTGGCTAAGGCTAAAGGTTATCTTCCTGACTCCCGAGCCAAGGAATTTGAAAATAACAGAGGAAACAGAATTTGCTTCATTTAATCAAGAACTCAGGGATGACTACATATGCTTGAAAGATCACTGTTGCTTATCTTAAAGTCAGCTCAATCCTTTAAAGCCTAGTCAAGCTCCCTCGGAAACAGAGGTCTACACATGAATATGAAGGCTGGGAGTCAAGGGGGATGGCAATCAAGATATTAAGGGGGATGCAGGAAAGGGGAGGAGACAACACAGGGTAGAAATCCCTGGCGTGTTGTACTGGCGCAGTTCATATTTGGCCTGCATGTAAAAAAAAAAAAATCACTGGTGATCTTGTCAAGAGACAATTCACTGTACTAGCTTAAGACCAGACCCCAGTTGATGGGAATACCAGAATAATAAAAGAAACTAACCCCAGTGTATTTGCTTGTTTTTTTTTTCCTCTTTTGGCTCTTTGACTCTTTGGGGGCCCACCACCCAGATTCCAAATAAATACACACAGAGGTTTATTCTTTCTTATGAGTGCCTGGCCTTAGCTTGGCTTGTTTCTAGCCAGCTTTTCTTAAATTATCCCGTCTACCTTTTGCCTGTGGGCTTTTAAATTTCTCTATTTCTGTATTTTTTCTTTCTTATTCTGTGTCTAGCTGTGTAGCTGGCCCCTTCTTTTCTGGCTTTTTGATCTTCTCCTCCCAGATTTCTCTTTCTGGCTTTTTTTTCCCTCTCTGCCTGCCAGCCCACCTGTCCTTTCTCCTGCTTTGTTTTTTTGGCCGTTCAACTCTTTATCAGACCAACCAGGTGTTTCAGACAGGCAAAGAAACACAGTTTTACAGAGTAAACAGATGCTACATGAAAGAATGCAACACATATTTGCATCATTAAACCAATGTTTCCCAGCAGAAACAAATGTAACACATTTTAAAACTAATATTCTACAACATTCCAGAGCTTGGGAGGCAGAGCAAGTGGATCATCTGTGAGTTCAAGACCAGCCTGGTCTGCAGAGTGTGTTCCAGGACAGCCAGAGGTACAGGAAGATCCTTTCTCAAAAAATCACCATCATCATAGCAGTAATAGAAACTGGATAGTGAAAAACCTTCCTTGGAAATTTTGTTATACACATAAAAACGAAATAGGGCTGTGGTTGACTGGAGTCAAGGAAGTTTTGATTAGATTTTGCAATGAGTCATGTCGGCACCTTCATCTACTGATGGGGAGAATTCAGCACTGTGAAACATGACGAGAAAGGAGACAGAACCAAGTCCTTAGATACACAAGACATGATGCCATGTACCAGGTACTTGAATTCTCCAGATTTCCAAGTGCTTAAACTTTTTTTTTAAAAAAAGAATAAGCATATTTACAAGACATTTCTATTTAAATACGCATGTGCCTCAGCTGTCCTGCGGAACAGCTGGCGTTCGTTTGAACAGCAGCTCTATGACTTTGACAGGTCACATTTCTTTGAGAGAGGCTTCGGTTTCCTCTGTGCAAACCGAAGGATGCCGTGGACTTGGCAAGGTGGTCTGCGGGCCTAACTGGGGGTTCCGTGTGGAATGTGGCACTGTCCCGGCACCTGGGAGACAAAACGCCTGAGCTACAGCGGATGACAGCACGCAGGCCAGGGTGGGGTTGACAGGGCCGTCGGGCCACAAGGTGGTGTCAGCCCCACACTGACCAGCGACACTGCCTCTACAATGGCGCTGTTACAGACCACAGCAAGCAAACAAATAAAATCCAGAAACACAGTTCACGTAAAGCAGATAAACTGCAATAAAACAGCACACGGGAAAACTAACGGGCAGGAAAGCCTAAGTCGCCGGCCGGTCGCCTGCAACTGCGCAGTCGCTGCAAGTCCGTCCGCTTGTTTGTCTCGGAGGCGCGGATTGGACGAGACATCTCGTGAGAAATGCAAGCTCTCGCGGGAACAGTATTCAAAAAATCCCGGCACTTAGTTAGCTCTGGTTCAGCTGAATAAACAGGACGGCTTTTGTGTGTGTGTGTGTGTGTGTGTGTGTGCTGAGGCGGATGTAGCGACACGAATCCGGGCGCCCGGTGCTTTCTGGACAAGCCTCTGGTTGCGGCAGCCGGGAAGCGTGAGCTGAGAGGTAAGGGCGAGCGGCGGGAGGGGAGAACCGGGCGTCCGCCAGTGGAACGCCTGCTCTCCCGGAACCTGAGTTCTCAGGAGCCGCCTTCCGGTCCGGTGTAGTTTTCGGTCGGACCGGCTAACTGCCCGCTCTGCTGCCGATAAAGAAGGGTGCTGGGTGGGCTTCATGAATTCGGTGACCTTGAGTCTGAGCTCTTTAGTACCCGTTACCCCTAGCCAGTGATGCAGCCCGAATTAACATGCTGCAAAATGTAACAAACACACAATGAGTTCTCACAGTAGCGTCTCATTTTGTTTTACAATGATTCGAGTGTGCAATGGTAACATTTTGAATGTATCGGGTTAAATGTTTTCCAGCGTGCTTAGTTTTGAAGTTGTGGCCCGCAGAAAGTTTAAAACCGCATTTGGCTCACATGGTATTTCTGTTGATGCCCAGTCAGCTGTGTTATCTATCAGCTGTGATGCATCTAGTTAAGAGGCTTTTTATTATTCCGATAGATAAAAGATGTTTACAAACCTTACTTTGTGCAGTGGGTCTGTGGTGGAAGTGGGCTTAGAACTTAGGTAGCGCATCCACAGACCTTCCCGTTACTTTAATGACTTACGCAGGTTGTGTTTTGGAGAGGTTGGACAGAAAAGTGGTTAGAACATCAGGCTTCGGAGCTCCGCTTTGATTTCTGGGTCGTTTACCCACAACCTTGTGTCACCTACCATTCTCCCTCAAATCTATTCTAGTCATACTTTCATCCCACTTCTACCGGAACAGCTCATGGGCCAGTGATCTGCATATTTGAAATCCAGTGGGCAGTTTCCAAGTTCTCACCTACTTTGACTTAGCACCATTTGCCATGATTGTTCATTCCCACATCCTGAAGGAATTTTGATTATTAACTTCCAGAACATTGTATACCCTTGACTTCGCATATACTTCAAGGATCATACCTGAGAGTGCCCTATGGTCTTCTTTCATAACAGAATTTAGTTCTGGGTCTTGTGAAAAATTATGCTTATCTTCTAATGAAAAGAAATATTTTTTAAAAAAAATAATAAAAGAAATCTTACTGGGTGGTGGTGGCACACAACTTTAATCCCAGCACTGGGGAGGCTGAGGCAGGAGGATCTCTGTGAGTTTGAGGCCATCCTGGTCTACAGAATGAGTTCCAGGACAGCCAGCGCTATACGAAAAGAAAAACTCTGTCTCACCCCGTCCCCCAGTCATATTGACTTTGCCATCACAATTTTTGTAGTATTCAGCGATTTCTCAATACCTACTGTGCTATTGTTGATTAGAGGTATCATCTTACAAGTCAGGAATAGAATCTAAAAACCCTTTCATTTTATATGACAGTATGTGTTTCTTCTCTTGCTCTGATATCACTACATTTAGTTCCAAGTTCAGTAAATTTTCTCTTTACAGTAGACTGAAAACAGAAAGCATGGAGAGAGAGATCACAGATCTTCGAAGCAAACTCAAAGAGTGTGAAAAGGAGCGACTGAAAGCTGCACAGTATGGCTTACAGCTCTTGGAGAGGCAAACTGAACTGCAGAATCAATTGGATAAATGTCATGAAGAAATGATGACCGTTACTGAGGTAGGATCTGCACACCTGTTAACAAGGATGTGCTTGGGGACTACAAACTTGTTTTGTCTAACAACTATTTATTCTTTTTTGAAGACCTAAGTCTTCTGCTAGGACAGAGTTGAGAAAGAAAATGAACTAAATGAATTTCCAGGCTTCTTTCCAACAGTGTGCTCTGAGTTTGAAAAGTCAAATAATGCTTTCTCCTTTTGTGTTGCATTTATTGCCAGGTTTTGTTTAGTCTACGCTCTACTTACGTGACTTCACTTTTTCTCTGGTTCTAAACATCTAGATACTCCATGGCATCGCACCAAGCCTTTAGTTCTGCCTGAAGACTAAATTAGTGCATTCAAGTACCTGCCATTAACGGACATCTCAAGCTTGATACAAGAAGAACAACTCGTTCCTTGTCTGCTAACTGAATGGTCTCTTGCTTTAGTAAATGGACTGGCATTCATCCAGTTGCTTAAGCCTGAAGTCAGGAAGGCCCACATTCTATCCATCAACAAATCTAAGGACTCATTTAGTTAGGGTTTCTATTTCTGTGATAAAGCATTATGATCGAAAACAACTTGGGGAGAAAAGGGTTGATTTCATCTTACAACTCATAGTCCATCATCCAGAGAAGTCAGGGCAGGAGCCTAGAGTAGGAACTGGTGCAGAGGCCTTGGAGGAGGGCTACTCAGTGGCTTGGTCAGCCTGTTTTCTGGTACTATCTGAGACCACATGCCTGGAGTGGCACGGCCCACAGTGACATGAGCACTCTGATATTAATTATTAATCAAGAAAATGCCTCACAGACTTACCTACAGGTCAATCCTGTGGAGGCATTTTTTTTCAGCTAAGATCCCCAATCCCCTTTTTCCAGATATGTCTAGGTTTGTGTTCAATTGACTTAAAAGAAAAAAAAAAACTAGCACAGCCAAAGCATCTGCCTGGGATGCTGCTGCTCTACCCAGCCCACGGCCATCTGTCCACTGACCTACTGCTGCAGCCTTCTAACGGGTGCCACCATCCACATTACCATCATACCATTCATGTTGCACACATCCAAGTGGTCGTGATATCGTTTCTTTCCTTCTGGAAACCTTATGGGGCTTTCTGATACGTTGTCAATAGAATCTGAGCTCTTTGCTTGGGTATAGACTTCTGTGCATTGGCCTCTGCCTGACTCGTCACCCCTTTTCAAACCACTTTGCTTCAGTCTTTCCTATACTGATTTTATACTAGTTGTTCTTTCCTGTGGAGTGACTCATCCCCATGCTTCTTGATTCCATGCTCTCAGCCTCAGACTCAGTTAAATGTCATGTCAGCAGAGCTAACACTGACTGTGTAGTATAAAGTCCAAACTTGCTCTTAAGTCTCTGGAGTGCTGATTGTCTCCAGAGATGCAAACTGCAAGAAAGGAAACTTTGTCTACTCTTATTCTCTGATATTTTTAGAATGACTAAGTCAGTTTAATACTAAATGCTTGGTATTTTAAATTTGAATCTCAGAAGTTTAAATATAACAGGTAAAAAAAAAAATCACTAATGGCAGTTGTCATTTTTCCAAGTACTGCTGTTCTTGATAATCACTTAGTGCCAAATTATAAGACAAAGATTGCAGACCTCAGAGTAGAAATAAAGTCATGTTGCACAACTGTTTTAAAAATACCTAACCAAACTTAGATTTCCTTTAAAAATAAAAGAATTGGGGAGAGGAGCAATATAAATAATTCCAGCCATTTTTTTCTTAATTTAATTGAATTTTATTTATCTTATTTTTGTTTTATTTTAATGTTTTGAAGTTTTTCTACAATATATTTTGATCATGTTCTTTATCCACTCCCCAACTCTTCCCTGATCCTCTCCACCCGCGCACCCAACTTCATGTTTTTTCTCTCTTTAAAAAACAAACAACACCTACCATGGAGTTCAGTTTGTGTTGGCTGACTACTCCTGGGGATGTATGGGTCGTGTCCTAGAATGTGACTGATAAACCTATTGTCGCTCCACTGCAGAAACTGATTTTCCCTCTTCAGCAGCTGTCAGTTGCATATATAGCTTCCTGGCTCGGGGTAGGACTCTGTGCCCTCCTCCCTTCCTCTGTGGTGGAATTTTGTCTGCCTGGAATTTATAAAGGTCTTGTACGCACTGTCACAGTCTCTGGGAGTTCCTATGTGAGTTCATCTGCCCTACTGCATCTGAAAAATGTTGTTTCCTTGAAGTCACCTACTACCTCTGGCTCTTCAAGGCTTTCTGCCCCTTCTTCCAAATGGATCTCTGAACCTTGAGGAGAGGGGTGTGATATAAGACATCCCATTTAGGACTGAACATTCCAAAGTCTCTTGTTCCCTTTGTTAATTCCCATTTACTGTAAGAACTTCACTGATGAGTGTTGATGATATCTTGAACTATGGGTTTTGCAGTAGGTGATTAAGCATTGTTCCATTGCTGTGTTCATTTAGCAGAATAGTAATTGTAGGTTTCCTCTAGGGCCTATGACCTATCTAGCCTCAGGCTCTTGGCCTCATTGACAGTGTCAGATATGGATTTCATCTTGTAGAAGGGAATGGGAGGGCTCAAATCTAAGTAAAAAGACCGGTGATTATTCCCCTAACATTCAAGCCACTATTGAACCCATAGGCCTAACTTGTAAGCAGGTCATTAAATTGTGGCTCACACGGTGTGTAGCTGGGTGAGACTGTTATTACTTTTCTCCTCTGGTGTTGTACGTAGCACTTTTCAACTCTGTGAACACTAACCAGTAGGATGAAACTTCTAGCCGAACACCAGCTAGATTTCTCCATGTCTGGTCTTAAGACAAGTTGTGGAGGGTAACCAGTAGCACTGGTAATAATACCCTATAATTGTTGAGGAGCCCATTGGCCAACAGCACAAAAACATGTAACCCATTCCTAATGTTAGGTTTTACTTGGTAGTATATGATGTCTGATTTGGGTATTGCACCTGCCCCCAGTTACATGGTAACATCAATTAAACTCCTTTCATGGATGTATGCATTTCAGGATGCGTTTGCAGTCATTTCTTTCAAATGTGTTGTCTCTTGCCATAATCTCTTCTCTACCCTACCTTGTCTTATTTTTTTTCCAAAAGTCATTTAGAAGGAATTATACCTTTTTAAACCTTAGCATGTTTTCAATCTTTGATTATTTTGTAAATGGTTTTTAGCAAACAACACTTTGAAAGTAATAGTTGATTCAGTATTTTTCCTTTTTTTACCCATTCTACTGTTTTTTTTCAAGGCATTATATAAGGAAGAGCATTTGGTTATCCAACAGTAATGCTTACTGGTAGCATCTGAGTGCCAGTGAAGCGTCCCTGTTTTGTCTTTCTTTGAATAGGGCTTGATAGACCATCATGCTGTGGGTTTTTTTATCCTTCTTAATAGTGAACTGAAGCAATTGCTATACCTCCAGCCTGGACATTAACATTCTTCCCCCTACTGTACTTGTACGTTGAACAGTACAGTTATCCATAAATAATACATGGAAAATTCCATATATAATTTATAAAGCCACAGTGATTGTGTCCTGTTGGGGACACGAATCACTGTCCAGGAGACAATGAAGTAGATGATGCTCCTGTAACACTATGTCATTGTGCCTTACACTGGCCACACTTCGCCTTGTCACATGGCTACTAAACTGTTTAACATCATAAGAACAGTTAGATTTTGAGAGTAAAATGACACATATCTTTTAATTGTTCTTTTTTTTTTTTTTTTTTGGATTTTTCGAGACAGGGTTTCTCCCTAGCTTTTTGGTTCCTGTCCTGAAACTAGCTCTTGTAGACCAGGCTGGCCTCGAACTCACAGAGATCCGCCTGCCTCTGCCCCCTGAGTGCTGGGATTAAAGGCGTGCGCCACCACCGCCCGGCTTTAATTGCTCTTTTTATTATTGTTTATATCATTAATTTCCCACTGTGTCAAATTTAAAATTAAATTTTGTCAGGATAAAGACTATAGATAGTGGGAGGTGCGTGGTATTTGTAGGGTTTGGTACTCTTTAGGATCCAGGCATCAGGGTGGGGTTCTGGAACAAACTCAGGCAGCTAAGATGCAAATGACATCTGAAGCTGTACTGGAGTTTGGATGTCTGGCACGATGATTGTTGGACATGTGTCCCTTATATTCTGTGCATCACAGCATCTGGCATCCAAGAGTGTTTCCTGCTGCTGCTTTGGAAATCTGTTTATACATCTTTCCCTTAGAAAGGCTCCTCTTCAAAGTTCTCCCTTGTTCCACTGTGCGGCATCTGTTGCCATCTGGACATTATACACTGCCCCTTATCTCTTAGTCATGGTGATTCACGCTCTCATAAAACATTCCATCCGATAGATAATGCCATAGTGGTAAATCTACTCAGTTGTTGGTAAAATAAGTGTTATATTAGTCAGAATTATGGCACGCACTTGAGAAGAACTCTTAGCCTCATGGAGTCTGTGTGTTGGACACTTTGATTTAGGAGTGTGGTAAGTGCACACTTGTGGAAGGCACAAACATGAGAGGTTTTCTTTGAGTCACTTTAGTCAGAGCTCTGCGGGATTCTTTGCATCATATTAAGTAGAATTAAATGTCTCCTTGGTCCTCTGTATAGTGTTTGGCAGGATCTAGTTCTTAAAAAAAAAAAAAAGCCTCCTCTTAGCCTGCCCTTGTGGATTCTACACTAATCTTGAGGTTAGTGCCATGTTTTATCTCTTAATGGGTTTGTGACCTGGCACGTTTGCATGGAATGGACAGTTGTTGGGAGGATGGCTGAGTGTCTCTGTGAGGTGGTTACAGTGTTTCTGGTCTTGTGCTACCAAATGTCCCTTTATTTTTTCTTGTTGTCTCTCAAGTGGATTTTAAATTTTGTAAAGATTCTGATACTGTGCTATATTAAAGGTAAGGTAACTTTCCTAATAATCAGTAAATTCCTAGTTTTTGATTAGCTTGAGATAAGACTTGCTTGCTACCTTGATGGTTGATGTTTAGCCAGGGGCAAGACTTTTTTAGAAAAGCCTTATCACTCATCAGTATGAGGGTTCATTGCATTTGGAATCCAGAGAATGCTCCCTCCATTACCACCTCCACTGCTGGCGTTCAAGGCACCAGAGACCACAGATTGGAAAGCAGAAGTTGGTCATTTGCCGGGGCCAGGACTTTCCTTCTTCCAGCTTGAGTGTTTTGAGACCACTGCAGTCTCCAAATACACCTTTTAGGGTTCATTAAGACTGATTAGCAGCAGGGTTGGGCCCCTGGCTCATTTGGTGAAATACTTACCTGAGCATAGTTTTCAGAACCCATACTGAAAAAGCCCATATGATGATGCACACTGATAACTTCCAGTGCAGGAGAGGCGGAGAGATGGGTGGGTCCCTGGGACGCAGTTAGTTGGCAATTCCACCTGGCCTACTTGACAGGCAGGTTCTAGGTCAGTGAGTGACTCTGTCCCAAAAATAAGATTGCCTGAGGAACAACATCTGAGGTTGTTGCCCGGACTACACTTACACGCATAAACGTGTGCTTCTCCACATGAAAATGCATGTAACCCCACCCCCAACCCAAGACAGTAAAAACTGATTAACTACAGTATTCCCAATTTGACAAGTGGTTGTTATTTGGATAGCAAATAACGGTTGTGAACCAGCTTAAGATGCTAACTAATATCTAATGATTAAAATTTTGTATGCATCTAAATGTGTTTTCAGGGTTACAACCAGGAGAAGTACGCCCTTCAAAGAGAAGTTGAGCTCAAGAATCGGATGTTAGAAAGTTTGAGCTGTGAGTGTGAAGCTGTGAAACAACAACAGAAAGCGCAGCTGGAGCAGCTAGAGATGCAGCTACACAGAAGCCACAGGCAGGAAGTGAATGACCTGAAAAATAAGGTTTGCATCTGTGTGTCAGAGCGAAAATATCCTGTGTTTGTAAGGCTATCTCTAAGTACTGGGTGGGGGTGGGGGTGGGGGAGGGCAGAGGAGTTGCTTAAATACTAATGGCCAAAAATAAGTTTTCCCTATCTTAATGTTCAAGTGGAAACACTGAGAAATAAGCTATCAAAGGAATTTGTATACATACTAGCCTGCTAAGGACATGAAATTGCTAATTATTTAAATTTGGTATCTGAATATTTGTATTCATAATATTGGTGACCAGTAAGGCCTTCTTATTGGCTGTGTGTTCACCTTGTAAGATAAGTGACTAGTTCTGTAGCCATCCCTGCCGTTAGTCATGTGCTGCTACTCTGCACACAAACCGGTGCTTCAGAGGTGAAACTTCATATGTGTTTATGGAAGGAAAAATGTGGACGATCCAGCTCTCAAAAGGACTTTGTGAAGGAGGTAACCTTATCTCCATTATGACAGACAACGATGCCAGTGGCTAGGTGAACTAAAGAGATTGAACAAAATAAGAACTAGAAATTGTTAGCCACTATTTGAACTAAAGCCCGGTACTGAGTTCGTGTCCATGGTCTAGTGATTCCTTATATCCTGGCTCCATTGTAAACACAGAGTGAGCAGCTGTGCAGTGAACACCCGTTCACTCTCAGAACCCCAGCTGCCCTGGGCCTTCAGTTTGCCGCTAAGAAATCCAGGGCTCTGCTTATGCTTCTCTTCAGATGGAGCTTGTACCCTGATTTTCTTTTCCAGATCCTACTCTATGAAAAATTTTAAAGATTTTTTTATGCCCTATTTTCTCAGAAGTCTGTTTTTCAATTTTTAATATTTTGTATGTCTTTTAGTATTCTTCATGTCTGTTTCCACCTATAATTTTTCATTAAACTACAATATATTTTTGAATATATATTTTGAATAATGGTATCAGCAAAATCATATCTAAGTAAGTACGCTTTTGTGTAATACAGAATCATCTTGCCTGTGGCTCTGACAACTAGTAATCCTATTTGTAGCTAATCCGATTTGAGATGTGGATAACTGGAAAAGATATATTCTTATTTTTCATTCCTCCATGGATTTAGCAGTAGCCCTAATTTCCTAAGTAGATATGATAGAGGAAATATTTAGGACTAAGTTAAGCAAAGATAATAATCAAAATGGCCTTTTTATAGAAGAAAGAGAAAATTTTTACAAAAATGGTATTGCCAACAGTCTCAAATCATTTGCTTTAAAATTCTCAAGGTTTGCTCATTATCTTTTTCTTATTTCTCACATTTAATCTGTTGTTGAATCCCAAGAAGTTGATCTATAAAATCTCATGGTAGCTCTTGTCCCTGTAGTCCAGACCGTCATCACGCTACTGTGGTTACCCAGGTTACCCGCTTGAATCATTGTTACCCAGGCCTCTTCAGGGCTCGGGAGGAGGCATACTTCCCATTATATACAGCTGCCTTGTGGTTAGCTATACCACCTTCAGTTGCTTCTAAGAAAACCAGGTCTACTTGGATGACTAGTGCAGGTTATGCCTGAATTTGTAAAACAATATAGGTCTTTGTTTAAAAGACACTTGGCAGGTGAGAGATGTTTAGCTTGCAACCCAAGACCCTGTGTTCAGTTCCCAGCACTGTGGGTGGGGCTGTCACTTAGATCCAGTGAGTTTCTGTAGAGGAGAATCTGGAAAATCAGGTATAAACTCTAAATACAGCTTCAGGAAGGAAAGTTCAAAGAAAGCTCAAGGACCCTTGAGTTCAGAGGTTGTGACTCTTTCTTTCTCTTTTCCTGGTTTAGTTAGAGAAACTGAAAGTGGAATTAGATGAAGCGAGGTTAAGTGAGAAGCAGCTGAAGCAGAAGCTGGACCACCAGGAGGAAGTTCTCGCCCACAAATCTGAAGAGCTCCGGCTAATATCTGAGCAGCGCATGCTCAATAGCATGTCTTCGGAGGTGCTGGCTCTTCAGATTGAGCTAACTGAGATGGAAGGTGTGAAGGTAATTTATATCTCAGGTGTTTTCTCGTTTCTCATTAGAATAGTTCTGCGTGTTCTTGTAGTTGTTCTTAAGAACAGTTTGAGGACTGAGCTCGTTGTTTACCATAACCAAAAAGCACTCTGCAGAGTTTTCATGTGGATTAATTCATTCATAAAATAGTTTTCTATTTTAATGACTACTTAAGGCATATTTTATATTATGGAAACTCTGGAGTCATTTATAGGCTTTTATTTTGACACTAGTTGAGTTATAAAAGCCCGATATACAATGTTAGCACAGTGGAAATTAAAATGCTTGTCACTATAGATTTTTCATTTCAATTGTGGATAATTAAAACAAAATTCAAAGGAAAAGGAGACAGTTTCCAAGGTATTTTCATTGGCTCTCTGCTAAAAAAAAATCATTAACTAAAAACCTTTTAAAATATACTTGGCAACCTCTGGATGGCTTTGTTTTAATGTGAGGTGGGAAGTAATAGAGTGAATGGACCAACTGTGTGTAAGAGATTAGTCAAGAGAACCCTTGCTGTGTTCCTGTTGGTAGACTGCTCTCCAAGAAGAGGTGAACGAGCTGCAGTACAAACAAGAACAACTAGAATGTGCCAATGCTTCCTTAATGCACCGGGTAGACCGGCTTCAAGAAGAAAAGGAGGAGCGAGAGAAGGAAGTGGTGTCGTATTCTAAGGCCTTAGAGGTATGGTGAAGGTGTTGTCAGACGCAGTTGTTAGTGCCCTCTTACTGCCCTCTGCTGGCGAAACTCTCTTTTCCATCCAGAAAGCTCGCGTAGAAAATCAAGATCTTCAGGTGCAGTTGAGTCACGCACTTCAGCAAGCCTTGGATCCCAATAGTAAAGGCAACTCCCTGTTTGCAGAGGTACTTGCAAGTGTTCTCATGACCAAATTGACGAAACCGGCATTTCATTTACTACAAGAACAAGCACGTTAATGTCTTCCAGGTGGATGATCGAAGGGTGGCTATGGAACGCCAGCTCAACTCTATGAAAGTCAAATACCAGTCACTGAAGAAGCACAATGCATTCACCAGAGAGCAGATGAACAAAATGAAGGTATGGATTCATCGCCAGTAAAGGCTTTAATCTGCGTTGTCTTAGCAGATATATACAGGAAACTGATGTCCTTCAGAAAGTATACTTATGTGATTGTTTGTAGAATTGCGTGATTCTTTATTTTATATTAGAAAGCACCTCGGGAAGGCAGCTGCAAATTGCTTTAGTGGTTCCTCACTGACACCAGGTAGATAGTCTTCTTGTCCAATTGGAATGAGAAAAAGATTTTTTTATTTTTATTTTTTGTGCATAGCATGTTCCTGAGCATAACGCCGTTTCCTACTTCATCTAGACTTAGCTCTCTGCTACGTCTCATACAAAGGCTTCTTTTTTATTGACATCTGTACTGCTCATGGCCTCTTATCTCTGCAGCTCAGTAAGCCAAGTTGGGCCGTCTGCATCGTAAGGTTCTTTTGTCTTTGTTTCCTCATTCTTATTAAGTGAGAGGTCACGGAGGTGCTCAGAGCAGTGAGGAGGCCACAGTCCTGGCTGTTCCAGTCCTTTGGATCTGACCCATCCTCCCACGGGCCCGAGGCTGCTAAGGTAGTAATAGATTGCTAGAAAGGCTCCCTCATTTTCCTCCCTAAGTGTTTTACCAAAGAAATAAGGAACTTCAGTAATTAAACGTGGGAGTTACATGAGCTCCTTGAGGTGGGTAATAGTTTTCATGTGTAAATGGGAAGGTGATAGCCATTCCTGCCTCTTAGAGTTGTTCTGGACTAACATGGAGTAAACACTTACCCGTCCTTGTAGTTAATTTCTGTGAGTAACTTAACAATTTCCTCACTTATTTATAAATTTTAGAAACCCCCTGTAGACCCATAGTCTTAATTCAAGTGATGAGTAGCAGGCGATGTTTGGCCAGGCTCATGTACCGTCTAAATGGCATGTAGTTCCATGTCCATTTCACAGCACATAAATAGTTAATGTTAAAGACTTCAGATACCATAAAAGTAGTCAAAATAGTACTTGAAAGATATCCACAACAAAACGTTTGATGCAAATGTTTTCAGATTATGAGATGAAAAAGAATTATTTACTTTCTGGGTTGAATTCAAATCAGTGAAGCACAAAACAGGAATTATCCAGAAATATGCTTACCAGGATTTTGATTTTGGGGGTGATTGTTTTTCTAGTTACAAATCTCCACACTGCTGAGGATGAGGGGGTCTCAAACTGAGTTGGAGCAGCAGGAACGGTTGTTTGCCATGTTGGAACAGAAGAATGGTGAAATAAAACACCTTTTAGGTGAAATTAAAAATCTGGAGAAATTTAAGGTAAATGTAGCATCTTTTCAAAACATAGAGCCAAAGTTTGAATTGAATGTCTCTATGTTTTTAGCTTCTGTAGTTTATTATGCAATTAACCTCCAGTTTCGGTACCAGTTTACCCAATATGTATTTTTTTGAACTCACGGCAGTCTAACCTCAGTCTTGTATATAGAATGTGAAGTCAGTCCTGGCATCATTTGTTAAATTCGGCCCCAGTGAGATGGCAGGTTTAATACATAACAAGTTTCTATTTGTGCGTGAATCTTTCGACAGTATCTGTGTATTGGTTGACCTTTGTTTGTTTGTGTTACAGAGGTTTTGGAATATATGATTTTTATTTTTAGACTTTAGTTCCCCTAATTTTTCTTCATAGTGTTCTGGTTGTTTTTACATGTTTGCTTTTCTCTTATCTGATGCACACATGCACACACACCAGAAAGAACTATTTGGTGTTGTTTTGTAAGATTATATTACACTTATAAATTTTCAGATTTTTTTAATTACCTTAGGGAGCATTAGTGTCCTTTCATTAAGCTTCTAATGAAAGATTCGAGTTTATATAAGTAGCAGATTTTATAAATGTTAATGATCCCTTAAGTATTCTGTATTGTGGTCATTAGTTTATCATTAAATATTAACTTTTACTTTCATTTCTTAGAAAACTGTTGAAAAGGTAGCAATTTTGTTAAATGTATAGTGTATTATGGGGCGGTGGTGTGCCTACATTAGCTGAGCACTGTACTTTGAAACGTACATTTACAGTCAGGAAAAGTTGGGTTTTTGCAGTCTCTAAAATTGTTTGCTAAATTTTAAACACATTTACGCCCTGCCTCAGAGAAATAGAAAGAATTTCCTTCAGTATTGGGGATGGGGGAGTACCAAAGGTAACACCAAGGGTTTTCTCTCCATGTTTTCCACTTTATAACTTTTCTCTGAAGTCCAGAATTGAACCAGAAGTCATTGCTTCTTCCATTCTAAAAGCTAGGAGGGGGAACTGTGGGAATGGTGTGGTTGAGAGCCTTAGTTTTGTAATTAAACATGTGTTATTTTATGCCTGTGTCACATTGATCCATTTTGATTATTTGAAAAGAGAACTGCTTAGTCTTCCTACTCCAGAAGGTAGGTGAGTTAAGAGTGTGGTTCTTAGCTTGATGACTGTAAATTAGTCAGTTTCTACTTAGTGATGGTTGCTGCTGTTACAGCAAACCTAGTGTGTTGTCTGCTCTGTGTAATAAGAGTTTCTGTTTTCGTTAGACCTTATATGAAAGTATGGAATCTAAGCCTTCCACATCAGCCAGCTCTTGTTCTCTAGAAGACAGCACCTACTATGCAGATTTACTTCAACTAAAGCTTGATAAGTTAAAGTAAGTGTTTGGAATCGTGAATAAAAGATGAAGGGTTTGCTTGCTTATAAGAGTATTACTGACTCATTTTTTTATTTGTTTTTAATTGTCAAAAAAAAATCTCCGGAAGAATGTCAATAAAAATATCCTTGTGTAGCATGAGTTTATATAAAATATGCATTTCTTTTGTGCTTAGCATTCAGATTGGTAAGTGAAAAGAACTCTTAGATTCTCCATCAAAATTCAAGAATAAATTTCATGTAATTTAAAACTTGAATATATGCATGTGTGCATTTTGGAAAAAATATTTTCTCTGTTTTTTTTTTTAAAGAATCCATGAAATTCTTGGGGGCGGGCATTGCATTGTTAAGACTTTATTGTTTCTTTTATTGCTAAAATCTCAGAGAAATGCCTTTATAATACACGAGATTTATTCTACCATGCTTGTACTGTGTGTTATTTTAATATTCTTTAATCATTCTTTTCTGTTCCTGTAGCAAAGAAAACGAAAGCACAAAAGGCGAGCTATCCATACAGAGAATGAAGGCGCTGTTTGAGAGCCAGCGGGCCCTGGATATTGAGCGGAAACTGTTTGCGAATGAAAGACACCTGCAGCTTTCAGAAAGTGAAAACATAAAACTGAGAGCCAAGTTAGATGAATTAAAGCTGAAGTACGAACCTGAAGGTGTGCTGCGTAGGCTTTCGCCTTTCAAATCATTATTAGCTCTGAGAGACTAAGACATGTTTTGTAGCTTTTTACCAATGTCGTTATAAACTAAACTGCGACCCTGTGTCTGGAGTAAAGGTTAGCTCTCAGATGTGTAAGGAAATTACAACTGGTTGCATGAATATAACAATGTTCTCTCTCAGGATATCTGGGTTCATACTGAACAGCAAGAACTTGAGTTTCTCCGCTTGAAGATTATAGCATCTTATGGTGTCCGAGAGAGCTTTGAAATTATTTTGAGAAAGGGTCTCACTCTGCAACCCAGGCTGGTGTCACACTCCTGACCTTTACTCTGCTTCCTGAGTGGGGTCATGGATGCATATGACCAGCACAGGTCAGAGTTTCATCTTGTTGAAGCCTCTGATACTGGGTGTTAGACTAGCTAAGTTTGTTTATAGTAGAACTAAGCAAGACTCCTCCCTCCTTCCCTCCTTCCCCCTCCCTGCCCCCATGAATCTCCGGAGGAGCATTCCAGGACTGATGCAGCACTGTACATGTTAGGATTCAGGCTCTTTAGTTCTTGTCTGCTGCCATTCCATTGACCCTGTGTCCTCGGGACCCATCACCAGAAAGGCAAAGAAGATGTAGTCTTGATCTCAAGGGCTGTCTATGTTTCCAACTCCATATGGAAAGTTCTATTTGTTTTTCTTCTGACACATTTATAGGGTACAATGTGGTGCTGTCATTCATGTGTATTGTAGAGTGATCAAGGTAATTAATGTTTATCACTTTAGTCATATCTCAGAACTACTTATGGTTTAAGTTTAGTATCTTAAACTTTTACCCTTTCTTTGTTGTGAGAACTTTCAAACTTCCTCTGTCTGGAATTCCCAGTGTGTTGTTGACTATAGTCGTCATGCCTTTAGAGCTCCCAGGTGAACGAGACCACATCATGTTTGTCTTTTAAACAGGTATTTGTTATTACTGTGTGTGAGCCTGCACATGTGTGTGATGTGTGCTTGGTTCTCTTCTGTCTCTGTGTAGTTCCTGGAGCTTGAACTTGTGATTTCTTTCATTGTTTCCTTTGCTGTTACAGAAGTTTTCGTTTTAATATGATCCATTTTTTTCTTTTAATTTTTTACTTTTGCTTTTATTGCTTGTTGTGCATTTCAAAGTCTTCTCTAAAAGTCCTCACTAGAGTAGTGTAGCACTGGCTCTTTTCTCCTAGTAGTTTTAGATATTATGTTTAGTGAGTAACCCATTTTTAGCTGACTTCGTTTCCTGTGAGAGATGAGGTGTTTAGTAATTAGCGTGTAGTCGCCAGTTCTCTTGGCTCTATTGATGAGGGAATTGTCCTTTCCCTGTTACGTGTTTTGACTTTGTGGACACACAAGCTGTGTGTCAAAGGATTGGTTAATTCCTCGGCTCTCTGTTCGGCTCCATTGATCAGAGTTCTCCCTATTGTTAACAGGTTTCCTTGGGGTGAGAAAAGATATTTGACGGGGCCTTAGTTTGGGGTTGCATCAAAACAAATGTTTGTATGTTTTTGTTCAGACTTGTTTTTTTTTTCTAACATGTGATCTTCATATGCAGTAGAGAAGAGTGCATTCTACAGCTGTTGGATAGAATGTCCTATATGTTTCTCTTAGCTCCATTTGAAGTCTGGAGTGTACTTTAAACCCAGAGTGTCTGCTGATTTTTCTGTCTGGGTGATTTTCCATTGTTGTAAGTGGGCGTTGGCATCCCCAGATGTCACTGTCTCTGCTGTCTCTCTAATACAGAGAGATGTATTGATGTTTGTTTGGTGTGTTTGTGTGTGTGTATCTGTGTGTGTGTGTGTGTGTGCGCGTGCGCACGCGCGCGCGCTCACGTGCTACAGACTCAGTTTGGGGCCCCTTTATCATTCTTTACTGTCCTGGTTTCATAGTTTTGATGTGAAGTGTATTTGACTTGACATAAATATCTCACTTTTCTTCCGGGCTGCAAGTAGATTGCATTTTCCACTCATTGATTTCCAGCCTCTGCATATCCTTGCAGATGAGATGAGTTTCACATCGGCAGCATCCTCTGTTCCTGTTCTTGTAATCCCTTTAGCCATTCACTGTCTTTTAATTAGATAATGTACCCCATCTGCATCCAGAGTAATTACTGGTAATTAAGAACTTGGTGCTGCTGTATTTCCAGTTTTCTGATAGGCCTTTTCTTCCTTTCTTTCCCCCCTCCAGACTTCGGTGCTGAGAGGTGTTTCTCAGTCACTATATTTGTTTTCAGTTATAATTACCACACACTTATAAAGAACTATACTGAGCTAAAGTGTGACAATTTTGAATACTAAGGCAAAAAGGAAAAATACCTCCTCTTAGCTCCATTTCTCCCATTGCTTTGAGTTTTGATGTCAAAATTCAAGCCTTTTTATGTTTCCTATCCCTTAACTATTGATTATAATTGTTCCTTTGTTAGTGTTGTTTTTATATCTTCCTGTTCAGTCCATAGGGGGCTATATGACTATTATGTCTGAATATTTAGATTTTCTCTGATTGTTTCAGGTTTCAAACATCAGATGCCACTCCTCCCCCCAAAATGTATTTATTTTTATGTGTATGGGCATTTTGTCTCTGCATGTATGTCTTCACATGCCTGGTGCATGCAGAGGTCAGAAGAGGACATCAGATGCCCTGGAGCTGGTGTTAAGGACAGTTGTGAGCCACTATGTGGTTGCTGGGAATTGAACTCAGGTCCTCTGGAAGAGCAGCCAGGGCTCTTGACCACTGAGCCATTCTTACTGTTACTCCGGCCCAGTATCTCTTGTAAGACAGGTCTAGTCACAGTGAATTCAGCTTTTCTTAGGGAACGGTGTCCATCTTCCATTTCCAAAGATCTCCTTTGACTGGCAGCTCTTTCCCTTCGTCACTCTGAAGTCTGCTGCCAGGGGCATTGCTGCTCCTTACCACCCCCATGCTGCTCTCAGAGTGTTCTTTGTCCTTTGAGAGTTTGACTCTTTGGGTTGGGTCTGATCAAACTTTTGACCTTTCCACAGGAAGGTCGTTTCTTCCTGGGTTTATAAAGCTTTCTGTTCTTCATTTGAATAGACTTTGTACCTTTTGTCATAGTCTAGTTCTCTCTTGGTACCAGCGACGTAGCTTTTCCTTTGGATGGTGTCTCATAAAACCGCTGAAGCTTTCTTTCTTCCTCCTCAGTCATTTTCTTTTTCTTGTTTTCAAAGCGCCTGTCTTCAGACTCACTAATTCTCTACTCTGATCGGTCAGTCCTGTTGTTGATATCTTATAATTAACTTTTTATTTACTATATTTTTTTTACTTACATTTTTTATTTTCTGCATCTGGTTTGCATGTTTTAAGCTCTTTGCTCCTCAAACTATTTATTCCCATACATGTCTTTAGTTCTGTCATTGGCACCTTGCTTTGCCATTTTTAAAACCCTCCTTCCTTGATTTTCTTAGTCCCCATCTCTGGATTGATGAACTAGGTGTTTGTTATTATATTCCTTGCCATCTGTGTTTTCCTGTGACTTCTATTTCATTGTTTTGGGGTGGGTTTTTGTTGTTGTCGGTGGTGGTGGTGGGTTATGGTTTATTTGTTTTTTGCAATTCTCAGCATACCAACTTCTTATATTCCGCTTCAGCATTTAGAGGGCACTTTCAGCACAGGTTAACTGTCAGTTTTGTGATAGCTCTGTGACTTATCCACCTGGGTGGGTCCATGGACAGCCCTAAGGAGACACCTAGGACATGTGGGAGAGCCAGTCCCACGCTCAAGTCCAAGGGCCACGCTCACTGTGCCTCCAGCAGTATGGGGCCCTTACACAGTCTGGACTATTTGGCAGGGATGAAGGGCCTTGCAAGATCTGGATATTAACTCCTGTTTGCCTGTTTCTTGTTCTTTGCTGACTTGGAGTAGAATAGCCCCCCGGTAGTCTCCCTTGTGGGCCAGTGCAGGAGTGAAACTCCACATAGTGAGTCAGGATGATAGGAAAGTCAAATGTTCCCCTCTGTGAGTCTCTCAGCATAGCCCCTGAATTCTGTACATAATGCTCTAGTGGCTTGGTGAAGGAGATCACAGTCACAGAGGCCCTTTCGTAGCTCAGTCGCTGTGTGTGTGTGTTCCAGAGTCTTTACCATCTTGCTTTTGTATTTTGGTTTCCTGAGCTCTTTGAGGTGTTTTTGAGTACATGGAAGGATAACTGATGGAAATACAGATTCTACCATCTTCTTTCACCATTCATCTTGGATTTATTTATTTATTTATTTACATTTATTTAATTTTGAGACAGACTCTCATTATGTAGTCCTGGCTATCCTGGAATTCATTGTATAGACTGGATTGATCTCTGCCTAACTTTCTTCGAGATCATCTGTGGGAACTATAGTGAGTCTCACCACTAGGGGGAGGTTGTTGACCATAGATTTTTTTATAGTTTCTAAAAGATTCTTTTTTGTGTGCTTTTTCTCTTTTGTGATTCCAATATGCTCCCCTGATTAAGAATTATCCATTATAAATTTCAAAGATCTGCCAACCCAACAAAGAACACAGTGTTGGGGGGTCAGGGTGATTCAGAGGATCAGTGCAAAAGAAAGGGGGGCATGCTAATCTGAAAGCAGAAGTGCGAGCAGGAGCCCCCCCTTTCTTTGCTATAGTACTTCAGACCTTGGGTTGTGTATTTGTTTTTATTAAATGGGCATGCATTTTAATAAGCTTTTTCTTCTCAGAGAAAATTGAAGTACCTGTGCTCAAAAAGAGGCGTGAGGTGCTGCCATTGGATGTAACCGCCCCAGAAGAGACACCTGCTGCCAGTGCCATCGGGGAAGTTTCTAGACTGCCGCTTCAGAGAGAGGAGAAAGAGTCCTGCCTCAGTAGCTTAAGTGGTAGCGCTGTGCAGATAGGACCGCTGGCCTCTTCGGCCATTCAGCCAGCTAGCCTCTCTCCTCACAAGAGTCCGCCTCAGGAGACGCAGCCAGAGACGGAGAAGAAATGTGTAAAGCTCATGGATGGTCCAGGCAGTGCTGAGGCCTTACGTGAACAGAGTGGGAACACCCCCAGCTCCCCCAGGTCAGTGTGTCCTTCTGCCTGGCCGCCAACAGCCTTCAACATCTTTCCTCTCTCACTGCCTGAACTGTGCCGTGCTGCTCTGTCTGTTTTCCTGGCCGTGTGTGCGCTGTAAGACTGCATTTGATCTGTCTTCCTTTGGTTATTCTCAGAGCATCAGGAAGACTAAGGTGACTGTAGGAGGGAAGGGCAATGGATGGCAAGTGACGCTAGGCAGTTACACTTCCTTAGTCCATGAAAACAGCACAGCACAGCACACCTGAGGGTTTTGCTGAATGGAGGAAATGCGCTGTTGTTTTTCTCTCAGTTCAGGAGTAGCCATGAAAGAAAAACTTTCTCAAAGGACCTTTCAGTAGTCTAAGGCATTTAGACTTAAATTTTTGGTAAGGCCAGGTAAAAGTTTTTATGGTTTTTGATATCTATACTAAGCTTCAGAAATAGGCTTTGATGCCTGCTTGATATTTTTAAATATCAAAGCTAATTAATTTTATTGTTTATTCCCAAACTTCAAAGCTTGCAGTTTCTGTGTAGTTGGGTTTGTGATGGAAAGAGAAAGTGTCAGGTGGCGCAAGAAGGAGCCAGCGTTCGAAGGGCTCTGTCTTTCGAGAAAGCAAAGCTGATAGAGATAGACAGTAAAAGAGTGAATGGCGCGTTGGCAGCCGAAGGTCCGGATCTGTACAGCAGGATGACGTGCAGGACAGTAGCTGTTGTGGAACTGGCCTAGACGTCCAGCAGCACAGGCATGGGTGAAGGACGCGTGGTTTATACACAGCGGAACTCTGTCAGCCATGGAGGCAGCAAAGCCGGGTAATCCGGAGGAAGAGGAATGCAAACGGAGACAAGCATGCTAAGCTGATTAGGCCAGTCTGAGTTATAGTGCGTGTTTCTCTCATTTGTGGCTCCCAGACTTTTTTTTTTAATATTTATTTTATTTATTTATTATGTATACAATATTCTGTCTGTGTATATGCCTGCAGGCCGGAAGAGGGCACCAGACCTCTTTACAGATGGTTGTGAGCCACCATGTGGTTGCCGGGAATTGAACTCAGGACCTTTGGAAGAGCAGGCAATGCTCTTAACCACTGAGCCATCTCTCCAGCCCCCCCCCCAGACTTTATATGTACATAAAACATGCATGTGACATGAAAATAGAAGCAAAATCATCTTTAGGGACTAATGGGAGGAAGGGATAGGCTAGAGCACATGTACCCACACACTTGTTTTTTTTTTTTTTTTTTTTTTGTTTATTTGGCTTTTTTGAGACATGGTTTCTCTGTGGTTTTGGAGCCTGTCCTGGAACTAGCTGTGTTTTAAAAAGCGATTAAAGAAGATGAAGGAGCCAAATAGTTTTAAGGAGATGGATGGTGTCTACATGCAATGCTGTGTGAAGTATTTAAAATAATGCCCTTACGCATTTAAAAATTGAGCTTGTTGGTGAGCATCTTCTCCATGAGATGAGCTAGGGCTACATTAATTAGAGTAGGTGCAGAATCAGACATTTAACTGAGATAGCAAGACAGCACATCCCATACCACAGAATTTCCTGGTACGCTTCCTATAGATTGTAAGTTCTCAGGGCTAATGAGGCATTCACCAAGAAAAAACATCAGCTGCTACTGTCGTATTATTCTGTTGAATTTCTTAAAATAATGTTTAATCTATATTGCACAAGAAGTAAACACTTGGTGTTCAAACACATACACCTTATCCCCAGCGGTTCTGGAAGGGGTTGGGCTGCTCCCTGTCGTGTGTGAAGTCCATGGGTGACAGTTGTCTCTAGGTGGTTTCTAGATGGCCACTGCATCTTGCTGTCTTTTGTCCTCGTTACCTTTTCTGCTCTTTCTTGCTGGAGAAACATTACATAATGCATGTCATTAATGGACTCAAATTGCACATTGGAAAATTTTTGTCTGCTTAAACACACACACACACACATAAGAAAATATCACAGAGTGTTTGTTTTTTAGTGTGTAAGTCCATCTACTAACTTAAAACACTTCCAACCATATGTATTGCAGGTTTAACCTAGACTCACAGTTTGAGGTTAACTTTGTCACAGAAAAGATGGCCTTTGTCAAAAACTGAAGTTCTGCACTTTCGTTATTCACTTAATGAATGTTCTTCCATCTTTTGTTTGTTTTTTTTTTTTTTTTCGAGACAAGGTTTCTCTGTCCTGGAACTCACTCTGTAGACCAGGCTGACCTAGAACTTACAGAGTTCTGCTTGCCTCTGCTTCCCGAGTGCTGGGATTAAAGGTGTGCACCACCATGCCTGGCAAGAATTTTCATTTAAACATCTCCTGTGCTATTCATTTACTGCTTGCCTGATGGAAACTCTATTTGAAGGGTTTTTGTTGTTGTTGTTTGGTTGCTTGCTTTTCTGTTTTCTTGTCTGAGACAGCCATCTACTTGGGTAGCCTGGGTTTCATGTTATTTTGTCTTGTGTTCATTAACCTTTTGTATGTGGTGTCAACCTTAAAATACTGCTTCAGCATTTTGAATTTTGTACTTGGTGTTCTTATGATGTGTATCTCATTTTACCTAATACTTTAACTCAGGCATTGTTTGACCTTTTTTTCAGATTTAAGGATATTTATTAAACATTTAAAAAAATTAAGCCTACAAACATTAAACATTCTTTTTAAAGTGAGTTATTTAGTATTCATAATGGAGTCTACTGTAATTTTTGCCCTGTGTACATAAGATAATGTGCCCCTTTTTGGAGGCCGATGTTACTAGGCATTTACTTCTTTTTCTTGACCATACTTGAATTCAGAATATATGCTTTAATGCTTGTAGGTTATCTGCGGAATCAAAGCGTTCAACAGAGGTGAAAGAAAGGAAAGAAACTACAAGCAAATTGGAAAAAGGAGCTTGTAAGAAATCACACACCATCATGTATGTGTCCTCAAAGTCAACCCCAGAGATGCAGTGCCCACAGCAGTAGGAGGCTGTTGCTCTGCGAGGCTTGCTGAAGATCGCGCCTGTGCACAGGATACCCTTGTGGGACATTTGCATACACCAGTGCTAAGACCTCTGTGACCAAAAACTCAGCTATCCTGTGATTCTAACCCTTCACTGACCTGTGAGTCACAGTGAACAAAACATTACCAGAGGAAATGCTTTTATTTAAACCTATTTGCTGCACTGGACCAGATTTTGAAAGTTATGTGATAAATAATGTTCCTTAAGAACTGAAAATTGGACAGTACAACATAGAAGGTATTAATTATGTTTTCCTATATACAGTTTCATGAATAAATAAAATTGTATTTTCCTTGTCTTGTAAAAATAGTGAATATAGCTTGAAAATGCATATTATTGCAAAATATTTTAAAGGGTTAAAGCACCTATATTCATATATATAATTTAAATTTTCATGACTCAAACTAAATAATAATTTTGAAACTTAAAATTGCAGTAATTTCTCCCATTTGTATTTTCTTAATTCTATATAAACAAGAATGTTAATGAAAGAGAATGAGAAGAAAAATGAGCGTCAAGGATTCTTATTTACTGGTAACATAATTGTACATATATTTTTGCTTATCTGTTATGTAACATATATAACTACATGTACATACACATATAGCAAAATATACTGGATTCTAGTATTACCAAGTTGTTTTCTTTAAGTGATTATAGGTTTGTTGATACCTTAATTTTCTATGGGTGAGTTAGGACTCTTCAGAAAACCAGCAAGGTGTGTATAGAGAGCGAAGAGAAGATTTCGTCTCGAGAATTAGCTCCCAGGCTGTAAGTCTAAATACACAGTGGGGATTGGCAAGCTGGAGAAGAGATAAGCATGACAGTTGGCCTTTCTGTTGTGTTGGCATTCCATTTTATTTAGTATTCTAATTAGGCTTCTCTGAGCCTTTTTGTCAGTCTTAAAGATATTTATCATACATTTAAGTTTTTTTAAGCCTTATCACAAATCACATTCATGCTTTCTACATGTCCTCCAGGTGAATCCCAGAGACCTAGTGCCCACAAAGAATACTCAGTGGATTGGGAGGTCCACCTACAGCAGGCAGTCTGCTTTACTTTTCATCCCAAAACACACAAATAATGCTTGACCCTGTCCTTAGGCACATTGAGTAGGCATAAAATAAAGACAACGAGAATCTATCTTAAATAAGTCTATTAAAATATGTTAGGTAAGAGCAAAACGCCTCTAGCATCCAAATAGATAATAAACTTGCTTATTTTAATTTGCAGAAACTGTACTTTACAAAATTAGAATATTCATGTTCAATATCTCACAAAAACAAAATACCCAAAGGCACTAGGTTAAATAACAATTTCAACCTGAGGATAGTATCAAATTAGAGTCCATGTTTAAATGCACGTGAGAGAAGTGTACTTTGGCTTCTTTCAACACTCTTTTAGCTGGGTTTCTGTTGCAACAATAGGACATGATAACCAAAAGCGACTTGGAGAGGAAAGGATTTATTTCAGCTTACAGTTCCACACTACAGTCTACCATTTACTGTTGCTATAGGAGAGAAATTTGGAAGCAGGAGCTGACTCAGAAGCCATGGAGGAGTGCTGCCTATTGGCTTGTTGCTGGAGGCTTTCTCAGCCTGCTTTTCTAAGGTACCTTTCCTAAGGCACCCAGGGGTAAGCTGGACCCTCCCACATCAATCAATAAAATGCACTGTGGGCCAGTCTGTGGGGCCATTTTCTCTATTGACTCTGACTTGTGTCAAGTTGACATAAAGCCAATCAGCACACATACAGCTCTTATCTGAACATCTTCAGACACAACACAGACGCCCCCAGAGCTCACCATTAAATAGATGGGAAGTGACAGCTGTAGTGCCGGAATTCGTTATCCCATACGCCAGGCGATCTCTGTGTGTGAGTTACTACGTTTCGCTGGACATCTGCCAACTAGGTGCGATAGTTATCCCCATGTTGATGATAAGAAATGTTGACCAAGACTGTGAAAGCTTGCTTGTCTAAGGATTTAAGTGGTAACAATGAGAACAATTAGACAACAATAGAATGGAGTCCTGGAGAAGCAAGCGGCCTAGACTTTTGAAGATTCCTAAGACATGGAGAAAATGGTATCACAGGAGAACATTCAGAGAGTGAGTGTGAAACATTTTTTCTGGACAATTTAATAACGTGTATGTGATGTATGGGGAGCTCTGCCTGCCTCCCCATGAAACCCAACAATTCTCTCCTACTTTGTGTGTGTATGTGACACACTGAGTTTAATTAGAATTGTGTGTATGAATATGGGTGGGGGCTAATTTACTGAAGCATGAGCAATGTGTGGCTACACCACTGAAGAAAATGATTCCTCCTCCTCCCAGTGGCCACTAACATCACTGAGGGGTGGGGCCTTAAGAGCCAATCCTCCATGATGAGACGTCAACAGGCCCAATCCAGGGCAGGTCTTGTGCATGTAACCCCAGCCATGTCTAGTCTGCAGCCCTCCTCCCCATCCTCCAGCTATTACACTCTTTATGCCCCATCTTCAGAAAATGTTACCAGAGCCTCGAAATGGGTCCTAATGCCCTATTGGGGGATGAACCTTCAATGGGCACCTACTCTCACCACTGCCAGTTGTGAGTCTACATTAGCCACTGCTTATTAAAAGAGATGCTTCTCTGACAACTGGTATTAGTACATGTCTGTGAATATAAGGATAGGTATTTAGAGGCAGTTGGACAGAAGTGTGCATATGAGCAGCAGTAGGGTCTGTGACATCCCCACCCATAAGTTCTTGACCAGGATTACTGAACTAGGCATGGGCTCCCTCCAGTGAGCGGTCTTCAAATCCTATCACCAAGTGACTGCTTATTCCCATAATAGTCACACCGCTATTGTACCAGTGGACATATCTTGCTCAACAAGACATTGTAACCTGAGAGGTTCCCAGCTAGGTAAGACCTTTGATGACTTTTCTTCCCCAGAAGCCTGCATAGCACCTTCGAATGCTACCAGCATGGAGAACTTCCAGCTTGATTTCATGTGTCCTGAAAGCACAGTTTGTGGTTTCTCAGCTGTGGACGGAGACTGCGCGTTTGTTCCTGGCTTCCAAGACCCGAATAATCACACAGAAAATGTATTAATTACAACACTGTTTGGCCAATAGCTCAGGCATGTTCCTAACTAGCACTTACAACTTAAGTGAACCCATTTCTATTAATCTGTGTATTGTCATGGGGCTGTGACTTGCCAGTAATGTTCTGGCGTCTTTCTCCTCCTTTGAGTCTGCCTTCTCTTTCTATATCTGTTTGGGTTTCCTGTCTGGCTTTACTCTGCTAAGCCATTGGCCAAAACAGCTTTATTCATCAACCAATTAAAGCAGTATATATACAGAAGGACATCCCACATCATTCAGCAGTAGGTTCTCACATTCAATTCTGTTGAGCAACCAACAGCAATGGCAATAGCTGGTATTGTGTGTGAGGTCTCCCTGACTCACAAGGAGACATCTTACACTTGGCACTGAGATTTTCACTTAAACCCATGGCTTCTTGGGGCAATATTACCTCGCTGCATGTTAAGCTCTCTCTATCTATAAATATATATAGATATGCGTGTATGTGTGCATGTGTTTATGTGTATACATATATATTTATTTATAAGCTCTATAGATATATATCTAAAAGCCTACTGGGAACATATTCATTTATAAGTTTTAAATTTATATTTGACATTTTATCAATACATTAACATTAATATATAATCATCATATCAATTGGTAGTTAATATATTAGTATTAATGTATTTATGTATATTTAAAAAGCTTATAAATGAATAAATTATCATTAGGTTTTTATATGTATCATCCCCATCTCCAGAAAACTCCAATCCTTGTTTAAAGACCTCCACTCCTAGTGTTTACAGCCTGTGCCTCTGGCCTGTTTCAGTCACCTATCCTCTGTAAAGACAATTAAAAGAGCCAGATTAATAGTGAAAAGCAGAAAGGGGGAATTTAGCCATTGTAAAGAGGGACAAAAAGATCTGGGGATCCCCTCTGTGGTGGTTTGAATGAGAATGGCCCCAATAGGGCTATAGATTTGAATACTTGGTCACCAGAGAGGGGCACAGTTGGAAAAGAGTTAAGAGGTGTGGCCATGTTGGAAGAAGTGTGTCACTGGGGGTGGGCTTGCCAGGCCAAGTGGCTGTTCTCTTCCTGCTGCCTGTAGATCCAGATGTAGAACTCTCATCACCTTCTCCAGCACCATGTCTGCCTGTGTGCTGACATGCTTCTCACCATGAGGATAATGAACTAAACTTCTGAAACTGTAAAGATTTGTCACTCATATTAGTTTAATAAAATGCTGATTGGCCAGTAACCAGGCAGGAAGTATATAGGCAGGGCATCCAGACTAGGAGAATTCTGGGAACAGGAAAGGCAGAGAGTCAGTCACCATCTAGATGTAGAGGAGGCAAGATGTGACTTCCTTATAGAGAAAAGGTACCAAGCCACATGGCTAAACATAGACAAGAATTATGGGTAGATATAAGTCATAAGAGCTAGTTAGTAATAAGCCTGAGCAATAGGCCGAACAGTTTATAATTAATATAGGCCTCCGTGTTTATTTGGGACTGACTGGCTGTGGGACTGGACAGAACAGAAACTTCCATCTACAATATTGCTCTCATTGGGAATTATTTTGGAATTGGAAAGGAGGAATCTCGGTTTTTAATGTTACTTATACTTTTGTTTGGGGGCTTCCATATCTTGGAGATTATTAGGTTAAGCCTCCCCCGCCCCCGCCTCTTGTTGCCTTTCTTCTTTGAGTGGATGCATTTGCAGTGTTCAGGAGAGACTAGGTTGTAGCTGCACTGAGGTGCTGGCTTCCTCTGTTAAATTGTTGTTCAGGGCACCAGGCCTCATCCCCAGTCCTGCCTTGAAAGTGGAGTACTATCTGCAACAACAGCCACTATTCATTAGGAAGCCCATTATAAAAGCGGAGTAGCAGTTGTTTCCAAAACAATCACTCCTTGAACACCAATTGTCTTAAGGTGTAAAGGGACCCTGTGTACTAATATACCAGTTATTGTGGGAAGAAAAAAACACAGAAAGCAAACACAGTTCTAGATATTAAGGTTAGGTTGCTAGAAAAGTGGGGGCATAGACAGAAGGGCAAGCAAAAGAAGCAAAAAGGGGGTGATGGTGGCAAAGATGTGGGAGTTTGTATTAAACATAGACTAAAAAAAAAAAAAGAGAGAGGTTAGAGATTGGCAGTCAGAGAGCAGAGCTGTGTCCCAGGAGGTGAGCTACAGAGACCAGTAAACTGGGGCAGCCTTTGCTTTGAGGGGGCCAAAGAAAAAGGAAAGGATATGAGAAAGGAAACGAGAAGGGGAACAAACTCCCCTTCTGTTAATCCTGAAAAAGTGAACTTCCCTGAGCTTGACTTCAGCAGAGCAAGCCCTAAAATCTAGGATAAAAGAAAAAGTTGGGGATGAGAGGATGACTCTGTAAGTAACAGCAATTGTGCAGACCGGAACTGAATTTAGATGTCCAACAACCCACGTAAAAAGCTGGACATGGGCACACACACATTTGTAACCCAGGCACTTTTAGGGAACGAGGACCACTTTGACTTGCTGGTCAGCCAGCTTACCTAAAAATAGTGAGCTCCACACTCAGCGAGAGACCCTCTTTTAATAGGTCTGAAATGAATGACAGGGGAAACACCCAATGAACTCTGGTCTCTGTATACACACAGGCATGTACACATCCATATACACACCACACACACACACACACACACACATGCAATTACAACATGCACATAAAGGAAAAAATAGTTGTTTGGATCAAATATTCTAGCCCTGATTTATTCAGTTTTTAGTGGACCATCACTAGAAACCTAGAACTCAGATGGGCAAATGAGTTACCTTTTGCCTTCGAAGTGAAGTGTGCATGGGAGGGTGTTAATGTGTCTGCCTTGCTGTATCCGATACATCTTAAGTGTGACATGAATAACCTAATGGTGAAGGCTGGGTACCTTAGACTGTCTACATTCAAATCCAATCTCCACAGAAAATAATACATGGGCAACTTTCATTGGGCATGGTGGTTAGGTATTACTTTAAAAATATTCTTTTTTGATATTTTATTGATTTTATCTATAGAGATATTTTGCCTGCATGTATTATCTGTGAATGGCCAGTGGAGCCAAGAAGAGGATGTCAGATCCCCAGATCCCCTTGGAACTGGGGTTAAGGATGATTGTTAGCTACCATGTGGGTGTAGGAACTGAACCTGGGTCTTCTGGAAGAGCAGTTAGTATTCTTAACCACTGAACTCTAGCCTTAATATTTTAATTTTTTTAAATAAAATATAGATCCAAAGTTAAATCTACAAAACAGCATACTTAAAAAGTACTTAGCTCTTATCCCTGCTTCCTCCTTTATCTCACAGGGTGCCATGTTTGATTTGATTTTATGATCTCTCCTCTTTTCCTTCTCCTAAAGGTTATGGGTAAATATTCATTCCCTTTCTTAGATAAAAATACTATCCCAGTGACATCCAAAAAAAGTACTGGATAGAGTCACAGATCCAAAGGTCAATTTGTCTCACACAACCAGCCAGTTATCTGGTTAGAATTTAGTAAGCAGAATCTGCCTTGTTGGGACTCAAGAAAGTGATGGGGGGGGGGGTGCTCATAGCAGCAGATGAAGCAGGAATAAACTGGTCAGATGAGTGTTGCCATGTAAAGAAACCCCGGATGAATCACAGGTCAACCTCTAGTGTTATGTATAGAAATAAAACAACATACACCAACCCTGAATCAAG
Organism: Microtus oregoni; assembly: GCF_018167655.1. Classification (NCBI taxonomy): domain Eukaryota; kingdom Metazoa; phylum Chordata; class Mammalia; order Rodentia; family Cricetidae; genus Microtus; species Microtus oregoni. The sequence continues at coordinate 13,561,969 of NW_024543086.1, forward strand.
GACAGAATCACAAGAGAAGTACTTTAAAGAAGAATTTTAAAACATTTTAAGATGAATAAAATATAAAACAAGAAAACTACGAAATACAACAAATACGAAGTGCTCAGGGGAAATTACCAGCAATAAATACCTGCATTTAAAAAGAAAGATCGGGAGCTGGAAAGACAGCTCAGTGGCTTAGAGCAGGTGAGGACCAGGGTTCAATGTCCTGCACCCACAGCAGCTCACAACCATCTGTAATTCCTTTCCTAGGGGGTCTGACATCCCCTTCTGGCATCTGCAGGTACCCTGCAGGCATACATACAGTGCATAAAGGCAAAATACCCACATTATACATAAAATTACTTTTAAAAAGGTCTCAAATCAATAATACGGGTTTACACATTGCAATGAAAGTCACACTCAAACTAGAGAAGAACGAAAATAAAAAGAAAACAGAGATAAAAACAGAAGAATGGGAGCTGGAGAGATGGCTCAGCAGTGAAGAGCACTTGTTCTTGCAGAGAATCCAAGTTCAATTCCCAGCACCCACATGGCAGCTCACACAGCCAGTAGTAACTCCGGTCCCAGGGGATCTGCTGTGGGCACCCAGGCACGTATGTGCCATACATATTCACATGTGGGCACTCACACATATACACAAAAATCAAATAAATCCCTAAAAAGCAGTAAAGTGGTAGAATGCATGCAACAAAAGGGTCAGACTTTGAAGAGATTAATAAAATTGGCAAACTTACCAAACAAGGCCAGACCGGTCTACATATCGAGTTCCAGCACAGTCAGAACTATGTGAGTATGTTATCTTTGTTAAGATGAGTTACCTAATCTTAAAAAAGAAAAAAAAAATCTAGAGATTTCCGTGACCACTTGGCTTCACTGCTGAACAATACTGTAAAAGGAGTTAACACTGATCATTTTCAATATTTTTCCCTAAAGTAGACTTGTCATTTCCTTATTCTTTGAGGTATTATTTCAGAAGGAACTATTGAACATTCAGAAGAAACGTGGCTGGAAACATCTCCAAATACAGTTAGTTCAGCAGTGTGCAAGCGAATACACCGTGGTCAAGAAGATTCATACCAGGTGTTCAAGACTGGGTTAAAATATGGAGAACAGTACAGAACAAACGGAAAGGCATTCTGTGTGCACGAGAGTGATGCGCCTGCCTTAATCTGTCAGGCTGCTGCTGTGTAACAAATTATATGAAGTGGTTTAAGCTCATTTTATTACCCTCGGTTTTGTATTCCGAGAGACTGAAGTTCAAAGGTCCAGGTGAACCAGTATGAGGACACCTCAGTTTCTGGTTTGTAGATGACCTGTGTTTACAAAGTGAAGGGGGGAGGAAGAGAGAGAGGGAGGGAGGGAGGGAGGGAGGGAGGGAGGGAGAGATCATGTTTCCTCATAGTCACTAGTTTCATTCAGGAAGGCTCCATCCTCATGACCAAATTAACTTCTGAAGGCCCCACTTCCTAATGCCATTGCATTGGAGGTAAGGATTTGAACAAATGAACGGGGCCACACTCAGTCCTTAGGTCTGCTCAAGTGATCGGCAGAGCCAGAGAAGCAGTTAGCAGAATCCGAATCACCTTTCTGATCTGTAAAAGAGGAAATCAGATTAAAAGTTTTCTGTGGACTATCAAGGTGTCCTCGAGAGCAAAATCCAGATGCTTTAATCCATGTGAGACAAGAGTACCGAGACAACAGAGCACCCTGAACCTCAGAACTTCCCAAGGTCTCCGCCACTGTCCCCGAGAACTATAGAAGACTGTGTTTTGATGCACCGACAGAGGAGGGCGCCCTTTAACAGGGAACTTCGCAAACGATGCCCTAGGCTTCCAGGGCATAAATAGGCAAAACTAGCTAAAGCCCTTTTATGGGAAGGAAAGAAAAACAAGCCCATTGCAGCTGGCCAACTCTGCTCCCTAACCCCCTACAAAGCGACAGGATAGCACCCCAAACTGGGGGAAAGTGATCTATGGGGCATGGAAAGCTCTGTGTTGAACATCCTTAAAAAAAAAGTTTGATACCCCAAATAAATATTCCAGAATTTAAAACTTTTGAATGCTAACAATACAGCAGGTGTATAAATGTTGCCCTGAAACTATGTGTATATAAACTACACATATATTTTCTGTTTAGATTTGGTACCCATTTGATACCTTAAACACAGCATTTGAGGGTATGGAGAATATGAGGATTGTTGCAGATCTGGGTGATCATTGACCTGGGAAGATCTTATTTTGTTTTTATTTATTATTATTATTTTTTAGTTTAGAATTCTCAGCCTTATTCTAGCTCTTATTTTAATCTGTTTATGTCTTGCCTCGGGTTTTTTTTTAATCTACCTTTTTTCTTTTCTTTTTCTCTCTTCCTTTTTTTCTTTTTTCTTTTTCTCTTTTTTCTTTTTTTCCTTTTCTTTCTTCCTTCCCTCCTTTCTTCCTTCCCTCCCTCCCTCCTTCCATCTTTCTTTCCCTTCCTCTCTCCCTTACTCCCTCTCCCTCCTTCCATTCCTCCCTCCCTGCCTTTCTTGCATCCCTCCTTCTTTCTTTCCTCCCTTCCTTTCTTTCTATCTTACTTTCCTGTCGTCTCCATGGCTGATTGACAACTGCCTGGCTTTTGACCCCCGTCATCATATCCTTCTCCTCTCCTCATTTTTCTCTTCTTTCTCTTGAACCTCAATTTCTGAAAGACCTTATTTTAAAAGCAAACAAAACCTATGTCAATGTATCAACATAAAAATTCAGTAACATTTTTCATTCCAAGCATTTTTAGTAAGAGATAATCTTTGGTATATGTTTAATCCTCAGAATCTAAAGTCTAAAGTTCAATTAGGCTAGTCCTTTTACCTTTGTAACCTGATAGCAAATTTCTCCAATACTGCATACACAGGGAGGTATTACTGTCATATAGAAAAGAGATATATTTTGATCTTGTTTTAGCTAATTTTATTTTGGGTGTCTGGCTGTGGTTTGACACCTCTATGCACAAATCCATTTTGTAGATGATTCTACTGACACCATCTCTGAAATACGCTTTTGACTATTGCGTCCCGCCACCTCGTTCTAATGCATAGTCAGCAGTCCCTGGATGCTGAGACACCTTTACTCGTTCTTCTCACATCAGCTCTTGAGTTATGAGGAATATTTTCCAATTATAAAAATCATCCTTCTTATCTATTATTTCACTCTTTGAGTCACCTATGGCTCAAACACGTCAAAGAGAAATTTTCAGAACTCTGCACTATGTAAGTTTTCAGTTGGGTGCTGAAAGTTGGAAGTTGTGTGATGAGATCATGTATCTCTGTCCCCTGTGGGATGTGTGTTGTCCTTCCTTCCTTCCTTTCTTTCTTTCTTTCTTTCTTTCTTTCCTCTCTCTCATCTCTTCTTCTTCTTCTTTTTTTTCGAGACAAGGCTTTTCCGTAGCTTTGGAGCCTGTTCTAGTCTTGTAGACCAGGATGGCCTCGAACTCACAGAGATCCGCCTGCCTCTGCCTCCCTACCTCCCTACCTCCCGAGTGCTGGGATTATGGGATTAAAGGCATGTGCCACCATTGTTCGGCCGTGTGTTGTCCTTCGGTACAGCATTTCCACATTGTGTATACAGTCCTCCCGTGAGTCACTCAGCACCTACCTTAGTTATCAGATTTAGTGTTGTGATCCTGCACTTGTGTTCAGGTAACCCTTAGTGCACTTTCTAGTGGTCCCAGGGTGCAATAGAGTAATCTAACAGAGGCATTGAGGGATAAGGTGTGGGAAGCCAGATTGACCCTCATCCTCTATCTCCCTCCTTGGAAAGATACACGCCCACAAATGCTTTGCTGTCTTCCTTTACAGCACACAACTGCTCTGGTGTGATTCGTCTACGGCTGAGGCATTATCACCTCAAGAAATTTGTTCTTCCCAGGAATACCTGCCTTCCACCCTTCTGAAAAGAGTCTGTCCGATGAACACACACGCAGACAGTGGGGCAGGGAAAAGGGAGGCCACCTCACAGCCCACATCTTGTTTCCTGCTAGTGCTGCCTGCCCATCCATTGTAAAGGCCTGGCCACAGCCACCGTGAGAAAGCCTCAAATATCTTAACCATCACATCAACATGGACTTTGAACAGTCTCAGAAAGGAGACAGACGGGAGGCAACCAAGGAAACAACTGAGTCTCCTGTCAATCAGAATGCCCGTTTGCATTTCGACCTTGAGGTCGAGGTTGGTTTATACCTGCTATATTAAACTCTAGGCTCCTTATCCACACATGCACACTAAAGAGGCCTCCCCTTTCTTCCCTGGTGGGATTTCTAAGTTAGGAAGACATACCTTAAAAAAAGGAGACCCACCCATGATTTGGGAGTGGAAAGGGGTAAACCACCCCATGAATATCCCACCTACTTTGTGACTAGTCATAGGACCTTCTTGCAATCCACCACAAAGAGCTCACTATGCTGCCATCCCACACAGGGGCGCCCTACCACAATCTGTCTTCGGAATATTTGCTTTGTTAAATAAACTTCAGCTTAAAGTGGGTCTCTACGCTGCATCCTTTCCTTCCAGAAGACCAGGCCTCAAAGAGCCCCAGACAAGATGACCTGAGTGAGCAGGCTTCTCTCCCAAAACAAATCCTCCCCATTGGACAGAAAATATTGGTCTCCCTCATTTCCAGTACATCTGCCAGAGGTCACAAATCTGTGTACTCGTTCAGAGACTAGGTAGGAACCTTAAGTCAGTGCAGCAGACTGTGTTCATGACAGCAGCTCAGGGAGTGCTCTTTCTGAGTTTGGATGATGCGTAATACAGCGTTTTCCAGTTCCATCCATTTTTACTGCAGGTTCAAACTACTTTGAGATTCCATCTCATCCAGAATGGCGACCATAAAGAAAACAAATGACAAGGGCTAGAGAGGATTCCAGAAAGAGGAACCGCCATTCACTGTTGGTGCGAGTGTGAAGTGCTGTAATCATTATGAAAATCAGTGTAGAGTTGCTCAAAGAGCTAAAAATAGAACAACCACATGACCCAGATATATGACTTCTGGGCATGGACTCAAAGGACTCTACATCTTATTACAGACATTTGCAGATCCATGTTTATTGCAGCTCTATTTACAATAGCAAGGAAATGGGATCATTAGATGTCTGTCCCCAGATGAATGGATAATGAAGACGTGAAACGTATACATGATGGAATTTCATTGAGACACGGGAAAGGGGATTTAACAGTTCAATTGTTTATTGTTAAATTTGTAAACTTGGATATGAGTAAATATGGGTGAAAACCTAGAAACTAGAGGGAAGCTCATGTGCCAGGAGAAAAGAAAAACTTTTAAGGGGGAGAGGTGGGCAGGATAAGGAATCAAAGTAGGGGAACTTCAGGTTGTAGGAGGATACAGTGGGGAAAGTCAGGGACCTGAAGGTGGGTGGAGACATGGGTTTGGGAAAAAAAAACCTACCCAAACTCAGTGTGTCTGAAAATTTCACAAGGAAACTTGTGACTTTGCAAGCTAGTTAAAAATAAAATAATCAAGGGTAAAGACCTAGTCTTCCAACACAAACCTACACCTACGGCTCTTGGCCACATGTGTGAATGCCACACCCCTTCCCATCACACATCTTGTAGTCTCTCTTATTTCTCCACTTTTGATGGAACACAAGCTCCAACAGTGGTTTATTGTTTTGGCCTTAAACAAAGCCATTGTGTGCACTTAAGAATTGGGGAAACAGAGAGCACTGTGCATGAGACAAACCAGAGCACATGCTCTGTCTGGAGGACGACAACTAACGTGATCTCCATGACTCTGCCACAAGACTCCCGGGCACACGCAATGAATCTCCGACCCAGGATGGACGTAGGCTAGAATCTTCCCGGTAAGCGCACCTTGGGATGCTACACACATTATTAGAAATGGGATAGTCCAGGTGTGAGAGTTAGCCAAGAAGAGGCTAGATATAATGGGTCAAGCAGTGTTTAAAAGAATATAGTGTCCGTGTAATTATTTCGGGGCATAAGCTAGCAGGCGGCCGGGGTGCTGGGGACGTAGCCCCGCCACTCATATTACAACACATGACAGATGTCACAGTTATTTAGAAACCAAACATGCCAGATTTTGACTGAATCCCCTCCATTGTTAACCATAAGCACACCATGAGAACCAAACAGAACAGAGGCCATCCTTCAGTTTGGCTTTGCGCTGCTAGTGTTGGGATTTGCTCAGTATAAATGTCTCTAGGTGAGGGTTTTCTTGCTGTCAATCATATTCAGACAAGGATGATGTCGCCACACACAAAATGAGCCTCAGCAACTTTGCAGGAAGAGCATGCAAAACCTCAAGGTGGACTGGAAGAAGTCAGCAGTTCTTGAGCATGGGTGTTGCAGGTACAATGGGCAGGATTTAGGAGATCGGGAGAGTCACTGGAAGTCTTCCTGAAACAGGTCAATCTGGAGGAAAGGAGGAATCCTCTCTGGAGGAAGGGTACACTGTGCAGGCTATAGGCCCTTGTGACATGTTTATGAGTCTTCAGATTGTGTATGTGGTGTAGGGAAGGAGTGGTAAGAAATGGTCAAGGAGACAGGAAGTAAAGCTATAGAGGGGAGTTAGAATGTGTGTGTATTTCATGTTCTTGAAAAACAGTGTTCTGATGGATATGGGACGATACATTGCATGCTGTTCATTGGGACCTTGATAGCTTCGTTTTACAACTGAAATAGATCCCATTGCTAGCCCTATAGTATGCTCATTAGCAATACTTTTTTGTTTTATTTTATTTTTGTCACAACTTTTTGATTGAGCTATATATTTTTCTCCTCTCCCCTCCCCTTTTACCGTCTCCCATGGTCCCCATGCTCCCGATTTACTCAGAAGATCTGATCTTTTTCTACTTCTAGATCTATGTATGTCTTTCTTAGGGTCCTCATTGTTTTCTAGGTTCTCTGGGATTGTGAATTTTAGGCTGGTTTTTCTTTGCTTTACTTCTAAAAGCCACTTATGAGTGAGTACATAATTGTCTTTCTTGGTCTGGGTTATCTCACTCAATATGATGTTTTCTAGATCCATCCATTTGCCTGCAAATTTCAAGATGTCTTTTTTTTTTCTGTTGTGTAGTACTCTATCTTGTAAATGTACCACATTTTCCTTTTCCATTCTTTGATTCAGGGGCATTTGAGCTGTTTCCAGGTTATGGCTATGACAAACAATGCTGCTATGAACATAGCTGAGCATATGTCCTTGTGGTACAATTGAGCATCCTTTGGGTGTAGACCCAAAAGTGGTATTTCTGGGGCTTGAGGTAGGTTGTTTTCAAATTCTCTGAGAAATCGCCATACTGATATCCAAAGGGGCTGTACCAGTTTGCACTCCCACCAGCAATGGAGGAGTATTCCCCTTACTCCGTATCTTCTCCAGCATAAGCTGTCATCGGTGTTTTTGATCTTGGCCATTCTCACGAATGTAAGATGGAATCTCAGAGTTGTTTTGATTTGCATTTCTCTGATGGCTAAGGATGTTGACCATTTCTTTAAGTGTCTTTCAGCCATTTTAGATTTCTCTGTTGAGAGCTCTCTGTTTAGGTCTGTACCCCATATTTTTATTAGATTATTTGTTCTTTTGATGACCAATTTCTTGAGTTCTTTGTATATTTTGGAGATCAGCCCTCTGTCTGATGTGGAGTTGGTGAAGATTTTTCCCATTCTGTGGGCTGCCATTTTGTCTTGTTGACTCTGTCCTTTGCTTTACAGAAGCTTTTCAGTTTCAAAAGATCCCATTTATTAATTGTTTCTGTTAATGATACTGGTGTTTTATTTAGGAAGTGATCTCCTGTGCCAATGCATTCAAGTGTACTTCCCACTTTCTCTTCTATAAGGTTCAGTGTGACTGACTTTATGTTGAGGTCTTTGATCCATTTGGACTTGAGTTTTGTGCATGGTGATAGATATGGATCCATTTTCATTCTTCTACATGTTGATATCCAATTATGCCAGCACCATTTGTTGAATAAGCTTTCTGTTTTTCCATTTTTATGTTTTGTGTTTCTTTGTCAAAAATCAGGTGTGGGGATTGATATCCGGGTCTTCAATTTTGTTTCACTGGCCCTCCTGTTTGTTTTTATGCCAATACCAGGCTCTTTTCAGTACGGTAGCTCTGTAGTAGAGTTTGAAGTCACGGATTGTGATGCCTCCAGAAGTTCCTTTATTGTACAAGATTGTTTAGGCTATCCTGGGATTTTTGCTTTTCCATATGAAGTTGAGTATTATTCTTTCAAGGTCTGTCAAGAATTTTACTGGGATTTTGATGCATTGCATTGAACCTGTAGATTGCTTTTGGTAAGATTGCCATTTTTACTATGTTAAGTCTATCTACCCAAGAGCATGGGAGATCTTTCCACTTTCTGGTGTCTTGTTCAATTTCTTTCTTCAAAGATTTAAAGTTCTTGTCATAAAGGCCTTCCACTTGTTTGGCTAGAGTTACTCTGAGATATTTTATGATATTTGTGGCTATTGTGAAGGGTCATGTTTTTCTGATTTCTTTCTCAGACCATTTATCATCGGTGTATAGAAGGGCTACTGATTTTTTTTTGAGTTAATCTTGTATCCTGCTACATTACTGAAAGTGTTTATGAGTTGTAGAAGTTCCTTGGTAGAATTTTGGGGGTTGCTTATGTAAACTATCATATCATCAACAAACAGTGAGAGTTTGACTTCTTCTTTTCCAATTTGTATTACCTCAATCTCCTTTTGGTGTCTTATTGCTCTAGCTAGGATCTCAAGCACTATATTGAATAGAAAAGGAGAGAGTGGACAACCTTGTCTTGTTCCCAATTTTAGTAGGATCCCTTTGAGTTTCTCTCCATTTAGTTTGATGCTGACTGTTGGCTTGCTGTATATTGCCTTTATTATGTTTAGGTATGTTCCTTGTATCCCTGCTCTCTCCAAGACCTTTGTCATGAAGGGATGTTGTATTTTCTTGAGGGTTTTTCAGCATCTAATGAGATGATTATGTGTATTTTTTTCCAGTTTGTGTGTATAGTGGACTACATTGACAGATTTTCTTATGTTGAACCATACCATCATCTATGGGATGAAGTCTACTTGATCATGGTGGATGATTTTTCTGATGTGTTCTTTGATTCAATTTGCCAGTGTTTTCTTGAATATTTTTGCCTCAATGTTCATGAGCGAGACTGGTCTGTAATTCTCTTTCTCAGTAATGTCTTTGTGTAGTTTGGGTATTAGGGTAGTTATAGCCTCATAAAAAGAGTTTGGCAATGTTCCTTCTGTTTCTATTGTGTGGAACAATTTGAGTACTGGTATTAGTTCTTCTTTGAAAATCTTTCAGAATTCTGTGTTGAAACCATCTGGTCCTGGGCTTTTTTTTTTTTTTTTTGAGAGACTTTTGATAACTGTTTCTATTTCTTTAGCATTTATAGGTCTATTTCATTTGCTTATCTGGTCTTGATTTAATTTTGGTAAGTGATATTTATCCAGAAAATTGTCCATTTCCTTAAGTTTTCCAATTTTGTAAAGTACAGGTTTTAGAAATATGACCTAATGATTCTCTGGATTTTCTCCATGTCTGTTGTTATATCTCCCCTTTCATTTCTTATTTTGTTAATTTAGATATTCTCTTTCTGCCTTTCAGTTAGTTTGGCTAAAGGTTTTTCTATTGTTGATTTTCTTGAAGAACCTACTCTTTTTCTCATTGATTCTTTGTATTGCTTTCTTTGTTTTTATTTTGTTGATTTCAGCTCTCAATTTGATTATTTCCTGCCATCTAGTCCTCCTGGGTGAGTCTTCTTCTAGAGTTTTCAGGTGTTTTGTTAACTCACAAGTGTGGGAGTTTTCCAGCTTTTTTTATGTAGGCGTTTAGTGCTATGATCTTTGCTCTTAACACTGCTTTCATTGTGTCCCATAAATTTGGGTATGTTGTGTGGTCATTTTCATTGAATTTTAGGAAGTCTTTCATTTCTTCTTTTATTTCTTCCTTGACCCATTGATGATTCATGTGAACATGGCTTGATTTCCATCTGTTTGTGCGCTTTCTAAATTAGTGTTGCTGTTGAATTCTTATTTTAAGCCATGGTGATCTGAAAAGATACATGGTGTTATTCCATTTTTTTTTTTTTGGTATCTGTTGAGGTTTGCTTTGTTACCCTAGTATATGGTCAGTTTTTGCGAAAGTTCCATGAGGTTATAAGAAGAAGGTATATTCTTTTATGTTTGTTGATGTATGTAGATGTCTGTTAAGTCCATTTGAGTCATAACATCTGTTAGTTCCATTATTTCTCTGTTAGTTTTCTGTCTGACAGACCTGTTCAGTGGTGAGAGTGGCGTGTTGAAGTCTCCCACTATTAGTGTGTGGGGTTTAATGTGTGGTTTAAGTTTTAGAAGTGTTTCTTTTACATATGAAGGTGCGCCCTTGTATTTGGGGCATAAATGTTCAGTATTGAGATTTCTTCTTCATTGATTTTTCCTGTGACTAATATGAACTGTCCTTCTTTGTCTCTTTTAACTGATTTTAGTTTGAAGCCTATTTTGTTAGCTATTAGGATAGTTACACCAGCTTGTTTCTATTTGATTGAAAATTTTTTCCCCAGAGTAATCCGAAGAGGTTGAGGTGTGTTTTTGGATGCAGCAGAAGAAGGGATTCTGTTTTCACATCCATCTGTAGCCTGTGTCTTTTTATAGGTGAGTTGAGTCCATTCATATTAAGGGATATTAATGATCAGTGATTGTTAGTTCCTGTTATTTTAGTTTTTGTTGGTGGTGATGTTATTGTGTGTGTTTTCCCCATTTTTGGGATTTGCTTCTGTGAGATCACCTATTGTCTGTGTTTTTGTGGATGTAGTCAACTTCCTTGGCTTGAAGTTTTGCTTCTAGTGCTTTGTGTAGGGCTGGGTTTGTGGCTAGGTATTGGTCAAATCTGGTTCTGTCATGGAATATCTTGATTTGTCCGTCTATGGTGATTGAAAGTTTTGCTGGGCATAGTAGTCTGGGTTTAGCATCCGTGGTCTCTTCATGTCTGTATAATGCTTGACCAGGACCTTCTCACTTTCATTGTTTCCATTGAGAAGTCAGGTATAATTCTGATAGGTCTGCCACTATATGTTACTTAGCCTTTTTCCTTTGCAGTTCTTAATATTCTTTCTTTATTTTGTATGTTTAGTGTTTTGATTATTATATGGTAAGGGGACCTTTTTTGATCCAGTTTATTTGGTATTCTATAAGCTTCTTGTATCTTCATATGCATATCTTTCTTTAGGTTGGGAAAGTTTTCTTCTATAATTCTGTTGAATATCTTTTCTGTGCTTTTGAGTTGGTCTTCTCCTTCATCTATTCCTATTATTCTTAGGTTTGGTCTTTTCATGGTGTTCCATATTTCCTGGATATTTTGTGTTAAGCTTTTGTTAGATTTAATGTTTTCCTTGACAATAGTCTATTTCCTCTATTGTATCTTCAGCGCTTGAGTTTTTTTTTTCCATCTCTTGTATTCTGCTGCTTATGCTTGCATTTGTGGTTTCTGATCATTTTCTCATAATTTCCATTTCTGTAATTCCCTCACTTTGTGTTTTCTTTATTGCCTCTATTTTGATTTTCAAGTCTTGAATTGTTTCTTTTATCTGTTTGATTGCTTTTTTTCTTGATTTTCTTTAAGGAATTTGTTGATTTTTTCCCCCCAATTTTTGTCTATCTTTTCCTCCATTTCTTTGAGGGAATTTTCATTTCCTCTTTAAGGGCCTCAAACATTCTCCTAAATTTATTTTTTAGGTCATTTTCTTCTGTTTCATCTATATTTGGTCATTCAAGTTTTGTTGTTGTAGGGCCACTAGTTTTTATTGGTGTTGTGTTACCCTTTGCGATGTTGAGTGTGCTCTTACCTTGACTACCCATCATTTCCTCTGATTGGTGTAATTGGGGCTGTGTCTCTGGTGATCAATCTTCCAGGTGCCAGTGGATCCAAGGCTCAGATAGTTGCTCCTTGTGGGGCAGTCAGGGCCTCGGTTTCAGTCACCCTCGAGGCCACTCAGTGTTCCTAAAGGTGGCTTTGCAATCCCTGGGGTCATTTGGGCCTGCTGCCATGTAGGTGCTTGCTTGGGGCTGCTGCCACTGAGGTCATTTATCGCCTTGGGTCTGCTCCAGCAGAGTTTGCTGACTCAGGCCTGCTCTGATAGAGGTCGCTGATTCACACCTGGTTCTGTAGAGGTCTCTAGCTCAGGACCTGCTCCCTCGGCAGTGGCTTCCTTGGACCTGCTCCCATGGAGGCTGTTGCCTCAGGCCTGCTCCAGCAGAGGTAATTGGCTCAAGACTTCTCATGTGGAAGTTGCTGCCTCAGGCCTGCTCAGTCCTTCTCTGGCAGAGGTTACTGGCTCAGGCATCCTGTAGATGTTCCTGGCTTGGGCCTGGTCCTGCAGAGGTCTCTGGCTTGGCCCTGTTCGCTCAGTGGTTGTTCCTTTGTACCTGCTCCCGTGGAAGTCGCTGCCTCGGGCCTACTATGGCAGAGGTGGCTGGTTCAGGCCTGCTCTGGAAGATGGGGCAAAATGTTTTTTAAATACATTTAAGGCCTGGAGAAATGGCTCAGTGATTAAGATAGTGGTTCTCAACCTGTGGGTCACGACCCTTTCATAGGGTCACCTAAGACCATCAGAAAACACAGATATTTACACTGAATTGTAACAGTAGCAAAATTGCAATTATGAGATAGCAACAAAAATTATCTTGTGCATGTAATCAACACAACATGAGGAACTGTGTTAAATGGCTGCAGCGTTAGGGAAGTTAAGAACCACTGTGTTAACAGTGCCAGCTGCTCTTCCAGAGGACCCAGGTTCAGTTCCCAGCAATCACATGGCAGCTCACAACCACTCTAACCCCATTTCCAAGGGAACTGATGCCCTCTCCTGGTCCTCACAGGCACTGTGTGTGTGTAAACGGGCATACATGCTGGCAAAATGCCAGAACACATAAAATAAACTTTGAAAAAGAATAGCAGTTAATGGTATAGAGTAACACATAGGTATGGTCTTCTCCAACCCTTTCTCCTACATTCACTTCTAGATATTGACTGTTTCTGTAATATAGAATTACATGCTTGTGATTATGTAAGTACTTTCACAGTACATGTGCCTGCAAAGATGAAATGTTTACTATCTAGGCTACTTCAGAAAATGTTTGCCAAGCCCATTCATTGGGCTTAAAAGGAGATGATTTTCAATAATCTAGGTGAGCCTGATGCAATCAGTTCACAGGTTTTAAGGGCAAGGCTGGGGGTCCTTGATAAAGATGAAATTGTTATCTCTTCACTCCTGCTTGTATTTTCAGCCTGTCCCATAGACTTAGATAGAAATTTCAGTTTCTGAAAGTTAGCGGGAGATATCAAAGGGATAATGTAAGTACTTGATGATAGAAAGGCATCTTCCACAATCTGAACTACATATATTTATCTGTGCATGTATGTGTGTGTGTGCGTGTGTGTGTGTGTGTGTGTGTGTGTATTTTGTGGTGGCTGTTTGGATAAGGATGGTTCCCATAGGCTTGTATATTAGAATGCTTGGTCCCCAGTTGGCGGAACTGTTTGGGAATAATAAGGAGGTGTAGCCTTGTTGGAGGATGTATGTCAGTAGGGATGGGCTTTAAGATTTCAAAAGCCCATTCTAGTCTCAGTTAGCTCTCCTGCTTCATGCTTGTGGATCAGATGTAAGTTGTGATCAGATGTGGATCTCAGCTATTGCTCCAGTCCTATGTCTGCCTGGTTGTTTCCACACTCCCCACCAAGAGGGTCGTGAACTCTACTACCTTTTTTTTTAATTGCCTTGGTCATGATGTCTTATCACAGCAACAAAGCAGTTACTAATATATGAATATTACACTCTATCTATCATATATCTATCTATCTATCCATCCATCCATCTATCTATCTATCTATCTATCTATCTATCTCTCCTAGCTTTGGTCTTCTGGCAAAGCCCCGATCCCACTGCTAACTGTGAATGATGCTCCTGTGGAACGTTGTCCTCCGTGTCTAATAGCCCTTCCTAGGCTCAGTGGAGCCATTGTGACCATTCCCAAGGGACCCTCAAGATTTGGCCTGTTGACAAGGGACTGTGGGGAGTCATTAGCCACTCTTTTCTGTATCTCCCTGGCAGCTGCATGCAATTTTGTCCCAGGTGTACATAGTCTCATAGTCTGAGAGTCGATAGAAGAGTAGGTAGTATGTGGTAGTTTAACCTATGTAGCTATAGGAAGTGATCATCCATGCTGGGGTGAGACATTTTAGTGGCGGGGCTGTTTGGGGGGTCACCCACGCTCCTATAAAGTAACCCCTCAGCCATGCTCTCATAAGCAAGCCCAACGAACTTTGGTTTGTCAATCTAGATTTGAGAGGAATCATTACGACCTCCACCTAAGCTGTGCTCCCAGGAAACTGAAAAGTCAATACATTAAAATGAAAGGAAATTGGTATTTTTTTAAATATGAAAAGACATCTCAAGAGTTTTATTTATTAATCTTGTATTCAGTCTATAGAAAATAAGTTGAACGCCTTTAATCCCAGTACTCGGGAGGCAGAGGCAGAAGGGTCTCTGTGAGTTCGAGACCAGCCTGGTCTACAGAGCTAGTTCCAGGACAGGCTCCAAAGCCACAGAGAAACCCTGTCTCAAAAAAACCAAAAAAAAAAAAAAAAAAAAAAATAAACAAAAAAAAAAGAAAAGAAGTTGAAATAACTTTACAATACTATAGGTGTATTTGTGATACTGTTTTTTTTTTAGCTTCTATTACTCTTAGTTTAAAAGATTAGATAGTATTCAGTATCAAAATCAGTTTCTTGGAATATTAGATGAGTGTTACTATCTCTTCTGCTTATTCCCATTTAGCCATAAAAAAATACCAATTTCCATCAGGGCCTTACCTATCTGATGGAAATTGGTATTTTTGTGATAGCTATCTGTCAGAGGCGATATTGCCTAGTCTTTCCAAATGTCTTTGGAGTACGACAGAAAAGGGGTTATGGGAAATGATAATGAAAGAAAATCCAAGCAGATTTAGATCACTGTTACCGGATTCCTGAGAGAGATTTTCCTTTTCAGATAGAGTCTATTCCAGGAGCAAAATTCAGATTTTGTTGGGGAATGTCTGTCTGAGCCACCATCCCTATGTCTTTCCCGGTTTGCTCTTGCTGGTGACAGGGGTGCTCTTGACCTCCCGGCACCGTGAGCCCGTGGTGTGCTGCTTAAGTACTGTCAGAGGGCAATCTCCTGAGCTTTTGTCAGATTCTCCCCTGAATCCATGGTGCAGAAAGGATGCTAACTAAAGTGACTTCTCCATCTCTAGTGTGTCACCCGCTGTGACACGGTCTTCTCCAGTCCTCACAAAAAGCATGAGGGGTACCCACTCATGGCCCGTCCTCCAGATGAAAAGCCGAATCACGGAGAAATGAAGATCAGCCCACCCAGCGCATGCTTAGTCATTAATGGGGTTGAGCAGTCAGGAGAACCCTGCTCTTGTTGTCTGGATTGGCTTTAAGCACCTGTCAGGCTTGTAGTCACTTACCTGGGGAAGAGACAGATTGAGGGTGGGCTCCAAGTTTTGTGGTCAGCCTTCTAGACCTTAGCAAATTTGTGTGTCCCCGCTGGAGAAGAAGGGGGAGGAGGCAGTGAGAACCCAGAGGAGGGGAAGGCGGACCTTGAGAGAGAGAGTTTAAAAAGAGGAAGGAAGTGGGGCCCTGTAAGGAGCCTAGCCACCCCCAGCCAGCTTCTTCACTAGAGAACAGAAGGTTCTCAAGGCTCCGGTCTAGCCATGGCCCCTTGGCGCAAAACTGACAAGGAGCGGCACGGTGTGGGTAGGTGTGGGCACCGGGTCTGCAGTGCAGAGGAGGGCAGGTGGCTGGAGGGCCTCTCTCTGGTCGATTTGATGGCTCGCTCCTGCAGCATGGGTGAGGGCAGGGCATGCTGTGCAAACTTAGGTCTGGGACTCAGAGCTTTTCTCCGGCTGCTGCAGCCATTAGACTGAAGGAGAAAACGGGGACGCGGAGACAGTGTATCCTCCCCCCCCCCCCCCCCCCAGCACTCCAGCATCCTCCAAATGAGGTGTCGTCATTATTTTGATATTCAGCCCCGTGTGCCAGGCTTTGCATTGCATAGAGCATGCTCCGTCTCTCTCCACCTGCCTATCTTGAAGCCACCACGGCTTCCTCCACCATCTCCAAAGCCACACCATCTGCTGGTTTGCTCTGCCCGTTTCTCTGAACCAGGTGACCCTGATCGGCTCCAATATCCCAGGCATCCGTTTTGGAGAGGAACTGAAGCCCGTGGGTCCTCCGCTAGCCCCCGGGAGCCTTTGAAAGAATGGTTCCTGTCAGATTATCTGAGATTCGCTGAGAAAAGAGCCTCATCAGCCATCTAAACTCCCAGAGGCCTCTGCTTCAAATTGGGCGCGGAAGTGGTGGCTGGGGGAAGGGAGGTGTCAGGTACTGTGACTCTAAGTGGCATTGGTGATGCAATCCTCGCAAACTCTAAGTGAGAATTTGGAAGTTATTTGGGGGATTTCCACACTGCTAGATTGCAGACATCACCCAAGAGAGGCCTGAGGCAACTTAGAAGTGGGAATGAGAGATGCAGGTGTGTGTGTGTGTGTGTGTGTGTGTGTGTGTGTGTGTGTGTGTGTGTTTTCCTGAGCTACTTTGTGGGTGCTCAGATCTATCCATCCAACACTTTGACACTTTGAAGCACTTTAAGATGAAAGGTTTCTACCAGAGAACAGACAAATCATATCCGCAAGAGGTCTCAGGTTCTCCATCTCTAATGGGAAGTTTGAACTAGACTCAATAAGGGCCACTTTAAAACTCCAAAGCTTCTCCAACTCCGCCCTTCTCAGCAGGAGGTACCCTGCTAGCAATCTAAATGTGAACAGAGGAGGGGCAATAAAATGTGCAGGAGGTGTAGGAGGATGAACCCTTGTGCCCCAGGGGATGAAAGCTGACCTGGAGTAGTAGATCCAGAAAGGAAGGGCTCTTAGCATCTGCTGTGTGAAAAGGCAATGGTTCGGTGCAAGGTGAATGGAAGCCACATCTAAATTAGATTCCTGTTTTCTCACTCTACATCCAGGTAGAAACACTTTCCTATTTCATAGCATCCCATTGTGAAGGACACTAGAGACAAGGGCATGCAGGCTTGGAGGGAGACAAAAAGCTAGAAATGCACGAGGAGTTAGGACAGCTCCGCCACCCCTGGTTCTTTTCTACTTGGTACATTGTTCAGAGTGGGTGTCGCTAGCTCTCCTTCCTGTGGCCTCATTGAAAGGGGTGCTGATTCTCCTGCTGCAGCCCCTTCATCACCAGAACCAGGACCTTTCTTAGCCACCTTGAGGTCTAGTGGGCATAGGCGATCACCAGGCAATCTCTGGTTCCTGCTGCAGCCTTGACACAGGCCTGCAGTTTGGGTTGTGATGTCAGACCTGAGTTCAAATCTGCACTTGTTTCTTCATCTATAATGAGGTGAAGATGATCATGATGATGATGGTGGTGGTGCATGCAGATTTGATAGGATTGTTTTGGAGACTACCTGGAGTGGTAATTGTAAAGCGCGTGCTAATACTTCTGGCCAAGATCAGGGGACTTATCGTAAAATGAGCAGCTGCAGAATCAAGAGAGACAAAGAATGATGGTCCCATCACTGACTTCAGAACAGTTGCTCCTAGTAAGATGGTAATGGTTTAAGTGTGTGAGGCCCATTCTCATCTTTGACTTTGGAACATCTGCGTGAGAGAGTGTATTATTAGTTCCACTTTACAGGTGAAGACCCCTATTTCATGTAACTTGATGATAATGAGGCTGACTGTTAAATTCCACTACCTCCAGACCTTCTTAGGCTTTAAGTACTATAGGCGTAAGAATGAGTTAGGGCCTCACACTTAGGGGCTTCATTTTAATTTATTTGGCTCTTCACAGTGCTTGCTGCAGATATAGCTCTTTTCCAAGATAAAATAGACCAGGACTTTAGCTTTTAAGTTTTAAGGAGACACAGTTAAGTCCATAACAGATCATGTGTGATCTCTGTCATGGCAGCCAGAGACTCAAGTGAGTATCTGAAGTAGGCCCCTTAGGCAAATTTGTATGGCATTTCACTTACGCTCATAGGGAGGGGAAGAAAATCTCCTTTCTCTCCCTTTCTTGGCTAGTGCCCTGTAAATTACATAAAGGACAGATTAAGAAGAAAAAAAATGAGCAGAAGGTGATTAGCATCCACATCATACTAATGCAGGGAGCGCCCAGGAAAGAGCAGCTCAGGGTTGCTTTGAAATTGCCCTAATGTGGCAGCTCAACAAGGGGAAAGTAGAGTCTCAGAGAAGGGCCTGAATGAAAGGAAGGGGTGTGGGCTTCCAATGGATAGGGGCTCACTCTGTGAAGCCCATCTTGGAGCTAACCTTCTATGGTTGCCATAGCCACAAAAGGCCACTGTGGGCGAGCATTTATGTCTGACGTGTTTTCAGAACTGCCTGGTTCTTATCAGATAAAGGATGGTCCTCCAAAGCTTCTCTTTGCAGCTCTCGAGTCTCACTTTCTTCCAGCTTAAAATAATCAAACTAAAGTGGCCTAGTTGGGGGTGGCATCTTTTGATTCCATAAAGGTGAGATGTTTGCTCTTACCGCTTGTCTCCAGATTGGGGTTTTGAACCCCCTGAGGGGCGAGGAGTGATCTTCCCTGAGCTTCCTTTGCAGATGCTGGCGATGGCTGGCATTTCGGGTATTACTTGGCTTGCCAGTCCATCGCCTCCATCTTCACCTGGTATTCCCCTTTGTCAGTATATCCCCATCTCTTCCTTTTAAAGGAGAACACTGAATCCTGTTAGGTTCGGGGAAGCCCTAATGACCTATTTTAACTTGATTATTTCTGGAAAGACCATTTAGTGACATGAATTCACATTCTAGGGTACTGGGGATTAGGACACTAAGGTCACTCTGTTTTAAAGGGCAGGGACAAGATTCAAATCATATCAGGCTCTGCAGAGCAGAGAAGGGATTCTATCTTATATCCCAGTGGGAAAGATATGGAAGGGTTCTTGTCTACTTCCTAGTTCAGGGGTGTGGAGACCCTTGTAGTCCAGAATTGATGTGGGATTCCTCTCTGTATGCTGAGAATGACATTGGTTAATAAAGAAGCTGCTTTGGGCTTGTGATAGGGTAGAGCAGAGCAAGGCTGGGGAGGGGGGACTAAACTGAATGCTGGGAGAAAGAAGGTGGAGTGAGAGAGAAGCCATGGAGCCACCAGAGGAGAGAGATGCGAGCTATCAGCCAAAACCTTGCCAGTAGGCCGCGAGCCTCATGATAAACTATTAAATAATGGAAATGGGTTAATTCTAGATGTAAAAGCTAGCTAGCAATATGCTTAAGTGATTGGCCATAAGGTAATTTAAATAATATAGTTTCTATGGGGTTATTTCGGGAGTCTGGGTGGCCAGGAAATGAACAAGCAGCCTCATTTGACATAGAACCTTGGTCAGGGCTGTTTTGTTTTTTTTTTTCTTTTTCTTTTTTTGTCTGTACCATGGGTTGTTATAATGAAGGACAATATTCATCCCAATAGGTCATTTTAGATATGTGTGGCGTGCGAGCAAGTGAGACATTTTACGGCTCAAGAAAATCACCTAGAAATTCAGGAAGTATGAGCAGTCAGGCCTCCCAAAGGTCATGAACTGGAGAAGCCCTAAAAACATATGCCTCCTCTCCCGACTTCCCAGCCTCTCTAAATACCTCATCTCTGTTCTCCAGGTTATCCTTGTCACCCCCTCTGATTCCATCACTCTCTCTTAACACCCCTGCCTGCAATCTGTATGAATTTGTGTTTCATGCAGCCACTGAATCTTCTGTGTCCCCAGAGGGAAGATCCAGAATGGTGGCCTGTTTCATCTTTTCAAAATGACAACCTGTAAAGCAGGCCATGGTTTTGAGAGGGAGCAAGGGTGTTGGTTTGTGGGTGGATTGGAGAGGAAAGGGAAAACAATGTAATTATAGTTTCTTTTAAAAATATTTTTAAAAAAACAAAAACAAATCTTATACTATCACAAGAAATGGTTGTTATCTTGAATATCATACTTAGGAACTCAAAAAATTTATTTTGAAGTCTACATTACAGAAACAAAACCCCTTTTATAAAATAAACCGAAACAGCAAAATAATGTAATTGCTTCTTAATAAATATTTAGATTTCGAGTTTAAATCGGCCACCCAAGTCACTGTCAACCCAAGGACAGACTCGACTCCCCTCAGGGTGCTGTCCCTGCCTGGTTCAATTTGTTATGACTCTAGTTAAGTCATATGACTAGATGCTACTATTCTAGTTACTGTGTTACATATGGACTAGTTACATATGTTACTCTTCTAGCTAGAGGTATTTAGAGGGGAGAATGCTGTCTGCATTGGAGGCAAGCATGTAACCTGCTTCACTAACAGCTAGAGCCAACTCACCTTCAGAGGACCCAGTTCTACCGCTCTCGTTGTCAAGGCAACAGGAAACTCTTATTTACCCTCTTGCTCACTCACTCGTTCCTTCTTCACTTATTTCCTGTATATCTGTTTGATATTTCCCAGGTCCCAGGCATCATGTTAGTCACCAAGGCTATTAGAATTAGCCCTAAATGGTCCCTGCCCTTTAGGAACTTACAGTCTGGTAACAAAGACAAAGGAAGTTTGTGGGTCAATCAGCAAGCGTACAGTTAGAAATTGTGTTGTGCCCTGTTGAGATAAATGAATACTTGTCCATAGATGAATATATTGTGGAGAAGAGTTTTAGCATGGATCATCTGAGCAGATCTCCGAACACTAGGAATAG
Organism: Microtus oregoni; assembly: GCF_018167655.1. NCBI lineage: Eukaryota > Metazoa > Chordata > Mammalia > Rodentia > Cricetidae > Microtus > Microtus oregoni. Next base: position 13,582,767 of record NW_024543086.1, read on the forward strand.
AATTCTAGGAGATGCTTGGGGGCATCTTGGGAAAAGAGGTTAACCCCTATCTTAGAACTGGTCTCCAAATATTCATCTGATGCAAGAGAAACACACAGATTGAAAATGCAGTTCTTTTCCAATGCTTTGGTGGCTGGCCTCCTCCTTTGCAAAATTCCAGCCACTCGAGGTCATTTAGACACACCCTTTCGGTTGGCTGATTTGGTCCATGTAAGGAGATTGCCCTACTACTTGGATATGCAGGAGCCTCATGAGTCAATATCCAGCTTGGCTCCAACCACCGAGTCTAGGTTTGAAGGAGCATTGGTGAAGGGTGCATTTTCCAAACTCAGCTTTCTTTTGAGTTCAACATCCTCATGGTTTTGCTGTATTTTGAGACAGGAAGTGTAGTGCCGCAATGTCCTACTCATTTCTGGATGTCTGGGTTTGCTGCTGCTTTTAAAGCTTACAGTCCTTTAATCATCAATCACACATAGGCACCGTGGTCTGCATTTTGCAGCACATACTGAGCAAATGGGGATGACGTTGTTTTTGTTGCCACCCAACTCTAGCAGGATCTGTGCAGAGACGCCCCAAATGTTCCCTCTAATAGGGACTTGCTCCTGCCCCCCTTCTTGTCATTGGTGTGAATTGAGCAGCAGTCAGGCTGAGTCAGTGAGCTGCTGAAGACATATTGTATTTTGTTCTCAGAGAACATCCTTTGTCTCCCTGCCCCAGCAAGGACGCTGCAGGCTCCTGCACTGGCTTCAGTGACAGAAACGAGGCCTGGAAGAGTGGGATGCGACTGTCACAAGGATGGATACTGTTGTAGATTTCTCTCCAGCAATTGATCAGAGAATTCAGAGTTCTGATAACACATGGTCCTTAGGCCAAGGGCTACTATGGCAGAAAGAGACGGGGTTCTTGTTGCATTACAGCATGGCAGAGGGTGACACGTGGTGGGGCAGACCCTGAGACACCCTGACAGGCAGGATCAGTTACTGCAGGGTGACAACACCGGTTCCAGCTAAGTGTTGAGGTTTTTCCTGGTGTCTGTTACTTTTCTGTTGCTCTGAAGAGAGACTGTGACCAAGGTGACTTATAAAATAACGAATTCAATTTGGGGCTCATGGTTCCAGAGGGTTAGACTTTGTGAATGTGGCAGCAGGCATGCTGTCATGGCGCTGGAGCAGGAGCTAAGAGCTTACACAGAGAGAAAGCTTTCTGAGATTGGTGTGCGCTTTTGAAATCTCAAAGTCCACCCCCAGTGATATGTCCCTTCCAACAGGGCCTTACTTCCTAAACCTTCCCAAATAGTTCTACCAGCTGGGTACCAAGCATTAAAACATATGAGCCCCTGGGGTCCGTTTTCATTCAAACCAGCACATCCAGCAAGTGAGATTTGTGTGTGTGTGTGTGTGTGTGTGTGTGTGTGTGTGTGTGTGTGCTGACTTCACTGGCTGCAGCGGTAAGGGAACTTCCTAAGGGAAGAATATTCTGGTTGGAAAGCAAATGTAATGCAAATAATGTCTCAAGGAGGAAGTCGCTTTGATGTGTAGGAGGCCAGGGTGACCGGATCAGAGGTGGAAGTGTAAGGACAGATTCTGTGGGAGGTGGTCGTAGGGAGTGATGACTTGTGGGTATCACGGGGATTTTATAGCTGATGGTCAGGTGGGGTGAGGTATTTTGGGGGTTGGAGCAGAAGAGAAAAATGCCACATCTTACACTTGGGCTGACAGTGGTCATGGAATGTGACAAGAAGGGAGTTAAGTGTCATAGCGGAGAGGTTGCTCAAACAGCTGCTGCAGGGACCTAGATATGTGGTGGCAGTGGCTATAGGTGTGTTGACATGGGCCTCGCCCCTGGACATATGTAGTGTAGGTGGAGCAAGGGGGTTTTCCTCATGGGTTAGACATGGGTACGAGAGACAAAGAGAAGTCCAGGATGGTCCTAAGGCTTCCAGCATAGACAACTGGAAGTGCCAGAACAGCGTGTGGGGTTTCTCTACTCATTCTGGATCTACGTTGTCACCAGCCTCCTTATAGATAGCAACTTGCCTCACGCGTTCACAGCCTGGTGGGTAAAGAAGGGCATGTGTGACTGTGTCTGAACCTCACCGGTACCCAGGAGGAGGAGGATGTGTTTTACCTTCACAGGTGAGGAAAATGAGGTGGAGAAAGGTTGCCAGCTCATTTTAGATTCTTTTGAAATCACACCTCAGCCTTTCACCTGCGCTGTGGTCCACTTTCTATCGCCATTACAGAACACCACAGACTGGGTAATTATTTAAGAATAGATGTTGATTTAGTTTGTGTATTTGGAGGCTGGGAAGTTTGATAACGTACATGGTCAGCTTCTCAGTATCTACTGAGGGTTCTTGCTGCTTATTAATGTGGTGGAGGGTAAGCATCTGGACTAACTCAATTCTTCCTTCTTTTGTGTAACTCAGGCCATCTTGGGCTTTACCCTTACCATGTCATCTAATCCTAAAACAAGAATTTGGGGTTTACAGTGCCAACCCATGGGCATTTGGGGGCCACATTGTCTATGAATTAGGGAAATATACATTGCCTTTCCAGTAGATCCACTCAGAGGGCAGCCGCTCCTTTGGGGATTCATTCTGAGTCCATCCAGCCCAGGAAAATGGGAGGGCAAGAATCTAATTGTTTAACCGTGGGTTTCCTTGAGAACTCAGCAGAAGCTGCTGGTCCCTCTTTCCAGAGAGCATGTAGGTGTGTAGTCTGTTATAATTCATCCACTCCCATTACTGGAAGCTCGTTAAAGTTCCCGAGAAAGCATAGTCAGTACCCACTCTATAAGGTGCCCCAGTGGATACAGTCAAGGTTCTATTCAGATCAGTTCAGTTCTATGAGTCCCTGTTGGGAATGAATAGTGGATACAGCATTCCCTGCCGTTGGGGACGACAGTTCAGTAGCAGATCTCTGCACGAGGCAGCAAATAGTGTCCCAGTCACTCTCAATCTCCCGTTTCTCAGGTTGGGGCAAGTGGACCCCTTGCTTTGCATTACCGTGACTCCTATTACGGCGCCCATCACATCCTGTTGCAGTCTTTCATTGAGTTGTTTGGGACCTTTCATAGAATATGAGCTCCAACAAGGCAAGACTGACTCTCTCTCTGGTGTAGCTGTGTAAGACGCTTCTTTAGGTGTCAATTGGATGGATGTGTGGGAGGATGAGTAGATGGATGGGTATATAGATGGACAGGTAAATGGATGGATGGGTAAATGAATGCATAGATGAGGTTGGGACCAGGGAGGTAGAATTCGAAGTTTTCCCATTTCTGGGTCTTATAATGTTCAGGTGGATGGTTACCCATCTTCCCTCCATCTTCTCACCCCATCCCTTTCCTTGCAAGAGGCTATGTCCTTCTAGAGCACTGCAGCTCTTGAACTCCTTTTTGATGCTGAGCCCTTGCGATTGGCCACTGGACCAAGCCCGCTTGTTTACACCCTGGAGTTCCATCAAGATGGCCCTGCAGTGTCGCTACACATCACGCTGTCTTCCCCACCTCCCTGTCCTTCACACCCCTCCTCCCACTCTTCTTCTGCCCTTTGCCCATGCTCTGTTCCTCCCCAGAGCTCTAGTCTCACTTCCCTCATAGAGCCCTTTGCCCTCTGAGAGCCCACAGCTACTGTGCCTGGAAGCTTGGCACTACAGGGTTCAGGCAGCTCCTTGTTTCTTGCCTGTGTAATCTCTACTAGATTTCAGAGGGTCTGGGAGAACCAGAGCTATTTACTTCTCTGACCTGCAGGATTTCCCAAATTGACGGAGACTTTGGATTTCTGCAGAGAGGGCCGATGTGGTTGATTTTGTTACAATCCCTCTTTCTAATACTATAGTTATACGTGAGTGTAAGATCAGGTGTGTGCGTGCGTATCCACGCCTGTGCCATGGAAAGTCCACATCATATGCCAAGCAGGATTTACCCTTCCTTGCTCCAGTTGATACTGTGAGTCACACAGCGGGCTCTTCCATTATACAGCAGTGGATCAGTCTGTCTTCTGTTGCTGTAATAAAATACCCAAGGCAGAATACTTACAAACAAGGGAGGTTTGTTTAGGTCACAGTTTTAATAGCTGAAAACCCGAGACTGCTCATGGGCTTTGTCTATGCAGCAGCAGATGACGACTTCAGGGCCCCCTAGCCTCAGTGGTCAGAGTGGAAACAAGCAGCGAGAAGCCAGATGCTGGGAAGGGACCAGGTGGTTCTTTTCTTTTTAAATTTTATTTAACTTTATTTGATGTACATTGGTGTGAAGGTTCCTGATCCCCTGGAACTGTAGTTACAGATGGCTGTGAGCCACCATGTGGGTGCTGGTAATTGAACCCGGACCCTCAGGAAGAGCAGACAATACTCTTAACCACTGAGCCATCTCGCCATCCCCACGGGTGGTTTTTTAATAACAACTTTCTCTGGGGATCAAATAAGTCCCACTTATTTTCAGTGCCTCAATGACCTAACCTTCTTCCACCAGGCTCTGCCTCTTGAAGGTTCTACTATTTCCTAGTGTTGTGTCACTGAGGCCCCACCTCCTGGGTGTGAGCATCTTGGTACACTCTCAGTCTATGTGTAAACCATAGAGGATGGTTAAGCAGTGTCTCTAGACTCTACCTATTAGAAAGTACATTTATCCTTCTACATGGTACTGAATTAGGGCAAAAATAAATACCACCGAAGGGAAAAACAGCCCCCAGCGGACCCAACTTGATTTCTATTGGCTGGGTGGGATCACCAAAGACTACACAATGATGTGCAGCCCCAAGGGCTGTTGTCACAATCCAGGGAGGGCCCTGGAACTCCTGGAGTAAGGTGACAGGCCCATCTTTGTAAGAGGTGGGGTATGCAGTGGTGGAGACCAAATCTCTGAGGCCAGCCTGCTTGCGGAGAAATCCTGGGTTGGCTCCATCTTCACTGAGTCACATTGTGCTTAATCTTGCACTGCCTCAGTTTCCTGGTCTGTAAATTAGAGATAACAATTATGCCCACCAACAGTAGCATAGCAAAGATTTAGTGAAAGTGAGCTGCCCTGGTGTTTCTTTGAGGTCTCCTGGCTGGTGAAGGAACTTCTCCCCTCCCCCTTCTCATTCTGATGATCTGTCTTGTCCCTCCACCACCTCTCCTTTCTCTTCTCTCCTGCCTCTTCCTCCTCTTCTTCCCCTCTTCCCCATCTGTCACCCAGGCTGGGGACCATCTCAAGTCATTTGCTGCCTTGCATCTGGGGTTGGAGCTCTGCTGCTCCCTGCAGCTGCCTTCTCTGGTGCCACATCAGGGCGTAGCTCTGGTGTTGTGCCTGCCCACAGCTTTCAGGACATGGCTCAGGTGTGTCACTGAATGCATTGCACTGGACCCTTGAAATATGCTCATCAGTTCTGTTCCATCAGAGAAGCCCAGATCCGCCTCTAGAAGTGAGCTCCAGCCTATTGCATTCTCTCTCTTTCCCTTACTGGGGTTGTTCCTCTTGTCTAAACTCTATTAACACTTGGTGTTGGCTACAGATTTTGCTTTCAACCATATCAGCAAATGTCAGGGCCCCAAATGAGGTGCAGACCAATCCTGAGGGGTCACAGGGCACTTGAGAGCAGCAATGCTGGGTTAACATCTTCTGAAACAATCTCAAGACCTTCAAGGGAAGACTTCTCTGTCCTTTATCTTCATCCACATCCCGTCCTTCAACAGGGATTCATGCAGAGCCCAGTAAATATTAATGCACCTGTACTGTGTCATTCTTGGCTTGGGAATTCAGCATCCCTGAGCTGGGGGAAGATAGGATATGGACAAGTCTTGTGTGTATGAAATGAGACATGATGTCAAGAATGGGCTGGTCAGAGAAGGAAGGACTTTGGATTCTTCTGAGTTCAAACCTACCTGCCATGGCAGCAACTCTCAAGTTATGGGGCGTGATCCCCTTGGGGGTCACATATCAGATGTCCTGCATATCAGATGTTTACATTTATGATTTATAACAGAGGCAAAATTACAAGCAGCAGCAATAAAATAATTTTACAGTCACCACAACATGAGGAGGTGTGTTCAAGGTAGCAGCGTTAGGAAGGTTGCAAAGCAGTTTTCTACAGCTTTCTAGTGGTGTGACTGCAGACAAGTCCTGTCCTTCCCTACTCTCCCTTCTCCCTTCCATCTCTTCTCCCCTCCCATTTGGCTGAAGCCTTACACACCACTCGCTAAGCTGGTGCTCTGCCATTGAATCACAACCCAGTCTGCTTCTTGAGCCTCTTAGTTTCTTGTGTTAGATGGATGACAATACTTTGGATGATCAAGCAAACTGATGAAAAGGAAAAGCGTTTGCTTGTCTTCTCTCTCACTGCAGCTTCCGCTCTCAGAACAGCAGTTAGCATCCAGAAGACACTGCTGAGATTGTCCCTTAAGGAAATCTCAGTGTCTGTGCCTGGCCTATAACAAGTACTCAGTAAATGTCAATCAACCACTTTCTTGGCAAACTATAAGCTGTGGTTAGAATATAGACATCTGGATTGTCTGTCTGTCTAGCTCTCTTTCTGGTAGGTACCCTTCTTCCTGTGCCTCAGTTTCCTCACCTATAAACAAGGGGAAATATACTGCTTTCCTAAGATACATTACATAGAGACAGGACACTTATTGTACTGTGAGTCACAGGGATATCAGAATGACATTCAATTTTACCTCATTTCTCTAGATTTATTTTTAAATTGTGTACATGAGTGTTTTGTCTGCATGTCTGTTCACCACCTGCATTTCTGGTGGGAGGAGGCCAGAAGAGGGCATCAGACCCTGTGGAATTGGAGTTGCAGATGATTGTGAGCCACTGTGAGGGTGCTGAGAATTCAACCTAGGACCTTGGGAACAGCAATCAATGCTCTTCACCACTGAGCCATCTCTTCTGCACCCATATTTGAATTCTTTATGGGCAGAATGCTATTATATCTTCAGGAAGAACTGGTGCAGAACCAGCAGGTTCTGTTCCCTAGGCTGACAGGTATCCCTTCAAAGCCTCATATTCACGGTTCTGAGGATTAGCAGTCTGTAGTTTCCATGTGAGTCCCCGTTAGAGTTGGTGGCCTCAGGTGACCCCAGTCCTTGGGAACACCCCTTTGACCCTTGGCTGTGAGAACAACATCTGCATGGGCTCCCACTGACTTTTTGTTGCTGGGGTTCCTGGGTGCAACACTTGATGTAGGAGAAACTCAAGTCTTCTGTGCGGAGTCAGACACCCATGATGGGGGACAGGACCACCTGTGATAAGGACGCTAGACTGGGACCTGTAAGTTGGCTGGGGACCAAGGCTATGGGTAAATTCCCCCAGTTGTCTAGATCAGTGACTCTTCTTCTGAAGTGTCCCTTGTCAGTCTCATGTTTGTATGATCGTTCATTGTGTGGGTATGTGATTGTATGTGGGGGCCAGAGGACATCATACGGGAGTTACTTTGACTGTGTGAGTCTTGAGGACAGAGCTCAGATTGTCAAGCTTGGCGTTAGGGGTCTCTACCCACCAAGCCACCCTACCAGCTCCCGTTCTAGATGATTTTCTGCCTCTTCCATTGCACACTTAACACAGTAACTGTGCCTCTCTGAGTAGGGACAAGTAGACAGACCTTCCCTCAGCCTGGTCAGAGACAACAGAGATAAGCAATCGCACTCAGCAAAGGGTGGTGTTCTGCCCTGAGGTTTCCTGTTAGTCATTTAGAAAATTGAACAGAAGTGGGTACTGGTAAGCAGAGTCACTTCCTTTGTCTGTTTTCCCCTACCAGACGAAGCTTTGAGAATAGAGGTCCTCAGGCTAAGGGAGAATGGGCTTACGTGTGGCATCATTACTTTCATATTTATAGCCAGCAAGTCCTTGGGGCAGATAAGTATGTCTCATTAGAGACCCAGTTTGAAAATGTCGCCGAGTCGTCTGAAGCGGAGAGCTTTGAACTCTCTGGGCTGAAGTGAGCAGAGAGTGTGAGGGAAAGGACTCTGGATGAAGGCTGCAGGACGCTGAGCAAAGCTCAGTATGCCCCGCCCTCCAAGTGTCTGTATTTGCTGCCTGATTTGCTGCCTAGGCAAACCCCCATCTGGGTGGTTTCCTTCAGTGGAAACCGCAGTCCCAGTCAATCCTGCAGCCCTGTCAGCTCCAAGGCCTGCCTCTGGGTTGGAGGAGCAGAGAGTCAGAGCAGAGCCTGTTTAGCAAGGACACTAGCACACTGGCGTGTGTCCAAGGGCCAGCAGTCAGTGCTAGGAGAGGACTGTAAGCCGGGCCACAAGGGGAGGGTACGGAGTAATGCAACAACTTGGTTATGCAGAAGAGAAGCCTCTGGGTCCCGGGGCTCTCTCCAGACTAGCTTTTAGACAAAGGGTTAACTTCATTTAATGATGTTGACCCTCTGTGCCATTGACTGCCAACGGCTAGAAAGTGGAGTTAAAGGTGACGTGAAGCTTGGGAGGAGTTATTGGTGCTCTGAATAGCTGGCTTTTGGGAGATCTTGTAACACTGCTTGGAAGAAACGTGACACACGTTGCTGGAGCTCTTAACTATGACTGGGTGTACAGTGCGGCCTTCTGTGGCTAACGGTGGGTGGGCCTTTCAGGAATCGTTTGACAGAAAATAAAATCAACATCATTGGGAACGAGGGTGAACACAAGGGATCTTGGCTAACCGGGTCTGCAAAGGAGGAAACAGGTGCTAGAAGGTATCTGTTTTAGATTGCAGGTGGTGTGCGGTTACATCATTTGCTAGTCCGGAGTGGTGATTGGCTGTCTTGGAAGGAAAGGGACCGGGCAGTGTCTAGATCTCTCGGTTATTTAGAGGAATCAGGAAGTCTCAGAATGGCTAGTAAGAGCTAGAGAATCCCAGCTGGCTTGCTCAGGTAGCCTGGGTCCAAGGATCAGCTGCAGCCGGCCTCCGACTAGAGCGAACATCTGGATTAGTGTCCTTCGGGGGAGGAGGGAACCGGAACTGCTGAGGTTCAGAAAGACGGAGTCTTCTGTTCAGGCAGGCTGTCTGGGTTACAGAAGGACAAAGCATGAGGCAGATGCACACTCAAGCAGGCAGACCCCAGACAGGTTTGGTGCCAGTTTCGCTGCTCTCTTGACCTTGTGTAGTACACACACTGAGAAGGCATGCTGCGGCCAGAGCCAGAAAAGGACAGAACTGACCACTCGAACTGGGGGCTGGGACCCCGCCTCATCCTTTCTAAGCTTCTTCACCTCTTGGGCCTCTTCATCGCCATCTCTGAGAATACTCCCATAGGGAGGTTAGGTGGTAGGGCACACCTTGCCCTGGTCGCCATTCAGTATCCTAGTGATCTTGTCATAGAGATACCGTTAGTGTACTCCTTGTAAGAAAATGAGACCCAGGGAGGTCACAAATGGCAGAGCTGGCATCTTTCTGAGTCACTCGGTTCTCTTTGCTGTGATTGGGAGGGGGTGCATATGTTATAGAGATGGGAGGGTGAAGAAGGAGAGAAGAGAGAAAGGAGTTAAGTTGGGAGCGGGTGTCTGGGATGCAGAATAATCTGAACAAAGTGGAACGTGCATAGGGTCAGGCAAGGCGCAATGTGCTCCCAGCTCCAGCACTGTGAGACTATGTGTAATAGATGTAACTATCACATCTCTACTCTTCATTCCAAGTATGGACATGATTCTTTCCCTACTTGGAAGCAGTGCCATGAGGATTCAAAGAGTAAATGTGTAGGAGGAGAGAGCGGAGCTTCGAACAGTGTCTGGTACAAGGGAAATGTCTGTTGAACACCGGTTCTTGTCAGGGGCAATTTGAGTGCACACTCCCTTCCAGGTAAGCGAGGCCTGGTTTTGTACAGTCTCTCTCTAGGATCCCTAAACCTGTGTAAAGTGTAATTTATTTGCTTGGTTCTCCACATGCCTTTCCGGGTAGTCAGAGCTGGCACAATGATGCCAGGTAGCTAGAGCTGACACAATGATGCCTACTTTAGGACAGAGAGAGAAAGTCTGGCCTGCAGCTGGGAGGTGCCTGTGGAAGCCAGGCTGCCTGATTCCCCTGCTAGGTTACTGATGACCGGGCGTCACTGAAGGCATGCTCCACACATGGCCCCCACCTCTCTAGTCCCTGGCTCCCCGAGGCTCAACATTCTTCTCTGCCCTCCTGCTCACTAATACACACTTGTCCCTCCCAGCCGTACCTCAGCACACTCAGGTGCTTGGCACGCAGTTGTTTCTTGGTAATTTTGACCAAACACACAGATCCTCAGCTTGCCTCTTTGAATCTTTCTAATTTGCCCAGTTGTGTGGTGCTGACCGCAGCTGTATCTCCAGCCTAGCTGTAGAAGATTTTCATTTCTCCAAAATGAGTCTACTATCTACTGAGCAGTCACCCCTCGTTCTGCTCCAGTGACCACTTAGCTGCTTGCCAGCTCTGTTTTTCTGTTTCTGATCTTCCATATAAATGGAATGGAGTAATTGTGGTTTTGGGGGTCTGGCTTCTTTTACTTCGCATGATATTCTTCTAGAACCATCTGTACTGTAGCATGTACTTGAGTTTATACTTTTATCTGGTCGAATATTATTCCATTGTGTGCATAGACCGCATTTTGTTTATATGGCTACTGAGAGATATCTGGGTTGTTTTGATCTTCTAGCTTAATCTAATAGCATCCAGTGAAAATTCATGTGAAGGCTTTTGGTTTGAACTCTTGTTGACAATTTTTGGGTGTGAGCTGGAAATGGAATTGCTGGGTCTCATATTAATTCTCCTTGCCTCTGAAGATCAGACACACTGTCCCCTAATTGCTACACGTGCCTTGTTCCCATGCTAAGTTTTGGAGATTTCAATTTTTCTGCATCCCTTTCAAACACTAAAAGAACAATCATGGTCACACCTATGGGTGTGAAGGTGACATCCTATGGATCTGATTCGCAGTTCCCTAATGGCTTCAATGCTGAAGATCTTTTCATGTCCTCTTCGGTATTTGTGGGTCGCTAGTGAAATAGGTTTTTAATTCCTTTGTTCATTTGAAAATTGGTCTGTGTTGTCTTTTTGTTGCTACAATGTAAGAGTTCTTTATAAAGGTCGGGACAGTCTAGACTTTTTACTAAGATCTGATTCGCTGCTGTGAGTCTCTCTAATGACCACTGCCCATTGCAAAAAGCAGCTTCTGTGAAGCCTGTGAGCAGCACTATTTTATGATATTTTAGAGATACCTAAACATACTTTGATGGTGTGTCTACTTAGTAACAGTAGTAGGTTCCCTCTAGGGTCTGTAACCTCCCCACCAATGAGTTCCTTTGTTTGTTTGTTATGAGATCTGATTTGCAATTTGATTAGAGCATTTCTCCCTCCCTTTCTTAAAACCCTCCCGAACACTCCTCCCCACTCTTCTTCAAATCTATGGCCTCTCTTTTCATTGTTATTGCATGTATATATATGTTTATATATGTGTATATATTCCCATATATAACCCATTGAGTTCATATTATGTTATTTGTATATTCTTTAGGGCTGACCAATTGGTGTGCTCTTCCCAGGGGAGGGTCATCTCTCCTACTCCTGACTTTCCTTAGTTGTATGTAATTTTTTTTCGGGGGGGAATTGGGTTGAGGCCTTGTAGACTTTTCCTTTTCCACTCTGGCATGTTTGTCATAAAATATTGATAAGTTCTGCAAATGCCTTTTCTTCATTAATTAACATGATCATCTAAGTTTTTCTTTATGCTATTGATACAAATGTTTTCCTTTTATTGTTTTGGATATTGAACTATTCTTGCATTTCCAGGGAAATTCCTACTTGTCCATGGTATCTTTTTAATGTGTTGTTAGATTCCATTTGCTAATCTCTTATGGATACGTGTGTCTATATCTACAAGGGATACTTGTCTCTACTTGCAAATTCCTCCTATAATGCTTTGTGAAGTATTTCCTTCTTCCTTTTGTGGAAGAGTCTGACAATAGGTATTAGTTATTCCTAAATATTTTATAGACTTTATATTAAAGTGATCTGACACTGTGTTTTCTTTATTAGAATGTGTGTGCATGTGTGAATGTGTGCGCACACATGTATGTGTGTGTATTCTATGTACATGTTCATGTGGGTTTTTACACACATGTGTTTGGGTGTGTATGATGGCCAAAGGTCAATGCCAGAAGTCTTCTTCAGTTGCTCGTTACCTTACCTTTTTGGAGACAGGTTCTCTCTGAACCTGGAGCTCACTGACTGAGCTAGTGGCTGGCCAATGAACTCATTGATCTGTCTGTCTCTGCTTCCCCCAGGGCTGGGCTTGCAGATGCATGCTTCCACTCTTGTGCTTTTGTATGGATGCTAGACACCCAAACTCAGGTCCTCCTCCTTGCTCTTTGGCACTTTACCAATGTTGCTATCTCCATGGGCCTTTGGGGAGGTTTCTGATGACTGAATTTTGATTTTTCATGAGTCAGTGCTGGGAGTTTGTCTAGGGATACGTCCATTTCATCTGGGTTATCTCAGCTTTTGGTGTAAGAATGTTGAAAGCTTTCTCTTGTAAAGCTTCATTGTCGACTGAGCTTGCTGTAAGGGGCGGTGGGCGCTAGAGAACCATTGGCTTATAATTCCTTTCCTTTCTGAAATGTTGCCAAAATGTCCATCCTCACTTTTGCTCTGACTTTGGTAGCCTGAGGCCTCTGTTTCTTCTTAGTCTACCTACTTGTTTGTCACTTCCAAAGGGGCACATTCTGCTTTTGTTGCCTTCTTACTGCATCCTATTCTCTAGCCGACTTCTCATTGCCTAATTTGTATTATTTTCTTTTACCTTTGGGTTTAGTTTGTTTTTCCTTTTGTTAGTTGTTAAGTAGAAATAAAGATAATTAATTTGAAGTCGATGTTGTGCTTCAAGGCAGACATTTACAGCTATGAAATTTTCTAATCATGCTTTTTGCAGTTTTCATGGGTTTTGGTAGGTTGTGTTTTCCTTTTAATTGGTCTGAAAAGATTTCTTGTTAGCCTGTGCTTTTTGCACTTGTTTGTGATTTTCCAGTTTTGATTCTGATAGGGGTTTCTAGCTTTATTTCTCTGTGGGTGCTTTCTGACCACTATTTCTTCAATTTGTTTTATTCTGCCTGCTTTTCTCTCTCCTCTCCCTCTGGAGCTCCCATTAAGGGAATGCCAGTCATTTGGCCTTAACACATAGATCTCTGATGGGTTCACTTTTGTTTACCATTTTCTCTTAGTGCATCTGGGTCTGGTTTGATCTTAGCTGCCTTGTCTTCAAGATCACCGATTTTCTCTCTGACCCTGTTGACTCTGCTATTGAAGTTCTTGGATGATTTTTTTCATATTTGTTATTATTGTCTCTGTCCAGAGTTTCTGTTTGATTCTTTTGTATAATTATTTTGAGATAAGTTCTCACTATGAAACCACTCTGGCCTCCCTCAAACCTGTAATCCTCCTGCTTCACCCTCTAGTGCTGAGATTGTAGCTGCAAGCCACCATACCCAGCTCCATTTTTCTAGTTTCTATGCCACCAGTGATAGTCTTTAATTCAGAGTCATTGTTCTTGTTTCCTCTGCTTTGTGTCATATTGTTTTTCAGTTCTTTAAATATATATGAGAGTTGATTTAACCCTTCATCTCCCAAGTCCAGTATTGTTCTTTTACTTGCCCAATTTTCTTTAAATTTATTCTTTCCCATTATCTGGCTACACAGTCTTCCTTCTTAATATATCTCATAATTTTGAATTGAAAACTATATATTATTTTGAAATTTGAATATTAATTATGATGTAATACCCATGAAAGACACGCTTTCCTTGCCCAGAGCCTGCTGTCGTTGCTTGAGCTGGGTGGCAGTGTTCAGATGGTTTAGTCGCTTTTTTGGAAATATTTTTATGAAGACCATGCAATGTGCTGTGTGCAGACTGGAGACTATAGATGCCTGGAGTCAAAAGAAAGGTGGAAAAGGTGGCATGCCTTCAGCATTTACTCAGGCCGCTGCTCTCTGCTCAACCTGACTTCCTGCCCACATGGCTGTTGAGACTCAGTCAGGTTTCCTCCCATTTCTCTTCGCCTGTGCACAACGTTCATGTTCAGCCTGTCTTTCCAAGCCATTATTCTTGGAAGAATTTCAACCCTAATCCTAAATACCCAGAGTTTGGGGAGGACATCTTTGTTGTTCTTCTTAATGTGTTTGCCCTGGCAGGCGAAGGGAATCGACTCGTCTTTAGTGTTTTGGAGATTGGTCACTGAAAGTTGCTTCTGTAAGTGAGCGTTCAGAGCCATAGATGTAAAAGTTGTGCGAGTGCAGGAAACACCACACAGATACATGCACACACACACACATGCACACGCACACACACACACATGCATGCATACACGTGCATGCACGCGTGCGCACACACACAGAGCTCAAAACTTGAGACAAGGTAGTTCATGCTCCAGAAACCTATATCAGTGACTCAGGCGGCCATTATCAAGACTGCCACTGCCATGGGGAAAGGAGTCCATGAAAGTGATACTGCATAGCCCATCCTTCCCTGCAAAGGCACGGGTATCTCATGTTCCAAATGACAAGAGTCTCTGACAACTCCTGCTCCCAGAAACTAACAGTTTGGATGAGAATGCAGGTTCCCTTGTTGTCCACCCTGCCCCTGTACCTCCCACTGCTTGCTGGGGACTAAACCCAGGACCTTGCACTTGCTAAGGGAGCATTCTACTGCTGAGTTAAATCTCCAGTCCATGGGTGGGAATGGATTTCTGAATATTAAGCACTCCTTCATGAACCCGGCATCCATTAGGGAAGAGTGTGACTATGGCCTACAGGAGCCTGCAGGGTTTGTTCTGGTGAGCTCTAGGTTGCCTGAGCTTGGTAGGAATCAGGTAAGACGTTTTGTTGCGATGAAAGGCCTGACCTGATGGAACAACCTCAGAGGAGGGGCGTTATTTTGGCTCATCGTTTCAAATGAATTTCTGGCCACCATGGGTGGAAGGCAAGCAGAAGGGCCCAGTCTGTGGGGGTTGGGAGCTTCTGGCAATGACTTGTCATATCTGAATGGATCAGGAAGCAAAGGCTGGAATTAGGGAAAGTTATAATCAAAGGCTTACCCCGAGTCACCCGTTTCCACCAGCCAATCCAATACCCTAAAGGCTTACAATCTTAAACAGCGTCACAGTCTGGTCACAGAGCTTTCAAACAGCAAGCCCATCCCATCCTACATACTGGACAAAGACGATCATGTGGCAACACAGTAGTGGAGAGCATTGCATGTTGGGATTCCGTTGCTGACATGGAGTAGATGGGCAACAGGGGGCAGCCAAACTTAGAGGGCAAGAGAAGAGTATGGAAGCTGGATTAGAGCTTCCTGGCATTTCTTGTCTTGGTGACTAGGACCAGAATGTCTTCATTTCTGTTTCTGGGCTCACAGCTCCTGTCTCACAATGGGTCCCTTTAAGGAGGGAAGAAGGGAGCATACAACCTCATGCCTGGCGCACAGCAAGAGGTCAAATGTGTAGAGGGTATAAGCAGCCTCCTGGTCACCAAGGCTACAGTGCAGGACCAGAATGGGAAGAGGTTTTTATGTAGGTCTGGATTGATGACTGAAATAGGCAGTTGGCCTTTGCATTGACTTTCTATAGCCCACGTGGGTTTCGTAAGTGTGAGACGGACTCAAGGCCAAAGCAGCAAGGTGAATCCAGGAGTCAAGATAGCTAGAGGTCTCACCAACTGTCTCTGTCTTCCATTTAACAGCCATCTACAACTTCCAAGGCAGTGGAGCCCAGCATCTCACTCTACAGATCGGTGATGTGGTACGGATACAGGAGACCTGTGGAGGTGAGTTGTTCTTGCCTCAGTGGCCCTCAGATGTTAGCGCCTTCACTGTAGGAACCCAGGCACTTGCAGTACTCTCTCTAAGCATGCACTTGCATGGCATGTTTAAACACCTCTTGCTCATTTAGTACAGTCAGCCTTTTGGGCCCATGGGTTCTGCATCCACGGGTTGAACCGACAAGCGACAGACAATATTGCATCTGCAATATGTATATTCAGTTCCTGTCATTACTTAAACAGTGCAATGCTGTGATTATTTATATGACATTGCCACACACTAGATTTTAGAAATGGCCTAGAGGTGATTTAAAGTATGTGAGGACCTTCATATGGTCTGCATAGATATGGTACCATTTTATAGAAAGGGGCCTAAGCGTCTGTGGGCTTTGGTGCAGCAATCCTGGAGCCAATCTCGCCGGTATTTTGAGAAATGACTGCAATTAGAGTTTACTGAACAAAAGAAGTGCTTTATTATTTCAGGGATGTGCGTTTCATAACAAAGGCCTAACCGGCTGCCTTGATGTTTGCTATGCTAGGCATTTGCCACAGTCAAGGGACTATGGGACTCTGGGCCTGTGGATCTTCCTAGCTGTAGTTCTTTATTAATATGTACACTATTGTAAAGAAAAATAAGCATCATCAAGATGCAGGAGGGTGCTGTAAGTTATTTTCCTGACTCCGGGAGAGAGGCTGTGCCATATAGTAGTGTTATATAAATGCAGCTCCCGGTGGAGCAAGGGCCCAAGCTGGGGGTGTGTGTGCTGGGTAAAGTGGCAGCTCTTTGCTCCTGGAAAGCCATGTGGTCTTGAAACTAAGTGTATATTGAGTTCAGTTCACCCGTAATGGTGGTGATGGTAGCGAGAGGGGGTGCATCTTAATGTCTGCTCCAAGACTAGTGGCCTTGGGCTCATGAGACAGGCAACTGAAAACTATCATCCGGAGTCGGATTAGTGTATAATTACTTAATGAGTTTGTTAATGTGTCACTGGTGACCAACAGACTCTCCCATCCCCCACACCCTAGCTGTACTTCCAGAGTTCTCCCTTGCTGGGCCAGCTTACGGCTCCTCCTACATAAAGGACACAGAGTTCGAGGAGTATATGATTCCTGGGGCTGGCAGAATGAAGGAGGAAGCTGAGACTGGCCTGAGAATACAGCTGTGCCCTCTCCCAGTGACTCCATCAGATGAGGCCCTGGAAAAGAGCACAGGGTGGTAGGGAGAGGTGTGCTAGAGGGTAGGCCTCTGTTGGGACACAGCAGCCAAGAGCCATCTTGTCATTCCCGCACACCAGATGCTACCTTCCCTCCTGGAGAACCCAGAATCCTACTTAGATCTCCCATCAGCCCGTTAGACAGGTAGAGTCCTCCGTGGTGCTGGATGAGCTGCCTGAGGCCTCCCAGGCAGTGGAGCCCCAGCTCTCTCTGCAGATGTGTGCAGATGTGTTTGCACACCGACATGATCTTCATACAAACACCTATAACCTCCCAACAAAGACACACACATACAAATACACAGGTACCCATAAACATAGCACACTTATAAGCACACACAGGATCACATATAAACAGGTATATGTAAAAACAAATGCGAACCAAGAAAACAAGCAAACAGAAAACCTTTCTTTGAGGAGGGTAATTTAGTGTCTCGTATTTCAAAGCAACTTTTAAAGGGATCGCTGTTGAAGGAGCTGCGGGCTGCGTTCCTGTGGCCCGGCTCCTGGCCATCTGGCTATCTTATGCCCCAAAATAATGACACACAAACTGTATTCATATAAACACTGCTTGGCCCATTTCTATTAATGTGTGTAACACCACAAGGTGGTGACTTATCTTGCCTAACCCATATTTAGTAATCTGTGTAGCACCAGTCTTACCGGGAAAGATTCAGCATGTCTGACCTGGCGGCTTGCTTCATCGCGTCTGCCCTGGAGAGGAGCTGCATGGCGTCTGAGCTCACTTCCCTTCTTCCCAGCATTCTGTTCTGTTTACTCCACCCACCTATGTTCTAACCTATCAGGCCAAGCAGTTTCTTTATTAATTAACCAATGAAATCAACAGATTGGTATATGACACTTCCACATCAGATCGCTACAGAGAAATGAGAGCTGCTTATATGTACTGCATGCTTTGGCAATATTCTTTGTTGGGTTATAATTAATAGGGTACCATGTACTGTGCAGTACCCAGGACTAGGGAACATTCCAGCCTTGGTTTTTTGAACACAGAAGATGAGCATGGTTCAGAAAGTGGGTGGGGGAATGGTGAGGAGTGGGTGGGTGAGGGGATACCTTCCTGTAGACTCAGGCCTGTTATTCTGAATTCACCACTCCTTCCCACAGTACAGCCCTTCCTACAGGACAGCCCTGTGGTTCCCATGTCTAATTCTACCCGTGGCAGAAAAACTTTTTTGTCTGTAATCTTCTCATCAGTTTTAATTACTTTTTATAAGATATCTATTTAAACCAAAGACATATTTTTAAAATATCCTCAGAGGTTAGCAATGATTAACTTTGGGAGACTAGGATATGAGTGATAACTATTTCTCACTTTGTGCTTTATGGTTGTTTTCAAAGCATTGGAGTCAGAATAGGGCTTCCTGTCTCTACCAGCTAATAGATTTTGGCTCAGTGGCTTCATGTTCCTCACCTGAAGAGTTGTGGTCACATCGCTCCTGAGATTGTTGACTGAATCAAAAAGGGCAGACAAGAGAGGCAATGTAGCACCGGGCTTGGCTTAGGGTCAACATTTCGTGTTCCTTGCCTTCATCTGGTGGAGCTGCAAGAGGCCCAGGATGGGTACCTATCTATGTAACATGGGCTCTGATCTGTTGGTAGCTGAATCTTCAGGTTCTTAAAATGGATGAGGTTACCCCTATTTTTTGCACACCATATTGCTTTAAATGGATCTGTCTGCTTTGAGTTCGTGTGAGGGTCCGGTCTCTGAAGTCTTACAGTAATCGTCTGAAGGGGGCGGGAAATTTACCTGACAAAGTTACAGATCAGGCCTTTGGAAAGTAAAGTCGTGAGGGTGAAGGCCACAAGAGAGAATTCTGGAAACTTTATAGCGAGTAGGTGAAAGACCATACAGATAGAGAGAAATGTAGAGGCTGATGTACGCCCAAGGCGAACCCTCACCAGAGGCTGCAAAGTGCTGTGGGACCTTGAATCTCTAGACCATGAGCCACAAATATCTGTGCGCTAAGCGCACTCAAGTATGAATGGCACAAGCACAATGGATGGGTTTTATGACAGAGATAGCATGCTATGATACAAACCCACATAGTTCAGGAGGGCTGTCACCTTTCCAAATATTTAGTGATATCCAAAACCCCAGTCTCATAGTCAGTGTGAAGTCTGCTTCCCTCCCTTTCTGCAGCATCCAAACCCTATTTAAAGGAGTGGCAGAGAGTGTTCTCTTTCTACTATCTGTCTTCCTTACTCAATTAGGCACTAAGATGAGTTAGCTCATGGCAAAAGCTATGCAGCTGGAGACAGACACCAGATGCCAGAGGTATAGTCATGTGATGATGCTCCTGAAAGACCCCCGGTGTGGGGAGACTCTCACTCAAGTCTCAGGATAACACGACCCCCCTCTAGTAACTCACGAGAGACCGTCCTTGCTGCAATCACACGAAGTTTATTTGACAGGACAGGAACCAGTGCACTGGGGCTGAGACTCATAACCCACGTAGGGGAGGAGTTTGACTCCGAGTAACTGGGAGAAGGGGTTTTTAAGGGAAGAAACCATAGCCCAGTAATCTGAAGGGGGTAGGGAGGGAGTTATAGAAAATTGCAAAAATACCAGTGATAATCACAAGGGGACAATTCCCTGTTTCTCAAGATTATTCTCAAGATTACAATCTAACTTTATCTTCAGCTAGTTCCTGAAACTGAACTGGCTATTCCTAGATTTCTGATTCTTTTCTCCCTGCTTAGATTTTTGGCTCTATTTTTTCCTGCTGGCAGGGGTCTGGATTTATCCAGGCCTTTCACTCCTGGCATGCAAATCCCACCATGCCTATGTGGACCAAGACAACAATTACCTACCTCCAAACCTCTTCTTTCTTTCTTTCTTTCTTTCTTTCTTTCTTCCTTCCTTCCTTCCTTCCTTTCTTTCTTTTTGTTTTGTTTTGTTTTGTTTTTTTGAGACAGAGTCTCATTTTGTAGTTCTCATTGACCTGGAACTGGTTATACAGACCAAGCTGTCCCTGGACTCCCAAAGAGCCGCCCGCCTCTGCCTCTGCCTCCCAAGCACTGGGATTAAAGACCTGGGCTACCATGCCTAGCTGTCTTCTAGATCAGAGTGGAAGGTGTTCTTTTGAGGTAGTCCAGTCTTATTTAGGGTCTTCTTTGCAAGGTCTTCCCGAGGGATGTATGTCCCATGCTTAAACATTTGCTGCCTGGCTTTTTTTTGGAATGACGGGAAAAGTCTCATTCTTTCTACTGATACTTGTGTATGTCAGGGCCTTGTGGTCTATCATAGTAGGAAGTTGGAGGGGTGGGACTTCTTGACAGAGAGTCCAAGAAGCGCTTGCATTTCGGTGTCCAGTAAAATAAGGCCATAGTGAGGGGTGAGAGGAGGGGCCGATGCGATATCTTTGGCTGTTATAAAGCGATGTGACGTTGCTGCTGCTTTCTGCAGAGAGTATCTGTGGCATCATTCTGAGACTCACTCTTCTCACCCAGCGATGTCTGCAGCTCTTCAGAGCTGGCAGATGCCCACGCCTGGCATGGCTGTGTGGGCTGCAAAGAGCTGGTGAAGACTTGAATCTACCACATGCAGAGTGGGGTTTACCAGAGCCCGCAGCACCTTCTGTACTAGCAGCCCTGTCAAGGGGTGATCATGACCTGAACAATGGGGATGTTGTGAGCTCTTTCCAGGGACTCTGTTCAAGCATCACTCTGCCAGGAGCCCTCCTTTGTTCCGACCTGTGCCTGGAGTGGCTGGGTGTGAGTGGGACTCTATTGTTTGAAGATGCTGCTCCACTCTCTGCATTTCAAGCCCAGTTTTCCTGTTGTTTGAATGAGGGTGGGGCTGAGGTGTCAGCGAACTTGAATTCTCTATTCTGTTGTCATGGAAATATGCTGAGAGGACATCAATTAAAAGAACGGTATTCTAAATCTGTAGGTTCTGGAAACAAAATAGAAAACACGTCTAACTTGCTGGAATATGGTATTGGTTTAGTTACTTTATAAAAGCAGTCCATAATGTATCTACTAACTTTTTGAGTATTTCCCCTATGGCAGGCACAGGGAAATCTCTTGGAAATTTTTGCCTAATTTAATTTTGATGAGACAGGTACTAGGATTATTTCTATCCAACATATCGCTTGTCAACGATCACGCAGGCAGTAAGACTAGATGGTCGCTCTAATCCAAGCTTTGATTCCAGTGTGCACACTCGTTTTTAAATGCATGCATTTTATGACGTGTAGCTGAGGCATGAGGCATGATGCTGTGGAATGCAGTTGTGAATGATGACGACAGCGAAGACAATCGGCAGAGCGGTCCATCACCCCACAGCTACCCAGTTTTGGTACTGTTTTATTACCTGTAGTCCTCACGCCGCACATAGCATTCTAGATTTCTACATCTACTACGTTGTAACTTCTGACCTCGATATCTTCATTCCCTTGACACCCTCCCCCCACTTCTCTATCTCCTTCTATTACCATGGTTTTGTTTTCTAACCCCCCCACACTAGATTTTTTTAATTAATTTTTTATTTTTGAGATTATAATTTAATTACATGTTTCCCCTCTATTTTCCTTACACCAAGCTCTCCAAAATACCCCTCCCTGCTCTCCTAATTCGCAGCTTCTTCTTCACTAAAATGTGGTTATCATGTGCATATGCATATGTGTATTTGCATATTCCTGAATATAACCTATACGGCTCTTATAATGTTGCTTGTATGAATGTTTTCAGTAACTGAACAACCAGTCAATGTGCTTGTCTCTGGGAAGCCCAACTCTCCCACCCCCAGCCTTTCTCAGTTGCCTGTAGTTCTGAAAGACCCCAGTGGTGGGCAGTCTTTCAGGCTGAGGAGACCCTCCCAAGGAGCAGCGAGTCACTCTTCGGATGCAAATAGCAAGAGGCTTTATTAAGTACTTAAGTACACAGGTACCTGGGGCGACTTAGTCTTTCGGAAGACAAGCGCGCCTGCAGACTGGGGGAAGGTCTTTTTATAGGAAAGAGGGCAGCAGAAGCAGATTACAGAAGCAAATGCATCGTTAGTGGTCAGTTGGAATGGGGCAAGGGGCACAGGTGGTTTTTCCTCTCCCAGCACAGATGTATGGGAACAGATATCCTGTTAATTGATGTCCTGTCCTAATCTATGGATATAAAGATCCTGTTTTGCAGCCAGGGACCCTGACCTTACTCTGCACTTACAGTCGTTCGTCAAAAGCTTTGTGAAATGACGTTACAGCAGATAAGCTGGGATCTTTCATAGGGGGAGTTGTCTTCTTCTGTGAATTACTGACATTCTAAGTTGGGCACATGTGCTGACTATGCAAACGGGAGGTTCTCATTAGAGCAGGCCAGCTGCGGGTTCCTTATCGCTTGGGGCCAGGTGGCTGACCGGCTGACCGCAGATATCTCGCCTGGCTTCTCCGCCCTTGTTTTCAAGTCGAACTTCCCTGCTCTAATTACTTGCGTTGCTCCAAAGTTTAAGCCTTGCAAAATGGCATTACTGCTGCTTAGTGAGTGGGGGTCTTTCAGTTCTTTGTGTATGGTTGAGGCCTCTGTAGCCTTTTCCTCGTCCAGTTTGGCATGTCCATTGGTGTTACCCTTGTTCACATTCGGGCTGTCATGTTGGTGAGACTCTAAGAACGGAACTTCTGATATGACTAGGAGACACAGTCTCACAGCAAACTCCCTGATCCTCTCACTGTTTTGTCATTGTTGTTCTTAGATGCCACACACAGATGAGATCATATAGCATTTTCTTTTCTGATATGTACCAATCTGACTTAGCACATCATCCAGGTTATGTTAGCTAACAGAATCTCTTTTTCAAAGACTGATTAGCATTCAGTTTGGATACCACCATTTATGCACTTCAGTTTCTTTGTTTATTCACCGGTAGGTGCTTCCTTTGCTTTTTACGTTGACTTTTATGAACAGAGCTACTGACTATTGTGAACATGGGAACACAGACCTCTTTTAAGAACTGGTGATGTCATTTCCTGTGGGTAGATGCCTCGAAGAGAGCTTGTTGTTCGTGTGGTCATTCTATTTTTAAATTCTTTATTAATCAGCAGACTGTTTTCCATTGTAGCTGTACCTGTCTATCTTTCCTCAACGGTTTACTTGATTTCCCTTCCTCCTGTACCCTTGTCAACATTTATTACCCCTTGACTGTGTGAAAGTATCCTTCTCAAGGGTCAGGTTGTGGCATTGTCTTGTTGTAGCTTTGATTTGTATTACCTTGATGACTAACAATGCCTGGCAACTTTTCATTATGCCCAATGGCCATCTTTGTGTACTCTCTAGAGAAATGTCTTGTGCTTTAAATGGGTTGTTTGCTTTTGTACTATTAGCTTGCATTAATCCTTCATTAATTTGGATATTTATCCATTATTAGATGAATTGTTTGCAAATATTTTTCCCAATCTCTAATTTGCCATCTAATTTTGTTCATTGTTTCTTTTACTTTGTGAAAGGTTTTTAATCAGAACCCAGCCCATACTTTTTATTTCTGGTCAAAGAGCTTCTATTTGATCTTGATGTTATTATATATCTCAAAACACAGGAAACTAGAAGTGTTCTCAGATACCCATAACTCAGATAAATAGTAATATTCTTGCTTCAGATATTTCTCAGAAATACTCAGATGTTAGTTGGGCAGTGGTGGCGCACACCTTTGATCCCAACACTTGGGAGACAGAGGCAGGCAGATTTCGAGTTTGAGGCCAGCCTGGTCTACCGGGCAGGATAGCCAGGGCTACACAGAAAAACCCTGTCTCAAAATGAAACAAAACAAAACAAGATCTCAGATGTGGTTGAAATTTGCAGCTTACTATTCCCATGGTCCCCTTTTGTTTTATCCACATGCAGGCCACAGTTATCTTGAAACCGAAATGTCTTTGTCCTGTAAAACATTTTGTACCTTTACTAGATGAATTCTTTCCAAATCATGTTATTTATTTATTTGGAATTATGTGTTTATGCGTGTATGGTTGGACATGTTCACTTGAGCGCAGGTACCTACAGAAGCCAGAGATCTCAACTCCCCCAAAGTCAGAGTTGTAAGCTGTCATTAGCCCCCACCCCCACAGCAGGGGTACTTGGAATTGAAGTCAGGTCTTCTGCAAGAAGACTTTTAACTGTGGAGCTGTTTTTCCAGCCCCCGTAATCATGTTTTAAAAATAGTTTTTATGACAATACTCTGAGAGGAGGTGTTTTTTTTTTTCTCAGATGAAAACATTGACGCTTGATTGACATGACCAAGGATTACACTGCCTGGAAGTGGCAGTCGGAGGTTCTTCTTTTGTTGTGGTTCTGGGATATTTAGACTCTCTCCCCAACCCCTCTGGTATATTTCAGGCTGCATTTGTGCTGCAGAAAGGGAGCACACTTTGAAGAGCTGGCATCCCACAGTTGTCCAAAAGCATTGTAAGAAACTCCCCCCTTTGCTCGTCTTCCCCCAGGCTGCATGTCTTAGCCACTTAGGCTACCATAGAGGATGCCACAGACTCTGCATGTTAAGCAGCAGGAATGGAATTCTCTTGTAGAGTCAGGAAATCCAGGATTGAGGTGTTTGCAGATGGTGGTGCCTGGTGAGGGCTGATTCCCCCTCAGCACAAGGCTTTCTTCCTGTTTCTTCATCTGGTGGCAGAGAATGAGGGAGGAAGCTCTCCTATGAGATGGCACTACCATCCGGACGAGCTCCACCTGCACGAGCTGAGCATCTCCCAAAGATGCTTACGATTTTTTTTTTTTTTTTGGTTTTTCGAGACAGGGTTTCTCTGTGGCTTTGGAGCCTGTCCTGGAACTAGCTCTGTAGACCAGGCTGGTCTCGAACTCACAGAGATCCGCCCGTCTCTGCCTCCCGAGTGCTGGGACTAAAGGCGTGCGCCACCACCGCCCGGCTTGCTTACGATTTTGACATAGAAATGGGGGTGGGGGGAGGCACAAGTGATTGTTTCATGACAAGGGTTAAAATTATTGAACGTAAAACAGCACTCAGTTTTGACACATCCAGCATCTGATAAGTGCTGTGTTACAGAGACTACGTGTGATCATGGAACCCTCTCGGGGGTTTTGCCAACAGTTATCTGTTCCTTGACACACACACAGAGACGGCTGCCAGCAGACCCGATTAGGGAATTGACATCAAGGTTCAGAGGTGGTCAGCAGGGCGGGAAAGCCCGAGTGCAGTCTTGAAGATGTTGCTAAGGCTCCTGGGATCATATCCCTCTGTTGCTTAACAGTGCTATTTTTATCTGCAAGGTCACCGTACGTAGATCCGTTTCTGAAAATAGGTCACCTAGTGTATGTACACAGTATATACCAGGGACACAACTGGTACTGAATGAATGTGAGTTTTGGAGGCAGAATATGGATTTTTGGGGTGAGAGTTACCCAAGAGCAAGCTAACTTTTGAGAGTCGGGGGACCTATTAGGTGCACACAGGATTGAATCTCAAGGGTCCACAAAGGCCAAGTCCTTTGGCTCCACCTGATGGCCACCCAGAGATAGATGTGAATGTTAGCTTTGAGTGTGGACTGTTGGTTGTCTATTAATCTCATGATTCATTGTGGATTGAAGTAGCCTTGACCACCACGTTGCTCCAGGCTAGTGGTCTTAAGGGCTCTGACTCTGAATTGACAGACTTGCACTAATGCTGTGTCATTATGATCCCCGCTCAGTACATGAACTGACTTGAGTTTCAATGTCATCAATGAAACAGGGATGACAATACTTAGCTTATAGGATTTCTGCGCGTGTGACAAGAGAGCCTACGTAGGGCTTGTGATTAAAGTGACCGTGAATGGCAGTCAGTAGCAATCTTCTAGAAATACGCTTACACTGAGCTGACAAACAGGGTCATCGTGCTGCCGTGAAGACAGCAGAGTTCAAAAGCCAAATGCTTAGTTTTCAATTTCAGGCTGTGTGACAATTAGCAGGTGGCTTATTCTCTGTCAATCTCTGTTTCCATTTACAAAACTGAAGCAGTAATAGTGCATATTTATAGGACTGTCACGAAGATTAATCTTCAGTCTGGTAGGCAAGGGCACTACCCCTGAACTACATCCCCAGCCCACTAAATTTAAAGCTTGAAAAAAAAAAATCAACACCAAAATCAATGCCTTTAGCAAAGCAGCTAGCATATAGCAAACACTTAGGGGGTTTAAATCCTCTTGTCCACTGTTAATTATTTCTATAGTAACTGGCCAATACTTAGAAGCAACTTAAAATAGATTGCTGCTCTTCATGAAATAGAAAGAGCTTCTGTCACCAGAAATCCTCAGTTGCAAAGTAGCTTAGAGATTTAGTTTGAGGGCCTCTGAGGGTGAAAGGATGAAATATTAGATGTGAGGATTAGCTTTGTCAACCAGACGCAGCCTAGAGTCACCTGGGAAGAGTCTCCAAGAAGAGCTGCTTCACTGGGTTGGCCTGTGGGCGTGTCTGCGGGAGGGAGACACAGCTTAGTGGGGGCAGCAGCATGCCCTAGGCAGGGGATCTCACTGAGTTGGCCTGTGGGCGTGTCTGTGGGAGGAGAGACAGAATCCTGTGTGGGCAGCAGTGTGCCCTAAGCAGGGGATCTTGGATGTCTGAGAGTGGAGAATCGGAGCTGAGCATAAGTAGGCAAGAAGCTGTGCTCTTGCCTACTTATTCTCTCCGCCTTTGGCTGTGATACAATGTGACGAGAGCTGTTTGTACTTCCTACTGCTTTCGTTTCCCCACATGCTAGACTGTAACTTGGAGCTGTGAACCTAAATACCCCATTTTCTTTCTATCAAAGGCTTTTTTCTTTTTTTTTCCCACAACAGAAATGAAACTAGGACATAACATGACCACCAAACTCCTTCCCCTAAGCCTAGATTTGGCTGCTTCTACATCCAAACACATCACCAGTTGAGTGACTGTGGAAAAATTGCTCAGTTTCTCCATGTCTTGGGTAGGCTGCTTAGCTGCACCGTGGAATAATGAGGATTCCTGCCCCGTATGGTTGTCAAGAAGATGAAAAGGCTTACAGCAGAACAACTCCTGGAAGAGCACTTTTATTCCAGACTCCAGATTCTTCCTCCACTACTTACCTAATTTCCCTTCTGTTTTTTTTTTTTCTGTCTCCTTTCTCCGTTCTTTCACTTTCTGCCACTCACAATAGGATCTCTAGGGATTACCACGGCTTCGAAACTTCCCTTGTTGCTGACCTTCAATCTGGGCATGGCTGGGAGAGTAACTTTGTATTTCGGTCATTTTGGGGGGCGCTTCTGTGAATGTCTGTTGAGAATATATTCCGGTGACAATCTGTCAGCCCAATAATGAGGGTCTGTTAATGAGGCACTTGGCAGGTGCTTCTTATTTACAAAGATGACAAATGCTGCCACGTGGCTGTGCTCCAATCATTTCAAAGGCCAGTGGACTCATTACAGCATGCAGAACTTGCTCTCATTTTGTTAGAGGACTCTTGAGTCATTTGGATTTCGGTTAATTGAGCTTGCTTTTTATCTTTCTTTTCTTTTCTTGTTCTGCAAAGGGGAGATCCTTTAATGCCCCCAACCCTCTACCTGTTCACCAATGTATGTGTTTGGTAATGACTCACTTCAGAAAACCACATTTTAGATATTATTTGCTGCTGTTAGAATGGTCCATATTATTTTAAGATGATTGTCCAGGTTCATGAACCTTTCCATGCCTAAGTCAGGAGGAGCAAACATGCATGTGACCATCAGTGGGTAAATGAGAAAAGGAAGCCTGGCTTGTGGGTTTGAGGCATTTGTCTGCATGATGGGTGCTGAGGCCTCTCTTAAAAGTCACTTGGGACCATGGGGGTCCATTGCACAGGTGGCCACATACCAATTTCTTATTTCTCAAAAGGAGAAGGGGATCTATGCCAGTATGTTAATGAAACCCTGTACCCGTACATGGTGCTTTGAGATGATGGTGCCCGAAATGTATTTCATGCTGTGGGCTTCTCGGTTTGATCTGTACCAAGGTCTAAAGTGAATTGCAACCATTTCTTTACTAGGTGAAAATAAACAGAGAAAAGCAGAGCAGACAAGTTAGCAAAAGATGCAGAGGAAATGAAAGACCTTTGCCTTTGTTTTCTCTTTGCAGACTGGTACAGAGGGTACCTCATAAAGCATAAAGTGTCACAGGTAAGGTCACTCTGCTTTCATCTGGGACAATAAAGGATGTCTTCACTTGTCCCTGCTGCCCCTTCTGGGCAATTCTTTCCTTGCACTGCTCCTCAGCAAAGTGAGTCCATTCCTTCCTTCATATCTGTACTTCAATGCCCACTGCTGTGCCTTACTGTGCAAACACTGCCTCTGCTCCCCCCCCATTCTTTTTTTTAACTTTTTTTTATTGAGAAAAGGAAAAAAAAACAAACAAATTTCCTCCTCCTCCCAGCCTCCCATTTCCCTCCCCCTCCTCCCACCCTTCTCCCCCTCCTCCCACCCTTCTCCCCCTCCATCCACTCCTCTCCCCCTCCCTCTCCAGCCCAAAGAGCAGTCAGGGTTCCCTGCCCTGTGGTAAGTCCTAGGTCCTCCCCCCTCCGTCCATTTCTAGGAAGGTGAACATCCAAACTGGCTAGGCTCCCACAAAGCCAGCACATTACGTAGGTTCAAAACCCCGTTCCATTGTCCTTGGGTTCTCATCAGCCCTCATTGTTCGCCATGCTCAGAGAGTCCAGTTTTATCCCATGCTTTTTCAGTCACAGTCCAGCTGGCCTTGGTGAGCTCCCAATAGATCAGCTCCACTGTCTCAGTGGGTGGGTGCTCCCCTCGTGGTCCCGACTTCTTTGCTCATGTTCTCCCTCCTTCTGCTCCTCATTGGGACCTTGGGAGCTCAGTCCAGTGCTCCAGTGTGGGTCTCTGTCTCTGTCTCCATCCATCACCAGATGAAGGTTCTATGATGATATGCAAGATATTCGTCAGTATTGCTCTAGGATAGGGTCATTTCAGGTTCCCTATCCTCAGCTGCCCAAGGAACTAACTGGGGACCTCGGTTTCTGTCACCCTCGTGTCCTTGTGGCCTTTGCTAACATGCCCTTGCTAATGATTTCCCCTCCCTGGGGTCCCCAGGGAACGGCGCACTACGTAGTTGAAGCTGGTCTCTGCTCCCCCCTTCAGCATTGTGTGGGCACCACTCATCTCCCCATGTGACATGAAAGGACAGGCCCTGGTGCCCTTGCAGCCATGATGGAGCTGCTCTGTCATGTCATCTCCATGACAGCAGCCACTTTCTTTGCCTGTTTCATTTTTCTCAACTTGTGTTCAGCAAAAGAGCTGCATGCCCTCGCCATGCAGAAGGCTTGAATTCACAGAGGAATTTCCAAGCAACTGATAAAGTTCCTTTGCCATCTGGACATGGTTAGGAAGCATTTTCCCTGATGCTCAGGGTGGCACAATCTTGCCCTACCCTCTCAAAGGACAGTGAGTTAAACCCAAAGAGGAGAGGTCTCACATCTTAGATGCTCAAGTAAAGCCAAGAACTTGCTTCAGACCCAGGGATCCCCCAATTTCGGAACAGGGGTCACCTCAACCTCCGCTTAAGGCTTGCTGATTCCCTGGAAAAGGGCAGGGAGGGGAGAAGCAGAGTCCTTGTTTCTGCAAGTGAGAGGCTCAGACTTCTTTTCTATTGATTACCCTTCTTGCCCACCTGAGAGGATAAGTATCCACGATGGTACTGAAGTAATCCTTTGGGATGTGGCGTGCACAACAGACTGACCTATGCATATGGCTTTGGCATCTATGCCTGCTCCATCTGGCCCTGATTGTTCTTTTGAAGTCTGATGGTTTCAAAATCCAGTAGCTTAGTGGATAACAAACAAAACCTGGGTGGACAATGAGCTGGCTATTTTTCTGTGTTGTGTCTTCCAGTCTGTTTAATTTTGTTTCCTACAGGGCATTTTTCCTACATCCTTTATCCATGTCAAGGAAGTGACGGTGGAGAAAAGAAGGTACTTGTGGGGACCTGGGTGAGAGACTCGGTTGGTTGAGTGCCCTCCTTGCAAGCATGAGAAGCTGAGTGCAGTTCCTTCAGAACATGCGTGAAAAGAGCTGGGCAAGGTGTCATGTGCTTGTAATCCCCATGCTGAGGTTTGGGGTGACAGCCAGGTCCCTGGGTCCCTCTGGCCACCTAGCCTACCCCACTTGTCGAGGTCCATGCCAGTGGGAGACTCTGACTCAAAACAAAAGTAAAGCCACAAAAAGCAAAGGGAGGAGGTTGACCCTGAGGAACAGTCTCTTGAGGTCCTCTGGCTT
The DNA here is from genome assembly GCF_018167655.1 of Microtus oregoni. Classification (NCBI taxonomy): domain Eukaryota; kingdom Metazoa; phylum Chordata; class Mammalia; order Rodentia; family Cricetidae; genus Microtus; species Microtus oregoni. The sequence goes on from NW_024543086.1 coordinate 13,612,945, forward strand.
CTATAGAAAAAGCGCACATGTGGACCTTCACCTCCCGACATACACACAGAAGTCCTTGTATTACTTTGTCAAGCTGGATGCTCCTGGCTCATGGAAGCCTTTGTCTAGTTAGCTTTGGCCATCTGAGCTGGCAGATGTGCAGGGCCCAGCTCATTCAACTGCAGCATGGCTGTGTGTATTCGTGTCTTCTCTCCATGAGGAGCTAATCCAAATTGATTCTAGCAGGAATCTGATTCTGAGGGGGGATTAGTTAGTTTGGAGAATCCGACTTCTCGCTAGTGGCTGCCTTCGGACCTCATTAAAGTAGATTTGACAAGAATAGTAAGCACGGGGGACGTCCCCCACCAAGGAGGCCATGCAGAGAGAAATTCCATGCATTTGCATGGTGCAGCCTGTGCAACTGCTGCCGGTGGTGGCATCTCTGCAAGCCTCCTTTTCTCCACAGCTGCAGCTTACCACAAAGTTTCCAGCCCTTTCTCTCTTTTGCACCTGGGTCTCAATTCCATCCCTCCTTCTCTCCCACCCTACATAGGAACATAGAGAACATCATTCCTGCAGAAATCCCTCTGGCACAGGAAGTGACGACGACGCTCTGGGAGTGGGGAGGCATCTGGAAGCAGCTCTATGTGGTGAGATACAACCTGTTCCCAGGACTGGAGAGCGGCAGCTTCTACTTGGTTTAAGTTGGACATTTAGCCCTTAGTGGAGCTTCGGGCCACAGAAGAGGGAGCACAGAAAAGGGAGGACATTGAGACCCAAAGAGGTTCTGTGCGTCCACACAGCTAGCAGTGATGGCTATTGTAGTAATAAGGGCGGCGGGGCTGCGTCCCCAACACCCCAGCTGCCTGCTTGGCTAGCTTATGCCCGAAATAACAACACACAAACTGTATTCATTTAAACACTGCTTGGCCCATTCTCTTCTAGGCTAATTCTCACATATTAATTTAGCCCATTTCTAATCATCTGTGTATGGCACCCCAAGGTGCGCTTACCAGGAAGATTCTAGCCTATGTCCATCCTGGGTCGGAGCTTCATCCCGGGAGCGGGGCATGGCGTCTCTCTCAGGCGTCTGCTCCAGAGAGGAGAGCTGTCGAGTCTGACCTCACTTCCTCTTCCTCCCAGCGTTCTGTTCTGTTTACTCCTCCCACCTATCCTCTAACCAATAAAATGGGCCAAGGCAGTTCCTTCATTAGCCAATGACCTTCCTCCATCATTTCCCCTTTTTCGGTTTAAACAAAAAAAAAGGCTTTAACTTTAACATAGCAAAATTACATATAACAAAACAGTTATCAAGTAAAAGTTACAATAATCTTTATCATAACTAAAGAAAACTATAACTATAACTAACTATTCTTAACTCCATCAAAGACTCCAGAAAGATATAATATTACCTAAGTAAACAAGAACTAAGAAACTTCAAACTCTAGAAATGACAAAGACATCTCGCTGCCTGGACAGTCACCCAAAGTTCTTTTGTACCGTTGGGGCATCCATCTTCAGCCTTCAGGCCCATGGTATCCAGCAGACATTTCCATAAAGCAGGAAAATTCAAAGTCAGTTCAGTCACTATCTGTTGTGTCCTGCAGAATGTCTCGCAGACTCTTTCATGAATCAGGAACCCCAAAAGATCATCTCACCCTAGGCAAGTTCAGTAGTCTTCTCTCTGTGGGTTCTCTGTGTCCAGTTTATGCAGTAGTCCAGGCAAGAGCAGTTTCTTGCCCAAATGGCTATCAAACTCCATAAGGTGCCTCTTCGATGCCCATCTTCCTCTTGAAGTAGATTGGTGCTGCCAGGAGCAGTGTCTCATTGTCATGAAAAGTCCTCAGTTATTAAAACATTAAATGTCCTATTCTGTAATCTTTGAAAGACATGAAGAATGTCTATCTAAAATATATCTCTATATATCTAGAAAATCTAACTAACATGACTACAAGCTTTACTATTATCGATGATTATCCATTAACAACCTATATTTCTTAATTATACAGTACATATTTAAATGAACTACACAATCACAATACCTTAATCAAAATCAGAAACACTTATATATATAACAAAATTGACCTTAAATCTCTATCAATAAAGCAAAATCTATACTAATGCAAACTATTCATACCTATATCATATCCCCCTTTAAATGTAAAAGAACATTTATAAACATTTTTTGGGAATATGGGCACAGTTATTTCTCTCCAAACTGCTTCCTGCTGAATGGGGGCATCGTTAATTAGGTCTTTCATGGTATAACCCGTGTGCTAGTTTCATCTCAGTTGGCAGTTGAGCGAAGCAATTTTCTGAAGATATTCACAGCAACCCTTCAGGAGGACATGGTCCATCATACCATATCAGGATAAATGCAATCCACAAGGTCTGATCCTCTGTGAAAACAAAAGAAGAATCTCTTTTCCAAAGTATCATATCCTTAGATCCAAATTCAAAATATCTATGTTGGATTAGTTCAGCAGCATTTATAAACAAATATCTTTTAGCAGCTGTTGCTCCTTCCTCAGCATTCAAACAATTCAACGAGAGCATAATAGCATACAGTATCAAAATTCTCTGTGTATTTTCCATCTTTGTGCAGCTTTGTTTTAACCTCTATTTTGTTTATTTTTACTTTTAACTCTTTGCTTTTTGAGACAGGTTCTCTGTATCTTTGACCTGAAGTAACTCTGTAAACCAGGCTGTCTTTGAACTCTCAGAGATCCGCCTGTCTCTGCCTCCCAGGCATTGAGATTAAAGGTGTAAGCTACTACACCTTGAACTCACAGAGATCTGTTTGCCTCTGCCTTCTAGGCACTGGGATTAAAGGCGTGTGCTACCACACACAACAACTCTCTTCCTTTTTTTTGTTTTTTACTTTAAGAACTTCAACTTTTAGTCTGCATATATTTTTAACACACTTTAAACCATTCAGAAATTTTCTCTGTCTTTGAATCTCTCTTTACTGTATATCTCTCTTTTTCTGACCACATGAATCTTTAATTTACCAAGCAATCTCAGTAGAACTAAAGGCGTGGCTTTGCCAGCTAGATCCAGTCCATTCCTTAGCTTTCTAGCCTCATGGCGGATATACAGGCTGTAGCCATGTTTACTGCAACAACTGTATGGCATTTCAAGGTCCCTGCCAGCAAGTGAGCTACAACAGACAACACTCAAGTCCTCTCTCGGTAGCCAGCCCTCCTGCCTCAAACAGTCAGAGTTTGCCCTGGCAGGATGGCCCAGAAAGCCAGCATTTTTAAACGGTACAGCTTTTTTCCTGCTACGGCTGAAAACCGAAAAGCATGCGTTCAGCTTTTCGTCAACACCGTTTAAGTGTTTCGTGGCAGGACCTCTTAATGAGCTGCAGGCTTTGCAGCTAAAGCTGAGTCAGGAAGCCTCTCTTAGATGAGGTGCTTGCTTGCCTCTGGCAAGCAGAGTAGACCTGAGAAATTGCTGCTACCAAGAAACCAGGCACAATGCTTTCATTTTGTTCTAGAATTACTTCCCAAGATGTCTCAGGCTTTATGTGGAAGCAGTTGTCCACATCGGCGCCATATGTAGTAATAAGAGCGGCGGGGCTGCGTCCCCAACACCCCAGCCGCCTGCTCGGCTAGCTTATGCCCGAAATAACAACACACAAACTGTGTTCATTTAAACACTGCTTGGCCCATTCTCTTCTTGGCTAATTCTCACATATTAATTTAGCCCATTTCTAATCATCTGTGTATGGCACCCCAAGGTGCGCTTACCAGGAAGATTCTAGCCTAGTCCATCCTGGGTCGGAGCTTCATCCCGGGAGCGGGGCATGGCGTCTCTCTCAGGCATCTGCTCCAGAGAGGAGAGCTGTCGAGTCTGACCTCACTTCCTCTTCCTCCCAGCGTTCTGTTCTGTTTACTCCTCCCACCTATCCTCTAACCAATAAAATGGGCCAAGGCAGTTCCTTTATTAGCCAATGACCTTCCTCCATCAGGCTATCGTCATGAAGGTCGGGTGGGAGCCTTGTGTTTTTTAAACAGGTGCAAAAACTGTTGAACTTGGGTCTGCAGGTGAATTGCCTTGATGTCTGTTTATAAAGCCAATCCTCCAGGCTTAGTAACCCGCCTCTTTAATATTCTCGAAGGATCTGCCTTGGTGCTCTGCTGACATCCTGAAATATACTCTTGTCATATATTAATTAACTGAAGGCTATTGTCTTCAGATCCACAAAGAGGCTTTGACCCTGAAAAAAACAAAGGCCACATTTCATGTGTTCTTTTCTGTTTCAAAGCAAATTTAATTTAAAATCCTCCTTTGATGCGTCAAAGCTCCCAATGAAAACAATTAGCTAACCAGATGATTAGGCTGAGAGGGAAAATGTCAGCCAAGGCTTACTGCAAATTTGTTATAGCCCGATGCACACCCACTGGTGTGTGCACGCTGTCTGGAGACCCACCTTCTGTGATAAATATTGACACCCCTTCGGAAATCTCCTAATCATGGTGATTAGCACATTCAACTCTGTAAGCTTTCCAAAGGTTGCCAGTAAAATTTGAGGTACGTGCTTTCCTGTCTTTCACTGCAATATGGAAGCACCCGAGGCAGTCTGACTTATAAAGAGGCATTATTGAAGGCAGATATCCAGAGTTGTGCTGAACATCAACCTAGCAAGACACAGGGAAGGTGCATGTGTGTGTTTATCTGATCGCTCTCCCTCATTGTGTCAATCACTGGGACTCCATCCTAACGCCCTCATCTAATCCTAAGCCCCTTCCCAAAACCTCTCCTCTAAAAACTCATAACTGGGCTAAGTTTTGACCCTTAGAAGCTCGCAGTTGGGATAAAAGTCTAACACATGAAACCTGTGTGCTGCTGTGAGGCTCTCCGCAGCTCAGAGAAACTGGAGAGGAGATGTGGGCAGGAACAACTGGAGCAGACACACGGACACACACGGGTCAAAGCTTAATTCTTCATTTTATTTTTCTCTCTGCTGGTTGTTTCTACTTTGTTTGTTTGGTTTTTTTGCCTCTTTGTCTTCCTTTTTCTTCTTCTTTCCAGTTGTTTCCCTGTCTCCATCTTTCCTGACCTTATCCGTTTACTTCTTTTCCTCTGTTCCCCTTCATGTCTTTCCTTCTCCTAGTTTCTTCTCCTCTCTCTTTTTTTTCTCTTATCCTTTTATACCTCCAACTACAAAGATTCCTATGCAGGAAAAGATTACCTCACAAGTACAAGTTACCTATTTTCCAAAAGCAAATTATACAGTTTTGCATAAGAAGAAATCACATGAAGATCACAAGTTATGCTTTCCTTCCACAAGTAGTCAAACATTTTTTTCTTCTCCCCAGAGCAATGAATTTTTTTTATAACTGATTGACAAAGTTTTAAGCAAGCCATGTCTCAGCCGCTCCCTTTGTAGTAGCGGGCAGCTGTTTGCAGTTCCGGTGTATGTAGCAGATTTCTCTTTTCTACTCTAGAGAACCCTTAAAGAGTGGCCAGCTAACCATCTGTTCTCCTTTACACACAATAGAGTCATTTAATTTCCTTTCACAACTTGGTTTTTCTCAAGGTGCACACCCGGGCCTGTGATTAGTTCTGTAAGCTACGTGACCAAGGAACAGAGGCCTAACCTTGGGTGTAGGGACATAACTATTCTCTTTAGTCACCAGCCTGCCTTCTCACAGCCTGAATTCTTGGGTCTATAATGCATATAAAACTTTCTTGTTTATATTTTTTTATCCTCTACAAATCTCACATCTAACAAAGGAGAAGGTTACTTTTAGCCTGTGTGTGTCTTTTCTGTATTTTTTAAGATAGATTTATTTGTTTGTTTGTTTATTTATTTATTTATTTATTTATTATGTATGCAACATTCTGCCTCCATGTATGACTGCCCGCCAGAAGAGGGCACCAGATCTCATTACAGACGGTTGTGAGCCACCATGTGGTTGCTGGGAATTGAACTCAGGACCTCTGGAAGAGCAAGGAGTGCTCTTAACCACTGAGCCATCTCTCCAGCCCTTTTCTGTATCTCTTATCAGAGCAATGGGCAGAATAACCTAAACCACTCTTTAGAATGTCTTTGCATAGGTAACTGTGGGAATCTGACATTTTTCTCTAAGAAACGGTTTTATGGCAAGGGAGCAAGCAGTATACTTGTGGCTTGAGTGGTTTCTTCTTCATCTCCATTACTCTCTTTAGAATGTCTTTGCATAGTTAACTGTGGGAATCTGACATTTTCCTCTAAGAAACGGTTTTATGGCAAGCCAACCGTGTCCTCCCTCTATCCTACAGTAGAAATAATTAAGCATTAGTTGTTTCATCATTGTGTCTATGACTTCTGCCATATCTGCACGGCGTATATGTGACACTTAATAACTAATCTGGATATCCTTTTAGTAGATCATTCACATGGAGAATGTCACAGCATGCCTTGCCATCCCAGTGTCACACTTCTGATTCCTCTAAGCCGAGTGCCGGCGTGACAATTCAGCTAGCCACTGATTGCCTAGAGTTGGCCTTCGACTCTTTAACCTGGTCCTCACTTCAGATGTTAGTTACAGCCAGGGTCCCCCAGGCCATCTGCATTTCTGTTGCCATTGACAACGGACTGATGGATTCTTACTGCCTCTCCCCTAGTGACCCCCTTCTCACTGTAGGTTTCATAATTCATTAGAATTCCCAGGATAGCAGGAAAGTGCTATACTTAAGATGACAACTTTGTTATAAAAGATAGAAAGCCAGGGTCAGCCTGACGGAAGAGACAGCTAGGGCAGTCATGTCCTCTCTAGCAAACCCACCTGTCAGTACATGAGTGCCCTCTGCCTGGGATGCTCCTCCAGCTCATTGTTCAAGGGGTTTAATTAACGTTGCATTTCAAGACTCAACGCATCATATCATCTGCCGTTGGAGAGATAAGGTAGCTCAGAGGGGGGCTGAAAGTTCTGGCCCCCCAATCAATTATGTGTCTGGTTTTTCTGGTCACCAGGCCCCATTCTGAAGCTACTAGGGGTCCACCAAAGTTGTATTATTAGCACAAAACTGCCAATGGATGATAAGAGCTCTTTCAAAAGCCATAAAAGATAGTCTTAGGGCTCAGTATGTTTTAAGGGCTTTATGGGCACTGCCCCAGACCAGAGACAAAGACCAAATATAGATGTTTTTCATTATATCTCAATAATTTTCCTAAGGGAGAGGTGAACATACTTGGCACAGTTAGAAGACTGTGCCAATAAATGCAGTAAAAACACGGGCCAGGGATGGACCTCAGTGTTAGAACACTTCCTCGGGCAGGGGTTCCTGGACTGCATAAAATGCAGACAGCGAACTGAGCCCTCGTAGGCATCCACTGCTCTCTGCTCTCCCCTTATGCGTGAGATGTGACCAGCCACTTCAAGCTCCTGCTATCTTAACTTTCCTGCCATGCTGGACGGTGCTTTGCATTATGAATAGGAATAAATCCTCCCTCCCTTGAGTTGCTGTTTGTCAGGGGATTTCACCCTAGCGACAGGACAAGCAACCAAGACAACAACGGAAGGAAACAGAAACCGAGCGTTTTATTAGGAGCTTATTACAGTGCCTGTCAAAAAGCTCTGAGTCCCAAACCTCCTTTCTCTGTGAAAAGATGAACTGAGCTGAAGAGAGGGTTTGGTGGATAAAAGTGCTTGCTGGGAAAGCAAGAGGACCCGGTGTGAATCCTCACACCCTATACAGAGACAGATGTGGAATCATCTGCAGTCCCAGCACGCTAATGTGAGACGGGGTAGATTTAAAAGGATCCCTGGATGCTCCCAGACCGGCCAGCCTGGTGCACACAGCATAATCAACTGCAAGCGACTCTTGCAAACTGTATAAGGAGAAAAGCAGCAGCCGAGGCTTCCCTATGACCTCTACATACATACCATGGTACAGACGTGTCTGCATTCATATACCCACACATCTGTAATATACATATAAAAACACCCATGATAATAAGTATGTGAGAGGAAACCATGCCTTTCTTTTTCTATTAAACAGCTTACAAAGAAGACGGGGCTTACATGATGGGTCAGGGTGACTTGACACTGTATCTTTGTCCACCTATCCTGCACCCCACAGAAGCCATGTCTTAGGGAATGGTGCCCTAGCAACAGCCCCTTGTATCAGAGAAACAGTCCTGGTTCCCTGCCTTAAAGGACCTGAGCTCTGGAGCTTCCATTATAGCAAGCGTTCGTGATGACAGTCCTGTACAACAAGCCCCTTTGTGTTGGAAATTTCCCCACTCCCTCCTTGACCAAATGCCCATAAGAGAAGGCTTAGGGTAGGGAGATTCCTTTTGGCTCATGGCTTCAGTCATTGGATCTAGTTCTGTGATTTGGCATGACGTCTTCGCAGTAGGAACACATGTAGGAGAAGAGCTGTCTCCATCATGATAAACAGGGAGCAGGGGGTGGGAGTGTGGGCTCAGAGACTTGCTATAACCTCCAATGACCCCACCTCCCAAAGAAGAGCCATCAGTAAGGACCAAACATTTAGTACATGACATTTTGTATTCAAATTGCAACACCTCTCTTGGATGCAAGTCAGAAAACTTTCTTTCTTTAGTTATTTTACTTATTTACCAAAATGAATGGAAGTATTTGCAAAATGGATTGTCTTTGAGTATCAGCTTTTGGCTATTAGATTTATTTTTTTTTTACCTTTATTTTATGTGTGTGACTCTTTTGCCTCTATGCATGTCTGTGTACTACATGCATGTCTGTTCCAGCAGAGGCCCGAAGAGAGGTCACTCCTGTGTGTGTTGGGAATCGAACCCAGGTCCTCTATAGAGCAGGAAGTGTTAATACCAACTGCTGAGCCATGTTTCCAGCCCTGGCTGTTAGAGGGTTTTTTGTTTCTTTGTTTCTAATGAGAAGTGATTGGGATTGCTTCTGCTTTGGAAAGTCTAGTGGCCCAAGGAGAAGGAATGTATTGGTAGCTGAGCATCACTCTATCTCCACATGCTGGGCAAGGCTGGAGAGAGATCTGATTGCACCCCTACACACACAGAGGTCTAGCTTCCTAAATACCTTTGGTATGGGTAGGTATTCACCACTGCTTCCATCTCCCAGGCCAGCAAGAAGGAGCGCTTCCTCCAAGTGCAGTCCATGATGTATGACCTGATGGAATGGCGGTCCCAGCTCCTCTCAGGAACGCTACCCAAGGATGAGCTGAAGGAACTCAAGCAGAAAGTCACATCCAAGATCGACTATGGCAACAAGTACCTCTCGCCTCTGAAAATCTCCTCCCCTTCCCCAGCCTCCCTGTCTTCCTTTTCTCCCTCGGAGAAGCCTAGTTTCATCTTTAGAGTTGGAGTTTGCCACTTTCTGTTTGGGAGAAGGCTGTTACCTTAGCCCTGCGTGTGTGTCGGTGTTATTACACCCTGGGGCCTGGAGGCACGCAGGCAGAGTGGAGGCTCGCATATACAGTCGCTATTACTGAGTACCGCGCAGATTTAGGACGCTATTTAACCTACTTCCGAGGAATGGGGAGTGCGGCCGTGCTCATTCACTTTTGGCTTGGATGCTACTTTACCTCTGTACAGATACAGTTTTCCTGGTGTGAGGTTTAGCTCCCCCACTTGGAGTCATCCAAGCCACATGCCTCCCCCAATTCACACAGTTACAGATTGTTTACCAAACGGGAATAGAAGCAAGGGTTGGTTGCAATTGGAATGCCCTGGCATTATGGAGAAAATGAAACAAACTGATGAGGCAAGGCTATCCACCGACACTAATAGCAATAACATTAGTGTCAGAACTAACACTCGATTGGCCTGTCTTAAACACTAGGCTGTGTGGCAAGTTTCTTACAGACACTGCTTCACTGAGCTCTTTTAATAACTCTGTAGGGCATGTAGTTTTATTATCCCTATTTTAGTCTTCAATTTAGAAGAAGGAACCGAGGCGGTTAAAGACAGAAGGTTGGGGCTGGAGAGATGTCTCCGGAGTTAAGAGCACTCATTGTAGCTGGGCGGTGGTGGCACATGCCTCTAATCCCAGCACTCAGGAGGCAGAGGCAGGATAATCTCTGAGTTCAAGGCCAGCCTGGTCTACAGAATGAGTTCCAGGACAGTCAGGGATACACAAAGAAACCCTGTCAAAATAAATAATACATACATATATACATACATGCATACACACATACATACATGTACATACATACATACATAAAAGCATCCATTGCTTTGGCACAGAATGCCAGTTTAGCTCCCAGCATATACATGGTGACTCACAACTGCTTACAACTCCAGCTCTAGGGGATCCGACCCTCTCTCTGGACTCTGAATTCACCTGCAATCACACATGTACATGTATGTGCATACACACATGGACAACAATTAAAAATAATACAACTCATATTTTTTTTTAAAAGTGAAGTTAGTTGTTCAGAGTTGGATAGTTAAAAAATGCCACCCCAGGGTGTAGATCCCCAGGGTGTAGACCTATGCTACATTGGAAAATTATAAAGCCCTTCTCCCCTTTTTGTTTTTTGTTGTTGTTGTTGAATGCCCTTCAAACTCCTATGTATATTTTCGTTTATTCTACCATACACTTGTGAAGCAATTATACTTAGATTGATTTCCTACTCTGTGTGTGTGCTGCAGAAATAAAAGTCCCTATCCATTAAGGGATACCAGGGGCCACAGTCCAGTTAGTATGCTATGACTGAACGACTGTGTATTGCCATGAGTTTGGTAACTTAGGAAGCAAGAACGTTGTTCACATATTTGGAGACGGAAGCTAGGAGAAGCTCCCTGGAGGAGATTGTCCTTGGGTCTTGAAGGATAAAGACGTTTTAAGCTGACAAAAAGGGGGCATGAAAGATCATGGCATGTTCAGAGACCACAGAGAGGGGACTGAACCCTGGGCCTGAGGGAACTCTCTAAAGAATAGGAAGACACTACTCAGTAGTCAGACTCTCCTTCCTTCATCGTGTTCACCAGGATAAGGCTCCGATGCAGAAGGATGAGGCCAGTGTCCACCTGCTTCCCATCCTGGAAGCTTGTCCCTCTGCTGGTCCCCTGATGGCATCTTGGAAGTGTGTCCAATCTGTTTTCACAGCATGTCATCCCACAGTGATGGGGTTTGCCATGCAGCTGCTTCTGCCATGGGTGTGCTCGTGTCTTCAGTTGAGCACAGCTGCAGCAGAGCATGTGGGAACTGAGGGTGTTTTCTGCTCTGCAGAATAACCTCCAGATGTTATTTCCTCAATGGGTCTCCTGAGAAGGTCTAGGGTTGTAGAAATGACCATCATTTATAGAAGGTCCTCTTCCCTCCCCTTACTGCCCCTCTGGCTATGGTAGGTATTTCTGCAGCATCTGAAGTAGCCAGTCATCGGCTCTGTCCTGTCTTTCCTCACACCATAGCCCTTCTGCAACCATCACTGCTTTAGTCATCTCTGATTTTTTGCCTGGGAGGCTTTCTCACAATGGTAACGCAATGAGTGGAGGGTGATAGTGGGAGAAGGAAGAGGAAGACATCTCACCCTAAGCTAGGCTCCCCTCCAGAACAGCCACTAGCCCAGTCCGGTGTCTTCATTTTCAACCTTTCCCTTGGGAAAAGTGTGTGGGGAAGCCCACCACAGAGGCTCAGCTAAGGGGTCCTTTGCTTCTTGCTTCTCTTGCCTGCTGCTTCATTTGGAAGTAAGAGAACTGGGCACTTTACTGTTGCCCTAGTACCTTGGGCTTGTGGCTCCTGTGTAGGATGGATGGCTTCCTTGCAACCAGAAGGCTAGAATCTGGACAGAACTTCAAGGGAGCAAAAAGAACACCAGAGCAGCTGGATCTGAGTCCTGGAAAGAAGTTAAGACTCTGCCATTCCATTGTTCAGATAGCAGAGTTCCATCGTATGTAGGGTAGTGTCTTTGGATACAAGCTTATACAATGTATAATACAACCTCCATGTAAGACAGAAATGACAACAGGAAGTGAGTGAGCACTGATGATAACTTTCTGAGCACTCTCTATCTGGCAGGAATATTTTAATCACCTCTCATCTCCCACTTTCAGCTCGTCATGACAATGAGTTTAGAAGGTGGGTACCATCACCATTTCTCTGATGAGGAAACTGAGGCTCACAGAGTGTTTGGTGCTTTGGCTCCAGAGGCAGCCGAGCCGGGAGTATAGTTCCAGGGTCCAAGTGCTTAGGAGCTGTGTTCTTCTGCCTCCAAGCGGCTGCATGACTTAGTGAGTGAGGCAGAGAGGCAAAGAGACACTGTGGGTAAGAAGACTTACTCTCAAGAGTAGAGTGGACATAGGCAAGAGGGATGAAGGAAGCAAGGTGTATGACCACTGCCCTGACTAACAAGACTAGCAGAAGTTAAGCACTGGGTGTTCCAGGTTCCTCTCCGTTGCTATGATAAACCCTAACCAAAAGCAACTCAAAAGTGGAAAGGGTTTACATGGCTTACCCTTCTAGGGCATGGTCCATCATTGGGAGAATTTCAGGCAGCTGCTTAAGCAGGAACTTGAAGCAGAAATCAAAGAAGAATCCTGCTTTCTGGCTTACTCACTTATAGGCTCATGCTTCATTAGGGTTCTTATACAGGACAGAACCACCTGTCTGGGCATGGTGCTACCCACAGTGGGCTGCAGCCTCCTGCATCAGTTAGTAATCAAGATAGTTCCCCACAGACATATGCATAGGCCAGTGGTTCTCAACTTCCCTAGTGCTGAGACCCTTTAATACATTCCTCATGTTGTGGTCACCCCCAACCAAAATTATTTCATTGCTACTTTATACTATATTTTTGCTACTGTTATGAATCATAATGTAAATATCTTTTTTTTTGATTTTTCGAGACAGGGTTTCTCCGTAGCTTTTGGTTCCTGTCCTGGAACTAGCTCTTGTAGACCAGGCTGGCCTCGAACTCACAGAGATCCGCCTGCCTCTGCCTCCCGAGTGCTGGGATTAAAGGCGTGCGCCACCACCGCCCGGCTAATGTAAATATCTTAATGTAAGTTCCTCAGTTGGTGACACTAGGCAGTCAAGTTGACAGTTAAACTACCTAGGACACTAGGTGAAGTGTTACAATGGTTAATCTTGATTGTCACCTGATTGGGTTAATAAACGCCTGGGGGATTAATAAAACACTAGTCCAGGCGTATCTGTGAAGGTGTTTCTAGGACCTTGATGGCTCTGATTACTAATTTCTTCACATATTCATAGTATGGCAGCATTATTGGAAGGTGAGGAAGGGAAGTATTTCTCTATGGGCTGTGTCCTTGGGAGCTACATCTTACCCTTGTCCGGGCCTGGATCCCCTTTTATCTCCTTCATGGCTACCATGATATGAACTGCACTACCCCATCATTGCGTGCCCACCATGACCTGGTGAGCCAAGGCACATCCTTCATCTCTGAAAGCTGTTTCCACAAAGCATTTGGTCACAACGACCAGACGGTCTGAGCAACACAAGTGGTTACGAGAGTCTCTGAGCAGCAGTCAGGGAAAAGAGTGGTGAGTGCAGACGGGCGCTGGGAAGGAAGCCTGGAGTGCCTAGCTTAGATTTGTTCCGAGTGTCGCAGAGCCTGGCAAAAGCTAGTTCGGGTTTCCTTTATTCTCTTTCTTTTAAAAATATTTATGGGGTGGGGGATTTCCTGTTGTACCCCTCCTCAGGTTTGTAGTCTCACTTTCTTGAACAGAAGAGAGCAATGGGGCTCCCCTCTGAGGAGACCACATCAAAACATCCCATTCCCCAAAATGAACAGACGCTGATTCAGCATAGTGGGGTCCACCTGAAAGACAGCCTCGGCTGCACCCAGGTTCCGAGGGAGAACGACTGTGAACAAGCTGTTCCATACCCAAGCAACGAGGAATCCTCAACTGAGTTCTCCAAGTCTCAAGACAGCTGGACCTGGGAGGATGTTTTATTCATCCTTTTTAGAATTGAATCCTCTTTGATCCGTTTCAAGGGGAAGAGCTAGAGAGATCTCGAGGCTAAATTATGTATCGGCTCTGCTCCATCTTTTCTGAGGTCACGTGAGCCTCTGCTCAGCATTAGCTGAGTGCATTTATCCCCCTTGGCATCGCTCTCTGGGCAGCACGGGCAGGCAATGTTATGAGTCATATGGAGCTGGGAGTTAATTTCCTAATGAACGTCCAAATCGGTGAACCTTGGCTCCCTCCTGTTTGTATTTGGATGCGATGAAAGGTGTGCCTCCAATTCTGGTTCTTAAGAGGAAGCTGTGACCTCCTTCATTTGCCCTTGATATGCCTCTGAAGTCTGATACTTTGTAATGGAGCCCAACAAGATGACTGTTGGTCTTCTCTGAACCATTCTTCTGAGCACGGATGATTGACACTCTCTGACCAGCATCAAATGCAAGAGGAGTTTCACGGTACAATCTGCCAACCCGCCCTTCCTCCCAGCCCGATCCATACACTGCTCTGAAGAGCAGAACAGTTTGCAGTACGGGTTCAGAGTGCAGGGGAAGGTGCTGTGTTAGCTTGTGTTAATACTGTGATTTTGAGACAATTAACTAGCTCCCTTTTCTTAGTCTCTTTTAAAGGTGTAAAATGGGAATACTAACAGCGCCTGGCTTTCAGGATTGAGGGGGGTGGTGAGTGTAGTACCAGCTGAAGAGAGTTACTGCTTGTGACTTTCCTGTCAGTGCTGTTGACAGGCAGAGTGACAGGTGCTGTTGACACAGATCAATGCCGAAGAGCGAAAGCTTGTGGCCTGGAAGCCGAGCAGCTGAAGATCAGGCCGTGGGTAGCAATCAATATATCTCAGAGTGCTTTACCTCAACGACCATTTCCATATACTATTGAATAATATGTGAGCACCTATGTATGTGTATGGAGTGAAACATTACACAAACCGAGACACCACATATGTCTCCTTGGACAACTCCATGTCTCCCAGTCCCAGGCCCTCTGCTTTTCTCATGGGTAACCCATGTCTGTGGTTTGGTCATCTTTTGCATCTAGATCTTTGCTCATGGCTATTCTTATACAAACAACTAGGAAACACATCTGGCTAGGTTTGTCGTTGTTCTGTGTTCTATGGTTTGATTTATTTCACATAAAATGCGCTATTTTTTCACATTTTATTTTGTTCATGGAGATATTTTGCAAAATATGCCCAAACTACATTCTATCTCTGTGTGTGCATGTTTTCATGTATGCAGGTACAATGTGTGTGCAGAGGGAGACACAGGCGAGAGGACAACCTGTGGTGTTATTCTTCAGGCTCCATCTGCCTGTTCTTATTTATTTATTATACACAGGGTCTTTCATCAGCCTAGAACTCATCAAGTTGACTAGCCTGGTCAGGCAGTGAACTCTAGGGAATCTGTCTGTTTCTCCAGCGTTGGCATTAGAAGCATCTGCCACCATGCCTGCTTTTGTTCTGTGGGTTCAGAGAATTTAGCTCAAGTCCCCTTGCTTGGAAAAAGAGCATTTTCCTGATTGAGCCATCTCACCAGCCCCGAAGTGATACACTTATAAATTCCACTACCTAGTTTCCCGTTATTGATCAGTTTCCTTAGCCGCTCCTACGTAGAGGTTCCCTTGGTAGAGGTCTTAGCTTTTAACCAACCCTTTGCTGCAGAAGACACCACACCCTAAGGCCTCTCCAGTGAGTGTCACCTCTGGTTCTTGCCTTACAGAATCCTTGAGCTTGATCTAATTGTCAGAGACGAAGATGGAAACATACTGGACCCTGACAACACCAGCATCATCAGCTTGTTCCACGCTCACGAGGAGGCTACTGAAAAAATCACAGAGCGCATCAAAGAGGAAATGGTGAGCTCTGCTCTGGAGGCTTTGGCCAAGCAAAGCTGCCATTGCGCACACTATAAACTGCAAATAACGGGCTAGAAGACTGCACTGTGTGATTTCAAGGGGCCATCTGTCCTCCAACCTGAGATGATCAGCAACAATGCAGACTTTAAGTTTTTGTACTTAGATCTGTTAGTCGTTAGGCATGCATCCCACAAGTAATTCAAGGCCAGGCATGTTTCCCAATCTTGGAGCTTTTAGGTTCTAGAAAAAAGAAGAGAAGAAAGGTAGCAAAGATGTAAATTAATTAATTAAAAGTTAATTGTAGCTGGTGATAAAAGACAATAAAGTAGGCACTGTGAATCAGGGGCTGCTTTGAGAGGACTGGGCAGGAAAGGTCTCTTGGAGGTGTGAAAGAGTAATGTCGAAGCCACCAGTACTGAGGGGATCTGGTGGCAGGTGCTCCAGGTAGAGGCAGCAGCAAATGCAAAGGCACTGAGGTAAGTTCTGAAGGAGTCTGGTGTGGGTGGGGCACGGTGAGCTGTGGGGAGTGGTCTAATTTGCAGAGGTAGGCAGCAGAGTCTGGCTCCAGAGCAGTCTGGGGATTGTGGGAGAGCTCAGATGTCAGTCTAAGTAGGATGGCAAGCCAGCAAAAGACTTCAAGGAAGATTAAGCCTGGTTTATATTTAAACAAGGCCACTTTAACTGCCGTGTATTTTTATCTTAATTAAAACCTTTTTTTTAAAGACAGACACCTGCAAACAAAACTATAATGCATCAAAATAAATTATTCATGGATAAGTGCATAAAAATAGATTTGATAGTGAAAACGAAGTGGCTCTGATTAATTGCTGTGAGTTATTGGAAAGCAACTACATTTTTGGACTTGCTTTCACGTAGTAAAAATCACTATCTCTAAGCTTCACTTTGGTGGATGTTAGTAATGCGTGATGACAGATGTTCCACCCCACAATTGGCATACAGATAATGCTACCATCTTCCTTACAAACTTCTTCGTGCACCTTCCTCATTCGAGCCTAGCAATCCATAATTTGTATTCTCTTCCTCATTCTGTCTCTTCTAGAGCTTTCAAATAGAATATCCAGTGTTATTTTTCTTGGGCATTTTTGACTTAGCATATTGTTTTGGGAATTCCTTTTATTATGTATACTAATAAACATTTGTTTTTTTTTTCAGTGCTGAGCCTGTATTTTGCTGGCCTAATGTTGATGTGTTTATTACTGGCCGTACTGATGGCCTACATCACTGTCTGATTGTAGGGTGTTTGGGTAGATTGCCAGTGTACAACCTGCATAATGCTACTAAGAGCCATATCTTAGGGTTTCTATTGCTGTGATCAAAAGCAACTTGTAATACACAGGACACACTCCATCACCAAGGGGAGTCAGGACTGGAACACAAGGCAGGAACAGAAGCAGAGGCCACGGAGGAACACTGCTTCCTTGCTTGTTCCTCATGGCTTTGCTCAGCCTGCTTTCTTATACAACTCAGGACCACCTGCCCAGGGATACCACTGCCCAGGGTGGGCTATGCCTTCTTCTCTCCATTCGCAATCGAGAAAATTCTTGACAGATTTGCCTATGGGCCAATCTTATGGAGGGATTTTTCTCAGTTGAGAGTCTTTCTTTTCAAGTTGTGTCAAGTTGACATGAAATTAACTAAACACATGAGCACTTACAGATTTCCTTTATAACGTGTGTTTTTTTTTATGCCACTAACTTCATGGAGAGTTATGGGTCAGTGGTAATATCTCCCAGGATAGGAAGATGAAAGCAAGCAGGGTCAAAGGGACAACCCTCAGACCGCAGACACTTATGGTGATTGAGCTGGCTGGATGCTCAACTATTTCGGCTTACGGTGGAGGGGCTCTTCGTACTCCAGACGGTGTTTCTGTTGTTTTAAGTGGTCCTCGGGTTACTTGTTATATCTTCTGTTTTTCTTCTTCTTTCTACACTTCAGTCAAAAGACCAGCCAGATTATGGGATGTATTCGCGGATCTCCTCATCTCCCACCCACAGCCTCTATGTCTTTGTGAGAAACTTCGTGTGCCGAATTGGGGAGGATGCTGAGCTCTTCATGTCTCTCTACGACCCCCACAGAAATATGGTCATAAGGTCAGTGTGTCCGGTGTGTCCTGGCTTCTCGGCCTGTGGGAAGCTGGACTCGGCAGTGCACAGAGGATCTTTTCCTCTCACCTTTCTTTGTGGAGTAGTTCCTACCAGAAAAGAAACTCAGCTTCAGTGAAAGTGTGGGAAGGACTCCTTTGGAGGGTGTGGGAGTTGGGCGGAAGTGCTATTTGCCCCTGATTTGTTTTCTCAGCGGGTTTGTGGTTATGATAATGTGTTTTGGTTATCAAAAATTGCAAGATTCAGACAAATAGCAATGGGTAGGATAAAAATACCTGTTTTTAAAATGGGAGCTGAGAAATGAATGGTGGAAAATCTCAATCCTCCACAAAAGCTCACATACTCATTCTGCTGTTTGATTTCCCTTAACCCTAATGAGGCTGCTAAATAAACTTACGCCTGAGTTGGCTGTTTGCAAACTGTTAGCGTTGACCTCTCTGGGCCATTGCTTTCAGACTTTAATGAGAAAAGTGCAGGTGAATATGGGCACAGCATACCAATGGGCATCATCACGAATGCCTGCCATTGACTGCTCTTGGGTATGAAGGAAGCCAGGGAACTTCTGGGTGACTCAGCTCAAGGACGGGAAACGCCTTTTGGGAATCTTGAAGATTGTTCCCTTCTGCCCCATTCATCCCCTTCTCCTGTGCTTGTGGCTCAGCCAATCCTTGCTCTCAGGTGATCTTTATTTGTTTCTATGCAGTAGGGGTTTTGGAGGAATAGTTCCTGTTTGACACATTAAAATGGAGCTGGATTATGATCGTTTTGTGTTTATATGGAAGATGGTATTTTTCTAGTTCAATGTTAGGATGATTAGATGAAGTCACAGGAAGCACCGAGCGAGGAGTGGTGCTTTAGTTAGTAGTGGTTCTCCCAGAGACGGTGAAGCATAGCTGGGCTGTGCAGATAGGAGGACAGCACCGAGCTCTATATTCTATCTCATTAGAACCTAGAGTGAAATTTCGGTGAAAAGGTGAAGCTCAAAGAGGTCAGAAAACATGCCTGAAGTCACACCTGTTTATAAACGACCGAGCTGAAGCTTAGATCTATGCCCACCTGACTCTAAAGACAAATTATATTCCATTTAATTTTGCCACTCAGATTGTTTTTATGGTTGCCACCAGAATTTCAGCACCCTTCTCATCGAAAGCTAGACTTTATCACACATCTAAGTCCCTGTTATTCAGCTGGCTCAGTCTCAGTGGATAAGATACTAGAACTTGGTGCTTACTTGATCACGCCCAGTAGATACTAGAAATACACTAGTAGTTCCTGCTCCTTTAGGGCCCTTGTCCCGTGTGCCCTAAGTTCCTGGCTATCTCCTAAAAATTGCACTGGAGGCAGTTGTGGAAAGGGGTATTAACAGCACTGTTAGAACCCCTGTGTCCCTTAGATACGTGACAACTTGGATCTGCATCGGTGAGGTTACCTGGCCCCTGGTCCACTCAGTGATGGATGGCCTCAGCCAGCTTTCTGAAGGGAGGTGATAGATCATTGACATGGTCACTGTGTTCCCTGATGTACCACCCTGGAAAATATGGTCGATGGGATGTGTCTGAATGATGCCTTTGAGAGTGTTAGGGACACAGGGCAGCCCTTAGGAAGAGCAGGAATGGGGATGGGGAAGCACCAAGATCATGAAAATGCTAACCAGGAAAAAACAAAGCACAGAAGAGGGGCCTGGAACATTCCCTGTGTTAGTCTGAGTTGGCTTCGATGCTCTTTTTCTTCCTCAAACTGCACTCTCCACTCCTGCCCACTCTAACAATGTTAACTTACTGTCCCAGGCAGAAGTTAAGACTTCCTCTGTGGGGGCTCAGATGTGAACTGGAGACAAGTTGTCTGGTACTGATCTTTCCATGTTGGGACCATTTGTGGCCAGGTTCCCAGGATACCCAGAGAGACCTGGCTGGAAATTGAAAATACTTTTTTTTGTAGGACAAAAATGTAGCAGCATGGACATGAGGCGAGCACTGAGCTTATGTCCCCAAGAGTTTAAGAGGATGGAACAATCCTTCCTCCTCCTCACCTGTGTCAATGGCTCAAACTTTCAGATTCTATCATCAGCTCTTCTGAGCAAGAATGGATGGGAGCAGTTCAGCCTTCTAAATTGCTTTTCTTATTTATGATTACATTTCTCTCCAAAGGAAATTGCTGGCGCCTGCTGTTTAGATGCAGCAAGCTGGTCAGAAAGGGGATTGCTACATGTGATGAAAGGTACTGGACAGAACCCAGGTACTTCAATATGAGTAATCCATAAATAATCAGGGGAATCACTTAAGATATTATTGACAGAGCCTTCTTGGATAGTTTGCTATCAATCCCACTGAAAATTTTGGCTCTTACCAAAAATGAAAGCAAAATGTAATTGTACACTTAATTTGCTTGTGTTTTGACTTTTAGTTGATTGAAGAAGGCTGGACCCCATATGCTCTAGGTCCATGGCCTTCTTTTAGTTTTGTTTCAGCTACTCTGGTGAACACTGTGAGTAAGTCTAGATGGGTGGAGCAGGCTTGTCACCTCAGCTATCCTGGAGACTGAGGCAAGAGGGTTGTGAGTTCAAGGCCACTGTGGGGAAAATCAACAACAACAGCAACAACAGGCCTGAGGATATACCTCTGTACTTGGGCACTTACCTTGCTTATACAAGTCCAAGGCTTCAATACCCACTGTTTTCAAAATAAGCAAAAGCTAAAACAGCAACCTAACAACAAAACTCCAAACAAACAAGCAAATACCATTCAAACAAGCAAGAAAATATCCATCTGAGTGGAGGGAAGGTGTGTGTGTGTGTGGCGGGGGGACTCTAAATAAGGCAGTTTTCTTTCACCTCATTGAATTCTTTTATGCTGCCTACTAGAATAAATTTGGTTATATTATTATTTTAATTTTCTTACTTCAAATTAGTGGGCATTTATTTAATATCAACTGTATGTTTCTGGATGGCATAAAACACCCAATGACTCATCTCAGTAAAGTGTACTATGCTTCTAAGTAATATTAGTGCTGCCCCCTCAGTCTTTCTGGCCTGCCTGGGTAGACCAGTAGATCTCACCTCATGGGTGTATGTGATTGCCAGTAGTAGTCAGTTGGCAAATTATGATGCCTGAATCTTGGGGAATTGCTGAGTAATGGGTTGTCACCATTCCCTCATACGATTCTTCACTGAATTTCCATTACTTCAGAATTTTTTAAAAGTTTATTCTATTTTATGTGTATGTGTGTGCCTATTTGTACGCACACCACGTTTGTGAAGATGCCTGCAGAGTGCAGATGCGTCCAGGAACTGGAGTTGTATGCCAATGTGAGCTTCTGCATGTGGGTGTTGAGAACCAAACCTGGGTCCTTTGCAAGAGCAGCAAGTGCTCATAAGCAAGCCCTGATCCATCTCTCCAGCTCCCTCCATTAGTTTTAAGAGAGAGTAAAAAATCCCCAAATGATCTACAAGGCCCATTTGCTCTGGGTCTCTGTATAATTTTTCCCACACCACTTAACTCTTAAAGCTCTTTCTCAGATTACATCTATGACTTTTGCATACATCTTTGCCTCACCTGAAACCTTTTCTAGTCCGTGCTCAATTTGACTACATGTGTTTTCTTTAGCAAAGATGTCTCTCTCCACCTAGACCAGGGCAGGACTTTCCAACGTGCATTCTTACAACGTCTTGAATGTTTCCTTCACAGTACACTTGCATGCCATTATTATGCAGTTGTCAAATAACAGTGGAACAGTTTATTTAAATGGACCAAAGGTGACAACTTTACGATTCCTCATACTAAGACGTCCTGTTAGCAGAAACAGTTGTACCTTCAAAGGACAACTTCAAAAAAATCCAAATCCTGACTCAGTCTCAGAAGGAGAGCAGGCTGGAAAGGGAGATGCACTAGTGGGTGTTCTGCAGAGCCTGCTAAAATCCTCTCCTCTCTCATCTCTGACTTTGCCAATAACCTCTACCGAGTATGCAGCTGCTCGGCAAAAATACTAGGCAGCTGCACCAGGATGTTCTTAGCAGTTGGGGAGGAAAGGTATGCAAGGATACACATATGTTCATAATTCGTCCCCCACTTAATGTCTGTCTCCCAACACAACTTATCCTTCAGAGGGAAGGCTCTCTCAAACACTGCCCTGTCTCCAGTAGCCACTACAGTGCTAAAAACGTAGCTGATGCTCATGGGTATCTTTGAATGGATGCCCCACCTGTAACAGACTGCTACTCTTCCTCCCACAGTGAGAACTATCTGGTGCGATGGGGCAGCAAGGGATTCCCAAAGGAGATTGAGATGCTCAATAACCTGAAGGTGGTCTTCACGGTGAGTGTGTGTTCTCTGTCCACTGCTCTCTACACGCCCAGTGACCTGGCCTTGGGAAAGAGGCTGGCTGGGCATTGCTCAGGATGGAGCAGGGCTCCACACAGAGCTGTGCTCTGGGCTTTTCATGGGGCTTCATTGCTCATGGAGTCATTGTATGTCTTAAGGATGTCGTTGGGCGTTGGGAAGATGAGTCTCCTCCTTTGCTCTCTTCCCCTCCCCTGTCTTTCTCACTCTGTACACACAGACAACAGGAACATCTAAGCAAGTGTGCCTCCCTGATCAGCAATGGTTAGGTAACCCGGGCACAGAAGCTACTAGTTTTGATTTGCTCGTTAATTCACAGTAAATCTAATTTTCTTTCTTTGATTCAGGCCTTTCTGAAAACACTTCTAAAATTCATCAGGAAAACATATAGGATCTTTCAAGGACACTGGCTGCCTTAGTCAATTGGACATTCTGAATATAATTAAGCCATAGGCAATTAAAGACCTGGCACGTCCTTAGGACCATCCTTCCAAGCACTAATACTTAACTAGCATGTCTTATATGTAGAAGGATAACGTCAATTGTTATTTGGATGGGTTGTTTCTGAAAGTGAATTTGGCCTTTAGCTCTGAGCAGGGGCCTCAGTAAACAGAATGAGATAAGGGTTTCATTTCCAGCAGAGAAATCATTTCCTTCTTCACTAAGGAAACAAGCATTGTCTACAAGCTCCTTTGGGGAGAAGACTCTGCACCTCCGTGCTCCATTGCCTGCATTAGAGAGGGAAATTATGGAGGAGGAGCTGGGATGGGTTTTGGCATTGACCAAACTGATGAGTTAGATCCAGAAGTGACCGACATGCTAGATTAACCTGCCTTGCTCTACAATAATTTCCCTGTTACAGCCCATTAAGTGCAGTGTCTTATGTTACATTGTGATTAGATTGGGGGTATATTTGATTTATTTTGTTTGTTATTTCCTGAAAAAAAATATGCCAGAGGCGTGGAATGGGATCATAGGTCCTAATTGCTGAGACAGAGTTTTCTTGGCATATACAAATGCACTTGATCTTGTCTATCTATTGCTAGTTAGAAGGAGGAGCCTATTTATTTGCTTGATAAATAGGAGTGTCCCACGGGGCTTCGTGATTAGACCAGGAGACATATGTTTCACGAGACGGGGGAGGACAGGGAATCAATCAGTGCTTTGCTGTGCAGAGGACCAGCCCATGATACGAGCGTGAAGGAAAAGGCAGGGGCAAGTTTGTGTCACACAGGACTAGTGAGAATGGGATCCTGGCTTCTCAGAATTCTGGGGTGCCACACCTCTGCTCTACAGAACAAGTGAACTAAAGACCTTCAGTTGATTGGTTGGACAGACTGATGTGTCCCTCTCTTGAGATGATTGACAGCTTCATTTGGAGATATGAAAGGTCACTGCGCTCTTGTGTTTTGTATGGATTCAAAAGTCACTTGTAAGCTCAGTGCCTGCTGCTAGGGTACAGCTGATGAGGCCTCTGCTTTCAGGTCCACCAATGGGGGTCCTGAAAGAATAATAAATTATTAATAATAATTGACATAAAATTAATTAATTTTATTAGCTTTATTTTAAAATGCTTTTACTTTGTTCTTACAAAATTCCAGTATTTGGGAGGGAAGCAGAACAATATAACTTAGAATCAGCATTACCTGCTATAATAACCAGGGGCATTAGCATGCCTTCTCTCCCTACTCTCCTTTCCTGCAGCGTTAGAGTGCATGAAAGTAGAAAAAACATAAAATAAAATTTTATTAAAATATAATAAATAATAAACAAATGAGTAAAGACACCATAGCAATGTCAGAAAGCAATCCAAATAGCAACGGTAGTTAAAACAGGGCGGCACAATGGTGTATGACTGCGAGCCACTTTCAACTGGGTGTCACAGTGATGTTGACTGAAGTTGAGTGTGGGATACGACCTGGCAGCTGTGGCACTAGTTGGCCTTCTTTCTCTACCCTCTGGATGTTTGCCCTCTCTCTGGTCTCCTATTTGGGGTCAGGATGGTGGCTCCTTGGACCTGAAAAACTGGCATAAGGGTCTGGCTGATGCCGATGTCTCCTCCATCAGCTCCCTAAGAGTTTGCCCTCTTTGGTCTGCCGTATGGAAATGGGGTGTATCGTGAGGCCCCTGATGCGTTAGCCCAGTCTGGAGCTGCAGGAAAGAAGACTAGGAAGGGAAAGGCATGCTAATGCACATGTTGTTATAGCAGGAGATGCTTTTTAAGTTCTGTTGCTTGTCTTTCCACCAAATGTTGGAATTTTGCAAGACCGGAGTAGAGGTGACTGGGGTGGGGGAAGCCTCAGACTGGAGCCTACATTCTCAATAAGGATTTCTTGTTATGTGCCAGGCCAAGAATTCTACCTGGGCTGCAAAGCATGTGTTCAGGCAGTTTGCTGTAGTGTATGGAGCATTGAGATTCTCTAGGGCCAGGGATCCTCCCAAACAGTTCTTAAAGAACTGTATTTTCCTTTTAGGACAATGGCATCTCTTCTTAGGGTGTGGGGAGAGGGGATGATGTCTCAGAACCTTGGTTCTGCATGTATCTAGCGTATTAGTCTGCCAGTGCTGCTGTAATGAAACTTCGTAGATTGGCTGTGTTGACAGACATTTGTTTTCTCTGCGTTCTGGAGACTAGATATCTGGCAATAATGTGTTGGCAGGGCTGCTTTTTCTGAGGGCAATCTTTGGTTTGTAGACAACACCCTTCTTCCTTTTTCATGGTCATGTGTGCATGTGAACTTGTGTGAGCGCATGTGTGTGCGCATGTGTGACTCCTAGTCTCTGCTTGTGAAAACAGATATTATATTGGATCAACCCACTCTGATGACCTTGTCTTAACCACATTTTCTCTGCAAAGGTAGCTTTCTGAAGGCAGTCAGGCTCTGAGGTGCTGGGGTCAGGACTTCTGTATGTTGGCAGACACCTTTCCGGTGTCAAGGCCTCTTTGGCTCCTGAATGTCTCACAAAGACAGAAGTCAAAATATTTAAAAAATAGATAAAAAAATCTTGACATAGAGGACAAGTAGTTAAGAATGGGTTTCACTATAAATGACTGAGGACAGAGATGTTAATCATGGAGAGAACTTGATTATACAGAGGAATAAGAGGCAGGCATTTGGGTAGAGGTGTGCTTAGAAAGAGAGAGAGAGAGAGAGAGAGAGAGAGAGAGAGAGAGAGGGTATTGTACATCTCCAGAGCAATAAAGCAATCTATGTGGATAAAAATAGAGAGACTAGTGAGGAATCAGCTGGCGAGGACAGCTGGGTATATTCTGTCTAGCCCTTTCATGTCAGCTTGGAAAGATGAGCGCTAAAGCAGTAGGAAACAGGGAGCTACTGACGTTGTTGGGGGATGAGAAATTAAAAAAAAATCAGCATGGCTTCCAAAGATGAGTTCCCAGGAGGTTCTAGAATGGAGCGGTTGAAGGAGTCCTGCAGGTCCTTGGGGTCATGCAGGCATGGCAGGCTTCCTCAGGTTGCTACTGCGCTTCTCCTTCCCTTCTCCCTGCCTGTCAGGATGATCCCAGTGATGGAGGGGACATTGTCCACTCTGCCAGATGGTAAAAGGAGAGCCCTTCATGACTCGGCTTTCGGAAACAATATAGAAGATAGGTGCTTGACTCTGCAGGGAAGCAAGATAGCTGGAAAACTCCGACCTTACAGAGTAAAGTTTTGAGCAGAATTCCTCCTTTTGTAGGAAGGCTCAGGTTTTGCTTTGAAGGCCTTAAACATGGCCCAAAGATGTTATGGAAGAGAACCTCACTCACTCTAGTCAACTGAGGAGGTTCATACCTTCATAGCAACGTTAAGACTAGTGTTTGACCAGCTGTACATCGTAGCTTAGCCAAA
Source organism: Microtus oregoni (assembly GCF_018167655.1). Taxonomy (NCBI): domain Eukaryota; kingdom Metazoa; phylum Chordata; class Mammalia; order Rodentia; family Cricetidae; genus Microtus; species Microtus oregoni. The sequence continues at coordinate 13,638,972 of NW_024543086.1, forward strand.
TAGGCACATGAAATTTAACTAACCCAGTTCCTTGTAGGTAGATGTGGGCCATAACAGGGGCCTGTCTTATACCCAGAGACTCTCTTCTCTGTGTCCCCTTCTTCTCACACCACCCACAGTGAGAGGCTGGGGCTGGCTGCTCTGCCTGTTCTTGGATGAGCTGGTAGCTTGTCCCCCATGTTTATGCTCACAAGAAAATTAACTCAGAGGGTAAGCTGCTCCCCAGCAAGGGTAGGCCCAGGGTTGACTTTCTAAGCTGACATAATAGCATGTCTTTTTTTTTTTTTTCTGCCCCAGCTCTTTCTGGCTGGCAGGGAGCCTGATGAAGATGGGGCACCTAAATACACTGCAGTAGGATGCTGAGATGCTCAGGGCATGCCTCTGCAATGCTGCTCCAGTTACTAAACTCCATCCCAGAGTCACCAAGGACCAAAGTCATGACAAGGACCAAGGTCATGATCCAGAGGAAGTGTTCTTACAGGGGAAAGTGGGATGCAAAAATAGCAGCATCTTTGAGGTGCTTGATAGCACTGTGAGGGATCAGACGAGACGGTGCAGAGTGGCATCTCTCGAGTCCTGCCACTCAGGATCTCAGCTGGGCCTCACCTTCCTTATCTGTTCAAAGGGTGTGGTGGCCTCAGTTTCCACCTTTCCTATGACCGATGGTGACACTACAATGCTAGCCACACTCCTGAGAAATAACCATTGCTTTGTTCCTATTTTACTTGTTTTTATTAAACATACGATTGAAACTGCTTTCTTTTCTCTCTTTATAGGATCTTGGAAACAAAGACCTCAACAGGGATAAGATTTACTTGATTTGCCAAATAGTCCGAATTGGGAAGATGGATCTTAAGGATACTAATATCAAGAAGTGCACCCAGGGGCTGAGGAGGCCCTTTGGGGTGGCAGGTGATGACTGATGTCTGCACTTAAATTTTATTAGAGCACACGTTTTTATGTGGCTGAATTTTAAAGATTATTCCTACCCCTCTACCCCTGCAAAATCTGGGCTGAGCAGCCTTTAATAACTGCATTTGTGGCGGCTAAACTGAAGTCACTGGTGACTGAGTCCAGATTTATGATAAGCTCAGCGAATAATGTGGTCCTAAGGTCTGGCCCAGGGCACCCAGGAGCGTGGCACAGTCTGAGCAGTTGGCGCCTCCGCTCCCTAGCGCTTGTGAAAAAGGACGAACAATACGGTCTGGATCTAATTATGGGGAGCAAATCATTTTGGGAAAAAAAACATATCCAGGAGAGGAAATGCAGTTACACAGAGTGAGTCATACCATCCGTCTGAATTCCAGATGAGAACGGACATTCAGAGAAGGAGGGCACTGCGGGGTCCTTGTGGGCTGCCGAAGCACATAGCTCCGCCTTTCCCCTGGCACTAGCTGTGAGCACGCCCAAAGCTTCGTCATTCCTGCCCTACTTTTGTGGTTTATGTGCTATTTGGCTATTAGTTGAAGGCACTATTATTTACTTAATATATTTCCTTTTTTAATGAACTCACTTTATTTCACTAAAGTATATTTTTCTCAAAAGACAATTGAAATACCTGCGACATGGCGATTGGATATGCCAGTATTTTTCTTATTATTAAAAGATAAATTTGGTGGGCTGGAGAGATGGCTAAGTGGTTAGTTAGGAGTGCTTGCTACTCTACCAGAGGACCAGAGTTGAGTTCCCAGCAGCCACATCCGACAGCTCACAATCGTCTATAACTCCAGCTCCAGGGTAGCTGGTGCCTTCAGACCTCTGCACACATTCCTCTACACATGCACATTAACACACCGATACATCCGTATGGATAAATGCTAAGACGAGTATTTTGAAACAAAATATAAGTTTTAAATCAGGAACCCTTTCCAATTTCTGCATCTCATCCATTTGTCACTTTGAGAGACTCTTTCGTCTGCCATCACATGTCCCCTGGCTTTCCGGTCATCCCTGGTACATTTGCATATTGGCGATGAAGTCAGATGGCGAGGCTCAAGGGTTCAACAATTCTGTGTACATGCCATGCACATGGTCATGAAAAGAGGGTGTTTCATTGGATGCTCAGATCCTACAGAGAGTCCCTGTCCATGGGTTGTGTGAGTACAGACGAGACTCGGTATACACACCCAACAAGAACCCTGCTACCCAACTCTGTTGTTGCCACCCGTCTAACCATCTCCTTTGCCCTCTACTACACCCTGGGGCCCTCCCTCCAATGTTCCTCCCCTTCTCTCCTGCCGTATAATCCACCCCTCTCACCACCTCTGCTTGACTTAACTATTCGCGCATTTCCTTTATCTTTCTAGTTATGGACATCACTGACATCATCAAGGGCAAAGCAGAGAGTGATGAGGAAAAGCAACATTTTATTCCCTTCCACCCGTAAGTCAGTCCTGTGTCTCTCCAAGTTGCCCATCCCAGTCTCTCTCCAGCCCTGGTTCCTGATCCTTAGTAACGGGTTAGGTGGGCAGGGCCTCCCAAGAGAGAGCATCCTGGACCTGCTACTTTACCACAGCTCTGGGGAAGAGTGCCAGGCTTGGGGGTGAAGTGGTGGACACGGTCAATGTGACCTGCTTTCCTGGAGCTTAGACTTCACATGGGCAATTAAGTAGATAATCAACCAAAGCTTAAGGCCTTAATTATGAGTGTACCAGGGGCCACGGAGCTGTGAAGGAGCAGCCCTTTGGGAGCGCCTCCATGGAAGCCACATGTATATCTGTGACGGGAGAAGCAGGGACAGCAAGGAAGGTCATTATCTTTTACTTGCTTGAAAATGACTCCACATTGAGAGTAATGTCAGGATTAAGCACCCCCAAAGATCTCCAAGTAACTGTGCCAGTGACCCTAGTCAAGGTGAGTGATTAGGTCTATTGAAGCAGCTGAAGTTCTTGTCACCTTTCAGAGGAGACATTCATGACAAAGACTTGGGAATCTTTTCTGTGGCATAAATGCCTGCTACCTGTGGCATTCCTTGGTTTCTCTCAGGTCTCAGAGCTGCTGTTTGAGAGGAGGGCATTGTGTTTTCCAAGCTGCCACAGGCAGGCTGACTTTGCACCTAAGTCGTGCTGGGGTGCTTGCTCCCTGTGGCAAGGCAGGACACGAGATGAAAACCTCATGGGGGCACCACGTGACCGTTTGTGCTCTTTTCCCCTTTCTAGGGTCTCAGCTGAGAATGATTTCCTTCATAGTCTTCTGAGCAAAGTCATAGCCTCCAAGGGAGACAGTGGAGGACAAGGTATGCAGTTATCATTCAGTGTACAAGTATGCTGTATTTACGGACACCCAGGAGCCTCTGATTCATCAGTAAATAGATCCGGACAGCACGGTGGGAAACCTAAGAGCGTGGGGTCCATAGCAACACAGACCGCCTACTGCAGCATAGGATGGGCATTTCCTTCACACCTAACGACAAAAGGAGCTGCTAGCTCTATGTGTCTGGCACTTTGAAGTTACACATTTAATCTCATCTTTCTCCAAATCCTTGAGACAGATGGCTGCTGTCCTATCTGCTTTAAGAAGACCTGCACTCATAATTACCTGGGGGTGATTATCAGAGGCTGACAGCGCCACAACCAACTATGCTACCCACGCAGCCCCTGGGGCTTGGTTGCTGCATATGTGAATGTGTCTGTTATCTTAATAGTCTCCTGCAGGAGGCATGGGGGAGGGGTAGTGAGCGAACCGGGAGACTGCCATAGAGATGAGTGTTCACAGTGAGGGTTCCCTTCTAGGCCTGTGGGTGACCATGAAGATGCTGGTGGGAGACATCATTCAGATCCGCAAAGACTATCCGCACTTAGTGGACAGGACCACTGTGGTGGCCCGGAAGCTGGGCTTCCCAGAGATCATCATGCCAGGTGGGACACGGGTGCAGTGAGCTATCTCGGGGCAGGGACAGCAGCAGGGGTGAGGGGTCCAGCTTGTGTCATTCATTGTCTCCTTGAGAGTCAACCTCTTTTACTTTATTTCTCTGCCTGAACAAAAGCAATTTTTATTTTTATTTTTAAAGGAATCTAATTTTACATACTAATCCCAGTTCCCTCTTCCTCCCTTCCTTTTCCCACTCCCCTTATTTTCTCCCCGTCCTCTCCTCAGAGAAGGTGAGGCCTCCCATGGGGAGTCAACAAAGTCTGTCACATCTCTTGAGTCAGGATCAAGCCCTCCTCTCCCCCCCCCCCCCCCGTATCTAGGCTGAACAAGGTATCCCTCCATAAGGAATGGGCTCCAAAGAGCCAGTTCATGCACTAGGGATAAATACTGGTTCCACTGCTAGTGGCCCCACAAACTGCCCAAGCCACACAACTGTCACCTGCATTCAGAGGGCCTAGTTGGGACTTGTGCAGGCTCCCCAACTGTCAGTCAAGAATCAATGAGCTCCCACTAGCTCGGGTCAGCTGTTTCTGTGGGTTTCCCCATCATGGTCTTGGTCCCTTTGCTCATAATATCGCTTCTCCCTCTCTATGACAACTTTTTCATCTGCAGAAACGTCTCTGCATGCTCCAAGTAAACACAAACATGGAAATAGACAGACATATACTCTCTCCTACCCATACTTTACAGACACAAGCTTTATTTAATAGGCCTTTTATGGAGCTATGTGACTTGCTTTGCCATTCAGCAACTCAGCATGGATGGCATCTTTATTTTACTCCTCATAGAGCGATGCCATTCTGTCTGGCGATGGGGTATTGTCACTCTCTTGAATTTTTATAGTACATTTTATTATCTGAAGGACCCATGCGTGTAGTAATATGTTTAAATAGCATAGGGGGTGGTCAGTGGTTCAGAGTCCCCTCAAATCTTTCGGTGGTGCAGCTCTAACCAGTACTATTAATACATTTATCTCAAAAGGGAGGTCATGTATTGGCACTCTTTTGATATGACCGTCTGGACTTCAATCTTAGACTTTTACTTGCATCACCCGCTCTGACTGATCCTTTGTTCTCCTGTAGTTGAATGGTGGCCCAGGGTGGGGCCTGTCCTGTGAGTTACTCGTAACTGTTGTACATAACTGAAATCTCTCTCAGTTTCTTCTTTGCACTTCCTTCCTGGAAACCCTATGCTTCTTGACCTCTGCCCTCAGGCTCTGCATACAGGGGAAATCGCTGAAGCCTACTTTTGGGCAACGAAAGGGCCTATGTATATACAGCACTCTGTGGGCCAAGATCACTTTGCTTGGTGCTTCCCTTCGCTTCCCAGAAGGTGTCACTAGAGGATGGAAATTAAATGATTTTAACAAAGACAACATGGCCAGTCTTGACCACCCTCCCTCGCTTTCTGCTGCTGATTTTCTTAGCACTCCTATTTTTGCTATCTAGCTTTCCATCCCTCCTGTCAGGTTCCAAAATACCCTTTCTCAACTGCCCTGATTTTAATTATGAATGGCCCTTCCTCCTCCTCCTCCACTCAACCTCTGTGTCTGACTCTAACTGCTGTCTTCTCTCTCCATTCTCAGGGGATGTCAGGAATGACATCTACATCACGCTCTTACAAGGTGACTTTGACAAGTACAACAAGACCACACAGCGGAACGTGGAAGTGATTATGTGTGTGTGCACAGAAGATGGCAAAGTACTACCTGTAAGGGACACCAGCGCTCTGAGTGACAGGACCCCGATCTAGGGGACCGATTGTAAACATCTGCTCTCTGAAGGATCAGAGCTTTAGGGAAGATGATGGGTCACATGATCAACCTACACCTTGTAGCTTGTTTAGTGCCCTAAGGTCTAATAAGATCTCATGTCGGTCTTTTATCTAAGCGTTCATCAAAATGTATCTCCACATCTTTGTGTGTGCTTGCGTGCATGTGTGTGCATTTGTGTGTGTCTGCTTTAGCACTTGTTTATAGGTTGTTTTTTGCAGTTAAAATGTTTTCACTGAAACTCAAGCTAGTTTATTCAAGCAAAATCTATGGTTAAGATCAATACAGAGCCCTGGGCTGGCGTGGAGGCTCAGAATGTCTTCAAAGCAGACATTCTCAGCACTTAATCCAACTCCCCAGCTCTCAGCCAGAAATTTGGGTGGAAAGTCTTACTCGCAAATTGGTCTCCAGAGGGTTAGCAGCATGCATTCGAGAAGGCAAAGCACATGGTTATATTTACACAGCATATGTCCTGTACAATCTTTGTCATGTGTGTTTATATCTATTTGCTTATGTTTCCTTTAAGGTTGTTAGCGGTTGTGTCCAGTGTGTGGGAGGGTTTTGCTTCTGAATTCTTCCTCTCTGAACGCTTAGCTGAAAATGAGATCAGCTCTCAGCAGAAGTTACAGCGTGGGCAAGCATCCCTCCTAGGCCACCTATAGGGAATCAGATAGCAAAGTAACAGGAAGTCCTAGCCCCAGGGCCTGGAGCTCAGGCCTGGTACTGGCACCTCTGCCTAAACATGACTAACACCCCGAGAACGATAGTCCCTGTATCGGGCTGGGTAGTGACATGAAGCCCATTATCACCTCAAGTTTACAAAGGGAGAACAGAAACTCATGTGGAGAAAAATAGGCCTTATTTACTGCAGTTTACAGTGGCAGGGATGGGGATTTACCTTAGTCTCCTCACTACAGAGCCTATGCATAAAGAACGTTCTCCAAGTTATTTCCAACCTCAAATCGAGGCTTCTAGCTGTTTCAACAAAACCCTGGGGAGACTCAGTATCCGTTTTCAATGTAAAGAATGTTTTGCAACTGTCCTTTTGTTCTTGAAACCACCACAGTTAATTAATATCTGCTTGAGAAGAACCCTAGCATCTGCCTCATCCCTCCTTTGTTGGATGCTAACACTTTTCTGAAAAATAAAACAGGCGAGACACATGGCTTGAAAGAACACAAAGGAAGACAGGAGGATCTTATCTGAAAGGAAAATTTGCATTTTGTGAACGTATAGATCCTTGCTTTAAAGTTATTTTTGCTCAGTTACCCATCCAGAGAGATTTTAAACTCCAGCCTCATTGCTAAGATATTGATATGACTTGCCTTCCATACTGGCAAAGGACAAATTAGAAGACACAGTTCACAGGTAAACTAACATCTCGCCTTGTGTCTGATCTATTCTTCTGTGTACCCTTGCCACTCTTTAAGACAGACCTGGGGTGACAGACACACTTACTGCAAACAAAGATGTGTGGCAATCTAGGTTCTGAAGAGGAAGGGTAGCTGCCTTCCTCTTCATGCTGATGGGGGAGTTCAGTTTCCGACATTAGTGTAGTTATGGGGGAGTTCAGTTGACTGCCTATTGAAAATTGCTGGGGGAGCCTGTGGGAGGCTTTCCTTTCCTTATTTGCAGACATGAATATTACTGCCTAATTAAATGTCATGCAGCACATTCAAATGCCCCTGAGTTGTCTTGGTGGGTTCCTGTGGAAATGGTCCCTCTGAAGATGGTTATTTCTCTTCAGCCATCTTTGGCAGAACAGACCTAGTAGGCAGTGTGTGAGGCATATCCCAGCCCCCCATCTGGGGTCTCAAGAACCTTGCTTAGGTGGGAGTATAGCAGAAAAGCTAATGGGATGGTGGGCTCTAGGGTCATAAATCCAGGCTTCAAATACCTATTATCCCTGCGATCTTGGATAGGGTCTTTTATCCTCAGAAACAGGAGGTATAATCTCTTCCTGTGGGGCCGCGAGATAAACATGAGAGCAGATACAGTAAATGGTCTCACTCAACTTCAGGTAACACTAGAGCAATATGCAGAGATGGCTGATCGGGGGCGAGGGAAGCTTTAGGAGGGAACTTAGGGGGTCAAAGAGGTAACCCAGCTTGACGATAGTTCCCAGAGATGCTGCCAGGCCAAGCAGGGAGAGGTAGGGGACAATGTGACAACGCAGTGAAGACTATGACTGTGGGACCAGGCATCCAAGCTCAGAGCCAGGAACATACTACATTAGCAAAAGGACTTGAACTGATCCTGTACCCAAGAGTCAGCCCTGAATGGGGCCAGTGGTGGCACCTTACTCCTGTGAATATCAGATGAGGTAATCTCCATAATAGGTGCCTGTTACTTTGGTCATTATTAATAGAAAGGCACAGTGAGCACCGGTTCCGGTTTCACCTGCAGGTGTTAATTGGCACTGTCCCATGGTGTGGCCTTGTCATCGGATAGCACGTTGCTTTCTCACATGATTCCTGTGACATAATCTGAGCACGTGATAGTGCCCTGGATTCTCCTGACGAGACAGCTCTTTCCAAGGTCAAGTCTGCACCAAAGCCTCCAGGCTTCCTGATGCCCACTTGGGTTTTCAACTGACGTTGTTGACACTAGCTGGGGGCCCTTGTCATTAGTTGAGGGTCATGGGAATGGACAACACGAAGAAGAAAACCTTCTTGAGACATATATATATATATATATATATATATATACTCGTGTGTCATCCCCAAAAAGGGACTCAGGGCCTAGTCAGAGTGTTTTCTTTCTTTATTTTTTTTTAAATTATTGATTGAGATTTTCACATACGAATACAATGTGGCCTGATTAGATCTACCCCATATGTCTCCCATCAACTCATCCTAGATGCTAGGATAAACTCCTCTTTATTACATCACCCTCCAAGTTTCATGCACGCCTAATGTTTTTAACCACGGCGTTAAACTTGGTTTGATGCTGCAGAGCTATCCACTGAAGCACAGGCAACCTACCTGGGTCCGCGTCCTTGAAGAACTGCCCTCACCCAGTAGCTGTCACTTGGCCAAAGCTCTTTAGCCAGGGCTGGACTTTGTGAGTCCTTCCTAGGGTGCTCCCTTGACACTTGGAATATTTATTTCGGTCTCTGGAGGATGGAGCCCGTGATGAGGACAGTGTTCACCATTCTCAGAATAGCAGCAAGACCTTTGTCTCTGGCCTTAGGACGTAAAGATTCGCCATCAAGTTAGTTTTGTGATATCCCATTGTCTTCTGTGAGGCAGTTTCTATTTCACCAGAGAAATAGATATGTTTTCAGACTTTATAGGCTGCATGAGAATCACAGAAACGGTGAGCCCATAAATGTCACTGGTATAAATCTTTCTAGGCCAGAAGGCAGGCCAGCTGTTAAAGAAGGAACACTACACAAGGGGCTAGTGGATCTGGGGTGTTGTTCCAACTCTTCTGCTCAGGGCCTCAGTCTACCCAGCTGTGGAGTGGTTTTAACAGGAGAGACCATCAAAGTGAGGTTTGAATTGGGTTGGGTGGCATGTAGTAAGGACTTGACATGGTGTTAGACACAGAGTCCTCCCTAGGGTGTGGAAACCTTTGGGAAGCACATTTCGGCTTACTGCTTCCAGAAGCAAAGAACAGATATCGTCTGCCAACAAGCATGGTCAGTGTTCCCTCTTCCCAGGATGCTCTCCTCCATTTCCACACAAAGCTAGGTTAGGATGCTTGACTGTCTTCACCTTCAAAGAAACTTTCCTAATTCCTCGGCTGCACATAAAAGTCCTTCCTGTAATCTGTCTGTCTGTCTGTCTGTCTGTCTGTCTATCCATCTGCTGTCATATCCCGCTGTCAAAATGACTGGTGAACTCGCCTGAGCTCTTTCCCTCAAATTTCACCTCAGGTCCATTCCTCTGGAGCTTAGCCTAGGTGTGGCCCCAGAGAATGCTCCTCTGTGCTTCTCTGACTCACCCTCCCTTAGTCTCTCACCCCAGATTGTTCTCTAGATCAGTGTCTCTCTGAAGCTGCTACCATCTCCCAGTGCCCAGTAAGAACCCACCCACTGTGGTGCATTAGCTTTGGGAGTCCATAAGAAGGGGATTACTGTGTGAAAATGTTATGGACATTTACTCTTGGGCAAGAGATAGGTTTAGCAAAACCGGCAGCATGCAGTAACTCCAAGGCTGGCTATGCTTACCATTTACAACAACAGAGCTGCCATGCCCGTGCCTGGCGGGCTCCAGTGCCTTTCAGAAGAGAAGTAATAGAATTTCTGTAGTTAAGCAGCTGTCACTTCCAGGCTGGGGATGACAGTGTAGAAATCCATAATGTAGAAGGGCTGTCAGGATAGAAGCCTGGCAGAAGGGTTAGCGGAGGCAAGGCTGTTCTGTGATCCTAAGATTAGCCTTGGCCTTGGTGCCAAAACTGCCCAAGCTTAGATAATGGCAACGCTACAGTTTTTTTTCTCTCCATTTTTTGTTTCGGTCAGAATGCAATTTGTGTGGGAGCTGGGGACAAGCCCATGAACGAGTATCACTCAGTGGTGTACTATCAAGTCAAACAGCCACGTTGGATAGAAACAGTCAAGGTAATAATGACATTAACAGTAACAATGGCAGTAAGTATATACTTTGTTTCACAGTAAGTCGGGCACAGTGTTAAGTGTGTTATTGAAGTGATTCACTTATTGCTTACAATTGGCCTGTGAGTTTAAATGCTATTTTCCTCACTTTACAGATGAGGAGCCTGGCAAAGAACAAATTATCATCTTACCCACAATCACTGTCACTATGTGTTCAAGTTAGGGTTGCAACCTGAACAGGCAGCACCCAGGGTTCATGCTTTTCTCCGCTAGCAGAGATATTAGGGGTTGGATTGGGGCCATTAGCATTCTGTCTCCCCTTTAGGAGTTAAGTCTTGCAAGTAGAACAAGATCCTTCAAGGCCCAGAGTTTGTACTCTAGCCCTGTCATCCCTTTACCAGATGTCAATCAAACACTCAATGCACTGTTTGGTTTTTTGTATTTTTTTTTTGAGGTTTTGTTGCTGTTTTTTTTTTTTTTCCTTTTTAGACAGGGTTTTTATGTAACTGTTGTGCCTGTCCTGGAACTTGCTCTATAATGACCTCGACCTCAGAGATCTGCCTGCCTCTGCCTTCCAAATGCTGGGAAGTGGCATAACTGTGTAGAAGAAATGATTGAATGCACATAGAAAGCTCCGTAAGGGAGCATGCATCCAGTCAGCACGACTTATTCTTGACCAGCTTAGATGATGAGAGGCAGTTTTATGGAATCCAAACTAGACATGACATTTCTTCAAGGGTCAACTCCCCATCACATGGCAGTTGAACTCAGCGTTCCAAACACCTTAATGCCTGCTCCCTTGTTCTAGTTGGTTTTCTGTTGCTATGATAAATGCCAGGACAAAGGCAACTAGAGGAGGGTGGGCTTTGCTTCACCTACCCTTCCAGATCACAAGCTATGTGACGAAGTAAGTGAAGCAAATCAAGCAGGAGCCATGGAAGAATGCTACTTACTGGCTGGCTCACTGCATTGTGTTCAGATAGCTTTCTTATATAGCCAAGGACCACCTGCCTAGGGATGGTAGTACCCACAGTGGGATGGGCTCTTCCACATCTGTCATTAATCAAGATAATCTCTCGCAGACATGGCCCCAGGCCAATCTGGTTGGGAGAATTCTTCAATTGGGAGTCCTTCTTTTGCGGTGACTGAAGGGTGCCGTCACGTGACAATACAAGGGTATTGATTTAGTGGTGGAGAGGAGAACAAGGAAGTAGTGATTTCAAATGTGTAGTAGTGTGCTCTTCAAAGTCTTTCTCAGATAAGTCTCCCAGTCCCCCAACATTCTGAAGCTACTAAGTGACATTTCATTAAAAAAGTACTCCCTGATTAAATAAATAGGAGGGATACTAAGAAACATAAGCCATGCCTAGGCTTCAGAAGGTGGCTTCTTCATTCCAGGTTCTGATGTGGATTCCTGTAGCATGGCAAAGGGAAGAGAATAGTGCATACTCAAGTCTCACTGTCCAGCAGGCTGGCTCTCCTTTTCCTTATAGAACCATACCTTAGGTATAGAATCCTGTTGAACATACCTTAGCAAGTCTTCATTCTAATCTGGGCAAGTATGAGCTTTGACATACATACTTTTTAGCAATATGTAAGAATATATATGTTCTCCTTTATGGGATGCCTTGCTCAGTTTTGGAACCAACTGGTCATACTTACTGGAGGGGTATGGAGAGATGGCATAAACTTTATTTAGCTCTGAGTTACAGAAGTCATCATTCATGAGAGTATGGGGACCTCTGAGGCAACTCTGCAGCCTCTAAAACAGTAACTTAGCATTTGTCTGGTAGCAAGTCCATGGTGGCCCATTAAGTTAGCCACCAGTTCTCTTGATCACCTAGCCTAAGTGGCATTGCCCAATAGACTTCTTATGGATGGTTCTGAGCCAGCAACCTGTCTGTTTCATTCAGTAGGGAAGAGTGACAAAGCTCTCAAGCCACCATGAGTCTATCAAGATGACTTTTGTGAATAGCACTTCAGATAGAAGTAGCCGTATGTACAAATTGCCAGACCATTATAGTAAGCAGAGAGGACCATCTCCATTGGAACAAGACTTAGGAAAAGACTCACTGAACAGTAAAGTATGATTAAAACTTCAAATATCTTTGCTAGACATTGGTAGATTCTCTCTTCAGCCTGTGCTCCAACTACTGACTCAAGACAGATGCACGACTTTAATTTGGCCATGGCTATTCACACCATGGCCCTTGTGTCATCATTATGTTCCTGTTTTCCACAATAGGGCTCTTTGCACGCTGCCTCTGAAAAAGGACCAGGCAGGTTTTGTCCTCTGTGAGCTCTTTTGCACCCTGGTTAGGTTCCTTCTGTGTCAACCATTGCCACATAACCATTATCATCATCTGTGTGGAGTATGAGTTTGTTGGGTTTGGCTAGTACCTTGCATGACTGCAGCTCTTAGTAACCTTTTCCAGTCTTCAAGGAGAGGACAAGAGACTGTAGGTGCTCAGTCTGACACACAGACAGAATGGTGGACCTCCTCTGCCTCAAGTTTTATTTTTTGAAACAGAAAGTATCACAGCATACGCCTCTGTTTGTCTTCCAATAGTCACCCACACAGTCCAAGCCTATCATACTCTTGAATACAAGTATGATTCTTGCAGAGAGCCTAGCGTGTCTGTGTTGTCCTGAATTGCCTCCTGAGGCTTAGGAAACAGGGTGCTCAAGAGTCAGGCTGAAAGTACTTCAGTTAAAGGGGCCAGTGGACTGGAGGTGGTTGCGTTGGAGGATGATGCTGAAGTAACTTGTGGGTGATTGTCCTCATGTAGAAAGCAAAAGCATCAGACATGTATCAACCAAAGAGGGGACGACACTAGAATATCTATCTATCTATCTATCTATCTATCTATCTATCTATCTATCTGATTAAATAGTTAAATAGTTTGAAACATATTGAGATATATATATGTATATATATATATATATATATATATACACACAATTAAAGCATTTTTTATTAGTTTACATATGCATGAGCCATCAAGCAAAGCCCCTAAGTCCAAGCACAATTTCCAGGGCTCCCGGGGTATTCAGGAAAAATGTGCACACTGCAGCTTGCACTGCATCAAATCACATGCTAAAGTTATGTGACTTTTATATCAATTTGGGGAGATTCATTTTTCCTCACTATAATTTATGAACCTCCTTTCATTGGCTGTGGATGCAATTTGCCAAATGGATTACATCTGATACTTTATTTTCTCCTTATAGCCAGTTCTTATGTAATTTATTTACAGCTCATCAGTCTTGATGGATGGGAAGTAAATCAGCACATACTGTTCCAAGTTAAATGGTCAGGCTGCTGAGGCCGGGAGGGGGGTGGGGCTGGGGCTGGGGTCTGTGCCGCCTATTGCCTCCTGAGCTGTCCCTTTCTGCCTGCTGAGGTGGCTGTGCCCATTGAAGATATGCAGAGGATCCATCTGAGGTTCATGTTTCGTCACCGGTCATCACTGGAATGTGAGTATGCCACTGGTGACACACCTGCCGTCCCAATAAAGAGAGGGGGAACAGGGTAACCGGCTGTCACTTGGTCTCTCAATTGTTTTCTCTTCTGTCCTTGCAATGCTGTCTGTAGCTAAGGATAAAGGAGAGAAGAACTTTGCCATGTCCTATGTGAAGCTCATGAGAGAAGACGGCACCACGTTGCATGACGGATACCACGAGCTGGTAGTTCTCAAGGTATGGTAGAGCAGGGCTTGCAGGAAGCAGAAGAGTCGTGGCAGAATGCTTTAGTTGCTAACAGTGGGGACTCCGAACTCACGCTCCCCCAGGGCTCGTGAGCTCTGGTGACCTTGGACAAAGTCTTAACTTCTCTGGACCTCTGTTTCCTCTTCTTTGAACTCTTGGGGAATCCTTATGAGGAAGAAATGAGACATGGCTTACAAACAAGACAGTGATGAGCAAAGGCCTCCAGTTAAGGAAAGGGCTCCGGACTCTTGTCAGAAACAGGTAGAGAACAGACAAGAAGCCCTTGAGGAATGCTACGCGTAGCTGATAAAATCTAAGCCCCAGACCTTGTTGTTCATTTCATCGCTTCCTAAGTCTTAGTTTACTTTTCTTTTCTTTTTTCTTTTTATTTATTTATTAATTAAAGATTTCTGTCTCTTCCCCGCCACCGCCTCCCATTTCCCTCCCCCTCCCCCAATCAAGTCCCCCTCCCTCCTCAGCCCAAAGAGTAATCAGGGTTCCCTGCCCTGTGGGAAGTCCAAGGACCACCCACCTCCATCCAGGTCTAGTAAGGTGAGCATCCAAACTGCCTAGGTTCCCAGAAAGCCAGTACGTGCAGTAGGATCAAAAACCCATTGCCATTGTTCTTGAGTTCTCAGTAGTCCTCATTGTCTGCTATGTTCAGCGAGTCCGGTTTTATCCCAGGCTTTTTCAGACCCAGGCCAGTTGGCCTGGGTGAGTTCCCGATAGAACATCCCCATTAGTTTACTTTTCTTTTCTCTCTTTCTTTCTTCTTCATTGGAGGAAAGGAGAGGACGGTCCCAGAGACTGGACCCAGAGTGCCACAGGAGGCAAGCACTCTGTCACCAAAGTTAAAGCTCCCTCTCTGCTTTGTTTTTCCTAAGCAGTGTTTTAGTCTCCTACACGATATAACAAAGTACCTGTGGCAGACGACACTGTAACTCAAAGAAGTTTCTTAGCCCACAGTTTGGGGGTTGAAGAACATGGTGTCCACACTGCTAAGCTCTGAGGAAGGCTGCCTTGGTTATGGCACATTGCTGGCAAAAGTTTATGTGTGAGAAAGAGACCACATCCAGAACAGGAAGTCAGATAGACCAGGTGGAACCATAATCCCATGAGAGTCACCTAATCCCTTCCAAAGACAGTGCCCCAATGGCCCAAGGATCTCCAACGGCACCTGGGCTTTCAACTCCATGCTGGTCAGCAGGCGTCCAGCATGTGAATGTTAGGGTTGTATTAGTTACCTCTCTTACTGCTGTGATAAAATACCTAGCAAAAACACCAAAGGAAAGAAGGCTTATCTGGGCTCGTAAATCCAGAGTAAAATCCATCACAGTGGGGCGGCCTTGGAAGCAGAAACTTCGGGCCGCTGATCACCCCAGTTGACAAGCAAGAGATAACCAATGCTGATCGGAGACCCCAGCACGTGGATGATACTGCCCACATCCTGGATAGGGTCTTCCAACCTCAATTGATCCATTGATGCATTGTTTATTATTTTTATTATATCTTGAAACAGGGTCTCACTATGGAATCCCAGTTGGCATGGAACTCCATATGTAGACCAGGCTGACCTTCAACTCACAGAGATCTGCTTGGCCCAGAGATGGTCAGGTTAGCAGCTGAAGCTAACCATCACAGTCAAACAACAGCAAACAGTTATGGCATTGTGTGTGTGTGTGTGTGTGTGTGTGTGTGTGTGTAAGCTTAACAAGATGAAAGGGCTGGGTATGCTCTAAAGTGTATACCTACCTATGCCCACTCTTCTGATTTTTACCCCTGGTGACTTGGGCTGTTCACAAGATGGTGTGTGTGTGTGTGTGTGTGTGTGTGTGTGTATGTATGTGTGTGTGTGTTCTTGAATCTTCCCTGCATTGTTTCCCACTGTCAGAACAGAAGGATACATCTATCAGCCCTAGGCTAAAGGTGGAGCATGAAATGGACATAGTTAAGAGATCTGCAAGGCCAGGCCTTCATCTCAGATTTCTCAGCTTTCAGGCTGCAATTGCCCTGATGCCAATAATGGCCGTTTGCCCTGATGCCCATGTTGGACACAGCCAACATAACCACAGCAAACAACACTTTTCTCTGAGACTCTACCTTTCTCAAAATGCTCCTTTCTTCTACAGTCTCTGTTTTCCCCTTCATCACATTGGAGTATGGCTTGGCTTGAAAGTCTGTTTTTCCTAACTGTCTGTGAGCTTGGGGTCAGAGGAGCAGTGGCAGCTTTTTTCTTTTTCCATAATTGCAGCAATCCTAATTTTCTTCATCTGCTAACTGAAATGAGCAAGATATGTTTTGAATGATTATGTGCCTTAAGTGAGGTGGACTGACGCAGAAAAGGACCTGGTACAGCTCCTGTTGCAGAATAAGGACACAGTATGGCCTCCTATAATGTCTACCCTTCTGAGAGACCCTCTGACACAGGGGACACAATTTATGAATAAGAAAGAGGACCCAGAGAGGCCAAAGAATGAATCAAAGGTTTCTGGAATGAAAGAGAAGATCCAGACTTATGGTCTTTGTCATTAATCTCTAGTTTAGAATGGATTGCCTATATTAGGTCGGTGGCCATCTTATCTTTTCTTTTTGTCTCAACAATTTAAGTTGGATTATTTATGGTCCGGGAGTTTCAATTCTCCTATAACCCTTTATGTGGTTCGCAGAGCCAACCCCTTTTGTTAATGAGATTTTGGATTCCTGCCTGTTTTGTGGGAAAACAGCCCTGCCTCCTATGGCATTTCCAGTGATTTTCTCACTGTTTCAGAACTTCGCATCTTGTAGAGTATATAATGTGACCACGACAGGTTCTGTGTGGCTTGCCCTAGAGTGGTGACCAAAGTGTTGCTTCTAGGGAGACAGCAAGAAGATGGAAGATGCCAGCGCTTACCTGACACTACCATCTTATCGACACCACGTGGAAAACAAGGGAGCCACTCTGAGCCGGAGCTCCAGCAGCGTTGGGGGCCTTTCCGTCAGCTCCCGGGACGTGTTCTCCATCTGCACCCTTGTGTGCTCCACCAAGCTCACCCAGAACGGTAACAGAGCCCTTGAGAGTTGAGTCTGCGGTGCTTGTGCACACGAGCATAAGGCCCAGGGGAGGCCAAGCGTGGATGGTTTAGCCAGTAATGATAAATCTTTTTCCGGATTCTTCCCTAGTGGGTTTGCTGGGCTTGCTGAAGTGGCGTATGAAACCACAACTGCTCCAGGAGAATTTAGAGAAGCTGAAGATCGTGGATGGAGAGGAAGTGGTGAAGGTCAGTGGGACTTTGCTTGGATTCATCCCCTAGTGTCAGAGCTGGAAAGGGCAGAACAAAATGTCGAAGGAGTGGAATAGTCGACTTGACCTCTGATGGTAACATTCTGCTCAATCCACCTTGAGGAAACTCTACTGGGAAATCCAGCCAGGCGCTGTACACTGGGCATCAAACAACCTGCTGAATTAGGCCCTGGAAATAAACCAACTTGGGTGTAGATCTTAACTCTCCCACTTCCATGTTTTCCTGTCATAATATTATGACTATGACACATTTCTCAGAATTATTATGAGACTTTGAAGTGATAACAGTTAAAAATTGCTCAACACAGTCCCTTATACATAGTGCATAATAATAGGTGAACCAAAGCATATAAAAAATGGGAAAGTCAAGATACATCAACTAATACCTTTGTTGTTACCCATTGTCACATATAGTAATATAGAAACAATATGGTGTCTTAATCTTATATGCATATTGGTAGAAATACAAAAATACATTTAGTTTGTGCTGCTTGGAAAGTATTATATATTAACAATGAAAAAATTAAAACATTGGGACTTGCATTTTAAGTGTAGCAAGTAGAAAACAACGAAAATGTCAGATACTGTTTCCGAGTGGTAGTGGGGAATGAAATGTATCTGAGCAGCCGGGCTAGTTCAACCAGCTTGCCTCTAAAGCACTATGAATCCAAACAGGTAATCCTGGAATAACTTGGAATAGTTAGAAAGCAAAGATCAGGCATCTTTGTATGGTCACTCTGGGTTTTGAGGGATCGTGGGAGATTTATTGGCTTATCCCTTAGGAGGGAAGAGTGGAATAAAATTTTATTTAATTGCCCAAACCTGGAGAAACAACAGCAGAATTATTTCCTGATCAATGCTTTAAATACGCACTATTGACCCATCTACCTAATTTATCAATGGCAAAGGAATTCCCTATGTCTATTGTCTTTTGGCAACCTGGAGTAGTTGACTTGCTGGGGTGGAGGCATAGATTACATTGTCTTTTATGATTTTCTGATTTTAAAACATTTGGTTATTGAATATTGTTGACACACACACACTAATATAGGTACAAAGAACTGCCAAGTTCAGCTCAAAGAATCCGTATATATGAGCACCCCATCTAGCTTATGGCGATGAAGGTGCAGAACATTGGTGGGTTTTCTGAGGGTTTCTCATACACTTCCATCAGAAAGGCAACCACTAGGCTGACCACCATCATCACTGATTTTGTCCCTTGCTCTTGGAGTTCACAAATACAGAGTAAGTGAGAATGGGCACTGTCTGTCTGACCTGTTTTACTTACTACAGTGTTGCAGGGTCTTCCTCATTGTTGCACATGGCAGTGATTTTGTTCTTCTGAGTGGCACAGAATCCTGCCATGGGAAACGTCATAATCCATCTATCTGTGCCACTGCTGTGGGCTCATATCACTCCAAGTCCTGGAGCTCGTGCACGAAGTTGCTCAGGACCCGTTGAATGTGGCACATGGTGGACGTGTGCCCCTGTTCTCTTGGAAGGACAGGCAGGGATGAGTTTTGGGCCCTCTTTCTGAACACAACTGTCTTCTTTATCCAGTTCCTCCAGGACACTCTGGATGCCCTCTTCAACATCATGATGGAACACTCCCAAAGTAACGAGTATGACATCCTCGTGTTTGATGCTTTGGTAAGAGAGTGGGGACAACTGTCCACAACATCAGGTTTGAATACTTATCATACTGTGAGGAAGAATAAGAACATACGGGTTCTGTGGTTCTTTCCATGAGTCCTTTGAGGTTTAGAGCCTTGGCAAGCAGACTAATGAGTGGCTGCTGATTCTCTTCCCGTGTTTCCAGTCCATCTGAGGGTCTGAGGCTTGGCAGGTGATGGGAGTGAGGGTGGAGTTTAGTGTTGATGTCAGATTGTTGATGGCTGGTTGGCAGTTCGCAAGACTTGGGATGTTGAATAACTATGCCAGGAGCTAGTCAGAGGCCAGGTTATAAACCACTTAGGTCTTCCTTTACCTGTCTTAGCATCTCTTCCTGATGTCCTATAATTAACCAGGGTCATTTTGGTCTTCCCAATGCACTTTCCACAGTGAAAAGCCACTCATCCTTTCCTTCTGCCTTTTTATAGGGTCTCACTCTTCTCTCTCTCTTAACTCCAATTTTCTCCATGCTATGTGAAAAGAAGCATGGGAAACTGGGGCAGGGGACATAATCCTGTTGCAGAACAGTTATCAGCATTTGGGGAGCTCTGGGTTTCACCCCACCACTGTCAATCCATAAATTAATGAATATATTTAATATAATTTAGAGGAAAGAAAGACTCTTAGGGTTATCCATGACCATCAAACTCTTGGCGCAATAGCTCTGTCATGTTTGCATCTTGGGAGAGGTTATATGGAGATAACTGGCTTTCTCAAGTGCCTTTACTGGAAAAATGCTTCATGACTAAAAGGTCCTTTGATTAAACTACCGATGGAAGAGCTGAATGTTGAATGAGCTTCCTATTGATTCTTAAGGCACAGAAGTATATCACCGACTCTGGAAGACCTACCACACAGAAGGCAGTCTAATGACAGCCTCGGATTTCTTAGCTGAGTAGGAAATTCTTTCATCTACTAATACCCCAAAGCGACACTTTTTGAAGCATTCTTTCTTTTGGAGAGACAATGTATTAGTGAAAAGGATTAATTATTCATTAGACGGATTATCTCTTGGACAAAAGAATTGTGACAAGGGTTCCGTTCTACCAGGTGAATAGTTTCCTGCGGTGGGTGCCCTCTCCCAAGAGCACCCCCAATAATTCCGACTCCTTTTCAGATCTACATAATAGGACTCATTGCAGACCGGAAATTCCAGCACTTTAACACTGTTCTGGAGGCTTACATTCAACAGCATTTCAGTGCTACCTTGGCCTACAAGTAAGTAACTGTGTGCACAGGGATTGCCCGTGCACCTGTGTTTGTCTTTCCAAGATGCGTGGGACACAGGGACTTCAGCATTTTCCCTTGACGCCCCTCTGTGTGAATTTCCCCTTTTCTAACGAATCATCCAGCCCATGCTTGAGTGATTCACCTATCCTAAAAAATAACCAAAACCCCCAGAGATGAGGGAAATAGTTAACAGAGCAAACAAACAAGTAGTTTATTGCATCATTCAGCTCGCTGACTGCTGTTTATTGAGGAGTCACCTGTGCGCCCCAGTGTGCATGCTCAGTAACTCAGTGTTGATTGGATGTAGGAGACCCAGGGTCAAAGATGGAAACCCACAGGCAAATTCAGTGGCAGGCAGCTTGTAAAGAAACCTTGAAAGATGGGCCAAGCATTCTAAAGTCTGACCTCCTGGTAATGGATAGCTGTAGGAAGTGTCTGAGCAAAGGAGCTACATGGTAATTACAATAGCATGTCTATATAGAAGAAGCTGAAAAAGACATTATTGCCATCATTCTCACTCATCCCCTGATTATGCCTAGTTTTTATTTTTTTTCTCATCAAAAGATTATTTTTTCCCCTCACGACTTTATCTTTGCTGGCTTCTTTATGGGCAGGAAATACTTATTCATTGCCTGTGATAAATATATTTGAAGCAGTTATTTTTGTGCTTGCAAGTGAGCCGTGAGCTTTGCTGCACCTTTAACCTTTGATTGAATGCCTTATGATTTCCCCAGCAAACTAATTACCATGCTGTGGATTGGAAAGAGATGTATTTTGAAAATATTATCCCTTATTCAGGAAACTGATGACGGTGCTGAAGACTTACTTGGATACCTCCAGCAGAGGGGAACAGTGTGAGCCCATCCTCAGGACTCTAAAAGCTTTAGAGTATGTGTTCAAGTTCATTGTCCGGTCAAGGACATTATTCTCACAGTGAGTATTTGTTGTGCAAAAGTGATTGAATAGCTCTGGAATCAATACGATACAATAATACAATAATATTTTTTATTATAGGATTTTTTTCTCTTATTGAAAATAGAAGATTTTTTTTTTAAAAAAAAAGAAATTATATCAGGATTGGAGATCTGGCTAGGTAGTTGCAGATCACGTTGTGGCCCTGGGCTCAGGTCCCTAGTACTGCAAACAAACAAAACAAAGACAAGAAAAAAATGTAGCTAGATTTTGATTTTTAAAAAGCAACCTTGAGAATTCAAACCTAGCCTAGAGATCATGAATATATAATAATTTTGTTCTCTAAGCTCATTTGGGGAAGACTAAAGGAATAACACCCCATGGCAATAATATTTCACTCATTGAATGTGATTTACGTGATTTGAGGCTGTTCTCTGCTTTGTTTAACATTCTTCACTTGATCTAAGATTATTTAAGGAAAATTTCTAGGAATCCACGTTCAGGATTTGGGGGCACTGGTGGAAGAGCAGAATGTAAGGGGTTTGCCATTAATTTGGCTCTCGCAGCCTGTGACTGCAGATTAACTGGTTTCTGAGGCTTTGCTGCCTGTTGTGGAGATCCTCACAGCCAGCAGCTGTGATTATATGCCAGAGAACCTTAAGGGACTTTGATGGTCAGGATCAGAGCTTGGCTGTCTCCCTGAAGGCCCCTGGAGATGGAGACACTCAAATGTAGCCAACCAAAGATTGCTTTATATTTATCTTAGCTGTATGATAAAGTTACCTACCGTGTTAATTAAATATGCATTAGATTGGTTGTGCAAGATAGGAAATAATAAAAAATCTTCAGGTGTTGTATTGTCTAGACTCTTAGCAAGACTGAAGACCACTCAACTAAAATCAACTTAGAGAAAAACAAGACTTTCTTTTAGTTCATAATATTGAAAAGTCCAGAGAGTAGGTGGGGCCCAGGCATGACTGTGTTCTGATGCTAAGTATCATAGGGTCCTCTCTTTCTCTTGTTGGTTACTGTCAAGGCAAGATTTCCAGTATGAGACTACATATACTCTCAGCTGAGGCTGCCTTTGCTCCCTTGCCATTCCAGCAAAATTTTATGCCAACAACAGTCTTAGGGCATGTGCTAAGATCTTAATAGACGGTGTGGCTGTGGGACTCAAGCTAACTGTGTGTCTATAGTCATGTGTGGTATGGGTAAGGCCAATTTCTTAGAGGAAAGACTTTGGCTGGAGAGATGCCTTCTCAAGAGAAAGCTGAAATCTTTATCATCATCAGACAGTGAGAGTGGGTGGATGGCCCAAATTTCACACTTAACAGGGTGTCTCCTTTGGAATTTTCCTAAAACGCTGAAACTTCAGGTAAGGAATAGAATAATTCCCCAAACCTGTATATCTTAGTTGATTTAAAAATCAAAGTATTGTTCCTAATCCCCTAGCTTGCCAATTAGTTAGATTTTGGCAATTATTCTTGCAAGTTTAGGTGATTCTTTTTCAATAGTTGTGAACCAACAGTAGCTTCCTGTCTTTGTAAGAGTTGACTTTCTTGGAACTCAAGGAAGTAGACTTTGCTATTCCTGATATGTGGGTCAGGACTTCTCACCCTTTCTTCTGAGAAAGAATATTTGGTCTGTAGGAATGGACCATCCCCTTTGACTCATCATATTGTCTTCCCTTCTTCCTTTTGGCATATCTCCTTTTCTTCTCCACTCTCTTCCTCCTTCCCTTCCTTCCTGTCCTTTCCTTTCCACATTTCTTTTCCATGTCCTGGAACAAAGCACACTTGCTCATTTTTTTTCCTCTCTCCCTCAGAGCATGTTTTGTAAGACTTTGAACCCTTCAAGGTGATATCAGTACTCAGTGTCTTCTGGTTTCCTAGAGTGTGGGTCAGTCTGGTACTTCTTGTATCTCAAGCACTTGAGATGTCACTAACATTTGCCTAGAAGTGATGCCTTTATGATAACAAGAGAATAATCTCAAATACTTCCCTAAACAAAACTGCACACTGACTTACAGAGTGTCTACAGCAAGAGCTGGTGGATGCCCTGTGTCCTGGTCATTGTAGAGTCTTTAGCAATGGTCTACTCTCTTCCCAATCTGGAAGGGTACTGGGAGGTTGGGGTGCTTTCTCATAGCCAGGAACATCTTCCTTGGAAACTAGAAAACAGAATATCAGCGCTTTGAGATTCTTCAGCCATCTGGGGAGGAATAACATAATTATTGCTTTGGGGCTCATTGCATCTGACAGTGTTGTTTCTAGATACTCCTTTGTTCTTTTGTCCCATGTTCGTAATTGCTGATCCAGTTCGCAGTATTTGTTCCCCTGCCTTTTTTCTTTTGAACATACTGCACACAAACACTTGAGAGGGTGAGGATTCTTCTGTATCAGCATGCAGAATGCAACTGGCTATGGACAGAAGAGAAGCGGTGATAAGTGAAATTTTTATTTTAATTTGTGTTGGGGGAGATGATTTATTTCAGAGCCAAAGAGGGTGAGTTTCTTGTACTCCTGTTGTGTCACTAGCTGCCTAGTTCAATGACTGGCCTAGGTGTCTCTGGCTGGACACAAATCTGAGCCACAGCCAGAATAGAAGCTGGCAGAACAGGCCCTAGCTTTTGCCACACGAATCGCTAAATCGTGGTGCATGGATCCAACAGATCCCGAGGGGCCATAACTATGACTGATATCCACTAGGCTTTCAGAGAATGACTTATTCCTCAGGTGGGACAAACCGCAAGTGAAAGCATTCAGAAGCAGGGGAAGCATCGTCTACTAAACACTCACTTTCTTACAAAGCCCCTTTCAGTATCTTTAATCCCCAGCCTCAAATACCCGGTAGTATGATCTGCTAGGTTTCTGAGATGTGGCTTGACATGGAGTTGGAAATGGATTGCATTCCCCAGTTCTGTGATGGACATTGGCCAGGCACTGACCAGTGAGTGTGCAGAGCCAATGAGAGGATAGCACTTGAGGGGAGAAGACCCAGAGTCTGGGGCTGCATCAGTCTTTGGTCCCATTCATTCTTGCCTTACAGAGCCCAATGGTGCTAGAACTCAGGAGGAAGCGGGTGTGATGGTCCTGAGCACATGGCCATGTATGCAGACCTAGGGGCTTCGGTCACAGGAAGCACCGGCTTGAGGGAAGGACCCATCTTTTAACCTTTTTAATAATGAAATGTTGAAATTGTTCAGGAAAAGTACTAGTCCTTGTGGGACTCCATGAGATACCAGGAGAAATAGCAGGGATGTGGCCATGCCATCACCTAGGAGGTATAGAAAACCTGGTCATGCCGGTTGGTTTTTATCAACTTGACACAATCTGGAGTCACTTGGGAAAAGGGAACCTCAATGGAAGAATTTTCTGCATCAGATTGACATGTGGTCCTGTTTGTGGGGCATTTTCCTTGATTAGTGATAGATGTGGGAGGGGCTACTCTACTGTGGGCGGTGCCATCCCTAAGCAAGTGGACCTGAACTGTGTCTCCTTTATGTCTGATTTCTTTGAGGACCACAGTGTAGAGACCTTCCTGACACCATAAACTCACGTTGGTCTGCTGCTGACTTGGGTGGGTGGACTCCGAGTCTGCTGCCCTCATTTTCCTGGAGAGCCATTGGGCCGCTTTGGCCCTTGGGACTCCTGTGCCAGTGTTTCCTTTGTCCCTTGTCTTCAGTGTGCCTTGCATTTCTGATTCTTTGGTTCTTGCTTGCTTTTTCCTTTCCTAGATCTATCTGCCTTCCAGAAGTCCCCCTCCTTCTCTGACCCCATCCCTTTGCATAGGAGAGGCACAGTCTTCAGAGCCCTGTTGCTTGAGTTTGGATTCTGAATGTGGATCCCACCATTGCCACATACAAGTTTTTATGGCCTTGAGAAAAATTATTTAATGTGCAGATCACCCAGTTCCCTCAAATGTAACTGTACAACAACAGTGCCTGTCATGCAGGGCTACTTTTCAGGCTGCATTATTATTTTTATATTATTATTATTATTATTATTATTATTATTATTATTATTATCCGGATGATAGGGGACACTTACATTTTAGGGGTTATATAGCAAAGATATTTGGCAGATGTCACACAGCAAGGATGTATGGCCATTCTTATTCGTGAAGCACATTATACATCAAGTCCAGCAGGATTTGTAAAGATCCAGTATAGGATTACATCTGTTACAGCCATGCACACCCTGGACTTCAATAGGTGTGTAGTCCTGGCTCAAGCTCTCTGTACCCTTCCCCAGGTGTTCAATTCACTTGCTAATCTCCTAACTGCTTTCACACTTTTGATTGAACATCTTATCTTTCCTTCATTATTTTTTTACTTAATATACATTATAATGGTGTTTACTATGATATTTTCTTACACGTATCATTGAGTCTTGCTCATATCTCCCTTTACTACCATTCTCCATTGGTTCCCCTCTTCTAATAGCCCCTCTTCTGCTCTCACATCACACACACACACACACACACACACACACACACACCACACACACACACACATACACACACACATACACACACACACAAACACACACACACACATACACACACACACACACACACACATAGTGAGTTGTCTCATTTCAATGTTACACAAGCCAGATTCATTTTGGAAACAGGCACATCAACTGAGAAGAGGGCCCCTTCAGATTGTCCTGTGCGCAAGCCTATGGATATTTTTCTTCATTGTTGATTGCTATGGGAGGGTCCAGACCACTACCAACACTGCAGTACTGTGTGTTGTAAGAAAACGGGTTGAGCAAGCCGTGAGGAGCAAGCCAGTAAGCTGCATCCCTCCATGGCCTCTGCTTCGGTTCCCGCCTCTGGGTTTCTTCCCTGAATTTCTCCCTCAGTGATGGAGTAGGACCTGAGAGTCATAAGGTGAAATAAACTCTTTTCTCCCCAAACTGGCTTTGGCCATGGTGTTTTATCACATCAATAGAAACCCTAATTAAGTTATATAGGTTGTATACCTGTATCTGTGTCTGATCTAGATTCTATAGATGAAGAAAACATAAGGCATTTTCTTCCCTCCCCCAGTTATACTTCTTGTTTCTCCCTCATCCCTCTTCTTTAGACTCCTTCCCCTCCTAGTTTCCCTACACTTCCACATTGCGTGTGTGCACGTGCGTGTGCATGTGTTTGTTTAATTCTAGATTTTGGATATGAGAGAAGAGAGTTGACATTTGTCATTTTACGTCTAGTGTATTCCAATTAATGTGACCATCGCCAGTTGCGTCCTTTTTCCTGCAAGTGGCATACTCTTATTCCTCCTTACCGCTGAGTAAGAAATCAGTAAAGAACAGGAGGCCTTGGGAGGCTTTGGAAAGCCATCCTTGCTATTGACAAAACCCTACAGGCAACCATGATTTCATCCGCGTTCCCAAGGGATGAATAGAGAAGAGCTGTCTTGGGAAGAGAAACAGACTACACATTCTTAGGGGAGCCACAGCACCTGAAGTGTAAGCCCTCACCCTACAGTTTACCTAGGAAGACTGCTCTGATGTAGAGGGTGTTTTTGGACAGCCTTGGTATCTTTCATTAATGTGGGCTGTAGGAGCATGGTGCATAGCTCCAGTCAGGACCTCTCTAGCTCATCTCATCCTGAGCTGAACATTCCTCTCTTTCTCTGGATGTTTTCAATACCACCAAGCCGAACCCAGACACCACTTCTCAGAACTCCCTTGGCATTTTCGGTTTGTATCTTGATTTATTGTATCCCACCTCACTGGCCTCTACTTACACCTCCCAAAGCCCAGATTTCTCTCATGAAAATAGTCGCACTAGCCGATCTTTAGGTCACAGCTGCACTGGGTAGCTGTGTTGTCTGAAGAAACCCCAGACATGCCCAGTGCAGGCTGTACTCAGAGGGAAGGCATAAACCTCTGTCTTCTTAAATAAATATGAATTTAACTTGCCAGTGTGATTTGTTTTCATTGTTCATGTATGAATAAATATTAAAATACAGCCATCTGTTTATGCCGAGCACAAGCTGGAAGGCCTGTCACACTACTCCCGTTTCTCCCGCATGTAATTCGTTTGCATGTTAATGCCATTTATTCCTATGTAAGCCTCTGTTTGGGGGTTTGAATATAATTCCACTGTTTGATGACAGTAATGGCTCTGTAAACTGCACAATTGCAGTTAAATGGGATTATTTTATGATAACATTAACTTGGCATCATGTCAAGATGGAAGCGAAAAGTGTCATCAAAGGGATATTGTCTAACAGTTACATCTCTTTAATTTATTATCTGGTTTGTGAGTTGCCGAGCTGCTGAGGGGGAGCTAACAGCCTGTTCCTCAGGAGCAGACGTGGAAGCACTCTGTCAAGTTGCTGTTAGGATAAACTGTGCACATGCATAGACTTTTAAACAGTTCTTGTTCCCTTTGATTTTGGAAATATTGGTAAACATGTGTTGAGTATGTCTTATAGGCTAGAGTGATGAAATTAGTAAGTCGTGGTGATGTATTGGGTTCAGCAAACATGCCACGGACCATCACGTCATTCTCCCCAGGGGTAGGCAATGACCAGAGATGACAGGCAACCATGGATATTTGCAAGTAATTCACAAGAGACAGACAGAGGTGGTAACAATGCCCCACCTAGCAAACATCAGTGATTCTTTTCACAGGAGATGTTTTAAACACTGAAAGGTGTTTTAAAAAGTAGCTATTGGGAGAAAAGACAATCCCATCTTTTGATACACTCACAGCAGAGAAACCTAGGCTACTCCTACTCCACCCGCGAGCCAGCATTCATTAAATCTCTTCTCTGTTTTTGACACTACATCACCTGATATAAGAAACTTACAAATGGGGCTGGAGAGATGGCTCAGAGGTTAAGAGCATTACCTGCTCTTCCAAAGGTCCTGAGTTCAATTCCCAGCAACCACATGGTGGCTCACAACCATCTGTAATGAAGTCTGGTGCCCTCTTCTGGCCTGCAGGCATACACACAACAGAATATTGTATACATAATAAATAAATATTTACAAAAAAGAAACTTACAAACTATCTGCATTATATTTGTTATATTGAAGAAGAAATGGAGCCAAAAAGGTACAGAACATAGCTGTAGGTTTCCCAGCTGGATGTTAAAAGGAGAGACCCTTGTCACTTGTAGTATATTCCGTTGTATATGACTATCAGGTGTCTGAAGGAAGGCGGCACCATGATTTAGGTAATGTCCCCCAAAGGTCCATGTGTTGGATGTTTGGTTCCTAGACTGTGGTACATTTGGGAAGTGGTAGACCCTATAAGATGTGGGGCTGAGACAAGTGGAGAAATGCCCTGTGGAGAGGACTGAGACCCTAGGGAATCTTTTGTTCCTGAGCCATGAGGGGAGTGTTCTCCAACTGTGAACCGAAGTGAACCTTTTCACTTTCTAGGTTGATTAGGTCAGGTGTTCATTACAGTGAGGGACATCTGGCCTGTACAGGTGGCTTGTGGGTGAAGCGGCAGTGGTAGAGGTATGGATACAAGGACATCTGGAAGATGGGTGGAATCTAACTTGCGGAACATGTAAACCAAGGAGCTTGGCTTCATCCTCGCGTGGGGAGACTTTTGATCAGGTGCTGCTCTTTATTCCTGGAAAACATGCTGACTGACCCAGCCATTCTTCCACTGTATATAAAGAAATTAGGCTCTGTAAACACTTGGCATGGTATCTGGATAAACTTTATAAGTCAATGAACATCTATTAAGAGTCCTGATTATGTTATTTTCCTATAGGAACAGTCTGGAAATCCATAGTTTTGTGGGAGAGGAGCCTTTGGAGGTCCGAGGCAACAGATTACCATGGTTCAGAAGGACTGCTGTGTAGTTGGTCTGTAGGAGAAAGCACAGATAAGGGAGAAAGACAAGGGACACTTGAAGCTGTTGTGGCAATGGGGGTGTGAGAACGTGAACTCAGGGTCAGTGGCATGGAGGGCTGGAGAAGGAGGGAAACAGTGAAATTCTGTACAAAAACGAGCTTGTCCTCTGTTCCCTACTAGAGTCAGCAGAGATGTCTGCGACCAAATGTGTGTGGCAGTTTCCCACACACCAAGTGTGAGTCTTGCAGAGAACATGAGTGGGGTGGCCTCCAATGCAGTCCAGTTCTGACAATGTCTACCTGGAGGTAGTGTCCACCCCGCAGGCCAGGGGCTCAGTCCCTGAGGTTGCCCTCACTTTAGATGTTGGGTCCAGCTCAAGGCAGGGGTGTTTTAGTTGTGTTTCTGACTGATCAGCTATGAATCTGTAATACCGGGGTTCCCACAGCATCCTTCCCAGACTGAATAACTTGTTATAGTGTTTTACAGAGCTAAAGCAACATTTGAATGTATTAACTACATAGGACATTACAACGACACCAGTGCATACTGGGTAAAGAGCTGGCCAACAGGGCAGAGATGTGCTGCTCATGTGTGTGTCAATTAAACCCTTTAAAGGTGGTCCCACAGGCACCAGAATACATCTGTGTCCCAAAAAGGAAAGAAATCAAAGCTCTTTCCCTTGAGCTAATTTGACCAAGAGTGAGCCCAGATTTGAATTCTCCACTTATCTCTTTGTGTCTTCTGCAATTCACAGGTTCTGGCTTGTCTGTAGTCTGTCTATTGTGTGTCTGTCTATGCCTGTCTAATGTCTGACTGACTGTCACTGTCTATGAGTCCCTAACAAAGAGCTTTTGTTCTTTTGTTAAGCAATGCAGAAAGCATCACACAGGGAAGGAATTTGGGATACTTGCATAATCTTTAGCAAAGTCTTACAGGGAATGCAACTTACTGACTCCGTGACCAGGAAGCACCCAGAAAAGCAAATATAGCAACAAACAGACTTAGCAATCTATATCTATATTACTGTCAAAATTTCTGGCAGATTTTTGCTTTGTAAGACCACCTTTGATGTGCACACTGTCTTCAGCAAATGATTATGATAGCACACATACATACACACAGGCGTTGCTCTCTCTGGGGCAGGGGAGAGGACAAAAGTCAAGATTAAAGCTATGCATTAGCTTCGGTTGCAGAACCTGTTTACATGGAGAACCCAAGGCAAGTCAGGTTGCCTGTTACATTGTTCTAAAAGCTGGTCAAGCAAACAGGCTGAACGCCCAGCGGGATAGCGGTTTTAAGTCTGAAGTCACCTCAGCTTCATTAATTAGTTGTGAGTGCCAGCAGAAGCCTTCTAGTATGTAAAAGATATTTTCATAATAATGTATTGCTGCCACCCATACACCCTTCAGACACCCTCTGGGACTCTCCACATGTTCAGGTCTCCCTTTGGGCCCTTCCGGGGGCTTCATTTTCTAGATATGAAGGGTTAAACCATGGGATGTTGGTGAGCGATTTAACTTTAGGCATCTCTCACCTGCTTGGATACTGAAGAGGAAGGTTAAAGTTCCTAATCCAATAACCATATCTTGGCCTTCCCAGGGATCAGCATCTATCTGGAAGCCACTAAAACCCCCAGTCACCAGTAAGCCTATTAACACAAAAAAAGACGCTCATTACTCGCTGGGTGAGTTCAAGCATGAGAATAGAGAGTATAGGTGTGTTTTAATATGTGTGTGTGCAGTTTGGGGTGTGAAAAGTTGAACATGTTACTTGTAAGGCTTGTTAGACATCTGCAGAGGATGGGACACACAGAGATTAGAACCCAGGAAAATGGAGAACGGAGAATGGAAATAGCGTTTTTGTGCAAATCCATCTGTAATTGCCTTTGAAGCTGAAACATAAGCTGAGGAATATGATAAAAATGAGGATGTGATCCAGGAGATTAGCACATTGAAAGGGGTGGACAAGAGAAGAGTTCCAAGTAAGCCAGGTCAGGGACACAGGAGAAGAAGCAGGACCTGGATTCTGGGAGCTTATAGAGGGAGCCAAGTGAGGGAGCATCAGCATTGCTGGCTGTGGCAGTGAGGTCATGGTGCATGGAAGCAAGGTCATGGCGCTTGGAGGCAAGGTCATAGTGTGTGGAAACGAGGTCATAGTGCATGGAAGCGAGATCATAGTTGCGTGGGAAACAAGGTCATGGTGCATGGAAACGAGGTCATGGTGCATGGAAGTGAGGTCATGGTGCATGGAAACGAGGTCATGGTGCATGGAAGTGAGGTCATGGTGCATGGAAACAAGGTCATGGTGCATGGAAACGAGGTCATGGTGCATGGAAGTGAGGTCATGGTGCATGGAAACGAGGTCATGGTGCATGGAAGTGAGGTCATGGCAAGGTCATAGTGTGTGGAAACGAGGTCATGGTGCATGGAAACGAGGTCATGGTGCATGGAAGTGAGGTCATGGTGCATGGAAACGAGGTCATGGTGCATGGAAACTGGTGGGAACTACAATAAAGAGCCGACCCGTTCCTAGAGCTCAGCATTTTTTTGAACTTGTGTTTTCTCACTGTCACAGAATACCCAAGGCTGGCTCCCAGTTCTGGGATGGTGCCTGTGTCAGCTCAGCTCTGGTGAGGCTTTATGGTGGATTGTATCCCAGGGCAGGAGCGATTCAAGGGTGGAGGGATTGTATACCCAGACTGACAGCTACATGACATGGGAGTGGTCAGGCCTGTGCTTTCAAAATACCCTTTGGAAAATTGAGGGGTCCCTTGACAACTACCTAATCCCTTCTAAAGGCATACTTGGTCTGCAGATTTCTACTAGACCCTGCCTCTTGGAGGTTCTCCACCTTTCATTGTGACAGGCTCCCAACTTGTGACCCCTGTGGGCGGGACACAAACAAACACATTTAAGCCTCAGTAGCGTTTTTTTCTGACACCCAGTCTAGAGGCCACTGGAGAAAGCCAGGAGATCAGGACTCAAAGTGCAATCGATTACCCGTCATCTGTGTGTGAATCACCAACATTTAGATTGTCTTGTGCTGATCTTGTCTTGAATCACCAACATTTGGATTGTCTTGTGTGTGACCCTGGCCCGCTTCTCTAATTGTGGCCTCCAGAGGCTGGGTCAGCTTTTTCATATTCTGCTCACAGCCCAGTATAAGACACTGGTCTTGTCTGCTTTCATTGTCCCTTTAAATGGCTTAATTTTGTAGAACAAGGTTATATGCTGTATACCGTTAAGAAAAAGTCATGGAGGACATGAGATGTTCTTTCTTTCAGGACGAAGCAGCGGGTGGTTTTCTTTGCTTGTTAATTTCTCATTAGAAGTCTGTGAGTTAGCTAGATAAATCCTTGCCTGAGAGCAAAAATGGCTGTTTCTGTCAAATGTCAGGGCTCACAGTTCCTCAGAGAATGACTCAGGTGGGGAAGCCATCTACTGAATAATCTGGAGATTTAGCAAACGTGTTTGCAAATCCCTTGTAACTAAATATGAACTTTCTAGGTAATAAGGGTCTAGTATGCCAGAGGGGTGAAAGTCAGCAAGCTAACATGGCTGTCCAGGATGGGGAGCTGTGCTAGGGTGTCCACATGTGCTTCAAATGCCCCAGAGGTGGGCACTGCCAAAGGAACATCTGCTTCCTTAATACGAATACTATATTGTAGTAATAAGGGCTGTGGGGCTGCATCCCCAGTACCCCGGCAGCCTGGCTAGCTTATGCCCCGAAATAACAACACACAAGTTGTATTCATTTAAACACTGCTTAGCCCTTTAGCTCTAGCCCTTACTGGCTAATTCTGATATCCGGATCAACCCATCTCTAATAATCTGTGAGCACCGGTCTTACCGGGAAGATTCTAGCCTATGTCCATCCTGGGTTGGAGCTTCATCACGTGTGTCTGCCTGGGAGTTGGGAGCATGGCGTCTCTCTGAGGCCTCCGCTCCCGAGAGGAGAGCTGTGGAGTCTGAGCTCACTTCCTCTTCCTCCTAGCGTTCTGTTCTGTTTACTCCTCCCACCTATCTTCTAACCAATGAGGGCCAAGCAGTTTCTTTTTATTTAACCAATGACCTTCCTCCATCACTATATTATGCAGTTATCAGACTTGCTGTTTGTTCTATCTATAGGATGGAAGAAAGAGCATTATGGGGCAGATCTAGGTACCTAGGTACTGCCCTTCAGGTCTCTAAACATCTCTTGCATCTCCTAGACGTACTTCCCTAATGTAGCTCAAGCAGAGACACTGGAACTTCACTCCTTCATCCAATCATTCATTCAGTCACTTAGTACTTGCTGTGTACCAAACAAACGTGAGGAGCCTCCTAGGGTCCCACTCCCCCCCGGCTGCTCTGTGGCCTCAGTGAATGGGCTATATTTGCTGAGTACCTTCTCTAGACCAGATTGGGCGTCTGGTCCAAGAGGAGTTTTAGTTTTCTGTTTTGTAGAGGAAAACAGGTGCTCTGGAGCCTAGACAGGGGTGCAGGGCAGGTTGTGGAGGTGCTGAGGGCACCCCAAGGGAAAGCTCTAGGCCATCATAGCTGGTAAGTGCTGGCCTGGGGCTAACAGGTTTGGGAACTGAGACTGACCCAGCATCATCGTGATTGCCTTAGGAAGCATAGCTCTGTCCAAAGGTGCTGGGACACCTACCAGGCTGAGGCCTTTCCCAAGCGACTTTCTCTGCCTCACGGAAGGGCTGTGGGGCATCAGAAGACCTCTAAGAATAGAATCTAGAGTTCCCCCCACACCTGTGTTCTCAGGATGTTCCAATTACCTCATGACCCAGATACCTGCAAACTGCACAGGGCCCTCATCTTGTGGAGGTAGCATCTGTTCCCTTCTCCTTTCCAGGAACAGTACCACTAAGGCTGCGAGGCTTGTTCTCAGCAGCCATGTCTTCTTTCTGTCTCTTCTCTGGTACCCTTCCAATGTGGAACTCCAAAGCTCTTCTTCTTTCTTCACGTTAGAACAGAATCGAATTTTTTGTTTTGTTTGTTTTTTTGTTTGTTTGTTTTTTTCTTATTCTGACTGTCTCCTTCTCTGGCTCACAAGGAAGCAGCAGCCCTATCGTCTTCTCCAGCCTAGAGTGCTGGTGTGCTGTTGCTTGTTTCCTTAGTCTTCCTGTTCCACAGACAGCTCCACGGCTCCCTATTTGGAGGTTCCAACTGCTTGAACAAGCATCCTCCTCCTGTCACCTAGGTCCCATCATCGGGTTGCTCAAACCCATCACTTCAGCTTTCGTCTCTCTGCAGAAACCCAAGAACCAGGCTTGCAATGTGTCCACTCTCACTGACCCACAACCCAGAATACAGCAGGAGGCAGAGCAGAGGACCTTATTCTTGAAGCCCTGTTTTTTAATACTCTATGCCCAGTTCACAATGGAGTCTGAAAGCTTGTCTTGTAAATCGACCACATCTTGTTATCGTTTTTCCAACTCCCTCCCCTTCCTTCTCATGGGTAGCAGGACCAGTTTCCTGCAGCATCCAGCCTTCCCCTCATATGGCTAATTCTCTGCAGAGATTTTTGGACTTCTTCACTACATAGCTATAGCATCTCAAATATGGGGAGGTTCATTTCTCATTGCAGTCCGAGTTCTTTCTTTCTCCCTATCCTACAGCCCTGGCTAGAATTCCAGGTCAGCAATGAACAGATATAGAGTACCCACTGTACCTTTTCTGTCTATTATGAGCTTAAGGAATTATGGGCTATTGGTAATTTAATTATGATGTTCACTGTGAAGGGCTAACAGATTTTATTGTGATGGTTTGGATTTATTTCAACCATCTTAACTGTTCATTTATTTCCCCCTGATTTTTGTCCTTTCTCCTTCTTTTGGGTTGTTTCCAATTTTTTCATTTTCTTCTTCCCTTTTATTACTTTGGAAGTTTTACTTTATATTTGAATTTTAATGGCCACCTAGGCATTGTACCATACATATTTAATTTAATAAAGTTCAAAGTTAATATCTTTTACATTCCTCCTGAATAATAAATGGGTTTTTGAAAAACTCACTTCTCTCTTAAATGTTGTACTACTATTGAGCAGAATTTTAATTTGACTTTTACAAAGTATCTCCAAAATGTAATACTGACATCATATTTAAATTTGGCATTTTTGTATGTTTTTTACCAATAAAATGTCATTGATGTTATTGTACCGGTAAACAAGGACCAGTACAATATCTAAAAATGACTGAAGAGAGGGGCAAGAGAGGTGGGCCAATTAAGAGCACTGGTTCTGACCCATTCCCAGCACCCACATGGCAGCTCACAACTGTGTGTAAGTTCATTTCCAGGTGATGGGACACCCTCATCTGGCTTCCACCAACACAGACATACTCGTAGGCAAAAAGCTCGTTCGCATAAGGTAAAAATAAATCAATCTTTAAAAATAAAGAAGGATGGACATTTTATGCTTTTAATAACAATTTAAAAGGAGTTCTTCACACCCCCTGTAGCCTTTGATGCTTGCTTCCCTATTTCTGAAGGAAATAACTGTAGAATCGTTTGCAAACCGCCCATTGACGGATTTCATTCAGAGGTGTGAACGAGCAGTTCTGCAATAGAGGCTCGGTTGTCTTTTGTTTGTTGATTGCTGTCTGTTGTTAGCTTTATCGTGTTGTGTTGTCCTGCTTCCTAGAAACTGTGCCTTTTAAGTGTAGCTGACTTTCATTTCAATGCCTTGTCTGCAGCGTTCTGCAATTGCACTGGGATGTCTGGAGGGAGGAGTTTGCTTGTCCTGCTGGAAGCAAGTCTTCTCAGACCTTGGGTTGTATGTGCTGACTGCCCAGTCAGAAAGCATCCTCATTCTGGTCTTTCCAAATATGTTCTCTCCCCCATGCATCTCATGCATACGAGTATAATGTGTCTCACTCATATTCTCTAGGTCTCTCAAACGCTTTGAGGTTGTTTGTTTTTGTTTTTTTGTTTTTTTCAAGACAGGGTTTCTCTGTGCAGCCCTAACTGTCCTAAAACGCACCCTGTAGACCAGGCTCACCTTTAACTCAAAGATCCACCTGCCTGCCTTCTGAGTGCTGGGATTAAAGGTGTTCACCACCACTTCCTGGCTCCTCATAAATTCAAATTCCTTACCTTCTTCACTTTTGAGATTTCATTCTTGATAATTGCTTGGGTTTTTTGTTTCGATTTGTTTTTATTTTCTATTCTTTTGAGACAAGGTCTTGCTATGTATGCTAGCTGGCTTGAATTCACAGCAACCCTTCTTCTTCATTCTGGAATCTGGGGCCACAGGTGCACACACGGTACCTGGTTGACAGTGACTGTGAACCTATCTTCTCCTTTTTGCCCTGTTTATGCTACTGTGTGCTTTTCATAAAGCCTGTCTTGAAGTGTTTTTCTCTAGCAGTTTCAGACTCCCAGGTTTTATAGGAAGGTCCTTGATCTATTTTTCATTGATTTTGTGCTAGGAGAGAGACAGGGGTCTGCTTGCTTCCTTCCATATGTGGATACCCAGTTTTCTGGGAGCTGTTTGTTGAATAGCCCGGCCATATTTCTCAAAGCTAAGTTTTACTTAGCACTAGTCTTGACTATCCTGTGTGTGTGTGAGTCTGTGTGTATACACATGACTTCAGAGTATGTTGTGTTTGTGTTTGTCTGTGTGCATACACAAGACTTCAGTGTTCTGTTTGTGTGCCTGGGTGTATTTGCATGGCTTCAGAGTGTGCTGTGTGTGTCTGTGTATACACAAAACTTAAAAATGGCATGTGTGTGTATCTCCGTATGTATATGTATAGCTCCAGTATGTGCTGTGTGTTGTGTGTATTTGTATGACTTCAGAGTGTGCTGTGTGTGTCTGTGTATACACAAAACTTAAAAATGGCATGCGTGTGTCTCTGTATGTATATGCATACCTCCAGTATGTGCTGTGTGTTTGTGTGTATTTGTATGACTTCCGAGTGTGCTGTGTGTGTTTGTATATGTATGTGTATCTTCTGTGTGTGTTTGCATGGCTTCAGAGTATGCTGTGTCTGTGTGTATTCACATGACTTCAGGTATTACATTCTAAGGAAAATGAGACTTCCCTTCTATCATTCAGGCACTGCAATTTAAAGGCATTTCCAACCAGAGGCCTCTTTAACCAAATGTTCTGCTTGTGGACACAGCAAAGAGCGTGAATTTGGAAAGCATAAACCCAAAGCCCAGGAGAAGACTAGTTTGCGATTAAAGATTCTCAGCAGAGATGTGTTTCCTTTCTCCTTACTCAAAGCCAAGGGCCGGAAACTTCCTTAGTGTTTCCTTCAGTGCAATCCTCATCCTTCTCCTTTTCCTTCCAGAGAAGGTGTAACAGCCTAGGAGAAATAGACTAGACTCTCTGTGCTAACCAGCTATTCATCCCTGGCAAAACACCTGACACAAACCACTTAAAGGAGAAATGATTCCTTTTGGCTCATAGTTTCACGAGTTTTGGTCAATGGCCAGCTGTTTCCCTTGGTCTCAGGTCTGTGATGAGGGGGAACACTGTGGAATGGGGATGTTAGCAGAACAGACTTCTTACTTCACTGCATGGTGGCTGGGGAGGAGTGGGGCAGAAGGGAGGCAGGCCCAGGACAAAGTAGTCTTCATGGGCATGCCC
The DNA here is from genome assembly GCF_018167655.1 of Microtus oregoni. NCBI lineage: Eukaryota > Metazoa > Chordata > Mammalia > Rodentia > Cricetidae > Microtus > Microtus oregoni. The sequence goes on from NW_024543086.1 coordinate 13,676,393, forward strand.
CCAGAGACCTACTTCCTTCCACTAGGCTCCCCAAAGTTTCTACCACCTCCCAATAATGCTGTCAAATCATGAATCAATTGATGGATTAGTCCAGGGGATTATGTAAGAGCCCTCAGGACTCCATTACCTTTCAATATTGGATTCTCCAGCTGGGGTCCGAACCTTCAACACATGAGGCTTTTTTTTTTTTTTCATTTTGGTAGCGGAGGGATACTTCCTCTCTAAACCATTACAGTCTCCCATAAGCAGGCCCAAGGCTCCACTATGTTGTTCACAGTCCCTAGTAGCCATCAATGCTGTGTAAAGACACTAGGGTTCTTCATGGCAAGGCTGGGTTTATTATTTTGCTTTGCTTTGGGTTGTCCCTCGTGGATCCCTTGTTTTCTTGACAACTTTATGATTCAATTTTTAAAAGAGGCATGCACGTTTTTGCCTGCGTGTATGTGGTGTACCACATGCATGACCAGACCTGTGGAGGTGAGGTATGAAGACAGAGAGTGCTGGGTTTTCTGGGACTGGAGTTGCAAATGGCTGTGTGAATGCCAGGAATGGAACCCAGGTCCTCTGAAGGAGCAGCCAGTGCCATGCATTGCTGAATCATCTCCCGGGGCTGCCCCTGTGTCAATGCTAAATCCATCTTTGGCAGTAGTTTGCATCTGCAAGACTTCCTGGGGAATTTTGTCCACCAAGAAGTCAGTGGTAAAGCTCTTCAAACTTCTTTCTGTGTTGTAGCCAGAGGCATCTCTCAAGAGTTCAGGTTAGACCCAGGGCTGTTGCCTCTCCATAGAGGATATAGTCTAAGACCCTAGTTACTAGGACCTAGTAGATGCCAGAAACTGATGAAAGTGCTGGGCCCTGTATATTTTTTTCCCTGTACATACCTATAAAGAAGTTTAATTTATAAACTAGCATAGTAATAAATTAGAAACAATAGCCAGTTGCAGCACACAGCCACTGAAACAATATATCATAACGGAGGCAATGTGAATATGTCCCCCTTTTCCGTCTCCCTTTCTCAACTGTCTCAAGAGTTAAGCTGATTAAAACTGCAGGCAGTGAGACTTCAGGTGGAGGGGGTGAGGCTGTTGTACTCCAACTCCTAGCGTTAGTTTCTTTGCATGACTCTTGAAGTAAGGAAAACTAGGAGCCTGGGAGGGCTGCTGCAGCTCTGGTCCCTAGCAGCCCCTGCAGCCTGTTTCCATCTGGTCTCCAGGCTTATCCTTCTCCCTTGGCCTGCTCTGCCCTCCATCCCTTTGATCCACTCAGTCCCTCCTGCTGAGGGTCTGTGAACTTGGCATGCCTGTGTCCTTCCTCCTCTCCATGGGCTTTTTTTCCTCACTCAGCTTTTCTGTGTCACCCAAAGCTCTAGGCCTGTGCTCCCAGTCTTTTCTGGCTTGGTTAAATCTTCCCGATGTATGTCATCCTTGTCAATGTGACTTTCTTTGTGCAGTGCACATCACAGTTCCTGCTGCACTTGTTTGGTTGCTGATTTTTATTTCCCATCATATGGGGTTAGCACAGTGACCGCAAAATGACTGTGGTGTTGTGACCGCATAGGTAAGGGTGACGTGCAGGGTGACTGGGACATAGTGACTTGTACACAGAGATTGTGCCGTGCAGAGTGACTGAGCACGACCACGGGAGCGTCGTGACTGTGCACAGTGCCTGGTACACTGTGGTTGTTACATAATGACTGGGGCATAGCGTGGTTCACAATGTCTGGTGCATCATGACTGTGTATAGTGACCGCACAGTGGCTGTATAATGCCCGGTACACAGTGACTGCGGCGTGGTACTGCTCCATGCGTCTTCCTCAGTTGAATGACTGTCTTGTGGCGGCACACCTGCTTAAATACTGTAACAGCTGCCCTCCTCTGAGGACTCCGGGGCGACTGTTTTTCAGCTCTTCTTCCCCTTCCCTAAGGCTTTCTTCCCGAGATAACTTGATTGTGGTACTCATTTGGTTTACTGCCAGGTATGCATTGCTGAGTCAGCAAGACCCAATGACGAAAATGCTGCCCCAGACTGTAAGCTCTACCTGCGTGGGCCAGGCATCTCTTCCTCTATCAATATTTCCTACTTTGATTAGATTTCATACAAAATCTGTTGCCTCCCACTTACAGTAAATATAACTTGGCGTCCCCTAAGCTCTAGACAGTTCACAGACAGATAAGGCATTGAAGACTTTTCCCTGGCTTATTCTGCATCCCTTATCTGCTGTGTGCATTCCAGGATCAGCTTTCCTGAGTCTGGGCTTTTGCTTTTCCCCACCCGGCTTCCTTAGGCATCTGCTGGCCCGGTAGAATGACTGATCTTTTGGTTATTCACGGGTGGTATCAAGGTCTGGAAATATAGATGAGCAGCCTTTCAGTGCGTGGGCGTTCCTCAGGAGTTCTAGAACGGCCCCTATCGCTGACAGCTTTGAAGGCTTTAGCTTACCGTCTCTTTCTCCTAACCCTCAGCAATGACACAGGGCAAGACTGTTCCATGCACATTGGCCCAGAAGACTCCTCCTCTTTTAAGCACCTGAACTGATAACACAAGTTTCCATTTCAAGTAAGTTAGAAATATCTGTCCATGGTAACAGTGTGGTCAGCATTAGCAATCAAGCTCTGACATACACCAGGTACTGGAATGCGACCGTGAATTGGGTACTTAGCGTTCGTGGACTTTTTAGTTGAGTAGAAAAAAATTATTGAGCAGATAATTTTGTCGGTTTATGTCAATCAAGAGGAAGTGTGTGGTAGGTATCCTAAAGAGATTAGTCTTGCCATGGGGACTGGAGATTTTCTGGACAAGTGTCACCCAAACTGTGGCCTCAGTGATGAGCGTGTGCTGTGGGGCGAAATGAAGTGGAGGGAGGGGAATAAAGCCAGAAGGGGGAGTTTCCCTAATAGTTGGGGCTTTGACTGTAGCTTATCAGTAAAGCCTGTATGCTTGGATGAACGTGTACAAGGTCTAGATTCATTCCCCAGCAGAAGCAGAGAGAGGGGGGGGGGGGGAGAGAGAGAGAGAGAGAGAGAGAGAGAGGATATGAGTCTCAGAGGGGAACTAGGGTTCACACATACTGAAGGGCACACAGCCTTTGCCAATGCTGGTGTTAGTCTGTAACTCAATCCCTGAAACTCAGACCATCGCATTTCAGCTGAACTCCCCTCTGCTGGCAGCTTCCTGGCCTTCAGTCTTGCTCTGTTGAAGTAAGGTCTCCCGTGATGCAAAGGGTAGTGCCTTTGAACTTGATTTTCCTTGGCTGGCCTCAAGTTTTACTGCGCAGGTAATTTTTTATGATCCAAGATATTAGTGGGGAAAATGTTAAAGAGTTGTTTTTAACTACACACGCCAAATGCCAGGACTCTCAGTGGAACAGCGCGGGAAGCCCGAGGTTAATTACCCCTCTCAGGAAGCCGGGACTCAAAGAACAAGGTCCGCATGCTCGAGGCATGACCATAGCTTAGAGCAATAATAACTTGACATTTCTTGGGTAATTGTCTGTCTAGCCGCAGTCAATGCCAGAAACCAGGAGGCAGGAGAAAGATCAGATTCTCCATCCTGGAGCATCCGGGGAGAATCGGTCTCTAGTTATGTGGCTTTGTGTTAGATCACACACCAGTCGTGGGTCCCAGGTGAGTCGAGCAAATCAGGGGAGGCCGCAGAAGAGGAAGACTGGAGAACGGAGCTGGAGGGCAAGATACATTCACCCCGAAGGAAGAGTAGCTTGCCCTGGGAAAAACTGTAATACTCTCTTGCTTAAAAATCTGTATGTTATGCAAGTGCATTATGGGACAGTTGTCACTTATTCCTTTCCTAAGAGGTAACTAAATTACCAACTTAATACATCTGTCCTGGCTGGTTTTGATGTCAAGTCGACGCAAGTAGATCCATCTGAGCCCTCTGGAGGGAAACTCAAATGGAGAAAAAGCCACCTCCATAAGCGCCAGCTGTAAGCAAGCCTGTAGGGCATCTTCTTAATTGGTGATGGGTGGGGCGGGCCCTGCCCATTGTGGGTGGTGCCACCCCTAGACCCCTGGTCCTGGGTTTTATAAAAAGTTGGCGGAGAAAGCCATTAGGAGCAAGTCAGTACGCTGCACTCCTCCACGGTCTCTGCATTGGCTCCTGCCTCCAGGTTCCTGTCCTTTATGAGTTCCTACCCTGATCGCCTTCAATGATGAATTTATGATATGGAAATGTAAGTGAAATAAACCCTTCCCTCCCCAAGTTGCTTTTGGTCATGGTGTTTCAGCCCAGCAAGAGAAACCCTAGTAGCTAAGACCACACTGGTTTCTAGTTTTATTAGCTGTGTGTGAGCGATCACTTGAAAACTTATTTTTGTTGTCATTTAAGCTTTCATAGAGGCCTAGTATGTTATTAAAAGAAATAACCATTGGATAAGATGGTAAGTCATACAGGAAGTACCTAGTTTCTTCCAGGCACCCACACTTTTACACCAACCGGTCCATAGAGTGTGAACTAAGACACCAGCGGAGATTAGCGTTTCCCTTTAAGCCATCGATGCAATCTAGATTTTTCTCTTAAGTATCTCAAAGCGTGAAGGACTATATACGTGTTTCTATCCTTAGAAACGTTGTTTGGGAACATTCAATTTCTAATTATATCAGAGTAAAGATGCCTGAAACACCATTTTTCATGCTAATGGAGAAGTTTACTTAAAAGGAGAATTATGTGACTCGGTGGTTCCTGCCAAATGATAGAAAGCCTGTGGCTCCTCTCAGTAGGATGAAGGATGGCACAGGACACACGTCACAGGCTGCTCATGACTTACAGCTCCTTCCAAGGCTTTGCTTGGATCTTATTACCTCCTTAACTATTAATTTATCACACAGGGTTGCCATAACTCAGAAGTAAAATGAATGCTATGGGTGGATTATTTTTCTTTCATTTGCCCCCATATTGTTAGCTTCTTTATATATATTATTATTATTCAGACTGCTTACTCTTCACCTGAGGCACTTTTTCTTCAGTGGTCACATTAATGTTTATGCATTCAATCTGGACATTTTTCAAAGCAGATTCTCGGCATGTTGAGTTCGTCTTCCTTCCCCCCATTCACAAATCACTCTCCCCAGGGGTGATTTACAGACAGTTCTCTAGGGTGCTGCCTCGCAGTTTGCCCTGAAGGGCGATCCTTCTTTAACTGTCACCCTCTGGAGAGGCAAGGACTCAAGCACAAATAATTTTGTCTTTGACGAAAGGACTGGCACCGGGAGCCAGTCTGAGCTCTGCTTGTTGGGTGAAATAATGCCTGTGTGGGGCTCTCTCTGGCCAGAAGGGCCAGTTGACAGCTCGCATTGCTGTTGACTGTAGCATATGTATCCCACCCCTCCTTATAGATTTCTGCTTTGTTCATTCTCTCCTGGCAGAAGAACTGTTTTTGCTTCAAGCACGTCACTTTTCCAAATGAGATTTTTCTCTGGTGGCTGTTAGTAAGATATCAGACTTCCTTCCAGCTCATTGTACCAAAATTCTGTGTCTCAACCATCAAGATCTTACTTCAAGCCTCTAAGTCTTGGTGCTTAGGGAAGGGTGGGGTGGTGGCAGTGACCTTCTAGAGGGAAGGTGGATAAGAAATGGACCCCTCACTTTCACGGACCTTTCTCGCCCTGCTGCACTAATGTTCAACAAGCCCGCGGAGCGTATTGAGTTTTGTTCTGTCGGAAGAATTGTTACGTGCAAGGATAATTTTCAGATCTACTCAGACAGGTTGTTTGGCTATAATTATTCTCAACAAGTGAAGCAGTAAAGACAGATATGGAGAAGGGAGGGGAGGGCGAGAGAGAAAGTACACTCAAGTCCTTGGCTCTGGTCTGGAGCAAGCACTCTTCAGACACTAGGAGCTGCTCACTGGGCAGGCTAGCCTAAGAAAACAAGTGATGGACTCAGATGCAGGAGCACAGCTGGGCTACCTTAGATTTAGAGTTTAACTAGAAAAGGGCCGAAACCACTTATCCAGCTGCATCCATCAATCCCCCAAAGCCATCATCCCTGGGGCAAGTGATGCACTCCCACTTGCCCATCTGCTCTAGCTCCTATGCTGGCCATTGTCAGTCTCTGTTTCTTAGTAGTGACATTACCTAGTGCATAAAGGGGTGAAACGTGGAGCCAGGGACGTTCATAGGTACCAGTGATGGTTGTGTCATTTGTTACTGAGTAAAACATAGCTGAGTATCTATGTCCTTTTCACGTAATGGTCATAGCAAGCGTATCATAGGGTTGCCATGTGATCGAAACCATCAAAACCACAAAATGCCTAGGAAATGCTTAGTAAGTAGCAATTTCTTGTAGCCATAGTTATTTTGTAGTAAAGGAGATATTAATGCAGCCTGTTTAGTCAAAGAGAACTCTTAGACCATGCTTGAGAGCTTGGAGGGCTCCTCTTAAAGGGAGAAGGATACAACTCAGTTCTGATGTACCAAGACATTATCCGCAGACTCACAATCAAGCGCAAGATTGGTTTCCTCTGTCACCTATCATTTGTTTCTAACTTGCTCTTAATAGTCCAGGACTGTTGCTGGAGACGAGACTCTTAGGACACAAAAATACTTTAGTATCTGTCCCAAAGCAAGCATATAAGTGATCATGGAAGCTAAGCTCCCTGACAGGACCGTCTTAGGTGCTGTGTCGCTGGGAATGAATGGTGGATTAAATGTACATCAGTCAACATGGGGATTCACTGTAAGGAAGTAGCCTCTCTTGAACAGTCATTGAGTGCCTGGTGTCTATCTTGCGGCACAAAAGTATCCTGCCCTTGTACGCAAGATAACACAATGATGTAGCGGCTCTCACTGTTTGGGTGACATTTCCTGGCTCCATAGAAGATCACAGAATCATTTAAAAAAGATTTATTTTCATTTAAAAAGCTTTCAATTAATTTAATCTTTTTCCTGGACTCCTGTGAAATGCGAGGTGTGTGTCTTGCCAAGAAAAATAATTAAAGCAAGAATGTGACAGGGTGAGAGGCAGGAGCGGTGCTGGGCAGAGGACTAAACTTTCAGGTTCATTTCCGGTGTTGTCAAGGAAGGAAGGAGGTGGGACAGAGAGGCACTGGGGGGGGGGTAGCATAGGAGGAGTGGACACAAGGCAGAGAGGAGCTACCAAGGAGAAGGCCAGCCCAGTGCCTGAGTTGTGCGGATACTGAACGACAGCACTAGTATCTACTCCTTCTCAGTGTACGGTGGTCAGTGGTTGACATGGGGCTCTTTTCTGTGTTAGGTTTTTTTCCCTCGTTAGTCTCCAGTGCAGTGCCTGCATGTGGTATATGCTCAGTGAGGGGCAGCTTTTATGGAGATGCTGACGTCTTCCCCAAAAGTCTCAGGAAGCCAAATATGATGGATCCAGAAGAGAAACTGGAGGAGTTGTAGTGATAGCTAGTATTGACCAGCTGCCAACCATGTTCTTGGCTGCTGGTGGTTTCACCTGTGGAGGAGCGTGGTGGGAGTGTCCTTTACCCTAACACCTGAAATCTCAAATGCTCCAACAATCCAAAACTTTCTCAGTCCCAACCTAACTCCTCAAGTAGAAAATTCCATACAAAGAGGCTTCACTTTCTGTACAGAATCATTTGAAGCGGTATGTAAAATTACCTTCACCTTTTGTGTTTAACATATAGATGGGTTGTAAACAGCTTTCCCATCTAGAGGTGGATCATTCCTTAGATGCAGAAATGTCAGGAAACATTCTGAATTGGAAGCACCTCTTCCTCACCTCACCTCGGGCCAAGGGCAGACCATTTGTATTTGGTTTTAGAACAACCTTAGGGAGCAGTATTTCAGTAGTCAAGAAAACAGAGCCAGAGCCAATGCGACCACCTCATAAGTGATGGAGCTGAGTTTGGGACCCCAGAAGTCTTGTCTAAGAATCTATATTCCCGCAGAGAGTCTGAAAGCTGTCGGGGAGGTGCCTGTTGGAGACGGTTCAGCCAGGGCATCTAAAACTGGTTGAGGAATGGAAAGAAAGGGACCCTCTACCTTTGTCTTTTCCCAGACTAAGGCTGCTTTGTTGAGATCCCCCTCCCCTGGGCTGCTGTTCAGGACTTGGCATCTGAGGCTTCCCGTGGAAGAGGTGGCACCAGGCACTGTGCACACCATATGGGGCCCTGTTGCATTTAATGAGTGCTCAGCTGTGCAGTGTCTCCCAGCATGCTGTGCTAGTTACACAAGCCCAGCAGCCGCAGTGCTGGCTGCGGTTGCGCTGGTAACACCTGCACGCCCTGCCTCCCGGGCTGCTCTAGTTTTCCTTGTGGTCAGGGCCTCAGGGCCCTTCAATAATTTGTTCCCTGGCAGACTCAGCTGGTTCCAGAAGCAATTGTCTAATGTTCTAGGCCAGAAAAAAAATAAATGTTTTCTTTACAAATCCAAGACATAGAGAAAGGACTAGAAATGAGGTAGAGGCTATGGTTAAGGCCTGTAAGCTAGATGAGGCTTTAGCTTTCCTCTTGGACTTCCCAGGGAACGCCCAGACACCTAACTGCACCCCCCATGCAGTTAACTCTTCCATATGGTCTAAAACACCTGTGTTTTTTTTTCTTTGTCCATAGTTACTTGGAATATTCTATTTACTTACTTATACTCAAATCAGAGCTTGCCAACATGAGCACACCTGTGTTCAGCTAGCAACAGTGATTGCTGGGGTTTGGTTAAGCACTTATTAAGTGACAGCTAAAATATTAAGCACCCAAATCTCTTTTCTTTTTTTTTTTCTTTTTTTTTTGTCCTCTAAATAACTAGTTAGACTGGCTGAAAGGTTAAGAGCCCTGGGTGATTTTGTGGATAACCCAGGTTTAATTCCCAACACCTACGTGATGGCTCACAACAGTCTAACTCCAGCTCCAGGAGAGTCGATGCCCTCTTCTGGCCTCCGTGGGCACCAGGTACACAAGAGATGCGTGGACATACAGGAAGGCAGAACACTCATATGCATAAAATGAAAACAAGCAAAACTATTTTAGTAAAAAATTTGCATGAACATTATATCTTCCATTTATTAACAAGGGGAGTAAGAGTCCAGAAAAGCAGGGGTTTTTTTTTGGGGGGGGAACGGGGAGGGAGTACATGAAGGAACATGACCATCATAAATTCATTTCCAGGAAGTAGATTCCTCTTTCCTTCTCAACTGTTGCAAGGTCACCCATCCCAGCTGTTGCCTGAATTGATGCATATCACTCTCTATCCTCCGTGGAAGCCAGGCAGGCGCAGTACCTATTTCTATCCCTGGCTTGAGTGTGGTACATAGACACTTAACTTAGACATATGTAAAAGAAGCAGGCTGGATTCGCACTGAGGCAGGGACCCCAAGTCTATGCTTCGTGGGATTAGCATTACCTGCCTTTCCCTTTTAGAGCATAGGAGAACTATGCTGAGTCCTGGTTCAGTCTCTGTGTACCCCCTGTGATCTACAGCAAATTGTATCTCCTGCAGGTAGAAATTAAATCCAGTGTCCTACAAAGGCAGTGATCAGGGGCAAGTCCTTGGTTTGCTGTGCAAGTGTCTTGTCCTTCCCACCTCAGTGAAAGAATATTTAGACGACAGTGATTCTGAGTCACTTCCCCACTCTGGTCTCCTGTCTCTTCATTGGTCTGGTTGGGGGCATGGACTAACAGCTTACTAGACTTCCCAACAATTCTTGACTTTGAATGCCCAGGGAGCTACAAGAAAAGGCTATACTCTGTGAAGGTCTGACTAGAGAGAAGTTGAGACAAAAGGAGCTGGGGCCGGTCTATGCAAAGAAGGAAGTTTATCCTACAGGCAGTTGTACAGCATACAAAACTCAGATTTAAGGAGATGGAGTGCAACCGGGACCCAGGATGGTCCCCAGGATCTCTTCAGGGGAGATTGTAAGCATTCTGAACCCTCCAGTCCTGCTTTTAGGATGGTTAAACAAAATTAAGAACAAAGTTATTTTTATGTTATGTGTATGAGTATTCTGCCTGCATGTATGTTAGTATACCACATGTGTGCAGTGTCACAGGGATCAGGAGAAGGCATCGGATCACCTGGAACTGAACTTTCAGATGAATTTGTTTAATTTTTTTTCTTTAATTGTGATTGCTGGGAACTGAACCTAAGTCCTCTGCAAGAGCAGAAAGTGCTCTTAACCACACTGAGTTGTCTCTCCAGCCCCAATAAGACCCACAATAATATTTTCCTTTTAAATAAAAATGCCAAATCCCACAGGTAGGGGGAAGAATTCCGATGTGACTTCTTGGTTATGGAGGGTAGGGGGAGGATGGGTAGGTCATCCAGCAGAGAAAACTGTGGCTGGACACTATCCTTGTGAGCGGAGTAGGTGGGTTCATGAAGAGGGCCTGTTCAAAACCACTTCCATCACTCATCCAAATATACAGGGCAGGATATCTTATTCAGAGAGAAGACATCTGTGCAGAAATCCTGGGCAGCCAATCAGTAGGTTTAATGAGTCTGGGAGGGAGTGGACAAACTCAGTGCCACAAACCAGAAAGAGCCACATTGATAGATTGATGCTTTCTATTAGCAGGGGAAAGAGTAAGAGATGGGCCAGTAGGGCAGGAAGTGAGGAAGAAAGACAGAGGGATGAAGACAGGAAAAGAGTGATGTCATTAAAATACAAGGGGCAGAGGGGAGGACAGACAAGACCCAGACCGAGAGAGAGAGAGAGAGAGAGAGAGAGAGAGAGAGAGAGAGAGAGAGAGGCTAAAGATGGCAAGCTGAGGCAGAGAGCCAGAGGAAGGTACAAAGAAGAAGGTGAGATTAGGTGGAGATCTCACGGAGGAGACAGTAGTGAAGTGGCTGCGATTGGCTGGCCTGTTGGGGAAGGGGAGCAAACAAACCCATTTAAGTGTGTCAGTGCTTTATCTCAGGAAAGCACCTTTACCAGAACAGGCTCAGGCTGGTTCCTGACGTGTGGGCTGTGACAGGAGAGGCACTCTTTATCTGAGCCGAGGACAAGAGTGCTCTTGTGTGCGCTTCACACTGGATGCCACAGATTAGCCTGTGGATATTGCATGCTTGCGGATAAAAAGCTTGTTTGGAGAAGCCGTGGGCTGAGCAGGGCTGTGGGAAGAGGCTCAGGCTCTGTGAGGGAATGGCTTCCAGGCAGCAGCCCATGTTTATATTACGAAAGGACCCGAGTCCTTGGAAGGACAAACACCACCATGCCCATAGAAGCTGATCCCCTTGGTTAGGTGAATGAGGCTATGTTTTGTAAATTATATTTTCCTGTTATCTTAACATTAGGTTTTACAATGACAACAAAGGATCTTTATAATCAGAGAAATGCAGTTTTGAAATAGGTAATAAGTGTTCTTCTGAATGGAGGGGACAGGAGAGCATTGGCCATGACCCCAGGAGAGGCTGTGGGAGTTCAAGTGACCAGCAGGTGGTGGCTAAGTAGAAAGGACAGCACACTTGAAAATATTTTTGGGGGGGGTTTCCAAAAGACTGAAAACCCAAGGTCTCAGATTGCGTTACTTTCTTTGTGGATTTTCAAAGGAAAAAGAAGGTGAAAGAGGGGCAGGTTTATAACATTCCGTGGGTCCAAAGGTGCCTGTTAGCATGGAGCACCTGAGGCTCCTCTCTGTGTCAGCTACAGCATCAGCTCCTCACTCTCCCCACAAGCCCTCATCTCCCACATTGGAAATGAAGGTTGGGGCTGGTGCACACTTTCAGATGTCTGGCCAACTGGCTTAAGAATGACCCAGATGTGTCTTCTTACAGGCTTTATGAAGGCAAGGAACAGATGGAGTTTGAAGAATCTATGAGACGGCTCTTTGAATCCATCAACAACCTGATGAAAAGCCAGTATAAAACCACCATCCTTCTGCAGGTTGGTTCACGCGACAGAAAGATGCCTCCACGTTTGCCCTTGGCTACCCAATGTTGACCGCGTGCTCAGAGCTGTATGCTTTTGTCTGATGTCAGTTGAAGGGCTGAACCGGCAATGTGCTTTTAGGATTGTGAGGACCTGGGGCTCCGCTGATGGGAGGAAACTGATGTATCGCTTGTTTCCCATGGATGTGTCAGTATTTCCCTTTGAAATAATTCTGAAGCTTTTGCTATCTAGAGAGAAAGAAGCTAAACCTGGCTTCTTCCAATGGTGAGGCTGGAAGTGTGGCGGTCTTTTTCACTGGGGCACGATAATCTGCTTTTAGTTCTCATCACATCTTCTCAGGTATCATCTTGCGATTAAAGAGTCTCCTCAATGGCTAAGGTAGAGGATGGGTCATCTAACAGAGGTTCCTGGTACTCACCCACACACTATACAAATCTGTTGACATTTTGAAAGCTCTCTCTGTGTTGGGGGAAAATTAGCAACTTGTGATTGAAGTTTCACAGCCTTAACTCCCAAGGACTGGAGCTGGGGTGGAGGTTGGCCTGATGTTTTCTGAATAGAGAAAAACACATTTATCTGGATCAATGAGTTAATGCAGATTGTTTCTAAAACAAAACAAACAAAACCTCCATTATCCTTTTAGCTGCTAATTTGAATAGCCATGATGCCTGCCCAGGATCGCCTCATCTCTGGCTGGAATTATTAATAAAGGAGCATTCAGGGAGTAAGGAGGTGACGAGACAGAGGTAACATCTGCCTGGGGGCATTGCTGCTGGTGCCTTGAGTACCAAACTTTGCACATAAGACCATTAATAAATTTAGATGCCTAATTATCATCATTGGGTTTTCTTATTTAACTGGTACAGACTGTGGCTAGGATAATGGGGGTAGTGATGGTTAGAAAACTCCCTAGGAGATTTTAGCATGAAGCAAAGTTTGGGAACAACTGATGTATGTGTTTCTTTGAATTTAATGAAAATTGAGAATCTGTAAATAATAGACAGGTCCCCGAGTCATGCATCCTTATATCCTCAGAGCTTCTGAGGGTCCTGATGTGGGTACTGGATAAAAGGTGGTGGGATGAACGAATGCACAGCATCAGTGTGGGAGCTGCAGTCCAGCCAGGTGACAGCCCTCCTTGAATCTTCATTTCCGGCAAGGGGTTTGGCCAGGATTTAGATCTTCTTGCCCAGCTCTTAAAACAAAGCTCCAACAATTGCACTCAACCATGCTTGACACCGTTCATTCAGTGCCCACCATAGAGACGATGTCCTTGGAGTTAGTTAGGACCACTGACTTTACAGTTTTCACCCCCCTTTTCCTTTTGCCAGCTTTAAAAATACCTTCCCAATATTCCCCTTGCTACTTTAAAAACGTAGTTTCTATATTCTTAAAACTACTATGACAAAATAGATAGCTGGAACAGGGGTAGCCTGAAATGAGGCATGGGTGGGCCTGGCTCCCACCTGGCCTGTATCATCCAGAGGCTTCACAGTGGTAGGAGCAGCGGGAGGGGTAGGATAACCAGTGAAGGGCAAGGATGACCATTTCCCATGAGAGAATCTTCAAGCAGAGATGAGCAGAGAGAGAAAGCTCTCTGGAGGACAGTAGAATGGAGCCAAGGCCCAGATAGGTAGAAGTGCCATGAAGACAGAGTAGGAGGCCATCCTAGAGCTATTTTGTCCAGTTTTTACACCCGATTCCTTGTGATGAACTGCAGGTATTTTGGGGGGGGGGGGGGGAAGAAAAGAGTAGAGTAGGGAAAGAAGAAAGAAATGAGGTAGTCAGGGAACGGCGAGCGGGGAGTGAGCATTTATCTATCAGGAGCCTGGGTTAAAGGGAATGTTCTTTATGGATTGTATGGACTATTTATTATGTAGATCATGCAACTTCTCAGCCTCTGATTCTTCATATAGAACACTGCACTCTTTGAGGAGGATGCAAGAAACAATCTCTGCAAAAGAACAGATTATAAAATGCCGTACAACCGTGTGAAACTAATGCAATTGCTACGGTTTGTGCATAAGTCATTTGAGTCCGGTTCTTATTGTCTCCAAACTGTTAGAAAAGCCTTGCTCTTCCTGATTATGCTGGTTTCTTCTCGAGACTTCCACCCCTGCGCCATGCAAATGGGGCTTTATCTCGTTTTAAAAAATTTGGTCCAATGGCCAAATTTAGCTTCAGGGATTTGCATAAAGTCAAAGGTACTTTCCTGCTATTTATATGGCTCCTGAAAAGTTATCAGGAGGGATTTAGAGTCATCTCAAGTATTAAGAGCAGTACCATGGGAAGACAATGTAAGCCTGTTTTACGGAGTGAGGACTGGGCTAAACACAGGCGGGCGGTCAAGATCATGCTGGCAAACCCTACACAAGGAATCTTCTACAGTCTATGGCCTTCACAGTATGAGGGTGCACTGTGACTTTGATGCTGAGAAGCCTTAGTGGGAAGTCAGTCTTCCACACATGGCCATGTTCCCTTCAGTGTTAAGCATATCACCTCGTTTTCTAGGCCTCGATTTTTTTCCTTTTGTAAAATAAGTCAAATCGCACTGCGAGGATTTTTTGTAGGGTTAAAGGAAGTAATCTGTGGAAAACATGAAATGCAGGCTTGTTACACCTTCTAGCAATTAAATTAATTTAGCAAATAATTGTTAGTCATTGTGCTGGCTAGTTTTGGTCACCTTGACATAGAGCTATCTAGGCACAGGGAATCTCAGTTGAGGAATTGCTTCTCTCCTATTGGCCCACAGGCAATTCTGTATGAGAATGCCCCTCATTTCCATTTCTGCTCCAAACTGAACATTTGCCCCTAGGTAGCCGCTTAGGGCAGAATCCCTTGTTCAAGATTGCCTTAATTATAAGTGAAGAGGGTCTAGTTCAAATCTTGGCTTTGTCCATTGTGAGTGTTGGGGCTTAAGCAAGTTATTTTCTGTTCTGAAGGTTCCTCTGGCTTTGTGAGATATTTTCTGTGGTTTTCTTTATTCTTTGTTGGCATGGCAACAACTCACTCGAAACCATGACGTGAAAGCCAGTTGTTCAGAATAGAAAAAATAAAAGAAAAAAGAAAAACAAAGCAAATGCCTTCCAGGGCTTGAGTACCTAATATATGGCTGGTGTGGAGCTCGGCTCTTCACGTACGGTGTTATTAATCTAATCAGAAATCTGCAAGGAACCATGGTCCCCAGTGTTCACAGAGGCTTATAAATTAATAAGTTCGCCCCAAATTAGACCTGCCCAAAGTGGTAGGCGGGTGAGCTAGTATTTAATGCCATCAAGGCCTCCTGACTCTGAAGTCAATGTTCTTCTCTGTACCACGGGAATGATTTGGACCAAAGTCTTCTGAGTGTTTTTCATTAATAGGTCACGTGTTCAGAAGTCTCGGTGTACACAAGCTGTATCTTAAGGGTTGATGACACTGAGGGCAGATTGCCAGGCTCAACAGTCCACACTCACGATCTACATGTGTAGCTGCACCGAGCGAAGGGAACATGGTGATAATTGAGCAGGCCGTTGTCACCTTTTCCTCTCCATTCATGATACTGCGTAATACCCATTGTGATGGTACCAGCAGAATGGAGTGAACAGCTGGTTTGCAATGCCATGCATGCTCCCTTGCATGTCTTTCTGGCATTCATGCTGACAGCTGTTGGAGTGCCCAGAAAGGTGGGGGCTTTCACCAGCAGCTGGCAACAGTAAATACCTCAAACACCTATTGGTAAAATGAACAGCATGGTAAAAACAGGCTCCTGTCTTCCTTTTGTGTTTGGTCTGTTTCTTTTGTGTTTTATCACTTGTTACATGCCATGTTATTAAGTAGAAACTTTACAGATATTGTTAGTTCCTTTGATCTTTGCAACAACACCTTGTAACGTAAATATTCTATCTCGGCTTTGAAGATGCCGAAAGGGAGACTTGGAGAGGCTGAGTAACTTAACCACAGCCATGAGAGGCTTGTTCTTAGATTTGAATGAAAGCCGCAGCAAAGCTGAGTTTGATTTCTCAGTCACCATCAATGGTAGGGTAGACTAGCTCCATTAAAGATCCAAATCTTTTGACAAAAGGCAGATGAAAGAGTAAGATGGTCAGATGTCCAGTCATGAAGGCAAGCTGCTTTAGAATAGCTTGATTTTCCCTTTTATTTGGTATAAAATTCCTAGATGTCCAAACTAACAGGCCAATAATCACCCATTCCTGAGAAGTGGCTCACAGATTACATCCTGAATTCCCAGAGCAAGGGAGATGAGATTCTGTATTTATAAAAATAAAAACAAACAAACCAAAACAAAAAACCAGGAATTTTTCTTTGGATCTTCAAGTGATTATTTTAAGTGTGTCCTGTTTCTTCAACCACATATTTCATGCTCGGGGTAATGTTTGGAAATGACTGATTCTGTAGCAAATTTGTCCCAATCAAAAAGCTGGAGTGAAAGCTGGGTGGTGGTGGCGCTCGCCTTTAATCCCAGCACTAGAGAGGCAGAGGCAGGCAGATCTCTGTAAGTTCGAGGCCAGCCTGGTTTACAAGAGCTAGTTCCAGGATAGGCTCCAAAGTTATGGAGAAACCCTGTCTTGGAAAAAAAAAAAGAACAAAATAAACAAACAAATAGCTGTGGTTTTGTTTGTTTTGTAAATGTGATCTTCATGCCAACACTAAACGGTTAGGCAACTGTGTTTTCTTCATTTTGCTGGTCAGGTAATGGGAGCACGGAATACAGCTGTAGACTTCTTTTGAACTTGAAGGCAGACAGCCTACCTTTTCATGCTGCTACTGTGACTTTGGTTGCTTCTACTTCTCCTTCCCCCTCCCCACCATGCTCAGGATCAAATCTTGGTCTTGCCCATAGTAGGCAAGGAATCTATCTCTGGGCTACATCATTAGCCTATACCCTGCTACTTTAAGCACAGAGTCCTATTACTTCCTGCCAGTCTTGGGGGCCAATGCGATATTGAGTTGTAGAAAAGATGGAAAAACTCATGTTCAAGAGTTCTCTGGTCTTCTCAGTGTCTAAATCATGAAATATATTCTGTTTATAAACGGACACTGTTTTTTGGAGGTTATTCGGTGATGACCAGGAGCCTCAGCTCTAATTTTATACAGCCTGGATTCACAGCCAAGGACTGCAGCAATGAGCAAACCTTGAGGCAGCGGTGCATCTGCTTTCCCCCAAGACAGTTCAGTATCTCCAAGGAAGTGGCCTTCATGCGGCCATGCTGTGGTGAATTCCTGTGACACTGTATCTCCTATTTCCATGGACCTCGACTGTCTGTCTTCCGGCTAAACCTTTAAAAGGACTGAAACTTGGCAGAGAGGGACTAGTGTTTGCTCGAAACACCTGTAGTAACAGGATGAGAATGATGTCAAGCTTTGTTTTGTGATTGTGTATTCCTCATACACACGTCTAGAAATAATGCCTTATCTGTTGGTAGCAATGGTAGCCACTTAGGGTGGGGGTAGAATTAATATATACCTGGAAACACTCAACATAGAAGCCCCTCAGAGTTTGGAGATCAATTGTCTGGTACTGTTTCTACTCTTTCCTCCCTGGCCAAGGTTGTTGATCAGTTCTAGGTCATAGCTATCTAGACCAGTGGTTCTGAACCTGTGGGTCTTGACTCCTTTTGGGGTTACATATCAAATATCCCACATATCAGATATTTATATTACGATTCGTAAGAGTAGCAAAGTTACAGTTATGAAATAGCAACAAAAATAATTTTATAGTTGGGAGTCGCTATAACATGAGAAACTGTATTAGAGGGTCTCAGCATTAGGAAGGTTGAGAACCACTGATCTAGAAAGTACCGAATTCTAGCATCTTCCTATGTCTGAGACAGACAAGCATTGTGTCGGGGCTGGGTACAGGTCTCTTCTCAAGGGTTGTATCTTGCCTTTGACAGAGGAAGGAAGAAAATTCAGTTGTTTCCATGAGATTACTTACTGATCTGGTTAAAGTATTCCTGATGTCCATTCTTTTGACTATATATATATATATATATATATATATATATATATGTGTGTGTGTGTGTGTGTGTGTGTGTGTGTGTGTGTGTGTGTATGTGTATGTGTGATAAGGAGGGTCCTTGACTTAATGAATGTCAGTAAAACTGTACTTCTGTTCAAAATAGAAAATGGACAAAATATGTAGTAGTTTTAATCCATTTCTTTCCCAAATCACCCTTCTACACCCTACAGAAATGCCCTAGTTTGCCAAGACAGAGGCCTTTCATTCAGCTTGAAGGGCAATAGGAGAGCCTGCTGGATAAGAGTCAGCTGGGCCGTCTGGGACACATCCTGGCTTGTCACTGTGACTTCTGTCAATTTTTTTTAACAGCTATGTACCACAATTTCCTCACTGGTAAACTGGGATGACAGTATTCTTCTGATCAGAATAGTTATTAAAATTAAACAAGATATTTCATGTAAGGTATGTGGTACATAGGAACTTTCCAGTAATGGTTCCTACTTGGAAACCCTATGAATAACAGTTCTATTACATGAGTACATCGGTACCATTCTATGTGTGCATGTATATTTAAAACAATGTGGCAATATAGGAACATATACTACTGAATGGAAGTAAAAACTCTTCAATAATATTTGATGTGTAACAGTAGATGTAAGGGCAGCAGCAGTAAGTTACAGTTAAACTGTGCCATACCTGGGTGGCTAGCCTATCCACAAAGCCAGTCTGTGTCCAGTTTCCAGGCCTCAGACACGCAACAGGTAGAGGTCTCCAATAAGTGATGTGACTGGCCTGTTTCTTTCTAGGAGTTGTTGGTGGTAGTAGTCAGCTGCTGTAGTCAGCTCAGATATTTCAAAGGAAGACTATAGACAGGGCTCTTGTGATTAGTGCTAGGTTGGACAGTAGCTGTCTTAGTTAGGGTTTCTATTACTGTGAAGGGACACCATGAACACGGTAACTCTTATAAAGTAAAACATTTAACTGAGTTGGTGGCTTACAGTTTCAAAAGTTTAGTTCATTATCATCATGGCAGGGAGCATGGCAGCGTGCAGGCAAACATGGCGATGACTTCATCTTGATCAGAAGGCAATAGGAGTTAACTGGGACCCTGGGTGGTATCTTGAGCTTAGATAAAACCTCAAAGCCCGCCTCCACAGTGACACAGTTCCTCTGATAAGGCCACACCTACTCCAACAAGGCCACACCTCCCATTAGTGCACTCCCTTTGGGGGCCATTTTCTTTTAAACCATCACAGTAGCTTTGGCCAATTTCTCAAGTAGGCTCTTCTCACCAGACAAGAGAACTGCATGCTTTCCTTTTCTCAGTGGGGCTGTCTGGACCAAATGAGCTTTCCTACCTTCCCACTGTGTTAACAAGCATCCTCTGAATCAGAGGCGGCAGCTACATGACTTATTTGAATTTCTTACTAGCCCAGAGTTGGGAGATCAGGAGGTGGGCTCCTTTGGATAAACCTTGCTATTCCTGAGAGAGCTCCTGTGTAGAGATGTTTGGGTTTATGTCAACTCCCAGAGATGCAGACACTGTTGAATGACTTCACAGATCTGAAGGGAAGCCTAGCTCCCCAAAGCCAGAGCCCTACCATAGACACTCTCATCCTGGCTTTCCTCAACTTGCTGAGAGTTTTGTGTCTTAACAATGATAAGGCACATTGTATTGCAACTAGGCACTGGAGAATGGGAGATTTGGTTGACTTTAGCAGGACGGGTGTGCTGAGCATCATAACGATGTGCTTTAAATGACATCCTCCTCCTTTACCCCACCTGATGATGTCGACACTTGGGCATGTCAAATGGACCCAATCTAATACAGGGGCCAGATGGGGAGATGGGATCTATAGCTAGGTCTCTGTGGGTTCTGTGTTCTTTGATAGTAATAGTGAAAAAAAGGAGCTGTTTTCTTGATGTGTTTAGACAACTATTTCTTGGGTTATAGCCACAGTTTGAGGGTCTCTTTATACTCTGAGAGAATGTGACCTACAGACAGGTCCCATTTGCTAACACAGCATCATAACAACTGACTAAAAGCAGCTCATCACTTCCAGCCCACTGTGTGATTCCCATCACACCTTCCTCTTGCATGCTGGGTCCTGAGGACATTGAATTTTCCTACATCTGCCTGGTGCTTCCTGATCAAGATGGTCCTTGACCAACTAGGTTGTAATGTCCTGTGTACCTGTGACTGCCTAGATGTATGTCATGATTCAGAGCACATTAAAGCCCTAGAAAGCTCTGTAGTTGTTGAAAACAACAGCAAAAATCTCCCCAGTTTATAATTGTCTTCACCACTATTACTTGAAATGGCTTGATTACAAACTTCCCATTTCTCTAGCACACGTAACACCATCTTGTTGGGTATGAGTGCCCATGAAGGCATAGATTAAAACATTGGCTACTGCTTCTTATGATCTAGAGTTGAAAGAGTGATTTCTAGACTACAGATTTAATAAATTTAAAGAACAGCATCTAACACATGCATGACAGCAAGCAAATTTAGAATATCTCTGTGCAATAAAAGATATGATAAACAAAGCTAAAATATACTCATCAGACACCAGGGAAAGCCGGAGAAAACTCTGGCAAAATGTATTACTGTAAAAAAGGCTAATGTTGATGCATAAAGAATTCTGTAATCAAGTAAGAAAAAGGATCACCTGAATGAATAGGAGAAAAGATATGAGCAAGAAGGTTAGTTAATACAGGTATTTATTAAGTATAGAAAAGATGGCTGACAGTGCTGGTTACCAAAGACTTTTAAAATTACAGTGTCGAGTTGTTCATCACATTGCGAAGATTGCATATTCATTGTTAGCAAGAATTTGGGGAAATAGAGAAGCAGTAAAGAGAAATTGCTTACTCCCTCTTTCAAGATCATTTGGCAAGTTCTAAAATTTATATGCATATGAAGTTTGATGCAATAATTTGTCTTCAAGCAATCTGTTCTATAGAAATCCTTATAGGGCTGTGTACAGTTTTCCAAATATTAACTGTCTCCTTAGTGTGGTTTTTATAATTAGGAAAATGGAAATAGCCTAGTCCACAAGCATGGTAAGGTGAAGGAAGCATGTGTACCCACTGGGCTTTGTGAATGGGGGTCAGAAATTAAGAGAATGTGCTCCAAGAGACAGCATGCTAAGGATCTAGTAGAAGAATATATATATATATACACACACATGCATACATACACACATGCATGTATATGTGTTCATATGTGTTCAAGAAGAGCAGAAGGAAACTCACTGTGATGATAATTGTTTTCTTCTGGGGTACAGAGACTGGAGCTAAGATGAAGATGGGGATTTGAGAGGCAATTTTCACCCTTATTTTGTGTGATTTTCTTTTACAACTAAAATGTAGTGCTGACTTTTAGAAATTATAATCAGGGAGAAAAGGAAGCAGGGCTGGAGTGGGGCTGTTGTGTGAGTAAGGCGGCTATGGCATTCAGAGGTCACAGGAGTGCCTCTCGGAGTAGCTGCCTGAATCCAAACCCTGGCTCCATAGTAACCTGCAGCAAGTTGCTGAATCTTGTTGCAATCAGGTTTCCTTGTCTTTGAAAACCCCATAACCCCTGTAGGGCTGTGATTAAGATGATAATATATTTGCAGTGTTCAGTACAGTATTTGCCCCAATATAAATTTTCAGAAAAGTTAGTCATTATTTAAGAAGCTCATTTGCATATATCTAGGGGTAAGTTTTTTAAATCATATTTTTATTTGTGTGTGCTTGTGTGCACGTGTGTGCACATACCTTGGTTCAAGTGTGGACGTCAGAGGACAACTTGTGGATGTCGGTTCTCACTTTACACTGTGTAGACCCAGGGAGTGGAACGCAGGCCATCAGGCATGGCGGTGTACCTACTCAACTACTCTTCCCATCCCAAGATATTCTTGAAGAAAGTAATCGTCGCTATGTTTATTCTAGAGTGATTGCGGAAGGATGACATACTTTGATATCATGTAGAGCACAGAGGAAATAAAAACACACCCTTCCACTAGGCCCTTAGTCATTATGCTCCCTCTATATGTCCTATGGCTCCTGCTGAAATTGTAGATTGCCCACTGCTAAGCAAACTGTATTCCTTCCAGGGGAAGGGAAGTGGTTCATACCACTGGATAAAGAGAAGAAGAGAAAATCCATCTTCCTGTTCAGTTTTCTTAGCCCAGCCACTGGGTCAAAACATACTATTATTAACATGTGAAGTGTTTTCTGTCCACTATAGTGACTACAGAGAGAAAATACACATAACTCCGTTCAAATCACCCTAGCCTCCAGCAAATCTGCTCAAGCACAACACCTTGTAAGAGAGGTGTCCATTATTAAGCACCCCAAATATGCTTTATGCCCTGCTTTGATGCCTCACATAATACAGAAACTGACACAGTAAAGATGTCTTTGTCCAAAGTTACATGGCTAAGAAGGTGTGGAACCAGAATCCAATCATAGAGTCGAGGAGCTTCCAACATTTTACTCATGTTTCTGCGTTTTTACGTTGTGATTTCCCTGTGCATGTGTGTGTGTGTGTGTGTGTTTACGTGTGTGAGCATGTGCACGAGCACTTGTGAAGGTCATGTGTTGACATCAGTGGCTTCCTCTTTTGCCCTTCACCTTATTTTTGTGACAGGGTTAATTCTAGTTAGCTTTAACTGTGGGCCTGACACACTGAGAGTCAGCGGGGAAGGGAAGTCTTGATTGAGAAATTGCCCAGATCAGTGGTCTGTGGATGGGCTTGATTGTTAACTTATATAACAATAGGGCCCAGTCCACTGTTGGCAATACCATTCCCTGGGCGGGTGGTCCTGGACTATGTAAGAAAGCCAGCCAACCATGAGTCTGCGAGTGAGCCAACAAGCCTCGTCTATCTATGGCTTCTGCTTCAATGGTGTACCACAACTGGCATGGTGAAATAAATCCCATAAGTCATTACTGGCCAGTGTTTTATCACTAGAACAGAGGATCTCCATGAAAGTCAGAGTTCACTGGTAGATTAGACATTGGGGCTCTGGCATCTCCTGGTTTCCAGGTTCTCAGAGATCTAAGCCTTTCGAATGGATGTTGGGGACCTGAACTTGGCTCCTTATATTTGAGTAGGAACTTGTTTACTAGATAGGCCATCCTCCTGGCCTGAGAGTTCTTTTGTGTGCACAAAGGAATGCACGGCCCCTGGAGCCTTGAGTGATTATCGAAGAGTCTGGGATGCAGGGTCATTCTCTGATCTGCCTCGTGTCACAAAGTGTCTCGCTCAGCAGCACAGAGGTGTGGGATGTGGACATCACTCGTGTTTATTTCGTGTTCCACCCAGGTGGCGGCTTTGAAATACATCCCGTCTGTCCTTCACGATGTGGAAACAGTCTTTGATGCCAAGTTGCTCAGGTGAGAGTTTGTGATGTTCTCTCCCCAGCTCTGCAGTCACACCAGGGATTGAAAAGAAAAGCAGGGCCCTCTATGCAAACTCTCAGCTTCAGATCTAGGTGGGAACACTGCGGGAGCCTTGCTCAGGGGCCTTAGGGTGAGAGGTTTCGGTTTCATTACGCCAGGCTTCGATGATAACCAGTATGTAATGAAAGCATCCTCCTTCTCTGAAGATAAAGAATGCGAATTGACCGTGCAGGTTTGTTTGAGGCAGAACACTCCACAGCACACGGGCCTACGGGTTGTTTGCTTTAGGTCCCGACATTTGCCTGGTAAATCCCATAACTGCAAAAGGGAAAGAGATCGTGGAGACTGGTTGGTTTCATTCTGTTCTCTCCTTTTTAGCTCCATCCATGTCATAGAACAAATGATTTTTAATGAGATTATGCTGTGGGAATGGGGCATCTGAGACTGACCTGTAGCTGTTACTTTTCCTTAAATCCACCGAAATTCTCAGATAGGATAACAGATGATACAACACAAACAAAACACCTTCTACATGGGAGCAAGTTCAAATATAGAAACATTCTTGCATGTCCTTCCTGCAGTTTACTGCTGTTATTGCAACAAATGTTGGAGCCTGAGAAATTAGCATAGGTGCTATTCTTTGAACTGCATTCAGGCCCCAGCTAGGACAGGTCCAGTAGCTTTTTGTTGTTGTTTGTTTGCTGTTTTTTATATCAGTTTCTTTTTCTTTTCCCTTTCTGTACAGTGCAGCTCCTCATTCTTAGGCTTTAAGTGCTAATCTACCCGAAAAAACTGCTTCTGTCTATTAAAAATAAATGAAACTCCTCCCACTCCCTGCTTTCTTCTTCTACCCCTTGCCACGATTGTCTGAAACTCTCTGCATGCATCACACCTATTGCGTTTGTATTGATTCATTTGTTTGATGTCATATACTGACCTTCATTAGACTGTGTCATGGCAACCGTCACCAAGTCTGTTCATTATATTCCACTTCTCTGCATACTCCCACTGCGCACTATGTAAATTTTTACTGATGTTAGGGGTAAGTGACTACCGTGAGCAGATAAGAGCTATAGTTGGGGGAGGTGATGTTAAATTTCTGGTGGGAAAAAGATAATCTCCTTTCTGGTGTCCTGTGCTGGTTCCAACCCCCGCAACCTTTTCATAGCCTTCTGAAAAATACTAAGGACCCCCTTTGGATTTTGAGATTTACTATAAAGGGTTGCTAGGTATCAGACATTTTTAAATAAGGTGGTTTAGCAATGTAGCCAGTTGGTTGAAGTACTTCTCGTAAAAATGATACAATTTAAAAAAAAAAAAAGGGGGCATCTGTGACCCCTAGAGCCTTGGCACAGACTGCCCCTAGAGAGGTGAGTGTCTGAGTTCCCAGTTGGAGGACCCTGCTCTCTAGGTCCTAGCCCTGGGAGGCACATCCCATGCCCACCCTCCACCCACCAAACACCAGAGACTCTAGAGCAGCCTCCCCTCATGTGTAACCATTCTCCCACTGCATGGGTGACCAATGAAGTCTTGGCCTAGAATGCCCCCTCTGCCTACAACTGAAAGAGCCCCAGAACCATATCAGCACCAACTAGAGTAAGAGACCTGCCTGCACCTGGAAGAAGAATGACCACCTAAACCACAGGTCCCAACTCATCCAAATGGAGGAAGAGGAACCCCCAAAAGCCCAGGCCCCACCCGGACCCACTGGAGGAAAAGCTAGGCAGACAACAGTGTAAGAACACACTCAAGTGTAAGAACACACTCAACAACATAAAGAGCAATATGGCACCACCAGAACCTAGTGGTCCTACAACAGGAAGACCTGAACGTCCTAACCCAGGAGAAGCAGAAGAAATAGACCTTAAATATAACTTTATGAAGATGATAGAAACCCTTAAAGAGGAAAAGAAAAATTTCCTAAAAGAAATGGAGGAAAAGACAAAAACTTGGGTGAAATCAATAAATCTTTTAAAGAAAGCCAAGATTAGACACACCTATCCACAAATCCAGCCTTACAGAAAGTACTAGAACAAACCAACTCCAACCCAAGGAAGTTAGCTGCACACACAAAAACACAGGTAACAGATAATTTCACACCTCACACCAACAAACCACAAAAAAGGGAATCACACAAACACTACCACTGAAAAATAATAGGAATAAAGAATCACAGGTCATTAATATCTCTTAAAGGCAATGGACTCCATTCACCTATAAAAAGACACAGGTAACAGATACAGAAACAGGATCCATCCATCTGCTGCATACAAGAAACACACCTCAACCTCAGAAACAGACATTATCTCAGAGTAAAAGGTTGGGAAAAGATTTTCTAATCAAATGAACCCAAGAAACAAGAAGGTATCTAACAAAATAGACTTCAAACTAAAATCAATCAAAAGAGATAGAGAAGGACACTTCATACTCATCACAGGAAAAATCCATCGAGATGAAGTCTCCATTCTGAACCTTTATGCTCCAAATAAAAAAGTAACATTACTAAAGCTTAAATTCACATCAAACCCCACACACTAATAGTAGGAAATGTCAACACCCCAGTCTCACCAATGGACAGGTCTGCCAGACAGAATCTTAACAGAAATAAGAGAACTAACAGATGCCATGACTCAAATGGACTTCATAGACATCTATAGAACAGTTCATCCAAACACAACATAACATACCTTCTTCTCAACATCTCATGGAACCTTTCCTAAAATTGATCACACACACAGTCACAAAGCAAAACTCAACAGATAACCAAAAAATTGGGGAAAAAAACCCTGTATCTTATTGGATCACCATGGCTTAAGCTAGAATTCGACAACACTAATTGCAGAAAGCCTACAAACTCATGAAAATTGAACAATGCTCAACTGACTCACCCGTGGGTCAAAAAAAAAAAAGAAAGAAATTAAAAACTTCCTAGAATTCAACAAAAATGAAAGCACAACATACCCAAACCTATGGGACACTATGAAAGCAGTGCTAAGAGAAAAGTTTATAGCACTAAGTGTCTACATAAAGAAAGTGGAGGAATCTCACACTAGTGACTTTACAGCACACCTGAAACCTCTAGAGCAAAAAGAAACAGACACACTCAGGAGGAGTAGATGACAGAAAATAATCAAATTGAGGGCTGAAATGAATAAGATAGAAACAAAGAGAACAATACAAAAAAATCAATGGAACAAAGAGCTGGTTCTTCGAGAAAAAAACAAAAGCAAAAACAAGATAGACAAACCCTTATCCAAACTAGCCAGAAGGAAGAGAGAGAATATCCAAATTCACACAATTAGAAATGAAAAGAGGGAGATAACAACACACCCTGGGGAAATAAAAATCATTAGGTCATGCTTTGAAAACCTATACTCCACAAAATTAGAAAAATCTAAAAGAAATGGACAATTTTTTAGATATGTACCACATACCAAAACTAAATCAAGACCCAATAGACAATTTAGATAGACCTATAACTCCTAAGGATATAGAAGCAGTCATCAAAAGTCTCCCAACAAAAAAAGTCCAGGGCCAGATGGTTTCAGTGCTGAAGTCTACCAGAACTTCAAAGAAGAGCTAGTACCTATACTCCTGAAATTGTTTTACACAATAGAAACAGAAGAAATATTACCAAACTTGTTTTTTACCAGACTACAGTTACCCTGATACCCAAATCACACAAAGACTCAACTAAGAAAGAAAATTACAGACCAATCTCCCTCATGAACATTGATGCAAAAATGCTAAATAAAATACTGGCAAACCGAATCCAAGAACACATCAAAAAAATCATCCGCCATAATCAAGTCAGCTTTATTCCAGAGATCAGGAATGGTTCAACATATGAAAATCTGTTAATGTAATCCACCATATAAATAAACTGAAAGAAAAAAAAAACATGATCATCTCACTAGATGCTAATAAAGTCTTTGACAAAATCCAACACCCCTTCAAGATGTCTTGGAGAGTGAGTGACGTAACCCAGACACAGAAAGACAAAAATAGTATGTACTCATAAGTGGATATTAGACATAAAGTAAAGGATAATGAGACTATAAAATCCACAACCCCTGAGAAGCTAGGTAACAAGGAGAACCCTAAGAGAGACATACATGGATCCCCCTGGGATGAAGAATTAGACAAGAACTCCTGAGAAAACTGGGAAGGGGTGAAGGGAGGGCTTAAGGGGAGGAGAAGAACATGAGGGAACAGGGTGGTTGCAATGGGGGAAGGACAGAGAGGGAGAGCAAGGAAAGAGATATCTTAATTCAGGGAGCCATTACAGGGCTAGCGAGAAACATGGCACCAGGGAATTTCTCAGAAATTCATAAAAATGACCCCAACCAAGACCCTAAGCAACAGTGGACAGGGTGCTTGAAATGGCCTTTCTTTGTAATCAGATTGATGACTACCTTAATTGTCATCATAGAACCTTCATCCAGCAACTGATAAAAGCAGATGCAGAGATCCACAGCTAAGCACTGGACCGAGCTTCTGGAAACCAGTTCAAGAGAGGGAGGAGCAATAATATGAGCAAAGGGGTCAAGACCATGATGGTGATGCCCACAGAAACAGCTGACCTGAGCTAGTGAGAGCTCACTGACTCTGGGCTGATATTGAGGGAACCTGCATAGGACCAAATTAGGCCCACTGAATGTAGGTGACAGTTGTGTGGCTTGGGTAGTCAGTGGGGCCAGGATTTATCCCTAGTGCTTGAACTGGCATTTTGGAGCTCATTCTTTTTGGAGGGATACCTTGCTCATCCTATATATGCAGGGAGGAACTTGGTCCTACCTCAGAGTAATGTGTCAGACTTTGTAAAAATAAAAATCATAACCTGGTTTTTAATGCTTGTTTCTTTGCTGCCTTACTGGTGTGACCTTGGGAAAGTTAGTTGACCTTTCTAGCCTTAGTTCTCCACACTTTTCAACCTGATATAGTGTCCTCCCCAGTGATCTCAGCACACAAGCTGAAGGAGAAGGATTGTGGGTTCAGAGCCAGCTTTCACTACATGAAGAGAACCTGCCTCAACCCCACTCCCCCAAGTAATAAATAGGTAAAATATAAACATAGGGATACCTTTTCCTAACATCATGGTGTTAGGTTTGTGACACAGGGTAAGTGTTTGTGTCAAGCACACATCTGCTACACAGTAAGGCTCAGGGCTAATGGTGGTGTTTTCAGATTTCCACATCTGTTTGTATGCTATTACTATTCAATGCTAATATCAGCATGTTCACTGAAGGTTCACTGTCCACCTGGCGCTCTGCCAGGATTTGGAAGTGTAAGGAAGGCTCAGCGATGTCAATTCTGGCCCTAGGGCACTAACCGCCCAAGTTGGAACCTCAGTGACATGAGGTGTGTGGCTTGGGTCTAATCTCTGCCAATCCTATTTTTCGTGTCCTCAGCCAGCTCCTGTATGAGTTCTACACCTGTATCCCCCCGGAGAAGCTGCAGAAGCAGAAGGTACAGTCAATGAACGAGATCGTACAGAGCAACCTCTTCAAAAAGCAAGGTGAGCATGGGGCTCCCTTCTGGGTGGGCCCTCTCTGGGAAGCTGGGGCTGGAAAGCCACTCTGTCAGGCACTAAGGCACTATAGTGCCTCTTTGCTAGCAAGCTTCTTCCTCCATGGGTGTAAAAAGCAGCGAACAGTTTAGATATTAGAATCTGCATTGATTTTTAAGAAAGCTTAAGCCGTATTGCTCATTTTTCTTGAGACAATTTAATGAGTTGAGAAGTCTGGCATTATCCGCCTAGTGCCAGTTTTCCCTGTGTCATCTGTTACTGCTGTCTTTTACTTGGAGGGAGGTGGGCAAAGTCTCTTTAAATAGAAAGAACCTTTAGCTGAGCAGTTCTCCAGATCTTGAGTGTGTCAGAATAAACTGGAGAGCTTGTTGAAATGCAAATTTCTGGGCCCATCTCCGTGAGCCTGATTAAGTAGGAATTAGCAGCATTTTTCAGCTTTTAGAAGAAGTGCAAATTATTCTTGAATAGGTAAGGCATCTACAGGATCAAATCTGAAGCATGAAAGGTGTCACATAAAAAAAAAAAAAGGGTCCTTCAGACCCTGGACAGTTCCTTCTTGGAGGGGGTGCTGTAGCTTCCAGCTTCTTGTATTTGCTCCTGGGATGGAGAATGGAATCCATTTGCACACACACACACACTCTCTCCCCTTTACTATATCTCTCAAATGACTGTGTCTCATGTAACTGTCCTTTGCCTTTTTCTTTAATGATAATTTGAGGAGATGGAGGAAGAAGAGACGATTTAGGCAAAGTTGCGGTCATTGATTCTGTTCCACCATGTTATCTAACAGGCACTGTGAAGGGAAGGGGGCTCCCTTGTTTTGTAGCTGGTGACTCAGGTAGTCCTTCCAGAGAAGAAAGTGTGAGGGTTAGATGCTCACTCTCATCCCCCATGTCTTCTGCAGCAACATTTCTGGGTCACACTAAACCAATCATACATTCTACTTCACATAAATGCTTTGTCTATCCAGAAACCCCGCATTTCTTCTTTCTTCATCCTTCCTTCTGTGAAGAAAAATAACAACAAACAACAAAAACAAAACCTTTAGAGGTCATCATTGTCTTCTGTGCCCCAAGACCAGCACTTTCTGGTTTTTCAAGTCCTCTGTCCACACACTGATATCAGTTCTAAAACTGGAAGCGAACTGTGAAAGAGACAGAGGCCTTTGAATATGAGGGGTCAGATGTTACCCAACTGGAATTTATTCAGGAACCAAAGCTTGAACATTTATGCAAATGATCTTATAATCACAGAACTATTCAGGAACCACTTCATTGTAAACTTGATTTCCTCCCCAGTGTCTGGCTAACAAGGTACGTGCGCAATCGTTCTTCCAACGGCCTGCCTGGAGTTGCGGGAAGGTTAGAAGAAAGCATGTTCCTGTGTGTTGGTCGCTTCCTGACATTTAGATGGATGTATGGCCAGAGTAAAACAAGACACATATCACTTATGCAGTGAAGGGAGATGGGGTCTCATAGTTGTGTCTCATCTGTCACTGGCTTTTCATAACATGGGTGTCTCCCTTTGAAAAGCCAGTGACAGATGAGACATAACTATTTTCAAAGGGAGACATTCATGTTTTGAAAAGTTCCACCTCCATATCCAAATGTGTCGGTTGTCCTTGCTCTGAAGGTTTTGAGATATGCCTAACCCTGCCTTCTTACACCAAGTCTTCCGGCAATGCTTCTCCCTGGATGCATTGGCTAAGTGAACCCTATTAGCAAAGGAAGTCAGGAGGGAAGCTTCGCCTCCCAGGCGTCTCATGTTCTCAAGTTCAAAATGAATCGAGGGTGAATTCATGGGGGCTTCCTGGGGTCCATTGCTCTTTGCTGAGTGTCTTTCTTTCAAGCCCTAAATAAGGTGAGTTTTATTCTCTGCCATTTGAGCTGTAAGGAAATCCCCGTTATTCACGCTGTGGAGTGTCCTACGCCTCGGGGATGTGATTTGCTTTGAGCTTCTCTCATTTGACTGCCAGATGTGCAGACTCGCCTCGAGTATTGTCAGCGGCATTAGCTTGTACCTGCCGTCTGGAGCGTTTGTATGGCCACCAAGCAGAGGAGTTGGAAGGTTTTAGAGCCTTTTGCTGAGATTTGACACATTTTGTTATTGGGTCCTGCGGAGGACTGAGAGATTGCAGGGTAGACAGCGCCGGCTCGTGGGCCACACTTAGACCACAGTTTCATTCTGGCTTACTCACTGTGGGTGCTTTTCTTATCCTTTCTGGTCCCCCGTAAGCTTATCTGTCAATTGGGAATAATAAAAATAATACCTGTCTCAAAACTCGGTCTTGTAAGGAAGGTACTGACATGGGCAAGCCTTTTAAAGGACTCGGTGCAGGGTCAGACCAAGCAGGGTTAGAGTTGTGGGTATCTTTTCTTCTTCTGGCATTATCCCAACTTCTGCCCTGACTTTCTTGCCTCACATCACGTAGCCACATAGTTTGGGACACTTGGGACACTTGGCAGCCGTTCTCTTGGAGATTCACTACAGAGGACTCCGCCCCTTTAAGAACATACATCAATAAGCTTTTTTTTTTTTTTGGTTTTTCGAGATAGGGTTTCTATTGTGGCTTTGGAGCCTGTCCTGGAACTAGCTCTATAGACCAGGCTGGTCTCGAACTCACAGAGATCCGCCTACCTCTGCCTCCTGAGTGCTGGGATTAAAGGCGTGCACCACCATCAATAAGCTTTATCGTGGCATTTTCATACCTAAATATAACATGCTTGGATCATATTCAGATCCCTTACTCCCCTTTATTGTCCCTTAAGATTCCTTTAAAGTACACACATAAGACCCCCCTCTACTGTGTTCTATGGAGAATGAATGAATCTCCATTAGCCTCAATTTACTTGACCTACGTCTTTGAGTAACTCACTTAATTTTAGTGAGCTTTAGGAATTTTAATCTCCTCGTCTGTACATCAGGACTGCTCTTTCAGGTCCTACTGAGCTGTTATATAAACTAGGTAGCATCATAAGGCTTGTCAGTCTGGGCATGAGGAGGGCGGAGTCCCATGCTATGGCCACTGTGCCTGACTGTCTTCCTATTAGTGCTATACTGCAGCAGGAGGACCCAGGATCCTGATTTGCATTTTCTTCTACACAAGTTCAGACTCGCCTGAGGGTGTGAGGGGAAGAGAAGTGATCAGATCCACCTGGACAACTTGCAAGGGTTTGTGGGAAAGCCAGCCATCTGTGCCGTGGAGTGGTGGCTCTGATGGGGCAGAACTAACCTCTCGGGCAGGCTGCCATTGACTCTAAGGCTGGTCATAGGCTCCATCTGGTCAGTGTGAGCTGCCTGAGTATCCACACTGCTACCTTCTCCCAAACAGCAGAGGGAGAGGCAGGGAGCAGATGGGTCAGGTGTTGTAAGCTTCAGTCTCTGGGTCTTCTCACTGGCAACTCCTGGAGAGGCAGAATGGAGAACACAAGACACCTAGTTGTCCACTGTGGAGCAGCTGCCTTTGAGTCCCATCGCTGTCCTTTGCCAAGTGTCTTGAGCTGCCATGTTCTCAAGTCACAATGCACACTGGCTAGGTGACTGTAGGGGTTATAGGGAGAAGTAAGATCATTTGTGCCCAACCTCACAGTCACTTCCTAATCGTCACCCCACTATAGCCTTGGCAAGGCAGAAGGTCTCTCACTTGGCTGTTAAAATGTTCTTACTGAAGTTAGAAACACCTCTTAGCCTCCAGTTTCATGTCAGAAAATTGTGGCTGGGACTCATAAGAGGGTTTGGTCTTAAACACCCTTATCTCTGGGTGCTGGCCGGATTTGCTTACTTGCTGTGTTGTTTAGAATGAACAGCCTTTCTGAGCTTCAGTTTCTTTAGAGACAAAATGGTGTGTGAGTGTGTGTGCGCACACACACACACACACACACATACACACACCCCAAGACGGGATGGCTGCTTATTAAAAAGTATCTGATGTGTCTTTTGTATGATTGCAATAACCCTAGCATAATAACAGTACCAACAACAATCTACTGGAGAGTCGTAGCAAGGGAACACCAGCTATGGAGGTGGAGAGATGACGCAGCACTCAAGAGTGCTTACTGCTCTTCCAGAGGACCCAGGTTTGGCTCCCAGCACCCATGTCAGGTGGCTCACCACCACCTATAACTCCAGCTCCAGGGGGCCCCAAAGGTGCCTACACACATATGCTACACGTAAGTCTACTGTTTACATACCATACACACACACACACACACACACACACACACACACACACACACACACCACACACATCTGTGCTTTAAAAGTCAGTTAAGCATCAGGTACTGCTTAGAACAGGAATTTTATATCATATTCTTATAACTTTATTTATGCATTATCATCCTTGACTTACATTTGGGTTATCTGAAGCCTAGAAAATTGGGACATTTATATGACAATGAGACCAAAGGATATATTACCTGTTGGTATTTTAGGGTTTTGAGCAATGTGATTCTGGGATCACAGTCTCTCCCCAAATCCCAGTGGGTTGAACATTGTGAAGTTCTATCTCTCTGATGAAGGCCATAAGCCTTTTGTCCCCATGAAAGTTAAGTCAGTTGGTACCTGATACACCATATGTAGCAGGAAGGTGGCAGAAGGACAGGAAGAATGACAAGGAACCATCTTAGCCTACACTGACACTTGCCTATTCCACCCACAGTGTGCTGGCTAAAGCCACGTTGTCTACCTCATTGAAGGGACTGTGGGGTGGGAAGGACATGCAAGGAGACTGCCTCTGCCTTCTACCACTACTAAGTTTTAGAACTGGATTCAGAACACACATCATTTGAAAATCAAAATCCATCTTCTTTTCCTACTTGAACATGTTTTGTTTTTATGTTTATTTTTGTGAAATGTGCTTCCCTTCCACTTGAAACCATGTCTTAGCAGTCACCCTGAAGGACATCTTTCACTGCTCCCTGGCCACCCCTGGTCCAAATGTTGCCTTTCACACTCTGATAGATGTGGGTGGGGGGTGGGCATGAGTCTGTAGCTCATCTGCTGCAGACAGTCTGAGTAGCATGCTGGTATCAGGCTTTAGCCAAGGGGAAAATGTATATGTGTATGGGGGGGGGGGATTCCACCCCACACCTAGCCAGACTCTAGCCATATGGCAGGCCTCCTTTCCCATCTGCCCTACACATACTTACATACTTCTGCTCTTTGTGTTCTGCCTGGAGCTCTCTAGCCTTCCTATCCCCTCCTGTCCTGGCGGAACAGTCACCATCCCTTCTCCAGCACGTTACCCTAATGGCTCATGTAATTCAGTTTGGTGCCGTGCAACACTTATTTCTATCCCTGCTGTAGGTCAGGTGTAGGACTGTCCTGGGGGTACAACCATCCCAACTCTGCACACCGTGTCCTCATGCCCCATGTGCACAGAAGACAAAACCACTTGCTTTAACTTCTATGGTTTTCATCTTCCTTTGGTCTCTACTTTATATGGTGGCAACTTAAAATCACAATTAGAGATGCCTTATGGCTCTAGGTTTAGCAAAGCAGCTCATTCCGTCTCTCCCAAATGACATCTTAGCCCATGTCACAGATACTCACTTAGGACAGAGATGAAAGACTGCCTTTGTCATTTCCTTTAAAAATTATTTAAAACAGCTTCCTCCACCTAGGGATTTTGTTGAAGAAGGGAATTTAGATACACATGTCTGTGGCATGTCGCCCTGCCAGATAAAACAGCAGCTGACTTGTCCCCCCGCCCCCCATTTTGTTCGCTTCCCTAGTTCTTTTCCTGGGACTCTACAGGTGGACCAGAATTGAAGGGAAGCAGGAC
Organism: Microtus oregoni; assembly: GCF_018167655.1. Lineage (NCBI taxonomy): Eukaryota > Metazoa > Chordata > Mammalia > Rodentia > Cricetidae > Microtus > Microtus oregoni. The sequence goes on from NW_024543086.1 coordinate 13,710,881, forward strand.
AGCAGAGATTTAAATATGTTCAGAAGTACACTGTGGCTTCACAAAGAGAGCGAAACAAGGTGTTTGATCTCTGAGAGAGATTCTCCACAGCTTAGATACAGCCAAGAGCCTGCTCTAAATGGCGGCATCCAAACATGCAAGTTCTAAAATTCTTTGGATTTGGGGCGTGCATGATTGTACATGATGTCAGTCCTCACAGGGATCCTGATAGAGGGCATGGGCCTCTGTTCAAGGGAAAACGCAGCTCCAGGAGCCTGAGAGGAGAAGGAAGAGGCAGAGAGATGTAGCTCTGGCCAAGCAGAGCTTGCCTCGTGTAGCAATCAGTCGTTCCTTTTAGCCTTCTTCGTGCAACTCTGTGCTGATGCAATGAAGTTCTGAAGGAGAATCTCTCTTTCTGTGCACTGTCTGCTTAGGGGCTGCTTAGTCACACCAGCTCTTGAATGCTTGCTTGCTCTTGGACATTGCAGAAAAACACAGCATGGCCAATGGTTAGTATACAAAAAAAAAAAAAAAAAAAAAACTAACCCAACAAAAGCAAACAAACAAACAAAAAGGGAAGTAAGTTCCTCACTTGTACTCAGGTACTCAACTGGAAGAGCAGTGGGTTTTTATTCCTTTGACGGTTGCAAGGTTTTATATTATTTTATTGCTTTGTATGGCTATGACCTGCATAGCTTAGAGATTGACATAACTGGGGCAATGTGGAATAAAGAAAGGACAGACACACAAATACGTGCACAGAACAGCTGAGCTCTATTGCTGTGCACTCTGACAGGGACTCACTAGCAGCCCAGAAGCTCAGTGTGTTTACTGTATGCATCTAAAGCAGGAGGTGGGTTTATTGAATAGAGCTTATGGAGGACAGGCTGGCCGATCTTGGCGGTGGTCTCTGTAGGAAATCAGTCTCAGGTTGTAAGCTTCGGTTCACATTTTCTGGACACAGTGTCAGCATCTGCAGATGGACAAGCTGAAGGCTATGGCAATTTCCTAGATCCTGACCCAGAGAAAATATTGTCATTCCTGTTTCTGAGGCTCTGGGTCCTAGATGTGCCCATGTTCATGTAAACAACATATAATTGATGCAGGACTGTATCCAGTACCTCACTACATACTCATTTTGTTATCAGTAATAAACAATTAGCACCCTTCTATCCCTACTCCCAGAAAAACCTAGAGCATTAGTAACTGTTTATCTAAAATCACATCTTCCCTTTTTCTAGTGAGCAGCTAGATTCTTGAATTCATCTTGAATCTTGCTGCTTTCTTAATGCAGTTGTATTGAGTCTGTAGCTATTACTAGTGTTCTGGTCATTTGAACTTTTGAACTATTGGTAGTTGGGAAACTTTTCCATTTAATACTTTAAGATCCATCCATTTCATAGGCTGCTGAAGTTCATTGTTTTGATGACTGGGAAGAGCCGTTGTGTGAAGAAATCAATTTATTCACTCATACATCCATTTTAAGCATTAAACTTTCAACATTTGTTGTTAATTTTTCCCTTGTAAGATTTTCTGGTGTGGATAGCCTTACTCAACTGTTTTCTAAATACTGAAGAATATCTTTGGGGGTAATAATTACCTGAAGACTCTCTTGGTCTTCGGGGATCTGAATATTTCACTTTAGCACACGATGCCAAACTATTAGCGAAGGCAACTACATCAATGTATATTCTCACCAGCAACCCAGGAGACATCCCATGGATCCATATACTCTTCTTCACCTAGTCTTAGCCCATGTCTAGTCTTTGCCAATAAGACGGCCTTCAAATACATTCTCGTTCTCTCGGTGTATGTTCCCCTGGTCACCAGCGCCGTTAGCCATCTTGTCTGATGTTTCTTGGCTACCCGTAACTTGAACGCCTCTTTACAAATCGTGTCCATTTTCTTACCGGGTTCATGGTTGCACTATTAGTTATTTTTCTTTTCGCTGTGATCAAAATACCTAACAAGAAACAACTTCAGTGAGGAGGAGTTTATTCTTGCTATAGTCCGTCATGGTAGGGAAGGCAGGGCCAGGAGGGTGAGGAGGGCTTCGTCACTTTTCTTCTGTAGACAGTGAGGTGAAACCATGGAAACCGAGTGACCCACATCCTCCAGCAGACCCATATTCCCTACCTTTAAAAGTTCCAATCATCTTCCAAAATAGGACCACCAACTGGGGACCAAGAATTTAAACACATGCACCTATGGTGAGCATTTCGCATACACAGTTAAGACTTGTATTTCTATTTCTCACACTCTTGTTTTCCTGGCTTAAAAAATATCTGATTTCTAATGATTCTCTTCATTTTAAGGAACAGTTTTGGAAAAAGAAATTAATACTTCATCAATCATTTTTAATAGTCAAATCTCTTATTTCAGGCTTTAGAAATTTGCTCTCAATCACAAAGTCGAAAATATATTTGTATATATTTTTGTTAAGAGTTTTATAAAGTCAGGCAGTGGTGGTACACACCTTTAATCCCAGCACTTGGGAGGCAGAAGAAGGTGGATCTCTGTGGGTTTGAGGCCAGCCTGGCCTACAAAGTGAGTTCTAGGACAGCCAGGGCTACACAGAGAAACTTTGTCTTGAAAAGCAAAATAACAACAGCAAAACCCAACCAAACAAACAAACAAACAAAAACACTGCAAAAAAACCAAAAAAGGAAAATAAGCTTATAGTTTTATTTGTGATATATAGGTTGCTAGCCCCTCTGTGAGTTTCTACTTTTTGTATAATCTCACAAACAAATCTGATTCTTTTTTTTCTGCTTGTACACTCATGTTTCTCCTTTTTGTTAGACTATTCTTTTCCATGTTTAAGCTGTTTTATATTTTTGGGCCATTGTTGTACTTGAGGACTGAGATCAGGGTTTCCCACAGCCTGGACACAATCCCTTGTCCATAGTATGTTAGCTGCCTGTGTCCTTGGCATTGTGATTGATTAGACAGTGAAGGGTCAGAAAGGTCAAGAAATAGGGGCAGTCTTTTCTCACCAAGGCATCTCCATATTAGGCTCTGGAGTGATATGAGCATCATGGGAATTACGTACCAAGACATAACACTTAACCTTCTGTAGGTTTAGACTTGCTTAGTTATGAGAGAAATAATTTTCCTTATGCCAAAAACTTGCTGGGGTCCATAGGGTCAGCTTCATAGAGTTTCTTTGCGCATCTCACAAAGACAACATTGAACTGGGAGTAGGGAAACCTCTGTTGTGGTAGCAGCAATTTTATCCACGTCAGCAGCTGAGATTTACAGAGTGCTTCAGGCAGCGGCATAGTGCACCACAGTCATGTGTATCAGCCCACTTAATAAGCTCTTGTGTGAGCTTCAGCGGGTCACGTGACCCATTACATGATGAGCTTGAACAAGGTCTTCTGGAATCCTTCCAACAATGAAAATCTATCATTCCTGTCTCGAAAAACCACAAAAAAAAAAGAAAGAAAATCTATCTAAAATATCATCCTGCAACTCACAATAATAGCCCCAAATCTCTTTTCACCATGGAAGGCACAGAATTGGACCATTTCATGGAAGTTGCTTTGGATGAAGCGAGATTATGTAATGTCTTTAGTTCGCCTAGCCCATCCTCTCAGAAGCCTGGGGAAGTTCAAAGGATTTAAGTATTAGAGCCAATTTTGTTTCTTCAAGAAAGTGTCCTTGAGTTTTGAGGAGTTAAGCTTCTCATCAGGACATTTAGAGGCATCAAAGATCTTCAAATAGGGAGGCCATTCAGCGTCTGCGGTGCTGTGTTAAAGAACCACATCCAGCTGCAGGCGCCCAGTCCCTCTGTGGACCTGAGAACTCTCCCTCCCATCTTTTCTTCCCATTTGTGACTGATTGCAACAAGTCCCAGGGAAAAGCCTTCAGATCCCAAATCAGAGAGGAAAGTGGTTTAATAGGCTGTAGAACAAATCTAGGAGACATTTTAAAAAGTGTCTTTTGGGGAAAAGGCTGGGGCTGAAGTTAAAAAAACATATTGAAGTTAAATCAAAGACAAAAAAAAAATCCCTCTTGAACTTACATAAATGCTTAGAATGGCCTGTTCTAATGGCACCGCAAAGTGCAATTATCATGGGAAAGAAAATATCCCAGGTCGTTTCTGTAATGGCACTTCATGCCAGTTCTTCCACAAATGTCGGACCCTTATGTCTTTCTACCCGTGTCACGCGGGATTTTTTCTAATGTCGAAGAGATTCTGTTAGTGGGAGTACACGTGATGTGAGAGTTCGCATAAATGCTCAGGAGGTTTTGTGTTTATCCCAGCATCCTGGTTCTAGTTTTCACTGTGGAACTGCGGTCATGAATAGTTTGAATTACAGTGAGTCAGGTGTTTAGAACATTCTGACACTTTCAGGTTGACTGTAAATGTTTGATTTTCGCTATTTTTATCTCTGATATTTTCCTAAATAGACGATTCCTTTAGACTACAGTATGACTGAATTGAAATCCGGCTACTGATTCATTTCGGTTGAAGCAATATTTATTTAAAAATCTGAATTTTTTTTTTATTTGGAGAACATTCAAACATAATAGAAACACAGTGAGAAATGATTTCATGGCTACCATTTTTTTTAACCGTTATTTTATTGTTTACTCTATGGGAAGCTTTCTCCACCATATCCCTCTCACAGCCTCTGCGTGCACACAGTGTGTGCTCTTCTCTTCATTGTACAGGTGAAGAAGTGGAGGCTTGGAGAGCTTTAGACAAGAGCCCACTGTCACATGTCAACCAGGCAGGAATCTGCCTGCTCCCTGGTACGTCTTCCAAACCTCCATGTTGTATGGCATGTGCACAAAGAATTCCTGCCCCAGGAAACTTACAATGCAGGAGAAAAGACAGGCCTTAAAGTCTTTTTAGACTAGTGCACACCTGGGCCTGTTAAGCAATACAGACGCGGAAGAGGACAGGGTCCTGGGTTGCTCATCAAATAGATTCTTCCAAACTCTCAAGGTCCTAACACGCTTTCCACCCACCTATCCAATTGGTGGGAAGTTTTAGCACAGAGAGGAATGATTATGTTGTCGCTTTTCATTTTCCTTGAAAACACTGTCCCGTTTGGCCTCCCTGTGGTCCTTTCTGGAGTGTCACAAAGGTCAGTATACAGAGGGATATTTCTCTAAAGGGACAAGAGTGGAAATGATCAATGATGTTCAGCTAGGGGCGAGGGATGGGGAAAGGGGAGAACCCGGGGTGAGAAGGCAGGGGCCAGCTAGTGCCCTTGGCTTGTTGCCTTGTGTAACACATTTTTGGAGAGTAGTTCCATGTGAATTTTTGGTGAAATCTGTGAAATCTGCTGATTTGCTTTTAAATGCTATAGACTGAGCAAGCCCCACATACCAATTCATGACGTCAGGTGCATCTGTGAATTTGTAATTCAGTGTTTATACGGTTTTGACAAGTGTGTAGAATTTTTTACAAGTCTATTATGGATTAGTTTTGAATATTGTTTTTATAGAGTATGTTTATCCTAGACAAACGACTATGAGCAGAATTCAGTGAGAACAGGTTTTTGCAATGTTGGGCACAGGTTTGCAGAGGAGGCAGGGTATCACTCAGACCTAAAGAGACATGAATAGTGTGACATGGGTGCTATCTGGACAACAGTCTGTGAGGACCCGGGGGGGGGGGGAGGTCAAAACTGCAGACAGCCTCCTCTCAAATCTCAGGGGACTTAAGGGTCCATTCTTGCCTGATAGAGGCCCTTAGAACTGGGGCTCAGATTACAGGCAGGCTGACAGGGCTCTCTGGATATGCTCTCTTGAGCTGGAAAAAAGACAATTGATAGTCAGTAGTGTTATGACCCAAACACTGTGAGCTCTATAGAGAATATTTCAAGATGTAGTAATGTACCTATGATGTCATGGGTTCTAACTAACCTGTGTTGCCATGGTTTATAGCTAACCTTTGCATATCACCTGTCTCAGTTTGCCTTGTAGATTTTTTGTGAGCAGGGCACAGTTTGACCAGGTTTGTCAAGTTGGGAACTATTGAGAACATGGTCCCATTATATTTTCAGGAACTTCATATCAGTGATCCATAATTAATCTCATATTCTGTTATGTATAGACACATAGATTCATTCTGCCGAAACTTAACTGACATTCCTACCTTCAATAAATAAGTCATCATCCTCTTTGCTCATGGGTCTTAATGTTGGTCATGAATGCCACCCAGATTGCTCAAGAATATTTACAGTTTTGATTCTTCCTCATTTCACCTCATCAGAAATGTGTACACACACAACACACACCTACAACCCCATCACACCTGTGCATACAGCTGTGTATTGGTGCACAGGTGCACAGATATACACACACCTTAACACAGGCCTTTTTTTTCCTTCACCTCCTCTCAGAAGTACAGCACAAGGCAGACTGAGGTTTTCTTGAGCAGGAACCGGAAGGATCCAATATGGGCAGGACTGGGCACTGAGAGCCCTCAGTAGTCCTGGACAGCCCAGGGAGGTTTGCGATGTGATACCAGTTGGGCTGGAGAGATTGCTGAGTGGAATCAGGCAGTAGAACAAAGAGGGAAGCCAATTACAAAGGCAAACAAGACTCTAATTACAGCTTCAGCTGAAGAGGAGGAAATTATGGAAGGAGAGGATTCCCATTGTCCAGTTAGGTACTGCCCAGCGTCGTTGTTCAGGGCAAAGGCCTGTGTCAGGGCCTGACATCGCCACCCTTGCTATGACCCTTTATCTCTAGCAGCGTCTGGCTCCCATCTATCAGACGTAGATGCAGTGTGGTTTCCTTGCCGCTCTGTTGTGCAGTATTTCCCACGTGAGGCAGAGTCTGGCATTTAGTCCTGAGCCCATAGGTGGCGTGTAATCACCCTGGTTGGTAACAACTGTTTCCAGCCCTGCTGGACTGTGTCACAGAAGGTGGGGCTGGAAGTCAGAGGTGCTGTGTTCTTCCATGGCCATTTCTGCATGTTACAATGTAGTAGTTATCTCCCAATCTCAAGTGAAAAACTTAAATCAGGGATGCCTCCGCCCACTTTCACCCCAAGGTATGTGGAATGAGCTGACCGCCCAGAGGTCATGAGCGGCCATGTGAACAACACACAGCCTGAGTCTCGAAGTAAGTCCTCTCGGATGGTGGCATCCTGACTCCTTAGTTCCTCTTTATCCGGTGCCTCCTAACCTGTCACAGTACACAGTGCTGAAACCACACGGCTTCATCTGTGAGAATCCTCACACGGTCCCTGTGTCTTCAGGGCTGTATTGTCTTGAGAAAGCTGCTGAAGTTGAAGCTTAGGAAGCAGGATGCAAATGCAGGTCCCCCCTCCCCTGTCCACACAACACCTGATTGTCCCTGAGTCACCAGCATTTGCCACGGCAGCTGGAAATACATTTGTACTTGTGAAAATTTATAGTCTATGTTCAAGGCATTTGGAGGTCTAGGATGTTGAGGAGGCTCAGCCATATGCCCCTGTTGTATGCTTCCTGTTTCAGACATCCATCCCATTTCTTCAAAATTAAAGGCATGGAGGTTAAGAAGGGGGCCATCAGACTTTAGGGGAAATGTCTGACACCCAAGCTTTGCCTAACTTTCACAGAAAAATAAGACCAACAAACACAATTCTACCTACCTGTTTGAGTTGTTCTGTTAGTGGAGAGAGAGGATGACGGGGGGGGGGGGGCAGGGAGAATATTGAAGAGGTTAATACATAGGCTTTATCAGTCTATGAAGTGGAAGGGTTCCACAGCCTGCCGATGGAAGAGCCAAGTCAACAGTTTAGGGGACTCTGAAGCAGCTTCACCCTGATGCACACAGCAATCTGGCTGCTCCCAGCAGCTGGTTGAAAGCTCTTGCCACTCCAAGAAAACCTCAAGCAAAATAAAGGTCTTAAGTCTAAACCAACACGTGACATAGTGTTTCCTGGGCCTGGCTCACCTGACTTAGCACCGTGTAGAAATGGAGTTGGTTCTGATGGAAACTTGGAGTTGGGGAGGTTCTGTGCATGAAGCGGGAGATGCAAGGGGTACTTGGCACTTTCTCTTCAGTTTTGCTATGAACCGAAAACTTCTTTTTAAAATATCTACTATAAATTAAACCTTTAGAGAACACACAGCCCCATCTGGTTCACCAGCCTCTTCTTCTTCGGTTTCTTCTCTCTCTCTCTCTCTCTCTCTCTCTCTCTCTCTCTCTCTCTGTGTGTGTGTCTCTGTCTCTCTCTGTGTGTGTGTCTGTCTTTCTGTCTCTCTCTCTCTCTCTCTCTCTCTCTCTCTCTCTCTCTCTCTCTCACACACACACACACTCGCATGAATGTATGCATACACACACACACACACACACACGCACCCTGGCTCTAAGGACATTGTAGTACATTAGGGAAGTGGTGGGGACTTTGTTGTCACTGCCTGTGACAGCTGGAGCCAGTGTCTGGATGGAGTCCAGCATGACTGGCTTTGGGCTAGCATGTCCAGCAGAGGGTGGTATTGAATGGGCTGGATCCCCATGGTCTTCAGGTTTCCTGCTGCTCTGGCTATCAGCTGTATGTCTTTCTTACGCCTTTCTCCTTCGTGTCTCTCATTTACTCTGTCGTTTCCCCCAGCCTCACATCATCTCATGCAGCCCCTTCTATAAGCTTGCTGCCTCCAGTCACCTCCCACAGATCTACCTGACCCCTGCTCTCATCCTAACTCAAAACCCCTGGTACCTACTTCAGTCCTCAGCCAGGTCTCAGCAGGGCTCTCTGCTGCCCTGGCTCTGCGGCTCTAGGCTGTGGGGGCAGATCAGGTGACTTACTGTAGTCCCCACAGAGAGAATGTGGGCTGGAGCGATTTATCTCATTATGGCTTACCTCCTAGAGAGTGCTCCCAGCAATTTTCTTTCTGGGTCATCTAAGAAGGGACACCTAGCCAAGGTGAGCATATGTTTTTTTTTTCTTTCTCTCAGATGCAGCACGGGCTAATCTCATTTGAATATGCATAGTTTCCCTAAATGCAGCTTTGGCCTTGATTCTTTTGGATCTAGGGACCCTACTGCCTTATTCTCATCAAGCTTGGACCCGGTTTGCCTGAGAATTGCCTCATCTTTCTAGCTAGTGATGCTCCTGTTACCTAGAAGAGATCTGTCAACTGCAATGAGTTTTAGTCACAAGCCTTCAAAAAAAAAAAAAAAAAAAAGAATGAGTATCTGTGTGTCTAGCTGTGTGGACCTGTTCCATGTGGGTTGCTCTCGTGGATGTGACTATGCCCTCCTCTGGTGAGATTGGTGAGGATGCTATAAGTTGGTAGGAAAATCAGCCAGTTTTCCCCCTGTGGTGAGTTAAGAGAATTTGGTACCTATTACAGTACCTCCAAACCCCCACCCACACCAGGCTAGGAGCAGCAAGAACGGGCATCTTCTGGATCTAGGGATCGCTCACACTGTATATGCTCATGTAGCCCTGAGTGAGTGCCTTCCACTCGAGTGCCTGCCCTTCTCTGTGTGTCCAATTACTGGCACCAAGTAAGTGATCGGGAAAGGGGTGGCTGTCTTAACTGGAGGGGATTTCTCTCAGAGGAAATGCGCTATCGAAGATTTAAAAGATTTAAACTCCATTTCAAGAAGGTTCCTGGTAAGTAGCATGACTTCGGACAAGCCACTTTTCTGGGCTCCGTTCCCTTTGTGTGTGAACAGAGTTGGATCTCTAAGGTCCTGTCAGCAGATCAACACAGAAAGGCGGCAGCTTCGTGTACTATGCAAACTGCTTGAGAAGCGTTGTCATTTCAGGGCTTTGAGGGTACTGGTGTCGGCCCGACGTGAGAGATACCAAAGGAGTGTGTTTAGATGTGCTGTAGGGCTTCACAGCCTTAATATGTGAGTCTGTGCTGTGCTGGGGAGGAAGGTCCAGCAGGCAGTGACCTACATGGGGCCTTGTTTGGAACTTGGCATCCTCCAGCTGCCAGCCCTTCTAGAGAGGAGATAGCCGCCAGGACAACATTGTCCTTTACAGAAGGACATTACTTCCATACAAATGCCTGTGTAGGTCTTGAAAAGGTGTCCTCTGTCAGGTTCACCCTTCCTGTGACCAAATTTGCCAGGACCTGTGTGAACAGCAGAATGCTTTGTTGAGTTTGGTTCTCTTGTGTGGATTCTGGGCTTCATCTCTGACTACGTTGGCAGGTTTACAATCAGTTACAATCCAGGTACCAGGAGGTTCATCACAGCACTGTGCTGTCTGTTAAAGGCCTGGGCAGAGACATCAAATAGGCCCTGGTTATTGCTCAGGAAAATTTGTTGTATTTCATGGGGACTCAGTGGTGGGATCTGTGTGTGCACGGTAGAGTAGCTTGTGTTGCTCTTCAGTGGGAAGAAGAGAAAGGAATTCCCTGAAGTCAAGATTTTCAGCTCTCTCTCTTCTGGTTTTCTATGAGATTATAGTCACATCCACCAAGACACGCCCAGGGATTGGAGGCAAACAGGAGAAATGGCTGTTCCCCTGCTCCTGTTCCAAGAAGGAAGTCAGGGGCGACACTGAGGCCGCTTTCTCGCAGCAAAGTTCCTCTTTAGGTCTACACCTGGCTACCTGCCCCTTTCTTCCTCTTTCGCCATCCTGGAGGTCCACACTGGATGATTCTCAGCAGTGCCCTTGTATTTGATCTTGGCAGATGGAATACCTATGCCTTCAGAACTACTGTGTGGATGCGATCTCTATATCTTTGTTTCTGTGCCTTGGGGTCAGAAGCATGTCCTGCACTTTGACAAGAGGAGCAGTTACCTCGTGGGAGAAGTCACTCACTGAGCATCCATGTGCAGCTCCAGCCCTGCTGACTTTAGTTTTGTCCTCCCTGCTCTTGCCCAGTGAAAATGGCCACTAATGGTCCAGCCCAGCCAGATTATACAGCCCTGAATTTAACCTCACCTTAAGTATTTGTCATCACCTTAAAACAGCTGTCTGTCATATCAAAGTCCCCACAGGACAGATCCTAAGAGGAAAGGTGACTTCTAGAATGGGTCTTATGATCTGTGCTTTGTCTATTGACCACGTTATAGAAACAAAGCATCAGGCGGGCACACAAAGAACAACAATATAATGATGCCACACAGGGGCAAATGATCTGTGGTTGGTAGAGGTCTAAGCAAAGCGCCCTGAGGATCCAGAGGAACCAAAGGATTTTAAAGTCACAGTGTTGTTAATAACACTTTAACAATTATTTAAGGGGTCGGAGAGAATGCTAGATGGTTAATAATGTTTGCTGCTCTTACTGATGACTGGGCTTCAATTCCTAGTCCTTAAGTCAGATGACTCACAACTGCTTGTACTACTCAGCTCCTTTTCTTGGCATCTGTTGACACCTGCCTGTGCCTGTGAGTATTCACACACAGACACACTCATACACATGCATAAAATATAACTTGCAAAAATCATTGGCATTTATTTTGAAAGAACCTTACAGGGGATATCATAGAGCTTTTGAAATGATCATGATTCTGCCCTTATTCAGATATATTTGGGCAACCTTTGACTTTCTTTTTTTTTTTTTTATATTTATTTATTTTGTGTACAATATTCTGCCTGCGTGTATGTGTGCAGGCCAGAAGAGGGCACCAGACTTCATTACAGATGGTTGTGAGCCACCATGTGGTTGCTGGGAATTGAACTCAGGCATAATCTTGAGTTCAATCTCAAATGGGTAAAGAGATCTTCCTTTACTTCCTTGGGTGCCTGGAAGTCCTGCTGCAGAATATTTTGTTTGGTAACTTCTTGAGTTGTAACAAGCATCAGTTACTTTGGAAAAGCCATGTCACTTATATGGTTTTCAGTTTTTAAAAACCTTCAAAATGGAAAGAGCAATGGGGTTAATGTGGCCACGAAATGAAATGACACCAAGTACAGTTCCTGGATGGTCTGTCGTAAGAGCTCAATAAAGGGGAACTTCAAATTGGTATGATCATTAGTGCCATCTTAATTATTCATTTACCACTGCTAGGTTCGCTTTTATCATCAAGTCAGAGTTGGAGCCAAAGTAGTATATAAGAAAATAAATAAATAAAACATTGTTTAAAATGAACTTTAAAATATCAAGACAGCAAAACAAAAACTGTGTGGGAGAAGACCTGCCTGTCTAGCAAAAGGACTATGACAATAGTTTTCTTATGGGAACCTTGTTAAGTAGGTTGTTGTCTTCGTTGGCAGGGACTCTTTAGGCCAGATACTGTCCGTGTGTTTGCAGATCCGTAACTAATTTAAACCACTGCCTTTTGTTTACTGTTTTCCCTCTTACTACTACATCGCTTTTGTCATAGGAAGAGGGAGATAAAATTGACCATTTGATCTCCATACGCCCTGCCATAGGTTGCTGTTTGACCCTAGCAGGTGCTAAGGGGTCTCTGTCATACCTATTTGAAGCAGCACCCCGACTTCTGATGTTCAGGGACACATCAGAATACACCTAGAAAGTCAGCTTCTGTTGTATGTAGACTGAAGTCAATCTCATTGATCTTTTTTTCAACACTGCAGCCTTAAGCAGCTTCAAGAGCTTTTTTTTTTCTTTTCTGTTTTTTTTAAATTTTGCCCCCAGGTTGCTGATCTTTTCAAAAGCTGCGCTATTTCTTCCCAGTCAGTCTGTGAGATAAGAGGGTAAATTGCAATTAACGGCCACACACTGAGGTGTTGGGGAGAGATTATGGAAGACATTTGCATATTCCACACAACACACTGCGGGTATAGTTGAAGATCTCCTTGGAGAGACCAGAGCTGCCCAAGGTCACAGCGTGAGTCAGTGGCAGAGTGGGGACTAGAGACCAGGAAGGACAAAAAATGCTTTCTTTCCTTGTGCTAGTGTTTCTTGGGGTATGGATCTGCCCCACGGGTGGGTGGCTTTTCTAGGAGGAAGAGACTGAGGTCAGACTATCCCAGGCCTATGACTGTGGGGAGGGGGTTGGAACAGCACAGATGGCCTCCTCTTCTGGGCTTCAGCACTGCTTCTGTGCACTGCTGGGTCTTTCCCGACTAATCTCCTTGGCTAACAAAGAGGAGGCATTTCTGGCTCACTCTCTTCTGGGACTCTCAGATAACTCTTTTGTCTTCATTGTACTGGCTGTCAGCCTTACTTTCAGTTGCTGCTGACTTTCTGTCTGAGATAGAAAAATGCCCTAAAACACATATGAACAAATTAAAATGAATATATATATATATATATCAAGTAAATATATATATCAAGTAAATATATATACCAAGTAAATAACATGGGTTATAAACTAGAATGGGCAACCAGTGGGTCTCCTATTGGTAAAAGCAATGACCAGCTAAAGCTCTGGAAATGCTTTATTGAACTCTGTCCTCTAGGATGTTCAACACCCTTAGGGGAAGAGGATATAGATGAGTCTCAGGTTTCTTCTTAGTATTGAATAAGTAGCTAGAAAAGCAACTAGTAACCCTACAAAAAAAAATAAAGAACTAGCCATGTACCAAAAAGATCAATTCAAATGTGTTAGTAGTCTCATTATTGACCGCTTATAAAACTGACCAGAGAAGCCAGAGTGTTTGATCAGTAGCCAGTGTCAGGTATTTTTTACCTGTGTCCTGAATCATGAGCCAAACCCTATTGCATATGTGCAGAACAAAATCTAGTTTTATGGTTTTTTTGTTTTGTTTTGTTTTTTTTGGCACTGTTTCTCTGTTTGAAGATTGTATTTTAGTCCTTATTCTCCTCTTTCTGCTCTCCCCCTAAGAAGTTCTCTGATTACCTTATTATTCAATTAGAGGAAGTACATGGAGGAAAGAGATGGCAAGACGCAATTTATCCAGCATTTCCCCACTGTTACTACATTTTAAAGATTAGCATGTAGGGCTAAGTGAGATGGGATATTAAAGCTATTTATCAAAATGGGGCAGAGAACGTTCCACATTTTAAACCTGTAATTTCCCTATATCACATGACCACCCGGACACGATGTCCTAGATTACACGATTTAGGTGATTCCCTCATTATCTTTTGCCGTGAGTCTCCCAGTATCGTTTCATTTGTCTGCTCCTTGAAGCAGGCATTACCTCCCAGCCGTGTGAGCCAGAGCTCTGAAGCCCAGCTCCTGAAGGCCTGAAGTGAACTTGCTTCTCACGTACATCTTCCTGTTCTTGTTCCTGTCCCCTCTCTTTGTGGCCCTCCTCCTACAGGTCAAATGTGTTTCCTGTGGATGGCTCCTCCTCCAGAGAATGTACTCTCCTTTAGAGGAAAGTGGGGGAGATGGAGGGGCAGTCTGTGTCTGGTGACTTAAGGGCAGTTAAAGTCAAATGTTTGAAAAATGGGCCTCTGAATCAGCAGAGGTTTTGCAGAGTGACTGGAAGGACTGCATACTGATAGGTAAAAGTCCTGAGAAACCAAGAAATAATTCTGCCGAGATCCCTGCTAATAAAAAGACCGCACTGCTAAATGCAGGGCCAGCAAGGTTAATTATGATACGTTCTTTTTTAGTACCAAAGATTAACACGATAACTTGCATATGAAAGTTAATTCAGACACACTGGTAATGGAGCAGGCATACAAAATTAATTTCTACAGCACCTCATAAATTTCCACCTCTCCATCTTTGGCTTACACTTTGTCTATGCAAGTGTTGCATGCAAGCCCTGTTGGGCATATTTCAGCCATGGAGTATTTTTGACCCCGGAACAACATGGGGCACCTAAGGTGTTCTCAGTCCTTACACCACTTGCTAGCCCTCCGCTGGATGCTTCCCTGCTGGAAAGCATGTACTTCATCACCTTCGAGGTTCCAGCTTGGCAGGGATCTTGTCGTTAATCATTAATGAGGCTCTGAGGCTGGGTTGAAATGAGAGGAAGGTGGATGGTAGATGGTGGAAGGGCCAGAGGAGAGAGGAGCCGCTCCCTCGCCCAGCGGCAGAGAACTCTTTTGAGAGTTCTCTGTTTAGGTCTATATTCCATTTATTTTTGTTGTGGTTGAATTATTTGTTCTTTCAATGACCAATTTCTTGAGTTTTTTTTTTTTTTTTTTGTATATTTTGGATATCAGACCTCTATCTGATGTGGGGTTGGTGAAGATCTTTTCCCATTCTGTAGGCTTTCATTTTGTCTTATTGACTATGTCCTTTGATTTACAGAAGCTTTTCAGTTTCAAAAGGTCCCATTTATTAATTGTTTCTCTCAGTGTCTGTGCTACTGGGATTATATTTAGGAAGTGGTTCCCTGTGCCAATGTATTCAAGTGTACTTCCCACTTTCTCTTCTATATAAAATTCAGTGTGACTGGCTTTATGTTGAGGTCTTTGATCCATTTGGACTTGAGTTTTGTGCCTGGTGATAGATATGGGCCTATTTTCATTTTTCTACATGTTGATATCCAGTTATGCCAGCACCATTTATTAATTATGCTTTCTTTTTCCATTTGATATTTTTTGATTCTTTATCAAAAATCTGGTGTTCGAAGGTGTGATGGATGGAGCTAGAAAACACCATATTGAGTGAGGTAACCCAAATCCAGAAAGACAATTATCACATGTACTCACTTATAAGTGGTTTTTAAACATAAAGCAAAGAAAACCAGCCTACAAATCACAATCTCAGAGAACCTAGACAACAATGAGAACCCTAAGAGAGACATACATGGATCTAATCTACATGGGGAGTAAAAAAAGACAAGATCTGCTGAGTAAATTGGGATCATGGGGACCTTGGGAGAGGGTTGAAGGGAAGGGAAGAGGTAGGGAGGGGAGCAGAGAAAAAGGTATTGCTCAATAAAATCAATAAAAATCAAAAAACAAACCCATAAAGGTTCAAAATAAGAATAATGAAAGAACTATTTCAAAACACACACATATAAATCCAAATGAATCATTGTGTTTATATATATAAGTTATAATTAATTCATATTATATACAAAGTTAAAAAAGAAAGAAAACCCTGCTCTTCAGCTCCCACCCAACTAGCATTATCTGGAGATATGTCAGTGTGTAAGCCTTGGTCTTGTGTTGGTCTAAGCATCTCAAGTGAAAGCCCCCCTGAGTCCCTGTTGTCAGATGTCCATCCATCTCTATGGTACTTCAAGTGCTGCCTCCCCCTCTCCCTCCCTCTCTCCCTCCTCATTTCCTTGCATCCTCTTCCACCTCTTCATTTCCTCCCTCCTTTCCCTTCTACTTCCTTTCATTTTCATCCTTTATTCACCTCTTCCTTCCCTCTTTGTTCTCCTCATTTCTTCATGGTCACCACCAAGTAAACCCAGGTAGCCATTCTGCTAACTTCCTGCCATGAACTCTTGTTGGTGGGAAGCAGCCACATTCACTGTGCTGTTAACGTAATTGAATGTGATTAAACTGGTATCTAGCCATCAGTCTTAGATGTCTTTAGCCACTGGAGCCTTTGGCGTGCCCATCAGGATATCGTGAAGGTTCTCAAGCTATTTCCATAGCGGCATTTATTCTATTCTCTTCCGTGCTGTTTCTGCCGGCCAGTCAGAGCCCCCCTCTGATTGTCCTTCACTTTCTTTCCTTCTCTCTGCCCATCCCTGAAGACTTGACATCACATTTGCTGCAACCCTGATTACATCTATCCTTGTCACCTGTATCCTGGTCCAGCACTCACTGTAACCCTGACATTTACAGTTGTTGAGTACATCATGGTTTGCTGTAGCAGGTGGAGAGCCAAGGACTAGTGGTCAGTCATGAAACCTCTTTCCTTTGTTTTATAACTTTATTTGATTTTATACCTCTGTTAGAGGAGCTGATGACACAATTGAATGAGTTGCCTGTGTTTGTTTTGCTTTGGTTCTTTTCAGAATGAGCATTGTACTATGTGACGTCAATGGCGGCTAATCACTACCCAACCCAATGCAGAATAATCCCCAATGTTAACTCTCAGGTTTGGTGTGAGGAGTTCTCTTTTCAGACCTCAGTGTCAGAGAAACCTGTGTTTACTGAAAATGAAAAAAGTAAAGTCCTTTTTTGTTCAAAGACCTCAAGAGTTTGGTGGATTCTTTTCCTTGCCCCAAGGAGCGTGACTGGTGCCTGTTTATTGCCCTTCGCTGCTCCCCCTCTGACATCGTCTCTTCGTTTTATTCTTCTTGGACTAAGGTAGCTTATGAAGAAGTACATATAGCTAATAATGAATATATGAACAAGTAATGCCCCAAATAAAATATTAATATCAGTTTCATAGGAGTCCAATCTGAGATTCATCCGCAGGGACTGAACCTAATTGGAAATGCAGTGTGTTTCATTGTGTGTGGTTTTTATACTGTTCCTGTCAATTGACTGCTTCCTTCTTTATTGCACTCGGACCGCCCCGAGGGTGAGGACTGTATATTCTTGTTGCTTTGTGCGGAGAGCTCATTACAAGTGTTGTGAAGTATTTCTCCTCCTTGCTTCCTTCTGTCTCACACTTTCCCTGTTCCTCTCCCATTGCTTTACAGTCCAAGTAGAATCTCTTGGATTCTCTTATTTAAATATTGGGTTTAAGTGTGCGGTTCATTAAATCACTCTTTGCTTTAGGCTCTCTGGGGCAGGATGCAGAGGGACTGTGGCTCTGTTACTCAAATACATTTAAAAAACAAGAAAAGAAAAAGAAAAACAATCAGAGACCCTACCCCTCAGGGGGCTCTGATCTCCACTTTCTTAGTCCACACTTAAAAAAGAGAGGCTGGAGGGCAAACCTTCCCGTTTCCTTTTCTAGTTCTAGGGAGGAAAACGGCGTAGGCTTTACCTTTTGAGGTCTAGCTTGTTTGAAGCCTGCAATGCGTCTCAGGTTTCTTTTATAATAAACAATGGTGGGTTTAAATGTATGGAACTGTGAGTGTAGAGGCACCAGCCACCCTCCTTTGCCAGCTGAGGTAGGGAGGAGGAGAAAGAAGGGAGAGGGAGCCAGAGTGAAAACAATTATCATTTCATTTTGCCAGTGCTTGAATCCAGGCACATTTTCTCATTTAATTCTCTGAAACCAAGAGCCCCTCGGTTAGCCTTAAAATGCAAACAGGAGGCTTTTTTAATGTGTGACTTTTCCCAGAAACGGGATACTAGCACTTCTTTTGATCCAAAACATCACTGTCGGAGTTTGCTCTTTTTGATATTTGTAAGTTTGGCAGTGGCAGTAGCCCAGGGCTCCCATGCGACTTGAGGACTGTCTGTAAGTGGCATTATTACAATAAGTTGCAAAGAGCAATGTAAGAGGCACTCACAGAGAGCTCGCCTGAGCCCTCTACCATCTGTCCCCACACAGAAAAGGACAAGGAAAACACAAGGCACATGTTGCAATCATTCTGATTTACACCCACCTTACAGAGCTCCGTTCTCCGGGTTTTGTATTTTCCCCCTCCATACATAGAAAATGTACTTTGAATGATGCCGATGATCACTCCAGTCCTCTTCATCTCTGTGTGACTAGCCCGGGCATCTGGTGGAGGGCATAATTTAGCTCCAGCTGAAGGCCCAGCACATTCTGCTGTGGACCCGAAACTTCTTAGACTCAGCATCCTATCCCGATGCCTCATTGCACACCAGAGCTGCGCTAGAATGTGGATAGTGTTGCATTTGGGTTATCTCATGAAAGAGGCATTTGAAATTCTATCTATGGGGGAAGAGAAGTATTCTTTCTTCTCTTCCAGCTGGAGAATAGTAAGGCTGACGCACGAACCTAGGGCTTTCAATCCTGACTCCAGAGTTTTTACGCCTTTCTTCATACCTCTGTTTGTAATAAGGTAAAGCCACAAAAGGGTGAGATACTACCAGAAGGAATGACCACAGGAAGTAGTGAAGGCAAAGATGGCATCCATTTCTCTTCCTTCATCCCACAGTCCCCAGATGTGACCTCTTCATTTCCTTAGGGATTACAGAATAAAGAATGCTGTAATATCCCAAGATGAAGCAGGGTTTTGGTCCTGAGAGAGGCGTAGATTCAGACAGACAAGGTCCCCTCTGCCATTAGCAGACACTCACTGTTCACCTCACACTTATTAGGATCCCGCTGCGTGATGGAGGTTGTGTAGTAACTGTGGGAGAACTGGCTCGACTGTGGTCGGATATTTCTCTCCAGCTTCTCAAGTCTGCTGGGGAAAAGGTACCAAAGTATGCAGAAGTCCTAATTGTTGTTCACTAACTGAATGGGATGATCCAGGAAGGCTTGAAGTCCACATTCAACTCACTCCTCCTTTCTCCTAATAGCTCTGTCTCTTATTAGGATATGCCTGTCTCAATGCCCCTGGCCAAGGAAACCCTGTTTGAGTATATTGCTACAGACTACCTTACACAAAGTTACAGAGTTAGAGTTCCTGGTTCGGGAGAGTTTGGGGTTCATGGATGCATGGGTACAGGTGTGTCCAGAGGGAACAGGTTGTGGGAAGGGGAGTTGGGAACTCTGTGCTGTGTGGTACATAGGAGGTGCTTGAGGGAGTGGCTCAAGAATACTTAGCTCTGGAGGAATGTGGGTGCCACTGACTGATTGTTCCAATAATGTCCCAGATGTTTATAAATGGGGCCAAGTTGCACGTATTATTGACTTGGAGCCAAATATGAGAGAGAAATATCAGAGCCCGCTCATGGCATTCAAAGAGCATCCTTCTATCAGGTGACTTTGAGGTGCCGCACACTGCTTCCCCAGTTGTCCAGAATCAGCCGGGACAGAGGTGACTCTGTTCAGATCCAAGGTCTCCTAGCTTGGGAGGTGGATGGGTGAGACAAGGTCTTTTACTGAGCAGGGCTGCTCTCATCCCATGTAGTGCGACAAATGTGATCATTCTGTGCATGAGCAGCATGTCAAGTTGTGGGGTACTCTCAGTCAGCCTGGATTACAAGCTGGTTTTCCTAAAACCATCCTCTTTGGAGCCGTGTAGTTTAATGAACAAGCTTCGAAGAGGGGGCAGGTCAGCAGCTGCAGTGGGGTGGGTCCAACTAAAGGCACAAGGACCTGTTAGAACATGACTGTCCTGACAGCTTTGGGAAGCGTGGTGACAGGCAGGTTCTGCAGCAGCCACTTTGCACCTTCGGGGAGGTGTTTACAGAGGCCTTTCATTACCTGCTGGCTGAAGCAAGAGGCTTCCTGATTAGATCCTAATTTGAGAAGCTCTATAAGGAATCTGTTGCTTGGTACCCAATACTCAAAGATGCTGTTGTTTGCAATGCGTGTACCAGTCTGTCTGCAGGCTGTATTGACCCAGCTTCCAAAACCTAGCCTAAGTCGGTTCATATTTTTTCTGCCCCCATTGCTGTTAAAAACAAGCAAACAAGAAGCTTTACACCGTCTCTCATCTGCACTATTATAGCAAGGATGTGGGAACATTCAGGAGCTGAGAACAGGGACTCCGGAGTGCTGTTTTCTAGGTTTAAATCTGTTTTTCTACTGCTAGCTGTTTAGTTTTAATCAAATTACTTAATGTCTCTGAACCCTGGTCCTTAGAAGAGATATGAGATTCTGTGCTTTAGGAAGAATGGCCAGGAGAAATTGGTGACTCAGTACGCCTCCCTTTCCTCTCTACAGAGCCCCTTCTGTCTACTGCCTTCTTTTCTAGGACCAACCCCAGGTCCCCAGAAAAACACAGACACTAAGCCTTGCTTATTACTTTATACTAATCAAATCCTTACTCTAGCCCAGATGAGCACTGCCCCCTCCCCTCCTCTCCATATTTTTGTCTCATGTTATAACCTCCTCTTTCTACAGTTAGTCTCCAGGCAAATATCTACTATCCAATCTATACTGAGGGCCATGACCTCCTCTTTCCTCTGTTCTCGAATGCTCTGCCCTGAGATCTTTGCGTGCCCTTGCCCATATGACCTTTTCACGTCAGCTCTGGATTCAGTCTCAGACACCTCCTTGACGGTATTTAGGAAATGGTCTTTATACCCAGGTTCTCTCTCGCTCATTGGCCAGATCCTGTATGATAGCCTTGCCAGTCAGAGCCTGCTCCTCGGGCTGCCAACCTGGCAAAAGCCTACTTTAACTTGTGGGCTGGAAACACAGAAAGGGCATTGGGCTGTGCATCCCCTGAGTTTGAATACTCTAGGCCCTCCGTCCCCATGGGCTTACCTTCAGAGAGGTTGCATGAGGTCTGGAGGATTATGCCCTATTCTTCATGTTCCCATGTGTCCCCACTTCCCCCACTCTTGTTCCAGGGTTTGCTGGTACTGCAAACTTTATCTTGGAGCTTGCTCCTGGGGAAGCTGGTCTGGACAAGCCAATCGTTAGTTTCTTCCTTTGTTTATCGCAGCCTGTGGATTAGAACATCTGTGAGAGCAGTGCTTGTCACAATAAGTAGTCATCAACCATGTGTTTCTGTATGTGTATACACAGCACACGGTAAGCAATGTATGGCATACATATTATATACAAAGGACACATATTGCAGGCATATGTGTTATACAACATATAGACTGTCAGAGATTCCAAATGTATCTATAATCAGTGTGACTTGAAGGATACATCGTATCACCTCCTCTTAAAATTTCCTGCAACTGGTGGCTGGGGAGATAGTTCAGAGGGCAAAGTGTCTGGTACACAAGCTTGAGGACTTGAGTTAGAATCCTGAGCACCCATGCAAAACAATGGGGGTGACAGTGCAGGCTTCAGCTCCAGGGCTGTAGGGGGAAGTGTCAGGGGACCCCAGCTACCCAGGCTAGCCGAATTAGAACCTGAATTCCAGCTGGAGAATGATGAAGGCACTTGACATTAACCCGATGAGGGCACTTGTGCCCACACAGGCACATGTGCACCTAACCACACACACACACACACACACACACACACACACACACGGTAGAGAGATGAGGAGGGAGCGGGAGGTTTAAAGAAGGATGGAGAAGTACAAAATTTCAGTGATTTTTGTGTCAAGTCCACCCTTCCTACCATGACTATGCTGCTTTGTTAGAACATCCATTTATTATAGGACTTTTGTTTGTAAAACCCCATTTTATATTAACTATAAAATATATGGGATAGAAGTTTACAAGCCTTGAATGTTAAACATATGTGATCAAAGTCGCAGTTTCTTTGGGAGTGTCAGTGGGTGTCCAGAATAGAGCTGGAGTATCCTGTCTCTTCTGGAAGGTCCACTGCTCCCTAATTAGATCTGCTTCTGCTAAGATTCCTGAAGCCATTTTAGCCATTGCTGAGTGCTATGATCTTTAAATAGTCTCTGTTGTCTGGCTGGGGAGGCATATTTTGACCTGTGAGTTCAAAGTGGGGAGATGTACATCATGGTCAGGACTGGAGAAGGGAGTGACGATGTGGATGTTGTAATTAGATGTGTTCTCTGGGAGTGATCCCTTGAGTTGCTGCTGAAAAATGAGTTGGGGGAGATGTTCGTAGAATCACCCAAGGCTTGTTTGTAACCTGATCTGGAATATAAAGTTTGTGGGTAGTTATTGATTTCCCTCAGTGGGTGGAACGTGTTTGCTTTGTGACACACTGGCTGCAGAAGGGAGGTTGGGGGAACAAATTGCTGACTGTCAGAGTCGTGCTGTGTCTACGAAGTGCCTCCTCCTAGTGTAGCCAATCCAGCCAAGTGGCCTTTCACATCTGCAGATGGTCTGTGAGCCCAAGGGGAAAAGGCAGCTAAGGGAAGCAGAGCCCTGCTTACTGTGCTCAATCCTGAGCAGCAGAGCTGGGATTTTAATCAAGGACTTTCCCAGTGTGCCAAAACACACTGAGGAGGCAGAGCGAGCCTTGACAGCCATAAGCCCTCTAGTTTCCCAAGAGGGTTAAGCTGAGCTGCAATTCGCCTCCCAATCAATAGTAACTTGGCCAAAGTCCAATGAGGTTCACCTTAAAGTCCATGAAATATTGACCAGGATCGAAGAGACGATTAACTAGTGCTGGTGACAAAAGAAAAGCCCGGCTTGGAATGAAATTACAGGTCCACACACCAAGTCAGTCTTACAGAGCTGGGTAACCATGCGGCATGGACAACATACAGCCATGTGCATGTCTAACCCTTTCTCTGAGGTCACCCATCTCTCGACTGTTCCACAGATTCCCCCACACAATAGACTGAAGATGTACCTGAGATCAGAGAGTAGCAAATGTTTCTCCATTGGGGACATGAGGTGCCAGCCTTACCTTCTTAGTTTATGGAAAATTTGTTTGCATTTTCTCTCTCTCTCTCTCTCTCTCTCTCTCTCTCTCTCTCTCTCAACCTTATTTTCCAAAGAGAAGGGTCAGAATTTCTTAGTGTGTGTATTGCGCTATATCCAGAGGCTCCCAATGAAACCCACCCTGTCCTGGAATGAGCACTGTATCCAGAGGCTCCTGATGACACCCACTCTGTCCTGGAGTTGAGTGCACAAACAGTGGCCTTGTGCTGGTGTAGAACTGGTACCTCCCCCAAATCTGGAAGGATGATGATCTGATGAAAAGAAGTTCAGACTGCATGATGATTAGCTTCTGTTGTCCGCATTTGGACCTCAGCTTTGTTCCTGCGGCGATCAGTAAGAATCACATTGTCTATCCAGTTCCAAAGCTAATGGCATAGTGTGATTCCTGGCAAGACAGAAACACGTTGTGTGTGTTCCAGGGACACAGGCAACAGTCCCCCCAGTCAGAATGGAAGCACCAAGAAAGCTGTCCTAGAGGATTTGACCTCTAAGTTCAGACCTAGAAGGTGAGGGTCAGTCAGGCGAAGGGTATTCCTAGCAAAGAAAGCAATGTGCAGAGATCCAGAAGCAAAGGACAGTGATGGGTGAGGTGGAGAGGGAGGTGGAGAAGCAACTGGCGAGGTGGAGAAAGGGTCTCACAAAGGATCTGGGGCTGCACCAAAAGAGTTGTAAGATATCCTGGGAGCAGTTGAATGAATCCGCGGACTTCAGTGACTATACAGTAAGAAGGGAGATAACTTAGGACATATGACCTAGAACATGGAAACAGCTGATTCATGACAGGTTGGATGTTGATACTGAGAAAGGGATAGAACCAAAGATGGTACCCCTGTTTACTTAGTTGACTGTGATGGGGTAACTTCTTCACTCTGAGAAGAAGCCGAAGAGGACAGATTTGAGGGAAGATGTCCCGTGCAGATATGGAATGCTTTCCTCTGGAGCTCAGGCTGTGACTGTGGTCACAGAAGCAATTTTGGCTCAATGCTCTTCTAGGTGGTCTTTCAAAGAGGGTGGAGACTCCCCTTTTCATTCGTTCACTACTGATGTTAGGAACCTATGAACAAAAAGATAACCTTGGGTGATAGCACACTATAAGATACATCCCACTTCAAAAGGGATATGGGGTCAGATAGGTGACACCACCCGCCATAGGCCAAACTTTCTTGAAGAAAAAAAAATGAAAACGGAGCCCAGGAATGCTACATTTTCCTCTGCAGTCACTTGGACAAAAGAAACTTTGGATTAAAATACAGAGAGTTGAGTAACTATGCAGTCTCCTCACTAGCGGTCTGAATTACAATTTGGACTTGACACCTGATGGCAAATCGCCCAGCCTTTGTCAGCATGGGTACCTGAGGCAACCATCTCACATGGGATGTGGGTCTGTGATCCTCATTCTCTCTGCCTACGAAGATTGGTTTAAGGCTTTTGCAAGATCTGTCTTTTAAACCATTTGTGTCTGTTTGCTTGACAATCAAGCATTGATTTAGAAATGCTTCCGGAAGCGTCACCGGCTAATGTGATTTCACAGCTCCAACTACAAACCAGAAAAATTATTTCATCCCCAAAGAAGGGAGCCAGACATTTCTGAGATATCAGAGTTAACAAAAAGACAAATTCTTTTCTGCAAAGCAGGCTGCAGCATTGATGGCTTCCTCCATGAGAATCTTGCCGAGTCTCAGCATCAGCAGCCTCTATCATCCTGGTCTTGCTAATGTGTAAAGCCAGTCCCTTTCAGATGGATGGAGTGATGCTTCTGCAGGGGTCTGATCTACTCTAGTGCAAATGTCCACCTGTCTATCCTTCCTCCTGTCACTTCTGTGACCTTGTATTTTACGTGGTTGTAGAGTTTTGGATGAGGCTTTAACCAAGATTCATTTCAACCGTTTGACTGACCTTTCCCCTCCTTATCCCAGTGTGCAGACAGCCACCCGGTATTTGAACATCACCAGAAATGGAGAGGTTATCACCAGACTTCTTAAGAGAACGTATCACCATAGCTCAAATCCTTAGGTAGGATTTGAAATCCAGGTGCTTCCCATGGAGCTCATTAGTGTTTAAAATCCCTCACCAGGCTCATCGCTTGATTCCAGATCTCTGTAATAGGACCTGATAATATGACATGCTACTAGAATGAATTTTTAAGGCACCTCCCCATCTGTGCTATGGCTGCTCCTAAAAGCACTGTAGGGAGGAGCCAGTTCAGTGTTTCTGTCTTCTTTGTTTTGTCGTCTGCACGCGTCTTCTCTCCTTCGACTTGGGTGCTGATAGTTGGTTGGCTGCAATCACACAGTTCCACTTGAGAACAGTGCCTGCACCTAGGGACTCTTGATGATTGTAGTTGAGTCACTGACTGACTGACTGAATATGTGACTGAGTTAGTTAAACTGTACAAAAGGGTTACTCCCTTATCTGACTTGCCATCTCCTTACTGCAGGTCTGGTTGATGTCATTTTACATTTTTTTTTTTAAGTTTTAAGTCCCCAAAGGTCTAACATATTGGATCCCTAATCTTTGCTCTTTTGGATCCTGGTAACTGAGCTAAGCACCTCGTGGATGCTAAGAACACACTCGACTTAGCACTTCATTCCCAGCTGTAGTCATATTTGAAACTCAAGATAACTGATCACTCTTAATCAGTCCCTTCCACCTTCCTTCAAAGTCTTTGGAGACCTTTGGCCTCAGCAGAATGCATTTTATGTCAGATGTAGGAATCTGGTGTAACAGTGAGGGGCCATGAACACGCCCATTCTTACAGTCCCACCTGGCTCACGACAGTGGCAGCTCTGTGCTCTTTAGCTGCTTCAGCCATTCTGTATGCAGCAGTGACAATGAATCTTCTCAAGGGACATTTTTTGTGACTCTCTTGTTCAGGCAGCTGTAGGGGAGGGAGGCATTCTGCTGCACTGTAGATCTCCTTTGTGAATTTACTTGCAAAATTAGCTTTTGAAGAGAAGGACAGTGCTCATCTTCTGATAGTTTAAAGATGGAAAAACAGTGAGGTCTAAGTGGGTCATGGAGTATCCTGAAGTTGCGGGACTTACCCTGTTCTGGGGAAGGGTTTTCTGCCTGAGATGATCTTACTTGGTTTTCCTGTTACATGTGCCCTAACACCTGTGATTCCCTCTAACAAATCCGAAGTTTCAAAGTTGCAAGTTAATAACGCTTTTTAAAAATACATTTGAAACAAATGTCTAAACAAACAGGGTGTTTCTTCTCTAGATCTGCTAGCAACAAAAACCTTCTTTGAAAAAGTTCTATCTATTTCCGTCTATTTGCATGCAAAATTCAAGAAGTCATTGTTTTTTACTGCTGAGTAGACAGAAATAGAAAACACTATCCTGAGTGAGGTAAGCCAGACCCAAAAAGAGGAACATGGGATGTACTCACTCATATTTAGTTTCTAGCCATAAATAAAGGACATTGAGCCTATAATTCGTGATCCTAGAGAAGCTAAATAAGAAGGTGAACCCAAAGAAAAACATATAGGCATCCTCCTGAATATTAACCTTCATCAGGCGATGAAAGGAGACAGAGACAGAGACCCACATTGGAGCACCAGACTGAAATCTCAAGGTCCAAATCAGGAGCAGAAGGAGAGAGAGCACGAGCAAGGAACTCAGGACCGCAAGGGGTGCACCCACACACTGAGACAATGGGGATGTTCTATCGGGAACTCACCAAGGCCAGCTGGCCTGGGTCTGAAAAAGCATGGGATAAAATCGGACTAGCTGAACATAGCGGACAATGAGGACTACTGAGAACTCAAGAACAATGACAATGGGTTTTTGATCCTACTGCACTTACTGGCTTTGTGGGAGCCTAGGCAGTTTAGATGCTCACCTTACTAGACCTGGATGGAGGTGGGTGGTCCTTGGACTTCCCACACATCAGGGAACCCTGATTGCTCTTTGGGCTGAGGAGGGAGGGGGACTTGATCTGGGGAGGGGGAGGGAAATGGGAGGCGGTGGCAGGGAGGAGGCAGAAATCTTTAATAATTAAATAAATAAATAAAAAATAAAAGCCAAAAAAAGAAAAAGAAAAAGTTCTATCTAAACAAATGTAGTTAAAAGATGACTCATTTCTAGACCCTGGGAAAGCTGCAGAACTAGCCATCAGGGAGGGCAGATCTAGAGTAGTTTTGAGGACGGAACAGAGGCGAGGGTATGTGGCCTCCTCCATGCAGATGACGGCTGTACCCCATGAGGTCTGGAATCTCCATGAATGGTTCAGAGTACAGGCTGTGGCCATCCAGGAGCCATCACTACCTGTCTGTGTACACAAAGCATCAGCAAAATTGGGGAGATAATATTGCTTTTTCTTCCAGTAACCAGGAAGAATAACCCAGTTAACTCTTGCCAAATACTTCAAATGGCGCATTTAAACCTAGAATACTGGAAGTACTCAGTATGAGTTAGTAGTTAGTAACGTCATCTGTTACCTTTATAAATGATCCCTTGAGATGTCTATATCTGTTACCAGCCTATTTAGGGCCCAGTATTCAGCCTTTATTTTAAGGAGTGTGGGCACCTTCCAACAGCTTCTCAGGGTTAGAGCCCTTGATGGGGTATCTTCCCCAGAGTCAATCAAGTGCGTGGCCATAAGGTAGGAGTGCTGATGTGCAGGTGGAAAACAAGACCTGGGCTTGTCCTCTTTCATCTTCTCCTTGATTTAGCTTCTGGCTTTCTTGCTGTTCATTGCCTTGGTTGGACTTTAAGTACATAATGGGAAAGAACCACAGCTCATCCCTGTACCTTTAGAAACCTGGTGCCTCAAAAGAGAAAGGAAACCTTCCACGTCTAGCTGTTGGATTGAATTTAAATGACATTCTGGTGTCTATGATTCATGTCTGAGCTCAAGTGGCATCTGGCTGTGTATGGTTTGAAACAACTTTGGAGCTATTTTTTTTTTCCCTTAAAGGTTTTGCTTAAAGGAAACGTAGAGATAAAATTGTGTAAGACTTTAGAACCCTCCTGAAATGCCCTGAGACAGCATTGTCAGGAAAAAACATCTTCTTTACGAGAATTCTAGTTTATTTTATAAGAAAGCAATGTGCACAGGAGTCAAGGGGAAGGCTGTTCAGTGTAGTGTTTTGTAATTTGAAGAGTGACCAATAGTAGGATTATGCCCAGATGAGGAAACAAATCCATGATTTGAGAATGTTATAGTAGTTAAATAATTAAGATAGTTGCTATATGCAAAAATATAAAAATTGCTCCAGGGAATATTGGTAAGTGAATGGTATCAAGGAACTAAGCAACACATGCAGGCATGCCTCACTTTAAAAAAGCAGATATAGGTAAAAAAAAAAAAAAAAAACCACTGTAGGATTTATTCTGCTTATATATGGAAAGCCATACGCAAAAATAATGAGGAATACTGAGAATTCAAGAACAATTGCAGTGGGTTTTTGATCCTACTGCACGTACTGGCTTTGTGGGAGCCTAGGCAGTTTGGATGCTCACCTTACGAGACCTGGATAGAGGTGGGCAGTCCTTGGGCTTCCCACAGGTCAGGGAACCCTGATTGCTCTTCGAGCAGATGAGGGGGGGACTTGACCGGGGGAGGGAAATGGGAAGCGGTTGCGGGGACGAGGCAGAAATCCTTAATAAATAAATAAATTTAAATATAAAAAATAAATAAATAAAATGACACAGTAAAAAAAAAGATCATGAGAGTTTATAACCACAACATGATATGAATTAAAGTAAACTCAAGATAAAATTGAGACTAGGAGGATTTATACTGAAGCATTTGAATATATGTATATGATTTACGAATTTAAACACACAAAATAAAACAGCTGTTGATTCTAGGGAATGAGGGACAGGGAAGAAGCCAGAATTGTGAATTACATTCTAAGGAAATCTTAACCTAACCCTTACTACTTAATCCTTTTACAAGGAAAATATATTTGTTAATTATCACCTAATGAAAAAATCATATAAATTGTTATTTAAGTTCTGTAATAATATAACTATAACCTATAAATAGGATATATGTACTGTAAGTTTATAGACAGATTATATTTACTTATAAGTTATTGTAACTTAAAGTTAGATGTTTTCATGAGAAACAATAAAGAACAATGTTTTCTATATGTATACATGCATACATAATGTATATAAAGGAAACTAATACATACTATTATTCATATATATGAAACTAAACAGGAAGCCCACATACTTGTCACTAATTTGCTTCCAGAATGCCGGGACATTCTGCTTCCTGTCATCACCAAAGAGTTGAAGGAGCTGCTGGAGCAGAGGGACGATGGGCAGCAACAGGTCATGGAGAAGAAGTACTGTGTGGAACTGCTCAACAGCATCTTGGAGGTCCTTAGCTGTCAGGATGCGGTGAGTCCTCAGGATGAGGTGGCTGCCCTGGGCTCAGATCTGGGCTCGGCTGATGAAGTTATAAAACATTGATGCTGATGGCGAGCATTTGAAATCTAAAGAGAGAAATCAACGCCTACTCAGCAGGCTGACTGTCCCAGTGACGCATCCCTCATAGCTGTGAATGACGTCGCTGGGATAGACAGCAGTCAGAAGTATACATTTTATTATCCTATGTCCTGGTGGACAGGTTTCCCCCAAGCACGGGCATGAATATCACCAGTCTTCCTAGGTGGTTTGCACTCTCCTGGTCTGTTTTTGTATTCCTAGTTTTCAGGGCTGCCAAGGGGAGCTTCTTCTGCCCATATGGTCAAGAAAGCAAGCTCAGTGACTTTTACCCTGAAGGATTTGGGTTTGGTGTCTCAGAGGACCTCTTATAATGATAGAAATAGTTAGACTCTTCCTGGGGCTGGAGAGATGGCTCAGGGATTAAGAGTGCTGGCTACTTTTCCAGAGGTTCTGAGTTCAGTTCCTAGCAACCACATGGTGGCTCACAATCATCTGGGTTAGGATATGGTGCCCTCTTCTGGCATGCAGAGCATGCATACATAAAATATAAGTAAATTAAATTTTTAAAAAAAGACTCTTCCTGCTTCGGCCAATTTCCCAGGCCCATGCTCCAGAGAAAGGGTGTGGCCTGTGACTATGGAAGGGACAAGCTGAAACTGTGAAGCCAATGTGCATTCGAATGTCATTGCTTAGGGGACAAACTTGGAACCTAAAGGAAATGTCTCAGTGGAGGGCTGGAGGCTTCTGAAGGACAGCCCCTAGAGTTGGAGGAGGCTGCAAGAGGGGAAAGATGCAGGCTGCCAGCCGGAAGAGAGAGAACGTGCACATGCTTTACATAGGCATGTATGGTATATGAGGCCACACCCAAGTGGGCTGGACACTTAAAGGCCTAGGGAGTTCCTTTAGCACCCTAGGAAAAGTCATGCAGGCCGAGGGTGGCACCGAGGCACAACTCACTCTAAGAACTTCAAGAGGGAGGGATGGGTTCTTGCTTGGTTTGGCCTAAGTTTGTGTGGGAAGATCTCACTATGCCTTGCCCTTGTGCCCTTGTGTGGGACTGCACTCAGAAGACTTAGACCCAAACAATCAAGAGGTTGTTCCTGAGTATGCATGCAAAGGTTCCTCCTCAGCACTTTGTTCTCAAAAAAAAAAAAAAAAGAGCTTCCTGGATGAAATCTGTTCTGTGGTAAGCTGTAACTCTAAACCTTCACAAGGGGATGTTTCTATACATCTCAGATCTCATAGCCATGTTTATCAGCCTCCCTAGATGTGATTTCTCTTATGTCTTCCTCCTGTCCTTACCACCCTAATTGGCAGTCTTCTGATTATCCGGTGAAAGCAGAATCTTGCTTCATTTATCCATTCATCCGCCACTCATTCATTTACTCAGAAATACATAAAGTGCACCAAGTGTGTGCTAGGCGTTGGGGATACAGAGCATGAAATGTCTCCTCAAGAATGTCATTACAGAATGTAAATAAGCAACCAGAATATGCAGGCTCAGCACCTGCAATTTAAAATTCCAACTCTGAAATGCCCCCAGGATGAAAGCTTCAAAATACCACGTGTTAAGGACATAGGTAAAAAAAAAAAATTCTAATCTTTGGAAATCTTGTTTCATGCCCAAGTTATTATTATTACCAATTATTTATTATATAATCAACGGCGATCCTTAAATTATAGCCATTTTTGGTTAAAAAGTTCATACTCTGGTTAAGAAAATTGTCTTAAAATGATTTTCATACTATACATCTAAAGTATGTGTGAAAATAAAAAAAATCCTTGCTTAGACATGGGTCCCAAACACAAGCTATTTCATTGAATGTATGGAATAAGCATGTCTTTAAAATCTAAAGACAGCATGTAATGTCATGACTAAACTCTATACATGTGCTGAGGGTACTCGACCTGCCAAGGCTTGACTAAGTGTATGTGTGGGAGCACTAGGGTATGGGGGTGGTCATCGGGGAAGCATTTGCAAGGACAGTGATACTTCAACTGATGTTCAAAGGTTAAAAACAGTTATGACTCTCGCCGTCTGCTGTTTTCTAGGCACTGTGCAATCCATGCAGTCTTATTAATCTGCCCCCAAGTAGTAAGGTTTGTTATTCTATTTCATGAAAAACATTGAGCTTCATAATCAATTAATATTTAAGGCCAGGCAGAGTAATCTAAGCTGAGGTTCATCAGACTATGTGGTCTGTGCAATCATGGACATGAAGACACAAGGGCAGTGCGTTTCCTTCCTTTCCCCATCCTTGTGTCATGGAAAGAGAAGATGGACCAGAGAGCTTGGATACTCAATGGTCCTTCCAGAGATGAGACCAGGCTGACAGTGTTTCTCAGTACATCTGCTGCCAGCTGTCCAGTTGGCACTGGGCTTTATCACTTGGTCTTTATTTATTGTTATTTTTTTTTTTTTTTGGTTTTTTCGAGACAGGGTTTCTCTGTGGTTTTGGAGCCTGTTCTGGAACTAGCTCTTGTAGACCAGGCTGGTCTCGAACTCACAGAGATCTGCCTGCCTCTGCCTCCCGAGTGCTGGGATTTAAGGCGTGCGCCACCACTGCCCGGCTTATTTATTGTTATTTTAAGTAGGTGTATGTGTGGTGGGGGAATGAAATGTCTTACAGTGTTAGGATGTGGGAGCTGGCTCTTCATTTCTTTAGGGATACCTTAGTGGATGTTTCCCTTTTTGTGAATAGCCAACGTGCAATGGTTCTTTACATTTCATTCTGAAAAATGTCATAGATGTCTGGGAATTCACGGTTTGGGGAAACACAACTATGATGGGTGTTCCTAGTCCTCTTATTTCTGATATAGGTAGTGTCCAGTTTATTTGTATGGTAGCTGTTGTGGCTCCATCCACCGCAGGGGAATGGCGCTTCCAGGTCTGCTCTACATATTGTTGTCAGTTTGTAGATTCACGAGCATTGCAGACCCTGCCTCCCTCTTGGGAGAGGAGGCCGCTGTCTCTCCCAGACTCAGGACTTCAGGGGGCCAAAGTAGGAGTCCCTAAGTACCTCCTGGACTCGGGGTGTAGGGGGAGTGGTGTCACTTTCACAGTCTAAGTCCCTTTGGTAATGTGGTCTGACTAGAGACTAGCCCACTGCTCTCTCAGGGTAAGCAGCTGTCTAGTGGATGAGTTATCCAGACATCTTATCACCACTGAGCTGGTGCACGATTCTGATCTGGTGAGCTTCACACCACACAACCAGTTTAAAAAGGTAAAAATGTGTCTCTGCTGACCATCTTCTTCTACGACTCTGTGGTTATGAGCACACTGAGCCCGACCGCCAATCAGAAATCCCAAACGACCTAATTGAAATCTCTCTTGTTCTGGGATTCTCAGGGCCAACTTCACCTGGGGAGTTTTTGAAAGATGACAGTTGCTGATGCCCCAGGCCATGCATTGCGATTCCATTGCTAAGGGACCCTAGGAGGCATTGCAGTGAGGAGTTTCCTAGGTGATGGAGGGCAGACCAAGAGTCATGGTTCTGGTGCAGACGATGGTGTCAGTCTTAAGCTTGCTCTCTGGTGATCTGGAAGAACACTGAAGCGCGGTTTGATCATCAGTTTCAGAGCATGGGATCTGATACCTGATGGCTTGTTTCTCTCGTCTAGTGCCCAGGTGACTTCTACGCTGTCAGGCTGAAGAGCGTACTGGAAAGTGACCATTTTACTGTTCTTCAGTATTTCCTTGAATTAGAGCAGTGGTTCTCAACCTTCCTAGTGCTGCAATCACTTAATACAGTGCCTCATGTTGTGGTGACCCACAACCATAAAAATGTTTTTGTTGCTCCTGCATAACTAGACTTTTTCTTTTTTTTTTAAATTTATTTATTTATTAAGGATTTCTGCCTCGTCCCCACAACCGCTTCCCATTTCCCTCCCCCTCCCCCGGTCAAGTCCCCCCCCCCATCTGCTCGAAGAGCAATCAGGGTTCCCTGACCTGTGGGAAGCCCAAGGACTGCCCACCAATATCCAGGTCTCGTAAGGTGAGCATTCAAACTGCCTAGGCTCCCACAAAGCCAGTACGTGCAGTAGGATCAAAAATCCACTGCAATTGTTCTTGAATTCTCAGTATTCCTCATTGTCCGCTATGTTCAGCTAGTCCGGATTTATCCCATGCTTTTTCAGACCTAGGCCAGCTGGCCTTGGTGAGATCCCAATAGCACATCCCCATTGTCTTAGTGTGTGGGTGCACCCCTCGTGGTCCTGAGTTCCTTGCTCGTGCTCCGTCTCCTTCTGCTCCTGATTTGGACCTTGAGATTTCTGTCCGGTGCTCCCGTGTGGGTCTCTGTCTCTGTCTCCTTTCATCGCCTGATGAAGGTTAATATTCCTGAGGATGCCTATGTGTTTGTCTTTGGATTCACCTTATTTAGCTTCTCTAGGACTTTTTCTATCATTATGAATCGTAATGTAGATATCCAAGAAATGCTCCCTGAAGGGGTCACGACCCATAGGTAGAAAACCACTGACCTAGAGGAGTAGCTAGACTCCTTCCCACTTCTTTACCTCCTTGATTCAAGAGCCCTATCCAATATTCATTTAATAAGCCACAGGATAGAAAACAAAGGCTTCCAACCCATTCATCCCACTCGGGAATTCATTTTGGCAGGGTTAGCAGTGACATGGAGCACACAGAGACCTGACTTTGAAAATCCAGACGTAGAAACAACAGGATTTTATGCAGACACTTTAAAAAACGGAGACTATGACATTTGGAGGAAAGTGGATGCAGCTAGAAACCATGATGTCAAGCAAAATAAGCCAGACGCAGGAAGATGAGTACGTGCACTTTCTCATATGTAGAACCTCGGTGTAAAATTATATATACATATGTATCACTTTATATTTATGCTTATATATGTGCTTATAGGTTACAAAGCTAAAAGGGAGATCGTGATGATGGAGGACAAGATAATAAGGAAGCCGTGGGATAGAGAGGTAGTGGAATGTTTGTAATAGGCTAACAGGTGTGATTAACTGGGGGAGGGAAGGAGATGGAGGTGGGAGGCCATGGCAGGGTGAGGGGGCTGGAAGAGTGAGCAGGAACAACATGCAATAACACACAGGCTTGAAGGGGAGACCTATTATTTTGCATGCTCACATGCAAAGTCAGTTTAAAAGAAGGGAGGGAGGGAACCCAGACCACGGGATATCACGCTTGTTTTGCCCAGGTGCCAACTTCTCAACTCTTGGACTTTGGGGATATATTTAGAATGGCCACCCGGAGCATCCTGAAATTTCCTTCTGCTTATTTAGATCCTCTGTCCTCATAATAGAACAGCCAATTATTACTGATTCTTGGTGGATGTCATGCAGCCATTCCTTACTCCAGCCCAGGCTTAGACAGTGACCACTGCCTGGAACTATTTCTGGGGAGGAAGCGTGTGTAGAAGTGCAGCAGCTAACTTGTTGGATGGGATGCCAAGCTTCCCTTTGGGGCTGCCACCTGTGTTTGGAGGAGGATGTAAAAGGATGCTTATCTTTCCTTGTCACTGTTGGAGTAATTACAGTCCCACCCTTAGCCTGGGTGCCTTGTGACTCAGGACAAGCTGTCTGTCTCAGCCTGGGTAGAGGGTTTTAATTACTATCTATTTAAGCGATAGTGTTAAATTTTCTCACCCAGCTGCCATTCTTGCACCTAACATATCAAAGGGGCTGGCTCAGATGAGGAATGAGCAGCCTTGCTTCTATTTTCATTAATTCCCTTTTCTTTGTCACCGAGCAAGTTGGGCTGTCAGCTCCAGTGACCCCCAAAGTTCACTACCCAGGGACTCATTCTGTACCTTACAGCCTTCTGAGGAATTCATACAATTTCATTTTGTACCAGAACTGGATGGAGTTTTTTTTTTTTCCTCTCCTTTTCCTAAACCAGGGTTTTCATTTTTGCATTCCATTCCATAAGGAGAAAGGAGGGTCACCATGTTATACCTCACATAGCAATCCAGTATAAAGATGAGTTTGTATTCTCAAAATGGAAAAGGAGCTGAGTCATGGAGCTAGGGGTGTCTAGAATCACTGTTTAAGAAAAATGGAAGGTGTCGTAACCTATCCCTTTAATCCCAGCACTGGGCAGACAGAGGCAGAAGGGTCACCTGCAAGTTCAAGCAAGACCCATCCAGAATGCAAACTGAAGTCCTATCTCACAGTATCTTTTAAAGGCATGGGCTTCTTAGTCTGTTGACTGTACCTGGAAGGTGTGAATGCCAGTCCCGTGCAGGGGCAGCATGAGCCTTTGGCATCTCATCAGCTTCAACTCTGGGGGGTAGGGGAAGGTGGATTCTGCAGGTACAGCTTCTATTGCCTGGAGCGTTCTTCCTTCTCTGTAGGGGAGGATCCCACATTCCTGTTAACTTTAGAGATCTTCAGAGTTTTCTCGCTTCATCCCCTCTCACCCCAATCTCCAGGGAGAGTTGAAAACTTGGTTATCTTCAATTCTGCATTTTTCCTGCATGTAATCTGAGATGGTATTCATGTACCAACTCTTGTAGGTTACATTCTTCTTCATCTCTCCCCAGTCATGCTTGGAGCACGTGTGCTCGGGGTGCAAGCCTCACCCTCCCAGTCATCACGGGCCAGTCCCACCCCATGCAACCCTGTTGCTTCAGTCCCAAGTTTCCTAACTTGTCCTATGTTCCCTTTCTCAGTTTCAGTGCCTCTTGGCATCGCTTGGAAGTGGCTCTCTCTCTCTCTCTGTTTAGCTAAATCCTACCTAAGGCTAGTTCTGAAGTCACATAAATGTCATTGTTCATCCATGGGGAACCTTCTCTAATCCTCCTCCTCTCCTCTGCCGTGGTCCTGGGAGCCACGTACCTGCTGTGTTGTATTGTACCCTTGTGTGGTCATATTCTGAGGACTAGCTGTCAGCTGCAGGGTGGGGGTGACCGGAGGTAGAGACCAGCTATGCTTGCCTCTGCTGCTGTCACCTCAACACTGAATGTCTCCCGAGGCTTCCTGGAAGGAAGGTGTGCTATGTGCTGCACAGGCCCACTTAAACAAGAAATGACAGGCCCAGAATCTCCGCAAGGATGCCCTGGTGCTGGAGAACTATTTTCTTTGCTCTCTTTGGAGCTGATTGGCAAAGGGGTCCAAATAATCCAAGTTCCCTCTTGTTTTGTCAAAACTAACTTTTTATTCAATTGATTTTAGAGAACTTAATTGGTTTTTATTAGGGACTTGTGAACCAGACAGTGTCCTTTCCCAGTCTTAGAAGAATCCCAGCTGGGCTTTAATCCCAGCACTGGGGAGGCAAAGGTAGGTGGTTATCTGTGAGTTTGAGGCCAGCCTGATCTACAAGAGCTGGTTCTAGAACAGGCTCCAAAGCAACAAAGAGAAACCCTGTCTGAAAACCAAAACCAAATCAAAAAAAAAAAAAAAAAAAAAAAAGAATCCATCCCACTGGATGTGGCTGAAAGCCAGTTTGTGTACGGTAGCCTGGGCTGCTTTGGAAACAGGAATGATGCAGAATGCTGGTTGTTTAAGCTGGCATTTCCCTAGGTTACCCTTCCCACAAAGGTTAAAACAGGAGTGCGGTGGGAACTTTGATCAGAGCTCACACTTGGCAGAGCCCTTTCCAGTTGGCTGTTCTGACTCTCTTAGCCTTTTCACTGTGGGTTTTCTTTTGGGGTTGGAGGAAGGTCTCTTTAGGGATTATTATCATTATTATTATTACATGCTTAGTATTGTTGACTGTTTGGTTTGCTCTGTTGGGCTCCAGCAGGAACCTGGTTCTGAACAATGGCCCCCTTTACTTCCATCTAATAGTTCTTACATTTTATCCTCATTTTCTACTCCCACTTCTCGGAGAGCCCAGAGCTTGGGGTAACCTGCCTGTAAGAGGGCCAAGAGCGACCACTGCTGCCTCTTGCCATTGCCATCTAATTCCCAGGGATCAATACCACCCTGCCAAAGCAGCAGGGCTTTCCTCTAACCTACCTTCCCTTTGCCAGTATTCAAATTAAAGGCAGAGAGACAAGGCTTGATGAAATTCTTTTGTCTGGGGGACATCCCATAGAGCCCTGCATGGTAGCCAGACTGCCTGGTTGGGAAGCCTAGATCCTATCTCCCCCTCACTCTTCTTCCACTTCCATGGTGTGAAATGTGCCCTCCCCTGGCTATTGTGGTGGCTTTTCTGAAAGGATGACACAGCTCCTCTTTGTGCCTGTCACATGCTGAAATGGGGCCCATGATGCTCTGTATGCTACCGAGGAAGCTAAGCCTCAGAGAACAATGAGTTATCATTCCAACTAAGACTCCAAGAGGAGAATTCTCCTCTCACCCCAAGTTCACAGCCTCTCCCTTTCCCCCACCCCTGCATACTGACATTGCATTCTCTAGCATTCTTGCCCTAGAGGTCAGTGAGCATACTTTGGAGTTTATTCCATGGATTACCTCATGGCTTATTCCACTAATGTTTGGACACTTCTCAACATAAGCAGTAGTTGACCTATGGTGCCACAAGTACCCAGGATAGGGGAGAAATCCTACCTCTGCTTCCTTTTGCCTCTAGAGTCCTGGAAAATCACTAGCAATGCGACCCAGTCCCCAGCAATGTCAGGGTCGCAGTAATGAAAGACCCAGCAATTCCAGGCCTATAACCTGTTCTCCGTGATGTTTTCCTTCTTCCCTAGTGTTCCTTGTTCCTCCTGTGCCCTCTCCTATTGCAGGCAGCTTTGGAAACACACCTGTAGTCCTTTTAAGGCCAGCAAAGGGCTAAGTGGCCTGCTGTGGGAATGACAGACAGGGATCGAGTCCAGAGGAAACTGTAGCCTGATTAGCCGGGAAGTCAAGCTTAGGGCCAGGGCTGGTGATAGTAGTAGATGCTTTGCTCCATCTGGGGCTGGTAAGAGGCTTGCCAAGGAAGCGGCACATGTTGCTTCTGGGTACAGCTTTCAGCACCAGGGCTCAGTCTGTCAGGGGATCCTAGAGGGAAATGTCATGCTGCTTTTTCATGGACTCCTCTGGAGT
Source organism: Microtus oregoni (assembly GCF_018167655.1). Taxonomy (NCBI): domain Eukaryota; kingdom Metazoa; phylum Chordata; class Mammalia; order Rodentia; family Cricetidae; genus Microtus; species Microtus oregoni. The sequence goes on from NW_024543086.1 coordinate 13,749,264, forward strand.
ATTCAATATCCCTGGGGCCTATGAAAACCATTGTACCAATTGTGGTATCTCGGAATTCACTTATACCAATTCCTGGGTGTCAGAGGTTGACTTCTTAGGAATTTTATGAGATAATTGCTAAGTAACTGCCTTGATTAAACATTTATTTAAGTCTATAATTAAGTGGGCCATATTCAAATCAAAAGCAGTAGATACTCACAGCATTCCTAATTGGCTTGTAAGGTTTTATTCTTACCCATGCACTTGAGATTATTTACACCTATTGTGTCTGAGTGGCAGAAATTCAATGGAATGTTTGGTTATTGGGCCTAGAAATCAACCAGGAAGCAAGTATTTAAAGGGAAAAAGAGTAGGTATATATCATGGCTAGTGTTTGAAAATACATTTCCCAGGGAACCAGTTCACAAAAGTTTACTTTCATACCACTGCCAGGGATCTAGCTTTCTAGATTTGCCCCAAACCAGAAAACCCCCAAAGCCAATGGGTGCTGCCTCAGTGCTACCTGTTCTGTCCCCAGTGGCTCTGAATCTGATTGTGTGCTGTGGTCCTCCTAGAATTGGTGAAAAATATTGTCTTCTGAGATTGTATTGATCTGAAGACAAACTGAACAACCAACCTTAGGCCATGGAGGGGGGGATATTGCTCATTTCCTGTGACAATCCTATTGATCAGTGATGGCTTCTTCCCTATGGGTTCTGAGGGTTTTGAAGTCTTGTGTAGGTCACCAAAAAAAAAAAAAAAAAAAGGAAAGAAATAAAAAGAGCCTAGAGAACAGGGAGGGAGTGGGGATAGGAGATTTGCGATTTGCTACATCTCCTCCAGACATCTGATCTTACAGGTGTAGGAAAGGCAGATTTGACATGGAGATTATCTTAGCCCTTAATGACCATATAGAAGTTGATTTTTTGATTAAGTGCGTACCAGTGTATTTGTTGTTAACGGGAAGAACCAACAACAGGTTCTAAAGAAATGAGCAAACATACGAGAAGCAGAATATTTGGGAAGTCTTGAAGTATTTTTTCATGGTAGGGTGAAACACTAACTTCAAAATGGAGGGACCAGGCAGCCATGATTAGTAGAAAACAAACTCTGGCTCCAGTTTTTATTACAGTACTCTCAGAACACAGGCACTTTTGACTCCAGGTTGCAGGGATAGACCCCCCACAGACTAGATAAGCAACAATTCACGCCACAAACTCGAGCTGGGTATCCCCTAATTCTGACCCTGCCTATCTGGAGGTAGAATGTTGGCCTCCAGTTCTTGTCTGTCCCCACTTCTGAAGCTAGTTGCAAGACTTAAGGTGCTTTATGTGTGCTTCTGACTGAGCCATATCAATTGGGATTACCCAGCATCCTCCTCTGACTCAATCAATATCCTGGAGCAGCCCCTAGGACTCGGGGATGCTCTCTTGTTTACTGGCTTGTTAAAGGGGGTGATGGATCCATATAGCAAAATGTGGGAGAATGGGCTTTGGGCTTCTAGATTCTGTCTGAGAACTTCATGCTCAACCTGGGGGTCATGACTCATTTACTGAACATATATCAGATATCCTGCTTATCAGATATTACAGTTTATAACAGTAGCAATTACAGTTATGAAGTAGCAATGAAATAATTCTATGTTTGGGGGTCACCACAGCATGAAGAACCATGTTAAAAGGTCATAGCATTAGGAAGGTTGAGAACCCCTCTTCTAGAACCTTCCATGTGTCCAGCAGTCTGGAAACTCTCTCAGTCCTGGCCTGTAGAGTTTTGTGGAGATAATATCACACAAGCAAGAGTGCCACTAGCTTGGGTAGAGATAACCACTGGCCTGTGAGTTTGGGCACTTCTGCCCATCATCCTTGAAGCCAGAGGGAAGACCTAGAATGGAGGTCTCATCTCTGCTATCAGACAAGCAGACCTAAGGGAATTTCATTATGGCCCACTCTAAGGTAGAAATATTGGGGCATGTGGTGGTTTGAATGAGAATGGCCCCCCATAAACTCATATATCTGATGCACAACAATAGAAAGTAGTGGAGAAAGGGAGGTTTTGAGTTTCTATGACAAGCCTCAGAAAAGGGAGATTCTAGATGCTGTGCCCTGACCTATGGAGGAAGCCGCAGATGAAAACTCCCTAATTCGTATCATAGCGTTGTATATGATACTAACCAAGTGAAGAAAGAGGGGTTGCAAGCAGGGAAATGGACGAGCCAGCGTCACATGCACCGCTGTAGGATACACTGAGAAGGGCCTAGCATGTCCCTGGAAACCTTGCCCAGACGACTTTCACCTAACAGCGAGCTGGTAAAGGAGACCAGACTGAGGAGGACAAAGTAGTTGCTAGATTAGTGTCCTCAGAAGTTCCAAAAGTTGGTGAAGGCTGAGGTCCTAATACAGACTGGGGAGAGGCTTTAGGGAACAGTCACCATGGGCCCTTGGGTGGGCTCACAGGCCAGAAAATGGACATTTAGAGCAATAATGGGAAAAATTACAGGAAAATTTATAGCTGGGTAATAGCACGCTGTCTATATAATATCTTAGAGGAGACAATGGGCCAAAGAGACAGAGAAACTCTGTTTCATAACTTTTCTTTAAGTCTGATATTATTTCCAAATGGAAAGATTTTAAATTTCTAAGTATTTATGTGGGGACTCATTATGAAGAGGGAGCCCAGAGAGAGCTCAGAGTTTCTTGAGGTCACCTGTCCCAGTGTGATAAATGAAGACCTTCCCTGATTATAAGTTAAAAACAACAGAATCCACTATCAAAGGGGAAACCTTACCTTACTACGGGGTTACATTAGCAAAATGGCTGCCATCTACTGAGCTCATAAGGAACCCAACGGAGTTTCCTGGTGGTGAACTGATTAGAGAAAGAACACTTAACCAAGACTGAGCTGGGAGCGGGGACTCGTGGCACATGTGACTATTAGCCTGTATCCAACTTCCAATGCTGCAGCATGTCACACGGGCTATTTGGCAGCCCCATCTTTACTGCAGTTCCTAGAGTTGGACACCCTTTGAACGTTACCTGCTGTTCACTTGACAGGCTCAGAAAATAGGGGTTTGGCTTCATTTTCCAGGTGGTCATTGGGTCATTTGTTTGTAGGAGAGCCACTTAGAAAATAAGAAGACAGCCTTCGGTGGTGTTTGACTAGAACTCCCCAATAAAGTTAATAATCCAATGTGTTCTGTCCCATCAGCACCATCTCACGATGTTTCTGAAATGTTCCGTGCTGTTTTTAATCTTCCATGACCAAAGCTGAACATACTCCTTTGCCTTCAGCCACAGTGGGCTCCACCCCTACTTTACTCTTCCTTCTTTAGAGTCAAGGACAGGGTGGTAAAAGTGAGCCACGTGCCTGCATGTGAGAACCAAGTGCAAGAGGGCACCAGAAATTCCATAACCTAGAAAAAAATGCACTGTGGTGATACACTCCTCTCATCTCAGGACTTGGGAAACTGAGGCAGGAGAATCGCCACAAGTTTCAAGACATCCTGGACTCAGAAAAAACATACTCCAAAAATTATTTCTTAAAAAAACTTAAATATTGATGCAACAGTTAAAAATCAGTATTAATAGTATTTTTTCATCATGCAATTTTTCTTATTTTTAAATTATAAAATAGTGCATTAGATTTTGTTTCCCTTGACTCTCGGTTTTTTTAGGCACACTTCAATTTCTTCCAGTAGACGGATGCCTCACTTACCATTTTCTCTCACCCTTGCAAGAATCTCTCCCCTAGAACCCATAGTTGTGTATGAGTGTGGCAGCGTGAGGGGCAGTGGAGAACCCACCCCTTCCATAACTGGAGGCAGTGCTGGTTCTGTGGAAGGGATCTGCACACAGGGACCCTTGCATAAAGTTCCTGGTTGGAAAGTGCTGCTATTTAACTGAACCTTCACTGGCTGGCCACTTACTTTTTAAAAAAGTATATTTTACATAACACCTGAATTACATCTCATCTACCACTTGTTGGATGAGTCAAACCTTTCCTCAGCAATAGAATAAATATTGGCCATCCATGGTTCCACTAGTTACTGTGGGAACCATGGCTTTGATTGCTCAGTGGGTATGAATGTAAATCCTGAACTGAAGTGTGTGCGTGTGTGTGTGTGTGTGTGTGTGTGTGTGTGTGTGTGTGTGTGTGTGTTGGGGGTGGGAGTGCATTTGAGCCATCCCCAGCTGTCACATGCCATCTGGAGACAGAAATCAGGGACTACACCAGGGAAGCTTCTAGGAAACTGTTCAAAAGTACTAGAACAGACATTTTCTCAGGGTTGTATTAGGTTACTTTTGTCTCAGAGGTAAACAGAATTGATCCAGGAGCCCACATTGGAAAGGAACTTTAATGATCCCTGAAGTTTCTCTGAGCAACCTGGCATGCTAACCTTCTCTGTAAGTCTCGGCTCTTACATTTCCTACCTAGAATCCAAGTTCAGCACACAGCTGGTTTTGTTTCTGACCATCTTTCCTGCTGTTTTACATCCTAATAAATGATTGTCTTGCACACCTGCCAAGCCTGCGTGCCCCTCTTCCTCCAGTGTTGTTGATCCTGTTTTAATACCCTGGAAGGCACTTCCTTTTTTTGCCCATCCTGAAGGCCTCCAGCTGGGGATGGACACCTTGGATCTATTCCAAGTATATTTTGCTTTGCTTGTAAAATTATTCAACAAAACCCACAGTCCCACTTCTGGTCATTGTTTTCTGGATGACTGGATTCACCCTTTGAACTGTCTGCCCTTCCCTTCTATCTGAATAGTGGCCCCTGAGAGGTGGCTCTAACCTTTCCTGATAGGCCTTAACCCAATTTCCTTGTCCCTTAAGAAACCATCCGGTTCTTCTATCACAATTTTTGTGTAGACATCTCTGCTGCCTGCTGGTAACAATGGCTGAGTGCTAGAATTCAGAAAGGGATCGTGTGGTTTTACACTTGTTCATGTTTCAAATTCTGTCACAGGTTTGGACAGCTGCATATGGCTTGCTATTTCCCCTTTCAACTAAAGCAACATCTTTCTATGTAACCACTCAGGGGATGCTAACTAAGCAACTACTGTTTGTCAGACAGCGTGCTGAGCATGGGGAATAAAAGGCAATAGAGATGAGCTGCCCCAGAGATTGCATTTCCCAACATCCTCCAGCTTCGGTCTCCAGTACCAAGTCTTCTCAATATGTCTAGGAGGCCTTTGTCACTGGCCTAGAACCATGGCTAGTACTGTGTCTATAGTGAATTTTACTCTGAGTGTTTAAACATGGGAGTCTTCTGAAGCCCGGGGTTACTTTTTTCACTATCTGACCCACCAAGCTCATTCCACACACTGGGATGGGATCCCCCCCTTGTCTCTTGAAAATGTGACTTAGGTTCTCATTGGCTAAAAATCTTCTTCTAAGGGGTCCTATATCAAGTCTGTAGACTTTACAAGGGAAAGGCTAACCCTATCCCATGATTCTCCTGTATGTCTACATTTTTTGATATAGTTCCACATTTTAAGCAGACACTCCATAATGGATCTCCGTTGTTTGATCTTTCCATTTTCAATTAGTCAACTTCCTAGAAAGACATGCTGACACTCATTTTATATTTGATGCTCAGCCGAACCTAACCTGACACTCATTTTATATTTGATGCTCAGCCGAACCTAACGAGAAAGGTAAATCTGCTGCCATTGCATTAAACGCTACATAAAAAGCAGGTACCAACCTTGAGTGCCGCAGTGACCCCAAGGTTGTTGATGCATCTGTTTAGAACACTGCATACATTTCTCATTAAGATCGTAGGACATCCTCAGACTGGCCTGTTCAAGCGTGCTTAACTCACTGAGAGACTAGACTCTGAGGCTAGGCTTAGAGGCTCCTACTTCCTCCTCTTCCTCCTCTTCCTCCTCCTCCTCCTCCTCCTCCTCCTCCTCCTCCTCCTCCTCCTCCTCCTCCTCTAAACAGGATTTTGGGTGCACACTATCATATGTGACGTGGGCATCACATTTGGCTCGCCTTTACCACATCTGTTTTCCCCACAGACGACAAACCCGGGAGCACAAAGACTTGTTCACTGTCACATCCTTACACAAGACAAGACACATAGTGACTAGTCAGCAAGTATCTGGTTTGTATTGAGTTAAATTCTAGCTGAAATAATAAGGATGTTGGGAGTGCACAGACAGTGCCTTTGAACCCAGTGTCACCACAAACCAGCTGTGGGATCTCGATGGAAACGTCACAATTCTCTGAATTTGTCAACTGTAACTATGAAGTTACTGATGGTAACACGTAATGGGTTTCCTTTTTTGTTTCCTCTTACTGGAGAGCAACTCCTAAAAAATGTGTTTGATGTTTCCCTGGGGAAAAACACCCAGTTGGTTATCTAACACCAAGTAGTCAGGCCTGAGATCACCTACATAAAAGTAACATTATACATACTAAGCAGATATTATTTATATATCTAGGGACATTAATGCATATACACATCTATATGGAATAACAAAGAAAAATTCATGAATCTTAATGAGAGCAAGAGGGTTGCAAGGGAGATGCTGGATGTAAGGAAGGAGGCAAATGATATAGTTATACTTTTTTTAAAAAAAAACTACCATAAAACAAATAAACATACTTGTTTATTTAGTTGATAATGTCTGTACAGTATTAGTTGAGGTTCTGATAGCAGGAGAATTGGTGTTTGACAGTCCAGCAGCTTTTAGGAACATGTGGGTTCTGTTTCTAGATTTATTTATGTCTATTAGACGCTGATTGGAGGCAGTACACTCAACACATCTTCCAAAGAATGTTAAATTTCATTTGTCTTCATACTTTTCCATCTAAGTGTTGGTGACTTCAGGTGAGTGAGATGCTCTGGGATGATCCCCAAATGTTGGGTTTATTTGAACTCAATCTTTAGTTTTAATTATTCATACATGGCTTTATATTAAACTTTATGATAGGGCCATGTATTAAAATATTAATATGCTATGTAGAACCAAACACAATATCAAGAACTTTATATATGAAAATATAACAAAGAGCTTTTGCCTCAGTCCTATAGTTAAGTGTTACTGATGAACAAAATGGAGGCTTAAGTGCTTCAATAGTCCCCAGCTACAGAGCAATTCTGTGGCCGAGCCAGAATTTAATCTGTCTTGATCTAAACCTTTCGCCCTGCATCTCATCAAGGGTAAATAAAAACAGAGAGGTCCCTTATCTCTCCAGTGTGTTCATGAAAACACTTCTGGCATATTAACTGGAAAATCAGAATACAAATGTTTGCAAGCTGCATGGAGAGTCTGCAGGCAGAAGGACCTGAGCAGACCATGGAAGCATGGGAAGCTGTGTGAATCCAGAGCTTTCATAGATATGAGCTCATTTTCATATCTGGTAGTGCTTGCACAATAGATGATAGATGTTTTTCAAAAGAATTCCCTGCATAATTTAGAGGTGTAATCTGAATGGATAAAGAGATGGCTGACTTGGCTCGCTATTGCACTTTCTACCACACATTTCCCCCCGGGGGACCAGAGATGTAAGAATGCTGGCAAGGATGATACTGTTTATGTCTCTGAAGACAAGAGTCAGAAAACCAATCTCTGCAAAAGTGAAATATTTTTTCCTGCAGATAGAGCTGGTCCTTAGAGAAAAGGGGGTGCCTTCATATCTGGGTATAAGAACTATATGATCCAGTGAAGGTCAGAGAGGAATAATTATAATATCCCTAAAGTACTCCCCCATTTTGGATTATTAATATATTTGAATTCTTTCCTGGAAGACAAGGTGCAATGCCACATCCTTGTAGTTGTGTGGTAAAAACTGAAACTAAGGTGGTACATACAAGAAAAAGGTTGCTAGCATCTTTAATCTTAACAGATGTCTGGCAAATCTCTTATTTTGGCATCAAATTCTAATTGTTAAAATATCTAGTAGACTTTGGCTTATCTGCTCATTCCTTTATTGGCCTGTCTCTTTCTGTCCATCACAGACAGGTGATGTATCTATGTATGTGTTTGGTAATTACTAATATCTGAGAGTGAAGCTGAAGCATTTTCTGGGAGCTCTGCGCATCAATTCTGAGAAATAGATAGGGTTGGCTTTTATGTTCCATCCTCCCATGTTATGTTCTAATTAATGTGAGAGAGTCAAAGACAGAGAAAAGCAACCTCTTGCTTTAGGAGTCCATACTATAGCAATATTGTTGGCTAAAGTGGCAGATGCTAGAGGATATTTCCTGAGGTGCTGATTTTCAACAGATGTTGTTTTGACCATCTCATTTTCATAGATATGTGTGTATGTGGGGGGGGGGTATTGGTCCGACATCCAGGTATCTTTGAAAGGAACCAAAATAACCTCAGATCTTAAAACACAAAAGGCAGATAACTACTTCCAAACACTGAAACTCCCCAAGAAACTTTTAATGTTCTTCCAGGAATGAACACATGGGTTTGGCTCAGTAAAAACTTGATTATAGTCATCAGTTAGGTTGACCTGTTGCTGATTGAGCATTCAGAAGAAAGATTTCCTTGCCCCTGAGCTTGTTAGGGAAGGACTGGAGCCATGCATTAAATGTTAGGACAGTGTCTTGATCTTTGCAGGCCTTGTAGGTGTTGCTACAGCCTCTGTTTTATCGGTCTTTTGCTTGTAAATTTCATTTCCTTTTCCTTTGGGGGAGGGTTGGAAGGTTGTTTGTATGTTTCTTGATTTTTTTGCTTTTGTATCTTTTGTTTGTTTTTCAAGGAGTGAGAACATAAAGTTGGGTGAGTAGAGAGGTGGGGAGGACCTGGGATGAATTGAGGTAGAGAAAAACATGATTAAGATATATTGAATGAAAAAATATTTCAATTAAAAAAATCCCTAAACTGTTTTTATTTTGAAGTAGGAACACTGAAGACATAGTTAGAAATGAAGCAGCTATCTTTTTACATTAAAAATAAAAGAGGCCCAAGAAAGCATTAATAAAATTAGAAAAATTTCAATACATCAGGAAGAATAAAACTACATTCTCAAATTTATTTTCCCAAATCTACTGTAGGTATATGAGTTGATCACAGAGAGAAGATAAAATAGAGGAAACGGTGCATACTACCTAAATGCAGCAGAGGGAGTTGGGTGAGGGTGGTACTCTTGGTAATAAGGTAGGACTTGAAATATGATTTTAAAAAATACAGCCACAGTTTGGCGGTAGAGACAAAGAAAGCACATGGGACATGTCAATCCTAAGATGAAAACACCCTCTTTGCAGGATCAGGAGGAAGACATTGCACCTCTCCAAACAAGGAGAAATGCCTTTGTCTGCAAGGCTTGCTTTTCAGCACCAGGGACAGAGCACAGCAGTTCTGTAATGTCTGTAAAGACTTGGCTTTCTGGGGAAGGCTTTCATCACATCCTTTCTTAACCAAAAGAGCAATGGTGATGTGTTTGTGTAAGCGGGGAGGAAATATAATTGTTCTTCAGTGTTTTTGGTTTTTTTTTTTTTTTTTTTTTTTTTTTTTGCCTTTTCTGACCACTTCTCATGCACTTGAGATGGGCATCCTTCAGTCTTGTCCTGGTGAAAGAAGTTCAGGGCTATGATTCTAAAGCCTAAGCCTTCTTTGGCTGGCGATCTCTTTACTGGTGTAATCGATCCCTAAGTGGATTAGTTGGTGAGAGCGCTGAGTTCTTCCCAGATATAGTGTACCTAGATGTCTCCTGACTCCAGGCTTGAAGTCAGATCTGCCTAGAGGGGAAATTGTAGCAAGAGCCTGTTGTGAAATGAGACAGCCATAGGGTTTTAATTTGGGGGGTTCCTGCTGTGAGAACTCCATCAGCCATCTCTGAATGAGTTGTTGATATCTATGTTCTGCTCCTGAAGGACGGTGGGATGATTAGGGGTATTTTCACTGTAGGAAAGAGAGAAGATTTTTCTTCCCCATCTTTTGTGTGAGCTCAAACTGTGTTTCGATAGCAACTTGTATCACAAATAATAAAAACCCAGAGACAGAAATTGGGGTTCAATCTGAAAAACAGAAAAACAAAGCAGCCAAGCCACTAGAGAAGTCTTACCTCTACCAAGGCTGGGCGACTATAAACTAAGCAGACTAAGCCTCTCTCTTCTCTCATTTTATATTCCCTCTAGTGCTGAGATTAAAGGCACTATGTCTGTGACTCCCTAGTACTGGGATTAAAGACATAGGCCACCACCATCTGGATTTGTTTCTCCACTGATCTTGTGTAGCCCAGGGTAGCCTTGAACTCACAGAGATCCATCTGCCTGTCTCTCATACCCTGAGATGAGAGGTGTATGTTATCATTACCTGACCTCTAGTGGCCTTAACTTTGCTTCTGGACTTCAGGCAAGATTTATTTATTGAAATACAAATAATACAACACTACCACAGCAGCTTAAAAAAAAAAAAAACAAAGGCAAACAAACAAAAACCCCGTGTTCCCTAAAGGTTCCCTGTTCTTCACTCTATTTCAATTTCCTCATTCAAAGAAAAAAAAAACACTCCTCATTCTCTCCACCATTACTATTGCCCTCATAATAGATCCCTAATTAATTATAGAAGATCAATATCTACTTGATAGAAATCCTCACAGTTACTTATTATGTGCAAGGTACTCCTGCTAGATGTCGAACCTAAAATAATGACATAAACCCAGCTTCTACTCTCAAAAGAATTATCTGATGACTCACGATCTACTTGTTCAGGAGTGTGAGGGGGCAGGCAGGGGTGGGAATATTATAACCTGCTTCTCAGAGGAAGTCTGTTTTCTTAGTCCCCTCACCAAGGGCTGCATTGTAACAGGAGAGTTAGCTTTGAGTCAAGGATGTGTTCCTTACTATGGAGCCTCAGATGACAGAGCTCCAGGTATGTCTGGGATATGGGAGGATCTTGCTGATGTCAGCGGCACCCACACAGGTACCACAGTGTGACTAAAACTGTGCAAGGAGTGGAGACGAAAGCTGATGATGAAAGGGGCAAGAAGGAAAACTGAGGGGAGATGAAGCTCAATACTCAGCGGGAGGCTAGAGAGATGGGAGAGCAGCCTTGATGTGAGACAGGAGATTCACTGAGAAGTGGAGTGTGGAGGCATGGAAACCCCACCTTTCATAGCTTTCTGGATAAGGAGTTTCAAAGGCTTTCAGCATCATGAAGTTCCTTTGTTATCCTGTTCCCATGGATGCACGCTTTTTCAAATTTATCATCTACCAACCAAGCAGCGTGTATTAAATATTGAGTAATTTGTTTACTCATTAATAAAAATCAATGTTACATAAGCACTATTCTGAGTTTTCTGACCACCAAGGTTAAACAGGTTGCCTTGTTCATTGTGTTCGCTCATTACAATGAATCTTGACATTTTCAGCAGCCCATGCAAGAATATTGATGAGGAAGGAGTATGCACTTCTGTTAACTTTCTGGGACTATTACAAATAACCCACAGAGCCCCATTTTTATGGTAGAGAGCTCAGAGGGACCCATGGCTGCAGGGCCATTTGCTCTTTTGATTCACTTTGCAATTAAGTTTTAAGAATTTATATTTCAGAGCAGCTTAGATAAAGAAGCCTGGAGTATTTGGACATAAATGGTTAATCAGCATCAAAATATGAAACAAATAATTGAAACTAATAATTGCTTAAATAACTATTTAAAGATGAATAGTACATTAGCTAATACTCAATTACTACTCAATTCTTGCGTGATTGTATTGATTATCTTTTTACTGGAGGGAATTTTCTTTTTAGTAGGCTTGATTTGTGTGAGACGGGCTTTCAAATTAAGTCTGTCTATGCCTGTTGCTTTGCCCAGGGAATTCTGAAATGGATAGCAAGAAGCGCAGCCTCAAATTTGAAGTCCAATGAGCCTGTTCTTAGAGTGAAACAGTTGGGATTGAAGATCCCCTGGTCATGTAATACTTGTTATTCTTTATTGTGGATAAGCTATCAACTTTACAAGATTATTCCTCCTCCTCCTCCTCCTGTTGTTGTTGTTTTCTCCTCCTACACTTATACAATGTCTCACCATATAGCTCTGGCTGTCCTGGAACTCAATATGTAGACCAGGCTGGCCTTGAACTCAAAGAGATCTACCTGTCTTTGCCTCCCAAGTGCTGGAATTAAAGGCTTGCATCACCATACCCAACTGCAACAAGATTCTTGATTTGGGGGTCATTTACTTTGCTGCTTTGTTTGGATATGATAAATAGTGAAGTTTGGCTATAATTAGCTAGCACAGGAAGCAACGAAGAGTTGTAACCAGAAAGACAAGAATTTTCCTCCAGCTCTATCACCAGAGCTCTGTGCCTGGACCAGCTCTATACATCTCTGTTCCCTCACTTGTACCATGGGAAGAGCCAATGTAGAAAATATGCAAGCTTGTTCTCAGGATTCACAGATATGGAGTGCCTGGTGCATATCAACTGCTCAGTATAAACCAAATGATAATAAGTGGAATGGATCCCATTTTCCACTTTAAAATAAGATGGTACTTAACTCTGGCATGTTTGTCAAGATGCATTGAGATAATTATACAGCCTACAGTCCATTGCCTGAAATTCAGTCAGAATTTAACAAATGATAGTTGTGGTCTTTATTCAGTCCCAGTAAGTGACTCTTATTTTGAAGAACAGAGCACAAATTAGAGCTTGTCTGATGTGCATACTGGCATATGTGGCTTCGTCTATCCGGATTCAATTCATTCATCAGCATTAAGATGTTAGAGTTACGTGTTTAGAAAGGTTTGAATTTTTTTTCTGCTTCTCTAGTCTACAGGTTGGAGATTCCAGTGTGTCTTAATAAAAACCCTCAAAAAACAGCATTCAAGATCTGCATAAAAGCATGAATTTGCTCTAAGCACGGCGAGGTTTGCATTGTTGTTGAAAGTGATGGTTTTGTTTTGTGTGTGTGTGTATGTGTGTTTTAAATCTGTCAGGAAATGGAAGCTAAAAGCATTTGGTAAATGGAATAAAACATTTAGTAACTGTGCCATTTAAAAAAACAGAAAAGTTAACTCACATTGCTTTAAACTTCTGTCAGGTGAGTGATGTTTAACGGTAGTGACCAGTGTGTGAGCCTGGGGTTACATCTGTAGCCCCATGTGGGAGCCCGGGGTTACATCTGTAGCCCCAGTGAGGGTGGGAGATCTCAGAGCAGGGGGCAGGGAGCCCACAGCACTTCACAGCCCTGAAAGGGACAATGAGGGCTGCCACAGTGCATTGCAGCCCCTGAGATGGATCCACTGTCTCCTGGGAGTTCATTTTCTTAGTGGTACAGGCTGCCCTTTGTCACTCAGTTACAGAGAAAAGAATTATCTTTCTTCTAGTGTCAACTATTGTGAAATTTTTCAATGAGCCCTAGCAAGTAAAAATTTTCCATTGGCTATCATATCTATATATCCCTCTTTCTCCTTCTCAGGCATCAGTATTAACAATTTCATGCATTTCCCCAGAATTTTTGGTAAAAAGTGAGCTATCTTTTTATAAAGTGGTGCATTGCAGTCAATTATAGAATGCACCAAGAGTCTCTTTCCAAATCAAGGTATATTTACTGCCTAGTCCATTGTATAGATTAGATACCATTCATTGAATGGGTCTGCTGACTTAGGACTCTTATATGACTTACTACCCGAGGACATAATCAGGGGGATATTTTACAAACACACGTGTGCGTGAATGTATCTATCTATCTATCTATCTATCTATCTATCTATCTATCTATCTATCTTCAGATAGATTTGAAGAGTGACATAGCTTCCCCTAATGCCATATCCCTTCAGAGAAGCATTCCTAGATGGGTAGATGGTGGGTAACTACAAGCCCGGACTGAACTCAAGCAGGCCAGGACTAGAGGGGACAAGCCTGGACTGGAATCAGGCAGGCTGGGACTGGAACTGGGTAGGCTGAGACTAGGACTTGGATTGACATCTCTTTAATGTGTGACCAAATCCAGAGCCTCATTTTCCTCGTCTGAACATCTGGAATATAGAAGCATTGCCTTTCTTTCACGGGTGTGTGCAGGACTCCCCTGCTCACAGGAGACTGGGTACCCGCATGCTAGAGAGTGTTGAGCTGCACCGCAGTAAGCTTTGCACGTAGGGGTGGCAGATTGAGCAAATATCTTCAAAGTATCAGAAGAATGTGCAGTGAAGTAAAACCTCAGAAAACATTTGCTGTCTGGGTTAGAACTAGGAAGAATTTCCCAGAACACCTTTGGCAGTGCGGAAGCGTTGCATCTAACGTTTAGACGAGGAAACTGAGGCCTAGAGAGCCAGGTTTGTTTAGGGCAGAAACAGACAAGGGAAGAGCATGGCTAGTGGCCACTCTGCAGTCTCTGCCATGACACATTGTTGAAAACAGTTGCAATTGAATCTTGGAGGGCTAAAGGCAGCATCACACTTGGAACCATTGGAAGACCTTGGACCAGCTGGAAAAGACCCTGGATCTGTGTAGATCATTCTCAGACAAGTCACTGAGCTAGCTAATAATCCTGATGGTTTGCAGAGTAGAGCCTTATAGTAAGTAAAATGAGACCTTTAATGAGTTGGCAAGTCTACACGTAGAGATTTTGATATGTAGTGAGACCTCAAACCATGTTAGCTGACAATGTCAGAATTAGAGCCCATGCCTTTTTCCCCCTTCCTTTGACCATATCCTTTGCTACTGACTGTAGATTTCTCTTCCCACAGAAGGCTAGTTTAAGCACAATTCTCATACAGATAGTGTCCAAATTTAACCCAGAAAATGGGCCGTGACCCTATGAAGCCACAGATGTGGCACTGCTGCCCCCTTAACCCTGACCTCTACCGCACTGAGCCCCCTTTAACTGCAGCTCCTTCTGCAGCTTGCATTCCAAAGTCAGGTGTTGATCTGACAAACTCTTTGAGGATAGTATCTAATTAAGTTAGGAGGAAAAGGGAGAAACTACCAAATCAAACCTCAAATTCATGAAAAATCGTATCTCTAGTGGTGGCCAAAGGTAGTGAGAAACATGAGTTTGTGCTAGAGGGTACCTATAGCTATGACTATCTCTTCTAAGTCGGGGATTTTCTTTTCAAGTGAGTGGGATTCTAAGAATGAAATTGGAAAGGCCTCCTATTTAAGAACACAGCTAAAAAAGATGCTAGCAGCCATGTATTACAACTGTCCCTGGGAGAATGCATTCATATTCTCTCTCTCTCCTCTCCGTCTCCCCCCCCCCCTCTCTCTCTCTCTCTCTCTCTCTCTCCATCTCTCCATTTAGATTTAATGCTGTATATATGATCTCTTGTTCTTCATCTTGTCTCTAGCCCCAGCCTTTGGAGGTGGGGTACGGTACTGGGGAGACAGATGAGTCCCCGAAGCACTTAGGCCTGAATGGATGAGCTCTGGGTTCAGTGAAAGACTGTCTCAAATAATAAAGTGATAAAATGAAATAGAAAGTTATTGAGAAACCTTCTGGCCTTTATGGGTACAAACACATATGTGCACACACAGTGCAGACTCCCACTGCAATGCATAAATGCATACATAGATACATGTGTAGGTATACATGTATACTCATATACATGCACACATATATACACATACACATATAAACACATACATGCACATAAACACAAAGAAATAGGAATTGATCATGGCTTGCAGCTCAGATGAAAGGGCATGCATGTGTTTAAAACTTTTAAATATTAAAAATTGATCAAACCATAATTATAATCTAAAGGTCAGGCAGAATGGTAGGCTACGTGGGCCTGATGAGGAAGAGAATGAAGTACTCATCTTTCAAGCCAGACATTTAACACATAAGGCCACCGTCAGGTTCAACAGGAATTCTGGACAAATGGCATCTGTGGTGCCTATTAGCATACCAAAATGCATGCAGGCCTCCAGGCTCTCTTGTCAACACAAATGCCTTTTAGAGTCCATGCTGGCATCCTGGCTCTTCTCACCCTGCCCCTACCATAAACTTCTCCAACTCACCGGCTTCCCTTCCCCCAGTCTCTCAATTCCCCTATAACCTTGCCAGTTTGGCTATATGCTGTCTTGGTGCTCACCCTCTTTTGTCCTTCTCTCTTGCTCTCCCCTCTTTTGGTCTCCTGTGGCCTCACTCTCTTCATCTTCTCTCCCCGTCTCCCCCACCCTCCCTCATGGCTCAGACCAGCCTGATAGTCATGTTCAGTTTGCTGCTTTCTCTGTTCTGGACTCCTTCAGAAGCCTCTGACTGTTTCTTCCCTCATATCTACAATAAAATCCTTCCCCTTGTCCATACCTTGGAGGACTGATGTCCTTGGTGTAAATAGATAGGAGATAGGAGGAAAACTGTTTTAAAATGGAAATGTAAACCTGTCATAGGTGACATACTCAGAAATACCAGAGTCACAACTCTAGCAACGGGAATAATGAGGAGTCGGTGGTAAAGGAGAGACCCAGTATTTCATTGTTTTGTTTGAAATAGATTTTTTTTAGAAATTCTAAAAACTATATGCATTTCTAATTTTCATAAAAATCATTAACATTTTATATAGCTACCCATTGTAAGTGTTCAGCATCCCTTGTCTCAAAGTAGAATTCTCAAAGTGTTAAAAAAAAAATCAGGTTATCCATCTACAAGCTGGCATATGCCAAGGTTTTATTTCATTGATAAAATAGGAAACAAGACAAATAAGAAATAAGTTGATTAAAAGCATCTGAACCCTGGTGCCTGGAGAGATGGCTCACTGGTTAAGAGCATTTCCTGCCTTTCAGAGGACCTGGGTTTAGTTCCCAGCATCCAGACTGTGACTCATGATCTTCTGTTACTACATCCTCTTCTGCCTTCCAAGGGCACCAGCCTTCACATACACAGAGACACACATAAATAAAAATAAAATAAATCTTTAGCAAAAGGATAGAGCCCTGATCTTTTGTGAGAGAAGAGTTGGAACGTTGCCACCGGGTCTCAGGCAGGTGATGTTAGCACAGAGTAATAATGCCATATCCTTTTCCAAAGCAATGAACCGACACCAAATGCTATCTTTCACGTGGTGGCCTCTCACCCCCATAGAATTCTCAAGCTCTGCAGAGAAATAAACGTTTGCTATCTAATCAGCTGTGGATGGTCTGTCAGAACTGTATTTCCCGAGAGAGGCCCCTCGGTTGATTTTTATCAGAAATGTTCTATTAAAGTGTCATGTAATCCTTGTTTTGCTTTCTTTTTTAAGTTTTGTGGGTTTATTTTTTCTTGCACATTTGCCATGAATCTAACCTCGAAAGCCAATGAGACACTATTAACCTGCTGCCTGCTCTGACCTGAGAGGACTCTCCCTGTCAAAAGGGCTATGGTGACACATGCCTTTAACCCCAGCACTCTGGAGGCAGAGGCAGGAAGATCTCTGAATTCAAGGCTAGTCTGGGCTATAGAGTGTGTTCCAGGACAGCCAGGGCTACACAGAGAAACCCTTTCTCAAAAAAAAAAAAAAAACCCAACCAAACAAGGGGATATGGGTGTCCACATGAATGAAAGAGCAGCGTTACAAATGTTCACACCAGAGGGAGAGTTTCCAGTTGGTTTCACAGACGGTTGAAAGAAAGACCAAAAAGGCCCCTCCTATAATTGGATTTGGGTTGCAATTCAGAGTTTTGTTTGGGTTCTTTTGACTTCAACTCACCTCATAGGTGATATGATCTCATGTTCTGAGGATACTGTTCTATATTTCAAAACACCAAAGGTTTTGGGTAACTCAGAAAGGTGGGTTGGTCCCACCCTAGCCTAGTCACCCCCAACTCTCTCCTCTTCCTACTGCGCTTGTGCAAGAGAGATCAATTAGAGTCCCTTCCAGAGATCATAGCTTATAATTATTAAAAGAAAAAGATCACTGCAATTTGCAATGTGTTTAGGTTGGGTGGATTAATTTCTTTGCCAGGGCCATAATAGGAAGACTGATTTTGTCATTTCAATTACAAGGCACCGTTTAGTTTGGGCCTGGAAGACACTTCCGTTGGGTTAGCCTCCACTTGCCTGGCACTGGAGCAATTAAGAGCGGCTGATTTGTGGCTGCACTTTTATGGTTTAGCACAGGTTTATCATCTTGAAGGTTTTCCATTTGCATAGAAGCTATACATTCTTTGGGTGACATTTCCATATCAGGCAGGGTTTATATTATGCATTGCCTCAGACTGCGCTTTCTGCTACGTGCAAGGAATCTGCAAGTTTGGCCAAGGGTGCTGATGCAGACCAAGGGGATGTGGAGTCCCAGCAGCTGCTCAGTCCTTTTTGCAGGTGGACACTCTGAAACTCTGGGGATGGAGGGCTTTCCCTTAGTCCCTAATTGATGCTTCAAATCAGTAACCTCAAGTTTTTGATCTTGGCCACGTTCATACATATAGAAACCGCAATACAGAGAAGAAAAGCGATTTGCCCAAGGTCACCCAGCTCAGATTAGGAAAGGTGGGATGCAAAGTCACATCCAGAGTGGAGTCCACCTGATCTCAGAGCACTCTCTGAGACTGTCTCCTCCACCTGATCTCGGAACACTCCCTGTGACAGTCGCTGCAGTGGGGACTTTCAGAGAGAGCGAATAGAAGGGGATGGGTTTGCACTTTAAATACCAAGCTTCCCGAACCGTCTAATTGATGCTCTTTGGACTAAAAAGAAATGGATGTTTAAAAGAAGCCAGGGTCAGGAGGTCTAGAGGAAAGGGGTACTTTTAATATCTATTTTTGTAAGGCAAGAGATGTAATCCTGGGGGAAAGTACACTGTGTGGAGGCCATTATATAAATTTGATGTGATTGTGAAGGAATGAAGAAAAGATAAAAGAGTAATGAATACACAGCCCTGAAGATATTCTAAGAGAAGAAAGATCAGAAGTCACGGAAGGAAGTAGAAGTTGGCCCAATTGAAAACAGTATCTCCATCTTGGCAGACTGGGGAAATTAATGAAGCCTCAGCAGCAGACAGAGATCTTGGACCCTGTCCTCACTGAAAAGTTTCTGGACCCCAATAACCCTCTCCACCGACACAAAAATCCAAATCACACCAAATCAAACCGAATTAGAAAAAGCCAAGGTTTAATGGATACAAACACACCTGAATGGTTTTTCAGTCTTCCGGAGAGAGACAGGAGAGAAAGACCCCAAAACCATGTGTTTATTCTTTGGGGGACAGTTTAAATACCCTTTGGGAGTGATCTTAAACATCTCTGGGGAGGGATCATCGTTTGGTGTGCTTTCAGGGAACAGAGTTTGGACTGAGGCAACTCCCAGGGATGGGGGCTTGGGATGGAACTTCCACCCTAACATTCCAGACTCTTTGAATATATGGATGCCAGGGGCTGGGGCAAAGCCTATACACAAACACTCAGTGGGAGTGAAAAGAGGCAGGCTGGAGCCATACTGCTAGATTCGACATTTCCCCCAGAGTTCCTTCCTAAGTAACCCCCAGACAAGTTCCCTAGCCTTTCTGAGCTCCCATCTCTTCAGTCTGAAGAGTGGCAATCGTAATGTTGCTTTTCTTGATGAAAGAATGGGTGTTTAGCTGAGTACAAGGTGTTTAGTTAGTACTCAAAAACATTAGTTCTCTGTGCTGTAACCACGAATGATATATTTATGTGATACAAGCTATAGGTGACATATACAAGTGATGTCGGCAGAAAGAATTATAAAAATGAAGAAGTCAGGAGACGGTTTCCCTGTCCCTCCCACCCTTGAACCTTGGGAGGTTATAGAGTGGAGAGTGGAGAGTTTAAGTCTAGACAAAGACTGAGGTCTGCCTTGGCTTGATGCAACCAGAGAACCTATGGTACGCGTGATCTATATCTGGTTACTCCTGTCTGTGTCTTTGGAAGAGTGAGCTGACCCAGTGTCACAATATAACAGTGATATTTCTCACTGCATTGCAGGCCTTCACCTATGACCACATCCAAGAGATCATGGTCCAGCTGCTGCGCACAGTGAACAGGACAGTCATCACGATGGGCCGCGATCACGTTTTAATTGTGAGTAAACACTTCTTCCCGTCTAACAACCTTAAATTCTTTAAAGTCTCAGAGTGGATTTTTCTGGATACATTTGTTGAATGTCGTTGCTTTGTTTTTTTGCAATAAAGGATCAGGATTTTCCCATATGAGTTGGAAGTATATAAAAGTTACCTCAAGTTGTCAAACTAAGGTATGACTTAGGGTTTGGCGAGTATACCAGCAGGAGTAGGGTATCTCTAGTCAGCAGAGAGAAGGGAGAGAGGGCTTTTATAAGTGAACAAGGTAGAATGTTCCAGACTTGTCTACCTTTTCTCTTGGCCTTATTGAAGAGGTGTTTTGGCCCAGGGTTCTATGGGCTTGGTTTTCTAAGTGGTCTTACTGTGTGAACTCCACCTATGTTAGATCTTAGGCAGTCGACAGGCAGTCCGTATATCTAGAAATTAACTCTTAGCTGCACTATAGAATTTCTGGTGAATAAAGTCAGCATTCCTCAGGTACTTGTAAAACTGGTTCCCATCTGCCAAAAGGAATCACTCCTCTGGCCTCTGGCAGAAAGGACAAATGGCTCCATTGGCATTCACCTGTGGTTGCTTATCAAAGCCTGTGTTGGCCTCCAGGCTTCCTGGGCCCTACCTATGACTACTTGTTGTATACTTCAAAGCCCCCACAGTAGAATCCCAGCATCCTGGCCTTTCTCTCTTCCCAGGCTTCTCTCCTCCCAGATGCCCTTTATAAGGGCAAGCTTCCCCCTTCCCCCACCCACACCAGGCTGTTGTCTCCTCTTGCAGATAACCCTGGCCCTGATTAGCTTATTTCTCTTTATGCTTTGGACTCTTCCAGATGCCTCTGGATATTTTCACTCTTTTACCTACAACAAAAACCTTCCCTTAGCCATACCATCGAGCGGTCATGTCAGCAGTCTCTTTACTGCACCCTCTCACACACAGAGTGTTAAGTTTAAATTCCTGGTCACTGGGGATCTGACACCGCTGCTGTAATAAGCTATCCAGGTTTATTCTGAGCATATCATTCCTGGGAGGCCCCAGGGAAAGTTAAGGAGACCATGTGTTTGTTCTCTGAGAGGCAGTTTAAATACCCTGTGTGAGTTGTCTTGAGTATCTCTGGGGAGGGGTCATCAGTTGGTGGGCTTTCTCAGGGGTGGAGATTGGACTGAGGAAGCTCCAGGGGAGGAGGTTGGCGTAGAGCTTCCATCTGAACATTCCAGACTCTTTGGATATATGGCTGCAAGGGGCTAGAGTGAAGCCTTCACCCAAACATTCCAGACTCTTTAGGTATAGGGACACTGGTTCATGTCTGGTTGCTTCCTGCAGACACAGGATGATGTGGGGAAGTGGAGAGTTGGGAGTTGGTGGACTCACACTCAGCCGGAGGTGTGACTGGAGAGACATCCAGTTAACTGCAGTCCTGGAGACCTCAGGCATCTGTTCTTGAGGGAGATGAGAAGGCAGGTTGCTAGGAGAAAAAAATAGGTTGTTATTATCAGCCTTATGACAGGGCTAGCCATGGGAAGGGTGAATAACTGCTAGAAAGAAGTGCCCTGGTTGTTCAGGAAAGGCAAGGGTGAACGAGTGAGACATGAGAGCAGATATGCCCTTGAAAACCAGATTTCAGTTGCTGGGTAGGTACCCATTTGATTCTGGAGAGGTGGTACCAATGGTGAAGTCCCAGGGGCTGGTGCTGGAGCTGGTGCTATCTGGAGAACTGGTCTTGGCCCAGGCAGAAGGAAGGAACCTGCAAAATTCACTCGAAAATGGTTGGGTCAAAATAGGCTCCGCAGACTGTTACTTTTCGCCGGATCAGATTTGTTGATACGACAGCAGAACTTCTCCCAGGAACCTGCAGGTAACATCCAGAACCTGTTAATCCTGGACTATGAAGCCCATGAATGAGGCACGCCTGTCTTTTTTTAGCAGTAAATTTAACTCATGTGGTAGTGAGCTACCAGTACCTTAACTCATCAAACACCATCCGACAGATCTAAGAGGGATAGACAAATGAGCAGAGGCGAGACAACATTTTTTTCCAGCTACTCGGGCAATCCCAAGTCTCTCTGTGGTCTTTGGTGAACACTAGTCTCAGAAGCAGTACTCACCTTTAGCTGCTCAGCCCAGGAGGCCTGACAGATTTTCCTGTGGTGGTAGGGTTTAGTTTATCTGTCTTGGCAGGATGGGTCAATCGATTTCCCTACATTCCCTTAGTGTCATCCAGTCCAGGCAGCTGATGAGGTGAAAGGCTGGTTTTCGCCGTGTGTGGCTTTGCCGTATCCAAAGGCAAGCCTCCAGAAGGCAGCTCTGTAGCCATACATCTTCTTGGAGGAACTATAGGATGCTGCAGGAGCTGGCATATCTCTCTCTCTCTCATAAGTTCTTTCATTTAATGCCATACTCTCAGACCTGTGCTAATTTGGAAAGAATTTTTCTGCATGAACACTCTATTCTGAAGCAGGGAAGGCTGCTGCTCTGTGATGTCACTATCTTGTCTCCCAAACAAAATAAAACAAAAAGAATAAACAAAAAAACCTGTCACTAACACTGTGGTATCTCCCCATCTTGCTTTAAGTAGGGTTCAAACTCTGAGACCCTTACAGGGACCAGTTCCTAACAGAGATGGGCACTCCTAACCATGCCACTCCTCTACTCAAACCCACTGGCAGTTTCTCATCTCAGGTAGAAAGAAGATTCAAACCACTGTCCTCTCTGGATGCCTCTACCTCTTGTTCGTTCCCTTACATGTTCCTCCTACACATGAAACAAAATTCTACTGGTGTCTGCATGCCAGTTCTCTCACTGGATCGCTCCAGGAATCACCTAGTCACAGAGGCTTCCTGGTCCTGAAGCCAGGCACAGCACTTGGATCCCTCCGTGCGCTTCAAACGCTGTAACGTGGATCTGTATCTTTGTCAGTAGGTTTTCCCTGTGCTTTATTGGGTTGCAGTCTTGCTCTCACTGTGAAAGTGTAAGTCCAGGGAAGTGACTTATTTTGAATCCCTGTTGTGTTTCTGAGTCTGATAACATCACCCAGCAGAGTAGGTGCTCAATAAATACAGAATAAAGATTTGAATGAATGAGTGAACGAACGAAGTGCACCAACCAGATACACTAATGTGCAAAGAACGGTACTCAGCTCAGACTGACTGGCGCCATGCTAGATAGGATCATGACAGTTAACAGAATTCCCTCTTCCCTGAGATAATAATCACCCTGTGTGCTTTGTGATGGCTCCTGGACATAGGGCCTGCCTTAGAGTGTGGTTGCTATAGCCAGTGACTTTCCATCAGAGGAAACTGATTTTCCCTTTCCTAGCAGTTATCAGCTGCACATAGTTTCCTGGTTGGGGTGGGACTTTGTGTCTACTTGTCCCTTTCAGGAGTCGGGTTTGGCTGTCTTGAACCTGTGTTGTCACTGTCTCTGAGCTCATATAAGCATGGGTCATGTTGTGTCCAGAAGAGACTGTTTCCTTGGTTGTTACCCATCGTCTCTGGCTCTTACCACTCTTTCTGCCTCCCCTTCCACAAAGATCCCTGAGCCCTGAGGGGAGGGGTTTGATGACAACACCCCAATTAGGACTCAGTACTTTGAAGTCTCATTCTGCACATCATCCCGCTTGTCGGCCAACACCAAACAAACCCCATGGGTTGTTTTGGTGGTGGGGGTTTGTCTCATTTTGTTTTGTTTTAACATTATTTTTATCTTCTTGGGTTTTTTTTGGCTGTTTTGATTTTCTTTATTTTTTGAGACAGAGATAGAAAACATGAAGTTGAAAGGTAGGATCTAGGAAAGGTTGGAAGAGGGAAAAGCATGTTCGAAAAATTTTAATTAAGAAATACTGTGTGTAAAATTTCCTAACATTTAAGTACCGACAGATTATGATCCCCTAATAACTGGTTCCAGCTTTCCAAACACAGAGTGGGATCTCTGTTTTACTGTGGTGTGGAAGGAGCCAGGGTGGGGATATCCAGTGACAGCGGCTTCATGGATACAAGGCCCAAGTTACCAAATATTGTTCTAACAGTGTCTGGGGAGACTGGTTCCTGAAAGGAGCCCGAGTGCCACAATCCTTTCTGATTTGGGCTCTGTCTACTGCTTATTTACTCCCTATGCCTGGTCATGGACTGTGTGTCATATACATCCAAAGGAGCAAGGCTGGGCTAGAAGAGAGCTTCATATGCGTGAGGACCAGGACTCCATGCCCCAGCACGCAAAGATGATAGACAGACTAGATAGATAGATAGATAGATAGATAGATAGATAGATAGATAGATAGATAGAATAGACAGACAGACAGACAGACAGACAGACAGACAGACAGACAGATGAAAACTGAAAATTTGGTGGCGCCCATAGAATGTTGCAGTAGCCAGGAGTTCCTGCTTCCCTGTGCTGCACAACCTCGTCAATGGTCTGCCATTTTTCTCATTTACCATCCTTCCAGTGCTGAAGTACCACCGTTTCTTTTTGAGTTAGAAGCCTCCTATGTGTGATTCCCGGAGCGCACCTTAGATAAGCATTTTATGACTCTCCTAATCTTTATTCCTTTTCTTTAGAATGAACCTGAAGGTGATCATCAATCCATTTTGGCTCATTCTGTGTATAGCGGCCTCTTAACTCCCTGCCTTTCTAGAGCACCAGTTCTTCAGAACAGGGTCTGAACCGTAGGAAACACTAAGTAAGTGGTGTCTGCTGTTATTTTCCTTTCTATCTGGTCCAATGAGTCTCTGTCCCTCTGCATTATCAGCTCCAGCAAGTGATGGCAGAGTGGACTTAGTTCACTACTGTCTACTTTATAGGTGTGTTCTTTGATGCTTTACTGTAACAACTGGCTTTTCCGATACACATTCCTCTCACTGTCTGGTCATGTCTTTGTCAGGACTTGTCCCTACTCTTAAATGCCTTGTGGTTTCTCCACAGACTATGACACAGCTCATAAATACGCTCAGATCATTCTCGCATTCTGGATTCCACTGTGGCCTCGACCACTCTTTCTTCCAGCCTCTCATCTGACTTTCTGTCCAAATGTCTAGAAAGGTAGATGTCTGGGTGTTCCCTGTAATGTACCTGGCACTCTTGCTTTCTGCATCGCCCGTGCATCTGGCCTTGTCTACCACGTCTTCTTGTGCCTTCTCAGCCTGGTACCCTCTGACCTAACTTTGGAGGCTCACCACAGATGCATACTTTAGAACATATTTTAGAATGTAACCACCAAATGTGCTAGTTTCTGTGAGTTCTAGCACTTTTGTCTGGTTGTATGACAATCACAGTAACTCAGTCTGGATCACATCTCCACCCCCACCCCTATCCCCCATTCCTAAGCAACTGCTGATATCTCCAGCTTTTTGATCATTTGCCTCTTTGGAGGACTTCATAAGGTAAAAATCATACAAGTCTGAATTCTCATGCCTGGCTTCTTACCTTGCTCTGTAATTCATTCATATTTGGGGACATGTCATGCTTTGTCCCTTTTTATTGCTGGATAGTATTACATTGTCTGAACATGATGTTTTCTTATTCATGTACTAGTTGCTGGGTTTTAGATTGTCTTCAACTTTTGGCTGTTTTAGGTTATTCTGCTATGGTATTTGCTTTTAGGTTTAGTGTGAGCATATTTTAATTTCCCTTGATTAGAAATCTAGTAGTGTAATCACTTAGGCAATGAGCTTCTTTCTTGGAAACATCCAACCATGCTCCAAAGTGGCTGTGACATGCTATATTCTATAAACTGTGACTGACGGGTCTGGTTCCCACATTCTTACATTGACAAAACGACATACCCTATCAATTCTGAAGGACTTAGAACAGGTTTACAGAGACCTTTTCATCTCATCTGACCTTTATGCACTTTTGCTTTTGAGTCATTTTTGTTGGTGAGCTGGCCCTAGCTCCTCTCTTTGAGAGGCTGTGCCTGTATACCCAATGGGTAATCTGTCTTCTAAATGCAGTTGCTGTGAAAACTGATTCTCCACCTATATGAGATCCAATTGTGCATGTACTATCTGCACAGAATGCACGTGCATTTCTTCAACATGTTGTGAGAACCTGTGCTAACCTTAGAAGAGGTTCAGACGTGAGTGGTGCATAGTCTGTGTCCTCTCATCCTATAGGACATCTGCCAAATATTCCAATATCACGGTCCCCCATTTCTCCTTTCATATATTTGGGAGCTCAGATTTTTCCCTTCCTTCCTGGGGCTGGAGGAATCTGTAACTTACCCTATTGCTATTCAATCTCGGAGCCCCAGTGTCTGACAGGGCTATTGGCTCAGGGACTTCCTTAGTACAGAGTAAGCCAAATTTCTTTTGTTTCTAGCCTACATTCTAAGAGCCCTGAGGGAAGGGACTGAGTTCCACTTGTCCTTTTATCCTTGGCAGAATGCCTTGAGAAGAGAGGGAACTGAGTACACACTTGGTCAGCAAATAGAGGAACCAATGAATGAATAAAACATTCCCCGGAAAGGCTGGGGAAACGAGACCCCTGACTTTCCACCAGACTGTCTTTTCTTCTTCACCAAGTGTGCTTTCTCAGTAACAGGTGCCCACCTTTCAGCGAGCAAAAGGGTGATGTAAGGTTGGCCTGTTCCCAATTTCTTTGTCCCTCAGACTGGTCCCAGAGTGTTGACAAGGTGCTATTACAAGCTAGTCTTTAGTCCTGGTGACTTGTTTGCTGTTATAACTACAATGAGGAGAGAAATAAATTGGGGGGGGGGGGAAATAAGGAGTAGAAGAAAAACCCAAAAGGAGTTTTCTTATGACAGCTTCATTTTCACAGAAGGGGGCTTTCTAGGAATTTCGAGAATAGAAAGATCTCCTTCAAAGTAAAGAAAATGATGTTGGAAAGTAATTTTACTCAGGGGTCAGGGCCTGTCTTAGTGCCCAAGGCCCCAATTTAATTTCAAATTGAGATTTGACAAGGAGGAAATAGTCCCATTCCACCCATCATTTTAAATTTCCTAGACATGATTTTTATTGGTTCTTTTCCATTGCTTGGGAATATTAAACAATCAATATTTTTGACACACGCCATTCATGCATAGTGCTTCCGAAATCCCAAACAAGACTTTGTCAGGAGGCCTGTGGCAACTGCAGCCTGCCTCTTTCCGTGGCTTGGATAGTGGCTTTTTTGGTCCAGTGTATTATAATTCTCATTTGCTGGCAATGGCCACTCCTAATTTTCTGTAAATCACCTGCTCGAACAATGGATTGTTGGCGATGACAAAGGAAAGTCTATAAAAACCAAAGTCAAGGACTCCGAAGGCCTGATTTCTCTTTGCCAGATTCTAAGCTGCCAGAGAATAGATCGTTCACACGAATCACCGAGGAGAAAGTTGACTTTGGTGGTGAGAGCGGTGGCTTGGTTTGGTAGAAGGGGCATCTGAGTAAGGGGCACAGGAGAAGAGCTCTACAATCTGTCCACAGAGAGTTGCAAAACGAGGCCGCATTTAAACACATTTAAACCTTGTTTTCTGTTGATTCCCCTGTTTCAGAGTCAGGGTCATAAAATAGGCCGGGATGCCCATGCCTACTCTCGTTGTTTGGTAATGTCTACCTGAAATACTGTCTTGAAAATGATTGAAGGAGCCCCATGCTGGCTCAATGTGAAGAACTGAATTTATTGGTGATGTCTGTCATAGCTTCAAATTGGTGAACAGTGGTATAGAGAAGATATTTGTAAATATTACACATTGACCGCAACTATTGGTGTTTCTGTTTTGGTTTAGTCTAATAAAAGTGTTTATACAGCCAATATATTCTCTTCAGTACCTCCTTGCTTCCTTTACAAAGGCTGACGTGGGAGCAGAAGAATGACAAAGAAGACACATAGTCTTAAAGAACCCACATTTCATCTGGTAACCAACCGCTCCTATGTGAAATATGCCATGTTTGTATCTGATATATAAGGTGTACTTTGATTTTCTGTGGTCGTAAGACAGGGAAAATGCTGCCACCCATATTGTGACATCAAGCATCACCTTCACAGATGTTAGCACATACAAGAAAGTCTGGCCCTGTGGTATGTGACTGCTGTCCTGAGTTCTAAGGTTACAGGGAATTACTGCTCTGTCTAACGCTAGACTAGATCCTGTGATTGCATGAATCCGAGGGTGGAAGTACCACAGCTAAAGTAACACAGCTAGAGGCCGCGAGATAGGGTGCGGACAGCATCCCCTAAGTTTCCTCCTGAGACATTATCCCGCCTGAGGGCTGCAGAGCAAGGCAAACTTCCAGGCCTGTGTACCCCAGCCAGGGCTGGTCCCTCCCGCTACCTCTCTCAGGTTGGGGACCATCACCCCACAGCAAGACTCAAGCAGAGAACACCCCCACTGCCAGGAGGGCTCCGAAGGAGAGTGATCTGGTAATTTTGTTGAAACTGGGATCTAGCTTTTATTTCAAGTAGTTAAAACGAGCCTCTGGGTGATATATTTTGAGCCTAATTACCCCGCTTTTCACAGAGGAGTCTGTGGAGTGATTAAATAAAGAAAGGTAAGTGCAGTTGGCACTCAGAGCACTTCGGTAAGAAGGAACCAAGGGGGAAATCTGGAAGGCGGGGCGCCCCCACTCTACTGCCCCACCTAAGGAATGGGCGCCTGGGAAACCCGTGTCACGTCGCCAGATTCTGAATTCTGGCTTCACATTCTGTTCATTCTTGTGGGGCTGAGTGGGACGCGGGCATCAGAGGATGAGCCGGGGACTCCAGGTGGCCTTCTCAGAGCCAAGGTAAGACCTTTGGTGACGTATCCTCCCCGCTCCCCGCTATCCTCCACGGAGAGGATGCCTGTGAAGCCCACCTAGGCCTCCACTCAGCAGCGCAGCCCCTTGTTAAATTACAGCGTTCACCAAGCTTTATCGTTCATCGAGTAGATATTCGTGGCGGGTAAACATCTTTTACCTCACTTGTCTTGCCTCGGTGGTTACTTCTGTCATACAGTCGACATGAGGTACAGAAAGGTTGCCCGTCTTGTCTGTGAGCGCTTGGCTCGCCAGCAGTGGAGGGGCTAAGGTCTGTAACTAGGGGTGGCTGTTTTTGAATCCCTGCTCTTAAGCTGTGTGTTGGATACTGACCCCGTTGGCATCTAAAGGTACATGTTAGGCATCAGGTGATTTAAAGGTTCCTATGAGCGTGTTGACCTCTCAGCTCCTTTTCTACTCTGAGCTCTCCTGCTAGCCACTTTGTCTGCTTGGTCTGAAGGAATAACTTTATGGGAAAGGAATGGGAAGGCAGGGAGGGGACACGTCTCCAAGAGACACATGTGTGGGTGATAATAACCATACACACTGATGGAACGCTTGTGTGAATGAATGGACTGCGCACCACGAGGATATAATTCAATTTTGTCCGGGGTGTTAGGAAAAGCTAATGTTCCCTCTTACGGAGGAAACACCCTACCTAGTACTGCAAGTCTAGCAAGGAGGAAGTTGGAATCTGTATCACAGTCAGCTCTGCCAGCGCTCAAAGCCTATATGGTAAACATGTCAATCCATGTTTTTAAGAAATGAGTTTACTGGCTTAAAGTCGCACAGTGTGTGGGCACATCTGTATGTGTGTGTGCATGGGAATTTTATGCTTAGATGTGTGTCTGTTAAGGGGAGATGAGAAAGAAAGTTAAGTTATAAGAAAGAAAAAAAATACTAAAATTTTTCAAGAGACCTGATGTCAGGTTGATAACTCAAAGATGGCATCTTTAGCTCAAGGTATCTTGGTTGCTGTCTAAGCTGATGGTGTGGGGGAGGGGCAGGTGTCCTATGTTGGGAACACAGTGCTCTGATGTGGAATATCACAACTGCATGTCAGGGAATAATTGGATACACACACACACACACACACACACACACACACACACACACACCACACTTTCAACTCTCAAGGAGCCCGCTACACACAGGACAGAAGTCACTTATCAGGATTGACATTATAGAAATGAATTTGGTTCTAAAATGTTATGAAACCATTGGTTGGGTAAACTGAACTCCAAGTGGGTGCAGGACTCTGCCTTGTTCTGTCTTGTATTCTTCCATTTCTTAGGCATCACTTTCAGTGACCTGTAGCTGTTGCAATTATGTTATTTCCACACTGGTGTTATTTCCACACTGGACTGGGATTTTCTTTTCTGCCTGTCTGTAGTCCACCGTGGGCTGTGATTGCTGGGGGAAGTAACTGTCGTAGGATCGTTGGGGTTCCTGTCCCACAGTCAAGAACTTGATATGTAGCAGATGCTCAGTCCAGGCATAGGGAGTGAATTAAGGGAAGGGATAAATCACTTAAAGGAGATGTGGATAATGAGATATTTTTTTTAAGTTTTGTTTTTAAAAATATGTGAGAAAAGGTCTGTTTCATGCCAGGCTTCCCTTTAAGGATCTATCTATCTATATAAATTCTACAGTTCTGCTCCTATCTACATGACAGATTGGAGAAGAACCTGGTTCATGCTCAGAACCATCTTTGTGATCCCAAATGAGCTTCTGAGATGGGAATTCAGAGGGTATTCACTGCTGTGCCTCCTCCCTGGTCTGTCTGCAGAGCAGCTTGTGCAGGGACAGTGCTCCTAGTTGTTAAACTTTCACTGTTACTACTCCCCAAGGGTGTTTTTCATTTGACTTGGGGACTTTAGCCTTGGGGTTCAGCAGAGCATATCAGCTTGAGACCAGGGGAGATTGATATCCCAGTGGGACCATCACTGGCCATACCAGGGCTGTCTCTGTCAGCTCCCAGAGAGGGAGACACCCAGAGAATTTGGGAATCATTCAGCAAATGCTGGGAAATGCCCTGTCTATGTTATCAAATTTTAACCAAATTATCTCCAAATAGCCCAGTGCCTTTTGGCTTCTGCTAGTGGAGATACACAAATCTGATTTGGGGCAAGTGATTTTAAGTGTGTTCTTAAAGAACAAGAGTCCTCAGAATCCCTTGTCCTGTTTCCCGGCACCAGGACCAGGCTTTAGGACAGAAAGTCTGCCCTTGGCCTTGGCTGACCACCATCTCGGCCAGCGTTGCTTTCGAAGGGCCATGGAGCAAGCTGTGGAGAAGGGATCTGACAGGAAACTAATTTCTTCCTCTCTCAAGGAATGAGGAGCCCATTTAATGACTAGGCTCCTTATGTCCTTTGTTTGCAAAGAATTGGCCTTAATGGGTAGCAGGCCCTCTGCAGTGAGAGTCTTAGAGCACTGAGCCAAGATCTTGCTGGTCCTATCATGCTAAAGTCCTTTCTCTTGACTTGACATGGTGAGAGGCTTACAGGGTTCCACAGCCCTTTGCTGGGATGTTAGTGGGCATGTAAGATAGGATGTGTATGTCAGCTTGGCATTACTATAACAAAGTACCCAAAGCAGGCTAGTTATAAAATAAAAAAAAAAGTTGAAATGGCCCATGTTATGGAGGCTCTGGGGCCCATCATCCCCATTCTCTCATTATGTGAAGACCCAAAGGTGGCTCTGGTGAGGACTGATGCCTCGGGTGGTAATATCCCAAGCCAGAAAACAGAGAGAGTTTGTAACATGAGGGCCTGCTTGTTGGGGTTTCTGTCCTGCCCAGTCCCCCACAGCTGTTTAGCCCCAAAGAAAATCACACAGAGATCTCTATAAGTTATAAAGCTGATTGTCCCATTAGCTCAGGATACTTATTAGCTCTTGTAGCTTAAATTAACCCATTATTCTGATCAATTTTTGCCATATGGCTTGGTACCTTTTTCAACTGGCAGGTCACATCCTGCCTCCTTGGCAGTCTGTGCAGGACTGGGAGGAATCAACTTCCTCCTTCCCAGAATTCTCCTGTTCTCATTGCATCATTTCTACTTCCTGTCTGGTTTTCCCACCTATACTTCCTGCCTGGCCAATCAGCGTTTATTTAAAACATGATTGACAGAATACAGACAATTCTCCCACACCAAGAGTTGGGTGGCACTAAACTTGGGCCTTTATAGCAGTCCTCCCAGGAGAGCTACTCAAGAGCCCCATGAAAACTAACTGCTAATGGTGTATCCCCAGTCACCTCAGGACTGACTCCCCAGGGAGGAGGATCAGACTCTGGAACACTGTAATGAAAGTGTGAGCCTTGGTTCCCCATTGGCCCTCTAAGGACCCTGCTTTTCTTGAGTTAGCTGAAGGAATTAATTCCGTCAAGTGGTCCTTCAATGTCAGAACCCATCTTTCTAGACTTATTGCCAAATTCATTCGCGGGTGCCCTGTAGTTTTTAATTGGCATCTGGCAGGGTTTTCTCAAATGCTCCACCAATCATATTCTGTGACTCAACCTGGAAGAAGGGCCACAGGGACAATAGGAAAGTCACCAAGAGGGCTGAGGACAGCAAGAGAGCAACCCAGTCTTCACTAGAGCTTGTAGCTCCAGAGGCCAGACCCCATAGTGAGCTTGTTCTGTGTCTTCTTTAAGGTGAACTTAGAATTTGCAAATTTTTAAAATTTCATTATTTCCTGAAATAACGTTTTATGATCAGAAAACCTCAAACACCATTTCTTTAAAAACCAGAATTACTGCGGAAGCCCCTTTTCTGGATATAATCTCACCTTCTAAAGAGCATTTGAAGTCAGAAGAGCCTAGGACTTCATTTGAAAGATTGGGGAGGCTGACACAGCAGCCAGGAACAGGCCCTGGCCCCATCTGTCTGTCTTTCCCAGTGTTCCCTCTCGGGGTTCTTAGCTTTTTCTTCATTCACTCAACAGACCTTACAAAGCATTTATGACATATCGCAGGACTTGGGAAGCCTGTGCCGTTTCCCAGAGATGGAAGGACAGCTCCTGTCTCTGAGGACACTGCTCCCTAGTAGAGATGAGCATGAGAGATTGATGAAAGAAATCCCAATGTCACACAGAAGTGACAGCCTGCACAGTGCTGTGGGCCCTCAGGATGGGGTGACTGATACTAGAGCAGGGACGGGAGATGATGAGAAAGTAAGAGGGGAGATGATGTTTAATTTGGTGCCTGCTGTTGTCATGGGCGTTTTAAGAGCCCTGGCTCCCAAGTTTGGCAGACTGTAAAAGAGCTCTATCATCCCTGCCACCACCCCCTTTCTTGACTTTGACAAATCATTCCTCTGTCTTCAAGCTGCCACTTGTGCTACTGGGAAGTGGCAGTTGTCCATCATCAATACCTGATGGGACATGTTTGAGGAGTGAATGTGACCAGGACAGTGAAGTCCTGGCAGTCACCCACGGTCATTTCAAGGAAACAGAGAGCTTAGCATGACTGTGTTGGTGGTGGTGGTTGGTTTTGATTTGATTTGACTTGGCATGGAGTCTTACTATGTAGCCCAGACTGACCTTGAACTTATTGACTTCCTGCCTCATCCTCAGAAGTGCTGAGATTTCAGGCATCTGCTACTTATCGTCACTATTAATATGATAGTGCAAACACCATCTTTTATCCTCCCTTGAAGTGCACATTATTCCCTGTGATAAATGGGTAATAGATGTTCCAGGAAGAGAAGAGGCAGACACAGATATTTAACACCCTCTGACATCTGAGAGCGGCAGTGAAATAGGAATGGGGAAGGGAGGTAGCAAGAAGTTAGGAAATAAACATTTATTTGGATTTTAGTTATGAGCCTTGTTTAATGTGGAAGTGAGTCTCTGTGCTCTGGGGTAGTGGTGGGTGCAGTTAGAGGCATAAGAATCAGAGGATGGTTTGGCCAACCATCTATCTCAAAAGGTTCCTCCAGGGAGCCACACAGTGGGGGTAAGGGCAAGATGATGGACAGAGTCCCAGATCCTCATCTTCAGTCAAAGAAGAGTGATGTGACATCCAGGTAGAACAAATCCAGCAAGTACCTCTGCTTGCTGTGGGGAAGCCCTTGTTAAACCATGTGCCTGGTGAGGTCAAGGGCTTCGTGTGCAGTTTCTCAATGTCCTTGGTAGCAGTCAGGACACAGAAGAGGCTCGGTAACTGTGCACTGATGATGGACTGAGGTTCATCTGTGTTTCTTCAGACCCAGGGTACCTCTTAGTGGAGGAGAGATAGGATCTATCTCTGAAAAATGGTGGTCAGGCCAGCAGTCTGGATTTATAGATATTGATGTTTTCAGTTGCATTTGGTTTCACTCTCTTTAATCCTCAAACATAATATTTTGTAGTTGAAAAAAATTACCAACAGAAGACAATGACGATAAGTAACTCTAAGATCCCTTTGTCACTTGTGTCTGATTTCTGCCTGGGGTAGGGTGGGGTTCAGTTATTTACTGTGCTCCATGATGAGGCCGTGGGGACCACTCTGGAATCCAGCAATTAAAATACGTCAGTTGCTTTGGTTTGGTACACTCAGAAGAAGGCTGCTTTTTTATTTTTATTTTTAGCATAACTAGGTATCATAATATTGAGTGTGCTACCTGGGCAACCAGGCTGTTGTGCCCAGTAGAGGTCACTGGGCTAGCTAATGGTCTACAAAATGTATACTCAGGTTCTGTCGGAAAGAAAATAATGGGTTTCATTTGAATGAGATTTAATATACTTATAGATTCTGAGAATTTTTTTGAAAGCCTTTCATGATAATAAAGCTTTTATTTGTTTGAGAGCCAATAATCCTTTGGTGTGATGTTATTGTCTTTTCCACTTTAATCATGGTTGAAGCCAAGGCAAAATGCTTCTCCCAAAATGCTCCTCGAGTAGACAGCCCCTGTCTGTTTTAAATTGCATTGTGTCTGAAATGGACTAGGTCACATGTAATAAATGCTAGCATTTCAATAGAAACATTACAGCAGAAATAGTTAACAATCTGCTTTAATTTCAAAACTCATTTTCTCTCTCACACAGTTGGGCAGTATCTTGGTAAAATTTGCAGAATGCGTTGGGATTTAATTATGTTGGCAATTTATTCCGAAACAAGGTTAAGTGGGGGCTGTCAATAAAGGTGCAGGGTGAGGACAGCTGTGTCCTGATGAGCCTAAATTCTGGAAGCCAGGCTGACCACAGAAGAGTTGAATGCCTTGGGCAGTGTTGTTTGCAAAAGCCTCCCACTCCACAGGTACAGATACTGAGGCTGGGTGCCCGCACTGTGCCATCCCTTGTGAGCTTTCATCCGATGGGCAGGGGAAGATCAGGGGTTGAGAGTTAGTGTTTTCTGGATCCTGTTTACTAATTAACTTGTTACTTCCATACCTATCTAAGGTTCATCATGGTGAGTGCTGGGTACATACAGGCAACTGACAATAAGTAGCTTCCCTTCCCCAGGAACATTGCAGAGACAAGGACAGCCACTCAGGAATGACATGGTTATATGTTCAAGGACAGCTATGTCAAGGATTTTGGGGTCAGGATCCCTGGTGTGGGTAAATGACTTAAAACATCTGGTGTGGTTTGTGGTCATTGTGGGGGTTGGTTGGGATGGCTTTACCTGTTGCTAGAAACTGAGCAAGGAGGGTTGTAGCATGGTAAGGATGTTCTAGTCAGGAAGAAGGGTTCTCACAGACCCTTTAGGGGATGTTACTGTGGTAGACATTAAGATACCTGCCATGGGGTAGCTGTCTGGCCTGGAAGGAGAACAAGCTGTGGGGTGTCTGAAGGTGCATTTCTGCTTTTTGTGGGCTGAGGGCTCCAAAGGAGGCCAGGAAGAAATCATGAACTTGTGGAACATTGGATATAGGGGTAGTAGCACATGGACAGAAGGACCTCCTACACCAGTCACTGGGCATTTTGGGCTGTCTCTTGGTTTAAGGGAGATGGGAAGGAATTGAGATGGATGGACTTGAAGGGGTGGTTTTGATGATTAAGTTGGCAAACATGGATCATAACAAGCAGTCAGCACTGAATTTGGATGTGTGCCCTGGCCCTTCTTGTTTGATTGGAGTAACATTCATAAAACATCTTTGTGGTTTGGAACTTAAAAACAGATATATTTTTAGCACCCAGAAGGTTGCCGAGTGTGACCTAAAATTAAATCCTTGACAAGTAAAGACTGTGCTGGACACTCTGCTCAGCTGACAAGGGTAAGAATGGGCTTCGGGTCTAACTTGAGTGGTGGCTGGCATGGGTCTGTATGCCACACACTGAACACTGGCGTTTGTGCCCCCAGGGCTAATTTCCTCAGTTCTAGTAGCCTTGGTCAAATCATTGGTAATCCTTCAATGCCTCATGCTGTCTATGGAAAGGCCTGGCTCTCCAAGGCTTTCCTGTATTTGGGAATTGGATGCCATGGCCTAACATTCTTCTTTTCTCAGAATGCTGTGTTAGATGCTATTGGCTCATGTGTCTTCTGAGCCATCAAACACAATTACCAACATGCATTGCCCCACTTGCTATGGTTTTGTTAAGTCAGAATGAGTTGGCTCCTTGCCCTGAGAGGCTCTTAAACCCGTATCTGGCACCAACTGCCCCCTCATGGAAGCCCCTGTCCTTCTTCCTCCCAATTTATTTCAATGAGCAAATGAATAGATGTGTATTTACTGGGCACCTGCTGTGTGCCCTAACTGTGTTTGAAGTTTCCTTTGCTTAATTGCCAGGGTGTCCTCTAAAGACAGGAGTTCTGGTTCATAAGATGCAGAACCAGAAGCTCAGTTGTCAAGGTCGCTCGGGGGAAAAGAGTGCTGTCAAACCCAAGCCTTCTGAGTCCACGTCCAGAGTGTTGCTTTGCTTTCGTTCCCTCTAAGTCAGTATTATCCTGAGTGGGAGGCCCCTCCTCCAGACAGAAGTCTCCAGTGACACAGCAGCGCAGGTGCTGGCGCACATGATGAGAAAGTTCCTGTCCTTTCTGTTCTCTCTCCCTGCGACTAGTCCAGGACAACATGGGTTTGGTGTTAATGTGACATTAGAACACACTGAATACTTGCAACCATCTCTCCTACAAATGGGCTGGTCTCATGCTTAGATCCCTCAACCTTCAAAAGCAGGAGCTCTTTTGAATTTAATCAAACTACTATTTCATGTTTGAGTTTTCATATGTGATACTAATTTTCTCAGTATTGATGATCCAAAGATGTCTTCTTTTCCCAAAGGTGTCTTTTAAGGAAAACTGGTCATCAGAAAGTAATTGAAGAAAAATATTAGCCAAGCTAGAGTCAGGTGTCTGTGCATAAGGATAAACCATGAATGCGATATGTGCCCCCTTTGAATGCAGCTGGAAATGTCTCCTTGGTTCAGGTCACCTCCCATATGGTCAGGACACAAGGCTCCTGCGATTGCTGACAGGCACTTCTGGCTCTTTGTTTATAAACAAATAATGGCAAGCATCATAACCATCATTGCCTTTAGGGCTGTTAAGGCTTTTTTGTTTGTTTATTTGTTTGTTTGAGTTAAAATTTCACAACTCAATTCAACCCAAACTAATAACGGAATCTTCAGACCTAGGAAAAATACTTAAGTTTATTGCAAAAGATAATATCCCATTTAAAACAGTTTAGAAATTTACAAAACCTTACAGTGATACATTGTCTTCAAGAAGGCGCTCTACAGATGAGCTTGGCATTGAGTTCCAGGGATAGTGAGTGCTTTGACTATAGAGGGAACAGCCACATCAAATCCCTGCGATTTAAACAGATGAACCAGCCCCTTCATTTCATAAAAGTCATCTTTGCTAAATTAATCTCTTTCCATAAAACCATATAATCTCAAGTATAACATTTCTGTAGATTATCATATGACACACTATTGTACAAAGAAGCAGTGGCACTCAACACAAGTAGCAGAGTATAGAGTTTTGGTATACGTACGAATGGTTTTCGTTTCATGTCGAGAGATGAGCCTTTCTGTTCAGCGGGCTGGTGTTTCTCAGCTCCTTTTCCCACATACTGATTTTCAGGATTTCATTATCAGAAGGACCCTCCTCTCCAGGTGCAGGTTAACAGCCTAAGCAATGTGATGTGGTGTTGTGCTTTGGTTTAGAATCACATACTCTTTGTTGGTTTGACTTCTGGGAATGTCAACATTTTCCAATCCTACTTTCATCTCATTCTATTCAGCGTTTATGCAAGGTCCCTAACTTATCATGTGTGTGTAAAGACATGAGCTACCTCAGGCATCTCCTCATGTTTCCAGGCTAACTAGGGGCAAGGGCTGCAGCTAGCTCTCATAGTTTGCACTCCCCCACTGTCAGAAGGTATGCAGAGCTTAGAAAACAGGGGGAGTATCCATTTTTTTCCTCAGTCAAAAAAG
This sequence comes from Microtus oregoni, assembly GCF_018167655.1. NCBI lineage: Eukaryota > Metazoa > Chordata > Mammalia > Rodentia > Cricetidae > Microtus > Microtus oregoni. Next base: position 13,787,241 of record NW_024543086.1, read on the forward strand.
AATAAAAGGGCACAATTACACCATTTTCTCCAAGTTAGTGGAATAGACTATTCTATTGCCTGGATCTCTAAATCTAAGTGCAATAATATTTTCATTCCATCCTGATGCTGTGGAATATAAATTTGTTTGAAATTAGTGTAAGCAAAACAAATTAAGATGGAAGCACCACTACAAGATAAAATTACATAAGAGATCCCAAATGATTTTGCTTTATTGGATTATCCTCTGTACTGTGTTTTTCCATTGGTGGGGCCAACTGGGAGTTGAGTGTGTGCATACAGAAAGAAAGATCTGTGGCTTTTGGCCAGTGGTAACATATCTAATTGAAATGTGGTTTCTTAAGCATGACAAGTGTATTTATCTTGATTCTAACTTGACATTCTATATTCTGGTCTCACTTTGTGGGTTTAAACATTACACTAGTACCGGAGAAAGAACATCTCGAATGACATCCCAAGACTTAAATAGTGCAAGCCAAGATTCCTTGCCAAGTTTCCCTCGCTCTCCCTGAAATAGCTTTTGCACTGCAGCACTGTGACGGGGAAGTGGAATTGTTGGGGCGGTTTGCTCAATTAGTCTCAATTTGCAGTGGGGTACTCACCTCCCACGTGCACAGTAGAGGCTCACTCAGACACTAGGCCTTCAGCGGCGGAGGGGGGGGGTGCGGGAGGTTTAAAATGCTTTCTTCGTTTAGGTGTGGCTCGTGTTTCTGGCAGTGTCAGTTCAATGTTCAGTCACAGGCTGGCAGAGTACTGCATGGAATGCAAAGGAACCCAAGCCTTGCTTCCTGCTCAGCCCAAGTGTGTAGCAATTACTTAATTGCACTGCTTTAGGAGTTTGCTTGACATGCAAGCTTGACCTGACATCCGTGGGCGGAAGGAGGTCTTTTCAATGGAACGAGCCAGATCTTAAGGAATTGTGGAAGAAAGGCTTTCATCTGAATTCTCAGTCCCACGTCTTCCTAGATTAGGTGACCACAGCCTGGTCACAGGGAAGGGAAACGGCGGAGTAGCGTGTTTGCGTCTATCTACACTGTTGTCACAAGAATGCACGGATGAGAAAAGGTGCTGGATGGCAGCTCAGCCTTATCAGTGTTGCTTGATAATATACACTGATGTACAGGCTGCTGAGTCCTGTGACCCTTGATGTTACAGGTGAATGAATGGATGAATGGCGGGATCCTAAAGTTAAAGCCCCTCTCGTTCATATCCTGCTTGCCATACAGAGACATATGATCGTTAAATGGCCCCAGAAAGTCACTTGAGCTCCAGTCACATAACAGGTGCCTAATAGCCCCACGCAACCTGACTTTGCCACTCTGCATGGCCCATACTTTACAAGAAGACTGCCCCTTGATGTGAGTTCTAAGGGCTAGCTCAAAAACAAAAACCAACACAAAAGAGAACTTTAGTACATCAGGGCGACCTGGCATTGTTAGACCCCCGCTCAGTTCTGTTGTGCTTTTGTATGATAAATCCTAGAACCCTGATAGTTTATTGTGGGATTTTTTTGTCTAGGATACCTGCTTATCACCTCTGTCTTTCTACAGTGCACAGCACACACGCTTCTGTTTCTTTGGGGTTGATGAACTCAGGATGGGAAGAAACTGCTTGGTGTCATGGAAGTGTTGGGAGTGAGGTGGGGGCTTTGTTTACGGTGGTAATTTGAACTCAGCAGATGAGGATGAGGCCTGGCTATGTGTACAGGCAGCTCAGCAAGTGGCCACACAAGGGGCCACAAAATCCTCAGCAAGCAGTGGCACCCCTTACTCAGGTAAGGTTGGTGACCAGGTGTCCCAACAGTCTACCAGCTCTGAGGCACTGCCATGTCGCGAGTCAAGGGATCTCAGCCCGGGCGTTTGCAGAGGAGCAGGGAGATCTTGAGGCAGGCAGGGGACCCCCCAATCTCAGGAAGGAATGTGGGGAGTCCTGATCCTCTCATATCCACCAGAAACATTTCTTCTTCACCTTTTTGCTTTTCCGCCGTAAGTCCTGCTTCTCAGGGACCGGGGCTTCTGCTGGGGACTTGGGTGGGGAAGGTGCTTCCTCAGCTGGCTCTGCTTCCTCCAGGCTCTGGAGAATCTCATGGAACCTGCCTTCCTGCTGCCGGAAATCATACTCTACACTGGAAGACAGAGAGGAAGGGAGGAGAGTAACTGCAAAATGACACACACTGATTTAGCATCCTGTTACCCCAGAGCACACAAGGACAGGTCCTAGGGACTAAGCACTACATCATTAGGGACGGAGGGCCTGTGTGACTTTGGGAGTATTGAGCCATCTCTCAGACTCTTTCCCTTCTTCCCTCTTAAATTAATACCTTTAATGATATCTTACGGGGATGTAATCAAGTAAATGAAGCACAGAGCATGTTAGCATTCAGTAAATACTGGGTCTAGCTTCCTTCTCATCTTTGTTTAGGGTTCTTCATTGCTAATGTTTTTTTGTTTTGTTTTGTTTTTTTTTAAACAGTGTTCGTGAAAACTAACTTATCAACATGTAAGCAATATAAAGACACACACAGGCAAACCAAGCTCAGTTTCCTCAACTGTCAAGTGGAAGTATTAATGGCCTCTAATGTTAATTCTTTCATTGAAATAAATATATGTAAAGTAAGATGATGTCAATGACATGCCCAGATCAGTGCCTGGCATGCTATAATCCTTTTTCATATGTTAATACTAATTTCTGCCTTAGTACCATTACTGACGTTGTTATCGCTGATAACACTATGCTCTTCAAATTGTGTCCCTTTGTTAGCTCCGCTGGTCCAGCAGAGGACTATAGCAAATTACGTCTCACTAGTACGGCTTAGAGAGATTTACACATAAGGCTGCCTTCCAGCATTCCTCCTTACGGAGAGACTGAAATACTGTTTGTTGAAACAGCTTCTCCTTTTTCCCACTTTACATGTGTATGTGGAGTATTAATGCACAGTGTATTTCGTTTGTATCATGGTGACATCCACAGAGGTTTGTAAGGTATACATGAGACCATATTGGAACCAAGATGCCAAGAAACCCTGGGAATGTAGAGTTAGCAAAGAACCTGGGCCTAGGGAAGGAGCCGGCTGTCCCCTTAGCCTCTTTGTGCCTGGAAAAGGGAACCCTTTGCTTTCCTTCTCACTCTGTTTGGTGACCCCCTAAACCTAGGCTAGGAAGAACGTATCCTGTCATGCAACCCTGCCCAGCCTGTTTTCTTTCCTTCCCTTCCACTTTGGGGTGCACTTTAGTGCTGAGAGCTTGTTACGAGTATCCTCGGATGGTCCACAGCTGAAAAGCTATCACAGGAGTCTAGAAAATGGCAGACATATAGTCATAAAAACAGAGCATGCCCCTTGTTTAGCTGGGGGGGGGGGAGATGAAACCCCTCATCGCTCTGGATGTAACGGGCCCAGCAAGGGCTGAAAAGCAACCATCAGAAAAAGACCATCTGCCCTTGTCTGTGATCTCCGTGTCATTTCCCAGAGCTTAAGATCAGAGTTAGTACTGCTGTCCAAGTGAATCACAATTGTCACATGTGTGAAAGGAAGCCCCGAATGCAGCATTGACCTGAGCGTTCTGAAAAGGAAGAGACAAGGGCAGAATAGCCTGTCGTGTAGCCAGCAGGACAAGGTATCAATAACCTTCCTCCAGATCCTCCTCTCCTTTTTGGACATCTTTGTCTTTCTGTTACTCTCTGGTTTTCTCTCCTGGGACATACTCCTGGCAGGTTGACCTACATAATGGATGACACACAGACTGTGTTTTTTCAAAGTAAGGCTCTAAGGTGCATCAATTGCAAGTCACTTCCCTATTCTCAAGTAGCCGAGTGGTACTCTGCCGAAGAAGTATCACCCCCAACTCCCAGTATCTCAGGCAACGGTGGAAAACAGGTGTATGTTCAAACTGCAACGCAGATTAGGCACCACATGTTTACTCTGCCATTCAACCAAGATTGATTCAATATTTCCATATGCCAGATCGGTGTCTCGATATGGAGAAAGGTGTGGCAGGTAGATTTAAAGTCTGGCCAGCTAGCACCGGCATTGCTAGACCAGTAGCTTTGTCCCTAGTAAATAGTATCCCACATCATCAGCACTTTAAGACCTAGTCAAAGCCTATGGTTTGCTAGCTCAGTCTTCAGAGACATCCAAACATACATCGTGAATCTAATTCCTCCACTGCTGCCCAGTATTGCACACTTGTTTGTCTTGGGTGGTGGAGCAGCTTCCTGTCAGCATCACCTATACCTGCTTCTGTGAGGAAACCTGGAAGATAGATCCAAAGGCTAGAAATGGTCATCTCAGGCAACCTCTGCATTGCAGTAAAGAGGGAGTTTAAAGCAGCGAGCAAGCTTTGATTCTCAGCCTCTATGTCACTGGAGGCATGCATGCTTGGCTGATAAGGAACAGTCACACTCACAGTTCTTTTAGCTCCTGAAAGAGCTTTACCTTACCTACTGCGGCAGAAAACAATCTTCATGACAGAGTACAAGATGGAGCCAAAAGAAACAAGTAATACCTGCTCATGCTAAGACTCCATGCTGTCTGGTATAGAACATCCCATCCACCCAACCATCCATCCACTGATCCATCCACTGATCCATCCATCCATCCATCCATCCACCCACTTACCTACCCACCCATCTATCTATCCATACAACCATCCATCCACCCACCCACCCACCCATTCACCTACCCACCCACCCATCTATCCATCCATCCATCCATCCATCCATCCACCCACCACCCACTCACCCATCCATCCATCCGTTTAACCACCCACTCACGTACCCATCCATCCATTTACTCATCTACTCATCCATCCATCCATCCACCAAGCCACTCTGGTGCTAAATTCCAGTGACTTGACTAGACAGACCAGGACACCATCCCTGTGGAGCTTGCTTCCCAGAGATAGAGGATCCAAATATACTTCCCATTTGTCAAATAGATCTTCCTTACAGGTTTTTGTCCATGTGTCCGTGCTAAGTTATCTGAGCACGCATGTACCCCTGACTGCTTTTCTCTCCTTTGTAAAGTTTCTGACTGCCTAATCCAAAGCAAACTAACAATAATGAACTGCCTACGTTTCCCAAGGTTACAGACATCTTTAAACATCCTAGAAAATATGGTTCTGAGTGAGTCTAATCATAAGTCCAGAATTAGAAGGCCTGCGAAGGAAAGAGCCAGAAGACAGAATGTAAACTCTGTCTCCGCTCCTTGAAGTATTGCTCATCGCAGAGGCTGGAGCAAAAGGCTTTTGAGTTGAGCACTCTGGAGTTTGATCTGAGGCTGCATCATTTCCTGGCTGGGTAACCTTGGACAGCTTTCTTTTTTTCCCCAGGACTCAACTGTATGTGGGAATTACAATAACAGCCTAAGCACCGGGTTGTCATAATGATGGGGAGGCTGTAACAGGTGTAACCGTGCTACGTGGGCACAGCCTCTGCCCACTCGGGCTCTTCTTCACCGAGTGCTTTGTCTTCGTCTCTTAGGGACAAATGCCTCACCTCCTCACCTGCACCTCCAGCGCTTCAGACATTGTATACCTTGCTCTTCACTCCTCCCCTCCTGTACATTCAGGGAAGAATACATCGTTATGTTTCTATGGAAACACAGCAGGGTTCCATTAAAATCACTAGGATTTAGGGAGCCGCCCCTCCCCCATGCGTCTCCCCCCACTGGTCTTGACGGTTTAAAGGGGATTGAAAGTGACTTTCTTTTCAAGGCCAAGCAAATATCAGAGTATTGAGAAGTGTGTGCGCTTTGGAAAGAAATTGATTAATGTTTTTTAGGCCCAAGCAATTTATTAGCATAAAGGAAAATTGTCACTTTTCTTCTTATTCACCCGTTTAACAAACTACTGTTTAGTTTAGAGAGGAGAGGAGGCAGCTGGCTTATAAATGGGGAGGGGCCATGCCCTGCCTCCCTCATCAGCCTTTTATCTCAAGGATGAGCAGACAAGAAGAGATGACAGCCTAGACCATGTTCACCAACCCTTTGGGAGAAGGAATGAATTGACAACTTAGTTGTTTGTAAATTCTAGGCATGAGCTCCATGTTTGAGGCTTGGGTCCCTGGTCTGAGTGGAGTACTTATAACCTTTATAGCCCTACTGGCCTTCTTTCCTTCCTCTTGTCCTTCCGAGCCTCCCTGTCATGCCATCTCTACTGTAACCCTCCATCCATGCTCCCTATATTCCATGCAGAGTCCTAAAAAGAAAGCTGAGCATTTCCAGTCTAGTTTGGGCAGATTCCGCAAGGACTGCGAGGAATAAATATTAGACAAGAAGTTGTTGCAGTGCTGCATCCAGAACTGAAGCACAGCGATAACCCAGATCTGTCAAGATGTGTGAAGGTCATCCTCTGGGGGATGTATGAGGTCAGAGATGCCTAGTTCCTGGGGAGTCTTAGTGCCCTTGACATCCAGTCACATGTTCAAGCACGCTGCCTTGGTGCATTCAGAGAACAAGTTGTGGGACAGATGGCTAGTCTAACTTCCACTATCATCGTGGATGCAAAGCAGAAAAAAATGTTCTAGGAAGCAGGGAGCCCTGTGCCCTGGGCTCACCTGGTTGAAGTGACAGTAAGGGAAAGAGATGGCTCAGTGGTTCATAACACATACAGCTCTTGCAGAGGACCTGAGTTCAATTTCCAGATGGAACAGACCACAGACACCTATATATATCCACCTGCAAGAAATCCAATGCCCTCTTCTGGCAACCAAGGGCATCAGCACTCACGTGCACATACCCATACATAGAATTAAAAATACATATTTGAAAAATGTGTAAGAACACGACCAAGCAACATCTCTAGGCTCCTGGTGATCCTAGCTGGGTAAGCAGGAACTAGGCAAGCCAAAATAAAATACAATGCCCAGAATAGTGAGTTTCATCCGAAGATGAAACATTCAAAAATAAAACAAATTTATAGAACCAAATAAAGAAAGGTAGAAGATTGAGACAGGGGGGTTCCTGCTTTTATATAACATCTTTAGCCTTACACAACATCAAATATGTATTTTTGTTTTATTCTTAGAATGTCCTGGGAAGATGGAAGATTGTTAAAGCCACTTAACTGATAAGCCAGTTAACAAAGAGAAATCATACTGGGAGCTAGATCAAACCTAAACCAAAATTTTGTGGCTACATCTGTAATTCAGGTTTTTATCAGAACAAATATAGTACAGTAGGTGTATTAAACAACAGATAAATATTTCTCATTGTTCCAAAGGGCTGCGACATCCAAGGTCAAAGCATTGCTGGTTTGGTGTCTAGTGAGAGCCTGCTTCCTGGTTCATAGATGACTGTCTTCTCCCTGTGACTTTAAATGGTGGAAAGGCCCGGCAAACTCTCTAGAGTCTAGTCTACAGGGACACCAGTCTCATTCATGAGGGTTGTATTCTCCTGATCCAATCATCTTCCACTTTCAGATTGCCATGAAATGTGACACTAAGATTTAGCATATGGATTCTGGAAGGCACAGATATCTAGCCTACAGCGCCTGCCTTCCTGATCAGTCTTTGCTCTTTATCTCTAAAAAGTAAATATTTCCACATGAGGGTCATGCTCTGAAGAGAAGCAATGAGTGCCTTGACCCTGTTAGATGAGGATATGTGTTAATTTAAATGTGCGATAATATTAATATATTAGAGTGACTATCATTAATGGAGTTTATCTTCTAGACACCATACTACAAGATAAGAGTCCCTTTCATAATTCTCATTGTTCCATGAAAGAAACAATACTATCTTCATTTACCAATTGAAGAAACTGAGGGAGGGGGGATAAAGGTTCTTCCAATGATTTGACCATGAATCTAATCCTAAATATTATGACCAGCATAGACGTAGTTCCATGTAAGAACTGCATGGCAGAAGATGTGGGATAAGGTACCAACAAAGACTTAGGTCTCTTGTGTGACCCCACAATTGTCTGTGGAACCGAACTCCAGCTGGGCTGGGTCATGTGGGTGGTCCCTATACCCTAGCTGACTTCCCATCAGGCAATATCTTTTTATACTGCAAAGAAGCCTTGGCAGTGAGCCAGAAACAATGTTCCCCATCAGGGGACAACTTAGTTAAGGCTATCTGTGGGATCAGCTATCATTAGTCTGCGTCTTGGGTCTTGGCTTCATGTCCCTCCCTAGCGGCCCTTGGTACTCTCTTCTTAGAAAGTGGTTCTCATGGCTTTGTAAAGAATGCTGTCCTCAGCCTACACTAAGAGCAAGTTGGGCTCTAGGGTGTGTCCCTGGAGACAGAAGCCTCCAGATGCATCCCTGCTCCTTTCCTTCCTCTCCTGGGAGCACACTGTAGTCTCTCTCTGCCAAACCAGGGTGTACCACATGTGATTTAGCCTCCTGCAGCTCTCCTTACAAAGAATCAATCAGCTGTGGCAATTGATGGGTCTAGGGAAGTCAGTTTGCTCCAGGGAAGGCAAATCATACCACTTTGGGGGTAAAATCACAGTTTGGGAAGATAGTCTTAGTGTGTATGCCCCCCCCCCCCAAATACCACCAACTGCTTCAAGGGGTAGTGTTCTTCAAACCTTCCCGCTGGGACTGTTTTGTTGATTATTTATAGGTTATACATTTGGGCATCACAACTTAAAGCCATTTCTAGCTGCCGATGACTCTTCAGGGGATCACAGAAAAACAGAGCCAAGCTGTAGGGCCACCTAGAACTCCATAATGAGAAGCTTCCTAAGCTCTCTGAAAGGGTAGGACATTTCTCAGAAATGTAACACATATATTAAGCGATGAAGGAAGCTCAAAAGGAGCTAGGAGACAGGAAAGCCTTCTGCGAGTCAGGACCGAGGTTTGGCCTAACTAGGCTAACAAGGTTACTGGGCAATTCAGCCTCCCCAGGACTCAGTTTTCCTATCTGTATGATGGGAATAATACTCCTGCCATCTGGATTCTCAAATGAGATGGCTCACCCGCGCACAGTGCACAGTGTTTATTTGGCAAAACTGCCTGTCACACTGACTTATTTAATGGATGCTAATGATTCCTCTATGAACTTGACAGAGAAGTAAAGGCTCGGTCACAGTGTTGTCATTTGGGGCCCGTGTCCCTGCAGCACCCTCTCATTATTCCTGTGTGCTACTCAGTGTGCTTGACTTCGTATTTATGGTGTGTTTGAGCCTCTTTAGCTATTAATGCATTAAAGTAGGCTTCGCTTTTTATTGCAGATAAATTGCTCGCCCCGTAAATCTTCCTCATTCCCCCCTCACACTCTTAGAAGAAAAGGATGAAGCTCCCAGCAGAGGAAGGGAGTAAGGACAAATAAATGACTCGGATATCAACCCGTCGGCCTCTGAGAAACTGTCACCTGTGCCCCAAAGAGTATTTAAACTGTGCTTGTGGCCAGCGGCTGATGAGGCTAGACGGTGTTCATAGTCACATCCGCATTGAAATAGTCACTATTTGTATACTCAGTACATTCTGGAATCTAACGGGGGGGGGGGGGATAGAGATGCACCTGTGATTAGCTGAAACGCCAGCTCTGCTGTGTGTTTTAGAAATACCCCCCCACCGCCCTACCCCCCCCCCCCCCCCCCCCCCCCGCCCCAGCAGATCTCAGCACCTTCCAGAGAATGGAAGGCTGTGGTTCTCTCTGTTTACCTGCCTCCCTGCCGGGAGAGCATGAGCCAACAGACAAAAGAAAAAAGAAGTACTAAATAATTTAAGGGGAGTGTTGGTTGCGAAACCCACAGGGCTGAAGCACACTGCAGTTTCTAGAGAAATACCTTTTTCTCTGCCTAGGTAATAGCGTTAAGTGACAGGCATGATGGGGACCCAGTGGCCAAACAGCTTAGCCACAGAAAGAAACTCAAGGAGGGGCTCAGGGCACCGCTAAGCACATGACCTTAGGCAGTTCACTGATTCTCTGAGGCTCTCTTTGCTCTGTAAAATGAAGCCCTCACTTTCTTTCCCTGCGGGGTGCACAGCTGTGAGGCTGTGACCTGTCTCCCAGGGAGCCTCTTTGTCATCTACTGTCACTAGCAAAACCAAGAGGAGAAAGGCCCCCGGAAAGAGAGTGCTAGGTACAAAGGAAAGCTCCTGCAGGGAACCTCCTTTTGAATATCTGCCCAGTTCTCAATGTGCTTCAGAAGGACTTTACCCATGGAGATGTCTGTAATGAGAGTAACAGAATTAAAGCATCTTGTGGTCTGCGGAGTTTGAAGAGCTTAGGGGGGTTGCAGAAGCTTTCTGTGTGGCACTTAGCACTGTGTGTTCTCTGTTCAGCACAAGGGGTGATTACACCCCTCCCCAGAAGGGAAGCCATGGTTGTGCAGGGCAATGCTTGGCACACCCACGTGGTCCGGTAAGCACTATGAATCCTCTAGGATTCTGCAGAGGACAATACCAGCAGTTGGGCTCTTTACCGAGAAGCAGGCTTGGGCTTTCTTTGCTCTTAACTTTAATTACAGGAGAAATGTCAGCCTGGATTGCCAATGGTTCCTCATTTCAGATGAAAGACTTCGCGAGTTCCTTAAGCAATGTGTAAGGCATGCTGAAGCTCCACAGAGACTTCACAAGCAAGAAGCATGGGAAGACAGCACTCATTCCAAGAACAATAATAATACCTTGTCCTTCCCGTCTAGTCTACCTCTGTTCCCATGAATATGAGGAGTCTATATGTGACGTTGTAACCCCTAAACCTAGGCCAAGCAGAAGGGTAACAGCCTCCTAAGGATGCTTGACAAGGAAATGCTATGAGTTCAGCAATTCCATTCATGAATGGACTATTGCAAAATCTAACAAATAGGTTATCATTTCCTCTGGTTTTTTTTTTTTTTTTTTTTTTTTTTTTTTTTTTTTTTTTTTTGAGACAGTTTTTCTCTGTAGCTTTGGAACCTGTCCTGGAAGTCACTCTGTAGACCAGGCTGATCTTGAACTCACAGAGATCCACCTGCCCTTGTCTCCCGAGTGCTGGGATTAAAGGCATGCACCATCACTGCCTGGCCCATTTCCTCTTTTAAGGTTCCACCAATTTCACCTTGTTAAGAGGTCCTCAAACCTTTCCAAAGACCTTGTTACAACTCCCTCAGAGGGAGTAGAATGGGAAATGAACCCATAACACAAAGAGAGCTGGGCTTCTGAAGCAGGCCGGCCATGGTCCCGTTCTGAGAGCCCCACTTAGGGAATGCATCTTTGGTGTAATGCAAAGGCTTATGAAATTGTTGACTGAGTAGAACTCAGCAATGAGACAGCTTTTTACCAAGTTCTAGCAGCCATCAAAGGGGTTTGGCCTTTGGAAGCAGTATGCTTTGGAATCTGCCTTGCGGAGGTCGTAACTCAGTGCCGAGACTGCTGTTTCAATGACTGGTACCAAGACCCTTCTAAGTAAACATCTTTTTTTTCAGTCTTGATTGCTTAATTTGAGTATTGTACAAATACCGGCTTCTGTTACAGGCCAAGTGTCCTCATCTGTAGAATGGGGACCCTTTAAAGTATCCTATATATTACATGGTGAGGGTGGCACTTTGGCCTGCGAATAATAGCACAGTAAGCTGTGGCTCGCTCACTGGTAACACTTTCCTATTTCTTTCCCTTAACTTCCTTCTCAGTAGATACTTCTCAGCTGTTCTCAGCTGTTGACATTATAAAAGTGATCAAATAAAGTCTGATAAACTGACCTTCAAAGAAACAAGGAGAATTTCTATATTATACATGTTTAACGTGGAAAGTCTGGTTCCTATTGCCTCCTGGTCAAAGGACCAGAAATTTCATGGCAAAAACAAAACAAAACAAACCATGTTTTCGCTCTTCTTGTTCTGGAGGGCCAAAGCCCAAAGGTGTGGGCTATGCATTCCTTCTGGAAGCTCTGTGAGAAGATATATCACCTCGCCACTCTGGCTTCGGGGGCTACACACATTCCTGGGTGTTAGCTCTGATTTTACCACTGTGTCTGCTCTCTGACTCTCCACTCCCTTGATCCTCATGGTAACTAACATCTGTGGGACACTCAGGGCCCCCAGGTAAGTCCCCTATCTCGAGGACTTTAACATCATCACACTTACAAAAAAAAAAAAAAAAAAACCCTTCTGCCTGATAAAGTTGCATCTTCCCAAGGTTCAGGGATTACGATGTGGATATCGGAGGCACCTGCCCCTCACCCTGGAGAGCCTGCAGCTCACCCAGATGCCAGAGCAAGTGGACTTTGGCCTGGGGGAGTTGTTTGTGGCTGTCTATAAGCGAGTCTTCCTTTCCTTCCAGAGCTGGCACAGTCCCGAGCAGCGCTGCTGGATGGCCCCGAAGAACAGGATCTCAATGTCCTGTGACGGTGCGGCAGCCATCTGAGTCATCTGAGGGAGATTTGATTAGGTTCCATCTCATTGAGAGTATACAGTGTTCCAAGGATCTCAAATTGACAATCCATGGGCTACATCCAGTCTTTATTGGATTCAGCTCAAAGGGACCTGCTATGCAGAAGTCCTTCATTCCTAACAGGAACATTGTATTATCGCAACCCTCCAAGCCCCTATCCAAAGTGGGCTTGCACATAAATGGCAATAATGACTTTATTCGTGGGTGACCCACAAACTGTCTCAAGGCCTCCACTACTTTTAACTCTTTACCTCCCATCAATATAGTCATACTTTTTACTTTTTTTTCCTCATAAGCATCAATTAAGTACCAACTGTGTGCTACGCCCTGGACTGTCATATGGATTCATGGCGTAGCAGCGGAATGGGCATGCCATTGGGGCTGTTTTGGAGTCCTTGGGGGAAGAACTGGATTTCCTGGCAAGATAATAAAATACACTGATAGAGAATCACGGAGCAAGTGGTACTCTGGGAAAGTGAGGTGATGCAAGCAAAGGGCCCTGAGGCTCGAGTGCGCAGCTAAGCAGCCTCTGTGTCGGGAGAGAAGCTGGAGTCACTGCAGGTGAAGCCTCTGTGTCCTGAGAGGAGTTAGAGTCACTGCAGGCGAAAGGCTTTGGCGTCATGTTGCAGAGGCCTTGAAAAGTCAGCTGAAGGAAAGTGGAGCCAGGACAAGGTAGTTTAGCAGGGGAAAAACATGGCCAGATTTTGTTTTCAGATATAATTTGGCAATGCGCATAGAGGAATACTCAGGATAGGAAAAAAAAAAAGACCTGTTGGAGAAAAGACCAACCAGCATTGAGGTGACTGAACTTGGTGGTGAGGAGCTTTACTAATCCAGAGCAAAGGGGTTGACATGTGGGGACTCGATTCAGCAGGGGCAACTAGTAGCTAAATTGTGCGTGTGTGCGTGTGCGTGTGCGTGCGTGCGTGCGTGCGTGTGTGTGTGTGTGTGTGTTGTTAAGAACGAAGGGCCTGTGCTGACTTTGCAGAGTCTTGACGCAGCCGATGGTGTTAAACTAGACAGTGTGGGAAAGGAGCTAATTTTCTAAGGGAAAATGAAGAGTATAACACGAATTGGGGGTGCTACTGTGATGTAGAAGTGTTTCCCAGCAGCATCCATGAGTTAGAAGTTTGACCCTAAGGGGCTACTATGGGCCTTTAGTAGGTAGGGCCTTATGAGAGATCTTTAGGTCATTGGGAGCTTATCCTTGAAGATGACTGTGAACTAAAGCCTCAATCCCTCTTTTCTTCCTTGCTTGTGATAGACGTGGCTTGCTTCCCATTGATTTCTGCTGGGATGGGCTGCTATACTTAAGGCTGAAAGCAATGGGACTGCCCAAGTTTAGACTGAAGCCATTAGAACCATGAGCTAAAGACCTTTTTCATTCTTGTAAGTTAGTTGCCTCGGGTATTTGGTGATAGAAACAGGGAACAGATTAATGTTAAACATTGCATATCAGTGGTTAGTTGAAAACTGTGTGTGTATGTGTGTGTATGCTATATGTTTCAAAAAAAGGTAAGGAAAAGTGTGACCCAGAATTAAAGCCCATGAGTGCCACTAAAGTAACAGGAAGAGGCCAAGAATGAGACGTTGGACAAACAATCCCCTGTCATCTTTCCATTTCTGTCTTCTCTCTAATGCTTTTCAAACGTTTCATGGCCAGCTTTTCCATTGACCCTTGAACTTACAAATTATTCCCATTTCCTATAGAATCTACTTAGATGGGAGATGGATTCCAACCCCTTAGGGAGGGCCATCCTATTATTTTCCCTCAAAATGTTGGAAGCATTTTACAGCTTAAACCAAGTAGATTTTCCCTAAGGGCTAGATCCATAACCAAGAAACCAATGTCCCCCGAAAAGGCTTTGCTGATTATTCCTGGAGTGAGTGTGAGGATAAGATTCAGGCAGATGTGGACAGAGGAGCCGGGGCCGGGAAAAGCAGGAGGAAAGGGATGTGTCTCCCAGAGATGACCTACTGGCTGAGAAGAAAAAAGGGAGCTGAACTGGTTTCTAAGCTTCAGAGATTTTTCTCTTGTGCCCACGCGCCCCCCCCCCCATCTCTCGCCTTGACCTAGCATCAATTCCCCTGCCTCTGTCTACAAATGCTGGGATTACAGGCGTGTCCTACTGCACCTTAGCATCCTCGTTTTTAGGAGAGTCTCCCACACCCACTTCACGTGTATTCACTTAACTTTCTCTGCTCAAAATCAGTCTGCTTTTTAAACTTAAACAAGTATACAAACCAAGCGAGATAACTTTAGAAATGGGGACCTGTATCATTCCTCATGAATATTTAAGAGGATTAGTTTTACAAGTTAAAAGCTTCAGCAAAAAATGCTTAAAATTACTACAGTCTGGCTCGATACTGTTACTTGCCCATGGCGATGAACCTGAGATCGGTTCCCACTTCACAAAGAAATGTGATAAGCAGGCACTAGCAAGGGCTGAAAGATGCTGTGGCAAGGAGCACAGATTTTCCCTTCTAGGTAATCAGAAGAATTGAAATAAAATTGAAAAGAGAACAAGTTTCTCACTAAGTAATTCTCTGTTATTTAATCTTGGGGGCCACCAGTGGCATTTGTGCAACCCCTTGGGTAAATTGACCCGGGATTAAAGCTAACAAGAGCGAATGGAGATCGAACAGGCTTGAAACAGCTTAAGCTGGGGTAAAGCCAACTCCCACCCCTCCCCTGGGAGTTTAGTTAGAAAATACACATAGCACTAGGGACATAGCTCAGTGGTCCTGTGCTTGCCTGGTACTATAAAGCCCTATGTCTAATTTCCAGTACTGCAAAACAACACTTCTGTCTTAGCCCTGCAAAAAAGCAAAAAACAAAGCAAGACTCCCCCACACCCCCCAAAACTTGAAGTCTTTCACCTTGGTACATTGAACCTCTGGAAGCCCTAAAGGGTCATGCCCTGTACCTTTGGGTGTATCCTTGAAGGTTTATCCAAGAGAGTCATGGCAAGAGGAGGGAGCCAAGGAGGTGTGGGGGTCAAAGAGAATGAGCTTCTTAGAACCAGTGACCTCATCATTTTGACAGGAGTGGGGAGCATAACCATAGCCTGTGGCTGATGAGGTGAGGCCTGTGGGCAGCACCACTTAGCAAACCTTATGTGTTGCTAACTTAGCAGCCTCTCTGGGGAAGAAAAGCGAGTAGGCAATCCATCATGTACCGTGTGCTTTATGTACAGTGACGGGCACTGGAGCCATCCGTCATCAGAGAGAGAGACCACAGCCTGCGGAGCGGATGGGTATCTCACATCACTTGCTCATTAACTTCTAAGATCTGACTTTCCAGGACACAACACAAGTTTGAAGTCATTTGAATTTTTTTTTCCTTAAATGGTAACTCTCATCTCACTGTTGCCATGACAGAGATGCTGCTCTGATCTTTTTGCTTTCATCAGACTAATTGTCCGTTCCTTTGAGGTGGTTTAGAAGCAAGGATACAGATTCTACCTGGGATGGCAGCCAGACGTTGAATGTCAACAAGGGCTGACTGTTTCGAGGGACAGATACAAACAATGCATGCTGGTGCGGAGCGGGAGGAGAACATGAAGGTGTGCAGTACCAGCTGGGATGTAACTTCCCTTAGCATGCTTGCTTGGGGTGTTTGAGGCAAGTGTTAGGAAAATGTAAACCTTCTCAGGCCCTAGAAAGTCACACTTCTACCAAATATTCCCGCTGTTGATTCAGCTTAGAGTAACACCGTGTCGGAACTACAAGGCACCATTGGGACCAGCTAATTAAAGCCTCTCATTTCTCCAACAAGGAAACCCAGAAGCCAGAAATGACTTGCTCAGGAGAAGGTCATGAAACTCGAATTAGACGGGAAAATAATCACATGCTCCTTTTACTAACATAAGCCATATTAAAAAAGAAAATATCACCTGGGTACTTGAAGGAATTCCGTCTAAAATGTAAGTGCAAGTTACTCCAAATCAATTCTTCCTGTTCTGATGAATAGTTTTTTTAAATCCCAGTTTACTGTCTAGACATGGAATAATTTTTGTACTCTTAGTGATTAGAAAATGCGCTTTAGATGAGAGATCGAAATTAAAGAGCAGCGACTGATGAGACTTCCTGCTTCTCTTTCCAACACTGCAGGCCTGTCTCAATAATCCTCTTTTCTGGAGGGGTGCGTTATTGCTTTGAGTGCTTTTAGCATTGGGGGAACTTTGTAAGTAGTCTTGAGACTCCTGTTATTTGGTGTAGACATGTGGGTCTTCCATGTAGGGAGCCAACAGGTCAATGAGAAGATGCTCTGAACTCTGCCTACAGGGAAGCACTGGCTGGGTTCCAGATATGCGGTA
This sequence comes from Microtus oregoni, assembly GCF_018167655.1. Lineage (NCBI taxonomy): Eukaryota > Metazoa > Chordata > Mammalia > Rodentia > Cricetidae > Microtus > Microtus oregoni. Next base: position 13,803,876 of record NW_024543086.1, read on the forward strand.
CCTCATTAGGATGAGATCTCAGGTTCCTGCAGAGGGAAGGAAAAGCTCTGAGCAAAGGCGGGCACCCTGGTGGAGCAGGGGTTTGCTCAGGCCCTTTGTCTCGCTTTCCGAAGAGAAATGTCATGCAGAAATCAGAACCATACTCTTTTGCCCAACAAAATTCGATGTTGTCAACTAGAATGAGTGCTCTGACTGTATTTCCATTGTCCTGCCAAACGGGCTTCTGCGTGAGGAGACCACTGATCTCTCCAGTACTAACAGCAGTGACTCTTCAGGTGTGTGCAGATGTTTGCAGTCTCCAAGTGCATTTTCAGATGTTGCGCCAGTTGTTTTCCTGGCCAGTCTATTCAGAGGTCACTGTGTATACTCTACACACAAGGAAACTGAGGCCAGAACAAGCAGGCTGCTATCAGATTTGGGAATTCAAACATGGGTCTAATAATTTGTCTTGCACTGGGAAGGAATAGTGTATTTCCCAGTGAACACAAAGTACTCCAGCTATTGACACAGAAGATGTGCATGGTATAAGAGATTGAGTGTAGAGAGGAAGTAGTGAGATAGGGAAACTAGAATTAGAAAATCTCAACATGAGTCCCAATCCTGGCCCCTTTGGCTCTCAAGATGTTCTGCAGGAGTTGGGCAAACCTCTAAACTGCCTGGATTTCTCTTCCCACCTCCTGACAAATAACTGAGATGAGATGTAGAGGTGGATGGGTACCCGTTCTGGTTACCTATTGCGTTAGGGGATTTACTCCTAGACCCCGTGGATAAGAAACGAAGCAGTCCCTGCCTTAGAACCAGATAAAGCATTGTGCAAACACCTTCCACGTTAAGGCTCAGGTACTTGTCTCCGCCTCTCCCAGCTTTCTGCACTTAGGACATTCTGCTAGCGTGTTCTGTGGACCCACAGCTTCCTGCTCTGCTGAGCAACTCACAGTTGGTACTGATACCTGTATATGATGCATGCCGTGTTCTGACAGGTGCTGCAGTTGTTGAGGTCTTGGCCAGTTCGATAAAAGTTCCGCCTGTGAGACAGAACAGGTTGAGGATAAACACAGAGGTAAAAGCCATGGGAGACCCATATTCTATTAACTCAGTCTGTGGGCTTAGACCCACAGCTCAGTATTCATGATGCCCCCAAGATAGGTGAAGATGCAAGGACGAGGATGGATGAGCTTGGGGCACTGGAACCTCCCGTTACTGGGGTGCCTGGTACATCTTTAGCCACTTTCAAGTGTCATGTGTTTCTCCTGCTCTTGGTCCTGAAAGATGGGGATTTTGCAAGTGAGTAGCTGGTGCATATGGAGACTCCCGATCCCTGCGCTTGGTGTTTCTCTGTCAGCCTAGCCTCCTAAGGCAGCCTGGGTTGATTCCTAGTAGCCACTGCCAGCTAGTTACTTCTCTTTCCAACTTTGTTTGATGAGCTTCAACCATTGCTTTCTCTTGGTATGTAGAGCCTTTCCAGAGTGATGAACTCTACACCTCAACAAATACTGCCTGATGTTCCCATACCACTACTGAGCCCATCACTTGGGGCAGTATGCTCTGACTTTCTTCTATCAGAACTTGGGTCTCATTTTCATGTAACTGGGTTGGTCCATGTCAGACTAGCCCAAGTCGTCAAAGTAGTCAGTAGAGAGGAAGCCTACTTTAGTGGTTTTCTTAAGCCTTTCGGGACAAACACATGTGAAAAACTACAGCAATGCAAAACTGCTAACTCCCTCAGACAAGAGGAAGACACTGCCTGCCGTTATTCCCGGCCCCATCATTTACTGGACCCTCATTTTTATAAACCATTTTTTGATCCTGTCCTTTATTAGTCCCTTTCTTCAACCTGCTGAAACCTGGAAACAACAGAGTTAACCATGGGAGACTATTTAGAACTGCCAAATAGAGGATTGTTAAAACCCGGGCAGAGCAGGAGGGCATCAGTTATCATCTGGGCAAACAACAGACCATGAGCACTAGGAAGATGTTGTTTGTGGTGACCTGTGCTCTCACTCTGCCCCTTCCCAGCAAATGACTCCACTCGGAGGTGTTTTCAATATAAAGAAATTCACCTTACCCTTCCGTGAGAGCGCGAGCTTTCTCCAAATCTTGAATCACATTCAATAGGACTTTAATTTTCTCTTGGTTTGAGTGCAGCGATTCCTCCACGGATTGCAGCCGGCCTTGGAGGTCACAGAGTTCCCCCTGTGCCAGGTGACTGTGATTACTACCACCGAGCTCCCTGCTGCTCTGACGCTTGTCCTCATGCCTCAGAAGTGAGGACGGGAGATGCTCACTTCCAAGACCAGTCTGAAGCTCCGGGCTATCTGACTGGCTGGGGAGCTTTGTCACATGCTCCCAACAGACAGAGACAGGCTTGGATGCACTGCTACTTTTGAGCGGTTCCAGGTCCTGGTGATTGTCACTCAGTGCTGTGCAATCCGAGGCTCTTCCTAAGTGGGCGGGCTGGCTATGAGAGCCTGGCTCAGAGGAGCCATGAGTCCGTGATGGTGAAGGAGCACATATCTTCTTTGACTGAGTTGACAGAAGGCCAAGGTCTTTGTTGTCAGGGTGATCTTTGGGCAAAAGCGATTCAGGTGTGAGTTTTCCTGTGCCTGGGGTGTTGTTGGCACTTCTGTTGGCGTTTAAGCAGGAGGGGATTCTTTCCAGGTCTGATGTCAGCTCTCTTTGCCCATCCCCTGGACACATGGTGACCAAAGTGGGTATGGAGTTGCTTTCTGCAGCTGGGCTTTCTGAGCTGAAAGTAGCCTCTCGAGCTTCCCAGGTTGGACTGTGACAAATATCCTCTGGAACCTGAATGGCAGCTGTTGCCTTCTCTGAGGACCTCCAAGTCCCAGATTCCAAGCAGAAGCTAACAGGCCCATTGCTTTGCACCTTGGACATCCTAGGGAGAAACGGGTGGGGCATTTTGAGTCTTCGGGGCCCATCCTCAAGATGCTGAGCCAGCCTCAGGAAGGCAAGGTCAGAGGACACAACATCCTGTTCAGAGAGGTTGCCATTGACCTGGATGGAGCTTGGGGATGCTGTCGGCATTTCCACCAGGGACTTGCTAGACGTGAGTTTCTTCCTTTTGAAAACTGGGAAGTGCTTTCTAAGACTGGGGGAGGTCTGGATAGAGATGCTGCGAAAGCCTCCTGCCTTGTGGGACCTGGGGAAGGACAGAGAGTAGGTTGCGGGATGATGATGCCTGGAAGCTTGTGTCTTCCCCATTAGACCCGGGTCTTCAGGCGTTTGGGTATCAACCTCCGTCACGCCAGTCGGGCTTTTAGTGTTCCCATCTTCCTTGAATCGCACTTGCTGTGATTTGCTCCTGCGGTGGTGTGGTTGTTTTACAAGCTCCACAGACTCGAGACTGCTTCGCTTTAGGAGCACAGGCCGCACTTTCATACTTTGCTGGGCCATCGAGCCTCAGTGAGAGAGAGGAGAACCACACACTTGTCCTGGGCACATCTCCCTAGGTCTTTAGAGCAGTATCTAAAGATGGAGACAAGGAGAACAGCCAAGCAGGGTGTAGTGGTCCGCTCCTCTTGATGCAGGAAGCTCCACCGGCCATTCCCAGCCTGACTGTGCGACTTAGAAGCTGTCTGGAATGCTTCCCCTGCAGTTGAAATATTATGTCACAGTAGTCATAATCACTGAGCAGATAATCCGTGAGCTAGGCTAATTATGAAGCATCTGACCTACCAAGAGAATGGATGGGCTTGCCTGTCAGTGGATTCCAAGAAAAAGTTCTGATCCTAGAAGATGCTCGCTGTCTTGAACCAAAAAGGCAACAGAAGTACCGTTTGGGGGATAGCGCCACACTTGGAATGTGTGAATTCTGAAATGAACCTGCTGTGTCTAGACCAGATGGCTGCTTTTCCCAGAGCATTGAATTGCAGTGCAAGGCTATGGGAGCCTTAAACACATCTTCTTGCCATCGCATGTAAATATAAAGAGTAGGCGATGACCCGGGGCTCTACTGCTTACATGGTACACGATGTCCCTAAGGGAGCTTCCCCACGTACGTCAATCAGAAATTTCTCCATTGGGACCATTATTTTCTTCCATGTTGCTTTCCTGTGTTTCAGTGAAAGAAGCTTAACTTCTTAAATACCCTCACTGAACCCAGCAGGGTATGAGTAGGGCAGAATCGAGGCATCTGAGAAACTTAGAGGGCTGGGCTCTGTTGTGGAGCCTCAGCTGAAGTTCACATGTGGGCAATGGGTCACTTCTGCAGGTTTTTCTGGAGGTGTTCAACTGAGAACCATGGTCACTGCATCTTTGGGGTCAGCGTGGAGACCAGACAACCTTTATAAGCAGTCAAGAAGTACCTGAAAAGGGAGAAACCACAGTCACCAAGTTCTAACCTCTTCGTTGAGTTTCCTTTGAGTAAGAGTATCTAGCAATCAACTCGCCATGTTGCCTTCTCTCAGTTCCTGTAGTGAATGGGGTGCCCTTGGGGGTGCAGGTCCTTAAAGAAAAATCCCTGTCTACCTAGATCACTTCCTTTTCCTGTGATCGCCACCCAGCCATCTGCTCTTCATTCGTAAACAACCACCTTTAAGGAGCCTTCGCAATGACTTCTTCCTTAGCCACATTCCTAATGGCAGATCACACCATCTTGGATGTCTATGCTACCTCCAACACGTGAAATACTAGTCAGCAATAAAAAAGAAGAAAATTTTGGCATACATCACTCGGATGGAGAAGGAAAAGCAAGGCTGTCTCCAAAACTCGCTTTGCATGATTCCATTTGCACAACCTTCTTGAAATTAAAACAGAATTTTAATAGACAGCATATTGATAACTTGCCAGGGAGGTAGGAGGAAGTGGAAATGGCCGTGAAATGGTATCACAAGGAATTTTTACTGCCACATCCCATTAAACAACCATTGCGTGTACACTTACTTAGTGAGTATTGCCCACCGCTGTGTAACTAGAGGGGATGCAGTGGGAGCTTTTACATTCTGTGCTTGGGCTTCCAGCCCTCCTCTGGGCTGCCTGTAGGTGCTTAGTGAGCATGTGCCGAGAGAGTGGATGGCTGAGTGAAGGGTAGGTCCCTTCAGCAAGCAGAGGAGAGCCTGGACATAGGCAGGGCAGGTGGAGGTTCTGGGTAGCCTGCAGGGACAAGAGAGCCATGGCTTCTCCCAGCTATGACTGACATTTACTTAAGGACAAGATTCTTCTCGAACGCCTTCATTTTTATTGCTTTCGAGGAGATAAATGTGCATGAAATTCTCCGAGGAGCATGTACCTTGTAAGAATAACAACCACCATTTATTGAATACTCATTTTTTTACCATGCTGAGGGCTTTCCACACATTAATCATAGCAACTCACATTTACTGAGTAGCCATTAGTGTGGCAGGTGCAATTCTGAACGTGCTCACTCATCACCAAACTCCTACATAGATGGGTGCTGTCCCTCCCATTTTACAATGGATGACCCTGCGGCTCAGAAAGGTTGAGGAACACACCTAAAGATAAACAGCTAATGGTAGAATTGGGTTCTGACCCTAAACTGTGAAGCCCCAGACTTTGGCCCTCTTAACTGCCCCCACTGTCTTTCCAACACAAATTACCTTATTTAACACTTACAACAGAAAAGCAAAGTATCATCCTGACTGAAGAGAATACTCAGGGCTCACAGAAGGTCAAGGAGATACAATTTGAACCTGTGTCGTTGCAATTTCAAGTCAGGGAGCTTTGATTCTGCCCCCTTGGGACCAAATCACTACAGGTATGAGAGCAATGGGGGTCTGTTCTGACCTAACCCAGCCCTACCAAAGCAAGTCAGAGAGGTGTGGCTGATGCGAGTTCTTAGCCTGGCTGGGTCAAACAAGAGATCTTGAAAGAAAACAAGTGATGAATGTACTTGGTTATCTTAGAGAGAGCAATCTGTGTAGCATACCATCTTACTGAGCAGACTCAAACTCTTGGCTTCCCTAGCAATAGCCCATTACTCCTGAAGCTGGAACTCTTGACTCTACACTCAATTCTTGCTGTTTGCTGGTTCCCGTGTAACAGGGAGGGTGCAGCCTACACTTTTTCTCTAGGTCTTCTGCTTTCTCTAGAGCTCTAGATAATCCCCCACTCCTATCCTAAGATAGATTAAAGTCCGTAAGGCTTTTGAAATTAATCGCCTTCACATTCTCAGTATGCCTTAGGATGCTGTCTTCTTACTCACTGGAGGACTTCACATTTTTATTGTCATCTGTAAAATGGGATGATACCCAGTAGTGGCCAGCCATGAGCTCTGTAGCTCACCTCTGGGTAAACCACCCTCTGCAGCTTTCCCAAAGCAGTAGAACTGGGTTAAAGAAAGGACGAGCAGTTTAGAAGAATCATCACCACAGGCTCAATGTCCTGAAAATCAGGCTAGTCTCTGACCAGGGCACTGTCATGTGACTTCCTAAGGTGATGACCCTCTCACCCTGCATGTCATGCCAACTAACAGCTTTAAAGTCAATTCCATGGTTCTATGACTTTGCATAGGTATTTTTTTTTAGGTCTAGTTGGTCCTTTCATGAATGAATTTCTGTGTTCTTCCATAAGTAGTTGCTTAGCTTACCCAGATACTTCTGAGAACAGCAAGCTTGCTGCTTGTTTCATAGTCAGGTAATTCTTGCATGTTTATAGTAACAAGTATGTATTGAAAACTCACTGTGACTTAGTACTGTATGGGCATCTGGCACTAAATCCTCAACATGACCTTCTGTACATGAGTCTCATCTTGCTAAGTAAGCAACTGAGATTGATGAGACGGTCACAGGCCCGATCCCATGGATCTTGTACCCTCACCTTGAAATTCATAGCCCAGACATCCCAATGCCTGCTTCTACAGATTTCATCTTCCAATTATCCATTACTGTTCATTATCACATCATTTCCAAGAACGTGAACTCAACAAGACAGAGCTGGTTCTTGTGAGTGCTGGTGTATAGTGGCCCTTGGTTCTATGCCAGGCATTATGATGGTTGATTTTCACTCCCTCTCTGAGCCCTCATGACACTCTTAGAGGCAGGAGATAGCGGTTTCTTAGTTAATGGATGTGGACACAGAGAAACAGAAGGGCGAATAATTTGTCCCAAGTTTGGTTATTTGGAAAATGACAGAGTGGCCTTTCAGCTTAAGGACACTCGAGCACGGGCCCCTAAACAGTGGACCTTACTAGCTTCTCTGGGGCTTAAATCACTCTGCACAAAACCTGTAGCAAATTTCAAATTCCCTCTACATTCTCCTCCAAAACCCGCTATCGTTTCAATTCCAGCATGGCCCTTGTTCTGGGAAAGCTATGTCCCATCTAGAAGCTTTCATCTGATCTTTAAATACAATTGATTCTCTATTTGTAAAGATACCATGCACTCATAAAAATTCACATAAGTATTTTCACAAAGAAAGAAAGAAAAAAGTCACCAGATACTTCAGCACCCAGAGCCACTGCACACCACCAGCTTGGACAGGGTTATTCATTGTTTCTCATGGCACAGTGTGTGGGCAAGCTGTTTGCAAGGATCGAATGATGGACAGAAAGCCTTCCCTTCCGTGAGCATGAAGGAAGTGTCACACTGTGCCTCACAGATTCCTTCCTGCTAGCCTTCTAACTAGGGGCAGGACTCTGTTGTGTAGTGTGTCTTGATCTCAGAATAATCTCCATTTGATGATATTTAGGTATTCCTAAATACTTGGTATTATTAATGATGCTATAAACAACATGTGTTCTGTGTGAACCTTGGCACATTTGTCTTATTATCTCCTCAGAATAGATTCATAGAAGAATTGGTAGATGAAAGTAGTTATATTTAACCCTCTGCTGAAACTGTCACTTTACAGCTTAGCATTCTGGGAAGTTTGGCATCTCTCACCCTTACCATGTGTACAGAAGCCCTTTCACCAATGCCTCTGCCCTTATACTTGGTCAGTTCCTGATAACTAGTTTTTTTAATCATTGCTAATAAAGGAAGGGGAATGCCATATCTCATTCTTGAGTGGATATTATTTTAAACATTTTTAACAATTTGTTTTTAGTTCTGCATATGTGGGGGGGCACACTCGGGTACGGTTTTGGGAAGTCCAGTGAAGCATTGGAGCTGGAGTTATTGACAGTTGTGAGCAACCTGAAGTGGGTGCTGGGAACCAAACTTGGGGCCTCTGCACAAGAACAGTAAGTGCTCTTAACAGCTAAGCCATTTCTCCAGCTCCATATTATTGTTCAAAGTTTGATTTTACTTTTTAATGATGAGCATTTAAAGTTTTTTCACCTGCACTGCGTTTGGTACAGGTAGAGACTGAGAACTTAAAACTGAGTATCTGAATCATTAGGCTAATGTGAAAATTCTGTGTCCTAGGCAGGACCTAGGACGTGTAGGAGGCAGTCTTCTCTTTCAGTGAGACTTGTATCTGTGTTCCACCTCTTCCGTCCCCACAGTCCCTGGGCTCTTTATCTTGGAGAGTTCACCTGGCTGAAAGATGTAGCCTGCAGGAGGCCTTAGGTCTCCTGGGCTCTCGGCTATCCACTAATTGATAGGGAGTTCCTTTGGCCTTGGTGGTTAGGGCTTAATTAAAACCTGGCCGGAGTGCAGAATCGCTCCCCAGAGTCATACAGCATCCTGCTACATGCCTGGAAGCCTGGGAGTCAGAGCTGATCTTTACAGTAGTTTCTAGTTTTCCCTTGATCATTGACTTCCTGAACACAAATCAACTGTTTGTATTCCAACTATGCCTTTCGCCCATATCAGCGGTCCTCAGAGAATCAGTCAGGGTTCATCTGTTAGACAGTCAGAGCCACGCATGCCCCCTCTGTGAGCTGCTTGCCTCAGGCTTCCTCTGCCTCTCCAGCTCCCTGTTCTGGAGTGTGTGCAGGTGATACCAGGAAGAGATAAGTGCATGAGCTTTGGCTTGTGATAGCTTGGACTCTTGCTGGCCCGGAACACTTGAGTTGGCCTATATAAAACTTCACATAATTGTGATGATTGCAAGAGATATCTAAGGCGGTCATTAGGTCAATGGTAGCTCATTAGATAGACTGCAATACAGGTATGAGATGTTTGTACGTGGCTCTTGGGTCTTCTGCCTCTGCTCACAGGGGAGCTACATGAAAGTGGCCGTCACAGGAACCATGCCTAGCACCCTGTCACCTCCATGCTTCACACATTGTCCTATGTCCTTGTCTTCTGGCGGTGTCATTATGTCCCGACACTCTGACTCTTCAACTAAACTAGAAGCTCCCCTGAGAACAGGATGTAGTGACAGTCGACCCTCAACTTTTGCCCCTGAATTGGTGCAGAGCAGATCTTCAGCAAATGGTCATAGAACAAATGAATTTAATCACATGTCATCTATATCATTGTCTTCTATATCATTAAGCAGTTTAAATTTTTTTTATTTCAGAGGTGAGATCTTGTTATATTGCTCAAGCTGTCCTGACTTCTTGCCTCAGTCTTCCAAGCAGCCGGGACTCTCTGCGCGCACTACCGTATCCACTGCACAGAGTTCTAGAGCTAGCACGGCACCAATATTTGCATACCTATTTAATTAAGATTAAATATGCTTTTAGCTTTCTTTCCCTCACAATGATGTATTATCAGTAGTTCTAGAATGAATGAAATACATCCATCCTTTTAGTATATTATAATTTCCCAGTATATGACTCAGATTAAATTGGTCAAATCTGGAGGCTTATTAGAGCTGTGTACAATGGACAGGATACAGACTCCGAAGAAGAATAGTCCACATCCCTACTGCAGCAGAAGGACGAGATCCTGCAATGCCACCCAGGGATGGAATGGGCTCATGGAAAGCAGTCCCGAATGTGACACAGAGTTGTAGGTGACGTGGAGAAAAGATACAGTTCATTTCACGTTTATTTAACTATCAGAACACTTTTCTTTGTTAATTGGGGTTTAACCTTCAGGCGTAGGAGCAAATAGTAAATATTTCACTGTGTTCGTCATAGTTCTGTTTAAGTCATTCATGTCTCTTAATGGCGGAAGAAAGACATGGTAATTGATGTGTAGACAATGTCTGTGGTTGTGTTTAACACACATTTTTCATAAGACAGATGGTGGGATGGGCCTGAGGCCATGGGCTGGCAATCCCCATTTTAGATACTGGGAAGCCATTGGTGAGTTTGAGCAGGAGGCTCTTTTTTTTTTATTTTTATTTATTTATTAAAGATTTCTGTCTCTTCCCTGCCACCCCCTCCCATTTCCCTCCCCCTCCCCCAACCAAGTCTCCCTCCCTCGTCAGCCCAAAGATCAATCAGGGTCCCTGCCCTGTGGGAAGTCCAAGGACCACCCACCTCCATCCAGGTCTAGTAAGGTGAGCATCCAAACTGCCTAGGCTCCCACAAAGCCAGTACGTGCAGTAGGATCAAAAACCCATTGCCATTGTTCTTGAGTTCTCAGTAGTCCTCATTGTCCGCTGAACCATCCTCCTGAATATTAACCTTCATCAGGCGATGAAAGGAGACAGAGACCCATATTGGAGCACCGGGCAGAAATCTAAGGGTCCAAATCAGGAGCAGAAGGAGAGAGAGCACGAGCAAGGAACTCAGGACCACGAGGGGTGCACCCACACACTGAGACAATGGGGATGTTCTATCGGGAACTCACCAAGGCCAGCTGGCCTGGGTCTGAAAGAGCAGGAGGCTCTTAATTCCACTGTTTTTTTATTTCGTACAGCTTTATTTGCTGACCTGTTTGCCCTCTCCCTTCTCTTTCTGTGGTTGGAGTCAGCAATGAGTCTTACTATTTATGCCACATTTTTAACAAAGTATTTTCAGATCCTACATAATCCCTACTAGGAAGCTGGTAAGCATTGCTTCTGGTTAAAAGAGGAATAGAAAATTGACCCAAGTCTCAGGAATGGGACTCGAACATGCTATCAGCCTCAAGGTCCTGATGACTCATTCTGTTTCTTTCGTTGGTTAGACATTTGTCTATTTTTTATGTGGTCTTGTTTTCCTGGAGGGAGAACATATTCCTAAAGGAAAGGGGGGGGGTCTTAGTCGTTTCCAGGGATGTCTGATGTCTGAGGCACAGTTCTGAGTCTACAGAGGCCCTTCAGAGTCGCTGCGGATCATTGGCCCCTAAGTCTTTGAATTCCAATTCTATTCTATTGGTATTCATTGAATTGTTTGGTCAAATCTGTTGGCAGGTGTTACTGCACACATGTCTAAAATCAAAGAATTGATGCTATGGTCTAAATCTTTTATCCATGTTTCCAATACGGAGATTGCCCCAACATCTTGCTCCATAGGCCTTCTCAAAGAGGGGGATGCATACTTGGGGTCTATCTAAAGCTATATCACCCCCCAAAATGCTCCAAAAGACAAAGGAACCTAACTCAACTGTTTACCAAAATGGGTAAACAGAAGCCAGAATTAGTCTCTGGAAATTGAGGTTAAGATCCAAAATTGCAGGCATTCAATATCAAAAGACCATAGATAACATATACTGGTGACTGAATCTTGTTTTCATATACCTCTCTGCCACATTGGGCCTTTCTGCACAGCCCCAGCTACTTACTCTAAGGTCTTCTTTACTTGGCATCTGCGTCACCCCGAGAGTGTTTTCCACTTTTGCTCACTTTATTTGCAGCCGTGCTGTTGGCTTTTCAGCGTTCTTTCCATAGTACAGTCAGACCACACCAACTCCATGTAACTCCCCAAAGATGATGTCCCTTTGCACTTCAGTTCAATCTAAGCTCTTCCTGTAGTCTTCAAGTCCCACAGATACTGCCCCTGCCACCCTCCTCATCCCCTCTCACCTGTACCACTCTTCCTAGGCTCTCTGTGGCCTGATTCTCCTGGTCCTTTAAGGCCAGGGTCATTCTCTCCATCTTGTTTCACTCTTGCTTCTGTTTCTAAAGTAATCTTCCCCTCATATTCTAAGACTGGCGCTTTTATGTGAAACCTAGGCTCCAAGGCTAATCAGACCCAGAACTCTCTCCTGCCCTTTTCTACCTCCCATGTCCCTCCGTATAATGGGCAACTCTGTCTTCGTAACTTGTTAATTCATTTATTTACCATCTATTTGCCCCCTGCATGGTAGGAATCTCCTTAAATGTTTGATTGAATGAGTGAATGATTTCTTATAGAGAGGCTTCGAGGACTAATATAACCTTAGTAATAAAATGGAGAGCTTTAGATTTTGGAACATGGGAGACTCTTATTCACCAGTTCACAAATCTCCCTTAGTAGTGGAATCATCTTTCCAAGTTCAAGCAGTAAATCAATATCTGCAACAGAATCAAGCAAAGCTGTTCTAGGAAAAGTGGGGAATCTTAGTCACTCTGAGTCTTACCCTAGGGTTTGAGATGTCTATAAAACCAAGCCCTAGCCAGGCGGTGGTGGCTCACGCCTTTAATCCCAGCACTCGGGAGGCAGAGGCGGGCGGATCTCTGTGAGTTCGAGGCCAGCCTGGTCTACAAGAGCTAGTTCCAGGACAGGAACCAAAAGCTACGGAGAAACCCTGTCTCGAAAAATCAAAAACAAACAAACAAACAAACAAAAACCAAGCCCTAAACTCCCGAGATAATCCTCTATATTTCATAGATGAGAAATCAGGGCTCTAAGCTGCTCCCCTCCATCTGTAAATGCCTGAAGAGCCGTGTTGCTGGTGTGTATCCTAGGTGTTGTGGCTCCTGGAAAGTCACAGAAGCTCAGGAAACACTGGTGGAGTTGCTTGGTTAGCATGGAAGGCAGAAGCCCAGTGGCGTGTCTAGAAGGCTAGGATAGCCTGCTCTCCCCTGGAGTGTCAAGAACGGTGATGGAGCCATGACCTCCATCTGAATCAGAACCAGGGTCAGGGTCAACCTATGGGACCAGACTGAGGGAGGAGACCAGCTCCCTGCTCCTTAGAGAGTAGGTCATGGCTTCTATTATTCCCCTAGCACTCGAGGCCACTAAGTGCATTTGTCAAAGAAACCAGAGAAGAAAACTTCACCTCCCTCTTTACCTTTATTCTTTTTCTTCCTCATCATGCATTTAAGAAATAAGCAAAAACAGGACAGGTGTGGGTAGGAATGAGTGACAGTGTCCCACTTCCCTTCCTTCTCTTCAGAAGACAAGTGGCCCACAGCAATGACTTGCATTGCTTGAAAGCTTCCCCCTGAGGCTACAGAATAGCAACAGCCTAAGGTCAATGTCGAATTTCTGTTTCCATGGTGGGTGGGATCCAGTTGTGTTAAGGAAAGCTAGAAACACTTCCTTCTCCCCAGGACCATTTCCTTTGGTTTAGTGACACCAGAGGCTCATCCCCTTTTAATTAGTTTTATTTGTAATGCGTGATCTCAACCTACACATTTTCTAAGTGACCTCTTCCATACCAAAGGACCCTTTGCTCCTGGTTTGACAGGCATATCTGCCTGATTAAAACATCAGTCCTCAGCCCCTACCTCCTCAATAGCTCTGCTGTTGCTCTCAAAGCACTCAAAGGTGGCTCATGTGTGACTCCCTTCAAGGTCTTAGAAGCCAGGCCTCATCACTGCCATTTTGCATCTGAGAAAACCCTAAGGGTAAAGAAAGACTTGACCAAAATGTCTGGCAGGACCATGAGAACTGCAAAATGTGATTTGATTTGGGAACTTCTGTAGGAGCTGGAGGAAGCTAAGCAACCATTGCAGAATCATTGGAAAGGCTGTCCCGGGCCTGTCAGGAACCCCTAGCAGGCAATCATTGCCCACCTTCCAGAGACATATGGCAGTCATGCACTCTGCAGCATGCCATCCATGCTGGTACTGCAGCATGCTGCTGGGAACTGCAGTGATTTTCCCTCTTCTGGATCCCTGCCCACACTGCAGAAAACTTTCACTAGAGAAATGAAAAGGGGGAGTTGATGGTAGGAGCTCATCCCAGAAGAACAGAGAGCTCAGGGCAGCCAGTGGCTGGCAGAAGCACAGGACTCTGGCACCATTAAAGGGCGAGAGTTTCTGGCATTGCCAATAGCGTACTGCAGCACAGATGCTGCCAATAGTTGCCACCATTCACATCACCGGGGTGCAATGGTCTGTGTCCGAGAGGCCTGACGTAGAGCTTTGGCAAATCTCAAGCACCATTCAAGCAGTAAGGGAATGAAGCCCCAGGGGAAGGACTGCTGTGGGTGTCCCCAACTTTGGTACTGTGGTTCCTGTGGGACCAAGAGCTATCACTGCCTTCCTGTGATCCATTTCCTCCTCTTTTGGATCCCTTCCTGGTCTTCTCTACCATGACTGAAATAGCATCCCATTGGGGGACATGTTCTCTGTGCTAGTTCAGAGCAGAAGCCCCACTTGTCGGTCATGCCAATCACAGGCGACAGGACCCCTTCTATTTATTTCTGGTATGATGGGTCCATAGTGTTTGCATGATAACAAGGATGTCCTGCTTGGGTTAAATCATATCATTTTTTTAAAAGTCTCATATGTAAACATTCTCATTCCCTCTCTGTCTTCTTGCAAAAATAAGGCAATTCAGACAGAACAAGCCACTGTCAGTAGTCTAGGTATCACTAGGATGTATCACTAGGATGAAGAAAGGCTAAGTGGTAGTGACCTGTCTGGGGACCAACGGGTAGGTATTCCTCACTCCTAACCATCCACACCCACCTGACTGTCATCCTCCCTGACTGGTGTACGAAATATAAATCTGCTAGTATTTCTTGATCCCCTTTGTATCATTGGCAGTAGGATCACACTCCCTGTAGCCTTCCAGTATTCTGTTAACCTAAACTCCAACCACATGCCTTTACCTTTCCTCTCTATCCTTAGTTGCATCCATTATCCTACTTGCAACCCATGTCCTTGATTGACATCCTCTGACTACTTCATGAGGTTTGTCCCCGAGGAAGAAGTCCTGTGCTCACACATACCATACCTTGCAAAGTGGTCCAGGATATGTCTAGTCGTATCTGTTGGCCTACCCTCCTCATTTGGTCTTAGGAGCAGTATCTGGCACACAGTAGGTTGTGAGGGCTGCCACCTTGGCTTCCTTTCTTCCTATCTTCTGGCCCAGAGATTGTCCCTTGTTATCTACCTCCATACCCTTATGGGGGGACTTTAATGTGTTGCCTCCATAGGGACTTTATTACGAGGGATGCTGTATCGAGCCAGGCTATGGCTATGTGCCACAGCCCTTGCTGGCTGTTGACTGGGGGTGGCCTTTGTTTCCCAGAGCTGTTCTGAGCCAACTTACTGCCTAGGGACACAGATATTGGCAGGAAATCCCAGCACTTTGGACAGATGGTAGGGAAGCTGACACCACCGCTGCTGGGTAATGAGAAACTCCAACAGTCTGCAGCAAACTTCTCAAGAGGGGGCCCAGAGTCTTTTGAGTTCAGGTATGCTGTGAATGGCTTGCATCGTCTGACTTACCAAGAGCTCCTAAAGTACAGCAGAGGTCTAACAGTTTAGAAAGTAAAGTCCAATGGACAGATGTTTTCATTGTGAGAACTAACTATTTAGGTTTCCGTACTGGCCCTGCTGATCTCTACGTCCATTTTGGAGAGTAAATAAATCAACATCCCTGTGTTTTAATCTTCCCCTTTTCATACATGGCTAATACTATTCCTTCAGAAGACACTGGAGACCTTTAAAACAGAGGACACACCTATAAAGCCATCAGAAAAGTGCCCGTCCAGTCAGAAGCACTTAATACAACTTGGTGGCGATTCTCATTACTCCTTGGTGGCACTGTCTTTAGGATCAGTGGGAGAGAAGCAACAAAGTGTTCTCTTCATCTGTAAAGCACAGAGAAGGCGTGGGATTTGATGACAGAAGTGCAAGGACAAGATTACTTAGGAGAAAACACAAATTAAAACCCAAAATGACAACTATATGACCGGATCTAGGAAGTAAGAAGTCAAGTTAGGAGAGAAATGTAAAATTTGGTTTGCCCTTCCTTGTAAGGCAAGCCATGATTCTGGGCTATATATAGGCTGTGTTTTCCCCATACAAAGCAGGAACAGACAGCCATCAGGACTGAGGGAAGAAGCCAAAGATGGTAGAATGGTGATTTCGACAAAAGCACCTGGAATTTTGGAGCTAGACCTGTGGAGTAGTGTAGGCCTGGGTTCAAACATGGTTTCAGTAAATCCTGTGTTCTCAGCCTCATTTTACTTCAACATGCAATTCGTGAATGACAAGTGAAAGGGACATGCATCCCAAATAGCTGATGTGTGGGCTGGACGATGAGGCATGGTGCTAGGCATTGGTGACATCTCAAAAGTATTAGTGAGGATGATGGTGACAGTGGCATTAAAGTCAACTGAGGCATAGCTTGCTTTTTCCTTAGAGCAACACTGTGGGGCTTGTTGAGCAGGGCCAGAGTGCTGGATCCTGAGGGAGTCGTCTTTTTCACTTGGAGGGGGTGAGAGATGTCAAGCCAGCTGGAATGGGACTATAGAAGGAGAGTGTGCTCACCAGTGACTTAGATTTCCCATATCCCATCAGCATCAGCACCAGATCACCAGAGCAGATAGATGCCTGCAAATCAGATACACACCTCGGCATTTCCCTCTCATCGTCCTCAAGTGGCTCTGAGAACAGCAAGGTCAGAAGATCACTCTTGGAGAATATAAATTTTTGTTGTAGGCTGCGTGGAGCTGCCTAGGGACAGGTTTGGAGCAGCCCTGGGAAGCCCCTTGGAGCTGTGTTGCTTTGCTTGATATTAGTGTCCTGGAAACGGAGCTGTCTGTGTTGCCCATTGCGTTGGAGGATGATTATTGCTGTCAGAGGTGAGGCTCAAGGTGTCCCTTCCCACTCCTTACTGATACACAAAGCCTGCCTGACAAATATGTACACCCAGTGCGCAGACTGTGTTATCTGTCCATCTGCCTCTACCTAGTCCAGAAACTTTTTTTAACACTTTCTTTGCCTTAGATTTTTCTTGAGTGGGAGGAAATGGATTCTCAGAATTCTAATTCATGCTATCAAGCCTCTGCCCTGATCATAGACTAACTGGTATTGATTTCCACTTATGTCATCTCCCTCCACTAAGATCATGAGAGTCTCACAATTTTTTTTCTATTAGGGGCCCCAATATTAAACCAACAAGCTTGTTTTTCCATTTCTCCCTGCCTCTACCCTTTTCACCTAATCTATAATTCCATTAAGCTCCCATTATATGCCAAACACTATATTGAACACCAGAAAGGCCGTTTGGCTCTTGAGAGAGATGGGCAGTGAAAGACAGGTTGGTGAGAGTCTGGTCTAAGCAAGGTCAGGTGTGCTGTGAATGTCTTCTGCTGGGTCCCCAAGCTTGCTTAGATGCAGCTAGCCTCTGATCATCCTGTCAGATGGAGGGGAAAGTTCAGCTGAGATCTGAGAATGGGGACAAGTTCAAGTGGCAAAACGAGAAGGACACAATAGCCCCAGAGGGCTGCCTTCCACAAGGATGAAGAACTGAAAGCTCGTCCTTCCATATGACCTTAGTGGTTTGAGTGGGACTGGGGAAAGCGACAAACATCTGGAGAAAGCCTGGCTGATGGGAGACCTGGCCTGAAGGACTCTGTAGGTTAAACAGGTCTCCTGGAACTACTCCCAGCATGCTAAAGCTGAGGAAAACAGCGCCCGTAGAAAGCAGGCTTAAATATCAATTCTCTTGGCCCTTGCTATAATTATGTTAAGAGTATTGTCTGCGTGGTCCACTGCTACGAAGCGGAAACTGATTAGCAGTATTACATGTCTTTGATGAGTGAGCTGATAGAATAAACTGGTTTTGGCTTAGTGTAGAGAAGTTGATATCCGCTATCTCTTAATTCGTGGAGTCGGGGTAGGAGGGGGGACGCATTAACCAAAGAGGATCATGAGAGTGAAAAACAGGAAAATGTTTCCTTTTATTATTGAAATCCAGACAAAGCGTGATCAGGAATTGAATTGCAGGAAAGCAGCAAGCCAAACGAAACCAATGGTACATTAGTTATTTGTCCAGTACTGCATCCCATCTTGGAAAGCATCCAGCCTGCCACCCAGTCATGGTCCTGCCCGGTATGTGACTGTGGACTGTGCTGAGGGCTGTGACAGAGAAAATGGAGTCCTGCGAGAAAATAATAATCAGCATAACTTATATTGAGGGATATGAAGAGTGACAGTGGCTCATGGGAGGAGAGTGAGCATTGCTTGATGAGGGGCTTTCCCGGGTGTGTGTGGGGGGGGGGGGGGGGAGTGGTAGTCCAGGCAGAAAATCTCTGTGTGAACACTGCTTCAGACAGAACAGGCTCTTGTCTCCGAAACAGCTAGCAGAAGGCAAGGCAAGCGTGGCTGGAGAACAGAGTTCTGAAGAGTCTTATGGGAGCAGTAATGTTGGTCCTGAAGGACATATTATTGGGGTTTTGGCTGATTAAAAAAAGGATGGCATCATGAGCTTTTTAAAGTAGTGTTAGTGTTTGGGGGGGGGTGGGGTATGAGAATTGTAGAAGGGTGATATATTCGCCCTGTAAGATGATCTTTCTGGTTATCCTGAGAAAGGTGAGCAGATGGGCAAAGCTTAAAGAAGGATGACCAGCAAGATGTCTGTCACCATCATCTAGGTGGGAAGTGGTGGCAGAAAGATGAGCTGAATAATGAAGGTGACACGAATTGAATACCTCTAAAAAAATATTTGGGGTAGGCTAGCAAAATGGCTCAGAGGATAAAGGTGCTTGCTGCCTGGGGCCTGAGTTCAATCCCTGGGACCCACAAAGGAGAAAGGAAGGCCCCAACTCCACAGGTGTGTTCTCTGACCTCCACATGGCATATGTCCCCCCCCCAATAAATACATCTTTTTATTTATGGGGTAAGCTTCATAACAGGTGAGTTGTTCAGGGCGATGCTGGAGGGGAAGATAGGGAAGCAGGAAATTGCTTTGATGTTTGTTGCATTGGGAAGCAACCTTCTAAGACAAAAGTAGCCTGGTAGAGTTGGGTAGCTTGTGGGGTTACATGAAGCCCGAGCTTCTTGACTATGTAGTATGCTGTGACTGCTATGTGTGCTCTATCTATTAGAGTGGAAAGCACCTTCTTCTATATGAAAGTCAGGGGACAGTTTCTTGCTCTAGAACTTGGAATAGGGTGGTGTGCACGGTGCTATCTCAGGTGCACACTGCGTTGGAAGAAGTACCTGAATGCTCATGTGGTCCACTTTTCCATACCAAAGGAAAAGAAAGCTTGAATTTGAACATCTGAATCTTCAGTGATGGTACCAGTATGAGGAACACCACCCCAAACCATGACAACATTGAACGTGGTAGGATAGTATCACCCTGCTACTCAGGCTGCCCCTCTAACTGTCCTGCAAAAAACCAGTGAACCAAGCACCCAGAAGAGCATCCCCTGGAGGGAGAACACAGGAGCAGTCAGCATCACTGAGTGTGTTTTCTCTGAGGACTGTAGGTGCCTTCTCACCTTATCCTCACAACCATGGTGCCCATTCCTCAAAACGATGAGGACCAGAGAAGTGGATACTTTGCCAAACTTCTGCTGCAGCAAGTAGCGTGGCTGGGTTTAAAGCAAAGGACTTGTAGTCCACAAGGCATGCTCTTTCCTGCTGTGTGATTATGTAGCAAGAGGCCACAAGCCACTCAAGTCAGGAGATGTGGTCCTCTGCAGGGGGAAGACTTAACTTGGCTTGAGACAAATTGCAAGTCCTTCACTTTTATTGCCCTGCAGGATTCATGCCTTCAAGTTTCCAGATCACCCAGAAACTGGGATTCAAGCATAAAACTCTGTATCTGTTTTACAGCGGAGAGGCCATTCCTTTAGCTCTTAAAATCCCCCTGGAATTCCTTCCTGAGCATCCTAGATCTATAGGAAATGAATCTGATCTGGGGATGTATTAGTGAGCTCAGACATTCCTCCAGAGCAAGATAAGGTCTGGGCTAATACAGAGTGCTTGGCGGTGAAGGTACTAAGGGGATTCTTGGGCCTTGCAGGTCTCTATGATACCGTGAGGGTGTAAGAGGCTGGGGGAGGCCTTTCTATAACAAGATGGCCTGCGGAGTTAGCACACTGCCAAGGAGCAGGGAGAAGGGGAATCACTTCAGGTAACAGTAGCTGCAAAGATTCCAGGTATGGAAATAGGGCTAGGTTCTGAGAAAGATCCCCTGTAAAGACAGTCTGGCTGGAGATAAAAGGAAAGACGAATGGCTGGTCCTCTGTCCTCTGGAGAGTTTGTAGGAGGGCAGGCAAAGGGGAAGCTTTCTTGGGGTGGTCTGACTCCTCAGCTCTTTTCTTTGGTTGGAGTAATACTGACCTAAGTGAGCCTTGTTCCCTAAAACATGCAGGACAGGCTGGGAAGGGCTAGCCGAGACTATGGGCTTATAGGACGCTAAAGAACTCAGGAGCGCTTTCAGCCTCTGCTTTTTTTTGTTGTTGTTGTTTGTTTGTTTTTGGTTTTTTGTTTTGTTTTTGTTTTTTTGAGACAGGATTTCTCTGTGGCTTTGGAGCCTGTCCTGGAACTAGCTCTGTAGACCAGGCTGGTCTCGAACTCACAGAGATCCGCCTGCCTCTGCCTCCCGAGTGCTCGGATTAAAGGCGTGCGCCATCTGTAGGGAGTCTTCTCGTTCAGTTGCTCTTTCTAGTGAGGGTTCCTCCATCAAATGAGAAGAGTTTCCTTTATTTAAATGGAAAATGACAGTTTGATGGATACTGGGAGTGGTCTCCACTCATCAAACAGAAGCTGGGTTGGCCACACCAGAATTTCAATTGACAATGCCATACAGAGCTAGCTGGCAGGCTTATGAGCCCCACATCACTCTTAAAGGGAATCTCTCTATGTGTGGGTGCCTTGCAGAGAACAGAGCTTTAGAACTGCTCCCCAACTGAGACAGTTAGCTCATTATCATGGAAGAAAATGGCCCCTGGGACTAAGTAGGCCCAAGTTTGAGTGCCAGCTCTACCATTTTCCAGATGTGTGACCTAGACAAGCCACTGAACCTCCCCAGGCCCCAGTTACTCATTTGCAATGTTAAAATGGAAGTTGAAGTCCTCTCATTTGGCTATAGGTCACAGTGAAATAAGGCCATATAGGACGCAGACATACATGTTTTTCTATAGTGTGATTAGTAAAATCTCTGAGCTCAAATGCCTTCAGAGTGACACCAGAACCTCCAGTTCCATGACTGGATGAAATCTAGGTCCAATATAATCAGAGCCAACAATTCTTTGAAAGAAGCTAGAACTTGTGTGAACTATACCAGCCTTTACATGTTGGTGACTGTTTGTTTCAGTGTTTTAATACCTAACCCTTAGGTAAGCTGAGCCCATCTGAAAGCTGCCCTTTGCACCCTCTGGATTTTCTTTTCCGCAAAGAGCTGGTTTAAACCTGGATGCTAGACGTGAATAGCCCGGAGCTGTCTGCTACCAAGCTGAGGGAGGGCAGGCTGTGGCAGGCTGAAGGCAATGAAATGTCCTAGTCTTCTGGAGCATCATCAGGCCCTGGGTATAAGTTTGTAGGAGATCTGCAATCCACTCAAAATAGAGATGAATGGGTGTGGCAGGTGGGCACCACAGTAAAGGGTCCCCTGAAGAAAGGCAGCAACTACATCCTGAAATTCCAAACCATGTATTCTGTGCTCATTCCAGCTACTGCTTTCATTTGAATACGCAATGTCTGCCCTCCCCCCAACTCCGCTCTAAGAGGCTATGGATTGAATGCTTAGTAACAAGGTGGTGGCATTATTTAGGAAGGCTCTAGAAACTTAGGAGGTAGGGACAAAGCTTAAAGTAGGTCACTGGGGATGTTGTCTTTGGAAATATATTACCTCGGGCTGCTTCCTGTCTTGCTCTTTCCTTCTGGGTCCCACATGATATGAACACCTATCCCCAGCCACATGCCCTTTGGCCATGATGCTCTGGTCAGAATCGAGAAGTCATTGACTACGGACTGAGGCCAACAAAAATATGAGCCAAGATGACTATTTCCTCCCTTAACTTGTATGCTTGGTGGTCATAATAACACAAGAATAATCTACATGGCTGTGATTGGCCCATCTGTCATTTGGGGACTTGAATAAAATTGGGGCAATTATAGAAGGGCAGGAAGTTATGACACACCTACAAAGGCACATCTGAACAGCCATTCAGAGAGTCAAAGTGATTTCATAAAACCCACGCTCCTGAATTTTGGCAGCATTGGTCCTTTGCATCTGAGGCTCCACGTGTGCAGATCCAACCAACTGCTTGTCAAAAATATTCAGGAAAGTCTATTACATTTATACCAAACGTGAGCAGACCTTTCCCTTGGTCATTCTAACAGGAGCCAACAGGTCTATGGTTGATCAATTAGCTTATAGAAGTCATTGTCCTAAGCAAGTGTCCAAGCTGGGACCAGCCAGGCACCAGCCATTCCTGGCCAGCTTATTTTACTGTCAGAAGCTTTGCTGCCTTTAAGCGCTCCTAGGAAGACTGTGGGGGAGCTGAGATGTGAAGTAGAGAGACCGCTGGGCCGCTCTCACCTGCTGCTGGAAATGTGCTCCAAGTGCTGAGAAAATAAATGCTATGCAGAGGGAAACAAGACCATTCGAGGAAGGCATCTGGAGTCCTTTTCAGAGGTAGGCACTACCCTGCTGACTCAGAACGTGGCAGTGAGTGGAGTGGGCCCTGCCCTCACCAGCCTGTGACCTGTTCAAGTCCTACAGCTGGAAAGATGCAAAAACACATAAGGACTGAGAGAAGTTATCAATGAACCAGAGCAAAACATGGCTAGAAACGAGCTCGAGGCCCAGGCATGACGGCTGCTCAGGTGGTTCTGGCAATGATGTCTTTTCTTGTTTGTTCTGTTGCTTTGTGTGTTTTGTTTTTGCTTTTGTTTCTTTTTCCTTATTGTCAAGGACCGAGTTTTGCATCTGGTCATACTCCTTAGGGATGCAGAGGTGCGCCGAGGTGCTGAGTTTCTACCCACAAGCCCAGACCTAGGAGAAGCTTTGCTTACACCCAGAGACAGAAGCAGCGTGTCTTTCCAGGGCACTCTGGGAAAGATTCCCTGACCACTTCTTCTCTGTTTACTCTGTTGGGATTAAGTGCCTAATAATTGGGCTCATGCAGAGAAGCAGCTAGAGTTTGTAGCTTGTGTGATTGGAACAGTTTAGACAGTCAAAGTAGTTAATGACAGCAGCAGCTACAGGTTAGTGAAGACTAGTTGCCAGACCCTGCGGTAAGTGCATTGCTCGCATTATGTAATTTAATTCTCCTAGAAACCCTCCAGTTGGAAAGTGCCGCTACCTCTATTTTACACAAGTGGAAATTAAGGCTCAGAGAGGTCAAATCCTCATTCAAGGTCCCACAGCTGGAAAATGGCCCAGTGAAAAGTGAACCAAGGCTGGCTAGAGTCATGTCTCTCCTCTAGGGGGACTCTCAGCATCTATAACAGGTGGCATTTCGTAAACTCTGGAGACATTTTTGGTTGTCACTACAAGGAGGGGATGTTTCGCTGACACACCTATGGGGACGCCAAGCGTGTTCTGGACACCCTGGAATACACAGGAAAGCACACTCACACCCCCACATCGAAGAATAACCTCAAATGCCCACAGGGCCAACAATGCAGCCCTGCTCTGAAGCTGTAGTGCTTACCGTCACCACGCAATATCATTTTGCATCTCACAATATTGTCCTAGTCTTCACTGAAAGGTTGTTTTCAACACCTTTGCTTGCTCTGACCGCATCTAGAAGCTGCAATGGAGCAATTTAGATCAAGCCATCCCCAGCTAAAGCTTTTGATGAACAACACAACGAGGGAAACCCCAGTGGGTTTTGCAGCCCCATTTCAGGTCCAAGTTCATGAATGTCAGAAAGGAACTCATTAGAGTCTTACAGGCTGCGGGACAAATGCTAAGTAGCTTCACCTTTAATTTAAGGTAGGCTTTATTTTTATAGCTGGTCCTTGGGTAGCCACTAGATTCACTGGAGGCATTTTCAAGAGCTGAGGTAAATCAGTAAAGCACGAAAGCATGGGATTTGCGTTACTGACAAGTATAAAATGCAGTGCTCACACAGACCCCCACATAGACAGACACACTCCTAGGTGCTCTCTGAATAGAGGCCAAATTTTAAAACTGTGTCCAACTCAAATACGTGGACCTTCAAATGCCATCCCTAAATTATGAAATGTGCAAAGGTAAGAATGGATAAAAACAGGGTCCCAAATCAAGTTCTACCTGTTGGGATCAGAAGGGGCATTTCTCAAAGCATAGCACTCTAGATGGCGCTTTTGCAGGAGGATAAGCAGCACCGTGACCAGCATTGAAGAATGAAGGGTGCCGCAAGCTAGTCTTTATTCTGGTTCCCCTTATCGTGTCAGTGTGGGTGCGTGGGGCATCTCTTCTTGCATTTCACTTTAAAACAACCTCTGGAGCATTCACCCCACTTTATAGGTGAGAATTCGGGTCCAGAACATTTGGAAACATGTTCAAGGTCACAGACCTTAGTTCCAGCATAGAGAGCTCCTGCAGGGATGTGAGTAAGACCAAGTCAGCTAATCCTCCTGAAAGTCTGGTGGGGGGAGCATGAGAGCGCCTGTGAATAACCACTCAGACCATGTCTACCAGCTGAGTCCGTGTTCGTCATCACTTGACACATTTAGAGTAGAGGATCGCATACACATGAAGCTGTTTACATTTTACCTTGATTAAAATCCAATACAATTAAAAATCCAGTTCCTAGCCATAGAAGCCACCTTTCATATGATGATAGCCGCCTGCTGCTAGTGGCTGCCACATCTTGCAGTACAAGGTATTTCCCACTATTAAAGCACACTGGATTAGAGAGCGAAAGAAAATAAAGCTATTGGGGTTCTATCTAGTGTCTTAGGGAGGTTTGGAAAGGTACTGTTCAGTCTGCAATGGCACAAACAAAGCAAGCAGAAACCTCGAAGAGTTTGGCTTTGGAAGAAAGGAATTCTAAGGGTTGTTATGGACCCTAAGTCAGGTGACAAGCAAGGGACACTGTCTTCATGCTCATTCTCAGTCTGTCCTCTGGGGGAACTGTTAGCACCATTCATTGTGTGGTTGAAGCCCATGAAATTTGTCACATGACCAATGTTTGCATAGTCTAAGTAGCAGAGCAAAGATTCCAACTCAGGTCTGCTCTCCAAGCCCACACATCCCCATTATTCTCTCTGTATACCTCAGTTCTCAGTACAGATAAGAACTTTGTCTCTCAGTGTCCCCTTGAGTCAAGTACACCCCAAGTTCCCCGCATGCAAAGGTAATTGCCATCCAACTCCAGGAGTTTGGTCCGAGTATGTAAGCCATGGTTGAACACACAGGAATGTCCCGTTTTCTTGATCTTAATTCTCTGAGCCCTGCTTCCTAGCCACGCAGCTCAGTCGCTGAGACAGTATGAGCCACAAAATGCCACTCAGCTTCTGCCACCAGCATTGTTGCTTTAATGACTGCGAGTCACCAGGGTGCCTTTCTCCCAGCATTTGGAAGAGGTTCGGCAGGCAACAGTCCTGGCAACACTCAGTGGTGACTCTTAACGGCACCAAAGTCACAAAGCTCATCTATGTCTGGGGCCTGGTGTTAAATGAGACATATGTTCTCATGATACACATTCCTGGCCCAGATGGCTTCACAGCTCTCCATGACCAGAATCCCAAATGCACATCCCGAGCTGGCCCATTTACAAGGGTGGAGTGCCACCAGACAGACACATAATCGCTATACGTGGCCTTCTAAAAGAAGCAGGATATTTTCCCAAGCAGTCTGCCTCATGGAATGTGGAGGGAAACTTGCTTTTGTGCGTTGAAATTACAAGTAGGCAAGGTCACCATAAAGTCGTTTAAAATTGCATCTCAAGACAGCACAATGACAGAGGACCTACCACCCTCCCCCCATTGATTTATTGCTTGCTTTAAACATTTAAAATAAAGAAAGAAAAAGGCCTGCAGATAGATTGTACTGCCTGTGGTGAGAGACATGCTTGGGCCTTTTCTTGGGCCTGATTCATAAAACATCGCTGACCTATTTTCAGCCCCATTCCCCCGGCGCATAGTAAGTTCCCCTGAGGTCACAGCACTAAATGTTTAGCACTGAATGAAAACAGTATGCCATGTTCAACCAGGTGACCCAGGAGGAGGAAAAGACATGAAGTCCCCAGAATGACCCATTACACCATTCACCACAAGGTTGAGGAAGGCAGGAGAGCACTTTCCAACGGGTGCCCAGAGGCATCTGAACTTGGGGCTTTGAGTTTTGAGGTCACTTTCCAGAGAACTGTGGTGGGTATCTCCTTGTTGCTGATCAGGCAACCAGGGCCTGTCACCCTGGGGCAGAGGACTGTGCCCAGTTTGCCTTGATAGTTTCTTATCCAGGTTAGGTTAACCATTTGCTCCCAAGAGACTATCCTAATAAGGCCCAATTTCTAAACCCTGCATATATTTGAAATATGAGTCATCCGGCGATAAGCATGACAAGCAAAACCCCGAGGTTTTGCAAAGACACTCAGGAAATATATTTCCACATCCGCAGATGCTCATTGTTTCAGTAAAGGGTAGCTACAGTTCCGGCTGCTAATCTAGGGACTTAGCATCTTTTCTGGGTTTATTCTTTCACCGGTACTTTTATTTTAGTTTATTATCAGTGATCCCTAGTCCATTCATTTACTTAATAGATTAAATACGTGCTATGTTTAGAAAAAAGGGATTAGAAAAAAAAGGGATTATTATTATTTGTTTAAGAATTGCCTGCCTTCCTCAGATCCTTATTAAGGCTATGCAGCATTCCATGCTCATCTTGGTCTCGCACAAACCCTGTTTATGAGAGAGCCTCCCCCTCCCCGCTTTGGATATGTGGGGCACACATTTCAGACGCAACATCTGCTCCCATTCTGCTGAGCTGTTCATCAAATTACCTTCCTTGTCCCGACTATGGGATGTGTAATGTGGCCAGTGACATTTTTCCGTGGCTGTTTATTACCTGCTGGTGAGCATTCCTCTGAGACAATCTGAGGTAAAACCTTAGGAGTGATTATGCTTTATGAGGGCATAATGCCCTTCAGGTTTAATTTCACACGATACTAAACGCAGTGCTCATGTGCAGTTCATTTTTGGCTGTGTTCATGTAAAAGGGCACAATATTAAAGTTGCCTGTAATTAGCCCAGAAGTCCACACCACTCAAATGGTGCAAATTGACTTCAAATCCTTTGTCTGTCTGCAAAACCAATAAAAGACAGAGAGGTGGCATGCCAGGTTGCCAGCTCATAATAACAGGTTCCTTGGAGGCCTAGAGACAAGACAAGAAAATCAAAGGAGGGAGCTGTATTCTAATGCCCTTGGGGGAGTCTCCACCATCCATGTTCCCATGTGACTGTGTGGTGCTCCTGCTTTCAATTCCCATGATGCTTTCTGGGTGGGAACTTCCTTCTTTAGAGTGATTTGACCACAGCCCTTCTCTGAGTTGGGGTCAGGGAACAGGCTTGCATCTGTGTTCCAGGCTGGAGAGTCACCAGAGCCCCTTGCTCTGCTAGGAACTGACACGTGCTGAAAGACCAGATGATAGGAGGCACCCAGGCTGTGAGGACAGGGAAGTGGTTGTGCTTTCCTTCTCTTCTGACACCTTTTGTTCTGTGTTTTAGTTATTGGCCAAGCAGGCCCTTCCTTAGTTTTAATTAGGAAATATATTGGCTTCCTTGGAGAAAGTGTGGTTCTTCTTATAAATATTCTCTTCTTATCTTTTGGCTTTCAAGATTCTTGCTGTATTTTCCAGTGCAAGAGTCATAAATAATTTTAGCCACATACAGAATCACATGGTAGTAGTAGAGTTGTGTCTGCATTCCTTGTCTGCATTCCATCCTCCTAGAATCTTCTGAAACCACCAGCATTCTCCTCTGTGTGAACTACTGCAACAAAGAACTCTGTCCACTGTGACTGTCCCATCTAAACAGAATATTTAGGTGCAACTCTGGGTGGTAGTGTGTGTGTGTGTGTGTACATGTGTGTGTATTAGAAAGTATATGTGCCAGAATATGTGTGTATGGCATAATGTAAAAGAATGTGTATGCTAGAGTGTATTAGAATGTGTGTCTAGAGTATGTTAGAATGTGCATATGTCTGTTAGAATGTGTGTATGATAGAATTGTTAGACTCTGTGTTAGAACGTGCATATGTGTGTTCATTAGTATGTGTGTATGATTGAATTGTTAGAATGTGTATATGTATGTGATAGAATGCATTGTACATGGTAAGATGTTAGAATATGTTTGTATATACAGGTAGGAGGTTTTGTGTGTGTGTGTGTGTGTGTGTGTGTGTGTGCTGTGTATGTTCACATTCACACTGCAGTGTACCTATGAAGTACAGATGGTAGCATATTGGAGTGTTTCAGCTTGCTGCCTGAAACCTACCAGTTTTGTAAAGAAAAGAAGGCCTAAAGTAGAAACAGCTGAAGGGGGTTCTCCCCAGGGGATACTTCTTTTATTCTTTCAATCAACCATTTGAATAGATTACTTAATTAGCATTTATTGTTTGTAAAATTCTTTGTCCAGAAGTACCATTTTAGGGCCTGCAGTTCCGAAGAAAGACAATTTAATGGGTGATAATCTTGTATAGAATTTTCAAATTGATTTCTTGGTAGTAAATTGTTCCTCAATTGTGGTGCCTTCTTCACTCTCATTAGACACCAAGGCTTCTTTCTAAATGCATTCATAACCGTTAAAATGTTGTCTCCCGTTTCCTGTCATTTGAAACAGGTCATAACTCCAGGCACAAACATTTAAAGGACAACTATACTTTCGGTTTCATTAGTGTGTGAGGAGAAATGGGGATGTACGATTGAAGTTTATAGAGCTCCGCAGCTCCTGATGCAAACAGTTCGGCTCTCCCCATCCCAGGAGGAGAGATAACCTTTTTCTTTGTACACAAAATTGTTTGGTTGAAATTCCACTCTGCCTGAGTCTTATTTATCAGCCTGATGTATGTCTAGGACTATAGGGAGACTCTCCAGAATCTGTTTACAATTTGCCTGCCCTCGTCTTTCCCCAGCAACACCCTGGGAGTCGAGCAAGCTCATTGCCAAGGAAACTTGCTGGTGGTAGAGTCCTGTTTGCATCTATATTCAATCTGCTCTTTGGAGGATGGTACTCAGATGTGTGACTCAAGAGGAGCCCAGGAAATTTTGAAATACTACAATAATAGCAAAACACACACACACACACACACACACACACACACACACACACACACACTGAACACATTGACATTTCCTAGGCTGTTTCTGTCCATTTGTAGGATTTTGGTTTCTGGAAATGAGAAGCTGTGAATAGAACTGGTTCCACCTGGCTGGTATATTCAGTGGGAGGTCAGTGTGATCTTTTTGAGGCATCTACCTAGGATTTTTTGCTCAATTAGGTCTAAACAATGACCCTTGTGATTTGACTCTCATTTTAACCAGAGGGCTCACGTGCTTAGGTATGATTATAACACACACAATGTTGATCCTATTTAAGAATATTCTGGGTACCTATCAAGAGGTGTTGGGAACATTCTTAATCCTCAGGTCTAGCTGCCATGCTAATGACGAAGGTGCACTCATGGCCATTTCCATAAAATGATGGAGCTCAGGAAAACCAAGAGTTGAGACTCACACCACATAGTAGGGTGTGGTTGTCTTGGATGGATGCCTAGGTAGACAAGGATTCCCTTTCTCATGGGGCTTCCAGATAAAAGAACAGGGAGGAATGTTTTTGCTTGCCAGAAGCCCTGAGCGTTGGGTGTTTTGTACTTGTAGGTCATCGTTTTGCTCTTTCACCATCTCTTCCTGGCTAACACTAAGCTTCCTTGATTTTCAGCAGATTCTTCCTTCATACCAAGTCCCCCTAAAGACTTTGCTTTATACTTTCTGGGATTTTTTTCCCAATTAATTCATATAAACAACCGTCCCTTCCTAAAGCTTTCTTAAAGAATCCCTTCCATTTGTATATTCAGAAAATGAATAATATCCACTGCCCATTCTGAGCCAGAAAATGATGTTAAAATAGGTTGGTGAACCAGACCAATGGGTTCTCCTCTTGCCTATAGTCTTGGGACAGAAGGTTCATTGGAAAGCACAGAATATGGATGCTAATAAAAAGTCAAAGGACAATTCAGAACACTAAAATGTGTGAAGGCTTACATTTAGTATGGCCTGTGTCTTCAAAACTGAATTTAGTGTTAATATTCTAAAACTAAGAGAGTCTGTGTAGAAAGCAATGCAGATTTCCAGGATTGCAATGGTAACCTGGTTCCGCTGGGAACACACGACATCAACCCACATGAAAAAGGTATTCTGGGATTCTCAGATGGGAGGAAAGAAGGCCTTGAAGCTACGTGCATCATACTCATGTTTTTGTATACCCACCTGGCTTCCTGAGCATAACAATCGATCTACTGATCTCTATAGACTCCTCTGAGGTCTTTGGGGTAAATGATCTGTGAAATCTCACTCTATTGTGGGTTCTTCAATGCCATTACCTGGTCTAGAGATGGCAGCCATACAAAATCTGTGTGGTCTCAGGCAGACTCGTGGTATATCTAGCACTTAGACAGTGACCTGCTACCATCATCTGGGCCAGGCTCCAATGTTGAGTCCCCCACCCTGTAGAACTCCCAAGAGATATAGTTTAAGTTAACAAACCTAGATAGTTGGGGATTATACGATAGGGCTCAAGTGAGTTAGAAAGAAGAGTGGGGTGTCCCTTTGCCTCAATACCAAGGTTTCCTAAGTCCCAGAACTAATATTAATTATTAGTGTCTTTAAATTTGGCTTGTGGGGGCTTAAAAATGTTTACTGACAGTCAGTAACAGGCCTGAAGAGACTTCCCAGAGGTTAGGAGCAATTTCTTTTCTTACAGAGTACCCGAGTTCAGATCCTAGCACCCACATTTCTAGAATCCATGGGTGTCTGCACACATGTGGCGTTCATTTGCACAGACACACAGACATACATATAAATAAACAAATCACCAACAGAAGTAGCAGAAACAGAAGTTAATATTAACTTTGGACCACTTATATGTTACTTAAGTCTGCTCCCATTTGATAGCTGTTAATTTGAGACCTTAGAGAATTGAGTCTCCTGTCTCACAGAGGTCATGGAATCAATGTTAAATCAAATGTTTTAGTGATTTTTATCTCATTTCTAAATTTGCTTGATTATATTGAGCTATAGGAAGGACACAAAGAGATCTGTCCTTTCTTCGTATTGAAAAGGAATTGCCATCATCTTTATTTCTGCTGTAATAAGTCACCATTGAATGGCCTGTGAGCCAAGTGTTCCACAGAAGAGTCCTCATGTGGAGCTGGAAGATGCACTAACAGCAAGGTGGCAAATAATACAGAAATCCAGGTGTGACTCTGACTCAGGAATTGATCCACACAACAAATCTGAATAAAGATACAATTTGGCTTTAAAAGTAACAGAGCAAATCCTATTGTTAATTTTTTTTTTCTGAATTCTGTTAGATTAAACTGGGCACACTAGAACAGAGAGACAGGAGAGAAAGGGCCCTTTGGTTCTCTATTTCTTATCTGTTCAAATCAACACTCAAACATAATCAGGCAGCTCACGGGGTAGAGACGAGGGTTAGTTGGGAGACTTGAGAATTCAAGATGGAGCTGCGGTGTTCTTCGCTACCATGTTCTTCTTCACCAGACTGGAACCTAAGCCGCTTTACAGTCTGAAAATAGAGTCCTCAGAGGATGGGATTCACAGATAATCCATTAAAACACTCCGCCTGCCCCTAGACACCGGGAAATGCTAAGTGTGCTTGTTGGCTAAGAACCCGTTGTGTCTGACCCAGGTCCGTGCATTCTTGGAGCTGAGGATTCAGCCACTTTGCAGGGACCTCTGTGTCAGGGTCTCCAGTTGTGGTATGCTGCTGACCCTCATATTCCTGTGCTGAGACTTAAGAGATCTTGTCACGATGTGACTTGGAGAGTGAACACACCCAGTGGGAGTGGGGTGGTTGGGTGCATAACCCCTAGAGCTTGGGTTTAGGTGCAGGTATCTGGCAGTGGGTAACCATTCTTGGTCTCAGTTCCCTCCTCTGTGAGAATTCATAACATTGTTAGTGGTTCAAATTTCTCCATATAGTTAAAGTTTTTAGAATAGTATTTGGCATATAGTGAGTATCATATTGGGCTTATTATATAACCTTAAG
Organism: Microtus oregoni; assembly: GCF_018167655.1. NCBI lineage: Eukaryota > Metazoa > Chordata > Mammalia > Rodentia > Cricetidae > Microtus > Microtus oregoni. The sequence goes on from NW_024543086.1 coordinate 13,835,955, forward strand.
ATGTGACTTCTTTTTAGTAACAACCATGGCAATTAAACCTCTTTTCTGTGCCAAGAATTTGGCACACCATAAGCCATTTAGCATTCAGAGTACTCAAGATGCATTTACAGATATAGTAAATATTACCAATTATCACCTCCGATTTCAGTTAAGAAAAACTCAGACATGGAAGTGTAATAAGATGTCCAGGCCACACAACTAGTAAGGATGTCCAGACTGAAAAGCAGGTAGCAGTCTTTGGAACCTATATACTTAACCACTACTTTGTAAAGAGATGCAAATGAATTCTGTATTTACTGTTCTAAATATAAGATTGAGTTCATTCACTGCAGATACACCAGCCCACTCTGAGGCTGGGGCAAAAGATGTTATTGTCTTGTTACCTGCAACTAAACACCAGTGAAGGTCAGGTGAGATGGCCCAATGGGTAAACACACTTGCCAAGGCTGATAACCTGAGTCTGATCCCTGGGACTCTCGTGTAAATTCTCACATGCCGTCCTCTTATCTCCAACTGTGTGCTGTAGCAAATGTGTACAAAGAGTATGCACATACACAAACAAATTGCTAAATGAAAAAAAAAAGAGAAAGAAAAACTAGTGAAATTGGCATCTAATCAAACTGCCAACTCAAAGTATTTCTTTGGACCAAAAACCAGGCTTTGGGCTGTTGATACCAACAATGACTTTTCTCATAGTCAAGGCAGGGTGTGGGTAGTCTCCTGTGGTGCCAAGATCAAGCTCTAGTGCTTTCTAATTCCTTGTACTGTTAGCATAGCACACTGGCCTGCTTGATAGTGTGGTCTCCATACTGCCTTTGTCTGCAAAGAAAGCTCCTGACGGAGGTTAAGTTCTTCTGACCACCTTTGATTTCCGGTAAGGCGAATTGCAGGATGAAATGAAAATTGGATGTTTGCTGAAGATTACTTAATTGATGGCTTGCTGCGTTTCAGTGATTGTAAAACTCTGTGAAGTCCCAGCGGAAGGAGATATGCATAAAAAGAGAAGCCTCGAGAAGGTGTCCATAGGGAAAGCAATTGAGGGCGGCACAAACCATGATACCATAGTCATAAAGAACCTTTTCTGGCCACTTGTAGAAAAGGATGACCTTGCACTTGAGAGATAATTCTGGGAATTAGAGAGAGCTTACTGTGTAGAAGCAGATTGCCCCCCCCCCCCCCCACACAAGCTTTCCATTCTGAAAGCCAAAATGGAACATTAGAGAGGACCACCACATTCCAAAGGAGAGGGACTTACAAAGGGTCATGACCAGGGCTGAAAGGGGCTCCCAGCTAATGGGTGCTCCCTGTGAAAGCCGGCTGCCTTTCAGGAAAGAAAGGCATTTAGCTGGTATCTGAGGATTAGCATAAACTTGTGCTGTAGCTACCCTTCATTTCAAACCTTAGCGGCATTTGAAAGCTTTAAAATATCATACTTAATTTGCTTTGGACAGCATTAATCATTTTAATGATTTCTTTTCTTTCTTTCTTTTTTTCTTTCCTTCTTTCAATTGCAGAGCTGTGTAGGTTCCTTATTTAGGGAGACCACATACTCTCTTCCTGGGGAAGCCCCATTTCTACCTGTCGTGCTTTATGATTAACTGGCTCGCATAGGTGTTCTCGTTTGGATGCTAAACTAAACTCTACATTGAGCCCGATGATGAGTAGACTATTCAGGCTAGATAAGTGCCCCAATGTGCTCAGAGAGAACACTGCAGCATGGGTTCTAAAACACAGCACAGAAGCCTTAGGATGCTGGGGGTGCTGCCCTGCCGGGAGTCATCCTGCAGTCAAACTGTGTGCATTACCCTAGATGTCTGAAAAGGAAAACTCACTTAAAATATATTTTACAGCTATATCTCTGTGTGTAAGAGAGTAAAATAAGAAACATTTGTCATAGTCCTGACAAAGAGTTGGTTTGGGTGTTGGGGGATAGGCTGGGATTTGACGTGGTTGAGTCTATGAGTTCAGTTCAGCTTTGTCCCAAGAACATTATGGTCGCATAGAACCGATCGCTGCTTTTAAATACAAGTTGAAATGTAGACCAGTGTTCCAGGGGCGGTGTTGCTCAACACATGGTTTTGTGTCAAGAGATCTGGGGACCTGAGACCTGCAGCCATTACCTAGAGTCATGCCATCATCAGGGCAGAGGAGAAACCTGGGTACCCTAACTCCTGCTCCCCGATTCATGTGCTGGAGAACACTCTCAGGCAGGGGCTCCATGGACTTATTAAGTGGACTCAACTCCATGGAAATAAATGGCTGGGCACAAACTGAACCATCATTAAATTTTACGTCTTCTGAATCCCAAAGTGAAAGGTAATGGCCGCACTGCCGAGCCCAGCAACACAGACTCAAGGCTGGCGACCGCTTGACTTTTTCTTTGGAGTCTACTTTTATCCTCTGTCCTAGGCTCACCTGATGTGAGCATTAGAGGTTAAGGTTGACAATGGACTGGAAAGGTGACATAGGAGGTGAGTAGGTGTTTCCTGGCATAGGACTTACACTCATCAGAAGGCCACTTGCCTTGGTTTGTGTCAGTGTCCTACCTCAGATAAACAGTGCTCGTGACCTATTTTTTCGGGGAATTTCTTGAGTGCTGGTGGATCCTACTAATGGGCAGGCAGCTGGAGCAACCAAAATGTTATTCTTCCCTGGAGTGCCTGCAAGCGAACAGAGCAGGATCTCAAGTTCAATTTGACGGTACCTTAAAGGTGGAAGTTTAGTGTTAACCGGAAGATTAGTATGTGTAGAGTTTTATTGCCTTTTTTTTTTAACCTTCCTAATTTTCCTTCTTTTATACCCAAACAATTACACTTTCTGGTGGTTATTAGCACTGATCTAAGTGGCAATCACTGTCAATACTGTTGAATTCAGAACTTTGCAGTACTTTGCAGGAATTAGGTCACTCAGTTCCTAGCACCCCATCACGAAGCAGAGTCTATCTCCATCCTCTGACCTCTGGAGACATAGTTGCCCAACAAGGCAAGAGACTGAGCTGGGTCTGAACCCACACAAGCCGACTTCACGGCCTTGGTTCCTCCTCACCGGGTCTCATTGCTGCCGCTATTATAATGGTTATGCAATTGTGATGTTGTGAGAGTAAGATGCAATACAATCAGATATAATATTATGCAAGGGGTAATTACACACCATTAGCTGTGTGGGTGCTCATTTGCATACTTTGATCTCAGAGATGCCAAAGGGGAGAAAAAGCACTTTCTTAGAGGATTGTTAATAAAATTCCAGAAACTGGGTGGGCTGGGCTGCCTTTATAAAGTACTTCTCACCACGTCTCTCTTGGCTCAACAGTTTGCTGGCTGGAACTCATCCATAAAAGATAAATGTAGCCCCAGATGTCACCACTCGTGGCACTCACAGGGTCACGCATCACTTCCTGGGTAGCCATGGGGTTTGGTAGGAGGGCACGGTTGTCACTCAGTGGAAGAATTCCACCAACATCATGAAGGTGGCTACTGGGCCCTGGTGGCAGATGATGGACGGGGTACCTCGAGAGCACATCCGCTCTGCTGCTTCCCATCTCTGCAGGCTTAATTTATGGCAAGGACTTGGCCCTTCCCTTGGACTTATGGGAAAGCTTGATCTGAAGGGCTGAGCTTATCAAGATCTCTGAGCAAGGCTCCTATCATCCTGCTGGCCTCCAGGAGCTCCTCCAAGTCTGGCAGCAGGAAGCCTTGCCAGAGACTGGCAGGTCTGATTGCCAAGTTATGTAGCTCTGTGATTCTTTAAGTGAACTAATCCATTTCTTTAAAGCTTTGCTCAACTTATAGACACTTTCCAATTGCCATTGAAGAATATGATTCACTTTTTCTCAACTGTTTGTGGTCAGTTCCATCTTTTAGAGAAGAGGCCCACAGTCTTTCCCTTCCCGTAATTGTCTTCCCTAAGAATGTGATGCCCTCCTCACTGCCCAGCTATCTCTCCAGGCCCCATGACGAAAAGTTTTGCATTAGAACATTTGAAGAGCGTCATTTCTTAATGAGAAGCAGCTGGTATTTATTTCCTCCCATTGTATGTATGATAGTTAGTGCTCATTGTCAGCTTGGCTGAATCTAGAATCATCTGGAATATGCCATGCCTCTGGGCATGCCTGGGGGGCTATCTTGAGTGTACTGAGATGGGAAGACATACCCACTGTAGGCCACTGTAGGTAGTGCCACTCCCTGGCTGAGAATCCTGGACTATGTGAGTGGATGAAGGAGGCTGGGCAGCAGCAAGCTTTCCTCGCTCTCTTCCTTCTGATTATGGATGTACTGTGATTAGCTGCTTCAACTTCCCTGTACCTCTAATTGTGAGTCAGAATAAGCCCTTTCTCCCTTAAGTTGCTTTGATCGGGGTATTTCAACACAGCATCTGGGAAAGGAAGACAGCATGGTTTTCTTCTCTTGGCAACATAAGGCTACTTTCAGGAATTTCCCATAGGCCTCAAAAGCTCAGGAATTCCTGAAGCAAGTAAAGGTAACTTTGCTGAACCCAGTATTTTCCAATCTCACTTCATCAGAGAGTCCTTTCATAGCTGTAAATCAGAAGTGCTCTGGACAAGCCCATCACAGGCATGGAAATTGTATCTGGGGAGTTCATTGAAATAATTGCTTTCTTGACAATTAGGGCCTGCTGTTGAGAACAGACTGTCTGCAGTGTTAGTGGCAATCATTTCCCAGAAGATCTGAATGGAACCTGTACGCTCTCCAGGGAATAGTGTACATCACAGGGCTTTGTCCCATTGCTGGGAGGAGCACACCCATATACAGTAATACTATGGAAGCCTGTTGACTATGGAGGGAGCCAGCATGATCTTAGCAGCCACTGAGTGGGAGGTGCGGCACAAAACAGCCGTGTGCATTCCGCGAGTGGGCAGGTGTTTTGTGGGAGCTTTGTCTGAGCTCTAATGACCTCTCTGTTCAGTTCATCTCCTAAGCCCTTTGGCTTTAATGTCACTCGACTTTTGAAAGACAGTGTTAACCTAACACGCAATAATGTCATTTCTTCAGCACTTGTGAAGCTGGGGTGCCGCGTTGGGAGGCAGCATTCTAGAAACCATTCCAAAAGGTTGTCTCTAGTGCCTGAGGCTCCAGGGAGCAAGTCCTCCTGATTTATGCCTGCACAGTTAGAAGCCTGGAGAACACAGCCTCAAATCACACAAATTAGAGCCGTGGTCCTATTTATCAAGAATATTAAGAAGCAACATTAGTAAATAGTAAACGGTAATGGGAATGAATCAGCAGAAACGGGGCTGATCCATTTAGTCGATTTGCCTTTCCTAGGACCGTGGCTATTAAATCCTTTTAATTATGTCAACAAGGTAGAACTTGGTCATTACTTTTACAATAGCAGCACGAGGGAAACAAACCCAGTGAGCAAGGATATAGAGTTTTGCAGTTTATAGAGTATTGCCTACATTCTCATCCTGGGCTGGCAGAGGAACCTCACTTTGTAAGTTTGCAGGATTCCGAGAAATTAAGTGATTTGTGTATAGTCACACAGCTAATCCACAGCAGAGGGAGAGCCAGAGCTTACGCCATTACTGCTCCTTTATATTATGCCGCTTCATTCCCCAGAGCTCTCTTTCCCTTCCTCGCTTTCCTTCTCTCCCTTTCTTTCCCTCTTTTCTGTCACATGCTTTGCTATATCTCTAATTTTCCTATAGCATTTGTGTGTCATTTTCATAATAATCAAAGGACAACCACCCAAAATATGTTATTTAAGTATAGGATTTTGGCTTTTATCCTTGGTATTGATGCTGATATTGGTAACATGTTTGTACACCACACACACACACACACACACACACACACACACACACATACACACACTCAAACTCATACAAAAGAGAGCTTGTATGGCCCCAAACTCCAGTGTTACCAATAGTCATTGCTTTAGCAATCTTGGGCATAGTTCTGCATGTTTGTGAACCACTCTCTTCCTCCTCTGATAGTGGACATCTGGAGGACTGGGTAGGGCAATGGCTATGCACATATTTAATAAGCAAAAGCACAGAAAGAATGTAGATGGTGTTCAGAGCGAAACACACAGGGCCATGTGTCTTTAAAGTTCCCACATTTCATTATTTGGATAAATGTTATGGAGCCTGCGTGCTGGAAGGTTGGCCAGGAAGGGTTATTTTTTTTCCCCTGTTGCCCTTTGCCAGACAAGATGCGAGCTAGTGGGGAACGTTTTGTGGGCTAAGCAATTTGCTTCTTCCTTGGAGAATTCTCTGCATTTGCAAGTAGGAGCAGTGAGCTCGGCAAGGCAGAGTCCAGGGAGTTTTGAAGCCCTTGTGCTTGCGAAGGACTTGGGAATTAGTTGCCCCTTTGCCACCTGCAGCTACCTTCTTCCTCCCCGACCTGTGGTACTTCTGTATGCTCTCTCACTGTTGCCTGATCCCTGCAGGCTACACTCATCTGATGAGTGGACACTGGGGTGACTTACTCAGAACACACACTAGCCTGGACCCTGAGCTAGGAGTGAGAGCAGGCCTGGAAGATGAGAAGACACTAAAGGCTGAGGGACAGGGAGTGTTATTGGAGGAAGTAAGTCCCAGCACCATCTTCTCTCTGGCCCCTGAGTCCCCATCCTACGTGGGGCTTCTGCATCGTTCCTGCATCCAGTGACTTAGTTCCCAGTTCTCCTACCATCCCATTGGTGAGTTTCATCCCCTGTGTGCTCGCTCCCCGGGCACCCTTCAAGTCTGGCTGATGCTTCACATTCATTTGCTGCTGAGAAGATTTAACAATCAAGGAGACCCTTGATCTCTCAGCTGCTTCCCGGAGAGCAATTCAGGCTCCCATTGAACACCCATCCCCCTCCTCAGCTCCGCTCAGTCACTCTGGAATTCATCTGAAGTGTCTGTGGTTTCCTGCTTAAAAAATGAGGTCTCCTTCTGCCCTCACAGCAGATCCAAGAGGACTGAATAATTAAACAAAACCATATTTCCCAGTCCCTTTTGCCTTATTTCATCAATTTCAAGAACTCTGGCTGACATCCGGCTGGGCCTGGCACCAGGGTAGGGAGACACTGTGGAAGGCCAAATCGCATTCATCAATCTGAGACTTCGCTGGCAATGACATCCCTAGAAGCCCCTACAGCTAAACCCTGATGGCCTGTGTCCAGGCTCAGTCACTTCTTTCCAGCGCCCCTAGGGACTTGAGCAGCCGGTAGATCCATGCTTGCTCCATTTGAGACTGTTTACCCAGGTCATTTAGCATCTGTAACAACAGACTGACCTTCAGGTTGTGCTTGCTCTGCCTTCTCCTTCCCTCCTCCCCCCATCTGCATGCTCTTTGGTAGGTAAGGTCTGAAGGTGGTTTATATAGCAAGGAGGGAACACTGGGCCCTCTAGCATACAGCATGTCTGGTTCCAGTTTCATTTGCCTACACATAAAGATGGAGCAGGTCACTCTTGCCTTTGGGGACTCTGAAGGAAAGACTGAGGCAGGTAGAACATGGGGAATGTGCGATCCTTGGATGGGATCCCGGGTTGGTGATGACCAGCTGTGACACCTGGGGACCTCTGAAGTTCAGACTCGTCATCCCAGAATAAACTCCATGACACCTACTGTCTAGATGGCTCCTTGCCCAGGGCACCTGGTGTGTAGATGGCCCTCTCCCCATGGCTCTTCAAGCAAAAAAGCAGTCAGATGGGTCATAATCAACAACTGATATCTGATACATTCTGGGGGTGCTGGGAAGATTCAATGGAGTCATAAATTTAAAATGTTTTCTGGCACTTTGGGCAAAAATAAGTCCTTCAAATATATAGATTGAGCATTCCAAATCCAAAAATCTCAAACCCAAAATGCTCCAAAATTGGAAACATTTTGACATCAATTTCATAGAAAAAGATTGGCTTAAAAAATTGCATTTGGAAAAAAAAAATTAAAAAAAATTGCATTTGGGATATGTGGGTCAGGTATCTATGAACCACAAGTGAGTTTTGTGTTTAGACTGGGGTCAACATCCCCAAGTTACCTTACTATGTACATGCAATTAGTCCAATATCCAGAAAAATCCACAACCTGTTCAAATCCTGCTTTAATTCTCAACACAAGTAGGCACCTCCGGTGGAATGGCCAGGCATAGGCTCACTGTCATTTGTGACAAATGACAAGCAAAAAGAAGCTTGTCTGGTGAAAAGTGAGGAAGGGGCCAATAAGCCTGAGAACGTTCTAGGTGGAGGAAGTTTGGACAGGAAGATCATGACCCTTCCAGGATTTGAGCAGGTTGCTGCCTAAGAAGAGGAAGGCAGATCGCCTTCTGCTGTGTTTGGAAGGAACCGGAGTCAGAGTCTTTGGACCAGGCCAGGTGATTCTGATTCACTTCCAAGCTTGAGAACTCTTGTCTTGCAGTACATCTCAAAGCTTTGGCCTGGTCCAAATACTCTGGGTCCAGCTGCTTCCTTCCAGCCTACTGACATTAATTGCACATTGGGCTCCGACTGCTGTTTTCTTCCAGCCACCCACTCTTAGACAGCCATTCTCTATAAAGTAGACATATGCACTCATATACCACGTTGATTTGTTTTTAGATTTCCTACATTCCTAGAGTATGGGTGCATTTGGACCTTTGTGCCTATGTGTCCTTCACACTCCCCCTATGCTTCCATGGCTTTTGTTAGCAATTCCCGCCTCTCCTTTCAAGATCCTCTTTGAGATGTACATGTATGTGTAAGAGTTTTAGTTTTTAATATGTTTCTTTAAAGGCTTCTCCTGCCAAGTCATGATGGTATTCTTCCACTGTATCCTGACCTCTTTGGGGTGGACCATGCTTCTTGCCACTCACTGCTTTGGATCTTCTGCCTAGAAACATTGCCTTCCTTTCTTGAATGATCGATGAGAAGAATGACATAGGACAATGATGGGACTAAGGCTATGAATCTGCCAGGTTGCATGAGAACAGTGGAATGTTCTGGCTTGAGAGGAAGGGGAGGACGGACCAGACCTTGTCCACTTCATTGAAGTAGAGGATCCCAGGATGCATGGCCAATGGTCAGAAGAAATGATCTGACTCACTTTAGGATGGGCTGTGGTCAGGGTGGTTAGAATGCATTGCAAGACAAACCCAACTAGGGCAAGCATCTTTTGAACAGACTTTTCACGGCTGACTTGGACAGGGGTCCCCTGGAGTGTCTGCTCTCTGGACTAGCAGTATCAACATTACAACTTGCTAGGGATGTGTTTTCCCTGGGTCCCTAGAAAGTGTGAGTTTCTAGCTCTCATACCCAGAATTTCCAATGCATCCATACTCTTTAGGAGTGTAAGAAACCTAAAAACAAATCAACATGATATACGAGCACATTATGTCTACTTTATAGAGAACGGCTATCCAAGAGTGGGTGGCTGGAAGAAAACAGCAATCAGAGCCCAGTAATGTGCATCTAATGTTATTAGGTTAAATACCATACACGTAATTACTTAGTGTTGAAAATTATTAATTGTGCGCATGAAGCTTGTTCAGTGCCCCAAGTACTTCTAGTCCTGCTCAAATAGTGGAATAATTAGCAGATAACTGTACTATTAATTATGCCAAGGCTTCTCTAGAAATAGACCAAAGGACCAACCCTGTAAGATGACGATTGTCAGTGTTGTTCCTATTTTATCTCGATGCCCTGAGTAGAGCAGATGGGATATTTGATATCAACCCAAGCCACCTCTGGCCCAGGAAAATTAAGTTCTACAATGAGAATTCTAGAGACCAGTATGTCATATACTTACAACAGCTCGGAGGCTGTTTGCAAACTGCCAATCACAGTTAAGTACTGTGAGAATAAAGGTGGCCTTGGTCTTGAGTTCAAATCACAACATATTCATGAACCAGAACCCCAAGTATCAAGATCTTGTTTTTTTTCTGTGCCCATCCTTCCTTGATCATATGACAAACATCCTTCATTTATTGCCCGACTGATAGCCACAAGATCATTCCACTTATGTATGAGCAGACACCAACCAAGTTCTTATGATCTCACCTGATTTTCACAAAACAGATCCTGACACGTGGTATGCAGATTCTATAATTCACCTTTCCATGGAAGGAGCCTGGAGAGTAAGATGCCATTCTAGGGTGAATTCAGACACTCACACTCAGTGTTGTCTAGAGGACGTTTTGTGGTCATAGGGATCTTGTTTTGTGCTGCCATTGTGCTATGCCTGCCTAGTTGAAATCAGGTGACTGATAGGAAAGACAGGACTTAGTTCTGTGTACAGTTCATTAGTTCAAATTTAAATAGCCTCGTATGGATGGTTACTAATACAAGACTTCAGCAGGGACATGGGCTCTGCTCCATTCCCTATGAACTCATAGCTAGCATTGCCTGTCTGAGCCCCAGGAGCCTCACAGCCCCTCAGGGTGATGTGTGACATTTTATCTTGGGCAATTTCCCTCTTCTTAACCAATGAGAGCTTTAGTCATTCCAAATGAGTAAAAGCTGCCTAGAATTACTCAGGGAGGTGAAGGATGAACATATTAACAGGCTATAGATAACAGGAGAGTCCTTTAAGAATGGACGTGCTGGCTGGGAAATGCTGCCAAGTCAATTTGTGCAGAATAATGGAAGACAAGGATGAGCTGTGTCTGACAGAGAGCAATTAAATTTTGTGATAATTTTTGCCTTGAATTATTAATTTCAAGAGGGGGTTGCTTCTCTCTCTTCAACCCATGACTTCATCCTTCAAGTGTTATGTGGAAAGTCTTGCACATAGGAACCTTGTTTTCCAGGGTGTTGAGCAGATTTTACCTTGGTTCCTTTCCTCATGTTTGCTACTCTTCCTCTGGGCTGGCATTTCATTTTTCTCCGTTAGCCTCCATTAGCCATACAAGGACCAGTCTTCAAAGTTAAACCAAATAGAAAAAACCTACATGAAACAAGAACATATCTACCTTTAGCCTCATGGGTTACTCTCTGTCCTGGCAGGTCCCTAGGAGGTCACACTGTGCACGTACATGTGTGCTAAGGAAATTGGGGCAAATGGGCAGGGAAATTTGGGAGTTCATTTCCCTCCTGGTCAGCTCAGCTCACAGGTGAATTACAGTGCAGCTGATATCAGAGCTAAGCTGAAAATTTCCATCATGAAGAACTCCTCCAGTCTCAGGAAACCATCTTCTAAATGTTTATGCATCTCAAGGAGGTTCAGGAGAGACAGGATTGTGCAGGGAAAGGTGTTATTAACAAAAGCCATCAAAGCACAGGCTCTTCATCACCAGCGGCTGAGGGAGAAGGGCAGAAACCCAGAGTCACTCATGGGGGCTTGGCTTGACACTGCATCCCTCAGCACTGCCATCCCTCAGCAGATCAAAGATGGCCCGAGGTGAATACTGCTCTTTTGCTTGTCACCTTGGTTTCTTGATCTTGGACCTCCTTGGATCAGCCCTTCCCTCATATCCATGCACACTAACTTTCTGGCACATAAAATTAGATGTGGTTATTTTATGGGTTAGTGGGAAGGGCTCTGGTAAGATCAAAGAGGAATTTAGTTCCTCTTCAGTCACTTAGTGGCTGTTAGAATGTAATATAAAGTGCCATGACATCTCTAGCCTATGGAACCAAGATGATACCATGATCACACACACACACACACACACACACACACACACACACACACACACAGGAGAGAGAGAGAACACACTCTAGGGAATGTCTCTTTCTGAGGTGTTTGCACCATGCCTTTTCCCTTCTTTTGTTTCTTCTTGTTTATGCTACACTAGGGAAAATAGCATTGATCAACTCACTCCTATTCAGTAAACACCATTGCTACTTCATGCCCCTCATAGTCCTAGGCTCTGTGCCTATAGCGCTGACCACCAGTCCTGACCGTGATGTCCATATTTTAGTGGGGACCTAGATACAGATCCAGTAAACACGTGAAGATGTGTCCAGTGCTAGTAAGTGCTGAGTGGAAGGCAACAGAGGCCAAGGTAATGAAAATCAGATGGCAGAGGCCTATTTAGAATCAAGGGTTAGTCTCCCATCTTTAACATCTCATGTATGTGTTGGGGGTGAGTGAGTGTGCACCCACATATGAACATGTGCACATGATATAGAGGGTAGAGCATCATGAGGAAGGAGCATAATGCCATGGGAACAAGGAGCATGCAGTGCTGAATTGGGGCTTATCTAAAAGGTGGCAAATGGTTAGAATGAGACAGACTAAGGAGGAGTTGAAGAGAAGGGGCAGACACGTGATGTGGAATAGGAGAAGAAAGACGGTGGCTGCCACATGGGATCTTATGGAGAAAGAGACTCCCCCCGTGGATGGAACACAGTAATGGGTGCCGTTCCAAACCCCAGCCAAGGCTCAAGAAAATGTCACAGATCACAGATGCTCGTACAGTTGATGTCTGGGCCTTTTAGACCTGGGATAAGAAGACTCCACTGGGTGAGAGCCAGGATGGATCAACCAGCCAGTATCCATATGCTCCTTGTAGGATGTAATCCAACCCTTATCAACAGCAAAAAAGATCAAGTACTTTTCACTGTTCCCCTGATTCCAGCCTCTGGGAGTGACCAGCATTAAAAGTGAACATTTCCACCCTTTCTGATATTTTCACCTATGTATAATACTTAAAAAATAAACACAGGCTTTATTGGCTGTTTGAAAGACATCATTTCTTGGGGCCCAAACCCCTAATTGAGTACTAGGCTATTCTAGCACTAATGTTATATCCTCAAACTATTGATAATGTGTTTTAAAAAGCCAAAAGACTCCTGCTGGCCCCTCCATCATAGCCTAACAGCCTCGGCACACTCATGTCTGCCTGCCATTCGCTGCAAAACAATGATTCTGCTAGCAGACCCTGACAGACAAAATTCTCTCACTGCCCTCAACTCAATCTGCTAGCCATTAAGAGAGACACCCTGGCTCCTCGCCCTATCACCTGAAGCAGGGTAGGGAGAAGGGGCAGGGAAACACAATAATTTACGTTTGAGTGTGCCCTGAAAGGCAGAGTAGCTGAAGGCTGTGTTGCTATGGAAACCAGGTTCTGTTTACTAGAAGCTTCCTCTACTTGGAGCATAGCAGGTTAGCTTGTTTCTGGCAGGGTGGTGGTTCCCTAGCCCTGGTTGGATATTAAGATCTCCCGGGGCTGCGTAAATATTGGTGCCTGGATACCACGCCGAAGCCCGGTGGTTTCATTTGCTTGTGATGACGCCTGGCCTCCATAGATAGTTCTGATATATAGTATGGAGACAGGTCCTCCTGGTAGGATCAATTAGTCATCATCCTGAGCAAGCAACAGAAGTCAGCAGAAACGAAGACAGTTTTATTTTAACAGGGATGCTGTATTCAGCCGGGAAGGGAGAGTCTGTTCATTTGTCCACCTTTCAGAAACTAAGCATTGGGAGCTCGTCCAGCTCCTTCCCTCTCCTCGCCTGATCTGACCTTCTCCCTGTGGGAAGGAACAGTGCAAGAAGTCACGAGACCTCACTGGCCCTGTTCTGGAACGCCTGCCGGGCTAAAAGAGCTTGGTGCGCAGAGGAGCCTTCAAGCAGCTGTGGTTAGACGCTCTCTTCTCTGACTTCCAGGCAGCCGCTGACCTTTGCCCTTGCTTCTTGGATTTCCTTCAATGGGCAGATTTACAAGGCAAGGAATGGCTGTGGATGGCAGGAGTCCAAGCTTGTCTTAATCCCAGAGTAGAACGAGCCTCGTGTGCTGGAGGGAGCAGCCAGCCCTTGTGCACAACACTCCCCTGGTGTTATCCCTACTGGTTCAGTCTGGAGGGGGGTCCTCACATGATTCCTGTCTCCACTCAGCTGAATAAGCTGCAGCTGAAGATAGGTTTGCTTATCTGGGGCCAAAGATGCCAGGCTTGCCTTTGTGCTGTGTATCTATTGGCCGTCGCAGGGACAGCTCGGTGCATACCCGTGTGGTTATATGCTCCAACTTGAGAACTAAAAAGCAGAGGTTTAGGATCAGGTTCCACATGTGAAGGGGGGCAGGGTTGAAAGTATCCAGGAACTGGGCTGAAGCTTATGCCGTTTACTTTCTTCAGTTAGGAGAAATAGAATTGAATTGTGACTTTTGGGTTGGGCCTAGTGCTGCCCTTGAAGATACCCCACTCAGCCCCTGCTCCCTGTCTCCTAAACTGACTCATATTCTTCTCCAAGCACCAAGATCATGGTCTCTGGCACAGATCATAGCCAATCCCAGCTCTCTAATTTGCATTCAATTACCCATTTTCCTGCCATTAAGCACACAAGCCCCTGTGGGCAGGCCTTCCCAGACTCCAGCACTACACTCCTGAGGTAGGGGCAGATTATACACCCGTGTACAGGAACGCAGTGGTGTCAGCTCCACACGTCTCCCAGCCCACAGAGTTCTCTAAGCTCACGGAGTCCCAGTTGTCAACCTCACCTTTGCTTCCTGGCTGTCTGACCTTGGCAAGACCCGCCCTCTTGCCCCCCTTATTAAGCCTGGTCGCTGCCAGTTCTAGATTTAGCACTACAGCTAAAATATCACTGATTTGGGCACTACTGATTGTTTTCTTCCTTTGTAAACACCTCAGCTTTTTGAGGCAGAGTCTTGCTTTGTAGCCCTAGGTGGCATCGGACTTGCTGTAATCTTGCCTCTGCCTTCCAAGTGCTGGGATTAAATGTGTCAGTGCGGGTAAGCAGGGGCAGTACTACTAATTGTTAAATGTGACCTTGCAGATGAAGCGCTACTGTTGAGAGGCTTGCAGAGTTGGTATTTGGGAAATGCTCACTGTCATGCCATGGTCTTCATCATCCACTACTACCTGTGTCGTAGGCATCACCTGTAACCCGGCAAACGAAGTAGAAAAAGCTACCAAACCAACCATTTCAGACTTGAGTATGAATTCTGATTGGAAATCAATAGCAACAACTTGAGATTATAGCTGGCAAGTGATTGTGGTCAGGACACAGTTGTCCAGATGGTTATCCATGGAGTCTGCTGACTTATGGATGCGGTATGAGATGGGGAGTGGCCTCTTGGAAAGGGGAGAATACTAGTGAGTGAGCACTGGAGAGGGAATCTGTTTCATGGGCCATTACAGGCAAGCTGCAAGCTCGACAGCTGGGCAGGGCTTGTGGAGAGTGCTGTCCAGGAAGGAGCCTCTTCATTTGGAGGGATGTCAGTGCAAAAGGACAGCCTACAGAACACCTGACCATTGTCAGTTCACAGTGAATCTGTCTGCAGCAACACAGCCAAGATCGTCCGCTATGTATGATGGGATTCAAATTTTACAGTCGGCCAAGGTGATGATTTCAACTTCCCTCTGAAGTAGAGAAACTGTCTCTTTGGTGTTCCCTCTAAGCCAGTCCACAGACTGGGTCACTCCAGGTTCTTTTCCCTTCCTCTGTGCTCAGTCACCAAAGACTGAGATACTAACCAGTCATCAGGGCAGAGGCATTTAGGATGAGCATCTTTTTCTAAGGCTACATTCACACATTGGAATATCAGGTCAAGGCTGGGGCTCCACATTAAGATGCGAACACTGATGTTTGCCTGTGGAGGTGAACGTGGGTTGTCATGTCCTACCTACACTGCGGCAAAATGAAGGTCTTCGTACAGAGGCATGATGAACGCTGCACGCGTGCGGAAGTCATCTTTCATCACCGTGCTATTTTGCTTAAAGCCCCAACTGCTACATTATGTCTTAAAACTTGTCAAATTGTGCACAGTACATTGACTTCATAGAAGAAAAATGGGCTCTCTAAAAACATCAAAAGTCAGACATCCCTAATAGGACAAGGCATTATAACTCAAAAGTCCTGCAGATAAATAATAATTAGGAATGACATTTACCCAGGAGAGCAGACAGAAAACAGCATTTGCTATCAGCTCTGCCCTTAAATGGTTCCAGTTTCATGCCTCTAAACACACTAATAAAAGGCCAGGTCGACAGCCTTGAGGAGGTTGGCAAGGTTATTTTTCAGACCCGGAGTGGAGGCAAACAATGTAACAGAAGCATCTTTTACTTTTTCAAGCGTTCTTGCAAAGAGCCCCATAATCGTTCCCTAGTCGTGGGAAGGCAGCACACAAACACCTGTCTGCCTTTTGAAAGACAAAGACCCGACACCACAGTATTTACATTTTGACTACACACATGGAATTCATCTCCAGGAGCGTGGAACTTTCTGAGAAGCCTGAGCACTAACACCACTGCACCTTATGCCACCCAGAAGGGAATAAACTATGGCTGCTTTCTAGGATGGGGCATGAGTGGGAGTGGAAGGACTGAGGCAGCCAGGATGCCACCTCGGAGCATGGTGCAAGCTTAGAGCCCCTCACTGGGCTCATCCTCATCCTGGCCCTGTATGCAAACTCTGAAGGTGCCATCCTAGGTCGAAGTGGCTTTTATTTATTTATTATCAGAGGCTTCACAGCTTGTCTTAGACATCTAGTGTCCGGGGAGGGAAACCACCAAATGGGAGCTAATCAACATGAGTAGTGCTATCTATTGCACCCGCGGTTGCTAGTAGGGGAGGTGATTGTCATCGGCAGGTCTCTATCAGAGTGGCTACTTAGTTTCTTTTCTTTATGACTTTGCAAATGCTCAAACAGCACTGGAGAAAAGTCATCTGGCTGATGATCTGTGACAGGATGTAGCTCTCTCCAGAGTACACAGACTTCCTAGGGGGCTCACTCCTCCAGTCTAGGAAGACTTCGTCTATCCACACTGCATTGTCCCCTCGAATAATCTCTTATCAGAGGATAATAATTAAGACATGGCAATGCCCACTTAGTAAATTAGCTAAATTGATAAAACTCAATTTAAATAGCAATTTCGTCTCCAGCAATAGAATTATAACAGCACCCTTCACTTAATGAGCCAAGCACTTAATAATTCAAACATACTTAGAGAAAAATCAAACAAAGCTTTTCCATCACAGAAGGGGTTTCCCACTACCCGCGGCTCTGCCAACACAGCAGCTTGGGTGTTCTGGAGTGTAGGCTCCCTATCTGGTGAGTAGGTAGGAGCTGCCCAGCTTCTGGGCACGGGAATTCACTGGCAGATTTTGAGCCAGATAACTGTGTTTGTCAACAAAGTTTTATTGGACCACAGTCCTGTGTTGTTGACATGACGCCTCATGGCTGCTTTTATAGCCCAGTAAAGAATCAAGTAGTAGTGGCAGGAATGCAGTAGTCCCCAGAACTAATGTACATTATCTGTGCTTGTCTGAAAAAATCTGACCCTTTAGGAAAATCTACCAAATCCAAAAGCAGGTCTGAACCTGGATGAGTGACTTTGGATAGATAACCCCCAACTCCTTCACCTGAGATTATCTTTCTCAGTCAAGAGTCTGTTTGCTGAGAATTTGATTTTTTTTTTTTTCGAGACAGGGTTTCTCTGTGGCTTTGGAGCCTGTCCTGGAACTAGCTCTGTAGACCAGGCTGGTCTCGAACTCACAGAGATCCGCCTACCTCTGCCTCCCGAGTGCTGGGATTAAAGGCGTGCGCCACCATCGCCCGGCTTGCTGAGAATTTGAGACTTGAGAGAAATGGTTCCGTCCTTGGAGGATGCTGTTTAAAAATGGGCCAGTGATGCTATCAGTATCATGTACTGAGTGTCCACTGCATTGCTGACCCTGTTCAAAGCCTTCATTTAATGCCTACAACAATCTTAGACTATTTTAACCTTGTAATGATGGAAGAGTTTGTAGTACTCTTTTGTCCTTCCTTCTAGTCCTTCCTAGATCTGCTTCCCGTGTGCACCGTTCTCCCAGCAGTTTCTAATGGCAGACGGGAGGTATGAACACCCTCTCTGGCTATGGTGAAGCCAAGAGTAAAAACTCTCAAAGAAAACCTTCAAGGTCTGGGGAACCAGTCAAGCCTTAAAGCAGACAGATGTTTGGTTGTTCTGCTACCACTGGGTACCTGGAATGCACCCGATAGGATGCAAAGTCCCTGGCCGGCTACAGCTCACTTTCTGTTATCTCTTACTCAACCAGGTGTCCAGGACACTTACAACCAGGTGTCTAGGACAGCTGCACTTTAAACGCATTTCTTTGTTTCTCCTCTTGCAGAAAAGTCAAAATGCTATTCCTAGAAATTCCATGCCCGCATAGCCACTTTCATGTGACATTAGGAAGATACTTTAGACTACATAGAGGAATTCATCTCTCTGTTGAGGTCCCTGAAGGATATAAGGATGGGACCAAGACAAGTAACCCCGGGGTTAGCTCTGCCTGTTTGTCAGGCACTGAATAATGCATTTTGCTCATTTCAAATCCTTTCCTCTCTGTCATAAGTCTGTAGAGCTGACATGGTCATTTCTGCTTTTGCAAAAGATGAAGCAGAGACTCTAAGCATATTATTTTCTTAGGGGTTCTTGGCTATTAAAAGGCAAAGTTGTCTTATTTTTAAATCCTTGAACCCCTATGCCTCTTAGGCCTCTGGAAGTTTCTTGTGTGTTCCAGGATCGCCAGAGGCACCATCATGTTACCTTATTTTCTATATTCCACTGGTTATAAATTGGATTCACTACTCTTGAGGAAGAGGAGAAAAGATCATTGGAGAGTGGGGGACACTTAAATTTTCAGAGTGCCAGTTCTGTGTCTATCTCTAGCCCAGAGGTTCTCAGCTTTTGGTGGCTTTGCATCTCATGAGACATTTAGCACATTCTAGAAACTTCTTTGGTTTTCCCCAACTTTGGGTGGAAGGCAGGACTACTGCAACTACTTCTAGAATTTTCAAGATAACTTCCCACCCCCCATAATAGAGCTGTTTGCTCCAAAACGTTTTCTTGCAAAGGCTAAGGACTGCATTCCCCCAGTACTCATGCACATAGACACCACACTAAGCCTTAGATTCTCTGAATGAGCAACAGCAGAGGGCCTGTGGGGCTGGGAGTTGTGCATTATGATACCCTCCACGAGAGTAGGGCTTTGATGGGAAAGTGTGTGGTACAAGGAAGAGAGATGGCAAAGATCCATGGGTAGGGAGGCTAAGATATAAGTGATGTAGAAAGTAGAGAGAAAAAGAGCAAAAGAGAGAGGGTGGGTGGGAGGAAGGGAGGGAGAAAGGGAGGGAGTTGTAGGCATAGTTCCTATAGATCCAAAGGCCCTATGGAGTGAAGGCAGGTGACTGATAACCCACAAACTTGAAGGGAAAGTACCATAGGTGAGATGCATGCTGGGAGAAGGAGGGGGTAGACCCAGAAGAATGCTTGATCATCTCAAAGATTCTGGATTTGATATTAATTGTTAATACCTGGGAGACCAAGGGGAACCTTCCGCAGCGCATGGCATGAACCGACATGGGTTGGAAAGGACCACTCTGATGGTTGTCTAGAGTAAACAAGCTGAACAGAGCCAGGTGGCCACTGGAAACCAGCAGGCATCATTATCAGCTCTCTTCAGGTGGAGAACGGGGATTGGCCAGGCCCCTGCCAATCAGAACGCTGCTCTCATCATGTAGAGCTGCCTGCTTGAGCTTGTGCTCAAGAGCAGGTCGCTGCACAGCAGGAGCCCTGCCACCGTAAATGTCAAGACGCAGCCTTTACCCCCCACTTAAAAATATGCACCATTCCAAAATAACACTCCACCATATCATTTGAGCTACACATCTGGCCCGCAATTGCAGCGTAGCAATTCTACTGCTGCTGTTGGCGTGCGCAGAAACAGTTCAGCGTGAGAAGGATGCTGGCCTGGCTCTAATTTCTTTTTCCTTTATTGACCTTTTCCAAGGTGCCAGAAAGCAGATTCTCTCATTAAGATGTTGACACCCGAGAAAGTCAGTAGTATATCTTATTTATGGTAGTGTGTGTACGAGTCACGGAGAAGAGAGTTAACCATCAGCTGTCAAGACAAGAAAAATTCGGTTTTCCTCAGTCGCCTCTTTCCTCCCCCATGGCTTCTGGCTCCTCTGAATCACAGAGTGTATCCAAGCCTCTCCCATGGTCTAATTAACTTCAAGGGAGACTGGGTGGGAGAGAAAAAGATTGAGAATTGCCCAGGAATCTGGGTGCGTGGAACAGGCACAATTCATTTCTGATTAGCCGCAGTTCACGCACTCGCCCGTGAACCACACAGATGTTCAAGTGGGATGTCTTGAGGTACGGGGAAATTATCATAAATTTGAACTTGTTGGCAAGCATCTATTTCCATATTTTAGAGAAGCCTGTAATTTTCCTTCCTTGCCTCTCTTCTGGTGAGGGAGATGAAACGTATACCGAGATGGTGGGGCTCCCTGTCTACAGCCTTTTTACATGGTGAGGAGACGATGCAGAGTACGCAGGGCTCAGTCTTAGGAGTGACAGAGACTTGGAGGCCTGAAAGCCTGTGCACTGTATACCCTCTGGTTCAGGCAGCAGTTGAACCACCAACCAGACTACCTAGAGAAAGTTAACTGTCAGGAACCTGATACTTCTATGCCTGGCCTTGAGCTCCTGTACCTTCCCTGATGTGTGTTCTCTCCCCTGGGTCAGTTTTCTTCCTTGACTGAACTATTGGTATGGCAACAATCCCTTCATAATAGCAAGAAATTAAAGGAGAAGATCATATGTAAAACATTGGATGAGTTGCATGCATATAGCAAACATGGTTGTTGAATTTAACAGCCAAATGGGGCGGGCTATGAATAAATCAGGATGGGCTGGAGGAACAGTGGGACTTGGATTTCCTACCACTTCTCTAGTCCATGACAAGAATGGCCATGTTGAGTTTTCCCCATGCCCGGCTCACAGACATCTTTGCTGTGAGCTTCAGTTTTAGCTTTGGAGAACGCTTGTGGAATGTGAATAGGATGAATAGGTTTTAAAATATTCATTGGTTGCATCTCCTGATATCTCTGGTGGAATGAGCCACTGCTGTCTGCTGGGTCAGTGCCTGCTGAGGTCTTGGACCCCTGCAGACGTGTGGGCAGAACAATATGAGGTCCCAAATTTGTGATCTAAAAGCCAGATTCAACACATGGCTGTGATTCAGTGATCTGAATGTTTAAAACATGTGAGTGAGTTCGCTGCTAACATTTAAACTCCAGTTCTTATGCAAAGGACAATTCCATGGCTTTTCTTGAGGAAACAGAAGTTCCCACATTCCTGTGCCGTGCCGTCCCAATTTGACGAGGCGCAGGGTTTCCCACAAGACTTGGCACCACCTTCAGTTACCCTGGCTCTGAGCCCATTCCTCTGTCATATTCTGCCTGTTATGACTGTTCCATGGACTAACCAGCTGGGCCCAGCAGGCACTGCGGATTACAGGCCCTCCAGCCATAGTTCTCTAGCTCATCAGCTGCATCACTGAGCGCTCCCGAGAAGCGCCTATCACCCGTCTGCCCAGCCCTGCTGAGTCTAAAGGCAGCATCCAGCAACTGATCAGGCCCCCTGCCCAGATGACCCCATACACTTGCCCTAAGGTATGGAACAAGTGCTGGGAGGTGAGAATTGTCCTCAATATCATTCCTTTAGTGTAAGTTTCATGTGAGTTGAGAAGTCACTTGCATTTCTGGGGTCTTATTGGCTTTCTCTATTGAGTGGTAAATTGGCTACCTCATTGGCTAATTCTTTAGGTCTGTGGGCTCATAATTAGCATCTATAAAGAGCTCCCCAGGTGCTAGTGCTTGATAAACATTTGGCTTTTACCTGGAAGATGTCTTTAGTCCTAACTGTGGCCATGGTTCTCTTTGCAAACTCAGAGAAGCAAGCAAGGTACAGAGGAGTAAGGGGGCACCTTAGATGTAACCCAGAGAGCAGTTCTGCTCCGTCTGCGAGGCAATGACAGGCCTTGTGGGCAACACCTTAGAATAAAGCTGATGGGTCTTTTATGGCAGGCATAAGTAAGTAAGCAGGGCATTCAGGAATAGAAAATGCGAGTAGTGCCCTTTTCCTGCCTGTGTGCAGAAAAAACAGCTAGGACCTTCATAGAGAAAGGAGTATGACCTCATAGGAAAGAGAGGAATAGACAGACTGACTGACATGCACACACACACACACACACACACACACAGAGAGAGAGAGAGAGAGAGAGAGAGAGAGAGAGAGAGAGAGAGAGAGAGAGAGACTGAAAAAAGAAACAAAAACAGAGACAGACAAACAGGGAGAGAAGAGAGAGAGGAGAGAGTGTATGCCCGCCAGGCTCTGGAACTCCACAGACCCCTTAGAGCTGCAGTTCATCTCTTAAAATAGTGCAGCATTGGGGAAACACTGTTGTCACCTCGAGCCTCAGTTTTCTCTCCTGTGAAAGGAGAACAACACCTGCTTCACAATGGCTGGAAAGATGACGAGAACACACAGGTTTATAAACAGCAACTGGTCCAGTCAGTGGTGACGATCATCAGCACAGAAGCCTTGTCCAGTCCCGATGGGCCTAGAAACACCTTGTGCCATTGTGATGAGGGAAAGGCTGGGAACCTCTCTGGCCATAGGATTAGCCTTTCAGAACTCATTTCCTAATTCTCTTGTCTTATTGCCCATCTCCACCGGCCACATGTTTCAAGTCTTTGACTTGAGAAAGGATCTCAGGGGTCTGTCCTTCCAGAATGGGTTAGAGAAGGATTCTTGGAAGATTAGCTCCTGACTGTAACCTTAAGGTTGTCTCCTAGGCATCACTGGGGTGAAAGACCCCTTGTATCCATTGGCACTCAATATCCAGGACAGGAAATGGAGTCTCTCTTCTCTCTCCTGACCCTGTAAGAATCCTATGGTAACATTAAAAGAGAGTGGATTTGAAAGTAGCTTGTCCTGAGTCTGACTTACCAGCTCTGAGAAAGTCACCTGACCTCTCTGCACAAAGGTCATTGTCATCTTCCTTGTGTTGCAAGGTACATGAAAGTGGCAGCTATCCTCCATTCAGGAAAGACGTGGCATTGTGAGGAAATACCAGATGAAGGTAGCAGAGCAAATTTGAGCTATTGTGCCTCAAAGGGAGAAGCCAGCAGGAATAAACTCAACTGAAATGATGATAGATACCTTTAATTGAGTTGTTCATCTGTGCCCAGGATGGTGCAAAATATTTTATATGTATCATCTCATTCAGTCTTTCCCAATATTTTAGAGAGAGAGAGAGAGAGAGAGAGAGAGAGAGAGAGAGAGAGAGAATGTGTGTATTTGTACATGTAGGTATGCACACATGTTGAGGTCAGAGGCTGACAATGGGTGTCTTCCACTATAGTTCTCAGCCTCTTTTGAGGCAAGGTCTCTTACTGAACCCAGAGCACACCAACTGGCCAGAATGACTGACAACGAGCTCTAGGAATTGACTGGTCTCCATTTCCTTCCTCCTCCCTCAGGGCCACTGTTGCAGATATGATATGCCCAAGTTTTTGTGGGTGCTGGAGATCTGAGCTCAGATCCTCTTGGATACATAATACTTTGCCTACTGAATGAATTAAAACCCCATCTTAAATTACAGAAGTATGATTATGTCTATTTCAAAGGTGAGAATATCAGAGCTCAGTGAAGTACCATAGGTGTAGCATGATTAATAAAAACCCAGAGACAGAAATTGGGGTTCAACCTGAAGGTCAGAAAAGCAAAAAACACAATCACTGGCTCTTCTACCTTATTCCAAATGGCGATCCTGCCTCCAGGAATCTCAGAATGAGACTGTGTGTGAGAGCTGTCGCCTCCCATCCCATTTTATATTCTTCTCTAGGGCTGGAATTAAAGGCGTGTGCCACTACCACCTGGATTCTGTGGCAAACTAGTATGATTACTGGGATTAAAGGTGTGCGTCACCATTGCATGGTCTATAAGGCTGACCAGGGCAGCTGCTTTACTCTCTGAACTTGGAAATAAAATATCACCACACATAGGTTGCCCCAGGTCTACAACTAGTTGACTGGCTGGGTTTGCAGATAGTAGTTGACCTATTCTATGTGCCATGAGAAGTATCGGGACTGCTGGGTGTGCCCCTCCCATCTAAAAGTCACTCATGCTTCTGGCCTGTAGAATGCTTCTTCCTTAGCGGTCCTCCACACCTCTCCTATAGCAGCCACCACCTACTGTTTGATCTGTCCAAAGCCCCAATCCTTCATGAAGTCTGGATTTTATTCTGATTTCAAGCCCTTAGACACATCTTTACTTGCATGAGTCCCCTGTATCCACATAAGCTCTCTACAAAGTAGACATTTCTCGTGCTACCTGTTATACAAAGGCAGGCTGGAACCCTAGGACAATACCCCAGTGCTATTCCTTCCTTGTGCCCCGAAGCCACTCACAAACCCTTAAGTGAGTGGAAATTCTCAGAGCCAAGAGCAGTTCATTCCTGCAGACCCTGGGAATGCCTGACCGATTCCTCCCTTGAGTGTGGATGGAGGGTTTCTGGTTATCTGGAGAGAAGAAGAAGCTGCAACCTGATAGAGATGTTTTAGAAGACTATGGGAGCAGGAAGCTACAACCTCTGTGACCTTTGAGATGGGCCTATGGGAGCAGCAGCGAGTCCCCATGACTGAATAAGGGAGAGCACACTTCAGGAGAAGCCTGAGAACTCTGGGAGAGCTATCTTGGGCTTTGTCAAGTGCAGGGTTAGCTGGGTTCCTTATTTAGAGGAAAGAGAAAAGAGTTTTAAGACCTGGCCCTTACCGCAGATCCTTGATAGGACACAGAATGGCAGAATTCTAAGAAAACACTGCGTGCTGCCAGGTGCTCCAGTGTAGGGATAAGTCCCGCCCCTAAGGGGGTGTGTTCGCCTCGAGCTAATGTTTGCCTATAAATTTGGCGAGTGTGCTCCCAGCCGCTACTTCTGCTTTCCTGGTCTCCGCAGGAACGGTGGTTCTGTAAGTCTATTTCTTCATTAAAGCTGTATATATATATTTACAATCTGTCTGCATTCGTTTACGCCGTTACACTCCAGCAACTTCATGCCTCCGCCTTTGGCTCCACACCAGACACCGTTCCAAGGGACAAACAGGCCGGCCCTTAGTCTCATGTGGCTACATTCCAGTGGGACAGGGAGGGACAATGAATAAACCAACCACACAGGGAAACTAATTTTGTACAGTAAAAGACATCCTGAAGCTGACATGGTGGAGGTTTGTCATAGATGTAGGTGTCTTGGGATGGAGGGGCAAGCTGAGACTGGGTAGTCCACAAAATGTCCATGTTGATGTTGGTGAGGTCCCTGGGGCTGGACCTATATTAAAGTGGCACCACTGCCAGGACGATATGGAATCATGGTATTCTAGAGAGAGGGCACAGCTTAGGCAGAGGCGCTGTGCTAACAAAGGAATTTTGCTATGGTGGCCGGACAGGAGAGAGCTCTGGGTACAGAAGGGGCTGTCACTGCTCTAGATGTGTTGCCCACAGTGTGCGTTTATCCTCTCTCCATGCCGGGCGTCACTGTCTTGTTTTGGAAACTGGGGTCCAGAGTGATGACCCACCCTTCCGAGGTCACACACCCGAGTGATGGAGCTTTGAAATGAATGTGAGCAGTCTGGAAGAGGAAGCCAGTCTTTTAGCTGGCATGCAATACAGTCACGGTGAACTCCTTTGAGTAGATGAATGAACAGAGCCAGGGTTAGGGGAGACAAGACTCCTGGAAGAGATAGTGCTTTTCCCAAAGGGAACAAGGAGAGAACTGGCACTTAGACAGGGCAGCAGCTACATGCCAGGCATGGACCACATGCTTTATCATCCGCTATCCTTACCCTAACCCTGTTGAAGGTAGGCTGTGCAGATGGCAAACACACAAGTTCAGATAGGTGATATGTCCTGCCCAAGGCCACTCGGCTAACACCAGATTGCCCCATTGGATTGAGCTCTGTCTGCCCCGGCATAAGGGCTTCTCTGACCGTCGACATTCAACCGCTTCCTTTTTCACTTCATTATTTATTTATCCTCCTCCTCTAAGAGTGAAAATAGATATCTCCCCAATGATGGGAGCCTGACCAAGAAGTGGACTTGTTTGCCTGGAGATGCAGCGGCTGCCCGTCAGTTTATATGTGTGTTTCTCCAGCTTGCCAGAGATCTGGAAGACAGGGGCAGCACAGACCCTTTACTGTCGTGGTACCTGCTGGCCAGGCGTGCACACACACAGACATTGCATAAATAAATGCCATGTCACATAGCTCAGTGCCTCTGCAGAGCTTTATCAGGGGGTCCTTGCCGTTGCCAGAAACAGGCTCATTAGTCACTGTTCCTACCACCCCACTTCCCCTAAGGCTGACTGCTTGTCTCCCAAGGGACCCATTTAGCCAGTGGCACCCCACTCTTTACTTCCTGTTTTAATGTTTAGGTGTGAGAATAGCCACCCAGTCTCTGTCATCCACTCATATAGCAGGCGTTCCTTTGTCCCTGTTACCTGGTCTCTGGCGTTCTGCAAAGAAGCGTGTGAGACCTTCATCTTTCTCCCAGTGAGCTTACATATCAGTAAGGCCCTCAGAAATTTTATAAAGTAAGCATGTAGACATACAAATATATCAATTTCAGGTGGTGATAATTGCAAAGAAAGACACTTGGGACAGAAAATAAAAACCTATTTTGCTTCATCTATACCTGTCTTATCTGCTCTCCATGGATGATCTCCACCTTGCTTTCTGTCTTTATCTCTCTCTAACTCTCTCTGTCTCTGTCTCCCCCACCCCATCATGTGTATTCACACTCATACAGACCCACGAACATTTCTGAATTCTTTTGATAACTCTTTTCCTTTCAATTCCCCCCCCCATTGTATCCTTCTACACTGTCACTTTTCTCTAGATAATTTCTGATGCCCACTCAGGTCTAGCCCCCCAGCATGGTTTATCTTGTCCCCCTTCTTTACTGATCAGAAATGATCTCTCCATGTCTTTTCTGTGTAAGGCGGGCCTGATTGGCCTGTGTTAAAGCACTGGAAGCCTACATATTTCTACACATCCAGTTACCCAGCTGTAATAGATGGCAAGGCATGCCCCATATTTGCTGCCAGGGGACAGTTATTACATGAAAAGAAAAACCTTCACGAGCAGGTGTATAGTTGTCCCTTCATATTCATAGGGGATCTGTTTCAGCAGCTCTTGTGGGGAACCAACATCTGAGGATGCTTGATTCTCCTTTGTAGAATAAGTGTTTGATTAAAACCTGTGCACATCCCCCCCCCCCCCGTGTGCTAAAATCACATGATGATTCTTATGATTCTGCACAATGCAAATACCAAGCAAATAGTTATACTGCAGTTTTAGGGAATAACAAGGAGAAAAAATATGTACGTGTTCAATACAAATGCAAATTTCCCCCCAATATCTTTGATTTATCTGCAACATGTTGAGCCTGGGAATATGGAACCAGAAGGGAAAAGGCAAGCACATAGCTCAAGCCTTTGGCAGGTTTCCTTGGCTTTTTTTTCCTTTAATTCAACAAGTTTCCAAGGCTGATCCATTGTAAATCAGTTCCCAGACAATTTATTAACTCAACCTCAAAATACTTCATTGAACACATACTTGTGCAAAGTGAGAAAAGGGTCCCTGAAGGTGGAGTCTGTGCCCTCTTATTTGATGGTCCAAGATGAAGAGAACGATGATGCCAATTGAACAGTGGGCAGACTTGTCAATAGAAGTTCCCGGGAGCCTGGGAGTACCCACAAGAGAGGTTTTTGCCTATTCCAGATACCTTAGGACTGTGTGAAGGGGGGTTATCCTTGGAATTGTGTGTGTGTGGGCACATGTGCATGTGCATATGCACACATATTTATGAATGTGTGCTCACATACTTACAGGGTGCAATGCCCAAGCATTGTGTGCTTCACTGCTTTGAGGTGGGATCTCTCAGAGAACCAGGAGCTCACTGCAGTTTTAGGGAACTTGCTGGCCAGCAAGCTCTTGGGATCTGCCCTTTTCTCTTCAATATTGGGGTTACAGAGAACCTAGACAACAAGGAGGACCCTAAGAGAGACATATATAGATCTACATAGGAAGGAGAAAAAGACAAGATCTCCTGAGTAAATTGGGAACATGGGGGTCACAGGAGAGGGTAGAAGGGGAGAAGGCAGGAATGGAGGGGAGTGGAGAGAAATGTATAGCTCAATAAAAGCAAAACAAAAAGATCACATGAACTCCCATTAGAGACATCTGCGTGGAAAAGAAGCCTTTAAAACTACCTTCTTTAGAAGAACCCATGCTGGGCAGTGGCAGAATGGTGACCACTGATTTTTCCAGCTCTCAGAGGCACAAATAACTCTAGTCAGACTTCATACCCAATAGACTAACAAGGTGGACGTTGGTGTAGTTTAATTTAACAAACTGAAATAAGAGTTTGCTAAGAGCCATAGGACAAATCCAACACTACATAGGTGGAGGCAGAGGGAAGAGACCCTTTAATAAATAATGCTCTTTGAGATAATGGAAAAAATACTGGGGTTACAGGCACAGATAGCTATCCCTGGCTTTTTACATAAATGCTGAAGATTCTAACACACATCTTCATGCTTCTACTGAGCCATCTCCCCAGGCCCCGTGGAACATTTTTAAAGGCAGCGAAAACCATAACTCATTTTATTTAAAAGGAAAGTGAACGAGTCAATGAAAAGTGAAAAATAACAGAAGCAAGCACATAGAGTCCAGCACCTCAGCTAAAATCCCAGCCTAACTTGGAGGCATCAGTTACTCGGGGAGAGAGCACTGTAGCTTTTTAATGATGGGAGTGGGGGAGTGATGCGACTCAGAATGTTGTGATCAGGTTAGAATTTGATTTCTTTGGGCTGTGGCTCACGGGGCAAATAATGTATTCAATGTGATCTTTAAAAGAAATTACAGAGATCAAAAGGGAGCAGTGGAGGAGAGTTTCTGAGTGTACATGGAGGTGTGACGTCTCAGAGTTCACTTAATTAAAGGGGCCCATGCGGGAGGCTGCTGCCTGTCATTTGAGATGAGTTACTAGAAGAGCCTGGGGTCTCCTATTCTCAAGTGGGGAATGCAAATCGCCTCTTCAGCATGCTCACTATCTTACTGTGGATACTGCTGGAGTTTATCCTCTGACTGAAGTCACATTTACAAAGGGGAAATAAAAGTCGCAGTGAAGAAGGCTCTGCATCATGGAGATCCCAGATGTTTCACACTGAGCAACCTGGTGAGCCCTCCGCTCTGCAGAATGCTCCACCGTCTTGCGGCACTTCTCAGCAGATGGTGGCGGCCTTGCCTGCTCCCCGCTATCCCAGGAGGAGACAGGGACCATCAGAGTGGTGTCTAAATGCTCAGACACTGGAGCCAGCCTGTCTGGGTCCAGAACCCAGCTCTGCTATTTACTAGTCTGATGCCTTTGGGGACCTTATTTCCTTTCCTGGGTGTCAATTTCCCCCAAGACAGAATTAGCAAGCTCTCCTCACAGGGATATTTGGGGATTAAGTGCACAGATACATGCAAAGGGCTTAGGCAGTGTCTGGCGTGTGCAGAAAGCTCAATAAATATTAGTATTATCTCAGCACAGCAGTCCAGCTTTTAGGAGACAAATCTGGGCAAACAAGAGTGGGATCACTGATGGTCAGGGCTGAGAGGCCTGCACCTGGGGGTGCTGACCTGGCCTGACAGGCAGAGTATTGTTTTTCCTTGGCCCCTGCTGCTTTCTATTCGGTTTGGTTCACGCACTGGCTCCTGCTATGATTTCCTGTGAGGCAGGAGACCTCAGGTGTGCCATTTTCACCCATGAAGTATTTCCGCCAATGTTGTGTTTTTCTAGGGATTTGATCATTATTCCATCTAATGGCCGCATCCCGTGCAGCATCATTTGATCTGTAAAGATTGGCTGGACTATTAAGACCAGATTCTACCCCCACCTCTATGACTCATGATTCCTCAGGCAGCCTCCTCTAATGATCTGGACTTCAGGGTACTGTCTCAGAGGCCAAGTCTACTGGGCTGAACTAGAGGACGCAGTGCCCCATGCCCCTGGGGCAAGTATGGCCCAAGCTGTGTTGACTGACTCCCATATGATTGGCCCACTTGGTGCTCTAAAGTTAATTTTGTGTTAAATGGTCATGGGTGATATGTGGGAGGTTTCACATGAACATTTAAATTCAAGCTCCTGAGGCATGAGAGCAGCCAGTAGCCATGGGGAGGAGGAAGGCCTGGCAATGCCGAGGAGAGCCCCTCACTTGCCAGTGTTACAGTGTCTGCCTCCCCAAGCCAGCCTTAATGGCTGTCTTGCAGAGAGGGAGTACAGGACAGAGGAAAGGGGAGCGTGCCTCAGGCCACCGTGTGGACAGTCTTGGGTTCCTCCCAGCTTCCTTCAGGCTTTCCCTCTGAAGCTATGTGTGGCCCCAAGCAATAGAGTTCTTAATGCTTGCTTCCAAATAGCAAGTGGCAAGGTCAGGACTCGAACCCAGACCTTCTTGATGCCAATATAGTGTTAACTTTCCAAATTGGATGCTTTAACTAACTCTCTAGAGAGGCTGCTAGTGGTACCTGCCCAAGTCCAGAGGCTGAGGATCAGGCAACTGAGCCTTTAGCGTCTCACTGTGATCAACCTAGTATATACATTCATCCAACCTATAGTTGTCCATAGAAATCAAGTATTTGGGTGTTGAAATGACAGTATAATGAGGGTCCACAGCTCACTGTTAATATGGATAACATTAGTGTGATTTTGAACTACTTTACACACACACACACACACACAAAGCATTGTGTTCAATATTTTGCCTGCATTGTCTTGTACATAGTTATAATACTCTTCCACATACAACGTGGGTTACAGCAGGACTGACCATACTATACAAGCACAAGTTCTACATAACTTGGGGTAGAATCGGAATCACCATTTCACACATGAAACTCCAGAACGGAAAAGGTAAGAGTGATGTCCAAGATCACACCGCCTTGAGTTCACAGGTTTCCCATTTTCCCGGCCTCGCAGCCTCTACTTTAGCTATGTTATCCCGACCATCTGTCAGTTACCCTTCTCCTTCAGGACCGTGCCACTGCCGAGTCCTCCTCCACGGACAGTGTGCAAAAACAAGAGCATTGCAGTTTAAGTCACCAACCCCCAGAGGCTTCTCTTGCTGTTTCAGCGAGACAGATGCTTTTCTTTGCCATAAACAGTGGCTCTGAAAACAGAACAGGGCGCGTCTGGGGTGTGGGGAGAAGCCTCGGAGAACTAGAATTCTCTCTCCTCTTTGTAAGTAAGAACTTGCCATAACCAGCATTTCTTCACACAGCTCTCAGAGGAGATTCCATTCTTCTTCTGCCACGTTCTTCACTTGACAGTTTAGTGAGTCCCCACTTACAAATGTTCCACCGGCCTTGGGCAGGCATGCATCAAGACAGTACCACGGTGTCCCCCAGTAACTCAGCTGATTGCCCAGCACTGGTTTCTGGATAACTTGAATTATAGTTCATCTTTAGCAAAGGCCAGAGAAACAGCATCCAGGCAGATTTTTGCTCCTCCTTTAGGCAGGTTTCCCTTTCTGCTAATACTTTCCTATGACTGAGAATATGGCACATCATTTCACCTCATTGTAAGAGCAGATATAATGGTGTGTCACAGAGGGAAACCCTGCCAAGGGGTGGAAGGACCCCACGTTCTTGTCCTAATCACATGAGCATCTGCTAAACCTTGCCCTAAAGGGTCACAGCATCCCCGATGGGTGCCATCATTTCTCTACATGTCCCTCTGCATCTGTCTGTTCATGTAGAGAGAAGGAATCCATCAAAACAAGTGAGAGAGGGAGCAGACAGATGAATAGATACTTAGGATGCTAAAGCATATAGCTCAAATCTAGACGGATGCACACCCAACTATTCACAGTGGAACAGAGAGCGATTAGCTATTGGCTGCCGCCAAGAGAGGGCTTTGCTTTTCACACAATAAACGTGTTGCTTGCAGGGTTGTTTAGCATATACCCTGCACTGAAACAGAGTTGGCTTCTCAACAAGCCCAGAGTCTGCCTCCTGTGGTTCACTCCTGAAAGCTGATGTCATGGGGAAAATATTTCAAATCTATAAAACCACGCCAGTTCTCTTGTTCATAAAATGGGGGTTCTTGTGAGAACAGGAAGAGGTTACATGCTATTGGAAGTTGTTGACGGACTATTGGTAGCCATCAGTTCTTTTTTATTTGTGACTTGAATTATTGAGAGCGTGTAGGTGGGGCTGAGAGCCAGCAATAAAGGAGACCTCTGGACAGGGAGCTACAGAGTTAAGGAGCGCAGAGACAAATAAGAACCACAATCTACTTAATGCAGCATGAATTGCGCTCCTAAATCTGGACATGCATATCCCTTCCTTTCAGCCTGCCAGGGTTTATTTTTCTCTTCTGGAAATATCCAGGGTTGCCAGGCATCTTAGCTGGTAAGGTCACTAAGAGCATGAGCCTGAAGCCATTTGTTTCAACTCTGACTGTGACTTGCTATCACATGTCTTTGGAAGGATGACTGACATTTGAGTTCTTTTTTTGTATGTAAATGAGAATAGTGATGAGAATATGAGAATAGTGCAGTGGTCTCTTACATCTTGGGCACTGTAGAGCCCTTGGCAGATACCAAAACCTACAGATGGTCCAAGCCCCGTAAATAACCCATGCATAGCCTCTTGCTTTTTAAATCACTTCCAGACAACTTAAAATACTTAATACAATGTAAAGACTATATAGATAGGCTATACTATAGTCAGGGAACAATGACCCAAAAAGTGCATATGCATGTCATGAAAACACTGTTATAAAATAGCTGTGATTCAGAGGGTTGATTCTGCAGATGTAATAGATGCCAGTGTGGGTGCTCAAATCTGACTGTACAGTCAAGATTGTATAGAAGATTGGACAAACTCACGCATGCAAAAGGCTTGACAGGATCCCAGCATAGAATAGCTGCTTCATTAAATATCAGTTCTGGTTATAAGGCAACAGCCCTGAGTACGCTTTTAAAACCTTGTTTTTATTTTTTTATTTTATTTATTGTGGGTGTCTGTATGTGGGTTTGCACATGTAAATGCAATCCCTACAGAAGCCAGAAGAGAGTGTTGGATGCCCTGGAACAGAAATTACAGGCAATTGTGATGCACCCAAATTCAGATCCTCTGCAAGAGCGCTGTGTATCTTTAACCACTGAGCCATCTCTCCAGCCCCCGCCCTGGCCCCAGCACTCGTGCTTTTAGAGATGTGAACCCTACTTCTCACCAAGTCACCCACACTCCACGCTGACAATTTTAGCTGTAATATGTTTAAAGGGGAGTTTTATGGTTTGGCTTCTGAAAGCATTTGGCAAAGAGCAAAGTGGAGTTGCGAGCCATCACAGGACACATTTGAAAACTCCTTTCAGAGGGAGCAATTCAAGGGAACAAATTGTTTTCAAATATAATGAAACTTTTATGGATATCAAATTTAACAATTAATGATGTTTATGTAACATCCCATTATGTAGACATTTAATTAAACATTTATTCATTTTGATTTTACAATTTTCTCTTTTTTTACATTTGAAGCAAGTTTTTTTTTTTGTCTTAACATTTCAGGAAATAGATATAGACAGGTAAGAAAACTTCTCTGCCACCCTTCCCACAGCCAGGGCTCAGAAGAGCCAGGCAGGGTTACATGGAGAAGGGACCATCAAATCTATCCACGAATGGAACGGAAACATCCTTCTGCTTTGTGAATGAGGAATCTGGGGTCTAAGGCGGTGAATGACGTGCCCAAAGAATAATTTGGTTTCCCAAATGTAGCAATCTGAGTATCTCCAGATATGTGTGTGCATGTGTGTGTGTGTGTGTGTGTGTGTGTGTGTGTGTGTGTGATCTTTAAGGAGTGGTTTACAAAGGTTTGGGGAGTAAGTTTTGCAGCTGGTCAAGACAGACAGTGCAGGAAACCTCTGGAGTCCCACATGGCTCAGGTGTGGGGGCAACTGTGGGGTAGAATCAACAGTTATTTGAATGCTAGTTGAGCTATGTGTGAAATGCAGACAGTTCTCCATTAGTGGGGGCCATCGATCTCAGGCAGCCTGGTCCCTCCACAAAGAGGAGGGTGTGGGAACCAAGAGCAGTGGCTGCTCTCGGCCCACTAAGAGCAAACCTGAGCAAAGCTGTGAACCTCTGGCCCCTCCTGAACAATGCAGCTCCAGGGGATGCAGAGAATAATTTTGGAACGACAGAAAGCTTAGGCGCTTCTCAACCACCCCAAGAAACATGAGAGCACCAGGCTGCTGCCAACATAGCAAGCCTGTGTCAGTGTGGTGGCATAGAAGACGGGTGTCCCCTGCTCAGAACCACTGGGCTCTGTGGTCACTTGGGAAGTTCAAGGCATGTTCAGAGAGTGAAAGGCCTTCCTTGTGAATAGGAAGGGTGTGGGCTCAGGCCATCTCTGAGTATCTACCATGTGCCATGCTCAAATATTTAAGAAAAGAAGGAGAAAGAAGATGAAGAATCTGGACCAAAGGCATGTCAGTTGTGAGCATCCCTCATCTCCAGCATGTGGTCTCTTCTTCTGCCTTACATCTTTTTATCTTTGAGTAGATGAAGTCATCTTTTCTTGGTCATTAGGACAAGGCACTTAAAAAAATCGATCTTAGGCCCCTTCCCAGTCATTAAGATTCTGGAGACTAAATAATTCAGGATGGCATAAAAGAAGCAGAATGACAAATTGGATTCATTGTCACCATAGCAACAATGTTGCTGTAGAGCATTGGGCCATTGGCTAACCTCTCTGAGACTCAGCTTTCTCATCTGAAGAATGGGCATCAGGAAAGCATGCCTTGACCTCACTGTAAGTCTGGCAGCCTTAGTTCAATCTTTAACCTCTCCCCCCTCCCCCATACAAAAAACCTGGATGCTATGTTATGATGAGACCAGAAGGAGGCAGAAGAGTTGCCTCCGAAACCTGTAGGCTATCTAGCTTGGAATATGTAGAGAAGTGGAAACAAGAGAGAAACTGCCTCAAAACAAGGTGGAAGGAGAGAAATTAATTCTAAAAGTTGTCCTCTGATTTCTGCATGTGTACAGATATATGCACACCTGCCCCCACCCCACACAGAGAAGAGAGGAGAAAGAGGGAAAGAAGATTAGATGAAGAAGGGAAGGGAAGGGAAGGGAAGGGAAGGGAAGGGAAGGGAAGGGAAGGGCCACTGTAGAACCCAGCAACTAGTACAGCAGAGCCCACACAGAATCAGTTTCTTTTCCTGTTTCAAGGTCAGAGTGGTCCAGCCTGAAACTAGTGGCATAACTCACTGTCCAGCTGGAAGAGGCCAAGCAGCACTGGGCAACTGCAACTGTTATAGGACCTTCCAGTAGGCCAAGACATAGCCCTGAACCCCAGGAATGAAGAGCAGGACCTTAGGCTGGGGAGGGAAGGGTGCGGCAGGGCCGTTCAGCTGGCCAGCCCTTCTGCTTCTGACACAAGTTTGTCCATTCCATCCATCAAGTCTTGGTAATTCTCTGCTTCTGGGCAGCAAGGGCAGGATTTGACCTGAGGGATCATCCTGGTTCAGCAGATTCAGAACTGCCTGGTGCCACTTAACGGTTCCCCTTTTGAGTGTATTCAAGAAGAGGATTTTTTTTAGACAGCCTGAGCCCCTGGAAGCAGCTAGAAAGATTCAAGGAAAGGATGTCAAGTTTTACTCTCAAGTGATACTATTAACCAATGAGTTGCTGCAGATCTCCTGGGAATCTCTAACTCCGCCTCTGCCTCTCCCTCTACCCATTGTTTCTCTTAGTTTGTATTAGAGGGAAAACCACTAACATTGATGAAGGTATCACAGGCCCAACGGTGCAAGCCAAATCAAAGGAAAGACTGCCGCAGAATTTCTTTTAGGGGTATAAACACGGAACAGAACAGGGAGAAAGGCATAGCTTCCCTTTTGGGAAACCTAGGATGCTAAGGGCAGGGATGTTTTGCATTCCTGAAAAGCCGTGTGCTAAGAAAGCTCATCAAATCAATCCCCACTTAAAATGCAGCAGAAGGCTCCATCTCTGAGGGCACAGGAATGCCCTGAAGTTCACCTGTTTGTAAATACAGGCTTTGTCTGACCAAGTTTATAAAGCAGGTTTCCCTAGCTACATCTTTCCAACAAAGAAGAGTTCAGATGTGGTATTTGTCAGGCAGATAAATGGTCCTATTCTTCCTCAAGGTTCCTTTCTGATCTATAAGTCTAGGAGTACTTCAGATATAAAGAAAATGTACATACCATCCTTCCTTGGCCAATGCATCTGATACCATTCCTGGGGCCCTCCTGAGCCAGTACTCTTTCCTCAATCACCATCACCAGGCAAAGCCACAGGATCACCATTGTCCCAGAGGTTTGATGTAGAGCCAAACTTGGGGTTCGGTGGGACTGGAATTGATTAAACTTCCATGATTCTGAGTGTTGTGTGTTCCAGTAAAAAGGTTGTAAGTGCCCTGAGGGTGGGGACCATGTGGTTGGTTTCTACATGGCCAATAAGGAGAAATAATGGTGACTGAATAAGTCAATGAAAACAGGGACTATCATACTCTGCAAGTCAGCTGTGTGACCTTCATCTAGTTACATAACTCCTCCTAGCCCCAGTTACTACACCCACAAATGGGGAAAGTTTCTAGCTTGCAGAATTGTCATAAGGCAAATGAGACAAACTACACGGAGCATATAGCATACTGCCTGGAATACAATGCTCAAGTACTAATACCTCCTCAGGTCCCTATTTTCATCCAATACTCCTATTATGCCCTTTGCAGTAGTCTATGAGAATAAGGGTAACCGTCTCCATGGGACAGGAGAGAAAACTGGGGCTCAGAGGTGTCAGGAAGTGCCCCAGGTCACAGGCAAAAGGGGACCCCTGGCTGTGGGCTTCTATCATTCTGACATTGTGGAAGCCCTCCATCCATGCCTGTGGAAGGTTTGAGTACTCCGTGAAGACTGAGAGATACAAAAATGACCCAACTGAGCCACACCCCCCCCCACACACACATATACACATAGTGCCAGGACTCCGCTCTTGGGTGAGGGGTTTCTCTTGGGGGTGCAGATCTGTTTGCTGCTCATGCCTCAAGGCTGATCTCAACTCCACTTAATGTTGTTGACCTAGCTCCCAACGCTCCATGTAGGCCCTGCTTGTTCCTTAAGCAAGCCTGTGTGCCTGCAGAGCTCAGTAGTGAAAGGGGAGGTTGGGGTGGGATGCTGATGCTGAAGGAACACAGAACCCGCGGGAGGTTCCCAGTTCCTTTCCACAGGGATGCTGCCATGCTGGGTGTTAAAGAGCAAGGGCAGCAGGCCCTTTAAAATGTACCATGGGTGTGCTGCCTGCACGGATGCAGCAGACCTGTATGTCCCGGTGATACCCACGACCATAAGCCTGCAGAAGGCAAACGCTCCTCGTTGAAATCTTCTGCCCTGGTGATGGGAAGGAACTGAGGAGTGGTCTGAGGGAGTGGAACACAGGGAGACTCTAGAAACTTTACATTGCAGAAGAAACCTCCCTAACCACCCCCTCCCAAACCCTTTAGAGACTGCCTTTTTCCCTTCTCCATACTGAGCTCAGGTTTCTATGGGAGTGAAAAGCCCCAGAGGTGGGCCATTCAAGAGAGGGGCATGTGCAGAGTTGGGAAACCCATCATTGGAATAGCAGTGTTGCTGGTGATTTAGAATGTTTCCCTTGAGAACCTGTGCACGTATTCAAATTACAGCTTTCCCTTACATGACATGCAGGGCTCTTATCTTCACCCCAGTAACCCGTCCCCCTAGGACAAAAATAGAGGAGAGAGAGGGGTATTTGGGCCTTTCTCTCCCTTTAGTATGAGTTAGTAGTGTGTGGTTTAAATATTGATTTTATGAGAACAATGTCCCATTTTAATATTCAGTGTTAGTCACAGTGCTCTGTTAAAGATTGGTAAGTAAGGCCAGGAGGAAAGACAGGGTGGCACAGATGGCCGGAATAGAGAGGGCACGCGGGCTGCAGACACGGCATCCATCAGCCGTCCAGTCATCCTTATAATTGACTGGGGGAAAGGACCCTCGCCACCCAGCACTTCTGTTTTACTAAAACTACTTAAGGCAGTGGGGGCATTGGGGGCACTGGGGGCATCCAGCAGGCTCGGTGGCTCATTGTCATTAGCAGCTGGGGCAGGCTCGATAAGAAATACATGGCTTCTTAGAATTCCAAGCAAACAGCTCTCACTAACAGAGCCCTGACTTCCAATGTATTGAAGGGCTGGACAGAAGCAACAAATGAAAATTTAGTATTATTTTGGACTACTCTGGCAAGTAGAAATCATACTTTGAAAGGACACATTTCCCCCATACAATTTTGTGGCGTTTATGTTGCCTGATAGAAGCAGAAGTGGTTCAGCATCTTCATGCCGTGAGAAGTTTAAGGCTGAATACGAGAAAAACTTCTCCCATATCTATCAGAGCACCAGGGGAAGGTAGCATTTTCTCTCTCTAAAGTCGTTTGAATGAGGTCATAGCATCTTTAACTGGGATATTATAAGGATGGGTGTTGGAATAAAAACCCATAGAAAGCTTCTGCAGTTTGGGGGCCTCATGAATTCCCTATTCTAATATTTTATGAACAGAACACTGTGTTTATGCTTCACACATCTTAAGAGTTATGACAGAACCTGGGCTTTTTAGCTGGATTGTAATTCCAGCTCTTAGAAGGCTGAAGCAGGAGGACACGGGTTCAAGGCCAGCCTGGGCTACTGATTGCATAAACAAGTCATCATGAGCTATAAAGGTCCAGAGAGTTCTAGAATAGTTCAGAACTACAGAACGATGGCCTTGGAGCATTGGTATAATGCAAAGAGATTTGTCCAGGAGGGCAAGAAGCAGAGCTGCTTAGCTTGTTGAGTCCCCTGACTAGAGGCTGTGTGGTTACATTGTGATCTAGAGAAGAGTAAATTGGTTAAACTAAGCCCAGGAGGAAGCTGGCTCTTCAGAAGGCAGATTGTCTCCACTCAAAGACTTGCTTTTATTGAGGGTGGATGGGGGTTGTGTCAGACTGAGCAGCATTGTTGTCATGAGAAACTGATTCAGTCAAGGTCTCCCCAGCCTCTCCAAGCCCTTTCATAAGGACTCATGATAAATTCCTGCCAGGCTATGGTTGTAGCAAAGAAAGCTGTGTATGCTTCCCATGCCAGAAAAATTAAAACTGTTTAAACTGGTATATTTTCTTTCTTTCCTTAACCCCGACCCCTTATTCCCTGGTTGCCGGAGTACTCAGCCAGACCCTCTGCTGTTTCTGTCTGCTCGGCTGTGATGCCTGCATTCCCTAATACTGCTTCTGGTAGTAAACACTTCAGGCTGTTGATAACACACTGTGTGTTTTTAGCTGTCAGTCATCTCACATACTGGAAGGAAGTGAGTGTCCTTAAATCTCCATATTTGTAAGATGAAGTGAAAAAATATGAGCAATTAATAAAATAACCATGAAGCCCTTTAACAGACATGAAAGGCGGGCTAGAGGACTTCAGTCATTTAATTCCTGTCCTGACCAGTCCTAGGAGGGAAGACCGAGGACTCTGCATCCTTGACCCTCATGTCCTTAGTCACTGTTGTTGGTGTTACGCTGTGTTGAACCTCTGCAGCTACCTTGGGAAACACACCCATCAGTGAGTGATGCCTTAGAGCCAGTTTAGGTCTACTGGTTACCTGTTTGCAGGCTGGTATGCAGGGACTAGATCAAACACCTCTCCTACACCTGCCCTTGGCCAGAAGATGCACGTGAAGAAAGGAGGCGGCTCCTAAGGCAGACAATAGATTGTCCTCCTCAGTGACGCTTCAACTTCTAGAAGAAAGGCTGTCAGAGCTTGGGTGTCTGTGAAGCTTTTGGAATTAAATTAAGATGAATTGAGTGTAATTGAAGCGACGGGTACCACACCGAGAAGAATTAAATTGAATTGCCTACTCTTGCCTCCCATCAGGGGAATGGTTCACCTTTGCTAGCCAATCAGTTCTAACAACAGAGCGAGGGTAACCTGGCTTTTCTGAGCATCATGTTTAGAATTTAAGTACATGTTCACTCGGAAGGTATTTACTATATATGTCTTACATCCAGGGCCTGTGTTGGGTGCTGTGAACGCAGTGGTAGACTAAACACTCAAATTTTCAGCCCATTAGGAGCTCCACCTAGGAAAGAGACCAGCACCAGACAGTCTGATGCATAAAGAAACGCCTAACTGAGGACTGGGAGACGTGCTGATATGGAAAACTGTAAGGCTGAGTAGGAAGAATCCGAAGTAGAAACTGTGAGAGTAAACTGTCCCAGAGCAGCAGCGGTAGCTACAAGCCAGGCGAGGGCAGTAGGTTTTATGGTGTGTGAGTAAAGGCAAGAGTATGGAGCTCAGGAGTGTGTGAGATCCGCTCTGATGGCTTCTGAGAGGATCAAGGTTGGAAGATCTCTTTGAGAGACCCTTGGATGAGCTACCCTTGGTGGACAGAAATAGTCTAGCCGTGTTACAGAGGCGGAATTGGAAAGAAGTTGGCCAGGTAAAGTGTCAAAGATGCCTGAAGCCTCCCATACAGGTGGCTAAGGGAGGGGAGGATGGGCTTCCACGTGGCAGGTTATAAAAGAGGATCGGGTGGAAGTCTAGAGTAAATCAAGAGGGGACGAACAAGGATTCTAAGTAAGCACCTGCGGTCTGGAGGCCTGTAAAATGCACACCTGGAGCTGTCAAGTAGGAGGCTGCGCACATGTGGATCCTGCAAATGTTTATGGAAATCCTAGCCTGTATTGTGTCCTGGGATGGGAGTGGGATGAAGATAGTGGTAATAGTGAGTCCTGACCTCTGGAGACGCAATACCAACTGCTTGTGATGCTGAGATGGTGTGTGGGGAGACACTACAACCAAAGGTGGGAAATGACTCTAAAAATATGAGCTGGTGTGTGTGTGTGTGTGTGTGTGTGTGTGTGTGTGTGTGTGTGTGTGATGAGGAGCCGAGGAAGATAGAAGATAGACAGTACTTTCTTATGGGGCGGCCAAAGTGAAAGTAGACAAGAGGGCCAGACTGAAGGGATTAAATTCCCTCTGCATGAGCCCTAACCTCGCCTGAACTGTGTCCTCCCAGAGGTGGGTGAAGGAGTACCAAATTCTCAACTCCAGCTTGCTACAGTCCATGGGGGTGTGGAGGAGAATTTACAGAAATGTTGATGAATAAATGAAGGTCTTTAGGAAACCTACCCCACCCTCTGCAGAAGCTTAAGAAGATCAGTAGACACGGTTGCCCTGGAGAAAGCAACATTTCTGTTTCCTAAATCCAATGAACACAGAAGTGTGGCTGAGGGCTGTCTCTGTGCTCCCAGACCCAAGCCAAAGCCTCTTGAAAATCACCCAGGTATAGTGGGTATAAATTTGCCTTCTGCGTTGGTGAGCTAGAAGGTGACAACTTTCATTTTCTTTAAATCACATTAAATATAACCCACAGCAGCCCCGGCCAGAGTTAGCTGACATTGACAAGGAACCCATCTCAGACGCTCATCTGGCCCTCCCCCGCACTGAGGGCATTAGAGTCTCTGGAACTCTCTTCACTGTTCACAGACAGCCTTCTCATAAGCCTACCACACTATTGTTGATATTGTCATTGTCCAGGAATGCACATCCTTAAGAGGAAGTGCTGATCAGGGAGGGCTGGGGTCAAGGACTAACTGGGGGTCCTCTCTAAGGTGTGCCAAAGGCAACTTGACACAGAAAATTCTGTGAACTGCTGTGTCTTTTCCCTAAGCATCTATGAACACTGAGGCAGTATGAGAAGGTTCCAAATCCTTCTACTCCAATTGTGGCCGGCTATCACCTCCACCAGCAGAATTGCCTGGAAGCTTATGGAAAATGCAGACTCCGAGGTGCCAGCCCAGATCTCAGGAATCAGAATCTCTTTATATGACCCACTGGTGGGTACTAAACCCCTTGAAGTTTGAAGAATTCTGCTGAAGCACACAGTGGGTGTTCAGTAAAATGTAGTCTCAGTGTGTGTGCATCCTCCTCAACCTGCTTTCATTCATTAACTCTTAATACTTTCTATTATATATGGATCCAAAGCCATGAGCCCTTGCTAGGAGGACTGGTAAAGAATGGGGCTTTGCTACTTAGTTTCACTTCCCTCCTCTCTCCAAATCTGGGGAGTCCTTTTTGCCTTGTTTGCTTGTTTGAGACAGAGTCTTACACTAAAGTCTGGGTTGGCCTCAATCTGGCAGCCATCCTCCTGCATCAGCCTCCTAAATGCTGAGATTACAAGCACGGATCACTATGCTGTCTGGTCTTACCAGCCACATTGGTCCCTCTTTCTTCCCCTTATAGGGGCCACTCACTGGAAATGCCTACGCAGAAGCTCCCTTAGGCACCAGGTCTGAAACTTGAGCATCCATCAGAGCCCCCACTGCTACTAGGCTCATTAAGCCCTGATGGCAGGCAGAGCCTGCTCTAGAGGCTCGGATTCAGTGAGTGTGAGGTGGATTCTAAACAGGCACCCAGATAGCTGCTGCTGCTGTGGGCAGGAGGAACACTCAAAAGAGCTACTGCTGGGGACGGGAACAAAGGCCCAACCTCTGCAGAAAGGGAGGAATGAGAGTAGAGAGAGTGGAAAGGGAAATCCAGCAAGGCTGAAGCACAGATAGATATTTCAGGTGCTCTGCCGTCCACCACCTCACGTTGAGTGGTGAAATTATGTTGCCTGGAACATGATTGCCATGCACTGTTCCTGTTCTCATCCATCTGGAGAGGAAGACCCAGGAGAACGATATAGCATCCTTTATTTCTGGTGACCTTGGGCCTGCCCTGTGCACAACTGCTTCTTGTCTTGGCTCTTAGGATGCCTAGATTAGGACTTGCAGGCTTGTCCACATCTTACAATTTTTGGAAAGCATCTCTACTCCTACTCCCAAGCTCATACAGCCTTTCTCTCCGTAGCCTGGACTTGTCATTGTGAAGCCTGGCATCATCTGCTGTATGTATTTGCAAGTAAAATGTCCAAGTGCAGGAGTGAGGCCTGGGCAGGGGCAGCCAGAGGCAGTGAAGTGTATCAGACAAGTGGCCCATGGAGCAGGCAGCCCTGTGATGAGCTCCTCTGCTGGGAATAGCAACCCTGTCTCTCGCTTGTGGGGCCTCCTGCCACCTCTCCCCTGAGCATGGAGAGACAGGAATGCCCTTGAGAGGCCCACGGTCAAAGTCAAGTCATCATGCCTAGTGCTTTCTCTCCCCAGGGCATCCTGCAGAAAGGTCTTGCTGCAGCTGCCTATCTTTAAGTTTTGTCAGTGCGTGCACTAGCTGAAGGTGGCTCAGGACAAGCTACCTTACCTCTTTGAGCCAAAATTTCCTTGACTATTAAATGCATGTATACTGGCATCTACTTCCCAGTGCAGCTGTAAAGATTGTCAAGGAGGATGTTTATCCGCTGTTTGGTACGATACATGTCTGGGCCATAGAAGGAGGCAGGTGAATCTGAGCCCCTACCTTCCAGCAGCCCTACTCTGTTTTGGATATCAGGGCTCCTGTCGTCATTTCTTCCTGGACCATCAGTTGTTTTAGAGAATGAGCCAGGTCTGATTCCCCATTTCCATACATTCAATCAGTCTCCATAGGTCTGCTGAAGTTCTACTGTGTGCTAATCCTGTGGAAGGGGCCTCTGCCCCAGCGCTGCTCACAGTATGAAAGCATTAAGGGTTAACAAATGAAAGGAGAGAGGGTAGAGGAGAATCCTGACAAAGACTGCATGTTGTTGAGTACCTACTTTGTGCTTCAGCAGTTCCATGCAAATTTCAGGGGACTTAGTGCCTACCTGCAGGTCCTATGTTGAGAGTTCGATCCTGAGGACTGGGTTGGCACCTGAGAGTCTGCATTTCTCACAAGCTTCCAGGCAATTCTGTTGCTGTTGGTGGATGGTCATACTGGTTAATGAAGTAAAAGAAGCTGGAGCCTTTCTTCTGGACTGTGTGACTTATTGTTCAACGATGCTTAGAAATGAGGAAATGGGTTGCGTGGGATTAGATGCCTTGCTCAAGATCGCATAGCCAGCTAGCCCCAAAGTCAGGCAAGCCTGGCTTATTCTTGCTTGGTGAACTCACTGCTGTGAAGATCTGTATCTCAGGAAATAGACATATGCCCTAGATTCATTTCTGTTGCTGTGATACTGATTTTTCTAGTCTCATGAAGTCCAGGACTCCCAGCCTAGGGAATGGTGCAACCCAGGGTGGGCTGGATCTCTCCACATCAATTAATTAAGATAATCTCACATGTACAGGACTACAGGCCAACCTAATGCAGACATAACCTCACTGAGACTCTCTTCCCAGTTC
The DNA here is from genome assembly GCF_018167655.1 of Microtus oregoni. NCBI lineage: Eukaryota > Metazoa > Chordata > Mammalia > Rodentia > Cricetidae > Microtus > Microtus oregoni. The sequence continues at coordinate 13,880,015 of NW_024543086.1, forward strand.
ATTTCAGGTTGTGTCAAGTTGACAATTAAAGCTGACCATTCTAATAGCCCAGTGTCTACAGAGAAGAATAGCATAGCCTTCTATTGTAAAATACCATTTGGAAACCATGACCTCTGAGCCCAAAGTCAACCAGAAAGAAAGAAAGAAAGGATAAAAATCTTCAGTTTCCACATGTCATACACAAACTGTAGACATTTAGGATCTGTTGTTCTGGGGCAGTTGATGAAAGGACCGAAGCCTGTAGTGGAGCAGAGATTTTCCCAAGATTCCTCAGCTTGTTGATGGCAATGTTTTGGCTAGCTTCAAGTCTCTTGATCTCTACTCACTATAAGTCCCATGGTTCAACCAGCTTGCTAAGGTGGTGGCCTACAGACACAAGGAGCAGTGAGCATCATCCTTATAGAGCCATGCCATGTCATTCTGCTAACTGAGTCCCATGGGCTCCTGGGAGACCTATGGGTCCTCAGAAGACAATCGGCTGACTTCAGAATGACAGGGACTGTCCTCTCTCCATGTACTGCCTGTCTTAAAATGGAAGTATGCAGCAGATAACACTCTGAAGTTGAAAGGCCTTAAAAATTCCCAAATGAAACTCCTAACCCCACTCTGCCAGAGCGTAATTGATGACTTGATTCAGTGCAGTAAGCACTTATGGTCTTAATTATAACGTGATCTCAATTATGTTAGATGTTTCATTATAGGACTATAGTAGTTTACAAAGGTATGCAGCCAGCATTTTAATTTTTTTTTTGGAAAGAGGTAGGCATTGATAGAGCTCAGAATTGGTAGTCCCCAAATCTTAGCTGTATCTATGTTCCTTATTCAATGATATGTCGCTAGTGATACGTCAACAAAGGGAAGAGGAGCTCTCAGTACTGGGGTAGGACTGTCCTGGTTGGGACAAAAGAGTCAGGTGGCCTCCATGAAGGCCTCTTGGAGAAAGAAACACCTGTGTGGATCCTTAAACGACCATTGTTCCTGTTGTTGGAGCATAAAGAAAGGAATGGAAGAAAGTCTACAGTAGACAGTACAGAGAAGAAGGCAGCAGGATCCAGAGGGCAGGCAACTTTGAATGCCATTATAGGGTGTGGAGTGTGGGGTGTATAAGCAAGAGGGAATCATGGGAAGGGATCACATGTGCAGTATCCACGGGGGTCAGGATGGCAACAGGAGATAACTGGGTGAGGGGACCAGCTGTCCTGGTATGACTGGAACTGAGGGGCTTCCTGGTTCCATGTCCACTTTGATGGGCTGGCCACTCTGATAAGGTAGCTTTAGCCACCTGGAAAGGTTGTGCCCTTCCAGCCCTGCAGGGTGGAACTCACAGAGCTAGGGGAAAATAGCCCAGTATTTCTAAACCCAGGAGAAACAGAGAACTGAGGACCCTATATGGTCTTTTCTGGTTTGTACATGCTGGCCTTATGGTCAAGTGTTTTTAGAAAGTGGGGTCAGTCAAAGGAAGCATTTCTGGGGTGTGTGGCTCATCCCACTGCCCAGCCCCATGCGTCTCGGATGCACTTTCAGATGACTGCCGCTCTCCAGAGGGAAGTCCGTGGTCATCTGTTTAGTTTGTGACTCGATGCTCTCCATCGGATTCAGATGCTGAGCACAGGGATGGATGGATCAAAGTGGTCGCAGGGCACCTATTCACCTGTTCAATGCTCTGAAAGGTGAAATCAGTGTGCAACAGCGCCATGCCCTGCCCTAAGATGGAAATCTAAGATAAATCTCAAGTATAAGACTCCATCATGGGTTTTGTTCCATTCTGTATTGGCATCATGACACCCCGGTGCCTGATACTGGACTCAGAGGGAGAGGAAACAATCATTTTGTTTGTGGGAGCTTAGTGGGTCAGGCGACTGCAATTTGGAGGGTGGGAAACTTGTGTAGTCAGTGTAACCATATGCTCACACAACTGGCTTTTACTCTCAGCTCTGCCGCTTTCAGAGGCTGTGTGATGTTGGGGAGAAGCCACCTAGCCTTTCTGGGCTCTGTCTCCTCCACCTATGTTACAGAAGCTGGTTTGCCGGATAGCATCCCCCCCAAACCCCGCTCCATGCCCTCTCTAAGCATTAACTTCTATTAGACTTCTGCCAGGAGTTTTGCAGCCTGCTGGGGCAAGAGAGTCAGCAGGGGATTTACAGAACAAGTCAGACCAAAGCTGACATCTTTCTTCCCTTTTCTAGATGGAATTAGCAGATAGTCTGCTTCGGTAATGCTGATCTGATATCTGGGCACTACCAGGCCAGCTCTCTCAGTGGTGTATTCATTGTGTTGCTTGCCTTTTCTTTAACTGAGTGTGGGGAGGAGCTCAGGTATGGGAGCTGGGTGCAGGGAAGAAGTCGCCCTTGCAGCTCTGTGGCCAGGAAGCCTTCTGCTCCAAGGCAGGGTTTGGGGCAGGAAGAGGGGTATTTGCATCCATGCCAAGCTGCATTGTCACCCTTATTAATGGAGTAGGAGTTGCAGGGCACTAAACTAACGCTGACTGCAGAGGACCGTGATGGCGGGGCACTACTACCATTCCAAAGGACAGGGAAAGGGGACAAATGGTATTGAAGAGGGGAGAGGGGAGAAGAGGGGGAAGCAAGGGTGGGGGAGGGTAAATTAGTATGATGTCATTTGGAAACTTTCAAGGCAATGAATGAATGAATGGATAAGCGTCATTCCCAGAGCAGGGAGGCCAATGCCAGGAAAGGATCCTGCCCATGAGGAGTCAGAGCCCAACAGGAAGGCTTGGGTTGGTTGGCAAAGGTGTCCAGACCAGGGTCAGCCAGCATGGGAAACTCAGGAATGGGCTTCTGTCCTCCTGTCCCCTCCTCCTTGAGGCTTGGCATGTACAAGCATGCTGCATTTAAAAGGGCTTTGCAGGAACTCATTACCGTGAACCCTGGGAGTCAGCTTTTCAGTCACCCCCGAGTTCAGCTTCATAGGGGTGTTTTCATCATTGGGATGAGCTTCATAAAAGCCACAGCCTCATGATCCTGCCACTGTTAGCAGATGAAATAGCACTCCCTTTATAGAAACGAGGAGCTAGGGCTTTGAGGAGCTTTCTTTACCTTGTCAGCAGAGCTGGCCCAGAGGCAACACACACAGTAGGCAGGTGCCAGTACGCCATCCCATTACCTACAGATTGAGTTTTGTCGCCCAGAGCCTGCCATTCCGGGCCCTTCCACATCTCTCATGATCTCCCCCTGTGAACTTCTGCAGCACCAAAACCCCTTGCCCGTTTCCACCTCTGCCTCTGTCCTCATTCTGTTCCACTGTCTAAAAGTGGGGCAGCCATTTCTCAGCATTCGTACTATCAACTCCCTCCGCCAGCCTCTGGCAGACATCACTAATCGATCACCACAGCCTTTCCTGCTGAGCTAAGACTTGGCCTTAAAATCATTCCTGACACAACTCCCTAGGCAGTCACCACCAATCAATTAAATTAATCAAATTATAAGATGAAAAGTATTTTCTGTTATATATCTAAGATGTCATTTCCCATTCTTAGTTTAATCTCTTTCGACCTTGCCATTCCTCAAATCTACATTCTCTTTGAACGCTCCCTTGAATATCTCTAACCTACTTCTGTCTTCACTTAAAAGCCCAGCGCATGCGTTACCTGCAGACTCATTTTACTCTTGTGGCTCAGCATCCTAACGCATGTGTGTTTGTCCCACGTGCCCAGAGTGTCTTAAGGATGATTTTAGTGGCATCTTGGACTGGGTCACTCTTGGCTTTGTGGGGTGTCCTATGCATTACAGAGTGTTTAATCAGCATTAGCCTTTACCCAGAAGACACAGAAGCAGCTCTGTTTCTCATTTGTGACAGTGACGATGGGATCGAAGGAGGTACTAGCAGTGGCTGCACTAAGAAGTGGGGCTTGATGTTCGTGAGAGGTGGTCATTAGCCTTCTGCGGTGCCCAGGAACCACAGGAGACTAACTGAGGAATCCTGTTATCCACAATGCAATCTTGCCCACAGAAGACTCTGCTCTAGCCTGGCCTGGCTGCCTGTGAACATATCTATCTGCCTACCCTCTGTCCCTTTAATTGTGACAGCTTTGCCAAGGAAAAAGCAGGGAGATGCTATGAAAATCCTCATCTGCATTGTAGCTCCTGGATCCAGGGAGAGGTTTCAGTCACCCTCTACCAGTCAACCGGAAGCAAATTTAGACAGGTCAACTCACTGTTACTGGGGTACCAGGAAGGGACAGAGGCTGCACACTGGGAGAGACATCTTAGCGGACTCTCCTCTTGGGGCTTCTGACTTCATCTCCTCACTCCAGTCCTACAGCTGGCATCATAACCACACTCCCAAAGAGAAAATGGGATCTTAAAGAGATAATGCACCCTGTCTAGAGTTCTAGGTCATATCAAAGAAAGTTGAGCCTCCATCCCAGGACATACTTGTCCCAGTAATGCTACCAGCATGGAACAATAGATGTTTCCTAGTATGTGACATTGGGATTACGCCAGGAACCTCTCCCCATGTAAAGAGCCCAAAGTAGTGCGGATAATGGAGTCTCCTTGGAACTTACAGTCATCATGAGAGTCTTAAAGCCGTATAGCATAGTTATTGAGCAGCTGGTTGTCTGTGTAGCTGTGTTTTCCCTCATGATTGGTCTGCCTGCCTTCATCTCCACCCATGCAAGCTTACATAAGCATTTGTATTTATCTCTTTTTCTCCCTCCTTCATTCCTATGGGAGCACAGAGGACACCTAGACTGTTTCCTAATATTCAGGAGATTCCTGACAGCAGCACTAAGATGAACTGTATCATTGTTTCGCTTCGCTGAGCCTTGAAGTATTACTTAATTTTAATTACAATAAGTTATAATTTCAATAGTCCCCTTTTCCTTAAGAAAAGAAAGCAAAAGCGTTTGTGGAGCCAAGCTGGTCTAGAAAAGTCCTGTCATCTCCCTGCTCCTTGACATCCTCATCTGTAAGGTACAAACAAACTATATTTTCAGCAGCTAGTAAATGTTGACATCTTCGTGGGCCTTCCTATTTCAGTGATAGAGCACTGACCCAAACCAACCCAGGGATGAAAGGGTTTATTTACACTACACCTCGTTGTTCATCATTGAGGGAAACCAAAGCAGGAACCTGGAGGCGCCAAATGAAGCCCCAGCCATGGAGAAAAGCCTTGCTTCCAGGCACACGCTCAGTGAACTTTCTTATATAGCTTAGGTCCACCTGCCTAGGGGTGGCAACACCCTTAGTGGGCTGGGCCTTTCTATACTAACTATCAAAAAATCCCACATAGATATGTCCATAGGCCAGTTGATAGAGGTAGTTCTTCAACTAAGGTTCCCTCTTCCCATCTGCATCAAGTCAACAACCAAGATCAGTCAGCACAGTTGGTGAAAGAGGACAAGCATTTGCCACAGTTGGTCCATAGTAAATACACAATGGCTGTTATGGCCATCGACATGGTTTTCAGCTGTACCTGACACATACGCATCTGACTGATGATGGTTTATCTTCCTTCTAATTTGTCTCTTTCCTTATTGTGACCCTCACCAAGGCCAGCTGGCCTAGGTTTGAAAAAGCATGGGATAAATCTGGACTAGCTGAACATAGCGGACAATGAGGACTACTGAGAACTCAAGAACAATCGCAGTGGGTTTTTGATCCTACTGCACGTACTGGCTTTGGGGGAGCCTAGGCAGTTTGGATGCTCACCTTATGAGACCTGGATAGAGGTGGGCGGTCCTTGGGCTCCCCACAGGTCAGGGAACCCTGATTGCTCTTCGAGCAGATGAGGGAGGGGGACTTGATCAGGGGAGGGGGAAGGAAATGGGAAGCGGTTGCAGGGAGGCGGCAGAAATCCTTAATAAATAAATAAAAAAAAATAAAGAACTGTATAGATGGAGAAATAATAGAATTCTCCATGGTTCCTGACACACTGTCCTTTAGATGGCAGTTATTTTATATATATAATATATATAATAATAATGCCATTATTATTGTCATTTAGATCATGATTTCCCCATCTCAGATTTCATAGCCTTTTGTGATACCTTTCCCCATGGAGGGTGTACCCTCGACTCATTTAACCTGGACATACATGTTTGCAGGAGAAGGGTAGAATGTTTCTTAGGACATGTACCCCAAACTCCAAACCCTATCAGTGCTTCAGGTTTAATGGGATGGGGAGTGGGTTCAAGATGAACAATACCCTATTGTTCAGGACTTACAGATTTTCTTAGGACATCTACTATGAAGCTTGGAAGCCCACCACTGGTGTGAACAATGAGAAGAAGGCTTTATTTCTGAAGTTGTTCTTTTCCTAATCAAATTTATTTTCCTCCCTGCCCATACCTTCATGGATGAAATTAGAAAAATTGTTTGTTTAGTAAAAAGATGAACCATTCGAATTAATAGCCCATTTCCCAGCAAGTTGGCCTCTCGGGTGGGTCCCCCAAACTCAGATGATTTTAACTGGAGACTGGGGGTTGTTTAGTCAGCAGTGAACAACAGGGACCTGAGCATGCCACATCTGAAGACAAATTAAATCGATGTCAAACTGGAATCCACGTGTGCTCCCACAGGAGGGCCAGACTGTGCTATGAAGTCATCATTTAGTGAAAAACACTTGCTCAGGAGTGATGACACTGCCAGGAACCAGAAATGCCCAACACTAAAGCATAATTTAGCATGTTCTACAAAACCGTGACCCTGGAAACATTACTTGAGTGGCTCCGTGGAGATGGGCAGGCAGCCGACAAGCAAGCAGATTGAGAGCTTCTATGGCCCTAAGAAGAAAAGCCAGACTCCTGCCTCTGACCCCCATGCACCCTTGGGAGATGGCCCCTGCCTGTCTTTCAAACATCACCTTGTATTTTACTCTTCCTTGTCCATAGCTTCTGGCTCTGCTGGCCTTATGCTCAGTCTCTCAGATGCCTTCAGCCTATCCATCCCCAGGGTCTTTGATTCTGCTCTTCACTTATCCCATGATGCTAGTCCGGTCTCTTACACAGCTGTTCTCATCACTCCAATTCTCACTCAGATATTAGCTCCAAGAACACACCACTGTCTATTCAGTCTAAAATAAATGCCCTTGCATTCTGTCCCTGCCTATTGCCTAGTAGAGCAAACTACTGTCTACAGTTGTTTTATGTGTTGTCTTATTACAAACGTGTCTTCCTGCTGTTAGCCCCATTCATCTGGAGTGAGAGCCTCTCAAGGAAAAGGCTTTTGATAATCTTCACATTGCAGCCTCAGCACCTAGAAACATGCCTGGCACACAGTGGGTACTCACACAGTGGGCACTCAAGAAGTACTTGTTGACCCAAGGAATGTGTAAAAGAGTTGCCTCACTCAGACCTGATGGATTGTGAGACATGGGGCAAAATTATTCCTAGATTTCTGGCCTCTGCTAAATCAAAGGTGACAATACCTAACTACCTTTCCAGTTTATGGAGGAGGGACCCCATAACATTCCTGTTGAGATAGGGAATGCAGTAATAAACTCAATCTTTATTAATATTTATTAAACTTATGCAATATTCACGTCCCATTCTAGATCTTAGCAGCAAACGAAGGGACACAGTTCTCTGCAGAGCAGAGCTGACACGGGATGCGTGATGTGGAAATACAGGCCCATGAAGATACAAATTTGGGAATCTAAAATCCCCGATTTTAATTCCTACAGCAGCACAGACTAAATATCTGTCCAGAGAAGCTATTTGGCTTTTATGCCGCTCACGTTCTCTATATGTAAAATGGGCACACAGATTCTCTCATGTGCTGAGAAGACCCAGGGAGATGACCAACATGCTTTTGAGAACACAGAATGAATGAATGAATGAATGAATGAGTAGGATCTGTCTTCCACCCACTCTCTTGCCACAAGATACCCCACTGTTCTCTTTGGAAGATCTGAAGTAATACACAGGTAGGCCCACTCAGAAGGGTGTGCTTCACTTCTGAGAAGAGTGGGTGAGGAATAGAGGCTCCTCTTCTAGCCTTGACTCAAAGCAGCCTTCCAGCCTCCCTACTGGAGAGTCAGTGATGACAGCTTCCTAAGATGATGTTACCCTCAGTTCTGGCCCTGGTTTACCTAGAGAGTTGAGCTGTCATTAATACCCACTGTATCTGGCAAGGGTCCATGGTGCTAGCCGCCCTGGAGTTAGCATGCTCAGGAGAGCCATGTTAGGATGCACACAGGAACACACCACCCAGGAGGTGCCTCTCTCTTCTCTTGTGAGTTCTGCCTTTGACATGGAACAGGTCACACAGATCTCTTAGATGTGTGCTCACTTCCCCAAGAAGGAAGGGAACTGGATTTGCCTACTATACAGTGGGACCTCTGGGTAGCTAAGGCATTTCAATTCACACAAAGACACGCCCTTCCTAAAGTCAGACAACTGAGGGATCAAGGCTTCCAAAAAGACAGTGGTAGAGAATGTTTTTGAACAATTTGGACACCAAAGTCACTTCTCCTACCTTCCAGCAACTGTCGCCAAGTGAAAGAAAACCCCAGCCTGCTTTGCTCCAAGAAGCACACACTCTGTTTACTGAGCAGCTGGACTTGAGACATGGTACTCAAATGTCCCTCAGAGTTGAAAGGCACATAGCTGCTGGTGCCAAGCTGCAATGGGGAGCAGCAAGTGGGTATGCAGACTGACACTGGTAGACAGTGCAGTCCACCAGTCCAGGCTGGGGATTTCCTCTGAGCAGGCTGCGAATTTTACCTGGTTGATTTGTGTAGTTTTCTAGATCACACCCAGCAGTGTAACAATACTAATAATAGTAATAAAAATAATAATGATAGCGGTTGGCACTTACTAAAGACACTCCACATGCCAGGCTCCTTCTATAAATTAATCCTTTGTTCTCCATATGAAATAGAGATTATTTTTAATCTTCTTTGACATACTAGACAAGCAAAGCACACAAGTTCCTGCTCAAGGTCACAGACACATAGCTGAGTTTGGAACCCTGGCTGCCTGGCTCCAAGGCCCCCGCTTGTGGCGCTACATCCAGGAAGCACAAGATACAAGAGCCTTGGAACATAGCCTTAGCCACCCTGCTGTAGCCCCCACGGCCCAGCGCTGTACCCAAACTTGGCGTTGCTAAAAAAGAATGCACCCGACACCTCAGCCGCCCTAAAGATTGTTCCAAATTACAACTCCCAGCGGCCTGGCAAAGCTCTAAGATGAATGGATTTCAGAACCCTTGCTTTTCCTGACACCATAGCCTCCCACCTCCAGTCAGTCCTGGATCTAGCATACAGACAGCACTCGTTTAATCCAAGAATAAAATCTGTTACATAAGCACGTAGCAGACATGGGGGTGAGCAGAGAAAGAAGCAGCCTGAGAATGGCATTGGTCACTCTTCGTCTCCAAAGTAAGGCCTTTCCGGAGAACTTCTCATCTCCCCGAGAGCCTGCCTGGGCACGCAAACTTTCCTTCATCGCCTCTCCTCAATACTTTCTATATTGTATTTCATTTTGGTCTCGCACATTATTTGAAGTTACTATAGCAACGTGTCACCAGTTGGTATCTCATAGTAATGCTGGCTTTTAGGTAGCAAGTTCCCGAAGTTGCCTGTTTCACTCCCTCTGTGATCTCATCTCTCCTACCAATCTCAGGTGAGCGGGGGATGCTTCCCAGTAGCCAAGCCCCCCCTCCGTTTTGTGCCTCAAAATGGAGCAAATGATAGCTTTGCCTTTGCCCTCAGTTTACTCCATCCAGCACAGGGTTCTCACTCGTGTGTGTGTGTGTGTGTGTGTGTGTGTGTGTGTGTGTGTTTGCATTAAAGGGTTGCCAAGTTGAAATGGTTAAATTAAATGCTGTATGCAGAGCTGTTAGTATTCCCAATAATAATATGATAATGGGATGGAGGTGACTTTTAATGCAAAGGAGCCGGGGTAATGGTTTGGGGAGAGTTCCTACCAGAACTGAACTCATCTGATCCATTGTTCACGCAGGATTGGTGTTCTCCTGTTCTCCTGCCAGAGCATAGTAAAGAGACCCTGACTATCTTCCCCCAGAGCTTTGGGTTTTCTCCCAGATGTACGAGACCTCTGAGTGCAGCGATGGGCTGAATTAATTAAAAGAATTGATTGTCTTTTTGAGAGCTGAGAGGGTCCTATAGCGACAGGTTTGCCCCGCCACTCACAGTGTTAAGTAGCCCCTCATCAGCCAAGCGCCTGCGATGATTGTACTTATTTTTACACGTTTGACCTAGTTTCAAACTGTGTCTCTTTGTGCTGTGATTCATTAGCCACATTTTGAGCCACCCGATTGGAGTGAGGTGCCTCTGCCTGGTTTGCGCCAGAGTCTCCGATTCAATTTCTCTCCGGAATTTAATATGCAAGCCCCACTGGTACTCGGTTTCGAGAAGCAATTTCCCATGGAAGCACCTGGCATGCTGCTTTGGTATGGATGAGTGGCTGCCGCATGCTTGGTAGTAAATATATGTTGATTATAGAATTTCTGCCAGGAATAAGAAGAAGAGGGTTCTAATTGGCCCAGATTACAGGGGATCCCCCCAACTCTCTGAGTATACCCCAGGCAGCGCTGAGGATTTTCTAGGCTGCTGGTGGGGATGGGAGTTTGAACTTTTAACGATCTAAAGTTTGGGCAACATCAACCTTAGGGCTCTGTTGATTGCCAAGGCAAAAGCTGTCTGGTTGTCACCATGACCCGCAATCCCTCCAGGCATTTAAAACATGGCAGGTACGAAAGTATGGTCTCAAACTTGTGAAAACAGGAGCGGGCCAAGACGCAATTGCCATCTTGAAGACAATCTTGTAAAGGGGCAGGGAAACCCGTTATAGAAGTACAGCAGGATCCCATTATTCTTTCATTCATATTCATATACATGACAAAGCGTGGATGACCATTCAATTCAAAAAGACCCTTTAATGAACCTACTGCCTCTGACTCACTCCATGTCAACTATCTGTTAGCCCCGTCTGTGTGATCATCCAAGGACCGATAAGAACGTGAGTGAGCTAGCTCCGTTTTGTAATAGAAAAACAGGATGCTTCCAGTTCATGATAAAACAGAGTCGTGTTTTGATTAACAGGCAAACGCGAGTGCCTTGCCTTAAACTTCCCTCACAGGGCACTGCCAATCCTAGGGAAAGGCACCCAACTGGGCTTTCCTGTGTGCTGATCAGGACAAAGAAATTAACAAGCTGGTAAAAGTGATTTTGATGGATCTGGGAACTCTGACCCACTGGCTGACCCCTAATAAAACAACGGTGCTTTATTTCATAAAATGGTCAAACTCTCTAGCAGAGAAAGGAAAACCTCCCTCTCATTATTAAAAATTTCATTATTAAAAAGAAAAAAAGAAAACCACATAGAAGTTTCCTTAAGCAAATCCTCGGAGAACGCAGCCTGTTCGAGGTAATCCCAAGCAACTTGAGCTCCTCAGAGGTTTGCTCCTTGCATTTTCTCCTCTTCCAATTCAAATCAAGCCATCGGGAATAACAAGCCTTCCGGATCTAGGCATTTGGGGCAGCCTGCAGTTCCGACAATGGTGGATTTTCACCACACACACACACACACCCACCCACACAAGCTCACAGGCTCAGCACTCAATTAGCCCAAGATTTAAAGTAAACTGCTGTCCAAGAGACGACCGCATTTTCTCCCACAAGATCACCACTTAGTAAAATAAAAGAAAATGAAGAAAAGACAAAAATATCAAACCTTCCCACATCTCTTACCTCCAAGCAGTGGAATTACCTGCAGAGGATGTTGCCCTCTTCCTGGTACAACAAGGCAGCCTTTGACCAGCGGCAAGATAACTCCAAACGGAGGAAAAAGAAGCCCTTTATGTTGTAATTTTCACTGTTTATATGCAAGAAGTGTAGTGGATCTGCTCACGTAGGAATAAATAAAAAGCCGAACAAACTGCTCGGCAGCTACCATGTGAAAAGGAAAGCCCTCTAGTGGTCACAGGCTGAATTATTTAAGGAAGGGAGAGAAGAGAGAGGGAGTAGATGAAGCATATGTACACACACACACACACACACACATACACATGCACACACGCACACTCGCACACCTGTCTCTTCAAACTCTACAATTTTTCTTTCTTACATTCACCCTGAGCAGAGCTATGAAATTAATTTCTTGGTTTCAGTGGGATCTGGTTAAGTTAGCCAGAATGTGGCTGTTTTCAGCCTGAATCGAAAGCAGTGAACAATTTCACAAACTCACTACCACCCCCTGGAGGCGTGAGGATGAAATAACAGGCAGGTGGCACCCCCCCCCCCCCCCCCAGGGTTGCAGGTTCCTATGTACAAAGTGACTAAAGAACCTGAGAGTCGCTTTCAGGCAGATGCCCAAGCTTCCTAAACTTAGTGTGAGTGTAGTGGCCACCAGCTCCGGCGCAGCTGACCGGCTTTATCACAGGGTTCCTTCTTATAAAAGGCCTCTCTGCTGTTCCAAAATTACCAATGTTTTTAAGCGAGGGCCCTACATTTTCACCTTGTGCGATTGCATAGCTGGCCCTGTGAATGGGAAAGCTTGCTAGCTCTAACCTCATAATTGAAAAGAACCAGGAAGCAAATGAGAACCTTTACCTAGTTTGCTAGTTTGGCAACTGAGAACATGTAAACCATTTAGTCAACCTATGAGACCTTGCAAGGAATGCAGAGGAGGCTTCCTGGGGCCATTAGCAGTGCCCTTCCAGGACTAGAACATGCCTACAGGCGGAATGGTATACAGATACACATGCATGCATGCTTACATATATTTTAAACAACATGAGAACATTTAAAATAAAGGCCGTAGTCTGTTACACACACACACACACACACACACACACACACACACACACCCCTTTACTTCTTCCAAACGTGAAACTTCCAAGCAGTGGGAGCCCCTAGACATCCCCTGTACCCCATCATTCAGCCCACCTTTTGTCCTGGGCTGGGCCACAGCGAGACCTCCTCTGGCCAAGATGGTATCCTGTGGGTTCCTACTAGAAACAGTTGAGAATGCCATTTCCACCCTCCTTGATCAGTGGCCAGTGCTTTCTTTACCAGCTCCCAGAATGTATCTCCTCACGTGCTGCTTATAGATGCGAGCAGGCCCCAGCATAGACTCTCACTACTCAGGGAGGGAGGATGCAGAAGAGGCTGAACTGGTGCCTTCTCGGGCAGACCTGAGTGTAAGTCAGGCTCCTCCATTCCCAGGGTTCCTTCAAGCTCTACCTTCTTCTCAGGTCTCAGCCTCGATTTCCCTCTTGTCTGAATCCCTTCCTCATGGACATGAATCACACTTTCCCGACTAAATAATAATCTCATAAATGGCAAAGGCTGTCTCTTCACATCTCCCTTATCTTCCTTAGCCCCCACAAGTGCCAACCCTGGAAAGGTGCTAGGTGCGTTCATGGCTCTCACGGCTGATTGATTGATTCGTGGCAATCCAGTAGCTGATCTCTCCACAGAGACTTGCAATGCACTTAATGCTGCTCTTGGAGCCGCTGATCTTTCCAGGAACTCCTCTGGGAGTAGATATGGGCACAGACGAGACAATGGGGATTTACACAGACAAAATTATTTACCGGAAAATGAAGCTGACTGCCCCCAAGGACCTTGATTGACTTGGGCTGAGTCTCCTAGCATCCACACAGAGACAGTTCCCAGTGTGCAAACAGACAGAGACGAAACAGTGGAGATCTGTTCTTAGCTTTGTATCTGGAGCTCTGAGCACAGCTCCGCGCACATAATAGATCTAATGAATGCTTTTTTCATGAGTTGTCAGTGAGGACATTACATGCCAGTAAGAGGAGACTCTTCACTGGTAGGTAGCCCTTCTTCGGTATCTGGGAGGACTATATGTTTTCAAGTTTGAAGTCCAGGAGACGGAAAGGACAAATTTCATGGTCATTATATTTTTTTCCTTCTGTTTTGTAGAGTCACTTTGTGGCGTGTATGACAGCGATCTTAGACCAGATGGGTGACCAACACTATTCCTTCTATATTGAGACCTTCCAGACCAGCTCAGACCTTGTGGTAAGTCTGCAGAACATGGCAGGGTGGGCATGGGGTGTCAGGCAAGACATAGAGAAGAGGGGCATGACATCCCATACTCTTGTTTCCGTGAGTCTGGGGCAACAAGGTTCCCCTACAGATCTCAAGCATGTGTGTTGAAGACTATGGCATACATGTGTGATTCCTTTTCTTGCATGGCTCATTTCTAGAATGTACCTTCAGTTCATTAGCATTGAGCGCCATGACTCCCACATCTAGATTCCATTAGCAAACATTTGTTGGTGTATCATGAACGCATTGGGGCTTAAGACCATGCGTGTTGGAGCCCTAAAATTTTGGGTTGGAACCTTGGATTAGCCACTATAACCTCAGGCAAGCTAACTTCTCTTAGCTTCAGTTGTTTTTTTGTTTGTTTGTTTGTTTGTTTTTATTTTTGTTTTGTGTTTTCATCTCTGCACGGGGGACGGGAGCATCTGTACCGCAAGGTTTTGAGGGGATCATAGGAGTGGCAGGGAGCACTCAGCAAAAGACAGCTGTCACTATGCATGACACAAGTACAGAGGAAGTTGGTTCCTGAGCCCAGCTTACCTCTCAGCACTCATCTGCAACACCCACCGCCACCACCAGGCCTTTAGCTGGCAGTCACCAGTGTGGCTCTCTGCCAAGCATCCAGTATCTAGTATATGCTTGGTCCTCATGGTAACCTTGGTACCCTTGTGGGGTAGGCATCACCCCATTCTGATGATGGAGAAGCTGTGACCTTATTCCACGGAGGTGACTTTTTCCTAGAAACAAAATTTGCTGGAAAATAAACCAATGCCATTTTCAGGATTTCAGAATTTAGCCGAAAGCAGTGTTTCTGAAATGATATGCTATATAACCTCCTTACTACCCTACCATAAAGCCACACACACACACACACACACACACACACACCAAGCAGAACTGATCTACCTTTACCTATTTCATATATTGGGTTTTAGGTGAGATTTTCTTTGAGTAGAGGTTGCAGTGAACATGACAAGCACTGCTTAAGGAAAGAACTGCAGCTGGGCCGGTTCACTCTGGGTGTGAAGCTTTACCTAAATCACCTGTGGGATCCGGCTTCATTACCTGCAGCTCAAGACACTCTTGGTACCGGTGGTTCTCGACTTTGCTGTCTGGATTTGTGCTGAATTTATTTTCTCTAAAGATAAAGATGAAGGTTAACCTGCTGCAAAGTCTGCTGGAGAATGTTTAAATCCACTCTGAACCTCTTTAAAAGAGAGGAAGGCCTTTGCCAACTCCCTTTTTTACAAGCTCATATGCATGTGTGACATTTGGATTAGCTGTGCCTCTGCCTCGCTAATTAGATGTTCATTTAAATAATAGTGTGTTTGCTTGATGACCTGAGACAATGCTGTACAGTGTAGGTTATTTACCTCTTGAATACATATTTGGAAAGATGATTACAAAATCATCAGCAAACACATTTACTTCTTTATTCTTTAAGACAGTACCAATAGTGCTTTATTTGGAGAGTCCATTTTTAGTTATTATTCATATTGCACTTTTATATCTGGTGAGGCAGAATCTTGGTAGCTGACTTACAAACTTCCATTTGCAACCTCTTGTGATGCCTTCGAATCCCTTAGTCAAAACCTGACTCCTCCCCAATCTGATCCTCTAAAGGACAATAAAAAGGCATTTAAACAGCCGCAGGGATGGAGACAGGTACAGTCCGTCCCTGTGATGTGAGGTGACGGGTGTGCTCGGCAATTTTGCAGGACTTCTTGATGGAGACGTTCATCATGTTCAAGGACCTCATCGGGAAGAACGTGTACCCTGGCGACTGGATGGCCATGAGCATGGTTCAAAACAGGTAAGCCGAGCCACCGTGCTTCTGGGGTGGCACCTGTGAGCTTGCCATCCATGGTAAAGAGCACCAGCAGCCATAGGTGGGAGAGAAGGGATAAAAATGTTAACAGACCCTTTCCTTTCTATGCTCAAACACAAGGAAGAAGGAGATCACCAATCCCGAAGCTGCTCTAAGTAGCCCCTGCCTTCTGCGGTGCTCATGTGCCAGTTAAAGTAGATACTCTGTCTGTAATAGGAGAGCTTTAGGGAAATGCTATAAATTTATCTTATTTTAAAGTTCACTTAAGTTAATAAAGTATTTTCCGTGCCGTCTATTAGATAATCGTCCAACAACTTTAAACAGGTTTCCACATCGCAGGATTTGGGGGAGGTGCTTTTAATATGCTAATATGATTTTTTTTTAAAGATGAGCAAATAAGAGGGAAGGTTTTATAGATGAATCCATCTTTGGGGAAATGTAGGGAATAGCTTATACATTTGTGTTCGTATCTGTAAGACCTGGTCATATTTCGTAGACTATCCATGTAACCCAAGGATAGTCCAGACCCCCACATGAGCAATCACAGCCTGGGAGAAGGTATTACAAAAGATTCCAACCTTCACTGATGTCTTTTCTAATACCATCTGGTCAAAGCGAATGCGAGTCCTAGCACTCAGCCATTCTAATAGCTCCTCCCTCGACTCCCTTGTCCCCACAGTGCCCTTTGCATGTTGTGGTTCCCCTGATCTGTCTGGGAACCACATTCTCAAATCTTACCTGTGTCCTCTCTTCAGCAAGACCTTCCCCGCTCCTCCCTTTCTTTCTCTCCACTTTTCCTTTGGCTACATATATTTATTTCAGGTTCTTAACCATTGAAAATGCTTCTGCCGGGAGTTTCTAGTTTTATCTCCCTTTACCTACCACCTCGGTTCTCCATCATGCAGGCTAGGTATTGGCTGACAGAGACAGAAAGGTCCCCAGAGAGCGGTAGAGAAGAAAAAGCCTAATTTTCTGTAGTGTACGGACTGGAGGAAAGACTATACACATTTCCATAATAATGATTTCATCACTGGATAAAGTCTGAGAAGATCTGTCTCCTGCATGATTGCAAGAGCTGATTGCAATGCCTGCTTATCTCTGGGAAATTGTTCTTCCGCTACCGGGATGCCCAAGTGCCTACCGTGTGATAGACACCTGACTATAGAACTCTTGGACTGGTTTCAGGACTGCAGGAGCAGAGGAGAGATTTGTCACGACACAAGGAGACATCTGTCTGTATGTCTCTGTTTATTGGAGAGCGCCTCCCAGCAGCACAGTGCCAGGGAGTATTGCATTCCTAGCCTGGGCTCACCCCACCTGGTTTGCATCTTTCAGGCTAAAGGCTGGCCCTGCAGTGATGATTCTCACAGACACATTGTGAGTCAGATGCAGGCTTCTCCCTGTGTCCTACCAGCTTCCTGAGCATGAGACCTGTGTAGATGCATAGAGCCTCATACCCAAAGAGTCCCATGCTTGCTTTAGTGCTCATGAGCTAACATCTCTTGACTCATAATAGTTTTAGATAATGGGACCCCATTTTCATTTTGTGCTGGCTCTGTGGGTTGTGTAGCTGCTCATATCCCGATGGCGAGGCATCTTGGATTGAGGTTGGGGCTGCCGGCTACGCTCCACATGGCCCTTCACTGAGTGCCAGAGGATAACAGAAAAGCTGTCAAATTATACGATGCATCCAGGAGGTAGGACAGGGATCATTTGCTTTTTGGATATGTCCAGCTTCTCCAGTTGCCTACTTCTCTACACTTGTATCATTTTCTCTAAGTTTTGGTTCTGCCTGGATACCTTGTCTCCCTCCAGACTAGACTCCCTATGGGAGGGAGCACTGTGAAAATTCTGAACCCAGGGACTCCCTAGCAGGCAGGAAAGCCTGTTTCTCCTTTAGCATTTGTCTGCATGCCCAGTCAGCTGCTGTCCTCACTGTCTGTGACTGATTCGTCACAGGACTGTTTAGTCTCTACACAGTGAACATTTCAAGAGCAAACTCCATGTGCATCTTGACTCTGTGCAAGAGCATGGCAAGACATTCACCAACATGCATGACGACACTTTGTATCCACAGGGAACTTCCTGACTGGGATCTTAAGGGAATCTGGACTCTTGAAAGTCTAAAATGTGTTGGTTCAGATAATTTGAGAACCTTGGGGATCTGGTTTTCATGCTTGGCTGTATCAGACCATGATAGAAGAACCAACCAACGTTTCTCCCTCAATCTTGTCTCTGTCGGCTTCACTCTCAAACCGACGCTCCCTTTAGAGGGGTGAAAACAGACTCTACTGGTTGCAAATGTATCAATTTCCTTTTATTGTGCATATGCTTGTTTTACCTGCATGTATGCCAGTGAGCCAATGAGTGACTGATGCCTTTGGGGGGTCAGAGGAGGGCATCAGATCCCCCCCCACACACAACCAGAATTCTAGACAGCTGTGAGCTGCTGCGTGGGAGCTAAGAACCGAACCAGAGTCCTCTGGAAGAGCAACTAATGCTCCGAAGTGCCGAGCCATCTCCACAAATCTTCCAGAAGAAACTTTTTTTTTTTTTTTTTTTGCTTTTTCTTTTTCAGTCAGTTCAGTGTAATTCCCAAGGCTAACCTTCAAAGTCGGGTTTGGGTTACGTGTGGCAGGGAAATGAAAGGCATTGTTAAGTCAGGCTTTGATCTTACAATCTGCCTTCTGAGCTGGAAATAGTGTGGCCAATCCTACCTCAACAACAGGGTCTTCTATTTCTCTTTTGAGGAGGATGGAGCTATCCCAAAACAGCACACATGATAACAAGTCAGACAAGCAGGGCATTGGCATCACTAAGTGATAACAACTTAGTCTTGGGCCACTGATGTCACCTCCCCCAGCCAGTGGCTGTTCTTTAAGTGTCTGTTGCATTAAAACAACATAGTGTGTAGATTTCTTTTATATTCTGGCTACAAGGATGTCTCCAGTTATGGAGCTCTTGAGGGTCGCTCATGACATCTGCATGTTGCGTGCTATTTCGTAGCTGATATCATTACGCGCCAAGATCAGCCCACTGTTGTAAATGTTTTGCCAGCATTAGCTCCCTCGCTTCTCACAATGGCCTTATAAGGTAGGACCACAATCATCTGCATTTCATCAATGACAAAGCTGACTTACGCATTGCTGCATTGCCGGTAACGAAAAGAGAAGACATTTGACCTGAACCAAGCTCTGGACCCAGGCTTCTTCTTCCTGTGCACCAGAGACATTTATCTGAAGAGCTCTGAACAGATATGGGACAGCAGCCCTGAAGGGGAGACAGCCTGCCAAGGTCATGCAGAGAGTTTGCAGAATATATACAAACAGAACCTGCACCATGATTGAGCCTGTGGGGCACTCACCTAAAATACTGTTTTCTGTTCCCCAGAAAGAAACAACCCACTTACATAATGAGTGTATCCTTAAGTTAGCCTCGACGTTTTAAAGAAATAACTTGCTTTCCTTATTTACCTCCTTCTAATTCTTTCTTTCTTTCTTTCTTTCCTTCCTTCCTTCCTCCCTCCCTCCTCCTCCTTCTGCTCCTCCTCCGTCGTCTTCTTCTTCTTCTTCTTCTTCTTCCTCTTCTTCTTCTTCTTCCTCTCTCTCTCTCTCTCTCTCTCTCTCTCTCTCCCCTTACTTCATTACAATCTCTCTCCCTCTGTTATCGACGTCACTATAATCAATCTACTCCTACCTTTGATTTACGCTTGTATGTGTCTATTACCTGTGCGTCTGCTTGTTGGTGGAGGGAGGGAGTTGTCCAGCCTTGAGTGTCTCCCCTGGCTGCAGGCTGTTTGTGTATACATAGGTGGTGATGTGTCTACTGTAAGAAACACTCTCTGGTAGAACATTTTTCTTTTTGGTAAGATGCAGCGTTCAGCGTGATCTGATTTACATGACATGGTTACATTTTAAATAATCAAGTTCTTCATAATGTTGTAAATTAACACAATTAAGCTAGGAAACCTCTCTTTTCCCTCTTGCATCTGTGCCTCGATCTGGAATCATCGCACTTCAAGGAGGTGAGGATTTAAACACATTTCTACGGCTTCTCTTAAAAGAGTCAATCAAGGTTTATTGAGTGTCTTGGGCTCTAGGGAGGACACAGATCCATTCAGTCTCTAATCCTGAGGCTTCCTTCTTGAAAGGGAAGTCATAAGTTTGACCACAGAAACGTGTCCTGCATTGACCCTCATGAGAGCAGAGCCCAGAGGCCGCAAGGAGGCCTACAAATCCTTTCTGGGTTCAAATTCTGTCCCATTCATTAGATAGCTATTGACTTTGGGGAAGCGACTTAGTTGTTCTGTACTCAGTTTTCCTTGCTGTAAAATGGGATTAGCAATAGTCCCTATCACAGAGGATTGTGGGGTTTCTGTGGCTAAGATGAAAGAATAACCACTATAAAGTAATTACTATGTCAGTGTTAGAACATAGCAAGAACTTGATAGCAATTGTTTTTATTTTTACGTTTCTGTGGTTCAGATTCATCTAGAATTCTCTGCAGAAGAGGCACATACAGGCTGGACCTTGACTATCTTTTCTAGTGATCGATGTCAAGATACAGTGTCAAGCTCATGAAGGGCGCACAGCTGGGTCAGAACAGGTGGCTCTAGGAAGTAGAGCAGGCCCTGCTTAACATTCGCATCATGGTTTTGTGGACATGACAGCAAATAGCTGGTACTTATTCCCCCTCCTTCTGCCTACCCAAGACTATAGAGAGTGTTCCTTCTTAGAGCCCCCACCTCCTGTGATATACCTCAACCAGAAAAAAAAAAACAGGAGAGAGAAAGACAGAGGCAGATTGGTTCATGTTTTCTTTTAATGTGTGTGAGTGTGTGTATGTACATGTGTGTGCATGCATGCATATGTGTGCCAGTGGACATAGGCCACGGTGCATGTGTGGAGGACAGAGGACAAAGCACAATATGCAAACATCAATTCTCTCCTTCTACTCTATGGGTTTTAAGGACCAAAGTCAATTTGGCAAGCTTAATGACAAACACCTTTATCTGCTCAGCCTTCTTGCTGGTTCATGGTTTCTTTACCTCACCTAGCACAACTAATCTTGAAGTGCAACTGGCTATAAGATTCCAGTTTTGGTGAGCCTGCTATATCTCTAGGGAAGTGCTAGAGGCACTTTAGGTGAGCTGTACCCTGACAAGCTGGGACATGCTGCCTCTCTCTCTAACCCAGTGGTTCTCAACCTGTGGGTCACAACCCCTTTGGGAGTTGCATATCAGCTATTTACATCACGATTCATAACAGTCGCAAAATTACAGTTATGAAGTAGCAAGAAAGTCATTTTATGGTGAGGGGGTCACTATAACATGAGGAAGTGTGTTAAAGGGTAGCAGCTTTAGGGAGGTTAAGAGCCGCTGCTTTAACCTGTTGGTGCATGACCCTTAAGGTGTTGTGATAGGAACAACTTAAAGGTTCTGGAAAAATGCATGTTAGGGGGGCTGGAGAGATGGTTCAGAGGTTAAGAGCTCTGACTGCTCTTCCAGAGGTCCTGAGTTCAATTCCCAGTAACCACATGGTGGCTCACAACCATCTGTAATGAGATCTGATGCCCTCTTCTGGCCCGCAGCAGACATGCAGACAGAATACTGTATACATAATTAATAAATCTTTTTAAAAAATGCATGTTAGGCTCAAGGAAAGCATAAGAGCTGCATCCCAGGCTTATCTATTACGCCCAACCTCTGAACCAACTGCACCCTCTGAACCATAGGGCAGAGGAGAGTGGGGCTCACAGAAGTCCTCTGCTCCCTGGGTGTTACTCTCCAGAAGAGGATCCCCACTCTCTTTTATGCTTTTATTTATGTCATACAACTTATTACCGTGGGGTGGCGCTGTGCTGTCACATCAGCCTACTTCCAGCCTCTAGAATGGAGGCATTGCTAGAGGTGGTGGTGGCAAGCTTAGACACGGGAGAGCAATGACTGATGTTTGCCCTCCCAGCTCCTGCATTGCATCTTATTGGGTCTTCACACTTGGTTCCTCTCAGAGATGATGCCAGTGAGATTCTGGGATGGTCAAGGTCCTAGCTCAGAAGGATGGGATGTTGACCAGGCAAAGCTTGCTATTGCTTTTGCAGTAACTCCATGTACTGGACCTGGTGCAGAGCTGACACTCTGGATTCCATGGAGCCTGCTAACACACCATGGATAAGAGGTGTTTGGTTGAGATTTGCAAATGAACTGTTTTAAACAACTTATGTTCATTGCTAAGAGCAACAGAGAGTTGAGTGTGTTTTTTATTTGCAACCACTTGAGAACAATTTTTTTTTTTAAAAAAAAAAGCCTTATACTTCCTATCTTAAACACAACTAAGAGTTAAGTGGGATTTTTACATTTAGCATGTGGCTATCAGAGAAGGCAGGAGGAGGGGATACACCTAACTCTTGCCACCAGCAGCACCAGGCTGTTTGCTAGCCTCTGGACATCCCAGGCAGGTTTAAACTGACAACCTAAATAATGTCTATTCTGGAGTTGCCGATAGTTTTGTTGCTAGCGAGAATGTATAAAGCCCTCATTTGGGTATCACATATCAGCTCCTGAGATGTTTATACACAGCATGACAGGCACTCAATGCACTTCCATCTAGAGAATCAGATAACTAATCTTTAAGGAGAAAATATAGATGTTGTTTCAAAGGCATCTTAGCAAACAAAAAAAAAAAAAAAAAAAAGCAAAACCAGAGAAATCCTGCTCTTTGACAGCCTGACAGGGTGGTGGATTTTGTGGGATTTTTCCATTTCTGTTGTTGTGTGGTCCTACCTGGCTCAAACCTGGTTGCTGGATATCCCTTGTTTGTTGTTTGTCTTTTCAACTATTCGTGTCTGGGTTTAGAAGGAGATTTGGGCAACTGGAAGGATTCAAAGCCCTCACACCATTGTGTAGCTGCAGGCTCTGGGTTGGGTACTGTGACTGGTACTCACCAGGCACTTACCCATTATTCCCTGCAGCAGCAACTCCCAGGAATGGTTCCCTCCTCCCTGTGCAGCAAGGAGGAACGGAGACTTCAGAAGGATAGTAGCATGACCCAAATCCATAGAGCTGGAAAGTGGTTAAGTCAGAAATCACATTTAGAGGTATGTGCATGCTTCAAATTCTGTGATCCCAACACCTTTGTTTCCCCTAGCAAACAACATGTCAAGTAGTTAATGAATTGCCGCCACAGCCCAATAGACAAGCGGGGCTCCACAAGGCAAATACTGGAGTACTCATCTTGTTCAAACCAGCCCAAATAGAACATCAGCTTTTATGTGCAGCCCCCACATGTCCCAAGAGCCTCCTCTTTCATTTTCGGGGATTTCTCTGGCTTTGGGGTACTCAGTACATCTGCAAGAGGTGTGTGTGTGTGTGTGTGTGTGTGTGTGTTGGGTGTAAATATACTGTTACCTTGGAATGAGTGATACCCAGGAACAATTTTTCACCACTAAGGAGTGGTGGCAGTGGTATTAATAGCTCAATTTATTTGTCTCCTAGGAGGGGACACTTCTGATGTGCAAATGTGTTGTATAAGCTCTCTTAGTGGCTCCCAAGCAGAATGGAAGTCAAATTATTGCCCATACTTATCTGTACTTCCTATCTTGTACTCCCCTGGTGCCTCAGGCAGGTTGTATGTATTTCTTGGGACCAGCCATTCAGAGGACAAGGAGACAGTGATTGCCTGCTGCTCATCAGAAATCGTGGGAAAAAGGTGGTAGAGTGTTTGCCTAGTGGACATAAGGGTCTGAATTCACTGAGCAGTACTGAGAAAAGAAGGCAGAATCCCCAGTCTCAGCACTTCTCAGTTGAGGGGCAGCTGTAAAACTCCAGAAGAGTAATGATTATGGCTTTGTCCCCATCTGTACCAGCGGGGTGAACGAAGTAGGTGGCTCTGGACCTGCTGAGGATGTGCCCAGACAGGCAGAGTGCTGGCTAGGAGGCAAAGCCAAAAACAGTGTTATCAGAGCTGAGTCTCTTCCCTCTTCCAGTAGCAAGTACAAAGGGTACTGTTCTTTGCTTCCACAGGAAAACTACCAACTACCAAGAGAAGAGGGAGTGGGGACAGGAAATCTATGAGACTCGGCTTTAGTGTCAAAAGCAGAGAGCTTACAGACAAGCCAGAGCTCAGGAGAGGCCTAGGATAAAGATACAAACTGGGAAAGCAAGCCCGTGAGTAAGAGATGTTCCCAATCCCTAGGAAGTGTGCTCTGATGGAGGAAACAGATCCTGAGCCATTCAAATGCATCCTCCGGGATCACAGGGAATGTGCAAATGAAGCTGCAAGGGGCATGTTTAGGACCCCTGCCTTGTGAACAAATGGCTCATGGCCGAAAACAGAAGTTTGGTTACATGGAGACAGCTAAGATGTCACGTGTGGTACGAAGTCTGCCCTAGGAGAGTGAGAAAGTGACCTGTGCATAGGAGAACGAGCAAAGGTTTTAAGAAGTAGCGCAGTTGGTGAAGATCTTTTCCCATTCTGTAGGCTGCGGTTTTGTGTTGTTGACCATGTCAAAGAAGCTTCCCAGTTTCAGGAGGTCCCATTTCTTAAGTGTTGTTCTCAGTGTCTGTGCTACTGGGGTGTATTTAGAAAGTGGTCTCCCATGCCAAAGATCTTCACCAAGCCCACATTTCACAGAGGACTGATCTCCAAAATATACAAAGAACTCAAGAAACTTGACATCAAAAGAACAAATAATCCAATAGAAAATGGGGGTACAGACCTAAACAGAGAACTCTCAGCAGATGAGTCTCAAATGGCTGATAGACACGTAAGGAAATGCTCAACCTCCTTAGCCATCATAGAAATGCAAATGAAAACAACCCCGAGATTCCATCTTATACCTGTTAGAATGCCA
Organism: Microtus oregoni; assembly: GCF_018167655.1. NCBI lineage: Eukaryota > Metazoa > Chordata > Mammalia > Rodentia > Cricetidae > Microtus > Microtus oregoni. The sequence goes on from NW_024543086.1 coordinate 13,904,694, forward strand.
AGATCAAAACCACTGATGGCAGCTTATGCTGGAGAGAATGTGGAGTAAGGTGAATGCCCCTCCATTGCTGGTGGGAGTGCAAACTGGTACAGCCCCTTTGGAAAACAACAAGGCAACTTCTCAGAAAATTAGGAAACAATCTACCTCAAGACCCAACAATACTGCGGTTGGGTATATATCCAAAGGATGCTCAGTCATACCACAAGGACATGTGCTCAACTATGTTCATAGCAGCATTATTTGTAATAGCCAGAACCTGGAAACAACCTAGATGTCCCTCAACTTGTGGTACATTTACACAATGGAGTATTACACAGCAGAAAAATTTTGTGGGCAAATGGATGGATCTAGAAAACATCATATTGAATGAGGTAACCCAGACCCAGAAAGGCAAATATAATATGTACTCATTCATAAGTGGCTTTTAGATATAAAGCAAAGAAATACCAGCCTACAGGCTACAACCCCAGAGAATCTAGATAACAAAGAGTTCCTCCCTAGAGAGACATACATAGATCTACATAGAAAGGAGATAAACACATGATCTCCTGAGTAAATTGGGAATGTAGTGGTCACGGAAGAAGGTAAGGGGGAAGGGGGCAGAAGGGAGGGGAGCGGAGAAAAATGTATAGCTCAATAAAAATAATTTGAAAAAAATGAAAACAAAAAACAAAAAAAAACCAAACCAAAACAACAACAAAAAGAGGAAGTAGTGCATTCTGGGTGTTTTCAACTTGCAGCCCTGGGCTTTGTATGTTCCAAGATAGCAATGAACGTGTCCCAGCACATTTGTAAATGACAAAAATGACATCATGATGCCTAGAGGTTGGACAGGACACCCTCAAGTATATACCAGAATTATCAGAATTGGAACAAGCGATAAAATGAAAACATGTCACTAAGTACTCAGGAAGTGACCTGAATCACAGGGGAATAGTAAAAAAAGTAATCATAGGAAGAAAGGTCAGGGCCAAAGAATGAAGATCATTGGGTGTAAAGAGAGGGTTTGGGTTGTCCATGGGCAGTGGAAGAACCATGAAGGTCAGCAATGGTTATGGGTGGGGCTGTCCCATAGGACCAGGTGTCCCTAGGAATGACAGGGCAAGAGAAGGGAGGCTGTAGGAACAGTCGGCATGGAAGGAGAAGGGGAGCCAGGCGATCAGAGAGACCTGGAGGGTGCATTTTGTCAGCAGGCACTCAAATCTGAAATGTGAGTGAGATTTGACTAGCTAGGGGTCTCCGAAGGACTAGGAATGAACTGCTTAAAGGAGGTGCAAGGTCCGTGGAAGAGTGATCACGGGAACATTGTCTATTAGGGGAAAAAAAAATCTGAGAAACCACAAAATGGCCCATCAATAAGAAACTGATTAAATAAACTGAGCTGCAGCCAAAGAGGGGAATGCTCTTTGGTGATTAAAAACGGTGACGTGCGGCTGCACTCACTGGTGTGAAAGGAGCGCAGGATTTATTATTGAGCGAAACAGGCAAGCTATGAAACTGCATTCATTGTGTAATGTCATTTATCAAAACGACATCCTTAAAATATCCCTCGTAGAGACACTTCTAAGGGGACCTTTGAAACGATGCTCACCCACATGTTAGTGGCACCCTTCTCAGGTGACAGGATCCCATGGAACATTGGCTGTTGTATGGGCGAGGAAAGGATCTTTATTTCATTTCCGGGTGGCATGGATTTTTCAGCCATAAGCTTTTAGGAGGTTGAATGTTAGACAAGACAAATTCCTAAAAAGTCAAATAAATAGCTGTTGAGTTCTAGCAAGGCAGCTGCAGCCCGTGTGCTGACCTGCAGTGTCCTCATCTGAAGACCAACCCTGCCCAGGGAGAAGATGAGGAAATTTTAGCTGTGAAGAGGAGAAAGAGAGGAGGCGCGAATGGTCCAGTAACCTTGTTTCCTCTTCCAGGGTCTTCCTGAGAGCGATCAACAAGTTTGCAGAAACTATGAACCAGAAGTTTCTTGAACACACAAACTTTGAGTTCCAGGTGAGTGTGAAGTGTTGGAGATACTCAGGGCCGTCCTGGCAGCATTGGGCTGATAACTCCATCAACATAACACCTGCAAGCACACAGGAGCCTTGTGTCTCTGGAGATGCTGCAGAAGGGAAGTGGGGAGGGGGGAGGCGAAGCTCTGAAGCGTTGGCAGGGACACATATGCAAATAGGACCTCCCACAATAGAGGCTTTTATTTACTCTCCGTCCAGCAGGTACCACCTTTTAAAAATGTAATGTCTTCTTACTGTTTTGTTCATTGGCGCCTAAAAACAGCCAGTCACAGACCCTGAAGTATGATTTACAGTAAAGCTTTCAAGAATATCTCTGTGACTTCCCAATTCCTTTTGGTGAGTGTGTGTGTGCTCAGCCAAGACTCAGGATCTCTGAGACACTCAGGGGGATGATAAGAATGTCCCTGGGGTAAGTGAAGTGATGTCTCTACTTAGACATCACACAAAGAACGCGCTCTTCAAACCCTGATGGGAAAGTCTGTCCTGCTGTGCATGCATGACTGCAGGACCCACCCACACCTCAAGTAACCCCCTCCAGAAAAGTCTCAACCTTAGAGCCTCTGATAGTAGAGACCAAGTGAACGGAAGTCACCTAGCGTAGTAACTCAGGGCTACACTGTTTCCTACCTGCTCGTCTGAGATGCTGTGTTTCCATCACACTGGCCTCTCTAGCTCAGCGGCTCAGGCAAGGATGTCATCCCACCTGAGTGATATGTCTGTAAAATGCCAGCTGCCCTCCCAGCCCAGGAGCATGCTGGGGAAGCTTACCAGTCAGCTGCCCTCAGAATAATTGCTCCTTAAAGAGCCTGCAGTGCCTGGCTCCTCTCTGAGGTTTGTCCAGTGACCCTGAGGCCATGAAGTCACATCTGGGTCTCTCGAGCTTCTTTGTGGCACTTTTGAGGTTATCACTCTTGCTCCTGTGTCCCCATACATGTCTTCTTTCCCCCTTCAGGTAAGATGTGACTACACAAGAATAAGAGCCTTGTGTTCTCAGCCACTCTGTGCTCTGTGCCTGGTGCACACTGTGTCCCCTGGGGGAGGTGACACCTGGCTTGAGACCCTGCTGGGAAGATGGGTTGAGCCTTTGCCGGGCTGAAGGGATAAAGGTCCTCTTTGAACAAGGTTCTTGCTCTCTCTCCCATGACCTTGCATTCAGATCAGGGACCTGAAGTGACTGATGTTCGTAAGAACAACAGCTGCCCTTTCCCCATATTTTATATGGCAGGTCATAAGAAATCGTGCTAGGGCCATCCAGCTGCCCTGCAAGCTTTAAACTTCTGCCAGCTAGCTTCTTCTCTAAAGTTGCAGGAGTGAGACCCCAAAGCCATACACAGAGAGCTTGAAGTCAATGCAGTGATGTGTTTGAGACTAAAACCTGCAGAGGCTGATGTAGGCTGCCATGTGGAACCATGGTCACACTCTAGATTGAGGGTGTCACAACAGTCTTGGGTGAGGGTTTCTCTCCAGATGATATATCTTTCACAGGGCAATGAAACACATCACTCTGGCTGTTTAAGATCAAGAGAATGGTTTCCTTTTCCTGAAAATGTAGCACGGATGCCCACAGGCTCCACTTACAAGCCTGTTCAGAGAAGTGGATATTGCCATTGTGTTTGGAGGGACAACATACCCAGGGGCCAGAGAGGCAGTATGTGACCATAAAAAGCCAGCTGCTTTGTCATTTTCCCCTGGTGTCAGCAATCCCAGCCTCAGGACCTGCCGGTCTGACTGCCACTCTCCTCCTTGGTCTTAGAGAGGTACTTACCCACGACAGGATGAGTTCCAGTCTTCTGTGCCATTCTTTTAGGTTTCGTACAACTTTCCTGAAAGAAAAATTATATATGAAAGAGCCCTAGGAAACGGACATCCCATGTGTGCAAAGGTTAGACTTACGAATCGTGTGGTTTTAGGTAAAGTACTACACAGCTCTGTGCCTTGGATTCTTTAATGCTAAATGAAGATGCCATTAATGGCTATCTCTTCGAACAGTTCTAGGTGAATTGATTCATGTAACACACTTAGAATGGTCCCGGCAACATAAGAGCCATTTAACGAATGTTATCTTGTTAGCATCATTTTGATGACGGTGATGATGATGGTGGTGGTGGTGATGATGACAGTGATGATGATGATGATCGTGATGGCGATGGTGGGGCCGGCAGTAGTGGTAGCAGTGGTGGCGGTGCTGATCAGCAGTGACCTTAAAAGCATCAGGGCTAGGAACTCAGGTCAGTTCTTGACAGGCAAGCCAACAGGGAAGCTGCTTTTTGAACACACAACATGGCTCGAGGCTGTCACACCCACAGGATTCTGTAAACGGTGAAAAGGAGCTGGGAACACAGAATCAAATAATTCTTTTTAATGAGGTTTCCACAGATATTTAGCGAAAAGTATCCCCCAAACTGGGTCATTTTTCAGTCTCCTCTTTTTCTTTATCCCGCCCCCATCTTTTCCTCCCCCTTGTAAGACTGGATTTGTTTTCTGCACCCTGCCTGGAACACCCAGACTCCTTCTTGTGGGTTCATGTATTATGCATGTGATACCAGCAGGAACCGCCTCTGTGCAGAGCAGAGGCCAGGGAAAGGAGAATAGCCCCAACCTCTCCTCTGAGTGGTGGTTTTGTAATTCAAAGGGCAAAAAGCCAATAGTTCCATGGGTGCCACTCCGAAGGCACCAAGGCCTGGGCATTTAAGAAATGATGGTTTCTGCTGGGAGCTAAGATCAATGGTGCCCTCTGGATGCTGGGACTTGCTTCTCATTGCTGTCTTCAAGGTCACAGAGATCAAAAGAAGATATGGATTAACCTTGCAGGGCCTGTGCTGAGGGTCCAGGCTACTTCATCATGAAGTTCTGCAACTCCCCTACTAAGCAGAGACTCAAAAGGAAATCAGTGCCAAGGGACATTATTCATTCCTTTGTTTATTGCCATACTATGAACATGGCATCAATGTACATGTCCATCAACAGAGCAAGGCATAAAGGAAATGTCCTATGCACAGTGGAATACTGTTCAGGCATAGAAAATAAATCCTGTCTTTTGTCTTAGCTTAAATAGATGCTAAGAACATTGTGCTAAGTGAAACAAGCCACATGCAGAAAGACACACACTTGGTGAGTTTGTTCATTTGTAGAGTCTATGAGAGTCAATTTTGTGAAAGTAACTATGTATATCTTAAAGTACCTAGACTAGAGACATTTACCACAAAGAATCAATGAATGTTTGGGTAGTGGATATACAGTGGTATACTTGTATCTAAACTTCCCATTGGAACCTGTGGGTTTGTACCACGATCATGTGGTAATTCAACGCTTTTTAAAGCAACAGAGTTCAGGAGTGAGATCTACTTGGCTCTCAATGCTATATTCACCAGTAGGATGGAGCAATTTTCTTCCTTGTAGCCCTCAGTTTTTTGATGTCTAAATGAGGAGAAAAACACAAATTTTGTCATTTCTGAGAGGGATTTGACTTTTATTATTTTTAAATTGTGTATATGTATGTGTGGTACTCACAGAGAGACCAGAAGAGGGTACCAGATCTTCGTGAGTCAGTTGTACATTGCTGTATAGATACTGCAAACTGAACCCAGATCCTCCACTAGAGCAGCCAGGGCCCTTAACCACTGAGCCATCTCTCCAGCTCTTCAGAGGGGTTGATAAGAATACATAGAAAATTTTTTTGTGGCCATTCACTGTGAACTCATTTCACAAATACTGCTGTGATACATGCTGGGTCAGGCATACAGCTAAACATCCTATATATCAAGGTGATCCAAGTAAATGAAGTCTTTGTCTCTATGACCTTTACATTCAGTAGTGAAGATTGAAAGTAAAGTCTTTGGTTTAGAATATGTCATGAACACTGTGCACAGAGTGTAATGAGGATGGATGCCAGCAGATTTGCTTTAGTGTACATTACTGGGAAGGCTGATGTAGGAATTGATATCTAAACCTATATTGCTAGAGTCCATGGGAGTTTTCTGGGCAGGATTTCCTCATTTAGTCCTTATAACTACACCCTTTGGGGCCCATTATCCTCATTTTCCAGGTGAAGGAACCTGAAGGAATGGAGTCTCAAACAGGTAGGGTAGCATGCTCCTGACAGTGGAAATGGTAATTAGATCGTAGCCATGGAAAACATCCAGGCAGTAGCCACAAAAACAAACAGTAAAAAGGGCTACTTGTCTCTGTCCTGAGGCTCTGTGATTCTAGTCCTAGGAATGCAGACCACACAGAGAGATTCTCAGCAGAAAGAGGCTCCAGTGAGGGGGGTTAGTGCAGCGCTAGGGCTGGAGGAAGAGAAGTGGGGCCAAGGTCATGTCTATGTGTAAGGGAAGGGTTGAAGGTGAAGAAGAAACCTTACAGCAAGAATACTATGAGGCACGGAAAGACAGTGAAGCAGATCCCTGTCAGTACTGGAGAATCACAATATGGACAGGTAAAGAGAAAAAGCAGAGAACACTATGCCTGTTTGTGAAGGATGCCCACCTGTGTATTTATTGAGACATGAAAGTTCTCTGAGAAGATACCAAGACATTACTTCCTTTTTCCATTAGGCTATGCTTCAAGACAGGATAGAAAAATGATGTTTTGTTATTGAAACATTTGCTCTTTGCACTTTAAAAAAGCCATATGTATGTTAATTTTATGACTTTTTTTGGTTAATTAAAAATAACTAAATTCTCCTTGTGTCCACTAGTGATAGAGCTGTGTGTGGTCACGTGACATATCTGGTTCTTAGGGTTTCTTGCTTTGACATTAAGCTGTGTACTCATGGAAAATGGGACCCCCAGCCTGATTTTCTCTGAAATTAGACCTCTAGGCTTGTGGAAGGTATGACTTTGAACAGTCATGACCATGGCAGTGATGGTTGTTTGCAGCCTGTGATGGGCCTGCTTGAATCGGAAGGTAACCGATTCCATGGCAGGGCAGTCTCTCTTGCTGCTGGGTCTGTCCTTTTGCTACACAGCATACAAAGACTTAGCAAGCCAGGCATCTTAATACACTTCCCCTTGAGCATCCAAGTTGCTAGGCTCTGCTTTGGTACAAAAGGATCCACTTGGATAATGTAAAGGAAACAACAATGAGACCGACAGATTCTTGCATGCTCTCACTGTGGTTCACGCCCGGTAGACACACCATCTCACGCTGCCTTCACTGTAGCCCCCTGCAGTGACTACCGGATCACCCCAGCTTTGCAGATGAGTTTGCCGAGGCTCGATACACCCAATCTGGACGTTCATCTTCCCCGTCTGTGGCCCACATCAGTATTGTCATCCCCATGCTCATCCTTCTGAGTACTTTCCATATGGATGTATTGAGTGTTTGTTCTGCTCTGGCTCACCGCCAGCTGGGGGAACGGATTCCACCAGTCTCCTTCCCAGTCAGCAGCAGATCATACGCCTGGAAAACTTACAGCAGCTGAAAACATACAAGCTGGTAGAAAGGGAATCACCCTCACCGAGTGTTTTTTGGTACCCATGTCTCTAGGCTTCACTCCCTCCCCCACTGAAGGTGTGATGCTCCTGATGGTCCCGGAACCAGGCTTCAAGATCATTGAACAGAGAGGAAAGCAAATGCAGAGCACTTTAAGTCAGAATGGATTACAGGCTGGCTCCTAAGAGCTGTCAGGCTGATCAGGGAGGGTGCTATCGCAGGAAGCTCTGATTTCCCGAGTAGTCTTAACTCTCACACACCTATAATTTCAGGGCAGGAACCAGCTCATCAGTTGGGGTGAGTTATTTGTCTTTCAAAAACCAAATCAACAAAAAGCACCACCGCCACAAGAACCCAGCTCTAAAATTCTCCTCCGGCAAACCCATTGTCAGAGAGGGGAAAGGCATGGCCAGCGCCTGGAGAAAGCCATTCATTGTCCTTGCTTTGGCCAGAATGTTAATTTCAGAGTCTGTGCCAGTTAGGAAATTGCAGAGCACACAATTAAACTGGCCTCGCCTCTGTCGTCTGCCATCTTCATAAATTATTCACGTCACACCGTATTTAATATGCTTCCCCTCTTTCAGGCCCTCTCCATAGCGGTTCTCCTCTTTCTTTCACAGCTGTGGAACAACTATTTTCATCTGGCAGTGGCTTTTATCACCCAGGACTCTCTGCAGCTGGAGCAGTTCACGCACGCTAAGTACAACAAAATCCTGAATAAGTAGGTTGCATTCTTGGATCTCCTGAGGGGGGGCAGGGCGTCATGAAATGCACTGGAATGGGGTTTGAAGCCGGTATTTTTTGCTTCTTCCAGGTACGGGGACATGAGACGGCTCATTGGCTTCTCCATCCGTGATATGTGGTATAAGCTTGGTGAGTAGGCGCGCCTGTACTGGAAAGATGCATCTGCCTGCTTCCAGTGCCTTCCTGAAGACCAACCCCCACCCTGTCCTTCCCCGTGAATCTGCTTCTGTGTGATGTTCCTGAAGACCTATGGAGTCAAACAGGAATTTGTAGGAGGGAGGAGAAGGCAGGGCTGCTGTGGGAGTGGTCCACGTAAGTCACGGGAATGCTTGTTGCTGATTGGAGGTCACTGTTCTACATCCTGCTTCTTGTGTGATGTGGCCCCTGAATACATTTGGACCTCACAGGGTGGGAGAATGGATCCTCCCAGGAATGACTCCGGAAGCTGCCCGTGGTCACAGTGACTGAAGGACTGGCTTGTGGTTCATGGTGAAGGGAGAGATGAGAGGGAGGGACCGTTGCTGACATTCTGAGTGAGGCATGGACTAAAGAGATCCTATAGAAACTTCATAGCACATCCCTTTAGGGCCACCTCCTTTCTTTTACTGATCTGGAAACTCAAAGTGGGAAGTTGCTTTCTTGAGCTCGGACAACCAGAAGTCTCAGAGTGGAGTTTTCATTCCGTAAGCACAGTGGCCATTAATCTTGCTTATGGATTGAATACTGCATGAAAGATAGATGGATAAGTCAGTGAAGAGTGAGCAAGTCCATCTCTGACATTTGGTTTTCTCTTTGACTCTTGTGTACAATTCAGTTTTTCTGCCCTGGGCTTAGTTATTGGCCCTCAGCAGTAGAGACATTGATAAGGGGATTTGCCTCTTGGCTTTAACCTCTATGACCATCCTGGACTTTGTTTCCCACTTCCCCAGAACTCTTCATGTGTTCTGGCCCCCATCAGATGCTCTGGGTAACTTTTAGAGTAAGATCTATTTTCTGCTAGGAGGGGGCATATAGTACAGTAGGTAGAATACCAGTATGGTTTCTGAGGATGTTGGTGACATCAGACCCCAGCTAAGACCACACACTTAATGATAGGGAAGTCACGAGTTGGCTCATAGAGTCTAAAGCAGAGCAAAGGACCTAGGCCCAGAACAGACTGCTGCAGGTCTGCTTGGGGCCTTGCCAAGTCATGTACAAGCTACCATCGAGCAAGAGAATTTAACACCCCTTGGCCTAAGTAAAGGAATTAACACTGGCTCACAAAGTTCTTGTAAAAGTCTTAAGAGAAAGACTGCAATGAATATAGCTGTGGAGGTCTGCACACATACATCAAAATTTTTATTCCTATTCTTATTCTGGTCCAATAAGATGGAACCCAATTGGGCTATGCTGACCCCTTTGTCACCAAATCTCAGTCCAGTATATACCATAAGACTCAAAGAATGGGGTTCAGACAGCATTCTGAAAGAGTGAAGTAGGGAGAGCCCTGTAACCCATAGAGATTCTACAGGGCAGGTACTGCCAACATTCGGATTAGGATAACCTTTGACTGTAGGGGCCATCCTTGGGTATTGGATCTGAGCTCTATCGTCTAAGCTGCTAGTGGCACTGTCCCCAGTTGTGGCTATCAAAACCTCTTCAGATATTATGATGTTCCCCTAGGGGATATTTTCTTATCATGTCCTATGTCTGGCAACTTTGGATAAGGACAGGGCTATCAGAAATACTTTGTCTAACTTCTCATTTGTGTTAGCTAGCTTTTTGTAACTAGGATCAGAATAGCCAAGACCATTCCTTCATTTGCCTTGTGGTTTCAGAGGCTTCAGCCCACCCACCCTTGGCTCTGTGAATTCAGAGCTTGTGATGAACCTCACGGCAGCTCAGGGGTGTGCAATAGAGGCTCCTCGGATCATGGTGGAAAGGAAATGAGTTGGGGGTGGCAAAACACAGTCCCATCCCTACCCTACCCTACAATGACACACAGCCACAGACCTACTTCTTGCTGCCAGGCCCTGCCCCTTAAAGTTTAATTCTCCTCCAGGAAATACTCAACATTAGCTAGAAGCCAAGCCTTAGCCCATGTGGAACATTGTGTGTTCCAAACCTAACACCATTGCTTTGCAGTAGAAAAAGGAAAGAAAAAAAAAAAAAAAAAACAGAAGGCAATGTAAGTGCAGACACGTGTGAGGGGAAGCAAGGGCCAGGAGCAAAGTATTGCTAACTGACTTCAGCAGACAGCAGCCACCAGAGGCTGCAGCTCTCCAGCCCCTTGCTATCTGGCTAGAAAGCAAGCTCATCACTACCACATCTTCCGACTTTTTTTTTTTTTCAAAAGAAGCCAAAAACCTGGTTCTTTCAAGGCATTTCCCAGTGTGTGAATATCAATGATGACTAATTGAATGTTTTCAAAATATTGCATGCTCCCAGCGAGAGAATGGCTTCCCGCTTTGCATACTGTATTCCTACCAACAGAGACTAGCTGAAGCTGCGGTGGGCCTCTGCTCCCAGCTCCCCACCCCAGGCTCTGTCAGAATCACAGAACAAGGAGCTCTGCTCTGTTGGTTGCAAGAGGCTCCACACAGCCTGCTTCTCCTCTGAACATCCTTCACTGCACCCTTTTCCACCCAGAAGATTTTATTTAGATATAGATTATGTTTTGGCAGGGAGTCTTGTACTTCCAATTATGCTGATGAATGAAAAGCTGTTACCAAATATTCCACCTGCTTAGAATCACAGAACACCAAAGCTGGAAAGGGCCCTTTAGAGATCATATTGTCCAGCATTTTTCAAACATTTATTTTTAGCTGAGAACCAATAAAAAGAAGACTCCATGCTCAATAAGTAAATGGGATAGGAAGCAGAAATATTGTAATTAAAGTGAGCAGGGGATGCAAGTCCTGTTATAGATGGCTGACTCCCAGTGCCAACCCCTGAGGACAGCTGGGTAAGGGGTTTTATATGAGCTGACCCTTGGTTTTACCAGTGAGGAAACTGAGGCTCAGAGAGGAGAAAGGGCTCATACATAATCACTTAGTGGACTAGAGGTAGGAACCAAACAAACATGCTGGCAGGAGAGCTTGCTCAGACACATCACAGATTTCTTTGCTACTCAAAATGCCTGAAGAATGAATTAGCACAATTAAAAGACCTATCTAGGGGTCACAGGGAAAAAGCCATGGATTGCGACTGCCCTCTGTGATGGTATTTGCTGGGGGTGGCAAGGAGTTTCTGAAGAGCAATTGTGAGAACAGAGAGGCCCAGGCCACTCTATATGAAGAGGACTAGAGGTGGCCTCTGGCACTGTCATCTAAATGCTGTATTCCCACACCACGCTGCTAAAGATCTGATCGTGGAGAGCAGCACTGCAGCACTGTGTTGGTCTTCCCTAAATGGCCCCTTGTTCAGACAAATGATGGTTACTGCAGGAAACAGAAATCAAAGGAAACTGTGCCTAAAGAAACACCCTTCACCTCTTGGCCAGACTTCTGAGGAAGAAGAAAGCACATCATTCTGAAGGGGTCTTCCTGGTGTATGTGGGTAGGTGTGTGAGCACACCCACACACACACACCCCAGGCTTCCATTCACTAGTGACATGGCTACCCTCTTTTTCCTTGTCTCTTTCAGGAATAAGAACAGAAATCCGAGGCAGGGAGGATGAGTGGCTGCCTCGTTGACATCCTCCCCTGTTGCTCCATGGGATTCTGGGGTTAGCGCACTAATGAGATTAGCTTGATAATCCTCACCAGGGCCAACCTCTGAGTTCATTAGGGACCGATGTGGTGAGACCACTACACAGCTAATGACGGGCTTGAAAGAGCAGCCCATGGAATAGCTGAGCTCTCAGTAGTAGCTTTTGCTGAGGGCGCATGCAGTAGCTCTTCTTTTCCTAGCTGACTGGATCATGATAATGGTTTTGTTTCTGTTTTTAGAATTGAAATTTGTTCAGCTAACAATGTCTCGGAGTAGATGGTGGTCGTGTGACCCGGATCTGTCCCACAAAGAAAAAAAAAACCAGCAGAAACATGTTTGTGTGTATTTAGCAAAGTATTTCTTCAGAGAGAAATGGGGGCGGAGGAAATGGGAAGAGGGGAGAAAGGACTCAAAGAGAGCAGCACAGCATTATTTTGCTCTTCTTCTTTCTGGAGAATGACATGATGGCTGGAGAGGCCGCAATCGTGTTGACGCCTTGAGGACACAGTCACATGCTGAGGATGGAGGTGACACTTTGTTCTGTCTTCTTAGATTCCCTGCTCTGAACTGACTGTCTTCTGAGATTTTGTTAAGGAAGAAAATGAGAGCTTTAGGGTTAGCCTTGGTAGCCAGATTTTCATGATACCTCTAACAAATAGATCAGCTCATTTGATCTCATAGGTCATGTAGCTCTGGCAGGTCAGCTGAAGCAGAAGGACACACCCAAGGTCAGCAAGCAACGGTTCCTTGAGCTGTCCTTAGAAGAATTCGTCTCTGTACCCCAAGCCTCATGTTCTCATGAGTAATTTTTCCAAAGAGTTTACATTTTCAAATGACAGAAATAGCCCACTGTTTTCCAGAGAATACTGACAATAAGTAAATCATAGTGCATGTTAGTATTTGAAATTGTGTTTTAATGCCAGCAGCAATCAAGAGACTCAGCATCAGTATCTTCTTCTTATTAGGAAAGTCTGTAGCAGCCATGTGATTACAGAGAACTAATTGCAAGGCTCATCTCAGACTTGAAGGTTATTTAACAGTCATTCTTCTGGGAAGAGTATAGGCATGTGTGTGTTCACGCTTGCATGTGTGTTGACTTGAGAAAGGAGGCATGTCATGAGAGTTTTTGGCGAGGAAGATACTTAGTGTTAGGAGCGCAGCCATTTAAGGGTTTGTGCCTTTTGTGTTTTAGGGTCCTGGACCAATGCCAATGGTATAGGTTTCTAACACTGGATTTCTGCTGAGCATGGGGTAATGCCCATTTTGCTAAAATGACTTTGCATTTAACCTTCCCACTTTCCCTTGGTTTAATGTCAGGCTGATGTGTTAACTGTCATCATGGGAAAAAAAGACAGTAGCTTCCTGACCACATGTGTGGGACGACCACACCTGGCAAGCCCAGGAGCACAGCTGGGCTGTTTCTTTTTATACACTTTCTTCATAACCAAGTGGACTGATAGCGGGAGGGTTGAGGGGAAATAGGGCGTGACTCATATCCTATAAGGAAGAACCTTCTGTTTAGGTGGGGGCATTTAGAATATTGCTGTTTAAGGTGAAGCAATAGAGTTACAGAGACCATGGTGGAAATGTCTCCTAAAGCAGGGCAGAGAGTGAGTGGCCCACCTCAGGGCTGAAGTAAAGATGCAACAAGGCAAGAGTTCCAGGAAGGTAGCCTAAGCAAACAGGCTGCTTGGAGTGGGATAGCAAGCTGCCCAGAAGAAATACGGAGTGGGGTTAGAGGAAACATCCATCCACACATCCATACACTTAATAGCAAACACTGAGCACCTGGTGGACCATGGTACTTTAAATGGCAAAGGGTGCAACTATTGTGATCAAAGTAGGGACTCTTGTGGTGAGGGTGTCTTGGGTTATCCAGATGGGCTTATGCAATTATAAGGTCCTTGCATATGAAGAGAGAGGCAGAAAAATGAGAACTAGAGAAGTCTGAGGAAGGCCCAATAAGGGTTAAGGTGAGAGGTCATAAACCAAGGGATAGAAGGAGACTCTAAACCTGACGGGGAAAGGAAACACATTCTCTCTTGGACTTCTGACCTCGGTCATGTGTGTTCTTCCTTGGTGTTTTAGTACAATAAAACCCATTTTAGACTTCCGTTCTCCAGGAGTACGAGAAATGTGTTTGAAGTCATCAGTGAGTTGTGACTAACCACATCAATAACAAGAATCCAGTACAAGCACCTACTAAAGGTCATGTGACTGAGATTAAAACTGAATACAGACGAACAACACAGGCCTGGCCTCATTGAGTGGGTGGTACCACTGAGAAGTTGAATATTGGTTGCAATTCTTTGATTCATGTCTGTAAAGATGAAATAGCTGTAGAGTAAAGCCTTGAGGCACACAGAGAGCCTATGAGGATCACACAGAGTGAGTGTCATGGACCACTCCAACAAAAAGGAGCCAAAAGCTCTTCTTTCTATTGACCTGTCCTGTTGGGGTAGAACGTGAGCTGTAAGTCTTATTTTAAATAGAGTAGTACCTACACTATCAGACTATTCAAAAAGCCTGGACATGGCACTGCCTATAATGCCAACATTTGGGAGCTGCAGACAGGACGATCAAGAGTTTGATTTAATCTTCAGTTATATAGGCCAACATGGGCTGTAGGAGACCCTGTCCTAAAAGACAAAGGAAGGGTAAGAGAAAGAGAGAATTAAAAGGAACAATGAATTAATTTTAACTACACAAATGTACTTTATGATAGGGATTACATTCTAATAAACTCAGCATAAGCTATTGTAATAAGATATGTAAGTCGGAAATATATCACAAATCCTCACCCAGCTGAGTAATCCAGCACCCTGGAGTTTTGGCGACCTTTGCTCCCAATGGTGAAGCTTCCTGGAGTACAGCTTTCTGTATCTGCCTGACATCAAGAGTGAGGACTAAATTGCATATCACTAGCCTGGACAAAAAGGATCTAAATTCAAAATCCAAGATGCAGAGCTGGAGATGTAGCTCAGAGGTAGAATGCTTGCCTGGCATCCACAAGGCGCCAGGTTCAAGTCCAGCAATGAAAAAAAATTCAAGACAATTTCTATAAAATATACTTTGCTTTAGTAGTAGCTTTGAAGTTGAATACTTAATCTCATAAACCAGGAATGGTCTCTATTTTATTTAACTTCATATTTCAAAGTTGTGTGACTTTTAAGAGATGATCGGCATAAAACATCTTCAAGGTTTTAAAATATTTTATTCTTGGGTAGATTTTTAGTATGCTCAGACTACATTGACCCCTGGATAGTCATACCTCAATTGTTCAAAAGACAAATGGCTCACAGCATCTACAACGAGCCTTAGCATCCTAAAGAATGCCTAGGGGTTTATTCTCATGAGCATGTGTGGGATTGGACTCAGAGAGGGGAGTGAGGCTGAGGCCATTTGTGAAGCCCAAGGGAGAAGAAGCAGGATATACTGGAGAAGCCAAGGACAGGGTAAGGAGGGAAGGCAGGTGCAAGGCATGAATAGGGCACAAAGGGGTCTCCAGCCAATGGCTTGTAGAGTGCAATGCCTTCTACCCGTCTGTGAAGGTGGACCAGGCAGCATCCAATGGGCCCGAGAGCAGTGTGGAGGACCATGAGTATCAAAGCAGTAAAAGAAAATCCATCTGCATCCTGTCCCTCGTTAATTCTTTACAATAGGAGTGAATTAAAGTATAAAACAAAAAGCTGAGTAGTCTGTAAGTTCCCATTAAAAGGCCCAGTGGTTTTCACATGGAATGTTATTTTGTTTTAGTTCTCCTCTTTCTAGAACCTGATACAGAGCTGAGCCCAAAGGATCACCCCCACCCCCACCCACTGTGCCACCATCTTTATTTAGCATTAAGGCTACTAAGTTCCCTCAGGTCCCGTATATTGAAAAGCCCCATGTTTCTGTGTTTCTATTCACTGTTTAACCTTCTACCATGTGTCATGTGTTTCTAGAGGTCCAGGGAGGTTGAGTGATGAGAGCTGACCATGGGAGGCAGTGTCAGAGACTCCATAGGCCGGAGGGAAGCAGGGCCAGGCACCTCCCAGAGCTGCCGGGATAGTTTTCCAGGCTGAAGCTGAAAGGCTAGCCAGCTATCCTCACTCTTCTCCCTGAGAACACAGTGATGTTTTCTTGATTTGGAAATGCCCAGGAGGTCTACCAGACTCTGAAACCCAAGATGTCATAACTTGCCCTTGTTGTTGTACATGTCAGGGTCTGTGGTAACATGTAGTGAGCCACATAGTCTGCCCCTTCTGTCCTGCAGTAGCCTCATGGGATCTGCAACCTTTTCAGCTCCCTTCTAAAATTCCCAAAGATTTCCTGTCTTCCTTTCCTTGCCCATGATCTCAGATCCTCTGTGTTCAGTTGTCAGTCTTCCCTGAAGGAATGACAGGCAAGTGCCATTGAGTTGATGAGCAACTCAGGTGGGAACACACAGGGCCCCTTTACATACACACAGGTAAGCTTTCCCTGAACTCCCGGAACTCGATCCTCCCAGCACCCAGCCCTGCCACACCTGGAGTTAACCTGCTGGCTCCCCGGCATTTTAAATGCCGTTTCTAATTGCTATCTCTCCCCGGTAGTATCCAGCATCTAATATATATATATACCAGACCAATCCCTCTATTTCTTCCTCCCATATAGCAGCAGGTGTGTTTCTTGAACGAGAATTCTTTTCTTCCAAATGAGTTTCTCTTCAGTTAGTTACAAATGTGTTATCTCTGTGAGCTTGTGTGCCTATGTACATAAAGATATACAAATCCATGCTCTCCTTTGACTATTTAGACAAGAATTCTAATGTGCTGATTTTTTTTTGTATAAAGGAATAATATTTCTTTGGGGGACAAAGTGCCTTTGTAATCACGGTGTATTTAAAGATCAGCATCTCTCTTCTCTTCTTTCCCCATTCTCCCAAATACCTCAACAGACTACAGAGAAAACCGGTCAAAAATATCAAAATATATTCCCAGTCTACAGCATCTCCATCCTTCATTTACAAGCATTTTAAAGATATCCCTATCGCTCCAGCACCCTCTGTTATTCTACAGGCCTTCGTTGCATAAGCAGCCATTCCCACCCTGCCGTTGCTTATCTGACAGCTCCAATTTACCTTCTGCCTAATATTGCACTCGACTTTGAATTTTAAAACCCTCCTGTTGTTTGAAAAGGATCTTGAAGGACAAAGTCAGAAGCCTGTGTTAGCAACTACTACAAACCAGGAGGAAGAAGTAAGAGTATTTTGCTTTTGTCTGTTTGGGCTAAAGTAAGGAACTGAGGTTCGAGTTTAATCCAAATGCCTTCAGAGATAGAGCTGATTGCCCAGAAACACATTTCTGTGCCGTTCAACTCTGCCTGACTTCCTCATTTACTTCCCATAACTGCAGGTTTCTTCGGACGATGCCTTTTCCCCTGGATTTGGGGAAATCCTCCAACATGACAGTTAAGGCTGAATGAGAATTGATTTTCAATGACCTTTCCTCTCAGTTCCTTTTCCCACTTTAATCGAAAGAAGCCGTGCCAGGCTGCACACGGTGCCGCCTGAGTTTCTATATCCTCAGGAGCCCTTTGTCCTGTGTCCTTCCTCACAGTGGAGGAAACCAGGCAGGCTCCTGCACTATAGAGTGCAAGGGGAAAGAGGGGCCACTACCGATGGCATAGGCATGGTGTCAGCTTCTAGGGGGCCACCGCTGGGATTTCTCTACCGTCCCTCCCTGAAGACTCGGCAGTTCCTAGGTGCTAATCTTCCTTCTTCACCTCTGGGATGGCATCACGTTCTGGGGCACTTACTGAACTCTGCTCAACAGGCTGCCTTCTGTGGTTCTTTCTGAGAAAGCAGCATGGTGACAACAGTTAATGCTCTGTGACATATGTCATGTGACATGCATTGACCTGGCAGCTCACTGAATAATGGCTCTTTTGTAAGGGGGGAGAATATGAATATAAGTGTGCATACATGGTATGGAATACATGTGCAGGCCCAAGGACTACTTTAGGTACTACTTTAGTTGGTCCCCTGTTGAAATATGAGTGGCAGGGCTGCGTCCCTAGCACCCCGGCCACCTACATGGCTAGCTTAGCTTATGCCCCGAAATAATTACACAGAAACTGTATTCTTTTAAACACTGCTTGGCCCATTTCTATCTAGCCTCTTCTCGGCTAACTCTCGCACCTGGACTAGCCCATTTCTTATAATCTGTGTAGCCCATGAGCTGGCTTACCAGGAATGATCTTAACCTGTGTCTGCGTGGAGTGGGAGAATCATGGCGACTCACTGACTCAGCTTCTTTCTCCCAGCATTCTGTTCTTTTTACTCCTCCCACCTATGTTTTAACCTATGAGGGCCAAGCAGTTTCTTTATTTTTTTTTTTAACCAATGACCTTCCTCCATCAGTCCCCAACCTCCGCCATGTTTGAGATGGGATCTCCTTGTCATGCTTCTATTGCTTATACCAGACTGGCTCGTCTGCCAGCTTCTGGGATTCTCCTGTTTTGTCTTCCCATCCCCTCATAGTATCGCTGAGCTCATACACTTGTGCTACATGTCCATTTTATTATTATTAATTTTGAATATACCACTCCCAGTACCCCCTTACTTCCCCCCACCTTCCCCTACCCCCAAACATTGCTCCACAGAGAGGGTAAGGCCTCCCTTAGGAAGTCAACGAAGTTTGTCCCATCATCTTGTTGAGGCAGGACCAAGCCCCGCCTGCCACTGTGCCTAGCCTGAGCAAGGTATCTCTCCACAGAGAATGAGCTCCGCAAAGTCAGTTCATGATGTAATTAGGGTTAGATCCTCGTCCCACTGCCAGCGGCCCCACATACTACTCAAGCCCCACCATTGTCACCTGCATTCAGGGGGCCTGGTTCAGTCCTATGCATGCTCCCCAATTGTCAGTCTGGAGTAAGTCAGTGAGCTCCCACACAGAAACGTATGGGGATACATGTCTGACTTTTACATGGGTTCTGGGGATTCAAACTCGGGTCCTCATGCTTGTGCGGTAAGCCCTTTTACCCACTGAGCCATCTCCCCAGCCCATGACTCATTATTTTTAAAAATGACTTTATGACATGAATACTATTGTTAGCTTAAGCTGTAGGTAAGGACATTGAGTCTCCAAGCAGTGAGACACACTTGCTCAACACGGCACATCTAGTTGATACAATTCCATTTACAATTTGGGGAAGCCAGGCTCCGGAACTGGTGCCCTTAGGCATTTCATCTGTCGTGGGGTGCTGAATCTGCCTGGTCCTGTGCCAAGTGCACACAGACATGATCTCACAAGCTGAGTCTGCTCAGCCTCTGGTGAGACACATGTCCATGTCAAATAGCTAATGGCTGAGGAGCCAGGCAAAGCGTTTTCTTCAGTGGATAGATGCTGCCTGGGTTTCGAATCTGCTCTCCATTCAGGCCTACCAAGATGATGAGAACAGGAACAGGTTTCTGCCCTCGTGGCGTCCAGTACGGGAAGCAGGTGTCAATCAAATGAGTTTATAAGTAAGGATGTTTCCCAGTTGGGTGAAAGGTTGGGGGTGGGCAGAGTAGGTATCAGTCTAGCTGGGGTGGAGGGTGAAAAGCAGGGGTGCGTGCCTGTATTCCTGTGTTGGAGCTAAGACGGGAGCCACCCAGGGGAAATGGGATGAAGGAGAAGAGCAGAAAGCAGCAGGGAAAGCATTCTCAAGGAAGGCCTTGGAGCTACAGAAGCCAGGCAAACACGTGGCACTGGAGCCAAGCTAGCGTGGCTGAACTGCAGACCAAAAGGGCATGGCCTGCAATGAGGCAGAAGGCATCAGAGGTCCATCTGCCTGAAAGTGCTATTTTAAATCCCCCTAACCAAGCTATTCTACAGCTTCTTAGGAGAGACGTGTTAGAAACATTTTATCTAGACCTCAGAAGCACGGCTTACGATGCAGACAGATTTAATTCCAAACATGCTTGCACACCCACCGCCCTCGCTTCTCTTCAGTTAGGGCTGTGTGTTGCAGAGGCGTGATGCAGGTGGAAGCCCTTGCAAACATTGATGCACTTAAACATGCCGTTGCTCTCAGCCTTCCCAAACACTGAAGCACTTACCTGTGTCCTCACTATCAACCTTCATACGCTATTGGCCTTCACAAAGGGGGCTCGTTTGGGATGATGCATGTTCCTCTCTTGGCAAGCCATCCTATACATAATGTTCAAAGCTGCCTGTCTCCTGGTAAACAGCTACAGAAGAGTTAACTCCTGTTTTGACTTTCCTCCTCCTTTCTTCCTTTCCCCGGCTTCCGGGAACAGGACCTGTCTGTCCATCATGGAATTGTTTCATGTGCCCCTGTCCCTCTTCTTTTGCAGGCCAGAACAAAATCTGCTTCATCCCTGGCATGGTGGGACCTATATTAGAGATGACACTTATCCCTGAGGCTGAGCTCAGGAAAGCCACCATCCCAATCTTCTTCGACATGATGCTGTGTGAATATCAAAGGACTGGGGCTTTCAAAAAGGTAAAAAAGAAAAAGAAATAAAAGCTGGAAATTCACGCCAGAATCCCTAACTCTCGGCCCATTTTTCCCATAATGATACCCTCGTTCCATCTGCCTGTACATCATTCGGAGGCTTCAGTAGGACAGGGACATTATTCGTGTGCCCAGAATGAGCTGGCAAATCACATTTGGTCAATTCTCTCACAGTTTCTGCCTGAGGCCAAGATGGAAACGCACTCTTTTGCTCTGTTCTTGTTCCATCCCATTCTCAAGATGCGGGAATCTTACTTCCGGACCCAGCGACTACCTAAATGTGCGTCTTAGGTACCACTCCCGCCATATCATGCTTGCTTCCAACCTTGTCTGGCACTTCATTTTCCTGAATGACTTTGAAAATCTGTATTATCTAGAGGAAAAAAAAATCCTATTAGCCAAGTGTCACACTCAGCCTGCACTTCAGAGTGGACAGCAAATGGAGTTAGAGGCCTGTCACTCAAGAGGCATCAGTGTGTGTATCGGGTCCTCAAGGTTTTCTTCAGCATGTCAGCCAGAACTCACATAAAATGTAAGAATTCTCAGTCAAGTATTTTCCAATGAATGGGGTAGCGGGCATTATCAAGGCCAAATCATTCTAGAAGTTTGGGCAGGAGTAGAAATTGTCTGTGCGCATAGCAGGGGCCTGAAGCATTTAGTCACTTCCTTGTTTAGGCAGGTTGCTGCCAAAGCCACTGCAAGGCAGCCTTACATTTTGATGACTTCCCATGAGCCCCACCCTCTCATCCAGTTGAAGCTCTGCATTCTGCACCTTCACCAGCATTTCTGCCTCTTCCTTCAAGCCCTGTCTTGCCTCCCAATAATCCTGCTTGAAAGACTTCTGTTAGAGACATATTCCAAACTCCCTTTCCTGGGGATCCTTAGATGAACCATATTTCTTTTTCTTTCATCTGAGAGGTTTTTTAAAATTATATTTATTTTTTATTAAGCTATATATTTTTCTCTGTTCTCATCCCTCCCTCCCCCCCCCTTCTGCTCTCTTCCATGATCCCCATGCTCCCAATTTACTCAGGAAATCTTGTCTTTTTCTCCTTCCCAAGTAGATGAGATCCATGTATGTCTCTCTTGGGGTCCTCTTTGTTGTCTAGGTTGGGGATTGTGAATTGTAGGCTAGTTTTTCTTTGTTTTATGTCTAAAAGCCACTTATAATACTTGTATATATGATATTTGTCTTTCTGGGTCTGTGTTACCTCATTCAATATGATGTTTTCTAGATCCATCCATTTGCTCACAAAATTTTTCTGCTGTGTAGTACTCCACTGTGTAAATGTACCACATTTTCCTTATCCATTCTTCGGTTAAGGGGCATTTAGGTTGTTTCCAGGTTCTGGCTATGGCAAATAATGCTCCTATGAACATAGTTGAGCACATGTCATTGTGATATGATTGAGCATCCTTTGGGTATATACCCCAGAGTGGTATTGCTGGGTCTTGAGGTAGATTGTTTCCTAATTTTTTGAGAAATCAGCACACTGACATCCTGTGCCATCTAGCACTCCCACCAGAAATGGAGGAGTGTTCCCTTTACCCCACAACCTCTCCAGCATAAATTGTCATCTGTGTTTTTGATCTTGGCCATTCTTACAGGTGTAAGATGGAATCTCAGAGTTGTTTTGATTTGCATTTCTCTGATGACTAAGGATGTTGAACATTTCCTTAAGTGTCATTCAGCCATTTTAGATTCCTCTGTTGAGAGGTCTCTGTTTATGCCTGTACCCCATTTTTTAAAAGATTTATTTATTTATTTATTTATTATGTATACAACATTCTGCCTCCATGTATGCCTGCACGCCAGAAGAGGGAGCCAGATCTCATTACAGATGGTTGTAAGTCACCATGTGGGTTCTGGGAATTGAACTCAGGACCTCTGGAAGAGCAACCAGTGCTCTTTAACCATTGAGCCATCTCTCCAGCCCCCCCCCCCATTTTTTATTGGATTATATGTTCTTTTGGTGTCCAATTTCTTGAGTTCTTTGTATATTTTGGAGATCAGACCATTTGAAGATTTTTTCCTATTCTGTAGGCTGTCATTTTATTTTGTTGACCGTGTCCTTTGCTTTACAGAAGCCTCTCAGTTTCAGGAGGCCCCATTTATTAATTGTTTCTCTCCGTGTCTGTGCTGCTGGGTTTATTTTTAGGAAGTGGTCGCCTGTGCCAATAAGAGATGAACCATATTTCTGTCACCCTTCCCTGGCTCATTGTTTCTCAGGTTCCCATCCATCAGAAGCCATGCCTGCCAGCTGGTGTTCCAGCTCCACACCCTCATCCCCACCCTCACTCTGGCTGACTGTTGAGCTTGCCAGCCATTCCCTCCATTCTAGTCTCCACTTACCCTACTCTCCAGCCATCTCCATAGCTACCCTGGGTGACTTTGTCCTGTAAGATATTCTTTATGTATTTCTTCTGCCTGCTCCTTCACTACTTCATTCTAAACTTTGACTGGTCCTCAAGGACTTGTCCCACGTGTCATGTCCTTCAAGAGATCTTTGCTTTCCTGCTTGTCATTTTGTGTATTGAGGCATTGACTATTGTTTCCTGCCTGTGGTTATTTCTTTGTAAGTATTTGACTCTCCCTCAACCTCACCTAATCAGAATGGTAATGATGGCCAGAACAGACACTAACTAGTGTTCACGGTGTGGCAAACATTGTCCACACCTTGGTTTCATTCATGTAGTCTCTCTTCTTCCCTTTGAGATTGGTAACACCAATGCCCATCTTGCAGAAATCAGAGAATTGAACTTTTACTGGTAGCTGGTGTCTCAGCTGGATGTGTCCAAGTTCTTACTGTTTTAACCAAGGAATTGAAATATGGACACACAGAGATGGCCAAGGAGCAGAGAAAAATTCCACAGCAAATGAATAATGTAGATCAGATACACTGTCAAGAGTGCCTGCAGGTCACAGCAGTGAAAGTACCAGGGGCTAGAGTAAAGAGAGACTGATTACTAAGGTGCCCTGTTACTAAAATTTGGATGCTTTTCTATTTTGATGGACAGATTAGAGTTATATTTTTCTCCTCTGTCCCTCCTTTCCTATGAAACATGTGATTTTAATCACACTCATTTCTAATTATGCATAGATGTAAAATGGTGACTAGGAATCGTTCCCTCAAAGTTTACTTGTGGATCAGTTTGTCTCCCGTGCAGGCAGCTCAAACCAGTATAGTCTGGATGAAGCCCCTCCCTTCCTACCAAGGTACGGCTGAGAATATATTTGAAAAGAAACTATCTACAAAAGGGTTGTTAGAAACAGAGAAGCATTGCATTTTTCAGTGTGGAGTGTGTATGCACGTTGTGTAGGTAGAAGTCCTAGATTGCTAGGTACATTGTTAGGAGCTGTGTGTGTGTGTGTGTGTGTGTGTGTGTGTGTGTGTGTGTGTCCATGCAAGTGGAGATCTTAGGTGTATGCACATAGCCCACACTAAGTGGAGTCCCAGGCTGCTAAGCTATTCCCTATGCTTATCTGCCCCAGAAAGCACACTTCTAGACTACGGCAAGGCAGAGCTTACAATACACAGGCCAACATTATTCCCAAACCCATGCTCTGCCCACTGAATATCCACCCACCAGTATTTTCTAATAAACACCAGCTGGAGGAATGAAAGCCAGTCTGTAGAGCATTCCATGGAACACCAGTCTTACAATACCCTCCAAGGATAAATATTGCCAGTGAAAGGCTGTGGGGGGCACCATTGTGCACTGTAATCCTCTTGGAGATTCCTGGTGCATACCAACCAAGAGCTGACTCATTGCATGATTAACAGGGCCTGTTTGAGTTCTCAAGTTTACTCTTGCAAGGCATATCTATTGTGCCCATCATTCTTCCAAGTCCAGCTCTGGAAAGAGTGATTCCATAAGGGCCAGGGACTAGTTTGCTGCTATGGTACCTTCATAAGCAGATACTCTGAATACCCCTTTAGAATACCCATAGCTCCCACTTGCCAAAAGAACAAATTTCCCCTTTGTAGTTAGCCTGAGAAGAAATCAGGCAGAGGGGTGCAGATGGAGAAAAGAATTCCACTTTATCCTTTGGACTGGAGCAGCCTGGAGATGAGAGCCCAGAGTGAGTATCCGAAGACAATTTAGGATCAACTGTCATTTAAGGAAGATGTGTCTATGAAGCATGGGGACACCTGAAGGCACATGACATTATATGAAAAGCCATCCTGCTTCCCTTCAGGGCAGTACCTCCCACCAGCAGACATCTTGGAAGAGGTCCTGCACATGGGTGTATAGAAGAAACATCCCTGTACCTAATGGCATGCAATGTGCTAAACGAGATCTGGTGGCTGTCTGATTGAGACCTCATTGTAAGCATAGTTCCCAATTGCTTCTCCTTGCTGCTCCCTTATCAAAAGAGACAGGACAATCAGACTGACTAATGGGGCAGGTGCCCTTGTGCAAACTATCAGGATCGTTTGATGGGGACTCAGCTGGGAGAGGAACTGGCCCGGGTGCATGGCTTTGGGCTCAGAGTGAGTGGCTATGGAAAGCTGTCCTCTGCAAAGGAAGCAGGCAAGGCCCTGCTGAGACCCCAAGCAGCCATGATAGTCTCCTGAAAAAAAGAGCAGAACCCAGATTAGGGTTTAGAATGTAGGAGATCTCCAGTATAAACCAGCCTAAGAGTGTCATTGCCAAACAGTCTGAGAGGAGAGAACCTCCTGCCCCTCTTAGAGAACCAGCTTTCCCAGAGGAGCTAAAAGAACAAGATGAAAAGGAGACTGACCCGGGCCTCTGCTACCAGTTCATAGCAGGCTTTCTGGTCTAGAACGACTTGCCTAGTCCTTCTGTGGGTTCTTCCTTTGCCTAAAGAGATCTAGATAGCTCAGGCCTAGGCTTCAGGAAAGGCTATGCTGCTTCTGGGGGCCATGGTTCATCTACAGAGACCAAGATTGGCTCAAGGGTATTATAACATTATAATAGGCTTGACTCTGGAGTGCGTAGCATGATAGGCTCTGAGTGGCTCAGTTGGCTGGGGATTAGGAGAGAGCGAAGCCCAGGAAATATCTCTCTCTCTCTCTCTCTCTCTCTCTCTCTCTCTCTCTCTCTCTTTTGTAATCCCTTGGCCACCTCAAGGTCAGATTGTCCTGTCTCCTGCTGTAGCCCAAATCTCATAAGCAAACTGATAAGTACAATTGGGCACTTATCATAAGGGCATCCTTCCTTCCCAGACCATTAAGGACTCCGTCATTGTTTAGGATGGGATGTCCCCTCCCTGGTATACTCTGTGAATCTTTTGGTGGGGAAGAAATGTGAATAAGAGGGGCCCTGGATTGGTCCCACCATGGCAAGAGGTGCCTGCCATTCCCCTGTGGGAGGAAAACTCGTTGTGTCCTGACAGTGAGGTGCAGTCCTAACACGCACCCGGTGTGGAGATTTGTTAGTAAATCTTCTCCACACTATACCAGGAGTGTCTACAGGCCACAGCTGGTCCCTCTGCCCAGAACCCCCAGCACCTACACTAAATGGAGATGTCAAGTCCTCCATCCAACCACATTTCTTGAAAATGGCCTCTAGCATAGGAGAAGGCATTCCAGCAAAGGAAAGGGCATTCCAGTGAACAGTGAATTTTTAAAAAAATAATCTTTATTTTTGCAATATAGTCAAAGGCAAGAGAGCAAGGAAGCATCAAATAGACAGTTCTAAAAGTTAGGGAATGCCAATCATTGCTGAAGTGATGCCCTGTGGTCAAAAGACTAGCTAGCTTTCAGATCACTTCTCTGTGGAAAAAAGAAAACAGAGACTCCCTGGGTAACTGTGGAAGGAAGGTGGGGCCCTGGACTAGAAAGTGTGGAGCGGCCATCTAAGGAGATTACAGAATGAGACTATGTCCCAGCTGGCTGAGTACTAAGCCCCTAACAAGCAAGAGATACTCAAGATTCCAGAATCCTGCTAAGAAGAACATAGCCTTTTGTAACAGTACCTAGCATCGTGCTTGTACACAGTAGGAGCTCAACCATTGCTGAATGAATTAGCAGATCAAGAGGCCGGTTCAGCAGGTTCTACTGAGACTGAGCCCTGGCATGGAGTAGGCATGGTGATTTCAATGGTTTGGATTATGAGTGTAGCAAAGATCAACTCACGCATGTGTTCTGAACACTCCTGTGTTTTGCAGCTGGTGAGACCCACTGCCTGGAAGCTGAGCTAGTCTGGGTCTCTCCAGTTCTGTCTCCTGACCTGTATGATGGGTATTATGCCATTGCAGGTTGCCAGCTGAGCTCTTGGGGGAATGTATGGGGTCAGTTAAAGACCAGATCAAGAAAAGGCTACCCTGGTTCCCACAGGCCTCCCTTATCAGATGCCATCATCACCTCCAATTTCCTTTAATCCTGCCTCTACCCACCAAGCAGCATTTTGTTAACAAAGGAGTCTTAGGGCTGATGAACAGCTTCATCTTTGCTATCCCTCTGCCATGCAGATGTGTAACACCCTGACCCCATTAAAATCAGAACCAAAAACAAGAGAAAGCACTCTTGGTCCCTAAACTTCCTGTTAGAGGAGCAGGGTTCCTATCAGAAAACAGTCTATCAAACATGATTATAAACAGCTGGGAAACTGGACAGCAGCTAGGAGGGGCAGCAGAAGTGGAAAGAAAGTCTGGAAAGCTAAAAGACATCCTTTCTGGATGTTTGGGGTTCACATCTTTGGAGGAGACAGACTACATTCTACTTGCCGCATAATGGCAGCATCGGTGGCAAGACCTGTTCAGTGGCATGGCAGATATGTCTGGGAAGGGTCATAGCCCTGGGTCTAACCTAGATAAAGTTCAGCCAACCTTTGCAACCCAATACAAAGGGCCTTTGGTTCTGAGTCCTCATTTATAAAGTAGGGTCACTGTCCATCCTGCTGCTGCTGCTGTAAGGATTGCATGAGATTACAGTGTCAGTGGCAAGGACGTGTCCACGCTAGTCACTGTGAACACTTCCTGAGCATCCATTGTATCCCACACACCAGACTTGGCCTTGCATACATGTAACTTCTTAACACTGCTACCAAGAAGCAAGCGCTGTTTCAAACCTGCATTTGATGGATTAAAAAAGATGACATCAGAACGATCCTTTATCCATAGTCACGTGGCCAGGAAAAAATATCAAAGCATGGCTCAAGCAGTTCTTCCGATGCCAAAGCCCATGGCCATAGGCAACCCCAAACATGGCGCAGGATGTGTCTGTCAGAGACCTTAACTCTTCCAACCCACCCCGGAAGGCTCAGGAGCTGTGTGCCATCTCTGGCTCTGCCCCCTCCATAGTACCCTGCAATTTCCCTCCCGACAGGCTCTTTTGTGACCCTGAGACAAGTGCTTATTTACCCCCATCCACTGCTCCGCTCCAAAGAGCTGTTCATCTCACCGAGAGGAACGGTGCCAGCATTTCCCAGAGAACCACTCAGACAACAATGACAAAAACGCCGTGTTTCTTGCCCAGAGCCACTTTCCAGTAGCAGTCGGCTGCAATAACAGCAACATTACTGGCAATCACAGGGCGAGCTCTCTCGGTGCATGGGAGCTTATATACGGCTGTCGTGCTTTATGCCTAAACCTCCTCTACCCCTTACGGCACGGCGATGCCATGGATGCCGCGGCGATGCTCTTTGTGTTGACAAGGGGTTGACAAATTACAGCCACCCTGGCACCTGTTTTGGAAATACAGCTTTACGGGAGTCGCCATGCCCGTGAGTTTCTGTGCTGTTTGCGGCTGCTTTTGCACAATGGAGCTGAGCAGTTGTGATAGAGAGATTCTAAGGTTGACTCTGCCATGAACATGCAAGTATAGTACCTTAGTGTAGAATCGCAAGGTTGTAAGAATAAAGATGGCTAGCCTTTGGGGGGTGGGGGGACAGCAGACAGACCAAGGCACAGTTCCATGTCCTTTTCTACCAGCATCCTGCCCTTGAGGACAATTATCCATTGGTCCATTGCAGAAAATGTCTGCCAGCTCATGGTATGGCTTAGTTAACGGAGGCCTAGAAAGACCCTCTAGTTCTTCAATATAACAGGTGATTGGAAGAGGATCTAAAACCTATATTCACTATTGCTGTGCCACTACTGCCCCAGCACCCAGTGGAAACAATTTAACATTGGGAAGATTTATTCTGGCTCATAGTTTTAGACAGTTTCTGTCCATCACAGGAGGACACACACAGCCCAAGCTGCTGTTTTACAGAGGCTGTTCACATCACAATAGGCAAGGAAGAAGAACACGACAGGAACCAAAGCCTGTGCCACCCTCAAAGGCTAAGCTCACACCTAGTGACCTATTTCCACCGGCTCTGCCCACCTTCCCTGAGGTTCCGCAGCCTCCAAAAACAGCGCCACCTGCTGGAAACCAAGCATTCAGTGCCTAAGCCTGTAGGGGGTTGCAGGTTCAGTGGTCCCCGACAGAGCCTGCCTTTCTTTATACTTATCATCTTGGGGTTTATTTCTTTATGTTCTTAATACAGAAAACATCTCTGAGTATCACATCCATCCCCAGCTCCTGACGTTGGGAAATAATTAATACAGACCAAATGCTTACCAAGATGTATCCAAAAGGGGCAGGATTCCTTTGCAGACCACCCCCCTCCAGACAGCCCCCAGCATGTCTCCCTCCTTCCTCCTTTTGCTCCTTTCCTCCCTTCCTTTATAAAGAGAGGAATGGGAAGGCTCCAAGTAAGGCTAAATCATAGGACTGCCTGGCTGGATGTCTTCTTTTCCCACCCTTCCTCTCTGAATTCCCTGGTCCAGCAAGATTCCTCACCCCCACCTCCACAGCTTTGCTCAACCAGTCCCCCATGGGGACTTCCCTTCCCTTCATATTGGTCACAACCCTACCCATCGTCCCAGGCCCCTCTTATCTCTTTCAGAAAGCCTTCTTCAGACGCTGGCGGTTTACAGAAAACTCCCTTGTGCTTGTGCTAGACCAGGATGAGATTTCTAGGCCTTTCCGTTGACTCCTGGCACCCTGAGCAGGGCAACAATGGCATCATATGAATTGTCATTCAGGGGATTATCTTATCCCCTCGAGATTTTGACTCAATGGATCCCATGCTTTACTTATAGGAAATACATACTCTAAAGGTTCCCACCATTCATCTGAAGCCTGACACAGCCCTGCTTCATCTGGAATGATAAATGACACTTCCTGGAGGCTGTGCCAGGCCAGGCATGGCTGATCTTCATGCATTATTGCATCCAAAGGCAACTTTTGACTTCCAGGTCTCATGGAGTGTGTGAAGAGGCTGTATTAGAAGCCAAGTAGCCCAGATGCCTCTGTTTATCTCAAAGGCCTTTGCCAAGGTCCCCCTTCCTCTCTATAGGTGCCAAGTTCATCCATAGCCGTAAGTGGGAGGAGAGGTGGGATGCATGCTTGAATGCATTTTTTTGAAAATGTATCAAGACACTGCAGACTGTTTTGAGTTACAGTGTTGTAGAAGAGACACAGTTGGATGCGTCAAGACAGTATATTAAATAAGCCATGATCCCCACTGAGCAAAATGCTTCTTGACACGGGCACTAGGGTGAAAACATTCTCTGATTTCAATGTGACAAGATTTGTAAAAGACCTGGAAGGATACTTGATTTCTGGCAACTCACCTGATCTCTGCCTTTTGCTACTGTTAGCAGTCTTGACTCCCTGAGAACTTGAGATCTGCTATTTGCTTTATATCTTATTTGCATTTTCTAGAAATCTTTCCACTGCAGGCAATAAAATTTATATGTGTGTGTGTATATATATATATATACACACACACACACACACATATATATATATATCACTCATTCTGTGTGTGTGTGTGTGTGTGTGTGTGTGTATGTAAACATGCTCAGACATATCAACTTATATACAAAGGAAGGCTTCCAGGGACTCAGAGTGGCATCTCGACCCCTCCTCTCTGCTTCCTTCCATGGAGTGATTCCAAGCAGAATCACAGAATCATTATTGTCACCATTAGCCACCTCAGGCTTACAACATTGCCTTTCCATGTTGCACATCAAGATTGTCATTGCTAAGAGTTCCAACAGAGTCTCAGGTTAGAATCACTGGGTCAACTTGAGTCTTATGACTCCTGGGACATTGAGTGTTGGAATTGCTGATTCTGAGCTAGGCCTGCATCCTGGTGTCCATATTTGGCATGAAAGAGGTATTCCTAGCCTGCTTAAGCCCCGTGGAGTGACATTAGGTCTGGTGTGATCCCCAGACTATAGAGAAGGAATACAGGGTAGAAATAATAGTTATCCGTGATCATGTGCCATTGATGCAGGGCCTTGCGACCTTCCTCTGTAGGTGCTTGGGATTCCCTTCCCCTCTCTTTCTTTCAACTTCCTGCCAGTCTTCTATTTACTCATGGAAAGCAAGCTCAAATGCAAGGGTGTATGTGAAGCCCTCACCCTCCATCCTTCCCACATCCCCATCTTCAAGCCCTCAACCCAAGTCCCTCCCTGCCATCCTCTGAACACTCATAGAATGAGTAGAATCCTCTTCAGTTTTGAATTCATGGGTCCAGGCACCGGGAATGGGTGATAATAGTTACTCCCTAAAGTTGTGGTCCCCTAATGAGTCAACTGGTTCTGCACATGGCCCCCTAATGCTGATATTGTTGATCTTCATCCACTTTTTCAGTTCGAAAATGAAATCATCCTCAAGCTGGACCACGAGGTAGAAGGAGGCCGGGGCGATGAGCAGTACATGCAGCTGCTGGAGTCCATGTAAGTTCAGGCTGGAGGACCAGAAGCCTGTGATGGGTCGGCCAAGGGTGGAGGGCTCCAACTGCAGCGTCCTGAGAAGCTTGTCCTTCTAGGGAGACTCTCCTAGCATCTCATGGTGCTGAAGTAACTGATTTTTGTTGTTTGTTTGTTTGTTTGTTTGAGGAAACTTCACATTTCCTAGGAAGTAGCCCTGTGTTGCTATTGGTGGGATGGGCTGGATAAAAAGAAACATGGTTGTGTTAGAAAGAGAAAAGAACCCGCCAGTGTGAAGACCGCCTCTTTAGATCTGAGGAATTACTGCCATTTTCCCTTTTCTGTTTTTTGACAGATTTGATAGTGAGCAGCTTACACTGTGTGTATCTCTGGTCAGGTTTACTGTCTTGTATCCACATTTCACTGGGTGACCTCCTATTCTCAGGGAAATAAGCATTGGCATTGTCAGAGTGTGCCAGCAAGAGCTGAACCTTGCGAGACTTAGTGTCCATGCCGGAGCAGGCACCAGACTCTGCAAGACTTAGTGTCCAAGCCTGAAGCAGCAAGCACTGCACAGGAGGCAACATTCAACATGACCAGACTTGAAGTCAAGACATTTTTGTTTTGTTTGCAGAAATGTTAAGCTATAATTCACATACCATGCTGTCTACCCAGAGTGCACTGCTCACTGACTTAGTGTGTTTACTGCGCCGAGCAACCACTATGACAATTAACATAAGAAGATTTTCATTACCCTGAATTCCTCAGGCACACCTGCCTAACACACCTGTGCTTGAATGTAGCAGTCCACTCCCCTTTTCTGAGCCCCATGCAGTCACAACTGCTTTCTGGCTCTGGATTGGCTGTCAGGGATATTTCATGGACTGTGGTCCTTTGTGATCCACTGTTCATCCATTTTTGTCTTTCGATAGCCAGCTGATGGTTATTTAGGCTGTATCTACTTTGTTCTTAGATTGACTCTGTTATGAGCATGTAAGCAGAGTACCTTAGTGTAGAATCACAAGGTCATCAGAATATCAGGATAAAGATGGCTAGCCTTTGGAGGGGACCGCAGATGCGCCAAGGCACAGCTCTGCGTCCTTTTCTACCGGCAAGCAGGAGGGCTCTCACACCTCCACGTCCTGTGCCACCTGTTAATATCTGTCCTATCAATTATAATCACTCTGGCAAGAGCGTGCTGAAGGCCCTTGTGCTCTGATCTCTATTTCCATAGTGACCGAGGATATTGAGCACTTTTTCTGGGACTTACAATCCACGTGTATCTTTCAGGGGGAGGGGAAACATGGCATTGAATCCTGGTTCCTGCACTTTGCAGCTGCCTGACTCTGGGCAAACAGCACCACCCCTCTGACCTCAGT
Source organism: Microtus oregoni (assembly GCF_018167655.1). Lineage (NCBI taxonomy): Eukaryota > Metazoa > Chordata > Mammalia > Rodentia > Cricetidae > Microtus > Microtus oregoni. The sequence goes on from NW_024543086.1 coordinate 13,937,121, forward strand.
ATCCCCATTTCTAAAGGGGGAACAATACACTCCCGTGGTTACTTTGAAGAGCGAACAATTAGGGAGCATCTGGTACACAGCAGGTACCTGTTTAATGAATGTGCTCCGGTCCCTCGGCCTGGCTCCCAGTTCCTGTCATTGGCTGCCTGGTAATTGCCCTGCCTGAGAGGCCTTCTCTTGAGACATAGGAGGATGGCCAGGCATCCCAATTTCCTGTCCTCTGTGTTCACTGAGGCTCTGGTGTGGCTCTGCTTTTGGCTTTTTTCCTCAATCTTCTTTGAATATTTGCTTTTCATACCTAAGGCAAACAAAAGGCTTTGCTCTGGCCCACCGACATGGTCCCCACCCTGCCCCAATCTCCATGGTCAGAGCCAAGCAGGAGCACTGGAGCCCCCTGGAAATATGGTCTCAGCTGGCCCTGGCTCTTTCTGATGCTGTACACCAATTTCCTTCACCCTATATTGCAAACCTGACCCACTAGGCAGGAGTTGGGAGAACCGTTGGAGAATATCTGCCTCTCCGGGGGCAGAAATCAGTGCTTATTTTAAAGTTCTGAGAGAAAAAAAATCTAAATATTGACCAGAAGCTGCGTGTGTATGTGCGTGCAGGCACACACACACCCACACACACATGTACACACACACACATACACACGTTTGCTCTGGCTATTACCATTTCTTTAAGCGGAAGGAGCCCCATGGTAGGCTTCAGACTACCAGCAGGGTCCGCAAAAGCCTTTCTGAGTGATTCTCTATCAAAAGAGTCCTTGGCAGTCAGGGAAATTGAAGGCAGCTCATTATTTTCCTCCTGAGATGGAGGTGTGAATGATTTTCATACAAAATGTATCAGGCCAACCCCATAGTCAGGGCCTCCTCAGATTGGCCAAGGACCCTGGACCCTGCCCCTTCTTCTGTCCTCCCTGAGACTCAGTTTCTTCACCTGTAAATTAGAGGTAAATATAGCCCGCCCCTTACATGTTTTGCCGGGAGGGGGGTTCTGCAGGGTGCTTCTCATGCTTGCTTTTCTTTCTTGACTTCTTTTGGTTTTATTATTAGCATGGTTACCGATGTCCAGTGGATAACGCTGTGGATAAAGCTGCTGTTGTTACTAGCGCCCAAGTGGAAAGTAATGTAGTCCTTGGAAGCCCTGGATCTGCTCGTTTTTCTCCAGTGTGGTCACCTCAGTTCCTGTGGCCCTTCCTTCTACCTGAGCTGGTTTAGAACCTCTCCCGACAGATCCAGTCTTCCGGTACAGCTTAGAAGTTAGATGTTACTTTCATAACAAGAACGGGGCTTCCTGTCCAATGCCAGCTGTAGCTTTGAATCAAGGCACAAAGCTCAGACATGGAGAGAGGCTGAGTCCTAGTCCTCACACACCTTTGTACAGTACACAGGTACTACAGACTTAGAGTCCACAGTCCTCCCTGCCCTCGGAGATCTCCTTTTGCAATGGATAGAATAATGTGTCTCCTCCCTCTAGAGGCCTTCTATGCTAACTACCTGTTTTAGTTCCCAAGGCCTTGACCTGCAAACCCACAGTTGTAGAACAATACAGGTTGGTTGAGTGGTTAGGCGGAATAGTGATATCTAACCACTGAGCTCACCAATCCCCTACAGTGTGAACAGCCTTCCTGTCTCACCCCCAAAAAACCAAAGACACCAAGACACTCAAAATAATTTTTTTAAACCCTTGGGTCTACAGAGTGGCCCAAGACCCAACAGCATTGGAAATTAGGTAGCAGGGTTTCATACCCCAACCCAGAATTCTGAGTCAGACTCAGGTAGAAGAGGGTTCGGATGTTGTCCTTCCAGACTGGAGTGTGCAAAGATGATTCTAGAAGTGGTCCCCAATGCTGGCTAAACACTAGAGTGTCCTGGAGAGCCAAAGAACAAAACATTGCTGCCTAGGCCTTCAGAGGTTCTAAAGATTTGACTTCAGCTGGGCAGGGCTTTGTGAAATTTCCCCCTAGATATTCTACCATGGTGCAGGGCTGAGAACTCTTGCTCCATGCCCTTTGCCTGGAATCCCACACCAAATTCTGGATGGAGCCTGACTGAATTGTCACCAGGGTGGAGAGCAGGGCTGGAAGTGGCTCTCTCAGAGAAGTAGGTACAGCTGCAGCTGAACCAGACAGCTGTAAATCCCGGGCTGTTTGCATTGCTGGTTGAGAGCCGGGAACAAGTGCTTTGCCCAGGAGAAGATGGATGAGCCTGATCCCAGCTGCAGTTGGAGATGTTACCTCTTTGCAGTGTGGCATGGTTTCTGGAATGAAATGACCCTCTGAAGTACTTGTTTTGTTTTATATTTTTTGTATGTTTGGTGTTTTTATTTTTCATTTCTCCTGGGATCCCTTGGGAACTTGCACTGGCCAGAGGAAAATGACTAAAAAAAAAAAAAAAAAAAAAACCTGGCAGACACCCAAGAACAGACCGCAGTGTCTGTGGGGAAATCTCTTCCTAAACCCAACAGTGATTGACTTTATTCCTAAGGCCACCACCTAAACTTCCAGCTGTCCTTTGAGCCTTCCTTCCTCTGTCTCAATTTCCTCTTCTGTAATGGGGGAGGAAGAATTTCTAGTTGTTGAAATTCCCGTGAGACTTTCTCAAGGGATCGCGGCACATGTGATTAAGAGTAGATGTCCCTGTCCCAAGCTCAGCTAGTTCATCTGTCACCCCTACTTGCAGGGCACAGTACTCTGCAGACTTGCTGTCACTCTCTACACCACACCATGCCTAGGACAGCATTTAGCAGCTGATAAGTGCTTTAGGGATGGCACAGGTAAACATTTTATATTGATTTTGTGAAGATTTTTTCCCAGCCAACATTCCTATACTTAAGTAGAAAACAAAGCGTTTCACTGTTTTTACCTAGGTCCCTGACCAGAAGGGACCACAACTCAGTGGCTGGTAGGTTCACACACATAGTATTGGATGATTGAGACAGGGATACTAGAGCCAGGCTATTGATATTTACCAACTGTGTGATGTTGAGCAGGTTAAGTACCTTGCCATTTTTTGGTAGCCCTGTGCATAAGTGTCCGGTCTCATTAGTTCATGACGACCCATTAGAGGAGCTCATCTTTTTATGGTGCTAAGAGCAGCACTGGGGACATGGTCACTTCTGAAACAATTAAATACATAGAAATAAACTTGTTTGGATAATTACACATCTCATTTAGCTGTGTATTTTATAGAGCTTTTTATGTCAATACCGATTTATTTCCTAATAGATTTTAATGACTTAATAGAACCGTGTTGTATGAAAATACCTCAGTTTACTTAGCCATTTTCTGGCTGATGGACACTTCTGATGGCTCCAGCTGTTTCACTCTCTGATACACTTTCAAAACCCTATAAATATATTCTGGCATAGTTCTGAAAATATTTCTGTAGTACAGACAGACTCCTAAAGGGCAGACCCCATGAAGTAGAGTTATTGAATCAGAGGATATACACATATAAAGTGTTCCTAGAAATTCTTGTTGTGAAATCACTACCCAAGATAGTAACCCTGCCATACTCCTAGTGTGAATTCACTACCCAAGATAGTCACCCTGCCATTCCCCTAGTGTGGGTGTAAATGTAACTATCCCACACCCACACACAACCGGTTGCATAAGAATTTATTTTTATTTTTTTCCCATTCTTATCGTAAAGGAATATTTGTTGTGCTGTATGCATGGATTAGTTTTGGGGTGAAGAAACTATGCCAACCTTGAGCTTGAGTTCATTAGCCACTTGTGTAGTGTTGCATTCGATGACAACCACACCATTTGTGAGTGTGCGCTCAGCTCCCCTCTGTCCCCACAGCCTGATGGAGTGCACCACAGAGCACCCGACCATTGCCAAGTCGGTGGAGAACTTTGTGAGCTTGGTCAAAGGGCTGCTGGAGAAGCTGCTGGATTACCGGGGAGTGATGACAGATGAGAGCAAAGACAACCGCATGAGCTGCACAGTGAACCTGCTGGTGAGTGTCTGCCAGGTCCCCTAGGACCAAGCTGGATCCGTTTCCTACTGCAGGCTAAGCTTGGGTCTCACTTCTGCTCCTGGAAGAGAAGCGGGGTTAACTGCTGTGGAACCCAGACACCGGCAGTTAAGATCCCAGCTCAGCATCTGTGCTCTGTGGCTTGAGGCTTTCTGTGCCTTAGCTTCATTATACTTGAAGTGGAAGGTACACAGATCTCCTTTAAGGACCTCTTCTATCCCACAGAAGGAAGATAGCATTACAGCTAGGGCATTTTACGTGTGCCACCTGCCACTCCAGAAGCTCTGAAAACACAAACCCAGCCCCTCCAGCTCCGTTGGGTGGCCCCTCCCTATCCGATGTGGGCTCTTTTGTAACAGCTTAGATATTGCCATTGATTTTTCAGAATGCCAAAGGGACTTTAAAAGTCCTGACTACAGCAGAAAGGAATTCAATGCTAATAACTCCGCCAGGCTCGATTTACATAAAGAGCAGAGGAGAAGGGGTTTTCCAGTTTCTCTCTAAGGGAGGTCAGGGGATGGTTGAAGAAACTGGTCATCGTCAGCCAAGCCAGGATGTGTGCCTGGGACAGGGACATCCAAAGCAGAACTGCTGCTGTCAGGAGAGGTCATGCAGGTGGATACTGGCTGCACGGCCTGGGACAACCTGGGACAAGTCACCTGCTCTTTCCTAGGCCTCAGGAACACATGGATGCTCATATCCCACAAGAGGCTGTTAGGTTGGCTCAAAATCTGTAAGGACTTGTCTTCAATTGTCACAAGACTAGGACCTCCAGTGGCAGAGCCCAGGGCAACTACCATTCTAAACAACCACTAACTGGGAAGACGGCTCAGCAGTTAAGAGCACTTGTTGCTCTTCCAGAAGACCCAAGTTCAGTTCCCAACAGCCATGTTAGGCTGTACACAACTGCCTGTAATGTCAGCTCTATGGGGTCTGACACCCTCTTATGGCTCTTATGGGCCCTGACTCACTTGTGATACACACACACACACACACACACACACACACACACAGACACAGAAGTTAAAACAAATAATCAGCTCCTAAGAACCAGGCTTGGTGGAGTATACCTGTAATCCCAGGAGGCTAGCGTGGGAAGATGATGCACTGGAGACCAGCTTGGAGCTACATAGTGAGACCACCTAAAAAAAAAAAAAAAAAAAAAAAAAAAAAAAACAACAAAAGGCAAATTTTAAACAACAACAACAAAAAAATAGCATCTAAGCTGGCACTGGGGTATCGTCTCCTGGACACTGTCAAGTTTAAGTGCTTTAGCTATGAAATCGCATAACTCCAGAAGGTTCTGTGCCATCAGAATTAGGGTAGGCTCTCGAGTGTTTGCATTTAAGCCAGGCTGCCCTTTAAAGCAGACAGTCCCAGTCTTGGCAGCCTGCCGCTCAGCCCAGCAAATAGCTCGCTGCATCCCCTAATATGTGATGACTGAGACACTTGCTCTGTCCCTTTACAGTCGGGGAAGTGACTTGCAGAGCCAAGCCTCCCAATGAGGCTGTTGGGTGCATTCAGCAAAGTGAACTTCTTGCTCCCACAGGGGGTTCCCAGATGGTAAACAGCATCTTTTTCTCATCCCCATTATCATATGCTCTTTCTCCACAGCCCTACAAAGTAAAGCACTCAATACTGTCTTTTGTTTTTTTTCTCTCTCTCTCCAACTAGAATTTCTACAAAGATAACAACCGGGAGGAGATGTACATAAGGTAAGTTTGCTATCATAAACCTCGGCCTGTGAATGTCTCTACTCAGTATCCATTGCTGCTCCTGCTGTCTCTGATACAGTATTTAAACTCGGCTTCTTAGCACCTGGCTCTTGGTGTTCTGATCCCTCTCAATTTCCCAAGACTTGGTGGCACCATCTGTTCTATGGCCATCCCCACAAAACTGCCTGGAGCGTTCAGCCTGCCTGGTGTCCTCCTCTATGCATGTTCCTTACCATGTCATGTGAGCTGGGTACTCATCTGCTTCTGCCATGGGACAGCATGGGAAATCCTCCTTAGTTCAGACACTTGGTGAGCCCTTGGCTAGCTTGCTTTGAAGGGAAGAAACATGCATGGTGAGATGGCTCCGCAGGTAGAGGTGCTTGCTTCCATGTCCCTGAAGACCCGAGTCCATCCCTGGGACCTACACACGGGAAACAGAGAACTGGTTCTTTCAGGTTGTACTGCGACCTTCTCACATGGACTGTGACACATGTCCACCATTCTGCACACATATCATACACATGTCCACACACATGTGCTGTGACACATGTCCACCATTCTGCACACATATCATACACATGTCCACACACATGTACTGTGACACATGCACACCCTTCTACACACATTTCGTATACATGTACACACACAAAGTAGATATGGTAGGAAAAAAATAAATGAACGGAAGGGAAAAAAATACCACATGGTATGATGTTCCCTTCCTTCAAGGCGTTTACTAGATATTTCAGTTTCTCATGAGAAGCTTTTCTGGGGACATCAGCCTGGAGCAAAAATACTCCTTTGTCAATTTTCTCAGAATCTCATATTTTTCATGTAAAGAACCTACATTACTGTTATTTTTTTACCCATTATAAAAATAACAGACTTTTTTAAATCAAAACAAAAACTTCATAAAATATAGACAAGCAAAATAAAACATAAAGTAAGTTTCTAAAATACATACATATTTTCAGGCTTTTGTGCTTATACATACAACTAATCCTGTGCACGTGCTATTTCTGCATAGAGTTATATTGCTAATAATTTATTCCTTGTTTTTTTTTACCTGACAAGATACGTTTCAGCATCATTTGTAATGAAACCATAAAATTTCCTTTCTAGAACATGCTGTCATTTACATAGCCAATCCTGTATTGTTGAACAGTTCCACAGTTTCCAACATTTTTCTATGATAAATAGCAGCAAAGGGTTCTTGGCCACCGGCCTCTCTGTTCCTTCCTGTGTGTCCACAGCCCCAGCGCGTTCTGTCAAAAGTTGAGCCCCTACGTCTAAACTCACTCTGCCCTTACCGCCACAGCTAGGTTCTCATCTTATTTCTTTTAGGTTCTTACTTTAGTCTGGTTGGACTGAGAGGAAAAAAAAATCACTCCACAGGATTCCCTGAGCTTTGTAACACATGAAGCTTTGGGGTCTGCAGGGCCAGAGCAGCCTTTTGGGATGGCTCACTCCAGTCCTTATTATGGTTCTTCTCTGTTTAATTAAAAAAAAAAAAAAGTTCTGCCTTCTGCTCTAAGGATGAGATGGAAGACTAGGCTATATGCCTTGTACAGACTTTCCTTTCCCCGTATTCTTCCCCCTTTTTTCCACTTCAGAAGAACAGATGGTAAGTCCCAGACCCCCACAGGCTCGGGGATTGGGGCCTGTGTTAATCTAGGAAAGACGCCATATTTCCTACTCCAGGCATTGCAGAGAGGCAATGGATGTTCTGGAAGCCTGTTCTGTTTGGCAGGTATAGTATTTAAACACTTTTAATTGGTTGCCAACATTTATAAATCTAGAGACCTTATAAAAATCAGCAGCTCTTTCTCCTGAAAAGCTCAGAGGGTACAACACTGTACCCTCATTCCATTCTGACAGCTGTCACCTTGTGGGGTGGCAGTGGCCGTTTGAGGTATAGCTGTGGCTGTGTGAGTCTCTGTTCCCTAGGGTACCCCAGTCCCGCATGCAGAGGCATCTGACTCAGTAGCCATGGTGGGCTCATTAAAACATCTTCTTGGGGCTGAATAGCAGATGGCTAAGCCCTCGAGTTCGCAAAGGAGAGGAAAGAGGGAGTCTTAGTTGGTTCAGGAGTTGCAGTAGCAGGAGGAAGTCTCCTTGGGATACTTTCCTGGAGGGTGTTGAGTCCAGATATCAAGTCCTTCTAACGGGTGGTCAGTCAGGAAGCAATAAGATAGGATTGAGCCATGTATGCAGAATAGGTGTTTCCAAAGTCCAAACTCTATGTGGAGGCCATGTACAATTTCCCTGATGACTGCTATCAGCAGAGCATCGTGGGTTGGGGAAGAGAGTGGAAAGACCATTGCTGTGGATATAAATATAGCATTTCTCCCTCATCCTCTCTCCCATCTGTTCTAACACAGGCCTCAGTTTTTTCACCTTAATATCAAAGCTAGCAGGATGAGTTGAATCTTTCTGCCAAGACCCTACCCCTCTCCACTTACCATCTACCCCAGCTCAATTGTCTGGATAGAAAACTTTCAGAAAGTACCGTATGTTAGTCAGTGTTGTCTGGATAGAAAACTTCCAGAAAGTACCGTATGATAGTCAGTGTTGCATCACTGTGACAGAACCTCTGAGAAAATGAACTTGCATTAAAGTTTTAATTTGACTTCCTGGTTCAGTATCTTTAGTCCATTGTTACTTGGTATCGTTGAGTCTGAAATTGCATTTTACTGTCTGCTATAGCAAATGAGGAATTGGGCTAGAGAGATGGCGCAGAGGTTAAGAGCACTGGCTGTTCTTCCAGAGGTCCTGAGTTCAATTCCCAGCAGCCACATGGTAGCTCACAACCATCTGTAATGAGATCTGGCGCTCTCTTCTGTGCACAGGTTTACATGCAAATAGAATACTGCATACATAATAAATAAATCTTTAAAAAGTGATGAAAACCTATTAAGGAAGGAAGGAGGGACGGAAGGAAGGAAGGAGGGAAGGAAGGAAGGAAAGAAGGAAGGAAGGAAGGAAGGAAGGAAGGAAAAGAGAAAGGTCAGGAGGTGGTGGTGCACACCTTTAATCCCAGCACTCAGGAGGCGGAGGCAGGTGGATCTCTGTGAGTTCGAGGCCAGCCTGGTCTACAAGAGTTAGTTTCAGGACAGGCTTCAAAGCTACAGAGAAACCCTGTCTCTAAAAACCAAATAATAATAATAATTATTATTATTATAATAATAATAATAAATAAAAAACAAATGAGGAATCAATTATCAACAGTTTATCAGGGCTTCTTTCCTTTGCTTCTGACTCTGTTCTTACTTCCTTCCCATGGGATTTTCCTTGGGGCTCAGAACTGGAATGTCACTTGCAAAGTGACAGGAGGTGGGAATGCCAGTGTGTCCGAAAAGAAGATTCTCTCTTTGGACAGCTCAAGGCTCTCTATCCTTTCCCTTTCTTCTGTCCTCTCTTGTATGTTCTATCAGAGCACTCCAGTGAGAGGACAGGAACATTCCTTTATGACTGTCATACTCAGGGACTCTTACAGTGACCAAGCCAATACCCAGCTGTCACCCCAGCACTTCCTGGTCTTAGCAAGCGCCTCCTGATAAGCCACTTGTATTTCCTTCCTTTACTTCTGCATCATATCACACTGGCCAGACCTTTCTATATTGCATTGAATTCTGTCTGAGATATCCCTAACTTCAGGCTCTTATAGTTTTTCATCACAATATGGAAATCCCTAATGGACCCATGACATGAAGCTATCATGAGAACACGATTATCCAAGGCATTTAAAATACTTATCACAAACCTGGACATCATAGTACACGCCTGTAATCCCAGCATGTAGCAAAATGTCATAGGAGGATCATGAGTTTGAAGCCAGCCTGGCCTACATAGTAAGTTCTAGGCTAGCCTGAGCTACATGCTACATTAAATGCCAATGTCCAACAAATGCTAGATGCTATCATGACCTGCTGTGTAGAAGGCTGGCTAGCTGGGCTGGAGAACTCCCTGTGCAAGAGCTTGTTTGTTTTGTCTCACTCCTTCCTGTCCCTATTAGACATCTAATCACCCCATCTTCCAACTCCCTAAACAGATACCTGTATAAGCTCCGTGATCTTCACCTGGACTGCGACAATTATACAGAGGCTGCCTACACGCTTCTGCTTCACACCTGGCTTCTCAAGGTACTGTCCCAGGAAGACAGCCATGCTGAGATCCCCATTGAGTACGCCCAGTAAACTGAAGAGTTTTTAAACAGAATGAAAGAAAGAAGAACAAGAAGGAAAAAAAAATGTCAAATGAATTTTCCTTTTGTTGGTGCCCCACCAAGCTCCCAACCTGGCAGCACAATTCTTGGTGCTATTTCTCCTGTACAGGAGAGGTGCTGAGTGACCTTTACTTTCAATAATCGCGATAGTCCCCAGGACGTATGTTTTCAGTATTACACAGTATCCAATCTGTTGCCAAGGATAAGCCATTAGCATGCCCACTGAGCTGCTTTCCGTATCTAGACAATGTTGCTGCAAAAGCAAGAATTCTTTCCTTTGGCTTTTGAAGCTCGGGGTCCATGTCTCATTATGGTTTAGAGAAAATTCCTACCAACTCCACACTGTGGAACCACTAGAAAGTCAAAGATGTCCAATTTAGCCCAAATCAGAGTCACTGCACAAATGGAAATTACAGACAGCATCTGTCTGACTGCAGACAGATGGGACCCCAGGGAGGCCCACATAAAGTGTCTACAAAGCTTCATCTTGCTCCTCACCAGAGATGTCCTCATGGCTCATGGTCGCTGGTTCACCCTCTCTGTATTATATCATAAGTGCTGCCGGAGGACAACCTCCAAGATGCTGAGTGATGACACATATTTATGATGCAGTTCTCCCAACGAAAACCTGAGATTTCAGAGATGAGCTGAGAGAGAGAAAGAAGAGAAAGGACCAAACTTGGAGAGGGTGGTTTCTGCCTTTCATCTTGGGAAGACATCTGTCCTTGACTGCCACTTAGCTCTGTTTTGCCTCCCTGTGTTCTCCCTGCAGTGGTCAGATGAACAGTGTGCATCGCAGGTCATGCAGACAGGCCAGCAGCATCCCCAGACACACCGGCAGCTGAAGGAGACACTCTACGAGACCATTATAGGCTACTTTGATAAAGGAAAGGTAATTGGAGCCTGCCCTCCTCACTACATGGGGTCATTGGGAGGGACAGATCTCTCCTGTACTCTGCATTCGGTTTACCCTCAGGTCAAGCCAACTCTCATCTTCTGCAGCTCAAATCTGTTCACTTCTTTCCATCTTTTTTCCACCTCTGATCAGCTACAAACCTCACTCATGGAGCTACAACAGATCCTAAGTAGCTTCCCCGCTTCCTCTACTGCTCTGACAGAGCATCCACTGTGTAGAAAGCAAAGAGGCCATAAAACATACACGGGGACATGCCATTTATCTGTTCTGCTAGTTTGCTTTTCTGCTTCTGTGATGAACATCTTGCATCTCCAAATCATGCCCACCGTCTATTGAAGTCAGGGCAGGAACTCAAGACAGAAGCCTGGTGGCAGGAACTATGGAGGAACACAGCTTGTTGCCTTGCCCCCTGGCTTATGCTCAGCTAGCTTTCTTATACAGCTCAGTTACCACCTACCTAGGGACAGTGCTGCCCATAGTGGGCTGGGTCTTCCTACATCATTTATGAGCCAAGACAAGGCCTCCTCAGGTCAGTCTGATGGAGGATAGTATTTAACTGAGTTTCCCTCTTTCCAGATGTCTCTAGGTTGCGCCATGTTGGAAACACAAGCTAACCAAGGCACCCGTGAATAATCATTTCAATGACTCCACCATTATACTTAGAATTAATTACATAACTCTCCCCATGTGGGTCCCTAAACGCCTCTCTCATCCCATCCTTGAGGAGGATGCTCTGTGTTGACCTCTTTCTAACACCTGAACCATTGCACTGGCACAACTTGGAGCATCCCCACACAACTGTCCACTGGGAGGCTGGATCTTTTTCCTCTTCAGGGTTTTAGTTAGATGTCGCAAGAGCATCCCTGACCACCTCCAGCACTCCTGCCCTGAGCCACCCTTCTCATTTCTTCAGAGAAAAGTGTTTGCCTCACCAGGGATTGATGGGGATTACCATCTAGGGCCTCACTTTGAAATACCTAGATTGCAAAGACTTCTACACATCTACTGCTGGATATCTGGTGGCTAAAACAGAACCTTATGTGCAGGAGTCAATGATATGCATTGGGTAAACTGGTAGATTCGTGGGTGACATTATGTTGCCAGTGATATTTTCATCAAAGATTCTAGCAGGATTGCCCAAAATATGGTGCAGACCAGCTGCTACCCAGCCACAATTTCCAGCAGACCTTTAGACATCTCCAGCCTGACGGCCACCATCTGCCCTGTAGGCAACACAGCACAGCTAGCACAGCACAGCACACCACACCACACCAACTTTATGCCGGGGCGTATCATCCCTCATGTCTATCCACAGTTTCTCTTGGCCCACCTGACATTCTAGTTCTCCTTCCACCATAGTGAGACACTAACAACACCTGTTTCCTAGTTGTAAGATGAAAACTAGGTAGAGAAATGTCACAAACGTCAGCATGGTAGCGAGTGTGCAGCAATGCCATCTTGCTAAGCCGTGATTGCCATCATTGCTGCCTGACTGTGCCACTTTCTCTCTGAAGCCCTCCATAAGCCCTCTGGCTCAGCTGTAGCCCTGCTTCCATGGGACTGGCAAGATCTTTCATCATCTTTTGGGATACCTCTGGAGGCTTGGTGTAGGTCTGTACTGCCTCCTCAGCTCACTGCCCCTGTCTTGGTCTGCTCTTCCCACCTTTTCCAGAATGATCCAATGAGGTAATGTCTAAAGAGGGCTTATAAATTCCTAAGGCTCAGCAGTTGGAAAAGACTGTCCTAGAATTTATGATTCAAAGCCTCTTGGGGGCAGAGACCCTGCCACCTCTTGAACTTCTTGCCCCTCTAGCCATCAAATAAGAGCTTTCTATTTGTTTATTGCTGATTACATCAGTCCCACTGGGAGAGCCCCAAGAGGGGTAAGGTTTAGCTCCAGCTTGGAATCGACTCAGCCACCCTGTACCGAGCAAAGGGGAAAAAAGCACAAGATCCCTGTGCTCAAAGCATTTCTAAAACAGACTGCCAATCATTATCAGATTTCGCATGTTATCTTTTGGTATTGTACAGTAGCGAGGGTGGGGACAGGAGAGCATGATGGTGCCTCAGCTCCCCCTGAAAACCACTGCCATGGAAGCTTCTAGAATAAAACCTAAACTCGCTAGAACCCCCAACTTTCCTTCCCTACAGACGCACACAGTGGCCATCGCTCCAAGGTTCTATCTTGACATCACCAGATATAGTGCTCCCCAAACCCAACGGTTCCACCCAACTCCTTGTGCCTCACCTCTGATGTTCATAGGAACAGAAACAGTGTCTTCCCCAATTTTTGTACCTGTTCGGTGACCACACAGATGGATGTCTATGCACTGTTCCCAGAACTCAGTCACTGTTCCATAACCAGTGTGTAAAACCCAGCAAGATCAATGTCAGTCAGAGGCTCTCGAGGACTGGAGGAAATGCTAGACATCTGACTTCTGCCTGCCCCTCTCTGGCTCTTAGAAATCTCTTAGCACATAGGGACCCCATTGCTTCTTCCTATTTCAATACTGGTGGGAAGTTGGCACTGGTATCCCCTCCCCCCTCATTGTGCCCAACAGTGCCCTGGCCCAGCCAAGATCATTACCCAAGCTTCTTGTTCAGGGTAGAGCCTGCAGACAGGGGTCTCCTGGCACATAAAGCATTTTTATGCTGCTCACTAAGCTGTCTGGGGTTTACTGCCATAGTTCCTCTGTGCCACACTTGGTTTTATTTATTTCTATGCTTGGATGCAGAGAGCACTTTGTTAGGAAGCTCACGATGAATTTTGGCAGCCTCTGCTCTCTCCTCCCCTGCCTCCCCCAGCTTCTCCATTTAGGGGCACTTTCTGTTTTTCAGCCCAGTGTGGAATGGGGATGGGGATCCTCAGAGACTGTCAAACTCCCAGCCAGCCCTACCTTTCCCCCATGCCTGGCTGCAGAGCATACTGATGCCTCTGCAGTCCAGGATGGGGGATGATCTTGGCTTCTGGCTTAAAGCAGAGTGGCAGGAAAGTGTATGGACTTCTTTGTGTCCATGTTTTCAGTTTATTTTAAAGGCAGAGAAGACCCACTTCAAACTTCCAATGATGTTTTCATACTCTAATACATTCCTACCTCCACCTCTATCATGTTCCCTACAAATCACATCACCATGTTAAGATGCAGCATTGACTGGCAGAGGAGAAGATCAGAGACTGAACATTGGAACCCAGCTTCATCCCCAGAAATGCTCTGACCTCAGTCCATTTGTTTACTTCACTGGGAATCATTCCTCTCTAGCAGAGGGTTCTGGTGCCTCCCCTGCCTAACCCGCACCCTGTGGAAGTGGGGGACTCAGGGAGTGATAAGTCCCCAAGCAGTTACAAAGTAGCAAATGGAGCTGTGCCCAATTAGGCCAGCCTCCAAGCCCACTCCTGGTTGGGCAGATGAACCTCCATTTCTCATCTGGAATATGAGAATGCTGTTAGTGACCTCTCTCCAGGTGCTTAGAAAGAACCAGAGAGCATTGAAACAGCCTGCTCCATTATTCTTTGAAGGAGCAGGAGGAGAAGCCAGGGAAAGGTTATACTACCACCAAGTCCCAGGCTCACTCTGCATCAGCGCTAGGGCTGGGTAAGAAGATGTCTGTGGTACAACTCTAATGGGTCACAGCTAGGCTCAAGTCTCTGGAAAAGCTGAGACACCGCTAACCTTTTTCTCCGTGATGCCCCTGCAGATGTGGGAAGAGGCTATCAGTCTGTGCAAGGAACTGGCAGAACAGTATGAGATGGAGATCTTTGACTACGAGCTGCTCAGCCAGAACCTGGTAAGGCTTCCCCTGCAAGCTACCTGCCCAGAGGCCTGTGCACAGGGATCACTCATCTCAGACAGGCAGAGAAAAGAGAGTCCTGTGGCTTAGGGAAACAGAAGGATGGAGAAGGACCTGAGTGAGGCCAGGGTGAACATCACCCTTCCATTGTTAGATGGAGCCGCAGCTGCCACAGCTGTTGCACGCCCAATAAATATTCTGTTACATTTGCAGTAAAAGTTCCACAAATCACCAAACCAATTAAATAAAAGCACAACTTTGTGCTTTTCGGTGAACAGATAAATCACATTAACATGCTCCCCATCTGGATGGTCCCATTAGCATGTCGATGTTCGGGATGTGGTGGGGGGAAATAAGAAGTAAAGGGACCAATCTCCCCCACCTGCACTGCAGAGGCTAGGAATTAAGCAGGGAGTTGGCCTCGCCAGGGGAAATGCAGAGGTTTGCCGGTTGCTCCTTCATCCCTCACACCCCTTCCAACCCCCACAATTCCTGGTTTCCTGGGTGCCAGGCTCCCAGGCACCCTTCTCCACCCGTATAGGCCAATGTAGATGTTTCCAGGAGAATGGTAACATGAGAGTCAGAATGTTGAGAGTATCACTACCAGCTAGGGTGGGGGATGGAGGGATAGAGTGATAATCACATTATAATCTGCTGAGCTCTTTGCTGCATGTAAGATATGACTCAAATACAAACATGTGCCTGTGTCAGTGGACACTTAGTGGCAATATCCCATGAGTATATAGATGTTTGCAGATACAGAGGTGTGCAGAGTTTATACACAGACATCTACTAATGTACATTAACATCCCTGCATGAAGCACATACCACCCAGGCACCTGTCTAGATCCACATGTATGTTCTATGTGACATCGAATGATCCTTATGACACATCTCTTCACATGTTTGTGCTATGTGAAGATGTTTTTGGGTCCAATAGCAACCGCAAAATTCTATCAAGTATGGTGTTGTAGGAAACTGCTAGTTGGTTCTCAGCTGCTCAGCCCCAAAATAATCACATAGAAACTATATTATTTAAATCACTGTTTGACCCATTAGCTTTAGTTTCTTATTTGCTAACTATTACATCTTAATTTAACCCATCTCCATTAATCTGTGCATCACCACAAGGTTGTGGCCTACCAGCAAATTTTTAGCATGTCTGTCTCCGGCGGCAGCTCCACGGCTTCTCCCTGACTCCTCCCTATTTCTCCCAGCGTTCAGTTTAGTTTTCCCCACCTACCTCTATTCCCTGGACAGGCCCAAGACAGGTTCTTTATTAACCAATGGTATCCACAGCATACAGAGGGGAATCCCCCATCAGTACGGAGTGAGCTGCAAACCGCTTTCAAGGATGTTAGCATCTGAAAAACACACACCTATTGGTGTGGACCAAGTATGAGGTGTGCACACACAGGAAGGTGTCTCTATCTATAGACATTTGGACATCCATGCTCTCTCACAAATGCCTGTCACTGCCACATGTTCACAGAGAAAGGAGTACAGTGAGGGCAGCAGGACCACAGCTGCTCACTGGGGTCAAATCCACATGGACCAGCACCTAGTTCCTTACTTAAAGCACTGGAGATGCTCACGAGAGTGACATGAGTATGAGATAGGTAAATGCACTCCTGCAGGTGGGACATCTAACACAGTAGGCATGGCCTCTAAGCATGGCTCCATCCACAGCAATACAGGCATAACCACCATAACCACACACGTGCCATTATCTACAGCTGGTATATTGGTTCTGGGGTGAGGATAATGTCATAACTTTGGACTCTTTTCAGTCGAAAGTACCTTTGATACACATCTGTGTTGTCTTGATATATAATTCATGTTTTCTTCTTTCAGATCCAGCAGGCCAAATTCTATGAAAACATCATGAAAATCCTTAGACCCAAACCAGACTACTTTGCTGTCGGATACTACGGCCAGGGATTCCCCACCTTCCTGAGGGTGGGTTTGCCAATGACTCAGGCTGGGGTCTGGGAACCTTGGGATCATAGCTATCTGCTTGTTCTTGGAAGCTCACAGCTCAGGAGCTGAGCTCTGCTCTGTCCAAGGATTACCACTGTCCCCAGTGGAACCCCCAAGTTTGCCTTTAGCGGTAGTGATAGGTTTCTTACGCCATAAATTGAGCTGCTTGGGAGGAGTAGTGAGGACCGCATTTCGGGAATGAGGTGGTCAAGGGAAGCCCAGGCAGGATCTACTACCAAGGAAAGACGGGGCAGTAGCTCCCATTCTGCTGGGTCATGGGACCCCTTGCTCTCTTAATATTTTTTGAAGACACAAGGTACTTCTTTATTTGTGAATGATTTCTACAAATTACCATATGAAAAAACAAAAACTAAGAAAAATTGGAAATGTCTGGTAACTTACTTAAAAATAACAACAAACCCATGCCAGGATCACATGTTAGCATAAATTATATATGATAGCTACATTTTTCCAACTTAAAAAGTCAGCGAGGAACATGTGTGATCCTGAGACTCAGGAGACAGAGGCAGGAGGATAGAGCAACCTGGTCCAGATAGAACATTGCAGGCTGTGCTGGGCTATGTAAAGAGACCCTGTCTCAAGCGAATAAACAGAGATAGCAGAGCAGACTTCAATTATATCTCGGCATACACCTCTAAAGTCTAACCTGACTGCAAAGGGCTCTGTTCCCATGGCTGTGTGGATCTGTTATCATGGCATGGTTTCAACAGAAACCTATCAGCATCCTGCTCAGCAGCACGATCAAATGTGGATGAGAAAGATAAATGACACCCTTAGTATCATCATGGAAGCAATTTTGATCCTGTGGCCCCTGAAAGGATTGTAGGGACCTGCTGGGTCCCTATAGCATCATTTCTGACTAGTGTCTCAGTGGCAGCCTTTTGCGGGTAGCGGGTAGGATTTTGTCATCCATGGGATTGTTTCTATGTGAACCTGTGCTGTAATTCTGGATCAGGGAGATGCCAGAAAAATAGCAGATCTGTCCTCTGACCTGACCTCACTTGGTTTACAGCATAGTCTAGGAACTAAGGCTCTCACTGTCACCAGTCAACATGGATGCCATAGTGGACTTACAGATGAAACTACCATGAACAACAGTGAGATGGGCAGGGAGAGTCTCCTGGGTGAAGCAGTGTAGCTGCCCAGCCCTGTTTGTACATCAGACTCTCTGGAGAACTTGTTAGGAATGTGTACTCCTGGAGCGATTCTCAGAGACTTTAGCAGGTCTAGAGTGATAACCGGGAATCTGAACTTTTAAAGATGCCCAGGTATCTCTGGCACCCAGATAGCTTGGTGCACATATAGGTAAGTGACAGGCTTAGGTTTGGACAGAAGAACTTAGTTGCCATTAGACGTAACAAAGATGGCAAAGCCATGGTCTGGAACAGGTTTTCCTACCTTGTTATCTATATATATGAACCTTTTAAATGTTTGCTGTGGAGGTTCCCCTGTGTATTGTGGGCTGCTTAGGAACATCCCTTGCCTCTTCCCTTCACTGCCAGGAGCATCGTCACCCTTAGTTATCCCAACCAAAAGATAGGACAACCAAAAGATGGTTTCAGGAATTGCCAATGTTCCCTAGGTGACCCAACTTACCCATTGACAGCTTCTGTTCTAGAGGAGACTGGTGTGGTTCATAGGTAAAGAGAGTACCTGCATAGGTGTAAGGTTAGGAGCCAGGAAATGAAGGACCTGGATAGTGGTCCTTTTCATCCCATAGTCCCAGCCTTCAAGGGCCATTGAAAGGAATCCGGCAATTTTACAACCATGTAAATAAAGAGGGTGTGACATGGTGAATGGTCCCAGGAGCTGTTTGTAGATTGCTCTAAACAAGATCTTTAGCATCCATGATCTCCCTGCCCTTCAGAACTAGGCCTTTTAAAGCAGTGGCCCACCCTGCTTTCACAGATGAGAAGCTGAAAGGAGAAAGATATACCTGAAGCTGTCCCTTTCCACCAGGCCCAGGCTCGTTTCAAAAGCCTCTCAGCAATGCCTGAGTAGTATGTCTTGCAAGCCCAGACCCTGTCTTGCACACCCAGGCCTTGACATCTTTGACAGACGTGTCCCTTCTCTGCAGAACAAAGTGTTCATCTACCGAGGGAAGGAGTATGAACGACGAGAGGACTTCCAGATGCAGCTTTTGAGCCAGTTCCCCAATGCAGAGAAGATGAACACCACCTCTGCCCCTGGAGATGATGTGAAGAATGCCCCAGGCCAGTGTATCCTTGGAGGACATCCCAGACAGAGGGCTGGCCATAGCTTTAAATGAAAGCTAGCTCAGAGCTCAGAGCTGACACCAGAATCACCGGCTGCTGCTGGATCTCCAAGGGGGATCCAGAGGTTCATTTCAATACAGCTGCTCCTCTGTAGCCCTGGGGTCTGCATGCATGGATTCAGCTAACTGCAGCCTGGATGGTTTGGAGGCAGATGAGAAGGGTCATTATTCTGTATCCAGTATGGCAACTACCTATTCAGAATTTGCCTTCTTAGGCATCGTAGGCCATTTTGAGATTGCTTAATATGTATTGGAAGATATGTCAATGTAATACACATTTTATTGTAAGTGGCATCTCAGGGCTCACAGAAGGATGCATCCAAAACACAACACCCATGGGTGAACTCAACCCTTCTTCCCTCATTCCTTTGTTGTCATCAGGAGAATACTCTCTTATGCCTTTGCTCTGTATTGGCTTTGTGCAGGGTTTTACACCCAAAAGAGTCTGCCTTCAGGAGTAGTGCTACAGTGCTGTAAGAGATTCAGACATCTAATTGCACTATTAGCTATTTATTATAAAATTGTGACCCATGTCAAGAGGAAGGCACGCAGGGTGCTGTGGCTAAGAGTCCAGGGTTTCTTTGATGACCTAAATTTGTATAAGCACCAAAATCTTAGTGTTAGCTGGGGAGATAGCCCAGACAAGGCAGAGGATGCTGTGTGTAGAAGCCTTTCCAAAAAACTAAAAAGATTTTAGTTTGCCAGTAGGATATAAACAACGCCCGTCTCCAGCCAGGGTTCAAAGCTGCCCCTGACTCCCAGACCATTCTCACTCCCAGAACTGCCTTCTAGTTTTTGATCTTTCTGCCATTCCATTCTACTTCTTCAATAGGACTGTTTGTTCTTACTCTGGTCCTTCCCTCACTTCTGTTCCCTCTGTTTAGAATGCTGTTCCCTCAGCTCCCAGCTCGACTGGTTTTCATTCACCTAATTTGGTATGTCATCTCCAGGAAGAGCCTTCCCTTGGCATCTTATCTAATGGGGCCTTTGCCAGGCTCACATGACCCTGTGACCTCAAGCCATCATTGTTTGATGTTGTCATTGTTTTCTTTTGCCCCTCGTTTGCTGTTTTGTTTGATTTTGAAAGATACAGGAACACAAAGAGGGTGTCAGGTCCCTGAGAAAAGATCTCTGTGTTGCCTGTTGTCCATGCCACGCCCCCCCCCCACCACAGTTCTTGGCACAAAGCCCACTCTAGGAAAGCATTCATTGCTTAACAGAAAGAAAAGACAAGGAGATAGAAATAAAAAGGAGGGAAGGATCCAGGTGAGGGAGGAAGGAAGGAGCAGAGGCGAGCAGCTTACCTAGAATACAGAGAGCAGCATGAAAGGATAGGAATTGAAGTTTGGGAGGGGGACACTGTGTCATAGCCGAGCAGTCGTGGAGCAAGCTTGGTGTCTACAGGGACTATGTGCTGTCACTAGCAGGAGGTAGGATTGTGGAGGCAGAGGTCACAAATGCCAGGATAGGGCCATCCCTGAAGCCTAGAAGCCCATTACCACAGTTGAGACCCCAGCTGCACACCCTATAGCACAGATAAAGTTACAGCTTTTAAAGTGGGGTATCAGGCTGCATGGCTGCTCTGCCCAGTCTGCTGAAAACCTTAATCCAAATATTTTTCCCTTGGGTGATAAATATTCATCTGTGACCTTTTCATTATGCCCGCCTGCCCTTCTTGCCTGCCTTCCACAGCCATTTGTAGGAGAGATGCAACTGGTGGCTGCTGGTTGGCACCACAAACCAGTTTGGTTACACCTGAGTAAGGCCCCAGTCGTGGACATCCAGGTACTGAACAGCTGTATGGCCTTTTGATGCGTCACAGAGGAGCGGGCATGTGTGCTTATTCATAGCATCATATTTAGAGCCCAGGGCCTGGTTCAGTACCTGGAACAAGGTTGTAAATCAAAGAGAAAGTGCTGGTGTTTGCTAGATCTCTTCAGGAGACTGAATACTTCATGAACATTGTTTCCTTCAACCCCATAAAGTGCTCTAGAATGGTATTAAATTTTCATATTTCCTCGAGAGGAATACATGAGGCAGAGATGAAGCAGTTTGCCTAGGGTCATGGAGGTAGTTAGAAAAGGAGCCAGTGGGAGCCAGTGGTTTTATTTATTTATTTATTTATTTATTTTGGTTTTTCGAGACAGGGTTTCTCTGTGGTTTTGGAGCCTGTCCTGGAACTAGCTCTTGTAGACCAGGCTGGTCTCGAAAGAGCCATTGGTTTTAAATGCCAAGTTCTGTTCTGCCTAAAATCTGTTCACAATCACACCATAATTTCTTTTGTTTGGTTGGTTTTGGGTTTTGTTTTTGTTGTTGTTTTGTTCTGTTTTAGTTTTTTTTATTGTTGCTGTTGTTTTTTGTTTTTTGTTTTGTTTTTTTCCCTAGACAGGGTTTCTCTGTATAGTGCTGGCTGTCCTGGAACTATCTCTGTAGACCAGGCTGGCCTCAAACTCAAAGAGATTCGCCTGCCTCTGCTTCCTCAGTGCCGTGATTAAAGGCGTGCGCCACCACTACCTGGCCATCATTTGTTTTTTAAAGACTGGGATCAGAATTCTATTAACCTGTGTGGCGGTATTTTGTCTGTGCTTTAACAAAATTTGAAGGTCAGAATGCAGAGCTAGCCACACTAGTTAGCCATAGAAGCCAGGCAGTGGTGGCACACACCTTTTTTTAATCCCAGCACTCTGGAGACAGAGGCAGGTGGATATCTGTGAGTTCAAGGTCACCCTGGGCTACACAAGATTGAATCAGTCTAAGAGAGAATCAGAGGCAAGCAGTGGTGGCTCGCACCTTTAATCCCAGCACTAGTGAAGTAGAAGCAGGAAGGGATGTAGCTGGGCAGAGAGAGGAAAAGGATGGGAGGAGACCACGCTCAGGATTCAGTCTGAGGTTTCCTAGAGACAGGGTCTTGCCCCCTCCAGTCTGAGGATTCAGTAGAGGTAAAAAATCTCTCGAGTGGCTGGCTCCTTTACTTCTCTGACCTTTCAGCATTTAGCCCAATATCTGACTCCAGGTTTTTATTATTAAGATCAATTAGAACCTGTGCAATAAACTGTTTTCCATAAACTTAACATTTTGGGCTTCTTTCTTCTCCCCTTTGCCGCATCATAAGCCTTGGAGATGAGTCTATTGTTCTCTGTATCTTATTACTAGGGAAAATGAGGCTCAGAAAGCAAACGACTCACACGAAGCTGGGGTGAGAAAGCAGTGGAACTAGGATTTGAACTCAGGCCTGCTGCTTGCCGTAACCTTGAACAGTTCATTTTATCTTCTTACCTTCTGGTGTTAAAGATCAACAGGCAGTTTGGAGAAGCAGCAGGCCTTGTCTTCTCTAGGGTGCTCAGATAGTGGAAGGCACTTAGAAGAAAAGGTCAAGCAGAAGTCTGTTGTTGCAACTGATCTGTGCACCAGGTGTGGAGAGTCTCGCTAAATAGTCTGAGGGTGCCAGTGTCAGAGGCTTCCCAAGGACAGGTTTGGAGTTTCCTTTTGGATGAGCGCCATCAGCTCAGATCAATATACAAGGCCTAGAATTGTCTCTAACAGAAGTGCTGGCAAGCCTTTCTGTAAAGGTTAGCCTTGAGAGCCTGTGCCCTGTAACAGTTCCTTAGCTGCTGTCCCAATATGTGAGCAATCACCGATCTCATGTAGCTAGTGAGCAAGGCCATGTCCCCACAAAGGTTTACATGCAGGCCCTGACATATTGAATCGTGTATCATT
The DNA here is from genome assembly GCF_018167655.1 of Microtus oregoni. Taxonomy (NCBI): domain Eukaryota; kingdom Metazoa; phylum Chordata; class Mammalia; order Rodentia; family Cricetidae; genus Microtus; species Microtus oregoni. The sequence goes on from NW_024543086.1 coordinate 13,959,740, forward strand.
TTCACATGTGTTTCATTTGTGTTGTTATGCTTGGCTGGGAAACAGGCAATGAGATGGCTCGGGCTCACCACAGTCTGCCAGCCCTGCCCTCAGCTCAGAGACTCACTCCAGAGGGAGTGATCTCCCAACTCAGGCTGTCCAATGGGAGTGTTAGGGTTCTCCTGAAGTTTGCAGGTATGTTTCCGGTGAGACCCGTGCAATGTGTTCTATTGTTTTCCCTTTGGGGGATTCTCATTCCATATGGACATACTTTTCAGGGTGGTACCCTTCAAACCTCAACGTGCTAGCACAGAGAACTCACCAAAGAGAGGCGTGTAGTCAAAGGGCAGGGGAGCCATGGGGAAAAATGACCCTGGATGGGCAGTTTGTCCTCGTGGATGGAGTCAATTACTTTCCAGCAAGATGCCAGGCTGAAGGGAGACTTTTGAAGTTGTGGTGGTCTTTGGGAAGAAGAGAAGGGGGAATGACTTGAATGCCTAAGAAGAGAAATGAGGGAAGAAAAAATATAGGGAAAGATCAATGATAGAACCAGTGACTGTAAGCTTTTTTTTTCACTTAGCTTGTCTGTCAGATGACCAGCTTAACATGAGTAAAGATGGGGCTAGAATAGGAGAGGTAAAGAGCCAGCCAATACTCCTGGCCAGCCTGCATCCTGTGCCGGTGCACTAATCCATCACAGAACTCCTTCCAGCTGTTCCTTATTTTCTGCTATAGGTTGTCCCTTTGGGGCTGTCAAGAGTTGGAGGACAAAATGATATACTTGCATGTTCTAGAGAAGAATGTCCTTCGATTTTATCATGCATGTGTATTACATCAGGAGCTTTGAAAAAGCCTGACTCAGAAGTACTCAGGGAACACTGGAGTCCCACCACGTCTAATGAGGTCTCAGATGAAGACTTTTTTAGCAAGATAATTTAGAGGATAGACTGGTCTTATTCTCATGAGCACACAGCTCCCCAAGATTATCCAGGGAGCTGGAATTCTGGCATTAATGCCCCCAATGTAGTTTGTGTCCTTGCTTTCTGTGACCACAATGATGGATCTAATACAGATTACATCTAAAGAATTCTAAGTTAAGTGGATCTAAAATAGACTACGTCTAAAGAATTCTAAGTTAAGAACCCTAACTTATGTCCCCACAGGCCAGAAGAGGTCTTATTACAGATGGTTGTGAGCCACCATGTGGTTGCTGGGAATTGAACTCAGGATCTCTGGAAGAGCAGCCTGTGCTCTTCACCTCTGAGCCATGCCAGATGGTAGTGGTGCACACCTTTAATCCCAGCTCTGGGGAGGCAGAGGCAAGCAGATCTCTGTAAGTTCAAGGCCAGCCTGGTCTACAAGAGCTAGTTCCAGGACAGGTTCTATAGCTACAGAGAAACCCTGTCTAGAAAAACCAAAAACCAAAAAAGAAAGAAAGGAAGAAAGAGAGAGAGAGAGAGAGAGAGAGAGAGAGAGAGAGAGAGAGAAGAACCCTAAATATAAACCCCTATTCTTTTCTTAAAAGCTGTGTAGGCTTCAACAAGTTGCCTGGCTTCTCTGAGCCAAGGGGCACCATTGAGGTTAACAATGACAGCTCGTAGAATTGGAGAGATTAAAGGATACCACGGGGAGCATTGCTCTGTAATTGATAGTGAGCCATCCATTCATTAGAGGGTATTATTGTCAATGACAGTATTGCAATGGTAATGGAGATTAAGCGTGGCTAAGCGATTCTGGTAGCTAGAGCAGAGCCCTGGGATAGTGTGCAAGGTGGTTGTTAGCTCTGATATAAAGACCATGGCGACTGCTCACTGGTTATTAGGACCTTTCTAGAAGCCCACAACTTGACCATTGAATAAAAACATGGTCCTAGAAGGACCAGCATGGATGTTCTTAGCTGGCTCCTGATACATTTGGAATTTGCCTATGGCCAACAAACATGTTTCAAATCCTTAACTCTGATGCCATCAGATATTCAGTGCTTCACTGTGCAACCTGTCCTGGATGAGCATCCCAGGTTCAAGAACAAACCAGTGCCTGACCAGATCATAAAGTAAGACCCACATCCCACTGAGCGAGGAATGGACAGAACTCCAAGATGCAGAGCTGGTGGCAGGACAGGGCCCAGTACCCTTCTCAGCCAGTCTATCCCTGCTTTGCTTTCTGGGAAAAGAATTGCCCCCAGTTGCCTGGGCTATGTCTGTAATAAGGCTAAAGTCAGAGATGAATGGGAGGGACGGGTGCGGGGGGCTAAGGCTAGCTCTGTGTGGCATCAAACTGAACTGATGTTGGAGCCTGCTGCTCGGGCTGGTCCTAGAATGGACCCAAGAAAGTAAACAGTGTGGGTTGGCCGCTGGCAGACTGGTAGAGGGATGGGACAAAGTGGCCTTGGGGATGCTGGGTACATTCTCCCAAAGGAACGTCTTTTCAGCCTTTGGCGAGCGAATGGGTTGATGATGGATACGTTCATCAGTGATAAAGTTAAAGTAAGCACATGCAGGCAGGTGTCCATCTGCCTCATATCAGACTGCATGATCATTGAGTAGGCCATGAGGTGGGGGGGTCTGTGGGGGTCCTCAGCTACACCTCTCCCTACACTCTGTTCTTCCCTCTGGGTAAACTATTCAGCAGCAAGAGTTCCCTAGGAAGGCAGAACTCCTTCAGGAGCCTCATGCTGACGTCACAGCAAACAGGTGCCATGCAGATAATATGGCAGCCTCTCACCTACCTTGGCCAGGCACCTGTACACAGGGGCTCCTCTATAGCTAGCACAGTGCCCTGTTTTCAACGATAATTGATCTTCCATCACATATGAAACAAAGTGAAGGGGGATGTCTGAGGATCCTAAAGAAATCCTTGGAGGTCACTCTGGGAATGTTTAGCTTTGTCCTTAAATGGCACAGGTCACTGTTGGTGCATTAATGCCAAAATTGCATTCCCAGGGTATAAGGCCAGTCCATCTTCTAGATCACCTTGCTACCCTGAGAAAATCATTTTTTAATGGAGTCCCAACACAGATCTTAAAATGCCACCATCAAGACTCTGCCAGATCCAGTGTTTAAGGTGTCAGCAGCCAGGCATGGCTTCCAGAAACTTCTACTCTTTCCTGTCTTTCAGCTTTTACAAGTCCAACTATGTGCAGAAGTTCCACTACTCCAGGCCTGTGCGCAGAGGCACTGTGGACCCAGAAAATGAGTTTGCTGTGAGTATCTCCCCTCCTCCGCCAGCTTCAGCAACCAGAACGCACCTGCCAACCACAGGTGCTAGGGAACCTGTTCCAGAGTCTAGAACCATGGCACGGACATCACAGATAGGATGACATGTCTGTTGGGGTTTCTCTTTGAGTTTTTCTCCCCTCAAGATGTAACAGGGATTCCTGTCCGATGACCTTGACAATCAAGGGCATTTGTGCATTTCCAGGAGGCTGGGAGTGTGGCTGAAGCAAGTCCTTCAGCACACACTGAAAAGCCTCAGCATTTACTGAGTGCATGCTGTCACTGTCCTGAGTGCCCGTCACCTTTGTTCTTGTTTCCCAGGGCGGGCCTGTCATCTCCCTCAAGGTCAAAGCTGGAATGAGGAGGCGACTCCAAGTTCCCCTCAGCTCTCAGACAGTGATTCTTAATATTTTTAGAAATTAGCATTTTGGGGGGATTTCATGAACACTGTGTACTCTTCCCCTAGACCACACAAATGGACACATTCAAAATTCACTAAGAATCCAGACTGTTAGTTAAACCAGGTAGAACTAATCTGGCCTGAGTCCAGAGAGATTAAACACCTGTTAAGGATGCCTCAGGGAGAGAGTGTCACTGTGTATTTGGGAATTGCAACTTTTCTTTTCTCCATGGGAGGCCAGCAGGCCCAGGAGTAGCAGATTTTATAGCCCATTGCTTTTCTTCCGCCAGTCCATGTGGATCGAGAGGACTTCCTTCCTAACTGCGTACAAGCTCCCCGGCATCCTGCGCTGGTTTGAGGTGGTTCACATGTCTCAGGTGAGTTTGAAGAAATCAGTGCAGTACCATTCCTCCTCTGATAGTCAGGGCAGTGAGCCTCAAGAGGCCTCTTTGACTTTATACAGGAGACAGTTTGAAGGTTCGGAAGGAATCCCAGAGTAGGCAATGCACAGGGCATCTGCTACCAGAGATTTTTGTTTTGTTTCATGTTTTAATTACTAGGTAACTTTTTGTCCCTAGTAAATAAAGGCTCTCTAGATACCAGTAATGAAATCAGGAGAGGAGGAACATCTTTGTCATGGGGAATGTGGGGAAGGGAAAGAGGAGAGGCAGGCTCTGGAAGACCATCCACCCAATTATCCCTTCAAAGTTCTCCATCCAGACCCAGGACTACAGTGTGACATTCTGCAGCACTCCAAAGCGAGCCATTTTCTGTTTGGATAGATAAAGACTGAAAGAGGAAACACCAGAGAGCCAGAGGCAGTTGGAATCCAGAAGTCTGAGTTCCCTTGTATAGATAGTAGTTATGTATTTTGTTATATTTATTTATTCCATCTTTTTGTGCATTTACATGCCAGTGCATGTGTGTGTGTGTACGCACGCGCATGCCAGAGGACTACTTTCAGGAATTTATCTTTTCCTTCCACCATGTGTGTTCCTGGGATTGAACTCAGAGTCAGGCTTGGTGGAAGGTTTCTTTGCCCACTGAGTCTCCCAGGTGCTCCAGCACAGGTCTTGGGCTTCCAGTGCACCTTATCATCTCCACATCCTCTGTTAGCTGAGGACCATGCAGTTCCCCAGAGCCTGAAGACAGGCTAGCACAGTGTGAGAACCCTTATATGTGCTTGTGATACCTTAAATTTTTTTATTCATTCAAAATCGATTTCATGGATGCCTAGCGCATGTCAAACACTGTTCTGAGACATGGAGATTCCATGGTGCAGCTTCCATTCTGGTGGGGAGAAAGACGGAAAAGTCAAAGTAGACACAGCGTGTCAGCTGGTGATCATCATCAGGGAGGGCTGAAAGGAGGAGGGCAGCCATTTCAGATAGCAGAGTCAGAGGGAGCCTCCCTGCCAAGTGGTTTTCAACAAAGGCCCTGGGACAGAGAGGACTAGTCCACGAGGTATTGAAGAGATCCTTCCTTCTTCCTTCCTTCCTTCCTTCCTTCCTTCCTTCCTTTCTTCCTTCCTTCCCTCCCTCCCCTTCTCCTCCTCCTTCTCCTTCCTCTCCCCCCCTCTCCTTCCTTCTTTCTTTTCTTCCCTGTTGGTGGTAGTAGAGGGGGTGGTTGTTCTTTATTTTTTCTTTTCTTTTTGTTTTGGTTTTCTCTGTGTAGTCCTTTTTGTCCTGGAACTTGCTTTGCAAACCAAACTTCCCTTAAACTCAGAGATCCTCCTGCCTCTGCCTCCCAAGCTCTGGGATTAAAGGTATGTGCCATCATGCCTGGATGAAGAGATGGGCTTTTCAATAGAGTATGCATCTGGCACAGAGGTTCTGGGGCCAGATTGTGTCCAAATCAGAGAAGTCAAGGGGTGAGTAATAGTGTTCAGATCCTAGGTCATTTAGGAGCTTAGGGTTACTTTGTCTCCTCTGCAAGTGACACAGACGCCTGTACAGAGGAGGGATGTGGTCTGACTGAGATTTTCAAGCTACTGTTTTGTCAGCATTAAGATCACATGACTCTGACCTTCAATGTCCTCTTAGTAAGTCTGTAGACCAAAAGGCCTGTAGGCTCCATTTCACAGGCATGGCCTAGGTCTTGAAAAAATGGAATGATAATGATGTCAGCAAGACATATTTATTGAATGTGTGCTAAGCTGTCCACTACCATGATCTCATTTAAACCTCTAAAAACGTCCAGAATAGATATTTTCCCCACCTACTCTGCGCCTCAGTGCCTCCATCTGTAAGTTCTTAAATTGTCAGGGTTAGTAGACAAGGTCAAGTTTGGCTTCAACCTCTTGTAATATCCTCTGGGTTAGGATAGCACTCTGTCTCAGAGTGTCCCATCCATCCTAGTGAGCAGGTTCCTTGAAAGGAATCAAATGCTGTGCTCTTGGTTCAGGGGCACTTAATATGTGGCAAGTTTCTACAAATGTCCCCCAGCACTGTGCCAAAGGCTTTACTGCCTTATCCTGCATAATATCACAAAATCCTGGGAGGTGCATACAGTTGTCACTCGGTATGCATAAGTCCCACACCCACAGATCGACTGACTGCAAATGGAAAGTATTTGGGGGGAAACTGCATCTGAACAGAAGATATAAGGATATATATTTTTTCTCTTACCAAACAATGAGCAAAAATAACCATCTGCATGGCATTCACCTTGCATTCGATTGTAAGTAGTTTAGAGAGGATTGTGTGGATGATGTAAAAGGATTGGGCCATGCTGTAGAAGAGACTCAAAATCATTGTGGATTTTGGTATTCTCAGAGGGTCCCAGAGTCAAGTCACCATGGATACGGTAGGATGACTGGACCATTACTAGCCCTGTTCTTGAGGGAAGGGAGCTTTGCAGCCTTCCAAAGCCTCTGCCCAATAGCCCTGACTGATCCCATCCCTGGGTTGGCTCCACAAGGCGCCTCTTCTCCACTCATGTCTGCTGGACTGTAGTAAACCGAGGGGGCCCTCCTGTGTCCCTTACTGTCCCTTTCCTCCTCAGAGTTCTTAACACCTCCTAGTAGACTACACAATTTGCTTGTTTCTGTGTTTATCGGCCAAATATTAAATACAATGCTGGACTGTAGATTCCACTGCAATATAATTTTCAGCAAGGCAGATGCTTTGTCTGCTATTCTCTCCCTGAAGTACTCCAAGTGCCAAGAGCAGCCTCAGGCCCATAATTCTTCTCAAGAATATTCAAGTAAACCAAATAAGTAATCACAATAACCATTGTGTCTAAATAGTTACCTTACATTTTCACTTCCGAATTCTAAAATTAGGGGAAAAGCAGACAACACTATTTTACTTCCCTCTTCCATGTTGTTAGCTTCGGTGATGGTTAATTTTGATTGTGAATTTGAGTCACCTAGGAGACTGATAAGGTACTTCTCTGGGTGTGTCTATGACATTGTTTTCAGAGAGAATTAACTAATGCTGGATGTAAGTGGAACTGCCCTACAGTTTGGGGACCAAGATAGAATAAGAGGGCAGGGAGAGGGACCCAGTCCAGCGTCAGCATTCCATCTCTTCTTGTCTGCTGTTATGTGTAAGCTGTTCCATCAGGCCTTCCCCTCCATGACAGACTGGGTCTTCTGAAACTGAGAGCCAGAGCAAGTCATCCCATACCGTGTTTCATGTGTGTGAGTGCATGTGTGCATGCATTCAGAGGAATGCAAACAAAACTAGCACATCTTCCACATCTGGTGGAAGGTTTTGGGAAAAGATCTCTAAGGATTATCATAGTGGATTTGTCCTTACTGGCCTCCATTATCAAGCTTCAGGATGTCTCAGACACAGAGCTACAGTGCCTTGCTAAATGACTGCACTACTATGCGTTTGTTTTCATTATATGAATGCAGCTCTTAGTCCCCGCTTGTAACATGGAGGGCCTGCTTGTTGGGGTTTATGTCCTGCCCAGTTCCCCACAGCTGGCAAGCCCCAAAGAAAATCACACAGAGATCTCCATAAGATTATAAACTGATTGGCCCATTAGCTCAGGCTTCTTATTAGCTCTTGCAAAGTATATTAACCCATTATTCTTATCTATGTTAGCTGTGTTAGGCTCAGTACCTTTCTCAGTTGAGCAGATTATATCTTGTTTCTTCTGTGGTCTGGGCAGGACTGGAGGAAAGGGCTTCCTCCTTCCTAGAATTCTCCTGTTCTCCTTGCCCCACCTCTACTTCCTGTCTGGTTGACCCGCCTATACTTCCTGCCTGGCCAATCAGTGTTTATTTAAAATATGATTGACAGAATACAGACAATTCTCCTGCAGCACCTGCTCTTTCCCTCATGCAGTGTCATGGCCCCAGCACCATGTGTCCTGAGGAGTGTCTGAGAATGGGCTTTCAGGGAAAGCCTCACCTATTTGTTGAGGACTTTATCTTGTTCTCAGCCCTAACCTAGAAGTATGACAATTCAGTTAGGCCATAAACGGCAGTGTATTATTAGAGGGTCATTATGCATCTCTTCATCTTCAGTTTACAAAATAAGAGCTGAAAAATACGGAATGTCAGAGCTGCAATGAATGCCAAAAGCCACTGGATCCCAGAGCTATAAACTCAAATATCTTTCAAGTCCTATAAGAGAAAGGAAATAAAATGTCACATTAGGCTACTAGTGACTGGAAGATACAGAAGTGAATGCAAGCAGCCAGCCATCCCCCTACTGAGTTAAGGTTGGGGGGATTCTAAACCAATGCTTGCTGAGCAACAGACCTCTGCAGGTAAGCACAGCCTGCTATTCTTCAGATACTTGATTCCTGCTATACTCCAGGTACTTTTTTGATTCCTGCTATTTCCATGTACTTTCTTTATTCCTGTGCAGTGCACTATCTTGCATAGGAGGAAACTGAGACCTGTGGTGAACTTGAACTGTCAAACTGATGGTTGTCATTGATGCTTACCCCATGCAGCTCATGGGACTTCTGGGGACTCAAGCTGGTGATATAGGTGGGAGGTGCTAGAGCATCTGGAAAGGCTGTTGGTTTGCTGGGAATGGAAGTTACTGCCCCTTCCCACTCACTTGCATGCTTGTTCCCATGCATTTTGCCTTAGAAATTTATGTTTCCTTCACAGCAAGTTGGAAACCAGTTATTTTGCCTGTGCTGCCCATAGAAACTGAGGCTCAGCTCAGCAAAGATGCCAGAGAGCTGAGGGCCTAATTAAGTCCCAACAGGAAGCTCATGGCAGGTTTGGTGACATTGTCTGATGCACTTGTTTGTCATAGACACCAGCCTTTGCCACCAAGAACAGCCCAACTGTGGCCTCTACTGCCGTTGGGCATGTGTCTTATGAGTCATTTTCCTGTTGCTGCGATAAAACGCCATGGCCAAAAGCAATTGATAGAAGAGTTTATTTTCCTTGTAGGATTCCAGAGGCAAAAGAGTCCATCGTGGCAGGGAGGCATGGTAACAATTGGCAGACAGGGGGGCAGGAGCAGGAAGCTGAGAGCTCACATCTTCAATCGTGAACAGGAAGGGGAGCAAGGCTAGAAATTCTCAAAACCCACCCCCAGTGACATATACTTCCTCCAGAAAGCCCATACCACCTTCCCAAACAGCCCCACCAATTGGGGACCAACTGGTCGCCGCTGAGCCTATGGGGGTTGTTCTCATCCACACCACCACAGAATATCACCAAACCTGTCCTTGAGAGCATGCGTGGAGGTGAGGCGACTGTGAACGGAACTATCTCTGTCGCCTGGTTGTGACAGATGGTTGTGGTGGTTTTGCTTTTGATTTCATTTATCAACAGCTGACACCCAAGTTTCCCTCCAAATGCAGCACCCCAAGTTCTGCTCAGAGCTGTGTGTGTTCCCTACTCAAATGCCCATCTGTGGAGAGCCCAAGCTCTTGGGCTCAGTCCCTGTTTCTGATGCCTGTAGTGAGAATTCAGATCTGGGAATCTAGAAATAGTCTCAAAAGTGTGTAGGCAAGCCAGTCAACATGCCAACACGCCTTACCATTTCTAGTGACTTGCCTCAAAGCGTGGGTATCTCAGACACCCCAGACTGTTGTTGGCATCCAGGTGAAGTGCTGCACTCCTCAGGTGAGGGGTAGCTTTTCCTTAGAAGTCCTTCTGGACCTCAGCCTTGTAAAGCTCCTGAGTTTATTTGTATGCAGCATGCAAACAGGAACGTGGATCTCAGTTTTCTAGGCAATAGGCTAAGTAATATTCTCCTCCAGTTTATATCCTACGTGCTTATATGTGTGCATGTGAGTCAATGGGCCTGTATGAATGCAGATGTGGGCACTATAATTTGAATATAGATGGTATTCCCTAAATAGTGCTGTTAGTATTTACTGTGAACCTTTAAAAGGCCCCACCTTGGGGAAGTTCTTAAGTATGATGTGACAGTCTGCATTGACACCCTCCCATCACTGCCATTTAGTGACTTTACCTGAGGCTCAACCAAGGCAACTTCCTGACCTTAATAGGCAAAATAAACCCTTTTCTCTTATAGGGAAATTGCATATATATTTAGTTGCATTAACATGATGCTGAGTAGTACTGTGGGTGTTGGCATTTGAAAGATATTTGTAGCAACAGAGAATCTGGCCCCAAGGGCTTCTCACTACAGATGCTTCCATCTCTGTCTTAGTAACTTGTCTATCCCTGTGAAGAGACACAATGACCAAGGTAACTTACATAGAAAATGTTCATTGGGGATCACAGTTTCAGAGGATTACAGTTTCAGGGTGACCTTCATGACCACCATGGTGGAAACATGGCAGCAGGCAGGCATGATGCTGAAGCAGTAGCTAAGAGCTTACATCCTGACCTTCAAGTTGGAGGCAGAGAAAAAGAGCTAACGGGGAATACTGTTGACTTCTGAAACTTCAAATCTTGCCTCAGTGGCACACCTCCTCCAAGGTCACACCTCCTAATCCTGCCCAAACAGTTCCACCAACTGAGGACTTAGTATCCAGACATAGGAGCCTATGGGGACCATCCTTATTCAAACCACCACGCTCTCCAAAAACACGCGCTCAGAGTAAGCGTTGGAGAAGCTGTGTTAGAACAGGATTTAAATAGATAAGAGTATGGCTACAGGGGCTAACCTGCTCCTCTCATACATGCAGCAGGCACACATTCTAAGAGGAACTTCTGCAGCGTCGGGTGTTGTATTGTCTCAATCAATCCTCACTACATGGCCAACGAGGCAAGCACCACATCACCGCCATGCTAGACATAAGTTTAGCTCCCTTCCTCCATGAAGTTTCTCAGATTTCTCACATCTTTCCTCCAGCCCATCCTTTCCCACTGGGTGATCCCCCCTTCTCAGAATAACTGCTGTGGCCTACGCTAACACCTGTAGAGTTTGGTTGGGACAAGCACACTTTCCCGTCCAGTTTTCCAGCTGTTGCTTCTGCCCGGCAGTAACAGAGTGGAGTTGTTTCAGCTGAGCCCATCTGGCCTGCAAATCCTAAAATATTTACTCTGTGGTCCCGTTGCAGAAATGTTTGCTGACCTCTAGTTTAGTTTTTACACCGGATCCTAAGCTTCGGCAAACTGCAGTGTTTGTCTATTGTCTTTCAATACCACTGTTTATCTTGCTTTCTGAGATGTGTGGGGGAAGGGTTTCATTCTATCTTCCCTTTAACCCACCGTCTCAGAACCTGCTGGATGCTCCTAGAGCAAGCTATGCTGACTTCTCTCACTGGTACCATACCCAATAGCTTCCAAATAGTATGTGATGATGGGTCAGTGCGTGTTTTACTGGGAGAGAAACCTTCAACCTGTGAAGTCAGAGCAGAGCCTGGTACTTCCTCCCCAGAGAAATCCTTTCCCTCGATCCAGAAAGCCAGCCAGCTTGTCCTTGGTCAGCAGACAGCCCTGAGCTGATTCATTACCCTCGGATCCTGCTGTAGCTTGGGGTCTAGGGACAATGTCTGAGTTACCACCCAAGTGAAATCGATACCATTGATGACATCGGCTTCTCTTGCCACCCACTAAGGTTCTTCTGCCAATCTTGTTTCTAACAGACTACAATTAGTCCTCTGGAGAATGCCATTGAAACCATGTCCACAGCCAATGAGAAGATCCTGATGATGATAAACCAGTACCAGAGTGATGAGAGCCTTCCCATCAACCCGCTCTCTATGCTCCTCAATGGAATCGTGGACCCTGCAGTCATGGGAGGCTTTGCCAAGTATGAGAAGGTGAGGGACCTTGGAGCTTATCCCCCTTTCTCTGTCCTTGCTTGATCCCACTTGGACACTCAGCGTGGTTGGACATCAGGTTCCAACCTGATCTCCTGTCTCTTTCCCATCCTGATCCCACACCTAGACACAGACGAAGCAATTTCCTGGGGGTTTCTAGTCCCCTGGCATCTCTGTTGAGGAAAGACTCAGAGGTAACCACAAACCACCAGCCATTCCTTTTGGTAAACCTACCTCTTCCATAAAGGATTTTAAACAACATAGATACAGGGAAAGAAATAATCTTTACATGCAGAAATCTGGGAGCCCAACTCCATTGGCAGAGGCAAAACCTAGGCCTGTAAGTCACAGGAAGCCCCTCACATTTGAGCACAAAGAAAATGCCATCAGTTGAGTCCTAGTCGCCCCTATTGGATATGCCAGTGTACCAATAGGGAGACATGGCTTTCCCTAGCATGATGTAGTCCTAAGGCAGCTTCCAGTTCACTTGAATGAGGAGTGAGCTCCTTCCTACACAACCTCACTGTGCATTCCCTGTCCTCTGCCATTCATTCACTGGTGCAAAGACAAAAATGCCACGTGTGAACCAGCCAGCCAGTCCTTTCAGCTGCCATGACACCTCTGTGGTTACAGTTGCTCAGCCTTCAGGGGTGCTGCAATATGTCTGCAATGGGGATGGGAACTCTGAAATGAGGGGAGGTGAGGCATGGAGGAGTCATGAGGGAGACTGCGAGACAGGTTTGGACACACACCAGGGAAATTCCTTACTCAGCTTTCTTCCACCGGCAGTGATCTCCTGGAACCTCAGGATCCCTTGAAGGCTCCCTTACATGAGAATCTCTACCCTGAACCAGATCCAACTCAAGCCCTCAGAGTTTTGGTTCAGTGGAACCCAGTTGGTACTGGAGAATGTGTCAAGTTCCCAGGTCAAAACAGGTTCCAGGGGAGCTGCTGCTGGTGGTCCTGGCACCCCGCATTGGAACTACTTTACTGGAGTTTGCACCCTGTTTCCAGTGGGTGCTTATCAGAGTGAGCCTCCAGTAAAGAAAAAGAAAGCATCATCAGCTATGGCAAGTTCCACACCAATGCCTGGGATCTTGAAACTTTCACATCAAGTTTTGTCTCAATACCAGAGAGATAGATCATGTATTTTACCTGAGAAACAGGAAATTGTAAGTCCCTACCTGTCCCCCACAGGCCTTCTTCACTGAAGAGTACAGCAGAGATCACCCAGAGGACCAGGACAAGCTGAGCCGCCTCAAGGACCTGATTGCATGGCAGGTAAAGCCTGGGCATGAGAGCATCCACCCAGGCCCTCTCCTTGCCCCAGTTCTCTGGCCCTTGGCTAACCTGGGCTGGCCTGACTCCACATGACCAAAGGGCTCCCCTTCTACTGCTGGATTACACCTAAGCAGGCTCGCCAGGACACAGATTTGGAACACCTTACTTACCTTTGGGTATTGCACAGTGCCAGGCATCAACGGCTGCTGTGCCAGAGATTGCTTTCTTTGATGTTAAATCATGAGATAGCTTTTCACAACGGGGCTCAAATGAACCCCCCCCCCAACACACACACTTCCACCACCAACCCCAGATCATGCCAATCATACAATAGAAGGCTTGCCCCCCCCACCTTCCTTGTGAGGCTGACCCAGTTTGTCGCAGATAGTGCACAGATGGATATCAGGTTCTGCAAATAATTGAGGTCTTTGTTGGGCTGGCTCACAGTCAAAGGGTGCACATCTGCCTTGCTCGGCCAGATTTCAGCCTGAGGACTTGTTATTTGTCCACCTCTATATCTTTTGTCCTGTTGCATTCTTCTTGCCCATCCCCCCTTCTGGGCATCTGTCTGCAGCTCTTGGAAGCTCTCCACTTCTCCCTGTCTGTTATTTGCCTCTCTCTGCCTCCTATGTCCTCACATCTTCCTCCTCTCTCTGCTTTTTCTTTGTTCTCCCTTTCTCTTTTCTTTTTCTCTCATTTTTCCAAAGAAGGAAGAACCAGACCCTTCCTGCTCTAGCCCTCTGACCGCCTCCTCAGACACATGCCTGCCTGAGCTCTGGGCAGATGGTACACGATGGACATAGAAGGGGTAAGGTGGGTGAGGAGTGAGGAGAGCCTGGGGCTAGGAGAAGCTGTCTACAGGCTGCCCATCCCCTTCTCCTCTTCTCCTTGCCAGTCACCATGCAAAAAGGGAGTTTGGTTACTCCAGGGAAATCAGGGACTGAGAAGCACTGGGTGTAGACTCGTCTTAAAATATGTATTCCTAATTCAGGTCCTTCTCTGCCTCCGCCAATTTATGCAAAGTGGGACTTTAAAAATGAAACGCTGAGCGAGCACTGCAGATATACTTTCCCTGAATGCATTAGGTGTGTCTGGAATGTTCTCTCCTCTTCCCACTCTGTGCCACCCGTGAAAGCTAAATATCCCTCAGGTCTTTCCATCTGCCTGGGACTATCTGTATCCTTTAATATTCAGATAATGGCGACGCCCTCGCCACCCCGATCTGAGAAGCAGGAAGGCCAGCTGAGTGGGGCCTTTTCCTGGATACCTCTGGGGCATCCAGGGAGGACTACCAGGTCACACAAACTGACTTGGTGGTTGGTGGCTTACTTTGTGCCCTTGCCAGGACTCTGTCAGATGCCTCTTCTCATCTGGGTACATCTCTCCATGCCTGCAGAGGATGGATCTAAGCCTTGCAGAGCAGTGGCTAAGCCTTCTAAGAACATTCCACCCCGGCCTTGGAGCTATTTAGAAAGGGTTCCAAAGAGATGAAAGCAGCCTGCGTTAGATGCCACAGCCTCTAAGATTATGAGGGACATTCAGGCAGCACCCCCTAGCGTCCACCTTTCCCATAGCATGCCCGTGGCTCCCAAGTCCACAGGTTACAGAGGCCCTTTAATACCGGGAAGTGTGCTAGGCTATATCCCTCCTGCTCTGCCCAGCTTTCCTAACTATGGCATGTGCATTTAAACAATGCAATCCTGCGGGGCAGGCACACTGCTACTCCCGTTAGTACATTCAGCAAATCTGCTAGCATCTTACCATCCATTCGCAAAGTCCTTGTTTACTGGATCCCCACCGTGTACCAGGCGCAGTGCCAGGTAACACAGCAATAGCGAGGGGCGAACTTGAGCCTGTCCATTGGAGCTTAACTCCAGCGACGACATGGTTTTGCAAAACCACACACACTTTGGGGTTTTTCCTCAGGACTCGAGGACCTTAGACGTTAAAGGGAAAGGGCCTTAGCTTTACCAAACCAGAGAAAGCTGGCGTTTCCAGTGTGCAGCTCGTGTCAGAATTTGTAAATTTCAAGATTGGAATCGTTCAAGATGCTTTGTTCTTTGTAAGGAAGATTTTATCATGTGGGGCAATATCTAAGGTATATTATTCTCTGACGCTTTTTGCTGTGAAGCATTACATGCAGGAAAGTGCATATAAAAATATATGGTGCTTTGGTTTATCACCCAGCATCCACGGACATAACCTCTCACCTAGATGCAATGGGCTTCTTCTTGAACCCCTAAGCCCATCTTAGCTAATCCTGTAGTCAACACCACTCCCCTCTAGACCGACTACTTTCCTGCTTATATTAAAAATAGAGCTCTGTTCTCTAAGCACATCTTCCTAGGCCTCACAGTTTGCCCTGGATTCCTGCTGACCTACATATAACTGGAACCACCATATGTCAGTCAGGCTGGTAAAATTTGTCCCTTTTGTGGCAGCTCACTATTCTTTATTCACGCGGTCTAGGAGTGTATACAGAGAAATCACGTAATGATACAAATGCATTCATTTTTCTGCTGGCATAGAATGAGGTTGGTTTCAACTTGAGGCTTTTGGCTGTCTCTCTATTGGGTGTGTTTAGACCTGGAAATGCTTGCTCTTAATACAGGAGAAAATAGAGCTTTAGAATATACCACTTCATTTATACCAGCAAAAGGTTAATTCAGCAACATCATAGAAATAGAATATGCCGTACATGCTATTATGTATTTAGCTTCTTTTGCAAAGCATGGTGTCCTTAAAATTCACCAGTTGCTACATATATCAGAGGTTTGACTTTTTGCCCCATGTGTAAGTATGTATCATACAAACAATATATTCATTTATTGATCCATCCTCCTATTGGTAGATGGATGTGTATACCCTCCACTCTCTCAAGGTACATGTCATAGTGAATTCTGGTTCATTCAAGCTCAACCCTCCTGGGTATAAGAAACAGTTTCCTAATGTGTCCACACCAGCTTCCCTGTCTGCCAGCAGACGTGAGAGTCTGAATCTCTCTCCTTCTCGCTTATACTCATACAAAAGTTACCTTGTAAAAAAATGCAACCATATTATGTTATCCTTTCTGGTCACAGTGGAATAAAATTCAAAATCTATAACAAGAATAAACTTCAAAATTATATACATAGATGGAGACCAAATAATAACACTTTTAGATGAACATTGTATCACTGTGGATGTAAGAAAGGAAATTATAAAAATCCTCTGAAATGAATGAAAACAGAAACACAACATACCAAAACCCGTGGGATTTAGCAAAAAGTCTGTTGTGAAGGAATGGCATGTCCAGATGGGAAAGTGTAGATTCCAAAGCTCTCGGTGGAGTGTTCTGTGAATGTCAAGGCTGGCTGATCTGTAGTCTAATCCCAGTTTTCTTTGCTGGCTTCTTTCAGTCTGGTTGGTCTATTCATTGGAGAGCACTGAGTCTCTGAGCATCCTCTTCGCTACCTCCTCCCTCTTAACGCCTTGAGATTGATGCTAAGTGGACCAATTTTCTGTCTTGTCAGAGTGTAACACTAAAGCTATAAATTCATTCCATTTTAAATCTTACTCTATTATCTTTATGGAAGATCCCTTTGGTAATATTTTTTAAGTAACACCTTAAGCTCTCTATAATCTTTCTTCCACGTTCATTCATCTGTCTTTTTCCTTCCTACTTGTTTTTTATCCTGCCTGTTAGTTTGGGACCTGTCTCCTGTGAGTGAATTTCCTCCAGGGTCTGCTGACCCCAGCAGATACCTCCTAATTCATAGTGAAGCTATGGAAATTATGGAAATCAGTGGGCATGGGAGAAGGCTCTGTCAGCAAGGTGACATCACAGCTCGGTAACCGACCCACACGCCTGAACCTACACACCTGTCTGGGATCATTTATAGTCTCCAGAAGTAGATCCTTCAAACCGTTTCACGGGAAGATGATCATAGCTGCTACACGGGGCAATCTGGGGATGGCGCAGTGGCCACCTCACTAACCACAGGCGCACGTTCTTTCCATCTACTTGTTTCGAGTCTGGCGGTGGTGGCTCCCCCTCCTATCCTTGGGTCTGGTACGCCGCCGGAGTCCCAGGTTTCATGATCTGATTGTTTTAGAGGACAAGTTCCTGCTTCCTGAGAGAATGAGAACACATTATACATAGCTGCCAAGTGAAGCTGGGGGCACCTGGGAGAGGAGCTGGCCTCGTGCAGAATTCAGTGCCTCCCTCAGCTTTCCTACGGCATCCTTGCCTCTGCCCCCGGAGGCCTCCTTGATCCCTAGAAGCAGGTGGCTGCCACTCATCACCACTCTGCTCTTGGAGGTCAGTTACAGCCTCCAGCCACCTTCCTCCTGCGCATACACTGGAGCACAGGTCTTGCCAACTGCACATCTCACTGCAGAGTGCATTCTCCCTCCACCCCCTCTTCTCTCTCGAGAAGGAGCCAGAAACGCCATTACTTCACCAGGGTAGGGGTGTTTATTGTTCTCCTAGAGAGATGCCATCCTCCATCCTGGTGGTCTATGTTATTCTACCCCAAGGTCATACAGCTAACTTTCTCACATTTGCCTTCTATCAGGGAGTTCCACAGCTGTTCTTCCCCTCCTGGGTCTCTAGGTTCAGTGTGCTGACCTGTTACACAGATAAGACAGCCTGCATTTCCCCTACCCATTTTCCTTCCTCCCTTATCTTCCCAAGATTTGGCAACACTTCTAGAAACACTAGTAATAAGAGAGCTGTCTGATACCAGCATGCTTGTAGCTTTGTTCAGCGGCTGTGAGAAGTACAGTTGTATCCCAGGATGTGGGATGGACTGGAGCCCCCCTCCCCTTCTCTGCTCCTCCTTGTTGCCAGGCATTTTTACCATGGTTTCACCTATGTACTGCCAATACTTCTTAAGCAAGACTGTAAGTCCAAGTTCTGGAGGTTCCTCCTTTCTGTTCTCTGAACTCTGACCCTTTGTAGATTGTTCAAAGGACTCAGATTTTCCCATACCTGTGGTTTCTAATGCCTGGGACAACTACACCTCCAAGGAAGCCGGAGCGGCTGGGTCATTGTCCCCTTGCATGACAAATTTGAAGGCTGCAGTTGTCCCAGGAACCATGCGTGTCTCTGAGCATCTGAAACCCTCCAGGGAGAGTTAGCAGGCCAAAGGAACCTCTTGAGCTAGTGCCCAAGCTGAGGCCCATGATGTACCATCTCTCTACAGATCCCCTTCCTGGGAGCTGGGATTAAGATCCATGAGAAAAGGGTGTCGGACAACCTGCGGCCCTTCCATGACCGGATGGAGGAGTGTTTCAAGAACTTGAAAATGAAGGTGGAAAAGGAGTACGGGGTCCGAGAAATGGTATGAGTGATCCATCCCTGTGATTGGGAAGGGGGAGGACCTTGGAAGGGGCTGACGTGGGGAACCTTCCTGTTCCCTCAAAAGTCATTCCTAGAGAGAAGCCAGTTATACATCAGATCTACGAAGCTGTGCTATATAAGTATTAAAGTTGCATCAGTGAAGCACCTAGCATGTGCTTGGCCCTCTGTAAATACAGTTGATGTATATTAACTGAGAGAAACAGGTAGGTAGGTAGGAATGTTTTTCAGTTCTTATATATCATTTGAGATTCAGGGGCATCAGATAACTTGCAAACACTGTATTGCAAGTTACCTTAAGGCCAGAGTATCTACCCAGCTGTGCTGTCTCCAAAGCCACTGTACTCCACAGCCAGAAAAGAGCACTGGCCAACACTCTCAGAGGCAGTGTCTTGCCTTTCACATAAAGCAGAATTATCAAATATCAGAGCTCTGTAGTACCTTGGCAACTGTCTGCCCCCAATCCTCTTGATCTACCGACATCCAGAGAGAAGCTGGTATTCCAGAGAGGGCTAGAGCTAGACCTGGGTCCCTCTTCCTCCACACAGAAACAAGTTGACTTTCTCCATACTCTCTTCCTGAAATGCAATTCTGATGCTAAACACTTGGACTTAGGCCTCCCAGACTGAGAGACTGGTCCTTCATCCCACTTTAGATAATGGCCACAAACCCAGGCCCCAGGAGTGAGGCCCTATACTTCCACACACAATAATTACAAATATGGGGGCTCTCACCCTCCCTACAGACCTGGTAACATACTAGAGCCCATGGCTCCAAGGCCTCTACTGTTTAGCAACTTTGTAATGATTTTTGAAGCAATGTGCAGTCCGTAGAAACTGTTCTCCAGATCTCAACCTTTCTGGGGCTAGACATGTGTGATCAAGAACTTTTGGAAGAGTCTAGACGAGGGCCCCAACACACGCCTCTTGGGTAGCCATGGGTGACGTCAACTGCGGTGTGACACCAAGAGGGCTGCTGTGTATGGTGTCCCCAGCTAGAATGTTAGACGGTCTGGGTAGATTCAATGTATTTTCAACTTAACAATAGGCTTATTGGGATGCGATCTCATCCACCGAGGAGTTTCTGTACCGCTGCTTTCACGTTATGATACCTTTAAGAGGAGCCAGGTGAAAAACACACAGGGTGAGAATGAAAGGGTCCCAGATAGGAAGCTTCCGTGTTGTCAGGACACCCGCTGGCACCCTGGTATGTGATTACCTACCATGGATCTCCCTGGAGCTGAAGTGTGGAGCGTTTCTCAGGGCTTTCATTATATAGCCAAGATTGAGTGAATCATTGGTCATGGGCTGGAGATGCATCTCTGTCCCCTGCCTCCTCCCTGGAAGGTAAGTTGATAATATGTGGCTCAGAGTCTCAGCCCTGTAATGACAGGGTTGGTCTCCCTGGCACAGGTAGGCTCCGCCTCGAGCCATCTCATTAGCATAAAGAAGGATGGTCCATGGGGTCACTGAAGAGTACAGATGCTGTCTCAACGGGGAAACTTGCTCCCCTGGCATAGATGCTGCTAATGTTTATCCCGCAGCCCCGCGGCCCTGTTGGCTCAAAGTTTTGCACTGATGCCCTGAGCCCACAATTCCACCCCGCCCAGATGGGGAGGAGGGCTCAGATAACAAACCTCTCCTCTGCCGGCTGCTCACCACCGGTTCTCATACCTACAGCCGGACTTCGATGACAGGAGATTGGGCCGCCCCAGGTCCATGCTACGTTCCTACCGGCAGATGTCCATCATCTCTCTGGCCTCCATGAATTCTGACTGCAGCACTCCCAGCAAGGTCACCTCAGAGAGGTCAGCCTCTTCCTGGAGTTTCTGGCCTAGGCCACCTCCCCTTTCACTTTAAAGTCTTTCTCCAGCTGGGTCCTCAGGAAAGCCTTGGCGACATTCAGTGGGTTGTCTTACCTGGCGCCAATTTTTAAAACACCCTGGGCAGCTGAGAGAGGCTGCTTGCTCTCCCAAGAACCCAGAATACACTGCAGGTGTGTGCACACGTGTGCGCGCGCGCGCGCACACACACACACACACACACACACACACACACACACGCGCACACATCACTGTCTCTACTGGGTTCCTTGCTCAGTGATGTCTATTGGCAGCCAGCATCCCTCACCCAGCCTGCAATGTAAATGTTCTTTCCTCTAACAGAGGTCCCATCCTTCCCATTTTACTCCTACAGTAGCATGTCCCCTCCCACATCTCCTGCCTCTTCCCCATTTTGTCCTGGAACCCTGTGGTTCCAACTTCACTGTATGCATGATAGGCACCTATGTGCCCAGTGTTCAGGTTGTTGCAATCCCACACTTACTGAGCAAGTGGTGACTCAGAGAAATCAGGGGATTTATACAAAGTCATTCAGCTAAAAAGCAGCAGTGCTTGAATTTGAACCCAGATCCCCATTTTAACCAGTTTCATTTCCTTGTCATCCCTCTTGCTTTTAATGGCTTACCACCTTCAATTATCCTAACCTTTTAAAAAGTTTGTGGATGAGTGACTTCTGCAATTTGCTATCAAGATAACTGACCAGCCCTACAGTGTCTGCTTGCTCAGTCAGCATGAAGGTCCTCTTAGGTCCCCCGTGTCCCTACGGGGCTGTCCCACTAAAGCTCTAACAAGTTTCCACTGCCCCTCCCTCTGCCCTTCAGCTTTGACCTAGAGCCAGCAGCACCCAAGACTCCCAAAGTGGAGGAGGAGCCCATCTCCCCGGGGAGCACTCTGCCGGAGGTCAAGCTGCGGCGGTCCAAGAAGAGGACCAAGAGGAGCAGCGTGGTGTTTGCAGACGAGAAGACGACAACCGAATCAGAGCTGAAGCGGGTGAGTGGAGGTGCTAGGTTCTCCTCGGTTCTTCTCAGAACCTGGGATGATTAAATGCAGCCTGACGCCCTCATTGCATTTGGGTCTTAGAGGAGGGAAGCTGCCAAATAGGAGACAGAACCCAAGCCATCAGACTCCAGAGCTTCAGTGTTCATTGCAGAGAGCAGCCACCAGGGCTCTCAACCCTCTGTCTCCTAGAGAGAACAACTCAACTGGGCATCTGAGTGCTGGGCTTTGTGGGGTGTGGTGAGCAGACTCTGATCATTTTGGGTCTTATAAATTAATAGCTTATATGTAAAGTTATATAGAGAATAATTATATAATCAATATTTGCGTGACTGAGGGCAGCCTGTGCTACATGGTGAGTTCCAGGACAACCTCATCTACAGAGTAAACCCTTATCTCAAAAAGAAATTCAACAATAATTACTATAATAATGAAGAAAGATTTGGTACTAGGCAGCCCTGAGTTCAATGTTAGCTTCCCCCAAGAAAGGTTTATTTAAAAAGTATGCTGGGGAACTGCCAGGGAGCGAGCATTAGTCCTCATGGCATAGCATGTGGGGGTTGGGGTGGTTCTGGGTGAAATGGCAGGGCTAGCCGATACCTTCTGGTAAAGAAAGAAACCCTCAAAAGCTTCCCAGTGGGCCTCTGAAGGAAGAGCATAGGCATGTCTTCTATGCTCCAGGATTCTACAGAACACCACTCCCCTGATCATCTAACCGAATAGACCCTTCCCAGTACCCCTGGCACGATATAACATGCAGCTCTAAAAGGCAGACTGACACAGAATGGTATGCCGCAGAACAACATGAGCTGTCTATGCTGCCAGGTCCATAGAAACCACTTCAAGTACTTTCCCCCAACCTTTGAGGACTAAGCCCTTCGAGGCTCTAAGCCCTTGCGATCTGTGATGTGTGGTATATCCACCCAGCTCTCCAGAAAGCACGAGTTCATGAGCGACACCAATCTCTCGGAGCATGCAGCTGTCCCCACGAGGGTGTCTGTCCTCTCTCAGATGAGTTTTGCCAGCCAGTCCATGCCCACCATCCCAGGTATGTATATTTTCCACTGTTAACCTGAGGGAAGAGGTAGTGTGGGTTGCCAAGCCAACAGGCAGAAGATGGATGAGAACGACTTCTACAGGGCAAGGAAGGTTGGGTATCCGGGGCCAGAAGCCCCTGGCTTCTGCATTCTCTCAGTATCTCCCATTGAGGAAGCCATGTGACCAAGCTCTACTGGAAGCAGAAGGGAAAGTCTGCTGTACCTCTGGGACCCCTCCCTTCCAAGAGTCCCTCAATTTGCAGGCAGCAGCTCCCCAGGTCCAGGAGCGTGCCTTTGGCATATCTCTGCTGCCCATGGCACCTCTGCTAACCTGGAAGATTATTTCTAGGTTTGTAAAGCTTGGCACAGCATCTAATGACTGTGGCATTCGGTGTATAGATGACGCCTGTGCCCATCTCTTACTGTCCAGGGATATGGGACAGCCCCCACTCACTTTCCTATTCATAGAGCAAGCCCATATACAGCTGGGACCCAGCATCTATGCAGCAAGTTCTAGTGTCTGCTGCTCCACACTGGCTGTTCTGAGGACTGGGCAGAATAGAACAAGGCGGAACTGGTGCTGCCCCCTTGGGGCTGAACAATGCATGACAGAAAAAAAACATCTGCTCCTACCAGAGTGCCTGCTTCTGTCAGACCCTGCCCTAACTCATTATCCCCTTCACACCACGGTCCCCACCGGTGATGTAGAAAATGCCACCCTCCCCATTGCTGCATGTTCAAATCAATTCACTGAATGTCAGCATCCTGCACAGACAAACTGGTCAGTGGCAATGGGAAGCTAAGTCCAGACCAGCCCAAGGGGCAAGGGGTCTCCCCTTCTCAGCCCTCTTTCATCTAGACGCTTCTGTACAAAGCTTTGCAAAGGGCCATGAGACAGGACCACCCAAAAGGATGGCGTAAGATACTGTTCCTGTCCCTTGGGACCTACCTCTAGTGCCCACTTGCTTATTCTAGGGTCCTTACTGTCTCCTCAGCCCTCACACTCTCAGCGGCAGGCGTGCCTGGCTTGGAGGAAGCCAACACATCTCCCCGGCTGAGCCAGACCTTCCTGCACCTCTCGGACGGTGACAAGAAGACCCTGAAAAAGAAAAAAGTCAATCAGTTCTTCAAGACTATGGTGAGGCCGCCAGTGACTGGGAAGAGGGGGTAGTGCCGGGGAGACTCAGGGAGTCAACAACTGAAGGAAAAAAATGGGGAGGGTCTAGACAGGTAGCTATAATACCTGTGGGTATGTACCTTGTACCTTCACTGCTCCCCGGGGAGTATGGCCAGAGATCCTAAGGCTTGGGCAACTGTCCAGCAATGCCCACCATGTGATGCTTCTTGAGGCTCCAAGGAGCTCCCTTGAGCAGGACTGACCCCAGTTCGGGAATAGAAGTCCTTCTGGGATCACCAGTAGGTAGCTAGTCCTGACTTAAACTCTCTGCTGGAGCTCCCCCATGAGCCCCAGCTGCTAGTCATCTATCTTTAGGAGCCAAAAGTACTTTTTTGGGGGGCAAAGCATTTTCCTATTCTACTCACATTACAAAAGCCTTCAAATTAAAAGTTGGTTTTGAATCACTGACTCTTGAAGTCCCATCTCCTGGTGTTACCCTGTCAGTTCTTGTCTGGGATCAAGAAGGGACAGACGTACTTCCGATCCTCTGGGCACTATGATTCAGAGTGGAGATACTATAAAAATCACAGGTTGCCTGAGAGCCTGCATGAGTGAGTCAGGCCCCATGCTAAGCGCTTCCCCATCATTATCCTGTTTGATCCTCCCCTGTTCCAGAAGAGTTTTGCAAGGCTCGCAGAGAGTCAGCTAAGCGATGTGCAGAATTCACACAGTTAGCAAGGGGTCTATGAAACTTCCCAAAGTCTGCTTCCTGTCCAATGTCAAGGTCATAGCCACTCCTAATCACTTGGGTTTAGGTATAAGAAATGCTTGTGGGGTCTGGGGTGCTCCAAGATGATACATATAAAAATCCCATCTTGCTGTTGTGTTTGTGTGTCTTCCCACATAGCTGGCTAGCAAGTCAAGCGAAGAAAGCAAGCAGCTCCAGCTCCCAGACCTCCCGTCCACAGACCTCTGAGAGATGCTGCTGAGCAGAGCAGCATGGGAGAGGCATGCACATGACATTGGAATTACACAAGGGGGCAAACCTTTAAAAGAGACAGAGGATTCCAGTGGGCTCCAGAACCCAAGGGACAAACAAGTCTTGTGTCTCCTGAGGCCACCACTGGGGTGACGGGCGACTCAATGGACAAAGCCCCACTGTGGATTCAGGGAGCTCCATGAGCCAGCAAGTGTTGTAGATGCTCTCCCCAGCATCCAGTGCCAGTGGATGCTTCTCCCCAGCATCCAGGGCATACATGCCATAACTCAGGTTCACAGCTAGGACTTGTATTTGTTTCATTTCTAGGTCTCAGTACTTAAAAGAACCGAAACATCTTTAAATGTTCTACTTCCGGTTAACATTTTTTTTGTACTTTACATTTTTAATAAGCCATTTTCTAGTTAATTATCTCCAAAGTGTTGCTCTTTCTTACTGACATTAAACTTGGTCTCATGGCTCAAACAAACCTTGTTATCATGTCTTTTCCTGTAAGACTGGGTAGAAAGTTTCCAGGGTGGTTCCCAGGGGACTACAGCAGTTTAGAAGGCTTATGTTGGCTCATCTCAATGCCATGTTTTCCCTCCTGGCTCAGGAGACCCCTAAGAATCTTCTCTTAGACTCTTGGTTTATTTGGGGCCAAATCCTGGGGTATCAGGATGCCAAGAACACCCAGAACTTTCCTCTACAGCCTGACAGTGGAGACTTTCATGCCACCTTCCTCCATCTCTACACAGAGACGGCTAAACCACCTAGCCTGTTACTCTAATGAAGCCTCCAAGCAGTGACGGGAAGGAGAGATCTGAGGGCTGGTGGATTTACGGTCCATCCTCCAAGTTAGATCATCAGGACAGAATGATGGCTTTCTTGGAGAGATGTCTACATTACAAAAGCCTTCAAATTAAAAGTTGTTTTTGAATTACTGACTCTTGAAGTCCGATCTCCTGTTGTTACCCTGTCAGTTCTTGTCTGGGATCAAGAAGGGACAGACGTACTTCCAATCCTCCTACATGTGAATGCATGAGGACGTCCAGGGTCAGATTTCTCAGATGAGACCCAAGGAAGAGGAGCAAGGGAGATGAGCACCATTCTAATCTCTACTGCCCCAGCGAGCAGAACTGTGTAGAGGGCGTGAGCATAAGGCTGTGCCCTTGTGGAAGTCAAGTGAATGGCAGCTGGGTCCAGAACTAGGGGTGGATGATCATGTCTTAGCGGCAAAGTCCCCTGGGTCCAGTGAAGGATGAGATAGAATGATTTAGAAAATTACTTCCTAAAGGTTAATTAGCTAAAATGCCAACACTGAATCTAGAATCTGGATGGGAAGCTAAAATCGTCCCCACTACCTAATACTCCAGCACCTCTTAGCCCAGGACATCCTGAGTCCTGGTGACCTATGTATATGCCATTCCCAGGTGCTGTCCATGCCCTATCTCCAAACCTCAGACCCTCCGTCTGCTCTAGCTTCCCATTTCTGTTCTGGTGGCTGTGGGTGTTTGGGCTGCATCCGACAGCTTGGGATTCCTGAAGTCAGCTGAGATTAAAATACCTCTGGACCCACCTTCCAAAATCCCTGTCAAAGCATGAGCAGAGGACCCGAGAGGAGGTGAAGGATGGTACCCTACCCTCCTGGCTTGCTGCAGATGTCAGCATCATGCAGCTCTTGTCCTTTCTGCTACAATCTCTCTCCAAGTTCTACGTTTGAACCACGGGTTTGATTTTTCCTTCCAGCATGAAGTAATGGAATCCTAGTGTTTAACCTTCTAATAGAAACTCTTCCAATGACAACTAGGGAGAGTATCTCAACAAGCAAATGAAAACAGTCCCCCATTCCCTGTGACTCCAGACAGACACAAGCCCATCGTAGACCTGCAGACTTGATTGCTTCTCACCAGGGAGGCTTGTGCAATACAGACTCAGAAGCTGTTTTAATGGCTGTAACTCTGAAAGTTCTGTCTTCAATCGTTTCCCCGCTCCTTAACAGGCCACCGTGATAATAATAATATCCCTGTGTTCTGCCTTCACAAAATTACCAATATCGGTGAATTTCTTTACCGGGTTTCAAAGGGACCCACAAAACAGAGCAAAAAACGGAAACCAATGGATTCCTTTTCACACAGCACTCAAGGGCTAAGTCACATCTGAGGACTGTCACTGGGCAGCACGGGGAGGGGGATAGGCTTGGCACTTTGCCAGAATTCCAGATACTATGGCTACACACTAATAGGCACAACCATGCTAGTAGAGACAAGGACAACCAGTTATACCACAGCTGCCTTTGGCCAGGTACTCACTCTGTGTCTTTTTCTTAAACCCTAACCTCACATCCACCCTACAAGGTAGATACCAGGGTGCCACTCAAACGGGTGTGGAAACTCAGTGTCTTCGTTTCCTTAGCACCACTGTTCCTGAATGCCTGATTCTTGAAAATTTTATAAAGGAAATAAAGTGTCTTCCTTATAGTTCTAGGTTACAGTGAAGTCTGGCAAAAAAAGTGCTGCCGTTGGCTTGGGAACCGGTGAGACACTCCCTGCTGCACCATGGTCTAGCAGGGTCTTACAAGGGGTCAAAGAGTTGGTTTCCAATGTGTGAACTTTGGAGAAACACACTCAAACCACTTCAGAACTGGAGGGTTGTGCTGTGTCCTTGTCACCAAGCCAGAGGCAGCCCCATTTCTGTTGATTCCCTTTTACGTTTGACCTCGGCCTGGTTCCAGATGCTAATATAACAGCCCAGGCTTGCAGGTTACCATCCCCAACAGTGCTGCTGATGACACCTGTGATAGATAAGGGGAGGGGAGTCACATTTGGTACAGCTCATCGTAGGCCACCAAGTGCTGCCTAACTGTAAGCCAGGTCTGTCCACAAGCAGCTAGTAATGCCCAGGAGGGGGTTCCCATGGGAAAGGGCTGGTGGGTGGTATGCTTGACCTAAATAGCAGAAGCAACTTAAAGGAGAAAGGCTTATTTTTGACTCAGGGCTTCAGGGGATTTAGGCTTGTTATGGTGGAGAAAGCATGGCCACGGGGAAAACACAGCCACGGGGAAAGCATGGCCACGGGGAAAACACAGCCATGGAAAAAGCATGGGAACGAGGAAAGCATGGCCATGGGGAAAACATAGCCACAGGGAAAACATGGCCTGGGAGTACAGTCTGGAGCTGTTTACATGGTACCCAGCCAGCAAGAAGAGAAAACAGGAAAGCCAGAAGCAGGTAACCTTCAAAGTTGCCTACCTGGTGACTTCTTCCACCAGCCAAACTCCAACCCCTGAAAGCTCCCCAGCCTTCAAAACAGTACTACAAACCAGAGACAAATTATTCAGTTTCTGAGTCGGTGTGGGGTATTCCAGGTACAAACCATGAAAGACCCTAAGCAATTACTCTACTCTCTCACTTTCTAGTTCAGGGAGCTGCTCAAGGCCACATGGCTGAGCCCAGGTCTCCTTCTGGGCAGTTCCTTCAGAGTCATTCTACTCTCCCTTAAGCTTCCTGCCTTCAAACACAGATGATATCATCGTCCCCACTTTAGTATGATCCAGGGTACCAAGTCCCCCTCCTAAGGGTCATTCTTGGTCTTCTAGCAAAACACGGGATGGAAGTCAGCATTCCTTCTTCCCGATTTGCAGGCTCGTGTCAGAAAGTAAGGGAGAAATGGAAGGAATCTAACATCTTCCCAAGGAACTGAAAATGAACATGGCTTTCCTCTCAGACATACGGGCACTCCTCTGTCTATTATCCTATCTGAACCCTGGCTGCCTCTACTTACCTGGGTAGCCCCAACTACCTAGAAAACAGCCCTTCAGGTCATGGCTAAAAGCATAAAAGTATTTTTGTTTGTTTGTTTGTTTCTTGTTTTGATGAACATGCTGTACTTTGCTATGCAGCAAGTCATAGGGAGATTCAGCTTGGAAGGCATCACAGAGTAGGACCCCTGTGGACAGGATGGATGTTCCCTGTCACAGTCTGTATAAGGGAAGAAGTAGAGAGGGGATGTGTTTGTCCAGCCTCCCCTTAACCCTGTCTATTGTTTCTCAGTCCTATCTCAGTACATCCCACTGAGGTTGCAATTCTGGGCTGTAAAACCCAATCCCTTCAGGAGCTACTTGGTCCCACATCCTACAAGGTGGCCATGTATTTATGGCCAAGGTTTATCTGAGGAACAGGCAGACCGATGCAGCCAGTGGCTCGGCAGCAGCAAATGGGAGGAGCAAACCTGACCTCAGCAAGCAGCTGGTGGCCCTGGCAGCAGGAGTACAGGTGCTACTGCCGAAGCAGTTGATGCCGCTGGGCACTGGGGCAGAGCAGGCAGCAGGAAGCTCAGCAAAATGTGATTCCCATGAAGGTCAGAGCTGGGCTGGGGCATGAGATGCTCAGAACCCTCCTGTCACATCCTGCTCCTGTCGGTCACATGGCTCCTCCATTGTTCTGATCAAGTCCAATTTGTCATAATTCATTTGAAGATGGCCAGTTATGACCCATCTGTGACAGAAAAGCAATCATTGTGATTCAAGCAACAGTATCATTGCAAAGCGATCAGGACGTTAAGTAAGATTTATTGTTTCCTTGCTCCATCATCCACTTACCTTTCTCTGACCTAAGACTGGATCTCATCTGACATGTGTTGTTTTTCTGGCAGGGTGACCAGATAGCCCGTCTGCAAATGGTCCCTGCTCTTAGGTGCCCTGCCTTTATTGGTTTGGGTTTCTTTTATTGCCTGTTGACTATCTTCAGTGGGCATGAGAATGCTCAGAAACAGGTCCCTAAGGCCTGGTTCTGAGCACACTCCTCCCTGTGCCTATTGGACCATAACGATGTAGGTTTCCTTGTTGCCAGTCACCCTGGATTCTTGGTCTACAGGCACGAGAAGCCATTGCAATTGAGTGGCAATCACAACTCTATTCAGTGTGAAGTTTACCACGTCTGTGACTGCAGTCTTTACTCGTCTCTTACTCTGCACCTTGCTGGGTTGGTTTGTGTGCCCTGTGAATTCAGTTGTTGAATACACAAACCCTAATACCTCAAGATGTGGCCATTTTAAAAGCAGAATCATTAGATAAGGTCATCATTCAGTATTACTGATTTTCCTGTGAAAGGAGGAAATGTGGACACAAACAGAAAGGCCATCAGAGGAAGATGAATGAAGACAGTGACCAGGACATTCAAAGTGGCCAGCGAACCACAGCTAGTAGAGAGAAGCATGGGTTAGATTCCTCCTCAGGGTCTCAGAAGGAAGCAGCCATGCTGACACCCTGATCTCAGACCACAAATGTCTATTCTTAACCCGCTCTGTTCTTGATGTTTGTTATAGCTTCCATAGCAAACTAATATAGACCAGCACCTCAAGCCAGACAAAGCCAAAGACTGTAGGGAATAGCAGGTCTTCAGATGAGATGGTATGAAGGATTTCTTCTCCCATGATGAGGCTTTCAGGCTTAGGAGCGTTGGAGATGCTATGCCTACAATCCCCCATTATTCCTAGTCTTTTTCTGCAGTCTGGATTCGATTCCTTTACCCTTGTACTGTCCTCCACTGGTACCTAGCCCGAGCTTTCAAAAGGCTGTGCCACTTCCTACCCCATGGGGGTGATTCTGAGTGGCAAGATTCCAGATAAAGCCAGTTGAGTCCCAGGCCTCTGTCCCAGTTTCTAGAAAACCCTCGGGATTAGGAATGTGGGGCCTGACGTTCCACAACTATCATGTTAATGAACAAGTCATTATCAACACAGTGGGACAGGGCTGTGTTCCTGAAGGGTCCATACAAACAAGATTCCTGAGGACAAATTTCCCATTATACACAAGCCAGGCGGTGGTGGCGCATGCCTTTAATCCCAGCACTAGGGAGGCAGAGGCAGGCGGATCTCTGTGAGTTCGAGACCAGCCTGGTCTACAGAGCTAGTTCCAGGACAGACTCCAAAGCTACAGAGAAACCCTGTCTCGAAAAACAAAACAAAAACAAAACAAAACAAAACAAAAAAAAAAAAAAAAAGGATCAGAAAGCATTCAGTCCTCACCAGGTGAACAGCCATCACCAGGCAGAAGAGATTGTCGATCTGTTCCAAGCAAACCAGAAACCCCATAAAAGCATCTAGTAGTCCATTCTCATCAGCCAGAGTCTCTTGAAGACAGATTTATTGAGTGGAAGCCTATGGAGACCATTACTCCTGCTTTTCAGGTCTATGAAAGCATTCTTCCTGGAGTTTCTTTGAGTAGAAGGTTCCACTCGGACTTCCTTATGCAGGGGGTCTTATAGCATAGGTCAATAATCGTGTGTGTATGTGTGTGTATAGATATAAACATATATATACATATACGTATAGATACAAACACACACACAGAGAGAGAGAGAGACACACACAAGGAATCAGACCAAACCCCTTACCGTTTTCTCGCCATGGAAACCCTCTAACATGAGGACCATAACAGAATTTTCAGTCCCCTCCCTGGTCTTGATGTCACTTCAGATTCCTATTTACTAGTCTTTGAGAAATCCACATATTCCTCTTTCCCTGCTCCAGTTACTAGCCAGAATCTCCCCTGAGAAAAAGTCTACTTACTGAAGATACAGGTGCACTGCCAAGTTCTCTCCAAAGGAGCCAGCTTCCCATGGCCATTAGACCTGGACTTGCATCTGCACACTGAACAGAGGCGTTACAATTTCCTACCACCATGGCTGATTTTCTCATTATATGTGTTAAGCTACAATCTAAGAATCCATTCATTGATTTGATCTCTAGGAACACAGTAATCTGTTAGTCACTCTAATTTTCTGTCTTGTGGGCTGCCATTGTAGAGATTAATCCACTTCGGATCTGATGATTAGGTATAGCTACCTGCCTCTCCCAAACTGGAAATCCATTCTCTTCATTGATATCAGGAAAACTGGTTTTGTGGTATCATACCCAGCTATCAATGCTGTTATTTCTTGAATATGGAATGCCCTCCATGGGACCACGAACTGAGGATTTAGCTGTCATCCAATGGGCTTCCAGTGATGTGATTAGATCATGAGGGTTATCTTAGTTCCTTTTTTTATTGCTGTGATAAGGCACCATGACTAAGGCAGTTTATAGAGGAAAACATTTATTGGGTGCTTCCAATTCCGGCGGGTTAGACCATCACGGCAGGGAGCATGGCAGCAGCTCAGCAGGCATGGTGCTGGAGCATTACATCTTGAGATGTGAGAGAGTGGGGGGTAAAGGGAGAGAGGGAGATAGACAGACAGACAGACAGACAGACAGACAGACAGACAGAGAAAGAGATAACTGGGAAGGATATGGGCCTTTGAAACCTCAAAGCTTTCCCCCAGTGACACTCCTCCTTCAACAAGGTCACACCTCTTAATCCTTCCCAAACAGTTTAATCAACTTGCAACTAAGCACTCAAATATGTAAGCCTATAGGGGCCATTTTCATTCAAGTCACCACAAAGAATTTAATAATTTAGTATGTTACTGATTTGATCATATTAGTGGTAGGTACTGAAAAATGGAGGTAGGGCCTCCTTGGAGGAAGTGGGTCCCTGGGGTGTGCTTTGAAAATGTTCATTTTGTCATCTGTCACTTCCTGTCAGTCCTGTCCTTCTTGGCTGTCACCAGAATCATGAGTCACATGAACACGGACTGAAACCTCTAAGTTGTTTCTGTCAGGTGATTGTCTCAGAGCTAGAAAGTCCGAGGAACATAAACATTGACCATGGCAGCCTGTCCCTAGCCCACTAGTCTGCATCCCTTGCCTGTGATTTCTGTAGACACTATAATCAAACAATAAAGGCATCATTTGTTACCACAATTGTGTTCTCAGTTTCAGGGCTGAGAGTCTGAAACCTATGTGTCAGGGCCCCAGGGAAAGCATTTGCTGGTGGCTGCAGTGCTTGGAGCTCCTTGACTCTCTCTCATAGCTGTGCTATGCCCCCAATTCTGCCCCTGTTTCTGCATGGTCCTCTGCCCTCTCTGTGCCTGTTCTCTGACTCCAAATCTCCTCATAAGGACTGGATTTACAGCCCACTTCAACCCAGGTTGACACCATTTTACCTTGATTACCTCTGCAAAGATGCTATTTCCAAATAGGATGATAGAGCCTACAGTTCTGCCTACAGGACAGGTACCCCTTACCAACACATTCCTCTTATCCTAAATTAAAAAATATAGCTATGGATCCTTCCTTGGGAAGGAAGTCGGATATCTCTTCTCAGGGTGTCCATAATAAATCCATTCCAAGGACCTATTCTCTGAGCCCTTTGACCTTTTCTTAAATAATAGCACTGGATAGACCAAGGAAGTTTTGGTACATATACTGTAGGCTGCCATACCGAGACCAAGCTACAAGGAGAATCTCAGAAAGCCCAAGGCCAGCTCTAGGTGTCTTTGTCGGGACAGTGGATCAGGAATATGTGCCCTTAAGCTAATGAACTCTTCTCCAGGTGTGGTAACCGGCACAGCTTTGAGAGGAAATACCAAAAAAGGCAGTGCTGTTCCCATCTGATCAGAGAGAAGGCAGGGAGATTGGGAGGTTCAAGGCGCCCTGTCTTCATACGCCCAAACATTACGAGCCTAGTCTTAGGAATTACTCTGCCCACCAGACTTTACTCTGGGAGACTGGGTGAGACTTTGATTATCTTGCAACTTTTCCTTTTTTTAAACCAGATTCTGTCTTGATTTCAGCACAGTCTACTCTGCAGTTGCATGAGATGGAGCCTCTTAAACTTCACGGTACCTGTGATAGCAGAATAATGCCCGCCCCCCATGAAAGATGGCCACATCCAAATCCCCAGGGCACCTGAGTAGCCCGGGTCATGTGGTGAGGGCAGATAAGGGTTACAAACAGAACAAGATGAACCAGTGCTTCTTGAAACAGAGCACACACCTCTGGATTACCCAGGGGCTCAGTATCACCACCAAGGCCCTTTCGAAAGGAAAGGGGGATAGCTGGGAAGAGTCAGGGAAGTTACATGAGGGGAAGTGGACTTGTTGCTTCAGCTGGTTTAGAATATAGAGGAACAAGTCCTAAGCTCAGGGGTATAACAGCCCCTTAGAACAGGAAAATACAAGAATCAGGCTCTCCTCCAGAGTCTCACGGATAGAACCCACTTCTGTCAGCACCCTAATTTTAACCCAGTAAGAGCCATAGAAGAATTCTGACCTATAGAATGGAGGAAAAATTGCAATATCTTAGCCCACTAAGTGGTAGACCACTGGTTTTAGCATTGGGAAGCGATCACAGAGCCCTCTGACTTGATATCCTGCCTTCTGTCCCTCTCACCTGCCATTTTCTACTTGAAGGGACTCCAGAATGACCAACAAGCTGCCTGACACCATGCTTTCTGGGATCATCAGTATCTTAACCAGTTAAGCACCTTATCTTAACTAGTTAAGCACCTTATCTTAACCAGTTAAGCACCTTGGCTCCCTTCACACCTCACTGCACACCGCACCTGCCTCTCATTTTGCACATGGAATGTAGGGGTTATGATGTCACTATGCTGACCTCACTAACAGGCAGGAAACTATTGCTCTCAGACTCTGTAGGATGCAACTGCAAAATAGTATTCTGAGAGTGTGTTTTTAAAACCCGCCCCTGCTTGCAATCATGCCCAAACCCCATAGAATCTGGCAACACCGACTGGTTTTCAGTTAGGCTCCATCAGCCTCACCTGTGACTGAAAGACCTGGATAAATCCAGACACCCCCTAGCAGAAAAAAATAGAGCCAAAACTCTAAGCAGGGAGAGAAGAATCAGAAATCCAGGATTAGATGGTTCAGTGACTCTGTTCCAGGAACTAGCTGAAGATAAAATTAGATTGTAATCTTGAGAATAATCATGAGAAACAGGAGTTACCCCTTTGTGATTATCACTGTTTTTTTTAGAATTTTCCATTGACGCCCTCCCTACTCTTTTTGGATTACTGGGTTGTGGTTTCTTCCCTTAAATACCCCTTCTCCCAGCTACTTGGGTTATGAGTCTTGGCCACTGTCAATAAACCTCGTGTGATTGCAGCTAGGACGGTCTCCCATGAGTTGCTGGGGCGGGGGTGGGGGTCGTGTTATCCCGAGACTTGAGTGAGAGTCTCCCCACACCGTGGGTCTTTCATGATATGGTTAGGAAGGTAGACTCCTGGGATCCACTCCAGATTATTTCACATCTGAACAAAAGCGCCAGGTAATTTGAGTAAACATTAAATATATAACCCAAGAATTAAATTGTGATATTTTTAAATTGAGAGCGAGGAATGCATCTCTATGCAGCAAAGAAGGGAAGCAGAGAAACACAGGGACGATTCAGAATCATCATCACTGTGCTGCCCAGAGCCTTCTGACACACTCTAGAGAGACAGCCAACTGCTCAGCAGATGTGTCTGCTCGTCTATTCTTGGCACCCCTGGACAGGGAAGATGGAGAATGCTCCATCCCCTATTTCTCATTGGCCAAAATGAGAATGCCACACACTCCTTCCCAAGTGCCATCCTTCAGTCCCTTCGGCAGCTCTTGGGAAGACAGATCCTAAAACCTATCACACTTCATCCCCTTGTGTGGGAGTCAGCTGAGGTGCAGAGCACACAGCTGGCTGGGGTGACTGTGGAGGATACAGGGGGTAGGGAAATAGCCCTCTCCCACCCAAATGGCTCATTGGCCCTAGGTGGTACACTTCGCAGGTCCAAACAGACCTGCACATCGTCCAGATTAGATCACTCCCACCAGAACGCATTCTACACAGGAAAACCTGTCATACCCAGAGTTCATCAGTCTTTAACCCAAGACCATGCCTGGAACCTTTGCCAAGGCCTAGAAAAATGGTAGACTACCCCCTCCCCCACCCACCCAACCCCACCACCTTCTGTTTGCCTGGCTGCTTGATTCTTCAGAATAAGGGCGAATTCTCTCCAGAGGAACTGGGATCCAGATGGCCACAGCTCCGTCCTAGCTGCAGTGATCAACACCATGACCAGAAGGAACGTGGGGAAGAAAGGATTTATTTCATCCTTCACTGCCAGATCATAGTCTATCATGGAGGGAAGTAAAAGCAGGAACTGGAGCAGGAACCTGGTGGCAGGAACTGAAGTAGAGTCTGCTATTTCCTGGTTTGCTCCTCATGGCTCACTCAGCTTGCTTTTTTTCCCCCCAATCCAGGATCACCTGCCCAGTGGTGCAACTACCCGCAGTGGGCTGGGTCCTCCCAGATCAATCATTAATTAAGAAAATACTGCAAGAAGTTGCTTATGGGCCAGTTTGATTGAGGGTGTTCCCCTTTTCCACGTGATTCTGGCTCTTATTGCGTTGACAAGAAACAAACCAGCCGAGCCCCCAAACTGATGATAGCTTAGACAACACCCCTTCTGTCTTTTACCAGCAAAGCCCCAAGAAATGAAAGGACATCAACAGGGGCATAGTGTTTCAGGATCCGTGATACTTGAGGAAATGCAAACAGAAAATTGTAACCTTGGGGTAAGGACTTCACCTTGCTAAGGCCAATTTCCTCTTCTGTGATAGGGGCCAATGCTAGAGGGGTGTTAAACCAGGCAAGGAACTGAGAACATGGGCAATGGTGGCTCCTGGTGCTGAGTCAGCCCCTGCCAATGGGATGATCTCCCTACATTCTTAGCAAGAGGCTATGGCATTCCTAGTGGTGGCCATGGCCAGACCTGGAAGAGGCTCCACGGTGGCCTTCCCTGCTTTTCCACCTACATGCTAAGGAGACACAGTCATCACCCCATGTCTGCAGGAGTTGGCTTCGTGACCACCCATGATGAAGGAGTTTGCTTGAGGATCACCCATGACACCAAAAGACACAGCTGCTCAGGGAGGCCTCCAGTGTAAAATGTCATCGCATTTGCAGATAATAAATGCTCTTGCACGTGTCAAATGATTTCCAGATCCTTTGTAATACCTAATGCGATACAGATTCTACAGAAAGGTTATCCATTTCATTTCGGGATTCATGAGAAAAAGCCTCGTATAATCAGAAGCAACTTTCTTCTGAATATTTTGCTCCATGGGTGACTGACTCCACAGATGAAGAATTTCAGATGTGAAGGGATGGCTAGCATGGCTGCCTGGTAAGGAACCAAAATCCTCAGTGTGCATGCGACTGTTGGCAGCTTTGTTATTGATACGCCACATCACAGACACACACAGCCCTCACCCCTAACCTCTCCACAGGTGGCTTCAGTTTAGGCCTTTTCTAGAGACCACTGAGAAGGATGCACTGCATCTCAGGCACTGGGAAAACAGGAAGAACGGGTCCTCGTAAGAGGTACCAGGCTCATGCCTCCAGGCTCAACTGCTCCAATACGTCCAGGTACAGAGGGATCTGCGCAAGATGCCAGGGATGCAGAAGTAACCAGGGAAACCTCTTGAAGCAAAGGTGAAGACCTAATGGCCTTTAGGAACAGGATGCAGATCACCATTGGTCCAGCTGTACTGTCCAGGAGACAATGCGTCCTTCTGGGAAGAACTAAAACATTCCTTTGGCCATTGCAGAGTGGAGGGTTCCAAGGCCACAGGCCCAGCATAACCTTATTTCCCCTTTCCCAGAGGAAAACCAATTGTGCAAGTAGCCCACGATAAACTTCCCGCCCTAGGATCTGTAATCATTCTGAAATTTAGGCTGGAGAATTGGAGAACTCAGCACCTGACACCCCACAGATATGGGCTCGTGGCACTTGGTATTCAGGGTACAGTTGTGAGATCTTTGTCACTGTGCAAGCCTCATGAGTGTACTTGCCACAAACCAAGATGGTCTGGGCCAGTCACTCCAGTTGGGCTCTTGTTAAGAGTGGAGGGACAGTGGAGGGACATGAAGAAGGCAAGACCCAGGACGCTGTCACTACCGATGTCACCGTGCATACTGTTTGACAGTCCATTTTGTATAAGAAGGAATGCACTGTGTAATCGCGGATACAGGTGCAACACAGTAAGGAAATAAACAGTAACATGGTCGTTTATCATGCAATATTGTGTGCTGTGTGTGGTGTGGCTAATATAGGCTCAGATGACAAGCAGCACTCCGTGTTTATACTAACAGCACAAACACAAAAGGGATGTGTTTCTACAGCATCATCACAGCTGTAAGACATCGGCCGGCAGTAGGAATTCTCAGCTCCATTGCAGCCAATGCAGTCACCACTGTATGTGAGACAGGCAATCACGCTGTTGGTCAGAAAACATTACACGACACATAACTGTATTCTGTACATGCAGAACCTCGGTTTTCTCTATGAGTACGCCATTGGCTCATGGGAGTGATAGTTTGAGAAGGTGAATATTTGGGGCAGGGATGTGAGACCCAAGTTGAGTGTGCTGGAGAGGAAAGTGCCAATTCCAATCTAGCGGTTCCTTCCCCAGGGGTTCTCTTTAGAGGTGACTTTAGAAGGAAGAGAATGGATTCGGTGAAGAGCAGAGGGACAGAAGGAGGAGGAGGAGGAGGAGGCAGTAAAACTGGAGTAGGTAGTTTAAACTAGACTCCTCCTGCCCCCAGGAGAGAGTAGAAAAAAAAAAGTTGAAACCCACCAAACTCACAGAGCACGCAGTATTGTGACTTACGTGGTGATTTATAAAGTATGAATTCATCTCTTTAGAGTCTGTAATTAGTAACCCTTATAGTCAGGGTTTAGAGCCCAAACTCTTGCAACAAGAAGCATGATTGACCCTATTGCTTTCTCTTAATAACTCCAGTGAAAAGATTTTTGTGACCGGAGTTATTTTATGACCACTTATGAAGTTGGCTGAGTTCAGACCCAGAATGGTGTAAGACCTAAAGAACCTGTCCTTCCTACTCATGACAAATGAAGCCGACTGCTGGTGGTCCAGTTCCAGAAGAATCACAGAGCCTTATCCTTAAAGTTAGTTGACCAGGCTTTAAAAATAGGGCAGCCATTTAAGAACATTCTAAATAGTATAAGCAGCACAAACACCCTTCAAGAGGGGTCAGTCTCAACAACCCCATGTCCTGCAGAGACAGCCTAACATGTGCCGAATCACGGACAGAATGGCTGCTGTCCATGTGTTGTCTCATGGGCTGTATTACTTCAGTCTTTGCAACAGATCCTGGAGATGAGAAAGCAGAACTCCTAAAGCTAAACAGCACTGAGACTCTCAGAAAACACAGTTACAGGAATAGAATTCAGATCCATGCAGCTCAAAACAGCCAGACTACCTCCTAAAGACTCAACTTCATTCCAACCAAGTACTTACTCTGCCGGGGCTGAGAGACAAGGGATTTTTCTTAAGAGTCATGCCTCCTTTATAAAATATTCCTGACCTGTCCTGGGAGCACCACACTTGACGCTTTCACGTATGTCTCCTGCCCTTTCTTGCCAAACCATTGGTCTGGCCTGGAACTTGTATTCAAGCACCTCTCTCTGTCCTGCTTTTAAGGAAAAGACCGCCCGCCAGAGGGCGGTATTGACTTATGTTTCTTCTTCCTAAGCACAGAAGCCGCCAAAAGTATGAACAGCACCCTCAGCTTGCGGAACACCCCAGCTAGAAGACTTCTACCAACCTCTCCCTGGGGCACAGACACCATCCCTGTGTCAACTCCCCAAATATCTCAAAACATGCTCTTGTGACTGTTGCTGTCTAGGCAGAGTAAGAGAACCAGGTAGGAGCTGGTTATGCTTATGGGAAGCCATTTGTAGAGAGTAGGGAAGCAACACCGAGCCTCTCACCTCATCTTGCAGATGAGGAAACTATAGTGCAAGAGTTTTAAACTAGTCCCTACCCTGATTCCCCATCACAACCCATTTCTACATCAAGAACCTCCTCAAAATCTGGGAAGTGATTGCTGTTTCGTGTGTAGAAAGGAGAACAAACCCATGGAGCAAACCCCCATCAAGGGCAAAGGCACAGGACAGGTAAAGTCCATGAACCCCTGCTAATATAATCACAGCTGGTAGGACCTCAGCGTCTCCCACTCCCTGGAGTCCCTGCATCCCAGATGGGAACTGGGTTTTACAATGTCTGCAAGCCCACTGTGTAGTCCTTGAAGCAACACTCAGAGGTAGTTGGATTTTTTTTTTCCTTTACCAACATAGAAATTGAGACCCAGAACCATCAGTCTGCTATCTGAGGTATCACAGTGAAACTCCAAGTCTAGCACCAGGGCCTGGTTTCTCCTCTCCCTGGGTGTGTGGCAGTTGATCTGCTTCAGCCCAGTGCACGGCCGGCAGCCAAGTTCTTTCTCACCTGTTTCCTCCGTGGTTATCCACCTGCCCTGAGCCTTTTGTCCCCAGCTCCGAGCAAGAAAACCAAATATTCATTCCACAATGTGGTCTGCAGAGCTAAGCGAACCATTGTGTGTAAAAATTCATAGTAGAGGGTCCCGTCCTCTTGGTAGCTGAATTGACATTAAGTCTCTAAAGATGCAAGATGACCATCTACCTCTCAAAGTCAAGGCCAGCTGTGCCTGCAGCTGGTCAGCTAGTCTAGTCTGGTGTCTGTGAGTTGGCCATCTCTGCAGAGCATGAGGTACCCCAGGCCTCTGGACCAGTCAAGACAACCGTGGAATGCCGGGAACATACACCAGACCCTTCCTCTCTCCCTCCAGGGGCATTGCTCCCAAATGGCCAAAGCAAACAGAGGAAGACACAATGCTGGGCCCTCTGCCCAGAGCCACCTCCTTTGTCATTGCCTGGCCTCCAGAACTGGCCACTGTCATTCATTCTCACTGTCTGCCCTTTTGACTGCGTCCAGGCTCTGTGCTTTCCGTGAATCCCATAATCTTTTCCTTCACTTGCCTTGAGGAGGATACCATTTGTGTCTCCACGTTACACATAAACAAAGTGAGGCCTTGTAAGATTAGGAAACTTGGCCCAGATCACACAACTACCAAATGGCAAAGCCGGGACCAATCCCAAGGACTGTGTTTGTAACGCTCTATTGTCTTGTCGCTTGTACGGCACGTGGGGCTCAGAACACGTGGGTGTTCTCACTCAAGAAGGTGTCTTTCTGTAGCGTATCAAATTAACTGCCTCTGTAGCCTTCCCTGGGACAGCTTAGTACTCCTCCTCCATCTTTATGTGTTTGTCTGCTTGTCTGTTCATACAATTAACCAGGACACGTTTCCTCAGATTTGAATTTCTCTTCTGGGAATTCTCGAAAGGTCTAAAAACAACTTCATCCACAAATGAGATGTTTGGGTCTTTCCCCAGAAGTCCCAGGCTTGGCCAGGCAGCTGCTGCTGTTTATCCCTTCTCAGTGCCTGGGCCAGGGTTTATGAAAATCTGAAATGGATTCCCCTGGTCTAAGGGCTCACCCTATGATGATGCACAGGGACTGTTTCCACCCTCTGCCCTCTGGGGACCAGACAGGGCCTCCTACAACAAGCCAGGTTTTTGAGGGGGCGTGGGGGAGAAACTGATCCATATGTAACTCAGGGGACTCAATTGTGCATGTCTCTAAAAATGTCTCCTAGCCAGGAGACTCCTCACAGGAACCCCATTATCTGCCAGTATCAGAGTCTGGCTGTGTGATCTGTGACACTGAACATGACCCCTGTCCGTTCCTTTCACTGAAATGCTTGTCCCTCTTCCCCTGGCCTCTGGCTGGCAAAACCACCAATTATCACACAAGGTGTAAGCTCCTGGAGGGTCCGATTGTGTACATCAAGTCCAGAGTGACCACCGTATAACGTCCATCACTGCCTCTCTGTGCCAAGCAAAATGATATACTTCACAACTATGTTGTGAGTTAAGGACTTGCCTTTTCCCACTTTCACCTGAGAAAATTGAGAATGGGAAGAGCTAAGTCACCTTTAAGGACCAGCCCGAGGAAAGCTAGGATTGGCAAGTGGGTCCACCAGAGCTCAGAACCTGTGTTTGCTGTGACCCTAAAACTGCTTCTTAATGGGTTCATGCCTGTGCGTGTTCCGGCATGTGTGCATGTGTGTATGCGTGTGTGCATGTGTGTTTGCGCATGCACACGGGTGACCATAGAGACCTGAGAGGGCACTGGATTCTGCAGAGCTGGAGTTACAGGTGGTCACAAGTTGCCCAGTGTGGGTGCTGGGAATTGAACTTGGGTTCTCTGAAGATCAAACACTCTGCCCTGATGAGCCATGCCTCCAGACCTCTTCTTTCTGATCTTTGACATTTCTCCCCAAAACAAAGCAATGGCATGCTTGCTTCTCAAACCACT
The DNA here is from genome assembly GCF_018167655.1 of Microtus oregoni. Lineage (NCBI taxonomy): Eukaryota > Metazoa > Chordata > Mammalia > Rodentia > Cricetidae > Microtus > Microtus oregoni. The sequence goes on from NW_024543086.1 coordinate 14,001,226, forward strand.
TAAATTAGAAACTACACAAAACAAAACTCTCCATCCATAAAATTAATCTTTACATTCGTTTACCTTGTATTTGTGTGTGTGTGTGTGTGTGTGTGTGTGTGTGTGTGTGTATATATATATATATACATATATATGAAAATAGGTTTGGTTTCATTTTTACAAAACATGGTATTGAAGTCCGTTTCTCCAAGTTTCATTTAAATCCAGCCATATTTCCACCCCGACTAATATATAATTGTTCTTCTACAATCTACTTTTCATAACTGCATAAGGCCCAGGCGCTCGTAAACGAACCAAGCCCTCATTGCTGGCCACATGGTAGCAATGATTCGTTATGGTGATGTAATAAGCAAAGCCACGGTGGAGATTCAACACATCTCCGCTCTGTCTAGTACTGGAAAATGAACCCTGAAAAGTAGAGCTGCAAGATTAATTGTACAGCTTTTCACCCATAGTGCTGCATGCCCTTGGGGTGCATTTTGAAAATTCAGGGCTCCACCATCGGCTAGCTAAGGCTTCCTAGTTGAGAGACTAAACAAAACTGTGCTCGCTACTGTTTTAGTGTGCTGAAAAACCATGCCAAATTTACTTGTTTTGAACTTGGGGAGCTTTTAGAGTCTGAAGTTTAGACCCGGTTAGGGAAGCCCTTTCCCTGACTGTCCATGAAGGGCAGAAGCGGCTCCTTGGAATCTAGGGAAACCACTCCCACACAGTTCTCTCCTCACCAGGCACCCAGACATTGCACACGGAAGCAGCTCCGTGGTACTTACATTCAGCGTACGACCTGGTACAGCTGTCCAGGAGATCAGAATGAAGAGAAGGCCTAGGCAAGCAACCTCTCTTGGTGATGCCCGCAGCCTTGAAGAAACATGGCGTCTGCAGGAAGAGACGAGTAAGGAGAAGGAAGTGGCGCTGAAAGGCAGCGGGCAGTATTAGAGACAGCTTGCATCAATTTTCCTCCAGCTGACCCATCAGAGAGATGGTTCAGCTGTTTCCAGAACCTCATCAGGAAAGCACCGCCTGCCCCAGAGGAGCCCTCCAGCCACCGCCCCCCTCCCCCCAGCTCAGAGCCTGGTGTGTATGGACAACTTCAAAGCCTGGAGAGGGGGGCTCAGCAACTGCTTCCAACTGGGATCTACAATAGAACCCCAAGGGGAGACCTGCCCTGGCTGAGAAGCTAAGGGAAGGCTGGCCTGGCTGTAAGCATTGTTTCAGAAGCTGGAAGCCTGGGGAAAAGCATGGGCACCTGGGGGCCCTGGTGTTGCCCCAGCTCCCTCCATGCCAGAGGTCTCTGTACAACAACTTCCCCCAACATTAGAGCAACTGAAGATCTGGGGATACTGCTGTGCCTTAGAGCTAGAAATAAACTTGTATCGTGTCTCCCTAAAATCCAATTCCCGTCCTCTCTCTTCTGATGATGTCTTTAAGGAGCTTGCTCATCTTGGTGGCTGCCCAGGCCATGTCCACTGTAGCCTTCCCACTGCCTTCTGTGTGTGTGTGTGTGTGTGTGTGTGTGTGTGTGTGTGTGTGTGTGTGTTAGGAGCAGGAGGGGGCCGCATACGTCCTCTTCAGAAGCCAAGCTCCCCTCTGACTCTCTAGGCACTGGGGACCTCTTGGCAATTCCAGAAAATGCATCTTCCCTTCCAAAGCCCAAAGCATGAGCTGCTGATAATAGGAATGGGGGCGGGCATTGGTTAGAGAATGGGGGACAGAGGTGAAAGGGGAAATGAGGGTGGAGAGCAAGAAACAGGAGGGAATGGGAGACAGAGGCAGCAAAAGAACCAGATGTAGAGAAAGGGAAACAAAGTACGAAAAACAAGGAAACTGAATAAGCTGTAGAGACGACAGACAGGAGGGAGAAAGAGATGGAAAGTGAGGAGGGAGGAGAACTGAAAGGGAAAGAGAAAGGTAAGCTGGGATGCTGGGAAAATAAGCAGGAGAAGGATTGAAGGGAACCCTTGTCATTTGGGGTATCAGCTATAAGGAGTCTCCGGTAGGGTATCATTAGTGGAGACCAAGGCCACAGCCAGCAGGGAAAAGAGAGAGGGAGGCGGGTCCTGGCCTCTGCTGGCAGGTGGCCGCCCCTGGGTGGGGCCACCCAGCCAAGCCCTCGGGGTATAAGTCACAGGAGGCCAGGGCCAGCTGAACACCTGTCAGGGACAGCTCCAGAGAGCACAGGTGCAGCAGGTGGCTACCCGAACCCAGCCCCAGCATGAGTTCCTTCGACCTCCCGGCACCCTCGCCACCGCGATGCAGCCCCCAGTTCCCCAGCATCGGCCAGGAGCCCCCCGAGATGAATCTATACTATGAGAACTTCTTCCACACCCAGGGCATGCCCAGCCCTCAGCGCCCCCCCTCCTTCGAGGGTGGTGGAGAGTACGGGGCCACCCCTAATCCCTACCTCTGGCTCAATGGGCCAGCCATGACCCCACCACCCTACTTGCCTGGCACCAATGCCAGCCCCTTCCTGCCCCAGGCCTATGGCATGCAAAGGCAGCTACTGTCCAGCGACCTGGGCTGGCTACCTATCCCGTCTCAGGAGGAGCTCATGAAGCTGGTGCGCCCACCATATTCCTACTCAGCCCTCATTGCCATGGCCATCCATGGTGCGCCTGACCAGCGCCTCACGCTGAGCCAGATCTACCAGTACGTGGCCGACAACTTCCCCTTTTACAACAAGAGCAAGGCTGGCTGGCAGAACTCCATCCGACACAACCTGTCTCTCAACGACTGCTTCAAGAAGGTGCCCCGCGACGAGGACGACCCAGGTAAGACAGCAGTGCCTAAGGAGTAGGCGACCAGCCCTTGGAAGGCTGCAGCCATCCCTCAGGACTTAGTTCATTTCTTCTCCGAACTGTATTCTAGAAAGTTCTAACTACTGCCGCCACTCTATCCACAAAACTGGGAGCTGCTAGGAGACAGGGCTAAGAGGAACCCTGCAGGGGAAGGGGAGAATGTGGATTCTGGAAGCAGATGCAGGCTTCGGTGTCTCAGGGAAGTTGCATTTGCTGAACCTCGGTTTCCTTATTTGAATTCAAAGTTGTTTCTGCACAGTCTTTATTGTGGGGGGAAACTCAATATGCTGCAGTCATTATTATTCACATGAGCTCCAGTGGCCAGCACGGAAGTCCTTGGTAGGACTAGAACGAAGCAAGCCCAAGTGTGTCACAGCCACACCTGTGGCAGAGAGGACCTGGCCTTGGTTGGGCACCATTGATGGCCTCGTGGCATGCCTCTCTGCATGTCCTCCCCTCCACACAGAACTTCCTTTAATCCTAGCAGCACCCTGCAGGGGGCCTCTCAGTGAACCCATTGCTCAGATGAGGAAAACAACACTCAGGAGTGACGCTGCCTTCCCAAAGTGACAGATTGGAAAGGTAGAGATGGCACTTGACTTAAACCCAGTTTCCCCGCTGAGATTGGAATACTCCTTTGAAATGATGAGCCACAGACTTTACAGAGAGAAATGTAAAATATTCCTCAATCCAGGTTCCAGAATGGAAGCCTAGTTTGGTTCTCATACAGGAAGCCTAGGCTTGGAGCCCTACCTCTGCCCCTCTTTGAAGTCAGTCTTTGTCAGATCTGTTTGTCCCTCAGAAGAGAGCCTGTTCCATGCAAGGTGTTCCCCGCATTCCAGCTCAGAGTAGCAGGGAAGAGCCGGGGTTTCTCTTCTGGTGGCACCTCAGCTGTATGTCTCTTGGACACATGTAGTGTCTGTCATTTCCTACAGTGAGTCTAGGGAGATGGGAACTTTCCAGGCAAGAAAACTGAGATTTGGCCAAAGTCCTTTGTCACCGAGAAGCAGAGCCAGGGCTCAAGTCCATCTTAAGGGAAAAATCCAGAAGTCTAAAACTGTTTCTGGGCTTTTCCTGAATCTTAGTAAGAAATAGAGGCCCTAACCGGTACCACGCCCCTCTCTGGATCCCTGTACCCCGACACTTTACCCTTAAAGGGATCAACCTTGTAAACTCCTTCAGGCCCTACACTGCTTTTCTGTACACTCCCCAGAGCCTCTTGTGTGGGGAGTGGGGGGCATTTAGAGAGAGAAGGGTGTGCAGAAGAATACTTAGATAAAGGTAGGCGTGTGGGGTGTGATAGAGAGAGGTGATGGTAGGGTGAGCAAATGTTTGTGGAATTTCTCTACTTCTGCCTGGCTTTGTTCTTCTTTGCATTGTTGCCCTTGATTTTAGCTTAGGACATTGCAGACCAATAGAATGAGGCTTGTGTCCATCTCTCTGTTTTCTTAATGTCTCCCACTTTTGTCTCAGGCAAAGGGAACTACTGGACTCTGGATCCCAACTGTGAGAAGATGTTTGACAATGGAAACTTCCGCAGGAAGAGGAAGAGAAAATCAGATGCTTCCTCTAGCGCCGGCTCCTTGGTTTCAGAGAAAACAGAGAGCAGCCTCCTGGCAGGCAGTCCCAAGTCCACAGAGCCCCAGGACGTCTTAGACACGGCCTCGCCAGACACCACCAGCTCCCCAGAGAAGCGGTCCTCCCCTGCCCCGTCAGGCACCCCATGTCTCAACAACTTCCTCTCCACAATGACAGCCTATGTGAGTGGGACAAACCCCATGGGCCGCTCTGTGGCCACACCAGGACTGAACCCGGAGCCTGCTGACAAGATGGGGCAGAACTCACTGGGTTTCAACTCATACACCCCCCTCACCAACCTCAGTAGCCATGGGAGTGGGGGTGAATGGGCCAACCCGGTACCCACCAATGCTCTAGGCTATGGAGGCTCTGTCCTCAACCAGTTCAGCCCACATTTCTACAATAGCATTAACACTAACAGTGTGCTCTTCCCCAGGGAAGGCACCGAAGTCTAGGGACAGAACAGCTTCTGGCCCACAGAGCTGTCAAGGGGACAGTAATGGAGGTCCTCCAGACCAGACCCTCCACTAACCCCGACATCTGGGACACCTGAACTCCGCAGACAGCACAGGAAACTAGAAAGAGTCTGTATTCTTTCTAGAACACTGCCCAGTGCTTCTGATCATTGCATCTGAATCCACACAGATTTGATAACTACAGTGGGTGTACCAGTGTCAGCTTGCCACAGTGAAGCAGCCATTTGTTGAGCCCTTACTATGTTCTGGACCCTGTCAGGGGCTTTTAAATGACATGGCCCCACTATGTACAGTCATGCTTTGAAGTTCACATGACCCTCTCCACTTGACAGATCTTGACAGTAAGGCTTGAGAATGTTGTCAGCTTTTCCAGGGTCATGAAAATAAGAGAAAAAGATGTCAAAGCAGGGTCTGGGTAGCCTTCAAAGACTGGACCAGAGAAAGCAGTGATGGAGGAACCGGTGGAGAGGATCTGCAAAAGAAACTGGTTATGGCTAGGTATATGGTTATACCTCCCCAGTGCCTTCTGGTTACCCATCAGAATTCTGTGCCAACTTTGGCATGACTCATCCCCACCTGTTCTTCCTCTTCTTGCCCCAGCTTATGCAGGCACTCCTTTAGCTACCACTCAAGAGGGCAAGCCAACAAACAGCAGGATGCCCAGCGAAATGCCCCCCTGGGACAGTACCTCTAGTAGATACAATATGGGGGTCTCAGTTTCCTGGCCCCCCTCAGAACATGAGCAGAGCCAGAGGTCAGTGCGAAGATTGGTATATACCCCTAAACCCCCACCCAGCCCAGCACCTCCGACCCACAAAATCTTGTAAAACCCTGCTTCCTGTGTGTGTATGTCATGGACCAGTGAACAAGATATGGCTCGGACTTTCAGAGAAACAAGGCCAAATAAGCAGAATAAGCATGTCTCTTTTATAGCCATGGAGAGGTGGACACTTGTCTGAGGAAACAATGGCCTTGAAGGAGGCCCTCTTCCCTCGGAGGGCAGGGAGGCTGTGAGGACAGCCTCTGGGACTGTTCTCCCTTGGTTTTGTAAGTTACTTTGTATAACTGTGGTATCTTATCACAGTATAGCCTCAGAAGTGTTGTTTGCTTTTCTTATTTCTCTTGAATTAAAAAGAAGAAATAAAGAAAGCTGTTCAGAAGTGTGTGGCCCTTCCTTGAGAGTTGTCCTGTTTCTCAGTTGAAACCTGAGGCTGAAGATGCTTGGGGCAGGAAACAGAGAAGAATGGGTATCAAGACTTTCCCGTGGCTACATTGCCTTGAAGCTAGTCAGAAGCCCCCAGGGTAAAGACAACAGGGTTACAGGGATGGGATAGATCACATACAACCTGGATATGGACATAGCCCAGCTTCACAGCTCATGTAAACCTCATGATTGTGCTGTGAGCATGCACAGTCATGTGAAGGGCACAGCTCGTACAGTCAGGTGAAAACGCAGGGCCAAGGGGGTGGAGCCTGAAGTACACATGGGCATCCTGCCCAGGTCCCTCTGGTGTCTGCACTCATCACTCATAAGCCGTGGCCTCTGCTAGTACAGCAGGCCTGTTTTCCCTGGTGACATCCTATAGTCCATGGCACTGAACATGGTAACATGTGTGCATTGAAGCTGGAGGTTTTCTACTTGAGGGTTTCTTCCCTGATTGAGAAGAGAAAGGGCTCAAGTCAGGGGTAGCTGGGTGAATTCTTTTTCTCTAAAGTGGCAAAAGGGAGCTGTTGAGCCACAGTAATGCTATGATGATCAGTACATCCACCCTGGGTTTTCTGGATGCTGGGCTCTGTTTTTGGACTTGACCTTCTTTTTGTGTTTTATCTATAAAACCATCTAATGCTGCAGTCCCTTGATTTCCATGTTATTGGTGAGAACACCAAATCCCTGAGAAATTCTGCAGTCCTGGGAGCCACATATCCAGGATTCAAAGGCTATATGGAAGACACTGAGAGAGGTCTTTTCAATCGCTGTTAACAGAGAGCACAGTACTTGGTGCAAGAACACACAGTCGTGAAAGCCAGAAGCAGTGGCAGGCACATTCTTCTACAGTGAGACTCGCTGCTCATGTGTGGCAGTGGCTGAGGAGAGGGGAAGGAACACCATGTCTGACCTACAAAGTCAGAATAAGCTGTCCCTTGCTGCCTGCTGCTGGAAGGACCAGGGACTCTGCCTCTGGGGCAATGGAAATGGAGGCAGAGTTAAAATATAGATCCCTGAAACCAAACCAGGATTATTTTTGGTCACACTACAATGCCACTATCCCCAGATTTGCCCAGATCCCAGAGACCCACCCTCACCATTGCTATCTCACTGCCTGCTCCCATCCTCAACGTCTTCCGCATACAGAGATGCAATGAGTTAGGGGACTGGGCAAGGACAGAGATGGGAAGGGGCCCAAAGAAAGCCAAACCACCCCAGAGGGGAGCCAGAAACTTCAAACCAAACTCCATAACTTGATCCTCTAGTTTTCTTTGACTCAAAATTGAACAGGGGCAGCACCAGAGAAGTCTGGGATTCCAATACTGTAGAGACCCTGACAGCTCTCGCCCGAGTCTGTGCAGGGGAATCTCTGAGTAGCATCTGGGGGTTCACAGGAAAAGGAGGCCCATGGCTGGGCGCAGGAGAAGGAGGGAAGCCAGTAAAAAGATCTTCGCTGTTCAACCTTAATAGATGCTGCAAGTTGGAGAGAGGGAAGCTGGCAAGAAGGAATAAGGAATGAAGACAAGAATTAATTGGCCTAGCAAGGTTCTAAATATACTTAATTCATCAGGCGTCCATGCTGTGGCTCTGAAAGCATACTCCAGCATCAATAAGAATCTAAGAGGAAGGCTGCCCATAGTGGAGGGACCAAGAAGGCCGCATAGAGAGGTGAGACACACCAGGGATTTATACAGTCACCTTCACTCCACCTATCCTCAGTTAGAAGGCCCACATTTCCAATATGGAGATTGTGGTGGGGGGGGGAACACCTCAAAGCAGACTACATAGTATAGATTACATAACATGTTATATACATATACAACAATCTTGCTTCTTTTGATGGGTAAATTTTCAAGGAGGTAAAAGTCAGAAAATGCTAACCACAACTGTCCCAGGCACTTTCTGGTGGGTGGTGAAATATAAGGTAGATCTTTCCCTGGGTCATACAGCATATCTTCATGTTTAGTGACTAGACTGTCTGCCCAGGTCACTCTTTTTAGAAACCTCCTCCAGTGAAAGGAGCCCAAGGGACTTGCTATGTTGATGCATGGCCCCTCGAGTAGCACCTGACCAGGCCCATTTCCACTGATGGGGGAGGAATGGGTTTCCTTAGCTCAGGCATGGCCTTTGTGAAGACACAATGGGGTTACATTATAATGAAAGGGAATTGATGTAAGGCCAGCAGCTTATATAAAACATGTCCCCACCAAAATCTTGTTTGTTGCAAGGTCAAAGCCAAACAAATGGGAGTTTGGTGTGGGCTTCAGCTAGGTAAAGCTGGCATTGGTATCCCTGGCAGATGAGACAGATCTGTATGCAGGACTGGAGAAACCATGATGGGGCATATGGAGAGAAAAACTGGTCAATAGAAGAATCACGTGGGAGTCATAGCTGTATGGGAATATGCTGGCATGTGTTGAAGTCGTAGCTGCATGGGAACACGCTGGCATGTGGCTAGTACTTCCAGTCGCATTATCCCTGAGCAGCTGCTGCTGTTACTGTCTCCATTCAGCCCCGAACACACAGTGGCACAAAAACGTTTTGAAAATCCATCAGGATATCAAACAGCGTTCTGTATAATCGAGACCTAGGGCTTGTATGCCCCCTTGGAAATAGGCATTGGGACCTGGTGATGGGCGATCTAGAAAGAAATTTCTAAGCTAAGGGAACATGGTGACACAGTATCTGGGTCAGGAGGGTCGTGTTGGCCTGAATACTACTGGAGGTCCCAGCTTTGTCCTCGTGAAGGGCTTAGCTCAGACTCTTACCCTGATCAGACTTTGTCCCCCTCTCTTGCTTCATCTTCCTCCCTGGAGGAGGGAGCCTCGAGTGGTACCTGCCATAAAAGAGAAGTAAGTGTTGAGGATGCATTCTCTTTCCAGCCCAGGTAGAGGCTGTATAGTAGAGGTACCAACAACTACCATTCCCTGTGAACTGAGTGCTTCTTCCAGACCAAACAGGGCCACTGTGGAGCCCAAGATCATTATTTCATTTGGTTCAGAGGCAAACTAGCACTCAGAGAAGTGAGGTGAACTTTCCAAGTTCACACAGCTACTAAGCATGGCAGGCAGAAGAACTCAAAGAGAGATGAGGCCAGCTCTAAGGTCCATGGTCTTTACCTAAGTACGAGGGGAGCCCCTGGGACAGGGAACTGGGAGAAAAGTCTACTTACAGGGAACAGAGATGCCTCCTTCCCCTCTCCTCCCGATTCTGTAGACTGTTTCTTCCCCATGTGCTCTGAAACAACCATATGAAGAACCATGTCCTAAGCAAGTTGCTGTTCCAACTCAGACCACCACCATTTCTACATCCTCTTGATCAACAACAGCATCCCTGCCTCCACCCTGTCCTTTCCAGGTGTAGCGCTACCCTCTTAAGGGGCTGCGGTGACCTTTGCACTCCTCAGGTCCTGTGATGGTTAATTTTGATGGTCAACTTGGATTATTAAATGCTAGTGGGGTTAGTAAGGCACACCTCTGCATGTGCCTGTGAGGGACAATCTAGAGACAATTGGGTCCCGAGGGCACTGACTTCTTGAATTCATTGATCCTTTGATGGATTCCTAATCTGATGGCATTTATCGGGAGATGGTAAGGAGCAGGAAGCAGAGAAAGTAGGTGACTAGTGGCATGTCTCTGAGAACATATTTTGCCCTGGCTCTTTCCTATCCATGCCCTTTTTCTCGGCCTCCTGCCTGCAATGATGTGAGCTGCTCCTCGCTAAGCCCTCACCCCAGCCATCATTGACTGACACTCGGAAACCGTGAGCCAAGCTAAATCCTCCCTCCCTCATGCTTCTGTCAGACAATTGGTCACAGTGCTGAGAAAAGTCACTAGCCGGCTGAGTGATGGTGGTGTACACCGATAATCCTAGCATTTGGGCAGCAGAGGTAGGTGGATCTCTGTGAGTTCAAGGCCAACCTGGTCTCTACAAAGTGAGTTTCAGGACAGCCAAGGCTACACAGAGAACCGCATCTCACAAAGAAAGGAAGGGAGGAAAGAAGGAAGGGAGAGACGGAGGGAGGGAGGGAGGGAGGGAGGGAGGAAGGAAGGAAGGGGAAAGAAAGGAAAAGAAAACAAAAAAGAAAAAGTCACTAGCACAGAGGCTTTGGTGGCTCCATCTCCTTTAGGTCCTTGCTCATTTGCTTAGATGCCACAGCTCCAGCTCCATCACTGCCCCGAGATTCAGAAGCAACCACAGGCAAAGCCCTCTGCCTGTCTTGGAGGATCAATATAATCAGTCCTCTACTTGAAAAGGTAATTTCAAATACTTGCCTGAGAATGCTGTATTTCAAGTGTAAATCTGAAATATTTAAAATGGTATAGCTGGGGAATAAATGCCCAGATGTGCAAATGCAGGTTAGAGGTTATGTCAATGGAGTTGGGAGAAACCAGCTTTCCTCCAAGATCCCAACAAGTGTTGGGAGCCAGGACAGCGATGAGCCTTGTGTGTGTGTGTGTGTGTGTGTGTGTGTGTGTGTGTGTGAGAGAGAGAGAGAGAGAGAGAGAGAGAGAGAGGTATAGAGCTGGAAGAGGTTCTGAGGAACTCGGGGACACTGTTAAGAATCTCTTGTTCTGAGAATTGCCACGGGTAGACTCAACATGGGGAAACTATTGAGAGTTGAAGTTCCATTTGTGATTGCTACATGTTTACTTGTGTACATTGAACTCAGTGGTGTGAGGGTGGATGTCTCCCTGGTTCTCTGCATAGGAAAAGGAAGGCTGGTCTCAGGGTTCCCACAGGCTGTACCTAAAGGCAGAGCTGGAAAGACAGTCACAGTAACCCATTAAATATGCTATCTTCTGTACAGGTAGCATTCAGCACAGTGCTAATTGAAAAACACAAGGAGATTAGTGGGAGTTTACTTTCTGAATCTGAGAATGATTCTTGTTTGTAGAAATTCATTCTCCTGTTTTAATTTAATTTTTAAAAAATGAATATATTTAACATAGAATACTTCCCATAAACTCAGAAATCAACAGTTGTGATCAAGCTTGAGTTTGCTCTAATTTATGAGGCATAAACATGGTTCTGCCCACAAACTTCCTCCTCAGGGAAAACAAAAACAAAACAAAATAAAACAAAAAAACCTGCTGGGGCCAAGATCCTGCTGTTGCCATGGTCCTTGTCAGGCCTTATTTCTTTCCCCAAGCCCCCCACCCCCTTGCTGCCTGGACCTTCATTTCTCATCTAAGAAGCAACGGTCATGTGTCACATCAATGAATCAGCCAGAGACAGATTGCATATATGACAATGTCAGTGTTCTCCTAAGATTCTTTTCCCTGGTGATTTTGTTGCCATTGTGGTTTGTGTGGACATTCTTGTGACAGGAGTCATCTGAGGGTGCATACCTCCCAACCTGTTCCCGCTGTTATATGGCACACGGCTGTATGTGTGCTGGAAAACCATGCCTATAGCAACCATATGTCCTTACAGCGTTAGAGCCTCACCCAGGTGCTGCCATTTTCTCTCCATTTGTCCAGAGTTTAAAGGCTAAAGACTGATGGAGGAAGGTCATTGGCTAATAAAGGAACTGCCTTGGCCCATTTTGATAGGCCATCCCTTAGGTGGGTGGAGTAGGCAGAACAGGACTCTGGGAGGAAGAGGAAGTGAGGTCAGTCTCGACAGCTCTCCTCTAGGGAGCAGACGCCTCAGAGAGACGCCATGCCCAGCTCCCAGGATGAAGCTCCGACCCAGGATGGACTAGGCTAGAATCTTCCCGGTAAGCGCACCTTGGGGTGCCATACACAGATGATTAGAAATGGGCTAAATTAATATGTGAGAATTAGCCTAGAAGAGAATGGGCCAAGCAGTGATGAAAAGAATACAGTGTCCGTGTAATTATTTTGGGGCATAAGCTAGCTGGGCAGGCGGCTGGGGTGTTGGGGACACAGCCCCGCCGCCCCCCCTTATTACTACATATGGCACCCACGTGGACAACTGCTTCCACATTAAGCCTGAGACAGCTTGGGAAGTAATTCTAGAACAAAATGAAAGCATTGTGCCTGGTTTCTTAGTAGCAGCAATTTCTCGGGTCTACTCTGCTTGCCAGAGGCAAGCAAGCGCTTCATCTAAGAGAGGCTTCCTGACTCAGCTTTAGCTGCAAAGCCTGCAGCTCATTAAGAGGTCCTGCCACGAAACACTTAAACGGTGTTGACGAAAAGCTGAACGCATGCTTTTCGGTTTTCAGCCGTAGCAGGAAAAAAGCTGTGCCATTTAAAAATGCCGGCTTTCTGGGCTGTCCTGCCAGGACAAACTCTGACTCTTTTACGCAGGTGGTTTGTGCGGTTTGCAAGCACAGGCTGCTGGAGCTCGCTTGCTGGCTACAGCCAGTACCTCAGCCATGAGGCTGGAAAGCTAAGGAATGGGCTGGATCCAGCCGGCAAAGCCACGCCTTTAATCCTACTGATATTGCTTGGTAAATTAAAGATTCATGTGGTCAGAAAAAGAGAGATATACAGTAAAGAGAGATTCAAAGACAAAGAAAATTTCTAAATGGTTTGAAGTGTGTTAAAAATATATGCAGACTAAAAGTTAAAGTTCTTAAAGTAAAAAACAAAAAAAGGAAGAGAGTTGCTGTGTGTGGTAGCACACGCCTTTAATCCCAGTGCCTAGAAGGCAGAGGCAAACAGATCTCTGTGAATTCAAGGTGTAGTAGTTTACACCTTTAATCCCAATGCCTGGGAGGCAGAGACAGGCGGATCTCTGAGAGTTCAAAGACAGCCTGGTCTACAGAGTTACTTCAGGTCAAAGATACAGAGAACCTATCTCAAAAAGCAAAAAGTTAAAAGTAAAAATAAACAAAATAGAGGTTAAAATAAAACGAACAAAGATGGAAAATACACAGAGAATCTTGATACTGTATGCTATTATGCTCTCTTTGAATCGTTTGAATGCTGAGGAAGGAGCAACAGCTGCTAAAAAATATTTATTTATAAATACTGCTAAACTAATCCAACATAGATATTATGAATTTGGATCTAAGGATATGATACTTTGGAAAGGAGTTTCTTATTTTGTTTTCACAGAGGATGAGATGCTGTTCATTTCTTCTATTCTGATTTGGTATGATGGACCATGCCCTCCTGAAGGGTTGCAGTGAACATCTTCAGAAAATTGCTTCGCTCAACTGCCAACTGAGATGAAACTAGCACACAGGTTATACCATGAAAGATCTAATTAACGATGCCCCCATTCAGCAGGAAGCAGTTTGGAGACAAATAACTGCGCCCATATTCCCAAAAAATGTTTATAAATGTTCTTTTACATTTAAAGGGGGATATGATATAGGTATGAATAATTTGCATTAGTATAGATTTTGCTTTATTGATAGAGATTTAAGGTCAATTTTCTTATATGTATAAGTGTTTCTGATCTTTATTAAGGTATTGTGATTGTGTAGTTCATTATTAAAATGTAATGTATAATTAGGAAATATAGGTTGTTGATAGATAATCGTAATAGTCAAGTTTGTAGTCATGTTAGTTAATATTTTCTAGATATATAGAGATATATTTTAGATAGACATTCTTCATGTCTTTCAAAGATTACAGAATAGGACATTTAATGTTTTAATAACTGATGACTTTTCATGACAATGAGACACTCTGCTCCTGGCAGCACCAATCTACTTCAAGAGGAAGATGGGCATCGAAGAGGCACCTTATGGAGTTTGATAGCCATTTGGGCAAGAAACTGCTCTTGCCTGGACTATTGCATAAACTGGACACAGAGAACCCGCAGAGAGAGGACTACTGAACTTGCCTAAGGTGAGATGATCTTTCGGGGTTCCTGATTCATGAAAGAGTCTGCGAGACATTCTGCAGGACACAACAGATAGTGACTGAACTGACTTTGAATTTTCCTGCTTTATGGAAATGTCTGCTGGATACTATGGGCCTAAAGGCTGAGGATGGATGCCCCAACAGTACAAAAGAACTTTGGGTGACTGTCCAGGCAGCGAGATGTCTTTGTCATTTCTAGAGTTTGAAGTTTCTTAGTTCTTGTTTACTTAGGTAATATTATATCTTTCTGGAGTCTTTGATGGAGTTAAGAATAGTTAGTTATAGTTTTCCTTAGTTATGATAAAGATTATTGTAACTTTTACTTGATAACTGTTTTGTTATATGTAATTTTGCTATGTTAAAGTTAAAGCTTTTTTTTTGTTTAAACAGAAAAAGGGGAAATGATGGAGGAAGGTCATTGGCTAATAAAGGAACTGCCTTGGCCCATTTTGATAGGCCATCCCTTAGGTGGGTGGAGTAGGCAGAACAGGACTCTGGGAGGAAGAGGAAGTGAGGTCAGTCTCGACAGCTCTCCTCTAGGGAGCAGACGCCTCAGAGAGACGCCATGCCCAGCTCCCAGGATGAAGCTCCGACCCATGATGGACTAGGCTAGAATCTTCCCGGTAAGCGCACCTTGGGGTGCCATACACAGATGATTAGAAATGGGCTAAATTAATATGTGAGAATTAGCCTAGAAGAGAATGGGCCAAGCAGTGATGAAAAGAATACAGTGTCCGTGTAATTATTTCGTGGTATAAGCTAGCTGGGCAGGCGGCTGGGGTGTTGGGGACGCAGCCCCGCTGCCCCCCTTATTACTACAAAGGACTCTAAGGAAAAGAACCTCATCTGATGCTTTTCAGGGAACTCTTCACAGTTCCTGGTTGAAGGGAATGTGCTTGTTCAGTGTTGAACAAAAGACAGGGTATACAAAAGCACAACCATAGTCTGAGAATAGTTATTAATCATGTCTGCCTGTCTCTTTTTCCCAGGAGCTGTTCCAATGTCCTCAACACTCAGCCTTGCAGGCTACTCCAACACTCCTAACCCTCTAGGAGACAGTGGGACGGGTGACAGCTCTCTAGACTAGCTTCCCAAGTCAACCCCTATCACGCCTAGCTCTTTCGTGCAATAGCTGGGTGCTTTCTGTCCAGAAATAATTGGATTTACCTGAGTCTAGATTGCAAGAAAAGGGCTAAATGATAAACACACACACACACACACACACACACACACACACACACACACACAATGAGATTGTGTATGGCCCTGACACCAGAACCTTGCATGCTTGGGTAACTTTATGTTGGAATAGGGTAGACCCAGTTTTTATAGCAAAGACAGAAGGTTAACAGTCACCTTTATAACCTGCCAGCACTGGGAAGGAAAGATCATAAAACAAGCTAAGGAATAAGAATGCAGGCTTAGGATCTAGTCTGAGTTAGGATTCAAACTTAACTGGCTCTTGGACCCGCTGACAACGCTGGGCCAGTGGCTTCTCTTCTCTGAGCCTCCTTGGTCATCTACTAGGTAGAGACAAACAAAGGGGCCAACATCAGCATTTCCAGCAGAATCAAGTAAGAGAGTATAGACCAAAAGACCAGAACTGTTTTTCTAAGAGGAAATCCTCTTAAAGTATCAACTTTCTACAAATCAATGCTCCCTTGTTTGTTTGATTAATGGTTTTTTATTTTAAAATATCTTTGAAGAATTAAGGCATAATTGTCTAAAACCTAGGAAACATAGAAGTTATAGAAATAATGCAGTCTCATCCGGGTGGTGGTGATGCATGCCTTTAATCCCAGCATTCAGGAGGCAGAGGCAGGCAAATCTTTGTAAGTTCGAAACCAGCCTTGTCTACAAGAGCTAGTTCCAGGACAAGGCTCCAAAGCTACAGAGAAACCCTGTCTCAAAAAACCAAAAAAAAAAAAAAAAAAGAAAGAAAGAAAGAAAGAAAAAGAGAGAAAGAGAGAAAGAAAGAAAGAAAGAAAGAAAGAAAGAAAGAAAGCAGTGTCTTCCCACTATTCCACCCAGCCTTTTGGGAAATGCCAATCTAGAGGTCCCGCCTCCATTCTCATGATTCCAAACTCCCAAACCAAGAGGTGACACTTGAAGTGGGTAATGTGGGAGCTCCATCCACAATAGAATTTAAAAGTGCCAGAAAAATTCACACCACATGGCATGCCTACGTGTGTACACACACTTGCCCACACTCGTCCCCAGGTGTGGGAAGGCATTGATTTTGACAGGGAATGAAGATTTGTGCTATAGCCTGAGACCATAATGCAATCTCCCAGTCCCTCCCAAAGAACAGAACAAAATGATCTCCCAGACGTCCAGTTCGAAGGCCATACCTTTTAAGTCTGAGGAAATTGAATCCCACAAAGTAAATAAAACTGAACCAGAACCTTCTTGCCTGTCCGTACCAGGTGTGCACTCAGGCACGCACAGGCTGGCTTCCTGTGTTTTGTGTCTCCACACTTCTCCACACCACCTACGTAAAAAGAGGCAGAGAGAGGAGAGACATGATAATAGGGGTACTGGCAGGTGACAGGACTGATGTTTATCTCATGGGAGCTGCCAGGCCCCTCAAGCTAGGCCTTACATTCTGCTGTTGAATTATGAAACAGCTTCTTAGAATATAAATGTCCACACAAGACTATTTTTATTATCATTGGTCAAGACAGAATCAGAAACACTGTCCATCCTGCGATGTGATCATGCACCCCCTGTTTTGGGTTAAAAAAAGACATATGTCATTTTCAGCTCAGCTTGAGCCTCGGATTAGTCTTCCACCATTTTGGACAAGAATTCCAGAGACGGCCAGCCCTTAGATCACCTCTTTCTCACCACATCCAGTCCAAAGACTGCCCCACTTCTTCCAATTTTCCTCCTGACACCTGGCACAAGCTCAGACCCTTTAAGTCCTCCAGCATTCTGTCCTGAGATCCCCATGGTCGGCCAGGGTACATTCTTTTCCTCCTTAGCAGTAATTAGCAAATAAAAAATTAGTCACAGATGGGAGGCCACTGTCACTGAGTGTTAGACACTCATTCACACTTTCCTATAGTCACCAAGCGTTTGTTAAGCAGCCATGGTGTGCCCAGCACTGTGTGGGGGTTAAAAATATAACAGCTGGCAAATTCCCAGTCACACCTTTGAGGAACTCATGGCCTGGTAGAGAAATGCAAAGAAAATAGCACGTGTTCTGAGCATACACTGTGATGGGTTAGATGGAAAGAGGCAGGTATCTCAGAGGAGGGGTTCAGAGAAGGGTCCCCAGAGTCAGTGACACTTGAGCCAGTATGAGAAGGGTTGTGTTTCCTTGGGGGAAAAAAAGAGGGTCGTAGGCAGACATGGAGTGTGTGCGTAAAGACTGGAAGGCGAGAGACACACAAGTGCTCTGAATTGAAGCAGTAAAGAATGAGACGGCAGCAGAGCATCAAGCAGGGTGGGGGCTTGGAGGTGTCAAATCCTGCTAAGAGCACACATGTATACACATCATCATCACTGTCATCATCAACACCATCATCATCACCATCATCATCATCATCACTGTCATCATCATCACCATCATCATCATCACTGTCATCATCATCACCATCATCATCATCACCATCATCATCATCACTGTCATCATCATCACCATCATCATCATCACTGTCATCATCATCACCATCATCATCATCACCATCATCACCATCATCATCATCACTGTCATCATCATCACCATCATCATCATCACTGTCATCATCATCACCATCATCATCATCACTGTCATCATCATCACCATCATCATCATCATCACCATCATCATCATCACCGTCATCATCATCACTGTCATCATCATCACCATCATCATCATCACTGTCATCATCATCACCATCATCATCACCATCATCATCATCACCATCATCACCATCATCATCATCACCATCATCATCATCACCATCATCATCATCACCATCACCACCATCATCATCACCACCATCATCATCACTGTCATCATCATCACCATCATCATCACCACCACCACCATCATCATCACCATCATCATCACCATCATCACCATCATCATCACCACCACCACCATCATCATCACCATCATCATCATCATCATCATCATCATCATCATCATCATCATCAGGGAGCCTTGCAAAGGCTGCACAAGAAGCCTTGAGCTTTAGCCACACTGGCGACTTGAAGGGTCTCCTATTACCACACCTCCTGTCTTCTAGTGCGAGCCAAGTGCTGTGTACTTTGCGCAGATGGAAGCTCCTTCTCTGACATCTGGAGAGGCACTCTCAAAGAACTGACAAAGTGGACTGCATACGAATGAGGTGTTTCCCTGTGGTAACGCCTCTAACTGTGGAGTAGAAAACAAACGCAAAGGGCAATACTACAACATCCAACGCAAAATTCACAGTATGATTGGATGATCTCTGATAAATTAGCAAGGTTTTTTTTTTATTTTGTGATTTTTGCCAGCAGAAAATAGGCAAATATGTCTTCACCAAGGAAGACTTTAAATAGATAATAAGCATATGAAGAGATGTGCAGTCTCACTAATGACTAAAAAGTGTGCAAAAGAACACATCAATGTTATAGTCCTCCACCTGCACATTAACAAGGCCAAGGGCTGCCAAGCCCAGGATGAAGTGAGTTCCTGCTTCCTCTGCTTTCGGATGAAGAACAAAGTGAAACAGCCTTTCTGAAGAGCAGGTTGAGAGTGAACATAAAAGTGCCTGATTACATCGCTTTTGATTTGGAATTTCTTTTTGTCTGGAAATTTCTTTTTGAAAGTGATTATACAAAGACATACACACACACACACACACACACGTGACTGTGACCCACAGAGGTGTTTGGATCAGGGCAGAGCTTATATTAATGAAATGTCCATGATAGAGAAGCAGACAGGAAAGCCATGCTCAGCCATTATGGTGGAGGTGAAGGAAGATGTTGTAAAGAATAAAACTAGTATCAGATCTCAGGGAAAAGATGCCAGGGATATGAGGGGGCCACACCTTACTTTTCCCAGTGGCGTTGAAGACAGCACTGGACTGGGTCATGTGTCGAGTTCCCAGATCTGACTCCGCCACAACGGGATCAAGTTGGCTGTGGTTTACTACGGCAGAGGTGAGGGCAGAGCAAGTGAACCTGGTCTCCGTTAGCGTTGCCCATCTGTTCTGTACCCATGATCATAGCATGGTGCTCTGAGACATCACAGGGATGGAGAAGGACTAGAATTCTCTCCTTTGCCCAGAAGAGAGGCACAGAGGCGAAGGTCTCCGAAAATCAGCCCCACTGGAGTTTTAACATATTGATGGGACACAATTCAGTCATGGCATTCAGTTAGAAATAGAGAAAGTACTGGTCCAAAGAGAGACACAGGAGAAATTCAGGTCCATGGGACCCTGGGAAACTCTCAAGCCCCACTCTGCCATGCCTGGGTAACAAAGAGCTTAATTTTTAAAATCTTTAATGATGCTCATTTATGTATGTGCGGCTGTTCACGCAAGCAACAGCAACAAAGGACCAATATCAGGAGTTGGGGTTCTCTCTACTCTAGGTGGGTGCCGGGAGCCAAACTCAGATGGGCAAGTTTGGCAGCAAGCAACCATACCCACTGAGCCATCTCAGCTCCAAAGCTTGCATTTTTAAAAAAAGATTTCCTCTTCCAAACATTGGGTTTCTCACAATGAGCATAGGAAGATAATTATCCTCTCCTGAAGTTGCCCAGTGGTGGGGAGGACAAAAAAGATAAGGCTGAATTCACCAAGCACGAGAGAAACTGTCAGGGGCTCACACAAGGTGATCCTGCATGTTGTGGGGACAGGGTCCTTAGGGATACTAAGTCAAGGAAGGTTTATCCATTCAGCCTCTGCTCAGGGCTTATTTCGTCCAAGGGGAAATTCCCCAGATGGTGTTTTCACATCCTTAATGCTTGCTTATCTCCCTGCTTTGCAAAGGCTCAAAGCCCTTCGCAGAAAATGGTATTCAGTTCTCATTGAATAGCACTTTGTGTGACTGAATTTTCTTTTACAATTACCTTCTCTAGATAAGTAAAGCTGGCTTATTTTTTTAAAAGTAATAACATAAAGATTCCTCTTTACATTCATTTTAGAATTAGAATGAAATTATAAATACAATAGAAGTGAACAAAGATGCAGATAGAAAAGTGGAATGCCAGCTTCAGCTACACAGCAAAATGAGACCAGCCTGGGGTATATGAAACTCTATTTCAAATCACAAACACATTCTCTCTCTCTCTCTCTCTCTCTCTCTCTCTCTCTCTCTCTCTCACACACACACACACACACACACACACACACACACTCACACAATCATTCAATAGTGCAGATTATATGTGAATGTGCCCTCCCCTCCCATAAAAAAAAGCAGAAAGCAGAAGTAATGTCTGAGGGGCTGAATTGGAGCAACTCTGCTACTGGAGAGGAGCACAGAGCTGATTCCTGTGCCCTGAGATTTGCCTGAGGGAAGCAACTCTCCCTGCTGCCCTCTCCAGAGGACACACCACTGTCTGTGCTAGCCAGAGCAGGTAACCCTACAACGCCCTCCTGCCAATTGCTCCAGCAGGACTGCTGAGGGATTGCATTCTTGGAGGAGCAGGTTGGCTAGCCGCTATGGGAGGTGCTGCCCACTGTGATAACTGGGGCTGCTCAGGTCGTTACTTCAGGCAAGCCTGGCCTCGTGTCATCTGCAGGGATCTTTCTGTTCACCTCAGTGAAACTGTCTAAAGTGTCCCCAGCAAGAGACCACACCAAGGCTTGGTCTTCTGGGCCCTCCACCCAGGAGGCAGGCTTGAAGCACCCTGCACACATGTACCAATGAGCTTTGGATTGTCACTGCTAATGGCCACAATGCAAAGGTGTGGCTAGGGTAGCAGGGTCCCTCTGTCAAAGGTTTTCCTGACCACTGATTCCTCTCAGAGGTCCAAAGCCCAGAATCCCCCAAACTCATAGAATCTGACTTCTTATAGCTGCTGAGAACTTTCCCTTATTCACTCTGCAAAGGAGATAAAACAGAGGCCTGGGACAGAAAGTGTTGTAACAGGAGCAGCGGGCTACGTTCCTGGCACCCGGCTGCCTGCATGGCTAGCTTATGCCCCGAAATAATTATATGGAAACTGTATTCTTTTAAACATTGCTTGGCCCATTAGTTCCAGCCTCTTATTGGCTAGCTCTTACATATTGATCTAACCCATTTTTAATAATCTGTGTAGCCCACAAGGTGGCTTACCAGGGAAGATCTTAACCTGCGGCTCTGTCTGGTGGGAGAATCATGGCGACCCACTGACTCGGCTTCTTTCTCCAAGCATTCTGTTCTGTCTACTATGTCTACCTAATTTTCTGTCCTATCAGGCCAAGCAGTTTTCTTTATTAGTTAACCAATGAAAGCAACAGATAAGATACAAGACCTACCTCCATCATTAAGAATGTCTATCTAATTGAAATATATCTCTATATATCTATAAAATCTAACATGATTACAAGCCTAACTATTATCAATGATTATCCATTAACAACCTATATTTTCTAATTATACATTACATTTTTAAATGAACTACACAATCACAATACCTTAATCAAGAGCAGAAATATATATACATATAATAAAATTGACCTTAAAATCCACACCAATGCAAATTATTTATATCTGTATCAAGAAAGAAGAAAACTTCCAGAGTCACACAGTAAACTGGCGACAATACTAAGAATTCAGGTATTTTGATTATTTTCTAAACTACAATAATTATTCATTATAATAATTAAATATAATAACATTAATTCTTTGAGTTTTTACATATGCACACAAACTATTTTGATCATATCCTCTCCCACTCCCTTCCCCCAGCTCTTCCCCAACCATGCTCCATCCCCCTCCCAACTTCATATTCTCCTACTAAAAATAAAAGCTAATTCACTGAGTCTAATAAATGGTACCTTCTACACATGGATACAGGGCCATCCACAGGAGAATGGACGAACTACCAATGTCCACATCACTGAATAAAACAACTCCCCACTTCCCTAGCAGCCATCAGCAGTCAACAGTCCCCCAGTTAGGGGCGGTGCTCAGGGGTTCCTCCCCTGTCCAGCCTGGAACCTTTCTGATTCCCTAACAAGGCTTGACTATTTCTAGACAAACAAAGTTTTGCAACAGCTTACACATTGTCGAAAAGGTGGAACTCACAGATTCCACATTAAACACGGCCCAACAAGGAGAGAGATGAGCATGTTAAAGTATATTTAATATCAGAAATGTGCCCTGTGAGGTGTGAAGTGAGGGCTGTGTAGGTCGATCTGTGGATCCTTAGGGTGATTTGAGAAGTAAACATCCTTGCCTGCCAGAACGTCTGACATCAAGCGGCTGTGCTGTGCAAGGTACAGAAAATGTCATATTTAAAAGCTATGGCTTGTAATCCTACAGTCGCATTCACTATGGCGCCAAACTGGAACCATCCTAAGTGTCCATGGAGAGGCAGAGAACAATGAAAAGGCTGGGGCGTGCATATCAATGAGACAGAAAGCTTAACAGTCAAAAGGAATAAAATGCAGATGTGTGTGAAGTGGAAGAATTTCAAAATCTTGTGTGCCTCTGCCTCTGGCCAAGTGCCTCTTCACAGATCCCACCTAGGAACAGACAGCAATTGGCAGATTGTTGAGACGAGAGAAAGAGAGAGAGAGAGAGAGAGAGAGAGAGAGAGACCACTAAAGAATGAATGCCCTGAAAAATAAATACCAGGCAACTTCTCCAGTGGAATCAACAAGTGAACAAGAGGGTCTGCATAGAGAGAATTATCTGTGCCAATAAATCAAGTCTAAGTAAAATTCTGAGGGAAAACACTCTCTTCTTGCCTTGAGAACCAACTATTGCCACTCACTAGAGGAGCGCAGTTCCTAACTGCATTATAACTACACATCCTTAGAAGTACAGAGAAGTGAGTGCTTAGCCCTCACCAAATAACTGCATTATAAACACGCGTCCTTATAGGTACAAATAAGTGTAGCACTCAGCCCTCAGCCAAGAAGCTTCCCTGTGCAGCAGCTGGAGACCATCCCAGACACCCACAACTGGGGGATAACTGATCACGGTACATCTACAGCATAGCTCCTTCACATAACAGTTCAGGGAACATCACAGGAGATGGGACAGAAGGATCAAAAGAGCTGCAGTAGGGCCGGGAAGTCTGCTACATGATCCTGTCTCCTAGAAATGGCAGGCGACTCACACCCATGAGACTGCAACATTGTGGATGCCTAAAGAAAACATGAACAAGGCCGACAGAGAGGTTAATGTGGAAGGGCGAAATCTCAGGGGGCCCCACTCCTATACAAAGAACTATAGGCAGCTAGCGACTGCTGAGAGAGAAAGAGACCCTTCCCCAGGAATGAGCCCCCATCCTCCTCCTCCTGCTCTCTCCCTCACCTCCCCCCTAACCCACTCCCCATAAACTCTTCAGAAAAAAATAAGGCCTCCCAGGGGGAGTCTACAAAGCCTGGCACATTAAATTGAGGCAGAACCAAGACCCTCCCCACTTGCATCAAGACTGAGCAAGGCATCCACCATAGGCAGTTTGCAACAAGCTGACAGTCAACATTAAACTAACTAGAGAGAAACCCAAAGCGATTCCACTAAATTCAGGAACAAGATGAGGCTGCCCACTCTCTCCACATCTATTCAATACAATGCTTGAAGTTGTAAAATGAGGACTTTTAAAGTGAAGGTTATAAAATGAGGACTTTTATAGAGAAGAAACAGACACGTAGAAACGTATATACATTCCATAGAATTACTAAACATTACTAAACATCCATTACGTTCATGTGTAATCAAAAATAGAAGAGCTTTGAACACAAAAAGCAGAAATTAACAAAATGAAAGAATAAAGTAAGTAATTCCATAACCTTGGCTACAGGTGTCAGCACCCTCCTCTCAGAAACCCATGGGACAAATGATGGAAATAATTAGTTAAGATGCAGACAATCTAACAGTGAAAAACACCAAACTGTGATTTATAGAGCACTATGTCAATGAAGCAGAATGCATGTTCTTTTGAAGGGCAGATGGGTATTCACGATTCATTGAGTTGTAAAGCAAGTGTCACTAAAGATAAAAAAAATTTACAATGCACGTGCTTGTGTGTGTGTGTGTGTGTGTGTGTGTGTGTGTGTGTGAAGGGAACCAGACACACATCAAACCCACCATGTTTGTGTCTTTTTGTAAAAAAATCATTTTTATTAAGCTATACATTTTTCTCTGCTCCCCTCCCTTTCTCCTCCTCCCTTTCTACCCTTTCCTGTGATTCATACACTCCCAATTTATTCAGGAGATCTTGTCTTTTCCTCAATCTTCTGTAGATACATGAATGTCTCTCTTAGGGTCCTCTTTGTTGTCTAGGTTCTCTGGGGTTGTGGACTAGAGGTTGGTTATTTTTCTTTGCTTATGTCGAGAAGCCACTTATGAGTGAGTACATATTATATTTGTGTTTCTGGGTCTGGTTTACCTCACTCAATATGTATTTTTTTTCTAGATCCATTCATTTGCATTCAAATTTCAAGGTGTCATTATTTTTTGTCACTGTGTAGTACTCCATTATGTAAATATATCACATTTTCTTTATCCATTCTTTAGTTGAGAGGCATCTAGGCTGTTTCAAGGTTCTGGCTGTTATGAATAATGCTGCTATGAACATCACTGAGCACATGTCCTTGTGGTATAATTGAGCATCCTTTAGGTATATACCCCAAAGTGGTGTTGCTGGGTCCTGAGGTAAATTGTTTTCTAATTTTCTGAAAATCACCATAATGATTTACAAAGTGGCTGTACCAGTTTGCACTCCCACCAGCAATGCAGGAGTGTTCCCTTTACCCCACATCCTCTCCAGCATAAGTTGTAATCAGTTTTTTTTATCTTGACCATTCTGCAGGTGTAAGATGGAATCTCAGAGTTGTTTTAATTTGCATATCTTTGATAGCTAAGGATGTTGAGTATTTCCTTAAGTGTCTTTCAGCCATTTGAGATTCATCTGTTGAGAGTTCCATTTAGATCTGTACCCCATTTTTATGCGATTATTTGTTCTTTTGATGTCAAGTTTCTTGAGTTCTTTGTTTATTTTGGAGATCAATTTACTGTCTGATATGGGGTTGGTGAAGACCTTTCTCCATTTTGTAGGCTGCAGTTTTGTCTTGTTGACCCTGTCCAAAAGCAATCTACAGATTCGATGCAATGATCATCAAAATCCCAGCAAAATTCTTCACAGACCTCTAAAGAACTATACTCAACTTCATATGGAAAAATAAAAAACCCAGAATAGCCAAAACATTCCTGTATAATAAACGAACTTCTAGAGGCATTATAGTTGTCCCTGACTTCAAACTCTACTAAAGAGCTATGGTACTGAAAATAACCTCGTATTAGAATAAAAACAGAGAGGAGGACCAACAGAATTGAATCAAAGACCTGGATATCAATCCTCACATCTATGAACACCTGATTTTTGACAAAGAAGCTAAAAATATAGAATGAAAAAAAGAAAGCATATTCAACAAATGGTGCCAGCATAACTGGATAGCAACATATAGAAGAATGAGAATGGATCCATATCTATCACCATGCACAAAGCTCAAGTCCAGATGGATCAAAGACCTCAACATAAAACCAACCACACTGAATCTCATAGAAGAGAAGGTGGGAAGTACACTTGAATTCACTGGTACAGGAGATCACTGTCTAACTAGTAGCACAGACACTGAGAGCAACAATTAATAAATGGAGCCTCCTTAAACTGAGAAGCTTCGGTAAAGCATGCTTGTATCTTATTCATATGGAATTCTAGAATAAGCAAAGCAGTCTACGGGACAGAAGTAAATTTGCAATTGCCTCAGGCCTGCTAGGGTAGAGGTGCTGTTTGGAAAAGGACTTCACTGATCTTTCTAAGAGAGCAGAAGCATTTTATCCCTTGATAATTTTAGTTATATGGGTCCATATGTCAAAGTTCATGGGCCTGTACACTTAACATAGGTTCATTATTCTGAGGTAAATTATACTTCCTTGGAGTCAATTAAATTAAAATCAAACTCAAGTAGTTCACACAGGAAGTGACCCACCTTGGACTGGCTGCAGAGCACTGAATGACTTATTTTGACCATCCTGGCATGGGGTAACTCAACTAAAATTTACAGACTTGACCATGGAGCAAGAACAATATGCATTCAATAGAAACTACCTCACACTCTAAGTTTTGATCTATTCCACATTACTGACTTGCTGGACTATACTCTTTAATAATGTTGGCCAGTACAGTAGACTGCAATGCCCAACCAGCTATGGGTGGAAGGATTGGGGATGACGACTGATCTACCCAGACTACTAAGATGGGGTGCTCTGCTGTGTAAGTACTTAAAATGCATTCCCAACTTATGATATTTTCTACTTAGGATGGGATTATCAGGATGCCACCCCACATCAGAGAGGTCCTGTATATGATAACTACAAGATTCTAACCAATATAAGGACTCAAAGGTTTCTCTGAGAAGTGGAAGCTTTGGCCCAGCTAAGCCAAGCTTGTCTCTGCTAAATCCTGGCAGGAAATGAGCAGCAATTGCCCCTTCTATGGAACCTTGTCTGTTGAGCATTCTGCCTGTTCCGCCTGTTTAGGTGATCTGCCAGACCCAAGTGAACTGGGAGTCTATTACTCTTTGATTAGAATGTTAGCAGTTGATACTATCTTTTTATCCAACTTACCTCCTATGACTTTTCCATGCATCATTCAGCATCTCAGTTAAGCTCCTACCAGCAATGCACACATATAGTTGTATGTTTATATGTTTGAGCACTATACATGTTGATTGCTAAGCACCTCACATAAACTAGCTTAAGTCCTTATAACCACTGAAGTATCATTCTGTCTTGCATAGGAGGAGACTAAGGTTCAGAGATTTGAGACACATGCTCAACAGGCAGGAGGTTGTAAAGCCAGGATCGAAACCCAATGTGGTGTGGCTAAGGCTCATGGTTGTCCAAAGATATTCCCTTATATAAATTCATGATCAATCATTCACATTGTCATCTGCAGAGCTGTGGGAATTTGTTGGGGGTAGAAGGTAGGGAGTGTGATCAGGGACACTAAAGACATTGCACATGGTGCCCCCTTCTACCAACCATGGAAAACTTGTCCTAAAGTTTCTTCTCTCCTGGCACTTACCAGCTGGCAGGATAAATGGCCAATAAAACACAAGTAGGTGCTATAGTTACATAAAAGTTAATTTCACGCCAGGGCGTCATCATGGCTGTGACATGGAACAAGGCAGAGTAAAGTCTCAGAAGGTGACTGGGGACACGGAGACAGGAGGTCCAAAGACCTGTCCGAAGAGATGACGTTTAAGCAGTCAGGCTTGCGAAGAAGGTGGCTCTAAAAAGACACTCTTTTTTTTTTTTGTTTATTTATAGCAGGCCTTTTATTTTACAGATTGCTTTAGTTTAAGTCCAAACAACCCAGTCACTTTAACATGAGAATTCTGAGAAAAAAAAGAAAGAAACAGAGGTAAAATTATAGATGAAGAGTATCAACCAATCACAATATGTAGACGGTATTTAAATCCCTAAAACACACAAACTTAAAACAAGAGATATTAGAAAACAAATCTGACTCTGAACACTAATGAGGCATGTGTTGAGAAGGGATGGACTTTTTAGCTGTGTAAATGATAAGGTGACATATTTTAGAAAGTTCATTTCCTTTACACTATCTACGCGGCTATGAAAGAGTCATAATTTAGAGCTGCACAAGCGAACATGCAGATGAAATGATTCCTAGGAGTATGGCAGAGGGCTGAATGAGGCGGAATTCAGGCATCACTAAAGCTCCCAGAACCACTAAGTACAATGAGCTTGGCTTGTCTGTGAAAAGACCAAGACAGGTATGGACAGAAGTATGAAGACACCAAAGCTCTTAGGTCCTTGCCTTGATCACATCCCCTAGGGATAACTTGCTGGGGTGAGAATGCAACAGGAGCAAGGGGTGGCATGGTGGTGGAGGTCGTTAATAAGCTTGGGACTCTATAAGGAACAATCAAAGGGCTCTGTCATGCTTAGCACCCAACCCATGGGGCTACCATCAGTGCCATGAGGGATCCGTCATTTACATTGCAGCCCTCATTGCTTCTGCCTATGGCTGTCTTTGCCCAAACACCAAACAGTGACAAACTACTTTCCAACCACTGGAAAACACTGGGGCTGGTTGCAGCAAATCCCACTTAATGCAAAATTGCAGCTCCATCTGGGCTCCCGAAGCCTTTCACTCTTGTCACCCGTATCTTGGGCTCAGGGTGTGTGGGACAAGGAAAGAAGTAATTCTCCTAAGGAATGAGAGAGGACAACCTGCAGCCCTGCCACTCATCCACTCACTCGGGGTAAGTCCTTCTTTCTGAGCGCCATCCTTTTCTCAGAACCACGGCTGCCTCTGGCTAGATCATACGGTAATTCATGGTAATTGAGCACAGATATGAAAACATTTTCCTCAAGATCGATACTGTATTTGCTGAATTGTTTTCTGTCTTCCCAACCAGCCTGTAGACTCTCTTGACTATTTCAGCCATACCAGTACAGGACATAAGGCCTGGCCCCCAGTAGCCATTGGTCAGTTAGTCACTCCATTAGCAAGCAGAACAATTGGCCCCTTGTACCCACTGGTTCTTCATCTTTGGATTCGACCACTTAACTGTTCTTAACTGGAAAGAAGCCCATCGGTATTGAACATGTACAGATTGCATGCATGTGTGAGTGCACACATGTTTATGTGTGTGAATGTGTATACATGCACATAGAGGTCAAAGGTTGATATTGAATGTCTTCCTTCACTGAACTTTTCATCAATTTGGTTAGTCTGGTTGACCAACAAGCACTGGGGTTCTTATCTCTGCCTCCTTGGTGCTGGGATTACAGGTTTGCGCTACTGTGCCTGGCTTCTGATGTGGGGGAAAGAACTCAGGTACCCGTGCTTATGCTTACAAGCATTATACCATCTGAGCTATATCCTCAGGCCACTGAATGGACTTACCGTGTCATTAGTCCCTAAACAATACAGTGTAACTATTATAATATAGAATCCACATTGTACTGGTTACTGTGGGTCATCTAGAGATGATTTAAAAATACACAAAAGAATAATCATAGACTATACATATGTATTGTTCCATTTTATATAATGGGCTGGTATATCCTCAGAGTTTGGTATCTATGGGATCATAGATTATGGAGCGCTTATTAACTGTCTGCAGATTGAGTGGTAGGTAGACGTTGGAATCTTTAGGTTTTTAATATCACCAGAAAGGATTTATCAGGATTTATCTCAGTCAGACCCAATGGGCACTGCATGAGTCATGTATGATTAGGTTTCTTTGGATGTGGTTCCATGTACACTTCTGCCTAAATAAGCTGACTTGTCCATTGTGCTGGCTCATTTTATGTCAATTTGACACTAGCTAGAGATATCAAAGAGGAAGAGGAACCTCAATTGAGGATATGCCTCTATAGGATCCAGCTGTAGGCGAGCATGTAGGATATTTTCTTAATCAGTGATTGATTGGGGAGGGCCTAGCCCATTGTAGGTGGTGCCATCCTCAGTCTGGTGAACCTAGGTTCTGTAAGAAAGCTGGTTGAGCAAGCCATGAGGAACAAACTGGTAAGCAACACACCTCCATGCCTCTGCATCAGCTCCTGCCTCCAGGTTCCTTTCTGCTTGAGTTCCTGTCCTAACTTTGTTTGAGGAACTGCAATGTGGATGCATAAGCTGAAAAAACCATTTCTTCCACAAGTTGCTTTGGTCATGTTATTTGATCACATAGTATTAACCCTAAGACATCTAATAATCTGTTTGTTCATCACAGTTGCCCTGGGATTTTCTCTTCTAGCTATTGATGTAGACAAGATATGTTACACTGTCTAGTTCAACACCTACCAGGAAGAAAGAATGACATTTAGATACTTATTAAAATATTTGTTTTGCTGGGTGTGCTAGGGGTACACCTTTAATCCCAGCACTACGGAGGCAGAATCAAGCAGATCTCTGTGAGTTTGAGGTCTGCCTGGTCTTCACAGTGAGTTCCAGGACAGTCAGGACTACATAGAGAGACCCTGTCTCAAAAACAAATAAAAAAGTATTCATTTTGACTAATATTTATTAAGAACCTTCAATGATGCTTAAGGGATCAACACCAAATAGGCCACCTATAGTCTCTATCTACAAGAAATTTGTGTGCTTGCAAGGAAGACAGGTAGCAATGAGCCTATTATAAACACAACAGTAGTTGACTACTCTCTGTCCCCTCCAGGCAGTTGACTTGGTCCAAGTGTCCTGGAAATTTTCTGGGAGGAATTCAGGGTTGTGCTAAGCCTAAGAGATGAGATTTAAAAAAAGAAGAAGAAGAGAAGAGACCTGAACTGGTAGAGGGACTAGCCAGCCTGAGGCCCAGGCGGACCTTGTTTTCTTGGGGGGGAGGAAGGGATGGTCTTAATGGTGTGATAATTTGGAAGACCTACAGTGGCAAAGCTCAACAGGGCCTTTCTGCTTGAAGAGCTCAGACTCATCCACTCATCCTCCAAACAACATGACAGCAATTTAAATGCCTGAGCCTGTTGGAGACATGAGCTCAGTTACTCTTTGAATCAGCATAACTAGTGAGTTATATGGTCACGCTACAGACAAAAAACTAGGGCACAGGGGCCTAAGAGCTTAACAGAATCTGAGCAATATCTTTGGCTCATCAGCCTTGAGGACAAGTACAGAATTGGAGGGGACTAAGAAGTGAATAGAAGGAGTGATTGTATATGTCTCCCTGGCCCAGAGGTTCTCAGAGACAGGGAAAATTGCTGTATCTAATGACTGTTTGGTGAAGCGCTATTAATAAATACTCAGAGATTCTCTAGGAACATGAATTATAAGCTCAATGTCCTTTATTTATGGCTAGAAACCAAATATGAGTGAGTACATCCCATGTTCCTCTTTTTGGGTCTGGCTTACCTCACTCAGGATAGTGTTTTCTATTTCCATCCATTTGTATGCAAAATTCAAGAAGTC
The DNA here is from genome assembly GCF_018167655.1 of Microtus oregoni. NCBI lineage: Eukaryota > Metazoa > Chordata > Mammalia > Rodentia > Cricetidae > Microtus > Microtus oregoni. Next base: position 14,032,167 of record NW_024543086.1, read on the forward strand.
CTTGTTTTTTACTGCTGAGTAATACTCTAATATGTATATATTCCATGATAAATCCGGACTCGCTGAACATAGCGGACAATGAGGAACACTGAGAACTCAAGAACAATCGCAGTGGGTTTTTGATCCTACTGCATGTACTGGCTTTGGGGGAGCCTAGGCAGTTTGGATGCTCACCTTATGAGACCTGGATAGAGGTGGGCGGTCCTTGGGCTTCCCACAGGTCAGGGAACCCTGATTGCTCTTCGAGCAGATGAGGGAGGGGGACTTGATCAGGGGAGGGGGAGGGAAATGGGAAGCGGTTGCGGGGAGGAGGCAGAAATCCTAAATAAATAAATAAATAAATAAATAAATAAATAAATAAATAAAAATACTCAGAGACAGAAATTGGAGTTCAACCTGAAGGTTAGAAAAGCAAAACAGTCACTGGCTCTTACCTCTACTTTAGTCCAAATGGCCATCCTGCCTCCAGGAATCTCAAAATGAGACTGAGAGTTGTCTCTTCCCATCATATAATCCTCTCTAGTTCTGGAATTAAAAGTGTGCACCACTACCACCTGGTTTCTATGACAAGCTAGTGTGGCTCCTGGGATTAAAGGTGTGTGTCATTGCTGACTGATCTGTAAGGTTGACCAGTGTGGCTGTTTTACTTTCCTTATCCTCAATGCAAGCTTTATTTTATTTGTTTTTTTTTTAACAGACCTAATTCACTTTTATTTTCCTTGTATAGAAACCCTTATGTGGTGGCCAGAGCTGGAGCCTGGGTCCTCTGAACAGAGACTCTGGTGTGGGTTTTCACAAGATGGTCAGTGAATTCCTGATAAGGAGACTTGGTGAACACAGTCTCTTTCCAGAGGTCGGGGGTCAGGTAGCTGTAGGTCTTAGAGATGGCATCAAAGGTGGCCTTGGCAAAGTTGCCCAGGGTGGCAGTACAGCCCCTGGCTGATGTGTAGCAGTCATCAATGCCAGCCATCATCAGTAGCTTCTTGGGCACAGGAGCAGAGACTATGCCAGTGCCTCTGGGGGCAGGGATGAGACGCACCAGCACAGAACCACAGCGACCTGTCACTTTGCAAGGAACAGTGTGGGGCTTGCCAATCTTGTTCCCCCAGTAGCCTCTCTGCACAGGGACAATGGAAAGCTTGGCCAAGATGATGGCCCCTCGGATGGCAGTGGCTACCTCCTTGGAGCACTTGACACCGAGACCTACGTGACTATTGTAGTCCCCAATAGCGACGAAAGCTTTGAACCTGGTCTGCTGGCCTGCCCTCATCTGCTTCTGCACGGGCATGATCTTCAGAACCTCATCCTTTAGGGAAGCTCCCAGGAAAAAGTCAATAATCTCAGATTCCTTAATGGGCAGGGAGAACAGGTAGATCTCATCTAGGGACTTGATCTTCATGTCCTTAACCAGGCGGCCCAGCTTGGTGACGGGAATCCACTCCTTGTCTTCAGCTTTACCTCCGCGAGCCCCGTGGCCCCTCAGATGGCTGCCGAATCCTCCGCGGAAGCCACCATGGCCTCCTAATCCTGGGCCCCCGGGTCCTCCCGGCCCTCCCGCTGCACCGGCGTCATCCGCCATTTGGTGTATTCCAGAAGAAGAAGAAGAGGCAAGCTTTATTTTTAAATATACAAATGAAATACCCCTACAGTTTGGGGATGCTTTTGTTTGAAAATTGCAAAAACTTGCCAGCAGAAAAAAATTCACTGGTCCACTCAGAGAAAGAGTCCTGTGACAAGACTGGCATCTCCCTGAGCAGCAGCATCAGAGGCCCATGATGTAGATAGAAGATGCTCAAAGAGCAGAGGGCTGCAGTGACTGGCCCAGGGTACCAATCTAGACAGCTTATTTACATGAGTTCACTCTGGTCACAATCCCATGGAAAGGGGCAGCAGAGAAGGTTATGGAGTGACCCGTGATGCCGAAGATAAGGCTAGAGAATCAGAGTCAGGCAGAAAGCGGGGGTCTAGGAAGACAGAGTGGGTCAGGGGTAGATGCCCGTGATTGGAGCCTGAGTGTTGACGCCTCAGCACCTGCCTAAGAGCAATCCCTTACCTGTTCTATATCTGCGCATTGTCCTTAAGACTCAAAGCACAGGGGAGACATCCAATTTGCCACACTGGGTCCTGCATCCCACTCTACCTGGGAGAGTTAAGCACCCAGGCCTTGCTTTCTCCTAGGACTCACACAGAGTAAGATGGACTTGGACACTAATCTCACTTGGTGGTGGGGAATGGGAAATGATTACAAGGGATGGCAGAGCAAGAAGAATGGAGCAGAAGTTCAAGTTCAAATACTTTCAGGGCCAGCTGAGCATGCAGTCCAACTGAGGCAAAAAGAAATCGCATTTAAAACTACACTTTGAAACCAATACACTATGTATGTATGATTCAGCTTGTGAGTCTCCCATGTGTAAAGACATTAAGATTGCATCCTTTAGATGGCAGGAGGCCTTAGAAGGAGTTAAACAAGAGGCAAGAGGAGTGTGACCGCCCTCCAGTGAACAAGGTTTCTGTGCCTGCTGTGTAGACGGCAAGGGGAAGGGAAAGAGGCAGGAGTCCCATCTCTGAGAGAGTCACTGTTGCCATCAGCACAGAGGCCGCAGGAGTTGGAAGCGGTCCATGGAGTTGAACTATTTATTCTTGTGCAGAAAAAGCAGCAGGCTCTGGGGAGAGTGAGGAACTCAGCAAATTCAGAGCTCAACAGACCAAAGTCCCCTTCCCACCTCCTCCCCCTCCAGAGTGCTTCATTTTTAACTCAGAAAGGACATTGTAAAGGGCACGTTACACAATGGGAGAGGAAGTCCAGAGGCAGACAGAGGGACTAACAGAGAGGACCGTGGCATTGGCAGCCCATGCATTGTTATTCTTTAAGGTAACAAGAAAAACGGTATTGATCCTGGATGGAGAACTTGGGCTTGGCTGTGCCCCGGGCTGTGGGAGGTGAGTGCCTGATCCAGAACTCCTCAGGGCACGCCGTGGAGGGGGAACAAAGTGGGGAGGGCAGCTGCAGAGGCTTCATGAGACATTCTTGTCTCAGTCTGGGGATCTCAAAATTTAGAGCATGGCTATTTTACTTGGAGGGGAGGAAGTCATGACTGTAGTACATGCTGCCTCTGGTGGTGTCCTTCATTGTTAGCTTGGCCAGTGAGTGGGCCGGGAGGTAAAGACACCTGAGTCCATCCCCACAGATGAGGAGATGAGACAGAAAACCTCTCAGACAGGACATGTGCAGTTCAGCTCAGGGTAGACTTCAGAGTCCAAGTCTAGTCCAGGGTCCCCAACTCATCTCAATCCCAGAGGGCTAAGCGTATGTCAAATAGCACCTTCTTCTGACTTGGCCACCAACATGATTCATGATAATATAAATAAGGGAATTAATTCCCATTGGTTTGGGATCCACGGATCCATAAAACAACGGGGATTAATTCAATTTCTCCTATGGGAGGTTAGGGCAGAGGAGAAGAAAGTCCTTGAGAAGCAAGAAGGCTTCCCACACAGTGTGAGTGATGAAGACTGGAGAATTCAGGAAAGGAGAAGGGAGCTGAAGGTGGCCCAGAGCAAGGCATGGATGCTGATAGATCTTTTAGTCAGATTTTCATGGCCTCCCAAGGTTAAGGAACTCTGGAACCAAAACATTGGCTGTGGTTTATAAATGGTTTCTGGCTTCTCTACGGGTGTCAGATGGTCCAAAGAAAGAATTTTCTGGCAGAGTTTAATGGACTAGGCCAAAGATCAACAAAGATTTTTCTATAAAACTTCAGATAGACTTTGTGAACCAAAAAGCAAAAGCTAGGATATAATGAAGTTATAAGACAGAAGAAAAAAAAAAGTCCAGCAATTTTTATGGGTAAAAATGAAAACATTATAATAATAGCCAAGTCCAGTTTTGAAAACATAAGAGGAAGGTACCAGTTTGAGGAAATAACATCTTATCTAGCTGGGGTTAGAAGTTAGAGCCCCTCCCTGAATTCAGTTAGAAATGTCCATCCATCAAGGTAGATCTGAGACGGATTTGATATGTCTGTAAGTGTCTCTTCCCGTGGATGGATGAGGCAGGCGACACCACTGCAGCTTTGACGGTGCCTGCCACACCAGCAGAGCTGATGTCAGAACGGCTCTAGCCAGCTGGTGCTGCAATAAAAGACAGCCAGCCAGGGTGTAAATGAGCAAGGGTGTCTGGTTCCAGTGACGTTTTCCTGACACTCGGTTTGACCTTCTTGTGATCCTTACACATCATAGAGGGGTTTTGATTTTCCTTTCAGTCATTAAAAATAATGTAAAATCATTCTTGGTAAGTGGCCAGCCAGCGATGGGCTCTAATGGAGCAGGCCAGTGGAGCTGTTCATCATTAGGGCTGTCAGAGGTCCTCCTTGGTGGTGCCTGGTTACCCCTAGTGCCTAAACAAGGAGGCAAAGACTTAAGATACAGTGGGAGAAGAAGCGGGAGTCGCTTGTTTCCCTGGGAAAAGATTCTTTTCCCAGGCTTTAGTTCTGGAGTAAGAGCTGTTTGGACAATGCCTGACTCCTAAGTTGGGCAGACATGTCCAACAGTGCCCTCCTTGACTCAAGACTTTTCATTACAGATCTCATGGATGTGCGAGTGGTCCATCTAGGCCTCCAAACCTGGTTACAAACCCAGGGTTTCCAGAAGTCAGAATAGAGCTGCCTAGAGAAGGCAGCCTCCCAGGTGGGGAGGGGCGTGCTGACAGCAGGGCTTGGCAGAGCAGGAGCAGTGGTGGAGTGTGCCCCATGTTTATCAGTAAACTAAAGGCCCCATCTCAGCAGGGGGCAAGGTAGTGAGGCAAGACAGGGCTGGAGACAGCCCAAGGCTTAACCCTTCCTAAGGCTGCAGTGGTGAACATGTTGGCACTTTCCTACCTTGAGGGCCCGACCTGGACAGGGCTCTGTGTTCAGCGGCTTGCATAGCAGGAGAGGGAGGGGCTACTCCAAACAGACCACCCAGCTGTTCCAGGACTAGCTATACAAAGTTGGCTTTTCCACTTTTAGTAACTCTAAAACAGCTGAGCCAAGCAGCGACATTCACTGCTCTGCAGCTACCACTGAGCACAGACCATACCGGGCACTGTGAGGGACAGAGGATGGAACATGGGAGATAGCAGTTGGCTCTGCTCAAGCTGAAAGGACTCTTTATCATCCCTGGCCCCACTCCAGACCCAGGCTGAGAGCATAATATCACCTCCTTCCTTTGAAAGAAAGCTGACGGACAGAGGGTCACGCGGGGAAATGAGGGCAGAAGGTGACCAACCGTGCCAATCTCTTTCACCCTAGTATAAAGCTGTTTGCTAAGAACTCTTGATGATTCACTTATTTATTGATTTACTCTTTTCTGATATGAGCCTTACACATCATAGAGGGGTTTCTATACACTGGCATTTATCCTGTGCCCTGGGGCATAAAGACAGAGGGTGTGCATTCTGTGGTCCAAGGCATTTACTGCGGTCCAGCTTTCTAAACCCACAAAGAAAGGGAGCATCTGGATGGAGACTAAGAGGGTTGAGAGTGGCCTTTTTGTGTCCCCTTGAACAAAACACTGTTCTCTGAACTCTTTTTTGGTAGTGATATTTCATTTTCATCTTAATAAATAAAGCTTGCCTGAAGATCAGAGAGTAAAACAGCCACAGTGGTCAACCATACAAAGCAGGCAGTGGTGGCACACACCTTTAACCCCAGCAGCCACACTACTTAGCCATAGAGGTCTGGTGGTAGTGGTGAATGCTTTTAATCTCAGCACTAGAGAGGAATATAAAATAGGAGGAGACAGCTCTCAGCTGAGTCTCATTCTGAGGATTCGTGGAGACAGAATGACTATTTTGGTTTGAGGTAGAGGTGTGGAGGTAAGAGGCAGTGGCTGACTGCTTTGCTTTTCTGATCTTCAGGTTGAATCCCAATATTGTCTCTGGGTTTTTATTATTCATGCTTCATTTTTTCACCCCCGCTAAGTAGCATAATGGTAGCCCCCACTGAAGACGGGGCTATCTCAATTACTGAATGATAAGACTTGGAGGATACCTAACACAGAGCCTGATACATAGACAATGCTCAATAAAAGGTGTTTTCCAAAGATCCAGGAAAAGCAAGCCAGAAGGCAGGGGGATTGAATGGGCAACTGTTGCTTGTTTGTCTCAAGGTTTGGCCTTCAATATGTTGCACTAAATGCATGCAGAGAATGCTTATAGCTGCAACTAGCTTGAATCCTAAAGAAATAAACAAACAGGGATGTGATTTATTTTCTTCCTGTTTTACAGGCAACAAAACAGGATCGGTGGGTGATAAGAGGCTTCCCACAGCTGTAGGATGCAATTACAGAGCGGCTCAAACTGCTTGTCTTCACCCTAAGCTCCCTCCTTAGACAGAAAGAGATCGGGTGTTATTTTGTTGTGGGAACGGTGGGCAACCAAGGCTTCAGAGGTGACACACAGGGCTCAGAGATGGATAGAGAAGCATTGACAGAAAAACTGTCACTTTGCAACAGATGGCTCCAAGGAAGGCAGTGTCCCTGTCTGTGTTGACTCGCAGGCCAGCAGCTTTCTGGATGGCTCGCTGTGGTCCTACCTAGAGGTGGCAGGAGGGATGTGGGAAAGACCAGCTTCTACTATCTCTCTCCCCATGTTACCGGATGATTTCATTCAGCCAATGATGATGAACTAGCTTTGTGGCCATTGCGCCCCATGTCCCCACTCTCCTTCCCTCACGTGTATGCGGTGTAACGCCGAATCACTGCAACAGATTTGCCTTAGATCTGCTAAGCCAAGGGAGCCTTCAGCCAGAAGAACTAGGTCAGTGAGTCAGTCAATGATCAGCACCTTAGCAACCTGCCTACAGGGGCCTGGAAAGACCACCATACTCTCTCCCAAAGTCTCCTTAGCAAATCACCACCAACTGGATGTCTGAGAATGTGAAGGACTTCTTCCTTGTCTTTACTAGTCCCAGTAGCCCCAGTGTTCCTTGGCTTGTCCTGTACAGCTTCTGTCCTTGCCTCATTTCCACTTGGCTATTCCCCCACCCCAACTTCCTGCCAGGACATCTCCCTTTTTTTGTCTAAATAAAAAGCAAAGGTTTTAATAAAAATGTGAAGAGTTTATCTCTAGCATAGTAAAACTATATACAATAAGTACAATAACTATATATAAATACACATATATAGGTAAAAATTATAGTAGCAATGTCCAGTCCATTTGCATTTGGCAAACTCATAGAAAATATTCCATTACCTATCCTACCTTGGTGAGTCCAAAGTATTGTACTAACAAGTTTTGAAAATCATTAAGAGTTTATAATTGATCTCTCCTGATTTGCACTTTCTGTGGTTTAATTTTTTGTAAGATTGCCTTATATCCTAGGCAATTAATAGAATCTCCATTTTGTATTTTTTTCAGGAGCAATTCACAATCCCCAACAAGGCAAATTTTTCTTGACTTCTTTAAACATTTTCTCTAGGGTGTCTGCCACTGGGAATCCTTAATTTCCAAGTAAGGTCATAACCTTCAGACTCCAAGGATGAGATGATGGACAAATTTTTGTGGGATGTCATTCAGCCCACCGTAGGCTCAGAATCTTTTCCCACAACAAACAGCTTGCTTGTATTAACTGACCCAGACAAAGAGATGCTGTCCCGTGAATTAAAAGCCTTTCTAATCTCTCATCTAGATCAAACCCTAGGATCCAACTATCTGTGCATAGAGGTGATAGGTTACAATTTAGAGAGGTAAATATCTCTGATCTCTGAAAAGGCTTCTGTGTAGTTGGTGTCTGCCATATGGTGGGCATTTAGTCAGTATTCACGGGTCAATCAGGCACTTGAGTTACGTGGTTATACTCCCTGCCCTCCAGGAGGAAACAGTGCGAATACAGGCTTAAATGTAACCCCAGAAGATCCTAAAGGGATACAGCTCCATGGAATGGGGCTTTGTAGAAAGAATGCCTCTCATATCTAGAATCCTCTGCTTTCCATTTTCCTTCCCTGATCTTGTTTCTACTCTGGGTCCCTTCTATTCCAGGGAAATAAAGGAATGAAATGTTCTACCAGTCAGGCTTCAGCAGACAGTTTGCCCACAGGTACAGGACTAGACAGTGTGCAGCGAGACTGGAGAGACAGCTGTGGGGACAGGGAAGACTGGAGAGACAGCTGTGGGGACAGGGAAGACTGGAGAGACAGCTGTGGGGACAGAGAAGACTGGAGAGACAGCTGTGGGGACAGGGAAGACTGGAGAGACAGCTGTGGGGACAGGGAAGACTGGAGAGACAGCTGTGGGGACAGGGAAGACTGGAGAGACAGCTGTGGGGACAGGGAAGACTGGAGAGACAGCTGTGGGGACAGGGAAGACTGGAGAGACAGCTGTGGGGACAGGGAAGACTGGAGAGACAGCTGTGGGGACAGGGAAGACTGGAGAGACAGCTGTGGGGACAGGGAAGACTGGAGAGACAGCTGTGGGGACAGGGAAGGGGCTAGCCCACGGTACCAGGTGCTCCTGGGCAAGGGGGTCAGGGAAACCTTGTTGAGGAAGCTGCAAGATGATAGGTTCAGCCAGTGATGTAGAAGAAGGTAAACTGAGGATCCAGCAGGGCACAGGCTGAGTCTGAGTGTTCACCTCTGCCCACCAGAGACCAGTCCTGGCCCATTAAAGGGTTCAGTATGTAGGTGCTTCCTTGTAATTAACTGAAATATGTTTATCCACCTCCATCCCACAGATGGGACTAATAAGGCAGAACCTTAGCTTGCCCAGGAGTTTATGTGGACAGAGCCTGATATCCTCTGACTAATTGAGGCTGTCTATCTGTCTTTCCTGCCTCCCTCATTCCATGACCCAGACCCCTCCCCACTTGACTCGGGATTACTGAAGGATGTAGATGCCGAGCCAGGAAGAGGGCAAGGGCAGGCAAAGGGCAGGGACGCCTGCACAAGGTGAGTTCTTCATGACAAGAATCAGATGAGCAGCTGGCCCAGATTCTGAAGAGTCATGGAAAAACTACTGTGTTCCCAGCAGGGGTGCCAAGGAACTGTTCTATTGGGACATCTCCCTGTGTCACACACTGGCCTCCAGGGCTGCCCTGTCAGTGCCAGGGGAAGTTTTCCCATGCCGTTTTTCTCTGCCAACTCTTCGAGGAGCCCTGAATGGTGATTATTCACTCAGATCCAGTTCAGCTGCCTTCTCTTGCAAAAGAGGGGACCCTCCATTTATTCTCAACTCTTTTTTTTTTTTTACACCCGTCCTTTCTTCCATCACTGCCCATGAGATGCACTGTTTGGTTGTTAGTGAACTCATTAGTTAGTGACTTCATTAAGAGTGAAAACGAAGACCTATGCTGTTCTCTGCTGTGGGGGTCCAGGACCTGCCGCTGCTGCACACAGGCACCTGTGCCGTGGGATGAGCAGGCAGGGGAAAAGTGAACAAAGCAGTTGACACTTTGCACACCAATGTCAGAATGTCAGAATTACCTCTCAGCCCTGCTTTGTACTGTACCATGAAGCCTGTCAGCATCTCTGTCCTGCAAGGATATGTGGCTGCCAGTTTCCAGGGGACCCAGGGTGGCATAGGAAGGAAGATATAAGAGGAACATGACATAGGGACAGGTTCCAACTGGAAAGTTGTTCTCTTATGATTTTGATCACCTACTGTTCATCAGGTACTGTATAAATGCAGCAGGTATGGGAGAGGACATGCCTTCTGCTTTGGATGAGTTTACAGGTCAGGCAGGCCAGAGAAGATGTCTTAATGCTGCCTAGCCAGAGCAGGTAGAACCAGGAGGAGAAGCGATGCCCAAACCAAGGTTGGCTTGGACAGAAACTCTGTCACCGGTCTGAGGCATGAAGAGCTCTACAACCCCCAGAGGTCTCTGGGTGCAAATCCCGGCATATAGTCCTGGGTGTTTTGTGCCCTAAGACGGCAACATCAAAGTCTCTGTGAGTCTCCAGTCTTCTGACCTTGTGTAGAAGAACCCTGTGAGCCAATTCTTTCTAGTGGGCCTCTGTGGGAGGCCGCTGGTGGACTGGGGAGATGACAATGGCTCAGTCAGTAAAGTATTTATTCATCTTGCCAGTACAAGGGCCTGAGTTTGATCCTGAACAGCATGTAAAAGTCACCCAATGTGTTGATGTTCACTTGGAATTCCAGTGCTGGGAAGGTGACTACAGACAGATCCCTGGGACTTGCTGGTCAACCAGAGACCCTGTGATGGCTAGTTTTATGTCAGCGTGGCACAAGGTAGAGTCATCTAAGAGGAGGAAACCTCAGCTGAGAAAAGGCTCCCAGAAGATTGGACTGTAGGCAGGTCTGCAGGGCATTTCTATTTAAACAGACCATCATGGGTGGGGCCACTCCAGGACTGGTGGTCCTGGGCTCTATAAGAAAGCAGGTTGTACAAGCCATGAGGAATAAGTCAGTAACCAGCACTCCTCCATGTCTTCTACATGAGCCCCTGCCTGCAGCTTCCTAGCTGGTTTGAGTTTCTACCTTGGCTTCCCCCAGTGGACTGTGACTTGGGACATGTAAGCCAAATAAACCCTTTCCTCCCAAAGTTGCTTTTGCTCATGATGTTTTATCACAGCAAGAGTATCTCTGACTAGAACAGACCCTCTGTGCTCTAAAATGGTGATGAGTTTCCAGAAATGTCATCTGAAGTTGTCCTCTGCTCTCTTCACATAGGCATACATGTGTACCGAAATACACACATGTACCCGCACACATACAATTATGTGCACATGTACACATACATGAAGACACACCACACTAGGTCTCTTGTACCTCTTTTCCTCCCTCTCCCCCTCCATCCTTCCCTTCTCTCTTCCTCCCCGCTCCCCCTCCCATTCCTTCTCACTATCCTGCTCTCCCCTCTCTGCCCATCTCTCTGGTTATATTTCCCTGGAGGATTCAGAAGAATAGTTTTTGGTGTTTGTCTTCGAGCTTCCCCAGAGAATTGTCTAAAGCAATAGTTGGGTTGGTTTCACTTTGGCTTGAATGACTTCCGATCCCCCATGCTCCCAGGATAAAAATCCATACCCACCAAGGATAGAGAACTCCCAGGGACTTCAGCCTCAGATCCCCCAATTCCCAGGCACTTCCCTTCCCTGCTGTTCTGATACCTCTCCTCCCATGAGGCTGAGCCCTCGGGAGACCGATGAGTACATGGGCCTAAAAAGAATTCTTTCTTTCTCCCCATACCCATAGGACTTTGTAAACTTTGCCCTCTAGATTGACTGTACGATCCCATGGTGCATATGGTTCCAGAGCTAAGGGGAGGGTAGAAGGAGCCTTGTTTTGGTCTATCCATCTCTAGGCAGAGCTGGTGCCAGGCTTGGCAGCACTCCTTGGCTGGCACTTCTTGGATCCTTCTGGTAGAAGGCCCCCAAGCAATTACTGTGGTTCCTTCTGGGTATTGCAGCCAACCCGAAACCCCAGCTATAAGCCCTGTAATGATGGCACCCACTGGCAGTAATTATAGAAGGGAAAGATAGTCTAATGATGTCACTCCTGATGACAGTGTTGCTCAATGATACGCAGGACCTCTGATAGACCCATGTAAAGCTACACCACACACTGGTGCTGAGGAGTATGGTTCCTGGTGGCCTGGAGGAAAGCTCTGACCCACTAGGAAATGAGCATCCTCCATGGCTGTGGATCCACAGGCCCCTAGGGATAATTGTTGGGGTTTCTTATAACTCTGCACCGGCAGAAGATGCAGGACAACAACCTGCCAAACACAGAGTTGGCTGTAACGTCCCTGCTACTGAGGCAGGCTTGCAAGAAACACCTCTCCTTGGATTCCCACAGTTGTAAGGATGCCACACTCCAAGGCTTTCATTCACAGAATCAGGTGCCAAGGGGTGGATAAGGGCCTGGGCTTGGAAGAAGCCGGACTCTGAGCAGAACCTCTGCATATGTGCTTACACTTTCGTGGGTCTCGTGATGAACTGTGAGACAGGGATGTTGCTAATGGCCACAGCTGAGCCCCTGTGAGCCTCCAGCTCTTCTACTTATGTCACACAACATTAAGACAGCCCAGGGTGGAATCAGTACCACCTGAGAGGATAGTAGTCAGTAATCCCTCTTCTTATTAATGAGTATATTCAAAGGCAAGCATGTAATCCTAAGAATATTAGTATTTCTTGAGCGATATTGAATGCCCACCATATCCAGGAAAGAATGGGAACTTTATAGAATTTTGGCTAATTCTCCTAACAAAATGATGACTACGTTTTGAAGATCAACAAAGCGAGGAGCTGAGGGTGGAAGTAGTTTTTCTCAATGGTGGTGGTGACTGCTAGTTCTTTCTCAATACATAGTCTTTCTAGTTACTGCGGTCTAGACTTCCTGGTTTTCGTCTGGAATGATGGCCAGAAAGAATAGTGACCTTCCTCAAAGTTCCTGTATATCCAAATAGGCCAGGTGAGGAAGTCAACCCTTGGGCTCTGGGTGGAGGTACATTGCTAAATTTTTTTCCCTGGAGGAGGCCTAAACAAAGTCTAACTCTCCCTCCTGTGCCTACTGGGTCCTAAGAGCAAACCGAGATTTGGTTCTACCAATGTTCACCCTGGGGAACCAGTGAGTTTTTCAGGCTTACCGTGCAAATGGGTGAGGAGTTAAGGACAGAAACTTGGGTGACCTCAAAGCAGACACACTGGAAGGCCTGCACCCCAAATAGATTGAGTTCCCCATGGCTGGGCCAATGCAGCCTCCTCCTCTACCTCCTTCTGGAGGCCACATGTAATTGGGGCAGAACTGCATACAGTTGGGCTGGGAAGAGAAGCTGGTTATTCAAGTGAGGGTCTATGATTCTCCTGCCCCCTCTTTCTATGAGAAAACTCAACAGTCAACAAATCCATCTGGGAAGATCTTATGCAAGGGGCACAGCTGAACCCATGGAGATGGTAACGGTTGAGTTAGAGAAGACTCTGTACAATGAGGTACTATGCACAGTTCCAGAAAGCCTTCTTAAAACAAAGCAGAGTGTGGTCTTCCTCTTCCTTCCTTGATTTTCTCTGTTGACTGGAACATGAATCTCCTTGCTGGAGCCTCAACAGCTCTCTTTATATATGAGTGTGTGTGTGTGTGTGTGTGTGTGTGTGTGTGTGTGTCAGTGTATAGTAGAGTCTGGGTCTCTAGCAGCAAGGATTGCCAAACTCATCTTGGTTCACTGACTTTCAGACTTTTACGTCTGGCTTTTTTAGCAGCTATTACTTTGTCTATTTATTTTCACATTAATTTAATACCACTTGATATTTCAAGATCACGGGGCAAATAAAGAGAAATAGAATGATGTGCTCCCAACCCTGGTACCCATGCTGGGCCCTTCAGCGTTTCCCTAAGTAACCTGTACATTCATGGTTGGACTATGAAGCTGAAACCTTGGGATTTGAGACCTGAGCATTATTTGACACTTACTCTGTAGACTGTTCCCAGAAAGACATGGGATTCCCTTTGCAGGATCTCTGATAGCAGAATCCTAGGCCCAGTCTCCCCTCAGGCCAGGGACTCTGTGGAGGCCCAAGCTGGAGTAAGATAATATGTAGGGATGCTTGACCAGCCTCTCAATCTTAATTTTGTGCTACAAAAAGTTGTGTAGATACTTGTTTTGTTATATGTAATTTTACTATGTTAAAGTTATAACCTTCCTTTTTATTTAGACAAAAAAGGGGAGATGATGTGGGAAGTCCTTCTGTATATGTGTTACTTTTATTGGTTAATGAATAAAGAAGCTGCTTTGGCCTGTGATAGGGCAGAGTAGAGCTAGGCTGGAAACCTAAACTGAATGCTGGAAAAAAGAAGGCGGAATTGCCATGTAGCTGCCACAGGATATATACGCCTCTGCTGGAGCTCACCAAAACTTTGCTGGTAGGCCATGACCTAGTGGTGATGTATAGATTAATGGAGATGGGTTACTTTAGGATATAAGAGCTAGCTAGAAATACGCTAAAGCTATTGTCCAAACAGCACTGCAAATAATATAGTTTCTGTGTGGTTATTTTGAGTCTTGGCAGCCAGGAACGAATGAGCTACCTCTGTCAACACATAGCTACCTCCCCTGTTCCATTGCTTACCTGCCTTGGGATTCCCAGACCCTCTTTCCTCTAGTCTTCAGCCACACAGAGCTCAAGGGATACACTTGAATAGAAACCTTTGTTTCCTACTATGCTGGCTAATTTTATGCCAACTGGACTCAAACTTCAGAGAGAAGGGAGCCTCAGTTGAGAAAATGCCCCCTTAAGATCTGACTGGTGGCAAGCCAGTAGGGCATTTGCTTAATTAGTAATCAGTGGAAGAGGGTCCAGACCATTGTGGGTCATGTCATCCCTGACTTGCGGTTCTTCTGGAGGTTAAATAAGAAAATAGGCTGTGCAAGCCATGTGGAGAAAACCAATAAGCAGCACCACTCCATGGGCTCTGCACAGCTCCTGCCTCCAGGTTTCTGCCCTTTTTGAGTTCCTGTCCTGACTTCCTTCAACAACGAACAGTGATACAAAATACAAACCAAATAAACCCTTTGTTCCTCAAGTTGCTTTTTGGTCATGGTGTTTTGCTGTAGCAATAGAAACCCTGACTAGAACCTACCATTGTGCCCTTGGACACACACAACCGTGTTCAGCATCCTTGTCCTGGGCCTAGCCTGCCTGACATTGGAAAACTGCTACCTCATGAAGACCCCGTGAGCCCACCCATGGCACCAGCATCCCTGTAGTACACACCACACAGAGCCCAGATCACCTATCACGTTCAGGCCCATGCCATCTCTCCACTCACCTCTCCCTGTAACTCACACTTCTGCCATTGTGTCAGACTTCACAAGCACCAGCTCTTGGCCATCTAAGGGATTCATGTTCCCTGTTCACATGTACTGAGTTCTTTAACCTAAGGATAACAAAAGTCTGCTTCTTTTAGGTTTCAGCCACTTGCATGGAAATCTCCTTGATCCCCATTCAAAATGGGGCAAAGACTTTCTGTTCTTCATGGTCTTTCCCTGCTTGGTCTGATACTGATTATAGACATCGTGTAGATGCCCTTGTTTTCTACCTGCTAAGACTTTCTGCCCCACTGAAAAAGAAAAACTGGTCATTGGTGGCCTTTGGGAAATAGTGCTTAATAAATAAAGATTCACTGAAGATGGTGGTGATTCCGCATAAGCCCGTGAAGGAGGTTAATATGTGTACATCCTGCTGAATGTGCATTACACAGTAATAAAAGGTAATACAAAATGCTATTAGTATTTGAAAGAATAAGTGGACATGGATTGACTAAGAGTCTTCTTCCTCCTCACGCTCAAATTGCTAGTATTTAACATGGTTAAATAGTTCTTTCATTCAGAAATGTCCATACTCTCATAGTGTAAACTTCTGACCCCAGAGCCCTTTACACAAACATGGCCTCCCTTCTTATTGCCTCTCTGAAAGTCATCATTAAGTCAAAGTTGAGTATTAAAAGAGTTGGTAGATATCATAATGCTGGAGATGGAAACACAATTTCTAGACTAATACTGGGCTGACTTTATTTGAATTGCAAAGAGCTAACCTCTTAAGGATGCAAGAAAAGGAATCCAAGGGGTACCCACCCCAGCTCCTTCGTCTTTCTTATTGGAATAGGAAAAGGCTGTAGATCGTAGAAGGCCTAGGAACTGGATCTTGGCTCTACTTTTTGACAATTTAATGACCTTGCGCTGAGTAGTTGTCCTCTCTGACTCTTAGTTTCCTTATGAAAGAGAGAACATAATCCCTGGTCCCCACAGTCTTTAAATGAGGTAATTCCTGGGGAGCCTCAGCCAGGTGTCCAGCATGCACTCGGCCCTTTAGAAAGAGTGGCCGTTATTAGTCATGTTTCCCTCTGGTCCTTCCTTGACCCAAGTCCTTAGTGCTCACAATCAACCTACTGTGAGTACCACATAAAGGTGTATGTGTGTGAGAAGGGACAAGGGGAATGAAGGGGAGGGACCTGCCCCTGGGGCCTTACAACTACAATTCTCTTCCTTTCCAGAGGAGTCCAACTGTTTTCTCCACACCCAGTCCCCTGGGCCACAGGCCTGCTGGGAACAAAAGAGCATAGTCAGCAAGCATTTAAAGTTCTTGTTGAGATTTTTTTTTTTGTTCCTTCAAGGTTCCTGGACTTCCGAAGTCCAGAGAAAAATTCAACCTCAAACCCCGAGCCTTCCTACCATATAGTCTGACTCTCGGAAGTGGCTTCTGGTACCCAGCTGAGCTTCCTGCCCGACCTGTAATCAGGCACCAGCTTCTGCTGCAAGCCTCACCTATATAGCTCTTGGCCCAGAATGGAATTGTGTTTTACCTTACTTGACAGGTAAGCCCTCTGAGTCTTAGACAGGTTTGGTGATCTGTCCCCAGGTTACACAGAGCTTCTCACTTCCGGAAGTGTCAAGTGGCTCCCACCTCTTGCATCTCTTCAGATATCAGAATGCTTTGAGATGGATATTGGCCTCCAGCTCACAGATGAAGACTCTGGAGAGCTGTACCATCAGGTGGCAGAGTCACATCTTGGGTCCTTCAGGATCTGAGTCTGAGTCCTAAACCACATGGCCACACTGATGGCTGGAGAGACATTACTAACTGGTATTCTGAATGCTGTGCAAGCTCTTTTGAAGTAACAAAAGAGTTAATCTGGGCACCATGATGCAGAACTGTAACCCTAACAATTGAGAAACACAGATAGGACCATAGTTCAAGGTTGACCTGGACTACATAGTGAAATACTGCCAAAAAACAAACCCAAAATGTAAACAAAACAAACAAAAACACTTCTTTGGCATTCTCTCAACATCCCAATTTTCTTCAGTATAGAGTCAGATACTACCTTAAGCAACACTCAGCCACTTTGGGAAGCATTAGCTCCTGAGGTGGATAACTGGATCCCCTCACAGCACCCTCCTTGCAAGCTACAAGCTCTTGTCAAAGTGGCTTTGTCTCTCCATGCTTCACCTTCTTCACCATTAAGACAGGATTTCCATTGTTTTGATGTTCGATGAGAAAGAGAAGAAGGGAGGCTGGAGAGGTGGCCCCGTGGTCAAGAGTACTTGCTGTTTGACCACAACTATCTATTAACTTGAGTTCCAGGGCATCTGATACCTTCCTTTGACTTCTGGGGACACCAAGCCAGCAAATGATACATTTATATACATGCAGACAAAATATTCCTACATATAAAATAAAAGTATTTTTTTTTAAGGAAAGTAAGACAATTAAAAACATTAGGTTAGGGGTTGCTTTTCCTGATTTGCAGTCAAATACTCATAGAGATGTCTGCTTTCCCCAGAAGGCAGGCACTGTGGTTGGCAGACAGCAACAGGGATGTGGGAACCAGTCCAAGGCCCAGATGGGACAGTCAACCTCAGCAAGGTTCCTGCCCAGCCGGGGAGTGGCTGCCACAAATGCAGAGGACATCCACTGGAGGCAGATCTGCCAGGGCAGATAGGGGCCCTCTCAGGCCAGGTACCTATTTTCATTATCAAGGCTACATTCCTAGAATTCCTTGGTTTCCAGGCACTCATTACCAGAGGATCAAAGTGCCAAAGGAAAATACTCATTTGAAGCTAAGACTTGGATTTTTCATTTTCATAATTGGCCATTGAATCTGCACGCTCCAAGGGCACAGATAGAAGGGCACTGTTGAACAAAGTGCCTCTATGGCAGCCCAGTGGCCCATGGGGGAGGGTGGAGCCAGTGCCTGTAAGACCTAGAAGGCTAGTTTTCTACCCACTGCAGCTGGTCTGACTAGTCAGCCCATGGACCAGAAGGAGAGGTCTGTCCCAAATACTGAAAACTAAAGAAAGAGTCACAGACCTGTCAAATCTCCTCCAGACCGTTCCAACTAGCAGCCCAGCAGACTGGAATACCTCACCTGAGAGGGATTTTACCAAGGACATTCGGAAATATCTGGAACCACCTGTGCGTATCACACTGGCAAATGGGAGAAGACATCATACTGCAGGCACCATGCCTTCCCCCAGGTGGAATACTTGTGTTCCCCTCTTTCGCAGGTTGAAATCCTGGTCCCCAACATGACGTTACTAGAAAGCAGGGCCTTTGGGGGGGTCAAGAGAGTGGAGACCCTAGGAAGAGATTAGCATTCACATGAAAGACTCCGCTGAGGGCTGTTCTCACCATCTCGTGACAGTCCAGCGAGGAGGTGTCAGTCTGTGGGCACGTGGCTCCCAGACTTCCAGTCCTCACAACCAAGAACCGTTTGCCCCAAGCATCAAGTTATAGAACCGAGGCAGAGAAGCCAGTTCGGCTTCATCTTAGATCTTGCAGCTGTTGTTTCTTCTCCCAGCTGGAGGCGTGTGTCCTTTAAGAAAAAAAAGAGAACAACGCAGAGAAGAAACCCAGGTCAACAAACACCTTGGTCAAGTGTCACGTGGAAACAGCCCAGGCTCTGGAATCCAGAAGACACTGTCTACACACAAGTTTGATTTCTTGGCTGTCGGGCTCTGGGCAAGTTGATCAGACTCTGATTAGTGAGAGCCTGATTCTTGAGATAAGAATCCTGCCTATTTGATGGTGTAGGTACGATGACTAAAAATGCCCACATCTAGGAAATGGCTACCGGGAAATGGTCCATGGACGATTGCGCACGGGTCTTATACCTCACAACCTCCCCTCACCACCCTCATTTCCCTTGGCCTGATGCTATCCTTCCTACGTCAGGTAGGCAGGACTTTGTGGTCCCTGTTTAGTGAGGCTCTCCTCTGTACACCAAGCCTCCTCCTCTGCCTGCTAACTCCTGGACTTTTGTCCTTCCAGGGTATCTGGTCCACTCTACCTTTCAAACGCTGTTCTAATACATTAGAGATGCCAACCTGGGTCATGCTCCGGCCTGCACGGTGACTCCCGGCTGCAGGGCATCTGGGGGTGTTACAGTGGGTACAGGCCCGTGGTGTATTTCCAGGACATTTATGTATAGGTTTAAGTGAGTCCTGGACTTGCTTGTCCATGTGTATTCCTGTGTCTCATGTTATGCACACAGCTTGAGGTCACCTCTGCTCCATTCAGCCCTGTTGTCACCAGGCCAGACTGGCCCTGGGCAAACTGAAAACCTGGACTCTGTGTTCTAGAATTATGAAAACTTTCAAGACAGACACAGCAAAGCACGAAATAGAGGGTGGGGTTCCCCAGGGACAGGCCGTCTGAAGCAGGTTCCAGGGTCACTGATCTGAACGGATAGATGCTCTCTTTGGGATTTCTGAGTTGATAGTCTGGGTGCATTGGCTAAGGTCAGGACCAGGAAACAGGAAATACCTCTATAAAATTCCTGCCTCCACCCCAACCATCCCCCACCCCTCCATCCCCCCACCCCCTCCCATCAGTCCTTTGCCTATGTAAGGTATCCTATTACCAGCCCTGGGCTCTTCTTTCAGAACATCATTCATCAGCAGGTTTATGCAGGGCTTTATTTTTGTGCAGTAAAGCCTCAACCTGCTGACCTGGGCACTGTATAAACACTTCAAGCAGGTGCCAGAGTGGACCAAGAACCCTGCATCTGGCAAGCTCTGGCCCAGACTGCCGTCCTGTGGCTGAGGAGCCAGTTGAGGGCTGGCTGAGGCTCTGAATCCCCTAGCATCCAGCCTGCACTTCCAGAGGGGCTTCAGTGACCTCTTGGCAAGAAGCCAAGCAGTGCTAACAACACCTGAGGTGAGATAAGCTACCATCTGGAAGTAGGGATGAGTAGGGGCCTAGCTGTGCTTCTGATGCAAATAGAAACCGAAATCAAAAGGCCTCTTTCTGGGGTTAATAGAATGATTTGGTTAAAAGTTTTGAAGCATTTCACCACAACCTGTGGCCCCAGCAACAAGCCCTCAGTATTTGCATATATTTTGAATGAAAATTGTCAGAAACATGCAAACTAGACAGCTAAGTGCATCTTATCAGATGGTTGTGGGGAATCTTGGAGAGGACCAGACAGGAACAGGTCAGGCCTGAGGCCCTTGGGCTTCAGCGATCATATCTGCATCAGCCTGATAACTGGCCTTCTCAATTTCAACAAGCCTCGGCTACTCAAAAAAACCACCTGCCACAAACTCCATGGAA
The DNA here is from genome assembly GCF_018167655.1 of Microtus oregoni. Classification (NCBI taxonomy): domain Eukaryota; kingdom Metazoa; phylum Chordata; class Mammalia; order Rodentia; family Cricetidae; genus Microtus; species Microtus oregoni. The sequence goes on from NW_024543086.1 coordinate 14,052,207, forward strand.
CCTGGAGAAAGATAAAGGAATCTTTATGTGCCCCTGGTCTGGTTGAGGTCACCTGTAAGGAGTAGGGAGAGGGTGCCCCACCCCCCACCAGAGGCTGATCCAGTATGCCATTCATTAACCAAGACACACACATTGGGAGCCCATGAAGCACACCGCCTCCTCTTTAGCATCGGGCTCCTTCAGCTGTGCTTACAAACAATATGCTATATCCGGACATATTTATTTTTTACTCGTTTTCAAGTATGTTTGCTTATCACATTATAAAGGTCATGTAAGTTCTTTGCAGGAAAAACAATCACCATGCAAATATACAAAATGAAAAACCAACAAAGAACACATGCCCCACAATTCCACTGCCCAAAGGTTTACCAGTTAACTCGCCTCCATCCTTCTATACTCTATGCTCTCCTTTGTGCCCATTTCCTAGGAATTCTATGTCTGGACATGGAGCCCCTTGCTTCCCTTTGTGGCTGTCTTCAGTGTTCACTCTCTCTAGGATGAGAAGTGTGCCCATCATTGGGATACATGGCACTGCCTCTCATATACCTGGTTCTTGCCCCCCTGATTTACACTTTTACACTCTTGCAACCAGAGGCCCTCCTGACTCTGACATCTTGTAATGATTTTAACAAAGCATTTCTTTAGTGGCTATGGCACGGCCGGTCCTTGAACAAGCATTTCATGTGACATAATCAATGCTGAAGAAAAAGCTTCACACTACTTACAAACGAAGAAAGTCCATCTTCATTTCAAGGTGCTTAACATATTCAAGGAGTAACAGAGAAGCCAACAGAGTAGACTTGTGCTTTAGAGAATGGCTCTTGTGCCACGGGTCTTGTGTCAGGCTTCCTGAAGCAGCTGGCATAAGAGAGGTGTCCCTAGCACTTGAGAGTGCGCATGTCCCTGGATAAACACAACAATGATGATAACTACGGTCAATGTCTCTTGTATTTTGAGGTCTTGTGCACATCCCGACAGAAGTAAGGAGACTGGTAAAGTTGGCATAATGAGATTAAGTGCAGTGACATATTCCTGAGATATAAGGAATGCCAGGAAGTCTAGAGTTATTATGATTGTCTCATTTCTTTTCCATAATAATAGCCTTTGCGACAGGTGGTTCATTTTTCTAAGCATTTTTATCTCTGAGAGACCTGTAAGAGGCCCAGGGTGATCCAGTATCACATAGACTGTAGAAAGTAATGAGTGTAAGATCTTGGATTTGAACTCTGCTCCCTGAGAGCAAAGAGGAAATGGATCATGACTTTGCTGGATCCTTGACTAAATTAAGGCCAATATAAGCTCAGCATTTCTTCCTTTTAAAACACTCATTTTATGTGTATGAATGTTTGTCTGCATGGACATATGTGCTCCACATGCATGCCTGGTGCCCACAGAGGCCAGACAGAGAGCATCAGATCCCAGGCGGTTGTGAGCCATCACGTGGGTATTGCAAACTGAGTCTATGTCCTCTGGAAGAGCAGCCAGTGCTCTTACCTAGTGAGCCAGCTCTCCAGCCCCCAGTTTTTCTTCACAGCCACATTTCTTTGATAGGACTGTTTCCATAGACACTTGCATCCTCCACCCTATGTGTGGTTGGAAGGGAGAGCGTTCGGCATGCTCTGTCTAGCTATGGTTCCACCTCCAACCAAGTGAAGCTGTCATTGTGCTTTTGCTTTTACTCTTCCCAGGGATATAGCCATGTGTTGGGGGCTTGGTTCTCAGTGCAGCATTGTTGGGAGATGATGTGGAACCTTTAGTTGGTGGAGCTTTGTGGAAAGTATTTAGTATTTAGTCACTGAGGGGGGGATCTGCCCTTTGTAAGACACCAGTGTAATTTTCACAGTTGTTTCACATGAAATAGTCTTTAGGGAAGGGCAAACCTGACCCTAGAATGTTCTTTGCTTCTGTGCCATCCTATGACCACTCCCTTGCATGTCCTCCTTCTGTGACCCTGAGATCATGTGTGATGCAACCAAGAGAACCCCTAGCAAATGCTGGACAGATGCGACCACTGGCTTCAGACTTTCCAACTCTGAAACTGAATTTAATAGAATTTTTTTCCTTATATGTAAGTACACAGCTTTAGGTATGTTGTTACAGTCGCAGAAAATAGACAAACACAATTGGGTTTGCAAGAATCCTTTTGCCCTAGGTGTCTTCGTAGTAATTTGCCACTCAATGACAACAGACACTCTTCAGATAGATGAGAACAATTCTTCATATAGATCACATGGCTTTTGTACACCTCTGAGGAGTAGGACATTAGGAGCACCAAGTAGGACTCCTGGGATGGGTGAGTGGATGGGTTGGGGGGAGGCATTCAAGCTCTGAAAGGTCAAAGACCTTGTCAGAGGACTAAAGTAATTCTATGCTGCTTGGAATTTCTTCATGCAGAAGTATATTGTCGTCCTGTTCTCTTATAAATTCTTCCTAGGGAGTCAGGAGTGATTATAGCTTTACTGTTGGGATTGTGATCCGTGTCATTCTGAAACGTGTGTGTGTGTGTGTGTGTGTGTACAGGGTCTCATGTATCTCGGCTGTCCTGAAACTTACTGTTAAGATGACCTTGAACTTCTGATCCACCTGCCTTCTCCTCCTGTATGTGTATTACATATGTTATTACATATGTGTATCAATACCATGCTGCCCCGCCTCCTCCTCCCATATGTGTGTTACATTTGTGATTGCATATGTGTATCAATACCATGCCTGATTGACCACACCTCAATGATACAAGCCAGGGACTGAACCCAGGGTTTCGTGCATGTTTGGCAAGCTCTCTATCAATTGGGTGTCACTCCCTGCCAGAGCCCATACTGATGCACTCACTCAGAAGTTGTGTAGTTTGGTCTGTTTGTAGAGCTCCTAGCAATGGGATCAGGACCTGTTCCTGGTGCTTGAGCTGGCTTTTGGGAACCCATTCCCCGTGCTGGGGCGCCTTGCTCAACCTTGAGGCAGGGGGCAGAGCCTGGTCCTGTCTCAACTTGATGTACCATGCTTTGTTGATTGCCATGTGAGGTCTGCCCCATTCTGAGTAGAGATGGAAAAGGAGTGGATGGTGGATGGGGTGAAAAGAGGTGGGGGAGGGGAGGGAAGGGAAACTGTAGCTGGTATGTAAAATAAATGAAAAAAAAAATGAAAGAAGGACTTTTCCAGACAAGGAAAGCTTTCGGCGTGCATGCCATGCAAGTCAAGAGTGTAATAAGCTATAACATTAAAGTTTGTGTCAGCACAGCCGTGACCTTTACAAAAAGCAAACAAGCAAACAAACCACACGATTTTCTATGAAGATAAACACTGACGTTTTATACACTGGAATAACAGTAAAGTCCTCAAGATTATAGAAGATAGGAAGATAAAACCCTTTTTTCTTTTTTTGGCAGGGGACGGGAGGACCTGTTAGATTCAGATCACTTCCCGCTTCTCCAGGGGTCATCCATCTTTTTTCTTTGATGTCTGCCATTGTAAGATAGAAAACTCTGTTGAGCAGTGGGTGAGGTCACACATCCTGTGTATTGAGAATATTAAGGTTTAGAGGCACATCTCATGGATATGACTGCAATATTTTATCCATTTGGTTGACATTCTTTAAAAAACTTGAAAGAACACATGTCATTTGTGGGGGGATATCATATTGCATTTGAATCATTTTTCTATGTCAACAATTACTTATTGGCATCTCATACACAAGCACTTTTAAAATGGCAAAAATGGAAATACTAATGAAATGGACGTCTGTAGATTATGTATATTCTTTAATCTCCATGGAAATCCGAGGAGCAGTCACTAGACCCGTTTTACTGATGGAAAATATGGAGGACCCCACAAGATTATAAGTAGTTAGATTTCAAACCAAGGTCATTCAGACTTACTGCTTTATACCCGATAAGACTTGAGCCATTCTTTGGGATAGAGACCAGGGATAGGATTTTCGTAAGAACAGGACCAATTCTGACCTTGCAAAGCAAGTAAGGTTTGTGTATTTAATTCTATATACCTGAAAAGCCCCAGAGTCAGCTGTTGTACTGGGTCTATAATTTCCTGCTGATAATTTTATCTGCTGTGGTCTCCTTGGTTTTAGGAAACAATATAAGACTCCTGATACAGATGTGGAAAACTACTGTTTACAGGACCACAAGCAAGGCAACCTTCATATCTGAGTCACTTCCTCTTGCTCATTCCCCCAGGATGAAGTGAAGAGGACTAGAAGGCACTTGTATGTGTAGAAAGTATTCCAAATTTAGAGAAGAGAACTTCAGGCTTAGAGGACACAAACTTATCACAAGAGACAGCAGGCCTGAGGGAGTGTGGTGGTTTGAGAGGAAATGGCCCCCACAGGGAGTGGCACTATTAGGAGGTGTGGCTTTGTTGGAGTAAGTGTGACCTTCTTAGAGGAAATGTGTTACTATGGGGTTGGACCTTGAGATCTCTTATGCTCAAGCTACACCCAGTGTCACAGTTCATTTCCTTTTGTTTGTGGATCATAATGTAGACCTTTCAGCTCCTTCTCCAGCACCATGTCTGCATGCATGCTACCATCTTCACAATGAATTAAACCTCTGAATCTGTAAGCCACCCCTAATTAAATGTTTTCCTTTATAAGAGTTACTGAGGTCATGGTATCTCTTCACAGCAATAGAAACCCCAACTAAGACAAGGAGAGATAATCCTTATCATTACATATAGTAAATACTTGCTCTGTACTCTAGAGGAGGATACCCTATCTTCCATAGCCAGCCTCCGCATAAGCATCCTTGAAGGTAGTCTGGAACTGAGACAACCAGCCTGCAAAGTGTACAGGCTTACTTGTGTTCCTAATGGGGCATAGCAACTGTTCAAGACCCAAAGCAACCTGAACTTGGAATACCTTAGAGAAGAGCATGTGAAGGTCTCTTAATCCAGTAGACACAGCACACTGTAGGCACCATGTAGTCTGCCCAAATTTGGTACCTCTTTTAGTTTAATTTCTAAAGCACCATGACCACAGAAGTTTAAGGGAGGAAAGGCTTTATTTCACCTTATAGCCTATAACCCTTCATTATGGGAAGTCTGGCCAGGCACCTGGAGGCACAAACTGAAGCGGAAGCCATGTAGGGATTGGCTTCTTTATTATACAACCTAGGCTCATCTACCCAGGGACGGCACCACCCACAGTGGGCTGAGTCCACCCATATCAATCATTAACCAAGAAAATGCCTCAACGAACTTGTCCATAGACCACCCCAAAAGAGGCAATTCCACGCCTGAGATTCCCTCTTCCAAAATGTCTAGGTTTGTGTCAATTTGACAAAACCCAACCAGTATAGTACCACCATAAGTCGACCCATGTTGGAAGCTCAAAGTCAAGTTGTGAGAGCCTGGGTGTGATGAGGGTGGGACTTAGGGAGAAGGTGGTATTTCAGAAAAAGATTTCAAAATAAAAATAAGTCATCACAAAATGCATAGAGCCGAGTGATGCCACCTGAACATTCCTCAACTAGTTCATTTGCTAATGATAATAATATCTACCTCCTAAGCTGGGTGGGGCGAGGATCCCATAACATTGAGTGTAAAATGCCCAACACAGCTCCTGTTACTACCAATAGCTCAACACATACAAAGTACAGAAGCTGCATGGAAATCGAATATGTGATAATGGTTCGATTTAAATAAATTTAATTAAAATACGAACCGCCAGAGGGACATTGTAGTACTTCACAATATAAAGCAAGACATCCTTGCTTTTTGTTGTTGCTACTTGTTCAGGTTGTTTTCACTGGCTAATCCCTTTGGTGGGTTTCCAATGAAGCCTGATTTGCAAAAAAAAAAAAAAAGTGCATCTGATACCAAATATTTCACAGCTCAACCAAATTCATATACTATTCAATGTGTCAATGCAAATGCTCATGGAATACCTAGTCTTCCTTAGCATGCTGTGTGGTATGCAGAGGGATCACCCCCAGGGTCCTGAGCATATAAATCCTAACACCCTGTCCTGTCTATATGAGTCCATTTATGCATCCTTATGATAGTCCAGTAGAGCAGAGTGGAGGATCCTTCACCACTTCTCGCCTCCCAGAGCCTTCACCCTCTGGCTTCCTGAGTCTTCTTCTCTGGCTGCCCTAGAGGTTACCTCTACCCCTATACTGTTGCAAGAGACCTATGCTGCTCAGAGGTCTATGTGTCTGAACTGGTCCGAGTCCCATCTTCTTGCCAATACTCCTACTTATACTTCAGCCTGCTGTGCTAGTCAGGACTCTTAGTTACAGGGGAGAGATGTAATCCATGCAAACTAGCATTATAAGGAAAGAAATAAACACAGAAAAGCAGAGACATATATATGTCCATGCACACATACAAAGAGGAAAAAAAAACAAACAAAAGGTTACTTGGCTCATAAAACCAGGAAGGGCCGTCAGTCCAGCAGGTTCAGGTATTCAAACGGTCTGGCCAAGGCTTGCTTTGTTGTCAGTCTTATGTTCTCAGCCCCCGCCCCTCCCAGTCAGATAGCTACAGCAGACAGACACACACATAAATAAAATTAAAATAAACATAAAAGCAGTGCCCAGGACTCATTTGATAATGCACCTGTGCAATACAATATTCCAAGACCAAGAACACTTTAAAAATATTTATTTATATTTTACCCATGTTTTCAGCAAAAGCAGCAAGTGCTTGTATCCGCTGAGCCATCTCCTCAGTCCCAATGGCTTCTTTTGTCTGGGGGTCAAGATTGGCTTCAGAGAAGAACATAAATCTTCTTAGATTGTATGCAACAAGCCACATGGGAGTGCCAGTATGTGTTCTTATGGGACAGTCTAGAGCTTCTATTAGATTCTCAACAAAGTTTGCTAAACCTGCAGGCGAAGTCCAAAATCTGAAAGCAACATCCCAATGCAGTCACCTCGCCAGCTCACGGGCCTTCTATGGTACCAAGACTCTTTCTCACCTCGTCTTCAGGCTCAGCTCACAGACATCTCACCATTCCCATAACTTTAAGCCCCTCAACCCTGTCTGGGTTCAAACCTGGGTCCTTCTATGAATTGAGCCAGCCCACTAAGATCATTCCATCTTGTGTAAAATGGCCCAGTGATGGCTTCAGTTCATGTTAAGGAAATGCATACAATAACCTGAATGCCTTCACATGAGCCTGAGAGGTGCCCAACAGCACTAGGCATGCAGCAAGACAGGGATTAGGAGAATGTCTGTAAGGCCCCACTCCAATGGTGCTTCCACACTTTGACCACAAGAGTAGGGTCCCTAATAAGCCTCTCACCTTCCATACATTGTACCAATCTCCTCCAGCCAATCCCAGCCTCTCCACAATCCATGTTCTTCCCTCTTAGGGATGCTGTGCAGACTCAGAAGAGAGAACAAGAAACATCTGGTACACCACTCTCTTGGTAGCAGGCAGGCTGATTCTCACAGGACTAAGCCTATTTACCTTCTGTCTCCATTGTTCGCCTCGCCCCTCTTAGCTTCTGTAAACTGATTTTGAGCCTTCCAGCCCAGAAGGTCCCAGGAGGTTTTACAAACAGCCCAGTCCTTCCTCACTACTAACCCTCCACATTAGTGGCCACCAGTAGCTAGGGGCCAGTGGGGATCCCTCTCTGCCCAGCCCAGGTCTTTGGCTGGCATGAGTGTCTCCAATGAAACCGGTTTACCTGGCTCCAAATAAGACAAGCAGCCTCTTTCAGGAGCTAGCGATTAGGCAACAGTTCAATTTTTTCTCCATATTTTCATTACCTTCCATTTAAAACATTTATTGCTTTTCTAGCTTCCGGCAGCAGAGTCCAGGCATAGAGAGGTGAGAACTAGAAATGCCGAGTCCTCAAATTCTTGGCTAGAGGAAACTTCCGCCCTTCCCCAACAGGGCTTTATGGGTTGGGCACTGTGGAACTGAGTCTGCCAGCTAGCTCTCCACCTGACTGCTTGGATACCATGGAAGGTTGATAATGGATGGTCTCAGTGCACATACGCAGTGGCTGGTTCTTGAGGGGAGCATACTCCTGAAACCTCAGGGTGAGAAACCAGAGAGAACTGGAGCTTGCTGAAGGAGTCTATGAGCTAGGTCCCTTGAGAATGTTACTTCTTCTAAGCTTTATATTATAGCTATTTTGCACAAGAGAAAGCCAGGACTGTAAAGTTGTCTGTTACCTTTCGCCCAGTCATGCTGATGAAGGTGGCGGAACCAGACTTGATTCTGCCTGCTCAGTACCGCTGTGGGTGCAAACCTGTGGGCTCCATCTTTCCCTCTCTGGGCTTCAGTGTTTCTCTCTGTATCCTATGGGTGCTGTTGGTACCTACACCTCAGTTGATGCTAAGGAACATAAATGGGAAACCCATGTGTTACCTGAGGTATGTCACTAGACACATAAAAATGAATGGAAGAATTCATCGTAGAGAGTTGACTCAGGTCTGCCCCTGCTAAAAGTCCTGCTGTTTCTGGGAGTTCCAATGCTCACTCTGAGACCAGAGCATGCAAGTTTCCCCAACCATTCCCATGATATCCGCACCAACAGTTTTTTTTTTTTCCATCTAAAGACTATCCGACTCTGTAAATAAAGATATTTTCTGCTTAGTGGACAGCACACACAAGAGGATTCCTGAGTCTCTTCCAGCTGACTGTGGGGACCTTCCTGACCCTCTCATCTCAGAATACTCTGTCATGTGTGCCCATTTTCTAATGCCTGTAGAGACTGTGGCTGCCTCTGCCAAACAGTCTTTAAAACCATTTCCCAAACCTTTAAAAGTGTATCCCTTTAGAACAGGAGGCTTCTCGGCTGTCTTCAGTTTTCTGCGGCTGTGCCTAGCATCTGAGAGATGTTCACAGGGTGCAAAGAGAGTAAATGGGGGTCAAAATGCCATTAACCATCAAATGTGCAGGAGGTGCTGCTGTTAGGTGGTGCTTTCGTCGGTACCCAGAGTAGCCCTAGATCCCCCAGCATCTGTATCCAGCTGTGATCTGCTGGCTGGTGGTTTGTTCAAATACAAACTCCTTGGAGCCTTTGACTGGTTTCTATTGAAGATACTTGAAAAGAGAATCCGGGAGAGCAACAGTTTGCTACACTTTTGCAGGGAACAGCAGTTATGAGACCACTGTTTCCCACTCCCTCTTCCTTGTAATTTTGATACACACTGTCTCACAGCCTCTCTCAAAGTACAGACAGAGCTTATATTTTTCTAACCAGAGAGGGCATTGCTGCAAGAGATCCTATCTAGGTGGGTAGGAGGTGACTCACTGAGGCCTTAGAGCTGCCTAGCCATGTCTACTGTGTATTCAGGTTTTATGGGACAAGCATTTGGCTGTCATCTCTCTGGATCCCACCAGCTTTAAACTACACAAAGGCTTCTCTTCCCAAAGCTAAGTAAACCCAGGACTGGCTGTGTTTCAGAACAAGGGACGTCTGAGGGAAACAGATGAGGCAGGTTGCTGAGTGCCGGTACCTACAGCTGATGCTGTAGATGAAGTGTAGTGGTTTGTATGAGACTCCACCAGACATCTGAACTGCTGGTCCCCAGTCGATGGCACTGTTTGGGTAGGAAGTGTGACCTTGCACGGAGAAGTATATCACTGGCATCAGGCTTTGAGGTTTGAAAACTACATGCCATTCCCAGTTTGCCCTCTCTCCTTCCTGCCTGTGGCTCAAGATGTGAGCCCTCAGCTTTCTGCTCCAGCTGCTATGCCTTAGAATTAGAAAGACCAAGGTTCAAACCTTGGCTTTACCTTCCACCACGTAAGATTTTGGTTGGGTTACTGACTCTTTCACAATTGCAGTTTCTAAATTGCAGAATGAAAATAACAATACCTCTTCACGATGACGCGGAAGCGGAACAAACCAAAGCTTACAAATGTCAAACCATATGAAATGCCAAGCAATTCACATGCTAAGGGAGATGTGTGTGCCCCGTGTCTGTATTTTCTTGCAATAGATGCTACATAAGGTAAAGAACCTAACGGGCCAAGACAGGTCCACAGTAGGCTGTAATACGTGTCTTCCCATGGCCTGTCGAATGCAGGAGCTTATGTCTATTTCTATATTGCAGCGTTGGTTTGTTTACCAATAACATATCTAAACTGAAGTCTGAGAGATTCTCCATGAGCCTATCCTGTACATCCATACATTCTTAGTGCTTTGTATGTTGCAACCAAACGTCTCTGAGACTCAGTTAAGTGTCAATACATGTAAAACCCACTGCACAGTGTCTTTACACTGTAAAAGCCCGATGACAATTGTGATTATGAGCAGTGTGTGTAACGGTATCACATCAAGTCTCCAGAGCTGAGTCCTCAGTCCCCAGAGACTCATGGTCCGGCATCAGACATCAGTCCCCAGAATCTCATAGTCTGCTGTTGGACGTACACTCAGTGCATGCTAGTTGAACAGGTGGATAAATAGACAGACAGAAGGACAGATAGATGGATATACAGTGCTGCAAGCTACAGAGAACAGCTCAAGTCCACTTCAGGGACCCCAGTAATATTTGAGAGAAACTAGGTTTCTTCCCTAATGTGAGTCTCCACTGTTTGAGAAAGATCTTCTTCCTTTATGGATGTTTTAGATGAAGAGAAGAGATGCTACTTGCGACACAGGTCACTGTGATCCATGATTAAAAACTTACTTCTGAGCCATAATTTTTTCTGTGTGGGTGAGCTGTAGGAGTGGCCACTTCTCCAAGAGCCTGGCCCTGGAGATGGGGATATCTGATGGCATTTATTTTGGGTAAAACGTTCAATAATTGTAACCCTGTTTATTTGGCAGGTGCAATATCACTCTGTCCAAAGGTGTTTTCTGTCCAGGATGAGGAACAGGTTTGTTCTAGCCAAGGGGTTGCTAGGACTGGTGTGGCCATGGCCAGATGAAGTATACACAGCACGCAGTCCCTTGTTCACCTGCAGCACCCTCCCCCTCCCGGCCTGGATCTGAACCCCACGATGGGGCCAGTCAGTCAGAACTTGGGGCTGGGGACAATGACAGCTGCACCTGCCCAGAGCCAGCAGGATTTGTTCCCCTGGATTTTCCACATCATTGATTCCAAGATCAGGTCTGATTGCCCATGCACCCTCGGAGGCTTGCCAGAGGCAGGGTGGGGGCTCGGGGTAACTTTGTGTCTGAGTTGCCCGGAGAAAGGCATGCCAGGGGAGGGCAGATAGACGCGAGTCCATTAACCCTACTCCAGCCTTCCTAAGCATGCCAAGAAAGTAACTGATACAAGTTAGCCAGGAGCAGGGTCTAGATTCAGGGTCAGCTGAGGCAAGAGCAGTGGCTGAAGAGGGAGCAATGTCTTCATGGTCTTGAGTCAGAGAAAAGCTGGCAGGGTGGCAATGAGGCTCTAGCTCAATCTTTAGAGCTGGAGCCCAGAATTTCAAGTCAGGATAATTTGATTATAGCCCCTAAGAGGGCAGGTGTTAGCATCTGGAGAATTGCATTCCAAGCCCACTCTCCTCACTGTCTGTGGGGCCCTGTGCAAGTCCCTCCACCTCTATGAACTGTCCTAGTCTGCAACGTGGAGGATATTGGGAGGATACGTAACACTACAGATGAAGGGCTGGTGACTGACCTAGCTACGCTGTGAGGGTCTGGGAGCCTGTTTCTGTAGTACGAAATCTGCCTGCTTGCCACGTCATCCTCGTGCCAAGAAAGGACATAGGATAAATGTGTAGTCTTAGGGAAACAGGAAGCAGATCCCCATCAGGAACTTGCCTTGGCTGGATTATCTCAGGTCTCACGGCACAAACAGTTTCAGAACTGCTCAGCAGGAGTGGGCAATTGGCTCTTTGCCTGTAGAGATGGTTTCAAGCCAGCAGTCATACCCCTGAAATCTGAAGGGTTTATTTCAAGGAAATAGGACCTGTTACTCATTGTAGATACAGGAAACGGCGGTGCAGCATCTCCCAGGCTTCCTGGACTTGGTCATGTGACCCATTCATGGAAGGAAGCCTTTCCTTAGGTAGATGTTTACTTGGGTATCTGTAATGCTGGGAACTGCATTCACCTTATTGGAACTGAACAGGGTGAGCCAATATCATCTCAACGTGAAAAAGATCCAAAACATGGGAAGAACATTCTGGAACCTCTATGGTTCCCGACTTCTTGCTACATAGAAGAATGAACAAACATACTGCATAAGCAATTTCTATTTGAAGAAAAAAAATCCTAAATTAGAGATGGTGGTATGTGCTTAAAATCCCAGAAGTTGGGAGGCCAAGGCAAGAGACCCCTGGGCATGAACCAGCCTAGGTTACATAGCATGACTCTGTCTCAACAAAGAAACAAATCATACTAGAGAGTCTTTTGGGGATTGAGAAAGCCATTGGAATTGTTGTGGGGTGGCTACACGTTCTAGTAGATGGTCCCCAAGCTTCTTACTGCCCTCCTCTGGCAAGGGTGGGAATTGCAGGCCATAAGTTTTCTAAGGTGACCAAACCCTGTCACTCCAGGCATCCCAGGCTTCCAGAGAGAATTTGTGGAGCCATGAGGGCTCAGGTATGTTTCATTTTCACTCTATCCATCAATTCAAGGACCTACACAGCAGTTAACCCTGGAGAACGGGTTGGAGGCTGAGCTAACGCACTTGTCTCTATTCATGTAGGTAATAAACACCAAGTTGCAATGACCCATAAACTTCCAGCATGTGTTATGTTATTGGTTTTACTGTTTTACTTGCTCCTTCTATCCCTCTGAGTCACCCACACTGTACACGTCCCCAAAGTATCTGTGCCTCAGTTTCCTTCTCGGAGAGAAGGTAATACAGTATCCTCAGGTGGCATCATTGGTTTCGGTTTGAGAACAAAGAGCAGTCAAGGCTTCAAGGCCCTCATAAAGGGCAGACACCTGCTGCCATGCACAGGAAGGTTTGACTAGAGGCTGGCCTCATCATTAAGGTCATCTGAGGCAGGTGTGGCATTCGCCTATGATCGGCACTTGGAGACAGAGGCAAGATGATCTTGAGTGTGGGTCTAGCATGAGTGTGGGTCTAGCATGATACCCTGGCTTGCAAAGCAAAGATATTAAAATAAAGTCACATATCATATGCTCTGGAATCTAGATGACCTGGTTTGGAACACTGAATTTGTCAATTGTTTACGTTTAAACAAGCCTCCCCCCACCCCCCCACTCCAGCCACAGTAGCCATAGCTACCCATCATACCTATTTTCAGCTGGGAAAACCAAACCAAATCCTCAACACACAAGAGCTTTGTTTTTCTTTTTCTGACATTGATGTTCTTATTACCATTAGATCTCTGACACTTTTGAAGCAGAGAAAGTGTTTCAAAAATTCAGAAAACTTGGCTGACAAAATTCACGTGAACACTGAAGTCCTACATGCTGACGACAGCCCTTTAGGTAGAGGAAAGACCCTCCGTAAGCAAATGACAGGCAAGTCAGATGGCCAGAGGAGAGGACCGTGACCCCAGCAACCAGGTCCTTCTCTTAGTTCCACAAACAGCGACAGTAAATATTAGAGAGGAGAGAGGAATTGGAGAAGGCCCCAGCGTGGGTCCCAAATCACTTCCCCTCCCAAAGCAGAAGCACTGAGGTTAGGGACAGATGCAAGGCAGCCAAGGTCTGGCTGTAAAGTACCAGAGGGAGGAGCAGGAGTGGCCACCAGAAGGGAATGCACTTCTTGCCATGTTTGTAAATAGGTGCTGGAAATGGAACTTGCCAGGCCAGCATGTTCTCTACTGTCCTAGAGCCCCATCTTGCCTCTTGCCTTCTTGGTATCAATTTCTCCATCTCTCCCCAAGACCTGCCCTTCCCTCTTGCTCACTTCCTGTATATATCCTTGAATTCAAATGGACTCAAGCTTCACGGAGGCTGGGTGGTTGAATGTGGCTTATTATGAAGGACATGCTTGAATGCAGGACTTTTAGGCTTCAGGGACCTGAGCAAGAGAGTTGCCTAGTAATTACTTGAGTTGGTCTGTATCTTTGGGGATCTACTGGCACCATGACAAGTGGTGACTATAAGGACAATTCATTCAGGAACCCACCTCCAGGCTTAGAGCTGGTGAGGAGCTCTGGGTTTTGCTCAGAGTATGAAAACGCATTCAGCGAGACACCCACCTTCACTACTGTGAAATCGGGGTAAACATCAATGACACATTTTCACCCAGTTAGTTCAGAGCCTTGTGTGGAACTCTACTAACTAGACAACAAATGTCAATATGACCAGCAGGGTCCACTATCCTGCCCCCAGCGGATCCTTCTGAGTTGGGAGTTTGCTAGTCTCTGGAGCTGGGGAAGAGCAGATATGGATGGGGAAACTGAGGTATTGAGACTAAGGGATCAAGGTCATAGGGGCTCAACAGGCGCCTAGTCAGGCAGATCCCAACAGTGCCTTCTCTTATCACACTACCCTTCTCCTGCCTGGCTGCCTCTCAGGCGGCTCGTGTCTGCACCTAGCAGGGGCGTGGGACCATTAATTCTCAGGCAAATGGGTTGTAGGCACGTGTAGGCAGCAGGTCCTGGGACAGCTCAAACAGGCTTAGACTGCCCCGTGCCCCATGGCAGCCGCCCCTCTGGCCTCTAAATGATGGTGTGGAGCACTTGAGTGTTTTCAGGATAAACAGGAGGGCCGGGGCAATTGGGGAGGCTGGTATGCAACTTGGCCTAGCCAAAACAGAGAAAACACAGGACTCCCCCTGCACTCCTTGGTGGGGGTGCACCCAGGCCAGCTGGGGGTCAGCTTGGGCTTCAGCCTGCTGTCAGGGTCCATAGCAGTCATCACGAGAGGGTGTGTACCACTTTCCACCTACAGTGTGCCCCTGCATGGTCTACCCTGGCAGTCTCCGGGCAGGGCAACTGAGTAGGCTAATTCTCTCCTCCCTGTGACAGCTTGGGAACAAGATGACTGTGGAGAAAATAGTGCCAATCTTACTCCAGTTCCACCTCTGTCCTCTGAACCCCTAACACTGCTCTCCGTCCCCTAGCCAAGAGTCTGTCGGGGCCTCAGTCCCAACTCTCCCATTTATCATTGTGGGAATTGGGGCTAATGATTAAATCTTCTTGTTTAATTTTCAAGATGTTGTGTATACTGGACAGCTACTAACCCCATGGCTCAAAAGCGCATGTTGCTGAACCTTGTCTCAGCAGGCAGCCCTATGCAGCTCCCAGGGAACATTACCATGTAGGTAGGTACAGGCGTGCCAGATCTGTAGATACTTCTGACAATACCCAAACTCATAACCATCCTCTAGATGTTAGCACACAATCGATCTTCTGTGTTTTAAATGTTGGAATCAGAAAGTACTACGTGGCTTACTACTACTAAGTCTGAAGGCCAGGGTTGAACAGTAGGCCCTAGTTGGGGAAGGCTCAGATCAAATTGTATCTTCAGTCTGGTAATGGGAGGACCAAGGGGCTGACTGGAGAGAAAGGGAGTGGGTTGCCCAGCTGTGCACAGTCCAGTCTTTTGTAAGACATCCGGACAGTTATTAAGAAGAGGGCGCCATTCCTGCAACTCCTCATTGGGCGTCTCAGTCCCATGTCCTCATAGGTGCGTGATTCCTCATGAAGCTCAGAGGAAAAAAGTACCAAAGACTGACAGACACCAGCTCCCCTGAAATGTCTGTGTCATTGAGGAGAAAGTCTGGTGGGCGCCGGAGTGGCTGCCGCCTCTCCAGCATGGGCGATCTCTTCACTCAACCCTCCATGGTGAACAAGGGCAGAACTGTGTCAGGAAGCACTGTGCATCTGCTTCATCTTCGGGGCTTAGTTACCTTCTGTTGTGGCAAGTCACACTGCTTCTCCGTTTTTACCTATGATACAGATTTTCTCTTAGGAATGGGGCTGTTTAAGTTTAATTTAAATTAGTAAATAAATAACGTTCCAGGTGATTGGCAGACATAGCAGACAGCATTGGAGCGGGAAGGAAGTGGCTGGATTCTGGCATACACTGTGTTAGGTAAATGAGAATGGCCTTGTTCTTAACACGGCCCTGGAGGAACTTGTCTGACCACGCTGGAGGCAAGCGGCAGCAGGCCAGACTGCACAAGGCTTGGATTGTGGGTAGAGGGTAGTGGGAAGTTTAAGAACCTGCTGGGACCCACATGCCCTGAGATGACCCAGAGATGGCCAAAATCAGACCTGGAAGCTTCAGAAAGTATGCCATGACAAATCAGGAGAGAGAAGAAACTGAATATCCTTGCTAGAATATCCACAGAGAGTTGCTAATCCTAAGCAATGCTTGTACACCAGTATCTGTCTGGTGTCACGTAAACAGTTGAGGGCAGGGAGTTCAGAAACCTGGGTCCTAGTGCTAGAGTGACTGCAATGTGTGGCTGTCATCTTCAGAACTGGGTTCAAATCTCCTCCTCCTTCAGCCTCCTGAGTTTATATCCTTCTACACGGTACCTGCTTCTTTGTGGCTCAGTTCCCTCACCTATGAAAGGAACTAATAAGGATTCCTGTTACTAGGGCCTTGTGGGGATGAGCTGAAATCCGTCATTTATACTGCTCCACAAAGTGGGAGTGAAGATGCCCCTGAGACTCCACAGTGAGTAGCTTCTACTGTGATCCTCAGCACCACTTCCCAGCAGACGTTTCCTGGTGTGAGCGAGGAACTTCAGCACCTCCTTACCTGACTTGGGGTACAGCAGCCTGCATCTGCCTCTGGCTCCACTCAGTGCCTGTAACTTTAGGGCAGAATCTTGGTGCCTTTGTTTATGAAGGCGTGGATGGATGGAGTTTGCGCAGGAATCTCTCTACATTCGTGTGTGTGTGTTTACATACCCAGCAAGTTTTCAGGTACACAGTGACATCTAACCTAACACTTCTCCCCTCAGCGAATGTGAATACACGCACACACATACACACACACTTACAGAGAGAGAGAAAGAGTGCGAGGGAGGGAGGGAGGGAGGGAGGGAGGGAGGGAGGGAGGGGGGAGCACCTGAGATCTTGGTCTGAGGCTGAAAACCTCTTGGCTCAAGATCTTGACAACAGAGACAATACAGGCTCTATGAGCGCCAGGCCGGCATATTTGCATATGGTAGAGAATACAGAACATGTAAACATCTCAACTCTAAAGGGCGGCTTGGTGGCTTGCAAATAGGAGGATCATTGGCCTTTATTCAGTCCCTTATTTCATTCACTGAAGACTTCTGTGAAGTGGCCTTCTGACAATTCTATTCCATTCAAAAAATAAAATAAAGATTGTTTAGGAAAAAGCAAACAGTTCAGAAATTATTAAAAATAGACTTTTTAATCTTTTTTATTCCCTTTGTGTCCCTTGTTTGTTCCCATCCATGTAAAGGACATTAGCCGCTGGTGTGGATCTCCTCAAAGCTCTCTTTGGGGCTGTGGAAACATACCTGTCCATACATAGGAATAGAGGGAAAGAAATATATCTCTCTCCCCACCTCCTCTACCTGTGTGCTTTGAGACAAGGTCTTCCTATATCCCAGGCTGTGACTTCAGGATCCTCCTACCTCTGCTCCAGAATACTGAGATCACAAATGTGTTCTCTCTGTTCCCAATTATTCATAGCTCTCTGTGTATCGTTTTCCCAACTGAATAGTTGTTGTGGAATATTACTTTAACTAGGCAAAGATGTGTTCCATTTGTTTACGCTGCTTTTGTTTAATAATGTAAAGATGTTACATTTGTTTGCACTGCATTTTTTTAACAATATGAAGATGTGTTGCTTTGCCTGTCTAAAGCACTTGGTCAATACAAAGCTGAACAGCCTATAGCTAGACAGTAGAAGAACACAGGCTGGCAGGCAGATAGAATAGGAGGAATCTAGACTCGTGAAAGAAAGGAGAGAGAATGAGGGGGAGAGAGAGAGAGAGAGAGAGAGAGAGAGAGAGAGAGAGAGAGACAACCGGGGCCAGCCAGGCAGCTGCCAGACAGACAGACATGAAGTAGGACATACAGAATAAAAGAAAGGTAAAAAGCTCCGAGGCAAAATGTAGATGATGAGAAACAAGCTAAATGAAGTTATAAGAGCTAGCAAGAGCTAGCAAGAAGTGCACCTAAGCTAAGGCGGAGCATTCATAACTAATAATAAGTCTCTGTGTCTTTATTGAGGAGCTGGCTGGTGGCCCAAAAGAAAGCCTTCTACAAATGCAGTTGTCTTCTAGTGGACCACCAAGCTCTCATGACTATCCAGAGCTTCTGAATCCGTAAGGATAGAGCCCCACAACTGACTGATATCACCGGCTCTTTCCCTATGATCTGTAGGACCTTTCCAGTCTTCCCTTGAAAATCACACCATCACTTCACACGCTGCCCTGTGCATGGATCCTTACAAGCTGCCGTTGCTCCTGGTTGTGGCTCCTAGTCAAGGTGAAAAACACCACTTACAACTTTACTCTTTCTTTTGAGCCAGAGATTTGTTGACTCAACATAGCATTCCAGTGAGCCTGAAGAAGTGGTGCACAGGGCTAGGGCCATGTTGACTATGAATCCATACTACCTCTGTGGATGGTCTTGTCTACCCTCCCATTTCCCTGGCACCGGGAACCGAAAATAGAGAGGAGTCATTATGTGATGTAAATTTGGGAGTTCCCAGAGAGGAAAATACATTCTTAAATCGGGGTATTCTGAGATCCTAGCTCAATGTGCATTGCTGCAGAGTGCTACTATGGGTTTGTCTAGCTGTGCACAGATGCCTAGTGTGGAAGATTCCAGAAGTGAAAGCTGTCTGGTGTAATGGCAGTGGGACAGCCCAAGGGGCTGCCTCTGTGTAGAACAGCCAGTGTCATCAATGTTTCTCCTCCTCTTCTTCCTGGGACCAATCCAACAGAGGTATGGCTACTGCCATCTTCAATAGAAAGATGGAGAGACCCCATATCTGGTCTTCTGAAAGAGGCGGGGAGGCCTCTTTTTGTCCTCGTCCCTCATAGACTGAAAGTTAGCTGTGGTGAAGAGTGGGTATTTTGTGGAAGGGGGGCAGAGCCTGTCAGAACAAACAAACTGAAATCTCAGGTGGCAAAAGCAGAGCGTAGAGGAACAGTGGCATTCTTTATCCCATAGGAACCTTACGGGGAGAATTGCCCATAAATTCTGAGTCATTGAGTCTGGGAAGAAACTTAGGACTTGTAGCCATTCAAACAGCTAACCAGTGAAGATAGAACCAAGACGGGCCTAGTTCTCACCTGCACTCCTCACGAAGAGGACCAGAGTCTCCTATCACTAGAGGAATACGGCGACAGAGCCACAGACAGTCCCAAACCAAAGCCATTCTCTAAAAGCAATGCTGTAACAAGCAACAGTTCTTAGTGACAACTGGCTTTTGCTCTGCCTGTTCGCCATCCTGAACCCTTTCTTCCAAGGGACTTCACAGAATGGCTGCAAATGACCAGGGCAGACAGAGAAGGAGCCCACCGGACCCATAGTGAAATTGTGGCAACGATGCAAGCACAGTAGGAGCAGAACTGAGGAGCCTGCTATCTAGAGGCAGAAGGGGTTCAAAAATAGGATCCGCCAAGAACATCAACCCCAGGCTCTCCTCCCTGCTGCTAGCCTCCTTCCTGCTCAAAGCCCCCGCTGCTCAAGAACAACAGACATTTGATCTGATTGGGAGGACTGAGCTGTTTCAGGAAGAAGCCATTGCCAAGAATAGACACTTGGTACTTCCAGATGTTGAACAATGAAATGCATTTCAGTCTTCCGTATAGAAGTAGGAACCCCAGACAGAACCCACTTCTGAGAACAAGAGACAGCATGGGCTAGACACTGGGCCAGGTGCCCAACCCTAGGCTAGTCTCCTGCAAGAGAAAGCTCCTGGGCTATAGAACCAGACAGCCCTGAGTTCTGAGACTACCCCAAGTACTGGCTACTCTATGTCCTTGGCCACCTCACCTCTCTGGATGTTATCTAGTCCTTACCATAAAGAACAGATAAGAAACAGTATGGAGGTGGGGAATACACTGGCTAGCATTTATGAGGCACTTAAGCTTGGGGCTAGGCAGGGAAATGATCAGTAAATACTCATGTTCTCCCCTTTCTTAGCCTTCAAGATCTTCTACCATGAGCTGAGTCTTTCAAAACTACTCTGCGCCATTGACCAAAATGACATAGTTTCTGATTCAGAGATCTGGGGAGGGTCCAGAAGCCTATCAGTGGACCCAGAACCATATAGAGAGTAGAGATCAAAAGGGCTGAGTACAGCCATAAGAAATGCCCTGGGTACCACAGAGTCCCGAATGGTCCTAGAAATCCAGTCTTGGCTAGCGGTCACTCAGTATACCACTGCTGTCTTCCAGCCCCAGGCTGTACTCCCTCCATTACTAGAGGGAGAGACCTCATATCAGTTAGCCCAGTCCATCCCATGTACTAAACAGTGTGAGAATGGCAGGGAGGGGGACACCAGGACAGATCCCATGTCCTGATTCAATGTGCTTTCTGTCCCTCTGCCTTTGAAACTTAGCTGGATCCCAGCCTGGCAGCCCAGCTGCTTCTGGCTTGTCCTGGCAGCCAGTTCAGGCCAGTCTTTACAGTCCTTCTGGGTTTGTTAAGCCTGTGCTGCCCCCTTGTGGTCATCTTCTGCAGTTCTAAACACCAACACAGCTTTTCAGAAGTTGGAAGAGAGGTGGATGGTCAGAGAATTAAGAAAGCTTGCTTTCTGCCCTTGGCACCTCTCTTTGGTGAGTGCTGAGCGCTCATTCGTGGATGGCAACAGGATGCATAACGGAAGGGCAGCACATTGGCATGGCTCAGCTGTTCTTCCCAATTTCTCTGCCTGTAAATCGTAATGGTGTCTCCCACACTCAGCCTTTAGAGAAGCGGAAGGTTATTTGACCACCAGCAGACAATGATAGGCATCATGATTACAGATACATTTTATTGAGAACTTCTGAGCAAGGCAGTGTGTCTTAACATAGCACCTCATCACATCTCTCTAAATGCAAACTCCTGGTGGAAGAACTAGTCGTGTCTTCATTTTTACAACTAGGAAGACTAAACCTTAATGTCCCACATCACACACTCATGAGGAGGAGAGTCATGCTGACCCCAGCCCCCTGTCCCTCACCCGCCGCCATGCCCTGCCTCCCTGGAGTTCAGTGAGCCTTCCACTGTCGCCTCCACACCTTTCTCCTATCTGCTTTCATCCAACCTCAGTTCTCCTTTGTCTTCAATTGATTTGCAAGTCAGCTTCTCCAAGTCAGTGTCAGTATCTCTGTCTCGGCACGGGGAAGCTGCAGTCTATGCATGGCAGAGGGGGCCCTTCAATTTAGACTGTGAAATGGGGAACCGTAATCCACAGGGGTCTCCTGGGTTCCTGGAAAACATCTCCCAAGCCACAGCCCATTCTCAGGCTGGCACAGACCCTGGGATTCTGAACTGGGCAATTTGGGGCCTGTGGTCCATGAGGCAGCTGGGTACCATCATCTGTGAGTTGTAAGGACAGCAGTTCTCAATTAGAGAAAACCGCTGGCTTTAGGCTTTGGACACAATGCAGAAAAAGAACACACACTGTGCTATTTGAAGAGCTGAATGAAGAAGATGTGTGCTCCACCGACTGATTCCAGAGATCCATTCTCCT
Organism: Microtus oregoni; assembly: GCF_018167655.1. Classification (NCBI taxonomy): domain Eukaryota; kingdom Metazoa; phylum Chordata; class Mammalia; order Rodentia; family Cricetidae; genus Microtus; species Microtus oregoni. The sequence continues at coordinate 14,073,680 of NW_024543086.1, forward strand.
TGCTGGGAATCCTGTGCACTAGAGGCAATGATTTGGAAATAGCTTTGTTGCTTGTTTCTGACCACAGCTGCCACTCTCTCCTTGAGTGTGCCTCAGAGTCTGGGGATCCCAGGATGTAGGAAACCCTTCCAGTTGCCATCCAGTCACAAAGTCTGAAGAATTAAAAGGAGTGATAAGTTCCTGGCATTTTGACATTTTCATATTTTGACCAGAAGCTGTCGCCCTCTCCTTCTGGTCACACAGCATCATATACTGTGTCCCCTCCCCACACCCAGAGCTCATCATAAGGCACATGGTAAGTCACGTGGAAGAAGCCCATTTCCCCATCTACAGGTGAGGCTCACTACCCCTAGCAGGTGACAGTGGTAATGTATCTCATGCACTTGACACATAATAGGCCCATGAGTCCTCTGTTGCTGGATGACAAGGACAGGACCTATCCAGAGGAGATTTTAACTAAACTACTGGATTACAAATGGAACCCTGTCCCCGCCCCTCAGTTAACCTCTGACTCATTTATCGAGGACAAGTTCCCAGCAGAGGACATGCTTCGCAAGACCAGTGGTCACCTGTGGAAATCGGGAGCTCTATTACATTCCCTTATGGGCTTAAAAATAGCTAAGCTATCAGCCCAGCAATCAAAAAACCACAGACCTGTTCTAGAAACTGAAGTGGACTTCCTTTATTCAGAAAAAGAATTGCCAGAGAAAGTGGCCACTGTCAAACTCTTACCTCAATTTTTCCTGTGCTGGAAGGCTATAGGCCCTTTCCAGTTCCATGAAGGCGCCTTGGGGAATTCTAGTTCAACTATTATCTCACGGAGAAAGAAACTGAAGGTCCAGAGAGAGAAAGGAACAGAGAACACAGGCCTTCACACACCTGGGTTCGCTTTATGACCCTATAAGGACAGCATTGTCTCCATCCCACAAACAACGATGTCCAAGTTCATAGGGATAGAAGGATTTGCCTGCTTTCCCCAGTCATACTGCTTCATTGCCAAGGCTAGTCAGGAACCTCTGTGTAGCTCTGGGAGGCATCAGTGGTTCTGGAGGGAGCCAGACATAAGCAGGCTTTGCTGGCCAAAACCATGACCTGCCAAGGGGTGGGAGAGCACACTTTCTGTGTTGGCACAGCTGTTCAGTGTGGGTACAGGAGCAGTCACTCCATGAAGAAGGGTGAGATCAAAGGCCATCCCTGTGAAATACCGGGAAATGTATCTCCTGCCCTAAAGAAGCTGAAAGCTGCCTAAGAAACCAAGGGCGACTCCCAGGAGCCAATGAGAACAGTATTTGCTCAGCAATCTAAAGGACTGGAGTCGTGTGCACCACATGAACTACCAGGATGGGGCACTGACCTTTTGAGGAGATGGAATGTTCCATATTTGATTATAGTGATGGCTACACAAGCTGTAAACTCTGTAAAGATTTGCTAGTACTCATCGAACAAGTCTGTTTATTATACATAAATTATACTACAATAAACTTGATTATTAAAAATTATATGGACACATTATAGTCATGGCATAAATAAATGCAATATAATGGTGACTAGAATAAGAGCTATAAGGGATGTTAGGGAGTGAGAGGCTACCAAAGACTTGGTCTAGTCAGACAGCTTGGAAGTAATGTTAATTGAAGGTTAGAGTACAGGCAGCTTGAACGAGGGGGTATGGGCCGAGAAGACAGCACCTGCCAAGCACAGGCCTGGGCTCAAAAGAACTCTGATGGAATTCACTAAAAGTAAAGATACAGTGGCTAGAGAAGGGGGCCCTAGGGGCTGAGTTCTAGGCTATAATCAGAGGCAGTAGAGATGGTTAGTCCTGAATAAGAGCCAGCGGTTTTCCTGAGAGAGTCCCAAGTTCATCAGATACTAGCAGGAGATATAGTAACAGCCCACGGTTAATACGGTGGAACCAGTCAGTCTGCACCTCTTCCTCCTCCTGGCTGGAGGGTCCCTGAAATTAGACAAACTCGTGCAGCCCCCAAAGAGATTTCAGCAGCACTGACCAGAAAGGGATGCACAGAACTATTCTGAATGCATGCATGCATGCATGAGTCTCGTTAGCACCCAGTGTACTTCTCCAACGTTATCTGATAAAGAACAATGTAGATCCTTCCCTCCCAGCTGAAGGCATAGGATCAAGGTCTGCACCTCCAAATTGTCTCCTGCAATCTCTGCCCCTGAATGCACGAGGAGCCTGCAGCTGCATGTGTGGGGGCACCTAGACCCCTTTGTGAGGCTCTACCCCTTGCTACTGCAGTAGGCCCATTAGCCTATAACTTATGATCTCCTTGGGGCCATCCAAGTGCACAGTCATCTTCTGCCTCAGCGCTCCTGGAACTGACTTGTGATCAAGGAGAGCCCAGGTTCTCCTGTATCATTGCCCTGCCCCTAACGAAGCTTAGAGCACCTCCCGCTCTCGAAGCTACTACTGGGTCACAGTTTGCACTGCTCATCTGGCCTCATCAGACACTACCCTGACTCACACCTCTCTGAAGTACAGTCTTGGTCCCTGATCCATTCTCCTCCATGGCTTCCTTATTCAAGAATGGTCCCTACACACTTCTCTTTCCACTCTGATGGAAGAGAGTTGAAGTGGAGCTCTAAAAAGTCAATAACCCAGAGGACAGACACAAATCACTAATATTGATACGGAATTATGTGGCTATCTATAAATAGATTTTCCTCTCTGATTTTATTTCTGAGCTCCCCCTTGCTGAATGATTTCCTGGACTTCCAAAGCTACCCCAAGAATCTTTGCTTTGTTAGAGTTCCCTGGTCTGTTCTCAATACACAGTCACTTCCTAGTCCTTCTTTCTGATCTCCAGTCAAGACCTTCTGTACTGCAATGTCTCCTCCTCTGTCACATCCACAGTGAGAAGTCAAGTCATATAAGGCTGTGCCACCTCCATGGGCTTCAGAAGGACTTTTCTGTACCAAGAAAACATGGCAGCAGTATAGACAAAGTCACAACATACAGAATAAGGAGAAAGTTCTGTCTTCCTCTCACGTTCTTTGAAGTAGTTTAATTTATCCTGTGATCTTTGAATGGAAAATTGGCTATTCTTTCCACAACACCATATGGTAAGGTTTAGAATACATTCCAGCTAAGCACAGAAGGTAAATAAAGCACCTGCTGGGAACAGAATCATCAGCTCTTCAGTGAATCAAAGACCAGCTATGCATGTCTGGGTCCTGGCTTGCTGAGGGTTGGTCATAGACACCTTCAATCAATATGATGCTGGCCCTATGACTTACCCTGAGTATGGATTTGCTCAACCCTTTACAAACAGGCATCATATAACCCTCACAATGACAGTAAGAGATAGCCTGCATTCACAGAAAGGAAGCTGAAGGGAGCAGGAAAGGAGGGGACCCTCTCTATAAATGGAGTGACTTTGAAGGCACAGACTTTGCTATTACTACTTTTGAGAATTGTTAGGGTGACACCGATAACTCAGATGGTGAAGGGTCTGCCTCCCCGCCTAGACCATAGCTGACTCTACTTATTAGCTGGCATTGTGTTTGCTTTAACGTTTCTCACCCTTACACCGCTCCCCAGGACCAGCTGACCAGCTCATTTGGGAAGCTCATGAAATAAGGTTCAACCCAGCCAAAGCAGGAATGGGCCAAGGGGAACCTGAAACAGTGACTGCTTAGCAATGGATCTCTTTCCCTCTCCACCGTATTTCTAAAACCATCTTAAGTATGAATGTCCCAACATAAAAAGGAAACACAGAATGTACTTAAAATTCAGAAATGTGCATGAAGACCATGGGAGATGGTGGAAGGGGAGGGGAGAGAAAGGGAAAAATATATGGCTTAATAAAAACAAAAAAAAAATTAAAAATTCAGAAACTATAAATTTAAGGAAGAAGCCAGGTATGGCAGCAAACACTTGTAATTCCGTTATTCTAAGGCTGAGGCAGGAGGACCACTGTGAGTTTGAGGCCAGCCTGGGATACATAGTCAGTTCAACACAAGCCTGGGAATACATACTAATACTCTGTTTCTAGAAACAAAATAAACTAATACATAAAAATAAATTATGACCGGGTGATAGTGGCACACATTTTTAATCTCTGCACTTGGGAGACAGAGGCAGATCTCTACGATTTTGTGGCCAGCATTGTCTACAAAGCAAGCTCCAGGACAGCCAGGAATGTTACACAGAGAAGCCCTGTCTCAAAAAACATAATAAATAAATAAATAAATAAATAAATATGATCCTATCACCTAAATATATCATTTTGCTTTCATTCCTCTACACAGATTTATGTTATTGCCATTGATGGAGAAACCATTATTCCTAAAATGTTCACAATAAAAATGGCATTTTCGGTGCATTAGGAATGGGAAATTGAAAAATAATGCTAGCTTTGTAGCCATAAGTGCTAACATTTTGTCATGTTCTGGCCTGACTTCAGGCCACACTCCACCCCGAGGCTCCTTGGCTGCAGGGTTTTCTTCGTTGTTTCCCCATAATGTTGACTGTGGAAAGGTAGGGAGGGTTGTTGATTTGTTCTTAATGCCCGTAGTCCATCGTGAGCAGAACCAAAACTCATTTAACCACTTCCAAGCTGTGGAGTATGTAGGTTGTTTAAAATATGCCATATCCACAAACAGTAAAAAAGAAAACACCTCTGCTCTGGGCCACACCACTAAGTAAGGCTGTGGTCAAGAGTTCTAGGCAGAAGTCCCTGGGGGCAGCCCCTGTGTGGCTCCCGGACATCATAGTCTGAGCTCTTTGCAGTACATACCCAAGCTGCTCAGGTATCTGAGAGCACCAGAAGGCAAGGAAATGACTGTGGCTTTCTCAAAGAATCGGCTGCACCCTCCCTCCAGTGCGAGCCTGATCCCTGTGGATAATTGAAAATGTGCTCACACCCACAGCATTGCAGCCATTCAGAGGGGGAATGAAGAGTAATGGATGTGATGGTCTTTCTTCTGATTACACACATACACATGTATATACACATACACTCATACGCACTTCTCTCTCACAGATACTCCAGTCTTCCCAGCCTCTTTCCAAAGACCCTGTAGTTTCTAGCAAACTCTTTCTGAATTTATATCACTACATAATTACACATTTTTTTCTCCAGCCACCCATCTAGTCATTTTTGGCAGCAAGTCTCTCCTTTCCTTTCCTCTCCTCTACCCTCCCTACCTCTTCTTCTACCTACATTTCTCTCTCTTCCCTTCTCGGTCTCCCCCTCCACTACTTCCTCCATCTCCTTTTCTTTTCTTCATTTTTTTTTTTGCCTGCTGATTTGTTTAAAACAGCCCCATTCTGTGTAATGCAGACCTGCCTGAGCCTCCCCACTGTCCTGCCTCAGCCTCCTGAGTTTTGTGGTGACAGGCATGTGCCACCACACCGGGCCTTCTCTCTTTTTCCTATCTACCTATGTATCTATTCATCTCTCCATCCTTACTAAACACTCCAGATTCTTTAAGTGAATGTTAAGCACAGACCAGTTCAGAGGAGACTTGAGGGGTCAGATCTGCCTCCCAGTCAGGCCACCAAATGACTTTACTTGTAGAGAAAATAAAAGCTATTCTCTGCCTCAATGTCCTCCTAAAGAAAATTATGTTCGTTCCATACACAAGTTTGTCTTGAACCGTGGAGACTTAGAGGCACTGGACACAATTATAGAACCTTACTCTTTCCAGACCTGCTATGGGAAAGATATAGATGGTGGCTTCCCACCCTACTGATGTCGGGTGGAGGGGTGTTAGGACAGGGTGGCCCAGCCACCACCAGCATTGTTCAGTCATGCCAGCACCCCACAGCCTGGAGAAGGGGACAGGGTGATATTTCATAAACATTACCTCATATGTTTTGTGGGAGATAAGCTGTTTGCTAAACTTTGTCAGAGGAGCGGGCTTGGGAGAGCCTTCCACGTGACCATCTCCAGGACAGCTGATGCCTGCTTTGACCGGCTGTGGGAACCTCCAGCTTGGCTTGCCCAAAATACAGGAACGCAAACGTGGAGCTGGCTGTATTTAGTGTAAATAGAGGCAAATGATCTTGAAGAACTAAGGGGTCACACTAGGAAAGGAACTTCCGCCTCTTCTGGTCAGGACCTGGGGTCTGTCAGCACCTGAAAGCCAGCCACACACCCCAGGAAGCTTTCGCTTCCCATGTGGCACTAACTCGTTCTGCGGTCACTCTCCATGATGGATTTACACAGGTCAGGACCTCCACATGGACAGCTTGGTATAAAGACAGGAATGGGGAATGGGGAACCGGCACTATTCAAGGGTAGTGGAGCCTGGGAAAACAAAATTGCCCCCCCCCCCTTATTCCCCTGCCTGCCATGTTCTTCCTTGTTCTTCCTTCTCCCAAGAACAAAAGGCTCATTGCTGATTGGTAGTGGGATTTTGGTGGTAACCAGAGTGCCCCCTCCCTCCAAACCCATGCCTCTAATCAAGATGGCCTCCCACAGAGAGCTGAAAAGCACAAAGCCCTCCCCACCCCCTGCCCCATCAGAGTTCAATCAAGCTGACCAGGTCTGCAGAGGTTAGCGGGTTCCTGCTCATTAACAAGTCAGGAAATGCTAACGCAGCCTTGCCTGGGCATTGAAACTATGAAAGGTTCAAGATCTTAGTAGTTCACCCAAACAACATTAGTACGTGGATCATTCACTTCATGATGATATTAAGGGTCTAAGTTGGATGGCTTCATGAAGACCAGGTCCCAGCTGAATTTCTACCCAGTTCTGTCTTGATGGCCAAACATGAGGACTGAGCTCAGTGAGTTCTGAAGCTTGGTAGCATTGAGGGGAGTTGCTGTGTGGACTTGAGGGTGTTTGGGAAATGTGAGCTGGAAGATGTTGGCTGCACCAAAAGTGTATGTAGCCTTGGCGCTGATGCTGCCTTGGGTAGAAAATGGTCCCTGAGGCCCCAGCCCAACCCGTATACTGTCTCTTAGAGTGAACAGAACACCCAGCTGGGTCAAATGGCATATGTCACTGTGACCAATGAGCTGATGGAGTTTTGCCTCTGAGCTTCAATTTCCTCATCTGCAAGACGAAGATGACGCTCCCAGCTCTTAAAGCTTGGATGCAGAGTAAGAGAGAGACTGTATGTGCAGAGCCTTAACTTTGTACCAGGCGTGAGTCATAGGGGCATGAAAGGGAAGCAGGCGGTGAAGGCTATGGCTGTCTGTGTCCCCTTACCGCTTCTGAGAATAACCCCAAGAATCCCAGAGAAGAAAATGAAATGGAAGGAAGCTGAGAGAAGAATCTCTCTCTCTCTCTCTCTCTCTCTCTCTCTCTCTCTCTCTTCCCTTCCCCTCCAACTCCACAGCTCTGGAATAAACAAGTCTCTTCTCTGACAGAATTAGATGCACCAACTTGGGCCTGAAGACTGGACATGGAGAGGAGCCTTCTTTGAGAAACGTGCTTCTAGACCCATGTTCTTTACTGGGCTTCACTGGCTGATCAGGGGGCAAGACAGAGGCACAAATACTATCTTTATAATAATTATCATCTATGTGTCTCTTACTAAGCATTTGCTTCCTATGTGAGTTCCATCTCCTCTTTGAGTCCACAGTTATTTGTGTTTAAATTAGAGAAAATGATGTCTACTTATTATGATAACTGGGGTCAGTAGCAGGCTCGTGCATATAATCAAGAACTGCGCCGTGTGCAGCACACATACAATAAAATGATGTAAGATTTGCTGCTATTTGTGGGCACTATTGTAGATACTATGCTACATAATTACTTTATGTTGATCAGGGAAACTGTAAGGCATTGCCTATTTTAATTCTCACATTGTAGCTCAAGAAAATGAGAAGGAAACACCACCCTAGACCACTGCCAGCACTTGGCATATCCAACTTGCAAAATTGACCCTTTGATTTCCAAATTATGTCCCCATCCTTTAGTGGCTTATGAATGACGTCAAAGTAGGAGACTACCATCAACTTTCACCTCACCTTCCCCCTTTTTAGACTTTCAAATCAAGCACTGGGACCGTGACACCAGCAGCCAAGAAACGGGTGGATGACACTGACCTTGGCTGTGCTGATCCGAGCTCCCCTGACAGGAGCTCCATAGAAACAAGAATCCTGAGTTAAAGGCAGTTTGGGGAGCAGCTGAGGAAACGGATTCCAGAGTCAGGCTTGAGAGCAGCACTCACTGAGTGAGAACGTGGCCCAGCTCCTCAGAGTGACCCTCCCTGTCACCCATCACCCTACCTGAGCCCATTGCCCCGGGGTCTACTTTCTTCAAGTCTTCTTTCTGACGAGCACACCATCCCCATGGCTACCTAAGTCCTCACCACGACTGACTGATCCTTGTTTACTTGAAAATTCCACTAACTGTAGAAGACTCCACCGCTGCCCCCACCGACACCGGGCCCTTGTGTTGGTTTTTACATTCTGTGCTTCCTAATTCCATTCCTGGGGCTTAATTATGATTACACAGCTTTATTACATAGAGTTGATTTTAAGTAATGGCCCTAATTAAGAGTGAATTTTAATTAAGCTTAATTCAGAGCCCGCCTCCGATTGCCAAAGATTTGCAGCCTGAATGGAGGAACTGCTGTAGCGCGGAACTCACACGTGACTTTGTCTCCGTGCTGTGGCTGCTGCTATTGCTGCGTCCACCGAACCGTTTGCATCTGCTCGTCAATGCCTGGTCCCCGGAGCACAAGTTCAGCAGGCTGCAGGAGTAAACCAGATTCCACTATCCAGAAGCAAACCTGAACCCCAGAAATAGGAATTCACGAGTCCCTTGGCCTGGAAGTGGGGAACCTGGACCTCAAGGGCACAAATTTATTAGACACATCACCCGTTCTGCTTAACACAAAGGCTGCCCACCTTTCTATAAAACCCACTGTAAGATGAACAGTGGGCCAGAAGGCCAGGCCACACAAGGAATGAAGACAAGGAAAGATGATGCCAGCCCCATTTTCAGCACCCAAGGTCCTGTTTCAGTGCGGCTTTTGAGAAAACAGTCATGATCAGAGTGTAGCTTAGCACTCTCTGCCTTGGCCATTGCACCAAATCTTAGAGGATCACAGTGCTGGACAGGGGCATCCCAGCGCAGCCCTGTGGATTATAGAGTCGGGGGAAATAAGTCAACTCATTTTTGAATGAAATTCCACCCTACCATTAAAACTGCATAAAGTGATATTATTGGGGGCGGCATTTTTACAAAACAACTAAAGCTTAATGCTTCCAAATCAGAAACTGTTACCTTCAAAATGCCCAAGATCATGGTCTGTCTTATATTTTTTATGTTTTTATTGTGCATACAAAGCTGAGATTTTGCCCTTCATATGTTCAGAAGGACTGAGAATTGGAAAGACAGCTTGTGAAGTCACCGCAACATGCAGTGTAGAGTCCTGTCCTAATTCCACCTATGATTAGCTCTCCTTTGCCTGCTCGGCCCTGTGGGTGATAGAATTCAACACAAAAATCTGGGGCCCCTGAGCCCTGATGGCTCAAGGGCATGTGTGAACATTCTGTGGGTGCTTCACATGAGAACAGTGACAACGCTCTCTCTAAGGGTTGTGGTGAAGTTTGCCTGTAGGTAGAGGTCAGTACTGTCTACCTGTGCTGAATGTCATTGCCATGCTCAAATGTTGGCTAATGAAGTACCCACCTTGGAAAGTCACCAACACGGAAGCCAAGCTCTAAAAACAAACAAGCAAACAACAACAACAAATCTGTTTTGACTTTTCTGGAGGAAACAGAAAATGAAAAACAGGATCTGTTTACCTTGAATGTAAGAGGGACAATTTCACTCACAAATGCTATACTTAAAAGCTCAATTTGAAAACAACCATTCAATTATTTATCAGGCTAAGTTAAAAGGAGAAGCATGGGGAGAAAAAAAAAAAGAAGAGAGAAGTCGTGTCTCAATGTCCTTCCGTGTGCTCCTCCTTAGACTGCAAAAAAGACACCAGGGCTTGGAACAAAATAGCCAAGCATCCAGTGACATTATGGGGCCAACCACAGAAGCTTCAAACTGGGTGTTAAAAAGACACTTTTGTTTACCTAAACCTACTGGCACAGATACCACCAGGTCTGGGGCTTCTTCCTTCAGTATGGAGACCAAACACCAAGAAGATATCTGTTCTTTTTTCTAAGAGTTTGGGGGTAAAGTTACCACCAAATTCTTCAGCTCAGCGTAGGTGCTTAACTGTTCCTGCTCCATAGCTTCCACCTTTTCCACCAGTGAATTTCCACAGGAAGAGCAGAGGCAACACAGCCTTGGTCTAAATACTAAGAAGTCTCAGCGACTCGCTTCTACTAAAGAACGCAACCCAGAGAACCACCCCATCACAGTCAGGAACTCGTTCATTCTTGGTATTTTTATCCTGCTAGCTCAAGGCAAGGTGTAGGAACTAGTGGTTCTATGATCACCATGGATGGCTTCTCAAGACAACTATTTTCTTCTGTCACCAAAAGACCTGCCTGGAGCTTGAATTCCTAGGCTGTGAATTACCCATAGTGGAACTTCAGGCTGTGGTCCCCTCCTCTGTAAAGAGGAGACAACAGCAGCACCTACCTTGCAGGATTGTGGAGAGGGTTTAATGAGATACTGCTTAGCAAGTGCTCAGCAGGTGCCCCAGTGGTTAACACTAACTCTGCCTCAAGCTTGTTGCCTGGGTTATCAGCAACTCCTGGGTTGGCTGATGCACGAGAGAGGATCCTCTGCTCAGAAAGGCCCACAGGAAGTGATGAGAGCTCAGCTCCTCCACGAACCACCCAAAGGCCTTGTGTTCTTGCTTGCTTTCCCGAGGACCCAGCTGGCAGGTCTGGGGCTGATGTAGCTCAGACTCGCTCCCGCTGAGGATCAGGCTGATAGTGGATCCCCGGAGAATCCTTGCAGGCACCGTGTCTCCTACCCAAATCTGCACACACATGCACACTCTTCCTTTCTGTGCATCGCCTCTTCACGTTTGAGCACAGCCAGATCCCTGCAGGCAGAACAGCTGTCCAGGTCTGCGACCAAATCCATGGCTGATCTCTGAGTGAGGCCCAGTGCATTTCAGCCTGGGGATTTATATCGAGCAGAAAAATCCACAGAATAGAAAAATGCAAATCAATTGTAGAATATAATATTATCATTGTCAACATAAAAGACTTGTATTTACTGCTCCTTAAAAGAAAATACTCCATAGTGCCATTTGTTTCAGGGAATGCAAAAAAGGTTTCAACAACTAACAGGGCATGTTTCTGAGCAAAATATGCCCCATATGTGATGTTGGAACACATATTGTCAGTGGCCACTAGTGTGTCTGTGTTCTTGCAAACAAACCCACGGCCTAGAGTCCCAGAAGGTCACTGCCAGCCTGTCTCTCTGAGCCACAGGCCATCTCTTTGTCACTGGCCACAAATGAAGCAGGCAACACTCTGAGACAGGCCGTGGGGCAGGCACATCTCAGGATAAGATAGCAGCTGACTGTGCTTTCTGAGGAAGAACAACGGAGCTCAAAAACAAGAATGGCTCTGGGCCAAGGGATGCTATGGGGCAAGGCTGGGGGTGGTGGCCCTTCTCATTTTTCTGGGGCAGTGATCCTCGACCTGTGGGTTGTGACCCTTTGGGGGTCTCATATTATATATCATGCATATCAAATATTTACATTATGACTCATGACAGCAGTAGAATTACATTTATGACTTGTCAATGAAATAATGTTATTCTTAGGGGGTCACCAGAAGATGAGGAACTATATTAAAGGGTCGCAGCATTAGGAAGGCTGGGAGTCACTGCTCTAGGGTATTCCCTTAAAACTGTATACCCCCTCAAGTTCAAAATATCACTCCCCATTTTCTGTCTTGTACTAGGTCCATACCACCAATGAGGCCATGCCATTTGTGGACTTGATTGAATAACACATTTTTCCTTTTATATATAAGTTTGGGTATCTAACGTGACACATCACAACAATCATTTTATTTTTTGAGTGGGCTGGGTCTAAATGTATAAGGCTATAAACAACAACAATTACCTTAATGACTCTTTATGTAAAATAATATATTCTAAATGGGTCTCTAAATAGCCTTTGAAAAACTGCTAGTGTAAGACAACTAGACCATTGGTATCTGTAGGGATTGGCTCTAGAAATCCCTGTAGATAGCAACATGCAGGGCTGCTTCAATCCCTAAGGTCAGGTAGCAAGGATTTACATGTGTCTTATGGACAGCCTCTCATATAATTTCAACAATCCCTAATTCCTAATACTGTAAAGTGTTAGACTGTGTTGGTAATAATGATAAGAAAATGCCTATAGATGTTTGATACAAATTTTCTCAATTTTTTTAATTCACTTTTGGATGGCTCTACATATGTGAAGCCTGAGAAAAGAATGCATCCTACAACCAGTGTACTCTGAGCAAACAGAGGCTTGAGGATGGGAGGTGCGACCCGGTCTGTGTGTAGGTGAGTCGAGATCCATGCTCATATCTCCCTTGCTCCAGAAGTATCCTTGCAGAATAACCTCTGCTCTGTCCTGCCCTGAAGGCAGCATCTTGTGGGCATCACACTCTGCACTCACAGAGGAGAGGAATCACCATGCCTTCTTTACAGCTGAGGAATTGATGCTCACGAAAGGAAAAACATTAACCCATGCCATTCTGATATAAAGCAGCTCTACAGGGACCTGAAGCTCAAGTCCTGATTCTGGATACAGTGCGAGCTCAAAGGCGTTCTAAGTGTCATTCCTCATGCCCCTCCCTCACTTTACATGAGCATCGTGACTTGGAGCAACCAAATCAGTGCCCTCATTTCACGCCCTCACATCCCTTGTTGCTTTCACTTGCAGTTCTTACAGACGGGGAATGCCTCCATGAGCGAGAGGCAGTGCAGAAAGGATGTCTTGGTTGCCTCAGGCAAATGTCATCTTACACTCATGATGAACTGGAGGGACCATGGCAATCAGAAAGCAATTGAAGAAAGAAAGGAAGAAATCCTTTCTCGCAGAGGCAGCTACCCTCCCTGCCTTTGTCTTGGTGTGTGTGTGTGTGTGTGTGTGTGTGTGTGTGTGTGTGTCTGAAATGCATTGTCCTACTGACTCAATCCCAACTCATCCACTACTGACACCCTCTTGGCTTCCCCAAAGTGTCCTCAAAGCCGGGAGGTGGGGCAAAGCATAATATATTCATTAGTTTGTTCTTGCTGAAAGAAAGCAGAATAGAAGATTCACTCGCTGAGGCAACAAACAGCCAGTGAAGATGGCGAGCACCGTGTCTTGGGCCAGGTAGTCAGAGGAAGGGCATACAGATGGTCAGTAACTTGATCAATACAGATTACCAAAACATTGGTGGGGAACAGACAGGGAGGAACAGACATGAGTCAGTTGAAGAGGTCAGCCAAGCCACCCAGAAGACTGGGTTAAGGTAAGAAGATGAACCCCAAAGGACAACCAACATTATGTGCAAAGCCCATATGTGCAAGGCTTCCTTGTGGCGGTAACACTGAATTGAGGTTTGGCCCTGGGAAGACCTGGTGACAAGTTCCACAAGGGATAGTGCCAAGCTCCGGCCATGCTTTAGAAGGCTGCTCACACCAGAGCGTCCATGATGATGCCAAGGTCACACCGTCCAGATTCAAGTTTCAATCAACAATGAATCACGGCCACCCCAACAGCCTAACAATCCACACCCCAGACTTCCACCTAACCCACCACACCCACAGTGACAGTTTGTTTGAGCAACAGAAAGGAGATTATTCCAAAATACACTTGGTTAGGGAAAAAAAAAATCACGGGGAGGGTGAGGTTTTCCCGTTTCATCTTTAAAAAGCTTTCCGTGCTGGATTTCAGGACTTGCACCTGCTCGAGGATTTGGCCCTGGAGTTAATGCCTACAAACTATTCTTTGGCTAACTTTGCATGAACAGGGAGGAGGGGCGGTGACTAAGAGGGTAGGTGGGAGGCTAGGACACTGCACTCTCACACACCAGCGCTTTGCCTGTGTAATTTCCTTCAGCCCCAGGAGGAAGAGACTGGAAGCCCCACCTTAATAACATAGGACATTAGGTCACTAAGAGGAAAATCACTTCCTCAAGACCACATTGTAATAAACGGCAGAAGTGAAGCTAGCCATAACTCACCAGTCACTTAGCCATTGCTAATTAGCCAAATATATCGATCACCGAAAAGGTTCTAGGTGCCTGGGTAGGGGATTGGGGCAGCCTGATTGTGTTGGATTATCAATACCCTTCATTCTTGTTCTCATTTTTTCCATTGCTATATTGCCTGAATTTATTATATCGCTACCCCATTTAACAGATGAGAAGGCGGAGCCTAGGAGGTAAAGCGGTTCACTTTGTCCGCCAGCTCTTACATGGTAAAGTGAGGATTCATATGGAGGTAAGCCCAGTCACTTCCAGAAAGTGACTCATGCTCAGAGAGGGAAAGATGGAGACCTTTTACATTCAAGGAGATTAGGAAATAGGATTCCAAAAGCCTGATTTGGACAGGACGCTGTATTGCAGGGAAGCTCACTGTGAAGATCAGAGCTCAGTGAGGGACGTAGAATGTGAGCAGCAGATTTGACTTTTTAAAATCCTATGAATTTTCAAACTTACATGACGGTTCTTTAAGGGGATGTCTTCATCCTTCCTCCTCCTTAGGAAGTTCACAGGGATGCAGTCACGGACCCAGGGCTAGTCTAACTGCAGCTCTCATGTTGCTCAGGAAAAGTGCCTGCTATGCATGTGTGTGTGCGTGTATACAAGGAGCAAGAAGAGGAGAAGAAATGTTTACAGTGGATGAATCTAATGAGCACACTCGGGCTTCTGAAGGTCGCACCCCAAACACACGAGACACGGAAAGGGAAAGTTGGCAGGTTCCTCATGAGCTCATGGAAATTCCCTGAATCCTACTCCATGCACAGTTCGGCCCATTTCCGTGTCTTTGTCCCCTGTCCTGCTTCTCTGAAGTTCCGCCATGATAATTCATCCCTTTGGGCTTTGCATGTCTGGTTTTTAAATGCATGTAGCCCTGAAAGCTATGCATCATTCGGTCCTAAGGAGCTGGAGTGTGGGATGTCTATATTCCATGCTAGCTGAGAGCCTGTTTCTGGGTGAGTTCGCCCCATAAGGGGAGAGGAACACTATGGGAGGGAATAGGGGCAGATGAAAGGCATGGGAGAGCAATGAGGTGGGCAAACTGCACAGCCTGGAAAAAGCAAGGACTCAAAGGACCCAGAGGGGCAGAAAGGCTGCTCTCAAACCCTTCACCTGAGTCTGGGGAGGGCTGACCCAGACCCTGACAGGAATAAAGTCACATGTTCAAAAAAAAATTCCTCTGCTGGTTATCATTTCCTCTTGAGGCTAAATAAGCCATCCAAATTAAAAAAAAAAATAGTGGTGTGTGAAGCATGAGTCAGCAGTTAGGAACACTTTATTGTTCTTGTAGATAGCCCAAGTTCAGTTCCCAGAATCCACCGCAGGTAACTTACAGCCACCCATGACACCAGCTCCTGGGGATCCAAGGTCCTCTTCTACACTCACACATATACAGGTCCTGAGGTTCTGGTCTGCAACCTCCCCCAATACAGACATACAATAAAAAGTAAAAATAATTTCTAAACATTTTTAAAAGAGTGGTGATCATTGCTGAAGTCAGTATCATCTGTGACATTTGGTTTGCGTTACCGCTCAGAGAAAAATAGAAACAAAGAAAACTGAAGAATAATGTTGTAGGTCTATCTATACTAAGTGCTAAAATTAATATCTGCATTGATGGAGATAGTTTCCCATGTAAAGAAGCACATGAAGATTTCACTCTTACTCATTGTCAGAGGTGGAACGAAATTAATAATTTTGTGTAAGTTAATTAGACAAAGTTGGCAATAATGATAATCTATTACATTTTGGAAAGTGATTTTTAGAAACAACCTCCAGAAGGTTGTCATAGTAGTGCACACTTGTAATCAAACAAATAGGAGGTTCAAGAGTTCAAAGCTAGCCTGTGTTCCATAGCCTGTGTCAACAACAAAGCTCTGAAAAATAACCAGAATGTCCAAAATGAAGGAAAAGACCAAGTACATGATGGCACACATATTGATGGGATATTCAAATAGCGATGAGGAAGAATACCCTTGTTGTGGACTGAGCAGTGCCCATAATGTACACATTGAAAGTCTAACCCAGCCTCTAGGGGTGACTGAATCAGGCACGAGGAAGTCAGTCTTAGTGAAATGAGATTGTGAAGGTAGAGCTGCTGTCTGACACTCCACCACACAGGATAGAAGGTGAGCATTCGCAAACTCCTTCAGAAGCCAAACTAGCCAGCATGTTGAATATGGCCTTTCTAGCCTCCAGAGCTGAGACAAACGAGATTTGGTTGTTAAAACCACCCAACCCATGACATTTGTCAGGCAGTGCAAGCAAACTAACACAACTCTCTCACCCAAAAGCAGTTAAAAAAAATTCTAAACTATTTGTATTTGTGGTATCTTTTTTTGTTGTTTGGTTTGTTTGTTTGTTGTTTTTCAAGACAGGGTTTCTCTGTAGTCCTGGCTGTCCTGGAACTCACTTTGTAGACACGTTGGTCTCGAATTCACTGAGATCCGCCTGCCTCTGCCTCCCAAGTGCTGGGATTAAGGCGTGTGCCACCACCACTTGGCTAGGAAAAATTCAGATTCATAACTCACAGTCTCATGCTAGGCTCAAAGTATTTTTGTCAGGGTCTTTGACCTCCCTAGTCATGCTCAGAATGATACTATTGGCCATTCTTTATCAAGTGCTATGTGCCAGGCATGGCAGAACAGTCCCTGCAATGCCTCATCTCACCTAATGTCCCCCAAATGGGTGACAATTATCACTATCATTTCAGAGAAATTAAAACCAGAGACAGAGGCCCAAGTCCCACAGCAAATGAATGAACAAAGCCCCAGGCTGAGCTGAGGCTTTGTCTGAATCCACATCACACTCTTCAGTTTTATATACACACAATGTGTCAAAACAGTCTACAGCTTGCCTCTGCAGCAGAGGAATAAATCAGTTGCCCATGGAGATGGCAGGAGACATGTCCCAAGATGAGTGTGAAGATATTCTACTCTCTCCTTCCATGCCCCTGGGTCAGCTCTCCTGTGCTGGGACAGTAAGTGTCTTTAGAAAAAAAAACTTCCTACTGTTTCCTGCCTTGGGATGTCAGTCACCTTCTGAGCAACCACAGGGAGCTCAGACACAGTTGACAATTTACCAGATGCCATCACTATCCTCACCAGATGTTCTGACTTTCCAGGGTGGTGGTGTCCTTGTCAAGGGACCACTCCCACTCCAGGCTATAGCTCCTCACACACGGGAAATGAGAAAGGCTACCACAGACAGCTCATGAGAGTTCTCATCTAGAAACTTCTTTGAAAGGCTCAACTACTGCCTCTTATTAAAATCATACTATTTGTCTTGTATCTCCCTGAAATCATCTTATTTTGACCCACATTTAAACATACCATCTCTTTGATGTCCAGAATGCTTTTCGACTTATCTCCAGCTTTCCTGTTATTTATTATTTTTTTCTGCATCCCCGTGACAGTCTTTGCTTAACCCTATGTGACCGCTACAGCACTAAGCACCTGGGATCCTGACTTTGGGTCCATCTTACTCTCATTGGAAAGACCCCTTCTCTTTCATGACAGGTTTTCTATAGGATAAAAAGACAACTATTCATTTCAGATATCTTGCATTGGTATGAATTTTGGTATAATAATACAAATTCTAAGTCAGTTTTGTTACTATATGTATATATATACATATATATGTATATATATATATATATATATATATATATATATATTACTCTTGTTTAAAGAACCTTGTTTAAATTTGTATAGTGATACAAATTTAAGGTCATTTTTGTTGTAACACACTGTACATATGTTTTTATTCTTTTCTAAAGAGTTTTGGTAGATTGATACAAATTTCAGGTTGTTTTTGTTACCACATATTGTATATGTGTTTCTCTTCTTGTTTAAGGTACTGTACCTATGCAGTTTATTTTAAAATGCAAGGTAAAGTTCTTTGTTGAAAGCTATTGTTATAAACTATTTAGTATAATCAAGAAACATAGGTTAAGGTTAGTCGTTTATAACAACCAAATTTGTAGATATGTTAGGCATGTTTTTTAGATCATATAGAGATATATTTTAGATAGATAGATAGATAGATAGATAGATAGATAGATAGATAGATAGAGGGTCTTCAAGCCCTTTCAAAGACCTACAGAATATGGCATTTAAACTGCTTTGTTAACTTTGGGCTCTTCATGACAATGAGTCAAATCTGCTCCAGGCAGTACCAATTTACTTCAGAGAAAATGACGGGCATCAAAGAAACTCTGTAGGAGCTTGCTTTCATTGTGGCAAGGTTAGCCATTTGAGGGAAAAAACTGCTTTTACCTTGACTGCTTGACAGAATACTGTACAAACTAGACATGCAGGACCCACAGGAAAGTGACTGCTGAACTTTGCCAAACCAAGGTAGGATGGTCCTTCAGGATTCCTGCTTCACATAAGAATCTGCCAGACCTTCTGTAGGGCACAGAGGAAAGCAACTGATGAACTTTGCCAATACAAGGTAGGACAGTTCATCAACTTTCCTGCTTTATAGAAGTGTCTGTCAGATACTTAGGCCTGTAGGCTGAAGATGGGTGCCCCAGTGAGGTAGAGGAACTTTGGATGACTGTCTAGGCAGTTAAATGTCTTTGTCATGTGTAACATTGTTGGAAGCTGTTTACCTAAATAATACTATATACCTTCTGGTGCCTTCAATGGAGTTGAAGACTAGATAGTTTTAGTTGCAATTTTCTTTAATTATGAAAGAAAGCAAGTTAGGTATAAAAGTTTGGATACACTAAAATAAGATAATGTAGTATTTCCTCTGAATTTGTTAAATGCAAATGAACTAGACATTGCTAATGAAATTATTGCCTGTATATGTAAATATACAAATATATTTGTGTATACTTATTGTACTTACTGTGTATAATTTTCCTATGCTAATTAAAACCTTTCATTTTTATTTAGACAAAAGAGGGGAAATGTTGTTGAAATTATTTTAAGGTTTGTTACTTTTGTTTATGCTGAATTTGCCTAATTCTGTAAAGCTGTGATTATTTGTCTTTTTAAAACACCTGATGGTCCTAATAAAGAGCTATATGGCCAATAACAAGGCAGGAGCAAAGGTAGGTGGGTCTGCCAGGCAGAGAATATAAATAGAAGGAGAAGAGAGGGAGCAGGAAAAGAGAAGTAGAGGAGGACACCAGGAGTCAGCCACCCAGCTCCACAGCAAGACACAGAGAAAGAAGTAAGATACACAGAAGTAAGAAAGATAAAAATCCCAGAGGCAAACGGTAGTTGGGATAATTTAAATTAAGAAAAGTTGGCTACAAACAAGCCAAGCTAAGGCTGGGCATTCCTAACTAAGAGTAAGTGTCTGTGTGTGATTGATTTATTTGGGAGCTGGGTGGCAGGTCCCCAAAGAAAGAAAAGAGCAAAAACATCCACAAAAGTTCTCTGTGGATCTATGATGTACTGGGTCCTGCTCCCTCCCCTATTATCCATGACCTGGCACAATCATAAGTTGGGAAAAAATTGTGGATGAATGAATACAGAAAAAAGTAATTTTAAACTGGATTTCCCTGCCTTACTGATGCCGGCTTTGCTTTAACCTCCTGCCCCTGTGATATAAAAGACTGTTCAGTAAAGATAATTCATGTTGTGGTTATCAATCCCATTTCTAACTCCACACCATTGATTCACTCTGGTTTTAAGAACCTTGCCTACCCTCCCTTGACTTTTATTTCTTCATCTGAAATATACATCGCTTCTGTCTCAGTCTCCTGAAGTTATTGTGAAGCTCAAACAGCACAGAAATTCTCAATACTCCTTAACTTCAGTGACCACCAAATAGATGTTAGGATTAATATTAGGACTTCCTAAGGGAGTCAGCTGCAACGTTTTGTCTCCTAGGAATGTCAGAAACTACACCAATAAAATCACACCACGTTACTGCCTAACCGTGAGCTGAACAGGGATAGTAGACTTGCTAATGTGGACATGGACAAGGAGGAGGGTGACTCACCAGGCCTCAAACCTAGACAAAAACTATGGGCAATTGAGGAACAATAAGAGCAGGACAGTTTCCTAGGGGAGAACACACCAGTTGATTATCTAATACCAAATGGTCAGCCCGGAAAACATGGACACAAGTAACATTATACAAACTGAGCAGGTTGTATTTAAGGATATATACACACACACGTATGGATGTATATATTCCTAAATACATCCATGTGTAAATAAATAATAAAATAACAAACAATAAACAAATAAATAATAAAAATAGAGTTTATGAATTTGAAACAGTACAAGGAAGGGTATCTTGGAGAGTTCAGAGGGAGGCAAGAAAAAGGAAAAATAATTCAATTATATTATAATCTCAATAAAATTAAATATTTTTTTAAATTAAAAGGTGCAATTCTTTGATAGGTATAACACTGGGCTTGGTTAATTTGGGCATGCAATGCTATTTGTTTCCAAGATTTTTAATAATAAGATTAATCAAACTAAAAACAAAGATTAGAATCCCTGATGATAGGATTGTGTTTACAGTCCTTAAATCCATATTTAAACGTAAAAGACTCAAGCATAGATGGTCTGCTCCAAGCTGCTGCCATGGAAACATGACTAAACACCTGAAATGTTAAGTGCCTCTTCAACCAGATGTTGGCTGTACTATCCCGTCTGGGAATCCACAAGCAGGGGCTATCTCTAAAATAAGACTTCAGCTTCTTTTGTCAAGACAAAATCTGATTAGGGAAAAGCAAAACACAGCATTTAAAATCGCTGGTCCTCTGGCATCCAGAAGACAGGTGATGAATTTGATTTAAAATCTCGATTCAGGTGAAATAATCACAGGATCTAGAAAGTGGTCCCCGCCCCCCTTGGCATGTTTATCAACAGAAACCAGCTCCCAAAATACCCAGTTCTGTAGACTTGACTGTCACAGCTGCAGAGCCTTGGGTGGAGAGGCAGAGTGTGGGTGACAGGCCACCCTCCACCCCGCAACTCACGGCTGTACCATCTTGAACAAATGACCTGCTCTCTGTGCCTTAATCTTTTTCATTGTGACACACAATAGCGATCACACTCATCTCACACGGGCTTCATGGGAGGAACAAGAGAGTTAATGCTTGTTAAAAGCTTGGAAGAGTGCCTTGTTCCAAGTGTTAAGTGAAGTAATTGGAGGCTAACTCAAAAAAACAAGAGAAGATGTTAGGTTGTAACCTCAGGGTCTCTGGGATCATTCTGCCTTTTTTTTGTTGTTGTTGTTGTTGTTACTAATTTTTATTTCAGTATTGGTTCAGAAGGGTGGGAAGGAGGCACAAAGAAAATCCTTTTGGCTCTGCCTGTGCCATTGGCAGTTGCTAGGGTGGGGGGAGAAATCAATGAGAAGCTGATAAACAATTTGCAGTCCTCACTGGAAACTCCCTAAAATTGATCCCACTAAGATCCTTGACTTTTTAGTCTTCTATAAAACACATAAAAATAAACATAGCTTCTCTTTAAGGTAGTAGGAACTGAAGTTTCGTTATTTTCAGTAATAATGCTTTTTAATGTTACATA
Organism: Microtus oregoni; assembly: GCF_018167655.1. Classification (NCBI taxonomy): domain Eukaryota; kingdom Metazoa; phylum Chordata; class Mammalia; order Rodentia; family Cricetidae; genus Microtus; species Microtus oregoni. Next base: position 14,095,277 of record NW_024543086.1, read on the forward strand.
AGAGCCTCTTAAACATAAAATATAATAGCGGCGTTCACTATAATAACCAGAAACACCATAGAATGAAGTGGTACCTGAAGACCTCAAAATGTATCTAACCACCTTATCCGCCTTCTAGGTAGGCCCAGCCCCGCTGTGCTGTGGAGTCGGGAGCACCTGACTGGAACTCAATGACATGGGTGATGTGTGTTGTTCTATGCCAACTGCCATCCATAACCAGGTGACTCCACTGACTGTGAATCTCGGTTTCTGAGTGCTGCATAGTAGCACTCTATCTGAAAGCCAGGACACTTCTCTGGATGGGAGGATTAAAACTAATCATAGCAGAAGGAAGTAGACTATGACACTTTCATACATCCTTAGCGAAATTAGTGACACAATGGTTCTGGACGAGGGTCGTCCTTAGACAGACATTACATACCCACGAGGAAGTTACACTATCAAAAGACAAAATACAGTGTCTTGTGATACCTCAGGATCTAATGTTCAAATAACGACAGTGCAAGAATGAAAGGGTGTGAAACACACCCTCACAGAGATACACTGAGCAAAACTGAGAACCCACAATACAAGAAGTATCTTCAGTTAAAACTGACAGTGATAGAGGAGCAATCTATAGATTACAGGGCTCCATTTGTCTGTCTGTCTGTCTGTCTATCTGTCTATCTATCTATCTACCTACCTACCTACCTACCTATCTACCTACCTACCTGTCTGGCTATGCCATTTAGAATGTATGAATCTTTTTTAATTCCAACTGAAATGATCTGGTGAGTAGGTGTGTGAGTGTGTGTATGTGTTCATAGATAAGAAAAAGTTAAACCAATTGGATATTTGGTATTAAAGAAATATGTTAAAATTTAGAGATGAAGATGATATTTATTTGGGTTACTTTATTTGAGCTGAAATCAACTTCACTAGCAAAAATTGAGTGATTTAAAGGCAAATAAATTGACAGTATTCAGTACATTCAAGATGTTGTTCATTTGTTTCCATCTAGTTCCCGAATGTTTATTTATTGTAAAATATAACTCCATTCCAATAAGCAGTTGGTTCCCACTTCCCCTGACACCACCCCAATATATCGTTCTCTACGGCTGCCCTATTCTGGACATCTCATATAAATGGATAATATAAATTTCCTTACTGTCTTATACCTTTTACTTAGCACATTTTTTAGTTTTGTTCATTGTATACCGTGAATCAGTTATTGTCTTTTATGACTGAATGGTAGTCCATCATGCAGTTATAATTTATCTGTTCATTTTCTAATAGACCTTTTCTCCATTCTCATATTTTAGGTATTGTGTAGCATGTTGTTATAACAGGTGTCTACACAGACCTGTTTGAGCACCTGTTTCTAATTGTTTTGGATACATTCCTACAAGGGCGTTTCTAGATCGTTCTATGTTTAACTTGCTGAGGCTCCACCAAACTTTTCTTCACAGAAGCTGTGCATTCCCGTAAGCAGTGGACAAGGATTCCCATACCTTGTCATCTCCCGCCGTATTGTTCAGGGTGTTAGCATGACCATCCTATTGTGTTTAAAGCAGTTGAACTTGCATTGCCCTGATGACGACTGGTGTCAAATCTATGCTCTACTCGGTCATTTCTATTTCCTCCTGGATAAATATCTATCCAAGACTTTTAAAATTAGTTGTTTCTTTTTATTGTTGTGTTATAAGAACTCTTTATTTATTATGCACACTAGACCCATGTTAAGTATAGAAATTGCAAACAGCCTCTCTTATTCTAGAATTTGCCCTCTTAACATCCTTAATGATGCTGTTTGCTATATACAGGTCTTTATGCATGGGCTTAATGGTATTTGCTGCTTCCTGGTGCTTTGGTACAATATCTAATAATTTATTGCCTCACTGAAGGTCTTGGAATTTTCTTCTGTGTCTTTTCTAAGAGCTACAAACTGTTCTCTCCTACATATGAGCTCTGGTCCAGCACGAATTTGTGTGTGGTAGGAGGTAAAGCTTTGCTGTTTCACACACAGGCTGTTTCATGGTAAGAGTCCTCATCTAGAGAAACACAAAATGCCTTCAGCTGTTTCATGGTAAGAGTCCTCATCTGCAGAAACACAGAATGCTTTCAGCTGAATGGAAATGTTTGCTCAAGAAAATCACTTTGGAAGACAAGTTACAGGTAAAATAAGATTGCTCAGGAATCTGTCGTCGCTGAAGTTAGATAATGAATTCATGGGATTCATAATGCCAGTCTGTCTACCTCTATAAATATTCCTAAAAAATTGTCCATGCTGAAGTGAGGGCATCATTTATTAGAGAGGACCTAGAAATGTGTCTGGTGAAAATGCTTGTCTGAAATTCTTCTCCAAGGAACCTTGATGAGGGAACGAGGACTGGTCCAAATGAAATGGATTGCTCATAGGCAGAAGTTGATTGAGACTGTGTGATGACAGAGGAGGGGTCATTCTTCCAATCTTCCTACTTCTTTGTATATTTGGAAACAAATCACAGTTTCTAAAATGTAATGTGTAATTTATTGCCTAACAGCAAGAACCTTTCCAAATGGAGACAAGAGGAGCCGGGCAGTAGGGCAGTATCCGTAGCTGGTATTGATTGTTCTCAAGAGCCAGTAAAAGTCAGGTTTCCTGGCAGAGTGGCAAAGTTCAGAACATCTCCCATGGGTGTGTACATAACATTTGGTTGAGGCTTGACTACTGAGCGTTACTGATCAGTAATCTTGATAACTTGATTTTACTCAAGCAGATGGGAGAAGAAAGGGTGGCCTACATAGAGGACCTTAGAAGGACAAAAAGTTAGAACAGTTTACAGGAATCTAATATAGATTCCAGAAGATTGGACCATGGGATATGAGGGATGAACTCGCAAATTCCTCTAACTCCAGTTTCAGGGGATTTGATGCTTTCTGCCCCCTTCAGGTATTTGTAAGAGTGTGATGCACATAAACTCATGCAGCCAAACACACACACACACACACACACACACACACGACCATGCACACACACACACACACACACACACACACACTTCTTAAAAGTCTAAATTCTTGAATTTTTTATTGACAACTGAGGTGGTGCGGCAATATTTCCCACACAGTGGCTGCCCACTGCTGATGGTGGCTGCTCCCCTAGACAGACCACACTGTTCTAGTTCATGTGCTATTCCCTGACTCTGTCCTCTGCACGTAAGAGTAAAGTCAAGGCCGTGTAACTTATCACCATAATTTAAGCAAAAAAAAAAGTTTTCCTCTTTTATAATAAAATAGTATTTTTCTGCAACTCATCTTGTCCCTACTAAAAGGGAAAACAATGGAATATATGCACAGAAGTTTAAGCATCTCAATAAAAAAATTATGAAGCTGTGTTCCTTTCTTTCAGGGAAGACAACTTTGGTTTGATCTGTTTGACAGGTAGGGTAACTGTGGGTAAAAATGCCACTTCAGACACAAAGAAATAACAACAATGATGCCCTCCTTCTAAAGATCTTCCATGCATAGAATTCCATGTACAGAATTCTGTGTATAGAATGCTCTTTCTGATGCTTCTTGGGTATTCCAGAATGTGCTCCTTCCAAAGATCTTCCATCCCCTTCTAACCAGGAAGCTAACTGATTGAGAACTACACTGTTCTGTTGCTAGGCCAAAGGTTATGACTCAAGGCAGTCAGACCTCAGAGTCACAAACTACCCGAACACACAATGGCTATAAAGTCATGACTGAAAACTACAAGATTTCTTCCAGGGTTGTAGAAGAAATCGCTCTCCCTACACACTCCCACTCCTTCCCCAGCCTGGAAGACACTGGATAGATCTGCCTTGAATCAGAATTTGCAGCCCTTTCCTGAGCTTCAAAGGGTTCTGAGTATGGGAGACGTCAAAACACAGAAGAGGGATCAGAAGCCCTGAGAAGCAGCCTGGGAGCTAGGAGACTGTGTGGTGCAAGTTCCCACCCCTTAGAAGCCCTCTCTGGCCCTCCCCCAGGCGGCTCTTCCGTTTGACTACAACACAGTATGTCCTGAGCTGTGCCACCAGCTCCCTGATTACTTCACCGAAGGCTGTGACGCCGTCTCATTGCTGATCCAGCATGACACCTTGTACACAGTAGGCATCAAAGCAGTCTTTGTTCAAACAATTAATACACCAAGTTGTCATCAGATTCCCTTGGAGTATTCCTTGGGGGGGCACCAAAAATATAATATCCAAAGTCTTTAACTTGTTGTTAGGCACTGGGGGTCAGGGCCTGAGCAGGTGAGAGAACACCAGGCCATGGCTCTAAGGAAGTCACAGCTCTTGGGTACCCATGTCCCCTCACTATCCGAGAGTGGGGTCTTTCTTGTGCTCTGAGCCCTATGATCCTCTCTTGTTTCATCTCATCTCTGCTCAGCAAAACAGCTTTCTCTTTAGAACCCTGGGTTCCAGATGTGGATATCTTGAACCATCTCTGGAAAACACCGTTCCACAAAGTGTTTTCCTCTTAATCCTGTTTAAGATACCACCTTGAGTCTTTCCCACCTTCCTCCCCCAACCCCCGGGTCTGCCTCTTCCTCTTCCACAGGTTTATGTTCTCTGTGCTCATCTGTGAAGCCAGCACTGGCCCATCCCATCCTTCTGTGTCAAGTTCTTAAGACCAGGACCAACACCTCACATCTGACCAAATAAACATGATACTTTTTTTATGTGATATCGCAATAAGGTATTATTGCTTTTAGGACTTTATGTTCTCATTTAGAGCATTAGCAAAGACAGGCATGCAGACATGTCACACAGTAGAGCCTGAGAGCTATGGTAAGGATAACGGCAGCCCGAAGAGCTCCAGCAAACACCCAAAGTGGAGTAGGAGGCCAGGAAAGGCTTCTGAAGAAGTGGGGACTTAGCGAGCAGAGCAAGATGAGCAGATATTGCACATTTCTGGATCTGATAAGCGGGTCTTTCTTCAAGTTTCTCAGAATCATGAGAACTGGACTGAGGCTGAGCTTTGTGGCAACTCAGGAACCATTCTTCTCTGAAGATGTCACCTGATGAAAAGGCTGAAAAACAGCAGAAGCTCACTTCGCCCAGGTCAAAATGGAAACAAAGGGACCAACAAATCAAAACTGAACAGAGAAGCACACCTCCTTTAAACCTCTACATCTTTTGTCTTCATTTATTTACTCGTTTATTTTTGTGTGTACATTTGCCACAGTTAACGGGTGGAGGTTGGAGGACAAGTGGAGTTGGTTCTCTCCTTCCACCGTGTGGGTCCTGAGAATCAAACTCAGATCCTCAGTACCTTTACCCGCTGAGCCATCTCGCCAGGCTAAGCGCGCCCTTCTGCCCAGAGGAATTAGAATCAGACCTTCCTCAAAGGGCTCCAGTACCGCTCCTTCTCCTCCTTCCCTCCTGGTGGCAGAGCACTCATTAGAGAGAGGCCCTTTCAGCTCTTAGGGTCTAGTGTAGCTTGCCTTCTCTTTCTTAACAATAAATGGTCCAGCGAAAGAGAGGAGGGGAGGGTGAGAAAGGTAGCTGAGCTGCAGAGCTCTTGCCAAGCGTGTGCAAAGCTAAATAAATAGGACGAAGAAAAGAGAAGAGGGAGGAAGGCAACACATAGCCAAACACAAAAGGAGCCTGCTATTCAGAGTTCTGTGGGTCTGCTATTGGTTCAGAGGGCCAATATGTTTCTGCGCAGAACCTCAAAATTTCTGCCTTAAAGAAGCTTGCTGCTGTTCATCAAATTTCCAAACTCCAGACAGCTCTCAGCTGCCGGGAGTCCTGTTGGCTCTTTATTAAGGAAACAGCGCCCCCTGCTGTTACTAAAGACCACATCCAAACCGTGTAGGAGTGAACTTGAGCGGCTGGCCTCTGCTTTCTCTGTGCTTCAAAAAAAATTGGGGACCACTCCGTACAGGCATTTTGTTTCATTTTTAATTATCCTGGTGTTGAGAATTTTAGCTATCGTAAGAGGAACTGTTTATCATAACGATAACTAATGCCAACAATTATAATAATTATCAAACATTATAAGCCAAGTATTAGATTGGATTGTTTTTATATTATTTAATTCAGAAATCTTACAGTAAAACTTATTATACCTATATTGTGGGTTGGAAACTGAAAGCTGGTCACTTGGTATAATTCTTCAGGCAGAGTCCACATGGTTTTTATGACAAATGGTCTCTCACTGGCCCAGTGCCCCCTTGGTGGAGTAGTCTGGCTAGCCAGTGAGCCCCGGGGATCTCCTGCCTCCCTCCCCAGAGCTGGGATTACATGCATGAACTACTCTATTTTAACATGGGTTCTGGGGGGTTGAACTTGGGATCCTATGTTTGCATGGTAAGGACTTTACAGACTGAGCCCTCTCTTAGCTGTACCCAGTGTTTTTAACTGGATTACTTCAGTCCCCCCAGGAAATTAGTGAAATGGGAATCTATACAGCACGTGGAAAACAGCTTCTGAGAATTCTCCCTGATGGCAAAGCCATCCTTTTTTAAAGAACAGATATTTGATGAAACACTTAAAAAAAAAAAAAACCTTACATTAAAGCCCCAGAGAATGAAGATCGTGGAATATAAGTAACTTTGCCCAGGGGCAACCATAATCCACTACAGCTAGAGTTTTACCATTCTCTGCTCATCCCATCCCCAAAAGTCTGTTTCCTAAGCATCCACACTGAGCTAGGCTTTTTTGTTGCAAACCAGTAGACTGTTGAGAAGCAAGCCAGCATGATGAAACCTGCCTTCACAGAGCTTGGGGGCGTGTGTGTGTGTGTGTGTGTGTGTGTGTGTGTGTGTAGAAGTCAGAGGGTCCTGTGTTTAGCATAGACACCATGGAGGAATACTGCATACTGGTGGCTCCCCATGGTATGCTCAGTTTGCTTTTGTATTTAAGCCGAGATTGTCTGCTCAGGATTGGCACCCCTCACAGTGGGCTGGTTTCCCCTACATCAATCACTGAAGAAAATACTCTATAGACAGGGTATGGTGGAGACCCTTTTTCAGTTGAAGGTCCCTTTTCCCAAGTTGACAAAAAAAAAAAAATACGCAAACAAAATAAAACAAAGAAACAATCAAAACTCCAGCGGCATACCGGGATAGCTAACAAAGGTTGCTTAGAAGCAAAAGTGTGCGAGGAGTTGGGAAACACAACAAAGCGCCCAGAAGACCTTCTAGCTGGGATCAAGGGCTGGGAAGGGAGTTTCCTCCATCTATGTTGTAGTTCTCAAAGCACCTTGAGAACATGCGTGAGAGCGTGTTTGGAAGGCCTGGCTGAGGAAGTAACTCTCTGCACTGTCCTAGAAGGCTGGAGAGCAGAGAGATGGAGACAGGGTAGACGCCACCCAGGAGGAGCAGCATGTGTGAAGAAACGGTCAAGGGGAGGAAAAGTCGGGAGCAAAGGACATATGGGTTGGGAGGCGAGTCAATCCAAGAAAGGTTAAGGGTTTGAAACTTAAGACTTGGAGGTGTTGCGGGAGGTCCTTCCGCTCCTCCAGCCAATAGCCGCTGAGATACCAGCCCATTGGGGCGTGGTTTCTCTCCCTTTAAAAAAGCGGCCACTTCCCTTCTCGCTCTCTCTTACTTCCTGCTCAGCTTCTGGCGACTAGACTCCCTTCCTAATTGCACAGAGGGCTGTTGTCTGGGACGATGATCTGTAAGTTTTTTTCCCCTTTAAATAAATAACCATTCTATTAATCATACTTCTAAACTGGTGTGGGATTGTTGTGACTTACGCCTTCTCCTTCATGGAGCCGTGTTTCTCTAGTGGCCGTGGGAGGTGAGAGTTCTGCTTTGATTCTCTGTCCATCTCAAACAACCGCTTCTGCACAACGTTGTTAGCTTTCTGTCTCCTTGGTGTGCTGGAGTTTTGTGGGTTTCTAGTTTGTTTATTTGTCAACTTGGGAAAAGGGAACTTCAATGGAAAAGGGGCCTCCACCATATTGGCCTGTCTGTAGGGTATTTTCTTGATTAATGTGGGAGAATCCAGCCCACTGTGAGTGGTGCTAACCCTAGGCAGAGAGTCTTGGGTTATGTTTGAAAGCAGACTGAGTCGGCCATGGAGAGCTGACCACTATGCTGTATTCTACCATGATCTCTGCGTCAACTCCTGCCTCCAGGTTTCTGCTTGGTCTTCCTTTAATGAACTGTGGCCCAAGAAACATAAGCCTAATTAACCCTTTTAGCTCCCAGGTTGCTTAGGGTGTTTAGCACAGTAACAGAAAGCAGACTAAGACACCTGGGCTCCACATCCACAGACTCAACCAACCATGGATTAAAAGCACTCAGAAAAACAACCAGTGTCTGCCCTGAGCATACAGACTTTTCCTTGGACATACTTCTCTAAATAATACAATCCATCAACTATTCATATAGCATTTATATATTACAGTTTTTGCATTATATATTACAGTTCATTAAAGATAAAGGAAAATGTGGCATATGTATGTGTATTGTATAGGTTATTTATATATCACCCATACAAATTCCACAGCATTCTGTTATATGAGACTTCAGCATCTGCAGCCTTCAGTGTCTGTGGGAGTCCAGGAGCCAATCCCTTGTGGACATCGAGGAACGGCAGTGCAATAAAAATGAATTAGTAGGAAAATAAAATGAAAAATGTGAGACATAAAACACAGGTTTATGGTTACCAGACTCAGTAGCCATAAAATTACTTAGTCAAAAGGCTCTATTACATGTCTCTCACTGGGGAGACAATCTGCAAACAGACTATACTAGAAGCACTGATTTAATGCCCCACAGTGAGCACCCATGTCTGGAAGTATGTGAGACATTTAGCAAGAGGACAAGGAAAAAAGATGAGGTAAGCAGGGTACCCAGGGCAAAGGCAGAGCCACGTGACACAGACTGGGATGCGTGTCTGAACAATGGCAGGTGGGTGGCTAGGCGCACTAGAGAGAGGAGAGGTAGCGAGACTGGCACCCGGGCTCAGGGCTCAGAGAACTTTATCTTGCATGGTGAATGAAAGACCCTACAGACCCCCTCCTCAAAACCCGCAGCTAGCATGCTCCCGGGGGAACGTCCTGTTTGCTTTAAAAAAATTCTCCAGATCAGCAGCCAGCCTGCTCCCGTAAGAACATCCCATGTGCCTGAGAGAGCAGGAGATAGAGATAGGAAGACTGCAAGGCAAGATGTCAATAAGATAAGATGTCAACAAAGCAGGTTAGCTATAAGATAGGAACAGGATGATTGTTGCCAGGCATCCATGTTGAGAGAGGAAACCATTCATGCCCCCCTGCCGCATTCCGATAACCACGCTTTTGCTTCTGTAAACTTGCTTTTTGCTCTTCCCTATAAAAAGCCCGTCCTCCAGTTGGCAGGTGCGCAAATCTTCCGAGAGATCTTGCTGCCCACAGGTATCTGTGTCTACTCAATAAACCTCTTGCGATTTGCATCCGTGCGGTCTGGGCCTGTTCCTTGGCATTGGGGAGGTCTCCTCCCGAAAAGAGGTCCTCGTCGAGGGTCTTTCAGTGAAGAATTGAGCAATGAAAATTGCACTGAGCAGTCCTAAATCTCAAAAAAAAAAAAAAATCAGGATCCTTGCTCCTTTATGAGTGCTGTAAGAGCTGCTCCACCTGCACACATAGCCCATCTGATGCCAACTTAAGCCCAGCTACTGCCGAAAGAAAGGGGAGCGAGGAAGGAGGGAGGGGAAATAAAGGAGGGAGAACAAAATTAGTCAAGGCTGTTTCTGATCACAGCTTGATCGACGAGCTAGACAGATTTAAGGTGACACAGCCTAAGAATATGCAAATTTCTTTTAAAACTTGCTACAAATTGAAAAACTTCCCATGGCAAATAAATAAATAAGCCGCAAAGCCCAGGGATATAGTAAAAACCGGTTAAGAAAAGCTTTGGTATGCCACGAATCCATAAGCTATGGAGATCACGGGCTGCCTTTAGAATCACTGCTATTAATATCTGTTAGCTGTTAACAGTCATTGAAACGGTTGCCCACCACCACCACACAAGGCACCCTTTGCCATGGAGACAAAAGGTATCCATGCTGTAAAGACATCCGGTGTTTCTGTAACTTTGGAGCCTCCTCCCCCTGCACCAGCTGTGAGTCCTGTACCGGTTTCCTCTGACCTGCCATGTGATGCTCATCATCCCAACATAAACAGTTCATCCTTCCAGGAAGCTACTATCTCAGTAAAAGGGTTCTCTCGTGGTTCTAGACAACTTTTCGTCAAATATTCTGCATATCTGAATATTCACTAATCAAGTTTGTGTTCTCTGTGAGGCTTCTGATGGACAGCAGGGGAAAGAATGGCTTGGGGGTCATCTAAGTACTTGAACCAAAGGTCACCATCCGTAACTACATCAGCAAGCTGAGCTCAAGAGCACAGTGTCGAAGACAGTGACCGCTGAACCCAGTCGCTGGCACTGCAACACCATCCACTCATCCCAAGTGCATCAGGAACTCCCCGAGGCTGAAAATAAAACCCACAGTACAACAGAAAGAGCTTCAACTTCCAAGCCCTGGACCCACATGATTGTCACACTATAGTCACATACGAGCAACCCAAGGCTTTCGGGACACTCAGCTTCACCCAACTAAGCCAATGGCTGCTGGGTTTTCCAGCACGTTTTTGTGACCATGAACCTGCACTTTAGTTTGCATGACTCCTGTTCAGCTTTGCCACAGCGTTGGTGAGGTGGGAGATCTCAGGCTGGGGCTGGGGGAGAAGGGTTGGAAGAGCAGCAAGGACCAGGTTAAATTACACGGGAACTCTGTGAAACCTTTAATGTGTTCTCCTAAGCTGGACCACCAAAGGAGGAGAACCCCACGCCCACCAAGCCTGTAAACGTTAGACTACTGCCAAAAATGCACTTGCCACCAGGCACGATGACCAATGTTCTCTCCCCAGGCCCTTTAGGTGAAAGGAGAGAACCAGCTCCTACAGGCTGTCCTCTGACATCCACACGTATGCCTACACATGTGTACCCATACACACATACACACATAAATAAATATAAAATATTAAAACAAATCCAATAGCTGTTGGATTGCTTCAAAGAAGCCAGCAGAGCTGACTGGTGGGAAATCTGACTTATCCTCTCAACACTCACTACCATTTATCCTCCTTAAGGAACACTCACTGCTGTTCCACGAGGTCTTCATCCAGACTAATCTTCAGCCGAACCCTAGGAAGTAGGTCTGGGTTCCTATTTTGCAGAGAAAAGCACTGAGGCTCAGAATAATTACATACGTCTCCCCAACTTTCAGATCTGTTAAGAGAAGTCCTAATTGGCACTGAAGTTCACTGGCATTCAGAGCCTGAACGCTCAGGACCGTTGTCCTTTCTCAAGCAGATGAATGGAAGAGTTGATGTTTAAGCCAATAAAGCGGAGATACAAGTGTCCTTGAGAGCACCCAGGGACTCTAGCACTGGTGATGTTTGAGGTGCCGGACCCTGAAATGTGCTTGGTCCACCGTCAGGCTCTAAATAAATGACAGACAAGGCACCTCCATAATTCCCTTTGTCAAATCATCTGGGAGGACGATGATGGGCTTATCAGGCAAGCGCTCAGTTCGCAAAGGAACAGCCACTGGAGCTGGGTGGGCTCGGGCCCCCACAGCTATCCGGCCCACAGACAAGGCCTCTTCAAATGAATGGGATTCCTGTAGGAAACTGCGTTTCTGACAGTCAGCCACAGGGGGACCGTCAAGGACAAACCCAAGAAAGGAAGAAGCAACCTAGGTTAGAAGGAGACCTGGGATACAACTTTTGCTTCCATTCTGAAACGGAAGCCTTTGAATAATCCCAGTGAAGAAGGTATTCATGTTCCCCTCTGTAACAAGTCAGCGCTCTGTAGGGCTCACAGCTAACAGTTACAGCCAGACTGTGAAAATGGATGTCCTGGCTGCAGAGGAAATGTTTTGTAATGCGGCAGGAAAACCCATTCCTCTCCCGGCTCATTCTAGAGCACGGAGACGAATACATAAAAAATGAACCAATCTCAGTTGAGGCGTCAACTGTGGAGGAAGTAAGAGCAAAAATGAGTCATAGAGGAAGTGGGTAGTCAATCCATTGGTCTCGGCAGGAAAGAGTGGGCATATGCAAACTGGCTAATTTAGCAGTGGCGGCTTAACACAGACTGGGCAAATTTGATAGAGTAATGAGGGTATATCTCTCGCTAAAACCTAGAAGGTAGAGGGGAAGGAAATAGAGCCTAGAACAAGAGGTAATCAGCAAGCTCTGAATGATGGGGAAAGGCAAGCTCTGGATGATGGGGCAAAGACCTCTAGAAGACATGCAGCCCTCCAGGGCGACCCAGCAGCGAAGGAACAAGAGTAATAAACACAACTAAATATCCATGCATCTCTTATTTCTTTTATTGCTCTGAAAAAATAGGAGACAAAGCAACTTAAGGATTGGACAGGCTCACAGTCCAAGGATACAACCCATTATGTGGGGACATAATCTTGGGGCAGCTGGCCACATTGTATCCCCATTATGAAACGGAGTGAAGGAAAGCATGCAGCTGCTCGGGCCCCTTTCTCCTTTTTATTCAGTCGGACACCAGAGCCTGCGGAACGATGTTGCCCGCATTTAAAGTGGGTCTTTTCCTAACCCAGTTAGCCTAGAAAAATCTCAGGGCTTTGTTTCTATGGTGATTCAAAATCCCATCAAGCTATCAATCAAGTCAAGCATGTCATACTTTCCCTGGGCCCACCCCTGTGATGTGAGGATCTCTCTGGCTGGGAGGCTTCTAGTTCAGGAAGACGAGGTTAGACTAGCCAATAGGAATGCTTGAGGCTGCAGTGCCGTCCTGCATTAAACACATAGTCTTCTAGTGCAGTGATTTTTCAGTCACTTTCGGGACTTGGCCTGAATAACAGGGGACTATCTGAAAATAAAGACATCTTAAAGATTCTGCTATGGTTTGAAAAGAAAATGTCATCCACAGGCTCATATTTTAAATGTCCGTTCCCCAGACAGCAGCGCCATCTGGGGAGGCTCTGGATGCTTCAGGAAGTAAGGCCTCATGGGAGAACGAAGTAGGTCACTGATGAGTAAGCCCATGTGGGCGTATCCCTGGGTTCCTTCCAGAGCTACTCTGTTTCCTGTTTGTTGTGAGTCCCACCCCTCATCCCCCCACCCCCACCCCCACATACACCTGTGGGCCACAATGGAATCTGCCCAAGCACTTGGGCTGTGCTGGCTGGTTTCTTGACAGAGCCAGCGTTTTTTGGAAAGGCGAGAACCTCAGCTGAGAAAAATGGCTCCATAAGATCGGACTGCAGGCAAGCCTTTGCGGAGCATTTTCTTAATTAGTGATTGATGGGGGAGGGCCCAGCTGATTGTGGGGGAGGGCCTCCCTGGGCTGGCGATCCTGGGTTCTAGGAGAGAGCAGGCTGAGCAAGTCCTGAGGAGCATTCCTCTGTGCCCTCTGCATCAGCTCCTGCCTCCAGGATCCTGCCCTGTTTGAGCTCCTGTCCTGACTTCTTCAGTGATGGACTACAATGAGGAAGTATAAGCCAAATAAACCTTTTCCTCTACATTCTTTGAGTACCAGTGGTTCATTGTGACAATAGAAACCCTAAGACATGGGCCAAACGACCATGGACCAAGTCTCAGAAAGGGTGAACTGAACCAAAACCAACACAGAAGATCCCTCTTCTTTATAAAGCTGGGAGATTCTCTCTACCCTGAAAACTGACCTTGACCAAGTCACTCAGTATTCCTTAGCTTATTTCCTCCCTTGCCAACATAAGAGCATTGGGCTTAATAATTTCTAGACATCTGGAAGTGCTGTGTAGCGACCCTAGAGGCTTGCCACTGTAAGCCCAAGCTCTCTGTTGACCAGTCACCTGGCAGTGGGTGCCTTACATCTGTGGAACTGAGCTCCGCCACCTGCTCGTGGGGGTAATGGTGCCTTCCAATTAAAAAGTCCTGGCGCTCTGTGTGCATAGTAGAGGGGCCAAGTAGAAGCACCATGCCTGTCTATTCCAGTCCCTCGGGGTAACTCAAGGAGCAAGCGGGTGGTTCTGAGACAGACAACAAGAGTTTGAAACCAACCGGCGCTGCCACCCTCTGCCTAGGGATCTTGGACAAATTGCTTAATCTCTCTAAGTCTCTTTTTCTCTTACATAAAATGTTGCATATGCCAAAACCAAGTGAAACCATAGGTATTAAGCATGCGGAACATCTTCCTACAGTAAGAATATCCCGCAACTGTGCACAACGTCCAGAGAGTTCTTCAGAATGCCATCAGATTTGCCTGTGTGCTTTTTGTCCAGCAGTTATCCGGCTTTAGTGACTGTGACACTTCCATGGCTTTTATCAGGACAGGATTGTCGCTCAGCCACTAACATCCTTTTGCCTTGCCCTGGGTTAGGACATCTAAGATGTGAGAGGAGACATCCTGAACAGCAAGAATTGCTAACCTCCACCCTGAGAACCTCAATATGTTGCCCTAACTGCTGTTAGAGCCCCTGACAGGACACAGAAGCAAGCCCAAGAAGCTCAAATGACCTGGACGGGAGCTGCTAATTTAAATGAACAGCTTTGGCAAAGGGAGCCTTCCCGGAGGTAGGAGGGAGATAATGGCCCCACTTGTTTGGAGGTTGGAGTCAGGATGGCTGTACATTGCCTCTAGGGCCAGGCATCACTATAGCAACGAATGACTTAGCAACAGCTCTGAACAGACTACTTCTTTGAAAGAGTTTACATAACAGAGATTACAGTTGAGTTCTCTCTGGAAGGGACAACAGGGCTTTTCTTGTCCTCTTAAACATTAAGGACATTTGAAGGACCCATCCTTTTTCCAAAGCTGTTCTAAAAGGGAGGCAGGGGGAGGGGGTGGCTAGAAGGCTGTGCATTGCAGTATTGACAGTTTCTTAAGAGACTGGAGGTGACTGTTAGTTTTCTTTGGGGGCACATGTGCTAATCGGAAACATTTTTACTTTTACTTTTATTTATAGTAGTGTTTCTGTTTCACTTCTGAGTTCTATATTTTATTCATTATGTTTCCCTGACATCAAATATAATTGTGAATTGAATATATTTAGAATTCTTCTTTTATTAGATTTTTGGCTAGTGCCTAATTATATATATTAACGGAGTGCCATATGATATTCTTGATACACATATGCACTGTATAATGTTTTAAACAGGTTAAATACACCTGTCTCTACAAATGTCATTTATTTATTTATGGTGAAAGGTTTCAGTTCTTTTCATTAAAAATTTTACCTTAAAAATAATACACTGACTAAAAGTATGCAAGCCTAGCAATGTGGAGAAGGTACTTGTGGCCCAGATGAGGACTGAGCCTGGCCTTGGTGAAGAAATGACTGCTATGGGCTTCTCAATACATAGCTTCCGGGCATCCGCTGGCATCAAGTAAAAGAAAACATCCCACAGTGACATGACAAGTTGAAAGACCCCCACTCACTAAGCAGCAGTAATGCCATTTTGCAAGGCTTAAACTTTGGAGCAACGCAAGTAATTAGAGCAGGGAAGTTCGACTTGAAAGCAAGGGCGAGAAGCCAGGCGAGATATCTGCGGTCAGCCGGTCAGCCACCTGGCCCCAAGCGATAAGGAACCCGCAGCTGGCCTGCTCTAATGAGAACATCCCGTTTGCTTAGGGAAACGGGGGATGCCTATAGTCAGCACATGTGCCCAACTTAGAATGTCAGTAATTCACTCCCCCTATGAAAGATCCCAGCTTATCTGCTGTAACGTCATTTCACAAAGCTTTTGACGAACGACTGTAAGTGCAGAGTAAGGTCAGGGTCCCTGGCTGCAAAACAGGATCTTTATATCCATAGATTAGGACAGGACATCAATTAACAGGATGTCTGTTCCCATACATCTGTGCTGGGAGAGGAAAAGCCACCTGTGCCCCTTGCCCCATTCCAACTGACCACTAACGATGCATTTGCTTCTGTAATCTGCTTCTGCTGCCCTCTTTCCTATAAAAAGACCTTCCCCCAGTCTGCAGGCGCGCTTGTCTTCCGAGAGACTAAGCCGCCCCAGGTACCTGTGTATTAAATAAAGCCTCTTGCTATTTGCATCCGAAGAGTGACTCGCTGTTCCTTGGGAGGGTCTCCTCAGCCTGAAAGACTGCCCAGCACTGGGGTCTTTCATTTGGAGGTCCCACCGAGATCGGGAGACCCCTGCCCAGGGATCACCGACCCACCACCGGGAGGTAAGCTGGCCAGCGATTGTTTTCCGTGAATGTCTGTGCTTCGGTGTTTCTGTGTTTGCGCTTGCGACTGACTCTGTACTAGTTGGCTGACTAGATCTGTATCGGGCGGACCGCGGAGGAGCCGACGGGCTCTCACTCCCGACCGCAGCCCTGGGAGACGTCTCAGAGGCATCTGGGGGCCGGATGTGGTGCCTGGCCCATCGGTAACTCTGTGAATCCTTACCGAATAGGATTGTTCGGGGCACCCCCACAGTCCTAAGGGTACGTGATTCTTCTGGGAGACGAGGAATCCGGATCCTCAGAGTCTCCGTCTGAAATTTTGCTTTCGGCATTATGCCGAAACCGCGCCAGCGCATCTGTATTGTCTGTGTATTTTTGTGCTTAATATGTTCTTTGTTTTGTATATCTGTTTGTACTCGAGTCTAAATCTGGTACCATGGGGCAGTAAATAACCATCTCTTGGACCCTAACTCTAGGAAAATCCAAAAGAAATGCAGACAGTCTGCCCTTCCTTTACTTCTCTAGGCTCTGCTGCTGAACTGCCCTGCTTGCTGTCGCGAGGGGGGAGGGAACAGGACTGTGATCTCCTGAGGCACAGCCTGGAGCCAGGCCTAGGCGGGGCAACTGGCTCCAGCTCTGAGCAAACCTCTCAGCAGGACGCAGGGCGGGGCATGGCAGCAACCCTGGCCCGAGTCAGAGAAGGGGGCAGCCGTGGCCCCCCTGAAATCCCTGTGCTGAAAATGACGTCCTCCCTTGCTGACCTGAAGTCCGCCAGCACCGCACGGGAGGACTGGGGGAGGAGGGCTGCCTTAGACAGTCCAAGGTGTTCCCTCCCCCTACAGCCAATGCAAAGGCCTTCCCAGCTGCTACTGGCAGTGTGAGGGCTAAGAGGAACTGAGTGGACCAATCCTGACCTCACAAGTTCCCTGGAGGGAATGCCTCCTGGGGCCTCTGGAATCCCATTCAGAGAAAAGCTGCTAGATTGCTGTGAGTATAGAGATGGGATGTGGGAAGCTTGTGCTATACAACTAGGAGCTCACTGTGGACAGAGCTGAGGCTGAAGCCAGGTCCTGGGAGGATCCCCAGTGGGGTTCCCTGTGGAGAAGGCTTGTTTTCCTTAGAAAATAAGGTGCTAGAGACTGAATGGCAGCCCCCCATCTGCAAATGCCATGTAAAACCTTGTACTAAAGATCTGTGGCCCTTGCCCAGGGGAAATAGCTGGTGCTAGCGCCAGGGTCACAGAACTAAGCCTGGGAACCTGCAGTAGGCTATTTCTCTGGGGTCGGATACCCTATTAAAAAGCAAAGGTCCCCTAAAGAACCTGGACCTTTCCATTTTGGCAGTAGGGCAAGAGATTGCAAGTAAATTTCCCTGTGGCTGTTGATAAATGATAAGTGTGGATTCAGGAGTAGTAGCTAATGGAATAAGCTGACATCAAAAGGGCCTACCAGCCCTAATAACATCTGTCTTCTGGGGATGCTCTATACCAGTCATCATGTGCTGCATCCAGGTAAAAGCCTCTGGTTTAAAAATCGGGAAAATTAAATTAAGTCACTTTAAAATAATATGCTTGTGATAAAAAAAAAAAAACTACTATGCAGTGTGTCTAGAAGAAAAGTAAATTCCCAGTTCTGTTTAGATGGATGCAGGACTACACTGTCTTCAAGAACTATTGCTGTAGAAGGCCTGGCACAGGGCCGGGGCCATATGAACAGCCCAGCTGAGCTTCTAAGCCAGCCCATGTTTAGATCTGAATTTAACACTTGTCTGCTCACAATGCTTGTGATAAGGTGGGGGCCCTGAGTTGCCCCACAAGACAAAGATCTGCTAAAGCCTCTCACCCCACTACAATGGCAAAGGGGGTGTTACTAAATGATGAGGTTGAGTTAAAATGGTCCTTTTGACTCTTTATAATGTTTATGGCTATTAAAAAAAAAAACATGGCGAAGATTCTCATTTATTATTAATATAAAAAAGGTGCATTTTGAGTTGTTTTCAGATTCTGTCAATGATAATATAAAGGATGTCGCTAAGTTTTTAAGGTAATATGTTATCTAATTTTGAAAGTCCACCATGCTAATGTTCAAAGTAGCTGTAAGCATAAATTGTCAAATGATATTTTTAATCTTGGTCAGTTTTACAAGAATAAGATAAAATCTCAAAATTATTTAATTTGCATTTCCCTGATGATTAAGGATGTTATATTTAAACAAATTTTAAATATCTTTCAGTCACTTCAAGTTCATTTGTTGAGAATTTACAGTTTTGGTCTGTGACGTAATTGTACTAATGAGGATTAAGTTCCTAAGTTCCTTATATGTCTCATGATACCTCCCCATTCTACAGGTTGATATTACTTTCTGTTGATTATATCCTTTGCTAAAATAAATTTTAAACTTTTTTCCTTCTATAAAAGGTTCAATATTGTTGGTTTTATGTTAAGGTCTTTAATTTGTTTGGATTTCAGTTTTGTGCATAGAGAAAAATATGGATCTATCTTCATTCTTCTAAAGGGAGAAACTGACAGTCAAAATGCTGGGCTCATGGCAAATCTCAGGCGGGGGCTGCAAGGCACCCCACTAATTCGGCCGAGATAAGAGAGGTTCTCCAGGGGCCAGTTAAAATCTGTGTTCCTTAAATGATTAATGAAAGTTTACAGGCATTTTACCCAACCTCTGAAGGTCAGCAGACAGCAGTAGCCACAAAAGAGAGAAAGAGAGAGAGAGAAAAAGAGAGAGAGAGAAAGAGAGAGAGAGAAAAAGAGAGAGAGAGAGAGAGAGAGAGAGAGAGAGAGAGAGAGAGAGAGGCGGGAAGCAAAAGAAAGATAGGACTCAGACAGATTAGGAGCCTGGGCAACAGAAGATCAAAGACAGATAAAGAGGGACACTGGAACTGAGTAAAGAATACAAACTGGACACCTTACGAACTATAAATTTGGGAAAAAGACAAATAAATGACTCGTTCCTCCCTGGTCACTTCTGAATGTATGACCAAAGAATTTTGTTGACCAAACGAGGGACTTTTGCTTTCGCTGCTGTTTTCAGTTCTGCAGGAGACACAGGCTGCTTGTCTGCCTCTGTCTCTACCACGCCCTCCTCACCAGGATGACCACCTCTCCCTGCCTTCACCGCTGAAGAAATCCTCACCTCCTAGCAACTGCCTTGATGCTGTGCTTGCTCTAAAGCCTGCATGAGCCCTGACTGCTCACTCTACAGTCTTGCTCCCCTCACCCATGTCAGACTGCGATACAGCAGTCACCATGCTACCACAGGTGCCCTCCTGTGCCAGACTACTGCTCCTGTGCTGGGCTGACGTCGATGGACTATGGATCCTACCAGCATCTGCCTAAAGGACAGGCGAATGGCAAAATGGCAGCCTAAGCTGTGCCAGGCAGAGCCGAAAATGAGGGTGAAGCTTGCCAGGGGTACAAGGCTGGCGGTCCGAGCTAAGCAGGTACGGAAGACCGAAGGTAAGCGGAAGGCGGGGGCAACATTGGTGGACAGGAAGCAAATGATCTGGGCCAGTAGCCTCCCTTCAGGGATGGTGGCCCGACCAGAACGCTGAACTTGTGGCTTTGATACAAGCTCTACAGATGGCAGAGGGAACGTCTATACTAACAGCAGGTATGCTTTTGCCCTCACCTATATATATATATATATAAAGCAATATACAGACAAAAAGGACTGTTGACATCTGCGGAAATTTTGAGCCTCCAGGAGGCCACGCATTTGCCAAAGAAGATAGCCATCATACATTGACCAAGATTGAGACACCCAATGTAATGGCTAAGAAGATCAAAAAAAAAAATCATCCTAAGGTTTGGGATGGCCAAGATAATCATGTCCCATAATAGGCCTGCCTTTGTTGCCCAGGCAAGTTAGGGTGTGGCCAAGACATTGGGGATCAATTGGAACTTAAGCTTACCAACCTCAAAGCTCAGGTCAGATAGATAGGATAAGTAAGATTCTAAAAAACAAATTGATATAATTGGCCCTGGAGACCAGCAAAAATGACTGGACAGATCTCCCTCCCTCCTGTCCTGTTCTGGGTTCAAAACACCCCGGCATCGTTGCCACTAGCTCTGTTGCCTGGCTAGTTAGCTGCTGCTCATGTATCTGCTGATAATGGTTGACCTTGATGATGGAATCCTGAGCTCAAGGCTTGCACAGGGCAGGCACATCTGCTGTAAGATGGGCTTACATCACCTTTAAGGCTCTTCTTTCCTAAAGTCAGAAACCCACAGGGCTCTGCTCATTTTTAATGTCTTTTGAAGCATAATATCAGACAGCAGAAGCAAAAGACAATTCTGTTCTGTTCCTCCTTTGTGTGTCTGGGACCTATTGACAGGAATTATTTAGTACAGTTTGAGACTTTTCCAGATCAGACCGTTTTGTGCAGATAACTGCAGAGAGAAGCAAACACACCTAAAGCCTCCTTACCTCTTGACAGGTTTTGTTTTTCTACAGGAAAATCTTGTTTTAATCTATGGGGTTATAAAATGATATGACTTTCAAAAGGTAAACAGATGTAATTTAATATATAATAAAATAGATATCAATGGGATGTTAAAACTTTTTGATGCTGTACTTACAAATGTGAAGCCTGGGTAAGGTCAGTCTCAAAAAGATATTTATGTCCTCATTGGCTGTCCTCTGGCTTTAGGGCTTTCTGTTTTGTTTTAAACATTTGTCATCCTGTATTGCATTTTCTCTCATTGTTTGTTAAAGTTCTCACAATGGACACAACCCTGTACATTTGGATAAAGCTGATGCTACGGGATGCAATGGAAACTCGTAAATGCCATGTGGTGCCAGCTGGACCGAAACTGACTTCTCCGGCACATTCTCTGGAGCTGAGGAACAACACTCCCGGTGTCTACAGCAAAAGAGATTTGTCTTCATAATACTAAACTTGCCTCTTAGGAGAAGGCATCCATGTGTTTCTTAGGGCTGAGTTAAGCTCTTTGTAGTCAATAGACTATTATTGCCACAATGTTGGGTGCTATTCTCGGGTCTACAGTGGTTCACAATGTCTACCATGTAGTTACTTTCAAGCCTCATTCAGATAGTTTTGCTAAGAGCTATTCTGCAAACCCTAGAGATGTTCTACTATCTTCTCAACAAGGATATTTTAAAGGATGGTTTAATAAATCACCATGGTTAAAAGCCTTAATTTCCATTATAGCTGGGCCCCTACTTATTTTACTTCTTATCTTTACAATCGGCCCTTACATTTTAAATCGCCTGGTGCAATTTATAAAAGACAGACTTTCAGTTATCCAAACCATGGTACTCTCCCAGCAATATCAGATATTAAAGCAGAATGACGTAGAGGTCTTTAAACACATAAATTTATGATTAAATCCATGAAAAAAAAAAGGGGGGGAATGAAAGACCCCCACTCACTAAGCAGCAGTAATGCCATTTTGCAAGGCTTAAACTTTGGAGCAACGCAAGTAATTAGAGCAGGGAAGTTCGACTTGAAAGCAAGGGCGAGAAGCCAGGCGAGATATCTGCGGTCAGCCGGTCAGCCACCTGGCCCCAAGCGATAAGGAACCCGCAGCTGGCCTGCTCTAATGAGAACATCCCGTTTGCTTAGGGAAACGGGGGATGCCTATAGTCAGCACATGTGCCCAACTTAGAATGTCAGTAATTCACTCCCCCTATGAAAGATCCCAGCTTATCTGCTGTAACGTCATTTCACAAAGCTTTTGACGAACGACTGTAAGTGCAGAGTAAGGTCAGGGTCCCTGGCTGCAAAACAGGATCTTTATATCCATAGATTAGGACAGGACATCAATTAACAGGATGTCTGTTCCCATACATCTGTGCTGGGAGAGGAAAAGCCACCTGTGCCCCTTGCCCCATTCCAACTGACCACTAACGATGCATTTGCTTCTGTAATCTGCTTCTGCTGCCCTCTTTCCTATAAAAAGACCTTCCCCCAGTCTGCAGGCGCGCTTGTCTTCCGAGAGACTAAGCCGCCCCAGGTACCTGTGTATTAAATAAAGCCTCTTGCTATTTGCATCCGAAGAGTGACTCGCTGTTCCTTGGGAGGGTCTCCTCAGCCTGAAAGACTGCCCAGCACTGGGGTCTTTCAAAGTTAGCCGACATCATTGAGGAGATGCCCGTTGTCTTTGGGATGGAAACAAACAAAAAAGCCCACTGATGTCCACTGCTACTTATCATTTCTGGACTCAGCAGTGCATGGAGCCATCTCCTAAGATCAGAAAGTGCACATACATAGTATAAGAGGGAAATATGTCTATTTTTAAGGCAGGCATGAAGATTTTGCCACAGCTCTCATGATTCTGGAGAAAGATGAAATTTGGGGGCGAGCACAACATCTGAGCATCTGTCTTTCTGCTCCTGTTATTCCAGTGTGGTCATGACAAAGCGCTCAGAGCGATTGGCTTGAGAGCAATGCTGGGTGGAGTCCCAGCTATAGGGTCCAGTGCACAGTCCTCTGGTCTTGTTTGGGACCTGGAGCAGCACCCTATGCAACTGTGGCTGAGACTGTGTCAGAGGAAGCTACTTACTTCATGACAACTGGGAAGGGACCAGGGTCCTAGTATCCCTTTCCAGGCACACCACCCACCAGTGATCTAAATTTCTCTGACTATGCGCCAAACATAGTTCCAACACCTACCAGTACTGCTGACAGCCAAGCTTTCTAATACGTGGGCCTAAGATCTTAACAATGAATATTGTGTCTTGGGAAACAATATTTTTCTCTAGTATAGTTTTTTCCATAGTAAATATGGATTGGGAAACAAAGAAAGACGGGAAATTCTGTGGGAACATTCCTCTTGTATACTGGGTATTCATTCACTTAGATGAATTCATAGTTGTACAAAAAAATGTTTAAGCAACTATAATATACCATCTCCATAACCAGCACATGGTAAAGATTAAAGCCACAGGCATTGGCTCAGACTTGGATGTGAACACAGTTCTAAACATAGCCAGATACGTGACCTTCAACCCCTTGCTTCAGCTTCCGGCAGTAGGCAGTACAATGTACTGCTTTAACACTTTTGTGCATCACCCCAGAGGGCTTGGTGCTTAAATACAATGGGTTTGGACTGGAAAGGTTTGTGGCTTCCTGGGGAGTCCTCAAGTCCCCTTGATCTATTCGACCACGCGTCTTGCTGAAATTATGGCTCTGGCTGGGTCATGCACACCCCCCACACCTGCCTAGAAATCTCGCTTGGGGTACTTCATTTCTCAGTCTTCCCACCCGCCTCCATTTTTAATCTTGTCAGCGCCATGAATTAAGAAGGAAACAGATCAGATTTATTCGTTCCAGTCTGCTCCATGATTGTGCCCGGAGGCTTAGAGACACACTGTAAATCACAAAGAATAATAATTAAAATAAAGAATCGTTCTCTGTTGAAAGCTGCCTTAGGGGACATCTGTCAACTTGTTGAGGACCTCCAGAGAGCCAGCTTCCTCTTTCTTCATTCCAGAATAAACCACGGGGAAAGGAGACTGCTAAGTGACAGAAAATTCAGGGCCAACAGAAGAGAAAATACACTCTAACTCTTCTTGGTTAATCATGCAATTTCTTATCCTTAAAAAAAATAGGGTGTATTAGCATATGCTAGCAGAGCAAACCAATGCTATACTCACAACCTTACTGAGTAAACTCTTAAAGGAGCCTCGTTTTTGTGCAGGAGGCGGTCAAGGCCTCGGAGCTGATAAGTACCAGTAGAGCGCACAGGAGAAGCTGTGTTTAAAGCCAGAGTCACACCAGGCTAGGGTGTTAGAAACGTCCGGTTTCTTAACAGTCTTTTTCTGAGCATTGCTTTCCAGTCCCCCAAATGAGGCTTTGGCACAAGGACTAAACCACTGAAGATGTTTTAAACACACTCTGCCCTCTAAACTGGCTTCCTTCTGTAGAAACTGGGGCACGTTTGTTCCTCTCTGGTGCCTGGATTAATCTGGGTCAGTTACAGAACTAAGTTCAGGAGTCCCTCATTGTCAGCAATTTTCTCTTTTCATGGTGTCAGTTACTTGTAGTCAACCATGTTATCGCTGCCTTAATAGTATACAGCATGTATACTATTGAAATAGTAGAAAATTTTTAGAAATAAAGTAGTTTGTACGTTGTCAGTAACTTTCAGTATATTATTGTTGGGGTAGCCCATGTGTGACTCAGTTTCCATCTGGAGTCAGTTCTGACTTATAAGTCATTTGAGTTCATGCTTACCTGCTTTGCTTTTTCTAGTAACCTTGAGGGCTGAGGGAGACTTCTGATTTAGCCCATGGGAAAGAGTATTTTGCCCATGAGAAAAGAACACTCTACCTAGGAGAATGATACCACTGATGCCAAACCTCAGGACCATCAAGACAGAAAGGAAGGCTGCTTCTGAGCAGCAAGCACATGCTGGAGAGGAGGCTGTTCACTCAAGGGCAGGAATGGCCTTGTGGTTAGATACTGACTGACCATCTGTGCTGTGCTTTGTTCTGCTTTTGCACATAAGCAAGTTCTGAGATAAACTCCGGGCTGTTTGGCTGTTTTGACAAACAGACCTCCCGATTCTATCCTGTGTCTTTTGTCTCAGTTTCTTTCAACTGACATTCCTTTGGCTTTAATGACCTCCACTCCAAGAACCCTAGGCGACACTGGGGGAGCAGGCTCCTACATACTGTGATAGCCAGTTTTAATGTCAGTTTGTCACACACGAGAATCACCTAAGTAGGGAGCCTCGACGGAAAGCTGTTCTGATGCCCAGCTCAAGGTGCCAATCGATTGGTGCCACTCCCAGGCAGGTGGTCCTTTCTTGGATAAAAAAAAGCAAGATGAGCAAGTCATGGAGAGATGCTACCCAGTAGGTTCCTCCATGATCTCTGCTTCTGTTCCTGCCAACAGGTTCCCGCTTGCATTCCTTCCCTGACTTTCTTCAATGATGGACTGAGGTGGGAAAGTGTAAATCAAATAAGCTCTTTCCCTCCCAAGCTGCTTTTGGCCATGGTGTTTATCACAGCAACAGGAAGCACACAGGTATAAATAAATAGATTGGATTTGTCTTATTTTGTTGTTGCATATGTTAATCTCTCACTGTGCCTAGTTTTTAAAGTAAGCTTTATCACAGGCATGCACATATTGAGGGAGCAGAGGTTTTGTCCTTTGACATGGGATTGGTCATGTTAATCCCCCTTCCTCATACTGGCCTAATAAACATATATCTATGTGTCTGTCCTTTCTCTGTTTCCTCACTACCCCTAACTAGGTCTCTAGGACCTAAGCCATGTAGGGTATGGCTTACATAGAAAATTCAGACTATGTAAACAGTTTGTTATTATCAAAGGTTCAACCATCCTTTCCACAAGAATAAAGGAGACCTGACTTTGGCCCAAACAAGCTCAGCCCTGTCGGGGAGAAAGAGTGGCAAAGAACTACAGCAAATGCTTTGGGGTCTCAATAATACGGGTGATACATTGAGAGGATGTAGGGGAGACGTGTTCCTAGGGACATTTCCTGGGAGTCTTCCAAACGACATGAAGGCACATAGCCCAGCTTCTGCCCAGCCGAGTGAGCTTGAGCCCAGCCCTCAGCCTCTCTAAACCTCCATGCCCTCAGGTATGAAGTGGATATAAGCCCTTTCTGAGACTCTAATAATAGAATCTGAGAACTCCAAAATCAGGCCTAACTCCTCCATTTTCCAAGCAGTTCACTTAACACCAAGCTAATGCTGATCTTACCTCCTGTGTTTTGTGCTCATCTTGTTTCTGTCTCTTCTGTCACCATTTTCAAAAAGCTCTTGCCGTGTTTTGCATGAACTTTATGATACCTCCTAGCTATATTCTGTGTATTCTATAGCCTGTACCTTCCCATCATTTTCTCTAGCCAGGTCATTTTTTTCAAACCTCAAATATGATCATATATTTTTACTACATAAGTATAAGACCCCCTAATGGGTTCTGTCAAGAATTGAGAGTGAGAGGGAGGGAGGGAGAGAGGGATGGAGAAAGATAGAGAGGGCGGGGGGGGAGCATCCTTCTGGATGGTCCTGTCCCCCTTTACCCCATTCTACTTGCTCTGTGCTCCTACTCTCCATCCTTGCTAAAGCGCTCTCAGTCTCTTCCATCTGTAGGCTCCCCACGATGAGCTCTGGAACACAATGCTCTTTCTGCCTGAAGAGTTCTTTTCTTCTCACCTTACTCTGGGTGTCCCTTCCTCAGAGAAGCTATTCCTGGAAGCCACCAGATTCATTCACATCCCTCAAGACGGGACTCCTTCCTCAACCATGGACAACATCTATTTAAATACTCATGTTGTATACACATCATGAGCTTCATAAGGATGCTTCAGTCAGCAAAGAATAGCTTATAAGACAGTGGCCCCATAAGATTATATGGCCTAATGTGCTCTGGTGGTGCACCATCGTCTTGGTTTGTATAAGTAATTGCACTCTACAAAGTTTACATTAAAATCAATCCTCCTAACGATGAACTACTCCTACTGTCGTTAGTCCTTAGCATCACAGGGCTGCGTTAGTGTGACCTGGAACTCCGGTCTGTTCCCTCCACATCATGGCCTCCCAGATAAATAAAGACCTGCCTACTTGAATTCAGCGCTAGCCACATGAAATGTAACATGGGGATTAACAGTGCAGAGAGGCTCAAGGAAGACTAGCTGTATGAAGAAATGGTTGTACACAGTATGCTTTCAAAAACTGGAAGCCCCGTTTCACCTGCATAATGCTTCTTAGAGTTGAAAGTTCAGTTTATTTTTTTGCTTTTTGTGTCCGTTTTAATAAAATACAATTAGTCAGGTGCTAACAATGTCAATCCTAAGACATCCCCCTGAACAAGAGATGGTCGGCAGAGGGCCCCACAGGAGTGATAATTGAAGTGTCATCAAGTCTGCAAAAGCTGTTAGGAGACCTTAAGTCCTATCTCCAGATCTCCCTGAGCATCCGGGAGAGCAGGCTGCAGAATTCTGTGGCACTCTGGCCTACCATATCCCCACACTGCCTGATCTGGCTTCCAGAAATGCCTTCTTAGACAGGCAAGCACAACCCCCATGGATTATTTTGATGCAAATCCACCGCTCGCTCCTGGAACCCTCATTTTCAAGCTAGAAGGATTTGTAATCAAGAGCTCACAGTTTGGAAGGATCGTGCAGGAGTGTTAGGGGAGATCGTTTTCTGTGGGGGATGCTCTTTGCTTGCCAGTCAGTAGTTTTATTTCCATTTTAATTTTCAGAGCATCTGCCCCCCAGCAACGGCCTGCGGTTTCGAATTCATGGTTCTGTTGTGTGTTTACCCATGGTGCTTCCTTGTAATTGACAAATTTAAATTCTGGTCATATTTCATTTATTACCCAGACCCAGGGAAAAATCCTGGGCGGAAACCTAATTACAGCGGAAGTGCCACAAGGTAATTGCTGAGAAAGAAGTCATGCGGTGCAGAGCTAAATATTTCATCTACCCCTAAAATGATTACCCTGACAAGATTCTGAAAAATAATAAAATCTGTTTAATAAAACAGAAGCAAAATACCAGTGTTTTTACACACAAAGTATTAAAACATCCTTCATTTTGGACAGATCCTAAGTCATCTGATTTTTATTCAAATGATGATCCGCAGCTGAGACAGTCCCAAGGTCCTTCCTACACAGGCTGTCTAAAGCATGCGGATCGGATGTAGCTTTAAGAACAACTCTGAGTCTACTTCTGTTTGGTGGGATGATGGGATGCCCTCAGTTTGGGGTTGTTGTGTGTGACTGGCTACAGTCATTACTTCTGCCCAGACACCACATTCCATAGAGGTCTCAGAAGATATCCTCATGTAGATTCTACTGCCAAAGTCAGGTCTAACACCCTGCAGAGTGGACAATATTCACTTCAATTTCTCTGACCTCCTAGAGTATTGCCATGGCCAAGGTCTGTCTGCTCATCCATCTGCTAAATAAAGACATTGAGATTTACTGTGTGCCAGGAACTGTGTGCCAGGCAAAGGGCAGAGGATGTCAGCAAGACCGTGCTCTCCCTTAATAGATGGGTTAGGAGAACAGGCTCGAAACCCAACAGCAAACACACAGACACCGAGATTGAATCATTCCCCCAATACTAGCTAGGGTTGCATGGAGGAAGGGGCTTTGGTGGTGGATGGGGGTGATCTAAGAATATGACTGGCGTGTTCTCTAAATAGAGAGGCCAATAGAGAGGCTCAGAAGGAGACAACTGTCACATAATTGTTGGCAGCATGTATCAGGACTGAGAGAGAGGGGAGAAGGGAGCGTGGAACTCTGCGGATCAAGGCAAGGAGCAAGAAGTTTGTGCCAAACGCTAGAGAGAATCGCTGGAGTGCTCAGAGGGGGAGAAGGGCATGATCCCGTTTACATTTTCGACAGCTTATCCCACTGGCCTGTGGAGAGTGGATCGCAGCAGGCAAGAGTAGCTGTGGGATGCCAGTAAGGACACTCTTACAAGGGTCAGGGGTAGGAGAGAAGCTGTCTTACACCAGGGCATGACAGCGGAGAAGGAAGCAGGGAGAGCTTTGTGGACAAAAAAACACACATCTAAAAGCAGGCACTTTATAAACCGTATCTTAGACATTAGCTCTAGACTTTCCATTATGATGGTAAATAAAATGAGACTACAGCAACAAAAAGGTCAGGAAACAGAGGGAATGAGCTAAATTGGAAAGATCTTGAGAGCGCGCTCTCATTTCTTCTTCCCACATCAGTGTTCAAAGCAGACAGCACGTGTCTGTTTCCATCTGAGCTGGGGTAGGCGTTCTACCCAAACACTTCCCTACTTATGTGGATCTTACTTAGATATGACATTATATAAATACCTAAAGAGAAAATGTTCTTGAATGTAGTAAGGTAGGTCGTGGACTTACTTTTGTGTCTTGCAGAAGATACCAATGAAGCTGCAAGCCAGTGCTCCTTCAGGTATAGTAGGCACACAGACCACCTAAGTTACAGTAGAGATGGGAGGTGGTAGGGTGGAAGGGGATTGGACTTGGAGATTCAGAGGACCCCTCCTTATATTTGTCAAGTCAGTCTTTTGCGGAGGTCCCCGAATCTGACTTTTTACACACCCACTGAGTAGCTGTGATACAGCATAGGCTAAGGAACTCTGCTTAGAGGTGGCTGATTTACCACATAGAGCAATAATCAGAAGAATTTAAAATATAGAGAAGTCATTATGGGATAAATTACAACCAAATAAATACAAAGAAATGGGCCTTAAATCCTGTAATGATGTGTTAGTCGTCCTTGCCCATGGGCTCCTGGATGTTCTTCCAAATGTGCTCTTAGACACATATGCGTTTTTTCATAACAAAAGATGAGCACACTTACATTCTGCTGTAATTGACTTCATTCACCTAATAAATCCTTTCATAAAGATGCTCATTCCTCACTCCACGGACAGCTGTTGAGAACGCGAGGGGGGGGGAGCACAATGCCCGGAGGGGGGTGACATTAGATCAGGATCTATGCCTTTAATAAACAGAGAAAGTATTGTTATGGGATGGATGGCTGACATAATAGAATTAGAAACATATTTTATTTTGGGACAGAGACAGGTATCCTCTGATTGGTGGATTTCTGAAAACAAACACAACTTGTGTCATGAATGTGCCTTGCTAGATAAAAGGGTATCTAAGAAGCCAAACCCAAAGGATTTTCGAACAAAAAGACGTGGCAAGCAACTGTTAAAAAACAGTGCCTTGTTGAATGGCACCAGCTCTCTCAGACAGCTAGCCCCTTGCTTGCTTCAAAAGGAAACTGGAAGACGAGGAAAGCCAAACTCTGACACAGTAAGTGCATCCGTGCTAACGTTCTGAACACCGCGTTGGAAAGCTTCAGCCTTCTCTTTGCTTCTGTACCAGTCGACTCTACGAGGCTTCCCACTGCTGTGTTCACTGCTGCAGTGTTCGGGACAGAGACTTGCCAGCATTAGCAAACGGAAGTGTGGGAGCCCCCGTTAAATTTGAATCTCAGATAAATCACAAATCTTCTGTCTAAGTGTGTCATACAAGAGACTCTGGACTTTCATACTAAAAAATCTTTTATTGTTCCTGTAAAATTCCAGTTTAGCTGAATAACCTGTATTTTATCCGGCAGCCTTCTCTGTCTCAGAGGGAGAGGGGTGTTGGAAATACAAGGCAACTGCTTACTTGGAGGGAAGGGAGGAGCAATGTAGAGTCCCATTACTAACATCAGTTTGCACTTCAGGAGGTATTTCCCTGGGAGAAAACTAATCGGCTGCCTGATGCCAGCTCCTGGATGATGGCAGTGGACAGTGAGTGAGGCATCACTTTTCATCACAGCAGCCAAGGTGCTCCAATTGTTCCTGCATCCACTGTATAGTTGGCCATGGGCAAGCCCTGGACATCTGGACAACCAGGGAATTTTCCTGATCTTTCTGGCTTTGGTCAAGCCTTTCGGATAATGACGCTAGTGCAGGTTCAGGGCTGCTCCCTCCCTAATGCATGTTCCCAGGCATGGTACATAGCCATGTCCAGAAGAGAGTTAGGAATCCCAAGAGCATTGGTCCTTAGACACAGTGACTAGCACTTTTAATTGACAATGAGCTGACAAAGGAGAGAAACAGAAGCCCCGTGCCCCAGCAAAAGTAAGGTAATTTGCCCAATTTGTTCTCCTGGAAACTAAGGCTTTATGTCAGGATTTTGCAGTAAAACTAACCGAGGGACTCACACTCAGCTCCATAAAAGGTTTAATTGCCTTGTTCTGCAAACATTTTCCCTTTATGGGGAATTCACCAGCTTTTTAATCTCCTTTATTTGATTAACATTAGAATCAACAATTGCAACCTATGCTGGTTTCTGGTAAAGTTCTGCTACCAAATTAATAAAGACAATAGGTTTGTTTTGCTTTGTTTTCTCAACTATAAGAACCCCAGGCTGTAAGGAGCTGATCATGCTTTTATGGTTTTATTTCCTTAGGGAGAAAAATTCCACAAAGACAGAAGATAGCTGTGTAGCTATTTAAGGAAGGAATCTGCAGTCAGTTGTCATTGTCACCTAAGGCAGTGGCTTGCCATAGCTGCCCCTTCAGAGTTTCTCGTCCGTCTATCCTCCTATGATGATTATTTAAAGGAAATACGAAGTCAGTTCTTTGTGAGTAACAGATAATGGGCCACTGCCAATGCCAGTCATGGCAATCCCCTATAGTAGGAGGGGTTCAGAGCGGGTGTGTAGGCAGGCCGCTTACAGAGGTTACCGAAGTTTCTGTTAGTCCGGCAAGAGGTATTTTAAGCACAGGAAGTGAGACAATGGCAGTTACTGAAAGATTCTGAAATAGGTTCAGTATGCTCAGAGCCCCACACCTACACAGTCTCAACCCTCATCACCACTTGACTTTCAGGGTTCTCCAACTGCAATGCTATCTCAGCACACCTACCAAACAAATAGTTCTTCTTAAGTATCCCCTCCCCCTTTTCTCCTGCTGTTATCTGCAGGGATTTTCCAACATACCTGAAGGGGAAGAGGAGGGCGCAGGCAGTAAGCTCTTCTCCTAAGTCAATTTTATTCTGAAACTGTTTTCTTCCTAAGAAGAAAAACTGTTTCTTGCTAAGTTAGCCTTGCTTTTTGGAACACACTAGTGCTAGTTCTATTTATTTTATTATTGTTGATGTCCTTGATTCAGAAAACAAATGTCACTCACTCTGTGCTGGCCACCATACATTTGTGTGCCTGTGTGTTTGTTATTATGTGTATATTTATGTTCAGTGGTTAATTGAAATTAAAAGTTTTGGGAAGCAGGCTGGGTCATTTTCCATCACAAGATGGTCTATCCATGTGCCAGGCAGTCCTGACACGACACCACTGATAGAATACCTCGGACAGCAGAAACAGCCACTTGTAGTTCCGGAGGGTGGAAGTCAAGGCCAGAGGGATGCTGTCACCTTTGGAGACTTTTTGGCTTGCAGAGAGCCTCCTTTCTTCTGTCTCTTCGCAGGATCTTTACTCTGTGTGTGATCATTCCTGGTTCTTTCTGCCTGTTAGAGTCCCTCTCCGTATAAGGTATTATTACAAAGTGATGCTGTCTAACCTTAAGCCCTCTCTGCTTTAAGTCACAATGACCTCTTTAAATGCACCCCAAGTAGGCTCACATTCTGAAGGGCTAGGGGCTAGCTTTCCAACACAAGAATTTGATAGGGACAAAAATCCAGCCCAGCAGGTGTAATCTGGCCGAGGAAGCAGCCATCATCGTGCAGAGAAAATAACAGAAGAACCAAGTCACAGACACGGGATGAATTCTGTGGTTCTGCCATTTCCTGGCTGTGGACACTTGAGCAGGGCAGGAGTTAAGCTGTGTGAGAATACTCTGCTTTTTCTATATAGCTGGGATAATAGCTGCTTCAGAGCTATCAGGGTCAAGCTCCTAGCATAACACATGGCACACAGAGCTCAGAGAACACCCGTTGTCAATTCTTTAGTGTCTACTTATATTCTCATAATTCAGATTACCAAACAGAGATAAGACATCAAGTAGTTACATTAAACTTATTAAGGGAGTACCAAACAGAAGTATTGCATTAAAAATATTAAGCAAGAGGAATATTGGCACAGGAAACTGTATTAACCACAGCACTGTGGAGGGCTGATTCAGGAAGTTTATTTCTAGGAATTTGAAATTTTATTTCTAGCTCGTTGAGGATTAGGAAGCTTTAGAAAGGGAAGGATTGTCAGAGAGCATCGAATCTGGGATCCCCCAATGCATGAAGAAATCCCTCCAGTAATATGAAGGATGCTTATTCGGGCACATGGGCATCAAACAGCATAGACTCACAGTGAGTTACTCCTCTTCCAGTTCTTTCACTCTTTCTGATACCATTCAGATGGAAGTCTCAGTTTGTGACACTTTCCTCATCAATAAGAACCCATTTAAACAAAGATCAGACTCTGAAGACACAGCATCCAGAGGCAAGCTCACAAAATGTAAAATATTGTCTTATTTTCATTCGCTTTCTCTTCGCCTGTTACCTTCTGGTCACATTTTATTTCACTTATACTGGTGATGTATAATTTTTTAAAGTAAATTTAAAGGGGGGGAAGTTTAAGACGAGATAGTAATAATAATTTAGGTGCCACAATAATATTATCTGCCATAGGCTGTTATATGTTAACCCAACCATGAGTGAAATTTACCCTGTGCCTCTCACAAGGAATCCCAACAAGGAAAGGAAGGCTCAGAAGAAAAAGGTAAGTTGTCTAGGACCACACAGCTAGCTACCATCGGGACTGAAGCTCAGTTCTCCTACGCTTTCCTCATCTACTGAAAACGGCATCAGACAAATTCTACATGGTTAAACGGAAGGTAGGCTAAATTCAAAATGACCAACAGACTCTGCTGTGGCTTGTCAGGAAGGCACTGATTCAGTAAAGCTTGCCTGTACCGTGTGAGAGGCCTGGAGGAAACAGAACGCTCTAGCACCTGGTGCTGGAGACCTAAGATCTCAGCAGGTCTAGAGTAATAGCCCAGAGCACCAGGTCAAATGCCTGGGCCAGAGCCTGAGTGTGTCATGGCAGGGATTCCTCTTGGAAGCAAGCAAAGATGGCTTGAATCCCAGCTTCTCCACTTGGCAAGAAACCGCTGTATCTGTCAGCTCATCTGTAGCCTACGCATTTGAAAAATTTATAAGACCGACATCAGCAAGGTGGACGATAACAGCAAATGCGTTTAATCCCAGCAGAGACAAGAGAATCTCTGAGAGTTCCAGGCCAGACTGGTCTGTAAAGTGAGTTCCAGGAAAACCAGGGCTACACGGAGAAACAATTTCTTGAAAGAAAAAAAGAAAGACAGAAAGAAAAGAAAAAAGCAAACCATTATGGATGGGACAGTTATCAACCACCAAACACCTCTGATAAATTATCTCAGCCCTCAGAATATCATTCCACCATGTTTTTTTTATTGTTGCATAAGATGGAGGAGGGGTTTGGTCTCAGGGGGTTGCAGGGTTTATCTGTATCTATTCAACTGAAGGAGTGGTAAATTCGGCTTCAAACCACAAGAATCAATCTAGAATCCGCCACTAGCTCCAGCACTGCACTGTGGGAAGAGAAATACAGGTAAACCGCACCTAGGAAGCAGAAAATGATAAGGCCTTGTTGGCACTCTCAGGCTTCACTTGCAGTCTAGAATTCAGAATCTGCCCTCGACTTGCTTATTTAAGACTACAATTCCCAGAATGCCACAGGTGAAAACACTACCCAATCAGAATGCTGCATGCAGAGACGCTGGCCAATCATGCAGGCGGAGACTCTGGCCAATCAGGAAGCCTATCCTGGTTTCCCTGCCATCTCTCCAAGTT
Source organism: Microtus oregoni (assembly GCF_018167655.1). Lineage (NCBI taxonomy): Eukaryota > Metazoa > Chordata > Mammalia > Rodentia > Cricetidae > Microtus > Microtus oregoni. The sequence continues at coordinate 14,129,718 of NW_024543086.1, forward strand.
GGCTGTCTGTTGAGGAGCCGTGCTTGCGTGCTTGCGTACAAGGTCCGTTAAGGGCGGCAACGCTTTTCTTTGTGGTAAGCAGTTGGAAAGGTGAGTTATTTGAAACCATTCGGTCACCAGGCCAATTTCCAGGCTGAGGGGTGGCTGGAGAACAGGTACCCGCAGGGTGGGTGAGGGCTGTGGAAACTTCCAGGCTGCCTTAGGCCTGTCCGCAGCTGCTGGGCAGGGCATGGGCAGCGGGAACTCGGTGACCCCCAGAGAGCAGAGGCCCTCGGGGGGTGTTGGTGGGGCCCAGGAAGAAGACCTCTGAACAGAATCTGTCCCCGAAACCCTCTATCATATTTGAGGACTCAAGCTGGGCCCAGGGCAGGGGGAAGGGCGTTAGTGACGTCATGCCCGCGTGTGCGCCATATTGGTTCTGACACCATCTAGTCCTTGAGCCTGGATCTTCTGTGTCCAGTTAGACGTCATTTGAATAACGGTTAAGCTGAGCCGACGCCAGTCCTCTAGGATTTGGCACCCTAAGCCCTCTGACGCTCACTCCCCTACCCACTGTGTGGGGCTCAGTTCCTGTTAGTTTCATTTTTCTTATTTTATCAGTATTAAGTTTTATACTTATTTACAGCCATGTTCCCCCCCCCCCCTCCCCAAACCCGAGACCTGGGTTTGGCATGTCCAAGTGAGGTTATTATTGGCATTCTTGTGTTACTATTCAGGGACATAGAGGTGGATGCAAAGTGCGTTTTATTCATTAATGTCCGGAAAAGAAAAAAATTTTGCAGCTCTTGTAAAGGGAGTGTGAGGGAATTCAGGAAAGGACAAAGACAAGGTCCAACTTGGTGGTTTGATTTCATTATCCTGTTCCAACAGTCCTGACCGGCGTGTAACTTCCCAGCGTTTAGATGGCAGGAGCGGCCTGGGCTAATTAATTGTAGTTTATTTTTCAAGTCATTTTGTGGGGTTTGACTAAAATGTTAGTATCTAGTGAGCCATCTCTCTGCAGACAGCCTCGGTTAGATATATTTACTGTACTTTATATAGCACAATGTGGTGGTTTATACACATTTTTAGATATACCCTTGTCGACAAATTCTGTGTTATCACATCAACTTTTCATTTTAAAGAAATTGCAAGTGGGCACTGTCATTCAAGAGTCAAGACACTGGCTAACATGAAATTAGGAAAGGTCCCACACGATTGCTGAATTGTGAGGTAGTTTGTAAACACAGGATTTCTGTAGAGGAGACTTTGTTTCTATTGTAAGGGCCCCATCTTGTGGATGTGGTTTGATAGAGAAGGAACTTCACCCCAAGAATTCCAGATGCAGTTGTTTCCAGATATAATTCCACTTGAAACCTGGAAAAACAAAACCAGTTGATGCTTCCCTAGGTTGTAACTGCCCTAACCATTTAGGAAAGACAATGATTTTAGTTTAAATTTTTCTTTTATAAGTTACATTATTTTTTAAAATACACATGACTATTTTTAAAAATAACTTTTTAAAATTTATTTTCAACTGTGTGTGTTTGTGCCATTTGTGCATGGGTATCTGAAAAGGCCAGAAGAGGCCATTGGGTCCCCTGCAGCTGTGGGAGTCTGATGCCCAGTGTGAGTGTTGAGAACTGGATTTAGAGTCACCTCACCAGCCTCCCACAAAAATAGCTCTGCTCTGTACACCATTCTGGTTTCTCTTTTATAATCAGATGTTGAAGAATAATCATCATGACCATAAGCAAAGAGTGGAAGCCATGATTAAGAACATTAATACAATTTCTTTGGAGATGAAGAAGATGAAAGGTAAGGACAGACTTGGTTAATATGTTTGCACGCCACTGCTATGCAAGACACGGTAGAGCTAATTTGTGCTTCAGCTAGGGCAGTTTCTCTGCTGATTATAATTGTCCTGATAAGAAGTGGTTACAGTATAATCTCAACCATGTGTTTGAAGGTGCTAGGCCTGAATCCCTATTCCGACACCACTAAGTTATCTACCTGACTAAATTTCCCTTCCTTCAACACAGTTAGATGACTACCATGTTCCACAAAATTCAGTGTCTTTATCCATGAATCATTCATTACTAAGCCCCTGAGGTTTTGCCAGATTAAGAATTAAAAGTTTGAATCTATAAGTGAAATGATTGTCATTTTAAATATATTTTTAGTGTAACAATAGATCTTAAAGGTCATGATGTGTTCTCCTGTTTTACTCCTAGCCATGTGAACGTTCTCTGGTTGAATATTTTTAGGGATAAGCTCTCCCCACAGCATGCTGGGGAACTCTCTCATCAGTTAACCTATTTCATTTTCGAAAGTTCCTCAGGGATTAGCTGGGATCTGTACCCTGACTCTCTTCATCTATAGGTCCCATTCCTATCCCTGGAACCTATTTTGAGTGTAAAGTTATTCTTACAACCCTGTAGATGTTTTCTGTGTCACTTTTGGGACCTGCAGCTGCAAGTAACAGATACCACCTATGTGATGCACGCCAGGAGAGAGGCAGTCAGAAGTGAGGGCAGCCCTGGAATAATTCACTTGGGCCAGGGTTTTCCATCTTGTGCTGTATACTGTATACTGTCCGTGTATTCTGCTGCTCATCATTACTCCTGAGGTGGCCACACACAGACACTATTTCTGCCTATGATATCTTTTTATAAGCCTTTATACCGACAGCTCCAGCAATTCTCCATTCCTTATAAAAACATGAGGGCCATGTAGCAATGATAGAAGGCTTGCCCAGCACGCACAGGACCCCAAGTTCAACCTCCATTACTGTAAAATAAATATATTGGGGGAGAGGAGACTTGTAATAAGGCAATGGCCAAGTTCTAAATAGGGAGAAAAGCAATTTACTAACTAGGAGACATTTGCGGTATCATGTTCCTGATTAAAAAACAAAACAAGTATAGTTAGGAGCAAGCCTGCCCCTTCCTCCAGAGTGGGATGATGTAACTACAAAATCCAGCTGTGAAGAGGACCTATATAAGTAAAATTGCAGGTTAAATAGTGAGTTAATAAAAGCTTTCCTCTTCAGGTATATTTGAAGGGGTGGGGAGTCAGTAAAAGAATGTCTTTAGTCAGGAGCAAATGGCAGAAATAGAAAGGAAAAAATGTCTTGAGATACAGAGAAATACTAGCATACTCACACCCACCCTGTCTTAGTCTGGTTTCTGTTTCCATGATTAAATATCATGACCAAAACAACTTGGAGAGGAAAGGGTTTATCCCACCTGCAGTTTACATCATGAAGGGAAGTCAGGACAGGAACCCAAGCAGAGAGCACAGAGAGATGTGGCTCACTGACTTGCTCTGTTTGCATTCTTATACACTTAGGCACCTGCACAGGGATGGCACTGCTCACATCCACATCACTCACCAATCAAGAAAATGCCCCCACAGGCACGTGTCTGTGCCAGTCTAATGTAGGCAATTCCTCAGTTGAAATCCCCTCTTCCTAGTTATGGGTTTGTGCCAAGTTAACAAAGATTAATCAGCACACCACCAAAGGAGGGCAAACCACCACACACACATAAAACCTAAGAAAATGACAGGGAAAGTTGAAACAAGAAGCCTGTCTTTGTAATATCTTTGTGGTGGCTCCTATTCTGTGTACTGTGTGCACGTGTAAGTTAGCTAAGTTTAAGATATATTTCTACAGTGTTGCAGTGTAGGAAGATAGCTGGTGGATGGGCGGAGGGCCTTTCTACCCATGGTTTTCAATCAAAATGGGTCACACCTTAGTAGTAGCTTGAACAGGAAATATTTGAAAATGTCATTAGAAATTAGGAAATAGCTCTTTAAAGCAGTACTAGTTGTCATGACACCAGTGCCACCATGTCTTCTCCTTACACAGAACTCTCCCATATCCTGCTGTGTGACCTCAATCTCCATTTTGGTCAGCCCAAGAAGACTGAAAACCCCAAGGAAGCAGAAACAAGCCACTCACTTGAAGAGACTGAGATACCAGATGTAGCCCTTGCTTCTATCAGTTTATCTGACTGAATTTTTTTCTATTTGTTTTAAATTTCTGGTTTTGTTGACTTAAAAATCTAGAATAACTAAGTTTATTAGCGTAATTTAAAACAGTATAAAATTATAAATAAGCCTCTCCTCTTCTTGAGAACTGATCTTTTTGTTTTTGCTTTATTTTAATGTCTCAAAGGGAAACTGCTTACACTAATGCTGGAAGTCTGATACTGGAAACTGAGCTGTCTGTGTTTGATGTGCTGGCCTTGTTCTCTGGTGTGGACAGGCTTCTTCCATGTGCTGGGTAGAAGGTGGTAGTAGCGCAGCAGCAGACAACTTTGCCTTTGCGGGGTGTGGCTAAAAAGAACTGATTTTCTTTCCAGAGAGGGACCCTGAATGGCCTAACTTTCGTTAAGATGTGAATCCATGAGCAGAGAGCTGAGCAGTGGTGATAGATCCAGCTGGGATCATAAGGCCCATGGCTCAGATAGGCAAGGCTGGCAGAAGAATAGAATTGAAAGAACCCAAAGAAAGCATGTACTCATCCTGAAAACATGAGAATCCCATGATTGCAATCATAGGAGTGGAAGCGAACACCTTATCCATGGGTTCATTTTTGCCCCTTTACCCTAAGAAATTCAAATACGTTTTCTCTCATGTCATCCACTGCTACTTTCCTTGTTTCTGTGAGCAAACACCTGTAAAGAAGCAGCTTAAAGGAAGAAGGTTGGTTTGGGCTTCTACTTTGAGAGAATATGGTTGATGATGGCAGGGAGAGGAAGTGGTGGGCTGTGAGGCAACTGGTTACATTGCATCCGCCATTATGAAGCACAAAGAGATGGATAGTTTGCTCTGGGCACTCAGCCCACATTTAGGGTCTTCCCTCAGTTGAACCTCTCCGGAAGCATCTTCACAGACACAGCCTTACCTGATTCTAAAATTCGGTTAAGTTGACAAACTTAGCCATCGGAGCTACCAGTAGATGCTTTGAGATCTACCATGTCCTTCAACTTCATCACCTTCAGATATAAAAATACCTGCAGGGTCCTGCTGCTCTCTCCCCAGGACCTAGCTCAGTACTTTACACAGTATAGATGTTATAAGTCCCCTGCTGGGCATCCTACTGAGGAAATTAACACAGCATTTTCAGCTTTAGCATCTCCAAGTTCTGGGTCCTAAATTGAGAGCTCTGGGTTTGTACGGATGAGGTTTTGTAGAACATTATTGTCATTTGTTAAGCATCTCCACATTCTACCTACTCATCTTAGTGTGTCCGCAGTATTAACCTGGTGACTTTTAAGGTCCTTTCTAAAAAAAAAAAATAAAATAACTTTTTTGTTTTTAACTCATGAAAATAAAAGTATATAGTATTCTTTTCTACCTGAAAATTTTGTAGATCAGAGAAATCAAAACATTCTCAATAAAAGTCACAAAGTGATGCTGAGAGTCCCAAAGGAATGAGATTGGAAGAACAAGGCATGTCAGTGTTCGGTGAATACTAGGTTATGGCTTGCTAAACATGAATAACACTGCAAATTCTCATCATACACTGATGTCTTATGAACTGAAAATTCATTTACTGACAATACCTATTGAACATCAGAGCTCAGCCTAGCCTGTTAAACATGCTCAGATCATGTACGTTAGCCTGCAGCTGGGCAGTCACCTAACACAAACTCTAATTTGTCTTAAAATACTGAATATATGTTTTTAATTTATTGAATTTTCACAAGCTCCCCACCACCACCAAAAGAGGGGGGAAAAAAAACCTGTTTGCAACATATAATACTGTAAAATACTGTTGGGTACCCTGGTGGTCACATGACTGACCAAGACTTTCATATCACCTGTTGCTAGCCTAGGGCAACCAAAATTCACATTGATACACAGTTTGTCTTAGCAGGCATCACTCCCACACCATCATACAGTCACAAATGGTAAGGCAACAGAAACCCAACTGTATGTCTCATTAAGTGTGGTTTATAAACTGAAGGAAAGTTGAGATGCTTTGAAAGGTTTATAATCCAATCTGAGAAGGATGAGACGGGAGTCACAGCACACTTCTTGTTTTGAGGGCATAAAAGCACAGCTGAGGTGTGGATAGGTAATCTTCAAAGGCCCTTGTGTTAGAGGCTTGATCCACACACCAGGGCAACAGTGGGTAGTGATAGGACTGACCACAGGAGGACAAGCCCAGTGGGATGGTGTTAGGTCAGTACGTGCATTCCTTGAGGGAAATTACCGGGTCTTCCTTTCCTTTTGCCTCCCAGCCACCATGAGCTGCACAGATGTCTTCCATACATTCTCACTTGAGTGTCCTGTATGCATCACAGGCTCACAGACCATACTGAGCAAATGACAAGCTTTCTAAATGAAAGCCAACTAATAAAAGAAGTATCTAGTAGGGAGGTGGGCTGGAGTGTGTGTGTGCACCATCTTCCCAGGAGATCTTCAGTACTAGAAAATTCTTTTAAAGATGGGCATGGAGGGGATACACTGTGGCTATAGATATGGGAGATTAAAGAAGAATCATAAAACCCATTGTATTTGACAGTAAAATTGCATCACTGATTCTAAAACTGTTTCCTTCTTAGAGGATTTGTAGCTTACATTTACTTTAAAACCAAAATATAACAGCATGGACTAAACAATAAAGTTGTTTTAAGAATCTAAAAGAGTAAAGCAAAAGATAACTTTAATCCCAGGAGGTTATCCCAACATGCATTTATCTCAAATATGAAAAATACATAAAAATACTCCCTGCAAAACCAAATAAGAAAGGATGGAGTTGTGTTTTTGAAGCCTCTTAAGTTATTGCTGCTCCAAAAATTAAATTTTAATTACTTTAAGTTGTGTAAAAAACAAATTGCCTCAGAACAATAAAGTTTCTATTATAAAATGTGTGATATCTAAAATGATCCATTTCAGTACTTCTTAAACTTGCCCCACATTATTTCTGTAGTATGGAAAGTATAGTATTTTGGGATGGATTGTTGAGAATCTCAGGTCTTGAGATGAAGTATGCAAACCCACTCTTGGACTTCATATGTGGACCTAATTACTTCTACACTTCGCAGACATGGAAGAAAATAAATAAATTATGGGATATTCCGCAACCTTCAAACACTTTTTAAAGGAAGGGCAAAACACTGTGCCCACACTGAGAGACTTGCTTTGGTCCTAAGTGTTCAACCATTTCCTAAGGTCGCTTGATCTTCCCTCATTGAGGATGGAGTCACAAAGGCTGACCTGCTGGGCTGACTTGTTATGGATACCCTGCAGCGTACGTCAGTGTGCACTGGTATCTGGAGCCTCTGTTTTTCCCATCAATGAGCAACAGTGGCATTTTCCTGAAGTAGTCAATAATATCTGATACAGAGAGAAAGTCCTGGAAAAGTCAAATGGGAAAATGAGTTAACATCAGAATGGACAGACCCATTTCATAACTGTCGTTTTTTTTTTTGTTTGTTTGTTTGTTTTTCGACTCAGAGTTTGGAAAATTTGTGGGAAAAGTAAATTTGTCAAGTATTTTAGAGATTTCTTTATTGGTAGTCAACAAATTTTAAGTAAGAGATAGCAATGTTAGGTTGGGTCAGCAAGATGACTGAGTGGTTAGAGGCCTAAGGAACTGATGTCAATCCCCAGGACCCACACAGAGTGAAGAGAGAACTTAAGCCTACAATTTGTCCTCTGAACTCCACACATGTGCCATGACACACACAAAAATAGAAGTTTGGTTGTTTTTTTTGTTTTTTGTTTTAGTTTTTTTAAGGCAACGTTTAACTTCTGCAATGGCTAATTTACCCTAAATATTTCCGTCATGATACCCATGGCTTGGTATTGGTCTCTGATTTTCATTTCTGCTTGGTTTTCTGTATCCCCACATTGCCACAACCCAAACTTTTAGGAGGTGTAAAGAACTAGGAGGTCAGATGGGGGTCATTTCTAGAAGTGAAGCTTTAGCATGGTGTGACCATTTCTCCCCTCTCTCCTCCACACTCCTATATGAGGGATCAATAACCGTAACCTGGACCACCCAGTGCAGGCGGTCTAGACCCACCCAGCCCTCTAGATGCGACCAGAGTCCAAGCTGTACCTAAACTGGATTGTATAGTTGTTCCTCCCTCTGAGGAAACGTGTTTTTACATCAGAGAAATCTTGGGAGGTGACACTCTGCCTCTGGGAAGAGTATGTAGTTCCATCAACAAAGAACAAGTGACCCAAATGTTTGACCAAAATTGTGTTCTTTCTGCTTAGCACTGTCACTGTTTTAAAGTATTTAAAATTATTAGTGAATTGTTCTAATTCTGTTAATGTCTTGATCAGATGGTTTTCTTTGTGTAACATAAAAAAGCAAGTCTTAGGATGTTACGTTTGTTGATTTCTTCCTCAAAAGCAACCTAATGATTATTCTCACACCAAATTATCCTGGTCAAACAGGATAATTTCTTTGGTAATATGGCCATCTTCACAGAGCCAAATGTCTCAGTTTAGCAAGAAATGCCCCAAGTATCGCAATAATTACTGTAGTATAATTCTAGGATTCTCTGCTTTCTTATATGGGATTTCAAATTAAAATTTTTATTATTACTCTGTATATGTGTATACATGCTTGTCTGTATGTATACCATGTGCATGTAGGTGCCCATGAAGGCCAGAAGGGGCATGAGAGTCCCTGGAACTGGAGTTGCAGGAGGTTGTGAATCACCCAATGTGGATCCTGGGAATAGAGTCCCAGTCCTCTGCAAGAGTAGCAAGTACTCAATTTCTGAGTCATCTCTCCAGCCCCTTTGAGGGTATTTTAAATAATGTTTTATAGGTATAAGCATAATCTTACATTGAAATTACGTCAAAAAGAAGTCAAAATAGATGATACTTACTGCTGTTGACACTTCCTAAATGTATTTTTTATTTTTTTTTAATTTCAAAAGTTACACTACAGGACCAGTGATAGAGCTTCGTGTTAGCACCTGACTGGTGTGCATAAGACCCCAGGTTTAGTCCCAAGTATCACAAGCAGGTTAAACCTATGATGTTGGACTATTTAAAATGAAAATACAAGAAAGACCCCTCTAGTGGAATAAGTCACTTGTAGTGTTTGTCTTCTCTCCTTCAGTAAGTGGGTGGCTTTACTAAAGTTCTTTAACAGCATCACTGATATACAACACATGATTTAATTGAATAGCTGCTATACAGCATGTGATTTAATTGCATAGTTGCCATATAGCATGTGATTTCACTGCATGGTTGCTATATAGAATGTGATTCGCTGCATGGTTGCTATACAGCATGTGATTTCACTGCATGGTTGCTATATAGAATGTGATTTGCTGCATGGTTGCTATACAGCATGTGATTTCACTGCATGGTTGCTATATGGAATGTGATTCGCTGCATGGTTGCTATACAACATGTGATTTCACTGCATGGTTGCTATATAGCATGTGATTTAGCTGCATGGTTGCTATTTAGCATGTGATTTAGCTGCATGGTTGCTATATAGCATGTGATTTAGCTGTATGGTTGCTATTCAGCATGTGATTTCACTGCATGGTTGCTATACAGCATGGGGTTGGGGGAAAGAGTGAAGCATGGAGCCCTTACCTCTTTTCCTCGGAGTCCAGTCCCCAGCAAGTACACTTGACTTTCCTCCTGGTAACGGATCTGAATGTTATAAACTTTGTCTTTGTACAATACCATGAGGACGTATGGATTGTTTACTGTCTTCTTAGAACTATCTCTTACCAGAAAAGTACCATCCTAGAAGAATAGATGCTTGTTGTTAAAGAATAGTCCTTTTGTTGCCTGGAAGAGGCAAGCCTCTAGGGGCCCGCAAAGCTGTCACCTGTCAATTGACATTGAGTTCTTCTCACAGCTGGATCCCAGGTCACCTGGATCTTTTTTGATTATTATAAGAGACAGCTGAACTTGTACCTGAAGTTTCCAAGTTAATATCTTTGAAGCTTTTGTTGTTGTTTTGGTTCTTCCAGATAGGGTTTTTCTGTGTAGCCCTGGCTGTCCTGAAACTCACTCTGCAGACCAGGTTGGCATTGAACTCATAGAGATCCACCTGCCTCTGCCTTCTGAGTGCTGGGATTAAAAGTGTGCACCACCACCACCGCCCAGATTTTGAAGATTCTTGGTACAATTTTTTTTTCAGCAATGGAAACAATCAGCAGGTGAGTAAAGAACCATAAGAAATAAGGTGGCTCACTTACTGTATACTGCTCACTTCGGTTAACTCTCTAAACTGCCTTTCCATGTTCTCACTCAGAACACTGTTTGCCTGTGAAATGCATCCCCCCTTCCCCCACACGCAGTATTTACCTCTTACCCATTTCACACCTGAACACAAGTGAATGTGGACTTTCTATGTTCTTTTACCCTTCCCCCAACACTTTGTAAAATGTGATTTGTTCTGTAATTTTCATACAAGAATTACTGCAATGTAATAAAGCATGACAAAGATCTAATATTGAAATAGAGCTAATTAGTAAGAGCAATGTAAATCACTCCCTCCTCTATGTACTTAATTAGAGTGGGTTTTAAAGAGCCATCAATATGCAATAATGAAGCCTTTGTTCCTTTTGTTCGTAGTTAATTGAACCAGTCAAAACATATCTGGTAAAGAAACTTCCCTCTGGACCAGTGAGTCACAGATTTGGCTTGAAATTCGGTAACTTGGGGAGTCTGAAGACTCCCTCAGCCCATCCTGTACTCCCACTATCTCCCCAAAATTCAGAAACCCAGATTTTAAAAAAAACACTCCCCCAGATGGTCAAATCTGCTGCTGAGACTGAAGATGGTTGCTGTAGCCTTAACAGTGTGAAAGATGAAGGGCTGTTGTTCTCCCATCTCTGACCAGGAGACTCAGGGTTAAGGGTCAGCACTGGACATGAGCAAAACTTTATAACATTAAGACTACCTAGAAATTTCTAGGAGACTTTGCAGATAAGCCTTCAAATTAGATAGGCCTGTCTCATGAATTTGAATGGTAACTGAGTGTTAGGAAGATGAATTAACAAGATGTCTGAAATGCTGCACGATTCTTTGGTCCAAAAAGAGACACATTCATTAATAAAACTGCTTAATTTTTGCCAACCCATGTTTAGTAATGGCTTGGAGGAAGCAGTCTACGGATGCTAGCAGGGAGGATGGCAGCACTAATGGCTCTTAAAGGAACAGCAGCAGGAGCAGCAGCCAGCTCATACTTGAGTCCCAAAGCATATCAATGCCCTTTCTCTTCCTCCACTAATATTTATAAGTCCATAAATATAAACTGTAGAGTGATACCTGGTTTATCTTCCTGAGAGCAGATTCTGCCTCTGCCCGGGTAATATAAGAGACATACCACTCTTCATCTAATGGAGTCTGCAAATAAGAAATTTAAAAGCACTGTAAGTTCTGTAGTTACATAAGCAAAGTGAAAAGAAACGAAAAGGGAAAACGCTAATATTTCCCATAAATCACCACCTCAGTTCTCTGGGTTTTGAAACATTTGTTTTCTTGACTTGAATCACTTAGATGGGACTACATGGAAGACATTTTGTGCAATTTGCTTCTTTATCTTGCCACTGGCTGCAAAAGCAGCTATGTAGGAGCCTCCCTTATATAATGGAACCTTTCATCTGGAAAGACAAAGATAGACGAACTTCTCCAGCTTATTATATAGTAGTAACATACTTAATGAAAAATCTCTCTTAATGGAGCAACTAAGAGACTTAGTCATTCGAGGCTATAAACCAAGATACATGAAAAAATAGGATTGTTTTTCTCATTTATTAATGCCCCTCAAAGACTGTGAGAGAACACTAAAGAAAACATTTCTTTTCATCTGCATCTTCCCCTTAGTTTTTGGTTTATTGTGTGCGGAGCTGTGGATTCAGGGCAAGGCTTTACATGGTGTAAGGGTTTGAGCACTGAGCTACACAGCTGCCCTCTTAATGAAATGGCAATAAACAAAACTCTAACCGAAGACACAAATATAGCAGAGCAGCTGATGAGAGTTTCTTAAGGCCCCTTTGCAAGGGAGAAAGGCAAACAGAAGTAGAAACAGCTGTATTACCTCCTCTTCCTCAGGAGATGGGGGTTGCGGCCTGTTTGGAACTGGCAAGGGTAAGTTTCTGCCTTCATTTCTGAGAGGTGGTCTGTTGCTGGGACCTTTAAAAGCGAAATATTGTGAAAATTAATTTACTGTTGGTCATTGTTTCTCATCTCATAGTGCATCCATCACAGATGTCCCGTGACAGTAGGGGCATTCATTTGTCAAGAACATGAGGTTGGAGGGAGCCTGCATGGAACTGGTCTAGGCCTTCTGCATATATGTTACAGCTGTGTAGGTTAGCTTTCTTGTGGGACTCCTAACAGTGGGAGTAGGGGTTGTCTCCAACTCTTTTACTGGTTTTTGGGACCCTACTCCTCGTACTGGGTCACCTTGCCCAGCCTTAATACACGGGAGGTGCTCAGTCTCTCTGTAACTTGATAACCATGTTTGTTGATAGTCATTTGGGCGACCTGTCTTTTTCTAAACAGAAATGGAGGAGGAGTGGATTGAGAGGTGGGAACAGAGGGAGAGGGTGGGGGAAGGGCTGGGAAAAGGGGGGAAGGTAAACTGCCCCCAGAATGTAAAAGAAATTAATTTTTAGTTAATTAATTAATTTTAAAAAATAATTTGAGGTTGGAAAAATAATTTCTACCTCTTTCCAACACTGAGGGTTCTTTGGGCCATGTTCCTTACCATGCTGACTGTTCAGTGAATCACTAAACATGCAAAAATATAATGTGGGCTGATTCCTAAAATCACATTGTCTGAATGTGTTCCTCAGCAAGGACATGCAAAAATCAGGCCTTTCGTAGACGCCTGCCATCACGGCACGCAAGGAATGCTTCAGCAACACCCTGCACATTGGCAGCAGTGACGAGATAATTATGTTCTCAGTGTCTACACAGAGAGAAAGGGAAGGCCTTGAGAATGGTGTTACTTAAGAGCCAGTGTTTGCTGCGGTTTTTCTGTTGGTTTTGATTTTGCAGTTCCCCAAGCTGTAGAACTGTTAGACCAGAGGCCACCATAAACTGCTCACTTGCTTTAAAACCATCCCAGTGCAGTCCTGTCTCATAGGCCTTTGCTAGAACATGACCCAGTAGCTTCAGTGTCCCCTGGGAACTTGCTACAATGTAGTCTCATTTTAGCCCAGATGATGTCCAGCCCTCCTGAATTAGGTCCTCTTGAACATGATTCCCAGGTATCTATATAAACAGTGAACACTGAGAATACTCACAACAGCATAATTAGAAAAGGAAAGTCTCCGGTCTCTCCTACTGACTCAGAAACTTTTGTTGTTTTTTGGAGGCATGATTTCATGTAGCCCAGGCTGGCTGCAAACATGCTCTTTGGCATAAGATGGTCTTAAACTTTTTTTTTCTTGACTTAAAATCTTACTCCCCTCCCACTGGTAGAGATTACACATTTTAGCTACCATATCTGGTTTGATTCAGAATCTCTGGGGCTCGGTTCTTATAATCTATAGTTTGAATATGCTTCCAAATTCACAACCTGAGAGCAGATTCATCTCTAAGACAAAGAAGCTAAGCACTGCTCTAAACTCTCTACCAAACCATCAGGAACATAGCTCTGAATGGGAAGATGAGGGATAAAGGCTGGCCTGCTGCTACTGCTGCTGCTGGTGGTGGTAGTGGTTGGTAGTGCTGGTGCTGGTGCTGGTGGTGGTAGTGGTTGGTGGTGCTGGTGGTGGTGGTGGTAGTGGTTGGTGGTGCTGGTGGTGGTGGTGGTAGTGGTTGGTGGTGCTGCTGCTGGTGGTGGTAGTGGTTGGTGCTGCTGCTGGTGGTGGTAGTGGTTGGTGGTGCTGCTGCTGGTGGTGGTAGTGGTTGGTGGTGCTGGTGCTGGTGGTGGTAGTGGTTGGTGGTGCTGCTGCTGGTGGTGGTAGTGGTTGGTGGTGCTGGTGCTGGTGGTGGTAGTGGTTGGTGATGCTGCTGCTGGTGGTGGTAGTGGTTGGTGGTGCTGGTGCTGGTGGTGGTAGTGGTTGGTGGTGCTGCTGCGGGTGGCGCCGGTGGGGTGTGTGTGTGTGTGTGTGAGAGAGAGAGAGATTCTATGTAGTGTCTCATTCCAACAGTCTTTGTACCTGCAGACGTTGAATTAAGTGTTAAATGAAGAAGTCATAAACTTTTAGGAAACAGCCTTTGCCTAAAGGCTTTGAGTCACATTATACTGTAAACATATAGACGTGTCGGTTGGCAGAGATCGTAATCACGTACAAACCTTGAGAGAAGTATGGTGGCAGGGAGGCACTCTGCTGGAAGCCAACGTTGCTGTAGAGACAGAAAAAGAACAAACTCTAAGCTGAGTTGGAGTGATGGGACCTGACTGGGGAGCTGGATTAAGAGCCAGGGTGTAGATGCTTCTTGCTTTGTTAATGCTGCCCACCACACCTCTGTGGCATCATAGAAGACAGGCAAAGGGGGGAATTTAGTTGACATACTTTACTGTGTCCCAAGATGGACGAAGTCTAATGTGCTTCACAAGCCAAAGGCAAACAATAATAAAAATCAAGCTTGTAAACCAAATTTAAAAGGTACATTAAAAGTGGGGCTGTGGCTTGGGTCTTTGAGTCTATGGAATGACCAAAGAAAAGACACACTAATTGGAGTGCATGCGAACAGTAAATCCTAAGGAGTTGATGGTCTGCAGAGAGAGGGTGGGTCCAGGGGGAACAAAGGGCTGGGTGCTGCTGCATCAGAGAGACATTTGCAAGGCCAGGATGGAGAAGCAAATCTGTGGAGGCCCTGGAATGCTATCTGATCTCTCTCTGCTAAGCACTAGCACCAGCCATTGGCCCAAATAGTAATATTATTTAATAGCAATACTCTGCATACCTGATCTTCTTGTTGGCAATTTTCAAGAAAAAAGATGGGGCTAGAGTTGTGTGTGAGATAATGCATGCAATGGGGCATGGCCATAGAGGAGACCAGCTGGAGAAATGAACGGAAAGAATTGAAGGCATGAAAACCCCAGTGCAAAGGGAAGACTTTTCCTAGAGAGTTGGCAGAAGTGGACAGGCTTGTGTTGGTGGTCGGTTTTCCACAGTACGTAAGGAGAGAAGCTGGGCTTTTTTTGAATACTAAAGCTAGCATACCAGAAGCTCTGGTGAGCAGCATGAGGCAGCCCATTGGCTTTCCTGGGCAGGGATGGTCTGGGTCTTCCCTGGTTCTCCCAGCCTTGCCTCTGTTTCTGGATGGTCTTATTATGACTGAGAAATTCTAGTTTTAGAGGAACAATGCTTTTGAGGACAGCTCCCGAGCATGGTTGCTTGGCCTCTGTTATGGGCAAGGCGGTCTCTGTTTCCCCATCCAAGAACTTCAGTTATCTCGGTTTCTTCATGTTTGTTTGTTTGAAATAAGCAAGTGACATCACCTGCCATTTTCTGTCAGCCTTTGAACAGTTGCGAGACAAGCCAATCCCTACTCCCCTCAAGTTTAGGAACTCCGAGGACAGCTGCGCTTTCAGGTTGCTCACCAAGCTCATTCCGCTTCTAAGGAAAGACAGTTCTTCCCAATGACTCATCTCTTTCCTCCTCCTGGCATTTTGCCACAAGGCTACACTGTGCTGGCTAGTTAACAGTTGTTAACTCCGGGGAAACCAGTCACAACTGAGGAATTATCTGGATCACATTGGCCTGTGGGTGGATCTGTAAGGAATTGTCTTGATGGTTCCTTGGGGTAGGAGAATCCAGCCCATGGTAGGTACACCATTTCATGGGTTAGGGCCTAAGCTGTATATAAATGAATGAAGTCAGCCAGCAGAAAAGTGTGCAAGCAGGAAACATGGGTACATTCAATTCTCTGTGCTCTGGACTGTGACTATGATGTGACTAGCTACTCGAGTCCCTGCCTCAGCTTTCCTGAAATGTGCGTCTAGAACCTAAGGTTGTAGAAGAAACCCTTTATCCTGTACACTGCTTCTCGGCAGACATGAAGCTAGAACACAAGCCCCCAGACATGATGCTTTGTTAGAACTGGTGACAGCTACTAACCTTTCTGAGAAGGCGCCGGGCATGTGAGACAATGGGAATGTGTGCTTGGGGTTGGGCTTGGCAGATCTCGAAGGGAATGTGTTGGAGCTCATAGGAGGTAGTGATGGCTGGGGCAAAGGTCTTTGATGCACTGTGGGGTAAGAAGAAAAAAAAAAATTATATATATATATATATATATATATATATATATATATATAGTCAGAATTCAAATCTGGGGACATTCAGAGAGTACCTCCCCAGCTTATACTAAAGCCCCAAACCAGTGCATATGGGGAGACAAAACTCCAAAAGATGTAATTAGCAAATGGTAGGAAGATAACCTACCTCATTTTTTCTAGATAGTTCACCACCTTAGAATGCACTTAAAATTGCTGTTGCTCTCTATAGCGAATTTTTAATTTAATTTTGAACGGCTTACTTAGGAGAGAATTGTTAGTGGGAAACTTGTGAATTGCAGAGATGATTTACAATTTTTATTTTGTCTTTTGCAAGCTAAAAGCACATGATATTTTGTTCATCCACAGTTACTGATTCTGTACCCATGTATGTAAGAGGGTATAAATGTTAGAAAATTTATCAAGACATATATGCAATTTTCTGTGCAGTTAGGTGTTCTAAACATGTGAACCTAAGTTTTTCTTGGTAAATCAACCAAGTGGTTCCATTTTACTATGGTTGCAAGGTAAAGCAATTGGTGTATGTCTGTCTGTGTTAAATGGACATGTATGGTTCCATACTCAATAATTCTATTTAAATAACTGATCAGAAAAATGAGAGAATAAAGGTTTTAAGAAATGAGGATAGGTTGTAAAAAAGATCTCCAGACATACCATCATCTTCATCCTGTATGGGAAAAATAATAAGAGATATTAGCTTTTTTTTTTTTTTTTTTTTTGGTTTTTCGAGACAGGGTTTCTCTATGGTTTTTATCAAGTAACATCCATCAACACTAAGCCCCCCTTTTGTGAGCTGTGGAAGTTTTCAAAGGAGAAGAGGCAGGCTTGGAAACGTTTGTGTGAGACTTGTACTCTGCAGCATTTTCCTGACCCTTTCCTCCATTGCTGCCCTTCAATCTCCTTGCTAATCACCCTTGGGAATGAGACTGCAAGAAGTCAGCCACCAGGGGCCTCTCGGAGCGAGAGGAGCTAGGCAGTTCGGCCTGGTGAACTCTAAGTAAAGATGCAGAAACTGGCATTTAACAGATTCTATGGAGGTCTTGCTCTCGTTACTTGACTTCAGATGGGGGCAGGACAAATGGAGGCCCACCTCCCCAGACCCTACACTGGTTGCCCTTGTGCCAAGCATTTATTAAATGACATTTCACACTTACATTCTCCCTTCTGTCTGGTCCCCGTCCATGCCTGAAATGATTTAGAGCACAGAAGTGAGCATCAAGAGTTTCCAAGAGCCAGCCCCAGAATATAATGTCAGTAAATTGCATAAGAAGAAATAAAACCCACTGAGCCGTGGCCAAAGGGGAAGTTGCAAATGCCAGCAGAAATGCTGGGGAGAGGGAGAGAAAGGAAGCTTGGCCACTGGATGCTCTGTTATCATTGCAAGCTGAGCTAGGCAAACCTTTGTTCTGCAGAGCTACTGTAGCAAATAATTACATAATTATACACATATATATGTGTAGTCAGCTTTTCATAGCTATTAAATTTCACTGAGTAGATGTTTTTCCAAGCAAATAAAAACATTTTCAGTGATATTCTTCTTTGCTGAAGTTTTAAACCAGCAACCACAGGGTCCACCCTTTGGGTAGTAAGGAAACTGTTGGCAAAGGCCCCTGCTCTGGGCTTTTCCACAAGGGACTTGGTGCCATTGGCACAGATGAACACGCCAACCCAATAGCTTTGGCAATAGCTGTCTAAGGGTTGCAGAGGTGTCTGTGCTTCCTATGAAAGAAGCAGGAAGAGAAGAAGAATCTGTTGACTAGCTAGTGTCACAAGCTTCTCCGGCACCCCTCAGTACTTCCCGTGTCATTAGACATTTTCATATTTTGGCAATTATGATTTTTTTTTTGTATTTAGATTTTGTAAAGTAATGCATTAAAATGTTATGAAAGTCGATGACAGAGGATTTCCTTGGTGCACCCTAGCCCTGTTCTTGATTGAATCCTCACAACAGCCAAGCCAAGGCCACGGTTATGAATCTTGATAGGCAGATGAGATAATGAACTTCACTGCTTCCTCCCCAAGTAGCCTGGCTGGTCCCGAATCCGGGCACATCTGTGTCACTTGGTAAACAGACCACACATGATTTTATTATAGCAGAGGCAAAGCTGCCAGAGCAGAACTCAGTCTTCTGTGGTTGAAAAAGTGGTTAAGCAGTAAGAAAGAAGCTAACGCTGGCCTAACCCCTGCCCCCCAGTCCTTGTTCTCCGATCCCTAATGACATAAACTGACAAATACAGCTTCTCTGTGCTGTTCAGGCTTCAGTCCAGCAAGGTGGGGAAACCCAACAAAAAAGGGCGCTGCTTCAGCAGGGTCTCCCCCAGCAGCCACCCTGTATACCCCACCCAGCGCTTCTCCCCACGCCTCATCCAGACTCCATTCTCCTCACAGACCTGAGTACTGATCATCTAACCAGCGAGGGCAGGAGTCCCTGCCCTCCCACCCAAGTGCTGGGAGCTCAAGGACCCACTGCAAGCATTGCGGGACAGTTACTTGGGAACTGGTGGCTTCTTCGCTATCAGGGGTGCAGGTCTTTCACTCCTTTCGTGTCTGTCGATGGCTGGTGGCAGAGGAGGCTTTTGTATCTTGGGTATATGCTCCCCGAGAGTCCTGCTGAGTGTGCAGAGAAAGGATTTATTTGTAGAGAAACCACCTTAACTCGGCAGAGACCTACAGGAAAACTCTGCGGCTAGAACACAATAGAGGCTTACCTTCCCACGGGAGCTGAGGGCTGCAAGACATTAGAGAACACAGGTGAGGGTCCAGCACATTCCAAAGAATAAAGATAAGACAAAAAACAAACAAAAGAACCACGCAAAAACTAAAACCACAAACCAACCAGGAAAACAGCTTACCTTGTCAGAAAATGCTGGTTTCTTTCCTGGAAACAAGAGAGACCAGAACATTCAATTTGGGACAAGTGTGAGCTCAAGAAGCAAATTCTGATGTCATCATGGTGAAGCCGGGGAATACTGGCTTCAAGCCTGGGCTCCAGATTTTGAAGGGTCTTTTGCAGAGCACCTGATCTTCTTGGCTTAAAAACACTGCTGAGCTTGTCCAAGTCACACAGCTGAGTACATGCTAATGTGATGTGGGGAGTAGGGGCGTCTGTGCTGCTGCTCAGTTGTGTGAAATAGTATAACTGAGCATCAAATGATGGTTGACTTCTTGGGATTTTATTTTTCCTTTCATTGGCTTAAATTCCCTCCAACTCCTGTGGTACACTTGGCACTATGTAAAGAACACCATTTGGTTTCTGGAAAAAATTAACTTGGGAACAAGGACTTTAGGAGATTGTCCTGGTGTGCCAGAAAACATTTGATTGGTGATGATGGTGGTCATGGTGGTGGTGGTGGCGGCAGCAGCAACAGTGATAGTGATAGTGGTGGTCATGGTGGTGGTGGTGGTCACAGTGATGGTTGTCTTTGTGGGGTTGGTCATGGTGGTAAGTGGCAGTGTGAATGATTTTTCTTTGCTCATTTTTTTTTATTTCTTTGAGACCAGATGACATTGAGGCCAAGTATTTATACCTGATAACTCTTTAGTGCCAAGTTATTCAAAACAACTTAGGTTATGTATTGTACCTGAGATCCTGTGGGTTAGGTGGGCCTTTTGTTTTCTATGTGATGAAAACCTTACTAATGAGGTTCTAGTAATCTGGAAGCAGGCCTGAAAGTACCTGAGCATGTTGGACCTCAGTTTCCATGGCTGTGAAGAGTAGTTTTGCCATGAGGGTCAGATGGTAACTTATATGCAAGGTCAGGGACAGGATGGGTGAGCACTGACAAAGGCTGGCTAGTTCCTCTGTCGTTTCCACCCTTGCATGCTTAGCACCCCAAGGCTCATGCTGATGCTGTCCACCTGAATCACATTTTCACAGCATTCCGTAAGGTCTGAGTTCACAGTAGACCCAGGAAGGTCTAAGAAGATTGTCTACTTTTAATAACTCACTGGCCAGGGGAAGAGCATTCTCGTGGCGCAAAAGAAGTTAAGTACATAGTTAGAGTTTGAGATTGAACATCTTCTTTAAATAGGTACCCCAAAAGTAAATTAACAGTCTTTGACCAAGTAGATTTTCATTTTTAAGAAAGCATTTGATTCATCAGAAACAAACAAACAAACAAAAAACCAAACAGCAATCTTCTGATGTGTATATGCTCTTTTCATGTTGGAAATTTTATGGCCAAAGTCGAAGCATTAGTTCCTCTGGAGCATCATGGACAAGCATGCAGTTCAAAGGTCAAGCATGTATTATCAGGAAATGGTTAGAGTCCAAGTCAAGTCTATATACTTTTGCTACTGTTGTTGTTTGAGACAGGGTTTCTCTTTTTAACAACCCTGGCTGTCCTGGAACTCCCTCTGTAGGCCAGGCTGGCCTTGAACTCACAGAGATCCACCTGCTTCTGCCTTTGCCTCCCGAGTGCTGGGATTAAAGGCATGCACCACCATCACTTGTCTCCTTTTTATATAACATGTGCAGCTCTCTACGGTGAACTCTAAACTCAATGGATAACACAGCTTCTCATGACTCAGCACAGTTAGCATGTGCATCTGGAAAACAACAGCAAGCTGCAGCTTCGAATCCAAGATCTCAAAGTCGTTTGGCCAGTCGAGGAAAATACTGAGGCAAAGGCCTTGTTCAGGGTACCACTGGAGAGGAGGAAGGATGGAGCTGAGATCTGGATTCTATATCTACTCAGTTTAGGTGCTTCTTGACCAGGTCCACCTAGTCTTTAGCAGGTTCAAAGCCTAGGTCCTCAATGTCATGCGATAGGATGTAAAAGAGCACGCACTTCAAAGTCAGAAAGACTTGGGTTCAAATTGCAACCCACCTACGCAAACTGAGCCCCTCATTCAACCTCTCTGAACTTGTTTCATCATCTCAGACGCGGGGCTGATAGTAACCCCCTTCACTGACTTGGCCTAAGGATATAAAGAGCTTGCCACTTACTAGGTGTTCAATAAATGATAGTTAAATTTTAGAGTTGACTTAAAAAATAACTTTAAGGCAGCTAGAATCGTGGCTGTTTGAATCATGAGTAAATTATGAGAAAAATGCAGTGTTTAATCATCTACACACATCCACAGCAAAGGGCAACTCTGACACCCGAATGGTACTTAGAATTTGAGAAAACATTTTCTCCTAAGAGAACATCTTCCTTATGGTGAGACTGTGCTCTAAGGAAGTCACCACCTCCCGGGTTCAGCATACTAAGAAGTAGCAGCCAAAACAGATGATGACAGCTCTCCAGAGCTCTGCCTCTCAGCCCATTTCCTCCCTGGGTACCAGGATGCTTCACAGTCTTGGTGGAGCAGGCACAGCCCAGGGACTAAGAGCAGGGGATCTGGGTTTGGGTCTCTATCTTCATCATTTGGTAGTTAGGTGCTTCTAGAAAGTTACTGCTTTGTGCCTTGGTTTCTTTCTCCATAAAACGAGGATGCTTCTCCCAACAGTAAAATGAGATGGTGCATATAAAAAAGTGCACTTAGCGCGCTATAAACGTAGCCATGGCCATTATGCATAAAATATGAGAAATACCAACCTAGTGTGAAGGGCTCTCGGTCAAGAGGCGCCAGTGAGCGGTCGAGGGGAGGTTTCGTGCTTCTGTCTATTGATGGAGCAGGCACTGGGGTGGAAAAGGTTGAGGTCAGTAAAAAGAAGAAATCTATACTGGATGGGGATGGGGTAGGTGGGCTGGCGGGCAGAAGGCAACCCTATGCTTACACTTCGCTGGTTTGTGGTTTCGACTTCTGCTGGGTTCTTCATGGTTGGGATGGGATGGTGATAGTGGCTGCATGAAATTTAAAAAAAGAATCCAAATATTTCGAAGCTTTTCCATCTATGCCTCAGCAAGACTTTGTGGCATTGTCTCCCCAAATCTGTTTGGATCTGCTCCCTCTTCTCCATCTCCAGGTCTCACTGGCAGCTCGCCATCCCCTCTGTCAGCTGAGCAGGGGAAGTCACCTTTCTGAGCTCCCTCACTCTCTCATGGCAAGTGCTTTCTGCACAGCAAAGAACCAAGCAAAAGCTCCTTACAAGCCCTCCAGGGGCTCTATTCACATCAGAAGTGAAACCCAAGCCCCATGTGAAGTCCTACATGAGGTACTCCTGTCTGCCTCTCCAAAGAATTTATATATTCTTCTTGGATGCTCTCAGGTCACTACATTAGGATATCCTTGCAGCTCTCACATCCATGCTCTTGAACACGTCCTCTATGGCTGTGCCTCCTCTGCCTGGGGTGTTCTCTCTGCTTTCTACATGGCTGGCTTGTCCTGTACCAGCTGAGTATCAGTTTGGTACCCTCGATCGCATTACTGGGTCTTCTCCCTAACTACATTTCCAAATCATTTCTATATCTATTTACTTGTTTAGCATCAAAACCTCATGAAAGTTAGGACATTCTGTGCTGTTCATGTTCTTCCCCTGGCATGGAGAACACTGGTGTGAAGTGGCTGCCCAATCAATATCTGTCAACGTGATGGACAAATTCTGCCTCCTAGTGGTGGAGGTGAAAGTCTCCGGACTTCAAAAGCAAAATGCCTGTGTAGACTCATGGAACTCCATGAAGCCCCTTTGCAAAGGTGCTATGCCAGCACAAGGGAGCCATTTATGAGAAGGAGGTTTTCTGTATTTGCCAGGGCCCTCCTCTCACCCTAATCTTCCCTTCTGGTCCTGACATTTTGGCATTTGCCACAGTTTTTAAGGTGCCCTGGCCACTAGCAGAAAGAGCACATTGCCAGATGCTGACTTCTTTAGCTTTGTGTGAGTTCCATAGGAGCCAGACTGAACGCCGAAAAGGCAAGAAAAGGGGGCCTGCTACCACTGTTTCTCCCTGGCTTCACTGCGTTAGAAATTTCGTCTGAAGGTATTCATCCATGAAATTTGAGATCTGGCCAGCAGGTGGCACAATGCTGCTTGCAGGAGGGCACTTTAGATTGAGAACCTAGGCAACACCAGGACCAGACTTAGTTAGATAGATGAATATTGAAAGAGGACTCTCTCATTAAACACGCAGTTCATATTGTTTATGCTGCCAAAAACGGTAACAAACATTATGACATGAATAGAAACTGCTTATATAACACCACAAAATCGAACCGCTGAATGGAGCTTGTGGGTACACATTTCCCTGTTTCTTACAAATTTAGAACCAGGTAAAGGAGCTTAGTCCCTTTCCTCTCTGCTAAAGAAATAATTGCTGTGGACCCAAAGTGGCCTGAAAGAAAAGGAGGAGACTTACCGAGTGATTCCGGCCTGTTGGCAGCGGAGGGAGGGCGGCCATTGGTCTCTGCGGGGGCACGGGAGGCTGCTGAGAGACCTTGCTGGTGGGGGGCCGGTCTGTAGAAACACAATGTTCAAATGGAAGAAGAAATGAAAATTTGAAGTGAGTGTTGTCTAAGTGCAGGGTTCTCTCTAGAACATGCTGTGCCTGCCCATGCAGCTGGAGGTGCCAAGAACACCCGATCCTTGTCCTCCAGACCTCCATCACCACCAGCATGAGTCCCAGCTACAGAGTCAGACCCAGTCAGGGTCCTACAGGAGACAGGAAGCCCTTGGCCACTGTCTGCTCCTCTTCTTGCTTAAATTGGTATGACTCTCCACATACATGGGGATAATTCCCATAATACCTCACACCAATAGGTGATGTCTGAGACACTGCCAACCAAGGGAGGCCACTCTCGGATTACCCCAGTGAGAGTTTTCAGATACAATTCTACATGTGTGGACTAGATGCATACACACATAAGCCTGCATGCATATATATGCATATATGCACATAAAGTTTATATGCATGTGCACATGAGTACCTAGAAACATATGTGTATGCTGACACTCATGAATGCACAGAGACATATGTGTGCATGCCTGCATATATAAGCTCACACTGCACCCGAAGGTGCTTATCAGTGTTACATTAGCTGCTACCCCTCATGGGCCCCTTGTTCTGTGGCTTCCTTCCCTTCACAAATGTTCTGGGCTGCCTCACCCTCCTACTTCCTCCTTTTGCCCATCTCCTTCTGCAAAGGGAGGAGCTGCCCCCCACTTCTGTTACCAAGTTAAATAGCACATGGTCTGCCTTAGATACCCTTATCACTCTGGCTGCAGAGAACTGCCTGAGACCGGCTTCTCCCAGTCTGGGCTGGGAGAGGCCAGAGCGGAACTGTGAGGCATGAGCTGTGAGTGGCCAAGGGCCTCCTGGCATCTTGTGCTTTTGGCATGGCACTTTGTCACACCTATAGAAACCAGCACTAAGATACTGCCTATGTTAGTTTTAGGAGGACTGTGGAAGAAGTCTGGAACTTGGGGTTGAAAAAGCACTGAGTGCTCTCTTGATCCACTTTTTTGTCAGCCCTGGGAAGAATGTCATTCCCTGTCCAGAAGAAATGGGCTCAAGGCAAGGGCAAGCCTGGTCTTCTCCACCCCGCAGGCTGCCTTTCAGCTCCCCTGATATGTCATGTTCTTTGGGACCTCAGGGTCTTTGTACAACCATAGTGCTTCAGATATTCCTCCCTTACCCCTACTCAGCCTCATATAACCAACTCTTTCTCATTCTCAATACACTATTTGATTATCAGCCGAAGACTACCTCTCAAATATCACAGCCTGAGGGAGCAAGCCCATTTATTACGCTGGCTTGAGGATAACAATGACCCGAAGCAACTGTCTGGTGTTGTCTGACCCAGGAGACTAAGAGTGCTGGCGAGTGAGGTCTGTCTTTGTGACAAACACCGAGAGACACTCAGCAACCTGGGTTCACTTTTCTGCCCTAAGTCTGGAACAGTCTTGGTGATGATTGACACTTCCTGCCTGTTAGCTTTAGTGTTCTGTCCTTCAACACACTAAGTGAGGTGATAGGATGGAGCACAGCTCCCAGGGTTAGACACAACACTCCCAAGTGCGCCTATGATCGTTTTCTGTCACCTCCTCTCCTCGAAAGGAATCTCCAGAAGACAAAGGTGCATTTTCCTTCCTGGTAGCTTCCGGCAGCACGTGCCGTCTGGCTTACAGTAGGAGATGAGGAACATTTGTGACTTCGTGAGTTAATGAAGGAGTGAACGAGGAGGGACATATGGGCATAGAGAAACAGGTAGATGAGGAACATCGTAGAAACTGTCTCATTGTAAAGGCAGAACCAAGCCCTCTGAATACCTTCACATTTATTGTGACAGTCTGCAGATGGCAGTACCACATAGCTGCCCTCTTTCCAGCAAGCCTTGCCCTCTGTTCTGCCATTAGCCTGCTTCACTCAGGAGGAAATGGCCAGAGTGGTGGATTCTTTGGTCTCAAGCCACCATTTCCCAGAAGCTGAGCAAGAATCAGCACCCAGAGAAGCCCAGTGGGCAGCTTCTGGCCAGCAGGTTGCAGAGGTTCTTACCAATGTACATGGAGTTGGTGTTGGGGAAAGGCTTGGCGGGCAGGATGGAGTTCTGCAGAGCCTCCTCATCATTGGATGGCGGCGGCTCGTAATCATCAGCACTGCCGCCCTCCAGCACCTCTTCCTCCTCATTGGGGGACTCATAATCCCCGTCGTCCTCTCCTTCCAGATCATCATCGTTGGGACTTTCATAATCATCTTCTTCCTGCCAGCACAGTGGAAGGACAGCACATCTGGTACAGATGTCACAGGACAACACTTTAGAGTACAGCCTCTGTGAGCTCTCGGCCCAGGATGCCAGCATCCTCCCGGCAGATCTGTCACAGAGGGAACTATAACGTGTCACAACCTCCACAGATGGGGAACCCATGCTTCTGGGCCAGAACTGAAGACTAATCTCTGGCTGAGCACAGGAGGGCTCAAGACAAACCTTCACAGGGATCCAGCTGCCATACTGAAACACAAACATCTGGGGGAAACCGCTCTCTTGTTTCTTTTGTACAGAATAAATCTGCTTTGTTTTCCCATAAAAAGCATACTTTCCCAGAAGCCATTTTCTTTCTAATTAAATGATTTTATTTATTAGAATCTCAGTAAGACAAGGGTCACTCCCTCCATGACTGTTTTTGAAAGACCTAGAAATGGTCGTTTACCTGAAAGACCACTTAGACTGAGGACTGGGAAGCCTGGGCCTCAGATCTGCCTGGACTTGGCAAAGGACCTTGCCCAAGGCACACCCTCCAGAAGGTTCCCTAGCTTTCTCTTGCATCACAGAGTCCTTAGCTCCCATCTGACTCTGTGTATGGCGACAGTGTGCAGTGTGAGGAGGGGGGTGCACAGCCCATCAGACTCTGGAAGGCGCTGTCACTGTGACCCTTCCCACGCAAACCTGGCATGGGAGCCTTTCCAGCGCTAACAGCCCGTTATGAAATGTCTTCCCTCTGGGTCACCCAGTGGTGACTTAAGTCCACGAGAACAAGAGTTACAGTAGCATAGATTTCTAGAAAAGATAGCAGAAAGGGAAGGATTGCTGTTGGGCTTGGCAGCGGTGAGCAATGTTGCAGCCAGCAAGTTACAGCCCCACCTCTGCATTCTTCTAAGGAAATTCTGCTGTCACAGCTGAGCCCACCCATTTGTTCACACTGCTTCTGTGTTACGTGGGAGGTGGGGGTAAGAGCTGAGTAGTAGAGAAGAAACCTTTCAACTTCCAAAGTTGGAAATATTTACTGCCTGGCCCTTTCAGGGCCCTGAAATGGGAAGTGTCTATGCTTCGTTGGTGGAAGGGGCTTGCTCCTTTTTCAGCATTGCGATCAACATAAAGTCACCCCAGCCACCAATATGAAGTTGATTTAGCCCAAGTCATACTCACAAAGGATGACCAGCCCCCATTGTCTTCTTCATGGCTTTCTGCAGAGGAGATAACACCACCATCAGCACCCAACAGAGAGTCAGAGCAGGTCTCCCTCCCCGCATTCATCACCGGCCCTCATCCTTCCTACTTCATGCTCGGGGCCAGCAAGGGTTGTGTTGAGTACAATTTACCCTGCCAGAACTCATGGTAAGTCACAATGTAATGGTATCAAGGGGCAGTGGGATCTTTAAGAGATAATTAGGTCAAAGGGACCCCATGGTCCCTTTCTCTATGACCTTTCTCTATGAATGGATCGATACCTTTCTCCAGAGACTGACTTGGGTCTCTGCAGACTGGAATGGGTGTTGCAGGAGTCATCTGGGCCTTGAGACTAGATGCCTTGTTACCAGCACAGTCCTGGTATTTTGGTCACTTCTATAAATGCCCCTTACTATTCTCACGGTTTCCCACATGATACTATTTGTAATAAGGTTGAATTCAGCCAGAAGTTGAGCTGATGGCAGCACCATGCTCTTGGACTTCTAGAAGTCTGAAATTGATAAACTTCTTCCCTGCATATGTAACCAGCTTTAGGATCAGTGTTCTAGCAACAGAAATCATACTAAGAGAGCAACTTACTATTGGCCATATGATTTCTGTTAGTTCTTTCTACCAGAGAGCAGCAGAGGTACCTAAACTCCCTTGTGTGTATACAAAAGTGACCGAGGATTGCTTTTCATAGAGTAAGACCTGGGGCTTTATTCATAGAGTTTCTTAATCAGCAGGATGTATGGGATCCAGAAGTTCCAATCTAAATGGTTTTGAGCAATCAAACAATGGAAAACTGCATGTAAGACGCAGAGATGAGACATTGGCTAGGCTCAGGTGCTCAAAGCTGAGCCTAGGCTCTCCCACAGAGCAAGTGGAGTTCTACAGTGTTCCTCCAGAGGGGCACCCTTCTACTTCTTAGTGCAAATCCAAACTCTTCTATGATGAATAACTGGCTGATCATTTGTATCCTATGCAAGGCTCAAGAAGGCCAGAACTGAAGCACACATCACCTCCTAAATAACTCCTCTCAGTCCCGGTCCCTTTACCTGTCTCCTCTTGAAATCGTTGAACCTGGGGTCTGCAAAAGCAAACAACAGCATCTCAGTAGCCTGTCAATCAAAGGGCATCTCCTTTCCCCAGCCTAGCCCTCTGCACCAATCGGGATTATGTCTCCCTGCCTAAGACTCATACTCCTGTTGCTTGGTAACCAGAGTTGAACTGTCCCTAGCTTCTGGGGACCACTAAAGTCACACTGGTGCCACAGTCGGGAACTTGTGACTTTTTAATGATCTAGGGACTGTTCATTCCCCTGTTGTCCTGGACCCAGGGGCAAAATGTTCACTGGGGAGAAGAAACTCCCTCCCCTCCTTAGACACTCTCCTCATGACTCCTGGGACAGACGGGACCACCACAGGTGAAGCAGTAGAGGCCAAACCAATGCTGCAGATGCTTTTAGAGGCTCTACTTGAGATTTTAACTCTTGAGTTCCCTTGTAACAGGGCTTGGGCTGCAGCTGCAACTCACTTGCGTGTAAAAATGCTCCTTCTCTCTTCATTCTTGTTGATATCTTGACTTAACTTGGTGAGAATCCTATGAGATAAAGGCACATGTGAAGAGACAAAACAATCCCTTCCTGGCCTCCACCTCCTTGCTGCTCCCCCATCCACGTGACCTCCATGCAACGTAGGCCAAACTTGGCCAATTTTCTTTTGGTGTCCATTTTCCCCATGCCAGCCTTACATCTTCAGCTCCATTTCCTGCCCCCACCTAGAACTTGTCCCCACTTTCCTCAGGATCTGACCTGGTGCCAACCACTTCTGCTCCCATGAAGTCTTCTGTCATCTGCTGACCTATGTCTACTGAGCCTTTGATATCTGGCTCTGAGCTCTCCTTAAAAACTGGTCATCTCACACCTGCCTTCTCCCTGCTCTGATGGCCTGGGGCCCGAGGATCTGCGCGCTGGAGTCGTATAGCCTACTGTCCTGCCATTCATAGGATGTGCTGCCTTGAGTCTTGGTGGATCATTCCTGTGACCAAACCATCTGCTAGACTCAGAGGCCCATGTGTACTTCTTATTACAAACTCCAGTGGGCTGTTTCATCCTATGGTCTCCCCGCCCACCATTGTCCCTCTTTGCGTCTGCTTAGTCACATGGTATAATGGTCCATCTTGCTTATGTGCCATGGTATGAGGTGAGCAATCTTGCTTAGCAGTTTGATTGGATTGAGAGACACCTAAGAGACTAGAATGTCACACTTCCTGGTGTGTCTGGGAAAGTGTTTCCAGAGATGACCGAACTGTGAGTGCTCTGACTTCAGTGGGGGTTTTGGCTCAAATTATGGAGACCCAGGATCTGCCCAGAGACTCTTGCCAGCTTAAAGTCAAGAATTTCAGCACAGTTAGCAACATTTGCTGCAAAAGCTGTACATTCAGAGACATTTTATAGAGAGATATTTTAATAAAAATGTTAAAATAGCAACGAATCATGCTTAAGACCTATGTGTACATGACCTTTCTCCTACTCCACATAAAAACTCTCACAAGAGACCCCACTGGCAGTGAAAGACACGTCTTTACCCCCTTTGCACAATCTTGTGGCTCCTAGTTTATTTTTCTAATCTTGTAATCCTATGGGTCCATCCTAAAATCTCCCTTATCAAAAGGAGACAGACAAGGCGGTGTCTGCTTTTAGTAATTATGTGAGCTGTAACTTGAGAGACATCAAGTGTATACCGTGACTGCTAAGACACTTCAGGCTACTATCCTTGAGGAAGCTCATGCCCACCCTCTCTGTGTCTTCTCCCTCTGAGGGCATCTCCTTCTAGTAATCCTTGTATTTAAATCTATGTTAAATTGAACTTCTTTTCTGCAGGGAAGTTAAAGATGGGCTTCACCTGAGGGGAGGTCCCTGAGGGTAAGGGGACCCTGAAGGCCACTGGGAGCTGTTGTGTTTTGTGTCTCCAGTCTCATGGGTGCAAATACACTTATGCATTCAGATTGTGAGCAGACTGTCGGAAGGAGGTTGATTGAACTACAGAAGAGACGGCCAGGTTAAAAGACGTCGCTATCTAGAGGCGGGTACCCAAAGAGTATTTCAGAGCCAGTATTTTCTCCTGTCTCTCTCTGCATTCTGGCTGCCATGAAGTGAATGAACGGCTCTGATCTTCCATGCCCTTGCGCACCGATGCTCTGCCTCACTTCAGGCCCAGAAGTCACAGACCCAAAGTGCACCCTCTAAATCTCCAAAGTCCTGAGCCAAAATAAACCCTTCCTTAAGTTGTTGTACAATGATTTGTCACAGCGATGAATAACTAAATCACCCACGTGGAGTTCTCTCTTTTTAAAAAATATTTATTTATTTGTTTTAGGCATATGAGGGCTCTATCTGCATGTACAACTTTATGCCAGAAGAGGGCATCAGATCCCACTATAGATGGTGGTGAGCCACCATGGGGTTACTGGGAATTGAACTCTGGACCTCTGGAAGAGCAGCCAGTGCTCTGTAAAGGTACATCTTGCAGAGGGAGAAACTCTTGATTTATCCAGTCCCTGAGACCCAATTCTGGTCAAAATAACTGAGTATAACATGTGCTTAGGTACATTCATACAGAACCAGCAAGTTCCCAAAACCCAGTGCAGGGAGAGCCTTGGTTCTGGGGCTGTATCTCAGGTAGCCCCTCAAACCCCCAAAACATAAGACTCCACACTCCGGACTTTAGCAGGACCCTCCCTGGGAAGCAGACTTGATGCTCTTTGGAGATTATGTAAGTGAAGAAGCTTCAGAGCTCATCCCAGTTACATTTTGCAGGAGGTGACAGAGGTTCAGACAAAAGAAGGAATATCGTAGATTACTGATGAGGGCCACCTGTCTCCACAAAGCACACAGCAGTGGGTCAAAGCCAACCTCTCCAGTTACGCATACCACAGCCTTGTGCAATTCTGTCTGTGCTGTCCTCTTCCTGGCACAGGGCACTCTTGAGCCTCTTCCTAGCTGTGAAAGTGATGTTCAGTCTATGTCTCTTCTGCTCACGGGACAGGTTAGTCTCGTACAAATTTACTAGATTAGCAAAGGCAGTTCTTAGCAGACCTAACGTTTCTACTCCTCCTTCATGCCTAGGGGCTCCCAACTCACTTTTCAGTACCCTCCTACCTCATAGGAGTAACAGGGAAGATTAATTTGAGGAGCCTAGAGACTCAAGAGTGAAGTCAAATAAGGCAATAGTAAGCCCCCCATAATAATGTCATTGCTAAGGCAGAGATTCTATCTATCTGTCTATCTATCTGTCTGTCTGTCTATCTATCTTTCTATTTATTTATTTCGACAGGGTTTCCCTGTAGCTTTGGAGCTTGTCCTGGAACTCATTCTGTAGACCAGGCTGGCCTCATACTCACAGGAGCTCCGCCTGCCTCTGCCTCCTGAATGCTGGAATTAAAGGCCTGCACTACCACTGCCCAGCCCTAGAGCAGAGGTTCTCAACCTGTGGATCGTGACCTCTTTGGAAGGTCGAATGATATTTCCACACAGGTAGCATATCAGATATTTACATTACGATTCTTAACAGTAGCAAAATTACAGTTAGGAAGTAGCAATGAAAATAATTTTACCGTTGGGGCCACCACAACATGAGGAACTGTGTTAAAGGGCTTTAGGAAGGTTGAGAACCACTGCTCTTGAGGGAGAGGAGCTTTTATAATGTGGGGGTGGGGAGTACTTCCTAGTTCTCGCTAAACACAGGATCAGGACATTTGTGCCATGACTATTGTCACATGTGGCCCAGCGGTGATTGTTGAGAACAGACAGCAGGCATGCTAAAGATCTCCCATAGGACAGCCAGAGAAGAGTGCGCCCTGCATCCTGCCAGGATGCTGGTAATAGCTCCAGCAGCCACTCGCTCCTCTTCTGTCACCTGCTTACTAAAGAGCAGGCATCAAGGCCTTCAAAGGCCTTGACCTTGATGGAGAGAAGGAGACAAGGGGGCTATGGAGATGCCTCAATCAGCAAAGTGTTCTCTACATAGAGCATGTGGCCCTGAGGCGTAAGCTCCTTTGATCCCCGACACCCACATCAAAGCAGGGATGGTACCGAGCACTGGTGATCCCAACACCAGAGAGGCAAAGACAGGCTGATCCCTGAAGTTCACTGGGTAGCCAGCTGACGCCCCAGATCTCGGGGAGAGACCCTTTTCTAACAGCACAAGGTACAAGGTGGATTGCTCTTGAGAAATGAAGACTGAAGTTAACCTCCTGTCTTTATACACATCACATACATACACATGCTTGTGTGTGTGCACGCACACACACACCTACATGCATACACACAAAATAAGAGAAAAAAGCAAGAACAAGTATGTACCCATGCACGCATGTGAGAGAGAGTAATAATAAATGTTTATTTGGGACAGGGTTCCACTGTGTAGTCCAGCCTGGCCTGAAATTTGAAATCCTCCTATTTCAGCCTCCTGAGGGGTGGGATTAAAGGTTTGTGCTGTCACCTAGTAACAATGAATACTTAGGGAAATAATGTTCAAAGTAAGAAAGTACCATGTATGTTCACATGATGGCCGAGGGAGCTTGGACAGGAGGACAGGGATTGCAATTTAAACCTACCGGCCCTCAGCAACTAGGTACCCTTTCAGCAAGGACCTGAGGAAGGCAGAGCTGAGCCAGAACTCAGCTCCCAGCCCACAGCGCTTAGCTGGCCTTTGACTTGCTCCCACACACTCTGACTCTTAAGAAAAATGTCTCCCACTGGGTACCGTTGTGCTTCTCACCAGTATCTCTAACAGCCAGGCTGGGGGCTGTTGGGGCTCTAGCTGGAAAGGAAGGAAACGCTAAACCGCAGGCCTCACACAGTGCAGCAAAGAGCTGAGAAAAGGGCAGGATGGCTCGGGCTGTCACAGGCAGCACAGCGGGCCTCCCAGCGTCCTGCTGCTGAGGAAGGCTGCTAAGACTTCTTCCAAGGCGCCAGCCCTGGCCTGACCACCACCTCCGCGGGGGCAGGCTGTTGGGTTGCTTTGCTAGTGAAGTGACTGCTACCTTTGTGTGAACCCACAAAGTTGCTCTCCACCCCAGTGGACCAAATGACAGTGAGTGGCAGAGATGACTCAGTTCCACTCTCCCCACAAAGCCCCAAGCCTCGCTCCCCCACTAGGGAGGGAGAAAGAACACTAGGCATCCACACCGTCGGTTGTTCTTCCCCTCTTCTGAGGGTCCTGCTGGCTCCGGAGGACTTGAACCTCCCAAATGAAGTCAAGCCATTGCAAGAAGGTGGCATTCCATAAAGGCCTAGGTCCCAGCCCCAAAGCAGCATCTCTAACTTACAGGGTGACAGAGCCAGTCTTCATCATCACATTTCGCAGATCTTTCCCGAGGATGCACAAGGGACAGAAACTGCAAGTGTGAGATTGTGGCCATAATGTCCTTCCTCAAGGCTAGCATCTGTCTGTCCTCAGCAAAGCAAATTCCAGCCAAAGGTTACATATTTTTGTTTGCTTGTTTTAATTTTTGTAATCAGTAGGTCCATCTGCCTACTCTCCTGCCTACTCATCAGGATGGCCTAGGTGCCTGTGTCACATAGATTCCCAGGTCTACCCTACAGTGGGTCAGAGTAACTCCCAACAGCCCCGAGCTGGCTCTGATGATCAGAAAATCTTGCAAAGTAACTTTTGTCCCTCTAGATTTCCAGGGAGATTGTTATTTATAAAAAGAAGAAAAGAAAAAAGGGAGAGAAGAGAAGGAACTTTGTCATTACAAAGGGAATAAGGTTGAAGTAGAGTGAAAGAGAGAGAAGGGCTCGTCTGTCTGGGATCCGCTGCCACGGCTCCCTTCTCAACAGTCCATTCTAATTTACTGATTATGTCCTGCCTGTGGGCCTGGACTCAAATGTGCTGGTCACTCAAGAAGAAACAGAAAGGAAGGAAGGAGAGGAGAGCACAAATGCAGGGGGGTAGAGAGAGATAAGGAAAGAGGAGGGAGCCATCAGAACACAGAACACACAGAAAGAGTGGACATTATCTGACCCAATCCAAGTTGTGTTGCCTCTGTTGTCCTATGTGTAGCTGTCTAGTAGCCAATGGGGTGAGGGGCAGGCTGTTTCTTATCATAGCCTGGCCACTAAAAGTGCTTCCTACCCCCACTCTGGTTGGCATGCTCCCTTGAGAGGCTTCGTCTTGCCTGGGGAATCCCTCCAGAACTGCACGTTCCAGGCCCAGAATATGGTCGATAACACACCTCCCTGGAAGGACATGTCAAAGTGTCTCCTCCAACCCTGGCCTCTGCCCTCCTTCTGGAATACCTTTGTGCCATCATGGCCCCTGCTCTGAATTTCACCATTATTTAAGGAAACAAAGTGTTTCCACATCTTTGAATCGTGAGGCAGGCCTTCCATATCCTTCTTCAGCCAAAGAGCCACAGTGTCTATCTTAAGATTCAGGAAGGTCCTTGCATGGCCTCTTAGCCTCCAGTGGAACCCTGCACGTAGGTTGGAAAGTCTCCGGGAGTAACGTGACCTCCCCACTTCTCTCTCAATGGCCTTCCACGCCTACCTTTTACTTGGACCTTACAACCACCTGAGTGGTAAGCAGATATAGTTAGCTCTGTTTTATGAATGTGGAACTCACGGGAACGGAGAATCAGTGCCCACGTTCAGTGAAGCCTTAAGTAGAGTTTCCTGAACTTGCATTGGAGGGGAAGAAATGGCAGGTGAGATGAAGCACCTGCCATTGAGAAGGATTGTGGAGGGCTGGGTGCCTGGACTGGGATTAGCCAGTTGGTGGGAGAAGGAAGGCTGGAGATAGGTTTCCGACTCATGATTGCTTCTGTTTTGCTGGGGGCTGGTTATTTATTTGTAGGTAAAGAGTGTTCCTTTTTCCTCTGAGGCCCCCCCCCCGCTCCTTCCTCATGGCCTCCTCTTTCTCGGCTATAGAGATAAGCACTGTGTAGATGAGATAGGAAGTCGTCTCTGCTATTAGAAAGCTTGTGGCATTCTTGGGAGAGGCATGTGAGCAGATGGATCTAATCATTGGATGTGATAGATACGGTGAGTGTTAGCAATGATGGGCATCAGCTCATGCCGGTCTGCCCCACTGCACCACCCACACGGGTGCAGCCCCCCACCCACACTGGTACGCTCACCCCCGCCCCCCCTCCCTGCACCACCGCTGCCCCCTGCACCGCCCACACCACTGCTGCCCCCATCATACTAGGCTACAGCAGGAGGCTCACTCTAGCCTCGTAAAGGGAACTTCCATTGTTTTCTCTAAGATCCCCTTATCATTAAAATGCTCAGGGTGTCTTGATTAGCAACTATGTCCTGAGAGAGTGACTGTCTTTGCAGAAAGAGAATTTCATTACAGAATCAACCTTTTTAATAAAATCTAACCTAACTTTGGTTTGGTTTTGTTTTCCTGACAAAATACCGTTGAGCTCATTTTGTGTTGGCCAGCTACTACTGGGCACAGGGACTGCCCTGAAGTGTGGTTTATATACCAGAGAGACTCCATTGAGGAAAACTGGTTTCACCTTTGCTATCAACTGCAGATAGCTTTATGGTTGTGTGTGTGTGGGGGGGGGCTGTGTCTAGTTCCCCTGCTCAGCATTGGGACCCTGTCTGACTGGAACTTGTGCAGGCTTAGCATGTGCTGCCATGGTCTCTGTGAGTTTATACATACATCGGTCCTGTTGCATTTGGAGACACTCTTTCCATGTAATCACATCACCCCTGGCTCTGGCAGTCTCCCCCACCTCTTCCACATAGTTCTCTGCGCCCCGAGGGGAGGGATTTGATGACGTCCCCTTTAGGACTAAGTGCTCCAAAGTCTCTCACTCTCTGTATATTGTCCAGTTACAGGTCTCTGATATTTTAAGCAGTGGGGAAGGACACAGAGTGACCATATTTTGTTTCTGTACTTGACTACAGTCTCTTTTCCATCAGCCTTTAGGAAACTACTCAGGACAAACCAATCTCTTTGCACGATGGTGGAATACTAATTATTAAATATTTGTATTGTTAAGGACAGAACCGAGGAACTTATGTTCCTTTCATAACCCTCCCTCCATAAGAGCCACAACTCTCCCCTTCCACAGATGGGAAAACCGAGGCTCAGACTATTGGGTAGCTTTTCCAAGGGCCCCATTGGAGGCAGGAGGCAAACTCAGCTTTAGAAGCAATCCCTCTCTCCCTGCAGCCGTGTGCCCTTGCTAGTCTCTGACCCTCTCTTTCCAGCAAGATAGGATTAGTAAAAATGGAAACCATGCCAGGGACAGCTCTACACAAAAGACAAGCTCAGACTTATTCGATGTTTTCATTGCTTGTTTGTTTGTGCTTTTGTTTGTATTTCCCAAGCATTTCTTCTAATTCCCCCCGACCTTTGGAGGTCAGTGCCATTATTATTCTTATTTTACAGACGAGGAACAGAGGCTCCCAGAACTGAGACAGCATGCTCAGAGTCCTCATAGCCTCTTGAGATGAGAGCATCCACATCAAACTCATTATCTTGTCCCAGCTGAGTCGCCTCTAAGTCATCTGTCACACTTCCCTGGACAGATCTGAGATGTAAGTCTTCCCTAATACTCTCCCTGGTACACTTCCTCACTAACTCTTCCTTATAGAAGCTCACGAAACCTTTAAACTGTTGGCAGCACATACCAAGTAACTAGGTTAGCCTCTTCATTTTTCTCTGGCCAGCTGCACATAGCCCAGACTCTCTGACACAGCAGTAGTACCAATGGATGTCCTATCCCCTGTGTTTTTACAATATGCTTCCTTCTCCTAGAATATTCCACAGGTCTTCCCTTTTCTATTACTTTTCCTTACCCTCTTCCTCTCCTTTTTTTTTTCTTTTTGGCAATAGGGTTGGTTTCATACAGCCCAGTTAACCTCTAACTCATTTGTGTTGTTGAGGCTGGCCTTGAACTCCTAACACTTCTGCTTCTGCCTCCTCCCAAGTGCTGGGGTTACAGGCGTGGCCCACTATGACTGTGGATGGATTGTTACCTGCTCTTCCACTTAGAATGTAAGCAACTGTGTGAAGGATCTGTCCTTTATCTTTGTAGCTCCTCAGGGACAAGTCTTGAGACACTATAGGCATCTAGCAGCATTTCACCAAAAAAATGAAGTATTCATGAAGCAGAAATTTGTGTCGGGACTGAGAGATGGAACTCAGATGTCCTCGAAGGGTTAATATATATTACAAGCCCGTGGCCACCATTTGTGACACTTTGCATTCTTCCATGAAGATCCATATTAGCAGCAGGGGCCATTTCCTTCCTCCCGGGAGATTTTCTCTAACACTTGTAGCACGGCTCAGCATTTGGGATGAGTGCTTGGAGATGTTCTGTGTTTGGAAAGACCTGTTCTACCTGCACTTGCCACCTGTTAGACAACACACATTTACTGATGCCTACTGTGTGCAGGGCACAGGTCTAAAGGACAAGAACCTGCAGCCAAAACCACATCGGAGCACAGTATAACAGTGGGCTCTGCTCTCATATCCCCACCCCTTCTAGGATGCTTGTCTTTTGACCAAAGCCAGAAGCATGTTCTGAGGCCTCCAACTTCTCATGACTCTCATAGTAATTATTAAGACATATCCTTTCGATTATTTGGGCAGTAGCAGTAAATATAATGAAGACTCAACCAAGGCAATCTGGTTAAAGTTTTTGCCTTCATTTCTGAAATAACATGTTGCTGGGGTGTGGTCTTGAAACTGTTCCCCTTTTTGGCACTTAAGGGATCTATCTTCTCAGTGACTTTTTTTCTGATAGAAACCGCTCCCCGCCCCCATAGCCATCTCCATAGTCACTCCTGGAGTGTGATGCAATTTCTCATCTCTGACTATGTGGGTAATTTTTCTCTTCACTGTTTATCACTAGTCCGTTGTTTTGGGGAAATTTGACAATGAAGCATCACAGAGCAGCGGTCTGCCTGCTTCTTCAGCTGAGGGTTTGTGATGCCTCTCAAATCTGTGGACTTAACAATATTTTATCCAACTTGGGAATTTCTCAATGGCTATTTCCTCATGCTGTTTATTTCGGTATCTCCTCCTCTCAGTAGGCAGATCTTTTGAGAACCATAATTCTGCACGTTCAGCTAGTTGAAGTGCCCCCTCACCCCCAGGTGCCGGATGCTCTGCCCACTGCCAGCACTGGAGAGCAAACCCAGAGCCTCAGGAATGCTAGGCAAGCACTCTGCCCTGACCTGAGCCATCTCCCAGCTCCCTAAGATCGGCTGCTTTGCAATACTTTCTCTTCCGTTTGACTTTGGATAGTTTCTCTTGTTCTGTGTTCATGTTCAGTGACTCGGCTGGTTCGTTGTCAACTTGACACAAACCAGAGATACCGGAGAAGAGGGAACCTCACCCAGGGAACATCCTCCAGGCAAGAATGTGGGGCATTTTCTTCATTGCTAATTGGTAGAGAAAGGTCCAGCACACCGTGGACAGGGGTACCCCTGGGAACATGAGTCTGGGAAGTATAAAAACAGCAGCTGACTGTGAGTCTGGGAGCAAAGCTGGTAAGCAATTTTTTGTTCCTCAGAGGTCTCTGTTTCAGTTCCTGCCTCTATGTTCCTGCTTTGAGCTCCTTCCTTGGCTCCCCTGATAATGGACTGCGACCTGCCAATCAAAATCACCCCTTCCCACCCCTAAGCTGCTGTTGGTTATAGTGTTGATGACAGCAGCAGAGAAGAAAGTAGGACACTGAGGTGTGATTTTGCAAAACCTAGTTTCTGGTGACACTAAGGCAGTTCGCCCCTCATACCAGATACTTTCATCTCTAGAGTTTCTAAACAGATCTGTTTGTGCTTCCTGTGCCTCAGTTTGACTTTGGGTACCCAGAGTCCAGCTTACAGTGCTCTTTTTTGATAGATCCAGCTATGTTGGTTGGTCATGAGTCGGTTTTAATATGTTTATTTTTTCCATTGTGGGTCATATTTTCTTGTTTATTTCCTTGCCTGTTATTGATTAAGTATGGCACACTGTGTTTTTGTTTGATTGTGGATACTTTTGCACATTCGAGTTTTGTTTGAGAATGCAGTAAAGTTGCTTGGAAGTAGTCTGCGTTGTCTCCACCTTGCTTTTAAGATTCACTGGGCTGCCGGGCGATGGTGGCGCACGCCTTTAATCCCAGCACTCGGGAGGCAGAGGTAGGCGGATCTCTGTGAGTTCGAGACCAGCCTGGTCTATAGAGCTAGTTCCAGGACAGGCTCCAAAGCCACAGAGAAACCCTATCTCGAAAAACCAAAAAAACAAAAAAACAAAAAAAAAAAAAAAAAACAAAAACAAAAAAAAGATTCACTGGGCTGAGCCAGAAAAGGTTTCAGATTAGGGCTGTTCCTTCTTCATTTCGGAGGCAAGGCCCTCTTGTACACTTTCGTTGGTGACTGAGTCTGGGTACCCTGACACCTGACTGGTAGAAACGCGCCATTTTCCACCCTCTCTCTCCTGTTACCTCTCTAATTAGATAGGTCTTTAATCAGACACAGGTTTCCTCCCATGCATAGGCTGACCAGCACCCTTCTAGAGAGGGCCCTGGGAAGTGTTCCAGGACATCTTCTATCCAGCTCTCTCCTCTTGGGCTAACAGACTCTAATCTCCTGGAGTCTCAACTCCGTCTCCTCAACCCAAGGACCCATCAGACTCAGGCTTTCCCTGTTCTCTTTGCCCTGGGCAGGAGATGAGCACAGGAAGTTGCTGATTCTCTTAGTGAGAACTACAACAAACTTATCAGCCCCATTTAAATAGGAGTATGGACATCAGATTCGCCCGGCTGCTGCCACAATAGGATATGAGCCTAGAATTATACTTTCTTGTTGCTTTTTGGAGAAAGTAGATTCTGTAAAACTTGTTGATTTTTCCAACATAGGAAGAGCAAAACTTAAAGTATCTGAGGCTACGTCTGTGGCCGTCAATTTGGACTCCTGAGTGCCTGACTTTTAACAGAACCCATTCATTCACTCATGGGACTGTCCCCCGTGCCTGTACTCTTATAAAACCACAGCCCTTTGTCTCCAGGAAGTCCCCTTGCAGACATGCCTGAAGTGATAGGTGATATTGATCCTGCTATATCCCTTAGAACAAGAGAAGGGATGCTAAGGAATACCAGGAGTAGATGTTTCAAACCATTAGCACCA
The DNA here is from genome assembly GCF_018167655.1 of Microtus oregoni. NCBI lineage: Eukaryota > Metazoa > Chordata > Mammalia > Rodentia > Cricetidae > Microtus > Microtus oregoni. The sequence goes on from NW_024543086.1 coordinate 14,169,809, forward strand.
AAAGTCCATACAACTCACGAGTAGCTTTAGGCTGACTGTCACAATGTTTAAAAACATTTGAGTCAGTATTGAAAAGTTTGAGACACAGAACACTTGAACTCATGTTTCTTTGATCAACTTGAAGATTAGTCATCGTTGGGTACAAACTGATGAGAGCTGAGTGACAGCAGATCTTTCAGAATGGAACATATGATACATGATTTGCCATAACCAACATTACCTCCTATTGTTTAACCATCAATCAACCTTTGTACCAATTACCTTTAAAATCATAATTTCCTATTTTTGTTTTAGTGCAAAAATATTTCTCTAGAGACACCCAGATTCAAAGATAACAAAAAGAAAGAAAATCAGCAGGGATTTGTTTCCTACTTTGTACATTTATATCACCTCTGCATGTGAGGCCTCCACGAGGACGATGAAAAATACATGTTACAATATGCACACCACTGCTTCCCATTTCAGCACCCAGGGCAGACATTACTAATCAATCACAGCTCCTTTTCCTCCACATTCTTTTTAACTCTACACTAATAGCAGCCATCTCAAGAAATCGATATTGACGGATAAAATTATTTCCCTTGCCATTATTTATTTGGGTCCACGTTCATTTTACTAACTAAGAAACAGAGGTCTTAACATCTTAAACCAATGAGTCAGTGAAGATGCCCCGAGGAGCTAGACAGATGACTCAGCAGTGAAGGCCATGTGCTGCTCTCACAGAGGGCACAGATTCCGTTCCCAGCGCCCACATCAGGTGCCTCACAACTGCCTGTACTCCAGCTCCACGGGACTTGGCACATTCTGCACGCCTATACACACACCTTTGCTCTCATGTACACACCCACATGCAAACATACAGACAAACACATAAGTTTAACATGAAATAAATCTTTTAAAAGATGTCATGATGAAACCGTAGGGTCTCTTCACTTTGGTACTGTGTTCACAGGCCCAAGCCAGCCTCTCAAAAAGACAGGAAGTGAAACACACAATCCACTACTAGCGCCACTGGATTTGTTACTTCCTTCTAACTCATCATGCGATTCCTCTTCCCCAGACACAGCTATTGTCCTCAGCCTCCATAAACACACACACACACACACCCCGACCCAGTCTTCTCTGAATGGATCTTTATTTCAACCTGCTCCCCACCCTGCTGCCCACGGGAGTTTACTCACGGCATCCTCAGCTTAGGGAACTTCTGGATGTCATTCTCAGTCAGGTTCTGGAAAGAAGAGACACAACGACAGGCAGGTTAAAGCACACAGGAGGGGCCCTGATCAGGTGGCTAAGAAGGGAGCAGACAGAGAACCACAGTCACTGCAACGCCCTTAGCTTTCCTCAAACTGGAATCTTATGCAAAATTTCCTGAATTATAAACAAAAATGACTTTAGTAAACAAACACAGGATAAATCTGTGAAAACAAACAATCTGTTTCATGGACAAAAATTGGCAACCTGTTCCTGATAATTTCACACCATGGTTCAAGTTTCTAGTCATCTCTGCATGGGAAAGGAGCAATTAGGTTCTCATTTCATCAGAGGATCTAGGACTGAGGTGTCTTGGCAAGGTTCTTGTTGGAGCATTAGGTCCAGCCTTTATTATTAGCCTGTGGTGTGTTTTCTGACCAGGCCCCTGTCAGGCCATCTGAGTTGTAGTGAAAAGATGAAGGAAAAACCTTATACTGGGAAGGTGGAGGACCAAGGCTTTTGTTCAGAGTATGGTGTGATGAGTTAAAGGCATTTGGGGTCTTCTGGAGGGGCACGATAGAGGTGACTGAGAGGACACGAGCTGAGGAAGTTGAGGAAGAGAGGAAAGAGACTATGACTGGGAACAGAAGAGGAGGATGCTGGGAAAGAAAGAAGGCTTTTAAGACATGACCAACAGCTGGGAAGGAAGATGAGAAACGTTGAAATGGGCTTCGGGAGTTTTGTTGTGTGATAAAGCTTCCCTGCCCCCACTTCCTTCAAAACCCTCCAGCAATCCTGAGCTAAACTTTATTGGAGTTAGATTTATGGATTTCAGAAGCACGATTTTACACTGAGTTCAGAAAAGAGGTCCGCAGAGAGGATAGCTACAAACCAGGCCCCTGGCAGAGAAGCAAGGTGGTAGACAGGGCTGCTTGTATCTCAATGTCCATTCTTTCTGCCTCCCTTACTATCAGAACCTGAATTTGGTTCAGGGTGGGAAATGTGTTTGTGCAAAATATTTAACTCCCCAGGTTACCTTGGAGATGGTGGAGTCACATGACTTACTTGTGGGCAGTAAGGTGTAATCTGCAGTCTATTGGATAAGATCTCCAAAATAATGGTTATTTTTCACTATTTTTTTTTGCAAAGGAAATAGGACATATTCACCAAATACCATGCTCTCTTTATTCTCTGCCTTTCCCCTCTTCCTCTGCTATATGTGTGTTTGTGTGTGTATAAATATATACACATATATATAATGCATATATGCAATATACATATAATATTACACACACACACACACACACACACACACACACACACGCGCACGCATGTAGAGGTGGAGTAGCCAGGTTTTCAGTAGGCTGAATGGGGCCTAAGTTCAGGGCTTTCTCCAGAAGTCTTTCAGCCCTGAGTGTCCACTTGTACCTGTCTTATTGCTTGAGAAAGACCACATATATGCCCAGTTAACACAGCAACTACATCCCTTCTTGTCTTACACCTTTTCAAAGTACAGCATCCCCATTTCTCACCATTCTTTCCCGTGTTAAAAAAAAAAAGCATCATTAAGACTGAAAGGGGGGGTGGTTATTAGCTTCCACATTGAAAAAGGAAGGAAGAAACAGAAGGAATGAGGAAAGGGAGGGGGAAGAAGGAGGGAAAGTGGGCATAGCAAACACTGTCACTTTCAATAGCAGAATAGTCCGGGATATTCCAGAGCCGGCAGGGGTATGAGATGAGTAACTCGAGCTTGGATAAGGACTTTCAAAGTGAGCTCAGAGCACAGTGCATTTCAGAGTACCCAGTTGCTGGGGCAGGCACTAGATTCTACACCCTAGTCTCTGGCTCCTCCTGCCCCTTGCTCTCCCTCCTGTTCACGCAGTGAGCAGGATGTGCTGCTTTCTCTGAATGACTGGCAGGTCCCAGAGATTGGAACGGAGGAGATGGCTGTTCAGATTCTATCTCTCAACCAAGAAAACAACCATCCTATCAAGTCATTTCAGGCCTGACACTCACATGGCGTGTTGGGGGAAGAGTGACACAGCTGAGAAGTGCCACTATTTTCCCACACTGTGACCCAGCACAGTGTGTTCAGTCAGCAGAGGATGAAGCAAAGGGGAACTGGGGACAGGGGACAGATGCTTACTTAAGTTTAGCCAGGACAGCCGGACAACCAGAACCCTCTTCAAAGACGTTGCCCTCCCTGTACTCAAAGAGCTGTCTCTTTTGTCAGTGCTAAAGCATCAGAATGAAGCATACAGGTTTGGTGTAGTTGCAAGAACAGCAACAATAAAACTCATGGAATTCTATTTATTCAAAGCTCAGCATGAACAAAGCAACAACAACAAAACCTGCGCAGTATAGGTCTAAGCATGCTTTGGTTTAGTCATTAGGTTTGTGACTTAAGACAAAAATCACATCTCTGCATATGCTTCCACATTTGTAATTGAGGTGGTTGAAGGCATCTGTGAAAGTATCTTTTTTTTTCTTTTTGCTAAAAACAGTTTCATGAAGGCAGGAATCTTATGTTAATGATATCTCTGTCCCCAGCATATGACATTATCTGGGATGGAAAATGAACTCATCTCCACAGGAGACTTTAGAGGTTCCCCGAAAGGGGGAGAAAATTGCAGGTGGCGGTGAGGGCACCACCGCTAAAGAACCTGAAGCAGAGTAGGGCTGGGATGCTGTGGGAGAAAGGCAGGCATTGGTATGTTGTGGAGCAAGCTGCAGCAGATGAAGCCTCATGGTCAAGCTCCTTTTGATTGCCCTTCTCACTCAGAATTTGAGAACATTTCCCATAAGACCTTTAAATTAACTTTCTTCCCTTTTTAAAGAGCGAAACAAAGTGCCCAGAAGGGATGGCTAGGACTAGTTAGAGTTTGCTCTTAATGCACAAGCAAAGTGTGGTTTCTGGGAAATGATCGGACCACCTGCCTGACAGCCAAGAGCCTCTGCCTTCATCTGAACTAAGTCACTTTCCCTTTGGTAGCGCAGATTCAACGTGAACCTGAACCACGAGCTTCTATTTGAAATGTGTGGAATTTTACAAGAGCGTGGAGATCGCCATCACGTGTTTGTTTAACAGTCGGCAGGCTTGCTCTGTAATAGGGAGGAAATGGAGATGGAGAGTGGCCACCTGTTCAGTCCTCTCAGTGGATGTGTATGCAGAGTTAGCAACCAGGAGTGAACATCTCCAGTTCTTTAATGCTATCGCCCACTCCGGCCTTCTCAAGAATATACATGGCAGTTGAGTAGAATTTCAAGGGGTGTGTGTGTGTGTGTGTGTGTGTGTGTGTGTGTGTGTGTATGGGGGGTTTAAACTGTGCTCAGATTCCTTTAATATATGTCTTTGGAGTATATCTTATCGCCTATATAAGAGCTTACAAGGCTCCTGAACAAGACACTGAGAATTGGTGGGAGAGACCACCAACTCTTTGATCGAAACAAAGGGCTAAGTGGAACGTTGATCACAGACACTGACCACAGACAGCCTCAGGGACCAGGTAGATTGGTTAACCCTGCAGCTGTTGGGCAGAATCAGTACATTTTTAGCTTCAGTGTATGGAACTGGGCATAGCTTACCAAAAACCGAGCGCCGTCAATGTGGTACTTCTTCACGGCCTTCTCACAGTCCCTGTAGTTCAGCTGCACAAACAAACACGGTGCTGTCAGTGCCATGGGCTGCCGTGTTCCCCCTTCTCCTCCCCCGGAGTTTAGCAATCTGCGGTACCTGTGGCTAGCCAGCCCCTTCCTGATCCTTTGTCTAGCAGAGGGGCCAGGTCCCCACCTCAGCCGTACTTTCACTACCCCCCTGGCAATGTCTAAAGTGGAGAAATGGTGCGCTCTAGTCCTTGGGACCAGAACCTCTGGAAACACACTGTCTTCAAAGTCCAAGAAGGGTGGTCACGTTTTAGTCAGGAAAGTAGAAAAGAAATGACAGAAAAACCAAACAGCAGCCTGTGTCTTACGTCTCCCAAAATAATCTCAGTGACCACCCAGTCATGTATGCCTAGCCCATTGCTAATGGAGGAACCAGCTCCTGTTCATTCAGTCTTGCTACAGTGACGTCTTTTTATCTCTTAAAAGCAACAACCTAAACAGTGTCTGGTACTCTGACCAACTTGTTTTAAATGTTTTGTCGAGGACCTTGTTCGTTAAATATTTCCCATGATTTTAAACCACTGAAGGCTCAGGTCATTTTCCCGGACACCAGCTCAGCAATGAGATCAGCAGCTGCTAGCTAGTACTGGCTGCGCTACATGTGACAGGCCCTGCTCCCACCCCAAAGCAGCGCCAAGTCACTAGATCCTCCACTCTCATGGATGAGAGCTAAGAAACGTGCACGGGTGGAAGGTGACATAGGTGACACCCGAGCTTTGGGACCTGACTTTAATGTTTCCATGAAGAATAGTCTTTGAGGAACAGCATCCCATACATAAGAGTACACAGTGAGCAATCGGGCGCATACCCAAGTGCGCCATCCAGATAGCGTGGTACTGCACAGTGGATATCCTTTTGCCTAGCTTTTTTCTATGTAAGATAAATTGTTGAAGTCAAATTCCCAGAACAGAATGATAGCATCAACAGAGGTAAGTATCCATAAGGAAGGTGTTGGTTATTTTTCGAAGCTAACCTATGACTGTGATGTACCCACCTGCCCTCAACAGCTCCAAGCTTCACATCAGAAATAACCTCTACCTGAGGTCTGGTGTATTTAAGGTAAAATATGTTTTCTCTGAGGACCTTATATGCTTCTCACAAACAGTTAGTTCAACCTTCTTTGGAGGAAATTTTAAAATAAATTTCTTATCTTTTGACCCCCTTTTCCAGATAATGTAAGAAGTAAACATAGCTGGATGCAGCGGCACACACCTCTGATCTTAGCACCGAGGAGAATGAGGCAGGAGGACAGGATAGCTGTCCGTCCAAGAGCAGCCTGGGCTATACTCCAAGAACCCGCCTCCATAATAATAATTTTAAAATACCCTTGTTGTCACCTCCTAGCCTAGAAGGACAGAGTGAGCATCGCATTCGGGAAGCTGATTTATAGGTCAATGCTGAGGGCAGGCAGCATCTGCAGCTTGTTGCTGTCTCCTTGACCCACGGGCAGGGTGGGTAGCGGGTTTGCCAACTTCCTTTAACTCATTTCACTGTGATTGCTATCAGATGCATCGCCAGCTCTGCAGATGCCAGTTCTGACTCTAAACAAAAGATAGAGTTCTAGCCTTGAACCTAGTCAGTTTATGTAGTCCAGTAAGACCCGAGTCTTGGGACCTAAAATCTGCATCTCAACAAGCACCCTAAGTAATTTTCCTTAGCACCCAAGATAACAATCTTGGCACTGGCTGAGTGGTTTTCAGCTTTGTAGATGACGGTAACTGGTGCCCAGAGAGAAGAAAGGTCTGGCTTAAGGTCACACAGGGAGGTAGAAACCCAACAGGATTAGAACGCATGGCTATGAGCCAGTACATATATTGCATGGCCTGGGAATGCTCCCCTGCTAGGCCTACGCCAGTTGGAGGAGTTAGGAGCAAGTGGACTATTGGCTTAATCCTCATGGTTTCTATCCCCAATACAGCTTAAGCCACACATATCTGAGACAAGCTGACACAAAGCCTTGCCACCCTGCCTCAGCCTCCCCAGTCAGGCTCTGGTGAGAAGAGCGGGATAAGGGTGAGGTAGGACATGGAACTCAGTGCTTCATGTGTGTTTACTTTCAACCTTACCTCCATCTCGTCTGGTTAGCTACTGTTAATACGTCTCTTTCACTGTTTAGGTAAGCAAGGTAACTAAGGGAAACTAAGTCCCCAAGCCAACTGGAAAGGACACAACTCAAACAAGGTGTGTCTGACTTCAGAACCGGGTAGAAGTCTCAGTGGCCCAACCCAACAGCTTCTATAGACATCACACTTGCTGGTCAATCCTTTAAAAGGCATACCGACCTCCAGGAGCATCCTTAAGTAATCCTGTGTTCATTTCACAGAATGTCTTCTCTGGAGACCAATGAGTTTGGGGTCTGAAGGGTCTCATCTGTGTCTGTGGCTGGGGACTGGTCCTCCTAGCATCACCAATTCCCTCTCAGCTTCTTAGTTCCTACTCTTGGTTCTTTCCCTCCAGAAGGTGAGGCCTGTCCCTGGGGTGTGGCTTTTACCAAGGTCCACAATCCCCAAGAATAAAACTCCCCCTTCCCTTAACTCAAGCACAGTGATGTCTACTTGGCCTACCCAAGACCCACCCTGTGCTGAAGGGAACTTAACCTATGCATTATCTGTGGCACCATGGGATTACATAACATCCAAGTTAACACTTGAATATTGGGGCCTTTCTGTGTCTCTTGGTCTCTCCCCAGATTTCCCTGCCTTAATTCTTAATTTCATTCTCATTATTCTGTTGAAATAATTCACGACTTCACTCCACCATGGAAAATTTACCTTTCTGCCTGCCCTCACTTTCTTTGTTTTTAGTTAAGAACAGGAGTTTAAAAAACATGCTACAAAAAAGTGAGTTGTCTAATCATATTTCGACCCACAGTGTTGAGAGAGAAGTTTATGAAGATATTAAAGGGGAGGAAGTGAGTAAAACAAGGTTTATAAAAAGTGGCAAATGGCAGGATCTGTGGGACAATGATGCTACCATGCCTCGCCAGTACAGAATGATCACATTTTCTTCCATAGGTTGGGAAGGAGCCACTGTATGGATTACAGGTTTGCTTACACACCCCCAAGGAGACTATTCTACTTTTTGTGTCTCTGTTTCTGCAAAAAATAGAAGGAAAATAAATGACTTCTTTGGTCTTAGTTTTAGGATTTCACCTTCACCACTGCCTGGCATATAAGGGAAATTTGAGGCCAGTTCACAGGGATGGGGACAATAGAAGCTCGTGTTTTTCATAAGACCTCTTACGTGTTCTGTATGGGTGCCTTAGAGGCATCATGTGTCTTGGGATGTGCCTAAGCAGACATGTGGTCCTCCTTAGCATGTAACAAAACAAGGACCCTTGACTATCTCCTCCTTGCTTTCTAAGTCTATTGAGCCCATCCTTTGTTTCCCATCCTGGTACTCATGTCTACTTTCAAGGATTCTCATAAAGCTCCAGTGAGACTCTGGCCATCTTCCTTGATCATGAACAATAGATGCCCAAATACCACTGTTCATCTAGCCCTTTGCCCATCCCTCCTGGCCTACCTGTTTACTTTCCTAGCCTGGGACTCCATATCGCCTTTTCTAGTAAGTAGACTTCACCATAGCTGTTCTCTGCATTTCAGACCAAATGCTTTAAAGCTAAGTAGGCACGGCTGCAATTCAACCCAATGCAGTAAGACTCCAGAGTGTTGAACTGCTTAAACTCCCTGAGCTGACTTTTCAGCTGAACGAAATATTGACATCGAAATGCGACACTGTCAGTGCATTCATTAATATGGTGACACTGACCTCACATTACAGAGGGTTGTGTCTGTTAGGACACAGTCTGTGGAACCCTGGATGCGTGCCTGTATGTGCTAGGGGCTTACACATGGGAGAGCCCCCTCGGCTATCCTCCTCTACAGGACACACTGCCTGAAAGCTCAGTCTGCCTCCCAGGAAGGTAGCAACTGTAGTTGGCAGAGCCACAGTTTTCTTGTACACGTTCCATATTCTTTCCAGACTCCACCTCCACTCTCTGGCCACCCCATGAAGGCACACCAAGCCCCGAGCAACAGACTCACCTTCCTGAAATAATCGGCTAGACTGTCCGGGTTCCAGGCTAAGACCTCCGAGCGAAAGGGCACATTCTTCAGGGCCATGGCTGCTGTTCAGGAAGAAGCTCACAAGCCTGGGAGAGCTGCAGCAGCCATGAACAGAGAGGGAAAAAGAAATCAGATCCAAAGCTCCGAGGTGTCCTTGGCTCTTTTGAATCCCAACTACGCTCAGGAACACACTTGTCGAGCAGGCGTCACTGCGGCTGTAGCTGGATCCCAAGAAGCACTGGCTTCCCCTGTGAGCAAATATGGTCTCTTCTCAGAAAACGACTCAGCCGGTTTCCTTTACCACTTCCTCTGCTGACTTCTAAATAAGTAAACAAGGAAGGCCAGCTCTAGGGGCACACAATGCAGAGAGAGATAGGGGTAATTCCCCACTGGCCCAGATACCCCAGGCAAGTGGGCACTTAAACTCAGTTCAAGTACTGTTTCTCCACTATAATTCCGGACACCTAAAGCTGGACACCACATTCCTGCATGACCGCGCCTATACAGAGAAGAGCCTCCTTTGACACTTCCCTAAAATTGTCTGTAATTTCATCCACTAGTGAACTGTGGGGGAAGGAAGATGGTCTCTTTATGTTTTCCAACCTCCTACCCCACCAGTTTGTTTTCACTGACAGCGGGGGCACCTTCAGCGGCTTCTTCATGTTAGGGTGAGTGTGAGTGAGGCAGTCAGGCTCCAAGTGGCTAAGGGTGCTGGGGTGCAGAGGACCAGCTACACTTCTGCAGTCTTGGGTATGGAGTGGCTGAAGGGACTCAGGACACCCCAAGGCCACGTTCTCAGGACAAAGGATATTTACTTAACCCAGAGGGACAAGGGGCAGGGAATAAGACACAAAGATGAGGGATAGAGGATGAGGGAGAAAGGAGAGAAAGGAGGGGTATTTGTCCCAGGGGACAAAAGATTGCCTCTGGATAGAGAGGAGACAGACCTGGCCCATAGGAAAATGGCAGTTTATAAAGGTAAAGGGGAAATCATGTGTAAGGATGAGGTATTTCATTTTAATTGGGCATATTAATTAGTAAAGCCAAAGGGTTTTTTTATTTCTGGACTTCAAGACTTTGATAGCTGGACAATGGTAACCAGTCTCAGGAGGAGGAGGCCACTCTAGCTTTAGGAATGTAATTTAACAGATTTTAGCAAAGCAGAGGCAATGGGGGAGAAAGGCAAGGCCTGCAAGAGCCACGTTTGTCATGTTCAGGCCTTCTATAGTCTCTTCAGTGACAGTCTAGGTAACTAGTTCCCATATCTGCAAGGCAGGCAAACAGAGGGGCTACACCCATGCAACTTCGGTGCATTTGCTAGGCAAATGTAAAGATAAAAACCTTAAAGAATTGTTCTTATTGATGACACAACCCCTTCTATACACCGTGCTTCCTCACTTTGCTCTCTCTACTATTGTGTCTTCCATTGACTATTGAGTCTTCCACATATCTGGCCAGAGTCTGCTCTCTGGAGACAGGTGATGGGGATCTCTTGCATCGCTCTTCAGTCACAGTCTCTGAGCAGATCTCATGGGCTGAAAGAATCCCTGGCACTGAGTGAGACCTGAGGCTAAAAGCAATTGTATTGATGCATTGCAGCAACCTGCAAACACAGATTAGCCAGGGTCCCATATGTACGTGTACATACATGCCCGCATAGGCAGACTGCACAGACGCACACATGCACGCATCTCTCGATTCCCGCGCTGGTACCTGGGATGCTCTTTCTGCAGGTTTTGCACGATTGGCTTCAGTCGTGTGTGCTTTCCCTTTCATTCTCACTACAGAAGCCCTGCTGCCTCCAGTAGCTGCCTCATCACCTGCCTATGAGCTGAAGTGAGATGCAGATGCAGTGCCAGACCCAGCCCTAAAAAGTGGTCCATGATGGTGATCTGCAGAAGGCATCAACCCAGGTAGCTTACATTAGTGATCAACAACTGATCATGCTCAATGAACCACTGCCCTGACTAGTGAGAGACATTACTTCGTTTTTCAAATCAGCAGCGTGACAGCCATAGTGGAGCCAAATCACTTTCAAGTAGAGTAAAGAAGACATCATGGGATGAACTGGGTTTTCGGCCGGGGTCTTAGAGAGGAGAATGGAGAGGTAAGGATTCTGGACCTCATTAATCAATCAATCAATCAATAAACGTCTCTTAAAAATAGAGAACTTCTGAGGAAAGGAACATTCCAGATCATCCTTAAAAGTAAAAGCAATAGTGGGTTTTGATTTTTGGTCAGAATTGTGTTTTCAATATTGTTCACTCAATTAAGGTTAAAAAAACAACAGAAAAGCAGAAGATAGACTAAAATACTATTAAATATTTTTATTCAATAAAAAGTGGCCAAGACAAACAAGCCATGGGGACCAGTGACAAGGTAGCCATAGCAGCCAGAAGCCAGGACAATGACAATGAAGGTAATAGAGACACAAGACCACAGAAATCCCCTCCAGTGTGTCAGAGGATGCGCCGAGAACTTTACACCAACCTTCCCAATGGCTGGCACAGTTATTACTCCTGCTTCATTGAGGAGAGCAATGGAGTCAGAGTGGAGAAGCCGTTTGCTTGCCCTCTGCATCCCCAAGTAGGTCGTGCATTCCAGCCTTGTCGAGAATGGACCTGAATCCAGAGCCACTGTCCCTTACCATTTGCCTCCTCAAGGTTCTGGGATGCTTTGACAATGCCCAGAATAGAGTCAGGATTCAAACTAGGCCTGTCTTCAGAGCTTGTACAGTAGCCCCTGTGTTCATGGGGACAGCATATGGTCTGCAGTCCACAGAAAGCTAGCAAGTTGCTGATCTGAAATGTCTTTCATACTGTGTCCACTGCCCATTGAACCACAGACCCATACCTCAGATAAAGCATGGAGAGAGAGAGAGAGAGAGAGAGAGAGAGAGAGAGAAGAAAGAGAGAGAAGAAAGAGAGAGAAGAAAGAGAAAGAAGAAAGAGAGAGAGAATGATGAAAAGGGAAGTGTGTTGCTTCAGGCCTAAAGACTGTCCTCTTCCTATCCCTGGGTGATTTCCCAATAATTTTAGGTTTCGCATCTCCTGTGTCTGGCAAGTGTTTCAGAAACGCCCAAGGCAGGGCAACTCTGAAGAACGGCTCTCAGGAAACAATGTGTGTGATAGCATGTCATCTCACTTGTTGCGTACTAGGTCTCTTTACATGTGAAATGGGCAGGCCTTCGCATTTATCCCAAGACAGCAGTGGTATCAGGATGGCAGGAACTCAGTTCCTACCAAGATGTCATTTTGTTGGCTTTGAGCATGAAGCAGAGTAGCAGGTGGGGACCAGCTAAGGTTCATCATTGCAAGCTAAGAACCTCTTTGATAGGGCAACTGATCCCATCCCATCTCTTTTGGCCAGATCCAGGTAGAGAAACCCAGTATGTATATATACACACACAAGTTGAAAGGTTAAACAAAGCAAAAGATTGTTTCCGAATCTTTCATAGGTATTGAAATTTGTCAGAGCTCAAGTTCCTTACATAAAATTATCCTCTCGCATAATCTGAGCCACTTCTAGAAGATTCACAATACCTAAACATACTAATGCTATGTGTGTAGCTGTGATTCTCTGTTGTTTAAGGAATAATGGCAAGGAAAAAAAAAACTCTATCCACATTCAGTGTGGATTCAGTTGTTTAAAAATGTTTCCCATCTGCTGTTGGAACACATGGATATAGAATCTGCAAACACAGAGGACCAACCGTGTGTCTCAAGGTTAGGTAAAAGCAACCCACAGACAGCACTGAGCCAGTGGCAGGGGCTCACAAGATAGGCATGGAGAAGCTATGGAAAAGAAAGCAGTGCTTGTAGTGTGTCTGCCTGTGGGAAGGCAGGGGCAGACAGTGGAGGTTCTCTTCCCTCCCTCCCTGCCTTCCTCCCTCCCTGCCTCCCTCCCCCAAGCCTAGATTCACAGCACCCGCCCACCCCTTTCCCTCTAGCCCACAGCAGGGGCAGGGGCCATGTCTGCCTTTCCTACTAACTGGTTTAAGAGGTGAGAAAACAGATTGGGGAGCTGCTGCTCCTGTGTGTGCTGTGGAGGAAGGATCCTGGGGAACTGTCATGTCAGGACCAGAGAAGAGAGAAAAATAGAGGCTTCGTATATGAAAATATGTTGCCCTTCTTAGGGCAGAGGCTAAGGGAAATCCCCCCCCCCACACACACACCATGCTTAGAGGCAGGCAGTAGAGATGCCACCCGTTCATAGGATCATTCTGGATGACAAAAGGTGATAGGATCCAATGGAGGGGAGCCTCTCTCAGAGGGTCCTTCATGGTACATGACACACCCACACTATGGTGTAGAACAAAGAATACCTTCCAAAAAGTGCAGGCTAATGGGGGGGGGGGGGGTGGCTGGACCCCAGCAACCACCACCTGGGGAGGCCCAGTACTTCCTGGCATTCCTTGGGGCTGCAGAATAGGAGATGGTGAACAGGGACTTGCACAGCCCCTTCCCAGTCCTTCTCCAGATAACATTCACTCTGTCTCCCACAGTCTCTGAGCTCTTCCTCCCATCCGCCCTGGACACTGGTCTCACCTCCCCCATCCATGGATAACACAGGAGGAAATTATGAGTGGGCTGCCCTAGGCAAGGCAAGGGACCAGTAGGTAATATTTTCCACTTCCTTGTGGCTGACAATTTTGTTCTTTATTTTTTTTTTAAGTCTCCTTGCTTTGGTTCTCTGGCTTTGTTGTTCAGCTGAGATACCTCAGAAGTTCAAGGTGATTGGGAGGAAGTCCTTATTTGGACTTCCTGTCAGACCTCCTTGTCTTCTCTCTCATGTTTCACTTCAGTTGCCTGAACTCAGATAAGCAAGTTGCAGAGAGAAAACTCCCCAAATGCCAGGAAGGGTGGGTAGTTGATGGCAGGGGCAAAAGAGAGGGGCCAGCTTCTCTACCTAAAAGATGAGAAAGGAGAAACCTTTGCTTTCTTCTGTGGACACGCTGGAACGTGGCAGTATTGGGGGAGGAGGATGGAGTACAAGAATAAAAAGTAAAAGGTATTTAAGCCCCTGGCAACAGCCTCGCATGGTGAAAGGAAGGTTCGAGGTTAGAAAGAATAGCAAGATTAGGGGATCGGTGTATGTTTTAGGTGAAGTCAAAGCATCGAGAAAATAAGTCTACCACCGCTTCCTGGGGACCTCTACGGTTTGGAGAGAAGAATGGTAGGTGGGCCTTCATTCATTACACCATGTAACTCCCACAAGCACTGCATGTGAGGGGATTCTGGCACGTGAACCCATTTTACAAATGCAAAAGAAAGGCACAGGAAGACCACCTGCTTACTGAAAGCACACAGAGAGCCAGAGGTAGAATATGGGATCTGCGTGATGGGGACACCCACTGAAGCAGTCTACCTGAGCTAATGGGAGCTCACCAACATCAGCCGGACTGGGCAGAAACAAGCATAGGACCATACTATCCTGAATGTAGTTGACAGTGGCAAGGCTGGGGCAGACTGAGGGGCCACTGGCAGTGGCACCAAGATTTATTCCTACTGCTTGTACTGGCTTTTTGAGAACCCATTCTCTTTGGATGGATACCTTGCTCAGCCTAGATATAGTAGGGAGGACCTTAGACCTTCCCCAAAGCAATGTGCCTTACCCTTTCTGAGGAGTGGATGGGGTGGGGTGGGGGATAAGTGTAGGGTATGGGACAGGGAGGGAGTGGGAACTTGAATTTGTGTGGATAATGAAAAAAGATAGTTTGTTTCCTTTTCAAAAAGAATATGGGGTCTGATGCCAAGAAAGACACGGTTTCCAGGGATGGAAATCTTACAGCCGGAGTCCTCAAGCTCACACAGAACAGGTCTTGCAGGTCACGTCCACCATGCTTTGAAATTCCTTTCCCTTGGGTTCTCCTAAAGTGATGGTGTTGCGTTTGGGGCAAGCCAAGTGAGTCTGATACTGTGTTTGTGGTACAAGCCGTTCTTCAAAGGACACCACAGCACTGCAAGCAGAGAGACATAGCTCCGCTGTGCCAGGCTGACTTGGAGGTGAGGTGCTGGAGGAGAAGGGGGAAATGAGGAAGAAGAGAGACCATCAAATTCCACCCTTCCCACTGGGGGTCCAAGGAGGCTGGAGTCACTGCCTGGCTCATCATATTCCAAGCTTGATTCTGAAAACTGTGCTTGCAGGTATGTGAGGGCCCTGGATCCTTCAGGTGGGGTACCTTGCTGGACGGGCATTCTGATGCCTGTATCCTCGGGGCCCTCGCCCTGCAAGAACAGGTGCAAATTACTGTCCAGTTTGTCCATACAATGTCGAAGGAATACAAGAGGTAACCTAGAGTAACTGTACAGTGGACAACAGGCTGGCAGGGGGCTAAGCCCCACCAGTAGAGTGTCTGACCTTGAGCTCCCTTTAAAACCACTCAATCTTTGTATTTTTATTTAGTAGAGCTAGGATTGAACTCAGAACCATGCAATGTTACATCCCCAGCTCCTTTTGTCTTTAGCAGGGTGCAAATAACACTTAACATCCTTCGTGATGCTTTCGTTGATACTGAAGCTGTTAGTGTTACATACCTGAGCTATACCTGATGTAACATAGAGATGTTTCCAGTTTATTTTTTCCCCCCGGACAATGCTAGGGTTTCCTTTCTGTGTTAGCGTGCCATGATCCTCTCAGTAGCTGATTAATTAATACAAGAGAAACACAAGTGATCCTGTAGTGAGGATTTATTCTGCAAAGCTCCCATGGAGTGCCATCGGAGGGTGATCAGACATGTTAGCAGGGAACAGGGATGCTGCTGCTAGACGAAGGAGCTCTGCTTATATGATGTTGAGCAACAAGTGCACCTTGGGGCCGTGCCTAGAGAATAAAAATGCAAGAGTACCCTTAACCTGTCCCCGCCTCCTTGTGTTGATGAGTCAGTTTTCTCCCTGACATGTCTCATCTGCTTCAGTAACAAAATCCCCTGTTCCTCACTTGTCCCCAGCAAAGAGCTGCTCTGTTTGCTTCTAGTGAGAAGTTAGAACACAAGGTAGGCAGGAGAGTGTGTGCGGATGTGACAACCACACACTCAGCTCACTGAGCTCAGCAGCAGCTGTTGCCCTGCTGCTAGGGAGTGAGACCCCTCAGATCACGGCTTCAGCCTTCATTAGCAGAACGGGGCTCCTGTTGGTCTTCAGGCAGGGAGAAGACATAGGTTCCCAGCTCTAAATAAAACTTGGGCTAGACCAGTAAAAGCACCAGGTTCTCATAAGCAAGCTTCCATCTCCCCAACCACTTGCCACCATTGTTCCTTGATACCTCTAGGGCCTCTTAAAAAAAAAAAAAAAAAAAAAAAAAAAAAAAAAAAAAAAAAAAAAGAATGACCAGTCTTCCAATTAGCATACAAAGTAGTTCATTTCATTGTGGTGTTTTGTATAATACATTGTTTTAATAGATCTTCTTCCCTGATTCTCTCCCCTAATCTCTTGCCCCCCATCTTGCACCTTCCTACCCCAATAATCCCCCTTTTCCATGCCAATGCATTCTCTCATTTTAAAAATTGTATTTTTATGTGAAGGAGTGCTTTGCCTGCCTATGTACATCACATGTATGTGTAGTACCCACAGAAGCC
The DNA here is from genome assembly GCF_018167655.1 of Microtus oregoni. Taxonomy (NCBI): domain Eukaryota; kingdom Metazoa; phylum Chordata; class Mammalia; order Rodentia; family Cricetidae; genus Microtus; species Microtus oregoni. The sequence continues at coordinate 14,186,309 of NW_024543086.1, forward strand.
TGAAGAGAGTATCAGATCCTCTGGAACTGGAGTTATAGACAGTTATGAGCTACCATGGGGATGCTGGAATCTGAACCCATGTCCTCGGAAAGAACAACAGGGACTCTTAGCCTCTGGGCCATCTCTCCAGCCCAGGTCAGATGTATTCTATCCCAACCCCACTTCTCCCTGCCCAGTTCCCTTCCCATCCCATGACGAATGAACTGACGGAGTCAGGCCGTTTTTGCATGTATATTCACTCTGTGATTCAGGAAGTCTCGCCAAACAGCCTCAAGCCCACAATTCCCCAAATGGAAACATCCTCTAACAGAGAGGGGTTTTTTGGCCCATATTTTGGCAACTTCCAGGCTGTCTCTGGGACCACAGGATGATTCCAGCAGAATCAGTCTCTCAGTCTTGGCTTTTCTTCCCTCGAAATTTTTAAAGCTTAAGCTCCCATCTTTTTCCAAAGACAGTACTTAAGAAGGGTGGAGCCTCAGAGCAGGGCATTGGGATAACACCATCTAATTCCTCGACAACTACCCTATAGTTGAGTGGCTTGGGTAGCCCACTCAACTTTTTCTCTCTGTGCTTTCATTTCCCACAAGGATGAGGAACGAATGCAGTTCGTGGAATGCAGTGGTAAGCATAGAATGCTGCCTGGCTTGCTGTTGAGGGCAGTCCTTGCTGGAAGGTGGGAGAAGAACGAACAATGATAAATGACAGGGAGATAGGATGCTGCTGACCTTGAAGATGGGGAAAGGGACACAAGCCAAACATGGGTGACTTCTGGAACTGACTGAAGGCCAGGAAGATGATTCTCTCTTAGAACCTTGGAGAAAGAAAGAGCGCCCTTGATTTTAGCACAAGGAGATGCATCAGACTCTTGATCTGGAAACTGTATGGTAATGCGTTTGTATTATTGTAAATCTCAGAGGTTCTCAACTTGTAGGTCGTGACCCCTTTGGGGTTGTATGCCAAATATTTACATTGTGATTCATAAGAGTAGCAACATTACAATTATGAAGTAGCAATGAAAATAATTTTAGGGCTAGGGTCATCACAACACGAGAAACTGTATTAAAGGGTCACAACCTTAGGAACATTAAGAACCACTGCTCTAAGACTATGTAATTTGTTATAATAGTAGCAACAGGAAACTAATTCATCAACTAACTTAAAAAAAAAACTACCTTATCACTGTGCCACCTCCAACAATCTTCTTTCTCCTCAGTCCCCTGAGCTTCTGGATACACTGGCCTTCGTCCCCAACAGTCACCTTCCTCAAGCAATACATTCATGATCTAGAACCTCTCCATTTTGACCCTTGTGTTGATACAAGTAATAGCAATGGCCTGCTTCTGCTGGCTCCGAGGATGCTATCCATACAATAACTCAGCAGAGAAACACCAGGAAACTACCGACCAAGGGATCATTTGCCTGCAGTAATACCGTTGTTGAGCATTCTGGATATTCAGTTACATGGTGAGCAGTGCAACACATGCCACTTCCTGATAGAGTCTGGGCTGCCCGAGGATGCTCAGCTGGACACTTTGAGTTTTGAGCGCTTGTGCCTCTCTGAAGCTTAAGGGAACATGTCCTTGCGGTGATGAGAATTTCTATTCTGTCCCCTGTCATGGGTTAAAAACCTCACAGCTTGTATAATATAACCACTTGGGGTGGGTGTACTTTTAACTTGGACTATTGTAATGCCTTCATGCAATCAACTAAACAGACCCAATAGATAGATGGATAATAGATAGATGGATGGATGGATGGATGGATCGATAGATAGATAGATAGATAGATCGATCGGTAGATGTAAGCTGAACAAACCAGGTCTTTCCTTTGCAGGAGCTTCATGCCACTGTGACTGAAGACTGCTGAAAGATGAAGTCTTTTTTTTTTTAAGTTGAAATGACTTGAAATCATCAACAGGAACCCCATGACCTACTTGGGCACTGAAGGACTCGAGATGACTCAACTATGACTCATGCTAGGTGTGCTAAGCCTTGGTACGAAGCTCAGATCTGCATCTCTCCTAGGTGAATGGAGGTAGACCGTGCTTAGTACAGTGCCTGACTGTGTGGCAGTCACGTGGATGAACTTGCCAGCTATGTAAGCACACTGAACATGGCTTGGAAGAGGAAGAAAGGGCAACGTAAGAGGCTACTGTGTTCCTACTTCTCTATTTAAGAAAAGAGTGCCGTGGGCACAGTCAGGGTAGGTGTTCCTTCAGAACTTCTAACTTTGTCTAACGAGAGACCCTAAGACCTAAGACATAGGACATCTTGCTAGGCTCTTTGCCAGTCATCATTGTCAGTTTTATCACCTGCTTCCCATACCAATGTTGTTTGATTGTTTACACACCAGCAATGTCCACCAATGCAGTGGCACGCTGTGTTTAACTCTTTGAACCCTGGGAAATGTATCCAAAAGCTTCCATTATAGAGAGATGGGTCCTAACGGGTCTTGGCTCCATGGTGACAGCCTTAGGCATCTTTTAGTTATGGTTCTGCATGTTCTGCTTGGACCACAGTGCTCCTTCCTGCCCCATCCCAAGAAAATTCTTTTGAAACCAAGTTCTCTTCCATTTGTCTCAGTCTTTGGTCGACCTCTGGGGCTGTCAGCACTTTTCACTCAGCTGGGCTCCTTACTGGGCTCCCAAGAGAGCTAACCTTGTTAAAGCTCCATGCTTAATTCAACTCACTTACTCATTCGTTAAACAAATATTGGTTAATCATCTGCTTTGTGCCAAAGAACAAACAACACTGTTGGTCTAAAACAACCTAACAGGTGAATAATGGATAATTAATTAGCATTTATATTTACTTTGTGCCAGGCTAACCTTAAGCCATATGTGTGTATGATATATATATATATATATATATAATCTTTTAGAACTATAGCTTATATACAGTATGTATAATAGTGATTACATCACATATAAATGTACCTGTATATGTATTCAGTCTTCCTTATGCATGGGTTGGTATCAATAGAGTCAACAAATTGGAGATTGAAAACATTCAGAAGATACTTAAATCTGTGCTACATACACGCAGACCTTTTCCTCTCTGACATTCTCTAAGGCACTTAGGTAATGATTGTTTCCATTGCATTAGATGTTCAAGTCATACAGAGATGATCTGAAGCACATGAGAGGATGTGCATGGATTCCATTAAATAAGATTGTGATATTTCCGTGGACGGTGAAATAAGTCCCCCAAAGATGCTCCCTGCAGCTCCATGAAGTGCTCCCCAAACAGCAAGACGACAAGACTGAGACACAGAGCAGTCCCAGGCCACGAACTACCCACCAGCCTGGCTGTCTAGTCTAAAGAAAAAAAGAGTGAAATAGTCCAAGACCTGCTTGCTTGGCACCACACACCTCACATGCTCAATAGTCACATATGCCCCATGAGGCTGCACATACACCAGGCATGTCCACTGTGGCAGAACTCTGCCTGGTGTGATGGTCCAGAGTCCTGTGGCTGGCCATAGAAGCCCCAGAGTGTGTCTCCTGCTCTGATACTCACCAGCGGGGAGACTTGAAGCAAATTCCCCAGCCTCTCTGAGTCTCGGGATATTGATCTACAAAACGTGTTTACTATATATGAGCACTCTCGTGGAGTTTGGGGGAAGATGAATTAATCCTGGCTTGTTTAGGGGTGCCTCACATATTTGACCTATTAGAGCCCCTGCATCAAGCTCCTGAACTGTTAGGAGGTGGAAACAGAGCAGAGCAAGGAGATAGAACGTGAGAGGGACCAGCATAGGCAGGCCTTAGCTTTGAACGAGTAGTGCCTAAGGGAGCGAGGAAGCCCCACGGGATCAGCACGTGAGAAACACGCAGACTCAAGGCTGTGGTTTGCTAGGCTAGCCCAGGGCTTGCCGTGAAGCCAGTGTGACTGGAAATTGGTGTATAGGCTGAGGACAAAAGCACAGCTTGGGGACATGCTGAAGAACCGCACTATGGACCTGGCCATCTGTCCTGAGCATGGGGAGCACTTGTGGTTTTAAGCAGGAAGTGTTGGCATCTGACTCACATGTGAAAGTTATCTTGACCAGCTATGTGTGAAGGGAAGACCACAGAGCTGAGGTGACAGGGGGAGCCCTGTCTGGGGGACGCTCAGCTGGTGGGCCCATAAGAGGGTATAGAGGATGGGGGCCCACAAATTTCATCTCCCAGCCAGCTCCTCATTCAGAAGGCTCTCTGACTGGGAAACTTGGCTGAGCGTTCGCCTGGCTCACTCTCTCACTTCCTTGGGTGCTGACTCAGAGATTTCTGCCCTAGTTTCGTTTCCAAACACTGTGACAGAATTCAGAGACAACAGCAACTTAGGGGGCAAAGGGCTTATTTTAGCTCACGAAACCAGAGCGAGGGCCTTTCGTCGCTGAAGGAAAATCAAGGGACAGGAAACCTCTAGCCACATTCGGTCAAGAGGGGATGTGAATGCTTAGTTCTCAGGTAGCTTTCTCCTTTCTATATTGTCCAGGACCTTAAGTGCAGAGAATGTTGCCGCCCATGATGGGTGGGTCTTCCCACCTCGACTAACGAATCAAGATAATTTCCCAGAGATAAACCAATCCCCTTATTAAGACTATTCCCAGGTGAATAGATTGTATCAGGTTGATAATTAAATGAACTGCCACAATCTCCTTTTCAGAATAGGCTTCCTATCCCCTTTTTCTGGTTTATTTTTTTTCCCTCCTTATCCCAAACTAATTTATACTATATTTTAAGAGTCTCATTATTGTTCATACAAGGGCCAATATGATATGATAACATGGTTTTTGTCACCTCTGTTCCCACCGAATCCCAAAATTCTACATCACAAAGCTGGTGTTTATGAACTATTGTAGAATGAACCAGTGAATGACTAGCATAGGGAGGCAAGAGAGCAGGTGCCGAGATACTGGAGCTTGGAGAGCGATGTCACTGGCCTGGAGCCGCACAGAACGAGCAGCAGAACCATGCTGCAAGCCAGGCCTCACAGTTCCCACCCTGGACTCCTTCCTCTCTGCTTCTCAGTACCTCATCTAAATTTCTTCTGTGTCCGCAGGGCTCTCCATGGGTCCCCTCTGCTCAGTTGTCTCTTTTCCTCTTGTGGTAGCCGCTCTTAACCACCCTTTCCTTCTCTCCAGAATGTGCATCCCCTTGGCTGAGCTTTCAAAACCTGGCCAACTGTAGGGTCTGGAGAATTACTGCATCGTGTGAAAGAAAAGGAGCAAGATGCCAAGGTCAGATTTCTAACCTGTTTTTTCTACTCCGGCCATCTGTCTGGTAAGGTACAGAGACAGTGACTCCAGGAGCGAGGGTGATGGGGAATGCAGAATGGGAAAACCAAGCCGGATCATGGTCCTCCCTTGGCCACAGCTGCTGCTGAACACTGGTGGTGGGTGTGCAGTTTGCTCTGGTACCTGTGCAGGGACTGAGGGCAGAAACTCCATCAAATCTGTCTTCATGAACAGAAGCATGGCGCCATAGTCCACTTCCCATGGCTGGGTTGTTTATAAAGAATAAATGGTGGCGCCTGTATCTGAGAGTGGCCTCCTGGCTGCATCAAAACCTGCAGAGGGCCTCACTTTCTAAAGCAGAATATAAGAGGGGGTTTTTACAGCAGAGGAATTCCTGCAGCAAGTGAATTCATCAGTCCATAGATGCATCCGGCCATTCAAGAGCCAGCCTCCCCGCCCCCACAGGCGTCGCATCTCCAATACCATTAGCACGTGGCTTGAGGATTATGTTTTCCATCCATGATTTTGGAATCACATCTAAACATAGCTTCAGGCTTTCTTCTCATCTGGTGGAGAGGTTCTTAAACCGGGTCACTCCACTCTTCCGCCTCTTCCCGACAAGCAGAGCAGGCTGCTTCAGCATGCCTGTTTGCTGTCCATCAAGGTCTCTCATCTAGCCCACAGCAAAATTTTCCTCTTTTTTCTGAATAATAGAATAGTAAAGTGCCCGTTGGTTGGACTCCAGGCATTTTTGCAAACCTGCAGTGCTGCGCATGCGTATCCCTCTCCACAGTCAGAATACCGACTTGGAATAGCCCCCAGGTGAGAAGTAAAGTTCGACTCAATCCTAGTGTCTGACTCTAACTCTGAGCTTTACTTTACCCCGTATACACTTTCCATTCATTCATTCGTTTGTTTCTGGCACCTTTTCAGTTGAACCATACTGTGTTACACGGTCCTTTTCTAAGCACTAGGCTATAGCGGTGAACAAGCAGACAAGGTTCCAGCCTCAGAGAACTAACTTCCCATTCAGGCAATGAGAGAAAAGGTGCTGAACAGGAAAGACCCATCAAGCTAAGCAGGAGAAGATTGACTGCTGCGCCAAAGAAAGCACAATGGTGGCTTCTTGACTGGAGGATTGGAAGATCGATCGGTATTTGGTAATATAGCCAAGTGAATACTCTCCTGGGAAGATTGTGTCTGGGTCAGGAAGTGCCATGGAGAAAGAGAGGGAGGGCATCTGGAAGGGAGGTGGGCGTGGCTGCTCCTGGAGAAACCCCGCCCCCGTGTCGGGTTGATCCCTTCCTCCCCCCAATGACTTGTTCTGCAGACACAAAAGGCTGACACAGGAGGCCTTTTGTGATACAGCAAAAGGCCTCGGCTCCCCTCCCCCCCGCAGCATCACCTATAAAATTTCCAAGCCCTTGTCTCTCACTTTCTGTTGTTTCAGTGCAGCTGGTGCCCGTCCACCAGCTCCACCCACAGCCTAACACCTAGATTTCCGCCAGCCCTGCTCAGCCGCCTTCAGACTGGGAAGTTAGTTGGTTCTTCCACTCCGCTGCCACTCACAGCCTCACTGTGGCTACAGCCCTCCTACCTGGGACTCCGGGAAAGTTCACTTCCTCTTTTGACATCTTAGCATGTAAGAATCATTCCAGATTTGGTGGCTCTTCAATTTCCTCTTTTGTTTCTTCTAAAAAGCGTGACCTGGGGGAATCGACGGGTTGAGCGAGGGTTAAAGGATCAGAAGGGTTTTTATGAACTTCACTGAGTCCTCAAAGGCAGAGAAACTAGAATCCCTCTGATATAACAGAGCACACCAGAGCAAGACATAGGGATTTCTGCATTTCCGGGAAGCCCCTGAGATACCTGCTTACAATGTAATGAGTCCTTGTCCCTCTTCTAGAGCCTTGAATGAGCCAGAAGTCAGAGGTACCAGAGGCAGCCAGAGGAGGTCAGCAGGGGAACCTGGCTTCATATATATTCATCAGCAGAATCCTTCTAGGTTGTCTGTGACTTATTTTGTTTGAACTATGTTTTATTTTTTTCTATCTGCAGAGGTAAAACATAGCCATTATGGAAAGGTAATCAAAACACAGGTGAGTAAATAAGCATATTACTAAAATGCTTGTATTTCCTTTTATTAAAAGAGAAAACTTTCTCACTACTTATAAAAGATTTGTGTGTGTATGTATGTGCATGCATGCGTGCGTTGCGTGCATGTGCGTGTGTGTGTGTGTGTGTGCATGCGCGCATGCGCGTGCCATCTATGAAGATACCTGTGTAAGCCATAAGAAGTTATTAGATCCCTTAGAACTGGAGTGACAGGTGACTGTGAGACCTTGACATGGGTGATGAGAACCAAGCTTGGGTTCTGTGGCAGAAAGGACTTTTAACTGCTGACCCATCATTCCAGCCTCAAACGGTCTCACTTTTTAAATGAGACTCACTTCTCACGCCATTCTTTATGGACTCTATAAAAAAGAACAACTTCCGACAGCTGTAATAGCCCTAACTTGGGCAAACAACAATTCATGAGTCTGCAGAACTCAGAACCAGATTAGAGTCAGACAGCCACCCAGTGTGAGTCGCCGCCTTTCTCAAGCCAGATAAGCAGGGGCATTACCTGACAAGCCTACAGCTGATGAGGCATGACACAGTAGCTGTCTATGATTAGCTAAAGCTCAGCTGTTTAGGATTGGCTGGAAAAAAAGCACTCAGGCTTCAGTTTGTCTACACAGCAAGCTACGGTGCAGAACTCAGCGAACAGAGGTAGCCGCTAGCTAACAGCCTCCGCTTATTTAATTTAGCACCCCTGCGGGGCATTTTTAAATGTTGTTTCATATCGCCAACATATTGTGAACAGCTTTCCTCCTGATGGAATGCTATCCCAAAGCAGTTTTTTAATGGCTGCTGAGAGCCCTGCAGAATCCAGGTACCAGAATTTATTTCAGCGATTCCCTCTGCTTGGGTATTTAAGCTGGTTACAAGTTTCATTATTGTAACTCAGAAACAAGCTTTCTTTTACCTCAAGGGCTGCACACAGCTGTGATTATTTCTTCGGGGTTGCTAGATGTTGATGAGCTGGATTGAGGACGTGAGCTTTTTATGTTTCGCCTACATTTCACCCCACTGCTCTCATTTGGCTACTGCTCACTGACCACAGAGGTGTGTCTTGTCACCTTGTGACATTTCCTCCTGTCACACTTCCTTGGGTGCCCATTTAACCTGTCTCCATGGGGATGATGGAGGATAAGTATTGTTTAAATTCCTTCCCTGGGAAGATGTGAACAGCTACCTCCTCCTTTTAAGGTCCCAATGGCAAACCAAGGTGCAACGCCACCAAAGTTCATTCTTGGAAACCTATGAGTTTATTAGGCTTAGTGGTAGAACAATGGCCAAGGGATTATGGGCATAAGTAACCTTAAACAGCCACACTGAGAGATCTGCACCCAGCACGAAGGATGAACCCCCAGGACTGCAAAGATGAAGCCATACTCCCTTTGCTTTCCCTGCTCATATACTTGAACCCCTCTCTGAGGTCACATGCATTAGGGCGGCATTGTATACAACTGATTGAGAGGAGTGTCTGAGTACTCCCTGTGAGGATCTGATGACCTCCCTGCCCCTCCTTCTGTAAGGTTCTTCTATAGTTAATGAACCCAGTTGTGGCGATCTTTTGAAATCAGGCACATCTAATCTGCAAAGACAGCGGCAGCTTGTCCATCAGGGTAATGCTACACAGAAGAAAGGCATGCATTAGTCAGATGCATCTGTTGGAGGAGGGGCCGCTTGTTCGCCCCAGCTGCCCAGAACCAAAGTAATCACACATAAACCATATTATTTAAATCACTGCTTGTCCCATTAGCTCTAGCTTCTTATTGGCTAACTCGTATATATTAATTTAATTCATTTCTATTAATCTGTGTATCACCACGTGGCTGTGGCTTACCGACTAAAGTTCTGGCTTCTGTCTCTGGTGGGGTTACATGGCTTCTCTCTGACTCAACCTTCTCTCTCCCAGCATTCAGCTTAGTTTTCTCCCCCAGCCTAGCTCTGTTCCTCTATAGCTCTGCTATAGGCCCAAAGCAGTTCCTTTATTTATCTGTGATAATCACAGCATACAGAAGGGAATTCCACATCATGCATCCACTCAGGAAAGGCCCTGTGGAAACCTTAGCATGCATATGGCTTATACCAGGCATGTCCATTATAAATGTCCATGGAACAGAGCTGCATGTGACCAAGAAAATGCTGTGCCCGTCTGAGTCCTGGTATAGGCAGCACAGAGGCTTATAAACCCTGGGGCCACACCAGCCTGAATTGGAATGCCAACACTGGCTTGGACAAGAGCTCCCTGAACCTCATTTTCCCAGTTGGGAAATGGAGTCATTATATCATATCCAGATGAGGATCATTGAAAATCAAATGGAATTAGAGGGAACAAACCTAAAGAATAGAGCAAGTACTGTATAGGCCTTCAGTACATACTACTTAGGATTTTCATGAAATAGGCAATGATTTGAGTCAACATAGCAAACTTTATTTGAGGCCCTTGAGAGGCCCATGAAACTGCTAAGGGTGATTTGTGCCTAGCACAACAGCTAATCTCAGAGGAAGAGATGCCCATGTTAGTTAATTTCCCGTAGTGTTTACTGTGTTTTGTGTTTCATAACTCAATGCCACTTTAAGTTTCCTGGGAATTTTTATTTGGCTTACTAGGCTCCACTTTCATAATGCCTCTCCTAGGGAGCCCACAACATGGCAAGGGGTGGGGGTGGGATAAACCCGGGTTTGACCAGCAGACCAGAGGCTCTCAGCTGGTGACCTGGGGAAAATGCTCATCCCGTGGTCTCACCAAAACCTCCCACTCAGAGCTCAGGTGGATCCCAGGTCTCTAAAGCCTCGGAAGACTTGCCAGGCAATTTTTATGGAAAGGTGGGCCCGAGACTACAGGCAGACATTGGAAATACTAGACTTACCATAAATTGGCTATTTGAGGACTTTTAGAATAAAAGAGAGTATTTGTGTCAGGCTTGAAGTGATCCCACGTAGCACACAGCATCAGGATGTGGTAAAGCTTCATAATTGTGCCCCAGCTCCCCTCCCCCACCTTAGCTCTTATCTTGCTCCCACACAGCCCAGCCTCGTGGAGCTATGTGTGAGTCAGAGCACATTCTCCCAGCTCTGGGCTTCTGAATGAACTGTGGGGTTTCATTTGTTTTTCATTTTATTTTGGACATTCTGAGTCCTTCCCTATGGCCAACCACTGTGTTAAACATCACCTTATTCTTAATTATTACTGCTAAATATTCCAAGCATCCTAAAAGATGATGAACAACAACACACACCCATTTCTGTCCTAGCTGAGGTAAATATTCTGCACCCCTTTGTTTCAGATCTCTTTGTTCTAAGAAATAAAACTTTATAGATATGGTAGAATTCCTTTCCTTATAATTTTTGCTAAACCTTAGTGGGCCTTTGTCCCCTCTCATTTTTATCCATTTTCTACAAATGTGAATCTTCATAAAGCACATATATAGAAATGTTTGCTTAATCCTTTTCTCTATGGTAAAAAACACAGTAAGCAATCTGTGTCCTTTGCAAATGCATATTTGTACCATACTGTTTGCCATTGGCACTTGGCTGAATGGTGGATATCTAGGAGGGTTTCTCTTTGATGCTGAAATTTCATGACCCCGGACAGGAATTCATTCCCTCTCCAGCTCCAGGCAGCTGTCAGTCACTCCAGGCAGCTGTCAGTCACTCCAGTGTTTGTTCCTATGAGACTGACTATGTTGGGTAACTCATCTGTGTAAACTGGTCTGTGCCTGTCCTTCTAAAACAGGCCTATTTCACTTATCACCATGTCCTCAATGCTACACAGGGGACAGAGTCTCCACTTTTCAAGGCTGAGTCACATCCGCCCATGTTCACTGCAGTTTCATTCTCAACAGCCAAGGGTTGGAAGAAATCAAAATGTCCCTTGACAGATGAAGGCTCAAGATCACACACAGTGTGTACATCGGATTGTTTCCCCTTTCTCTTTAAGTTTAGTATCTGTCTATAGAGGTGCTGGTGTTTGCTATTCATAGACAAAGGCAAGTTGTCTAAACTGAGTAACTGCTTGGCTTAAATAAAGTCTTTGAAACCCTGTCTAACCATCGCTGTCCCCTCCCCCCCCCAAACCAGAGTTCCTTCCCCATTCCTTTGGCCCAAATGATGACCAGTGTCACTGTATCAACCCCAGGCAATTGCTGGTGGCCTATCTGTCTCATTCTGCAGGGTAGAATTGACTCCTTGCCCAGCCTGGTTGCCAGCACTAGCACAGCGACTGGTACCTCACAAGAGAGCTGGGAGATATTTTCAGCGAATGCTGGAAGCAAAGGGTATATAGACAAAAGGGGACTCTGGTAGCGCTCCTGTAAAGCCACCTGTGAGTGCTTGGGTACGAATAATTTTATAAGCATTTTACTGCACTTGCATTTTGACTACGACTCATCACACAAGTTTAGCGTCAGATCTTTTTTTCAAAAGTTTTAGATTTGGGAGCATTTTGCATTGGAGGTTTTCAGATTAGAGACACCCAGCCTGGACAATGTGTCTGATTTGTGTGTTAGGTACCCTACTAATTCCATGAAGTGGAAGGAAGGATAGGGGAGCGAGAAATAGGAGCTTCAGTGCAAGATAACACAGCATGAAATAATCGCTATGTCTCCAGGAGGACTCGAAGAAGCTGCCCTGCACTTTGAAAGTCCCCTCTCTTCCAGACTAGGCTGCCAGTTGCAGCATGGCTTCTGCAGACAAAACGAGCTCAGTGCCCACTCTTGGAGGCAGCGTGTTTATTACTAAAGGACATTTAAATGGAAAACAGCCCAGCAACTGGAATCAAATGTGTCCTTGGGGAAGAAAGTGGAATTCTGGGCTATGCCACACCAGTAAGGCCATGAACCAAAGCCTCAATTTCATGGGCTCCTGAAGGGCTGCTCATGGGGAAAAGAGGAAATTATAAAGTCACAACAGAAGGCTGAAACTGAAGATTAGGCTTGCCAGAAGACCCAAAACCGTTCCAGAGTTAGTAAAAACAGCACTTGGTGCTTTGCACAGTCCTTACAAGGTGGAGTAGAACTGCCCTGTCTTTCAGTGTGGGATGCATAGGGCTGTCTCTCCAGACCACACACGTGGAAAGGGAGAGGGCCACCTGAAGAACTGTAACAAGCACTACTTTCATAATGTGCTCAAGATCACTAGCAACAGTAACAGAGCATCACCGAAGTACCTGCTGCCAGCAGGGGAGGAGGCTGCTTTCCCTTTTGTAGCCTTTCTTTCCCAACCCTAACCTTGAGCCTAATTAAGAAACCCCTGCAGATAAATCCCAATTCAGAAACATTCTACACAATCCTGTGTAAGTGCTCCTTGGCCTGTCAAGGTCATCAGACACAGGGGAAGTCAAGAAGAGCCCAGGAGATTTCTTGATTTATATCTCTATTATTGTGCTTAGCACCAAGGCCAACAGTAGCTTGTCAGAGGAAAGGGTTTATTTCAGCTCATGGCTCCCAGTCCATCATCAAAGGAAACAGGGGCAGATCCCAAAGCAGAAACCTGAGGCAGGAACTGAAACAGAGACCACAAAGCAACTCTGCTTACAGGCTTGTTTCATCTGGGTTGCTCAGTGACGTTTTTATACAATTCAGTATTGCCTGCCTGGGGATGGGACCACCCACAGTGGGCTGGACTCTCCTCATCAATGAGCAATCAAGAAAATGCCCACCGCCACACCCACACACCAACCCAATGGAAGCGACTACTCAATTGAAGTTCCCTCCAGATGATTCCAGTTCGTGTCAAGCTGACAAAGGCTAGCCAGCAGAGTGATGAGGACATGGGATGTGGGGCCCAGGAGCAGAAAAGGGATGGTGGGTAAAAGCTGGAGAAATCTGAGTAAAGTGTGGATTTCAGGTAATATTAATCTACTAATCCAGGTGTTGTGAAGGATGCTGATAATGAGGGGAAGTGGTGGCTGGACAATGCACACCCTTCTCAAATTCCACACATTTTTAAAACAGAAAGGTTCTTTTAATGAACAAGCTGAGGTGGTAAAACTATATTGGTCTTTGCTATAATATTCTTTCAAGTTTGCTGTAGACTCAAACGAAGCCACAGAGCTCTGGTCTTTTAATCCTGCCCGTGTCTCTTCTCCAAGGCCAAGGTTCTCTAGGATAGGCCACAGTTGCTGCCTGTAGACTCAGGGAAAGCCCACTGGCAAGATCGTCGTGATTCCTTAGGCACCTTTGCATCACTAATGTGCCTCCAGCTTCTCCCCGAACTCAGAGCACCTACTATACCTCCATACACCTGACTGCGAAACATGTCTCTTGCTCTTTATAATGGACTCTTTGATCAGAAGGCAGCACTTGATTTATTCCTACCCTCTCATTGGGACTGGTACATAGCAGACACTAATCGTCATCCACTCATCCATCCATCCACCCACACATCAAGCCATCCATCCATTCATCTATCTTCTATCTATACATCCACCCATCTTTTTATCTCTTCATTCATCTACCCAATACGTACCTATGTGTCCATGTATGCATTCATACATATACCCATCTAGTCACCCATCTGTCTTCTTACCACCTACCCATCAACACACCAATCCATCTATCCATCCATCCATCCATCCATCCACCCACCCACCCACCCACATAGCCAGCCAGCAAATACTTCCTAGGGTCTTCACCATCACCTTTCTCTAGGCTCTGTGGATAGAAAATGAAAATAAAAAGAAAATTATTTTCCATTCTCACTATCTATATGTTCTAGTGGGAATCATGGACAGTGGAAAGAAGCAGGCTAGTGAGTGAGAGCCACTGACAAGCAACTATGTGAGGTTTCCCCAGGGAGACAGAAACGAGAATCTACACTCATAGCATCTTCACTACAGACAGGACACCACAGTAAGGAGTCCACATGAATGGAGAAGCAGTGAGCATATTGGGCTTCTTGGAAACGCATAGGTGAGAGGCCACTCATGGGAGTGAATGACCCCCAAAGCAGCTGCCCCTCCTGAAGGTCTCACCCCAGTGAATGAGAACTTCCCTGCAGCTGTAGATATGGCACCTCCCCTTCGGTGACCCTTCCAGACTCTATACTCTATCAACTCCTAAGACCATACACACTATGGAAAGGAATATCCTGCTATCTGGAGGGTGCTGGAAAGAGTGGCTGAGATCTCAGGTGTGGGGCTGATGATTCCCTTTGTCTGAAGGAAAGCAACAGGCTGACTCTCAAGGTTCTCTGCCAGCAGTCCCAGTACAGTGACAGAGATGGCACTGGGTGCTATGCTTACCACAGTAAAGGCAAACAGAGCGGTATCCCAGAGGGCTGCTTTAAAGGGAATACCCAGATCAACTCACAAGAAGGTGACATTTGTTGTTTTTGTTTGTTTGCTTGCTTTGTTGTTTGTTTTGTTGTTAGTGGCGCTGGGAAATTTTTTTATAATTTCTTTATTTTTTGAGACAAAATAATCCCATCATTTCCCTATGCCCTTTCCCCCAAGCCTTCCCATATATCTCTCCCCTCTCTCTCTCTCTCTCTCTCTCTCTCTATCTCTCTCTCTCTGTCAAATTTATGGCTTCTTTATTAATTAATTATTGTGATATGTGTGTATATATGTGCATATATTTATTTATTTATTCCTAAATACAGTATGCTCAGTCTGTGTAGTGTTACTTGTATGCATGTTTGTATTTGAAAAGGGCTGACCATTTGGAATTGGGTAACCAAGAGGTGTCGTTAGGCTTTTTTTTTTTTTTACAATTTTGTTGGTTAATTTTGTTATTTGACAATTTCAAATATATATAATGTATTCTGACTACTCTCCCCCTTTGTTCCTATCAACCCCTCCCACATACTCTTTTCCTGGATTCCTGAGTTTGGGCTTGGGTTTGTGACTCATTTCATTTAACCTGAACTATCTGTGTGGCCACCGAATTGGAGCTGCTCAAGGAAGCTGAGGGAAGTCATTGACGGCTACACAACAGAAGACAATGTATTCCTCTCTCCCTGGATGAGTCAGTAGCGAGCAGTTCATCCCTGGGTGGGTGGGCCCCCTGAGGCCTTCCTCCATCTTGACAATTAGCAGGCCCATTTTGTGCAGCCCCAGAGCAGGCTTCCCCAGCTCCCAGGAGTCTGTGATGACAATGGCTGTCTTCCCATGGTGCTGACAACACACAGTCACCACTATGAGATGGGAGAGGAGCTGGGCAGCTGTCTCCCAGCTCTCGCATTATTTTTTTCTGCTCCCTCCTCCACAGTGTTCCCTGAGCCTTACAGGAAAGGATATGAATGCTTTTGTTTAGGACCGAACACTCAACTGTCGGGTATTCTCAGCACTTTGTGCACCTTGTGTGTGAGTAGATCTTACCCAAGGACTCCCTGTAGACACTTGCCTCATATATTCATTTATTTATTTATTCAACGTATTTATTGACTGTCCGCTTTCTGGTGGGTACTGTTCACATCTCTCAGCAAGGCTAAACAGATTTTTAATATAATATATTGATTACAGTTTCCCCTCACCTAACTCTTCCCAGATCCTCCGCACCTGCCCTCCCATCTGAATCCATAAACCATTTCTCTCTCTTTAGGAGACACAGACACCAAAAGAATAACAATAAAAATGAGATAAAACAAAACAAAACCTAAACAGGACAAAACAAACAAACAGATGAGAGGCAAATGCTAGAAATAAGAATCCCAGCCACACAGAAGGAGGCAGGAAGGCCTAAAGTGAAAATCATCTTAAAGTGTTTGGAGGAACAGAAAAGAGCAGAGCCAGCAGGACCAGACTGGGGTGAGAGTGGGGGTTTGGGAGATGGTGAGGATGTGGTGCACTCAAGACGTTTGGTGATGGTCACATCAGATTCGGACTATCAGTTCCTTATCTCAGATTTGAGAATGAGAAACTGCTTATCCTCAGTTTCCCTACCAGGAAATGAAGAGGGAAGCATGTCTGAGTTTGACAGAGGAAGATCAGATAAAGTGATTCAGTAAGATTCTCGTTACAAGACAGAAGCTGGTGAACATGACTCCCTTTCTTTTCTTATATTAAATTAAGAAGTATGATGACATTGGGTTAAGCCATCAGAAAGCTCTGTTGCTCACCAGTGTTTGAAAATGTCCTTAGGAGGCACAGGCTGATGGCTGTCTGTGAGTTTGAGGCTAGCCTGGTCTACATTGTGAGTTCCAGGCCAGTCAGGGTTACATAGGGCGGGCAAGAATCGCGTGGTGAGTCTCAGTTCCTCATTTTGTTTATCTCCACATTGACATGCCTCTCTTATAACAATAACAATATGCAAAACTAAAACAGCTTTACCCTTGGCGCTCTCAGAAAGCACCCTGGCTACCCTGGCCACCCTTCGGTCGAGCTGACTCCTAAGCAAGCAGCAATGTCCCCACAATGGCTCCTCCGGCTTCCCCACTGGGCTTAGAATCCAAGACTGGTGAGGGAACTGAAGGCTGACAGGGGCTGAGGACAAGGTTAAACCTTGCAGTGCAGAATGCCTTATAGACATCTTTCTTTCCCCCACACACTTGGGGAGCCTACTTCAGGAGCACGGGGCTCACGTCTCTGTTTTCACGTACTTCTATTTTGTTTTACTTTTCCTTAAGGAAAAAAAAAATAAAAAGAGATGGAAGGGATAGGCAGGTGGTTAAGCCATTAAGAGGACTCATTGCTTTTGCAGAGGACCTGGGTTCAAATCCCTAGAATCCACATAGCAGTTCACAGCCATCTGTAACTCCAGTTTTAGGAGATCTGACACCCTCTTCTGGCCTCCATCGACACCTGGCACACACACACACACACACACACACACACACACACACACCCAGAGTTACATACGTACATGAGGGAAAAACATTCCTACACATAAAATAGAAAATAAACAAACAAACAAACAAACAGAGGGCCGGTTAGATGGCTCAGCGGGTAAAGGGGCTTGCTGCCGAGCCTGATGACCCTAGGATTCGCATGGTAGAAGAAGAGAACTGACCAGCTGTCCCCTGACCTTCACATCTGTGCTATGACATGTGCCTCCACATGCACACACACGCATACCTGCACACACCTGTGACTCTACACATACATGAACATAATTACACAGCATCAAAATATGTAAATAAGTATATAGTAAATAGAAAGATAAAATGTCTAAACGGGTTAGGGGGGAGCTGCCAGGTTGCTACCTGGTAAGGAGGTGGATGGCTCAGAGCTAGTTTTTGCTGGCCCAGAACCCAGAATGTTGCTGCCTTTCACTGGAAGGCCACCAGAGCAAGCCTCTTTCCCACTCACACCCATTCACACAGGCACTTGCGCTCCCAGCAGGCTGTAGTTTCACTCCATACCCAGCCGCCAACCTCAAGAAATAGATTTCTCAAAAGCTAGGGCTGGATATGAGTCACAGGCAATTCCGCTTTGTTTGGGGTGCAAGACTTCCTACTTGTTGGCACCAGAGAGGATTAGTGAGAAGATGTGGTCCTAACCCCAAGGGAAATCCCCACAATTGTGTAACAGCTTGGGAAGAACACAGTCCCTGTTCCCAGAAAGGATGTTGTGCCCCCAGTCAAGGATTTGAAAATTGGGGGGGGGGGGAGCTGGGGCTTATGGTGTGCAGCTGAGGTAGTAGGGAGAGGGGGATGTGAGCAGCATGGGGTCCTTTAGAAGAGTCTGCAGGATCACGGGCAGAAGGGGGTACTAGCATCTACATTCAAAGGATATGGGAAGGGAAGCAGGCCATTAATCCTTGGTGTCACACTTGATCTGAGGCTTTCAGACATTCCCTGGGAGTAGCAGGCTCTGAAGAAAGGGCAGGAGAATCCCACAGCACCTTCCAGCCCTCCTGCCACCCTCTCCATCCCCTCCCATAGAACCTCAACCTTGAAGGAAAGGGTGAGGACTGTCACTCAGGGCTTTCCTTTGCCTCCATCATGACAGTCACGCCTGGAAGAGAATGGAGCAGACCTCCTCTCTTCCATTGCGTCATGGTATGGGAGGAGATGGGGCCTGCTGGGGGAGGTGAGTAGCCATAGGGGCTGATTCTAAGATTCCCTGGGAGACAAGGAGTTGGACTGCCATGAAGGCTCTGACCAGACCTCCTCCGCTCTCCTTCCTCCTAAAGCAGAAATGCTTCCCTCTGCCTCCCTCCATCCTGATTCCTCAACTCACAGTGTGGAGTGGAGGGCAGAGGAACAAGGAAAGTCAAGGAGTTTGGAAAGCAGCCGCAGCTCTGGCCATGCTCGCTGCACCTAGGGGTCAAGTCGGCTGGCAGCCTCCCTCCTAGGCCACCACAGAGGCACTCCCTGGTGAGGGTGAGGCCGACCTACTGGCCCAGCACCTCTTTGAGGAAGCAGAGCCCTGTCTCCACCACTGAGTCACAGGGTGGGCCGAGAGCATTGCACCAATCCCAGCAACAGGATAATGCAAAACAACACCCCTGTCTGGTGAAACCACAGGAAGACAGAAATTCAAACAGCCACCCGTCAACACAAGACGCCTTCCTGGGCCCAGAGATCAGACAGACACCTGGGCCTGATTGGAAGGGGCAAAGAAACATTGAAAATACATATGCTTAGCCAAAGGTTTGCAAGAAAGAACTTCTCCCAGCTGTATTTTAGGGTAGACACACGAGAACTACCAGAGACCCCACAGAGTCTCGCTCAGTGACTGACAGCCAAGACAGCCAAGACAACCTCCATTTCACAAGGACAGCTGCTTAGGGACAGCAGAGTGCTGAACCCCAGAGTGCACTGGCCACTGTGTATTCAAGGAAGCTTCTGAAGGAAAAAAAAAAAAGAAGGTACACACAGAAAATATTATAATATAAACCACTTTTGCCATGGGAATTAATAGCCAGGACAATAGGAGCCTGTGGGTGACAGGAAGTGGCTGAGCAGATATCTCTGAAGAAACTTTCTTATATAGGGTCGTGGTGGTCCTTGAGCAGAGCTGCGGTCTGACAGAATCTTGGGGGTAGCCACTTTTCCCTTACAGCTGCCTACTTCGTTCCCTTTTGTCTTAGGGCTGGCAAAAGTTACTTGGTTTTGATTCCAATAAAGCCCACGGTGAAAAACACAAAGCACGATGTCTTAGGAAGGCATTTCTAGAACAAGGCTTGGCCGCAGCAGTTTATCGGCTCAGATAACCTGCAAACCCAGGTGGTGTGAGCCCAGCTCCTTGGCTGTTATTAACAGAGGAGATGTCATTTCTTCCCAGCAGAGGGCAGAGCAGCTTCTCCGTTCTCCTCACCGCTCGGCCCCACGGCTGAAGGAAATGCTATTGAGGGAAGAAAGGTGGCAAAGCTGAAAGAACAGTTAGCCTACAAGCCTTCAGCTGGTCGGGGTGTGATAAAGACCTCAGTGTTTCTTCTTGGACTACACCGTCACATCACGGACTGTACCCAGAGATTGTAGGGATGAGCTCTGGGTCTGAAGCATCTTGAAGGGCCCCGCGGCAGTCTCTCATCGATGAGCCTAGGGAATTGGCATCAGGCTTCTCTGAAACCCTGATTCCTCATTTCTGCCCAAGGTTAGAGCTTATTTGTTCATTCACTGTGGAGATGCTTGTGTCGATATGTGATCTTTGGTTAAAGCGGAGTTGGGCTGCTGCCCGTGTTGTGGATCCCATCGTGGGCTATGGAAACACCGCTTCCAGCGCCATGTGCTGCTGTTTGGACCACGCGTGCAGACCACACAGCAGTCTCCGTCTCAGAGACTAAGTCAGTTCCGTTACAGGAAGGAAGAGGAGAGGACTCTGGATTTCACTTCCGGGATTCAGAAAGCACCTGAGTACTGTGTCTGCCTTCCCCTTTTAGAAAAACCCTGCCTTTTAGGGTCGCCTTCAAACCTCAGTTCATCTGTGCTGGGAACAGAAAGGCTCCTGCGAAACTCTTTACCCTAAGGGATGAGAGAGACACCCTCTGTAGCCCTATTTCTCCCTGTGTTGACATCTCTTTCTCCCCCGCTTTCTGCCGGCGCTCTCTCTCTCTTTCTCTCTCTCTCTTTCTCTCTCTCTCTCTCTCTCTCTCTCTCTCTCTCTCTCTCTCTCTTTCTCTCTCCTTCTGGTTGGCCCCAGTTAGTCCCAAAGGACGAGAGGGGAAAGACCACCACCCCAAATCATGATGGCTAATCAATTAAAGAAAAACAGTTCATTAAAGCAGGCTTTTGAATTCTTGTACACAGACTGCCTCCCTCTAAGACAGGGTTTGAGAGATCAGCTTTGGATGTGAGGAAGACAGTGTTTTTACAGTGCAGGAGTAGGGGGTTTCCAAATGGGGAATTTGGAGGGCAAGTTAGCAGAACCTAAACGTACCAACTTAGTCATAACACCCTTCTGAAACAAAGACATGATTTCAAGATGGTCATAGCTAGGTAGTGATAACAACCTTTTGGAGCAAAGGTAGGGCTGCAAGATGGTTATAAACAACTTTTTGAAACAAAGCTATGGCTGCCATTTCTTGAAACAGGGAGTTCAGAACCATTTGTAGTTAGGTTACAGGTGGGGCATAGCCCAATCCTCGAGAAACAGATGTTTAATGATAACCTAGTTTGTCTTTGCTCTCAGATGGCTTTGAAGCCTAAGATGGAGACAGGCTGGTTCATCAGTTCCCTCCCCTCATTTACTTCTTGCTCCCTCCGGGTGGTGAGATAGCATAGGTGTGTGTGTCTTTCGAGTAAGAGGTTCAGCTCCACAGAGCTGAGGTTCAGTTGATTCATGGTTGGTCCTACCCTTCTCAGCTATGTCAGCGTTTAATTACATCTAGGACACCAGTAGACTGACTTAGTTAGGCGGTCCCAAGAACAGGCAATTGCAAAGATAAACGGTAGTGTTATTTTCTCCCAGGTGCTGAACTGGCGCCCAGGCTGCTGATCTCAGAGCAGGCACAGAGAGGGGACCCTCAAGAGTCTACAGGGTGGTGTCTAAAAGACTGAGGTGTCTTTTAGCCTGTTCTATATAGTGAGTTCCAGGTTAGCCAGAACCAAACAATCTCAATTTCTCTCTCTCTCTCTCTCTCTCTCTCTCTCTCTCTCTCTCTCTCATGTTTATTCCATATCTGAATCTGGCTTGCTCTACTTCACATAATCTCTAGCTCCATCTATTTTCCCGTGAATGTCAACATAAAAGCAGAAGGAAGAACTATTTGGAGGGAGGGGGTAGAGAAGACCAACAAAGAGGATGACAAGGGAGGGCAACGGAAGTCCAACAAGAACAAAGTATAATGATAACTGTATTATAAAATGTTTCAATGCCATTTCTCTGTATGCTAACCAAAATTAATTAAAATACCAGCAACCAAAAAAGTTACAGCTCCAAGGGTAGCTGCAGGGTCTTCTTCCCTTCCCTCAGTCCCTCTAGAGGACCTCACCTGGAATCTCAAAGGAGAAGCCAAGGTTGCCTGTAGTACCTACCTGACACCCTCCATAAAGGAACAAGGAATGCACACATATATATACTTGGAACCTCCACAAGTCTGAAGCCATGGCATCCATTTCCTGGGAAAGTGAGTAACGTTTCAGACTAAACCACAGACACTTAGGTTTCATTTGCATGGGAAACCTCAGGGTCTGCCCTGTTACCCACTCACTGGGTGTCTATGGACAAGTCGCTATCTCTCTTGATTCTCAGTTTCTTTGTCTGCAAAATGGGAATAAATGAGTGTCTTCCTGCAAGCATGGATGGAATAGAAGCCTAGTGAGAACACAGCTTGGCTGTGGTGTGTGGCCAGTGTATAGCCATGTCATTGTCATTCCTGACCATTACAGATAGCCCAGGGCTCCTCTCTCTACCTCAAAGGCTACACATGAGACTTTGGGTGCCCTTACCCAAATCAAATGTGAGGGACATCCTCAGGGTGCCTTTAAAACATGAAGGGTCTTTGCCACTCATAGATTTCCCAATTAAATGCACTGATCCCTCATTATAATTCCAGCAAAATCAAACTGCTGCGGACAAGTAGGGCTTGTCAAGGAGCAATTGCTTGGCGATTTTCCTTTTTTCCGAAGCAGAAGCAGAGTGAGATGGAGAAGGGAGACATAGGGAAGATAGGGAAGAGCTCACACTCCCCACCCTTTCCCTTTTCTGGGTGTAATGTTCTCTGCAGGTTGGTGGCTGCCTCGGAGCCAACTCAGCACTGTCCTTGGACGGCAGGCCACAGGGATGGCACCTGAAGGCTGGGGGAGGGAGAAATGGAGTCAGTCAGTCTTAGGCAGAGGATCTTGGAAGCCACAAGGGCCTGTGATCCACTGTTAAATAATTCTACGAAAGAGGTCTGTCTGAGAAGGAGAGAGAAAGAGAGAGAAGAGATGAACTTCCAAAGTGGGATGAGCACTTGCATTAGAATTATCCAAGGGCTTGTTAGAGACGCAGGTCTCCATCATCCACAGAAAAGAACACACTCCTGTGATGAAGCTGGGGACAGGACAGCACGCTAAGTGAAATGAGCCAGGCCCAGGAGGACAAACCCTGGATCAGCTTTCTCACACGTGGAATCCTGAAAGTCAGGCTAGTGGTTAAGAGCAGAATGGTGGGTTCTGTAGGCTGGGCATGGAAAGAAGAAGCAGAAGTTGCTCAGATCTAGCTAAGAGGAATGCATCTAGTGTTCTTCTGCCCAGCAGGATGGTGAAGTTTAACAGTAAGGTTTTCCTTAGTTCAAAACAGCTAAGAGAGAGGCTGTTGGATGTCCTTATCCCAAATAAATGAGGAATGCTAGTGACAGGCAAGCTAGTCACCCTGGTTTGGACATTACATAAATTGGATGTGTATCAACATCACATTTCACGCCAGGAAAACAGATACTAGGATGTGTCATAACTCAGTAGAGATGCATATCCCAAAGTCTCAGACCCATGGAACTCAGCATCTGAACATGCCAAGAGCTGGGATGATGCTGGCACCTGCACTTGACTGGTGGACCAGGTGCCTGTGCTGGCAGGCATCAGCAGATGCAGAAATGGCTGACAGGAAATCTACACGGGACAACCAGAAACCATGCGTCGTCATTTATTGGCTACAGTAACCAGAAGAGCCCTATGCAAGCCATCTCTAGACATAGGAACACAGCCATAGAATCCTCCTGCCTGGCTCTTAAACCTTGATTTAATTCATCACCACTCACTGACAAGATAAAGTTGAGCACATCACTCAGCCTCTCTGGCCTCAGTTTCCTCAACTGTGAAATTAGCTAGCAATAGGCTTGTGTCCCTAGAAGGATCACCTTAGACCTCAGACACACACACACATGAATGGCTGCTTAGATCGCCACCACTGAAGTCTACCTGGCTGTTGACTCAGAGCAGAGACCTCTGCTGGGTTGTCCTTTATCCTTCACCAGTCTGTCCCTAGTATACTTTGTTCCGGAAAACAAGGGAACCAGACACGATGTAACTAGTCCAAGGTTAAAGAAAAACACTGGAGATCAGAGTTCTTGGCTTTTTCATAAAATATTTAATGTCCTCCAGTGCCAGGCTCTATTCTAGGCATTGGGGGTTTTGTGGTACAGAGGGTAGACACAGTTCCTGGACCTGGGGCAGTTCTGTGTAGTTTGGGAAGGGTTAGAAGCAAAACTGTCTGCCCATAGAACTAATCCCTCTGCATTCTGTCTCCTTGATGAATGGCTTATTGTTATTGTTGGGCACATAGCTCAGCCGAAGAAATCCAGAGGGTAGAGAGGCCAGGAAAACCTGAGAGACCCAATAAGTCTTGTTTTTCCGTAGCCTTCTCCTCCCCTTTCCAAAGAGGCAGATTTTTCCAAAAGGGACCTGGCCCAGTAGAAAGACTTCTGCTTCTTCTATCTAAGTCCTCTGCCTATGGGGTCCCCAGATCCTGCCTTTGGTGGTGAGAAGAGACTGAATCCAGGGATGAGGTGGTAAGTTCATCATGGGATTATTGCTCTGGCTTGGTATTTCAGGGTCTAACAACATAAGTTAGAAACGGCAATCACTCTACAGATGCATCTACTACAGCATCTGCTGTTTGATTCCTTGCATTCCGTTGGGAGGCTGGAAAGAAAGTCAACTTCTCTCTCAAGCTCAAATCTCTGGAGCAGAAAGGAGTGGGAACATGGGCTCCCTCTAGTGACAAAGTGCGACATTTCAGCAAACACCCACAAGGCCACCTCTGCAGTCCAGAGAGGTGATTGCAATGTACAAAATGGCTACTCTGTGGTCTCCAAGGGCAGAAGCAAACCTATCTTGAAATACTCAGTCTTCTGAGGACCGTGACTTTAAACTCCATCTGGTTTACATGTATACATCTGGTGTCTGGCTGCATGTGTATCTTAGACCACCTCAGAAGACTCAATCTCCTCACCAACCTTCCTATGGCAGGTTAAACACACATCACTCTATTTGCTGGGCTGATGGGCTGACCTTTGCTCTACTCACCCCTCACCCTGTCCAGAGTCAAGACAGAATTGGGTGGTCAACCCCATCTCCAGGCTCAGTTTCACCTTCTAGAAGGCATCTCATTGTATTTTTGGAACCACTTTTTTTGGAAACTCTTACCACCAGACGCCTCTCTGCTGAGTAACAGACATCCACCAGTCGTGGGCACAGACCCCGGAAGGTGTCACTTTGAGACAGTCTTGTGACCTCCTAAGTCTGTGCTCTCCTTTGTCTGTAAGTTGAGACTCAGAATTCTGTGGTTAAACAGACAAATATAGGGAAGTCCTTTTGGAAAGGACAATGTACAAGATGTACAAGCTGACGTTAGTGTTTTTATTCATTTCATAGCTCAGAAATCAGCTAAGATGCTGTGTTGCTTAGATCCAAATTAATTTTGAGAGAATGTGACCCCACCGTGTATGGGTGCCTTCTCTCCCAATCATTCTGCTGTTGTGTCTCTCTGTGTGCACATATGTGCGTGCGTGTTGGGTGCACGTATTAGTGTGTATTAGGATATGAGTGTTCTGGGGACATGGTACATGGGTAGGCAGGATTAAGGACTGTCCTGTCACCTAGAGCTCTGAGCCCATGCTCCATTGCTTGGCAGTTTCCTGGCTTTCTTTATCTACTACTCTGTTCTCCCTCATGACATCCATTAGTTTCCACCTTTAAAATGGAAAACCCAACACGCCCATCATGTGTGGCCTGCTTCATGGGAGGTCTAAGGGAAAGGGAGTCATGCCGACAATTTAAAGTCCAGCATTAGAAATACAGTTCTACAAAGCCCTCCAGCTGTTCCCTGTAGCGAAGGGCAGCCTCTAACTCCTGTCTCTTCGGCTCTTTCATGTGAAGATTTCTTATGAGATTCTAGACCGGGAAAGTCACTTCTGCTGTGTCTTCTAACACTCATTGCTTATGAAGAGGATGTTCAGGACCCATACTTCAACCAAGCCAACATTTCCCAAAGATCAGTTCAGACACAGCCTTTTCTAGCCCTTCCACCTTTTAAAGCAATCTATTTCTAGGGGCAGGAGAGATGTCTCAGCAGTTAAGGGCACATGCTACTCTTGCAGAAGACCCGAGCTTGGTTCCCAGAACCCACATGGTGGCTCATGGTCATCTGTCAGCTCCAGTTCCAGGTGATCCAGCACCCTCTCTGGCCTGTGTAGGCACTGTATGTATGCGGTGTGATCACATTCATGAAGGCAGTACTACGTGCATGTGGTTGTACTTACACACACAAAGGCAAGACACTCATATCCAAACATAAATATATCGGTCAAAAGTCTATTTCTCATCCTTCTGTTCATACATGTAATAGCCATAGGGGTGAAAACATATGACTGACAAAGCCAGGTAGCCCTGCAGCAGCCTGTGTTGTACACATACTGGGAGAGGTGTGCCATGGCCTCTCCTATTTCTGAATCATAGTGATTTCTAAAAGGCATTAGTTCCCTAGATGAAGAATAAGGAATCAAACTCAAGAAAAGTCTCAGTGAAGGTGTGTCATCTGAAGTCCTAAAGTGACACTTTGTAAATAGCCCATATCTCTCTCTATCCATGCTGAAGCCAGAGGCAAGAGAAGCCTGGAGAATCCTCCAGATGCAATTGTGTACAGCCCCTTTGCCTACTCTGGAGCTCTAAGCCCAAGGACACCCAGCTCTGGGGCTCCTGTCCAGAAATAGCTTATGTGTAAGTGTTGCAATTTATAATAAAATACTACACACTAGCCCAGAATTAAGTATAATAAAGATTGATTCAATAGGGAGTGAACTCACAGAAAGGGTAGCGATTCACAATCCTCTGCCTACGCTGGGAACTGGGAATGAATCCAGCAGCCAAGAGGTCCATGCTTGGATTTATAGTACACGAGACCACACCCAAAGTGGGCTGGTACCTTAAAGGCTATTTGCTGAAGTACCTCCCCCTTTAATCTAAAAAAGAGAGTTCCAAACCCAATACAAAACTATATACAATAAGACCAATTATTGAGTATAAAAATTAGAATTACAACCAACATAAACAATATCAAGCAAGAGACATATGCTAAAGTTTTAATAGTTATCCTATAAGGAGTATAAATCTTATATTAGAAATGGTTTGGCTAAGTCATGAAAGGAAAGTAACTATGACTATCTAGTCTTCAACCCCATCAAAGACCTGAGAAGGGAAATAATATTACTTGAGTAAACAGGAAGTGCAATCAAGCAACTTCCAAAAGGTGCAAGAAATGACAGAGACAACCTGCTGCCTGGACAGTCACCCAAAGTTCTTCTGTAACATTGGGGCATCCATCTTCAGCTTACAGGCCCATAGTATCTGGCAGATTTTTCCATGAAGCAGGAAATTTAAATGACTGTTTGGCCTCTATTGGCAGTTTGTCAGTCACTTTCTTCTGTATCCTACAGAATGTCTGGCAGTCTCTTTCATGAAGCAGGAACTCTAAAGGACTGTTTCACCTTTCTTAGGTAACTTCAGCAGTCATTTTTCTGTGGGTCCTGCATGTCCAGTTCATACAGAATACCATCAAGAAGTTCAGGCAAGAGCAGTTTCTTGCCCAAATGGATAACAAACACCATAAGGACTCTCTTCGATGCCCATCATCCTCTTGAAGTAGATTGGTGTGTCCTGGAACAGATGAGTCTCATTGTCATGAAAAGTTTTAAGTTCTTAAAACATTTTAAATGCCATATTCTGTTAGTCTTTGAAATGTTTGAATACCTATCCATCTGAAATATATCTCTGTACATCTAGAAAACCTAACTAATATGACTACAAGCTTGAATATTATAGATAACTATCTACTAACCTGCTTTTCTCAGTTATACATTACATTTTAAGTGAGCTGCACAAACACTATACATTAAGAGCAGAAATATACATATAGTAAAATTTACCTTGAATTTGTATCAATAAACCAAGATCCATAAGTATTCATCTTTATGGCATAGCCCCTTTTAAATGTAAACAAACATTTATTAAACAATCATTTAGAGAATTTGGGCATTGTTCTCTAGACTACTTCCTGCTGATTGGAGGTGCTGTTGATCAGGTCTTTCATGGGGTATCCTGTGTGGTAGGTCCATCTCAGCCAGCAGTCTTGAAGCTGTCATAGATGTTGGACCATCTAGGCCATTGTTTCAGGGAGCCTTGTATGATCAAACCATATTACCTGGTAAGGAATCCACAGTTTTCTATCCTCTGTGGAAACAAAAGCAGAACCTCTTTTCCAAAGCAGCATATCCTTAGACCCAAATTTTGAAATCAAGATATCATATATATATATATATATATATATATATATATATATATACACACATATACATATACATATATATGCACACACACATATATATTAGTAGCTATTACTACCTTCATTTTACAGACGGGGAAGCTGAGACTTATGAGAGCTGTCTGAACTCACAGGGATAGAAGGTCAAGAAAGTGAGCTGCCCACCATCCCCAGGAATGTTAATGTATGTATAACAATTTACCTCTAGAAATCAAATCCCTGTGTGTTGGATTTATTTCTCACCTGGTAGACAAGCCTATCCATGAAGAGGAAACAAGAAGAACCAGTTCTGCCTTGGTTAATACAGAAGCAGGAGCTATCTGTATTCTGCAGGGAAGATCGTGTATCTGCAATCACTCAGGATGTGTCCTTTGCCATCAACAAGGCCACACGCTAGGTGAAGAACACTGACATGAAGTCACTATGAGCAAGCAACCTTTATGCCCCTCCCACCTCCGAATCTGGCCCTTCCTGACACACACCAGCTTGGCATTGGGCTTGAATTCCACTAATCGTTTAGCTAGTTTCACCATCTGAGGCACTGGGCACCATGACAAGGGGCTGGTTTCTCAAATCTGTAGTGGGCAATCGATCAGTGTCTGGGAAATTGGCAGTGCCTGCCTAGCATCCTACTCCATGGGACCCATGTAAACTCCGACTGTCTCTAGCTGCCCATCGGTTGTCCAGGACTCTGAGGCCCTCCAACCCCTGATGTAATTTTCAGAATGAGATGGATATCTAAATGACTCTTAGTCACCTGATGAATAAGCAAACCCCCTTTGTTGGGTTTCCAGAACAGTGTTCTGATGGAGGCTTTGAGCTGCCTGTGCCTGGACCTTGTTCACATAACCATCGCCCCCATGCCCACCCCCACCCCCCATCCCCCACCACCATGAACCTTTCCTGGCAAGTGGCCTTGGGGGTGGAGGAAAACAGTCAGTCTGACCTGGCGGGGAACAAGTCAGCCTGCACAAATATCCCTCTGCGTACCTACAAAACTAAAAGAGCTGGGCACCTACCATCATTGCTCCTTAGAAATCCCTGGCACCACAGAAGATCTAGGGCCATTGGTGACAGGGTATGCAAAAAAATATAAAACTCAAATGGCCAAAACATCTGCACGCACAGAGAAATGAGGCAGTTACTTGAAGGTACTCTGTTCGGGACACCATCTATCCTCTGCCGCACTGTGACTCAGGACTGTTCTCATTTCAGCACTGGAAGTCCCTTGTCCTTGGAACCCCCCACCAGCCATTAGGAAAACAGAAGAGTTGGTCATGCCCGCTCTAGAGGGCCTCAGGTTATCCCACCACGGAAGAGGGCACTCCATGGTGAGAGCAGTGCCAAGTCAGGTAGCTTATTTTTTTTTATTATAAAACTATATGGCACAGCTCCTTTTGATATCAGTGTGGCAGTTTCTCAGAAAATTAGGAAACAACCTTCCTCAAGACCCAGTAATACCACTTTTGGGTATATATCCAAAGGATGCTCAATTGTGCCACAAGGACATGTGCTCAACTATGTTCATAGCAGCATTGTTTGTCATAGCCAGAACCTGGAAACAACCTAAATGCCCCTGAAGAATTGATAAGGAAAATGTGGTACATTTACACAATGGAGAACTACACAGCAGAAAAAAATAACAACATCCTGAAATTTGCAGACAAATGGATGGAGCCAGAAAACATCATTTTGAGTGAGGTAACCCAGACCCAGAAAGACAATTATCACATGTACTCACTCATAAGTGGTTTTTAAGCATAAAGCAAAGAAAACCAGCCCACAAATCACCGTCCCAGAGAACCTAGACAACAATGAGGACCCTAAGAGAGACATACATGGATCTAATCTACATGGGAAGTGGAAAAAGACAAGATCTCTTGAGTAAATCGGGAGCATGGGGACCTTGGGAGAGGGTTGAAGGGGAGGAGGGGAGAGGCAGGGAGGGAAGCAGAGAAAAATGTAGAGCTCAATAAAAATCAATAAAAAATAAAAAATAAACCACTTGTCCTCACAGAGCCCTCTCTTGACCTCATCCAAATCTAATTACCTTCCAATGGGCCCACCACCAAATATTATTAGCAGTGAATTTGGGGCTTGAGGTTCTTTGGGGAGACATATGTAAACCACAACACAGTAGCAAGTTGATTCAGTTCTCAGGGGTGCCAAGACCTTTGTGATCTGTGCTAGGCGTTGCTCTAACCGAGCCAACCCCACAAATAATCAATACGTCAAACACATTCCTTTGACGTTGTTTATATCTAGGCTGAGGGAACACCGGGAACTCAGGCAGAGGGCACTGAGAGGGATCTATGAACACAGGGTAGCTTATGCCAGCGTTACCAAATCCATTCACCTCCCTCTCAACAGTGCCAAATGAGGTCCTACATCAAGGGTTCAATTAACCACACAATAATCTGTGAAATGGTGGAACTCTGGATAAAGACACTTGCCACCAAGCCTGAGGACCTGAGTTTGATCCACAGAGCCCACATAGTGGAAGGAGAGACCCAACTCACCTGAATATGTGTTCACCACTCAAATAAATAGGGGGAAAATAAAAATTTTAAACACATTTCTACTGGAAGTATTTAGATGTTTTTCTTAACATTATTCTCTAACCAATACATTCGCATGGCAGTAACTATCACGGGATTAGAGACAACTTAGAGTGGTTATATGTGGACACCATGCCATTTTATAGAAGGACTTGAGCATCCATGGATTGTAGTTCCCACCAGTGTCCCAAGTGGGACACTCATCTCCAGCTGCAAACCCCATCAGTGCGCTCCCAGAGAGATCTTCCTGCTGACAAGACCCCTGGAGAGAAGTTCCTCCCTAGCCCTGCCAGATATATTAGGAGGACTGATCCTTCAGGGAGCACTGCCTAGGAGCTGGAGGCTGTGGAGTGACTTGCAGAAAGGTAGGTAGAGGAACGTCAAGATAGGCCTGAGAAGACCTGAGAAGAGGGGAATCCTGTAATACAAAGGAATGGCTTCCATGGGATGGGAGCACAGAGGTTCCCATATGACTTGGGCCCTCAGATTTCAAAGCGGAGCCCCCACACTCCCAGTATGTGGGGTCCCTGCTTCATGTTGTACCAAGCTCACCTTCTTCCCACTCACTTTTATGAATCTCTATACCCTTAAGTAGGATGTATCCTCATCCCTGGTCATAATCGAGGAATCTAGGGTTAGGGAGTTACTGGAAACAAAAGTCAAATGTAGCATCTTGGGGGTGTCCATGTATTGGGATGGAGAGGTCAGACATTAAAAGAACAAATATGTAAAGATGGAACCTCACCCCATTTGGCAGGGGAAAGGCATTGGAAGGCAGAGGCTCTTCCTGGAAGACCACTATCGCTGTTTTACTGATGGCGACTTTCCAGAATCTACTGTCTAGATCCATGCTGCAAAGCTCTGCGAGAGGCTAGGAGCCTTTGCTGACTGTCCTGTCTTCTTCTTTGCTCCACATGGAGTCTCCGCTCTCTTTTACTTGTTTCTCTAAACCCTATACCCATCCTTCACCGTGTGCATCTCCAGATGTGTTGGTTCTATTAAAGAAAGGGATGAAAAAATGAGAGGTTATGTTCATCAGGGGGAGAAGACCGTTTTCTTTGGACATTACTACCCCAAAACCAAAGGCACCATCTTAAAATTGATACTTAAATCAGACCTTTAATTAGTGAATGGTGTGAGCATGCCTCTGGAGAAGGAGGCAGGAAGGCTGGTGGCTGTGGTCCAGCCGTGTGGTATTACATTCCATGTCACCTGCCGGGACTCGGTTTCCTCATCTGTAAAATGGGACCAGTGTGGCTTCAGTGAGACCTCACAGAGTATAAACCCACAATATCGTAGTCTCATAGACTGGGTAAACTATGAAGAGAAGAGAGACTTATTTTGACTGGTGGCTCTGGAGCATCTATTAAGGGGCCACATATGATGATGGCCATTATGTTGGTAACATCTCTGTGATGCAGAGTATCATCTGGTAAGAGGTGGGAGAGTGTGCATGTGTCCTGTTGGGCTTCTCTCTTCCTTTACAAAGCCAGTGAGAATCAATAGTGGGGGCTCCACTCTGGTTTCCTTCTCAAATCACAGTTTTAGACACCAAATGTAGATTGATTCCTTGCTTCAGTTCACAGTGGGGACTCAGTTCCAACATGTGCTGTTGGGAAACAAACCACAGCATTAGGCATGGGTGAGGGCCAGACAGCACTCCATTATTCCTTGGTTCCATGGCTTGACTGATCCTGCTGGTCAGGGGACAAGGGAGGGCATCATTTCAGGAAGGGAGCAGGGATCGTGAGTGTGGCGGCTAAATGAGTTGTGTGATTACAAGCGCCATCCATCCATCCATCCATCCATCCATCCATCCAGATGCCAGCTTGGCATCTCTTCCGCCCTCAGCTTGTGCCAAGCACAGGGGATCCAGGCCGCAGAGGCTATAAGCCCACACCCTAGAAGGACCGAAGGGACGTCTGCTAGAGCAGGCCACCATGAGTGTGACTCCCAGAATTCACACATTTCTTAATTCTTGCAGTAAATTTTGCTTTAGGTGGGCTGCATTCGTTTCTTGTGGTGGCTGTGATGAATCCTTCCAAACTGAGTGACTTCAAATGACAAAGTGCTCTCTCTCTCTCTCTCTCTCTCTCTCTCTCTCTCTCTCTCAATACAGAAGGACAGATGTCCAGACTCAAGTGTCCTTATCTCCACAGGATGCAGGACAATCTCTCCCGCTGAAGGCCTTGAAGTTCACGTACTCGGGCTGCATCACTTCCATCTCTGCCCGATGCTCCGCCACCTCCTCTTTCTACCTCCTCCTGTCAATCATGAAAACACTTGTCACTGGATTTAGGAGTTACCTGTATACTCAAACATGATCTCTTCTCAAACTGCTTCACTGAGGTTCACTTGCAAAGACCCTTTTCCCAGTAAGTCTCCACTTTCACAGGCTCTAAGACATGTACACCATCTTTTGGGGTTCAATCCAGTGAGTGGAATGTGGGATTTCCCTGGAGATGTTTGCACACATGCATGGAGCTAGTGAGACACGGGCAGGCCCATGGGCTCCTAAGGAGGTAGGTGTATCAGGAACTGGTGTGGGCTGACTGAGTTAAACAGGAAAAGGAGGAGGGTAGAGGCTACTGGTATTGTGTTCTAGACACACTGGCAGACCGCTGCGGATGTTGAACAAGATACAAGAATATGGGAATAAACAACAGGTTCATTCAGGAAAAGCAGGTTTCTAAGTGCCTGGGACACAGGACACACTGGTTTAATGGGAAGATATGAAGTGGCATCTAGAATCAAACTTTATTCAAGGAATTTGGGCCTTGTATTTGTGCGACTTGCTGTATGTCCAGTGGCTGTAGAAAACGGGGGAAATTAGTCTGCCCTAGTAGGCTGGGTATGGGTTACAGTCAAAATCAGCCAGCACCCAAATTGGTAGCCTTTGGTACCCCGTTTAAACCAAGGTTTCCCCATCCATGGTTGCACAATGAACCGCCACAGTGGGTCCATTCTTAGCACAGCATGCAAATGTGTATGGGAGAATATGGGATTGGACAGGACATGCCATTGATAGCAGCGTGGGGCTTAGAGACTCTCAGCGTCTAGGGGCAATAGGAAGAGAAAGAGAAGCTTCATGGACCATTCGTCTCTTTCCATCTCTGCCTGGCAGCTCCTGAAGTAGCATCCATCATCCGGGGGCTTAGTGGAGGTACAGACTTGCTGACAGCGAAAAGCAGAGTGCATGTAGATCCCAAGATGAGGTGCCTTGCTCTCAATGCAATGAGCCCTTAAAAACTCTGCAAACAGTGCTGATGAATTGCCCTTGGCTTCTCAGGCATCATTTGCTCACAATTATAACACAGAGAAGCTGCGAACTCCCATGGAGAACATGGAGTTGATCCACCCTGGAGCAAGCAAAATCCCTCTCAGAGGCCCACACTCAAGCAGAACTGATTTTTCTGAAGCTTGGAGGAAAAAATAAAATCAGATTTAAATCTCGGGAAATTGCTGCTGCTTTTTTTTCTTTTTTAAATTCACCTATGTAAGCCCATATTTTAAATGCTAATATTTGGAGCCTACTGGGATGCTACATTTATTTTCTTCCTCAGCAGCTATGAGAATTTATTTATGAGAATTCTGGTCCTCACCTCCTCTCCGGAGCTCCTACTCCCATTCCCACCCACCAGGGATGGTGCTGTCCCCTAAGACATTTAGAACCTACAGCTCACTCTCTCCCCACATCTCTTCCTCCAAACGCTTCTGCCATTTTTGCTTCTAGAGCTTCTGGAGGCTTTCTCTTCCCCCTAGCTTCCCCATAAGTCTCTAGCCGCATAGATTCCATCTTTTTTGGTCCTCCATGAAGTAATCACTGAGCCCCACGTAAGCCTTCACTTGCTTCTCTATCTATAAACGGGTATAATAAACAATGGTATCCAAATGCTTCATGAGTTTATAATATGATTAGGGTGAGATACCCCCAAATGCAGCACTGAGGGCCACATTGGGCCAGAGGGGGAAAAATCCTGCTCATGTTTGTTTGTATGATGATTATGACTACAGAATTCACCCTTTCCTTCCTCTCAGTTCTTCTCTTAGAGCTGACCGGCAAGCCCTGGGAGGTTCCTGTCCTGCTGACTCTAGAGCACAGAGTATTTTCACTCCGAAATTACCCACTTTTTCATCGGTTTGTGGTCCTAACACTCCCATCCCCTTCAAACTCTACAACACAAGATCCATATAGGAAGGGGTTCTGTGGTCCTCTCTTGAGAATCCTTACTCCCTGGCTTATAGAAGGTGTTGAATAAATAAATGTTTGTTGAGTGAACAAATGAGGGTAAAGGGATTGTGGGGTGTTAGAGAAGAAGGTATGTAGACCATGCTGGCTGTTAAGGGTTTGATCAAGTCATGGATTCCTCCTTTTGTTCTGGTCCTGGGATGTGCAAGCTATAACTGAGAACCTAACAGAGACCCACATATCTGCTCTGCCAGCGGCCGGCACCGTGCCAGCTGCCAACCGAGCATGAGAAGTACTGGCTGGAGAAAGGAACATGCTTCTTGCAGGCTGTACTCTCCTGCCAACATCCCCTCAGCAGGAGCAGAGATCCCTGCTTCTAGGAGTTGAGTCATCATTGTGATTATGAACATCGAAAAAAAAAACAGCACCATCCTCATCATTTTTGAACAGAGACCTCAAAACCCCACAGCAGCACCCTCTAGGAGGACTGTGTCTCGCCTTCTAGGGTCCTTCTGCCAACCTTCAATATCCAGGGGACCCCATTCTCTTTCCTTTAGGTCCTGTCTCCTGGTCCATCTCTAGAGGTCCTGTCACCTTTGTGACTCTTCTGTGTTCCCATCAGTTTGCTGAGTTCCTCAGCCCCAGCTTCCCAAGTCCCTACATAAAATGCTCTGTTGGGCAGATCCTGTGTTTAGCTTCCTGGCTGGACTGCAGCGACACCACCATCCTGGCCTCCTCTCCCCACCCTGCAACTGTGACCATGGGGATAGTGTTTTTTCAGGGAACATGCTTTCTCCTCGAGTTCACAACTACGATGGGCAAATGCTTGCTTCTTCTGCTAGCAATGCAAACATAGTTCACTAAAGGTGCTGTTCACTTAAATTTGGAACCCTAGTAAAACATGAAATAAAGGTGCATGCCTTTAATCCCAGCACCCAGGAGACTGGAAGACAAGGCAGGTGGATCTCTATGAGTTCAAGGCCAACTTGGTTTATATAAGAATTCTAGGCCAGCCAGGAATACCCAGATACTCAGTGAGGAGACACACACACTCCCTCTCCTCCCTGATCCCCATCACACTGCATCTCTGTTCCATCTCTAGAGCGATAATAATGCTGTCTCGCATAGTTCTGATAAGGATTTGAGTTATGGGAAATGAATACTCAGGGTATTTGCTCTGAGAAGGACTTCAGGGCATGGTGGTACCATTAAAACCCTCTGGAGGCTAGCTTTCCTGCTCTTTTCATGTGGAAGGCACGTCCACCCTCTTTTCCTTGCACTCAGAACCAGCAACTGCCTAGAGAACCCATCTGCCTGTCCCACTTCCTCCTGGAGCCAGTGTGTGATGATTCCCCTGGGTGGAGTCAGGTGGAGGGTAAGTCTGACTTCCTGTGTGCCCCTGGCAATGCACACCTGCGGTGCAGAGACTAATCACAAGCCTGCTGGTGAGCTGGTTTCCCTTATGCCACCTGAGTCCTCTGCTCCTGTTTCTGTCTTTCTTCCCTCCTTCCCTCCCTCCCTCCCTTCCTCCCTCCCTTCATTCCTCCTTCCTTCCTTTCTTTTTTCTTTCTTTTTGTGGTTGTGGTGGGTGCTCACATGCAGAGGAGATCCAGTGGAGGAGGTTGTGTCCTGTTTTTCTCACTCTCCACCTGATCCCCCTGAGATAGGATCTCTCAGTGGACCTGGAACTAGGCAGTAGCCAGCAAACCCCAGTGGTCCCCCTGTCTCTGTCCACCAGTTCTGAGGTAACAGGTGCACATGTGACCACGCCCAGCATTTTCTTTGTGTGCTGGAATCCAAGCTCAGATCCTCTACTTTGCCCAACAAGTGTCCTTGCCCTCTTTGTCTCCCATTTCTTGCAGAATAGCAGAGTCCTTAAGCATGATTTTTGTCCTGTTTTCTCCTAGCATGAACTTAATGCTTCCTTCTCTACTAATGTTCTTGGCACAGTGAACACACAGTTTGCATGTGAGACACCGCTGTGTGGGACTTTGGACATTGCTGACCTTTTCTGGGCCTGCCTCATTTATCTAAGACAGAGTTCAAATGCATGATGCGTTGCAGAGAACAGAGAAGAGTCCAACTGCTGGAGTTTGAGCTGCTGTTAGGAAAGATAAAATCCTGAGCTTGGCGATGCCCAGAAATTCTTAGGCTCTGCCTGTACACCCTGTATCTATTTTCTTCCTCTTCTCCCCACGACGGCTTCATTTCTGTGTCTATTAACTCTTCCCACCCCCCAAACCCTCACTGTCTTCGGGTTTCTTCATCTCTTCTGTAATTCTCTTACCCTTACTTGAAATAAACAGTGATTCTTGTAGTGGGTTTGTATGTGGACAGAGATTTCATCTAATACCTGCTTCCCACAGCATTCCCACAGGGTGCTGACTGTGAACAGCATTCTTGTCCAGTGGTGTAGACATTATGGAGATGTTCTGGGGACAGGAGTGGGAGCAGAAGCAGGTTGGTCAATGAAAACAACAAAAACAGCCCTGCAATTGGCACAGTAACCTTCACCATGTAATGTACCAGACACTCCAATGAACATGTTTAGTTTATTTAAACCTCAGAGCCCAAGCAGTAAGGACTAAGCATGGTAGTGAGTCTCAGTCGTTGGCCTGTCTGTCTTGAGAGACATATGGAGAACTGGAAAAGCACACATCAGAGTGTATATAGGGTGCTTCCGGAAATGACTGGAGTGTGGATAGGCCAAGTGAAGGAAAAGAGTTACTGTGCACATAGGTGACACTGTATAGCCTGGGTGCCCCAGATAGAAAGAAAAGTAGAAGGAAAAGGATACTTAATGGTACGTGTGAGCTCAAGTCTTCTTCAGGAGTGTTTTCGCTGCTGACATCAGATACCCACTTCAGCTTCTGAATGGAGACTCCCACCAGCTCTTTCCTGCATGCCGGGAGCTCAGTAGATATTGGACAAGGGAATAAGTGAACAAAAGGTTGAGTACCATTTACATCTCCAGATGCTACATGTGCTGTAACAAGGGCGTTTAATGCTTAAAAGTAAAGGGTAGATAATTAAGCTGCCAGCACCAACGTGTAAATGGTGGCATAGCGTGCTAGCAAAGCTGGAGATACTGAGGGCTTAGAGAAAAGTTTGCAGACTGCCTCCTGGGCCACTTCTTGGGGTCGAACTTTGTTGGTGACCACCCTGCGGGTTGAGGTCTGTTTCTTTAAGATTTACTTCCCTGTTACTCCCAGGAGAGAGAGAGAGAGAGAGAGAGAGAGAGAGAGAGAGAACAGTGACACAACCTGCATTCTAGGTTCTGGTTTCTCGGGCATTCGGGTACCCATTCATAAGGTCTTATCCAGCCTTTTGCTCTGGATCACTCTGCAGGGGAGGGTCACACAAGGAGGGGCCGGTACAGAGGAGAAGGTTTTCCCAGGCCTGATTCAGAGGAGGTGGACTTCATAACTGCTGTGCACACATAGGTGCAAAGCATCTATAGATGATGCTCATGGACATGGTCTACCACAGTGACCTTCTGAGTCACCAAGAAAGTGAAGGGGAGCCACTGTGGAGCCAGGAGATGTCCCCTGAGCCCCCTTCTATCTCACACAGTCTTCTGATACAAAACACCTTTCAAGTGTTTATTAAACAATGATTTAACTTTTCATGACCCCTGCAGTTTCTGTTCATAATATTGCATTGTCATCACCTTACTTAAACCTCTGATGTCCCTTTGTGTTTTCCTGAGGTGAAGTGTGCCACTCTCCCATCCCTGTAAGGCAGCAGGTACTCAAGCATGCTCCTCAGCGCCAGAGGCTAAGATCCAGCCTATCTTTGTGAGATGGGGCCCCTGAAGCCCGGAAATGGAGCCATGGACCATTCTGAGTCGGGGAAGCACATAGCACCTGCTGTCGATGGTCCTTCCATCCAAGGTATAGCAATCAGCTGCAGAGGAGGTGGGGGCGGTACTGCTCTGGCTCTCCACTTAGCCTGCGATACAAATCAGACTGTTCCCAAGCTGCCTGCAAACTTTCCACTGAGCGCCTGGGGCAGCTGCAGCTTCCTGCTCTGTGGGGCATTCTCCTAGATCCAGATCAAGGCTCCGGGAGAATTGATCTATTAGCTTAACTGGGAAGGACAGAGTGGAAGAGTAAGCGAGCTAGCGTGTGAGCCTGCGGAGCGCAGGAGCTGTGGGGCCGTATTTTCTGCGTAGCCGTCCCTCCCTTCTGACTAGAGTATTAATTGCTACATTACCGCTGCCATGTAGGCAAGACAGTCAGCAAAGCCTGGGAGGGCTCCAGCTCCTCCCTCCCTGCTCTGCTCAGTTTCACTCACATCTCCGTCGTCTCCGAGTCCTAGGTACCCTGGCAGTGCCGTCCCAGCCCTGGCATCCCGAGGTGCTCCTGTGGTGAGGACTTGAGTGGACAGAAGGAGGGGGTGGAGAGAGAGGGAGGGCTTGCCCTGCAGGCTCTCTGGATGCAAGAACTGGACTCGCTGCAGAAGCAGCTGTGCTGTTCCCGGAGACTGATTTCTGGGGTGCATCCATCTCTCAGGGTTCGTCTAGACAGGCTCCAAGGTCCAGAGGCACACAAGGTGGGTGCCATTCCTTCTGGGTGTTGACTGAAGAACCTGCCTCACCTTTGCCATTATGAGTGGCTGCTCCAAAAGATGTAGACTCGGGTTCGTGAAATTTGCCCAAACCATCTTTAAACTCATCACCGGGACCCTCAGCAAAGGTAGGGAGACTGACTTCCACGGTTGTGTCCTGCCTTGATGTGACGTGACTGGTCACTTTGCCTCAGTGTGCTGAGTGTGTCACTCCTGGTGTGCAGGAGTCTTGAGTCTCGGAGGAGGCTGGGGAATAAGCGCCTGGGACTCGAGGCTGCTGGCAGCCTGATCTGGCCCTGGGCAGGTAGGCGCCCCGCCAGGGTGCTCAGGAGGCTGTAATTGCCTGGGACTTCAGAAATGGAGTTGGCCATGTGTGGCTGATTGGTTATAGATGGGCAGAGAAACGGAACCCTTCCCACAGTGTGGGAAGCGGCTTGGCGTGACTGGAGTTTTAAAAACTTATCCTGAGAGTGTTGTGTTTTGTTGATAAGAGAGAGGTTTGATGCAGTGGCTTGCGAGTCATTCTGCACAGCAGAGATGCTGTAGGGGGACAGCAGGAGGTGGCCCTCTGGCTGGAGTAATTCTGCACTGGCAAACTCAGAATCCTGATCAGCCCGGCAGTCAGTGCCGAGGCTGCTCTGTTGGGATGGGGGGGGGTGGTTGTGCTCCTGGACTCTGCTGATCCACTGTCTCTGATGACTGTTCCTCCCCATGTCTGATTTCCTTGCTTCTCCAAGTACCAAAGTGTCAGGAGGTGTGCTGATTAATTTTCTGTGTGGCCGTGGAGAAGAATCAGGACTACACACACATCTCCAGTCCCCAAACGCATCTAACTGCACTGGTAACCCTGCTGACAAAAGGGAGGCTAATTTTTCAGGGACTCCATTTGATAGTCTATGCTCGGCAGGGTGGGACATGGAAGGGAACTTGGGCAAACTTTCTGGGCATAAATCTAAAGGGAGAACAGCAATGTGGTATGGTTCTGCTGGCTGGAAAAATGTCTTTAAATATTCATGCCCTCTCACTGGAAAAATAAGTCTTTTGGTGGGGCGGGAGGGACACTGGAAGCTGCAGACTCCATATTCAGGGAAGAAAGTCCACAAATCCTAGAATTTGAGGAGGCAAAAGCTGTGGGTGGTCATGTCCCACGACATTGCCCAGGTTCTCAGCTGCACAGAGTTGGCTGGTGTCGATTGTGTGGCTGTTGTGGCGAGGATAACAAGAGCTTCTGACCATCTCCGCTGACTTTTTAATGACTCCCATCCTTTCCATGGCCCCTTCCTGAACTAGGACATTGTCCTTCCAGGATATCCCAGGCGACCGAGCATCTAGTGTTGGGGGTTAGGAGACCTTGGGCAGAGTACAGAACATGAGCAGAGAAGAGCTGCAGCAATGCTCAGTGGCTTCCCTTCCAGGAGGAGAAAGCAGGGGGGAAGAAACAAAGTTCTCCCTTTGTCCTAGGACAAGTAGGGGTGTTCTAGGACCTCTGGGACCGAAGAACTGACAGGTGAGATAGCATCCTACCCCACCTCCATCCATTCCCTGAAGTGCCCCAGAAACAACTCCAGCCCAGATAGAAGAAGCCTATATCTCTGGTGTTGCCACCTGGGAAAGCCACGGCCTCTCTGTGGCTGTTTTTTTTTTTCCATCTGTAAAATGAATTCATTACCGCCTGCTGAGTGCTGTTGCGAGGGTCCAGGAAATTGACACGTGGAATCTCTTCATGGAGTGCATGGCTGCATCCAGATATCAAGAAGTGGGTCAGAGGCTGTGATGGGTACACAAGTATGGTGGAGAAGCCAGCCCAGGCCTCTCCAGGACCAAGGTCAGAAAGCCTTTAGCTAACTGCAAGCGGGTCTCTGTATCCCAGACTGACACTGTGTAACAGAAGATAAACAGGAGAAGGTGAGTCAGCAGAGGAAAGAGTATATCAAAAGGACGTGTGTGTGTGTATGTGTGTGTGTGTGTGTGTGTGTGTGTGTGTGTGTGTGTGTAAGAGAGACATAGACTACAGACTTCTGGAGAGAGGAAAGATTGATATTTGAATAAGTGACTATGTAGATAGTCTCTCAATATTTATGCACTGAGCACCTACCTCCCATGTGCCATGCTCAGACACTACACATGATTTCATGGATACAAATTCCCCTGCAAAGAAGCTGAGTCTGGTGGGATGCAGATCCTTCATGGATCCAACCTAGACATCACACTGAGTGCTGAGATGAACAGAAACGGGATGGGGGGGGGCAAGCCTGTAACAGTAAACACAGAAGACAGATCCCGAGGCAGACTGGGGAGGGGGGGGCTTCTCTAAAATGTAGCTTCTAAACTGAGGTGGAGAAGAAGCAGGGCGGCGCAGGAGAGGGAGGTCAGTGTTGGCAGAGAGTTGGTGGGTCTAGAATGGTGATTGTTGCAGATAGGCCAGCTGTGCAGAGACAGCACTCACACACACACACACACACACACACACACACACACACACACACACATAAACACACACACATGCATGCGCGCGCACCTGGTCAGAATCCCAAAAACTAAGATCCACCTGAGGTAGAAGGGACTTGGTTGGGACTTACACTAGGTCCCAAGTGACTGCCTGGGCTTCCTCTGAGTTGTTTCAATAGCAAGTTTCCAATAGCTAGGTCTTGGGGAGGCAGCACACAGAAGGCAGGGGGGCATTGTGGCTGATTTTTACCTATACCCTTGGTCTCAGCTCTGCAGAATGGGCCAAATGTTTACACAGCCCTGGCTCCGAGCCAGACATGTGCGGGGAGAATCGTACTGCAGAACCCAGGTATCCGGTAAATATTTGTTAAATAAATGACAGCAATGGGAACTGAGCCAGACCTGGAGCTGGAGCGCTGAGAAGGGTCTTCCCTGAGTACAGAATAAAGGCTCTCCAATGTGGAAACAATGTTACGATTCAGACTGCATCCTGTGTGGACACATTTTGATTGCATCATGGTCTCTGGTCTTCATACTGGTTTCAGCTGTTTATCGCTCATGGCACTGAGTTCTAGATTTGCAACAACCCAACCCTTTGGAGTGGAATTAACCTCTGTCTTTTTCTGAATTGGGAAAGGGATGCACCTCTCATGCTCTGGGCTAGGGAGCCTCTCCCTGCTCCGTGTCATCAGGAATGCCTGGGGAATGCAGAAAGAACAAACCCAGTCCCTTTGCCAGTTCCTGGTCCTTGATCACCTTCCCCTGATGCCAACACTGACTCTTGCGACTGGTCTAAGGTACCGAGAGGCCTAGATTTCCTACCCGCTGTGGAGACAACTCCTCATGTCTCGCTACACATGTATTTACCTCACGGTTACGAGTCTTGCCCTCATAGTCCTGTCCACAGTGTGTGATCCGTGTCCCTCTTAGTCGTGTTTGAAAGGCTGCCTTCCCCACTAGCTTTACACTCTAGGAGGGCAAACCACACTCTCTCCATTCCCACCTTAGCCAGGGCGACTGCAAAGCCTGACTCATCAGCAGAATGAAGTGAGCGCAATGTACTATATACTGCAGAGCCACCAGCCTGTGGTCTGGAGGATGCCTCACATAGACACTTTCTGGGTGTCCCTGTGCATCGCCTGCCCCACACTAGCTGAACTCTGTGCAGGAGCAGGGGCCTTGGCCACACGAAGCCTTCAGAGCTTTGCCTGGGCTTCCATGTAGTCTCAAATGTCCTCTGAGACGAGCTGGGCAGGCAGACTTTTGGCACTCCCCTGCTTCAGCTCTGTTTAGATTTGTTTTAGATCTCTCTTCCATGAGTTGCTTTTGCTTAAAAGAAAAAAAACCAAGTTCCCCAGATGGGTATGGTGGTATATGTCCAGTGAACCTGACTATTGGGGAGCCTGAGACATGGGGATGGCTTGACCATAGGGATAGAGATCAACCCAGGCAACATAAGAAGACCCTGTCTCAAAGTAACTCATTAAAAAAAAAATCACAAGCCACAAATGCAATGAGAGGCACCAGACTGGGACATTCTAGGACCCTCCACAGGGGCATAGAAGCTTTGGGCTAGATCCCTCATTTCTGGCCTCAGTTTCTCAGTCAATAGAATGGAATCAGTACCCTCTGTTACTGCATTCAGTTAATGTGAGTGAATGTGGCTGTTATTAGCTGAC
This sequence comes from Microtus oregoni, assembly GCF_018167655.1. Classification (NCBI taxonomy): domain Eukaryota; kingdom Metazoa; phylum Chordata; class Mammalia; order Rodentia; family Cricetidae; genus Microtus; species Microtus oregoni. Next base: position 14,229,710 of record NW_024543086.1, read on the forward strand.
CGCACCCTTAGGGCTGGGAGTGCTCAGGGCAGGGACTCTCTCTCTCTCTCTCTCTCTCTCTCTCTCTCTCTCTCTCTCTCGATCCCTAGGTCACTGGTGTCCAAACCAGACTGACTACGATCCCTTGAGAATAGTCTGTGATGGCATCAGCCTGTGCCTAAGCATTGATGATGTTTAATCTCTGTCCAGCTTGCTCTCCAAAGCACCTTCCCTGAGCAAAATTCATACTATTTTTGAAATTTTTTCTTGTACTTAGTGGTGTGTGTGTGTGTGTGTGTGTGTTCATGCACACGTATGTGTATGCCACTGCATGGTGTGTGTGGAGGTCAGAGGACAACTTGCAGGAGTCAGTTTTCCCTTTTCATCATATGGGACCAGGGGATCAAACTCAGGTCTTTAGGAACCTCAGCAAATATCTTTTCCTGCAAAGACATCTCACTATCCCGCCAAATGGTATCAGTGCACCTCTGACCGTCACACCTTTCTAGGGGTTAAGAACCTAACTGTTGGGCTGAAGAGATAGTTCAGTGGGTAAAGTACTTGACACCCAAGCATGAGGGCCTGAGTTTGGATCTCTGTGAACGTTGGACGTGGTGGCTTATATCTGTAATCACAGCCCCAGAAAGGTGGAGACAGGAAGGTCCTTGGGCTTGAACAAGTCTAGCTGAATGGGTGAGCTCCAGATTCTTTGAGAGAAGTTGGTCCTAAAATAATAAAGTGGAAACAATTCAGAAAGACATGCTGCCAGTCAACCTCCCCCCCCCCCTCTCTCTCTCTCACACACACACACACACACACACACGAGGGGGCAGTTGTGTGACTCCCACAGCCTGCCCATCACCTACTGTATAAGCCTAGCCTCTGGCTGCATGCCAGGAGAGACTCAGTGTCTGGGGCCCCTGCCTCTCTTTCTTCATTTCCAGCCTTGACAAAGAGCTAGAGACCAGAAGTAGGGCAGGCTATCCTCTGACTGGGGAGGCTCAGAGCCCCTCCTTTTGTGCATTGGAACTAATTTGCCCGCCAAAGCACAGACAACCAAGCCACGGTAAGCAGGAAGAAGGAATCTAATCCAGGAGAGCGTGTAGTACCGTCCAGGCCACCCACGACGCGATGGGACCAGAGGAATCTGTGGGAACTGAGATCTGTGTCAAGGACAAAGTCTTGGTGTCAACTCCTCCCTCTTCCCACTTAGTCCAGGATGTTCCTGTCTAAGCCAGGGGAGACTTTACTATAGATCCCCTGAAGACACACTGTTCCTCCACATCTCCTCCCCACTGCTCTTCCACACCCTCACAAGCTTGACCTTGGACCTGGCATGGGTTCTCCCTTAGGCCAGCTGGGCTTGCATCCCAACTTTGTTGTCTACCAGCTGTGTGAGTGAATGGCCCAAGGTCCTTGAGTGGGGAAGGTCCTTGCTTTTGATCTGAGAATAGCAAGGCCAACTGAGCATAGATCTTTTTCTTTTTTTTAATTTACTGAGGATTGTGGAGTAAGGGCAGCAGTTAGTAGGGAGGTGGCCTCCTTGTCACTGCAGAGAATGAAGGATGAGTCCTCCCTTTGCTCTTGTGACTCTCCCTTGGTTGGCTCGAGACCCAACCCTGGAAGTAGGACTTGACATTGCTGTTTTAAAGGTAAGGAAGCTGGTTAGCTAGGACACGTGGCCCAGGTGGGATGTGACAGTGGCAGAGCTGGCATTAAGCACCAGGTCCCATGGGGCCAAGAGCAGGCACATTCTTCTGCACTTATGGAGCTGCAGAAGGTGCCCCCCACCTGTGCCACTCCCCACCTTGTCCAGCAGACTGTCCCCCACCCCACCCCACCCCACCCCCGTTTCCTACCCGCTGTGTTAGTGAGGGCATGGAGAACTATTGTAGCAGCTGGATCTCTTCAGGGCAGCCACCTTCATATTCATATTCAGGAGTTGTGATAAACTCCAAGAGACATGACCTGAGTTAAAGGACAAGCTTGCTAGGAAAAAGGACCACTTGCAGGTCAAGGACAGAAGACAGTCACACCTATGCACTTCTGCATCCCTGTTGCCTCTTGGAGAAGCGGGCAGGACTAAGGCATGTGCCAGATGTTAGGTGGGCTTTACACCAGTGAGGGCTCTTCCCCACAGCTTTATCTATAGAGAAATTATGAAAAGTACTCTTATCTGTTGAGGAACAGGCATGGCTTGGAGCTGTCGAGCTGTCGGTCATCTGGCGGTGAGTTGGCAGCTAGAACTTGTCTGGGAAGTCCCTGGCCTTCACACTTGAGATCTGTGAGATTATGAAAATGGCCTCAACAAAGAAAAGACACTCTCCCTTCCTGAGGAAGCTCACCCCCTTACTAGGGGAAGGGAGTCCCTCCCACCGCTCCCCTGTTAGCTCATTGTCCCAGCAGTGTAGGAGAAGCCAGCACTAGAACCCTGTTAGATAGCCCCACTCCCTGTGTCCTAAGAGACCCTCAGTGTTGGTGTTCTGCCATAGGCAGAAAGCTCAACCACTGGGTTCCTGGATCTTACTTACCTGCCAGGCCCCATGCCAGAATGACCACACTGAGATCTGTACTTGCTTTGACTCTTGTCTACACCCAGCAGCTTTTCTTCTAACTGTCAGGTCTCCCGTCCTTGCTCGTCTATAACAGGTCCATCACTCCGCTGACCCATTTCTGCTGACCAGCTGCTTTCTTGGGTCTCCACAGTCAGATAAAAGTCAAACTCCCACCACTTGCCAATGCTGTCTCTTCTACGTTTTCCCTCCTAAAGTACCCTAAAACAAGCAAGAATAATCTGCCCGGGGATGCTTAGCCTGGCAATGCTGTACACACATCCTATTAACTTCAGGACCACGGGGGAGCAGCTAGTTTGTTCCAAATTAAAAGTAGCTGGAAATGGCCCTGATATAGCAGGAGGGCACTGTGGGCTGCGATGCCATGATACAATGAAGAATGGATCAAACCAGGTCTTGTTTGGCTCTAAGACCCAAGTCCCCAAAGCCCCATTCCCTTCATTATAACCCTCACCTTCTCCAATCTTCTTAAGGTTACGGCATCTTCCTTGAACGCTTCTGTCAACCCAGACCCAAAGTTCCCTAAAATGGTTGATTCCTAAGGGCAGAGTAGCACTGTTGCAATCCTGGACAGAAGCAACGTACAAGAAGGAAGCACAGATAAGATGCCAGAGAGTGTGTTCAAATCTGCCAGGTCTGGCAGGCTTCCCTGGGGCAAGCCAACTCCCCATTTTGAACTCCTTCTTCATTTATACAATGAGGTCAGGGATATTCATGTCCTGGGGCTACTGAGACCTGAGACTGAATGAGGTAGCCTATAACACACACACCCACACCCACAGAGAGAGAGAGAGAGAGAGAGAGAGAGAGAGAGAGAGAGAGAGAGAGCCTGGCAAATAGCAGTGGTCTGATAAATCTCAAGATGCCACTTTTTTTTCCTCTCATACCTCAGCTGTGGCTGATAGCAAAGAGATGTGAGACCAAGCTGGCAGAAACAATGGTACATGGTCAAGGCTCTTCTTCCAGCTCCTAGATTAGCACTACCAAAGTCATTTCAGCTGCCCCCAATCACCTCACTGGCAAGTTCTGTAACTGAGAGTTTGTCAGTAGCTGAGAAGATTCCTGGATGCCTGTGTGCTTACTGGCCACCAGCTGTGAGAGAATTAGATCCCCACTAAGGTGTGGTACTGGGTGCCTCGGGTATCCGCACCCCATGAGAGTTGAACAAATGGTAACTAGACAGCAGCAGTATCAGGGCCCGTACCAGAATTTCTGTCCCTTTTGGAGATCTGGTCTTTGTCTGCTTCTTGGTACTCCAACTGCACAGGCTTCCTAACTTCTGTGTTGGTTTGACAGAGAGATGGACGGACCTGCATATTGTTGATGAACTAGGGTGTCAAGACCCTGAACCAGGCCTTGTCCCCACCTCAGTTTTCTCGTGCTTGGCGCTACTGTAAGCCTCCTGGCAGCAGTCAGCACCACTTGTCCACGTGGCTGTCTACTGTTGTGCCTGCAGAGACGTCCATGACAGCTCGGGTGGGGTCAGGGTGGAAGAACCATGATGACACCTTGTGTCCTTTGGCGTACAAAGAGCAGCAACTTTGGAGTCAGGCGTGGCCTTGAATCCAAACCGTCGTATCGTCTCAGTTCATTATCGCTGCTGCACTGAGTGCCTCCAGTGGAATGGCTGTAAGCCACTTAATTCTCCATTCTGGAGCTAATATCTGAGAGTCGGGGTGACAGGATGATCCATGGTTCTGTTGGGATCTCTCTGCTGTTGTCTGTGCTCCAACATCAGTGAACGGGAGCTGGCTGCCTGGATTCTTTTATAAAGGCCTCACTGTCATAATCTAGTTGCCTCCCAAAGACCTACCTAAAGTTCCACCTTCTTCTCTGCAAGTCATGTGATTTCACTCTTTATGCTCAATAAAACTCGTGTGTGTGTATGTGGTATAGACATATAATATATATATATATATATATATATATATATATATATATATATAACATGAAGCTATATGTGGATCTATCTGATCAAAAGAAAGGGACTAGCAAGGGAGCATACAGGAGGAGTGAATACAGCCAATGTACATAACATAACTAAAATGTCAGCGTAAAACCCACTACTGTGTAGAACACATATGCTAATAAAAATAAACCAATAATTATTTAGAGTACTCACCACTAAATACCATCACAATGGATGAGTAGAGCAACAATTACGTATAATTTTTAATGAGCTAAACCTTCGATTCATTTCCCTAAGTAATGGCTTCCCTTCCTTGGGCCTCCTTGGGTTCATCTCCCAAATGAGGGAACTGCTGGTTTTAAAGATCTGTTCCAGCTTTGGGATTTAGCATTTAATACTTACACTTTAAGCAAAGACTGTTCGTGAGCTATCTGCCCAACATGCCTTGTGTGCCCTGCACCCATGCTCCCCCCTACCGTGCAGAATCTTACCATGCACAAGAGCTGCAAAGGCGGAGAACTCGCCTGAGCCCCATTTACAGAAATGGAGACCTAAGCAGCAGAGAAAAGAAGGGTATTACAACTTGTACATAAAATGCCCCCCTAAAGGCTCCAGGTTTGAAGGCTTGGTCCACAGCTAGTACATACAGCCATTGGGAAGTGGCTGGGTCATGAACTGTTAGCAGCCATGATGGATTAAACCATGGATAGGGTCATAATTTAAAAGAATTAGTAAGGGGGTAATGGAAATGAGATTCATTTGGCTCAAGGAATGAGGTCAGTGGGGACACTATCTGAAAGGTTTGTCTTGTTCTAGCCCCTTTCGTCTCTCTGCTTTCTGATTGCCTTGACCTGAATAGCTTCCTCTTCCACACCCTTCTGCCATGATGTTTTCTGCCTTATCACAGGGCATGAAGCCAGCTGGCCATGGATTGAAACCTCTGCCACCATGAGTCAAAATAAATCTCGGCTTTAGATTGTTTTTCTCTGGCATTTTGTCACAGCAATAGAAAGCTGGAACCCAAAAGAGCTGCCTGTTGGTAAGGGGTGGAGTCAGACCTGGAACTCCGGGTTGTCTGTCTCCTAGTTCCAGCACGTACCCTCCAATCTCTATCACACACGCGCATACACACCACACACACACACACACACACACACACACACACACACACATCTTAGAGAAATAAAGCAAGAAGCTACACATACTCTTACTTTAGAAATCAAGTTGTCAAAAGTTTTATTCAGACTAGAGAAGCACATTTCTAGGGAAGGCTGCCACCCTCAAAACCTGAGCTCTCCAAAGTACCTACTGGTTGGCTTCTATAGTCGAATAACAGAAAGTGGGGGAGAACTGGCTGAGCAGCCAAGATGTCCAGGGGAGGGGAGAAAACACCACTCAGCGAGTACATTCAGCTCTGAGCCTAGTCTTACCAATTTCATTTCTTGCTTAGATGAAGTTGTTTGGAGGGAAGTTGTTTGTTAGGGAAGTTGTTTCACTGAACAGGAGTCATTGAAGAGATACAACCCGGGAGCTTCTCTCCAGGAGGCTGGGGTTAGCCTACTCCGATTTTCCTTACGTAATCTTTTGATTAAACTGGGTCAGTTTGAGTGACAGTTTTCAAGCCACCTGTGTTGAGCAGGTCAAGCCAAGCCCAGACTTCTTTCTCAGGATCTGCACCTATCACCTTGGGACTAAAGGTCACGCAGAGCTGGGGATGTCTCTAAGCTCTGAGGCATATTGGATTTGCAGAGAGTCACGAATTGGCGCTGGTGACTTCTGCCCACAACTCCCAGGAACTGAACTGGTGGCCTGCCATCCCAAATGTGACAAAAATAAGAGGGATAGTGATTGCCGTCTTCCGCTGAGTGTTGTGGCTTGTAGGAGGAACTCTACACTTGTCCCAGTTCCCCTCGGGAGTTTTCTGCTCATATCCCCAAGGCTCAAGGCGCTTGAAGCATTTGCCAGAGTCACGTAGAAGATCACAGCTGTGATTGTTTTAGAGGAACAATCCCCCCAATCAAGCTTCTCAGCAGAGTCACCTCCTGATGACTCCATTAAACTGTGCCTCCATTAAAATTAACAGGCTGAAGTCCTAACCTCCAATGTGGTTATATTTGGAGACAGGACCTTGAATGAGGTAGTTTAATGAGGTCATTTGGGCGGGGCCCTGATCCCTTGAGACTGCTGTCCTTATCAAAAGAGGAAGACACAGTAGGGACCTGATGAAGTGCCCACCTACAAGCTGGGGAGAGAGACCTCACCACGCACCAACTCCTCCAGCTTGACCTTGACCTTTACCCTCCAAAACTGGAAAAAATGTCGATTTGTTATTGAAGGCATTTCTGATTGGTGATATTCTGTTAAGGTGGCTCAAGCAGATTAAATGCCTTTTTCTTATATTCTTTATTGTGATAAATATCCGTAAAATTACATTTAATAAGCCACTTTGCAGTGTACAGTTCAGTAGTTTGGGGTATATTCACACTGACAGCACCACTGATGCCCAAAACATTTTTTTTTTTATTTTTGTAACCCAACTCCCATTCTCCCCAGCCCCAGCCATCACCATTCTACTGTCTGTCTTAGGATTCTTGTCTATGCTAAGTACTTTGTGTAAGCAGACTAGTATTCTTTTGTGTCTGACTTGGTACACTTAACAGGTTTTCAGGATCCGTTCACGGAAACATGTGGCCTGGGTTAGCATGTCATTCCTTTGAAGTAATGGGGTATTGTTTCATTGTGTGGCTGGGTCAGAATGGGCTTATCCGCTCATTTGTCAGTTCACCATTCCAGTATTTAAAAATACAAAGCAGAGACTGCCTTCAATGGATTCCTGACAAGCCTTTGAAAGGATTATTTATTTTATTTTGCATATGCATCTGAACACCTGGATATATGTAGGCACACCCCATGTGTGAAGGTACCCAAGTAAGACAGAGAGGGCACTGGGTCCCCCCTGGAACTAGAGTTACCGGTGACTGTAAGCCTTGTGATGTGGGTGCTTGGGACAGAACCTAGTCCTCTGTAAGAGCAGCAATCACTCTTGACTCCTAAGCCATCTTCTCCAACCCCCAGTCAGTGACATCGTTTGAGTGGAAGGCAGACTTCTTGCAATGGTATTTCGTGATTTGTTCTGTAGACCCTGAGTGATGCAGCCTAGAAACTGAGCCATACCACTCTTGCTGGAGTGTCAACCAGCTTCTTCAGCCCCAGGGACTCCATGGTGATTGTTCTCCTGGCTGGGCTCTGGCCTTTCCAGAAACCCTCCCCCATGCTTCTTTAGTCCTCTGCTGCCTCCTGTCATGCAATGTGGCCTCATTTGCCTGCACAGAGCATCTAAATACATTTCAAAACTAGGTATTAAAACTATATGCGCTTATGGTATAGAGTGATATCCTGATATTGGGTTGTGTGTTCATAGTGAAGTGGTTGCTACAGTCAAGCTAATTACCATGTTTTTCTCACTGCACCATCACCTTTGTGTGTTCAGGACTTCAAGTCTCTTCTGTAGGATACAAGACAATGTGACTCCCCATACTCCATACTACTAAGTAGATCCCCAGAACTTGCCCATTCCCGCAATCTACAACACTCCCTTAACTTGCATTTCCCTACCATCCATGCTTATTCATCAGAGTGCAGTTCTGTAGGGTAGAGACTGTGTGGTGACCAGCACTGTTTCCCCTGCACTCGGCCAACATAGCAGGTCCTGAGTGGAAGCTGAGATTGTCCAGACAGTTTAGAAGCCCAAAGCCCTGAGGATGCTACCCAGCCAGCTGGTGTTTCTGCTGTCAGCAAAGCTGACCCTGGATTCTATACATCCATTCCCTGCAGGTTCTGCCCAGCATACTGTTTAAAGGCTCCAGTCTCATTTCCTTGCCTTCCCATGTCTATGGGAGGAAGAAGAGAGGAGTCATAGAGTCACCATGAAGCTGCCACCAGAGATAGATATGCGGAAACTTTGCTGGTAGGCTACGACCTTGTGGTGATACACACATTAATGGAGGTGGGTTAAATTAATATGTAAGAGTTAGCCAATAGGAAGCTAGAGCTAAGGGGCCAAGCAGTGTTTTAATTAATATAGTTTCATGTGGTTATTTTGGTTCTGGGCGGCCGGGATGAATGAGCAGCCCCCTCCTCCAACACATCTTCCCAACTACACTTACCGTTGGCAAAACTGCCTCCCCTCTGACTTTTGAGCCCATCAATCTGAGAGCCATCTCTTCCTTAGTTACTGTAGCTGGGGGCAGTTTGATTGACTTCACTATGAAAAGAGGCAGACTCTGAACCAGGGGTGGAATGACATGATATCCACTCTGCTCTCTGCCCCATTTGGGTGAGAAGATCATCTCTGGAGATATGAAGTCATGTGCAAATGTTTATGGAAGCTACAGGCACAGAATGTTCCCTGCCCAGGTTTCCTTTCATCCACTGAATATCCAGGACCTTCTGAAAGTATGACCTTGGAATTCACTAGACTCCAGATCACACACCACCGTCTTTATTACACAATATTTGTATTACAGCTTGTATTACATGGGGATGTCTCAGGAACTCACTCCTCTGTTCTGTCATCTATACAATGGGTACAGAGAGGCCCATACTGAAAGCCGGCTGAAGAAATGTACAAAAGTATGGAGTGCATGGCTTGTGCCTTACTGGGGTTCATAATGACAGTGTGTTCTTGCTTTTATATCTTGCTGCTGTTTGTAAGAACTAAGTATAAGTTTCCTGTTGTTGTATGACTGTAAAATCAGGGGTTCCCTGGTCCTGGAAAAATGACTGATTCACCAAAATGACACACGTGGGTCAGAAATTGGTCAGAGATTTGTCCACCATTCTCTTTGCCTTCCCTTCCTCTACATGGAAGCAGAGTCTCGTCCTTGGTGGGTAGAGCAGGAGAGCTAACAGTTGGTCCACTCAGAGTGACGTTAGCATCCAGCACCATCCCTGTCTCCTGCACAGCCTTCAGCTAGCCTTCTTTTACTCTTTCAGCAGAGGAAGGAAAAGAAGAGTAAAGCCCCCACTTTGCATCATCCTCCTGGGGCTCAGAGAAGCAGGTGGAAGAGTTCTGAGAGGTAATGCTAGGTCAGTCACCTGTGGCTGGGCTAATGTTCCCCTGGGAACTCTTTCCGCAGGAAACAGGAAAATCAGCCTCAAATCGTAGTCTCCTGGGCAGGGACACTCTGACAGAACAGTCTCTCTTTGCACACTGAAGGCTGGACCTGGAAGAGTATCTGCTATTCTATCCCTGTGGGATTCTGCCTTCCAGGGCGGCAGGATAGAGGCAAAAAGCAGGTGTGAGACATTGTCCCCATGATGATTATATCTTAGACTTCAAAGCATAACCATCACTTGCCTCTGAGAGCCTGAACTGGCCATGAGAGTGGGGTCAAAGCCATAGCAACACAGACAGGAGAGTTCCGCTATCAGCCTCCTAGGTAGAGGTGAAGAAACTGAGGACAAAATGGGCAAGATCCTGGAGCTCTGTACCCTCAAAGCAGGTCCTTCTCTGCAAGGTGGCTGGGACACAGGATGGTGTGCTCTGACTCCTCCCACAGGCGAGAGCTCTCCAGTAGGTGGCTCTTCACACCTCAGGCTCAGCAGAGCTCCTCCCTCTTCAGCATCACCCTGTGAGCTTACCTGGGAAGGGACTGGCAAGTTCCGCTTTCCTAGGCTCTTTTCTCCAGGCCTACACGTGACTTGCTGATTGAACTCAATGCTTGTGTCATGCCTCAGTTATCTAAGAATGCTCAGCATTAAACACATGGTCTGGCACAGGGGTGCTCAAAGGATAAGGAAAGGGAGGAAGAAAGAGGAGGAGGAGAAAACAGGAAAGAGGAGAAAGGCATTAATTACCTCCTTCTACTTGAGTGACTGCCTGTAACCTCCACTGAACCCTTAGAAAGCCATAGCCAATATTTCTCTTTTCCAACTTCACTGTTTTTCTTAGATGTTCCTGACTGGAACTGTGAATCATCTTCTGTCCGTGACTTCAGTGTTATTCCCAGAATTACCCCTGAACTCCAGCCCTTATCACTTCTTCCCCATGTCTCTCCTCCCACACCGCAGCCAGACAGGAGACTGCCCATCCAACCCTAATAAAGAAATCTCTTCTAGGCTTACGGACGACATGGGTACTGCACATCGCCTCTCATTCACAAGTGTCTGCCGTGGAATTTTTGCAGTATTTACTAAAGTGATAGCTGGAAACCGGGAGGTGGTGGCACGTGCCTTTAATTCCAGCAATTGGGAGGCAGAGGCAGGTGGATCTCTGTGAGTTTGAGGCCAGCGTGGTCTACAAAGCGAGTTCCAGGACAGACTCAAAAAGCTACAGAAGAACCCTGTCTCAAACACCGCCCCCCCCCATAAAAGAAAGTTGGAGATGATGATCTAAACGTCAGTAAAATAAATAGAAGCAAAATACCTACATTTTCTTCATCTACTGATAGAACCGCCAAACATTTACTGTGACTACACAGTACTTGGAAATGCTGGGTGAAGAGCTACAGGTATGTGCCCCATGTTCCCAATCCGCAAACAGATGTGCGTGTGGAAAATGTAAATTAAAAAAGAAACAAACAAACAAACAAAAAGCCACAGAGAAACCCTGTCTTGAAAAAAAAAAAAAGAAACAAACAACTCTCCTAAGTTTTAGTTGGGAGTAGGAGCTATCTAGGATTCATTTTTATAAAGTCTGCATTCTTTCTCGCTTGTGCTCCTGTTATTCACATTGTCTTATTACTCTCGCTAAGACTTCAAGGGCTGTATTGAATAAGAGAGAAGAAAGTGGATGATCCTGTCATAGTCTTGATTTTGTGGAACTGCTTTGAGGTTTTTCACATTATGATGTTGGATGTAGGTCCATCACATCATATAGCCTTCACTGTGTTGAGGTAGGCTCCTTATATCCTTGGTTTCTTCAGGGTGTTTATCATGAAAGAATATTGGACTTTGTCCAAGGCCTTTCTTTTTCTATCAATATAACTATCCTTTAGCATATTCTGTGATGCAGTACATCTATTAATCTGAATACATCGAAGCAATATTTGATCCCCAGAATAAATGGAATGTGAACATGGTAAATAATCTTTTGATGTATCATTGAATTTGATTCACAAGAATCTTATTAATAGATTTTACTCCCATGTTCTTCAGGTAGATTTGTTAATAATTTTCCTTTTTGTTATTTACATATTCATATGGTTATCAGAGTAATTGTGATTTTTGTAATATGAACTTGGTGGCGTTCCCTACCATTCTGTTTTGGGAAATAGTTTGAAAATATTGGTGTTAATTTTTCTTTAAAAGTTCTGTAGAGCTGTGAAATGCCCCCCACCCCTCTAGGCTTGGTTTTTTTTCCAGTTGGGAGACTATTTTATCACTGATTAAAACTTGCAGCTTGCTCTAAATCTGTTGAAATACTTTAGGTCCTCTTGGCTGATATTGGTGGGTTAATCTAGAAATGTGCTCATCTCTTTTAGGTCTCCAGTGTCTTGGAAGATAGATTTCCAGAGTAGACTAATGGGGCTCGAAGCATCACTGGTATTTGTTATAACGTCTCCCTCTTTAATCTCTTTAATTAATTTGGGTCTCTCTCTATTTTGGTTGGTTTAACTAAAGGTTTGCGAGTCTTGCTTATTTGTTGAAGAACAAACTCTTTGTTTTATGGGGGTTTTGTGCTACTGTTCTCATTTCCATTTCATTCATTTCTGGACTGGTGTTTCTGCTGTCTTTCCATATGCGTGGTTGGAGGGTTGAGCTCTTGGTCTTCTTGGATGCTGGGATGCATCATTGAGTTACTATCTGAGATCTTTCTGATTTTTTAAAAAAAATACAGATATAAATTTTATCTCATAGGACTGTTTTCATTGTATCTCATGGGTTTTGGTATATTGTGTTTCCATCTTCATTTGATTTTAAAAGTTTTATGTTTTCTTTCCTTATTTCTTTAACGATCCATTAATTAATTTTAAATAGTATCTTTTTAAGCCTCCATGGGTTGAATATTTTCTGTAGTTTCCCTTCCAGTTGATTTCTTGGATAAAATGCACAAAATTATTTTTCTTTGTGTCCTAAAACATGGTCCATTTTAGAGAAAATTCCGTGAGCTGCAGGAAATAATGTATATTCTGTAATATTTGGGTGTAATATTTTGTAGGTGCCTGTTAAATTCATTTAATCTGTGATGCCATTTACCTCTGGTAGTGTTTTGTTTGTTTGTTTTCTGTCTGACCTGTCTACTCGTAAGTATGGTTGTGGTCACCCATAAATATTCTGTGGAGATCAACCTGGGCCTACAACTAGTAGTGTTTGTTTTATAAAACTGAGTACATTTGCTTTGATGTGTGTATTTTTAGGGGATTTCTCCCTTAAATTATCTTCTTTTTCAACATAATATTTTTATTGATTATTTGGGAATTTCACATAATACACCCTGATCATACTCACTTCCCAGTCCTCCCAGGTCGACTCCCCTCCCTTGTGATTTCCTCCCAGAAAAGAAAGAATAAAAAGAACAGGAAAAAAAGAAAAGGAAAAAGTACCTAATCCACTTTGTGTTGCCCATATACTCACTGGAGCATAGTTAAACTCCCAGTGGCCAGTCCCTCAAAGAAAATTCAATCCCTCCCCACTCACCCCGACCAGAAGCCATCAGCTGTGAAGAGTTACACTTCAGCATCCCTATTACAATTTGTTGTTGGTTTTGTTTGTTTGCTTGTTTGTTTTTTCAGGGGTTGCTTTTTCTAGACAAAAATCTCTCTATATAGACCAGGCTGGCCTGGAACTCAGAGTTTCACCTGCCTCTGTCTTGAATGCTGGGATTAAAGGCATGAGCCACCATGCTTGGCTCCCTGGAGCAAGTTTTAATAGTTCTCTTCAATGGTTTCCTGTCTAGATGAATTTTTTGGGAGTGGGGGGCACATTCGCAGAGTCCTTCTGTCTCTCATTTTCAACTGTGAGTCTGCAGAAAGAATCTTCCTAACACTTTGGCAGCATGGAGCATAGACTTCCACATGGTTTCTGGTGACATCAGGGACCACGGACATCCACACAACTTCCAGTGTCAGCACAGACAATAGACTTCAGCCTGGTCTCTAGAGGCAGTGCAGACCATGGATATCAACACACAGACCGTGGGTACCATAATAGCCCTCAACAACAGCCCAGGCCACAGATAACAACATGGCCTCCAGAGGCATCCCAGCCCACAGACATCCACACGACCTTTGGTGGTAACCTGGACTGTGGGTATCAGCATGGGCTCCTTTGAGAGTATAGACCTCAGACATCCATACAGTCTCCAATCGCAGCATGGACGACACACATCAACATGGTCATTGATGGCTGCAAGGATCTTAAACATCAACATGGCCTCAAAAGATAAACACAGAGCACATGCATCCACCTGGTCTCCAAAGGCAGCACAGACCACAGACATTCACATGGGCCTCAGGCCTAGACACGGTCTAGGGCAGCAGCATGGACCATGGATGCCAGCATGTCCCTGAGTTGTAACACAGACCACCTTTATATGCAAATACACCTTTATATGCAAATACCCACCACATTGAATCGTTGGTCTGGCTCAAGGTTTCTGATTTCTGAAGCACCATAAATACTGGACCATTGCCAAAACTTATCTTGGTTATCCTGCTGTTGCCTAGAGTCAGGGTGATGCTGCAGCTAGGGGGGTGTCTGGAGGCAGTATCTGAGCAAGCTTCTCACAGCCACATACCTCCCCACTCTCAATGTGCACCACCCTGAAAGACACCAGGCATGACCACTGTGCTTGCAGCCTGCAGGCAGCGCCACATCCCTGAACTCTACTTCTCCCAACGCGGTCAGCAACAGTGTTGCGGGCTGGCCCTCTGGCCAAAGACTGGCTTTATTCAGTCATGCTGCATCTTTTGTCCACTGTGGCAAGGCTCCCACATCACTTCCGTATCACCAATTGGCGCATCTATAGTTTCGTCATTCTCTCCCGAGGGCTCAGGCTCTGTTCCACCATCCTTCCTTCCAATTTCATGAGTCTACATGAAAATAGGACTTTCATTTTTTTTCTTTTTAGACAAGATTTCTCTATGTATCTCTGGCTGTCCTGAAACTCACTCTGTAGAACAGGCTGGCCTTGAACTCACAGAGATCCTCCTGCCTCTGCCTCCCTGAGTTCTGGGATTGAAGGTGTGTGCCACCACCACCTGGCTGACCTTCATTTTTTTCAGTTGTTCCAGGGACAGATACTATGGGCTCTGTTCACGCCTCCTCTCAGAGACTCCACTGGTCTCTCGAACTCCTCAGAGCTGCCCTGAGGTCTGTGGTGGCTGCCGGTGGCTGTCATCATCTGCAAGCACAGCCATGCTTCCTCAGGTTTTCATCTTCAGAGGTAATGAAATGCTCCCGGGTCTGCTTCTGCACCACCAGCTCCTCCACATGGTCCAGCAGCTTGTGGATTGAGTAGATATTAGAGTGGGCTGCCTCAACTCACTGGATCTGGGCCCTGATGGCAGTTGAGTTGGTCAGCCTGTGTCTTAAATTATCTTCTTTATCTCTTCTAATTTTGATTTGATGTCTATTTTGTGAAATATCATTATAACTATACCTACATTTTTCCTGTTCCATTTGATGACTAGAATTCCTTTTTCTATCTTTTCACCCCAAGTCTTGCTTGTCTTCGCCAGTAAGGTACAGTTCTTGAAGACAACCAACTGCTGGGCCCTATTTTCTATCCAACCTGCTGTTCTGTGTCTTTTGATCAGAGAACTGATGTCATTAAGAGTTGTTATTGAAAGCTAGGTACTAATTTCTGTCATTTTGTTATTTTTATGGTGGTTGGTACTTTCCCAACCCTCAGTTGCTTGTCTCTTTGGGTGTCATGTGTGTTTATTACAGAAAGTCTTTGCTCTTTCTTCCATCATTAAGGGTAACTTTGCTGGATATAGTCATCGAGGCTGGAAGTTATTGCCTTTCAGATCTTGACATACATCATTTCATGCCCTCCTGACTTTGAGAGTTTCTCTTGAGAAATCTCTCTTATTTTGATGGGTTTGTCTCCATATGCGACCTTGAGTTTCTCTCCTGTCATGTTCTGTATTCTTCCTTCCTTCTGCATCCTTGGTACTTCAACAATAACATAATGCGCTGATGCTATTATCATGCCCTCTGTTTGGAGTTCTAAGACTCTTACGGCTAGATAACCATCTCTCCCTGGATCTGAGATCTCCTCTGCTATGATCTTGTTGAACATACGCTGTCCACTCTGAATGACAGTGGCCTGGTCCTTCCAGCCCAACTCCACGAAGTCAGTCACCGTCTGTCCCTGTCTGTTTGTCCCTCTCACATTTGAATTCTTGACCAGATAAACTGGTTTCTGTGTCCTATGCTTTGTGTTTCTGAATCTAATTCTCAAATGGTACACACACATAAGCATACATGGTGGGGGGAATGCACAGAGGGAAAGAGAGACACAGAAAGACAAGGAGTGCAATTCTAGCAAGCGTTGATAACCCTCAGTGAATCAGGGTGAGCACTGCATATACTAATAGCTGCAGCTATAGTCAGACTTTTTCAGATCTAAATGTCGATGAAAATAAGAGGGCACTAGAGTATAGGGTCCAAAGACAAAGGCTCTGGAAAGTTACCCAAGTTTCCGGTCCGGTTCTGTGATTATTAGATGAGAAGTGGTGACCTCAGGCAAGTGACTCACCTTCTAAGCCCTGGGCTCTTAATCAGTAAATATACCAGAGATGATAAAAACTCTAGCATATCCATTTCCTGTCCCGATGATGGAATGACTAGTTCAGAATTTTGCAAAGAGGCTGGCTAGCACAGCCCCCTCCATGACTGCAACTGTCTGCATCAGTGTTCAAGACAAAAATCAAATCCTTCACCTGAGTCCTGTACTCTCTATCTCCCTGTGCTACTCAGCCCCAAATGACTAAATGCTGTGACTTTGGGATCTTTTGCCTAATGACTCTTCTGCCCCTGGTCCGTGAACACCAGAACATGGAAGCAGGTTCCGTTGATAGCCTTATTTCTAGGTCCTGTCATAACACCTGGCAGAGAAGTGGTTAATGGGAACACGGAGCTCCAAATAAGAAACTTGAGGAGTTCAAACTAAGTGGTTAAGAGAGTTCTTTCATCAGGTACGAGCTTGCAGCTTTGCTGAGGCAGCCACTCCATTCCCACGGGTTTCCTCCAGGTAAGGCATCACCTTGATAAATTAGCTGTGGGTACAGGTATTCTGCAGGTGGCATGGAAAAGCAATTTAATTTCCAATTAAGCCCAATTTCTGGGCCAAGGGATTTGGCTGCCTCACACAGGAAAGATTATTTTGTCCAGACCTATCATTATTATGGGTAATGATTCTGCCACGAAGTGGACTCTCAAAGTAAAAGTCCTTTGATTCTTGAGGTGGTGTGACAACACAGCGGTATGGGTCCCAAGGGCAAGATGGCTTTCCTTCAAGATCTAAGTTTGTCTGGAGATTGTCAAGAACTTTCAAGTAAAGACAGCCCATTGCTATGTGGCTGACATTTTTAAGATGAACAGGGAAAGGAAGAACAGGGCAGTGCTCGGCCATACTCTCCAGAAGGAAGCTGGAAAGTAGACAGAGAGACAAGGCGTGGCAATAGAGCATCCTCAGAGTGCTCAACAGAAAAGAATCTGTGTGGTTGGAGTGGGGAGGCTGGCTTGCTGGGAAGGAGCGGGCGGGCATGTGTAGGGCATCTTCAGTACACTGGGGACTCTGCTGAGTATTTGCACTCAGTCACCCTAAGCATGCTATAAAACAAATAAAGTGTCTCTCAGTTCCCAATTGAGAAAACTGAGCCTTGGGGAAGTGAAATGAACTGCCCAAGGCCATAGACAAGCCAATCTGAACTCCTGGTTTCCTGAATTTTCTTCCTTACAAGCTCTATCACCAGAGACAAACACAAAAATATAGTCGGGGCCCTACGAGTAATGTCACAGCGAGCTGGCGCTTGGTGCTGAAATTGTAGGAAGAACCATCCCTTGAAGAGATGCCCTATAGGGAGAAAATAAGTGCTGTCTGCGCCTTGTTGGTGCAATGGCCTGGGAGCAGGGCACCCAAGACCCAGTTCTGTTTGGATGTGTCCCCAATTTCCACACAAGAAGTGAGATCCAAGAGCTGACTGAAGCGGGCCAGCGTGGCTGCAAACCTTGGATGGTGTCAGGCACTTCATTGAGGATCCTGACTGTTCCCCACTAGTGTTTTTCCTGGGGACAGGAAATTCACTTTCAAGGGCTGGAAAAAATGCAAAGTTGAGCAGTGGTGATGCACGCCTTTCATCTCAGCACTCTGGAGGCAGAGGCAGGCGGATCTTTGTGAGTTCAAGGCCAGCCTGGTCTACAAGAGCTAGTTCCAGAACAGGCTCCAAAGCTACAGAAAAAAAAACCCTGTCTCGGAAAAAAAAAAAAAAAAGCAAGAGCGAAGGACCACGACCAGCATATTCACGAAAACTTTAGTTGGATGCCAAGAAGATGTCTCCTGGCCAAATTTTTATTAATGATAAAGATAAATATAAATGATTATGCTGTCAACGACTGGGAAAATTCTAGAGATCATTATTAAGTCTGTGGTTTGTGAACACTGACTAAAGAAAGAAAGGGTCACTGAGAGAAGAGCGGGACCACAGAGAAAGTCCCATTAAATGCTGCCCCTCTGTTCTGCTTTGTAGTAGTAACTAGCAATGCAAGCATTCAGGAGAGTGGAGAATGCCTGGGTTTCAAGTGGCCAAATGGTTTATGGGCCAGAAATTGTGGCTTCTGGTAGACTGTAGGCAGCCCCAGTTATTCTTGGCAGCACCCACCTTTCAAGTGTTCATATTTGGGAAATATTCTCAATTATTTCTTCTTTAGGGGACTAGGGTGGGAAGCTGTGAGAGCTGGGCTCTGTGGGGGCGCCATGGAGGCAGCACACAGGCTCTCAACATCCGGCCTTGGCACACTTGGTAAGCGAAGAGATGGAAGAGCAAGGCTCAGTAGTTAGAGCCATAGTAAAGCGATGCTGTCTAGTTTGTTTTTTAATCTCAACTCTTCTACTTGCTAATGTCTAGGGCCAGTTAATAAATGTCTTCCTCATGCCTCAGTTATCCCATCTGTGAAATGGAGATGCCAATATTAACCTGAAAGGTTCTGTTAGCAGTAAATGAGGCGTATGTGGAAAGGCTTGGCCCCCCATCCCGGCACACAGGTGCTCCACAAATGTTAGTCTTTATTACTATTAGGGATGACAGATTGCCGCCTGGGGGAGCGGTTAGCTAAATATATCCCAGGATGGAAGGGCGGCAGCTTGGTCCAGTGAGTTATTCATCAAAAGTGTTGATGTAGACTGTCACTGAAGAGAAATGTGGAAATATGAGGGCTTTCTCCCTGGCGATGCCGCTGACAGAAGATGGGAGAGTTATTTCTCCTCTGACACCAACCAGTTCTGACACTATGGGAGCTTCCTGCGGTGTAAGGCAGTTTTGATGCTACACAGAGGTTAGCAGGAGACTCCACAGGTTGCTGGTGTGCTCACTCAAGATGGCCCTTTACGGTGCATAGAAGAAGAAGAAGACCCGTTTTGAGGACGCGTATGTTTAGTGAGTCTCTGGTTTTATTCCAGGTGTGTCAGATCAGAAGTGTGGGTTGTGTGGAATGATGAGGATTATAAGGAATCAGAGTCCTGGTAACCCTCCTTTGACTGCAGCTTGGGAGAAGGAACAAGCCTGGGGATATTTCACACACTTGATTCTCATTCAGTCTGGAGTTCGCTGCTCTAAAACTCCCAACCCTTTAGGGAAAAAGTAGCTGATGACATCGTATTTTATATTAGTAGGGAAACTGGAGAGTTAGGTAACCCAGGAAGACCCTGAATTTTGCATTGAATGCATTAAATCTCATATGCAAATAAATGATCCAGGAAATTGCTTGTTGGTAAGGAGATAATCCAGCCATTGACCCTTCTGTAGTATCATGAACAAGGCAAGCCGGAGAACTAAAACCTCCCTCTGTGACTCTGTCGGAATCGGAAGCACTGTACAGAGGACGACTTTATATCTCCACGGTGGGGAGAGGCATCATCCTTGTCTCTAGACGCACTAACCCAACCCCCTAAAGCTGTCTGTGCTCAAGACCTGCTTCACTTTCGAAAACTATTGAGGATCCAAGGAGTGTTGGTGTGGACTTGTTATAGCTCTTAGTAGTTACCGTCTTACAACGTGAAACTGGGAACTATAAAATATCCTATTTCAATTTCTTCATTTAAAAATAATAATAAATCTATGCATGTTACAAAAGCATTTTATGAAAAATAATTTTATCTTACAAAATTTTATCAAGAGAAATTTCATAGTTTTACATTTAGAAGATTTATTTTTGCTTTTAATTGTGTGCAGTGTGTGTGTGTGTGTGTGTGTGTGTGTGTGTGTGTGTGTGTGTAGGCATGTGCATATGAGTGCAGGTACCCCTGGAACCCAGAGGTGGTAGATCCCTCCAGAACTGGAGTTACAGGCAGATGTGAGCTTCTTGATGTGGGTGTTTGGAAACAAACCCCAGTCCTCTGCAAGAGAAACACACGCCCTTAACCACTGAGCCATCTCTCACCCTTGTATATTTTTTGAAGATATCTTTACAATCTAGTTAACCAAGCATCTGGACTCCAATCAAAGTTCTATATTTGATCGGCAGTGATAGGTATATCTCACTATCTCACTATCTTGATCTGGAACTTCTGACCACATGTCTTTAGGAGAACGAGTAAGAAACAATGTAATCTCTGTCTCAGTATCCTTACCAAAGGGTCATGGCCCCATGTGTCTCTGGGTGTTTAAGGATAGTTGCCCTACGCTCTAGGGGGGGATCTCCACGCCCGTGCCTCCAACAAGCATTTGCTGCCTCTCTTTCATGTGCCTGTGGAGGGACCTCGGCTGGTAAAGAGCTGGACAGCCTCACTTACTCAAGCAGCCTCTTCCCAAATGTTTCATAGAATTCAAATCCCTCCAAATAAAGGGGAACTAAAAGGGCACTGGATAGTCTACGCAACCACCTGTTTGCAGCTGGCTGATCCAAGGGGGTTGACAGCAGAAGAAACTGGGACTGAAACTTGTTGGTTTAGAGGGAAACAGGAATTATTTCCCCAAATCACAAAAGTTAAGATTTCTACGTTACACGATTTTAAATGTACTCAATTCAGGTTTCCTATCACCCTTAATACTGGGTGATGGGGCTGGGGTGGAGCAAGAAGAAAGACAGCTCCTTGAAGGCAAGGTTGTGTCAGACACATCTCTCCATCCTCCCTGCCTTCCAGTTTTATAGAAAGCAGAGGAAAGCTTTTCCCTCGGGAGCCTTCGGAAATGCAAGAGACCCACTTTCTTCTAGTCATGGTCTTGGCTGGAGAGCTGAAGCCGTCTGAGACCTGACACTACTAGGGTGCCTCACAAGGATTCTTTATTCTTCAAATCAGAAGCTCAGGGGTCCTATTGCCTCTGATCTCCATGAGGTGTCTGATTTAGGAGAAGGGCCACCTGAAGAACAGATCAGGCACACCTCTGTAGGTATAAGTCATGCCTGTGAGAAAGAATGCATAAATACAGGAAGCCCCCGATGCCCATTAGTAGTGACTCACTCAGGGTAGGTGAGGGCCTTCTGTTTCTAGGCCAGCCATTGTTGCCAAGATCATCTTTCCTCCTCATCGAACTCTGTCACACTCAAATATCCATTATTTCCCACGCACCCTGGCCATGCAGTTCTGCGAGGAGATGGGTGTGGCTCTTGCTGGAAGAGGCCAGTCCCAAGGAAGTAAAGGTCATTGTAGCTAATGCACGGGGCAGGGGAAGCTAGGCATGCCTGCTTACTGATTCTGCTGGAAAACTGCATAAAGCAACCCCTTAGAGTCAGACTCCTTGTTGGGACTTTGCTTTCTCTTTTTGAATTGAATTTGAATTTGGGAGTAATTATAGATTCACATGTAGCTGTGAGAAATAATACAGAGAGATTCCCTCCTCGCCGTTCGTGACTCTCCCCCAGGGGCAGCATCTCGTAAACTATACCACAGCATCCGAATGGGGGCTTTCCCGAAAACTCCCAAGACGTTGCTGACCCCCAGACCAAGATGCTCTGGGTAATGAAAGCTGTTTGTCCTTGAAAGGAAGGGTCACAGCTAAGAAACTGGAGGGTGACTGTGGATGTCAGGGCAGCCCAGGCAGAATTGTCGGATTGGATATAAGAATATAATGGTGCTTTTCATCTGCCTACCAGGCACCTATGTTGTGAGAGCATCCGAAGGGGCAACAGAGCCACATGCTACACCTCGGGTCTTTCTTCCTGTTCCTTTAAAGCCCATGGTGCCATCTTGGGGACACCCATTCTAACCCTAATCACCTTCAAGTATCATTAACATTAAATGTGTTAAGTGTCCAGCACCCGTGTTCATAGGGGGCATGTTGAAGCCATCTGCTATATGGACTGCAAATTCTCATCCTGCTAATAATAGCCTTTCTTCTGTCCAGGGAACCTACCTAATATTGTGTCTTTCCGCTTGACTCTGACAGGAGAAACATCCCCTCCCAGCCCGCCCTTGTCTCCCTGAGAGTGGCCCCCTTCCAACATTCTCCAAAATAGGAGTTCTGTATTTCTCTTCCGATTAAAATAAACAAAACAGCATATGATCTTCCTATTACTCAAAAGTGAAAATAACAAAAATGGGTGGAGGTAAGGAAGAAAATTAAAATCAGCCACCACGCCGCAGTTAATATTGATGTGTTTGTGTTTATTTCCTCGCAGACTGTGTTGTTGTGTGAATGAATATTCTTGGACCCTGTATCAGCAGGTTCTGCCCCATTGGATTCAATCAACTGCAGATTGAAAGTATTTGGGGGGAAATTGCATCTGTAGTGAACATGGATGGACACTTCCTCATCATTATTCCCTGAACAATAGAGAATGAAAACCATTTGCGGCATTATCATTGGTGTGGGTGTTATAAGTCATCCGGAGAAGATATGAGACACGAGGAAGGTGTGCAGAGGTTACACACACACACACACACACTGCACCACATTATATAAGGGGATTTTGGCGTCTGAGGGAGTCTCAGAACTAGTCCCTGTAGATATAAAAGGACAGCAGTCATTTTGAATTTTAGAATAATTTGTGTGTGGCTTAATGTCCTTGACAAAAAGCAGTACATTGAGTTGCCCTATAAATTAGAGGTCCTGTTTTGGTGACACCTTAAAGAAGATTTGGCCAAGGACAACATTCTGGGTGTGATAGGCAGGCGTTTGAACTAAGAGAGAACTTAGGAACAGAGGCGACACTATTCACCCTCTGGGGGGTGAATAGTGGCCTAGCAGGTAACAGACATGAACTAATTGAGGACAGGGAGAGGGGAATTGTAACTGGCTGTCCCTTTGTCCTCCAATGGCTTCGGACTTCCCAAAGACATCAAACAAACAAAAGAGGAGACAAGAGGAAGAGAGTGATGAGCAGCCCTGCCCATGACCCCTGCTGTCCCTGGTGACTTCTGGCACTGTGGCACAGACTGGATTGGTCTACCTCTGAGCAGCCAAGATGGAGAGGGACCTGTTGAGTTTCACCATGGCGATTATGAGGAGGCCACCAGTCAGCAGGAAGGTGGGCCAGAAGAAGGAGAAGAGCAGGGTTTGGGGCCCATAGAGGCGCCGATACACAACGCTGGTCTCGACTTGAGGTGCAGAGAAGCAGTAGAAAGCCTGGTGCTCGTGGAAATTGGCTCTGACCTTCTCCACATCAGCCAGGGCCATCTGGTAGTTGTCCAGGTTGCTAGGGATATAGGAGCACTGTGGGGGGAAAGCAAGGATGCTTAGGTTCTCAGATGCTCACTTCGAAGAGGCTCAGGGTGAGGCTCTGGGGTATGAGGGAAAAAAAACAAACAAACCAAAAAACTTGGACTTGGGAGTCAGCCCCTGTAGAGCATGGTTGGTGTCTGTGTGTGGGTGGTGGCTTTGGAGCCACTCAGCACAGTTGGATGCAGGGCTCAATTGGAGTTCTGGTTCTGTTTGCTGTGAAATCGTAGGCAAATTGCTCGTCCTCTCTGACCCTTTATGATTTCATTACTGAGATGGATCAATAGTGTTACAGTGATGGTCTAGAGAATCATGACTTAACACAAGTCCAGGGACAAGGGGTTTCTATAAGCGAGCTCATGCAGGTAACAGCGAGGAGTGAAGCTAGGCAGGTAGCGTCAAGGCCTGGTGGAAGGGAGTGAGCCAGCTACATCCAGAAGGGAAGTCATCACTCCTGTGGACCAGAGACACCACACCATCCACCAACACATCCAGAGAAGCCAGAAAACCCTATTTTACTGCAAACTCCCAGGATTTCAACACCCTGGCTAAGATCCAAGCAGAAAACTCTTTGAAGTCTAATCCTGTGTGAACCAAAGAAAATATGTTGGCAAGTGGCTCTGTGACAGACTCCAAAGCAAAGGGGAAAAGTGCCAAAAAAGAGCTCCAGGCAGGCAGAGCACAGCACACAGTTAAGCTCTGGCACTGATGGTTGCTATTAGGAACCTTCTGGCCTGTTGAGATGATGAGACCCAGCTGCAGAGACAGCCCAGTGTGGAGACCTGGCTTTTATCTTTCCGTGCCAGAAGGACTGAATGCAGCCTGGATGAACCTTAAGACATACTTTGCAAGGATGGACCTCTCTACAGACCTGTAGGAGAATACTTCTGGGGTGTCCTTCAGCATAATCTCCTACCGTGTGGGGTACAGGCTCGGGGGAAGTAGAGAGTTTGAGGGCCATGTTCTAGTAAAGTCACATCCAAAGTCAAATATGAGGCCCAAGGGGCAAGTGTTGAGCTAGCATCTTCCCTAGGACCCTTACCTCCCAAGCTGCATGCTCTGTGGGCACTTGGTCCAGCGGCATGGAGATGCTTCAGCGTGTTGCTAATGTCAGATAGGGGAGCTGCAAGCAGGCGCAAGTCTCCAGTGAGCCAGGGAGAGCCGAAACTTCTGGAGAATCTGGCCCTCAGAGGTGCTGGGCACTGCAGGGTGTTTAGAAGCAGGACTATCACTGGCTAACCTTGCCCACTGAGCACAGATTTCTTTGTAGAGCCAGATAGGTCCAAGTTCAACCACAGCTTCCAAGCTGTGTGACCTTGGCAACTGGTGCAATCTCTTAAACCTTGTGAAGTCATTTTTAGTGGTATCTCCCGAGAACATCCCTAGGGATTAAACTAGGAAACTTATGTAAAGCACTTAGTGAAATCCCACATCTTATAAGTTCAAAAAGTGGAAGAATTAATAATAATAATCACAATAATAAAATATTGTTGCCTTACCTATGGATTAGAGTAACTGCAGCACTTTTGCCTGCTTGCAGCTCCTCCAGGTTCTACACTCTTGATGTGTTTGTCATGACCCTCACCAGCAGTTTCCTCTCCAGGCCAAGGAAAGGCCTGGGACCTTTGATCCCGTTCTGGCTGTCCTGCGACAACCTTCCCTCAGTTCGCTCCCTGAGCTGAAATGATACATCCCTGCCTCTAATCTGAGGCTTCACTTTTGTTAGGGTGGACTGCAAAGAGCCCCTTCTCCTTTGACTGAGATTCAGGGAAGGAGACAGAGCAGGTTGTGGAGGAGGAATGAGAGAGAGGCAAGCATGTCCAGAGGCACATTATCAACCCGGAACATCAGTCAGTCACGCATCCTGATGCTGGACCCGAGAGTGAAATATGCTTGACCGTCCCAGCAGGGCAGGCTCCTCTTCACTCTCTAGTTGTGGTTTGTGGGTGCTATGGTTTAACAAGCCCCCTTTTTCCCCCCTGGCAAAGAAGTCATACACACTGTTCACAATCCAAGCAGGGTTCAGACTAACTTCTGGTTCCTCTGGGCTGACAGCCTTAATCCAGTGTGCCAGGGGAATGGTGCCATAGACACAGTTTCTCATCTTTGAAAATGTTTTTCTCACTCCTGGAATAAATTAGAGTTTCTAAAGATGCCAAAGAGACAGCAGGAACCATTGGTAGAAGCTAATCCTGATGGGGCTCCGGGTTCTTGTCCCGTAGAGTCATGCTAACCATGGCCACAAGTCTGACCTCTATGTGCTGCCACCCCTAGCTTCTGTCAGCTGGTAGCTGACCCTGCATGGATTCTGGCTGTCTTTCCAGGATCTCTTGAACGGTGACCTTGGGCCTGAAGTAGCTTATACTAATAACATCCAACCTTAGATCATCTGGGGAGCTCCTCCGACTGATTATACTTAGGGGTTCTGTCTCAGCTGGTCTAGTGTAGAACTCTGACTTCTTTTAAGTCTAGATGGTTCTCATACATAATCAAAATTGAGATGCCCAAATATATGCTAATATTAATTTCATAGTTATACAGGAGAGGTTCTCGGGAAACAGAACTTAGTCCCTTTCAGCCACTCCTGGCCACATGTCCCACACCATCAGGTGACATTTCTGGAATCAGTCTTCCAATCACTTTTTTTACCTAGCTTTCTCCACTATGCCTATGCTAGTCCCACCACTGCTGGGCCTCCCTCCTCCCTGTTTCTGTCGCTACAGGAACTGCCTATTTTGAAAAGTCTGACCCAATATTACTCTGTTCCTGTCCTCACTACCAGCTGGAAATATCACCTGCTTCCTTGAGCCCCATTTCTCTCTGCTGCTCTCTGTGGCACCCCACCCCTCACACACACATAAAAAAAAAAACCCACACACAACACATACACAATTAATGTTCCTACATATGCTCTCTCCTCTTGAGACCCATGGGACTGATGTGGGGAGGCGCAGTGGTTGTTGAATGAACAGGGAAGTGAAAGAAAGGGAGGGAGGGAAGGGGACCAACTTGCCTGTTTGGTGGAGAGGGTTATGGTGGTGATAGGGGCTACAGGTTTGAGGGAAACTCTCTTAAATGTTTGTTATGGGAGTTGCTATAGTCTAGGCTCCAAGGTGGCCCTGGGATTTATTCAGCTCCCCTTTGGACTCGATTGGTGGAAGAAGTGTCTTCTAGTGACTGCTTCTCCTCTCTGAGGGTCCTCCATTTGCCAGCTCAGGGCTTTGCACATTTGCATACAGCACTGAATTTTAATGCAGCAGTTCTGGGTATGACATTAGCACCCACCAACAAGGGTGGAAATTGGGATCCACAGGGCCTCAGCGACCTTTCTCCAGCTGCCAATGAGGGGCAAATTCAAACGACCCACATCTGTCTAATTCCAACCCTGAAAATCCAAGGCTGACTTTTCATGCCATCCAGAAGACCCCATTCAAGTGGGTTAATATATCTTGGCTTTAGAAACATGGGCAGCTGGGGACAAGCTCACAGATCTGTCAGGGCTAGTACCCAGTCCCCATTCATTACCTGTTGGTTTTGGTCCTGAGTGTCCTCTGTGTGATACAACATGGCCCACTGGCCCACAACTGATACATTGACCCAAAGGCATGGGTACCGGGGCACCTTCTTGCCCTCCAGCTCCTCGTGGTCCTTGACGTTGGCTTCAATCAGGTGACAGGTAGACTCTTGGGTCCACACACTGGGGAGAGAACACACACACGAACACACACCTCAGAACAAGGGTGACACATACCCACTGGGAATCCCTGTTCCTCAGAGTCTTTGGAAAGGCCCAGGGCTGGCACCTTCATCCTGCCACCAGCATGTAACGCTATCTAGGTCCATGGCCCCAGAGTCCTGGACTCTGGCGTGAATCACAACAATTTCAGACGAGTTGGCTCTTGGGATTTTTTTCTACATAATGGTTCTCCGCCCTTGCTACCCACCCCATGCCTAAGAACTTTTTAAAAAGATCCCCATGACTGAATCCCATTCTAGAGAAAGCAAGGCAGAATTTCTCAGGAGCTTGGGCCTGCGCTCTGGCATTGTTTAACATACTCATCACGGGACTGTGAAGAGCAGCCAAGTCTGAGACCCTCTTCCCCATATCATCTCCAGGTCACAGATGTAGATGAAAACCTCAGAGGGGATAGGTGACTTTTGCGGGGGGAAACACAACACCTGAGGCAAGGACTGAGGGGCTCCAGAATCTCTGCCCTTTCCCCTAAAGAACTGTATCAGGGGCTTGATATAGTTATGCTGGAGGGCGGCAGCATAGCGCTGGAGAGCCACAGGCCTGCTCAGCAGTCCCTCATTCGGGTGGCACTCAGGCCTGGCCCGACGGTGGTGACATTATAAAGCAGGAACGCAGAGCAGGCCCAGGAGAGGTCAATAGGCTCTTCAATGCCTAAGCGAATGGATTGTGACTTAGCTGTCTGTATCCTGTGGGAGACCCGCTGCCAGACAGGAGAAGGTTGTTGGCAGCCAGAGTATGCCCGGAAGCCTCCTCAGCCAAGGCTGGGCTGAGAGAGCACTCAGGGACTTCACAGCTCTTCTTTAAAAGCTGGAGGCATGACATGCCAGGGAGTGAGGTGCAAGGGTATGGAGCACTCTCCAAGATTCCTGCCTAGAGTTTGGGGGACCAGATGTCAGCTGAGTAGAGAAACTCCCTACTTAATGGAAAAACCCAGGCAAGTAAAGGTGTGCCCTGCAAAGAGAGAGTCCATCTCGGATTCATGCGTGCAGACTGCTGCCAGTCTGCGGTGCCCATCCTCCCTCATGTGGCACACTCTCACTGGAGGGTTGTATCCTGTGCCTGTCACCACCAGGTCCTGGACCAGCAAGGCACTTACTTGTCTGCTTCTCCAGCACTGGAACCTATAAGCTGAAGGATGTGAACTGCCCTTTCTGTCCAGCTTGCTGAGAGGGGTCAAAGGTAGAGCAGGTAGAAAAGGCTGGGGTTCCTCCAGGCAGAGGGGAGGTTCCTACCTTTTCTGGTAGAGAGGCAGCACCGTGGTACCCAGGATATAGTAGGTGATGGCAGCACACACTACCATTGTCACCCCCAGGCAGAGGGCTCGCGTCTCTCCGCGCTTCTGGGCCATCACCAGCTTCTTCCCCATAGCCACTAGGGGGCAGCAGTCATTTTTGGCACCACGAAGGCAAAGAGAAATGGGAATAGAAGGAAGGTCAGGTGAGAGGGATGCGATCAAACACCAGCACCGCTCTTATTCTGCATGGAGCTTGGCAACTTCCACAGGGCAGCACCCTGTGGTGCAGGCCCCACCCTGGCCCCAGGCCGTCTGCTAACAGCCAGTGATTATTTTTTCAACACTCAGAACCCATTATCACCAATTATTTCTCTGGGAAACTGGGCACACTTATCAGGGATTCCTCATGGTGACTTCTTCCAGTGAGCCCTCTGAGACTGCCGGGCATTAAGGTTAGAGCGTGGGAGTTCAGAAGGGCAGGAAAGGGAAGCACCTGTTCCAGTGGAGTCCAACCCTGTGACTTGCCCCAGTCCCACCGCCTGCAATATCCTGATGGCTCACCAGCCTCCTGGAGTGAGTTCTAAAAGAAACACTAGCTCCTGTGCTCAACCATGGATTCTGTTTAAATGTAAAACATAGGTGGGGATCTGGGATTCTGGAAGCCTAACAAGAATCTCCAACAGAAAGGAGGATGCAGACCGTTGATGTCCCACATGGCCTAGACAGGAAGACGTGTGTTTCTTTGATAAAAGAAGGGATTTCAGTTATACTGTAGGGAGAGTGTCCCAGTGAGATGCTAAGTGTATCTCAGGACACCTTAGATCAAACTTTCTATGGCGAAAATTCACCCTAGATCTGGGCTGGATTTAGGGACATTGGAAAAATAGTTAAAGAAGAGCCTTGTGTGGCTTAACCATCGGGGTGGGTGACAGCCTCTTCCTTAGAAGGCCCGAGGATAGAGTTTATTTGAGGGGGAGTGTAGAGGAGAGAGGGTCTGAGGTCATCAGACATGAGATCAAGTCCTGGCTTCGCTGCTTAGCAACCACGTGACTGTAAAAACAAGAAAAATGGTACCCACCTCAGAGTCCCAGTGCGGCCTACCAATACTGTCGAGCATCACAAATTTGCCACAGTGGAACCCTCCATACACAGTAGCTGCCATTAACTGGGGAGTCGAAAGAGCACGGGGCACTTTCCAGGCCTATCTGTTATCCCTCTACTTATGACAAGTGACCAGACTGTTCCTGGTCCCCGAGCTGGCCACTGAAGTGACTCTCAGACCTGAGTCAACATGCCAGGTCCTCTGGCGCCAGAACTCAGAAGGGCAACAGAGGAGGATGGGGAGGAAGGGGTTTCCACCTCCCTATCTGTGCCATAGCAGGCTGCCCTCTGTCTCCCACCATCGCCCCTCAGCCCGGGCTTCCAGAAGCCCTTGTAAACTCTCTGGGATGCAGTACTCACAGTTCACTGGGTCTCCACTGGCAGATGGTTTCTCTCCACCCGGTTCCCCGCCCCCACCCCAAGTCAGGCTTTAGCAGGAAGTTTGGTCTCCCAGTTGGTCTCCAGGGAAGCAGTCTTCAGTCCCGGCTGGGTATAGCCTCCATGCCCATACATGGTCAGGTCTTAGCACACAGCTTGCCTCCGGGACAAAAACTCCACAAGCAGGTACAGAGCCCTGAAGCCCTCAGCTGCTGCTGGGGACTCTGCCCCTGCATTTCCCTGAGTCTCCTGGGAAACAGATGTCAAGCAGCGAAACCCATTGCCCCCCTCACCAAGACCCATCCTTATATATACAGAAATGTTTCTTCTACGCTCCATCTTCCATCTCTCTGGCTAGCAGGGAGTCCAGGAATAGGAAATGATCTTCCTCGTGTGGTGCAGGGGAGGGAGGTATAGGGGTTGGGCTTATCACTAACTCTGATCTATCCAACCCAGAGTAGCCAAAGCTTCCCTGCCTTTGTCACTGACATCCTGTGTGGCTCTGAACAAGTCAGCACACCTCTCTGGGCCTCCGTTTTCTCATGTCTATCATTAACGTTTTGAAAACTTAACTTTGTTCAGGATTGTGGTGCAGTTAGAGATGGAGGAATCCTGAGACGGGCGGACACCCCATCTTTTAAGGACCACTGGCACTGAGGCTGGAAGTAAGGAGCCCCCCAGTTGCTTCCAGCCAGCTATCCAGGTCCAGAGTCAGTGCCGTGTTGGGAATCTCCTACAGACCACCTTTGTCTCATAGGCAGACACTTGTTGCAACCGAAAAGACAACAGAACATCGGTTCTGGGAGCAGACCTGCTTCTGCACCCCAGGTGCTCATGAATAAAGACTAGAGTTGAGAGTTAAGAGCCAGGCAGTAATGGCACATGCCTTTCATCCCAACACTAGGGAGGCAGAAGCAGGTGGGTGAGTTCGAAACCAGCCTGATCTACAGAACTAGTTTCAGAATAGCCAAGACTACACAAAGAAACTCTGCCTTCAAATTTTTTTAAAAAAAGTAGAGTTGAAAAAGCAAGAAAAACAAGCCACACACACACACACACACACACACACACACACACACCGTGACGCCCTGATATGCATCTGCATGGGACTGAGGCCTGCAGACTTGATGGCTAGTCGGAAATTCCTCTAGTTGATGTGCAGATCCGAATTAGAAGCTAGCCCGCTTAGTGGCACATCCCAGCCATCCCTGCCTACCAGGAGGCTGCTCCAACACCTGATATCGTACCTATGATGATATGTTCCCAGCCACCTGAAGTTCTGGAGGTCTCCTCTGGTGTCCCCAGCCCCAGCGCAGTGTGTGCAGCTGAGATATTCCTGCCCAGTGAGTGTTCTCACTTCTCACAGAAGCCTGCTGCCTAATGATGAGGAGGTGACCTGGGGCCCAGAAGGAAAGCTGTCACTCAGGGCTCCTTGAGCACCATCCCATCCCTCTTTTCTCAATGACTCTAACAAGAGAGCTAATCATCTGTTTCATGGGCCTCGTACCAAATGGAGATGTACTAGTGTGTATGTAAATGCATGTAGGGGTTCCTGTGTGGTTTATGCATATGTATGTGGTATGTGTGGATGGATATGTGTGGTATGTGTGGTATGTGTTTGGTATGTGTGTGGTGTGTGATATATTCATACATGTGTGAATGCATGGAGTCTGGAGTGGGGACACTAGATGTTCTGCTCTATCACACGCCACCTTACACAGGAAATTTCACGGAGCCTAGAGCTAGGAGGATGGGCAGCATTTTCCAGCAAACCCATGTCCCTGCTGCTTATGGTGCTTAGGTATGCACCTAGCTATGCCCAGGTTTTTACATGGGTACTGGGGATTTGAACTCAGTCCGTAAGCAGGTGAGAATTCTTACCCGCTCAGTCTTACAGACAGGGATCTCTTAAAGTATAGGGGACAGGAAAATTGACAATGAGGGGAAAATATAAATATGAGATAAATCCTTAGGAGAAGATTTTTCCAATGATGGGCCATTGTCCCTTCAAGGACCAAAAGCTTTTTCCTGGAACCTACAAAATAACTCAGAAATTTCTCCCTTGGGAGAGAGATGTGGGCGATAGATGGTCCTTTATGAATGTCAGCAAAGGGCCTGTTAATAATCCACGCAGTGGGTGAGGAAACTTTACACAGTTGGGATTTATAAACACTGTGGAGCTTCCCAGTGGTTTTTTTTTCCTTTTGGAAATAGAACAAATCAGTGACAGCACCTGCTGCCCTCAGCTGAATGACAATCAAAACACAAAGGCAAGCCTTGCTCCCCCTCTAGAATAAGCTAGTGAAATTCTCAGATCCTAGCTGAGTTTGGGAGGGTTAGGGTTAGTATGTGTGACAGGTGGCCACAGGTGAAGGAGACAATGGTGCCATACCTGGAAAGTTTGATGGTTCTTGGAATGTCAGTGTGGTGAAATGTTGAAAAGAAAATGTCCCCCATAGGGAGTAGTATTATTAGGAGGTGTAACCTTGTTGGAGTAGGTGTGGCCATGTTGGAGGAAGTGTGTCACTGTGGAAGCGGGCTTTGAGGTCTCCTGTGCTCAAGCTGCACCCAGTGTGGACAGTTCACTTCCTGTTGCCTGTGGATCAAGACATAGACCTCTCAACTCCTTCTCCAGCACCATGTCTGTCTGCAAGCTGCCATATCTCACCTCATGGACTAAACCTCTGAAACCGTAAGACAGCCCCAGTTAAATGTTTTCCTTTATAAGAGTTGCCGTAATCATGGTGTCCCTTCACAGCAATAAAACCCTAACTAAGACAATCAGAAACCATGAAACACCTCCAACTGTATCCTTCCAACAAACTCTGTGATGGTAAGTACAAGGCTCACAGCAGTACTCTGAGGTAGAGGCTTTCTACCTATTTTTAGGGATGTAGCTGAGGCTCATTGGGTTAAGTTGCCCAAGACAAGTCACCTGGAACCCTGTTCTGTCCTTCTCCAGGAGAGAGATACTTGTGCCATCCACCCTGCGTGACTTTAAAGACTGGGAGCTCATCTAAGAGCCTGGCACACAGTGTTGAAAGTGTGCTTTCCAGAGACAGCCACTCCACATACCATCTCTGCCCCCTACAGAGCAGTACTCATGGCTCTGCTTTAGCCTGGGTGGACCTCTGTCACTGCCCACGCAGACAACAGAATATGCTGATGGGTGCACTGCCTGATCACCAAGGATGATTTTATACTTAGGGCTAAAGCATCCCCTGAGCACCCATACCTCAGGAAGCTGAATACAGGTTGCAGGCAGTTAATATCTCTTTCCAGGCATGAAGAGTGATCACACCCAAAGAGGGTTGCAGTCCTACACTGGAGCGGAATCAAGTCTGCTTGCTGAAAGCCTTGGACCATAGAGCAGGAACAAACCAACCCTCTGGCTCTCTCAATTCCAAATCTACAAATCCAAGAGCAGAGGAAACACATGGTTCATGCCTCTGGGTATACTTTGAGTTGATTTGCTGCACAGTTGTCATAGCAAGCATATAGTCAGGGATTTTAAATGGGGTGGTCCCTGTTGCTGGTGGTGGAAGGACCAAGCCAGTAGGGGTCAAAATCTGAGATGACCTCACTGATGGCAATGCAGAGCTAGGAAACTCCAGATCTACCCTCCCATTCACTCACACTGCTGCATGTTTGGAACCAAAGGGCAGCCAGGAGTGGGTGTTTCTATTTCCTGAGCATCTACAATGTGCCATGGTACAGGCTATTGGTCAGCTCTTCATGGCTGATAGGTGTGTTTTGACTCCTGTGTTCAGAGGCTTCAGCTCTGGTAGACTGGCTCTGTGGCCTGCAGGGCTGTGATGAGGATGCAGTGCAGACAGGAGCATGTGGTGGGAGGGGGCCAGGATGAGGGATGGGATGAGGAACGGGATGCAAACAGAGAAAGGGTCCAGGAACACAAGGATGATACACCCTTCAAAAGCACATTCCTGGTGACCTAACATTTCCACCACCTCCCTGTAGCGCCATCTGCTGGTGACCAAGCCTTCGAAACATGACAAACATTCAAGAATCCAACCAGAATACAAACCTGTATGGTTCACAGTCCTTCCTTCCTTTTTGCTGCTTTATATATCCATTGTGAACAGAAAATATTTAACAGAGTGTTCCAGAAATAAACTATTAGTAAGTTTTAAATAGCTTTCATTCTGGTGTCCTGCTTTAATTACTAGTAGTTATTATCTCTGGCTGTGCCTAATGTATAAATCTAACTTTGTCATAGGTGTGCACGTATAGAGAAACCCATTCTCCATGGAGTTCGCTGGTCTCTGTGGTCGCAGGTGTCCAGGGAAAGTCTTGCAAAGTACACAAATACACATCCATTCCTGTCAACAGTCCCCACAAAGACCTGTGTTTTCTGTCAACACACAAAACAGGTGATTTTCCCAGAGCCATGCCCCAGAATGGGATATAATAGGTCCTGGTCCTGAATCTGTGCCCACTGACTCAACAGCCCCTGTCACCCATGACACCCATGACAGCGGTTGCCAAGAGAATCATTGTGTCTCTATGGCAATGGCTCTCAACCTTCCTAATACTGTGACCCTCTAATACAGTTTCTCAATTTGTGGTGGCCTCCAACCATAGAATTATTTTCATCGTTACTTCATAACTGTAATTTTGATACTGCTATGAATCATAATGTAAATATCTGATATGCAGGATGCTTGATATTCGAACCCTATGAAAAGGTCATTCGAATCTCCCCCCCCCCAAAAAAAAACAGTTGCCATCCCCAGGTTGAGCCCTACTGCTCTCTGGTGACTATGCAGCTGATGTGCAGCCCCCCTCAGTCTCTTTTCCGATTTGGCATCGCTTATTTATGAAAGTGTCTTTGAAGCATCTAGCTTCCACCAACCTTGGTGAGTGAGTCCCATAAACCAGTCAGGTCTGGAGCCTCTGCTCAGTGTGCATCATTTTCTGAGTGCAGCAGGCAGAATGAAGCCAGTGGCCCCAGGACATACACCTCAGGGTACCCCATGCCGAGGCTCTGAGTACATTTTTGCTGCTCCAAATATGATCAGTCTCATCCTTTGTAGGTAGTTAGATTGTTAAAACTACAAAAAAGGAAAAGAAAAAGAAAAAATCATGTACTTAAAAGAGAGCACAGTGGTCTCCCCTTAGCCATGGTTTTGGTCTTGGCAGCTCCTCTTCCCCATGGTCAACAGCAGACTGAAAATATAACATGGAAATTTCCAGAGATAAATAATTCATAAGTTTTAAATTACTTTCATTGCCTTACATCATCATAATTGTCCTATTTTATTGTTAGTTATGGTTAATTTTTTCTGTACCTAATTTACAAATTAAACTTTATCTTAGATATGTGTATATAGAAAATATTACAGCACACATAGAATTTGATACTGTTGGCCACTGCAGACACCCACTGGGGTCTTGCAATTCATTCTCCACAAATAAGGGCAACTATAGCAAAAAAAAATTATAGGAAATAATTAAGGGGAGAATGTTTGTAGCACTGGAAGGACAAAATACCACAGCAGCATAATTAAATGTCAATATGAGAATTAAACATTATGACAAGGCATGGCCAGCAGCCTGGGGTGGTTGCTCCCTAGGAAGCAACCTCTTTTTCTACCTCGTTTAACCATCTATCCCTCAGCCCCATTTTCCTCCCTTCATGACCAGGCGTTTTAGCCTGTGGTGCTATTAACACAATATTGTTCAGCACCTTGAACACCTTCTTTAGGACAGGAAGAGCATGGCCAAATCCAGGTAGGCTGAATGCGTAGTAATGGCTGTTCCCTGTTGGAAAATTTCCTGTCTTTGTGGGAAAGTTGGACAACAAAGAGTGCGGGAAGAACACCAGCTGTGGTGGCAACCTCTAGGTGGCATGTGTCCATCCATGCTCGTATGAAGGACTCATGTGCCCTCCCCTTCCATGGCACATGCTTTGGGTAGTGTCACATTGACCAGGACACATCCTCCATCACCATGTCTCCACCAGAGCGCTAATTTGCTAAGACCAGGGACTACCACTTTTCTTATTCTGTATCAGATCTTGAACTCCTAGGAAGACACACCAAGCTCCCTGGAATTTGGAGTGGCAGTAATCTTCGTGTTACAGAATGTTGTCATCATTTTTGTGTGTACAGCAAAAACGTCTTCCTAAGAATGTTGCAGTTTCCATTTCGTGGCCAGCTCAGGATAGGCGTCTTCCACGTTACGCTGGTGGCTGTTTAAGGATGTAGGGGTTGGCAGCAGCAACTTCAAGGGTTTTGTTTCGGCTCACAGTTTGGGAGATTACAGCCCATCACAGTGGAGAAAGTATGGCATCAGGAGTGCCAGGAAGCTGGTCACATAGAGGGTTCTGTCAGGAATTGGAGAGAGATGAACACTGGTCAGTTTTGTTCATCCTGAGACCCTAGGCTATGGGATGTTGCTCCATATATTAGGTGTCTGTCTGTTTCTCATAGTATGTTACTATGGTGATTCTAAATGAAGTCAAATTAACCATGAGGATGATTCATCCTGGGAACAATGGTGTTTTCTTCCTTGTTAGTGTCTAGTAGAACTCAGCAGGCTCATTTAGCCCTATACACCCAGGCACACTCATACATATATGTTATTTCTCATAAATTGACTAACACAAAGTACAATGGACTTAAAAGACTTTATTACAGAACCCAACTCATGGATAGAAATGAAAATACCATAGAGGTATAAGAAGTCAACACAGTGGTAACTTAGTCCATTTTTTGAATGTTCTATCAAAGTACCTGAGGGTGGGGTCTTATAAAGAAGAGATACATATCACGGAACCCTGAAAGCCTAAGACTGGGTGGCCTCATCTATTGGTCTATGATGAAGGCCTCCTTGCCTGCATTGTAACACGGTGTATAGCATCATTGTAACACGGTGGATAGCATCATTGTAACACGGTGTATAGCATCATTGTAACACGGTGGATAGCATCATTGTAACACGGTGTATAGCATCATTGTAACACGGTGTATAGCATCATTGTAACATGGTGGATAGCATCATTGTAACATGGTGTAAAGCATCATTGTAACATGTTGGATAGCATCATTGTAACATGGTGGATAGCTTCATTGTAACGTGGTGGATAGCATCATTGTAACACGGTGTATGGCATCATTGTAACATGGTGTATGGCATCATTGTAACATGGTGTATGGCATCATTGTAACACGGTGTATAGCATCATTGTAACACGGTGTATAGCATCATTGTAACACGGTGGATGGCATCATTGTAACACGGTGTATGGCATCATTGTAACACGGTGTATGGCA
This sequence comes from Microtus oregoni, assembly GCF_018167655.1. Lineage (NCBI taxonomy): Eukaryota > Metazoa > Chordata > Mammalia > Rodentia > Cricetidae > Microtus > Microtus oregoni. The sequence continues at coordinate 14,266,760 of NW_024543086.1, forward strand.
TCATTGTAACACGGTGTATGGCATCATTGTAACACGGTGTATGGCATCATTGTAACACGGTGTATAGCATCATTGTGACATGGTGTGTAGCATCATTGTAACACGGTGTATAGCATCATTGTGACACGGTGTGTAGCATCATTGTGACACGGTGTATAGCATCATTGTGACATGGTGTATAGCATCATTGTAACATGGTGGATAGCATCATTGTAACACGGTGTATAGCATCATTGTGACATGGTGTATAGCATCATTGTGACATGGTGTATAGCATCATTGTAACACGGTGTATGGCATCATTGTAACACGGTGGACAGCAGCAAGAAAGAGAAGGAGAGGAAGAAAAAGAGAGATGGGGCCAGGCTTACTTTTTAAAAATAAGATCCTGCTCTTGTGAGGTCTGTCTGAGATTTGTAGAGAAAAGCGTTATTACTCTCTTTCCACAATGTGGCCCCTGGTGACTTAATAACCTCCCAATAGACTGTATCTCCTACAAACTCCACCACCTTGGCATCTGCATTGAGGACTAAGTTTCCAATACCTTTGAGGGAACACACTGAAGATATATCCAAGTTACAACAGGTGGGAGCTAAATAAATAAATAAATAGAATGGATGACATGCCTGCTCCTAAGAAGTCGAGGCTTTTATTACACATTTAAGAAATAATACAGTAGACACAGAGACATCTGGGAGAATCCAGAGTGGACATGACCTGCAAGCTGCCACAGGCCATTTGAGAGGGAATAGTGAGGGGAGAGCCAGGATCCAAGAGGCCAGCAGGCAAAGAGGCATAAAGATTAAAGAACTGGTGTAGCCAAATGGCTGAATTGTATAGGAAGAGCACCTGGAAGAAGGGCAGCCCAGTCCTTGGACTAGAGAAGTTTAGGTAGAGGGCCCAAGGCTAGTGTGAGCCAGAGTGGACGGGACATGAACTTGCTAGAAACTGAGGAATTCATCTGTCATGAAGACTTGCAGAGCTCCAACACAAGCAATGCCACGCTGGAACTCAGACAACAAAGTGGTTCTCTCCTCTTCTCCTCCACGGTGGCCTCAGGTAGTGTCTCCCATTGACAGGGACCTTCCTGGCCCCCTAAACCAGCCACTTGGGGCACTAGCTGGAGATTCCTGAATCATGCATGGCTGGTGTTGCAGTTGGATCTTGTTGATCCCTTGAGAGCCTCTGTGAGGCAGGGTTAGAGTCTAACAGATCATAAGGAGCTGGAAATCTAGGACGGGGAGAATTCATACCTTTGCATCTTGGAAATACACAAACAGCACAAATGGAAGCCATTTCCTTCCTCTTTTCTCTTTCCTGTCTTTGGCGAGTTGGTTCATCATCACAGCACGTGGTGAGCTTGATCTTGATCTTAACAGATACCTCAGGTTGATGTGGTCTTTGGGCAATGCTGAGGCTAGTGCGGAGGGAAACCCAGAGGAGAGTGGAGTCACCATGTGCTAGTCAGACCAGCATAGGGGACGGGGGAAGGAAAACGAAGTCCAGAATTAGCAGGGGTTCTTGAGAGGGTTCCGCCTGACTTTACCCTCCTGGGGCCTTTCTCTGTCTCACCTGATCCCTGAGTGAGCTTTTCCTGAATCTCCTCTCCAGTCACTTGATCCTACCAGTTGGATGTAACTGGTCAATAGATAGCAGATTTCTCCTGTAGCCTCTCTCTCTGCTCAGCTTCCAGGACAGAGACTGCAGGGGTGTGGAGAAGATCTGCAAGGCACACACATCTAACAGCCAGACTCCCCTGTGAGCTTTGGCAGCATGAAAACCTACAAGCAGGATAGATCAAAGAGCCCGAGCCCATGGGGAATCTGCAGCCCCCAGAGACAGAGGTAAAGGCTGCAAGTTCTACAGGCTTGCATATCAATATGAAAGTTGTTCCTTTGTAGCCTCAAGCAGGTAAGAACTGCGGAAACCTAGGTGACGTAGCCAGGGCTTCATTGATATCTGCATAATATGTTTACACACCCCAGGTTATTCCTCTATTAATAAAGACCAGGCCAGAAAGCCAAGATTCCTGGACAAAGAATTTCTACCGTTTTCAGATTAGGGCATGTACCATGTGTCCTTTTCAATATACTTATACCAATGTGTGTCCTTCTAGTGTGGATGTGAGATGGACCGATGCCACATATCTTTGTCCCAGCAGTGGTCTCTGTACCTTCAGGTTCTGCATCCAGGGACCCAGGCTGATTAGAAATACTTTGGCGGGGGGGGGGGGGGGGGGGGGGGGATATCCTTGTGTATAAACTTTGCATGGGCAGACTTGTTTCTCATCATTATTCCCGAGTCCTGCAGTGCAACACACTAGCAGAGCATGTACAATGTGCAGTATGAGCCATGCAGGCAGGAAGCAGGGCCATTGCATAGGAGGACTGTGGGCATCTGCAGATGTGGCTATCAGTGAGGTCCTGGAGCTAATCCCCCACAGACACTGAAGGATGGCTCTGCTTGACGCTATTGCCTTTAGAAGAACCACAGATTCTTCATGCCAGACTTAACTTGCTTTCTTTAAGCCACCAGCATCCATCCCTCATATGCATATCAATAGAGAAATGTTTCATCTGTCCCCAAATTTCCCTTTTTAAAGGTTCAAAGGAAAAAAAAAAAACCTTAAAGACAGTTTCCTCACCCCGTCAATCAGCAGGTCATTCTGCAGATATTCATTATCTACTTGTGGAATGCCAGCCCCGGGCAGGTCCTTCAAGAGCACGGGGGCTGACGACTTTCTCTATGTGTAGTGTTTGCATTCAGAGCTAACAGGTGCACATTTCGGGGAAGTTAGTAAACACAGAAGAAAAAGAATAAAAAAAATTAATCAAGTTCAATCAAGGATACCATTGTCAGTGTCGGTGGGTTATAGTCTAAAGATACAAAGCCTTTCTAGAAACAAATTCAGAAACAGGTTGTATGCAGTAGACTGTGTAATTGTATATGTGTTCTCGGTTTAAATAGAAACAGGCTCATGCAACACTATCTTACAAAATAGTATTTCATGCTTCTGGAAAAGTCCATCTTCTGTGTATGCCTACAATTTTCTGTTGTTTTCATCTTGTGAGACACGGTGACTGTTTTCAGTTCTACTGTGTAAACTACTCCTCAGTGACAACCTTAGAATGCCAGGCAGTCACTCTGATCATTTCTGTCTGACAGACTCCTAACAGCAGGGATTGGGGGCAATGAAAAGGTTGCTGGCCCCTTGTCTTTCTCTGGAAGTACAGGTTCCAATAAGACACACACTCTACCAGCGATCTTACAGAACCTGGAGAGAATAGAGTGATTCAAAGCCCCTCATCTTTCTTTGAAGCACGGGCTGGAATCAAGCCTGACTCTACAGCTGCTTGGGACTATGAGAAGCCAGGTGGGACCCCAGGCCTGCTGACTCCTAGATTGTCCCTCACTTTTCCTCTGTAGACTTCTCTGTCACTTGATCTCTGAGCATTGACATGGGTGTGGCAGGCACTGCCCCAAACACTGGACTGAAGCCACGTCACTCTATCCGACCCCATGAAGTCAGCTCTACAACAATCCTCCTTTTAAAGATGGGGACACTGAGGTAGAGACAAACCCTCTCATGTCTGAGGGCATACTAGCTGGTGGCATACAGAACTCCTGGCGTTTGCTGTCTGAGAAGTCCGATAGAACATTCTTTGTTCAAATTTGCTGTGGACACAAGCTTTCCAATGCAGTAGCCACTACTGAGCCTTGACGTGTGTGGAGGGAAGAAACAAATTGCGTTTTAGCTCAGCTCAGTAGAAACAGCCACATGTGGCTAATATTAAGACAGACTCTTCGGAAGCCAGGCCTCGGAGCCCCACCGAACCTCTGTCTGAAGTAGGATTGAGCTGACCTGATAGTTTTCACCAAGCTTTGAACCAGGCTCTATGCCCCAGGGCCATATTCAGGGTGGGTGGTTCTGGCATGCTTTCCGGGATTATCAAAAGAGACACTCTAAAGAGACTTTTTAATCCCTTTTGTTATACATTAATGAAAACTTCTGTCTGTGATCCATAAGTCATAAAAATCACTCAGCAAGCTCCAGGCATCACCCCATATCATAAATACTGTTCTGACTTCCCTGGACATTTCTCTGGGACATCACAAAGCAAACTTGAGTCCTACCTTCCCTCTGGAACCTTCCCTAAGGAGGCCAGTGGATAGGTATTGGAATCTGTTTCTTAAAAGTCGTCATTTCCTGAGTGTTTTCCTCATGCTTGGCACTGCGCTAGGCCCAGGACACTCTCTCTGCAGCCCTAAAACAAATAACCACACACCAAGAGGCTTAACCACAGAGAAGAGTTCCCTCTCTGGTCTATAGACCAAAAGCCAAGATCGTGGTGTGAGAGCTGTCCTGAGTTCCTCTGGGCGCTGGAGGATCCTTCCTGCCTCTTCCAGCTTCTCGTGGCTCCTCTGCTTCCTTGGCTTGTGTCTGTGTCACCTCAACCTGCACCTCCATCTTCTCTTCTCACGGCTTTCTACTCTCTGTCACTGTCATTTGTAATGATTTCAGCCACATGTGGCTGATACTTCCCTGTTCTGGAGTCAAGCACGTGAAGATGGACCCTCAGGCGGAGGTGCCTGAATGTTAAAGGGCCCCACATGACCCATGTGCGCGCATGCCTGGTTTACATCCACTATGACTCAGCTAAGCCTTTGTGCGCATGTGTGATTACGTCCACTGTGACTCAGCTAAGCTCTTGCGTGCATACATGATTGCACGCATGATTGCGTGCCCGTCATCGGAGTGTGATAGTCAAGACAACTCCCTGTGCGCATGCGCTAAGCAGCTTTTAAAAAGCTGGACGGTCCATCTTTCTCTCTTTCTGTACACCGATTCCCCATGCCTGTACTTACCCCCTCTAATAAACTCCTAAGCGAGTTTGTTGCATGTTCCATGTTTCTTCTCACTTGTGCCAGGTAATTTCATCATCTACTGGTTAGTCTCTTACACACACACTTAGCATGAGACTAAAGATCCACCCACGTCACCCAAGATGATCTCAGAGGACTAAAGGTGTGGCTTAAGTGTGTGCAATCCTTGCCTAGCATGCAAAGGCCTGGATTCAATTCTCATCATAGAAAAATCACTCAAAATCCCTCACTATGTCAGATGAGAGGATATATGAAGGTCTCATGGCTTTAAATGTGATATGGGCTAACATTTGAAGGGCCACCATTCAAGCCACTACAGCTACCTTATTTAATATAGGTACCAATCCTAGGCTAGAGGTAATTTAGCCAGCTCAACGAATCACTGTAACCTCTCTCTGATTTCATGGCTTTGCTGAGTTGCCCTTCATATCTCACTCCTGCAAAGTCCAGGTTAGAGAATCCTGCCTAATTCCCCCAGAGGCGGGGGACCAAACTCCTCCCATCTTGTAGCTCCTGTATTAAATGGCCTTGATGTCACTCTGGAGCTATCCAACAGTTGACTAGAGCCAAGAGAGCCAGAGAAATAATGTGGGCCATTAAAGGTTTGGCACACACATTGGCCTGCAAGTAGGATACAGTGTTTATCCTCATCTACCACTGGCAGGCTCTGGTCATGTGATTCCCATCGAGCTGCAAGGGGAACTGGGTAATGTAGGCCCTGCTGACAGTTGTTTCTCACATGAATGGCTCTTGCAAATGTTCCAAGGAAAACATGTCAGATTCATTGGCCAGTCAGCCACAGTTGCATTTATCTGTTTCTTCCCTGTGCCTGTAACCCATTCTTTCATTCCTTTATTTCTAGAAGAGAAACTACAGGTTCAGAAAAGTTAAGGGATTTAACTAAGGCCACTGAGCACATCCCATGGGCTGGAATCCAAGACTGAACAGAGAACATGGAGGACGCCCTCTTATTCTGAGCTCTTTAATTCTGCTTCCTAACCAGCACCAAGAACCTTGTGGTTTGTGCTGCTGTGTTGGACCGTAGATTGTATCCCTTTGAACTGCGAGCCAAAATAACCATTTCCTTTCTTAAGTTGTCTTTTGTCAATCATGTGGCCATAGCAACAAAAGAGTAACTAGGGTCTGGAGCTGTGGCTCCACAATGAGGAGGGCTTGCTGCTCTTGAAGAAGACTACAACTCCAGGAGATCAGATGTTCTCTTTGGGGTTCCACAGATATTCCCACTTACAGCCACACACAGCCACACACAGCCACACACACACACACACACACACACACACACACAATTTAAAAATAGAATAAATCTAAACAAGAAAGAAATGTATTGACATGGGCCTCTCGGCTTCTCCTCTTCCAAATACACTGCTTGGTCTCTGCCTCCAGTCTCTCCTACTGCTCTCAGCCGTCCCTCTGGGAAGGAATGGGGAACTGGAGCTGAAGAGGCAGGAGGCAGAAAGGTAATACAGATCGAAGAGGGGGCAGCCGAAAGAGAACAAGAAATCCACACGGGCCCTATGTCCTAGAAAATTTTCTTGTAGTTGACACGTGAAAGTTTTGGAGCAGTTTCCACTAGGAAAAAAAATAGCAGAGGAGAAATGCAAGGTGCGTAATTGTGAATTATGATGTGGTCTTCTTTTTTGTGTGTCTATGGGAAATCAAACCCTTCATTGCTCCTCTGTTTAAACTCCTCTGGCAGGCTGAACTGGGCTTCTTGGCTGTAAATCCATGCAGATAAACTGGGCTATGCGTAGAGCCTCCCATAGTCCCTTCTGGTTCCATATCTTTGTAGAGTGCTGTCTCAGTCATCCATAGTCATGTGATGATAAACTCCAAAACTTAGAAACAAAAATGATTTGTGATTTTTTTTGGGGGGGTGGTTCTTCAGGTTGGTCTCCCCTTAGCAGGCCTTCACCTTCAAAACTGCTCCACTTGCAATAAAAAGCAAATGATACACAAGAAATATATTCTAATGCGGACAGCACAGCAGGGAGACTCGCATTTTAAATGGTACATCATATATTCTATGAAAAACTAGCAAGAGTCTGATGGGTCCCAACACACACACACACACACACACACACACACACACATACACACACACACACACACACACACGCACGCACACACACATACACACTCACAGCTGATTATTCAAGGACCCAGAGGTGCCTGTCACCCTGAACTGCTCATTCTACACTGTAAACATACACAATTACTATGATGAAGCACACACTCCAACTTTGGGGACTCTGTTATATTGTGTGTCTCACACACATGAGGCCAGGAAGAAAGAGGTAGCAGCTAGCTCATCTCCAAATGTCTAAGGGCATGAAGAACCAGGGAATAGGCCGAGTTATGGCCTTCACACTCTCAATGCCAGGAGCATCCTCCTTTACCGGTTCTGTTTCAGCACCCTCAAATGCAGTGAGGAAATGGGAGCACGCCTCTAGGAGTGGGTTTCTTGCACTTCTCGGTCTCTGAATGCCATAGGAATTGAATGGGGAGAGGGAAGGGAGACTGTTGAAAACAGCTCCGAGCTGTGGCCCTACCCTGGGTGGAAGGCACAGCTCAGCTCCCTCTACCCAGTGTTTGCTCTAGTCCGGGATTGATGATGAGGTCCCGAGCCTGACCACAAACATGCCAGAGAGGTTTGAATTAAAGCTCTCTAGAGAAGAAAACTCAGCTTCCCTTCGCGCTTTTTAAAACCTGCGTTTATTTTTCATTATAAATAGTCAAGTGTAGTCTCAAACTTTGACACAAATTAAAAATCATCTATAATGCCACTCTTTAGTGAATGTGTTGTGTGCCTTTTAGAATCTTCCCTTCTGGAGTAGTCTCCCACTTATAAATGGTTCTGTTCCACGTGGTTGCCATGGCAGAATATATCTGTCATCCGTTGCTGCATGACAGAGCACCCCAAAACTTAGCAGCAACAATGGCTCATCAATCTGCTGGTATCACCCCAGCCAAGATGAACTACCTTATCGTGTCAGCTACCTCCCTACCCATTATTTCCCCCTCTTCCTAGTCACATCACCAGTGCTCTGCTACCCCCTCCCCTTCCTTGAAGGTCCTTCTCCCCTGCTCCCTGGCAGGGGTAAATATTTCTGTAGTTGGGAGCAATGAGCAGGGAGGTGGACGGGATGGTAGGGCAGTTCATCTGGGCAAGGCTGATGCCCAGTGGGCTCACTCACGCTCCTGCAGTCATTGCACTTGAGGGGCCAGCCTCCTCTATGAGGGTGGGCTGGCTGCTTTTGGCTGGGCTAGACCGTGGGTTTCCTGTTGAACTAGACAAAGCTGTTCTCGTGGTGACAGGATCCAGAGGAGTAGGAGTAGGAGAAGAGGCTAAATGTCCCCTCGAGGCCAAGTTTAGAACTTTGCTTTGTCACTTACGCTGCAGACTATTGGCCCAAGCAGATCACGAAGCCAGCCCAGGAAGATCACCTGCTGGCAGAAAACCTGCACAGTGAAGCAGCAGTTTTTACCATCCCCCCCCACCCCAAATCACTGCCCCAAGTTCTGTGTTTGTTTTTAGAACAGTTCTTCCTTATCAATGCAAAGCCTTGGTGTCATTATTTTTAATACTTATATAATGATCGGGAGGTAAACAGGCTACTGCTTATTTAAACATCTCTTTATTCTTCAAGCAAAGAGGAAAAATTACTTCCAATTTTCTGCTTAGAGGTAGGACCGCAAAGAAAACCCGATATAGTTATTTCTGTGGTTCTGATTGTTCCCCTGGAACTGGCTGTAAAAGCAGAGGCAGAAAGAGCAAATGGAATTGTTGTTGCTGCTTATTTATTGAAATTTATTTATGCCCAGTGCATAAAAAGAATATATCTGTGGAATCAAATGATTTTTTTTTATATTCTTTGTGTATTTTTCCTGCCTGTGCTGGGACACTTTGCTTGGCAGCCTGGGCATGAGCATTGCTGCAGACTTTCCAGATTCCCTGCCTCCTCCTGCTGGCCTGATACCTCTGGCCAGGGAACTGGAAGGAAGCAAAGTAATGGACCCTCCTTGGTGAAAAAACATCCGTGATTCTGTTCTCCGAAGGTCAGAACTGTGATCTGTATACCCTGACCCAGGAAGTAGGGCACCCTACAAAGATGGGCTATCTTAGGGTGGCTCTGGCATTCCTCCCAGCTGTACATGAAACTCCTGCCCAAACAAGATTCCAAGTGAGCTCATGGAATCCCCACACAATCAACGACCACAGGGAAGGGGAGCCCACCTTCAGATGCTCACTTGGGTCTGAAGCATGGCTTACTCCCCATGTCCCATGGCATCGACTACCAACAGCCAAAGGTACTTCCTCAAAGATGATCTGTCTCCTACTTCCTCAGGTCCTTATGCTTTGAAATACTAACCCATCAGAAGAGTGTTATGCTGTGTTCATGATTATTGTGTCTTCCTCTCAGATAGCAAACTTTAAGTTTTTTTGGATGATGGCTAGAAGATGGGCAGGTTGCGGTACCATAAGCAGTAAAATGGGGGAAGAAAGATTTAAGTATTTTAGAAAACACTATTTGAGTGTTTTAGAAAACACTGGTTCAAATTCTAGGTACTGGAGGGTTCTCTATCTTTGGGCCCAAGACACTTGGTTCCTTTTACTGACGCTGACTGACTGAGTGGCTCAGCTTCTCTGCATTATTTGTCTTGTCTCTAAACAATCACCAAAGCTGCAAAGGGCTATTGTGAGGACAATGGCAACTTAGGACAGATAGTGATAATTGCAACTATTGAGTTTTTAAAAAGTCACATGGATACAAAGTTCAAGGTAGAATAGCTGGAAAGCATTCAGTATGGGCCAGACCCACCCGTCCAGCCTGGTATCCAGAGAAAAAGATACCCATCCCTTCCCCGGTCCATTCTTCCTGCTTGGCTGCAGAGGGTTATCTCATAATCTGTCTCCTTCCTCATTCCAAGGGCTATGCCTCATCAGGAGCATCCTGACTTAACAAGGATGCTGCTACTACCACCCATGTACAGAGAAGCTGAGGCCCTACACATCAGTGAGAAGGCCAGAAAGGAGATAATGACTACCTGCCCAAGTCTCTGGTGTGATTCTTCTTGAGAACCAGCTGCAGAGGTGTAGTAGTAGGAGCGGCGGGCTACGTTCTGGGCACCCGGCCACCCACATGGCTAGCTCTAGCTTATGCCCCAAAATAATTACACGGAAACTGTATTCTTTTAAACGCCGCTTGGTCCATTACATCTAGCCTTTTCTTGGCTAACTCTCACACCTGGACTAGCCCATTTCTAATATCCGTGTAGCTCTCGAGCTGGCTTACCAGGAATGATCTTAACCTGCATCTGCCTGGAGTGGGAGAATCATGGCGACTCCTTGACTCAGCTTCTTTCTCCCTTATTTTTAAGCCTTCTCAGGTTTTTAAGTGGATTTAGCCCCACGTTGGGCGCCAACTGAAGGCGTAAGTCACAAACAATGCCACACCAGTTTGGAATTATGATTAATAAGGTGGTATTTATTTAAAGGGGAAAAAACTTACAGATCACTGTCCCAGACAACAACCCTCTACGCAACCAGGAAGGGAGTCTAGTCGCCGGCGGAGCAGGAAGTGAAGAGAGAGAGGAGAGGGAAGTGGCTGCTTTTTTAAAGGGAGAGAGACCACGCCCCAATGGGCTGGTATCTCAGTGGCTATAGGCTGGAAGAGTGGGAGGACCTCCTGCAACACAGAGGATTCCTGGGCTGGAGACCCCAAACAAAGCCAAGTGAACAGCAGACCAGCTTAGCAACCTGGGCCTGGTGCCACCTTAAAACATCCCTCATTTGGTCCTGTGTACTGAGCAACCTGTGTTGTTTCCTAGATCATGACAAACCTAGCCTGTGACAAAACACAGTGAAGAAATCCTCAGGGCAGCTCAGCTCTGAGGGGAAACAGGGGAAAACAGCCTGGGGTCTGAGGGCCGCTAAGTGAGAAGCAAACAACTAGGGAACGAAGTTATAAATTCTGCAGTGAGAAATGCCAGGTCCAGGTCCCTATGAGAACCCTACACCCCAGGGACAGTCAATGCCTATGGTATGGACAGGAGGAACATTTGTGAACTTAACAAGGGGAATGGATTTGTAGAGAGTATCACACTGGCTGATATCTTTACTTTCCTTCTGTTGGGAAATACATTTTTAAAATATTACAGAGGGGTTGAGAGATGAGACAACCACCTATGACCTGCCTTTTGGGCACAGTATTTAAGGTTCTCCTCTAGTCCCATTCCTTCCCTTGCAGTTCTGTTGTTTTCAATGATCCTTTTTGGTTTTCTTAATCGAAAGGAGAAAGGGCCATCTTCTTTGACCGTGTGACACATGGAGGCCAGATGGGGTGCAGAGGGATGTCGCAATTGGTGTGTGTAATATCCAAGCTGTGCCACTTCAAGGCCAACGCCCTTCAGTAATAACACTTAGCTCCAGGGCAGGCATTCTGCACCTACGACGCTGAGGCTCACTCTGGGAAGTTACTTATTTGGGGTCTTGCAAATGGGACAGCAAAGGTTGGGAAACAGGCTGACCTGGCTGCGGAGACCATGGTCTTAATCCGCCTTAATCTCTATGTCTCCATGGGCTCTTGTGGTCTTCTTTTCCATCAGGCCCCTCAACTCTCTCTAAACTAATCTACCCGTTCTTCTTCCAACATCCCATTCTCTATCTGATATAAGAATGACATTTATTTTTTGTCTTCCTACTAGCCATAGTTCCACTTAAAGGCAGCTTCCTCTGAGAAGCCATTACTGATTTACCCCCCAGCCTGGAGGAGCGCCCTCTTGTGGCCCAGGGATGAAGCTGCCTTTTTCCTTTGTCTCAGTGGCCAGGCTGCTAGTTTTCTGCTATCTCCAAACTCCTGCACAGTACCTGGGACGCCACAGAGACTCCGTTTTTTGTGCAGACGGTGACCCTGGCCAGAAGGCATTAAGAGAGCAGGTCTTGAGAGTGACCCTTCATTTTCCCGCTGCTTTTCAGGAGGCTGCAGAGTCATGATCTGCTCTCACCACCTCCTCCCATCTCCTTCAGTCTCTCCTGCCCGATTTGAAGACCCAGTCCAGGTTCCCGCCATATCTCTGAGGGAGCCTGCTCCTCCAGCCCATGGATTCCAAAGACTGCCCTGGGGTGCCCCACTCCGGAAAAAGAAGGGTCTCTGGCCATAGTTTCAGGGAGATAGCGCCTGGAAGAAAGTTGTTGACTTGCTGGTGTTAATGCTTTGGGAACCAGCGCTCCTTACTTTTCACAGATATAGAACCACGCATTGCTTCATGATGTAATGAGAATCGCTCTAAGGAACTCACTAGTTTTGTTACAGGGGAACTCACCAAAGAAGAACACTTATACATAGTTTATAGCCCGTTGAAAGTCTTTATTCCAGCCAGCTGGGACCACACCCAAGTGTTCAGAACACGGGGTTCTTTTTTTAAGGCAAAAAAAAAAAAAACACAACTCATCTTGAACTCATCTTGACATCTCACTTGTCAACTTAGGGTGAGATGCAGGGGGAGGAGCTTTGCAGAGTAAGCAGTTGAAAGCAAGTAGTTTTACAGAGCCCAGGATAAAGGAATAGCCGGAGGGCATTCCACACTAATGGGCAATTTTAACAAAAATTAAGTTGTCTAGGACATCCTGACCTTTGGTTCCTAGAATAGAGTTGGGTGGTTTTCCATGAGATTCTCCAGCAAGGAGATCAGATTCTAGTTACACTTGGAATGGCCTCAGCAAGAATACAAGATGGATGATCCTCTGCACTGTCTTACCTGCCCCCTCCCCCCGCCACATTCCACACTTATTCTACGGGCATGAGTCAAATCATTGACTGGTTCTGGTCTAGAGGGCATAGTTGGTCCTAAGGACCATTAGCTTAACTGGGTTTATTCTCTGTCTGATGTAGCTGGCCCTACAGCTAAAGATGCAGGGTCTGACTGTTAACGCATCAGGATAGGAATCAATGATCCAGTTAATGAGGTAAAGTGGTCAGCCAAGGGGGCCAGGTAAACAGAGACTGATATCAATTATCTGATCTATGCCTCCCTTCTTCCTTTTCTTTAACCACGGCAAGGTTTTCCCTAATTACAACTGATTGGTTGGCATGGAAACAGCAGATTTCTCCTAAATCCATACACAATCTTCCTTCAATTTTGCAGAACCATTTCTACTAAGCAGTCTACTTGCTTCTCTGGTCTGGATACAGAGTCTCCTAACATCCTTTAGTCCTGGTTGACTTGTTTACTTACTTCTCTAAAGTTTTTATCACTAACCGTCAGAGTTGATGTCCCTATGTCTGTTAATCTAGTGATAGCAGCTCCAATCAGGAGTGGAGCAAGAATGGGTGCTTTCCTGTTGCAGCCTGGGGTCCATGCTAACATGTGCTCTCCTTCCCCGTTGTATAAGTACACCTGAGGAGGACAAGAACTAGCTCACATAGAAAGGACTTGTGTTTTGGAATGCCATTGAGGAGGCACAATTAGTTAATCCATTTGAGCATGTGCACCAAGTGATCTCAGGGGCCACAAGTATCTCTGCCAATGAGAATAGTTGCCCTGGAGAATGGAATAGTAAGCAATGGAGTAGTGAGGAGGCTTCTAGGTCAAAAGTCCTGGACACCAGGCAGCTCCCACCTTCCTGTAGGTCCCCCAGTGTTTGCTTAGACTGTTTCCAGTTACAATTGCTTTTACTTGCTGATGGACCAATGGTCTGGCTGGTTTCTAACCCTATATAACAAGAATATCAAAAGCTCAGGCACAGCCAGAAATCCTGACCAATTCCCAGCTGGGAGTTATTAAGCAACTGGTGAACCTTGTCAACAGTAGAGAATATAAAAGAAGGATTCCTGGCCCCAGTGCCAGTGAGGCCTAGGGCAGCAACACTTTTGGTACTAGTTGGGATCAATCTCATGAGAGAAAATGTTGGTTGGGTTTGGGTCTTTTCCCTTGGGATGGATAGGAGATCTCTTTTTGGAGCCATAGGTCTGGAGGCCCAGGGAGGTAGCCTCCTCTGAACGGTAAATTTATCCCCTGGTTTCTTTAGGTAAGACAATAGAATCTTAGTTCCCAGGTTCTTCTGGTGTTCCCTGGAACATAGTCATCCCTGTGTTGTATCCAATCTCTCAGTCTTATGGTTATGGGATTAGAGTTCCCTATTGTGCAGTCTTTAGGAGGCGGCTCTCTTTCTATAGGTCCAGAGTTGTCAGCATGCTTCCAGTAAGCCTCAGTTTCACAACTCCATTTAACACAATAGAATTTCCCCCATTACCTCACCCCTAAAGGTGTGGGAGCCCATTCATGGGGCTTGCATAGAAGAGGATTTCCTGTATTTTTCTCTCAAAAGTTAGGTCCCCACAACCATCCCTTCTGTAGTTTTAGCAACTTCCAAAAAGGGCATAAAATAGCAAAAGTCCACATGGAGCTGGTGTTGCTCATCCATAGTTGGTTTGACCATTACTGTTCTTGTGTCTGTTATTCTTACTTCCCAAGTCCTGATTGGGGGACAGTGAGGGTTGTAGGCTCCTGTGCCTGTACAGAGAGAAAGAAAAAGGATGAACATAGTGTTCTGTCTTAATGCTCTTGTGTCAGTTTTGTCCTTAAGGAGTTCAAAATCCAAGTGGCAGTCCATTGTCATCATCCCCAGTGACCCTTTTTAACTGGGAGTCATGGATCCAAGGGATGATGCTAGCCACTTTCACAGCAGTTGGTGGTGAGGATAACTGCATAGGTTCCTTTCTGGTGGCTTTCAGAGTCCAGCTAGGGATCGTTTTGATCAAACCAAGTCTCCTGGCTGGAACTGGGGGGAGGGTGCAGAGGTGGGAGATGGCAGGATTCCCTGCATTCCCAGTTAATAATCTGGCAAGCTTTCTGCAAAGTCTTCAAGAACTTGAGAAGGGAGCGATTAGACATTTCTACCTGGGGAATATCTCAGAGTTTGGGGAGGATGGGAGGTGGTCTCCCAAACACAGTTTCAAAAGGAGGAAGCCCCTCCCAGTAAGGAGCACACTGGACCCTGAACAGGGCAATGGAAGGAGGTTGCCCAGTTTGCTCCGGTTTCCAGGACCAGTTTGGTCATAGTCTCTCCAGAGTTCTAGCCATCCTTTCTGTCTGACCTGATCTCTGTGGCCTACATGCACAGTGCAATTTCCAACTAAAGCCTAATACCTTTGTCAGATTTTGAGATGCTTTGGTCATGAAGGTCAGTCCATTATTGGACCCCAAAGCTAGGGGCAGTCCAAACCTATGAATTATTTCCTGAAAAAGTTTCTTAATAACAGTTGGGGACTTCTCTGTTTGGGTGGGTTAGGCTTCACCCCATGCTGAGGAAGTGTCTACAGACACCAGTAAATATTCATAGCAAAAAGTGTAGGTCTGATTTCAGTAAAGCTCAACTCCCAAGGTCCCTCAGGCCTATTTCCTCAAGCCCAGATGGGGAGGAGGAGGTCTTCTCCTCCCCCCCCCGCCCCTTTGCAGTTTACATGAAGAAGTGGCACATCTGGAAGTGATATCTTTAATCAGGACCTGTAAATTTGGAACAT
The DNA here is from genome assembly GCF_018167655.1 of Microtus oregoni. Lineage (NCBI taxonomy): Eukaryota > Metazoa > Chordata > Mammalia > Rodentia > Cricetidae > Microtus > Microtus oregoni. Next base: position 14,282,188 of record NW_024543086.1, read on the forward strand.
AATATTGGGTATGAGGAGCTCAGCTGTTTTTGTGGCCATTAAGTGGGCGACTTGGTGGAGATCTGAAACCAGTAGCCTCCCCTAGACTCGCTGGAAGGATGGGTCTGCCATCAGGAAGCATTCACCGTGACCTTGCTTATTCTGTTTGGCCAGTTCTTATTTTGCCCAGGCAATCACACCCAGCGTGTTTTTCATGCAGTCCTGTAAGATGGGCCCCAGCAGGGCTATCAAGACTTGAAGAGGGATCACTGGTTCTAGGGCCCCTATTCTGGGCCGTCAAGTCAACCACTCTGTTGCTTCTGGCTTCTGGGGAATCCCCTTTTTGGTGTCCTGTGTAGTGGGCAATGACTGCCCTCTTGGGTGACCAGATAGCTTCCAATAGGGCTAAGATTTATTCTCTGTTTTTGATCTCTTTTCCTGCTGTGGTTCGCAGTCCTCTTTTCCTGTATAGCACCCCATGGACATGGGCCACGACGAAAACATTCAGCTACCAGTGTATACGGCAATAGCCTTGTTTTTCCCGCAATGAAGTGCTTGAGTAAAGGCCAAAAGCTCAGTTTGTTGAGCTGAAGTTCCCCTGCTCAGAGATTGTGCCCAGATAGTCCTGTCTTGAGACACCACCACTCCCACACACATTGGGCCTGATGGAGTGGATTGGGTCAGTTACTCAGTCAAGCAGGAGTTCCTCAGGGTCATTGGCCAGCAAGAGAATGGCAGGCTTGAAGGCTGATGTCTTATGGAACTGAATGCCACAATGGACCTGAAACAAGGCTTGGTTTTGAGCCACCCAGGATTTAGACATCCATCTTTCAGATGTCCCCTCAAGGACATAGAGTGCGGGGCTGTGAGGAACAGTCTTTGTCCTAAAGTTAACTAGTCAGCTTCTTTTAGCAGCAGGGCAGTGCAACTGTGGCCATTATACACACCAGCAATCCAGACACGACGGGGTCAAGTCTCTTGGACAGACATGCCACTGGTCTTTTCCAAGGTCCCACAGTTTGCATGAGGACTCCCTTGGCAATGCCTTTGGCCTCATCCACATACAAGTGAAATTGTTTACTAATTTCTAGGTGGGTTTGAACCAGGACAGACACTAAGGCTTTTCTCGAATCTTCAAAGACCCTCTGTTCAGGCTCAGTCCATTCTAAAGGCAGTGTACCACTGGTGTTGTCTTTGAGGAGCTTGGCTCTCTCAGCAAACCCCATTATCCACAGCCAGCAATATCCAGCTTCCTCCAGGAATTCTTGTACCTGTCTTTTCAATGTGAAGGGGAGCGAAGAGTCATAGGACAGCTGAACTACAGTCTTGAGGAAGCATCTGCCTTCCTTCCTCTAGGTTGTAGCCTAGGTATGTGACCTGAAAGACACTCAGTTGAGCCTTTTTGTCTGAGACTCTGGGCCCCAGGGCTTAGAGGGTTTTGTAAAGGCTTCTGGTTGCCTATCCACATTCCTTCTCAGGGGTCGAACCTACGAGGAGGTCATCTACATATTAGAGCAGAGTGCTTGGTGGACATTTTCGTCTAAATTCCAACAAATCTGCACTAGGGGCTTCATTAAACAATGTTGGTGAGTTTTCGAACTCCTGTGGCAACGAAGTCCACATATCCATCCTCTTGGTCAGTCCATTCAAAAGCAAATATGGGTTGGCTGACTGGGGCCAGTGGGAGGCAGCATGAAGCATCTTTTAAATCCAGAGCCATCCTTTGGAGATGAGGGAACAAGATCAGGAGAATGTAAGGGTTTGGGATTGAGGACTGGATGATTTCTACCTGTTTGCTGACTTCCTCAAATCCTGTGCTAGTCAGGAGTTTTAAGTTTTGGCTTCAGAACAGGAAGCAATGGAGTATTCCTTGAGGAGTGGCAGGAGCCAAAAGTTCCAGCCTCCTTCAATTGACTGATATGTTTGAGAACCCCTTGCCTGGCCTCCTGACTCAATGTCATATTATTTGACCTGCACTGGTGTTGCAGAACTTAATAACTGAACTATGATGTGTGGTCTGTGTGCTGCTAAGCCTGCTGGATTCCCTTGGTCCACACGTCATGATATCTTGCTTTGAGTTCCTTCAGGAAGCCCAAGGCTAGCTCTTCCCTCTTGGTAGCCAAGTCCTTGTATAAGAAGTCCTTGGATAGAGGACAGATGGCCAGAATATTTGGTAGGTGCTTTGTCTGAGTCTAGAATGAAACTGGCCAAGTTTTCCCCAAAAGAGATAGTGGTTCAGAGTTTCTGTCATAAGTCCTTTCCAATGAATGTATATGAACATAACCAGAAAAGAATGAGTCATAGTACTTTGCCCCCAGGTCTGTTGTTCAGGAGGTTGTCTATGGAAAGTAGGCAGCTTGGCCTGTTGCCCCTGGGATGCTGTCTTCCTGTCTAGACTGAATGTGCTGCTCTGGTGCCCATTAGAAAGTTAGTGAGTTTGCCCCCGACTTTTGCTCTCATCCTGGACTTCTAGGGGCAGAACCATGTGGAGCCCAGGTCCTGTCGATTTTTGGCTAGTTGGAGAGAAGGACAGCTTTCCTCTTTTCTCTCTCAAGCCTGGACATTCATTCTTACAATGATCCTCTGTCTACAAGAAGCACATTGGTCTTTTTCTAGACTTTCCCCCCATTTCTCTTAGTCTATTTCTCTTATTTCCTCTCTTGTCCTTTTCTCTAGGGGCAACAATTATTGCATGGAAGAATTTTTTCCCTGTCTGTCTTCAGCTGAATCTCGGCAATCATAAACTATCTGAGCAATTTCTGAAAGTTGAGACCTCTTCAGCCCATCAAATCCCTTTGTAGCTATGAATACTCTCTAGTCTGCTGGTCCCCTGGATATAGTTCTCTCCACCCACAGGGGCACACTCACTAGCTCCTGAAGCCACTTATGAAATAACTACTCTGAGCCTTAATATTAATTACATGCTCTTTGGCCTATTAGCTCAGACTTCTTATTAACTAACTCTTACATATTATATTAACCCATTTTTTATTAATCTATGTATAACTGTGAGTCTGTGGGCTACTGGTAAGATTTTGGCATCCTTCTCCTTCAGTAGCTGCATGGTGCCTCCTTGACTCTGCCAACTCTCTTTCTATATTTATGTTTGGATTTCCTGCCTGGCTTTATTTTGCCCTTCCATAGGCCAAAGCAGCTTCTTTATTAACCAATGGTAATAAAACATATTCACAGTATACAGGGGGGAATTCCACATCATTCCTCCGATTTCTGGAGCTTTTTCCTTATGTCTGAGGATGACTACGTGATAATGGCAATATTAGTGGCTTGCTGGTTTTGGGGGGAGGGGCATCTGGGTCTACGGAAACAAACACCCAGAATGTCTGACAGAGTCTTTCCAGAAACCTAGAGGGCAATTCATTGGGTCCATGACCTTGGCCAAGTTGGTAAATTTGCTTAGTCTCCCTGATAATGTTTGGTGAAAATTGTCCAATGACCTCTTAACTACATCATATTGGGATCCCAGTCGGGTTGGGTAGATGGGAAAGTGTGCTCTACTCTGGCCTTTGCATCAGGAAATGTCCTGCTGCCCAGACTCAGAGCCAACTTCCTACTTTCCAACCAGGTTTGGTCTTACACCTTGGCTGAAAACAAGGTGGCCAGGGATACCAATCATGTCAAATCAACTGGTGTATAAAGAAAACAGTTTCCAACAGGATGATAAGGTCCTGAGTCTTCTCTGAAAAGATGAGTGTTTGGGGGATCTTCCAATTACATAAATCACTGATGGTGAAAGAGACATATACCATAAATGGGGGTGGAGGATGGCCATTTCCTCTGGCCCCTCTAGTATATTCTGTTAATCCCAGTCAGAACATAAGGAGAAGGAATTTCTATCTCTTCTGACAGAGCAGGGAAGCCTGTGGCATTCTTCAGCCTTTTCAAATATTCTGGCTGGACCAAGAGAACCCTAACTCTCAAAGAAAGAACACAAGTTTTCAACCATGGGGATGGATGAAGGGCAAGGGTTATTCAAGGATCAGCATAAAGAAATTGATCAGGGTGCTAGGAAAGCCTGTCACAGTACTCCAGACTGTCCTGACTGCCTGAAGGATCTCTGGATCTCTAGTCATCCTTCCTTAAAAGAGGGCCACTCATTTTCACAGAGTACAGAGTCTTTCTGGAGAAATGAATACCATAATCGTCCTGATCTAAGTTGTCTTTCTGAAAATGTTTTAACATACACTTTATAGGGATTCTCAGATAGCTTGCCTTTCTTCCCATCACAAGGACAAGTAACAGACTGACTTAAAGAGACAAAGACAAACAATACAGATACAGACAATAACAATCAGACAAATCACAGGTGGCCACCTCATCTAACAAACCAGGGGGCTCTGGGGACGTCTCACACAGAGCATGGGCACAGAATCTACAGTCTCTGACCTCCCATTTGGGTCCTATTTAAATGACACTTTTTACAGACCAAACTTACCTTCAGAGGTGCTCAGAACAGATGGCTTTCAATTTACTTTTTTGGGTGACCGTGTTGGGGTGTCTCTGTTGTTGAGAAAGTATTTTCTTGAGGCCCTGGGTTACCCTCAGACCACATCTTCTTTAAAACACATCACTGCCCAGTGCAATCTTCCCTGCTCTTGGGGGTTCCAAGGTCCCTGCGTGTCTGGGTCTAGTCTCTGGAATCTTGATGGGACCTCCAAACTGTGACAGGGAGCTCGCCAGAGATTATCTCTCAGACACAATCAATAGTCAATTAAAGGTCTTTATTCCAGAAGACTGGGGCAAGTGTTTAGGAACCTAGCTGGGGCCCCCAAGTGTCCAGAGCATGATTTTTTTAAAAGCAAAAACCTCCAGAGGGAAGGGAATGGAAGGAGAGGAAGGAGGAGAAATTGTAGTTGCTACGTAAAATAAATTTTTAAAAAATCATGAATTTAAAAAAAACAAAAGCAAAAGCCTCATCCTGGTATCTTGCTTGGCAGCTGCAGGGGGCAGAGGAGAAGGGAGTTCTTCGAGGAGTAAGCAGTTCAAAGCAAGCAGTTTTAACAGACGCTAAGATAAGAGATTAGCTGGGGTATGTTCTACACAAACAGGCAGTTTTAACAAAAGTTGATGAAGTTAGTTGTCCTTTGGTTCCTAGAACAGAGTTGGGTAGTTTGCTACAGGATTCTCCTTCAAGGAGATCATATTCTAGTTAAACACAGAATGGCCTGAGCAAGAATGCAAGATGGAGGATCCTCGGCACTGTCTTGTCCAGCCACGGTTTCCTCCTCACACAAGTGTTGTATACCAACCCAAGCTACAGCAGGCATTGGTCACTGGATGAATCAATCCATCAGGTCATCAAATAACCTCAAGTGAGCCTGACTATTCACCAAGTATGGCGTGCCTCTTTCCTGGGGAAGTAGTTATTAGATAAATAGCATGGCATCTCATAATTAAGGAAAGGTAGCTTGGAGAGCCTCAAGGCAATCAGGGGAATCAAGGCTCTGAGAAATCTCTAGTAAGGAAACAAAACTAACCACTTAGCTGAGTGTTACCCCAGGGTGTGTGTGACCAATGGATACTTTTTAAAAAGACATCAACACACTAGCAAGCCATGCTTCTTTGAAATACAGTTTGGAAAGCTCTGCCCTACGATACTGATAATTTACAGAACACAATTCAGAACCTACCTGTCTATCTCTGGGTTAACACTGTCCTGTCTCACAGTCTCCAGCAAGTCCGCACACTTTCTGAGGGCAGAGCAAACTTCACAGAGACACTGAGAGGACCAGGACGTACTCTGTCGCTGCATCCCTCTCCTGCAGAGGTTCCTGACAAGCAGCTGCAGATTGAAGAGTGTAGATCATACAAGTGCTCAAAACACAGCCTCATCCTCAGCAGGATGGTGATGGTGATGGTGATGTCCCAGTTAAGGAGTTGGCCCTCCATGGTGAGAGCATGGTTGACTCACAAGTGGCTCATCTGTGTAGCTTCAGGCAAGCTGTTTAATGTCGCTGAGCCTGAGCCAACTTTATTTTCCTCTGTAGGGGAGGGAGAGCAAGCATTTCCTACTGCAGATAAACTTAGAGGGAGACCATGGACACAGAGTACGTAGACATGAGCAAAAGAACACCAAACACCGGCTGCTGCTGATGTCATCTGGTTGAGATCAACTTGAAATCCCAGCAGAGGACATCGATGAGAGGAAGAGCTGGGGGGATGGGGGGAGCATGAAGAAAGGATAGCGAAGAAAAAACTGTGGCTGCTGGTGGAAGTCACTGTTCCTGAGGGCCTGGCTTAAAGCAGGGCTCTGTGGTGTGGGAGACGCTTGCTGTGAGCCCAGTGATCCTTAGGAGCTCTCTAGAATTTAGTCAGACCCGTCCTGTAATCTGTTACCTCCCAAAAAATGCTTACCGAGGTGCTCTTTGTCAACTAATTCCTCAGAAGTCAAGTAGCTGGGGTCTTTTGAAGGCACAAACAGAAGTATTCAGCACTCCACACATAAAGGGTAGAGAACATCACATCAGAACCATAATGGTGTTCTGAAGTCCCAGCAGATCCTGCAAAGTGGCCAGATTAAAAGCAAGCGTCACACTCCCAATGGAGGCCTCCTCTCCCCCTCTGCTTGCAGAGAATGTAATAGGGATAATTTTGTAGGGAGTTTAGTTTCATTTGCTTTGGTTGGCTTTCTTGGAAAGGAGAATTATTTTAAATGCCTCCTGGTTTGACAGAATGCCTGCCCAGCTGTCCCTGAAGTCTTGGCAAAAGGTCTCCACTGAAAGTAAAACTGAAAACACAAGACAAGTAGAAAGAGTGTGTGGGCTGTGGCTCTCTGTGTGGGTGCTAAAAAAGATGGGGGGGGGGGGGGTTTCGTCCAGATGGGGGAGCAGGTCCAAGTGCTCTGGACGTGGTTCCCTACTGGAACACCTAAACTCTGGAGGCACACTCACAGTCGGGAATGGTTATTTTAAGAAGCCGCGCCATCTCCTCTATCACAGGCTGCCAGCCTTGTAAGTGGAAGGGGAGACCAATGAGGAGGGTGGACCTTCGGAGCTGCAGAAGCAGGAGAGGCCGTGGCATAAGACACTGTTCTAGGCACCCAGCAGTCTTTACTGGTTCAGTCTCAGCCTGGCTACCAATACAGCCAAGGTCACATGGGTGGTAAGAGGAGGATCTGCACTGTAGATGCTCCGACTTGGTGTATGTAGCACTGAGGTGACTACCCTTGCCCACCACTGCATCTCCTAGACTGGCCATCCCACACTGGGATGTCTCACTCGCACCTTGCTTGGCCAGGTTTGGTTGTAGATATACCCGGATTCACATGGGAACTCCCTAGGACTTGCCCTCCGGGGAGTTGAAACCTCATGATGCTGACCCCAGCCCTTACCCACCCTCCGCTCCATCTTTTGTTTGGGACCTTGCCTGATCTACTGCTGCTGGCAACCCTACAAGCTCTAGCCACTCTTCCACCTGGCCTAGCTCTCAGCCCAGACCCTCAGGGGAGAGAGAGCCTATGAGCAAGTTGTCCATCTGAGTCAGTCTGTATTCCCGCCTCGCCTGGGCCACAGAACAGGCTGCCAGGCTGGGTGGGTACGGCTCTGTGTGATGACTCCATGTCGAGAAGAGGATGTCTGGCATCCACCCTGGGTCCCTTTCACTCTTCCCCTTCACTGCAAGTAGAGGGTCATATTGTTACTCCACAAGGGGTTCACACAGGTTAGTCAGGGACTGTCTGCTGTGTAGAGCTGGGAGATTAGTGACTTGCTTAAGTTGCATACTTGATTGTGCCTCAATATTTCCCCCTGGAAATGGAAAAATAATGGGCCCTCCTCTGGGTGGCTGTGCAGCTTCATTGGACTGATATCCAGAAAGCACTTTGACCAGTTACTGCAGCATCAGCCACACTGCAGGGCAAGGCTACAGAAAGGAGAGCTTTCCTAGCTGTTTGTGCCTGACTGCCTGCCTGCCTGCCTCTCTCCCTCCCTCTCCCTCCCTCTCCCTCCCTCCCTCCCTCCCTCCCTCCCTCCCTCCCTCCCTCCCTTTCTCCCTCCCTCCCTCCTTCCCTTTCTCCCTTCCTCTTTAGTCTTCTCTCCCCTCTTCTTCCCATCTTATCCCTTCACCCACCTCTGCTGTGTATGGTGCATTCACATGTGAGGATGGAGCCCAGGACGCAGTACATGTTAGAGAAGCTCTCTACCACTGAACTCCAACCCCAGCCCTTGCTTATCAGTTTTAAAAGCTGGTTATATGTCTATATTTAAGTTCATGCTGCCTGCTGGTTCTGCGGGCCTTGTCCCAAGCTCCAGAGCAGCCCTGAAGAATTCAAACACATGATAGGATCGCAACCTCCTACTGATCGCCTACTTTGTCAACCTACTGGGTGCAGGGTGAGGTGGGGCCTTCTCAAAGGATTATAGATGTCATGTGGGTGCACCTGTGTGTCCTCCTTAGACCCTGCTGTGTGTGTGTGTGTGTGTGTGTGTGTGTGTGTGTGTGTGTGTGTGTTTCTTTCCTTTCTTTCTTTCTAGCTCATCCTCTCTTTGGACCAATTAAAAGACTGGCATTTTAATAGGCCCTGTGGAGAGACACTGCAGCTGTTTCCCCAGGCTGAGCTTGCAGCTCAGAGGTCAGGGCAGGATTAATAAGGCTGCTATAAATGCAAACAGTGGCCCACATCTCCTGGGTGAAGTGCTCCGGTTTGGGAGGAAGGGAGAAAAATCAGTTATAATGGGAAGCGACAATATGTTCAGATCAAGATGAAAAGGGAGAGGTTGATAGTGTCGGAGGGCACATGCCTGAGGGTCTAGGGTTGGTTGGCTGGGTATGGTATGGGGCACAAGTGAAGCAGGCTCCACACATTTTTTTCCTGTGTGTGTGTATGTTGTGCATGTGTCTGTGTGCATGTGTCTATTTGTGTATGCATGTGTCTGTGTGTGTCTGTGTGTTTAGGTGTAGTGCCCATGTGTTCACATGTATAGACCACTTAGAGACTGGAAATTGACTCTGGAGGTCTTCCTCCATCTCTCTCCACCTTATTTATTGAGACAGGGTCTCTAGCTGAACCCTGAGAATACCGATTCAGCTACCTAGCCAGCCAGCTTGCCCCAAGGATTCTACATGTCTACCTCTCAGGTGTTAGGACTGTATTTTATGTGGGTGGTGAGGGTCCACACTCTGGTCCCCTCTGTGGCAAATGCTTTGTCTACTGAGCCACCCCCCTTGACTGTGCCACCAGGAACTTCCAAGTGCCACTCTGGGTGATACATTGCTGGGTCTGTCAGGTTTTCCCTCAGAGCCAATGTGGATGGTCACCCCCCTAAAACCAGACGGTGGAGACCCTGTTGATTCTGTGAGGAGCCAAGCCAGCTCCTCTGAACCCAGACAGGTCACTTGGCCAAGAAGAAGGTGGCAGCAAGCTCTTTCTGCTCCCCACACAGACCTCGAGTTTGCCTGTGCTTCTTACCTCCTCCCCCAAGAGGCAAATACAACCATGATGCCCATTTTACAGGGTGGGAAAATGTGGTACGTGGAGGAAGGGGAACAGCCACACAGGCTCCATTCAAACCCAGGGTTTGTGACTTCAAAGACCAGGATCTCATTCACAGGGCAGACAGCCTAGGAGGAGTCAGTGTCTGTCTGTCTGTCTGTCTGTCTGTCTCTCTCTCTCTCTCTCTCTCTCTCTCTCTCTCTCTGTGTGTGTGTGTGTATGTGCACATGCGTGTGCAGGGTGGTGGTTCTGAGTTGAGATCAGCCCTTCTAGAAGGCTTCCAAAAGAAGGTGATTCTAACAGAAAGAAAAGTTCTGAAGGAAAGTCCCATGTGCCAAGTAAAGGAATTCAGACTCTATCCATCTTGCTTGAGCTAAAGTAACAATCAGATTCACACGAAGGTAACACTTAATGGCTACTTGATAAGAAATTACTGTGTTCTAGATAATTTCTAGAGGACATAGAGCTTCAAAAACTGACAAAGATGTCATCTCTGGTCTCTCCCAGTTTCAGCCAGGGCAGATAGAAGAAACATGGATTATTAAAAATAAATAGCAAATAATACTTGGTGTCAGTTAACAAATACCAAGCATCAAAACCAAGTTCTGGAGAGCTGATGGGGCTCTGGATAGACAGAAAAGCCTCTTGGGACAGGTGGAACCATAAGGAAAATGGCAAGGTCTCTAGGCAAAGTAGCCAAGGGTCAGAGCCCAAACCTCGCACCGTGGGGCCTTGTTCTCAGCAGAGCGTTGGCCCATGGGAGGCACTGGGTTATGCTTATTGGATGAGCACAGGAGGGATGGGAGGAAAAGAACAAATGGTCAGAAAGTGATATGTGATGGGAAACTGGGCCTAGGAACAGCCAGGCTCTCACCAGCCACCATGTGCAGTGTACTTGACTTTTTTCTTCTTTCAGGTTTTAGCATTCTTTCACATTTGCTTCTTTCAGGTTTTAGCATTCTGGGGTTACACATGAGTCAGCTAAGCAAGCAGACGCTGTCCAGTGGGGTACAAGGAGAAAAGAGAAGAGTCCCCTTTGGGGGAGATGAAAGAATCTTTGAATGCCAAGTCAAACAATTTGAGGCAACCATGAGGTCTCTGAATGTCCCAGTCATAGTGTAAAGAATTTGGGAAAAGGGCTGAAAAGATGGTTCAGCGGTTAAGAGCACTGACTGCTCTTCCAAAGGACCTGGGTTCAAATCTCAGCACCTATATGGCAGCTCACAACTGCCTGTAACTCTAAGATCTGACGCTCTCAGACATATTTACCTGCAGGCAAAGCACCAATGTACATAAAGTAAATAAATTTAAAACAAAAACAAAGAATTTGAGAAAGGTTGATCTAGCATTTGAAGAGCAAAGGCCAGCGCTGTGATGGGAGAGGCTGCGATGAGATTCCTACTGCTTCAGTGTTCTGACCCTTTGATCCAGAATTGGGTTTCTAGACTATTGATCCAAGTAGATCACAGATCTAGTGTGTGTGTGTGTGTGTGTGTGTGTGTGTGTGTGTGTGTGTGTACATGAGAGAGAGAGACAGAGACAGAGACAGAAAGACAGAGAGAGACAGAGAGAGGAGAAACAAAGAAACCCAAACACTTCCCAGTACCTATGACTGCTGTCTAGAACAGAGAGAACTGGAGTGCAGCGCCCTCTAGTGGCCCAGGGCGTAGCCTGACCTCTTGCCCTTGCTCCCTTGGCTCTTCTCACCTTAGGGCCTACAGAGTGGTTTCCTCTGTAATGCTTTCAGCCCATTCAGTCACAGACCCGTGGCTCGGTGCTTCTCAGCTTCCTCCCTGGGGAGATCTGACTGCCCTAGGTAAATATTCCTCCACCCCCACTTGCAGTGTCCTCTCTCAGCCCCTCACACCCACGGCCTCACGGCCTCACACCTCACATAGCAAGTACCCGCACAGCCCTCCACACCTCCATAACCCTTGCACACTCTGCACACTTCAAACAGCACCTCCGCCGTCCCCACACCCCACACTGTCACACCCCACACAGTACCCCCCAACACATACACCACGGCCCCACATGTCCACACACCTCTACTTTCTTTTTGAGGACACTATATTTCACTGACAGGAAAGTCCCCTTGTCCTTCAGGGATGAATCATAAGATCTTAGCTTAGGAGATGTAGGAAAACACGCACGGCAGGCACCTGAGTGCTGGCCTGTGTAAGCACACCTGTGACACAGCTTAACTTAGGTGAGAGAATAGCAAAAATGACTTATCACAGGAGATCTTAGCAATCTCATTGTTATTTTTTTCCTTTCCTATTAAAAACTTTCACCTTTGCACTTTTAAAAAAAGGTGCTATATTAAGTCTGAATTACTAGCATTGCTTCTCTTTGAGGCCATGTGCTAGTTGAATAAAGGTTACTTAACCACAAACAATACCAGGACCTGAAAGCAAGAGGCACGCTAGGTAACTAGTAGGCGGGCATGCTGGTTAGTGTTTGTCAACTTGGCACAAGTTCCTGTCATCTGGGCAAGTCTGTGGGGCATTTTCATGATTAATGACTGAGTTGGGAAAGCCTGTCCCATTGAGCGTGGTGCCACCCTGTACAGGGGGTCCTGGGGTGCATAAAAATCAAACCGAGCAAGTCATGAAAAGCAAGCCAGTAAACAGTACTCCTCCATGGTCTGAGTCAGTTCCCGCCTTAAGTCCCTGCCTTGGCTACCCTTGGTGAAGGATGGTGATCAGGGCATGCTTTCCTCCCTAAGCTTCTTTCCATGGTAGTGTTTTATCAAAGCAATAGAAATCTCAGTGTGACAGTTGGCAGTACATACAGCATGGATACACTTGGCAAAGAAATGACTTATCTTGGAGTAGAACGGCACAAAACCCTCATCCCGTTCCTTGGAATGGGACATAGTTTAATACCCAAGTTGTTTCTAAAGACCCAGAGAGCAAGCTAGGCCAGGTCCCCTTGCTCCTTGCGGGCCTGCACGTGCCCGGACTGGCTGGAGACAGGAGGCGGGGCTACAACAGACACTTGCAGATTGATCGTGCCTTCCTTTGTCACTCAATGGGGTCATTTCCTGTCATAATGAAACCTTTCTAAACATAGCTATGCACAATTAAAATGTCACAGTGCTTATGGTGCAGCTGCACCATTACAGACAGAGCTCCCATCCTTAAGTCGGGATAGATGCAGCTCCCAACAGCCTGCCCACATCTCAGTCTCAGGCATGGCCCTTGGATTCCCTGAGCTTCAGCACCTTTGGAAGATGGGATCAGTAGTGTCAGGAGCCTTATTGCAAGGTCCTGCAAGTGTAAGAGCTGTTTGAAGCCAGAAAATACCACTCAGTTCCTGGTGTAATAATCACATACACAAAGGCACCAGAGAAAGTGGGGTGCTGCTTGCAAGGCAACACAAAGGGGAACTCTGCCTGACTCCACCCACCCTGCCCCCCCCCATTCAGAGTCACCACAGTGAGTTGGCGTGGCCTCCATTTCTTTCTTTGCCTGCTTGATCCAAATCCAAACATATCCAAACTGCCTTGGACTTTGCTAGAAGAAGAAAAAACTTTTAAGGTGGTGGTGGTGGGGGTGCGGAATACAGGAGGAGGGAGAGACAGAGGAGGGAGGAGAGAAATTATTATCTATAACTCCCTCTCATAATCCACTTGAGCTCTTGACCCAGATGTGTGGTGTCTGCTCTTGGAGTAGGAATCATTGTTTTGTGGCTCTGACTTCTGTGTGTGTGTGGGGGGGGGGTCAGGAAGACAGGTAGACATGAGGCAAATCTCCGATAAGGGCTTCTGGCACATAACATGTGCTCAGCAAACACTTTTGAATGATGTGTTCTATCTCTGCCCCTGCTGTGGTTTGTAAATATCCCTTCGTTAGCAGACTATGATGTGACCATTCACCGGCTGCCATCATTGCCCTTTCTTCCTGAACAGACGCTGGTTGTTATGAATGAGCAGTATGGGCTCCTTCTGAGCACCAAGTGGGCCTGCTGCCGGAGAGCTATGAGGAAGGCCCTCCTGCTAAGGAGCTCATATTTTTGCATTTACCGTATTTTCTTTATTAACCCCACCAGGACTTTTGACAGTGGTCCTTGGGGATGTTAGAAGCAGCTCAGCTGTCCATCCCCAGACAAACTACCCAGGGAATAGCACTGTTGGAGGCATAGCTTGATCCTTCTTTCTTTGGTGACTCCAGTGAGTTATCTCCTCACAGGGTCCTCCTACTACTTGGTCTGAGCCCAGCATGAGGCCCCTCTGCCCAGGCTCCCAGGGTTCTTTCTCTGGGGTGCACCCATTCATGTCTGGCTTAGCTTTGTTTATTATCCTCCTCTCCCTGATAAAGTGTCCCCCAAACCCATGAAAAACCATTTCTATCCTGATAGTCCCTCTGTCCAAAAAGCTGATATTGCGTACCTTCTATACTGGAGGAGATGAGGAGAGGCAGGGGAGCTTTCCTGTAGAGGTGACAACTGCCCTGTTTCAGGACGATGACAGCAGGGAGTTTAGGAAGAGCACTCCAGACAGAGGAACAGCCTCTGTGAAGTTCAAGGGCCAGAATGGACTCAGCTTGTGAGCAGCTTACCCTATGTGTGCATGGCAGCAGAAGGGCCAAGAGCCAATGAAGCTTGTTCAAGAAACTTGGGAGGCCAAGGTGAGAGGGGGGCATTATTCTTAGAGAGACACAGCCTCCAGACATCCCTAAATGTCCTCATGTCTGTTCCCCTTTCCTGTTGTCCTGTTTCCCTATGACATAGCTTCTCTGTTGGAGGTTGGGGCAGGTTCCTAAGTTCCAGGTTAAACTTTTGAGGCTGAAGACAGGGATGGAGCAGACCCTGCCCCTTGACACATTGCAGATGGGGACAGTCGTCTATTGGAGGCAAAGCTATCTGGCAGCTTAGATCTCAGTAACAGAGGTCCCTTTCCAGCTTGAGCAGGTTGGCTCATAGTCAGCTACACCATAAGCCCTGGATCAGGCAAGAGACCTGAATTTGCTTTGTCCTCCTCAAACTCAGTTAGGAAGATCCGGAAAGAGACTGGCCATTCCCAGCTAAGACATCCTGGGAGCCTAGGGACAGATGCCGCCCTGTCAAAACAGCTTCCCTCTTCTCTGTTTCGTCCTACAACCAGATGCTGTGGGAGCCCAGAGGGAGAGCCAGGTTTCTACGTTTAACATGGAGAACATTCAGCTGGCTCCCAAGTAAGCGTTTTTGACAGTAGTAACATGTATATTTTTGGAGTACTTCCCTGTGTGTAATACTGATTCTAGGCACCCAGAGCCTAGCAATTCAATCCAAACCACAACCCCATGAAGTACCTGGCAGAAAGAGAAGTGGAGGTGGGAGGAAGGGGCAGAGTGGGAGGGGTGTCTCAAGAGGTATAAAATTTTGGTCACAAGCTTGCAGGATAGTTTCAAATATAGGCTACAAAGAACTCCACTAATAGAGGTTACTTTAAATTATATCTGTTCATACATACCGGCAGAAAAAGATACCTGAATTATGGTTCTTAGCGGGAAGATCCAGAAAAAAGAATGGTACGTTCATAAACATCCATTTTCTCTGGAGAGCAAAATTGATCCTGACTTTTAATTTCTTCTCCCTACTTGTCCACGGCCTCCCCTTTCTCTACAATGAACATGTACTACATTTGTAATAAGAAACAAACCCAATAAAAGTTATTGGATAAAAGAATAAACTGCCAGCACACATGATCTCCTGAGAAATCAGCGAGCCTGTTCTTCTAGATGACAGAGGACTTCTGCTGTCCCCCAGGGCCCACAGTCAGCCAGTGTGAGACAGCTCTTGACCCACGGGTCACCTTTACAGAGGGTCCCTGCCGCTTCAGGTGTCAGCTCCACCCAACCTCCATTCTCTGCCTTCTGGTGGCCCCTCCTCCCCTCTCCTCGTCTACTTTGGTAGAAGCACAGTCAGAGTTCTGAGAACAGGCACTCAAGCCTTTCCCCTATCAAACCTTCCTCGAGGGAGGTAGCATGGACTCAACTTCCCGTGAACAAGCAATGATGAGCTCATTGGAGTTACCCACCCACCCCAGCCTTCCTGTGTGAACCCCCTAGAGCAGTGAGCATTCACCCCTGACCTCTCCCGCCTGGACTCCCCTTCTGGTGTCTACATACACTGTCCTCTAGCTGACCCGGCCTCTTAGCCATTATAGGACTTCCCATTTTCTCTGCCAGTCTGAATTCTCTCCCTCCACCCTTCCTATTCCAGCCACCCCAAGTCTCAAAGACACTCTTATCTGCCCCTCTTCCTTTAATTTCTCACATGCTATTAGTGTTCCCACGACTCTAATTTCCTGCTTGGTGGCATCGCTTTCAAACAAGCCCATTCCTGCCTTTTTTTTTTTTCTACTCCTTCGGGCTGGTGTCTTTGTGTCCTGCCTGTTTCTCCTTATTTTCTCTGTTCTGTGTAGTAGAAGTCATACGACTTCTACTGGGGTCTTTAGAGTCTAGTTCTGAACCCAGTCGTCCTCCTATTTTAGCATATAGCAACCCCAAATTCTGCCTTCCATCCAGAAGGTTCTCTAAGACCGAAGGTGGCTAGGCTGTTTTCTGCTCCGTGCTGAAATGGGGTTGAAGTGAGATGTCCCCTGAAATGAACAAAATGAAGTCCCTGCCTTCCACATGGGAGTTGTGTGATCTTTTTCTGAGGCTGTGTGCTTGTCATAGGTGTGTGTGAGCTTAGTATGTGTTAGCACAATTAACATGGGAGACCATAGAATATACTGTTTCCCCTGGGAAACTCTTCCCAGAAGAGGTGCTGTTTAGAGTCACAGTGCAATGGAGGCCTGAGCACTCAGGATTTGTGGCTCTGCTTCTCCCTTCACAGCATCCAGATGAACCCCACGGTGCGTTTTTATGTCCACTGACAGATAGGAAAGCCAATACTTAACACAGTTAAATCAAAACTGCAAAATAAACTGAACCCCCAGGGCTTAAGCCTAGGCAGATTTGCAAAGCTTCATCCTCCATGTCACACAGGACTGGGACCACTGGCTGCAGAAGCTCAGCCTCTGACACCTTCCCCTACCCACTTTATCTCAAGCCGACAGGGAGATGTGAGGCCACACTCGACATAGTAGACTTTTCTTGTAGCTATGTTACGGAGGAAAAGGAAAAGACAAGTCATTCTTTTAATATCATTTTTCCAATCCAATAGATTCAAAAATATTATCATTTAATCTGTAATCCATATGGAATAATAATCTGTGAGCTATTTCGCTGCTGACACTCCTGCCATCTCCTCCTCTGCGTCCCTTTCTCCTCCATCCCTCCTCCTCCTCCTCTTGGAATCCTGCAGCTGTGTCCTCTCTAGTGGGCATCTCAACCCAGTCTAGCTGCGTTCCAGGCCCCACCAGGCTGCTCCTACAGGGCCATTCTAGCCTCCACCTGGTCCAAGCAAACTTTGTGCCTGCTATCACAGGCACACTGCCCCCTGGTGGGCAGATATCCCTCACCTGGAAAAACACGGATGGATTGTGTCTGGAATCCGTGGATCAGCCTGGAAACTGCCCCCCCACCCCACCCCCAGAAAAATGACCCTGGGGTGGAAAGCATTGGTGTCGAGGCGGGGGGGTCCCCCAGGTCAGGCACACAGCCAGGCAATTCAAGCCTGGCTTGAATTTGACTCTACTGCAAACATGACCACAGGGTGTTTTTGTTTGCTGGTGGCAAAGGATTTGATGGAAAGTGAAGTTTTCAGAGTTTTTTTTTTTCTTACACCAGTCATGTAAAAAAGTGAGCATCCCCATCCCCTGTCCCTTCCTTCGCTGCATGGTTGTGGGAAAGTACTGTCCCCAGAAATGACAAAAACTCTTTTCACTTTTGGTTTAAAAAAAAACTTCTTTCTGTTTTTGTCCCTTTAGCAGCTGATATAAGCATCTTAGAGTGGGAGTAGGGGCATGTAGACACTGCTGGTATACTTCTTGTCATTCTAGACACTGGAATTGGGTGTTTGGCCAGGGCTTGTTCTGGTTCATGACAGGGCCATCCTGCTTCACCCTGGCCTGGTTTAGGGGTACCCGGGGCCCTTTGGTAGGATGTTAGCCACACTCCCCAGCTTCCAGACTATTGCACCTACCAAGTTACCGCTCCCTCGCTTGCTGTCATTCATGAGGGGTGGGCCAAGAATTCTGGGTGAGCTGGAGTTGGGGGATGGACCAATAATTCAGGGGTCCAGTTCACCAAGGCCCTCTTCCCATGTGGATGGTTGACAGAGAACCCTTGTTAGAGATGGCTTGATTCTAGACCGCCGACTTACCCCACACTGAAGGGAGTTTAAACACAGTCTTCATCGGGATGACTGACCACATCACGCCGGAGAGCGTGATGATTGGCTTTGAGGACTGGCAGAGGGGACGAGAGACAGCGGGGCATTCACTGGCCTGGCCATGGACGTGTTTTCAGGATCGTGCTGTCCTCTGGTCAGAGCTGAGACTTGCACAGATAAATACTCCTTTGGGGACAATACAATCTTTCCTGAAGTGGTTAAACATCATAAACAGTAAGAAAGGGGCTTCATAACATGAAAACATGGAGTAATGTGAACCACACACACACATCTGAGGGCTGCTTTGCTGTCCATGGCTGTGTGCTGGTGTCTCAGCCACACGACTTCTCTGGTCCTTAGCTTTATCGTCTCAAACAGAACAACCAACAGTCTACAGTTTGTATGACTAGGGTGGGAAGCCAAGAGAAAGGAAAAATGGGCATCTAAGCATTTTAGCAGCTAGCTCTGAAGGGTTCCGCAGCTAAAGGGCCGTGAGCCTGGGCACAGGAAGAAGAAAACACACAACAGGAAGGGAGCTAGCTAAGCTACTAATCTGGAGGGGATGGTGCAGCCAGGATTTATTCCAAAGATAGTTAGTACGCCTCTGTTCAGAGCCAGGAAGCTGGCCTAAGCTGACTTGAAGGATTAGAAAGTGGAAGGACCTTGGAGATAATCCAGCATAACAGTTCTCCAGACCAATATTGGTAGAAACATATGATACTGATGATATTCAACAAAGCAGGCTTCTTGGCTGCAGGCTTCTCAGAATCTTTAATATTCTATATCTTCCCCAGATGCCAATGCAAACAGCATTCCCCAAACTCACTTAACCATGAAACCTTTTCTTTTTTTTTTTCCACACTGGGTGTGCACATGTGCGTGTTCACCCATGTGAACTACAACGGAGGCTAGAGTTTGGCATGGCTGTCGTCCTCTCTCAGTTTCCACTTTATTTTTCCATTGTATTTTATTTATTAGAACTGTGAGTGATTGTGTGATGATGGGGGATGACGCCTGGGCCATGATGGCACGGGTCTGAGGACAGCTGGCTGAGTCCATTCTACCCTTTCACCTTTCTGTGAGTTCCAGGGATTGAACTCAGGTTGTCAGGAATGTGCAGCCTGCCATATCCCCACCTTTCCGACTTGTCTTTTGAGATAAAGTCTCTCCCTGAACCTGGAGACTTTTGCCGTGGCTGTCTGTCTGTCTGTCTGTCTGTCTATCCCGAAGGACCCACTGTTCTCTGCCTTCCCAGAGCTGCAGTTGCAGACTGGACCGTATTGTCTGTTTCTCACATGGGTGCCGGGAATCGAACTCAGGTCCTCACACTTATGCAGCAGACACTTGATCTGGTCAGCCACCTCCCCAGCCCTTTAATCTGAGATGAGTTTCAGGAAGCACATTTAAGAAATACTCTTACGTCTCTGGCATTTTACAGCTCGAGAAACTGAGGCTCAGAAAGGGCCACAGATGGGTTGGAAGTCTGCAAGGACCATGGCAAAGTAAAGATGGAATTTTGACTTCATTACTCCTGTATCCAATAGTTTAAGTCACACGTCTTTGGAGGCTCCTCTGAGCCATCGCCCGTGGGTTCTAAGTTGTGATAGATTAGAATTTAAATTGAAAACAGAGAATCCCACTTGGCTCAGAAGAGCGGAGGAGAGCGGAGAGGAGCAGCTTCTCTTGGATGGAGCAGCTTCTCTTGGATGCCTCCAGCTTCAGCACCAGAGAAGCGTGAGGACCGACGGACTGCTTCCTTCTCTGGCATGCCCTTCAGATGGTGTGTTCACTCCGGCTTTCTTCTCCAGGAGCTTCCTCTAACGCGAATTCACTGCATCTCCCCTCTCATCCATGGGCCAGATGGGGAGCCGGGTGCTACATAAATGTTTAATTGTCGCGCAGTGAAAATATTTGCTTTCTGTAGCCATAAGCTGCTGAGCCGAGGTAGGGCTGTGGACCGGAGCTGTCAGGCTTTATTCTAATGAGAGCAGAAGCGCGGGCTGATTCAATCACATTCCCAGGAGGATGGGGGCACTCGAATAAATGTTTCATGTTGTTTGCATCATACCATCAATGGTAACAGCTGCTTATGTAACCATTACCGTTACCGGGTTAGCACACCACGCCTTCCCCTGCACGGCAGCTATTTTGCACGATTCTGGAACTTCTCAGACGTGCTGTATGGATTTCTACCGCACTGGCATGCTAGGCAGTGGAGACATGAGTGAGGGGGAGAGCAAGACAGGTAGAGCCTTTTTTATAAGCAGTCCCCTTGGAGGTGTCCTGTTGGGCTGCTATTCTGCACCTCAACTCACCACCAGAAGAGAGAGGCATTACCTTTCCCATTTTACAGATGGGGAAGCTGAGGCCTCTGTAAATAAAGTAACCTGCCTGAGGCTCAAGTGTATGTCTGTCCTCAGCAAGCCACACAAGACTAGCTGAGAACAAAGCATCGTGTTCATGGGCTTCACACAACTCCTACCCACTGGCAACAATGGGACCAACGCAGGTCAAGACAAGAGCCAGAGGGCTGTCAGGTCCTTCCGACTGGACAAGGATAGCTGATAGTGACCCGACCTCTAGTCCTGACTCAGCACGCTGTAGCTCTTGGGATTACGAATCAGCTTCTAGTGGCCCCTCATCACTCTAGACAGATCATAGCCCCGCTCATGACGTAATACCAACAGGCCAGAGAGCCTCCTGGGCCACTTATCCAGCTCTGGGGTTTGTAAGCTGCTCTTCTAGGCTGCAGTGAAGTGAAGCCCTTCCTTCTTAAAGATCCCATGGTGCCTCTATGTTGTATGGTGCCCTGGTACAGAGCCTCGCCGGGGTAGGTCACTCTTGTGGGTCTCTCGCCCCCAGAGTCCAGCATGCCCAAAGTGTCTGTTATTGCTGTTATTGTTAGTATTGTTTATATTTCAGAACTGAAGAGGAGTTACTTGCATTGCATGCACACACACACACACACACACACACACACACAGAGAGAGAGAGAGAGAGAGTTTTAATATCATCAGTTGCATTAGCGCAGTAAGACAGCTGCTCTTTCCCTACCGCTAATAACACTCATTTTCTAGCTCAATGTGGAAGTACGACCTTCTCCTCCTTCTCTTTCTTTGTCTCCACAGAAGTTAATAGTAGGACAAAATGAAGGGCGCCAGTTGAGTCACAGGGTCACATGCATTACTCCTGGTTCTGAAAGTCACTGTGTGCTTTGACTTGAACAAGTCACTGGTCACTGAGACTCGGCATTGACAGTCTGTGAAATGGAACGATTAACAGCATCTAGCACTTGGGTATCAGTGGGCCTGAACCTCAGTCTTCAGGGCCTGGTGTGTGTGGAGTCTGGACACATGGGTGCTGATGTTTGCTGGTGTCTGGCTTTCTAGCAGGAAATGTTTCTTGGCCTAGATGTCCAGTGCTGAAGCAGGGAGCATGCCTCGAAGGCACTTGCTTACCCAGGCTCTAAAGAAGTTGAAACTGAGAGCTATTCCTCTATCCCAGCTCGCATAAAGAAATGGTCCTCTTTGCCTCCGGGAGCAGGGAGCTGGGTGGAATCCACACATGTTCAGCTTTTGCACACTCTAGGAAGAAGGAAGAGTCCCCCTCTTGGTCAGGACATGCACTGTCAAGCCAATGAGTGTCCTAGAAAAAAGGCTCCATGCTCCCTGTGGGTGATGCAGAAAGCAAGACCCCACAGCTCCAGGGGACTGGGGCACCTGCCAAAGGCTGCAGCAGCAGCAGCAGCACCTCCTCTGAAAGCCATGGCCTCAGTGAGGTGCTGAGAGACAGCTCTAGGGCCTGGTGTATTATAACTGAGCTGAGCTCCTACCTTCCCAGCCTTTTCTGTGGCCTCCAAGGAACACGACAGAAAATCACCAGATGCAGGACTTGGACCAGGCACAATTTGCATAGTTACCCTCTTCTTCTCTCTCTAACTACAAGGATCTCATTAAATAACCATGACTTCCTATGGAATAACCATCTGTTCTCCCAACTAGGAGATGACCACAGAATTGAATGGATGGCTTTGTTTTTTTGTCAACTTGACACAGGCTAGAGTCATCTTGGAAGAGGGGACCTCAACTGAGAAAATGTCTCCACCATATTGGCCTGTGGGCAAGTCTGTGTGGGCATCTTCTTGACTAATGATTGATGTGGGAAGACCCGGTCCACTGTGGATGGTACCACCTTTGAGCAGGTGATCCTGGACCATGTGAGAAAGCAGACCGAGCATGCTCTGGAGAACAAGTCCATAAACAGCACTCCTCCAAGGTCTCTGCTTCAGTTCCTGCCTCCAGGTTCCTTCCTTGAGTTCCTGCCCTGACCTCCCTTCATTCTGAACTCTAAGCTTTAAGATGGCATAGACCCTCTCCTCCCCAGGTTGCTTTTGCTCATGGAGTTTTAGCACAGGATGGAAAGCAAACTGGACCTGCAGTGAGAGTAGACTCTCAGTGCAGCCTGGACAGACCAAGGGCCTGCAAGAGAATTAACTCCTCCCCAACTCAGAAAACTCACACCAAAACCTGGGAGTTCCCAGCTCAGACACACAGGAACATGCAGCTCCCCCATGCCAGGTCTTCACCTGGCCACTTGGTGCTAGGCACTGGGGCTATGCTCAGGCCACATCCAGGGAGCCCACACCCTTCCTATACTCCTATATGATCCCTACTCTTTACCTCCCTTATTCCCCATAAAGCATGCCCAGATGACTTCCCATCAGCCACCCCCTCACATCTGGGTCTAATCTCTAAGGCTGGATCTGCAGGAGCCTCCCAGATGAGGCTGATGGTTTGACTTGGAATTCAACATTTCAGGGCACAGTGGAAGAAAGAAAGTAGATGTATTAGGCTTACAAATGTTGCTCCTTTTTGAAAGTCCCACCTTCCTCTTCCCCCTGGAGACTCCTCATGCTCCAAACCATGTTCAAAACTGCCCTTGCCTGCATTTCCCCACACCATCGCCTCATGTGTGTGCTGCACGGGCAGCTTCTCAGTTCTTCAGTGGAGAAGGTGGTGAGGCTCCAACAGCCCCACATAAGGAAACCAGGCATTGAGAGGAGGCCTGCAAAGACATGTAACGGAAACATCTGAGGAGGTGTGCAAGGAGAGTGAGGATCCCAGGGCCGAGGACAGGAATGAAGAAGGGTTGTCAGGTATCTTCAGTGTGGTAGTTTGAATGGAAATGGCCTCATAGGGTCATAAGGATTGGCACTATTAGGAGGTGTGTCCTTGTTAGAGTGGGTGTGGCTTTGTTGGAGGAATTTGTCACTGGAGGCAGGCTTTTGAGGTTTTAGATGCTCAAGCCAGGCCCAGTGTGACATTCTCATCCTGCTCTCTGTGGATTCAGATGTAGAATTCTCAGCTCTCTCTCCAGCCAACATTCTGGCATACTTCCCATCATGATGATAATGGATTGAACCTCTCAAACTGTAAGCCAGCCCCAGTTAAGTGTTTTCCTTTACGAGAGTTGCCTTGGCCATGGTGTCTCTTCACAGGAATAGAAATCCTAAAGAAGGCACCAGGTGTGAGATCCTGCCTCATCTTCCTCATGAAAACTCACAGGCCACACCTGTGCTTTCTGCATGCGTGCCTCTCCACTGTGACAAATGCCTGAGATAGCCCCCGAGGGAGAGAGGCTGACTTCCAGCTGTGGTTTCAGAGGGGTTTAGAAGCCCATGATTAACCATTTATTTTTCATCAGCATTGGGGCCTTTGGAGAGATAGAGCATGTGCTGGGGAGTAAGAGAGACAGGAAGGGGCTGGGGTCTACAAGTTTTGTCAAAGACATATCTCCAGTGATCTACCTTCTTACTGCCAAGCCCTATCCCCCAAAAGCTCTGCCGTTTCTCTCTCTCAATAGCCCCTTGGACTGGCATTCAGTCCTCCCACACAGGGGTCTTTGGGGGCCACTCCAGGTCTAAACAATAGTGTGTGTAAAACTGGACTCATGTACAGTGTGGCCTCTGGGAATTTTCAAATTCTTTTTACCCCCAGTTCTGAGTATGGTACATACAGGCCTAAAACACCCTCAGCAATTGGCCTCCCACTGAACTGCATCTCCAACTCTGCCTTTTATTTTTATAAAAACAATATGCTGTACCAACAAAGAACAAACGATCTGATTTGAGCCTGGCAACAGCTCCACTATGTCAAGGCTCCGTGGTTCTGTCTGCTGCCCATCGGCAGTCACAGGCTGGCTGTGTCGGCTGTAGGCATCACAGCCTCACATAGACATCTGTAAATCCAAGGAGGAAAGGGAAAGATGTCTCTCTCAGAACTGGGATGGACAGAACCCAGGACCCGACATATCCTGAACCAAAGGCTTACCTTAGGAAGCCTAGATCCCTGCTGAGTGGGCCCCAGTGGAGCATGGAGCTTTAAGGAGAGAGAGAGAGGGAGAGAGAGAGAGAGAGAGAGAGAGAGAGAGAGAGAGAAGAGAGAGAGAGAGAGAGAGAGAGAGAGAGAGAGAGAGAAGTGGTCAAAAGGGTTATGAGAGAAAATGTGCAGATTCTGTTCATAGGCGATGTGATGTCCTGGGAATAGCAGATGAAGCTATATTCTGTGCTTGGGCTGGGTGATGCTGTTATCACAGGATCTTGGTCCTTCCATTAACAATCTGTGCATTGTCCCAAAGGGTCTGGATTTACGCGGTCTCTGCCTCTCCCTCCCAGGCTGGCTGAGCTCCAGCAAGCAGGCTTTTTTTTTTTCCACTCCTGGTCCCTCCATGCCCCACCAGAAAAATGGATTCCAATTAAGGCACTTGAAGAAGGCAGCCTCCTTTCACAGGCAGTTGGGCTGGGAAGTGAAGCGTGATGCTTTCCAGTTCAGTGCAAGCCAGGAAGTTTCACTGCCGCTGCCGTCGCCGCTGCCGCCACCACTGCTGTTGGTACCTAAGTTGCCTCCTTCCAGTGCTCTATACGCTCGGGGGTTTGGGGGGTTTTAGACACCCTCTCAAGTCCTTGCAGAACCCTAGCTGGGACTCCAGGGAGCACAGCACGACCAGAACACAGCTTGACCTTCCTTTCCTCTCTAGTGGTGTGGTGCAGCAATCCCAGGAAGGAGGTTGGGGGAGAAAGCTGGGGACATCTCTCCTGTCCTCTCTACCTGCAGACTCAACTCTCCCTCAGAAGAGAAGTGTCCAGTAAGTCACCTCAGGCCAGGACAGAACACCTCACTTCTATCCTATCCCCAGTGGGGAAGGTCTGTGAGCACAAATGATGAGTCCCTTCTCATACAAGCTTGAACACAAATGGTCCAAGCATCCTCTTATTCAAGCTCCCAGGGTAAGGACCCTGGACGTCTGAAGCTCTGCTTCAGTTCCCTTAGGTCACCAGTGTCAACCAAGGCTGGGTTTCTGGTCTCTGAGGCATTTGAGCTAGGCATTCCTGCCTGGTTTTGCCACTTGGCCGCAGAACTTAGAGCTCTGTATCTGTCCTCTCTGGTCCTCCAGTTTCTTCCCTCTCCTTTCTTTCCATGCAAAAGCCATATGGCTTTCCACCTCCACCCTGGGTCCCCTCACCCCGCTTCCTCCAGGACAGCTGTCCACTCTCTTCTGAGGCTCCTGCCTGGCAGGTGGGTGAGTACATATTCCACTGCACAGTACAGAATTTTACCTAAATCCTTTTCTTTTCTTTTCTTTTCTTTTCTTTAAAAGACGTAAGCCTATTCTAAACAGCGAGGTACTGAGACTATAGGGTTCCTTTGCATGTAAGGTATGCAGGGAGTTCTGTGGAAACAGCAGTGTAACTGGAGATCTGGATCTATCTTGAGCCTAAGTCATAGCAGTCGAGAGGTTCTCTCCTTCCCTTCCAAAAACCAGAATCCTTTCTACACTCATCTATATGAATCCCGTCTGTCCCGGCAGGCATTGGTTTCAGGCTTTTCCTAGGAAGAGACTAGTTGCAGCAAAACCACTCAGAGGAGAAGATACATGCAAAGTATTTGGAGGATGCCTGGCACCCGACTGCTCCTCACTTACTACGTATTTGGTGAGTGAGTCATCTGGTTATTCAGAAAGGAAAACCCAGTGGATACGCTAAGCGTATGGCTGGAAGACGGCACTTTAAAGACACAGTGATTTGTGGTTTCAGAGAATATGATATAAGTCCATACAGAATAGTGAGGTTCTGGTGACGTAAGAACCAGCCCAAACCCAGAGTGAACCAATCCGAAGCCACGATTTGATGCTAGCTAGAAAGAACGCTGCTTTTCCCTAAGGACCGACCGCCTATGACAACTTGCAATGAGTCACGTTCAAAGAGATGACTTTGAACCAGGCTCTTTCCCTGTGTGTGTTATTGTTGTTGTTGTTAATATCATTTCTTCACAACAACCTTGTGATGCCAGAACCAATCTTTCCCTTTTACAGATGGGAAAACTATATCAGGCTCTTCACCTGTGTGTGTTATTGTTATTGTTGTTGTTAATATCATTTCTTCACAACCCTGTGATGCCAGAACCAATCTTTCCCTTTTAGAGATGGGAAAACTATTTTATTAGGGAGACGGACATTGTTGGTATAGTCACACAAATAAATATGAGATAAACTCTCCCTGAAGAAAAAGAATTGGGATACACAATGGGGTAAAAGCAAAGTGGTAAACTCGGGATTCAGGAGACTGAGGCAGGAGGATTTTGAGTTCACGGTCAGCTTTAGTTGCACATGAGAGGCTTGTTTTAAAAACATTAAATTTCATTTTACATTCCAGCCACAGTTCTCCCCCCACCCCTTCTTCTGCCCCCACCTCCCTGCCCCAAACCCCCAATCCACTCCTCCCAGTGGGTAAGAGCTCCCATGGAAGTCATTAAAGCCTGGCACATTCATTAGGGGCAGAATCAAGCCCTCCCTCTCCTCCTCCCCGGCATTAAGGCTGAGCATGGCATCCGACCATAGGGAATGGGGTACTCACCGATTTGATTACTGCGGAAGCCCAGTTTAGGTACCCAGTGAGAGGCTTTTTTAAAAAGAGACAATTGATTTGAGATCTCAGTGATGAATAAGTGTTAAATAAGGGCTGGCAGAGGGAAATTTTCTCAGTGGCTCTCAATCTCAGGTGCAGAATATAAACCTCCTGGGAAGCCATGGCCTAGGTATGCGTTGGTACAACTAAATGAGTAGAACCTGGATGTCTGTGTTTGTAGAGTAACTGTTTAGATTAGTATGCAGAGTGGAGATTCTCACCAGGGCATCTTCATTCATAGCATGTGTTTTGACGCTTTATGGATGTTCACACAAGTTGTCCCACTGAGATGGGCCTAACTGTAAGTCCAAAGATCATACATTTGCTGACAGTACACAGCACTAATAGTTACTATGTGTAAGCCGTCAGCATTGCTGTTGCTGTTACCAGCGCTGCTTCAGATGGCAGCCTGGGTCCAAATTCAAAGGAAGGTAGAAAGGAAGGAAAGAAGGAAGGAAAGGAGGAAGGAAGGAAGGAAGGAAGGAAGGGAGGAAGGGAGGGAGGGAGGAAGGAGGGAGGAAGGAGGGAGGGAAGAAGGGGAGGGAGGGAGGGAGGGAAGGAAGGAAGGAAGGAAGAAAGGAAGGAAGGAAGGAAGGAAGCTGGCCCTTGGTGAGGCTTCCTGCTACTACACACTATACTAAAGGCTGTGGTTGGTTCCATTTTATTTTTCAAAACTCAGAGAAAGCAGTGTGACACTATTATTTTACTGATGAGTAATTTGAGGCTCAGAGCAAGGTACCAGTTTCCCCAGGGTCTTGTAGCTCCGGGGGACAGCTGGAGGACTCCTTCCACTCCCCCCTCTTTCCTGCAACCTCTGCATCTCCATCAGACATGCCTCCTACTGGTCTCATTACTTACCCCTGCCTGGCTGACTGGCTGATTCTAGGGTTTTGGTCTGTCAATTGTCGGCCTTAAGCAGGGTAAATCAGTGGAGGAGGGTCTAAAGAGTCGTGCTGTCTAAATTCAAACCCTGCTTGTGTGCTGTGGAGTCTCAAACTATTTGTGGTATTTGGATTTATTTTTGTCTCCCCAAGTTGTATGGGGATAATACAGCATAGCCTCTGGAGGCTTCCTGAAGTAAGCTAACAATGGACATGTTAGAAAGGAAAGGGCATGCAGATTTATCCAGCACACATAAAGTCACAGGAGAACAGCTACTAAATGCCCCAGTGAGGCTCAGATGACATGCTGGTTAGTGTTTGCTTCATCATAACCCCAGCAACCGGCAGAAAAGGTGTACTTTGATTCACTATTTCAGAGGACTCCAGTCCATCTTGGTAGATAAACCATGTGGAATAATTTAGTATGCCAGGCTTTCTTTTGAGTCACCAACGAGCTACCAAATCATGACACAGAAACTTATGGTTAGTTACAAATGCTCAGCCTTATCTTAGCTCTTATTTCAATCTGTTTCTCATTGTCTACATTTTGCCTCAGGGCCTTTTAACCTTTCTTTCTGTATATCCGACTTTCTTGCTGTCTCCATGGCTGGCTGGCTAGCTGGCTAGTGGCTGTCTGCTTTCTGCCCCCTGGCATGTCCCTCTCTTTCTCCCTTGTCCTCTTCTCCTTCTTACTCAAATCTAGATTTTTCCTCCTACTTATTCTCTCTGCCCACCAGCCTCACCTTTTTCTCTCCTGCCTTGCTATTGGCTGTTCAGCTTTTTAGGAGACCAATCAGGTGCCTTAGGCAGGCAAGGCACACATATTTACATAATTAAACAAATGTAGCACATATTTATATTGTTAACAACAAAGGCAACAGAAACAAATGTAACACACCTCCACACAGTTAAAGTAATATTCCTCAGAATAAACAAATGTAACACATCTTTGCCTAGTTAAAATATAATACTCCACAACAGCTTAGCCCATGGTGACGGGAGCATATGGCAGAGGCTATCACATCACTGTGGACTGGGAAGCAGAGAAGGCTATGGGAAACATGGCCAGCATAAACCCCAGTGACTCTCTTCCGCCAGCTCGGCCCCACCTTGTGAAGATTCCAGAGCCTTCTGCACCATTCACTGGAGGACATTACAGATCCACACCACAGCAGGTGTTTATACAAAGCATCCTGTGTAGGTAAGAGCCCTAGAGGAAGATGGACCACAGCAGCGGTGGTGTATGAATGACTAGACCCAGACAGGACAGTCTGAACAAACTAGGGAAGGTAAGAGGTAGAACTTCCCCTTGAATGAAGATTGGCTTCTGGCATTGTGCTTTATTCTTTGACAATTCCATAACTTCATACAATGAATTTTTTTCATTAACATCCCCGTTACCTTCTTATGTGTACTGGAGCATGGATCATTTGTCAGAGGCTACAGCACTGAAGAAAATGTCTCCCCTTCCCCATCAACCATTAACTGCCTCTTGACTCACCCTCACCTATGACGTGAATAAAAGTTGACCTTTGGCATAGATGGAGGGTCTCAGGTTTGCACTCAGAGTTTATCTTGAAGAATAGTTGGAATATCTGCCTGTGTGTCTTAGTAGGGCTTCTCTTGCTGTAACGAAACACCACGACCAAAATGCAAGTTGAGGGAGAAAGGGTTTATTTGGCTTGGAGGAAGTCAGGGCAGGAACTCAAGCAAGGCTGGAACCTGGAGGCAGGAGTTGATGCAGAGGCCATGGAGAGGAGCTGCTCACTGGCTTGCTTGCTCTGACTTGTTCAGCCTGCTTTCTTATAGAACTCAGGATCACCAGCACAAGGATGGCACCACCCATCATGGGCTGGGCCCTCTCGCATTGATCACTAATGGAGAAAGTGCCCTACAGCTGAATCTCATGGAGGCATTTCCTCCACTCTGATGACTCTAGCTTGTGTGAAGTTGACACACAAAGCCAGCAGTACACTGGGTGTGAGGGACAATTTCTGGTTCTCTGGAATCTTCCCTGTGTTTGATGAAAAGGTTCCTAGGAAGGGTTTAAGATAGCTGCATTTCTTTCAAGGTCCTTATGTGAGTCGTACAAGAAAGTCTGTCTCTGTGCCTATCGAGAGAGAGAATAAAGAGGTGGCAGAGGAGGGGTGAAGAAGATAGGAGACCCTGACTCTAAGACCTAAGAGCTTCCTTGCAGCTCAGTACATCAAAGGCTGAACTTTAAATATTACTTTGAGGGCCCAATATCATTATTGTCCTACTAAGTTTGCTGTACACACACACACACACACACACACAGAGAGAGAGAGAGAGAGAGAGAGAGAGAGAGAGAGAGAGAGAGAGAGAGCATGTGTTTTAAAAGGAGACTCGAGTATCATAAGTGTTCAATAAGTGTTGCCCTAGGTCTGAAACCAACTCCCAAATCATGTGGTCACTCAGACAAAGCCCATCATGTCTCTTCCCGTGGGACCAAGGCTGAAAATTCTAAGAAGGAAGCCTCAGGTGTGATGTTGACCTGCATGGTCAGGCATGAACTGACCTACAGGAAGGAAGCTTTGTCATGGCTTGTCCCTGAGGATAGAAGGACCAGCAAACAGAAACATGGGATGACCAGGAAATTAAAATGACAAACCTCCTCCAAGAACAGACTAGAAAGAAGTGCCCAGCTCCTAGTGCTCCTTACACCCAATGCAATGGGGGCCTGTCTGGGCGAAAAGCACCAACAATGGCCAGTTCCACTTATGGCCAGCAGAGGGAGGCACAGGCCATGCGCTGGCCAAGGTCTACAGACCAGCCTAGCTTTCCCTGGAGGAATTTCACTGAAGTCTAGACTCCCGCTTTCTGTGTCTCCTTGCTCTGCCTACAGGGGAAGAGTCTTGGATTAACCGTGGACAGGTGCCACCCTTCCCCACCCCTAGGGGTTGTTCCAGAGTGACACCAACAGAGGATAGCATTAAGTGAACACTGATGATACTCAAGGCACCATTCAAAACACGTGCTCGTGTGTGCATGTACGTGTGTGTGCATGCGTGTGTGTGTGTGTGTGTGTGTGTGTGTGTGTGTGTTTATAGAAAACACAGTTGGAGGCCTCTAACGCCTACCCCCCGAGGTGGGTATCTTTCAGGGTATCTTTTAGCCTGCTTTAAAACTTTCCTTCGAACCAGAGTGGAGCCTTGAACAGACAACTCTTGCTTCCATGTTCCTGTGGCCTCATATGCGAGGTGAACTAGAAGAGGTCACTGCTCCTGTTGACAAGTTTGTGAGGCCAGGAGTTGACCTGGGTGCACCTTGCAGAAAGAAGAAGTGCCAGGCTTGCTGAAAGTTCCGGTTCTGACTGGTTATGTCTTGATGCCTCTTACCTACCACCTGTACACTCGGAGATGAGAAGCCTTCCCCACCTGTCCTGCCTGTGCGTCTCTAGGAGAACTAAGCAAGGACCCCTGTGCATGAGCAGGACCCAGTGCTCAGAGGGCTGTGGTCCACAGAGAACACTTGGAAGGTGCATGTGCTTTCAAGAATTGGTACCCAGAAGGCTCCTTCATCTTTACATCTCCTAACTGTTTCTCCCTCCAGGGGGCACCAGTGTCTGAGCTAGGCTACCTACACTTCCTGGGTGCATGCGTACACACACACACACACACACACACACACACACACATACACACACACACACACTAAGCCAGACTCTGGGGCTAGGGCTGTCCCTCCACCTCAGTCTTGCACCTGCTCTTTCCCTCACTCCCCACAGGCAGTCACTGGTGAAGCCCTGACTGAACCCCAATTTTATATAAAGTAAGAATCGAGCTTCTGGCTGCACTGCAGAATTCCGAAGTGAGAACAGGGTAGGTATGAGTTCCTGCATTTCCCCAAGCTTCCCCTGGTGGGAACAAAAGCCCATAGTTATAGAGTACTGCTGTAGACAAAGAGGAGGGGAAACAGAATTCTACAACAATCAATTAAAGTAAGTGGGAGGGAAGAGTGAGCCATTATGCAAATATGCCTGGTCATTCAAGACTTAATTGACAGGAGGTAATGTCGGAAGCAGGTGAGCAGTGTTCAATACTGGGCAGAGGCCTCATTCTCAAAGGTCAGCAGGCTTCCTACTGGGTCAGTGGAGCAGTCTCTAGGCTTGGGGCCAGAACTGTGAGGTCCACCTTCCCTACTCAGTGATTCTCAGTGTCCTTGGGATTCCAACGGCTCTCTGAAGAGCAGGTGACTGGGTTGCACCTTGGCACTGATTCAGTACAACATCTGGTGAGAAGGCAGAGAGTCTGTGCATGTCAACACATGCCCGGGCGTGTAAGGCATGCACAAATGTGAATGTGAGCATACAGGTATGTTCACATACATGAGTGTGAGCATGTAGATGTCCTGGAAGACTTCCAGATCATGAATTTGCCTATAGGCCTTTTCCTTCACAGCCAGAGGACCAGATTAAATAAAAAAAAAAAAAAATCATCGCCTGGCTAGCTCCATAGTACCCACAAGCTTCCCAGAACCTTTGTTCCTTCAAAACACACACACACACACACACACACACACACACACACACACACCTGCTTTCAAGGTGCATCTGCAGGAGGGAAGAGATGCTTTCTCGCCCTTGGTTAGGTTCACAGCTGAGGTATTAGACAGAGTAAAAGGAGAAAATCACAGCTTCTTAATATTGTTTCAAGAGTCAAGACCTAAAGCAGCAGGGAAAGCAGAGTGTCCTTATGACAATCTTTATATGAAGACTCGTGACTTTAAAAGGGGGGCTATAATTTAGTGGTTTTAAAGAGGACTCATCAAGGTCTGTTTGGCCAAGTACTCTGTGTCTCTGCCTCTTCAGTGTTGGAGACCCTTTCCTGAGGGTTGCAAAGAGAGGTTGACTCTTCAGAAGGAATATTAAGACTCACCTCCCAGTAAAGAGCTGACAATCCTTTCATGACCAACTTCCAAGGAGAAGAATGGGAGAAGGCTGCAGGGTGGCTTTGCTTCTGCAGTTTTTTCAAATGCCAAGGGCTAAGGCATCCTGCTGCCCCGTGTTTGGGCCTCCCACATGCCAGCTCTTCACAGCTGTAAGTACATGTTCAATAAGACTATCCTCCAAACAGATGCAGAAGCCTCTGTAGAACCCTGATCAAGAGCTCAGAGGCAGAGCATGGAGAGGAAGTACACACAACCAAGCCGAGGAAAAAAGAGCCCAGATGTGAAGCCAGATGGAGGACTTGAAAAGCATTGACAGATGTCAAACCTCAGCAAACTAACTCAGGCGGAGGGAGGGCTGAGAAGACCATGGTCCTTCAGCACCGGCTCTGGGATAAGACCTAAACGGCCACTCTGGACAGGGACCATGGCAGGAGGTGGTCCCTTATCCCTGGCCCTTGCTCTGTCTCTTCTCACTCTTAGCTGTATCAAAAGGAGAGTAAGTGGGGCTCTTATTAACTTGGACTATATGGCACCCCTCCTCCCCAATCCTCTGCTACTCTGCCAGCTCTGAAATTGCTTCCTTTGATCCCTTCTTTCGTTTGAGAACTTCTTTCGTTTGTTTTTCAGTGTTCTTGGATCTGCCCAGCTTAAAGCCTTAGCAAGGCTGCCTTTACTCCCGTATGAGCCCCAGCCCTTCCTCCCCCTGGTGATGCCTGGTGATCATGTTGCAATCCCACTGGTCCCTGAGTGCTCTCTCATCCTCTTCTCTCTCTCTTTTTTTTTTTTTGGTTTTTTTTTTTTTTTTTGAGACAGGGTTTCTCTGTGGCTTTGGAGCCTGTCCTGGAACTAGCTCTGTAGACCAGGCTGGTCTCGAACTCACAGAGATCCACCTGCCTCTGCCTCCCGAGTGCTGGGATTAAAGGCGTGCGCCACCATCGCCCGGCTTTCATCCTCTTCTCTTGAGAGGAGGTTCATTACATCCCAAAGCCACCCACACCCCTTCCCACCCCAGGTCTTTGCACAGCCAGCCCCTCTGAGCTCCCCTGCCCCTCACTCCCACCTGTTTCTTCCTCCCATCTGTGGGAGGACTGCCACAGGTGCCTCTGCTGCCTGCTCCTGTCAGCATCCGGCACTGAGCAGTACACCACGGGGTCTCACGTATCCGTGATATACTTCTGTACACCCTTCGACACGGTCCGTACTGCACTGACCCCTTGGGTCCCTTTCACCTTGCCCAGAACTCCTACTTTGTCATCTATGTCCTTCTAATACTCTATCTGCAGAGAAACTTTGGTCCACCTAGGTTCCAGCAATGGGATGAAATGCCATGAATTAATTGGTTATAGATGGATGAACACAAGGGGAACTAGTTTTGTTCACATGCATTGTGGACTTTGAAGAGCTGGGTTAGGAGCTTATAGATCAATGAGATGAAAAAGGAGGTGGTTAGGATTTCAGTAGGATAGTTGAAGGTTTGGTTACCTAAGTTTCTTGGAAGGTCAAGGTATTAAAAAAATCATTTCTGTCTGGAGATGTCCTGGGAGAGGAATTATGGCATTACTAAACCAAAATACTTAAAGCTGGCTACTGTAGGAAGAAAAAAGCATTTTAACTAGCTATTAGTTTTAGAAATGGAAGGTCCCACATGACACTGGTCCTGATGAAGGTCCTTGACCATGTCACTTCATGATAGATTATTTTGGGGAGAACATGCAATAAAGAAGAAGAGAAAAGATCATAAGGCAAGACAGACAGAAAGACAGAGAGAAGGGGTTGTTGGTCTTGTTCCCTTTAAGCCAACCCTCATTAGAGAATAAACTTAGGGTTCCATGAGAACTACCTCAATCTGTTTCAAGAGCAGAACACTGACTCTGAATGACCCAGTTAACACACCTTGAAGGTCCCACCAGGTCTCACATTGTCACATGGGGACCAAGCTTCCACCACATAAAGTCACTGGGGAACAGCCACATCTCAAGAACAGCAGCAACGAGTTCCAGAGGCACCACCCTGTACAGAAAAGAGAACCCCGGGGGAGAGGCTGACCCACAGCTCCTGTACCTCTGAGCCCTCACCTTAAAACAACCTCCATACCACCCTGGTGTCTTCTCCCTGTCATTGTCACACTCGGGGAACTCTGTCCTGGGATAGGAAGCTGCCTTTTCACGGCTTAGCACCTGGAGCCTTGAGAGCTCACACCGCTCCCCCTGGGGACCACAGCCACCCTGCAAGAGTGGGAGAGCATGCATTCCTTGTCTTGAGGTGAGCCAAACCCTGGGGTGCCACCAAGCCTCCTGGAGTCCGCAGAGTCAGGCTCTAGCCTCACGCAGCACACGTCGCGTGCCCCATGTCCTTTCCTACACCTCACTGGGTTCTGCTGAAAGCTCTCTGTCCATGTCCAGTCTCTACTCAGTGTCTGTACTAGGACTCCAGTGTGGTTTGTCTCCTCCAAAACGGACATGAAGCCTAATTCCCATTATGACATATCAAGAGCCAGGATCAGGTGAGGCCATTAAGAGGTGATTAGAAAAAGGTCCTCATGAGTGGACTAATCATTCTTGGGATTGATGGGCCATGTGGGGCTGCTATGCAGTCTGGTCAATTCCCTCCATCACTCTGTCTCTCCCCATGTGGTGTTTGGTCACAGGGCACTATTAGCGAGAAGGTTGTCACTGGATAAGGTCCTTTGGCCTTTGAATCATCAGACAAAATAAGCCTCTTGCCTTTATAACAGTCTTTGGGGCTGTGTTATCAACAGAAGAAAACAAACTCCAAGAACCCGTGCTAGAATCCAGATCCAAGGCAGGGAGTGTGTCACTGCTGGAACTGCCTAGATCCCTTTGTCTCCTTCACCCCCAAGGTGCAAAGACCAAAGAGCAGCAGCCCTGAAGCAACACGAGGCAATTACAGTGATTTCGGGAGAACTGGGTCCCTCCCACTGTCACCATCACTTCCTCTTGTGTTTCTCTGCCTCTTGTGGTTCTCTTTCCACTTCTTCTGTCTCTTTCAGGAGCCATGGGAGCTGGAGAAAAGGTATTTAACATCTCCACTGTAGACCCAAGAACCAATCAGGAGCCCTGAATTCCCCCTCCCCTTCCTCTGCTCCCTGCCCCCCAACCCCATGCTGCCAGATGGAAGGAAGAAGGAATTTTAATCTCACAAACTGCAGCTCTGTGAAGCTCAGAAATCAGGTGGATGCAGGTGAAGGATGAAGCTGCAGCCTTGGCCACATGCCCAGGCCCGGGGGCTGCCTTTGAAGAAGGTTCCTGTGCCACCTGCCACTACAGCTCACTCCCAGACCATGTCAGGGAAGCCTGGCATGATATGTGAGGGCAAGGGCCACTTGGCTTCTGTCCATCTGTCACTTCTGGCTGATTCTCAATAAGAGGCTTGCGGCTTGCTGGTGTGAGAGGCAGGGAGGCAGGTTTGACTGCGTTAAGAGGCCTACCTAAGCTAAGCTTACAGTGCGAGCAGTGAAGGCTGCTCAGGGGAATGCTGGGTCTGCGGGGCATGTACCCCTCAGTGTTTCTGGGCTGGATCAGCTGCAATGACAGGACAAGCCCCGGAGACTTACAGTTGCTTTCTCCTTGCAGGCTCTCAGCTCCAATCCATAGTTCTCTCATACAAGGGTACCCACCTGGGGCAGTATCCCAGGTGACTAGCCCAACAGCTAGCCCACCAGTCTGCAGGTGGGACTGCAGAACCTGGAGGGTTTATAATCCTGGGAGTAGCCCCTCCCTTCTTTCACATGGCTAGGGTTTGCCTGACTATGCACAGAGAACAATCAGGGTGTCACAGGCCAATGTGTATCTCCCCTACAAGTCTGCTGTTGACATCGTAATCCCAATTCTAACACTTCAGAATGTGACCATGCTAATAGTGTTGATGAAGAGACAATTAGGCATCGGGAAGATAGCTCAGTTGATAGCTCAGACACAAATTCAATCCCCAGAAACCATGGGGGAGAAGGGGGGAAGCTGGGTGTTGATGACTGTGCTTATAATTCCATCACTAGAGAGGGGAAGACAGGTGGATCCCTGGGTCTCACTGGCCAGTCTGCCCATCCTATTTGGAGAATTTCAGGTCAATGAGAGACTCTGTCTCAGTAAACACAGTGAATGAGACCTGAGTAACAACATCCTTCATTGCCCTATGGTCTCCACATGCACACACATGCGTACCTGCAACAAGAGCACATATGCACATGCTCACATGCACATATACTCACGTGCGCAAAAGGCAGTCAGGTTAAAATGAAGTCATTAGGGTGGGACTAGTACTGGTTTCCTTTTCAAATAAGGTAGAAGACAATGCACACACAGTGTGAGGAAACCCTGAGACTCCAAGAGAGTGTTATCTGTAAGCTGGAAAAGAGGCCAGAGAAAGCAATCACTCACACACTGAACTACCTCATACCTCAGAACTGTGAGACAAGGCAAAGGCTGTTGGTAAGCCATTCTGCAGTGGTATTTGTGATGTTAACAACCTATTATAAGGGATCGGATAACATAAAAAACAAAGTGAACTGTTCTACAGCAAGGCTCAGTTATTTTACAGATTAGTGCACTGGGGGCTGGCCTGGAGGCTGGCCTGGAGGCTGAGGACCCTCCCCAAAGTCACTTAGCATCTTAAAAGAAAAGAGAAACTAAAGTAAACTGCCTTCTGGATGAGACCACTTCCTTCGGAGGTCCCATGGGTATCAGGATGCTGAGCAGACAGATGGGCGTGGCTTCACAGAGAGTTTGTTTTTGTTCAAATTACAAAACTGCAGCTGAGTGTGTATAATGTAAAACAAGACAGTTAATGTCTGTCAAAGATAAAATTATCCCCTCACTATTTAACAAAACACTGCCCATAGCATTGCTGAAACAGGGTAAAGAGACTGCCTCTGAAACAGGGCTGTGAGCTCCAAGGCCCCCTGCTGGGTTTCTAAACTATGGGTGGAACAGGATCCTAGGTGTGCTGTGTTTTTTCATGTACACACATGCGTACATATCACAAACTTCAATTCATACATTTGGCACTGTAAGAGATTAACTATAATTATTAATAAAAACAACCAGGTAGTGTGTTTCCTGCCTTAATCCCAGCACTCAGAAGGTCTCTGGCAGGCAGATCTCTGTGAGTTCAAAGCCAGCCTGGTCTATAGAACAAGTTCCAGGACAGACAAGGCTACACAAACAAACCATGTCCCAAAACAAACAAATAAACAAGAAGAACAATTATAACAATATATTGTAATATAAGTTGTGTAAATATATATGGTGTCTCTCAAAATTTCTTATTAGCTTAACCATTTAACCTAAAGCGCTTTTAAAGTTTTCTTTGTGTATCTGGATAACAGAAATCAGCACTCTTGTTCTTTGGGGTTATTATTAGGTCAGACCATTGCACACGTACTGTGATACCATGTCAGTAAATCTGATAGTAAAATAATGCTTCTAGATGACAAATAGGCAGGTAGCATATACTCCATGGAGACTATAGACAAATGGATGGTTCACAATCCAGGTAAAACAGAGAAAGCAACAAGAGATTTCACACTGTAATTCATAGAATGTCATGAAATGCTAAATTTGTACGTTATTACTGGAATCTTCCATTTAATATTCTTAGACTATGGTCTACTGTAACCATAAAAAGTAGAAGTGATGTGGAATTCCCCTCTGTATGCTGTGAAGACCATTGGTTAATAAAGATGCTGCTTTGGGCTTATTGCGGTGCAGAATAGGGCAAGGCAGGAGTTCCAAGCAGATAGAGGAGGACAGAATAGGTGAAGTCAATGAGAAGCCATGTAGCCACCGCAGGAGACAGATGCCAGATGGAACCTTACTGGTAGGTTACAACCATGTGGCGATACACAAAATAATAGAAATGGATTAATTGAAGATATAGAGTTAGCCAGCAATACACTTAAGTGATTGGCAAAGCGGTGTTTTAGTTGATACAGTTTCTGTGTGGTTATTTCGCATCTGGGTGGCCAGGAACTAACTAGCAGCTTCCACCTACATAGAAGTGCAGGTAAATGGATATTACTATATTCAAGGGTCATAGTAGTTTGAATGAAAATAGTACCCTTAAGCTCATATGCTCTTATACTTGTTCTCAGTCAATGGAACTATTTGGGAAGGATTAGGAGGCATAGCCTTATTGGAGGATGCATATCACAGAGTTGAACTTTGAAGCTTTAAATTCCTCCTGCCAT
Organism: Microtus oregoni; assembly: GCF_018167655.1. Taxonomy (NCBI): domain Eukaryota; kingdom Metazoa; phylum Chordata; class Mammalia; order Rodentia; family Cricetidae; genus Microtus; species Microtus oregoni. The sequence continues at coordinate 14,320,839 of NW_024543086.1, forward strand.
TTCCACTGCCCTATCTGCTTTCTCTTCATTGATCCAGATGTGAGCTTTTAGCTTTCAGTTCAGCACCATGCCTGCCTGTTGCCATGTTCCCCACCTATAATGGGATGGGTTCCTATCTCTCTGGAGCCATAAGCCCCAATTAAATGCTTCCTTCTCTAAGTTGCCTAAGCCATGGTATTTTATTACAGCAATAGAAAGGTAACCAAGACAAGCAGGTCTGAGAAAGCTACAGATACATCCATTCCTCTGATGCCAGTGCTCAGCCTCCAACCAGCCTCCTCCAGCCTGGGCCCCTCATTCCCAAGCCTGTAGAGGACTTTTTTCCCTCCCCCTGCCTCCCTTTCCTCATCAGAAATGGCACACCTGCCTTAGGCATGATTTCAGCCTGCAGCCTCCATTGTATAAGAGAGGTGACTTGCTTTATTCCCTGCACCTAAATATTAGCTTCCATAACTGTTCCTTCAGGTGCCATCCAGGACCAGCGGTGCCCTGAGGACAGTGGTGGGGATGCCATATTCTAGTTCTTCTGTGCCTCTGAGGCTAGCTATACACACGCCTGTAGGAAGTCTGTAAGAGGCAGAGAGAACAGGGCACCTCAGCAGGGAAGCTTTGTAATTCAGACAACAGTCTGGCGCTGGGAAGCGAGAGCAAAGGAGACCTCTGATGGAGAGAAAGCTCTGTGCATACCCCTGCTGGGAGCCACAAAGCTGCCTCTGAGCCTCAGGGCTGGTGAAGCCAACATGCATGGAATTTGTATCTGAATTCACTTTGGTGATAATGGCAGACCATCAGTGATTTTTCTCCTCCTGGCTAAGGACTCACAGAAAGCAGAAGCATCTGCATCCCTTAGAGCCCCACTTGACCCTCTCCAAGGGATGGATGCCTGAAGCCGATCACAGGCTTGTTTCAAGGAGAAAATGAGATCTCCAAATGAACAGTACAGACTACCATGGATTACAGCAAGCCTCGCTGCTGCTCTGTCTTGACAGAGAGGCAACTCATCAGAGCTGGAGCTCTTGTCTTTTTTCCAAACCTTCTTTGAGCACTGGTCAGGGTGGGCGTGCAGAGTAAGGTGGTATAGTCCACCCTAGTTTGGTTGCTTGCAGGCTATGTGATCCTTCTTTTGATTCTGTTTCTGGGAGTGTGTGGCAGAACAAACAGCAAGAGAAGACCTTAAGGAATGAGCTGCGGGCTCTGCTGAGACTAAAAAGGAGGTCATGATCCCATCAGCCTTAAGGAAGATGGAGAAGTCATCAGAGCCAGGTCTCCAGGGTTCAGGAGCCTGAGGATGACTCTTGCTCCTAGAAGGGGTGCACTAACATTGTCAATGATAACATTGTTCAAAGTCAATGTCCTACTTAGCTGAAGCTTTCTCTTCTACAAAGGACTCAGGGGGTTGATCTTCCAGAACTCAGCCTAAAATTGGACCTACATATCCAGTTAACAAAAGGCCCCCTAACCTTTCTCATGTGCAGGAAGAATGCCTCCAAGGAGCGATCATCAAGCTTGGCCAAGTTACTCAGGATTCTTGCTCACTGTACCCAGCAGCTACTTATTTCTGCCTAGATTATCTAGAACTGACATCACCCATTTGAGTCATGTGATGTCCTCAATAGCACCCAGAGGGTGGAGATCTTTGTGTTCAGAAAGAGAGAGAGGCAGATTTCAGATGAGATCTTCAGCCCAAACAGGGATCTTGAGAAGCCAGAGCAGAGAACGAGTAGACAGAGGCTGGTCTGTGAGTACAGGCTTTCTGATATGATCATACTGTAGGGGACATGTAGGAAACCTTCCTCAAAACCTCTCGGAAATAGTCATGTCTCCTATTCTTGGATACTGCTTCGCAGAGGAGGTTCAACTGCTTTACACAGTCACATGTCTAATGGTAAAACTGTCCAGGCCAATTCTACTTTCTCCATATGCCCAAAGATTCAACCTGGCCCTTGACCTTTGCAGTACCTTCTGCTATGATCCATTTGGTTTCCAAGCCCTCACCATGAATTTGAACTATGGGCCCATTTCAGCTCACTTTCTGTTGCTGTAACAATATCAGATGCTTGATAGCTTATAAGGAAGCTTATTTTGGCTCATGCTTCTGGATAAAGAGCTACCCTGGAATGACTTACATCTGTTCAGAGTCCAGTAAGACCTTTGGCTGCTTGAAGTCATGATCAAAGGCAGAAGGACAGGTGGACAGGTGTAGAAAAGCAGCCTTTCTGTATAGTGACTGAAGAAATCCCAGAAGACTAGGCTGGGCACTCACTCACTACTATGAAAATTAACTAAGTCTTGAAAGACAGGTGTTGGCTCCTAATATGAGCTAATGACTTTTGGCAGGCCCACCATCTCTCAATACCATTGTACTGGGGAATGAAGGATCAGCACAGGACTTTGGGGAGACCCACTCACTACAAGTGAAATACCAGGCTCAGGCTCAGTGGGATTTTCACTAAAGGTAACAGAAATGCTACTTGAGAGTTGTTTGGAAAAATCAGGTATTTTTATGTGGCAATAAAGCTCTCTGTTCCCAGCATTCTCAGGTGGTCAAGAGGACAACCCTTACACCTAGCTAGAGGTGCTCCTTCTGATGACCACATTGACCCTCTGCCAGCTCCCTGTGCACTGGAGAAACAGTAGAAAGAGCTAAGGAGTATTTTTGTTCACGTGAAAGCCACATACCCCTTTTATCTAGAACATACTCTGGGTACCAAGACACTAAGACCTGTTCAGATTGGTTTTCTGCATGTGTCTGTGTTTGTCTTTCTGAGAATTAGCTGTTCCCATTGAGCCATGGAAGGGAGTGGATCTCAAGATGGAATATTATAACCACATGCAGAAGGGACCTTTGGTAATGAGAGGAAGTGGAAAGAATTGACAGGGATCTAGCCAAATCAGAGAGGGAGGAGGGAGAGTAAGGGAAAGGGACAGACAGAGAGAGACAGAGATAGAGAGAAAGAGGGAGGGACAGTCAGACAGTCAGACAGACAGACAGAGCTAGCTCCAGGTCACTCTCTATTCTCTGTACTACTATGTTCCAGGTGGGAAAATGCCCAGGAATAAGAAATCTCATGACCCCAAATATTGTTAGTGTAACAGCTTGTTCTGATTATCAGCTAGACTGGGTTGAGGATGGCCTAACTGATCAGCGGGGCACATCTATGACTGTTGATGAGGGCATTCTAGAGGATTAAGTAAGGGGAGGGAGACCAACCCTGAATGTTGGTGTCACCATCCTCTAGACTGAGGACTGGATGGAATAAAAGAAAAAAAGAAGCTCGATGATTCAGGCCACATTTTTTTTCTTCATGTATTTCCTGACTGCCATAAGGAGAGCAGCCCACCCCACTGATGGATTGAGTTCTCTGGAACCCTGGACTTCCTACACCAATACTTCCTCCCCTAAACTGTTGGTGTCAGGTGTTTGTCACAGTGATAAGTCTGACTTAGACACACATAGCACGTCCTGTTCAACGAGCATTTTAATCGACTCCATTTATAACTTCAGCCATTTAGACGTGTGGGGAGTGAGCCTTGCGACTCTTCTCTGCCGCTCTAGGAACGTATCAGCAACACACCGGTTTGAGACAAACACGAATTCACTCCTTGACAGAGGTGGGCAGGCTAACCTTCCTTCTGGAGGCTCTGGGATAGAATCTGCCCCATGCCTCTTCTTGCTTTGGGAGATTTCCCTCCTGACATAGTGGGAGTATCCTTGGTCTGTGGTCCCTTCTTCCACCTACCTGGTTGAAGCCTTTTCATACTGCCTTCTCTGTGGTTCTCTCTCCTGCCTTTTGTGTACATATTTTAGGACCCTTGTGATAACACTGGGATCATACACAGTGCTTTATATACTCTTCTAAGCAAAACAGTCAGCACATTATCAATCTTAACTCCTTACACACTCACCAAACCATTTGCCTTGTCACGTAACATAGTCATGGGATCTGAGAATTGGGTGGTCGACATCTTTAGGGAGCGATCGTGCCTACCACAGCTTCCATATGTATTCCTGTACTGTGCTCTGGTGAATCTAGGGAAATGTTAGAATTTAGATATTAAATATCCCCAAAGTTTCATGTGCTTAAGGCTTGGTGACTAGCTTGTAGCCCTAACAGTAGTAATACAACTTTTAGGAGGTGGAGCATGATAGGATCAAGTTGTGTCATTGGGGAAATGCCTTTGAAGGTGCCACTGATATCCGATTTTCTTTTTTCTCTTGCTTCTGGGTTGCCATGAGGAGCAGCCTCTTTGACATATGCTCCTGTCTGATGCGTTTCCTAGCCAAAGGTCTACAGGTAATAGAAGCAACTGAGCAAAGACTGGAGCCTTTGAAGATACGAGGCAAAATAAATCAATACACAAAAAAAAAACAGATCTCACCTCAAAGAGGGTAAGAGATAGTTTATTCTGAAGCAAATATAAATGACCATCACCTGAATACAGGGTTAGGTTATCTCAAATTCCATATTTCAACATGGATGGAATTTGAAGCAAATAGAAATGACCATGACCTGAATAGAGGGTTAGGTTATCCCAAATTTCATATTTCAACATGGATGCAATTTGAAGAGGTTTTTATGGTAACAAAAAAAAGTAGAGAGATCAAGGCACTTTTTAAATACATTGGGGAATATTAAGAAAGCATCAAAGAGGGGAATCTCAGCTATAGGCCTTAATGCTATGTGATGACAGCTTAGCCTTTGGGTTGATGGGACCACGGGTTTTGTTAAGCTAATGTATTACTCCAAAAGATTTGACCTGTTACTTACAGGCTGTTAGGTCAAACACAGAGGTTGGCAGGATGACTATTTAAGATATACAATCATCTTGAGATAGCTCAAGTTCCAGACCTGCATCAACCCAGCCTCTTCACCATCATTGACATTTTAAGCAGTTGATCAGCCTGGCAGAAGGTTCGGTGGAAAGCGCAGCTTTGTCCTGGGAACTTTCCTCCAAGGGTCTGATTATTAGAGCCATTTTGTCAAAATAAAAGGAAGCTATGGTTAGGTGAATATAGCTCACATGGTAAAATAATTGTCACATGTCTCATGCTGTCTATGGCTCTGAAGAGACACCTTTGGGGAACTCTTATAAAGGAAACCATTTAATTGGGGCTGGTTTACAGTTTCAGAGGTTTAGCCCATTATCATCCTGGCTGGAAGCATGGCAGACATGGTACTGGAGAAAGAGCTGAGAGTTTTACATCCGGATCCACAGGCAACAGGAAGCAGCTGTGTCACTGAGCACAGCCTGAGCATAAGAGACCTCAAAGCCCACCCCACAGTGACACACCTCCTCCAATAAGGCCATACCTGCTCAGCCACAAAGCCGTACCTCTTAATAATGGGGAGCATTGTTTTATCAAACAACCACATCACACTAGCATGAGGACCTGAATCCAGAACCCACATGAGAAAGCTGGTCACCGTGGCGCATGCTTGTCATCTCGGCTCTGGGGAAATGGAGATGGGTGGATCCCTGAGACTCTCTTACCTGCCAACCTCACCTAATCAGGTGAAAACTCAAACCAGGCAGAGGCCCTGTCTCAAAAATCAAGGTGGATGGTGCCTGAGGAGGAATGGGCACTTGCTGTTATATTCTGACTTCTACATGTGTGTGAATGACATGTATACAGACTCTCTCTCTCCCTCCCCCCCTCTCACACACACACTTTTAATTGACTAAAAGAACTAAAAGCTGACTAACCACATTGAACTCTTTAGGAATATCACTAGAGTCTGAGAATTGCATCTTCTTAAGAGAAAACAAAACAGCAACCTTCTCCTCCGAGTCCGCTTCCCTCATGCTTCAGGGCTGTCTGTGTGAGATGAGAGCAAGCCTGGGCACGGGCAATTGCATTTCTGATTGACGTTGTTATGTGGCTTTGGCTCCAGATGTAATATTCTCGGAGAAGAAATGAAGCCCGTTGCAGCATCCTCAACCCATCCTTTGCAGAGGGAGAATTGAATTAGGGGTCACACAGTGGACAGACTGACCTCATCCCTCACAAATCCTCACTTTCCAGTCATTTTTAGGAAGGTCATAGCTAGAATGATACATGGCTGGGCATTATTAATTCACTTACTCATCAATTTAACAAACAAAAGTGTAGCCTCTCTCCTGTGACAGGCATAGTACCTGAGCTTGGAGACAGAGTTGGTGGATAAGACGCAGTAGTTTTATCTGTGAGAACATGACCCAAGACCCCTAGTAGACTTTTGAAAAGATGGATTGTACTGGACCCAGAACATACTGTTTTCCCTAGCTACGCCTATTATAAGCTTTAATTTACAAATTAGGGATAGTAACAAATTAACAGCCACCGCTAACGATAAAATGGAACAAACACAACAATCGACTGGGAGATAGCTCTATAAATGAGCTGTCATTTCATTGTCTGGATGTATTTAATTGTGTGACACTCGTCCTTTCTCTTAGCGGTGTGAGACGATACCATGCCTAGTAACGGGATGATGCGAGGCAAATGATGCTGACAGAGGAACAGCATCAGCCCTTACCTAAGGCTCACTCGAAGACAAGCACTCTGATACTGCAGCGGCCAATCTGATAACCGAGATATGATAGCAATCACCAGTCAGCAGGAAGCAGACGCAACCACACGTGCTCGGCCACAGGATGATCCATTCTGGTGAGGATGGAGTGGACTGTGGCGAATTTCCATCACGCTTCTCATAATAACATGTGCCTTATAACACAGGGCTTCCATCTTTGGGGGATTTTCCACTTTCTGTTTTCAGAACTTGGGCAGCTGTGTGCTAGCTGAAACTAGAAAACAGAATTTTGGATAACTACTTGACACTAGCTGCCATTAGCTAACTCTGCCCCAGTCTGCGGAGGCCTTCCTCCCTCTAAATCTTGAGTTAGATTTTCTTAATAATCACATGTGCAATAGGGCCAGGAAAGAACCCTATTACAAGGACAAGGCCTTGGCCTATCCTGTTTCCTTCTGGACTTCTCTGTGTTCCATTCCTTGTAACAGTCAGGAAGCAGAGAGCGAGGGGGAGGGGCTAGGGTCAACACAAAACAGAAGCGCCCACACTGAGCTACTTCCTCCAACTAGATAGACCATGACTCCTACAGTATCCACCCAATAGCACCACCAACTGGGTGCCAAGCCTTTGAAACAGGACTCAAAGGCAGGCTTGTCATATTCAGACCTGACACACATAAAGAGGAGAAGGATTTGGGGCTGCATTGCTGCTGCTGCTGCCGCTGCTGCTGTTATTCCTTCCTAAAATCGTTACTGGTATTGATTGCCCACCCAAATCCCCACTTCCCCATCCATCCCGGCACTATTTCTGTGGACTCCTATTATCACTCCCACTCTGCAAATGAATGAACATAGTTACAAACTGAGATGGCATTTGCTTAAGATCACATAGGTCGTAAGTGTTTGAACTTGAACTCACAGAGGCGAGTAAACCCCTGGCTTCCTTACTCGTGGGTGCATCATGCCATCATGCTCCCCCAGGCCCTGATCTGCTGCCATTTAGTTCTCCCATCCCACTTTCTTCTGCTCCCTACACTCTTCAAAGTTTCTCGAGCTTTATTTGCAAGGCTTCAAGGCAGCCTACACTAAGATGAGGCAAGTGAAAGGACCGAGAGGAAGAGACAACGCTCCAGTCTGATGCTGCTAACTCAGCTCCTTTGCCGCACATGCCCACCTTCCCTAGACAAGGAAAGAAGTGTTTGATTTATCCAGCATCTGGGAAAGTGATGCCAAGACCAGACTGCTGCCACCCAGCCATCTGTCCTGCTCAGTTCTGCATGAGCATGCAGGATGACTGGAGAAACTGACACTTAGCAATGCTGCAGCACACACACACACACACACACACACACAAACACACACACACACATATGCATGCACACATGCATGCATGTAATACAGACATACACACAGACACACAGACACAGACACTCACAGACATACACACATACACACAGACACTCACAGACATACACAAAAACACACAGAGAAACACATACAGACAGGCAGACACACACACACACACACACACACCCTTTATTATCTTTGAACAACCATCACAGTAAAGACAAGTGAGTCTCCCTGAAACTCAACCATTCTTCACTGATGCACAGGGATAGAGAACTTTGGGGTTTTCTTTTCCTTTCTTTTGTCTGGTGAAGCCTAGAAACCGTTGAGTGGCATAACTATTTCTGAAGCTAACACTGTTGAGGGGTGCAAGAAGCCTGGGGTGGAAAAAGATCATGAAGGCTTCAATAACTTAGGCACATGTCATACTCTTTATATAATCCCTGAGCAGAAGTCTTGCTGAGTATCATCTCTATCTCAGACTTCGGTGTTTGTGCTGAGGAGTCTGTGCAGTTCAGGACACAGCTCCCGAGTGTTGCCTTTTTAACTCATGTCTTACCTGTGGTGGTGGAAATGAGTTCTCATGTCTTCCCTGAGGGGGGGGACCCTAAATCAAAATAAATGTAAACTTTTCCAAATCTCAATTTAATGAAGTTTCCTTTCTCTGAATACCCGAGGTATAAGGACTCCTGTGTTGAGCTATGGTTTAACTTAGATTTGTTTTTATTCTTGCCAAAGTTTTATGTTCCATCTGCTAAAGCAATTGAATATTCCTCCATGCCTAGCATCGCATCTTCTCACAGCATAGGAATTCAAAATTTGTGGAATTTCTCTGTGGGCTCCAACTCCAATGTCAGAAGAGCTAAACCCTCCCCAAAGTGAACAAAGGGCAAGAATGGATTGGGGGGAGCATTTATTACACCTAAGTGACTGACTAGATGTGGCTTAGGGTTCAAAAAGTACCTGGAAATCTGTTTTCTGTTGCTGCTACCTACATGGTGGCCTGCTGTCCTGAAGGCTGATAACAGTGCAGTCATTAGCAGCCCCCAGATTAGCTTCAGTGTTTTGCCATCCCAATGATATTTCACATGGCCACCCCCGGCCATACACCCAACCATAAGCCAATTATTATGACCACAAAAACAGATGCTCTGATTGGCCAGTTATAAGTTATGTCTGGAATAAGGAAATTTATTAAATTTTATCTTAACCAAAGGATAGAGAGATGGTGGGACAGTCTCTTGAAGGAGAACTGGAGAAGCATTTCTTATCTAAAAGAAAAAATAATGCATATATATATGTATATATATATATATACATATATATATGCTGTTCCCATTCCTTGGTTTGGGTGTAAGCAGCTGCATTTAGCATAATTCAATTCTCATCAATGCCCAAGGAGGGGTCCTTTAATTTTTCCTACATTATTGACTAGGGTCCATTTTAATCTGCAAGCCCCACTCTCTTGTTCTCCATCCTCCAAGACCAAGCTTGGAGGAACCCCTGTGGGCAGCAGCTATAACACTGGCACCACGCTGCAGATACACATCAAAAGCTGAGTTTCTATACAGAGAAGTTACTCTTCCCAATCCGCTTACTTGTCAATGCTGTTACCAGGAGCAGCAGATGTGGCTGGTTTGTGGCAACTCAACACAAGCTAGAGTCATCAGAGAAGAAGGAGTCTCAGTTGAAGAAATGCCTCCATGGGATTCAGCTATAAGACGTTTTCTCATTTATTGATCAGTGGGGGAGGGCTCAGTCCACGGTGAGTGGTGCCATCCCTGGGATGGTGGTCCTGGGTTCTATAAAAAAAAAGCAGGCTGAACAAGTCAGAGCAAGTAGGCCAGTAAGCAGCTCCCCTCCGTGGCATCTGCACCAGCTCCTGCTTCCAGAATCCTGCCTTGCTTGAGTTCCTGCCCTGACTTCCTTCAATAATAAACAGCAATGTGGAAGGATAAACCAAATAATCCCTTTTCTCCCCAGCTTGCTTTTTAGTCATGGCGTTTTGCTGCAGCAATAGAAACCCTAACTAAGACATGACCTTTGGAGAACAGAAATCCGAAACCCATCTGACAGACAAAAACCCAGGGGACCTCCTGAGTCCGCGATGATGGAGCAATACAGCATCCCCAGACCCAGTCAAAGGAACACGAGTTTCAAAATTCTCTCCCTGGATTATAAAAATATCTTCTTCCCATTCAGATCAGTCCTATCCCATCACCTCAGCAACCTAATACTCCGCAACAAGATGCTGTGATCGTTCAGCCGACAGAGCTTCTACCAACGCAGCATTGTTCTTCACTCAGACCTCTGTGTTCTCAGGGCCTTGGTCCTTGCTCTCTCTGGATTTCTTGTTCTTTATTAAAGTCGTGGGAATTCAGAAGATATCCTTTACCTGCTGCCTCTGTCACAAACTATGACTCAGTGATGGGCTTATATAACACGGCTCTATTATCTTAGTGATGCGGAGGTCGGAAGTCCAAAATGTGTCTCTCTGAATTCAAGTCAAGGTTTCAGCGGGGCTGAATGCCCTTAGGAGCTTCTGGAGAAGAATTCATTTGTATAAGCTACTTTTTTTTTTCTGTCGTGACAAAATTCCTCACAAAAGACAACGTAAGAATGGATGGTTTGTTCTGGTTTCTGGTTCAAAGGTACCATGGTGGTAAGAAGGGTATGGCAGGCAGTAGAAGGCTAGGACGTCAGCTACATATCATTTAGTCAGACGCAGAACAAGATGAAGTCTTTTTTATCTCTTCCTTTCCCTTTAATTACCTCTAGGACGCTGTCCATAAATGGTGCTACCCACTATAAGGAAACACCCTTGTAGACACACCCAGAGGCGTGTCTTCTGAGGGACTTTAAATCCCATCTAGTTAACAATCAAGATTTACCATCATGAGTCAACCATTTGTCAATCTGACCCCCAGACAGATCACATTTAAACATATTCCACTCACGGTCCTCAGTAGCTCATGAGTATCTCCAAAGTGAAAAATGTATTTAATTCATATCTAAGATTCCTTAAAGTCTTAACAGTTCTAACACGGATGAAAAGTTCAAATTGCCTTTGAAGACTCAAGGCAAACTCTTCACTGAGAGACCCAGTAGAATCAAAATACAAGTTGCATACTTCCAGTGTATGGTGGCACAGAATAAACAAACCTATTCCAATCGGGGGAAAACAGAGAGCAGCAGGAAAAGACTGGACCGAAGTCAAAACTGAAACCCGGCAGGGCAAGTGCCAAATCCTGAATCTTTATGTTCAGCTCCTGGGGCTTTAGATGTCTCATCTAGGTTCCATAGGACTTGGCTAGCTTTACCTTTCCAATTTTGCTACATGCAGCATCTGTAGCTTCTCTCTTGGGTCAGCTTCCCTCAGTGCCTGCAGCTCTCCTCAGTAGATGTCCCATGAGCCTGTTGTCTTTAGCATCCTGGGGTAGCCATGGCAAACTGGGCTTTATCTTCACAGTCTTTCAGGACCTCCCTGTAAAGAATCTGGCCCCGCTACATATTTCCTGATCTAAAAGTTGTTTCAGAACAAATTTCTGATAGCCATTGGAAGCCCCTATAACCCCTCACTCTTGGATTTTGCATGTCTACAAAACCATGTGGACGATGCTGCCAAGTTCTGCTATCACCTTGAGATGTAGCCTGCCTCTCTTGTGTCGTAATTATAGTGACCTCTGGGGGCTCTGGCACCTGAAGCTGAAAAAATGCTTCCCTGGGTGGCTGTTTACAATCAGGGTACGTATCCAGCTGCATTCCCAGATCAGGTCCATACCTGGCAGTGAGTGTGCATCTTCACAAGTTGAAGCATTTAAAGGATGGGTTCTTGTCTTTAGGGCAGCTTTCCTATTGTCTCAATATGGAATAAGAGGTTTCTGTTTAGTGGTGCTAATATATTTAACAATTACGGCTGCTTTCTTCACAACAGCCTGGTCTAAAGCTAAAAACCTCTTACCCACTTTTTCTCCCCAAACTGCATATTCTGTTTCGCTGCAGTTCTGTTTGCCAGTCGTGAACAGTAACCATGCTATAGCCTATGTTCACATAACTGTAACATAGTCTGTTACTTTGGAATGTAGCCTCACTCAGATTTTCAGGACAGAATGCAGAACTTCCAGGCGGAAAGTAGCTAGAAATGTATTAATCTTTTGCAGGATGTAGCATGATGTTTTTAATGGAGTTCTTTTTTCCGACATAATATTTTAATTGACTATTGGAGGATTTCACATAATGCACCCTGCTCACATCCATGTCCCAGTCTTTCCAGCTCCACCTTCCCTCCCTTGTGATCTTCCCCAAAGAAAAGAAGAAGAAAAGGAAAAAAAATGAAACAAAAAGTACCAAGCCTTCTTTGTGTTGCCCATATACTCACAGAAGCATTGTCAAATTTCCAGCGGCCAACCCCTTAAAGAAAACTGAGTCCTTCCCCACCCCACCCCTGCTGGAGTCATCGTCTGTGAAGAGCTACACCTCGGATCCCTATCACAATTTTAAGGAGTTCTCTTCAATGGCTTGTTGTCTAGACTATTAGTCTTTTGGGGGCTTGGTGGTGTTGTCGCAGAAGCCTTCCATGTCTCTAATCATAAACTTTGAGTCTGAAGACATGGCTACCACTGCAGAGGAGTGTCATTGCACTTAGCAGTCAGTGGCAGCATGGATCATCATGTACTTTACCTGGTTTCTGGCAGCCGGACCAACCATGGACATTAACACGGCCTCTGGCAGCAACATAGGCCACAGACACAAACCTGGCTTCAGGAGGCAGTACAGACCACAGACATCTACACGGCCTTGGGTGGTGACACAGACTATGGGCATCAGCATGGTCCCCTGCAGGAGAGTAGACCACAGACATCAGCCTGACCTCTGGTGCTAGCACAGGCCGTGGACATTGGCATTGCCTCCTGCAGCAGTGAGGATCATGGACATCTATATGGAGCTCAGACGTCAACAAAGCCTGGGGCAGCAGCATGGACCCCAGTAAAACCCCCAGCTGTAGCATGGATCCCAGATACCAACATGGCCTCCAGGGACAGCATGGACCCTGGATGTTGTCTTTGGAGGAGTCTCCAAAATGAACTGTTCTTCATCTCAGACATCCTGCTGCTGCTCAGAGCCTGGGTGACCATGCAGCTGGGCAGTGTATTTGGGGGCAGAGCTTCAGGCTGCTGCACACCATCCTGCTAGCCCTCCTCAGCTCTCCCGGCCCGCCACTGCAGTCTCTCCCCACACCTGTCAATACTGTTTCATCTCTACTTCTGCCTGCTCCCACCACCACCCTTCCCACCTCTCCGTCACATATTTGACGTGGCATTACAACCTGCAATGTGTCACATAGTACATATTTTTTTTTTTTGCCACAATAGCTTTACATGTAGATACTTATTGCAACAAGTCACTGGTTTGGTTCCAGGTTTCTGGCTTCTGAAGTACTCTATATACTACACCATCACTGAGACTCCTCCAGAAGTCTTGCTGTTGCCCAGATGCAGGGTGATCTGAGGACAGGACCCATGTGAACTCCTGGCCACTGGTGCTGGCCATCCCAAGGCTCACCCAGCATGACTACGGTGCTTGCAGCCTGTGGGCAGTGATGAGGCCCCATGCTCCCCATTTCCTCCCAGCCATGCGAGAATCATGGGCTGTAGCGGGCAGCACCATGCTGCTGGCCAGCCTGCAAGTGGAAGACCGGCCCTATTCAGTAGACACATTTCCGAGGAAGCAGCTCTCTCCTACTTCCAGCAAGGCGAGCAACAATAGTTGCACCATGCTGAGGTCTTACGTTCAGTAATACCGCGTTCTTTGCTGCTGCTGTGCTCTCTGATATTGCTCCCAAATCCTTCTCCATGGTGTTTCTAGTTTCGCCATTCTCTGCCAAGAATGTACAGGCACACTGGCGTGGTTCTGCTCTGCCATCTTTCTTTCCAATTTCATGAAGCCGCTTTTTAAAAGCATCTCCCCATCAGACCTTCCTATTTTTTCATAGTTTCAGAGATACTGCGTGTTCTGCAGACTCCTTCCTGCAGCAGGGCAGTGCTTGGGCTCGAGTTTGAGTTCAGTCACTGTGGCTCCTCCAGGGCACCTTCAGGGCTGATGGCAAGAGTGGGAGGGGGCGCCGGCTTGGCAGTGGCATCTCTCACCTGAGCACAGAGCCCAACATGGCCACTGCAGATCGTCAGCTGCAGCCTGGTGCAGGATATATGGAGCTGGGATGTCCGGGAGAGATTCTACTAGGTCTCCACCTCTTCTGACTGCAGGAGCCATGCGCACTGGGGCTGTTTTGACTCTGCCTCTCCTCTTTAATGGAGTTCTTATTCCCTTTTGAAACCTCATGATTAGCATTTTCCCTCAGCATTCTGATCTGAGGTCTGTTGGCAGGGTGATGGTGGTGCACGCCTTTAATCCCAGCCCTCAGAGGCAGAGGAAGGTGTATCTCTGTGAGTTCGAGGACAGCCTGGTCTACAGAGTGAGTTCCAGGACAGCCAGGACTGTTACCTATAGAAATCCTGTCTCGAAAAACAAGCAAGCAAACAAACAAACAAAAAAGCTGCTCATCTCTCCTTACAGAAGCCTACGGTTTCTGTAGCCTGCTCCTCCAACCTTCCCACGAAACAGTTCCAAAGTCCTACAACCACACCGCCTGAGTTATGTTAACAGTCTACCCCTTGGTACTAACTTTCTATTAGTTGCTTTTCTCACTGCTGTGATGAAATGCTTGGCAAAAGGCCACTTGAGGAAGGAAGGGTTTGTTTCAGCACATAATGCGAAGGTGTGGAATTGGAAAGCATGGGCAGCTGCATCCACCGGCAGAAAGAAGGAGGAGGAAACTGAGGCCATTGCTTTGCTGGCTTCCTCCTGTCCCCATTTTCATTTGTTCTAGGATTTGTTTTGATCCACGTGGTGATATTGACAGCTTTGAGGGAAGGCTTCCTCCTCAGTTAAACCTCTCTGGTGTTAACCTTTACAGACACATCCAGAGAGGTATGTCTCCTACGTGATTCCCAGTCCTGCTAAGATGTCAATCAAGATGAACCACACATTTTTTTTTAAATTTAATTTGCTTTGCTTGTTACGGCTTTCAGATGTCACCTGTAGTTTATGACCCCTTTCCTCCATCGTCAAAAATCAGCATAGAATCTTGAAACTCTGGGTCTCAGGGTCTGTCTTCCTTTCCACATGTAAAGGGTATTGATGAAAACAAGGAACAGCATGGATAACCCAGAATGACCCCTCAGGTTCAAGTCAACTAGTCAGCATCATTAGTCCTATTGACAAGTCTAGTCCCCTAGTTCTCCCATGATAGCCACCACATGTAACACTAGCATCTTACAAAAGATTTATATAAGATTCTAAGATTCTAGATACCATAAGCACTGAAAAAAATTGAAAGGAATGTGGATGTTCTCCAAAACCTATACTGACACCAATAAAGCAGAAGTGTAGAATTATATCAACAAAAAAAAAGCATAAAGTTGAGGTAAAGTAAAAGGATGTTAGGGAGAAAAATAAATATAATGTTCCCTGGGGCTGATGTGACAAGCAAAGGGCTTAAAGGGATTTGTGTGCCCAGCCAGCCCTTAGGAAGAGAGATTTAGAGAAGCTGTAACCTGAATCTTCCCTCCTCTATGTGGGGCCTCCATTAGTGCTCCTATTCTACCGGGACATTAAGATTCTCCTCTTCCCATCCCCTCAGCACTCTCTGAGACACAGATCATTGAAGACTCTCAAATCTATCAGGATTTAAGCAGTTGTGTCAGATTCATTATGGCAGACCCTGAAATATTTGGAGGGGATGTTGGGGACTTTGGGGAAATTAATTTTGAAACTGTAGCCCTGAATGTAGAGAGCTGACATGTCATTACAAACGAAGCAGTAGGTGTTCCTGGAAGGGCCAGACTAATGGCTGATGGAGAGAAAGTAGGTGCTGGAGGAAAGCCCCACCATTATATTACCTCAGAGAGACAACAAGGTGTCAAGGTTGGCATTATTCTCACAGGTAACAGTGTAGCTCCCTTCCACACCATAACCTATGAGCCTAATGCTCGCACATTCTATTTCTTGCCTATCTTCTCTGCTGCTCAGTCTTGCATTTTCTGCACCGTGTCGTATTATTTTCAGTTAACCCTGTGGCTTCTGTTAGTTTCAAATACCTTTGAAGGTAATCATCATGTCTTACTTCATGGGTGGAAGAATTTTTCCATGATTGCATTTCTCTAGGGTTTTACCACCATGGTTTATGAGTCAGAGCCCATTCTCACCATAAAGCTAGAAATGTTAAATTTTCTCCTTGTCAGCCTCCCTTGCAGCTACAGCGAACATTAATGAACTAGGTTCTCCATGTCAGCCTCCCTTGCAGCTACAGTGAGCATTAATGAGCTAGGTTAGTTGATCAAGGTTTGAACTGGAAACAATGACCCAAAAAAATTAGGGCCTGTGTTTGTGAAAGAGGTAGCAGAGGATCTTCCACATTCTCAGGAGCAACACTCAGAATCAGCCTCAGCAATGTCGGCCATGCAGCTACCATAAACAGTGCCAGCTGCCAAGTGGGAATGTCTTCACTGGTCCTGTGGTGATATTTCATGAAGTTCTCCTGACTCACAGACTTGTTGATTAGAGTGTCTCCCAGAGATCAGTGAGCTGAGTCACCT
This sequence comes from Microtus oregoni, assembly GCF_018167655.1. Taxonomy (NCBI): domain Eukaryota; kingdom Metazoa; phylum Chordata; class Mammalia; order Rodentia; family Cricetidae; genus Microtus; species Microtus oregoni. The sequence goes on from NW_024543086.1 coordinate 14,337,351, forward strand.
TACCTAATCAATCCCCTTTCTGCGGAGATGAGTCAGCATTTGCCTTTGTTGCTTCAAGTGAAGACCCTGACTGAGCCAGACAGTCTCAGTTTTCTTTTGGAGTTAAGTGAATTCATCTCACTTTGAAACTTTTAAGACTTGTCACTTATTCTACCTGGGACAGCATTTTCCCTTCCTTTTTCTCTTCTGCAACATCTACCCAACCAACCAAATGTCAAGCTTGACCCCTCTTCCCATGAGAACTCTCCCAGATTACCCCAAATCTATTGGCACCTCACAGGAATACCTGGCCCATGATTCTGTGTCCTGATTGAAGACAGAAACTACATTTATGTCGTGTCTCGTCTATTAATTTTGATAAGTGAATGAGTGGATGGGTGGGTGGATGTGTGGGTGGATAGAGAGGCATGGATGGATTGAGCTATTTCAGAACAAAACAGTTTCCAGGGAAATCTCTACTATTAACACCTGACGATAATAGGGCATCTTACAAGTTTGTTCTCAGGAAGATCATTGAGGTCCAGAATCCACAGCACTGTGCCAACTTATTTTAATCTATTTCCATCTCTTGTGCATCTCCCAAATGCCAGGTCCTACATCATCTTAGACCCACACTTCAGACCTTCAGGGAAAAGAACTTCCTTGGCTGTTCTCCCCTATTGCTGCCCAGTCGCTGAAACCCCTGGGCATTTAGAGGAACACCTGTCTGCTTCTTGGGAGAAGAGTGGGCCACCTGCAAGCCCCTTGAATGGGCAGGTTGCCATGGCAACTCCTTAAGAGAAAGACCACCATGGGGAATAATTCTCAAGGCAACACCCATTCCTTTGGTAGTTTTTCAAGAAACAGCAAGATGTAAAGCTGCAAGGGAAAGGCCTCTGGACACAGATCATAGCGTGTGAGCGACTCTGCAGCCAACGGAAGGACTGGGCCCGTTCTCTCCCCAAAGTGGGGAAATAGAGCTGAGTCATGTAGTGATTCATAATATCAACGTGCCCGGTTTTGATACAAGCTGTCCTTTGCCCAGCATCTATTATCCATGATGTACCTTCACAGACATTTGACATGAACTTCCTAGGGCTCAGGATGTAATTCAGTTTGTAGAGTGCCCTGTACTTGATCTCAAGCTTCGTGTCACAGGCCTGTAATTATAGTACTAGAAGAGTGGAGGCAGGAGGATCGAAAGTCCGCGTTCACCATGCTCAGCTACGGCTATGCGGTGAGTCCTGGCTGAAAAAACACAAACAAAGCGGTGGCTAGAGAGCTGGTTCAGGGTTTAAGAGCACTTGCTGCTCTTACAGAGAACCTGAGCTTGGTTCCCAGCATCTACATGACAACTTACAACCACCTGTCACTCCAGTTCCTATGGATCTGATGCCCTATCCTGGCCTCCTCTGACACTGCACACATGTGATAACAGACACACATGCAGAAAAAGTACCAACACACGTAACAATTAAAGTAGGTTTTTAAAATAAATAAATAAGCTTTTAAAACATGCACACACACACACACACACACACACACACACACACACACCTTTTTATGAAATGAACATTGTTGTTTCCATCCTACAGATGGGAATGCTGAAGTCCATAGCATTTTAGTGACGTAGTATAATGATATTTCATTTGTATTTTTGATAAGTACAGCTTGCCTGGAGTTCAAAGAGTAAAACAGCCACACTGATCAGCATTACAGACCAGGCAGTGATGAGACACATCTTTAATCCCAGTACCTACACTAGTTTGCCATAGAAACCGGTTGGTAGTGGTGCACACCTTTAATCCCAGCCCAAGAGAGGAATATAAGATGGGAGGAGACAGCTCTCACTCACAGTCTCATTCTGAGATACCCGGAGGCTGGATCACCATTACAGGCTAAGGTAGAGGTAAGAGCCAGTGGCTGACTGTTTTGCTCTACTGACCTTCAGATTGAACCCCAATTTCTGTCTCCGGGTTTTTATTAATCGTGCTGCAACCTAGCAAGCCACTTGTCCACCTTGTGGACTGTGCACGGGTCCATGATTAGGTCAAGACAGCGATTTCTCTCTGTGCCACTAACATAATAGTTGACAGTCATGGCACTCTATCAGAAGGCTTCCATAGAGGTGAGACTGCAGCCTCTCTCTGACTTGGCTCCAAGGTGTTTCTATTGCCATCTATTTAAAAGGGAGATAGATGGTTGGTTGATCAGCTCATCCATTTACAGCGATTATGAACATCTCCTGCAAATCCTGCACTTTGGACCCAAATTTGGCACACCTGCAAAGTTACAAAACAGTTCTGCTGATCCCTTTGGCTTTAGTGTAGTTTGTTGTCAGCAAAGGGTCCATGGAGGCTCAAATCCTCAGTGTGACAGGGTTGAGAGGGGGTCCGCAGGGCTGGGTCTATGAATCCTGGTGTGGAGCCTTCGTGGATGAGTGAATGCCTTTCTCACCGGATCCAGCTGCCTAACTCAAGCGTTTCACCTGGGCTCCTTTTCTCTTCCATGTATTCCACCACGCGTTGAGCAGCTGTGACCCACACCAGTTGCAACCATTTGACCCTGGACTTCCTAGTCCCCAGGACTGTGAACCAAACAAATCCTGTTCTTGTTGTTTGCTTATTTATTTGCAAACCATCCATATTCAGGTATTCTGTGACTGCGGCGGAAAACAAACGAAGTCACCAAACTTCCAGTTCTTTCCCAACTCCAAAATTGCCCTTCCTCTTCCCCAAAACTCTTAGGCCTGCCTGCACCACCCCAGGCTGTGTACCTCCCTGAGCACAACCGAGACCAAGACGGACCACACGTGCTTAGAGCAGAACCAGGCATTTGAGGCTCCCAGGAATGCCTAGAGAGAAACAACAGGTCCCTTCTCCAGTTCTCACAGTGGTTAGTTGAACCATAGGGGGAAAACTGTTCAGCCCCTTTGCACTCAGTTTCCCCATCCGTAACTTGGAAGCTAAAACCACCGATTCCACTGTAATATAGTAATCCACTAAGAGGTTGGGGCTGGGTGCCTGTCAAGTGCCAAGTGGGCACAGCCAATGCTAGAAGGAGCAGTGTGCCAGCGGCTCTGGAATGAGGCAGCTCTCTCTACTTCCATGTGCGTTCTTCTGCAGATCCCAGAGCTAGAAGCAGTGAGTCCTAGGGTCTTTGATCCCAGCTCAAAAGTGTTCAGTTAGGTTGCCAGTGTTAGTCTTCCTTTCTCCTAGTCACCCTGTAAGCACATCTTCTCATAACGATAGTAACATATTTGCTGGACCATGACTCTCTACCCCACCCCTTAGCTATTTTCTGCCCTCACTCCTGCTTCTACCAAGCCACTTGCAGCTTTCTCTACAGTGAGGGAAGCGCTTGCCCCTGCTTTTCCTTGGGCCACTCTGAGTTGGTGTTCTGGCTGTGTGAGGCTTAGCTCTTGTAGGAATTCTCCCTTGGTTGTGCTGAGTCCCATCTAATTGAGGCTGAGAACATCTTGTGACTCTTTACTTAAACATCCACCATCATGGCCATAGTTGTCTCCCCTGAAGGCCAGGGGATGTGGAAAATAGGACCACAGAGACTTCATCTGTGACTATTGTCCCATCACCTGGCAATTGGCAAAGAGTAGGTGCCCAGTCATTTTGAGAAGAGAGTAATATTACTGAGAACATGGTTAGGAAGATGCTTTTATGACCTCGAAAATGTTCGTTTTTAAGAAAGAGCCTCATGGCCCTACAGCTAGAAGACAGCTCGGTCCCTGTAGTTGCATTTCAGCTGTATTTTAATAAATAAAGACTGCTTGAAGATCTGAGAGTAAAACAGTTCCACTGGTCAGCCTTACAGACCAGATTATGGTAACACACACCTTTAATCCCAGTAGCCACACTAGTAGCCATAGAAACTGGGTGGTGCACGCCTTTAATCCCAGCTCTAGAGAGGAACCTAAGAGGGAGGAAGACAGCTCTCAGACACAGTCTCCTTCTGAGATTCCAGGAGGCAGGATCGCCATTTCAGACTGAGGTCGAGGTAAGAGCCAGTGGCTAGTTGTTTTTACTTTTCGGATCTTCAGGTTGAACCCCAATTTCTGACCCTGAGGTTTTTTAATCGTGCTTCAGGTCCCCACAGCTGGACCCTGTGCTCTTCTGTTGAACACAAATGTTTCACAGAATGTAACATCGGACAAGGCCAAGACAGTGAAAGAAACAAGAGCAGTGTAAAGTCGCATTTGAGAACAGGGGGATTGTCTCATCCTGTGCCTGTGCTTGCTTCTGGCTGTGTCCATGATGGAGACCTGAATGGAGAAGGGCAACTCTTCAGTCTTGAGTGTCTGTGACTATGTTTTATCTAAAGGGACCATCAGCTAAAATACCACAAAAAAGGGAATGTTCTAGTTTGGTGGCGACATGTTTTCCAAGGTGAACAAAGAGAATGCTATCTATCCCAGCAACTTCCCTGTCCAGATTTTGAGCAGTAGTCATGAATATGAATCAGCAATGGTACTCACAGCCATCCTTCCAGCCCAGCAGACACCACTATGGTGCAAGAGGCCACCATCCTCCACTTGGTTTCCCATGGAAAGACTCTTGGGGCCCCTGGCTGATGGCACTTGGGGCCGAGAACTGCACAGATTTGGAGTCTGAATGTGGGCCGGAGACTGTGGGGACTGGCTCTCCTCTGACAGTAGTTGGCTAATGGACCAAATCATTCTGACAGAACGCCAACAGATGTTAGCTGTGAAGAGTGATAAATTTTTCCCCCTCTCAGAGAATCTTTACTGACAAGATTAAAGTCCAGGGAAGGCCTCTCAGTCACCAGAAGTTGCTGGCGTGTGGCAGCAGACACGAGGCAGGAATTCCAGGTGATAAAGGGGGCAATAAGAATCTCTAATCTCCTATCATTAGTTTCTTCTTGGGGTGAAGACCAGACCATCAGAGATGCTGTTCGAGGCCACTGACAGCTCTGAGGAGGCTCTTTAGGCCAGGTCTGATCAATGATGGCTCCTGTTGCCCCCTCCGCCCAGGCTGAGCTGACACTCAAGGCTCTAACACTGTCACTCTCCCCCTTCAGTTCTCAGGACACCAAGACTCCTTTATGACTTGTTTTTTGATCAAATTTGTCCTCGTCCCGCTTCTTCTTGCCCCTTCCCTGGCTCTCTGATGATAGCCTACGAGCGAGTGACCTGCTACTCTGTCAGCCCTTTATCTGCGTTCTTTCTTGATGGCATTGCAAATATAATTGAATTTTCTGAAAGCCGTGCATTCCAATGAGGTGACAATCGAGGAAACGGCATGATTAAGGAACATCTCTGCCACCCAGAATTCATCACCGCGTCGCTCACAGATGGAGTCGCTGAACTATGATTATATTTTAGGAAATGAAAGGCGACAGATCTAAAACGGCCATAAAACAAATTAGGAGCTTTCTTGAGGGGCAGGATTATTAATGATTAAGTATATTTGGCATCAAAAATGTGTGAGTACTTTGGTGGCTTAAATTACACATTCATGCAGTCAACGTTTTTGCTGGTCTGAAAATTCTTTATTATTTTGGTCTTCCAATCACACTCCCCTTCTTCCTCTGAGGTGATGATTTCAAAGAGCATTGGGAATGATCTTTTCCGACAGAGCTTTTTCTTTCAAAAGACATTTACACTCAGCTGCCATTAAAAGGGTATCACCCAGTTGCTTAGTTCTCAATTTCGTCTTAAAACAAAGTACTGTATTAGGGGAAGTGGCCTCTATTTCCATGTAATGGTCTTTGTCACTTCTTTCTACATATCGTTTAGTGCTGTGAGATGAAGGAAGACAACGTGCAGTTCTCTGAAACCTCCACACCATATGGGGGACAGATCTGCTTCCAAGTACTGGTTGGGAAGGCAATTGCCTCCTGGGCCTATTTGCTTTTGAAAGGACCTTAAGGTAGCCTTTGGTACATTTCTCTTGAAGACCATAAGACCACTCTAGTCCAACAAGTAGACAGATTGTGGATTAGCTGTCTGTGACCTCTGCCATATAACATCCATATCTCCATATGATCCTCTCCAGCTGAAGGTAGCTGAGATCCATGGCTTGCTTTTGACTGACAGAACATGACTGAAGTGATAGCATGTCACTTCCATGGTCACTTTGGAATGACCCCTATGCTAGTTGATGCGTGCTAGAGAGTCTCTCTCTTTCAGTTGATGAAGTATGCAAGCCGTGGTGAGAAGCTGTGGGCAGCTGCCCAGCACTGACGGTGCCTTCCAGCAAACCCTCCAGCAAACGGTCAGTAAGAAACTGAAGACCTCAGTTGCACATCAAAGATAATGAGCTCTGCCAACATCCGGGGAAGCTTAGCAACTCAGCACCCCGAAATAGAGTCTATCAAATAGAATATAGACAGACCAGTTAGTACTTGATTATGAGCTTGAGACTTAAGAAAACATATCTAAACTGTACCCAAACTCCCGGCACACAGAAAGTATGAAATTACTTAGATTCTGCCAGGCATGGAGGCAGTGCGTCCCTTCGATCTTGGCACTCGAGAGGTGGAAACAGGCAGATCTCTGTGAGTTTGTGGCCATCCTGGCCTACACAGTAAATCCAAGGCCAACAAGGGCTATACAATGATACCCTGTCTTGCTCGGGAATAGTTGACCAAAATCGAACTCCGTAATTTTTAGTGGATTTTTCTTTTGTTTGTTGTTGTCTTTGTTTTAAGAGAAAGAGCATGAGTTTGGAAATGTGATCTGTGAGGAACTGGGTGATGGAAGAATATAATAAAGATATTTATGATAGCATAGGAAGGTTGGCTGGCCCTAGAATTCAGTCAAATCCTGGGGAAGCTGTCCCTTCTTCCTTAGAAGAAGAATTTATGTGTTTTGAAAAGGGAAGAGTATATGTTTCTTACCATACTCATTTGTCTGTCTGTTTATCTGTCTGTCTGTCTGCTTGTTTTTAATCATGGTTGACTCAGGGAACTGAATTAACTCAGAGAAAAGGAGAGAAAGAAACAAATTTTCATACATATACACAAGACTTTTCCAAGTTACATTAAATGTGTCAGTCTGGTTTTGCTGTTGATAACATGATATCCTGGACTAATTACAAAGTTTACTTGGGTCACCGTTCTGGTCCAAGCTCAAGGGCCCACACCTGCAGATGGGTTCACTGTGAGCAGAGTGTTGAGGCAGTACAAGGTGTTATGATGCGGGAGGCAAAGAACATTCCTGCGCCCTCTGGTCTCTCTACTACAGCCCCTGGGGTCTAATCTCAGTCTCCAGTACTGTGACCTTTTTTGATTCCCATCACTTCTTAAAAGTCTGACCTCCAGATACATAACCTGATTAAGTTTCTCTCCCTGACGCTGAGCATTAAGCCCCAGTATGAGTTCTGGAGAGAACAAATTGTACCCGCAAGACAGGGATGAGTCATTTCAGAAGCTGTGGACAAGCCTAAGGAAAGAATAAAGCTTGTGCCCCAACCCGAGCAGATTCCAAGTGGCTTTGAGCAGAGATTACTGAATTTTATCAGAAAGCTTTACCTGTGAGTCAGGAGACATCTGGGGACACATATGAACTGTTTACCGGGAGCTGCCTTACATAAATTAAGAAGCAAAGACTCAGGTCAGAAGTTTAGAAAACTTCCCGGTGCCTGTTAGGGAAAGATAGTACATTTTACCTGATAAAAGTCATGAAATCTTGTCTGCGGATTTCTTTTTTAAAAAAACATGGTGAGCTGCCGGAAGCATTTCAGAATTGTGAATGCTTCCGTAGGTTTAGAAATCTTTAAGCTACACGATCCTGGAATCTCTACAACATAATTTTCAGGAAGCATTAGGAATTGATTGTTTTTATAGATCTTCTCATCTTCACCTTCCACTGATGTCTCTGTTACCTTTCTCCTCTCTCTACACTTCAGTAATAGACATGACGGTGCCAGTGTTGACAGAATAAACGATCAAATGAAACCGCACCAACAGACAAAAGAGGAGAAAAAGCTGTCAAAATACCAGAAAGTGTTGACTGTTGAAAATACATATAACCTTTCAGTAATATGACTCCTATAATATATAAACAAAAACTGAAAATAATGAAGAGATAATGGAAGGTTCAATAATGTTTTGAAACTTTAGTGCCCTACTTTCAAAAATTGGCATAACAGCAAGCAAGAAATAGGTTATTGAGACAACACTAAAAATATCTAGGCTGAACATTGATCTGTAGAATAGTACGCTCAACATTGGAAGCATGCATGTCCTTAAGCACACCTCAAACACTTTATACATTATATCTAAACCGACCAAGAATGAAAATCTAAAGGTCAAGAGCAAGTGAACGGAGATGATTTCTGTCCTTGTGGGAAAGTAGATGCCATGAGCGACTGTGTGACAAGAACTAAACAGGAGATGAGCTAGAAATATTCTTGGACTTATGAAGATGCACAAAAATCTAAGCAGGCATTTAAAAGTCTTAATAATTTTGAGTCGTTCTAAAGGAAAACTTCAAATACAGCTGGCTTCACTATAGACTTCTCCCAAACAGTTGAGAAAAAAATTAGCTCTTATTCTTCACAGACTCTTTTTATTCCTTTTTAAAAATGGAAAAGTGAATGTTTTCTAACTCTTACGAGGTCAGTAATGCCCTAATATCAAAGGCATAAAAAAAGCAATTATGAAAAAAAAATCCCACTACAACTAGTATTGCTTATGAGCATCAAGGACCTAAAAAACCTTAACAAAATACCATCAAACTTTATCCAATAATCCTTTAGAAAGTGTAACACCATGACATAATAAATTTTATACCAAAAATGCAAAGTTAAACATAAAAATTAGTTACAACAGCATTTAAGCGAAGTGGGGGATGGAGGAAATAGAAGAAACCTTCCAGGTTTGTCATCTCAATAGCTACAGAAAACCATTGATTAGGTCAAATTCAACCTCCCTCTTTGATGACAACAAACACCACCAGCAGAGACAGGAGGACCCCAGAGGCTCACTGTTCAGCTTGCCCAACCTAAGTGGTCATTACCAAGATGAGGAACACTGTCTCAAACACACAGGTGGTAGGACATCAAAGGAACAACAAACTGGACACACGCACATCTGCACCATGTGTATATACACGTGCAATTGTGCACATGCACACACACACACACACGTACACACACAAGTGAATTACTTGAGACAACTTGCATAGGCTAACAATTCTGGTGATTTGAAGTTATATGTCTGGTAAGAGTGAAAATGAGAGGAACAAGTGTCCAGATGAGTGGTCACATCCTGAGCCAGGAAGCAGAGGAAGGAGACTGGGTCCTGTAATAAGCTTTGAGGACATGCCCTCTTCCCTAGTGAGCTTATGACCATTTCCAGGGTCTACAGCACATAGCCCTTTCCAATATCACCCCAAGAAATGAGTCTTCAGTTTTTAGGCACTGGGGTACTTTCCTTAGGACTCACATAGAGACAAGTCTGAAGATTTCATTATCATAATTATCAGAACCAAGAAAGCTCATTAAGTTATATGATATAAAATTAATATATAATCAGTTGTTATCCCTATATTTTAGTAACAGATAGCCAAAGGTAAAATTGCAAAAGTAATTTCAGACAGAATAGTATAAAAAGAATAAAATCCTTTTAGATAATCTTTTTTGCTCATTTGTTTGATTGTGGTCCCATTAAGACAGGATCTGATGTCGTAGTTCAAGCTGCCTTCAACTCACTGTGTAACCAAGGGTGACTTCTTTCCTCCACTTCCTGTGTGCAGGGGATTGAGCCCGGGGTTTTACGCATGCTAGGCAAGCATCCTACTCAATAAGCCCCCAGCCCTAATGAATAATCTTGACAGAAATACAGATTGTAGACTCTAAAACTGAGGGTTGAGGGAGGCATTAGGCTCTGAATTTAATCCTTAATACAAAACAAAAAGAAAAAAAGGCAAGGGTGAAGGAAAAAAAGTGTGGAAGGAAGGAGAAATGGGAGGGAGGAAGGAAAAAAAGAAGGAAGGAAGGTTAAAAAGAAGGGAGGGAGGGAGGAAGAAAGAATGGGGAGAGAGAGGAGGAGGAGAAAGAAGGAAGTTTCTTCCAGAGACTGGGGCGAGGCAAGCAGAATATGGTGTACCTTCCTGGGGAGATGTAAACAAATGTCTACTAAACCCTGATAGGACACCAAGGACAGACAAAGAGAGAAATCTATCCAAGTTAAATGTGGTGAGCCAATCCGTTTATTTGGGGTCCCTTGGAGCACAGATGGAGGTTCCTTCTGGGCGCACAGGTGAGGGATTGCTCCCAGGAGCATGGATGACTCACAGGTGGCTGCAGCACTGTGAAGTCCAGTGAGCATGGGTGATGACCTCCCAAGAGACATATTCCTGGGGTCCCCTTGAGTTCACTTTCCTCCTTCTATGTGTTCTAGCCCCTCCTGAGATCATGTGCAGTGAGTGGCCTGGGTACAGGGGAGGGAGAGGAGGTGGCTGAAATCTTAGGCAAAGACCTCCTGTGGTTACATTCAGTGCCTCTGATTTCAACACGATAATGTCAGCGGGCAAAGGTCCACAACATGGGGCGGCCACAAATTCAAGGCCAAACTGGGTAACATAGCAAGGGCTCAGAAAAGGAAACAAAATTGCATTGTTATTATGGCGATACCTAACATAACAACTGATTTATAAGTTCAATACTATCCCTACTAAAACCCCATGGCCTGTGTCTTTTTTCTTCTGTAACAGAAAGGGAAAAGCCATTGTTGGGATGCATGTATGTTACAAGAGACCCTGCTACAGTCTGAGTAGGGTCTGCTGACCTGTGTTATATTAAAGGTCTAATCTAAAATGTTGTAATGTTGAGCAGTGTTGGGCCCCTTCGGAGGTAATTAGGTCACGGGGCAGCAAAGTCCTGAAGAGATTCATGCTGTTCCGTGAGAGCCCATCAAGTGCACCTGGGTCCTGCCCTCGCTCTCACCCTCACAGGCTCTTCGAGCTCTTCTTTTTAGCAAGAAGCTTTCAGCACACACAAAGCAGATGCAGCCATCACGCCCTTAGATATTCAAAACTGAGAGCCACACAATCCTTTACCTTCATGTATTGTGCAGTCGTGTTGTCTATGGTAGCAACTAAGAGGAGATGAGGAATGACTGCAAAGAGTCACAATAATCTTGACAAAAAGCAAAACTGCACCATCTCTGTCTCAGGTGTACTGACGTCAAACCGAGTATGCAGTGTTCATCATTCTAAACTCTGCTGATGCTGCAATCAGGTGGGATAGCTACCCTGGTATTTCAAACATAGAATCCAGGCTGGAAGTCTGGGTGAGTTATTTAAGGCCAGAGACCCCAGGAAGCCCAAATAGGGGTGCATATTCACCATTGCATGCTCTGACCCTCAGCCTGGAGTACTTCTAAACTTTGTCAACACAGGACCTATGGATAGGAAGTCAAAAAAAAAAAAAAAGCCAGGGACTGTGGAAACCTAACCTCAGAGGGGCAATAATAGAGTCTTCATCCACCCTCATCTCCTGCACAGATCCCATGGCAGGGCATATCAAACCTTTGTCATGTGTCTGGAAGTGCCTACTCCATTGTCCTTTTCTGTTTAACTGGTATATATATGACTGTCTAGATATATGTATAGGGGAAAGCTCCAGAGCTCCGTATTTGAGTGCCTTCCACCAACCAGTGTAGTATTAGTGCCTGGACACATGTTCCATCATGATAATCTGCTCTGTAGCCTTTGAAAGTGGCTTGTGTGACATGTGAGCACTGGGAGGTGCTGGGAACTGAGACATAAAGCAGCCAGCAGAACCATCTGAGCCAACATGCTAACGCCTGTCAGGGTGCTCGTGGGAGGGGGACAAAGGATGAATTTTTTTCTGCACAACAAGCCCTTGGGAGCTATCTAACAGAACACACCTTAGTTCTTATTACTATGTGGATGTAACTGCACATTCCTCTGGAAAATATTTGAAAAATAGCTGCCTCTGGTTTAAGGCTATAAACCACCTCCAGCTATTCATCTTCCCCTCCTCCTTACCCCATTTTTCCTTACATACCAGTTATATAGAGAGGATGGTTATTCCTTCACCATTTGCTCCTCAGAGAAATTTCTTCATCTAGGAACCCAAGTGCCTGGGATGGGTCTCCTCATCATGTGCCATTTAATTCATTGGACACCTACCATAGACCAAGTACTGTGGGATGTGTAGAAGCTGAAGAGATAAGAAATGCATGCTTTCTGACTTCAAGGGGATTACAATTCACTGAGGGAAACAAGCTTTGCACAGACACAAGTATGGTATGGGAGAATGGTCTGTATTTTGTCAATTGTATGTCAAATAAACACTGGTTGGCCAGTAAACAGGGAGGAAGTATAGGCAGGACAACAAAACACAAAGTAGAGGCGGGTCAATGAGAACAGGAGAATTCTGGGAAGGAGGAAGTCCATTCCTCTCCAGTCCTGTCCCAATCACAGATGAAGGAAGATGTGATTACCCCGCTGAAAAAGGTACCGAGCCATGTTGCTAACATAGATGAGAATAATGGGCTAATGTAATTATGTATAATGTAATGTATAAGAGTTAATAAGAAACCTGTGCTAATGGGACAATCAGTTTATAGCTAATGTAGACCTCTGTGTGATTTTCTTTGGGACCTAACGACTGTGGTAACTGGGCAGGATAGAAACCCAGTCAACTCAAGTGTGTGTGTGCACGCACACACACATACACACACACAGAGTCAGCAGTGGAGGCGATGCTCTCAATCTCATCAGCCCAGCAAAGCAGAAAGGTGTTCTGAACTTGGATCTGGAAAAAAAAAACGTAAGAATTTGCTACTTATCCAGGTATGAGAGGCTCAAGAGAACATTCTACACTCTAGAAATAGAGCATAGGCAAGGTTCCAGGAGTGACCCTTCCTTGGGACTGAAAGACCAAGGCCTCTAGGCTATGAGGTGTAGGAAGAAGAAAGAGGATGAGCAAAAAAGGTTGTTATAAACTCTAATTTTTTTAAAATGCCACACACACCATGAAGGTGTCCTAGAAATTGATAGACTTCCTATCTTAGAAGCTGTTGTTTGGAGAATAAGTGAGGATATAATGGGGATGCAGAACAGAGTGAGAAGGAGACGTCAATGTGCTGAATAGAAATGACTGTGAGTTTCCAGTTGAGGTGACACATAGCACAGAAAGAGTAGAAAGTGCCAAGGATGCACTGAGTATGGCCTGTGTAACTGTAATGTGAGTCACCAAGAGGAGGACTTAAGTTCAAATTCAGACTGACATCCAAGAGGATCTGCCCTGTCATAGGGTAGGGGACACATCAGTCTGGGACTTAGAGGGAAGGTCTAGAGTGGACATTTAAATAGAGGTGTCATCTGCAAAGACAGTGGATGAATTTAAAGAGCAGGTGAGATTATAAACACGACTGGGGAGTGGAAATATAAGACCTAGGAGAAAGATTTGAAGAAACCCAGGCTTTGAAGCATAGAAGTTATCTCAGCTTCTATAGTATTCTGTAGAATACTATAGACTGGTCACTTTGAATAGAAATTAATTCTCACAGTTCTGAAGGCTTGAAGGCCAAGGTCAACTTGTCGGAAAATTGTGTGCCTGGTCTGCATTCTGGTCCATTAATAGTTACTTCTTGACATGTCTTTGTACAGTGTAAAGGATAAGGCAACTGTATTTAGAGGCACACTAATGTCGTTCATGAGACTCCATTCTAATCATCTCCCAAGGGCTCACTCCAGGGTACCATCACCTTAGGAGGTAGCTTTTCTATGTGTGGAGGTGGAAGGTGGAGGCACAGACATCCAGGAAGGAAGTATGAGAATTGGGCAAGGATGACTCCACAGTAGCCAAAGAAGGTCAACGTTCCAAATAGAGTCATGTGCCCAATGCTGCTGGGAAGTTGAGTAAAACCAAGACTCAAAAATTGTTGGTGGACACCACAACACGAATGCCATCAGGAACCTTCGAGAAGTTTTTCTGAGATGTGTTAAATGAGCAGAGCATAAGAAATGACTCCAATGTCCACCATTCCTTAACTATCTAATCCTGGTGGGAAGCTGACATTTTAAATTTTCCTTTTAATAAAGGGGTAGATAAAAATGCCGATGTGAAATCTTAAAACACAGGACAAGGAAGAAGAATGCACAGCGGGCACTTAAAAACACAAAAGGGCCAAAGCTAAACCCTTAGCCAGTGCCGGGGAAGCTCAGAGGCCAGGTAGAAAGAAAGCAGGTGCAGACGCAGAGGTGGCAGGCATGGTGCAAAGCATGCAGAATAAGGTCCTGCCCATGGATGGCACATGTCTCAGGATAAGGGAGACGTGTGGTGGGCGCCTGGGTGATCGTTCTTCAGAATGAAACACAGACATGTGAGATGGTCAAGCCTCCCACTAAGACATGTGTGCTTTGGAAAGAAGCTATGCTGAGAGCCTGTGATTTATTAAGATGTGGGCTTTCTGAGCTTTAAAGCAACCTTTCCGTTCTAGAGCGGGATGTGTGAGAGATTAATTTTGGCACTAGATTTTTAAGTTGAAGCTTTACTATACTTAAGTGTTAGAACCTAGAAAATAATTTAAGCTTTTTATAAGTTCGACAGATTAGATTTGCATCTGTTACTTTAATTACTTGAGGAGATTTTTAAGCATTTTTTTAAAAAAGAATCCAAATATATTAAGTGTTTACAAATGCAGTTTACAATCTTTATAGCAATTAAATTAAGGACATTTGTAAATGAGTAGCGACATTCCTCAAAGGTCCCCTTAAAAGTGACTGCTAAGATTTGCTGCACTTATAAATAAATGATAAGACTCATAAGCTAAATTTCAGAGCTTATGGAAGAACTTAGGTCTGAATAAATTTGTAACTTTAATAAATTGAAGATTAATTTTAAAAGCCAGAGAAACCTTTGATCAATTCTTTTGGTGTCTAAGAAATGCCCTTGAGGGCATCAAATTAATAGTTTTCATTATTTAAAAAACATATGCTTATGTTGAAAAAAATCCAGAAAAGAAATACCGTGAACCCTTTGACCCACTTCTTTGTGGGAGCATTGTTATAAGCTTCTAGTGTTTCTTCCCAGAATTCTTTTTGCATGCACACATAACCACTAATCTTCTTTTACAGATGCTTGTTCTGTGTCAGATAATCTAGAGCTTCTCTGCCTAATAAGATGCTTACTAACATGTTCATGTCGCTCACAAAAATAAATATTAAAATTCCTCCCTCTTCACACCAGATGGGGCTCACAGCCTCATCCCTGCCATTGGTCATGGTCAGCCTCTCAGGTTACTGGTCACACTACCACTCTGTCTTCCCACAAACACTCTCAGCATAAGTGCATACAAACACACACACACACACACACACACACACACACACACTGGTGACCTGTGCCTTCATCAATGTTCTAGTTTAATTTTTGTTGGTGTGATGATTAAATACCCTGGCACACAGCAACTTAGGGGAGAAAAGTTTATTTTTAGCTCTCAATTCCAGGTTACGGTCCATCAGAGCAGGGGAAGTCAAGACAGCATGATGGGAACTTGAACAGCTGGTTACATCACATCCATTCTCAGTTAAGAGCTGAGAAAATGAGCATATGCATACTTTGCGCTCAGCTCACTTTCTCTATTCTCATACAGTTCAGGACCCCATACCCAAGGAACTGTGCTGCCCACAGTGGGCAGGTCTTCTCATTCCTGTAATTAAGACATGCTCACAGGTCAACCTGACTTAGATGATATCCAATTGAGACGCTCTTCTCAGGTGACTCCACACTGAGTCAAGCTGCAATGAAAACTAACCATTACACTTGCCCACTAGGCTTTTTCTCTGACACTGTTCTATTGCAGTGAAGAGACACCATGTCCAAAGCAACTCTTATCAAAGAAAGCATTTAATGGGGGGGGGGGGTTGTTTACAGTTTCAGAGGCTCAGTCCATTATCATCATGGCAAGGAGCATGGCAGCAGGCATGGTGCTGGAACAGAAATTGAGAGCTACATCCTAGGCTTCTAGCTGTGTGTGTGTGTGTGTGTGTGTGTGTGTGTGTGTGTGTGTGTGTGTGTGTGGAGAGAGAGAGAGAGAGAGAGAGAGAGAGAGCGCCTGGCTTGGATTTTTTGAAACCTTAAAGCCCATCCCCTGTGACACATTTCCTCCAATGAAGCCACACTTCCTAATCCTTCTAATCCTTGCAAATAGTGCTACTCCATGAAGACCAAGCATTCAAATATAGGAGCCTGTGGGGGCCATTCCTATTCAGCTGACTATTTCCCTATGCACCCCCTTCCACAGGCTTCCTGCATTATCCTGTCTTCCGCCACTTTATGAACACTCAGATTCTTACAGATATAGACAAGGATTCCAGACTTGATCCTTTGTTATCCTCTAATCATCTTAGGTGCTTTCTGGATATGATGACCTCCATCCCTGGAAGGACCTTTGAGTTCCTGCAAAATCCAGATCACTGTTGATCAGTACCTCCTCACAGAACGCTCGGAGGAGGACAAGCCACATGGTTAGCTGAGCTCAATATGAAAAGAAAACACAAGTCACTTTGCTTTGAAGCTCTAAAGGATTTTAAGAGGTGACAGTGGAAATTAAACCAAGCATGGGACCCTGTGCTCAAGTCACTGGTTCATGAGGCTCGTCTTGATCAAAAGCATCTCAAGCTCTGTACACTGAAAGAAAATATAGACCT
This sequence comes from Microtus oregoni, assembly GCF_018167655.1. Classification (NCBI taxonomy): domain Eukaryota; kingdom Metazoa; phylum Chordata; class Mammalia; order Rodentia; family Cricetidae; genus Microtus; species Microtus oregoni. The sequence continues at coordinate 14,353,996 of NW_024543086.1, forward strand.
GACACTCGTACCGCTCATTCTCTCTCTCTCTCTCTCTCTCTCTCTCTCTCTCTCTCTCTCTCTCTGTGTGTGTGTGTGTGTGTGTGTGTGTGTGTGTGTGTGTGTGTGTATGGCCACATTAGCCAGCTATGTAATCCTGGAAGCTGGGCGTCATCTATCCCTCTGGCCCCTTGATCCAGTGCACCGCTATTTCCTTGGGTATGCCCCTGCTCCCAGATATCACTCACTTGCAATTATGCTAGTTATTATATGCCTGGCCTCCAGTGGCCCTGGTTTCCATCTGACTTACAGCCAGGAGCCTTTCTCTGGTTCCCACCAACTCCACCGTCCTCTCACTTCCAGTAGGAGCTCTTTAATTCTGTAATCCCCAATGGGTCCAGAGAGATTTGAGTTCTTGCCACACCCGGAAAAGCTGGGATGACAGGTATGCGCCATGACACTCAGCATTGTTTTTTCAAACTGGAAAACTATAACAATTATCCACTCTGCTTAAACTATTTCTGTCTTAGTTACTTTTCTTTTACTGTGGTAAAAGTACTCATGGTCAAGGCAGCTAAAGCAGTAAGGGTTTAATTTGGGTTTATGTTCTAGAGGGAAAAGTCAGTCACTATCATGATTGGAAGCCTGGCAGCAGGCAGGTGGGTATGGTTCTGGAGCAACTGAGAATTCACATCTCAAACCACAGACAGGAAGCCAAGAGAGTCTTTTGAAATCTCAGAACCTGCCCTCAATGACACCCCTGCTCCAGCATGGTCACACCTGCTAACCCTCTCCAAACATCCTTGAGTACTTGGGGACCAAGTACTCAAATGCCTAAGACTTAGGAGAGACATCTCATTCAAACCTCCTCAACACCACCAGTTTCCCGTCGAATGTCTCTCCTCTCCTCCCACCCTACCTCCCTCCACCCTTGTTTTAACTTTGTGAGGGTTGTTTCTGGCAATAGGAACGTCTCTGTGTTTATAATCCTATTTGTCTCTGTTTCCTTTGTGGCTTTTGCGATTGCTCTTCTTGGGAGATTTCCCCCTACTCAATTGTAAAAGCACTATCCATTGTTTCCTTTCTATATTTTAAAGTCTCTGTCTTATTCTTCCCACCCCCCCTCCCGCCACCTCCCCTGTGCGTGTTCGGTCAGGCATGCTGATGAGCGAGGTACACGGCTTCACTTTTACTTTCCTCCAGATGACTAGTGAGCTCCCCTCGCAGCATCCCTGGCTGATTCCCACTTGTCCTGAGGGCTATTTCGGTCTCGTCCATTTGGTTCCATTGATTTCTCTTTCCTTGAGTACAGTTTCCTGACTTGATTCAAGGGTAAAAATGCAGAGTCCTGGGAAATGAAGGTCCTTCAGTTAATCCTCCACAAACACGAATTCCGTCAGGAGAGATTTTCTTTCTTTCCTAATGGGAGAAGGAGCTGACAGAGGTTCACGACTATATTCCGGCAAGGTCCTGAATGCCATTATTCTAGGCTATTGATTGAGGACAGGGTTATCTGCCGAGCTGCTTAGAATCTTTAGTCTCCGAGTGTGGAAACTGAAGAGCCCAACAAAGGCTGCCCCGTCCCTCACAGCTTGCTGGGAGACTGCGTTCATGGTGCTTATCCAAGCCTGTAGGCTCAGCTGTCCTCTCCTGCCTTCCTCGTACTAAAGAGTCCCATGTAGGCAAAACTCAACTCAGGGGTCTGTTTGCTCAGAAGACTGGAGGCCCTTCCTCTCTGTGTGCTTTGTCAACCACCCCCGGGCTCACCCCAGCTGCAGCCCTTAGCATATAGGCAAAGACTTAAACCCTGTTACACAATGGCTCCTAGCCCCTTCCCACCCCAGATAGCCATGTGCTGGGATCCCATTGACTAGTAGGGTCGTCTCTTAGTAGATTTGTATCTTCACTCTAGAAGGAGTAGGTAAAAAATGCTCAATCATTTGCTGTACAAAAAGCAATCAAGACTGGTTGATGGCGTTGCTCTAGCTAGCCCTGTCTCCACACACAGGGCCTTCTCCGAAGAAAGCAGTGCCAGTTCTATGCCTCCTCAATGTCCACAGAAGAGGGAGCCTGCTTTCCCACCAAGGGTAGCTGAATGCCTCTTACTCAGGGACTTTTCTAGCTCAAGGAAGGCAGAGGTGGGGGCGGTGAGGCGTGAGTGGTGGTTGGCCAGGATGGAAAGACAGAGATGATTAAAAGGTTACAGTCAACAGCCACTCTGCAAGGCTGCCTGCCTTGGCTGTAATCCAGAGGAAAACCCCAAGCGCAGTAGCTGGTCAGGACTATCCCTTTGAGTGGAGCTCCTGAGTCTCCTCCCTCCTCCCAGCTTCCCCACAGAGGTCTCTTTCCCCATCCCCACTTCTCACTCCGGATCCCTCCGTGTCTCCACAACCCACTCATTCATCACCTTTTGATGGGCTCCGCCAGGCAAGCCATGTCAGGAAATTTCTTGGTGTTCATTTTAATAAAACTTAATTATTAAGACAGGCTCACGAGTCATGATACATTTAGTGGCTCATTTTTCACTTCTCTTGGAGGCCTCCTGGCAGCCAGGTGGGAGAGAACAGGCTGTGGGGTGGGGGAGTGTCAGAACCCTTTCTGGGCTCTACAGGAGCAAGGCTGGGGAAGCAGCTTCACCAGGCCCTTGCCCTGCCAGCCTTATCTCCCTGCTCTTCCCTCCCAAGGGCTGGAACACAAACTGCACCGAACATATGTCAGGAGACCTGGCACAAAGCCACCTTTTTCAGCAAACAGCTACATGGAGTTTAAGGGGGAGCTAAACATCCCTTAGGCTCCAGTGTCCCAGTCTGCAAAATGGGACTAGTTTCAATTCAAACCTGACGGGTCACAGACAGGTGGAAGAAAGCCCTGGGGATGAGAAGCACCTGGCAGGCTGATGGCAGCCAAATGACAGGGGAGATATGACTAGGATCCCCACAGGCCTGAGGGGCTGCTCTTTTGGATAATGGAGGGATCCCCAACAATCACAATAAATAATAGCTAATACTTCCTAAATGCCTGCAAGAACAGGCTCTGCGCCAAGGGCTTGACGTGCACAGATGGTTTTGGTAAACATCTCGGCTTCCCTGATCATTACTAGTATTATAAAATCAGCTCCAGTGTTAACCTCCCTCATAAATAAAAGCATGAAGGCCCCGGAAAGGGAGAGGGATGTTTTTAAAGTTACAGAGCTGGGCCAACTCCAGACTCCCCGGCTTATTGATGAGATCATGACCCTGGAAAAACCAGCGTGGGAAGTAGGACTTTCTCCGTTCTAGGCAGCCTTTCTCTGAAACCAAAGGAATGCAGCACTGAGTGGAGCAGGAGGCTCCAGCAACCTGACGTGAGGCTTGGAAGGGACACTTACTCCTGACACAGCAGTGCTTCTGAAAATCGCAAGAGGTGGGTTTTGCTATTGCTACCGCATTCGCAAATCCTCAAATGGCATTAGGGTCCTGGAATCTCTCTTGATGTCATGTCTTCAGCCCTGTGCCAAGAGGTACGAAAGGAACCAGGATGGTGTCAGCTGACACAGGGCTGAGCAGGCCATATTCAGTTTTAAAATACTTGGAATGCACAGGCCCAGGACAGAAGGGGTGGCTTCTGCCCGTTGAGTACCTGGTAAGTGCCAGGCCCCATCCGGTACATGTCACATTGAATTACGGCTTCCACAGCAATCAGTGCCATTACCTCCATCTTGCAGAGGAGGAAACTTAAGCTCAGAAGACACCAGTGACTTGCCTGAGGGCATGCAACCAGAAACCAGCAGTGTTGGGAGCAGAACCCAAGTCTGATCAACCCCCCTAAACCTTCCCACCCCTCTCTGGCTTCTCTAAAGTATTCAACCTATGTCTTCAGCATAGTAGCACGCGACCAACTACCTCATGGCTGGACTGTTGAGCCAGGTTGTTGAGAACTTACATGCTTTCTTGATCCAAAGAGGGTCCCTGCTACATAGAGCCTCTAACTTCATCTACAATTGTAGGGAGATGATCTTCCATACCCCTGTTCCAGGAGCAAGCACACAGCTTCTCTTTCCTTCTTATTTTTTTTCTTTTTCTAAGTTAAAGGTTCTCACTGTTAGTAAGACAAGGACACAGAGGAGATAAAAATAACAAAACAAAGGAGAAAGTCACAAAGTTACAAGAAGTCCCAAAATATCCTTCTCTTCTGGATATGTCTCCCCACACAAATGGAGCAAGGGCTCCTTTGAGGGGCTCTTGCCTGTAGATCTTCAATAGCTCCCCCAGATGTCAGTTGTGATCATCTGGCCCAGCAGTTCTTAACCTGTGGGTTACAACCCCTCAGGGGTCAAATGACCCTTTCTTAGGAGTTGCCTAACACCATTGGAGAGCACAGATATTTACATTACAATTCAGAACTGTTGATGGAGACTGCTCAGACCCGAATAATCACACAGAAACTATATTAATCACAACTCTGATTGACCAATAGCTTAGTCATATTCCTGGCTAACTCTTATATCTTAAATTAACCCATTTCTATTATTTTGTACTTTACCATGAGAGTCGTGGTTTACTGGTAAGGTTCAGGATGGGCATCTTTCTTCTTCAGCAGCTACATGGCATCTCCTCCACTGTGCCTACTTTTCTCATCTATCTCTGTTTGGAATTCCTGCCTGGCTATTTTCTGCCCTGCCGTAGGCCAAATCAGCTTTATTCATTACTAATACAAGCAACACATATACAAAAGGACAAACCACATCACATAACACTAGCAGAATTACAGTTATGAAGTAGCAATGAAAATAACGTTATGGTTGGGGGTCGAGCATCACGGCATGAGGAACCGTATTAAAGGGTCACAGCATTAGGAAGGCTGAGGACCACACATCTAAGCCCATTTCCTCTTGCTTCCCTCCCCCTCTTCCTTGTTGACAGACCCAGTTTTATTCAGAAATCAACTCCCCATGGAAGCGGACCTGACTCCCATCTCAGGCCCAGATCCTGAGTGGTTCAGTCGGTGACAGGTTGAGAGGTGGCAAGTGGATCCATGCATTGAGGACCAGGAGGAAAAAACCACAGAGAATTAGGATGTTTCTAATGCAAGCTTGTTTTTGATATGAAATTTCAGACTGATAGATACTCTCATCTCGGATACCAGTAGGTGGTGAAGCCTAGGAGACATGCTCTGCCTTTGATTCTGACATTCAGACTTGGGGTCTTGGAATCCAACCTACACTGATACAGACTTGCCCTCCAATCTGCAGCTCAGTCCCTGTCTTTTAAGACTAATTTAACTGCAAACACATAGTAACCATAGTATAAATCAAAACAACTGTGTGTCTTTTTAGAAACAGGCATGCTTCAACTTTGTTTATCTTGCTAGGCTTTTGCTTTGTTTCATTTTTAACTGTTGGTCTCTGTACGTGTATCAACTCTCAAGTGGTAAAATGGTTCCCTGATATGGCTACTAGCCTGGAATTCTGACTGCTAAGGCAAATTCTGGTAAGATAATCTATTTCTGCTGATTTTGGCTTTGGGGATCCAGATTTGGCTTTTGCTCAAGAAAAAGCATTGTTGTTTCACGCACAGCACTCACCACCACCCAGGAAACAGAAGCACTGAAGGTGCTCAGAACGGTGAAAATATTCTCCCGCGACAGCAGCGACCAGTGTAAACACAGCTTGCAAAGAGACTTTTAAAATGTGAGCTGTTTAGTTAGAAGTAGCCGGTCTACAACACCCAGAACAAACTCTAAGGTAATCTGCGAACACCGAGCGCTAGTGATGTGCAAATGTAAAATCATAGATGGTAGAAATGAGTTGTCTAGTGTAGGGATGGCATCTGTGTGGGGACAGGGGGTATGCAAATGCCCTCTTTATTCCCCGTTCTATTTTCCTACAAACTGAGCGCTGCTTAATAAAACAAATCGGTAGCATAATATCACATGACCAGAGATGAAGTCATTTCCTGTAAGTCCGCAGGATCTGGAAATTCACTCTAACATTTATATCCCTCAAAAAGTAGCATTTCCTTCTAAAAATCAAAGCGACAGATGGCTTTTCTGACGTTTGTTCTATGGTTTGGCTCTCAACTGTTTCCTTGATGGCCTAAATCAGAATCAATCACGCTCAGTTACTGGTCGCTTCTTATTCCTTGACCAATGTTGAGTGCTGCCCTCTACAGGCCCCTAGGAGACACAGCAACGGATCTGACAGCCGGTTTGTGAGCATTTCCATCCTCAACTTCACAGCTTTGTAAAGTAACACTTGGAACAGAGGGTGACAAAAAAATGTCAAACGCACAGTTAGGTGTCTGTGGAGGTGATGTGCGTGGGGGCTTCCTGCGTGGACAGATAATGGAACTGGAGCTGCTGGGGTCGTCAAGCCTCCTGGCAGGTTGAGTCATTAGTGCAGGCAGAACATCAGGAGAGCTCTTCAAGAAGGACAGAAAGGTGGCAGAGGCCTGATGACAGACGTCCTGGTGGGCCGGGGGACAATAGGGCCTTTGTTCAAGCATGCCTTTGGAAGCTGTGATCTTTAGATACTTTTGTGAGTTCTTTGGGACTCACTGTGCCACGGTAAGAAAGTTTGGTGGCCTGCGGGTCAGGAACAGATCATAGCGAGATGCAAGAGATATGAGTTCCTTTAATTTGGCTCCTTTTGATAGACTAGAAGACTGAGAAATACATAGCTGTCCCAGTCCAAGTCCCGCGAGGGTAACCACTCAGGACTGTTCTGAAGCTGGTTTGGACCCCTAGGCGAAGGGAACCTCCCTTGACCATTCTCAGCAGGACGTCTCACTCCTGGTGGCCCTGGACACTGAACACAGCCTGAGCTGTTTCCTACAAAGCTGCAGGTCCACTCTTGCAGCAGCTCCATATCAATTTCCCATTACAAGACAAAATACCGGTGTGTCTGAGACTGCCAGCACCTTGGGTTTCTTTTAACTAGGGCACAGTTATGAGCTCTGAAGTTCAGAGGAAAAGGTTCCCTGCCGGGTGTTAACTTTCAAGATTGCAGTGCACGGGGACATCGGAGGTGCGGAAGGTGAACAGAAATGGCACGGACAGCTGAATGCTGCCTGCAAAAGAAACACCAGAGTGGAGATGCGGGTCTGGGTTTGATTCTTGCCTTTCAGCGCAGTTGATAAGAAGGGGAGGACAAGGAAGGGTTGGCAGCATTTTTAGGGCATTTGCTCCCAACGATTTCAGTCCTAATTTCTTTGGACTTTGAAGAGTGAAGAATGCAAGCCACCTGTAAGAAAGACAGCAAAGCAGAGGAGACACCATGATGAGTGGGTGTCCCGCTGGAGGCCAGCTCTCAGGGGCTCCTTGCGTTTGCTGCCAAGGGAAAGAAGTCACTATTCGGGTACTGAGATAGCGATTGCGTAGTTCTTCCTGTATACTGCTTTCTTTTTTTCTTATTTCTTTTTTTTCTTTTTTCTTTTCTTTCCTTTTTTTTTTTTTGGCTGAAAAGAAAACCCACAGGTGTTATAGTTTGAATATGAAGTGTTTTATTAAAGCAGTGATTCTCAATCTGTGGGTCACAACCCATTTGGGGTTGAATGACCCTTTCATAGGGATCACCTAAGGCCATAGGAGAACAGATAATTCCATTATGGTTCCTAACAGTAGCAGAATTGCATATATGAAGTGGCAACAAAATAATTTTATGGTTGGGGGTCACTACAACATCAGGAACTGTATTAAAAGGCGGAAGCATTAGGAAGTCGAGAACCACTGTCTTAGAGGCTCTTATAATCTCCATCTGGTGGTATTATTCTGGAAGGTTCTGAAACCTTTGGAAGGTGGGACGTTGCTGAAGGAAGGAGCTCACTGGAGGAGTTCTCTTGTGGGGTCCTGGCCCCTGTGCCCCATGAAGTGAATAGCTCTCCTCTGCCTGCCAGCTGTTCTGCCATGACAGTGCTCTACACAAGCATATGGGACCCAGTGTCCATGAATTGAATGTTCTAAAACCTTCAACCAAAGCAACCCTCTTCCTCTTTTAAGTTGTTTGTCGGAGGAATTTCCTCATGGTAAGACAAAATTAATTAATACAAAGATACCAGAGTTCCGCGAAGAGTAAGTCTGGGGTCCGGGTAGACTTGCAGAAAGCAGTGGATTCCGGAGGGAGGGAGATCAGGTGGCCTGACTCCTCTCCATCTTTCTCATCTTTTGCATAGGATCTGGATAAATTCCCTGCATCAAATCCTTTGAGATGTGCGAACCTTTTCCATTTGAATGTCCAGAGTAATATGCACATGAAATAGTAGAACAAACAGAGAAGCTAACGTAAGCATGCCTCCCTTCCACTCTTAGTATAGACCCGTGAGTAATATCTCATCTTGTTCGCTCAGAAGCCCACCCAGGAGTTTGCGTTGGGATGCATTGATGAATCCTTTAAATTTCCATAACATTTATTGCGAGAAACACTCTGTTTGTGCTTTAATGTTCAACTTCTCAACCTTATGGAGCTATTAAACAGTTTTCCTCTTGACATTCAGACACTGTGTGCATAATTGGTAAAGTCAAGACATTAAAAATTGAACCAACTAAAATCTCACAAACTTACAAGCATTGCTTACAAAATTATTTAACAACACTCCCCAACACTTTTAATTAAAATAATAAATTTAGTGTGTCAGCCTCTCTTAAATGCTTCCAACACTTAAAAATCATCCAAGTGCACACAAAACATCGTAGTAATTAAAAACTACATGTTTCTACTTAACGCCGAGACCGCCCAGGCACGTGGGAAGATCATGACTGTGTATTAAAGGTGGGTTACTCACAAGTTACTGTTTTACATTCCAGGTGATTGCTTCCCGGGATTAGGATGTCAAATCATGCGATCCTACAAATACAGATTTCTTCTTGGAAAAGGCAAGCAGTGAGGCTAGGGGTTGCTTATCCTTGTTTGGGATCCTGAAAAATCTCTCCGCACGATTGTATTTAAGCTGCAATGTGGTCTGACTAAAAATGCATCATCTCTTTCACAGGGGTCTGTCTTCTTTTCCATGAACAGAGGTTTTCTTTGAACGCATTTCATCTCCTAGGAAACCAGCAGTTTGCTGTACTCATGAGGACATTTGATTGCTTCTCCTGCAGCGTTATTGGTTCCTTTTTGTGCCATTGGGCAGAACCACTCTTTTTCTATTTCGTCCCAAAAACTATTAGATGTACTCAAAACGCCCTCTTCCTTGCAAGACAGAGCATAGAACCCTCCCAGGCGTCACACGCTAACACATATTTAATAGAGGGACTAGCATCATCTATGTATACAGAGATGATATTAGAGTGGTAGAAAATGAGATCTTAACCATGTTCGTCATTTATAGCAACTGCTCTCTTGGGAACAGGTTGGGAATTTATGGTCCCTCACAGATTACACGTGTTTTAATTGATTAAGTTATCAGTTGCATTAGATACTCTGTGAGTTCGGTCAGGAAAAACCGCCTCAGTCCAGTTTCTGAATGCTTTCATAGCTTCTCTGGGTACTCCTGAGATCACTTTTGCTTCTGGTTACAGAATAACATCCCAGGTCTGATCTGATTTGACCCTGTGTATATCCTCCCTGTTTCTTTTGGTAGAGCAAAGTATTAGACACAAAATCTGGGCATTTGAGGCACACGGGGATTGGTAATGGATGTGGATACCATTGCCATTGATGCTGCGCTCACTCAGTAACAGAGATGGGAAAATAGTTAACTTGAGGAATTCATATTAGTGACTGTAATTTAACTTCAGCATTGCTCAATTATGCTTCTCTACTATAAATATTTCTGATCTATATTTCCAACAGCCTACTCGGATAGCATCTCAACCCCTCATTCAAATTCCTCGTTGTGTTTCACTTTTCTTGTAGCTCACATTCAAGAAATAAAGATGCTTACCATGGTCACCATTTCTCATTAATCCTCAGGCCTTTGGAGTGTGTAAGAGTGAGGGCAGGTCTAACTTGTCCAACACAGCCTGCATTAGCTGTATCTAATAACCCTCCCACCCACTAAAGGGGAAATTATTTTACGGTGACAGAAAGACTCCGTCCATAGTGGATGTTTTCCGGAATGAACTAAACAGGCACGTCAGGACAGAAATAGCTGCTCTTGTCTCTGAGTTCTTAAAGATAACTTTATTCTTTGTTTCTGTATAGCGCGAATTCCTTGAATCCGTGTCCCTTATTTACTGATAATTCATTTTGCTTCCTGCTGATACGATTACCAGAACGTAGCTGTGGTGACGGGCTGTTGGACAATTTCTCTCTTTCTTTTAGCATTCGGTCTGGAATGGTGTATCAGGCCAGCTGAGAACGAACCTAGGATATAGAAACCCCTTTAAAAGACCTGTTAGGAAAAAATAATAAAACAAAACAAAAAACAATCTTGAACTACCAGGAAACTCTCCCAGATGGTAAGCTTTTACAGTATGGGAGAATGCCATGCAGACTTCTGGGCAAGAAAAGGTGTCAGTGGTAATATTCCATGCCAGTCCCTTCATTCTATAATACCTACCTCCTAAACAAGATGCCCACTGGTGTGGTACTGCAACACCATTCCAGGGCTGGGGGCAACCAAAAGCTCTCTTGATCGGGTTTAAGATAACCCACCACCCCAAAGCCACAGTCTCCAGACATTCCTACGTAATTTTTCTTTGGTGGGATTTGGGCATTGATAGTTTTAGTCCTCTGAGGGGTTCACGTATGTTTGATCATATTCACTCCCTCCTCTAACTCTTCCCAGATCTACCCCCTTCTCTACCTACCCAACTTTGAGTCCCTAGATTTTACTTTTTTAAAAAGGTCTTCAAGACCAATTCGTGCCGCTCAAATATTCTTAGAGAAAACTGCTCCTCTCCCAACAGCTAACAATTCTCAATAACTCCAAAGCTGAAGGTGGGTGTGTGCCAAACTCCCCTCTCCATTTGGGATTTCATCTGACTTTGGCTTGCCCAGGTTTTGTGCATTTCCTCTTTCTTTTTTTTCAACCACTGTGAGCTCATATGTGCAATCCATCTGCTGGGCCCAGATGTGTCCTTGTTGTCACCCACTGCCACTGGCTCTTATACTCTCTCGCTCTCTCTTCTGCAATGACTCTTGGGCCCTGCGAGGCCATGTGGAGCCTATGAACACTGATAGCTTAAATCCCCAGCACCCGTATTCCATCTATTACACGGTGAAACTCAAGCAAGGTACAAGGCCAGGCTGAGAGCAGGGTAGCCTTTAATTACCTCACAATTATAGTAACATCTAAAGTACTTTTTAAAAGATTTTACTTATATTTTTAGATTATGTGTTTATGTGTGTATGAATATGGGTTGTGCACGTGTGTGCAGATGCCAGTGGAGGCTAAAAGAGGGCATTAGATCCCCTGTTGATATGTTGGCAACATTTTGCCTTCATGCCGCTGTCCTTCCGGCTATTGATGACAGCAGCAATCCCAGCTTGACTGATAAACTCATTCATCCAGTTTTCCCTGTCCATGCACTCTCTGCCCTCCTGACCCATCCCTGCTCCCTGCTGTCTTGTGGTCTTCTGAAGGGAAACTCGTGAGAAGCATTCTGCCTCAGATCTCGAGGGGTTGTGGCAGCCACGATGAGTCACTTCACAAATATAGTGTATTTTCCCCAGGGAGCGGTGGTGGGTGGAGGCATTTGTAGAATCCACTCTGCTCTAATAGATCATTTAGAGCCTGTCACACATCAGAGAGTCAAGAGACACTAACTAGGCACTGGCTTCCTCCTTATGTCCAGGCCAGGATTCTCCCTGTTTCTTGTACTGGTGGTGGCTGCTCACAGGTTCTCCCGCTCTGCAATCCCTGCATGACTATCCTGTTCCTCTCTTCCCTCCCCCAACTTTGTTTCTTTTCTTCCTTGTCTCCTTTCTGTTTATAACTAGTTCCCTTCTCTCCCTCTTCTTCCTCCAAGGTCTTTCTCTCTACTCTTCTCCCTCCCCACTTGCTCCTTCTCCTTCTTTCTTCTCTCTTCCCCCTTCTCTTCTCTTTCTAACTCTCCCTCCACCAGGGTTACTCTTCCTATGGACCCTTGCATCTTCGTCTGCCTTCCTGCTCTCTATGCATCTCCTTCTCTCTGTCTCTTCTGTGCTCCAGCTCTCTGGCTCTGACTCACTTTACTTCTTCATCCACATCAGCTACCACCTCACCCTCCTTTGAAGTCATAGTAGCGGGATGTGGGACACCGGAGTTGGGTCCTCACTCCCCCATAACAGTTTGATAGGACCTTCAGCCAATTCTAGAAGAGTCCTGCCATCCTATCTTCCTTCACCATGAAGGCTTTGCTATTTCACTCAGCCTCCATTTCTGCATTCCAAACTCCAGCCTTCAGAACCTAGCTTGGGGCCCAATATGTAGACACCCCTGGGGTTGATGTCCAGGAGTGAGATCTGCCAGGCAGTACACACACACTTACACACACACTCACGCACACACACATACACAATACCCACCTTCAGGGTGGTGTGGGTTTGCGGGGACTATTCTGGAAACCACCTCCGGGAATATACAAAGGAGCTAGGACAAGTCTGCTTCTCCACGGGACCCACCCTCCGCCTCTCAGGGGCTGAGCTTCTGTTCCCTTCTCGTAGGCCTAGTAGGGGGGCAACTGAGAACACAGTTCTACAGGGGATGGGGAACAGCTTGGGCACTGTTTCTGTGCCTTCTACATGCAGGGAGAGGAGAAAGTAGGGAACCCAAGGGAAGAGCAGCTCAACCCAGTCCAAGAACCCACATTCTGGGCCCCAGCTCCAGCCTCAGCTCTCAGGTCACAGGCATAGCTTGCTCAATGCTAGGATGTTCCCTGAGGACAAGATCATTACACAAGTTCATCGTTGTGTGAACATAATGGCACACGCTTGCACAAACCTGGATGGGGTAGGCCTGTCATCTGATGTGGCCTCTTGATGCCATCATAAGATGAGATAAGGAAGATGGATGAGGCCATTGCCGCCATAACTCAGAACACTGATTTTCATAAACTGTTTTATAAGTAGAGGAAGTCCATGCTAAAGTCATGATTAAAAGTGCAGTTCAGTAAATACACAAGACAGACATGATCGTTTATTATGACTAGCACGTGTTATGCACTGTACATAACTATGGGCATTATGCGGTTACATGTACATAACTATGTGGTTACATGTACATAAATATGTGACTCCATGCACATAACTATGAGTACTATGCTGTTACATGTGCATAACTATGCGGTTACATGTACATAACTATGCGGTTACTTGTGCATAACTATGCGGTTACATGTACATAACTATGTGGTTACATGTGCATAACTATGTAGTTACATGTACATAACTATAAGCACTATGTGGTTACATGTACATAACTATAAGCACTATGTGGTTACATGTACATAACTATAAGCACTATGTGGTTACATGTACATAACTATGCGGTTATATGTACATAACTATGCGGTTACTGTACATAACTATGCGGTTACATGCGCATAACTATGTGGTTACATGTCCATAACTATGCGGTTACATGTACATAACTATGTGATTACATGTACATAACTATGTGGTTACATGTACACAACTATGGGCACTATGCTGTTACATGGTGAGCGGTATTACTGATTTGTTCACACACATGTGAGCAATAGGTTTCACGATGATGCTGGCCCCAGGTCTCCAATGGTCTTATTTTATACACGGTCCACATTTAACAGAAGCATCCTCATGCAGCTCACACCTATAATTGAGAACAGGCTAGAAAAGAGTCCTCACTCCCTTCTTCCGGATTCAATAGTGTTGCCAAGACTGGAGACATTCCAGTCTAGAATGAAGGAGCAGAAGATGTGATTGGAATGTGGCAGACCCTGAGCTAGGCACCTTCCCTCTGTCTTTTATTGCCTTTTTCCAGTAAAAAAATGAAGCAGGCAAGGTTGATGAAGTTCAGAAAGGCTAAGTGATGGATCAAGATCACACAGCATAAAGTGCGAGGGGGGTGTCCAGCTTGCTTTAGTCCTCTGGGGCTTTGAGTCCTAGCTAGGTAGCCTGTGGCCCTGACACAAAGGAGGTGGAGCCAGTATCCTTACTGTGATGCAGATGCCATCTTCTAACCCAGTGGCTCCCAGGCCTACACTCTCTGGCAGGCTGGCTAAAATGTCAGCGTTGTTCCATGGAGTGCGTTCTTGTGGATCCCCTGCCAGCTTTCACCCCCATTTGCCCAGTAAAGCTGCTGAGTATCCTTCCAGGGCACTCTGTCTTTATAGGAAGGTGGAAGGGCGGGGCCCACCTTTCACTCTGGCCTGAAGGTTGAGCTTCTCGTGGACTTGCCCTCTTTGTGACTAGTGTGTGCCTTGTGTAGAATAACTGAGGGCTAAAGGTGATGGCGGCTGGTCTGCCTCTCAGAAATGCAGCTGGCAAGTTCATACCACCAAGATGTCTTAGCTGTCCTGGCAGTTCGGGGGTTTGATTGCTGTGCATTTTCTGATGTGTGAGCCCCCCCACACACACACACACTTAAAAAATTCTTCCCATCATTTCTAGACTTAATTTATGTTGCTTGCAATTAAATTTTTTAAAATAAGCCCAATTTAGCCACCACCATGCTGCAGCTGCATCGAACTGTCTTGCTGAGGTCTGAGTGAGCCGGACTAGGGTCACTTGGAATAGCTGCTTCCTAGCGTTTCTAAGCCCCAACTGATGAGCTTTTCTTTAATTTTTTAATTTATTTATTTATTAAAGATTTCTGTCTCTTCCCCGCCACCGCCTCCCATTTCCCTCCCCCTCCCCCATTAAGTCCCCCCCCCCTCAGCCCGAAAAGCAATCAGGGTTCCCTGTTCTGTGGGAAGTCCAAGGAACCCCCACCTCCATCCAGGTCTAGTAAGTTGAGCATCCAAAATGCCTAGGCTCCCACAAAGCCAGTGCGTGCAGTAGGATCAAAAACCCATTGCCATGGTTCTTGAGTTCTCAGTAAATGGCGATACAAACTGCAATTTAGAAGTTGGTCAAGGTGAAACACGGAGCCGGGGGATAGAGAGAGACAGAGACACAGGGTGGGGGACAGAGAGAGAGACAGGGTCACAGGGTGGGGATCTAGAGAGTCAGAGAGAGCAGAGACAGAGAATTGAGCAGGAGTGGAAGGTAGATGTTTCTCTTCAACCTTCCTACCCTACATGGTGTCCCAGAAGCACACCCAGGAGCTCTGCTGGGCAAATCGGGGTGAAAACTGGCAGAGGGAACCTTAGGAGCACACAGCAGGGGACCAGCATTGAAATCTTTGCCAGAGAGAGGCGGCGCGGTGCTTTTGATGGTAGCCTAGAGACAGATCTCAGTCTCATCTCAGGAGCCCTGCAGATGTTCACATCCATCTATATTATAGAGGGTGACCTGCTTTGCTCGGAGACTCCTGATTAATTGCATCTAAACACATTGCCCTCGACATATAGCCTGGTATAAGACCAGATGGCTGTGCTTCAACTTGTGCCAAGTTGGCACACAAAATGAACCAACCCAGTCTACGTGCCACAGGATAAAATTCACCATTTAACATATACAGCCGCATGTGCACGGGGTTGTGCAACATTGATCACTGTCAAGTCATAGGAAGCTTCTGTCACTCACGGAGGCGCTGGCCCTTCAGAAGCCTGTCCCCACAATTCCTGTGTATTGTACCTACTGTGGCCCCTCTGTACCCGCTGTGTTCTCCCTCTGCATGAACACTGTTAAGCTCTACCACTCCCCAAAAGTCACTCTTCAGTACTGGCATCCTTGAGTCCCACACCCCAAGATACCCAATCCCATGCAAAGTGAGCTAATCTTCCTACATCATGTGACCTTTGCTGCCAGCAGCATCTGCCTCCTAGCACACCCCTCAACAGGCAAAAAACAAAGAACATGTCACCTTTTATTTATTTATTTTTATTTTTTTTATTGAGAAAAGGAAAAAAAAAAGTTTCCGCCTCCTCCCAGCCTCCCATTTCCCTCCCCCTCCTCCCAGCCTTCTCCCCCTCCCCCCACTCCTCTCCCCCTCCCTCTCCAGTCCAAAGAGCAGTCAGGGTTCCCTGCCCTGTGGAAAGTCCAAGGTCCTCCCCCCTCCGTCCATGTCTAGGAAGGTGAACATCCAAAGTGGCTAGGCTCCCACAAAGCCAGAACATGTAGAAGGATCAAAACCCCGTGCCATTGTCCTTGGCTTCTCATCAGCCCTCATTGTTCGCCATGTTCAGAGAGTCCGGTTTTATCCCATGCTTTTTCAGTCTCAGTCCTGCTGGCCTTGGTGAGCTCCCAATAGATCAGGCCCACTGTCTCAGTGGGTGGGTGCACCCTCGTGGTCTTGACTTCCTTGCTCATCTCCCTCCTTCCACTCCTCATTGGGACCTTGGGAGCTCAGTCCAGTGCTCCAGTGTGGGCCTCTGTCTCTATCTCCATCCATCACCAGATGAAGGTTCTATGGTGATATGCAAGATATTCGTCAGTATTGCTATAGGATACGGTCATTTCAGGTTCCCTATCCTCAGCTGCCCAAGGAACTAACTGGGGACAAAGCCTTGGGCTCCTGGGAGCCACTCTAAGTTCAAGTCTCTTGCCAACCCTAAGGTGGCTCCCTTAACTAAGAATTGTGCTTCCCTGCTCTCCTATCCAAACTTCCTTTATCCCAATCAACTTGTTTCCCTAAGTTCCCCCATCCTCCCCTTCTCGCTTTTCTCTCCCCATCTTCCCTAACCCCCATCCCACCCCACCCTATGTATAACCCCAGCAGCACAGACATTAAGGGCAACATTGAATAAATGGGACCTCCTGAAACTGAGAAGCTTCTGTAAAGCAAAGGACACTGTCACTAAGACAAAAAGGCAACCTACTGACTGAGAGAAGATCTTCACCAACCCCGCAACAGACAAAGGTCTGATCTCCAAAATATATAGAGAACTCAAGAAACTAGACTTTAAAATGCTAATTAACCCAATTTAAAAATGGGGCACTGAACTGAACAGAGAATTCTCAAAAGAAGAAGTTCAAATGGCCAAAAGACACTTAAGGTCATGCTCAACCTCCTTAGCAATCAGGGAAATGCAAATCAAAACAACTTTGAGATATCATCTTACACCTGTCAGAATGGCTAAAATAATAAACACCAATGATAGCCTTTGCTGGAGAGGCTGTGGAGGAAGGGGTACCCTCATCTATTTCTGGTGGGAATGCAATCTTATGCAACCACTTTGGAAATCAGTGTTTTGGTTTCTCAGAAAATTTGGGATCAACCTAGCCCTGGACCCAGCAATACCACTCTTGGGAATATACCCAAGAGATGCCCTATCATATGACAAAAGCATTTGTTCAACTATGTTCATAGCAATATTATTTGTAATAGCCAGAACCTGGAAACAACCTAGATGCCCTTCAATGGAAGAATGGATGAAGAAAGTGTGGAATATACACACATTAGAGTACTATGCTGCGGTAAAAAACAATGACTTCTCGAATTTTGCATGCAAATGGATGGAAATAGAAAACACTATCCTGAGTGAGGTAACCCAGACCCCAAAAGATGAACATGGGATGTACTCACTCATAATTGGTTTCTAGCCATAAATAAGGGTCACGGAGTCTACAATTGGTGAATCTAAAGAAGCTAAATAAGAAGGTGAACCCAAGGAAAAACATATAGTTATCCTCTTGGCTATGGGAAGTAGACATGTCACCTTTTAATAGCATCTGTTATATGCTGTTATTTGTTTTTCTTTCTCCAACTGTAGACCCCGGGGATGACATAGGCTCTTGAAATTGACATCGTAGTTTACTAGCCTGTGTGTGTTTCTGGGGACACAGTTCACAGACTTCATCAACTTTTCAGAGGGATTTGGTAAGTGTCAAGAGCCATGACATGAGGAAGGGCTTCCCTTGGGGTGGAGAGGCCTTTATTATCTTTCTGATACAGATAGGAGTTTGCTGAGCAAACCTTGGGTTTGCAGAGGGATAGAAAAAATGGCACCGAAGAAAGCTTCCTTCATTTAAGAGTTTCCATTGTTTTCTTGTGAAACAGTAAAGCAAAGCAAAACAAAAAAACATGTTGTGTGTACAAGAAAGTGGACTGTATGTGCACAATCCATCCATCCATCCATCCATCCATCCATCCATCCATCCGTCCATCCCTTCACAGCTTACTGTAAGCAGCCCAGGAGACATCAAGCCCAGAAGTCCGCATTCAGCTCAGTAGTAAGCAGTCACTGTGGACATCATGCATCTCTGACCAGAGAGAAAGGTATTATAAAACAGGGAAAGGCTTCCAGGTAGAGGTGTGTGGGAGGTGCACCAGAATGTGCAGAATCCAGGACCAGAAAAAACATTTGATAGAAGGCAAGAAAAGGTGTGTTGAGAATGTAAACTGGGGGCGGGAGAGCATCCATGTGAGCAGAAATGCCTTTAAGAACCCACACCATCAGGCCCCACAGCTCACTGAGGATTTCTCATTTTTCTCTATGGACAGTGTGTTGAGGAGCCAACCAAGCCAGCATGGCTGTGCCAAGGCTCTCAATCACAGTAGCTTAGCAGGAGACTCTCACTAGCAACGAAGAGGAGACCTGTGTCTGCTCCCCCGAGCCTGAAGGGCACTGGTAGGGCAGATGGAAGACTGATGGCCAGGCTCCACCATAGTGACTGAGCAGCCCGGGAGTTCAGAAGCATAAGAAGAGGCTAAGACAGTTCGATCCATCACCTCAGCAGTGCCCCCGACAAATAAGACTGCTTGCCAGAAACAGCAGAGATGCCCTGAGAGAAGGAAAGCCAGGATGTTGTGTCTGTGAGCTAAGAAGAAATGAGGTTGTCTGGTGGCTGCCAGAATCTGGTCAGGGCATGGTAGGAGTGACCACCAAGCTGCAGGATCTTCTTTCCATCTTTCCCTAGCCTGCTCATTATACCCTGCTCTTCTATCCCATGCATTATTCCACCCCAGGGTGGTTCTGAATAGACCACTACATAAAACTGTGCATCATCTGGGACAGGGACCCCAGACCCAGCACTGTGCTTGTCTCTGGAACATTCCCGAACATGCCTCTCTTGTGAATCATTTGGGAGGCATACAGGCTCAAACATGGAGGAAGGTGCCTCAGAACTGCTGGAGCTGGAGCCCAAGACCAGATCCAGTCTCAGAGAGTCGGGTTAGTTACTGGGTCTCAATGAACATTTGGAGGACCAGGGTCTCCTCTCCTCCTGTGCCAGAGCCATGCCAGGGGTCCTGAGACATCTACAACAGTCAGGAAGTATGAGCCAGGTACACACAGAAGAAGACAAGGCTCTGAGAGCCCTTGGCCCATTACTGAGGAGTTCACCTACCCCCTACTCCTCGCTGGTGGAGGGAGTGAAGGGGATAGTTTTTCTCAACCACCTTTAGGCCAACACCAATATGTGAGAAGTGAATTTCTTTTTTTTTAATTTTTTTCTTACACTTGGCATTTCCCAAGCGTTTGCCAATCAATTCCTTACCATGGCTGTTTGAGGCAGGTGACCGGCCATTCTTCTACTCCAAGGTCATGGCATTTGGCAGGTGTTAGAAACCTCTAAATTGATACATCAGGAGCCATGACTAGTACTGCATGGCCGTGGGTCAGCTGACGAGTCTCTCTGTTCATTCTCTGGCTGCAGAGTGAAGATTTCCAAACAAACTCACCCTAATGGGGAAGGCATTTGTTCAAAGGCCTCTTAAAGCAACCAAAGTTGGGCAAATCAATGGCATTGAACCTCAATCTGGCTTCTCTTCTGAGCATTCTACTTCTGTAAAGGGATAGAGGAAGCTCTAACCAAGTGGCACAGGGATCTTTTTGTGCTCAGAAAGACATATGTATCATGAGTAATAAAAATCCAAAGACTGACACTGTGGTTCAACCTGAAGGTCAGAAAAGGACAACAGCCAATCACTGGCTCTTCCCTCTATTCCGGGAATCCTCAGAATGAGACTACCTGAGAGCTGTCTCTTCCAGTCTTATAATCTATTCTAGTGCTGAGATTAAAGGCGTGCACCACTACCTCCTGGTTTCTGTGGCAAACTAGCATGGCTCCTGGGATTAAAGGTGTGTGTCACCACCGCCTGATCTGTAAGGTTGACCAGGGTGGCTCTTTTACTTTCTGATCTTCAGGCAAGCTTTACTTATTAAAATTAAAATGAAATATTACTACGTACGTACATACCATACCATACCATACCATACCATACCATACCATACATCTTAACTGATGTTGGTTACACAAATTCACAGGGAGACATGGTTCAGAACTACATGCACAGCCAAGTGGGAACCAGCATCAGTAAGAGCTGAGCCTGGCTTGTGGTTGGTGCCAACGGCAGGTCCTGATTTGACTTAACTACATTATACAAGATGTCACCACTCACCAGCATTGCCTTTGAATCTATAACCCTTTTTAGACAAAAATACTATTTAGAAAACTACACAGG
Source organism: Microtus oregoni (assembly GCF_018167655.1). Classification (NCBI taxonomy): domain Eukaryota; kingdom Metazoa; phylum Chordata; class Mammalia; order Rodentia; family Cricetidae; genus Microtus; species Microtus oregoni. The sequence continues at coordinate 14,374,362 of NW_024543086.1, forward strand.
GCTTCTTACTGCTCCAAAAATTGAGATCCCAACCCTTTCCTGAGGACCTAGGACTCTGTGCCTTCTGGTCTCTCTGCCTCCTCTTGTCACTGTGGTCCTGCCCCATTACCCTTCTCTCTGCACCTGTGTATATCAAACCCACCTCTTCACACTGCCTGGGTCACTGCTCCCCCAACCATCTGCCGATTTCATGCACCCCAAATACTGTATTTGAAGGAAACTTACCCTTTTCAGAATTCAAGTTCTCGGGCTCCAGAAAAGAGGAAAAATGTCAGGGCTGGTCATTGATGTGTGCCGATGCCAACAACACAAACAGATGTGTGTAGGTGTATAGTGGATAGCAATCAACAGTTAATGGATGGATGGATGGATGGATGAATATATTGCACAATGGAAGATGACATTTCAACAGAAGCCAAGAGAAAGTTGTCTGGTACAAGTCCCCAGCCGGATTTATGTTTCTGGTTACTTGTGGAACCCTCCCTCATTACTAATGGCCTTTGGATTCTGTCACGATTTGGGTCTCCCACCTTGAAGCCACCTCTGTGTGCTGTCACTAGGAATGCACTTCCCTAGACAATTGTGAATCACTACTCTGGGCAATCTGGTTCTTGGTACAATACCAGTCATTTATATTCTAGTCTGAATTCCACATTAGTGCCAACTTTCTCAAAAAAAAAAAAGTTAATCAAGGGAAAGGAGGAACATTCTGGGGCAGAAGCCTTTTCATGTACCCATGGTGTTGTGCCTCATGGAAAATGAAGAGTAAATTTAGTCCAGCTCTAGAGGGAAAGTCATGGATGTGAAATATCTCAGTACTGTAAATCATGCCAGAGTCTACGCAGATCCTCGAGTACAGTCCCAGCTCTATTCCTCTCCTGCTCACTCCAGAGCAACTTTGAAACAAGAGGTCCAGTGTAACATCCCAAGTCCCTTTCAGCATTGGGCAGGGTAGTGCCGTGAGGTACCTTGTTTTCCAGGGTTGAAAGATTAACTCTTCCTCTCTTAAGTTGTTTTGAGCCAGACAATTCATCCTATCTATAGAGAAAGTAATATACTATAGAAAATGGCACACAGAGTTGGGGCTGTTGCTGTGATAAACCTGACTGGGTGGTTCTTCGGAAATATTTGCAACTGCAATGTGGAAGTGTTTGGCACTTTAATGTGTTGGAAGCAGAGCTTAATGGACCATTCTGTTGAGAGCTTGGAATACAAAAATCCTGAGAGAAACATGGAAGTCAAGACGTCTGGATGAAGAAGTTTGGGAAAGGAACACGAGCTCTATTGGAAAGTGAGCGGGTTAAAGACCATTGTGCGATGTTTTGGCAAATGTGTATGTATTGACATCATTCTGTCCATGTTCTGAGAACTTGTATCAAGTTGAATTTAAAGATGATGGACTAATTAATTTGTTTGATGGGGAAAATTTTCAAGACAGGGAAACAGGCTGTGATGTGGCTACTGTCTGCTGCTCTTATCCAAGTCTATAGTGAAAACAGCATAAAGGTTGGCTCACTATAAATGCACAGTTTGTAGAATCAACTAACCTGGGCTCATAGGGGCTCACAGTTACAGAGACTGAACCAGCAATCGGGGAGCCTGCATGGGTCTGACCTAAGTTCTCCGTTATATTTTATGGTTGTGTAGCTTGGTGTGCTTGTGGGACTCCTAACAGTGAGAGCAGATGGGTGGGCAACTCTTTGGCCTGCTTTAGAGACCATTTTTCTCCTACTAGGTTACCTCATCTAGCCTTAATATGAGGGTATTTGCCTAGTATGATTGCAACTTGATATGCCATGTTTGGTTGATAGTCCTCCTTTTCTGATTTGGGGAAGAAGGGTAGGGGTTGCTGGGAGGAGAGGAGAGAGTAGAAACTTGGGACAGGATGTAATATATGAAAGAAAAATAAATAAAAATAAAGTGTGCAGTTTGTTGAGGATAAGAACCTGAGCAAGTTAAAAATTATAGCCACGAGAGCCGCAAAGGATGCTGTAATTGTTAAAGAGAACCGAGAAAGAGGTTATAATTGTTAAAGATCGATATCCTGCTCTGTCTTGGGACAGTACACGTGTGGCTGGGACAGGGTGTAAAATGACACCCATCAAAGATTCTAACTTTGAAAAATGCAAATCTATTTCAATAGAGAGAACTTGAACAGAGAATTCAGCTGAAGGCGTTCTCTGCTCCTTGAAAGCAAACCTAGGGAAGTGTTTTCCTAAGATCAGAACACAAAGCTACTAACCTGTGCTTCCTTAGAATCAGGCTCCATCGCCCTCCTCTCTGTACTAATTCCTGTTCTTCACACTCCTGAGAAGCTAGCAGAGGTTGGCTTCATCACCTTTATGGTAGTGGCATTACCATAAAAGATTCAAGATTATAGGGAGGGTTTCAGAAAGCAGCTTCAGGCAGTGTATGTCAGAGTCAGAGTCTTTACAAGAAGTCCCTCAAAGGCCACCACGGGAAGCTGTGGCGTGGGGGGGGGTGTACCACAGAGACCCCAGGATGCTGGAGATGCCGGAACTGTGGAACATCTACTGGGCAAGCTGTGTGCATGTAGTGAAGCTTATTCATGAACAAGGCTGTGTGTGTTACAAGTGGCAGATCAGGAAGCAGAGGATATAGCTAAGCCATTTAGAGCCCAGGGTTTCATCCGGAGTCCCGGCCAGATGCAATGGTACGGAACTGCAAGAGTTGGTGTTGTACCAGCTGGGTTTTGGTGTTGCATTGCTCTAACTAGACCTTGCTATATAGCCTTCTATTTTGGAAGAGAATGTTTACTCTGCACCATTGTATAGTTGTACGATGTTACTTGTTTTTGCTTGTACAGGAGCTCATAGTTAAGAGATTGCTTGTGTCTCAGGAGAGACTCTACGTTTATACTTTGAGCATTAAACAATGCTGAAACTGTTGAAGGCTATAGATGGTTTTGCAGTTGGACTGAAATGCAGTTTGCATTATGAGAGGGTCATGAGCCTCTGGGGACAAAGGATGGGGACAAATGACATACTCTTTCAAGTGATTTGTTTGAGTATCAAGTGGACAAGCGGTAGACTTGTGGGGTTTTACATTGCTGTCAACTTGATGGGACTTAAAATCATCTAGGAAGTAAAACTTTGGGCATGCTTATGAGGACTTTTCCCAATTAGGATAAGCGAGGTAAGAGAAGATGACCTGCCCTAAATGTAGGAAGCAACATGCCATGGACCGGATCCTGGCCTGAATAAAAGTGAGCTGGGTGATGGCATTTATCTCCCTCTGCTTCCTGACTGTAAGTGCGTTGTGGCCAGCTGCCTCAGGCTGCTGCCACCATGACGGGCTGGTACCAATAGCCCAAGTAAAAGCTTCCATCCTTAAGTTACCTTTGTTGGGGTGTTTTACAACAGGAACAATAAGAAGGCAGTGTGCCACCACAGGCCCAAGGCACAGTAAACCTTTTGTCTTCGTAAATTGATTTCCTCAAGTATTGTTGTGACAGAGCCGACTAACACATACAGAAGCTGGGGAGGGCCCATGCCCAGAGCTTTCAGATGATCCAGTTGCTTCTTGCTGACTCAGACCCTTGTTTCAGTCATGAACCAGTGGCTTTATTAAGCCACTCATGATGTTTGTATCAGTGTTCTCCAGCTTTAGGTTTGGGAAATCCATAGATGGGATTCATGGTGCACTGTTGCCTGGCCCAAGAGGCTCTTTCTATGAGTATGGAAAAGGCTGACTCCTTTAGTGCGTGGGAAAGGGGAGGTCTGTGAATGAAATGAGCTGTTGGCAATGGCCTCTGGTTGGTGAATTCTTACTGTCTTTCTTTTTGTTAAGATTTATTTATTTATTATGTACACAACATTCTGCCTCCATGTATGCCCACACGCCAGAGGAGGGCGCCAGATCTCATTACAGATGGTTGTGAGCCATCATGTGGTTGATGGGAATTGAACTCAGGACCTCTGGAAGAGCACCTGGTGCTCTTAACCACTGAGCCATCTCTCCAGCTCCCTTACTGTCTTTCAAGGCTCAACTCAGACAACTCTTTGGGAGAGCCTTGCCTAGTCCATTTGCCCTCTCATTTTTCTTTCCTAAATTACATTATATGCCCCTCCTCTAAGCTGATGTCCCCTCTTATCTGAATGCCATTGACCTGTCTTCAAATGTTCTCCTCAGGACTGTGAGCTTCCTGAGAGAAAGACTCTCTCTCTGCATCTTTGGTTGGGGCCATCCCAGGACAAGTGAGGCCAAGCAGGTCCCCAAGCAGGACCCCAAGCAGGACCCCACATTGACTAAATTGCTGGAGGAGGAAGTGGTTAAGAGATTATATATCACAAATGGCAGATACCCCAGAAACTGCAAGTGTGGGAAGCTTATTGTAGTGATCTGGCCTCAGGTCGTTTGCCTTCCTAAGCCTCCTTACATTCAGGATCATTAATTCTTCATGAACTGTATCTCTTCTGCACTGCACACCAAGCTGAATGTGAAGCTCCTCTGCCTAGCATTCCCCCATCTGGAACAGCCCTGTGCTGTGGACACGAATACTAATGCACCCCCAACATTCCAGCCCAGAAGTGAGCCCAGGACTATCAATTAGCAACTTTAGCACCAGGATGAACCTAACACACTCGGATGTGGTGGGTCAGCTCAGTGCAAGACGAGACAACAGAAACCAGAAAGAGCCCAATGGGCAACCATTGCCAAGGCCATCTTGTGGAAACAAGGAAGACTTCACATAGAACACATAGAGGGGGGAAGCAGCCTGGATTTCCATGCTTTCTACTTTCTCCCTCAGTTCATGGGGGAAAGGATGGTAGCCATTGTTCAGCACTGGTAGAGGTAGCAATTCTTCCCAGACCATTACTGCTGCTAGAGCTGCGGAATTCTCCTCTTACCCCCCCAAACCCCGCCCGTGGAAGGGCTGGGCCATATGCACGGATTCTGTTGTCAACCAAGACAAAGGCTTTCCCCAGCTACTCTTCTGCGATGCAGGGGAGCCATTCTCAAGAACAGGAAGACAAGCAAATGCCTTTGTCACCCCACTTCTTCATGGTCATGCAGTCACCTCCTTCTTTTTCTCTAACTCTTTGTTCCCCTCTGGCTTCCTTCCCATGTGTGTGGAGAAGAGCTTGGGTCTTGAAGGCAGATAGAGATGAGCCCAGAGCCTCACTCTGTAGATCATGTTAAGTTTGTGTCCGGGGCAAATGCCGTCATCAACCTGCATCTCGTTTACTAACCTACAAAATGGTGAAGAGAGCATGACCTGCCATAGGGACACAGCTGGGATCTCTGGTTACTCTAGTGTGCTGGCAATGTTGCTTTGCCTATTTCACAAGCGGCTGAACTTTAATTTCTGTTCCATGGTCCCATTTCTCTCCGTCATAGAGAAAGCACAGTTAGTTTAAGATACCTGGTCTCCAACATTGCCTGTACATTTGGAGTACCGCAGTAGAGGTGGACTTCAACCAGACATTTGCTGTCTCTCTGTGACTTCTGAGCCAGCCAGTCTCTGGCTCAGGGGCATGATTCTTCTCCTTGCCAGATTTACCCAGAAGGGACAGATCAAGACTCTCCTGCTTCATGCAGGCATGAAGCCAGCATCTGTGCAGTATTTCTGCAGAGAGGAGGCTGTAGCTGGGAAATCACTCTAGCAAACCTAGTCTTCTGGGTTCTTCTCTCAGCTTCCATATCCCACTGGAGGCTGTGCTTCCAACATGCTAAGCAGACACCAACCCCCAGGCTCCTCAGACAGTCAGCAATGAAATCTCCCTCTGCTACTTTCATACTAACCGATAAGAGACTGTTTCAGGCTTTTTATATCATGCTAAGTCTCCATGAGTCAAAATCCAAGAAAGTGACCCACCGTTTCTCTGTCATGTCAGCTCAAGCAGTAGAAGCCATGGGCCTCAAGCATGGATCTGGGTAATTGGTTACAGGAAATACCAAATTCCATGAATATCTCCCAGCTTTACATTGCCTTGTTTGCTCAGACCTTGTCCTGGGGTCAGGCCTCAGCACAATGGTGTTAGGAGTCCCACCATCTCTCCACCAGGACTGCTTTATTTCCAGGCAGCTGGGTGCACTGGGAACTGGAGCCTGCTGACAGGTTTAGTGCCCCGGTAGGCTGCTGGGTGCACTCGTCCACTTATAGCTGGCCTTATTACTAATTATCAGATCCTCTGACTGCCTCTCATTCCTTCTGTGTTCTCTTCCTCCTGGGTCTTCATTTGTAGAAGCCGTGGAAGCAAACACATCCTGCATGTGCCCTCTTAGGCTGTGGACATGGCTCCAGCCCCAGAGCCTTAGGAATGCCCTGAGAGTGGGACCTGTCAATCAAAGGGTCCAGGACCCTGTACCCTCGCTTGATTTCCATCCTTCAGCGCTGAGAAAATGCACCATGTCTGCCAGTCCCCAGCATGCTTCTGCCTCCCCAGAGGAAAATCCAGTTGCCAGGGTGGCAGGAGGGGCACTGGGGGCTCCAGAAGCAGAAGGACTGAATTGCAGGGCAGCTCCACCACTCACTTCTCCTGTGACACTGGGCAGGCTAGCACCCTCTCTGCGCCTTACGTGCCTCATATACTAAATGCGAGCTAATGAAAGTGCTGGCCACATGGGGCTATTGAGATGATTAAGTGAGGTTAGGCATGTGACTAGAACATGGTAAGAACTCCAAGGAGGATGGCTGCCCTCATTAACGCAGTGATTACATAACCAGGGAAGAATGATGCCAGGAAATGAAGACACTTGCCCAAGATGATGAGAGGGAGTGTACACACTTGGAGAAGACAAGAGCGCATTGATTGTCTGCCATCAACACCACAGTCAGGGAAGGGAAGATGACCCGTGGCCTCCCTCACCCTTGCCCCATCCCCACTCAGAGCCTCATCCCTGGCCCCCCACTTCCTCTGATGCTCACCCTTTTTGTGTGACTCCTATACCCTGACTCTCACCTTCTTTGGCTGACCTAGATTCTGACTTCGGTGGTCTCAACTTTGACTTAACCCTAGGATTCTGAGTGGGGCTGGCCAGTGGCCAGAGTTAGGCCATGTGTCCTGGATTCCGACCGTTCCCAGGGGATGGCTGGGAGGTGACAGTTCTTTGTCAGCACAGTAAGCACAGACCTGTCAGCCCTAAGGCAGGCTTGGCAATGACAAGCAGAAGGCACCCACTAAACACCCTCACTTGAATGTGACTGATGACTGTGGAAGTTAGCACCAAGGTGACAATGACCTTGAGCCTTGAAGCCCTCCAAACCTTCCATAGAAGCCCTTGCATGCTGCCCTTAGTGAACCCTAGGAGTTATCATGTCTATTTTATAGATGTGCAAACTGGGCTTTATAAAGTTAAAATCACATAGCTCAGAGACAAATGAATCGCGTACCTTCCTTCTTCCATGAGTGGCATTCCTTGACCTGGATGTCCACAAATGTGTTTCGTGGGAGAGCCGTGGATTCTGTGCAGTGTGCGCGTGTGCTCATGCACACATGGTTGTTTTAGGGGGAAATGTCTTCAGTGTTTCTTGACACTTGATTATTTGAACAGATTTGAATCTACCCATCCTCCCTCACCCATCCCTGGAGAGCCACCCCGTCAAGGCCCGTGAAGTGTCTACCCTGTTCCTAGTGTAGTGTGGGCACCAAGCCTCTGGGCTCCAGGAACCCCCCTCCCCCGCAGGATCTGGGTAACTCAGCAGTCTGCTGCCAGAGACTCAGCTGCGTGGGCGGCTGCACTCTCTCTGAACTCAGCCGGCCTCGGTGGAGTCTGTGCTAGAGCATGAAGGGGGATCCCTTGGGGCAGTGCAGCCATCAGGACACGTGGCAGAGCCTGTGAGTCTGGGTGTCCCCAACTCCCTCCGCCCTTCCCTTGCAGTGCACATTAGTCCTGCTCCCAAGAGAACGTGATCAGCTTCGATAGATGAGACCATGCTTGATGCGCAGGGACGCTGTCTAAGAGGATGCTCGTCCTGAGCCCAAGTGCTGTTCAAAGGTCCTTTCTTTTTCCTGCAGGAGACAGGGGGAATATATGCAAAGGGACCCGCAGGGGAAATTGAGGCATGGGGAGATGATGCTTTCTAAGTCAGGACTGCCATCCAGCTCCAGGGATTCTCACCAAGCACTTTGATAATCTTAGTCAATTTCAGCTTCACCCAGTTTCTGCCAAAGAAAGGTGGGGGATGGGGGACTTCCAGAGGTTAGATACTTTGCCCAAGGTCACATAGCAAATCTGAAACTCACACCCTGACTTGAACATTGCATTTGCTTCCCTGACCTGTGAAGGTCCACAGCAACTGTACCATCGGTCTGCACAGGGTTATCCTGTTTTGATCCTCTGAGCCTCTGCCACCCCAAACATCCTTCTTTCTCTCCAGCATGACCTGAGATTGTGAGGAGCTGGTCTGCTGGACGGACAGTCTAATCTGCAGCCATACACTGGCAGCTCTCTGGGTTCAGGGATTCTTGCTTTTGCTTACTCAATGTGAACTCATGCGATCAGGAGTGACGGGTCAATGATGCTCAATGAACAGGTGCAAAGTCAATGGCTGAATAACTCAATGAGCCCTCAGGTAAATGACAACATACCCACTGAGCGCTTTGGGAAAGGGGACCACTGCTCTTTCTCTTTATCGGTCTTGACCCATCCTCATGCCAACCCATATGTCAGATGAGGACATGGACGCCCAGAGACACATTGAGTAGAAAGGACTCGGCCCTGGAAGCTAAGTGAGAAAGTCATCTTTCCATCTTGAGTGGTGTCGGGCTGAATAGAGGAGGCTCTGGACCAGGTTTAGCTTCATGGGTGGAGTAGGGATGGGGATGTATGCAAAGAAGGAGCCTCGGCCTTTGCTTTCTAGAGCTCCCAGTCTATTTGAGGAGGCCTGACTTATGCATGCAGAACATTTGGGAAATGGCACAAGACAGCAGCGAACAGCACTGAACTGCACATGATCAGGTGCCAACCTCATTCTCTGCCTTCACTAATCTCAGTCTTAATACCAGATGGGGACCCCAAGAATAGATTCTTCTACCCGACAGATGAAGAGCAAAGATGGAAGCCACGGGGAAAGCTGAGGCTTCCTCAGTTCTGTGCCTGGTCTACAGCGGTAGGAGCAGCAGGTGTCCACCCTCGGTCACAGGCTCAGCCACGTATCAGACACCTACTGAGGGCCTTGTGAGAAGCATCTTACCAACCTCACAGCAGCAGGGTGAGGGACAAGTCCATATAATGTACAAGATGGAAGTAAGGCTCAGAGAAAGAATTCATCATGCCCAGAGTCCCACAGCAAGGGGCGGGATGCATGTAAGTCCAGTTCTACCTGCTTCCGCACTCCAGATGCCTCGTTACTTCTGTTTGTGGTGGGAGGAACTGCCACTGACCTGATGGACAGGAAGATGCGAGGTTGAGGGGAGAATAAGTAGGAAGGAAAGGAGAAGGGGACAAAGGGAAGTGAGGTGAACAACAGAGGAATGAAGTAAGAAAGGGAAGAGAGCAGGAGAGTGGGCAGAGGAAGGGAGGAGAAGGGGCTTGACGTTAAATATGCTCAGACAAGCAGCCACATGTTTCCCTAGGATCCCTATAGACCTCTGACCACCCCACCCCTTCTCCCCATCCCAACAGCCTCCAGGAATCCCCTAACGGAACACTGTTAGAAGCTCACATCTGAAGGTAAGCCTTGTTTCCAGAGCATTCTGAGGGTGTCGTCTGGACATGCTCAGTATGACTTGGACATTAGGGACTTGTCCCTTGCAGTTCCAGCTACATGAAGTCCATAGTCAAGAGCTAAAGTCAGGGGAGTCTCCATCTTTGATTGCAAATGGACACTGTATGCACACCCATCTTTGTGTGCAGGGAGCCTGGAGTGGATCTGCAATTTTTCTGAAAGAGGGAGAGAAGATAGAGAGAGAACCAGTGTTCTACCCTTATGCTTCATTTAAACTGAATTATTATGCTTGAGACTCAGTCTCCGAATGCAGCCAGGCTAGGGGTTATAGCTTTAATTTGATGAATTGGGAGCACACAAAAATTTAGTTCATACTAGGACAGCTGAGAGGGGAGTCAGAGCTGGAAATGGGGTATGAACAGGCGAGCTTATCTGAAGAGTAGAGGGACATGCAGACCTGAGACTTAGGTGAGATCAACAGGATGAAGCTGTCCTGGTAGCCAGTACTTCTAGTCAGAGACTGCAAGACAGGTAACCCCTGCAGTCGGAGTGAATGATGGCCTGCTCCTTTGGCAGCCCCTCCCCTTCCCACATAGTCTGCTGCTGTGCTGCAAGTTCCCAAGGGGCAGGAATGGGGTCTGCTTTTGCCTCCCTTCTCTCTGGTTCCTCATGTTCTTCTCCATGCGTTCCTCAGACTTCCTTGTGAACATCTCCCATGTGATATCTGGTCTTCTGTTGTGCAGGGGTGTGTTTTGTGTGTGTGTATGTGTGTGTGTGTGTGTGTGTGTGTATGTGTATGTGTGTATGCACATGTGCGTGTACTTGGTGCTTATCTGCAGATAATACCTGCTCCTTACAGTAATATCAATAATTATTGGGCTATTGTGAGCATGACTATTTGGTTGAGGGTAGATATGTCGCAAACAGTCAAATGAGTGAGCCAGAGTGAGTGAATGAATCTTCACTTGAGAAAGTGCGCTTCTTCAAGTGGTCAAGAATAATCTAAAAATCGTCCATTTTTATTAATTAATTGATAATTGAGTGTGGTAGTTGGATGAGAATGACCCTCAGAGATTCTTATATTTGATTTCTTGGTCCCTAGTTGGTGGAAGTGTCAAGGTTTAGGTGGTTTGTTTTTGTTGGAGGAGGTGTGTTACATGGGTTGGGCTTCCAGGGTTCAAAAGTTCACACCACTCCCAGTTTGCTCTCTCCCTCTGGTGTTTGTGCATAAGAGTGTAGCTCTCTGCTACCCGTCTGCCTGCCTGCCTCCCTAATGCCCTGCTCCCTGCCTCCCTGCTTCTCTGCCTGCCTCCCTAATGCCCTGCTCCCTGCCTCCCTGCTTCTCTGCCTGCCTCCCTCCCTCTCTGCCTGCCTCTCTCCCTGCTGCTGTGCTCCCTGTCATGAAGGGCATAGACTCCCCCTCTGAAACTCTAAGCAAGTTCCCAGTAAAGCCAGATAGGGAATAAGACAATGAGATCAAGGGCTTTAAGGTGGGAAAAGAAGCCTCAAGTGCCCTGGAAACTACTGCTGGGGCCAGGAAAGGCTCTTTCTGGGTGCCCGGAGAGGCTACTGCTAGGGACAGGGAGAGGTCCCTGCTGGGAGCCAGGAAAGGATTTTGCTGGGGACCAGGAGAGGAATGGAACAAAGGTGGGCTGTGGATTACCTGACAGAGAAAGGGATGAGGAATAGTCTAGGCAGAGGATATGCAAAGGCCCTAGGGCAGGGCCATAGAGGAGCGTGTATAGCTATACTGGAGCGTGTATGGCTAGATTCCCCCAAAGGACGACCAATAGAGAGGGAGAATTAGTGGAAGAAGCCAAGCTACAAAAGGCTCAGGGTGTGACTTCATGTTATTCCCATGGCCCAGAAGCAACAAAATGCAATACCTGTGGAGGAACTTAGCCACGTCTGGCCTGTAAAATGAAGAGAATCTTCTGTATGCTGCTTCTTCAGAGGACTGTATGGGAAAAATGAGAGAGAGCCCTTGGCAATCTCTCAAATTCTGCCTTGCTTATGGGCATTCAGGTCATATGCCTGGCAGAGCCCCAAGGAGCAGTTTGGCATGCTTCCATGTGGCATCCCTGAGAAACTGGCTAAGCCCCCTAGGACAGTACCATGCTCTCCTCAGCAGAGAGGCCCCCTCTGGTCCTTGAGTCACACTAGACCAGTTGTCTTCTGGGAGCCCTCACTCCAGCCCTTCCTCTCTCTCCCCAGAGGATGGGAAAGAGGCAGGAACCAATTCCTATGTCCATCATTATCCAGTACTCCAGGGGAAGTAGCTCCAGCGAGTCTGAAACATCTAGAGGAGAACTGAGGCTTTGAATTGGGTGGAAGCCAGATGTGGCCTTTTCAGCCTAGAATCCTAGTGCCCTGGTCTGCCAACATGAATGACCCTAGAGACTACGAGACAGCCCTGGATAATAAATCCTAACCCTAAGTTCTGGCTGGAGGACTTCAGGCAAGTTCCTCATTAGAAACAAGCCTCAGTTTCTCTCCATGGCGATGGCAGGCCCTACCTAACTAGCCTGTGGGGCTTTTGTGGGTGCCACACGGGTCATGTGATTCCACAGCAAGGGGCATTGCAAACAAAAGGAGCATATAGCTCTGAGTGCACTGTCCCTGCTGTCCGAAATAGGACCCAGTTTGGAATCTGAGCAAGAGTTAAGTGCCGTGGAGGTGAAGCATGCTATTCCAAGTCCCTGGGCCAAGGTGCAGATCATGTGTGGCCCTGAAAGGCAGCTGATGGTCTGGGTGATGGGAGGTAGCTCTCCTTATTGTCATATATGCCTGGAGTCAGACTGTCTTCCGGTATGTGTGAGTTTATGTGGGTGTGAGAGAGAGCCGATGGTTTTTTGCACCATGTACACATGAGGATCTTGGCTGGGGTCTTAGAGATGCACCCCCATGGGTGTATTATGGATTTGGAGTCTGTCTGTGTGCAGCACAGCCATGTCTGTGTAGGCTTGAGGGACCTGTGTCCATATGTTCGGGGTAGTATATATGTGTACGTGTTTATGAAGCCATATGTTGAGGGACGCTGTGAGCTCCAAACACAGCATGTGTCTGTGTGATGCAGAGGAAATGACTGGACACGGATCTGGGGAGCAGCCTGGGTTGGGGAATCTCAGTGCAAATGCACATGGAATTCTCAGGGGAAGTCCAGACAGACAAGACGGACAGGCAGCTGGGCTGGGGAAGAGGAAATTCCTGAGTTTTCTAGAGAGACACACCTGCCATCAGTTGCCACCAGGAGGTGAGGCCGCAGGTCCCCAAATCATCGCCTTTTCATTGGCAATCCGCAGTGAGGCTTGAGGAATCCTGTCACTCGAAGGGGGAGGTCATAGAAGAGAGACTGCTTTCTAAATCCTAGGGCACTAACTCAAGTGCCACCCCGCTGTTCTAACTGCAGGTGAGAGGGCCAACAGAAAGGAAGAGGAGACTTAGAAAAGGGGGAGGGGCAGCAAGGGCCTAAGGGGATCCGCAGCTACTTCCCTCTCCCTATTTCCTGTCACTAGAAATGAGCCCAGGACTTGGAGGGGAATCATCAGATCCCCAACGCCTCCTAGAGAGTTTAGGGGAGCCCTTTTTCACGGGTGGGGTAGACTTTCCTTACCCCAGAAAGGCAAGCAGTGGTTAACTGTGATTTTCTCTCAAGTCAAATGAAATCTCAACGCTCTCCAAGACACACACACACACCCTTCTCACACTCACATACTGGGGGACACCTGCTGACCCCTTCCCAAACTGCACCCACCAGCCTGGTCCCTGACCAGGTCTGTCTGCCCAGGAGGGCATTCCCGGTGTCCCGCACAACCAGGGGCAGTGCAGTGCAGGCAGCAGGACTGGGTCCCTACCCCGCCCCTCCGCGGGTCCCCGCGGCTGCCTCTACCACCCCAATCGCCCGGTGCGCACTCCGGCTCCGCTCCGCGCCAGTCTCTGGCGCCGTTCATTCATGATTGGTACTCGGCCCCTTGAGACCCAGCCCGAGAGCGGGGCGGAGCGGCCGGGCGGCAGCAGGGGCGGGCGGAGCGCGGCTCCCGCACCGCACGCGGCGCGGGCTCGGCAGCCTCGGCCGGGCGGGCACGCCGGCCCCGTGTCCAGCACCAGGCAGGCTTCGGGGCTCAGGACTCTGCCTTCGGCGAGGGCAGAGGTCCGGTGGGGTGCCCGCACTGGGGGGCGCCAGCGAAGGCTCCCGAGAGCCGCTGGCCCTGGGAGTCAATGCATGTGCCCGGCTGAAGACAGCAGCAGCCAGAAGCTCCCGGCACCCCGGCCCCACGCTCTCTGAATACCAAGCTGCAGGCGAGCTGCCCGGGGCTTTTTGCTCTCTTGCTTTTCCTCTCCTCAAATTCAGAGTGGGCAATCCATACCGATTTCTTTTCAGGGAAGGGGAAAGACAGGGCCTGGGGTCCCAAGTCACACACAAGTCTTCGCTGCCATGGGGGCCGTCATGGGCACCTTCTCATCCCTGCAGACCAAACAAAGGCGACCCTCTAAAGGTAAGTTCTCTGTCCTCCGTTTTCTCCCCTGGATAGGTTCGGGGGTACTGGGTGTTGTGTTGGGATGCAACGTCTGTCTCCTTTAGTTCCAAATCCCCTAGCAGTGAAGGTTCTGGACAGCCTCTTGTATCCAAAGGAGTAAGAACCTCGTGGGAGGGTTGGTGTGAACACCCAGGGGCAGCAGTCAGGGGGGCGCTGACCCCCCTCCAGGGGCCGCTGGACCCTTCTATTCTGGGAAATATACGGGAGCAGGACAAGGCGGATTCACAGGTGGAGAAAGCTGCGTTCTCTGGGCTGGGCAGAAATGTTGGGAGGTTCTTGACGCTCCCATGAGGGCTGATGTTGGTGCAACCTCGGGCATCCTGCAAGGGTGCTTATACTCATGAATGCCTCCTTGCGAATGGCGCATGCCAGGTGCTCACCTGAGAGCCTCAGCATGAGGAAAGACAGTGATTTGCCTGTCCACCCTTAAAACCTCTGCAAGCCAAAAGGAATCAGCTACATCTAGGTGGCAGACCCCCCCCCCCAGGCATGGTCCTGGGACATGGGGGAGTCTGCAGGAAAGAACACAACACAGCTAGGATAAGGTGTATGTACTGCTAAGGTCTGAGGACTTGGGGTGGGGGAGGCAGAGATGGAGAAAACTGTGAAAAGGTGACTGGGGAGGTGCGGGGGGCGGGGACAACATGAAGTTCACATATCCTGGGACCTTCCTGTTAGGAGCCTGCTCTACAGCTGCCTTTCTCCAGCTGTGGCATGCCCATCAGCCCTGGGACAGTTGTTAAATGTCCATGTGGAGTTGGGTGACCTTGTTGGGCCAAGGCTCACAATGCAGGCCTCTTTGTCAACAGACAGAAAGTTGCTTATAGGGATAAGAAAGACTGGAAACAATTAAGATAATGATGGCCTTGGTTTGTTTAATGCTCAAATGCCATTGCAGACAGCAGAAGGCTTCTAAACAGTCTCACACTCAAATGTCCAAGTTCTGATACTTAGCATATTGTGACTACAGGTGGGGGCACAGTGCCCACCTTATGCTAGCTAGTGACCAGAGCTGTCTTGGGTGATAGCAGGCCCTGGCTATCACACAGTGAGTCTCCTCGCCCGACCCGTTTCTTCTCATCTTGGTTGGGTTCACAGATAGAGCTACCCAGGAAGAAAGGGTCAGACGAGCTGGCTGAGCATCAGGGAAAGACTACCGCAGGTGCAGACCCCAGGTGATGAGCTGAGGCTGGCATGGCAGCCCAGAATCGGAAGAGGCTTCTGCTTATTTGCTGGCATCTTCACCCTGTAGGGGAGGCACTGATGTTATTCAGCAGCCCAGAGAAAGGCAGGTGTGCAGAATTTGGCCGAAGGTCTACGTGCTCTGAGCTCTGCCTCTCCTGGATCCCAAGGTGCTGCTTCACTGGGATAGTATTCAACACCAAACCCAAGCCTCCTCTCCCATCATGAAGGAGATGATGGACAAGGATATGAGGTCCCACCGGCCATGTAGGGGACTGTAGGGCACAGTTATCTTAGGTTTATTTTTTTTCCTTAAAAAAAAACAATCTACAATGTCTGTATCTCTTAGAGAGGAGGCAGACATCACATTAGAGATCTGTGGCTATAATCCAGTGTAGTAGAAGTGCGAATCTCAGTCCTGCCACTTCAGTCTTGGACCATGGAAAAAATCTCACTTCCTTTAAGTCTCAATTTTCACATACATCAACTGGACGAGAACACTAGCTTCCATGAGAAGCTGAAGCAAGTGGAAGGAGGGAGTGCCTCATCTCACACGCTGTGCTTTCTGAAGCCACTAAGAGAGACTGTAGTAAGAGCAAAAGCATGGACGAGTGGTGGCCAAGGAGAAACATAGAGCCATAGGGCTCCAATGTTATCCTCTACCGATTCCAGTCTCTCAGTCCCAAATCCAGGTCGCCTGGGGTCAGCGCCTGCAGGATTCCAGAGGCCACAGCATTTTCTTCTCTTTCCTAGGAACTTAAGAAAGAGGAGAGTGAATCAACACTCCCTGTGTGTGCTGCCATGGAGTGCCTGGCACCGTGTTTTATTTGAACATTCTCATCTGATCTTTATAAGAGCATCTGTGGCTCCTGGAAAGTCCAGGCTCACTGAGTGGGTCTCCAAGCTAGCCCTTCTCTTCAGAGCAGTAGACATCAGCTTGAACTGTCCACAAGTGCAACCATATACCTGTCCCCCAGGCATTTGTCCCCAGGACAGAGGTCAGTCTCACTGTCCTGTCCATCAGAATGAAAATCAACACAAGACCCTTCTAGGGAAAGAGGCTTAAAAATATGAATATGAACAGGGTTCCACTGGGAGGCTCATGAACAATAATCCTATCTTACCCTGGTCACTTTCTCCTTTAGTGTTTTGATCTCTGCAAATGGGAGGCATTCTCCTGGACATTTTTTTAGGTTCCATTTGGCTCTCAGATTCTAAAGGTTTTATTGTCGGTGCAGTCACTGGAGCCACCGCTCTGATCTCTGAATTGTCGGGCTCAGATCTAATTAGATGCAGTCAGGAGGGAGTGGTGGTGACTTTCAACAGAGGAACCTGTCTCCCTGCTGGGTTCAAATCCAGGCACGGCCACTGACTAGCTGCATGACTAAGCCTTGTTTTCCTCCTCTGTGAATCATGGACAGTAGTGGTTTACCCTTTGAAAATAGCGGTTGGGTTGCATGTCTGTGTGTGTGTTTGGGAGATGATGGAAGGCAAGACCCTGCACAGACCCTGCTACACGATCAGCGGTCAGCATCTTCTAGGTCCTGTTCAATGTGTGGCCGCGCTGCTTAGGCCATCTCAATGCCTAGAATAAGGCTATCCTACAAGCAGTCTTTCAAGCCCTTTCAAGCCCTGTACAGATAAGCAGGACCAGAAACCGGGCACCAGGATGCTGAGCCTCTTCTATGGCCCACAAACCTCTGCACTGTGGCTGATCGTGGAAACACCACAGTTGACTCAGCCACGGCTCCAAGTGCTTAAAGACAACTTGGAAATACATGTGCAACTTTAAAACAGGGTGGCAATCCAGTGTGGTTAGTGCTGGGGGAAAAATCACCTAGCTCGACCTCATGCTCGGGAAACACTCCCCAAAAGCAGCCAAAATCTGTAGTAATTTAAGAGCTTTGCCACTGAAGAAAAATATAGCATTCATTTTCTGTCCTGTTTGGGATTTTGGTGTATCTTTAATTGAAAATGGGAAAAACTTGCCTGGGGGTTTCAGGCCTTGTCCCCAGTCCTAGGTAGAGTTTCTTTTGCCAGCAGTATCAAGAATGCTCCCCTGCCCCCTGCAAAGACTCCACTGATGGTTTGAATGTATGAGCAAGGCTGGCTAGAGTGAGGGGCTAAGCAGAGGACCACGCAGGTGCAGTTACAGTCTCTGTGGGAATCAGGAGACCCCACAAAACACTGGATAAGCCCCATCGACAGAAACTGGCCTGTCTGTAGATAACTCCGCGTTATCTGGTGTTGCTCGGGTGACTGATTTCCAATTCATCCATTCAGGTTCAAGTACAGCATTCAGAACTTTGAGAGTCTAAACTTTAGACTACCGTGGTGCCCACTGAGTCATTGAGAAAAATTCATGACTATCAGATGATTTTTATAGGCAGAGTCAAATACGAGAGTGGTCTTGTGGGTCCTAAATCAGAGATCCCTTTGGAAAATTGTAGAGGCACAGAATTCCTGATGAGCCTGGCCTTGAAGTGGTGGAGGAGGTAGTGTGTTAATTCTAGAGAGCCCTGGAAGGCAGCAATTGGCATGGTTATGAAGAGGCAGTGATCCCAAACCACACCAGCCTGGGCTCAGAAACCATTGCCAGAACACTTTGCCTGGGAAATACCCCTTTTCCTCATCTCTGACAGGGTTGTACCAAGCAATAGGCATGAGTGCGCCCTTGGATCTTCTCATCTCAGTATCTCTCTCCAACATTTAAGTTCTGTAAGACTCTGACCCCCAGTCTCTGTTGCATTTACTAATTCAAATTTCACCCAGATTCCAAGAACTCACTCAGCTGTTTTTATACTCAAGTATCCTTCTCCAGAGCACACAGAGAAGTGACTTCTCCCATCTGAATTCCCAACATTTGAAAGGTGTATGGTCTCCTGACTCACAAGTCATGCTTGCAGTCAGTCGATGGAGGTGCTAACCCTCCCCTCATCACCTCAGTATAGACTCCTTGGGCGCCAGAAATGTGTCTGACTCCTTCTTCACAGTCTCAGGCTTTGCACATAGTAGGTACTCAGCAAATGTTTTCCAGTGGAAGCTACTACCCAGGAGATGGTTGGTCTCTCATTATTTCTAAGAACTGCAGACTTCACAGAAAAAGTTAGCTTACCACTGGAATTCTAGTTGCCAGTCCCTCTGCTTGAATGCATTCCGTTATTTGGTCTGTTGGCTTCGAATTAGCTTTGTCCGTGAAGTGCACGGAATCTGTTCACCATTCAGCAAGCAAGTGCTGAGAACAGTGTTTCCACTCCGCAACTCCTGATATCCATAGAAGGATTGGGCAAAGGGACACGCTTCCTAAATCCAGAGGTGCTTTCAGTCCAGTTCCAGGAACCCGACAAAAACTAAGACCCCTTTGTCTACCTAGAAGGGCTTTGCCCAGTAAATGCTTTATGATTGTGTGAGCAAGTGTGTTCCTTAGCAGGTGAGGGAGTGATGGATTGCTGCACAAATAAGAGACTCAATAAACGAGAAAAATGAATGAAGGAGCAAGTAAATAATCAAATGAGCGGCAGAGGATGATGGAATAAGTATGTGATTAAATGACCGTATCCGTAAAAGAATGAACGCATGCATGGGTGAAGGATGACGTCCTGGGGAAAGTGTAGCAGAGGACTGTCTCTTTATGAAGGACAGCAATGATTGTGCTACATAGTTTCTGTTCCTCAGCATTTGTCTCAGTTCATGGCAGCTGCTAACAACACAAGACCATAGGCTGAGTAATTTAAAGAAAAAAAAGTTTATTTGGGTCCACAGCTCTAAAGATCAGAGGTGAAAATAGCCCACTGGTGACTAGTAGCCTCCTTGATGGCTGAGTCCTGAAATACACAGAGGGCATCCCAGGGTGAGTGGTACCATTGGGGTTTCTTCTCTTCCTTTATAGCCTCCAGCCCTCAGGGATGGGGCTCCACTCCGAAGACCTTATTGGATCCTAATCAGTAACCTCCCCAAAACTCTAAATACTAGAATTTAACTTTCCACCCTCTTAATACTTCATGATGGAAATTAAGCTCTTAATATCAGCTCCAGGGAGGATGAACCATAGCAACCCCACAGGAAAATGTGAGGAATCAAAGGCACAGGAGAGTTTAGTGCTGAGAGTCAGTAGCAAAGCTTATTGGAAGTACCTCCTAGAACACATCTTAGAAGGGCCTGGGAGGTATTGCTTACTGGTCGGTATGTAGTGTCTGGAGGGAAAGTAGAGGGAGAATAGGCATGTCTCTTGACTTCAGACTTCTGCTGGAAGAAAGGCAGGGATTATTCTCCAACGTCACCTCTTGTTTTCCAGATCCATTGTTATCTGGTCTACATGTCCGTTTGTCCACTTGACCAACCCCATAATTCTGCTCTAACACTGCTCCCTGGTGTCATTTCTGCCTAAGATCAACTCCAGCTCCTGCACCTCCCTCTTGTTACGTTTCCAACTTGGGACAAATGGCTGAGGTGTCTGTTTAGCATATCAAAGCAGACCTGGCCTCCCAGTTCTTTCTGCATCCCTCAGTCTCTACCAGTTACATGGCCCTCTTGGCTAGCATACCAGACACATCCCCTATCTTAGCCTTCTCCAGGGCCTGGACTGCCCTTCCCTATATAATCTAACCATTTCTTTTATCCACTCTTTTTGTACCTTTGGGCCTCCTGGCTGCTGCACCTGGTCCTCCTCTCTCCCTTCTCACATAGCACAGCTTGCTCTGGTCAAGTCCACTCTGGGCTTTCCCTGAGGTCCCTGCCTTTAGCTATGCTCTCCCACATAGCCATAATAAACCCTCCTCTCCACCACACCTAGGACTAGTCATGTCCTCTCGTTTCCTTTGCTTTCTTCCCCGTCCCCCAATCTGGTGCTGAAATCCAGGACCAGACATGTCCCTTTTCCTTTCTATTTTTTTTTTCATTCTCTTCCACCTCTATCCCCCAGTCATCTGGTAAACTCCTACATATTCTTCAAGGCCCCACCCAACATCACCTCCTTCACCACACTCCTGCAGACAGAGCATATCTCCTCCTTCTCTTATCCCCCATGGCTATTGATGCTGCACCACACACACACACACACACACACACACACACACACGCACGTGCGTGCATGCACACACCCATGCACATACCCATGAGTGCACACACACCCATGAGTGCACACATACATGCACCATGCACACATATACCCATACATATACCCATACATGTGCGCGCGCGCACACACACACACACGCACACAAACACACACACCCATGTTTACACACACACACACACACTATCTTGTACACATCATGGCTATTATTATGGGTTTACACAATTATCCCTCTGCCTTGCTCTCGGGGGCTGATTCTTATTCCAAAACCCCTGTCAAGCTTGACACCTGGTCTAGACTTGATGGATGTTGGCTGTGCAGAGGAAAGAATGGATGGGTTGGTGTGTGTGTGTGTGTGTGTGTGTGTGTGTGTGTCATGATGACTAAGGGGCACAGGAGTACTTTAGTGCAGAGGAGAAATCCAAGACCCAAGTCCGTGCCTAGGGAGAAGCCTGCAACATTCTGCATGATGCTCCCATCCATCAGGCAGGGAAGGGACATAATTAGAAAGGAAAGAGGGAGAAGAAGAGACCAAGGGTCCTGGAGCTTTCAGAGAAACTAGTTTCTGCTCTTCAGCTCCCTCCAGGTGCTATCTTAAGTAGGTCACCTTCTAGAAGTAGCCATAGTCAGGTGGGATATTGTTCTTTTCCCATGTGCTGACTAGCCATGGCAGTAATACTTTGGATTAATTCTTACTATTCTGGTTCCTATTAAAAGCCTGTTCAGAAGCAAGAATAAGACCTCATTAGAATCAGAGTGCTGAGAGAGAGTGGCATGACGGTTTGGACCACTGGGTCAAGGTCACAAAGTCTCCTCTTGTGTCATTCTATTTGTAGGGATGCTCTACTCCATTCAACTGTGGCCTCCGACTTTATGCTCCAGGGACGTAGAGCCATTATAGCCATGGTCACTGACATTCTGGGTCATTTCATAGCCATTCCCACCTATGGGAAGTTGTCAAGTTCAGTTGGTAACAGAATCCCCAGCCACAAGGTCTGAAATCATAGATCAGCTTTCAGGGCCAACACTAATACCCCAAACTGGCCCAGCCTCCACCAGATGCCAGCACCTTGCTCTTCCCATTGCTAGGGTTCTTGACCTTAACCCTGCAGGACAAGATGCTGTGATGGTCCCCATTTTACAGATGAGGAAACTGAGGCTCTAAGAAGGGAAGTGCTTCACTGAGGCCCTAGGGCCAGAAGACAGCATAATCTGGGTCTGGCCAGTGGTAGAGTCCAAGCTTGGAAGCTCCATGTCAGTCTCCTCCCTTCTGGCCTCATAGCAGGAGCCCGGAGGACATGGGGGGCCGTCAGCAGGGGAGTGTGGGTGTAGGAAGTAGCATTCAAGGATAGGCTGAAGCTTTTCATTAGCCATACTGAGCAAGTGAACTGCCTGCAGGCACCAAGAAAAATACTCTTAGCGTGTCTCAAACCACCCCTGGATCTGCTTCCATTTTCTCTGACACCGTGAAAGCTGGAGTTTGAAATGATTGGGGGCAGAAGGCCAATTAGCAAATTCATTAATAAGATTAAACCGCTCTCATCTAATCACTTATGTGAACTAGATTTTCCTCCCTTTGTTGCAGCCATCATGGCCTGTCAGGGAAGGAATCGAGTAACTATTTAAGCACCTTCAAGTTTGTGAGGATCTCAGACCTCCAGTGCGAGGCAGCCCATTTGGGGTTTCCCCGTGGTCTAGATGGGCAGGAGGGTTCAAACAGTTGCTGAGTGGTATCCACGCCGAACAGGCAGATGCAAGAGGCTGCTGTACATTTGCAAACACATGGCATCCTTCGCTCAAGCCTGATCCTATATATGTATGTGGCACAGCTACCAGGAGCACATACTTACGGCTTTGTGCTTAGGCAGACCTGAATTCTCTGCAATGCACTAGCTTCATGGCTCTGGCCAGGTCACGTTGTATACGTAAGCCTTCATCACCACATAATCTAGAAGGCTGGGGCACCGATAGTAATTCCCTTCAATATTCAGAATGAAGTGGAATAATATGTTCAAGGTGTGATTCAGTACACAGGAAGAATACAATCAAAGTAGCTCATTACCCTCTGGGTTTGTGCTGGTCAAAGTATGGCCTCAGATCAGCAACTTCACCCCCGATGGGAATTTTGTAGGAGTGCAGAATCTCAGGTGCCAACTCAACCTTAGAAAATCCTAAGCTGTGTATTAGCAAGATTCCCAGATGGCTTGTAAGCCCACCAAGCTTTGAAAAGCAGCGGGCCAGAACAGGCATTGTAAAAATACATACATTACATGACCTAAGGTCATCAAGCTGGAAGGGACCTCTGGAAACCTCTGGCTCAAGCTTCTTATGATGGCTGATAAAGATGAAGAAGGATAATGCGCTGTCCATAGTCTCATGTCTTGACTGTCAGCCCAGCTGACGACCCTGGGTCTGCAGATCATTTCATTCCTGTGGCCCGAGATTAGTATTTCTGCGACTGAGAGTTTCTTTCTTTTTAATAAAACAGGAGAGGAGGACTAGGCATACCCATTAATTTTTAGAACTTTACGCACACGTGTGTGCCTGCATGATTTATGTGCTCCACATGGCTGGAGGAGGCTGGGGAGGCCAGAAGAGGGTGTTGAACCCCCTGGAACTGGAGTTACAGTAGGTGACAAGCCACCATGTGGGTGCCAGGAACTGAGCCTGTTAGTCCAGCCAAACAAGAGGACAGATCCTGATTCTACTAGCCTTCCATTAGCTTTCTCCCCATTTTTTCTGCCACCTGAAGATGTGATGCAGAGAGAGTCTGAGCTTCCATCCACCCTGTTTCTAAAACAGAGATCACAACAGAGCCTGGTGGCTTGCAACTAGAGATGGCACTGAGAATACGCAGAACCTCCAAGCAGGCTGGCAAGATGGATATGTATGTGCAAAGCCTTTGAGTTAGGATGTGAAGCCAGAAAACTTAATAGAAGTTAGTGGTGTCTGAGTGGATAAAAAAAATGCCCTGAAGCGTGAAAGTCAAATTCCTTTTGCAGGGCGTTGAACAGCCTCTCTCTGGGGGTAGGTACCACAGTCTCTTTCCACAGAGTTGGTCTCTGTTACAGTCATGGTATTATCCTTTGTAGAGTAGGAAACAAGGGGCTTGGAGGGGGAGTCCTGAATGGCTGGTGATTAAGACACTAAGTCATCTTATACCAGGACAGATTCCAAGCAACGTATTCCGGCCTCTGATCCTAGGGAGAGGCTAACCACCGTGTTGCATGCTCAGCAGGTATCTCTTAAAGTACTTTCAGGGGCCCCATTGCCTTTCTTCTTTCCTCATACAGGATGAGAACTGGATTGAATTAGTACTCCAAGCCCTGTAGACCCTAATGTAAAATGATGTCATCTCTTAACTGCCCACTAACAGCTATTGAGACAATTCAAGACAAAAACAATTTTTAAAAAAAGTCAATGAATATTTGAATTTCTTCCCATGATGACTACATTGGTAATAAATTTTGAGTATAATGTGTTGTCAAAACACATTTATTCAGTGTCTGGTGCCTCTGCTTTGATGCTGTAGGAACATCTTGAATGTGACTTTTGTCATCTCCGTATTGGAACTGGATCAGACAAGAAGAAAGGTTCTCTGGACACCTACTGTGTACCAGAGGCTGTGCACAGTGTGGACAGAATAACAACAAGAGTAAAAATGATGGCTAAATAGTCCTTAGAGTAGAAACCAGAGGAGCCAGGCAAGATGTTTACATGGCTCATTGTGCCCTGTACATTGTGCTCTGATGCTGTAAACCACTGGAACCCTTAGGGCAGGGATTCTCAACCTCCCTGGTGCTGCTGTGACCCTTTAATACAGTTCCTTATGTTGTGGTAAACCCCAACCATAAAACTATCATTGTTACTACTTCATAACTGTAATTTTGCTATTTATGAGTCATAGATATCTGTGTTTTCTGACAGTCTTAGGTGACCCCACTGAAAGGACTGTTTGATCTCCAAAATGATCAGGACCCACACACAAGTTGAGAACCACTGCCTTATAGCATCCTGAGGAGAGAAGCACTTTGTACAGATACAATCTCATATGCAGTGAGTACGTGTAGATAAGGAAGCTGAGGCTCTGGAAGAAGTGACTTGCCCAAGTTCCCCAGGTGCCGGCAGAAGAACTAGGAGTTGCCACCAGATCTGAATGAATCTGAAGCCTTTATCATTGAGGCTCTTCACTCTGGTAGTAACACAGAGGGGAGAGAAGCTGTAGGTTGTCACCTAACACTTCAGCAGTTTGGTTCTCTTTAAGCCTTGCAGTACCAGAGAATGTAAACGCTAGTTCCAGACAAGAGAATAAAGAGCATGGGTAGACGAGTTATTCCTGTGTATCTGTGAGCTCTGTTTCCTCAGATTCAACCCACCTCATGTGTGAAATAGTCAGAAATGAAAGTTCAAAAGGTAAAACCTGAATTGATAACACACTGAGCACTATGTCACATACAAAGTGACGTGGGAATGCTTTCTGAGGTAGCAGTAGTCACCCTGAAATGTTTTAAGGTACCTAGGAGGATGCGTGGAGGCTGCATGAAAACACTATATGTTTTGTATAAGACACATGAGCATTCTCAGGTTGTTTCTATCACTGGGTCCTGGAACCGTTTTGCCAAGGCATGAGGAGTTAAGGGTATTCAGTTCACTCTTTTCTCATGAGTGGCTGAATTAGGACTTGGACCCAATGCTTGGACTCAAGTACCTGTATGCTTAGTCACAGGGCTAGGCTGCATCTCATGTGTCACACGGTTGCTCTATAGAATGGGTACCACTATGGGGATCCTCAGGAGGGAGGGAGCATTTCTACCTGAGAGGTAGAGCTTGGAGAACCCAAAGATGCCCAAAGGAGGTAGCAAGAAAGTTGAACAAAAGAGCTAGGATTCAACCCAGAAGGTGGGGAGGTTAGTGACGTCCTGAGAAGAAGGAACAATGTAAGCAAAGTGGTGGAGGCAGCAGGAAAAAAGAAGGCAGTGAAACCAAACAAGCTGTCTTATGCTTTGGGGACTCAGAGGCTGATAATGGAATGACTGTCAGAAACAGATGGGAGGAGAATGGAAGTAAAGACCAGAATCAAGTTTCTCATATTCAAGAAGGCGGGTCCTGGAGGGTAGCAGATGGCAAGGGAGAAGAAAGGACTGTAGGAGGAGAAGGTGGGGTTGTCTTTTCATCCACCCAAGACATTTCCCCATGATCACATTTACTCTGTCCTCCACCCCTTTTTCCTCCCCCTCCCCTCCTCTAAGCCATTTATTTGTTGGTTATCCACTTGACTTAACCATTGGTTGTCTTGGCCTCTTGTATGACCATTCCTGTGAACATGCTTCTCTCTCTAACTCCAGCATCCTTCTTTCAAAACCTGGGCCTTCTTTCTGCCATTCTGAGCTTCTTGAAGCCTAATCTGGTTCTAGACAGAGAGTTGGCACTTAGTGACTTGAAGTCATATCTCAGAGTGATACACACGGACCACATTTCTAATTGCAATTAATACGGCAGTGGCATTCGGCATCCCTTTGAGTCCCCATAGCATATACATAGAT
Source organism: Microtus oregoni (assembly GCF_018167655.1). NCBI lineage: Eukaryota > Metazoa > Chordata > Mammalia > Rodentia > Cricetidae > Microtus > Microtus oregoni. Next base: position 14,400,333 of record NW_024543086.1, read on the forward strand.
AAAGACATCACAGAGCATTGGATAGAGCAGTGCTTCTCAATCTTCCTAATGCTGCGACCCTTTAATACAGTTCCTTATGCTGCGGTGACCCCCAACCATAAACCATAAATGAAAATAACATTGTTACTCCATAACTGAGTTTTGAACTGTTATGCATTGTAATGTAAATATCTGTGTTTTCTGATGGACTTAGGTGACCCCCGTGAAAGGTTCATGGCCCACAGGTTGAAAACTGCTGGTCCAGCCTTTTGGGTGAGGCAGAACTGAAGGCCTGTCCTTGTTAATTGAGTTGTTGGATTCTTCCTTGTACATCAGTCTCCTTGTCTGTGATTCACAGTAATCATGGGACTCACTCACCAGCTTGTTACATGGATTGATGTAATGTAAGTGCTTATGAAGCTGTAAGACAAGTGGTGATTGTTGATATCAGATTAACAGTCATAGTGGTTAGAATGATTTTCAAGTCGGTCATGATGCTTGTGGCTAGCGGTTGTTAATGATGGTTAGAGTTGGGATATTGGTAAAAACGGTAGTAATAGAGGTAGTGATGATGGTGGTGATGGAGGTGGTGTTATTAGAGATAGTGATGAGTATTATAGGGATACTGTCACTGACAACGGTGTAAGTGTTGGTGACAACGAGATTAATGGGACTGGTGATGAGATGTGTGCTGTTTGTGTTGACACAGGACAACAATGTTAATAGTGATGGTGATGACTGTAGTAGGGTCAGTGCTGTTGACAGTGAGATGGTGGTACTGATGGTGATGGTGGCGGCTACACAGGTGATGTGGGAAGTAAGCAAGTACAAGTCATGGTGGTGTTGGTGGAGTGACATTAGTGGTGGTAGAGGCAACGGTGGATTTTGGATCACCTTTGAACTACACTGTCTTGGGCTTCACGGGATTTCCAGCTCCCACAGATTGAGCCCCTCCTCCATATGTGTTTGTCAGGAGAAAGAGTAAGAGTAATATCCTATGCCTTGAGATTAATTCCCTTATGTAGTTCTACTTCAGGATAGATGTCATCTTGACTGTCTTCTTTTTTTTTTTTTAACATTTTTTTTATTGAGAAAAGAGAAAAAAAAACAAATTTCCTCCTCCTCCCAGCCTCCCATTTCCCTCCCCCTCCTCCCACCCTTCTCCCCCTCCCCCCACTCCTCTTCCCCTCCCTCTCCAGCCCAAAGAGCAGTCAGATTTCCCTGCCCTGTGGTAAGTCCTAGGTCCTCCCCCCTCCGTGCATTTCTAGGAAGGTGAACATCCAAACTGGCTAGGCTCCCACAAAGCCAGCACATTACGTAGGTTCAAAACCCCGTGCCATTGTCCTTGGGTTCTCATCAGCCCTCATTGTTGGCCATGTTCAGAGAGTCCAGTTTTATCCCATGCTTTTTCAGTCACAGTCCAGCTGGCCTTGGTGAGCTCCCAATAGATCAGCTCCACTGTCTCAGTGGGTGGGTGCTCCCCTCGTGGTCCCGACTTCTTTGCTCATGTTCTCCCTCCTTCTGCTCCTCATCGGGACCTTGGGAGCTCAGTCCAGTGCTCCAGTGTGGGTCTCTGTCTCTGTCTCCATCCATCACCAGATGAAGGTTCTATGATGATACGCATGATATTCGTCAGTATTGCTATAGGATAGGGTCATTTCAGGTTCCCCATCCTCAGCTGCCCAAGGAACTAACTGGGGACCTCGGCTTGGGTATCTGGGAGCCACTCTAGGTTCAAGTCTCTTGCCAACCCTAAGGTGGCTCCCTTAACTAAGAACCGTGCTTCCGTGCTCCCCCATCCAACCTTCCTTCATCCCAATCCTCCCCCTTTCCCAAGCTCCCCCCCATTCTCCCCCTCTCCCCCCTCTCTCCCCATCTCCCCTTACCCCCATCCCACCCCACCCCCAAGATCTCAATTTTCTCCCCGGCAATTTTGTCTACTTCCCATAGCCAAGAGGACAACTATATGCTTTTCCTTTGGTTCACCTTCTTACTTAGCTTCTTTGGGATCACCAAGTGTAGACTCCATGACCCTTGTTTACGGCTAGAAACCAATTATGAGTGAGTACATCCCATGTTCATCTTTTTGGCTCTGGGATACCTCACTCAGGATAGTGTTTTCTATTTCCATCCATTTGCATGCAAAATTCGAGAAGTCATTGTTTTTTACCGCAGCATAGTACTCTAATGTGTAGATATTCCACACTTTCTTCATCCATTCTTCCATTGAAGGGCATCTAGGTTGTTTCCAGGTTCTGGCTATTACAAATAATACTGCTATGAACATAGTTGAACAAATGCTCTTGTCATGTGATAGGGCATCTCTTGGGTATATTCCCAGGAGTGGTATTGCTGGGTCCAGGGGTAAGTTGATCCCGAATTTCCTGAGAAACCGAAACACTGATTTCCAAAGTGGTTGCACAAGATTGCATTCCCACCAGCAATGGATGAGTGTTCCCCTTCCTCCACAGCCTCTCCAGCAAAGGCTATCATTGGAGTTTTTTATTTTAGCCATTCTGACAGGTGTAAGATGATATCTCAAAGTTGTTTTGATTTGCATTTCCCTGATTGCTAAGGAGGTTGAGCATGACCTTAAGTGTCTTTTGGCCATTTGAACTTCCTCTGCTGAGAATTCTCTGTTCAGTTCAGTGCCCCATTTTTTAATTGGGTTAATTAGCATTTTAAAGTCTAGTTTCCTGAGTTCTCTATATATTTTGGAGATCAGACCTTTGTCTGTTGCGGGGTTGGTGAAGATCTTCTCCCAGTCCGTAGGTTGCCTATTTGTCTTGGTGACAGTGTCCTTTGCTTTACAGAAGCTTCTCAGTTTTAGTAGGTCCCATTTATTCAATGTTGCCCTTAAAGTCTGTGCTGTTGGGGTTACACATAGGAAGCGATCTCCTGTGCCCATCTCCTGTAGGGTACTTCCCACTTTCTCTTCTATCAGGTTCCCTGTGTTCTGACTGATAGTGAGGTCTTTAATCCATTTGGACTTGAGTTTTGTGCATGGTGATAGATATGGGTCTATTTTCACTCTTCTACAGGTTGACATCCAGTTATGCCAGCACCATTTGTTAAAAATGCTTTCTTTCTTCCATTGTATACTTTTGGCTCCTTTATCAAAAATGAGGTGTTCATAGGTTTGTGGGTTAAAATTCGGGTCTTCTATACGATTCCATTGGTCAACTTCTCTGTTTTTATGCCAGTACCACACTGTTTTCATCATTGTAGCTCTGTAATAGAGTTTGAAGTCAGGGATGGTAATGCCTCCAGACAATCCTTTATTGTATAGGATTGTTTTGGCTATCCTGGGTTTTTTGTTTTTCCATATAAAGTTGATTATTGTCCTCTCAAGATCTGTGAAGAATTTTGATGGGACCCTGATGGGGATTGCATTGAATCTATAAATTGCCTTTGGTAGAATTGCCATTTTTACTATGTTGATCCTCCCAATCCAAGAGCAAGGAAGGTCCTTCCATTTTCTGGTATACTCCTCAATTTCTTTCTTCAATGCCTTAAAGTTCTTGTCAAATAGATCTTTCACTTCCTTGGTTAGAGTTACCCCAAGATATTTTATGCTGTTTGTGGCTATCGTGAATGGTGAAGCTTCTCTGATTTCCCTCTCTGCTTCCATATCCTTTGTGTATAAGAGGGCGACTGATTTTTTGGAGTTTATCTTGTATCCTGCCACATTACTAAAGGTGTTTATCAGCTGTAAAAGTTCTTTGGTGGAGTTTTTGGGGTCGCTTATGTACACTATCATATCATCTGCAAATAACGAAAGTTTAACTTCTTCCTTTCCAATTCGAATCCCTTTGATCCCCTTATGTTGTCTTATTGCTATTGCTAGAACTTCAAGCACTATATTGAAGAGGTATGGCGAGAGTGGACAGCCTTGTCGTGTTCCTGAGTTTAGTGGGATGGCTTTAAGTTTCTCTCCATTTAATTTAATGTTAGCTGTCGGCTTGCTGTATATAGCTTTTATTATATTTAGGTATGACCCTTGTATCCCTAATCTCTCCAATACTTTTATCATAAAGGGGTGTTGAATTTTGTCAAATGCTTTTTCAGCATCTAATGAAATGATCATATGGTTTTTTTCTTTCAGTTTATTTATATGCTGGATTACATTGATAGATTTTCGTATGTTGAACCAGCCCTGCATCCCTGGGATGAAGCCTACATGATCATAATGGATAATTTTCCTAATGTGTTCTTGGATTCGGTTTGCCAGTATTTTGTTGAGGATTTTTGCATCAATGTTCATGAGTGAGATTGGTCTATAATTTTCTTTCTTGGTTGAGTCTTTGTGCGGTTTTGGTATCAGAGTAATTGTAGCTTCATAAAAGGAATTTGGCAATGACTCTTCTGTTTCTATATTGTGAAATACATTAAGGAGTATAGGTATTAGGTCTTCTTGGAAGTTCTGGTAGAATTCCGCATTGAAACCATCTGGTCCTGGGCTTTTTTTGGTAGGGAGGTTTTTGATAACCTCTTCTAATTCTTCGCGACTAACAGGTCTATTTAGATTGTTCACCTGGTCCTGGTTTAACTTTGGTATATGGTATTTATCTAAAAAAGTGCCCATTTCCTTTACATTTTCCAGTTTTGTGGCATATAGGCTTTTGTAGTAAGATCTAATGATTCTCTGAATTTCCTCTGTGTCTGTGGTTATGTCCCCCTTTTCATTTCTGATCTTATTAATTTGCAAATTCTCTCGCTGCCGTTTGATTAGTTTGGATAGGGGTTTGTCAATCTTGTTGATTTTCTCCAGAAACCAGCTTTTTGTTTCATTGATTCTTTGGATTGTTTTCTGTGTTTCTATTTTGTTGATTTCAGCCCTCAGTTTGATTATTTCCAGTCTTCTACTCCTCCTAGGTGAGTCTGCTTCTTTTTTTTCTAGAGCTTTCAGTTGGGCTGTTAAGTCTCCAATGTGAGCTTTCTCTGTTTTCTTTAAGTGGGCACTTAGTGCTATGAACTTTCCTCTTAGGACTGCTTTCATAGTGTCCCATAAGTTTAAGTATGTTGTTTCTTTATTTTCATTGAATTCCAGGAAGACTTTAATTTCTTTCTTAATTTCTTCCTTAATCCAGGTATGGTTCAGTAGTTGACTGTTCAGTTTCCATGAGTTTGTAGGCTTTTGGGGGGTAGCATTGTTGTTGAATTCTAACTTTAATCCATGGTGATCTGATAAGACACAGGTGGTTACTAATATTTTTTTGTAACTGTGGATGTTTGCTTTGTTACCGACTATGTGGTCGATTTTTGAGAAGGTTCCATGAGCTGCAGAGAAGAAGGTATATTCTTTCCTATTTGGGTGGAATGTTCTATAGATGTCTGTTAAGTCCATTTGATTCATTACCTCCATTAATTCTCTTATTTCTCTGTTAGGTTTCTGTCTGTTTGACCTGTCCATTGGTGAGAGAGGAGTGTTGAAGTCTCCTACTATTAGTGTGTGCGGTTTGATGGCTGCCTTGAGTTTTAGCAATGTTTCTTTTATGTACGTGGGTGCTTTTAAATTAGGGGCATAGATGTTCAGAATTGAGACTTCATCCTGCTGAACTGTTCCTGTTATGAGTATAAAATGTCCCTCTCCATCTCTTCTGATTGATTTAAGTTTGAAGTCAACTTTGTTAGAGATTAGTATGGCCACACCTGCTTGTTTCTTAGGTCCATTTGCTTGATAAGCCTTTTCCCAGCCCTTTACTCTGAGTAGGTGCCTGTCTTTGTGGTTGAGGTGGGTTTCTTGTAAACAGCAGAATGTTGGATCCTGTTTTCGTATCCAACCTCTTAGCCTGTGCCTTTTAATAGGTGAGTTGAGTCCATTGACATTAAGTGATATTAATGACCAGTGGATGTTAACTCCGGTCATTTTTTTAGTCGTAGAGTTTGTGTGTTTCCCTTCTTTGATTTGTGTTGGTGAAGGGTCTCTAGATGTCTGAGTTATTGTGGTCATTGTTGGACTCCTTGGTTAGTGATTTTCCTTCTATTACTTTCTGTAAGGCTGGATTTGTGGCTGCGTATTGTTTGAATTTGTTTTTATCCTGGGAAATTTTATTTTCTCCATTTATAGTGAATGAAAGCTTGGCTGGGTATAGTAATCTGGGCTTGCATCCATGGTCTCTTAGTTTCTGAAGTACATCTATCCAGGACCTTCTGGCTTTCATGGTTTCCATGGAGAAGTCTGATGGAGGAAGGTCATTGGCTAATAAAGGAACTGCCCTGGCCCATTTTATTGGTTAGAGGATAGGTGGGAGGAGTAAACAGAACAAAATGCTGGGAGGAAGAGGAAGTGAGCGCAGAGACTCCACAGCTCTCTCGGGAGCAGATGCCTGAGAGAGAGACGCCATGCCCCGCTCCCGGGATGAAGCTCCGACCCAGGATGGACTAGGCTAGAATCTTCCCGGTAAGACCGGTTCTCACAGATTATTAGAGATGGGTTGATCAGGATGTGAGAATTAGCCTGTAAGTGCTAGAGCTAAAGGGCCAAGCAGTGCTTAAAAGAATACAGTGTCTGTGTAATTATTTTGGGGCATAAGCTAGCTGAGCGGGCGGCTGGGGTGCTGGGGAAGCGGCCCCGCCGCCCCTATTACTACATATGGCGCCCAACGTGGACAACTGCTTCCACATAAAGCCCGAGATAGCTTGGGAAGTAATTCTAGAACAAAATGAAAGCATTGCGCCTGGTTTCTTGGTAGCAGCAATTTCTCGGTTCTACTCTGCTTGCTAGAGGCAAGCAAGCGCCTCATCTAAGAGAGGCTTCCTGACTCAGCTTTAGCTGCAAAGCCTGCAGCTCATTAAGAGGTCCTGCCACGAAACACTTAAACGGTGTTGAGGAAAAGCTGAACACATGCTTTTCGGTTTTCAGCCATAGCAGGAAAAAAGCTGCGTCGTTTAAAAAGGCCGGCTTTCTGGGCTGTCCTGCCAGGGCAAACTCTGACTGTTTGAGGCAGGAGGGCCGGCTACTGAGAGAGGACTTGAGTATTGTCTGTTGTAGCTCACTTGCTGGCAGGGACCTTGAAATGCCATACAGTTGTTGCAGTAAACATGGCTACAGCCTGTATATCCGCCACGAGGCTGGAAAGCTAAGGAATGGACTGAATCTAGCTGGCAAAGCCACGCCTTTAATCCTACCCATATTGCTCAGTAATTTAAAGGCTCGTGTGGTCAGAAAAAGAGAGATATACAGTAAAGAGAGATTCAAAGACAGAAAAAATTTCTGAATGGTTTAAAGTGTGTTAAAAATATATGCAGACTAAAAGTTAAAGTTCTTAAAGTAAAAAAAAAAAACAAAAAAAAAGGAAGAGAGTTGTTGTGTGTGTGGTAGCACACGCCTTTAATCCTAGTGCCTAGAAGGCAGAGACAAACAGATCTCTGTGAGTTCAAGGTGTAGCAGTGTACACCTTTAATCCCGAATGCCTGGGAGGCAGAGACAGGCGGATCTCTGAGAGTTCAAAGACAGCCTGGTCTACAGAGTTACTTCAGGTCAAAGATACAGAGAACCTGTCTCAAAAAGCAAAAAGTTAAAAGTAAAAATAAATGAAATAGAGGTTAAAACAAAGGTGTAATAAGATGGAAAATAAACAGAGAATTTTGATACTGTATGCTATTATGCTCTCTTTGAATTGTTTGAATGCTGAGGAAGGACAAACAACTGCTAAAAGATATTTGTTTATAAATGCTGCTGAACTAATCCAACATAGATACTTTGAAAATGCCTTAAATTTGAAATTTGGATCTAAAGACATGATACTTTGGAAAGGAGTTTCTTATTTTGTTTTCACAGAGGATGAGACGCTGTTCATTTCTTCTATTCCGATTTGGTATGATGGACCACGCCCTCCTGAAGGGTTGGTGTGAACGCCTTCAAAAAATTGCTTCGCTGAACTGCCAACTGAGATGAAACTAGCACACAGGTTATACCATGAAAGACCAAATTAACGACGCCCCCATTCAGCAGGAAGCAGTTTGGAGAGAAATAACTGCGCCCAAATTCCCAAAAAATGTTTATAAATGTTCTTTTACATTTAAAGGGGGATATGATATAGATATGAATAATTTACATTAGTATAGATTTTGCTTTATTGATAGAGATTTAAGGTCAATTTTGTTATATGTATAAGTGTTTCTGATTTTGATTAAGGTATTGTGATTGTGTAGTTCATTTAAAAATGTACTATATAATTAAGAAATATAGGTTGTTAATGGATAATCATTGATAATAGTAAAGCTTGTAGTCATGTTAGTTAGATTTTCTAGATATATAGAGATATATTTTAGATAGACATTCTTCATGTCTTTCAAAGATTACAGAATAGGACATTTAATGTTTTAATAACTGAGGACTTTTCATGACAATGAGACACTCTGCTCCTGGCAGCACCAATCTACTTCAAGAGGAAGATGGGCATCGAAGAGGATCCTTATGGAGTTTGATAGCCATTTGGGCAAGAAACTGCTCTTGCCTGGACTATTGCATAAACTGGACACAGAGAACCCGCAGAGAGAGGACTACTGAACTTGCCTAAGGTGAGATGATCTTTCGGGGTTCCTGATTCATGAGAGAGTCTGTGAGACATTCTGCAGGACACAACAGATAGTGACTGAACTGACTTTGAATTTTCCTGCTTTATGGAAATGTCTGCTGGATACCATGGGCCTGAAGGCTGAAGATGGATGCCCCAACGGTACAAAAGAACTTTGGGTGACTGTCCAGGCAGCGAGATGTCTTTGTCATTTCTAGAGTTTGAAGTTTCTTAGTTCTTGTTTACTTAGGCAATATTATATCTTTCTGGAGTCTTTGATGGAGTTAAGAATAGTTAGTTATAGTTTTCTTTAGTTATGATAAAGATTATTGTAACTTTTACTTGATAACTGTTTGGTTATATGTAATTTTGCTATGTTAAAGTTAAAGCCATTTTTTTTTTTTGTTTAAACCGAAAAAGGGGAAATGATGGAGGAAGGTCATTGGCTAATAAAGGAACTGCCCTGGCCCATTTTATTGGTTAGAGGATAGGTGGGAGGAGTAAACAGAACAAAATGCTGGGAGGAAGAGGAAGTGAGCGCAGAGACTCCACAGCTCTCTCGGGAGCAGATGCCTGAGAGAGAGACGCCATGCCCCGCTCCCGGGATGAAGCTCCGACCCAGGATGGACTAGGCTAGAATCTTCCCGGTAAGACCGGTTCTCACAGATTATTAGAGATGGGTTGATCAGGATGTGAGAATTAGCCTGTAAGTGCTAGAGCTAAAGGGCCAAGCAGTGCTTAAAAGAATACAGTGTCTGTGTAATTATTTTGGGGCATAAGCTAGCTGAGCGGGCGGCTGGGGTGCTGGGGAAGCGGCCCCGCCGCCCCTATTACTACAGAAGTCAGGTGTAAGTCTGATAAGTTTACCTTTATAAGTAATTTGGCCTTTTTCCTTTGCAGCTCTTAATATTCTTTCCTTATTCTGTATGCTTTGTGTTTTGATAATTATATGGCGAGGGGATGTTCTTTTTTGATCCAGCCTATTCGGTGTTCTGTATGCTTCTTGAACCTTCATATGTATATCTTTCTTTAGGTTGGGAAAGTTTTCTTCTATAATTTTATTAAATATATTTTCTGGACCATTGAGCTGCACTTCTTCTCCTTCTTCTACTCCTATTATTCTTAGGTTTGGTCTTTTTATTGTGTCCCATATTTCCTGAATATTTTGTGATGAGAGTTTGTTGGACTTGCTGTTTTCTTTGATCAGAGTGTTTATTTTCTCTATGGTATCTTCAGAATCTGAGATTCTTTCTTCTATCTCTTGTATTCTGTTGGTTATGCTTGTTTCTGTAGACTCTGTTTGTTTACTTAAATTTTCCATGTCCAGCCGGCCCTCTGTTTGTGTTTTCTTCTTTGCCTCCATTTCAGTTTTCACGTCTTGCACCGTTTCCATTATCTGTTTGATTGTTTTTCCTTGGTTTTCTAGGGTATCATTCACTGATTTATTCAGTTCTTCAAACTTTCTGTTGTATTTCTCATCCATTTCTATAAGGGCATTTTTTACATGCTGTTTAAGGGCGTCAATCACTTTCATGAAGTCAACCTTTTCTACTTCTTCTTGATTAAGGTGTTCATGTCCTCCCGTTGTGAGGTCGCTGGTTTCTAGTGGCTTCATGTTGCTTTTCAGCTTGTTGGGCGAATTCTTGCCTTGGCGTCTACCCATCTCTTCTTCCAAATGCTCCCTTATGGATCTTCTTTACCGGATCAGGTCTCCTTGCCTACCCAATGCTGGATCTCCCCAACGTTGTCTCTCCCCAATGCTGGGTCTCCCCAAGGCTGGGTCTCCTGGCGCCGAGAGATCAGGCCTCCGTGCTGATGGGCAGGTGGCAAACAAAGTGCCTACCCTGCTTGGTGCAGGCAGGCCAAAGAAACAAAGGAACTCCCGCCTGCTTAGGTGCCCCGAGGATTCGGACCCAGTGCCCAGACAGGCTGGGCTGGGTGATGTTATGTGCAGAAAGAGGGCGGTGGGGCAAATTGGGGAGGGTTCTGGATGGAAGCTGGGTGGGCTAGGAAGAAAGAGGAGGTATGCAGGGAGTGGGGGCCCTGCCGAGAGCTCAAGAAGGATAGGGGGCCAAGGAAGCTCTGAACTCCCCTTCCCGGGCTGGCGCCGCAGGATCAGAAACTCACCCCAACGCTGGGTCTCCTGGCGCCTAGAGATCAGGCCTCCGTGCTGGTGGGCAGGTCGCAAACAAAGCGCCTACCCTGCTTGGTGCATGCAGGCCATAGAAACAAAGAGCTTGACTGTCTTCTTGACACTTGCGTTCCAACACACAGCATGATACAGTGCCCAGTATGCAGTCATGTCTGCAGGAAATATCTGTGTAGTGACAGGAGATACTTGCAGAAGGACCCAGAGTGAAATGTCTCATCCCTGAGCACTCCACAGTGGCTATTTGGTATCAGTTCTTTATCACCTCAAAATACACTTGCATTAGCACCAAGGCAGTCTGGGCCCTGCAACCACTCTTTTCTGGCAAATTTGGAAAGCTATGCCCTGGGAACCCTTAGGTGTCAGCCTTACCTGACTCCTTGGACCTCCCCCAACCCCATCATAGCTCTGCACTAATTCTTTGATAGTTTATTACACAGACCTGTGGAGAGACGGCATCCTATACCAGTCACTTCTGGAGCATCACTGCTCCCTCCTTGCTGTGCACCAGGAACAAGAAGTATACACGGACTGGAGCTGTTTTTGGCATTCAGTCCCCACCCACCCTAGGAGACACTGCAGAAGTGGCTTCAAGTGCCAGTGGCTCCACAGTCCACCCTCTAGGCAAGTTAGAGGCACCAAAACACTCCGTTAATTGTGTATAGATAAAAAAAAAACAGGTTTTTAAGCATAAGATAAAGCTATGCCCTGATAAACTGTTTTAAACCAAAAATGTTATAAACATCAAAATGTATCGAATCCACTCAGCCTGTCTAACATTTCAGCTCAGCCACACAGCTCACTGCAGGGAGCTGGTGCTTTCCTCCCGTGATCTGGAGCTGGCTGGGAGCATCTTGAGAGAGTGTTATTCTGCATCTCACTGGCTCATGAAAGATCCAAACTCAAAATATGGTTTCTACTGAATGTGTATCACTTCCACCCCACAGCCAAGCTGACGAAGCACTGAGTCAAGCTGTTATAAACCAGGGTCTGCCTGTAACCACATGCTCGTAGTATAGCATTTGCATGGGGTTTGGGGCACATAGTAAGGGCACAAGAAAGTGTAGCCCTTGAGAATTATTATTTCTATTTCTACTGGAGAGATTGAAGCACCAACTTGTGAATCAAACCGGGCCTTTGTGTCTCTGGTGTAATAGGCATGGCTGTCATTTGTCTTGGGTATCTGGCCTCATAATTCTGAGCCCATGGACCCTTCAAATGGATCACATGTTATGGAGAAAGATGAGAATAAGCCTAGGCCTTTGGACAAGGGCTATTCTGCAAAACAAGGATTTGGCTGCCGACTGGTCTTAGATCGAAACCATGCTGTGTCTTTCTCTGCCTGTGTGGCCTTAGCTTACTACTTTGGATGAGCCTTGGTTTTTCCACGAGTCCCATGAGGTTGGTAATACTGACCACATGGGCTCCTTGGGAAAATAATGGAAAATGAAGTGTAAAATGCAGCTAGGGTGAGAATTCGTCTCTCAGGCAGCCCCGGTCGGGAGGAAATGGAAAGACCAAAGTGGTTTGGGGACTAGAGCTGCCTGCAGCCTTTATATGTCCCTGGAATTGATTTACAGCTCCCCTAAAATCTTGGAACAAAACCAGGAAGAAAAGAAAGAAAAGGAGGGGGAGGGGAAGTAAGAGTCTGAAAGAGAAATTGTAAACACGGGGAGCTCACATAGCTGTTATCCATCCCAAGGAAGTGGTGCACATGGGAGAGATAATTGCTGAGTTTTTTTTTACGTGTTAGGAATGTACATGTTAACAGATGTAGAAAAAGGGAGCCAGGTAGCAGAACTGGAGCAAAGACATGGTGCAGGAGAGAAGAAGAGTGGTGGACAGGTTACAAAGCACCAACACACCATCTGCAGAGGGTGGAAACGGAGGCAGGGCAAACTCTCGCATTTTTAATACCACACAGGGGCTCCATGCGTCAAACAGTAGTTATTCTTTAAATGGCATTTGATGTGTGCACATGTGTGGAGAGAGGACACATGCTACTGCTTGTCTCACAACAGACCCTGTGCTGGGCACTTCCCCTACATCGTCTCACTTAATGCCAGTGCCACCCCACGAGAGTGTTGCCATCTGTAATTCAGAGGGAAGAAAATGGAATCTCAGAATAGAGACGTGAGGAACATTCTGAGGTCACGTAGCTGGGGAGGGAAGGAGCAGTGTTTGCCCCCTTAGATCTGAGATTCTGTACCTGCCACCAAATATTTGGCATTTGGGGAAGATGAGGCTTGGGAATGGTGTTTCCCACCTAACCCGAAGGACCGGGAAGTCAAACGCCAGCTCTGATTGCCAGATCTCCCGTTCCTTCCCTTTCCATGGGCCCTCATGCATCATTGAAATTGACAAGGCAAGAATCTTCTTTCTCTCCAATTCCCTCCTTTTCTGGCTGACTTCCAAAATTTCCAGGGAACCACAAACCAGCTCAAGAGACAAAGGCTTCGTGAATCTCCCTGCCTAAGCCTGGCTTCTACACGCTCTCCCCATGGTTGTCCTGTCCCCACCATTGCTCTACCATGCCAGGAGAAAGATCCTGCACTCCAGACTGCCACTGTTGCCCCTCCCCCTGATTCAGAGTCTCTCCCTGTGATGACATGCACAGACTCAGAAGGCAGGAAGCCTTCATGGACCATATGATCTTGAGTTAAAGCCTACTATATTTGAGCCTCAGATTCATCATTTGTAAGATAAGGATGCAGCCTCCCTCCTTGGAATTCTGCGATGGAGGATACCTCTTCAATAGTGGGCATGCATTTGAGGGTTAGGAATTATTTGTGTTGCTGAGGTTTGGCCAGACTCTGAACTTGACACAGTCAGATTCCTCTACAATCACAAGTCTAACGACTGTAAGAAAATATGACAATTCTTGGCGTGTGTTGTCATCCCCTCATCCATTACTCATAGCAGATATTGAACACCCGTCACAGAACCTTTTCCTTCTGTATACAGTGTGACCTCAGGATCTTTCTTGACAGCGCTCCACGCAGATGCTACCAACTGGGGGAGAGGGCAACGTTATCTGTGTTCCCGTCCTGACTAAGTGCACATTCCCAACTCCTTCAACTCTGCACAGCTGTCCTGTTGCTCTCTGCAACCCATGCTCCCTTGTGCATATGTACGTGCATGCGTGTGTGCATGTGTGCGGTGTGTAGAACTGCCCTTCAATGTTGTAAGACCGTTCTAGTCATGTGTGAGTTTGTCTATTTGTACAAATCCCCAGCCATTCAGAATCCCACCAACCACGTCCTATTTGTGACTCGGGACCCACAAGGAGCATCATCTGGGAGAGAGAGCCAGCTGGAAAAAGTGACATCCGCACACAGCACGCACCCTCAGTCACCTCTGGGAGTGAGCTTCAAGGTGGTGTGTGAATGCAAATCTGAACTCTTTCAAAATATTTAATGCTCAGATTGGTTGACAACTGTCCTCTCCAGAGGGAGGCGTAGAGTAATTTATACTTTAGACCCAACAGCCCTGGCTGCCATAACAAATAAACCTCAAAGTTTCAGTGGCTTAATTAGTAAAATTTCACTGACCATTCCCTAGGACAATGTCTGCGTCTTTCCAATGCATGCAACTTTCTTCCACAAAGGACCGACTCCCAGCCTCCTTCCGCCTGTCATTCCATCAACCCAGGGCCTCTTTCATGTCGAGGAAAAGGTGGGGAAATGATACCCCATTTTATAACCACTTTTGTAGCCTAGAAGAGGCAAACATTACTTGGGCTCACATTCCTCTGAGGGATCACACTTCCCAGCTCCATCTAGTTGCAGTGAGGGAGAAAAAGTCTGACCCATGCCCAGCCCTAGAACAACCCACCTCGGAGAAGCATACAGTGGGAGAGGTGAGCAAGACCACACATCCAGGTCTGCCACAAACAGTAGCTGAGGGATGACCACTAAATCAGTTGGGTCCTGTTGGGACTTTCAAGAATATGAGTTCAGATGTCACTTGGTCAGCCTGGATAGCTCAGGAAGCAGATGTCAACAGAAAAAGATTTACACCAAACCTCTTGGGACAAAAGACCTATATGATCATGCCTCCATCTGCAGAAGGAGAGGCAGCAGACGGCTAGAGCCCAATGCCATTAAGCATCCCAGTGGTTCACCCAGCATCCCCATAAGTCTAAGATTGCACATTGCCTCAGAGAGAGGTGATGCTGGTCCTGGCAGCTTTGGCATCCTGGTTCTGTACGCTGTGTTTTCTAGCATGGTCTCATGATCTGAGTTAACGGGAGTATTCTCCTAACAGATGGGACCCTGCCTTGATGTGCCAGCAAAATCAGGCTTCCGAATCTCCCGGCTGTCTGCCAGAGGCTGGGGAATTCGCCAAGGTAAATGCCACCTTGCGAGGTCTCTGGGAAGCAGCCAGGAGCATCTCCTGTGTAACGCTCAAGCCCCTCACGAGGCTGTTCTGGCCTGCTATACGCACTCAGGAGCCACATCCATGGCTCAACTCTGCTTCCAGCTGTAAGCAGGGCTTCCTGACAGCTCTGGAAGGAAGAAAGCAGAAAGGGGAGGAAACAAGAGAAACGCAACCCAGTCTTGGAGTTTCCCTCCAAAGCAGATCTCGTGAGAACCTCTCCGTACAAGACTTGGAACAAAGGAACGCTGGCGCTTTGATTATCGTATCCGCGGCAGTTGTTGAAATGCCTCTGACACTCGCCAGCGCCTTAGTAAGAATTATAATTACATTGGAAGACCCCAGGCGACCGAGTAAACTGATTAGCTGCTTGCGCAGAGTTGATGGATTTTTTTTCCCTCCCTCTGGGTCATAAATAGGACTGTGGGAGATGGTGGGAACCCTGTAGGTGGGAGTCGTCCAGAATGGAGCTGTGTACATCCAGGAAGTCAAAATGACTGGTGCTGACAGGTTCCCCCGGAGCCTCTATCTGACAGGTGCCCACCTTCCCCCAGAACAGGCTGCCTGGGCTCCCTCCCCCCCCCCCCCGGGTTGTTGGTTGATCCTGTGCAGATCAAGAGTCAGGTAGAATAGGCTGCTGGTGGCTGGGAAGCCCTCCCCCAGGAAAGTCGAAGCCTTCTGCCAGGTATAATTATTGTATGGATAATTACACAATTCAGAGCCTGCTGAAAAACCCTGGGCTGGAGCCAGAGTAGAGAGGCAGGGTTTGGGGACTATGGCCGCTTGCTGTGTCTCAGAGTTGAGTCTGAAAGAAGAGAATAATCCCTCCCCCTCCTAGGAATCCTACCTGCCAGGACTTCGGCTTGCAGAGTAGAAGAGAGGCAGGGAGTTGATGAGTTCCCTCTTCCTCTGCCCATTCTTTCACCAGAGGTGGTGCCCAGAACTACAGCCCCAACCCTCAATCCCTTTTCTGTCCTCTCTTCAGTCACCCTCTTTCTGGGACACCTCATCCTGCCTGAATGCTAATGATACCGAATACTTGAGCACCAATTTTGCCCCTGGGCTTCAGCCATGCATCACTAGTGAGGACTAGACTAGGCATTTGCTGCTGAGGGTCTCAGGCTCACCAGGCCATGTCTGTCCTCTCTCCATCTTCTCAACATGCAGCACCCGTCCTCCCAGAACCCCAGCTAGGACTCAAGAATCTTTCTTACCTTCTCTTGCACCTGAAGCCAAGCCACTATAGCTCTGTATCACACCTCCCTCTCCCTCCTTCTTTCTGTCTCTGTCTCTGTCTCTGTCTCTCTCTCTCTCTCTCTATATATATATATATATATGTGTGTGTGTGTGTGTGTGTAGATAGATAGATAGATGATAGAAATTAGATAGGTATAAATATATAATATTCTGTGTCAATATCTATAAATCACACCCTGCCTTTTCTCTTCAGCTCCACCAACAAAGTCACCTTCAGGCTTCTTAGGCATCCATGGCTTTCTTGAAGTAGCCTCTTCGTTTTGTCCATATTTTCTTAGACATCAGCCTCCCAGTGACTCCAGGTCCATCTTGCTGAATGCAAATCTGCTGTCTCTTCCTGTGCCTGGCGTCCTTACCACCTGTCACCTGCAGCACTGCTTTACCTCTTTATGCTGTGCCCAAGGCCCTCCCCAATCTGCCTGTGTGCCAGCCCAGCTGCTACCCACATTTCAGCTCACACTGTTGGATGCTACTTACCTCAGATTCTCATGAATGTTTTAGCCATGCCCAAAAATTCAACAATGGAGTAGAAGACTCTAAGAGTAAACATTCTAGGCTCTGGAGCCAGACTGAAAATGATTATATCTTGCTTCCTACTATTGCTAGCTAGCCTTGTTGACCTGGGCCACCCTGTGCTTCTCTCTTCTGTTTTGTCACATAGAAATTGCAGTGATAAAAGAACTATCACATACGGCTGTTATTGGGAAGCTTCAGTAACCTAACTCCCATTAAGCACTCAGAGCATAATTAGTGCAGGATAACTATGTCTTCGAGTGTTTGCCGCATATCCTGAATAGATGCTCGAGAAATGTCAAGCCCAGAGGAAATTAGATTCCAGCCAGTCTGCTTTCCAGGCTGAGGTGTGAGATGGAAAGGAACTTCTTTTCACGGCCATCCCAGGTGGTGACTCCCCATCCTAGTCCAGTGCAGGCTACCTGAGGCTTGGTGGACCTGATACAGTGAAGGCTGCTGTCTCCAGGGGGCCCCATTCTCTGAATTTGCCAAGGAGGACAGAGATTATTCTCCTCCAGAACCATGGCTCAGAGAAGTAGATCGTGGAAAGAAGGGAATGTCTGCACCTCAGTTGACTCTGTCTTATAGCAATGAAGGGTCTTCTGTTGGCAAGAGTGGTTGGGAAAGTTTCTGTCTATGATCTTTGCTGGACACTGAGGACCGGCACCGGCTCTGGACTGCCCAATGTGCTGGGTCCCCACTTTGTATACAAGATTGGGTTAAGACTCCAAGGCCAAGAACCAGGCTTCTGGGTGTTATTAGTGGCTCCCGGTCACTGAGGGTCTCAGACAGAGGGTGTAAGAACCCACATGAGCAGGCTGCCTGCTACTAAGCCCAATGCCATCACTAAACAGTTAGGTGACCCTGAACAAACTTCTTAACTGTAACCTTGCTAAGCCTGTTTCCTCTTCTGTAAAATGAAGAGATTTATAAGACCCTGCCCTAATGGTTGGCACGAGGAAAGAGCCTGCAAAAAGCACCTGCACTTTAGCAAGGTTCCATGGACTTCTGGGAAACACTGCAGTGAATGTTGGGGGCCAGCCTCTGAGCAGGATGCATGCGCATTCCCCACCTCAGATGCAGAGGCAGGAAGAAATACCTCTCTGCAAACTAGGCATGCATCTTTGCTGATTGGCAGTTTTTCCTCGAGTTAATTTGGGAGCCTGTGACCTTTCCTGTCGTGTGCGTCTCTGACTCAGACTGCAATATTGCAGCGCCAGCCAAACATGTGACAAGCCCCTTCTCCTCAGGCGACTGAGGAGGAGCAGGGGTGTTCTGGTAGCTTCTTCTGAGGTGGGAGTGGGGCAGAGACAGCCGTCTGACTCCATGGGGTCTGTCACGGGAGCAATTATGAAATGTATACCACGTCTTCTCAGCCAGGGGAGAGAGTGATAGTTCAGGTTATATGGGTTAGGTCTCCCACCTGATTCCATGAATTAGAAACCACACTCCCGTACCCTGCTTCCGTGTTCAGAGTCTCTAGGGAAACGGGATGGCTGAGAATCAGAACCAGCAGGGGTGCTTCTCTGGAGTGACAGATTTCACAGCCATGCTTGATGATCCCCCATGCACCACGTCTCAGCTCAATCTGCAGCGATTCCTAAGAGTGGTCCCACGGAGGTGTAGATCTTAGCCACAGCTAGGGGCAAAAGCTGCCAGTGCAGCCCAGCAGTTCTGGGTCAATTGCTAGGGACTCTGTCCTAATTTGTTTATCTCGGTGGCTGCAAAGTGGGAAGACTCCTTCAGGACTGAGAACAGAGTCTAGCCATATCCACTCAGTCAGTCAAATCTGTTGTCTCTATCCACCCTCCCTGGCCACACGGCTTCTACAGTTGAATACAGACGGGCAGCAGGCAAGGACGGTATATGTACAGAGTGGGCTCCCGCTAGGCCTGATGGGTTTCAGCCTGGCTTTCTGGCCTTCCCAAGCTCCGTGGAGCTGGCTGGCATCAGCGGTCGAACATTTTCCTCCATGTCACCTATACAGCACACCCAGGCTACACACATTTGGAATTGGGACAGATGCCCAATGTAATTCGCTGTCTGTCCTTCTGGGTCTCAGTGTTTTACTAGATTTGGAAAATTTGTAACAAAACCTGGAGAATGACATCTGGGAGAGACAACTAAGCTATTGTCCCTCTTCGCTTGTCCCTCCTGTTTGGAATGCCTCTGTCTGGCCTGGCACCCACACCTTCCACTTTACCGCGTGCCTCCTGCACTTTGGGATACAGCGCAGGCAGGTCCCTCATTCATCCCAGAGCTAACTTAGGTGAGCTTGCTCCTTGTTCCAAACTCCCTCACAAGCAGTCCAACACAGAGCTCTAAGCCATGACACACTGAGATCAAAAGCCAAACCTCTACACCAAAGTCTCTGGCATATGGCAGGAACTGAAGTTAGATACATTCCTACTCGCAAGTATTTTGCTTTGCAAGAAAAAAAACAACAACAACAACAAAGACACAAGGGTAGCAAGAAGGCTCAGCCGGTAAATAGGTTTACCACCAAGCCTGATGACCTGAGTTCAAAGCCTGGGACCCATACGGTAGATGGAAAATCAACTCCCGGATATTGTCCTCTGGGATGCTGCACATACTCAGTAGCACACACAACTCCCTACCCTGCCTCCCCCCAAATAAGTTAATGTTTAAATATTTTTAGTGCAGAAGTCATGAATCAACTGAGTCTGCCCAGGCTGTTGGCCCAGAGAAAACACGGATCCAAGCATCAGGAGGACATGGATGAGAATTCTGGCACTGACCCTGTACCTTTGTGAAGCTTTCGTAGACTACCTCTCATTGCAAATCCCCTATTAGCTCATGGTGGGGTTGGGAGGATATGAATGCTTGCAGCTGTCATGAGGACCCAGCGTGTGGCATAGCCGCTTGCCATCAACAGCAGCCGCTCATAGCCATGCCAGGACCAGGCAGCTCTGTTGGCATTGGCCTTTTAAACTGTTCAGGAATACTCTGTAACCATAGCAGGCAGCTGCTGGTTATGTTGCGGTGGTACCCTCTGAGAGTGTGTCTCCTGGAGACCTGTGTGTGAGGGATGATGTACTGTAAGTTTGCATTATTCAGACACACTCACAAACTCACCCCGTGCATGCACATCTCAGGACAACTGTATTCCGTCTATTTGTCCTTGGGTTCCTAGTAACTCTGAGAGCATTTAAAAAAAAAAAAGCAAATGTGTTTATTTTAAGAGTCATGATGTAACTAATGTCACGTAGCATTCATTTTCAGGGGACAAAGTTGAGATTAATAGATTTATAAATGAGCATCATCTTGCGATTATTTACATGAACATTTTAAAAGGGTCGTTCTTCTTTTCAGTTACCCTTTATTTCACATCAGGAGGGTCAGGGCATGATATTTGTGAGCTGAGGATTTGAAATGGCTTGAGAGTCCTCTGGGAGTTGCAGGGTTTGCCTGCCAGAGATAGTAGATGATTTTGCCTGAGGACTGTCCCAGAGGACACCTACATCCAGCTAGACAATTCTACCCTGAGTAGGCTCTAGAAACCAAGGCTCAGGATCCCTACTCTCTTTTCCCAACTATCCCTCCTGGCCTCGCATTGTTGTGCCCAGTCAACAGCTCCCGTGTGATCAAGATAAGCTATGTGTGTGAGCGGCTTCTCCAGGGAGTTGGATAGGGTTTGGAAAGCCCACAAGAGCCATACAGCATCCTCCAGCACCAACTAGATTGAAGCAGGGAGCTGCTGGTCACACTGCAGCTCAGCTGAAACCTTCTTTTTCTGTAGAGATAGGGCTGTCCTTCCTGTCTGGTACGAACAGTAAATGAGACATGTTGTATTGAGTGCTGGGGCACAATGTAGGCTCAGGAAAACTAGTTCCTCCCAGAACGACTCAAAAACGTAACTACCAAGAAATACCTAAATGGTTGATTTTGCTGGGCTTTGGAGAAGTCAGGCTAGAAGAGCAAAGGATGCTGGGCCAGCAGAAACTAAATGTGTCACTGCCTTCTTCAAGGACATGAGGTTTCTCCAACCTGAATGAATAATCGTCAGTAGCTGTCACTACTCCTGCTTCTGTCATCAGTGCACCCCCTGTGTTCTCTTAGGGACCCCTGTGATTGTTCTGTGGTTACCCTCGTTGTGTGGGTAGCAAACCTCAGACTTTTGCAGGAGATTAGCAATGCTGCCCAGAGTTACAGCTTATAAACGGGATTTGAACTCATGCCTTAGGACTCTAGACTGGAGACTCTTGGCCTCCCAACCATATAGACTTGCACTTCACCTGCCCCCTCCTTTGTTCTTCCAGACTCAAAGCTTTCGGTGTCCTTTAACCTACTCCTTTGTCATTTGGCACCCTTCCTTGAATAGTTCCCCCAGGACTTCTGCTGGGTGAGACCCATCTCTGCATCACCAATGTCACTAAGCTCACTGTGCAGTACGCTGAAGCATGGGCTGGCACTTGGTACCCTGCACTTCCATCAAAACCTTGTCTTCCTCACTCCAGGTTTTTTCTGATGTTAGTGAAATGAGGACCACCTGAGGTGGCGAGGTTCCTGGGACGCTCACGCCTCAGGCAAAACTTGGCACATTTCAGAAATGCCTACTTCAATTCATGACATAATGAGACCAAATTGTCCCCTGGCAAGTCCGCTAGTAACAATTATTCCTGTCTTTGGAGAGCCATCCTAAGGCAATGGGAGTTCTGATCTCACAATCAGCACACTTTGTGATGCCGGCCTCCTCCTAACCAGACAATTTAATCTTTTGCTTTGTGAAGAAGCAGGATCAGTTCCACTGCCCTGGAGAGCAGGAGGATAGGAATGCAGCTTGCTTTCTGTGCCTGTAGCTCAGTTCAGGAGAGCCAGCAATATATGAATCCCCAGCTCCCCAGCTCCCCAGCCCCACTCCTCACAGAGGAAGCCGGCCCTTAAAGTAGATTCATCCCCCGGAACCCTCTCCAGTTACAAGCAACCCCACACTGCCCTGGCTCTCTCTGGATCCAACTCACACCATTTGCCACAGCCTCCTGGCCCCGGTCCACTCTCTGATGCCTCATTGCCAAGCCTGTGCACAGGCAGTTCTCCATCCTGGAACATCCGTACTACCTCCACCCTTCCCCATCTGCTCAGCTCCTCTGCGGTGTCAGGGTTGAGTTCCTGGGTCACCTGCTGCAGGAAGTGTTCCTTGATCTTCCCTTTTCTGGTCCTTAAGTGACCCTGATCCTAGGGACTGGCACCTCATTTTTCTTTGCTCATAATCTGCACACTCAGATCTGGGTATACAAGCAATTCCGTTTTCTTTATTGCTTACAACTGACCTTAACTTCAGCATCAGGTATGTGTTCTTGTCAAAACAAGCGTGGAATCCTAGCAACTCAAGATCTCCTCCTTCCTCCCTGGAGCCATACTTCCAGATGAGATAATGTCTTGCCATCTCAGGCATTGACAAAACATGGTACATGTAGGCGTTGGCATCTCCAGAGATGATATTGACGCAAATCATCGTAGACCCCCAGGGAAGTCTCGTCATTTCAACTCAAGACCCCTTCAATCTCTTTCTCTCTCTCATACTCTGACCCTTTGGACTTGAGATTCTGAGCTTTTGCAAGACAGTCCGCTGGTACCTGTTAGGCCCGTTGGCATAGATACCCCTGTAGACACCACAGTGCTGTTATGTGATGCTCCTCTGTTCTCTGACCCATAGTCCATGCCACCATAGAGGTTGTCTGTCCTATCATGAGGATGCAGCTGGAGAGAAAAGTCATTCACTCTTCCAGTAACCCCAACAAACACATAATCTCCTTTTCTCTCTTCTTTCTTCCCCTTCCATTCTCCCCCCTCCCCTTCCTCTTCCTTCTCTTCTTTCCCTTCCTCCTCTCCTTTCCCTCTTCCCTGCTCTCCCTTTCCCTTCTCTTCTTCCCCACCCCCAACCCAGGCGCATTTCTGTTGAGGATCAGGGAGGGAATGGTGAGTTGGAAGTTTCTTCCACCACAGTGCTTTCTAGAATCCATTGCTTTTCCACAAGTCCTTCAAATCCTGGGTCTTGGAATGCAGAGAGCCGAGGAAATCTAAAGCCTTTTCTCTCTAGCTTTGGTCTAGGCCTGCAGTTGTCCAAGTCTGTTCAGAAGTCAATGGGCACCTTCTGTGCTCTTACTTTCTGAAGGTAGTCAGCGTGGAACTCCCTGCCTTTGCCCAGGGAAGGGGTGGGGTTGGGTGTAGGGTACCAAAAGAGAACAGTCACGTTCCAGCAGAAGGGCTTCCAGTGCTGGCAGCAATCTGGCTTTGTATTTGACATCTCATTGTAGTGCCTGGACCTCGTGAGATGCCGATCTATCACCTTCTTGTGTGGTGGATCAGTCACGCCATACCGCTAAGCCCAGATTTCTTCATCTCTAAAGTGGGAGTTAGAAGCCATCTACACAAGTCTACAGTGACCATGACCCTGGAGCCACTCAAGTCTTAGCTCTTGGTCTGACAGAGCTCAGACTTTGAATCCCAAGATTGCTGTGCAGCAAGTTCACATTCCAGCTCCTGTACTGCAGGTCTGAGAAGCCACACAGCTCTCTCCAAAGCCAGGCTCCTCTAGAACAGGGCACATGCAAACACTCTGATAAAGTGCAAATAACTATGATTCCAGCAGAGAGTGGGAGCAGGAGGGTGCTTCACTAGGCTGGATGGGCTAGCCGGGTTTTGAACCGCCAGTGTTTTCCAATTTATATGTTGTTTCAGAAGCATCAGGAGGAGCCGAGCCCTGTCCTGCCTTAGTGCCTCAGATGAGGTAGAGGTGACTCGAGCCTGCAGGGCGAGGCAGGATTTTCTGGGAGTCAGGTCTCAGGTGTCACCCTCCCATTAGCCCGCAGTGGTGCCCCAGAGCCCAGCGGCACCTGTGTACAGTGACTGTGCTGATTGCCTCCGTTTCTCTGCAGTCTGATGAATGTGTTTCCCCCCTCGGGCAGTAGCCGCTTCATTTGTTTGTTCTAGTTCCTGTTTCTCATTAGCTGCTAAATCATCCCGATGGCTCAGCCAGCAGGGGCTGCACAGACTGCAGTCCCAGTGCGGTTCCAGGCACTTGGCAGGGGTCAGGAGCAGGGGTGCCTGTCCAGCTCTGCCTTGGATGCTGTCCCCACGCAATGTCTCAGCCTGGGCTGCCTCCTGCATTGAGCATTTGGGATTTCTGTGATGGATACTTGAGGAGGGATGCACTGTATAAGCAGAAGAGATTATTTAGCCCACAGTTCTGAAGATGGCCTGCTTACCGGTAGGGTCCCAAGGTGGCACAAGCAATCACACAGAGAGGCGAGGGGTCTATATGTGTGTGTCCTCTGATCTCTCTCTCTCTCTCTCCTTATTCAATCAGGAGGCTCCATCCCGATGACTTATCTAGTCTTGGCTTCCCACAAAGGCCTCACCACTGAGCGCCACAATCAGATTATTTTCCCATTCTCCCAGAGCTTCATAGTGGGGAGTTTCGGAGGGAACAGATCACATCCAAACCCTTAACGCTGTCTTCCCCAGAGACCCATTGAGGGGAAAATGTGTTATTAGAAAAAGGGCCAAACGTCTACTCTCGGGAACAAACAGAGCTCCGTCCCATCCTCCTCAAGAGCTGCCTGTTTCTACCCAGGCTATGGCAACAGTCTTTCTTCCATTCCTCGGGTTAGGCAGGCTGGAATCTGACCCCGCCTCTCTTGTTTTCCTCCGTGACCGTCACCCTCGATGAACCCAAAGGACACACTAGCACCCCAGCCCTCCCTTGCCCCTTGCACTTGCAAAGGCCTTACCCAAATTAAACACCTGCTTTCCATGTTTATTCAAGAAGTGGGAATTAATATCTTGCTAAATCTAACTCAAACACAATTAAGAAGGTAAATCTATTTTTGAGGGGGGAAAAAAATCTCATCGCTCATCTGCAGACCAAATAAATAAGATTCCAACATTCCCAGATCTGCAGCTGTGGGTTTGGGGTCGGGGAAGCAGGGCTGCTTCTCATAGAGGACAGACCACCAGAGTGAGAGGGGGGCCCAAGCAATCATCGCAATCCCTACCCTCCAATACCCCATGTAGGCATGAAGTTCAATCTTGTCCGGCGTGAAATGAGATTAGTAATAGAGACCTCCCGTGTTGTCTCAGGTTTGCTCACAGCTAGGAATATAAACCGCACAAAGGCAGGATCTTGCTCGTTCGCTGCTGTGTCACTGCCCCTCACACACATCAGACAGGAGCTGAGACTTCAGTGAGGATGATGCAAGCCAGAGAGTGGTTGTGGCTTGTCCAGGGTCACATAGCAAACCAGAGTGAAGACTTGACTCAGGCTGAGGACTCCTGGGTTCTAATCTACATGTTCTCTCTCCCAGCTTCTGGCAAGATATTGGCTTATCATCTCATCCCACCAACATCTATGGTCTGTGTAGCTTTGGATGCAGCCTTACCTTCCCCACCTCAGTTTTCCCAGCAGCAGGATGGGTATGTCATTAGACAAAGGCCCAAATGCTCTACCCTTGGGAAAAAAACAGAGCCCGGTTCCATCTTTCTCAAGAACCAACGATGTCCTGCAATAGCCTATCCTCCTCCACCTTCAACAGCTCCCTCTCCTTCAGATCCTCCATTCCTCCGTTCTACCAAGGGATCAATGAGGCTAAGCATGTCCCTGATGGTTAGCCCAGGTCCCTCTGACCCCAGTCAAGCTGAAGTGAAGAGGGGAAAGGGACACAGTGTCCCTTCCTGCCCCCACACACTTGCGAGACCCTAAGGTGTGCGCTGCCCCTGCGGTCTGGTCTGTGATTTAAGTCTCCTCTCCTCACCTGCAGTGCGCAGAGTTAAAAATGACCTTGGCAGGCAGCCTTGTGTAGCATCTGTCTAGAAGCAGAGAGCAGTCAGAGAAAACCCACTCTGAAGTCTGAACAGCTGCCGGGGTGGGGAGGGCAGCCAAGGAGCGGGTGGCTTCAGGGATATGTCTCCAGGGCGATCAGCAGGATGGATTGAGGGAAGTCACATTGGGCAGCCCTGGCGCGGAAAAATCTTTGCTGGAGGAGAGGCCGTATCCCGCAGTTTCCCTGGAAGGTGGCTTTGCGAACTGAAGTGAGGGTTCATTCCTAGGCCAGTGCTAACAGGGAAGATAGATCGCCAGGGCCACCTGTGTGCCACATGCTACCTCACTTGGATTCACTCAGAGATGCCACCTCTAGGCATAATTTGCATGTGCTTCTGTCCTAACAAGGCAAGATGGTGCTGAGGGACAGAAACAGTCTGGTCTCGGAGACACCTGGCCTGGTGTCTAGAGGCCTGGTCCTGGCAATTGTGCCTGTGACTTTGAATGGGTCACTTTACCTCTTCCTGTGTACATGATACGTTAGCTATAAAATGAAGAAAATGAGTCCTAACAGGGGGTGTAGCTCAGTGAGTGAAAGTAGGCTAATGAGTAAAGCCAGCAAGTTCTATCCTGGGCAACCAATGTCACCCCACTGAGCCTCAGTTCCCCTGTGTATGCCTTAAGTGCCTGCTTTCTCCTCTTCCCCCTCGGATTGAACATTCTCCGCTTGTCCTTGGGATCTGTTCTATGCTGCCTTTCTACAGGCTGAGCTTGGAAGACCGAGCCGGGAGGGCCCTGGCAATGAGCCCTCTGTCTCCTACAGCTGTTTGCTAAACAAAAACACCAGCAGCAGTGTAGAGACAGGAGTGTTGCATTGTCGGCTCTTCTGAGGGCTCCAGTGGGCTAGTCATGTTCCTGGGCTCCTTCAGTCCATCCTCTCTTGCTGGTTCTTCGTGGAAAGCCTGCCATCACTGCTGGGGTATTGAGGTGCTCAAGCGCCCACTCTTTCTATCCCGGGACAATTGCATTGTCTATGTGCTTTATCTACACATCCCGTCCTCTGCACGGTCCCTTCATTACACTGTCCTCAAATTATGCGCCGTGAGTAGGCCATTGTGTCCCCTCTGGCCCCAGACTTAGCACCATTTAAAGCAAGAATAACTAACAGTATTGAGTTCAGCTCTGTGGTTACCTCTCCTGGCCAGACAGCCCCCAAGAAACCACTATTATGGCCTGTCCCTGTCCCATTTATTGGATAAAGAAATCTAGGCTTTGAGAATGGTTCTCAGTTGGGACCATCACCTCATGACAGGGTGTGATGGCTGTCTTTATCTCATCTCTGCGAGAGCAGAGAAGCTAATGAAACCCTGTGCTTGAACCCCCAGGGCATGAACTTTCACTTCTAAGTGCCCTTTCCACAGCCATTCTGAGGCACTTGTCAGACCAGATCTTGACTTCACAATTAAACAGGGTGATCGATCAGCCTCACATATCTTGATGTGACAGATACACAGCGGATGGTGTATTAACCCGTTTCTGTTACTGTGGTACAACTCTTGAGTCTGGAAAACTTATAGAGAACTTTGCTTTGGTTACTATTTGGAGGCTAAAACCCGACAGTGTGGTAATGACTCTGAGGAAGCCCCTCCCCCCAGCTGTATCACCTCATGATGAGCAACTCCTCAAAGTAGGAAGCCAGAGGAGGGGTTGGGAAGAACTATGTTAATTTTTTCTAAGGACAGACCCTCAGTGACCTAATGCCCTCCCACCAGGCTCACCTCTTAAAGGTACCACCAAAGTCTTAACATCACCACTCCAGGGATAAAGCTTTGAATCCATGAATCCTGGGGACAAACTGGAGTGGTGCTTTCGTCTCTGTGGCCCCATCCTCCTCTGTTCTTACTGCTCCAGTGCACGGACCCTGACATTAGCATCCTCTGGGTTGAGAACCATAGGTCTTTCCACAACAGTTGCTCCTCCTCAGTCATCTGTACCTCCACACCTTACCCATACCCAGCCCTCTTTCCAGAAACCCCCTTTGCACCAAGTTAAGTCCTTGGCCAGAAGATTAATTATATTGTGCTTCTGTGGGATGCTCTAAGTCCATGGAGGAAGCAAGCTTCAAGCAGTAGCCCCAGGATGCTTAGTGCTCCCTCAGATGAGTGTCTGCCTTCCTCCTTCCAAGGGAAGATTTATGTACTTATGTGCCTCTATAAATGCCTATGTTTCCTTATTCATTCATTTAATCAGCATAAATGAGTCAGCTTGGGGCCACTCTTTCTCACCATCCTTTAGTGAAATTCTCATCCACTGGTTCTCACTAAATGACTCGCAGCTCCCAGTCTCTGATCTGCCTCCTCGCTCTCTCTCTCTCTCTCTCTCTCTCTCTCTCTCTCTGCCTTAAATGTCACTTGCTGATCATTTACAGGTCCTGTGGCCCTGACCTCTGACCTATCTCTGTCCCCCGACTTCTCTCTCCCTCTCCCACTCCTCTCCTCTCTTCTAGATCATTGGCAGGAATTTCAGAACTGCCTTCTTGCTACCAAATTTGCCTTCTACAACTCACATTAACTATGCATCAGGAGTCGTTCCTCAGCGTTAAACCTTTGGATGAGTAAAATCCATACTCTTGACCCTTGCCCTCAAGGCCACACCTGCTCAGGACCCCAACGCCCTCCCTTAGCCCACCTCCCTGCTGTGGTTGTGACTTCTGGCTCTTCCGCTGACAGCAGGCTCTTTCCTTACTTCAGTCTGCAGATCCTCCAATAGCTAGCCTTTCTGCTTGCTATTTAGGTCTTAGGAAAAAGTGATCCCTCTTCCAAGAGACCTTCCCTGACTACTCCATCTGAAGCCTTACCTTGACATGCCTCCCCTCTCCTCACTCAGTGGTACTCCTCCCACGGCACATAGCCCAAGCTAAGCATCAGCTGGGTCTACTGGCTTCCTTGTCTATGCCTGGCAACTTCATTAGTCTTCAAGCCCCAGAAGATCAGGCTTCTGAGCATCCTTCTTCCCCATTATATCTGGCACAGCTTGAGTTCCTAGCAAGTAACTCAGTGAGGGTTATTTGGTGCATTTTCTGTTGCAATAACAAAATAACCAAGACTGGGTATTTTATAATCAATGGGAATTTAGACGTTTATGGAACTCACGGGTCTGGAGGTTGAAGAGTCCATGAGCATGGTACTGGTGTGTGTGGAGGCCTCCTGCCCTGACCCATGTTGGAGGACAACATGTGATCGAGCAGACTTGACAGAATCCCCTTTCTTCTTCTTATAAAGTCGCTGATCGGCAGAGGGCCTGCATGGCTTCATCTAATCTTAACAAATTTGAAGGCCCACCTTAAAATACCGTCAGCCTGTGGATTGGGAGATTAAGTTTTTAACACATGGATTATGGGCAGACATGATCAATCCATAGGAAGGAGCCAGTCCCCAGTACTAGCAGAGTGAATTGGATTCTTTGTTTAGTGGTCTGGTCTTTGCTAGAACTTTAAGTGTGTCTTCCAATTCCAGCTCAGTGTGTTCTCGGGCATGTTGGATATTAGCCCTTGGGGTGAACAGAAGCATAGCCCTTGTAGTGCCCTCAAGTCCAAACTATAATGAGACTTGACTTAACAACAGAAATAAAGGGATTGTCTACCAATCTGGGTATTGATCCCAAAGACACTGTTTTCTCATGTGTGGGCGGGTCTGTCTACTTTTAAATGCTTCCCTATTGAGTTCCAAAGGAAACCTCTTCCCACATTCCCAGGAAAACTCAAACATAAAATGACCAAGATTTCTCAGTGGCCCAGCTCTCTTTCTTTTGCTAAAACAGAATATGGAAGTCAGGGCCAGTCCTAAAGAGGAAGCTTACTCAGGTTCGGAAGCTAGGAGGCATGGTACCAGCATCTAACCTGCTTCTGGTGTGGGCTCTAGAGCTGCTTCTAGGCATGCTCATGGAGCGAGAAAGCTGGAAGGACAAGTGGGTGTTCATGCCGAGAAAACAAAGTTCTCATTCACACGAGAAAAGCACCCACTGATGGGGCTCCGTCCTCAGGACCCATACTATCCTACTAGGGACAACCTCAGCATCAGTGTTGGCGAAGACAAACCATATTAAAATTAGAGGAGGGTCAGGAACTTGACTAGCACATGGCTTTCCCAGACTACACCCTGCAGACAGACTAGATGCTGGTTTTCCTGGATAGCATAGAGTCTGCTTCAAGTGCTGCTCTCCCCATACCCTGCAAAATTCCAGAAAGGTACTCCGAGGTATAGGAGAGAAGCTGTAAGGACCTGCGCACAGTCCCAGTCTTGGGAATGGCAAACAGTGAAGGACTCCATCCTCCGACGGCACTGCTGTGGGTGGCCTCCACTCCCATGCTTCTACCTGGCCCTGCTTTGTATCTACCAGGGCTGCAATGTACCCGCAGTCTCACCAGCAGCCAGGATGCTCTTCAGATAAGAATGGATGGAAAATTCAAAACATGAAGTCTTGCCTCCCCCCCCCCCCCAGAAAACCAAAGAGTTCCCCCTCCATCGTCTGTCATGAATGGGGCCTGTCCATGAGCATCCTGAATATGTAAACTAGCCCCCACTGAGTTCTGATTCCCTCTGCACTTCATAGGCATTCTTTCAAACCGGCCCTCCCTCAACCTAAGAAGAAAATGGAGTCCCAGAAAAGCCCAAGTGGACTAGCAGGCAAAAAAACATGAGCTGTATGGTTGAGACATGAGCCCAGACACTTGTTGGCTCTGGTAAGAAGTAACGTGGTGGTAACGCCAAAAGCAGGATGGAACTGGGAGCTCTAATGCTGCTTACTGAGCCATTTCTGTGTCCACCTTGAAATTCTTCCCCTGGACTCTGTCTGCCTCAGTGATCCCACCTATAGAATGGACTGTGGGGCTAGGTGATGCCACAGGTAATCGTAGGCAAGTGTCTTGTTTCTGACCTCCAGTCCCTTCAGCATGGTTCTTTTGGCTGTGTGGCTTTGGATAAGTCCTTATACCTCTCTGTGCCTTGATTTCTCCATTCATCCTCAGCTGAGTAGTGGTAGAACAAATCATTTCTGAATCCCTTTTCTATTGCTATAAGTGATTCTAGTTTGCATGTGACCTAATGCTCCCCATGACCCATGTCCCTCTTCTGGTGGGCAAGGCCAGAGGCTTTCTTCTCAGGCTGATCTGCTTGCGCCCTGACCTCCTGGACCATCTCAATCATTTCCCCAGCCTCCTGACTGTGAGACTCCATCTAAACTCACAATAAGCTTTTAACGGGACCAGACAGCCAGTGATACCAGCTTCATCAATCCCCTGGGAGGGATTCATCTTTCTTAGCTGGATGAGTGATGTTCAGACTTGCCTGGGAATGGAGGATGAGCTACCCTGTGTCTGTCACCAGAGAGTTCTCTGCCTGAGACTTCACACCCCAGCCAGGCAGGTGATTGAGTGACTCTGTCATCTTCACAGAGCAGTGACAATGTCCTCCCAGTGAAGAGCCTCCCACGCGGTCTGAGGTCCTCTGGATGCTGCCACCACAGTGATGAAGTGGCGGTGACACTGGGAAGGGGGAAGAGGCTCGCAGCAGGGTAATCTGCCTGGCTCTGCCATTTCAGGTGTTTGGCCTTGGGGCAGCCTTTACCTGAGATGCACTTGGTTCATCACCCCAAAGCGAGACGGTCACACCTACGTAATTCTAGGAGATGCAGCGTCAAAAGTGC
The DNA here is from genome assembly GCF_018167655.1 of Microtus oregoni. Lineage (NCBI taxonomy): Eukaryota > Metazoa > Chordata > Mammalia > Rodentia > Cricetidae > Microtus > Microtus oregoni. The sequence continues at coordinate 14,431,615 of NW_024543086.1, forward strand.
CTCAGACAGTGCCTGGCTGTGTGAGGGGTCCAGTAGCCCCTTACTCCCGTCAGTCCCCTAGCCCAGCGATACTGACTGCATAGCAGGGTGAGAAGAAGAGCTGGTCACCACCTCAGACTTACAGCCCCCGGGCTCCTTGCCACACACCCAAATCAGGCTGAGTGATGCTAACAGTGAATTTCGCCATATCACATTGAACCAAGGGTCAAACTTGAGGAACAGTGCGGTCTTGACAGCATTTATTAAACACCTACTATGCAGTAAGCTCATCTATGGCCCCGTAGGGAGAAAAATAAATTATGACATGTAGCATTTGAAGCTTGTTTGGAAATCCAGCCCATGTGGGTTGTAAAGCAGGACTGAGTCATAAGTTCCCTGTGAGGCACAAGAAAAATCCATCATGTGAACTTTCCAGACTCAGCCTCTCCATCTAGATGTCTGATAGAGTTGCTCAGAGGGTGCCTTGAGAGACAAGGACTTAGCTAAGTGCCCAGCTCACAGCTGTCAAATGTCAAGATTTAGTTTTGCAAAGGAAAGAAAACAGACACAAGTGATCGTAGTCCATTCACGTTGTTATAACAAAATACTTTAGACCAGGTAATTTATAAAAGGCAGGTATCTATTGCTTGTAGTTCTGAAGCTGGAAAATCCATAATCAAGGCACTGACAATGTCTGGAGAGTGCCTGGTCTCTAGTGCAATGGACATGAATGTACCTCTGCTGTAAGGACAATAATCACTTATAAGGGCTACATCATCGTCTCCCAGGTGACCCACATCACAACACGGCTTCAGTTGCGGTGTATGCATGGGAGGATACAAACATTCAGACCAAGACATTCTTGTATCCTGAGGTAAGAAAAGAAGAAAAGAATCAGGCAGTATTCATAGTTCTCAGAACAACCTAGTCCAGTAAATATCACTGGGGGCTGGGGAAATGGCTCAGTGGGAAGGCATTTACCTCAAAAGCATAGGGAACTGAATTCGATTCTCTAGAACCCTCACAATAAGCCAAGCCTGGTTGCATGCACAAGTTAGCCTAGGGGTGGAGCAATGGGAGATGGAAGCGAAGGATTCCTGAAGTTTACTGCACAGCTAGCCCTGCCTTCTTGGTGAAGATCCGAGCCAATAAGACACCCTGTGTAAAACAAAAGAAGTGTGAGGACCCTAAGGAACAACATCTGAAATTGTCCTCTGACTTCAGGCTGCACACATGTGAATGAATGCATGCATACACATACTAAATTTAAAACAATAACAACAAGACACCACCTAAAGATTCATCTTAAAACAAGAGTTAAATATTCATTCTTAAGTAGCATGGGGGAAAAGTTTGAATCAAGCCATACCTCATTTTGCTTGACTTCGGCAACATGATTAATAGGGTCACAGGGATGGGTGTTTCAGAGCTTTGTCACCATCCCCTGTACATCACCCCCCCATCATTAGATGGTAATAGTGTCCTTTTCTGAAGCTTCTAGCATCCTTGCTACTCTCCTCTTCTTTTGTTAACTATCTTAGTGTGGCCAGCTACTCTGTGGTTTCCATGTGAGTAGAGAAGTCACCCAACAGCACGTGACTGACTTGATGGAATTTTGAGTGGGGCGTGGACCTTTCTCCATCAATTGCCTTTGAATCCCCACTGCTTCCTCATATGGTCCCAGAAACCAACAAGGAAAAAACAACAACAAAACCATAGGTGAGATGAATAGGTATAAAAGCCAGTGTTAGCAGGGAGTTACACTTGAGTAGAGGCTGCCTTCTTACTGGGCCAGCTCCTTAGTGAGTCATCGAATACTACAAGGAATTTTTCTTTCCCTCCAATCCTTATAGCTGCAGACTTAAAAATGACACTAATTGTCAGATTCAGGATTGTAGGAGGAGGCTGTTTCTTCCTGGCTCCCCAAACCTGAAATAATCACGCAAAAGTTATATTATTTGGAATACTGTTTGGTCAATAGCTTAAGTGTATTGCTAGCTAACTCTTACATCTAAAATTAACCCATTTCCACTATTTAATATTTTACCATGAGGCCCGTGGCCTACCAATAAGTTTCCTGATGCCTGTCTTCTGTGACAGCTCATGACTTCTCCCTGACTCCACCTTCTTTCTCCCAGCATTCAGTTTAGTTTTTCCCTCTTAGTTCTGTTCTGCCCTTTTATAGGCTCAAAGAAGTTCTTTATTAATCAATGGTAATCACAGCATACAGAGGGGAATCCCACATCACAGAATGAGCGACCAGACTTTCTAACACAGTTCAGAATAGAGATGTACATGTCCACTTCAGCACTTAAAATATTGACCTCATTGATAACTTTATTATCTGTGATTACCTCCTTCCTGATTTACAGACTATTTATTGTTTGCTAGTTTGGTTTTTATGTTATTTTTTTACTCCATTTATATTTAATATGTTTACTGACATTATAGAATTTGATCCTATCACCTTGTTATTTTGCTTTCATTGTGCCTTACACCTGCTAGGAAAGAACCCAGTCATGAAACTATATCCCAGCAATGACTGAATTTCAAGGGGTATGTTTTGCAGTGCTGGGGACTGACCCCAGGAGCCTTGAACATCCAGGCAAGCCACTGAGCCACATCATCACTTGCTGTTTATTTCCTGTTCATACTACCTCTTCTCACACCGTCTCGTCTTTCATATATTTGTATTTAATTAAGCAAACATCTTTGTCATTATATTTCCCCCATGTTAGCTTGTCATTCACATTCCTGAATTACTTTCAGGAGTGAGCTTAGAAGTTACACTGTATATCTTTAGCTCATTACAGTGTTCTGTTTTAAATTTTGAGGCAGAGTCTTGCATGGTTCAGCCTGACATGGAACCCATGATCCTCTGACTCTGCTCCTGAGAGTTGGATGTAGTCCATTGTTAAGCTGGCATTTTTATTGAACAATTCAAGAGCCTCCAATAGTTGCATGTCAGTGCTCCCCTTTGGATTTCTGTGCTATTGCTAAACATTTGGCTTCTGCTGTGAATTTCCTAAGTCACTATCATTGTTGTGGTAATAGGGGAGCAGGCCTGCTTTTCATCCCACCCAGCTCCCGCACAGCTAGCTTATGCCTGAAATAATTACACGGAAACGGTATTCATTTAAACACTGCCTGGCCCATTATATCTGGTCTCTTCTTGGCTAACTCTCATATTTTGCTTTAACCCATATCTAGTAATCTGTGTATCACCACAGGGTCGTGGCTTACCAGGAAGATTCTAACCCATGTCCATCTTGGACCAGAGCTTCATGGCGTCTGCCTGCCTCTGCTTCCTTCCTCCCACAATTCTGTTCTGTCTTCCCCGCGTACCTATGTTCTGACCTATCAGGCCAAGCAGTTTTCTTTATTAATTAACCAATGAAAGCAACAGATATATAGAAGAGCCTTCTACATCACATTGTCATTTTGAATAGTCAATATTCTCTTACATTAACTCAGATATTTACCTTGTCCCCGAACCTTCTTGTAATCTTCTGCTCTGCTGGAATCCTTCTTGCCTAGAGACTCCCCAGTGACTTATTTTCTACTGTTAGCATGGTGGCATTTGTTATTTTTCTTAGTTTTCAGCTCTCAATGTCTAAAAATTACATTGTAGACTATTTAATTGTATAAGTAATACTGGAGGGGAGACAGTCCTTTCATTTTTAAGTGTTTTACACTGCTTGTAGATCCCATACAAGTTAGCTGGAAAGTCAGAGCTAATGACTTTAGTCCCTCATTGAAATACTTTCTCTTTTCTCCGTGTGATTTTTTAAAAAATTATTCTTTGTCTTTGGTATTGGACATTTTGCCTAGGGAATCTTTAGTGGTGATTTTCTTTGTGTTTCTCTTTGGAAGGACTGGGTGTCCCAAATTGGCAGGTTGATGTTCTTTACTAGTTCAGAAACTCCAGGGGATGAATTTTCCAATGTTACTTGTGCTTGGCTTCCCTGTCTGCCCAAGGACGACAGTCCTGCCTACGCTGGTCCCTTGCTGTGTCCCACGTGGTATTCACACTAACCATTTTAGCATCCCCCCTCTTTCCTCTCTGGTTTAGCTTGCTATTCATTGCTCTGACTCCAAATCACTGATGCTCCATACTCTGCTTATCCAGTTTGCTCTGAAACCCTTCCAGTAAGTTTGTACTGCCCCCTCCATTGAGAATAACACTGGCAGTTGAACAGAAAGCTGTATTTTCATTCACTTTGTCTATCTTTTCTCTTTGACACAGTAATCATAGCTTCAAGTCCTTCTCTGGTGATTATCTGGGGTTTATCTGTGTGTCTGCTTTTATTGTTTGCTTCCTTTTCTCTTCCTCTCCCTGCCTTTTGAAGGCCTGGGAATTGTGACAGCATTCTAGATCTTGTGTCCATACGAGCTTCATGAGCTTTTGTGCTAATCCTTTAGGGGATCTTGGGTGTTCCTCTGCTAGGAATGCAAGCAACAGGGCAGTTACTGCGGTGCAGACTGCAAAGGGAATGAGCTGCCATTTCAGAGAGACGAAGGCTAGCCCTTCATGTGGATGGCTCTTCATGACTTTTCACCAAAGGCCTGGCTGGCTTCAGTTTCAAACTCAGTCTAAAAGATAGAAGGTTCAGTTCAGCTCCCTGTCGGCCAACCTTTTTTAATGAAAAACCGAATATAATTACGTTACAAACAGCTAAGATTTGCTGTGACTCCGTGTTGGATGTTGCAGTATATGCAGGATTGGGTCTTTTGTCTGGCACTCCAATGAAGCAGCATATCATGACAAGAGCTTGTAGTTAAACAAAACTGCATCACCAGCCATGGAGTTATGGAGAAGACTGAATTGGCAAGGTTCCATCCCGAATGACCTGAAGACCTCCCGCTTAGCTCCATTTCACTACTTCCCACTAGAGTCAGGCAGGGACCAACAGAGGCTGCTGGGGAACATTTAGGATCCAAACTATAGTGTGTCCTGTGACATTTGAGCTTTGGCGGCTTTGAGATCCATCAAATGCCTTAAGGGACAAACAGTCAAGTATGTAAGTCTACTGAGGTTTTGTCTCCTACAGCCTGCCCCATGAGGTCAGAGGAGACCATTCTAATCTCCTCCTCCAGACTCTCAGCAACAGATTCCTTTGCAACTTCAGTGCCCAGCTCTGGCCTGTGGGCCCCAACTAACATTGTCAGGCCTCTGGGTCTTGGCTCCCTAACTTCCAGTCCATCTTGCCAACCCTGTCCAACTGCCAAAAGCTCCCTGCATCCTGCAGTGGTCAACCTCTGGCCCGGCCAGCATCAACCTTCAGAAACCATCTCTAGAGGAGCATTTTTTCTAGCTATCAGAATTTTTGAGAGGATACTTCTGCTGTTGTGGCCCATTTAATCAGCACTTCTACTGTCCCCCCAAACTTCTACTCTTAAAGGTTTTCTTTTTCTTTTACTTACAGCCACTGGGAGGGAGTTGGCCAGCCACACCCTACTGAATCACATGTGATCTTAATACCTTATCTTATTTTAACTCAGTAAGCTGGGCTTTCATATCGTTAATTTCTGCAGTGAGCTCAGGTTACATCTACATTCTTATTAATAGCATATTTGAGTTTTGAATTGCAAACCTCTGGTCTGGCTTAATTTTCCTCCTGGCTAAGCAGCATCTTCTAGAATTTTCTTTGTTGAAAGCCAGTTGGTAGTCAACCTTCAGTTCCATTTTGTGTAAAAAAAAAATGTGTCTTTAGTTAATTCTTATTTTTGAGCTCCGTCTTTACTAGTATTCATGTGCTGGTAGTCAGTTATTTTCTCTTGACATGTGGACAAGCTATCTCCCATCTTCTGGCTTCCACTGTTATTGCTGAGCTGACAGCTGTTAGCCTACCTGCTATTTATTTCAGTTAGCTTGGATTACTTCTCTGTCACAGACTGTGGGAGTTCCTGGGCCTTCAGAACTGTGGTCTGTTGGTGCTGCTGGCTCACTCTTATGGTGCACCACACCCTTGGCTGTGGGAACTTCACACAGAGAATGATTCCTGGAGCTCTATCTTGGAGAATTATGTGGACATTGAGTTAAGCTCCCACTTCTCCACGAGAGATGGTGTTGGGAATTTCCAGTGACTTGACAGGATTGGAGCTACCAACGCAAATCCATTTTCAATTATTTTTTATTTTTGATTCCTTAGACAACAAACCCATGTAGTGTTTGCACCCAATGGCAAATTCCAGGAAACACAAATCTCCTCTCTTCCCCCACCTACCTGATTTCCAGAGTTTTAAGGATCAGAACCTGGGCCCTGGCAGTCCTAATGAACCAGGCCCACCTACCCATCTTCAATGAGTCAATGAAAGAGACAAATTGGTGGTGGGGGAGACAGAAAAAGTGGATTTATTCAATGTGGGAGGAAAGACAAAGAGGTCCAGTGAGCTCCTCTCCATGTCCATCTTCAGGGGTCCTGACATGAGGTTTGCATTTAAGTGGGAGGCCAGAGGTATGTGCAGCTTAGCAGTCTGGGTCAAACTTTGATCTCACCATCCCTGCTACCTCATTGTCTCTGCTTCTGTCTCTCCCTACTTGGTAGTCTGACAACTTGTCAGCACTGAGAGAAAAATTTGGAAAACAAGATCCCCTTCTGGCTGGTATCAGGCTTCAGCTGTCTCCTTCTCCCAACATGACACTCCTGGGGGAAATTCCAGTTTCATGGAGACTGTCATTTCAATAGTCTAACAGCCAAAGAGAGGGCTTAAGCATCTCTTTAGAGAATCCTCATTTCTCTAGGATGTTATAGGATCAAAGTCAGGGCAGCCAGATTTCCTGTGATAGTTTGTGTCTAATTGTTCATTCACCTTTAGCATAAAGATCTAGCACACAGAGATCTCTGTGGAACAGGTAGGGGTATACCTCCCTGATAGGACATAGATGTCACATCCGGGTTTCCAAGCAGGAAATCTCAGGCAGGACTAGAGGCAACCAGTGAGTCAATCAGCAATCCTTCCAGACAGTGGGTCTTCTGCACAAGTTCACCATCTTCAGAGTCACCCTTTTGCCCTATACCTCTAGAGAAGGAACCTGATGCTGGTACGTCTATCATCATGACTGAGGCTAGAGAAGCAAGCAGTGCCCTGGGGGACTCACACTCCTGGGAACCAGCCCTCTGCCTCCACTCCAATTCTGCTAGAGCCAGAAATCCTGTCATCATTAGCTGTATTCGCTCTAATGAAAAGAAATCTCACATGGGCTTTAAAAGCTTGTGCCACATTCCAGCCTGATTCGCCTCAACTTTCATGCACTTTTCAAAGAATTGGATCCCTTGATTCTTTTTCAGCGTGGTGATTTTAGACCCCACATTAGACCGTGATAATGTTCAGAGAACACCTCTTCTCACAAACTATTAGTGAAACTAGTTGATAAAATCATTATCTACCTCTTAACCACAGTAAGAACACACTTAAGCATTAGGCCTGGTAACCCAGGCCTGTGGTCCCAGCTAATCAGAAGGCTGATGCAGCAGGATCAATGATTTAGAGCCTGCCTGGATTGTGGAGCAAGTTCAAGGGTAGCCTGGCAACTTAATGAGATTCTAGCTCAAGCAATAATAATAATAATAATAATTGAAAGGTTGGGGTGTGGCTCAATGCCTAGCATGTATGAAGCCTTGAATTCAATCTCTGGTACTTAGGAGAAAAGACAACTGGTCTACCATCAGCAGAATCACTGAACATTCAATTTAACAGTAGCAGTCCAGAAAAAGTGCCTTAAAACACTATGAGAATGCTTAAATATGCTTAGGAAATGTTATTGTTTTGAAACATCTCTTGAAAGATGAGACTTCCTTGAAGTATGCTTACTACACATTGAAGGCTCAGGGGAATCTTGCAATAGGAAAACTCTATTTTCCTTCTTCTGAGAAGATGTCTCCAAACCTTCTGTGACCACAGAGACATGAGGCCTCAGAACAGTGATCATCCGTAGTTGCCACTGGTGGTGTTGTTATCAGTGAACATTGATAAGTGCTTTATAGCTAAAGTATCATTTATTCAGCAAATGCCCATCAAAAGCCCTGTTTGTGCCTGTGGGAGTCTGTTGAGATGTATGATAGGTATTGTTTCTGTCTGATTGAAACTGTAGGAGCTCTGGGATTTCATGGAAGGCACTAAAAAGTGGTGAAAACACTGAAGCCCCTTGGATTTGGGGCACAGCTAAAGAATAGGCCCATAGCTAAGCAATAGCTATTTGGTCTCTCAGAAGAATATATTCATATAAGTGTGCCATTCTCTAAAACCATAAGGAAGGTTAAGCAGAAACACCCTTGGTTACGGAAGAGAATCTGGGAAAGGCAGTCTGAAAAGATGGTTAGGTAAGCTGTGGTGGTTGGAACAGGAGTGTTCCTCATAGGCTCATTCATTTGAATACTTGGTGACCAGTTAGGTAAAGTGTCTGGGAAGGATTAGGAGGTGTGGCCTTGTTGGAGGAGGCGTGTCACTGGGGATGGGTTTTGAGGTTTCAGAAGTTCATGCTGGGCCCAGTCTCACTTCCTTTGCTTCCATCTTGTGGATCATATGTGAGATCTGGGCTCCTGCTACAGTGTCATGCCTGCATGCTGCTATACTCCCTGCTCCATGATGTGATGATAGTGGACTAACCCTCTGAGACTGAAAGCGAGCCCTCGATTAAATTATTTCTTTTATAAGATGCCTTGGTCATGGTATTAGTTCACAGCAGCAAAATAGACATAAGGAAATAGGTGGGTTTTAAGGATTACAGAACCTTTGTGGATCTGAGGGTTCTTCCTCAGACAATCTGTACAACAGTGTCTGATGAGGTCCAGCTCCAGTAAATATTAACAGAAATGATGTAAATGGTGGTGTGATCGTGGTAGTGGTGGTGATGGTGAAGGTGGTGACAGTGAACATGGCAGTGATGATGATGATGCTGATGATCTTGAAGATGGTAATGGTGGTGGTGATGGCAATGATGGTGGCAGTGATGGTAATAATAGTCCATCATGCTTTCTTTTCCTCACTTATCCCTGCTTACCTTTTCTTCTTGTTGTTTTTTAGCAACATGTAAACATACTTACCCTATAGGGCTCAATTATCTGAACCTCTCTGGCGCTTTGACTAGCTTCTTCCCTAGGAAGGATGGTAGTATTCATTGCCTGGGCTTCTGCAATGCTTTCTGCACCTGTCTGTATGACCTTCACCGCACTCAAGATCCCATTATCATCTGCGTCTACATCGGGAGGTGCTGCTGGAGCAGACATACACTCAGTTTGTTCCTAACCCCCTTCCAGAGTAGATACTACAGACACTTGAGTAACCACTGCAGATACGCCATGTAAATCTCCTTCCCTATCCCTCTAAAGTGACCACCATGTGTCACTCAGGGCAGCATCAGCCTCACGCTTCATCTCCCAGCATCTCAGGTCAGGATTCAGTTTGCCATCTCTAGAATCCTACACAGCCCAAGACCGGACTCCACTGCCTTCCCAGTCATGTGCACACTCTGTCATGCCTGGAAAGGGAATTGCATGTGTGCATGCGCATGTGCTCATGACAGTCATGATGGGCTGGAGAGTGGCCCAGGCAGGCCTCTCTGCTATATTGAGCAAGGACATCGCCTTTTCTCTGCCTTTAGGAAGTTAGTAAAATTAGAACCATTTGTCAAAAGAAATCTCTGCACAGCATCAGGCCTGGGCAGGATCAGGCTGCAGCTCTTGGCATTGGAAAGAAATGAATCCATTAATTCACATATTGATTCCTAAAATATTTATTGAGAGTTTGCCGTGTGCCAGGCACTGTGCTGGCAGCTGGGATACAGATCTAAACGTAACCGAGGAAAATCAAGCTCTTGTTTCCATGGAACTAATACTCTACTGCTCCAATAGTTGGGGGAGGGCAGGCAACAGCTAAGTAAACCAATCAGTCAGATAATTTCAGGCAATGATAAGCACAGTAAAGGAAGTGAAACCAGAGCACGCAGAGGAGGGGGATGCAAGCCGAGCAAGGAGCTGCTTCTACCACAACTAGCTAGGAGTGAGACTATGAGCAAAGAGGTCAAGACCATGATGGGAATACCCACTGAGGATTTACCTGAGCTAATGGGAGCTCACCAACTCCAGATAGACAGGGAAGGAACCAGCATAGGACCAAACAAGACCCTCTGAACGTGGGTGACAGATGTATGGCCGGGGCAAACTACGGGGCCATTGGCAGTGACACCAGAATTTATTCCTACTGCTTTTATTGCCTTTTTGGAACCCATTCTCTTTGGATGGATACCTTGCTCAGCCTAGATATAGTAGAGAAGGCCTTGGACCTTCCTCAAAGTAATGTACCTTATCCTCTCTGAAGAGTGGATGGCGAGTGGGGTGCAGTGGAAGGTGGAAGAAATGGGAGGAGGAAGGGAGCAGGAACTGGGATTGGTACCTAACATGAAAAAAGATAGTTTGTTTTCTTTTTAAAAAAACGAAAATTTTAAAAAGGAGATGCTTCTAATGTGGAAATCCTGGCAGACTCTCAGAGGAGGTGGTGTTTGCATTCAGCTTTCAGTGACAGGAAAGACCAGGAATATAGCACATCTGGAAAGGACCGAGGGTTTCTCCAGGATAGGCAGGGATAGGAGAAGGGAGGATTCAGCAGTGTTTGCACCACAGTAAACAAGCGGTAGGGTTCCCGCAGGACCTTCTGGAGCTAAAGGAGTGGGACAGGGCTCACGAGTGCAGCAGGAACCTGGGAGAGGATGCTGAGCATGAATAACAAGCTCCAGTTGACGCTTTCCACCGTCCAGCTGTGTGGGAAAGGGCAGCAGCGCCTGAGACGGTCTAGTGAGGCAATCAGGAGCTGTACAGGACAGGGCAATGCTGGCCAGGAGCAGGGCCAGCGCTCAGATATAATGAGATTCAATACACTCAGCCCAGCTGGTCTTGGAGGGCTCCCAGGAATGATGTCATCCTCAGATCTGGCTTCTTAGCTATGTAGGGGATTCCTTCCAAGGGTATGCAGAGGCTGAGTTTTCCAACATGAAGCTGGTGGCCTAGAGTAGAGAGGAAGAAATTCAAGTGAACACTCCACCCCACCATGGTCCAGACACTGGACTCCACCCAGCTATGGCGTGATGGATGCATCAGATGCCTCACCAAATCCTGAACAGAGAAGGTACCTGGAACTTCTATGATCTGTTCCCAGCCTAGAGGCTGCACACCTCTGCCTCACATTGACTTACTAATCACATCCTCAGCTGGAATGCGTACTATGCTTGCTCACTTCGCAGTTATCGATGCTCTTTGTACAGGGGGAACAATTGCTGAGGCCCAGAGCTGCTGAGTCATTTGTCCTAGGTCACAGTGAATCAGGATTTAAGCCCAGGCTAGCCTAGGAGGGCTATTATTTAACACTCTGCTTCATAGCTTGTCCCTCTACTGGCCATGAGCCAGTTCGCTAGAGTGCTAGCTGTCCTCCAGGAGTGTGGTGGTGCAGGTGAGTTCACTGGTCCATGCCATGGGTTTCATCATAGGATGTGTGAGGATACCACACACCAAGAAGGATGGGGTAACCAGCCATTCCTAGTTGCAAGTAAGCAAGGCTGTGGGAAGGCCCGGGAAGTCTGTCTTGGTTAATCTTCTGCCATCAGCTGGAACAGAGGAAGTCCTCTTGATGTTTATCAAATGAATACCTGGCCGGGTTGATGGAGGAGCATGAGGTGACTTGCTTGGGAGAGAGTTTGGGCAGAGATTTTTACACTCACAACAGTGCTTGCCTCAGTACAAAAGGGCAGCACAGGGGGACAGTGCCATGTCCCTTGCTCTCATATTCGAGTGTCTGGACCTGTAGGATAATGTCAGGTGCTAACCAGAGCAAGTGTTGACTAAAGAAAGCAGTTCCACTAATCACACCTGTGGAAATGTCACCTGATGAGGCCAGGTCCTCTGATTGGTCGTGAAGCCCAGGTATGCAGATGCCATTCAAAGTGTTGATTTGTTTTGTTTTGTAGTCTGTGTATTAAGGCCATATGTATCCAATAGACTATATCTAGAACATGGGGCAAGCCTACAGACCGGGAGTTTGAGGCCCTTAGTCTAGGTAGGACTAGTAATGGAGGAGGGTGGGCCGGCACTGGCCCTGGGCTGCAAAACCTTAGAAACCTAGGAAGGAAAGGATGGTCCCAGGAGCCTCCAAAAGGAAATTGCATTTTGTGTACCCGCTTATCTGGATTGGAGATGTGCTTACTGTGTATTTTGTGGTTGTCACCTCAGGATTTTCGTTAAGTCTTGTCTAATGTTGCAGCCAGGCTTGCCATTCTGCGAGGGGATTAAAGGACGTGTCTTGTGTACCAAGTCTGATTAGGGCAATGCAGAGGGAGCCCTGAGGGTGGAGAGGTCCTGGAAGAGAAAAGGACTCTCAAGCACCCAAGGATCATCAAGACCAAGGCCATGGCCATGAGGCTCAGCCTCCTTCCCTGTGTGGAGATTTACCATCCTCAGCCAATTGCCAGGGTGTGCATTTGGTTTTTCTTAATCAAGACGGAGATTTTTCTTTGCAGGCAGGCTTCCCAGTTGGGAAATTCTTTTTATGTCCCACTTAATTCCTTCTGCTGCAGACAGAAGCCTCGTTTGACTCTGTTTGTTTCTTTCCAGTGTTTATCATTTTCCTCCCTCTTCTCCCCTCTCCTTTCACCCACCCCTTCCTCTGCACCGCCCCACAGAGCTGGTGCTCACTGCTGTTCGGGGTGGACATTTAATCCAGGCGTGTTGCCCACACCCAGCACTGAGCCGGCATTTGCACCAGGTATTTAATTAAACCAGGGATTCCCGGGGGATCTGCGAAGCCGGCTGGCGAGGAGCAGGCTCCATCTCCACGTCTTATTTTGACAAGCACTGTAATTATCCTTCAGCACTGGCTGGCATAGGCAGAGTAACTTTCCTCCCGTGCCCTGTCTTCCATGAACAAGAATGCATGGCTTCCTTGTGACCATTCCTAGAAGCGACTTGTGCTCCTAGACTCACTCATCAAGTGGGACAGAGCCTCGTGCAGGGCTTAGACGAGTGTCCATGTGCCTTGCCTGGTGACCAGCAGCATCCCTGTCCCGCATTTCAGCACCTGAGCCAAGCAGCTTTCCACCAGGGCAGGACGGAGGGCCCCAACCTCCAGGACTGTTCTTTCTCCTCCTTATATGCAGCACCTATTGTGTGCCTGCAGAGCATTGAACTTAACCGTCTCAATAAATACCAGAGTGACATTATCATCTTGTGTAATAAATAGGGAAATTGAGGAGCTGGGGGAAGAAGCCAAGGGGTCTTTTGAGGTGGCTTTGAGATTCTTAAAGAGGCTCACCATGAGGCAAGGCTGCTGTAGACACAACCCACCGAACCATAAAAAAAGCTTCCTTGTTGAATGCATACCAGACAGTATGTGGTGCACACAAAGAGTACAATTAGCTTGTGTAACTCTTAAGAGCCTCTGACATAGGCAGTGTTATCCCCATTTGATAGAAGAGCAGAGTGGACCTCACCACACTGTGTTCTCCAGGCCAAGCAGCAAACACAGGGGCCCCAAAATGGGTGGGCACAGCACTGTCTAAGCCAGTGCTTCTCGAGCTTCTTAATTCTCCGACCCTTTAATATGACTGTAGTGACTCCCCAACCATAAAATTATTTTCTTTGCTACTTCATAGCTTAATTTTGCTACTGTTATAAATCATAACATAAATATCTGATATGCAGATGACCTTATGCAACCCCTGTAAAAGGGTCATTGGACCCCCCTAGGAGACCCACAGTTTGGTTTAAACCATCATGCCTAAGTTTTCCTCTGCACTTGTTGCTCAAGGACCCCAAGTCCATTTTTCAAGAAGACTTGAGACACCTAAAGGGTGTTTAACTTCTACCTTCCCTACTGTGTAGATCCTGTCCCCCTAGATGGAATTTCCTCTGCAGGGGCAAAGGCAAAGGGACGGGGCACAGCTAGCAGTGTGGGACCATGGTAGAGGGTGCTGCAGATATCGCTAGCCAGTTCCCCATCTCCAGCAGTCTGAATCCTGTCTTCATCTGTCTCCATTTAGTCCCATCTGTGGAAGACACAGCTTGTGAATGAGATTTTGGGTTGTTTTGGCTTTGTTTTTTTACCCCCAAAGTCTTCCTCATGGTTAGGAAAAACAGACATACTTATGGGGGCTCCTTTTTCAATGTCTAGAGTAGTTCTAGGCCCCCATCTCACAATGAACCAGAAAATATTCTTCCTGCATGGGCTTTGGCCTAGATTCTAGATGCTGATATTTCCTGTTTAAATATTCACCCACAGTTTTCAGACGTCATCTGTGTGACCTGGAATGGGTCCTCTAGACTTCCCGTGAGAAACAGCAGGCAGGCCCTGCAGTTTAGCAGCAAAGACCAGACCCAGCTTCAGGCTGGTCCAGCACCTGCTGGCTGTGTGACATTGACAAAGTAGACATGGACCCCGGAGCCTCTCTTCCCTGCTATAAAATCAGACTGGTACTGCAATCCATCACATAAGGCTGACAGGACAGAGCAAATGCATTCATTTCATGACCAGACTCTCAAGAAATGCTCAGACATGTTACCGCTGTCAGGTCACGTGACTGTTTCCAAGCAGGTCGACTCCAGTCAAACACGTATTCTGTGAACTTGTGTTCACAAACAGGCAGACAAACTGCAGCACGATGGGGGATCTAAGGAGGGTTCAGCCATTGACTGATGGCCCCTTCTCAAGGGTTTCAGAGGAAGCAGGAAGGTTCTGTGCTGCGTGATTGGTGAGGAATCCAGGGTTCTAGTCCCCAGGAGCCCAGCAGTTCTCATCTCTGAGTATGTGAGCTGATCTTCAAGATCCTTGTGAAAGATCCATGCAGCCTCTCCCTCTTCCTGCTTCAAACCCTTCTGCTAAACTTAATGTTAAAGAAGTAGTTCACAGCGGGAAGTGTTGGCTCACACCTAAAATCCCAACACTTGGGTGGCAGGAGGATCCCTGTGAGTTTGAGGCCAGCCTGCTCTACACAGCAAAACCTTGACTTTCAAATAAAATGGCAAACAAACAAACAAACAGAAAAACAGTTCAGTTGTTCATTGTTACCAGGCTGTGTCAGATCCTGGAGGCAGAGGGGAGGGAAGGAATCTGTTTGTCTGAGGCCTGTGCACAGAATCAGCTATGGGAATGGGAAAGACAGACCTACAAATGGGTATGACTAGGGCAGTTGCTGGCCTAGCATCTAACATCTGCTGTGCCAAGTCTTGAACTGTGGGTTAGGTGCACAGCAATGAATAACAGCAACAAGGGCCCTATCTTCTCAGAGATGGGGCATGGGCCCCAGTCGTTCCTCAGAAACAACCAGGATGGTGTCATAGTACCGAGAGGGAACCAGAGAAGGCCTCTCTGGGGACGTATTTGAATCATCAGTAGGAAGGCAAAGCAAATGCAAAGACCCTGAGGAGAAAGCAAGTTTCGGGGAATAAGGAGACGAGTGAGGCTAGCTGGGAGGGATGGAGAATGCAGTAGCAATAAAGTGGAAAAGTCGTCAGCGGTCCAGCCGTAGAGGGCATGGAACCTCAGTGAGATGTGTGGGCTAAACTGAGTTTCTAGCAGAGGGCTCTATGAAGATTAAGTGGAGACAGATCTCTTCAGTGAGGCAGTGTTTAAAGCACACCTTCCATGTGAGTGGGTCACAGAGGACAGCTAGTCTTTACCATGGTTGCCCCTCTCTGTCTCACACTCAGTTCTGGGTCCCCTAGGAAGGTTACAAACTTTCTGACATAGGAGGGAAGACTTCTTCAAGTTTGAAAGACTTGAGTACAAAGCCTCAACTCCACCCATTCCTGGTGGTGTGGCTTATCCGGGTCACCTTCCTTCTCTGTATTTCTACAAAGTCGCTGCAGCACACCCCAGACAGCTGTGACGACGAAGATGAAGCTCAGTGGTTATGTTCTTATCATGGAAACTGTTCTTGCCAATCAAGGCAGGATGGTGGCTTGGGATTCCAGAAGGTCCCTTCCTGCTTCTCCACTGGACAGGCACATCACCAGACCCACTTCTAATAAAAGGCTGGGATGTAGATAGGCAAAGTAGCTCCTACTCCATCCAAGGTATGGAAGACTCAAAGTCTTCAGAGTTGTTAGAGAAGCCACAACCAGCATCTCACAGCCCCAGGGCCAGCTGGGAACAGCCGAGCTTCCATCCAGCCCACCTGCACATCTTTAAGAAGAGGCACTGGAGTGCTGAGTCAGGGAGCTGCAACCCAAATGGTCCCAAGCCTGTGGTTATGTTTTAATGAGCTGGAAAAGTACAGAGATCCTTGTGGACATCAGCCATGACATGCAAATCTAATAAAATAAAGCAAAATGTTTATAAACCTAAAAGTTACTTAAAACCCAGGAAATGCAGATTGGCAGAAAAGACTGTAACCCATTATCCCTGGAAACCATGGTCATGAATGACTTCCCATCTTCTCCCAGGGTTCAGTTTCTCCGTCTATAATATACTAGGATTAAATGAAATTACCTTGGACTGGGGGGAGATGGCTGAGTGATCCCCCAACACCATGTAAAAAGCCAGCAGGGCTGCACATGCTGTAACTCCAGCATTAGAGGCAGGGGTGAAGACAGGTGGATCCAGAGAGATTGCTGGCCAACCAGACTGGCAAAATACTGTGCTTCTGGTTCAGTGAGAGATCGTTTATAGGCAGTTAGGCAGATAACATTAGAGGGAGATACCCAATGTCTTGTTTTGGCCTCTGCATGCAAGTACACACACACACACACACACACACACACACACACACACACACACACAATCATATGCATGCACCATATTCCGGAAGGGAGGAAGGGAAGAGCGGAAGGAGGGATGGAAAAGGCATTCCTTTTTCATCTGTCCTGGCAGGATCAACTCTCAATTTTTCCTGGTTGAGTCTGCCCTGAGCAGCATTGTGGTCTTGAAATCCTAGAGACCATCTCTGTGAACCTTCTTCCTGGGCCCTGTTTAAGCATCTCCTCTCAAGACAGCATCTACTTTCCTGCTAGACTGAATTAATTCCCTTCTTTCCCTTCTAAACTTCTTCTGCAAATTTGATAGCAGTATAGAACAAAAGCATTCCGTTCCAGAATTCCACTCCTAAACTAAATGTTCGTCATTCTTATCCAAGAAATAAAGCCATTCAGAAATAGATGCCATTCAGCGTTGGTCTCTTTCCAAATCCTAGTGCTGAAATTATTTATAAATAAATATTCTCTAATTTCTTAAACTTAACCGTTTTGTGCCTTCTCTGTTCCTATAGATGATTCCATCCTGCCCTTGACCTCTAGGTAGACTTCTCCTTCAAAGCCTGACTCCAAAATTCCACCCTGCATTAATCATTGCCTCTTCTGGGCTCAGTGAGCTTTGTGGGCAATACTCTTCACAGCAGCACATCGGTGGCCTCTTGGGCCCTTCTCTCAGCTTCTGGGCTTCCAGAAAATACAAGAGAATTCTCTACTCATTTACCACAGGCTGGCCCGGCAAGGTGTGCATTGCCCCAGAACCTGTTACCTCCATCCTAGAACATAAGTGCCCTGGATCAAATTGCAAACTGACACAGGAAGATGAGCATGGATGGGAGTGGGAGGTGTGAACGAGGCTGGGCAGCAGTGATCTGTAGAAGACGTTCAAGTATGTTCATCTTCTCTTGCCTTCTGTCTGCCATTTTGAGCTCTCTCCCCTGCATCCTGGTCCCCAGACCCTTTCTGACTCTCGGTGGTTGTGACTTTAGGGGCTTCTTCTCTTCTATTTTCTCCCTTCTCTCTTTCTGACCATTCTTTCTTCTGCCTCTTCCTCCCCCAAGCTTTCCCTTCTAGTAGTCCACCACTCCTTCTGGAGCCCAGTGGCCAGTACAAAGTCCTGAGTGAGATGGGCACACACCCACCATGTAGGCAGGGCTCAGACTCCCGGCCAGAGCACGACCCTGCAGTGGATTTGTTTCCACTTAGCAAAGGGCGTCTGTAATGAATGTGGGCAGTGATTAAAGAGTGGGCGACGTGTTTATGCTCCTCAAGGGCTGAGATGAAACACCCATAACATTTAATGCGGCGTGTTGACATTTAAATGTCAATTAAAAAAATCCCCATTCTGCTTGGTTGGACCCAGATTCTTAGACGAGCATTATCTGTGCCTGCCTCGCCAGCCCTACTGGGGGCTTTTGGCAAGCAGGCGACACAATAGCCACCGTGACTTTGACAACAGAAATAAACAAAGTCTGAGCTGGTTGTGGTGCTGGGAGAGTCCAGGCAGATACAAGGGGCACTAGACGGGACTGAGGGTGTGTGGGTGGGACTGGTTGGGGCCCGTGGGAGTTCAGAGGCAGCAGGGGCCTTGAACCCTTCCTTCCGCCCTTCAGAGCTTTGGCTAAGTAAGACTCCTCTGTGCACTTAACTCCCTCGGCGTTTAATCTTGATTGCCAACTCAGCAGGATTTAAAATCACCTTGGCAACAAACTTCCAGGTGCTTCTGAGAGTGTTTCCAGGGTGAGAAGGCATCCCCAGAGTGTGAGCAACGTGGGTCCGTGGGCTGCGATCCTGGACTGGATAAGAAGAACAGAGGCAGACCAGAACTGTGGCTGACTGTCTCACACTCCTGACATGCCCGCCCCTTTGTGGCAGACTGTATCCTTGAACCCTGGTTCCTCAAAACCCCTTCCTACTATAATAAGCTCTTTCTGTCTGATAGGTCATCATAGCAAGGAGAATAGTAGTTTAACTTACTGCCAGTAGCCAGGACCAGTAAGCGTGGAGAGCTAGCTGGAGCACATGGGAGATGAATCTAAAGGTAGCCGTGACCTTCAGCCTCTCTTCCCAAAGCCCGGACCATCTCAGTCCATTCCCTGTTGCCAGGGACACCACATAACCTAGTGGTTGAGCTACAGAGGAAAGAGGTCTGCTTTGGCTAATGGTCTGGGTCCACGGTTAAAAGCCTGGCATGGTGTTTATCACAACAATGATAATCATAACTCTATGACATAATGAGAGACAGAGATCATGAGAGAAACCTAGCTTGACTGGCTTTTACACCAAACCTTCTCTTGAAGTAACCCCATTAATCAGTAATATCTACAAATCACATGAAAAGATGAATAAACTCCTAAGGGCAGAGACTTAATCACCTCCTAAAGGCCCCACTTTCCAGCATCTCATAATAAATATTAAATGTCCCTGTAGTGTGCGTGTGAGGAACAAATTACACTCACCCTAGCAAGTGCTGTCTGTGACTGATCATCCTGCATTACACTGGAGGTTTCCTGGGGCTCCATCAACCTCTGGACCACCCATGTGCCTGGGTTCTAATATTCACCAGAATCCCAGAAGTGGCACATTATTTGCTTACATTCAATATGCAGATGGATGTTTATGAAGTGTCTTGGTGTGCCAGGGTTATCCTAGAAACAGGCTGCAAATTTGGAAGATGCCCTGAGACAAACAGAAAAATAGATCAGTGCAAAACACTAAATGAGATATGAGCAAAGAAAAAAGATGGGTCCAGCACAGCTTCCAGGGCAGCATCCTTGGGGAAGTTGAATGATGCTGAGACATCCTCCAAATGAATATGCATTTGCAAGTCAGAAAACAGGCTGAGGTGTTTCTAGACAGGGGACTCACCAGTGTGGAAGCAGGAGTGAGCCTTGGCGGACTCAGGGATACCTGGACTGAGTTCTGAGCACAGCAGCTTCCTTGCTTTGCCCGAGAACCACATGACCACACAAGGTTCCGCAGTCAACAGGAGCTTTGTGCAGGTTAAGGCTTTCCCTGTTCTATGCTGTGGTGTTCCAGAGCTCTGACTTGCTTGATGCGTGGAAGGCACTTGATAAATGTTTGTCCAGTAAGTACATGAATGATCTCTTTTCTGGCCTCATTTCCTTTGCTCAGTTCCCAAAGTCCAGGATTCCCTGCAAGGGGTCCTTTTTTTTGTAAGAGTACTCCCCTGAGATTCTATGAGTGCACTGAACCTCAGTTCCCTGCACACAATCTCCCAGCCCCTGTACCAGTCTCATATCTGAACATGACATGTTCCATTTTCTTATAAAAGCCCTTCCAACCAGGGGCACATTTGCATTACAAGATTCCTGGAATTGTAGTACAGAAAGATCTGTCTTCCAGAGCCCGGGGCTGTAAGCTGCAGCTGGATAGCTAAGCCCCAGAAAGTGGGACACTGTCCCAGAATGGGGTTCAGGCTCTATAACAGCACAGAGGGGCCCAGACCTATGAGGTTCCCTGCAATCCCAGCCACAACGGCAAAGAGGTAGTCATCTTCCTCCCCAAGAGTGAGGAGTGCCAGGGCAGCAGGTCTGATATCCAGAACTCTCTCTCTCTCTCTCTCTCTCTCTCTCTCTCTCTCTCTCTCTCTCTCTCACACACACACACACACACCTAGTTCCCTTTACACTCTGCCTTTCCAGTCTTAGACACTTCAGGAAGCCTGTTAGCATGGCCCAGGAAAGCCAGAGCCTCCCCTCCCCTCCTCCATCCACTAGTCCATCATGTCCTTATCCCCACTCCTGATGAGCCGCCTGCTCTGAATGCAGTGTCTCAGCTATTGATGTAGAAGGCACTGCTGTTTTCCACCTCAGCTGGGACACAGTTTATACCACCCAGCCTCACAAGCTCAGCACGAAGTAGAAGAGGCTTGTGATTATTCTGACTTTGGATCAATCTGTTGCTCAGTTGATCGGAATTACACCCCATAGGCTGCTATTGATGGAACTACATGGCCTGGTACCCAGAGCCAGCTGGAATCAAGCTCACCACCCTTGTCACAGCTTTATAGAACAGTATCTTCTTCCATAGAGGGCTTTCTGCCTTGCCCTGGTCCTCACCTTGCACTCCAGCTCCAGGCTTCACAGTGAAGGATTCCATGTGGATTCGAAGGAACCACAGTCTGGGTATTTGGCATGAATTATGTGGTTAAAAAAAATTATCTTTTGTGTCCCTGTTTGTTTGGTTTTGGTGCTGCGGGTGAACCCAGAAGAGCCACACACTTGCTAGCTTAGGACTCTTCCACTGAGCTATGCTTGCAAGTTGCTCGCTGCTCCCTTGATCTTCCTTTTGTATAAAAGGCAAAGGCAGATGCACACGTCTTAAGAAGGGATGTGTGTGCTAGTTCTGACATTTCAAAACTTGGGCACACTCAGAAGAGCCCCACACCATGTTCCTGCCACACTTTTGATTTTTCCCCTTACTGTGTTGCATGCACCCAGAAGACTTCAGTTGTGTAAAAATAGACTTCTGCTGGACTCCACAGATTCAGGAAGACACCACTGTGTCTCTTAGTAGCAAATTTTCATTTTATAATTTTAAATTTCTGTAGTTATGTATATACCATAGATCTAGTGTGCCTTCTATGACATAGTATGCTAGGAGTATTCAAATATTGTAGCCCTACACATTTTATCTTACCCGTAATGTCTGGGAAGGTAACTTTGGCCAAACAACACCATTTCAACAGCATCCTTCCTCTGGTACACCTTCAATTTTCCTGTTGATCAGAGAAAGATGTTGGCAGCAAAGAACGAAACTATGGTGCTGACCATGGTCCTGAACTGGCATAGTGTCTAGAATTGCTGCAGACTGAAAAGAAAACCTCTGTAGCATGGCTCTTGCCTGCCCTCTAAACTAGTAAGCCACACTCTATTAAAAGATGTGGGCTGTAGATCTGGATTCTTGAAAAGCATCCCATCCCAACCCCCACCCAGGCATGGACATCAGTCTGTTGTGTACCATGATCCTCCTTGAAGGGGGTGGATCTTGTCTGGTCCTCTCCAGAAACCTGCATGTGGTTTGTCAGGATCTGTGAAGTTTATGATACTTTAATATCTGCTCACGTTCTTGCAGAACAATTTTCATAACTATTACTGCGTCCTTTGAGAAATCTATCAAGTTTCCCCAATTTATTCAACAAATATTTGTACCAGTTGCACCGGTTTTATTTTCACTTAACAGACTCAAAGCTGGGGGCAAGAAGGCTACGAGATTTGTTTCTGACTGAGCTGGCAAAAAAGAGATTTGAGAGCTTGCTCTAAGTTACCAGTTTCTGAATTCTGAGCTCCCTCCATTTCACTTCAGGGCACAGTCATGAAATGACCATGACTGTGTGTGCATGTAGCCGGGTCAGGAACATGGAATGGGACTTCTCATTCTGCACAACATCAGAGCTGTGTGTGGTCTCTGTTGTCCCTCTGCCTTTCCCTCTCCCCTTCTCTCTCCTGCCCCTGAGTGCAGGCTGATGAAAAGATTAACATTCGAGGCACGTTCGGCTCCTTTCTGATTCCCATAGAGAGAACACAGCCTCTGCCTGCCAATTAGTGACGTTCGGATCTCTATTAGAGATGGGGACAGCTCGTTCCAGATACACAAATGTCCTTGTCTGAGAACAGCCCTGGGCCAAAGCACCAGCCCCTTCTCTCCCCAGAGTCACAGTGGAGGTGACTTGGTCTCTCCAGTGTCGCTTTAACTAATATCAGAATCAATACCTATTTGTTAAAGCCTGTCCCTAGTCCTTCACGAAGCTCAGGGAGAGACACTGCTTCAGCTTAAAGGAAATCAGATCCCAATAGAGAGTGGCTTGGAAGAGGGGAAAAAAAATCCCAAACATGGCTCTTCTCTTGGCACTTTAAAATATGTTTATTTCCCCTAAAAAAAAAAAACATGGAAAGAAAAGGGACTAATAATAATATTGGATAAGCACCTACTTTGGGCCAGATACATCTCACTTCCTATACTGCCATTCATATATAATTTTATTCAAGTCTGTTAGTTTCATATAAGGATCAATGTGATATGCAAAGCAAGTATCCTAAGTAGAGAAAATTAAAATGTAAAAGTCTAACCCCGTGTCTTTCTCCTGGTGGGACTTCGCGACCTCAAGATCTTCATCTGGAAAATGGAAAGAAATCACATCTGCTTCTGAAGATGGTGTCAGAAGTCATCAGATACTGCATTTAAACCTACCGCCCCGTCCGCACATGACACAGTGATGTGTGAAGGTGTCTAATGTGTCAGGACGTGAGAAAAATGGAGCAGATACAGAGAGCAGTAAGCATATGGGTGGAGCACAGAAGAGGAGAAGCCTAGGGGAACTCCTCCTCCTCCTCCGGGTCTTGACCTGTTTGTAGTCATGTGTGTTTTCACTTGAACTTATCGTGGAGAAGGGAGTCATCGAATTCTGTGGAGTCCCGGAGGCATTTGATGACTTTCCAAAGGCCACATAATAAGGAATAGACCTCAAACAGGGCTGAAGCCACATGTTTTCATGCCCTGGGAAACCTCCCATGATATAAACAACAGTGTTGGCTTCTCTTGGAGACTGGACTGTAAGACAGCAGAAAACTAGGCAGAGGAAGGGGGGCAGAGGTTAACGGGCCAAAGCTCTTAATGAGAGTGGAGCACCATGAAATCAATGACCCATCCAGAGTCCCTAAGAAATTGAGATGGTTATTAGAATGCAAAATCATAAGCTAGAAGGATGAAAACAAGCACAAAGAATCAGCAAGAAGCAAAATGTGACATAGAGTACCAAGGACAGAGTCAGCAGCCTCATGTTGAGAAAACAATCTGATCCAGGGCTCTGTAGCATGGAGCCTGAGAATAGCTGGTACCTAGAAGATCTGGAAACATAAATGCCTGAGTTCCAGCTGTCCCTGAGAATGGGATTGAGACATTGTCCAGAATCACACACCATGCAGCATACAGTGTAGCCGTATCTGAAGGTGTATTAACTGTCTTGGCTAGGGTGTCCTTTGCCATTGATATCTACTACCTAGATACCCAAGACACTATTAGTCATCCACAAGGAACAACAAAAGATTATTCCAAGTGCCCAGTGTCACTGATTTATGAATGACTCGAGACTAGTGTAGTGATACACACCTTTAATCTTAGCACCTGGGAGGCTGAGGCAGGAAGATCTTGAGTTTGAGGTCAGCCTGGGTTACATGCTTCCAGGACTGACTGACTGCAATAGTAAAAAACAAACAAACAAAAATCAAATCAAAACAAAACAAAAAAAACTAGTATTAACAAAAAGGACAGTTGAGAAGAGGGATACAGGAAGTGAGAAGATCAGTGATCAGAACAAACATCCAATAGGAAGTCAGGAGAGAAAAGGGTCACAAGGAAGTGAAGCAGTTAATCATTAAACCAGGGAGTCCTAGGCGAAACCTGGTAGGAATTCAGAAGGTAGAAACAAACACTGAGCTTAGCTACAAGGTCAGAATCCTGTCCCTAAAGAAGAGAAGACCTAGATGCAATAGAGGACAGCTGGAGCCAGAGCCAGGAAGAAAAGCCTTTGGTGATGAGCATGGGTAGGGAACATCTGTGACAGATGTGGTTCAAGATGATGGTGGTCTGGGCAGAAGTTTGCATAAATCTGTAGGACTTTGCTACCAGGAGCTAACAATGAATTCAGGTTTTAAAATTTCTACCCTAGGTTCTAAGGGTCAGGGCAGGGTCACTGGGTAATGGTCACCTACAGTGACTGAAAGCTCCCTGAGACAGAAGCATAAAGGAATAAGATGAGGGAGAGGGTGCTGTTAGGATAGCAGGGATCTGGCCCATCATTGCCAAGCAGTAAAAAGTAAGCCTTCCAGGCAAAACGACTGGAAGTCATTGCTTCCTGCACAGTTCCTAAGCTGGTCCTAACAAGACCCCACTGTGAACCCACCGGCCCCTAGCAAAGTGAGAAACTGAGTCAATGTCAAACTGGACTTGGTGTGTGGAGCATGGGCCAGAGTCAGATCCATGCGGTTCTAGGTTCACAGCCTACAACAGGTGCCACCTTCTACAGGTGTCTGCCTCCCTCACCTGTGAACTGGGAGCAATAGGGATTGGAGAGACGACTCGAGTATGTAAGAGTGCTTACTTACTGCTTCTGCAGAGGACCTGAATTTTGTTCCCAGCACCTATGTGGTGCCTCACAACTCCCTATAATTATAGTTCCAGGGCATCCAATACCTCTTCTTGCCTCCACAGTCTCCTAAAATGCCCATGGTGCACATTACACATACACATAAAAATCAAAAAAATAAAATTAATATTTAAAAAGGGAGCAACAGAGATCACCTCGGTGGAGCACTTAAACTTCAGTGGACTTGGCAAACCCTATCGTTATTTCCCTTAGAACACTACTGTGTGTCAACTGTAGGAGACCATTGACTCATTCATTCATTCATTCATTCATCCAGTCAGTCAGACAGACAACAGCATTTGGGGGGCATCTCGTATCTCAAACACCATGCTGAATAGAGATTTACTTCTGTTCTTTGTTTACTGAGTTCCTAGAGTTTGAAAGACATGTTGAAATTCAAGAACTTTATTCTGACACTAAAGTCCATCTCCTATTGGTGCCAAAGCTCATGCAGTTCCAGTGGCCCCAAGCTCACCCTCTCTAGAGACACACAACTGCTTTAACAGACCACTTAGACTGGGAGAGAGTTGACAGACACCTGTGTTATGCTAACAACATTTGTTTCTCTCTCTCTCTCTCTCTCTCTCTCTCTCTCTCTCTCTCTCCTCTCACTCTCCCCCCGAAATTGTCTAAATTTGCTGATTTTCATTCCCATCCTGTATGGATTTGCAATGCCACATCTCCCACCCCTCCTTTTCTGTTATCAGGATGGATTTTTAATTTCTACATAATTGGGTGAGCCTCCCCAGAAAAGACTGCGGTACATCCCTTGCTTTCAAAGAGGGAAGCATCAAACTGCTACCATACTGGCACCCCTCCCCCAACATCCAAGTTCTTCAAGGGACCAAGAGTGACCCCAGGTAGAGGTAGAGACGGCTCTTCAGAGGTGACTTGGGAGCTAGCATTACTTGCCTAAGATCAAGAGACCTTCTCGGGCTTCTCAGGCTGACTCGGGTGGATGAGCTGCCTGTAATCTGAGTCTGGGACACAGCAGGAGAGGAGCTGTCTTCTGCTCTCCCAGACACTTTCAGACCCTGCCCTGGGAAGCTTCCAGATCACTTCTATTTCAGATGGCACGGGTGGTGGTGATGGTGGTAAATGACTTCCCAACATTTCTGAGTCCTGTTCTCTTCAGGTACCAAATGGATGGTGATGGTGGTGATGCTCCAGTCTAGGTTAGGCAAAACCGAGAGGGTACCAGAGGCGAGGGGTGGGATAACAGTGCCTGCCACTTAGTAGATCACTCTGATTCACATGAGGACACCGACCCCAGTGAGTCTAGGTTCCTGAAAGATGCCGGAAATGGGTAGAAAGAAGGAAATTAGAATGCAGGGCTGATTGCTCTTGTCAGGGCAGTTAAACACCTGGGCATTTGCATCCGTGGGAGCTGTTGGCTCCTGAGATAACCACTGTGGTGACAGCAGGAAGGCTCTCTGGGGACCCTGTTTCTCTCTTTCCAGTGTATACCTTGATGTTCTATTCTTCTGTGTGAGGCATGATGGGGCTGGGTATCCACTCCCCCTCCCCCCGCTGCTGCCAGTGTGGACTTTCCTTGCAACTGGCTGAACGATACTACAAAAGTCACTCTACCTCTCTGAGACTCTCTGGAGTCTAAGAAAAACCAAGCTCCCTTCTATGGCTATTGTACGAGAAAATTAAGAGATATATTCCTAACGCTCGTGCCAGGCAAGTTTTGGGTCCTTGATAAGTGACTGCTATTATAGTTTTCTTATTATTATTTCCATAATAGCAATTTTAATTGTTGTCGGAATTTAAATCCACCCACAGCTTGGAAGAACAAGGCTCTCCTTTCCTTTCTAGGATTTTCTCCTTTGGAGAAAAGAATATACCATTGCTGCTATCTCTCTCTCTCTCTCTCTCTCTCTCTCTCTCTCTCTCTCTCTCTCTTTCTCCCCCCCCTCTTTCTCCCTCCCTCCCTCTCTCCTCTCCTCTTCTCTCCTCCCCCATTCTGTTTTCCTGTTTGGAATGACTCCATAGGTTACAGACCCAGCTACAGCTGGGATTGCAAGCCTCCAGACCTCCCACCTCGCCCCTCATCCCTCGCTCCCTCCAAAATCTTATCAAATATTAAAAGCTGTGAACGAGGAGGCCAGTTTTAAATCATTTTAATCACAGCATTCCTCAGCCTTCTCAAAAGGGCTCGGAGGAATCGATTCAGAAGTGGTAATTATGACTGCAGCCCTGTGCCAGGCAGCAGGTCGGCATTGGAACACCAACGACAGATGGCAGGCACAACTAGGGAGGGCTCCTCCCAGTGGGGGCTCACGCAGGAGGTGTCTCATGGGAGGAAATGAAGCTAAGTTGTCCCAGGTTAGGTGTCAAGTTTGGAAATGCATACCCAAATCTGCTAAAAATTAGCTTACTCTTCTCAGTTTTCCCTAGCGTGGGGGCTTTATACTGCATCTAACCACATAGCGATTATGAGAAGCATGTGCCATTCTCCTGATTATAAGCAAGGGAACTGAAGCTAGAAAGTGTCCAGTGGTGTCCTAAAGACAGGCCCCAGCTCGATTGTGCTTGGAAGCCTTCTAATTTGTTTCCTGAGAGTTGGTCAGCCTCACATTCAAAGGTTTCCTGCAGTGTGCTAAAGGGGACCCTGTCTGTAAGGCCATGCATACCATGTCAGCCCAATTCCCAATTCATGTGTGTCTATGTCTGTATGTATGTGTATATGTGTGTGTCTGTGTATCTGTGTGTTGTGTGCACATTGTATGCCTGTGTATACACATGCCTGTCCATGTATGCATGTCCAAAGGCCAGGCCAATTTCGCGTACCGTCCTTGCTCTCTCTCAAACTTACCTTTTGAGATAGTCCCTGGAGTCCGCCAGTCTCCAATCCCGCCTTCCCATGAGGGTTACAGGTAAGTGTTGCTAAGCCGGCTGAGGATGGAGACTTGGGTTCTCCAGCATGCACTTCACCCGCAGAGCCATCCCCAGCCCTATGTCCAGTCTTTACTCAGTCCTTTGTTGAAATCTCACTCTTTTTACCGACTCATCTCCCCCTTCACAAGATTGTCTTTGGGGCTCTAGCTAACTCTCACTCTTCTCTGACCTTAGGACTTATCCATTCTTTCCTGAAGCCCCTTGGCTCACCAGCCCTTTCTAATAGCCACCACCGCTAGATGTCCCTCACCTTGCTGGACTCGGCTGTTGACATCTCAGGAACAGCCCCGGCTTCCTCCAGCTCCTCAGATCATCAAGCTGTTCTCTCTTGTACATTTGCTTTGCCCCATCTTTCCTCATCTGGAACAGATGGCATGGATCCATGGAGACAGCTCTTTTTCCTGGAAAGATGGCCGGCTCCTGATCCTCTGCTCCTCTCTCCATTCCCACCCCTCTCTCTACTCCACCAATTCATACCGTATGCCTGCGGCTTTCCACCAATAAAACTATCACCCCGTTGTAGGGGAAGCTGATTTAAATTGTTGAAATTCCATACACCGGCTAAACTGGACAAGGACAGAAAAGGAACCCAATCCACTCATCTGAGTGTGAGCCCGGGACTTACCCCTCAGCCGACAAAGTCTGAGTGAGTTCTGCCGTATCCATGCCTCCTGGCAGAGGTTTCTAGAAACTTGGGGAACAGCTCTAGGTCAGAAACAAGAGAACCGAGAAGGCCATTTGCATAGAAAATACCCGTGAAAATTATTCAATACCACAAGAAAGTGTATGTTCCACGACTTTCCTTGAAAAATGTACCTTTCTTGATGTATCGTTCATTTCCCCACATTTAATAGAGATGTGACTACAGAGAGTTCATTTCGACTTTCAAGACAAATAGATCCTGTATTCGGTGATAAATGGCAAGCAGACAAGGCCCTGTGCCTGCTGGGAGGAGTCAAGGAGTGGAGGTGGGGGGGCTCAGACTCACAGACCCTCCGCAGGCGTGCCTGCTGCTCAGTGCCAGCCTGTGTGCCCTGGGGAGTGCATATTGTGTAGCCAGATTTCCTGATTCTCAAGAGAAGCTAGAAACAGACCATATGTATAATGTCCCAAATTTTTAAAGAGTCGCCTTCACTAAACACACAAATAAGCAATCAAGCATCTGTTCAGGTCTTTGGCTTCTTAGATTACAACTTCTACATAAATTCTCCTAAGGAGAAGAGAAAAATCACCTTGCAGGTGGATTCAAGAGGGACCCTTGACCCCCAGAATCCACCAGGTTTTGAGTACTTGTTTGAACCCCAAGCCATCCTTTCTTAGATTCCCAGCGATTTCCTGAAGCCTCGACAAACCTGCACCAAAGGAAAACCATTTCTAAGCCCAACAAACAGCTCTTAGAAAAGATCACAGAGAGCCGAACTCGCTAGCAAGTCATGCCTGTTTCCTCTCTGCCGAGGGATCAAATGCTTCCCATTCCAATGATTAATCGCCTCTTGGTTTTCACAAGTTGTACAATGTTATTGACTGAACAGATATATTCATTGTGCAGCTTCACTGCTGGAACACAGAAGCTCTGGGCTGAGGCGATGTTTGCCTGGGGCTTGCAAACTGCACGCTATTTCTGTGCTGCCTGATTCAGCCCTTCCCCAGATTACCTTAACCTCTGGAGCTAATGGAACTCAGCCACTCCACAACATCCATTGATATGGCTTCATTAATGGTTACACTGCTGAATGCTCTGTGTATTATTATTCTCATACCAAGCACACCACACACACAGCTGTCCCTCGCTACCCAAAAATTACCTCTAGAATCCTCAAGGGTTCCAAATCCTGCAGATGTTCAAGTCCCTGTCAAAGAAATGGTACATTATCTGCACATCCTCCTGGGTACTTTACATCATCACTAGATGACTTCTAATTCCTACTCTCAATGCAAATGCTGGGTAAATACTAGTTACACTGTATTGTTAAGGGAATAAAGACAAGAAAAGTCCATCTGTGCTCAGGACATATGCAATTTCTTTCTTTTTTCCCAGCCAGCAGTTGTTGCATCTGAGAGTTAGGAACCAGCAGATACTAAAGTCAACCATGCTAGCGAGGCCTCTAACACCCACTGGCATATGTGGGAAATCCCCGCCTTGGCTCCCAATAGTGATGGACTGTGACCTCTAAGGTAAATAAACCCTTTCCACCTTCTAGGTGTTTTGTTTTTTTTTTCTTTCTTGGCCGTGGTGTTTATCACAGCAGCAAAAACCAAACTAGACAGCAAGCAATGGGTTTTTGCCTTTATTCATTGGTTTCTCAGAAACTTAAGTTAATTATGATCTTCCATGAATAGTCTGGGATTCTGTTTGCTGGTGTGTGTGTGAATGTGAGTGTGTGTGTGTGAGTGTGTGTGTGTGTGAGAGAGTGTGTATATGAGTGTGTGTGTGAGTGTGTTGTGAATGTGAGTGTGTGTGTAACTGTGTGAGTGTGTGTGTGAGAGAGAGAGAGTGTGTGTGTGTGTGTGTGTGTGAGAGAGAGAGAGAGAGAGAGAGAGAGAGAGAGAGAATGTGTGTATGTGTGTGAGGGAGAGAGAGAGAGAGGGAGAGGGAGAAAGAGAGAGAGAGAGAGAGAGAGAGAGAACACTACCCTCGTTTTGTGCTCATGTGCCCCTCACTCAACCTAGAGCTCACTGTTTTGACTAGGCTGGCTGACGAGGGAGCTCCCAGAGACCTCCCTATATCCCTTACCCCCAACCCAGCATTGAGTTGCAGGTGTGCCTCCATGCCCGACTGCTGGATGGGCACTGTGGGTCTGAACTGGGGTCCTCACCTTTGCGCAGCAAGCGCTTTACCCAATGAGCCATATCTAGGCCCGTTAGTGTTTTTCTAATGTGTGGCTTGTGCTGGAGTTGGGGCAGCAGATTCAGTGGTCATCTAAAGACACCCCCTCTTTCTGGAGTCTTCAAATATTCCTCTGGGTCCCCGTTGAACACCGCTCTGTGGGCTGCTCCGATAGTGCTACTCACACTCAATCCCGAGAGAGTCCCAAAGTCTACGAGTCCTTCAGAGGGACCGCTGCCTTTAGTTTAAAACTCTCAGTGACCTGACAGTTTGCAGTCTGATTCTATGTCAACTCTCTCTTCCTAGCTGTCCACATTAGGCGTCCACAAACTCCAGGCCGAGGACTACTCAACAGCTCACCCGTCTGTTTTTATATCTTCTACACACTGGGAATAGTTTTACAATTTAAATCATTGAGCTTTTTTTAAAAAATCAAAAGAATTGGGGCTTCTTTTAATGTTTTACTATTCAATAAAACGCCGGAGTCAAATATTAGGGAATAAACCTGGTTGATCCAGGGTCCACTTCATGGGCGGTCTCGTGAGTGAAAACACAAACAAATCTCTCACAAGAGAGTACTTCATCACACTCTCAAAGTCCAAACAAGTTGAGTTCCAGGGTCTCCAAAATTTTAACCTCACATCCCTCCTTCACCTGTATGCAGCTGGTCCTCTGATTTATACTCAATTCAGCAAGGCTTCACTGAACATCGACAGACTTTTCTTTCTTATTATCCCCTAAGCTAAGGTTTATTCAACTTTTCCACTCATTACTTCTCTTTGCCGAAGAAAATTTGATGGGATCCTGATATATACAATAGGTAAATAAATTAAACATTTAATGATAACAAAGCATAAAGAAGTTTATTTTAAAACAATTATTCTGGCATATATGTTATCATTTATTTTATATGGAAGTATACTTGGGTACTAAAGACGTGAATGTAGTTGTTTATTTTTACATGAACACTTTACTCCTGGCTGGATATTTGACACTGGGATGTGGAGCATCTTCCACAGTTTTCAAAATTGATCAGCTTTTCAATTTTAGAATCAACAGTGCTGAGAATGACTCTTTACATACAGGCAGAGTATAAAATGCAGAAGTACATTTTACATTTAGAGAGACATTTCAAAAATTGATAAAAAAAAAAGCTTGCCCTAATCTCAAATCAAAATTCACAGAGTGTTTTCATGGAACTCTAGCAGCAGCCCAAACATCAATTTTCAAAATCAAACATTCCAGGGCAATCCAATCCAAAGGCATATTGACAAGACTTACCTGTTGAGGAATGACAGTGGGAAAATATTTAAAATACTTATTTTCCATAATTCATTCATTACATTTTTTCTGGAAGGGCAGACAACTCCATATGTACATTACTGTACATATGGAAACACCGTGTCCATAACACGCAGTCTCCAGTCAGGCAGCGTTCAGGGCATTGCATGGTACGACAGCCTACACTATGAGAGGGGAGTGTGCGTGCTGTGTGTGCAGAAACCGTCGGTAAAGGCACACACTGCTCCTTAGGTGGCTGCAACCAGACACACCTCACATCCATCAGACATTCCATTTGGAATATTTTTGGTTGTTTCACACTCAGAAAATGTTCACCATTGCCAATTTTTTTTGACCCTTTCACAACTATTTACACAGTGCTTTTGGGGTTTTATAAGTCATCTAGAGATGATTAGAGCATACTTGGGGATCTGCTCACAAGCAAACACTGTAGCATTTTGTGTGAAGGACTTGAGCATCCAAAGTACCCTCAAGTCATCCTCAAACCAATGCCCTTTGAGTACGGAGGACCCACTGTCGCATCTGAAACTGCTCATGGAAGTAGGACAGAAAAATTGGGTAGCTGCAGCAGAGACTGTGTGGTCCACGAGTTAGAAGTGTTCACTGTTTGGTGTTCTACAAACTTTGCTGAGCCCTGTCCTATGGGATGTGATTTTTAGCATCCCGCATTTATGCTTCCTGTGGAAGGTGTCCAGATGTCTTTTTTACAGTTATGTTTACTGCTGTTAGGGCTAACGAGACAAGAGAGAGAGGAAAGAGGAAGAGAAATGGGAAGGGAGAGGAAGGGGAAAAGGAGGGAGAGAAGGAGGCAGGAAGAGAGGGAGGGAGGGAGGGAGGGAGGGAGGGAGGGAGGCAGGGAGGGGGAGGCTCCAGTACCAGCGCCTATGTGGCAGAAGGATTGTCACTCTCTGAGACCTTGCAGAGTGGAGCCGCAGGTCTCACAGGCAAGCTGAAGCAGGACACGAGAACATGAGCTTTGCACTGCGGCCACACCGAGAGCTGCAGTCCATTCCCCCAACCAACCTCATATTAGACTAATGCTGTTAATTTGAAGTTTATTGGTTTTACAGTCTTATTGGTATTTAATTTAGAAATTTGTTTCAGCTTTATAGCTGAACAGCACTAAAAGCATAAGGATTTTATACCTACGCTTTATGTTTGTACGTATTAAGTAACATTAGGACTAAAAGTAATTTAAATCAATGCTCAGTGAAATTTTCCTCTTTCATAAAACATATGTTGCTTACATTTAAGGAGGAAAAAACAGGTATAAGACACATTAGCCCCATTTAGTCTTTATCTAAGTGTCCTGAGCCACTACCTGCCAACCCTGTCCGCTATTTGGGTCCCCGCTCCAGTCGCAGGTGGGGGCTTGTCTAATAAGAAACCCAAGCTTCAGTTGAGACTGAGTTCTCTGATGGGCTGAGGGCCACTTCATGTTAAGATAACTAGACTTCCTCTGCTCTCATGATATGCCACCTCACCACAGGTCCCCCAAACACCAAGCCAAACTGTCCATGTCTGTGAGCCTGCCACTGATGCAAACATCTCTTCCTTATAAGCTGGTTTGTCCTAGGTATTGTGTCATAGTAACAGAAAGCTAAGTAACTCACGCTTCTATACTGCCTTCGTGTCTGCAGAACTATCCATTCTGTAAGTGCCGGCACCCGAAGAGGCGCAAGTTGCTCCTCACTTTGTCTTTCTGTCTGTCTCCCTTCTCACGTCTCTCTCCCTCTCCCTTTCTGGCTGAAGGAGGTGAAGCTTTTCCTTGTAAGTGTTCAGTAGCAAAATGCCTGCTTGACTTTCCATCGTGCAAGCAGACAGGGCTGCTAATGGCACTGGGCTATTCTCAGGAGCAATGTATCTTGTTGCAACTTTTACATAGTTTGCAACGTCATTTTGAACTGCAAAGTTTTACCTGGGTACCAAGCTCCTCGATGTTAGCTGTTGCAGTGTAACAAATCACCCCAAATGCAATGCCTTAAAACTGCAAGAATCAATTCTTTTGCTCACTAGCCTACAATATGTGCAAGGGTTGGCAGTAGTGGTTTGCATCTGCTCCATGAGAAACAGTTTGATGCAATGCAAGTGGTATGGGAAAAGATCCACTTTTAGCGTTGCTGGTGGTGTATTCAAACAATAGAGCACATGGCTAACCTGCGCAAGGCTCTGGATCCATTCCCCAGCACTGAAAAAAATGATGTTAATCGCAGGGCTTTCTGCAGAAGCTTGGTTCCTGTCTGCATACCCATCACCATAGTCTCTTTATTTGAGCCTCAGAGTTCATAGAGATCTCACGTCAAGCAAAGCATTTACACAGTAGCTGCAGTCTTCTACAGCTAGTATAGCTAGTATTTCAGGAAGCAAAGGAGGATCTGCATGCCGTGGTGGCCTCGCATCAGAAGCCACACATCTGCGCCTCCTGTCATAGCGCGTTTCTGTTGCTAAAGCAAGTGCTAAGGCTGGGTCCTGCATGAAATTCTAGGGGTCCGAGACCACGATGCCGAAGCCAGACTCCACTGGCTCTGGCAAGGGCTTTGTAACAAAAAGAATGTTTGAAAATGAACGAAATACCAGAGATCGTTTAACTTCATAACATCCTGCTCTTATAATTAAGAGCTCTAATCCAGTCTTGAGAGACATAACTAGTCTCTCTGGGAAGACATTAATCCATTCATAAAAGTGGCACTCCTAAGACTTAATTGTCTTAAAATTCCCACTATCTCTCAACACCATTACACTAGAAGTCAAATTGCAACATGAGTATTGGTGAAGCAAAACCATATTCAAACCATAACACCTCGCTCTACCTATTGGCTCATGTAAGGGCACAGGTCCCCCCTCCCCCTCATTCCCCCCCCCTCTCTCTGTGTGTGTGTAGATGTGCGTACGTGTGGAGACCAGAGGCAACTTTGGGCAAGTAGTCAAGACTGTCCAGCTGGTGAGCTCCAAGGCTCTGACCCCCATCTCTGTCTACTCACTACTGGTATTGCAAGCATGTTCTACCATGCCTGTATATTTTTACTTGGACCCTAAGAATCAAACTCAAAAAAAAAAAAAAGCAAAAGCAAGCACTTTACCTTTGAGCTATGCCCTTAACCCTGGAGTCAGATTAGACTCTTAATGAAGTGTTGAGATTTTAAGATCGTAAGGGAGATATTATTTTAAGCATCTGTGTAAAATGCAGTTGGCTACAGGCAATGTCAGCACAGGTTTGGACCCTCTCCTCTTTCCCCACGGCCCATAATTTATTAGCTGATCAAACAAGTGACTACAATTCTCCAGTCCTTTATCTTGCCTCAGATATAACAAAAGAATGTTAGCTTAGACTAATGCTATGATCACTGAATGAGACAATATATAACAACCTGGCCTGCTATTTGGCACATAGTATAGTTGTCCCTGGATACCCAGAGGGGAAGTGGATCCAGAATCCCCAACAGATATCAATCTGCAGATGCTGGGATTCCCTGCATAAAATAGCATAGTACTTGTGCAGAATTTGAACGTATTTTCTCGTGTGCTCCAAATCAGCATCAGACATCTTGTGATGGCTAAAGCCCTGAAAATGCAATGTAAAGAACTGTAACCCTGTGTTGTTTATACAGTAATGAAGAGAAAAGGAGTCTGTCCATATTCAGTATTGATTCAATTTTTTTCAATTAGTTTTGACCTTCTGTTGGTTGAATCTGTGGATGCTTGCAGACAGGGAGGCTGAGAGACCATCCTGAACCAATATTTTTTGGTTGCTGCTTTTCCTTTCTGGGATTTTGTCTCTTTCCGCCTAGACCAACTTGAAGCAGCATTCTTAGGCTACTGACTTTGTAACATTTGACCCTAGAAATTATATCATTGTAGTCCTAAACATCCAAGGTGTCACAAAGGGAGTCAAGCATTGC
Source organism: Microtus oregoni (assembly GCF_018167655.1). Classification (NCBI taxonomy): domain Eukaryota; kingdom Metazoa; phylum Chordata; class Mammalia; order Rodentia; family Cricetidae; genus Microtus; species Microtus oregoni. The sequence goes on from NW_024543086.1 coordinate 14,467,423, forward strand.
TGGAGGACTGGTCTTTCCCAGAGAGACATACTTCAAAGTCTAGGAACCCTTTCTCTATGGAGGAGCCCAGCTGGGGTCTCTGGGGGCGGAGGGGTGCAGACCTCCCTCTGCTGAGGCTGATTGAAGTGAAAGGGCCACCATATGTCTTTCCCAGAAGGTGGCTGACTTCTTGTGTCCATCCCAGGTTCCCTGAGAATTTCCTGAAAGCCCTTCCGGCTAGCCCAGTTGAGAGTGTTAGCACATCGGATCCCATGCTTTCGTGAAAAATGTAAACACAGACCTGATTTTTCATTTTAAATGAAGCCAAGCATATTGTTCCCAGCAGATGCCGAGTGACTCAATCTGTCCTCTCGGCTTTGAAGAGAACTGAAGAACAACATGGTAAAATAAAGCAAACAGCACATTTATTGGTTGATAAAATGCTGTTTTAGTCTACCCTGGCATTACATGGTGATTGCTATGCAGCGAACATCTGTTATTAAATCCTGGCTTCTGTTGCCTGGATACATCGAGTCAAAAGCTGGAGCCTATGAGAAACCCATTTGTGTGTCTCTTGCATGTAAAGTGTCAGAGCCCACATGATGCTGCCTTTGTCTTCATCCTAACTGGATCTTTTAATCCGAATTGTCTCACTTGTTAATTCCCACTCCAGGGCAGTACTGTTTTTGTTTGATTAAAATGGGCTGAAGAAACAAACAAACAAAAACTCCAATGTAATCTCAGGGACTCAAAATAACCAGCTGATGAATTTGGGGATTGATTTGTGAATTTGGAAAGGGAAGGTCTTTCTTTTTTTAAAAAACAAGTTTATATTAAATGACGCAGTAATTCAACTCCTAGGGTCCTACCCTAAAATCAAAAGAGAGATAAAAACATGGAGAAGGAGAAGGGTGTTCAGTACAGTGTTATTTAAGGACAACAGAAAAGGAAAACATTGGAAGTTACCTGGATGCATCCAAGTCAAGCCTCGGCCATATGAGTTTATAGAACATACCAGTCCATCTCTTTTCCTATTTGACACACTATGGTTGCACATATTTATGAAGCGGACTGAGATAATTAATACATATATGCACTACATAATGAGCTGTTAGACTCGGGTAATTAGCATTTCTGTTCCCTCATGCATTCATCATCTTTTGGTATCTAGGACTTTCCAACTCTTCCCTTCTTGTTTTTCATAAGACACTCCATAAGCTGTGGTACACTGTCATCACCCCTGCTATGCACAGGACACTAGAATTCACTGTTCTATCTAACTGTGTTTGGATATCTGTCATCTGACTTTCCTCCTTCTCCTTTCCTCACTCCCTTTTCTAGTGCATCTAATCCCCTCTCTGCTGCTCAAAAACTCAACGTTTTGAGCTTCCATATATAAGTAACAACACTCAGCATCTGTCTTCCCATTCCTGGCTTATTTCATTTAACATAATGTTCTCCAGTTCCAAGTACATCACCACAAATAACAGGACTTCATTGTTTTTATGGCTGAAAAATTTCCACTGTGTATCTAGACTACATTTTCTTTATCTAATCTCTCATTGATTGATTTTAAATTGTTTACAGTGTGATGCTATCCTAAAAAAAAAAATGCTTCAGTGAACAACTTCGCTCAAGTCTGAATCCCTCTTTCCAATAAACTGCTAGACACGGAATTATCGGGACTCAGCATGGGGTGTGTTTGTTTTCTGCATCGCAGATGTGGCCTAAGGACTCAGCACATGCCTGGAGGAAACCAATCTAAACACAGGGAGCTACATGGTTGATGAAACCGTCTCGGTTTTATAGAATGACCTGGGAGAACAGAAAAGCTAGGGGAGTTGAGCAGACAACAGCAGAGCCGAGGGGCCTACATAGGAGTCTTGGGTACTGTCGTTCTGACGATATTGATTGAGGTAGCACTCAAGAGTTCAGGAAACAGTCAGACAGAAGGGGACAGCTGGCACTTAAGGGACAAAAGAGGAGGGCAGGAGCTGAGAGAACTGGCTGGCTAAGTATCTTGGAGCAAGCCAAAGCCATCTCTCTGGGAAACCTACCCATGAATTTAGACTACGGACTCTGTGATTCTGAACTGTCATGATGCTTACTCTGCACATTAGGGGCTACAGGAGGAGACCTCTTGGGGGAAAACCCACAAAAAATAGGGGGTCATCAGGAGTGGGGAAATACTCACCCCAGATCCCACAGTGGTTACAGAGGCTGTAGCCAGATTTGTCCTGCTCTGCCCAAGCTCTGATGTTCCTGCAATGAATGGACTCAAGAAAAGGTCTTAAAGTAGAAGTGGGTGGGCCATGAGCAGACAAACCCCAGGCAAACACAGATGTGCTGTCCACTGAGACAGTCACCCAAGAGTGGGCAACCTCAGCGGGAAGGAGGCGTGAGCGGAGACATGAATACTGAGAATGATGCAGTCGGGATTTAGACTAGGGAAAGAGGATGAAAGGGAGATAGAACAGAGGGAACAGTGGCCCTGTGATGTGGGCACCGTGGGTATGGGGCAATGATACTTTGTCAGGTGAACAGCGAGCAATTTTGAAAAAAAAAAGTTGGGGTAATAAACAGTGCTTGTCACACATTCTGTGCAGCAAGTGGTCATCAAACAGCAGCGCGCAGGTAGCGGAGCTGACACTAGAGTCAGGTATAAGTCTCTAAACTCTGACCTCAGTGTACTCATGCTTGCCTTCCTGCCTCAGGCAGCTATTCCTAAAGCCTCAGCCACCTCAGAGGAAGAACGCAGGGGCCTGCACCTGGACTCAAGGCTCACTGGCTCCGTCACCTTGAGAAGCACCTGTTGCTGCACCTTGACCCCAGACGGTGACTCAGCACCGTGGGGACAGGGCTGTGTTTTAACCATTTAAAAATTCACCTCCACTCACCATGTAGAGGGTAGTCCGTGGGTGTCACTTGGAGAACTCACGATGGAACATTTGCCAAGGGCAGCTCCAGGCAGGCCAGACAATGGTCTTGTGTCTTTCCATTCAGTGTTAAGAAAGAACCCTAACCGCCACTCCCCGGTGCCAGTATTGCCAAGACATTTCAAAGGAGTTCTCATGCCTTCAGATACACAGGGCTGAAAGGCCATGCATGGGTTAACCTCATCTCCTGGCTGTAGCATGTGTCTTCCCCTGAGGATCTGCTCCCCGCTGAGAGCTACTAAATCCTGAGCTACCATGGAGTGAAGGCAGAGATTCTTCAAACAGCCCTGAGGGGTCCCTTAGGACCCAAAGGCTCCTGATTCCTAGCTCAGAGAAGGATTCGACTTTGCTTGGAGGCAGGAAAGACTGCTGCGCTGGAGCTTAAGGTAGCTCAGAAAGAATCAAAGCTAGCCTCTCTACCCTTCTCCCAAAGCCCTGCATGCGTCTTCTCTGATCCCCGTCTGACAGGGAGGAGGTATTCCAAAAGCTCATTATTGGCTTATATACTTTGCCCCAAATCAGCACTTAAACACCCTGGGACGAACAGTCCTAAACGGGAAAGAATAAAAATAAAAAATAAAAATAATGAGTTTTCTTGCAAGTTCATAGATGTGCTTTTTTGCCTGGCTGGGATTTAGCCTTCTCTGCTTTAAATTTGATTCTGCTGGTCATTAATCACTTGGATGTCCTACTTCCTCCACCCCATGCCCTGGGTCACCACCCAGTCGTCCTTGCCTCATTGTGGGTGACATGAAGCTGTTCCCAGGGTTCAAGCCTTCTTGGAGACTCAGCTGCAAAGCTGCTTCTTTAGGCGCATTAGCAGAATTGCCATCTCTAGCAAGTATGAGCGATTAGAGCTCGCTCACATTAATTGGGCCCTGCCTGGATGCACTCCGGATGGCTCGCTCAGCCTAATCCTCCTAAAAACCTCACGAGTCAGGAACTGTTAATGGCTCTGATTTCCAGGTGAAGCCTGGGCATGTTTCCACAGAACTGAGATCCAAATCCAAGCCATTTGATGCCAGGAGCTAAAGTCAACCAGCTCTCTGCTCCCGCGATGTGCTACATGGAGTAGACCAGAATCCAAGAGCTCTGTTGAGGTTGATGTCGACATAGGCAGTCTAGGACTATGCGTGGCATGGAGATTTAAAACCACATCACGTCGCTCCCAGCCGAAAGAACTGAGAGGTTGGTTTAGCGTGGAGGAAAGGGAGGTAATAGCAAGAATTGTGCCGGATAAGGAGGCATAGAACACTGACATTATAAAAGCTGAACCTCTTGGGTCCGGAATTCAAAGTCCAATGAGGTAAATTAATACCTATCTATGAGATAAAGCTTTTACTTCCTCCAGAGATGTTCAAACAAGGATAGCGCTGTCTTGAGATGTAGGAACCTCCCTGGAGACATTCAAGCAGAAGTTTGGCATCTTCTTGTGAAGATGGAATGGAGGGGGTCTCAAGTGTCAGGTGTGGATAAACCTTAAAGGCCCCTTTGATCCTGTGACTAGGCAATTCTCTCATGATTCGTTTGAGTTGTAGCTCAGATAGCACTATGCTATGCACAGTCATGAAAATGCCAGAGGCAGTGTCTCCCGCACAACCTCCAAATTCATCCCTATGACTCCAAGCAAATAACAGTCAGCTTTCTGTTGCTATAACAAATGCCTGAGATCATCTGCTCATCCGCTCACCGAGTAATAAGGTTTATTTCGGCTTACAGTTAGAGCAATTTCAATTTGTGGTCAGTCAGCCCTGTTGCTTTGGATTAGCCTCTCATGGAAGGAGAGAGGGGAATCAGGGAGGCCTGAGATCTCAAAAACCCTTTGAGGGCATTGCCCACTGATCTAAAACCCTCCCTTAAGCCCCACCTCTCCCAAATGTGCACAGTAGGGATCAGGCCTTCACCACCACAGGAGCTTGAACACAACACTTACCCAAACCTCATCAGAGCACTCTGAATCCATCCTTATCAGGTGATGGCTTGAACTGCTGTCTACTGAAGCTAATGCGGTTCAGAGCTAAAGGCTATAGACAGACACTAACTCATCCAAGATCGCAGAGCTAGCCAGTGGCCAAGTCATGTGGGCCTTGGGCTCCCATGTCTGAAATTACCAGTGGCCCCTTCTTTCCCCAACCCCTAACCTTATAGAGTATCAGAGCAGAATCATTCTTTGGTGGGTAGTCCTTCATCCAGCAGGCGATAGGATTCATATCATATGCTAACTTTTAATTCCTTGGCTTGTGCGCGCGCTCTCTCTCTCTCTCTCTCTAGGTTGTCCAGGTCAGCCTTGATCCTGCAACCCATCTGAATAGGTCTCCTGTGTAGCTGGGCTTATGCTACCAGGCCAAGTTTACTGTTATGGTTTCCTCCTTTCCCTTCCCCTCCATTCCCCATCTCCTCCACCTCTCCTTCCTTTCTCTCCTCTCCCCTCCCTTTCTCTTCCCTCCCTGCCCCTCCCCTCCCTGGTTAGAGGCTTAGGCTTAGGGTTAGGGTTAGAGCTAGAGTTAGGTAGGGTAAGGCCTCCCCTCCCCTCTCCTTTCCTTCTATGGACACAAGACATTGCTCTGTTGCCCAAGCTGGTCTAGATTTCGCTTGACACCTTGATCTCGCAGTCGATGCTCCTGCTCTGCATCCTAGGTCCGAGGCTGCTACTGTAGGTTCGCTCTGCCGTGCCCTATCTGGTTATGGCTTTCTAACATGTACTTTCCAAACAGATTGTGAGACGCATCTAGACCCAGGGGAAATGAGTTCTGTGACTCACTCGTGAATCACCAGTGTGGAAAGTCTTGTCTTCTGGGAGGGAGTCTATCTCAGTGACTTTCTGGATGTGCAACTAGATCTCTGTAGACATGACATTAATATTACTGAAAAGATTATGATGTGAGATCAGGTCTTAGCCATTTCTTTTATTAATTAAAAAAAGCAAACTTAAGGATCCACTTGTGATGTGTATTATACACACCAGTGGGATGAGGGATGTGGTGTGTGGATGGATTGAATGACTGCTTATGAGGCTAACAGATGCTCCTCTCGCTTAATTCATTTGCATAGTGGTCATGAGCCAGTGCTTCTCTGAGGTCCTTTGCTAGTCTCTAAATTGAGAGAAATGTCTTCCCTACTAAGGCTGCCAGGAGAAAGAGAAAATACAAGCAAGCGGGGCAGTGCAGGCTACTGCTTACTCCCTCAGTGAACCGTGTCTGCCTTCCTCCATGCGCTGGAGCTATTTTCAGGATGCTCAGAGGTTACCAATAACAGCTACCCAAAGAGACAGTTCTGGAACACCAGTCATCAACCCCAGACTGTTGGAATGTGGCCAGTCGTGGGAACCCAAAAAGAGCAGCTTTGCAGTGGACAGAGGAGAGGAGGCTCAGGAGGAAAGCCAGAAGCTAAGGGCAGTCTCTTTCACCTCCCAGCCCTTGTTCATGTAGTTACAGGGCTGCACACTGCCTTCCAGGCCTGCTATGCCCCAGTTTATCAAAGCACAAAACAGCTTTTAGAGTAAACAGCAAACGTATTTGACAACTGGCTTGGAGAGCTGTCAACTCACATATCCTCTTAACTCCTGAGAAGTTATGAAGTGAGAAGGACTGAGAAGAGGGTACAGTGGCCAGGAAGGTTCTGACTGTGAGTGGCAGACTCCGCTGTCCTACTGGAGAACGAGACACAGTGCACAGGCTGGAGGCCACCCCCGCCCCTGCTTCCATGAGTTTCCCTGCACGTCCAACACTGTGCTAAGCACACAGAAGCTCTGGAGCTTAGGTTGCTTTCCTTGCATATTCATCTCCAAGCTAGTTAGTGTGTGCACATGTGCGGGCACACACACACACACACACACACACACACACGTGACCATCAGCATCCAAATTCTCTCCCTGTCCACTGAATGACTTAGAGGGGATTTGTCTGACCTAAGGGCAGCCTGCCCCCTCCTCCTCCTCCTCCTCTTCCTCCTCCTCCTCCTCCTCCTCCTCCTCCTCCTCTTCCTCCTCCTCTTCCTCTTCCTCCTTTGTGTTCAAATCTATTGCTCAAGACACAAAATGATCTTCAGAGATGGGGCTCTTGAGACTCGATAACCTGGAAATCTTTCTCCAGCTTTCCCGTTGCCTCACGTCATCCCTGAGGCAAGGAATGCTGCTGAGCTGTTGGAGGAGGGCAGCAGAAAAGAAAACAAACAAACAAGCCAATACTATCTGGTAGCGCTCATTAACGCTAATCCCACAGCCCTGCGGGGTGAAGATAAGTGTCCTTATTTTAACTTGGGGACACAGGTACTAAAAATGAATGTGTATATTGTCTGGGGTCATGATGGGCAGGTGGCAGACTGGAAAACCCCTCCCCAGCTACCCAAAAGATGTGCTCAGGGCTGAGTCAGCCCAGTGGGTGAAGAGAGGGTGCCTGAGGAATGGATGACTTCGGGGTAGATTTGGAGGAGAATCTGGAACTGGGGAGAAGAGAAGCGCTATATGATATATTAGCGGTGTCTGCCATGGGCGTTAGACCAAGGAGATCTATTTATGGGCTATCGGTGCTGTGCCACACTTCCGAGACACTGTGCTTCTTAGACACTGGGATGTCATTTGCTGAATAGATAAATCAATGAATGGGTGAACTGTTACTTCTGATATTTTATTTGAGAGACAAGGAGTAAGTCTACAGACCAGAATGGCCTGGAACTTGCTAGTTAGCCCCTGCTGGCCTCAAACTCACAGGAATCCTCCTGCCTCAGCCTCCCAAGTGTTGGGATTAAGGGTGTCAGCCCCCACTCTCCACTGTGAACTGTTTTTTTTTTTTAATGCAGAGTTTAGGGGAAGGGTTTGAAGCAGGAAGAGAGAGGGGCTACTTGGCCCTTTCCACAGGGATCCTGATGGTCAGAGATAAGGAGTGTGGGGTACCCTGGGACTAGAACCTGGAAATGCTTACAATGGCTAACCCACTCGGAAGCCTGAGAGTCAGGAAAGGTTCGGGGTCCCGGGAATAATGGTAGATGCCCGCATTTATCAGGGACCTGCATTTAGAACAGGTGAGCTAAAAAGATTAGCTTGAAGAGTCTGGGTGAGGCCTAGAGGAGCTACTCTGGACAGCAAGCCATAGACCGACAGCTCCCGGGACTCAGTAGTGGGAGGGGTCTCTTCCCCTGACTCACAGGCGCCCTCCATTTTAGCTGACTTGCACATTTATTTTCAGCTCCAATCAGCAAGAATAGGAAAAGCCAGGTGTTGCCTTCGTTTGCTCCCCAGCGTCTGGTAACACACAGCGACAGACATCCTACCCCCATGGGAAGAACTGACACCCACAGCAGAGAAGTCCTGGCTTTGTGGCCATTATCACCATCGCGGCATTTGCCCTGTGCTCTCAAGGCCCAGCACTGACATTACCCTTGGCTGGTATGAGCCTCTTTTTTTTTTTTAATTTATTTATTTATTAAGGATTTCTGCCTCCTCCCCGCAACCGCTTCCCATTTCCCTCCCCCTCCCCCAATCTGCTCCCCCCCCCCAAGTCCCCCTCCCTCATCTGCTCGAAGAGCAATCAGGGTTCCCTGACCTGTGAGAAGCCCAAGGACCGCCCACCTCTATCCAGGTCTAGTAAGGTGAGCATACAAACTGCCTAGGCTCCCCCAAAGCCAGTACGTGCAGTAGGATCAAAAACCCATTGCCATTGTTCTTGAGTTCTCAGTATTCCTCATTGTCCACTATGTTCAGCGAGTCTGGATTTATCCCATGCTTTTTCAGACCCTAGGCCAGCTGGCCTTGGTGAGTTCCCGATAGAACATCCCCATTGTCTCAGTGTGTGGGTGCACCCCTCGTGGTCCTGAGTTCCTTGCTCGTGCTCCGTCTCCTTCTGCTCCTGATTTGGACCTGCATGTGGCATGAGCCTCTTAAGAGCCCTACAAGGTTGGTGTCAGTGGTTCTCATCGTGTACAGGGAAGGAGATGGGTTCAGAACCAGTAAGTTAAAAATCCAGAATTCTAAATTACCTTAAACAACAACCTGAGTTTAATTCTTGCTGTCTTAACTATGTACCATCTCTAAAGAAGCCGTATTATTCCCCAGATGTTTAGGAACATCTGACTCAATTCTTTTTCATTTGTTCATGTGTGTGTGCGTGTGCATATGTGTGTATGTGTGTGTGTGTGTGTGTGAGAGAGAGAGAGAGAGAGAAAGAGAGAGAGAGAGAGAGTGCATGTGTGCGATATGTGGTATGGGCAGGTGTACAATGTGTTTGTGTAGGTGCAATCCCATGCTCCCAAGTATATGTAGGTGAATTTACGTGTGTGTGTGTTATGTGATATGGGCATATGTACAATGTGTCTAATGTAAATGTGTTCCCATGTACATGCAGGTGTGGTGTGGTGTGTGTGTGTGTGTGTGTGTGTGTGTGTGTGTGTGTGTGTGCCTGCACATGTGTGCACAGGTCAGCTGTCTCTCTCTATCACACCCTCTCTCACTGAGCCTGGAGTTCACCGACTGGCTGTCCCGCAAACCTCAGGTACCTGCGTGTCTCTGTTTCCTGAGTGCTGCCCCCATCTTTTAAATGGGTGCTGGGAATCTGAACTCAGGTCCTCATCCTTGCATGACAAGCGCTGTACCAACTGAGTCATCTCCCCAAAGCTGATTCTTCCGGTTTTCAGAGAGAGGCAGAGAGGGGCAGTGGATGAAAGAGGCCTGGAGCCCAATGGTTAAACAAGTGTGAGCCTTACAGCTTCCTGCACACTCCCTGTGCCCATCCCCCTGGCACCCTTCCACTGCACTTCTGCCCCTAGGCGTGCTCAGTGCAGCTCCTTGGCCGAGTCTTCCCGATGACTAAACCTGTGAGTGTGTCACACCCATCCTCCCAGCCTGTCACCTCCTCGGTGGGAGGAGCTTAGCTCTGCTAGCTAGTGTCGCCTAGCCTCATTTCTGCCCATTACCAGACCCACTGTGAGCCTCCTAGTCTATGCCTCAGCCCCACTGCAAAGATGATTCTGTCATAACGGAAGCAATCGGTACCCCCGGGGGCTTCCAGAACTCAGCTCGTGGTAGCATAGTGGACAGAGAGGATTAGAACTGAATTCATACAACTGGTGTGTATTCCTTCCAGGCAGATAGGGTCTTTCTCCAGGTGGCTCATGGCTGATGCTTGCGTGGGCCACTCTCTTCCCACACCATATCGTGGAAGTCTCTCAGTCTTGCCGTGCATCAGGGAGCTCTACATCCCGGCCTTCCCAAAGCCGGTACTTCCACGTATCTCTTATAGCTTCTCTCAGATGCCTGGCCTTAACCCTGCTCTGCTGGAAAACGGTGAGCACGGGGATGGTTGATTTACAGTCTTTGATGTCATGTGTAGCTGCCTCGGTATTGGCCTTTCCCCTCACTGCTGGGCAAGCTGAGCAATGTGTGAAGATCTTTGGGCTCTCTTCTATAATGTGGGGATGATATCTACCCTGTAGAACTGCACTGAGAATATTTCTGTGAATGTAAATGTAGCATGATGCCTGGTACGTAGTAGGTGTTTTTAGTAAACTGTGGCTATTCGCATCGCTTTTCTGTGACCTGCTGTGGCATGGCCCACACTCTGAAACTCCTCTGCCAAGACCTCACAAAAGGATACTTCTCTGAGCCTGCATGGAACCTTGTTAGATGTTGCAGGAGGATGGCATGACTGTGGTGATGAGGATGATGGGGATGAGCATGTGGGAGAAGAGGAGGAACGGCAGAATGAGTGAAAGTACAGAATCCTTAGTGGGTCTCAGTAGTCACAGAGCAGCAGTTTGTTGAAGCAGAAACAGAGTTAACTTCAGAGCCCAGCAAGGGTACTAAACTTGCCACTCTCCACATAATGAGATCACTGCTTCATCCCTCTGGGTCTGGACCACAGCCCCTCATTTTCTTAAGGACTGTTGAGGGAGTAAAAAAAGCTGTAAAGTGATTGGAGCAGCACTGGGCAGCAGAACCAGTGTGATTGCTTCCTAGAGGATGCCCACCTAGTTAAAGCCTCTTTCTCCATCATTAGAACCCTTCACTCTTCCCTTGCTCTGCCATCATGTCTCCTCAACTCTGGCCCCTGTCTCTCTGTCTCTGTCTCTGTCTCTGTCTCTGTCTCTCTCTCTCTCTCTCTCTCTCTCTCGGGATTACACTAATCCAATTGTGTAACCTGTGGGCAGAGTCCTTCCGGTTGGCACTTCTGTCCTTTGACTGCAGACAGTACTTTGTCCAGAGGTTCCAGGGGTTAGAGCCTGGGCATCCATGGAGGAGGGAGTAGGAAGTCTTGAGGTCACCAAGCTCATTATTTATAGTATCAGAGACTGGGAACGGCTCAGACAGAAAAATGACAAACACCAGCCTGACAACGAAACAGAGACTTTTCATGGGCTCCAATGCTCCCTGGGGACGTGTTTCTTTGCCCATCAATTTGCCCTCAATCTTCAAGGGTCATACCTGCCACGAGTTAAACTTTTCAGGGCCGTAAAACAAACGAGTGAGTGCCATAAAACCAAAAGTCAGGAGGGACCTGAGAAGGCAGCCTGACATTGAGCCCAAACGAGAATGTTTCGCCTATTACACAATAGTCGTTTCTCAGATGAGATATAGAGAGGGGCTATGCGTTCACACAACTAATGTAGGACAGATTTGCCCTCTGAAGGACCAGCATTCCTCTGCTCACCATACACGTTTAATAAACTCACTCCAGGGGCCACCCAGCCCACCCTCAGGGGAGCTTCCCATTCCCCTGTAGATTGCATGCACAATTTGTAGTCTTGCAAGATTTCACACGAAGCAAGTATCCTCTTATGTTTGTGCCCATGGGATGCTGTACTGTTGCTTAGTGTGACGGCGTGAGGGGCAAGGCAGCCAAGTCACTCAGATCTCACTGTGGCAGTGATTTGCATTTCCCTGGTGGTTAATGGTGTTGGGATTCCTTATATGTGTATATCTCTCAGGGAAAAAGTGGCTATTCAACACCCCCCACTTCTTCATAGGTATTTTTCCTAACCCTGGAGCAGTCCAGCAAGATGAAACATTACCTCCATTTCACAGCAAAGTAAACTGAGGCCTAAGTGAACAAATTATTTCCAAATCCTCCAAAACCATGTACTAAGAAGGTGCTAGAGATTGTTTTAAGACCAGGCTTCCTCCTTTTGATACTAAGCGCACCCCCGCCATCATTGCACCTTATCATGCTGACATGCTTATCTGCCCTCTCCCTATCCTACTCCATGTATAGTGCTCTGAGAGCAGAGACTGTGTCCTGGTGGCTGGCAGACACGTGACCCTGTTAAGTCTTGAAAGCATGGCGGCAAGGCCAAGTCTACTCTGAAAGGCACCTGGCATGAGTGGCTAGGAACACTTGATCCAGGCTAGTGCCCTGAACTGACTTTTCTATGGTAGTGGAGTAGAAATGGGCTCCCCGTTGAGTCGTATGGAGGATTTGAACTGAGATTCTGCAGAGTGTGCTGCATGTGTCTGGCAGGAAACTACACTGCAGCGTTATTAATGCCACATTCTATGAGCTATGGGCCAACACCAGGGAAGCTTCCAACATAATTCATGCCTTCTGCTTGCTTCCCTCCTAGCTGGGGAGATAAAATATGCTAGTGAGAACTAAAGTAGAAAACTGAAGGCAACGTAGACTACAAATGTGCTGTGTGTGTGTGCCAATCATCTCAGGGCCGATTCAGGAGAATCGAAACAGGTGGGTTGCCTTGCAGAAGGAGAACCGGGGTCAAAGCAGTCAAGGAAACGGGCTCATTCACTACAAGTGACTTAATTTGGACCACATACTCTTTTGCACAGTGGAAATTGCCATGCATTTATTTTACTTCTTAACAGTGTCAAGCCAGATCAGTGTGGGCAGGAGAGTTGTCCCACAGGTAAGCTGGGGAGAAGGCACCTGCCAGCGACATCTGGCTCCTGCCTGCCAACTCATCATCTCTTGGAGATCCCGCACTTAGGCATGAAGCAGACACTCCCGCAGGGACTCGCTTCATCCTGTCTCAGAAATATTTCCCGTAAAACCTGCCACAGGCTTCCTGTGTTTCCAGCACCTCATGGACCTATCGTGAGAGGGGGACTCTTTTTAATTTACCCTGGGGAGTGTGGAGGCCGGGAAACACCACCCTTCCATCTCGGTGACAACAAACTCATTCTTCACTATAATTAAAATGTCACTTTGATAAATAATTCCATCAGCCCCCTTCCACCTATGAATAGCTTCCTGCTATAATTGTTCACATTCTGCTGAATTAGAAGTATTCAACAGAGAATTTAAGAGGTATTTAGGCAACAGAGATAAATCGGGTGTGTTCTCCTTTCTCCCACAGTCCCTCATTAAGTGAGACTTCATCCCTGGCTGGGATGCCCCTCCTCCCTGAGCTCTCAATCACTTTCTCCCTGGGCAGAGAGCAGTGACGGGGGTTGGGGGGGACGACTCTGTGGAAGCCTGGGCCTCTGGAGAAGGCAGGATTTGGGGGTGCGTGATTGAGTCTTTCCCCTCCCAGACATTCTTATAGAAAAAAGAAAGGAGACAGGAAATGATGGAGAAAATGGTGCCTGAACCAGACATGTGGGGAAAATGGTCCCTGAACCAAGCATGTGGAACAGGCCTGTAGTCCCAGGTACACAGGAGACTGAGACAGGAAGGTTTCAAACTCTCATGGTCTGCCTGGGCTGTAGAGTGAATGCAAGGCCAGCCTGAATATCTTCATGAAGTCCTATACCACAATAAAAACTAAAAGAGGGAATGGGGATGTAGGTGAGTGATAGACACTTGCCTAGGTTGTGAGCCTAAAACATCCCATTAGCCTTTCTAGGCATCTGATCCTTAGCAGGAATCAAGGTGCCTACTGGGGAGTTTGAGTCAAAGTATCATTCCAGCCTAGTAAGGAGACATTGTAACGTTGTTTGAGGGACTTCCCACCTAATATATCAGGGATCTAAGGCTCCTCAGAATGAATTCCCTTTGATGGGGATAGCTAAGAGCCCTTGAATACCCACCAGTAATCAGCATGGTATGGGGGAAACAGTGGGAGGCGGGTGTATACCTCGCTCTTCTCATTCCTGCTGCTTCTTCCTCCTTCCTGTTTGGTTTACACAAGATTCACAGAGCTGGCCAAAGTGCACTAAGTACCCCAGAAAGGATCACAGTCCAGGCCCTGAGTCAAGGAGAAAAAGCTGGCATTTAATCCTGAGAAGGGAACAGCCATACTGTTAAACCTGTCAGAAAGCTAGGGTTCAAAGGCAGCCTGCTCCTCAGACATAATGACTGTCACCATGACTACATGTGCTAAGCCTTAGCAGCTGTTCACAATGGATGTGTCCCGAAGCATGTGGAGAGCACAGCCAGGTACCACATCATCACAGGTTCTTCTTTTTTTATATACCCTCATGCGCAGCTGGGTCAATCCTAGTACCCAGAAGTCTGTCCAAGGTACATACAAGTCAGGGGACTCTTGAAAGACTCCAAAATCCAACCAGACATAACTCTAGACCTGTGTCTTCCAAAGGCTCCTGAGTGCCAGGTGTTCATGACAGTGACCGCTGGTGAATTGGAAGATGGGGGGAACCAGGGTGGCAGTGAGGATGGAGGGGAGGAGCACTGGCAGAGGAGGGAGGTGGGCTAGAAAGAGTGGGATTTCTGCTTAGAGGTGGAGTACACAGGGTGGTCCCCCCACCCCGATCACGTGGTCTGTGATGGGCCAGAGTGTATGGGTTTTAGAAGCGGGAGGAAGAAACTAGGGTCTGTGACACAGCAGGATCAGCCAGGCCATTGCTGCAGCAACTCAACCAGGCATTTGTATCCTGTCTTTTCAGAAGGGCAAGATGAGATGTATAGACAGAAGACAATGTTGCCAATTGATACTGCTAACAAACTTGTGGGTTGAACCAGATCTTTCTCTTTCTTCCTTCCTTCCTTCCTTCCTTCCTTCATTTGTTTTGTTTGTTTGTGTTTTGTTTTTGCTACTTGAGACAGAGTTACTCTGTATAACAACCCTCTCTGACCTGGAACTTGTTCTGTAGACCAGGCTGGCCTTGAACTCACAGAGATCCACCCACCTCTGCCTCCCGAGTGCTGGGTTTAAAGGCGTGCACTGCCACCACCCGGTGAACCAGATCTTTCATTCCATGCAACCAGGCTCTCCATGGCATCTCTGCTGGTGGTCCCTCTACATTTTGCAAATTTTGCAACTTTGCACTGTGGAATTAGACAATCTATCTGACACGGGGGAGGGGGGCTGTGGCCTGACCTAAAATCAGGGTATACTCCTGAGAATGAGTTGGAAGGGATGCTGCCCTTCAGTGGGCAGCTTTAGCCAAGCTCATTCAGAGCCTACCTGAGCTCCTGGGCTGCCTACAGAGTAAATGCCAAGCTCCTCCAGGCTCCCTTCCCCCCACTGAAATGGGTTGCTCCTGAGGTCCCACCGTTCTGTATGCAGGAAACGGAAGCAGCATACAAAGCTTTCGTTCATTCTCTTATGAGCAACAAAGAGCCCATAACCCACACAACTTGTTCAAGAAGATAAGGATTCCCTCTGGCCCACTTCAGGACATGTATGTTCCTCTATCCATCTGAATGTCAGCACACATCTCTGTGCAGATACCAGCATGCTGTGCTCTGCCTAAGCCCAACACTGGCTGCAAGGACTGCTGCCCTGGGGAGGAAATGTCACAGTTTACAGTTAACTCCTGGACCAAGGGCTGAGGGGAAAAAAGCGACCACACCCTGCCAAACTCTTGTTGTGGTCCACTGTTGAATATGCATCCATTTTCCTCAGCTACACAAGTCTCATGGGGAAACTGAGGCTCAGAGAATTCAAGGAGTGTGCCCAGACTCATAAAGCTGCTGAAAGAAAAAGCCAGGGTTTGAACCTAGCTGAGCTGACACTAGCACCAAAGCTCCTAAGCACTGGTCCATCCCGCCTCTGTTGGGGATCAGTCGAGGTCATCATTTGGACCCCCGAGTGGGACCTGTTCAGTCCTATTTAAAGACCGGGTGCAGGACAGTCCTTTGCAGCTTGACAATCCTGACTCTAACCAAGGTAGAGTGACAAATAGGGACAGTGATGCTCTGGCAGGTCTCCTGGGGAGGGTGGAGCTGTCTCTGCTGTGGGCGGAGCCAGTCATCCAGCAGACTGCCTAATTGAAACACTGCTAAGCAATGCTCCCCAAGTGAGCTCCCTTCATCTTTGTCTGCACAAAGTCTTCCCCCTGACACCAGCCCACCCCTCCACTCTTTCTCGCAGGAAAGACAATCATGGATTTTTGAAATGAGAACAATCTGGAAGATAAATGTATTCATGAGCCCATAAATGGGCCATGAATCACTGGCCCCAATTACCGCCTTCACTCCTGACAGGATGAAATCCCCCTAGCACATTCTTCCTGTCAGAGAGGCACAGGAGGCAAGGGCTCAGGCCACAGATAACATCATTATTCCACACCAGGCTGCTTTTCCGGTTCCCAAGCCACCTCCACTTCATTTGCCGTACACGCCTAAGGCTGGCAAGACGGGAAAAGGAAAGAAAGAATAAAGGAATAAAAGGGAGTGGGGAGGGGGAGACAGAAGCTTCTATGCCAAGTGGTAAAGAAACTAGATAAGCACACTGAATCTGATTTCAAAAAAAATTATTTGGAAACTCTGTCCCGAATCGCCTGGAATGGCCTGGCCTCCTCAGAGACGTATCATCAACACCGGCCGCACTGCTGCTCTCGCGCCCACTCCTGCCTCCCGGTGACTTGTTTAGAAGTACTTCAGCTCGGAACAAATCGCAGCCAACTACACTCTCCCTCTCTCCAGCCCTTCAATCACTCCTAATCAGACCGTGTATTTTAGCAACAGAATCTTCCCTGGCTGACGAGCTCATTCATCTGCCTTCTGCCAGCTCGACGCCCTCTGCATGGGGGATGAGGAGGAGCCACCTGCTTCTGAGGCAGCCTGGGAGAGCTGAGAGGAGGACGGAGCTGCAGCTCTCCCCTGCCCAGGACAGTGCTGGGCACTAACAGGCATCAAGAGCAGCGGGAGGCTGAGGAGAGGACGTGCTGTCGGGGGTCCCTGCGTGCTACGGTTGATGAACACCTGTCCTGTGCAGGTGCCTGCCCAGTTCTGAGTTCAGATTCTCTCCCTGACACTTTCTAGCCAAATGGCTCCGGATGACTGACCTAGTCATAGGAGTTCAAAGTCGTGACCCCAAAACGAGCAGATAGAAGATGCAAGGACCAGGAGAAGGGAAGACTTGGCTGTAAGATTTCCCCGCAGCCCATATTGACTAGTCGTATGACCTTTCCCTGGTTTTCTAATCTGTAAAATGGTAGCAAGAGCACCTGCCTGGATGGCCTCTCTCTCATGGGACTGTATGAGGATCAAAAGAGTAAAAACTCCTGAAACTCCCACTAAGGACTTGGGATGACATTTCATGATTAGCAATCTTGTGTGCCTAGCATTCTACAGACCAGTTACGCAAATCTGGTACATACTCAGAACCAGGCTGGGGCCACCACCTGCTTCTGTCTCAAGTACCACCCGTGGTCAAAGACACCTGCGGAGAAGACAGGCTCAAGAGACTTGAAGCAAAGGCTCAAGAGGAGCTGGTTGCAGAAGTGGAGGCTCTTCTCGTGTTCAGCTAAGAGCTGGGAGATGCCCCAGGAGCGCCTCATCTCCCAAGCGCCCCAAGAGTGCCTCATCTCCCAAGCCCTGTCTCCAGAATAGGGGGCCACTGTGCTACACCTGCAATCACTAGACAGAATCACTCTGCAGGCACTGAGGCTGAAACTGGAGAAGGAAGGCAACAGCCCCAAAGAGCACCATCTGAGTGCTCCCTCTGTTACCATCCCTGTGAGCATCAGAGGCAAAAGTGAGGGAGAGAAGCAGAGAGCAGGAAGCTGCAGCGTTAGGCATGCACATGTTGTCTGCAGACCCCCAGGGATGCCAGCCTCTGAGGGCTACCACCAGCTCTGAACCACCCTCAGAGGTGCCAAGGACCCCTGAGCAGGAGCCTAGTGGGACTAGGCCCCCTCCTTCTCCTGCCATACTTCTCTTCTGGATATTTGCTGAACATATGTGGGGAGAGATAAAATAGTGAAAATGAACTTGCACAAGAGCCAGGCATACAGCAAGGATTCAACAAATGCTAACGATGATATTCACTAAACGTTCTCACGTCCGTCTCTGCACTAGCTGTGGCCCAGATGCTAAGCAGGCCTTCCTCCCCAAAAATCCCTTCCATTGGTTTGCGTCTTCCACATCTCAAGGGAGATCAAGGCAACTGGTTTACCACTGTCGACGTTTTTGCCTTGAGTAACAAATCTCCGATAATTGGAGACAACCAAGTAGAGCCTTTCTGGTCATGCGTGAAAGAGAAGGCCAAGGGCAGCTCAGAGGTGCCCACTCCAGCAGGTGCTATGCTGCTCTCCCAGCTATGGGGTAGGTTTGTGGTGGTGTTGGGAGATGAGGGCATTGGAAAGTCCCTGTGAGTGAGCACAGGAGAAACTGGCGGGCCAAGAAGGCTGAGCTCCTGAGCTCCCCATGGACATCCTCTCCAGCCTGACCTGAATGAGAACACAGAAGATTTAACCAGACACAGACTTACCGTATGAACACACATCAGCACATACCTGTCTTCGGAGCCATCTGCTTCTCCCCCAGCCTGCTCTGTCCAGGAAAAAATGAAAGCTCCTTAACTTGGTTCTCTGGGTCCTCAGGAATCTTGGGCTGACATTTGTGGGGAGTGTACTATGTGCCAGGCATGTTCCAGGCTCCAGCTCATGCCATCCTTATAAAACCACACTGTAAAGTGCTGTAATTGTCGCCACTGTAGATGAATAGACTGAGGCCCGGAGAGGCCAGTGAGCTTGCCCAGGACCACACAACTAGTTAGTGTTAGAACTGGGCCTTGAACTCAGGATAATTCATTCTTGACCTCAGATTTTGCTTCCCTTGGTCCTGGCTGAGCCCTCTTTACCCACACCTTATGCTACTCACCCTCTGAAATTTAGGACAAATCCTATAAAGAATGACTTGTGTTTCCTTAAATGCTTTGCATACTGTTTTTTGTTCCAGGGCCTAAACAGATACTGTTCCTTCTCCCTTCCCCTTTTAGATTTTGGGGCTAGTTTAGTTAGTTGAGTTGTTAAGTTTATCCAACCCAAATCCTTTAAGATCCAGGTGAAATTTCCCTTACCCTTGGGAACCATTTGGCACCCTAACCCTATAGACTGAGTTAGCCAATCACCCATCCGCTGCACACCACACTCCTACCACCCGGATAGACAGGTGAGGTCACTACACTGCCCCAGAACTCCACCACATGACCATTCTCCCACGTTACACCCACTGCAGCCAGCCAAGGGCCCGGCTTGCTGCCCTGCCTTCAACAGATGTGTATTATTTAAAGGACAAGGTCAGAAAATGAGTAGAGCCTATGCCTTGGAACTCAAAGTGTATGTTGGAACCAGGACCATGTTGGCTGCGAGAGCCAGAGAAGTTCTGCTGCTGCCCAAAGCTCTCCTCCCTTCCCACATTCCATTTCATATTGAACAGTAGCACTTTCCAAGGCCACGGTTGAGGGAGGGAGAAGCTATGAGCTGCCAAGTGGTCCAGGATGCAGTAGGCAGACAGTCAGTGCTGGACACAGGTCCCTTCCAAATCAGACTCTAGCTTAGACTTTCTCCAACCCAGCTCTCCGTTCTCCAGCTGTGCGGCCTTACACAAGCCACTTGGTCTCTCTCTCTCTCTCTCTCTCTCTCTCTCTCTCTCTTTCTCTGTTCAATTCTTTTTCTTTATCTAGAAAACAGATTTGTTGTGTTCTTAGCTTCAGTTAGCATGCGAAATAATGGGTTTGATTATCTTTATTAGGAATTATTGATACATGGGTATCATTGTGTATTGCTTGTATTTATCCCCTCCCTTACCCTCTCTTACCCCTCTTCCTCCCTACTGGTCCCTCTTCTGCCCCACAAATAGTTCTTTCTCTCATGCAAGATAGATAGATAGATAGATAGATAGATGATAGATAGATAGATAGATAGATAGATAGATAGATAGATAGATAAGAGAGAGTAGATAGATGATAGTGGATAGATGGGCGGTTGATAGATTTCACATATAAGAGTAAACATTCCATATTTGACTCCCCCACCCCACTGCCTTCTCTGGATCTCCTTTCTCCCTCCCTTTGGCCTTCTTTCTGCACACAGTCCTCGTATCTACTTTCTTGTCCTGTGTGTATAGCTGCCTTACTATTTTAAAGACAACAAAGATTTATGGAAGTTGCCGAGAATAGACTTTAATTATTCCCACCACACACCGTGAATGAGAGCGCATTAGCAAGGCTGGCTCAGCCATCAGACAGTCTACGTACATCCGAGCGACATCATGGTTACCATACTATACGCCTGCTTTACCTGTCAATCAAAAGATAAATTGTAAAAGGTTACAAAGACTTTAAAGAGCACGAATATGTCAACTCCAGACATGACACAGGTGATGTCTAAAAGCCCTGCCCCGTGCACCCTGAAGATGAGCCCGTCCACATGCCCAGGCTGTACTCTGGCTACTCTGTCTTCTAAACACACCAGCTTTCGATCCTGAGCTAATGGGGCACGTGGCAGCCACGGCTGGGAGTCACAGGCGTGTGGTGAAGAATATGGCTTCATGAAAATAACATTTGGAAGTAATTATGGGTGCGCTGGATCAGAACCGTGGTCAGCTGCCAGGCCTCCCCAGAGACAGAACGGGGAGGGAGGCCAAGGGGAGACCTTGTCGGGAAGCCAGCCTGAAATGGCCACAGAAAGTCGCTGCCACAGTCAGGGCCACCACTCTCGGGCCCTGTCTCCAGGCAGGACAGTTTGTCTGCTCTGGGCCTCTTTCCATTCTCACACCCAGTAGGATGCTGGTTGCATTCAAAAGGCAAATGAGATGGAAGGAGAGGGAATGAAATTTGAGGCAGGGACAGAAACAATAAATTCTTGAACAGTAGAGAAAGTGAAGCGGGCAGCATTTACTCCTCCCTTCTGAACTGTTCTCTTAAACAGACATGGGGACCTAGCCTCTGCTCAGGAAGCTCCCTGGCACTGGCAAGGCCACAGGGATGTGAGCTTTGCCCTGGAACAAGTTTATGGTGCCTCAGAAAGGATGCCTCAGTGATGTCAGTGGACGTGGGCAGAGGAGCTCGCTGTCTGGGGTCTGACCTTGGACTTGTCCCTGGCAGAGGTCAATGGAGCAGGCAGGAGATGATGGCAGCTGACATCGAGCCTCGAATGGTACCTAGAGAACTGAGCTGAGGCCCAAACCAGGTGATCCCCAGGGCCACCTGACCTTTTACAGGAAGTAGGAGGCTGCCTGTGTGTGCATCTCAGAGCCCCCGGGAACCCAGAAGCTCCATCACCACCTGCCCATGATCTCCTGGTGCCTTTGGTTTATGTTGCTATGGGAGCTGAAGACCTACCCTGCTTTGCTTTTATTCAGTTAGCCAGACGTAAGGGGAGGACCGAATGCGTTGGCACTGATCCAGGCCCACGGCAGAAGTCCTACCCCCACTGTCCTTCTTTAGCAGGAGGACTTTCAGCCCAGCATCCACTCTGGGTCATAGAAGGAGAGCAGGTACACCGCAGGGTGTCAGAGAGGAGCAGGATGGATGGGTTCCCAGATGCAGGGGATGCCCGGTAAACAGCAGTTTGCAGGTTTGATTTTGGACGGGATCTTTTAAGTTGAGCATCTACCCATCTGCTCTGCAGGCTGTGACTAGGAATGGGTGACAAAATACTTTCAAAGGGGACACAGCAGCAAGTTAGGGTTTTTTTTATTTCCATCTGGTGACTCCCTGTCATTGCTATGAGTAAGCCTGAAAAGCAAGGCCAAGCTGTCCCTAAACTCAGGGTAGTATCATACCTGGAGTGCTTTGTGACTGTAGCCACACCTGCATTGCTCCCAGGTGAGGGGCCTCATCAGAGTCCTTGCTGCCTTTATTCATCTTAAGCCCCTACAACAAATGGGTCCCAGTATCACCCTGACCAGAGAAGATGCCAAAACATCAAGGAAAAGGGCTCTTCCTAGGCATGAAGCTAGGTACTGATTCCGGGATGTGAGTTCTAACCTTCCTTATCCCAAAGCCAAGGTTCTACATTAGGTCCTGGGACCACTGAGCTTATGGTCCTTCAGCCCTGGAATGAGCCAGTCAGAGGGTGTCTGAGGGAGACATATCCAGCACTCCAGACAGACAGCTTTTTCAGGGCCAGGGGTCAGCCCCAGACTGAAGAGGTAGGTGATGACCTGTTCTAGGAAACTCTCCCAGCATATCACACGTAGATGAGGTTCTTTGATAAGGACCAAATCCCCTCTTGTTGCTTGGCAATGTGGCTTACAAGTCATAGCAGGGAAGTAGTTTACAGGAATTCAAAGTGTCCCTGGAGGTTCTGCTGAGCAGGAATGGTGCGAAAAGGAGCTGCTCTGGGCCACATCATGCCTCTGGTGGCAAGGGCCACTGAAGGAACAGCTTCTGCTTGCTTTACCTGGCAGCTGGGGCCTTTGAGTCCAAGCTCAGTGATTTCCATTCATCTCTTTTCTGGTTTCACACGGAGCCCCTACAATGGAGCAGGGTCTGTGGTGCGAGCAGGGACACAATGACAAATGAAACAGGCATCAACTCACAACACACCAAACTCACAGGGACAGACATTTCATAGGGTCGCAACACACACAACGGGACAGGATGCTCATGGGGCTGAGCTGACATCAGGGAAGAGATGTGTCTAAGCCATGCAAGTGCAGAGGTCATGCAGGTGACAAGCAGCCAGGCAGAAGGAAGAGGACAGTGTCAGGAGAGGGGAATCTAAGCTAAGGTGATTGGGAACAGTCCCAGCTGGCACTGGGGGGTAAGTGGAAACCCCACCCCAGCCCTACTCACCCCGGCCTTGAATACCCAGCAAGCAGACACTACGCTCAGGAACATAGCTATGCAAGGTATTGACCAAAAGATGAGAGTAGGAAAACATTGTACTGTTGGAGGGGAGATGGGGAGATATGGAGAACAGGAAGTCAGCTGGAAAACTATTAA
Source organism: Microtus oregoni (assembly GCF_018167655.1). Taxonomy (NCBI): domain Eukaryota; kingdom Metazoa; phylum Chordata; class Mammalia; order Rodentia; family Cricetidae; genus Microtus; species Microtus oregoni. The sequence goes on from NW_024543086.1 coordinate 14,490,361, forward strand.
AGGAAGAGATGGTGAGGCTGGAAGTGAGATGGAGAGAAAGGGTCACATCCAGCTGGACACAATGATGTGCTTGAATGAGGCAGGCAGTGGCCCAGGTGGCCTGCTGTCATGGACAGGAAGGGTAAATCTAGAGAAATTCCTGTCAGTGATAGAAACCCACTGAGATGGAGCATGTGGAATAGGTTGATCCATGGCATTTAGTAAAGATAGACTCTGGGTACCCTGGAGTCATCAAAGCCCAAGCTAATGCCAAAGCCCACTGGGTAGCAATGCACAGGCAAGAGCAGAATGTCCATGGAGGAGATCTGGAGCAACAGGAGAGAAAAGCACCTGCGGCTTGGAGGCCAAGCAGAATGATGAAGATCCGGGTCCAGAGCTACCATGATCTTCACTGTACCGCATCTCACACTTACAGAGAGAAAACAGAGAACAGCTGTGAAGGGCAAGGCATTGCATGATGGTGAGCCACTGGGGCCATTTTGTTCCTTAGAAGCCCAAGAGATGAGCATCAGCACCTTAGGGAGATGAAGGAAGCCACAGAAATAGGAACACATACACACACACACACACACACACACACACACACACACACACACACACACACATATTCGCAACTGCCCATCTGTGGGAATTGGATCCACAGCCCTACCTCGACAGAATGACAGGGAATTGCAACACACACAGGTTCAGCCCCAGGAAAGAACCTCTGTCTGGTCTTAGAGCCACCACAGTGATGAAGAAGTCCTTGGCAAACAAGTCTTAAAGAAAAGATGCTGTTTTCTCGTCCACCTGCAGGCTCTCCTTCCAATCACACTTGCTCCTTCTAGTCACTAGTCTCATTCTCTCCATCTCCAGCTCCAGAAGCCACCAGGGCAGAGAGGGGGTATATGGGGCTAAGAGGAAAAGCTCAGGCATCACAGGAAGACCTGGGTTTCATTTGAAGCTGTCGGAGGGCAGCATTAGATGGACCCATCACTCAGCTTTCCACTGGTCAAATGGGCATGAGAGTGTGCCACACCCCAGCCCTCAGCCCAGAGCTCACTCCCTCCCCCCGCCTCTTCTCCAACTCTGGACTCTGCTTACCCAAACCCCAACATCCTCAGATGGCAGCTGGGACAAGAGGCTTCCAGGTCCATCCTCCTTCAGGACTTTGCCGTCCCTGTCCCCCACATGATTTCATCATATTTCCCAGTTTTCAATTTATTCGAGAGAAAGAAACAGAGTCTGCCACACCCAGCTTATTTTTATTTTTTTTATTGTGATAAGATCACAAGACAAAATAAGCTCATTTCAGAGGGTCCCTGATTTATGGTAGTTTGGGTTCTTCTTTTCTGACTATGGCATTTGAAAGCATAACCACGCGGTCACTTCGCTTTGGACATGCTTTGTAGCATCTTGTCTGCATCTCACAAGGTCTTCAGCCCTTGAAGAGGAAGGAGGTTTTGTGCTGGATGTTTTTCTACCACTGTAGGCTAGCGTAAGAGTTCCGGGTAGGTGTGTGGAGGCTGGGCTAAGCAAGGACACTTGGTAAGTCGGGCGTATTGAATGTATTTTCGACCCGTGAGTTTCCAATTGCAGTGGTTTATTGAGCTGTCATCCTACTGCAAACCAAAGTACACGTGTATTTTGAGTGTCAATTTCAGTGGCACTGATGGCATCCAGTGTCCTCTAACCGTTACCGTGACCCATTTTCAGGACTTTGTCGCCTTGGATAGAAGCCCCATTCCCAGTAAGCTGTGATTACCCTCCCTCCCTTCCCCTAGCCTCTCTGTCTTTATGAATTTATCTGCTCGTGATAGTTTATCTGCATGAAATCATATGTCATGTACCTTCTGTGCCCAGCTCTTTTCACTTACCATAATGTGTTCAAGGTTCATACGTTGTATGGCATGTGCTAATATATCATTCATTTTTTATGACTGAATAATAATAATAACCCAATGTGTGGGCATATCACATGTCTCATATTTATTAATTGATGAGCATTTGAATTGTTTTGATCTTTTCATGATTGTACACAATGCTGCTATAAACATTCATACCCATGCTTTTGTTTAACATATCTCTAGGTCTTTAGGTAAAATCCTAGAAATGGAATTGCTGGCCATATGGAAACCCTATGTCTAACTTAATGAAGACCTGCTGGACTGTTTTCCACAGTAGCTGGACCATCTTGCATTCCCACTAGGAGAGCCTGAGTGTTCCTCCACAGCAAGCATGCTTGTGTTTTCATGGCCACTGTAGGTGATGTGAAGGCCAGCTCTTTGTTCTTGTTTAACTTTACCAGGTAATGATCTCTTGAGAATCCATAAAAATGAAATGATTGACAGCTTTAGTCAACCAATCAGTTTAGCTAGAGAACAGAAGCATGGGAGGAGCTTGAATTTCCATGACCCAGAACTTGGCCATTTCAATTTCTCCCCTGTTCTGGAGCTACAGGCTGGGCAGAGAGAGAAAAGTGGGTTTGGCGAGCCATGTGGCGTGTCTCATATACACACATGGCCTCACTTAGTCCTCCTAACGGCACTTAGTGAAATTAATAGTTCCTCTTGCCAGCCAACAGTGAGGTCACATTTGCTGCTGCAGCCCCAGCCTCCTGGACTCATCTGCCCATTCCTCTGCAGCACTTAGCCGGGAATCCTGCTGTGTCAGCTGTTTCTACTTCCTCGCGTCTCCCACTTCCCTCCGCTAAAGCATGGTTGTCCAAGAAACCGCTCCTTCCCTCCACACAGTTCCTGGACTGGACCAGGTGCCCATGTCAGCCACTTGCTGCCATATCCTGGGCTCAGATTCTTCTCTGCCCAGCTACTCTTGTTTGGTCAGGATGACCAAATCCCCCTTTAGAGTCTCCAAGGATCTTCATGACCCCCAGTGACAATGGGAGCTGGGCTCTTGTCTAGGGAAGGATCCACTTATCAGCCACGCCTGCTCAGCTTGCTGTCAGCAGTTGTGCCCCAGCTTTCTCTTGGCAGAATGGGATTGTGTCCCCAGTTCCCGTGTCATAGGGTAGCCACGAGGAGAGAAACAGGTCTCTCCCATTTAGTCAGCATGAGCTTGTCCATTTCAGTAATGCATCTAAGATGGCCATTTAGGGAGTGGGCAACCGGCCAATTAGGGATGATCCTGGGGTGGAGCTCCCTCTTGCAGCAGAGTCTAGGGAGGAAGACAGATTCCGTTGCGTCTAAAGTTCATGTTCATTTCACTCACGGAAAGGAAAGTCTTCTGCTGGCTCCAATCCGGAGGGGCTCTTTTGTTCGCTGAGTAAGCTGTTTTACTTAAGATGACCGTGGAGGAACTTGCCAGGGATCCATATGGTCAGAGATAGGGTGTGCGGAGGTGAAGTGATGGCCTCCATGAGGGGAGAGGACAGAGGTCCCTAACATGAAGACTTCCATCTCCGCACCACCAGCAAGGGTATCCCTTTCTCCCCAAGGAAACTTTGGGACGTTTGTCTTAGAAAAGAGGGTGCTTATGACTGCATTCACCTCTTTTATGATTAGAACCAGTTTCCACAAGGCGAATGTATTTAAAACAACAATCCGTCCAGCTGTCTCAGCAGCTGGAAGTCCTCACTGGTCTCATAGAACTGAAGCCACAGCATCTGCAGATTTGCATGTCGTCTTCAGGCCACCGGCTGCTGGAGGGTTGCATCCTGACTTCCTCCAATGTCTGGTGTCAGCATCCCTGACTTGTGGCCATGTCACACTCCTGGTACCCACTTCTGTGGTCACAGTGCCTTCCCTCCATCCCAGTCTCCTCACAAGGACTCTTCTTACCTCCGGGGCTCGTCAAAATCATCTCCCATCTTAACTCCATCTGAAAAATCCTCGTCACTGAATGTTCTGTTAGGTAGCGCTGGATCAGGACCTGGTCCAGGGCCATAGTTCAGCCCATTATGGGGAAGGTGTAATGGAGAGAGGGTACTGTGACATGGAGGCCAGGCTGCCCATAGGGGCTGTGTCGGGTACAGACCGCATTCAGTACCACACCAGTACTGACAAAGGACAGAGCTAGGACCTCCCTCTGGGCCCAGGCTAGAGCTCTCTCCAGTATAACACAGGCCCCCAAGCCGTGTTGTTGACTTTCCACAGCAATGGCCTATCATGTGGGACCAGATGTTTCATCTGGATACTTTCTGGGGACTTTTACCCCAAAGTGTATGCCGTAATGAGCAGGATGTCTTAGTCTTCTGTGGGTTGCTATGACAAAATGCCTGATATGGGGCGAAGTACAGAGAGAGAGAGAGAGAGAGAGAGAGAGAGAGAGAGAGAGAGAGGAGAGGTTAACTTGGCTCATGGTCTGGTAACCAGAAATATCACACAGGGTAGCATTACTAAGTGGCCCCGGCTGCTGTAACGTGGTGGATGACAGCATATGATGGGGTGTAAGGACAAGCGATCACAAGATACATGAAGGAAGAGAAGCCGGGAAAGCCAAGCATCTTGGGGAATGGGTTAGGTCTCCGGGGTCTCATTGATTGCCAGTCTTGGACCTAACCCAGTCCCATGAGGGGGATGTTCATCCCTTCTGCAGGCGATACCTGCCCTAGGCCTACCTCCTCGCATTGTCCCACTGAGGCATTAAGGCCTAGCCTGAGCTTTCCGGGGTTACAAACCATATGTGAGCCACAGTAAGACATAAAACAGAGACAGGACTGACAGGAGCTGGGGAGAAGTTGTAAAGAATGACACACTTGGGGAAGTTTCATGGGTCCCTCTGAAGGGGTCTCTCACCTCCAGGCTGAAGAACTGCTGGGGGTCACCGCATGCTCACACCACCATGGCTGGGGGTCACCGCATGCTCACACCACCATGGCTGGGGATCATCACATGTTCACACCACCACGGCTGGGGATCACCACATGTTCACACCACCACAGCTGGGGATCACTACATGTTCACACCACCACAGCTGGGGGGTTACTGTGTACTTACACCACCACGGCTGGGGATCACCACATGCTCACACCACCACGGCTGGGGATCACTACATGTTCACACCACCACAGCTGGGGATCATCACATGTTCACACCACCACGGCTGGGGATCACCACATGTTCACACCACCACAGCTGGGGATCACCACATGTTCACACCACCACAGCTGAGGGTCACTGCTTGCTCACACCACCACTGCTGGGGGTCACCATGTGCTCACACCACCATGGCTAGAGGTTTCTGTGTACTCAAATCTCAACTGCCTTGCCCAGTGATAGTGTCTCTCTGTGGATCCAAGTGGATGGACAGGGTATGTGCTCTGGGCAGTGTTAATCACTGGGCCATCTGAGGCTTCTGAGGTTGCCCATCCCGTGATTCCATCTCACCTGTGGAGCCTTCCACCCCTCCTCTCTCAGGCCCCCAGTCACACTAAACCAAGAAGTCAGGCGTGTCTCAGCAGAGGGGTCCTATTTGTGGGTCAGATCCCTTTCTGTGCCTCAGTGACTCGGGGGGACGATGTTTAGCAGTGCATAGTCAAACCTCCTCTCCCTAGACAAAGTTGTTTCCGGAAGTATAGAAGTTTGTTCCTCTCACACATAAAAGGGGCTCGGAGACAGTTGGTCCTGTTCTGCTGGGGGCCGCTGTATCATGCTGTAAGAATGGACATGAAGTCCATTGGCATAGTTGTGTGACCTCAGAAATTTACTGTACTCTGCTCCTCAGTTTACCCATCCATAAAATGAAAAGAATTGTCCCCCTGATTGGCTCCCAGTGAGATGGGATTCGTATACAGATGAAATTGGTATGTGGGAAAATTTTGCTCTGAGCAATGATGGCTGCAGCCACGCTGCCCACGCTGCCCACGCTGCCCACGCTGCCAGCTGATGTAAATGTGCCCTGCTGAAGGAAGCGGTTACATTTCAATGGGGACTTGCCACTGCTGTGTTCCATCCTGGGTAGAGGCAGGGCAGCTTACTCTGTCTACATGAATTTTTATATTTAACATTCTTCATCTTTCCTCATCCACACGGAAGATGCCTGCATCCTTCGGCGTGGTGGTAGTGTAACGGGGTATCCTGGGGATCCCCACAATGCCACGGTCTGGGCAGGAGGTTGTTCACCGAGGTGTGTGTTGTTCGCTGTATCACCTGCTGAATCTGATACAGCCAAGACTGGAAGAGAGAGCTGTCGTCCCCACTGTAGCTCTCATCACGCAAAGCCAGAAAGAGCTCCCTCCCTCCCCGTCACGTGGGGAGTCGACAAGCCGCAGGAACAGCACGAGACCGTTTGTTTACTCTCTGCCTGGTAGCAGCTGAAATGCTTGCTCCTGTGAATTGCGCTGCCTGTTGCAGGCACAGGACAGGCATGTCGCTGAGTGGCTATCTAGACACCCCTCAGAGGCCTGCGGAGCAGCCATTGGCACGTCACCTATGCAAAGAGCAGTCACACTGGCACCCTGTGTCACTGTCATCAGAACTAAGGAGCCCAACCACTTGCTGGATTTCATCAGCTCCTTCCAGTGCCATTTCACAGATGTGGGATGATGTGTTTGCATTTAAGACAGTAGCTTCTTATTATTTGAATGAAAAAAAAAAACTGTGACAAGAAGAAGAAACCGAGTCACAAGCTGTCACCGCAGTAGCTTCCTCTTGTGCAACTCCGTTGCAATCCTGGCAAAACGGCAAGCAGATCTGCATTGCAAAGCTCCGCAGGAGTGCTCATCAAGATGTGCTCCTCAAGGAGTGCTCCTCAAATGCTTCTGGAGTTTGCCCTCAGCATGGACCTGTAGGACCCGTCAAGGCACCGTTTACTGAAAGCCGTTCCAGAGAAGTCGACGGCATCCTGCAGACATGCAGTGCACTGGCCCAAGCAGCAACAGGACTGTAGGACAGTCTTGCAGAGTCACTGGGAGCCAGGCTTTGCAGAGCCCATCAGACACTAATCAGTGGCCTGTGATTACACACTGGCTATCAACAGCTACAGGTGAATCCCAAGCCCCACCATGTTGACATCATCCCACCTCTCCAGAGGGAATGTTCTGAACTCCTGGGCAGGCTCATTACCAAACATCTCTCTTCTTCTCCACATCTTTGCCTGTGGTTCTTGTCTCCTGTGTCATGACCCCCGTGAGTCGGCATCTCTAAAGTCTCTCTCTCTCTCTCTCTCTCTCTCTCTTACACACACACACACACACACGTATTCAGTACCAACCATGGCTCGAAGGTCTCTCTACAACAGCAATGTCAGCCTTTGCTTTGGGGAAGGTCATTCTCATACCTACTAGCAGAACTGGGGTGATAGAGGAATGGGGGTAGAAAGGGAGGTCCAGTTTTTGGAAGAGTCACATTAAACTTGCAGCGTGAAAGTCCAGATTCCAAGACGGCTGCTCCATCCAGGCTAACTCACTGGTACTCATTCTCTGTCCCAAGCCCTAGGACATGAGTGAAAGGTGAGGTTAGTCTCCATGGAAAACACAGGGTATGGAGAAACTGGGCGGGGCAGAAAGCTTGGGTCCAGTTGCTAGGGGCAGGGTGAGTGAGAATCATACATCTAACCCTTTCAAGCAGGACCCATTGCCACCAAAGGACGACAGCTGGCCCCTCCCTTCTCTCCTGGAGCCCTTAACCATGGCTGTCTCTCTTGAACCTTACCCACTCGCCTCCCCAGCTTCCTTGCCATTCCATCCCTCAACCCTAGTGTAAGTCCTTTTAGTGATTAGCCGCTTTCAGAGAAAAGAGCTGCAACTTTGAAGCTAGACTTTCTCAATTATATTGGCCAAAGCAAGTCATGTGACCAAGCACAAATTCACTGGGGCTTGCAAGGGGCAAGAGGGAATAACTGATGACCTGTGGGTATATGCCCGTCTTAGGACTATTGGGAAGATCAGTATGGTGATCCATTGAGCGTGTAGTCGCTGCCCCAGCTGCTATGTAACGGAGAAGATAGACAAACTAAATCCCTCAGAAGGCTCAGTCCAGGGAACCAACAAACCCTGAGCCAGCCACAGGCCTGGACTGAGTGGCTGCCCTGGCTTTGTCAAGCACAGAGACTAAGATACAGAGAGATCTCTGCACCACAAGCTCAGGTAGCTAGGCAGAAGCAGAGCCATGGCGTGGATGGGGAGGGAGGGAGGAAGTACTGGCTGTCCCTGGAAAGCACCTCATATGATAGGCCCTCAACTGCACCACCCCCTGCCTCCTTTCCCTTCTCCCAATCTCCTACTCAGTGGCAAGCTCAGGTCTTGAGTAGCCTGGGCCAGCTAGCTTTGCAGAATACTCAGTGAGCTCTCCGTGGGCTCCTGCTGGGCACAGCACAGGAAAATTAAGTGCAATTAGCGGAATGCAGCCATCACAAGCCAGAAGCGCCATTCTCCCAGCCAGGCTCCATTTCAGGGACTAATGGAGAGCTAGGAGGAAGATGCGCATAGCAGGCTTGACTCACATGTCCCAGGCTGCAGAGCTGGGAGCCAGAGACAGCAAATGTATCTTCTGCACGGAGCTGAAGATGCACAGCTCCCCCAGGGAGCCCAAGGTCAGGGACAGGACAGGTCTCCCCAGAAATCACTCCCATTTTCCCGAGTCTGAGAAGATGGAGACAGTTGGTTTAATGGAGGGGAGTTCTGTTGTCATGGTGGCGGGAGAGGAGCGGGTGAATACCCAGACCCACATAACAACGTTAGCTTTGACTCTGAGCGAATGTGGCCTGTGTCACCGCTCGATCTGATTCTCACTGCCTCTTCGTTCAAATTATAGCTGTAAGTTTTGCCTGGCCAGCTACAAACACATAGTTGGCTCTCCTTCCCCAAAGGTTCACCAAACTGCAGGACCTGCCAAACTCCTCCTGCTGGATTGTTGAAAGAACCTTCTTCTCCTCCAGGTTCCTCTCCCCCCAGGCTGAGTTCAGGTCCACCCACTCTCCAAACTATGTAGAGATTTCTCTAAAATCTCACAGCCGAACATGTTTCTTCCCTGCTGAAGACTTCAGGGCCCCATCGAGTTCTCATTTCGCTGTGACAAAGTGTCTGGCCCCTTCCATCCTGTCCATATCTGGAAAATCCCGAAATTATCCCTTGTCCCACCTGCCCCAAGCCAACACCTATTACTCCCGCCCCAATAGGCATCTCAGACTGGGGACATGAAACTCATTTAGTTCATTTTTGTGTCTCTCCTGCAAAGTCATAATATTCTAGCTAATAATTAGACAAAACACTAATTATGCATCTATTTTATGTCAGGTGTGATTTGAGGACTCTCTATGTGCTAATTTGTTTAATTTCTCAACATCCCATTAAGCAGATACTATTATTGTCCCCCACTTCAGACAAGCAAGGCGGGAAGTCAAGTAACAAGCACAGAGGTACCAGCTGTGAGAGCTGGCCTTGAACCCCACAGGGATGGGGAAGACGAAAGACTAAGGGACTGGAGGAAAGAAGAGGGCTAGAAATGACCCTTTGCTACTCTGGGTTATTGAGGTTGGGGACTCGTGTCCCTACAGAAAATTCCAGCACATCTCTCTAAAAAAAAAAATAGCAAATTTGTACAGTAATTCATAGATACATAGCAAGATGTTCCTGTTAGATTAGGAGCTAGAAGAAGGCTCAGTGGACAAAGAACCTGCTCGGAATGTGTGAGGTTCTGGGTTTGGGTCCCCAGCACTCACATGAAGGCTAACTATGGCGGCATGCATCTGGAACCCCAGTGCTCAGGAGGCAGAGACAGGCTGATAGGGTCCAGCTAGTCAGCCAGTCAAGCTAGCCCAGGGAGCTCAAGGTTCAATGAGAAACCCCTGTAGAAAAAAACAGAAGGTGAAAAACAATGTAGGAAGGCCCCCAACATTGACCTCTGACCTTCACATATGCAGATACAGAATAGAACACACACACAGATATACATACCCTCCACACACACAGATGTATGCTTATACACACAGATGCATACCCATCCAACCACATAAACAGATGTATCTCTCCACACATACATACAGAAGCATACCTATACACACACACAGATGCATACCCCCACCCATACAAATAGATCCATACCCCCACACACAAACAGATGCATATCCCCACTCATACAAACAGATGTGTATCTCCACACATACACAGAGATGCATATCCCACCTACACAAAACAGATGCATATGCACACACACACAGGTACATATCCCCACATACACAGAGATGCATATCTGTACACACACACAAAGAGATGCATACCCCACATACAAACAGATGCATATCTTCCGCACAAACAGATACATACCTGCACACACACATACACAGATGCATATCCCCCCACTCGCAGATATGCATACCTACACACACATACACACACACAAACATACGAATACCTATACACACACACAAAAACAGATGTGCACACACCCCCACAGACACACACAAATGAAGGAAGGAGGAGGAATAAAGGTGACAGACAAGCTCTGTGAAAGATGTCTTGGGGGAGGGATGAGGAATATGCCAAGTCAGCCCTTATCAGGGTCACTTATTGGTGTCGCTGGCCCTTGGTGGCCCCCGAAAGAAAATAAACTCCATGCCTGAACAAAAAAAAGCACACTCCACCTGTCCGCTGGCCAGATGAGTTGTCAGGTTCCTTCGCCATCACCAAATCCCCAGACAGCAGGCTTGGGTGCATTGCTCATCTGGCTAGGTCACAGCAGATGGTGGCAGGTGCTGACAGAGGCAACTCATCCCAGGAATTGCCACAACCAAGAGGAAGGCTGGGACCCTGCTTGTGGGGGTCTCAGACCCCATGGACACACTGTAGAGGGAGGAATTGGATTCCGTGGGTCCAGCGGCAACACTGTGGTAGCCTCGAGTCCTTTTCCACTGAGGCTGTAACAGCCACACTCTCCATGCTCACCTCATACAGCTGGGCGTCGTCATTGTCATTGTCATCATCATCATCATTTATGCCCCAGCAATAAAACATGCATGGGCAGCTGTTTATGGCGATTCTCCAGTTGATCTTATCCTGGGCAGTCATAGATGCTTGTGTTATTGTCATACCCAAGGTCCCACAGTCTTCCTTTACGCTGTCTATGCTGCGTTTTGGGGGCCTTCCTCTTTGCTTTATCCCGCGCACTTCTCCAAGCAGTGCTATCTTCAGGCATCTGCTGTCAATCATTCTAGTAACACAGCCGGAATATCTCAAGCGCCATCGCCGTATCCTGTAGTTTACTTCCTTCTGTAAACATCTCCGTTTACAGAAGGAAATAAGGAGCAGGCTACATACCACACTGGAAACCTAGTGCTCATTACTGCCTTTCTGGCCACTTTCCCTAATCCCAGCCTCTGTTAAAGGACCAGATACATATTCCGCACCTACTTACGCCCTGTATACATATCTGTGCTTAAACATAAGGCTTTCCCATGCTTGGTGTCTCCCCCACTGGAAGGTTCCTGTCCTTATTCAGAATGGTGTTGGACACTAGGTCTTCAGATAGCTGGCTTCTTCTTCAGATTGGAGGGCAAGAAGCAGCGCAGCAGGGAGGAACTTATTTTGTGATCACCCCCACACACACCCAGGAAGCCTTCTGTGCATCATCGGTCAGAGCTAGTCTTTCTGATTCCACTGCACGCGTGCTCTCCTGGTCACATCTGTACCATATGTGGTCCCTCTGGAAGTTTCTAAGCCCCTCGAGGGCAGTGCCTGTGTCTCTGTTGGTTGTGTCTCCTCTCTGTGCCTGGTGGAACCCTCTGGGCACCAGCCTGGGCACACAGTTGTGGTCAGTCGCCCTTCCCGGCAGGACGCACCAGACTTCATCTGTTTAGAGCGCACTAAACAATTGCACTCCGGCATGGCTCTTCGCTGACAAGCCTATAATGGCATTTTAATGGCCGGAGCTCAATTCCCAATAAATTACTTAAGTTTCTGCAATCGCGGAGCTGGCGTTTTCATTAATACTCCTGATTAATTGCCTGTCCTAGAAAAGACCCATCGCTGTCCCAGCCGGGATCTCTTGAGTTCCTGGCACAGGGAATCCCAGTGGCCTGGAGTTTTCTACCAAGTTCAAATTTATCCAGTGTCACCTGGTGCCCTCTGCTTGCTGTGACAACAGGGAAGATTAAGGTCCAAGCCCAAATGTCATTCTGGAATTCAGACCTTGCCCTGCACATGCAAGGGCCTTGAGCTTGCCCAGGGGACCAGAGCATCCATCTGTTACAGTGCTGAGTACCATGTTGGCACAAGCCCTTCCATGCAACCTCACAGAGCAAGTGCCTGACGCATGGCATCCTCGTTGAGCTTGCTGTACTCTTACCCTAAGAGCTTCCTCGGCCCTAAAAGAGACAAGACTGGGGTGTTTGGGGACAGAAACGGAGCAGTGGAGAGCTTCGGGCTGCACTTGAACCTGGTCCTGCCAATGGCTGGAAATGGAAGCTTTATGAGCCACTCACTTCTATGAGCCTTCCTCCCAAAAGGGACAATATACAGGGTTCTGTCAGGTAGTCTGGGAAGCTCCCAGGACTCTTCAGTGTCCTTTTGTTTATTTATTCAGTCAATGCCCTCCTCAGGCCCCTGCCCGGCAGGGACAGAGCTGGTACTGGGAGTCTGCGGCAATAAAAGCAAGGCCCAGTTTCCTCAGAGCTGAGCATGGTAGCGATTCCAGCCGGTGGGGACAGAAAGGAGAGAGGATAGACACGCGTAGAAAGTCAACCAGCATGAGCATAGGGCACAGTAGGGGCTGCTGGCTTGGGGGGGGGGCGTCTTGACAGGGTGCCCTCTGAGCTCTGAATGCTTAGACCAAAGTGACAGAGTAGACCAGGTGACCGATGATCCCTGACGCGGGAATGGCAGAGGCAGCTCTTCAGCAACAGTGTGCTCCCACCCCTCGCAGTTTTCTTGTGGTGATAATTTAAAAGTTGGAGTAATTTCAGGTGGCTTCACACTCATTCTCAGGGTAAGGGAAGACACCCCTCCCTCCTTTCTGTTCTGCACACGCGTGAGTGGGCGTGAGTGCTCCTCCCAGGAGGTCGGAGTACAAGGGGCAGTGCCACGTGTCTCTGTTTGAAATCAGCAGGGCTTGGTACCCTCTCTTCAGCAGGACCTTGTCTCCTCGCTCGCCCGGGGTCATGCTACATCTTCATCCGTCATCTTAAGCCAGCCTGATTCCCATGGCCTTTGTCTTCACCTATACTCTTCCATCTGATTGGAACATGTTTCCGTACACCTGTCCTTGGTTCACTGATCTCCTATCCCCAATGCCACCGTATATGAGAAATGTCCTTAGACGCCACCTTTCCAGGTGACCAGACTCCCCTGCCTCTGCATGTTCTCCTTGGTCATCCTCTCTCTAAGGAGTTGTACCTACAAATCTGCTTTAATGGTGGGTTTTTTTTTTTCTTTTTTGAGGCTAAGTCTCATGAAACCTAAGCTGGTCTTGAACTCCTCATCCTCCTGCCCCCACTTCTGACTGCTGAAATCACAGGTGTACACCGCCCTGCCTGGGTACTGTGCCTGATTCTTGTCTTTCATCTCCATTAAGAACACACTCTTTCTGGTCTCTATGACGACCCCAGGCCTGTGTGGGACACAGAGAACAGACAACAAGCTGAACCAATGGCTTCTAAGGTCAATACCTTGCCTGGGCCTCTGGAGCCACAACAGTGTCCAGGGAGTAAGGATGTCCCAGGCAGAGGTGCAGCCAGAGCCGCACGAGATGTCTCATGAATTGGTTCTTCTGACGTCAGCAGGGCAGGGGGAGTGGAAAATAAGACTGAGGTCAGATGCTAGCATCCCAGGCCTCCTGAGCACCTCGACCCTCTGGGTGCCATACACCCCATGGGGTGCTGATTGCCTGCTCAGGAACTGTATCCTCCACAGCCTGAGCTACAGCAGCCAGCCTCCACATTGTATGGGCCAGAGGGGCTCCTAGTTCTGCTGGAGACAGCGCTTGTCTTACTTCTCCAAGACTGGACCAGCTTCTGGAGAGAACCCCGTGTTCCATGGTCCTATCAACCAGAGAGGCTGGAGAAGGGCATTACAGCTCCTTAACCTCCCCAGACTCTGAAAAGTCCTGGAAGGAAGGCTGTGTTAACCGTTGTGGCCCCCATCCCTAAGCTTAACCGAGAAAAGAATCCTTGCTTTGACTCATTGAGCAAGGCACTCTGGGAAATGCAGAGCAGAGCGAATCGGTTTCTAGGCAGGGAACAACAGGAGGAGAGAGGGTCTCTAGAATATAAAGTCCTTCCTTCTCGGAGTGGCCCCTGGGGAGAAAAGGAAGGGAAAACAAAGGCTAGCTTGGGCCGGCAGAAGAAAAGCGAACATCTCTGCTGGTTTCATTTACATAAGTGTCCTTGGCAATTTGTCCCAATTTGTCTCATTACAAATGATGTAAACATCCGGCATAATCACAGACAAAACAGGACCAGTCAGTGCTGTCTAACTGTAAGCCCTGTGGCTGCGGGGACACGCATGCAAGCCCTTTCCCCGAGGACCCCTAGTCCCGGGAGCAGGAGGACCCCAGGTCCACCCCCACTATTCCACCACTGTCTGTGTAGTCACAGAGGAGTGTGTTGAAGAAAGGAAAAGAAGGGAGAAGGGGGCAGGGTAGGGAGCTGGTGACATCCTCTCTGTGTCTCCTTGGCCTCTGGCGCAATGTGGCCCAGACACCGGCAATTGAAGTTCTAATCCTAGTAATGTCACTCAATCTGTGTGATCTCAGCCCTGCACCGTCTTTTGGCTGAACCTGTTTCCCGGTCTGTGTGACATGGTGTCTGGCCTGCCTCATACAACTGAGACATTACAAAACTGTTTTATTGGGACGGAAAACCTGTCCTGTCTCTCTTTGTAATCTCGGTACCTGGCACACAGTAGGTGCTCAATAATTAGCTGCTGACTGCAAGGATGGATGACAGAATTAGCAAGTGATTCTGTGGGCAGTGACAGCTACCTACATCTCCTCTGTCCATAGGGAGACTGGCATCTCATCCTTTAGAGCAGAGGGAAACCTTTGCCCCTGCAAACCCAGTCCCAGTGCCATGACCAGAAGAAGCATACGAGGAGCAAGCTGCCAGAGTGGTTTATAGCCTGGCTCTGATTATGGGTCATGTGACCTACCCAGTTGGCCAAATGCTCAAAGGTCCCCACTCCTCATCGGTGGCCATCAGGCAGAAAGAGCGGCAGTATGGCAGAGCCTGCAGGTCAGCGGCATGTCAGGACACCCATCAGACTAAAAGCATGAGATTCTGACGGGAACCACTGAGCCCGCAGCCAGCTGCGAGGTTGAAAGAGTCAGCCAAGGCTGGCTCTGCCTGAGATCCCAGCTGAGGGTCCGAGCTCTGAGCACAGCATTGCCAGGTGAACACGGTGCCGTAGCCAGCTCACCAGGCAATCCTCCCAGGCTCCGAGAGACCATGGGAACACATCGCATAGGATTCCCTTGCTCCTCAGTCGCTCGCTCTGTGGTCTCAGGAGATGCCATGCCTCTTTGCATTTGCTGAGGGATCTCTGAGAAGAGTTTCAGGCTGTGGTACTGACAACAGGAGAAAATTCTGCAAGCATTTGACAACACCCCATTAATACTGGCTTCTGCCCTTTATTTATTTACCTGTAAATCTTCGGCCCTCTATGTCAGTGGCCTCATTTCATAGTCCTCTAATGGGGAGAGGGGCTGAGGGGTCTGGGAGGGACAGAGAGGAGGGGTGACCACAGGACCAGAAATATATCTTCAGAGAGTACAGCAAGCAGTCAAATTCTTCCACCACTTGCAAGGCCTCATGAGCTGAGGTCTCCCTGCCTCTGTTTACTCCTCTCTAAGATGGAACCAACACGCTCACGTTAGCACGGGATCTGCATCTTCACTGGCACATGAAGAATATGACTGCATTGTCCTTGGCCTCTTCTGACGCCCACACCACCCGTCCCCCATCCTACAGCAGCTGGGATGGAAGGTCCCACTCATGGCTCCGTGAGTGGGCTCTGGACTCTGGTGGACGGTGCTTCCTTGACACTGCTTGTTAGCACAGGAAGGATACATTGTCTAAACTCGGAAAGCTGACTCATTCATTGGCTGTAGGAAAAGCTTTCTCTTTTCTTGCTGAGACCATACTGCTGTGCTAGCCTTTATGGTGGAGAGGAATCAGTCATCCCAGAAGAACACCAAAGTCCTGATCAAACTGTGCCTGAAGCCTTCCTTATCTATGCCTAAACTGCCTGGTTCCGGGAGCTCATGAATTCTCTCCTGATCAGATGAATCGTCCAGAGATATAAAACAAATCATTATTACTAATACTAAAATCGACAAGAATTCAGCCTCCTGAACCCACTCCTTTGTCCACTGGGAGTTTGCCACAATCTTCCAAGAACTCGTTTACATATGTAAATTTCCTGGCATAAGTTGACTCTCCGGGAAATATCTCTGACTCTCTCAAGACATTTAAAACTCAGAAATCTAGGCGCATCAAAGTGCATCCAGGGAACCAGCAACCTGCATACTCTACTGCCTATAGCCTTCTGCTCCATCCATCCATACACCGCCCCTCCCCCACTTATCCAAGGGAACTACGAGGGCGCAGGGAGAAAACAGATGTAGCTGCGTTGCCGCCCTGCACGGTTTGAGTAGGTGCTAACCACCTGGCCAGCAGCCATGAGGTGACCCGGACACTCCTCCCCACTTCCTTGTCATGAGTTCACTGAACACGCACTAGGCTCCTGATGGACAGCCCAAGGGCAAATGTGAACAAGACAGCAGCTCCTGTCCCCACTCTGCTCCTAAGCCAGGGGACTTGGGGTCTGAATCCAAAACTTCTATCCCTGGCCCCTGCAAAGGTCGGTTCCCCACATCTCTCCTGGGGCATGATGGAGAGCAGAGAGGCCCTCGAACCGAGTCCACTCAGAACCTCAGAATGCAACCCGGTTTAGAAGCAGAGCACGGCAGCAGGTGTGAGCGACTGAGGATCTCGGGAAGCATTCAGACTGGATGATGGTGGGCTCCGATCCACTGTACAAGACGTGAAGACACGGGAGAGCCGAGAAAATGAATGCAGAGACTGCGGTGACAACATCATCGAGCCGAGGATCACTTGAGGCCACCAGCTGGACAAGGCAAGCGTGCCTCTCCCCAGAGCGGGCAGAGAGGGAACAGAGTCCTGCCAACACTCTGGTTTCAAACTCCTGATCCCCAAGACTGAGAATCAGTGGATTTGTTGTTTGGCAACTTTGTTTTGGTTATTGATAGTGGTGGTATTGTTTGTTTGTGTATTCGTTTGTTTCCTTTTTAATTGGTGATGCTGGGAATTGAACCCAGGTCTCCATCCATGAACAAGAAAGAGGAACTTTGCCAGGGAACCACAATTCTCAAGTACAAATGACTGTCATTTGAAGTTTGTGGTACTCAGGTTTCTGCACTAGAAGCCAGCGCACTCCTCTTTCCCCAGGTCTCTCAAAGCCAGTAAAAAGACTGAGACCTAAACAGCTACCAAGGTTACAGGAGGGCTAAACTTTGGACCAGCGCTGCAGGGTCCTCCAAACTGGAACGAGAGCGCCACCTGCTGGTGACATGCCGACTAACACCGACCAAATGCCACAGGTTCTTGGCATAAGGATTCCCAACAAGGGCCCTGAGCCTCTGTTTCCAGCTCACCTGGATCTCCAGCCTGAGGCCTGGCCAGCTTTCACTATGCACTGGTCTCAAGGGACTGACTCCCTGAAGCTCGTGCTGCCTGCCTCCATGACCCAGGTCCTAGGAACAGCAGCCCAGACCTAAGGCATCAATCCTGTTGGGTGATTAGTCATTTAGTTCCTCTCGTTTTCTGGGCTGCTTTACCAAGTCTAATGCGGGCCCCAAATGCTACACAATAAAGTCTTTTGACTGAATGAAAACATAGGTCCTGCCTACCTGCGACGCATCTGAGGCTGATGTCGCCTTCTTTCGCACATTCAAAGTATCCTGGGCATCTTGAGATGCGTAGACATAAGTGACCATCCTAGGTGCTGGGGATTCAGAAGGGACATGTCATAGGAAGTCCCTGATTTTGTGGCACTGAGAGTTCAGTACAGGAGAGGGAAGCCAGAAATGAATGGCAAGTACGTGGAGCGGGAGATTACCAATTGGACTACGATGACTTTGCATGCCCCAAACTTCCTCTCCAAGCCTCTCTCTCTTATATTATTTCTCCCATGTCTTATGAGGATTTTAAAGTCTCTTACTGTCCTGGGTTTTCAGCCACTAAAGCTGTAATTCCAAGAGTAGCTTTCATTTTTCAATAATACTTTCAATTTCTGCTCTATCTATACTTAAAATGTATACATACCTTCCCCGAACTCTATCCTAACTCTGTGCCCAGCCCCTGGGGAAGAGACAAGAAGGTAGGACAGGAGAAGCTTCCTACTTCCTCACTCTCCCTTCTGACCCACAGAAGGGAGGCAATTGGGAGAATAGGCACACAGGCGTTTTGACTTGGCTGGCATTGTGGTGGCTTCCTTTGGCCAAAACAGGCTGCCTGCAATGTTGTCCAGCATGGCACACAGCCATTGCAATGCTGGTCCTCAGAGTACATCACAGAGGCCTTTCTGCTGTTGGGAAGCAAACAGATGCCTTTGGTTTTTTGCTTTTATAAGCACCCCCATTCCTCTACCCACCCACCCCCTATCCTCTTCCTGCAGGCTTTCTCCTATCCCCAGCAGCTGCTTTCCTGGCTTGGTGGAGAAGGCCTCCCCACCTCAGGTCTGTTCCCTTCTTTAGCCCCAGAAGACTGAGGAGCCCCCTCACTACAGATCAGAGAAGTACAAGAGGCATGGGCCTGATGCAGTCAGTCACCTGAAGCTCTTCTGCATCTCTCTGGCTTCCTAGGTTTTCTAGGAGGTTGCACAATCTATCCCTGTGTTCACATATACCACCAACCCTGGGGACTGGGGCATAAGGCTCTGTCCCCAAGCTTCAGGCCTATGACTGGAGTGCGTTCGAGCAGCTCTGGTTCCCTGGCTGCAGTATAGAGTCCCTGCCTCTGCTTCCTGGAGAATTCTGCTCACTGACTCCTTGTCCTGGGCTGTACTTTCCATGAAAGGAAGAAGAAAATTTCAGAATGTTTTCTCACTCCTGCCTGTGCTCACTTGGCAACTCTAGTTTTAGCCTGCAAAGCTGTGACAAGGTGATGGTCCATCCATCGGATCCCACTTTTGCTTAGCACTTAGCCATTCTTAGCCTGCAAGGCTGGGGTTGGGAGTGGAACTCAGAGGCAGAGCACACGCCTACTGTGCACAAGCACCTGGGTTTCATACATGGTGCCTCAAAGTGAACATAAAGCTATTATTCTCATACTGACCCTAGATTCTACCCTTTAGCCCAAATCCCAGAGTAGTGGGGTGTTTGGATTTATCTTCAATTACAATGACTTCGGAGAACACCCAGGATTTGGAAGGCAACGGAACAAGGTCATGCACTGGTGCACACTGGGCAGGAACCCAGCTGCAGATGCTGTTGTGGGATGAACATTAAGGAAGTGATACCCAAGCTGAAGTGGTGGCAGACAGAGCCCCTGACCCATGGTAGGAATGAGCTCTGTTGTCAAGAATGAGCAGAGCAGTCCAGGATGGAAATAGATACTCTTAGCTCTGCAAGCAAAGCAGACTAAGTGTGTGTCACGCGCGCTGCCTCCGTGGTGTTCAGGGGAGACAGAGCAGTCCCTGCAGGACCTTGGGGTTGTAGTAAGGACTTTGGAGGGCACTGGAATGTGTGGGTCACTGTGGAACATGGCTGCTGTGTGGCTCCTGGAGAAAAGGCTGTAACATTGTCGCCAAGCTAAACATGTTCCAGCCAACACCTTCTTTAACCTCCACTTCTGCAAAGTGGAAAACCGAGGCTCAGGGGCATCATCCTCTGTCTGAGCCCACAGAAGTCATCAGTGCAGGGACTGAAATTCAATCCCACTCCCTTGGCTTCTCTACTGACAGTATTCTGGCTTTCCAATGGGTAGGCTGGATGCTGGTCCGTCCCCATCCACACCACCTGGACAGCATCACTGCTCTAGCTAGGGCACCTAGGCACAAGCTACTTCTCTGAGATGGGAGCAGCTATGGGGGATGACTGGGTGGATTAACTATTTCTAGATAAAATTTCCTATAGGAAAACTCCTGGGTACCCATAGGCACAGATGTTACCTTTAATAGACATGTCTCTGCCTTAGTCAGTCATTGGCTGCTGTAACAGAGTCCTTCCTATCTCTTGGGTATTTGTACTTAATGAAGTGTATTTGGATTATGGTTCTGAAGGTTCAGGAGTGTAAAAGCATGGTGATGGATCTAGCAAGAAAACCTTCTTCTTCTTCTTCTTCTTCTTCTTCTTCTTCTTCTTCTTCTTCTTCTTCTTCCTCTCCTTCTCCTCTTCCTCCTCCTCCTCCTTCTTCTTTTTTTTTTTTTTTTTGCTCTTTTTAAGACAGAGTTTCTCTGTAGCTTTGGAACCTGTCTTGGAACTAGCTCTTGTAGACTAGGCTGGCCTCAAACTCAGAGAAATCCACCTGCCTCTGCCTCTTGAGTGCTGAGATTAAAGGCATGAGCTGTCACCACCCAGCTTTTTGCTACGTCTTAACCTCAGAAGGCACCACAGGAACACACAAAGCAAGAGTCCCAAGTCAGGTCTTGATTGCTGTTTTTACCAAGCTACTCTTGTCATGGAAACCCCACCTTAATGACTGCATCTGACTCTAATTATCTCTCAAAGACCCTTTCTCCAAGGTATGAATTTGGAAATTAAGTTTACAACACATGAGATTTCAGAGGCACATGCAAACTTTCCTAGTGGGTGTAGGAATGAGGACACTGCTTGGAAACTAATTCACTGGTCTCAGTTCCCAGTTGCTGCCCCGGAAGGAGGAAACACTAGATCTAGATAGTCTTAGACTGAGAAGTCTGGGTGGGCACTGCAGTAAGGTAGCTACAAACATTGCATGGGGTGACATTTATGTTTGAGGGGCAATCCAGTGACCACTGCAGAACACCGGCCTGACCTTCTGAGGATAGGTGGGAACAGGCCCACCTGCCTTCTTAGCAGACAAGGAGGCCAGGAATTCCTCACCAGCCTCCCTCATAGGCAGCCATTTTTGCCAGCCTCTCTTGCAGCTAGGATGTCAGTGTGTGTCTGAGACGTGAGGGCTTAGATACTGGTAGCATAGAATGGCAGGAGCAGGGAAATGGTAACCACAGCCTTCCTGGGGGTAATATGGACTGCATTCCTGACTCTGGGCTTTGTTTCTGGTTTTATCTGGTGCTGGCAAGAACAGTAGCTGAGTCTCTGTCATTTCCCCACCACCCACTTTTATTTGTTCAAAGAAGGTAGTTGTTTCAAAGAAGGTAGTTGGGATCCAGTTGCCATTGCCTCTGAACAGAATGGATGAGCAATTTATTTTATCACTGAGCAAGGTCCCTGCTGGGTTCCTCCTATCCAACACTATTTAGACAATAGCAGAGACTCTGTAGACGCAGCTGATCCCACCTCATGCAGCCCACCCTGGTACCTTGTGTTTGTTCCTCCTAACAGGGGTGGAGCCAAGGGTGGGTGGGGTCTCAAGAGCTAGTGATTATCAATGTTGCTTTGTATGGGCCCAGGAAGGGGCTGGGAGCCAGGAGCCAGAGTAGGTGGGATCCTTTGCAAAGAACATGAAATGGTCCATGGGATTATTAGGGTGACAGGCTTTGAAGAGTAGGTCACCATTTCTAGGGAACAGGAATGGTTTAGACAATGTCACTTCCTAATAGGAAGCTTATCACTGCAGAGAAAATAACAAGTGTGTGACTTGCAAGAAGGCTTACTCAGTACTGTCTGACTAGAGGGACTTGGATGGATGGATGGATGGATGGATGGATGGATGGATGGATGGGTGAATTGATGGATAGATATATGGATGTGATGGATGGACAGAGGATGGATGGATGGATGGATGGATGGATGGATGGAAGGCAAATGGTCAGATAGAGTGCTGAGTGCTCATCAGTATGTTCTTGTTCTCCTCTTCAGTGCAGTGAGACTTATGGACTGATTTAAGTCCTGTAAGTACCTCCATTCAGCCCAGGTTAAAGAAGCAGGGGGCAGGTGAAAATTGCCTAGCTTAGAGCTACTGTAAGTCTTGAAACCTAGATGAGATATGGCCTATGAGACAAGAAGTCTCTAATCAGAGGGGCAAGTGTGAAGTATGAATGGGCTTACAGGGAGGGGAGGCATGTCCCAAGGTCAGGGGACCCATTCTGGAAAATATCTGTACTCTGAAGGGGCAAACAGCTTCATGGTAAGGAAGGAAGCATGGTGAGGAAGTAGGAGGAGAGCAAAAGACTCCAAGACTGCCTTAAAATGTCATTCCTGAGTCTGATCTTGCCCCCATCTCACAGGCCCAGAAACTGAGGCTTGGAGGACACCATTCCAACTGGTGCTGGGGTCAGACAAGAGCGTCCCTGGAGACGGCTTCCTTTCCCTGTCCAGGGTAGGACATGAGTAAAGACAGCTGCTAGTGTGGGTGAGAGGATGAGATGCTGAGTTAGGATCAAATGTGGGCTCCAGTAGTGTGTGACTGCAGGCAGATGGCTTCCCTCTGTGAGCTTCTCGTCTATGAGCTGGGCAGGTGCTCGGCTTGGTGCAACAATGGCTGTCAACTTGCACATACAGAAGACAGCAACTCAGTCTGTAGCAGACTCCAGTCCTAGCTGGCCAGCAACCTGGCTAAGCAGCTGCGTCATGTGCAGTGAGGTTGGAGCTCCCAGAAGGGACATCAAGTCCCTGGTACACAGCAGGCACTTAGGAGATGGTAAGGGGGGTGCTGCTGTCCCTACACAAAACCCTATGACACCATAATTGTCACCAGGTCTTGATGACTGACCTTTGACATTCTCTCTATCAAAACTTTCAGCAAAACTGCTGTTGGGTAGCATGTACTGTGCACTCATTAGCGTGTCTTAGTGTGGTACTCAGAACGTGACCGGAGGGTGCGCAGATTCCGTTTACCCTTCATTCATGTGCCCTGTTCCTGTCTCCAGTAACCACTCCCCTCTGCTCAGGTGGATGGATGGGCTACCTCTTTTTAGTCCGCACAGGTGAGCAAAGGCAGATGGCATTATACTTATCTTTCCTCATCTGCGCAGGCTAAAGGAGCGAGCAGCAGAGATTAGCAGAAGTAGATGACTCCACCTCCAGTTCTACCCACTTGGCGCCAATGAGATAATTGCATTCCTCTTTATGGCTGAGGAATTTCATTATGTATATATAGCACGTTGTATTTACCCCCCAAGGGTTGACAGGCACCTGGGCTGGTAACATTGCCTTAGCTGTGAAGTGTAGGCATGCGCACGGGCACCCTTCATAAGTGTCTGGCACACTGCTGACTTTCCTCAGGATGCAGCTCGTAGTGGGGTAGCTGGGTCATGGTAGATGCACCTTTAGGTTTTGCAGGAACCTTCAGCTCGTCCTCCGTGATGGCTGTGTCCACTTCCATTCCATTCAACAGTGTGTGGGGTTTCCCAGACACAGCTCCAGTTCCAGAGAGAAGGCTGAGGAGACACAGGGCTTCCCCACTAGAACAAAGAGAACCGTCTCCACAGATGTCATTGTCTTCCTGCAGTACTTCAGGCCCCCACCTTGTGCTTCACGGGGCTGATTACAGAGCAGCCAGGAAGCAAAGAGCAGGCTCCCATTAGGGATGCAGTTCCTCCATCTTTCTCCAGTGCTCAGGGCAGTCTGACGCCGCGCTCTATGCTCTAGAACGTCCCCTCCTGGGCCTGGAGACCACCTCTCCATCATCTGGGCAATTCCAGTGATAGCAAAGGCTAGAGCTGGTACCTGGGCAGCTGGCCACAGCTGTGTGTCCTACCCATCATCTTTTGGGACATTCCAACAGGCCACAGTGTACTGCCCCTTCCCAGCCCACCCTCAGGGCGCTGGCTAGTCAGCAGTGCTGTACAGTGGAGGCAGCCAGCCCCACTCCATTGGGGTCCAGCCCAGCTCAGAGCCCACCCCTGCCTCACAAGAGCATCTACATTGAGAGCACACACCTGTATCAGGGGTTCTGGGGCCTGTGTCTGCTTCTAGACGGGGAGGGAAATAAATGCATGAGGTACAGACTCACGTGTTTTCCAAGTCCCTGGCTGCAGACCGCAGTCACCAGCACTTTCCCTTCTCTGTGTCTCCCCTGAGTCTCTCCCTGTGTCTGCCCTGTCTTGCAAAGCTTAAGGCCTGGCCCGCAGGGAGGCCTGGGAAGTTTGAGGAGGCAGAAGCCGGTTCTGTTCTATTGCAGCCTGGGCAAGCTCCCTCTCCATTGGGCTCCTCTCATCACATGCAAAGACTCTGTCTGTTACACTAACACCCCGGATGTGACCTGAAGTAATGACCACACCTGAGTGACAGAAACCAAAACCAGCAAACGTCAAGCCCCTCCCTCGAGCCCTAGCCCACAGAGGGGCCAGCTTCAGAGATGCTTTCCCTCCAGATCACTAGGGTGGTGATGGTAGGCGGTCACGGGGAACGACAAGCGTCTACAGAGGAAGAAATCCCTCCAGCTGATGTTAGAACCCCATCTCTGCACTTCACAGCTCTGTGGCCTCAGGCAGGTCACATGACCTCTGTGAACTGACAAATGGAAACCGTGTAACTGATGCCACAGTGACGGCCACAATGGCAGTCCAGTGGATCAACCAAAGAAGCAGCAGCTAAACAGGACAGCCCTCCACAGCGTCCCCCGCATGGGATGGAAGCTGCTTGGGGTCTGTGCCTGGAATTCAGTCTGGTAGTGGCCATTCTGCCCTTCTTCTTCTGTGAGTTCTGTGGAGTCATTCTCCATTGAAATCAGGAAAGCCAAAGCCGTCCTCCTGGAGGGGAAGCCACTTGCAGATCAGGCCACCCCCCCACCACAACCTCTAACAAGGAAAAAAAGGGAACAAGGAATTTGGGGCGGTGTGGGGCACCACCTGGTGTCCAAAGAGGGCATGGCAGCTTTGAGCAGACTGATTCTAAACTTTTGGAAAGGTTATAGAGTCCCCTCTGCCCTGGGGAGGGAGCACTACTGGCTGTGCAGATAATACATAGACAAGAAAACAAGAGTGTAACTGAGTCTGTCAGGGACCCCGTCAAGCAGGGCCAGCAGAAGCCCAAAGACGCCGGGTTCCATAGTCAGGTCTTCAGGAAAGTGTTTCGGATTTTAGGGAGTGAGCGTTTCAGGCAGATCAGCCAGTGCAGAGGCCGGAACAGCATCACCATCTCCTCAAGAATGCAGCACCATGACTGCTGACGGAGCATGCCCGTTCTGTCCTGAGTGACAAGTAGCCTAGGTCATGTGTGAGCACCATGCCGCTACTGCCTTGGATACTGAGGGAAACAGTGTGTGTGTGGATGTGGGTGTGGGTGGTGTGGGTGTGGTGTGTGCTGTGTATGTGTGTGGTGTGTTTATGGTGTGACTGCAGTGTGTGTGTGTGGTGTATTGTGGTGAGTGTGTGTGTGCCTGTGTAGGTATATGGTGTGCGTGTGTCTATGTGGTTTGTGTGGTGTGCGTTTATGTGGTGTATGTGTGTGTGTGTTTAGGTGGTTTGTGTGTGGTGTGTGACATGTTACTTCCTCGGGCATCCCTGTTAGGAGTTGCAGCACTGGCCAGTCATCAGTAAACCACAAACTAGACTGTCAGATAACCTGCGTGGAATCCAGCTCTGTGATATGCTGTGTGGTCTTAAGCACGTTGCTTCATCCCTCTGACATTATTATTATTATTGTTATTTTCTTTCTTCTCCTTCTGCTGCTGTTTCTGCTTTTTGCTTCTGCTTCCTCTTTTTTAGTATAAGAGGATCTGGAAGACTTATTAAGGTTGATATTTCAAGAGCTCAAGTCTCTTAGATATCTTCACACTACCTCTTCAGAGGTGACTCCCTTACCTTCTGTGCAAACAGGCAATGCCCATGTCAGCACCTGGAACACCCCCTGCACACAGCCATTTTCCTCCTTGTAGTCCGAACCCTCCAAGAGGTAGAAGGGGCACCCCAGCTTCTCAACTTGGAAAAGGAGCTATCCCCAATGCTCCCCTAATATGGTGGCTCCGGGGTCATGCTGGCAGGGTCTCTAACACACATTCCAGACCCCCAAGTGAGTGTTTTCCATCTTGGGTTTATCTGTATTTGTTTGAGAGGACCAACTGCCAGTCCTTCCGTGTCCTATGCTAGCCAGAGCGCGGGCAAGAGGAGAAAACAGTGTTTAGGGGGCAGAAGGTGAGGTGTGAGCGTTTTCCCAGAGTTTTACTGCTCTGCAAACATTCTTGACACACACGCACCATCACCTCACTTTGTCCATAGGAAGACTGAGGCTCACAGGCATGCGGCCGCCCATCTGACATCAAGGCTTAAAGGGCCAGAGCCAGGATGGCACAACCACCACATATACTCGGAGTGAATGAGCAGAAATGGAAACACAGTGAATCAGAACCTTTTACGTGCGTCCCAGCCACATCCCATGCACACGTTCTTAGTGAAAACGGGCGTTATTCTCTCGGGAGCCACCAGCCCAGCAGTGACACCCCAGAGCTGTCCCTTCCTCCCAGCTCTCAGCACCCAGCAAGGTTGCCCATCCAGAAGCAACCACCACAGTGCACACGACCCCTGACCCTCCCCCTAGATCTCTTTCTCTGCCCTGGTGCCTGCCCGATCCCTTTCAGCCTGGGGCTTCTTGAAATACTTCAAGCATTACTCCTTTTCACCCAAGAGTTTCACAATCACACTCTGACATCGCTATAGAACTCATTTATTGATAATTGTACATTTCTTTTCAAAGCAGATCTCTGCTATACATTCACTTTACCATGTATTAAAAAGGGAAATCAAGTTTGCATGCTAATGAGATGGGCGTGCGTCTTTGTTTTTACATGAAGAATTGAATCAGGGCTGGGTAGTCAATACTGCAGGACACTGCACTAGAGATATGACAGACACATTTTATTTTAGAATCGTGAGTGCAGAGGACATCCTTTAGCGTAAACAGTGGAGAAGTCTGTGTAGGGTCCTTTCGGAAAACTGTTGAGAATTCTCTCCTAAGCGTAACCGAGATTCACTGAATGCTTTTTGTTTTAGATACTCCGGCTGCAACTCGCACAGTCGAAAAACCAAAAAAAAAAAAAAAAAAAAAAAAAAGTTTTGAAATCAAGCACTCTAGCACTGCACAATCCAAAGATAATACCAAATTGATACTTAGATGCTGAGGAATGACAGTAGGAAAATATTAGGACTTTTTTCCTGTAATCAAACAATTATGTTTCTAGGAAGCAGAAACTGAATATGAAAAAAAAAACCCATTGCAATTCGCAGCAGGCAATAATCTTGGAGGCATGCAGCACGCGCAAAAGCAAGCGTGTGTTCGGAACACAGGCCTCTACATAGCTCCTGCTTCTCCCTCCAACACACACGGGTGAGGTCTGCTGGGAATAACCAGATCCATTACCTGTTGGATTTTGAATTTGTCTTTGGTCATTTTGTGCTCAGAAACTTACATATATGGGCGATTCCCTCACTCACCAATAGCACTCCCTATGGGGCCACAAGTCACAGTTTAAGAAACTCGGGTGCAGTCTAACTTCAGTCAGTAGACCATGGGGTGCCTGCCAAGCAAGAAAGCCCATGCCCACCTTTGCTCAGGATCCTTCTATTACTTTCTCTCTTGCTCAGAGTGAAAGGCACAGGCCCCATGCTCTCCTCAACACCCACACTCCCCTGACCTCCTCTCCACGGCTCACTGTCTTCACCTTGGCCTCCTTGACAGCCCAGAAATGAGAATCCATACCCCTACCACGGGGCCTCTTCAGATGCTGAAGCCATGGCCAGTGCAGTCTTCAAGGAGGAGGACTCCTCTCCCCGCACTCTTAATGCCCCTGACTTTCATATTATTTAACGTAATATCTCCTCTCCCATTGGCATACTTTCTTTCAGCCCCCTCCCTTGCCTTTTCCTGGATGAACACACTCTGCCAGGGCTATCAGGCCACCCAGTTTGTCCTCCTGACTGTCAGCCCCTGAATGGTGGGCTCAGAACAGGCATCCCATGAGTATTTGCCGAACACATCGATCCTCATATACCAGCCTGGGACTCTCGAAAAGAGTGACGTGTTCTTGCTCATCTTGGTTGAATTCAAAGTAGAGAGAAGGATCCAGGAGGTGAAGAGGGTTCCAGGGGGAAAAGTTCTTCTCTGAGAGATGCAGGCTGGGCTCAGAGGTCTCCCAGATTCCAGTGTGCACATCATAGAGCAGACAACCACTAACAGGCCTCAAAGACCAAGGCCACCTGTTCTATGAGAGGCAGCCAGGTGACTTCAGGTCAGGAGAGTGGGGAAGAGGGTCTAGGCATCCCTGGTCTACTGGTGGCTTTGTGCAATCCTGGTGCCGATGCTCTATTGTGCCTTAGCCCACATGCCCAGCGTCCTGGAGTCTTCCCTCCACAGCTGCCAGCTGGAGTGGTCCAAATGCACACAGGATGAGCGGCGCCTCCAGAAGTACCTGGTAGCGCTCCCAAACTCACACCTTTGATGTTAGAGGCCCAGATCCATCAGGCAGTTTGGCTTGACAGCAATGGGAAAAAGGCTATTTTGCTATTCTGAGTGGCAGATTCTGAAACCCTTTTTAGCAACCATTGCTCTGGGTGTAGAAGCTGAGGTTAAAGGTGACAATGAAGTGCGCTGGGCACCTCTCCTATGCCTTCTTTCTCCTCCCGTTGGTCAACCCCTCCAGTATCCGTCCCGGTCCTGGCACCCAAAGTAGTAGTTCCTGGAGACAGACAGTACATAAACCGCCCTCTTCCTTCAACCCCTGACAGCTCACACAACTGTTCATCATGGTAGGATGACAGGGCCTGTAGGTGTCATGTCCCCTAAGGAAGCATCTAGGGAGACTGCAAGAAACCTGTCCCTTGGCTTCCAATGCCCTGCTCTGCTAGACATGCGCCAAGTCCAGTAATGACCAGCAGAGGGCAGCAGCAGCCTGGAGAAGGCGCTGAGGCTCGGGCATAGAGGATCACCATCTGTACCAAGCCGGGTTTCTCTGCGGTCCAACACCTATGCTGCAACTGCCGTCCTTCTGTTTCTTCTAAGGATTCCACCTGAGTTCTCTTCAGCTGAGGTCTGTGTCCATGGTTGATGCTGCTACTGACATCATAAGAAACCCAGAGCCTTCTGCTCAGACGATCTTTAATTCCTTCCAAACTGACAGCCAACTGTGTTTCTCCAGCAATGACTGGTGACAGCTGTCTAGGGTCCACTTGGGTAACCTCATCCACACTACACCAAAAACAAAAGTGTAAGAGTTGGCCCTATTAGGAGTTCTGTCTTGTAAATGAGAGTCAGTTTTGAAATAGAATTGGCACTTCATAAATCACTGCTACATATAAAACATCCATCTGTTGGAGTCTTCTTAAATGTTTGGCTGTTATTAGTGAGGGAGAGCTGTTCCCATGGCACCCATATGGAGACCAGAGCACAAATTTTGACAGCTTTTTCTCTCCTTCCACAGTGAGTTCTGGGGCTTAAACTCAGGTGCTCAGGCACACATCACAAGTGCTTTTACACACAGAACCATCTCCCAGGCCCCAAAAGAAAAAAAATAATTAAAAAAACACACACACTCCCAGACTGTTAGCAGTTGAAGGCAGAACTTGGGAGCCAGACTTCTTCCTGCGTGCGGATCCTATCTCCTCCTCTATCTAAGCTGCTGTCTTCATCTGTGTTCTGTTTCTATGAAGAGACACCATGACTAAGGCAACTCTTATAAAGGAAAACAGCTATTTGGGGCTGGCTTACAGGTTTAGTTCATTATCATCATGGTCGGGAACATGGCAGCATGCAGGCAGATATGGTGCTGGAGAAGTAGCTGAGAGTTCTACATCTAGATCCATAAGCAGCTGGAAAAGAAACAGACTGTCTTGGATTTTTGAAACCTGAAAGCCCAGCCCCAGTGACATACTTCCTCTATCAAGGCCACACCTCTTCATCATCTCAGGAGTGCTACTTCCCAATGACTAAGCATTCAAATCTGTCTGAGCCTATGGGGGCCATTCCTACTCAAACCCCCTCAGTTGCCTTGGGCAGTGATGGAACCTCTCTAGGCATCTGGGCAGATGGACAGGGTTTGTGCTCTGAGCAGTGTTAATCACTGGGCCACCTGAGGCTTCTGAGGTTGCCCATCCCATGGTTCTATCTCACCTGCGGAGCCTTCCACCCCTCCTCTCTCAGGCCTCCAGTCACACTAAACCAAGAAGTCAGGCGTGTCTTAGCAGAGGGCTCCTATTTGTGGGTCAGATCCCTTTCTGTGCCTCAGTGACTCGGGGAAACGATGTTTAGCGGTGCATAGTCAAACCTCCTCTCCCGTCTATAGACAAAGTTGTTTTGGGGAGTATAGAAGTTTATTCCTCTCACACATTAAAAGGGTTAGGAGGTGGTCGGTACTGATCTGGTGCAGCAACTTCTTGAGATCTTGGGTTCTTCCGTCATCTGCTGGCATCAACCATGGCTGTCTTTCATAGTCCAAGATGGTTGCTAGGCAGCCATTTCCCCAGTCAGGAGCTAGAGTAAAGCTAGCAGCAGTCCATTCCAGAGAATTCCAGGAAATGGGATCAACATGACTCGTTATAGAACTGGGGAACAGTGCGGTGTCAAAAGAGACTCATGTAGTTGGTATGAGAACCACGTTCATCACATGAGACACAGACCATGGTCCAATAGCCAGGGTGTGGTGGGCAGAGACTCATGATGCTTATTAGCGTATCAACAGTGTAAGGAGGCATCCAGGGAAGAGCACTGCCTAAGCCAGCATGGGATAAGAGAGACATTGACAAGTTGTGGGACCGTGATTAAATCTAAGCGACTCTGTGTACCAGAGCCGCCATCTTGAATTGAGAACATTTGTCTTACAGTTTTGACTTTGTGTCCCTGCATGAGGGATGGTGTTCCCAAATTCCAGGCAGCCATGTTGATTTAAAGTAAGTCCCATAGAGCAGGCTGTGGACAGAGAACTTTTTCTACCAGCTCTCAGAGGTTGAGAGAATAATAACAGAAGAGTCATTATTCCATATACACAGAAGGAATGGACTTAACATGAGGGGCACAGTTTGCTAAAATCTCCCAGTGTGCACCAGGCATGTCTGTATACTGGGAGAGGTTTGTTATGGAGAATCCCCAGCTCTGTCTTTTGTAGCATCCCAACACACTCTCTCAGCTGGAGAACTGTGAAGCTCATCCTGGGGACCTCAGACAAGAGGAAACAAGGGAAAATGTAAGCCTGGCATAGAATGGACTGAGACTGTTTCTGAGCAAGTGGGACAAGGATTGTCTTTCAAAGGAAGGCTAAATGCCACCCAGTGATGCTCATTCCTTTTGGCTGGTACTTATGCAGAGGATTTTTAAAACTCAGCAATGGCTTGTTACTAAAAAGTGAATATACCTTGATATTGATAGTACCCCTCCCCCAAAAAACCAATCAAACCAGATGCATTCCTACCTCTTAGCTCTCCAGAAACACAGTCTTGCTATGGTATTTGGTTCCTTCTACCCATTGACCCCGGGGAGAGCCCCTTCTCCAACCCTGCCCTGGTGTCTCATGATATCTCTCAGGCTGTTGACTTGGTCAAGGTCAGGACTTAGAGAAACATGAGACAGCCCCTGCGTGGCCCCTGCCCTGAGAGTTCTATCAGATCCAAATTAACTTAGATTCAAGGGGTTGCACCAACTCAACTCCAGAGGCTGGGCTGGTCCCAGGGGAATGTGGCTGTCACCCTTCTGTGTTCTCTCTTGCAGGTAAGTCAGGTTCGAGCAGTCGAGAGGGCTGTGCGATGCCACATTTTGCGGTGTGGGAGCCCAAGTCACCACAGTAAGACACCATGGCTTCATAGTATCTCAAATTTGCTGGGGCGAGTGTCAGTGTGGCCTTCTGTCCCAGGGGAGATTTCGCTGGATCTGGAAGGTGATGCTGAGCCTAGGGGGTCCCACTGAGGGTCCCTGGCCTTGACTTGGGGAGACAGAGGGATGGCTGGTGGCCTCTAGTACTCGGCCCCGATGTCTGTGCATGTGGCTTGCCCTGGGCTGATGCTCCACTGGGGGTACGGCATCTACTCACAATCCACCACATTGACTCTGAGGAGCTTCTTCGGGCAGCTGCAGGTGGCTGAGGCCTCCTGGCATGGGACAGAGGGGACAGGACATTGTCTGAGGCCTCATCAGCCCTGCTCCGGAAGGCCCTCATCCTCAATGGCATGCAGCCTCCGCCGTTTCCAAGCTCATGGCATCCCACCAGCCATGTCACTCCCTCCGGGTTCTGTCTCCCTCTCCACCACCTCTCTCACCCATCACCTCACGCCAAGGTTCCGACCAGTCGGGACAAGCTTTAGGCTCCGGTTACCAGTGTGGAAGGGGGAGAGAGGGTTGAAGTATGGCGTATTTTGTAGGGCCGAGTTTCCGTGTGACATTTGATCGCTGACACAGAAATGTCAGAGGCATAAGGTGAGCCTTCTAGACACAAGGAATATCCAGGTGTGTGTGTGTGTGTGTGTGACACTCAGGCTTCCTCCAACTTTCCAGAAGTGGCTTTAACTCATCTTTCAACCTATGTTCTCTGTGAACAACAGGTTCGTGACCCTGGTGTGAACCAGAGGCAGACCGGAGATGCATTTTGCATAAGAGGGAAGGGAAACTTCCTTAAAGCACTGTGCAGATTCTTTTCCTCATATTTTAAGGGAAGAGGACACGTCCATCACTGTTCCCAAGGGCTCTTTAAAGTGTACAACTTGGGGTGTTGCCCTTAAACGTTAAACAGTTCTTTGGGAGCCTCTCGGCAGTGATTATAGATTAACAGGATCCAGCACTGGGGGAAGGGGGAGGAAGAGCTCAGGCCTCAGGTGTGAACAGGGTCTCCAAGTATTAGGGGTTGGCTATGTAGATCTGAGCCAAGCCCAGCCCTTCTGCGCAGCTCCCTTAGGAATAAGCAGCAGTGGTCTTTCCTGCTGCCACTGCAATTGTTACGTTAGACCCAAGGCTTCTATCATTGACTCTAGAGACATGAAGCCATGGGCCAGCATTCCTCAGGTGTGGGCATTAGACCATCAAACATTAGACCCTTGGGTCCTCCTGGGACATTCAGAGCTCTGAGAGCATGTTAGGGAGGACCCTCTCTATTACCACGTCACAAACAAGCCTCCAACCTGGCTTTGAATGGAGATCGAAGAGGACAAAGAGCATCCTGTCAAAGGGGTCCAAGAAAGCAGTGGTGGCTAACGGAAATTTCAGACCAATTAGGGGAAGTTATCAGAGATCAAAGGCAGCGCGCCACGATGATGGTGGCTCGGCGGCAGACAAAGACGACAAAGACAGATGCTCACCGAGGAAGCGTGCCTAACAACAGAGCACCAAAATGCGTGAGGTGGAAGTGGATAACATGAGAAGCAGCAAACCCACTATTCCAGTCGGAAACTTTAACACCTGTCTCCCACAAATGGCCAGATCCCTTAAGAGAAACCAGAGAAGGGTGCAGTTGAATTGAAGGATGCTGTCACCCCGCTGGGTGCAATGGACTGCCGGGGACCACTCGCCTCACGCAAACAGACTTCACGCTCTTCCCACTCACATGAAACAGGCACGAGGTCACATTCTGGGCCTTAAGACACATCTTGTCACACATTTAAAAGAATATAAATCATATCACGTCTGTTCCCAAACCAGCCTAGAATTAAACTAAAAATCAATAGCAGAGAAATCCTGGAAGATCCCTAAATGCTCAGAGATTAAACAACACTTCGCCGAATAACACACAGGTCCAAAAGCAAAGTCTCAAGAGAAATCTATGGCTGTTTTGAACTAAAGTGAGATGAAAACACAAGTTATAAAATGCTCATGGCACAGCAAAGGCGATGATTTGAAGAGAATTTGTAACATTGAGTGTGGCTTAGGAAAAGTAATTAAATATCAGTAATCTAAAAAAGCAGAAAGAGATAATAAAAATTAGATCATACATCAGGTAGATTGGAAACAAGAAGTCAACATGAGAAAATTAATAATATCCAAAGCTGATTCTTTGAAGAGGTTAGTAAAATCAGTAAGCCGACAGCCCGGGAAGCAGGGAAGAAGAGAGGAAAGACACTGGTTGATAACGTCAGAAGTGATTCCCTACAGATCGCATCATATACTAAAGATGAAAGCATTGTAAATAGCTCCATGCCCACAGATTGTATAAGCTATCTGAAATGGACTGCTTCTTTAAAAGATACAAGTCAAAACTCGTGTACAAAGATAAGCGCAATATGAATTAACATTTAACTGTCAAGAAATTAAATCAAAAAGCAACCTTGCAAAACAGAAAACAGCCAGCCTAGATGGGTTGTCTGACTAATTCCACTGCTTAAGGGAGAACTTAAGCTCCTCTATTCTTTTCAGAATATGAAATAAAGGAAAAACCATTGCTTGTTATCACCGTCACTTTAACATCAAAACCAGACAGGGACATTAGCAGAAAACTACAGTCCAGTATCTTTCAGGCAGGTATATAACAAAACATTAATGAAATAAATCTAAAAAAGTGTAAGAAATATAA
Organism: Microtus oregoni; assembly: GCF_018167655.1. Classification (NCBI taxonomy): domain Eukaryota; kingdom Metazoa; phylum Chordata; class Mammalia; order Rodentia; family Cricetidae; genus Microtus; species Microtus oregoni. The sequence continues at coordinate 14,524,828 of NW_024543086.1, forward strand.
ACTTCAATAAAATGAGACTTACTCCTGATGTGTAAAAATGATTCAACTATCAAAAAGCATTAATACAATCTATCACATCTACATAATAAAAGTATATCAATAGATGTGAAAAAAGTATTTGGCAAAAATTCAGCGTCTATTCATGATAAACCCCAACAGGCTAGGGATAGAAGGAAGATAAAGAAAATCTATTTAAAACTTATAACATGATTAATATCATATTCATATTGAGAAGCTAGACGCTCTTCTGCCAAGGTTGAGAGTGACCTAAAAATGTCCCCCCTCACCACTCCTTTCCCACGCTATGTTGGAAACCTGGCCAATGCAATGGGGGAGGAGATAAGAAAAGGGAGGGTGCAAAGGAGAAGTCGTAACCATCACTACTCACAGAGGACGTGGTTATCTTGAAACAAAATCTGAAGGAAGAAACAAAAATGATGATAGCAAAGTTGCAAGTCAACAGATGAAGACCTCAAAGACAATTTGCTTGTCTGTGCACCAAGAATGAACATGTGGGACCCCTTACCACTTAAAGCAGCACCCCGAAAAATGGAAGTGTAAATCTGACACAGTCTACATGAGGAAAGCCCTCAAATGCTGAATTAATGAGGAGACATGCTGTGTTTATTAGTGAGAAGATGTTAATTCTTCACAGCTGAGTGGGTAGGCTCTGTCCAAGCCCAGCAAGCTATTCTGTGAACATCAACAGACTTCTGAAGGTTTTTGTGTAAAAATAAAAGACTCAGAGCTCTCAAATCAGTATTAAAGAGCAACAGAATTGGAGAGTGGCCCTAAGAGGGGCCAGGATGTACTACAAAGCTTCAATAATGAAGACACTAACGTACTGGTGAGAGATAAAAATGAGAACTAGCTCAATGGACAGAAGAGAACACCAAGAAAAAAAAGTACATAAATGTCTATGGAGCAAGGGCAATGGGTGGAAAAGAGTCAGTCATTTCTGCAAATAATACTGGAGCCATTGAACTTCTGCATGCAGAAAAAAAAAATGAATCTAGACACAGATTTCACTCACTCCACAACAATTAACTCCAAATGGATCACAGACTTAGAGACCTAAAGGTGAAGTTCAGAACGAAAATCACCCAGAAGGAAACAACAGAGGAAATGTTAGTGACCTTGAGCAGAGCAGTGTCTTTCTAGCTACAAAACCAGAGCAAAATCTAAGAAAGGGTTTGTAAGTGGGACGCTATTAACATTGAAGAGCTTCTGAGAAGACCCAAGAAGACCAAGTGTAGATTGGGAGAAAGACATTTGCAGAAAACACATCTAATTAAAAGCCATTTCCAACATACAAAGAACTCTTCAAACTCAACAACAGTAAGAGTCACTTAATTCAAATGCAAAAGAAAGATCTAGACAGCTTGCCAGAGGAGATATACAGATTAGAGCAAGCATGAGACAAGAGTTTTAATCTCGTACATCACTAAGGGATTCACCGAGGCAACTGAGATCCCAACACAGTTCTTAGGATGCCCGAAGCTCTGACAGTGTCTCTGACGAGAATGTGAGGAGACAGGGAGTCAATCACTGACAGAGATGCAGACCTGCAGAGCTACTTTGGAAGGCAGTTTCCAGTTTCCTACAAGGTTTAACACCCGCTTCCCACACATCCCAGCAAACCAGCTCCTTCATGTTTACCCCAGTGAACTTCAAACATGTAACACCGCCTCGACCATGAATAAAGCCTGCACATGTAGCTACTTAGAGCAGCTTTATATATAACTGAAACCAGCTAGGCGGTGGTGGTACATGCCTTTAATCCCAGCACTCTGGAGGCAGAGGCAAGAGAATCTCTGTGAGTTCAAGGCCAGCCTGGTCTACAAGAGCTAGTTCCAGGACAGGCTTCAAAGCTACAGAGAAACTCTATCTTGAAAAACAAAACAAAAAATATATAACTGAAACCCTTTGAAAGTCCCCAAACGTCCTTCTGTGAGTGGATGGATGGACTATGGGCGACCCCGACACAGGAACATTCAGCGCAAAAGGATATGAGCTGCTGAGCCTGAAAAGATGTAGAAGACCCTTAACTGCACGTTGTAAAGGGAGCCAGTCAGAAGAGACACACCCTCTTTGATCCAACTACAACTACACAGCAGCCTGAAAAAGACAAGACAGAGACAATAGAAAGACTAGATCATCAGAGTATTGGGAAGGAGGGGAGAATAGGCAGAGTGTGAGAGATGCAGAGGCAAGAAAACTCTGCTGTGTCATCACAGTGGTGGTCCAGAGAGTGTGACGCACTGAGAAAGAGCTGCTGCAAACCACGACTTTTGTGGGGGTGCTCATAGGCTCAATTATAGCAGAAGCTCCTCTCTGATACAGAGTGCAATGTGGGGGAGTGTGTGCAGGGACTAGGGAACAGGGCACTTCATGCTCAGTTTTACTACAAACCTAAAAATACTCTAAAAATATTATAGTGAGTCACAATTTTACAGTCATTCTCCTGACAAGAACTAAGAAATTTAATGAAGAGTCATCAAGAATATAGAATAAGAACATAAACATGCATGCATACATACATACATACATACACACACATACATATATGTAATGGAAAATACATTGGTAAAATATTTTGCAAAATATTTTAACGATGCCTAGAAAAGTTGAACATGACCCAAGGTGAGCCAACAATATCACTGTCAAATACTTACTGTAGGTAAATTCCTGAGAATATACATTAAGAAGCAGTAGCTGAGGAAGTGATTTAGTGGTAGAGCACTTGCCTGGTGTGTGGGTGACCCCGGGTTCAAAGTGGGCAAAGAGCAACAGAGGGGAAGAGGGATGGAGAGGGGAAGGAAGCCTCAGTACCAGAGCATCCATACTATGACACTGATTGTGTTTGTGAATGCCCTGCCTTGCTGAGCATACACCCCTCATCCCAGTAGGATCCTGTCATAACTGGCAGGTACAACTGCTTTCAGGAAGCAGGGAAGTTAGAGAGATCCAGGAGGAAGGTGAGGATGTTGATGGCAATGGTGATGATGATGATGATGATAATGATGGTGATGGTTATGATGAAGATGATGGTGGTGATAATGATAGTGATGATTATGATGGTATTGTTGTTGTTGTTGATGATGGTGGTGGTGGTGATGATGATAATGATGATTATGATGGTATTGTTGCTGGTGGTGGTGGTGGTGATAATGATGGCGATGATTATGATGATGATGCTGGTGGTGATGATGATAATGATGATTATGATGGTACTGTTGCTGCTGGTGGTGGTGGTGATGGTGATGATGATGGTGATGGTGGTGATCATGATAGTGATGATTATGAAGGTATTGTTGCTGGTGGTGGTGATAATAATGATGGCGATGATTATGATGATGATGCTGGTGGTGATGATGATAGTGATGATTATGATGGTACTGTTGCTGGTGATGTTGCTGGTGATAGTGGTGGTGGTGATAAGGATGGTGATTATTATGATGAAGATGCTGGTGCTGCTGATGGTGGTGGTGGTCATGGTGGCCTTGATGACGGTATTGGCGGGAGGACATGAGAGTGAGGGGAAGAGCCAGAAGAGGCTCAGAGGCTGAGAATTTGGAGCACACTTTGTGCTCATGGCTCCATGGTAGCTGGAAAATAGACTAAAATAAAATGATAGAAAATGGGATTTTAAGAACCCCTAAAGGTTATAAATTGAAGAACCTTTTCTGTAAAGATTCAAAGTCCTAGGGCTAGAGAGTGGCTTTGAGATTAACAGCCCTTACTGCTCTGTTGGGGACTGGAATCCACCTACCAGTGCCACATCAGGCAGCTCATAAATGCTATAACTTCAACTCGAAGGCACTCAATGCACTCTCTGGCCTCCATGGACACCTGCACACATGCGTGCATTGGTGCAAATACTCCTAGAGTTATATGGCACATAAATAATAAAGAAAACAGATTTTAAAAGCAATCAAAAAAATCAAACTCCTGTTAAAAAAGAAATATATGAGATCTAATTGAATTGTTGTAAACCTGTACTTGCTAAAGTATACAATGTTACTTGTTTTGTCATAAGACCAAATTCATGACAAGAAAACAATTATTACCCCCAAAGTTTCTTCCCACCGATTTCTACTACCTCCATCCCTCCCACCACAAGTAAATGCTGCTGTTTCTGTTGTCACTGTAGACCTGGCAATCTCTAGAGTTTTGTATGTCTCCGTTGCTCCAATCCTCCCAGCCAGCTAACTTACTGACATGTTCTGGGATCAGTCTTACATGTGGCTGTTTCCCGCAGTGCACCATTGTGTGGACACACCATAGTTCCTCTGCCCATTCACCCCATCATGGACATTCAGGCTCTACCATTTTGGACCACTACAGACAGAGCTACTGTGACATTTGTGCATGGGGCTTCCGTGGACAAGTACCTTTTCACTCCTCTCGGATAAATGCTTTGGAGTGCAGTGTGTGGATCGTACACTCAGAGAAGGCTAACTTTAGAAACAAATGTCAACAACATGTTTTCTTAAATACTTGCCCCCTTTTGTAGTCCCCCAAGACAACTTAAAAATCAGATTTCATCCAAACTTTAAACTTTTGCTCCCAAAACATCATTAATAAAAAGAAAAGTCACAGCGACTCAGGAGATGGCTCAGTCAATAAAGTGCTGGTCACACAAGCATGAGGTCCTGGGTTGGGATCCCCAATACCTATGTAAAAAGCCAGGCACAACTGCATGCAGTCGCATTCCCATGGCTGGGGAGGCAGAAACTGGAAAATCCCTGCAGCTTGCTGACTGAATCCAGCTAAATTCATGAGCTCCAGGTTCAGCGAAAAACCCTGCTCAGAAAAGTGTGAAGTGACTGAGGAACACACCTGACATCCATCACTGACCTGCACATGTGTGCGTTTGTTCATGTGTGTGCATGCGCGCACGTACACAGAGAGAAAGAGCAGCAGCAGCCGCTGCAAAAAGTATGTATCTGCTTCTTTTCAATGTGGAGCTGAAATATACAAAGAAAAAAGCAATCATATTTCTCACTAAGGTGAACATGACTGGCCCAAGAAGCTTGGTTGGATGCTTTTGAATAGAAACTTACATCACTGGTATTTAGGACATGTAGAGAAGGGAGGAGGGAGAGTTGGACTCCATCTAATGCATCTGAAGGACACATTAGAAGAAGGGCTTAAGTTGGTCTGTGTGTGTGAGAGACAGAGACAGAGAGACAGAGAGAGAATAGAGAAAAAACATAAGACTCAGATACTGTTAGAGACTGTGGGCTACAGTTTCTTCTAGGACTTACAGGACAGGACCATCTAACAGGACTGAGGAGACAAAAGTGACTCACTTGCAGAGGCAGTAAGTGCCTGTCACAGAGAGGGGTACAAATCTAAACCAAAGTATGACCTGGGTCACAATAAATCCTAATCTTATCCCAAGTTGCTCAAAGATCCAGTTCCTCAGGGGTAGGGATATGGGTTCTAGAACATTATGAAAACATCCCCAGAGGTTTGTCTTTCTCCAGCTCCATACAGAGTTGGGTCCAGGTGAACCGAGCAGGATGCCAAGTGCTCAGATCAGTCTCCAATCCAACGCTCTCCCCTTAACAAGACTTCCTTCCTCTCCCCACCTCGCCTCCTAAGCAAATGGCATCCGTGGATGCTACAGGAGTCTCAGAGCCCTCGCCATCTATAATCTTCTACCTCCCCCCACTGACTTTTTTCGTTTTATGTCTCCTTCCTGGACATTACTTATTCTTCACTTTTAAATATTTGCTTCTGTAAAAAAACAAATGAATGCCGGGGACAGATTTATAAAGAACGTTCCTGGAGAGGCGGCGGATTAATTATTCAGCATCCTCTCCCTTTGTAGCTATTTATTGTCTCATATGCATTTATATGGCACCTATCACTGCGATCTCCCTCCATGCCAGAGACATAATTCCCAGGGACTGACTACTTGTCTTGAGATGAGTATGTACTTTTTTTTTATTCCTGGCCGTAGCAGCACGTGCCATTGTTGGGTAAGTGTGTTCATGTTTTTAAATGTGAAAAATAATCAAATATAACTCGAAAGAGATTGTACAGTAATTCAAGGGGATATTAAACCACCAGGAAGTTAGTCGACAAATAAATAGGCCTTTGTGGCTGTCAGGGTGAGCGATGGGAGCAGGCTGGCAGCAGGGGAGGAGGGGCAAAAGCAAGGCTCAAAGAACAGGGTGAAGCCTCTGCCTTTCACTGCTGAGCTGGTTGTGCTGGCAGAAGGGGGATTCCGGAGGACTAAGCATAGAAGACCTGACACCACTAGATTCTACATGAGGTAGCCAGACATGGGGAAGAGCAACCTAAGATGAAAAGCGGTGGGCTGGGCAGGAGGTTAAAGGTCCTGTGGGTCCTGTGTGCTGACCTTTAATGTCAGACTCAAGGGTGCCCTGCTGGGACACTAGCATCACTCACACCTCTATGACCTGCCTGGCATGCGTCACTTCCCTTATGTACCTCAGCTCTGCTCACTCCACTAAAATACCCTGTGGAAAAACCAATCTGATTGGCCCATTTTACAGATGCGAGAACAGGATTATACAACTTCCGGGTGCCCTCCCTGACACCATTCTGAAAGACTCCACCTCACCTCTGCGCAGTCCCTGCCTTCCTAAAGCTTCCAGACATGGGTGTGGATTCTGGAGAGCCAATCTGCCAGAATTTTAGACCTTATTAGGCTTTTGGGGACTGGAGCGCACACAGCTGAGGCAGTGAAGGAATGAAGAGTGAGGCTTGCCTCCTCCCACCCCCAGGGACCGCACATGGGAGTGTAGAGGTGGAGCTCCAGAAAGGCAGAATTAGGAAGGGCATGGGAGAACTGCCGTGAGAGATGGAGAGGAAAGATCTGGGCCCACGATTTTCCCCACACTACACAAGAGGGATGGGAACTGGACTAGGAATTTGGCATCTTGTCATGGGCCACCATTATCCCATGGCATCACCTGAGCTCCATTATCCCATGGTGGCTCCAGGTATCACCTGAGCACCATATCCCATGGTGGCTTCAGGTATGACCTGAGCACCATACCCCATGGTGGCTTCAGGTATGACCTGAGCACCATTATCCGATGGTAGCTCCAGGTATCACCTGAGCACCATATCCCATGGTTGCTTCAGGCATCACCTGAGCACCATACCCCATTCTGAACATTGCTGAGCATCAACCATGTGCCAGGTACTGTGCTTCAAATCTATGGTAACATCCCAGAGGGCAAAAGATAGCTAAGGCTCAGCTGGACCTGAGATCACAGGCTCGTGAAGAGGTAATACGTTCATAAATTGCACAGCGCACTATTCTAGTCATAATAAAATCATGCTGTACACTGATGATGAGTATCTATTAGAAAAGGGGAGGGCTAGCTGGATCTGGGTCATTACAGTAGGAAATTTATATGTATATAAGCCGTTACTCATGAATATTAATGCATTTAATGAGGGTAAAACATATTACTTAAAACAAAGCACTCGCTCCAGCTGCTGCTGGGTTCCTTCATTACTCTTTCCTCTGCAGATACTGTCCACAATTTACCTGTATGTCCAGGGTCTGCACATAGTGCAAGTCCATCTGTGGCCAAACTAGCTTAGCCCTTAGTTGGCGGAGACTGCAACGGTAACTAAATTGCATGGTGATCTATGAGTCTGTGATTTCACACTGAGGCCCATGGCTTGCATTAAGAATACCTGGTTAATGGTGTAAAAAGAACTTTCCCTTGTGCGTTTTCAGAGTACAGTAAGAAAGTGTCCCTTTGATACATGGTCATAACTTTCTGCTTTTGGAATTCCAGTCACCACGTGCTCATAAAGTCCTGTCTCCTGAGCGTGTCCAAAGAAAGCTCAGAACAATTCAAGCATGAGCAGCTGAGATCAACTTTATTTTGGTGATATTCACAAAAACAAGAATCCTTAAGTTAGCTGAGTAAAAGATTATTGAATAATGAGCTTGGTAACTGCAGTCAACACAAAAGTTGAGTGTAGTGGACATTACCCTCATTATCTTTTAAATCACCCTTAAAATATGATATATGTAAATTAACCAACTCAAAACGCACCCATCAAACCATTTCTTTTTCTCCAACACTGGCAAAAAAAAATTCTTTAAAAAATTGCACATAAGCTGATGTTGGGGGTTTTGGGGGATTATATCATAGAGAAACGGCGTACATTCAGTACACAGACATGTTGATATGCAGGTCACACTCAGCCCAGTGAGAAGTTGTAGACGAGAGGCCAGAGAAGCCTAGCAAGGCAGGTGGCAACTCCCTTGGGAGCCTGGCTTCAGATACCGGAGTCAGTCTGTCCCCGGCTCCCACTGTACTCTGGTTAAAGTCACACATGCTCAACCAACACCAAAGTGGTCCGGGGCCATGTAACAGCAGTTCTTACATCCATGGGCAGAAGAGCAGCTTCTACAGGAAAAGACAGGCTATTGGGAACACTGGAAGCTCTGTAGATGATTTCCTCCCCCAGGTACAGGTGCCCAGCCCGGTCTCAGTGTGTCTGAGTAGAAGGGAGACTTAGCTTTCCCTTTGAGAAGAGCTGGCATGATGCATGCTTGGGACTGTGACCTTATTTCCACTCTAGTATTGATTACACTGTGCTCGGAACCGACAGTCTGCTTGGGGAAACTTTGTTCTCCCAACTGTAACAAAGTTTAATTACTGCGTTCCTGCTGTGGGGAAAGATCTTATTCTGGAAACATCCCTCACAGACCCATCAGTCATCTTGCTCATTGACCGATGGTTTTGCCACAGGGCAGGAGATTTTTTTTTAAACATTTGTCCTCAGAAGAAAGCTTGTAGATTGTTGCCACGACAGCTTTGGAAAGGATGTGGAGGCCCAAAGAGTGGGGGTAAGGTCTGGTGTGAGAGACAGGAAGAAGAGGGCAGAGTGGGTCTGGGCCTAATGGTCCTCATCCGACAAGGCTGAGACCTCAGTCATCTTGCCTTCCTGAAGCCACGGGAGCAGGATCACCCTGAATGGCTTGGCCAGTTCAGGTCTTGCAGTCACCAGGAACCTAGTCATGGGCCACGACTGTAGTGAATGTGTGCATACAAGAAGAGCATCTTGTCTGTTTCCCCAGAAGGAATCTCCATGCATGAACTAAGTATGTGAGAAATGAACTGGAGGCTGCGTAGAAAAGCACATGACTGTAATCTTAGTCCTTTGGCTATCGTGTGTTCCAAACCACCCTGGGATATGTAAGAAGAGCCATCTCCAATTTCTCCGCAACTTACCTCCAAGAAAGGGTAGAACTGACTACATTTCGGGTAGTTATGATATCCTGTGCTGTTCCTAGAGCCTAGATTTTCCACGTTCCCTTTCAGCTGGTGTCTGCTCAGGGACTACCCATGGGAGACAGTCTCAATTCCTTGTCACTGTCAGCTCAAATGCCTCTGAAGAATTTCTATTGTAGAAGAGAGGTCAGAACTGTGGGCAGAGCACAGTTGAGTGATGCCTCTGGTCCATGACATTATTGGTGTCGTACAGGGAGAAAGAGTTGAGCCTCACCTACGCTACACTGTGCAAGACGGTCACATGTCTGATACCTTGCCAGGGACAGCCAAGAAGGTGTATTGCCCAGTCTCCAAGGAATTGCTCCAGTTTAAGAGTCTGGGTTTTTATGTAGCAATTCTAGACTCCAAGAGACCAGCACAGAAGTCACTAATCCCCTTTAAATGACCAAACCCATAACCAGTGTGTTTTCTCAATGTTATAACCAAATACATGGCAAGAAGCAAGTTGAGGGTGGAAGAGTTGTTTTGACCCATTGTTAAGTAGGACATAGTCACTGTGATTGGGAAGGACAGGTAGTGCAAACAGGAAGTGACTGGTCACTTGTGTGCCCAATCAGGCAACAGAGAGAGATGAATGCCGGGGCCCTGTTCACGTTCTTCTTGGTCCTTTCCCAGTCCAGGATCCTAGCCTATGGGATGGTGCTGCCCACGGTCAGGGAAGGACTCCCCCGCTTAATTAAAAGGGTCTGGATACACCCCCCCCCAAACATACACTCAACAGTGTGTCTCCTAAATCCACTTAGTGGTGGATGAAGATGTCACAGGCGGCCACACACTATGTCACTGTAACCTATGGTCCAAGGCAGCCAGCCACAGCAGCCCAGATTTCAGAGGGGCAGAGACTTCACCTTGGAGTCTATAGCACCATGGGGTCTTGATCATGAGCTGTAGGCTGGGAAGTAGGACAAAGAAGAGCTCCTTTCCTCTTGTGTCTGCCTGGAGTGGCAGGTAAGGACCGTACAGGTGTCCCTTAGCTCCAGCGCTCTCTAGATTAGACACCAACACAGCTTCCTTGGGGCCACCCTTATATCCAATTTGGTAAAAAAAAGTCATCGGGTGATGCCGAGGTTCTAAGAAGTTCCCATAGGAGCAAGTCATTTCCATCCAATGCTGAGTTACCCACCCCACCCCATTCACCCACACCCACCTCCTACCTAGCACACCGTTGGGAGACGTACTATTCTCTGAGCACAGCCACTCACAAGTGACCACTCTGTTCTCTGCCTACTGCCCCACCCGGAAAGTGTAAGGTCTAAGGCTGCCTAAACCCCCAGCCCCTCGGCACCCTGTGTTTCTATTTTCCATTGGAGGTCTTCCCAACTCTCTTGGTCCACTGAGAAACCCAAGAGCTTCCCCTTGTCTCTTGTATTCCTATCTCATTCCCTCTTCTCATTGATGCCCATTTCTCAGGAAAGGTGATGGGTAACCGTCCCACCGTCCCATTCCTGTACTTAAGGTCTTTTTTTCTTCTTTTTTTGTCTTGGCTTCACATCCTTCCCCATTTCTGAGTTCTGAGGCTTTTGAAAACAAAAGCCTGTCACACTTGCTGTTGTTTTGTGTATTCTGCCTGTCAGATTCCCTGCCTGGGATACTCTGTGTTTTGAACTGGCCCAACTGAAGAGGGGAAGTAAAGAAAGGGAAAAAGACTATCTTTTTTTTAAAGATTTATTTATTTATTATGTATACAATGTTCTGCCTCCATGTATGCCTGCATGCCAGAGGAGGGCACCAGACCTCATTACAGATGGTTGTGAGCCACTATGTGGTTGCTGGGAATTGAACTCAGGACCTTTGGAAGATCAGCCAGTGCTCTTAACTACTGAGTCATTTCTCCAGCCCTGGGAAAAGTCTATCTTAATAGGAGTCAGGATCCAGGAGCAATGACAAACGGCAACGGGTTTTTTTATGATAGGGCTGTGCACATAGGTAGGGTAAAGGTTTAGAGACATAGGCAGAGAGGATAGGTTGCTCTAGCCAGGAAGCCACAGCTGTCCTGAGACTGAAGGCCAGAGCCCAGAGCATCATACTGCTGAAGGCCAGGTTTGCCCAGGAAGTTCTGAGGCCTCAGTGGAATACTGTTCTTTATACCAGATTCTAACGAGGAGTGAGCCAAATAGCACATTTCCTACCAGGTCTTGGCAGGGATTCCCAGAGACTACGTCCCCTTAGAATTCTAGAGGTCATGGGAGCTGGGGGACTCAGAAGTTTCTCAGAACTCTGAAGAGCTGGTGGGAGTGGAGAAGAAAGTTTAAGCTGAAGATTCCAAAGCCTGACAAGAAACATGCAGGGTATCGTAAAGCGATTCGGGACAAAGGTGTGGGCAGGCAGAGGGGGACCCAAGGGGGATACGAGGGAGAAGGCAAGACCTGGGTCTTGATGTGAGCACCGAGTGTGATTCCTGGGGGAACGAGAGGGACAGAGAACTGTCAAGAAGCAAAACACATCTGAAATCCTGCTTTAGAGAGAGGAGGGCCATGACACTTTCTGGAGAGGTCTCTTCTCTCTTTCCCCCACTTTCTATAGCAAGATGTCTCCTAAAAGCTTACAGGTTTGAAATTTTAAAACTTTATCAAGGTGAGGGCAGTAAGTACCAACAATTCAGGGAACGTTTGCCTTTTATTCAGAACTGGCTATGAACAAGTCATCTGACTTTTCCTGTCCTCTGTTCAGAACTGTGATTTTGAGAGAAACATTGTCCTGTAAGGATCGCTTCCATTTTCTCACTTACCAGCCCATCTCCCAGACATACCTTAGGGCTCACAAGTCTCTCTCTCTCTCTCTCTCTCTCTCTCTCTCTCTCTCTCTCTCTCTCTCTCTCCTCGATTGAGCTAAGTTCATTCATTCTTCACCACAAGTCACAGACGTGGTTACACAGAAATGTGCTTATCTCAAGATGTCTCTGTCTTCACAAAGCTGTGGCCCCTCTGCTGTGAGGGAATACAGGCTTCAGTGAGCTCGGGAAAGTCAGTGTGTGTGGTGGAGATAGATAAACACAGCCTTTGGAATTCCAGACACAGTTCAAAACCGTGGGCTCTAACACCGTGTTTCCGAAATTCGATCATGTTTCTCATTGATTTCCATCCTGAAATTGGAAGTCTTTGCCCTCAAGACATAATAAAAGTCACATGGAGGAAAATGGAAAAGCCCCCACCCCCTTAATATTTAAAGGAGAATGATTTTTATACAAAATACTCATTTGTCTGCTTAAAAGTAAATGACATTGTGGTGCCGGTTGGGGTTGAGACCATAACACTTTGATTTATGGCTTCTGGAAGGGGAGGCCCAGCTAATGAGATTCTCCTCAGCCTAAACTAGCTGGGTGGCAGCTAAGGACCTCAGGCAAGGGGAACAGGTTACTAGTGCAGGCTCCTGTCCCTGACCTAGTGCTATTATTCTACACGGACCCAGATTTCAGACCTTATTTGGTGTCTGTCTGCAGATGAGAGGCACCAAGGAAATGGGGGAAGACAGAAGAGGGGATTCCTCCTCACGTGGTCCCACCAAGGTGCAACCCCATGCTCTTGATCAGTCCTCCAGCCCACCCCACAGCTCCCTGTCTTCACCCCCAGCAGAGGGCCGTGCTGACTCCACCTTTGCTTGATGTTCTAGACACAGAGGCAGCACAGTCAGTGATACACAAGGGGATATGCACTTAGCAAAAGAACCAAGTGAGAGCCACACAGAGACTCCTCAGAGCCAGGTCCAGTGGGGGGTTCCCACGGCAACTAGGAGGTAGAGAAAAGAGACAGTATGTGTTGACTTTCAGGATGGCGGTCAGCTAATGCTAGTCACACATGTGAGGCATGTGGGAGTCATCTATATGAACCACACTGTGAGCTACATATGAGTCTTGTGTGTGATGTGTGGTTGCACTTAAGTATGTTGCATGTGGAAACACATGAGTATTTATCCACACATGCACACAGACTCAGGTAACTTACAATGTCATGTTGTGGGAGCTGCGGGCCTCTTCCCACAACCCGGCTCCTGGCCCCTTGGCTAGCTTATACCCCGAAATAACAACACACAAATTGTATTCTTTTAAACACTGTCTGGCCCATTAGTTTCAGCCTCTTAACCCATTTCTAATAATCTATGTAGCACCACGAGGTGCGCTTACCAGGAAAGATTCAGCATGTCTGACCTGGTGGCTGGCTGCATCGCGTCTGCCCTGGAGAGAGCTGCATGGCATCCGTCTCAGAGAGCAGCGGCCTGGCATCTGAGCTCACTTTTTCTTCCTCCCAACATTCTGTTCTGTTTACTCCACCCACCTATGTTTTAACCTATGAGAGCCAAACAGTTTCCTTATTTTTTAACCAATGACCTTCCTCCATGAATGCGACATCTATCATAACTTCCTGTCTGTCCTAAACCAAGGATGTCTGCCTTTCCCCACCCCGAATGTAAATAAGAAGATACCAGCTAGCATCAAGGTTCTGGGAACTGGAGAATCATGAAGACACAGCTGTCCATGGTTTCTTGAGATATGTACGAGTAGAGAAGTCTTAGACTACATGTCATGCAGTTGAAGATAGGCATCTCCTCACCAGGGTCCTCCCCCAGTTTCACACCCTAACCTAACTGAAGACATTCCTGAGCTTTAGGATAAGACCCCCAAGTCTAGTCAGGAGAAGACTCAACTCTACCATCAAATGACAACAGCCACCACTGGGCAAACACAGATCACGGGTCAGATGTCATGGCCCTGTCGCAAGTGCGCTAGAAGGATCACTTCTATTCTTTTATAATTCAACTTGACTTCTTTCCTGAGCCTCTATTCTGTGGACATTTTAATTCTAGCATACTTGGGATAACCCAAACAGGAATTTTGTGACTTGCTCAGTGCTTTCTTTCCATGCTCTTCTCCCAGAGATCTTGCTTGTGCCCTGGCATTGGCACCCATGGGAAGATGCAGCCGTGCACATCACTATCAGAATTGGAGCATCGCTCCCTCCATCCCCCTCTGAGTTTAATGGCAAGGCCTTTACAGACATGGATGCTCTCTCTGCTCTCTTCTGACCCCTTTGCAGAAGATCCTTAGCTGCCAGAGGCATCTCCTCTCCGATACAGGTGATAGGACCACCCCCTCTCACCACAGAACCCCCTGAGCAGAGGAGAGAGAAAGGAGAATTATCACTACCAAGGTGCACAGGAGAGAGGATTTGGTATGCACATCCTGAATTCCAAAGACCAAGGGAGGGTTCCATTGTCCGAAGGCTACGTATGTGAGCCTTACGGTAACCTAGGGAAAGCAGGTCCAGAAACATACTCCAGCATGCCTCTCTCCCTCCTCTTTTGTCCAGACCCCCTCTTCCTCAGCCTTCAAAGAAAGGGAACCTGTCACACGTGTCCTCAACTGCTCTCAGGAGCTCTGGTTAAGACATGTGCCTTACAAGTTGAGCAGTTCAGGAACTTGGTTTGGAAAACCAAGAACACGGGTTGCAAAGTCCATTCCAAAGTTCAGAATCTGGGTCTCGATCAGTGTTCTTTCCTCTTCTTGGTGTTTGTCCTAATAATCTTGTCCTCCCCTGAAGCACCGTCACTACTGCAGGCCCCAGAAAGGTCAAAGGACGAGAAAACACCAAGCAAAGGCACTCTGGTGAGCTTCCGAATGTCATCCTGCCTCATCCTGTCTGAGCCTTGGAAAGCCATGCCAGCAGGATGCTGCTAACCACGCTCTCCAGGAGGACATGTAAATCTAGAAGCCACGCAGACACTAGTAGAACAAGATTGGACCCTGCAATAATGGATTTTTAGAACTCAGCCTTTAGGTTGGTGTGGTAACAGCTCACACTTGTAGTGCCAGCACTCAGGAGGTTAAGGCCAGAGGATTACTATGAGTTCAAGGCCTGCCTGGGCCTCTATCTCAACAACAACAACAACAACAACAACAAAATTTTAGTATTTAAACCACCTCCTTGAGTCACTGCAACTTGAACTTGTCAGGGTCACGTGGACAGATTATCCTCCCACCACGTCAACCAAGGGGAAGAATGAAGCCGAGTAATGTTGACATCAGGACTTACCCTGACCCCTCCCACCTCCCACTGGACACCCTCTCATATGTCTGTACACTAGGCAGAAATGGGGGGCGGGGGGTCTTAGCCCATCTCTAGGGTTTCTCCTGCAGAGGACAAGGCATTGAGGAAATTCTCAGCATTTGAAGGACTTTCCAGTTCACACACCACTCTGGATTTCCTCCTTAGGAAATGTGACGACCCCATCACCTGGCTTCAGGTCATCTTCTAAGTCAGCTCCTTTCCCGACTGTTCCCAGCTCTGGTGAACTTCTCCGCTGAGATCCTGATACCCAAGCTCCATGAGTCCTCCTGATGTTGCTCCTTGCTTTGCGCACATCCAGCCAGTTGAAATGGCTAGTCTGCCTTTCAAGAGTCTGTGGCAACCCTCTAATCAGCTCCTTCCCACCTGTCCAGGTCACTTTGCTGTCACTGTCACAGCTGCCCAGATCACTGAGCTGATTAGTTCTTGCTCTTCTGTATCCCGTCTCCACACCCTTCTTATCCCTTTCTCGTCTCTGCTCCAGCCCTGTCTAGTCTCTTCCAGAGACATCAGGGTTGGAGTCAAGCCTCTCACACTACTCTGGTCCAAGACCTAGCCACCCCCTAGCACTCTTTTATTCAGAAGCATTTGGCGTGCATCTCATATGATGAAGAAAAGTAAAGCAGTGGCCAGATCATGTGCCATCCTAGACTGGGGGAGTCTTTCTGAGGGATGTCACTTTAGCAGTCCTCGGTAACATTTCCTTAACTCATTCACTTCAGTAGTCATATCAGAACCGCTGTAGTGAAATACATGAGGCAAGGCACTTACAAAGATAGACAGGGCTTTGGGCTTGCGGCTTCACACTTCCCGATCCTAAGTTAGGTGGTCCTTGCACTGGGAACCTCTGGCTGGAATCACACATCACACGGAGGAAGTGACAGACCAAACCACTCGAGTCAGGAAGCAATGAGGAAGAGAACGATCAGAGTTGTGGAAGATTCTGACTCTGCGGCCACAACTCACTTCAAGGGCACATCTCCAATGATTTAGGGACCTCCCATTCAATCCCATCTCTCAAAAGCTTCCCTACTTCTCAGTAATGCCACCCCAGGGACAAGCACTGATACACGGGACATCAGTGGACATTCATCCACCTATAGCATTGAGAGTCTCACTAAGAGAAATCCCAGACCATTTCCTAGAAATCTTTCCCTACAGTTTCTGATCTTGGGCACATGGCTTGAGAGAGCAAGCATGTATTTAAATTATCCTATGCAGCAAAGGGAACAGAAGCCTCAAACCCCCAGAAGCCTTTTCTGCAAAAGGTCCTGGACTCCGATAATAAAATGGCCCTTTCATTCTCATTAATGGGCAATTGATTTAAGGACCAGACCCAGTGGGTTATTGATCAGTATTAATCATTAGAAAATGCCAAGTTAATGAATCTAACTGCCAGGAGATGCCGGTGGTACTTGGGGAGAGCCAGTTAGACACATAACCTTGCCTGCTTCCAGTTATGCAGAAATCTGGATTTTTCCCGGGGAGGCAGGGTACAGGTTGGAACAGGCTGAGCAGGGCCAGACAAGTCCTAAGCCTTTGAGGTGTGCTTCAGATTCTACTACAAGACTATTCCTACATCATTTCTCAATCTAAATTTCATTTGAAAGTATCTTTGTATTTACAGTAAAACTGCAGGCTCTTATGCCCTGCCTAGGTTAGCCCTGCCACAGTGACGGATTAATGCTATACTAGTATCATTAACTAACGTTTAGATCTAATTTATAACACCTTCATTTTCAACTATTGTCCTTTCTCTACTTCACAGTCAGGGGTCAAGCCTCGGGCTTCTCCTGGATGAGTTTCTTTGCCCTTTCTTCATTTTTGCGACCTTGACAGTTTTCTCTTTTTCTTTTTAGTGTGTAAGGATGTTTTGCCTGCATGTGTGTGTGCTTGTGCACCAAATATGTGCCTAGTATCCACAGAAGCCGGAAGAAGGCATCAGATCCCCTGGGATTGCAGTTACAGAGGGTTGTGAACTGTCCTATCAGTGCTGGGAGTTAAACCCAGATCCCCTGGAAAAGCAGCCAGTGCTTTTAACCACTGAGCCATCTCTCCACTCCTGAGCTTGACAGTTGTAAGGAGGCATTCTATAGATATTTGGCTTTGGCTGTTCTTTTGTCTCAAAGTACATTTCTTGGTTTCTTGAGGTGTCCATGAATATGTTTTGTTTGTTTGTTTGTTTATTTAGTTTGGTTTGGTTTGGTTTTTTTGAGACAGGGTTTCTCTGTAGCATTGGAACTTGTCCTGGAACTAGCTCTTGTAAACCAGGCTGACCTCGAACTCACAGAGATCCACCTGCCTCTGGCTCCCAAGTGCTGGGATTAAAGGTGTGCACCACCAATGCCTGGCACTGAATATGTTTTTTAGAGCATATATCACTGTATACATTAATGGGATTCACACTAATGTTTCAACATATACTACAGCATAAGATCAAATCTACCCTCTCTCTATCTGCCTTCTAGCTCCCTTACACTTTTTCCAACCTCTGTCACTTTTAGTCTACAACCAGGTTCTGGGCTTTAGCTACATATGCTAGACAGACAGATACAGACATCATATACAGACATACTGACATTATACATAGACAGATATGGACATCATACACAAACAGATATGGACATTATACATTGACCGATACATACATCATGCATATACATATACAGAGACCATACACAGATACAAACATACAGACATCCTACACAGATAGATACAGACATCGTGCACAGACAGATACAGACCTCATACACAGACAGATACAGACATTATACATAGACAGATATATATATATATAACATACACATACATATACAGAGATCATACACAGATAAAAACATATAGACATCATACACAGATAGATACAGAGATCATACATAGATACAGACATTATACCTAGATAGACACAGACATCATATACAGGCATCATATACATACATATACCGAGATCATACACAGATACAGACCATGCACAGACAGATAAAGACATCATACACAGACAAACACAGAGATCATACAAGGATACAGACATTATTCCCAGACAGACACAGGCATCATATACAGACATATAATCTTTGTTTTTCTGGGACTGTGTGATTTCACTTAACACGATGTCCTCTAATTCCATCCATATTGCTGCAAATGCCAATTTTTAATGGCTGACTGGTATCTCGGCATGCGTGTATGCATGCGTATGAGTGTGTGTGAGAGAAACACCTTCTTTATTCCCTCACACACACTTATTTCTGAGTCTCTAGAATGATCCCATATTGAGAATAACCCTGCCATAAACATGCATATGCCAGGAATTCTCTGCTATGCTACTTCGTTTCCTTGGTGGTTGCACCCAGGAGGAATTCTGTAGATGGTTTTCAGAACGTCTTCTCCTCTGAGTTTTCTCTGAAATACCCATCTGAGATTTGGGAAGGAAGAACACAGAGGCAAAATGCCATTCATCTCCCACAGTTTGCCAGGTGCACACTCTTGATATTGACTCCCCTCTGCTGATGGTGACCTTGGACCCTGGTGAGGTAATACCAAGGAAGTCCATCTACACAGCTCACAGGGCAGGAGTGAGGCTTCATTACCCCCTCACTGAGGGCAGAGCATCTACCTAAGTTTCTGGACTTCTGTTTGATGGCTATCTTATGTTGTTATAGGCTCATGGATGTTTACATTAATACTTAGGGCCATGATATAATACTATTTTACGTTGTTTGAATTATCCCACTGTAGGCTATAGAGAGCTCTTTCAGTTTACACTTATGTCATTTTGAGTAACCCTGCCACTGAGGGATTTGTGTGTGTGTGTCTGTCTGTCTGTCTGTCTGAGCACTTCCTTGCTTTCTTGTGCCACACAATGCTCTAGGCGCCTCTTGCAAATTTTCTGCCTAATCCCTGGAGTCAGTCTTTTCTCCAAGGAACCTAATCCTGCGTTAATTTCCATCATGGATTGTTATTTGTTTTGCTTCCTTTATTAGGTAAGACGCTAAGCCATATTCATTGTGGAAAATTCTTTTGCAAATATGTAGAGGAATAAAGATGGAAATATTGGAAATATCCCTCATAACTCGAGGCAGGGAAAGCTATCATTGACATCTTGGAGTATTTCCCCCAAGGTCCTTCTGCCAAATGAGCTCTCTCTCTCTCTCTCTCTCTCTCTCTCTCTCTCTCTCTCTCTCTCTCATACACACACACTTTATGTGTGTGAGTGTTTTGCCTACATGTATAGAAGTGCATTGCATATGTGCCTGGTGCCTACAGAGGCCAGAAGATGACACTGGACCTCCTGGAACTGGGTTACAATGTGATGAGCTGCTATGTGGTGTTGGGAACTGAACCCAGATCCCCCTTAAGAGCAACAAGTGCTCCTAATCATTGAGCAATCTCTCCAGCCCCTAGATGCTGGCTCTTGAGAAGTCCTTTCATGTTTTCCTACCTGATCTCAGCCAGAGCTAAGTGTATCCCAGGAATGATGAGATGTCCAGCCTTCTGCCCCAGTAGCTGAGGCTGGAGGAGTCAGATGGGTCTTTCTGTTTCCGGGTTCTGGACGCCTCCCTCACAGGCCCAAGAGGCCAAAAGTCAGGAAGAGTCCATCGGACTCTAAAGACAAGTGAACACACTTGCTGCTTGTGACCCATAGCTGACCTGACCTCCCTGGTCTCCAAGAATTAAGTAAGATAATGTCCATAAAGAGTGGACAAGAGCGGCTGGTAAGTAAAGGCTGTTCTTGTTATAATATTGTTAGTAGTAGCCAAAGAACCCAAGCACTTAATAGCTGAAGTTCAAGCTTAAGAAGAAGGGCAGCCCTCTGTGCAGGAGACTCTCTGCAGAGTGTCTTCCAGATGCTGGCTAGGAAAGGGGAATAGCACCAGGTAAGAATCTTGAGCCCAGGTGATGTCTCTACCGTCTGGCACTTGTCAGTCAGTGGGCTGTTATCTAAGCACCTAGTCAGTCCTAAGGAATCTCCTCATTCCTGCTCATATCAGAAATCATTGCTTGCCTCCAGTACTGAGACTGTGGACTGCGGACAGACAGGAGAGGAAAGCAGTGCCACTGTCGTACTTGGCTCTAGAACCTACAGGGGGAGGATAGGACGTAAACATGTAGCAATATCTGCAGAGTCAGTGGCAGACAGCCAAGGGCTAGGGTCAGTCTTTGCTGTGCTGTGAGGGCTGGGTGTCCAAGTGATTCCTGGAGTCTAGTAGAAACGCCCTGCTGATGCTGGTGACTGGGTGACTGGACTTGAGGATGCCAGGGACTCTGGAGAAGCATAAAACCACTTTCTGGTTAGATCGTCACTAGGAATTCTAGACAAAATTATTTTACTAGTCCTCCCTCTAAAGAGTACATTTCCTGTGTCCCCCAAATTGGGTCTTGTGACCTCAGCATCACAGCCCACGACCACCCTACAGAATCCACTATATCATCCAATTGACCAGACCACTCATCTGAACCTGGGAGCACTGGGAATAAGTGGTCCCAGGCCTTAGTGCAGGCCCTAGCACACAGGAAAGAGGTATGTGTTTGTGGAATAAATGAATTTAGGTAGTCCTGAATAATCTTCCCAGTTCAGTATAGTAAAAGAGATAAACATGGAACCAATATGATTTGGGGTAAATTGTTTCGCCTCTCTGAGTCCCGGTTACACTTCCTGCAGAGTAAATACAATGACAATTTCCCCTCACTTCAAAGGATTAAATGAGATTGTCTAAGTATGTTAAATAAGGTAACATATGCACTATTGCTCTCTACCACTTGAATGTTTCCTATGTTCTGGGGTTGTATTGGGCTACACCTGATGTGTTTGAACTGATAAATATAGTAGGCACTGAACAAATACTGGTTTCCTTTCCCCAGAACTCATTGAAGGTTTATTCATTGAAAAGATGGGTGGATGGATGCATGCTCGATGATGGATGGTGGTGGGTGGATAATGGGTGGATGATGAATGGATAAAGGCTAGACGGAGGGAGCATCCCTCCAGTAGCAGGGGATAGAGTAAGTGTGGCGATCCCACTGGCAGGGCAGAAGGTTGCACCACTTTGGGATAACTATCTTGGACTTCAGAGAGCTCCTGGGTAGGAAGGTTTAGCTTTAATTAAAGTCTCAGCACAGTGTTAAATGCCATTTTATTTTAGTTCATAATTAACACTAATGAGATGAGCAGATCACAAGCTGCACACGTTTTGGGAAAGTGAAAAACAGCATCCGCTGTTGCCCACCCCACTGCGTGTGCTATGTTCAATTAAAAGTTTCGAGAAAATATTGCAACTGTGCTCCTTGTCTTTGTGGTAATGAAGCATATTAATTTGAGTGTGATGAATACAATATTCCACTGACTTTTTATTCCCTTATCTACAAAAGTTTAAAATAATGGGCCAATTAAACCAGGGGAAAAGAATGCAGGGTTTTGCTGGGGCTCCAATTCAGCAACCCAACAACTGAAGGAGCAGAACTGTGAGGTTGCAACTGAGCCTGATTCCACCCCAGGACCACAGCTAACAGATACTAACCTGTATGGACAGATGTGGACCAGGACAAAATATGTACTGTATCTGGATTGAAGAAACTGCTTCTAGGCTACCTTACAGTCTTGTTTTCTCTGAATAGCGGTTGGATGGATGCATGGATGCATGGATAGATGGATGGATGCATGGATGGATGGATGGATGCATGGATGGATAGATGGATAGAGAATTGAACCAGATGACCTGCCAAGCTCCCCTGGTTCCCAAAGTAGTAAATCAAGTATCTATGTATCTCAACTGACTTCCAAAACAAGGAAGTTAGAGACAGAATGTACAGATAAGGGTTGGCTCCCCAAATCTAGAAGTTAGAGGCAGCATCTTCAATGCCGGCACGTTCTCCAGCTCTTTACTCTAGGACACATCTATTTGTTTCAGAGTCAGCTTGAGCCTGGCTGTGGCCCACGGGATCTTCCCTCCCTGAAGTAGAGGTTTCCTGAGTGCAGCTGGCTTCTGTGAAAGGCTGACCCTTCCCTTCCACATCTTGCATAAGAAGTGAGTGTCTTAGAGAAGACCTGTGAACCTGGCACATAGCCCAGGTATGTCTTTACTGACCTCTGGAAGGTTGCCCACTTCCACGTGTTCCTGTAGTCACTAACTGGACCTTTCCACTGTGACATTTGAGGCTGTCTGTATTATATACTATCAAATCTCTGTGTGCCCTGGCTCCCTATACTCTGTTCTCTGTCTTGTGGACATTCTACACACACACACACACACACACACACACACACACACAGTGCTACAAACCCATTTTCTCAGCCTAAAAATGAAAATCCTTTGTACAGTCTACAGTGCTCCATACATCTGACCCTGCATGCAAAATCCCTCACAGTTCTATCTGTTGCCATGGCTCCTCTTATCTCCATCCACTCCTAAACACCATTTCAACTTCAGCTCCCACCTTCCTCGAGTCCTTTACATGTGCGTTTGGTTGACTGTCCTTGCAACACCTCTCATCTAGTTAAAGCTTGTTTATCTGCCATTCTTAACGCAAAACATCACTTCTAGGAAGGCATCTAGATTTAAACTCTGCACCAATTCCTGCCAGCCTGTGTTTGTCCCGAGGTTTCTGTTGTCCCTGCTCTGAGTATCTTTCTTGTCACAGCCGACTATCATATCACTGTGCTATTACTTGAGTCATGGATGTCCCCCCCACTAGGCCATTTGCATTAAACCATGTATCCCTGGTGCTTAACACAGAGTCTGGTTCATAAAAGATGCTCAGTACATAGGCACTGCATGTGTGGATTAGTTAATTAGTTAGTGCCCAATTCAAAAGCTTTGCTCTTGGCCAGAGAGATGGCTTGGCAGTTTGGAGCATTCTTTGTTCTTCCAGAGGACCAGAGTTTGGTTCCTACTACCCACATAAAGCGCCTTATAACCACCAGTTGTCACAAGTCCAGCTCTTATGCATTGGACAACCTCTCCTGGCCTCCACAGAAACCTACACACACACACACACACACACACACACACACACACACACGTACATACATACATATATACACATAAATTTTAAAAATAAATCTAATTTTAGAAAAAAGTTCTTCTCTTCCTACTTCCCCACACTGATTTTAGTGTGGGACTTCTTCATCTCAGAAGCACTTACTTTGTGTTAGGCTCCATGTTGGGAACTTAAACACCTTCGCTCTATCTCGCTCTCAATCAGCTGACCATATAACAAGAGTCACCTGACTACTCACCAACAGAACAGTATGTCATAAGTTCACAATGTTCACAATGGGCATAAGTTTGGGGCTTTCTGGAAGCAAAAGGGAACCTCCTGTACCTGACTGGGAGGCTTCACAAAGAACACAGCCCCTAAGCTGAGCCTGAAAGGAAAAGGGGTTGGTTGAGAAAATCCACGCAGACTTAGTGCTCTGGCTAATAAACCCATGCGGGAAACTTGGAAGAAAGGCAGGGACCAGTGCTGGGAGAAAAGCAGTCGAGGTGATGACAGAACCCAGGAGATAGGGGCTGGGCTGGAGAAGGGAGGCAAGAAACAAGAACCAAGAAGAAGCAGCAGCAGCTAGAGATAGCAGTGACAGAAACTAGGTAAAAGGACCTGCCCGTGAGACCTCAAATTTGAGGAGTTTCTTCTGGAGACACTGAGAGAAGACTGTTCGCATGTGAAGTGGGGGACTCCAGCTCTGGGGAGACCGAGGTGGACTCACACCTCTTCCCAGAACCTAAGCTGTCTTTTCCTCAGGGGGGCTCAGTGTGGCTGACCTTGCTCATTCATTGCAGGGAGAATTCATTTCAGGGTGGGAAATTTTTTAAAAAGTGCAAGATTAAGCAGTATAATCAGCTGCTGCTGAGAAGTGGAAATGCAATAAATAATAATAGCGTTGAGAGCTGTTTTTAATAACTCACCAGCATAATTTAGCCTCTGCTTCTCGGAGCATATGTAAAATATGTCAGATTGGGTGTACTGGCAAATGCCTCATTGCCAGCCTCTGAAGACAAATGTCTTCCCAGGAGGGAGGGGGATGGAGGGAGAACTCGGAGGATGTTGTTGGAAAAGAGATGCAGGAAGGCAGGCATTGTTCATTTGGACTCTGCTAACTCCACACTGTGACCTTCTGTTCAGGTGGCAGGTCTCGATGGGCTGTCTTCAAAGGTGGATAACAGCAATACCTCTAGAGGACAGTACTTGTGATCTGAGGGACAATGAGTTGTTTGCCAACCATAGGGTCCCTGTTTGCACGCCGTTGGCATTCTGATGAATGGTCATCCTGGCTTGTCTAGTACAGCAGGTCCCTAGGGATGGGCTACCATGGCAGTATTTGTCTTACTTCCTTGAGTTAGTGAATACTTCTGCAGCCACTGAAATTGGTTGTTCCAAATGCTTGAATTCTAACTGCCAGCAATTCCCGTGGACTGTCCTGTTCTCTGGGGTCCAAACTGTCATCATGGAACTATCTAGGAGTCTTCAACTCTTAGGGAGACAACTTGACACCCTTGAAATGAAACGGTCATTGTCAGGCAACGATCAAACTTAAATCTGGCTGCCTGACTACCCTACGGGGTGAGGAAGTTTAGTGTGACACCTGTCACTTTGTCCCCTTCACAATACTGTGACTTTGCTTATCAGGGACTTCATTCTCCAGGGGAGAAAACTGGAACTTAGGTAACTTTTGCAAGAGCTAGAAAATAATTGTGCTGGGGCCTGACTTCAGTTCCGTCTGACTTTCAGAGCCTAGGCTATCCAGCTATGCCACCCTCTGCTGCCAGTTTGTACAGTCAATGCATTATCGGTGTCCTGTCACTGGCCGTCCTGGTCTGGAACACCCTATGTTCCTCCGAAGCTGCAGGTTTGTGATGTACAAAGTGTGGTTTACTCATTGATGTGTACATTAGGTAAATGGCTTTGGAGGGTTAATTGGTAATATCAAATGAATCAGAACGCTCACCTGGGAGGCAGTCACCCTCCTGGGCGAGCACCGCAAGGCAAGTTCTGCCACCTCTGTCCATGTTTGGGGGCCGATATTCTGTGTTATGGTGCGGGGATGCTGTGTGCATCTGGGAACGGCAGCGTCTCTGGCAATTCCTTCCTATGAAGAAACGAGGGAGAAGGAAGAAATGCGAGAAGAAAGGAGACAGAGAAGAGGCCCGAAGTTAATTAGCTTAAGCCAGATTGTAAGGCTAGCTTACAAATGTGTGCCCTGCCGTGGAATTTCTGCTTAAATTCTGACAGAGTCCAGAGCCCTCCTGCGAAAGCAGGGGCGGAAATACAGAAACAAGCCAGTGGGTATGTAAACACCTTTACCGGCTGGTGCTATTTCAACTGACAGCGCCAAGCTGTGCTCAGACTCACAGAGTGATGAGCGGCTGATGAGCCATACGAAGGCTGGGCACTCGGTGATGGTTGTGCCCAGTGCCCTTCCACTGTCAGTGAAGCAGAACTCTGCTCTCTAGCCTGTTTTAATCCAGACCCCACAGCTTTGCTTCTGGGCCTGGAGCCAAGGCAGGAGAAGCAGATGCTGAGGAAACCAAGAAGGGAGATGTGTTACAAGCTACAAGTTTGGAGAACTGGATCCTGACAATCCATTTCAGGGTTCACAGAACCCTGAAAACAAGGCCGGGGGGCCTTCCAATTTGACATCCCCAATGCATGCAATGAGGTTTTCCCAGGGATTATTTTTAACTCCAAGGGCAGAAAGCAGCAGGTTTCTCTACAGCGGCCCCCCTTCTCTCTCCTCCGTCTCCATGGAGCCAATTATCAAACAAGAAGATCCTAGCTGAGAGCTAGCTAGCCAGGCCTGGGATTGGAATGGAGGGCAGGAATCAGGTTGTGGAAGAGTGCGGAGGGAATGAGAGAGGAGATGAGGGTGGAAAGCCAGGCCAGACAGACTCAGGAAAAACTGCCTGCAAGGCACCTCTTCTCAGAGACAGGATTCTGAAAAGAGGGCTACTAGCTAGGTGCAGCCTCTGTCTAAATTGTAACATTGCGTTGACACCAATGAGATCCACCTTGATTGCTGCAATAATTAAGGCAACGGAGGAAACCTGAATAGAGTCAAGCATGCTGCCTGCTGCATGGAAACCCTGCACAGGTAGCTTCCCTCCCGTGCCCTCGCTTTCTTATCTCAACAACAGATCATGTTGTATCCTAACTGAAAACTTGATTAGGAACCATGTTCTCAACAAGGACTTATTGAAATGCAGAAATATACAAACAGTTTTAAAGAGTTAAGCAGTAATTTACAAATAAAAAATAAATAAAACCTTCTAATGGGACTTTCTGACATTGGGGACCTTCTGGTAGATGTAAGCCTTCTCTTCCAGCCTAGCCACAGTGTAAAAGAGGTACCCAGAACTTAGGGAGACAGGGAACAACTGAGATAGGGAAGAAAAAGAGAGGAGGGAGAAAGAGGTAGGAAAAAAGAGAGGCATCATTACTGTCTTATTGTACGATTACCACCATCGTTAGAAAACTAATTTGAACAAGCTCAGCCTGTGGCCCCAAAAGGGCACCAAGCGAGGAGCTAGGCTCAAGAACATGGAAATAGTTTCCTCATTTTGACTGGTGATGGGAATAATAATTATTTTTTTCTCTGAACCATAACCACTTTGCAGTTAAACAATTTGCTTTCGGGTCGGATCAGGAGCTCTCTCTCGGGTGGTGCTCCAAGGAATTCTTTCATTTCTTTCGCACCTTTTAAAGAAAAGAAAACTCCAGGTGCAATTATTGGCATTATATTTATACCAACTGCAACACAACATTCCAGAAAATGAGGCTCCAAGCAAATTAGTTTATCTAAATGAAGTTTAGACAGTACCCTAGCAGGGAGCAGCAACTGGACAATTTGTCTCAGTGGTCCAAGAGCTGGGGAACCACTCAGAGAAGCCACATGCTAGCTGCAAGCCTTGTTGAGTCAAGAGCATACAGGTTGAGTAGTGCGTGTGTTTTCAGTTACCCGGATGGATGGCTCCCTCCTGTGGGTCACTGAACCACAGGGTCCCTACATTAGCTTCAGCTCACACAGCAGCAAGCTGGCTGGGGGGATGCAGATGTAACTTGCTAAAATAGAATTTGATTTCACGACTGCTTGGGGCAGCCACTCAGGCAGAGTTTAAGCAACAAATTATTCTCAGCTGAGAACATCTGCCTGGAAGGAAGAGTTGTGGCTGAAGAATGGAAACTCAACAAGCCAGAGATTTCCAGACGATGTCTGAAATATACCCTTTAAGTTCCCCAGATCAAAACCTGCCAAGTCTACAACTATGACTCGTCGATTCTGTTTTATGGATGAGGAAACTCAGGGACTGAAAAACAGGTGAGAGAGGATGTAATTCAGTCAGTCTGGCATCCTCTGCCTTGCACTGTGATTCACTGTGTACTGGGGACTGTGCCAGGTGCCCTCTGGCGCTGCCTTGCTTCATTGTTGCAATGGCCTAAAAGAGTTACTGTTCCTAGTGAGGACAATGGATTCAAAAGTTTAAGTGAGATAGAGCTCAGTGGTACAGTGTGCACTCAGACTGTGTAAGGCCATACGATTGATCCGTGACATGGAAATAAGCAAGAGCAGAGATTAAAACAACTTGACCAGGTCGCCCATCTACAAGGAGACGGAGTTAAAATTCAAACCCAGGGGCTTGATGATTATTTGGCAGAAATTCACCCCCTGTAAGTAGGTGCATCTTGGTTCCCAGGATTCCTGAGAGACCTCACAAAACATGGCAGGACTCACATGTCAGAGTGTGAGAACCATATCAGATCCTGGTCTTTTGTGGTATTAGAGGGGAAAAAAAAGTCAAAAGTCAAAGGTCTATTACCTACAATTCATTGTCACCAGAGAGCTTTTCTTATGGGATCAAGCCTTTGTTTCTTATGGCAAATGCCTGCTAGTGTTGGTGAAGGGTTGAAGAAGGCCAGCAAGGTGAAAATTCTTCTCTAAAAATAGCAATTTGGAATAAACTAATGAGAAAAGTGTCAAGTTCTGTGCATGCTTAGATCACCAGTGTAAACAGATTTACTTTATGATCCACTGGAAATAAGAGATGGCAATTTGCAAAAACGGAATTTCCCAAGTGGTCCAGTGAGAGGGGAGTTTTCTCATCAAGTGAAAGGTGGGACCCTAAAGGGGGTGTGTGGGGGGGGGGGGAGCTCTGCACACACTCATGCACAGTAGCGAGACTGCGAAGTGAAGAGGTGGTTACTAGAGTCAGTGAGTCATGACGATCTCACAAATGCCAGGCCACAGGCGCCACTTTCACCTGCTGGGGATGCTGCAATCTCGGACTCACGTGAGTGAAGCACCATCCAGGAGATCTGAGATGCACTCTGCTCTTCCTGGGCTTGAAGAAAAGTGCTGTGTGCATCTTGTAGTTTCTTGGAAGTTAATAGTTTGAGGTTTCTGTCATTCCTAAAATTTAGAATTATGAGACAATCAACTTTTAAACATTTACATGATGACAGTAGAGCAGAAAGTGGAGCCACCAAGTCCCCCTTTGCACCATTCATTCCCAGAGGATTGTGACAAGCAATTAAATCTGGTTCCACGCATCTTATAATACTAAAAAAAAAAAATGCCTAGTGGGGGAATGGAGTGGAAATATGTATGAAGTCAAACAGGGAAAGAAGTGAAAGTGGGGGTGGGGCAGAACCCCAAGAGAGAAGGTAAGATGGAGCTTCTGCTCAGAGCTGTCATCTGAAGCAATAAACAGATGCACATGTCTGCAAAGACGAAGAAGGCAGAGACAAGAGGGTCCAGAGCAGCACAGTCTTAGGGGGCTGAGAGTTACCAGAAAGGAAGCAATAAAGAGAGGGAAAGAGACAGGTGCAGACAAGGTTCAGGCTAGAGAAGCCAGAGCAAGAGGCTGGCTTACTGGAGACTTGGGGGACTCCCACACTATTGTCATCTCACATGCCTGGGCACCCTTATCCTTGTGGGGTCACAGATGCTAGCCCTCAGAGTGTAGAAAACATACTTCATCAAGAAGACTCTGCCAGGTGGATTGGCTAAATTTCTGTCTGGACAGGTAGGATCTGGAAGAGAACTGTGGTGTCTCATAAACCAGAAGTAGTAAGGAGAAATGCTCATTTATAATTCTTGCTGTTTCTGAAGTATTGATGTTTCTTCCATGCCAACGACTGACTTGGTAATTTACGGAAAAATAGCTTTCGTGTCTGGTACAGGCAGACTCCAGGGGCTGTGTTTGGACATGGTTTGGCTCCCAGACATTCAGGTGCAAAAGGACAATGTTGAGGGAATGGAACCTTTAACAGTTGGGGTCTAAGAGGCAGTAATTAGGTCACTGAGGGCTCCCCCTCCTGAATGGATTAATGCTGTCTGAAGAGCCTGAGTCAGCTCTGGTCATAAAGGATTCTGAAACATTTTATTATACCAAAAGCAAACCTGGCTGTCCAGTCTCTTGCCCCAGGTCTTGCCATGTGGCCTTCCTTGTTTGCACACAGGTTCCCTGTCTGCTCTGGTTCCCTCACCAGAGTCACAGATGCAAATGACCAGAACTGTGAGCTACACAAAGCCTTTTATTCATAAAATGCCCCAGTTATTTTGTTAGAACAACAGAAAATTGAACAGTACTCCACAATATCTTTGTCCAGACACCAATGAGACCAAATGCAGACACGTAAAACTGAGATATATAGATTATTTTCCCTTTTAAAATAAAAAACGAGCTGGGCAATGGTGGCACACGCATTTAATCCCAACACTCGGGGGCAGAGGCAGGCAGATCTCTGTGAGTTCAAGGCCAGCCAGGTCTACAGAGCGAGTTTCAGGACAGCCAGGACTACACAGAGAAACTCTGTCTCAGAGAGAGAGAGAGAGAGAGAGAGAGAGAGAGAGAGAGAGAGAGAGATTGGTGCTGACACTTAGTTCTTGCTAATACTTTAAGTCCATTCTACAGATATGTGAAGAAAAACTTCAATAATGGGTCATCCTTTAACCCAATCCCTTAATTCTCTACAGAGGCAACCAAACTTGTCAGTGATCCATTATATCTGTCTAGAAATATTTTATGTATCTGCCAGGAGATGTATATCTCTTTTCCACATTAAAATGTAATGTGAAACAACTTTATTTTTCATGTAATAATATATTTTTAGAGTCCCCACCCAAAGATTCATAAGTGTGTCATATTGTCTTAATGGCTACAAAGTATACTTTTTCCTTGTGGCCTATAGTGATAAGCATAGAAGATTTTTCAGTCATATATATATATTATGTATATATTCATATTATACACATATATATATATATATATATATATCATCAAGTGAGCAAAGAATATGTCCGTCCATACTGGTGCATGCAAGTATGCATCCCTACAAGTAAAATCTCTGGAGGAAAGAAATGTGTTGTTTTATTGAAATGTTTGCATTTCTGCTGACTATCCAAGAGAGTGCCCTTCCTCAAACAGTTGCCAGCACAGTGTGAGTGTGTCTCCAAGATATGGCCTAGTGTTGCTTAGTACAGCCCTGCCCTCACTCTGTTTTCTCAGAGGAGGTCAGCTGATCCACACAAGAGGAGAGTGCCCCCCATGGAGGTGCAGGATCGTGCCAGAGGTAGATGTCTGTGACTCTAAGTCTCCAGTCTTCCCCCTTCAATGTGTTGGGTACTTTCCCCCAGCAAGCTTGCTGCTGGCATTCTGTGTAAGAAGAGACTGGAGTCTGCACAGAAGCTGAACATTTAGAACACCCCATTTTTTGCTTTCCCATATTCTACCTCTGAGTTGTCTCTTTCACTTCAGCCCCGGGATTACACGTTCAACCTGGCCCCCTTAACTCCTGACACAGTTAAGAGACTGTTAGGAGACAGATGGAACTGGGTGTGCCCGGTTTATAACTTTCTTGGTGGTTGTTACCAGAGCCACTTCATAATGTCAGGGTTAGAATCAGCTGCATTCCAGGACCAGCTTGTCTGATTTTTGCACTGGAAAAGTAAAGACAAATTGTTAGGGGGGCAAAATGAGTTTTTACCTCTGGGTCTGGGATCTGAAGCAATCAACGTCTTTGTCTTTAAAACGGTTTACACTGGCACACAAACCCCTGAATCCTTCAGAGAGTATGCTGCGAAGGGTTGCCAATTATTGTTTCTCTCTGCTAGCAGATGTTTAGGGGCTGGTTAAACCTTAGGAGAAATTACCTTAGGAAACGGGGAAATAAAAGCAAAGATTACCAAGAAACGTAGAGATTGCAAGGTAGGAGGAGAGAGGTGGAGGGAGGAGTGGAAAGGAGGGAGGGAGAAAGTGAGAGGAAGCGAGGCTGGTGGAAATAACCTTACACTTGTAACAGCGGGAAAGAAGCGCGATTTTTCCAGCTTTAAATGCCTGTCCGAGCCCTGCTTGCCCACCCCAGATCGGAGATGTTGACAGAGGGCGAGTCGGAAGGGCTCCAGACCTTGGGAATAGTGGTGGTCGTGTGTTCCTCTCTGAAACTGTTGCACTACCTCGGGCTGATTGACTTGTCAGACGGTAAGCGAGCCCCGGAGCTTCCCCGTTTTATACGAACGTGTTATCCGGCTTCGATAGTTGTAAAAGTAGTTCAGGGGGGAAAAAATAAGCGGGAAGTGCGCGAGAGTCTCAGAGGATCTGATGGCGCCGGTTGCAGCAATCTTCCCTTAGCTGCTTTAGCGCTGTCCGTGGTGCTGAACTGTGCCGCGCCAGCGGAGCGCAT
Source organism: Microtus oregoni (assembly GCF_018167655.1). Taxonomy (NCBI): domain Eukaryota; kingdom Metazoa; phylum Chordata; class Mammalia; order Rodentia; family Cricetidae; genus Microtus; species Microtus oregoni. The sequence goes on from NW_024543086.1 coordinate 14,556,863, forward strand.
GTGGGTCCTAGTGTTTGCTGAATGAGCAGAGCGTAAGGCATACTTCTCCCGGAAAGTGTCTGATAAATATGCATATTTTGGTAGAAGCCAGAGACTTTTAAAAGTCATTATGTTGTTGATTAACTTGCAGTAGCTGAAAAGATTATAGGAAGGTAAAATGCTAATCACAGCCCAACAATTAACTAACAAACACTGGCTCCTTCCCTAACCCTCAACCTTCATAAAGACTCTTGTTCTAGAGCCACTTCATCAGCTGTGGCTTTAATTCCAGTTCTTAATGAGAATGTAGCTATAAATCCGGTCACCGGCATTGTTTATGATTGCGAAAGTGGTAGTGGTTTGGAGCTCTTGAGTGCCTCTCTTCTAGTTATACATAAAATACATAATAGGTTGTTTTTCAAACTGCAGTCTCTTGCATTGCTCTGCAGAATGCAAGAACTTGCTTATATGTGACTGTTTGAGTAATGACAGGGAGGTGAAAGTGTTGATTACCCTGATGCTGCTGGTATAATGTGTGTGTGTGTGTGTGTGTGTGTGTGTGTTAAAGCACCAGACCATAGTCCTCACACATGTGTCATTATTATGGTGTAACCAAAATTTTTTAATGTTGAAGAAGATGAAATTTTAAAATACCTGGATTCGATTATCATATACTACATACTTGTACCAAGTTGTCACATGCTTACAAACATGTACAATTGAACTAAGAAGTTTTAAAAATAAAAGAATTAAATACCACATGAAGAAAAGTTAGCAGCAAGTTTTTCAAACTTAAGAGATATACCCAAAGTATCTGCAAATGTATTCAACATACATTCTCTGATAACTGCATAGCATGGGCAGAAGTTCTCTTCCAATAGGTATTGTATGACTAAACTCTATACAATAATGAAATATCAGTTGTATACCAACAACTAGTTAAAAATGCCAATCACTTCTTAAGGATCTGGGTCTCCGTTTTTGGGGTGGTGTTTTTAAGACAGGGTTTTCTGTGTAGCCTTGACTATCATGGAACTCCCTCTGTAGACCAAGCTGGCCTCAAACTCACAGAGATCTGCCTGCCTCTGCCTCCCAAGTACAGGAATCGAAGGCCTAATACCACCATGCCCAGCCCTTCCTTTAGGCTGGATATGGTGGTGCATGCCCTTGATCCAAGCACTGTAGAGGCGTCTGCAGATGGATGTCTGTAAGTCTGAGGCTAGCCTGGTCATGAGTTCCAAGCCAGGCAGGGCTGTGGAGTGAGACCTTGTCTGAAAAGAAAAAAAAGAAAAGAAAAAAAAATCTTCCTAGTTTGTTTTAATCTCTCCTCCAAGGAATTTTAGAGCTAATCCTCTTAACTGAGTTTTGTGGATTGAGATGGTAACTAGACTCTGAGTCTCTTGTCTCTGCTTCAGCCAGCCCAGACAACTGGACTGTGTTAGGCCTGGATGTGGGAGTTGTTTTAGCTCTAGCTAAAACGTAGTGAATCGATGGTTCTATAACCCTAGTTTCCTGAGATGTCAGAAACAAAAGCACATTTAGAAATATTTTCTTCCTCCTTAAAACACACGTGAAATCTAAATATCTGTACGAGCAGTTCTGTGTACATAGGGAGAGGTAGCCACTTATGTGTACCCTGTCTACGACCCAACCTCAGCTGGCCCACCCATGTTAACAGACACTTAATCCTTCTGTTGCACAGCATATTCTAGGAGAACATGTTTCAGCCATGTTCAGAGCTCCAGAGTAGCTACTGACTGATACTGTGATTGCAGGCATTACTCCCCACGTCCTCATGAGGCTAAGTGAGGGTGATGTCAAAACATCCTGCTCTTCCCTTCCTGTATCCAGAAGTGTCCGTCTACCTCCCCACCCCCACTAGTGCTTCTGAAGATTGTAGCTTTCTACTTTGCTGCTAGGGAGGATGTCAGTCATCCATCTGAAGTTATAGAAATGGGGAAAGGGTAAAGCTTAAAAAAAAGTAGGGACATTGCATTTAGCGCTATTGCTAGAAGCCCTACATGAAGGAAAAGAAGGGGGTAAGCATTTATTCAGCACCTATGAGGCACCAAGAACAGTTAGGTGGATTTATGTGCAAGAATGAGTGCACCCTGTAGAGTAACACTCTGAGGAAAATAAATAAATAGTTCTGGAAAGCAGATGTCATCGTTCCTTTTATATAAGAAGACAGATTGAGGAAAGTTAAATAAAACTTCCAGAGCTGCAACAACTGTGTGGTGGAAGTGCCTGCCTCTGGAGTTCCACATTCTGCTTTATGCACCATCAGGGAGCTGGGCCAGATGAGGTCTGCCATGTGTCCCTAAACCTTTAGCATATATGGGTGCATAGGTTAGAGCCCTCACAATAAAGCGTGGAATGTCATTTTCAACATGTATACCACATTAGAAGCTCTGTTAACTTACTGGAGAGAGTGCTGAGGGAGGAGTCTACTTTCAGGAAAGGCTCTGGTATCCACATAATATAGTCACTCCAAGGAGAATGGAACGCCTTTATAGGACCCTGGGATCTTAGTCTTGTTCTTAATATAGTATCTTATGGGCAATGTGAGATGGTACAGAAATGTCAGGTACAGCATCAGAAGAGCTTGAATCCAGTCCTGGGCATGTCTTGCATTATTTGCCAGTTCCAACAAGCCCCTTCTTCTCTCTTTCATTTCCTCACATTCCTCACAAGAAACAGAAACTATTAACAATCATTCTATTAATTTCCTGATGCTGCATGCCATATTGCTACAAATTAGGTATTTTGAAATAACAGACAAGTTCTCTTTCATGGTTCTGGAGGCTAAATGTCCAAAGTCAAGGTGCTGGCAAACTCTGGAGTCTGGGGCATCTTGGAAAAGATCCTTCCTGGTCTCTTCTACCTTATGGCACTCCAGGTGGTTTTTAGCTTCTGGCAGCATGACCCCAATCTCAGAATCCACCTAACCTCTTCTCCCTGTGTGCGTCTAGCTTTACGTGGTGATTCCCCGCCCCCCTTGTAAGGACAGCAGCCATGTTGTGTCGGGGCCCACTCTAATAATTTGATTTTAACTTCATTACATCTGCAAAGACCTTATTTCCAAGTAAGGGTTGGAGTTAGAACTTCAGTAAGCCTTTTGGGAAGATACAATTCAATTTATAACAATTGGGGGTGTGTAATTCGATTCCTAACAGCAGCAGTCATGCTCCTATAGCTGCATAAAGAATTAAATGAAAAACACGTGGGGAAAGGCCAACCTTTCTAACTACAGCTGTGCTTCATCATGCTTAACACTGCTTTGACCTGAAAGCATCCCCCACGCCAGAAGAATATAGCATTTATTAGGGGGAAAACATGCATTGCTACGGCCAAGTCCTTGGGCAGTATGATCATTTCCTTTGGATTTGAAAGGGAAGAATTGTTGGCATAGAAGTTTTCCAAGTAAGAATCCTAGAAACACCCTTCTCCCTGCATGCCGTGTCATCATACACACTCCAGCTTCTACTGCAGTTCCTGCTAATCCGCTGAACTGGGCACTGCTTCTACCTGAGGATTAGCAAGTGCTTCCTGGGGTGAGGTGAAGGCAGGCAAGCAGATTCTAAATTCAGAGAACTTCACCAGTTCATTAGCTGTCTCTCTGCTCGCCTGCTGCTCAGAGGGCCAGCCCTCCTAGCAGTCTCAGCTCTACTAGGTAAGACCACTATTTTCCCTCAGAGTCGTGTCTAGCCATACCTATAAACCCTGCCATATCAACTTCAAAAGGCATTAGCTATTCCAGGTCGAGTCGCCGATTAAGACAGCAAGGCATACATCAGTGTCTCTCAACAGGGTTCTCCTACAGCTGTATCTTACATACCTTACATCTGTCTGAGTTGCTCTGGAGGCCTGCTAAATCCATTTGTTAGTGAAAAGATTGAACATGGCTCGTAAGAAAGTCACTAACATATGTGCCTGGATTCAACCATTATTTATAGGTTTATCATATGTCTGATATTTCATAGACTAAAATACAGTGTTTGACCTGGACCTCAGAACAGTTTTGATATTAAAAAGCTATATATTGTTGATGGATCAAATTCATAGATCTAAAAACCATTGAGACTTGAGCTCTCGTTTCAAACAGAATGACCATGAAGTAACTATTTCAAAACTTTGGATCTCTTCTGTCTAAATATACACAGCCTTATGCTTAAATTGTGCCTGGAACGTGCAGAGATTCACTAGTCCTCTTAGTGTGCATCTAGGCTATTCTTCTTGGTGAAGTCCTCTTGACCTACTACAGCCAGGTTTATAGAAAGCTGGATAATGGCTGCATAAAGAGACCAGATGTGAGCTGCTGGAATGTGTAGCAGTTACCCTAACAGAAAAAGTTCTTTGTGGATGTAATGAAGTCAACGGGCCTGAGATGAGATTCTCCTGGATTACATGAGCCCTAGATGTCATCACAGATGGTTTAAGAGGCAGATAGAGACGAGACACAGACGGGTGAGACAAAGATGGGAGACAGAAACGGGGATTGGAGTGATGTATCGGTAAGCCAAGGGGTGCTGGCAGTCCCTTGGGACCTAAGTTGGAGAAGGCAAAGAATTCGCTTCCTGTGGAGACTTTCAAAGCTGTGGTCTTGCCAGCTTTCATTTCAGCATAAGACGTTGAAGTTCTGACCTCTGCTGCTGAGTATCAATTTTTACTAGTTTAGCCATCAGCTTGCAGTAGTCTGTTGTGGCAGCCTCAGGAAAACAACGCATAGCCTTTTAAAGTATTCCTTCATTCATTATAATAGAATATGAAATAAAATACATATACTTAAAAGCTCAGGAACGGATAGACCTATTGATTGGGAATGCTAGTAATATAAGGACTCAGGTTACATTTTCTCAGCAGTTAGAAGAAAGACGAGAAGTAGCAAACCCAACTGCCTATCAGCACCAACGTGGGGGACTGGAGAGATTTACATTAGTGGTGAAGGGCAGCAATAAGACAGCATATTCAGCGTGTGCCAAGCAAAACTCCTCATAATAAAAACTTACCCTTTCCCTGGAGTGGAGGTGGTTAAAAGTACATACTGAGTTTGTTTCTCAGCACATACACCAGGCAGTTCACAACTGCCTATGACTCCAGCTTCTAGGGACACAACACCCTCTTCTGGATGCTGCTAGCACACACACTCACACATGCACACACCACACATAGGCACATGCATACACACATCATTTTTAAACAATAAAAATAAATCTTATAAAAACTCTCATGAACAAACAAACAGAAATGCATTTCCCTTCTGCAACCTCAGCCCAGACTTTCCTCTTTTCTCTTCTTTCTCTTCCTCTTCCTTTTGCTCATTTTTAGGGCTTCTGTAAATGCAGTCATACTTTAAATGGTGTGTTTAACCTTGATTGCTTGTCTGCTTGCTTTAAGCATTGTCTATGACCCACCTTCTCCAAGATATGAGAGACAGGACACCTTCACTTCCTTCTGCATTTCCCACCCTGGCTGCCAACTCTATTCATTATCTTGTCCTTTCACACGGTCAGCATTTTGATGCACCCCAAAGCATCCCCATTCCAAGGCAAATAGGAAGTTCTTCCTGTATCTCATTCAGCTTGAGGGCAACCCCGGCTCCTGTTTTGGAGGGTTCCCAGTTCTGTCTGCCAGCGTCTCTTCTTATATGATAAGGAGACATCTCTCCATCTCCTTCAGCAGCAGAACTTCCTGTGTTCAGAGTCCTTCCAGCCCTTCCCATCTCCAGAAGATACTGAGAACTGCCCAAGGCCAGGCCTTCTATCCTCCATCCCAATATAACCAACGTGCTGTCTCTTTGCTTGCCCACAGATTCACCCTACAGCTGAGAATCCCCTGAAACCAGGGCAAATTACACTGTGTTTGGAGAACCAGGGTAGCTAGTACTTCACCGTATACTCTAGCAAACACCAACGAACCTTGTGAATTTTAATTTTCTGTTCACGATAGTAAACCCTGAGGGGGAAAAGAGAAAGGTGCATGCAAGTGGAGGTATCTGAATTGGACCAGACTGACTTTCCTCAAAGAAATAAAAATCATTCAGTTCATTTGTTTTAAGTCCCATACACACACACACACACACACACACACACACACACACACACGCACATTTGCACAAGCAATACATGAATGAATCTTTTGGGGAACTCCTCAGCATACAAAGTGAGATGTCCACTACACCCCTCTGTGTGTCTGTCCCCTTTCTGTTTCCAGACCCATGACATATGCAGCCTGTATGCCCATCCTATTATTATCCTCAGGACAAAGTGATATTAAGATACTTGAGTTCAGATGCTAGAAATCATGGGGCAGATAGCTGTTGGCATGGGATTGACAGCTAACTTTTACATCAAGAAAAATGGATATTAAAGGAAGAGAAAGAAAGCCACTGGGTAAGTTCATAATAATCCGAGAGAGAGAGAGAGAGAGAGAGAGAGAGAGAGAGAGAGAGAGAGAGAGGAGTAGAAATAAAACATGGCAGGGATGAAAGAGACACATGGGTAAAAGTGAGAGAGGAATGGAGAGAGGGTAACAGGAAGGAGATCCTCCCAATTCTCAAGCAAGCATGTGGCTCTCAGGTTCACTTAATGCTTAGGTAATTCTCTGTAATCATCACCCATCTGGAGTTAGCCTTCATTCTCCAGGAACTCCGCATGGCATAGCAAAATCACAGCAGCCTGCCCTGTGCTTGAGGGGTGACCAGGATACAGTTCCCATCAGACAAACCAGCTCTCTGCAGCTGAAGCCGAATGCACACAAAGAAACTCTGGCGGGTCACTTGGGGCTTTCCTTTGTTTAGTTTGTTCAACACTGAACACCACTGATCTGCTGTCCTTGACAATGAACATGTTATATCGCCATTCTTTTACTTCCCTCAAGGCAACACGCAAACATTAGGCTGTGCGTAGGCTGCTCCTCATCAACTCATCTGACCTCTCTGTGTCTGTTCTCTTCCTGGTCTCCAGCCCAAAAACGTCACGTCTCTGTCCTCTCCTAGGGTCCCCTACTGTGTGGCCCTGGAGCTGGCCTACCATTTACCCTTTCCTTGGCTTCTCTTTTAGTCTGTTGGCATCAACGCTTGCCCAGCGTATGTCCCTTTTTTTTCTGGATTCTGACTACTCTTAAGTTTTACACACACACACACACACACACACACACACACGATTCCATTTGGTCACTGAATGAGCCTAACATGTGAAATGTAATTTTCATGGTTTATTGTTTCTTTGTTTAAATTACAGTCTTAGCATCATGGCTTGAAGCCATGGACTGCCTTCACTTTTGCCTGTTTTTAAAGTTAGAAAGAAGATGGCTAAAATGTCCTTTTCAGGAGTCAGCGTGAGCTGACTAGAAAAATGCCACACACGGCGCCACGTGCCCACTCCTTGAGTTAAAAGGCAGGGTTTGCGTCCCAAAATTGATTTTCACAGTGCTACCATACAAAGTGGATTTCATCTCCTTGGCACTCACTTTTTATATCTGCAAAATGGGTAGAAAGTTATTGTCTCATGGGTGTCATGAGATGGGTGTGAGAGGGTGTGCCCTGCGCACTGAATAATGTGCACTAAATGTCACTTCTGAATCTGAGCGACAGTGATCTCCTTGAGATCCCAAGTCATCCGACTGAAAGCAGAAAAAGCACCTGGTGCCCAGCAGAAGAGGGATGCAAAGACAGCAATGCCAAGGTTAGAGGAAAGGGCCTTAGAGGGTTTACAAGAGAAAAACAATGTGACTTTATTCTAACAGGTACAATTACTGAGCTTTCCTGTGTGTCAAGAAATATTTTTAAACACATTATACATTTCACAGAGAGCTGCCTCCATATCTTCAGGGGGTTGTGTCTGGACCCCCATGGGTAGCAAAACCCTTAGATGCTCAGATCCCTTCTGTAAAATGGTGCTGGGTTTGCACAGAGCCTCCTTACAGCCTCCTGTGTGCTGTGAAACTTCTCAAGATGACTGACACTCTATCACAATGTGAGTGCTATATAAAAATTATTCTATTATATCGCCCAAGGAAGAACACTGGGGAACATGTCTGCACATTCTCAGGCAGGTGCATGAATTTTTTCAGATAATCTTGGCCTGTGATTGTCTGAACTACGGAGGACTGTTATTTCATGTGATCTTCGAGACTGTAAAGCGAACACCATCACTTCCTCCATATCACACACGAAGCACCAAGTGAAGCCACAGGCTTAGGGCCACACAGTTAAGGAGGCAGAAAGCTGGGACTCAAACTTAGAGGTTGGGTTGCAGAACTCAGCCTTTCTAAAGAGAAATACAATGAGCCTAGTCCCCATCTCAGGCAGAATACGGCTGAGTTAGAGCTGAGATGTCGGAGCCCTTGCTGTGGGGTCTTTACGTTGGTTTGACATGTTTATGTCACTCTGCATTCTGCCCAGTGGCTTCCTCTGGAAGGAAACCTGCAAGCCTACTTTATCCTGTGGACAGAAGGAACAGTTAACTCGGAAGACTCATGAATGCAACCCAGCACATAGTAGCTGGTCTGTAAGTGCTAGGGCTTATGCAGTGGACCCAGATCTTAACCTCTGTAATATAGGAGTCAGAAGCAGCCTCAAAGTGAACAACGAATGAGGAAGACTTCTGCTCCTGGGATTTTATCATTTAAATAAGTAAGAGAGGTACTGAAGACCCAAAATGAGCCCCTCAGGCTTATTGTGTGGACAAGGTATGGTTCATAGAATGCCTGATCACACATGATCTTAAAAAGTATAAATTGTCTGATTTTACAGAAATTACCCTAGAATGAGAATTTAAGATAGAAAAAGAAGTATAATTAGACTAAGTTCTGCCATCTGTCTCTAGAGACTCTGTCTTCTGTGAATGGGGCAATAAGGCCAATGTTCAGTGTGTTGGAAGATTTAGTTGAAATACATTTACTTGATCCTAGGGCTATCTACAAATACTCCACAAGGATACAAAGAGAAGGATGGCTTTCCCATACCACTTTCAAGACGTCTCCCAGTGGCCATTGCCATCACATGGGTCATGGGCAGCCCCTGAGCACAACCAGACTGGCTCAGCTTTGCCAGAGTCTGAGAGGCCCCTGGAACCCAGAAAGCTTGTGCTCCCACTCCCCAGTCTCCTCTTCAGGCCCCCAAACTGCCCCCAAGCTCCAGTGTGCAGGGGCGAGGCCCTGGAGGGGGCGCTGGAATGCCACAAGACCTCACTCTCAGGAATTCAATATAGAAAACACATTAAGACCTGTTTACATGGAACTGCTGTTTATAATTATTGTTCCCTATGGGATATTCCCCCACTGCTTCCTCCAATCCTGCTTTAAACTGCTCAACTAATAGAGCTTTCCTGGCTTCCCCAGGGAGACATTCACAGGCACTAATAGAGCCATAATTCAAAAATTGCTTGATATACATGCCCTCAATTTCCCCCCCCAGAACAACCTAAGTGAAGATCCTCAAACATGCAGCTTACTCATTGGCCAGAGGCAAATAAACATGCCTGGCATTAAATATACAGCCTCCTGTTCATCCAGGTCGCCACCAAGCCACAACAGCTACCATGCTTGATCCTAAGAGAACCCTCTGCCACCAAGTGCAACTGGGAAGAAGCCAGCTGCTGGGTGGGACCTCCGAAGACCTCTGGAGTCTGCAAACCTTTTCTAAAATACTTCAGGTAGAGCAAGAAGGTTGGGGTAGGCACCCTCCGTGCCCCAGAGAAAATGGCTTCGTCTTTCTGATGCATGAAGAACAGGACAGAAAAAGAAGTTCATCACAGTGTTGCATCAATACACCGCCACGATGCATAAACACCACCACCATGCACAGTTACTAAAAAGTGTAATCCGCCTTCAGATGTCAGGGTGAATAATTACTCTGATGAGTCTCTGCATCCCTTCAGCTTTCTGAGTGCTGGCTTACCGAATGGCAAGATGGAGGTACCACGTCACCACTCAGGATCACCAGGGCAGTAAAGGAGGATTAGCAAGCACAAACGCATCTAATTTATCTTTACAGGCAGCTGTTCAGGAAATGTCCCTCTGTCTCTTCTGCTAACATCTGAATATGGTAGGAATGGACGCTTTGATAGGCTTGTTAACAAGTGTGTGAGTGTTGTACATTCCTAAACGGGCTAAAATTAGATGATTAGGACAAGTAAATGAGGACCGATTAGAATAAGGTTGACTTCCTCAAAATGAATACATTTAACGAAACTTGCTATCTTGAGAGGAAATTCATATAAATTGAAAATAGCATAGATTCAAATGACTTTAGAGACTGCTCTTGAGACAGAATTGATAACTGATTAATAAACTAAAAACATATATAGAGAGAGTCAACACATACTGGTAATGTAAAAACCCAGTGTCCTCCTGGTCTCTGTGGCAGAAGGAAGGGGGGACCCAGAAAATGGAAGTTCCTATCCCAGAATGGGGGACTGGGTCCCAATCCCAGGTTTCCCATCCCTCTCCTCTGTCCACTCACTCACTCCTGCTGGTCAGTGTTATTTGCATTGTTGACATTGGCAAGAGGGCAGACCATCTACACATTGTATCTTGTTGATGGAGCCAGATTGGCACCTCGGCAGGGTGACCCCAAATGTCTACATGGTCTACTATTCCACCTTTCTCTGCACATGGGTAGACTAGAGGGACAGGAAAGGACCCACAACCTATTGCCCACTCTCTGAGTACCATGCTTTGGAAACAAGTACCTGGGTTCTCACATCCATGGCACCCCTTGGAATTCCCTGGGAAATGAGTGTCCTTTACACAGAAGCCACACAGGCAGTGTGTGACAGGGATGAGATTCAAATCATTCCAGTTCCTGCGTTCAGCCACTCACCTCTCCATTTTCTCCATCTTTCTTGATGCAAAATACCTGACGTTGAGAGCCTCAGTCATCCAGAACACACACACTGATACAAATGAGCCTCCACTGATGTAGAAATAAAATTGTTTTTTGTAAATACATGGGCAAATCTCTTAATCTCCCCTTCCATAGCTATATTACAGTGGCGGACACTTTTCTATCTAGAGGAAGGATGAGCATACATACAAGGACCTATGAAGGTCCCAGAGGTAACCAAGAAGTAAGTTCCAGGCTCACAGGACAACATGAAGAAGTAATATGTTGGCCTCAGGTCTTTCATCCCGGTGGCTTTTGCACACTGGCCTTGCAGGAACCACAGTCAAAAGCCTCCCAACCTACTGTAAAGAACCCTAGCCTGTTGCAAAGTACCCCAGTCTTCTGGAAAATACCCCAACCTGCTGCAAAGTACCCCAGTCTCCTGGAAAGTACCCCAGTCTGCTGCAAAGTATCCCAGGCTGCTGCAAAGTACCCAAGCCTGCTATAAAGTATCCCAGCCTGCTGCAAAGTATCCCAGCCTGCTGGAAAGTACCCCAGTCTGCTGGAAAATACCCCAGTCTGCTGCAAAGTACCCCAGTCTGCTGCAAAGTATCCCAGGCTGCTGCAAAGTACCCAAGCCTGCTATAAAGTACCCCAGTCTGCTGCAAAGTATCCCAGCCTAATGGAAAGTATCCCAGCCTGCTGGAAAATACCCCAGTCTGCTGCAAAGTATCCCAGCCTGCTGGAAAGTACCCCAGTCTGCTGCAAAGTATCCCAGCCTACTGGAAAGTATCCCAGCCTGCTGGAAAGTATCCCAGCCTGCTGGAAAGTACCCCAGTCTGCTGCAAAGTATCCTAGCCTGCTGCTGAACCTCAGACTCTTCAGACTGATCAGGAACAAATGGGAATCTGTCTGTCATCCCTCCAGGATGACAGATACTATTGCTAGAAACTGGAAAGAAGGTTGAAGTGCTCTCACCAAAGACTCCAATTTATCTTTTGGACCATTTTAGTCGGCAGTCTCACGTCACGGCTGCACACTTTTCCAGGAGTAATTAGAGTGCTAATCTGTAAGAAAGATGTCTATTAAGAATAAATTAATAATAGCTAGTGCATTTTGGCTGGCAATCTGGAATGATATGGCCATCCTATAAAAATTCATGTGTTTTTAATGAGCCTGAGACATGTTTCTCAATGAACCACAGATGGTTCATTTTTAGTAACCTACCATCCTGGTTTTCTTCTTTGATGCTGTGAGAGGGTTTGTTTTGTTTACAAGTTACAGCCCATCATCAAGAGAAGCCAAGGCCGGCACTAAAGTGGAGACCACAGAGGAACAACGCTTGCTGGCTCGCTTCCTCTGGCTTCCTCAGCTACCTTTCTTACACAGCTCAGACCCACCTGCCCAGGGATGGAACTGCCCACAGTGGGCAGGAGCCTTCTGCATCCATTAAGAATTATGAGAAAATGCCTCACAGACATGGCAGAGGGCAATCTGATTGAGGCAACTGTTTTAATTGATGCTCCCTCTTCCCAGGTGCATCAAGTTGGCTAATGCTATCAATAACATCTCTAGAAAGACATTATGGGCGTGTGTATTTGAAATGGTGAAACAGAACTACAGCAGGTCTCTGGGAACCCCCAAGCTCTTTCTAATCTTCAAAGTTCACTGCAACTTCTCTTGCCCCATAGGGAAGGAATTGGAGCGATTGTTCCACTCTTCCCTAGCACACAAGGATCCCCACATCATATCCCTGGGGCTGATGGAAACAACACTACATAAGCTTAACAACTAATAACCAAACTTTCATGACAGAAAGATTAAAACACAATCCTCATAAAATGGGTGAATGTAGGGTATGAAATGCATTTGATGCAGCACTTTCCACAGAGAGACTCCTTGGAGGTTATTTCCTTTCCCCTTCACACTCAGAACCAGGAAGACCATGGGAAGTGCTTAGGTATAGGTCTGTTCATAAACTGCAGCATTGCAGGACTCCAGAAGCACCATTCAAATGTGGCCTCTGTCTGTGGAGCCCTGGGAGGGTGGGATACAATGGGATATGCCCAGAGACCTGGAAACAACCCCCCAGAGAGGGAAGGCAGGCAGGCACCAGAAGGAGGCAAGAGCTTGTGCAAAAGTGTGTAGATGTCGATCAGGGGGTCAAACTGTAGAAGCAGCAGCTCCAGAGTGGGGGAGGGAAAAGGGGAGCTGTGTAGAAATGTGGCAAGAGTAGGAGAGACAGAACCTGGAAGTCAAGCAGGTGATAAAGGAGCTTGAATGCTGTATTCCAAAACATAGCCTTTCCTCTTCAGGCAATGGAGCCATAGAAGGCTTTAAAGGGAAGGCATGGTCAGATAGATATAGCTCCCTTGAATGCATCTTATTTCCTTCTGCTCTTAGGCACCTGCACAGAATCCTCCTGCCCATGTCACACATACATGAACTCAGAATACACACATACACACACACACACACACACACACACACACACACACACACAGACACTTCTTCCCATCTCTTAAGGCCTATTCCTTAGTAGTGATCGTCCTCACCATCACTTCCTTGGGGAAACATCCCCTACATGCCTACACCTTACCCTGAGCCCGGTCACTCCCTCCTCTGTGCCAACACCCCTCCTGCAGTACTTCCTGATGCTGTAACTCTTCACACCTGTGATCCTTAGGTTCTCTCCCTCATGTATCAAGTCATAGTCTCTGGGGACAAGACCATGCCTATCTTGGCTCACCAATGCCCATCCACGGGCCTGGCGCTTGCTAGATGCTCCACAGTTCCCTGATCTTTATTGACTATGGGAGTCTTAGGGAGAGATGCAATTCCAAATCCTTGGAATTGAATCTTAAGAAGGCTAATCCCTAGTACTCGAGTTAGGAAATGTCAAAAGAGACGTTCTGAGTCTGTATGGCTGGTTGTGGGGCCTAATGATCTAATACATAGAGGAATCCCATCCTCAGGGTTGCAACTGTGCCATGGGCATCTTTTTAACCCCCATGGCTCCTGACATGGGACTTGACATTCAGAAGGCACTCTGTGAGTGCAGTTGGAGACTAAACAGGAAGCTCTGGGAAGCTCGGTTTCCAGAAAACCTGCTTCAGTTCTCACAGCAGGCCCAGGCAGGGAGCTTCTCCCATGGCCTCGGGAACAACCAGTTTTTACAAATTATCAACATCTCCCCATTAGCTGTTGCAATATTAAATTGTGTGACTGGAAATGAATGAATAATCCCACGGGCGAGTGAGAAAGACCAAGCGGCAGGATTTAATAACAAGTCCTGCCCTCTCTCCAAGCAGAAGGTCTCCCTAATTAAATATTAAAAATCTATCCACACAGCCACAGCCAAAAAAAAAAATTGCTTTTTCAGCAGTGCGGCTTGGAGTCACTGCTCCAAAGACCCAGGTACTGTGAGAGTGACCTCCTGGGGACCAGCCAGGGTACCAAGAACAATTGCACAGTGAACAGACACTGACATTGCTCGGGTTTTGCCGTGTGACCATGCTTCATCCTTGTGAGGACGATGAGCCGTGAATTACATCACATCAGCAGGAGTAAACTGAGGCTTGGGGGTGGGGCAGTGACTACCACAAGGCCACATGGCATCTAGTGATAATGCATGGATTTAATTCGTCATATGCAGTTATGGGTTTTATTCAGTGACTGCGGCAGTTAAGAATGTGGCCTTGAGCACCGGGCTGTTCTGGGTTTGAATCCAGCTCTACAGATGGCTGTGTGGCTTTGGGCAAATCACCCTCAACCCTAAGTCTCGGGTTTTAATGAGAGGTAGCATGTCGCTCCCAGGGTTTCAGGATGGTGACATGAGAAAATGCATGAGACAGGCATTACTGAAATGCTAATTACTATAGTGTCGGGAAGGCTATCAATAAAATACTTCAACTGCAACCCCATTGTCCCAAGAAGCCCTTCTCTGCATCAAGGTCCTGCCTAGTCCACTGGGTAACACTTACTAACCCTGTGTCTATGGCACCTCCAGTTATTATTTAATTTAAAGATCATAAGAGCCTGGGAAAGTGGAGATTAATCCCACCCTTTCCCAGATGTTGAAGTGCAGGCTGATAAATGAAACAGGTGGCCGAGGCTACCTGAAAGAGGCTCTCCAAGCCACAGGCTCTGTCCTTACCCATCTGGCTTTCCACCCTGCAGTGTAAAGAAGGACTCCAGGCTCAGGGCTCTGCCCCATCCCCCCCAGGGTTTCTGGGGGCTGAGGAACTCTCCACACTTTCCTTTGAAGTTTCTAAGCAATGGCTCTTATGGGACTCTTCATATTAGAAAATCCCAAGTCGTGGGCAGAAGACTTAGAAACCACACCTAAGCAAGAAAGATGGCAACAGCCATCTGTAACACTAACCCTCAGAGATAACCATTCCTACACCATGCCAAAATAAAAAGATATTTTAGCAAACACGGGTAGAGTAATACAAGATTCGTGATGCCCTACGATATGATAGATACGGAGAGAAAGGAGACACGTTTCCTATTTCGTGACATTTGTAAAGTACTGCCCATGTCTCTGAACCTGTTTTCCCGGCTTCGTATTTTCTTTCTTTGAGTTTGCTTCAATAAAAATCACATCTTTTTCTTGTGTTTAATCTCTTCCTTTTAATTACAACTATCAAGACCTGTTTCCCCCTGCAGGGTCATGAGGCAGCTAAAGTGAGGATAAAGGAGGAAGTTACTGATTAGCTAGAAAGAAAATCAGTCCTGGGAGATTTTTTTTTCCAGCCTTATAATATTCTCAATGCCATGAAGTCAGGTCTCCAGCTAAGCCTGAATCAGCCTTTGGCATTCTACAGAAATTATCAAGCCCTTTGGTGTTCTAGCTGAAACCTCAAATATCTTGGATTGTAGCTTTTATTAACTGAGAAAAGGAAATGGATGTTCTTCCCCTTGCCCTCACTTGCAGAGAACTGGGACCTAGTGGAAGGTCTCAGACCCGTGATTCATCAGGCCCTTCTTCAGCAGTGAGCAGGCAAGGGGGAGGGGCAAGCAAAGCCCACAGGCAGAGAGCTATCCTGGAAGTCTATGAAGTTCCCACCAATGGGAGGGGCAGTATAGATCCCGGCTCTCCTTTGACTGACATCAGACCTCGCAGAGTGATTAACCTTGTAATTCATGGCTCTCTGCTGGCTTCTCACCTCACACATCGCCCCACTCTGGTCTTGTTTGCTGTTTTGCTAGCCTGCAGCTGCTAGACTTTTCACATGGCCCCTACGTGTGGGGCAAGATGGAGCAGGGCTGCTTTGCTCTCTGTACCTCCTTTTCTTTTAAAGCGCATCCCGCCAGACCCCATCCTGGACACACTGGCCACCCGTCATATCCTACAGTAAGTCTGTTCCTCCTCAAGTCCATCCACCCACAATACCCTTCTTTCCTCCTTGCCTGCCCTTCCCCCTCCTCTGTATCAAGAATGCTACAGCGAGTATCTACTTCCACCCAGAAAGCTGAGACCTCCTTGGGGCACTAAGGGTTCTTGGGTAGAATCATAGGACGTAAGTCAGCTGGGCCACTAGGGACACACATCACTCCTGTTCACAATGAACTGGCTAGAGCAAGTCACAGGGGCAGGGAAAACATGGAGGAAGTTGATGAGCAACAGTCACCACCACACAGCGTCACAGTTTGAAAAATGCATTGTATTCAATAAAACCATCATAGACCAGAAGTCCCACACCCCTCTCCTCATGGACTTTACCTATTATCTTCTCACAAGAAAGAAGGAGAGTGTGTCTTGTTTTGTTGTTTTCAACAACAACAGCAAATTTACAATTCTCAATGCAATTCATGTCCATGACAAAAAGAAAAAAAAAAAGATCCAACAGGACCATCACAGTGATTCAGCAGAACTTGGTACTAAGCCTCAGATCCTGAGTTTTAGTCTCTGTGATCCTCACAGTGGAAGGAGAGAAATGACTCCCAAAAGTTGTCCTCTTGCCTTCATACACACACCATGGCATGCAGGTGCTCATGTACATACATACATACATACACACACACACACACACACACACACACACACACACACACAAATAAGTAAATCAGGATGAAGGGGAAGACATGTCCCCACTCCAGCCTCAGAATCCTACAATGTAGTCTTCATAAAGAACGGCTTTGCAGGTGCAGGCTGGGAGCCCCGGGAAGTCTTCATGCTGAGCATGGCTTGCAGCTGTCTCTTGTATGTGAGCCTTCATTTTCCAAGATGCTTCTAATCCAACTGATGTTTTATAGCGAGCTTCCCTGAGGCCTAAAAGCTAAGAGGCCGTGCTACCTCCCTGTGAGGCATTCTGAAGGGTTGAAAATCTGAAGGCAGAACCCCATCTGGAAAGTTCCATTAAAGCATCACTCCAGGACCCGTCATTACCACTACCTACCACTAGGCAGATTAAACAGTTTCAGAGCCCTGTGACCTGCTAATGCATTCACAGCTTCACGTGGCTAATTAATCCAGGCTCATCCATCCTCATCAACTACAAAAGGCTTCCAGCCAGCCCTCCCACTTGCTCCCGGGTTACTCATGTCCTATGAGCTCTCCCTAGGTCTCAGCCAATTACTGCCCCGCAAAGACACTCAGTAGGAAGCTAAGCCCCAGAGTTTTGCCTCCAAGTGGAGCAGTACATTCTAGGTGCAGGGTCTTTCTCTACAGAAGTCCCCTTGACCTTCATAGACTGGAGACCGAGGTCCCTGTGATCTGTCTGCCACTGCACCCTCTGACTTGAGAAGACAGAAGGGATGGCTCAGGACCTGCTGAACTGGGATTCCAGGCTGGCTCTATCTAACCACAAAGTCCCCGTCTCTTTCTTCTTGCTGATGGCCACCAAGCTGCCACTCTGCCTTCTGCGGCTGCTGTGTATAAAACAGTGCCCCCAAGACCTGTTTCTCTCTGGTCCTGGAACACCATCTATCTCCATTCAAAGCTCCAACACCGCGTCTGGATCGGATGGCCACTGCTTTTATTTAATAATGTCTGGATTACATCTACTGGAGACTTAGAAATTATTTGGTGCGTGGACAAGTGAATAAAGAATTAATAATGCCGTCCTTTTCAACACTGAGCTGCCAAAAAGATGTATCCAAGTTTCAGCTTCTGTGCCAAAGAGTCAGCGTAAGACCTTGGGCAAATCCAGTTCCCTTCCAGCACCCCAGTTTGCAAATACAGACAGCAGAATAAAGACATCTATCTCTCCGTGGTTAGAATGTCCTGGGTCTGAGACACGTCAGCTAAACTGATATTGATCTTCAGAAAAACAAAACAAGGGCAGCCATGCTAGATGATTGGCAGGAGCGAGGGGCAGGGGAGGACTTAGGAAGTGGACTCCTAGAATTCAAACCTCCCTTCCTGCCACCGCAGGCTGGATTCCTCAAGTTCTCAGGGGTAAAGGGGCTTGATTAGAGGACTCTGTCCCCCAACTTGTGAAGACAGACACAATCACAGATGCAGGAATGGGGACCCCGCAGAGACTCGTGGGCTGGCTCCAAAGCATGTGGCCGTCAAGCGGGTTTTAAGATTTGTCTCGGTTCCTCAATCATCACCTTTGGGATTTTCTGTGTCTCCAGATGGAACGGGAATGGAAATACTTAGCTGATAGCAGACTAGCGGTGACTATGTAATGATGATACTGAAAAGCTACAGGGGGTTAAATGAAATGGCATAAACAAAGCACCCATAATGCTAAGCCTATAAGTAGTCCCTTCCATCGTAGAGCCTTAGTTTCCTCCTCTGTGAAATGGAATTAATACAGTGTGTCCCTCCTAAAGCCTAACCATACTGACTCCAGACGCCATAGGCCCGTCCTAGTTCTGATCTGTGTGCTATAAACCAGTCAGAAGCGTGCATCTCGGGCCATGTCCTGCGTCTATCCAGGGCATTCTGAATCTTGGTGGGGACCTCCAAAATATGAAATTTGGGCATATATCTAGACTGCCACCAACACCTGAAAGTTTCTTGGGAAAATGAGGGGTGTAGGGTGGAGGAGAGGCATTGTCAGGTAGAGATTTCAGTTTTGCACAGGAAGTATAAATGAGTCACAGTGAATAACTGCATCTTGTCCTTCCTGTGGAAGAGGTGACAGGAGGGTACGGACTGTAGTTTCCTAGAGAGCGCATGCTCGGGCCAAACTGGGTTGTTGTTCCTCTGCTGCCTGAATTCCCACATGGGAATGGGGGCCTGGCATAGTCACCATTCCTAAGGACACCGACATCCCAAACTCTCGCCTGAAACAAACGATACAATTCATGTTTAAAAGAAGTAAGACAATGATGGGGACCTGGGATTCTGTGGTTTGTGAGCTAAATGGTCAAATTACAGAATTATCCATTCAATTAACACGACACTCTTGGTCTATCTCCTGGCCCACTCCTGTAGCACCTCCCACTGAACAGACACTGAGTGCTTACTGCGTACTCCAGTCAGGCTTCAAGGGTGGGAGGGAATGGTGTCAGCTGGTGGGGCACTCCAGGAAAGATGGCTTTTTACGTGGCTAGATTCCAAAGCTGTTGCAGAAGACCACCACAGGTCTGTGGGGAACCATCCTAGAAGGTAAACAGGACCTCGGTGTAGACCTTTCTATGCTAGGGTGAATCTGGCCTTTGCCTGAAGTTATCTCAGCAACCGAGTAGTGGGTGTAGTGTTGAATTTCACCCAAACGGTTCCCCGCCCCCTGCCCATCTTCCTGCTTCCTCTAGGACCATCTGGGAACCAGCCCCAGCCCTCCCCCACATCAAACCCACTCCTCACCTCTTGGTTTGTATTTCAGTCTATGAAAACTATTTTTACTCAAAGGAGATTTAAGTGGGACAGACCTCCCCCACCCTCATCTACTGGGTTTCATCGGTAGGAATGTCTTGGCGGTAATGATCTGAGTCCTGAAACAATTTGGGAAGACAGCAGGGCTTTGAAACTGGCTGTATTTCCTCTTTTTATAATGGTTCATTTTACATTTTTATTGGCTCTCCGCTGATTGCTCCTGGCTCTCTGACGGGATGTGAGATGCACTGACATTTCTAGAGATCAATATATTAATAAATCACGAAGTTCATAATGTCTGATTTGCTTCTAAATGAGACAGAACTATTATCACCATAAAGTTGCACATAAAATATGCCCAATTGTGATGTATTGTGTAGTCTAAGCAAAGGCATTGAGTGAATAACCTTTCCCCCAAAGAAGGAAACAATCAAAGCTGAATAACTTCATTAATAATTCAAGGTGTGTCTGCCAGGGCTTCATTTATTAAGTGCACAGTTAAGAGGCTTCCACACTGAGTCCTGGAGAGGAGGATGGTACCTTGACATTGCCTCTGCCTCTGGGCAAGCGCGCACATTCTCACACAAGCTGACTGACTGCAGCCCTCACACTTGGCAGTTCATGTGCCAGCTAAGGGTAATGGCCAATGGCCTTCTCCAGCTAAGAAACAGACCAAAATAATACACACAACGACTGTCTGGATTATTAAGGGCAGAGGACACGAAACCTTGTGATAACTCCAGGGAGAGAGAGACAGGAAATTTTCTCGATGACCGTCAGTTATTATGTCTGTTTGCTAATGCTCCAGGCACTGTTCTGGTCTCATTACCCACAGATACCTTGCCCTGTTCCATGACCACTTTCAGTATTGATACTCTTTCATCTAGAGTCTTGGGTCTGCGAACAGCCATTCCAGTTAATACAGACAAGAATAGGCATGCTAACCAGTCAGTGTCTAACCTGAACTGACAATTGAGTGCCCTTTTAACAGAGTAAATCACAGAAGAAAATCCCCCTGTATGAAAAATGCCCATTTAATTAACTACATCCATCAGGATGCATAATCATGACCTGCACGCTGTCTAACCATTGGATTCTGCTGTTGAGAATGCCCTTAAAATCACCACCATAATACAAGCCAAGAATTAAATTATGCGTTTTGGCACCTATCGTGCACACAGTCATTGTACAGACCTTATCTCACCTAGATTTACAGCGACAAGGCACATATGATTATAACTCATGTTAGTCTAATAACCATATACCTCCTAGGGACAGTGAGATGATCAGATCAATTCTAAAACTATTACTACGCTCTCTGAGCCCACCAAGCAAGGCACTTAATACAGCAGACACTCCCTCGGCGGCTTTCCACCACTTCTCTGCTTGAGCTATCTCCTAGGATGCGCGGAAGTTTGTGTTTGCACTAGCAACAAGAGGAAGGCTTGTTACCTTGGATTACAAGAACTAAGCTGAGGGAATGAAATTAGCTTTGATTCTTCAGCGCACCAAGTTGAGAGGGTTAAACATATGCCACATGCCCTAAAATAGCAATGGGAACCAGCTATGCTGGAGGATTATGTCCCCCAGACCAGAACCACTTCGCTTCTTCACTTCACACTGACAGCCTGAATCAGGCCATGGTGGGAAGGATGTGGAAAAGTGGATCCGTCAGGCTTCCTTTCCTCCCAAGAGCAGTTGTTAGACATCTAAAACCCCACCAAAGCTAACGCTCTGTTTGGAGAACATCTCCATTTAGCAAGATGTCAGACCTCTCGGCATGCTGAAACGGGGCTCGCCACACCTCATCAATCCAATGAGTTTCCATCATGAGTCAATGCTACCTCATCTGAGATGAATCGTTGCAGACTCTCTGACTCTCTTCTTCAATTTCTCTTGGCCCCTTCAAGTCCCTGTCTTAAACTAAAACAAAACAAAACAAACAATAAGAAAAACAAAACAAAATAACAACAACAAAAAAAAAAACCCCTGTCCTTCCTTCCTGGAGACTTTTCATTTGGAATGAATTGTCATTTCAGTTTCTTAGACAAGAAGAGTAATAAAAACTCACCCATGTTTTCCCGTTATTTCCTGCATAGATACCCTAACCCTTGAGATTGCTCTCCTGTACACAGGTCAGCCATGCTCATTAACAGGCTCCCTCCACAGGCTGGAAGATCAGGGTCACCATCCTGCTGAGTCCAAAGGAAAGCCCGTGGGGGCTTCCCCACTGCCCGCCCTCTGAATCCTGGCTGGTGGTAGGATTAGGGCTTAGTCTGACTAATTGCCCCCTAGAGCCTGCTGGAGCTACTAAACTGTCAAAAGTTTCATCTCAGGCACTTTTCCTGGACAAAATGGTCCACTTAAAACATCAGCTAGACACTTCTGCCTGTGGCTGAGAAGCTCCCAGGAGGCCGACAGTTCTAACTTGTAGCATAGCCAGAGGCTCAGCTGCGGAAGACATTGCTTGGAGACAAAGGGACGTGTTGGGCATGGCCAGCTCCGTGCCTGGAAGCATCGGGTAGAGTCCTAAAATCTAGGTAACTCTTTCCCCTTTGCTTTTCATACGTGGTCAAAAGATGAATGAATGTAACGTCCTTGTATAACAAATAGAACTTGGATGCCATGATGTGTACAGTGGCTGTGTGGACTTCTAATGGTCGTGCTAGGTTTCTGATAGGTAATTTCTGACTGTAAATGGCCACCTGGCAAGAAGTTGCAGGGGACATTTGACACCCTCATCCTCACACATCAGTGCCTTGTGGACCAGAAGACCTAGCGTGCCCTCCCTTTGGGAGAAAGGGCAATAAGCCCAAATAGGCGTTTCCTGAAGATCTCTCCCTTCATTTGACCCTCAGCTGCCATTTAGAAGAAGCCGAAGCACTCTGATGTCTCTGTGGGGTTGTTTCTAAGGCACGCTTTCAGGACAGAGGTGTAAATGAATGAGAAATGTATAAATTCAATTTGGCTTACAAAGAGCAGGAGGGGTTTCAAGATTAAGAGAACAAACGCTTGAAGCAAAACATGATTTGAGTTTTATTGAACCAAGAAGACTGGAAAAATATCTGGAACTCTCAGAAAATCTTTATCAGGCTCAGCTCGGGCACTCACGGGACTCGTTGTTAAGTATATAAAAATCAGAGCTGACGGGCTGTGTGCCCCGCGTGTGTCTGAGGAGATCGTGACTCACCTCAGGGCCTCAGCTGTGAGAATCTAAGCAGCAAGGTTTGGAGGGCAAATGAGACCTTTGCCCTCTCTGCGGTATGCAAGTACCAAGAAAGATCTTTGGCCCTGGTTGTTGGGGGGAAGCCTTTGATTACTGCTGACCTCACCCAGAACAAAGGGATACATCTGTATCTAGAGGAGGGACCAGGACACATTTGTGAATGCCAGCATATGATCACTAATGCAGCCTCTAATGCACCTGGAATAATCCAGGCAACACTGAACCACTGGAAAAGTGATGTTAAGAGGAGAGTACAGTGCTCCGTACCGTTTGTTGCCCATTGTCATGTAAATTATTTACAACTTTTAAAGCCTCCTTTGGAACATAGCCTCAACAACATCCCACACGTTTTGACACGTTCTGTCATCATACTTTCCTGCAAAATAGCATGAGTGCCTCTGAGACACAAGTGATTTAGAAATTAATGTGTTGATACATTTGGAGAACGAGGAATTTTCTAGGGGGTATACTTGATTCCGTGTTTGGAAGACTTCTTGGTGCCCTGATTTGTTATTGATATCCTACTCCAGTCCAATCTACAAAATCCATCCCAAGTAACTTCAGACTAGCTCTAGGAAAAGATCAGCTTGGGTAAATGACCTATGTGCCCTGTAAAAGAATGCAGTCTTTGTGACAGCTGGTAGAAACTGTTTGTAACAATGAGGTCACGTTTGGGTAGTGTGTTACTCAGATCCCTATGCTAATACTGACATTCTGGGCTACTTAGATTTATATTTACTCTTTGAAAATTTCATATATGCATTTAATGTATTTCTATAATATCCGTGCCTCTTTTTCCCCCCTCCAGATCCTCCCAGATGTCCCTTTTACACACAGACCAACTCTTTTTTTAAGAACCCACTGTGTCTAATCAATGCTGACCACATAGTCATGATTGTAGGGTCAACTACTGGCATATGATCACTGACCACACCCATGAAGAAGACTGACTTTTCCTTCCCTTGCAATCATCAGCTGTCAATAGCTTGTTCTGAGAGAGGTGCTTTTAAATCTTCAGTTATGATTGTGATTGTGTTGTTTTTCCTTTTAGTTCAGCCAGGCCTTGGCTTTACATATATTTGAAACAATACTTTTAATTCATACCGACTGGGAGTTGTTACATCCTCCTAAATGACCAATCTTACCTGACAAAACTTTTTATTTTCCCCAAAGTTTCACACCTTAGCATCTATTTTACCTGATATGAACTGAGTCACCCCAACATTGTTTGGAGACAGGGTTTCTCTGTGTAGCCCTGGCTGTCCTGGAACTCACTCTGTAAAGCAGGCTGGCTTTAAACTCAGAGATCCACCTGCCTCTGTCTCTTGAGTGCTGGGATTAAAGGTGTGTGCCGCCACCACCACGCAGCTAGCATTTCCTAATTCATGTTTGTATGGGGCATCCTTCAAACAGCATTGGATTAAGGTACAGTTTTTAGCCGATGATCAGCCTCTTGCGTTAACAATTTTCTATTTATGTTTCTTTTTCATCAGTTTGACTCTGGAGTTTTCCATGTGGGTTTATTTATGTTTATGCTGCTTGGGATTTAAAGAGGTTCCTAAATCTGTAGCTTCTTAGGTTTCATCCATCTTTAAAAGTCCTTAGTGCCTCTTCAAATATTGCTTCATCAGCATTATTTGTCTCCTTCTTTTTGGGGAGTTTTTAACCATATAAATGTGTATGTATATAGACATATAAACATACACACACATAGGTATATATAGGCAGAGACTGCTTGTTTATTCCCGGCTGCCCAGATCCAAAATAATCACACAGAAACTATATTAATTACGACACTGCTTGGCCAATCATTTAAGTATATTGCTAGCTAGCTCTTATATCTTAAATTAGCCCATTTCCATTATTTTGCATTTTACCACGAGACTTGTAGTTTACCAGTAAGGTTATTGGGTGTCTGTCTCCTTACATGGTGTCTCTCTGACTCTACCTTCTCTCTCTCTCTCCTCTCTCTCTCTCTCTCTCTCTCTCTTTCTCTCTCTCTGTCCATCTCTGTTCTTATTTTCCTCCTGGCTTTACTCTGTTAAGCCATTGGCCAAAACCAGCTTCTTTATTAACCAATGACAATAAGACACAATATTCACAGCATACAGAGGGGAATCCCACATCACGCCCTCTTTTCTGTCTAAATAAAAAGAAAGATTTTAATTTTAACATAATAAAATTACATAACAAAATGAATTATGGATGTTTATCTTTGTTTAGAGTGTTGGTTACAAGTGGTTATGAATAATGGTCAAGAAAAAAGCTAAACAAAGGAGATTACATTCAGAGTTCTTGTTTTGAAAAGAAAAAAAGAAGGAAGTGCTGTGGGACAATGGTCTTGTACCCTGTAAAGATTTGTCACTTGTACTGGTTTAATAAAATGCTGATTGACCAGTAGCCAGACAGAAAGTAGAGGTGGGGTGATAAGAACAGGAGAATTCTGGGAGGAGAAAAGGCTCAGTCTGTAGTCATCACCCAGATGCAGAAGAAGATGAAAATGCCTCACTGATAAAAGGTACCAAGCCATGTGGCTAACACAGACGAGAATTTGGCTTAATTTAAGATGTAAAAGTTAGTTAATAAAAAAACCTTAGCTAATAGTCCAACTAGCTTATAATTAATGTAGGCCTCTGTGTGTTTCTTTGGAACTCAAAGGCTATGGGACAAGTCAGGACAAAACCCTCTATCAACAGGTATATGTATTATCTTCATTCTCTTCCCCCTTCCACTCTTCCTTTCCTTCTGTCTCACCTGGTGTACCTACCACAACATCTATTCTCCTTTAACTGTGTCTCATCTGTTCTGAACTTAGTCTGGTGTGTTGGTGATCTGAGGTGATATATTACTCAATTCTACAATTCTTAACTGACATTTTTGTATACATTCTGGTCCTCTGATGAGGATTCTCCAGCTTGTGGAATCTCTTTTCTTGAGCATCTTTCCTTTGTTATTTTTCATCCTGTGCCCGATTTGTCTAATATTTGAACCACTTATACATCTGTTGCTGTACTCATCTATTGCCCTTAGGTCCTGTCTTTGATATATCTAACAAATTCTCATTAAATGGTGAACATAATTTTTCTAACATGAAAAACATTTGTTTGGTTCAATTCAACTTCTGTGAGGTAATGAAGAAACAAAATCTTGGTCTAGACAGGGGTTGTACTATTTTAAAGCAAGCTACACTCCTAGCCCTCTGATACATCCAAAAAGATGAGATGTTTTAACTCTCTTTCCCAGTTGTCCTCTGTGAGAGTTCAGATCACCTACAAAATAACCCTCTTTATTCAGTCTTACAGCTTCTGTGTTTTCACAAACACTGTTCCCTTGTCCCTTTTTTTCTTCAAGACTCAGCTAAGTTTTCTTTCTCTTTGGAGCCTTCTCTGACAGCTCTCCCATCTGGTCCTGTGCCTTCAGGAGGCAACATTAATTAGTAGCTCCTTCCCCTTGGGTCCCTGCTCTCAGCCACAGCCCCATTGGTCTGGAATGATTTGCCAATGAAGAGCTTAGAACCCAGCCCACAGCATCCTACCCACAGTTGGATTGTGCTGGCACACATTATATGTTTCAGATGTTAAATTCATTGATAATATCCAAGACTTGGGGAGCATACATCTCTGTAGTCATGGCTTCTCTCAACAACTCTAAATATCTGGACTCAGTGCATGAAAACATCTTGTAAAAAATGGCTCATCCTCTGCCTGGGAGCAGCTGCTCTCCAGGTCTCAGCCATACTCATCTCTCCTGCCCATCACCTATACTCATCCAGCTTACCTGCCAATGATTCTTGACATTTCTGCTTCTGGTCTACTTGTGTGCCTTCCTGCCAACGTCATGACTATTGTAGACAGATGTTGTATCTTGTCATTTCTTCCAGTGCCTATCACATTTCTGGCAGGCCAGAGAAGATCAATTCATATTTGTAAACACATGGGTAAAGTAGTAAGATTATTCTGTGTAATGCTGTAGCAACAGGCCCTTGAAGTGCATTTGTCAAAACCCATAGAACCACCAAGCACAGTGATTGTAATCTACTATGAAGATGGACTTCCATTTTTACTAATGTGTCAATATCAGCTCATCAATCATTAGTACATTAACTTTACCAAATACAGACCTTTCAAGCACTTGCATGCATGTGCGCGCACACACACACACACTTACACATAAAGAAAAAATAGTTAATAAAATTTATTTTACATCCCAACCACAGTTTTTCCTCTCTCTCCTCCCACCCACACCTCACTTATACCCCCTCCCCATCTTTTCCTCCTCCTCTTCTATTCAGAAAAGGGCAGGCCTCCCATGGATATCAACAAAACATGGCATATCAAGTTGCAGCAAGACTAAGCACCTCCCCTTCCTGATAATAAGGTTGGACGAGGCAGCCCAGTATGAGAAATAGAGTCCCAAAAGCCAGAAAAAGAGTCAGAGGCAGCCCCTGCTCCCACAAGAAGGCCAACTTAACACACTGTAACATATATGCAGAGGACAGAGGGCAGTTTCATGTAAAGCTTCCTGGTTGTCCGTTCAGTCTTGGTGTCCCTGGAGCCCAGATTAGTTGATTCTGTGAGCTTTCTTGGTTTCTGACCTCTCAAGCTTGTACCACCCTTCTACAGGATTCCCCAAGCTCCGCCTAATGTTTGGCTGTGTGTCTATAAATCTGTTTCCATCAGTTGCTGGATGAAGCCTCTCTGATGACAAATGGGGTAGGCATCAATCTATGAATATAGCAGAATATCATTCCCTCCACACAGTGTCAGGGGTGAGCTCACTCTCATGGCCTGTATCAAAGGAGGGACCAGTCAGTCATTGGTTGACCACTCACACTCTCTGCACCACCCTCATCCCAGCACATCCCGTAGGCAGGACAGACTATGGGATGGGTAAGTTGAAGGTTATGTGACTGGGTTAGTGTCCTAATGCCTCCACTGGATTTCTTGCCTGGCCTCAGAAGATGGCCAGTTCAGGCTGTGTATTCCCAGTCACTAGGAATCTTAACTGGGGTTGTCCTTGTAGATTTCTGGGAGTTTCCCTTACACTGGGTTTCTACCTCACCCTGAAACAGACCCCCTTTTCCAGTTGTCTCTTTCAGTACTCTCCTCCTCCATCCCCCCAACTGATCCCTCATGTTTCCACTGGCACCAGTCCACCCAGGGAATCTCTTCTATTTCCCCTTCCCAGGGAGATCCTTCCTTCTTCCTTTGGGCCATCCTTGCTACTTAACCTCTCTGGGTCTGTGAATTGTAGCATGGTTATCCTTTACTTTACAGCTAATATCCATTTATGAGTGAGTGCATACCATGTTTGTCTTTTTAAGACAGGATTACCTTACTCAGGATGTTTTTTCAGTAGTTCCATCTATTTGCCTGCAAATTTCATAATGTCATTGTTTTTAACAGCTGAGAGATACTCCATTGTGTAAATATATCACATTTTCTTAACCCATTCATTGGTTGAGGGATATTTAGGTGGTTTCCAGGTTCTGGATACTACAAATAAAGCTGTTATGAATGAAGCTGAGCAAGTGTCCTTGTGATATGATTGAGCATCCTTTGGGTACATGCCTAAGATTGGTATAGCTGAGTCTTATGATAGATTGATTCCCAGTTTTCTGAGAAAGTGCCATATTTATTTCCAAAGTGGCTGTACAAGTTTGTACTCCCACCAGCAATGGAGGAGTGTTGCCCCTGTTCCAAATCCTCTCTAGCAAAAACTTGTGTTTTTGATTTTGGCCATTCTGACAAGTATAAAATAGAATCTCAGAGTAATTTTGATTTGTACTTCCCTGATGGCTAAAGATGTTGAATATTTATTTAAGTGTTTCTCAGTGAATTGAGAGTCTTCTGTTGAAAATTCTTTATTTAGATTTGTACCCCATTTTTAATTAGATTATTTGTTTGTTATGTGTAATTTCTTGAGTTCTTTATATATTTTGGAAATTAGCCCTCTGTCACATGTGGGGTTGGTGAATATCTTTTCCCATTCTGTAGATTGCTGTTTTGTCCTGTTGACAGAGTTCTTTGCCTTGCAGAAGGTTTTCAGTTTCAGGAGGTCATAGTGTATGCCATATTGGTCTTCTGTTCAGGAGTTGTTTCTTGTGCTATCAATTTGCTGTATGTTGCCCTTATTTTGCTTAGGTATTCCCCTTTTATCCCTGATCGCTCCAGGACTTTTATCATGACGGGGTGTTAAATTTTGTCAAAGGCTTTTCAACATCTAATGAGATGATCATGTGGGTTTTTTCTTTCAGTTTGTTTATATGGTGGGTTACATTGACAGATTTTCATATGTTTAACCATCCCTGCATCTCTGGAATGAAGCCTACTTGATCGTAGTGGATAATCTTTCTGATACGTTCTTGGATTTGGTTTGAAAGTATTTTTTGAATATTTTTACATCTATGTTCATGAGGGATATTGGTTTGTGATTTTTTTCTTTGTTGAGTCTTTGTGTGGTTTGGGTATCAGGGTGACTCTGGCCTCATAAAATGAATTTGGTAATGTTCCTTTGATTTCTATTTTTGGAATAATTTGAGGAATGTTTGTTAGCTCTTCTTTGAAAGTCTGGTAGAATTCTGCACTAAAACAGTCTGGATCTGAACTTGTTTTGGTCAGGAGACTTTCAATGACTAGTTCTATTTTCTTAGGGGTTATAGATAAGTTTAAATTGTTTATATGATCTTGATTTAACTTTGGTAAGTGGTATCTATCAAGAAAATTGTCCATTTCTTTTAAATTTTCCAATTCCAGTTTAAATTTTTGGATTTCCTTGGTGTCTGTTGTTTTGTCCCCCTTCTCAAAAACTCTTGATTTTGTTAATTTGTATACTCTTTCTGTGTTTTTATTTAGTTTGGATAAAGTTTTATCTATCTTGTTGATTTTCTCAAAGAACCAACTCTTTGATTGATTCTTTGTATTGTTCTCTTTGTTTCTATTTTATTAATTTCAGCCCTCAGTTTGATTATTTCCTGTCATGTACTTCTCTTGGGTGTGTCTGATTCTTTTTGTTCTAGAGCTTTCTGGTGTGCTGTTACATCACTAGTATGAGATCTCCCCTAGCTCTTTTTGCAGGCACTTTGTGCTATGAACTTTCCTCTTAGCACTGCTCTCATTGTGTCTCATAAGTTAGGGTATGTTGCTCATTCATTTTCATTGAATTCTAGGAAGTCTTTATTTCTAACTTGACACAATAGTCATTCAGTAAAGAGTTGTTCAGTTTCCATGAGTTTGTAGGCTTTCCATTGTTTCTATTGTTGAAATACAACTTTAATCCATGGTGTTCTGATCAGATGCAGGGAGTTGTTTCAATTTTCTTGTGTCTGCTGAGACTTGCTTTGTGACCAAGTATGTGGTCAGTTTTGAAGAATGTTCCATGAGGTGTTGAGAAGAAAGTGTAAAAGAAGGCTGCTTGGTCATTTCCCAGCTTCCCAGATCTGAATAATCCTCAGAAACTATATTAATTACAATACTGTTCAGCCAACAGCTTAGGTGTATTTATAACTAGCTCTTACATCTAAAATTAACCCATTTATATTAATCAATGTATGATTAATTAACTAATTAATTAAAATCATGAGACTGTGGCCTACTGGTAAAGTTCTGATGTTCTTCTGCTTTGACAGATAAATGATGTCTCATTAACTCTGCCTCCTCTCTCTATATATCTCTTCCAGTCTGGCTACATTCTGCCCTGCCATAGGCCAAAGCAGCTTATTTATTAACCAATGGTAATACAACATATTCATAGCATACAGAGGGGAAGCCCACATCTGGTGTAGGAGGGTCTTCTGTCTATGTGTTTCTTTCATT
The DNA here is from genome assembly GCF_018167655.1 of Microtus oregoni. Lineage (NCBI taxonomy): Eukaryota > Metazoa > Chordata > Mammalia > Rodentia > Cricetidae > Microtus > Microtus oregoni. The sequence continues at coordinate 14,587,486 of NW_024543086.1, forward strand.
GGTTAAATAAAGAGAGTACCTTGGCCTTTTGATAGGGCAGCCCTTAGGTGGGTGGAATAGACAGAACAAAATTCTGGGAGAAAAAAGGTGACATACAGAGAGAGCTGCCATGAAGTCGCCAGAGTCAGACATGCCGAATCTTTCCTGGTAAGCCACAACTGTCTTCATGGTACTACACAGATTACTAGATATCGGTTAAAGCAAGATGTGAGAGTTAGCAAAGAAGAGGCTAGATATAATGGGCCAGGTAGTGTTTAAATGAATACAGTTTCTGTGTAATTATTTAGGGTGTAAGCAAGCTGGGCGGCAGGATGCAGCCTGCTCCTCATTACTACAGATGTGTGAGGATCAATGTGTGATTTAAGCTTTAGAAATATTTCCTTTGCAAATATGGGTGCCCTGTGTTTGAAGCATAAATGTTAAGAATTTAAATGCCATGTTGATGAATTTTTCCCTTGATGAGTATGAAGTGTCCTTCCCCTCTCTTTTGATTAATTTCAGTTTGAAGACTATTTTGTTAAATAGTAGCGTCATTATACAAACTTGCTTCTTGAGTCCATTTGCTTGGAAAATCTTTTTCCAATCTTTTACTCTGAAATAATATCTGGGTTTGATGTTGATGTGTGTTTCTCATATGCAACAGAAGGATGGATCCTGATTTTACATCCATTCTGTTAGCAGGTGTCTTTTTTATTGGGGAGTTGAGTCCCTCTTGCTTCCTGTTTTCTCTCTTGTCTTCTGACCTGAGTGCCCTGTGACCAGCAAGTCTTCTGGCCCAGTAGTATGTCTCTTCCAGAGTTTTGGTGACCTGCTTGGCCTCTGAGATTTGGGGTGCTTGCTTTGTTTCTGGGGTTCTACAATTCTGGGAACTGGTGTGGCCTCTGGTTTCTGGATACTGGTGTGGTCTCTGGAGTTCCAGTTACTTGGGGCTCCTGGGGCTCCTAATACCCGTGTGGCCTCCAATAGAGAAGGAGTTGTCTGCCAAGTTGTGGGCTTGGATATGGAGCCCATGGGAGGAGATACTGTTGGGAACTGCTGGGCAGGCTCTGGGGTTCCTAGCATGACCTCCTATATGGTGAGAATCCTCTTCCAGGGGTTGAGGGCCAGAATATGAAGCCCATGGAAGGGAGTGCTGTTGGGCACTGATGGGTGGGGCTTAAGGGGTTTGGCAGGTGGTGGATGGTGTCTTACCTGGGGTATAGCCTCTGGTAGAGCAGGAGCCTTCTGCCAGCAGGTTGTAGGCCAGAACTGAAGAATTAAAAATTTAAATACAGCCCTTTAGAACTGGTGAGATGGCTCAAGGGATAAAGCTACTTATCATCAAACTTGACAACCTGAGTTTGGTCTCTGGGATTCACATGGTGGAAGAAAAAAAAAAAAAAAACAACTGCACAAGTTGTTCTCTGACTTTCGCATACGTGTCATGACGTTTACACAAGCACATATATACACAAACACACACACACACACACGTTTACACAAGCACATATACACACAAACACACACACACTCAAATGCCACTAACCAAAGTGATGAAAGGGTCGAATACATCCAGTAAAAATGAACTTCTTCCACAGACACAGATGAGGAGGTGGTGGAAACCCAGCTCTCTGTACTACCACTCTTGGGAACAACATGGACAGAAACCACTCAGGTCTGGGCTCGTGGGGGTGGGAGAACTAAAACACACTGGGGATGAGGACTGGACTGTCTGACACACCTTTGGTCAATGGTGCTAGCAAGACAGGAGACAGTTCAAATGGGAGCCCGCAGAGCAAAGCAAGACTGACCAGTACACAGATCTGAAAAAGCCAGCAGGAGGGAGCTAGACTCCCCCAGCTCACCCGCCATGGGGGATTTTCCTCCAGTGTTTCATGCATGGCACAGTCAAAGACTTAACCTGCATCCACTCTGTCACATACCCCAATACGCTAATTCTTAATGTCAATAATATTTTTCTTTTCTCATCTGAGTTACTTGTCACACTCAAGAAAGGAGAGAAGCCGAGTTGTGTAGCTTGTAAGGTCTATGAGTGTAGGAAACAGAACTGTAATCCATCGCTGTGTGATGATAGATACTTCACCAATAGTTGTCGAAGAAATCGATCACCCTACAAGACCCATAGCTTAATCACAAAGAAAAGAGGGGTAATGGGGCCTTCTCGTGGTGGAGAGTGTCTTAAAAGCCACTCTTCAACCAAACCTGTGCGTACTTCCAAGAAGTCATCCACATCTGTGCATCCTCTGCCACGTGCCATCCCATCTCTCTTCAGGCTGCATGACTGCATGGCTCAGAGCATGCTGGATGAGCCCTGCTGGTAGTGTGGGCACTGGGAGGTGACCCAATGCTCGTGCCTGTTCTCACTGTGGGAAAGGGATGGGAAATCCAGGCTCTGCTCTGCTGATGAGAGAGGCCCCTTGTGTAGGTCAAGCTGGATGGTGACCAGAACTTCCTCAGAGTGCCTGTCCGATGACAATAAAATTTTGTTATGCCTTTTAAATGAATGGATTTGGTAAAATGTTTTCTTACTTTTTCCTAGACATCGCCTGGTGGTATTACCAGTATCAGAGAGGTAAAATAATAATAATAAGTCTGCACTAACTTGATTGTCTCAGTTACATTACTTGGAAAGGAAGAACTTCTCCATCTTCTGCAACTAGCTTCCTTCACCAGATTTTTGTGTTCCTTGTTAGCAAACTCGGTCTGTGTAGAAACAGCTAGGAATGTTCTCTTAGGGTTGAGGCTTAAGAAAACTCTGTTCCTTCTAAGAGACTCCTATTTTTCCCTTCCATGGTAATTGAATGTCTATTAAATAAAGCTCAGAGCTGAATTATCGCTTAAGTATATTAACTGTTTAGAATGAATGATCTGAATTTCTCTGTTCTCCTCCCCTCCCCCAACATGGTCCAGACCTCCAATCCAATCAGCATTTTCTGAAGCAGATTTTCTTTATCTGTTTGTATTCTATTATTTGGTTGCTAATATCTACTTCAAGTTCTTTGTGGAAAAAAATGGAATGCTTAAATAAAGAATAAAGGCAGGTGGTGAAGAGGTTAAGCAAGCCTGGATGAAGTTCCAGATTCAACGGTCTCCAAGTCACACAGGCGGTTTAATGGCATTAAAAAGAGCCTGAGGTGAAGATGGGTGTGGTGGCACAGGCCGTTAATCCCAGAACTCGGGAGGCAGAAGCAGGTGGATCCCTGTGAGTTCAGGGCCAGAGTGGTCTACAGAATAAGTTCCAAGACAGCCAGAGATACCCTGTCTCAAACAACAGAAAGAAAGGGAAGGAAGGAAGGAAGGAGGGAGGGAAGGAAGGAAGGGAGGAAGGGAAGGAAGGAAGGAGGGAGGGAAGAAAGGAAGGAAGGAAGGAAGGGAGGGAAGGAAGGAAGGGAAGGAAGGATTCAAAGTGACTGGCAGGGGTCCTGGTGACTCTACTTAACCAGAGTGTCCAGTCCCTGCTTGGCTCTAGCAGATGATGCCCTGGTGAGAATTTGAGAATCAAGATTTTCAAGGTGAAGTAAGAAATACAAACTTTGTCATGGATTTCTTATCTCCAAATATTAGCAATGTGTTTAAAATGTATTTTATCTGTTTCACATAAAATATGAGCTTCTATGGATTCCTTACAAACAAAACCTATCTTTGGACTACATTCAAGCTAAGGACCACTATTTTGTAGCCTCAAAAATGGAATGGAATGAATGGGTGGGTATAAAGTACAACCCAGATTCCCTCTGCCAAACACACACATACATTCTCTCTCTCTCTCTCTCTCTCTCTCTCTCTCTCTTTCTCCCCCCCCCCTCTCTCTCTCTCTCTCTCTCACACACACACACACTGGAGAAACTATATTCTAAACAAGAGAGGAAATGGTCATATTTTAGGCCATGGCCTTCATCATCAGCCAGAGAAGATATTCATTGCCAGATGTGCCCCAGATGTGGGTCCTCACTGCTCAGTTTGGAGAGCGGACTTGTACAAAGGCGTGACATTTGTAAGCAGCAGGGGTACCTCCAGGCTGTTCACAAACCAGCTTACATTCTGGGCTCCAGTGGAGTAAAAGCCACTGTGGGGATATGTCCAATCTGATGGCAGCCCAATCTAATGGTGGAGTCCTAAACTGGCTGGAATCAAGGTCCGGCTTTTTCACTGTTGACCTAAGCGACCCAAGCCTCAGTCAAAAGGAGTTAGTGACAGAGCTTGGGAAAGATCGTCAATAGAAGACCTTCGCATGGACTCTGTTTATTTAAAAGATACAGAACTCACTGGAGATATGGGGGGGGGGGCTTGATACAACCATCTTTTTCTAAGAGGGTCTAAAGTTTTCATCCATCCTATATCCAGAACCACCCCCAAACACTAACATATTAAAAACCGTTTACTCTGACTCACACCTGTGCTGTCTGGGATTCTCCAGTGTAGCAGACGTAGCAGACGTTACAATCATCCTTCCGGCTCACACTCGCCCCCAGTGGCCGACATTCATGGCCTTGTGAGCCACTTGTAGTTAGAAAATCACCTTCTCCATTAAGATAACTGACTTCTAAATTTCAGGCAGGGAGGGCACCAGACCCCTCACCCCCGACCAAACACGAAGTCACAGGAGAGCAGTGAACTGTTCTACTAGAACATTGCAAAGAGAAGATAAACTCTCATGATCTCTATCAAGGAAATCTCCATAGCATTAACCACAAGATTAGTTTTGATTCTAACTCAGTCTGACTTAATAATTAGCTCATAATTCTCTTTAATAATGAAAATAATACAGTGAACAGCACATGGGATTGAAGACTCACAAAGCCCGAAAGTGGTAAGGAGGCTCCCTGTGTGTTAATTCTGCTTTTGTCAAACCAGGGAACTGGGCCTGTGTCCCCTCTCTATTGGTTCTGCCTAAAGACCTCCAGAGACTCCCTGACAGGCTACAGAAGAGATGTGAAAATTACCTCTCTAAAGCTCCCCGTGCATATATGTACAGTGGCCCAGAACAAGTGGCTACCGATGGTATGAAAGAGAGGAATGTCCAAAGGCGAGCAGGTTTCGACAGCTGCAAAAGCCGTGGACAAGTTAAATGGTTTTCCAGTCAAAGGCCTTGACTCATGAGGGTCACTGCGGCACAGGTTTGTGCCAAGGCTAAAGTCCATCTCACACCAAAGACAGCTCTGCCTCTCGGTGTTTTACCTCCAAAGTGTTTCACAGAGGTTTTGCATGGATTTATGCATATACTGGACTGTTATGTAAGTTACATTTGTACTTCATGGTTTAAGCCCCTAGTATCCATAGGTGGCTACCTCTCTACATCTTGAGCCTCAATGACCAGATTTTCTCCTGTCATGGATGTGGCCAAGACTGATTATTAGTGAAGGACAAAGCCAGACAGCCAAAGTTTGGCCACCAGTAACTGAGAATTCACAGCTTGCAGAATCTCTTTAATCTGGAACTCAGTCCTGCTTCCCAGACAGCGAGCCTATCATTGGTTAATAAGGAGTGATGTCATCTTAATAAAGGCAGATTAATAGTTGCTGACTCAATAATTAGCACTTTTTAAGCAAGATGATGAGAAGTGAGTGCTGGTTCTGAGTTGAAAAAAAAATTCCTTTAATTGCCTACAAAGAAATTCTCTAAGTTTATAAGGAATCCAGAGCCATGGGGAGATTTTACACACACACACACACACACACACACACACACACACACACACACACGCTCACGCATGCGCGCACACATACGCGCACAGAGACAGAGACTTTATTCTGGGTCAGATGAAAATTTGGAAGAAGACACTATAATATCAAATCTTTTCTTTCTAAAGTATAATTTTCTATTTTAATATATATTTGGGTTTTTTTTCAAGACTGTGTTTCTCTGTAGCTTTGGAGTCTATCCCGGAACTAGCTCTTGTAGACCAGGCTGGCCTTAAACTCACAGAGATCCGCCTGCCTCTGCCTCCCGAGTGCTGGGATTAAAAGCGTGCACCACCACTGCCTGGCCCTTATTTATATTTTAATATAATTTTGTTGATTCCTCTTCCTGAGGCTACTTGGGCATGCCTAGTGGATGTTAAGGGGTAGTATGTGGATGTTGTTATAAACCTCTACAGCCCCTTCGGAAGTTTCTTCAGATACACACAGCTAAAGATACATGCATTTTTGTGCTAGGACTAACCTGCAACCCATTTCTTAGGATGAGTTGGAGATCTCCAGAGGCCCCTAGGAGCTTTCCACATTACACTCCTGGGGACCTCCCCTTTCCACTGGCCCTTTGACTTGCACAGAAACCTCCTGCATTCAGGAAGTTAGTCCTTAACTCATTAGCAAACCTAACAATAATTAAAGGTTCTGTAAGCATTATGAGGAAATTGGCCAGTTGCCACAATGTAACATAAACAGAGAATCTTATTTATATTGAATCATTCTCTGCCTCCGTCCCAGAAGGATTAGGAGATGTGTGTTGCCCAGCACGTAAGAAAGATAACAATTAGCTCCGCTGCCACTTTATTGGAGCTTTACTCTGACATCCATTACCGCTGGGACCCTGCGCAAAATAGAAATGTTGATGGATTTGTTTGTGTTGGGATTTAAGTATCAAAGGAGAAAGTGACAACAGCAGAGAAAATCTGGCACAGAGCGCCCAACCCTGATTACGGAGTGCCTACACTCATTGCACCTGCTCACCCTGTTCTGCCATGCAAACCAGCCCACCTCCTCTCTGACTTAGCATAGGGCAGCCTGGTGGGCGTGTTCCCAGCAGCCCACCCTTGTCTTCACCAGGCGGAAGTTGGAATTGTTCAATATATGGATTCGCTGATGTCTGCGTGACAGCAGCAGGCAGAGGAGGACAGGCAGATGGTCAATGATCCTTGGCTGGAATAAATTTACAGAAAGCATTCCAGCAGGCCCCAGGGGAAAGCATGCATTCCTGCGTGAAGCAAAGCTCCTGGAAGTGCCACTGATGGGTGAACTTTGATCCACTTTAAGGGAAGATGAGTAGACTCGGCCGACAGGCCCTTCGTAAGCGAACAGTGCACTTATTTCAGCACACAAGGTGTTAGACCCCATTTCACTGCACTGACCCCCACTTCAGTGCACATGCTGGAAGTTGAACCCCTACTATCCACAGCCATTTGTAGAGCGTTTCAGACACCCTGGAAAAAGAAATTTTATTTCTACAAAGGCACACAAATTGAAGTCACTTCCCTAGTACTTAAGGACGTCTAGAAGATATTATAAAACAATACCTTGTAAAATATATTCAGATTCTTTAAAGTCATATTTAACATACCATAATTTGAGCGTCCTAAGCCTCCCTAGCATCTCCCTTGCTAGCTCACATGATGAAAATGTATTCTTTTAAAAAATAGGTGTGATTTGTTCTTCCTTACTATTTGGAAGCTTTCGTTCTGCTCTGTTACCTGTGTCCCTACACAGAAAACAGGGTTAATATGCAAAGAAGGCAGCTTGAAAAAGAAGCTTTTGTGTGAATGTGTTTGCACACTTCTACCCTCCTCTCCCAATCTGAGATTCTGATGCTCCCTCCCCTTGGTGCCTGTCACACCTACAGTACCTCAGTGCACAGACTGTGAAACAGTGAATGGCTGGGGAGTGGGGTTCAAGGCCCAGGAACCCCTGCAGTGTGACCCGGCCCAACCCCAAGTCTCAGTTCCCAGCATCAGCTCAGACCATGGTGTGACAGAGACCAAGGAGGCCCTGCTCTGATGCCACCCCCTCTGCTTCCAGACAAGATCGAGGATGAACTAGAGATGACCATGGTTTGCCACCGGCCTGAGGGACTGGAGCAGCTTGAGGCCCAGACGAACTTCACCAAGAGGGAGCTGCAAGTCCTTTACCGAGGATTCAAAAATGTAAGACCCCCCCAGAGGCTCTGAGGCCTGGTGTGATTTCCCACAGAACAAAGCTCTTTTGGTGCCGATGGAGTCCCTTGTGTGCAGAGGTTCAAGGAGGCCACCACTATGAACCCGCACCTGGGAAGAAAGAAAACTTGCAGGAGAACAAGGTCTCAGCAGACAGGAACCTCACCCCCTACACAGAGGTGCCACAGGGTTGGGTGACCTCAGAGAAGCCCTCCCCGCCCAGGTGCTGACCTTAGCTTGACACTCACAATTTACCCTCTGTCGGGTGTCCCAACAGTGAAGGGACTGAGCTCTACTGATTTGTGCCAGCGAGGCCCACGAAGAGTGGTATAGCAGCCTGAGTGTCGCTGGGTTCATGTCTCTGAAAGTTGGTCCAGTGGGACCAGATTTTCTTCTCCAACTGCTGGAAGCTTCTTTTTCTGTGAGTCACACAGACAGCCAGGTTCTTAGCAAAGGAGCATGGGAGAAAGAAAGCTGACAGACACAGAAGTCCGTGAGTAAGTGTGTTTGAGATTGTAGGCTTCCTTGGACAGAGTCACAAAAACTTAGAACAGGCTTAACCAGGATCCAAACCTAGACCTTTAGGACTCTAAAGCCAAGACTCTCCCAGAACAGCACCTATGCTGTGATGACGTCCCCTCTCTTACAGAGTAGCTTTTTAAGGTGGGATTACCTCCCAGGTCCCCACCCCCCGGAGACACCCAGTAGTACATAGCTCTTTGCCCAGGCTCTGCCCATGAGAGGATAGGGGGAACCTGTGCAGGCTCCACCCCCCAGGACAGACTCCCAGACCCTTCCCACTCACTCGCTCTCTGCTCCATACAGGAGTGCCCCAGTGGCGTGGTCAATGAAGAAACATTCAAGCAGATCTACGCGCAGTTTTTCCCTCATGGAGGTGAGTAGATCCTTGGGAAATAACCTCCCAGAATCCTCCCCAATGATCAGCCTTCCCTTCCTCTCACTACCCCCATTCTTTGTCTCCATCTTCTTCGGGGTCTGAGGAGAACTTATGGCGAGATTTTTCCCTTACTACAAAAATACAGAATTCTCTGAGGGGAAATGAACTCACTCCACAAGAAGAGCTGGTAGTGCAGTATCAAGAAGAATCATGTCTAGAAAGAGGTGTCATGACCCCAGAAGGAACAATTTGAGTTTCAGAGACTTTAAGCAATTTACTCAAGATCACACAGCTTATATGTGGCAGACCAGGAACAGAACGTATATGAGACAAAATCTTCGTCATCTTGCTAAGACAGCTTGATATTTTGTAAACAACATTAGTAAATACTACAGACGATAAAAAAAAATTCAATGAACCAAAATCAGTTGTGGACAGTGTGACATTGCGCTCACTTACAAAGCCAAGTTACCGAGGACACTGAACCCCCGACCACCTGCCCAGTTTGGAAAAGTTCACACATCAGGGACCCTTCCTCTTGTGACCTTCCTGTGCCACCTGCCCACAGGTGTCACCTGGACAGCTGCAGAACACCTTTTCTGGGTTCTAACAAGATACTCAAGTGTCCCACATCCTTCTTGGGCCCTCACACAGGTGTCCCCCTGGTGTGGGTCTCTGTGTTGGGGAGAAGGAGCTTCATGTCACGGTAGCACCAGACTCCCAGGTTTTGAATGCCATGGAGACGCCGTTTTCACTGTGTGGCAGGGAGGCTCCAGGTGAAAGCATCTCTTCACGTGTTGCAAGAGTCAGGTCTTGCCCTATCCCCCTCTGCAGAGATGTGGAATGGATGTTCAGAGATGTCTCGTTAGATGTCTACAGACACGGCCATATGGAAACAGCCTGGATCCGAGCTCAGGTCTCTGCTCACAAGGGAAAGCCCAGAGAAACAGGTCACACAGAGAAACAGGAAGGGAACCATTCTCAAGATGATGAGGTAGAGAGAGCCAAGGACCTGCCTAACCTTTTGCTAGAACTTCTAGCCTAAACTCCAGGGGCTGAGCAAATGGCTCTCGATCCATCCTCCTTACCTTCGCTCTGGTCCCATCCCTGCCAGTTTTCCAGTGCTGTCTCTTCCCTCTGTGGAAACTAGCCCCATCCCCCCCCCACTCACTTGCTTTTCCCTCTGCTTTACAGATGCCAGCACATATGCCCATTACCTCTTCAATGCCTTCGACACCACCCAGACAGGCTCTGTGAAGTTCGAGGTACAGTCTGGGTGTCTCTTGGTTGTTCATTGCCTCTTGCTCCAAATTTGGGGATTGAGGAAATAGTTAATTATTCAGTTAAAACTTTACTCATTTAGCAAACATGGCCTGAGGACAGAGAGGAGACTTCCCCTGCCCTCTAGACACTGGGAGTGGGTTATGGAGACAACTTAAAAGCTCTCTTGCACTCCGCAGGCTGGGTGGTAGCCTCTGGAGCTAGCATTTGGCATTTATTAACTTGTTTAACTTTTATAATAGCACTACAAAGTGGGAGTTATATTATCATTGTACAGAAGAAGAAAATAAGGCAGAGGCCAAGTAGCTTTTCCAAGGTCAAAGAGAGAGTAAGTGGCCAAGGGGGTGTAGGGGTTTTGAACACAGGCAGTATGTTTCTTCAGCCTGGCTCAAAGCCACTGGAACACAACCATTGCAGCCATGGACCAACGGGGAAAGCAGAATTAACGGCCTTAGGGTGTCCACACATACAAAAGGGGCATCAGAAACTGCAGTATGGGGAACGGATGACAGACGTTCTTTGCTGGCATCGCCCATTTCCACCTAGCCGACAGGAGGGTGTGGGAGGCACCATTTCATAAAAGCACCGTAGTCTAACCTGGAGGTAAAGCTTCTCTCCAGCCACGCGGTGGCTCAGGGATAAACTTTTGCTCTCGCCTTTCCATTTCTTAGGACTTCGTGACGGCTCTGTCTATTTTACTGAGAGGGACAGTCCATGAAAAGCTAAGGTGGACATTTAATTTGTATGACATCAATAAAGACGGCTACATAAACAAAGAGGTGAGTACCCAGAATAGAACAGAGAAGAGAGTTCTTTAAGGCATAGGTGACAACCATCAGATCTCATTACCTACAACCCAGCCCATTCCGTCTAATAAAACCATAGAAGCAGAAGACCAGGGAAGGGTAGGCAGCTGTCTCAAAAAAAATTAATAAAAGAAAAATCCCAGAGAATTTCAGAATCTTCACCGCTTGGCTCTTAGAGTCTCAGTACATGTGTTTAGCCAGTGAGCCGCTCACGGTCTGCCATTCAAGTCACCTGTATGTCTCCTGTAAACTGATGTGCCTTTGGGGCTTAACGTTGACATCTGGGACTTTTTGCTGAGCTCCTATATCTCAGGCCTAATGCATAGAGCTGTGGAGATCGTCTCTAAGCTTGATCTCAGCTCTGCAAGGTTCTCCTCTCAGAGTATATACACAGTCGAGTTCCCTGTTCACTCGGCCATGGGGGTCCAACACAGATCTAAGAACTCATTCAGTTCTGGGTGCTGGAGACCAAACAGTGAGAAATCAGGTCAGGCCTGACTGTCCTGGAGTCGTGCAGCGGGAGGAACAAAAGCAGCGAAATGTAGGGCAGGTAGGAGTAGCAAGGGCCTCTCTAAGGTGCATTGCCAGGCCAGGGCCAATCACCCACAAAAGCCTGGGAAAGTGTCCCAGGCAAAAGTCAGAGCCACTAGAGGGGTTCTGGAGGAAAGTGGAGTTCCATGTGCCCTCCAAACAGAAGAGCTTGCTGTTGGCTGCAAGCTGGGGTATGAAGAAAAGCCCGACAGGCTCATAATGAAGCCTGAAGGTTGTTGGACTCAGACACTGGAAGATTGGGGTAGACAGCCCACTCCACCTACTGGGGGCTGCTGGTGCACAGCAGAGCTTTTGAGACACACAAGTGCTAAAGGTAGTTCAAAGTCAGCAGGAAAATTTGAATAGTTTCCTGTCACTAAGAGAAATAAAATTCGAAAAACTCAGGAAAAGTTTAAGCTCCTCAGATATCTTTCTGGTGACTACTAAGAGAAACCCTACAAAACTGAGGCAGAAGGAACTTCCCAACTTTTTTTATTTTTCGAGACAGGGTTTGTAGCCCTGGCTGTCCCAGAACTATATTTACACAATAAAAAAAGAAAAACTGAAATCCTAAAGCTAACATCTGCTTACTATTGAATATTGCCAGGAATTCCACCCCTACATATTTACCTAAGAAAAATAAAAAGGTGTAATTCCATAAATACCTACACGGAGATTTGCATGCTACCTTTATCCACAATAGCCCCCACATTGCACACAACCCAAATGTCTTTCACCAGGATGGCAGATAAGTATATTGTTGCTACCCATCCAGTGGGTACTCAACAGTCAGAAGAAATAGACCACTGTCACATGCAACAGTGGGCATGGTTTCTGTACCCTTTATGTGCGTTTAACACAGACAGGCTCAGACTTACAGTATTACAGACTTACATTTGCCTCAAATTCTATTAAGTGAAAATACCTTTAATGACCAAAGTTTCATTGGCCATGGCTTGATGCCAGGGCTTGGCAGACGGTGTCGAAGCTTCTTGAGGAGATAAAAAACTAATGCAGGTGCTGTGTGTGGAGGTGGCACAGCTGTGTACATTTGCCATAGTTTATCGAGCAGGACACTTAAGATGAGTGAGTCTGCTGTAAGCATTCTTAAAGGGAGATCTCGTTTGAAGATAGGAGCGCCTGGACAATAGGAAGTGCTCCAAACGCGTTGAATGAAAAAAAAATTAAGAGCTTTGGCAAAGCATATAAAAGAAAACAAGAATCCCATCTCACTTAAAATACACATCACAAATTCTAAATAAAGTGCCGGGAAATTAATCCTAGCACTCTAGTTAAAGGAGCATGCATGGGAAGGAGCAGGTTTACTGCAGAAGCAATTCAACATTAGAGAATACCTATTAAATAATTCAGCCCATCAAAAGACCAAACCATGTAATTCTAAAATCATCTTCCATCAAGTTTGCCGTATGTCCTTGATCAGTTTTTAAACTCCTAATAAAACGGGACTAAAATACATCGTGAGCTTAGTAGAATGTGCTCCAGCCTTCTGCACAGCTTTCCCCTGCGTGGTGACGTCACAGACAAGCTCGGCTGCAGCTGAGATGAAGACTTGAGTGTTTGCTATTGACCCACATCATCTGTTCGTACTGCTAAAAGCTCTTTAAAAACAATGGGACAGAAGCACACACCTGGAAAGCTAGGGCAGCCTTTGCAAATGCCATGATTCTCTTCTCTATTTATGTATTTGCCTGCAACAAGGTCTCTCATTGTAGCTCCAGCTGACTGAAACACACCGTGTAGGCCAGTGAATGCATGCCTTGAATGCATGCATGGTGATCCTCCTTAGGACTGGGATTACAAGCATGTGCCTCCCTGTTCAACCATGACATGATTTCATCCTTAGGAAGGAAAGAGACAAGAAAAACAACTTAAACAATGTGAACTAAGACCATGTCCTGCAATCAACATCTATGCAGAAATCAAGCGGGTGGCCCATGTCTCATAACTATTTAGAAAGTTCAACTAAGATATTCTAATCGTGCAGCAGTAAAATGTAATGTGCATAAGCATTTAAAAATATCCATAATTTAGATGAAGAAAAAGTTTTCTGAAAACTGGGGGGGGGGGGGGGTCTATAGGAAACACCTGTCATTTTCTGAAGGGAAGACTATTATGAAGATGATGATATTGTAAAAATAGCTATTTGTCTTTAATTTAAAATTTATTTGTTTCTAACCAACATAAAATCATTGTTTGGGGAGAAAACTAACACATTAGAAAAGTCACCAGCTGAAGACAGAAATGATCATTTTCAAAAAGTGGAAACAGGACTATGACATATTATGGTATGGTATGTGAGAAGATGAGGGGGGACCGGTAGACTGGGGAAACAGGAGGAAGCTGGGAGCCAATAGTCACTCCATTCCTAACAGAAAGAGCCCAAGGACCAGAATTAACAGATGTGGATAATGAAATAGATGACCCAGGAAAACTGGCTAGCTATGGTGTTTCCTCGGTGAGTGAATGAATATTCTAGATGTCACACATGTAAGTCAGTCATAGATACACAGGTGATCTCTAGCTACAAAAGAACCAGGAATACAGCGAGTGAGGCGGTGAACAGCGCTCCTCCATGTCCTCTGCTTCAGTTCCTGCCCCCAGGCTCCTGCCTTGAGTTCCTGCCCTGGCTCCACTTCATGGAGAACCGCAAGCTGTAAAATGAGGCAAACACTTAGTCTCTCCTCAAAAGAGAAATAAGTGTCACACCTAACTGAATCTGAATGGGAAAGCATAAAATTAAAACACAAAGAAAAGTATTAATGATGTCATTCTGAATATTTTCATATTCTTAACCTCAAAAATTGCCATCAGCAACATTGGAAAGCAGGTGGCACAGCTATTAAAACATCTGCAACTTGTAGGAAGTGGTGGTGCTTCTTACCAGGCACTAGCTAAGGAAGGTCTCACATCTGCTTCCCTTGCATCTCCTTGGCATCATGTCTAGCACATGGTGCATACTTTAAAATTCCCTATAAATAAATGTATACATCCCACAAAGTATATAAAGAGCTCTGACAATTAAATGAAAAATAAATACAGTGAATGAAGTAGGTGAGCAAATAGTTTGTGCTAATTCAGTAAGAACTAGTCAATGGGGGAGAGGCAGGGAGGGGAGCAGAGAAAAATGTAGAGCTCAATAAAAAAATCAATAAAAAGAGAACTAGTCAATGTGTGCGACAAAGATCATGAAGAAAACAATGGAATTTCTATCACATTACAAAGGCTCTAGACTCTCAAATTTTCCTTTTTTATTAATTAATTTTTTCCCAGCCCAATCACAGTTTCCCCGCCCTCCTATCCTAGTCCCTCCCCCCCAGTCTTCCCTCTCTCCACATCCATCCACTTTTCTTCTTTCCTCTTCGGAAAAGGGCAGGCATTCCCCTGTATATCAGCCAGCTATAGCATAGCAAGTTGCAGTAAGACTGGGCACCTCCTCTCCTATTAAGGCTGGATGACTCAGTCTAGTAGGAGGAAATGGTCCTAAAAGCAGGTACCAGAGTCAGAAACAGTCCCTGTTCCCGCTCTTAGGAGTCCCACAAGGAGACCAAGCTATACAACTGTAACATATGTGCAAATTTTTTTATGTTTAATCATGTAAAATGTATGGAGGGGTGGGTTTATACAGTACCCTCGGAGGCCAGAAGTGGCTGTCAGATCCCCAGGAGCTAGAGTCACAAGCAATTGTGAGCCACATAACACGGGTGCTGGTAACAGAACTCGGGTCCTCTGTTAGAGCAGTACACACTCTCTACCGCCGAACCATCTTTCCAGGCCCAAATTTCAAGCACTCACTATACAGCAGGTGACCATTTAAAATCACAGAAGATTAACAATTGTATGTAATTTCATGTTTAAAAAAATAAAGTACTAATATAGTACTATATCGATTTTATAAACATCTAAGTTCTTACATACATACTTACATGCATGATACTCTAAATTAAGATATTCAAATAGTACTTTACACAACACCTAAAGAAAGAAACCTCAGATGGGTTTTTATGCCATCTGACCTTCAACCTTGGGTCAATTCATTTTCCCATCACATCGTTGAACAAACCTACTAACTATTCCATTTTTTTAATGAACAAAGTAGTCAGAATTATCACTGTTAATGTTTATCAGACATCTCTAGATGTCAGAATTAAGGGTGGGGTGGACATAAGTGTGATTAAGTAGATTCCTGAGACGTCATCCTAGCAAGCATTCTGGAACATTCTTACCACGTTTGCAGGCAATGAGAATCCCAAACAACCAAAATTGGTCTTTCTGTCCAAAAGTTCTCAAGCAGGAAAGAGCTCAATGACCACAAGGGTATAAAAGGCCAGTAAGGTGCATCTCTTGAAACGGATATGTGGATACAAATCCATTTCCTAGTTCAATATGCTGGGGCAGTCCTGGAGAAAAGACCACTGATAATTCTTTCTAAACACCTTTATCCATTTTTTTTTTTTTAACAAAAGGATCCAGTCTCGTTAGAGAGCTATTTGTCTTGGACCTGGGAAAGAAGAAATAGAAACTGAACCTGAATCCTGGCTGGGGTAGATCAAACAGCTACAGACATCAGCCTAGAGGCGTTTTAATAAGCCAAGACTAGGGCAAATTAATCAACAAAATAAAACATGACAATATTGGATTGTCACCAACAAAACATAATAGATGGCCACAAGTTCAAAGAACTAAATACATAAAAGAAAATAGGCATTTCTTGCTTACAGAAGTATTTCAGTACATCTACAGTTATTAATAACCTACTTTTAAAAAGCCTCAAGTGTCCTGTGGATGCTGGCTGTTGGCTCCCTTGTCCTAATTTAAAACAGCAACAGAATCATAGAGGATTTTTAAATCCCTTATCTAAACCATTAACTTTTTAAAGGTAATAATATAGAATTGTCATCAAACAAATGCCATAGTGATCACTTTTGCTTTTCAAAGTGTATTGACAACTCAGAGAGTTGACAGACAATCCCTTAATCAAATAATCACCAATCACCAGACACTGCTACACTGCATACTTCCCTGATGGTGCACTGACAGAACAGAGCATCCATCACTTCTACAGAGCCTTGCCCAAGCTAAGGGACCGTCTACAAAACAACTGAGCAACATGCCCATCATGCTTGTCAGGGTCCTGAAAACATGAAGAACACACAACTCCACACAAAGTGCAATCTCAAGTAGAAAAGTGTCAGTGGCAAAAGGATGAGATATGGATAAACCCAATGGTTTAGCTAGTAATATTGTAGCCATGCTAATTTCCTGGTTTCAATTACTTTTCTACAGTTTCACAAGTTTTAATATTAAGGAAGACTGGGTAAGAGGTATACGTGAGTCCTCCACATTAGTTTTGCAACTTTTCTGTAAGTTTAAAGTTATCAATTACAGGTTTAGAGAAACCCTCCAGTGTCCTGTTGATAAGCCTTCTGTTAGCTACTTTTTTCTTAATTTAAATAGCAACAGAACCCATGAGGGTGTTTAAAAGGCGAGCCTAAGTTGTCTTTAAGCCAGAATAACACTCCATTGTCTCAGTCTGTGAATGGGGAATTCAATGCTGTCCCTCCCCCGAGGACAAAGCAAGAAGAGGTAACCACCAAGGCATCTGAAGGCAGGGCGGAGTCCCCCACTTTCTCTGAGGAGGGGGTTTCATCTTGTCCTCTAGCTCCCATTCATCTCCCTAAAACAGCTCTCTTAATCACTCCGGTTGGCAAAAAGGAACCCTAAAAATTCCTAAATTCTGCCCCCCTAAGAAGGTTTGACCTCATGGTCCCAACAGTGTGTGCCTCCATGTCCCCTTCCAGGAGATGATGGACATAGTCAAAGCCATCTACGACATGATGGGGAAATACACCTATCCTGTGCTCAAAGAGGATACTCCCAGGCAGCATGTGGATGTCTTCTTCCAGGTACGTACGCACCTGCGCACAGGCTTATACTGATGGATAGGAGATGTTCTTTGTGAGGCAGACCAGTATGTGTTACAGAAGAGGACAGAGGGTATGATGTCATTAACTATAAATGCTACAGTCTATAAAAACTCTCAGATTCTCTCCTTGAATAGAGAAGAGTTCGTTCCTCGCATCTCCTTACTTCCTGAGCACGTTTGTCTGGGCTGCAAAGGGGGAATAAATGGAATCTATTAAAAACCATTAAACCAGTAAAGCCAGACTGCAAGATCCCCAACTGGAGCATTTAGTTAAGGATAGGTGGACACTGCTCATGATTCAGTGGAGAAGTGGTGTCCTTAAGTTAAAAAAAAAATCTAACAATATAAAGTATTTTTTAAAAAAATGCCAGCTCACTCTAATCCAAGCCTCCCACTTTGCAGCTAAGAAAAGAGATCTTTCTGATATCTTGAAAAATTACACAGAAAATCCGCACAGAGATAGACCAGAACCTTCTGTGCCCAGCATTCTTTCTGCCAGATAGAGAAGCCAGGAGAAAGTATGTGGAACAGGTTCTGTGGTTGGAAATGGACTTAGTGTACTCCAAGATTCATGGGAGCCTGGTCGTCAGCATGGCAGTGTTTAAGGTCATGGAATCCTTAATGAATGGGGCTGATGGGAGGTGACTGGGTCCTCAAGACACTGCCTCAGAGATGCGAGTGCTGCAGATGCTATGAGCCAGAACTGAATAAGCAAGGCTGGTCCGTCCTCATTCTCTGGCTTCCTGTTTGGCTGTGTGACTTCTTTCACCTGTGCCCACTAAAATGATGCCATCCTTCATGAGGCTTTTGCCAGACAGAAACTGGTGATGAGCTCTTAAACCTCTAGAACAATAAGAAGAGGCCTCCTTTCTTTCTACAACACCCAGCCTCAGCCTTTTGCTGTAGTAACAGAAACAGACTACTCCATGTTGGGATGCCTCCAGAACAATAATGTAGCAATAAGGTTAGTGTTGGGACCAATCTTTTGAAGTAAGGAAGCTCACGAGGACCATCATACTGTAACGAGGAACGAACTAACTAGCAAAAGACCATTGTAACTCTGGGCTTAACACAGAGAAAATTCTGAAATGTGAAATTCCAGGTTCTTTAGAGACCTCTCTGTTGTGTCTTTCAGAAAATGGATAAAAATAAAGATGGCATCGTAACTTTAGATGAATTTCTTGAATCCTGTCAGGAGGTAAGGATGGATCTCGGGACACAATTGCTCTGGGCTTTGAGATCTGGAGCATGGAGACTGTAGGGAAAGGACCTGAAATCTTCACACACCTGCAACCCCAGACTCAGAAGCCCAGTGCAGCAGCTCCACGCCCCAGCCTGGCCTGCTCAGCACAGGACTGAGCAGAAGAAGCACAGGTCTAGGAGATGCGAAGGCCAGAAAGCCTTCATAGAATGAGATTTGCCAAATAGGTGAGCCTGTCCTTCTCGCTGCCTCTGTGTCTGTTCCTCGGATGCAGAGGAACAGCTGGAAGACCTTCAACACAATTCTCAATCCAGTGGTATAGGACTGCCTAAGGTTCTTCCAAAAGTGTGTCTGCAAACTACAATTCCAGACACTCTAGAAATTGCCATCATGATGCAAATACTCAGTACCAAGGCTGCTAGGACTTGCTCATGCAAAACCAGACTCCTTGTGCAGGTGGGGGCTGCACAGGTCGGAGCCCAGGCTTGCCTTGTGCACACCGCTAAGGAGACACTCACTGCACTGCTGTTCCCTGGACCGTGCTTTGGTTAAGTCTCATGAATAAATTGGTATGGCCGGGCACTGAGCTGGAAATAGTTGCTTTGTCTCCTTAAAAGGTTTATAGTCCACCTCATTCCACAAAAGCACAGCCTAAGCTCCCCTAACGCATAGAGCACCAACCAAGCTTCAGTCACATGAAAACCCTCCTGGCAGAAGCTCCATTTGACAGCATTCCAGACTACTAACAATTAGGACAGGCTGATCACGGACTACTTTGTTTGTTTGGTTTGGTTTTGCCTTTTTTTTTTTTTGAGACAGGGTTTCTCAGTGTAATAGTTCTGGCTGTCCTGGAACTCTCTCTGTAGACCAGGCTGGCCTCAAACTCACAGAGATCTGTCTGCCTCTTCCTCTACCTCTGCCTCTGCCTCTGCCTCCCGAGTGCTGGAATTAAAGGCCTGGGCCACCACCGCCTGGCTCAACACTGATCTCTTTTTACTGACCCTTACCATTGTCCTAGAGTGTCCTTGTTGAGCTTGTTGTTCATCCATTAGTTGTCTGGGGATCCCAAGGGACTCACTAGGAACCCAGAAGGAAGCACACTGAGGTAGAGAGTAGAATCGGGTCAGCAGCAGCACCTGCGGAGTTAGAAATGTTTCAGTATTTCTTCATATGGGCAGGCTAAGCAGATGTGTCTGTCATACCCATTTCAAGAAGAGAAGACGGGGCACTACAATGTTAAGAATATGGCTAACGCTACAGTGAGTGACAGAGATGGGGTTTAAACTCTGTTGTGCTAATGTCACACACCATGCCTGACGGAAGTGCTCTTTCCTGACTTTCAGATGAGAGTGGTTTTTGGAGCTTGTTCCTCACACAAGAACCATCCACGGTGATTATTTACGTAACTCATTTTTTCCACCACCTTGCCATAGGTGGATATTATATTCAACCATACTGTATACCCAGGGAAACTAAGACCCAGACAGGTTAAGTACCATGGGTAGGAAGTGAAAGGTTCCAGGCTTGAAAACAAACTGCCTAACTCCAGAACCCATAGCAACTTACAAATATTAGTATTCTCACAATCAACTTTGTCTCTCTTGATTTTTCTCTAACTTTAAACTCAGTGGGATGCACACACGCACACACAGGGTCAATTTCCTTGACTGCTACTTTAGCTAAGCATTGCTTTACATCTCACAAAGTTTAATATTTCATATTTTCACTGTATTTTAGATCAAAATGTAGAAATGTGGTATTTAATATGCAAAGATTTAAGAACTTTACACTTTCAATATTTAATCCCACCTTTAATCCCAGCACTCGGGAGACAGGGGCAGGTAGAGCTCTGTGAGTTCGAGGCCAGCCTGGTCTACAGAGTGAGTTCCAGGACAGCCAGCGCTGTTACACAGAGAAACCCTGTCTCCAAAAAACAAAACAAACAAACAAAATAACCCTGATAATTGCTTACGAAGGCTAAGTAAAAAGAGAAATATGTTTAAATCCTCAAATTGTTAAGATCAGAAATAAAAATAATAACATCTACTTCCAGTTTTCTGATATTTAAAAAAAACTTCTTCAGTAAATTTGACAATTTGTATAAGATGTATGAATTCCTTACAAAGCATATCTTATCAAAACTAATACAAAAAGAAAACAAAAATGTAAATAGCCCTATGTCTTAAAGACATTGAATTTGTAATTTAAAACTTTACCCTAAAGAAAATGACAGGCTTAAATAGTTTATATTGGTGCATTCTTGCAAACATTTAAGGAAGAAATGATATTAATCTCAAGGAATAGAGAATAAAAGAGGACCTTCTCAGCTTGATTGATGAGGCTATCACAACCCTAAGATGGGATGTTGCAAGGTTATAGTCAGCATAATTAACTACAATAATAGAATAAACAGGAAAAATTGTGATCTACTCCACGGATATGGAAAATCATTTGATACAACACATTGACAGAGCATCTTAAAGAAAAACAACGCACTGTTCCATTGGGTCATTTTTCTCTCCTGAATGTCAAAGCGCTAAGCTAGATCTTCGCCTCTTGTTCCCTGCATGTAACGAACGCTGCTGCAGATTTCCCTTAGTATGGGACCCCCACTCTTGAGATTTTCTTGAGTATTGCACACTCAGGCTAGAGCCTCGGACAGGTCTAACCGTCTTCTCTCCCGCCACTCTCTTCCCAGGATGACAACATCATGAGGTCTCTACAGCTGTTCCAAAACGTTATGTAACAAAGGACACTCACGATCCTGCTCTCAGAGACACTGAACAAACACCTCAACGCCCTGATCTGCCCTTGTTCTGATTTTACACACCAACTCTTGGGACCTTTTACACTTTGGAAGAATTCTCTGCTGAAGACTTTCTACAAAACCTGGAACCGCGTGGCTCAGTCTCTGATTGCCAACTCGTTCTCCTTCCTCCTCTTGAGAGAGACGAGATGAAACCTGAGTTTGTTTCAGAAGCATGCCCATCTCTTCATGCTGCTGCCCTGTGGAAGGCCCCTCTGCTCGAGCTTAAACAGTAGTGCACAATTTTATGCTTACATGTCCCCGACTCACTGCCTCCAAGTCAGGCAGACCCAGAGGAATCTGGAATCCAGAGGACCTGAGCCAAATGTCCACCATCCTCTGGTGGCTTCCCAAGCCAACGTGCCTGTTTCTCTTCCTCTGGTGGGAAGAAAGAGTGTTATGCAGAACAATTAGAGTTTATTGTGACAAGATTGGGAGAAGGCAGCACCTAACACATGTAGAATAGGACAGAATTATCAAGCATGGTGTCATCAGATGACCCAAACTGCTCATGTCTTTTGTTTCCAGAGGTGGAGAGTAATAATTCTCCCACACTAGCATCCATGCTCATAAAGCAAGTCTCTTAACACGCCCGGGAGGGGAACCATTGCCCAGTGGTCTGGCCCTTCTCTCCATTCATCCCCTGCTCAAGCCCACACTGCATGTCCCTCCCAGAACGTCCAGAATGCCTGTGAAATGCTGTACTTTTATACCCTGTTCTAATCAATAAACAGAACTATTTCGTACACTCTCAATCATTTCTTCCATGACTCCGTTGCTCAGGAGAGGTAAGTTATGACAAGGGATAGTTAGTCCATCCATTTGGATTACTAATAACCATGGGGTTACTAGTACTTTCTTGGGGCCACAGTGTCCTAACCCTTAGCCCACCCTCAGTAGCATCCAGTTCAAATGCAGATACTGTGACCATATGTAACTGCAACTCCAAGGCAAAGCCTTTCACAGCATCCCCTTTCTAACAAGATTGCCCCTCCCAAGACTCCAAGATGGAAAGCCCAGCGCCCCATGTATGACAGTTGGGGTTACAGAGCTGAAAAGAAGGACCAGGCCTCTGCTGAGGAGGTGGAGTCCAAAGATTGAGCAAGGAGTTTCGTCTCATAACCATAAAATGATTACTTGGGTTCAGCATAACGTATATTATTTTTTCCAGTAATAGCTTATTAAAATTTTTCTAACAACATTCTTGAAAAGATTTAAGGAAGCACTATTATCTGTCAAAGGCTGCCTTACAAGTTTTATAGGCATTCTCTTATTTCGTGCCCGTGGAAGAACATTGCAGAAGGTAGGCTCTTGGTTTTACTTTTGAGAACCCTGAAGCTTTGATGGTAAGGGGAACATTCCTCATACAGCACTCCTACTCTGTGAGAGGAATCCCCTTGATCTGAGAAACTGAGAGCATTTCCCACAAATGTCGTCAGTTAAGAGAGACACCGTGCTCTAGTTTAATCTCTGTCACAGTGACAAATGCCATGACCAAAAGCAACTCGGGAAGAAAGGGGGGTTATTTCACCTTGTGCTAAAGCAGGCATTGAGACAGACACCATGGAGGAATGTTGCTTGCTGGCTTGCTTCCTGGCTCCCTCTGAAGCTCCAGTTCAGCTGCCTTTCTTACACAATCCAGGCCCACTTGTTGAAGGATGCTGTCATCCACAATGGGCTAGGCCTTCCTACATCAATCAGCAACCAAGAAAATGTCCCCCATGGGCGTGCCATAGGCCAATCGAATGGCGATAATTCTTTAACTGAGGTTGCCTTGGCCCAAGTATGTCTAGGTTTGTGTCAAACTGACAAAACCATGACACATGGGTATTCTTCAAGGCCACGTATCAGATGAGGGAATTGGCAGACAGAAGATAGATGACTCTGGCAGCTGGGGACAGGCTACTGCAACACCTGTGTGCATGTGTGCACAGTACCAGTCTGGTGGCCACTGGCTATCTTCTTTCACAGTTTGGTCCACAGCTTTGTTTCTCTATTTGAGTGTCTTGAGTGCAGTCATAAGACCCTATAAGACGGCTAGACATGTGACTTATCCCCAGTCACACATCCTCCTGGACCCAAACTGAGCATCTATAGTCATGGCCCCTTATGTGGTCCATGTTACATCACTAAGCTAAATGATGTTCAGTGGTTCTCTGACCTAGCTGTGCCTCAGAGACACCTGGGGAATTTCTGAAAAATACCGATGCCTAGGCCCCACCCAATGTCAAAGAATAATCTCTGAAGATGAGGCCTGGATATTAGCATCTTTAGACAGTGCCCAGAGAGTAGTGTATATACAAGGCTAAGATGGGAAACTGTCCATATCCTTCACTAGAATGGAACCCATGACCTGAACCACTCATGCCCATAGCAACTGAGTCATGGTAGAATGAGACCTGGGTTAGGCTAAACTACAAGAATTTCAAAACTGGCACGGGGAATAATAGGACAAGGATACTCTCTTCTGGGCATGAAAAGGAAGAGCCATGCCCTAGGATGTGCTGGTAGCTAGGAATTCCAAGAATTTTTCTGCCAACCAAAGGGCTAATAAAGCAGACATCAGTCATACAAGGCAAGGTAGAGGTGTAGTAATAAAAGAAATTGAGCCCCTAAATGACATCATGAACCATCAAACCAAGCTGTGCATGAAGCAGGATAATTTGAGCTTCAAAGATGCTTGCACTAGATGCGGATTCAGTGAGCATTCCATACTATATCATCATCTCCTATGGAACAGGAAAGGGGATATTGTTTGAGATCCTAATGCAGAGCCATTATCCCAGAAGAATCTGGTCAGGATCTCTGATGGTGCCCTGAGCATCCAGCTACTTTAAGGCTCTCCAGGTTACACCACTATGCACCTAAGGTTGAAGCTCCACTCTAGGCTAAAGGAAGGACTGGTACCTTTATCCCTGTGTTAACCAGGCCACCCACTAAAAGCTAACATGATCCCTGAGCATCCTGAGGATGTTTAGACACAAACTAGAGTGGGAAGATTCAAAACATTCCTTAGATTAATAATCTGATGTTTAATTAATAAAAAGCTGTTCTGGGCTGGCAGCATATTGTGACACCGAGGGCACTAGCCCTGTCCCAAGCTTGTCTTCCTGAATCACCCAGAAATGGTCACCATTTGCCAGTCAACTGTGTAGTAACCATGGTGGCCGCCTCATCCATATTCCCATTCCCTCAGCACTCACCATCACTGTGCAAGTGCGCTCAACTGCTACCAACTAGAAGTGCCAAGACTTCTAGTGCTATGTCTCTGGCACAGATACGCTCTAGCCATGAGAGTCCCATTCTGCCTGTGGGCAGGACAGGGCAGAACAAATAGATCATCAGTGTCTGCAATGAAAGGTCCTAACCCTATGACCACTGGGGTTAGGATGTGGATTAATGCCCCGCATCCTTCCCCCTCAGTAGGGGATCCTGGAGGTCTCTTCTGTCTCCCAGCATCCTCAGTAACACTGCCCTCGATTTCCCACAGTAGTAACCTACAATCAATAAGATAGATATGTGCCCTGCTTTCGTGAGCCTTATATTCTAGTGGGAGGAAACACAACAAAATTATTTTCAATGAAGAGAGTAAGGGTGCATCGTGATTGAGGCGAGGGTGGGTACTGTGTCCAGGGTAGGAAATGAGATGCCTCTGATAGCAGATAGCTCAACTTGACGCTGCCTCCAGCTAAGAAATTCTCTATGCAACTATTTTGAGTCTTGCTATGGCTTGGCTATGTCTTGAATGTGCCCCAACACACCCCCAAGTAATTGCTTGTTGGAACTGTAGTCTGCTATGGAAATATCAGGTGGCCTTAGGGTCTTTAAGATGGAGAAGGGGGGACACAATAACTAGGTCACTTGTGTTGCTCTTGGAAGGAATGTATGTAATTCTCATGGGACCTTAGTTAGTTTTAGAGACAGATTTGTTATAAAAGAGCAAGCCTGTCTGCTGTCCACACACTGTCTTCTGGTCTTAAGTGTATGATCTTTCCCACTACTGATGTCATCTGCCATTGCAGCTTCATCAGAGAAAGTGAATCAAAGGGGCTCTCCGATTTGGGATTTTAGCCTTCAAAACTGTAACCTAAACAAATCTCTTTTCTTTAGGAAGGACCCAGCCTTCAAGATTTTGTTACAGGAACAGAAAGATACCTGTGAGCCAGGTATCCCAGGAATCTGTTTTGCAGATGAAAAGGTGATTCCTGGAAACACTGAAGTAGCTGCCTCCATAGCTGGCAGTAGGTTTAGCCAACCTCTAAAATCCACGCCAGTTTTATTTCTGAGAGAGGCTGGAGCTCAGTCCTGGCTTTAATGACACACAAACACCAGAAGGTATTGGAAAGCAGATGCCATGAAAGCTACTAGTAAAAGCAGCCACAAAAAAGTCCAGAAAATCCAAACCAAATCTCTCCTTTTTTAGGGGAAATGAAGCCAAGAACTTGTGCAAAGATGGCCATGTTTCTTGGAGCAGCTAAAACAAGATTTTGTTCCACATCAAAGCATGAGATCAACTCAACTGGCAGATTGCAACAAGCTTTGAGCTCTGGCCTAGAACCTGGAACTGGAGCCCTCTGACGTCAGCAAACCCCTAGTGGTTGGGACTTTGAAGACCCACGACATGATAGGGAGATGACTGCACTCCAGTTCCATGTGAAGCACATGCAAGAAGAGTAAGCCAACCATTACCTCCCATAGCCACGGCTGCAAGGACCGGCTTGGGAATAGACTTAAAACAGGAACCAATTTCAATACCCACAGTGCTAGGGCTTTTGAGCAGAACAATGCAACGATGTTCTTCATTTTTTCTGTGGGACAATGTGAAATACACAATCTACAGTTGGCCATTTTGTAATCTGAAGGGAAGCTAGCATATAAATCAACCTATGTCACAGGAAATAAAGGCAAAGAGATGTAGACTATTTTTGTTTGTTTGTTTTCTTTTTTGAGACACAGTCTCACTGTATTCTCTGGATAGCCTGGACCTTGCTATGTATTCCAGGCTAGCCTCAAACTCACAGAGATCCACTTGCCTCTGCCTCCTGAGTGCAGGGATTAAAGGTGTGCCGCCATGCCCTGTGAGAAGCGGGCTCTTGATGATGTCACTGAATTGCTAGCTCAAGCTTCCTGTGAAACTGCGTGCCTCTCTAGTGTTCTGGAGAACATGTATCAACAAATACCAATAAATTCCTTTTTCATTACTTTAGAAAGTTTGCTTGGATCTTCTGTAATCTACATCTTGGCATATGCTCATTTAATGGCTAGTGTTAATATTTGATATGATAAGATCTTGAATCACCTGAAAAATAATCTCAGTGCATTATTGTGTATATCAGGCTGGTCTGTGGGCATGTCTATGTGGAGTATCCTGATTACATTAGCTAAGTAGAAATACCCACCCACTGTGAGTGGCACCATTCCCTAAACAGGCAATCTCGAGCTGCATAAAGATGGAGTCAGAAAGCTGAGCAAAAGCCTGCATGTGTTCTTTGCTCTCTGATAGCGAATGTGATGTGATCAGCTCACTCCAGCTTCTGCAGCTATGGCAGACTGTAACCTGCACCTGCAGGCTAAAATAAACTCCTACCTTCCTACATTTCTTTCTTCAGGGTATTTTGCTGCAGCAGCTAGAAAAGAAGGAGCTAGGACACCATTCTACGCTTTCGTATGACACACGAGACAACAAAGCTCACAACAGCATGGTAAATCTGGGCAAGAAAGTTCAGCCCCACATCCCTCACACCGCTCTGTTGCCTATTGCATGCTCAGAATATAAAAGCACAAGTTACTCACTGCACACTTACAACCTGGTAAATAGTTCTCCTCCTAAGTCCCCATCATCCGTCCTCGTCACCTTGAGCGTGGTTGTATTATTATCCCTGTTTACTATGAGGAAATCATGGCGCAGAAGTTCCATAGCCAATATGATCAAATAAGTGGTAAAAAAAAAAGTGGCTTTAATTCAGAACTTTCTTCCATTCTTAATCACTGGCCCAGGAACTATCAAGTTCTACGTGCACCTGAAGTCAAATAGGTTGAGTGACGACACACAGGACACACAGGACACACAGTGTAAAGGACGCAGCTGAGGCACAGACCTGGGGATTGCCACCATTTTGGATTGTGGATACAGGGCTACTGGACCTAACCATTTTCAAAAGAAAACTGAAAAAATATCTGGATTTGTAAATAAAACCTCCCCGTTTTCATACGGATGCCAACCAGATGTAGAGATACCACACAGAGCAAACTACACAGCTTAAGAGTTGAGCTTGACCTAAAGGCTACCAAACTCTGCTCTGGTTTCCTCCACTAACAAACAACTGTTACGAGCCATGATGTTGCGTGATTATCATCAACAACTGAGAAATAGTGGCTCACACCAGTGACTCTGTAATGTATTAACATGCTATGGTGGGCAGTCTGCATTGACAACTTGACTGTACTTGGAATCATCTAAGACATAACCTCTGGACGTGTCTCCGAAGGCATTTCCAGAAAGGTTTAACTGTGGAGTGAAGTCTGTCATAATTTAAAAAGTGGAGTGAAAGAGAAAGATGCCATGTGACAGAGCTCATGTGTAGAGGCTATTTTATTGGGGGAAAGGGAATGGGAAAAGGGGGAAGGGAGGGGGGAAGACCGACCTCTGGAGACAGGAGAAGCAGAAGAGAAAGGGGGAGAGAGATAGAAACAGAGAAACAAAGAGAGAAAAAGAGAAAGAGTGACGAGAGGTGGGCAAGGCAACGTAGCAAATGTGCACAGGGGGTGCTCTTAGTGGCTACAACTGAGGACGTGTCCTGTCAGGATCCCAAGGGCAGGCCAGCACAGATGCTAATACTCTCATACTCCTGCCGCCATAATGGACTGCATCCCTCTTTAAACTGAGAGACAAAGTAAACTAGTCCTCAAGTTGCCTCTGTCAGATCACAGCGACAAGAATAACTAGTATGGAAAATCGGTACCCATGAGTGAGGCTGTTGCTATGACTACTGGCCGTGTGGTTCTTAGGCCATTGAAACTGGTTTCTGGAAGGAATGTGGAAAAGTGAGATGCAGGCTAGAAACGCCAAGAATCCTCAGAGTAAGCAGAGCCCACGGGACGTTCTGGTGAGAGTATGGAAGACCAGCACGCTGACAAAAATGCAGAAAGTGGAGGTCCAGCCATGGGTTTCACAGGGGGACGATTCTGTTGAGAGCTCTGCTAGGGGCCTTTCATCTCAGGATCTGGCTGAGCGCTGCTATGTTCTGAGAACTTCAGTGAGGCTGAATTCAAAAGTAATACGCAAAACTTTTTTTGGCAGAAATTTCAAGACAGCTAGCATTCAGGCTGTGCCATGAGATAATGTACTTTATATTGATAAATTGTCATGTGCTATCTAAGTTCACTAAGAAGTGGACTCTGAGACTGTTTCCAGGGTTGGGGGTGGGGCTGCTCAGGCTGGTCCTCTGGCTCTCTAACAGGGAGAAGGAAAACAGCCAGCAACTAAGTGCATAAAAAGCATTGTACTCTTCAGAACTCTTTGTAATCAAAGAAGGTAAAACCAATTCCAAAATTTACCATTGTTTACCTCATGGTAAAAGGATGCCTTCAATAGGGACAGGAAGCTGGAAGCTCATCCGTGGAGAGAACACTCTAGTGGGAATTCTAACTACCTTCTTCAGTTCCCCCAGTGGAATTCTGCCAGATGTTTGTAAGCCCCCAAATTGATGATGTCACCTTGGTTTGCTCTCCCAGGTAGGCTACCACAGTTCCTTGTGTTGGCTGTTGTAAATTCCAGATTTGATGATTTCCTGTGTGTGGGTGGCTTCTGTCTACCTACTGCTTGCTCTTTGTTCTTTCACGTTTGTTTGCTGCCAAAGGTACAGTGATCGCAGATCAGACTCCAGACTGTACAGAGCCTCCATGCCGATTCTCGCAGCTCTTCTTCAGGTACACACTGAGAGACGAGCCAGCAGAGCCGAATATGAAGTTTTACTGTCTGCTGAGGGAAGGAGTATAGATGAGCGTCCCAGTCAGTTTTAATTGTCAACGACACAACTGAAAGCCATCTGAGAGGAGAAACCTCAGTTGAGGAATTGCCTGGATCAGGCGGTCTGGGGGCATGCCTGGGAGGGATTGTCAGGATTCTTACATGATTGTCGTGATTGTTACAAGAAGGCCCAACATATATATAAATATATATGTGTGTGTGTGTGTGTATACATATACATAATTGTTCATGTTCTAGCTAGCAAGCAATGTTGCTCCATGGCTTCTGCCTCCATTTCCTTCCTTGAGTACCATCCCTAACTCCCCTCAAAGATGAACTGTGATCTGGAAGCATAACGCAAATAAACCCTTTCCTCTCTGAGTTGATTTTTGTCGGTGTTCTCTTACAGCAACAGAAATAAAATGGGAACAGTGAGCTTTAAAACGCAGACAAACTTAAGTATGAAAGTAACTCCAATCGGTAGAGGTCACCGCTGAGGGGCGGCAGCTTAACAGGTGCCCTGAGGGCAAGACCATACCCATGAGAGCTTTTGAAGATGTAAATTCATTTTAAAGGAGAGAACCTAAGCTGAGAATGTTCTTGAAGGCATTTTCATGATGTAAGCAGCTACAAGCATTTTCTCAGACTGAGCTTGGGAAGCCCACGAGGGTCTCTGGAACTGTGGTGCCAGGGGGCTTCATCTCACGGTGACGGCGGACTGTGACAATGCTGTCTACATTTTGCACTAGCTTTGCAGTGAAAGAAGAGTGAGGCCGTCCGCAGCTTCCACCGGGGTTCTAGCAAATTGCAGCGTCCTGTTTCATACAAGGAGGCCTTGAAAGGAGTTGAACCCTAGCACGCCAGGGAGACAACAAAATGTTGAAGATGGCAAACCATGAGACAGCCACGGAGGAAAGACGCAGGCATAGAGTGGAGCCGGCCCAAGAGAGAGGCTGTGTTTGCTGCAGGGGCAGGGCTACCCAAAGCTATTGAAGCCCAGGTGAGTCCATCTTGAGCCGGTTGTCCAGCTGGATTTGGATCTTGCTTTGGTCTTAATTTTCCTTTTATTCCTCCACTCTCTCCTTTTAGGATGGAGATATCAAATGGGAATATTTACTCTGTACCTTTCTAACCTGAACGTACATAACTTAGCTTTTGATTTTATGGAGGCTTAGAGCTGAGAGTTTTGTCTTAAGTCTCAAAAGAGATTTTGGACACTTAAACACTGTTAGTGATGTCAGTGAGCATGAAGACTTTAGATTTAATGAATTTTTCACTGTTAGATGAAAATGAGATGTTAAGCTTCAGGGGAAGAATGTTAGTATTTAAAGTGATGTGTTTAGGTGTCAGATTCACACAGAGTAGAGATGTGATGGTCAGACTTTACCGTCAGCTTGACCAAACTTTGATTTACCTAGGAAACAAACATTTGGACATGTCTATGCAGGTGCTTCTAGAATATTTAAATGTGCAGAGAAACCCCCACAGTCAATGTCAGTGGCATTGTCTCATGGATTGAGGTCCCAGTCTGAATAAAAGGAAAAGTTAAAAGAAAAAGTCCCAGCATTCATTGTGTTCTGCCTCCTGACTACAGACTCAGTATAGTCTGCACACCCCTACCGTCATGCCTCTCTCTAAACCTTCCCTTGAGTTGTTTTTGTTCTAGTCTTAAGTCACAGCAACAAAGACAACTATAAACATGTCTAGAGCAGTTGCCTGGAGTCAGATGGCACAGATAAACTGTTACCGATAATAATGGAAGCTGTCACCAATGCAGGTCCTATGGGCCCTAAAGCTGTGCTCACTGAGGAGTCCAGGACTTCCCTGCTCACATCTCCAAACCTCTCCAGATTGCTCTTGGAATCCAGGTCCATAGCCTACGAACCACATGTTAGGATAATCGCAGGAGCAGCCCCATGTACCCATAATACCCTTCTGTATTAGTTCATTTTCTCATCGCTATAACGCACCCCTGACAAAAATCATCATAAGGAGGAGACTTATTTGTGGTTTATTAATAATTACTAATTAGAAGATTGTTAATGTGATACAGTCCATCGTGGTGAGGGAGGTTATGACGACGGGCAGTTTGTTCGCACATTGGTGGACCAAGAAGAGAGAAAGGGGGAAGCAGGCACTTGGTACACTTTCTCCTTTTTTTCCTTTCTTATTCAGACCAGGACCCCAGCCATGGAACAGTGTTTTCCATATTCAGGGTGTCTCCTCCCTCCCCCTGAAACCTCTCTGGCAACACTCTCATAGACACAATTGGAAGTGTCTTCGGGGTAATTCAAAATCCAGTCAAGCAGAAAATAAAGACTAATTATCATAACACGAGTGATTCATACTGTGTTTTATTTTTGTACCTTGCTTATTTCAGTTAATGTCCTTCATATTCATCTAGTAGTATATTTTCATAAATGACAGAATTTCTCTCTTTCTGAGACTTTATAACATTGTTGTGTGTATGTGCATGTGTGCCTGTGCTTGTGTATATGTGTGTGTGCACATGCATATGTGTATATGTGTGTGCACAATGCATTATCTTCAGCCATTCATCATTGACAGATACATACACTGATTCTGTGAACATAGTAATAGGAATGTATCCTCAGATATTAATCTCATTTCCTCTATAAACACACTGTTTTAGTTAGGGTTTCTATTGCTGTGAAGAGACTCCATGACCACAAGAACTCTTATTAAGGACAACATTTAAATGTGGTGGCTCACTTACAGCTCAGAGGTTCAGTCCATTATTACGGTGCAACATGGCGGCATGCAGGCAAACATGGTACTGGAGAGGCAGCTGAGAGTTCTACATCTGTGCAGGCAACAGAAGGTGATCTCAGACCCAGAGTAGTATATATGAGACCTCAAAGCCTGTCCCCACAGTGACACACTTCCTCCAATAAGACCACACCTACCCCCAAACAAGGCCACACCTCCTAAAAGCACCACTCCCTTTGGGGGCCATTTCCTTTCAAACCACCACATATACCCATAAGTAAAATTGTTGGATCTTATGGTGGCTTTGTTTTACATTGTTGAGAAAGCTACATGTTTGCTATAGTGATTGTAGTGCCTAAGTTCCCCTTTCTCCATATTTCCCCAGTACTTGCTGTATTTGTCTTTTTTATTATGGCCATTCTAACAGGTTTAATGTTTCATTGTGATTTTGATTTGAATTTCCCTTATAATAAATGATGATTAGTATTTTTAAAACATCCATTAGTCATTTGTATATTTTCCTTTTTTATTTTATTTTTTAAAAAGAGAAAACGAACTATCCTTATTTTCATTTTACATATCAATCCCAGTTCCCATTCCCTCCCCTCTTCCCATTTCCTCCACCTACCCACTCCACCTTTCTTTCCACTCCTCAGAGAGGGTAAGACACATTGCTTCCGGGAAGGTCCAAGGCCCTCCCTACTATATGTAGTCTGAACAAAGTATCTATCTGAAGAGAATGGGTTCTCCAATAAGCAAGTACAAGCAGAAGGGATAAACCTGGTGCCACTGCCAGTGGCCTTACAATCTGCCCCAGCCATACAACTGTCCCCATATTCAGAGGGACTAGTTTGGTCCTATGCTGGTTCCCTCCATGTCTGGCTGGAGTTGGTGAGCATGGGCACAGGAGACCACTTCCTAAATATAACACCAGTAGCACAGACACTGAGAGCAACAATAAATAAATGGGACCTCCTGAAACTGAGAAGCTTCTCTAAAGCAAAGGATACAGTCAATAAGACAAAAAGGCAGTCTGCTGAATGGGAAAAGATCTTCCCTAACCCCACATCAGACAGAGGACTGATCTCCAAAATATATAAAGAACTCAAGAAATTAGACATCAAAATTCCAAATAATTCAACTAAAAATGGGATATAGAACTAAACAGAGAATTCTCAACAGAAGAATCTCAAATGGCTGAAAGACACTTAAGAAAATGTTCAACATCCATAGCCATCAGGGAAATGCAAATAAAAATGACTCTGAGATTCCATCTTACGCTAGTTAGAATGGCTAAGATCAAAAAACACCAATGATAACTTATGCTGGAGAGGATGTAGAGTAAGGAGAATACTCCTCCATTGCTGGTGGGAATGCAGACTTGTACAACCACTCTGGAAATCAGTGTGACAGTTTCTCAGAAAACTGGGAATCAACCTACCTCAGGATCCAGCAATACCACTCTTGGGCATGTACCCAAAGGATGTTCAAACATACTACAACATTTTTTCAACTATGTTCATAGCAGCATTATTTGAAATAGCCAGAACCTGGAAACAACCTAGATGCCCCTCAACCAAAGAATGGATAAAGAAAATATGGCACATTTACTCAATGGAGTACTATTCAATGGCAAAAAAAAAAAAAAAAAAGACATTCCGAAATTTGCATGCAAATGGATAGAACTAGAAAAACACGATCCTGAGTGAAGTAACCCAGATGCAGAAAGATGAACATGCTAACATGATATGTACTCACTTATAAGTGGGTACTAACTGTAAAGCAAAGAATAATGAGCCTATAGTACATGACCCTGGAGAAGCTAAGTAGCAAGGTGAACCCATATAGATCCACCTGGGAAGAAGAAATAGACAAGATTGCCTGACAAAATTGGAAGCATGGGGTTGGGGAGAGAAGAGAGGGTGGAGGGGGAAGAGGAGAGGAAGAGAGGAAAGGAGAACTTGAGGGAATGGGATAGTAGAAATGAAGAAAGGACAGAGATGAGAGCAAGGAAAGAGATATTGATTGAGGGAGCTATTATGGGGCTAGCAAGAAACCTGACACTAGAGAAATTCCCAGGAATCCACGAGGATGACCCCACTAAGACCCTAAGCAATAGAGGAGAGAGTGCCCGAACTATCTTTGCCCTGTGGTCAGATGGATGAATGTCAGATGGATGAATGTCACCATTTCATTCAGCAACTGATGGAAACAGAGGCAGAGACCCACAGAGACCCACTGGGCTGAGCTCCCATTGTCCAGTTGAGGAGTGGGAGGAATGAGAATATGAGCAAAGAGGTCAAGACCATGATGCGGATACCCAATGAATCATTTGTGTACTTTTAAAAAATAATTCTACTCATGTTTTTTGCCTATTTGTAAGTTTGGGGTTAATTAGTTTCTTCCTTTGGGGCTGCTTGGATTTCTTATATATTTTATACATCAACTTCTTATAGGATATATAGTTTTCAATTTTTCTCCAATTCTACAGGCTGTCTTTTCACTCTGTTAATGATTTCCTTTGTTATTTAAATGAGTGAGGCTTGATGAGCTTCTTTCACACACTTTTGATTTTGTTTACTGGGATTTGGGTTATATCCAAACAATAATACCCAATCAGTACCAAGAAACTTTTCTCTCTTCTAATAGTTTCAGTTTTAGGTTTTACATTTTATATTTAAATTTTAATCAATTACAAATTTATTTTCTATGTTTGAAATAAAGATTTGATTTGGTTGTTTTGCATGACTGTGTTTGTCAATGTTTTTTTTTTTCCTGGACATATGAGAAACCACTTACGATTTCTTGGAGCTTTTGTTCCAACTAGTCATAAACGCAGTCAGTGCAGGAAGGAAAATTAGCCTTGCTTTATAATGCATAGAGAGTTTGAGTTTCACTGTGTAGAGAGTTCTGGAAGATAGTGACATAGCAATGTGAATGTGCTCAATACTGTTGAACTATGCTCTTAAAATAGCTAAGAGAATAAGGGCCCAGTGTTGTGGCACATACCTGTGTTGGGAGCTACTTAGGAAGGGAGGCACCTAAGACTACAAAGCCAGTCAGTGCAGCAAGATTCTATCTCAAGCAAGATAAATGGGTAACATGATGAGTGCATATTTCACCACACTCAAAAATTTAAAAACAATAGAACAAATTGACCAAAAGGAGAAAAATATCCTTTCTGGTCCATGTGACTTCACTGATGAATTTTATCTAATATTTAAAGAAAAATAAGATAAATGTATCATAAATTGTTTCCGAAGTAGAGGATAAAAGAATAGAGCCTAAACTATTTTAGAAGGGCCAGTATCTTCCTGACGCAAACATAAAACAATAAGGACATTTTATTGAAGACTTATATCTCTCATAAGCACAAACAAAATTGCTACAGATCAAGTACAGTGCTATTAAAAATATAATGACATGTCATATAACTAAGTAGAGTTTGTCTGAAGAACACAAGGCTAGTTTAACATCTTGTTAAAGCTATGTATTTTTGCACATTAACAGAACACGGAAAAATAATATAATCACTCCAATCGATACAGAAGACACATTTGAAAATGATTCTTCAGTAATCAGAACTGACTACAATTTAGATATATAAGTGATTTCCCATAATATAATAAAATGCAGCTATCAAAACAATCTAGGTTCCACACATGATTACAAGTTAGAGACTGGATGCTTTCCTCCTAGACCAGTGGTTCTCAATTTGGGAGTCAGAGGGCCCTTTCACAGAGGTCACATCTCAGATATCCTGCAATCAGATATTTACATTATGATTCACGACAGTAGCAAAATTATGATTATGAAGTAGCAACAAAAATAATTTTATTGTTGGGGGTCATCACAACATAAGGAGCTGTACTGCATGATTACAGCATCAGGAGGTTGAGAACCACGGTCCTAGACTGAGGAAGTCCACAAGAACTACTCTTGCCGCTTCTACTTAACATTGCACTGAAGGCTCTGGCTTGTGCACTAAGGCAAGAAAACAAACAAAGACATCAGATAAAGATGGAAAAGGGGTGAAGTACAAGTTCATTCTCTCAGAAGATCCTCTCAGAAAACCCAGTGGAATCTACAAAAAAAGAGACCCCAATAAATTCTGCAGCTAATAATTGTGTTTAGTAAAATAATGGAATTCAAGAGCTGTATGCCAAAACTCAATTGTTATATCTTTATGCTAGAAATAAACAATCAGGAATTAAAATTGGAGAAGCAATACTAATCATAATATCATTGCTATTTCTGACAATTATCATTGTTAACTACTAACGAAAGTATTAAGAATCTGAACACACTCAAACACTTTAAAACTCTGCTCCTGGGAAATCTAAAACACGTAATTAAATGGAGAAAATTGGTGTTCAAGGGTTGAAGGACTCAGTATTGGTGGTGTCACCCCCAAATCTATCTGAAGAATCAATTCCAGCTAAAATCTCAGAGGGCTTTTGACTTTCAGAATTGAAAGATTATTCCATACTTTCTATAAAAGCTAAAGGAGTTACCTAAGCTAGCCCAGACTATGAACAGCATCAAAATGAAGTGACTAGCATCCCTTAATTTCAAATGTTATTATAAAGCTGTAATAATGGAGACACAGAGAAGAGTAGCTAAGACAGAAACAGCACTGAGGAAATTGGAAGTCTATATGTGAAGAAAAGATATCGTATCTACGAGCTACTACTCTGTTGCTGAAATAAAACACCACAACCAAGGCCACTTATGAGAGATAAGTATTTAGTTTGTCTTATAGTTCCAGAGGGAGAGTCCATAATGACATGCAAGACATGGCCATGGTGGCCAGGAGCCAAAGCAGGGAGGCTGAGAGATCATATCTTCAACTGTAAGCAGGAATCAGAGAGTTTAAAGAAGAAGTAAGGCTATAAACTCTCAAAACCCAGGGATGTGCTTGCTCCCTCAAGACTGCAACTCCCATAAAACCTCCCCAAAGAGCACCACCACAGGACACTGCGTGTTCAAATACCTGAGCCTATGGGGACATTATCTTTCAAACAACAACACCATGTATATTACCATATACAAAAATTAGCTCAAATGAAAGATAAGCTTAAGCTTAGAACCCAAATGTGTGTGTATGTATGTATATATATATATATATATATATATATATATATATATACATTTGAAAATGTAGAAGCTCTCTAAGAGCTTACATTACACAAACATCTCTTGTGCAGCACAATCCACAAAAGTATGAGATGATGACATGAACTTTATCAGAATGAAAATGCTTGCTCTTTGGTTTTTGTTTCTGATTTTAATTTTTCTTTATATTTGACATGTCACGCTTGCATATATTTATAAAGTACAGGGTAATATTTCAATGCATGCGTACAATGTCTCCTGATTAAATTGGGGGTAATTAGCATCTCTATCTCCCCTAATCTCTTCACTTTTAGAACTTTTTAGTTTCTGAGAACATCTGCTGTTTGAATGGCTCTATGAAGAGAATGAAAGGACAAGCTAAATATTGAGAGAAATATCCGCACAGCCTGTGTTTTATGTAGAACTCTTATCTGGAATTTGTAAAGAATTCTCACTGCTTAGTAAGAGAAAAACTCCTTTTAGAAGAGCTAAAGAGTTGAAAGGGCACTTCATCCAAACAGAACAGAGGTTGAGTGTGAAGACTATTCCGTGGTACTCTGCATTAGGAAAAACAATTTAGAATGGGTACCGCCATGCACTCACCAGACTAGCTATGGTTAAGACTGGTCGTATGAGGTGCTGGCAAGGGCGTGGAGGCGCTCCAACTTATTCTCTGGGGTGGGAATGTGCAGTTCAGCCTTTTTGGAAAAGATGCCACCTATATTCAAAACAGAGTTTCACTCTTCAATTAATCTTTTCTGTAAATACCCTCTTAGGCATATCCAAGGATGTGTTTCCATGGTGATTATTAAAACTCTTCAGATTACCAAGGTTGTTTCTTTAAAAGTTTAATGTGTACCTGCCCAATTATCAGCCATTTTACTTCTACATATTTACTCGAGAGAAATAGAAGCATATGTATTCACAAACATTCATGATAGAGTTTTAAAAAAGCAAAATAGTTAAAAATATCTCAAATGCCTAACAACACATGATACATAAACAAACCCACGGCATATTCAATGCAATGGGATACTACTCATTGATGAAAATGGATTATTGATAAACAAAATAGATACCTCTCAAATTCAATAATACTAAAAAAATAATTTCTTTTTTTGTTACCGCCTGATAAAGGTCTTCACTCACTGCCATCTCATATTGAGACTGAAGCTGGAGAAAACGCTGGTTCTTGGAACTGGGGAAATAGACTGTGGGTAAAAAACTCACTTCACAAGAGTGGGATCCACTTCTGAATCCATGAAAAAGTCAGAAGTGGCAGTGTATGCCAGTAACCTCAGAGCTAGGAAGGCAAAGACAGGTTATAGTGATGTTTTATCTGTGCTTTAATAAATAAAACTTGCCTTAAGATCAAAGTACAAAGCTAGTCACACTAGTCAGCCTTATATGACAGGCAGTAGAGACCTTTAATCCCAGCACTAGAGAGGAATATAAGGCAGAATGAGACAGGAACTCATCTTTTCAGTCTGAAGATTTTGTAGAGGTAAGAGCTCTCTACTGCTTGGCTGCTTTGCTTTTCTGATCATCAGGTTGAACCCCAATATCTGTATCTGGGTTTTTATTATTTGTACTACATCTGGCACCCAACATTTGGGGCATGAATTCATGTAAAAGTTATTTGCCTGTGGCTTTGTGGCCACCAGCATAATCCAGGGCTACATGTGGCTGGAGTCACCACCTTACCGGCTAGGTTTTCCTTTCTTCTCTCCTGGCAGGTTCTGCCTGAACCCCCTTCTTGGGCTACTGCCAAACTAGGTAACTGCCTTGAAATCCAGCCAGGTTTTTACTGTTCTACACAGCAGCAATAAGTCTCACATCTTCAACAGCAGCAGCAGCAGCAGATTTGGTGAGAAAATTGGGAATTTGTTAAGGGAGGAAGTAGTTAAAAGGAAGATTTTTCCCATATTAAAAAATGGGAAACACAATTATGATAGAGAAAGTTATGTCTCTGTATGATTATGTAATGTATGATTTAAAAATGGAACAACGAAACGAAGTGATAATCAGCTTAACTAGGATTGACATACTATTTATTATTATTTTGATAATCCTTGTTGTTGTTTTGATAATTCTTGGTTTATCTCTTTAAAAGTTGTTTGATTTGACTGCCTTAAAAAAACTTTACCAAACAGATCACAGAGATATTCAAATCCAGATAGAGGAATTTAAAGGCGAACCAGTTTCAATATTGCATGATAAGGTTAGAGCGGGACAATCTAAGATTTTCAAACAACCAACTTTAATATGTCCATAACCTTACAGGAATTGCCCAATGATAGAGGTTCTGTTACAGCTAATTGGACTACTGTGCCAGTGTTAGATTTAAGGAGATTCAAGAAGGCAATAGTCTCATATGACATGCA
This sequence comes from Microtus oregoni, assembly GCF_018167655.1. NCBI lineage: Eukaryota > Metazoa > Chordata > Mammalia > Rodentia > Cricetidae > Microtus > Microtus oregoni. Next base: position 14,627,018 of record NW_024543086.1, read on the forward strand.
TTCACCTTTTATAAAGCAAATGTTAAACTTGTGGTCAGTTTTTAATAGAATTATCCATAAAGACTGGATAGACTTGGTTAAAGCTGTTTTAGAGCCTGGTCCACAATTACAATGGAATACATATTTCAGAGAAGAGGCTGAGAGTATTGAACAGTAGAGCAAAGCTAGAGCTGTGGAAATCTCCCAAGATCAACTTCCTGGAGAAAAAGATTATATTACTATAGAAAGGCAAGCTGTGTATGATGACCACACACTGCAGTTTTGAAAGTTTGGCACATAACTAAAGAAGTAAGAAAGGAAATTGAGTTATTTACTAAAGTCATACAGAGCCCAAAGGAAGCCTTCACTGATTTCTTACAAAGGTTGACTTTAGCAGTAAATAAAATACCAAATTCAGAAGCTAAACAAATAATTGAATCTCTGTCTTTTGAAAATGCTAATTTTTAATGAAAAAGGATAATTAGGCCATTAAAGTCAAGATCAGTGCCTTTGGGGGAATGAATCCAAGATACAATAAATATTGAATCTCATGGCCATGATAATGCTTGGATAGGGGAGGGATTTCCAGAGGTTTGAGAAAAAAATCAAAATGACAAGTATTAAAATTGTAGCAAACAAGGTCACCTTTAAAGAGATTGTAAACAGGGTATTTCTAGAAACAATGTTTTTTCTAAGCATAATCCAAACAAATGTCCCCCCCCTTCTGGATTATCTAGAAGGTTATAGCAAAGATAGCTATGGGACTAATAAATGTAGATCGACAAGAGACATTTAAGGTAATCCTTTGCCATCAGGAAACTCTTTGAGGGGCCTCTCACAGGCCCCTGTGCCAAACTGGCTCAGTCATTTCCTGCCATTATAAAGTAAACTCCTTCCCAGAGCAATTAAAGAACCTAACACCTATTGTAATAAACCAAACTGCTCTGAATGCCAGAAGAGCTTTAGAAGCTAATACATAAATTTCAGGAGAAGCCATAAATAATAATTGAAAAAGATTATTTTAGAAACCTCCTGAAAGTTGTGGTTGGGGAATGATTTTATTTTTGTCTTTTTAGGAAAATAAAAACAAACATCTTGAGGAATTTAAAGACCTTTGGACAAATAAGCATCCAAAGAAAAAAGAACTGCTGGGGAACAAATTACCAAGAAAAGGAAAAATCTGACCTAATGCAATCTCTGAAGTCTCCAAACAGATGATGGGATCCCACAATGTTGACTCCATTAGGCCTATGATAATAGCACTAAGCTGAAAAACACCAACTAAATATCAGCTTTGAATTACAAACTGCTCAGGACAATTTCAAGGTGGCTAGCTGAGATGATCCAACCTCATAGAATGCACTAACTTGAGACAAACCCTGCACTTTCCCATTGTGCAGAGATTGGACAACAAATGACGCAGTTACCTCTCCCAGGACTTGACAATTAATCCAAATTTTTCTTATCAGGATTCCCTAAATATGCCATTGCCCCAGAGAGCAGGAAGTAAATTTAAGAACACAATGCCCACATTTCCAAGAGGTAGGGTGTGTAGTTTTTGGTCTTTCCGTGGTTTGTGGATATTTGTCATTGTTTAAAGGGAATTGGTTACAAGTTGTGATTGGTAATGGTCAGGGAAAAAAAACTAAAGAAAGAATATTAGATTCAGAATTCTTGTTTTGAAAAGAAAAATGAGGGATATAGACATGATAGGATAAAAGGATAGGTTATTGAATCTATTCTGTAAAGAAAAAGGGGAGTATATAGATATGATAAATAAAAGGGTAGATTATTGAATCTACTTTTTTAAAAAAGCATCTACTAGTTTTAAATATTTTACACTGAATTGGACTTTTGCATATTGTATACAAATTTTGTATATTGATACAAATTTGAGGTTAATTTTGTTAAAACATACCATATATACTTTTCTAATCTTGTGCAAGGGATTGTGCCTATGCAGCTCATTTAACAATGTAATACAAATTTCTGGTCCTTGATAGCTATTATTATCAACTGTTTAGGATAATAAGAAAATGTAGGTTAGTAATTAGTTACCTATTACAATTAAACTTGTTGTCACATTAGGTATGTTTCCAAGGTCAAACAGAGATATCTTTTAAATAGACAGGTCATCTTCAAACACTTCAGAGATATATAAAATATGGTATTTAAGATTTTTTTTAATAACATAGGTACTTTATTATGACAATGGGACAGGTCTGCCCTTGGCAGCACCATTCTACTTCAGAGAAGATAATGAGCATTGAAGAAACTCAACATGGAATTTATTTTCTTTGTAGCAAAAGCCAGCCACTGGGCAATAAAGTGTCCTTGCCTCAATTGCTGACTGTATGCTGTCCTAATGGACAAGTAGGACACAAAAGAGAGTGATTGTCAAACTTTGTCAAGACAAGGCAGGAGAGTCCTCCAAAAATCTTGCTTCATAGAAAAGTCTGTTGAATTTTCTAGGCCTTTAGGTTGAGGATGGATGCCCCACTGCTGCAGAAAAACTTTGGTTGACTGTCCAGGTAGCCAGATAGTTCTGTAATTTCTCACATTTTTTGGAAGTTGCTGACTTGTACTTCCTGCTTACTCAGTTAATATTATTTCTTTCTTGGGTTTCTAAGGAAGTTGAAGACTAGATAGTTATAGTTACAGTTTTCCTTGTTTATGAGACTCAGAAAAGAAATTCACTAAAGAAGTGTAAAGTGTATAAGGTTAAGAGATATCAAAAGATAGTTTTGGATGGTAATACAAGTTATGATAGGAAGTAAATTGAGCACAAGACTTTGAATTCACCAAGATAGAATAGATAATGGAGTATTTTCTCTGAATTTGTCAAATTCAAATGGACTAGACATTGTTAATGTTCTTATTGCCTATATATAGTAAATAGTTATTGTAACTTATTGATTATAGCTTTTCTTACATTAGTTATAGCTTTCTTTTTATTTTAGACAAAAAGTGGAAATATTGTGATATTTTATTTTTGTATTAATAAATAAAACTTGCCTGAAGATCGGAGTGCAAAGCTAGTCACACTGGTCAGCCTTACAGGCCAGGCAGTGGTGGCACACACTTTCAATCCCTGCAGCCACACTAGTTAGCCATAAGGGTTGGGCAATGTGGTACTTGCCTTTAAACCCAGACTAGAGAGGAATATAAGGCAGTATGAGAGAGAAACTTGCTCTCTTTTCAGTATGAAGATTTTGTAGAGGTAAGAAGTGCTTGGCTACTTTGCTTTTCTGGCCTTCAGGTTGAACCCCAATACCTGTCTCTGGGTTTTTATTACTCATGCTACATAGGGGGATATTTGGGACTTAATAGCCAGCTAGTCTAGCCAATCAGTGAAGCTTAGATTCAGTTAGAGGGCCTGTCTCAATAATACTGATGATGCTGATGATGTACTATGTAATAATCCTTTTGTTCACCATGAGCATGTATTACTCTAATTGGTTAATAAAGTGTTGACTGACCAATGGCTAGGCAGGATTTTGGATCAGAGGGAACACTAGAAAGAAAAAGGGTGGAGTCAAAGGGGTCTCGAGCCAGATGGAGAAGAAGCAACATGGGAAGTTCGTAGATGAGGTAAACAAGCCTTGGACAGCACACAGATGAGTAGAAATGGGTTGATTCAAGTTGTAAGAGTTAGCTAAAAATTGAGCCTAAGCTATCACCTGAGCATTTATAATTAATATTAAGTCTCTGTGTGGTTATTTGGGAGCAGCTGCTGGGACACAGAGAAACACCACCTACAATGATGATGATAAGTATATCAGAGGAAGACATCTGACACTGACCTTTAGCCTTCACATGCACACACACACACACACACACACACTAACATATATGTATGTACACACATCCCACCTTCACATGCACACACACACACTAACATATATGTATGTATGTACACACACATACCACATAATTAAGAAGTGTATTGTTTTAAAATGTGTTACATGTGCTTATACTGTGAAACATTTGTTTAATGATGCAAAGATGTGTTGCATTTGTTTAACTCTCTGAAATGTGTACCTTTGTCTAAAACACCTGATTGGTCTAATAAAGAACTGAACAGCCAATAGCAAGGCAAAGGATAGGCAGGGCTGGCAGACAGAGAGAATGAATAGGAGAAATTGGGGGAGGGGGAGCTGTAGGAGCAAAAGAAGGAGAAGGAGGAGTATACCAAGGGCCAGCACCCAGCTACACAGGAAGCCACGGAGTAAGAGATAAAGAAAGGTATGCAGGAATAGAGAAAGACAAAAGCCCAGAGACAAAGGGTAGATAGGATAATTTGAGTTAAGAAAAGCTGGCTAGAAACAAGCCATGCTAAGGCTGGCCATTCTTAAGAAAAAGTCTCCAGGTATTTATTTGGGTGCTGGGTGATGGGCCTCCCAAAGAGAGAAAAAAAAAAAACTACAGAAAAGTACTTTCCTAATTAATGGTTCTTAAGAGCTTTCCGAGACAAACATCCTTCTGGATCCTCACAAATCAGTCTCTCAGTGTGGTTAGGTGTAGTTTTATTACTCATTTAAGCAGTAAGACTGTCTATGAAGGATCATTTACAGCCAGACATTTATTCAATCATGTAGCAAATACTGACAACAAAATGCAGCTTCCAATGACTCAGCTGAGTAGAACATGGACTGACGCAGACACTGTATCCCTGGCCTACAAGGAGACCACAGTGGGCAGCATTGCCAATTGGGCCTTCCCACACGCCATGCTACCTTGACAGAAACGAAAGGGCTTCCCTCGCAGCCTCGAAACAACAGAACACCAAAGGGCAGGAGTTTCATGAAAAGATCCCAGCTTGACTTGGAGAGACACAGTGAGCATACAACAGACCACACCTCTTGAGGATTTTTTTGAATTGCAGGAAATGGAAGAGGGGCCGTCTGCGGTGTCGAGGTTGGTGTCTCTAGACCCAGTGAGTATCAGATTGTGGCTTTGTTCATGAAATCACGGAGCTACGGAGGAGTGACCCGTGGAGTCCCCAGGAAAGGGTCTTGGCATCTGTGGAATAACACGCCACTCATCTGCATACGCAGCAGCCAGAGGTGCAGAACAGCGGTTCCTACAGCAACTCATCTGGAGAGGGTGAAGGTCCCAGTGTTCACTGTGCATGGAGAACCATGCTGTTCAGGAGCTGTTTGGTTGCCTGAGAAACGTTGCTGGATGGTCAGCAGTAGATTACTGATCTACCCGAGGTGGAAATGCTCCTCGGTGACATCAAAGACATCGGCCAAGCTGCCAGTGCAGGCAGAGAGGCAGAAGGAAACACAGTATCTCCTTACAATACCCTGTACAGAGTGGAGCTGCTTCCAACCTTAGCAGAACGAGAGCATCCCGGGTCATGCATGAGAGACATTAGCGTACATGATAGAAGGAAACTCAAAGTGATTTAACAATTTAAGTTCCCAGTGAAGGAAAGAAAAACAGGACAGTGCTGGGCTTCCACGGAGCACTCTTCCATCGTGTCATGATTTCAGCGTGCAAGCTCACAATCTGATTCTCACGCGTGTTTAGTGACACCGACCTCAGTATCGCAGGTGGCCCTCCCCTCTGTTTCTTTCCATGTTTTTAGCATGTTTTTCCTAAGGAGATCCCATCAGCCATGTGAGGACATTGATCCGAGTGCCCTGTCCTCAGTGCGGCCATGCAATGCCGTTATTCCCCAGGAACGCATTCTTCCCTCTCAGCAGACGAAACTGCTACAGACAGATGCAAGTGATTTTACAAGCACGATATCTGTATTGTGAATAATTTTGATTTCCGAACATTCAGGATTTTATGAAAGTCAAGGGATTTTCTGAAATATCTGTGTTAGTACTGTAACTAGTTAGGAATATCGCCATAGCTTGCTTCTCTTCAAGCCTGGAAAAAAAAAAAAAAAAACATTACACAGAAAAAAATTTACCTTCTAAAGAAGCCCAACATGGTATTGGGTCCAGCAGTTCTCCACCTGTGGGCCACAACCCCTTTGGGGTTCCCATATCAGATATTTACAGTACGATTTATAACAGTAGTAGAATTACAGCTGCAAAGTAGCAACGAAGTAATTGTGTGATTGGGGGTCACCACAGCATGAGGAACTGTAGTAAAGGGTCACGGTGTCAGGAAGGTTGAGAACCGCTGGGCTATACTGAGACGAAAACATCACCGTTTAGTAAAAGTTGCTTCTATGTGTCTTTGGGGAAAAACGCTCACAAGTAAAACTATGCTTCTTGAAAAATAAACCCTGCGTCCTCGGGCTGCCATCAGCGGGATGATTTTCCTCTCCATTTTTAATTTTCCTGTACATCCACAGCACCTGACGGGAGGGAGCGAGCCTCACACAGCGACAGGCTGCCAGATCCTAGTGTGTGCACAGCACGCATGTGTTTAGGGAACATAAACTTCGTGACACTGGAAAGAAAACGCGTGTGAATTCATGATGTAGTTTGAAAGATTGTATGAATGACTTCTGCATTTGTAAAAATGGGTCCCTTGTTTAAGCAATCCTTCCCGCCTTGTCAGAGAAATTTGTAAAATCTGTGTTCCTTCATTTGTCATTGTGACTTCAAAGCCCGAGCAATTCTGAAAGCTAGGCTTTCATAAGCTTGATGACAAAATTAATTTGCTTCCAAATTTCCTTTGAGCAGAAATGTAATTTGCTTTTTCCATGTAGTGTGGATATTAATTTATTTTGCTGCATTTATTTGTTTGGTTATGAGGGAGAGGGTGCTGCTTTTGTTGGCTAATGTAGCATCTGAAGACTGAACTACATTCCTAAAATCTGGATTAAAAAAGGAACAAAATTCTGTAAAACTTGGTCGGAAGGTTTTTCAGGTAAAGCTATGTTGATCTCTATCAAAGATATTGTTTTAAAATGTGAAATGTTTTTATATTCTAATTTTTCACTTGCATATTGGATGATTTTTTAATTTAAAATCAGGAGACTGGGTTAAAGAGGTGATGACAGAGAGGGACCTGGAGAGACCTTTGAGGACAATACAAAGGGTGTGGCGACTTGATGTGGGTGAGGAGTAAGGGGAGGCCGGGGTGACTCTCAGCGCCCGCCCGCCCGCCCACCTTAGGTGCGAGAGGCTGGTGCTATTCTCCCTCACGCCGCTAGATGGAGCAAGCTTCCCGCCGAAAGCACCGCAACCGCCTCTGGCTCTCACCACCTGACCAGGCTGCCAAAAGTAGGTCCAGAGCCACACCCAGCTCCTAACCCGCTCCAAGTGTGGACTTTGAGCCTGCAAGGTCCTGTGCTGATTGACAGCCTCGAAGTTTGGGTTAAGACTTTTTCACGGCGCGTTGACACTGAGAGTAACTTGTGAACAAAGGAACCACACCACTGTTGCACTTGGCCTGCAAAGTCCAAAATCGATCCTGTCCGGTACTTCCGGTTTTGAGCACTTGCACATGACGGTGATTCACAGGTCCCTCCAACACCGCAGTGAGGTGAAGATGTGATCCTGTCCTAGACACCAAGAAAGTGAGGTTCCAGCCGCGGGGGGGGGGGGGGGGGGGGTGCTATCCAGGACCAAACGCTGGTGACGGGTTGTGCTGGGCCCAAAGCCTTGCCTGAGATCCCTCCTACCTAGGAGACTACCCCGTACAGGTGGTACCTAGAATGCAGACCAAGGCTTCCGCCCACCGCAGTCCTGAGCCTCCTCCAGGTCCAGGTCTTCCTGTGTTTGAGGTAGCTCAGGGTCACTGGAACTCGGATTTGTGCAAGTCGGCCCGAGGATGGACTGAAGCTAAGACAAGCAGTTGGCAGAGCCCCATTCTTCTGAGAATTGAAAACTCCTGGGAAGTTTGGAGATGAGACAGCAACTCCAGAACCACAAGTCTATGTTTGGACAAACTCGCAGCCGCAAATGGAGACCACAGAGGCCATCAAAAGGAAATGCCTGCAGGGCGGGGCTGGAGAGAGGAATGGCTGTTTCCCCAGCACGCCCTTCAACCCGTCTGCACGCTCTTGAACAGGCACCTTCCTGGGCCTGGCTTCCATCAAAAGTAAACAGAGGATCAAATTCGCAGGGTTGCTGCAAAGATTAAACACGTACATGTCTAGCAAATATTCCAGGACTTACTTTTGGGTTTTATCACAGAAGTCTGTTTTGCAACGTCCCCTCAGGAGACTTTGGGTGGGTGAAGAAGTCAGAGGTCTCCAGAGAGGGAGGGCTGACTGCTGAGCTAGGGACCTGAGAGAAATGTGGTCCAGCGGGCCAGACCAGCCTTGGAGGTGCTGATGGCTGGTCTGGAGGTGGGGGGCACAGAGAAGAGAACAGCAAGTAAATGAATGCATTAAACGGATAAATGAATAAACAGAAAAATAAAGGTTACTTGTACCACCCCCACAGGTGAGTCAGACAGTTCTGGGCTGTCACTCTGCCTCCCCAACTTAGTATTCCCAGAGGCTAGCAGGGCTCACAGCCCACTGTGTAGATAAGGGGTTTGCTCAAGGTCAAGAGGGTCACGCAAGAACTTGACCCAAGCCCAGCAGTGTAGCACACACCTTTAATCCCCGCACTCTGGTGGAGGAGGAAGGCAGATCTCTGTGAGTTCAAGGACAGCCTGATCTACAAGAGCTAGTTCCAGGACAGGCCCCAAAGCTACAGCAAAACCCTGTCTTGAAACCACCGCCCCCCCCCAAAAAAAAAAAGAAAAGGAAAGAAAGAAAGAAAGAACGAACTTGACCCAGCCTCCTACATGTGTCTTAGCATTCACCATGGCACTGTAGAGTGGGTTTTTAATGCCCAGGGCATGAAAGACAGGGACAACAAAAGCAGACCACAACCTCCTTGTTTCTCCCTCCTTGACTCACGAGCTGCAAGAAGCTCTGAAAATCACAGGGCTGAGGACCACAGGCCTCCCTCATCCTAGGGCCTTGCCTTCCTCAGAGGTAAACCAGCATGTCCCTGAGCCTTTGGAATGAGGGAGGCCTGGATGCCAACCCCAGTGCTACCTGTCTTGGCTGTGTGTCCCCAGGGAAGCTGCTGTACTCGCCGGAGCCTGTCATCTACACAACAGGAATGAGGGCAGAGAATCCAGTTCACAGAGTGAGAACTCTGCCGTTACTCAGACGGGGCTCCGATTCCTAATCTGCACACTTGGCCCTTTATCTCTTTAAGCCTCAGTTTCCCCACCTGAAAAGGAGAAATACAAAGTCCTGCCTAAGGTAGCAATTTCATAACATCCTTCCCCAGAGAGGCTGGGGTGGCATCTGTCTGTTGTTACAGAGGTCACCCTAGAACCAAGGCTATCTTCTACCTGGTCCCAGAATCCCAAACTCTACCCTAAACCCTGGACAGATTCAGGGCCACCAAGCTCCAAATAAAGCATCAGTGCTGCGTTCAGGAAGGGAAGGCGGTGCTCAGGATGGACAGTGACATTCACCAGGTACATTATATATGGGGGGACAGGGGACTGAGTTACTTGAAATGACAGAAACCTTGCCTGGTAAGCTCAGAGCCCCCATAAGGCTCATTTAATGCACACAGAGCCCTAGCACCCTGCACAGCAACCTACCCTTGAAACACCAGGCAAACACCAACCTCAGAGGCAAGCTATTACAGATGGTGACACATCCACCATCTTCCATGCCTTTGCAGCTCCCTATTAGGTGAAAGACAGGAATAAAAGTGTGCTACAGGTCAGCATACCTTTGAGCAAGCAGCCTGGATCCAACCCTAGCCACTTGCTCTCTTCCTGGGCCTCAGTGTCCCCACCTAGCAAGGGCACTAGCGACAGGGTGCCAAGAAAGCACTAAGAAAGGTCCCTGACACATGGGGACACTCAGGGACAGGACAACAGAGTAATGCTACAATGATAGGTGCCAACATGAACAGGGAAGAGAGTAATGCTACAATGGCAGGTGTCATTGCTAACAGTGAAGATACTGCCTGAGAAACGTGGCTGACGGCCACATAGTTGTGTGAGCCTCATAGATTGTCCTCTTATGAACCTAGATGATATCAGTTGGCCGCTATGTGTGCCTCCTGGGGCAGTGGCTGCCCCCGATCACACACGGGGCGCTGTTTTACAATGGTTTTTATGTAAGGTCAGGGAGCTCACTTTAAAATGGTGATTAAATGCACAGCAGCGACAGACTTTTATCGTCTTTATCAAGTGCGGTGCAGTGTACAGAGTAGATAGGAATCTGCTGACACCTGCTCCACGAAAGATGTTAGGTCAGATGCTGCATTGTGGCATGATGGTGTCTTGCTCCTAGAGTTGGGGAAATCCGCACACTCTGAGACTCTAGGATGGTCACAGTGATGCCTGTTCCTCCTTCCCACCTATCTGCATCCACCACACAGTCTTTAGATTCTACACACAGCTGGGCCAAGCTGGAGGCAGCTCCCCTGGCCAGCGTTCAGGCCACGGCACTGCCGCTCTCCTTAGAAGAGACTTCAGCCTCACCCTGGGACAAACCTCAGCTCGGTCTTCAGGGCCCTCACAGTTGCCACCAATGGCAAGAAATACTCTCAGCATAATGTCTCCTCCCACAGCATCCTTGTGCTTGAGACTTTCTTTCTCTGCGCGCCTGCTCTACTGCTCCCCATGTCAAGAGCCCCTTGAGGCCTAGGTCCATCTTAGTCATCTCCCTGCACAAAAACAGCTGTGTTCATGGTCTCTTCACACAGCAGGTGCTCCTGGCGTTACTGGGGTCCCAGTCCGGGCTACACTGACTTTGGCAACACTATGGAGTAGACCTGATGACACTTTCATAACTCGGCACTTATTCCCTGAGGTTGATAACTAGAATTTGCTGGGAGCCAGGTTTCTCCCTGCCCTTCGGTGCATGCATGCACACAGGGGACAGAACACGGGACTCGGAAACTACCAAGAGGGTCTTCCATTTCCCACAAGCTAGGGCCCCCAGGTCATGCAAGAGGTTCTACACTGGAGTCCCTGGGGAACAGCTAGAAGTTGCTGGATGCTCCTTGACATTACTGTCCCTACCTAGAGATGGACCCCAAAGGTGGGTTTCCATCACTCAGCCAGGATGAGGGGGAGAGGAAAGGTGAGGTCTCCATTATAACCAACCAGTTTCCCGACTCATTCATGCTGGCTGAGAGCTGGACAAGGTAGGTATCTCCCCCAACCTAGTTCCTCCAGTGTGATGTGAAAGCAGGTGCCTGGCCCACACTTCTCCACAGGATAAAGAATAAACACAGGATGAGCACCTAGGAGGAAGGTCTGCAGCACCCAGCAGCATCAAGAAATGTTCTCTTCCTGCCTCTTACTATCTTCGGTTTCCCATGTCTACAAGGTAAACATGCTGTCTCACCCTCGGCCCACACCTCTCTTGAGTCCAGATGGTCTCTAGACAAACCACAGGAGCCGAGGTCTTCGTAAGGACTCAGAGCAATAGAGCCCTTGCCCTCCCTCGTGTGCGTCTCTGTGTGCTCTTCCTGAGTCTTCCTCGTGGGTGGCCATTCATCATCTTCCTCTGTGGCCCTGCGTGGATAGCTGCTAAGATGGCAATGTCCCCTCAGATGCAGTCAAACAAAGGCAGGAGTGGAGGAGATATCTGCCCTGAGTTGCAGTACCATGGGGTTCCTAGGGGTGAAACCAGCGCTCCAAACCAAAGCAGGTGTGGTGTCTAAGGAGCTGCAGGTGAGGATGAGGGCTGGCTTTCCCAGCTGCAGGAGCAAAAAGCAGCTTGCAGCCTTTAGTAAGACGGCTCTACAGCCTGAGGAGCCTGCTACTCAGGGAGACAACTGAGGGTCACAAACACAGAGCTTGGGGGACCCTATGAGTTGAGTCAGACAGAGGAACCAGGAAGACATTGTAGAGGGGTGTTCCAGGAAAGGGCTCCAAGACATTCAGCTCTAAATAAAGCTACCCATTCTGCTTGTTGGCTTGTGTGGGATAGGATTGTTTGTTTGAGACAGGGTTTTGCTCTGTACCTTTGGAGCCTGTCCTGGCACTCACTCTGCAGACCAAGCTGGCCTTGAACTGACAAAGAGCCACCTGCCTCTGCCTTCTGGGATTAAAAGGATTAAAGGCATGAGCCACCACCACCCAGCAGAGATGGGATTTTTGCCACGTAGCCCTAGCTGGCCTCAAACATGGAATCCAGCCCAAGTGCTGGGTTACAGGGTGTCCACACCACACCCGGCTCCTCACCTATCCATCCTTTGGGAAAAGGCTGATGATAGCAGAAGAGTCTACGATTAGGGTAAGGACTCACATTGGTTGTGATTTATCTAAACTCTTTTGTGCGCATCTTCTCAATTAAGCCTCTACACAGCTGATTAAGAAAGCCAGAAAAATTCCCCCATACGAACAAGATGGAGACTCCTCCATCTTAGGGTTTGTTTGCCTAAGTTCACGTGGCCGCTTGTGGCAAGGCGGATGCTACCAGCCCTGCTCTCCGAGACCCTTCTTTGTCAACAGTCAGGCATCTCCTAGGCTCCCCCTTCATTCCTGCTCACCCCAACCAGGAACTCGAAGGTCACAGTCCTGACCCCAAGGAGCAAGCTCACCCATAAGGTCGGGTTACTGCTGGGAATTCCTTCTAGAGAGACGAAGTCTGGGGGAGGTAGACAGACATCTGCTGGGTCACATTCATAGACTTTGCCAGGAGGGAGCCACATGCCTTACCGCCCAGCTAATCCATCTGGTGGGAGCACACACAGACAGATGCTGTCATGATTGAGTTCCAGAGGCCCTCGGGGGCTAGCAGAACCCTGACAACAGCTGCCTCGGCACAGCCCATCTGGGGCACTCTGCTTGCTGCAACCATAGCCCTTCTGAGGGCCCTCAGGGCCAACGGGTATCAGACTCTGAGGGAGAGCGATGCCAAGGAGAGGAGGGTCCCCTCCATAGTGGCTAAGTTGAGTCACTCTGAACCCCACTTTCCCCATCCCTCCTTCTTCCTGGGAGACAAGCCAAGTGTCATGCAGGGAAAATAAGAGGTCAACATTCTGAGAAAGAAACCATGGGCCTCTAAGCTTTAGAAACAATAAAGGAACACACCCAAACACCCACCATACACCCACAAGCAAGACAGGAGGCTCTGAAAGCCTCTGTGGCCAAGATGAAGACCCAGAAAGTGTCCCTTCATGACTTACATAAGGCTCTAAGAGGAGGCAAAAGCCCAAAGGCCCCAAGCTACAGTGGGCACACAGCACTCAGCCCGGCTTCCCCACCTTTCCTAGGAAGTGAACAAAAGTGTCTCACAGTTCTGTGGAGCCTGATACCTCTGACCCCAGGCCATTCATGAATTCTCCCTCAGTCACTCAGCCCCCAGGGAACCTGGAGGAGTCAGCCACTGACTTGTAGATAGAGAGCAGTCTGTTTCTCCGGGAGAAGTGGCCTGGGCAGCCTGCTTATGGGGCTTCCTCAGAAAGCAGAGCTGTTGGGTCTGAAATGAGGGGGAAGAGTGAGGCTGCTGCCCTAGAGGCCTCCCTGGGCTGGACTGCTGAGGCTTCCCTGCTCTTAGACAGACCCAGAGAGCGCTACAGCAAAGATAGCGTCCCATTGCTGGGGCCTGCCCCCTTACCAAGACGGCCTCCCCTTCCACTCTTTGGTTCAAGATGGGGGACCAGGTTTTTACCCCTCCTCTTCAGTCCTGCCCCACCCTCGAACATATCCACAGAGGGACCTATAATGAGGGACCCTCCTCCTTCCCGTTCCTGCTCAGTACAGAATTCATTGCACTCCTCACCTTTTGCCTCTGCGACCTTGAACAGAGCTATGGACTTTTCTAAGTTGCAGCTTTCTTGTCTATAACATGGGAAGAAGAATGGCACTTATGTCAAAAGATGGTGATATGTATCAACACACATCCACAGAGGCAGGAAGCAGTTTCCAGTGGTTGTCCAGGGAAGGGAGGAGGGAACTGGAGAATGATTGCTAATGGGTGCAGGGTTTCTGTTTGGGCTGATGAGAAAGTTCTAGAAGTAGATAGTGGTGGATAGAGAAATGCTGACCTGAGACTTGTTCAAAAAGACCCTCCTCAGATTTCCACTTCCTTCCTTCCCCAGACTATCACACTGAACTGGAGGTGATACACCCTCCCACCCCATTCCTGCCTCTTTGTCACCGCAGGGTAAGTGACTTTCCTGCTAATATGCCTGCTCTGAGACACAATGCTCATCCCATTGGATACATCCAGGTGTGATCATTTCTCCTCTTCTGCTCTTTCCCTCCTCACCAGCTGGGCTCAGGGTAGCTGTCCCCCAAGATGGCATCTTTCATAAAGCAGAAAAAAAGAATACCTTGGAACAGGCTCAGGGGCACACATCTGGGATCCTCGGCATTCAGGAGACTGAGGCAGGAGGACCACTAGTCCCAAGGCTATGTAGAGAGCCTATGTCTTCATGATGATGATGGCAAGGGGCTCCTCCTAGTATCTTCTCACTGTTTCCAAAAATATTGTCATCTCAAAAGATAAGCTTCTAACTATTAGGGAGAATTTTTCTGTGTTCTGGGAGCAGATGCATTGTTATTATTTTTATTTTTGTTGTTATTATTGTTATCATTACTTATAAATTATCTTTTCAGGAATGTCTGTGGAGTGATAACCTTAGGATTCACACACAAACACACATACATAGAGAGACAGAGAGAGACAGAGAGAGACAGAGAGAGAGACAGAGAGAGAGAACCTCCCTCCAGAGCAAGAGTTGGGTAGCACCACTGTTCACCATGAAATGGTTTCTCTAAACTCAGGGCTTCTCTCCTGTAATAGAATCCACAACGTGTATAAATGATACCTGACCCTGTGTAGACATAGAGGCTTATTGGAGGTCATAAATAATGAGCTACACATCAAGACTCAGTATTTGTAATCATTACTACTTACTTGTCTTTTCCCCTTACCTGTTTCTATGTTCCATGAGGCTAGGCAGTATTTCTTATTTATTTTTTGTATTAAAAACAAAACAAAAAGAAACTAGCACCAATGCTATTGGTTACCCTTCACAACTGGATCCTATTGCTGAGACCACCAAATACTTATGCCATCAAACATGAAGAGATCAATCTGGCACTCAATTAGAAGCTTTACCCCTGTTGACTAACATTCATTATTTTAGAAGGTACTACACATGATAGTGGGGGAAGAAAAAAAATCATCAGTCTCACCCCACTATGAACCCTTAGAGCTACCATAGCAACCTGCCTGAATAATAGGTCCACTGATGCACTAGTGGCATAAATATTATGGAAGTAACCAACTACCTTTTTTTTTATTTGATTTAAGGAGATGAGATGGAACCTACATCTGACACCATTAATGGAATCAAGAACCTGAGACTAGATAGATCATGGGCTGGAGAGGAAAACCTACTATTATTTTCTGCTAAATGAAGATAGCAGTATATTACTCTACCCAAAGATCAGTGTATCTCTCTCAACCCTCATCTCTTCTTGCAATAGACGGTAATTGGCACAGAAATCCATGTTGAACAATCTGCAGAGAGCAAGAGATACTGAAACACTCGTTCCTAAATGGGATGTCTTTATCACAGCGTCCCCTCAGGGCTCCAATGTATATGTGGCAGAGGAGGCAGAAAGAACACAGGAGTGAGAAGTGATGGAGGGGTCCAAAGAAATAGCATTTCCCAAACACAGCAGGGATGATGCCCGTTGGAACTCACAGAGACTGTGCCCACATGTCTGAGATCTGAAAACATTCAAGCCAAGCAGATTCCCAGCACTAAGAGGTGGAAGAAGGCACAATGTCTCATCCCTAACCAAGAAGCTATTCGTAATTGATAGCTGTTGGGAGAGAGAAAATCTGTTTTCTTCTGTGGAATGACACTAGCATATCAACCACACTCCAGGGTAGACCTCACAATGATGAATCAGAGGCCAACACAAAATGGATTCCATGTTTTGGTTTCTTGGCAGGATGTGTGCATGTGTGTGGATGTGCACACACTTGTGTGTGTGTTCTTTTCATTGTTGTTCTTTTGTTTTGTTTTGTTTTTTTCTTAAGAGAGAAAAGGAATGAAATTGGGCCATTGTGGAGGGAAGAATCAGAAAAGTGTTGGGAGAAAGACTATGATCAAAATGCATTGCATGAAAGTTTTTAAGATAAAGAAAACAATAAAAATGAGGAATAAAATATTTACAAGATGAATGATTCAACCATGTATGAATGGAAAGAGAGACTTTGATACTTTTTTATTGTTGTTGGACCAGGAATTGAATCTCAGGCTTTGCACATGTTAGGCCAGCAATAACCCCAGTCCTTTTTAACTTTTTATATTGAGATGACTCTCACTAAGTTACCCAGACTGGCACTGAACTGCGATCTTTCTGCCTCAGCCTATTGAGTACCTGGGATTACATCCTGGCACTCTTGTCCAACCTTCCCTCTTCCATTCTTATAGCTTTGGTAGTTTCCGAAAATATTTTAATC
Organism: Microtus oregoni; assembly: GCF_018167655.1. Taxonomy (NCBI): domain Eukaryota; kingdom Metazoa; phylum Chordata; class Mammalia; order Rodentia; family Cricetidae; genus Microtus; species Microtus oregoni. The sequence continues at coordinate 14,643,378 of NW_024543086.1, forward strand.
ACTTAATTTTACTGGCTCAGAGTCGTGGATAACAAGAATCAAATACTCTACTGTAGAACCTAGTGTTTCCATGGTATGCGGGAGATCCTGCATCCATGGCGTTGGGGGAAGATCCTGCATCCTTGTGTGGGTCTGGGCATCTCTGCCAGATTTGTCTCATAGCAGCTCCACTCCCTTCTCAAGACCTAGTGGTGATTTGCATTGAAACATATCCAACAGGATATTTGTTCTGGGTATCAAACCACACATTTCTAGCCACTACTAAACTAGCCAAGCTAGGCATTCATTCCTGTTGGGCTAACAGGGAATTGGCATCAGACATTTAACAGGTTCTTGGTTAATATGTCCTTAATGAATGAATGAACAATCAAATTAATTGCTCCCTTTTTAAAATCAGCAGTCCTGAGCAATTTAGTTAGGAAAAGATAATAAAAACCCTGAACTAATAGCCTAGACATTCCTTTTTTCTCAACATCCCCATGGCAATGCAAAATCTTCAGACTGGATTTGAAGTGACAGCCAGCCCTTGCCTGAAATAAGAGCCCTATGTAGGATGATCACAAAAGTGTCCCTGCTCCACAGCACTACCAGCTACAGACTGCCTTGGCTCTTCTCCGGAATTGCGGAAGGTTGGTCAGTTGGCATCTTGCTATGGGAAGCCAGCATGGGACAATTGTATTGTGCAAAAGCTTTAGGGTGTGTTTTCACACACTGAAAAAAAAAAAAAGGAGCATGCAGCAGGCAACTGAAGTGGCAAATCCTTAGGAAAGATCCTCATCTTTCAGTCACGGGACCAGTGCACTCAGTATCGCATTCATTTCTTCTCTCCCTATTTCTTTTGAAAGAGGCAAGTCTTTTATTCTCAACGAATAGTATTTATTTGATACTATCTGCTGTTGGCTGCCTAGTTTTCAAGAATCCTTTTGTTTGTTTATGCACACTTCACATCAAGAGCTCCTTGGCAGTCTGTAAGAATTCCTACATTGTGGACGGGAGGCTGTGGAGGGGGCTGGGCAAATGCTCAGTGGTAACAATGCTTGCTGTGCAAGCTTGGAATCTGAGTTCAAACCCCCAACACTCTCATCAAAGATACAAACCTGATCGTGGCCCTGAGCACATGCAACCCCAGTGCTGTGGGGGTCAGGGACAGTGGAGTCACTGGGACTTGCTGACTGTCTCAGAGGACTCATGTGGAGATGGAGAATAATGGAACAAGACACCTGTTGTCCTCCTCTGTGCCATGCACACACACACACACACACACACTTACAGTTACACACACACACACTTACAGTTACACACACACTTACAGTTACACACACACACACTTACAGTTACACACACAGCTCTGAAAAATAGAGACGGTATTCATAGAAGTGTGCCCATATTTGACCCAATATCTCAGAGACACAGTGGTCACCTTCTAAGGGCTAGGCTCTCAGTATTCCCAGTCAGCAAACCTGGTTTGGCCAGTTCTCTGAGGGCTGACCAGCCTTTGAGAAAATTGGCTCACACCACCAAACTCCCCAGAGGCTTTTGTGACAGTAGGGATTAACTCTCCTTGACGAATTTATTCTGAGAAACAGACTAAAGCTACAACAAGAATAAGAACAAAGACAAAGAGAAGGAGGAGGAGGAAGGGAGAGGAGGAGGGAAGGAATGGAGAAGGGAAGCTCAAAGGGTTGGAGAAAGGTGAAGGAAGGAAAGCTGTGTTAAACATGTGGTCTCTGCTGGTGTCTCTGGATTGCTCCCTGGGCTGAAACCAAAGCCAAGGGGGACGTGTGGCTGGAAGGGAGGGGCTGCCCCCTTGCTCCTCACAAGTCTTAGAACCCTTCAGAGACCTACCCTTTTCACCCCTGAAAACACAGCTGACTGACCCCAGCCTTGTCTTTTCGGGAAGACTCTTATAAATGCTTCCAAACTCTCTTAAGTTTTTCTTTTTCTTTGGAGTGACTGTCCCCTCTGGAAAACGGCTGACCCAAGGAGCCCATGAGATTCTAGAACCTTCTTTAACTTTTCATTGCAGGCCTCCCCACCCCAACTCCTGGGTCATCTCCATTCAGTCTGGGGCTTTCCAAAGATAGTCAGCCTCTTAGGTTGTGTTTATAGGAGATTTCTTCCATTTCCCTTGTTTATATACTAGCCCTCTTTAGGGGTTACCTTTTATCTAAATTATAGGGGTGAAGAGTGGCCCCTCTCTCTGGCAGGAATAGTTTTTGTTTTTTTTTTTTCTGGCTCAATCAGTAAATTGCTGTTTATAGAGCAGAGTTGGGCCCTGGCCTCGAGCAGGTATTTTCCACTTTAATTACACATTAACCTTAATGGTTACAAACACCCAGAGAGCGGGATGGAAAGGGAAGGTGTTGATGGCACAGGCCTGGGGCACAGGCGAGGGGATGGCCTGTATTCTGGGGACTCTGATGGATCTGTTCAAACGGAGAATGTGCACTGAGGCGAGCATGGCTCATGGTTAATCATCAAGAAATACCGATATCTGGATCCAATTTCTCACGTTCTTCGAGAAAGGCAGACATCAGAACTCCCCAGATACACGTATATTTTGATCCATTGTTTTAACCAACTCAAGCAGAGAGAGCCGCGCAAACAAGTGTAAGTAATTGCTCTCTGGTCAGAGAAAACAGATGTGGGGCCATTTTCCCCCCGGGCTTGTGCTAGGAGCCGAATGGCCATGGAAAACACAGGAAGAGTGATTAAATTTAAATGTTGGACAAATGTCAAAGATGTAACTCAAAGAATATGGCTCTAAACACTGATCATCAATCTGAGGTTCAGATTCCACCTGGATCTTCTGTGTTTGCTGGCAGCTTCCCTAGGAAGGAGAAAAAAAACACAAATTCATCCTTCAAGGTGAGTTGCATAGAAAGCTTACTGCAGCTCCCTGAAACCTCTGAATCAGAGCTTAGCAAACTAAGGCCTCTGCTGGCTCCTCAGGCTTTACCAGACCCTACTGGGCTATCAGAAGCGTAACACTGGCCCATGTCCTCATGCCATCCCCTTCAGGCCCACAGCAGGCTCTTCCTTGGACACACCCCTTACTCTCAGCCTCTGGACTCCTGCATAGGCCATTCCCTCAGTCCATAAGGCTGTCTGTCACTCACCCTTAAGGACAAGTTCAGTTTTGGCCTACCTGAACCTTTCCAGTGTCCCCAGGGACCCCCCACCCTACACACACATATACACACGTCCCTCTCTCTTTCCCCTCAACAACTTCTTCTACAATGGCGAAATCACGCCCCCCCCACACACACACACACTTACACACACATCCCTCTCTCCTTTCCCCTCAGCAACTTCTTCTACAATGGCCAGCTCTGGTTTAGATGTGGTTTTAGTGTGTCCCCATGGGATCGTGTGCCAGGAGCTCAGTTTCTTTTGTGACATTGTGGAGGGGAGATAGGACCATTTAAGAGAGAAGATGGGTCCCTCCGGAGGAGTCTGGTCTCCCGTCCTGCCTGGTCTTCCCTTCTGTCACTGTTCCTGTCAGTGGGCTGTCACCATCGTGAGGTGACACAGACAGGCCGCTCCACAGCTCCAGCACCACGCCGTTTGTCCTGCGGCTTCCCGACTTGTGAACCGATGAGCCTCCGGAGTACCCAGCCTCTGGTGTTTTATTACAGTAACTGGGTTAGTAAGTGGTGCTTCCTCCCTTCAGTGGCAAGTTGCTTGTCTCCAACCTTGTTTCTCTTATTTGAGAGCCCTTCAAGAGAGGTTCTTCTCCACTATGACCGTATACATACATCTTTGGGTTTTCAGCACTGGGCCCAGGGGCCCAGAGCAGATGCGAGTAGATGTGGTCCTAATGAAGAAATGAGTGAAACCGCAATTCACTCAAAGAGCATTTTCACGGCTTGTGAGTTCTGGTGATCAAGACGGTCTATAACCTGGGGAGGGCACCCCACAGGCCATCAGATGGGACAAGGCAGTCACTGTGGAGGAGTAATCATAGAGCAATGTGAACACTGTCTCTGTGGGAGCAAGTCTCAGGTAGGCACCTGCTTCAGGGGCATCCCAGACTCTCTCGCCCTGAGGCCTGTCTGCAGGCTGTCTGATAAGCCCACAATGCCACTGTCTTCCTAGTGTGGAGGCTGGGAAGGGGGTGAGGTCAGCCCAGGCCTCAGATTGGCATCTCCTTGGCTGTAGAGCACAGGAAGAGGGAGGGAACTGCCACTCTCTGTTCAGGGGACTGGCCCAGCTTCCTGGCCTCATGCCAGGTCTTTTCCCTAAAACTAGATGACTCACTTTCCCTAAAACCAGAGCTGAAACCCAAGAAGTGGCCAAACAGAAGTCCCTTTGGGGTGAGGTATGTGGCCCAAATGATTACAAAGCACAGGAGCCAAGCAGAGGGGGAAGGAGGCTTACTCTGAATGACATGTTGGAACGCTAGGCCTAACAACCTAACGCAGCACATCAAACAGGGCTCCATTGGTGCTCCTCAGAGTCACGCAACACCCAGCCCCTTCACACACACACACACACACACACACACACACACACACACACAAACACACACCATCAGAGCAACTTGTTCTCTCTGACCTCAGGCTCTGGTTCCAGGAGCCCTGGAGACAGATTGTCCCAGGTTCTCATCCGCCATTGCCATCCTGAGTGAAGCCTCAAGATGAGTGGTTCCCACCACCAGCCCTGCCCACGTTCCTGGGTAGAGTAGCTGTCTGCAGACATAAAGCAGAGGGAACCTAAGCTGATATCTACCATTCCCCCGGGGTCAACATACCTTCCCCAGACCCTTCCCATCCCCCAACCCACTTGTTTGCTGATCTAGTGACACAGATTCTTTGCTTGTCTAACTTTAGTCAGACTCCAGAACCTTCTCTGAGGGCCTTCTGTGAAACTCCTTGTGAAGCCCAGTTTCGACAGGAAACATCCACCCTTGATGTCAGATCACCCTAGATAACCACAGATTCCTTCCCTTCTTCATGCTACAGGTAATGTCTGCTCAGCCTGGCTTGGTCAGTTTTTCCAGCATCTTTCTTACTCCTGATGCTGTCTGTCTCTTAGACATTTCACAGTCATGACCCCATGCAGTGCTGGAAGCTGAGCCCAAGCTAGCTTCTTCATTACAAAAACCCCATTGGCGCGGCCTCTGAATGAAGCTCCCCTTAACTTTCCCCCAGTGGGCAGCATCGAATAATTGCTTCTTTAACATTAAGACCCTTCTGCAGAGAAGTGGATTGAGGCTGGAGTCACAGCATTCCCAAGTGTATTTACACCTTCGGAGCCCACGTTTCACATCTGAGGCCATGCGTGTTCACCTCTGGATGATGTTCTCTCAGCCACAGATTGGACCTCAGTGAGAGCCACTCACCTCGGTCACCTGTGTGAACCAGACGAATGAGTTGAACTTTGAGACTGCTGCCCCGCCTTACACGGGGATATTACCCCTTCCCAGTAAGTCGACCCGGCGCTGGGAATGTTATCAGTATGGATGCCTTTTCATTTCCTCTAAGCAAGTCACCTGGCTGCGTTTTGGTTTTCTAATTTCCTGACCCAGGGTCTGTGGGGGGAATGGGAATGAGCAGAGTGGAGAGAGGTAACGTAGGCGCGGGCCTTTATAGCTATTGAACGCCTATTAGCAAGAAGCCTCCGGTATTAAAGCAATGCACCCTGAGTGGCAGAGGGGTGCCAGGCCTGGCTTTCGGCTTCCACGTTTAATAACTCTCTCCGTCCACACTTCCTCTCCTTGACCCCTTCCTTGTTCAAGTACACCCCGAGGGGGAAGAGACCCACATTACTCAGGGAATGCGATGGCCAATTAAAAAGGCTTCTATTTGTTCAATATCTAATGACCCCAAGCTAGACATTGGACTAGACTCTGGAGATTCAGGGACGATATGAAGAGCTCCTGACCCCCTGGCCCCTTGGTTGTCTCACCTGGCAGCTTCCTATAAAGGTAAGGATTACATGAGGGAGGGGAGCATACAGGTACAGACGTGAAGCGTTACCATATAATGTGGTCATAGCATGACGTTAACCCAGAAAACAGATGCAAGGGACTATGCTGGGGTCCCCAGTGAGAGGGTTAGAGTTACAGTGGGAGGGGCTGCTCACCAGGCTGGGGCAGATAAACCCAAGGAGCACACCTGGGCTGAAAACGGTCACTGAATTCAGACCACAGTGCTGAGAATCAGGGCAAGTAAACGGACAGACTCCAGAAAGGTGTGTGGTGTGGTACGGGGCACACCGACCCCAACACAGAATGGGCCCCAAACCTTAATTCAGAGCTACCACTCAGAGCAATGTCACCTAAGACTGCTGAACTTCAGTGACTCCCACCAGATACGTTCCAGAGATGCTTCGAGTGTGAGGGAGCAGATGGGCAAAGAGGCATTCGCAGAGTGGATGGCTAGTATTTACCCAAGCTCTCCTCTGAGATTGTGGGAAGGGTGGTGAACTGAGACCACAGAAATGGAAAGGCTCTGCCAAGGGTAGTGTGGTATCTTAAGATGCGGACTACTGTGTCATCTGATACAGTTTATGGCCAAGACGACGGCCATCTGAGGAGGCAGCTGGTAATGGGCCATAGCAAAGACTCCACCTTAGAGGGTCACACTGCTAAGATGACTGTTGGAAAGACTGATATTATAGGGAGAACAAATGGAGCAATGTTTTTAGGAGGTCAGAAACCACAACATGACTAGAAGTACACAGTGTCAGCAAACTAAGGGTTGTGCGGTAGCGGCATCCTTCCCTGTGAGTACCACTCTGTTTTAGAGAAAAGGAAACAAGCCCATGGAGGGTCTGCTGTCAAGATGCTCTCCTGAATCAAGTAGCATCCCAGCAGCTCACATTATAGAGTGAGCCTCCATCTGATCCACATAACCAGCCTGTGAAACCGGTGCTTCCATCATATCAAAACAGATACTCAAGTAAGTCGAGCAGCTTGCCTGGCCCCACACAGGTAGTAAGTGAGGGTTATGGTTGGCATTTCCCTGTTGTCGAGGTAACCAGAAGTGCTTGACCTATCTTTGTAGGAAGACGTGTGTTGTTTTGTTTATTTAGAGATAGGAAGGTAACTGCTGATGTTGGACACAAAATATGAGAAACCAATAATGATGTCCTTCACCTGGAACTGGAAGACTATTCAAGGACTCTCTCAGTTCAAGTTGGGCCCTGGAGGACAGCATTCAGTTAGGGTTGCCATGACTCCCAAGTACTCCCCTTCCTCTCCCATTAGTTGACACCATCAATTCAAGGTTAATGCTGCCATGTCTGGGAGCTAATTATTCTACTATTCAGACATAAATCTCCCCTAGAGAATGACTAGAGATGAGAGCTGGAGAGAGAAGGAAGGGCTGAGGAGGGACAGAGGCCACCTGACTCTTACAAATGGGATAAGAATATGACACCCTCTGGGATGGGCTTCCTACCCCTGCTGCATGCTCTCCAGGAAATTTATTGGTTTTCTAGATAGTCTCCAAGCTGACTACCACACCACACAGCAATTCTGCCTGGATTTCTCAGCCATCGGGCTTCTATCCCCATCTGTCAGTCATGGGGATTTCTAAAAGAGCTTGCAGAAAACCCTTCATCTCCACAACGTATTTACTCCATGGTGCATGCAAGGAAAGGGAAAGAATTAACAAACAACTCACAGCCCCTGACTCCAAGGAGCTTTCAATACCGGGGAAGAGAAGCATGCACCCAACCGAGGAGCACCCGGCTATGTGGTACAAAAGGGAGAATCATTTGAGTTAGGAGGTTCTGGAATTAAGGAGGCATTTGAAATTTCTCAGAGAATGAGGAGTCCGGACAGCCCTTCCTGTGCTCTGCTTTGTGATGGGACAGCCTGCTTCAGAAGCAGCTTGAAAGGAAACCCCGAAGTGCCCAAGAAGAACCAGCGACTCCTGGCTCAGCTTGTCTGTGAGCAAAGAACAGACTAGGAGAGTGGACACGGGCTACGGAAATCTCACTTCTCCACCATGGCCAACTCCTAGATGAAGCCATGGCATTCCACAATCTCCTTCCTATGGTCTTTGTGGAGTTCTCACTTTGATTATTGTGGTAGTTTGAATGGAATTGGTCCCCATAAGTCTACAGGGAGTGAGTGGCACTATTAGGAAGTGTGGCTTTGTTGGACTAGGTATGGCCTTGTTGGAGGAAGTGTGTCACTGTGAGGGTGGGCTTTGACATCTCTTTTGCTCAATCTCCCCTCAGTGTGACACCGAGTTTACTTCCTGTTGCCTGCAAGATATAGGACTTTCAGGTCCTCCTCCAGCACCATGTCTGCCTGCATGCCGCCATGATCCACCATGATGATAATGGGCTGAACCTCTGAACTGTAAGTCACCCCAATTAAATGTTTTCCTTATTAAGAGTTGTCATGGCCATGGTGTCTTTTCACAGCAATAGAAACCCTAACTAAGACAAATGTCTTCCACATGCTCCTTCCTTCCACACTGCTCCACAACCTGCTCTCTAAAATGCAGTTGGGCTCACACCATTCCCTCCCTCAAAGGCCATCCGTGACTTCTCACAGCCTCCAGCAGAACATCCTATGTTCTATTTCACGCCACCGTAGGGCTTACATGGTCTCCTCCAACTTGGCTTTCCATGCTTTCATTCCAACACAAGCTCATTCTCAACAAGCCCCTTATATCATACATACCGACAGGCTCTGCTGCACTTGCCTCACCTCGTAGCTTGGTCTTGCTGCCTTCGTCCCTCAGCTACCCTCACCTTTCCATTTATTCCAGGAGCCCCCAAGAGATCAAGGGAGCAGAACACCATGGCCTGGACTAGAATGCTGACATCAGGAGTGCCACCCCTGCAAGGTCTGCGTGGGCAGTCCTAGCTCCAGAGCTGTGAGTGCTCAGCCAGGAGAAAGAAGAGAGGTAATGATTCCCGTTACCCCTCTCCTCTGGGCCTGTGTTAGAAACTGTCGGAGCAGTTCTCACGGGTGGATTGGATTCCCAAGGTCAGCAAAACAATCCCTTTCTAGAGTTTCTTGACACTTCCCTGTTCAAACAGGGATTAAAGCTTCCCCCAGGAGTTGTAACCAAAAGATGATCGTGAGGATCATGAAGAAACTTCCCGTTCTTTTCAGATCAGTACAGTGGAGCGTGGAGGCTGGGATCAGAAGTGTAAATGGGGCTGTAACATGAGGTAAGGAGCACAGGTGGGGATACAGGATCAAACCTGGGTCACACCTGGGACTGTGGGCTGGGGTCTGGAGCACACCTCGCTGGTGAGTTCACATCAGGAGCACACGCAGGAGGTGGGTGCAGACATGTTGAGAGATATGAATGCGACTCCAGAGGAGACAAGCCAGTTTCATATTCTTCCTTTCAAACAAATCAGAGATGAGGACACAGGTGTGCATGATTGCACACACACACACACACACACACAAACACACGCACATGTTTATACATATGTGTTCGTGCATACCATGTTCTATATCCACTCTGAGTTTTGTGTCTATTCAAAATGTCTAGTTTAAAGACGAGGAAGCAGTGTGGCTCACAGGGAGAAGTCCGGCAGAATAGGGACACTTCTGCAGCCAGGAGGTCCAGGCGATCCCAAGGGGAAAGTCTGGGAAGATGGCTGAGGAGAAGGCGGGGCGTGTTTGTCTGGGGTCTATAGCTGGGGAAGGAGACCATTTATTGAGCATCTTCCTCTAGCCTGGTAACAGATGTTTTACTTTACTTTTCTCACAATATCCCTGCGACTTATGCTTAATCAACCCCTTCTGCAAACTAGAAAACAGGTTCAGAGGCAGGGTCACAAGACTAGGAGTAGCAGAACTGATATTCACACATCCCAAAGCCCTGCTTCCCTTTTCTGCACCAGGGGTCTCTAACAGTGGTGGTGTCAGCATTCCTGTAGATTACAGGGTGTGACAACATCCCTGGGCTCTACCCAATAGCAGTCAGTCCATGGGACAACCAAGTGTCTCCAGATATTAATTGTAACATACTTACCGGGAAAGGGAGGCTTAAGGCTCCCTTAAGAAAAACAGCTCTCCATCCTGCCATTTGTGATTCTACAGCCCTGGCAGACTGACCTGACCTGCCTTCTTCTTGTCTGCTTAACTGTAGTCCCATGAGCCTGCAAAGTGTTCAGGCTCTGAGAGTCAGGCTCAGTTAACACAGGGCTCAAGGGCTGACCCTGCTGTTTGCATCCCTCTGGGTGGGGGCCTGGACCAGTGATGCCTGACCAAGAGTGTAAGTAGACTCACCTAGGGAATTGCTTCATCCTTTTGTTTCTTTCCCGTCTGTTCCTTTGTGGTGTTCAAAGTAAACCTAGTTTTGTCCTCCCCACCCACCAGTCCTTCTGAGGCCCAGGGCAGCAGTAGTCCAGGTTTAAAAGAAAAAAAAACATAGCCTAACATTAGCAGAGCTCATCAGAACCCCTCCTTCTAGTCATGAAACCAACCCCCATTCACTTGCATGCAATTCTCTCCAGGCTTGTCTGGGTACCAGGCACCATTCTAGGGACTGGGGTCCAGAGAGAAGTTTTAGTGAAGAATGAACATCAGGAAACAGATAGAGAATGACACAGAGCAGGACCTACTTAAAGACAGCTTTGCCCATGCTCCTTGGAGCATGGAGTAGAGTGAGCAATTGCTGAGTGATCAGAGAGGGCACGAAGAGGGTTGTGGAGGAGTAAATAGGTGTGGCAGGAGAGGGCAGAGAAGTTTCCATGTACATACAGGTGGGAGGGTTTAGAGGGCATGCATGGGGAAGACGGCCTGGTATATATGTTCACATACTTTGTGTCTATTACATGCGAACAGTATACATGTTCAGCATACCTTCAAGTACACATCTGTGTGAAGAACCTAGTGGGTGTCTGTGTGTCCAGGCTATATGTATTTCTGTATTATAAGTGCCTACGCCAAAGAGGGGTATAGAATATCTGTGTGTTTGTGCATGCGCTTCTCCAAAAGAGGCCAGCTGAGGCATAATCTTAATTTAGAAGTAGTGGGGAAATAAGGATGGGCCTTCCAAGAATAAGGGAGAGGCAGAGTGGTACACAGGCAGAGGTGTGGTTGGACAGGGCATGGCCTGGGTGTGACAGCCTCAGGGTAGAAGGGAAAAGAGAGAGAGGAGGAGTCAGTGAAGGACTATGCTGGCACATCCTGGTTCGATGTGGCCTCTTGTAGGATCTGAGGCAAGCATACCAACTATTCAGAGGTAAGAAGGATAACCCCCAGGACACAGCATTGACCACATCTGAAGCAGCTGTGTACAGATGTTCATAAAAGAATGCCACTGAAGGCATCAGAACCATGTGCTCCCAGACTGCTTACAACTGCATCTCTATTTGGCAAAAGCAGGCCCCACTCATTTCTCCAACCTCCTGGGACTGGATGATCTTGGAGGTGCCTCCTAAAGTGCCTACACTGCTCAAGACAAGCCTCTTGGCCTGGAAGCCCAACCCTGACCCCTCCAACCACTTGAAGCCAGGTATCTCTAACCCATTTACATCAGAATGCAAGAGGCTTCTACAGGACTCCAAATCATCTCCCTACCACCAAGTCAAACTGCTTCTTCCACAAAACCCTGAGAAGCACCCCAGGCTGGAAGCTCAGTGTGGCAGCCAGGAACTGGGTGGAGACACAGGCTTGGCAGTCAGTCTCACTGGATCTGTGTGCTTGGGCAAAGATTTTTTTTTTCTCCATGTTCTCTATTTCCTAAGGCAGGAATTGCAAAAATCCCAACAGCACAGAGGTGCGGTGATTTGTTCAACAAAATATGCATGCAGGTTGAGTATTCTTAATTTGAAATGCTTGGGGCCAGAAGTGTTTTGAATTTCAGGTATTTTCTGTTTGTTTGTCTCCTTTTCAGATTTTGAAGCATCAGATATCTGAATGATGATTCCTACCTCTAAACACTGCAGTCATTTATATTTTAGCAATAGCTCGTACAGAAAAACTATATTTTTTGCATACCTATATTTTTGCACAACTGTGTTTTGGCAGTGACCCATCACATGAAGTAAGGTGTAGAATTCTCCACATGTGACATCAGGCCAGCACTCTGATGTAATTTTGGAGCAATCCCGATTCAGATGATCACATTAGGAATGCCCGCCCCACCTCAGTATCTATTCTGCACCAGACACTGAACACAGCAGGGAGCAAAACAGATAGAGATCTTGCCTCCAAGTATTGTGGCTTCTAGAAAGCCGGCAGGTGTGTGGGAAGTACCCTTAAATGCATGGGTACCAGAGACCACTTCCTAAATATAACCCCTGTAGCACAGACACTGAGAGATACAATTATTAAATGGGACCTTCTGAAACTGAGAAGCTTTTGTAAAGCAAAGGACACAGTCAACAAGACAAAACGACAGCCCACAGAATGGGAAAAGGTTTTCACCAACCCCACATCAGACAGAGGGCTGATCTCCAAAATATACAAAGAACTCAAGAAACTGGTCATCAAAAAAAAAAAAATAGTCAAATAAAAAAATGAGGTACAGACCTAAACAGAGAGCTCTCAACAGAGCAATCTCAAATAGCTGAAAGACACTTAAGGAAATGCTCAACATCCTTAGCCATCAGAGACATGCAAGTCAAAACAACTCTGAGATTCCATCTTACACCTGTCAAAATGGCCAAGATCAAAAACACTGATGACAACTTATGCTGGAGAGGATGTGGGGTAAAGCAAACACTCCTCCATAGGTGGTGGGAGTGCAAACTGGTACAGCTGCTTTGAAAATCAGTAGGATGATTTCTCAGAAAATCAGGAAACAACCTTCCTCAAGACCCAGCAATACCACTTTTGGGTATATACCCAAAGGATGCTCAGTCATACCACAAGAACATATATATGATCAACTATGTTCATAGCAGCATTGTTTGTCATGGCCAGAACTTGGAAACAACCTAAATGTTCCTCGACTGAAGAATGGATAAAGAAAATGTGGTACATTTACACGATAGAGTATTACTCAGCGGGAAAAAAAATAATGAAATCTTGAAATTTGCAGGCAAATGGATAGATCTAGAAAACACCATATTGAGTGAGGTAACTAAGACACAGAAAGACAAATATCATATGCACTCACTCATAAGTGGCTTTTGGATATAAAGCAAAGAAAAACAGCCCACAATTCACAACCCTAGAGAACCTAGACAGTGAAGAAGACCCTAAGAGAGACATACATTGATCTACACAGGAAGGTGAAAAAGACAAAATCTCCTGAGTAAATTGAGAGTGTGGGGATCATAGGAGAGGACAGAACGGGGGAGGAAGAAGGGAGGGAGTGGAAAAAATATATAGCTCAATTAAAGCAATAAAAAAGAAAGCCCACAAATGATAAACAATAAACCTAAGTAGTAACTCAAACACGTAGGGTGATAAAATAGTAAGAAACAAGCATCAGGGGAAGAGGGACAAAATGGCTAGGGTAGAGGGTATTGGGATACTTGATGGAGTTAGAGAAGGAACAAGTAGAAAGAAATGGACACGGATCTGCCGAACAAGGAACAAGTAGAAAGAAATGGACACGGATCTGCCGTACAACACTTTTCCTGCAGAGGTATGAGCAAATGTCTACTCGCCCCAGACAGGGAACCAATGGCAGAACAACAACTTGGTGAATCAATGAATGTTATTGGGGTTACTTACATGAGCATGGGGAAGGGGTTCCTTACAGGAGCAGAAATGGCTCAAAGACAGCTGCATCACCAAAGTCCACCCCAGGATGAGTGACAGCTCTGGAAGGTGGACACCTGGAGCACACTATGCAACCTGTAGGTGACTGAACAGACAGGAGAGTATCTCTCACACAACTCGGGTCCCTCTTCTAGACAGCTCATCTTCAGCTCTTACAGTTTATATAACCCTGAGGAGGGTGAGGCTTAGTGAATCAGGTCAGTGACAGGGACTTCCTGCTGCTGCTGAGCTGTTTCCCTACTAAGTTTAACAAGTTTCTCTGCCTTTAGGACATCCTGTGTCTTGATGAGTTTCTTTCTAAGATGGACTATTTTGTCTCAGGGAATTGCCACACAACTAAACCAGGCAGAGACGGTGTAGTTCAACCGGAAGTGGTGTCTGTTCACTCCATGGGCAACTTTGTCTGGCTCCCAGATTCAGAGACATACAGAACAGCCACCATCATTTGGCTCAGGCCGTCAGCCTGGCTTGGTGTCTTAGGGACACAGCCCAGATCCCTTGGGGTCCACTCCTACCATGAAAACCTGTCCAGTATCCCCAGCCACCTGCAGCCTTCCTGGTGACTACTGTCCTCGTCATTTCCTGGCACTACCCACCAAGCACATATCGCGTCAGAAATAGGTGCCTCGTTTGGCACAGCATACTCTCCAGAGATCAACAAATCCAGGTACCACTTCCAGTTAGAACAGCAAGGAAATCGTATCCACCAGTGTCCTGGGCACCCAACACACCAGCAGGTCCAAAACTGCTGGGGATAGCAGTTAGCCTTAGGGGTTGTCCAGAATCTGAATTTTCGCCTAACACCCGCCACAGAATGTATGACCCGCTTCTTCCTGCCAAATGTGTACACTGAAGCCTAACCCCAAGACAATGGTATTAGGAGATAAGGTCTTTGGAAAGCTTTAGATATAAATGAGGCCATGAAAGTGAGGCACATGATGGTGTTTTGGGTGTTCCAAGAAGAGGAAGAGAGGCAAGTGTGTTCACCCTCCATGCCAATGTGAGGATGCAGGAGGGCATGGATCTACAAAGAAGAAAGGCCTTCATCAGGTACCAGATCAGCCAGCATCATGATCATGAAATTCCCAGCCTCGAGAAGTTTGTCAGTCAGTTAACGCACCCAGTCTGTAATATATTTTGTATTTTTTTAAAATAGCAGCCACTATATACGATGGCCTGATAACTAAAAGGCTGCACAAACAGAAAGCACAAAGGATGAAGGAGGCTGAGAAGCAGCAGAAAGAACATTGTGTGGGTATACGCAAAGCTAGGAAGATGTAAGACCTTGTACGAGTAAGCCACCTTCTTAGGAGATCACTGACTTGACCAGTGGTTTTTGAAGTCCTAAGGATACATGAAGATGTCTGAAGGAGAGCCTAGGAGATATATGGATTTCCCTATATCTTGTTCAACCTGAACCAGTTCTATGCTTGTCTGTCTTACATGCTGGATTCCCTGACATAATTTATTTTTGAAAATTAAAAAATAAGGGAGAATGAAATAGTTTCATTCTGATATCTACCCAATAGAATCGGAACCAAAATGGAGTAGGATACGCTATTTAGCTTAAACCAATCAAGACACATCCCTAAAACTGGCAAAGGAGCCAAACCCATTCATATTAGGCTGGAAAGGAAAGGGTCACACTCCACAAAGTCTAACTACAGATGTTCCAAGGATGAACGAGGCCCTCAGAATGCACAAATAACCACTGTCTAGTGCACTAGCGAGTGTAAATGCTTGGGGTTGAGCAACCATTATTAGATGTGCACAATAGGCCTGTGAAAGCAATGGACTGGACACTAAGCTGCCCCAGAGAGCTAGGGCTGTGCCAGGAGCCTGGGCCTCTTCCTCCTCGTCCAGTACTCACTCTAATGAGTATCTGGACAGTTAGTGATATTGCTTCCCATCTGTGGGAAGCTTAAAGAAGACATATGGGCTGGTGTCAAAAGTTAATGAGCTTCAAGTATCTACATCACCGAACATGAAGCACAAGTTACAAAGATAGCCGTGGACTGGTGTTCAGAGAGTCATTCTTCACACTAGCCAAAAGAGAGAAGCAACCCAGGGGCCAGTTGTGTATACAAATAGACAAGCAGAATGTCGAGTAGACATACAAGGAACTATCGTTCAGTCTTGAAGAGGAAGGTCATTGGTACAAGCTGCAGTGTAAAAAGAAATAAACCAGACACCCACAGAAAAAAATACCAACAACAAATAGGTGACCCCACTGATAAGATGCACCCACAACATTCAGATCCCTAGAGACAGGAAGCAGAAGGTGGGTGCCAGGAGTTGGGCAGAGGAAGGAGAGGCGGAGTTCCAGATGAGAAGGCTCTGGGGGGGGGAGGGTGCTGTCACACAAATGAATGGACTTCAGGATGCTGCATTTTACACCTCAAATGATCAGAGGTGATAAATTTTATATTATGCATGATCTCCCCCATACTGGCTAGCTTATGTCACCTAAGGGACATAAGCTAGAGTCATCTAAGAGGAGGAAACCTCATTTAGGAAAACATCTCCAGAAGACTAGGCTGTATACAGAAAAACCTAAGGACATTAGTGGTTGATGGGAGAGGGCCCAGCCCATTGTGGGCGGTGCTATCCCTGGGCAAGTGGTCCTGGGTTCTATTAAAAAGCAGGCTGAGCAAACCATGGAGTGCAAGCCAGTAAGCAGCACCCCTCCATGGCCTCTGCATCAGCTCCTGCATCCGGGTTCCTGCCTTGCTTGAGTTCCTGCCCTGACTTCCCTCAGTGATGGACTGTGTTGTGGAAGTGTAAGCCGAATAAACTCTTCCTCCAGTTGCTTTTGACCATGATATTTCAACAACAGTAGCCTAAGACACCCTACCTCTCTGTGTCTCTGTCTCTGTCTCTGTCTCTCTCTCTCTCTCTCTCTCACACACACACACACACACACACACACACACACACAACACAATGATGTACCGTTGGTGAACATGAGCCTAGCTCAGCCAGACCAAGAGCCTGTTCAGCACGTCTGGATCCCAACAAGAGGGACCCTAAGAACAATGTGGTCTTAGCACATCAAACAAACCAATGTAGAAAGTGGTGACCTTCATAATGGCATCTTGACTCACATACTCTTTGTATAATGTACTTTGACCCAACTTCCCACCATTACCCTCTCCTGTTCCTCCTCTTACTAGTCCCCTTTCTCTCCCCAAATATCCCCCCTCTTCCTTCATGTCATGCATATGTATGTTATGTGTATGGATATCATCATTTCTACTCCTGATAGAAAATGCTTGATATTTGTCTGAACCTGGTTTGTCTCACTCAGCGTAATGATCACCAGTTCCATCCATTTCCTGCAAATGGCATGATTTCATGCTTCTTTATGACCAAACTCAATTGTGTCTATAGGCCACACTTCACCATTCACCTGGTGAAGGACATCGAGGTAGATTTCACAGCCTGGCTGTCGTGAATCATCCCGCAGTAAACATGGATGTACAGGAACCTCCTGTGGTGTGCTGACTCACAGGGCTTTGTGTACATTGCTAGCAGTGGTCAGCTGGGTCAGATGGTGGCTTCAGTCTTAGAGTCTGATGGAACTTCCATCCTGATTTCCACGGTAGTTGTATATGTTTGCATTCCCACTGCGGGTGTATACAAGGGTTCCCTCACACCGTCTTTGCCAGCATGTGTTATTTATTGCTGATTTGCTTTTCTCTGGTGGCTGAGGATGTTGAATTGTTGTTGTTGTTCTTGTTCTCATTTTCCATATGCTCATTGGTCATTTGACTTTATTCTTGCTGGGCAGCGGTGGCACACAACTTTAATCCCAGCACTTGGGAGGCGGAAGCAGCCGATCTCTGTGAATTTGAGGCTAGCTTCATCTACAAAGTGAGTTTCAGGACAGTCAGGGCTACACAGAGAAACCCTGTCATGAAAAGAAAAGGGAGGTGAGAAGGAGAGAGAGAGAGAGAGAGAGAGAGAGAGAGAGAGAGAGGGAACTTTCTCTACTTCGTTCTTGGGATGTGTAAGTTCATTTCTTCACTGGATGGAGTGTTGATATTTAATTATTTTCAGTTGTTTAATATATTCCTGATACTAACTCCAGCAGATAAACAGCTGCCAAGGATTTTGTTCCCTTCTGTAGGCTGTCTCTTCACTCTCTGTTTTTCTTTGATGGTAAAAAGCTGATGGATGTTAAAATTGGTCTCACGTGTTCAGAACTGAGTTATGGAATCAGGATTTTTTTTCTTTATTTGGCAGTATCAGAGCTGGTATCAAATTTGCAGTGGTAAACAAAGGAGGAAGAGAGAACTTTTTTTTCTCTAGTTTAGTTATATGCCAAACAAGAAACACACCCAGCCGTGGAAACCAACACCCTAAAATTACCAGGCTGAGGTTTATGTACAATACCTTGGTGAATAAGCACTGATGGGAACTCACTGGGCTCCTCCGCCTTGACAGCTGCCTGTTGTCCCTCCCCAGAGTCTTTTGATCTTAAGGAAAGGGGAACTCCACGTAGGACCCTGGGAAAGGCAAACATGCTTTAGAGATTTTCTAATCTGACCCTCTTGTCCATATAAGGGACACGTGGAGAAAGTGACTGGCCCAAGACCACATCCTCTACTTCAAGTCACATCAGAACTTGTCTGAATCGATGTCCTAATTATCCAACTGGACTTTCTTCTTCCCATTTCTCCAATTCAAGTCATTCTCTTAGGGATTCTGTCATTTAGACAGAATTAAGTGACCCTCCCTTCTGTGTGTCCCAAAGACTTCAGTTCTGTCATTCAAATTTCTCAACTTGTCTTTTGTTAACCTAAGGGTTCAGTGTCCTCATTTTCTCACATCTTCCTTTCTCATGTGTCTATGGTCACAGAACTGCAGTTTTTAAAACACAGGAGGATGAAGCAGTTGTGTGTATAAAAGTTGTAGCTGACTAACTGTGGCCAGTGGTCCATGCTTGACACTGCCTGCTTTTGTCAATAAAATGTGATTGGCAAGCTGGGCGATGGTGGCACATGCCTTTAATCCCAGCACTCGGGAGGCAGAGGCAGGCGGATCTCTGTGAGTTTGAGACCAGCCTGGTCTACAGAGCTAGTTCCAGGACAGGCTCCAAAGCCACAGAGAAACCCTGTCTCGAAAAACCAAAAAAAAAAAAAAATGTGATTGGCATTCAGTCTTGCCCATGTGTTCATGTATCACCTATGGCTGCTTTTACAATTCGATGGCAGAGTTGAGAAACTGTAAGGCCGTGTGATCCACAAAGCTGAAAAACCACCTGACTCTTCTCAAAGAATGTTTGTTGATCTGGAAGTTCAGAGAGGTTAGTGTAGGGGAAAAGGGCCAGCCCTGACCCTGAAACCAGAGCCAAAGAAACACATTTTGGCCCTGGAACCATAGCCAGTGAAAGAAATACACCCTGGCTTGAAGTTAGAACCAAAAGGCTAAAAAGGGCCAGTGAAAGAAACACACTTTGGTCTGAAGCCAGAACCAAATCAGTCCCTGACCAACTAAGCAGAAAATCATCCAATCCCTGATCAGGAAAACCAACCAATCCCTGAGGAGAAAACCAACCAATCCCTGAGCAACAATATCTAGCCAATCTGAGCTCAAGAGACTGAAATCTGACCAATTCTCACCCTGAAAATCTTCTTTCTGGAAAAGCTCTGCCCCTAAGAAACCCTATATAAACCCTGTGCTTGTTCAGTTTGCTGCTGTCTTCTTCCACCCTGGCAGAGGCAGCTGCTCTCCTGGATTATTCCCTCCCGATAAATCTCTTGAATGAGGTTTGGCTGAGACTGTCTTTCACAGGAACGGAGCCAGAGCAGTAGTGGAGCAGAGGGAGCAGGACTGTTAACACTTTCACTGAGTTGTTACACTCAGGGGGACTGAAGAAGAAATGTAACAACTTTGCTGGGAAAACGTTCCCCTGCCTGGGCATAGCTGTTACATTGGGGGAAACTATCCATGGAGCAGGGTTGTAAACTGCTACCTGACTGTGTGTGATCTGTGGTATTCCTTGGTTCCTGATTGCCAGAATGCTTTTTCACCTGAGCTGTAACGCTTAGTATTCCTTGGCTCCCGACTGCCAGGATCCCTTTCTATCCGAGCTGCAATGTTTACATATCTGCTTTATACGTGGACCTTAAGAGGCACCATTAATTACTTCTGGATGAAGGAGAAGGGAGAGAGAGAAGGAAGGAGGAAGGAATAATGTTCCTCCAGCAGAAATGAGATTTAAAACTGAAAGAAAGGATGGTGTGAACGCAGAACAGAGGTCTGGATGCGGGTTTACAGGAAGGTGCTGCCAGGATTGGAAGCACACACTGTCAGGATGGAGACCATTATCAGCCCCAAGTTCAGTCTCTGATGCTTGCCTGGTGTGATAATTAATCTTCACTGTCAACGTGACTAAATCTGGAATTACCCAGAATACACACACCTGGGTATGTCTATGAGGATGCTTCCAGGGAGGTTTAGCTGAGGAAGGAAGACACACCCCGAATAGGGCAGCACCTTCTCACATGCTGGAGTCCTAAATTGAATGAAAAGGAGAAAGGCTGCTGTGTGCCAGCCTTCAGGTGTGAACAAGCTCTAATGGCCACAGCTGCTACCCACTGCTGCCAACAAGCATACACCACCATGGATGGACTGTACCCTCAGACCAACATCCAAAATACACCCTTCCTCTAAGTTTCTCGTTGTCAGTTATCTGGCACAAGGGCAGTTGCTAACACATCTAACCTCAAAAAGGAAATGTGTCTCCATATAGTTAAGAAGGGAGTAATGGCCAGGCGGTGGTGGTGCATGCCTTTAATCCCAGCACTGGGGAGGCAGAGGCAGGCGGATATCTATGAGTTCGAGGCCAGCCTGGTCTACAAGAGCTAGTTCCAGGACAGGCTCCAAAGCCACAGAGAAACCCTGTCTCAAAAATACAAACAAGAAGGAGGAGGAAGAGGAGGAAGAGGAGGAGGAGAAGGAGGAGGAGGAGGAGGACGAGGGAGAGGAGGGAGTAATGCCTCCTCTTTACCTAAAGCAGATTTTGGGAGACAATTAATTTAGGGTGGGAAAAGGAATAGAAGCTAACTTGTAGGGCCCAGAAACTCCTAATTTTTCTCTTCTCTTGGAGCACCCGGACTTGTCTGTAACCCAGCCATGCGCATGTTTGTCTCCAGAGGTCTGAACCCAAGCCAGGCCTTGAGTATTCCCAGGCACTGAGAAAGCTGTTTAGGCTGCACCTTGAAAACACTGAAAGGTTAACCACATTGCTACACACACATCACATCGAAACCAACTCCTGCCCTGAGCCAAATTCCTGCCTCTGTCAGAATGACATGCCCCGCCCCCTTGTAGACACAGCAAAGTAGAAAAATCTCCTTTGTCTTTCTGTCTATCCCAAAGGCCACTAAAGGGCTCTAAGTGTATGGTTCCCTTACAAGTGCTTGGGGTTCATCTCTGTCCTGGGTGCACCTTTCTTTGGGACCCCAACTGATCCCTTTCAGGAATTCTGCCACCATTTTGGGAGTCAATGAGCAGAACAAGTCAGCAAGAATTTATCTATTTATTCATCAATCTCTCTATCAAATGTAGTTTTATAAATAGATAGATAGATATGCACACATATATGTATGTATACACATATATGTATACATATACATATGTGTATACATATATATATGCACATTGTATCATATATTATGTATGCTATGGAAATAAAAAGAAGAAACCTATCATGTTCAAAGCACTGAACTTGAAAATGTCAGAGGACCACAACGGCTCTAGGCACATGCTCAGCTCTGTGAGTCACTAACAGTCACTAGCAGAGGTCAGAAAATGGCAGGTGTGAGCCAAAGCCTGCTCAAGGCCTGGTTCTACAAGTAAAATGTAATGAAACAGTCTCACCTCTTCACTTGTATATAACCTATGTCTGCGTGCATGCTACAGCAGAGAGACCACAGGGCCCCGAAACCTGAACTATTTATTTTCTGGCCCTCAATAGCAAACATTACTGGAACTTGATTTAGAGCCCCGTAGGCAAAGTCTGACCTAAGCTAAGTGTGTCCAAATGATGGAAAGCACCTGAATAAATGGTCTCTGGGTTCAGAGCTTGACCAGAGACCAAACAGCCTGGCCTCCAGGTTTCAGTCAGCACGGTAAATCAAATAAATACCAGTTAGAAAATTCAAGTTCAATAGAGCCACACCATGTATTTAAGGCCACATCTAGGAAATTCCAAGGTAATGTCTGGACTCGAGCCTTTATGATCAGGCGAAATGGCCCTGTAGGGCCTGGGGTCATGGAATACTGTAGAGCCGCCTGCAAGTCAGCCCGGCTGGCTTACTGGATGGCTGTTAAGGTGTGGCCAACTGGAAGTTGCAGCCAATTTTAAGTTGGCGATCTCAGAGAGGTGTCTAGGTTTCTAGGAGAGAGACCTGAGTCAGCTAAGAGAAGTTCAATGGTGGAGCAACTGTGTGACCTCTTCTGTGAAAGAATGTTAGGAAAGGTGACAGTAAGCAAGGACCAGAAGAAAAAAAGAGAATTAACATCCGAAGGAAACTCAAAAAGGCAGTAAGGAGACAGAGCATTGAAAGAAGGGAGACAAATCCTGTTTTCTCACTTGTAAGCTAAGCCATGCTAGACAGGGCTCAATAAGGTGACAGAGAACAAACAGCATCCAGTTTTTCCTTTTTCCATCAATTCATTCAACACTCTGTATATAATTCTGTGCTGTGCTCTAAAGATGGGTGAAATTGAGCACAAGCTGTGCACGGTGTAGTTTATCCTACGACAGATACCAAGAGATGTCAACACGATGTGTGTGTGTGTGTGTGTGTGTGTGTGTGTGTGTGTGTTCGTGCGCGTGTGTACTGGGTAACAGAACAGGAGAGATCCTGAGAGTCTTGCTGGAGCTGGCCCAGACAATAAGAGGAAGAAGACAAAGAGTATTCCTGGCAGGGGAACAGTGTGTTCAAAGATGGCAGGTGGTGACGAAGACATAGAAGGGAGGGATGGGGAGCTTTGGAGAGGCAGCCAATCAGCAAGTGTTTATGGCTGCAGGCCCCAACACGCACCCACATATACACACGCATGCACACATGCATGCATACACACACACACACACACACACACACACACACGAGATAAAAGAGAAGAAAATGACCCATCAAAGGACTTTAAGGAGGAAGGAAGTCTGCTGGGAGAGTTTCAGAAAGCTTGCTGGCCAGAGGAGAAAGAGACTGAGGGAAGCAGACAGAAGCAGGACTCCACCCATGCCTTGGGGGCCTCCGATAACGCCACATCTTCAAAGAGACTTTCTGGTTTCCACCTCTCTAACATAACACCCCACCCCCCCATCTCCCACCCTTCATTAGCTTAACATTTTTCCACAGCGTGTATTCTTTCTCAACACTGCATCTCTGGATTTATTATGTTTATAGCCTGTCTGTCTGCATACACCAGAGACCATGCTTTTGTTGCTGTGACCTCAGAAGAACATCTGACACACAGGAGAATTTCAATTCTTGTTGACAAGACCAAAAGAATAACAAAATTCCTATTTTTTTAAGAAACGAGAGCCTGGGGCTGGACAGATGACTCAGGGGTTTAGAGCACTGGTTACTCTTGCGGGGGACCCAGGTTCGATTCCTAGCACTCCCATGGTGGATCACAATCACCTGTGACTCCAGTTCCAATGGACCCAACACCCTCTCTGGCTTCTGCAGGCACCAGGCAAGTACATGGTGCACAGACAGACATGCAGGAAAAGTACTCATATATACAAAATAAAATCTATCTAAGCAAAAGACAAAAAGTTAATAGGAGGCTTGGTGCCGGGCTGTCATTCTGAAGTGGTAAGCGGAATGGAGTTGAGCTTCTCGCAGCAGGCACTTGGGAGTCAGTCTTTGAATTTGGTGTAGCTCAGTGTAGCGGGTGGACAGAGCTCTTTTCTGGGGAGGCACAGCCAAGAGTTAGAGGGTTCACCCTCACAAGCCACTCAGTGGGCTTCCAGGTCGGTACCTTCCTTCCCCGGCCCTCTGGCTCGCTGACCACGTTTGTGATTTATGGATGGTCTGTGAGGTCTGTAGTGCAGAAGAAAATAAAAAGACACCCTGGGCAGATCCCAGGGGGAACCTGTGTGGTTTTCCAGTGTTTGGTGATATTGGTATGAAAGGTTCTTTTTCTCTAGTCCCTTAAGTACATAGATTCAGAATATTTATGTTTGGTACTAAAGGTATTAACAGAAAGGTATGTATATATGTATGTACTACTATTTATTATTATTATTAATTAGAATTAGTTGTAGCTATATAGCTCAGTGGTACCATCTTGATGGCTGAGTTCAAATAAATTATCAAAAGGGAGAAGAAAAATAAGGAGAAGGAGGGAGCAAGGAATGAATGAATAAGCAGATATTTAGATAAAAATATAAATATCAAATAATACTCTATTGTTGCCCAGGTTCACTTGCATGGCTTGACTAATTCATTCATTGCTTCACTGGCTCTGTAGACTGGTTGGGTGGGTGGGTGGGTGGGTGGTTGGTTGGTCGGTGCTACTGGGGATTGAACCCACAGCCTTGCCAGGCAAGTGTTCTACCACCGAGATACATCCCCAGTCTTAGCTTAATGGCTCACATATGGCCAAGGGGTTGACTTCAGCATGAGAGACATACCAGTTAGTAAGATGTGACCTCAACAGTACTCAGTTTGGTAACAGAGCTGAGAAAGTAATAGAGATGGGCAAACCTGTGACTGCTGAGTTCAACCATTCCTGGCAGGAGCAATCGGTATATTCATAATGCAGTTGATTCAACCCCTAAGACCAAGTTCCAGACAGTCCTGGCTGTCTCTACCAATCCCTAGCTGGGTAGCGTGATCCACAAAATGACAATAAAGAAGTAAGCTAGGGCTGGCGAAATGACAACGTGGGTAAGCCCCAAGCCACCAAGCATGAAGGCCTGAATTTAATCCATGGAACCCACATGGTGGAAAGAGGTTGTCCTCTTACCTCCACATGCTCACTGTAACACACATGCCACCCTGCCCCCACATGCAAAACAAATCAAAATGTAATTTGAAAGAAGGAACCAAGGCCCACGTGCCTCACAAGACTATGACAAAGCTCAAGAAAGATGATGTGTGCAGAGTGAAAGCCCTGAGAACAGCAGCAATCCATCCGAATGCACGGTGTTCAGGTGAGTTATCAGTCTTCTGAATGCATGTGGGTACCAAGTTCACAAAATACAGGCTGACTCATCCCGCCCTTTGTTTTTCTGGGACACATTCTAGGAGGGTGTGTGGCCTCAAGGAATGGAAGGTGAGTATTGAGAACTGAAACCTGTGAGCAGTCAGTCTGCATTGCTGGCCATCCTGAAATACCACTGACCTCAGGGATCCTGAGACTGGAAGTCACAGTCTGAACTAGGTGGCTGTCAAGGGTTCTAGAGACCCAGGGACAAAGCTGCCTGTTTGGGACCACTGGAAATCAATGTAATTTCCCTGCAAGCTGCACCCATTTCTTCAGTCAATCTAAAGGAAATCCAAGGTGAAGCCGGCACTACACTGAAGCTATTTTGAAACTGAAGATTAGATTTTATCTTATCGCACACACTTTGTTAACTTCAAACCGGATTTTCCTTGGCTCCCAGGTAAAATCAGTTCATTAATATACTTGCTGATTATTTGCATATACACTTACAAAACTAAGCAATGAAAGCATCAATAACCTGATCAGAAGATTGGTCATTAGACAGATGATAAGCAGATAGATAATAAATGATTAGATAATAGATAGCAGGAAGATGCTAAAGATACATACACAGATACATACAAACACACATAGACAGCAGCACACATGATGCAGGGGTAGATAGATGTAAGCTTGAATGGATAAGTGCTAAGCAGGATGGAGTTTATCGTCAATTTGGTATAACATAGAGTCCCCTGGAAAGAAAGAACATCAATTGAGGGACTGCCCAGACTAGATATTTATGAGGAGCTGTCGTTATTATTGACTGATGGGAGAGAACCCAGCCCACTGTGGGTGGATCTCTTCCTTAAGCAGGTGGTCCTGGGCTATATAAAAAAGGCTAGGTAGGCTAGAGAAGAAGCTTATAAGCATTGTTCCTCCATAGTCCATGCTCCAGCTTCCTGCTTTGACTTCCTTCAATGGTGGACTGCAATGTGTAAACTGAGACAACCCTTTTCCTCCCCAAGTAGCTCTTGGTCATGGTGTTTACCACGGCAACAGAAGGCGAAAAGGGGCAAACACAAACGGAGAAGACGCAGTCAGAGAAGACCGGTTTCCTGAGCACCTCATGCGCCGGGGCTTCAGAGCCCTAGACTTTCCAATGCCACACCACAGCTGTCGCTGCACAGCTCTTTCTGCAACCCCAGGGATGGACCCCCACTTCCCACCTAAGATGCAGCTCCAGAGAATGAAGCAACTGTCCCAAAGCTGCGCACTAGCCCAACAGGTTATTTCATCAAACCCTTGTTCCCAGTTACCTCCCCCCACCCCAACAATGCCTCCCAGCTCTGAGCTGTCTTTGTGGTTCTCAGGCCTCTGGTTATGTGAGAATGTCTTAGAAATTCTGAGAATCAGCCCCCAAACCATGGGTCATTCAGGTAGAACTTGAAATCCCTGTTCAGCCAATCCTCTTCTGGCCACCTTAAGGCTGCCAGGTGAAAGTGGGGTCACCCTGGAGATGTGAAAGGGCTTTCTCTTCAGCATCCACTCCCTCCCCGCCAGCACAGAGATGTTTGGGGGGGGGGGGCTGGCCAGACTCCAGAGGAGCGCTAAAGCAAGTTGGTCGAGGGCCAGAAGCATCTATGGTACATTGTACCCTAAGATCCGCCCCTCCTGCCCACTTCCTTCTGCTTCCCGCAGCACAGCACAGCTAGCTCCTGCACCCTGTGAACACTCCTCCCTCTCTCTGTTTATCTTACCTCTCAGGGCAGGGTCTGCAGAGCAGGTTGACCCAGGGTGACCTTGACATCTCCAAGAAGGAAGAAGGTACCTCTGATCGTTCCGCTACAACTTCAGCTCTCCCCCTGCCCCTGCCTCTGGCTCCCAGCCCTCTGAGGGTACCAGACTGACTTCCTGAGATTTCTCCCTTGAGGACAGATCCAAAAGCGATATCCTTGATCATTGGCTACAATATGGAGAGAGACTGAGGGACAGTGAGAAAGCACGCATGCCCATAAGCTTAGCTGGCCTTGGAAGAGGAAAACCTCGGTGGTCTCTGCAAGTTCCCTACGCAAATTTGCTGGAGACTTAAAGGATACCCTGTAAGGATTTGGGAGACAGGAAAGGAGACAAGAAAGCCCCAGAATTGTTCCCACCTCTTCTGAGCTTCACTTCCCCAATCTTTTGTAGTTTTTGTGTCTTTACAACTAGACAGTTTGGATAGTCTCTATCAACACAGAACTGAGTCTCTGCCAATCCCAAACAAACCCAGTCAGAGCCAGGACTACGGCTTTCAGACATGAATTGAGTTGTTTTGCAGATGTGAACCTGGCAATCAGAATCAAGTGGAAAGTCCAAGTTAAATAACTCCCATCCCTTTGCACCATAGTGAAGGACTATCCTCTGAAAGCAGAGCTTGTCGTAGGGGTGGGGGCCACGCACTCATCTCTCCAGGTGTCTTTCTCAGCTGAGGTTTGGATCGTGGCTGAAATGTGAACTCAGAATCAAACTTCTGGTGTCCCCTAGCCATAGCAAGAGCTGACTGATTCTCACAAACAACCCAGGACCAGTCAGAGTTCCGCCAGGGGAGGAGCTGGAGGAGTCCCCGCCCACCTATACCTGGTTCAGCAGCTCTGTCTTCTTCAGAGAGAGAGCCACTCCATCAGAGAGTGGATGCATACCTACATCTAAGGGGTCAGGGCTGAGATGGAAAGGACCCAGGGGACCCAAAAGAGTATGCCTTGCATGAGAATCCAGTTGGGATCCTGAAGCGCCGCAAGAGCTGTCTGGTAAGCGAACTGCTGCCCCTAGGACTTGGAGAGAGGGCAGGAAGAAGCTCCAGATGTAGGTCCTGCTGGGATGGATGGGGGCGGGGAAGACAGCCTGGAATTTTCTGAGCCCTAACTCTGCCTCAGGTATTACAGGGTGATACTCCTGGTTAGAGGGCAGGAAGGAATAAAACCGCCCAGGAACAAGTGAGGGGCCCAGATTAGAGCTCCCCCTGCCTGGTACTGGTGCTGCCATTGTTTTCCTCTCTGCTGCCAGGCAAGACCAACAGGCACAGTGATTTTCTTGGGGAGGACCCAGGGCACTATGACCTTTCCTCACCTCACGCATGCCTCCCTGCCCATGACTCTAAGCATGCTGAAGTGACTGGGGGCGAAGGAACACCGTGAGTGTGGAGGAGGCTAAAAGGTGACACACTCGGGCTTCATAGTGTTCATGGAATGGAGGTGGGAATCCCCATCAGGCTCATCTCTGCTTCTCAGAGCCAGTCCAGAAAAAAATGCCATGGGCCTCCCAGGTGACACTCACATCCTGCGTCTGACCTGTTCTTCCTGAGGGGTGCCAAGCAGGTTGCTTTCAGGGATGGGAGCAAGAGCTTCAGACAGGCATGGTTTTCATCCTGGCGATATTACCGGATATCCAAGGGGAGACAAAGAACAGAGGGGGGTGGGAAGCAGGGTTTATTATTTGTGTTTATTCCCCTTTGTCAGGTGAGAAAACTGAGGCTGAAAAGTTAGCTATGACTAACTTCTGTCTAACTCCAAAGCCCAGACTCTCCTCTACGAATAGAGATAAGGTTTCAGCCAGGGAGGTCCAGTTACGGCAAGAGTACATAGGCTGCCCCAACTCAAGCAACTCCCACCCACTTCTTGGGTGAAACTGATGAAGGCTGGAGGGAGCCCTGCTCAGAACCTCTGGCTGCCCCCTAATGGTCTATGATCACCTCTAAGTGAAGGCTCCAATATCTGTATCCAAGAGGAAGGCCTGAGCCTCCTGCAAGACAAGAAGACAAATAGAGTAACTTGAAGATTGGCTCATCAGCCACATGGGCTAGTACCCCCCACTGGACTTTCAGTACCCTATCCCCAAAGTGGGTTTGATATAAGGAGCAAAGTCACATGTGATCCCATTCCGTCTGGGGAACTGGGGACTTGCATGCTCATAAAGTGTGCCCAAGCGTATCACACCCTAGCCTCCTTCCTATTCACTCCTGCTTTCTTGGGTTCAGTTCTTTCAGTGAATTCTGAGCTCTCTGTGTCAGGCTGAAATGAGCAAAGGTGTCAGCGCTGTGCACCCTCCTCCAGAACAGCATGACAGTAAAGTGGAGCCGGATATGACCGTGGTCGAGATCAAAGGCTTGAGAAATGCTGGTTCAAACAGTGCCCATGTCATCGCGGTGTGATCTAAGCCGAATTTTAGTGTGAATCCGAGACTCCTCTCCTGAACCAGATAGGACTGGGTGACACGCAGGTGTGTCACTGCTCTTCCATCCTATAATGAGGCGTGCTCAGCCCTAGCAGAGCCAGCAGACAGAATTCGAGTCTGGCATTCCTTGGAGGAGATTCAGAGGCCCATGCTGCAAATATTGTCTTCCTAATAGAGGACTAGCCACTAGGAGAGATTGCTAATTCAAAGCAAGCTTGAAACTAAAGACTGCTTGGTTCTCAGATACACTTGATCAAAGCTGATTTCTTATAGAAGGTGGGAAAACAATGAAGAATCTCCCTAAATGAGAACAGAGCCAGTTCAGGCCACACTAGGAAAAACCTGTAGATACCAAGGGCTTGGGGAAAAGGCTAAGTTCGAGCGGTTTCCAGTGACCATGGGTAAACCTCCATTTCTTTAACAGCTTCTAGAGGCCACAGTCTCCCAAGTCCACACTCTGCCAGAATCAAATGAATGTCTGCAATCCCCACCCTGGCCCTGTACTATCCCCTCAAGGGGAGTCGGTGACTCACTTTCTTGTTACACCAGACATACTGCTGCCTGGGCTCCTGATGTAGGTAGGGACAGGACAGGATTTACTACTTGCACCCTTCTGATGGAGCATGCATGTTTTCTGCTGGCGCACCTCTATCCCCTCCAGGCAGGACCTCTGCTGGTCATGTGTTTGGCTTATAAGAGGAGCCCATTCACCCTTTAAAATGTTCGATAAAGGGATGAAAGGTGTGCAAGCCAGTCCATGAACCCTCTTAAACTTGATGCTGGGAGCATGGAGAGAAATAGGGACCAGAGAGGAACACTAGAGAAAGTACAAATATAGTCACAGAAATTTAATAACATTGCTTTTATAGCTGGCAATTTTGATGAGGGAGTAGGTCACGAGCAAGCCTCTATTCCTTTATCAGCCTTTAGAGCCCCTGCCCCCAGCCTCCTACATTCCACAGTGAAAAGGAAGAGGAGAGTCTATAAGAACTTATATAGGCCAAAGCAGTGAGTGCCGACTTTATAACAGCAAAAACTTGGGAAATAACTTGATATTCATAGGTAGAACACAAGGCGTGCCAATGTTTGTGTATTTAGGGTATGAGCCACCTTGTATCTTAAGGACTGGGGAGGCGGGGCTACAGAAGCTGACGCGGAAAGGTGTGGCCAACATAGAGACAAGCATGTTCCATGCTGCTGTGGTTAAGGGAAGGAGTTGGGTCAGTTATTTATATTCAAGTTGACTCTAACTTGCTGTGTCATTCCTTCGTAAGTGAGAATATTCTTAATTACTTCAAAGACCTGTGAAGACTGCAGAGGTGCTTATTCAGCTCAGGCAAATTAGTAGTAAGTAATCAATGGATAGCAGCTATTACACTTATATGGGGAAAACAATAACAAAAGGACAAAAACACCCCAATTTTCCTTTTTAAATTTTTATGCAAAAACAATGTGTGCATTTGTAAATATAGATATATGTGGGGATAAAAACAATTAACAATGGGAACATCTGATGTATGAGACTAACAAGAAGAAACAACAGAGGGACTAAATACTTTCTTGGTTTTTGAAATAGTTCTTTAGGGTTATAGTATGATTGAGCCCCCTACACATATACAACTACCCTGACTCAACATCCCTCACCAAAGGGGCACATCTGTTCCCATCTATAAATCTGCACGGGGCTGAGGTGGGGCTCAGCGGTTGAGATCACTGACAGCTTTTCAGAGGTCCTGGGTTCTATTTCCAACACCCACAGGCAGCTAACAGTCACCTCCAAGTCCAGTTCCAAGATAATTCCATCCCTTCTTCTGTCCTCCAAGGGCACTGTGTGCCCATGGTGCATAGACACACATGAAGGCAAAACACCCCTACACTTCATAAAACTGTAAATCTGCACTGGTGTATGCTGTGACATACACTTCTGACTCAGTGAACTTCTGTCCATTTTCATTTCTCTAATAAGGGGATACTGCTTGGTAAACAGCATATTATTTAATAAATAAATGGCTGGCTCTGATCCATAGCTCTAAATTGCTTAGGTTCTAGAAAGTGGGAAGACTCACCATGGTTAGCACTAAGTAGGTAGCCCACTCTGGGAAGGGGCCTGAAATTAAGGCCACCACTCTGCCCTGTCACCAGCATGGCAGGTCCGAGGCTGCTCTACTAGCTGCCCCTGATCTCTGAGAGATGTCTGACTGAAGGTGCCCCACCCGAGGAAGCCAGGCCTCTGGAGCAAGCTGTCCAATATCTCTTGTGAACACCAGCACAGAGAAGCTTCAGAACTCTGTGATCGGGTGTGGGAGATGATGAGGATGGTGAGCATCTTCAGGCCAAAGAAAGCATAAGCTGTTGCTAGTCTTGGAGGAAAGGGATGAAGCAGCCAGCTCCAGCTCAAACTCACCTCTGGCATTCACAAGTACTGTGTGCTTTCCCACAAAGCTGTTTCCTCATTATAAGACAGGGATAAGCCTGCCCACTATAGATGGGAAAGATTAGGTAAGAACACAACCTGCCTGAAAGGCCTGGGCCCTGAACTAAATAGGACAGTGTCTGGTTTGGCCAGCATGAATGTAGAGCTGGAGGGGTCAGGGAGGCCTGGGGCTCCTCAAATATACAGGCAAACGTGCACCCCCAGACTGGATATGGGCACTAGTTCTGAAAAACCACCATATTAACAAGGACTCTACCTATATCTGGGGTGGATTAAAAATATCATTTCCCAAATAACAGTGTATCTGGATGACGCTCGAGGAGCCGGTGGTAGAAGAAAAGATGTACAAAGAGGCTGTTCCCATGCATGCTGGGAAAATACCGGGTCTGGAGACCCCCTGAAGACAGTGGGACTGGAGGTAGTGAACCTTTGGACTGCCCCCTCACCTTGCTCCTTGTCTCTCCAGGTCATCCCTCCTTCATCTCTCTCAGTGTGTGAATAGCTCCTTCAACATGAGCCACAACCTCTACCTGGCCTTTGTGTGTCTGAGTCTCCTCTCTCAAAGGTGAGTTGTGCTACCCCAGAATGGCCCAGTGAGGACTACTCTGATGTGGTCCTGAGGGAAGGGCTTGCAGCAGTTTTTATTTAACTTATGGCAAAAACCCAATCCCTTCATCTCCCTGAAACATCAGAACAAGAACATTTCTGTGGCTCGTTCTATTTTAGAGAACAGAAGTTTCTAAAATGGTTGCAGACCAGTGGACTTGAGTTTTTTTTGTTTTGTTTTGTTTTGTTTTGACTTGGGTTTTTCATAAGACACTTGGTGAAAGGAAGTTGGGGAAGTGGCTCAGTGGTTAACAATGCTTACTGTGTAACCATGAGGACCAGAGTCCTACAAATGCAAGTAAATTTTGGAGCTTCCAAGTGGGAAGGAGATAAGGAGATCTTTGAGGGTTTCTTGAGCCCCAAGTTGAAGGAGAGACCCTGCCTCAAAGGAATAGAAAGAGAGAAACAGAGGAGACATTTGATGCACAGGTACACATGCCTGTGCATACACTCATATAACACACACAATCAATCAATCAATAAATAAAAAAGAAATGATGCATGGAGGGTGGCCAAATTATCATGACAGTTTCATCTATAGCAAGTGGGTAAGAAAATGGAAAGGCTAACTCAATAGCTAGAAAGTAAGATTTGTCTCCTCAGGAAAGCCACCATGTGCGTGTGTGTGCACAACATATATACATGCACATACACAAACACGCACACACACAGGGGATGCCCATCAAATTCATGTCTAACTATGTTCATCAATTTTTGGACATAGCCACAAAAGCAATTCTCCCTTCCAGGACGTGCATCCAGGGCAACCAGTTCAATGTGGAGGTCAGCAGAAGTGACAAGCTTTCCTTGCCTGGCTTTGAGAACCTCACCGCGGGATATAACAAATTCCTCAGGCCCAATTTTGGTGGTAGGTTCTCCTTTGTGACAAGGATATCAGTTCCAGAGGATAGGAACAGAGGCAAAATGCAGCAGCAGGCTTCAGAGGCTTTGCTGACTCCACCTCCCGACTGGTCGCTGCTTTAGGAACTGGGAAGGATGGATAAGAACACGCGCTTGTGATTTTTTGGTACTACCTCAATGAAAGCACTCTGCTTTCCACTTTGAAGTTAAAGTTGTTCTCTCTTTAGCACTGTGGGGTGAAGTGCTGGATGTAGGAGCCTCTGGTAACCTCTGCCACACACTCTTCCTTCTCCCTACCTCCGTGGTCACTATGCCAGGAACTTGCCGTGGGCCATCAGCACGGCTCCATCTGGCCTTTCTGCCTGTAGTCTGCCACCTACAACGGTTGCCCCTCATTTCCACCTGGATCGCCTCCTGGGCCATCTGCCTGCTCAGAACATAGGCACGTGACCCAGTAGCCTAACCTGAAGTGCAGGCATTCCAAGCCATTCTCTGTCTGCCTCTGTCTGCCTGTCATTCTCACCCTTCCACAGTGTCCCGCAATATGGCCCCCAAATGCCCAGTAGCATCCCTAGCCTCTGGCTTCCGTGGCAATGCAGAGGCTGCTAATCTGCCTTAAGTTACTCCACCAACTTTCCTCTCTAGGAACACAATTTCCCATCGTATCTCTGAGAAAGGCTGCCCTCCTCTGAAAGGCTCTCTCTGATTCCTCCACAGCCCACCCCTGAATCATTGCATTTCCTGTAATACCATAACTAGCTAACGTTATGTCCTTGTCCTTCCTGCTTCTAGCTTGTGATGGTGACAGTCTCTAGTCAGATCTAGGATCTAGTAAGTCCAGCTCCACTGGTGGTCAGACACAGGCTAGGGTGCAGGGGTGGGAAACTTTGCCTCTCCAAGGTATTTGTTGGACTGCAAAGAGAGAGCAGAGAGAGAAGCCGGAAGGACCCTCAGGCCACGAGGTGAAGAGAGAAAGGCAAGGAAGTCTGGACAGCACTGACGAAACGTGGAAGGGAGGGCCGCTGGGGAGTTCCGGAGCAAAGTCACCCAGCAGAGGAGGCCTCTTTCTGTCTCTGCTCCTGTTGGATCCCTCCTGTCTTAGCGTGCTGTTATGTGCAGGTTTCTGGGTGGCTGACATCTATGCTACCACTTATCTGGGGGGTGTTAGGGCAAGGCTGCTGATCTACTCTCACCACCAGGACCCTCAGGCAATCTTGCCAGCTCAGCTGAAGATCTGGGCAATGTCTGGTCCCATGGCTAGGCTCTGTTCTCCATGCCGAGGGCCTAGCAAGCCACCACAGGCTCTGGGTTTCCAGGCTTTACCACGCACTAGCAATAAGCACATGAATCTGAAGAGCTTGCTCACATCCATTTGTCTTGCCTCCCAAATCTCAAACAACTAAGTCAGGACATTACTCTTCAAGTTTGCACAATGACAGGCCAACCAGAAGCAGGGATGTTGGGCAGGGAGGTTGTTCAGAGAACAGAGCACTGAGGGTGAACTTAAGGGAGTGTGAGGCCCGGTTCTACCTTGCTTAAAAGGAGAGGAAGCACAACACGGGGCCTAATGACTTTATGCACTCCATGTCCTCAAGGAACCTGTCCTGCTGGGCGCCCTGTGGCTCAGTGGATGCGCCCTTGCTTCCCGATGCGCTTCTTGGCCACCGAGGTCCTTGGAAGACAAAAACCTCCATAGTACTTTCCAGGGCCTAAGCTGGGTAAAGCAAAGGTTGTCAAGGGGGCACTACAGACAATGTCCACGCCGTCTACCTTTTTCCTAGGAGAGAGGTGCCCTCTGGTGGCACAGCTCACTTGAATAGTTTCAGGACACGAAAGCAAATTCGGGTCCATAAAACAGTCAAGACTGGCTGGGCTGCACTAGATAGCAGGGAAACTAAGCAAAACCCGTGGTGGGACTAGAGCTTGTGTGTGCGCTCCACTCTGCCCTCCCCAGCGAGGCAGAGCGAGGGGACCCATCGCTTTCCTGTCCATGCTCTCCCACCCAGTCCTCTGTGCTGGCGCTTGCCTCTGCCTGTCTTGTGCAGCTATCACGTAATGCCTGGCCTTGAGCAACCTAAACAAACCCAGACTCACAGGGTTAGAGTTCAGTATTGCGGACGCCAGGGCTTTTGTCATCACGTGGTAGAAATGGGGGGAGGATTGAGGGAGATAAGGGAGGGCTGGACTCACCCTCTCCAAGCAGCACCCAAGCACCCACCCTGCTCATGAGGCTGGAACTCTCACGGCCTAATCCCTTCTGAAAGCTCCACCTCTTAGTACTGTCACATCTATTTCCATGTGAGTTTGGGAGGGGACAAACATTGGGAACTGTGACAGCGGGTTGCACACCATTTAACATGGGAGGAAGCAGCACAGAGAAGTTTAGCAATGAACTTGAGGTCACACTGCTGCATGACATGCAACCATCGCTCTCTGACTCCAGACTCTTCTGGCAGCCACCTAGCACCATGCCCTGCCACTCTGTCCTAAAAGATTTCCCACCAACCATTAACCCCTACCTTTCCTTCACATAGTCTCAAAAACACCATTTCCAGTTTCCTCCCTACATTCTGTAGCTTGGTTTTCCTGGGTTACCAACCCTTTAATTGTTAGGTTGCTTTGACTAATTCTGACCAATCAGATGATTAGATATTTTTTTAATTTCTTTAGAATTCCATCTCTTCTCTTCCTGGTTCATTGCCACAGTCCCCTGAGGCTCTCTCAGCTCTTTAATGCAAGTGAGACCTGCTTTATCCTTCATGCTGGTGAGCAAAACTGTCCCTTCCCCCAACCTTAGCTAGGATCACGGAAGAGAGTGAGAGAGATGGGGCATGTGCCAAAGCAAGGCGGGTATGATACCGGAGGCGGTGTGCAGGGATGGAACCATCTCTGAGATTCCCGGAAGGAATAGGTGGGCACTTTGCATGCATTCCCTCTTGCTGCCCCTGGCTAAAACACTGTCACACCTCTGATGTCGTTGAGCCTCCATCTCTAGAAGTAAAAAAACTGCTCTAGAAGATTCCATAACTTATCCCCGATGGCAGAGGGAGGGGAGTTCAGAGTTAAGATCTGAATTCACACAGCTCACAGTCCAGAGCCCTTCTTCCCCATCTCCATCTAAAGAGATGGCCCTGGCCTGGCCTGGTTGGCTTCCGAAAATAATGGCCCTTACACTCCAGTCTTCAGAGCAAAACACGATTCACAGAGGAGTCTTTCAAACTCCAGGACTGAGGTTTACGTGAGATCAACCATGATGACACGCTTCTGACATTGTAAAACTTTAGAGCTCTAAAGAGGAAAGGAAGAAAGTGTCTGGGGTCAGCAGGAACTTGGCCGCCATCAGTCTTTGATGTCATCTTTTGGTAAATTTCCATAATCAAAGGAAAGGAAAGGAAAGTCATTTGTGTACAATCAGACGAGCAAATCTCTGCCCCACCCTACACAACCAGCCCCCTGCAGGCACCACAGGAAGAACCCTCTACATAAGAGTAGACAGGTGCTTTGCCATCAGCCTCTTTAAAATACACATTATGGGCCAGGGAGATGGCTCGGCAGGTGAAAGTTCCTGCCACACACAACCTGACTCTCTGAGTTCTGTTCCTTGACTCAACGTAAAAGCTGGATCTAGTGACACCTACCTATAATCCTAGCATTTCTTGGGCAAGATGGGAGGTGGTGGTAGATGAATATGCAGGAAACCTCAGACCAGACAGCCTTAGGCTTGGTGTGCACGGCCAAAATAATGAGAGAGATCCTGCCTTAAAAGCAGAGGTGAACAATTCCCACAGAGTGGGTGGCACAGATCTTCCCCCTCCCTCTTTCCCTTCCTCTCTTCTCTCTCTCTCTCTCTCTCTCTCTCTCTCTCTCTCTCTCACACATACACACACACACCAAAATAAGTAAATTAATCTTAAAATATTTTTAAATACCCATTAATTAATAATCGTGTGGCCTCTCTTATGAATCATGATGTCCCTGTGTATTTGTGTATATTTTTCATACTGAATGGTTGCTCCTGGGAAGATAAAATTAATTTTCTTATTTTTATAGTTCAGATTATTTAAATATTTCTAATACATGAATATTGCTTTTATAATTTTTAATAGTTTTGTTTCCAACCTACGAAGTAAGGCAGGGGGTGGAAATGGGTGGTGGGAAGGAGGGTTCGTGTTTGTGTTTCTATCTAAGTCTCTCTGGTTTTTCTGCATTCTCAGGTGACCCAGTTCGGATAGCACTGACTCTGGACATCGCAAGCATCTCTAGCATTTCAGAGAGCAACATGGTAATTGTTGCCCAGTGGCATCCCACCGTGGGCCCTCTCCTTGCTTTCAATGGTGATGTTAGCAGATTACTCAGAAACAGAATGGCAGATGCCAGAGTTCTGTCTCCTAAGTGGAGACAGCAGAAGATGTTTCTACAATGGGTTTTCTGGGTATCAGGAAGGAAACAGACTCAAAGGCTAGGAAGAGAGAAAATAGAAAAAGAAGTGAGTGCATTTACTGAGAAATAAAAATTGAGGAAAAGAAGAGAAAACATGGTTCAGAGACCTGGCTTTCACATGGTCTTTCAGAGAAAGGACCACTGATGAAAACTAACAATCTAATGACCAACTTAAGAGGACACCAGAAAGATGAAGCCAGGAGGAAGGCAGTTTTCCAAGAGGGCCCTTGAGGCTTGATGGGTAAATTCAATGGCAACTGTGTTCTTAGGCAGTGTGAGCTTTTATGTCAAGTAGGCCAAAGCCCTGAAAGTGGGCTTTGACAGTAGGAGTTATTATCTAAAATACATAATGCACTTGGTTCTTTCATTGCTGAGGATAAGCACCACACCAATAATTTAAATACACACACACACACACACACACACACACACACACACACACATAATATATAAGGGAGAGAAGAGGTAAAACTTAACGCACTTTCTTCTGTTTTTTTTTGGGGGGGGGTCTTCATTCCTGCTTCTCTCCTGCCTATCATTTCTGTTTCTGACTTTCCTCTTAGGACTACACAGCCACCATATACCTCCGGCAGCGCTGGACAGACCCACGGCTGGTGTTCGAAGGCAACAAGAGTTTCACTCTAGATGCCCGTCTTGTGGAGTTCCTCTGGGTACCGGACACTTATATTGTGGAGTCCAAGAAGTCCTTCCTCCATGAAGTCACGGTGGGAAACAGGCTCATTCGCCTCTTCTCTAATGGCACTGTCCTGTATGCACTCAGGTGAGCAGGCATCGGGGACTCTGGGGTTGGAGGAAAAGACACATATATCCTGCGTACTTTGGACCAGTACCAAAGGGCCAGTCTGAACCCCCATTCATCACAAATTCCTCTGTGTTATACTCCCACACAACCATTCAGAAAGGATTCTCTCAGTATAGCTGCTGGCACTAGTCGTATCTGAGCAACTGCTGTGTGCCAGGTCTCATGTAGTATGCTAAGGAAAATAGAGTAAGATAGACCCACTTGGGTACCAGGACCCCAGTTGGGGAGTAGGTTAATGGTTAGGGGCAGTGATAGAATATGTTTTCATAGAGTTATGAACTGGGCCTTTGAGAGTGAGGAAAGTTAGCAGACAAAGAAGAAAAGGGACTAGAGAGACAGCATGGGGACCGAGATCTGAATCCCAGTGCTGGTGTAAAAGCTGAGCCTAGTGGCATTCACCTAAAACCCCAGTGCTGACGGATACAGACAGGCAGATCTTGGGACTTACTAACCACCCAGTCTGGCCCTAAGCTGCAAGCTCCCAGGTTCAATGAGAGACCAATGGCTCAGAGGTTAATAGCATTGCCTGCTCTTCCAAAGGTCGTGAGTTCAGTTCCCAGCAACCACATGGTGGCTCATAACCATCTGTAATGGGGTCTGGTGCCCTCTTCTGGCCTGCAGGCATATACACAGACAAAATATTGTATACATAATAAATAAATAAATATAAAAAAAAAAGAGACCAAGTCTCAAAAGAAAAGACTAATAGGGTGAGGTCCCGTGGCTTCCTGAATAAAATGCTTGCTGCCCAGGTGTAAAGATTAGAGTTTGCTTAATGCAGGGAGGGCATGGCAGGCCACCTGTGCATTTGGCCTTTGAGAGATGGAGATCTCCAGGGAAAGATGTCTGGCTACACTACCCAAATCCGTGAAGTCCAGGTTCACTAAGAAACCCCGCCTCAATGTTTAAGGTGGCGAGTGATTGAGGCAGTCACTCAGCCTCTGGCCTTCACGTGTACACAGCACATACAGGTGCCTGCACACCCTTACGCATGTCTACCCACGCATGTGAATATAAACATAAACAAATATACAGGTACATATATACAAATAAACAAGATAAAAAAGTCACCGAGGAAGGTATCCCAACACGAGCCCCAACATGCACACAAACACACATACCACACACAGAGAGAGAAGGAGAGAGAATGAGGGAGAAGAGGGGGAGGGAAGGAGGGCAAGTAAGAGTAAAGACATGAACAAACAAAGAGATCTATGTAAGGAATTTGTCTTCCACGGGGTTCAGAGAGCAGGGTATCTCTATATCTGTTTGTCTGAGACATGTTTATACAAACAGGCAAGGCGTGGATCCCAAAGACTACCTGCTGCTACAGGCCACCACCCCAAATTGCCAGGGCCTAAAGTTCCTTCAGTCTCACGCAGCCCTCTCTGTAATTGGAAAGGAAGAAAGATCCCTGAGTACTGCGTGAGGTACCCTACCTGGAGGTTTACCCTGTGCAAGGGCTGTGCACACCTGGGCTAGTGAGTGCTGCGTGAGGCAGCCTACACAGAGGTTTTTTCCTGTGTAAGAGCTGTGCACACTCGGGCTCCCTGAGTTCCTGGGGAGCCGATCAACTAGTAAATATGAATAGACTAACCTTTAATCACAAGAAAGACCTGAAGTTATAAGGCAAGGCCTGGACTAACCAATAAATAGCATTTCTGGGCATGCCTCAGCAACACTGAGTTTTACTGAGACCAGTACAAATCCTAACTCCTCTTTTAAGAAATCTAACTCTCCGTTGATTCCCATTCTACATATTTCCAAGCTTTTATGGGAACCTGTTCACACAGGTGTGTTCATATACACTTGTGTACCTGGGGGTGTGCATCTATTCCATGTTACAGCATGCAGTGCGATCAGCCTGGGTAAGAATGTAAGAATTACCAATGAATCATACTCGATGAACAATTTGCACTAGGCTCCTTTTTTTATTGTTGTTGTTTTGTTTTGCTTTTCAAGACAGGGCTTCTCTGTGTTCATTCTAATTCTTTTTTTTTTCATACACTCTATTGTATGACAGCCATGGCTGTCCTGGAACTCTCTCTGTAGGCCAGGCTGGCCTCAAACTCACAGAGATCCACCTGTCTCTGCCTCCCAGGTGCTGGAATTAAAGGCGTGCACCACCACTGCCATCTGCTACTAGACTCTTGTCCTAAACAGCTCTGTGAACTTGAGCAAGTTACTGGCCCTCTGAGCCTCGGTTTCCTCAAAAACAAAATAAAAATAATAGCAGTTTTTATATCATAGAGCTATTCATAAGGTTAATGTATGTGACATTAGTGCAGAAACTGCCTTGCACTAAGCAACCAGTAACCAGTGGTTGTTTTTCTCTGTCTCCCTTAAGGAGATGTAAAGCTCCATTAAGTTGGATACTATGCCATGAGCAAACACATCTGCCTCCTAGGTGTACCCAGCACTGTATTTCATAAATGAGGGACCTAGTAAAAATGTGTGAATGTAAGAAAGGAAGATAAAGAGAGAGAGAACATGAAGTTGAGTGGGTAGGAAGTGAGGATTATCTGGGAACAGTTGGGGTAAAGGAAAGAATATGATCAAAATAATTTGCATGAAAAAATAAATTCGAATTTTTAAAAAGCATCTCCAGAGGCTGGAGAGATGCCTCGGCCCTTACTTAAGAGCACTGGCTGGGGGGCTGGAGAGATGGCTCAGTGGTTAAGAGCATTGCCTGCTCTTCCAAAGGTCCTGAGTTCAATTCCCAGCAACCACATGGTGGCTCATAGCCATCTGGAATGAGGTCTGGTGCCCTCTTCTGGCCTTCAGACATACACGCAGAAAGAATATTGTATACATAATAAATAAATAAATATTTAAAAAAAAAAGAGCACTGGCTGCTCTTGCAGAGGACCTGGGTTTGGTTCCCAGCACCCACACAGTGACTCACAACCATTCCTGACTCCAGTTCCAAAGGACCCAATGCCCTTAAACACTTAAAAGAAGTTGAATGAAGTTTAAAATATGTTTATAAGACATCTTCAACACACTGGAGAATGAGTCTGTTCTGTAATAGTGTGGGTGTTTGCCTCTGAGTTGCCAGCATTCCAGCTTCTTCCACTCTGGATCCAGCTTTAACTGGGTTGGATGAGTGTCACTGAGCCCAGAAAACCTCAGGAATGCTTGGGTGTAGGCTACCAGCCACACACCCCCATAAGAGTCTGAGAAAAAGTCCTCTCGAAGCAGCCCTTGGGAAGAAATGCCATCTCTTCCTCATAGCACCCTTTCTGAGTCCATTTCTTTTCTTTTTCCCGTTAGGATCACAACAACCGTGACATGCAACATGGACCTGTCTAAATACCCCATGGACACACAGACCTGCAAGCTTCAACTAGAGAGCTGTGAGTACACACCCTCAGGGCCCCGGGGGACTTTCCTGGAAGACCTCCATCTCTGCTTTGCAGAGCACCCCATGTCCTCGCACCCTTTTTCCTTTATGCTGATCCACAATAGATCCACAACCGATTGAGCTATTCACCCTAACTTCCAGATAAATCCAGCTGCTTCTCAAGGGCAAACTGTGTAACATTGTATCTTTGGGGGAAAACCATTCTACGTTAATATCAAATACCTTCACCCATGCACAGAGAGATGGCTGAAGAAAATACTGATGTGTAGACCATGGCCAGCAAACCGGATTTATCTGCCAAGTCTGGCCCCATCACCTGTTTCTGGAAGTAGTGATGTTATAGCAGAGTGATGGCCCACTCACTTGCAGATTGTCTATGGTCATACTGTAATAACAGGATAGAGTATTTGTGATAGAGACTGTATTGTCCACAAAGCCTAAAATAATAACATTCTCCATTGCTACGGAACTTTTAGGAGCCTCCAAGAGCTAATTCCATGAACTCCAAGGAGTGTATCCTTTCCCAGACTTATATAACCATGGAATCGTGTTTCATGAGTATTTCTGGTTTAAAGAAAACATCTTGACAAATGTAGACCTCAGCTAGCTTCTGATACTTAGAACTTAACGTATTTTTTTTTTATGCCGGCACTCGGGGTACTCATCCTCAGGGGTCTGTGATTCCAGGTGAGCTCTTGGTAACCATTCCATGGCTATGATTTTTATCCACACATCCATTCTTGCTCTACCAAAACCAAATCAACCCCAGATGCAGACAGCCTGGGCTTCATCAACCCCATTTGCATTTGTTACTAAACATGCCGCAGGGTACCCTTTGAAGCCCAGAAGTCCTCAAAAGGTTTCTTTTCCTTTTCCTAATAGGAAATGCACTGGCTTCTAGCCAGACCTCTCTATGCAGCTACAGAGGGAGGAGGCAGCTAGTTGGAAAATGACTATAGAGGGCAGCTAACAATATGATCTCAGTCTGCCTTCGCCGTGGTCACCTTGCCCAAACCATTTTTCCATCGGCAACCATGAAAATAATAACTAATACTGGAGCTCTTTTCCTAATAAATAGTGTTGCTTCCACTGCCACACACTCTCAGATACCTTCCAAGCAACCCGTAAGTGTTGCTTCCCCCACCTTATGATGATAGAAATTGAGGTTCATCACAACTTAGCATTTTTCTAAAGGGATCTGAAAAATAGGAACAGTGGGACTGGAGCCCAGGAAGAGGGGTCGACAGTTCCTAGAGCTTTTTCACTGGCCAGAAGGCCCATGAAGATTCCCTCCCAGTGGCTTGCTTGTATGTGGTCCGGGGGCTATCCACTTCTCCCTGGTATACTCTAATAAGGTTTTAAGCAAGTGTATGGGATTTCTAGGTTCTCTAGCACCAACTGATATTCACCAGTTTTCCCCAAACCGAGAGACCACATCGTGCTTGTGGGATTCCCAAATCCTGCCAAATGTTACGCCAAAATCCAGCATGACTATCAGGCAGCAGTCTGAAGCTTCTTTCACACCAGCTCTTTTCGGTTACTTAGGAGCAAGGCCAGTGTTTTTCCTTTCCCCTGCGTCTTAAGGAAAATATTTTGACTCGGTCTAATACTTCAGTTCTACATATTTTCCCACCAAAGCCTCCAGCTAGTCTGGCTGGCTGGTTGGGTTCCATCTGCCTACCCCTCAGTCAGTTCACCCATTCAACAACCACATACCTGTTCTGTGTTAGACACTGTGGCAAATGTTTGCGCTGCAAAAATAAAACGATTTGCCAGTCTTCGAGAGGTGTACCACCTGACAGAAAGCACAGGACTTAAAACAATTATGAAAGAATAAAAGACAAGCAATAAAAAGTTATGGCACCATGGAAGCCTGTTAAAGGGTCAGAGGTGTCCAGAGGATATTGCCACCTGAAATCAGAGGATGGACAGGTTCCAGTTGGCTAAGAGGACAAAAAAAGCAGGCAGGGCACAGTACCACAGAAACAAGAAGGAACAGAGCAAAGGTTAAAGGTTAGTAAGGAGCAAGGAGGAGTGGGGGCGTGTGGTGGGTGGGGGGCACACAATGCTTGCCCAGCATGGGAAAGGCCCTGG
The DNA here is from genome assembly GCF_018167655.1 of Microtus oregoni. Lineage (NCBI taxonomy): Eukaryota > Metazoa > Chordata > Mammalia > Rodentia > Cricetidae > Microtus > Microtus oregoni. The sequence goes on from NW_024543086.1 coordinate 14,687,050, forward strand.
AGGAGAAAACGCAAATAATCAAATCGCTCACTGCTGTTTATGATGCAGCTGCCTCCAACACGTAAGGGATCTTCTTTGGTATATGGAAAAGTGTCGTACAGTGCTGTGGGTAACCGAGCATCTAAATTATAACCTGGGAATTTCCTAGGATGGAAAATGAGGGTTCGCTCTAAATGGATGTGGGTCAAATCAGTTCCTTGGGATGGTTAAACAATCTCTGTTGTTCCTTTGTATGCATCTCCGAACATCTCCAAATTTGGGCACCTGTGATAGGGAAATAACACCACAGATATGAGTCATTAGGGCATCAAAGTGGAAAATAACTGTAGACAAGCCTTGGGGACCACTGGGTACTCTGTGCTTAAGGGAACAAGTAGGCAAAGCCAGGAGAGAAGAACCATTATGAGGAGAAGCCATTTTTAGAAGTACACATTTAGTTACAGACCTAAGCAGATTAATTATCCTATTGATTCGGCGAGTGCAAACCCTTCTTGAAGCAATGCAGCTGTTTGGTAGCAGAATGCAACTTGGGGTTATCAAACAGAGAAGCAATTCTAATGTAGCACAAAAGAAATAATTGCCCTCCATGTGTCATGGCTGGGCTCATCTCAAATCCCAGAAGCAAGATTCGCCAAGAAACTTCAGCACTCTGTGTACACAGACACCATCCCCAAGGGGCAGAGGAAGCTTCCACAGAATGCTTATTAGCAGGCATTCAGGTAATAAAACCTCCCTCAGGTTTGGGTTTTCTCCAAATATACTATCATTAAAAAAGGAACTGATATTATCTTAATCACCCACATTCACCTAGGGACAGGGGACGGTAGCAAATAAAAACTGTGAGCCAGCCTCTACTAGGGCTGAAACCAAGTACCCAGGTAGAAATCTGCTCTACTCATTTTCAGAGAGATGTCTTCTTCACTAGTTCCGATGGCCGCTTCCACTCACTTTTGGAGGATTCCAAGGGAACACCAACATTGTTATCTTGAGCTCAAGGAGCTCAGGAATTATAAAATAAAGCCTACTAGATATTGACTTCCATACTTATGCTTCATAGCACAATATCGGTCCTAACATCAGCACCACAGTCTCGGCAACCTCTGAAGCAATGACAAGATTGCGACCACAGGGGCTGGAATTATGGGGCAACCTCACTATCTGTATGACTTTGGCTAACACGCCTCTCTGAGTCTCAGTTTCCTACCCCTTGAAATGGAAAAAGTAAGCACACCAGGCTCAATGAGTTGCCTTCTATATAAGTTGGTTTTATTGAGCTATAATGTATGAATCAGAAAATTCATCCATTTTTAAGTATGTGTTTCAAGGTGTTTGTAGCCATTGGCAGGTTGCATTGTTGGAATATTCCCATCACCTCCCCTCCTCAAAGAGATCCCCTGTGCTTATTGTCATCACCCCAATTTCCTGCCACCAACTCCCAGGTGCCCCTAACTTACTTTCTGCAACTGCAAATTTGTCTCTCCTGAACATTTTATATAAGTAAGAACAATATGATCTGTTCCCTTCTGCATCTGGCTTTTTCCACAGAAGAATGCTGTGGCATGTTATCAGGACTTCATTCCTTTTGATTGTTCAGGACTATTCTTTCCAGCTTTTCCAAAAGGTTAACACGCTTTTGGTTTAGCTTCACATCTGGTCACTGTACATAAAGTTGCCGCGGATATTTCTATACAAGTCTTTCTGTGACTAGTGCTTCATTCCTCTTAAGTAAATACCTCGGAATAGAATTCTGATTCAAATGATACACTTACTACTTAGGTTTTTAGTTAGTCATTTCGTTCCCAAAAGTGGTTGTATATTTGCATTCCCACCAGTGAAGTTCTAGCTTGTCAATATCTTTATTGTTTTTCTCATCTCGTCCTTATTATTACTATCTTAACAAGTATGAAGTAGTGTGTGGTTTTGCTTTGTATTTTCCCAGTGACTGAAGAAATTGTGTCTATTGTCTGTGCTTATTAACTATGAACACATCTTATCTGCAAGGATTGGAGGAGGTGATAATGTTGCAAGGCACTTAGAAATTGCCTCCTAAGTAATAGATGCTCCATTATTATCAACACCATCCACAGACTTTGAGATTAAGCTTTCCAGAGAGAGGCACAGGGCTGGCTTTTGTCTCTTACTTACCTAAATCCTGAGACAGTTAAGAAACCCTTAGAATCTGAGAGTTTTCACATATAATGGGCAAATAATTTCTCAAGTCTAAGGTACAGTATCTAGTGAATAAGCACATTTTAGGAGAAAATGCTACTTCACCTATGAAATCAATGGTGAGATCCATCACAATTTCAGAAATGGAAAGACAAAAGTCCACCTTAAAATCGAAGAAGCACAGAAATGTCTACTTCCTAGGCCTGTGAGAGCGTTAGAGATATGTGTTGTGTAAAGGACAACAGAAAAGGCTCATAAAAGGTAATTGTTATCACTACCATCAACTGATATTAGTAAAGCTAACATTTATTAAAAGCACATATTGACAGAAAGTCATAAAGTGGCTGGTTAAAGGACTTTTTTATTTTTGCATTGATACCAGTGAGAAATATGAGAATATAGAGTCCTTCCAAAATCTCAGACAACATCATCCAAGCTTAGACTGCTCGGAAAGAAAGAATCTGGCATGAGTCCCTTTGTGACAGCATACTTAATAAATGCCACTCAGTAGTGAAGAAAGCCATTTTTATCACCTACCAGGCTTGGACAGTGCTTAGCATAGAACTACTTCTCAACCAATCAAACATGGTCCTAGCAAAAGATTTCATTCTGCTGCACTTGAAAAACCTAGTCAACTTTTGTGTGGCGCACTCCTTTAGGCTTAATACCATCAGGCTAGAGCTCTCGCTCACTCTGTAGCATTTCCCAAACCAGCTACGTCTGCAGTATCCTTGCACTGACCAAGGCTCACTTTCGTTTGCCAGGGGGATACGACGGCAATGATGTGGAGTTCACCTGGCTGAGAGGAAACGATTCTGTGCGTGGGCTTGAAAGCCTGCGCCTTGCTCAGTACACCATCCAGCAGTATTTCACCTTGGTAACCGTATCCCAGCAGGAGACAGGTAACTCTTGTGACCCATCCCACAGAATAAAAATACTTAAGGGAAAGATCGCAACCTGAATCCTAAGCAGCATGGCCTCCACCTCTACTCCCGGGGAGTGCAAGCATTCTGTACTGGTGTGGGGTAGGGGAAGGGAGACAGGCACAGAACCTGGGCTTCTGTGCACTCTGCACTCAGGTGGACATGGTCAGCTGGAGAGCAACCCTCTGGGCCAACACTGAATTTTAGTTAGTCCCTTCCGGGGTTCTCTAATGACTGTTCAAATGCAGCACTCCCTTGTGCACGAAAAGTCACTCGTGTTTCTAGTGAGGGCACAGGTCAAAGAATGAAGTACAAAAAAACAAAAGCGCTCACAGGTAAAGAAGACAGTAGCAATACTACATGATCACCTCGTTAGTGAAATTATCGCATTGTCATGTACAGAACTAGATCTCTGGGAATTGGTGGTTTTAAACAGTTTTAGGGTTTTGTTGTTTTGGTTTGGTTTTGCTGTTTCAAGATAGGGTTTCTCTGTATAGCCTTGGCTGACCTGAAATTTGCTCTGTAGACAAACTGGCCTCAAACGCATGTAGATCTGCTGTCTCTGCCTTTTTAGTGTTGGGACTAAAGGTGTGTGCCACCATGCCTGGCTTAAATAGGCATTTTCTAAATGATTTTACATACAAACAATGATATTTTCTTCTCAGTTCATTAGGGTCAAGTTAGGAATGCTTTGTCTTATCAATATTTCTACTCTTTAAAACATTATCATGTACTCTAGTTGAGTCTAGATGACTTTAAAAATTAAATGTACACCTAGAAAAAAGACAGGGAGCAAATATGGCAGCTCTCTATTGTTTATATGCCCCATAGATAACATGTGTGCTTGGGTAATTCCCTAAGCATGATCCTGAAAATGATTGAGCCTGAATGGATAACCCAATATGCTTACCTTGCGAGCACGACGACTTGACTTCAATCCCCATAACTCATTGGGGAAAAAAAAATCAGGGCATGCCACTTGTAATTCCGGTGCCAGAGAGGCAAAGACAGTGGAACCCTGAGGCTCTCTGGCCAGCACCTAGCCTGCTTTGCAAGCTTCAGGCCAATAAGAAATCCTGTCTCAAGCAAAAAGGTAGATGATTCGTGAACAACAACTTCTAAGACTGCACTCGGGTCTCCACAAACATTTGCACACAAATACAGAAATACACACACACATGCATATACACAAAAATTAAATTACATTTAATAGGCCTAGTCTACAGTAATCTTGAAAACAATGGGCTCTCTTAGGTAATCTTCATTAGAGGGGTATTTATTAACAGCTTACCTTGAGTGCAAGGTTGAGAGATGCAGATTTTGCCCCCTTGTGGTTCACAGTCTGGTGAGCTAGAGTTTTAGAATACTGGCGGTCACAACACTAAAGCAATGCCTTGATAAAGGAAGGCATAAAAAGAAAAACACAAGTGTGGGGGTTAGTTAAGAGCACCTCTGTAAATCCCATGCCAGGCAACACTGAGGTCCTCTGTGGTAACCAGCATGCAGTTCGTAGCTGACTAAATTTTCGTAACAGAAGGCTTAACATGATTGTGGTTCATGGGGTAACTCCTCTCCTGTGTGAGCAGACCCAGTTTCTTACCTCGTGTTTGCACTCTCAGGAAACTATACTCGACTGGTTTTGCAATTTGAGCTTCGGAGGAACGTCCTGTATTTCATTCTGGAAACCTACGTTCCTTCCACCTTCCTGGTGGTGCTATCCTGGGTTTCGTTTTGGATCTCTCTCGATTCGGTTCCTGCGAGAACCTGCATTGGTAAGAAGTTCCACTGGACAAGTTCTAAGAACTAGGTGAATCAAGGGCTTTTTAAAATTCTATCTTTATGTTCACTGATGTTTGCTGGGTCATTGTAAGAGTTGGTATCTTGATAAATTCTTTTACACAGAGAGAAAAATGGGTGCAGAGATGGAGAGAAAGATAGCATCAGAAGAACTGTATTTTTTTTTATTTGTTTTATGGTGGCAGATGAGGTGAGCTTGTGTAAACAATCCACTGCCCATAACTTTATTACTGACTGTCCATCTCTAAAAGAAGAGAGAAGATGACCTATTTGGAAAACTATGTCACTTATATCTGTTGGAGATGAATAAAACAACTGTATTCCAGTAGGTCACAGACTCTGAAATAGATCTGTACTGTTGAGTCCTGTCCTCATCTTGTGGCCTCCTGGGTGGGGTCACCCAGCCAGATGATAGAGAGTGATAGGGGTGGGCGGGGACAGCCACATGGAACAGCTCCTACTTGTTTCCCCAGGAGTGACAACTGTGTTGTCCATGACCACACTGATGATCGGTTCCCGCACATCCCTACCCAACACCAACTGCTTCATCAAGGCCATCGATGTGTACCTGGGGATCTGCTTCAGCTTCGTGTTTGGGGCCTTGCTGGAGTACGCAGTTGCTCACTACAGCTCCTTACAGCAGATGGCAGTCAAAGATAGGGTAAGGATTTGGAGGGGGTTGTCTACCATCCATCACCCTGCCATGCACAGCTCTGAAGAGGGGATCAGGACTTGGTTCCCATCCCCAGAGTAATCCACCTTGTTCTAATGCATCATACCTCTACCAAGGTGGACACATTTGGAAGTCATGGTGCCCCTTAAGCGGTGCTGTTCTTTTCACCAGATAAAACAGGATATCAAAATTGAATTTTCTAGCAAAAAATTATTATTCATCTGCAACATGAAAGTGTAATCATAAGAACAAGCATCTAAGAAAAAGGCCAATATCAAACTAGACATGCTTAGCTGTTCACACATTTCATATTAATTTGTGGTTATTACTTAATTTTGATGCAATTTTATATTCTTAAATTATACAAGTAACAGTTTATCCAAAAATAACATATAGAAGAAATTAACTTGTAACAAAATCCTTGGGATTCTAACTTAAAACATCTTTTCTCCAGTGTGATACATTGTTTTCACCCAAGGTTATTTGAAAACCAAATTTGATGGGCATTAGCACACTGATGCTCAAACAAACAAATGATAAGGATCTGATTCAGGAAAGTACCACCCTAAGCAGTGTGCTGTCAGACCAGCTTATGGGCAACCAGAAGAGGCAGTGCCTTCGTCATTGTGTTTGGTTGTTGTGGTCAGTCCAAGCACTAAAGTCAAAAGAACATGTGTGCCAGTCAGAGGAGAATAGGGATTTCATGTGTTCTCTTCCATGAAGGCTTCCCTAATAGCACACACGAATTCAGATTTGTTAGAATGATAGACAAGGGTTGGAGAATTCCCAAGGTCTTCTACTGAAGACTCCAGTGCTCACCTCCACGCCATGGACGTAACAAGAGATGCACTGTGGAGTGTGTGCTGTATCCTCTACATGTCTGGGGTATCCCAAAACTCAACGATATCGAGCCATCATCCTCCTTATTTTATTACTGAGAAATTTGCCCTCCAGGTGGTGAAAAGCAACTCAGCCAAGACCCCACTTTCTGTGCCATCAGCACCTTGTTGGATAGTGGAAATTCCCTGTATTTGCAGGGGGCACAGTCCTGTTCCTATGTTTGTAGCAAAGACCACATGACGCAATGGGTTTATTTTCTCTCTTTCTGGAACAGACTAGAACTTTACCAAATACCTACTAGGTGCTTTACTCAATTTATGCCACTTAATCTTCCCCTTAGTCTCATGAAGAAACAATTCCTATCATTACCATGTTGCAGACGAGGCAATCACATCCTAAAGGGATTTAAATAACAAGTTTCCAGTAGTAAAAGAGCGGTCATTTGAGATTTAAGCCCAGGTCTGGTACCATCACAGCACCCTGTTCTTCACAGTATCACCCATGTACATTACTGTGCCCTGTCTTCCAAGCTAACTTATTTTCTATGAACCAGGGGACAGCAAAGGAACCAGAAGATGTCAATATCACCAACATCATCAACAGCTCCATCTCCAGCTTTAGACGGAAGATCAGCTTTGCCAGCATTGAAATTTCTGGTGACAACGTCAACTATAGTGACTTGACAATGAAAGCCAGTGACAAGTTCAAGTTTGTCTTCCGAGAAAAGATTGGCAGAATTATTGATTATTTCACAATTCAAAATCCCAGCAACGTGGACCGATATTCCAAACTACTATTTCCTTTGATTTTTATGCTAGCCAATGTATTTTACTGGGCATACTACATGTATTTTTGAGATGACATTGAGCTTTTGCATGCCATGTCTTTAACAGAATGACATAATGATGTTAAAGATATTCTAGGACCTATGTACACACTTCAGCCCAAAAAGCTACAAATGGGCTAAATAGTGATTATTCTAAGTTGTGTAGAGGTCCTAGAAGGACAGGTTCTGCTATGGAATCATTATAAAGCAAACTTTTTTTCTTCAGTTTTGGACAGACATCCCTGTGGAGCTCAAGATTACAGACCTACTCAGGGCTCTTTGCTCTCTGGGTCCCTGGTCTGCATTCACTGAATAAAAATATGTATTAAGGGATTTATTTTTTTAGAGAATTTATAGTGGCATTTACTAAATCTCTGCCACTGCTTATAAGATGAATGCCAATTTAGCGAACAACATTTTCTAATTTTTGTTTTTCCTTGAAGTGAAATGTGGGTTTATGTCAGTTCCCTGGTGGTCACCATACTGCACCAACTCAATACCGGTGTTACTTAATACCACAGAAGAATTCTCCCCAAATTTCAGTAAGTCCTACTATTGAGAAATCAAATGTTAAAGTATAAAATTACTGGATCAATAAACTAAAACATAAATCCTTTAGTATCGTTCCCAGGCTTGAGGGGCTCCTGGGATTTATGCCACTGTTACACATACTGTGTTATTTTATTGTTATACACCTTTAGTCCTAAACTGTGTAAAAGCTTTTTTCCCTGGCTCTTTTCCCACGCCAGGGAAACAGGAGGCAGTTTTGGAACTTATTTTAGGATTCTTAATACAGAATGCTGCCACAAAGACTTGCTGGGTCAAGTCTCTCTTCTGACCACCTTTGCTCACATACTGGCAAGGTGCCAAGTAGACCAAGGAGCGCTCTGTCGACCTGTCGTTTGTGTTGACCTCACACCGGGGAACATTTTGTCGGTGGCAGATCCCCTGTATCCTTCCTGGAGGAGCTTTCATCCCCGTGCACCAGTGACCAGGCAGGAGTGAGACCTATTAGATAAGGAGCCATATTACCCAGATACAAGAAGCTTCTTTGCCCCAATCCTTCTAGCTGGATGATTTTTTATTTGTTGTCCAGGTATCTTTACTTGCAAGTGTTCGTTGCAAAGAGTCGTTGATCTGGTTTGAGGCCTCTGGGCTCTGCTACACTGTGGATACTGAGCACTCACTGAGCCTCCTCTTGAATATCTTGTTGTTGCCCCGTTTCATGGAGATCCCATAGCTTTGGATCTGCAGAACCAGTTCCTTCATGTGCTCCAGCAGATCACAGACAGCGACAGATGGGGCAGATATCGGGGTGGGCCAAACCATACCCCTGGTTCTGAGCCTGGGTAGTTACAGGGTTGGCCATCCTGCCAGTTTCTTACCCCTCAGCCAACCCCACCACCATCACCACCAGGGTGAGCTCTCCAGTAGCTGGACTACTTAGTGGCTTATCTTGCATGCTCAGGAGACCACTGGCCGTGAGTCTTGAATACTCCAAGCGATGGTAAGACATGTTGCACGGTCCTCATGAGTTGTGTTTTCTGAGTTCAGCCAGTGTTATCCTGACCTAGGAACTCATGTGTGCCTCTCCCTCTGCTCCGGTGGACTCGGCTATACCTGGTTCTGGTTCAGCCTCAATTATTTCAAAGACTCTCGCCATCTTCAGCCCTTTAGCCCCCCCCCCCCCTTTCTAATGAATGTGGAGCTTTAACTGTCCTTTCTCACACCAGAACTCCAGTTGGTCTTTCTTTCCACTTCCTGTACCCATGGGCTCTCCTTTTTATCGTTATGGTATTTCTCATGATTCACTTCCTACAAGCTTGATTGCCTGGCAGTTAACCAATGTTTCTTCATTAGAACTCTCTTTGTTCACTGGAATACACTTTGAAACTGCTATATAGCTGCACTATTAGAGTTCTTAGTAAAATTTCTTCCTATTTTCTATCTGTTATACACATCTTTAAGGGGAGGGGTTAGGACACAGGAAATGTGGTTGAAGGACTCAATCAAATTGGTAATTTTTTTTTAATAAAAATGTTTGAAATACAAGTTCACTAAGGACTCATGTCAGCTGTTGAGTAATGACAATTGTAAATATATGAAACTATAAAATAAATGCATCATATGGACCACAGAGTGGTAATTGGAGAGCAATGTAAACGCGTCCTATGTACAAAAGATGTGTACTAGAGTGTTAACTCAGGAGCCTCACATTCCTCCATGCTCGTGGCCCCTCCCACCCCAGATAGCACATGTACACAGTCACATACGAGGAGAAGAATTTCTGTAGTGTGAGGGTTCACTTTGGAAGAGAAACAACCTTTAGATTTTAGAACCACAGTGCCCTTTGGGCAGTAGGTGACAATATTAAAATCCCTAATAAAAACTGCTAATTCCTTGCATCTATCCCAGATATTCTGCCTGTCCTGAGTATTACCCATACGGACTTTATTCAAAATACTTAGTTTTAGATGAAAATATTAAGAAGAATTTCATCAACTGTCCAGCTGAATGCTAACTAGATGGGATAAGAAATATTCTAAGTCATAGAAATCCTATCTTTTACTGTCTTGTTATTGAGAATGTCAAAAGTCTCCAAGAAGGCCGGGCGGTGGTGGTGCACGCCTTTAATCCCAGCACTCTGTGAGTTCAAGGCCAACCTGGTCTAGAAGAGCTAGTTCCAGGACAGGAACCAAAAAAGCTACGGAGAAACCCTGTCTTGAAAATAAAAAAAAAAAAATTTTAAAAAGTCTCCAAGAAGAGTGTTCTGTAAATATAGGAAGACATTCTATAGCAAGTAAATGCCATAAGGTTCATTTCAGATGGAGGCAGGGAGAAACGAAGACACGAAACGGCAGAACAGAGCTGGAAAATGCTGCGGACCACAAGCTGAAAAGGAGTAGCCTTGCAGGGGAGTCCTGGGGAGGAGAAGAGTGTGGTGTGGGCCTTCAGTACCAAGCAAGGACTGTGACCTAGTGTCAGGGACAGTTTGATGTCTAGGGTTGAGATGTAAACTTTTTTCAATGCTAGGCATTAGTCTTTCCAGGATTGTTCTCAGCTGCTGGTCCATAGTGAATTTTCATTAGTCCATGATACATTTTGTTGTAAAAGATCTTTAATTCTTAAAACATACTTGTTTTTGGAAGGGGAATTGTTTTTTTTGTTTTGTTTTGTTTTGTTTGTTTATTTGTTGAGACAGGGTTTCTCTGTGTAGCTATGGAGCCTGTCCTGGAACTCTCTCTGTAGACTAGACTAGCCTCAAACTCACCTGTTTCTGCCTCCCAAGTGCTGGGATTAAAGGCATGTACCACCACCACACAGCTAAAGCATATTTTTTTAAATTGACTTTTAAGGTACAGGTAACATGATTGTGTTAGTTAGGGTTTCTATTGCTGTGACCTAACACTATGATCAAAAGCAAGTTGGGGAGGAAAGGATTTGCTTGACTTACTCTTCCATATTGCCATCCATCACTGAAGGAAGTCAGGGCAGGAACTCTAACAGGGCAGGGACCTGGAGGCAGGAACTGATGCAGAGGCCATGGAGGGGTGCTGTTTACTGGCTAACTTCCCATGGCTTTCTCAGCCCAGGGATGGCATCACCCACCATTGGCTGGGCCCTCCCTCACTGATCCCTTAATGAGAAAGTGCCTTACAGCTGGATCTCAAGGAGGAACTTCCTCGACTAAGGCTCCTTCCTTTGATGACTCTAGCTTGTGTCAAGTTGACACACAAAACCAGCCAGTACAATGATCCAACATATGGTTGATAGGAAAAACTTGAGGGGCTGGAGAGATGGCTCAGTGGTTAAGAGCATTGCCTGCTCTTCCAAAGGTCCTGAGTTCAATTCCTGGCAACCACATATTGGCTCACAACCATCTGTAATGAGGTCTGGTGCCCTCTTCTGGCCTGCAGGCATACACACAGGCAGAATATTGTATACATAATAAATAAATTATTATTTAAAAAAAAGAATACTTGAAATGAATAAGTTTCATCTATTATTAATTTAAAAATGTAAATAGTAAGTAGTTGGAAATGGCTTCTCGTTGTTCTTCTTGTTGTTCTTGCAGAGGATTCTGTTTCCACCGTCCACGTGGTGCCTCACAACTGGCTGTAAATCCCAGTCCCAGGGCATCTGATGCCTTTTCCTGGCCTCCACAAGCACTGTAAAAATGTGACGCACACTTAAACACTCATAAAACACCCATATACATCCAATAAAAATAATTTTAAAACCGGAAGAAGTGGCACATGCCTTTAATCCCAGCAATCAGGAGGCAGAGGTAGGCAGGTCTCTGAGTCTGAAGCCAGCCTGGTCTACAGAGTGAGTTTCAGGACAGCCAGGACTACACAGAGAAACACTGTCTCAATAATAATAATTTTTTTTTCTGAGACAGGTTTTTCTGTGTTGCCTTAGCTGCCCTGGAACTCTCTCTGTAGACCAGTCTGGCCTCAAACTCACAGAGAATCTGCCTGTGTCTGCCTCTGGAGTGCTGGGATTAACCGCCACTTGGCAATAATAATAATTTTTAACAATATTAGGGTCTGGAGAGATGGCTCAGCTCTTGCAGAGGACCTAGGATTGGGTCCCAGTACCAACATGGTGCCTTGTAACTCCAGTTTCAGGGGATCTGATGCTCACTTATGACCCCTGGAAGCCCCAGCACCACATAATACACATGGACACATGCAGGCAAAACTCTATTACATATAAAATAAAAATAAATCTTAATAAAAGCATATGAATATTAAGCCCAGTATAGTGGTGCATGCTTGATCTCAAGCTGGAGGTCAACCTGGTCTATATTGCAAGTTCCATTTTAACCAGGGCTACATAATAAGACCCTGTCTCAAAAAAATGGATATCAATTTTTTGTAAAGAATATATACATATTATGTATATGTAAAGATAATATATATCAGATATATTTGTGTGTGTATGTGTGTTTGTGTGTGTGTGTGTTTGGTTTAAAAACCTTTGAGTCCAATTCTGGCCCAGACTTTTAAAAACAATATATAGGGACTGGAGAGATGGCTCATTGGCTAAGAGCACTGACTGCTCTTCCAGAGGACCCGGGTTCAATTCCCAGCACTCACATGGCAGCTCACAACTGTTTGTGACTCCATTTCCAGGGGTTCCAACACCCTAACACATACATACATGCAGACAAAACACCAAAGCACATGAAATAAAAATAAACAATTTTTAAAAATGTATAGGACTAAGAAAAGTAAAAAAAAAATGTCAGAGGTGATTAAAATTGTGAAAAGCATGTCCGGGGGTTTTGCCCCTTGAAATGCAAGGAGAAGTGGTTGTGTCTGTCAGGCTTAGGTTTTCTAGAGTGGTTTTGTAAGGGACAGGCTGCTCTACTGCTCGCCTGAGTCAGTGAACTAGATACAAACAAATAGGCATAAATAAATGTATGAGAAAGTCTAATTGTTTAGAAGCAAGAAAACTTGCTAGTTAGATAACAAAATACTCAGACTCGCCATCTGGAAACTTCCTTGGGAATAAACAATAAATAATAATAAACAATCGTCTCTTCCCTTTGATTTTGCCATCAGCCCGCCATAAGCAGATGGCTTACTCTACCAGGTAATCTTGGGAGGTTTGTAGATGCAGAAAGATACTTCTCGGTGATGAAGATTAAAGTCTCAAAGCATGACTAACACAGGAGCAAATACTTATGAATATTCATGGAAGCCCAAGAGGTTGAGCATCACGACTCTAGTTTATTTGGGCAGACATAAGTGTGGTGGCGTGGCTCACGGCTTTCAGTGACCATCCATCCAGTCTGTTTATAATGGTGACTTTCCAGAAACTAGAGAAAGGGCTATTCTATTTGAAAAATTAAAAAGAAATTTAAAAAACAATGTCTGTAGAGCTGAATGTTTGTCTACATCATTCAGACTGATGTAGCATATAACGATTGAGAGCATATGAATTTGTAAGCATGCTGAAGAACATATAGAAGAACAGATTCTTTGGCCAAGATCAAAAAACACTGATGACAACTTGGAGAGGTTGTAGGGAAAAGGGAACACTCCTGCATTGCTGGTGGAAATGCAAGCTGGTATAACCCCTTTAGATGTCAGTGTGACAATTTCTCAGAAAATTAGGAAACAACCTTCCTCAAGACCCAGTAATACCACTTTTGGGTATATAACCAAAGGATGCTCAATCGTGCCACAAGGACATGTGCTCAACTATGTTCATACCAGCATTGTTTTTCATAGCCAGAACCTGGAAACAACCTAAATGCCCTTTGACTGAATAATGGATAAGAAAAATGTGGTACATTTACCTAATGGAGTACTACACAGCAGAAAAAATAACAACATCTTGAATTCTGTAGTCAAATGGATGGAGCTAGAAAATATCATTTTGAGTGAGGTAACCCAGACCCAGAAAGAAAATTATCACATGTACTCATTCATGGTGGTTTTTAAACATAAAGCAAAGAAAACCAGCCCACAAACACAATCTCAGAGAACCTAGACAACAATGAGGACCCTAAGAGAGACATACATAGAACTAATCTACATAGGTAGTAGAAAAAGACAAGATCTCCTGAGTAAATTGAGACTATGGGGACCTTGGGAGAGGGTTGAAGGGGAAGGGGGAGGCAGAGATGGGAGCAGAGAAAAATGTAGAGCTCAATAAAAATCAATAAAAAAGAACAGATTCTTCTATAAGTGAAGATAAGCCAATAGCCAAGAGGTCTTGGAGGTTGGGTGGTTCCCATCTTTTTTTTTCGTGGCCTGCTTCCTTTTCAAATGCAGGCGAGTGGATGTTGTTATTAAGATCCTCAAGAAGGTCTGGAGAGATGTTACCATACAGACATAAGGATGCATATTCAATCCCTAGAACCCTCACAAAAGGCCTGGCATGGCCACATGCTCTTATAAACCCACTTCCGTAAAGCATAGTGTAGAAATAAGAAGATTTCTGGAACTTCCTGGCTACCAGCCAGCTCCTAGTTAAGGGAAAGACCGTGTTGCAAAATGACAGTAAGACACTACCCATGCACACATGTGCACACACACACACACACACACACACACACATGCATACACACTATACACCATACACACATACACTACAACTACACATAGACACTCACCTACATGTACACACACACACATGCCAAGAGGGATGGTTGCAATCCTAGTACTGGGCAAGGGAAGACAGAAGCCAGTCTAGCTGAATCAGCAAACTCTGGGTTTTCAGTGAGAGACCCTGTCTCAAAAAAGTAAGGTCTTGGAGAACAATTGAGGGAGACTCCCAACATTGAATCTCTGGCCCGCATGTGTTCACATGCAAACATATTTACACTCCCACACAAATGCATGCACATATACACATAAACATATGCACGTATACACACATACAAACCAAAAAAAATCCCAAAGAAATAAGATTTCATACTTCATTGCTAGAATCTCCTTCATCTAGTCTCTCTTTCTACTTTTTAAGGTTTGAATCTGAAATATAACCCCCCCCCCAAAAAAGGCTCATGTTTTGAACATTTTTTCCTACTTTGAGAGGCTGGGAAACCTTTAGGAAGTGGGACTTAACTGGAAGAAGTGGGTCCCTGGGGGTGGCCTTTTAAAGGTTATAATTGCCCCTAGTTGCAACCTGCTATCTACTTTTTGTTTTGGAGGTTGTTTTTTTTAAATGTGTTTGGATGTTTTGCATGTGTGTGTGTGTGTGTGTGTGTGTGTGTGTGAGAGAGAGAGAGAGAGAGAGAGAGAGAGAGAGAGAGAGAGAGAGAGAGAGAAACCATGGAGTTCAGAAGAGGTCATCATATCCCCCAGAGCTGGAGTTACAGACAGTTGTGAGCTACCACAAGGATGCTGAGAATTGCGCCTAGCTCCTCCTGAAGAGCAGCCAATGTTCTCTACTGCTAAGCCATCCTCCAGCCCCTGCTCTCTACTTCTTGGTGCGCGGTCGCACTTGGAGCTCTGGCACATGCACTGACCACCATCACCTTTGCCTTGCCTTCTCCACCATGAACCCTCTAACACCACAAACAAAATTATATCCTTTCCCTCTTAAAAGGTTTCCATTAGTTATTATAGACTCAGCCACACAAAAGTAACTAATACACTACCATTAGTTAACATACTTGGAAACTTTCTTTTATCTTGTTTCTATACAATTGTGTAGAAAAAAGTGTAGTAAGTTGGCCCTGCTATCCTGAGAATGCTGTTTGTAGGGCGAGCCCTTGGCTGACATTGGAGAATCTGGGTTTGGAGAAGTTTCCATCATCCTCTAGGTGATGGAGCAGTTTAAAGTACCTAAGTCATCTGCCAAAGCCATGAGTTGCTCTCAGGAGACCAGAATGTTAGTGCGTGGTAGTCAGAAGCGCTATGTTCCTAACATCTGGCACAAGTCAGGGACCCTAAGTCTAATGAGCATCATAGGAGACACCATCTCCTAGTTGCCAGAATTCTTCACCAGAGAAATTAAGCAGGTACTGGCTGATTCTACTGGTGCTCTATGGTCCTGTTCCCTTTGCTGGCTTTCCTCTGAATCCTCTTGCTATAAAAAAAATTTATACCCATGCATGCAACCATATACTGAGTCTTATGGGTCCTCCCTGAAAATCCTTCACCCTGGAGGTGGTGTTGAAGACTTGGGCACACATGCTTTGATGCTATGCTTCCCAACTGTAAAAGCCCACCAGTGCAGCTTTATATGCAACAGATCCCAGATTCTTAACGTAGACATGTTGGTTCAAGACCTATATAGTGTGTGTGTGCGTGTGCGTGTGCGTGTGTGTGTGTGTGTGTGTGTGTGTGTGTGTAAACCTCTGTATGAAAGGAAAACAGCTGGAAGAGAAATATTTCCAGAGAACTTTTCAGGGAAGGATCATGCAGTCTGCCTGTCACATAGAAGTGTCTAGCTGAATATATGAATAATGTATAGAGCAGGTGGGAAGCAGGGTTTTTGCTTTCCTTTGTCTCACCGAATCTTCTATGTCAGTGTCAAGAAGGAGCAGGTAAATGTCTGTTTCTGAAAAGGCAACAATCCGACAAAATGGCATCCGATGACAAAACTGTGTGAAGAGTGAGGCAGGTAGGTATACAAGGGTGCAGCTGCTGTTCATTGTGAACCCCAGTGTTTGAAAGTCAAGCAAAGGAATAGGCAAACATCCCGGGTGAGCAGAAGTTAGACTCCATGCAGCCAGTTTGGCTCTTACAGTGGGTGGGAATGGCAGTTAGCTAGGATACCTTGTAGATTCCTCTTGAGGAGGTCAAGTGTACAATTCCAAAGCCGCCTTTAGTGTGGCTGAGAAACATGCATCCTTCAGATCTGCGACAGAAGAGGGAATCTTCGAACACTGATTCTATTCTCATTCTTATGGAGTCTGGCAGTCTGACCTCACCAAAGGGAAAGGGCTCGCAATCTGAATTATATTGTGTAGGTCATCTTGTGAATTTAGATATTTGTTTAATTTCTCAGATATTACAGGATGCTTTCAAGCTGGTCTTTGGGGTTGAACACTTTCACAGACAACTTTAACAAACAAAAAGTATGGATCTGTCCTCATAAAATCTAGGGCTGAGGTACTGGTGATGAATAAACAGATTCTAAGAGAGAGTTCTTCGAGAAGTAGGCAGATATGCCCCTGATGGATTTTGCTTTTCAATAACAAGTTATTGAACCAATTCGCCAAAAATGTATCTTGAAGAATCAAAAAACGCTCTCATTCATAAATCAAATCGCATCTATGGAGCAGAACAAAGGAAGCAGAGAGGATGGCAGTGGAAACTGATAACCACAGGTGTCACCAATAACAGTTAGACTCAGATGCCGTGGCATTTAAAGCCACAATCTTTAGAATGCAATAATAAAGTGAATTTTCCGAACGTAAAGAAGTCCCGGGAGAAATTATCCATTTAGAAGGATATGAGATGTGTACCTTTTCTGGATTTGTACATTGCTTACATCCTAACAAAATGTTCTAATCCATTTCACAGTGGGATTCAAAGGCAAATTCTCCACAAGGGAAATAGAAGTTTGTTTTTTATCTACTGTAGTAATTTAATATAATTTATCAAGTTATTTTTTTCCACAAAGAATTCAGCTGCATACCCTTTCACACTTATCCCAAAAGACTAATCCAAGCTTAATTTAGTACAGAAGCCCAGAAATGAGAGTCAGGAGACCTGGACTCTGCCATTAACTTAATCTCTATTTGCCTACGTTTCCTAATACGTCAAATGAGACGAAAGCATTCCCCCGTCCTATTTCACAGGTTTGTGGTAGGGTGAAAAACGAGATTAAAAATATGGAGGTGGTTTGGAAACGTGGCATAAATCATATAAATTGGTCCTAATTAATTGGACACGTGATCACACACATTGTACATCTCTAGAACATTAGACTTCAGAGATAGCTTGGACATCATGAAGTGCAGCGTATTGGCCGTATGAATAAACGAGGGTCTGAGGTCACGAGATACATCCCGGATCAAATGCCGTACAATCAGGTCAAGAAACAGTGTCATCTAAACCCAGTGTTCTTTCTATTAATTCCCATCACCAAACGATTCCCTGCATGCAACTCATGCTTTGCCTACAAAGAACCAGGGTGGTAAGACTGGCTGCGGTATATCAGTGTGAGGAGGAGCTACAACCCCATGGAGGCTGCAATTATCCATTACCTGTGGCTCCACAGTTCCTCTAAATCTGCCAGAGCCATCCTACCCCAGAAGCCAGAGGTATCTCTGGGCTCTTTGCCATCAAACACATCATTCTTCTTCCCAAAGGAATTTTAAAAAGACATTTTTTTTTTAGCATAGAGGAGCCAGCTTTTCACCCTTTGCCTCTAAAAGAACGTGCACAGAGATCACAAAGATATCTTAGACCTGGCTCCAAAACTACAGTTTGCAAGAACATCCTATTTCATTACCGCAGAGGGAAAAGCCTAGGAATGCTCAGCACCGTGCAGGTGATTGTTTCAAAGATGTGTTTGTTGTCTGTGCAACACCAGCAATGAATCGTTTGCATTCTTAAAGGTAAGTTGCGTGTTCTGACACTGCAAATGGTGGAAAAGGCATTTCAAATTATCTCCCATTTGCTTACTGTATTAAGCAAGAGAGTACATAAAAGGCAATAAAGTTATATCTCTATCAGAAAAAGCATATGGTGCTTTGGCAAGCACTGTACTAACGTGCCATTGTCTGCTCAAAGTTTTATAATGTTTTCCAGATAGAACACAGGCATAAAACAACCCGGATGCAGTTTGCTGAGGGAAAATATTAAGAATGATCACCATAATGCAGTCCATCAGCGCTTTCTCATTTTGCTTCTTCTCCAATATTTTAGATAGACCTGATGTTATGAGTTACATAAAACAACAGTCCAGCGTGCAAAGGCACTAGTCAACAATTTATTAAAAGTCAACCACATACCAGATGCCTCCTCTGCCCTATCTCTTGTTCTGACTCTAACCCTCTAAGATAGACACCATTAACACATTTGGCAAACAGGGAAGCAGGAGGAGAAGGTTATATACATGGGAAGTGACCGTGCTGGGATTAGAACCTCGTCTGTTAGGACTAGGATTCTATCCAGAACATTTATGTACCTAATTCTTGCAAGTTGTTAGAAGTCTCCCAAATATGCATCTGAGTTAGACAATAAGAATGAAAGGGAGGCAAACAATAGGAGCTCATCTCCTCCTCCCTCTCTTTCCTTAGACATGCTCGCTGAACTTAAAGGACCCAAGCAGTAGTTCATCAGGTTGACATGGAAAAACAAAGAGACTGAGGAATTCAAGCCATGGACTGGAGCCATTGATCTGAGTCCACTTGGGTTTAAGTCTGGGTCCTGCCCTTCATCACAAAGTTTAACCTCTTTTAGCTTTATTTCCTTCTCTGTAAAGAAGGGGACACACCCTCACGGGCTTCAGTGCTACAACGCGTCTGATGTGAAATGTTTGGGACACTGCCAGCTTGCCGCTCTGAGGCTCTGAGCAGGCTGCTCCATGGCTCCGAGCATACTGCTGGGTGCACGGTAAATGATGGCTCTTTTATTGGGACTTTTGCTGTATAAAAATAAAAGACACATTATGGATAAAACAAAACAAAGCTCACAGGTTCTGGTTTAACTGGTTTTTGTTGGCATCTAAGGGCTCCACTCCTCTTGATTTAAGAGCATCTTAATAACAAAAAGTGGGTATCAAGCACCAGGTTCCTATTTTCAAAACCAGATGCTCCCTGTTTTTGAGGCTCAGCAAACACTAAAGTCGGTCTGACGGCTTAAAATAAAACCCATTTGCTTTCTCTTGACAGCTGAAGTAGAAAATTAGTGCCACTCGCAGTGAGAAGAGTTCCCAGAATTTCTAATTAGTATGTCAGTCTCAAAACTGCACATCCCACGCTTTTGTATTTTTACATAATAATCTTTTAACCCTCATCACAGCATTCCCAAACTCTTCTAAAACAAACAGATGACATCAAAGGCAACAACAAAAGTACTTACTAGCTCTACTGAAAATAATACAGCAGCCTGGCTACATGCAAACTTGAAATGGGGTCCAATTGGCAAGAATATTTTTGCCCAAGGAACTCTATGAGACTTGTAATCTTTTTGTTTGATTTTTTGTTTTTTGAGATAGTGTCTCTTTATAAAGTCCTGACTGTCCTAGAACTTGCTATGTAGGGACTGGCTTAAACTCAGAGATCCTCCTGCTTCTGCCTCCTAAGTGATGGGGTTAAAGACATGCTCTGCCCTATCTGTCCAATCTTTTTGCTTACACCCTACTGCAGGAGAAAATGCAGATGTCCTTAGAAAGAAAGCACTTGTGTTAGTTTGGTTTTGGGTTACTGTAGTAAAATATTCAAAGCAGGCAAGCATTATAGAGAAATGAGGTTTATAATCAAGGGTGCTGGAAGTCCAAACAGCAAGGTGAGGCTCTGGCAAGGTCCCCACCTTGTATCACGTCAGGGTAGATGGCTAGGGTGGGGGCACTTTTAAGGAACTAGATCACATCGCAAAGCAGGAAGCACCAAACTGTGGTAGCACATGGCTTTAATCCCAGCACTCAGGAGGCAGAGGCAGGAGGCAGAGGCAGAGGCAGTTGGCCTGTAAATTCAAGGCCAACCTGATTTACAAAGCTGGTTCCAGGACTGTCAAGGGTATACAAAGAAATTCTATATCAAAACAAAACAAAGCAAGCAAGCAAGCAAGCAAGCAAACAAATAAAAAATCCAACCAATCAAACAACAAAAACAAAGCAGGAAACAAGAGGATGACTTTGCTTGACCTTACTCTTATTAAAACCTGTTCTCATTCCAGCATAAGACTCCAAGAGCAGTTTCCCCAGTTTATCCAAGGACTTCCTGTCAGGCTCTTCTGTGCAAAGATTCCCACCTTCCAACACAGTCACGCTGAGGTCTTGCTTCCAATACTTGGTCTTTATGTAGGGTCAAAGGGTCAACTGGCTCAGGGAACCAACCAATCACTGAGCACCCTGACTCTAAACCTAGAGCCAGTGAAAGAAACACACCCTGGATCTGAGACCTGAGCCAGGGAAAGAACCCAGGACCAAAGAAACATTCTGAAACCAGTGGCAAAGACACACACTTTGTCCTTAGAATCAGAGCCAGTGAGAGAAATATGCCCTGGCCCTAAGATGAGAGTCAAAAGGCTAAAAAGGACCAGTGAGAGAAACACAGTTTGGCCCTGAAATCAGAGCCATCCCTGCTTCTGACCAACTAAACTAACCAATTCCTGAGCAGGGAAAACTAACCAATCCCTCTTCTTCCTAGGAAAACTCTGCCCCTAAGAGGCCCTATATAAGCCTCTCTGTCTGTTCAGTTGGAGATTGTATTTTATCCCTCTGGCAGAGGCAGCCACTCTCCTGGACTCATCCTTCCCAAATAAATCTTTTTCTCAAAAGAATCTTGGGTGATGAGCTTCACTTTAGTGGCCACACTTAACCCATATACAAACCATAGCACTTTAAATACCCTGTGTAAATGAAGAAGGGATGACATTTGGGCAGGGAGGTAGGAAAAGGAAATGAGGCTGCTGGCTGACAAGAACCAATGTAAAGTTTTGCACTAAATGTTCAAACCTATTGTTTACAATAAACCAAACAAATCATTATGAAAGGTTTTGCTAAATATCACCTACCAAAGCTGGGTCCTGAGAGAATTAGTTTTTGTTCAATTTTTCAGTTTTCAGGAAAGCCTTTTCATATGTCCTTTGCAGTTCATGTCTTCTGTTTCATAAACCACAGTGATGTAGGAACACAAGAGAATTCTATTAGAACCACCTTGGTACTGTATGAAACATGCTTTGTACTGAAACACAGTCTTTGCGACCAGAAGTTTTTTGAATGTCTAGATACTAAAGAGATACTGACAGGTAAGTCTTTCTTAAAACATAATAAGACAAAAGGTACACGAAAGCTACAGTCTGACTCTAAGTCTTTGACCCCTAACCTCTCACCTGGCATGAGGTGCTGGACTTGGTTGCATCAGAGGATGGAGCTTGCAGGTGACCCTGATGCAGCCTGTAGAAGACTCCAAGCCCACGGCGTGTTAGGGCTGGACACCTAGTTCTGCTTTGACAAGTGATGGAGAGATGCTCAGCAGGTCAGAGCATGCCTTGCTCTTCCAGAGAATCGACTTTCAGTTCCCAGCACCTACACGAGACTGCCCAGAAGCCACCTATAACTCCGGTTCCAAGGAGGCCTAACTCTTCTGACCTCCACAGGCACCCGCACTCAGAGGCACATGGTGCCTCCCAACACACACATACACATTACCTAAAAGTAAATCTTTCCTTAAGTGGAACCACCTGTATTTGGTGATTTGCTAAGTTGTAAATTAGACTCTCCCCTTCTTCCTCCAAATGACGTTGGAGTTTGCTAGCACCGCCATAACCAAGTTCTAAAGAATGGGTGGCACGAAGAACAGAAATCTATTGTCCCACAATTAGTACATCAGTTATGATGGTTAACAACTATCAACTTGATAGGACCTGAGATTACCTAGGAGACAAGCCTCTGGGTATGGCACTGGGACCTTTTCTGCGTTAGGCTAGTCTCTGGGTCTGTGTGTGTGAGGGATTATCCACATGATGTAAACTGAGGCGGGAACTTCTGAATGCAGGCACAGCAGCCTCTTGTGGTCCTGGACTAAATAAAAAGGAGAAACTCAGGGACTTCCTAGCCACAGATGCTTCATGTCAGGCTACCTCAAACTTGGGTTGCCTCAATTGTGAGCCAAAATAAATCCTTCCTTTCACGAGTTGGTTCTGTCTGGCATTTTGCTACATCCACAAAACAAGTGTCTAATACAGTAAGGTAGAAGTCCATGATCCAAGGTGTTGACAGGGTGGGTTTCCTCTGAAACCTCTATTCTTGGCTTGTAGGTGATGGAGTGTGGTCGTTTGAATGTATTTGACCCCCATATGCTCATAGGGAGTAGCACTATTGAGAGATGTGGCCTTGTTGAAGAAAGTGTGTCACTAGAGGCGGGCTTTTACTTAAGTTTCCTCAGCGTCACAGTCTCCTTCCTATTGCTTAGTGATGAAGATGTAGCCAGCACCACGGCTGCCTACCACGTCCCACTATGATGATAACGGACTGAACCTCTGAACTGTAAGCAGCCACCTCAATAAAATGTTTTCCAATAGAAACCCTAAGACACTGTCCTTTTCCTGTGTCTTTACCCAAGTTTTTTCTTATAAGTTTGTTTTATGTCTAAATATTTTTGGATTTGGACCCATTTGAATATCATCATTTCCATTTAATCAGCCCTCTGCAGGCCTTCTCTCCGAATACAGAGTCTGAGGTCGTAGTGGTCAGAACTTCAGCACCATCTCCCAGTATAACTTCTCTCATTGATCTCTCAAAAGGGTGAGCAGTTGCCTCTGGGTCCTGTTTAATTTTCTGCGTTGTAAAAATAAGAAGGAAAAAACTTGGGTCCTCTGCTAAGGTATCTGCTCCTCTTCCTACAAGCCAGGCTTTGGTTTGTTTGTTTTTGCTGTCGTTTTCTGTCTAACCATTTATTTAGGTCTTGCTGTGTTTTCCCCAGCTCAGAAAGTCTCTATTCCTCCGCCTTTCACACCACCTCCTTCCTGTCCAGGAAGCAACATGGTACTTCTCTACAGATTCCCAGGGTCCCTTTTGAAGAGTCTTTGCCCACTGAGAAACCTGCCTGACTCCATTTTGAAGGCATTAACCGTTATGATGTATTCTTAAAATTAAGTTTCTATCTCTGTTTCTTGGAACCTGACTTACCCCAACTCATGACCTTAATTCGGGAAACATCCAAACCCTTCCTAACCCTCGTAATCACATGACGACTACATGTTGGCTGTTTTTTGTTGTTGTTGTTGTTTGTTTGTTTGTTTCTTTGATTGGTTGGTTGGTTTTTGTTGTTGTTGTTGTTGTTGTTTGGTTTTTTGGTTTTTTTAAACAAGGTTTCTCAGAGTATCCCTGGCTGTCCTTGAATGTGTTAAGTAGACCAGGCTGGCCTTGAACTCACAGAGATCTACCTACCTCTGCCTCCTAAATTCTGGGATTAAAGGTTCAGATCACAACATCCGACTGGCTTTTTTTGGTTGGTTGGTTGGTTGGTTGGTGGGTGGGTGGGTGGGTGGGTGGGTTGGTTTGGTTTGGTTTGGTTTTGAGGTTTTTTTTTTAATTTTTTTATTTTCTTGTTGCTACATTTCTTCTGTAAATCTGCTTTGCAATTACTCATAATTTTTCTCCTCAAAAAGGCCCTAAAAAATGGGCTCAGGGCTGCTTTCTTTAACCCAACTTAGGGGACAGTTGCTAGCCAGCTCTCGGGGACACGCCAATAAAAGTAAAGTTGCTTCAAATTTGGCTCTAAACTGCGGTAGTGCTCATATTCTCCCAGGTCAGATTAACACCACCTAATCTTTCTTTTCCAGATCCAGAAAGTCACTTTCTCATCATATTGCAAAAATTGAAAACCCACAGCATCACAATACTGTTGAACAGGATAAGCTCTCAGAGCTGTAACAAAGAAGGCCATCTGAAGTGAGATGGTTGTTATGATAGTTTGACTGTAATTGGCCCCCATAATCTCATAGGGAGAGGCACTATTAGGAGGCGTGGCTTTGTTGGAGTGGGTACGACCTTTTTGGAGGAAGTGTGCCACTGCGGGGGCGGGCTTTGAGGTTTCCTCTTCTGAGGATACCACTCAATTTTTCAGTTGACTTCCTGTTGCCTCCAAGATGTAGGACTTTCAACTACTCCAGTACTACCTCTGCCTGCATGCCGCCATGCTCCCCGCCATGATGGTAATGGACTGAACCTCTGAAACTGTAAGTGAGCCATCCCAATTAAAGATTTTCTTTATAAGAGTTGCTGTGGTCATGGTGTCTTTTTTTCACAGAAAAAAAAAATCCCTAGCTAAGACAAAAATGTCAGCCAGTCAGGGATTCTGAACCTTAGAAATCCCTCATCCCCACCTTTACTACTATAAAAACCTAACTCTAACTAAGCTCCGGGCTCTCTGATTATTTCAGTACCTTGGGCACATGGAGAGACCGAGTTTGAAAGCTTGAATAAAATAAAGATCCTTTGCTTTTAGACATGGGACTCGGTTTCCTTGGTGGTTTGGGGTGTGTGTGGGGGGGGGGTACTTTGCGGATCTGGGCATAACAGTCCTCTGGGATGGGGCAGTATTTGTCAGCAGAGGCCTCTACCTAACACAGCCAGGGCTATTGCCCTTAAACTATGAACAATGGACTTTGGCAGCAGCTTTCCTCAGAACTGGGTCCTGGCTGGAGGACCTGGTAAGGTTCTCAGTTTCTATGAGAAAAAGCAAGAGACTTTACCCTGCCTTTTAAATTACCTGGTTATGGGATAGAAATCATAAAGTTAAAAAACAGTATGGAAAGTTGCTCTTTTATGTATCTGACCTTCTTGGAGCCTACGTGTTTTAGGGACAGATAACCTCCCAATGAGACCTTCTATAATAGAGCTTTCATTGCTTTCAAAAATATTAGCTTTCAGCATTCTTCCGGGTAAATCTAAAGGACCCCTCAGTTACAGTTACAATATCCTAAAGATTTAGCTTCTCCATAATAATAGGTAAGAGCCTTAGCATTGCCATGGGCCAAAACTATATTATTTGAAATGAAAGCTCTCATAAATATCCAGCTATGAAGTCACTATCTATCAAGTGCTGTTATATAAACAGGATGGAGCTATGTCTCCCATGCGTCGATATTGGAGCTGCCACAAAGAATGGTTTTGTGTCCAAAACTCACACATGAAACAAGCCCTTGCTCCATCAGCCAGTTTTGGGAGGCCAAGTTTGGTTTGGATAGTCACAGAGTAAGAAGATCCAAGTAAGGAGGCCTGGTAGGACCCAAGTTCTTCACACATTTCCGTTTTGCCAAAATGGTGGACCTTCGTTGGCCTCCACAGCTTCCCCTGGGCAATAGACTAAATCCTTTGAAAGAGCATTGCAGTATCCCACAGCCCACTGCTTCCTTCTGCTTTCTGAGTTTTCTCCACATGCCTGGACAGAGAAAAGCCCAGGATGTCCAGGGCCAAACACGCTAACACGCTTGCCTTCCCTGAACTGCCTTTTTGGAGCCGCTCTCATAGCACAGACGCTTCTCCGAGTACTCAGGTGCTTGGTGTAGCAGTTTGCTCAGAGCAGAAACGCCTGTTGGAGATAGGTGAAGCATTCTTCAAGGAACACTACTCCAAGCAGTGGAAAAACATCAACAGATGCACACTTCTAGGAACAATGGTTACAATGATAATTTCTCCCATTTCCCATTCCGGATCCTGGAGCACAACAGCCGTATGTGTGTGATAATCTGTGCTCAAATCATAATTCCCCTTTTTCAAGTCTGAGATTTTTAAGTAGGGAGGTACCAAGATATTGACTTTAGAAAGTGAAAGCTTCTCTGTGAGTGGAAAAAAGGAGGTGAAAAGGAATGACTGCTTCTAGGTATGGTAGAGGCAACGGTTTACTGTTGATCACAACCAGGGACGACACGGACATCTGGGAGAGTCCAGAGTGAGCACAACCTTTAGCAAGACAGTATGGGGGGCTAGGCAGGGAGCGGGGGAGAGGAGAGCCAGAAGAGTAAAGGGTAAATGAAATAGGGCTGCATAATCAAAATTGCTTACAATAGTGAAGGGCAACTCCAGCAAGAGCAGCCCAGCCCCGGGACTGGAGAAGTTTAGGGTAGGGAATAGGGTATTCTGGTGGCTGTACCCCATAACTCTTACAGTGTAACAGGTAGAGACTGAAGAATACTGGGAGAACCTAGCGACCAGATCCACTTGGATCTTTTAAATAGGCACCTCGGCTGTTTTCCCTGGGTTTGAGACCTAACCGTCTGCAAGATATGTTACAAGACTTGCAGAAGATGCCTGGAATCATGGCTAATGCTAAACCTATACAAACTATTTTCTTCCGATACATACCTGTGACAAAATTGATTTTACAAGTTAAGTTTAAGAATAACAACAATAAAATGGAACAATTATCGTTAGCATTGTGGCATGGATGGAAAGGTATCCTGGCAGTCAGGAGCCGAGGCACACTACAGTCACTGGAAGTGCACTGGCAGAAGTGCTACAGCTCTGCTGGGCCCTGGGATAGGAGGGGGTGGGGCGCAGGGGTGGGGGTTGTTTCCCAAGGCAAGTGTAACAACTCTGCTCCTGCCTATTCCTCAGGGGGAGGGTTTCCCCAGTGAAAGTGAAAAGGACAGACAGTTCACACAGAGGGCAAAGGTGTGATTTGTCTTGAGTATGGCTGGACTGAGTGTGCAAGGGGTGGGGGAAGGGAGGGCACATGGAATCTGGAAGGGGTGGGTTGTTGTTCTTAGATGTAGTCATCTTTATTTCCTTAAGTGGATGTATTATTTATTTCCTTAAGTGGATGTATCTGCCATTATTCAGCTACATGTTCATTTTTCTATGGCCTGTCTTCTTGATGGCAAGACCTGCTCAGAGAGTCTCCAAACAAAGGAAAGGTGCCACAACATCCAGTTCCGAATTCTTGGTGTATATTGTAACTTCCTCCCCTGATGCCGCCAGTCACCCAAGTCCCCTACCTAAGCCTTCAGCTTTTGACCATACTTGGGCACAAACCCAGCTTGTGGTGGACACATCATCACCTACAATCTATAAAACCTTCCTGCCCTGGATCACACAACTTCTCTGGCCTTGTTCTCTGAGACCAGTGGACTCGCCCAGGAATTGCTTTGTTCAATAAACCTACTGTTAGACTTTTTTCAGTTCAGCTTGATCTGGCTGGCCTTGGCAGAGAAACTTACCCGGGAGAGAGGAGCAGAAAAATCTATAACTTATGTGAAGAGAAGATGTAGACACAGACCCACGTAGTGGAAAGATCAAACAAAGACACAAGGAAAAGATAGTCATCCGAAAGCTAGGGATGGAAGCCTCAGGAGAGCCTTGGTCTTGGGCTCTTCAGTCCTCCAGAGTTGTGAAAGTGACCTTCTGTGAAGTCACCTGACCTGTGTGCTACATTATTAAGGCAAGCCTGGTGAGCTAATATCCTTAACATCCTACATAAGTCTTGGTGATCGACTTAACCCTGGGCCCAACCATAATACCTTTCTTCTTTGCATCTCTGTCCCTCTAATGTTGAGCTCAAAGCTGAGCTTCCAGTATAGCCTCAGTGTGTTTGCTGAATGCCTGGAGGAATGAATGAACCATTTACTCCCCTCATGCAGAGGGCATCTTCTAGACATTACTTCTAGAAACTGGAAAGCAGGCCGGGACAGAGTAACCATGCCCAGGGGAGTTTAGCGCTATCCAAGGGAAAAGAAAGGGGAACCCATGGTACAGTTCCCTCTGCAGCAGTCAGGATTTAGAAAAACTGAAGCAGTTCCCCTTAGCACGGATCCGTGGTTCTTTCAAATACATTTAATTCTGCACATGGAAAATAATGGCATCATTATTTAATCCAGAGTACAATAACCACAATAGATTGTTGATGCGGGTGCATCAGTTCCCTGCAGAGAATTTAATGTGCATGTTGCCTTTACCCACATGTACAGCCAAGGCAGTGTGAGGGGGGGGGCAGTCCATTTGTGTGGCCTGCAAAGAGAATGTGGATGCCATTGGCTGTTATAACAGCAAAAGGGGGAAACAAAGGAAGCCCAGGGGTATTGCCGTAACTCCACCTAAAACGAATGCACACCTGTATCCTCGCCCTCTGCAATCGTCCGAAGAAATATCTGATACCGCCGAAAGACTGCTGCCACCCCTGGTAGATACCCATCAATTATTATTAAGTATTGCATGGTTCTGGTCAAGATATAATATGTCTGAGGAAAACCATGGCACCTCCTTTTAATCTTGCGTAGAAAACAATTAAAGTATATAAAGCACATTATTAAAATATGTAAAATTTATAATTTAATTATAAGATTGCATGGCTTTATGATCTAATAGTTCTGCTGTATTTTGCATATTAGTGAACAATTGCTTTCTTAAAGCACACAGTAGAATCATTTACTTGATGCTGGAGAATAAGTTAATTATGGATTCCCAGTATATGACTAATGGATTTAATAATCACTTTACTGTAGAATTAACTTATACTTCCCTGTGCTTATAGCGCTAATGATGATATTCATAAAAGTTATATTTTTTTAAAATGTAAGATTGGCACAAAAAGCTAAACCAGCGTATAACTTGGCTGTAGATCGAGCAGTTCTAAATAGGTAGTTCTGAGGCGTCAAGGCCCCCTCCTCGCCCTGACATAAATCATTCCTGTCCTCTTTACCCCTCACCCCCGCCACCAACTCTGCCTCCATTGGCTTTATTAAGGGAATTTATTTTATTTAAGGGAAGACGAAATGCTTGCCAGATGCAGTCAGTGAAACTCCTGGGTGTTTTTGCAACCTCGGTTGTGAGCTGCAATGTGGAATTTTTCCTTCCATCCTCTGTATGGCACACTGAGGAGACCCAAAGACTCCAAGAGCACATTGGGATGACCCAGGCCCTCTCTTTGTCCTAGCTTTATTGGTTGAAGTCACTCAGCCTTCTCCTTCATCCAGAACAAATTACTCTAGCAAAAAAGAGAGCAGGGGTGGGCTTTGTTTAAGGGAGAAAGTCCCTACTCTGTCTTTCCCATCTTTTATCCTTTGTTAGCATTACTGTGAGCACCCCCGGTGCCATCATCACCCTCAGGACCACCCTTACCACCACCATCATAGAGCCATCACGATCATCTGATTACTCGCCCTCACAGAACTTAGCTGATTTAATTCCTAGCTCTGCCAGCTTACTAGCGGGGTGACCTTAGGTGTGTCATTGAACCTATCCAACCCATTTCCATACTTCTAAAATAAGAAAACTGATTCCTCCACGCCCCATCCCAGCTCTGGATAGAAGTGTCCACTGTGAAGTTCTCATTGCAGGCAGTGTATTGCTACAATACTTTCTCCTACCCCTGCAATGGATGAGCCTCACAGTTCCTCCATACAATATCCTACTGTCCCTGGCATTTACATTGCCTTCAGATTTTAAAAATCCTGAAAGCAATGTAATTAAGGCTTGTGTTTTGCTTTATTGCACAGGACAGTTCACAAAGCACATACTTGCTAAACACAAGCTGATAGGTTGATTGAAAAGTATAGATTCCTGATTTTACAGCAGAAGTGTTTGTTCTTGCTGTGGGATGGCTCAGGGTCAGATGGGCTTTAGCCAGGAGCTTGCTGGAAAAGCACAATCGACGCTTACCTGAGCCAGGATGGGCCTTGACAGTGGCTCTTTGGGTGATGTGCATGCATGCAGTGTCTCACCTGGTTGTAGGCTATTAATAAAAAAAAAAAGCTAAAGGTTACAGATGAAGAGAAAAAGGGCACAAAGTTGTGTTGTCATGGTAAAAGGCAGTATCTGGGACACTTAATTTGAAACTAAGAAAAATCACACTATGCTCATACAATTTTGTAATGGAGAAAACAAATGCTTAAAACCAGCAATTTCTAGTGCCAAGAAAGAATATTACTATTATGCTTTTCTCTTAAAATACCAAGACTCGCCACCTCCCATTTGTCTCCACTTCTCTCCACTCCAGCCCCATATTCCCTTTGTCTGTCCAACCTGTCCCACCAGTAGAAAGCAAACTAAATGCATTTAGCGTTGCCTGACTTTCACTGCTCCTCTGACTTCTAGGTGTCTTTTGGTTTTCAAATGTGATATAATACCTAAAATGTCTCAGATTTATACACTCCATTATGCCTTACAAAAGATTGCATGCACTTATTTCATAAAGATGAATCATGTCCTGGGAAAGAGAGAGTGAAAGAATAGGAAAAGGAGATGGACTCGGAAGCGAGGCTCACCTGGGCACAAATCTTGGCTCTGCTAAGATTTCAACCACGGGCAAATCATTATTTAGCCTCTCTGCTTGTATTTCCTCATTTGTCAAATGAGGCCTTTAAACAGCTACATCGTAAGCCAGCTATTTGGGTTAGGGTTGGGGCTGTGAGGCATTGAAGGAAGCTGACTAGCCAGGGCTTGGATGTTGGTGTGTGTCCTCAACTGCTCTCCCTCATCCTAATTCATTCTGCACCCCATTGTGTCGTAGCTGCTCTTCTCCAGGCTGGCAACGGGTGGCAAGAGCAACCTCTTCCTTTCCTCCCTAGCTCTGAACCTTTCAAATCCCTCTGCAAAACCTGCTACTTTTATGAAGTATGCAGTGGTATTTGATACCTAGATCCCAAGTGATCAAACAAGACATGATGCCAAATCTAAGAAAAATGACACTCACCCTCTGAAGAAAACCAAAGTCAATTCCCCTCCCTCCCGCTTCCTGAGCGTCCCTCTTTTTCTCTCGATTATCTTACCTCATCTATCACACTTAGGCAGAAATCCATATGTCTAGCTTAAATCACTGTTTCTCAGGCAACAGCTAGGCCACTTAGCAAGAGTCTAAAGCAAGCCAATATAATATTCTCAGAGTAATATTCGGCCAAAGGTTACTGGGCCAGAGTAACTTAATTATTCCAAGAGGACTCACTTTTACTATAATTATCGATTGCCATGAACTAATGAAAAAAAAAAGATGCTATTTATTAAGTGTCTCTAACTCCCTTGGAAGCTTTTACATATGGATCTCATTTCATCTTCATCACAACTCTGCACTCACTTTTCTAATTTAGAGGCAATTTCAAGACCAGGTTGGTGAGATTACCTGAGGTCACCTGCTGGGGCTGTCAGAGTCACGCTTCAAACAAAGCCAGAAGTGATGGTGTTTTCTTGCTATTACCTGCAGTGTAGAATTTATGTTGAGCCCAGTGATGTGTGTGCTCTCTGAAGGTTGTAGGTTTCAGATAGGTCAGTGTTTCCACAGAAGGAGCCCTCACTTTGCTACTCAGGGGATGAAACTTGACCACCTGCCTCCCGGGATTCTAGAAAGAAAAGGAGGCTGAGGTGGCCCTGGTGAAGACCCTCAAACTTTTGATATATTCTGCTGAAAAGGCACATTATCCTGAAACACCTCCAACTTTTTGTTTTTCCTCCTTTTCATCTCGGGATGTGCTACCTGCAAAGGGCTCTTACTTGTCTGTATTGTTGTTTTCAAAACATCTTATTTGTCTCATATCATAATCCTATCTCCAGATAGTCACATCGCTTTCAAGTCTTTTTATTCAGGTAAAATAATGAATCTAAACATCTGGTGTATTTATTTCTTTGTCCCTTTAATAAATTGTGTGTGTATGTGTGTGTGTGTGTGTGTGTGTGTGTGTGTGTGTTTATTCATGTACCTAGTAGCTTTTAGATGTCTGTGGTACAATGTGGCTGGCCTCATGGCATAACCCTCCAAAGATCTAGGCATCTGTGTGTCCCCATCCCTCCTTCTCAGTTGCTGCTTGGTTTGTTGTTGCTTCCCCACTTCCAGCGCTGCGCGAGTTCTCCCATTTGCGATGGAAAGGAACTGTCACCTCTTCTCTTTGTCCTGGTTAGTTTTCATAATTCCTTCAGTGTCATTTTCATGGGGTTTGAGGAGAGGACAGGAAGGCATGTGAGAACTCTTTTTACCAAAATCCTTATCTTTTATTGTTTAGCGGTTCACTTAGCACCATAGCGTGTTCAATAAAGTCCCAGGTCCTCAGACTGAATAGAGGCCAATTAGGCAGGACCACAGATAGACCCTGGTATTTCATAAGATATATTGTATACACTAGTCTTTTGGCTAAGACAGAGGGAAGGAGGGAGGGAAGGAAGAAAAATGGAAATTCAGTCCCTAAGATAATTTTTTAATCATATATGATAATAAACTTTAATTTTTCTTCATTAATATGTCCGAGGCTTCACTATTAGGTGGTAAAGCAATTCTGTTCTCATACAATAACTGTCTTGGGATTTGGCTTCCAAAGCCACCCAGGAGGCAAAATTCACAATTGCACTGTCAAGAGCATAGTCTGTTTTAAACCCAAAAGCTGTCCTTATGAAATTTGCATCCCAGAAGAGCATTTATAAATTTTTAAAGTATCCAATGTCTCTTCCCGAGACTTGGAATCTGATACCAACATTGGCTTCAGTGCAACTGTGTCAGATCTTAAACGTGTTAGAGGGAAAGGGGGCGGCAGAAGAGCGCGCATAGGCGTCTTTTTTCTCTGAGAAGCAGAGATTCAGGGCTGTCATCCATTGCCTTGGAAAAGAAGGCCCTGACAAGGCAGTGGAGTTCAAAGCCGGGTGATGAGCTTTGAGAAGTTTCTGCTGTGAACACTGGCTGAGATTATTTGGGATGAGGGCAGGGTGATGACTTGTAAAGTATGACTTAGAATTCTTTTCTGGCCTCCAAACTCTCTGTCTGAAGTGTGACCAGGAAACATCTGTGCCCATGCTACCCCCACCAAAACAACAACAGCAGCAGCAGCAGCAGCGACACAAATCCTGTGAGAACGTCTGGGCGATCAATGAGGCAGGCGTGAAGATGAGCACTATCAGTAGCATGAAACACAGAGACTCTGGGAGTCAGCTACACACAGGACCCTCGTCATTAAACACAAATACAGAGATCTTTCCTATGCTCCTAACATCAACCATGAGTGTTGGAGAGATAAAAGCCCACTACTAGCTGGGCCGTGGTGACATGCACCTTTAATTCCAGCACTCAGAAGACAGAGGCAGGCGGATCTCTGTGAGTTTGAGGCCAGCCTGGTCTACAGAGTTGTAGTAATAGGAGCGGCGGGGCTGCGTCCCCAGCACCCCGGCCGCCTGGCTAGCTTATGCCTTGAAATAACAACACACAAATTGTATTCATTTAATCACTGCTTGGCCCTTTAGCTCTAGCCCTTACTGGCTAATTCTGATATCCCGATCAACCCATCTCTAATAATCTGTGAGCACCGGTCTTACCAGGAAGATTCTAGCCTACGTCCATCCTGGGTTGGAGCTTCATCACGTGTGTCTGCCCAGGAGCGGGGCATGGCGTCTCTTCTGAGGCGTCTGCTCCCGAGAGGAGAGCTGTGGAGTCTGAGCTCACTTCCTCTTCCTCCCAGCATTCTGTTCTGTTTCCTCCACCCACCTGTGTTCTAACCTATGAGGGCCAGCCAAGCAGTTTCTTTATTTTTTTTAACCAATGACCTTCCTCCATCACAGAGTGAATTCCAGGACAGCCAGGACTGTTACACAGAGAAACCCTGTCTCGAAAACTAAAATCACCAACAACAAAAAACAGAAAACCTGAAGACATAGTACATAATTAAATGGGTGAAAGTTGGCTTTGGTGCTGATAGTTGGAAATGGTTATCCTTTGAAATAAGCATGTGTGTGTAGGTTGTAACCACTCATTGCTTGATAGCATACAGAGGGGAATCCCATGTCAGATAAGTGAGTAGAAGAGAGGCCATACATCAGTGAGAAATCATTTACACTAATTTGTGTCCACTAAAAAGTCTTAAGGAGACCAAACAAAGTTCTCCATAAGGCCAGATTTTCCTTAAAAGGATAAAGAAGGCAAAGCAAACATAAACTTCGAAACTCATCTGGAAGGATGAAGAAAAACAAAGCGATGAGAGCAGCAAATTTCACAGAGAGGCTTTTACAACCCTGTTAGAGTATAATCCATTCTTCAGAACCAAGGCACTCCAATCTGCTTCAGGTTCTCCAGGGTCCTAGCACTTTCCCTGTGCCATTCTAGAGAGCTCACCAAATACTTCAGCACGGAGTTCTGGAGACAACTGGTAACAAAATGGGGCAAGGTCTACACCTGGGATCCATGGATTATTTCTCTCTCTCTCTGTTCTTCCCTCCCTCTTGCTCTCTCCTCCCTCCCCTCTCTTCCCCTCTCTGTGGTTTGGTGTCTCTATTTCTCTCTATTTCTCTCTATTTCTCTCTATTTCTCTCTCTCTCTCTCTCTCTCTCTCTCTCTCTCTCTCTCTCTGCTTCTCTTTCCCTCCCCCCCCTGCACTGTTGTTGTGAATCCACTGGGAGAAACCAAAGATTTAGGTTCAAGTTGAATTTAGGGCAAACAAATGTTTTCTGACTGTTACCAGAAGGCCATCAGTCTCAGAGCTAAAGAGCATGCCCTACAGAGGAAGGCTTAAGGTTAGGTGTTTTTGCTTTTGCTTTTGCTTGCTCGCTCTCTCTATCTCTCTCTCTCTCTCGCTCTCTCTCTCTCTCTCTCCTTCCTTCCCTCCCTCCCTCTTTCCTTCCCTTCCTTTCTTTCCTTTTCTTCTTTCTCTCTCTCTCTCTCTCTCTCTCTCTCTCTCTCTCTCTCTCTCTCTTTTTTCTTCTGAGACAGAGTTTCTCCTTGTAGCCTTGGAACTCACCCTGTAGAATAGACTTGCCTGGAACTCACAGAGATCCTCCTGTTGCTGCCTCCCCAGGGCTAGGATTAAAGGCCTGTAGGAACACTGCCCAACACAATAAACAGGTTTTACAGCAACAAAGGCAACTTCACAGTCCATTATCCCATCCTTATCTCACCCTCAGGCCACTAGGTTCTCTCCAGCATGCCAGAGCAAAAGGTCAACAGTCCTTAAGGGATGGCTGGTTCCACGTTGTCTCTTTAGTCATCACAAGAGACCTTCGTAAATATTACTCAGATCTGAGCACTCTAATGACTAGGATGGGCTAGAGCAGCTCATTTCTGAGCAGGCAAAAGCCCAGTGCCCTCAGGTTAGGGCTGGCCGTCACGTTCCCACACTCTAACAAGCACATGTCTTACGACATGGTCATTTCACTTCATTTTCATAAGCTGGCTCCATGTGCCATTTCCCCTCCCCGCATTTCTTTCTGAAAAGGGAACATTCAAAGTTAAAAAAAAAAGCAGATTCTCAGAATGAAATAAGACTTCATCAGCCACCTTTCCTGAGCAGTAGGACCAGCCCTTCCTAACATAGCCTTAGGACACAGGGCTTGCAGGGTATCTCAGAGAAGAATGTGCTAAAAATCAAAGCTTCCAGAGAATTACATGGTTTGCATAGTTTGGGTAGGGAGAATGCTTTGGCTAGCGATCTACATGTTCAAAATGAAATCTTGAATTAGCCCTGACTTGTTATTGTGAATGTGTTCTGTTGAAAGAAACAAGAGTCTCATTGTCCAGAGGGATGGAACCACAGTGACACATGTGGTTCCATAGCCCCTGACAACAGTGGCATGTTTATCACTAATGACTGCTCGGGAGGCTACGTTGTCCTTGCAGGATCCACTTTTTAATTAGTTAACTCGCTAGAGTTCACCCATGAAGCTCAGCAAGTCAGTTTAGAGAAATTGTCTACATTCTTCCTCTCCCTTGATCCATAACTTTTCCAGGTGACTTGTGAGTTCCTCAGACTAAGAAGGGTCTGAAAGACAGCATATACATTAATATATGTTTTATATAGACTGGGCATTTACAAAGATACCAGTGATACCAACACAATGGGCAGAGAGAGTGCTGAATGACAGACCCTACAAGGATCAGTCTTCCGAAGATGAAACTTAGGATCTTTGAGTGGTGGATTTATTTCTCCAAAAGATGCATTTGCCTATTGTCAAATGAAGTAAGACCATGAGGAAAACTTGATATGAATTGAGAGAGACTTGAAAATCATCATCCAAAGTAATACGTGGGCTTGCTTGGCTCTCGATTCAAACAAACCAGGTAAATATGAACTAATTGGAGAAATTTGAGCACTGCCTAGTTATTAGATGATTTTGCAGAAAGCTTTAAGGCCTACAGCACAAGTACTATATATCTAAATCTAAATCTATATCTATCTATCTATAGTATAATATAATATATCATATATATGCCTTAGAAAATCCTTAACCCTTAGGAACATAC
Organism: Microtus oregoni; assembly: GCF_018167655.1. Taxonomy (NCBI): domain Eukaryota; kingdom Metazoa; phylum Chordata; class Mammalia; order Rodentia; family Cricetidae; genus Microtus; species Microtus oregoni. The sequence continues at coordinate 14,723,562 of NW_024543086.1, forward strand.
ACTAAAGTATTTCAAATGCCCAGGAATTGCTGGATGATAAACAAACAGGGGATAAATTTGAATGTGTTAGTTCTCAGTCACTAGGACAAAATACCTGAGGGAATAAAGAAGGAAAAGTTTATTTGGGCTCCCAGGCTAAGAGCTTTTGGTCCATGGCTGCTTTAGGCCTGTGAGGGCATAGTTCATCATGGAATGGGTATGGTCTTGAGGAAGCTGCTTACATGGAAGATGGAGAATAGAGCAATGGGGGAGAGATAGAGGGGAGGGATCAGGGTCCTAGTATCCCCTTCAAGAGGAAGGTCTCATAGAACTGAAAGACTTTCAGTGAGTTCATTTAATAGTCCCCCCCCCAAAATCGTGCTGATGATCAAACATTTAACACATGCTTAAATGGATATGTCCCAACTACACAGTCCCAAAAAATCACAGAGAAACTTATAGTAATTATAATCTGTTTGGCCTATAGTTCAGGCTTATTATTAACTAGCTCTTTTATCTAAATTAACCCGTTTCTATTAATCTATGTATTGACACATGGCTGTGGTTTTTTTCTGGTCTATTGTTTCATGGATGGTTGCTCTCATCTCTCTTGCTGCTCCTCATCTCAGTCCTCAGTTTGATTGTTCCACCTAACCCTATCCTGCCTGGCTATTGGTCAAGCAGCTTTTATTATTTACCAATGGGAACAATTCATATTTATAGTGTACAGAAGCATACCATTTTATTTCCACCTTTCTATCTAACCAAAAAAGAAAGTTTTGACTTTAACATATTAAATAACATATAACAAAACAGTTATCAAGTAAGAATTACAGTTACAATATCTTATCTGTTTGTATTTAACAAAATTAGAGAAAATATTCTACTATCTAATCTTGTTGAGTCTGAAGGTTTATATCTAACTTACCTTTTTATCATAACTAAGAAAAGCTATAACTATCTAACCTTCAGTTACATTCAGTCCTGAGAAGGAAAGAATATTACCTGAGTAAGAAGGGCATACAAGCGACTTCCAAAAATGTAAGAAATGATGGACAGTCTGGACAGTCACCCAAGTTTCCTCTGCAATGTTGAGGCATCCATCTTTGACCTAGCATATCTGACAGAGTTTCCTGTGAAGCAGGGAATTTTGAAGGACTGGTTTACCTTGTCTTGGAAAAGCTGGACAGTCACCTTTCTTGGTGTCCTCCTGGTCTAGTCTGGGCAGCAACTGTCAGCAACTGAGGCAAGGGCAGGTTCTTTGTCCATATGGCTTGCCTTTGTCATAAAGAGAACAAACCCTATATGGGGTTTCTATGATGCCTATCATCTTCTCTGGGGTACATTGGTGCTACCAGGAGTAAACATGTCTCACTGTCATGAAAGGTCTAAGTTATTGAAACATTTTAAATGACATATTCTATAGGTCTTTGAAATGTTTGAAGAATACCCATCTATCTGAAATATATCTTTGTATGTCTAGAAAACCTAACTAGCATGACTATAAGTTTGACTATTACAGATGACTAATTATATTTTTGTAAATCTTTATTTCTTAACTATATTTATATTTTTAATTGAGCTGTATAAACACAATATCTTAAGAGTAGAAATATACATACAGTATAACAAAATTAACCTTAAATTTATATAAATAAACTAAAATTTATATCAATGCAAAATACTTTGAGAAAATGGATGTTTTCTGGATTAAAGTAGATTCAATCAATAATCTACCTTTTTCTCAATCATTTCTATGTCACATCCTCCTTTCTTCTTTTAGAAGGAGATTGACTATGACCAATAACAATTAGTTACCAACCCCCCTTCAATGAAAACAAACATTCATATTTTTGGAATTATATTTCATTCACATTTGGGCATAGTTCTCTAGAATAGTTGCAGACTGATGGATGCTGGTAATCTTTGAGGGACTCTGAGAAAATTTAGAATTCTGGTTAAATCTTGGCTGTAGCAGTTTGTGAGGCTGCATTATCTCAACCAGTTGTCTTGAAGCTTTTCTGGATGATGGATCAACTGGACCATCGCTCCCATAGGAGTCCTCTCAGGAAAGGCCCTTCCTTGATCAAGTCATATCAGACTGGAAGAAATTCACAGCTTCTTATCTTCTGTGGAAACAAAAGCAGAACCTCTTTTCTGAAGCAACATATCCTTAGACCCAAATTTTAAAGTCAAGATTAAAAAAAAAATATAGGTTTGTTTAGTTTAGCAGCCCCAACAATCAAATGTCTCTCAGTGGTTATCCTATTAATAGAAAAAAACAAAGGAAACACAATAATATACATAATCCAGATTCTCTGTGTAGTTTCCATCTCTCTGTGGCTTATTACATATTTTTATTTCTCTGTTCCTTTACAGACTTTACTACTTTTAAATCATTTTTTAAAATCTGTTTCTACCCTTTCTCCTCTTTTTCCCAATCCTACATACATTTGAAACATACTGTGACCCATTTAGAGCTTTTTTATCTGACTCTGTCTTTATTGTGTATTTCTAACCCTTTTTGTCTGTATGAGTAAAGCAAGTAAAGCTGTGATGTTCACAGCTCAAGTTCAAAGACAGCAGCTGAGAGAGGCTGTACCACAGCCTGTTTAAGAAGCTGCGGGAACCCTCCATGAAGTATAGCTCAAGCTCCCATGCTCCAGCTAGGGGAAGCATTTTTTGTGTCATAGATTGTTTGAGAGACATGAACTATTAAGTTTCTCTTGACTTTGTTTTGGTATGAATAAAATTGCCCTTTTTAAAAGCTCTTTTAGGTCTATATAGATCCACACCAGATGGTGGGTGCCATGTATAAACAAAGGTAGAGCTTTTGTGTCCCGACTGAATGGTCCCAAATAATCACATAGAAACCTACATTAACTACAAACTGTTTTGTCTATAGTTCAGTGGTGTGTGAGGTCCTTCTGTCTATGTGTTGCTTTTATTGGTTAATGAATAAAGAACTGGCTTGGCCTATAGCATGGGAGGAGGAAGGCAGAGTCAGAAAGAAGCCATGGAGCCTCCAGAGACAAACACGCTGAAACTTTGCTGATAGGCCACAACCTTGTGGTGATACACAGATTAATAGAAATGGGTTAAATTAATATGTAAGTGTTAGCCAATAAGAAGATAGAGCTAATGGTCCAAGCAGTGATTTAACTAATACAGTTTCTATGTGATTATTTAGGGTCTAAGCTAGCTGGATGGCTGGGAAAAACAAACACCCTCCCCCTACAGTTTAAGCTTATTACTAACTAGCTCTTGCATTTAAATTAACCCATTTCTATTAATCTATGTATTGCCCCATAGCAATGACTTTTACCAGACTGCTGGCCTGTTGTTTCATGGGCAACTGTTCATTTCTCTCTCTCTCTTTCTCTCTCTCTCTCTCTCTCTCTCTCTCTCTCTCTCTCTCTCTGTTTCATCCCTCCTCATCTGAGTCCTCAGTTTGATTGTTCTACCTAACCCTATACTGCCTGGCTATTGCTCAAACAGCTTTTATTATTAACCAATGGAAACAATACATGTTTAAAGTGTACAGAAGCAGCCCATAGCACACATGGACCTTTGGGTGTATTTATCCAAATAGCTCCTCAATATGTAACCAATTTCCAATTCTATTGTCAAGTTATTCCCTATATGGACATCTCATCCTCCTTGGATCCTGAAACCCACACAAGCACCTCCCTGCATGCTTCAGTCTCTGAAACCCTAAGACCAGCTAGCTTCTTTTCATTCTATCATAGATGGTCTTCTCACACTTACTGGGCATCAGAATTCTAGTCTACATTTTTATCCAAGTTCCTGGGCTCTGCAGGCACACTGGGTTTATACCTTAACAAGAATACCAACTAAATAGGTCAAAGCACTCATAGACACTCTCCTCCCTCACTTAGCCTCTGACATCCCCAAAAGACTACTCTCATGTGTAGGTATATTCCTTGCTCTGTTGAAACCTTTTTTATAAAATGTTTGTGACAAAGTTCACATAAATAGACATCTCTTCCATGATTGATTGGTCCACAAACTAAGCTTTTGCTACCACTGGTGTGGGCCTTGCTTCCTCCTATCTTGGGGCATCAGAAGTAGCCCGAGTTAGGTGTCTATAACCCAACAACTTTGCCACCAATCATGTCCTTGGTGAACAAGAAACTGTATGCTCAACCCATGTATAAGCCTAACTTGGTGAGCCTTTATAGAAAGTTTTTCAGTCAGGTAGTCCATCTTGAGAGGGGAAAACTGGAAGAAAGAAGAAAAGAGATAGAAATGCTGAGGATTTGGCTTTCTTGGGCTCTGTCTTAGTTAGGGTTTCTATTGCTGTGAAGAGACACTATGACCACAGCAACTCTTATAAAGAAAACCATTTAACTGGGGTGGCTTACAGTTCAGAAATTTAGTCTTTATCATCATAGTGGAATGTGGTGGTGTGCAGGCAGGCATGGTACTGGAGCTGAAAGCCCTACATCTTCACCTGGAGGCAACAGGAAGTATTCTGAACTAGGAATAGCTTGAGCATAGGATACCTCAAAGCTCGCCCCATAGTGACACACTTACTACTTTCAACAAGGTCACACTTCCTAGTGGTGTCACTCCTTATGATCTTACGGGGGTGATTACATTCAAACTACCATAGGCACCTTTATTTTTCCTTATCATAAGACTTTCCTGGTTAGCTGGGTGTTCTCACAGTAGATCTGAAACATCACTGCACTGGTGGAAAGTGTTGGTCTTTGTTTCTAAGAAATGGCATATTTTTGCCTATTCAAGGACTATTTCTATGCAAAGTAATATATTTTATATATATAATATATAAATACTACTATTAGGTATGTAGTTTAACATAATTAGATGTATGTTTTATTCCAAATTAATTTTACATTAAAACAATTATTGTTGTTATATATTGATATAATCTAAATTAACTTCATAACCTTTTAAAATAAGGGACTTGTAGACTGGTGTGTCTATTCCTGGGAGGAAACATTTGTGCATAAAATAGGCTTTTGCTATCATAACTTTTTCTCTAAACTACTTTATCCTTGAATTTATACATTTTATGTACTCCATTTTACTTTAAAGACACATTAGTTTTTAAAGATGTGTGTGCATGTGTGCATGAGTGTGCATGTGTGCACAATGGTCAAAACCATTGTGTAATGACAATAAGGGGTTTTGTTCATCTTTTCTGATTGGCCTTTCCCCCAGTTTCACAGAGTTCCCATCTTTAATAAGAATATGAATGAGACATAATCAGATCACATGGGAATTTTTCATTACAATATGCATTTTTTCATTATAAAAATGAATGACACTGTGCAGGCTCCATCACTTAGCTGGTTAAATTGCCTGTCGTGTAAAAATGAATGACACACATTTACTGACTTTTGTTTTATGCTGTACTAGGAATTGCACCTAGGGCCTTGTGTGCAATAGGCAAACCTGTGTGTTACATCTCCCTCCCCTCTTTTTGATTTTGACACATGTATCACTATGTTATCAGGTGTTTAGCTATAGTTATGAGAAAAGCAATTAATATATTCAGTCAGCATGCGAATCTATCCACATTTTGATTCTGCAGTTTCTTTTCCAAAACACTGTCCTCTACTGCTTCAATTCATGTCATCATTTACAGCAATTTAATAGTGCTTATTAAAGTCTTTGTATTGTAGGCTTGTCATCTTGATCTCAGAAATAACAGATCAGAACTTAGAAACACTGGGTGGATTTCCTAAGGGGTCAGAAGTATGCTACTCTGACCAAGTATGTTCCCTGACAGAGCATCAAGATCTAAAACCCACTTGGAAGGCTAGCTTGCATAATGAAAGATAATTCTGTAATTACTAAGGGTTTTAATGTTTCTCCTTTAATTGGATTTTGTGGTAGAAATGAATTATCTGACATCCTGGAACATCTTCTGTGCTAATGTTAATGGCTTTAGTGACATAATTCTACCTTAAATTTTGTGCACGACAAAAGACATGGAGGGTAAATGTGTATTTTGTTGACTGACAATCATAGAAAAGAGAGTTCATTGAAACAGAAATCTTAAGCAGTCTCATATTTAAAGGTAAAAAATAATTTGGTTTCTGTCACTAGACTTTCTGGTGAACTCACAGAGAGCCAGCATTCTCTGCCATTTGTTTTACAAGCCTGTATTTATGTCATTTCTCCTCTGGAGATGAGAAAAAAAAAAGGAAATACCCCAAACTCACGTAATCATTTCTCCTTCCAGAGCCTAAAACTGGAGCTGGCAGATGTATGACTTTAAACAATAGTTTTCAGAGGTGTTTGGGATCAACAAGTCAGACAAAGGCAGTAGATAATTAGAATGGGATATTGTATGGCATATGTGTTAGAAAGGTAAGAAAAAAACATTGTTGTCTGGGATATGGAGCTAAGTGTTAGAATGGGGGATTCACAGCTAAGGTTGGTATCAAAAACCTCAGACATGGACGTGGAAACAGAAGTAAGAGACTTGGAGAAACAAGGATGAAAACTAGAAAAAGAAAGAGGAGTCTCTAGGAAGCTCATACGCTGAGTTCCGAGCAGAAACTCCGAAACCTGCTTCAAAAGAAAAATAGGGCAAAAGGTGACTGCTGAGAAGTTATCCTCTGACCTACACACACAGACACACACACACACCATGGCATGTTCTCATTGCCACAAATGAGTCTTTTTTAAAAGAATTCAACAGAATGATAAGCATACCAAAACCTTTCAAGGTTTAGAAGTGGAGTGGCAGGTATGAGGACTCATGGACCACGGAAAAACTATGAAAACCCAGGGTCAAGAGTGGATGTCACGACAGTTTAGTAACGATGATATGCCTTGGATTAAATATGTCACTGAAAACAAATCCAGATATGGGAAAGTTATGCATTAGGACAAATTGTGCATATTTTGTTTTATATGCTAAATAGACAAATATGCACATATATTTACCAATTATAACACATCTACATGTACACATACTATACCAGATTATATTTACCTACTTAAGACACTAGGGAACCACCAATGAAAACAGCGTTTATCTGGCCACAATCCTGGAGAGAATAAATGCATCGTTCTTGTCTCCCCCCTGAGCATTATCTAAGTGGCAGCAAGAAGCAACAGCGGCAAATAGCGGGCAGCCATGCCAGTACACTAATGGTAGATAGATGTTGGAGCTGGGGAACAAAGGCCCCTGGGATTTGAGGCACAAAGTTCTAGAGAGAAGAAAAGTGTAGAGGTGTGAACTTCAAAATCTGTTTACAAAGTCCCTGCCAATCATCAGTTAACTCCTAAGACACACAAGCAAAGATAGAGACTTTAGGAAAGCCACTGGAGCTGTAGTACCTGAAGAATGGAGGGAAGCTTTTAGTGGCTGCACAATGCCGTTTTCTAAAAAGTGGAAGGAAGCTTTTAGCAGCTGCACAATGCTATTTCCTAAAGCGTGGAAGGAAGCTTTTAGCAATTGCTTAGTGCTGGGAGATTGATCACGTCCAGGCTCTTCAAGGTAAGCAGCCCAGAACATTAGCTATAAGACCTGGCAAAGATCATAACCTAGGGATAAGGACAAAGTGAAGCAACCCAGGCTCAGAATGCCTAAAAGCAAGCATTACTAGGGTGGAAGTGAGATACTCTTGCCTAGTAACATAAAAATGGAGAATGCAGCCTGGCGGCGGTGGCGCACGCCTTTAATCCTAGCACTCGGGAGGCAGAAGCAGGCAGATCTCTGTGAGGTCGAGGCCAGCCTGGTCTACAAGAGCGAGTTTCAGGACAGGCTCCAAAGCTACAGAGAAACCCTGTCTTGAAAAACCAAAAAAGAGAGAGAGAGAAAGGGGGGGGGCAAGAGAGAAAATGCTGATAGAGCTAAATCCTCTATAGTTTTTTTTCATACTATATGAATTAAGCAAAATGTCAGGAAATTAGGTTAGGGGAATAGCTAACACACAGAACAGGGCCAAATACTGGTTTGCATAAAAATTGCATTAAAACTTTAAATATGATCAAAATATTAAGAAAATAGAGGGTGGTGGTGTGCAATACTTTAATCCCAACACTCAGGAGGCAGAGTTAGGGGGATCTCTGTGAGTTCAAGGCCAGTCTGGTCTACAGAGCAAGTTCCAGGGCACTCAGAGCTACACAGAGAAACCCTGTCTCTGAAAAAAAAATCAAAATAAAATAGAGAAAAGCAAAAGGATTTGATCAGAGCCTTGGAACTTATTTAAGTAGAAGGACCCAAAGGAAAGCTTTGGGTTTGAAAGTGTGACCAGTGATGGAGGTAAAGGCTCACACAACAGTCTCTGTGCTGTGGGATCGAGTCTCTACCCATGGGCAGCAGGATCAGTAGAAAACACTCAACTTTAAGCTAGTGTGTTAAGTTGGGAGCGTAGCCCCCAGCCTCCAGGCCTGAGAGTGGTATTGGTCTGGACTCCAAATCCCAGTATACCAGGTCCTGACCCCTCCCTGAGGGGGTCAGGACCACTCCCACAGACTATTTAAGTGAACTCCCAAAAGAGGATCACGTGGTCCCCTTTCCTTCCTCCTGGTTGTCACATTCAAGGTCTCCTGGTTCCCTCTTAGGCCACCTGAGAGTGCAGAACTCCCATTAAACCTGGATATTTCTTAATTTGGCTTGATTGGGAATTTGCGTCAGCAGAGAGCTTGCATTAGGAAAAATTTCTAACATCATGTGCATACACACACACACATACACACAAGAAATACAGACAAGAGGGCAAGAAACGTGAATGATACATCAAAAATTTTTAACATACATGGACTTGAACTTACATAATGCAAGAAAGGAGGACAGGACAGTATTTAAATACTGGTCAATGTTTTTCTTTTCCTTCCTTCCTTCCTTCCTTCCTTCCTCCCTCCCTCCATCCCTCCATTCCTCCCTCCCTCCCTTCCTTTCTTTCTTTTTCTTTTTCTTTCTCTCTCTCTCTTTTTTTTTTTTTTTTTTGGTTTTTCGAGACAGGGTTTCTCTGTGGCTTTGGAGCCTGTCCTGGAACTAGCTCTGTAGACCAGGCTGGTCTCGAACTCACAGAGTTCTTTTTCTTTCTTAAGACAGGGTTTCTCTGTAGCTTTTGAGCCTGTCCTGGAACTTGCTCTGTAGATCAGGCTGGCCTCGAACTCAGAGTGATCTGCCTACCTCTGCTTCTTGAGTGCTGAGATTAAAGACAAGCACCACCACCTCCTGGTATTTGTCCATATTTTTCAGAAGCTGATGAAAAGTGTCAGATCACATGAGAAAAACTATGAAATTTAAGCAGAATGAATATAACACATAGACTTAGTGACAAACTCAAACTGGTTGAGAGCAAAGAGAAGGAAAAAAACCTTTAAGTATTAGAGCATATTATCTTCAAAGATGCAATAATCAGATTGATGGCTGACTTCTGCACTGGAATAATGACAAACAGAAGACAATGGAAGGTCATTTTTAAAATGCCAAAAGCTTAAAAAAATTTAACAGACTAATATGGAATTCTATACCCAGCAAAACTACCTTTAAAACTAATGAGATAAAAATGCTTTCAAATTAACAAAAAGTGAGGGAATTTGTTGTCAGTATACCTAAACTGTAAGAAATATTAAAGGAAAATTTCCTCTTAAATGCAAAAGACAAAGGGAAGTGTTGAACTCTGGAGAAATGAAGAGCGACCAGGAATGAGTGGCTCTGATCCCATCTCTATTCTAATAACCCCCTATCCCAGTGGGATAATTTGATGTTTAATATAAGTTCATATAAAATTGTAGACGAGGCACAGGCAAGCTGGAATTTTACATTAACCCCACATGTCCACTGTTAGTTTAACTCAGTAAAGTCTAAAAAATTTAAAAGAAAAAAAATGAGAGCATTGAGGGACAGAAGTTAAGGCAGCAGTGGCTTATAGGGGTCAACGGCTGTCAGTGCATTAGAGGACAAGAATATCTGTGGAGATGTGGGACTAGGGACCCATGGATGATATATTTTCACAGTCCTGTCAGGCATCAAGATGAGCTGCGACAGATTCAAGATGTACTTATTATTATATGTATGCAAGTGGTGCAGGAATCTCCTAAGCATTCGGATCTCCACAAGCTGGAGCTGCAGGCAGAGTTGTGAGCTTGTGGGTGCTCTCCACTGCTGAGTGGTCGCTTGGGCCCGGCTATGGTAGATTTAAGAGTTAGCCAAAACAAGTATGGAGATGAAGATGGCTGCAAGTTCGAAGCCAGCCTGGTCCACAATAGTTACAGATCGGGCAGGTGAGGCCGTGTGTTCAAAAGAAAAAAAAAAATATGGTGGTTGCCATGGCAGGCAGTTGGGTCGTGGTGGTGGGCTAAAGGGCAGAGGTCAGAGGCTCAGACCTGAGGAGGCAGCGGTTGCAACAGGAGCGCACCGGCGGTTGGGCGTGGGCGCCCCAAGGACACGCCCCCTCCGCCCTGCCAGCCCCGCCCACTGCCGCTCGGGGCTCCGAGCGGAGCGCGCCGACCACAGGGAGCGAGCAGCGTGGGGATCCCGCGGCGGTCGGGCTCGCGCGGCGCCCTCGCTCCCCCTCCCCTCGGCCCTAGGGCCGCGCGGCCCGCGCCGCTCCGAGAAGATGGCGCTGCAGTTTCAGGTCAGTGCGCCGGGCTGCGGGCCTGGAGCTCCGGCGGTGGCGGGCGGCGGGTGGGTCCCAGGCCGCGACCCCGAACGAGCACAGCCCTTTGCCCGGGGACGGCGAGACGGCGGCGGGCTGCGCTCGCCCACCCGAGTTCGCCCTCGTCGCCGTGGGCTGCAGCGATGTCCGGGCATGTGGGAGCCGGTGCGGAGGGGCCGCCTGGCAGCCCTCACGCCCAGCCCGCGGTCCGCGCCCTCCCGGGGAGCCTGGGCTCGGAGGCCGGGGCGGCGGGAGCGCGGGAGCGCGGCTAGAGGATTGTCATTGGCCGGAGGCGGGCGGGCGGGTCGGGGCTCGGCGCGGCCGGGAGCGCGCAGCCTCATTGGAGGAGCCTCGGGGCTGGGCGCCGGCTGCGCTGGAGGGGTGCGTCTGCCTGGTGGCTCCGGCGCTCAGCGGGTCTTCGTCCCACCGGCGTCTACGGAGCCTCCCCACTGGTGTCTTGTACGGTGGCGGAACGTTCTGGGGCTGCGGGGCGACATCAGCTACCGCCCTTATCCTTTTAGAGCGCGCAGTAATTATTGCACACGTGAAAACTGTTATGGTAGAATTAGTCACGGGATATCGCGGGAGCACCGAAAGCGGGCAGGCGATCGCGTCTGCAGAGTGGAGCCTCCACTTGTTACTTGGTTCCTACCGCTGGTACATATGCCTCTGAGCAAACTCCAAGGAACGCAGGGATTGTCGGAACTGTAGATGACCAGGCAAAGAGGAAAGGAAGACCACAGAGACAGAAAGACGGTGTGGGCAAAGCAAAGGATTGTGGAAGACCTTGACATCCTCTGAAAGCCTGTTCTTGGATCCTAAGACTAATTGGAAAAGAAAGAGCTCAGGGGAGATGTCGCCTGGCAGATGACCTTAGAGAAATAGGCAGAGTCTTAACTTGGTGGCAATGTGTCTTTCCCCTGTTAGACTTATACAGATCCTCTGGTCACACGAACTTAGTGCTTTGTTACTTCTTCTAAGGGGTATTTCCAAGCTGGAAATAGACCCACATTCTATGTTTTGACTTACCCTTTTTCTTTTGTTGTTTAAGTGTCCCAGGTCAGAATTGCATATTTATTGTTACTTTAGTAAATACGCCCTGTGGGGATGTTTTTACAGGGAGAACTTACTGCGAATCATAAGTAGATAATCAGATGTACATAGGGCAGGTATGTCTTGAGTAAATTAGAAGGTATGGAAGAACTTTGGAACTTCTTTGGACTTGGAAAGATGGTGCCTGGTAAATTGCCAAGTCCTGGAAGCCTTCATACCCAAGGGCAATATTAGAAAAAGTTAGATTTGATGCCCAAACTGGTCATATGGTCCCAGAAATATTCATTAAAGTAACATTTTTTAGGGCATTGCTTCAGTGTCTTTTTCCCACTTGGTAATTGACATAAATGTCCCCAGGGCAATGCTGCCTGTGTGGACTGGCCATGCTGTGCTTTTTAGCCTTGAATCCATGTCCTGACTTTCTGGAAGGCAGAGGACGGCATCATTCCCTACAGTCAGTTCAGTCACAAGCATCCTTGTTCGGAGCCAGTGAGTTAGGGTGTATTCTTGTATCCAAAGAAAAAATGGATCTGGGTTGTCTTTGAGGAGGAGGTCCAGGTTGGGGAGCACAACAGGGAACAACAGAATCGGGAATAAGTAGCCTAGCTATGGTACGGCGAAAGCCTAGTGGACTTGAGTGGTTTGCTCTCTGAATGGTTCTGGAATCAGAGACCGGTAGCTAGTCTTCTAATCCCTACTTCGGCTGGGGATTGACTCTAGACGTGAGTGAGGGATGCACAGTGTTAGCGTGATGAGCAGTGGTTTGGGAAAGGTGGCTTGTCTGAAGTGTGGCAGTCACTGGGACACTCCCTTTCTACTTTCACGGTGGTTTCTGATGTTTTCTCTGTAGTTTCAGGGGTGAGACTTGGGGAAAGCAGTGATCACTCAGTAAGGGAGTGTCAGATCCCAAAGCTTGTGCTCACTCATTGGACCAGTGTTTACTCTGACACGTTCCTTTCATTCCTAAGCAGCCTCTGGAGAAGTCCAGGGCATTGGAAGCCATATTGGAACATTTCCTTAATTGCCCCAATGTTTGAGTATTAGTGGGATCTTCACAGAGAGCAGTTGGTAGAGCTGGATGAGTAAAGGAAATTGCTGTGCACCTGGAGCTGGCCACAGTCCATAAAAGTCCTCCTGCCACCAACAGCAAATTCAGGGATTTCCCACAGCCACCCAGAGGTCTGTCAGTTTCTCAGTAGGGCTCACGGAGTTCATCAAAATGATCAATTATCAAAATTATCGAATTCGTAATTGTGATTCTTTATAGGGAAAGAAGATTGGCTAAAGGGAGACACATAGAGGATAATCTGAAGATTCTAAAATACATCTTTTGTCCTCAGGATAGGACATTCTCCTGTCATCCATGTTGCATGTACCACTATAAGGTGGGAAGGCTCACCTACTCTCTAGTACCCACAGTGTTTATTGAAGATGCATTACTTAGACATGACTGATAATTTTGATTTCCACTGGTAACCTGTGATCCCAAATCATCACCCTAAGCCAAAACCATACCTGTGACTAGGTATGGTCAGTGCTTGTATTAAAAATATAACTGCTGTCAACTATGACAGATTATCTACCAGAAATTGAGGGCAAAGGCCAGACTGCTTTTTGGGCAAGACTTCTGTCTTAAGGTTTCTTTGGCTGTGAAGAGACACCATGACCATGGCAACACTTACAAAGGAAAAAACATTTAATTGGGGTGACTTACATTTTTAGATTTAGTCCATTATCATGCTGTGACATGGTGATGTGCAGGCAGACATGGTGCTGGAGAAGAAGCTGAGTGTACTACATCTTGACTTGCAGGCAACAGGAAGTGGTCTGTGATACTGGGTGGTCTCTTGAGCATATATGAGACCCACAGTGACACACTTCCTCCAACAAGACTTCACCTGCTCCAACAAGGCCATACTTCCTAGTAGTATTACTCCCTTTGGAGGACATTTCCTTTCAAACCACCACAATCACTTTTTTTTAAAATTTTTTTCTTCTCTCATATTCTAACTGCAGTTTCCCCTCTAACCTCTCCTCCCAGTCCCCTTCCACCTTATCTGCCCCCCACCCCCATCCACTTCACTTCCATTTTCCTTGTGAAAAGGGCAGGCTTCTTAGGGATATCATCCAAACATGGCTTATCGAGTTCCAATAAGACTAGGCATGTCTCCTCATTAAGGCTGGATGAGGCCACCCAGGAGGAGGAACAGGGTCCCAAAAGCAGCCTAAAGAATCAGAGACAGCCCCAGCCCCTACTCCCTCTGTTAGGAGTCCCCCAAGAACTCCAAGTTACACAACTATGCTAGACTCTGGTCTATGAGTAGAGCAGAATATCATTAGGAATCGTTTCATTGGTTCATTCCTAGGGCTTTGGGCTATCCATCTTCTGGGTCCTGGCACTCCCCAGACAGTGTCAGGTGTGGGATCCCTTTTGTGGCATGGATCTTAAGCGGGACCAGTCTTTGGTTGACCACTTGCACAAGGTCTACACCACCTTCATCCCAGCACATCTTACAGGCAGAACAAATTGTAGGTGGAAGGTATTGTGGCTGAGTTTGTGCTTCAATCCCTCCACCTGAGGCCTTGCCTGGTTACAGAAGATGGCTGGTTCAGGCTCCATGTCCTGCATTACTAGGAATCTTAGCTGGTGTTACCCTTGTAGATTCCTGGGAGTTTACATTGCACTAGTGGCTACCTCACCCCGATTGCCAGAGGATCAAAGGAGAGGGAAAACAGAAGACAGCATGAAGCTTGTGAATCTAGGTACTGGCCTGGAGCTCCAGCACCACTGGAAAAGGACACTTGGAGTAGAGATCTGCTGGAGACATGTTTAGTTTGGTTTCTGCTGGTTGGGTGTGTGTGTGTGTGTGTGTGTGTGTGTGTGTGTGTGTAGGTAGGTTAAAAGTAGGAATTAGACATTGGTGGCAGGTAGACAGTGACTGAAGAATGGCAGATGGTGAGGGAGGTGCCTGTTACAATCATGTAGACTTGTCATTGGCTTAGTTTTGCCTGTTTACTAAATGACTCTTATGCAGCCTACATGCACGTGCCCTCTCAACTTATGTAGTTGGTAGGAGTCTGGTTATCAGAATTGACTTAAGAAAAGATGAGAATACTCTGGTAAACTGTGAGGCACCTAAAGAACTATTTGGTTGTTGCAGAAGTACTGTAGTTTTGCATTGTGGAAATATGTCATTTGATATTCTTAACACGTGTGGTTATGTTGTAAATCATTTTAATAGGTATTTCTCACTGTATGCTTTTTGCTTGTGACATTACTGTTTATTTTTGATTTATATTATGGAAATGATGAAGACAAAAAGCAAATTGAGTGATTTAAAAAATTTTAGTTGTTTATTACTGTCTTAGGGTTGCTATTGCTGTGAAGAGACACCATGACCACGGCAACTCCTACAAAGAGGGAACATTTAATTGGGGCTGACTTATAGTTCAGAAGGTTTAGTTCATTGTTCTCACAGTAGAAAATGTTGACACGCAGGCAGACATGGTGCTAGAAAGGCAGCTGAGAAGTCTACATCTTGATCAGTAGGCAAAAGGAAGTGAACTGAGGCACTGGTATGACTTGAGCATATGAGACCTCAAAGCCCACAATGATACAGTGACACAGTCCTCCAAAAAGGCCACACCTACTCCAGCAGTGCCACACCTTATAATATTGTCACTCCCTATGAACTTATGGGGGCACTTACATACAAACTACCACAATTACTGTGTGTGCGCTATGGCACATGTGAGGAGGGTAAACTACAGCTTTGAGGAGTAGGTTCTCCTTTTTCATGAGTTCCGGCTACCTGCTAAGCCATCTTGTAAATGATTTTTTGTTTAAGTATAAAATGGATCAATGGCAGCAGAGACAATTTCAACAGAACATTAGGCTCACAAACTGCAGTTGGTGGTTCAGTATGGTTTGCGAAGGGATTAAGAGTCCTGAAGTTGAGGAGTAGTGTGGCTGGCCATCAGAAGTTGACAGTGATCCACGGAAAGCAGTCATTGAAGCTGAACCTCTTTCAACTGTAGGAGAAGCTCCCAGAGAAGTCAGTGTGGACCATTCATGGTCATTTGACATTTGAAGTAAATTGGAAAGGCAGAAAAACTTGGTAAATGGATTCCGCATGAGTTGGTTGAACATTTTTTTAGAAAAATGTTTTGAATTGGTGCATCTCTTTTTCTTCCCAACAATGATGAACCATTTCTTGATCAGACTGTGATGTGTGACAGAAAAATGAATTAAATATGACAATTGTTGATGACCAGCTCAGTGGTTAGACTGAGGAGAATCCAAAGTACTTTCCAGAGCCAAACTTGCACCATAAGAAGGTCATAGTCACAGTTGGGTGGTCTGCTGCTTGTCTGGTCTACTACGTGATCAATGAATTCTGATCAAACCATGACATCTGAGAAGTGTACTCAGCAAGTCCATGACATGCGCACCAAAAGGCTGCAGCACCCACAGCTGCATTGGTCAGTGTTCATAAAGGGCCTGCTTCTCCAGGACAAACCTGAACTGCATGCTGCACAATCAGTGCTCCAATAGTTGAATTCATTGAACTTTTGCCTCATCTACCATGTTCACCTGACCTCTTACCATCTTCCTACCACTTCTACAAGTACCTTGACAGTGTTTAACAATGAAAAAAAACACTTCTATAACCCACAGAATGTGGAAATTGCTTTCTAAAAATTTGTCTAATTTCAAAGCATGGATCTAAAGGAGTAAATAAAGTTATTTCTCATCGGCAAAAATATATTGTTTTTTAATACTTTGTATTTTGATTAATAAAATTGTGCTTTAAGCCTACTATAATTATTTAAAATTCACAGTCCAAACCTGCAACTCCTTTTGCACCAATGTAATATCTGATTCATTGTTGAAGGAAGAATTAGTTCCAAGAGGCCCAGGAATAAGCCTTCAGGGATGCTCAACTAACAGAAGGGAGGAACAGTTAGTTTGTAGGAAACAACCTCAAAATGAAGGCAGTGTATACTAGTGACAGCCATGAAGTTTGATCCCAGAAGGCAGGAAAGATATAGGGAAGTAACTGAAATGAACTTTAGAGTCTTGCGGTGGGATATTTGAGGTTTATCTCTTTAAAGATTATTAGCAATTTTTGTTTTGTTTTCTGGAGCAAAAGCTTTTTTAGTGAAATTTAATGGCACGTAATAATACATGTGCTTAAACTGCAATAGAGTGAGTTTTGGCATATGCATACATCTGTGAAATTCTCACCAAAATATGAAAATAGCCATTGTTCATGTGTATTTCCTTATGCTCTTATGCTTTTTTGCTGTCCTCCTTGGCTGCCTTCTCCTTCCCCTTCCTTACTCCCTTGCTGTCCCTTCCACGCAGCCAAGAAACTAGTGACCTGCTTTCTAGTAACAAAGCACCTTGAAAACATATTTTTGTTACTTGACTTTTGTTTAGTATTCATCTGTTGATAGAGACTAGGCAAGACTTTCTATATAGAAAGAAATCACATTTAGGGGCCAATAATTGCATGTCAGATACAAAGAAATAAGTCCATAAAATTGTGATGATCTTACATTTTTTTCTTTGTTTGTTTTTGGCGTTTTTGAATTTGGCATTTTTGGAGACAGGGTTTCACTGTTTAGCCCTGTCTGGCCTGAAATTCACGATGTAGACCAGCTGGCCTCAAGTTCAACTGTCTGTCCCTGCCTTTTGAGTGCTGGAATTAAAGGCTGGCTAGGAAGATGTGTATTTAATCTGAAAGCAAGATCCAATCATTGTCCACTAGGGTCTTACAGTGGGTCTTTCTGTTCATATTTGCTAGTTACCTTTGGATGTTTACCAGATCCGGTTCTTCTCATTGTACTTATTATTTACGTGTGTTTCTAATGTTGACACTATACCTTAGAAGCTTTCATAAACCAAACATGTCAGTAAATTGGGACAGCATGCCTTTCTGAGCCGTTCTCACTATATTCTCAGACACCAGTTTATAGAAACTAAGATGAAAATTTATCAGTCTACTGAGAAAGATAAAATACTGTAGATAGGTTCTCTGGGAAACCACATGCTAGTCAGAAGATTGGTTGGTTAGCAGTGTCTGGGTCATACCTTCCTACCAGAGCAAGAATCTTTGTCTGGAAAGGTTTAATGTTTAACATACCAGAATTTTTTTAAACCATTACAGTAACAGAAAACTTGGTGTACCCTTCAAATCTTTTATAAAAGTTCAAACTTTCCCCTCTTAATATTTTACTATTTTTCATTTGTTAATTTAAAATATTGGCCTAGAGAGGTGGCTCAGTGGTTAAGAGCACTGGCTGCTCGTCCAGAGGACTTAGCTTTGATTCCTAGTACTCAGAAAGATGACTAACTGTATTTCCAGTTCCAGGGGATTCAATGCCCTCTTTTGAAGGCAGTGCATGCATCTAATGCACAGACGTACATGCAAATAAAACACCCATATACATAACAATAAATGTTAAAACACTCATAAAATAATTCTGAAAGTTTTTTAAAAAGTAATTTGAAACGTCTTTGAACAAGGGGTAATTGATAATGTCAACTGAACACTTAACTATATACTATATACTATCTTTCTGCCTTGAAGTTTATTAAATCAATACAGCAAGGCAAATACGATCCAGACCTTTCCACAATGTTTATTAATAGGCTTTTTTTGATAATTAGATATCATTGATTTGACTAATATTAACATTTATATATTTTAAATATTGGTTTTCTAGATCCTTTGTAACAAATGCCACAAGTGGGGTGGCTTAACACTCAAAATTATTCTCAGTTCTGAAGGCCAGAAGACTGGGGTAAATGGGGTTGGTTCTTTCTGAAGGTTTCACCCTAGCTTTTGGAAGTTTTGGTACTTCCTGGCTTTAGATGTGACTTTCCAGTCTCTGCCTGTCTTCCTATGGCTCTCTCCTCTGTATCTCACTGCATCTAAAATCTTCCTCTCCCTTTCTTTTTCCAGAAAATTACTCCTTTTTAAAGAGAAAGTGGTGATAAAGACCATTAAAAGTATGGCCAATTTCCATGTTCATGAGAGTTACTTTTGCAAGTAGTTTTATGAAGGTGCAAATGATATTTTTTTCATTTTCAATTGCAAAAGGTTTTATTATTCCAAGTGTTCTGTTTTTCTCTATCCTCCAATGAAAACATGTTTACAATCTGAAAAGAAGGCAATATTTTACTGACTTAATGTTTCAATTTATCAATTTAGGGAAGTGAACATTGGTACCTCCAAGAACATTTGGTGTTTTGGGCCGTGTTTTACTGTCACAGTTCATGATGCTCTAAGAGTCCCAGGCAGGCACTCATGTGTCTCCACCTGTATTGGTTCCCTGATGGACAGAATGTCCTAGCTTTGTGATCAATCTTTATATTTCATGCATTTCTGGGGAAAGTTCTGCTATACAGTAAAGGGGGCCAGGGCCTCCCGTCTATGAGAGAAGACTTTTTTATTTTGTTTGGAAATTTCCTATGAAACCCAGGATGGCCTTGAACTCTCAGCCTTCCTGTGTCAGCCTCCTGAATGCTGGGATTATAGAAATGTACAACTGTGTCCTTCCATCTAAGGATGCCAGCAATTGACTTTAGAGTTAGATTTAGTGCCCACTCCATATCTATGATGATTTCATCAAATTCCTTAACTAAAGGTTTATAAAGACCTTATTTCTAATGAAGATTTTCCTCATAGACTCTGAGGGTTAGGAATTAGACCTGTCTTTTAGGGGTATAGTTCTTTACCTTACAGTGGTATAAAGTGTACAATGTGTGTACATCTTTAACTCTAAGTAAAGTGATGAACGTAGGGCAGTACTCCTGCCTCCTCCTAGATGGTGGGAGTACAGGTATGTGCCAGTGTTTGGTGGGGGTCCTTATTTTAATGAATCAATATGAAACTTTAGTGGAAAATTCTCGAGTCTTGGCTACTGGGTTGTGGCACAGATAGGGAATTGGGAAATGTGAAGGACCTACAAAGAGAGAAGTGGGAACAAGGATGGGAGCCATGGCGTCTCCTTTTTAGTGCTGCTTGGGGATTTGAGAGGTGTGAAGCCTGATGCAGCTGTAAACTGGATATAAAAATTCATGCCAGAATCCGGGCTGAGGTGGAGCACGTCTTTAATCCCAGTACTCAGGAGGTAGAGGCAATCAGATCTTGGTGAGTTTGAGACCAGCCTGGTCTACAAGAGCTAGTTCCAGGACAGCTCTGTCTCAAAAAACAAAACAAATAAACAAAAAATCAAACCAAAACAAAAAGAGTTCAGGCCAGAACAAAATTGGCATTTCTTTTGGAATAACCTATTATGTTCATTTGGCTACCTGTTTTTGAAATCTCTGCCAATATTTTTGTCAAGTATGTACAAGTCCCAAGTCAAATCTTTTGTTTTAGTGAACGGCTTTAACAAGATTCTTTTAAACTGAATTCAGTTGGTAGTTCACTGTTTCCCTGTATTCTATATCATCAGATGATACTGTGTTTGTAGACAGAATGGATTAGTCTTTGTGCTTATAAGATAAAAACCTGTGCAATAATTAGCTAGAATGTTGTTAGAAATATTGTAGGATCAAAAATTCTGACCTGAAGCACCATGAGTTCAGAAGGTCCAAGTCAGCTTACATATAATTATCGTTAATTCTTTTGTTATAGGTTGCAGTAGGATTGGAAACAACAGAAGAGCATAAATTGATAGGTGGGCAGCTTGTGTGTGCTCATTCTAGCCTCTAGCTTCATTGGGCATCTCCTGGCTGTTTACTGGCCACTGTTTAATGCCTTGAAATGAGTACATTCGGTTTATTTCAAGACCTTGTAAATGTTATTTCTTTGCCTCCACTACCTTCTAATCTTCTCCGTCTGGTTTGCCCTTTATGTTTGAGGCATTCTTGGTTTTGAATGTTTTAGCATAGATGTCATTTAGATGTCATTCTTCTTCAGGCATAACCTTGCGAGCTCCTTAAGGAGAGAATCTTCCCTATTAAGTTGCATTGCATAACTCAATTTTTAAGTTAGTAATTTGGGAAATAGGAGATATGCCTCTTTTTTACTATATCTAAGTGAGTCATTGCTGCACAGTAACTATATATTGATTGAATGTATATAAGTATTATTTCTGCATCTCATTTTCTGTGTCTTAATATTTATTTATTTTTATTTAAGTCAAATGTCTTTTTTTTTCTCCCTCTGAAGAATTTGGCCGAATTGGAAGCATTGTGTACTCATCTCTACGTAGGGACTGATCTCACAGAAAGAATAGAGGCTGAGAAAGCACTCTTGGAACTGATTGACAGCCCAGAATGTCTCAGCAAGTGTCAACTTTTATTAGAACAAGGAACAGTAAGTATGTGTTAAGTGATTAACCATGCAAGGCCAGTATTAACAGTAATAGCAAGCAGTGTTAGCAGTGATACTCACAGCTTTTGCCACATCTATTTATTATAATTTCCTGTCAGAGGGGTTAAGCAGGAAAGAATTAGAAAGCCCCAGAAATGGCCACAAAGTAGAAACAAGAATGTGTTGGAATAGTTTCTTAGTTCTTGATCTTCTTTTATGTCACATTTTATATGTTTATTTTCATAATGCTAGGGAGTGAACGAGGACCTTTTACACTTTAAACAAGCTTTCTACTGCCAAGTTACATCTCTAGTCCTAACAATTTATTTCAGGAATAACTTAAAAAATCCAAATGTTGTAGGTAGTTATAATTAACTCTGGAAAAATCAAAGGATTGTTCAGAAGAGTGCTCACTGCCTCTTTATACCTTCATTCTATACATTTATAGCTGTCTGTCTGTCTGTCTATCGATCGATCGAGAGAAGAACATTGACTCAGCAGTCAGCACATACTGAAACATAACCAATACCATACAGCTTACTTGACCTATTTACATGAATTAAAGTAGTTCACTGTTTAGTTAGAGAGGCACAGATCTATAAATAAAGAGGTATGAAATGATATGGAAAATACCACAGAAAGAGACTTATGTTTTACAGAAAAGGTGACAAACTTTCCATAAAGGGCCATGTATTATTTTAGGCTTTGTGAGTCAAAATTGGCATTTCATAATTATAATAATAGAGAAAACAAATCCTCAAAATTTTGTTGGTAGAATTCAAAATATAATCACCAAATGTAGTTTTTTATGTCATACAGGTTGGCTGATAAAATATTTGGAATTAATTGGAGTTTAAAGTTGGTGTTTCCTGTTATTGGACTTGATGGCAGATGTTCATATTTCATGCAGACTTATAATGAAATGATGCATTATTTTTTCTCAATGGGCTCTCACTGTGTGAGAATCTTGGCTGAACCTTGGCTGACCTGGAACTCCCTCTGTAAACCAGGCAGGCCTTGAATTCACAGAGATCTACCTGCTTTTGCTTTTAAAGTGCTGGTATTCAAGGTGTATTCTGTCATGCTGGCTAAGATTTTATACCTTTGAAAATATCTTCACAAACTTAGATGCTGCCAAACATTATACCAGCGCTTTGGCATCTCATCTGCATTACGCATACTTTCACTTAGAAGGCATTTCTGTGTCTTATCCTCTTGATATATGCCATTTTGCCTATCATTGTGTTGCAGATTAATAGTTTCCAATTGAAAATTAGGTAGAAGGTCTTCAGTTGCACAGCAAAATGGATTTTCTAATATGGAAATTTTCATTATGCTTGCATCAGTATAAACATTGCTACTGGGACTGTAGTTGGAGATGAGAAAACGTGTTGGGAGTGGCGCTTTCACTATGTATTTTTAGCTTCTCTCGGTGTCGGGCTGTGTGAAGTGGCCTGGTGGTCCTTGTGACTCACACAATGTTAATTGTTTCCTAGTAACTTGAGTCTCACTCATTTTGCCATCTTCTGTATAAGTGCTATATCCTGCACATTAGGCACTAGGTTGTTCTCATTGAGAGAACAAGTTTGTTGTATGAACTAATTTGTAAAGCCATTTAATAGTGAAAAATAGTGGCTTTGCTTTATCTGTAAACTTTCACTGTCAGACCTGAGCTTAAAAAAAGAAAAAAAAATCCAATTTATCTCTGACAAGCTATTAGTCTGCCTTGTTGGGGGCAAGTCAGGGTATTCAGCATCTTGATCTGGCAGAAATCTCCACAGTGGAAGATGAGCTCACAAAAGTAAATGAGGACTCCTGGTTCATTAAGTTAGGGGCGATTTAGATATCCACTCCAGAATAAATGCCTATAATAAAGTGAATGATACAGACTTCAAAGTTATTACTATTATAATTATTTACAAGCTTTTGACCAGCCCTTTTCTGCTTCATGTACAGTTGTCACACGTGTATAGCAGATTCTACCTAAGGTTTATATTTAATTAATGCTTTCTCAGCTCCTTTGAAAATATTCTGTCTGTAGTTCCACAGATTCTTCGTAAAAAGAAACAGTTCTTTAATTGCTTCCCATTCTTACTTGACTTCTAGAATAAGTAGATGGCAAGTGTCAGTAGCATTAATAGCATGAACAGTTATTAGTAACCTCAACCCATTCACTGAAAGCTAATGATAATCTTTGCAGTTTATTAGCCTTGCCTCTAAACTGGCTTCTCGTGTTGCTTTAGTGTCCGCCTCTGAGCATTTGTTCTCACTGAAAGGCTAGTGAAGTTTATTTTCTCTATACTAACTTCAGCCGCTACAGTAAAATAATGGTGACTAACTCATCATTAGGAAGGAACTTCCTTTACTTGACCTAAATAATGAGCTACTTGTAAACTTTCTTTGAGGTGGGAGGGGAAGAGGGTTTCTCTGTGTAGCCCTGGCTGTTCTGGAACTCATTCTGTATTCTACCTGCCTTTGCCTCCTGTGTGCTGGGATTAAAGGTGTACACCACTGCCCAGCTGCTACTTGTAAACTTAACTTTGATTTCATTTTTTACGTCTTTTTAAAAAAGAAACTGCTGTTCTGACATAGTCTGTTTTAAATTTCAGAAAGACTACTGACTTTCTTAAGTTGAACTCTTGTTATGCCTGCTTAGTTTGAAATCGTTGACATATAATTCTTTTACCACAGGTAGCTGTAGCACCATTAGGGAAAACTCACTGATCTGCTACTAATTGAACACTATGCCTTGACATTTAGGCATTTTCTTCTTGACATGATGGCCATATATTGATACGATGAAAGGTATGGCTTGTGTTGGCTCAGTCCCTGTGACACTCTGGAGACTGGAGTCGCATCACTACAGTCTGTGGCACATGAGCAGCAAGCAGCCGGGTTTGAGCGTAAAGCAGGTCAGTTTTAGCTGCTGGGATCTGCCATTACCCATGCAGTAAGCCTTGGACAGCAGGTAAACACCAGGCAAGGCTTTGTGCGTCATAAACTTCATCATCCTGAAGTTGAGATTGCACCTGCTTTTCACATGTTACAAAATACTGTTTAAAGTTGTTTTCAGCCGGGCGGTGGTGGCGAACGCCTTTAATCCCAGCACTTGGGAGGCAGAAGCAGGCGGATCTCTGTGAGTTTGAGACCAGCCTGGTCTACAAGAGCTAGTTCCAGGACAGGCTCCAAAACCACAGAGAAACCCTGTCTCGAAAAAGCAAAAATAAATTAAAAAAAAAAAAGTTGTTTTCAGTGGTTAAAACTGTGAAAACCATCTTTAGCTTATAGGTTACACGAAAATAGTATTGTTTATGGATTTTTTTTTCTCCACCTTGTAATCTAGAGAAAAAGTACAATTTGGTAAGAAATTTTTGGGAGTAGAATGAATATATGAACTGAATTTTGAGGATAAACATGACTTTATAGTTTGAATACACTGTGGTATGTTCAGAAACTGGTGGTGAGGTTGGAGAGATGATCAGTGGTTACGAGTACTTGC
This sequence comes from Microtus oregoni, assembly GCF_018167655.1. NCBI lineage: Eukaryota > Metazoa > Chordata > Mammalia > Rodentia > Cricetidae > Microtus > Microtus oregoni. The sequence continues at coordinate 14,748,041 of NW_024543086.1, forward strand.
TTTCCTTCTTGAGGATCCAGAGTCAGTTCACAACTCTCCCATCAGGTGCTTCACAGTGGCCTCTAACTTCATTCCAGGAATCCGAGAACACCTGCACACATGTAGTGTGCATAAACTCATGTGAGCACACATGCATAAACACAAATTAAAAACGCAAATCTTTAAACAAAAGTGAAAGTTCATGGCCAGCCACAGTCAGAAATAAATCAGAAGGAACAGAGAAATCATGGCGGGGGAAGCACTGAAAAACTGTTTTGGGCGCAGCCTTCGGAGGTGTGGGTGCAGGTGTGTTTGGTGGTATAACGAGCGCAGAGTGCGCAGAACTGCTAGGCCATGGTAAGAGTGTTTGGTTTAAGCTTGTTCAGATATTTATTTTCCATTTACTTGGTGCTGTTGAACTGACTCTGCACCTCCTTCAGCTGATGACATGTTATGAGAGACTGTATTCATGGGTCTTATTTGTCATACATGTACAACTTTGGAGAACTTGACAAATTACTGTTTTTGCTTAGAAAAATTTCTTATTTTTTGACTGTTCTATTTTTGTGATGATAATAAAAATTACTGTTCTTTACAGACATCCTATGCTCAGCTCCTTGCAGCAACATGTCTTTCAAAACTTGTTACCCGAATCAATCCTTTACCTGTAGAACAGAGGATAGACATCAGTAAGTGATTCATTAATTTTTTTTAACAAATTATATTTTAAAAATAAAAATTTCCTTTTAAATTTACTGAGCTTTTTATTAGTATTGTAACTAAGTTTTATTATTTTAAGATTGGTAATTAAGCTTTATTCATGCATTGATGATGACGTGAAAGATAAGGCAATATATAATTATAAGATGTTGTTAATTTAATAATTATATTGTGTACGTGGTATTTCTTAAGATTTTCACCATCATGTTTTATCCTCCAAATAAATTAATGAATTATCCTAGTTTTACAAATTAGTAAATTATTGATGGGTTCTGACTGGTTTAGGCTTACAAGACTGGGAAATAGAGTTGTCATTTAAATCCCCTAAATCTGCATAGAGTTCCTGCTGTTACTTGATAGGCAACTGAATGCCCAGAAGGAAACCAGCTCTGTAATACTGCTCAGGTTGCTAGCCCAGAGTTAGTTGGGATACACTTAAAACCAATAGCTGATTCCTACTTGCAGTAAGAATAACATTGAGTAGTTATTCATATGTTTCAGGAGTAATACACCTTACATTTTTATTTGTTTTTTTTTTTTGGTTTTTCGAGACAGGGTTTCTCTGTGGTTTTGGAGCCTGTCCTGGAACTAGCTCTGTAGACCAGGCTGGCCTCAAACTCACAGAGATCCGCCTGCCTCTGCCTCCCGAGTGCTGGGATTAAAGGTGTGCGCCACCACCGCCCGGCACCTTACATTTTTATATATGTGTAAGTTTGCATTTCATATGGACAAACCTAGTAATTCGGGTACGAGATTACTTTATCTTTGTAATAGAAACAGATTATTGTCTCATTTTTGTTCTTTAGTCTCAATATTGTTTATATTTCTGTATTAGAAAAATGAAAATATCTGATGTGTTATGAATCTTCAAGTTAAAAATTCACTGGTTAGAATCATAGTGATGTAGTTTGCCTCATTTCCTAACAGTCTTCAGAAGGTTCTTCAGTCTCTAGAAAGTTGTACATGTAAGAGAGCATCATAAAAACATCAAATAGTGTAAGCATGAGTCATGAAACTTAGGACATATTTTAAATAGACTTAATTTTTTTTAGAGCACTTCTCTTAGAAAAACTGAACAGAAGCTGTAGAGTGCCCTTATACCCCCTACTCCCCTCATGGATAGCCTCTCCTGTTACCAACATCAGGATTGTATATTCTGTAGATTTGGGCAACATACAATGGCATGTGTCGCTACTGTAACAGTGTATGAAGTAAGTGCACTATCCTAAAAACCCTGTGCTCTGCCAGCTCTTCCCTCCTTACCTCATCTCCGGGCTTTGAATAACCTCCATTGTTTTCCTTCCAGATTAGCGTGTTGGGAGAATCATATAGTGTGTAGCTTTCTCAAAGTTCCTTCTTTCATTTAAAATAGTAATGTTTGCTTAAGATTCTTCCATGTCTTCTCTTGACTACTCAATAATCTCATTTCTCTTTAGTTATGATTAATAATTCTTCATTGTCTGAATGTACCTAAGTGATAGTTGTTTCTAAGTTTTGAAAAATTGTAAGGAAAGTTGCTCTTGACACCCATAAGCAGATGTACATGGTGGCTTGTAATCCTAGCACATGGGAGACTGGGGTAGGAGGTTCCCACATTTAAGGCCAGCCTTGGTGAAATTGTGAGTTTAAGGTTATCCTGTTTGGGGGTGGGGCGGGGACAGAGCGCACAAACAAAGGAAACCTGAGGTGATGGAGAGAAGACCTCTTGCTCTGTCCCTGATCTCAGTGGGAGGCTGTTTTAAGTATCTCACTAAACATGACCTCATTGTAGTTTTTATTTTCCAGGAGTATTCTGGATCAAGTTGAGAGAGTTTCTCTTCATTCTTGGTTGAGGTTTTTCTTGTTCTTTTTTCTTCTGAGATAGGGTTTCTCCTTGTCGCATGGCTATCCTTGAACTTGCTCTGTAGCCCAGGCTGGCCTCAAACTCAGAGATCTGCCATCTCTGAGTGCTGGGATTAAAGGTGTGCACTATCACTGCCTAGCTCTTGGTTGAGGTTTGTTTTTTTTAAATCATAAATGGATATTACATTTGTTAAATGCTTTTTTATATAAGTTGATATTATCATGTGGTTTTCATTCTGTATGCTGTTGATGATTTTATATGTTGAGCCAGCCTTGCATACCCAAGATAATTCCTTCTTTGTCCTGCTCTTTAGTTCTTTATACATCATTGGATTCCATTTGCTGAAATGCTGAGAGTTTTTACAGCTCTGTTCCTGAGAGATGTTTGGTTTCTAGGTTTGTGTTCTTGAAATATTTTCAGTTTGTACATTAATATAATTTGGGGGACAGGGCTTGTAGTTAGGGATGGGATGCTCGCCTAGCATGCATGAAGACCTGGGATGCATTCCTGGATGTGCAATAAAATAAATAAAAGATAATTTTGAACTGAAATAAGTTGGGTAGGTTTCTTTCTACTTCTTTCTTTTTTGTTTTTATTTCTGTTTTTTGAGACAGGGTTTCTCTGTGTAGCTTTGGCTGTCCTGAAACGCATTCTGCAGATCAGGCTGGTCTCTACCTCAGAAATCTGCCCACTTCTGCCTCCCAAGTGCCAGGATTAAAGGCATGTGCCACCACTCCCGGATGTTTGCTGTGCTTTCAACTTATTTTTATTGATAGGTATTTCCTAAGTGTCTGGTACTGTCCACTAGTTGACTCATCTGGATCTGGTGCTTTTGCTTTGAAAGATTATTGTATTATTTACTGTTGTGTTTCTGTGATCACAAACATGAGAGGATGGTTTAAAGGAGGGTGGCTTAATTTGATTCATGGTTTCAGAGTCTTCATTTCATGTTTGTTTGGCCCCATGTACTTTGATATAGTTGGCAGTCGGGGCTGTGACAAAGGCTGGTGCTCTTTATTTCTTTGTGGATGAGGAGGGGGCAGAAGACTAATGCCAGAACTCACCTGGCTTTCTCCTCCCACCCCTTTTATTCTGTTAATGTCTCAGGTCCATAGGATGAAGTTGCTGATATTCATGGTAGTTCTTCCTACCTTGGTTAATCTCTCTGGAAACCCTGTTATGGACATATCCAGAGGTGTGTTTCACCAGTCTGAGGTGATTCCAAATCAGTCAAGTGGACAAAAAAAATTGTCCAACTGAACTTAGTAATTACTATACATATTTCTTTAATAGTTACAAGTATTTAGATTATATATATGACTTATATTGTGAAAATAGAATTTTTTAAGAGTAAGGAGTACAGATATCATTTACAGTGATTTGACTTCTGATTTTTTAAATAATATTTTGATTCTATGTATACGATACTCAAGAATATGGATTTTGATCTTGTGTTGGTGATAATCACACTCTTGTGATACTAGACATTGGCAATAAGCTGTAGATTTTGTTACAAGAGTAGACAAGGGTAAACAGTTGATATTGTATACTGTGTTGCTACACTATAGTTAGATGTAATAAATACATTTTCAACTTTTGATGGTTTGCTGGACTTGATGTAGTTTAGTTGGTAGAGTTCCTGCCTAATGTGTAGGCTCCATGTTCAGTCACTATCACTGCACAGACTGGGCATGGTGGTGCAAGGCTGTCATCCCAGGACTTAGAAGGTAGAGAGGCATGAGAATCAGAAATTTAGTTCATCCTTGACTACATAGCAAGTTCAAGGCCAGCCTGGACACTTGGCCCTGTCTCTCTCATGTACATACAAAAAGTCTCACACACACATACAAAAAAATTCAGTAACTCTTTTAAAAAAAATGTGGTGAATGAAATTTGGGGAGAAAAGAAAGTGGACATGTACAAGAAAATTTCATATAAGAAATGGTGAGTTTTCTTTTTAGTTTCTTTAGTTTGACTCAAGAGTTCTTGTTTCTGTCAGTAGATTAGAATTTTTGTCATGATATGATATGTCTAATAGGCATGTATAATAACAGACATGTGAGTTAAAATGAAAAATGTATAGAATGGCTTGACCAGTCACATTGCTTTTTCAGATCAATATAAATCCTCAGTCTTGGATGATCCACTTTTGGTAACATCATTATTTCCTCATAAACACCATTGCCAGGTTCTTTGCCCACCACACTATTTTCTACCATTACTAGCTGTTGTAGTACAAAAGATTTCTACACTAGCCCAGAATGGAGTATAATAAAGGTTTATTTATTAGGGGTAAACTCACAGAAAGAGTAGGGATCAGCAGTCCTCTGCGTGCTCTGGGAATTGGAACTGAATCCAGCAGCCAAGATGCTTTTTGTCTGCAAATATAGTATATGAGACCACGCCCAAAGTGGGCCAGTATCTTAAAGGCTATTAGCTGAAGGAGTTCTCACAGCCCCCCCCCCTTGTCTAAATAAGAGAGTTCTAAGCCTAATACAAAACTACATAGAGTAAGAACAAATATCAGATATAAAAATTAGAATTACAACCAGCATGAACATCAAGCAAGAAGCATATGCTAAATGTTTCAATAGTTATCCTATCCAAAAGAGTCTAAATCTTATTAGAAATGGCTAAGTCATGAGAGGAAAATAACTACAACTATCTAGTTTTTAACTCCATCAAAGACCTAAGAATAGGAAGTTCAATCAAGCAACTTCCAAAAGGTGCAAAAAATGACAGAGACAATCACCTACCTGGACAGTCATCCAAAGTCTTATTTACAGTGATAGGACAATCAATTTTGGCTAAGGCCTAGCATGACAGACCATTTCCAGAGGCAGGAAAATTTTCAAAACTGTCTTACTCTGTCTTGGCAAGATTTGGCAGTCTTTTTGTTTGTCCAGTCTGGACACCATGCATTTCGTCAGTGGTCGAGGCAGGGGCATTTCTTTGCCCAGAGGCCAGTTTTGCCAAGAAGAAAACAAGCTCCAAGTGGAGTGTCTTCGGTGCCCAACATTCTCTTGGGAATAGATAGGTGCTGCCAGGAGCAATCGTGTCTCACATCAACAGAATTCTAAGTTATTAAATGCCATATTCTGTAGTTCTTTGAAGTAGTTGAAGATTACCTATCTATGCAGAATACAATCTCTGTGCATCTAAAGAACCTGATTAGTTAACCATAAGTATGACAAACATGGATGACTGTTGACCTATAATTTTTAATACCTATATAGCTTAAAGACTAGACCTTCATATTATGATATTAAACAATCTTTAAACAAATGTACAGCAAATGAGGACAATGACCTCAAAATGTAAGCAATTTATAAGTGTCTTGATCAGAGGTAGAAATGTATAATGCAATATGATGAATATATCCTAGAATTGCATCAATATGTGAATATCTTAAGCAGAGATAGAAACATGCATACATACAATATGACAAAATAACTTTTCAGACGTGCACAAATATTGTACACAGAAATATGAGCATATTCAATATATCAAAGATAATTTGAATTTGTATCAATATACAAGAATCTATATCAGTGTATATTGTCTATAGATAATAGTTCACAAATATTCTCACTATTACTCCTATTATTATTAGTGTAAGCTTACACTAATTTACCTATTATCCCATTTAATCCTCCCCCCTTTTTTAAAGAGATCCCTGAACCTACTTAATTTCCAGCTCCAACCCTATACCACTTATAACCAACTCCTAATAGATGTCTGTGACCCTGAGGACAAACTTTGTTGGAAGAGGGGACATGTGTTTTAGAATTACTTTTAGCTGTCATGGGTGCAATGTTATTTCTATGGGATTCTGTAAAAACTAAAATGATTAAGTTTCAAGATTACTGTCTGGTGCAATTGTAGATAGTCTTTGAGTAGTCTGTTGGGTTTTTTTTTTTTTTTGAGGTTTTTATTTGAAGTTCTGACCAGAACGTTTTAAGAAGGTCACCATCTCAGCTAGCGAGGTTGGCATCATCTCGAGCAGTTTGTAACCCAAAACTGATCTTAAAGTGGTGCTATCAGCATCATAACGTTATATCAACCAGGTGGAATCGTTGTTGTGGGGCCCCATCTTCTTCCTGAAAACTTTAAATATTACTGCATGAAAATTTATTGTTTTTTGTGAAAAACATAAGCATTCATATAGACATATATTTAACAAAAGGTACCATAGAAACAAAGTAGGTATGGGGAGAAGTAAAAGTTTCTCTAAATTTCTTTCCTTTTTTTTTTTTTTGGTTTTTTGAGACAGGGTTTCTCTGTGGCTTTGGAGCCTGTCCTGGAACTAGCTCTGTCCCATACCAGGTGGCTCCTGATATGAGACAGAAGCTCTGAATTTTTCTTTTAACAACATGCTTGGCTTTAGAGAAGGATAGCCACTGTCTAGCTCCAAAGCCAGATTTGATTTTGAAGTGGGTTGTGACTATCATTATACTGAGAAGTAGGGAGATATGTATGTTTAGGTAGTGAAATTTTACTCTTCAGAGGATATGGGTACCATAAGTCAGATTTCTCTTTGCTTGGTGAATCTTTCTGGATAGCTATCTCTTCTTCTTTAGGCATCTAGATGGCCAAGGTCTCTCGACTTTCTGAAATTGGGTGTATCCTGCAAAGGCAAGAACAGAACCTTGCCCCAATCCTTATGAGATTTCCTTACTACCTGTAGGATTGTCATCTCTGTGGATGAGCTGTCATTTCTCTTTATCAAGAGGAGTCTCTTTTTCAAACAGAATCTTTATTAATTTTGATGATATCCATAGCTTTTCTTCTTCTGTGGAAACAAGAGTAAAACCTCTTCCCCAACGTAGCACATCTCCTGGTTTCCATTCTGAGGTAAACACATCCTTGAAATATACTGGCTGGCTTAATTGAGAAGGGTTTTTTGTTTTTGCATTTTTATTGTCCAGTGTCTCTCTGCTGTTGTTGTTCTCTCTCATTAGCATTAAGAAAATCAAGACTAATAAAGCATTATGTAATCTATTTATGGTGGTATTTTCCACCCCTTTTTGTTTGTTTAACATATCCTTTGTAGCTTGATTTGATCTTTCTATAACTGTCTGACCTGTAGGATTGTGTGGCATACCTGTAATATGCTTTATATTACAATAAGCAAAAAAATGTTTCATTTTCTTAGGCACATATGCTGGACCACTGTCTGTATTTATTTGTGCAGGTATACCCATGATCGCCGTAATTTCTAATAAATGCATGATTACTGAACCAGCCTTTTCTGAACTCAAAGCAGTTGCCCCTTGAAAACCTAAATAGGTGTCAGTGGTTTAGTGTGCATACTTTAATTTTCCAAAATCTTCAAAGTGGAACACATCCATCTACCAGATTTCATTCCTTTGAATACCCTTTGGGTTACTTCCTGCAGGTAGCAGTGTTTGATTATATTAAGAACAAGTAGGGCATCTTATAATCTCCTTAGCTTGTTGTCATGCAATAGAAAACTCCTTTTTTTAAACCTTTGCTATTGACATGATTTTTTTTTATGAAATTTTGAAGCCTTTAGCACATTTTCAATCAGTAATTGATTAATTTCTGCATTACCTTGTGCTAGAGGGCCTGGCAGACCCATATGGGATTTGATGATTTGTATTATCTATATGGAACAAAGCCTATTATGTCTTGAACCTAAATAAATAATGAAGTCAATTTCGTATCATCTGGTATAAATTTAGTGGTTTTAATATGCAAAACAACTCTTTCTTGAATATTGCAAATCAGTAACTATATTGAGAGGTTCTTTAAAATCCCTTAGTACTGATGGAGGAAGGTCATTGGTTAAATAAAAAGAAACTGCTTGGCCCTCATTGGTTAGAAGATAGGTGGGAGGAGTAAACAGAACAGAACGCTGGGAGGAAGAGGAAGTGAGCTCAGACTCCACAGCTCTTCTCTCGGGAGCAGACACCTCAGAGAGAGAGATGCCATGCTCCCAGCTCCTGGGCAGACACACGCGATAAAGCTCCGACCTAGGATAGACATAGGCTAGAATCTTCCTGGTAAGACCGGTGCTCACAGATTATTAGAGATGGGTTGATCGGGATATCAGAATTAGCCAGTAAGGGCTAGAGATAAAGGGCCAAGCAGTGTTTAAATGAATACAGTTTGTGTGTTGTTATTTCGGAGCATAAGCTAGCCATGTGGGCAGCCGGGGTGCTGGGGACGCAGCCCCGCCGCCCTTATTACTACATAGTACCATGAGAATAGCATGTAATTTTGACTTTTGGGCAGACTTATAAAGGCTTTGTTTTATTTTACTTTATCTTAAGAACTATTTCTGTATTTTCTGTATCTTAAAGGCTATTGGCTGAAGGAGTTTCCACAGCAACTAGTATAATTAGCAATAGCTTTCTGTTGATTATCAGTAAGATACCATTTGCCCAGCTTAGTTCTGAACTATCTTTATGAGCTTGTCACTGAAGAGCCATCTTTGTTTAGGTGACCTTATATTTCTATCAATATCATCAAGTTTCTTGTGTTAGAAGGTCTTCTAATAATACCAACTTGTTTCTCCCTCAGTACCTGCTCTTATGTGGTTTCAGTGGACTGAAATAATATATTCTTTTTATATTCAGACAAATGTGTAGTTTAGGTGTACTTGCTTTTATAAATCAGCCCTCTTTCCTTTCTTCCCTTCTTTCTTCTTTTTATCTTAACAAAGCATATACACATTACATCATAAAAAGCAGTTCAGTGCTGGCAAAATGTCACCATGGCAGAATCACTCTGTTACAAGCCTTTAGTAAAAAGCTTCATTTTAGTAAATTTTTGGGTGTATATGAACATTCTCTAACATTTGTAGTTAGAATATTTTCTTTTTTTTTCACATCTTCTTTCATTTATTGAAAAAAATTTTAGAAAATGGCAGTTAATAAAGGGCACAAACAAATTGACAGAAACATACTAGTGGAAAACAGAGAATATAAAACTAAAAATGCCATTGGCTTCTTTAATTGGTTAAGAGCACAAAATGTAATAGGCAAGTCTATTTTAAACAAATTAAAATATTTTGTATTTTTTTAAAATAATTCTTCCCAAGTCAAATATATATACACACCCACAAAAATGGTGTATACAGGAAAGCTGTCATACATAAGAAGTTGTATCCTGGACTGAAGGAAACAGTTGCTGAAGCAGGGATTAACACAAAGTCAGCAACAAGTTAACAACACCCACTTCCCAAGACAAGGCCTAGCTCTACAGTCCAGAAGGGCCTCAATCTCAATCCCCCTTCCTCAGCCTTTCAAGTACTGGAATTGTAGGTGAACACCACGGCCCAGTGGGTTAGTGGTGGCACGAAGCTATGCCAAATAAAGTACTATTAAGTAAAAAGGAAAAGAATGCTCAGCTTTACAAAAATGTTTCTTAAGGAAGACAACAACGACCCAGCAGACCAAGGGGGCTACAGCTCGCCATCAAAGATACAGCTTTGCATATCTGTGCGAGGATATTCGATTTATCCAGCATGGGCTACACAGGGGCATCTTTAACATTTCAAACTTGACCAAGTTTAGACTTTCTGTTTCTTTCCTACCCATCAGTAACTGTATGATCCAACAAAAGACAGCTCTTAGAATTGGCTATTTTATTTTTCTTTCTGTGGCAAGACTATCATGGAGCCTAGATATTTCAGGTTCATATGCATCCATGACCAGTGTCCCACTGTGATCAAAGAACTTAGCAATGGACTTGGTGAACTCAGCTTCCCGCTGCTGCTTTGTCCTCCCGCTGATGAAGGTCAACTTCAGGGTATATTTGTCATCGAACCTTTTGAGGCTGGAGGACAACTGCCAAATATCATCAGGATCCATTCCTGTAGGGTCTTTTCTGTGGGCCACAAGAAAGATGCTCTTCTCCTTATATGAGGTATAAATGGTCAGAATCCCCATCATCACAAAATAGGATATTACGCATAAAGCCAAAACTGGCTTGGACTCTGGAAAGGGGTGCATGTAATCCCAAATCAAAGCCACTATGGCAAAGAAGCAGGAGATGGTGCAGATGGTGAGGCGCCCATCAATTAGACCAAAGTTCTCCACGTACTTGTACTTCTCCAGGAGTACCTTTTTGGCGGAATCATCCAAAGAGTTTTTCACAGCTGATCCATCCCACTTATCAATTTTTACAGGCTTATCATCAATCTTCCACTTATCCAACAAACCAGTGCGGCTGCTGCTTGTCCCACAGCTGGGGCCGCCGCCAACCCCACTACCGCCGCCTCCGCCACCGCCGCTTCTCCTGCCTTGCGCTGCCGCCGCCGCCATCTTGTCTCCCTTCCGCGTCTCCCTCCCTCTACGACTTCTGTAGTTAGAATATTTTCATCCCCCTAGAAAGATCCTTTGGAAGCTGTCTCTGCCCCCAACCCCTAACATACTTTCTGCTTCCCATAAATGACTTTTTTGTAGATGTTTCACAGAAATTAGATCATAGCAAAAGAACTACATTACTGAATCAGCCTTTTCTGAACTCAAAGCAGTTGCCTAGTTGCCCATTGAAAACTTCAGTAGATATCGGTGGTGTGGTATATATATTTTAGTTTTCCAAATTATACAAAATGGAACATATCTATCTGCCAGATCTCATTCCTTTGAGTACCCTTTGGGTTACTTCTTGCAGGTAGTGGTATTCCGTTGTATAAAGAACAATAGGACATTTCCTTGGCTTGTTGCCACACGATGGAAAAGGTTTTTTTTTTTTTTTTTTTTTTTTTTTACCATTTGCTATTGACATGATTTTTTTTATGAAGTTCTGAGGCCTTCAGCACATTTCCAATCAATAATTGATTGATTTCTTCATTACCTTGAGCTAGAGGACCTGGCAGATCCATATGGGATGATATTGTGTTATGTATATGGGATGATGCCTATTCCTGATTATATCTTGTAACCGAATAAATAATAGTCAATTCTGTATCATCTGGTATAAATTCAGCCATTTCAGTATTCAAAACAAATTCTTTCTGCATATTGCAAATTGTTAACTATGTTGAGAAGTTCTTTAAAATCCCTTAATACCATAAGATTAGTATATAATTCTAACTTTTGAACAGAATCATAGGGTTTAGAAGCATTTTACTTAAATTTTCCGATTTGTAACCTGCCTTTCCTGCTTTATTTGCATCAGAATGTAGGGGGCCCAGTTATTGGTGCATCCGGTACAGTGCGAGGAAGGATCCAGTTCTCTTTATAAGTTGATTTCTCTTGCTTTTGGGATAGTAGTTGTTCATCTCGCCCAAAAAATTACTACAAGCTTTTTGGCAGGTTCACTTTCTTTCTGTTATTTGTTAATTTCATCATTATTAAATGGTGCTATAATTTCTGCTAATTGATGAAGTCTCAGTTTGCCTTTTAAAAGTAACTCAGAGACCTTTTTCACATAAGTTTTTTGAAAAGATCTATTCTAAGATAATATCTTCCCTCTGCATTAAAATTCCTGTAGAGCAATGTTTGGAGGATAACATGACCAGAATGCAGTTAAGATTTGGATCCACACGATCCACATGTGCCTTCTGTAGTTTCTCTTCATTCAAAGACAATTGTCTCTCAACTTCAGCTGATAATTCCCTGGGTCCTTGTCACCATCTAAGGTGTTGTTTAAATTAATCAGGTCATCAAGACCTATCCCAATAATCCACCGCAGATGGAAAATGTCTCCGAGCAGTCTTTGGAGGTCATGAGTCTGCAATAATCCACCGCAGATGGAAGATGTCTCCGAGCAGTCTTTGGAGGTCATGAGTCTGCAATAATCCACCGCAGATGGAAAATGTCTCCGAGCAGTCTTTGGAGGTCATGAGTCTGCAATAATCCACTGCAGATGGAAAATGTCTCCGAGCAGTCTTTGGAGGTCATGAGTCTACAATAATCCACCGCAGATGGAAAATGTCTCCAAGCAGTCTTTGGAGGTCATGAGTTTGCAATAATCCACCGCAGATGGAAAATGTCTCCGAGCAGTCTTTGGAGGTCATAGGAGTCTGCAATAATCCACCGCAGATGGAAAATGTCTCCAAGCAGTCTTTGGAGGTCATGAGTCTGCAATAATCCACCGCAGGTGGAAAATGTCTCCAAGCAGTCTTTGGAGGTCATGAGTCTGCAATAATCCACCGCAGATGGAAAATGTCTCCAAGCAGTCTTTGGAGGTCATGAGTCTGCAATAATCCACCGCAGATGGAAAATGTCTCCGAGCAGTCTTTGGAGGTCATGAGTCTGCAATAATCCACCGCAGATGGAAAATGTCTCCGAGCAGTCTTTGGAGGTCATAGGAGTCTGCAGTTGTTCTCACCTAGTTTGTACCTTTGTGCTCTAATTTTTGTAAATTATTTTATAACCTAAATAATTAATAGAATGTCCTCTTTGTATTTTTTCAGGAGCAATTTGTAATCCCAAGACATTTTTCTAAACTATGTACATTTTAATCAGACAGCTAATTGTCTCTGTCTATTGGTAAACTATAGATTCAGGAAGTTGCTTACATACCAGTTTTCAATGACTGACTTACAACATATTTGCACAGGTTGGGTTTATTTGACATTCCATTGATATCTTTTAGTGGTCTGAGAATTATTATAAATAGGCACTGTGAAGGCAAATTTTTCTCTGTTCTTTTCTTGTAAAGGTATAGTGATGAAACAGTCTTTTAAATCAAAACTTTAAGAGGCCATCCTCTAGGTAATAGAGAAGGCAAAGAATTCCAGACTGTGGAGAGCACATTGGCTGAGTCCACTTATTACCAGCTCTTAGATCTGTCGCCATTCTCCATTTTCCAAATTTCTTTTTAACAACAAATGCAGGAGAATGCCAAGGGCTGGTTGATTTTTCAATATGCTATGTAGTTGCTCCTATACCAGTTATTCTAAAGCCTGCAGTTTTTCTGTTGTAAAAGGCCATTGCACAACCCATACAGGTTTATCTGTCAAACATGTTAAAGATGGGGCTCTTGGTGCCTTTGGGAGATCAGCAGTTGTTGTGCCTTGTTCTTATACAACCTGAATGTACAGTAACTGTTCTTTATAAAACATTCTAATATTTTTTCCAGAAACATATGTTAATTTATGGTTTGTTTCCAAGATTGGGGGAATGTTAATCTAAGTATTCTATTGCTATAATAAATCACGACCTGAAAAATTCATTGCTGTTAGCCACATATGGTTTTAATATTCATCTCTTGTCTTTCTGGCCCTGTACATTTGACCCTTCTAACTCTCTGCTTTACCTGAGGTAAAGTTCTGATCCCTAAACACTGAACATTTACATCCTGAAGAGGCCAATTTGGATGCCAAGATTCTGATGAAATTATTGTTACATCTGCACCCATGTCTACAGACCTTCAATGATAACGTCATTTATTCATATTTTTAATTTTGGTCTTTGTTTACTTTTAGAAGTTTGTCAAAATGGTTGCTTTATGGTTTCTCCTGAATTTCTTGTTCTCTCTACAGTTGTTCTGTTATTTAGAGCAGTGTGGTTTCTTACAATAGGCATTAGGTTCTTTAATTGCTCCATGAAGGAGTTTCCTCTATGATGGCAGGAAATGACTGAACCAGTATTGGCATAGGGGCCTGCGAGAGATCCCTCAAGGAGTTTTCTGATGACAAAGGATTACCTTGAATATTCTTTGTTGACCTGCATCGCTAGTTATATGTCTGCCTTTGCTACATTTTCCTCATAATCCAGAAGGGAGGGGGTGTTCTTAATGGATTATTCTTTTTAAAAAAATTGTTTCTAGGAACACCCTGTCTACAGTCCTTTTTAAACTGACCTTGTTTACCCAATTATAACACTTGACATTTTGGTTTTTCCTCAAACCTCTGAAAATCACCTTTCCTATCCTTGTATCATCATGGTCTTGAGATTCAATATTAATTGTATCTCAGATCCATTCCTCCAAAGATTTTGACCTTACTTTTAACAGCCTAATTATCTTTTTCCGTAGAGAACTAGTATTTTCAAAAGCCAGAGATTTAATTATTATTTGTCTAGCTTCTGAATTTGGTATGATTCTATTTGCTGCTGAAGTCAATCTATACAAAATCAGTAAAGGCTTCCTTTGGGCCCTGTTTAACTTCTGTAAATGACTCAATTTTCTTTCTTATTTCTCCAATTCTCTTCCAAGCATTCAAAGCTGCTGTGTGGCATAAATCCAGGGTGTGGTCATCACATACAGCCTGCCTTTCTATAGTAACATAATCTCCTCCAAGAATTTGATCTTGGGAGATTTCCATACTTTTAGCTTTACTATGTTTTTCAGTAATCTTAACCCCTTCTCTGAACCAGGTACTCCATTATAATTGTGGACCAGGCTCTAAAACACCTGTTTCCAATTCTATCCAGTCTTTAGGGATTATTCTATTACAGACTTACCACAAATTCAACACCTGCTTCACAAAAGGTGAATGTATGCTATATGAGACTATTGCTTCCTTGAATCTCCTTAAATCTAACATTGGCACAGGAGTCCACTTAGCTGTAACAGAGCCTCTGTTCCTATAAGGTTACTGGATATATTAAGGACGGTTGTTTTAAAACCTTAGTCTGTTCCTCTCTCTTCTTACACTGCAGCACTGAAACTGGTACTCCACCAAAGTCCTCTGTCTGTATATGAATATCTCTGTGATCTGTTTTATTGGGTTTTTCTAAGGCCTGTATCTTAGCACTCAGATTAACCAACACTTTAGTAATAAGACAAAAATGATAAAACTGATAATGTTTACAGTTGACATTACATAAATCCCCATCTAAATTAGATATTCTCTCATTTTATTCTTTCATTTTCAAATTGTCTAGCATATTATCATAGAGAGACCCAAATCCCTCCATTGTAATTATTTTTCCCATTTTCTGACACGGAAAAAATACTCTCTTTTAACTAATTCCTCTGTTTAAGAATTCCCAGTTGTCTTATTAAATCTGCCAACGATGTTGATTAAGATGTGGGGCTTATTTTTGCTGCATGGAACAGTATAAACCTGAATGGATTTCAAGGCAGCTACCTAGTTTGGCAGCAGCCTGAGAAGGGGGTTTAGGGAGAGCCCACAGCCCAAGGTGGGGAGAGAGAGGGAGAAAGTGCTGGCTGTCTGAAAAATGATCAGGGGATTGCTTGGAAAAATCACCTGTGGTGGGGTACTTGGCTGAAGGCAGAACCGACTAATCTAGGGAGCATGAGTCCTGTGGTGTTTTTAGCCCAGATGCTTCTGGAGTTTGGGTGGTATCTGGAGACTGTTTCGGAGAGACTACAACAGGAAAATCCCAAGAGGCTTGGGGAAAAAAGAAAAGAAAGCCTAACTTGGTGGGACTGAAGCCATCTGAGGCAGCTACAATGGGAGCCCTACATGCATCTCCGGCCTGTGCTGGTGGCTAAAAAGCCACAAGCAAAGGGCTTTTTTGTGAATTCATACACCAAATGTTGGGTGCCAAAATGTAGCACAAATAATAAAAACCCAGAGACAGATATTGGGGTTCAACCTGAAGATCAAAGAAGCAAAGCAGCCAAACCGCTAGACAGCTCTTACCTCTGTAAAAATTTCACACTGAAAGAGAGCGAGTTCCTGTCTCATCCCGCCTTATATTCCTCTCTAGTGCTGGGATTAAAGGTGTGAACCACAACTGCCAGGCCTATATTGCTAACAAGTATGGCTGCTTGGATATGAGGTGTGTGCCACCACTGCCTAGTCTGTATTGCTGACTAGTGTGACTGTTCTGCATTTTGATCTTCAGACAAACTTTATTTATTAAAATACAAATGAAACATCACTACCTATCTTGGCCTATTTTGTTCCTCTGTAACAAGATATATGTCTTTCTAAAAGTGTCTTGCTACACAGTGCCACATGGGGCTTATGAGACAAGGGATATTATTGGAACAATTTTTTCAAACAGCTTTTATTTTTTTTGGATAGAATTCTAAGAAATGTTTGGTAGAGTTGTGCAGATCAAGTGACTTAGAAACACCCGAGAAGTTTAGCAAATGTGCACTTTTGTCTGGAAAAGATGTGTGGTTTCTTGGACTTGTGAAAGTTGTAGTTTGTGAGGTCCTGTAACGTGATGATAGGATGGAAATTATAGTGCCAGATAAGCGTGGGTGTGGGGACAACAGATAGTGCAGTCCAGTGGTTAGCAGACACCTGAGGCTTATGCGTGCTTGTGTTTTATTATATTGCACTGCTTATGTATTTTTTGTGCCACTTAAACAGCTTGGTGCAGTTTTCTGCATTTGACAGGTTTTGCATGTGACATCTACAAATAGAAAAATGGCAATCATATTATACTTAAATTACCCCAAGATTTATCAGAATGTAAAGGAACAAGTTCATGTTTTTCAAATAGATTTTATAGAATCTACTGTATAGTAAGTACATATTTTGAAGATAGGGATGAGCTCATTCATCAGAGAGCATGTCATTGCCTGCCTTTTCTTCACAAGATTCACATTACATTTCTCAGAAGTTCAATGATCACTGATACTGTCTTTATAGGAAACTACATTCTGAATTATGTGGCATCGCAACCTAAGCTGGCTCCCTTTGTCATTCAAGCTCTTATTCAAGTCATTGCTAAAATCACTAAGCTGGGGTGGTTTGAAGTTCAGAAAGACGAGTTTGTTTTCAGACACATAATTGCTGATGTGAAGAGATTCCTTCAGGTAAGGTGGCCCCGGTTATCACCGTAATACAATGTTGCAACTTGCTTTGGTTGTGTAAAATACTGCTTAGAGCTACTTGGTTCTCTTTGTAGTGACATTCTTGTCATTTATTATTTGTCATTTGGAACCTTCATTATGTATTGTTATGAATCATGCTGTACCAGAAGAATAAAAATAATTATTGTTTCTAAATTTAAATATGATATGTTTGTGTATACATATACAAGAACGTGTATATTGTCTATATGTGTTATATAAGCATTATATGTACAATATATATCAATATATGTATATATCTGTCCTGGAACTCACTTTGTAGACCAGGCTGGCCTTGAACTCATAAGTCCACCTGCCTCTGCCTCTTGAGTGCTGGTATTAAAGGCCTGTGACACCACCGCTTGGCTTACACTGCTTATAATGATAATTACCTAGTTCTCGTAATAGTCCTAGAAAGTGGGTTTCATTGTAGAAATGAAAAAAAAAACCTGATTTTGTAATGCATAACTGGTACTCCAACAAATCTTTTGACAGCTTTTTTATTTCACATCACATCAACTATAATATTTTTCTGAGGAATGTTTTCAAGTGAATCAGTAAATCATAGCACATGATGTAAATATAAGTAATAGGTAAATCATGTATTTCATCCCTGATTTACACCAGTTCAGATATTTATAGTTCAAGAAAGAAGAACAAAAACCATCAGAAGACTGTTTACATCCCATTCCACATGGTGATTACAGGTTTTCAGACAATAAAGGAATCAGGAATTTGTCCTTGGTTCTATTTTGCCTCATTCTTAAAATAATTTAGGTATTTAGTGACACATTTTTCATACTAGCGTCATTTCTAATTGCACAGCAGTTAATGGTTTAGTGGGTAAAAGGGCTTGCTGTGCCAAGTTTGATGATTGGGGTTTGAATCCCCAGAACCCATGTTAAAGCTATAACCCAAGTCCCTGTGATCCCAGGAGTTTAAAATGATAAAAAGAACGAAAAATTTCAGGCTGTCAGTTGGTTAGAGAGCTACATTATGTAATTTTACAACTTTATTGAGCTAATATACACAGAGTAGCCATGATTCAGTGAATAGGAAATTAGGAGGTCCACAAAAAATTAAAATGCATTGTTTGATGCTCCCGGAGTTAATCTTTGCTGGTTCTGAAATAATATGAACTTAATTATACCTAGAATTCAGTGTTGCTGAGTTTCTGTGAAGTTAGAGGGATGAGCAACTGTGAGATGAGGCTGAAGAAAGCACATCTGTGCACACTTTTGTATTACTGCAGTGTGATTTGATGCTACATTATTTCCAACTTTCCTATATGATTCTGTAATAGAGTAATTTGTTAGTAATGTGCACATGGAATCTGAATTGAACGAAGTTTTGCAATTAAATTGGAAGCTAATTAGAAACATCGTGGAAACTATACCATATTGATAGTCATATATTTACTTTGCTACATTGGATACTCTAGATGTCTTCATTAAGGTACCTAACGACTCTGTACACGTGCACTGTTCAGTAATATTAAAAGAGCCTAAGTGATCTTTTCTGATATTAGATCAAGAGATTTGAATTAGTTTCTAAGGTACTTATTAATTATTGAGTGCAGGTATCGCAGTAGGCTTCCAGCACATATCTTTTTTTTTTTTTTTGGTTTTTCGAGACAGGGTTTCTCTGTGGTTTTGGAGCCTATCCTGGAACTAGCTCTTGTAGACCAGGCTGGTCTCGAACTCACAGAGATCCGCCTGCCTCTGCCTCCCAAGTGCTGGGATTAAAGGCGTGCGCCACCATCGCCCGGCTTCCAGCACATATCTAGAACAAAAACCATTCCCCCCATTCTTAAGATTGTAGAAAAAGTACTAAATTGAATGCTATTTTGAAGCTTAGTTGTTATGAGCTGTAAATGTTGGGAAATATTATATAGAGTGGTATGCATTTCTAAGGTAGGTATTCATTTTCTCCTTAACTCCATGTATCGAAATTTGTCCTTAAAACATGAGCTCTTTTTTTTTTTTTTTTTTTTTTGATTCTCGAGACAGGGTTTCTCCGTAGCTTTTTGGTTCCTGTCCTGGAACTAGCTCTTGTAGACCAGGCTGGCCTCGAACTCACAGAGATCCGCCTGCCTCTGCCTCTGCCTCCCGAGTGCTGGGATTAAAGGCATGTGCCACCACCGCCCGGCACATGAGCTCTTTTGGTTGTAGAAATAATACTTTTTTCTTTTTACATACTTTTAAGGGCCAAATGTGATGCTTTGATATTTAATTTTTAAAGGTTAAGAACTAATTGTGTCTCTCCTTGGTTATTTTTCCAAAGGGTACTGTGGAACACTGCATAATAGGAGTGATAATCCTTTCTGAATTGACTCAGGAGATGAACCTGGTAAGCTTTTCCATGGAATTGGACATGGAATTTGCTTGGGTAATATTGTTTCTTTGCTACTTTTATTTGTGGCAAAATATGTAGTTGTTTTGCAGCATGACACTCACATTTTTTGTGATTTGTTTTAATAGTTAGAAAATTAAATGAAAATACTTCACTGAAAATTATGCCATAGTAAAAAACACAAAATAAAAATAGTGGGAAATAGGATGTAGTACTTATTCTATGGGTACTTGGAGATTTGCCTTTCCGTTCTTGGAGATATATTAACTATAAAATGAATTGTATGAAAAAGAAAAACAGACTTTTATGCGTTTATAAATAAAGGGCAAATAGTTTAGAAGATTGACTTAACTATTCTTAACTATATGGCAGGACTCATCCAGGTACAGACCTTAGCAATTAGTCCTTTCTGACTTGAATTTTCAGAAGCTACAGCTCCCCCAACAGGGCTTTCTAAGCCCAGCAGCTGAGGATATGTCATGTGTTCTTGTTCCCCTTTGCTGTCAGCATGGTTTTCAACAGGACAGAAACAAGTTGTGTTGTACATAGGATCATTTTATGAAGGGGATTGTAGAGTTTGACTCGAGAAACTAGCATCTTCCTGAGTGGTGATTGTGTGTCGAATGTGAACGTGAACATAAGGAGAGCTGATTGTGTGTATGTAATGTGAACATGCATATGAAAGCTGGTTGTGTGTATGGAATGTGGACGTGCACATAAGGAGGGTGTGTATGTAATGTGGACGTGCACATAAGGAGGGTGTGTATGGAATGTGGACGTGCACATAAGGAGGGTGTGTATGTAATGTGGACGTGCACATAAGGAGGGTGTGTATGGAATGTGGACGTGCACATAAGGAGGGTGTGTATGGAATGTGGACGTGCTCATAAGGAGGGTGTGTATGGAATGTGGACGTGCACATAAGGAGGGTGTGTATGGAATGTGGACGTGCACATAAGTAGGTGTGTATAGAATGTGGACGTGCACATAAGGAGGGTGTGTATGGAATGTGGACGTGCACATAAGGAGGGTGTGTATGGAATGTGGACGTGCACATAAGGAGGGTGTGTATGGAATGTGGATGTGCACATGAGGGTGTGTATGGAATGTGGATGTGCACATGAGGGTGTGTATGGAATGTGGACGTGCACATGAGGGTGTGTATAGAATGTGGACGTGCACGTAAGGAGAGCTGGCATCTGTCCATTGCCAATTACCTTTGTAGTCACAGGCTTTTACAGTTGAAATAACCAATTTTATTGCTGTTCAGTGATGACTTAAAGCAAATTTTATAGAATTTCCACATTTGAAAGTCACCTTCATTTCCATGTCTCTCCATTCTTGCTTCTCTTACAGAGGATGTGAGGATTATCTGCCTTGCCTGTTTTTCTCTTCATTTCAGGAACAGCTATTTTGTTGGCAGGGGTATGATGACAGGGGCCTTGACTAATCATAATTAGACTCTGAATGACTTTAAAAGAACTGGAGCTGCCGGGTGGTGGCGCACGCCTTTAATCCCAGCACTCGGGAGGCAGAGGCAGGCGGATCTCTGAGTTCGAGACCAGCCTGGTCTACAAGAGCTAGTTCCAGGACAGGCTCCAAAACCACAGAGAAACCCTGTCTCGAAAAACCAAAAAAAAAAAAAAAACAACTGGAGCTCTTTTAAAATTTAAAAAGTAATTTTTTATGATTTTGTAAGTTTACTTTATGAAAGTAAGAGACTAGTATAGTAACTATAGGCACCTACTTGCTAACCTTAAAGCTGATTGAGTCATTTTCCACTTTACAATAAGTAGCAATATAGGCTACCCTGAAATGGAGGGTTCTGAGGTTTCTTTAGTTCCTTTTAGTTCCTAATTCCTTACTTAGTTTCTCAGTAACTTATAGTGTGGATTTTTTTTTTTTTGGTGGATTTTTCAGGCATGGTTTCTTTGTATATCAACTCTGGATATCCTGGAACTCACTTTGTAGACCAGGTTGACCTTGAACTCACAGAGATCCATCTGCCAGCCTCTGTGTCCCGAGTGCTGTGATTAAACTCCTGAGCATTCTTCTATTGGTAATGTGGATTGTAATGAAAGTGTATCTTGGAGAGCAACTAAGTATCTTTTAAAATATACAGACAAACTTTCAGTAATGTTTGAAGGGTAGGACAAAGTTCTTTTTTGCCCATTTGGTGAGTTGACAATGTGATGCTTCCCCCCCCATTCCTGCAGCCCCAGGGAATACTTTACGTTTCTTTCTACAAAGGCATTCTACATGGTCATGATACCACCAGTTGGGTTTGTTTTTAAAAAGTGACACGTTACTGTTTAGTTCTGCTTCTTTATTCAGCCCCAGCATGACCTTAGAGCAGATACCTGCTTAGAATCATGTTTGCTTCTCACATTGTATTAGTATTCTTCAGTTTGGGAGAATTAGTTAATCTTCTCTGGATATTACAGTCTGTTTTAGTTAGGGTTACAGTTGCTGTGATGAAATAACATGACCAAAAGCAACTTGGAAGAAAGGGTTTATTTCACTCACATTATAACAGTTTATCTTCAAATGCAATGAGGGGCAGGAACCCAAGAAGGGGAGGAACCTGGAGACAGGAGCTGATACAGAGGCCGGGAGGGGGCTGCTTACTGGCTTACTCCTCATGACTTGCTCAGTCAGCTTGCTTTCCTATAGAACCCAAGACCACCAGCACAGGGACAGTACCTCTCACAATGGACTGGGCCCTTCCTCATCAACCACTAATTAGAAAATGCCATATAGCCAGATCTTATGGCGTGCTTTCTCAGTTGAGGTTCCCTCATTTCAGGTGACTCTAGTTTGTGTCAAGTTGACATAAAACTATCCAGCACAGCCTGAGACGTGAAGATTACAAGCTAGTTGCTTTATAAAACATCTTTTATTTATTTATTTATTTATTTAAAATATTTATTTATCTATCTATCTATTTATTTATTTATTATGTATACAATGTTCTGTCTGTGTGTATGCCTGCTGGCCAGAAGAGGGCACCAGACCTCATTACAGATGGTTGTGAGCCACCATGTGGTTGCTGGGAATTGAACTCAGGACCTTTGGAAGAGCAGGCACTGCTCTTAACCTCTGAGCCATCTCTCCAGCCCACATCTTTTATTTTTAAGATTGTCCAGTGTTTCTTCATTATTAAATCCATATTGCATTTATTTAACAGGACTATCAGCAATGATGCTGTGGCCTTATTGTCTCTTGCAAGGAAGCATATGGTTTGAATTATCTAATAACGGATGATGCTCACTTTGATTTCTTAATTAAACATGTTCATTAGGCAACTTCCTTATACCTTGTCTTCTTTATAATTAATAAATATTTCCTGGAGAGATACTTTACACTTCTATAAACACCTTATTCCTCATCAAGTTTAAGTTGTTAATATGGATTTCTAATTGTACTTAATAGTTTATAATTTACCAGTAAGAAATGTTTCAACTTGACTCTTGTATCCATATAACATTCCTCACTGTTCTTTGATTATTTATCTATTTATTTGGTTGGTTGGTTGGTTTTTTAAGACAGGGTTGGTTTTTCTGTAGTTCTGGCTATCATGGAACTCACTCTGTAGACCAGGTTGGCTTCAAACTCAGAGATCCACCTGCCTCTGAGTGCTGGAATTAAAGGTATTCACCCATCATCATTATTATTATCATCATCATTATTATTATTTTGAGCCAGTTTCATGTAGTGACTGACCTCACATTTGCTTTGTAGCAGGGAGTGACCTTGAACTCTTGATCCTTCTGCCTCCTCAAGTACTGGGATTTTAGGCATATTCAACTATGCCTGCCCTCGTTTGTTCTTCTGGTACAGAGGTTCCAGGTTATCCCCATACAATAAAGCCAACCTTCTTTTTAGCAGAGTGGCACTCCAGGCACCATAGCCCGTGCTGCGATCCTAGAGCTGGGAGACTGAGGCGGGGGGATCATGAGTTTGAGGCCAGGCTGAGTTGCATAGTGAGATCTTGTATCCCCAGAACAGTGCTACCTCCCTCCATCCTTTACAGTGTGATTTTGGGCATTATAAGTTGGAAAAAAGTATTTTCTATAGAGAAAATTTTTTCTGAGCTTAATTTGGGGGTAGGGGAGTCATTCTTGATTTCAACTAGCATTTCTGGGGATGATCAGATTCACATGAGGAAAGTCCAGTGTTATAAAAAGGTCAAAAGTGTCATATCCCACCCCTCCACCCCCCGCCCTGGGTGGCCTTGAACTATAGATAGACCAGACAGGCTTTGAACTCAAAGACCTCTGCCTGCCTGTGCCTCCTGAGTGCTGAAATTAAAGATATGTGCCACCACACCCTGTCCAAGTAGAGATGTGTTTTTTTCTTCACTATTGCTTTTATTGAGGTATACAATTTTCTCTGCTCCCCTCCCTTCCTCTCCCTTCCCCTTCAACCCTCTCCCATGGTCCCCATGCTCCCACTTTACTCAGGAGATCTTGTCTTTTTCTACTTCCTATGTAGATTAGATGCATGTATGTCTCTCTTAGTGTCTGCATTGTTGTCTGGGTTCTCTGGGATTGTGATTTGTAGGCTGGTTTTCTTTGCTTTATGTTTAAAAACCACTTATGAGTGAGTACACATGATAATTGTCTTTCTGAGTCTGGGTTGCCTCACTCAATATGATGTTTTCTAGATCCATCCATTTGCCTGAAAATTTTAAGATGTGATTATTTTTTTCAGCTATGTAGTTCTCCATTGTGTAAATGTACCACATTTTCCTTTTCCATTCTTCAGTCAAGGGGCATTTAGGTTGTTTCCAGGTTCTGGCTATGACAAACAAAGCTGCTATGAACATAGTTGAGCACATGCCCTTGTGGCACGATTGAGCATCCTTTGGATATATACCCAAAAGTGGTATTGCTGGGTCTTGAGGAAGGTTGTTTTCTAATTTTCTGAACAATTGCCATAATGATATCCAAAGGGGCTGTACTAGCTTCTACACCCACTAGCAATACAGGAGTGTTCCCTTTTCCCCACAACGTCTCTAGCATAAGTTGTCATCAGTGTTTTTGATCTTGGCCATTCTTACAGGTGGAAGATGGAAAAAAAAATCTAAACTAGATTTTCCTAAAAGTTAAAAGAGGATCATAAACATTGTCCCACATTTTTAGAAGCCACTCTGCTGTCGTTGATTATATTTGTTATGCAATCATTAAATAAATTACATACACCAATACAGTAGGGGCATGCATGTGTAATATGAAGTACATATACCTATATATAGTAAGGGCATACATGTGTAATATCAGATGCATATGCCCATACAGTAGGGGCATACATGTACAATATGAAATAGTTGGACAGTCTCTCTCGAAACACAATATCTGTGAGTACCCTGAGTGGAATTAGCATGCAAGTCTTGAGGAGAGTACAGATAAAGGCAGATTTGTCTTTAGATCTACGAACAATTGTGTTGTACAAATTTTTCTTTTTTTCAGAATTAAAAGTTTCTTATAATGTGGTTTTGATCATGTTCATTCTTTCTTCTCCCAAATCTTCCCAGATCTACTTACCTATTTTCCTACTTACCCACAGATGTCTTAATTTTTTTAATCCTGCATGTTTTCTTTGAAGAGAGATAATGATACCCTCTATATAGATCTTACAAAGAGTAGGTAAACTAGCCTAAAGGTGGGTGCTTGGCGCAAGCCTTTGATCCCAGACCTTGGGAGATAGAGGCGGGCGGATCTCTCAGGTTTTAGGCCAGCTTCAAACAAACAAACAAACAAAAAACTGTCAGCATAGCACCTAGTATGTAGAAAGCACTTCATAAACTTAAGTTCTCTTCATGTTATGGACAATATATGTTTTAATGATTGGTTCAAGGAATAAGTGGACTAATATATTAAGAATATTTTCTAAACAGTACTAGTGATGCTGTCTGCTCTTAATGATTTTTATGAAAAAGAAAGGTTTTGATGTTTTTAGCATGAGAGAATTTAAAGTCTGGTTTAGTAGAGGAAGGCTGGGGAGCTGACTTAGTGGGTATAGCATTTGACAAGCAAACACAAAACCCAATTTGCATCCCCAGAACTCATGGCAGAACTTCCTGGGTGTGCAGTTGGTCTGTAATCCCAGTGTGTGGGATGCAGAAACAAGACCTCCCCTAAGCTGCTAGCTACCTGGCTAGAAGGACCAAAATGGTATGCTCCAGATTCATCAGGAGCCCCCATTAATACATATATACATACATACATACATACATGCATGCACAGCATACATACATACATACAGAGTTTGATTAGAGCAGAATGTTGCAAATGCTAATTAATGTAGCATTTAGGGATAATCTGAATTGTACCCTGTAGTTAAGAAAGTATCAGATAATCAGTTCTTAGCCCACCTTTTTTTTTTAAATTTTTTAAACAGTAGCAGAACAAATGGTTTCCTTCTGTCTTTTAATTGCAAAAGAAATAAATAGTAAATCAATAACTTTAGGCCAGAGTGTTAATGAATATTGAACTATCAGAACCCATTTGTTTCCTGTTGATAAATGGAAATATGTAGCGTGTGTGTGTGTGTGTGTGTGCGCGCAAGCGTGTGCACGCTATATAGGTTTGCATAGATATATTTATTAGGAGGAGTTCTGGAGATGTGCTAAGCAAGTGTTCCCAGCCCCACTATGTAAAACCAGTTGTGCATTTTAGGTTATGGACTCAAGAGCTAGTAGGATTAGTAACTTATTCTTTAAAAATTAATTTTATTAGCTAAAATTTCAGAGATGACACGTTGTGTACATCATCAAATCTTGAGTATCATTTCTACTTTTATTTTCAGAAATTTAATAGCATAAATCAATGACATATCAAAATACATTCATATATAATTTTTCTGTAACTGATTCTTTTAGCTGGTTTACATATTAGGAACATATTAGAGGTTTCTCCTTTTGTAGGTAGCATTTGAGAGTTAGGAAAATTATTTATATTATATATACTACAGGTCAGAGTTCAGGAGTCCATGATCTCAGTGTCTGTTACTTTTATTATCTGTATTATTTTATTATATTGGTACTGAAAGTACAATGGATACCCTGATAGTTTTTGGGTGGGTTCTAGCACTGTCTCTGTCAGTGAGTAATCTCAAGCAGGTCACCTTGAAATCTTTTGCAAGCTCTGTATTTATGATTCTCTGATTACTAGTGCCATTATGTTACATAGTTAATGTTTGCCTTATTTTCCTATAGGTTTGGTTAAACTAATTCATCTTGACTGTTTTAGGTTGATTATTCCAGACCTTCAGCAAAACATAGGAAAGTAGCTACCTCATTCCGTGATACTTCACTAAAAGACATCCTAGTGTTAGCATGTTCACTCCTGAAGCAGGTAAGTCAGTAGGAGAACTATGGGAATCTTAATTTCAAATTAAATGCTTGGAATGAATTTCAAGTGGATTGTTTACCTTTGATTTTGTCTTTAAAAGACTTGTGATCAATCTTAAAAGTAGTAAATCTGTATATATTTTTTACTCCCAGGCTTGGAAGATGAAATCTATAGAGAATTCAGTGTTTGTGTTATAAGCGATAGTACTTTTTTTTTTTTTGCGAAAAGAAGAAAATAAAACATAAACAAAAAACAAGTTTCCACCTCCTCCCAGCCTCCCATTTCCCATCCCCTCCTTCCACCCTTCTCCCCCTCCTCCCACCCTTCTCCCCCTCCTCCCACCCTTCTCCCCCTCCCCCCCACTCCTCTCCCCCTCCCTCTCCAGTCCACAGAGCAGTCCGGGTTCCCTGCCCTGTGGTAAGTCCTAGGTCCTCCCCCCTCCGTCCATATCTAGGAAGGTGAACACCCAAACTGGCTAGGCTCCCACAAAGCCAGCACATTAAGTAGGATCAAAACCCCATGCCATTGTCCTTGGCATCTCATCAGCCCTCATTGTTCGCCATGTTCAGAGAGTCCGGTTTTATCCCATGCTTTTTCGGTCACAGTCCAGCTGGCCTTGGTGAGCTCCCCGTAGATCAGCTCCACTGTCTCAGTGGGTGGATGCACGCCTCGTGGTCCCGAATTCTTTGCTCATGTTCTCCCTCCTTCTGCTCCTCCTTGGGACCTTGGGAGCTCAGTCCAGTGCTCCTGTGTGGGTCTCTGTCTCTATCTCTATCCATCACCAGATGAAGATTCTATGATGATATGCAAGATATTCATCAGTATTGCTCTAGGATAGGGTCATTTCAGGTTCCCAATCTTCAGCTGCCCAAGGAACTAACTGGGAACCTCATCTTGGGCTCTAGGGAGCCCCTCTAGGGTCAAGTCTCTTGCCCACCCTAAAGTGGCTCCCTTAACTAAGAATTGTGGTTCCGTGCTCCCCTATCCACCTTTCCTTTATCCCAATTCTCCTGTTTCCCAGGTCCCCCCTCCTTCCCTTCTACCTTTTCTCTCCCCATCTCCGGAGCCTTACCCCCATCCCACCCCACCCCCAAGATCCCATTTTCTCCCCGGAAATTTGGTCTACTTCCCTTAGCCAAGAGGACAACTATATGTTTTTCCTTGGGTTCACCTTCTTACTTAGCTTCTTTAGGTTCACCTATTGTAGACTCCGTGGTCCTTATTTATGGCTAGAAACCAATTATGAGTGAGTACATCCCAAGTACTTTTTAACCTTCCAACTATAGATTGTTTTATGTTTGATTTTATTTATTCTATTTTAGTTTAGTTTTATTAATGTTTTTTTGTTTTTCAAGACAGGGTTTCTCTGTGTAGCTTTGAAGCCTGTTCTGGAACTAGCTCTTGTAGACCAGGCTCTTTTCGAATTTACAGAGATCCGCCTGCTTCTGCCTTTCAAGTGCTGGGATTAAAGGCATGCTCACCACCAACCCTACTATGGATTTTTAATTGGACGGGCCCATTGAGGTTTACTTTTTTTAATCTGCCTGCCCATGTTTTGATGGGGATACAGTTTCCATTTTTTCATAATTTTCCCAGAATTATTCTAATAGTTTCTTTGGGAAATAAGAACTTCCTACTTGTTTCTTAGTGCACGGTGGAGCATGCATGACTTTGGTATGCATGATATTAGGCTGTGTTGTATAACGAAGGGTTCCTTCACACTACTCAGACTTGTTTCTTTGGTGCTGTAAAGCATTTTCCAGAACACCTCACTAAGCTCTGTTTACTGTCTGTTCAGTTCTCTTTTATAGTTTGAGTGTTTTTTATAAATATTGGGGACCAGAAGTGTTCCAGATTTTGGAGTGTTTTGAATCTTAGGATATTTATATAGACTTTATCAACTGAAAAATTTAAAAATCTGAAATATGAAATTTACCAAAATTCAAACTTTGAGTATTCAAGAAGTTTTAGATTTGCAGGTCATTTTAGATTTTAATTTTTGGATTAGAATTGTTAACTGGTGTGTTAGCATTCACAATCACTGTAGTAGGTCTGTTTTAATAACTATTATTTTAAAGATATTCTTGTAGTGTAGAAAAATATCAATAACAAAGGTAGATAAAATAGCAAAAATTGATGGTCTTGGACTTATCAACTGATTTAGTTGACCACTCACAGCTAATCTTCTTTCATGTATGCTCCTGTCTCCCTATCTGATTTCTCTTTGTATTATTTTCTGAGCAGTCTAGGCTTCTCTACAAATATTTCTACTTTTCAGACTGTATGGGAATGGACCTTATCTAAAGGCGTCAGGATTGCACTCCAAAAGCTGGTGTTCTGTACCCAACTAGGACATATCCTAGGCCTAGCAGCCACATGGCCTTTGTTAGTTGCATGCATCTCTTTTATACAAGAAGTTATCCCAGATTTTCTTGAAGAAAATTAAGTCTCAGCACTGTTCAAGCTAGTGAATTCTATGCTTTCTTCATACAGTTGTGCTATATAAAGTATTTGTTCTAAAACCTCATATATTTTTCCTATGAGACAGGCTATTACTATGTAACCCTGGCTTGCCTGAAGTCACCATGTAGACGAGGCTTACCTTGAACTTACGGAGTCCTGTTTGCCTCTGCCTACCACGTACTGGGATTAAAAGTGTGTACCACTACACCTGGCCTAGGTTACCTCTTAGAACTTTAGAAGGCGATCTGCAATATGTAGTTAAGTGTATTTTTTTTCTCATTTTAGAAGATGAAATTTGAAAGTCGTCTACTATTGTAGAAATTTGTGGACAAAGATTTTTCCTTTTTTCTTTTTTACTAGTTTATATTTCAGACTGAAGAAGTATTTAAATTTATGAAGTTGAAATTTATTTGCTCATAATGTTTTGTTTCTTAATTTTAAGGTGTTGGCCAAACCTTTAAATCTTCAGGATCAAGATCAACAGAATCTGGTGATGCAAGTCTTAAAACTGGTTCTCAACTGCCTGAGTTTTGACTTCATTGGAAGTTCAGCAGACGAATCCGCAGATGATCTTTGCACAGTGCAGATTCCGACAACTTGGAGAACAAGTAAGAAAAGAGATGTTTAACATGAGAGTTGGTCAACATACATGGTACAGAATTAAGCAACTCAGCTGACCTACTTATAAGTAGTTAGCTCTGCTCTTTTTTTAAGTGGCCTAATAGCTACATAGGAGAATTGTAGTTCAGAAAAGCCACTGACACTCAATATCGAATGCTTTGTCTAGTTCATAACTGCTGTATTTTAATTTAAACAGTAGAAAATAGACTTGTTGGGAAAGGTTAAGATTTTTGTTTGGAAGCTTCCACATCGTAGTGAGAAAGTCTAACAGTTATCCAGTGGTAGTTTTCAGAATTAAAGTTGAACAGATCAGAGTAGGGGACCCAGGAGAGCAGAGTTGTGATTTACTTCCTGACGGGTACACCAAGAAGAGAACAAGGTCTCCCTCATGGAGCAGACTGTGTCACTAGGGAGCCTTAGGTGGGGAGGCTGGAGAGCCTTTGTTAAGGAGGCTTTGTTCTCAGTTGGGTCTTTCCCACCTGTGTGGCAGGGAGACTGGCCAGCTTTGCCTCTGTGGTTGAATCTCTCCCTCCCATAGCTATTTTCCTTGAAATGTTAAACTAGAAAAGCTTCAGATTTGGGGATATCAAACATGATAGAGAATCAACATGTAAAAATTTTTTTAAATGA
The DNA here is from genome assembly GCF_018167655.1 of Microtus oregoni. NCBI lineage: Eukaryota > Metazoa > Chordata > Mammalia > Rodentia > Cricetidae > Microtus > Microtus oregoni. The sequence continues at coordinate 14,778,701 of NW_024543086.1, forward strand.
CTTCCAATTTAGCAATCAAAGATTAATAAACAAGGTTAAATAAACATTCCACATCTTGGTTGTGGTGATGAATTCATAAACCAACACATGCAATAGAAATGCACAGACTAAAAATAAGTACACACACCTGAGTACATATAAAACTGGACTCAGTACAATTGTGAGATTGTGTTGGGCTCCCTGACTGTGGAGCTGTAGTGTTTGTTTTTATAAGAGATCACCAGTAGGGGAAAGTGGGCAAAACGTGGCATAGGTCTGTATATTGTATGTGACTCAATAATTTATTAGCTTAGAAAGTTTTAATTTTTTAAAAGAGTTGGAGAACTAATATATAAGGTGAAGAATAGAAATAAACTTTAAAAGGGTGTGATTAATATCTCTTATTATTAAAAAATACAAAAAATATATAAAGAGCTATAAAAAAGGTAGAACATTCCTGTGACAAGAATGAACATTTGCCACATAATTTAACAATTTAATAAACAACTTAGAAGAGAAAGTTAATTAAACTTACAAAGTAGAATAAAAAAAGCAAGATGTTTTGATAGGAGAGAAAATGTCTGTAAGAAAATAAGGTGACGCCAGGAGGTTGAGATTTGACTATTGGAAGTTCTAGAAAGGGAGACAGAAGGAAAGAACAGAAGGAAATTCGAAAACCCAGTAAGGTTCTCAGCATTAAAGTACAAGTTTATGTATTGAAAGTTGTACCAGGAATCCAGAATGATGAGTGGAAAGATGTGCACTAAGCTTCGTGTTCATGATGTCCCAGAACAAAGGCTTGCTGTGTATGAGAAAGGAAAAAAAAGCCCAGCTGCAGCAAGTGGCCATATTGTATGTAGAAGTCTTGACATTCTTACTTGTGTGGTGTTTTAGTGAAAGTAATGGTGTTGGAAAAATCATCTTTTTTCCAGTTATCCTGGAACCAGAAACACTGGATCTTTTCTTCAATTTGTATCACTCGCTCCCACCACTACTGTCTCAGTTAGTAAGTATAAGTCACCCATTGCTCCTTAAAGATAAAATACCCTGATAGATTGTTGTTACTGTTCTGTACTGCTGGGGAATTGAACCTAGGGCCTCACATCTTCAGGGTTGGAGTGTAACTGCACTGCATGTCTAGATTCTGGTTTGTTTTTTGGACAGGGTTATGCTGTACAGCCCATGATGCCTTCAAACTTGTCTTTCATCCTCAGCCTCCTTAGTTCCAACGTCAGCCTAGAAACTGTGATTCTTTTTCTAATCTGAAGTGTAAGGGTAATGTATATTTACTCTTATATTCTGAATTACTTTAGAAATTCTTCTGCATTAATTGAGTTATGTTTCTCAAGTAGCTCTTTTATTTCTGAGTGTATTTTGTTACATTACCCATCAGAATTTGTTAATAGTTCATTCTGCTTTTTGATTAAACTCAGAGCCATTAACTTACCTTGCTTACCCACAGCCAGGACAGCCTGCCAACCTGTACCTAGATCTCACTCCCTCATCAGGGCAGACCTCACTCAAGTTCTTCCTTCTTCTAACCTTCTGACTGTTCTTCAACCTGACTGGCTATATGTCTTAGGTGTGGCAGGGAGTCTCCATCAGAAATCTCTCAGAAGCAAAGCTGATCCACTCACTTAATTTTGTTCTCCTTACTCTTGTACAATCAATTTTATGTTGAAATTTTCTTTGCTACATAGAACTTTGAGACTATGAGCAACATCTTTATTGAGTATTAAAGATCTAGCAATGTTGGGAAAAATGTAAGTTTAATAAAAATGTCTATGGTGCTAGTAATTAGAGGTTTGTGTCTCTGGAAAAATGTTCAAGATTTAAATTGTATTTGTTTAAATATCACAAAAGAAAGAGTATCACTAAGTGCTCTACTGTTGAGCTTCATCTCTAACTCAACAAGTCTTTTTTTGCATCTCTAATGTAAGGTTTAATCTGAGTTTCATAGAGTGCTTATCTGCAGCTGGCCTTGATCCTTTTGTCTTTCATCAGGAGAATTGCTTTTAGTTGTTAAACAAGCATGAAGTCATATGATTATGTTTTAGTATAAAACAAAAAAAGTACCTCTGATTGAAAAATGTGGGAGAAAACATCTGCTTTGTGATAAGTAGCACTATGCCTGGTTATGTGTGCTTATCTTACTTCATCCTCATGATGACCTTGCAAGATGAATGACACTGGTCTTGCTAGGTTGACCTGAAAAACAGAAAACAGACCCAGAGTGGCTAATTGACTGTAACATGTGGTCCTGTTTGTTGGGGTTTCTGTCCTGCCCAGTTCCCACAGCCAATTAACCCCAAAGAAAATCACAAAGAGAAGCCACATTAGATATTAACTGATTGGCCCATTAGCTCAGGCTTCATATTAGCTCTTATAACTTATATTAACCCATTATTCTTATCTATGTTAGCCACATAGCTCAGTACCTTTTTCAGCTGGACAGGTCACATCCTCCTTCTTCTGTGGTTTAGACAGGATTGCAGGAAGAGCTTCCTTCTTCCCAAAATACTCCTGTTCTCATTGCCCCGCCTCTACTTCCTGTCTGGTTGTCCCGCCTATACTTTCTGCCTGGCTATTGGCCAATCAGCGTTTATGTAAAACATAATTGATAGAATAAAGAATTGTCCTGCACCAATTGACTTTCACCAAGGCAGCAGAATAGACACAGATTAAAGCTCAGGGCTTTTTATCCCCCAAACTATGTACTGGTGTTTGCTTTTAATACACTGATGGTTCCCAGTCCTGTGTATCAGAGTTGCCTAAGGAGGATAGTTTTTGTTTTTTAACAATAAGAGGCAGTGGGAAACTAGAACACGGCCCAAACAGAAAGATTCCGTGTGTGCTTTTTCTCTCCATTATCACAGACAATTTGTATGAAATCTCCTATTAGAAATATTTTAATATTGGAAACTAATGGTGTTTTTTTTTTGTTTTTTGTTTTTTTTTTTTTAAAGTGGGCAAGTAAATATGTGAACCCAGATAAAGCTTGCAGAGACCAGCTTGTCCTTTGGGTTAATGTGAAGACAGACTGCAGTAGCTGCTGTTGGAGTTAGGAACCTAAGTGATGAAGTAGCCTGGGAACTTAGGACGATAATTAGGTCACAGAGACCTGCTTGGGAACATTCAGAAAGTTACTAAATGTTCCAGCAGCATTTTCCAGCCCTGTAAGATACATGAATGGTGTGGGATATATTTCATAACCAAAAAAATTAATTATGTGCCTGATTCAGTCAAGGATTTTTTTTCTCCTTTGCAGGATCCATAATATATAATTTATAATAATCTGTAACTTAGAACACGGGGTCCATTGGTTCACAGACAGAATGGGTATCTTAAACGGTTGGGAACCTTCTGAATGTATCCAAATCTAGTGCCTGTTTTGGCAGATTTGACATATAAAAAGTACAAGACAGGAGATAAATAATCAGAATGAGGAATCCAGGTATCCAGCAAGACAAAGAGGTGGGATAGGATGTAAATAAAATAAGAACACTGGTGTATCGACATCTTCCCCGCCCCCATAAGAATAACATAATGAAGCCCTCCTTTTTAAAATTTCTTTAGTGTGAGCTGGTGGTGGTAATGCATGCATTTAAACCCAATACTCGGGGAGGCAGAGATAGGTGGATCTCTGTGAGTTCAAGGCCAGCCTGGTCTACAGAGCGAGTTCCAGGGCAGGCTCTAAAAACTACAGAGATCTTGTCTTGAAAAAAATGAAATTCTTTTGTGTGCATGTGGAGTGCATGCTTATGTGTACGTGTCTGTGTGTGCGTGCACGTGTATGTGTGTATGTGTCTGTACAGAGATGGACCAGCATGTGGAAGCCAGAAGAACTTGTTGTCTTTCTCTGTAGCTATTAATCTTGGTCCCTTGGGACAGGATCCTGAACCTGAAGCTCCCCTCTTTTGGCTAGAATGGCTGGCCAGCAAGCTGCTGGGGTCTGTCTGTCTCCCCCCAACACTGATGTTGCAGGCATGTGTGGCTATGTCCAGCTTCATATTCAGGATTTTGTGAAAGTGCCATCATCCACAGAACCATCTCCCCAGCCCACGTGTTCCCTTCCTTTGTAAGATTGAAATCAAAAACTAAACCAAAAATGTCAGGGTTTTGAAAGTCAGAGAAGAATGTAGTATCCAAGCAGAGGAGACTGAGAGTTTAAAAATAACCTGAGGAATGCCTACAGGTGCTGTTTTAGTATGGGGCAGAGGCTTGTGGGAGGTGTTAAAATTGAAATGAAAAAAGAGGATTTTTGTTGTTTTCTCTTTTAGGCACTTTCATGCTTAGTTCAGTTTGCTTCTACAAGAAGATCCTTATTCAGCAGTCCTGAACGTGCCAGATACCTCGGTAACTTAATTAGAGGAGTGAAAGGGATACTTGAAAACCCGCAGGTATTTATGAAGTGATTTAACTCATGCTTAGCATATAGAAGTTGTATTTCTGCTCATTTATACATAATAAAGTTTTTAATTTTTTGTGTTTCTGGAAAAAATAGTATTGTACTCATCTTCCTGAGGTCTCATTTGCCATAGTTAGTTTTTAGAAAATATTGCAATATTTTTGATGGTGACTTGGTGCTCTTTCTCTCTGGCTTAAGTGACTGAATAAAAGCCAAGCATTGTTATCACTGTACTTACTTTCTCTGTTGTCACTAGTAAGTGTGCAAACTGCTGAAGTGATTGAGGCTTATGTCTGCTTTTTGAAGTAGGAGACTAAATTAATGGTTAGTATTGAAGTAAGTTGCCTTCAAGTATGAAATAATGTTTTTGCCCTCTTGTGGACTCCTCAGTTTGTAGCTTTAGAAGTAGACCCTGCATTAGCTCCAGAGCTTTGGTGTCAGTGCACACTTGCAGAGGTGCTCATGAGAGGTTTTGGAGTGCCTAACAAGTAATTGTATCACTCTTAATTTGGTTTTTCTACCTAATAGCATTCTGTAGAGGCATAAACGATAGCTTAAAGAACTTTACCTATGCTTCTTGTTACTGGCAATTTCGGGAGCATCTTTGTATAGAAGTAAAGTATTATCATTCTACAGAGGCATTTGGGTTTGTTTTCCCAGTTCTTGAAGATTTTGTTTGTTTGTTTTTGATTTTTCAAGACAGGTTTTCTTTGTGTAGCCTCGGGTGTCCTGGAACTTGCTTTGTAGACCAGGCTGGCCTTGAACTCACAGAGATCTGCCTGCCTCTGCCCCCTGAGTGCTAGGATCAAAGGTGTGTGCCACCATGCCCCTGTGAGATTTTTTTTTGTTAATTTTAATTTTTTACAATATTTTTTATTTACTCTAACAATTTTGTCTGTGTATATAACATATTTTGCTCATGTGCAAACCAAATACCCCTTGCTCACATCTTCTTTACCCAGTACTTCCTGGGTGGAATCTATAACATATGCATTTGTTTTTATCTTTTTCATTTTAGTTCAGGTCTGATAGGTGGGCTTTTACTTTAAAATCATATGTTATCTGTGTAACTTACTGTTATGAGCTTTATTATGGGAGATACTTGGCCAGTGTCAGCTATTTCTCTTAAGCTGTTTTCCTTCTCATGCTAATATTTCACTGAAAAGTCAATCTGGCGTTTTAGTATGCAATGGTATATTTAATACACAAGTGTGTATTAAAAGACCTTGTTGTAAGATGTATTTTTGGAATTTGTCCTAGATAATAGATACTATTTTTCTTTCCTAGAATCCCCATTAGTATAGATTCTTTAAGTAATATTATTGTACCAGTTCATTTTTAAATTTGGTTATATGCCAGCTGCACTGCGAAGTGTTGAGATATAGCGGTAACATCTGTACTGTATTCAGACCAGTCATAGTTGCCTGGAAAGGCCTTTTTTTGGTCTGTTCCTTTACCTTTTTTTCTAAAGGTCCCCTGCATGCTTTAGAGAGATTCTGTTAAACTTTGTTACTTTAACGCAGTTATTTGTTTGAATACCTTTGTTAGAGGCAGGAAGTTAACTTGGAGCCATAGAACCTATAGATACTCAGTAAGTGTTGAATTCTAAGAATTTTCTGTGTTTGGTGCACTTGTAGGACACACGCGCGTGCACACACACACCACACCACATTGCATATGTTTTTTGTGTAGTAAGTTCCCAGACATTTTAATTTAATCATCTTGAAGAGATGCTGCTTCTAAAAGCTCTACTTTAGGGGCTGGAGAGATGGCTCAGAGGTTAAGAGCACTAGCTGCTCTTCCAGAGGTCCCGAGTTCAATTCCCAGCAACCACATGGTGGCTCACAACCATCTGTAATGAGATCTGGCACTGTATCCTGGAAAGTGTATATATAATAAATAAATAAATTTAATAAAATAATTTCCTTTTAAAAATAAATAAAAGCTCTACTTTAGATTTCTTACTGTTAATTGACAATGACACTAAACTTAGCAGGTCTCATTTGTTTTCTAATATTGTTATCTACCCAACTGCCACAAAGTAAGTACCCATGAAAACCAGGGGACTTAATAAAAATACTTGGAGATTTTTTTATCAATTTTCTTGAAGAGCCTTTCTTTTGCATCTTAATTTAGGGTTTGTCTGATCCTGGTAATTATCATGAATTTTGTCGATTTTTGGCTCGTTTAAAGACAAACTATCAGCTGGGAGAATTAGTTTTGGTGAAAGAGTATGCTGAAGTTATTGGATTGATTGCTAATTTTACTATTACTAGCCTACAGGTAAGTACAAATGTATAATTGAGATTAAACTGTAATTTTAAAAACCATTTTATTGGTATAGGTTTGGTGGAGGTAGTTTCTTTTTAAATATTTGAGTACTTGATAATTATTCTTTACAAAGTTTTTGGTAAAATAAGTCATTGCAACACAAAATATAAAAATTGGCATTCTGTTTAATATCTAGTCATTAAATCTATAGTCAGATCTATGTAAAGAAATAAAAGGATGGATTGCATTATGGGAGAATTGCAGATTGTATTATGTGAAAAGTCCTTTGTAAGTTGATGGGAAGCTCTGTTTCCACTTGGTTTCAGTGCTTGTAAAATATTAGTGGAATTGGATCCTAAGAAAATGTGTTATTATTTTAGCAGTCATTATTGTAAGTGGCATAATGAAAGATGTTAGTTTTTGAATACTTCTTGATTTGTGAAATTTGTGTGGTCCTTAGATATATAATCAGAATAAAAGTTAATTTTATCAGCGCCAGAGATGTGACTCAGCTGGCAGAATGCTTGCCTAACATTCACAGAACCCCAGGTTCTATCCCTACTGTCATGTAAACTGGGTATGGTTGTGTGTATCTATAATAGCACCACTCAGGATGTGGAGAATCAAAAGTTAAAGGTCCTTCTCAGATACATTATGCATTCAGGGCTAGCCTAGGCTTTACAAGGACCTTGTTCAAAACAGAAAAACACAAACTTACAACAACAAAAACCCAGTCAATTTTATCTGCAGTAATTTTACTCTATGATTTTTCGTCTAGAAAGCTATAATGTCATTTTGAATAACATTTACTATGTTTCTTTGTAGCATTGGGAGTTTGCCCCCAACAGTGTTCATTACTTACTAACTCTGTGGCAGAGAATGGTAGCATCGGTTCCTTTTGTGAAATCAACTGAACCCCACTTGTTAGACACTTATGCACCTGAAATCACCAAGGCTTTTATCACTTCCCGATTGGAATCTGTTGCCATTGTTGTGAGGTATTAAAATATTAAATGTCTTATGTTTATCTATCTTGGAATTATTAAAGATTGAAGTAAAATGTTAAGGTTCGCCATTGTTGGTGTACGGTTTCATGAGTGCTGACAACATGTACAGTTGTATAACCACCATCGTACACATGATAGTAAACATAGTACCATCACCCTCGAGATAGTATTGGTCCCTTTTTAATTAGCACACAGCTCTGGCAATAACTAATCTGTTTTCCTATTATTTTAGCTATTTCTAGACTATTGTGCAGGTATATAGCCATCAGTATTTGCTTTTGAAATCTGGTGTTTTTCATTTGGCACATGCGTTTGGAATCCCTCCGTGTTGTATCAGAGGTTCCTTCTTTTTCATCCCAGGTAGAAGCCCGTCTGTGGATGTGTCAGGGCACCCATTGACTGTTCATGGATACTTGGGTTGTTCACTTCTTTAGCAATGGGGAAAACTGCTGGCTTCATTCCTGTGTACAGTTTCCTTTTTTTTTTTAATTTATTTATTTATTAAAGATTTCTGTCTCTTCCCAGCCACCGCCTCCCATTTCCCTTCCCCTCCCCTAATTAAGTCCCCCCCCCCCCAGCCCGAAAAGCAATCAGGGTTCCCTGTCCTGTGGGAAGTCCAAGGAACCCCCCACCTCCATCCAGGTCTAGTAAGTTGAGCATCCAAACTGCCTAGGCTCCCACAAAGCCAGTACGTGCAGTAGGATCAGAAACCCAGTGCCATTGTTCTTGAGTTCTCAGTAGTCCTCATTGTCCGTTATGTTCAGAGAGTCCGGTTTTATCCCAGGCTTTTCCAGACCCAGGCCAGCTGGCCTTGGTGAGTTCCCAGTAGAACATCCCCATTGTCTCAGTGTGTGGGTGCACCCCTCACGGTCCTGAGTTCCTTGCTCGTGCTCTCTCTCCTTCTGCTCCTGATTTGGACCTTGAGAATTCAGTCCTGTGCTCCAATGTGGGTCTCTGTCTCTGTCTCCTTTCATCGCTTGCTGAAGGTTAATATTCAGGAGGATGCCTATATGTTTTTCTTTGGGTTCTCCTTATTTAGCTTCTCTAGGATCACTAATTATAGGCTCAATGTCCTTGGTTTATGGCTAGAAACCAAATATGAGTGAGTACATCCCATGTTCCTCTTTTTGTGTCTGGCTTACCTCACTCAGGATAGTGTTTTCTATTTCCATCCATTTGTATGCAAAATTCAAGAAGTCCTTACAGTTTCATATGAGCATAAGTTTCCATTTCATTGTGTAAAATATCTATACAAGAGGGTTTCCTGGTAGCATGGTAAAAAGCTACCAAACCATTTTCCAAAGTGGCTCTAACATCTGTACATACACTTACCTACATTATATGAAAATTTGAATTGCTTTGCACTTGATGTTTTTGTTGTTGTTGTTTTTTAGTTTTATAGTGAGTCTAGTAGTTATGTAGTGAATATGAAAAGACGTGTACTCTTCTTGTGGTTTTAATTTGTATTTTTTTAAAGATTTATTTATTTAGTTAGTTTACAGTGTTCTGTCTGCATGTGTGCCTGCAGGCCAGAAGAGGGCACCAGATTTCTTTACAGATGGTTGTGAGCCACCATGTGGTTGCTGGGAATTGAACTCAGGACCTCTGGAAGAACAGTGTTCTTACCCTCTGAGCCATCTCTCCAGCCCTTTAATTTGTATTTTGTCTTTATTGTTTGTCTGTCAGATTTGTTGCCATGGGACTGGATAGACAGCTGTGTAACTAAGCACTGGCTTCTTTCTCAGAGGACTCAGGTTCAATTCCCAGCACCCATCTGGTGGTTCACAGCCATCTGTCTCTTAACTCCAACCCTGAGAATCCAAAGCTCTTTTTTGGCTTCCATGTTTACCAGGCACACACATAGTTCACAGACATATACACAGGTAAAGCACCCATACATATAAATGAAAATGATTTTAAAAAAATTTAGCTAGTTCCCTTTAAATCTGGGTTATTTCCTTAGATTGAGAGTTTAGAAGTTTGTATAATCTGTTCACATTTCGTTTGTTAAAATCGTAGAGACTGTTTTCTCTCTCACTGCCTGTTATTTACCTTTCTACCTTCTGAGTCTAGGAGAGTGTACGCTTTACGTTCCCTGAGCTCCTGCTTATTATTTTTGTTTTCTATATCTTGTTTGGTGCCCTGTCTAAGGGATTTTTTTGCTTCATTCCAAGTCAGAGCTTTCCTTTACATTTTTATAGTGTTAAGATTTTGTATGCCTTTAATCCCAGCACTCAGGTGCCAAAGGCAGGTGGATCTCTGAATTTGAGACCCAGCCTGGTCTACAGAGAATTCCAGGACATCCAGGAATATATAGAGAAACACCAAACCAAATGAAATGTACACTTAACGTGTGTAATCCATTTGCAGTTAATTTTTGTTCTGAGTGTGAAAACGTCTACTCCGAGCACTTGGAATACTGAGGGGCATAGTCACAAGCTCTGTGTAATGTGTGGAAGGCCAGCTTGGGTTACAAAGGAAGTGTGTCTCAGAAACAAAAAAATGAACAAACAAAAAAGCCAGGCTTTCTATATTATGTTATATGTATATCTTGTCTGTATATATGTATATTATGTTAACAATGTGTAGAGTCCAGGTTCTTCTTGTCTCCATCATGTTTATTTTGGATGTGGATAAGGACTGTCCTTTCTAATTGAATTTCATTCATACTGTTGTTAAATATTAATCCACCACATGTATGGTTCCATTTTGAGACTCTTCTTACTAATCCACGTATCTTTCCACCAGTGCCCTGTCTTAGTTACTATAGGTAAAACTTTGAAACCAGGCATTGTGAGTGTATTTTGGCTACTATACCTCATTTCTTTTTCTTTTTTCCTACAGTTTATTCATGGTTGAGTGCTCTGCCTGAATGTACACCTTTATGCCAGAAGAGGGCACCAGATACCCCTAGAGATGGTTGTGAGCCACCATGTGGTTGCTGGGAATTAAACCCAGGTCCTCTGGAAGAGCAGCCAGTGCTCTTAACCGGCCATCTCTCCATCCCATCATTTCTTTCTTCATGTAAAATTTAGCATACATTTGGCAGTCTTTTTATTTCATTTAAAAAGTATTATTCTGTGCAGGAGAATATATGCCTGGCACCTGTGTCCAGGTCAGAGGAAAGCTTTGTGGAGTTGTCTCTGTCCTTCCATCTCTATATGCATGGTTCCAGGTGTCCAGGTCAGGTCCGTAGGCTTGTCAGCAAGCACTGTGCTCGTTGGTCTCTCTGTCTGACCCAGTCTGTGAATTTCTATAAGGAAATTCCTGTTTTGATAGAATGTTCTGAATCCCAGATGGCTGGGACTGCAGCAGTATCAGATCCTTGGTTAGCAGACATGGTCCATCTTTCCTTTGGTTCCTGTAGCTGTTTGGCTTCTTCTGTCAGTACTTTATAATTTCAGCTTTTAGATTTTAGAATACTTAAGTTAGATTTAGTTAGTACCTTTGGATTAAATTGTTATTTATTTTTGAGAACAATGTCTTAAATTTACATCTAACTGAGGCTGGTCTTAAACTCCTGATCCTTCTGTTGTGCTTGAATTATAGGCACGTGCCCCCTCCCAAGCTTGCCATGCTTTTTAAATCATATGACACTGTTGTTTAATATTCCATTTTCCTTTCTTCTTTGCCATTGGAGAGCAGCACAGCTGGTTTTGTGTTTTGAGCTCATTTGTTATGATCTCGGTAAATTCACTTCTTAGTTCTAGTAACTTTTTGTGTGTGGGGGGGGGTCTTTTGATAATTTTTGTGTGCATAGTCATATCAGCTTCATATATGCGGTTTTACTTTTTTTTTTTTACCTTCCAATCCATTTGTCTTTTATTTCTTGGTTCATCATAGCACTTTTACATTGCAAAGTTTCTATGTTGTGATTAATATGTACCACATTATAAGGGAATGAATGTCCTTTGTGTTTCAGAGATAACTTAGATGACCCCCTGGATGATACTGCTACCGTGTTCCAGCAGCTGGAGCAGCTGTGCACAGTCAGCAGATGTGAATATGAAAAGACGTGTACTCTTCTTGTGCAGCTGTTTGACCAAAATGCACAGAATTATCAAAAGCTCCTGCATTCAGCTTCTGGGCTAGCTGTTGATATGGCAATTCAAGAAGGTCAGTCTGTGTCACAGTTGTGAGCAGCAGTGTTCTGTAGTGAGGAGAGCCATCAGTCACTGTCAGAGCCTGCTGTGAGCTGGGTGGCACACCTCTTTAATACCCACACTAGGTTAAAGAGGCAGAGGCAGGCAGATCTGTGAGTTCAAGGCCAGTCTGTCCTGCTGTAAACAGTTCTGTTTTTCCCAATGTCTCTGAGTAAACCATTGATTTTATTAAAGCTATTGGGTATTTTGGTGACTTGACTGTTGATTATTAATATTTTTCTGAGACAGAGGAGACAACTCAACATGGACTCTGTAGAACAGCTGTTAATGATCCTCAAGGAAACAGTGTGATATCATTGTCTTTGCTAGTCTGTACCCATCTTTCCTATAGTAGATTGCAAACTCTGCCAAAGTCAGTTAGTAAAAGAGACCTCATCAGATTTTACTATTATTTGGGTATCCGTCTTCCCTGTGTTTTTTATTTTTATGTCTCACTTTCCTTATTATTTTGTCTTTAACCTGACTGAAGTAGGGTATACTTATTTTATTTATTTACTTATTTATTTATTTATTATGTATACAATATTCTGTCTGTGTGTATGCCTGCAGGCCAGAAGAGGGCAAGAGATCTCATTACAGATGGTTGTGAGCCACCATGTGGTTGCTGGGAATTGAACTCAGGACCTTTGGAAGAGCAGGCAATGCTCTTAACCTCTGAGCCATCTCTCCAGCCCCCTACTTATTTCTTTATATACCATTAAATACTTTGAGGTAGATAGCAGGGACTACTTTTCTTCAAATTTTTAAAATGCAATAGGAAGATGAAAGAATTTATAGTTTTTGCTATTTGTCAGGTTAGTATACAAAATAATGGATTTCACTGGCATAGCCAATATTTGTGTTATTATACCATGTTCTTACTCATTCCCTTTCCCCTCTTCCTCCACGTACCCTTTGCTCCTCTCTGGCTGTCTCTTCCTAAAGAGAGTCACTCCTGTTTCTATGTCTCATACATTCTGTGACCTTTCTTCCCCTCTCCTCCTGTGTCTAGTTTCATAACATATACACACCTACAGATTTTTTGATACTTTTTAAGTTTTGTTGCAGACTCTAGATCTTTCGTATCTTTTTTTTTCTTAAGCATTGCTTTTATCATATAAATCTTGATGTTTTAGTTTCCTTTTAGCTCAAAAACATTTTCTAATCAAGGAATGTCTTTCTTAACTGTCTTTGTTAGACTGATGCTTTTCATTTACAGGTATTTGAGCTTTTCCTGGCTCAGTTTACTGCTTTCTGATTCCTCCCCTGGTCAAGTGCCACATTGTCTGCTCTCACCCTTCTGAATTACTGGGACTTGTTATATGAGTCCGCATGTCGTCTATACTACTTTATATCTTTCTTTTTTTTCTTTATTTTATTTTTTTTAGTTGTTGCAAAAAAAATTCCCCATTTCCCTCCACCTCCTCGCACACATCGCTCCCTCCCCCATTCCCCTCCCCTCCCATTCCCCCCCACTCCATTCCCCCTCCCTCTCGAGAATGAAGAGCAGTCCAGATTCCCTGCCCTGCGAGAAGTTCACGGTCCTCCCACTTCTATCTGGGACCAGGAAGGTGAGCATCCAAACAGGCTAGGCTCCCACAAAGCCAGTTCATGTATTAGGATCGAAACCTAGTGCCATTGTCCTTGGCTTCTCATCAGCCTTCATTGTCCGCCATGTTCAGAAAATCCGGTTTCATCCCATGCTTATTCAGTCCCAGTCCGACTGGCCTTGGTGAGCTCCCAATAGATCAGTTCAACTGTCACAGTGGGTGGGTGCACCCCTCGTGGTCCTGACTTCCTTGCTCATGTTCTCCGTCCTTCTGTTCCTCATTTGGGTCTTAAGAGCTCAGTCCGGTGCTCCAATTTGGGTCTCTGTCTCTATCTCTATCCATCGCCAGATAAGGGTTCTAAGGTGATATGCAAGATATTCATCAGTATGGCTATAGGATAGGGTCATTTCAGGTTCCCTCTCCTCAGTTGCTCAAGGTACTAGCTGGGGACATCTCACAGGACACCTGCGAGCCCCTCTAGAGTCCAGTCTCTTGCCAACCCTAAGATGGCTCCCTTAATTAGGATATATATTTCTCTGCTCCCGTGTCCACCCTTCCTTTATTCCAACCATCCCATTCCCCCAAGCTCCCCCCATTCTCCCCTTCTCACGTTTCTCACCCAATTCACCCTTAGCCCCATGCCACCTCATCCCCAAGTTCCCAGGTTTTGCCCTGGAATCTTGTCTACTTCCCATATCCAGGCGGATGATTATATGTTTTTCTTTGGGTTCACCTTCTTATTTAGCTTCTCTAGGATCACAAATTATATGCTCAATGTCCTTTATTTATGGCTAGAAACCAAATATGAGTGAGTACATCCCATGTTCATCTTTTTGGGACTGGGATACCTCACTCGGGATAGTGTTTTCTATTTCCATCCATTTGCATGCAAAATTCGCGAAGTCATTGTTTTTTACTGCTGAGTAGTACTCTAATATGTATATATTCCACACTTTCTTCATCCATTCTTCCATTGAAGAAAATCTAGGTTGTTTCCAGGTTCTGGCTATTACAAATAATGCTGCTATGAACATAGTTGAACAAATGCTTTTGTCATAAGATAGGACATCTCTTGGGTATATTCCCAAGAGTGGTATTACTGGATCTTGGGGTAGGTTGATCCCGAATTTCCTGAGAAATCGCCACACTGATTTCCAAAGTGGTTGCACAAGTTTGCATTCCCACCAGCAATGGATGAGTGTGCCTCTTACTCCACAACCTCTCCAGCAAAGGCTATCATTGGTGTTTTTTATTTTAGCCATTCTGACAGGTGTAAGATGGTATCTCAAAGTTGTTTTAATTTGCATTTCCCTGGTCACCAAGGAGGATGAGCATGACCTTAAGGGTCTTTTGGCCATTTGAATTTCTTCTGTTGAGAATTCTCTGCTCAGTTCAGTGCCCCATTTTTTTAATTGGGTTAATTAGCATTTTAAAGTCTAGTTTCTTGAGTTCTTTATATATTTTGGAGATCAGGCCTTTGTCTGTTGCAGGGTTGGTGAAGATCTTCTCCCAGTCAGTGGGTTGCCTTTTTGTCTTGGTGACAGTGTCTTTTGTTTTACAGAAGCTTCTCAGTTTCAGGAGGTCCCATTTATTCAATGTTGTCCTTAATGTCTGTGCTGCTGGGGATATGCGTAGGAAGTGGTCTCCTGTGCCCATATGTTGTAGAGTACTTCCCACTTTCTCTTCTATCAGGTTCAGTGTATTCAGCCTGATATTGAGGTCTTTAATCCATTTGGACTTGATTTTTGTGCATGGCGATAGATATTCTTCTACAGGTTGACAACCAGTTCTGCCAGCACCATTTGTTGAAGATGCTTTTTTTCTTCCATTGAATACTTTTAGCTCCTTTATCAAAAATCAGGTGTTCATAGGTTTGTGGGATAAAATCTGGGTCTTCTACTCTATTCCATTGATTGACTTCTCTGTTTTTATGCCAATACCAAGCTGTTTTCAATACTGAGGCTCTGTAATAGAGTTTGAAGTCAGGGATGGTAATGCTTCCAGAAGTTCCTTTGTTGTATAAGATTGTTTTGGCTATAGTGGGTTTTTTGTTTTTCCATATAAAGTTGATTAATGTCCTCTCAAGATCTGTGAAGAATTTTGATGGGATTTTAATGGGGATTGCATTGAATCTATAAATTGCCCTTGGTAGAATTGCTATTTTTACTATGTTGATCCTCCCAATTCAAGAGCAAGGGAGATCCTTCCATTTTTTGGTATCCTCCTCAATTTCTTTCTTCAAGGACTTAAAGTTCTTGTCAAATAGATCCTTCACATCCTTGGTTAGATTTACCCCAAGATATTTTATGCTATTTGTGGCTATCGTGAAAGGTGATGCTTCTCTGATTTCCCTCTCTGCTTCCTTATCCTTTGTGTATAGGAAGGCAACTGAATTTTTGGAATTGATCTTGTATCCTGCCACGCTACTAAAGGTGTTTATCAGCTGTAGGAGTTCTTTGCTGGAGTTTTTGGAGTCTCTCATGTACACTATCATATCATCTGCAAATAATGAAAGTTTAACTTCTTCCTTTCCAATTCGAATCCCTTTGATCCCCTATGTTGTCTTATTGCTATTGCTAGAACTTCAAGCACTATATTGAAAAGGTATGGAGTGAGTGGACAGCCTTGTCGTGTTCCTGATTTTAGTGGGATGGCTTTGAGTTTCTCTCCATTTAATTTGATGTTAGCTGTCGGCTTGCTGTAAATAGCTTTTATTATATTTAGGTATGACCCTTGTATCCCTAATCTCTCCAAGACCTTTATCATAAAGGGATATTGAATTTTGTCAAATGCTTTTTCAGCATCTAGTGAAATGATCATATTGTTTTTTTCTTTCAGTTTATTTATATGATGGGTTACATTGATAGATTTTCATATGTTGAACCAGCCCTGCATCCCTGGGATGAAGCCTACTTGATCATAATGGATAATTTTTCTGATGTGTTCTTGGATTCGGTTTGCCAGTATTTTTTTGAGGATTTTCTCATCGATGTTCATGAGTGAGATTGGCCTGTAATTCTCTTTCTTGGTTGAGTCTTTGTGTGGTTTTGGTGTCAGGGTAACTGTAGCTTCATAAAAGGAGTTTGGCAATGACTTTTCTGTTTCTATATTGTGAAATACATTAAGGAGTATAGATATTAGGTCTTCCTGGAAGTTCTGGTAGAATTCTGTATTGAAACCATCTGGACCTGTGCTTTTTTTTAGTAGGGAGGTTTTTTATAACAACTTCTAATTCTTCGTGACTAACAGGTCTATTTAGATTGTTCACCTGGTCCTGGTCTAACTTTGGTATATGGTATTTATCTAAAAAGGTGTCCATTTCTTTAACATTTTCCAATTTTGTGGCATATAGGCTTTTTTTTTCTTTTTTCTTTTTTTTTTTTGATTGTGTGAAAAATTTTTATTTTTCTTCATGTTTGGATAGATGTGTCATATTATTTTAATGATTGACTAATTTGACAATGCTATTTTTATTTTTAAGCAGTTCGGGAGTAGTATAAATATAAAAGTTGAGCAAGTATAATTATTATTTTAGCATATAGGCTTTTGTAGTAACATCTAAAGATTTTCTGAATTTCCTCTGTGTCTGTGGTTATGTCTCCCTTTTCATTTCTGATCTTGTTAATTTGTGTATTCTCTCTCCGCCGTTTGATTAGTTTGGATAGGGGTTTATCAATCTTGTTGATTTTCTCCAAGAACCAGCCTTTTGTTTCATTGATTCTTTGGATTGTTTTCTGTGTTTCTATTTTGTTGATTTCAGCCCTTAGTTTGATTATTTCCAGTCTTCTACTCCTTCTAGGTGAATCTGCTTTTTTTTTTCTAGAGCTTTCAGGTGGGCAGTTAAGTCTCCAATGTGTGTTTTCTCTGTTTTCTTTAAGTGGGCACTTAGTGCTATGAACTTTCCTCTTAGCCCTGCTTTCATAATGTCCCATAGGTTTGAGTATGTTGAGTCTTTATTTTCATTGAATTCAAGAAAGACTTTAATAGCTTTCAATTTTTGTTTCATGTAGACATTGGTAGTGATATTTCTTATTGGCTGGCATTTTCCTGTTGTCGTGTCAGTGTGACAGCTCTCTCCTGACTCCTCACATTTCCACTCACCTCCAGTCTGCTTATGGCTTTGGGTTGGTGGTGTTTTTTCTAACGGTTTTTGAAGACAGGGTTTTTCTGTGTAGCCCTGGCTGTCCTGAAACTCACTCTGTAGATAGTGCTGACCTCAAACTCAGAGATCCTCCTGCCTCTGCCTCCCTAGTGCTGAGATTAAAGACATGTGCCTCCATATCCTGCCTTGTTAATGTTTTTATTTTTAAAGCATTTCTTGTAAACTGGGTGGTGGTGGCTCACGCCTGTAATCCTAGCACTCGCAAGGCAGAGGCAGGGGGAGCTCTATGAGTTTCAGGCCAGCCTGGTCTATGAAGTAAGTTCCAGGACAGCAAGGGCTACACAGAGAAACCCTGTCTTAAAAACAAAATGAAAAAACAAAAACAGAAAAAGCATCTCTTGTAAATAGCATATAGTTCTCTCTTTTTGTCTGGAGTGTTTCCCGTATTAAATGGTGGGTGAGGGGATTATCAGTTTAATGTTGTCAGAACAGTTTCCTTAGAGCAAGGCTTCTTCGTGTGCTAGGTGAGTAAGTAGCACTGTACCATTGAAGCATGTCCTCGGGGTTGGAATGAGGTTTCTCCTGTCTCTAGGGATATGTGTGTAGGCCTGATTTGGGGTTGTTGCATTGTTTCCATCTCCACCTAGCACTGAAGTTCCTTGGAGCTTTCTGTACTGCTTTCTCTGTCTGGACCAGATTTCCCCCTTAGTTTACATGTTCACTGACGATCTCACTCTCTGCCTTCTGCATGGGATTCTTGCTGTGCCTCTCCTCTGGCCTTCAGAAATGGTTAGGTGCCTGCTGTCTCTGAACCCGTGTTGTAATGTCTGGCCCACAAGTTATTTCTGACCAATGAGGATCTGCTTTATCTTCTTGCACTCAGTAGGAGGTTGGGTGCTTTGTAAATGACAGGAAAGGCCCCTCTTCCGCATGCCCCAGTGCCAGGTTAGGTGTACCTGTGCTGAGTACAGAGTGGATTTTAGTTCCTTCGTAACTCTGACGGTTCTTCCTTTGTAGATATATGATAACCCTGTACTTAATATGATGTAGTATTTTTGTCTGGTGACACAAAGATGGCATGGTAGTATTTTTCTAGGTGTACATTCTGTGTACATATTGGTTTGGATTGTGTTATTTTTAGATCATGTTTAGCCAGCTACCTGTAAAAATCCCTTTCCTC
Source organism: Microtus oregoni (assembly GCF_018167655.1). Lineage (NCBI taxonomy): Eukaryota > Metazoa > Chordata > Mammalia > Rodentia > Cricetidae > Microtus > Microtus oregoni. The sequence goes on from NW_024543086.1 coordinate 14,797,340, forward strand.
CTGTTTTTGAATCTTGTGGTGTTAGCATTAGTAAAGAGTTAACTTTTGTATGGCCACCAGATGCTGAACACAGTGCATTGATGATGATCTGGTCTTATACTGATTTTTGCCATCTTATTAAACAGTTACTGATCTAAAGTTTTGAACTGTTCAATAGTAAATTGAAGAAGGAATCTTTATTTTTTTTAAAAAGAAAACAATCTATCTCTTTTTCATTTTACATACTAATCCCAGTTCTCACTCCCTCCTCTCCTTCCATTCTCTCCACCTTCACCTCTACCCTACCCCATTCACTCCTCAGAGAGGGTAAGGCACATTGCTTTGGGGAAGGTCCAAGGCCCTCCCTACTATATCTAGGCTGAGTATCCAAAGAGAATGGGTTCCCAAAAACCTAGTACAAACAGGGATAAGTCCTGGTGCCACTGCCAGTGGCCCCTCAGTCTGCCCCAGCCATGCAACTCTCACCCACATTCAGAGGGTCTAGTTTGGACCTATGCTTGTTCCTTCCTTGTCCGGCTGGAGTTGGTGAGCTCTCATTAGCTCAGGTAAACTGTTTCAGTCAATGTCCCCATCATGGTCTTGACCTCTTTGCTCATATTCTCACTCCTTCTACTCAAGAAATCTTTAAACTGCTAGTTCTGAAGAAATAGTCAAGAATGCTGTAGAATAAAGGAAATGAAAATATTACAAGGGAAATTAAAAGATCATATGGGTCCCGACTTCTCTGCTCATGTTCTCCCTCCTTCTGCTCCTCATTGGGACCTTGGGAGCTCAGTCCAGTGCTCCAGTGTGGGTCTCTGTCTCTATCTCCATCCATCACCAGATGAAGGTTCTCTGGTGATATGCAAGATATTCGTCAGTATTGCTATAGGATACGGTCATTTCAGGTTCTCTATCCTCAGCTGCCCAAGGAACTAACTGGGGACATTGCCTTGGGCTCCTGAGAGCCACTCTAGGTTCAAGTCTCTTGCCAACCCCAGGGTGGCTTCCTTAACTAAGAATTGTGCTTCCGTGCTCCCCTATCCAACCTTCCTTTATCCTAATCATCCTTTTTCCCCAAGTTCCCCCCATCCTCCCCTTCTCCCTTTTCTCTCCCCTTCTCCCCTTACCCCCTCCCACCCCACCCCCAAGATCCCAATTTTCTCCCCAGCAATTTTGTCTACTTCCCATAGCCGAGAGGATAACTGTATGTTTTTCCTTGGGTTCACCTTCTTACTCAGCTTCTTAGGTTCATCAATTGTAGACTCCCTGACCCTTATTTATGGCAAAGAAGTCGGGACTGCGAGGGGTGCACCCACCCACTGAGACAGTGGAGCTGATCTATTGGGAGCTCACCAAGGCCACCTGGACTGTGACTGAAAAAGCTTGGGATAGGGCCGGACTCTCTGAACATGGCAAACAATGAGGGCTGATGAGAAGCCAAGGACAATGGCACGGGGTTTTGATCCTACTTAATGTGCTGGCTTTGTGGGAGCCTAGCCAGTTTGGATGTTCACCTTCCTAGATATGGACGGAGGGGGGAGGACCTAGGACTTACCACAGGGCAGGGAACCCTGACTGCTCTTTGGACTGGAGAGGGAGGGGGAGAGGAGTGGGGGGAGGGGGAGAAGGGTGGGAGGAGGGTGAGGGAAATGGGAGGCTGGGAGGAGGCGGAAACTTTTTTTTTTCCTTTTCTCAATAAAAAAAAGAAAAAAAAGATTTCATAAAAAAGATCATATGGGGATGTCATATCTCAAATTGACTCTTAGACAAAGAACAACTAGAATGGAGGTAGCAAGTGAATAAATGCTGAGAATTATTAATTCCTCATTTGGATTGATATTAGAGCAAGCCTGTTATCTACCTGCTATAATCAAGAACAGCCCTGCTTCTCTCATACTGTCTAACCTCTAAACAGAAAGCCTTGGAAGTGCCGGAGAGAGAGCAAGTTTCCTCAGCTGATGATACTTTGGGCACCACAGCTTCTGTCTTCTCACTGTGTCTCAGCGGATGTGTCCTTCGCTTTCCAGCTGCTGTGTGTTTTGTGCTGTGTCTGGTAACTGCTGTGTAACCCAGGCTGGCCTAGAACTCTTGAAAATCTCCCCGCCTTAGTGTCCTAAGAGTATAGGAATGATCCACCATGTCTGGCTAGCAAATGTTTCTTTAAAGACCTAGATAAACCAAGGGCATTTTCAGACAGATGCAAGCAGAGTGTTCTGCCTTGTGATCCTAGCAGTGATGTTAAAAACTTGTAAGTAATTTAGACAAGACAGGAGAGAAGTTTAAAAGTCGCTGAATAGTGGAGTATGTAGAATGATATGCTGAGTGACTGTAGCCATAGCTCAGGAAGTTCAGCACTGCAGCCTTGGATGATTGAAGCACAGGTTGAAGAATTCAGGATACCCTTATCACTATATGAGAGCAGTGGTGAAACCACAGCAGATCTGTATGGAGCCTTTGGGAAGATACCTGAAGCCATAGTCACGTGACGTGATTGATGAACTTCGTGGTGGAAGTAGCAACAATTGACTTTTCTGAGTCTGATGACAAATGGCCAAAAAGCTAAGAAAACAGAGCTAAAGAAGGAACTAGAGAAGAATTTTACGTATCCAGGGAAGGATGGCAGTTGTTGTGCTAGCGCAGCTGACATTTGACCTGTGACGGCGACTGGAGTGAAGTGAGCAGGTGAAGAGGTGATGAAATGCTCGCTGGGTCCAGCAGCCAGGAGCGTTGACAAGCTGTACAAGTGATGGCAGCAAGGGCAGAGAGGGAATGGTTTGATTTCTTGTATGATCTTGTCCTTTCTTTGTCATCTGTAAAAGGTTCCATACTGTCCGAAAATGAGCCTGCAGAGTTAATAGAAGTTTAGCCTTCTATATTTTCTTCCCTAGTCTTTATATACTGTATTTAAAATTTATTTTAGGAAAATTGGTCAAGTAACATGCATACACATTACTGTGGTTTTTATCTACAGCCTTCTATGCATCTCAGCTTAGGTGGAGTTTGTCAGATAGGAGAAGATTTGGGCTGTGCCCCTTTAAAAGTTGTTTTCTTTGTAACTGTTAGTAGGTTGTAAAGTATGGAAATTTTACTCCATATGAACTGTGGATAGTCAGCAGTGTGTTTAAAAGCATCATTGCAGACCAGTCCAGTTCTGTAAGTTGGATACAGCATACATTTCCATTATGTTGGAGATGGATAATATAGTTAAGTAATATAAATCATCGTAAAGTTACTTAGAGTGATGAGAATAAATGACAGGCATACTTAATGATGAGTGTCAGAGGTTTGGTAAAGAGAAGTAACTCAGGAAGCTACATATAGCATGAAATCTTAATAAAACTTTAAAATAAGTGTGACAGGTGAGAAATTCATTATCTAAGAATATATGCAAAAGTGGTAAAACTGAAATGCCATAAGAATAGTAAACACCAGGTAGAGGAGCAAGGTCATTTCTAGGGTGAGCATAGCTGACAAGCATAGAAAGGGTTTGGAAGTAGACATGACAGTGTCTGAGGCCTCCTAAATTTGATATATGCCTTTTACTTAGTTAATGTATATTACATATATTATTTGCATGAATATCAAATATTACATTAAAATGTAGCAAGTCAAGAGTAGCAAGGTGGCTCAGTAGATAAAGGTGCTTGCACCAAGCCTAATGACCTGAGTTTGATCCTTTAAACTCACATGGGGAAAGGAGAGAACTTACTCCTGCAAGTTTTCCTCTACACATGTTCCATGGTTGTGCTTGCATGCATGTGTTTACATACACACACACATACACACACACACACACACACTTGTAAAAATCAAATATTTTTCTTCAGAAGAAAATTTAATGAAACTATAGCTATTCAAAGACATGGATAGGATTAACTTAAAATGAATAATTGGTGGATATTTTATTCACACCCAATTTATGATGTATACAAGTAGAACTTTTTATAGTTGGATTATTATTATTATATAATATTATTTGAAGATATGTCTGGTACATAGAAAAATTTTAATACATGTTTGCTTTTCATTTTTGTAGTCAAAGTCAATGAGAAGAAATTTGTCTACCTTTTAAAGATACCTATAGTATGTTCAGAAGTAATTGTTACAGTATTACAGAGCACACCCAGCATGGCTTTAGCTTGTACATTGTCTGCAGTAGTATTCAATTTCTTTTGTGCAGACTCAACAGTTCAGTTAATGTTGAACAAAGAAAATTATATGCTTTAGTTATGTGTGCTTTAATTTAGATGCTTAATGGCTTTTAATGTTACAAAATAAGTTTATTATTATATTATGGTCTCATTTGTATTATATTGTCTTGCTCTCTCATATCTGGTGATGTGGTCATGGTTTACAGAAACAATAATCCCTAAGAAATAGGTCATTAACAGTACTTAGCGATTACTTGTGATCTGTAGTAATGACTGATTTCTTTGGGATTATTGCAGTTATAAACCATAATTACAGATTATTACAGCAATAATTATTTTGTTAAGGAAAAATGTTCTATGCTTGAACAGCTGCTTAAACAAGTGCCTTGAATATTTCAGAATAAAGAGAAAAATGGGAAATTAAAATGAAAATTTAGTCTTATAAAATGAGATTCTAAGAGATTTATAGATATGAAACTTGTGTACCAGACCTTTACTTCTAAATTCAGTTTAGACGTGTGTGTTGACATGGTATTTTGAACTTCCTGGATGTTGTTTTGTGGTGAAAATAATGTTTTGGTATTGTCCTTGAGGTGTCCAGCATGACGTTCCAATGGACATTTACGTAATGGAGTGCATGCTGTAGTCAGGAATGTTACCCTGTCTCCCACCTCCTTCTTGCGTGTTGTGTGCTTGTGAGCAAGAGCTGAGGACACCTGATACTATGTGAAGCATGTGCTGTTATGGTGTGTGTGATTGTTCTTCACTGTAGTTCCCATGTGTCTTCAATCTTATGTGTCATTGGCCTGTGACTACACGTCTGTACCGTTTGGCCTACTTCTTCCCCTTTCTGGCCATTGATGGGTGTATCCACTATTCACTGTGTAGAGCAAACTCTTGTTTAGATTTTGCTGATAAGTGAGAACATGCATTATTTTTCCTTCTATGTCTGGTTGACTTCTCAATATGACTTTTCAGTGTCTTTTTTGTTGAAGACTGAGTTTTAAATAGAAGTTTGGGAGAATGGTTTGATGAAGTAATAAGGGCGGCGGGGCTGCATCCCCAGCACCCCGGCCGCCTGCTCGGCTAGCTTATGCCCCGAAATAATTACACGGACACTGTATTCCTCCAAACACTGCCTGGCCCATTCTCTTCTAGGCTAATTCTCACATATTAATTTAGCCCACCTCTAATCATCTGTATGTAGCACCCCAAGGTGCGCTTACCGGGGAGATTCCAGCCTAGTCCATCCTGGGTCGGAGCTTCATCCCGGGAGCGGGGCATGGCGTCTCTCTCTGAGGCGTCTCTCTCTGAGGCGTCTGCTCCCGAGAGAGCTGTGGAGTCTCTGAGCTCACTTCCTCTTCCTCCCAGCATTTTGTTCTGTTTACTCCTCCCACCTATCCTCTAACCAATAAAATGGGCCAGGGCAGTTCCTTTATTAGCCAATGACCTTCCTCCATCAGTTTGATATTTAAATGAGAACTGTAACCTTGCCTTTAGCTGAACGTGTCTGATGGCTTTCTGATAGCACCTCATCGTTTCTTGCTGACATTGCCTCCTCCTCATCAGCCAAAGTCCCTAGAGACTGTGACTTCTCAGTCCAGGACAGGGCACATGAACACCCTATTTTTCAAATAAATCAGTGAACTTGCGTTTAATGTTTTAGGAAAATGCTTATAACTTGTCACATTATATACACACACACACACACACACACACACACACACACATACGTTATTATTTGTTATCCAAGGTGTCATTTTGAGGTCATAATGAACTAAAGTAAATTTTTTGAATGTTGAGATGTCTCATGTATGGCTTCATTAGTTTACTCTTAGACAGAAATCACCCTGGTTTAGGAAGCCGAGCCTGTTGGTTCACCTCTCAAACATAGAGTCCTTCAGTGCTCCCTCAGACCTTTATGTACTGAATTAGACCTTCGGAAAGCTTGGCAGGAACTTGTCAGTGTTTTCTGAATGTCTCTTCTTGAAGAATTTTTTAAATTGATTTTTATTTAGCTCTATATTTTTCTCTGCTGCCCTCCCTGCCTCTCCCCTTCGCCCTTCAACTCTCCCCCAAGGTCCCCATGCTCCAAATTTACTCAGGAGATCTTGTCATTTTCTACGTCCCATGTAGATTAGATCTTGTAAGTCCTCATTGTTGTCTAAGTTCTCTAGGATTGTGGTTTGTAGGCTGGCTTTCTTTGCTTTATGTTTAAAAACTACCTATGAGTGAGTACATGTGATAATTGTCTTTCTGTGTCTGGGTTACCTCACTCAAAATAATGTTTTCTAGTTCCATCCATTTTCCTGCAAAATTCAAGCTGTCGTTTTTTTCTGCTGTGTAGTACTCCATTGTGTAAATGTAGCACATTTTCCTTATCCATTCTTCGGTCAAGGGGCATTTAGGTTGTTGCCAGGTTCTGGCTATGACAAACAATGCTGTTATGAACATAGTTAAGCATATGTCCTTGTGGCACGATTGAGCATCCTTTGGTTATATACCCAAAAGTGGTATTGCTGGGTCTTGAGGAAGGTTGTTTCCTAATTTTCTGAGAAATCGCCACACTGACATCCAAAGGGGTTATACCAGCTTGCACTCCCACCAGCAATGCAGAAGTGTTCCCTTTTCCCCACAACCTCTCCAGCATAAGTTGTCATCAGTGGTTTTGATCTTGGCTATTCTTATGGGTGTAAGATGGAATCTCAGAGTTGTTTTGATTTGCATTTGTCTGATGACTAAGAATTTTTTTTCAGTCTGAAATGTTTCGTTTTGTTTATCATATAATCAACATTGAGGAAGTAGATGTGATGAGTTATATCTAACTTTTATGGTAGCAAAACTCTTTGGCAAAGAGGAAAAATTCGTAAGTAATATGTGATTTCATTACACATTACATGGTATGGCTTCTAAAGGAAGACAGAATAAAAATGTAAATGTTAGTATATTTTTATGGTTTTGTTTGAGACTGATACAGAACCACCGTTAAAGGGGTATTATTCAACAGTAATAGTAATAATAGCCAAAACAGGCAGAGCGAGAACTTCCAGTGCTGCCTTGTGTGCATTATGGAAGCAGTTAAATCACTAGTGTAATAAACACCAGACTTGAAGCTAGTCTTTGCTTTAGGCGGCTGATGGTATTGCTTAGTGTGCTGCTTTTCCCGTCCCTGCCTCTCTTGAGACAGTCTCCCTATGTAGTTAATAGACCTGCATAATCATTCCTAGCAACCTCTACTTTTTTGTTGTTGGTTTTGTTTTTGTTTTCGAAACAGGGATTCTTTTGTTGCTCTAGCTGTCCTGGAATTAGCTCTGTAGACCAGGCTGACCTTGAACTCAGAGATCTGCCTGTTACCACCTTCTGGCAGACTTCTGCTTTTAAAAATAAATACTTAAAAATAAATACTTATCATTCAATGGAGAAATATGAAAATTACATACACAAAGTTTTGTCTGTTTTAATTAGGCTTCTTAAATAAGAACTAAGTGGCATATGGTTCAATTCATATTAGTGGAAAGCCTCCATATTCAGTTTTTAAGCAGTACTAGTATATGGTGGGGTATTTAGTCCTGCATTCTCAGCACTAAAGAGGTCAAGGCGGTAGATTGTGAATCTGAGGCCAGCCTGGCCTACATACATAATGTGTTCAAAGACTGACTACATTATGTAGTAAAACCATATCTCACAAAGCATCAAGCCCCCAAGGAATAGGGACATAGTTCAGTAGCACAGCATATGCATAGCATATTTAAAAAAAGAACAACAGCAGTAATTATTATCCAAATTGTATCTAAATATCTAAAGTGACAAAGTGTAAGGGAGGTAATTGGTCATTATTTACTTTTAAATTTATGCTTTGCTTTGAGAAATAGTGTTATTCGGAGTGGGAGTGGGGCCCACAGGGTCTTGCTGTGTAGCCTGATCTGCCTCCTAAACTCAAGGCAGTATTTCTGTCTCAGTCTTCTCAGGTCATAGGACTGTAGACTGAGTTATAGCAGAGTGTTTTAAAATAGTAACTCCCTTAAGGCAGGTAAAATGTTACATTCAATAAAAATTTTACCTGCAGTATTTCAGAATTACTTTTATTTTAGAAGTGAGTAATAATTCACACACAGTGCAACCGTTAGTTTGTTCACTGGTTGGAGTCACTGTTAAGAGCCTCATGATTGCTGGGATTCTAAGAGACACAGCTGATTCTTGTTATTTGGTGATAATGGTCTATATAATCAGAACACCATATTCACAAATATCAAATCATTGTTTCTGTTTGTCCCTATTGGGCTGTAGCATTTACATCAAACATATAACCATTTTCATGTATAAGTCTTAATATGGACTCTTTTTTTTTTTAAAAAAAAATGTATTGTTGGTTCATTAACATTGAACTCAGACCCAACATCACTATTGACTCATACCTGTACACAACTTATCTAGCACATAACATGTTACATAGAAGGTACATGTCTTAGTTACTTTTCTGTTGTCATGAAAAAAAAATCCATGACCAAGGCAACTTATAGAAGGAAGCATTTATTTAATTGGATCTTACAGTTCCTCACCATTGTGGCCATAGCATGACAGCAGGCATGGCCATGGAGTGGTAGCTGAGAGCTCATAGTCCCATTCACAAACAGAAAAGAAAGTATTGGGAATGTCTGGAGGCTTTTGAAATCTTAAGTACTTTCCCCCAAGTGACATTCTTCCTTATCCTTCCCAAATGGTTACCAAATGCCTTACAGGGCATTTCAAACCACTACAGGTCATAAGACCCCACCTCACCCCATTCAGGAGCACTACATAGCATTTCAGTATAACACCTGGGCTATCTCAAGGATTGAAATCACTAATGGTCTAAAAATGGGGGGGGGGAATAGAAATAAAGAAACTGAAGAGACTAACAGAATGCTGGTTAGGGCTGAAATCGTGTACACCAGACAACCTTTAATGTTCTGCAATCTATGTGAATTATGCGAGTACCAATTTAGGGTTACAAAGAAGTTTTAACAAAAAGGTAAATTTAAAAAAATCAGGGAATTCACTGGGCACAGACAGGATCTCTGAGCTCAAGGCCAGCCTGGTCTACAGAGCCAGTTTCAGGACAGTCAGGGATACACGAAGACATCCTGCCTGGGGGTGGGGGAAGGGGAAGAGTCAGGGAATCTATAAATAAGAATTGGTTGTAGCACATCTTGTATAGAATGTGCAACTTAAATAAGAAGTATAAGTACAATTTATATTTATTTTTGGTGAGTGTGTGTTTCAGTGTTCAATAAATTGCAATGTTAAACCAATAAAACATGCCAGGCCATGATTTAGACTGTGCAGTTGATTAGAAAACTGAACAGACAAAAGTACCTGTTTTCGTGTGGTTTACAGTCTGCTAGAGTTGGCAGGTCATAATTAAGAACAGCTATATAAGAGATGGAATATATTAGAAGTCCTTATGTGCTAAGATAGAAAGCAGTGAAGCAGAGGAGGACTGTGTTCTACTTATTTGTTACCAAAGCTTCTTGATTTATCAGTTAACAATTGCTTTATGATCTCAATTTTCTGAGATAATGGGTTCTTTGAGGCATTGTAGTTAGCTGATAGCCAGGGCTCAAGTTGCTATGTTCATCTTTCTCATCAGTCTTGTGTCTATGCTATAATTCTTGGACCTAAACATAAGAGGTCAGGAAAGTCTCAGGAGGATATGTAGGTATAAATGGTTATGACTTTGGGTTGGGCATATCTTTCTTAGCTAACATCCCCAAACAAACAATAACAACAGTAGGTAGTTGGAGTATATCAGAAATAAAAATTTTATTCACCGAAGATCATCATCAAGAAGGTGAAAATAAAACCTAAAGACAATGCAATGAAGAACTTTTACAACTCAATAGTGACAAGTCTTGAAAATAGCTAAAGGATTTAAATAGACTTTTCTCTATAGAAGGCATAAAGTAGCCAGTAAACACATGAAAATATGCTAAAAACCATTAGTCATGAGGGAAAGCTTTTCAAGGTGACATTAAGATACCACCTCACACCTACTAGAGTAAATGTAAAGAAAAAAGACAATTACAGATGTTTTTTGTATAGCATAGGACTTCAAACTTCATTACTAGGTTTGCCAAATAGTGGAGCTTGATGAAAACAGTGTGAGGGTTTCTTAGTACTGGAGAAGCTCCAAATGACACAGTAGTTCCTCCTAGGATGTTTGTTATTGAAGCAGGTTGAGTATCCCCTGCTCTCAAAGGGAATGGTTTGTTGTTGCTGCAGTATAATCATGAATGCTAATATCTTCAGGAAAAGCACTGTTGAAAATGTATTTGTTCTTCCCAAGTCCTTTAACAAGCGCAAACATTTTCTTAACTATTCATCATATTTAAACAAATACAAAGGCCACATGACTTTTATTTTTAAAGATTTGCTTTCTTTTGTGTGTATGAGTATTTTGCCTGCATGTATGTATTTGCACCAAATGCATGCCTGATGCCTACAGAAATCAGAAGTGGGCATTGCATCCTCTGGAACTAGAGTTATAGGCAGTTGTAAGCCGCTGTGTGGGTGCCTTAACCACTGAGCTATCACCCTAGCCACTAACATTTAATAAAAGAAATGTAATTACTTTGGGGTGAAATAGTTTGCTTATCTTTGAAAAACCAGTTTTCAAAAATGACACACAATTTCTTTGTGAAATGACATTTTTTATGTTGTTAAATATTCCTACAGATCTCAAAAGTTTTTAGAGAACCTAGTACTTGTATTGATAAATCCATGGGCCTAATATAATACTCCTTAAAGCTCATCTAGCCAGTAATTCCATTCCTAAAGTTACTAACTTTGGCTTCTTTAAAGTAAAACTTATGAAAACTATAGATATTTCCACTTTGGTTTGTGAGTGTGTGTGTGTTCATTTATGTACATGCACATGTGTATATTTATGTGGAAACCATAATCCAACCTCAGATGTTGTTCCTTCTGTGCTATTTGCTGTTTTGAGTCAGGATCTCACAACCAGCCACCAACTTTACTATGCAGGCTAGACTGCTGGCTGGCCAGGGAACCCCAGTAGTCTGCTTATCTCTGGTTCCTGATGCTGGGCTTATATGTGGGTGTCACCACACCCGGCTTATTTAATGTGGGTTCAGGTTCTTATGAAACAGATACTTTACTGAGTTAATTCCCTAGCTCTTTGTTCCATTATGTAAAGCATCATAGTCTTTGATATTTTAGCCATTAAGGTAACTCAGTAATCAGTGAAATGCATAGAAAAAAATCTGGATTTTAAAATATGAAAAAAAATCTTAAGAGAGAAAGTTCATTATTATATGTATGTTATAAGCAAAGTAGTTTCAAAATGAAAATGGGTAAACAGACACCATCATAAAATTGACCATTCAGAACAGAGATGGCTATTGGTGATAAGAGAATTTGTTGTGTGTAGACTTGATATGTACCTGAGTGGCCAACAAGTCCCTGTGGAGTGCAACCTAACCTTAAACTTGCCATCCTTATACCGGACACTTCCAAGTTTTGTCATTAGTATGTCCACTATCATACCCAGCCCACAAGAATACTCTTTTGGGGGCCGAGAAGGGGACAGAATGTCATTGTTGAGCCCAAGCTAGCATGGAATTCATGGGGATCCTGCTGTCCTGCTCTAGCACCCCACTTTTCCTCAGTGCTGGATTACCTCCACTGTGACCACATAATTGTGCTTTTTGACTGGATAACAGGACTGGCCATGCACAATACATTTATTTATTTATTTATTTATTTATTTATTTATTTATATTTGCTTTTTGAGACTGAGTCTCTCTATTCTGTAACTCTGTTGGAACTCACTAAGTAGACCAGGCTGGTCTCAACTCAGAGATCTACCTGCCTTTGCCTCCCTAATGCTGGGATTAAAGGTGTGTATTACGATGACCAGATATGTTAAATTTAACTTTAATCACGTCTTACTTTTTCCCATTTGCAAATGAAAACCTTAAGACTTAAAGAGGTAACTCATAAATTGAAACAGATTGGCAGAACTGGGATTCATACATACATTTTTTTTCCTTGCTGGAAGACCTGCTAATATCAGTGCTTTGATAAACATGAATCCCAGTGTTCTACTGTCTGTTGAAAACCAACTTTGTAATAGTTAATTATTTGTTTAGAAGATATGATTTTGCTCATTTTGGGTTTTCTGAAAAATAAACTTCTTTATATTGATACTTCTCATCTTTTTTCTTTCTTGTAAGGACGTCTTGCATGGCTGATATACTTAGTTGGCACAGTTGTAGGGGGAAGATTAACATATACCAGTACAGATGAGCACGATGCTATGGATGGAGAATTATCCTGCCGGTGAGTAACAGCTATTTACTATAGTTAAGAAATTTAGACTTTGAATTAGCTTTATATGGCCTAATATAAAGTGATACCCTTGGTCTTTGGGTATTAGTTCCCTTTTTACTCAAAAAAAAAAAAAAACCCAAAACAACAACAACAAAAAAAAACAGCACACAGAGATTGATTCTTCAACAAATAGGTTCAAATTTACTTGATTTTTATCCCCTAGTGCTAGTGATCAGAGCCTTAATAAGTTATTGGATGACTCTCAACACTTCTAAATTGAGGGACATTCTTGTGAATAATGTTAGCAGCTTGTTTTTCCACAGATCTTGATCAATTATCATATTTCCTGCACAATCACTCAATTTTTGTTTGGTCTTGTTTTGGTAAAGACTTAAAATTCCAAGGAAAATAAAGACCATGCAGATTTTAGAGTGCTATTGTAAAGAACCTTTGGGTAGTGTGAATGTGTGGGGTGTGCATACCCTGCATGTGTGTTTGCAACTGTTTTAAAAGCAGAAAATACTACGGCATAGTTTTGTAACAAGAAAAATGGAAACAATATCTAATCTAGGGCTATTAAAGGCTCAGATAAGTTAAGTTTCTAATGCTTAGAACAATGTCTGGTAAATATTGATGGATTACAAACACATACCTGTTAAATAAAACACAATTTGTGGACATTTAATTTAAAAGTTAAGTAACCTGAACTATACTATGGATTTAAAGTTGATTTTCAAATTTTATGTTGATTTTCAATTTTTCTTTATTATAAATTGCCTCCAAGCAAAAATTGGTTTTTATAGATTGAAAGAATTTCATTAGACTTAATTTCTTAAAGCTGACTAGATCATCAAAGTGTCTATAGCAGTTTTAAGGACTCATAGTAAGTATTACCAGTTGGCCTCTGGTAAGATTCAGCATCCTTAATCTGAATGCCTAAAATCCACAGTGCTTTAAAATCTGGAACTAAATTCCAACCCAACTAGAAAATATTCTAAAATCTAAAAGCCCTGAAATCTGAAATACTTAGATACTCAAATATACCAATTTATCTTCCAAACCCAAAGCCTGTCGACGTCACCATTTCTCTAAGATTATTATAGTTTATAGGTTAGTATAACAAATACCTTAGGTTAACTTGTATTTATTTGATTCTGTATGGCATTTAGCATTCTTTTTAATTCTAATTTTTATGATTTTATTTTTTTATTATTGGTATTTATATGTATCATATACCCTTCTTTTTTGCATATGTAGTATATGTATGTGTGTATGCTCATTCCTGTGAGTGGCTATGGTACAGATGTGTACATGTGGAGGCCCAAAAGGCCTGAGGGGCTGTCTTCTATCACTCTCCGATTACTTACTGCAGTAAGATCTGTCATTGATTTTAGCTTGTCTGGCCAGCCAGTTTTCCACAGGGATCACCTTTTCCTACCTCCTGGGAGTGAGGGTTACAGCTGGCCACTATACCTGCTCACGTATTTTTATGGGTTCTGGGGATTCCAATTCTAGTCTTCTCACTTGCACAATAAGCCCTTTGCCGCTAAACCGTCTCCTTGGTCCCCACCTTACTTTTTTGTGATTATCTTTTTAAACTTACTTATAATAAATCAGTTTATATTAAAGTTCTCAAAATTTTACTATTCAAACTATTAACCAAGGCCAACTCTATATTTTAATGGCTTGGAATGCCACTTATACAGAATTCTTATATCTTTTCTTAGGTCTTTCATGTTTCCATTGACCCAGAAGTAGTCTGTTGTTACAATACTATTTATTATTCCAGTAAAATCTTTAAAAATAATATTTAGTTGTTACATTATTCTTAAATAGATTCTCTCTCTCTCTCTCTCTCTCTCTCTCTCTCTCTCTCTCTCTCTGTGTGTGTGTGTGTGTGTGTGTGTGTGTGTGTGGAGGGGGGGATGGGAGTAATGTGTGGGTGTCTTAGGATTTTTGTGGCTGTGAAGAGACACCATGACCGCAGCAACTTTTATAAAGGAAAACATTTAATTGGGGTGGCTCACTTACAGTTTCACAGGTTAGTTAATACCATCATGGTGGAACATGGCAGTGTGCAGGCAGACATGGTGCTGGAGAAGGAGCTAAGTGTCCTACATCTTGCAGTTGTTCTGAAATACTAGCCAGTATCTGGAGCATATATGAGACCTCAAAGCCCCACCTCTACAGTGACCCACTTCTCCAACAAGGTCACACCTACTCCAACTACAAGGCCACAGCTCTTAATATTGCCATTCCCTTTGGGGGCCATTTTCTTTCAAACCACCACAATGGGCAGATGTGTGTGTGTGTGAGTGTGTGTGCCTGTCAGGCCAGAGGAGGTGGTTGGGAGTCTTCTGCTACATTCCACCTTATTTTTGACACAGTCTGTCATTGAACCCAAGACTCACTGTTTGATTATGCTAGCTGATCCACAAGCTTCTAGGGTCTGTCTAGCTTTGCTCTGCAATTTTGGGAGTTAACAGGCATATGTGGTCATACCTGGCTTTTGTGTGTTTGCTGGGAATTTGAACCCAAGTCCTCTTGCTTGCATACCAACCACTCTTACCCAACTGAGCCATCTCATTAGCTTTAAATATATTCTTAAGGTTTTGACAAATGTGTTGTAAGTGTGAATAGAATTGTTTTCATTTCACATCCTTTCATCCTTTGTACCATCTTTTTAATAAGATTTGAACCTCTAATTATATTTTAATTAAGATACATAGTTTGATTTCTTGAATCAGGGTTTTTCTGTGTAGTTTTGTTCCAGACACAGTCTTGCTACTGGGAGTTCTGTGCTAACAAATTAATGATGTACATTAAATACTATGTCTTTTAGTAGAAGTAGACAGAACAAGAAGTTAATGCATTGACAGAATGTGACCAGAAGCTGATGAGAGCTGTCCATATATTTCCAGTGCTCTCAATGCCTGCAAAACAACACTGCTGTAAATATGAGAACCAGCATACACCGTAGTGTGTTACTGAGCATCTTGTACGTACAGCTGCTCTTCCTCACTACTGCAGAAAGACTTATTAAGGGCAAGCAACTTGTTTGTTGTCTTCTTTCCTTGCCCTGCTTCTTATTGGTTTAAGTCTATACCTGGGGTCTGTAACTCCTTTCCCTCCTTTAGTGTGCTTAAAGGGGAACTGGAGAAGTTAGAACTTTATGTTGATCTGACCTGTTGAGTTGCCTGAAGATACAATGAATCTTGACTTTTGTTTCCCTGGTGTGGAGTCCCTGGTGTGGAATTATGTGAATCCCTCCTGGAACTTCAAGACAAGTAGAGGATATATATCAAAGGCCAAGTGATCAAATGGTGAGATCGATGGGTGTGCAAGCCAGGCAATGCATATTCAAAGTGTGTACGTATTGGGGACCTCTGAGTGCCAGCTTCAGTGTCCCCTCAGGATTCAGAAGGTTCACAGCAAGCCAGGGAACTTAGAAGGATCTGAGGGCAAAATGAACACTCCAATATGTACTTTTCTGCATCAGTTTCTTTATTCTTCTGCTGTTCTCCTCAGTTATGTAAAGTTTTCAGCTTACATACATATGCGAAAAAGGCAATTCTCTGGGCTTGGACGTCCCTTTTTCTTTGAAGGTCCCAAATGTGGTCTATATGAAAGACTCCTTTCCTGAGTGCATGTCCTGCCGATTGGAAAGTAGTTGCAGGGAGGTGACTCCTAATGTATCTCAGGGAACAGAATGGAGATATGACTGTGGGAACCAAGGTCTCTGGCTACATGACTAGATTCTCTCATTGGAGTTCTCATCCAGTAAGCAAAAGAAGATGGCAAGTTTTTAAATGGCCACAGTCCTTGTGGGACAAATAGATCCAGTTATAAAGCATGTCCCAGTAAATATTCTGTATATCAGAACTATATATAGCTAAATGAAAAGTCTTTTACTTGACCACCCACAGATACATATATCCATAAGATTGAGATGTAATCATGAGATTACATATACACATAACATGTGATTACATACTGCAATGCAGGTATAGGAGACACCAAGCTGCTTCAGCAAAAGTGAGCAACAGCTTTCAGAGTTGATGGTCCAGTGGACCGTGGGTTGACATCTAAACACTAGTTGCCACCTGCTTCTCATGGCCCATAACAGGTACATGCTTGTAAACAACATTGATCTTGTATGTGTTTTAGAATATTGGGATTCTAAACTTTAAATTGTCGACTTATGTATGATTGTGAAATAACATTTACATATGCAGAAGTTCCTGTAATTGGAAGTGGATCACCGTTGTCTGTATATTGTAGGGATTTGGATATCTGCTCTTCCTCTCTTACCACCCTTTCCAAATAGTCCATACCCTACTTGCGCTTTTCTTGTAGTTCTTATACATGGTTTGTACGTTATACTAAAATAATGGAAGGAGTAAGTGTTAACACTTTTGTTCATTGATGTATTTTCTCTTCTTCTGCTTGGCAACCCAAGAGAATGTAGGATTGTCACTAATTCACTGATTAAAAGATACCATGTGCATTTGTAGCTTGATCACACCAGTGCCAGCTGTCATGCTTTCAATTCCAGTGAATTCTCAGTGTTGCCCACAGTTTCTCGTTTTGGTAATGCTTATCTTCCAACTTTCAAGGAGCTACTAAATTGTTTATTAGAATGCTTCACCCTGTATGTATCTGAATTCAATGACTAGAATTAAATTTCTGTCTTCTGCGTTCTTTAGCTCTAAGTCTTCATATGCCTAATCTCTGACCACTCAGTTGTCCAAGCCTGTGTCAATCTTATCTTTCCCTTCATTTTTCTTCCCAACCTCCACATCCTCAAGTGTTGTCTGAGCCACTTTGTAGTTACTCCAGAAAATCCAATTCTGTTTTTGGTGCTTTCATCTTTTACCTGGACCAGTGGTATGCCTTTAGAATGGACTCTTTGCTTCCTCTCTGCAGCCAAACAATCATTCGAAAATCCAGATTTGATTATTTCATTGTTCTGTTTATGTTCAGGAATTGGTATTCTCCTAAGGTTTAAGATACGTTTTAATCAAGTTGATGCTGCATAACCGTTCCATTTCTCAGAGAAAAACCCTCCAAATTTGAACTATCAAGGACAAATAAAACATAGTACCTGTGCCTATGGTAGTTTGAATGTAATTGGTCTCCATAAGCTCATAGGGAGTAGCACTTTTATTAACTGTGGCTTTATGAAGTAGGTGTTGCTTTGTTGGAAGAAGCGTGTCACTCTTGCAGTGGGCTTTGAGGTTTCCTATGCTCAAGATACACCCAGTGTCTCAATTCACTTCCTGTTGCCTTTGGATCATGATTTAGGACTCTCAGCTCCTTCTCTAGCACCATGTCTGCCTGCATGCCACCATGTTCTGCCATGATGGTAATTGATTGAACCTCTGAAACTGTAGCCACCCAATTAAATGTTTTTCTTTATAAGATTTGCTATTGTCATGGTGTCTCTTCACAGCAATAGAAACTCTAACTATGACAGTACCCAAATAACAAATGCACTATGAACCTGTATAAGGTAGACAAGGGTAAGAGGTACAGTTAGTATAGCAGCCCTGTTCCTAAAATTGTAGAAGCCTATCATGTAAAGTTGGGAAAGGTGACATCATAGACCTAAAAGGTCATTCTAAGTTGTCCTTAACCAAGAAAAAAGTGGAGGCATATTAACACAAGACATTTAAAAGGTATACTAAAAAGGTATAACAGTCTGTAACAGAAAATGTCTTCCTTAAGAAATGAAGGGGTAATGTTAGTCTGGAATTTAGCATAATTGTATATGCACTTGCTGTGACCTCATAGACATTTCTTGAATTTTTATCTGAAAGTGAATGGAAGAATAGATTTGGGTCATTTGATGTTTAAGTTTTGTAGTGTGTGTTGTGTGTCTCTGGTATTGAGGAGTGTAGGGATAAGAAAACAAAACATGATGGACAAAAATGATCAAGAGTAATGCGATGAACTGAACCTGTTTGGCTATGGGTTCTCAGCTCCTTAAGTCCATTTAAGACTGTAGGAATGTTCTTCCTCCCTCAGGTTATTCTAACAATGTACCCAGAGACTGAATTGTTATGTTTGATTCTTCTCTTTGCTTCCAGCATACTTCCTAGAGCAGTAGAATTCTGGCTAGTTCCAAAAGATCCCTTCTCCTAAGGGTTTTGGGGAACTAATCACTACAGTTTTATTATTGGCAATGTTTGTAGCAAATTCAGCTCTTGCATATTCCATGCAGAAGGAACAACTCCTGCTGCCCTATTTTCTTCCTTTGCAGCAACATGGACATTCATTCCATCTGGCATCATAGTGGTGGATTCTTGGGTGAATGGCACTTCTGTTTGTGCCTGTAGCATCTCCCATATCTCTGTATCCCATCCATGTGTCTTGATCTTGTGTATCAGAGGTTTGTTGACAGAGATTTCTGTTCTTCCAGGTCCTGCAGCTGTTCAGTCCCAAAGAAATACCCAGAGTTCTACATTAATCATAAACTAGTTGGCCTATTAGCTCAGACTTTTTATTAACTCTTTCTTATATCTTATATTAGCCCATTATTCTTGTCTGTGTTAGCCACATGATTTGGTACCTTTTTCAGTGAGGCATTCTCATCTTGCTTCCTCTGCATCTGGGTGATGACTATGGACTGACTCTTTCCTTTTCCTGAAATTTTCCTGTTCTTGTTGTCGCACCTCTATGTCCTTCCTGGTCACCCCACCTGTATTTCCTGCCTCACTACTGGCCAATCAGCGTTTTACTAAAATACAAGTGTACAGACCATTATCCCACAGCAGAGGTTTGCTAAAATCCATACTGCTGTCCACTAAAAAACTTCTTATTGTTCATGTCGCATTTCTTCCGAACTCTCCATTTGACCTAAACTCCAGTTGTTTGAGGTTTTGTACTTCTTTGTTGTTCATATGTTCTGTGCTGTTCTTGGAGCCACAGCAGCCACTGTGTCATTGGCATGATCTGGTGCTCCTGATGAGCGGTCTCCATAACCACTTTTGCCTTTTATGGGCCTGTGATGTTGGGGTCCATCTGGTCTTCCTGCTGCTTCTCTTTTCAGAGTATCTTCCAGAACACAGAACACTCAAGTTCAGAAGAGCCAGATGGTAGACGTCAGAGTAACCACTCATTCAGTGGTTAGCAGGAGTAGGCCTCCATGTCTGTCCAGAGCTTTTGGAGCATCTGGCTTCCCTGAGAACTCAACAGTGTCTTCCTGAGGGTCTTCTTGCATAAAAGTGGCTTCCCCAGATTGAGGTAGTTTGGGGCATAACGATAAAGAGTGCGCTAGCATTCGGAGCACAAAGGCAGCTGTGTTCCCCAAAGTGACACATTGTCCAGTTCCTCTTTGGTAGTCTGTCTGCTCTAGGTTTGGCATCTATTAGTGAAAACATTTCTGGCTTTTCTGTATTTCTCTTAGCTTTGTCCTTTTCTCCCGCCCCTTATGTCAGGAGATTGTTCACAGAGGTGACTGGGTAGAGTGAAGGTCTTCTCTCCTGTTTTCTGAAAAGTTTTATATTAGTAGCTGGTTGTCACTGGTGGCTGTCCATTTGCCCATTTGCAATTATTGGCAGGGTGTTGCTGCTGATTATGCTTCCTTGGACTGTAGTTCTCCATGCCAAAGGCTTTATTGCTCTGCCCTTTTACACCTTCCTGCTGACAGCTCTCTCCTCAGAATAAAGGTAGCCTCTGTTGCATTTCATGCTTTGGATTCTTTTCATGGATTGTTGTTGCTGTTGTTATCGACATGATCTCTCTGGTTCTACCTGACCTGATCTGGAACATATGCGCTTGCTTGCCTGCCTCTTGCACTCTTTCTCTTT
The DNA here is from genome assembly GCF_018167655.1 of Microtus oregoni. Taxonomy (NCBI): domain Eukaryota; kingdom Metazoa; phylum Chordata; class Mammalia; order Rodentia; family Cricetidae; genus Microtus; species Microtus oregoni. Next base: position 14,817,615 of record NW_024543086.1, read on the forward strand.
CTCCTTCTTTCTTTTATGTTTTTGGAGACAGGATTTCTCTAAGTAACTCTAGACTAGGCTAGCCTTGAACTCAAAAGATTTGCCTGCCTCAGCCTCCCAAGGGCTGGGCCTAAAGGGTTGCATCACCATGCCGTACTTCCTGCCTTTCTTATTACTTTTGTCTCTTGCCTCTGATTGTTACATACCTATATAGAACACTTTTTAAAAATTCTAAAACTTTTATTTTGCTTATGGGTGTTTTGTCTTCATACATGTCTGGTGCCTTTGGGGACCATCAGGTGACTGACTTTCCTAGAACTGAACTTATAGACAGTTGCTGCCATGTGGGTGCTAGAAATAAAACCTAGCTCCTCTGGAAGAGAAGTTAGTGTTTTTAACTACTGAGCCATCTTTTCAGCCTCCGCTTAAAAATACTTAAATGAGCAATTTTTTGTTCTCTTTCTGAATGTCTACGTCCTCTTTTTATATTTTTTCCTTACTCTGTTATATTCCAGGATAAAAGGAATTCTTGTTAGTTCTTTATAGCATTTCTTATATTATACAACTTGGCATTCATTATTATTATTTGTGAATTTCTGTAGGATGTGGCTATATCTGTACCTTTCTCATTTTTGTATTTAACATAATTCTTATTGGTTTAATGGATACTTATTAAATTGGGTTCCCAAGGGAATCCAGAACAATTTTCTAGAATCTATTTCTTGGAAAAACTTGGATTTAAGTTTTTTAATGAATGCCTGGTTTGATAGCATATACCTTTAATCTGCATTCAAGAGGCAGAGACAAATGGATCTCTGTAAGTTCTAGACGATTCTGTATAGTGAGTTCCAGGCCAGCCAGGGCTACAGAGTGAGACCATATCTCAATAAAACAAACAACCAAAAATTATTTAGAGAGGTGACTTTCTTAATGAAGTTATTTGAACTTACTTAAGTCCTTCCATACTTTTTGCTAAAATTTTTGTAAAATGTAATATAGATGTAGGACAGTAAGTTGAGTCTGGGGATGAATATTACATGTATCTTTGTGTAGGTGTATATGTATAAAATGAATTTTTATGTAGTCAAGTGCATTGCCTACATAGAATGAACAACATGGATCAGGGCTAGGCAAGGCCTCAATCATTTCATCTTCTAAAAATAAATATTCATATACTTTACTAGGCTGGACTTGGTGGTGAACATCTATAGTCCTTGCACGTAGGAGGCTGAGGTAGGATTGCTGTGAGTATAAAGCCAGTTTAGGCTGTACAGTGGAACCTGCCACGACCACGCCAAACCAAGTACTATCCCTCCCCCCCCCACTGATATAATGTATTGTTGTTAATGCAAGGTACTTAACAATCTCCCACTAGGAAATTTTCATAAAATATATGTAGTGTTCAAGGATGTTTTCATTGAAAAATGCAATTCTGAGGATTATATATTATATTATATAGAAGTAAGAGTTAAAAAATTTGCCCTAATCTTCCTTTCACTTATAATTAGCTGATAATAATATTTAAAATAATAATGAAAATTATCATTTTTGTAATAATTAGTAACAGTTATTAATAATTTGATGTTGAAAATGGTCGAAGTGAGCCTGGTAATACAATTCTATAATCCTAACTACTCAGGAAGGTCACAAGTTCGAGGCCTGATTAGGCGATTAGGCAACAGAGTGAATTCAAACCAACTTGGGCAACTTAGTAAGACTGCTTCAAAATGCAAAGCAAAAAAGGGGATTGTAAATTGTGGAATTTTTGTCTAGTATATACAAAGACTTAGGTTCAAACTCTATCACTTTATCTTTTGCACACACAGCTTGATTTTCTTAAAAATTTTTTATTAGTGTTATCGTGTTTTAGGTAAAATTTTAATGGTTCATTAGTAGAGTACTGAATGTAACTTCATAGATACGATTGTTAATTTTAAAGAATTAAGTCATTATTTTGACATATTTAGAAATGCAAAATGAATATAAGAATACATTTAATATCCTTTTACTAAAAACACAAGAATGTTTACTTTTATGTCTGTGTATATGTGTGTGTGTATGTGTGTGTGTGTGATACATCTACATGTAACCTTTAATAGAATATATGCTTGCCTATGGGAGTTTCATATTCATATATAAAGACTTGAAGGATCTAGACCAGTTGTGTGTTATAGAGGCAGGATTTCTGATGGTTTAAGTAACGTTTTCTGTATATGCTTTTATATTTTTTCACTTTTTAGAGTGATTATATGTTTGTAATAAATATCTCAGTATTGTTTCTTTGAGAATTTGTATTAAAGCTTTTTTTTTCTTCATGGAAAGCGTTTTTCAGCTTATATCTTTAATGGATACCAGATTGCCTCGCCGCGCCAATGAAAAAATTGAGCTTGCAATTCTCTGGTTTTTGGATCAGTTTCGTAAAACATATGTTGGTGATCAGCTTCAAAGAACCTCAAAGGTAGGTTTTTACTATCAGAAAGATTTAGCATGTTATTGGGGGTGAACATGGGTGGATACACATAGCAGGTGGGAGTTGAGTGACAGATACATCCTGTGACTCTCAGCCACAGACATGTAATTGATAGTTAAATCCATCTGTGGAACTGGTATTGAAACACAATGAAAAATTAATTTTTTATACATTTATCATTTTCTCTAAAGGAATAATATATATTTTTATGTGGATAGTCATGAAATACTTTGGATTAAAAATCACCTTAATAGGTAATGTCTTTTATATTTAAAGATTAGAAACAAGATTTGTTGTTTTAATAGTTCTGAGGTTTGGGAGGGGTCTGACATTTAAGTGATTTCCTATGTATTCCAGTCATTCCTTGGCATTTTTATATGTTAAATCCTGTGGACTAAGGAGAATTTATATGTATACTAAACAGACAGCAGTTAAATCACCATAATGTTGGGAGACTTCTAATATGATAATTGAAAGGTTAGCCCCAGAAAGTTTTAAATAAATTGATTTAGAAACATAATAAAAGATTATTGAGGGTATTTATGTGAGTCCTAAGGGAATACTTAGGAGTATACATGTCCTGTATTTATGGATTCTGCATCCTTGGGTTCAACCAACTGTGCATTGAAAGCAACATTACATTTGTATTAAACATGTTTTGACTTTTTTCCTTGTCAATCTTTCCTAAAAACATGTTGAAATTGCTACAACATTTGTTGTACACATTGTACATAATCTAAAGAAGATTTAAAATATCAGGGAAGATCTGATTATATGCAAATACTACAAAATATTTGTTAGCTGAAAACATTGTTTTCCTCTAAGACTGTTTTATGGGGTTAGGAACATAGTATGGGGGTAAAGCACTTGGCTTTGCATAGGGCTCTGGCTTCAATCCATGGTACTGAATTGGGGTAGGAGAAAGAGAGGGAGGAGAGAGAGGGCAGGAAAGAAAGACTGGCTGATGATTCTTTATGTTAACATTTCAGGTAAAATTTTCTTTGCCTTTTAAGGAAGTGATACAATTTGATGTTTTTTTGCTTGAATATATATGGCATTTTATTTATATTTAGAAATTTTCTTGGAATTCAGCTATTATCAAATGACATAGGAAGAACAAAAGAGTAACTAAGGTAGTAACTAAGACAAAATGTATCTTAAGCTTAGGTGTATTGCTTTAAAATCAAATATAAAGCAAATTTTGATAATTGTCTCATATGTTGTCCCCAAAGAATTTTTAGTTTGGTTTTGGAACAGTAGATAGTAATAAAACATGACCAGGGTCGTGTTCATTTGGAATCATAATGTGGAGAGGACAAGCTTTCCAATGATTGTCTTTTAAACGTTTGGGGGAAATTGTAAAAGAGACTAATTGTTTTAGATAGGTGAGATTTGAGTTTTCTTCAAAGTGTTTGCTTGAGATATAGAACTTATACACACATACACATATATGTAAGCTTTTAATGTAATATCCTCATGAAAAACGTGAGTGATAGATTAACTTTGTTTACATGTCATCTGACTGATAAAAGGAAGCGCTGCTTCTTTTCATTTAATTTAGTATTTTTGGTGGCTGCATTTTAATCTCTTTATCAGAAGCATTTAATCCTACGATGATTTTAATTCAAGGTATTTGTGTAAGGCACTTTCCAATAACAACAGCTTCAGGAATATATGGGCTCTAGTTGCAGAGGTTTCAGGTTTTGTGCACTGAGCCCCTTCTTTGGATCTGTTGTGAGGAGCATTGTGGCAACAAGGGAGCCTAGTAGACTCATCTTTGGAAAAGTCCAGTGTAAGCTGTTCCTTTTAGAGAATCCCCACTTTCCTAAACCAACTTCTTCCAACCAGGCCTTAACCTCTAATAGTGTATTCAGCTATGAATTAATAATTGTATCAATCCATTGTAAAGTTAGAAGCCTTTACAATCCTATCACCTCTCAAAAGACTATAAGCTGTGTAAGTGAATGCGTATTCGATCGATATGCTAAAATAACCAGACCAGCTCAAAACAACAGATATAATTTAATAATTGAAAAACGGGGAAACTCGCGACCGGAGAAAAAGGTCCAAAGTCCAAACGGGTCAGGCAAGCACCTGCATAGAGAGCCTGCGCACCTATCTACCTGGCACCAGGTGGCCACACCCAAGCCAGATGTGATTGGCTGAGCTTCCCCATCAAAGCTGTCAATCAAAGACCCATGTGGAAGCCTTAGAGAGACAGTTTTAGACCCAAACCAGTAAATTCCTCTTGACTAATACCAAAGTGAGGCTGAGCTTCCATGTTTCAATATGCCTGACTTGCCGCTGATGAGTCTTGGTGAAGTTCTCAGTTTATGGCTTATGCTTCTTTTCAGAATTGTTTGCACTATCATGCTAACAGACCAGGAAGGCTGGTGCTGCTAATGCAGTAGAGCTTGTGACATTTAATAAGTGCTGTGTGTGACCAGCCCTTGATTTTCCTGACTTTTGTAGCTGAATTCAACCAATCATAGATCAGAAATTTCTAGAACAGAGCTGGGGAAATAGCTCAAAGGTAAAATTTCTTGATGAGCAAGCATAATAACCTGATTTTTGATCCTCAGCACCTCTGTAAAAACTGAGTATGACAGCATATGCCTGTTACCCTAAAAATGTAGGAAGCTTCTAAGCAGAGACAGGTAGTTCTTGGGGGCTTGCTGGCCAGCCATTCAAACCAAAATGGGCAAGCAGCTCCAGGTTCCCTGAGACCCTGTCTCAGAAAAGTAAGTAGATAGATAGTGCCTTGTCTTTAAGAAGTCCCTATCTGTCACAGCAGATATCTTTGGCTTATATCACCTTCTTAGTGCCCTAATTGCAATTTTGTTTATATATGTCTCCTATTTTAACATTATGTTATTATGTTATGTATTTAGTATTATATACTTGCTAGCAAAATATAAACTGTGATTTGGATTAGTTCTATTTCTGCCTTAATTATTACCAGAACCCCTATGGACTTGGTATATAACTTACATACTTTCTACTAAAATATGTGCCTTTTGTAGAATTATACAGAAGGTGAGCCTATAACTCAAGTCTAGTATGTTCAGGTTACAGTTTTGATATCAACTAAAGTAACAGTGTCTTAGGAGTGAAAAGGAAGCTGTAAATCAAGCTGGTTATTTATTGAACAGTTAGTTCCTCTTAGGTTCTTTGCTCAGAACCTGACAAGGATTATCTAATTGATTCTCATAAAACCACTATGGAGTTTTTTTATTAACCGTTTTTTTTTTTATAAATATGGAAACTAAGAATTTGAATGTTGAATGATTGTGTTTTTGTGTTTGGGATCCATATTTGATGGGATGCCTTATCCAAAGCCTGTACTGCCATCGACCTTGTCTAGTCTGTGCTGTGCCTCTCCATTGGGACACTGAACAGGCTCTCTCATACAGGAACTCTGTTGTAAAAACCCTTTTTGCTTTCTAATATTTAGGAAGAATTAGACTGAGCCCCGGATGTTTCCATTGTTCTTCTTGTATTTGCTCTGCCTCCTGGTTTTGCTGGTTTATTTTCTGCTTTTCTCTGCCGCTTTCCTTTCATCTGCATTGCCATTGCTTCTTACTGATTTTAAAAGGATTTTTTTTTAAATTACACTCCTTGTTCTGTCCCACCCCCACCCCACTGTGTTCCATTATCCACACTGCTACTTTATAATCTTCATGGAAAATGAGGGGGAAATGTGGTGAATTTCCCCATGCCTGTTACCCATCTTGGTCAAGTCTCAATGCTTTGTTTCCTTGGATTCGTACTTCTATATTTTAAAATAAACATTGATGACCCTGTTGCTATTTTCATTGTTACTTTTTAATTATATTTTGCTCAAAAATAACAGCTGTCATCAATTTTGTTTTATTGTCATCCATGAGTCTATTCTTTGTTCACATTTCTGTGTATTTGTATAAAAAATACAATGTAATTAACTTTATATGAAAGTAGTCTGCCATTGGGATCCTCAGTAACTTGCCTGCTTTGATAAGTGTCTTTTTGAGATTTATCCACAAGCATACAGATTTATTTATTGCACTTGAATGGAAATACAGTGCATTGCTGCGACATAATATAATCATTTATTCCTGTTGATAATTCGCACTGTTTCCAGCTTTTCAATTCTGTAAACATTCTCTAGTAACCATCCTTGTTCTTCTCTCCTCTTGCATGTATACGAGTTTAAAAGATAACAGAAGTAATAGTAGATTGTAGAATGCATATGTCTCTAGCTTTATTAGGTCGTACAGTTGTCTTCATAAGTGTTATGACAATTTATTTGCCTCTTGCAATAAGTTAGGTATATTTTATCATTCCTCTTGCAGGCTTTGCAGTTTGCCAGTCTTTGGGAAATGCATTTTCCCCTTTGCTTAAATTTCTTTAGTACTTCTCACTGTTTACAAGGATGAGTTTCTCCAGGGGTCGAACATTGTCCACTTCACAACCTCTTTGGACATTTTATTCCACTCTATGACATGTTTTCTGCTGGTAATGTTGCTGTTCTTTTTCCTTGCCTATTTATAATCAATATGAAGTAGCTACAAATACATACCCACTGTGTATTAAGGCCAAGTATATGAAGGACATTAGAATGGTCTGTTTCTTTAGTAAATTTTGTTGTTTTTGTTGTTGTTACTACTGCTGCAGGTGGTGGTGGTGTGTGTGTGTGTGTGTGCGCAGGTGTACATCCATGTGTACATGCAATCTTGTGGAAGCCAGATATCATTCCTCATTTCCTACCACCTAGCGTTTGGATACAAAGTCTGTCACTTAGCCTGGAACTCACTTATTCGGTTAGATGGGCTAGCTGACGAGGCCCAGGTCTCGTCCTGGCATCACCTCTCCAGTGCTGGGATTACGTATAAATGCACACCTTTTTATGTGGTTTCTGGGGATCAAAGTCAGGTCCTTGTGTCTCTGAGGCAAACTGAGTAAACTGTCTCCCCAGTCCATCAGTAAGCTTTTAATTGAAAGAGGGTATAGGAAAGTACAATAATTATAGAATATCCGTGTATGTGTTCAAGTAGAACATAAACAATGAACTTTCTTTTATATATTTCTAACTACTGGAGAATCCAACATCAAGGACATAATAGCACATTCAGTAATAGAACAGAATAGCTCACTTGGATACCAATAAAAACTGTGCCAGAAGACATCTCTAGACTATTCTCTTACTACATACCAGAAGAAACATTCTTCTAAAGTGCCCACATGATATACTGTACCATTTAAAGAGGAAAAAATGTGTTGGGCCATGGTGGCCCACACACCTTTAATTCCAGCATGCGGAGGCAGCGGCAGGTAGACCTATGTGAGTTCAAGGCTAGTCTGTCTGGTCTACAAGAGTTAGTTCCCAGACAGGCTCCAAAGCTACAGCAAAACCCTTTCTGGGTCTGAAAAAACATGGGATAAAACCAGACTCGCTGAACATAGTGGACAATGAGGACTACTGAGAACTCAAGAACAATGGCAATGGGTTTTTGATCCTACTGCACATACTGGCTTTGTGGGAGCCTGGGCAGTTTGGATGCTCACCTTACTAGACCTGGATGGAGGTGGGTGGTCCTTGGACTTCCCACAGGGCAGGGAACCCTGATTGCTCTTCTGGCTGACGAGGGAGGGAGACTTGATGGGGGAGGGGGAGGGAAATGGGAGGCGGTGGCGGGGAGGAGGCAGAAATCTTAAATAAATAAATAAATAAAACAAAAAAAACAAAAACAAACAACAAAAAAAGAAGAAAGACCATTACACATTTGACCACCAAGCACAAAGGAATTTGTTTGTTTTTTTATGTCTGTTGCTGAGGCTCAAACTCAAGCCTGCTGGGTTTCAGCCATTAGAGAAAAATCGAAAAATACTTTCAGATGAATTCAGATGAAAATATAACATAACAAAATGTATGAAATACAATTAAAATGGTAATGAAAACTAGTTTATAGTTATAAATACCTACATTAAAAAGCCGGAGCTGTGGGTTTTGGTGCACACCTTTAATCTCAGTAATTGGGAGGCAGAGCCAGATAGAACCAAGCACATAGCTGTGATTTCCAGACAAGCCTGATCTACTTAACAAGTTCCAGATGAGCCAAGACTACATAGTGAGATCCTGTCTCTATAAATGAATGAATGAATGAGTAAAAGAAATAAAAAGAAAAGAGCTGGACGTTGTGGTGAAAGGTTGTAATCCCCATTGTGGGGAGCCTAAGGATACACGGGCTGAGTTCCAGTATCTTGGAAAGAAAAGAAAGATCACAGATCCGCTGCCCTATCACATTAGGAAAAACTAGAAGAAATTAAATTGAAAGAAGAAAGGAACTAATCAAAACAAATAAAGAAATGAATGAAATGGAGATTTTAAAACAAGAGTAAAATATTCAAAGCCCCAAATAGCAGCAGCAGCAGCAGCAGCAGCAGCAGCAGCTTTTTAAGACCAACAAACTTTCAGGTGGTTTGGCAAGAGGAAGAGAGAAAGGAGGGGCCTCAGAACTCTGAAATGAAGAGTGAAATAGTTGCCATTACTGCTGACCTAAGGAAATGAGTTTATAATGGATTACTGTGAACAGCTGATCACAGATGAATTAGAAAGCGTGGGTGACATGTCCTAGTTCTTTAACAACAGATTTCTGAAGGTAACTCATTAAGATACAGACCCTTGAGTAGAAATGGGACAACAGCTCCTGAGACTGTTAGGAATCAAAGGCAGCCTACAATGAATAGTCAGATGGTCCATAATGAATTGTACTAAACAGTGGACTGTCAAAGCTACTTTGAGAAAGAACAATCTTGAAAAGTTCATATTACTATATAAATGTGGGAAAAATACTAATTTTTTTTTAAATCAGGCAAAAGAATCCAACACCTTATAAGATGAAGAACAAGACCATGATGGCTTCTATAGACTTTTCTTAAATGTGGTGCTGCTTCTGGCCAGGGAAATTAAGAAATAAAAGACATATGGGCTATAAAGAAGAACTATACCTGTTAGTAAATCACATGTCCTTATATACTAAAAATATTCATAAGGACCTATTGGAACTAATTACACCAGTAAGCATGTGGTATATAATAATATCAGTAACTATACAAAAGAGATTTCAAAAAAACTTGAGCCCAGCATGGTGTGGTTTATACCTGTGATTCTAGCTTTTAGGAGTCTGAGATAGGAAGATCACAAATTTGAGGCCAGCTTGTACTTCATAGCAAATTCTGTGTTAGACTGCGCACCCAGAAAAATACTACTACCTTAGAAAGAAAGAAAAAAGCTGTTCAATTTGTATATATTTGGACGAACCAAAGCAAACCCAAAAGATTAAAAATCCTATTTTAAGATAATATCAAAACTAAAATATGTGTATAACAAAAGGAGTGTAAAGCTTATAATCTGAAAACCAAAAAATGTTAAAGTAAGTTAAAGAAGATCCATTGATCTTGAATTAGAAAACTTAATGTTGGTAGAAGGCACATCTACAAGCTGAGCCGTGCATTGCGGATATTGTATATCAAAATCACAGTTGCCTTGTTTGCAGAAATTGACATGCATATTCTAGTATTCATGAGATTAAAAGTGTCCAGAATAACCACAACACTCTTGGAGAAGAATTACCTAGAAAGGGCCTTACTTTAATTTGAAACTTTAAAGACAGTGTGGCTCATACACAGGAATAGGCATATATGTAAAGTGGGTATTCATGTATGGCTCCCAATTTTTGACAAGAATGCCAAAGACAATTAATGGAAAGAGAGAGGTAGTCAGTCAATAGGGCAGGGCAGAAGAATTTCTCTTGACTTTTTTAGAAGGTTGTCAAGGGAAGGTCTGGTTCCAGAGGGAGAAAAGACAAGTTACTGGTTTATAAATCGGGTGGTACCATAACTCAAAACCCGTCAGAGATTTACATGCTGAACTTGCTAATATTGTTAATAGCTTCATTTTCTGTTCTCATATGTCACCCCTGTTAGGAAGATAAATTATATGATCATTTTGTGTTTAGATCGCATTCACAGACAGGTTATTAGATCTTAAAATAACTCTTGAAGACAAGGCAAGCATTCTGCCCGTTTGGACTTTTGTTTTTCAGTATTTGAGTAAAAGCTATTTTTGTAAACATAAATTAGTGATTTATCAGTAAGTATATCCTTATAAATCTGTAGAATAACTTAGAATTTGCATTAACAAAATAGTGCTCATTGATATCGTTTCAAATTGGCTGAAATGAAGACGGAAATGATGTGTTTCTGTGTATGGCTCTCTGAAGGGTTTGGAGCGTCGCTGTTTTCCTGCTGTTGAGTGCAGGCGCGGAGCAGCAGATGGCATTCTCTCCCTGCAGTTGTCGACCCTCGCCCTCTGCTGCCAGCAGTTACTAATGAAGTAGAAAAGCACAATAGTAACACAGAGACTATTACACATACGTGCAATCCAGGGTGCAAATAGTAAATTCACTACTGTTTCTAGGTACTTTCAGAAAATTTGATTGTTAATAAAATTTATTTTTGTTTGTCACATAATTTTTAGGAAAAATAGAATTTTCATTTTGGTTAAAAAATAAGTAGCAATTTTACAACATTTTAAACAAAAAGTATTTTAAACATTCTAGTGTAGCAAGCATACTGTGCAGATTATAGAGGCAAAGTGCCTGTGACAATTAAAATTACAGTTTGAAGCTTGTTAGTAGTGAATAGTGCTGAATGGCTCTGGGGAACTTTTAAGTGTTTTAAAACTTTTCAAAGTTGATTTCTTGTATGTTATCAGATTGCTCGAATTCTTTAAATGTATTATATTATTTTTTGTATATTATCTTACCTATTAGTCTTTGCCTCTTGGTAGGTATTAGTACTTGTAATCCATTGGTTTACTGAATGCTTTATTCCTCAGGGAGTTGTCTTTCAGTAGTCATATATTCATTCCAGAACCATCAAAATATTTAGGAAGGCAAGCTAAAGGCCTATGTTGTTTGTTTTTAAAATATCTTCACTTATAAATGGAAAAACTAAGTTAAACATTGATCAACTCCGTAAGTACATATAAATGTTGATTGAAGGAAGAACATTAAGCATTAGACAAGAAAGTGTTGGGAAAAAGCCCATAGCTGAAGTTTTAGAAGCCATGAGTGACTGAAATTATAAGATGCAAATTGAAAAAACAGATTCTTTTTTATAAGTTGACTTTTACTGTTTGTAATGCATTAACTGTGCCATCATCTGACACCCAGTGCTCTGTGAATCATACAGTCTTATCCCGTGGAAACACTTCCACCCCAACAGATTTTGATATAATTTGGCTATTCATAATATTTTAAATACATGTTTTGTTCTCATTTAAAATTCATTTTTAATGATTAAAGTGTAAAATATTCATAATTTTTGAGAATAATGAATAAGTTATAAAGTAAACTGTATAGTATATATATGTCTGTGTGTTTTATATATATAAAATCTTATATTACAGATGTCTTTTTGTATTCTTTCAGGTATTTAAACTTTGCTGATGGTTAATTTTTCAAAGTAAGGTAGAAATGACAATTTCTTCTGCAGTGGACCCCTAAGTGTCCTGTTTTCTTTTTATCATAACTTCGGATGTTACAATTTTTTCAATGGTTCTCAGAAATTGAAGTAGTAAAAATAATAAATGAAGTATCAGATACTGTATTAACTGAGATGTATCTTTAAGTCATTTTCAGCACTGAAAACCATATATATAAAAGAGATAGTTAACAAATTTTATATTCCTTAATTATTCCCCAACATTGATTGTAGTTATTTTAAATTTTGTTTGATCTTAGAGAAATTATGCAGAGGAGGACCTTTCCTTTCCTCAGTCAGAAGATGAGATGCAGGGTAGTCTTTCCCTAAGAAAATTCCATCATTGAAATCACATCCACAGTTCATGATCTTTCCATTTATTTCATAGTCCTTTTATGGGGCAATAATAGGTACTGTTTAAAATTCAGAGACTGCTAAATACATTGTGGACCAGTTGTAAGATGGCAATAGGAAACTTTCAGTTTTGCAGTTTTGGGTTAGAGTTTGCTCTTTAAAATATTCTAGTTGTTTAATGCAAACTCAAATGGAAATTTATCTCTAGCTTTGTTTTCTCCATGACAGAGCCATAGACAGATCTGAATACCTGCTAGAAATGTATCTAACTATGAGCGCTGCATCTCTGCATGTATTGGGGTTCTTTTTGCTTGTAATCCTTTCAAGTAGGCTGCTGAAGGGAATCCAGGTAAGAATGAGTCCTGTGTGGTACAGAAACCCTGAAGCTGCCATCTGTAAGACTCATGTCACAACTTTGTTTATTCTTTGAATCTTGAGCTCCTGATACAAATTATGATGAATTTATTCTTACTTAATTGACAAGATAAAGAAAGGCAGATTATTAATTTGCAAATAATATTTTCCAAAAGCAATCTACACTTGCAGACAGCGATCATATAGTGTCAAATGTTCCCTCCACACTTTAGTGAGAAATGTTATGCATCATTTCACTTTAGATATATTTTTAATAATTAGAAGCTCCGATAATAGCTACTCAACGTTTCTGTACTAATGCCTGATATTTTTGGACAGGGTAGTTAGAGCAGGTGTTTGTGTGGGATACTAAGTCTGATTCATTCTTTGAATGATGAACATGCTTAGTACAGCAGTTTGATATTAAGTAAACATTTTAATGACATATTTGGGGTTGTGTTTATTTCTTCCTCAACTACATGTGATGTTTATTTCTAATTCATACTTTTATCTAGCATACAAAAATAAAAGCTAGCAAATCCAGCTTCTTGGGAGCTACGTGGGAAGATTGAGCCCAGTTGCAGGCGATTAACGTACATGTATTTGGTACAATGCTACAAATAATAAAAGCTAAAGTGTTAGCAAAAAGACAGTCAAGGTGATAGTGCTGATTTGCTGGTCCAGTATTAGAACAGTTTATACTTCTCACATCACCTTTCTGTTATGTTCTTTTTTTAAAAATTTTACCTTCAACTTACATATTTCTAGAAAATTCAGTAAAGTCCAACTGAAATGCTGAAAATAATTGTCTAAATCTGAAGAATTCTGACTTTGTTCAGCTGATACAATTTAATTTGCAATATGGTGGTCAGCTTATTAAATAAATTTTAAAAATATTGTCAGTATTTATTCCCCACATATTCTATATTCAGAGTCTTATAAATGTAGCTTTTACATCACATAAATGGCTGCAATGTACAGTTATTAATTCCTGCTGATTTCAGAAAAATATGCTTTTTTATTTCATCATGTGAGCTATCTCTAAGTTATGAAATACTTCTTACTACTGCGGTAGCAAACCAGATAAATGCAAACTTCAGTAGAGTGAAATAGAATACTTAATTTTTAAAGTCTGTTACATTTAATTTTCTTTTTTTCCTGTGACTAGACTAAATTTTTGTTTTGCTTAAACAAAAGATAGATGAGCATTCTGGAAATTGTTTTTACTGTCCTAATGATTAATGATCACCGAACACTTTTGAAAGATTAGCATTTTTCAAAGCTGCTAAAAAATATACTGTTTTATTTGATTATAAGAAAGTAAAGGCTTTTCACACTGACAGGTGGTGGAAATTAGCAGGCAGTTTTGAAATTGTGCTGTGCACGAGAAATTAGATCTCATTTTAATTCTGCTTTTCTCAACTAGCAAATGAGGTTAATGCCATACATATTCAGCTGATATGGATGAAGAAATTGATATAAAGTAGATCAACATAGCTACAGGGCTAGATTAATTTATAGGTAAAGAGGCAGTGATAAATGAAAGTAATGTAGTAGTGGTCACTAAACCTCTCTGCCATGAGGGATTCAATAGCGTTAGTTCCTCATTAAAGCCGTTGTCGGGGTGCATCAAATAGAAATTTGAAAAGGAATAGCCAACTAACCCCTAATTATCAAAATACAGAAAATACTAATTATACCTTAATTAGCTTTTCTTTTAATGTACTGAAATTTGTTACTTTTTGTGTGGCACAAATGGATAGTTATATCAACAATAAATAGGTTGTTTTAATAACTTTCTTTTACCTCTGGGAAAACTACACTCCAATTTTTAATATGCAATAATGCTTCTCTCTAGCCTGTAGGAGATGAAAATTATTAAGTAGCTTTATTTTTTTGAAGATTTTACAGCAGCTTTGGGAAGAATTATTTCACCATGCATCAATTACTTTTAATTGAACTGAATATTTTTCAGATTGCACCAAATGCCTTTCATTTAAGTTTAGCAGTTAGAGTTTAGGAAAGCAGCATAATGAGAACTGCAGATAACCCCTGTCATATATTGTAATAAATAAGGATGATTATTTGCTTTGCTTGGGTGTAGAAAGAACTCAAGGTTGCATTTGTAAAATGTAGTCAGTCACCTTATCTAGTGCTAGTCAGTGTGGAGTAATAAAGGCAATGTATTCTAGACACTTCACTTAGGAGTCTTTCTCTTACCCCAAATAAGGTAGTTTTCAATGGTCTAGTTAAGAAAGGATTTGCCTACTTAAAATAAAGATTCAGTATTACAGTGGGGAAATCAGCTTGGGTTTTAGTGTGATAGACCTCAGGGTAGCTCTAAGCCCGCAGTAGCTTTTGCTACTCTGGGGGAATTTATTGATTTGCCTGCATATTCACTGCCTTGCCCATAAGTTGGAGTGATGCTCGATTTTGTGATGATTAAGTAAAATAGGGCAGGTCCCTCACATAACATTTAGTGCAGTGCAGAAGCTCAAAAATTAAAATTTGTTGGCATTGGTAATAAGAAAGGTCTTAAAGAAATTCTGTCTCTGAAAATTTAAATTATTATGTAATTGTCTTTCAAGGGATTGCATGTAATCTCATCTTCAGGACATTTAATATAATTATCAAATTTTGCTGAATATTATTTAACTTATCATAAAGTTTCCCCCCCTCTGTTTGGCAAAGAATTGGGAATAGTATGTCTTTGGGTATGGGGTGGTAGTGAGGTTCTTGTTGTCTCCCAGTGTCACATAGAATTGTGAATTAAAGCCAGATAATCATATTCGAAAGCCAAGACTCTAGAAAAAGGTAGAAATGTGACTTATGACCTCATTAAATTTATAGTTTTTTTTTTTTTAGATCGCTATATCTTCTCTCCTTTTTTGGCTTTTTGAGATGGGGCTTCTTTGTATAACAGCCCTGGCTGTCCTAGAACTTGTGCTGTAGATCAAGCTGGCCTTAAACTTACAGGGATCTACCTTCTTTTGCCTCCCAAGTGCTGGGACCAAAGAATTGTGCCACCACACTCAGTCCATCTTCTCATTTTTGATGCTTAGATTTAATTTGTGTTTATCCTGTTCATCCTTTTTGCTTTTCTGATTGTCTTTTGATGGGCAGTAATCATGAAATACAGTTTTCATCAGCAGTATCTGTCAAGCTAACTCTCTCTAACTTTGTTTTCCTCATCAGTAAAATAACACTACTGTGTGTAGCTCTTTCTGGTGATTGCATTGAGTTATGCCTCTTTCTTTCATCAGTTTTTACAACAAAACAAACTAACAGTTTGGAAGGACAAAAAAAGAAATGAGTCACCCAAAGAAGAGAGTAGGAAAGTATTTATAATCATTGAAAACATACTGTCTTCAAAATAATCCCTTCCCGCCATTTTCAATAAATAACTACATGGTGGAAGGAAGTTTAGTGTTGTGTACATCTCCGTCCTGCCTTTCACCTCGTCACTAAGTTAGAGATGAGCCAGGTCCCTGGAATAGTTGATACATATTCTCATGTCCTGCTGCAGAGAGATCGTGGCTCAGAGGGTCTTAGCGTGTGTGTTGATCATGCAAGCCACTCTGGAGCCTCTGGTCTCCACTAAAGTTTGAAAACCTTTGACTCCTGTCCTTGAAGACTGGTGACAGGTTCTGCTTTTTCCTCTTGACCATCACTTGGGAGTTAGGGCTGGATACGGAGTAACTGCCTCTAACCCTTTTTAGTTAGAATGTTGTAATCTTCTAACCTAAACTTTAGAGAAAGGAAGTGGAGGAAAAGGCCACTTGCCTAGTACACATAGATACCCTAAAGGAATGTTTAGGTCAATAGGATTTGTGTTTTGCTGGCCAAGGAACTAAAATGTCTATGATTATACAATGTGTAAATCAACAGAAATTACAATCTGAACTAATACTTGAATTCTCAAATATTGTCTTTTCTGTTCTCGACATTTTATGTGTACCTCACTATATTTCAGATTCTGTAGCAAGAATCCGATTATATGGGTATTGTCAGCCATCTCATTAGCCAGGTAGTCCCAGGCTAGTGTGTAAATTCCTCCAATCATTCTTTTTGTTTGTTTTTAAAGGTAGCAAATAGAAGCGGTAGTGTTAGGAAGGTTCCAGAGTCAATGGACCTGTATGTCAGATAATTGGCGCACTGCCTGACACGCCAGTGTTGAGGACACATCTCTTCTGGTGCTGATGACATGGCTTTTGCTTTTGTACTTCACTTTAACCAGGGCCAGCACTGGTTTTAGGGTTACAAAATGTTAGACTAGCTCTAAATCAACATGAGCTGTGCTCACATGAACTCACAGAGGCAGCATGCACAGCGCGTTCATAAATCTGCACCAAGTTCTCTGCACTTATGGCTTCTCTTTTAGTGTTTTTGTGGGATTCCTGAGTGTGCAAATGATTTGGTCTCTGATTCTTGTGACTTCTCTTAGACTCCTTTCCTCAGGTTGGTTTGTCTTGCCTAGCTTAAACATGACAGGTTTTGCTTTATTATATTTTATTTATTTTTGTTTGTTTGTTTTCTGAGATAGAATCTCTCTGTGTAGCCCTGGCTCTCCTGGAACTCACTCTGTAAACAAGGCTGACCTCAAACTCAGAGAGATCTGCCTGCCTCTGCCTCCCGAGTGCTAGGAATAAGAAAGGTGTGCAGCACCACTGCCTAACCTGTTTTTTTTTTATTTTGTTTTGTTTTGTTTTAAATGAATATATGAATGAAAGCTAGGGTAAAGGTTAACAACTGAACTGTCACTTTTACCTGTTGGGAGAGGGAAAATCATTTTTTTTTTTTCAGTAGAGTGACACTGGGCATATCAACCAACTCCAGGATAGCCCTCATGTTCAGAAATAGTTGATCAACATATAATTACATTGCACAGTATTTATGTGTGCGTTTTTATGTGGTTACAGTTTGGTGTCTTTTATTTTGTTTTTGTTTTTACTTTTTGGATGTGATTTTATTTTGTTTTTTTGTTTTATTGAGGTAGAAGTTATATTGGACTTTTGTTTCATTTTTGAAAAGGAAATTTAAGTTGGGTGGGCAGGGAGGGGAAGAGGATCTGGAGGAGTTTGGGGGAGGAGAAGAATGTGATAAAATAATTTGAATTTGAAAATTGTTTTAAATAATGAAAAAAATAATAAACACATACACAAACCCCCAAAAATGTTAGCCCAGAAGAGACTGTGGCTAGAATGTAAATAAGCATTTTCAAACTATTTACTATAAACAAGGTGTCTGTGAGTAGAATTTAATAAATTTATAGTACTTTTTAAATGTTGTTTTATTTAGATTTACTGATTTTACTTTATGTAGATGTTTTGCCCACATGTATATGTGTGCATCACATGTCTGCCTGTTGGATCCCCTGGAACTGGAGTTACAGATGGTTGTGGTCATTGTGTGGCAGCTGGGACTCAATCCCAAGTCTTCTACATGAGCAGCTGTGCTCTTAACTGCTGAGCCATCCATGTCTCTAATCCCTGTCTATGAGGTTTTTTTTTTTCTCCATGAAGTGAAATTGAAAAACTAGCACCAATATTTAGCATGTTTTTCTTTTGGAAATTTATAATGGGTTTTGAGGAAATCCTTCTTGAAATATTCTATGTCATTTTAAGATAAAATGCCAATAATTTAAACTTAAATCTAGGTATTTTATGTCAGAAAGCATTGAAGAATTTATAACTGGTATTTTGTTGTCCTCCCAACCAAAATAAAACCACATCAAAAAAATTAAGAAGAATTTATAGCTGGAAACATTTGATAGTATTTGTTTAGAATCACACACCTTTGTCACTGGTATGTTTAAGTCATAGCAGTAAGGTGTTGGAGGTGTGCTCATGGTAGAGCACTACCTAGCTCAAACAAGGCCATGGGTTCTGTCCCCATCATAGACAAAATGACAAGGTAGGAAAATTTTCAAATGAAATAACAGTTGCATCTTGTATATGTGATGATGTCTACTTTAAAATAAATATTGTTAATCAGTGCATTTAATTACAAATCACCATTTGGGAGAAGTAATACATTCAAATGTCTACTGTCATGAAGATTTTTTTTAAATCTGTCATCTTTATAATTTAAACATTTCCAAATTTTACTTTATGTGTAACTTTAAGTCCTTGGAATTTATGGCTAAGCTACCATTAGCCTAAAAAGCAGCTCAGTCTCTACAGAAGTTTATTGGGGAGTGATAGAAGATTATCGTGGAGAGTCATGATTGAGGGCCATAGGCATACTTTGGGAAGTGAGGAAAAATGGGATTTGGGGGTAAAAATGAGAATTATGTAAATTATTCTGAGATAACAAGAAACTTGTTTCCACTGACTAATGAAAGAGCTGATATCAGTTCATCAGAGAAGCTGGCATTGTCAGTGGGTGTTCTCCAGTATCAGCTACTGTGTTCCAGACTGTGGGCTGTCCTGCGATTGTTTCCATTATCAGGTAAACTGTGCCTAGAGACCATCATTTCATGGCCTCCTGCCTTTTTAAATTAGAGATTTACAAAGAGGAGTTCATTTTAATGTTGGTCACTTTCATGATTGATACACATGTTGTTCCATGTTGTCCAATAGAATGCATTCTGTAAGAATCAGCCTGAAGGGGTGTTGACATAATTTAAATTTTCAAAGTACTACATTTTTGTTCTCCAACTTTTTTTCCAATCCTCCTTTCCTGTATGTCTTAACTGCAAAGATATCAAATTGAGTCAGGGTTAAATGATCTCTCCTCAAGCATTTATTGTTCTTTGTGGTAATAACATTAATAATCCTTTCTTACTAGTTTTACTGAAATATACAAGATTATCTGTAGTCACCCTACTATGCGGTGTAGCCTCAGAATTTATCACCTGTCTTAACTATACCATAGTGTTGTTAGCTTGTTAGCCAGTGTTTCCCCACTCTTCCTCCCTTGTCTATACTCCCAGCCTGTTGTGACCCATGTCTAGTGTCAGCTTCTGTGAGATAACTTTCTAAGTAAGATTGCCCATCTGAATGAGATTGTGAATGGTTGAGTTTCTGTGGCTTAGTAGTTTTGTTTTGAGAGTAGCTTGTTTAGTAAGTGTGACCTCTAGCAACCTAAAGGTCTGAAAGACTGCTTGGACCAAGACTCTGCATCACTTAGTTGTTATTAAATCTTAATCATGGTGAAATAATGTTTTTCTTAAAGAAAAAATAAGACAATGAATGAGATAGTAAGGGCATCAGTTGATAGCAATATTAATGAAATAAATGGTCAAAGGAATGTAGAATTGTTTCCGGAAATCTGGGATGGAGGGAGTGATTTCTGTAATACTGGGGATGTACTGGAGGTATCAGACGTGGTCTTTCTTCAGAAGCTTGGTTAATTTAGTTTTTGAAGTTGGGAATTTGGTTCTTTCAAACTCCGGTTAGCATCTTTATATCCATTAGACTAGGTGACTGTGAAACATGCTTTCTAGATAATTATTTCATCATCACAAATGCCAGGAAGTTTTCAGACATAAACAACAGTGAAGGCAGAATTTAAAAGGATTATTTATGTGTAGAACACTTGGTCTGTATGTGCAGCATATTTAGATTTCTAGTCTTTGCCTAAAATCTATTTTTTGTTTATGAAGATTGAAAATGTATCTAAAGCTAAATTGTCAATCATGACTTTCTGGTTTGTTTTGGTTTGTATTTTTGTATTTTGAGACAGGGTTTCTCTGTGTACCTTTGGTGCCTGTCTTGGAACTAGTTCCTGTAGACCAGGCTAGTCTCAAACTCACAGAGATTCTCCTGCCTCTTCCTTCCAAGTGCTGGGATTAAAGGTGTGCACCACCACCCACCCAGCACATGACTTCTTTTTAACAAAGGACAATTTTCTAATTTTACAAAGGGAGTAAGAGTTTTATCGTATAAATAGTGAA
Organism: Microtus oregoni; assembly: GCF_018167655.1. Taxonomy (NCBI): domain Eukaryota; kingdom Metazoa; phylum Chordata; class Mammalia; order Rodentia; family Cricetidae; genus Microtus; species Microtus oregoni. Next base: position 14,838,194 of record NW_024543086.1, read on the forward strand.
ATAGATCACTAACCAAAAATAAAACAGGAAAATGAATACCAAGGTGAGGGAGAGATTGTTGAATGTTGGTTTCTATAACTCAGAAATTCTTAGAGATATAGGGAGATGACCTGAAAGTCTATATCAAAAAAGCATTTTTTTTCTCTAGGTGACTGTTGAAATATACTTGAATTACGACCTCTCCTCTGTCTTCCAGTTCACTTAGTGAGCGTCTATCAAGGACAGCTCTATGTTTTATAAATGTATTTCTAGCTTAATTGATTTAGGTGGTTGTTTGCTTATTTAGCTATGTACCCATTCTTTTGTTAGCCGAATATCTCTTGGTTAAATGGTTATTTCGCATCCATGTCATTGTACCTTTTATTCCAAGCAAATAACAGAATAAGATGTGCAGCAAACATTAGCCACAATAATATGTACATCCAAGCATGACGTGTTACTTGTAGCAGTGTGGATGTGGAAATAGGATGACCAGGAGTTCAAGGCCAGCCTCTGCTACATAGCACATTCAAAGCCAGCCTAGCCTGCATGGGACCTTGTCTTTAAAAGAATGTTTATATCCTTTGATCCAGTAGTAACACACCAAAGAATCTCCTACTAGGAAATTGGCACTCTTTCCTGCATTATATTTAATAGTAGTAAATCTAGTATAAACAGACTCATAGCTATCATTATGGGAATTCAGGAAATTACTTGCAAGAAACGTTTTGATATGATGTAAATAGAAAGTAGTATACAATATTAAATATGTAGTAAGCTCTCAATTATATGAGAAAAAGAACAAAGGAATCTAAGGAAATGGGCCCAAATCTTCATTTTCTTTATCCCTCAAGATAGAGTTTTCCCCATGTATTCTTTAGTATTATTTCTCATATAAAGAGCATTAATTTAAAAAAATATGCCTTTTTATGATTATATAGATGAAACTCTGAACATTTAATATTAACTTTTAAAAATCATACTTGTGGTGACATCTGTCGTGTGTGCATTTCTCACCAATTTGGTGAATTTTATTTTTATGTACATACCTTTTCAGTTATGGTATTTTGGGTTATGATAGTTATTATGTTGGGATTATAATAGTTATGTTGGGGAATTTGCCATTTCAAATAATTAGGAACAGTCAGACTGTTTTTGGAGTTTAGATTTTTGTGAAAACACATAGAAGCTCATTTATGTAATCTTGTTTTTTAAAATTTTTTATTCTTAAGCATATGTACTATATAAATATATATTGCCTTAATAGCTCACATTATTTAAATGTATACAATATTAAAAATATATAATCATATAAAAGTAGTATAGTAAGACTACCAGTACTTGGGAGGCTGAGGCAGGAGAGTTCCAAGTTCAGGGCCTACCTGGGCTACAGAGTGAGTTCAAGGCCAGAATGGACAACAAAGTGATACCCTGTCTCAAGATCCGAAACTAAAAAGAGGCCTAGAGGTAGAGCTTAGTGGTAGAGCACATCCTTAGCTTGTGCAAAGGCCTAGTTTTAACTCCCAGTACTGCCAAAACAAAATAATAAAAAAAAAGATAAACTAAAATGAGAGGGTTTTGATAGCATAGATCTCTTTCACCTGATGGCCTATCCATCTTGCTGTGTGAGAGGTTCCTGGGATATTTTAACCACTACTGACTAAATCCCGTCCTAGTGATGAACCTATTTTGCTTCACTTCAGTCTTGGGTGTCTTTCTGGAACCTCACTGTTGAGAAAATGAAATCAGCTATTGGAATTCCAAAACAACAACAAAAACAAACAAACAAAAACCGACTTAGAGGGTTGTAGGTTCAGGTCTTTAATTTTAAATTTCTGTAAAATAGTTTCTAAGCTAAGTCTTAGATTTTTAAAATCATTTATGTCTTTTCTAGACAGAAAGCTAACATTCATAAATCTAGATAAACTGGCATTTAGGTAATTGCTTTCAGCCTTTTATTAATTTTATGGGCTATAATGGCATTGTGTAGTTTAGAGAGCATATCAAAAAGTCATCAGGCTTTCTGTCCCAGGCTTGGTGGCTGACCCACTGGAGCCAGTTCCCAGTACCCAGGACCCACATCATGCGCAGGGTGAAAACTGCAAATAAGAAACTAGTGAACTGAGCCGGGTGATGGTGGCGCACACCTTTAAGCCAGTATTTGGGAGGCCAGTTCTAGGACAGGCGCCAAAGCTACAGAGAAACCCTGTCTCAAAAACTAATCATGAATTTAACATTTGCTTCACAGACCATAAATGCATGCCATATGAGGCTATGACTTCCTTGAATCTCCTTAACATTGGTACAGGAGTCCAGTTAGTTCTAACAGAGTTTCTGTCATTTGGCAATTCCTGTAAGGTTACTGGATATATAAAGGTTGGTTGGTTGAAAACCTTAGGCTGTTCCTCTCTGTTCTTATAGTGCAATGCTGAAATTTGTTCTCCATTAAATTCCTCTGTCTGGATAAAAAAAGAAAAGAAAAAAGAAAGAAAGAAACTAGTGATCTGAATGCCTTGAATTTTGGTTCCAAGTAGAGAAATGCCTTCAAGGTGAAGTAGTCTCACATGTAATTACCAGGTTGCTGTGTGTCTTGGGTTAGGATTAGAGCAGCAGGGTGGTGTGTCAGATTCAGTGTTAACCACTTTGTTGCTGAGATAGGTGCTGATCTCCCATTTTACAGAGGAAGAAATGGGGACCACATGTAATTACTACCCCATGAATCAGCCTTATAGTAATTGATGGCACTGAAGTTAGCCTCCCAAAATTTCTATCAGCATATTGGAGATTTTTAAGGTGTGAATAAAGGGATTTAAAGGACATTTGTGCTAGATCATTAGAAAATATTCCTACTGAAGCTGGTCAGAGAAGTTCTGTTGTAGGAAGTACAGCAGGTGCTTGTAGCCATCTCCATGGTAGGACAGGTTCTTTACTAGTGACTCATTCTGCACCCTGCGATCCAGATGACATTAACCTGTGTGTCAGCTACATATCTTAAGGACTTTTCTTGTGTTAATTCCAAAACGAAAATAAAATAAATCATCAACTACGAAAATGCAGTTTAAAAACATTTTAAAAGATAGGGATGTAGTTCACTTAGCAGAGTGCGTATCTAGAATATGAAAGGCTCAGGTTTCATTCCCAGCTCTGCAAGTATTACTTATAACTGTAACAACACAAGCAACAGAGATCTGCACAGAGCCTCATAGCTTTTAACGTTTAAAGAGAAAAGCAGAGCACCCACCTCTGCTTTCCTATTACAGTGATTTTACCTAGTTACTATTTATTAAACCATTGCACTAATCCATTTTTCATAGATAGAACATAATTAGCTTTCTAAGAAAATTCTGTATTTGTAACTAGAAATGTGGTGCAAGCTACCAGGGAATTTTTTTGGCCACTTTATTATTTTTGCGATGAAAATTAAGCATTTGTAATAATAAATAAAAGTTTTTCAGTTGTTGTGACTGTGGTCTGGTTTTATTTCATGCTGCTAATAAAGTCACATTGTGTTCAAACATTGCAATTAGTACTGAAGTGCACATCCATTAACTAAAACGTTAGGCTGAGTGTGAGTGTAATTACTGTCTAGAGCCAGTATCTCTGAAACTGTATATACAATGCTATTAAATATAAGCGATATTGTGACTATTTAATTGAATATTTAAATGATTCAGAGTTTATACTATCTTTTTTAACAATAAGAAAGAATAGTATATACATCGATTTGGTTGGTTTTTATGTGCTTAGAAAAATACAGAAGTTTTCAGTATGATTGGAATATGTACCTGGAGATAAAGAAACTAGAATGTAGTTGCTATAATCTAATATTTATTAATCTTTATGAAACCATTTTTACCAGAGCATTATACTGTGGTAAAATGTAAATCGTTTTTTGTTTTAGTTTAATTTAGTTTTGTTTTGTTTTTGAGACAGGGTTTAGCTGTATCGCTCTGGCTGTCCTGGACCTCACTAAGTAGATCAGGCTGGACAGAGATCCACCGGCCTCTGCCTCCCAAGTACTGGGATTAAAGATGTACACCACTATGCCTGGCTGCCTGTCAACTTTAAGAGTGGGAGTCTGAGATAAACTTGCATCACTGTGCGGCTGTCACCATCATTTCATTTCTAGGTGTTGGGACTAATGAGTCCTGGCCTTCAGCTGCTCTTCCCTTCTAGAACCTTCTAATTAAAGTTACTAGAAGCTGTGCCTAGCTTAGAGGATCAGAGGATGGAATTTTCACCTGTTGGCCTTTGACTGCAGTGTATTTAAGCCTACATGGTGCTAATAAAGAGGAGCTTTGGTATCAGTGTTTAAAGGTCTGCGTGTCGGTCTGTCTCTGCGTCTGTGTTCTCAACCTCCAGCCCCTTGCCTGAAGCTCGCGAACTGAGGTCTAGCTCATAGATTGCAGACCGGGGCAGCGGTGCGCAGCATTAGGCACCTTCCTTTCTGTAAAGCTAAATCTGTGTAACCAGTGAACACTAACTTCAATTCTTCCTCTATCTTTGGAACCCCTGGTAGCTGCCTTGCTACTTTGTCCTCATGGTTTTTATTGCTTTAGGATCTTCACATAAGTATAGTCATATAATATTTGGTGGTTTTTTTCCCATCTCATAGCATATGCCAAAATTCCCTTTTAAGGCAGATTGTATTCATTAACTATAGTTGGATTGTTTCCATGGGTTGGGTATTTTTGATAATACTGACATGGACATAGATGTACAAATATCTCTTTGAGATCCTGCTTTTATTACCCAAAAGTACATTGCTGCATCATATAGGGATTCTTTTTTTTTTGGAGAATTTATTTTCATTTATATATGTTATAAAAGAAACAGGACATGTATCTGATTACTGTAATTCTACCCTTGTGCTATAGTCTTCCAGGAATTTTGGCTGCTTAAAATGGTTATAGCATATGACAGACACAAAATGGTTTGGCTTATGACATTTACAATAAACAGCACAAAGTACCTGAATACAAACTTCAGTAGAAGTCCAGAATTTAAACCTGAAATTATCAAACATAAGGAAGCTACCTGTAAAATTTTGTAAAAAAAAAAAAAAAGAAAAAATGTGAGCCCACTGACTTTCATTGGGCTATAAGAGGACAGTGGGTTTACTATTTTGACTGAAGCCTTATTTAATTCAACTACTAATGTTACATAATTTCCCTAGTTCACAGATTTATTTAATGGCTATAACTCTACTCTGCTTAATTTAGTATATTTTAGTGATATCCCAAACTGAACTCTCATTTAGCAAGCAGGTTAATAATTCAGCAACTAGGTCCTATCCAGGACATCAGGAAAGCACATGGCAGTCTTCATTTTTAGCAATCCCCATACTATGTGCTAGGTTTACTTAAACGTGTAGAATCATGAGGTTGTGGCCTTATCCTGATAATCAATCAGTAAACTGGACCAAGCCTACAACTCTTATACACACCAGTTCAAAAGTTCTCTTCAGAGGAGCTGGTTCTCAGCACCCCACAATTAACAATTTGTATGCTTACAGGACAAAGTTATTTTAATATCATTTTCCATGAGTCTCTCTAAGAGTAATGACCAACACATGATTATTTTATGTAGTCATCAAATTCCAAATCTGTATCGCTTCCACATTTTTCGCAAATGTGTACATATACAATGAAAGTCAGTGGGCTCATGTAGGGATTCTATATTCAAGGTTTTTTTGTTGTTTGTTTTTCAAGACAGGGTTTCTCTGTATAGTCCTGGCTGTCCTGAAACTCAACTCTGTAGACCAGGCTGGCCTTGAACTTACAGGGATTCGTCTGCCTCTGCCTCCTGAGTGCTGGCATTAAAGACCTGTGCCACCACCACCAGGACTGTATGCTCAAGGTTTTGGACACAGTTTGCTCATTTATGAGTTACAGTGTGACATTTCAGTATGTATATGTAGTGTTTAATGATCAAATCAGGCCATTAGGCATATCCATCACTTCAAACATTTGTTATTTCTTCATGCTGGGAGTATTTAAAATCCTCCCTACTGGCAGTTTTGAAATACACAATTAATTGTTGTCAAAATTAGGTAACCTCCTGTGCTATAGAACAGGATTTATTCCTCCTGTGCTGTTAGGATGCTCTCGCCATCTCCCATTCTCAGCTGTCTGCAGTCTGTAAGAACCGCTGATCTACTCAGCTTCCACAAGATCAGTGCTTTTGCTTTCCCATTTGTCTCTCTGTGGCTGATTTTATTTCACTTAGTATAATGACTTATGCATCTTTAGGCAAATGACATGAATTCATATATTTTATGGGTAAATGACATTTTATGGTACATATATACCACATTTTCTATATTTGTTCATTTGTTAATGCTTACCTAAGCTTACTTTCTATCTTGGCTCTTGTAAGTCCTGCTATTCTGTATTTAATATTTGAGGAAATACTATGTTTATAGAATCTCAACAAAAATTTGTTTTCTTTTATTGAAGTCCTTTATGCACGAAAACATATGTCACATTCATGGTACATTAGAATGTTTGTATTTTTTACTTAGAAGGCCTTTGGGCTTTTCAGTACAGAATCTGAATATATGGACTGTCACAGTCCAGATGGGTATATGTACAGTTGTATTGCTTGTCTCCATAGTAGCCACATTGCATTTCGGTAGCTACTGCATGGAGATGACTTGAAGTTCCTCTAGTGTTCCTTCCTAACCTATGTAACTTATGGTGCACAATGGGTTATCATTAGTTCAGTTCTGTGGCATTGCTAACAGCATGTTTTGTGTGTGGCCTGGCAGGCATGTTCATAGCTGCAATGATGAAGATACTCGTAGACTTGATGAAGATACCCTTAGACTTGCTGCCTCTCTGCTCCTTAGAAGCATACTGAATTTTGTTAGGGAAAACATTTTAAATTTAGAGTCAAGTGGGCATGACATCAATAAGTAGGACTGGTACCTTAGGCAATTTATTTTTCTCTGTTTTTCCAAGTAAAACCACTTCACCAATTATTTGAAGAGCTAGAAGTAGTAAGAATAAAGAGCTTGATGTAGGATTAGCATTCTCTAAATCTTAGCTATTTGATTGCATTAGTTACACAACCTTGGGTAAGTTTTGATTTATCTCATGTATAATGAAAGAACTCAACTGGAATAAGAGAAATAAGTCTTTGGATACTTGAAATAATATGCAGATATTTTTATTTTTTGCACATTTTGGAGAAAATCTGTTGCATGTAACAGATCTGTAAAATGACTTACTTGTCTCCAGTAAGAATATTCTAAGGATGGTTGTATCCAAGTTCTTTGCTAATGCTAAAAGGCCATAATTATTCTGCGTCTCGGTGTAGCCAGAGTTAGGAAAATTCTTTATGAAAAAAAAGATTTTCAATATAAATGCTTACTAGTCACAAAGGTAATCATAGTTTTTTGGCTAATGGCAGTGATGGGATAGTTTGTAATTAGCATCAAATGACCATTTTGCTGGGGGAAAAATGATGTCTTTAAAGACATTAGCAAAATAGCTTGTGTCAGTCTGTTGAAATGTATGTGGCCTCTTTTTGAGATTCTTTTATCCCTCGTCTGCTCTTAGAATTTCTTTGTCTTCTACACTGATAGCTTTATGAAATGAGTTACTCATTTATGTTTATCTTGAAAATTCTCTGTCAATTTTAAAGAATAAAGTTGGTGGGTAAAGGTATTGAAGGGCACCCCCCCCACACACACACTCCCTGCAAAACCTCAGAGACTCTCTCCTGGACCCCTTTAGGCACAAACCACACCCAAACACCTGTTTTTCATAGAGAGATCTTTATTAAGCAGTGAAGAAAAGTTAAAGTGGTTGCTTTCTGACTTGGGCAGAAAAACAACAGCAAATGACCTCACAGGTGTAATTTTTAAGAGAAGAAGGGGAGGTCTGTGTTAGAATGGACTGAGATGCTGTGGTAAAGGAGGTAGAGAATTAGGGAGAAGAGGAAGAGGACAAGGGAAAAGGGGACGGGGTATTTGTCCCAGAAGGACAAAGGACTGCCTCTGGATAGGGAGGAGACAGACATGGCCCATAGGCAAGTGGCTGTTTATGAAGGTACAAGGGAAGCTTGGTGTTAAATTTTAATTGGGCATGTTAATTAGAGTGAGCCAAAGGGAACTCCTGATTGCTGGACCTTGGTAGTCATCCTCAGGAGGAGGGAGTGGCCAAATAAGGGAATAGACCTTAAAGGCTAGTTTCAGGAATGTAATCTAATGGTTTTTAGCAAGGCAGAGGGAATGGGGGAGAAGGACAGTGCCTGCCAGAGCCTCATGCTCCAGTAGGCTAGTGTTCCTTCAGGTATAGCAGAGTTTGACAGTCATTTACTTTCAGGGCTTGAAATGTATCATGCTTTCCTGTCTTAGATTTTCCGTTTAGAGGTTTAATATTATGCTGATGTGTTTCTTTTTGTATGGAGCTAATATTTTTGTCACAATAATTGTTTGTTTTGTTATTAGATCAGTTAGGTGTGATTGTAAGTTCTTTCTTAGTTGTGCCTATGTTATATTCCAGATATCCCTGTGTTCAGATGTCCATTTGTTTCTGTAGATTTGAGAGAGTTTTCTACAGTCATTCTACTGAGTGGATTTTCTATGCCTTTAGTACTTTATCTCAGCTCTTTCTTCTACCTCACAGGTTCTTAGTATTTTTATTGTCGTTTGAAAACTTTCTTTAACTTACTTTGTATTACAGATCTTAGGAAATGGATTCTACCAGCTGTTTTCTTTCTAGTTAAAAAGTTATTTTGTTCTTAGCTTTTCAATATTTGTATAGTGGGTATAAAATTCTAGCTTTGTATTTCCTTCCTTTCAGCTATCTGAACGGTATTCTGTTGTCTTTGGGTTGTCATAGTTATTTCACTAACTTTCAAACCTGTGACAGTTCTGGAATTTGTTCAGGAAGTTCAAGTCTCCTAAAAGAGTTGTTCCCAAATTGTAACGGCGTAAAGGAATGCAGACAGATTGTAACAATATATATATAGTTTTAATGTAGAAATAGACTTACAGAACCACCGTTCCCGGGGAGACCAGGAAAGCAGAAGAGAGAGCTCAGAGCTTGCTCGCCAAATTTATAGGCAGACATTAGCCCGAGGTGAACACGCCCCTTAAGGGGCGGGACTTATCCCTACATCTCCCCTTTTTGTCTAAATAAGACAGAACTAAACCAAATACAACTACATACAATAACAACAAATAATAAATTTAACAAACAATATTGAGAACAAAAGCTTTGCTAAACATTCTATCTCAAGGAGTCCAAATAATGTAAAGAGTAACTACAATTATATAATCTTCAACTCAGTCAAAGATCTGAGAAGGGAATAAACACTACTCAACAAATGAGATATATCCAAAATGTGCAACAATTGACAGAGACAACTGACTACCTGGGCAATCACCCAAAGTCTCGTTTGCAACGTTGAGTCAACCAATTTTGGCTAAGGCCTAACATAACTGACATACCATTATTAAAGGCAAGGAACTTTTCAAAACTATCTTACCCTGTCTTGGCAGGATATGACAGTCCTGTTTTATCCATTGATGCACGCTCTGTATCTGTGTCAGTGGTTGAGGTATGGGCATTTCTTTGCCCAAAGGCCAGTTCTGCCAAATAGAAAGGCTCCAGGTGGAGTGTCTTTGGTGCTCAACATTCTCTCGGGAATAGAGCGGTGTTGCCAGGAGCAATTGTGTCTCACTATCACGAAACTCTGAGTTAGATTAAAGGCCATTTTCTACAGCTCTTTGAAGAGCTTGAAGATTATCTATCTATACTGAGTATAATCTCTATATATCTAAAGAACCTGATTAGTCTGATTATAAATGACAAACTTAGATGACTATTTATCTATATAATTCTCAATATCTATCTAACTTAAAGACTAAGACAATAAACAACTGTGTAACAAATGAGGATAATGACCTCCAAATATAAACACTGTACAAATATACATTGCAATATGGCAAATATATATCAATACACAAACATTATATAAGTATCTTAATCAGAGGTAGAAATGTACATTGCAATATGGTAAATATATACAATTTATATATCAATACAATATATGTAAACAGACATAGAAACATGCATGCATACAATAGTCAATATAATTTAACTTTGTTTCAGTATACAAGAATTGATACCAATGTATTTGTCTAAAAGCAGTAACTCACAATTATAAATCTATTATCCCATCATCCCTCTTTTTTTTTTTTTCAAAATGATCCCTGAGCTTATAAAATTCCTCCCCCAACCTCCCAACCCCTAAATGATGTCCCTAAACCCAGGGGTAAACTTTACTGGGAGAGGGCACGTCGTCCTCTAGAATTACTTCCAGCTGTCATGGGGCGACGTTCTTTCTGGGGGATCCTGTGAAAGTAAAATGATGGTTAAATTTCAAGATCAATGTCTTTTAAAATTGCAAATAGTCTCTGAGTATTTTGTGGAGGTCTGGCCAGAATGTTGTACAAGATGTGCACCATTTCACCTAACCAAGTTGGGATCGTCTTGTGCAGCTGGTATCCAAAACAGGTCTTGTAGTAGCGCTATCAGTATCATGACGTCATATCAACCAAGTAGAGTTGTTGTTGTGGGGCCCCATCTTCTTCCTGGAAACTTCAAATGTCACTTCAGGAAAAACTCATTGTTCATTGTGAAAAACTTAAACATTAATCATATAGACATATATAGACATACATATATATATTCAATGAAAGGCATGATAGATATATTCAATGAAAAGTATGATAGATATGAAGAAAAACAAAGATGTTTTCTAAACTCATATTTCTTTCTGTCCCATATCATGGCTCTTGACATGAGACAGAAACTCCAGAAACTCTGGGTTTTTCTCTTACTAACAGGCTTGGAATTGGAGAGGGACTGAGCCAGAGTCCAACTTCAAAACCAGCTCTATATATTTATAAAGAAATGTTTAATAAGACATATAAATAAAAATTAATACTTACAAAATGTGTCCATCCATCAGTAATTAAATATTCTGGGTTCCTCAATTTCTTTGAAGATGAGTATTTTCCTGTGGAGATAAGAAAAGAACCCTGCCCCCAACCTATCTGTATTTCTTACCATCAGTATGTTCGCCATCCTTATGAAAGAATTGTTATTTATCTTTTCCAAGTGGCTTCTCTTCTTCAAACCGAACCTTTATTAATTTTGATGGTATCCACAATTTTTCCTCACCTGTGGAGATAAGAGCAAAACCCCTTCCCCAACGTAGAACATATCCTGGCTTCCATTGTGAGGTCAGCACATCCTTGAAATAAACTGGTTGATTTAGTTCAGTAGACTTTTCCATTATCCAATGTCTTTCTGCAGCTGTTGATCCCTTCTCATTAGCGTTGAGAAAATTCAAGGTTAACAAAGCATTATGTAACCTATTTCTGGGGGTGTTTTCCACCCCTTTCTGTTTGTTCAACATATCCTTTATAGTTCGATTTGATCTTTCTATGACTGCTTGACCTGTAGGATTGTATGGTATACCTGTAACATGCTTGATATTATAATAATCAAAAAACCGTTTCATTTTCCTAGAAACATAAGCAGGACCATTATCCGTCTTTATTTGTGTAGGTATACCCATGATAGCCATGACTTCTAATAAATGAGTGATTACTGAATCAGCTTTTTCTGAACTTAAAGCAGTTGCCCACTGAAAGCCTGAATAAGTGTCAATGGTGTGATGAACATATTTTAATTTGCCAAATTCTGCAAAGTGGAACACATCCATCTGCCAGATTTCATTCCTTTGGGTGCCCTTTGGATTAGCCCCTGCAGGCAGTGGCGTTTGGTTATAGAAAGAGCAAGTAGGGCATTTCTTTACAATCTCCTTAGCTTGTTGCCATGTAATTGAAAACTCTTTCTTCAAACCTTTGCTATTAACATGATGTTTTTTTATGAAATTCAGAGGCTTGTAGCACACTACCAATCAATAATTGATCAATTTCTGCATTACCTTGTGCTAGAGGACCTGGCAGACCCGTATGGGATCGGATGTGTGTTATGTACATAGGGCAAAGCCTGTTCCTGATCAAATCTTGAACCTGGAGGAACAATGAGGTTAGTTCAGTATCATCAGGTATAAATTCTGCAGTTTCAATATGTAAAATAACTCTTTCTGCATATTGTGAATCAGTGACTATATTAATAGGTTCTTTAAAATCCCTTAGCACCATAAGAATGGCATATAATTTCGCCTTCTGGACAGAATTATATGGACTTTGTTCCACCTTACCCAAGTCTTCTGATTTGTAACCTGCCTTCCCTGATTTATTGGCATCAGTATAGAATGTACGGGCTCCAGTTATTGGAGCATCACGGACGATTCGAGGAAGAATCCAAGAAGTTCTCTTTATGAAGTTAAGCCGCTTGCTTTTTGGATAGTTGTTATTAATGTCTCCCAAAAAATTAGCACAAGCTCTTTGCCATGGTTCATTATCTTCCCATAATTTCTTTAGTTCATCAGCAGTGAAAGGCACTATAATTTCTGCTGGGTCTATGCCTGCTAGTTGACGAAGTCTCAGCTTGCCTTTTATAATTAACTCAGAGACTTTTTCCACATAAGTTTTCAGTTTCTTACTTGGTTTATGTGGTAAAAAGATCCATTCCAGAATAATATCATCTCTCTGCATTAAAATTCCTGTAGGAGAAATTTTTGATGGTAGTATGACGAGAATACAATCGAGCTCTGGATTCACCCTGTCCACATGTGCCTGTTGTAATTTTTCCTCAATCATTGTCAGTTCCTTTTCTGCTTCAGCTGTTAATTCTCTGGGACTGTTTAAATCTTTATCACCATCCAAGGTTTTGTTCAAATGAATTATTAGATCAGGTGTTATTCCAATAGCTGGTCGTAGACTGGAAATGTCTCCTAACAGTCTTTGAAAGTCATTAAGAGTCCGTAGGCGATCTCTCCTAATTTGTGCTTTTTGTGTCTTAATTTTTTGCAAACCTATTTTATAACCTAAATAATTAACAGAATCTCCCTTCTGAATCTTTTCAGGAGCGATTTGCAATCCCCATTTAGGTAAAAGTATCTTTATTTCTTCAAACAGTCTGTTCAAGGTATCCATGTTTGAATCGGATAACAAGATGTCGTCCATGTAATGGTATACTATAGATTTGGGAAATTTCTTGCGTATTATTTGCAATGGTTGGTTCACAAAATATTGGCACAGGGAGGGGCTATTTAACATACCCTGGGGGAGAACGGTCCAGTGGTACCTCCTCGAAGGTTGAGAATTGTTATAAGTAGGCACTGTGAAGGCAAATTTTTCTCTATCTTCTTTTTGCAAAGGTATAGTGAAAAAACAATCCTTTAAATCAATAACTATGAGAGGCCATCCTTTTGGTAATAAAGAGGGCAAAGGAATTCCAGATTGCAGAGGGCCCATAGGTTGAATAACCTTGTTGATGGCCCTGAGATCTGTCACCATTCTCCATTTACCTGATTTTTTCTTAACCACAAATACAGGAGAATTCCAAGGGCTGGTAGATTCTTCTATATGTCCAGCATCTAATTGTTCTTGTACCAGCTGTTCTAAAGCCTGTAACTTTTCCTCAGCTAAAGGCCATTGCTTTGTCCATATTGGTTTCTCAGTCAACCATTTTAGAGGCAAGGCTGTTGGTATCTCTGAAGGGACATCAATTGCTTGTTCTTGTACAGCCCGAATGGCCGGTTTTCTCCGTTTGTAATATCCTTTAATATTATTCTCAGAAATATAGGCTCTAGATTTAGCAGGAATGTTAATTTCGGTATTCCATTGTTGTAATAGGTCACGACCCCATAAATTCATTGCGATATTGGCTGCATATGGCTTTAATTTTCCTATTTGTCCCTCTGGCCTTATACATTCAACCCATCTCGTGCTCTGCCTTACTCGAGATAGGGTTCCAATTCCCAGGAGCTGAACATTTACATTCTGAAGAGGCCAATACGGATGCCAAGATTCTGGGGTAATGATACTTACATCAGCACCTGTGTCCAGCAGGCCAGTAATAAAAATGCCATTTACACACACTCTCAGTTTAGGTCTTTGATCATTTATAGAAGTTTGCCAAAACACACGTAACTTATCTTTCTGATCATTATTGCTTGTAACAGTAGGCATGGGGCTTCCTAATTGTCCTGATGAGGCATGTTCTCTTTTGAAACTGGATATGACTGAACCATGTTTGCCATGGGGGCCTGTGAGGCCCCCCCTCTCACGTTTCCCGGCTGTATCAGGTTGCCTTGTCTATCTCTTGTAGACCTGCATTCATTCGTCCAATGTCTGCCCTTTCCACATCTTCTACATAAACCTGAAGGCTGAGACCTCCTATTTCTGTTATTTCTAGAAGATGCAATATTATTATTATTATTTCTGAAAGATGCATTATTATTATTATTATTTCTGAAAATCCGTTGTCTACAATTCCTTTTCATATGACCCATTTTGCCACAATTAAAACAGTTGGTATTCTGGTGTCTCCTTTTACCATTGGAAATTGCTTCTTCTACCCATGCTTCAGTGCCATAATCAAATGTATCAACATTGAGTGTATGCAAGACCCATTCTTCCAAGGGCGCTGATCTGAGCTTTAAAGGACCCAAAATCCTTTTGCATTCCACATTTGCATTTTCATAAGCCAAAGACTCAATCATTATACGTCTTGCTACTGGGTCAGATATCCCTATTTGTACAGCCTTAGTTAATCTTTGTAAAAAGTCACTAAAGGGTTCTCTCTGACCCTGTTTAACTCTGACAAATGATTCCATTCTCTGTCCTGGGTCTTGTACCCTGTCCCAAGCCCTTAAGGCTGCTGTAGTACACATGGAGAGTGTGTTTTCATCCAAATTAGCTTGTTCCTGAGGATCGGAAAAGAGCCCTTCACCTAGAATTTGATCTAGGGAAATGTCAATTCCCTTCGCTTTTTCCTGCTGTTCTAAGAGTCTAGCCTCTTGCCTGAATAAGCATTTCCATTTCAATTGCAGTCTACTCTCGAGTACAGAGTACCGCAGAGCTCAGCTGGAGCCAGTCCGAGGGGGTTGCTCTGCTTGTTGTGGCCCAAGATCTTAGCATCTCTTTAACAAAAGAGGCTTGCATCCCAAAAGTCATGACAGCCTGTTTTATTTCCTTGAGATCATTCATACGGACAGGCTCCCATGTATCCTCCTTGATGACCCTAGGGTTTTTGGAACCAATCACCTTCTCTGTTGTTATTACTGGAAAGGCAGGTAGAGCTGTAGGTAGAGCTTTGTGGAAATTGTCCCGGAGAGACTTACCCACAGATGTAGTTAAAACTTGCCTTTCTACCCTTTGCTCTTCCTCATCAGAATTTAGAAATTCCTCAATCTTTTCAATTCTATTCACCATTGCCTTCTGCAATGTCTGAATCTCCTGTCCAGAATTATGTTCCAAAGCCTTCATTGAGGATTCTAAAGTATGAAGTTTGTCCGTTAGAGATAACATCTCATCTTTGGACATAATTTTTATGCCATAAACCGTGCCTTCTTGTATTGACAATCTTTCCGTCAATCTATCATAAGCTTTAGACAAAATCCGATTGTCACATTCAGCAGTTTTGATTCTCTCAGTTAATGTTTCATTTCCTACAGAAAGGGACTGAATCTTATGGTCCAGATCAGCTGTTCCCTCTTCCATAGTAATGAATTTCTCCTTAATATCAGCCACTAATGTTTCAGTTCCTACAGAAAGGGACTGAACCTTAGTATCCAGATCAGCTGTTCCCTCTTCCATAGTAATGAATTTCTCCTTAACATCAGCCTGGAGAACTTCAAACTGATTCTTGAGAAGATTGTTATCATTCTCAATTGTTTTTAAGGGTTCAATCTCTGCCTTAAGAATCCTGGATTCGTCTCGTAAAGACTTTATCATATTTCTATTATCAAACCATTTGGTGCCAATGAAAACTACGAATCCCAGAAGGATCCATAGATGTGGGGTGATAGACACCTCTTGTAAAATCTCCCACATGGTACAATTAAAAAAACTGTTAAATTCTTGAACAGTAATGTGTTCAGACATTTTATTTATAAAAGAAAAAAATTTTTTTTTGTTTGTTTGTTTTTCGAGACAGGGTTTCTCTGTGGTTTTGGAGCCTGTCCTGGAACTAGCTCTTGTAGACCAGGCTGGCCTCGAACTCACAGAGATCCGCCTGCCCTTGCCTCCCAAGTGCTGGTATCAAAAGCATGCGCCACCACTGCCCGGCCAAGTCACTCAGACCAAATCTGATGCTGTGGCAGCTTTTGTTGCAAAACCGCAGGTACTTGAGCTTCTGCTAATTCAGGCAGTGGGGTTCTGCTCCAAATTTAGCCAAGGCAGGCAGAATGGGCCTGTGTCGCCGAGTATGTCTCCGACTCGGCACTGGGGCCGGAGTCACGAACTGAAAAACAGCACCCGGGAGGGTGCTGTGTTAGCTAGTGGGCTACCCGCTTGAGTCGGGGGCAAAATAGCCCGACGTTGGACGCCAAAATGTAACGGCGTAAACAAATGCAGACAGATTGTAACAATATATATATAGTTTTAATGTAGAAATAGACTTACAGAACCACCGTTCCCGCGGAGACCAGGAAAGCAGAAGAGAGAGCTTGGAGCTTGCTTGCCAAATTTATAGGCAGACATTAGCCCGAGGCGAACACGCCCCTTAAGGGGCGGGACTTATCCCTACACCCAAATAGGTGAGAGTGCTGTGCTCTCCACTGTTAAGCTGGGCCATATTCACATTGTTTCCCCTCTGCAGTTTCAAATGCTAGTTTCCTTTTTTCATAGAATTCCATTGCTATACCGTAACCTATTTTCCATTGTCTCAAAACTGTAATTCATATATTTAATTGATGTCCTCGTTGTGTAACAGTACAAAACTGGGTTTATTGCTCATGATTAAAAGAGCATTGCATTCTTTCAGAAATGAAGGTTCATTGTACATACTCAGATCTCTAGCCCTACCTTTGAGGCTACTGGTTAAAAATGAGCATTTTTACAGCCTGTTTCTCTATTTTTGTAAACTTTACATTTCGAAGGAAGAAGAAATTTAATAATTAAACAAATCAAAAAGACAATTTAAGAGATGAAGTGTGAAGATAGTACCATGGGATGGAAATGATGGAGCAATAAGGTAAACGTATTTTAAAGGAGCACTCAGGCCTCACTGCCGTGATAACAGTTGGCCTGAGACTTGATTACAGAAAACAGAAATCACCAGTCTCTATCTGATGCAACTTCCCTCATTCTTTGACATATTATCTGTAGTTGTTTTTCACAGAATTGAGTCTTTGACTTACAAGTATAATAGAATTGTCATTTGGCCTTTTTAAAGAAACTTTTGCCGGTATCCTGCATAAAAGAAGCTCATTTTGCTTACTATGTGTGCTGAAGTCACCACTGATGGCAATACCTATAAAGCTGGTGCTTGCTGTTTGGCCTTAGTAGCTCAGTTGACCTATGTTTGAAACTTCCTCTTGTTCTTGCCTTCCCGAAACTGTGTTTTTGTTTGTTTGTTTTGTTTTGTTTTTCCAATCTCCTTTGTTAATTCCTCTTCTGTGCTAATTTTCCCAGTCTGGTCTTTATTGTTTGAATTTCTTAGGTGTAAGTCTTTTCCTTAAATAGCCTCATGGTGTCTTTGATCACCATCTGTTTGCTCATGATTTCCAAGCATTTGTTAACTTGGGCATGTCTTCTGAACTTGAAATTTACTTGGCATTCACTAGGCTTTTTGAAAAGAACTCGTTTATATGTCTTGCAAAAGCTCCTTCAATATCTGATTATTATTCAAGTGACAATGGCACCTGTTGCTCATGTTAATAACCCGTTCAGTTAATAATATCTTAATTATTCAGTTAAAAATAATAATTCAGGCCGGGCGATGGTGGCGCGCACCTTTAATCCCAGCACTCGGGAGGCAGAGGCAGGCAGATCTCTGTGAGTTTAAGGCCAGCCGGGTCTACAAGAGCTAGTTCCAGGACAGGCTCCAAAGCTACAGAGAAACCCTGTCTTGAAAATAATAATAATAACAACAATAATAATAATTCAGTTAAAAATATCTTTCATCCGCTGTCCAGTATTTCATTGTTCATAGTTATTTGAACTGTGTTCACAGTCCATTCTCCTTTCCATGACCTCTTAGATTGCTTCCTGTTGATCATATGCACCCATTATTGCACCCCACAGATGTTCATGATTTTTCAAAAGCCATGATTATTGTAAGATAAAAATCAGTAACTTGCCATTGCTTTTCCTGTTAGAGTGAAATCTTTTCTGTGGTTTTCAGAGTCTACTGAAGACTGCTCAGTCTCCCTGCACACTTAACCCATGCCAGTTCTCTTTATTTCCTGTCTTCCAGCATGTCTTCAGGTCTTAAATTCTCCAAATGTTTGGTCAGCGCCTTTGCATGTGTTGTTCTTTTACTTGGTTGACTCTGCTCTTTCTTCTCCCCAATTCCTACACTGTGTTCTCCAGGCAGCCTGCCCGTGCTCTGTCTTCCCTAGTTTACGGGCTCCATCTATATGATGTCATGCCACTTACTTTCACATTTGTGATTAGTCACAACTATAAGTGACGTAGGGTCTTTAACAAAATTATAGACTTCTTAAGGGGTGAAATTGTGTCTGTCCTGTTCCCCATGGTATTCATGTCATCAAGCAGTTGATAAATATTCGAGAAAAGAGGCACAGAGAGGTTGTTTCACTTGCCCAGTACGAGGCAGAGACGTGGTCTAGACATGGGCTGGTCCTTGTGTTGAGATGCTGCAGTCATAGCACTGGTGTCATAGCCTCCTATAAGACTCCATGGAAAGTCCTATGATTTCTTACTTTATCTACTGCTTAGCAACTACGTTTCCCCCGTTGACTCCATTTAGCTGTGTTAAAGTTGATCCCTGTGTGTAGAACTCATGTGTTGGTTAACTACTTCCACAGCCCCTCTGGAAACCCATGTGCTTTAGGTACCAGACACCCACAGAATAGTGATGATTTGCTGAGATTTAGGGATTTGGCTTGATCTGCAGATGGGCTCTAGTATGTACATAGCTTTGTGAAAAAAATCATACCTGGCTTTCAGATGAACTTAGTCCATTTGATATTCAGTCTTTAATTTTTAGTAGTAAGTTTTGATCCCCCCATGAGAAATTCACAAATTCAAATGAACAAATGTTTCATTTTTTTACCTTTAGAACATAATAAAACTGGAATGGAATTTTAAGAGTTCATTTTTGAAATAAGTTTACCACATGAAATAAAGTGGAACACTGCTTTGAAAATAGATGTTTTATATTAATTCTGTGAGTACTACACTCTTAAGGAGTCAGCTCCTTTAAATTAGTGCTATAAAGAATTATCCTTTGTCTTTTCTTCCTGTATCGATAGGTTTACTTTTGTTACAGGCCCTCTTATACCCTTCTAATGTTCCTGAAACACAAATGGAATTACTGCTCACCTTTTGTAGGAACAATATGGCATCCCCGTGTGAACGCTGGGGTGTTTCATCTCAGTTTTTAATTCTGTGTCTCATAACTTGCTTTGTGTGTGCTTGCAGGGGTTTGTGAGACCTTTGAGCTAATCCCAGTGGCATCATGCTGTTGTTAATGATAATGATCTTACTGTCATCAGGGTTCCCTTCACAATAACGACACTCTACACTTTGGTGTCTCGTGTGCAGCTGTTTTCATTACAGAAATCACCTTCTTTATTTGCCTCTTGAACTGAGTTGAAAAAATAGTCAGGCAGACCTTGTAGTTCCTAGTTGTTATGTAGAACGGGAAGTGAGAGCTAAATTGTGGGAGTGTTCATGTGAGCTGGTTAATTAGTCACCTGTGAAATTTATATAGTAGCTCTTGTGCTTTTGCAGCCAGTACTTACTGAAGTATTGCTTGTAAGCTTGCCATGTCCTCTTATCATGTGATCTCGCTCACGTGATATGAAATATTTTGCTTCTTGATTTCTAAATGAAAACTGATACTCCCAATTTATGTAATACCCATAAACTCAGAGCATTGACATGCCCAGACTTTCATATGAGGAATATAAATTAGTAAGGATTTATAATGCCATATTTATAGATCTGTGTGCAAAGGATAAAAAGCTTAATAATTTTTTATTAAAAATGCTAAAATGCATGTATTAAGGAAGGGACAAAAGGAGACATTATTGAAACCTTGGAGCTTAACATATTCTATAAATTAATATTTAAGAATATAAAGTTATATTCTAATGTTAAAGAGGACTGTCATCAGTTTTGGAGACAGCATAATTTTAGAAATCTTAGATGGTATTCCTTTTCCACAGAGATCAGCTAAAAGAGTATATTCTTCAAAATTACCACTACAGTAGCCATAACATGTGAAGACAATTTAATCATTTGGGCTGATGCTAGATTGTGACTAGCTAAATCCAGACTTAAACATTTAAAAAATACTTTAGGACAAACTGTTGCCCATGAAATTAATATCTTGATACTGATCTTACCCAAATTGACTTTTAAGGAGTTTTGACAGTGGTGGTTATAATTAGCATCTTGATGGCTGTACTCTTACTCAGAATGTGATTTGGGACTTTGATACCTTTATGACTCCCAACATTTCCAACAACTTTTCTTAGCCTGTGTGCACAAGAGAGCTACTAGCTAATGGGGAATATGATATCTGGCTTTTTCCTCACCTCAAAGAAGACACTTCATCCACTGCCACTGTACCTTTTTCTGTTCTTTTTGTCTTGCACAGAAGACTGGCATCTTCCTGTGAAGGGCTTGTGGCAAACCTATCCAACTCGGGGTTCTTCCTCCTTGAGAACGGTCTGATCCATCATCACCTGAACCAGGGATCACAGTCTAAGGGTCCAGGTGAGGGCAAGGCAGTCAATGTGTTAAGCCAGTTTCTTTTCTGGTCAGGTAAGTCACACTCAGGCATTGTCTCTCTCTTCAGTCAGCCTTAGCTTCTTAGTGACTTCCAGGAAGAGAGACACAATTCACCCACACCCCCACCAGTCACCCAGTCATTCAGAAATCTACCTCAACTCCTCAGGAGTTGTTGTCATTTAAAATTTTTGCTGCAGAGTGTGATCATTTTCAGTGTTGATTCTAGACATTAACAGAGTGATGCTTGAAGACAGGCATGCACACAAATACGTAGACGTAGGAGTTAGTACTCATCCTTGTCCTCAGTGGTAATGAGCTTGAAGAGTTTGCAAGTTAGTATCAGTCGAACAGCCGTGACCTTGTGCCTTTATGGCTTTAATTTCTTTTACTTTTCCCTTGCAAATGGATTGAAATCAGAAGGAAGTCCAGAATAATATGGCTGTACCATCATCATCAGGATCATCTTTGTTGGCGATTCTCTTATTTAATGAGTACGGTTAGGAGGCGGGATTTCTCTATGGCATGGAGATGAGAAAGAAACCAGGATTGCTCTCTACAAGTGCTCTCAGCTAGTTGAAGTCTGGGTTTGCAGCTTGATGTTGTCTTATAACTTTGGAGGTGAATTGTGGTTTATTTCTTAAAGGTTGTTTTGGGTTGGTTTTTTTTTTTTTGATTTTTGTTTTTTTTTTAATTAAAGGGGGAAATCTACTTTTGGTCTCAGAGTTCTTCAGAAGGTTTAGTTTTTTATAAGTGCTGAATTACATATGGTAGCAAGTTTTCGGTTTGTTTCATCCTGATGATGTGTGGATAAATTGTGGGGTGGTGGGAGCATCTCTGAAATGTTCTGTGGTTTTGCAACTTGATGACATATAAATATAGATTCCTTCTCTTGTATTGGCTAATTCTCCAAATGCTTCCTAAGTACCGCAGCCTCTGGAGAGAAAGGATTGTCTTGTTGTAAGTGTTCTTGTGTCACCCTCTATTGCTGACTTCAGAACTGAGTTTTTATTATTTAGAAAACTCTAAATTTTTAGCAAGAGTGTTTGCATTTCTAGGCTGGTAGAACTTGGTTTTGTGTCAATTCCAGCAGGTTAGTGTGAACAGACAGATCTTTTTTTAAAAATATAAGTCACAGGTTTCCCCACCCACGCACAGCACTAGCTGATGTTAACCCCGTTTCTGTCTACTTGGCTTAGTGTAGTGTGTACAGATGGTTAGTAGACATTTATTGGATATTTAAGGTCTTTGGACAGTGTCTCTTTTGAACAGAAAGGTTCTGAGCTTCAGAATCTAATGAAAGTTATTTCCCACTAGATGACTCCTTTAAGATGATTAGATTCCTATACATACATCGTGTTGAGTATGTAAACATAGCCTAACCCAATCATGTAAATATATAAAGTAATTGAAGTGCTTAGAAATTTGAGTCTTATTACTAAGCTAGAGTGTTGTGCATATTTTATTGAATATTACAACTGTGTTATGACAAATGCATCAGGCATGTTTTAGAGACTGCACAGCAACAACACAGATGTCCCTTGTGCTCTTGAGCTAGGTAAATTGAATACATTGTTGAAAAATTGTAAGTTTGAAGAAACTTGAAAGCTGTTAATGAAATGTGGATTATGTTAGACTGGCTTGGGAGTGTTTGCTCCCGAAGTGTGAAGTTGATAGTGACCTTTCCCATTTTGTCTCTGACTTTTACCTTTCATATAATCTCACTTTTGCAACCAATGCTGTTTTGAGTTGTGGGCATATGTAAACTTTGGACATTTTCATATTTCTTTTATCAAGCCCCTAAAATATCCATTTAATTAAGAATGAACTAGAATTTAGAGACTTCAAAGATTGTTTTATCCACGTGTGGTGATAATGCCTGCAGCCTCTACTTTTATGTAGAGCTGACTGTGAGCACACATTTAAAAACCTTGCTTCAACAAAGTAAAATTTAAAAAAATCAGCTTTAAGTCTTTAAAATAGCAGAACCAGATGGTGTTTACTATCCCCTTTCCTTGCTGTCACAGGGCGCATGTGTTAGCGAGGCAGCTGCTGTGCATGTGAGGAGCACAGACAAAACACAACAAGAAGTATGAGTTTGCCAAGAAAAAAATAAATAATTGATTAATTACAAATACAGTAGTTGACCATGGAAGTCTTTGATACACATTCCCAGTATTCATTGTTCTTCCTACGACTGTTTTGTTGAAACACCACCAGCCTGGTGGCCTTTAAATGTGATAAGTTGTATATAAATTGAAGTTACCAGAAAAAAAGAAAAGTCATCTATCCTAAAGACTCTATAAGCCCCGAATTTTTAATTATTGAGAATTAAACTTTTGCAAGCCAGAGCCAAAGCGTCTTGGGCTGTTTTTAGACCTTATGAGAAGCATTCATTGTCTATGCTGTGTTTAACCTAACATCCTTATAATTGTGGAACCCTTTCGCTGTATTTGTAGAAGACCATTAGCTTCTACCATTCAAAACCTAGGAATGTCATCAGACACCCCTGAAATCTGTAACAGCATTTCCTTACTTTACCATAACCCTCCGACCCATGGTTTGCCCCAGTCTACCTAGCAAATGCTTCATTTCTGAAACTAATACAGTCTCAAAGCTGCTTCCAGACAATAGCTTGACTTTCGGGGAAATCTGAATTCATGTTTCTGCACCAGTGTCACTCATATTTAGCTTAAGAATAAATTCCCTTCTCTTCCCTTTGAGATGAGAGCTGTATGTTTTTTACATCAGCGTGTATGTCACATAAGGCAGAAGCTGGGCCCTGACATTACAAAGATGATTTCTTGATGGGTTCCTTCTCCTTGTTTTCTGCCCTCTCAGGATTTAATTGTATTACTGTATAAAGCATTAACATTAAGATTGTCTTTTACATTTTGATGAGTCTATTTTCTTCATCTGTAAAGCTAGAAAAGGGAGAGAGAACAATGAGTGCTATTTCTTCAATGAAGCTCTATAAGTGAGTAGTTTTGAGTTGAGGTTCTCCGCTCTTGCTTTTGTTTGAACTGTGTCTTCTATTAACTCAAAGCGATGTCTATGCTGCTATTATTTCTAACATAATTTCCTCCCCTTGGTTGGTCTGCTTGATGGCCACTAATATCTCAAGTTAATAACCACAGAATACTTCAAAAATGTGCTGTGTACTTCATAAAATGTATCTGTGGTTGCTAAAATATTTTTTTGCTTAGAACATCCAAATATAGTTGGCTGTAAAATTATATATTGTTAGAAAATGCTGCTTAAAACAAACAAACTGATTTACTTTCTGTTCTGGAAATATTCAGAAGGATTTGTTATCTCTTGCAGACCTTTCTGCAAACTACTAATGGGATGAACACAATATATCACTTTTATAATAGTGAGCTATTAAAGGCAAGCATAAAGCAGTCTGAAGCCCATAAGTGCTGCCAACAGCTCCTGCTTTAATGAATTCCCTTTTAGATGTCCATTAAATGCTCGTGGCAAATGTACTCATAATGGAAATGGCAAATCTAAATGGGTAGATATGAATAATCCATGGAGTTTAAATTCTGTTTATGATCATCTTCACATTTAGTTTTCAAGACAACGCAGTTTAGTTTTCATTACAGTTTGGAATAAAGAGGACAGGGAGTAATTGATTGCTTCAAGCAGATTAAAATCAATGGTTTTCTTTTCAAAGAACCAGTTCAATGCAGTAATTCCAACTTTAAACATTGATTTAGGGTACTCAACACAAAATGTTTTGTGCTGTGTGAACTTTTATATAGAAAGACTCATATTAATTTTATTTCCCTATATATCTATATAGTGAAATATAGAGCTTGTTAGGAGCATGTGCATGACTTAATAGTGATCTATATTAAGTCATTTTGATATTATTGCAGTCATATAATGAATCAATGAGATTCCCGTCATCACTGTAATACTGTTTGTAACCCATTAGCACAGAGAAATTACAACCCATCATACATCATTACTGTGATTGAGGCTTTATTACCATATTCTCAAATTGCTTGCTTGCTATAAAACTAAACAGACACAAGGCAACTATAGGTGGGATATAGACAGCACATTATTGTGCTATAGTAATGGGTGTAAACTTATGTGGAAAACACTGCTGGCAGCAATAGAAACTCAGACTTTATTACTGTAAAGATCAAATTATGTTTCAGTTTATTTTTTTATATTGCATGAATCATATTTTAATGATTTCTTAAGATCTTTTCCCTCTTATTGTATCCTTTCAAAGACAGGTTTTAAGTACTTTGAATGTTCTAGACTGGTGTTGGAATCTACCTTTTGCCGTTTGTGAGGTTAGACATTTTACCATCAGCCTGGCATGGTGTTAAGGGTAAGGGGGGAGTGTTCTCTTGGGTCCTAGTTGATATGAGGAATAAATGCAGAGCTGTCCTAAACAGTGAAGGGTGGATAGGAACCACCTGGGCCCAAGTGTAAGGGACTTCTAGTATTTCAATGAAGTGTTTTATCCACTTGAATTTGTTTGTCCTCTGCTGAGTCTATTGTGTGACACTGACAGCATTGCTTGGAGCCACTAGAGTGCACTTCAGAGATGGCTCACCTCTGGTGGACTTAGAACTGTCTTCTGCTGAGCTGCATCCTAATCTATATGTTCCTACCGTATAGAACCTAACAACATAAACATCAGACAATATACAAATTAGACATTAGGATTAGCATAAAATTTATTCATGATGACAAAACATTTTACCAATATATTTTTAGCCAGAGAAACCATAACTACCTGGAAAATTTTAAAAAGGCAGCAGTCCAAAAAGGAACATTATTCTCAAATCGTAATGTCCTTAGAAGCCATTTAAACACTACTCTTGGGCTTGTCATAGTATAATCACCACACTCTGTATAAAGCATATTGTTTTAGTTTGCAACATAGGAGTTGTGGGTAGAAAACCTGAATGCTTGTAAGACTATGTCTTTATTGTAAGGAGGGTGCTACATGATGGTAAAACTCAGAACTGTCCTTGCCAAGAGGACTAGACCTAACCCCATCTAGTCCATTCCTGGGTGTGCTCAACTCTACAAAGGGCCCTTACAACCAATAGCATTCCGTGCTTGCCCAAGTATGTATTCTGAATGACTTGAATTCATTTTTGACTTTCTCTTGGATCATTTCATCACTTCCATGTTAAAAACACACTGAGCACTGCAAAGGCTCTCTCTCCTCAGCTGCCCAAGGACCTAGCTGGGGACATCTCTCTGGACCCCTGGGAACCCCTCTAAGAGTCAAGGCTCTTGCCAACCCTAAAATGGCTCCCTTAATTAAGATATATACTTCCCTGCTCCCATATCCACCCTTCCATTATCCCAACCATCCCATTCCCCCAAGCTTTCCCCATCCTCCCCTTCTCACTTGTCTCTCCCCATCTCCCCTTTCCCCCATCCCACCCAGTTCCCAATTTTTGTCTAGCAATCTTGTCTACTTCCAATATCCAGGAGGATAACTGTATGTTTTTCTTTGGGTTCACCTTCTTATTTAGCTTCTTTAGGATCATGAATTATAGGCTCAATGTCTTTTATTTATGGCTAAAAACCAATTATGAGTGAGTCAGCCCATGTTCATCTTTTTGGGTCTGGGTTACCTCACTCAGATAGTGTTTTCTATTTCCATCCATTTGGGGTAACTCTGACCAAGGAAGTGAAAGATCTATTTGACAAGAACTTTAAGTCTTTGAAGAAAGAAACTGAAGAGGATACCAGAAAATGGAAGGATCTCCCTTGCTCTTGGATTGGGAGGATCAACATAGTAAAAATGACAATTCTACCAAAAGTAATCCCCATCAAAGTCCCATCAAAATTCTTCACAGATCTGGAGAAGACAATAATCAACTTTATATGGAAAAACAAAAAACCAAGGATAGCCAAAACAATCTTATACAATAAAGGATTGTCTGGAGGCATTACCATCCCTGACTTCAAACTCTATTACAGAGCTACAGTATTGAAAACAGTTTGGTACTGGCACAAAAACAGAGAAGTTGACCAGTGGAATCGAATGGAAGACCCGGATTTTAACCCACAAACCTCTGAACACCTGATTTTCGATAAAGGAGCTGAAAGTATTCAATGGAAGAAAGAGAGCATCTTCAACAAATGATGCTGGCAAAACTGGTTGTCAACC
The DNA here is from genome assembly GCF_018167655.1 of Microtus oregoni. NCBI lineage: Eukaryota > Metazoa > Chordata > Mammalia > Rodentia > Cricetidae > Microtus > Microtus oregoni. The sequence goes on from NW_024543086.1 coordinate 14,865,190, forward strand.
TGTAGAAGAATGAAAATAGATCCATATCTATCACCATGCACAAAACTCAAGTCCAAATGGATTAAAGACCTCAATATCAGTCTGAACACACTGAACCTGATAGAAGAGAAAGTGGGAAGTACTCTACAACATATGGGCACAAGAGACCACTTCCTATATAACCCCAGCAGCACAGACATTAAGGGCAACATTGAATAAATGGATTTTTTCCTCTTAACATGTCAGCTTTCTTCCTGAGAACACAAGAAGAAAACCACTATAGATATTATTTTTTCAGTTTTTATTTTTTGTTTTATTTTTTGAAACAGTGTTTCTCTGTGTATCCTTAGTTGTCCTGGAAGTCTGGCCTCTAACTCACAAATATCTGCCTGCCTCTGCCTCCAAGTTGCTGAAATTAAAGACATGTGCTTACTGCCAGGCCAATGTGGTTTTTATTCTTAAGCTAAGCATGTTCATTCTCACCATGTTCTGTCTGTTAGATATCAGTCAGTAAGTCTAGCCCATTCTCAAAAGATTAGAATCTAGTTCTACCTCTCGGGTAAGGTGGTTATCAAGACTCTCTGAACTCTTTAAGACCATTTGTATTTCACACAGTGAGATCAGCAGAGAGGACCAGTGTGGCTGTGTAGCCAGTGCTTTGTACAAGTGTTCTAGAACCCAAAGGAAAGCTGATTCTTCCTTGACTCTTCTTAGTCCACTATTCCCCAATCCTAGGGTGTAGATTTTTCTCCTAAATGCTCATGTCCCAGAATCATATGGCTAGTAAGTAATAGAATTTCAAAGGTGAAACTTAGAAACTATTTGGAAGGAGCTTTTAGGTCTAAAAATTAAGAGTCTGTCATTTGCATGTCGTCTAAACTACCTTACAGGACTTTATAACTAGATCTCTAGGTAAGAAAAGCTAGCGTTGCTTTGTGTGAACTTGTATGGTGTCTGTGAGGCTTGCAGTGAAAGTGCTGGTCAGCGTTCTGGAGTTTCAAATAGGCTGATGTTGGCAGGTCTCTGAGTTTGAGGAGCTTCAGGGTAGCCAGAACTACATAGAGAAACCCTGTCTCAAAAACCAAAAGAGCAACCAAAAAAAGAAAAAAAATCACTTAGTAATTATATATTCAAGAAGAGACTAATCCCACCTTTGTCAGATGAGCCAAATTACAGAAAGCTTCTCATTAAAACTTGTGCTTTGTAATGAGGGGTATATAGTACAGATGCTAGGAGAGATTACTAGGTATTTTTTGTAATATTCCTTTAAAAGATATCACAATTTGTCTCGAAATTAATGAGAATGTCTTTAATGGGCACAAAAGTAGGTGAGTCCAAAAAGATAAAGATACAGATGCTGTTAAGATGAGATAAAGTACAGATGCTGTTAAGTTTTCTCCTGCACTCCAGTTTTTACTATGCAGAACTGATCTTTAGCATGTGACTTTACTTTCTTGAAGATGTTTTTTGCTAGTAGTCTGTCTCTCTCTCTCTCTCTCTCTCTCTCTCTCTGTTTTTAGTTTTTCAAGACAGGGTTTCTCTCTGTAGCTCTGGAGCCTGTCCTGGAAGTCACTCTGTGGATCCGGCTGTCCTCGAACTCAGAGATCCACCTGTCTCTGCCTCCCAAGTGCTGGGATTAAAGACATGCACCACCACCACCTGGCTGGTAGTAATTTTTAAATATTTATTATTATTCTGTATTATTTGTATGTAGGTAGGTATGCATAGAGGTCTCCTGGAGCTCAAGTTACAGGCAGTTTTGAGCTGTCTGACATGAGTGTAGGGAACCAAACTCTGGTCCTCTGGAAGAGCAGTATGTGGTGCCATTTCTCCAGCCCCGGTAGTAATTCTTCTGAAGTAAATGTGTAAACTGAAATATTCTTTGCAAACTAAAGGTCACTATATTTTTTCACCTATTTTACTGTGAAAGCTCCAAGAATATCCACAATATAAGATTATGGTTTAGTCAGGCATCGGTGGTGCACTCCTTTAATCCCAGAACTCAGGAGGCAATGGCAGGTGGGTCACTGAGTTAATGGTTGTGGTTTTCAAGTGACTAAGAACCAGTAGTCACTCTCTTTAAATGAGATCTGACAGAAACAACTGCTTCTTGTGGGACTGTAGATATGGGCCTGTGACAAGCGACCTCGTCTATCAGCTTAGGCTACAGCCTTTTTCTGGTACCCCTGAGGTACCCCTCTAGCATCCTAAGGCCTGGGGACTCCACTGTGAGAACTGTGGACATCTGTAGGAGTTTGTCATTCATGGTCCATATGCCATTCTGGGCTGTTAGACAACACTGCTTCAGTATCACTGTTAGCTGACTGTGGCGGCCTACATAAACTGTTGCTCAACTGGAGGGTGTCTAGGCAGCATATCTGTAATCAATGTTGACAACTAGCTATGTGATTGTCCTCAGATGCTTCGGCTTTATTTGTATGTATGTAATAAGAGGACATTTGGCTGGGCCAAATTATAAGCCTCTGTCATTCTGAATGATGACTATTTATTGAACATTAGAGAACTTGTATTCTTCTGAGACAGAGAAGTCTTCAGCTAGGTTGATCCACACCAATGAAGGATTTAATCCCATTGATGAGAAAAACTAGCAGATAGAGGCTGTTAGAAACAGTCTTTTATTAAATTATTAATGAATAATTTTTACTCTTGAGACCCAAATGTATGAAAGGCAACTGAATGTAGAAAGGATCTACTTAAAAAAATACAAAGTCTATGTTTGAATTTTAGGTTTTGGGAAACAAATTTTACATGTGTGTGCTCACAGCTGAGAACTAGAAATCGAGGTGGGTTGCACTGTTCTGACCTTCCGTGCACTCTCTGAGCAGACATGGGAGGTGGTATTTTTTTTATGCTGTCTGTGAGTATTGATTTATAAGACATCTTCATTTTAATGTATTTTGTAAAATATGTATTCTTAGAAAAAGAGCCCGGTATGTGAATTCTTAGGCTTTAACAGGATGGTTCCAGTTGATGTGTAATTTAAACATTAAGATTAAAGTGACAATTGTATTATAAAAATTATTTATAAGCAAAATAATTTTTTCTACATATATTCTTAGAATTAAGTTTTCTGATAAATTAAGGTACCCTAAGTATAGTTTCAGCATATTAAATGTATTAGCATTAATTTTTATATTGAAATTCTGTTTTACTTTACTAGAAACTTTTTAATTCATTATCTTATTTTTGCTTTTATGATAATACTATATTTTCTAACCATTCTAGAGAATTTTATATTTATTTGATCTCTCAGTATAATACTTGAATTGGTTTTGTTTTACTCACAAAGGTAAAAAGAATTTCAGATTTACTCATAATAAAAGTATTAGAGAAACTGTCAATAAATTTACTGTTCTAATTGAATCATATGATATCTAAATTGTTGATAATATGATCTACTCGTTAAACAGTAGTGTCTGGAGAAAATGATGGATTAATTGACTGATGGCTAAAGTTTCCCTCAAATATAATGGTTTACCCAGTTTGATTTGATTTGTGTAAAATAACTTTCTCTAATAAACAATTTGCTCAGAGGCAATAGAAGAAATGAATGGTTATCAAACCAAACTTAATTAGTCTATCCTAGATTGATATTACTTGGGGAGTCTTCATTTTAATTGTGGAGTGCTGGATACAAAGAGTTTGGTTCATTATTTTTTCCTGTATAAACACTATTGTGTAACTACCTATGGAATAATAACATGTGAATTCATTTTAATAAATGCTTGTAAAGTGGATTAGCTAATTATACCAAGCTAAAAATGATTCCTTTAATTATTTTGGATATTTAACTGGTACTTCAATTTTATTATTGTTAGTCTGTAAATGTGATTTGTATTAGCTCTGCCAAGCTAATTATAATGTATAACATAACAATTTGAACAGTTTTGTAATGCTCACAGTGCTCTCCTCTCCTATGCAAGAGAAAATGTTTCTATGCTACATAAAGATAAAGGTTTGACACAGTTTCAGACCAAAGGAATGGCAAAATATTTGTAAAGAAAAAACACCTGTCAATATCCTGCTTAATTTTTTTTTAATTATATGTATGAGAAGAATAAACAGCTGCCATTTAAGAGAATCTAAAACTAATGGCTCTGTAATGTATCTTAAGGTATGGTACTGCCTAGGCCATGTGCATCTTAAGTCTAGGATGGTGTGTGGTCTTCATTCCTTTCTGTGATGGGAAGACCTCTGTCCTTACTCTTAAGTAGAAAGATACTTAAACTTAACATTCTGGGTGTAACAATGTTCTCCTTCGTCACTTTTGCTTAGCAGACTAACTCTAATTGTATTTGAATCCAAAATCAATGAAAACAAAGGCTTTAGTAATAAATAAATGGCATCCAAATTTAGTCCTAGGAGAAAAGCAAATAATCTTGACAAGAATATGCAGCCTAAAACATTTTTATTCTATAAATTAGCATATAATAGTTAACTTTTTCTCTTTCTTTTTGTCTGCTTTTAGCTATAGCCATCAAGATCATGCCATGCCTTTGTCTTTTCTCCCCATAGCAACCACTGATAGTCATCACTGCTGTCCTTGGGCCTTTTTCTAGAATGTAATATAAGTGTGATTATAAATGATTTGACCTGTCTTTCCCTCTTCAAATTCAATTTAGCAACATTAGTTTTTTTAGTTAATATAAATGCTCTACTCTATATGTACCTTAGTGTGTCTGAACTAGATGCCACATATGTTGTGTTAGAACTTGATTTTTATCATTATTTACTGCACATTGTTCTACTTTTTCCTCTTTGAGATGGGGACTCACTGTGTTGCCCTGTCTAGCATTGAGCTTATGGTCCTCCTGTTTCATCCTCCTGCCTTGCTGGTATTATAGACAAGTGCCAATGTTCTGGCAGTTCTACCTCTAGTAACTAAATAATAGTTTTTATATATATACCATACCTTGTTTAACCTACATGCGACATAACAAGTTTAAGGCTTTTTGAAAATACAACATTCAGACATACAGTAAACATGTTTGTATATACCTGTTCTGTGTATAGTATCTACCCTGTGATTCCAAGAAATGAATTTATTAGGCAAAAGATAACACACAAAAACTGTATGGATGGCAATTCTCTTTGCAAAAAGATTGAACCAGTATGGACTTCAGTTTATTCTTTTGCCTTCACTATCCTTTGTAATCTTGGAAAATCTAGATATTGACCTTTTTTGCTTTTATTTTACATTAAACACTAAACTAATACTGCTATATCACTTCTCTAATATGCTCTATATTTCAACACTTATTTTATTTTTATCAGTCCCAGACATTGGTGTTTTGCCTGAATGTGTATCTGTGTGAATGCCAGATTCCCTGAAACTGGAGTTATAGACAGTTGTGAGCTGCCCTGTGGGTGCTAAGAATTGAACCCAAGTCCTCTCGAGGAGCAGCCAGTGCTCTTAACTGCTAAGCCATTTCTCCAGACCTCTACAACACTTGTTTGTTGAAATTAGTTTGAGAGTGAGGGTTTTTCTTTGTTTGATTTTGCCATTCATTAAAAGAAACAAAAAACAAAAACAAAAAAAACTCATAGTTCTTCCCCTGTCTTTGCTGGAAAAGTATCAGTTCAAATCCTTTACCTGTTTCTAAGTTAGGTTTTTTTCTTTTGCTTCTATTGGAACTTTAGATGCAAATGTTTTTTTTAGCCTACAGGAGCTTTCCCTTCATATTTTTTTTTTTTTTGTCTGTGATTTGACAATGGCCATCAAACACCAAGGTTGTTCATTTGAATGAAGTTTTATCTATTAGCCTTTCTCTTATGCATTGTACTTTTTCTCCTGGAGGTATATTTCGGTGTGTCTTTTGAAACATTCACTTCCCTTTATTTTGTTTTAAACTCATATTGACATTTAATGTGGGTTTCAGATAGACAGTGCCATCAGGTCTTTAATTTCTGTCTTTTGACAGTCTCACTATGTTTCCTTTTGCAGCCTTTATCCACATTTATACTCACACGATCTATTTATTCAGTCTCTATCTTTTAATGTATTTTTACAATTGCATTTAATTATTGGTATTTCATTTTAATCTACCTTCATTTATTTGCTGTTTGATACATCTAGATTTAATTTTATTTAGACTTAACTTTTCAAGACTACTCTAGCAAAGGTTGTATATACACATTTGACTCATTTGTGGTATTCTTGTGTATTTTGAAATTTTATCAGTCTGCTTATAAATATTTTGCTGAGTATATTAAAATCTTTTATAATATAATCTGTGCCTTTAACCATTAACGAATTTCAAAGGCATTTCATGATTTTTAAAAGTTAAGAACAAAGGGAGTTCGTTGGTAGTAGCCTTTTCCTAAAACCTGCTGTGTTTTTAGGAAAGAAGCATACAAAGACATACAAAGAAAGTTAGTCAGATTTATTGATCAATTTTGATGATTTGCTTTTAATAGTGACTTTATAATATTTCAAGTTATTCATAATCATTAAGGCTTAGTTCTACCATTTTGTTGTTTTTTATGCACTTACATCTTTCATTGCTCAGCTTCTCTCATTCTACTTTCTGTTTGATTGATTTTTCTAGCGTCAGTTTTTATTCTCTCTTTAATTCCTTTTCTATAATTTTTAAAGCTAGTTTCTTAATGGCTGCCATGGAGATTAACAGTTACCATCTAGAATTTATAACAATCTGATTTGAATTGATACCAAGTTCACTTCTGTAGCACCTGTTCACTCTTACCTAATACCCCACCCTCTGTTGCTGTTGATTCTATCAGTATGCATTATTTTCTTAGCCACAGCGTTTTACAGTGTTTTCAGTGTTACAAAACAAAGTGCACTCTGCATGGGTTGTTGTACCAGAGTATGCTCTGGTTCTTTATGTTTATATGTTTCAGATACACTGCTCTTTCTTTCTTTGCATCTTTAAGGATTTTTATTAGCACTACCTGTAGGGCATGTCCACCAGTGACTGGCTCCCAGAGCTTGCTTTCATTGTTAATATTTTTATAGTTGTTATTGCCATTAATAAATCGTTAGAGGTCTGACTTTTCACACTTTAGTTTTGAAGGAGAGTTTTACTGGATATAAAATTCTCTTTCTTCCATCTTTTCAGCATTTTCAATGTATTATCTTGCTTTCCTCTGACCAGCATGGTTTCTGAGAGTAGTTTGATATTTGTCTCATAAGAAGAGGTCTTTGTATGTCATCGGCCACTCATCTTTCACTATTTTCAAGATTTTCTGTCTTTTGACGGTCTCACTATGTTTCCTTTTGCAGCCTTTATCCACATTTATACTCACACAGATCCATACATCTTGCAAGTAGGAACCTAAGATCCATGTATGAGATAAAACATTCAGTGTTTGTCTTTTTGAGCCCTGTTACCTCATTTAATGTAATGTTTTCCAGGTCCATCTATTTTCTTGCAAATATGTAATTTCAGTTTTCTTTATGATCCATTGTGTGTATGTATACATTTTCATTATTCTTTTATCTTCTTATAGCCATCTGTCAGTCCCCTTTCCTATTTATCATGAAAAGGTTGGTAATCAGCATGGATGTAGTAACTGTGTAGTAGGATGTTGTGTCACGTGGGCATCTGCACAGAACTGGTGTAGCTGAATCATATGGTAATTATAGTTTTAGTTTTCTCAGAAGCCTATACACCAGTGGGCGTTACCACAAGGGTTGAATAAGGTTTCTCTCCTGATTTCTGACAGCATTCATTGTCACTCTTCTGACTTATTGGTAGTCATTCTGACTCAAACTCACAGGAGATGGAATTGCAAGGTAGGTTTAATTTGCATTTTTTTTGATGGCTAGGGATGTTAAAAACTTGAAAATATTTATTGGTCACTTGTATTTATAAGAAACATGTATACTCAGAGAGAAAGAGAGACAAACACGTGCACACTGTTCTGAAATACAGCTAATAAAGATTTTTCACGCACTCTGTAGGCTGTCTGACACTCTGTTGATCATTTGATTTGCTGTCCAGAAACTCTTTAATGTCATATAATTGTGTTTGTCAATTGATGGAGCTGATGCCTGTGCTCCTGGAGTTGTGTTGAGAAATTTATTATCTATATCTATATCCTGAAGGCTTTACCCTTAGTAGTTTTCAGTGTTTCTGGTTTTACATCAAAGTTTTTTTATCAAGTTTGAGTTGTTTGTACAGAGTGAGAGATAAGGACCTAATTTCATTTTCCTGTAGACAGACATCCAGTTTTACCAGCACCCTTCATTGAAAAGTTTGTTGTAGACAGAGACTTAACTTTTGTTTCATGGACACTCAGACCTGAGTAATCACACAGAAACTATATTAATTATAACACTGTTTGGCCAATGGCTCAGGTGTATTCTTAACTAGCTCTTATATCAAAAATCAACATATTATTATTAATCTATGGATCGCCATGAGGCTATGGCATACCGGTAAGATTCTGGTGACTTTCTTCTTCGGCGGCTAAATGGCTTCTCCTTGACTTCACCTACTCTCTTTATCTATCTCTGTTTAGATTTCCCGCCTGGCTTTACTCTGCTAAGCCACTAGCTGAAACAGCTTTATTCATCAACCAATAAAAGCAACACATATACAGGAGGGCATACCACATCAGCTTATTTTTGTCTTGATTGTGTGCCAGGATCATGTTTGCTTTGTCACTGTTGGCTCTGAAGTGTAGTTTGAGATCAGATGATATTCTTCTGACAGTGTTCTTTCTGCTTAGAATTGCTTTAGGCCATATGGTTTTTGTGTTTCCAATGAATATTACAATTGTTTTTTTTTCTAGCTGTGTAAAAAATGTCTTTAGATTTTTTATGGGAATGTCATTGAGTATATGATTGCTTTTGGTAATATAGTCATTTGCATAGTATTGATTCTACTTGTCCAGGAGCACAGAGATTCTTTCTGGTGTTTAGTGTCTTTGAATTCTTCAGTGTCTTACGTATTGTTTATAGAGGTCTTTTACTTCTTGGCTAAGTTTCATGATCTAGATGCCAGTATTTTCACCAGTAGGCTTGTCTGGCTAGGCCTGTCATTATTGTAGCTTGCAGTGTTCACGGCTGGCAATGTGTACAGCACAGTTCCTAAAACAGTAAAAGCAAAGCCAGTGGGGAGGAAGCTTCCAGTTCTTCATCAGCTTCATCTCTCCATGTTCTGTGATTCTGGCCTTTCCTGTCATTCTCTGAATAAAAAGGCACAGATTTAGTTATGGCATTTAGTTTTTCCATTCTGCCATACCTTTCCTGTAATTGTGCCTTCATCTAGGAACAAGAAGAAAGAAAGAGAAAGGAAGGAAGGAAGGAAGGAAGGAAGGAACGAACGAACAGGAAACAGGAAGGAAAGAAACTCCCTGGTATGATAGAATTCTTTAAAGCTACCTGCTGTGTCTACTTCTTCTGTTGTCTGGACTTCCAATGGGGGAAAATGAATGAAAAAGTAAGATTCCTCCCCTCCTGTTGAGCCTAATTAGTAACAGATCTACTTCTTGACCCAACTGCAAGGACTTCTCTTGACTTCTTTTTCATGCACAGTACTGGATTCAAAAATGAAAAACCCATCACTCTTAATGTGCATTGAATTGGGGCTTTTCCCTGTCTTAGTTACTTTTCCTGTGGCTGTGATATATATATATATATTTTTTTTTTTTTGGTTTTTTTTTTTTTTTTTTTTTTCGAGACAGGGTTTCTCTGTGGCTTTGGAGCCTGTCCTGGAACTAGTTCTTGTAGACCAGGTTGGTCTCAAACTCACAGAGATCCGCCTGCCTCTGCCTCTCGAGTGCTGGGATTAAAGGCGTGCACCACCACCGCCCGGCGTCCTGTGGCTGTGATAAAAAATACCCTGACAAAAGCAATAGAAGAGAAAACATATGTTTCAACTCATTATTTGAGGGTATTTCCCACTAACGAAACCAACATTGAGTCTTCCCCATTGCAATGGGTCTCATTGCTCTAATATGTACATAAATGTTTCTTTGTCTTTGTAATGTTAGGTACTATAAAGACTATTCATTTTAACACTATCCATTCATTTTTTTAAAAAAAAATAAAAAAGAAGTCTTAAGCATTTTATAAATGACAAATAATGATAAAAATGAATCATTTCCAAGTTTATTCAAAATAAGGGTGATTGCTTAAGCTGTTTCCTGTGAGAAAACAGTAAAAAATCTAATCTGAGAATTCATTTAATTATATGTAGATGTATCCTGAGTTTAGAAAATATTATAACATAAAGTAGAATGCTCTTGAGTGCTAAAGAAAAACGTAATTATAAAATTTGTAGTAAAGTTAATGGACTTAAAATGTATAACATTAGGCAAGGTCTCACAATCTCAGAAAGAAAAAAATACTTATGCTTCTTCATGAAAAAAAATCAAGCTGAAAGTAAGTATGTATGTATACTTAAACAAGTGTACACGTAGTAGTAAAATGTGTACAAGAGAACCAAGAAGGCTGTGTAATAGGGAGTGAGGAAGGATTGAATAAGGTGATGCTTGTGAGTTATGATAGAATATGAAGCTGATTGGTTTTTCTAGTTCTAACTGTTGTGGAATTTTCTATTTTTAGTGGTGGATAGTGCATAAAATATATTTTTATATATTTAATGGTGAAAATGTAAAATCCATTGTGAATCCCCACAGCTTCAGAATGGTTGAGATGTATACACTTTGGGTCCGTTTCACTAATTTTGTTGTGTGATATTTTTAATTTCCAAGTATTTTTTATAATAAAATTGAATCTTTAAATTTTGCATGTTAAGAATGGAAGTACATGCTAAGCATTGAGAAAACCAAGTAAATAAAGCTATGAGTGTATTAAGCTAAAATTACATATTTAGGCGTTAGTGACCATAGTAGAAACACAGAAATTTTATAATCAAAAGAAAAACTAGTCTAGTGTTTGCCTGAGAAATAGGATTCAGTTTATACAATGAGCTATTCTACTGGTGTCATGGTTTTTAAAATTATTTTGATCTTCAGGGTAAATTATCGTATAGAATTAATTCAGATATAATAAATTGAGGTAGACATTTACTTATGAGTCCTTGAGAATATGGCATTAAGCCCAGGCTATGCCTTTAATTTCCACTCTATTAATGTGTGAGGTTAATATTTTATTGAGCTTTTTGTCTTGTAGTTTTTATTTATTTTTTGTGGGTTTTTTAAAATATATATATATAATTTGGGTTCTGCCTAGTACTGCAGATTGAACATAGGCCCTCGACCACCTAGACAGTCTAGTGAAATCCCAGCCTTTAATCTTTTAAGTACTTCTCTAGGAGACTGTTTAGAATTGAATGTATTTTTATGGTACTATTTAAATGGATACTCCTTTTTTATGTCCGGCCGCCTAGACCTGAATAATCACACAAAATTATATTAATTACAGCACTGTTTGGCCAATGGATCAGACATATTCCTAGCTAGCTATTATATCTTAAATTAACCCAATTCTATTAATCTGTGCATTGCCACAAGGCTGTGGCTTACCAATAAGACTCTGAGGCCTTTCTCCTTTGGCAGCTACATGGTGTCTCTTGACTTGGCCGTCTTTTCTCCTTTATCTCTACTTCCAGCCTTGCTATATTCTGCCCTGCCATAGGCCAAAGCAGCTTCTTTATTAACATGTTCACAGCATGCAGAGGGAAATCCCACATTAGTATCCAGTTTTTTGATTATTTATATAAAAGATTGATTTAGCCTATTGTTTTTCTCTCCCCTGCCCAGAGGATTATTTTAAGATATTTCATGTAGAGGTGTAATTAACGTCATTTCCATTCAGGACTTCTTTTTATATGGCTTAATGCTCCATCAGGCAGTAATTTTGGGCTAAGCTCTGTGCTTTAGATACTAACAAATGGTTCAAGTATGGTTCCACTCTAGAAGCTAAGGAGCCCCTACTTAGAGGCAAAGACAGCATGCACATGCCACAGAACAGCTCTCAGCCACAGAGATAGGATTGTTCTGACTGCATCAACCATGTGAGGTTGTCACTTAAATTCTGAAAAGTCACGGAGGACAGTGAACATTATAGCCATAATTTGAAGCAGTGTTGAAAAATTATTATGTTGCTCGGGGTTCAGAAAAAGAGACAACCACAGGTAAATTTGCTGTTGCATTGTTGATGAATGACAAAAGGAAGCCTTGCAACTTAGTAGATAGGCAGACTTGATGAAAGAGATACCTTTGAAGGTAAAGCAAGCCATTACTTTACAAAACAAAACAAAATCAGCAAGAACTTAAATGGACCAAACCAAGGGAATGCTACTTGTTAGAGAAGACAAAAAGACAAAAACTCAGTAAGATTTTCTAAGAGGGTTCCTATTTGTTGTGATGTAAATTTGACTTAATCTGGAAGCCTAGATCTTAACAGTCTTTGCAGAAGACAACTTGATTGCTCTGTGGTTTCTATGTGACTATATTTAGCTGCCCTCCCTCCTAAATACTTATGGAGAAACTTGTAGTAGACAGTATAGTTTTTATCCTTGGAAATGCTTTCTGTCTACAACGTGATTAAGTGTAGCATTGAAACCTTCATTAAGACCAGCTGATTTTGTTTGGGGGAGGTGTTGTTTTTGAGACAGAGTCCCACTCTGGATCCCTGACCTTAATGTATGAACCAGGTTGACCTCGAACTCAAAGAAATCTTCCTATCTTTGCCTTTCAAATGCTGGGACTAAAGTCAGCTGGGGTTTTTTCTTGTTGTTTTTTGTTTTGTTTTTCAAAATTAAAACATAATTATATCATTTCCCTTTGCCATCCTCTCCCACATGCCCCCAATTCCTCTCAAATTCATGTCCTCCTTTTTCGTTAACTATTTATTGTTGCTGGTAGGTGTATATGTATAGTTGGCATTTTCTTTGGACTGCCAACTTATCTCCCAAATAAAGACAAAGACTTATTATTAATTATGAGTACTCAGCCAGCTCTTTTAACTTAACTGTTTGTAGTCCTCTGTATTTTGCCTCAGGGCTTTTTACCTTTCTTTTATTCTGTATGTCACACTTTCCTGCTTCATCTTGTCTGTCTGGCCGCTGGTGTCTCCCTGATGTCTCTTTCTCTTTCTTCTTCTGAGCCTAATTTCCTTCTCCTACTTTAGTCTCCCTGTCTGAAAGTCCCACCTCTTCCCTCACTATTGGCTGTTCAACTTTTTATTAGATCAATCAAGTGCCTTATGCAGGCAAGCTAGAATAGCAACATATCTTTACATAGTTAAATAAGTGCAACACATCTTTACATAGTTAAACAAATATTCTGCAACGTAAACAAATGCAACATATTTTTGCATAGTTAAATATTCTGTAACGTGTGTGCACACAAACCTAGATATATAGGTAAAACTTGCTGAGTCCCTTTAGTCTTGATTGTATGTATATGATTTCAGGAATGGTCACTTGGTATTGAATAACCAGTCAGGGATCTTCTCCTGGGGAGGACTAATTCTCCTTTTTTAAGTATTCCTTAGTTGCCTGCAGTTCTTTGTCTGTGAGGGTGGGGAATACAGACATGATATTACTTCCTTCTGCATTAGAGTATCTATTTGTATTATTTTTGTTCTGGTCGTATTTGGTAGCCATATTGTTGAGGTATCATAGATGAAGCTGTCCTGTCATTTGTAGGAGACAGAATCTCACAGCAGACTTTCTGATCCTTCAACTCTGTCTCCTCCGTAATATTCCTTAATCCTTAGGAGTGGAGGTGATGTTATAGATGCAGCTGAGGCTGAGCATTCTCTGGTCCCTTGGTCTCTGCAGTATGACTAGTTTTTTTCTGTAATGGTCTTTTTCTGCTGCCAAGAGAAGCTTGTTTGATGTGGGGTGAGCACTTGTATGAGGGGCTGTAATGGTGAGAATGTGATTAGAAATTATGCTGGTCTAGCGAAGTGACTGTAGGAGATGTTTACTAGCCTGAGGAGTAGCTGGCTAGGGTTCCAGTACTGGATTTTCTTCCTGAAGAGTAGACCTTAAGTCCACTTAGACCATTGTTGACTACCCCCAAGATAAAAGTGCCATTGCTGCACCTTTCAGGAAATTTGCCATGCTGGTCCTAGTTGTGGTCCATAAGCATTACATATGAGTAGAATTATTGATTGCCAGACAGGAGAATAGCAGAATATAGTGATGTGAAAAGATAAAGGGGGGGTTGGGTTAAATTGTGGAGGAGGAAGGTACATCAATACAAAGGACAAGGAAAAGGGATAAATAACACTTAGGTTCTTTGAACAAAAGCCATAAGGAATCAAATTTTTTTACATGTATGTGATAATTCTCCCTCCAAGAGTCATAGACTATCCAGCAAAATCCTTAGTACCAAGCATGAGAAACCTCTTTTCTAGTTGTTATTCAGTAAAGTCTAAGTGACCCTCAAACAATATAGGCTATTGTTATTTTCCTTGTCTGTCTCCCAAAGAATGAGAATACGTCTATATTTCTGAAGACACCATGCACTTTGGACACAACACTTTGAAGATTCAAACTACATCGGACGTGAAAGCCTCCTCCCTGTGGATTAGCTTTCATAGTGTCAGAGGTTGCTATGTAAGCTGCCACAGGAGGGAAGCAGTCAAAATCAGCTTGTCTGAAAGATCAAAGATCACATTTCACATAGGATAAAATGTGTTCCCGTGTCCTACTAAGGATCTCTGGCAAGGTGAATAATTTCTGAGGAATGGAAACTCACTGCTAAGGGAAAGTTAAGTTATTTTTCAATATTCAAATGTAAGTCACAGCAGAAGAAATCAGGATGGTTTGATATTGTTCCTTAGGTGACATATTTCTAAAATAGATGTCGTTCCAATGTCTCCCAACTCTGGACAGGAACATAGCAAACAGCAGGAACTGTTTAATGTGGTATACATGATATTTTCTAAATGACTTAGTTTCTCCTTCAGGGTATCACTGCCACAAGACCTTATTCTTACTCTTAACGTACATATGCTGGGAGCCGGAGAGATGGTTGACCTGTTAAGAGCACTGACTGCTCTTCCAATGGACTCATGTCTGATTCCAAGCACCTAAATAGCAGCTCATTCCAGTTTTAGGATCCAACACCCTCTTCTGACCCCTGAGAGGACTAGGGACACCTATGTACAAACATACATACAGGGAAAACACTCATATATATATACACAGATTTTAAATTTTTCCATTTGTGATTTTTGCCTTCTTAATGACTGCATTATTTAAATTTTATAAAAATTATACTTAGTACTTACAGTAAATAATCAGAGATATTTCATTTCTAATAATTCCTAGAAATTGACTCTCTGGGTAAAAGAAAAAAAGGTAAACTGTTTCATATGAATTATTGGTTGCCTTGCAAAATGACTGACCTGGTTTGAACCTTATCAACAAACCATACACGTTTAGTGTTTTCCCAGACTTTTGACATATTTATTATCTTTATATTCTATATGTCTAGCATTTGAGACAATCTTACTTTTGTGTTCCATTAAACATGAGGGCAATTTTGTTTTTCTTAGTTCACCCCTGTCTGACCTGTATATTCAGTGCAGTCATACTAAAAATCTCAACAGTTTTTTTTTGTAATGACAATTTCATTCTGAAAATAACATAGAAAAGCAAACATAAAACTTTAGAAAAAAATATTTCACTTTATAAAAAAGGTACAGGCTGAGAAGTCACATTGTCCATCTCACCGAAGAACTACAAATCGACCAGAGCAGCACTGACAGAAGGCAGACACATGCACAGAGAGAGACTTTTGGGGTTGGGAAGATTCTGTGACTAATGGTACACACTGATCTCATGCAGAGGACTTGAATGCAGTTCCCAGAACCCTCCTTGGGTATCTCACAGTGTCCTGTAACTTCAGCTTCAGAGGAATCTGGCCTCCTCAGCCATCTGAACTCATACATACACAACACAATTTTTAAAACATGTTTGGCAATAGTACTTAGCAGTTATTTTTTTTAAAAAAGTTCAAGCCAGGCATTGGTGACACATGCCTTTAATCCCAACACTCTGGAGACAGAGGCAGGCGGATCTCTGAATTCAAGGCCAGCCTGGTCTATAGAGCTAGTTCCAGGACAGCAAAGGCTACAGAGGGAACTCCTGTCTCAAAAAAAAAAAAAAAAAAAAAAAAAAAGAATAATCTTTTCAATAAACATTTGAATAAAAAGAAGATGATAAAGATCTTTGATGTGTTCCAGACAGCATCTGGAACAGTTAACTCATCGTGGATCATTAGGTCTGGAGTGTACAACATAACCTATAATGTTGCTAGAAGAGAATAAAGAAGAAATATATACAAAGTTCCAGCTGGGTGATGAATGTTTAAAATACACACTTCATCATAGTCTTCTAAAAACAGCTCCAAGTTGAACTTACCACAACTTTAAACCATTGCTATGGACAAGATACTGTTATAAAAACGCCAAGACAAGCACAGAATGGGAGAGCTATCTAGCAAAGAACTTACGTCAAGAATATCCAAAGAGAAGGAGGGAGAACATGAGCAAGGAAGTCAGGACCGCGAGGGGTGCACCCACCCACTAAGACAGTGGGGCTGATCTATTGGGAGCTCACCAAGGCCAGCTGGACTGGGACTGAAAAAGCATGGGATAAAACCGGAATCTCTGAACATGGCGGACAATGAAGGCTGATGAGAAGCCAAGGACAATGGCACTGGGTTTTGATCCTACTTCATGTTCTGGCTTTGTGGGAGCCTAGCCAGTTTGGATGCTCACCTTCCTAGACCTGGATGAAGTGGGGAGGACCTTGGACTTTCCACAGGGCAGGGAACCCTGACTGCTCTTAGGACTGGAGAGGGAGAGGGAGAGGAGTGGGGAGAAGGGGAGAGGAGGGGGAGGGAAATGGGAGGCTGGGAGGAGGCGGAAATTTTTTTTTCAATAGAAAGAAAGAGAGAGAGAGAGAGAGAGAGAGAGAGAGAGAGAGAAAGAAAATCCAAAGACCTCCTAGGAATTAACAGTAAATGTGGTAATGGACAGAATAATGCCCATTCCCCAAACACTACCTCCTTATTCCTGTACTCTGTGAGTGTGTTGCTTTGTCTACTTTTCAGATGGAATTAATATTGAAAACTGAACTATGGACTGGGTGGATCCCTGTGTGCCCCCAGTGTAACCACATGGGTTCTTTAAATGGATTGGTGCTGTAGAAGAGGAAGGCAGATGGATGCAGCATTGGGACCACGCAGTCTCCAGTGCTGCTTTAAGACAGGTGGAGAGGAATATGAGTCAAGGATCACCATAGTTTTTAGAAGCAAAAAAAAAAGACAAGAAAACAGACTTACTCTAGAACTCCCATTCCTTACTTTCTTCTTCACTTGCTTAACTAGACAGAGGGTTTTTTTTTTGTTTTTTTTTGTTTTTTTTTTTTTTTTTTTTTTTTAGTTCATGAGTTACCACTCCAGCCATTGGTTTTAATTCCTGGACAAATGGAATCCTATTCACAAAATCCTTTCCTTCACTGATATCTTGGAGGGCACTTCCTATGCTTCCTAGCAGCTTTAGCATTATACATGGAGCTAATTTTTGTGCTAGCCAACCATGTGGGGATAGTAAAGCCATGGATCTTAGAAGAGAACCTACTATTGCCACTTTCCAGCACAATTCCTTAACTACATTGTAAATGTTACCCTTGTACTCACACATGAGTGTAGCTATAACCCTCATCAAAAAGCCTCTCATTATAGTAAATGGAGACCATAGCAGAAGGCCACAACTGGATGTGATGCGAAGATCAGTGGATTATGAGTAGTCTAGCTCCAATGGATACATATGCATCATAGCTCCTGCATCTGTGGCTCAGGGAACATCATGGAAAAATGGGGTAGGAAGATTATTTCTTTTTTTTTCTTTTTTCTTTTTCTTTCTTTTCTTTTTTTTTTTTTTTGTTTCCTTAACATGGTTTCACTAGCTCTGGCTGTCCTGGAACTCACTCTGTACACTAGGCTGGCCTCGAGCTCACAGAGATCTGCCTGTCTCTGCATTTCTGCATTCCAAGTGCTAAGACTAATTAATTAATGGTGTACGCCACCACTGTCCAGCGGGGGTGGAGAGATTTTAAGAACCAGAATATCAGAAAGTTTTCTCTGAGACTGACTGTCTTAGAAATGGCTGCATAACAAGACATGAATAATGATAATAGCAATAATAGCAATACAAAGTTAAAATGGAAAGGAAAAAGTCTCACAAGATCCCAATCCTAGACAAAGAACTACAGACAAGTAATGACTTCTGAAAGAGGGAGAATTAGCCTCTCCCAGGATAAACCCCTGACTGGTTAACCAGTACAAATGGTCAGCTCTGAAACCATATACGCAAGCAACAAAAACAGACTCAGCAAGTTGTATTTATATATTTGTGCATATTTTTATGTGTATGCATGTGTGTGTGTGTGTGTGTGTGTAGCAATAAAGAAAAAGAAAACCTCAATTTGAGAGTAGGAGGGGACAGGCTAGATTAGAGGGAGGAAAGAGGAAGAAGGTAGTGATGTGATAATTTAATTAAAAATGTAAAAATACTATTAAAAATGATCAAATTAAAACAAAGTAACATCAAAATTTTTTAACAGAAACTTCAACAAAGAAAATACATGCATAACAAAGATATGGAAAGATTGACATCATGCATAATTGAAGGACGAAGGGCTTGTTGACCTGGCACAGCCTATGAAAGTGATTGCCACATAAGCCTGGTGACTGAAGTCAATCCTAGGAACCCACAAAAAGCCTGAAGTTGTGTCTCAAATCTTTAATCATACCACTCCTATGGTGCAGTGGGAGGCAGAGAATTACCCAGAAGCTTATGAGCCACCTTTCCTGATGTCACAGAGTTGCAGAAGCCACAAGAAAAAACTTGCCTCAATAAGGTGGAAGGAGAGACTAACTCCCTGAAGTTTTTCTCTGACTGCTGCATACAGGCTGCTCCCCACAAATGATGATGATGATGACGATGATGATGATGATGGTGGTGGTGGTGGTGGTGATGAAAGAATAAAAACTAAAGCCATATTGCTACATATCTGTTAGATCTACTCAAAATTAACGCCTTGACAGCACCAGATGCCAAGATCTCAATCAATAGAGGCTCTTACTTCTTTATGGCGGGAATGCAAAATGGTGTGACTGTTGGAAGACAGTTGGTTTGAAAATTATATATCATGTTGGTTTTAGCTAAATGAATTAACAACCTGTGTTTCCACAAAAACCTACACTCATTTATAGCAGTTCCATTCACAGTCATCAGAAACTGGGAGCACAGCTCTGTGTGGTGACACATGCCTTTAATCCTAGTACTCTAGAGGCAGAGACAGGCAGTTTTCTGTAAGTTCAAGGCCATCTTGATCTCTATAGCCAGTTTCCGGGACAGCCAGGGCTACATAGTAAGACCCCACACACACACTCAATGGGGTGAGGAGGAACATAAACACACTTAAGTCAGTAAATAAGATTGTTTTCCATAATTCCAATAATACATTATTGCCCCATGGTCAAACTAAAATAACATCAGCATCTTCATGCAAATATGTGTTTAAACAGTACCTACATTTCTACTGAGTAAAGCTTTAACCAAAAGGAAGCTTATTGCGTAGTGCCAATTATGTGACATAGTAGGAAAGGCAGAGCTCTTGAGGACAGAAGTCAGAGTGGTTGAATACCACAAGATGAGGGAGAAAGGAATGGGGGACTACAGAAGGACAAAATAGGTTTTTGAGTGATGAATCTGTTGCACTCAATACTGGCAGAATGGGTAGATGTATCCATTTGTGAAAATTTATTACAGAATGGACTTTACTCTTTTTTTTTCCTTGAAAACAGATTTTTCTCATACAATATATCTGGACCACAATTTTCCCTGTCTCTGCTACTACCCACCTCCTCTCTTTCCCAGTTCTATTCTCCCTCTGTTTCCTTTCAAAAAACAGCAGACTTCCAAGAGACAACAACCAAAGACTACAAAACAAAATACAGTAAAACAAGGTAAAATCCCTCATACTGAAGCTAGACAAGGCAGCCCAAGAGGAGGAAAAGAGTCCCAAGAGCAGGCAAAAGAGCCAGAGACACACGGGTTCCTACAGGTAGGAGCCCCACATAAATGCCAGACTAACAGCCATAACATATGCAGACCCCTGCAGGCTCTGTACTTGCTGCTTCATTCTCTGAGCCCAAGCGTGACCTGTTTAGTTGATTCACTGAGCCATGTACTCCGATCGCCCTCTAACGTGGGGTTCCCCAAGCTCTGAGGAAAGGGACCCAATAGAGGGACCCAATCCAGTTTAGACTCACTCTCCACATAATGTCTGGCTGTGGCTATCTATATCTGCCCCAAAGGAAATCTCTCTGATGATGACTAGACAAGGCACCGAACATATTTGTCATTCTGGGTCTGGGTTACCTCATTCAGGATGATTTTTTTTCTAGTTCCATCTATTTGCCTGCAGAGTTCTTGATGTCATGTTTTTTAATCATTCAATAAATAATCCATTGCATAAATGTACCACATTTTCTTTCTTTATCCATTTTTTAGTTGAGGGATATTTTGGTTGCTTCCAGTTTCTGGCTATTACTAATAAAGCTGTAATGAACATAGTTGAGCAAGTGTCCTTTTTGGGTATATGCCCAAGAGAGGTTTAGCGAGATCTTGAGGTACATCCATTCCCAATTTTCTGAGGAAGCAACAGTGGCTGTACATGTGTGCATTCCCAGCAGCAGTGGAGGAGTGTTCAGCTAGATCCACATCCTCGACAGCAGCGAGGAGTCACTTCTGTTCCTGATCTTAGTCATTCTCACTGGTGTAAGAATCTCAAAGTAATTTTGATTTACATTTCCCTGATTGCTAAGGTTGCTAAACATTTCTTTAAGTGTTTCTTAGCCTTTTAAGATTCCTCTATTGAGAATTCTGTTTGAATCTATACCCCATTTTAATTGAATTATTTGGTTTTTTGATATCTAGTTTCTTAAGTTTTTTATAGATATTAAATATTAATCCTAGCTGGGTGGTGGTGGCGCACGCCTTTAATCCCAGCACTCAGGAGGCAGAGGCAGGTGGATCTCTGTGAGTTCGAGGCCAGCCTGGTCTACAAGAGCTAGTGCCAGGACAGGCTCCAAAGTTACAGAGAAACCCTGTCTCAAAAAACTAAAAAAAAAAATAAAAAAATAAAAAAATAAATATTAGTCCTATATCAGATATAGAATTACTAAACATCTTTTCCTACTCTGTAAGTTACCATTTGTCAGATTGATGTTATCCTTTGCAACATATTTCCCCATCTCTTTTTTATTAGTTTCTTTTTTTTACCTCTGTTTTGTTGGATATGAAAATTGCTATAGCAACTTGCTCCTTAGGTTCATTTGCTTGGAATATCTTTTATCCTTTTACACAGAGGTCTATTCTTGATGTCAATGTGGATTTTTGGATGAAGCAGAACCATGAATCCTGTTTTCAGATTCATTCTTAGTTTCTGTCTTTTTATTGAGGAATTGAGACCATTGGTATTGAGAGATATCAATGGTCAATGGTTGTTGATTCTTGTTATTTTGTTGTTGTTATTATTGGTGGTGGTGGGTGTATGTGAGATTATTTCCTCTTATAGTTAACCTCTTTAGGTTGGAGTTTTCCTTCAGGTACATTTTGTAGGATGGGATTTATAGATACTATTTAAATTTGACTTTATTATGGAATATTTTATTTTCTCTATCTATGGCAATTGTTCTCAATCCGTGGGTCATGAACCCTTTGGGAGTTGCATATCAAATATCCTGCATATCGGATATTTACATTATGATTTATAACTAACAAAATCACAGTTACAAAGTAGCAACAAAAATAATTTTATGCTGGGGGGCTATATTGCCACACGAGGAGCTATATTAAAGGGCCTCGGCATTAGGAGGGTTGAGAAGCACTGATATATGGTGACTGAAAGTTTTGTTGGGTATAGTAGTCTGGGCTGGCACCTGTGGTATCTTAGATGTGGTTTCTTAGCACATCTGTCTAGGACCTTCTAGCTTTTGGAGTTGCCACTGAGAAGTCAGGTATAATTCTGATAGTTCTGCTTTTATATGTTACTTTAGCTATTCCCATTGTAACTTTTAATAATCTTTTTCGTATATGTAGTGTTTTGATTATTATGTGGTGATGAGCGAGCTTCCTTTTCTGATCCTATATATTTGGTGTTCTGTTTATTTTTTGTACCTTTATAGGCATATTTCTTTAAGCCAGGAAATTTTTGTTAAATGATCTTGTTAAAAATATTTTCTGGGCCTTTCACTGTGATTTATTCCTATTATTACTAGTTTTGGTATTTTCATAGTGTTCCAGACTTCCTGGATGTTTTATGTCAGGAATTGTTTAGATTTAATGTTTCCTTTGACAAATATATCCATTTCTTCTGTGCTTGAGATGCTCTTTCAGCTCTTGTATTCTGTTGGTGAAGTTTGCCCCTGTAGTTCCTCTTGAAATTCCTAAATTTCTCATTTCCAGAATTCCCTCACTTTATATTTTCTTATTGCTTGTATTTCCATTTTCAGGTATTGAATAGTTTTATTCATTTTGGTCAACTGTTTGGGTTTTCTTGGCTTTTCTTAAGGGATTTATTCATTTCCTCCAGTTGTTTGTTTATGTTTTCCTGGATTTCTTTATAAGTTTTTTTTTTTCATTTCCTCTTTAGGAACCTGTATCATCTTCATTTGATTGATTTTAAAGTCTTTTTCTTGTGCTTGGCCCTGTTGGAATATTCAGGGCCTACTGTGATTGGGATTGCCACACTCTGGCGGGGCCACTTTGCTCTGTCTGTTATCCTGTCCTAATTCTGGCATCTAGGCTTCTGGGTTTAGGGTAATTATAGGTCTAGGTGCTGATTTCTTGGTTTGTCTTTAGGTGAGTGTTTTGTTTCTTGCTTTCTATTTCCTCTATGGATTTTCAGAGTGTGTGTATGATTGTGTGTGTAACCTGTTTTGCTGTCTGCTAGGCTGGTGTATGCACGGGGATGCCTGCTTGTGTTGGAGGCTGAGTTGCTGGGACACAGTAGGCAGCTATTGATATGTTGAAGAGCTAGGGAAGAGGCATAGGGTATGGTCCTCTGGCACCCACGGCCTGTTGTTGGGCATAGGATCTGGTATAAATTCCTAAATCAAGCAAAATATGTATAAATATTCCAGACTGGAACCGAGGCTGTAAGAAATAGCTCTAAAGATATTACAGATATTACACAGTCACAGTAACGGAGGTGGGGTCTGGGAAAGGACTGTCGTCAGGAAGGTTGGAAAGTGACATTTCAGTTTATTAGTATAATACTAAGCACAGAAATTACATACACTGTGCATCCTAGTTGGTAAGTTTGTTAAAGTTACAGATTACCAATTTGAAAACTCCTTTGCTTGTATTTGAGTGTTGCACAAATAAACATACTTAGTTTCTAGCCGGATTTCTCATGTCAGTGTCAAAAGCTACAATAAACCAATGGGAAACTAGTAGGAACTGTACGGTGTGAGAGGAAGCCTAAGCTGAGGTTCATGTTAATGTTTATATACATATCAAGAGCAAAATTGCCTGGTTATGTGTCCATTTAGGTAACGCACATAAGTCTAATTCCTAGCTGTGTCGTCTGATAGACCAGAAGCAGTAATGCCCCAGGAGCAACTAACAATTCCCCCAAATTGTGCTTATGTAGATCAGTTCCCAGTAAAAGAAACAAAGGCTTCTTGGATAAGTAACCAATTCTAGATCTGGAACAAGAAAATACAGTGTGAACCTCGACTGTCATGTAGGACCAAAAAGTAAAGATTTGATATCAAGAGAATGAAACAAGCAATTGAGATCATTTCAGTAATAAAGTTAGATAATACAGTTTCCAGTGACTATATAGATACTGGAGATGGAGCTTGACCTCATCCCTGAGTGTGAGCTGAACTTGGTGACTCGCTTCCAAAGAGTAAACTATATAAAGGCTGATGTAGGTAGTTTTACAAGGAAAAAAAAAATGGCAGGTACCCCTGCTCAAGTGACCTTCAGTAATCATGTGGTGGCACATGTATAGTTTTCTCGCTATTAGGACAAACTTCCAGCACACCCAAATTGAAGACAGTTCAACAAATACCTGACTGTTGCTCTCCAGAGTATCAAGGATATGAAAAACAGTCTGAACAGCTAACAAATGCTGGAGACCTAGGAGACATAACATTTAAATGAATGCCAAACCTAGAATTTGAGAAAGACATGAGTGCACACACAGGTGAGAGTCAAATAAAGTGTCAAGTACTAATGCTAATGTTTTC
The DNA here is from genome assembly GCF_018167655.1 of Microtus oregoni. NCBI lineage: Eukaryota > Metazoa > Chordata > Mammalia > Rodentia > Cricetidae > Microtus > Microtus oregoni. The sequence goes on from NW_024543086.1 coordinate 14,889,418, forward strand.
ATTTTGACGTCCTTTGACTTAAAAAGCTGCTGGCATTAAAGAGACTGTGGGACTGGAGAGTTGGCCAGTGGTTAAGAGCACTGTCTGTTCTTGAAGAGGACTGAGTTTATTCCCAGCACCCACATGGCAATGCACAACCATCTCTTAGTTCAGTTCAAGGGGATCCAGTACCATCTTCTTGTTTTCACAGTCCGTGCATAGAAAACTACATGATAATACCCAAATGCATAAAATACACTGAAAAGAATCTGGGTAAAGAATACATAGAAACTCCAGCTTTGCAACACACTCATATATCTAAATTTTTTTTGATTTTTTTTTTATTAAGAAAAGAAGAAAAAAAAAACATAAACAAAAAACACGTTTCCACCTCCTCCCAGCCTCCCATTTCCCTCCCCCTCCTCCCACCCTTCTCCCCCTCCTCCCACCCTTCTCCCCCTCCCCCCACTCCTCTCCCCCTCCCTCTCCAGTCCACAGAGCAGTCCGGGTTCCCTGCCCTGTGGTAAGTCCTAGGTCCTCCCCCCTCCGTCCATATCTAGGAAGGTGAACACCCAAACTGGCTAGGCTCCCACAAAGCCAGCACATTAAGTAGGATCAAAACCCCATGCCATTGTCCTTGGCATCTCATCAGCCCTCATTGTTCGCCATGTTCAGAGAGTCCGGTTTTATCCCATGCTTTTTCGGTCACAGTCCAGCTGGCCTTGGTGAGCTCCCCGTAGATCAGCTCCACTGTCTCAGTGGGTGGATGCACGCCTCGTGGTCCCGAATTCTTTGCTCATGTTCTCCCTCCTTCTGCTCCTCCTTGGGACCTTGGGAGCTCAGTCCAGTGCTCCTGTGTGGGTCTCTGTCTCTATCTCTATCCATCACCAGATGAAGATTCTATGATGATATGCAAGATATTCGTCAGTATTGCTCTAGGATAGGGTCATTTCAGGTTCCCAATCTTCAGCTGCCCAAGGAACTAACTGGGAACCTCATCTTGGGCTCTAGGGAGCCCCTCTAGGGTCAAGTCTCTTGCCCACCCTAAAGTGGCTCCCTTAACTAAGAATTGTGGTTCCGTGCTCCCCTATCCACCTTTCCTTTATCCCAATTCTCCTGATTCCCCAAGTCTCCCCTCCTTCCCTTCTACCTTTTCTCTCCCCATCTCCCCGTACCCCCATCCCACCCCACCCCCAAGATCCTAATTTTCTCCCCGGCAATTTGGTCTACTTCCCTTAGCCAAGAGGATAACTATATGTTTTTCCTTGGGTTCACCTTCTTACTTAGCTTCTTTAGGTTCACCTATTGTAGACTCCGTGGCCCTTATTTATGGCTAGAAACCAATTATGAGCGAGTACATCCCATGTTCATCTTTTTGGGTCTGGGACACCTCACTCAGGATAGTGTTTTCTATTTCCATCCATTTGCATGCAAAATTTGAGAAGTCATTGTTTTTTACCGCAGCGTAGTACTCTAGCGTGTATATATTCCATACTTTCTTCATCCATTCTTCCATTGAAGGGCATCTAGGTTGTTTCCAGGTTCTGGCTATTACAAATAATATCTAAATTTATGCCAAGCTAAAATACAGATGCATTTTGTCACAGTATATGTATATGCAAGTGAGTATTTATTTATGCCTCATCCTTTTATGAATTGGCTCTCATAAGTCCGTATGTTTATTTGAGTAGCTTTACTTTTAAATGTACCTGCTTCCTGTGTTTTACCACTGCTCTGTCTTGTTTTGGTGTCTTTAGAAGTTGCATCTATAATTAGAGTTATCTGTATTTTTTGTGTGGTATTTTTGAGACATTGGTATGCTAAGAGGAAAGATTTCTTCTCATTACTTTAAATGCTGTGAGCTTTTACATACTGTCTCACTGAATCCTCAGTGAAGATCCAGAAAACTGATGCTTGGAAATTAGTTGCTCTGCTGAAATTAAATCCTACAGCCCACCTTTAAACTCAGGTTTTACTTTAGTTTCCTATTTCTAGAATGGTAAATTGGTTTCCTACATTGCAGTAGAATATGAGAAGTTGTTTTTGACTATTTATAATCAGATGGTACTAACATAAAGCATGTGGATTAAAAACTACATCCTCAACTGGGTGATGGTGGCCCAGGCCTTTAATTGCAGCACTCGGGAGATAGAGGCAGATGGCAGGCGGATCTGTGAGTTCCAGGCCAGCCTGGTCAACAAGAGCTAGTTCCAAGACAGGCTCCAGATCTACAGAGAAACCCTGTCTCAAAAAACCAAAAGAACAAACAAAAGCTACATCTTCTTTACCACTTAGGAACAAGCTTACTTAATTTTTTCATTTTTGTTTTAAAGAAAGCATGGATTAGAAAAGTTTTCCTTTGGGTTAGTTAAGTAAGTAAAAGAAGCATATTTCACTGAACTAATTGTTTCTAGAGGTCAAGGGACTGGGAAAACTGCTTTTGACCTTGGGCATCAATGTAGCAAAGTCACATACAACTGAATTTCGAGGATCTCAAGGTGCTTTTATATTCTTGTTTGGTTTTGTGTTTTCTGCGACAGGGTCTCATTCCTTACTCTGACTGTCCTGGACTCACATTGCAGTAGTCCAGGCCCATCTCGAGCTAGAAACAATCCTTTCACCTCAGACTAGCAGCATGATCAGACACGGTCATTCTGACACAAGCCTGTAATCTCAGTACTGAGGATGTTAAGGCAGGAGGATCGGATCAAGGTCATCGTTACATATTTAATTAATTGGAGGCTAGCCTGGGTTACATGAGAGCCTACCTCAAGTACACTTCTCTGAAAAAAGATACCGAGCCTCAGTGCATTATGACATAGCGAAATGATCTCTAATTCTTTCTCCATGTAATAAAAGAAGTGATCTTTATATACCTCTGAAAACCCATATTCTGAGATAGGATTTTCATGAAAGGGGAACTGCATCTAGTATAAAAAGATATTTTTGTTTTGTTTTGTTTTTTTGAGACAGGGTTTCTCTGTAGCTTTGGTACATGTCCTGGAACTAGCTCTTGTAGACCAGGCTGGCCTCGAACTCACAGATATCCACCTGCCTCTGCCTCCCAAGTGCTGGGATTAAAGGTGTGTGCCACTCCATCCCAGCTCTAGTATAAAAAGTTATTAACAACTAACATAAACACATCCTAAAATTCAGTGAACATGGTGCAGAGATTATTTTTACAGCTGTATTTTTCTATTTAGGTGTTTTTTTTATCTTAAATATCTTCTTTGGGTAGAAATGGAGCCTGCCTTCTGTACCTGATTCCTTGCATTAATTATTAAGAACTGATTAAGTAATAACTTCAACTAACTTGGATAGTCTGGCATCCTTGACATTAAAGAAAACTGAAAGAAGAGAATTTGTTTGTGTTGAGGATGGGAGTGTCTGGTAACCTTAATTTTGAAAGTAACAGTGAAGCCTAAAAATAAGGTTAACAAATCCTTCTCTGATGAGATTGTTAAAATTAAGTGGTGTTATGGGCATTAGGTGGTATGGTACATTATTTCTTGTATGGTTTCTCATTAGACGGTCAGATAGGTAGGTACAGCCATAAGAGGAGGCATTGTGGGGAGTTATACTCACAGACCCCAGAGAGTCAGCATCATTGTGTACCAAAAAGGGATCACTTTTTGAACAGGCAGGCAAGGTCAGAATCCTTGCTAAAGTGCCTTTTTTAAGAATCTGTATAGAATACATATGCAAGGAGAGTAGAGAATTTTATTAGTGGTTTAAGTTCCTTTTGGTGTCTTTCAGAAGGTGGGTAGAAGAGAAACCCCACTGAAGTATAACCCTGTTATACTAGTGTCTATGGTAGCCTGATGAGTAGATGTTGAGGCAACAGGAAATCAAAGATTTTAAAATACACAGTGTACATATTCATATCCATCCTTCTGAAATGAGTGCTAGCATGGCTTTGTTTCTTATAAATCTCCATTGGCAGGACCTAATTGAGGCCTCTGGTTGAGTGTTTCAATGTTTTTAGAGAGGCTAAGGAAGGAGAGAAAGGGGAAACAAAAGTCAACCAAGAAGGTGTTTGTATTTGTAGTGAGTGGCAGATAAGTTAGAGAAGACAGAAGTGGAGAAAATACTACCCCAATTTTAGTCTTCTACTGAGGAAAAAGAACACTGGGCTAAAATTAGAGCCTTGAGGAAAATGGTTCTTTAGAAACATAAGTCTGCAGGCCTGCAAAGATGGGTCAGTAGTTGAAGTGATTGCTGTACAAGCGAGAAGACCTAAGTAAGACCCTGGCACCTATGTAAAAGCCAGGCATAGCAGTACATATTCATATCCCCAGTCTTGTGGGGAAGGAGACAAAAGGATCCCTAGAGGTTGGTAACCAGCTGACCTATCCAGCCTATGCGCTCCAGGTACAATGAAAGACCCAGTTTCAAAAAACAAGTTAGCAATAAAACAAGATACCCATGTTTGGCCACTGGTGTATACGTACACTTATTGCACACACATGAGCATCCACACATACGTATACACACACACATACAAAAAAACTAGAAATTATCAAATATTTTTAAAAGATTGCAAGTAATAAAGAGTAGCTAAGACTCAATTGTCCTAACACTGTATGTCATAAACATGAATCTTCAGTAGTAGATGTAAATTACCCTATTTGTATTGTCAAGTAGTATGTATATAGTATATTTATACACCTGCATGTACAAATACTGTTATATATAATATAATTCTTTAGCCAGAAATAGTTATGCAGTTGATAACAAAGTTATTTCAAATCTGTTCCTTTAGTTTCAGTATTTTATTTCTGCAGTAAGCTTCTTTGTAGTATGACTTTGTGCTCTTTGCTTTATTTAAGTACTAGAAGGTAACTTACATGTAAAGAATTTCTGTGGCACAGAATACATATGGATAAAATTTTGGTATGAATAGTCAAATTCTTATTCTAGCATAAGGTTGTTTTCACATATATTGTTTCAGAGACTTTGATCTGTTTAACCTTATTTGTTCAGCAGTTTCTGAAGGTCTGAGATGGTGTCTGAGAGGTTTTATTTCCGTACAAGCTGACCAATGTTACATCCTTGTCATCCTTGCGAGTCTTAAGTTAAAAATATTATCTCGTGTATTTCTGTAATACAAAGAACATCTTTCTTTGCCATTATTTTCCATTTGGTTTTATTTTTCTGTACACTTACTGGTTGTATTCTTTGCTCATTCATTATCTGGTTTTATCATTTTTCATATTGATCTGTAAGAACTCTGTCATATTACAGCTTTTCCCAATTTATTATTTGCATCCTAACTTTTTTATAGTATGCTTTTTTTATACAGAAAATGTACCGTGTTTAACCCAAGAGAATTACTGCCTAAGTAAAATTTATGATACCCAAAAGTTGAGCAGGAAAAGCATATTTTTGTTAGAATTACCAAGAAATTTTCTGGAAGTTTCTTTCTGTTATTTTGTTTGATTGTTTGTTTTTCTTTTAGTCATGTTTTTCATTTAGCCCACGTTCATCATCAAATCCATTATTCTTCTACCTCCCAAGTGCTAGAATTACAGGTTGTGCCACCTTGACTGTCTTTAGAAAATTCCTCTAAGATGAACACTTCCATCAAAGATCTGTCTTTGCAAAAAGAAGATATTTAACATGCCATCAACATTATACTATGTGAATAAAATTTATCTTCATTATAGTCCTGAAACTGCATAACTGTATGTTACATGTAAATACAAACATAAACATTTTAAGTAATGGTACAGAGAGTTACCTTGGTGTCTATAGCTCTGTAGATCTGGCACTTACCTGTAATGATATTATTCCCTGTGAGAATATATTAGGAGACTCCATCTCCTAGCCTGAGGAAAATGAAAATATGCCTAACCAATCAGATCACTATTTTAACCATAATTATTGCTTTAATACAGGCATATAAACCAGCAAAGTCCAAGTTAGTGGTTCTTCACTTCTGAAGCATACTGAATCTGGTTGTCTTCTTCCTGAACGTGTGGTTGGGGAATGCCAGAGTCTTCAGCAGTTTAGCGCCTTCTGTATTGAAAGGGAATTAAAGACATGAAAAAGAAACACTGAAAGATGGGCCACTAGGTCTTGATAACATGTTTTTGCTCTGTGATTTTTTTTTCACACCTGCAAGATCTAACAATGTCTAGTTTAGATACTAGATGGGTGGCAGTCCATCCACCCACCCATGCAGTCTTTAAAACAAGACTATGCTGTCTCTACTAATGATTTGGACATAACTGATGTTAATAATGTCGTGTGTGTGTGTGTGTGTGTGTGTGTGTGTGTGTGTGTGTGTGTGTGAGAGAGAGAGAGGGGGGGGGGGGCTTGGATTTAGCATGATACTGACTAGAAAATGACAGTGAAGATTTTAAAAGGAAGGATGGAGTATTCTGACCTGTTGCCAGACTTTTTCCCACATTTTCAGTATACCTGTATTTTTTAGTGATCACTGTCCCCCATCTCCAGTGTACCTGTATTCTATAATAGTTACTGCATGGCCCCCTACCCTCATATTTCTGGTGTATCTGTATTCTGTAATGTTCGCTGTAGCCCTTCTTTTTGTGTGAACTGTTTACATGTCTGACTTCTTGTTTGGATTTTACTTGGTGATTTGATATGAAATTTTAATGTGAAAGCACTTAGCATTAGGAGTTTGACATTTTGTCTGACCTTAATCACCAAGAGGATCATGAGAGGTTTATTCAGTGGGAAGAGAACTGTTATAGCTCTGACAGGAATGATGGGAAATAAGTAAACAGCCTTTTAAATCTTCACCAGAAATCAATAGGGTTTAAAGATGATGGACGTTGGTGTTTTTTGCTGCTTAAGGACTTCAACCTTTTACGGGAAAATATCTTCTCTACGTGTCAGCAGTTTTTCCATGCATGCAATGAATCGCTACTGCAAATAGACCATTCTGCATAGAACACTCTTTATCACTATTATAAGGGAGAAATTGTATATGATGGCCACGGTAATATGGAGCCTTTTGGGGCATTTTTATAAGAAAAAGGAGGGCTATATCTCAGAGTTTTGCTCTAGTCCTAAGTATAATTTATACAACAAACTTTTCCCTCAACAAAACAGTACTAGTTTTCCTGTGTTGAAAACCTCTACTATGCTTGACCTTGACAGTAACGTGGTAATTTAGATGCTACAACTCCATTTTAAATGGTGAAACTGAGTTCCACAGGCTCTTCTCCATTCATATAATTAATGACAGAAGCAAGGTCCAGCTGACTTTGAAGCCAATCCTTTTGCTATTATCCAAATTCTATCTCTGAGGCCATGTATTCGTGTGTTCTCATGTTGACCGTATTTTTTTAACCACAGTGTCTTTTAATGTTCTTCTTTACTCTGTTCTAGTCAGTAAAACTAACTGGAGTGACAGACCTCCACTTCATTTAATGAGAATGAGAGCTATGCCGTGGTCATTGAATAAGAGTATGGGCTGAAAATGCTTCTCATATACTCTGCAGATTTGTTTTTTATGAATGATTTATGAGCTGTTAGGTTGATGTAGCATTTTGCAGTAAATTCACAATCAGCTGCAATCTGTACAAGTGTTCAAATATTAACCGAGTGTGTCATGCACTGCCCTTTGTTTTAAGGTATAAAATTAAAGACTTCATTGTGAAAAAATATTCCTAGTGGTGAGACATGGTAGTGCATACCTGTGTTCTTAACACTTGGGAAGTAATTGTAAAAGAATCAAGAGTTCAAGCCTAACTCTAGCTACATGGTGAATTAAAGACTAAGCTGTGAGTTCAATTGAGACCCTGTCTAAAACAAAACAAAATCTAAAAAACTATACTTCTAAATAACAGTGCTTCTAAATTCTTTAAAGCATAGTAATTTTATTATTACTTGATTTTTTTAGTTATTCAACATATACATAGAAATAAGTTCGTATGGAAAATAAGTTTTATTTTGTGACTTGGAAATATTCATTATAATTCACATTAAAAATATCAACTCAATCTTACGATAATAAATGCTATAGCATGTTAGGGAGAGAAAGAAACACATAAAATCCATGTGTTTGGTTTTTATTCATTGGAAAACTTGTAAAGGAAATGAACTTTTACTAAATCATGTCACATAAATTTTGTCATCCTCCATTTCTGTGTTTAAAACTGAAGTAAACTAAATGATCAGAGAGTCCTTCTAGTTCTGAAGTTCTATAGCTTTTTAAATTTGGAATTTGGTTAGAGGCTATCCTTTTCTATTGTATTAAATGAGCACATTACTAGGATTGATCAGTGCCTGAGTGATTGCCTGGTGTATGCAAAACCCCTTGTTCGGTTTTTGACACTACAAAAAAATGGATAAAATGAAGACTGTGCTTATAGTATTCCTAGATGTGCCTGCCTGGCCTGATTTCTGTTAATGTCTCTGGTCTGGCTAAACAGTGTTGTCTACTGGCTTGCTCTCACTTTACCGGACAGATTGGTTTGTTCCCATTTAAAGATATAAGATGATGCTGGGGTGGACACTGTTCCAGAATTTTAATTCATTTATTTGACTTTGTCAGTCGACAATTTATGTTTTATATATGATCTCATTCTTTTTTGTTTGTTTGCTTTTGTTTTTCGAGATGGTTTCTCAGTGTAGCCCTAGGTGTCTTGGAATTCACTCTGTAGATCAGGCGACCAGACTGGCCTCAAACTCAGAGATTCGCCTGCCTCTGCCTCCCGAGTGCTGGAATTAAAGGTGTGTGCCACCACCAGCTGGCATAATCTCATATTCTTACACTGTAACTTTTAAGGTAGAACCAGATAGGCTTTTTTTTTTTAAAGAAAGGAAACTCTGAGGAAAGAGAGATAGGTTCTTCACTGTGAGCTGTGTTGAAGCTGAGTTGCTGAGATCTTGGTTGAAATGAGAGACCCATGAATAGATGCGTGGAGAACAATCAAGGAAGATAGCAGCATCACCACCTGGCCTCCTCGAGTGCTCACACTTTCTCTTCTGCATGCACATCCTCTCTTCAACGTGATAAAGATTACAAAATGGGCAAATAAAGAGAGGGCTTTTTAATATAGACTGTTTCCTTAGTACAGGTCCATTTCTTATTTGTCTTTGGACTTTTAATCCCTGTTGATAAATAAATCCCCTACTTTGCATGTTTTTTACATTGGTTACTGATGGATTGTGAGCTTGTCTTTTCCTCAGATATGTATGTTAAAGTATAATCCTCAATGTGATAGCATTTGGAAGGGGGTCTTTAGGAGGCAGTGCTAGTTGGAGAGAGGAGCCTTCATGAATAACCTAAGTGTCCTTGAGAGAAAAGTTCAGGGGTTGCTTTCTCAACCATGGACAGATACCATGAAAACTTGGCAGTCAGCCTCCAGGAGGGTCTTCACTAAGCCTTGTGATGCTGACATCACTTGAAAGTCTAGTTTCTATAACTATAAGAGGTAAATATGTTGTTGCATATAAGCCTCCTAATCTGTGTTTTGTGTTATAGCAGTTTAAAATAGCTATGGCACATACTATAGACTTATGTTTTATGTTGATGAAATATGCCTTAATGATTCCTTCTAATTACATCAGTTTAAAAAACCTGAAGCTGAAAGTTTTTCTAAAAACATGTTCTATCAATAATTAAGCTTACTGGAAAATGGCAGTTTATACCATAAAAAGTAATAAAGGGGATATTTATAGCAATATTGTACTTAGTGTTAATTACTTATCACTTATCGGTTTATGTATTGTTCTCACCTGAATATGTCACTTCAAAAGAAACTCCTTTCTTGTAAAAATCTACATTTGAATTTTACGATAATTTTTATTAAATAATAAGTGTCATAAATCCCTAGCAAGACAGAAGTTATCTCCCCCTCTCCCAGCCCCTCCCGCTCCAGTCAGCATTATCTGCCATCATCCCTTCTTTGATGTGGCAATTACACTGTGTGTACCTAACTCTCCTATTCACTAGCAGGAGCTTTTTGGCTCTGTTATTTATTTACTTGCTTCTTGGTTCTTTAATTTAGCCTTTGGCATTTGATATTTCCCATTGATATTTTGAGTAATACTTCAGATTATGTTTAATAGCAAAAAAAGAGTTGCCCAATTAATCTGTGGTTCTATAGACAAATCATGTCGCAATGATTCTTAAAGCAAAAAATATTTATAATTTGGACTGATGTCTGTGTCAAAATTATTTCTATAATAGTTATTTTTTCAAATAGTGGTAGATTAATAAATTGAAATACAAGTAACTTACCTTGACTCTCTCCAGCCTTCAGAATAAACCATGTATGAAACTATGCCTCCAGTTACCTCTGTGGCTGTATTTCATTCCGATCTTATTTATAAAATGAGAGCTGACACTGGATTATTGCTATGGTTCTAGCTAGCTGGAAAAATTCTCAAACAAGCAAGTTTAACAGTATCTGTCACCTATATTTATTTTTCCTAAAAGATCTTTCTCATATCATAGTGATGTGCTCATTCTGAAGCCCTACTAACTTCTATCAAAGCACAGGAAACCTACCTGGCATTCGCCTGCCTGAGGCATCAAGAAAACAGTCCTGCCCCCTCCTAGCTCTTCCCACATCCTGAGAAGAGTGGTTCAGTTTTGATCTCTAGTTCTTCAGCTCAGTAACTTTTGTGTTGACCACCAGTGTTTAACTGGGTTTGGAAAGTCTGTTCGTATAAAGCGTCCTGCCCCCAGATTTGCCCCTCCTCAACCCCTAGCTGCTGTGTTTTCGGGTTCTAATGTTATGATGAATGGAAGTAGTAGTTGGCTTCTAATTGGAGATGACTAGATTAGTTGCTTTTCTTGTTGTTCTAACAAACTTCTTGGAAACATCTAAGAGGAAGGAATGTTGATTGTATATTCGCTCATAATTTCTAGGAGCTTAGTAAGTTCTGATGGGAAGACAGAACAGAAAAGCTCAGTTCACACCCTGGCGGGCCAGAAAGTACCCCTCACCAGTGATCTTCCTCCAGCTTGGACCCATCTCCTAAGTTTCCAGACCCCTGACTCCCAATAGCAGCACCATCTGGAGCCGAGCATTGCCGTTGTTAGCCTGTGGGGACATTATAGATCTTGTGTTGTGTCCGTGGTAAGCTGTTGTGGTCAGACACTTTTACTTTACAAAACTCCATCTCCCTCCCATGCTTAGTATTACTTAGCATATATTGGGCAGCCAATTACAGTTATAAAATTAAGCTAATATAGAAATATCACATATGTCATGAAAACTAAATTGTTCATGGAAAGAAATACTGTCTTAGTGAATGATTCTTCTCTGCAAGAAAAAAAATCACCCAGAACCCAGGTTTATGATGTAACTATATCAAGAAGGAACTCCAGAAGATACTTGTTGATTATCACTATTATATTGTCAGGACCAGAAGATAAAATGTCACAATCACTGTTATAGGAACCCTAAACAGTATTTTTAAATGGCTATAGAAATTACTTGCTGTTTATATTTTATATAGTCTGGTAATATAATCACATTAAATGTGTGTGTGTGTGTTGTACACTTTTATTTGTAACAGTTAATACCCTGTCACCAGTCTAATTTATTTGGGCAATGAAGAAAAAGTCAAAGCTGGGTTTAAGCCACTGTAATAAGTTGGAAAGATCCTTGGTTTTGTAATTAGGTGGACCTAAATCCCTATTAGTTGAGCAAAGGCGTGTAAGACACACGATGGTAAGTTGCACCATAAATGATAGCTAAATTTTTTTAGTTTAAAATGTACTCCATTAAAAATAATTATTAGTTCAGAAAACAGTATAAACAGAAAATTTTTTTCTTAAGGTTACAGTGTGCTTGATTGAGTGTACATGAACATGAATGCACTCTACAGAAATGTTTTGCCTTAAAACTTAGGACTCTGAAGCAACCAGGTGTCAAAGAGCTAGCCACTTTTCAAGACAGGTTTCTCTGTGTAGCCTTGGCTATCCTGGAACTCACTTTGTACCCCAGGCTGGCCTTGTTCTCAGAGAAATCCACCTACCTTTGCCTCTCAAGAGCTGGGTTTAAAGGCATGCGCAGTGTGTATGATTTTTAATTGTGTTCGATGACAAGAAATTTAAGATTCTGAGTACTAGATGAAACATGCTAAAGTTACTTTTTTCTAAGGAAAATAGGACAAATGAGATGTAAATTGTGAAGCTGTTGTAAAGAGCTTTATGTTTGCAAAGTGCCCAGTGTCCAGCATTTTGGTAAATGTTTTTAAAAATTGAACCTTTTTTATGATCAACATTCTGTCATTCTCTTCATTTTTGTGTTTGCTCGGCCTTTAAAGTTGAGTTTCTCCTTCCCAGTTTCGATCTTCCCAGTGTTTGTGTTCTTACAGTCAGAACCTTTTATGTCCATAAAAGTTCTCAGGTACCTAAAAGAGAGAAAGGTGTCATCAAACTCTGTAGTCATGTGACTTGGCTGTTGTCATCTAAACCTATTGTCCAGCATTGATTCTTCTAAATTTTCAGAACGTCTCTCCATGTAAAATAATTATGGCAGAATTGGCTGTGCAGGAGTTATCTTTAATTTGCCCAAAGGAGCACATTCATTTTGTGTACTCTTTCCATGGTTATCAGTTCTAAATTACTCATACTGGCAAGTTTTCAGCTTTCACACTTTTTTTGTCCTATAATAATTTGATTTTATTTTACTTCCCCTTATTTTTACCACTTCCAGTTACCCCATTATGGTCAACTCTGAGTTGCAAACTCATTATCACCGAATAGTTCATAATGGTGTAGAAGTTTTTAATTTTAGTCTTATGGTAACTTAGCATTAGTTCAGTTGATGAACATGAGACACAACGTTGAGACAGGAATAGAAACGTGCTGTAGGATTTATGTGGTTATATGATTTTCCTGCACTGTGGTCTTAGCCTTAGCTTTCAGAGGACTTACTGCTACTTTCTTTTTTTTTTTTTAAGAAAGCTTGTTTCTTGCCATTTCATAATAGACTTAGAGCCTACAGGTGGAACTCAGGAAGATTTTGAGTGGTCTGGTGAGCTTTAGTGGATCCTAAGCTTCGGGCCTTACTGTGGTGCAGAACAAGATGTGCATGTGAGCGGCCCTCGCCAAGATCTGAGGAAACAATGTGAAACGCTTATAAAAGTGCTGCCTCTCCTTCATGTTAATTAATTTATCTCTCTATCCAGGAAAGATAAAGCATAGGCATTAGTGAAATCATTCAGTGGAAGGTGTTATTCATTGGAAATCTGAAAAGGAAATCATTTTGTAAGGATGCGGAATTTGTGTGTTCGGTAGGCAGTAAATACATTGTGAATCCTAGGTGGCATAGTGCCGTGTAGGGTTGTAGCTGGAGACTGATCTTTACAATACTCTGATAATAGAGAAAGAAATAGTTCTGATAGAGTGCAATTTTAAGAAGTAAAGATTAGATAAGAAATTATATATTATTTCTAGTTTGTAATATTTTTAACTTTGAGTTCTTAAGAGAATCTACAACTTACTGAAAAGAAAACGTCTAAGAAAATAATAATGTAAGTAAAAAAGGGCCTGTACTTCACACTTATAAAGAAGACACAAAACACTGATTATCCTTTCTGCAGACCTTCCTTCTTGAAGGCTAGTTATTAGGACAGAGTTGGGGGAAGAGGTGATGCCTGACTATTTCTGAGATTCTAGGGAGAATTTCAAGAAGTAATGGAAATATTGGAAATATACTAGTACAAATAGGATCTCTAATTGTTTTGGTAAATCATAAAATGGTGCGGGAGAATTGTCTGTATTCTGTCAATCATGTTTTAAATAAACGCTGATTGGCCAGGCAGGAAATACAGGTGGGAAAACCAGACAGGAAGTAGAAATGATGTAATAAGAACAGGAGAATTCTGGGAAGGAGGAAGTTGATTCCTCCCACTCCTGCTCAGACCACCAAAGCAGCAGGATGTGATCTGCCTCACTGAAAAAAGGTACTGAGCCACATGGTTAAAATAGATCAGAAAAAAAATGGATTAATCTAGATGTGAGAGTTAGCCAGTGAGAGGCTAGAGCTAATGGGCCAGGCAGCTTATAATTTATGGAGACCTATGTGTGATTTTCTTTGGGGCTAAACAGCTGGGGGTACCTGGTGGGAGGACAAAAACCCCAACAAACAAAACAAGCCTAGCCCCTCCATGTTACAATAAAATGTTGCTCATAGAACTTATAAGTTTAGTAATTACTGATTTCATATTTTATAAACTTAGAATTTATAAAGTACTTTATTTCTATAGACATTTTAAGGAAATTTCCCATTATGATTTATCAACTTTGGTGCTGAGATTGTTGCAAGCCATGAATAAGATATACAAAGAATTGGGAAGGAAAAAAGAAGAAATCTGAGTCACTTTGGCCTTTCTTTACAATGTTTGTCTTGTCAGGCTTCTCAGTTCTTCTAAATTGGTTAGATTCGAGTTCAGCATGCCCTTGTAGTATTTCATTCTGTGTAATTACACTCAGTGTAAGAGAAGAAGGAAATGGCAGTCATCGTGAGCTTCTTCTATATTAGATCCTAACCTTCCAAACACCTAGTAGGCCAGGACTTCAGAAATACTTTCCATTTGTGACCGTTTGCTGCCTAAGAGACGTTTATGCAATTTGGGGCATGTGGGCATATAAATAGACATAGTAGATTAGAGAGAGGGCTCAGCAGTTAAGAGGAGAGAACTCCACATGGTGGCTCACAGCTGGCCGTAACTCCAGTTTCAGGAATTCTGACACCCTCCTGTCCTTCACAGATACTGCATGCAGATGCTGTACATACATAGAGAAAAGGCAATTATATAAACAAAGTAAAAGTACATAAATCGTTTTTTTTAAGAAATAGACTCAAATAGGCATAACAATCAAACTTTTTTGATTATATTTTGTAGACATAATTTTGCCACTTATTACAAATAAGCAATTTTGCATTTTAATGAAATGAATATGTTTATTTTTATATGAAGTCTTGACTAAATATTTGATACTGCAATACTTAGAACATCTTTATCCTTTAGAATAAATTCATACTCTGATTTTAAAATGGTTGAGGATGTCACACACATAAATACATAGTAAAAATAGCAGAAGAAAGTATAGGGTCATTTCAGAAATTCTGTCCTGGAGCTAACCTGAAAATCATTTTTTTTTTTTTTTGGTTTTTTCGAGACAGGGTTTCTCTGTGGCTTTGGAGCCTGTCCTGGAACTAGCTCTGTAGACCAGGCTGGCCTCGAACTCACAGAGATCTGCCTGCCTCTGCCTCCTGAGTGCTGGGATTAAAGGCGTGCGCCACCACCGCCCAGCTCTGAAAATCATTTGACAATTTTTTTTAACATTGAATCTCAATGTTAGCAATTCATACAGTGATTTTTAAAATCAATACAACCCAAAGATGAACTGATTTAATACTTGCATACTGAGGAATGGTGATAGGAAAGTATTAAGTGTGTAGTTTCCATAATTAAACTGGTAGTCTCTTTAACGATAGAAAACTTTGTACTTGTGCTAAAAATGCTGCTATTCATACCAGACACACTGTAGTCTTGAATCTGAGCCAAGATATTTAAAGTAGCATTTATTGTCATTGTATGCTCTGAGAGCATGGTGTGTGTCCAGAACCAAGGCCACAATGAAATTTTACAGTATGAGTATGGGTGAGAGCTGCCTTGGATTCATGTTTGATTTTGGATTAATTCATTCAGATAATGCTAGGTTCAATTACTTTTTCTGTTGCCAGAGTTTTTGCAATCCCTATATCCAGTGCCACAGTGGCGTATGGAGCCAGGACCCACTATCTAAGAAGTTCATGTGTTAAGAGTATCATTTACTTAGAGCACAGCTTTTTGTGTACACCATTATTATGCTGTCAATACATCTATACAGTTAAGTGCGTAAGTGGATGAGTTAGTAAAAGAAATAGCTTATCGGTAGTGTTATAGCTACTAATAGGACCTTTAACCTCTTTGCACTTTGTAGTTATATTACCTCTGTAAACTGAGCTTGATTACAGCACTTAGAAATCATTCAGAAAGACAAAATGTGAATATAAGTAGTTTTGTATTTTCATTGTTTTCTTGGGGATCTATACACATATACATGTGTAGATGAGAGAACACTTTTAGGATTAGTGTCTCTTACACCGTGTGGGTCCTGGGAGTCATACTCAGGTCATCAAGCTTAGTAGCTAAGTTCCTTTCCTGTGGACTCATCTTGCCAGTCCATGTAATTAGTTTTGATGTTGAGGGAAACATAGGTTCTACTGCCTTTTAATTTCCACTTTCTGGCCGTATTACATCAATGATGAGTGACAACCATGCCTTGACTTCTTTCCCATCAATAACCAGATAGCTGTTAGTAGTAGAATCACTACCTTGAAAGGTAGCAGCTGAGAGCCTGGGCTTAGAATTGGACAAAGCCCCAACTTGATTCTTACTAGCTGTGGGTAGTTTTGTTTGTTTAGTGGTTTGGATTTGGATTTTTGTTTACTTGCTTATTTGTTTTTGTTACATTTTGAGACAAGAGTTTTGCCACATAGCCCTGGCTGGCATGGAACTTGCTATGGAGAACAGGCTTACCTGGAATATAGAACAATCTTGCCAGCTGATACCTGAAAGACGAGGTTACCAGTGTTTTGCTAGTGATGCCCATCTGATTTTTTTTTTCTTTATGCATGTTTTTTAACTTCTCTCAACTAGTTTCTTGTCATAATATAGAAAAGAATAACATCAACCTTATAACTGGCTTCAGGTAATTGGCTTAACACAGTGGCTAGTACCAGAAAAGTGTGTCTTGAGAATTAGTTAAGAATTTGATGAGATGGCTCAGCGGGTAAGAGCACTGACCGCTCTTCCAGAGGTCCTGAGTTCAGTTCCCCACAATTACATGATGACTCACAACCACCTGTAATGAGATCTAGTACCTTCTTCTGGCCTTCAGGCAGGATATTGTATACATAATAAATAAATCTTAAAGAATTTGATGCTTCCACTACTACTATTGTCATTGTTACTATTATAGCAACATCAGGATCATCTTTGAAAATAGTAATTTTCCCAATTTTCCTAAATTAAAGAAAACTCATCATAGGAAAATAATATACAGGTTGTGAGTTTGTGGTTTTTTAAATGATAGCCACGTGTTGTATATTATACACTAACAATATTGCTTTGTAGATGTTACAGCTTTCAACTAAATGTTGTGTGTGTGTGTGTGTGTGTGTGTGTGTGTGTGTGTTAGTTGGTATGTGTGCATGCGTATGGGTGTGTATCTAGAAGCCAGAGGTCCATATCTGTTTATCATTCTTCCTCTGCCTTTATGTTGGAGACCAGGTCTCTGGATCTGGTGCTTGTCATTTTGGCAGGACTTACCTAGCCACGCTTTTCCTTCTGAGTGCTGGGGTTATGCATGTGTACCACTGCCCCTGTTTTGTTTTGTTTTAAAGAATGATAATGAGGGGCTGGAGAGATGGCTTAGTGGTTAAGAGTGCACAATAAGGTTAATAACGAGATTATAAGAAAGAGTACAGAGTAAGTGCTATAAGTGACTCCGACATGGGCTGTGGACCCCTTACAAAGTGTGCTTTCAGTTGGCTTGTGGAGGGCAGGATGGCAGGAGAGCAGTAAGATGGCTCCATGACAGTGACAGCTCATGACAGTGAGGGTTGGCAGGTGTCTATGGCTGCAGGGATTGGGAGCACATTTTCTGCATTCTGGAAACTATGAAATGTGGCTCTATGGATAAGAGTTAGTAAGGGAGAGGCTTTTCTGGCCGTCTCCTTTTTGTAACACAAACTAGAAGAACTGTTTTGTGGGGTGAGGCAAGAACAGTGAATTCAGGTAGGGAGAGGCTGGAGATAAGGCCCACTACACTGGATGTGTTTGACTAGACCATTACGTTTCAGTACGTGATATTGATACTGATTTGTTTTCACATAGGTTTGTTCTCCTTGGCAATGTGGAAAAGTGTTTTATAAGCCTTATATTGATCTCATTACTGGATGCAATGTAATCACATGATATTATTTTTTATCTTTGCAGGTATTTTTATTAACTTTCAAAGAATCAAATTTTTCATATAGCATTTTTCAGACAAATTTGTTTTTGTTCCTTCTTGCCATTTAAATTAAGTGTAAATTGCTCTTGTATGTTTTCATGAGTTCCTTCAGGAGTCAGGGAATAGATGATACATAACTAGTAAAATATATAACTAGTAAAATACTGGTCATCATTGATATTTGGTAGTTTATTAATATGTGTTTTGAGTATTAGTAATAAGTTAAAAAGCAGAAACAACCACCAAAAGGTACCCATTCATAGACACCATCATACACTAACTATATGAAATTGGGGGGTAGGCAGTGAGGACCCATTTTTTTTTAAAAGTTTAGTGCATGACATGGTTGAAAATGCCTCTGCTGTATTTTTTCAAAATGTAAATGAAGTGATAGTTGTTGTTATTTTGTGTGGACAGGAACAAACTCGGGAAGTTAAATGTTAAAAGGCACGCTGCCAGGGCTGTCAGCCTTACACTGAGGTTTCCTTGTTATGCCATGCTGCTTCTCTGTTTCCCATCGAAGGGATGGTCGAGAACTAGTTACTGTCACGTGATTTGTTCAGGAGTCTCCTTTACTAAATTTATCACCACTTGTGTAGCTCTGTTCTAGAGCATTTCTAGTTCTAGTAGGAATGTGTGCTGCACACCTGAGGCCCAGAATTGGTTCTGTGAGTGCAGTGCACATCCATGATCCAGCCTCACTTACACCTTTCCAGTGTTTTCACACATGGCGGCGGCAGCATGGCCTATGAAGTAGAGAGCAAGCAGAAGAGAAAGATGCTGGTATTCATCCAGGGCCCTGTGCACTGGAGCAGTGAATCTGCAGGCAAAGGAAAGATTTGGGTGACAAATGTAACACTTGTCGTCAGGCTGATGTCTTCCTTAGTTTCCTGGGTGTTGTTAATTCAAAACATAGTTTGGATTGACTTGCTGTTATTGATTCCTGTACTCATTACACCTTAAAACCTTGCTTTGCAAGGGAAATACGGTTTTCAGATGCTTTCGTTATCATAGACTAAAAAGACCTGGTGGGATACAGACGGGGAGAATGACAGTTAAATGGACGTGGTGAAGGTTAATGCTTGCTTCCTGCATTGATATTGGAGGTCCCAATCACTTGTCAGTATGCTCCTATAATACATGCAGTACATCTTCATTAGGAAGGCAGATAGCAATCAGTTTCAGGTTTCCAGATGAGCCTGTGGCCAGGCCATAATTAACCTTTTGAACTTGAAATTGTAACAGAATGTCCTATTGGCTTAGGTTATCAATTATGGTCAGAGTCAATTGATACTCACTCAGAGAGGCTTATTGTTGATTGATATTATAATTCACTCATCTTCCCCTTGTGGTGATTAAAAAGTAACAGTGACACGACATGCTATTCAACTTCTGTTCTGGAAAAGGAACATTTTCTAGGCCTGGTACCTTGCCAAACTGTTATTTAACTAAAACAATTTCTTATGGTCTCAAATTTTAATGTTATTTTTACAGACTCCATACAACTGCTAAGGGAACTTTTAAAATTATATAGTGTGTCCAGCTTGTAGCAGAACACTTATAGCCTATCAGGCTACTTTAAATGTCCTTTTTTAAAAATTAAAGTTTAAACAAACCGCTTGGTTGTTATATTTTTATGTATTTCTACTGCATTTTATCCAACATTTTATTCAAATCAAGTAGTATTAGAAAAAATAGCTAATATAATGTTCCTGTTTTAGAAAAATTTAATAGAAAATGGGCTAACATGGAAAGTACTAGCAGTTCAAATGAAGACACCATTGTTGCATGTGTGTGCAGTGGGCAATTAGGCTTGAAGGCAGCTGCTTATTCCCAATTTTTTTTGTTAACTTTAGGCTTACTACTTTTAGGAATAATTTCGTTGGCATTAAATAATGTATTGTGCAAGTTATTTCTTGAAAAGACTTGCACTTAGGAATTTTTAGGTTTTGCTTTGGCTTTGGTTAATATAGGATCATGCTATGTAGCCTAGCTTATCCTCACTTCTATATGACTGACTATATTATTTGAAATTATCAATGAATCTTGCATGTACCAGATCTCATTACAGATGGTTGTGAGTCACCATGTAGTTGCTGAGAATGGAATTCAGGACCTTTGAAAGAGCCATCTCACCAGCCCCATCAATGAATCTTTCTTCAATGAATTTTCTTTAAATTATTTCTGAATAGAAAGGACATTGTATTCAAATGTTTACTGAAATATTTTTATACTGCTGATATAAAGAAGTCTATAAAAGTATCAACTTAAAAGTGAGAGGAACATTATTGAAAACAGACTGGAAATGAAAGAAATTAAAAGTGGAAATGAACAATGCATATAATGTCATGGATGCTGCCGTCTTAACATTCTTTCTTCTGGTAATGTAGCATAGTGACTAACCTCTTGACTTACTGCTTGGTACTCACCAGCCCTTGACCCCTTGCGTCTCTCTTCCCACTGACTACCTCTACCTGTGTGTCTCATGAGCCACTAGAGGAGGAGAAATTTTACTTCCCCCTACTTGTGCCTTTTAGTACTGGACTCATAAATTAGACTTCTAAAAACAGATTAACAGAAGAAAGTCATAGAGGCTTTATTCAGTAATTTCCATCTATACACAGAGCTTTTATAAGAAAAGTTAAGGCCCAAAGAAACAGTTAGAACAAAAGCAAAGTTGGCCATGGTGTTCTAAATAGTGAAAACCTAATAATACAAATGAGTTTGCACCTCCTACAGATCATTATAGCAGGGTAATATCTAGGAAGGGCCGGTTGAACAAGATTTCTTTTATTTATTTATTTGTTTGTCTATTTGTTTGTTAGTTTATTTAAGATTTCCGCCACCGCCTCCCATTTCCCTCCCCTCCCCCAATCAAGTACCCCTCCCTCATCAGCCCAAAGAGCAATCAGGGTTCCCTGCCCTGTGGGAAGTCCAAGGACCACCCACCTCCATCCAGGTCTAGTAAGGTGAGCATCCAAACTGCCTAGGCTCCCACAAAGCCAGTATGTGCAGTAGGATCAAAAACCCATTGCCATTGATCTTAAGTTCTCAGTAGTCCTCATTGTCCGCTATGTTCAGCGAGTCTGGTTTTATCCCAGGCTTTATCAGACCCAGGCCAGCTGGCCTTGGTGAGTTCCCGATAGAACATCTCCATTGTCTCAGTGTGTGGGTACACCCCTCGCGGTCCTGAGTTCCTTGCTCGTGTTCTCTTTCCTGCTCCTGATTTGGACCTTGAGATTTCAGTCCAGTATTCCAATGTGGATCTCTGTCTCTGTCTCCTTTCATCGCCTGATGAAGGTTAATATTCAAGAGGATGCCTATATGTTTTTCTTTGGCTTCTCCTTCTTATTTAGCTTCTCTAGGATCACTAATTATAGGCTCAATGTCCTTTGTTTATGGCTAGAAACCAAATATGAGTGAGTACATCCCATGTTCCTCTTTTTGGGTCTGGCTTACCTCACTCAGGATAGTGTTTTCTATTTCCATCCATTTGCATGCAAAATTCAAGAAGTCCCTGTTTTTTACTGCTGAGTAGTACTCTAATATGTATATATTCCATACTTTCTTCATCCATTCTTCCATTGAAGGGCATCTTGGTCGTTTCCAGGTTCTGGCTGTTACAAACAATGCTGCTATGAACATAGTTGAGCATATACTTTTGTTGTATGATAGGGCATCTCTTGGGTATATTCCCAAGAGTGGTATTGCTGGGTCCAGGGGTAGGTTGGTCCCGAATTTCCTGAGAAACCACCACACTGCTTTCCAAAGTGGTTGCACAAGTTTGCATTCCCACCAGCAATGGATGAGTGTACCCCTTTCTCCACAACCTCTCCAGCAAAGACTATCATTGGTGTTTTATATTTTAGCCATTCTGACAGGTGTAAGATGGTATCTTAAAGTTGTCTTGATTTGCATTTCCCTGATCGCTAAGGGAGTTGAGCATGACCTTAAGTGTCTTTTGGCCATTTGAACTTCTACTGTTGAGAATTCTCTGTTCAGCTCAGTGCCCCATTTTATAATTGGGTTGATTAGCCTTTTACGGTCTAGTTTCTTGAGTTCTTTATATATTTTGGAGATCAGACCTTTGTCAGTTGTGGGGTTGGTGAAGATCTTCTCCCAGTCAGTAGGTTGCCTTTTTGTCTTAGTGACAGTGTCCTTTGCTTTACAGAAGCTTCTCAGTCTCAGGAGGTCCCATTTATTCAATGAGGCCCTTAATGTTTGTGCTGCTGGGGTTATACGTAGGAAGTGGTCTCCTGTGCCCATGTATTGTAGAGTACTTCCCACTTTCTCTTCTATTAGGTTCAGTGTGTTCGGACTGATATTGAGGTCTTTAATCCATTTGGACTTGAGTTTTGTGCATGGTGATAGATATGGATCTATTTTCATTCTTCTACATGTTGATATCCAGTTATGCCAGCACCATTTGTTGAATATGCTTTCTTTTTTCCATCTTATATTTTTGCTTCTTTGTCAAAAATCAGATGTTCGAAGGTGTGTGGGTTGATATCCAGGTCTTCTATTCGGTTGATTTCTTTCTACGTGCTTATACTCCCCCTATCTTGGTGATAGGGAGATGCCTTCCTTTGACTGGTATAGAGAAAATGCCTTCCAGTAGGTATTCTCCTACTTGGGGAAGAAAATGAAAGTTAAGAGCACTCTTCTTGCATCTGTTTGTAAAGTGCCTTTAACTCAAGACAGTTGTATGCCAAAGTGTCTATTTTGTATATCATTCTGCTACCTCTTTTCCAACCCAGGCATTTCTAAGATGCAGCCATTTAGCTGTTCCCCAGACTTCTTCCTGTCACTCTGTTAAGTATGGAAATCATGGACTATTCCACCATCTTCCTAAATTGTTTTTGAAAGGTTTCTTCATTTCTCCACAGGGATGGGGATTAAACCCAGGACCTCCTGTGCTCTGGTCAAGCACTCTACCACTAAACTGTCCCTTGAACTCCCCATATTTGTTTTTTATTTTAATGGAAACCCCTAATTTCGATCTTGACTCACTACTCCCCAATTTCCTAAAAAGCTGATAAACTGTCAGTTGTTGAGTGAGTCCTCATGCTCTCCTAGGAGATCCTGACCTCCAGTAACAGGCTCTGAGGTGCTCGTCCACTCAGATTGACTCCTTCAGCACTTGTCATTCGCCCGACCTGCTGTGGTCCTTTACTACTCTGGAATAAAATCTTTCTGGAATTTCTCTTTGCATTGTTTATTTCTCCAGCACATGAAGTCCTTGCCCTTACAGGCTATGGGTTTGTCTGTTCTACTCTATCTTTGGACAAAGTCCTTCTCACCCTTTGATCACAAGTGTGATCTGCCGTGTACATAGAAATGAGAAACTTAGAAAGATACTAGTAGTTAAGCTGTGCTGACAATGGTCTGCAATGCTCACACTTCTCTTGTTGTGTGCTGCTGTTTCTCTTCCAGATCTGCCTCTCTGCTTTTCATGAGTCTATGTAACTCTTTCTAAAGAAGTCATGTAATACAGTACTTTCTGTTTCCATGGCAATGGTCAACTTTTAGTATAGATTCTTTGTTTACATGATACTTTGCTTTTCTTTTAAGTACACACTTCCTTTGAATTGATTAGTATCTCCTGTCTTCATCCTATAAATACTGATTAAAATATTTATTTATTGCCAGGAATTGAGCAAAACTAATATAGGAAAAATTTAGGTCATTCTTGATTTTGTTACTCCTGTGCCCATAAGTAAAGCTTATATGTTACCTAAGCCTTAATTTCCCCCTTGTAACTTGGGCTTAAAACCTTGCTTTGGTGCCTGTCGTAGAGTACTACTAAATACTTTTCTTTTTGATTATTTTTCTTTTGTTTTTTGCTGTTTTATTTTTGAGCTATATATTTTTCTCTGTTCCCCTCCCTTTCTGCCCTTTCCCATGATCCCCACTCTCCCAATTTACTCAGAAGATCTTGTCTTTTTCTACTTCCCATGTAGATTAGTTCCATATATGTCTCTTTTAGGATCCTCTTTGTTGTCCAGGTTCTCTGGGATTGTGAATTGTAGGCTTGTTTTTCTTTGCTTTATATCTAAAAGTCACTTATGAGTGAGTACATATAATAATTATCTTTCTGGGTCTGGGTTACCTCACTCAATATGGTATTTTCTAGATCCATCCATTTGCCTGCGAATTTCAAGATGTCATTATTTTTTTCCATTGTGTAAATGTGCCACATTTTCTTTATCCATTCTTCGGTCAAGGGGCACTTAGGTTGTTTCCAGGTTCTGGTTATGGCAAACAAGGCTGCTATGAACATAGTTGAGCACATGTCCTTGTGCCACGATTGAGCATCCTTTGGATATGTACCCAAAAGTGGTATTGCTGGGTCTTGAGGAAGGTTGTTTCCTAATTTTCTGAGAAATCACTATACTGATTTCCAAAGTGGCTGTACAAGTTTGCACTCCTACCAGCAATGGAGAAGTTTTTCCCTTACCCCACATCCTCTTCAGCATAAGCTGTCATCAGTATTTTTGATCTTGCCCATTCTGACAGGTGTAAGATGGAATCTCAGAGTTGTTTTGATTTGCATTTCTCTGATGGCTAAGGATGTTGAGCATTTCCTTAAGTATCTTTCAGCCATTTTAGATTCCTCTTTTGAGAGTTCTCTGTTTAGATTTGTACCCCATTTTTTTATTAAATTATTTGTTCTTTTGATGACCAATTTCTTGAGTTCTTTGTATATTTTGAGATTAGACCTCTGTCTGATGTGGGTTGGTAAAGATCTTTTTCCATTCTTTAGGCTGCCATTTTGTCATGTTGACCATGTCCTTTGCTTTACAGAATCTTTTCAGGAGGTCCCATTTATTAATTGTTTTTCTCAGTGTCTATGCTAGTGGGGTTATATTTAGGAAGTGGTTCCCTATACCAATGAGTTCAAGTGTACTTCCCACTTTTTCTTCTATGAGGTTCAGTGTGGCTGGCTTTATGTTGAGGTCTTTGATCCATTTGGACTTGAGTTTTGTGCATGGTGATAGATGTGGGTCTATTTTCATTCTTCTACATGTTGATATCCAGTTATGCCAGCACCATTTGTTGAATATGCTTTCTTTTTTCCATCTTATATTTTTGCTTCTTTGTCAAAAATCAGGTGTTCGAAGGTGTGTGGGTTGATATCCAGGTCTTCTATTCGGTTCCATTGGTCCTCTTGTCTGTTTTTATGCCAATACCAGGCTAT
This sequence comes from Microtus oregoni, assembly GCF_018167655.1. Classification (NCBI taxonomy): domain Eukaryota; kingdom Metazoa; phylum Chordata; class Mammalia; order Rodentia; family Cricetidae; genus Microtus; species Microtus oregoni. The sequence continues at coordinate 14,914,599 of NW_024543086.1, forward strand.
TTTCAGTACTGTAGCTCTGTAGTAAAGTTTGAAGTCAGGGATTATGATGTCTCCAGAAGTTTCTTTATTGTACAGGGTTGTTTTGACTATCTTTGGCTTTTTGCTTTTCCATATAAAGTTGAGTAGTAATACTTTCTTGCTTGCTTTTCCCTGTGATATTTGTGCAGCATAATTCTAATAAAGAGTCCAGCAGAACTTCAAATTGCAGAGGAGTGTCTACCAGATAGACTCCTCACTTCAGCAGCCCTGCCACGTCATCTGCCCTTCATGTCATTGTATGTCTCCTCTTTAGGTAGAAAACTACCAATGAATAAGTTCTTAAATTTGAGCATACTTGACAGTCATTTACCCAAGCTACTGCTATTTAGAAATGGAAGAATGATGACTCTTGGTATTTTAAGTCACCATTGCCTGTGGATAGCCTTTCATCCATTCACTCATTCACTAAAGTGTGAGCACCCCCTGTGCTTACATAGTCCAGACTGTGCTGACATTAGCTGTGCATTGATAATAACTGGTAAACCAGGTGTGAAGCAGGAAGATGTCCATAACACTTTTCAAACAATTCATATCTTCATCTTAGCTTTTTTATTCTATACTAGGCCAAGCTTTTAGATTCTATTATCTCACTTAATTTATAGAACAGCTATAATTATTGTTCTTTTCACAAAAGGAAATTAAATTTCTCATAAGATGTATGTTTTCCCCTGAATTATAGCTAATAGGACAGTCTCCCAATCAGCCTAGCCTTTCCAAATCTAGAAACTATGCTTTTAATTTCTGTGCCAACAGGCTTCAGAGTGAGTTCTAAGAACTTCTTGATTTCCACGACCCTTTCAGGAGATTAATAATACCAAAACTATTTTCAAAATAATTCTAATACAATTCTTTACTTTTAAAATCTCACACCTAATTGTGCACTGATGCTCTTGAGAGTCTGTGTGCCATGTTCTGTCACAAAAGATTTGCATAATGATGTGGGATTCCCCTCTGTATGCTGTGAATATATTGAATTACCATTGGTTAATAACAAAAGCTGCTTTGACCTATGGCAGGGCAGAATATAGCAAGGCAGGAAATTCCAAGCAGAGATAGAGGAGGAAAGAAGGTGGAGTTAGAAAGATGTCATGTAGCTGCCCAAGAAGCAAGAATTAACAAACCATGACCCTCATGGTAAAATATAAAATAATAGAAATGAGTTAATTTAAGATGTAAGAGTTATTTAATAAGAAACCTGAGCTAATAGGCCAAATAATATAACTTCAGTGTGGATTATATTGGGGTCTGGGCAGCCGGAAAACAAAGAACAGCATAAGATTATAGCTGGGCGGTGGTGGTGCACACCTTTAATCCCAGCACTCAGGAGCCAGAGGCAGTTGGATCTCTGTGAGTTCGAGGCCAGCCTGCTCTGTAAGAGGTAGCTCCAGGACAGGCTCCAAAGCTAGAGATACCCTGTCTCAAAAAACCACAAAAAAAATTTATAAAAGTTTAGGGCTGGAGAGATGGCTTAGAGTATAAGAGCATTGGCTGTTCTTCCAAAGGTCCTGAGCCACTTCCCAGCTCTCATGCAACATGATGGGCTGGCTTTTTGGGGTTTTTGTCCTGCCCAGTACCCCACAGCCAGCAAGCTCCAAAGAAAATCACACAGAGATCTCCATAAGTTATAAAACTGATTGGCCCATTAGCTCAGGCTACATATTAGCTCTTGTAGCTTATATTAACCCATTATTCTGATCTATTTTTGCCATATGGCTCAGTACCTTTTTCACCTGGCAGGACAGCTCACATCTTGCTTCTTCAGAGTCTGAGCAGGAGTGGGAGGAATTAACTTCCTCCTTCCTAAAATTTTCCTGTTCTCATTGTATCATTTCTACTTCCAGTCTGATTTTCCCGCCTATACTTCCTGTCTGGCCAATCAGCATTTATTTAAAACATGATTGGCTGATTACAGACAATTCTCCTGCACCACTTCCCCTCTTTAAAAAAAAAAAAAAGAAAGAAAGAAAACAAAGGAAAATATCGATAGTCTGATTTTTGGGAATGTGGTCATAGTATTCCAGGCTACTTCCAGCTGGTTGGGGATGCTGATAATCTTATGGGGACCTAAAGAAAATTTAGAGTTATGAACAAGACCTGACTGAAGTATCCTGTGAGGCTTGATCATCTCAGGCAGCAGTCTTGAACCTGTTCTGGTTGAAGAACTCAGACATCTGCGCCATCTATTCCTGCCAGAGATTTCTCAGGTGGTCTTCCTTGATCAAAGCTGATTTTTCTTAACTCTGAATAAATCCACAGCCTTTCATTTTCTGTGGAAACAAAAGTAAAATCTCTTCTCCAAAGTAACATACCTTTTGATTTCAATTTTGAGGTCAAGGTATTTTTAAAATATCTATCTTGGATTAATTCTGTGAGTTCGAGGTCAGCCTGGTCTATAAGAGCTAGCTCCAGGACAAGCTCCAAAGCCAGAGATATCCTGTCTCAAAAAACCACCAAAACAATTATAAAAGTTTAGGGCTGGAGAAATGACTTAGAGTATAAGAGCATTGGCTGTTCTTCCAAAGGTCCTGAGTTCAATTCCCAGAACCCACATGGCAGCTCACAACCATCTATAATGAAATCTGGTCCCCTTTTCTGGTGTGCAGGTTTACATGCAGGCAGAACATTGTTTGCATAATAAATAAATAAATCTTAATAAAGAGAAGATTTAGATACCTTGCTCAGCCTTGGGCCTGCCTCAAAGCAATGTGCTAGACTTTGTTGACTCCCCATGGGAAACCTTACCTCTCTGAGGGGTGGATGAGGGAATGAGGGATAGGGGAAGGTGGAGAGAGTAGGAAGAGGGGAGGGATGGGAACTGGAATTGCTATTAAAATTTCAATTAAATAATATATATATATATAAGTTCTCAGCAAGGAAGATAACTTGTATTGTATTTATATTGTCTTTAAAATTGGTGGGGGATTGCCGGGTGATGGTGGTGCACGCCTTTAATCCCAGCACTTGGGAGGCAGAGGCAGGCGGATCTCTGTGAGTTGGAGACCAGCCTGGTCTACAGAGCTAGTTCCAGCACAGGCTCCAAAGCCACAGAGAAACCCTGTCTCGAAAAACCAAACCAAAAAAAAAAAAAAAATGGTGGGGGATAATGGATATAAATTGACAAATTTAGTTTCTGCAGCTACTTTTTCCTGCAATAAAATGCTCCCTCATCACCACCCACAAAAACCCAACAGACCAATACTGAATGCCAACCTTACCTTAGAATGAAATCCACACAGATCATAAAAGCATCTTGTCTTGTCTCATTCATCTTTATTTCTTATTAGTTGTGCTTTTATTCGTTTGAGGGTGTCATCATTTTTTCCTTGTTCTTACCTTTTTATAGCATGCTCAATTAAAATACTTTTAGCATAATTTTGTGTATAGAAATGCCATTTTATTTTTTAATTATATATTTTTAATAAGAACAACTTAGAAAAATCAGGGACACATCATCAAAAAGGTAGTTGGTTGCCATTGTAGAAGTGACCTTGTGTGGTAGAGATTAAAAAGCTACTTCCAGTTGTTTCTTTGTTGTACAGAAATTAAGTTTGATACAATTTTACTTATATTGGAAAGACATACTTTATTAATGACATTCATTTGTGTAGTCTGTCATATTTTATATATACTTAGACTTTTGTGTCCAGAATTGTTTTGCTAATTACCAATGATGATGTGAGTATTCAGTTGTGAAGAGTTGGGTTCAAACAGGGCTGTATCATTTGGCACGCTCTGGTCAGATTACTCTTAGATCTTCAGCTTGTTTTCTGGAAAGTTAGAATAAGGCCATTTAAGAACAAAGGAGATTACATATCATAAATTCAAAATATTCATTTTCTCTATAAAGTTCCCCTTAAAAATAAGATTATATCTCAAAGGTTTTTCAAGATCTGACACCAGCTTCCAAATAATGATAGTCCTATAAATGGGGCAATGTTAATTTGTCTAGCTCAGTGCTACTATATTGTACAGCTTGAAAAAGATACGCTGTTTTTGCAGTCTTTTCATTCAGATGGCTTATGAATTAAGAGCAAGGGCCTATCATATTCTAAGATCCTGTAGTTCATTATTGCAAAACAAAGTATCCATTTATTAGCCATGGATTGCCTACAATGTCTGCAAGAGTAAACAGACCCACTCATAAGAATAAGTGTTGCCTTCAAATTTGTACTGAAGTATGCTGAAAAACATGTATGCTGCGGCTGTGGTAATGAGCAGTACAGTAGAGAGAGGTGATTTATGATACCTGTTTCTGACAGCTATAGTGCAGAGATTCCCAGGGTATCCGATCACGGCATTAGCATGCTGACAGCTCAGCATTTAGAACATTATGGTAATTTATCCTGCCTATGCTGTCACCTGCACTGTCAGAGTTTCTTTTTAATGATGGTATAACTATTTTGTTTGTTTGTACTGCATTCTTTTCATTTGGCTAATGCTTTCTCATTAGATTGAACCTAGTAAATGAGAGTAATTAAGTGCTTCCTATAGCTCAGATGCAATGATTAAGCTGCAGAGCTGCTACTGATTATGTTTTGTCATTTATCTCTATTAATCTGAGAATAATCCAGATGATAAACACATGTAATTTTTTGCTAATGTTCAATAGATGAAATTTATAGTTCCTCAGCGGAACTGAGCATTAAGTATATATTCATATATAAATAATAACTTGCTACATGTGGACCTGCTTTAAGTATGCATACAAGTTACAACTAAATTTAATGAAAAATATTCTTTTAATTTCCACGCTGAATTTACTCTTTCCTAAAATGTCCTTTTCTCCCAGCCAGAGAGAAAGAGAATGCAGGCTTCCATTCTCTTGTGGAATGGGTTGTGTCTCTAACTTTCTTTAAGTCCAAGGGCAAGACTGGCTTGTTTGAATATATGTATTTGAAGTACTTTGGATCACTCTATTCTAAATCTTTCAGTTCTCAAATACTCTGATTTTCTATTTATATTAATTTATTATTATTCCAGAAAAATAACTGTATTATTATCTAATTAATAGGATTTCTCTCTGTAAACTGTAGAAATAATAATATAAAATTACATGTATGGTTTTTGAAAAATACTTAACCTTTTATTTGCTTATATATCACATTTGTTCTAAGATAATAGTGCCTTTAGAATTTTGACATGAATAGCATATCTTATGAATAGTCAACTAGTTTTTTAATGTGTCTGTAAAAAGAATAACCAACTGATACATTTTATATATAATTGAAAAGTAATATATGCCAAATTCATGTGTTTTAAACTGCCAATATGCTAATATTTGTTCCACTTTGTGATCTATTAAGGTAAAATTCCAACAGTTTTTCAAAAATATTGAAAAGATGAGATTCTTTTTAGATTATAGTAATGCAATACTATGTTAATAAATGTTTTTATCACAAAATTGCTTAATATCTCTTTAGGTAGGCTACCCTAAGTTTTCATTTCTTGTACAGATGATAGGAAATTTGATGGGAACCTCGTTACTGCGTTAGCTACAGCCCCTCTAAGTAATTCTGACTGTAGGAGAGCTGTACTTAATCTTTGTGTAGCTTGCTTCAGACAGTGTCCTGCATTAAAACTGCTTTCACATTTCATATAACAGAAAGGTTTTTTGAGTATTTATACATGCAATATTGTGCATAATTGGGTTTGCTGAATTTTGCTATATTACAAATGATATCATCTAAATTAATAAGTACTTGAAACATTGATGCTAAGCCTACCTCACTTAATTTTAGTAGGATATTAATTTTTAAACCTTGAATGAAATTTGATGATTCATTTATTCTTTGGATTCCTTTACAAAAGAATAAATTGCTGTTAAGGTGGTTTAGACTGCGCAGTGAACTTTTCCCTCTGTGTATAGAAATGTTTTCATGTAGACTTACTGGAGATTGAAGCAATCATAAAATTGACGGCTTATTGAGTTCTCTGCAGGTCTTTTCAAATTGTTTATCATATAACTCACAAGATTTAAAATTTGACCTGGTGGATTTTCATCCTTTTTAGAAATCAAAGCTTTAATTCTTTCCTTAAGGCTGAGTTGGAATGTGTGTTGAAACTCTCAGATTACATATGAAGAGATGGTTTGTCAGTATTAACATAATAGAAGACTTTTGCGGTCCTGTGAGCACTCTGGAGAGATCTGTCCACTAACTACAGAAACAGAAGCAGAGAGTCCTAAGTTCCTGTTCAGAGATTGCTCTCTAGTAATTTCTTCATAAAAATGTTCCTTTTCCTTTTGCATTCCAAGAAATTAGCATGTGTAGTGCTAATGTGATGTGCTCGGCTGAAGTAATGCTGCTGTAATGTTAAAATGTAAAATGAAAAACCAAAAACAAATGTTTTAGAACTCGGGAATATTTTCTAGAACCATGTACTGATTTTTTAAGTAAAAATTGGGCAATACTTGAGGAGGGGATGTTCACTAATTGAGACTTTCTTTTCAGTGGATTAAAAGATGAAAGCATTGGTTTTGATGGGATGGAAGGAACATTTTGACACCGTGCCTGTTGGAATATTTTTAGTGTTAAATATCATTGTCTTTTTTGTTTCCCTACATAGTTCTTAAATTCTCTTTCTTAAACAGTAGTACTCTTTACCATTGTTAATTACCCTAAGCCCACACTCCCCTTTAAACAAAGAGCAAGTCTGAGCTGTTAATGGTGAAATCACAATATATAAGTGTTTCTTTGTTCTTAGCTTTAAAAATAATTATAAAATAAAAAAATGTTTTCTCCTTGTTGGTCAGTTCTGTAGAAGTAATTTAAAATACTGTATATTGAATTCTTTGATCATTTCTCCTGGGTGGATTGGGAGAGAAGTCAAAGCTGAGGCAATTGCTTCTGGGCTCTCTTTCTGTGTGCCTGGTAAATGAAACACGAGGATCCTCTCCAAACCACATGACTAATGGCCACCTCCAGTGCCGCCTGCAATCAAAGATTAATTTGCTTTATCAAGTTTAAAGAATACCGGGTGATAAATCATGTCAAAAAGAAATAATCAGTCAAAGGCTGGTTCTTCTCTACATGTGAGGGCAGGTGCTACAAGGCATGCTCTTGCCATTCACAGTTAATTTCGGCTCTATGCATTTATTATGTTCATCTTAATTTGTGTTTAGTTGATACTTGATTCAAATCATTTCCGTCATTAAGACCAACTAACATTTCCACTGAATAATGATAGTATCCTAGATCCAAAATGATATTCCCCTTTACATTGTATTAAGCATATTATCTTAAGTATTACAAGTAGCTGTTTCTTTTGTAAAATAAGAGTTAGCTGATGTCAAATGGAAATGTAAGTTGTGTTTTTTGCATGTAGGAATGACCAGCATGAACTGGATATTCATATGTGGAATAGAAGTCTGTCGTGTGTCTGTCTGTGTACCTATATAAAATAATCTTTATGCCCACATCTCACCTTTTTTCATCTTTTAAAGTAAAAGAGAAAGAACTGGAGTCCCACTCAAGATCTTTCTTGATTCATTACACGTAAAGAGGTGGCCTTCCCAGTCCAGGAGCAGCAGGCACATTTTGGACAGTGTCCAGAACTAAGCTTGGGCTCCGTTAGCCATAGTGCTGTTTGGAAAACAGGGCTCCATGATGTTCTCAGCAGAGTTGCTTGCTGCCAGTTACAGCCTGTGAGCTTTAAGTTGTGCCTGGAAGATGTAACTGTGTATGTGCCTAGATCTTTACTAGCTCACTTTAACGTTGCTGAGAAATTAGTACTATTCCTTCTGATATGTAGAATTAAGTAAACGTTCACCATATACTCAGAACTCAGAATTGTACGAGTACCTATGTGTGAAAGCAGTTGTAGAAAACCTTATTTCTGGATTGGCTCATTTTCTTTAGTTTCAGTCAATCTTTCTGCTTAGATTCTTGGGCCAGTTTTCTCCAGTAACTTGTTATCAGTGCAAGGAGGTTTATGGCTGGCTTTGTTTCTATCTTCTGTGTCTGATTCCTGCAAATTATCTTAAAATATTTATAAAGGTCCATTATTGATCTCACTAGCTTCCCAAAGAGAAAGTACCTTGTCAGATTTTGCTAGGATTTAAGGCTTCTTTTTAAACAGCACAGGAATCTAACTCGCCTGTGCACTGTGGTTAAGAGTGTGAAATGTTCTCATAGGTTGTTTGAACTTTGGGGGAGGTTGTAGATCCTCACTGAGGCTAGGTCCGAGGTGTAGCCTCACTTCTCATTTGCTCTCTGCTTCCTGACTACAGAAGTAGTGTACGCAGCTGCTTCACCCTGCTGCCACCATGCGTGCCCGCCATGGTGAACTAACTGTATGCTCTCAAACCTCAAGACTCCCTTAAGTTGCTAAGGTACTATATTCACATATTGTTTTAAGTGAAGGTTTTTGATGTGGTATCTTTCAGTTCTAAGTTTATGGTACAGGATGATATGGTCCCTTATGTTTTGAATTTTTTAACTTTTTGATAAAACGGTGAGTCACTGGCACTCACTGGCAGTTAGCATAACAGCATTGTATACTAAGGAATTGCTAAGGCATAGACTACATAGTAAAGTAAAAATTGGGTTATATTTGAAGAGTCAGCACTTCTGCCCAAGATCTAAGTCCAGTATTTGTATAAAGACTTTATTAGTGTCAAAGGTGTTGAAGTCTTTCTAGTGGGCCCTACAATACTAATTTCTTAGTATTACCATTAGGATAGGATATGCTTCTGTATAATTAAATGTGTTTATCTTTCCCTACATAGATAAAGTATAACATGATCTTTCCTTCTTACTTGGCTACATGTTGGCACTGATGTATAACTCACCTCTAAAACTGTGTGCAACCTTTATGTATTTTTTAATGGCGCTTTATTGTTCTTTCTCTTCTTTCCTTATTCAACTTTTATACTTGTTCTTCATTTTTATTCATTGTTTGATTTTAATTCATTCTTTGACTTTTTGATGTCAGGATGTACTCTGTACCATGTCAGACGCTCCAGTGAGTCAGTACGTGAATACATAGAATTGGCTGCACATTGTTATTCTTGTTTGTAAAGTGAGGAATGAGCTATAAATCTCTGCATTTCACGAGTCACATCCAGAGGTTTTACACCTTTCCATTCAGGACTGTAGAAAGCTGTAAGGGATGTCATCCCATCTCACAGCAGCAAGAATACTGGACATTGCAAGCTCATGACCCTGAACAAAAGCGGAGATTACCACATAACCAAATAGTCAAAAATTGAAAGACAGTAGCCTTAGAAAACAAGAAACAGAGTACTTCCTTTGTTTGGGGCACTCAGGACACTGGGAAGAATAACTGGCAAGAACTAAACTGGTGAAGCCAAGTGTAGATTGGCAGTAGCAAGGAAAGTTCCATGTAGCCTCAAGTATATGAGAATTGTATAGCCACTTGCAGGCCCCACAAAGCCATTTCTCAGACTAAGGAAGGGGGATAATAAGAGCTAGACTCCTTGCATTAAGGAAGAGAATTGCAGATAAGGAACTTAAAAGGTTAGAATGAACTCTGATAGTCAATCAGATTAATACTGGTATTTATTCCTGGTGGGTTTTTCCTGCAAAAGTGACAGAAATAAATATAAGTTTATATAATGTACCTGTGGTTTAACAAACATTCTTATTTTCCTGATTCAACATTGGAAGATCCTAGAGACTAGAGACTACAAGTAGCAATGAAATCACCTAGATTTCAGATCTTGATTTCTAAGTTCAATTTTCTAGTGAAGGGAACCCAAGCTTGCTAAAATTGGTTACTTAACAGGACTGCGTCACAGAAAATAGATGTGATGCCGGCAAGTAGGTGAGAGTAAAGAAGGAGGAAGTGGAGCAAGTGCTGATTAGAGCTCATGTAGGAGGGAGCATCCATTGGTTTTGACTGAAATGCATGTGTATTAATTAAGTTGCAGCATGCAGCAAATTTTATTTGTTGATTTCAAGCAAATACACTGGAATAAAAGAAATATAAGATCGTTGATGGGATAACACACTAATAGAAGTGGTAATGGATGCTAATATTAACAAACATAAATTTAAAGATAAACGGATTTCTTTATTGGTCTCCACAAGGAATCGGGCATATTTCACAATATATTTATTAATTACAAGAGGAAAAATAGTTACTTGAGACTTTACTTCATCTTGAGATGAAGAGTAACCTCATAAATTAAGATCTATGACATTTACTATCCTGGGTATTTTTGGTAAAAATATGTATCTTTTATCCAGTCAAGAAAAAATATCAGACAAATCTAAACTAAGACACATCCTAGAAAATAATTGACCAGTATTTTTCAAAATTACAGCAAGGATAGACTGAGGAAGAATGGCAATATGGTAGAATCCTGGATTCAGTCGTAGGACAGAAAACTACAGCAAAAAGTCCTGTGGTGGAGACCCAGCTGAAACTCAGTAAGCCTGTAGTTTGCCTTGCTTGTGCCAATGTTTTGTCAGATGCTTACATTAGGAGAAAGTATCTGAGTAATTTCATAAAATCCATTATTTTTTCTATGTATGTAGCGTTATTTCAAAGTTGAAGTTTATTTTTGTTTTTATTTTGTTTCAGCCATCAGAGGGCAGGTTTGTAGTTAAGTCAGTCTTGCCTTGTTGGATACAGAGTTCTGGGTTTGAAACTCAGTACTTCAAAAAGCAGACGAACGGGGCGGGGCAGCAGTGCCCTCTCTTTTGGCAGTGTTTCTTTGCAAACTAGAACTCTGACACACTAAAGAAGCCCAGTGCCTACCTGAGCCAACCTTGAGCTCCTGTGCTGAAGTGATCGTGCTTCAGCCTTGTGAGAGGCTGGTACTGGAAGTACATGCCACTGCAAGGCTGAGTCCTTCCTATTAAAGAATTCTGTAGTTACCCGCTGCTCCAGATCTTCCCCAGCCACCATTTCCCTGCTTTCCTCTGACTTTCCCTGTTTTCTTGGACCTGTTTTCCTTCTGCGGTTACTCATTGTGTGATTTTTCTGTTATGAGCTTTTTTCATAGCCTTACCTTGCCTCTGAATTCTTAGTGCTTGGTCTATACTGACTACTGTTAGCATTTATTACAATAAGCCTTGTCTCCTGTGTTTCTTCTTCCTCTCCCTCTCCCTCTTCCTCTCCCTCCCTCCCTCCCTCCCTCTCTCTCTCTCACACACACACAAACACACACCCTCCCCCCTCTCAAGATTTACCTATTTATTTAATGTATATGAGTGCTTATCAGTATGTACGACTTTATGCCAGAAGAGGGCATCAAATCCCACTATAGATGGCTGTAAGCCACCACGTAGTTGCTGGGGATTGGACTCAGGACCTCTGAAAGAGTAACAAGTGCTCTTAACCGCCGAGACATCTCTTCAGCCCCTACATTTCTTCTCTTAACACCATTTTGGCATAAGACATACATTATCTTATAGCCATATTTTTTCTTTTCTCTCTTTTTTTCGTTTTCTTTCTTTCTTTCTTTCTTTTTTCTTTTTTCTTTTTCTTTTTTTGTGGTTTTTCGAGTCAGAGTTCCCCTGTAGCTTCAGAGCCTGTCCTAAAACTATGCTCTTGTAGACCAGGCTGGCCTTGAACTCAGAGATCTGCCTGCCTCGCCAAGTCAAAGCAAAGACAGTTATAGATTACTGGAAATAATACTTGGGAATGAAGACTGTTTCAGAGGCTTTGCATGTATAGCACCTGTGTGAGGTGAGTATTGAACCAGTGTAAGAGTTTGAGAAAATGAAGACTCCAAATAATGAATCATAGAGCAACGGGTGGGTTCTTTACCACAGAGCCATGTAACGTTTGCTAACATACACATTTACATTTTCCTAAAGTTTTCTTAAAAGTTTATTTTTGTTTTAAATGAAATTATAGCATGTTATAGCTGATTGTAATATTTTCTACCTAAAAATTAATTGTTGCCTCAGACTGTCTTCTTTCTGTTTCCAGGTTCTTTTTTATCTGATCAACTAATGGAATAAATGACTGTAGTTACCCAGAGATGTGTAGCGCAGTTATTCAGACCAATTGCACTTAAGAAAGTACACTATGGGGAAATACAGTTCTTACATGATAGAATAATATAGTATTCCATATTTGTTAGTTTATAATTAAATCATTCTTGTACCGTGTTTCTTTAAAACAGTAATGGGATCAGAGAATGGAATGGAAATAGATGACCCAATAACAGTCTAGTAGGCTTTTCTGAGCTCACTCTGTGGTTCAGGGCAAAAAGAGGACTTAGCAAGATAATCATCATCTATCATGAATGGTGTTTGGGGTCCTCGATCTGCTTTTCATCCTTCCAAGTAACTGTTCATTTGAGGGATTGTTTTTTCACATACTAATGAAGAAAAAGCTACTACTTCCCAAATTTATAGATGCCCTTAATTTTGTGTGGTAATTTTACTTTTTGGACTAGAATTTACAGTGACGTACTTTTTTAAATTCCTTTGATATATATTCACTGAGTATTTACTTACTATATCCCAGTAATGATGCTTAGCGCTTCTAGATTAATAGAAGAAACAGATGTGTAAACAAAACATGGACAACACTAAATGACAAAGGAAAATTATAAAGTGCCATATGAAAGGAATCATGGGGCTAGAGAGATGGCTCAGCAGCTAAGAGCACTGGCTACTCTTCCGGAAGACCCAGGTTCAATTCCCAGCACCCACATGGCAGCTCACAACCATCTGTAACTCCTGTTTCAGGGGATCTGGCACCCTCACACACTCAGACTTTGTAGGCAAAAACACCAAGTCACATAAAAGTAATTTTTCTAAAAGAGAGAGAAATATCATATGAGAAATTATATTTGGACTAGTCTAAAAGATAGAGATGATGGTTCCACGTCGAAAGGAGAGGGTAGTGATTACTCCCAGCTAAGGGAAAGGAAGGCACAGAGCTATAATGATGTGATTAGCCCATGGATGCACCATATTGATAGAGACCATGCTCAGGGAAGAGAGCTAGCAAGCAAAATGAGGAAAGATTTTTCACTACATGGGGGAAATATTGATTATGTGTTAATGCACACACACTTGTATGTGTGTGTGGAGAGGCAGAGAGACAGATAGAGAAAGAGAAAGTTGGTGATCAGTGAGTAAAAGCACTTATTGCCAAATCTGACAACCTGAATTCAAGTCCCACATTCTTCCCTCTCCATCTCCTTTTATGACCCCTACTCCCTCGCAAATCTATAACCTCATCTTCTTTACTATTGTGTGTATGTGCACATACATATATATACGACCTACTGGGTCCAGTTAGTGTTGCTCGTATGTATATGTATTTACAGCTGACCATTTGGGGTTGGATAACATATCAGGAGCTTGTCTCTGCCCCCCCCCTTTTTATTGTAGCAATAGAAATTGCATAATAAATAAAAATCAGTTATACAGCTATTATATCCATTCAATAAGCCGTATATTTAGCTTATACATTATTTCATAGAAATTAATGTTTCTTTAAGTTTATATATATTTTGTCTCTCCTTTAGAAACTAACAAAACATAGGGGGAAATATAATTCCTTTAATATTTCATTAGTGAAGTGGGTATTAGATACCCATAGACAGCATTTTTTTAGAGGAAAATCTCTCTTTTGTGTAATAGGTCACAGGAGAAAGAGTCAACATTTTTTTTAATCACCTGTAACACGCAATGCCAAATGTTTTATTTCCATTTTCCCTGCTCCTTGCAACAATTCCATGAAGTCATACCTTTAGTGATGCACCCTAAATTCGCCGTCTCTTTCTCCCCTCTTTCTTTTCATCTTAGGTATTTGGGTAAATTGAACAAACAGTAATTTAAGTTAGCAAATACAGATACATGTTTAGTTTATAAGGCTTGCATAAACTAGAAACTTGCATGACTGAAAGACATAGCCAATAAGCAGTGTGTACAAAACAAGAGTATATTGACAAGTGGGCTGTGGTGGTTTGAAAGAAAATGACCTCCAAAGTGAGTGGCACTGTTAGGAGATGTGGCCTTGTTAAAGTAGGTGTGTGGTCTTGGAGGAAGTGCATCACCATGGAGACCGACTTTGAGGTCTCATATATGCTCAAGATTCCTCCCCGTAGCTAAGAACACTTCCTTTTGCCTGCACAAGATGGAAAACTCTCAGCTACTTCTCCAGCACCATGTCTACCTGTACACCTCCATGTCTCACCATGTTGAAAATTAACTAAATCTCTGAAAATGTTAGCCACCCAATTAAATGTTTTTTTTTAATAAGAGTTGCCGTGGTCATGGTGTCTTTTGACAGCGATAGAAACTCTAACTGAGACATGGGGAAAGCCTTTTGTAGAAAAGGCAGAATGAGAAAATAGACCTTGGTGAGTGAAATAATACCATTACTGTGTAGCTTTCCTGTGCAAGTTGTCTTCCTGTTGACTAGTTCAAGTGGTTTTGTGTAAGTACTTTCATCCTCATTTCAAAGAGGAGAGCCTGGCATCTTGGGACAGGCATTAAACTCAAGTTCTTTCCAATAACACAAGAAGTGTTTGTTTGTTTTTTTGTGAAAACCACCAGCATCTTTGATCCGATCTACAAAGAAGTCTATAACATCTCTACTCCCCAAAACCTGAATTATCTGTGCTGTACTGATCCTTCTTTTAGTTTTACTTATTTTATGAGTATTTTTCCTGCATGTATGTCTGTGCACCATGTGCTATCTGGTGTCCACAAAGGTCAGAGGAGAGCATTGGGTTCCCTGGAACTTGTGTTAGGGAATTGGAATTGTGAACCACCATGTGAATGCTGGCAGCCAAACCAGAATCCTCTATGAAAGCAGCAAGCGCTCTCAACTACTGACTTGTCTCTCCAGCCCTTTGGGTTTTAACTCTTTTGTTGGCTAGTAATACCAGGTTACACTAGTTACTTCTTTGAACTGGGAAGCCCAGCTTGGATTTTGTTAGCAAAGCAGCATGGTGTACTGGATAGAGGTGCAGCTCTGCAGTGGACCTGCTGGTGCCTCAACAGCTTCTTTGCCTCAGTGCCACTCCTCCTTACACTTTCACTTTCCTCATTTGTGCCACTAGAATAATAATAGCACTTACTTTTGATAGATATAAACATGGAATTAATGAGTTTGTTTAAATTGCTTAGTATAGGCAATAGTTCTTTCCAGAGGCGACTTTTCCCTGTCTAGAAGACATTGAAGTATATTAGAAGACTTTGATTGTCATTTTGCTATCGACATCTTATAGGTAGAGGCTAGGGATGCTATTAAACATTTCATAGGGATCAACACAGGCTCCATCACTATGAGTTATCTGGTTCCAAATGTCAGTAATACTAAGTTTGAAGAATTCTAGCTTAGCACAGTTACTGACCTATGCATTGCAGAATATTGTCTATTTTCTGATGATAGGTAAGAAAAGCAGAGGAATAATTAACTACTATACACTCTTCTAAGCAGCCAAAGAGAAGTATAAATTGATTTCAGTAAGAAATTATTTTAAATACTAGGCTATCAATATGGGGACCCTATTTAAAGAAAATGAATTTTTGATATATAAATATAAAACCATATCTGATAGCCTTTGTAAGCAGTTTTAGTATCTAATTCTTGTAATGATGAGGCGAGCAGGCCTGCTTTTTGTCCCACCCGGCTCCCACACGGCTAGCTTAGCCCCGGAAATATTAACACAGAAACTGTATTCATTTAAACACTGCCTGGCCCATTAGTTCTAACCTCGTATTGGCTAGCTCTTACATATTGATTCAACCCATTTCTAATAATCTGTATCGCCACTTGACTGTGCCTTACCGGGATGAGTCTTAACAGGCATCCATCTCAGAGAGGAGAGCCATGGCGTCTGCCACACTGCCAGCATTCTGTTCTGTCTTTCTCCCAGCATTCTGTTCTGTCTACTCCACTTATCTAGCTGCTGTCCTATCAAAAGGCCAAGGCAGTTTCTTTATTTAACCAATGAAATCAACACAAAACAGAAGACCCTCCTACATCAAATTCTATCTAGCATTGATATACCTATATATGTGCTTTTCAGAGCATTCATATATGTATACATGAATAATTGGTTAAGAATATGGCCTTTGGAGTTATTCATGATTATTCTGACTTGGATTCTGGGTGTCATTTGCAGACTTTTTTTTTTTTCGAGACAGGGTCTCTCTGTAGCTTTGGAGACAGTTCTGGAACTAGCTCTTGTAGACCAGGCTGGTCTCAAACTCACAGAGATCCGCCTGCCTCTGCCTCCTGAGTGCTGGGATTAAAGGCGTGCACCACCACCACCCTGCTATAGACATATAATGATTCCTCAGTAGTAAAACTGATATGTCTACACCTGCATCATAAGAGTATCATGTTGTTAACTGATAACATGGGTTTAAAGTGCTGCACATAATGCTTCCACTTCATGAGCACTCAACAAACAATAGCTGCTCACGGTCCTTCATTGCTACCGTCCATGATCCCATCCTTGTACACACAGGAAGTGGTTAAAAACTGGAGAGTTGCTTGCTGATGACTTGCTGATTGCTAGTAAGTAGACTAGCTCTGGCCATGGATTCTTTGCTTACCATATATAGTCTATACAGCTTTACATGCTGATCTTACTAGTTGGATAAGGTTTGTTCTCCAATGGCTCTATCAACGTCTCCTTCCTTGATTGATAACTACCAGTGTCCACTCTCAGCATCTATGACTCTTTTTGGAGACATACTGTGTCTTTTTATTGAAGTGCACGTTATGCTTATTTTTTTTACAAGTGCCCATTAAAGTACCAAGTCACACACTCCATATGTGCTTATATATATGGAATTTCACCCATCTCCAAATCCCATATCACATCAAGAAGGGAATCTAAAGCAGGAAAATAGCATTTTCTGTTTTTCTGTCACATGACTATGCACTGTATTCTTTTTGATTCTTTGTTTTCAGCTTTCTTTCAATTATATTATGAGCTCCTTTGAAATTGTCAGTGTGGTTTTTTCATGGATAAACTGAAAACGGGGTTTTTTGTTTGTTTTCTTTTTAGAATAATATGTAGTTTGATTTTGCATGCTGTAGGACTGGTTACTTTTGTATTTCTGAAAGCTAATTTGTAGTAATTTCTTCTTCCATTACACTTGAATAATACAGTCTATAACCTACAGACACGGCTTAAACTTTGAGCTAATTTGCATCTATTAATGTTTTCCTTGTGCAAGACCTTAAGGTGCTCTTCTTTTGTTCTTTTTAAAATAATGATATTAAGTATAAGACTGAGTCCTAATTTCAAAGAAAGAATTTTTTCATCCTTTTACAGTTAAAATAGTATGGTAAGGAGGGACTTTTATAAAATGGTAGCAGCTTCCATGAAGGCCTCAGTAAGCTCTTAAGTTTCAGGTTATTAGTCTTCTGCATCAGTTGACTATATCACATGATCACCAGAAAGCAGATGCAGAGACTGCAGGGGAGACAGGCCGGATGTGGAAGCTGGAACCAGCAGTTGGCAAACTGGCAAATGCTTCTGCTTTGCTAAGCACCTGCTTTTCTGTATTCAGCTGGCCTAAACCATCTGGTTTTTTAGTCTCCCTATCTACTTTCTGCCATTTTAAACATCATTAAAAGTGGTCCAGAATTAAAGAAAACAAAATTTGTTAGTAAGTGGTTTGTATCACAATAATCTAGGAATCCATGCCACTCTTTCATGGCCTGTGATTTGGGATATTCCATCTTAATCCCTGGGAGAATAATTACTTTTTAATTTAAGTGTAGTGTGTTTATGTTGTGGGGTTAAAATGTTTTTCTCTCATTTAGACTGCTTATTCTCAGATAATCACAATGTATTTAATATAAGTGATTTGCAAGTTCCTTCTTCTTGAAAGGGGGAAGGGAAGAAGGTAAACATCACACGATTTGGTGAAAGATCCTAATTCCTTATAAACTTATTTTCTAGATATACCACTTTTATTCTCAATTTTAAAATTAGAATTTATAAAGTTTCTATTTTGTAATTGCTCCCATATTAGACATTTTGTTCACAGTTAGGCATTATCACCTTCATCTTGTAGATGATAAAGTGGTTTTCAGACAAGTTGTAGAAGTTGTTCCTGGGTCATACTTGAGACTAGAGATACAGACTGTGGTTTCTCTGGCTTCTCTATACTGCTTGTCAAGATGTTTTCAAGTCCAAGACATAAGTTGGTATGTTGTAGAGAGTCTCTTTAAAAGCTGTCAGAGACAGTTTATTTTATGTAGATGGAAATGAGCTCACTTCGTTGGTTTGTGAAGCTCCTGTCTCCTTTCTGTTCTTTGGTAGTCTGTGAACATTTTAGATTTTTCATTGATTGTTAAATAGTTGGTACTTGATCTTCCATGCTTCTTCTCTTTTGAAAATTAACAAAATGCTTAATTACTTAAGGAAGAAGAGGAACATTTACAGAATGTAACTTTCTTTGAATGTGTATGTGTCGCACGTGTGCGTGTTCACACACCAGCGCTCATGGAAACCAGAGGTCAGGGAAGGTGTCTTCCTCAGTTAAGCTCACCTTGGATTTTGAGATAGGGTCTCTCACTGAACCTGGAGCTTGCAGACAACAAACCTAGGGATCCGCCTGTCCCTACCGATTCAGTTCTGGGTTTACAGGTCTGCCCTGCTCTGCTCAGCTGGGAACAAACTGAGGTCCTCATGCCTGCGCAGCAAGCACTTCACCAGTTGAACCTCTCCTGATCCTGATTTTCTTATGAGTGTCTAACACTGTCACCTGTGCCCCCTTTTAATGAGAAGAAACATGTAAACCACTATGTTCAGTCACTCTGTTTTTAGTATATTATACTGTGGCCAAGTACTTTCAAGAGTCCAGTTAGAATCAAATGACTATGGCTACATACTTTAGACTGCCTAGAAATTGAGCCTATGAAAACCAGTCCCACAGATGCCATAGAGAAAGGTTCAATTTGACTTATTTCAGAGCAGTGCTAATAGATGTGGTCCATACTTACTAAGAGCAGAGCACACTTGGAAATCAGCATCATGATTGCCCCAGGTCCCTTCAGCTTTCGAGCTTTCCAGGCTGAAGGGAAAGAAGAAAGGTATTTATTGTTATTTTTTTTTCATTGTTCAGGGATATTAGTAAGATGAGAGTTTTTCTGGAATATTTAAATTTGAGTTCTTGAATCTACATTAATTTTAGAAAAAATACAAAGTTCTATTTCCCGTAATGACCAATAAAGTTTATGGAGGTATTTTTTTTTCCAAACTAGTGGCACTAACTATAAAAACCGGTTAGTAGTCTGTGGACTAAAGACTCCACAACTAGAAAGTATACAAATATATGAGTTACCTCTTTAACCTTTTTAAATGAAAAATCATGGGAAGAGAATAGTTCATTGGCTATTAATTACAAGAGAGTAATGACTAGGTGAGCCATTGAACTGACAAGTCCTTAAATAGTTAATTACTGACTTCTACTTTTTGGCCTTTTACCTCTTAGCCTATCTTAGATTTTTCCCTGATTCTGGGAAAGAGGCAAAAATGTCAGTTTTCTCATTCTGGTATTTTTCTACCCTACTCTTCTAAGCAATTAAGAGTCCCATTTTCACATTCAGTACCTGCTTTCAAAGCTTTGGGTTAAGGCTCAATTTGGTGCATATTTAATTGAACTCGTTTGAGTAGATGATCTGCCCCAAGGACTAGGTAATGGAGTGGAAGGTACCCACAGTGCAAAAATGTGGAAAATAGAAACTTAAACTGAAAATCTCACACACACACACACACACACACACACACACACACACACACACACTGTAAAGGCCAGGATATCAAGGAAAAGGAACACATGGTATGGTATCAGAAACAGCAGAGAGTTCCAGAATTAAAATGATTCACCCCTGTCTATGATGTGCACTGTAGATAAATAAATCCTAAACTACATTTTGATTTTAGTTTTACACACTTAAAGAATTCCCTGCTACCTGTTCCCCTAACACAAAACACCAGTACTCTCTGTGAGTAATGCCTTCCATAATCTAAGACCTACTATCCAGTTTTAGTCCCCATCCTCACTTCTGATCTGTTTCTTTCCATCCTCAGCTTGGACCACATTGTTCTCTCAACATACCAGGCCCATTCGAGCTTTCACACTTGACAGTTCTCATTGAGTCGTCTGTTAAAGTTCATTGAAATAATAATGATAGTGCTAGCATTTGTTTATAGTTCATCACATGACAAACACTTTGATAACCTTTACATCCATTTAATCTCATAAAGTGTTATTAACCCCAATTCTACAGAAAAGTACTTAGCTAAGAATACACAGCTGGGAAATGGTATCACAAGCTTTGACCTCAGTTGCCACCTATATGGCTCGGTAAGTTAAGGGGCTCTCTGCACAAGCCTGACAACATGAGTTTGATTCCCTGAACCCATGTAAAGGTGAATGGAGAGAATGAACTCTGAGTTGCTCTCTAACCTCCCCCCGCCACACAAACACAATAAAAATAACAAAAGATTTGACTTTAGCTCTGCCCGACTCTCTAAATTTACTCAATGATGATCTGTCATTCCTGATCTTGTACCTTAAATATTTTGTGCCATGTGTCATTTTCTTACTATGTTTAGGATTCTTTTTTTTTTCTTTTTTTTTTTCTTTTTTTTTTTTTTTTTTTTTTTTGGTTTTTCGAGACAGGGTTTCTCTGTAGTTTTGGAGCCTGTCCTGGAACTAGCTCTTGTAGACCAGGCTGGTCTCGAACTCACAGAGATCCGCCTGCCTCTGCCTCCCCAGTGTTGGGATTAAAGGCATGTGCCACCACCGCCCGGCCCTATGTTTAGGATTCTTGAGGGCTAGAGAAATAGCAGTGCATAACTTGGGTTTATGACCACAACTAGGACAAGGCTACCTTATCAACTGTTTTCTTTATGACCACAACTAGGACAAGGCTACCTTATCAACTGTTTTCTTTGTGACTGGTTTGTTCCCGATCCGGCAGAAGGTGGTGTTCAGTGTTTTGAGTGGTGAGAAATTTTGTTCTGATCCTGCTGGATTGAAATGGGAATTGCTGATTCTTCAGTGTTGCCTTGGAAGATAGCAGCTTAGACCAGGTAGTATTTTGTTGTTAATAATTGTAAACTAGGAAAAGATTATTATGTTGGCTATGAAAGTGTTATTCTGGACAAGAAACGTGTTGCTTTTTTTAAAAAAAAAATACTTATTTATTTAGTATACAGTGTTAGTTTCCATGTCTGCCTGCAGGCCAGAAGAGGGCACCAGATCTCATTATAGATGGCTGTGAGCCACCATGTGGTTGCTGGGAATTGAACTCAGGACGTCTGGAAGAGCAGTCAGTGCTCTTAACCTCTGAACCATCTCTCCAGCCCACGTGTTGCTTTTTGTTTTTGTTTTTCTTTTATGATACATATACTGATCACTGCAAATATATTTAGTTGCCTACAATGTGCTAAGGGGCAGCTACAGTTTTGACTAGAGAAAGTTCATCCTGCCATCACAGACTGCTAAGGAACTTAAAACCAATAGGAAATTGTTACTCAATGTGATATGTTTTGTATGTGATGTGCAAAGCAGTAGAAACCTGTCAGAATACTCATAAGTGCTGGGGAAGATTCCCTGAGGATGTCTGAAGTTTTTTGTGGTCTTGTCTCTCACCTGTACAATATTAACATGTAAGGAAGTATTAGGAATTGTATGTTGGAGCAGATGGGTCACTGCAGCTTCACGCCTTCCACTTCCCTATTCACAGAAGCAAATTATAATGTCAATTCAGGTCATATTGTTTATCAAATGAGGGAGGTTGACAGCAACTAACATTCCATCTAAGAAGATTAGTTAAAGCAAGTGAATTCTCGCTCCTTCTCTCAGTTGAAACCAGAAGCATACACTGCTTCTATTCTGTAACATAGGTGCTAAGTATATGTTAAGGTTGTTTTCCATGCACCGAATGAAATAGCACCCAATAGAAAATTTTCTTAGAATTCACGGTACTACAGTAAGTGTGAGTGAACCTGTTAAGTATTTTGTTCTTTTTCTTTCACTGAGAATATTAATATTTATGATCAACTATAGTATGGGGAGTGATCATGATTTCAGCAAATACAAGCATATACTATTAGAAAGAAGCACAAACAAGTTAAATACACTAGGGTTTTATTCATGTGTGTTTATTGATATATATACATATAAATACCTACATATATACATACACACACGTGCAAACATAGAGAAGTGTAGATTAGTAGAATATCATTAGTGAGAGTAATGATTACCTTCTAAATGACATGAAAAAATAAACTCACTTCATTGAACTCTTTAAAAACACTTACCAGGCCAGTAAGACGGCTCAGCAGCTGAAAAAGCTTACCATGCAAGCCTGATGACCTGAGTTTCCAAACTCTAGCAGCTCCCTCTTCCTCCTCACACACATTGTACCACTACATACCTGCTCTCACACAGATTACGTGCACATGCACAATAATAAATAAAATTAAAAATTTATAAATCTTCTGCAATGTCCTAATTGTTGATTATAATAATCAGGCTGATTCAAAAAACAGGAAATAGAAAAAACAAAGCACTACAGAATATAAACTTTAGTCATCTTGAAAGAGATGAAGTGAAACTGAGTTGTTTGTACTTTGAAAATTGAAGCAGTATTCATCATACATAATTAAACAAGTTGAAATTTTGTAGGTATGGAACAAAAAGCCACAACTATTATAGCTATTACAGGAAATAGAGGAGATTAATAATAAAAACAGCACATTACCTCATAACCATATTCTTATCATGAAGTTAGAGGAGGAAAGCATTGAGCAAATACCTTTATTATCTTAACAGGTTCATCCTACAATTGGAGTATAGATATTCTCAAACTACACAGGAGAGCTGGGCGCGGGGGGGGGGGCAACTTATTTTCACAAAATAAAGTTTTAATGGCAGTTTATGTGGATATGTGAACATAATTCAAAATGTGTGTGTGTGTGTGTGTGTGAGAGAGAGAGAGAGAGAGGGAGAGAGAGAGAGAGAAATAAAATGCATTTGATATGAGCACTAAGTAACCACATTTTTATAAATACAGTCTGTATAAACCAAGTGGGTGTTTTGTCTTAAATCCAGTAATCTCGCCATTTTAAATTTGTTTTAGATAAGTACTAGGAGCTATAATTTTTAAAAGAATCCATTAAAAATGATGTCTTCTTAGCTTTCAGTTACTCAGCAAAGTTTAAATTAATCCTAGTTAGAAAACCTTAAATACATTTGGTAAAAGAAATAATATTTTTAAGTTTATTTTGGATGTGTTTTTGGAAAGTTCAAATAGCATGCATGTATGGGTTTCATGAGCAGCTTTTACTGCATGTTGTAGACATTTTGGGACCATGTTTTTCCTATCAGCTATTTGGTAAAAGTACACAATTTGCTAAGATGGTTAATAGGACACAAATACAGACATTTTGTGTGCTGTACCATGTAAATGTAAACCTTTGTAGTTACATGTTTTTGTAGCAAGAGAATTGTTTTAAAAGGCATGTAATTTATTAGCTATCGGTAGCTGCTTTATTGCCTTGCCGCGCTGCAGTAATAAATAAAAGAAAGTGAACTGATTTTACAAATGGCACACAAGGTGCACATTTTGTGGGGGAAAAGTCTTTTTTTAAAGAATTGGCATTAAATCCTTTTTTTGTGATGACAAAGAGGCTAAGAGTGCAAACTGTATTTTCTGTTTATCGAAAACAGTCTTTTTTTCTCCGGGGCATTTTTCCCTATGATCATCAAGGGATTTCAAAAGCAATAAAGTGTGGAATCATTGTTCGACTTGAGCAGTATTAAAACTTAGGTTTTAATTTCAGTGAAGTAATAAGATTTGAACCTGTCTCACATTACAGCACTGTAAGGCATTTAGCAATTGTATTTTAAAGGAGGTTTTTAAAATGCAGCTCACTTGTAGCTAACTGTCTTTCTGTAATTAATAGTTTTTCTTCAGTCCAGGCTGTTGCAATCAGACCAAGAAATATCTGAGTTTTTAGTAACACATGGTAATTGTACATCTTAACTCCTAATTAACCTAAATGTCTAATAATTTTCTGTTTGCTTCCAAAGCTGCTTAAGAGAGAAAAAAAGAGTGGCGTTTAAAACTATAGTGTGTCTTTGGGCTTTCAGAAATACAGATGTGCGTGTGTATTTCTGCGAGTTTTATACAGAGTGAAATTATATGTTAGTTGATTCATTAACCACGCATTTTAGCCTTCAATGTCATTTACTAGTTTTTAGTCACGTCATCACATACACACACACAATTAAAAGCCAGATAAAGTTCTATTTGTAAAGCTAAACCCAAAGTAACAATCTGGATTCTTCCATATGTAACACTGAAACTCATAGTTATGTATCAAAAAATGCTTTAAAATATGAGCATTTCTATTAGATCAGTGTGAGAACATACTTGCTGATAAAAGATTGTATTTACCATTTTGAATTGCTATTGAAAATAATTGCCTCTACAAAAGGAAACATCTGTATGATGGCACATGGTTAAAGCTGCCATCAATTTTTAACATTTGAGGGTTGAGCTATGACCTTTTATGATGACTGTGAACAGTAACTGCCTCCATTAGCCATAAGTTTTGTTTCTTTATTTTAGTAGATGGCCTAGACTGTAAATATTAGAGAATCTAAAATAAATCAACATATTATCCTAAGGATACAAAATGTAAGAGCTATTTGTGGTTGGGAACCTTTGACAGATAGTTTGGATGAAGCAGATGATTGCCTGCCTAGCGTATCTGGTCTCCATTGCTGTGCCTGCGGGCAGTTTAGTGCTATGGTTGTATATTGATGTCAGGGTTAGTACTGAGTGGCTAGCAGTGACAGATGTCTATAATTACAGGCAATGCTTCCAGTATTTCTGAAAAGCCAGCCTATGTTGAACAATTATCTTATTTCTGCCTTGCCAAAGAGCATGTTCCAATTGCTAGTATTAGCAGCGGTGGATATAGAGCTTCATCTGCTGCCTTGGGACAAATGTGGGAAAAGCACTTGGTTATGAAACATAAATGCAAAATATTTTCTCAACGTTTTTAAATTAGTTAAGTTCAGTGTTTCCTAATTTTTATCTTCCCGTAATGTTTCTGTTGAAGGAGTCTTGAAATGTAAAAACACATTTGGCATACTTATTGGGATTTTGTTTTCCCCTAGGCCTGTGTGGCTCCCCAGTGCCAGTATCCCTTGCTTTACTAAATAGATGTTAAGCAAGTTGGCTTTGAAACAAGTTCTCCCATGTAGATTGTATGTTCTGATTGATTGCAATTACAAAATTGGAAATGCATTTCCATGGAAAATTTCTCAATCCCAGTAAGTTTAGTTGGAAACTTAATAAATTATAAAATGATAGAAAATGCTAATCAGGCTGGATAGGTGGCTCAGTGGTTAAGAGTGCTTGCTGTTCTTGCAGAATGCCTGGTTCATTTCTCAGAGCCCACATGGTGACTCACATTTGTCTGTACCTCCACTTCCAGGGGATCCAGTACCCTTTCTGCTTCATGGGATTATGCATGCAGATGGTGTCCCTAACCTCACACAGTCATCACCGACATGTACAAATAAAGAACATGATTTTTAACAGAAACTGCTAACATATGCCATGTACCTTAGTATTCTGGTGACTTTGCATTTGCTAAGAATTGTAATTCTTGTTTTGTTTATTTGTTTGTGTTGCTTTTTCTTTTATTGTTGTTCTTTTTTGAGACAGTTTCTCTGTGTAACCCTGGCTGTCTTGGAACTCTCTTTGTAGACCAGACTGCCGCACTACCACCCAGCAAGAATTGTGATTCTTAAATTTTATTTTAATCACCTATCCTCAAAGATTTCAGTCTTTTGAACACTTACTGTCATTTCTTTTTTTTTTTACATCTGGAATTTTTACTTTATTATTTTTTTCAAATCATAAAGCATTGTTTAATTTTTTTTTTAAAATAAGCTATCCCACAGCACTTTAACATTAATGATTTTTATCATAGTTCATTTGAGATATATGAGTTAATAGCTAACAATATCCAAAGTCTAAGACAATTTCTTTGTTTGTTTTTTGTTTTGTTTGTTTGGGTTTTTTAAATTTATTTATTTATTTATTAAAGATTTCTGCCTCCTCCCCGCCACTACCTCCCATTTCCCTCCCCCTCCCCCGATCAAGTCCTCCTCCCTCATCAGCTCGAAGAGCAATCAGGGTTCCCTGACCTGTGGGAAGTCCAAGGACCACCCACCTCCATCCAGGTCTAGTAAGGTGAGCATCCAAACTGCCTAGTCTCCCCCAAAGCCAGTACGTGCAGTAGGATCAAAACCCATTGCCATTGTTCTTGAGTTCTCAGTAGTCCTCATTGTCCACTATGTTCAGCAAGTCTGGATTTATCACAGGCTTTTTCAGACCCAGGCCAGCTGGCCTTGGTGGGTTCCCGATAGAACATCCCCATTGTCTCAGTGTATGGGTGTACCCCTCGCGGTTCTGAGTTCCTTGCTCGTGCTCTCTCTCCCTTCTCCTCCTGATTTGGACCTTGAGATTTCAGTCCGGTGCTCTAATGTGGGTTTCTGTCTCTGTCTCCTTTCATCGCCTGATGAAGGTTAATATTCAGGAGGATGCCTATATGTTTTTCTTTGGGTTCACCTTCTTATTTAGCTTCTCTAGGATTGCGAATTATAGGCTCAATGTCCTTTATTTATGGCTAGAAACCAAATATGAGTGAGTACATCCCATGTTCCTCTTTTTGGGTCTGGCTTACCTCACTCAGGATAGTGTTTTCTATTTCCATCCATTTGTATGCAAAATTCAAGAAGTCCTTGTTTTTTACTGCTGAGTAGTACTCTAATATGTATATATTCCATACTTTCTTCATCCATTCTTCCATTGAAGGGCATCTAGGTTGTTTCCAGGTTCTGGCTATTACAAACAATGCTGCTATGAACATAGTTGAGCATATACTTTTATTGTATGATAGGGCCTCTCTTGGGTATATTCCCAAGAGTGGTATTGCTGGGTCCAGGGGTAGGTTGGTCCCGAATTTCCTGAGAAACCACCACACTGTTTTCCAGAGTGGAAGTGAAAGATCTATTTGACAAGAACTTTAAGTCTTTGAAGAAAGAAATTGAAGAGGACACCAGAAAATGGGAGGACCTCCCTTGCTCTTGGATTGGGAGGATCAACATAGTAAAAATGACAATTCTACCAAAAGCAATCTATAGAGTCAATGCAATCCCCATCAAAATCCCATCAAAATTCTTCACAGATCTGGAGAAGACAATAATCAACTTTATATGGAAAAACAAAAAACCAAGGATAGCCAAAACAATCTTATACAATAAAGGATTGTCTGAAGGCATTACCATCCCTGACTTCAAACTCTATTACAGAGCTACAGTATTGAAAACAGCTTGGTATTGGCATAAAAACAGAGAAGTCGACCAGTGGAATCAAATAGAAGACCCTGACTTTAACCCACAAACCTATGAACACCTGATTTTCGATAAAGGAGCTAAAATTATACAATGGAAAAAAGAGAGCATCTTCAACAAATTGTGCTGGCAAAACTGGATGTCAATCTGTAGAAGAATGAAAATAGATCCATATCTATCACCATGCACAAAACTCAAGTCCAAATGGATTAAAGACCTCAATATCAGTCTGAACACACTGAACCTAATAGAAGAGAAAGTGGGAAGTACTCTACAATACATGGGCACAGGAGACCACTTCCTACGTATAACCCCAGCAGCACAAACATTAAGGGCCTCATTGAATAAATGGGACCTCCTGAGACTGAGAAGCTTCTGTAAAGCAAAGGACACTGTCACTAAGACAAAAAGGCAGCCCACTGACCGGGAAAAGATCTTCACCAACCCCGCAACTGACAAACGTTTGATCTCCAAAATATATAAAGAACTCAAGAAACTAGACCGTAAAAGGCTAATCAACCTAATTATAAAATGGGGCACTGAGCTGAACAGAGAATTCTCAACAGAAGAAGTTCAAATGGCCAAAAGACACTTAAGGTCATGCTCAACTCCCTTAGCGATCAGGAAAATGCAAATCAAGACAACTTTAAGATACCATCTTACACCTGTCAGAATGGCTAAAATAAAAAACACCAATGATAGTCTTTGCTGGAGAGGTTGTGGAGAAAGGGGTACACTCATCCATTGCTGGTGGGAATGCAAACTTGTACTGTCATTTCTTATCTACAAGTTTGTGTGGCCACTTCCTTCAGTTGCTCCTTCTTGGCCCACTTGACTGACTCATTAGAAATGTTTTCATTCTTTGTGGTACAAATTTGGGAGTGTTCATTTTATCTGGGCATTTGCATTTGTATGCATGGACCATAATGTCACATCTACCAGTCCAACATATTTCAACCTTCTTAAAGTTAGGCATTGTATAGTAACACATTACTCTTGGTGTAGGTGGCAAATTCTGCATTTTTAGTTACTGAAGTCTAGGAAAAGTTTGGGAGTACAATTTTATCTTAAGTCATCTTCCAACCTGTAGAGAGTTTCTGCTCATATCGTAAACACTTGGCTGGAAGCATTAATTTTTTCATGTAGTTGTTTTTTTACTAGATATGATTATCATCCTTTTAGAGAACTAATATTTCATGAAATCACCCTACTTCAAATCAATCCAGTTTGTTCCGTTCTGTCATATTTCCTGTCAGTAGAGGTGGGTTTTAGGCATGATCAGTTACAGTGAGTGTGTGCTAACAAAATCAACATTGTGACTTTCATCCTCATGTTAATTATTTCCCAAGGGAATTTTATTTCTCCAATAATAGATTGAACCAATGGTCTTAGCTGGTCATCAGTGATGAGAAAGCTAAACTAGATTCAGATGTTTATATAATTCATCCTAAAACAGAAAACCTGACTCAGAACCCAGAGTCTGGCATAGAGATCACTAACACTATAATCTTTTATGTAAGACAGTCCTTGTCAGTTATTACTGTAATGACTGCTCCTTCGGCACCCTCACACTATTTTTAAATAATTTACAAACTTTTCATTTTATTTTGGAATCCCTTGTGTAGATGTACTGAGAAAAACTTTGACAACTAGATGGATTCACTGATCTGAATTGGAAAAACTTCAATAATTTATTGGATATGGAAATAAAAATCATCCACTTGTCTAGTG
Organism: Microtus oregoni; assembly: GCF_018167655.1. Taxonomy (NCBI): domain Eukaryota; kingdom Metazoa; phylum Chordata; class Mammalia; order Rodentia; family Cricetidae; genus Microtus; species Microtus oregoni. Next base: position 14,943,728 of record NW_024543086.1, read on the forward strand.
TGTTGAAAATTTATGGTAGAAGTAGGAAGTAGAAATCTGCAATGACTTGTATAATGAGGATGATGGCTTCGGGACTGAGCGCGCAGTGATCAGATGAGCCTTCAGGTAGACATCATGAACTGCCATTCTGTTTTTTCCCCATCTCCTGCCCCATGACGATTCTTGCTGCTCCTACTACTGACAATACATGGGTGTTGTGCTGCCTTTCTCCCCAATAGTCATCCTTATTTAACTAAAGCTCTTCACATGTAACCTAGGACACGCATCTGTTTTCCAGCATTCGGTCCAGAGCAGTCATTACAGGAAGAATTGATAAGGACTGCCTTACACATAAGATTGCAAGGAAAAGGATGGTCCTCTTAGCACGTGCCAGTAGTAGCCACAGCAGCTTATGTGAATGGGGATTTTACTGTGTCAGGACTGTCCTGCATACTCCGTTTGAATTCACCATTTCAAAAGCTCCCAAATAGTAGGTCCTACATATATCCTCATCCTATAGTCTTTTAAAAAGCCAAGTTTTAAAGGTTAATCAACTTATTGCAGTCATTTTGTGGTTGGCTGAATCCCATGAATCTTGAACTTCAGAACCTATGCCCCAACTATCCCTCTAGATTCCTACCTGATTAGTAATGGTATTTTTGTTTTAGACTTATTTTTGTGTTGGAGTGTTTTGCTTGCTTGTATGTTTGTGCATCCCATACATGACTGGTGCCCTTAGAGGTCAGAAGAAAGAATGTGTTAGATCCCCCAGATCTAACTGGAGTTAGGTGGTTTTTAGCCACCATGTGTCCTAGGAACCGAAACCAGGTCCTCTGCAAGGAGCACTTGCTCTTAAGCACTGAGCCATCTTTCCAGCCTCACATATTATTGATTTTTACATTATTCTTTGTATTCTTATATAGATGAGGAATAGAGACCGTCAAAAAGTAATTTAAAGTTATAGAATTAATTTATTAAATAAAAATGTTTTTGAGTGATTATCTACAAAGCTAATAAGTAGAAGATTGTCAATCAAAACCTCATGTGTTACTTTTGCATTATTTGAGTGTTTCCTCCTGGTTGAAATTACCTTAAAAATTATGTACTTAGTAAATGTCATTTTTGTTTGCTTACTGACAGAAGAATATGTTTCCTGAGCTCCTGTGTACTGTTTGCTATACCAGTCGGGCTCTTGCATGTTTATCACTAAATTACAAGATACAAAACTTGGACAGAAACAGGATTCAGGCTGTTCCTGCAAATATTGCCTGCTCTGAGTTAAAACTAGATCTTAGCACTTCAAGGAGTTGCCTTTGAAGATAAAAGTTTTCATCAATTAGGTTAGTGTATAGGACCAATTGAAAATTGGGCAAAGAAACTTCTTAACTATGTGAAAAGAGTGAGCTAAGAATGTAACTGAGTTTATGAAATACTTGCCTAGCACGATAGAGCCCTTGACTTGATTTCCTTACACCACATAACACCAGCCATGATGGTATATATGTCTATAATCCCAGCACTCTAGAATTGGAGGCAGAGGGATCTGCTCATGTCCACTATATAGCAAGTTCAAGACCAGCTTCTGCCACATGAAATTCCATCTATATAAAAACAGCATGCTTGACACAGTGGAAAAACAGAAATGTCACTGCTGATTTTCATTCCCGGGTTATTATCTCATCCTTTACTATGCTACAGATTCCCTCCCATCCAGACAGGATAAAGAATTAAGTGTGTCTTAGGAGATCAGAAGTTACAGAGGCTGTCTTCTAATATAGGAAATGGGACGTGGTTTCAGAGAGAGGCTCCAGAAAGAAATATAGAATCATGTAAAATAGACAAAAAAGTAGGTAGAGATTGCTTCTAAGTAATTATCTTATATTTACTACAATTACAAGTGGACATGCCTTTCTAAGAGGGTTGTATAGATGTGCGTATACAAGAGTGTGGACTAAGTGTGGAAAACTGACTGATTTACTTGTGCCTGTCTACACAGCTGAATGTGTTGGTATTAAATGTGGCTGTGGTCATCAGTTGGTGACTTGGCTACTGACATCATTAGCTCCACGTGTTTGCCTAGTATAAGTGCCTCCCGGAAACTGACAATATTAAACAATTCTTTAAATAGTTCTGCCATCATCGTTTATTTGTTCCTTTTTTAGAGCTAGCCTTGAATGATTGGCTTTTGAATCCCTTTTTAATTATTCTACTGGAGCAAACCCATTGTAATTCATATAGCCACATTCAGAGTTTGAAAATGACTTCATGCCACTATAGTTTCAGAATGAAAATCAGTGTCATAAGAATTCTTTTAAGTGACAGCAAAAAAGATTCAGAGCCATTTTCTTCCTGCACCTGAAATCGGGAAGGCTTAGTGCTCTTCTCTATGTCTCTGATGTCAGGTGCCAGGTCCATAAACTCTGTGCTTTTTAGGTTGTACGCCCGAAGAATGATGTTTCCAGAGTTCCAGAGAAGGCTTGGAAAATAGTTAAGGTGAGTTGAGTACCTAGTTATGGTGATGGGATCACCAGTTTCTATGCTTGTCTCACTGCAATCCCAGGTTCTTGTTACTGAGATGGACACAGAGATAAGGACATGGATGTGTTACCTTGACTCTCTTATATACTATATAATCCTAGTGTATGGGATTAACGCCAAATGTTGTTCATTAGTCAGCTAATTAGTAGGACCAACTAAAGACTAGCTAATGTGAAAGCAGTCTAGGTTTCTTGATTATGGCATTTCTGACCCCTGAGAGGGTAAGTTGTACTTACTACATTGAATGGTATCTGCTACTGGACAGTAACTAGCACACACCTGTGCCAGACTGTGTTTCTGGCTGACACCTTCAAGAAGCATGCAGAATAAACAAAATCCTATTCTTCCTAGTTCCTCACCTCTGCCTTTAGCCCTTTTATCCTCTCACAAACTTTATACAGCAACTTTTTTTTTTGCCTTAAATCCTAATCATACCATTCTGTATGCTTGCTCTTACAAGGTTTTGTTATAACACAAAATTGTAAATAAACCCTTTAATGTTTATTTATAATGCTTCCTTCAATCCACGGTCTCAGACCTTCTAGCCAACCCGTCTTCTTCTTTTGTCATAACCTTGAGTTTGGAAAAATAATACCTAGGATTTTAGCATGGTTTTATCCACAGAAGACTGGTGTAACAGAAGCTTGGCTCCAGACATGGAGTGAGTTGGCAGCCAGCAAGAGTAAAGCTGTGTCAGGACAAATGTACACTCTTCATCTTCTCTGGTTGGCTCTCAGCTGCTTGCACCACAGGAGTCTCCGTGAGCTGTGTATCCTGTGACCAATAACTGGTGCACTCGACCCAGGTCCCTCTTGGCTAGGGACAGCCTGTCGGGAGGCATTAGGTCCATGCTGGTGAAGATCCTTAGCCAGTGACTCCCTGAAGGAAAATGAGGCAAACAGCCAGATTCTGTTGAACAGGTGGTAGTTAGACCTTAGCTCTGGTTGTGGGGGTGGGAAAGAAAAACTCTTCAAAATTGCCAGTCTTGCTGGTTTTCACAGTACCTGTGCACTTCTGTCCAATAAATGGCTGTCTAGAAAGGTATTCAGAAATATTTCTGGCAGCATCTGGAGTTGTCTAACTTTTCTACCTTCCTTTAGCAGTCTGGATTTGGGCCCACATCAGGAATGGAAACCCCACTGGGATGCAAGCAAAAGAGGAAGCATGTTCTTAGCCATGCATCAGTGGAGGCCCCTACTGGGAGAGGGGATTATCACAAGCAGCAGGCAGCCCTGCACCCCAGCCTGCTGAGCTCCTGCTCTGCCACAGGATGTGGAGCAAAGGAAATGTGAGGCCAGAGTGCTTGCTCCAAGTTTCCTTACACAATAGGTTATTCAAGCAGATCGGGGATGCTTCTTAAGAGATTTGTTAGGTCCGTGTCCCCTTACAAGATGGCCCCACAGATGGTGGGCTGAGATATTCCTGATAGAATACAAATGGAAGGTTTGCGTTATGCTTCCATGTACTGGCTTCCCTTTGACAGATTCTGCTGACGGGGGCAAGTAGATTGCTCAGCCATTTCCACTTAGTTTCCAACTTAAATTACAGTTTTAAATTAAATTCTGCCAAAGGATTTTTTTTGTCTTAATTTCATTCCTATATTTAGTAATTTTACTTTAAATGCTATGGAAAGCTTGGCTAAGATTAATATAGATCTATTCAACATCACTAAGTTTGCATATTTAATATGCAGCAATGAAGTTTGTACCAATAATTCTCTTGCTGTAATGTTGCTTATTATAATGTTCCTGTTTTATTGTGCTTCAAATGTCAATGAAATAGCTCAGTGTCCTTCCTTCCAAATGGTCCAGCTAAGTAATGAAATGTTGCATTAGTTCATTTTTCTCCACATCAGGCTGCTACCAACACCTCCCATCTTTTACAGGGTCCTCATCTAAAAAGAAATGAATTGACCACAAGACAAAAATAATGAAAATTGCTTTCTTACTCATAATATAGAGTTCCATGTCCAAGTCCCAAATTATATCCTAAGTAAGAGTAGCACCTTTGTCCTGAGGAAACTGTCCTATGTGGGGCACTCTCTCCATGTGTGGCACTGTCCCCATGCAGGTGCTTTCTGAGCCAAATATTTTGAAGTTACAAGTCAAAGCCTTAACTGATACGTCACTTCAGTAAATTAATATAGTGCTTTAAAATTTATTTGGATATAGGTTATATTACCAATTTTATATTGTTTGATGTACGTTTGTGAGAATAAAGAGGTTCAGAGATGGTCTGTCACCCGATGGCAGACATCTTTGCTGCTGATTTCCACAGCACTGCCAATTTTATGCCTTGAGAAGTTATAACATCTTAAACATCTATAGAGAGCCTGTGGTTATTAACTTGCTGTAATTTTCTGAAAATTCATTATCCAAAAATCTTAATTCATTATAACGGCTCTTATGAAAACCTACAGAACTGGGTTTCTCTTTTTCTCATATTTGTACACAATGAGAGATTGGTTGTTTCTCATTTGTTTCATGTGGTGCTTCTGAGTACATTTCACAGAGGGCTGCTATTGAGTCTCTGTGACTGTCATTATATCCATCAACCTCCAGGAACTAACATTCTGGGCTTCCCAGTTCTGTAATCTACTTCAGCTGTAAGGATTGACATAATTAGCTTCTCACAAGCTATAGCCAGAATGCAGCAGATACCTAATGCCGAGTATCGGCTTGGAGGAGGAAGGCAGTTTAAAAATTAGCACAGGGTTTACTATTATGCTTTATTAAATTTACAGTCAAATATCTTGCTGCTATTTCTATGTTGATTCCCTTCTCTGGTTGTCTTATTTGACAACTGTATAGAAGAACATTGAGGAAAGCAGAAAAATGAAAGGATGATTGAAGCTGTCTGCCTATAAATAAACGCACAAGCCGCATCTGCCGTGAGTGACTTCATCACCAGAATTGTCCATTCACATACAGACACTCTTTCCTGAAAGTTAAAAGAACCTTTGTAGTAAAATAACAGGGATTTATTAAGGTGATTTTTTTTAAGAACATGTATTCTCAAACTGTAATGACAATTTCTGATATTTATAGAAATTCCATATATTTCACTAGCTGTTTTAATGTGTTGGAATTAAAATGAGTATTTTGTAGCTTCTAAGGCAGCAACTGTTTAGAAGTAGAAAAAGTTGGTGTTCAGGAGACTGTACCCATAGAGGTGGTAGAGGCTAGTCTAACCTGCATGAGGTACTAGATTCAGTTCCCAGCACCACAAAAAGGAAACAAAGGAAGAAGAGAGAATTGATGGTTCTGTGTCATAAAATACTGACATAGTTTTTTTATCCCTTTAACAAAGGCAATTTCTGTGACTAGAATGTGTTAATTGGTTCAACATATACATAAAAATTTCAGAATTATTAATGCAAATTTCAAAGGTTTATTGGTCTTGATGGTTATCTTTATGCTATTAAAATCTCCATGAGTGCTGGAGAAATAAATGGCTTAGTAGATAAAGCACTTGCCATACAACATGAAGAATTTGGATCCCCAAAACCCACATAAAAGACAGGTGGGCAGGCAGGATAATCCCATCACTGAGGAGCAGGAGATAGAGAAACCCCAGGATAAGTTGGCTAACAAAAATAGGCACACTCGGGGCTGGAGAGATGGCTCAGAGGTTAAGAGCACTGACTGCTCTTCCAGAGGTCCTGAGTTCAATTCCCAGCAACCACATGGTGGCTTACAGCCATCTATAATGAGACCTGGCGCCCCCTTCTGGCTTGTGGGCACACATGGAAGGAATGCTGTATACATAATAAAAAAATAAATATTAAAAAAAAAATAGGCACACTCTTGGTTCAGAAAGAGACCCTTTCTCAATAAATGAAGTAGAGTATGATCAGGGAAGGCAACTGATACCACTCTCGGGTTGCTGCACATTCTTAATTATGCAGTAGCACTACACACACACACACACACACACACGGTGGGGGGGGGGCAGAGAGAGGGAGGGTGTGTGTGTGTCTCCAAGAGAAATACGTCTTCCCTTTCTGTTTCTTTTCTAAGTCCTTCTCTTGCAAAGGGTATTAGCTGAGCATTCTATAGTCTGCTAGGCAGAAAGGCCCATGAAAAGGGACAGTAGGAAGTAGCATTTGTAAAGTAACTGCGAAGTGCCAAGGTTTGTGACTGGTTATCACTCATTCATCTCTAAAACCTATGAAAACCCTTTGTTAAGAATTATTGTTGACGCCTTTAATCCCAGCACTCGGGAGGCAGAGGCAGGCGGATCTCTGTGAGTTCGAGGCCAGCCTGGTCTACAAGAGCTAGTTCCAGGACAGGAACCAAAAACTACGGAGAAACCCTGTCTCGAAAAATCCAAAAAAATATAAAATAAAATAAAGTTATTGTTGATTATTATTTCTGTTTTACCAATAAGGAACCAAGATCTAGGGCTAGAGGGATGGCTCAGTGGTTGGGAGCACTGGCTGACTGCCCTTCCAAAAGACACAGGTTCAGTTCCAGGTTTCCACATGGCAACTCACAGCTGTCTGTGGCTCCAGTTCATGGGTGCTGGGTGTCCGACACCCTTACACAGACAAATTTGCACAAGAAATAAAACTAATAAATATTATTTAAAGTGCCTCATTTTCTTAAAAAAATTCAAATCCAAATGTCTTTGGAACCAAAGCCTATTCTTTCTTTAGCTAAGTTCAAGACCATATTCTAAGCACTACTGTGTGTTGGTTACTTTTTACTCTTTACTCTTTTGGGAGGGCCCACCATCCAGCTCCCAAATAAATACATGGAGACTTATTCTTAGTTACGAATGCCCAACCTTAATTTGGCTTGTTTCTTGCCTGCTTTTCTTAAATTATCCCATCTACTGTTTGCGTCTGGGCTTTTTCTTTTTCTTACTTCTGTTATCGTACTTTCACTCTGACTCCATGGCTGGCTGGGTGACTTTCCCCTTCTTTTCTTACTCCTTGGGTCTTTTTTGCTTTGCTTCTATTTATTCTCTCTGCCTGCCAGCCATGCCCATCCTTTCCCCTGCCTTGCTATTGGCCATTCAGCTCTTTATGAGACCAATCAGGTGGTTTAGACAGGCAAAGTATCACAGCTTCACAGAGTTAAACAAATGAAACATAAAAGAATTCAACACATCTTTGTATCATTAAAACAAATGTTTCACAGCATAAACAAATGTAACACATCTTAAAATAATATTCCTCAATACTGCTGAACAGACATTTCCCCTCCCCTCGAAGTGCACAAACCTAAATAAGGGGCGAGACATTTATTCACATGAGAAACTGGCACTACTAGATCGTACTTATTATATGGTATTATAAGTATCGATAATAGACTTGAAGCCATGGATGCTCCCAAATTTCCAAGGAAGAAAGTTCTCCTTACCTAATCTTAGAGTAAGCTTTTTCCAGGAAATACATAAGCTTTAAAACCATTCTGTTTTAAACAGCAAAAGTTTGCCAGTTCCCATGCTTAGGGAATGAGGTTTTAAATACAAGATCCTGTTTCCAAAAAAAATAATTTTTTTGAAGTAGAATTGACAAAACTACATTTGATCATTAAAAATCATTAGTAAAGTGAGCACAGTGAACATAAAAGATAGTGTTGTTAGTTCTGCTAAGATAGTGCTAGCTCTGCTCTCAGGTGTGCTGAAGGCTGAAAACAAAGGACGGCTGAAGCAGGCAAGAATGGATTTTCAGTGTCTATACCCCTGATGGAATAAAGCACAAAACCAAAGGCATGACCGTGTGTTCATTGTCATTGTGTTACCCAACCTTGGAAGAGCAATTGGTAACAGGGTCTCTCTCCTTTGGCGGTGGTAGTCTTTCTATGTAACCCAAGTTAGCCACCAATTCAAAATCTTGGCTTCTGTTTCTTGACAGCTAGGATTAGAGACGTGCACTACTTTGTCTGACCTTAATCTCTTTTTCTTTGGTATTTACATGTGTCTCAATAGAAGCAAATTATCTTACTAGCTTCTGAAATCAAAGGTGTGATGAAGGCAGACTTTCTCTCCTTCCAACACCATTCTTCCTGAAAAGGAATTGTATGATGTGGTTTCTTCTTCCTATAATAAAATTTTTGGGTAAAATTAATTTTTAAAGTTATTTTGAATTGGTTGGGCAGTGATGGCACGTGCCTTTAATCCCAGCACTCGGGAGGCAGAGGCGGGTGGATCTCTGTAAATTCGAGGCCAGCCTGGTCTACAAGAGCTAGTTCAGGACAGGCTCCAAAGCTACAGAGAAACCCTGTCTCAAAAAAAAAAAATTATTTTGAATTGATAAAAGTTGCACAAAGTGTTCAGAACTCTAAATATTATGTTTGAATTGTTTTCAGTAGAAATCTTTTCTTAACTTGTGCTTTATGATAAATAACTTCATAGATATTCTTCAGTGGGCAAGTTATCTCTTACCTCATAAATAGTCTGCATCTATCACATTGTTAAATGTTAGAGGATGTTTTCATATTATCTTCATGTTCTTCAAATGGCACAAGACCTTGAAAAATGTGAGACAGTCCTTTAAGAGTAATGCTGTAATCATACATTGATTTTAAATGACCCTGTCACACATGAAAACAAATCAGATTGTTGCTCTTAATGAGCTTTTCAATTTACTATTCAGTAGATCAGATAAGTGGATTTAAGAGGTAATGATCCCGCTTAGTACTCAAGCTTGACTGTCAGATCCCGGTAGTGGAGAGAAGTCCCCGAGGACAGAAACGTTGACACAGCTCTAGATGGGATAATGGGGATCAAAGCTAATGGATGCTAAAAGGAATGGTGCGCATTACAAGGATTGTGGGTTAAAGCACTGCCTGTGCCAGTGTTGACTGTTTGCTCTTGCGTGTTATTGCTTCAGATCGGATGCTTTGAGAAACTGTTTGACAGCAAAGCACAACAGACCTGCCTGGCTAGCAAACTCGCACAACAGGAAAAGTCCTGGTGGGAACCTCGTTTCAGAGATGCACTTTAGTTATTATGTTCTCACCATGGCATAGTGAGAATCAACGGTATTTCTCAGATTTGCCAAGAAGTAGTGTTCATAAAGCCTTGGAATGTAAATTTTACTTTTATGAAACTACAGAGTAGTCATCCTATAATCCAAAACAAAAAAGTTAACTAGGAGTTAACAGAAAGGAGGAGGATGTGATAAAAGTACACAAAAATGGGCTGCTTAAGATCCTGCCATAGCCCTTCCAAAACCCACGCGTCCCTCAGCTCCGTCTGCCAGCAGTGTCCACTGCATTTATGGCACGGTTTCTTTCTTTGAAGCTGATTGTGAACTCATGAGGGAAAAACCAGTGCTTTGGCCTGGAGTAGAGCTCTCATTTTTTCATCCTTGGTAATCACCAGTGCCTTTAAAATCCTAGTCAGGGTGGAGAACACAGTGTGTGCCCCCTGCAAGAGCAATGAGGGGAGAGAGCAGACAGTAGGGAACCAGGTCCCCACTGTTGTCTGCTTTCATAAATTAGTCTTACATACAGGATCTCACTAGGTAATCACAGATTAAAATAACAATCCAAGCAACTCTATAATACTTTTCTCTTTCTTTTCATGTTTGCCCACCGAATTCAATATATCCTTAAAAGGGGAAGGCATATTTCATTGTTTGATTATTCACACTGTAATGCAGTCTTCATAAGTTCACTCACTGCTTTTTTTATTACATATTAAGTACACTAGTCTAAGTTGCTGAGACAGAAAATAAGGTATAAGGCAAAATATCAGCCCTTAAGAATTTTTCAGCAAAATGGGAGAGTTGGAGGACTAAACTTTACAATGTGAAAGGACCATGATAAAAGAACAGAGCAGATGGGGGGGGGGGTTATTCAGGAAAAGGCAGCTCACCCTGCCTGGGAGGGCTAGTAAGGCCTTGGGAAAGATGGCTTTTGAATGATAGGAGGAGGAAAGGGCTAATGCTGAGCCAGAGAAATCCTATGGATTACTCAGTGCTTCTGGTTGAGAGAAATGGGGTGTGCTGGGGGCCAAGGTAGGAACAATCTGAACACCAAAATCATTTATGTCAGATATTCCAAGAGGACCGATTTGAGTCTTCCTGGCCATGGGTCATGGTAAATTAAAGGGAAGTTCCTTTTCTACATACCATTCTTCCTTTGAGCCTTTTGTGTAGCTATAGGCTTCTGATTGAGATAATTGTGATAAGTAAGGTGCTCGGGTTCTCGTTCCCTCCACCACAAGTGTCTTAGGACCCTACAGTAAGCACAGCAGCCATTGCGGAATCATCGGAATACTGGCCTGGAGGACCTGGAGTCAACAGAAGAGACAGTGGAAAGCTGAATATAGTCCTGTGCCTTTAAATACCTCTGCACTCCTCTGGTGTGACCCTTTAACTCTGAGTGATTTATTGTCCTATTTGTGACCTGTGATTGTATATAATCTAATGTGTAAATAAAGCTAGGTTGTCATATTTGGTAAATAAGCAAACTACAGAAGGTGAGACCACATAATCACTGGGGATAAGATGACAGAAAAGAGATCCCATGCAGCTGGTGTCTGGCAGGGACAACCTGGAATCCCACTAGAGCATAGAGGGTGTAAGAGGTGTTAACTACTCTCAGCTCTGCCAGGCTACCAGGGATGTCCCAGTGGTGGTGTGTCCTCGCTTGAAGTACAGTTGTGTGTTCAAATGCACGGTGTGCCTGAGTTTAAGACAGGAATGTCGTACTCCAAACTCTGCAACCAGCTCTGCCCACTTAGAAGCTCTGGATTCTCGTGTGCTGATGATCAGCCCCACCGTCAACAGTAGGACCTGTCTCTGTGTCTCTCTAAGCTAGAGTGTTACAAGGGGTGTCTATCGCTGATATACGATCTCATGGTTTTCTAAAAATACTTTTATAATCTCCTTGAATTATCTTGAATTTTATTGGTACTTTACTGAAATTAGAATAAGTATAAAGTATTTACTTAGATTCTTTGTTGAACAATATTTTCAAGTCTTTTGCATGCTTATTCCCACCTTTAAGAAAATGGTGGCTCCCAGCTTTGAGGACAAAATATGTAGTGTGCTGGGCAAAGAATGAGTGTGGGTCTGTTTGTGTGTCGGTATACAGACATCCCAAAGGAGGAGTGCTTCCTGGGGGGGAACTGACTGCAGGCTAGAATGGCGATGTTTTTGTTTCACTCCCTGTTTGCAGTGTGGATGCAGCACATCTTTGACTTTTAGACTTGTTAGCTTTAGCAGTCTTTTGAAACTGCCTATGGATGATAAAGCTTATAACACTTAATTGTTGATGCAGGTGTATGCCCGTATGTCAGAAGTCTTAGGAATAACAGATGACAACCATGTTCTAGAAACATTCGTGACAAAAATGTGAGTATCTGTTTTGGTTTTTAATTGTATTCTGTGGTTTTGAGTCACATATCATCTTACTATGTATGAATCCTTTTTTAGATACTAATTTTTTTTTTAAGTGTCCACGAGAGGAAAAAGCGATTCTTTATTGTTAGTGCCAACACCTTGGATAATATACTTTTTATCTCTTCTCATAATGATAATGTAGATAAATTCCATAAATCAAATCTCTGCAGTAAAAAGGTTAATAAGTTTAGATACTAATTTTTAACTTAAAATTTTGGCTTTAAATTTTTGTGTGTGCATTCTTCTGCTTACTTCAAATGCTTACTTAACTCACCATCTAAAGGGCATTATCATTGTCAGGAAGTTCACATGGTTATACTGACCTAAAAAGATTTCCAGATACTGATTCCACAGTTTACTTGGGAAGAATTGTTTTTTACTTTATAATTAAAAACAAAACACCCTACCTCAAAGACCAATGAAACGCTTATTGCAAGCTATTGTCATAATCACCTTAAAACAGAGCATCCATTGGCTACAGCAGAGATGTGTTTATGGAGCTGCATGGCTTGTCCTCACAGACACATGGTGGCCTGTTGAACCGACATTGGTGTGCTTTCACTTGTATGCTATGTGTCTCACAGACAACCCTGCTGTGCTTGCAGGACGAAGCTGGGTCAACACCAGGACCATAAGTCAGTTTTGGAGCCACCAGATAATGCTTCATTTGGGGCAGTAACTGGTTCACCTTCACTTGACTTCCTTTGTGATGATAATTCCATTTTCATTCTGTTGGACCTTATTCTAAATTTAATGTTTTTTTTCTGTGAAACACTTAACTTATAGAATGACTATCTTAGAGAATTATTTACAGAACTATTTTAAAACTTAAAGAATTCTATGCCAGTGTTCACTGTAGGTTGATCATATAAAGTTTAAATGTGCTATAAGAATTTAAAAAGTTGTTGAAATTCAAACATGCTTTTTATTTTGTGATTGAAGTCACCTAACTTCATAAAATATTTATGTTTCTGTGGTTCTCCTTATGCAGGCAACTGTTTAACAATTCAATACATTTTTTTCATATTTAGTGTTACAAACCTTAAGTACTGGGGAAGATGTGAGCCTGTAATTTCAAGGACTCTTCAGTTCCTAAATGACCTTTCAGTTGGATATCCTTTTCAATATATATGTGATATACTAACTCAGCAGGTGCATTTACATGGCCAAGCATTTTTCCCTAATTCTGATTTTCCAGAAATTTACAATATAAAGTCTAATCTGTTTAGCCTTATCTATAAATGTGTTTATAATAACTGTACTGTGAAGCATTTTTCAATCATAAGTGATCTTATATGAACATACATATATTCCTAATTGGCCAGGTTTGTTTATATTAATCTAGGCTAACAAATGCTTGCACAGTAAAGTGTGCAGCACTTGTGTATTTCAGCCCATAGTTGTTCACAATTTTCATAAATTCTGGTTCTGAAAGAAAGCATGAAACCAGCTTGAAGAAGGTGAAGTGTCCCTGGATCCCTCAGTAAGAGTCTCACGTGCATCAGGCTTGTGTGAGTCGAGATAGAAAGAGACTCATCGGCTTTTTGACCACGTCTTTGCTTGTCGGCCTCCTCACCAGATCATTGTCACACCTACTCAAGAGTTCCTGTTACACATTAAATGTTTACATAACACATTAAATGTTTACATATTTGTCTCTAGAAATCCTTTAAAATATGAAGCCAGAAATCATCCTTGTTAGATATATGTGTGTGTGTGTGTAATATTTTACCTATTAGAAATGGATTGTAGATGGTTGCTTATGTTGTTACCTGTAAGATACATAGATATTATAAAAATTAAATAACCATTGGTTTAGTTAACCTGTGACATTAGAAGATATCATAATATAAGGACAATTCTGAAATCGTTGGCTTTGGATGGAATCCTTTAGTGGAGTTTCATTCCAGGCATATGCTTGTATTAGTTAAGTTTAAGATTGTGTTCCTCTGTAAACCATAAAAGATTTCCAAAGTATTAGACACCCACTTTTGTGCTGGAATTTAATATGCAACTTTTTATTGGAAAATAATCGTCCTTGTCTGGCAAAATCCACCATGCAATATTTCTGTTAGTAGGTATAATGCAATAAAGACAGGGAGGGCTATTTATCACTACAAATTTTGAGGATTTCAGGATTCTTTTTATTATTTTAATATATTTCTTTGATATTAAATCAGAAAAATGATAAATTACACCTGTCCAGGCTGTTTTTCCTCTTTACTGAAAAGTGATGTACAGCCCAATTCCAGTGGTCATTTCTGCTTTTTAAGATATGTATTTTTTCTTATTAAAAAAACTCAACCTGTATTTTTTTCTAATAATGGTGCTGAAATACTCTATTTCTAACATATGAAGTGGTTGATAAGTACTTCATAGTATTGCAACCTCTCCAGCTTTTCACAGTGAATTACTGTGAAAGCGTGTTATCTGTGGGAAGGCCTGGGATTCTGGGACACAGACCTATTGTTTAGATTCGCTCTGGTTTTAGTTTGAAATTGATATTTAATATAAAATTAATTTGATTTGTATTTTGGTATAATTTGCATAATGCCTAATTTATTGGTATCTATTAAGATACTCTTTCTGTTATCTAAGTACAGCTATTATAACCTTTTATTTTCTGAGCTGTTTATTCCTTTTGAATACCTCTTAAAATTAATTTTAAAAAGTCTTCCTTTGAAAAAATTATTAGATAAAGGTTAAAGGTTCTAACAGATATGAATTATTTCCATGCAGGTACATTGATTTATATTTTTTAACAATTATTTCAAGTTTGCATATTTAGAAATATATATTAGTTCAATTTGATTTCAGTGCTCAGTTATTTGAATTATAAATCATTATGTCCCTTCTAGCTGATCAGTCATGAAATATCCTTGAATTCATTTACATAATGGAATATGTGCTTGGTGTATCCATTTCGATGCAGTCTCTAGTTACCTGATGTGTGTTTTGTTGTTCTATCCATTTTCATTATTTTATGTGTTTTTTAATCATGATCTTAAAATAATACTTTACTTTTTGTTAAAAATACAATGGCATTCTTCAGCTGTAGGAAAGTATCACCTAATCATCTGCCTTAATAAAAAGCCTTATGCTGATACTCGAAATATTTTAAGATATTATTAACAAATCAATAATAACCATGTTATCTTATGAATTTTTTTATTTTCTTTATAATGTATGTCTTTGGGTACTCCTTGAGTATTTTGCTTTGTGTTTTGTTTTCTGTTTTGTGTGCTGCAGGTGGCAGTCATTCAGTGATCAAGACATTCAAAGCCAATCTGTCAGATTTGGTTATTTTTCCTTAATCTAATCACTTGTTTGGAAAGATTGTTTGGAAACAAAAATTACCAAAGTATTTTTTGTGTGTTTTGTTTTGTTTTTAAGGAATCACAAAAAAGTTTGAAGTTCCCTTAAGGCAGTGGTAGAGCTTGTTTGAGCGTCAGAACATGGTGTCTGCCATCACATCATTAGGCCCCAAACCAGCGCTTCTCTCTGCAAGGCTTGGGCTGCTGACTGGGGACATGTGCGAGAGTTTCCCCCTTGAAGTGTTATAAAATAGGGCTGTTGATAGGCGACCCCAAACAGATCACGACCCACAAATTAAGAACTGCTGATCTAGGTAGATAACAAATAAAAATTATAAAGATGAATCATGAAACATTTACAATTTTTATTTTAAGAAATATAAATGAACATTTCAAAGTTTGTTGTTTTTTGTTGTTGTTGTTGTTGTTGTTGATAGTGGTGGGTTTTAAGGCATAATTTCACCAGGTACTTATATATTGCCCAGGCTCCCTCAGCCTGTAGTGTTGTGTTTGTAGGTGTATATCACCATACCCTGCTAGCCAATCTCTTAATGTAAGGATAGAACTTTTTATTTTAGCAGCTCCTAGAGGCCTTTATTTTATCACCTCAGATGAATTGTTTTTATTTCCTCAAAGCATGCTGAGAATTTTTGAATACATGTAAATAAATAAATATGAGAACTGAAAGAATTATCATTTCCATACATTCAATAATTGACTTATGTACTTGCCTTTGTTGTGTCTTCTTTTAAAATAATCTTATCAAACTATGAACAGCCTTTGCATTCCTGTCTCAGTAGTGTGTGTGTATTTAAATTATAAGATCATGTAACTGGCTGGAGCAGATGTTACAGTGAATACTTGAGAACATAAGCCACTCCAGAAAATGATTCTTCTTAAGCTCTTTCTAATGTTTTGAAAAATTATAAGATTTCATTATATTCTACATAATTCATGAATGTGAGAAGACAGAATTAGCAGGAAGAAAACATGAAAAATGGGTTAGTTTGTGATATCTTTAAGTAGTGGATTCTGTGTAGTGCACATGAATGGAACACAACTACCCAGCATCATGGACAAGTGTCAGGAGTCTGAGGAAGGAGCCTCGGTTGGGTTTCCGGAAGAAGTTAAGACACATGAAGCAATCGAGATATACCCACACAGATGTAAATTTAAAAAGACGGGAATGAAAAGACCAATTTCTACACTAATGACTTCCAGAAAGAAGAGGGGACATATGATCGCAGAGGGTGCTTGGGGTCTTCAGCTGATGCTGTTTCTCAGGTTTACACTTGCAAGTGCATATCGGATTAGTTACTTAAACTTTACATTTATTTATTTATTAGTTATTTAAATATTACATTTATTTCTCTGTGTGGTGTATCTAATGAAAAGGTAAATAGTAAAGAAAAAATAGGTAAGAAAAAAGAATGAAAAGTAACAAAGATAGATACAGTTGAATTTGTACTTGACCAAGAATCTCAGCTAGTAAACAACATACCTCAAGGAGTCATTAAGAAACAGACTTTAAATGCCTGCTAATTGTATATGTATATTTTTTAAATAGTGCCTGTACATTTGTCCTAATTATATAATTGCTATAATAAAGTAAAAATAATTAACAAAGTGGAAAAAAAAAGAAAATAGGACTGAATTGTATGTATGTCCTGCTCAGAAGTCAGGAATTTCTCCTGAGGCACGTCTTTGAGCTCTGTTAGCATTGAACAAGGTCTTCCGCCTTCCTGAGTAGTGCTGTGAAGCTAGACAGCCTCTGACCTTTCCAATCAGGTGTTGTCAGCCTACTCTGAACCCCCTGGATTGAGGAGACTTGTAATGTTTAAGTCCAGAGACTCTTTTGAGAGAACTATTATATTTTCCCATCAGATCATTGCCCAGGGCGGAAATATATTTGAATAACTTTTATTTAGTATACACCTAGAATTTCCAAAAGTACAATTCAAGAATTCTTCATTCTTAGTAACTTGAGCTAACCTGCTCCATGCATCTGTCCCAGCCTTCCACAGCCGGTCAGTGCCTGGGATCCTCCCTCTCTGATTTGTTTACACACCTAGAATTCTAGTTTCTATGTGGATGAGGGGGAAAAAAAGGTGGAGTCAAGCGGCCGGCAGGCAGCTGCCAAGGAAACGAGACATGTAGAAAATAAGGTGATGTCATGGTCACGTGGCAGGACTGCTCTCTCTTATCCCTGTTCAAATTTCCCACCTGGCTTCACTCTGCTAAGCCATTGGCCAAAACAGCTTTATTCATCAGCCAATAAAAGCAACACATATACAGGAGGCCATCCCGCATCAATAGCTTCTTGTTATCTATCAATTCTGCTAATAGTAGTCGTTTGCCAAGTGCAGGACAAAGGAGCAGATTACAGACCCTGCTTTCAGAGCTCTCAATTCTAACAGAATTACCCTGAATTTAGACCTCTTTTCATATTTCAAGAGCCCAAAGTCAACTGTTTTACCAACATAAAACACTTTTTAATCCAATTCAAATTATATACTAATTTCTGGAAATGTACATGTTAAAAATAATGTGGGCATATGACAGTGATACAACTGAATTTTTGTGTATGTATTGAGTGTACATGTGCATGTATATATGAAGTGTGTGCTAGGTTTTCAACTAGGGTGGCAGTCAGCTATTGCCAATGGCCTTGCTGTCTTCACCACTTCGATGCTAGAGTTACAGGTGTGCTCAAGGCTACCCCCAGCTTTTTGATGCATTTTGGAATCTGTACTCTGGTCTTCATGATTATACTGCAAACTCTCTTAACCACTGAGCCATTTCTTCAGTCCATGATATAACTACTTTTAAGGAGACATTTTTATTAGATAAAGCTAACATGCTATATTAAATATAATATTTTTTAAATTACGGTACTATGCATAGTAGATATTACTACCAGTGAGGTGTGATTCATGAACGAGATGGGAGTCAGGAGAGAATACAGGATGAGAGATGAAACAAAAGTACAGAATAAAACAAGTAAAGTAAAACATGGAAATAAAACTGTGTTACAGGAAATATTTAGAAATAGGGAATAGTAATTCTTCCTTTGTGAAAGTACTAAGTTTAATGCATTGTTTTCTTTCCCTGAATAATCCTCTCTCCAAATGGTGTGAGAGAATGTTAAATAAAGTGAGTTTTCACATGCATCCCTCAAGCATACTTTTATTAACATCGCTCATCGAGTGTTATTATTTTCTTTGTCTATCCAGCGTGAGGAAAAGCCATCGTCTTAGTTCCTCTGTCTGATAGCTTTATACAAGTCGAGTATGGGAGTCGTCTCTACTCTTGCATACCTCATTCAGGCCTTCACCACTTTATATTCCATCTTCAAAAGATCACGTTTCACGGATATTATTTGGATCTGATTATTTGTCTTCCCAAAGTCTTGAATCACTTCCACTTGCTTCTCAGATAAAATTGCATCAATGATTGCGTTCGCGGCTTTTAACGGCACCTGACTTACTGAGTTCCCTACGCCCATTCAATAGTGATTTATACTTTACCCTGGGATCAGGACATTCATTTTTCTTTCCACCTGACCTCTTCCTTGTCCCTCACTGAATCACGAAAAATGTCATTCCTCTCCTTTGACAGGATGGTTAAACTCAGATTTTTGGTTTTTCATTAAAACTTAGGAAAGCAATATCAAGATAGTTGTAATCCTTAATCGTTTAGTGCTTAGTGAACACTTAATTCTCTTCGTTTTTTTCTCATCATCTTTGACTCTTCTTAATGTTCTTTTTTTTTTGTTTCCCCTCCCCTTTGGGTTTTTGAGACAGGGTTTGTCTGTGTGTAGCCCTGGTTATCCTGGAACTTGCTCTGTAGACCAGGCTAGCCTCAGACACATTTCTTAATGTTCTTAAACTCGGTGTTCTTATGACAACATCTTAGGTATGAATGTAACTTTGTTTACTATGCATTAGTCTTGTTCTCTACTGGATTTAAAGTGATAGAGATTAAAGCTTTTAGAACATATGGTGTCCTCTCCTACTGAGTGACTGAAGTTTAACTCCCATTCCTTGCTTGAGAAGAAAACCTGGTCACTTTGATACCTGGTTTGAGGTTCATGAGCATAGGCTTCCTTCAGAAATTAATTCATATTCCTGACATATAGTGTTCTTATCCATGGACTTCCCCCCAGGCCTGTTTTCAAGATCTAAATTGTCTATAAACACTGAACATATGTGGCCCTAAGAGACCTGCCTAAATCCTGTTGTTACCTACCCTGATACGCTTAGTGAATATAGGTTACGCTATTCAATTCTGAGACTATTTTTTTTTCACGTTAACAATGGTTTTGCAAGATACAACTTTGTTCTTATTATTTATAATCACTTTTTGGGGGCTAGTGAGATGGCTCCAGGATTAATTAATAGCACTTGCTGATCTTGCAGAGGACTCAGGTCCAGTCTCCAGCACACACATGGCAGCTCACAACTGTCTGTAACTGACGGACAAGTCACTGCACACATGTAGCACATTTATATCGTGCAGACAGAACACTTAGACATGTAACAGAAAGTGAACATAGACGTACCTTTTCTTTCAAATAGTACATAAAACAATGGTTTTCTTATTTTTAGAATTGGTGACATTTTAGGTTTGATAAAATACTTGTGCTGGTTAATTTTATCTCAACCTGATACTAGCTAAAGTCATCTGAGAGAAGGGAATCTCAGTTAAGAAAATACTTTTCTAAGATCAGTAGATAAGCCTATAGGGCATTTTCTTAGTTGGGGATTTGTGGGGGAGCACCCAGCCCATTGTGGGTGGTGCCATCCATGGGCTGGTGGTCCTGGGTTCTCGAAGAAAGCAGGCTGAGCAAGCCATGGGGAGCAAACTAGTGATCAGCATGCCTCCACGGCCTCTGCATCAGCCTCTGCCTCCAGGTTCCTGGCCTGTATGAGTTTCTGTCCTGACTTCCTTCAGTGATGAGCAGTGCTGGGAAAGTTTATGCCACATAAGCCTTTTCTTTTTTGTCATGGTATTTCATCACAGCAATAGGACCCCTAACTAAGACAAGTTGGTAGGTATCTGGATTGTGGGGTATTACTGCTGTGACAGAGCTGACCACTTTATACAGGAAAAGCTATTGAGTGTGCAGTGCTTGGTGGGCTTTCTGTAGAAACTTGGAAGATAAGAATGTTGAGCAGTGCCTGACTTGTGACGTTTGAGAGAAAAGTGTAAAGGCTCGATCGGGGCCATTCATTATTTTGAGTTAAGATTCTGTGCTTCTGGTCAGCTGGGGCTGAAGAATCAGCGGAACTAATAAAGTGAAGCGTTTGCTTTGCTGGCCTACTTGATGCTGATTGTTGTATGGAGCTGAGAAATTAGTGCTTATTAAGAAGAGACCAGAATTGTTGAGGCGAAATCTTCTTGGAAGTATTTCCTGAGAGTCAGCATACAGAGGCTGTGTCCCAGAAGTAACCAAGGTTGTACCTCGTACTGGCAGCCAAACTTGGTAGTGTAAGAGTCACCCAGGTGGGTACTGGCATTGAAGACATGAAGGGGGCATGGAGTATAAGGGAGGCCATTGGAGAAGTGCAACCTCAGTGGCAGTTGAGGGCCCAGGGTTGAAGGAGTCATGGCAAAGTTGAGACTCGGCACCATGAAGAGAGCCCATTCGTGAAAATGCAGCCCAGTTGCAGCAGAAGACCCTGACATTTTGGAGATACTGGTACCGTGGGATGACCACCAAGAACAGCAGCAGCAGTGGAGTGGAGCCAGCTCAAGCCGCGTGTGCTGCAGGGGCAGAGCAAAGGAAGAAACCCAAGCCACTTGGAGGAACCCAGACATTAGACACTGAGACATTCACGTTTTTGGAGTTTGGTTTGGCTTTGATTTGACTGTGACTATGCCCTCGTTCTTCCCTTTTGAAGTAGGAAATTATTTCCTTTTTATTTTACAGAAGCCTACAATAGAAAAACCTTGGATTTTAAAAGTGTTTGGCTATTTTAAAGAAACTGAGTTTTTAATGTGTAAAGACTGTAGAACTTTGAAGGTTATTTATGGTTTTTAATATGAGATCTTCTGGAATGAATGATACAGGAAAAGTGATTTAATGGTAATGTATTTGTGTGTCAAGTTGACAAGGGGTCAGTCATGCTGGATAGTTTTTTATGTCAATTTGACAGATGGGAAACTCAAGAAAATGCCTCCAGCTGGACGGTGGTGGCACCCGCCTTTAATCCCAGCACTCAGCGAGGCAGAGGCAGGTGAATCTCTGTGAGTTTGAGGCCAGTCTGGTCTATGGATTGAGTTTCAGGACAGCCAGAGATAACACAGAGAAACCCGTCTCAGAAAAAAGAAAAAAAAGGAAGGAAAGAAAGAAAGAAGAAAATGCCTCTGTAAGTTGGGCTATAGGCCCATTTTCTTAATTAGTGATTGATGGGAGTGGGCCCAGCCCATTATGGGTGGGGCCATCCCTGGGCTGCTGGCCTCAGCTCCGGCCTCCAGGTTCCCAGAGTAGCCTGTTCTAACTCCATCTACTGCTCAGGAGTCCTAGCACTGTTGCTGTTCCAATTACCATGCTGTCCTCAGCACTGAGCTGCAGGCCTCCGAACTTAATCTAGTACTGCTGTAAGCCACCTGTCCTACCCAAAATGGAGCAAGTTCAAAGAAGGCTTGTCTGCTAGAGAAGAGTAAGAATAAAAGATCCTATAGATGCATCCTCTGCCTTTTCCTTTAACATTGCAAATATTAAGACCATTAACTAGCTTTGAGATGAATTCCTATAAAGGAATGTAAATATTGAGATGAATTCTCATTATTGCATTTTTCAAATTTTAATCATTTTTCTTGAGAATTAAGAGACAGTGGGGGCTGACCTTGGTATAAAGTGCACAGGTGCAGTTCTGGAGAAATATCTTTGCAGATGATGTTTTTGCTGTGGATGTTCGTTTATTACTTCCATAAATATTCTATTGTCAAAACATGACTTACTGTTTGTTAGCAGTGCTGACAGGAAGGCTTCTCTTAATGGCAGCATTCATATTACCCATATACCCTGTCACTTTTAACTTAGCAATTTTAAGAGAATTGCCTTTGGTAATTACTTAAGATATTTCTAAGTTTATTGATCCCCACCCTTGTTTAACTGAGTGAAGTTTGAGTGGCAGGCAGTTCATCTGCTCAGAGATTGATGATTTTGAAAAGTCGTCAAATCTGCATCTTTAAGAAAAAGCTTGCTGCTTCTCAGCACTGATCTTGTCCTGTGCTGCCAGAAATGCAGTGCACCGAGGAGAATGCACGGCGGCCAGTGCTGTCCGGGGACACACGCATAACATGCCGCTCTAGTGGGCACCTGGCGGTTGGACAAACTTACATCTAAGCCATGTTAACTAACAGCTGTCATTGGGAAAGTTTTCTAGTTTTGTTTAATTCATTCGGTCATTGAACAACTGGAAGTGATACTGTTCTGCCAGTTAGAGTTAAAGGAATTGGCACTATAGCTAGTGTCCTTTTGTAAGCTTTCTTCAGCCTCCTGTCTTTTCCCTGGTCTATAGTCAGTAAATATGTGTGCATCACCTGATCCTCAGAACAACCCATGCAGTCACTTGGCCGTAGACTCTGTTCTCAGCTGCTGGAGAGGAACTAAGTTCAGTCAGGCTGAGTGTATCATGTAAGCTTATCCAGATATCGTCAATCCAAGAGCCTATGTTTCCTGTCTTGTGTCCCAACGTGCTTTCCACTCCGTGTCTAAAATGATAAATGGGCTTTTCAGTGTCATCATACATAGGAAATTTACAAAGCTCCATGTTCAGAAATTATACAAAAGAAAGGAGCTGATGTTTCCATTATGACATTAATGGAACCAAGTAAGATTGCTGTAGCCTTCAGGACAGAAGGAAATATATAGAATAACCAAGATGTTCTATAGCAGAAAGTACATGAATATGGTGTAGGAAGAGAAGAGGGGGTGCATCCTAAGTACGCATCCCTAAAATCCAAAGTGGACTAGAAGTTATCCGTGCTACGTATTCATGTTTATGATCTCAGTTTTATTCTCATTCAGAGTTTGCCTGTTCAGATGATTGATGTAGTACAGAAAAAAAAAACAAAACATGATCCTTTGAATGAAGCCTTAATTCAAATGTCAACAAAGTTAACTATATCTGTGCAATCTTAGCTGGACAACTTAATTTCTTTAAACTTCTGCTTCTGTATCTACAGAGCAGAAATGACAGCACTACAATTGTGAAGACTAGCTACCATGAAAAAATGTCTTTCCCTTAAACACTAGAGACATATTAATTACATTAAGCTGTCTTTCAACACTTAATGGCATGAATTTTGCTAGATCTTTCTAACTAGATTTTGGTTTTAAATTTCTGAGTTCATTGTTTCTTAAAATTGAATAATTTTCTCTTTCTTGATAGTCTATTATGGGTCTTTATAATAATTTTATTATGAAGTAGCATTAAGTAAAAAGAAATTCTCCAACTATACCCAAATGTAAAAAGGGTCAGTTTCAATTTTCTCCTATCAAGGCTTTAATAGTGAGGGGTTCTTGTCTTAATTATAGGACTCATTCTTTCTTTCCATAACTAGAATATGTATAAGATAGAAAAGTAATTGCCTTAGTTAATAATGGATTATCATTCTTAGCAAAATGAAAGACATCTATAAGAGTAATCCTAGAAATATTTATTCTTCTTACATACTAAAATGCCATTTTAATTTTGTTTTGTGATTTATTACATACATTTCTCCAGATTCCTTAACATTACTACCTATATCCTTTTAAAAAAACTTGTGAAAATAGATGCTGTGAAATTCATGCTAAAAAACCACACGGTACGTCTTAATTCTTTAGTGACTAAAGTTTTCTGGATAGTTAGGTCAGACATTGGTAACTTTCCATGCTCTTTTGCTTCCATTAGAGTGAACACTTTCCATTTCTTGGCATTGGTGATACTTACAGTCTCAGTGACTTCAGGTGCCGAACAACTTTCTACACAGCCCTCACTCGCCTTCTGATGGTAGACCTAGGTAAGTTGATGGTGCCTAACAGGAGATGAACACGGTGTGACAGAAAGAGTGGAATACTAAGTCCAGCATTTCACTTAGTGCAAATTGCTTTCATTGATCATTTTCATAATTTCTAAGCTTTGCAGCCAAAAGACAGATCTTTGTACTATTTGCCTTGATTCTTTATCTCAGAATTTTCTTTCTTTGTGTCCACTGACCCATTAATTTTACAATTACTAATCTAGAACCTGGACATGGTGGTTCAGGTGAGACAGGAGGATAGGATAGCAAGTTCAAGGGCTGCCTGGACCACAGAGTGAGTTCAAGATCAGCAGTTTGGCAGACCCTGTCTCATCTCAAAATTTTCTTTTTTTTTTATTGATATTTATTGAGCTCTACATTTTTCTCTGCTCCCCTCCCTGCCTCTCCCCTCCCCTTAAACCTTCCCCCAAAGTCCCCATGCTCCCAATTTACTCAGGAGATCTTGTCTTTTTCTACTTCCCATGTAGATTAGATCTATGTATGTCTCTCTTAGTGTCCTCATTGTTGTCTAAGTTCTCTGGGATTGTGATTTCTAGGCTGGTTTTCTTTGCTTTATGTTTAAAAACCCCTATGAGTGAGTACATGTGATAATTGCCTTTCTGTTTCTGGGTTACCTCACTCGAAATGATGGTTTCTAGCTCCATCCATTTTCCTGCAAAATTCAAGATGTCGTTACTTTTTCTGCTGTGTAGTACTCCATTGTGTAAATGTACCATATTTTCCTCATCCATTCTTCTAACGAGGGGCGTTTAGGTTCTTTCCAGGTTCTGGCTATGACAAACAATGCTACTATGAACATGGTTGAGCACATGTCCTTGTGGCACGATTGAGCATCCTTTGGATATATACCCAAAAGTGGTTTTACTGGGTCTTGAGGAGGTTGTTTCCTAATTTTCTGAGAAATTGTCACACTGGCATCCAAAGGGGCTGTACCAGCTTGCATTCCCACCAGCAATGCAGAAGTGTTCCCTTTACCTTAATTTTATCTCAAAATTTTCTTTAAAAGTCAGGAATACAACTCAACAATAAAGCACTTGTCTAATATGTACAAGACCCAAGTTTCAATCCACACTACTGCAAAGTCAAGGGAAGGAAGTCTAGGAACAGTCTTGGGAATACCTGTGAACATTTGCCTTGTTTTGATATATTTCTTGCATTTTATTTTCCACATGTTAAATTTTATTTGTTGTGTGTATGTGTTTGTGCTCATGTACCACAACATACAGTTGGGGTGAGAAGACAATTTCAGGAGTCAGTCTGTTCTTCTACCATGTGGGTTCCAGTGATCAAACTTGGGTAATCAGGCTTGGCAGATTGATGACTTTGTCCAGTAGGCAATCTTGCCAGCCCAACAGGAATGGTCTTTCCCTTTGTTGTTCTGAGACAGGATCCAATGTAGAAGTGCAGGTGGGCCTCAAGCTGAGGTCGAGAATGAGCTGAAAATTCTCCAGCTTCTACTTCTGGAGTGGCTAGGATGACATTACAGGCCTGTGTACGTCCACTGCATTTTAGGCAGTGCTGAGAACCAAACCCACAATATCTGATGTACTAGGCCAACACTCTACCCTGACCTATATCCACAGCACTTACGTTGTCTAAGTCTGCAGGAGCATAGTTCGTGGTTTTGTTTTGTTTTGTTTTTGTTTGAGAAGGTGTCAGGAAGGGGTGGTTTTGAACTGCTCTGTAGCTGAGAATGACCTTATACTCGGGTTCTCTTCTGTCTTAACCCCAAGTAATGAGATACTGTCTGGTTTTATGTGGTACTAGGAATCAAATCCAGGGCTTTGTGCATTCTGAGGAAATGCTCTACTGGTACTGCAGTGTAGCCCTGCATTGTTCCTGCTATTTGTGTATAGTAACAGTTAAGCTCAAGATAAAAATGGAAAATATGTGAATGTCTAATAATAGAATTAAAAGTATAGCATATAAAATTATAGTGGCCTGTGGCACAAAAAATTGATGGCTGAAGACAATACAGTACATAAAGTTTAATGTTCTTAAGTGAAAAGGCAATACTGAGATAATAGGGCAGTTGTGTATAGTGGAGAAAAATACATCAAAAGGAGCTAAATAGAATGTGGGGCTTTGTATGCTAAATAATTACTGTCACTGTTGTGGGAAACCATATGGAAATGCCTTAAATAATTAAAAGTAAAACCACAGCATGCTTTTGAAATCCTGCTAGTGGGATGCACACCTAGAGGGAGTGAAGTCAGTGTGCAGGAGACATCTGCACCGATGTGTTCCTTACAGCAGCAGTCACAGAAGCCAGGAGATAGAAGCAACCTAAATATCCACTGGCGCATGAACGAGCAAAGAATATGTCAAACACACTAGAGTACTCTTTAGCCATACAAATAAGAAAGTAAATCATTCGCAGCTGTCTGGAGGAACCTGAGGGGTCGTGTTAAGTGAAATAAGCCAGGCACAGACAGACCAACTACTACCTGATCTCACTCGTACATAGGCTCTAAAAAAGGCAGTCTCATAAAATTGAAGATGGTCGTTTCCACGAACTATTGAAGTTGGAAGTAGTGTGAAATGATGTCCTGGTTTTGATGTGCCCTTTCAATTAGTGATGGGAATAAATAAAATTTAAGAGATGTGACATCTAATTGTGGGGTGGGTGATCCTATGTCTCATGCATGCTAGAACTCCATTCCCAGCTTATGCCTGTGATGTTCTTTTTTAAGGGTACACGACATACTCTCATTACAAAAATGGTGACTGCATAAGATCTTGCATGTGCTAATTAAAATGGTAGATGTAATTATATGTTGCTGTATTTTATAATGCCAAAAAATACCTATTTCTGATTTTTTTAAGAATTTTATTTTTAACTGATAAATAAAACCAGGGAGATTGTGTATATTACCAGGGTTAAAGTGCAATGTTTTGATATTTATAAGCCTTGTTCAGTGTTTTGTTCATGTTAAATAAGCCTTGTTTTCTTAATTTCTGTTGTTTTTGTTTTATTTTGGTTTTGGTAGTACTGAGGGTCAAATCCAAGGATCCTGTGCATGGTAAGCTGGCAGTTTACAAATGAGCTGCAGTCCCAGCTCAGCGTTAAATACCTATCTCTTGTACATTTATAATATCCTCATGTAGCTCTTTTAAATGTACAATACACCATTATTGCATCATTAGCACATCAGGACTTCTTAACTCCTAATTGCACTAAATGCCTATTGGTAGGCTTCTTCCCTTTCCCTTCCCCTCCTTCACAGGCCTCAGCCTCTCTCTGGTAAGCACTGTTACTACAACTT
Source organism: Microtus oregoni (assembly GCF_018167655.1). Lineage (NCBI taxonomy): Eukaryota > Metazoa > Chordata > Mammalia > Rodentia > Cricetidae > Microtus > Microtus oregoni. The sequence goes on from NW_024543086.1 coordinate 14,971,222, forward strand.
TTATAAAGTTCTTTCAGATATGAAGGAGTAGTCTTTGTGACCTTCTTTATTTCACTTAACATAAGGTTCTCTCTGTGTTGTCACAAATGGCATTTCATTTCTTTTGATGACCAAATAGAACGTGCTGTGTCTAGGTGTCATACTTTCCCCGCGTTTCACGGTTCATCGGCTTGGTTCTGTTTCTTGGCTGTTCTGAGTAGTGCTGCAGTGAACACGGCAGTGACCTGTCTATTTCTTTCCTTTGGATGAGTCCCTGATAGTGAAATTGGTGGATTGTGTTCTTTCTTAAGTTTTTGAATGATCTGCACACTGATTGGTTTTCATGACGACTGTACTCACTGTCCTACTAATAGTGGGCAAAGGTTCCCATTTGCCCGCACTGTCTTCAGCATTCATTATCTTTCCTCTTTGTGGACAGCCATTCTTAATATAATGAAATTATGTATCATTGCATTTTTTGTTTGATGTCATCCCATTTGCCTTCCTTTGATGCCTCAACTTTTAGTGTTAGAGTCTTGTTTTCAAAAAAAATCCTTAAAAAAATCCTTATTCAATTTTAATTTTTTTAATTGAAAAGCTGTATTTAGAAAACATGTCTACAAGTAGCTGGAATCTTGAAGTGGGCACATTTCTGTGTGGCTGTGATACTCTAGATTCCTGCATTTTCTTATATTGAAACACTCCGGGGGAGATCAGTCAGCTATAGACACAAGAAGTTTTGGATAGTGACATTGTTATCCTTAGAGAATGTAAAACTGATAATATTTGGGGGGGGGGGACATCGATTGATTGCTACATCAACATAAATAGAATTTTTTTTATTTATTATTTATTTATTTATTTATTATGTATACAATATTCTGTGTGTATGCCTGCAGGCCAGAAGAGGGCACCAGACCGCATTACAGATGGTTGTGAGCCACCATGTGGTTGCTGGGAATTGAACCCAGGACCTTTGGAAGAGCAGGCAATGCTCTTAACCTCTGAGCCATCTCTCCAGCCCCCATAAATAGAATTTTTAAGGTATGATCATATAAAAGTTTTATTTTGCACATAAAATGCATTGAACCTTGAAATAGTTCAAATGGAAAAACAACTAACCCTCTCCATGTTCATGGCCATATCACTTTCATACATTCCAGCAGAATAAGTCACCAGAAAGACTAATAGCTAAAAGTTGAGAAAATGCAGCTAGAATGATTAAGGAGCTGAGTGGAATTGATTTCTAAGGAAAGATTAAAAGAACCATGTATGTATAACTTGGCTAAGTGACAACCAGAGCTGGAGGCAAAGAAAACTGTCTATAAATATTTGAAGAGTATAAACCAGGCATGCAAAACCCAACCTAGTGTGAGTTCTGAGTAGAAGCTTTCTACACTGAGCACTGGCCAGTCTGCCTCTTGCTGCTGCTGTGGAGAGCAGAGAGGTGGCCCTACATCCTTCGCTCTTCTGGACGGTCATTTATTTAGCAAACACACTGCTGAACTAAGGGCAAGACACACATCAGGCTTGATGGGCCCTGCCTGGTCTCAAGGAAGTTGCATTTTTGTTTTCCATATGTTCAGTCATTAAAATGCTTAAAACACTGTATAGACCTCATTCTTTTAATGACCTTGTTTCATAGTGAAAGAAATGGAGAGACCAATGATAAAGAGTAATACATGTAGATTTCCTGGAGATTGGCTTTGCCACCTATTCCTTCAGAACCTGATAATGGAAAAGGGTCAGGATTTCCTTTTTCATGGCATCCTCACACACAGTTTGTCCTGGTCTGTTGTAAACAATAGAAGAGCATATGAGTCTGAATATAGTGCAAGCTATCCCAAAACACTTTCGTACTTGGCTGGTGTTTGGATAAGTAATATTCATATTGGTGCCAGAAGGACTCTGCCTTGCACAGTTTTTTGTTTTGTTTTGTTTCTTGAGACAGGGTTTCTCTGTGTAACAGCCCTGGCTGTCCTGGAACTCCTCTGTAGACCAGGCTGGCCTCAAATTCACAGAGATCCTCCTGTCTCTGCCTCCTGAGTGCTAGGATTAAAGTTGTACACCACCACTCCTGACTTGCAATTTTGAAGGCAGATTTACTTTTACTTACTATTACTTAATGTGCTTTTTTTCATACCTTTAATGAAACAGAAAGAGGCTATAATAGACATGTACCCGGCACATAGTAGGTACTCAACATAAGTCAGTTGTATCTGCGTTACAGGTTAAATTTAAAACTGAAATAACTATCTGTATGGAACTTTATGCTGTTTGAAAAAATACCCCTTCCCTACTTACCAGGGATTCTGTAAAATAGTGAGCAGGTAAGCATCGAGCAGTGATTTGTGGTGTAACTAGGGTTTCTTTGCCTTGTTAAGGACCAGAGTTATTCTTTCCATTGTAAGCTGAAATTCTTCAGAGTACTGACTTTATCTTTTTTATGACGTTTTAACACCAAGCTCACTGTAGTTACTTAACTGGGTGCTTGTTCGATCACAAACAAGAAGGATCCATTATTGTGGCTGCTGGAATCAGCCCTGCCTGCCAGGGTCTCCCTGGAAATATCTTTTATCTTTGCTTCTACAACTGTTGGCTACACACAGCCATTCTTGTGCTGGATTAGTCAGTGCCTGCTCCCTTTTTACACTGTTACTGCTTCTGTTTTTCTTGATATTGTTGAACGTGGTTTTGATTATTTGAGGCCTTGTATCACAATCTAGATTGAGGGTGCCATTGCTGTCAAAGATTTCTTATGTATAGATTAATAGTTTTCTCTTTGTGTTCACTTCCCCATAGAAACAAGGAAGAAAAAAATAGTACTATACTCAAGAGTAGCACAGATCATGTATTAAATAAAAGAAACAAAAATAATGAGAGTGAAAACCATTCTCAAAAAATAATAATGGTAAATTTTATGGCACTGATTCGGGGAGATAAGAATCAAGTAGGAAAAAACTGCCTAACCAGACTGCTTGCAGAGAAACTGGACGTGATTCCTGGCTTGAAATACAAAACATTCTAATTGAATCCTACAAAATGAATTGGATATTTTTATATAAGCCATGCACACTGGAGCAGTTAGAAGGGGAGAGAAATTGGGTGTCACATTAATTGGTATTTACTTTGAAATGCATTTTGGGTTATATTCAATAATTTGCACTTTGTATGAATTTAATTAGATGCTATGTGCCCCAGGTTGTATTTCAGATGAAAATGGGGGAGTTTTTGGCAATAACTGTTGTACTATGTTATCAAACTGTTTTAAATAAACTAGACAAAATGCTCACTTCTATGAAGGACAGAATTGGAATCATTTCATCATTATGATGATAATGTTTCAATGTGGAAACGATGTTAGCTATGTGCTATTTAAGTCCTCAGAAATTAGCAGAGGAGTACAGGAAGTCCCCTTGCAAGTAAATGCACATGTAGAAGGAAATGGGTGGTCGACCTCTGTGCTTGCAGGCTTCCCCTTCAGGGAACCACTCACTCCACAGCTCCCTGGGTTGTCTTCCAGTTAACTTGTTGACTTAATAAACTAAAGGAAAGAGAGAACTTCCAACAAGCTGTTCAGTGTAAAATATTTGAATAAACAAAAACTTTCTTATTGTTTAAATAGAAGTAAATTAGCTTGATAAACACTGAATGGGGAAGTGTAGAAAAAACTTAAAAGTAAGCTGTTTGTTTTGTGAAGAACCAAAAAAGTAGTTGCAAATGTTTTTGCCACTAATAAACTTGGGATTGTTCAGTGTTAACAGTCATATCAAGTCATACATGCAGAAATTCTGACCCTGAACATTCAGAAGTATTTGGGTAGGATTTGGGTGAGCAGTACAATTCCTTGGGTATTTTAAATTGTAAAAACCAATATTTTAAAAAATGGTGTTTATGGATGTTAAGACAGTTCTGTCTTTAGAAGTGAGGGTGACACCACGTGTGTTTTCATGATTTGTAACAGGAATTGGCACTTGAAGATACTGCTGACCTAAAGGTGAGGAATTTTATGTAACAAGTTAACTACTTGTGTAACACGGAAAGAATGTTCTACCAATAGCAGCTAGAGGTCGATTTTTAGATACACAGAAAGGAACTTCCCTTTGTATTACATTGTATCTGTGTGTGCTTCTGAAACCTCAAAGCCCACCCTGGTGGTCCACTTCTTTTAATAGGCCACGCCTACCTCAACAAGGTCAAAACACATTAGGAGAATGTGACCTTGCTTGTGGAATGGTGGCTTGCTTGTGGAAATCAGAGGACTCTTGGAAATGGCAGTTTTCTTCCTCTGCCTTTTGTGCTTCAAGAGACTGAAGGCTATAGAGCTTGGTGGTGGGTTCTTTTATCTTTTCATCCTTCTGCCTGCCCCTTCTTTATTAAAAATAGCAAACATTTATTTACAGATTTATATTTTGCAAACTACTTACACTTGTAATGTGCCTGACATATAAAAATAGTCACTTTGAATATGCTTTATATTTAATTCAGACTCACATTCAGTAAGCTGTTTTCATGTACCTTATCCTATTTAGCCTCTCAGCAGTCTGCATTAAGTCCATCATCCCATTGTTAATAGGCTCAGAGATTCACTGACTTGCCCAAAGTAGCCGTCAGAACTCATGTCTGTACTCACCCCCGCCAGATCATTCCTCAGCCCTCACCTTCTCAATCCAGGAAGAAATAAAACTTTTTTTTTCTTTTTTATTTGAAGTGTTTGGACCAAATGATTGATTCTTGGCTCGAGAACAGTGAGGGGAAAACAAGAGATTACTTTCTAGGAATCTATGAAGTGAACACATTCACGTCTTTGATTTTTCCTGGGTAGACAAATATGACAATTAGTCCAGTGAAGCTCAGATGAAATTTTAGATGGTGTTCTATGTCTAATAATTGGACAAAGTGGTTTTTCTTCTCATGGATTAAGGAACAGAAAAAAGTAGGCTTCTCAGGAAGACTTAGCAGGTGAGCGGCTTGACAAGGAATAGCTAATGTTCTCATAGGTGAAGAATACATCACCATTTCACCTGTGTCCATGACTTGGCAGAGACTGCTTGGAAAGTAGACGTGGGAGAAGGGTGGGAGAGTGGGCAGTGGGGGTAAAAAGCAGCTGGAAATACTTAGAATCCATAATGAGATAATTAAGACTAATTAGCCGGCCCTGTAGGCAGAAAGCAGCCCATTAAGTCCAGATCCAGTTTTAATAATGTACCTGGCTTTGAGGGTAGAGTCCAGAACTCCCTGGGGAATAGAATGCTCGGGGTGAAACTTGTAGGTTAGGTCTCTTACAAAAGGAACAGCAACTCTGCACTGGATAATGTATTTTTCTTCTAGAAACTAATGTGAGTATTGTGCTTTTCTAGAACTTCAGAGAGCCTCAGTTTTCTCATCTATTAAATGGAGATACTTAGAGGATTGCCATGCAAACTGAATGCCTACTTAGTAACTATTAACTAAGAAAGAAACACTTATTGAAAGTCATAAGCAAATCACCATGGACCTCAAAGTGAGGCAGTTTCACTGCTCTTCCTGCATCTGCTCTCCCCACTGATGACACTTCCTGGCGATTCTAAAATACCCTGCCCTGCCTGAAGTCACAGTCATCTCAAGAGTGACCAGAGCTCCTAATCAGTTTACAAGGAAACTGGACTGTTGCCAAGCACATTCCTTGAGTCCTCTGCTAAACAAACTTGAGGACTGTCATCTTACAGCATTGGACTTAGCAGGACCCGTGGAGGTAGATGGACTGAGACCACGGGTTCTGCTGGAATCACCACAGCTACTTGCCTTTAGTGGACTATTTCTGTACTCACTCTTGTCTTATTCTTTTCTTAATTTACCTCGGTTTGGACTACCAAACTACAGGCAAGTCTTTATGTACTGTGGTAAATTCTTATTACTTATATAACAAATTGTCACAACTTAATAATTTAAAAAGTATAAAGATTACTTCATAGTTCTAGATGGCAGATGTCCAAGTGGGTCTCAGTGAGTTGAACTACAGTATTGGCGGTGCTGTGGTCTAGATAGTCTATCCTCCTGCTTCACAGCTTCTAGAGGTCCTTTCCCCACCCCTCACTCCCCACCCCCGAGAACAGTTGGCCTGGGCTCATGGTGTTGTCCTTATGATTCTCTCCCACTTTTAAGGACTCTTAGGGCCAATTGGACTCATCTGAATAGTTCTAAATAATTTTTTTTCTTCATTTGTTTTGACAGGGTCTTATAGGTTGCTCAAGGTGGACTAGAGCTCATGGTGATCCTCCTGTCTCAGCTTCCTAAGAGCTGCGATTGAAAGTGTTTGTCTTTATTAAATAACTCAAAATACTCACATGTTCCCATGTTAGAATTTTATCCATCATGCTGACATCACAAGTGCCAAAGCATTTCATAGTGTTTACTGTGCAGCATATACTTCGCAGCTGTTGGCTACCATCATTTATAATTACTGTAATTACTTGTTACTTGTCTCTCCTTGCCCACTTTACCAAGTCCCCAGTGACCCAGCCACTGTCTGCATTCAAATTTGAGGAACTCAGAAGATTGACAGTATGTCTGTATATATTTCAAGACAAGAAGGATAGACTCAGATTTTCTGTCCTGGCAGTGGTTTTCTTTTCTTTTTAGGATGTAGTGCCATAAAATTGGCTTTTCTTAAATGTACAATCCAAGGGTGTTCATCGTATTTGGAGTATTTACAAGGTTGTATAACTACCACCATTATGTAATTCCAAAGCATTCTCATCCCCAACCCACCCCTTCTACTGACAGCCACTTAATTGTTTTCTGTCTCTATTTGTCCTACAGTGAACATTGAATATAAATGGAATTATAGCCTCTGTATATGTATGTACACACATACATATAACTCATCTACTCTTCGACTTAAATAAGCAGTTGAAATGTTCCTACCTTTGGCTATTATGAAAGAGTGCTGCTATAAAAATTTAGGTTTTTTTTAATTGAGACAGGGTCTCCTCTGTGACCCAGATCTCCCTGGACATGGAGGTCCTCCTGACTCTGCCTATGGAGTGCTTTGTTTACAAGTGCGCACAGAATCAACTATTTTAAACTCACCGCCCCTCAAATTTGTTTTAGTGTGAGGTTGATTGCTTTGGGGAGGTTTTGTTGGTTTAGTTTGGATTTTTGAGGCAAGGTCTCTTGGAAGCCAGTCTAGCCGCAAACTCATTATGTAGCTGAGAGTATCTTAAAACTTGTGATCTTCCTCTTAACATCTCACAAGTGTCCAAGGTTTGAAACTGTGCACAACAATAAATAAAATGCACTAAAAAGCAAGTATTTGGCTGCCAACATATTAAGAAAGACCCTATTCTAAATGTGTTCTCTCTAAAACATAAAAATAATATGGAACATATCATTGAAACATATAAAAATAATAATTTCTCTGTTCAACCATACCCCCAGAAACCTAGGAAGGTGACTTGTTTGGTGATGTCCTAAAAGCCAAAAAAAAAATTATCTTTTCTTTTTATGAGTGATGAGAACTTAAAATGTATATTAATATAATAACTTACCTTTCATATTTGGAGATAGTTTGTTAATGACCTATAAATCATATTAGTTTTGTGACGTACTAGAAAAAATGTCAACCTTATTACTCATAAGGTCCTGACATGTACATTTTACATAGTAAATATATGACTACATCCTTGAATTTAAAACTACCGGACAGCTCATATTTCTTCTTTTGCATCAGAACCAACAAATGGTACCTCTGTAGACAATACAGGGGAGGGGGAACTCCTTAATGGATGCTGATGCAAGTAACCAGTTTTCCAACTAAGGCAGTAAAGCATAACCATGCAGACACACAGGAAGAGCACAAAGCGCAATGGAGACCCTACTGATGGCCCCTCTCTCGGCATTGGCCTAAGGATTCTACTTTCCTCACCAGCACCAAGATGTTTTTTTACTCTCTTCTGATTTTTCAACTCCAAATTCAAGATTCTGTGTCACTGACTTCACTCCATCCTTTTGATGCCTTCCACTCCATCAGAGATATTGGGGGAGTTCATATTAAGATCTGAACTTAAAAGCAAACAGATCATCACCGGCACTTATCAGCCGGGAAATATTTGGCAAGCTACATAATTCTTTTGGGCATCTCTGTTCCCATGTAAAAACTGAGGTTGTATGATTTCATGGGATTGTGGGTTCCAGCAGTTTGTTGAATATAGTAAGAGCCATGAGCATGTTCTTTGAATAAACTCAGGACTGACTTCATCCAGACCCTATTCTAAATACTAGAGAGACAGCTGTCAGCAAAGCGGATCACGTTCCTCCCCAGAAAGGTTCTGTTGTCATAAAGGAGACAAATGATAACGTGTGTAAAAGGCCCCAGCCAGTCACAGTAACTCCAGTAAGAACAGGAAAGCAGCTGCAGGATGATGGTGGAGGGAGTCGGTCACTTGAGACACAGTGGGCAGAAAGGCCTGTGAAGAGCTGCTCACATTCCAACTGTGTGTTTGTTTTGTTGTTTTTCACATTTTGAAATCTATGGGGTTTTGTTTGTTTGTTTGTTGTTTGTCAAGACAGGGTTTCTGTGCATAGCCCTGGCTGACCTGGAATTTTCTCTGTAGATCAGGTTGCCATCAAACTCAGATTCACCTGCTTCTGCCTCCCAAGTGCTGGGATCAAAGGCAGTCGGCCACTGTCACCCAGCTGAAATCTTTGTTTTTTTAAAATTTGTATTAAAATATAACTGTATCCCTTCCCATTTTCCTTTCTTTTCAGAACCTTTCATGTCTCCTCTCTCAAACCCTCCTGTATCACTTCCCACTCCCTCTCAAACTGATGGCCTCTTTTTCTTTGACTGTTATTGTTAGACACATAAATCTATACACACAGAACCTGCTGAGCCCATTTAGCATGGCATATGTGGATATGAGTGAATGATCTTAGGGCTGACCACTGAAGGGTCCCTTCCCTATAGAAGCTAATTCTCCCTGTCTCAGTAGTTATTAGTTAGTTGCCTACGGTTTTTTGTCCAGGGACGGGACCTAGTCGAATTGAGCCCTTCCCCATTATCATGTCTATTAATATTGTCATTACTCGGGTTTTGTTTGGCAGCCATAAGATTGATGTGATATGCTATTTCTGAGATTCAATCTCCCTGGTCCTCTGGCTCTTACATCTCTGTGCCCCTTCTTCCTCCATGTTTTCTGAGTCTTCGGTTCAGGAGTTGTTAATAGATATTTAACCAAGCTCCCTTGCTCTGTTATCTCTGCATTGTACCCAGTTGTGATTTTCTGTAATGGTCTCCATTTACTGTAAAGAGGAGCTTCTTTGAACAGAGAAAGCTACACTCATCTGTGAGTACAGGGTAAGCTTTGAAATGCAAATAGGGATTTTGCTGGTCTGGCACAGTAGAATAGCAGGTTCTCTTCTAAGACTGTGACCTCAGATTTCTAAGACAAGGAGTGGTTTCCTGCCTATTGAGTGGGCCTCAAGAATTGTGATTCGTGAAGTAGATGAAATCTGGAAGACTGTTTTATCTGTAGCTCAGAATATAAAGTTGGAATGCAGAAGCTCTGGGTTTATGTTTGTTGTGAATAAACATCCCTTTGCGTTGGAAAAGTCTAAGCTTTGTTGCAGAAGCTTCTTTCCCAGAGGAAGGGATTTATTGGGAAGGCAGTCGTGTGGTCGCACTTTTATTTAATTATCATAATCACCTCTCTACGTCCATGCTGAACTCAAGACAAAAAAATGCTAATGGATGTCATTTATGAAGTGCCAGCAAGGGGAGGTACAGATGCTTCGTCATTTAATCCTCACAGCTAACTTTATGAAGTAAATATTGTGTCTCTTAATTACAAATGAGGACACTATGGCTTAGATGCCAGATAGCTAACAGTGGCAGAGCCAGGACTGAAGCTTAGTTTCGGAGCATCCACTCAAGACTGGGAAGCCAGTCTCCTTCTGCCTGCAAGGATAATTATCGCTGTTTTATTAATAATCACTTTTAGAAAACACTTTATCATAGAGGAACATTGTTTTTAAATTCAGTGTACATGTATAGTATGTACCTAGGATCTGATAATGTTCACTTCTACTATTTGCTAGATTGGGGTTTTGTTTTTTCCTAGAGTCTTTTTTGTGTTTCTTTTATGGTGGTGATATTTGAACCCATGTCTTCCATACAGCCTGAGTAATGTTGCTACTCTACCACTGAGCTACCTGCCCAGGCCTTTTTATATATATATCAAAAAATTTTTTTTAAAGAAAAAGAAAAAAAACAACTTTGGTATAGCAAGTTTTCAAGTGGCTGGGCCTAGCATTGAAATCCTGATCCCCCGCCCCTTCTTCCAAGTGCTGATCTTACTGACCTGACCCAGGACTTTGGAAATTTGCTGAAACAAATGTTTTCCATTCAAACACAGTATTTCCCTAGTAACAGAAGGCACTGTTTTCAGAGCTCACACTGTAATACCAGTGCATATATACCATTGGTATAAATGAAACATCTATTTTTCATGTATTTTACCATTTAATTGTAACACAAATGAATAATAAAAACCTAGAGACAGCTATTAGGGTTCAACCTAAAGATCAGAAAAGCAAAGTAGCCAAGCCACTAGAGAGCTCTTACCTGTAAGAAATCCTGACTGAAAAGAGAAGTAGTTCCTGGCTTATATTCCTCGCTAGTGCTAGGATTAAAGGCATGCACCACCACCACCTGACTTCTGTGGCAAACCAGTGTGACTGCTGGGTCTAAAGTTATGTACCACCACTGCCTGGTCTGTTAGACTGACCAGTGTGGCTGTTTTTATCTCTGATTAGCAAACAAGCTTTATTTATTAAAATACAAGGAAATTTCACTACATTTAATTCACTACAGAAACCTTAAAGATAGTTTCATCCTTATTTTGTAGATGAGGAAGCTGAGATTCGGTGATTAGTAAGATACCCAAGGCTAAATAATCTGTGGCCAAGGTCAGATTCCTGAACCTGTGTACTGCAGAGCACTGCATCATCGACTGGCACCCACACTAGCAGCGTGCCGAAGCTGGGGCCAAGATAAGTAGCCAGTGTAGGTTAGTAGTTAATATGCACATTATCAGTTTCTCTCCTTCAGTACAAGGAGCCTTGACCAAACGACGATCATATCATGTACGTGCCTACAGTATTGATGGTATTGTTAAATTTCTGCTTAAAAAGCAGGGGTACATGAAACAAATAGAAAGGAAGGAGATAGAGCACTTGTATAAGGCTTAGGAAGGGTGTGGCCATCTTTAGATGCAAGCCTTGAAAATAACTTCTGTGACAAACGGTATTGGATATGAATGAAGAATGATATGATCACAAAGCCATATGACAGCAGACATTATCAATTGGTCTGCCTTATTATTTACCCAAGATCTTGACCCATGACTAGAACACCAGGATAGATTCTTTAACTTTTGTCATCTTTTTGTGTTCTCTATTCTGTTGGACTCTAACAAGAAATTATATAAGTCTTAAGGGGAGAAGAAATCAGGAATCATAAAAAAAAAAATGATCAGGGTCAACCAGATCAGCCGCCACTGAAGGAGAGTCAAAAGACCCATCATTGATCACCTATGTGTTGGGGGAGGGGGCTTGGACTTCATCATCTGTACCAGGATGAATACATCCGTTTCTCTAGAGTTGACAGGCATCTGAGTCGTATGGAAAGCTGCTACAAGTTGCTGTTCTCTGCCCCAGCAATTATGACTCAGTAGAGTGGGTCTGAAGTGGAGCCTGGAAGTTGGCATCTTATAAGCCCCAGGTAATGCTCCTGCTTCTAGAGCAAGAACCAACCATTAAGGACCACTGGTCTCTTCTCTGAGGTCATTTCCTACCAGATGCTGTATTTTAAAACCACCATTAGCACAGAATCAGAAGATCTGAACCATATAGCTCTCTTCTAAGTGGCACCTTCAGCAAAACATCTAAGCTTTTTCTGTTGGCTCGTGAGCAAATGGTTTCCTGTGGCATAGGATGAATGAGAGGCCAATCTCATTTCAGAGAAACCAATTTTGAAAAGAATAGTATTCAGATTTTTAGTGTGTGGAGATTGTTTTGACAGAATTCTTAAGGAAAATATAGTCTAGCTTTCTATAAGCGAGGGGTGCACCCACATACTGAGACAATGGGGATGATCTATCGGGAACTCGCCAAGGCCAGATGGACTGGGTCTGAATAAGCATGGGATAAAACCGGACTCGCTGAACATAGCGGACAATGAGGGCTGCTGAGAAGTCAAGAACAATGGCACTGGGTTTTGATCCTACTGCACGTACTGGCTTTGTAGGACCCTAGGCAGTTTGGATGCTCACCTTACTAGACCTGGATGGAGGTGGGAGGTCCTTGGACTTCCCACAGGGCAGGGAACCCTCACTGCTCTTTGGGCTGATGAGGGAGGGGGAGTTGATTGGGAAAGAGGGAGGGAAATGGGAGGCGGTGGCGGGGAGGAGGCAGAAATATTTAATAAATAAATTAATAAAAAAAATTTATGGGAAATGCCTCTTTTTATTCTTGTTTGTAATGAACAGGATCATGGAGAACAGTTGAATCTAAGTAAACCATGAGTGGCCCCATCCTTTTGTCATTTATTGATAATCTTTAAAGATGTGTGTGTGTGTGTGTGTGTGTGTGTGTGTGTGTGTGTGTATTTGAGGGTGTTGGATCCCATGGAGCTAGAGTTACAGGCAGTTGTTAGTTGTCTGATGTCAGTGTTGGGAGCAGAACTCAGATCCTCTGTAAGAGCATCAGGTGCACTTAAATACTGAGCTAGTTATCTCTCCAGCCCCTGGAAGTTACGTTTTTAAAGAATGTAAATAAGAAAGAATAATAACTTAGAACTATCTGAGCACTTGAGTCTGTGAGCCCTTTGGGGTCTTGGCACCAAAAGAGAGAAAAAGGGAAAGGGGAAGACTGTTTTCTTTAAAGCCTTGAAAGTAGGGAAACTCGGGGGCTTCGAGGTGTAAAGATGGTGGACATGCCTAAGGCATGGGTCAGTTAGAGCCAGAGTATTGTTGCTGTTTCATTTGATATAAAGGACAGAGAAAAAACAAGATATTCAATTCATTGAACCAAAGCGCCAATTGTGGCATGGGTGGAAATGCAGGCTGACCTCTTCACAGGGCCATTTCCAAACCTGAATGAAATACTCAGTGTTGAAGCTAATACACATTAGCATACAGTTTAAACCATAGTGACCCTTTTGTTCTATAGGTGAAGATGAGGATGAATTTGAGAATTTTATGCTGCCTCTCACGGTCTCCTTTGAAACAGTTTTGCAAATATTTAACAACAACTTTAAACAAGAAGAAGTGAAGGTGAGTCTGTTTCCTTCCATGAAGAAATACAAGCATTCTTCCTCAGTGCCTCACCCCAGCAGAGAAGGTAGCTGCATATCTGTCTGTTTGTGTATATGTATGTCTCAGGCCCACATCTCTAAGTAATACGCTTGTGAGATGAACATTAATAAAGTAAGCACTTTTCTAGTTCCGGATGCAAATGAGCTGTGAGGTCAGCAGTGGCTTAAGACAGTCCGTTCATGGTGGGATGGTGCAGATTTGTCTCAGTGATGCTCACTATGATAGCACAGTTCTCAGGGGCAAGCCACTTTAAACATTGCTGCCCCCCATCCACCCTGTTCTGTGTGTTTCGCATATCCAGATAGAGACATGCACACATGCTAAAACCCTACATCTCTGAAGATTTTTTAAACAAGAATTTATATAAATCAGCACTTTATTAAATAACTAGGCATATGTGTATAAATAGGAGCCGGCCTTGAAGTGTTGCATTCTTAAACTGAACAAAGTGATTAGGATAACTGATAGCTAAATAAGGCTTTATGTGCCTGTGGGAGCCATATTAGGATTGATTTGACAAGTCAGTTCAGCTGTGGCAACAGTCATAATATCTAAGACAACATTATGTTTTATTAGTAAAATCCTTAAGTGTAGCAAGCTGTTTGTGACAAAACAGCCCCATATTTTAACGTGGGGGGATGGGAAGCAGGCGCTTTGCCAAACAGAAATAGTTTCTCCCAAAATTATGCTGTATCAGAGCTATATTAAATAGATTGGCACTGATTATTATTTTTAAGAATAATAAATGCAGTCCAGAGAAGTAGGACCCTTGTTGGTGATGCCCTAGTCACATATTATTGTTGTTTGAAATAGGTTGAAATATTAACCATCATTTCATGGCTTCTCTTCTCTTGCTCCTTTCCCTCCTTCCACGCTTATTCTTTCTCTCATATACACACACACAAATACCATGAAACCAATTAGAAAAGAGATGGCCTTTACTGATATTTATATAATTCTTCTATGAAACAAAGATTACCTAAATGCTATACCTTTTACTTTAAAATGGAGTTCTTGAACTAGATGTTTATCAGGATAACATAGTCATGAAATTTTAAAAAGTTAATAAGATCTTAATTTTTCTTTGTTTATATGGTCTTCCTGAATTCTTTGTCCATTCCTAGCCAAACTAACTATATTTTTTAGATGTTGTCCAAATGTTTCTGACCAACAGAATATTTGCAGCTTTTAAGTAGCCCTTGCTGTCCCTTATCAAAAAGATTTGGTGAGGTTAAAAACTGCCATCTTTATAAAAATTTTATTTGTCTCATTTGAAGATTTCATTATATTCTAAGCCTGTTTGGATGTAATTCCATCTAGTTTGATAGAAACCATCTTCCTAGAGTCATTTTTAATGGAGTTCCAGTGATATATCCCTAAACTAGCAAGTTCTTAACGACCCTGGGAAGTGACTGCTTGATTACACTTTAACGGTATTTGCAAATAAAATCACAAGTAATTAAGGGGAAATCTCCAGGCTTTTGAGCAAGTTTGATGCATGATAACTGCCTGATTCAGCTTCATCTAGAGTAATGCTGTGTAGGCAACAGCTACTGAGATCAATAGCAACGTAATGATAGTGGCAGAATTAAGTGAGTAACCTGAGAACTGTGCCTCAGAATGCATGCAGCTGCCACGAACCAAGGCCACACAGTGCACTCCGTGCTTCCGTCCTAAATGTTCATCAAAAGACGCCCTGCAGGAAAATGGAGTTAGATGCTCTTTATTGCTGATCGTGTCTCTTGCCACATTTATCAGGGAAATTGGATTAGCAGTTGGCAGCTGCAGGTAGACAAGATTCTGCAGTGATTAAATATGCAGCTTGGCTGCATTTGTTGTGACAGACCTTTAGTAAATTCTACTGTAAGCACCATCTGTCTAATTTGTATGAAGAGAACTTGGTGCTTAAAGCTACCAATAAGGAACGAAATCTGTTGCTTTATCATAAACAAAACTTTTGTACTAAATGCTCTTAAATGTAATTTATTAGGTTAAGGCTATTTTTTCTATCATGGTGAATAAATAATACATGCAAAGGTGCTTTCAGGTACTTCATTTTACAAGTACTAGAGATGAAAACAGTTCTGTTTTGTTCTCCAATAAAGTATTTAGTATTCCAAACCACAGGAGGTGATGCTGTTAAAATATCTTTATGAAAATGCTGCAGGACTGCCAAATTCATTTAATTTGCAACCCTTACCAGGATCGTCTAAATCCCCGTTTATAGATATTCTTCAAATGCAGATATTAGGACCTGTGTTGCCAAACTGAAATACTGTGAGGAAAAGAAATGCTGAAAAGCCCTTATTTATAACTTTGTTTTCTTTACTTAGTCCTAATAAAATTGAAGCGAATGTTGAATTTTTGTTTTGAGAATTTTTGTTTGGGTTTTTTTTTTTTCTTTCCAAAGTCAAAGGGAAAGAAAGAAACAAACAGAAATCCTAGTCCTGGAGTATTATTTCAAAACGTTTCTTGCCTCCCATCCCCCGTCATTTTATCCATAGTAAGATATAGTGTGCCGTTACCGTGGTCCATGCATATTTCTCCATTCAGCCATGACGTCACGGGTGTTAAGAAAAATGAATGAAAACTTCTCAGAGGAAGAGGAGCAGTTAAATAGGAACCTGCTATCTTTAGTCCCTTCGTAAAATCTCCCTGATGTTAAATTATTTAAAATCCTTGATTTTCAGCATGCGCACATTAAAAGTTTTCGCACTAAGTGCCAAATGTTGCAAACAGCACTTTAACAGAATGATTTTGCTTTGATCCCTGTAGCAGTTCCTGAATAATTTATCACAGGTTATTGCCTTAATTCTGGAGAGGGATAGAGCAATAAAGGCAGATGAAAACACTCCAGTTGAAACACCTTGGGGCCTGCTCATTCCTCTGACACGGCTCTTTTGTTGGAACTATTTAGAGGTTATTAAGATGTGTCTCCAGAATTAAGAGTATGCTGTAAGGATGAAGACAGCCATCTTAATTCTAAAGACAAAGCACAATGACCCTTCACCTTCTTTTTCTTTGTTGTTATTATATAGTAGAATTATGAGGATAATATTATAGCTGCCCCAGTAGTGCCACTACAGTAAAGGGTCTGTCAGACTTCCCATTAGAAACCCTGTTTGGGGGTCAGGGTGGAAGGAGCTGCGTTTCAGCTGTTTCCCAGCCCATCCGTCTCACACTTGGCACACAGACAACAGTTCACCATGCCGTGGACTGAAGCTCTCAGCAGTTTCTTCTTGGACTCTCCAAAAAGGAGTCCATAGGATCAGATCACTAGACCTAACCACTCCTCAAATGTACCTCAAGAAAATTATTGCAACTCATCACCTTTTAGATTTTTCGCTTCTCCAAGATTCTGGGTTATTTGCTAGCTAGTGTGAGCTCCTGCTTAAGGCTGTCTGTCTTGTTCCCGAGCTGAGTACTGAGAAAATTCTCCTGCAGCCTTGTTTATTTATCTGTGTAGATTCTATGCTGCCTTGAGAGGACTGCTACTTTTTTATTAATATAGTGAATCTGTTTCTTACATTAACACTACACTTCACTGCTAGAGTGAATCTATCTAAAACTTATGCTTAGTTTGTTAAATGCTGCCTCTGCTATAAATAACATTTTCAAAGAAGTGAAACATTAGTATAATTTTATGGCCACATTTTACTGTATTAAAAAAGACCATAAATTCGCTTAATTAAAACCTTTGTATCAACTTGGCACCTTCAAGGAAGAAAAATTCTGATCAAATAAAAATAATCTTTTGTATAATGAATGACATTTTATAAAAAAGCCCTTTCTTTGTACAAGGCATAAAGTAAAATTCATGGTTCTTGTTCACTAATTTAGAATTGAATAATGGATATCTTATGTGTATATGGAAGCTTGAAATTACCTGACGAGTAGCCTGTATAAGTGTACATAATAAAAATAGAAAGCCAAGTAGAGTCCGTAGGCTAGCATAGATGGCGGCCGGCGTGCGAGCGTTCAGAGGGGGCGCCATAGATGATGGATTCTTTTCTGGAACCTGCAAGGAAGGAAGAAAGCTGAGAAAGACCAGGTCTATTTGGTGAGAGAAAAAAACTGAATAGTAAGCAGTTTTTAAAAAGTAATAGTAACATGAGATAATCGTGAAGAGGCCTGGCAATTATAGAAACGCAAGAGCTGTTCATGTTATGGGGAAAAGCTAAATGAGTCATTCTGAACAGCAAAGATTGAAATTAGGAGTGTTCATATTCAGCACTTCGGGTTCCCATCATCCTATAAACGGTTAGAAATAGAAATTGAGCAATCCCCTGGACAACATCCAGGTACATTGAGTCTCCTATTAGGAAGGAGGAGCAGGATGTCTGACTGCTCACTATGGTTTGGTTCACTGAAATGTCCTCTGTAATGAAGACAGTCAAAACTGATTGCCTACCTGACAGCTTTCCACTCATTACCAAGGTCAGTCTGTAAAGATCCCGAGACCGTTTTCTGCCTTAGCATTTCTACTGAAGCAGTATATTCAGAAGTCACAGTTGTGTATCTCAACTATCACACCTCCTTGTTGGGCAATTATGTTTATTTGTGCTCTTTGTTCTGACATTCTAGCATCTGTTCACGGGTTTTCTTTTCTCTTCTCAGTCATCATCTTAAGGACAGCTTAATTAAGAGTCCAGAGTATGAGTCAGATCTTTTTTATTTATATCAAGGAGGTTTGGTTTGGCTTCCTCCGACCCTTCTGAAACCATTTGTGAACCACACTTTCTGTTTTTCAGGCAATTGCTAGGCATTTTTGTACACAAATGTATTTCTCACAACAGGTCTGTTGAATGGCCGTAATTATAATTAGCTCCCTTGATAGATGAAGAAACTAAAACTCATGAATTGCCTTGCCTTTCAGAGTTAAACAAAACTAGAGTTCAATTTCAGAGCCTTGTGATATTAAATACAGAACTTTTTTCCTTATGTCATTCGCTAACTTGAACAAAATGGCTGCCTTTCTGGGTATATCATGATGCTGTAGGTCACCCGGCCAGTTTCAGCTTGTCCTGAGTTATTGCAACTTTTCTTTGGGGATCTTTATATGCCAGTGCTAGGGCAGACTGAATTGTATAGTGAGGTTGATTTTAGTCAAGCCAGTTGGTTGGTTGAAATTTGCTATTAAATAATGTCTAAACTATATATATCTCTTATGAAATTATGAATCCTGATTTTTTTTTTCAAATTTGGCAGTATTCAGATAAAACGTATATTGAGTCTCAATGTTTCTGTGCTCCTGGAATTACAACTTAGCTCAGTTTATAAGAAGCAAAGTGGAATTGGTCAGCAGATTGATGGTCTGTTTATTAAAGCGGCTATGGTTTTCTATGGAAAGAGATCTGAGCGAGACATTTTAGCTAATGAATCAGAATCAGATATGTGGTCATTATTGCCTGATTATTACTCCATCTGCTCTGCGCTAACGTGAAAATCAATTACTGTGTCTCTTTCCCACTGACAGCGTATGTTGATCGGGCTGGCGAGAGATCTTCGAGGGATTGCCTTTGCACTGAACACAAAGACCAGCTACACCATGCTGTTTGACTGGATGTATCCTTATTACACTGTGACAATCCCAGCTCTGCGCACAGAGGGATGCCAGGCCCCTCTCTTTCGTTTAATAGTGTGGCACAGTAGGGAAGAGGAAACAAAGCTAAATGAACTAATGTGTAATCAGCTAAAAATTACAGCACAGCGGCAGCGGTGCAGATAACTGAGCACAGCACTCAGAGACCCGGCTCAAGGAGGTCACTCTTTTCATAGATACCATTAAATATTGACAACTTAAAAATCACTTCCCTCAAATGATTGTTTATGTTGGGGCTGCAGGCATCATGTAGCTAGTATCTGTACTTGTGATCAGTGATTTGAACCATGTGGTATTTTCTGAGGCGATTAGAAGTCTCTGTTCCATCTCAATTAGCAGGACTAAGAAGGTTACTTTATCTTTTTGAGATTTTATTCATAATGCTACAGTTGGTCATCTGATGAGGATGTTAATGGTCATGGAGGCAGTGGGATAAATGGCCAGGATTTGTCATTAGCTATAAAATTTGAATTTACCATTACTAAATCGTAGTATAGATGGGAGCAGGGGGAAGCCCTATATAGAAATGCTTCATCACATAAGAATAAAAAGAGACAGATGAGGTTTGAAATCCCAGCTCTTCATTCTATTTTGTGGAAACTTGGTGTTATCACCTAGCAAAAGAAAACAATCCAGTATGCTGGCTTACTGTGACCACTAAGATAAGTAAGCATTCTGTCTGAGGTCTGACACTTCACAATGGCCATAAACATGTATTAACGTGTTGGGAGTATGCTGAGCCATCTTCGATCCTAACAGGAGATGACTCCTCAAAAGTATGATAGCTTCACGCCCTCTACATTGGAAACCCCTAGCACATAAAAAATTCTACTTGAAAGCAAATTGATTTGTCTTATTTTATGATGTTTTTTCTTAAAACAGTGTCTTGGTGTAGCCCAGGTTGGCCTCAGACTTGACATGGAGCCAAGGATGGATCTCCTGGTCCCCCTGCCTCAGCCACCTAAGTACTGGGATTACAGGCCTGTCACATGCCCACTTAATTTACATTTAAGGGGTATAATTTCTCTCTTGCTTTATTTAAGCCTTTCTTATCCAAACTTTCTTTACATATTCTAAAGGAAACTTCTTGAAAGCAGTGTTCGGTGACTTTGCCGTAGTTGTGGCCCAAAACATAACAGATATGAGCAAATTTTAGAGCGAACACTACACACGATGAAAATTTTTAAACACTAATTTTTAGAGTATTAGTGACTTACAGTTTTAGTTGTTGTGGAAACCTATCTCATTTATTTTCTTAGAGATCAGACAGATAAGATTTTTTCATGGCCCTGAAGAATCAGCTGCATGCCTTATACATATAATGTATGTATGCAGAGGTTATAAATTTAATCATAAGAAAGTCTTAATCTACAAAGGATAGACCAGAGACATAAGAACATTTGATTTCTCTAAACAACCAATTCTAAAATCAAAACTTTCCATTTATTTGGGAAAATCATAAAGCTTAACTTTGTTGTTAAAAATGATTATTTGCTTGAAACCAGGCTCCAAAGCCAGCCCACCCAGCAGTTAACAGGCTTTTTTCTTATTCACCAGTTTTAAGAAGAGCCAAGGTCAGGAACTCCCTCCTGTGTCAACAAATATAATCTGGTTTCCATTTCAGCATTTGTCCAGCAGATGGCAGAAATGGAGAATCTTAGGACTTGGGGTTTTGTTTGGAGCTAGAAACCAGTATCTCCTCCATGTGACCACAGTTGAAGTTATTGGGGTCAGGGGCGAAGGGCGAGGTGTCAGTTATGCAGCAAGCTGAGCTACATTGCCAGACGCAGGGACTTGCTACTGGCCTTGCTTATAATAATTGAGTTTCAGTAGCAAATCAGCTTCCTTGGGAAAAGGCCAAAGGCTTTTCATAATTGTATTGACAAGAAAATGAATATGATAAATGGTGTTCATTCAGTTGAGACAAGATTTATAGTTTTCCTTTGGGCAAGGGATGAAGAGCAAATATTTATAATAATAGTAAAATTTGTTTAAAAGTTACATTATTTGATCATTCAAAAAGCTTTATTAAAATATTTTGAAATACTTTTAACAGTTTCAGGTGATAAAGTACAGATTCTTTCCAAAGTATTCAGGTAATGCAAAAATGAATAAGTATATGATTTTTTAAAAATGCGGATATGAAAGTCATTTATTCTTCCTGAAATATTGATATGTCAAACCGTCAGTGATGATTCCCACATTACTGCTGGGGAAAGTTTATTTGCTTTTTATCCGCATAGATGTGTGTTCTTTAATTTGTTATGCAATCCTTAGCTTGCAGAAGAAATATTCCTGTAAGAGCACGTGTCATCGTAAAGTCAAAATACATTTTATTTATGATGATTGTTTGATAAAATGCTATTTTAGTGTTTAGCTATTTAATTCAGGAGCATCTCTATGAACACTGACTGCATTAACTGCTCCACAAGCTGCATAGCTTATCACTCCGTCCTTCCAAAACTAAATGGCCTGAAACTACATAGCAACCATCTTGATAATTTTTCTATGACTAGAGAATTCAGCAAGAAATCATTCATTTATACCTTTGCCCCAAAGTAAGAATGCAGCAATAAGAAAACTACCTTGCAGTGCACTGAAATACATTATTTAAGCCTTTCCCAGATTATACTTAGATTAAGGTGTCAAAAGTCCAGAAAGATGAACAAATGTGGTATTTCCGGATGCTCTAATTTCTGTGATGTGGTCATCGAGCTCTCACAGGCAGTCAGCACTGTTATTACATGAGCTCTGTAAGGAGACGGTCTTACACTCCAGCCAGCTAGCCGCATATCATAGTTCCCTTGTCGGAGCTGTTGTGATGGCGTGATTACATAAAGGTCCTACTGAAATGTCTGGTACAAAACAGCCATGTCACCACTGTCATTTCTGTTCCTAAAACAGTTAATCAGGCATTCATACTTGCTTACTTATTCAGCAGATAAGTAAGTGGGCTTCCGTAGCACAGGGTGCTTGGTTCTAAGAACAGTGTGGATTACTGAGACATAATTCTTACCTCAAATGAACTTTTTAGTTAAAACGAGTCCTGTGTGTGACTGACTTACAACATAGGAAGCTGTAGATGTCAGAACAAGACAGGAAAGAGATGTCATTTATCTAAGGGATCAGGAAAGGCCCTGTAAAGGTGACCATGTCACCCTAACTCTTGCCAGGTCATGTAAGACTGGACCCTGGGGAGTTAAGAAGAGCACTTTCAAGTGATCATCAGTTTAGGGTAAGAAAGATGTTTCATTAGGACACAGCTCATTTCATGGTTAGGGAAACAGATTGTCTGGGACCCTTGACTATCAGACTCCAAAATGTATATCCATGTTCTACAGGCAGCATGAAACCTGCAGAATACGTTCTCATGACTTTGGTTGGTCAGCAT
Organism: Microtus oregoni; assembly: GCF_018167655.1. Classification (NCBI taxonomy): domain Eukaryota; kingdom Metazoa; phylum Chordata; class Mammalia; order Rodentia; family Cricetidae; genus Microtus; species Microtus oregoni. The sequence continues at coordinate 14,993,549 of NW_024543086.1, forward strand.
AATCAAGAAGTCTATTTCAAGGAGAAAGTAATTGGCATTGTATGTGAAACAAGTTGAAATGCAGAAGAAACGAAACCTAAACAGCCACCGTTGAGCCAGCATTCTTTGGAATGTGCATTTTATGCACCAGAAATACAAGAATAAAGTGGTGCTTTCCAGAAGTTTGCAATTAAGTAAACATGCAAAAGGAACCCCTATTGACCAACTAATTGCACGTGTTATAACAGACACGTGTGAAGGACCACATGAACATTTGTGAAGAATTGACAAGTATTATAAGCAAAATGAGATTTGGGGGAGAAACCAAAAGTCGCAATAAGTTTGAAAAGATGGGTTTTCAGCCAGAAGAGAGGAAAGGTGTCACACAGCACATGGCTCCTCGTGGGCACAGTGCAGATCTCACATATTCTGCATGGATACAACACCACCGTAGGCATGTTTGTGGAGTATATTCAGATAGTCTCTGAACTGCTGGGCTCTTTCTAGTCTAGACCCACGGTCTCACGCTGATTTCCCCAACAGTTTGAATGAAAAAACTCATGTTTTAGGTATCATAATGCTTTGTCCTCTTTTCTAATTGTGTTCAGTGTGTGTGTGCGCGCGCAGGCCATGGCACACACATGGAAATTAGAGGACAGCCGTGGGAGTTAGTTCTTCCCTTCACCACGGGGTCCTGAGTACCAAGTACACCTCGTGAGGTGCAGCAGCCGCACCTTTACCCAGTCAGCAACCATCCTGGCCCTTTTTTTTTCATACTTTTTAAAAATCACATATATCACTTTTTCTACAATTAAATCTACAAAGGAAATAGTTGTGGTTTTTCTCTTTACTACTTTTTTGTGGTGCAGCACCTGGAAACTACTAGTAATTACTGGATGGATTAATGGGAGGACACATGGATGAAAGCAAGTTTGATGCTTCCCACTTTCTCATATTTGGCATCCTGTCTGTGCCTTTGGTTTTTCATTTGTCTATGTAGACCTTTGGTATTCATTGGGAAGATTTAGGTAGGAGAAATTAGATCCATGCCCCTTCTACCTAAGGGCTCCCTTTCTCTTTCTCTGCCCAGATATATGTAGTCCTCACAAGGCCACTGGAAAATTAAACTTGGGTTTTGATTCTCGCTCTGTAATCTGAGCCTGGCATTCTCACTGTGAAGCCCTTTTAACCTCCATGCTTAGTAGACCTCTGCTCTGCTTTCCAGTAATCACTCACTTTCTCTGTGGCAGTCACCTCTGTCAGAAGCATATTAGAACTGTCACTGCTCTCATTCCACACAGAAAAGGGAGCATCTCCTTCATATCCCCTGGTCTTATCCCAGTGTGAATACAGCATGCTCTAAAAAACCATGGTGCTCTGTCCTTAGAGCCGCAGGTGGCCTGTGCGGGCCTCCAGTGCACTTAGGTTTGGAGATTGGTGTCTGTTCCCTGATGGTACCAGAGTTTGTGCGTAGGCTATCTCTTACCTGAACAGGGAGCACACCCTTTACACACCTGCCTTTCTGGTGAAGTATGACGAAAGAAAGCCTTGTCTTCCTAGATCTAGATTCCTGGTCCTTAACACAGTTCATAGTATGTGGTATCTGTATATTAATACCAGCTTTCCTAGTACTTAGAAACAGTAAACTATCTGACAGTTCAGATCAATTTTTCAGTCAAGTCGTGGTTTATGTGTGTGTGTGTGTGTGTGTGTGTGTGTGTGTGTGTGTATGCAACACACTATATGGGCATCAGAATACAACTCACCCTTCCCATCATATAGGTTCTGAGAATCAAACACAGTTTTGTCATTTGCAGCCATCTGGCTCTTCACCTAAGCATATCCACTCACTTCCTGTCTCCACCCCTTGTTCTTTTCCTTTGTGTTATTTTATAGCATGTTTATTTAATTTACTTCCTGATTGTTAGGATATAAATCCCATAAGGGAAGGCATTTTCCTAGTGCTTTTGTTCCCTGGTATCTCTGGAGACTCTAAAACAGTACATTTGAGGAGGGCTTCAGCAAATACTTGTTACGGGAGCCGTTTTGGGAATGCAGTCTGAGCCTGTCTCTCCTGGGGAACTGCTGCCTTCCTGCTCTGTCGGGGCCCAGCACACTGTGGGCCTAGGAGGGCTTGTTTTCACTATTGTAGAAGTGATTTCTTTTTTTTTTTTTTTTTTTAAATATTTATTTATTTATTATGTATACAATATTCTGTCTGCGTGTATTCCTACAGGCCAGAAGAGGGCACCAGACCTCATTACAGATGGTTGTGAGCCACCATGTGGTTGCTGGGAATTGAACTCAGGACCTTTGGAAGAGCAGGCAATGTTCTTAACCGCTGAGCCATCTCTCCAGCCCTAGAAGTGATTTCTTAAAGCTCGCATGGAGTACTGTTTAAACCGTCAAGATCCACTTCTGCCATGTAGGCTCTGTCGCTTCTGTAGGTTTACAACAGCAAATACTGGGATCTACATTGTACTGAGCCTGTTCATGGTAGGCAGCCCAGGTTTCTGCACTCCTAGGGCTTCAAATGCAGAGATAAGTTCCGTAGTGGGCCAGCACAGTCATGTATGGGCCCTCTCCCAAGCCAGGTGGCCTAGCAGGTAGAGTGATGCTGGGAAGGGCTTTCAGGAATCATCGACAGCTGTGGCGGAATAGGAGGGTGGAGATGGTAGTGAAGCACAGATCTCGGCCCTTTCACAGCTCGCGGAACAGCAGCGAGTGCACACAGCCAGCCCTGCTTCTCAGAGAGATGAAGAAGAGATTGGTGCCTTTTGACAAAAATCAAGAAGACATCCCAGAGACATGGAGCATAAGCTGGGTGTTGGAAAATGGGATGAGGCGGAAGGAAGCAGCATATGGGAGTCCCCATGATTTGCAGGGGGTTGGGATAAGCCAAACTGTATGTAGAGCAGAAATGGTGAGGTTGGAGACAAAGCAGCCTTTATGCCTTGACGAGGAACCTGGTGGGGGTTTGGGGGGAAGTGGGCAGGGGGTGTTATGTTGAGGTTTTTCACCATGGAGCTCTGTCCAAACCACACAAATACAGTTCCACGCTTTCATCTGAAACAAAGACAAGTGACTCGGAAAGAGATGCAGGAACCTAGCGAGACAGAAAGTGATGCTCATGCTCTAGTTTGAGGCTTTGATCCTATGTTTATTGTCTATTTCCCAAGGAGGAGGCCAAGTGAAGCCGGCAGAGATGTGTCAGCTGTTGATGCTGTGCATCCCTGGCTAGGCTCATCAGAGCTAGGCTCCCTCGTATTAACAAGGATGCTTCGCAGGCCAACCTCAGGAAGCAGAGGCAGGTGAATCTCTGAGTTCAAGGCCAGCTTGGCCTACCTAATGAGTTCCAGGGCAGCCAGAGCTATATAATGGGAAGCTCACAGACAGAGCGACTGAAACTGCATGGACACTGTACTACCCTTAGCAACAGTGGCATTGAGCAGGTTAGAGCTGCCTCCATCATACAGGGCTAACAAGTGATGTGGTGCCCAGAAGATAGAGCATTAATAGCAGGTCAGACCTTTTCTACAGGGTAACAAACAACCCAGATGTTTCTTGGAGTTCCAGTGGTACCAAAGCACAGAAGTCAACTTCTTAATTTAAGCTGGGGTAGATCTGTAATGTGTACCGTTACTGTTTCTCTATGCTTTTGTGGTTTTTTAGCTTTTTCTTGGTGTAATACTCAGAAGCCCCAAAATAATGACTCGTATATTTTTATTCCTCTTTAGCTAAATTTACTTTTCTTTCCTATAACATCAAGCATAATTCTTTAAGAATGTATTTACTTTCTATTTAAAAGTATATCTATGACTTATGCCTGATACGAGGAACAAAATTTACTTAATTTACAGAGACAAATTCAAACCTTGTAGCTACTCCAAAAGTATAGCTGTATAGTTTGAAAGAGTAATTTATACAGTGCCATTGTCCAGGGAGCAAAAGAAATACGGGTTTCTGTTTGTTTGCTTGCTTCTTTTAAAATCCCATTAATTTTCAGCAGTATTTTTTTGTTTTATTGTTATTTGGGGGAATGATATCCAGGACTTTGTACATGTTAGTCGGTTTTCCGTTACTATGAGGCATTTCAAGTTCTTTGCCCCTAAATTCTTTAACAGACTTTATAAAAGGTATCCAGCCTATCTTCCAGTTCTTCAGAGAGCTATTGAGCGTTGGTATGGAGAACCAGCATGCACTACTCCTATCTTAAAACTTTTAGCAGAACTGATGCAAAACAGGTAAGCAGCTGTGCACAGTCTAGGTATTGTCGCAGGTTCGCAAGAAAACAATAGACATGAGCTTTGGAAGGAAGAAAGTTCTGGTATACTGTAGGGGTGTGGGGCTGAGAAAGACCACAGCCACTGTTATTTAAAATATGCAAACTCGGCCGGGCGGTGGTGGCGCACGCCTTTAATCCCAGCACTCGGGAGGCAGAGGCAGGCGGATCTCTGTGAGTTCGAGGCCAGCCTGGTCTTCAGAGCTAGTTCCAGGACAGGCTCCAAAGCCACAGAGAAACCCTGTCTCGAAAAAACAAAAAAAAAAAAAAAATATGCAAACTCACAATGTGGGAAAAGAAGAGCAGTTATTTTAACTATTTCTTTGCTTAGATAACAATTCTTTAGAATTTTAAATAAGAAAATGTGATCTCTGAGTTGAGAGGGTTCACTTTATGAATAAGGAAACTGAGTCTCAGAGCAGTTCCCATGCAGGTGTTGTTTGCCCAGGAGCTGGGAGGGTGTCTCTGCTGACCCTGAGCATCCTTCTGTGTTAGGTGCACGTGTTTGCAGCCACACCATCCTCAGCCCTTACATCTGCTTAAAATCACTGACAGATTCTGCAAAGGGGTGGAGCAGTACAGCAACCTACTTGTGTTTGCCTCTTTAAAACGTGTCATTGTGGATGTTGCCTAGCACCAGTTGCCTGTCACTTAGCCATCCTGTTGCATCATTGCCTCTGTGCAGACAGCCAGGCAGGGAAGGAACATGGATTGCAGCTCAGCTTTACTCTGTTGCTGAGTTGTTCACAGCAATAATTAGGGTTTTTTTCCTCTTGTATGAGAGATGGAAGATTTGTAAAAGAAATGTTTTTTTTTAAAGCTCTTAAGTGTTTTTTTTTTAAATTTCTCAAGTATCTTAAATGAATACATGGGCTTTATATTTAATATTAGAAATGTGAATCATTTATAATTAAAATTGTTAATTAGACATGCAATGCCAAAAAGGCATTTAGTAGAAAAAATAATGTTCTATGTTATTAAGCATTTTGTGTCTGCCATAGCAGGTAATTCATAGCACAAATGACTCAATAATTGCCATATAAAAATTTATATTTTATGAAACACTATATAAATTTAGTATTTAGTGTGAATTACATATTTGCATTTTTCTAATCAGAGTTATTATGGTACTTAACAGTAAACTAATTTTGAAAAGCAGCAATTTCTTTAGTAAACAAGACATTAGCAATGATTGGCCTGTGGTTTTGGGGGTAGTTTTTTGGTTTGTTGGACAATTAGTTGGTGTTTTGTCTTGTTTGTTTCCTGCAACATTGTTTAAATACATTCCATTGTATCTTGAAAGCATAGAGGCATGGCATGCCAGCGCCAAATGAGGCCAAGGAGGGGGCTAAAAAGCAGATATTACATCAGAAGATTTGTCAATCCCTTAACGCTCTTCAGTGCTCTCCACCTGTGGGGAGAACTTGTGGAATTTGTTTGTGTGTGCAGTGGAAACTGGTTTGTAATTGTGTAGTGTATTTGAATGTGTTCCATCCGTGAAACAACTCTGTTCACATTTGTGCATTACTAGAAGATCCTGTGTCTCCTGTCACTCTGGATTTTTTTAACTTTATGACTCATACTTAGGAGATAGCAAGTATGTAACTTATGGTTTTTAAACAATTATCCATCAGCCACTTTGCGAGAAAGGAAAAGAGATAGAAGATCTGTGATATAAAGAATCAGGATATTCTTTTGATAACTTAAAAAATGAACCCTTTGAATCAACCAATAGTGAGGAAATTATTGTATGTATGTTGTCAGTAGCCGTTCAATTGGAGTGGCTCTTGTAAGGGTAATCGGTACTGGACTGCTCCTTGTAAATGCAACTGCTGTCGTGTTGATATTTGGTCTCTTTATCTTCAGGAATAGTCTGACTTGTGCTATATTTCTTAGGTCTCAGCGTTTGAATTTTGATGTATCCTCTCCTAATGGAATTCTTCTCTTCAGAGAAGCAAGCAAAATGATTTGCACTTATGGTAAATACCTTTTTCCACATTGGTCTCTGCAGTATGCCATAACCTGTTTCTAGAAGGAAAGAGGCTCATTGTTTCATTCTTTTGAACCTCCATATCTGTATGAATTTGTGAGCTGGGTAATAGTGCAGGAAGCAGGACCCTTGCCTGAATAGCATCAGGCAGAGAGGTAATGACATCCTGGCCAACCTGATACATTTCTTTGGGATAAAATACAAATGTCAGTAGTAAAAAATACAGTAGACTTTTTAAAGTTATAGTATATTCAGAATTTCTCAAATTTATATCAAGGAATTTGCTGTCTTGGGAGACCACTTTGTCAGGAAATACCCTGGCAAATGGCAGTCAGTGTTTTACTACAATATTACAGGGAGTGTTATATTTCGGTTCTGTACTCATAGAAGTAGAGTTCCCAAGTCAAGATTGTTCTAGTCGATCACATTAAAATTTTTTATAATTTATTTAGCAGTTTAAGCCTAAGAACTACCATTATCTATAACACTTGCTAATGAAAACAACTTCGTTACTTTTCTTCTGGGAACTTTTCTGAGTTGTAAGCATTTATTTTGCTATTTAACAATTCCAGACCTGCATTTACTCCATTCTAGTAACTCTGTTTCCAGACCCTCCCTACTCCCCTGACAGCCCCTTCCTTTTACTTCTCTTACCCATGTTTGTTAGTCTTTATTTTGTTTAGTGTCCTGTGGAAGCGGTGCTGGATAGGGAACTAAGCTTCAGAGCTTGTGGGCATTGTACCTTCCAGTGGGATACAATTAAATGCTGCTCTGTCCCCCAGAATCAGCACAGTAAGTGGAGGCTTTGTGAGCCCCTTCCATACCCATAGCTGACTGCTCAGAGGGTCTCACTTTCGTGGACCCAGCACCAGTACAGATAGCTGTAGTGAGTTCATGATTTTGCCATGATTGTGTCATACTTCAGAGATGGCAGTTTGCAGCCCCTCTCCCTACCTTCCAGCTCTCTGGTTCTTTCTTCATCCTCTTCCACAGTGTTCCCTGAGCCTTAAGGGCACGGTGGTGCAAATGTCTTATTTTCTGTGGAGCCTTCAACTACCTTGTATTTTCAGCATCTTTTGAAGTCAATGGATCTTTGCAGTCACTTCAATCACTGTAGCAAGAGGCTGCTCTGATTGGTCAGTAGCTATTGTCTGCAGGTGTAAACATGGTGTCTAGAAAGATGACCTGGTACTGTATTGGTTCAGCAAAGCAGCAGTATCAGGTTTCATCATGGGGCGTGAGACCTGTTCAGTCATGGATTTGATGCTGAGTGTGCTACACATGGATTCCCTCCTGTAGAGTAGACCACAAACCTTTTTTTTTTATGTATTCAACATTCTTAGCCATGAGGGAAATGCAAATAAAATTACATTAAGATTCTGTCTCAGTCCAGTCAAAAGGGTCATTATCAAATATGCAAATAGAACAAATGCTGTATTAGGTCATTACCATGCATTCCTCAAGTCCTCAGCATAGGTATGATCATGGGAATGTTGGAGTGTGTAATAAAGAATTAAGTCAGATACTGTCCTGAAAGGCCTTAGACCAGTTAGCCAGTATAATTACTGTGGCAATTTGAATAGGTATGGTCCCCAAAGACTCTGGTACTATTTGGAGAATGTGACCTTATTCGAGGAAGTGTGTTATTGTAGGGGCAAGCTTTGAGTGAGGTCTTATATGCTCAAGCAGTGCCCAGTGTGGCAGTCTCTTCTGTGTTACCTGTGGATCAAGATGTAGAACTCTCCTTCTCCAGCACCATGTCTGCCAGCACCATGTTTCCTGCTGTGATGATAATGGACTGAATCTCTGAAACTGTAAGCCAACCTCAGTTAAATATTGTCCTTTATAAGAGTTGCTGTGGTCATGGTGTCTCTTCATAGAAATAGAAACCCTAACAAAGACAATTACTGTAATTACCATAACTAGACACTATGATTACTATAACAAGAACTGAAATTGAATCTGTTGGCATTAAGAAGTTTGCCAGGTACTATGTAACTGTCAGCTGGTTGGATTAGAATTTCACCGGAAGTTGGTGTGACTGTAGATCGTAATTTTTCCATATCCCTTCCTGCTTCCTGAGAAGATTTAGGAGGTTTATGACAAGCACTATTTGTTTTAGTGGTTTGCATCCTAAAACTAGAAGGAAACCAAAGGTACAAGTGGGAAAATATCTTCCAACTGTGTTACCAGTGACTTTAATACACACACTTCGCATAGAATAATATAAGATCGTCTCCCGTCCTCGGTGGAATCCCATGCTGGCTTCCAGCCTTCTGGGATCTGGAATATTTTCTTACCATGCTTTTCCTCTGGAGAGTCTGGCATGTTTGTTTGAGGAAGATCATGTGGTTGTAGTCTAGGAGTCCAGAAGACAAAAGAGTAACAGCAAGACTGAGCTGAGCGTGAAATACTTATTTCTTTGGGTTATCCAAGGTGAACGACAAGGAAACCTAAAGGGCCCTTCTGTCCCCATCCTCACTGAGTTTCCTTGTAGCTCACCTCTCCTGGATAATGTTTGGGTATTCGGGTGGGGTGGTACTAGAGAGGACTCATTGCTTAATACACCTGATATATTACACATTTTGTGGACCATCTCTTCTTCACTGCTCTATGAGACTGGCAGAAAAATAATACTTTTGATATGCTGTTTTATTTATCTACATTCTGTCATGATATACTTTGATGTAAGTTTTTAATTTTGCTTCAGCTCTCAGCTGCTTTTGCCGTTACAGCTCAGGGTCAGCACTGAGGTTAGCCACAGTAGCACAAAACAATTTCCTGTTTGTACAGCCCAGGTAACATTTGGGTGAGGATTAAATTTTACCACATTTTCTACTAGCCCTAGCCTATTATTTCTAATGAGTTTTAAATTGCTTCAAGAACATGTATTTCAAAACTTAGTGCAATGATCCTTCAGCCTGAGCAACTTAATAAAAGAAATTTCTTTCTCTAAATTTTTGGTTAAAATGTTGCATGCAGTGTAATAAATGTTATTACTCTGGAAACCTAGTTCTCACTTTTAAGAAGTGGGTGTTTTTATGCTCAGTTTCCATTTGTTTAATCTTTTCTTCCCGTTGCCTCTGGGTATTGGTATCTTTAGTGACATCTGTTGGTTGAAGAGTGCACAGAGGGAAAAACACTGCTTGTCTTCTTGAGGCTGGTCAACATGGGATTGCTTGTGTTTCTTCCTTTGGTAGCTGATTTCCAGAACCTTAGCTTGTAAAAAATTAAACTTTAAAAATAGCTAGAACAAACTATGATTATTCTCTCCACTGAAAAATGTACATCTTGAGCTGAGAGATGACTCAGCAGAGGACCTGGGTTTAATTCCCAGCACTCACATGGCCACTCAAAATTGTTTGTAACTCCAGTCCCAGGCAATCAAGTGCCCTCTTCTGGCCCCCACTGGCACTAGACACACATGTAGTGCATAAACATCCATGTAGGCAAAACGTTGACTCATACACATGGATAGACGAATAAATGAGCAGACTGATGGACAGACAGATTACATCTCAAAAAAAATTCTTTTAAGAATTTTTATCTTTGAAGCAATATATGCTTCTTTAACACTCATAAATTGACTTTATAAAGTTTAATACAAACCATTGCTACTCCTCATGACCAAGCTAATAAGCCAGTGGTTTACTCAATGGGATTTACAGAGTCCTCAAAGTCTGTTATAGTACCATAGAAGCTCTTCAAGGTGGGGGGGGGGGGAGCAGAAGAGGGGATCTAGCTGAGGCAGAACTTAGATTCCCAGCACCTACATCGAGTAGTTCACAACTACCTGTAACCCAAATTGAGGGAATCCAACACCCTCTTCTGGCCTCCATAGGCATGGGGCACCCATGTGTAATATACACACAGAGACATACATATATTTTTGTCCACAAATATGTGGGCAGCACAAATTGGACTTGATGGATGAAAATAAAAGGACATAAAGTTGAGTCTGGTAATGTAGGAAGGTCTTTATCTATGTGTTACTTTCATTGGTTAATAAAGAAACTGCCTTGGCCCTTTTGATAGGACAGAAAATTAGGTAGGCGGAGTAGACAGAACAGAATGCTAGGAAGAAGGAAGTGAACCAGATGCCATAGCTCTCCTCTCCAGGACAGACACAATGAAGCTCCTACCCAAGATGGATGTAGGTTAGAATCTTCCCGGTAATCCACCACCTTGTGGTGCTACACAAATTAATAAAAATGGGTTAATCAAGATTTGAGAGTTAGCCAAGAAGAGGCTAGATATAATGGACTAGGCAGTGTTTATATGAATACAGTTTGTGTGTTGTTATTTCGGGGCATAAGCTAGCCAGGTGGCCAGGAGCCGGGTGGCAGGAATGCAACCCGCTGCTCCTTCTACAACCTGGAACAAGCCTAAGGAGGAGATGAATGTGATCAAAACACATTGTATGAAATTTTGAAAAAAACTAATAAAAATTTTTAAAGAACAAAGTTTTACTTAAAAAAAAGAAATAGATATGTAACAGGGAAACTGTCGATCTCAAAATTACTAGAGTCTTAAGTGAAAGTAACTTATCTATTTCTATTGCTTATGGATGTGTATGCAAATATACTATCCTGTCTGTCTGTCTGTCTGTGAAGTCAAAGAACAACTTTCAGGACTCATTTCTCTTCCACTGTATGAGGAGCAGGAATTAAACTCAGGTCATCAGGCAGCAGACATCCCCTAAATCAGCCCCAACTTTATCCTTTTAAAAGAAACTTGATTGGGTATGTTTAAGGAATGTAACATAATGTTATGTGATGGCTACAGACAATATGAAATGTTTCTATATAGAAGAAGCAAATCAACATGTTAACCCTATTGTTTCCTATGTGCTTACATGGCAAGAGTAGCTAAGACCTACTCATTTTGCATGAAACACAAATACATTGTTGCTGTTGTTATTCCACCTGCAAGCTGGGTCATGCAGGATTATTCTTTCTATGTTTGGCTTGTTTCAATTAACATAATACATTACCCTCCAGATTCTTCAGCCTATGAGAGAAGGCATGATCTTGGGCTCTTTAGGACTGAATGATGTAGTGTGTGTGTGTATGTGTGTGTCTGTGTGTGTGTGTGTGTGTGTGTGCTGCTCCTCTCTCCATCTGTCCATCAACAGTTTCATTGTACATACTCTGGCTATTGAGTGTGCCCATGCCTGGTAGATGTTATTGACATATGGTAGGTCTGTATTTGATTTCATCAAAACCTCATCCTGATTTTCTTGATGGCTGTGCCAACACTGTACAAGGGTTCTCTATCGTCTCCGTCTTTGCCAGCAATTGTCATCTCTTGACATTTTGGTGAAGCACCATCCTAGAAGGTATGAGACAGTTTCTGATAGTGGATTTGAATTTCCTTTCTCCTGTGTTGATGATGCTGAACATCTTTTCATGACGCTTTTGGCTGTTTTCTATCAGAGTCATTTTCCCTGGTGGAGTTCCTTGAGTTCTTTGGGTATCTTGACCATTGACACCTTGTCAGGCATAGGCTTGCAGGTGTTTCTCACTATGGAAGCCACCTTTTCACTCTCTTAACTGTGCAAAACCTTTTTAGGTTAATATAGTCCCATTTGTTTTTGCTTTTATGGCCTAAGCTTTTGGAGTGACACTCAAAAATTCTGTGAGAAATCCAGTGTCCATATTGTCCACTAGGAATAGCAGTTTCATCTCTGAATTTAGGTCTTTTATCCCTTTTGACTTGGTTTTTGTATAAGCTGTGAGTACAGGGTGTATGAGTGTGGGTGGGTGTGCGCATGCACGTCCACGCACGCACACACCCACACACATGTCTGTTTTTGTCTCTGTCTCTCTTCTTCCCTCTACTCCCTTACTCCTTACTCCCCCCCGCCCCCGCCGTGTTGTTTTTGCATGTAGTAAGCCAGTTGTTGGAGACTGTCCTTTCTCCATTATGTGCTCTTGTAACTAAGGTTTCTCTCCGTCCCACCAGTTCCCAAATATCCACTCTGAGTCATAATATTAATTACAAACTGTTTGACCAGTTAGCTCAGGCTTTTTATTAACTAGCTTTTACAACTTAATCCATTTCTTTTATTCTATAGTTTACCATGAGACTCGTGGTTTGTTACCTCACATCTTGTTTCCACGGCAGCTGCTGGTGTCTCTGTGATTCCTTCTTTCTCCCTGTCTCTCTGCTTAGATTTCCCGTCTAGCTATATTCTACCTGGCTGTTAGCCAAATCAGCTTCTTTATTAACCAGTGGTAATAAAACATTCACAGCATACAGAAAGACATCCCACGTCATGCTCTTGTTAACCTTGTTAAAAATTAGTTGGCCATATGTTCAGCTTTATATCTGGACCCTCTGTTCTCCTCTTCCTTCCTGTGTCTGTATTTAATGTAGAATGTCATACTATTTTGATTTCTATAGCTTTGTAGTATAATTTTAAATGAGAAGGAAGGATATCACTGACTTTTTTTTCTTTTCTTCTCCTTTTTAGTTTTTTGAGACAGGGTTTCTCTGTGTAACAGCTCTGGCTGTCCTGAAACTCACTTTGTAGACCTTGAACTCACAAAGATCCAGACTCGCCTCTGCCTCCCTGAGCGCTGGAATTCAAGTTGTGTACCACCACTGCCACCACCCCTGGCTGAGATCACTGACCATTTTTTAAATTATTTATTTTTATTTTATGTCCGTTGGTGTTTTGGCTGCCGTGTATGCCTGTGTGAGGGTGTCAGATCTCCAGGAATAGGAGTTATAGACAGTTGTGAACTGCCATGCTAGGAATTGAACCTGGTTCCTCTGGAAGAGCAGCCAGTGCTGTTAACTGCTGAGTCATCTCTCCAGCACCCTCACTGGCCATTTTTGTGTGTAAGAATTCATAATCTTCTGTGGTTTCTTAAGAACTTTAAGAGTACTTCTATTTCTGTGAATATCATTAGAATTTCGATAAGTATGTTACTTTGGGTAATATGAACCTTTTTTCATTATTTCAATTCTTATAGTCCTTGAATGCAGGTTATCTTTTATTTTATTTGTGTTTTTAATTTCTTTCCTAAATGTTGTATGGTTCAGTGTGCTGATCTTTTAACTTTAAGGATATGCTTTCCTTAAGGAAAGTACTGAGTGTTTGCTTGCTAGCTTGTTTTAATGTGTGGAGTATTTGCGCGGTGCAGTGTACAGATGAAAACCCAGTGTACAAAGCTTGTGACAGATGGAGGTCAACTTTGGGTGTCAAACTCAGTCACATTGAACCTTCATTTTTAAGACAGGATCTCTCACTGAATATGGAGCTCATCAATTCAGTGTGGCTGGCTGGCCAGTGAGTTTCAGGGATCTGCCTATCAGCCCTTACTCACCCTCAGCTATGAGGTCACAAGCACCATACCATACCTGACGTTTGATTTCATTATGAAGTACCCAGATCCAGGTCCTCACACCCACTGCTTATGTGGTGGGCTGTCCTGAGTGAGGCATTTCCCTAGGTCTCTGAGTGATTATCAGTGGAAGCAGTATGATTATATTTATACTTTTATAAAACAACCTTGATAATGAGTTTAGTGATGAATTGTCTGATACAAAGCTAAAAAAGAAAGGGACAGAATTAGTCATTTAAATTAAGACTCACTGTTGGGGACAGTGTATGTATATTCTCCCTTTTCCATCTTAACATAATTCTCTCCTGTGACATAATAGCATGATTTTACATTATTTTTTTCACACCCATAAAACAGCAGTTCTTGGGTTTTCAGAACCGGATTTGCTGTATATACCAAGTATTCTAAGAGCAAAATGTGGCCATCCACATCTTTAAACAACAGGTTTCTTTTTGTTAATATTCAGCCCAGAACAAAATTGTCACACTCCATAATTCAGATGTTGACAGATGAGATCATCCGGAAGTGTTTGTGGCTAACTAAGCAACTAGATGATCCAAAGGTGTACATTCAGCACTGGAAATTACAAGTCAGTCAGTGCATTTAGTTAGAATTGTATTCATTTATATTAAAAACATGTAGTGATGACAAAGTACACCCCTCCAGCAGACATGTCTAGCCCACAGCCCAGAACAGCTCGCAATGTACCCCAAGACAAGAGCATACACTCACTTCAGATATCATGAGAGGTTTTTTTTTTAACCCAATTGGACGGTTCTTGAGCATAAACTTTAACAGCATCATGTTGCAATGTCAAAAGGCTAGACATTGCTTGTAAGCTTTAAGTGTCAGTCTTTAAGAACTATTTATGTATAATATACTATGTAAAATTCAGACTTTTTGCTGCAAATATTATGAAACTTCTACATGTATTGTGCCAATTAGAAGAAAATACAGACAAAAATAATTTTGCCTTAATGTTTTTAAAATTATATTTCCACCTGTGTGCTTGTAAAATAATTTGCTTTGTTTTGTTTTGTTTTTACATTTACTTAGTTTTGTTATAGTGGGAACAACAAGCAGCTACCATGTTACCTTGACATGCTTCTAGAAGTCAAGGATAACCTGTACAATTGATCCTCTCCTTCCACTATGTGAGTTCAGGGGATCAAACTCAAATCATTAGACTTTGGGACAAGTGCCCCAATCTACTGAGCCTTGTCAGCAGGCCAACAATTTTTTTTTTTGCTCAAAAAGAAAATAAGCTTCTATTCTAGGCACACGTGGTAACACACGCCTTTAATTCCAACACTTGGGAGGCAGAACCAGCAGGTCTTTGAGTTCGAGTCCAGTTTGGTCTACAGAGTAGGTTCCAAAACAGCCAAAGCTACACAGAGAAATCCTGTCCCCTGCCATCCCCCCCAAAAAAGAAAGATAGATAGATAGATAGATAGATAGATAGAATATATTTCATTTCTAAATTTGTTATTAAATTATTGGTATACCAAAAATTATAAAATCAAATTATGCCACCAGTGTGTGTGCCAGTGATGTCCAGTTAGAGAGTATTATATGCAGCTGTGTTCACCTCTTCTGCCCTATCTTTTTCTATCAATCACATTTTTCCTTATCATCTGCTTTTCCGTATTTTTCAGAAAAATTGGAATATCTTTGGTTTTTTATGAAGTAGCATACTCAGGGTCCCAGAGTTAAGCCCAATGTTTGTGTACTCACTAGGCATACAGAAAATATGAGTTTGATTCCTAGCACAACAAAATAAATAAATTAATTTCATTAAAATAACATTCATCAAAGAGGGAGATCCAGCAATGTAATCCTAAAAAGTCTCCACTTGGGTGATGAGTCTGATCAGAGCACCATTTTTTTTTTTTTTTTTTTCGAGACAGGGTTTCTTTGTAGCTTTTTGGTTCCTGTCCTGGAACTAGCTCTTGTAGACCAGGCTGGCCTCGAACTCACAGAGATCTGCCTGCCTCTGCCTCCCAAGTGCTGGGATTAAAGGTGTGTGCCACCACCGCCCAGCCAGAACACCTTTTATACCTATGTAAAATGCCCCAAAACAGTTCATACCGTTAATGTGCATTAATAAAGATAATGCTCCATTATGGCATCACTGAAACAGCTGTTCTTTTTTTTTCTTTAATTTACTCATTATGTATATGGTGTTCTGAGTGCATGCTTGCCTACATGTCAGAAGAGGGCACCAGAGCTCAGTACAGATGGTTGTGAGCCACCATGAGGTTGCTGGGAATTGAACTCAGGACATCTGGAAGAGCAGCCACTGAGCCATCTCTCCATCCCCAAAATCAATCAATCTCTCTTT
This sequence comes from Microtus oregoni, assembly GCF_018167655.1. NCBI lineage: Eukaryota > Metazoa > Chordata > Mammalia > Rodentia > Cricetidae > Microtus > Microtus oregoni. The sequence continues at coordinate 15,009,493 of NW_024543086.1, forward strand.
TACTTTTTCCCCCCTTTGGTTTTTCTTTTTTGTTTGTTTGTTTGTTTTTTTGTTTTTCGAGACAGGGTTTCTCGGTGGCTTTGGAGCCTGTCCTGGAACTAGCTTCCCCTTTGGTTTTTCGAGACAAGATTTCTCTGTGAAACTGTCCTGGAACTCACTCTATAGACCAGGCTGGCCTCGAACTGACAGAGATCCGCCTGCCTCTGCCTCCCAAGTGCTGGGATTAAAGGCATGCACCACCACCACCCACAAAACAGCCGCTCTTAACAGTTTACTGTATGTCTATCTTCAGCTTCTGTGTACACATGCGCATGCTTTGTAACTGGCATGATATGCTGCCCTCACTTGTCCCTTACTTATGTCTGTTGCTTCATGTTAATATGCAGAGAAAAACCAGTTCATTTTTTTTTTAATCTGCAAAGTTTTCGTTTTGCACAGAGTTTTCCATCCAGGAGCTTGAGACAGTCACCTCTGTGAGCTTTATTCATTCATGGCTGTGTATTAAGAACAGCAGGTGCTGGTCTAAGCTTCCTGGGCAAACTGAAAAGTCCTGTGAGGTCTGGGAAGGAAAGCTGACGAGGACAAGGCACCAGGGAAGGGAACCTCAGCACTCTCGCTCATCACTTGTGGTACTGTCACTTCCCCAGCCGTGAGCTCTTGACCAAACTAAGGAATTGCCTATTTGGAGCAGGCCTTACAGTCAGGAAGTAGTTAGAGTCATGTTATGACATCAGTGAGCTCTTGACCAGCATGTTAGTATTCAGTGCTGGGGAAGATCACTGAGGTCTTTTCTCCCCCAGCAGCCTCTATAGTGCCATCTTTGAAAGCTAGCCAGCAGGCCGGAAATTTCCCAGTCAGTTCCAAGTTGGTTTCCTTGTTCTGCAAGTTGGTTTCCTTGTTCTGCAACCAGCAGGTATGATATCTTCAGGAGTAGGGTCTTACCATCCAACTCTGGTGAGCAAGCAAGAGTAATGTTAGAGTAGCCTGTAACTATGAGCTTTGAATGATGGTGGTATGCCATCAGATGTGGGTTCATCAGAAGGTACAATTGTATTCCTCTAGTGGGGAATCTTAAAGCTGAGAAAAGAGATGCCCATGTGGGGGACATGGAATGTGTGTGTGTATTTGTTACATTACTAGAGAGCAAGAAGTAGGGCGAGCTAGAAAGATGATATTAATGGGATTTCTGTAAAGAAGAGCTAATCAGGAGGGTGCCTTAGGGAAGCGTGTTCCAGAATGAAGGAAGTAGACTCAGGGTCCTGAGGCAGGCATGTATCAGACATGTCTGAGGAGCTGCAGAGGCGGTCAATAGCCAGAGCAGAGCAAAATGCAGCAGCGGCAGAGTGGTGAGAGATGAGTCCTGAAGGCCTGCACCAGTTCCTGCTGCAGTTTAGCTCCCAGCTGAAAGGGCCTGAAGAATAGGTCAGATTTTGTTGTTGTTGTTTGGTGTTTTGATTTGGTTTAGGTTTTTTGTTTTTTATTTTTGAGATAGGATCTTGCTTTGTATCTCTAGAACTTGCTGTGTAGAGAAAACTGACCCCAAACTCAAAGTGCTGGTATTAAAGGCATACACCACCATGCCCAGCCCTGTATAGCATTTTGAACAGAGGAATTACAGTCCACTGGCTGCCTTATTATGATAGAAAATAGAACTGCACGCAGGAGGTGAGAGAAGGCTGTTGTGGCAATGCAAGCACTGAGGTGACGGTAGTGGGAAATGGTGGAGCATAGTTAGATTCTGAAGCTAGGGCCAATCAAGTGTGTCAGTTAGGTGGAGGAACAGTGTATGGAAAGAACATTGACAAGGGAATGTAGCAAATCAGCAAGAACAAAGGCGCTGCTGCTAACTGAGATGGAAAAGCTAAAGCAGGAGGGCCAGCTCAATAGCTCCACATTGACTGAATTTGAAATGTTGGTGTCATCCAAGTACAGATGCTGAATGTAAATATGGCCCGTGAATCTGGAGTCTGGAAGGTAGTTCCAGACTAGAGAAATGAGTGTGGGTGAGGTGTTTAAAGGTGCAGAACTCAGTAAGGTCGCTGGTGAAGGCAGGAGAAGGGAATGTAATAAATATAGGAAACTTGGGAATGTACCCTAGTGTGTGAGGGAAGGCGAAGAGGAAGGATCTTAACAGAAGAGCGCTTGCAGCCAGCACTGACTAAGGGAAGTCGGACTGGTGGGAGGTCAGCGCCAGTGTCCAGAGCTCATCAGTGAGATGAGAAGAGATGAAGACACTACCATTATTTTGTAAGGAGTTTGGTTGCAAAAGGAACAAATTCTAGTTTGTGTTCCTTTTCTTTTGAAATGAAATAAATCTTAGCATGTTTTATATGATGGTAATGATCTAATAGCAAAAAAGAAATGACCTCACAGGAGGGAAAGAAACACAGAAGAGCTAGGATTGATTGAATTAGCCAGGGACTGACTTGCTAAGGAGTGTGCAGTGTGAGTTCAGATGCCTGCAGAAGGACGACAGTGAAAGCTTAGAATTCAGGATGTCTTCCCAGATCGTATATTTTTACTAGACATTAGCAGTCCTCTAAAAATCACTGTAGTGATTTTAAGGTCCTAATAATTTGCTTAATTTTCCATATCCTTAACAATGCTGCATTCCCCTCTTGTAATTTGGAAGGGAAAGATTGTATTCCCTTTCCAGTCTTCACATGTTAATCCCTCTGCAGCCCTCTTCTGTCTGGGGATGCTGGCTGCTCTGCAGAGGCGAGAGTGGGTCCTGTGATCTGAACACCGGAAACGAACATCCTGAAGTTCTCTTCCCACAACTCTTCTGCTCCACCATCTTGATTGCGCTCTCTCTTCATGTTGTTCATCCAAGCCACTAAGAAAGGCTTCAACTTGTAGAGCTATCTGCTAAATATTAAATTTGCTTTAAAGACGAAAGGAGAAAAAGAAAAGATGAATTAATGTACTGGGTTGTTTTCTAAGGCAGGAAGCAAAGATGTGCATACTGGTAAATGGTATTAGTGTGATATATCTTACTTACCCTTATGTCTTCCTTAAACCCACCATTGCGCCACCCCACACTCTACTCCCAATCCTGGCACAAAGAACTAGTAGGACATGAGCAAACAGATAAGCTGTAAACCCTTTCAGCTGATTGTGTAGTGAGGGGCCAGAGAACAGGCAAATGATACAGTATTGGCTTTACTCTGAATTATGTAAATGAAGGGATTAGTGGGAAGTAACATTTCCTGTATTGTGCATATCTAGCTTCGTCTTTTCTTTCCCAGACCGAAGCTCCTCTGGGCTCTCGGACAGAGAACAAGTGAACTGTATGATATACTTTACATATATTGGACATTGTCCCACTTGTTGTTGGTGTAAGCATGTTGCATATGCTGTCTCCTTTACATAAGAGCCTTGGAAGTTATAAGTATTATTATCTTCATTTTATTGATAAGGAAACAGTGACTTACAGCGGTTAATAATGTGCCCAAATAACCAGATAGTAAGCTTTTAGATGAGCTAGCCTTCAGTTTGTGGCATGCTCTTCTCCTGAGGCCCTATAGAACCTCGACATCAGCCATATCCAGGTGCTGTGTTAGGAGAGGGGCTTTGCCCCTACTGCTAAGTATGACAGATGTCATCAATGAGACAGTGTAGTTAGGGGTTTTTGCTTTGTTTCTAGGCTTGGAAAGTCCTTCTATAAAGATAAGTCTCCTTCCTTTGGTGCTACTGCAGTAGTGGCAAAGAATCAGCTGTTACTGGCTTCTGTGGCTGCCCACCTGACGGCCATTGCCTCCCACCGCTGTAGTGCTGTGGTATAGATCCCTCTTAAGAGGAAGTGCAGGGAACAAAGGATTGAAAGGACTTGAACTACACAGGTTTGGGGCATAACAGGCAAGGCATAAACAATATCTGGGAGACAGAATATATATACACAGAGAGAGAGAATATGTACAGTAAGGTGAGTCTACTTGCTAGACTTTAAGCCTTTTCAAGGCACAGTCTCCAATTTTGGAAAATATTACTGAGTAATACAACCTGGAAAGAACTAAATTCAGTGAAAAAATAATGGCTTAGCAAGCCTTCTCTTTCATAGTCTCTAATAGCAACCATGGAATGCTAGGATACTTGAGTAAAGCCATATTAGTAAATTAGTGAATTAATTCAGACGTGTTTGCTCAGTCCAAAAGGCAAGCGTGCCAACATTGTAACTTTAGCCTAGCAGAAAGGATCCGGAATAACCTGGATGGTAGATAATCTAGTGTGCATTGCATTCAGAACTATCCATCAACGTGCCTAGGCCGTCTGCTAAGCCTTTGCTGCAAAGTGCATGGAGATGTTAGGAAAGTGGAAGAGACCAGTTCTGCTGAGGGAAGAGGAGAGCGGGGAATGCTTCGCAAACCAACCCTGGTGGCCAAGAAGTACACATAGCTCTTCACTTCTCATCTAAGACAGCAGTATAAAATAAGCCCTCGGGTTTCTTTCCTTTGTCTCTGCCCCCTAGCAAACACAATATGTGAGCCCTTTCTTGCCTCCAGAATTACCCTAGTTCTTTCCATCTTCTATCATAGTGCTCTTCTTTTTCAGAAAAGGAAGGGTGAGGACATTACCTTAATTTATATTTCTTTGAGACAAATACCCTACTGTCTTAGTTAGGTTTTTATTGCTGTGAAGAGACACCATGGAAAAGCAGCTGAGAACCCTACATCTTGCCTTGTAGGCAACAGGAAGTGGAGTTGAATGAAGTTTGAGTAAAGGAGACCTCCAAGCCCACCCCTGCAGTGACACACTTCCTCCAACAAGGCCATACCTAGTCCAAAAAGCCGCACCTCCTAATAGTGCCACTCCCTGTGAGCTTTCGCACTTAATCTTTTCTTTGCACCTTTTGCACTTAATCCACCTAAGACATATCACATCTTCCAAGGCTATCTGGGATACTGCAGTTGACCCTTCAAGCATAGCCTGTTCTATGAAGCCTTTCCTACTGTCTTCTACCTAAACAAAGTTTGTTTCTTCTGTTGCCATAGCACCGTTACTCACTGCTCTGATAGTATTTGTCACATTTTATGGAGTCAGTCACAAATCTCTTCACCCAGCCACAGTGAACTACAGAGCAAAAATTGTTTGTGTTCATGTGTTTTTCCCAGCACTTCACAGATAGTAGCTGTTAAATAAATACTGTTATATTGCACTCCATCTTCATGGAGATAAGGCATCTGTCTCCAAGGTGAGTTAGAATGAGCATGTGTTACTGAGTACCTTCCAAGGTAGACTTCAGCTTTCCAGACAAAGCTTTTGTTTCTCAGATGTCTCAATCATAAACAAAGCCACATGGATGTCCAACAACGTACAGAGCAATGGCAGTATTTAGTAACAGATCCAGAAGGGGAAACTTTTGCCTGTTTAGTTGTATTTCATGCTCTACTAGAACTTGGTCCTTTTTAATCTCTAAGTACACATGTGGTTACTGTGATACACCTATCAAGTGTGAGCTGGCAGGGTGCTTACCTAGGATGCTCAAAGTCCGGGATTTGATCTTCAGCATCTCATAAACTGGATATGGAGGAGCAGACCTGTGGTCCCAGGATGCAGAGGCTGAAGTGAGGAGAGTTAGAAGTTAAAGGAAAGGAACACTGCTGGGCGGTGGTGGCTCACATCCTAATCCCAGCACTTAATCCCAGGCGGTGGTGGCTCACATCCTTAATCCCAGGAAGCAGAGGCAGGCGGATCTCTCTGAGTTCAAGGCCACCCTGGTCTACAAGAGCTAGTTCTGGGACAGGCTCCAAAGCCACAGAGAAACCCTGTCTCAAAAAACCGGAAGGAAGGAAGGAAGGAGGGAGGGAGGGAGGGAGGGAGGAAGGGGAACACTATGATATTTTTAGAATAGAACTTTTGTTTTTCCCCTTTCATCTTTAACACTTAAAATTTTCAGAACAAAAAATAATTTTATTCTAAAAGTGTATTCTAATTTAGTTTCAATTTATTTAAAATTATTAAAATTTAGAATAATTTTAGGTAGTCTATCTTATACACCCATGGATAGGTCAAGGGTAGGAAGACCACTGACTAGCCGTCTTGAAATAATGGTGTGTGTGAGCATGTCGGATCATCAAGGAAGTGTAAATATTGGGCACTATGAAGCTGAAGCGGGATCTAAAGAGGTGAGGTGTGAGGAGAAACTGATGGTGTAGTGTGAAAAACTCTTGCCTCTGCCAGGCAACTGGTGGCAGGCTTGAGGTCATTAGCGGAGGGAGGGAGGGAGGGAAAAAAGACAAAGTGGAGCCTTGCAATAGGTCTATACCATGGCTCTCACCACTTCAGAAAGCCTTGCAGTTGCTTTTCGTCTATCTCCTCGAGCTCACAGATTGCTCATAGGGCCACTTCTAACCACAGCCATATCTGTTGTTTAAAAAATTCCTGGATAGTGCTTAGCTACACACTTTCAGAACACATTTCAGGCGCAGAAAGTGTTGATTATAAATGCTAAGTACTACTGAAATGTTAATAAACAAGCAGTTCTTTGTCTTGTAAATGACTAGCATATGTACTAGTCAGGGTTCTAAAGGAACAAAACTGTGGGGCATGGTGGCACATACTTTGGAAGGCAGACACAGGTGGATCTCTCTGAGTTCAAGGCCAGCCAATCTCGGTAACATACTAACATACCAAGTTCTAGGACAGTCATGGCTGCATAGAGAGACTCTGTCTCAACAGACAGAACATGGTAGCCCACACTTTACTCCCACACACAGGGAGCAGAAGCAGGTGGATCTCTGAGTTTGAGACCAGCCAGGTCTATATAGTGAGTTTCAGGACATACACCCTGTCTCAAAAAATAAATATAAGGAACAGAACTGATAGAGTAATATAAATTAAATATAATATAAATTAAAGGGGATTTATTAGAATTGTTTCCAGACTAGTCCAACAGCGACTAGTTTACAGTGGGTTTGTCGGGACTCTGTTTGGTCCACAAGACTAGATGTCTCCACTCTTCCAATCTGGATTCCCAGAGAGCTGCTGGTGTTCAGTCTGTGTCGGAGTCTTGAAGACGGAGGTTCTAATACCAGTGAAAGACTGTCCCAGTTACAGGAAAAATGAACTTACCCACAAGAGTGATGGCAGGCAGGCAAAAAGCAAAGACTTTCTTCTTCCATGTTCCTTTATGCTGAAACTAAGAGATAGGACCCAGACTTAGGGCGGGTCTTCCACCTTAAATAATCCGATCTAGAAAATCCATCACCGGTATGCCTGACTGCTTGGGTTTTAGTTGATTCCAGATGTGGTCAAATTGACAACCAAAGTTAGCCATTGCAGCCTAGAATTTTGGTAGAGATTTTAAACTAATCATCTCAAGATCTTCAAAGACCTAAAGAAAAAGGTAAGAAACCACGATTATTTTGTATAATGCCAGTAATTTCTTTTTTCTCTCTTTTTTTATTTTTAAAACAATCTTATTATACATACCAATCCCAGTTCCCTCTCCCTCTCGTCCTCCCACTCCCCCCACCTTCTCTCCACCCCCCATTCACTCCTCAGAGAGTGGGAGGCCTCCCATGGAGAGTCTACAAAGTCTCTCACATCATCACAGCACTTGAAGCAGGACCAAGGCCCTACCCACTGCATCTAGGCTAAGCAAAGTATCCCTCCTTAGAGAATGGGCTCTAAAGAGCCAGTTAGTTCATGCACTAAATACTGATACCACTACTAGTGGCCCCATAAACTTCCCAAGCCACATAACTGTCACCTCCATGCAAAGGGCCTAATTCTGTCTTATACAGGTTCCCCAGCCATCAGTCCAGAGTCAGTGAGCTTCCACTAGCTCAGGTCAGCTTTTTCTATGGGTTTCCCCATCATGATCTTGATCCCTTTGCTCATAATATCACTCCTCCTTCTCTATGACTGAGTTTGGCCCAGTGCTTAGCTGTGAATCTCTGCATCTGCTTCCATCAGTCACTGGATGAGGTTCTATGATGACAATTAAGGTAGTCATCAATCTGGTCACAGGGGAAGGACAATTAAGATACCCTCTCCAGTATTGCTTAAGGATTCCTGGGAATTTCCCTAGTGCCTGGTTTCTCACTAACCCCATAATGGCTCCCTTTTTCAAGGTATCTTTCCTTGTTCTCCCTCCCTGTCCTTCCCCCAGCTCGACCTTCCCAATCCCTCAGGTTCTTCTCTCCACTCCCCTACCACCCTCCCCCCTCCCCCTATGCTGCCAATTTACTAAGGAGATCTTGTGTACTTCCTCTTCCGGGGAGGGGCAGGGGATCCATGTATGTCTCTCTCAGGGTTCTCCTTGTTTCCTGTCTTCTCTGGGGTTGTGGACTGTAAACTGGTTATCCTTCGCTTTATGTCTAATATCCACTTATGAGTGAGTATAGACTGTGTTTGTCTTTCTGGGTCTGAGTTACCTCACTCAGGATTTTTTTCTCTAGTCCCGTCCATTTGCCTGCAAATTTCAAGATGTCATTATTTTTTTTACAACTGAGTAATACTCCATTGTGTAAATGTATCACATTTTCTTTATCCATTCTTCAGTTGAGGGGCATTTACATTGTTTCCAGGTTCTGTGCCAGTAATTTCTGTGTTTCATCTAATTCCAAATCTATGAGACTCCTAGAAATAAAGTAACCCAAGATTAAATAAATTCACATAGGAAATCACCAGCTGGTGATTTTTAGTATTATTTTTAATAATTCTTGGAGAATTTCATATAATGTATTTTGAACATATTCATCCCCTCAACTCCCATTACCACCCTCCCATCTCTTCACACTCAAGTTGAGATTTCTTCTTTGAATACAGCTGTGTTGCCAGGCACTCTCAGGAACAGGACCTGAACTGGCATGTAGTTGGCCTACCAGGGCTTTTCACACTGAAGAAAACTCTCAAATGCTCTATCTCCTCAGCTAGTGCTTGGATTTGCTTAACTTGTAATTTTATCCTGCCTCTTTTTTTTTTAATATGTGTGTGTGTGTGTGTGTGTGTGTAGCTAACTGTTTCTCTCTTTTTTCCTTAACATTTATGTATTTATTATGCATTTCTGTATGTATATATTCATGTGTGCACATGAGCCACAGAGCATGTGCAAAGGCAAAGGCCAGCTATGGCAATCCAGTCTACTTCCTCCACCATGCAGAGATGGATTTCAGGCCATCAGGCTTGGCAGCAGGTGTCCTTCACCACTTATTCTTTCTTTTTTTAGTTAAAATTTTTATTTAAGGGCTAACAATTTATTTGCATTAAAGTAGACAAACTAATCTGAAGAGTGTGTCTCATGGTTTTCTTCATGTCTGTGCATATATATACATATACATATATATCAGTGTGATCGCCATCCAAATAAAAACACTAACTTTCCAAAGTAGCCTTGACTGATTTTTTTCCTTCTGCTCTTCATTCCTCCCAAGTAAATGATCTTGTATATTTATTTTTTGTACAATGGGTGATTCAGTTTGGAGGACATGCTGGGGGAAAGTTAACATTAACTGCAAAGTGAAGATGATCAGTGTGTCTCACAACAGCTTTGGATTACATCTCCTTATCACTTTCTTTTTGCTTTTACCCCACAACAGGAAATCAGATCCTGTCTCTTGGGAGTCTCTCAAAAGATCAGATTTATCCAATGAAACTCAAGGGCATATCCATCTGCTATTCAGCTCTCAAATCTGCCTTATGTGGAAATTATGTCAGCTTTGGCGTCTTCAAGTTGTACGGGGACAACCATTTTGACAACGTACTCCAGGCCTTCGTGAAAATGCTGCTGTCAGTGTCCCACAGTGACTTGCTGGTAAGCCTGCTGTGCCCTGGGGGTCTTCATGGGAAACTGGAGTACCAGCACCCCAGCCTAGAATTGTTACAAACCTGGGAATCCAAACACCACCACATTCTGTTTCAAGATAGCTTGCTTGCTCCAGACTTAACAAACCTGGACAGCCCTAGTGCTTATCTGTGTAATTCAACACACAGGCTAGAACGTCACAGCTGTCACTTCTAACCACTTGTCATCCAAAGCACTGTAGCCTCTTCACATGAAAATAGACTTAGTAATGTCGGAAAATTGCTTTCAGCTATATTTATTATTCACAAGAGGAAATACATGATTAGATGCAGAATTTCCCCTTCCATCCATCCTACCTTTTAACTTCTTCCTGTTTGACCTTCCTTTGTATTAAAATTTGGGGATGGCAGCCAGCGTTAAACTGCATGTTGAGCTACCTGATATATGGGCTGTTATTCCTTTGGTTATTTACCCTGTGTTAGTCACCTCGCTGAGTGTCTAGACCACACTTTTTCCATGAGTGCATTGAAGCCCCTTTTCTGCTCATGACGTTTAGCTTCTGTGACATATGTCAGTGATCTTTAAACTTTGGAACTTTGCAGAAATGTCTGGGGTGCTTGTTGGAAATGCAAATTTCTAGACTTCTGGCTCGTGTCATAAACAGATTTTCTTTAAAACATTTCAGCCACTTTATACAGGAGCCATTGTGTGCTTGGTGTATTTTCTGTAAGTACTTGTTAAAATAGCCAAATTCAGCATTGGGTTAACTGAGACTTTTCCACCTGCTCCCAGAAGCTTCATAGATGACCTGGAAAGCGTGTGGGAGAAGTGTTTCTAGATCTTACAATAGAGCAGTGCCCAGCACACTCATTCCAGCTTGTGACACCTCCTACGGTAAAGCAAAGTGCTTCTTGAACGCAGTACCTGTGTGACAGAAATTACAAAGCAGAATCATCAGTTACCTTGTTGGGCAGCCTCACTGAGGGACTTTTCTCTGCGATTGTGCTCCACCAAGAAAACTGATTGCACTCCAGGCAAACCATCAATACTTCTCAAACCTGAATGTACATCAGACTGTATTTATGACGCTGTGAAGGAAAAAGGCTGATTTCAAGGCCACACTTCAGAACTTTTTACCGAGTCTGGAGTGGGGTCAGAAAGCTACATCTTGAATAAGCATGCTTAGAGGTGTTGTAACCTCACTAGATGCTATTCTACTCTAGGTTATATTTGCCATGAGTGTTACACCTGCTTATGACATATAGTGGTTTATGTTGCATTTGAGATTTCGCAGGCATTTTCTCATACACTTGCCTCTGGTCTTTTTGTCAACTAATAATTTAGCTAAATGGGTTGGCCTTATATATATATAGCAGACTGAGGTGCCATATCCATGTGGCTTACATTTACTCTATCTCTTTATATAGCAATATCGGAAACTGAGCCAGTCCTATTATCCCCTCCTGGAATGTCTCACCCAGGACCACATGAGCTTCATCACCAACTTGGAGCCCCCTGTGCTCCTGTATGTTCTCACATCTCTCTCAGAGGGGCTCACCACTCTTGGTAAGGATCGTGAAAAACACTGTTCTCCATGGAAAGGACTTGACTTCATTCTCCTAATGTATGTGTTTGTTCATTGAGATTTTTGTCCAATGAAGGGAAAAAGAAATGTTGTCAGCCCAACTGAAAGAGGTTTTACAGCTATTACTTGCAAATGGGAAAATGTATGTTTAATATTTTGGTAATTTTTTATCAGTTTTGAGATAAAATTTAAATACCACCAAAGCCCAAAAAGTTCTAACAGATTCATACACAATGATGAATCACACCCGTGCATAAAATATTTGCATCACTACACTCCAGTATGTCCTCATCAGACCTATTTCCCACCCTTAGCCCTGCTCCAAGGAAACTACTGTCTTTCTAGATTTTCATATAAATGGACGCTTAAAACTAGAAATCATTTGTCTTATTTCTTTCATTTAACATAATGCCTTTAATAATGATCTGGTTTTTTTTAATCAGTTCATTATTCCTTCCCTTTGCCAAGTGTCACTGCATCACACGAATTACCACACTTGGTCTGTGCACAGATCTTCTCATGAAAGTTAGGATTGCTTTCATTTCTTGACTATGTTGCACAAAACCTCTATGAGCATTCACAAATCTGTGACGATTCTTTGTATTTCCCTCGGATAGATACCTAGAGTAGGATTTCTGGGCTGTCTGTCAGTTACTGTGCCGAGATGCTGTTTCGCGACGTGGCTATAGTGTTTTGCCCCAACAGTGTAGAAAGATTCCAGCTGTTCCCCATCCTTACACTTGCAGTGATTCTTTTCAGGCTGAGCTGTCAGTGTCTAGGAGGTGGAATCTTTGTGGCTTTAATTTCCATATTACCAATGAATACTCTGAGGATATCACCATGCTTATGTGTTTTATCATGTGTTGTGCTTTATTCTGTTGCTGTGACAAAAATACTTGAGAGAAGTCAACATACAGAAAGATGGGTTAATATTTTGGTTTACGATTTCAGAGATTTTGGTTTGTAGTCCTTTATTCTGCTCATTTTAGCCCTGAGGCAAGGCTAAAGATCATGGCAGAACACAATTGACAGAACAAAGTTTCTAACCTCATGGTGAGCAAGGAGCAGAGAGAGCAAGAAAGCAGGTTTGAAGTCAGATGACATGCTTGAGAGACACGCCTCAGTAGCCTGCTTCCTTCAGCCATCCCCCACCCCGATTATTGTCCTTCACATGAACTTATCAGTGACTAATGCATTGATAAAGTTAGCACCCTCATGATCCAGTCACCTCTTAATCCACCAGCAGCTGGGAACAGAGCCACGAGATACAAACAGTAACCTACATTTTCTTGGTGATGTGTTTGTTCATATCTTTTACACTGGTTTTTTGTTTTATTTTGTTTAACTTTGGTTTATGTTGTTGGTGATTTGTAAGCTGTTATATATTCTGGATACAAGACAAGGTTTCTCTGTGTAGCCTTGCCTATCCTGGAACTCGCTCTGTAGACCAGGCTGGCATTGAACTCACAGAGATCCGCCTGCCTCTGCCTCCAGATGCTGGAATTAAATGCATGTGCACCCCACCACTGGGCTTGGATACAGGGTTTGTTTGTTTGTGTTTGGTGATGGCAAGCAGGGTTTCTCTGTAAAGCTCTGACTGTCCTGGAACTTTTGTAGAATTTGTAGACAAGGCTGGCCTCAAACTCAGAGACCTGCCTGCCTTCATCTCCTGAGTACTGGGATTAAAGATTTATGTCACTACCTCAGGTTTGAATACAGATTCTTAATCAGATATGTTTTGCAGATAATTTCAGACCATGACATGTCTTTGTGTCTTCCTAACAATATCATCTGAAAAGGAAAAGTTTCTATTTTGAGGAAATCCAATACTTCTTAAGCCTACAGCCATAAAGATTTCCCATTTTCTTCCTAAAGTATCAGCAGTTTGTCCCTCCTGTTTAAATCTATGATGCATTTCAATTTAACTGTTACCTATGTTCTAGAGATCAAACATAAATTCTTTTTAAAGCGTAAGTATTTGATTGTTCTAGAACTTTTCATCTTTTGCTTCCTTACCTTTTACTAACTACAACTTGTAATTTCATACTTGGTCTTAAATGCTGTGGTATAGTTCTTTAATATTTTTCTCTTAAAAATTACTATAACATGAATTCTTTGCCTTTTCATAGACATTTTAGAATTAACCTGTCAGTTTCTTGTGTTTCCCCACCCCCACCAACGAACAAAAGACTAGGGGAATTATGCTTAGGTCTAAATTGAACCCTGCAGCTCCTTTTGGAGATGACAGGCATATTAGCTATTTTCAAGACCAATTCTGGAAAAAATCCCCCCATTCTTCTTCTCACTAATGTCTTCCTTAATTAGAGCATTGACTCTGAGTTTTGTATGTATTTTGTTTGATTTGTAACCAAATATTACAGGTTTTGTGCCTCTTAAATGGTATTCTTACATTTCCTTTCTTTGCTACCTAATGGAAATGGTTTTTTAATATGTTGACCTTTCTAAACTTACTAATTGTGCTAATTTATCATAGATTTCTTAAATTTTTCCATGTAGATATATCAGCTAAAGCTTTAATTTGTCTTATATACTAGCTTGATTAGTGAGTGGTATGGGAGCGCCCAGCCCATGTAGGCAGTATAGCCCATGTAGGCAGTATAGCCCATGTAGGTAGTATAGCCCATGTAGGCAGTATAGCCCATGTAGGCAGTGTGGCCCATGTAGGCAGTGTGGCCCATGTAGGCAGTGTGGCCCATGTAGGCAGTATAGCCCATGTAGGCAGTGTGGCCCATGTAGGCAGTGTGGCCCATGTAGGCAGTGTGGCCCATGTAGGCAGTATAGCCCATGTAGGCAGTATAGCCCATGTAGGCAGTGTGGCCCATGTAGGCAGTATAGCCCATGTAGGCAGTATAGCCCATGTAGGCAGTGTGGCCCATGTAGGCAGTGTGGCCCATGTAGGCAGTGTGGCCCATGTAGGCAGTATAGCCCATGTAGGCAGTGTGGCCCATGTAGGCAGTGTGGCCCATGTAGGCAGTGTGGCCCATGTAGGCAGTGTGGCCCATGTAGGCAGTATGGCCCATGTAGGCAGTGTGGCCCACGTAGGCAGTGTGGCCCACGTAGGCAGTGTAGCCCCTGTAGGCAGTGTGGCCCACGTAGGCAGTGTAGCCCCTGTAGGCAGTCCTGGAAGGTATAAGAAAGACAGCTAAATGTGAGCTGGGGAGCAAGCCAGTGATCAGCATCCCTTCTATGGTCTCTGCTTTAGTTCCTGCCCTGACATTCTTCAGTGACCGAGTGTAGCCTGGGACTTGAAAGATAACAAACCCTTTCCTTCCGAGTTGCTTTTGGTCATGGACTTTACCAAAGTAATAAAACAATACTAGTAAGACTATACAGGGTGTTTTAATGCTAATATATTACATTAATATTGATGATCATGCTCAGATGTTAAACCAACCCCGCTTTCCTGGATTCAGGGTAATGGGATTTTGATACAGATTTTTACGTCTTTATTTGTATCAGATATTGGCGTATTCTTCTAAATTAATATATACTCCTATACTTCTTACATACTGTTCTGTTTTCATAACCCTGACATGTGTTAGTCTTTGTTTTGTGCCTTCATAATATGAGCTCAAAAGTATTCCTTCCTCTGCTGTCTCAGGTTTGCACAGACTTGAACAGGGTTAGTTTAATGTTGACTAGAATTCTCTAATTCAGCTCTCTCACTTAGATTTTTCTTTGGGAAGTTTTCAATCACAAACTAAATTTCTTCTGTGGCTGTTCCAGTTATCTAATCTCATCAGGGTATTTAGTTGCTCTTGTCTTTAGAATTTGCCCTTTTTATCTAAAGTTCCTCTTATATCATTGTCATAAGATTGTTCATAGTAAAGCCGGGCGGTGGTGGCGCACGCCTTTAATCCCAGCACTCGGGAGGCAGAGGCAGACAGATCTCTGTGAGTTCGAGACTAGCCTGATCTACAGAGCTAGTTCCAGGACAGGCTCCAAAGCCACAGAGAAACCCTGTCTCGGAAAAAAAAAAAAAAAAGATTGTTCATAGTATCCACCTGCTATCCAGTGTATCCATAGTGTCTGTCTGTAATAGCCTGCCTGTTGGTCTATCTGTAATATCTGCCTGCTCGTTGGTGTATGTGTAGTGTCTGTCCGTAGTCTCAACAGTGATAGCCTAAATGCTGGTCATTGCGCCCTCTCTTTTTTTTTCTCTCCTCATCATTCTAGCTATAGTTACCAATTTTGTTTGCAAAGCTTTCATTTTAATGATTTTTCTGATTTTTATTTTACTAAGTACAATGTTTTATTTTCTTCAATTCACTTTGCTTTCTCTTTCCTAGTCTTGTTTTCAGATGAACATATAGCTCATTGATCTTAGGCCCTTAGACCTTCTTTTGTAATATGTACATATACTACATCAGCACTACTATGAGCATATCTCAAAGATTAAATGAGTTCTGATTTTCTGTTTTTCAATTTTTAAAAAAAAAATTGAAATAGGGTTTCTCTGTGTAGCCTTGGCTGTCCTAGAACTTACTCTGTAGACCAAGCTGACTTCAAACTCCAGGAGATTGCCTGCCTCTGCCTTCCAAGTGCTGGCGTTAAAGGTTAATAATATTTTATTTATTCTTTGAGGATCTCATAACATGTATATACAGTGTATTTCTGTGTCCACTCCCTACTCACCCACAGCATTACTCAGACCCCACCCAACATGTCCCCTCCCAACTTGTTGTCTTCTTTTTCTTACTCTCTTGAGTGAGCCCTAAGCCCTGTCAGTGCTGCCTGCCCACATGCTCACTGGGAGCCATCTACTGGAGCATGGAATCTACCAAAAGAATAACCAACCTCTCTGTCTGCCCCAGCAGCCATCAGCTGCTAATAGCTCATTGGCTAGGTGGGTCTTGAG
Organism: Microtus oregoni; assembly: GCF_018167655.1. Lineage (NCBI taxonomy): Eukaryota > Metazoa > Chordata > Mammalia > Rodentia > Cricetidae > Microtus > Microtus oregoni. The sequence continues at coordinate 15,025,705 of NW_024543086.1, forward strand.
TCTCACCCCAGTCTTTGCTTGAGTTTTGACTGTTTTATTCTTGTGCAGGTAGCCACAGTTCTTGAGTCTGTTGGCCATGTCTTATCCAGGAGACAGCATTTCACAGGACTCCTCCATATCCTCCAGCCCTTACTTCTTCCTGCCCTCTCTTCTGAGATGTTCTTGGCTCTTGGGGATTGAGGACTTGATGCAGAGGTCCCATTTAGGGATAAGCACCCAGTCATTTATTCTCAGCACTTTGATCAGTTTTGAGCCTCTGCATTAACCACCCCCATGACAGAAAGAAGATTCTTTAACCAAAGTTAAGAACAGTTCAGATCTGTGGATATAGACATGAGTGTGATCTCAAAACTGTCTATTGTCCTGCTGATTTTCATTTGGACAATAGGTGATTAGTTTTCAATTATTTGAAGATGTTCTTCACTCTGTAATTGAATGTAGTCTGTTTTTGTTGAGACAGGGTTTCTCTGTGTAGCCCTGTCTATCTTGGAACTCACTCTGTAGACCAGACTGGCCTCGGAGACCCACCTGCCTCTGCCTTGCAGACTGGGATAAAGGAGTGTACCCCCACATGGGCCCAGCAGTTCAGTGATCTTTTTAGCCCTTTAAATTCATTAAGACTGTAATGGTACAAACTGTCATGAGCTTTACACAGGTACTCGTAGTGAGTTTGTGTTTCATTGTTGTGAAGAGAGAGCATTTCTAAGTTTCAGGTCTGATTGGTTGATGGCATTCCAATAATCTATATTCGTACTGTTTGGTTGTATAATTTCTTCTATATACTTGTTCTGAGAATTGGCAAGAGAAAACTACTACAGTCTGACTACAGTTACAGCTTTGTTCTGTTCAGTCCCTATCAATATGTATATTAAGTATTTCAGAGTTCCTGTCAGGTGCATAAGTATTTGAAATTACAGTATTCCCTTGAATTTACCTTTTTTATTATCACAAAATGACCCTCATGATTTGTTGTAATTTTTTTCTCTGAAAGTTCTGTCTGGTAATATCTTGAGTTTTCTTATGCCATATAATTATTTGGGCATAAGGTGTGTGTGCCTTTGTATTTATGTGGAGGTCAGAAGACAACATTCAAGGATCAGTTCTTCTCTTCCATTGTGGAGGTCCTAGGGATCAAACTTAGGTCATCAAGCTTGGCAGCAAGTGCCTTTACCCACTGAGCCACCTCACCACCCCAGCACCCTTTTATTATGCTATAAAATGCCTTTATTATTTAAAATTGATTATTTCTAGAGCACACACATTTCTTATTTCTGCTATAACTATCAGAAACTTGATACCTTAAAACATAGTGTTTTAGAAATTACGTGTCTGATCCCAGCACTCGGGAGGCAGAGGCAGGCGGATCTCTGTGAGTTCGAGACCAGCCTGGTCTACAGAGCTAGTTCCAGGACAGGCTCCAAAGCCACAGGGAAACCCTGTCTCGAAAAACCAAAAAAAAAAAAAAAAAAGAAATTACGTGTCTGGCATGGGTCCGAGTTAAAATCAGGATTTCAGCAAGGATTCGTGTCTTGAGAGATACAGATATCTATAGTCCCTTAGTTTGCGGCCCATTGTCTCAGACCACCATCAAAGGCAGCAGCATTTTATCTCTAAGAATTCTACAAATAAGTCTTCTGACTGACCTCTTCCTCCCTTCCAGTTCTAAGGACACTTGGGTTTACACTGGGTCTTACTTGGATAATAGCAGTCTTAATTCCCCACTGTGAATCCTGATATGTTCGCAGTTCCTGGGAACTAGGACATGGACCTTCTCCAGTGTACAGAAAGAGCAGGAATTGGGCCTGTGTATCAGAGCTGACTTTTTCTGCCCTTTATATATAGAGTTTCAGGTGTTTGGTATAACTACCTGTACATTTGGGTCTGAGTTTGCAATCTTCATGTGTGTTTTCCTACCCAATCTTTGTTTTTATTTGTCTTTTTCTTTCATCTTTTTGTTTAGATTGAAGCTTATACTTGTTTTAATTGGTTGGGTTTAGATCAGTAGAGGGGGTTTTTAGTTGGTCTCTTGTTTGGTTAGTTGTTTTTTTTTTTTTTTCAGACAACAGTGTATAATCCATTCTGGCCTTGAATTTACATTCTTCTGCCCTTGCCTCTGAGTAGCTGGGATTGCAAGCATGTTACAGCTACCCAGTCTTTAAGTATGCCAACATCTCTTGGAAGGATGAACCAGGGAACTGCACGCCTTGCTAGTTTAATGAATCTTAGAATGTGTTCTTCACTGAATCAACAAGGAGCTCATAGCACACTGTCCTCTGTTAGTACTTCTTCCTATAATTTGCAGTCTATATTTAACATTGGAAGTAGAGGTCCACTCCCTTTGTCCTCTCAACACCTGGAGACCACGACAGTAATGCAGACCAGGCCAGTAATATTTTGGCCAGCTTTGGTCTGTCTGCTAGAGACTTAGATGAACTGAGTCGTTATCCAGAGGACAAGATTACCCCTGAGAACTTGCCCCAAATCCTTCTACAGCTTAAAAGGAGGAGAACTGAAGAAGGCCCTACATTGAGTTATGGTAGAGATGGCAGATGTTCTACACGGGAGCCACCATACAGAGTACCTAGGGATGACTGGGAAGAAAAAAGGCACTTTAGAAGAGATAGTGTTGATGATCGTGGTCCTAGTCTCAAGCCAGTGCTTGATTATGACCATGGAAGTCGTTCTCAAGAATCTGGTTATTATGACAGAATGGATTATGAAGATGACAGATTAAGAGATGGAGAAAGGTGTAGGGATGATTCTTTTTTTGGTTAGATCTCGCATAACTATCATAAATTTGACAGTGAGTATGAGAGAATGGGACGTGGAGAGATCTCTCTGAGAAAAAGAGGGGCGTTCCTCTAAGTAGCAATATTGAAGACTTCCATGGACTCTCAATGAAGGGTTATCCCCATCTGTGCTCTATATGTTTTTTGCCAGTTCATTCTAATAAGGAGTGGAGTCGACATGTCAGTGGAGCTGCTGTGGATGAGGGGAAGCTGCAGCTCTCCTAGAAGGTGGTGGTTCAGTGTGCTAATTTAGGGGTTGTATCATCTGGTGGGGGAAAGGAGCCTTCAGATAAAGCTGTAAAAAAAAAGATGCAAGTGCTTCAGCAGCATCCAAGAAAAAACTTAAAAAGGTGGACAAGATGGAAGATCTTGATCAAGAAAAAGAAGCTGCATTGGAGAATGAGATTAAAAATGAGGAAAATAGAGAACCAGGTGCTGAATCTGCTGAGAATGCTGATGACCCAAACAAAGACAAGTGAAAATGCAGATGGCCGGAACAAGAACAGGGAGGACTATGCAGTTCCAGATGAGCAGAGAATCGGACCGTATCAGCCTAATGTTCCTGTTGGTATAGACTACGTGGTACCTAAAACAGGCTTTTACTGTAAGCTGTGTTCACTCTTTTATACAAATGAAGAAGTTGCAAAGAATACTCTTTGCAGCAGCCTTCCTCATTATCCGAAATTAAAGAAATTTCTGAATAAATTGGCCAAAGAATGGAGACAGAAGAAGGAAACTTAAGATGTATAAGAAGCTTAATTATTTCTCAAGAAAAACAATGGTTCTTTGATTTTAATGTTAAAACCTTTTTTAAACACAATACTGATAGTTAGAAAACTATTATACTCTTGTTTTAGGGGAAAAATAATCGATGTCTTTTCATGTGTTTAAATGTTATAGCAGAAAGTACACATATGGTTAAGATAATGGAAAAGTTTTTGTTTATTCAGAATGGCAACAGACAAAAGTACTTCATAGAGGTTGACTATTGTAAACTTACGGAAAACAGCTTGCACCAATAAGAGATAGCATAGAACCATTCAGAAAAATGGAATTTAGTTGTTCGAGGCTTCAAAGAAATGTCAACTTTTGGTTCCATTCAGTAAAGAGCAAAACCAATTGTATTTTTTATTACTTTTCATCTGAAACATTCCACATTTTAATCTGAGCCTTGCAGACTTCATTTGACTTGGAGGCTGTTTTGGTTGCATTTCCTTTTTAGAGAACTTCATTCGTGTGAAACTGGCAATTTGAATGCAGGTGCAGTTTTTTTTTTTTTAATGTCATGCTGTTTAGATGATAAAAAATTAAGTAATTGGCCTTAAATTTGTGATTTTTTTCCCCTGAGTGCCTGCTAAATTTCGTATTCTAGTAGTGGAATGCTATTTCAGTGAAATGTAAAAGTATTCCCGTTCTCTTTGACCAGTATTAATTTCCTGAGAACCTATTGCTTGTCACTTGAATCCTGTAGCTGTCATACATCTCTGGTATAAGCAACATTTGATTTTTGAAGTGTGTAAACCATCTCTATATTTTCAGAATGTGATTTTACTTTTCTGCATTTTAAAAACAGTTTGGCCATAATTCTAGATGCACACTTCTAATTCATGTACCTGCACATGTGACCTTTGTGAGCAGAACTTTGCATGTAAAATCTGTGTTTACTTGTAACTCTCTGGTTATATACTGCTTATATCGTTGGATTCAAGTTAAAATATTTTTAAAAAAAATATTTTGGCCTTCGGCTCTGCAGCTTTGGTGAGCTTCTTCGCATGTTTGCAAGAAAGACACCGGAGAGTCTCCCTTTGTGATCCTGCACTCTGGTACTTTATACATAGCAGTAACTGCCTCTATTTTCCATGTTTCCATCCTATTACTCTTAGCTCGTTGAGACCACTTGGCTGTAGTTGGGTTGCCCTTCCTGTCCTGCCGTCTAGACTGCTTTGGGCCGTGAGCTACAGCAATTGTAGGTATTTCCTCATTCATTTCCCTCTCCTCGGGTTTAATAGTCCTATACTTGTTGTTGTACAGTAATTGAAAACTGTGTTTCATATATTTTGTCCTGTTTCTGGTTGTTTATGGCAGGAGGGGAGATCCTCATAGCAGTTAATCCTTTGTGAAAAGAAGCAGGAGTCTTGTCTTTTGTTATTACAGTTTAGCTTAACGTTCTGTTATCTTACATCATGATAGCACTGTGAGCTTTGAATCAGTTGCAAGCAGATGTTAGTCTCAAAGTGTAATATTCGCTGGCCTGGGATCCGCATTCAGCAAGGCTCTCGAGTCCTGACAAAACAGCGTTATGAAGGGTGGCGAGCGTTAGCTGCCATTGCTGCTGTGTGCAGTGACAGTGAACACAGACCGTGCACCTGACTCTGTCGTGGGGGCTCTTGTGTTCCATCATCTCATGCTCATGAACATCTCTCATACCAAAGTATTCTAGCACAGTCCTCTTTTCCTGCCGGGTCATCTGAGGGGCAGGAGTAGTGTTCTATTTTTTTTATGTTTTCTTTCTTTGAGAATCTCACACAATATAATTTGATCATATTCTTATACTTCCCCCAAGTCTTCTTCCCAGATCCTCCCACCCCTCCCTACCCACCCAACTTCATGTTCTGTCTCTTCTATTACAAAATCAACACACACATACCAAAAAAAAAAAAAAAAAGCGCCTGTTTTGTGTTGGCCAGCTACTCCTGGGTATGAGGTCTTCACTGGAGTGTGGTTGATATACACAATATTACTCCATTGAAGATAACCAGTTTTCCCTCTTCCAGCAACTGCCAATTGTGAGTAGCTTCTTGGTTAGCCATGAGACTTTGTGCCTGTCTCCCCTCCTCCATGCTGTGATTTTGTCTGCATTAATCTTGTGCTGGCCTTATGCATGCTGTCACAGTCTGTACGAGTTCATATGTGGATCTGTTGTTTTGAGATGGAAAACACCTTTCCAGACATCATCCACCCCTCCTCTTTTTCTGGAGAGATTGTGTAATAATGCCATCCCATTTAGGACTGAGCCCTCCTCCAAAGTCAGTCTCTCTCTCTCTCTCCCTCCCTCCCTCCCTCCCTCCCTCCCTCCCTCCATATTATCCAGTTGTGGATTCCTGTATCCATCTGTAGATCTGCAGGAAGAAGAAACTCAGATGAGGATTGAACACTGCACAGTTCTGTGGGTGGAAAAGTGTTGTTAGGTGTCATTTTATTGCTGTGTTCATCAAACAAATAGTAGGTTTTCCCTTAGAACCATAACCATCTCAGGTCTTCTTCATTAACTGTTTCAGGTATGGATTCCATCTCATAAAGCAGTCCTTAAATCCAGTTTTTAAAAGTAGTTGGATATTCTCATAACATGCATACCACATTGCACCAGTGGGCCTTTATTGGCCTTGCAAACAGGTCATTATTGTAGTTGAAAGGGTTCATAGCTAGATTAAGATTGGTGATTACTATTCTGGTAGCATGCACAAAACTTTCTGACACTATGAACACTAGTCAGCAGGGACAGTGCTTCCAGCTGAGTGCCAGCTGGATTTCTGATAAGGATTTTAGAATTCCCATACAGATGTCTTTGTTCTATGCTGTAAGTATGTGGTGTCTTCAATAATAGTGTCTTGCTGTCAAGCTGTGGAATGTAACCAGTAGCATTAGGAATACCCAAAAATATTTGGGGAAGGGTGTCTGCTGGACCCCTTTGGCTAATAAAGGACAGGGTCTTGATCACTACTTTATTCCTGAGCCCTGTATAGTAAGTGCTTGCTAAATACATAGTGGAAGGATTAATTAGGTAGTATTTTAGTATACACATGAGTACAGTATTGCTCAGAAAGTTGTATCTAAGAGTCTTTGCCATTTATTGCGAGGTGGTACACACCTTTAATCCCAGCATTTAGGAGGCAGAGGTAGGCGGATCCTCTGAGTTCAAGGACAGCTAAGGCTACACAGAGAAACCCTGTCTCCAAAAGAGAGAGAGAGAGAGAGAGAGAGAGAGAGAGAGAGAGAAAGAAAAACAAAAAGTCTTTCCCATTTCTCCTCATCACACCCTCCTGCTAGACCTACCTGATAAAGGCTGCAGCTTTGACAACTGGGCACCTGGTAGAAGGCATTATGCGTGCATTTATGATTTTACCTTCAACCTCTTACATTTTCACAACTTAGGTGACTCCCCAAGACCCTAGTCCTCCCTTGTGCTATGATGAGTTTTGAGCTGAAGTCAGATTTCAGCTGGGCCCCATTATCATCTTCCTGGCTCTGTTGTGTGGCTCTTGTGCTCAGTTAACTTTTCAGAGCAGCTTTCCATGGCGGGTCTTCCTAAGCAGGAGAGTTATTTTTTTTTTTTATTAAGAAAAGAAGAAAAAAAAACATAAACAAAAAACAAATTTCCACCTCCTCCCAGCCTCCCATTTCCCTCCCCCTCCTCCCACCCTTCTCCCCCTCCTTCCACCCTTCTCCCCCTCCCCCCACTCCTCTCCCCCTCCCTCTCCAGTCCACAGAGCAGTCCGGGTTCCCTGCCCTGTGGTAAGTCCTAGGTCCTCCCCCCTCCGTCCATATCTAGGAAGGTGAACATCCAAACTGGCTAGGCTTCCACAAAGCCAGCACATTAAGTAGGATCAAAACCCCGTGCCATTGTCCTTGGCGTCTCATCAGCCCTCATTGATCGCCATGTTCAGAGAGTCCGGTTTTATCCCATGCTTTTTCGGTCACAGTCCAGCTAGCCTTGGTGAGCTCCCAGTAGATCAGCTCCACTGTCTCAGTGGGTGGGTGCACGCCTCGTAGTCCCGACTTCTTTGCTCATGTTCTCCCTCCTTCTGCTCCTCATTGGGACCTTGGGAGTTCAGTCCAGTGCTCATGTGTGGGTCTCTGTCTCTATCTCTATCCATCACCAGATGAAGGTTCTATGATGATATGCAAGATATTCGTCAGTATTGCTCTAGGATATGGTCATTTCAGGTTCCCAATCCTCAGCTGCCCAAGGAACTAACTGGGAACCTCATCTTGGGCACTTGGGAGCCCCTCTAGGGTCAAATCTCTTGCCCACCCTAAAGTGGCTCCCTTAACTAAGAATTGTGGTTCCGTGCTCCCCTATCCACCTTTCCTTTATCCCAATTCTCCTGATTCCCCAAGTCCCCCCTCCTTCCCTTCTAACTTTTCTCTCCCCATCTCCCATTACCCCCAAGAAAGTATGGAATATATACACACTAGAGTACTACGCTGCGGTAAAAAACAATGACTTCTCGAATTTTGCATGCAAATGGATGGAAGTAGAAAACACTATCCTGAGTGAGGTGTCCCAGACCCAAAAAGATGAACATGGGATGTACTCGCTCATAATTGGTTTCTAGCCATAAATAAGGGCCACGGAGTCTACAATAGGTGAACCTAAAGAAGCTAAGTAAGAAGGTGAACCCAAGGAAAAACATATAGTTATCCTCTTGGCTAAGGGAAGTAGACCAAATTGCCGGGGAGAAAATTAGGATCTTGGGGGTGGGGTGGGATGGGAGCAGGAGAGTTATTAACACTGCTGTGCTTCCTGTGGAGACCACTTGCAGGAGCGTCAGAGCACTTGGCTGTCTCAGTGCCAAACAGTGAGTGCCTAATAGGTGTCAGAACATTTCCAGACTTTACAGATGTAATCCTTTTCAAATTATTCTGAAAACCAAGAAGTAGCATAAAATTTAAAAACCCATGCTGTCTGCCCACTCTGTGAGAAGTCATTATCAGGGTCTCACGATAGCTTCCTCTACAGATTTAAAAAAAAAAAAAAAAAAAAAAGGTAACATGAATGTGTTGTCTTCAGCACTGCTCATCCTGTTTTGACCAAATGCCCGTGATCCTTGTGATTCCACACATTTAAAACTACCTGGAAATAACATTTATCTTTTTCAAAGTCCCAACCATAAATCAACCATAATGGAAACCCTCACTTTTATTGCAAAGCTGTGTGCTCCAACCTTTGAGTCTAAAGTGTTTACCTGGCTTTTCTGCAGCTGACTCAATGGATTAGTCCCTTTAAATGCAACTTGCATGGCAGTGTGGTCACCAAATTATGTGATAACTTTAAATTCTGTGCATGATTGATAGCATATTGCTCTCTACTTAAATCTGTTTACTTTTATGATCAAGGCTTCAAATATAGAAAAATGAAGGTGAAAAAACAAGGGAAACAACTCAAGAAATGAGAGCTTGGTTCCTAGGCTGCCGCCCAGCGTTAGCAAGGACAGGGTGTCTTCCTCCAGAGCAGCCTTGGACGTGGGGCATGATGAAGAGTGAGTTAAGCAGTACATAAATTCCAGTTTCGAGATGCCAGGGAACGTTCTTTCCTTAAAACATTTCTTGTCAGTGTTGGTGGCACACACCTTTAATCCCAGCACTCATGAGGCAGAGGCAGGCAGATCTCTGTGAGTTCAAGGCCAGCTTGGTCTATGGAGGGAGTTCCAAGGCAACTAGAACTGTTACACAGGAAAACCCTATCTCCAAAAACAAAAACAAAGATATCTTACCCCAATGTTTTCAAAAACTACTGTCCATACCTATCTGTCTTTAGACCTTCATTCAACCTCTAATTCCTCAGGACACTGTATGGGCATCCATCATCCTGTCTGTGTCTCAGAACAGCCCTCCTTTCTGTTTCGAGGAAGTTTTCAAGCTGGGTGTTATTTCAGTGCTAAGTATTGCTAAGCATGGGTTACCTCTTCTCTTGAACATTCTCTCAGGTTAGTTTAGTCCCCCTCCCCAATTCTTTTTGGCTGCTTGGTTGGTTGGTTGTTTTTTCGAGACAGGGTTTCTCAGTGTAGCCTTGACTGTCCTGGAACTCGCTCTGTAGACCAGGCTGGCCTTGAACTCACAGAGATCCTCCTGCCTCTGCCTCCCAAGTGCTGGAATTAAAGCCGTACACTACCACCGCCTAGCAGCTCCCCATTCTTGAAGTCACTGTTTTACTTCTGATCTATCAGACATTCATGTCTCCATCATAAGATGAATAAGAAGCTGTTTCTCAGCTTGCTCCCCCCCCCCCAATTTCTTTTTGTTCCTGTTCAGTTTGAATTGGGTTTTGGTTTTTTGAGACAAGATCTCATATAGCCTAGGTCGGTAAAACTGCTGATCTTCCTGCTTCCAGCTCCCAAGTATAGGAATAGCAGGCATGTGCTGCCATGCCTGGCTTCTCAGCTTGTTTCTCTGCTGAGGCTTCTTATTTGCTATTTCTGTTTCTCTTAATCAGAAATTGCCAGGGATTGTGTCAACATGTCATCATTAACAAAAAATATGGGTAGTATCATACTAACCATATTGTGGTCAGGTTATGATTCTAAATCACTGAAATGGGATAAACTAGGGAATAGTGGGATTTTAGCTCCCACTCCTTTTCTGCTTCTCCTCCCTCCCCTCACTCCAGGCCTTAAGCTCTGTAGCCCAGAGCTGCATCCACAGCCTTTTCTCATTTAAAAATGCAGACGATATTGGATATACTCAATAGTTGTTAGATAGAAGTTAGATGAGGGCTACGGGTGTGGCTCAGTTGCAGAGTTCTTAACTTATGCATAGTGGCTTGGCCACATCAATCTTAGCACCTTCACTAAGGAGACAGATTTAGGAGGAACAGAAGTTCAAGGTGAGAAGACAGCCTAGGATATGCAAGATCCTGTCTCCAAAGAAAAAACTTAAAGAGTTGATACTTTTAGTGTGCAAAGAAAATTATAAATGGTCACATAACAGGTACTTCTTGGAAAACTTTCAATAACATCCCTGTTGACTTTCAAATTAAACATGAATGTCTCTGCCCATTTTTGGATGCTCTCATGTAGCAACCCAGCCTACTTTGGTAACTTTCTTTCATGATTCCCTACACATTCTTGCATGCAAACCCACTTACTGTGAGTGATAGCCCAGTAGCAACTGCAGTTTGAGTTCTGATTGTGGGGTTGGTTTTGTTTTGTTTTGTTTTGTATTGTGGGTGTGAAGGTCAAACCCCTAGGACCTAATGTAATATAGAAGTACTGTACTACCACAGAGCCAGCACCACCCCATTATTTTAAAAACACTTGATGATTGTGTATATTTTTGCTTAATACTTGATTTTAATATAGTTATTGACAGTATACATTCATGGTTCAACTCCTTATCTACTGTCCAACCTGATTAGAGTCCTTGGACAAGTCACTTAAATCCCTAAGCCTCGCCTATAAAATGATGATAGCTATTATAGGGCTGATAAAGATTAAAAGCAATAATCTATATGAAATGTTTAACTCTTCCCTAACATGTAGTCAGTCCTCTGTACGTGTCAGATACTTACTGATGAAGTCTATTTTCCTCATTCGGCTCTACGGAGTATTTTATAAATGATGAGGGAAGAAGACCCTTCCAAAGTAATAGTGCAGCGGTGAAAAGATGGGCACTGAAACCAGATTGTCCAGCTCCAAAATCCAGGGCTCTTAACTCTTGTTGTTCTCTACCTGAAAATCTTCTTCCTTGTAGCTCACAGGAACAACCTTCCCAAGCTCTCTCAAGCCATGTCCGTTATCCAACTCACTTTGATCACCATTAAAACATGATCTTTCGCCGGGCAGTGGTGGCGCACGCCTTTAATCCCAACACTCGGGAGGCAGAGGCAGGCGGATCTCTGAGTTCGAGACCAGCCTGGTCTACAAGAGCTAGTTCCAGGACAGGCTCCAAAGCCACAGAGAAACCCTGTCTCGAAAAACCAAAAAAACAAACAAAAAAAAAAAACATGATCTTTCGGGCTGGAGAGATGGCTCAGTGGATAAGAGCACTGGCTGCTCTTCCAAAGGTCCTGAGTTCAATTCCCATGGTTACATGGTGGCTCACAACCATCTGTAATGAGATTTGGCTCCCTCCTCTGGCTTGCGGGCATACATGGAGCCAGAATGTTGTATACATAATAAATAATAAATAAAATCTTTAAAAAAAAGAAATATAATTTAAAAAAATGAACTTTCCCTCAAAATGCCGCAGTTAGGGCTGGGGGAGAGGGACAGTTCAGCTGGTGAAGTGCTCAGTTGGTAAGCACAGGTCCTACCTACCATGTAAGAAGCCAAGCATGGTACAGATTGCTATGGTCCCATCTTGGGAAGGTGGAGATGGAAAGATCCCTGGGGTTTGCTAACCAAAACAGTAAACTTCAGGTTCAGTGAGAAGATCTTGCCCCCATAATAAGGTAGCATATGATTAAGACATTGGACATCAACCTCTAGTCGCCATGTGCTTCCCAGCAGCAGTATGTGACTGTGTGAGTCTTTCATATATCACTGTATGCTGCAGTGACCTCTGTGGAAAGCCGTGAGCTCTTTGACACCAGGGCAGGGTTTGCACCCATTTCCCCTTTGGAGCCATTTCCCCTGAAATACTTTTCACTAAATAGATATTTAATAACCAGTCAAGTTGAGAAGAGGTTGTTCAAGTCCCAAATAAGGAATTCTGTCCAGTTCAGACCAGGAATCATTTTCTGGCTAGTGTTGTAATAGACACAGAACTTAAAGAGAAAGAAGCCAAACACCTTCTCTCAAGGATTTAGAGTTTCACTGAAGTGTTTTGAAATCCTGACTCTTTTTAATGGAGACAATAATCAAATGAACAAATAGTTCAGTAACGGGAATGAATTGTTATTTATTGTTGGTACAGATACAGTCATCTCCTCCAGCTGCTGTACAAGTTTAGACTACATGGTCACCTACCTCTTCAAGCACATAGCAAAGGAGGGCAAGAAGCCGCTTCGCTGCAGAGAGTCTGTGCAGGCTGGCCAGAGGCTGCTACACTTTATGCAGCAAAACCCAGATGTGCTACAGCAGGTAACATCGCTTCAAGTGTTTCCCAAAAGCCATTCTGGCCCCTGAACTTATATAAATGTTTGCCAGGATCTTTAGCAGTTTCTCCTTCTTACTCTTCCCTGACAGTAGAGAGTACACTGGCTTCAGTGTTACCCACCCATAAAAACCCCAGTGCTGTTGAGTTCACTGCAGAATTGAGAAGGTATAGTTCTTCTGAGGCCTGAGGAAGTGGAGCAAAACTCTGACTTGTGTGTGGGCTCTTGGGCAGCTCTGCTGAAGTGTGCATTGAATGCATGGCCTCTGCGGCAACTGTGCTAACTCCTGCTCTGTGCAGACAACTTGCCAGGAACTGTCCATTCGTGAGAGTTCAGTGTAAGATTAGGAGTCACGCAGTTCAGACATTAGGCAGTGTTCCCAAACATTCAATTAATAAGTGATAATGCAGCAATTTGTTTTTAGTTGTGTTTTTTCAAAAAGATTTTTTATTTGTATATTTTATGTATTTGAGTGCACTGTCTGCATGTATAACTAAATGCCAGAAGAGGGAATTGGATCCCATTGTAGATGGTTCTGGGCCACCATGTGGTTGCTAGAATTCAACTCAGGACCTCAGGAAGAAGGGCCAGTGCTCATAACAGCTGAGCCGTCTCTCCAGCCCCCGGCTGTGTTTTCTAACTAGCTAACACAGACTAAGTCCAAGTTTATGATTGTTTTAAATAACTCACCTCTGCTGATCTAAGAAATAACATACATAAGAAATGAAGATACATGCCTGAATATTCCAAAGAGAATAAAGCCATTTCACAGATATACCATCACTATGATTGATGTTTCTACTTCCACAAAATTTGGGAAATGTGTGTATACTGTTTGCAGTTTTCCCTTGCTCAAGGTGCATCCATAATGATGTGATTTGCGAAAGTAAAGACTTCAACTGTGGTTGTGTTGATTGTGTTGTCATTAGTGAGCAGTGTCGTCCGAGTCAGCAGACTAGACACTGCACATGAACATGCTGAAAATAGAATGGGAAGTCCATGGGAGAGGTTTCCGTCCTGGCTGTAATGCTTTTACTAGGATCAAAATGAAATTATAAAAGTCTTACTTGTGGTGACATTTCCACTAACTAGCTGCATTCCAAGAACAGATGACATGGGTGTAGTTCATTCCTATTTTGAGTAACTAGCAAAAGGCTAATTACTACAGGCCTGTAACTCTTTGCTGTGACCCTAGAACTATTCAACTAGTTGGTAATGCAAATAATGAAGAGAACCCATTGAGGACCTTGTCACTGTGATTTCCAGCTCATCCATGCGTATTCGGTGATGACATGCTCTGAGCCTTCTCCATGCAGAGCTCACGAGGGCTATAGCACCTCCAGCCTGTACCAGAAGTGACTGACTTTGGGTGGGGCTAGAGATGTAGAGCTTTTAAGGATCTGAACAGTCTGTTTCATTTATTGTGTGCAAAATGCAAGAACAAGTAAGATTTGTAAAGATACAATTAATCAGTTGTGTTAACATAGTAATACTAGAGACTGGCACAGAAGGAGAGGACTTTACAGTCTTAGACTTCACAGCAGTCTAGCAATGTGGCTGTCATCATCCCCAGTTTAAACATCAATTCACCAGAAAGTAACAGGATTGGAATTTGAACCAAGGTCTGTTTAGTTCCAAAGCCCACATCCTTAAAACTCACACCACTGCTTCTCAAGGTATATCAGAGTCACCTGGATGCAAAATACACATCCTGCCATGGTTAGGATGCACTTCTCCCAAACACTTCCACCTGCAAGTCACTGCTGGTCCGGGTGTAAGTGCATGGAGGAGGCTGAGGACCACTGGCTTACAGTATGTCGTCACTGAAGATAGCAAATGTCCATGCATACACTAGAAATCAGGCCCCACCTACCAGGACAGAGGACAAGTCTACCACCAACTCCTTCCTGCTAGCAGTCATTCATCATCACAGTTTGTCCCATCAGCTTTGGGCAGTCACTTCTAAGTTGGTTGAAATTTTTAGTAAAAATCAATAGGCTACAAGCTAGTAGTAAGACTGCAGGAGATGAGCCAGTGTGTCTTTACTCAGAATCCCCATGCATTTGTTGGTTTAAGTCATTTCTGTGTGTTAATAGACTTGGTAATCTTTCACTTTATAGCATATGACTAAGTAGTGATATATCTTTATTAAGCAGTGGAATGCATTCTATTTATTTGGGATGTAAGCTTTCAGATAACATTTTAAATATTAATGACTGGTCTCTAGTAGTCAGCATAAATATGATTTGCATTAGCACTAGGTTGTATCATCTTGAGTGCCTCTGATGTCAACTATTGAGTATAGTAATATCTGACATCATCTCCTTAGGTCACTGACAACTTTGACCTCTATTCTTATGCACAGTTTCTGTCGTCTCAAAAGCTCTTTTGAATTGATTTGAAATTTTGACTCTTCCCTTTATGAGGCAGTAAAATTGATAATTATTCAGATGGGAACTGAGCACTGAGTGAAAAATCAATTCCACCCGCTCTCTGCTGCGTATAAAATTACTTCTGAGTCTGCTGGACTGAACGGATGGCCAGAGTAAAAGCAGCAGGCAGGAGCAGTGGGAAGAATTAGCTGGACAGAGCTAATAGCCTGAAGGGATGGTCCTGGAAAAGAAGGGAGTGGGCCAGTTGGGGGTTATTATGAGCAGGGATGGGCCCATTGATCATCTGTTTACATCAGCTTTCCAAGACCTTATAAATCAGCCCTGAAGAGTGGCAGAATGAAGATTCAGACTCTTACCAGAGGGATTTGTATTAGATTATTCTCATTTTCACACTCAGATGAAAAGTGAGCCATTGATTATTCATTGGTTGCCCATTAAATGCTGTTTTTATAGATGATTTGCCTATCACAGAAGGTAATGAACAAGGTTGCTGCTTCATAACTTGAGGTTTCAGTTTTCAAGGCATCTGTGTCGTTAAGTAATGCCTAACCCTATTAAGAGGAATGGGTTACAAATTGCTTAACAGTGCTGAAAAACTAGACCCTAATGACTAATTGTGCCTGGAGTTTAGAGAGGGCTTGTCAGCTCTTTAAACTAAACTGATGCAATGATACTGCAATTATTTACTGGTTTGAACTGTTTTCCTTCCACCCTGGACATATTTGGCTAGAAGTGTAATTGCATGGAGAGTGTCAATTCCAAACTGCAAACGTGATCTCAAGCTTCTGCAGAAAAGCCTAACACTGGGTGAAGGGTTTGCAGCACCTTCACAGGCCTTGCCTTTTGTGCACCACAACCCAAGAAAGGCACTATGTGCCTCTCGCCTGGATCTACAGTCCTGTGACTATAGCTCTTCCACAGTTTGTAAGCAGACGTAACCTTCAAAGATTAAAATTTACCCCATGTGAAGAGTCATTGAGTTTAAGTGAGTCTGTGTGAGGTAAGAAATGCTGACTCTCTAGTGTTCCTTTAGTTTAACATCTGAGAAAAAACCCAGTCTGCATAAGTTAGGGGAGAAGAATTCCTCAAGTATCCTTATATCACTAGGTCAATGAACTAAAAAAAACTTAGAAAGAGATGATCTGCAGTAGCAGTGGTCAGATTGCTGATCACCATTGGTTAGTAGTGGGGGAGAGTGATCTGCTGCAGAAATTTGGCAACAGTATTTGTATGTGAATTTTTTTGGTTTTATTACTGGACATGTTAAAATATTTGCATTCCTTCAGATATATGAAGACAAAAGTTGTGCCCAAATTAGGTGAGTGTTGGCAGAATTGAGGGGCCATTTTAGAGATATAATGAATCCTTTTTGTAATAAGGGCCCTGGTGCAGAATCTCCTCTACATCAGAACCTCCTTCAATGCTCTAGAAAGAGTAGCACCTTGTGCGGAGAAGAGCAATGTCTATGGACTGCCTGTCACTGAGCGGGCCGCACACTTAGCACGGTGATGAGGTGTTTGCAGTCATAGTCGTGTCCAAATACAGTCATAGGAAAACCAGAGCGACTCTGACCCAGCCTAATGGAGCTAGATGTTTGGCTCAGGTCAGTCCTATTAAAAATACAGAGAAATTCTAATTAAGATTTTCTTTCCCTTCCTGTCTTCTTTTTTATTTCATTTCTTTGTCTGTTTGTTAGGTAGCATGCCGTTTGACTAGAAATTGTAAAGAGCTGTCAGGAGCTGTAAGAATCATACTTCAATAGGAACTTAAGCTAAAAGAACATTACCCCTTTTCCTCAATCAGTCAGTCAATCAATGAAAATTGCTTTTGTATAGTGCTCTTCATGACATGTATCCCAACGTGAATTGCAGCAAAAGGGGAATTGTCTGCTCTTTTTTCACCTCTGTATTTAGACTGAAATGATATTGCTCAACATTTTGACATGCTACACAAAACATCTTTCATACTTAAGATTCCATTCCTTAATACTGAGTAGGCGAAAGTGCCGACACATACGTAAGTGATGTTGAGGCTTTGGCCTGTGGAACCTTAGCAAGAGTCTAAAGGCAGAAAACACTTAACCAAATGAAATACATTCATATTTCTTATTTAACTCTTGAAAAAGTAATTAGCCATATTTTCTAATATTAATGAAATAACTTCTCATGATCCTTAAATTTAAAAGGAGGCCCTTCGTTTGACCAACTAATTTGGATGGTTAATTTATAACTTTATTACTGAAAACATGACAGTAGACCGATATCAAAACAGACTGAAAGAACATGCATAATTGGCCAAAGAACTTAAAGGAAGCCAAGGGTATCTCGTTAGATACAAAAAGTGGAAAACAGGCACTCAGGTTTTGTGACAATTGTTCTCACTTAAGTTACCATAATATCATGTGTCTTCCGCTCTTTTTCTGCTGCCCTTTCTGAAGAACTAAAATTTTAACAAAATCCGTGTAAGTCCAGAGTTCGTATCCTTACTCCAAAGCTATCTGCTCCCCCATTTGGAGGCTTCTGATCAAGGGAAGTATATTGTATCATGTTCAGAACCTAATAATATAGCAGGTTGAACATTGTAAGTTCCACTGGGTTATCTCAATGTAGAATGATTTAGAATGCTCATCCTTTAAAAAAAAATTAGGGTGTGTGTGTGTGTGTACACATTTGCACGTGATGCAGTGCCAGTAGAGGCCAAGAGAGTGCATTGGACCCCTGGAGTAGAGTTATTGGTGACAGAATTCAGGTAACCCCTATGTCATGTCTGAGACAGAGCTGAGTTTCCTCTCCCTTCTATTGTACACCCATTCCCACTCAGTAAATCTATAGCTAGGTGATGAGGGAGGGTGTAACATTTAGAAGGACATGTTTCCTTGAGGAAATCAGTCTGATAGTGTGATTACCTAGTGATGTTCTCTGTGACTTTTTCCTAATCATCATGAGGCTGTTTTTGAAGTTTCCTTTTTTTTCCTTAATCTTTTTTATTTTTATGCATATAGGCATTTTTGCCTTCATATATGCCTGTGTATCATTTGTATGCCTGGTGCCCGTGAAGGTCAGAAGAAGGTATGAGATCCCTTGGAACTGGAGTTACAGAAAGTTGTGAGCTGCCAGGTGGGTGTTGGTAATCAAGCCTGGACCCTCTGGAAGAGCAGTCAATGTTCTTGACCACTGAGCTCTCTCCAGCCTGTTTTTTGATGTTTCCTTTAATCTGGTGTTCCTAGGAGACTGTCCAGATGGCAGCTGCTCACAAAGGCAAATGTGCTTTGTAACAGTCCCCCACCCCATCATATCTCTGTCTCATCCTTACTCTCAAACTGAATCATCGATGTAGAATGCCAGTTTCCACTTCTTTCTGATAAAGCCTTCCTTCTCAAGGAACTTTTGACCAATGATACCATTAGTCATTTTTAAACTCTGGATCTAATACCTGGTTGCCTTGAGCCTCTATATACCATTCCTGGCCATTACCAAGTCAGATTTCTCTAGATCAGTGGTTCTCAACCTGTGGATTATAACCCCTTTTGGCGGGGGTGGGGTGTCACCCAAAACCACTGGGAACTACAGATATTTACATACAGTTCATAACAGTAGCAAAATTACAGTTATGAAGTAGCAATAAAAATAATTTTCTGGGGGGCTAGAGAGATGGCTCAGTGGATAAGAGCATTGCCTGCTCTTCCAAAGGTCCTGAGTTCAATTCCCAGCAACCACATGGTGGCTCACAACCATCTGAAATGAGATCTGATGCCCTCTTCTGGCCTGCAGACATACACACAGACAGAATATTGTATACATAATAAATATTAAAAAAATAAAAAAAAAATAATAATTTTCTGGTTGGGGTCACCACAGTGTGTGGGTGTGGGTGGTGGTGGTGGTGGTGGTGATGGTGGTTTTGGTTGGTTGGTTGGTTGGTTGGTTTTGGTTTTTTGAGACAGGGTTTTTCTCTGTCCTGACTGTCCTTGAACTCACAGAGATCTGCCTGCCTCTGCCTCCTGAGAGCTGGGTTTAAAGGTATACACCACCACGTAGCTGAATCTATGTATATTAAGATTTATTACAGTGGTTTACAGGTTGTGGTTTGGCTAGTCCAACAATGACTGTCTCTCTACAGAAAGGCCCAGAATCCAGTAGTTCTTCAGTCTGTGAGGCAGAATATCTTAGCTGGTCTGTAATACATGTTGAAACCCCAAAGAAGGAATGCCTTGGCGACAGGGTAGATGGAAATTCCAGCAAGAATGAGGGCAAGCAGGCAAACAGCAAAAGTTTCCTTCTTCCCTGTCATTGTAAACACACAGCCAGAAGGTGTGACCCAGATCTATGGCAGGTCTTCAGGCCTCAAATGATCAATCAAGAAAAGCCCTCACAGGTATGTCCATCTGCTTGGGTTTTAGTTGATCCAGATATAGTCAGGTTGACAATCAAGATTAGCTGTCACTCCAAGCATCACAAGCTAGACTACCTGCCAGGCCAAGCAGGAAATATTAATAATGAAGACAAGAAAGAAACTTACCATTGAGAACACATCCCTGTCTAAAGCGGGTGACATCACTCTATCTCCCCCCCCCACCAAAAAAAACAGATAACCATTGTCTTGCCACACACATTGAAATTTTATTTCATTTTATTTTATTTATTTATTTTTGGTTTTTTGAGACAGGGTTTCTCTATGTAGCACTGACTGTCCTGGAACTTGCTCTGTAGACCAGGCTGTCCTCAAACTCATAGAGATCATCTGCCTCTGCCTACCAAGTGCTGGGGGTAAAGGTGTGTGCCACCACTGCCCGGCTCAGACACATTGAAATTTGTCCTAAAGCAATTCAGAAATTTAGATATTTTTTAAAGTTGCCCACTGACTACAAATTTAAAACAACATCAGAACAATGAGCAGACCCTGTGTGTGAGTGTGGCTCTCAGTTTCTTGTCTGTTGGGATATGTGACCCTAAGGAGTTACAGGGCCAAGACCTCCAGTATGGGGCTCCCTGTCATTCACAGCTCCAGCCTGTAGTCTGTAGTGCTACTTTTGAGGGCATTTTCATCTGATTTTTAAAGCAAATTTTTGTTTGTTGTTTTATAATATAGTTATTTTGCTTTTCCTTATCTTATTTTTGCTTTTTTGAATTTTTAAAAAAATAACCAGGTTTGTTTGAGGCAAAAGTCAAGTGTGTGTGTGTGTGTGTGTGTGTGTGTGTGTGTGTGTGTGTGTAAAACAGAGAAATCTACCTGCTAAGGAAGACGTAAAGATATGTAAGACCAGGTCTAAACCAAAATATCTAGGTAACAGCAAGGCAATAAAAGTTCAAGAGGGAGGCTGGAGAAATGGCTCATAGTTTAAGAGCACTAGCTGTTTTTCCAAAGGACCTGGCACTCTGATGACTGCTCACAGCAATCTGTAACTCTGGTTCCAGAGATTCTTCTGACCTCTGGACATCACATGTACATGGTACACAGACACATATGCAGGCAAAACACCTATGTGTACTAAAATAATAAAATAATTGTTTCAGTCCATGAGGGAATAAACCTCTTAAGAATAAAAAACTCGGGCTGGAGAGATGCCTCGGTCAGTAAAGTACTTGAAATGCCACAATAGGAAGAAAAAGACAGGTAAGTCCCTGGAGCTAACTGTTCTACCAGCCTAGCCTATATCCTGGTTTCAAGCCAATAAAAGACCCTGTCCAAAAAGCAGGCTGGTTAACACCTCAGTAATAATACCTAAGGTTGACCACTGGCTTATGCACGCATGCACATGTGCATACGCATTCACACACACACACACACCGAGAGAGAGAGAGACAGAGAGACAGAGAGAGAGAGAGAATATTGTGAGTATTATTGTGAGTATTGCCCCCCAGGGATAGGTTATTAAAGCCCATGTTTTTAATTTTGAAAATAGAAAAGTAGAGGCCTCATGAGATGGCTCAGGGGGTAAAGGTGCTTACCACCGGACTTGTTATTTGATCCCTAGGACCCACATGGTGGGAGGAAAGAACCAGCTTCCACAATTGTCTTCTGATCTTCACACGTGTACTGTGGTGTGCATGTGTGTGCATGAACAAATGGATGGGTCGGTGGGTGGATGGACGGACGGGCAGACAGAAAGAATTTCTAAAATGATTTTACTAAAGTGATATTTTAAAAACAAATCATGTTCTTTTAGAAGATAGGCTATTGTCTTAATCTTTTTCTTTTTTTTATTTACTTCTATTTTGCCATGGGTGGGTGTCCAGTCCCCTGAAAATGGAGTTACAGACAGTTGTGAGCTGCCATATGGGTGCTGGGAACTGACCCCAGGTCCTCTGGAAGAGCAGTCGGTGCTCTTAACCCCTGAGCCATCTCTGCAGCCCCATCTTAATCTTTTTCTTAAGTGTGTCAGCTACTTTTATTTTTGTTGTAGGTATATTTGTTGGATGACTGTTTGCTACAACACAGATATCATATTAATGGAACTTATATAATGCATTTTCATGGTATACCTCCTTTTCTCTCAGAGATCTTGGCACTTGTCCAGGCCTTAGTATAGCCTGATTCCTTGCAGTGGTCTGTGGATGTCTGTAAAGTAAATACTCAAAATATTAATTTTCAAAATCATAGCCTATAGACATGGTTTAGCTCTATACCAGTATATTATGGTCATACACTGCTACTATAGAATAAGCCAGTGGTAATGCTAAGATTGTATCTCAATATAAAATGGCCCTTCTGAAATACCAGGAAAAATGTCTAGTCTACACATGAGTCAGAGAAAGAAAAAGCTCTGCCAATATTGTTCATGTTAACAGAACAGAAAAGATTCCCACCCCATGAGGATGTGTGTTCTCACCTCTCAGCACAGTGGAAGGATACAATCCATTGCTAGCATGACTTGCCTTATTAATTGAAAGGATGGAATCCACCAGATGTAGCCCAAGCCAGCAGAGAGTTGGGTGACTAAGCAACAGCAAAGAGACCATATTGAGCGAGCCAGAATCCAGTCTCCAAGTCATTTATTTCAGCCAGTGACAGTACATGTAAACTCCTGTGCCTCCGCAGTGATTGATGGTTTAATATCATATATAATTTTTTTAATGAAGGAAAACCATTTAAATATGTTACCATTTGCACTAGTATTCTCCTATGTACATAACTGCATTTAATCATTATGGGGATTGTTTTTATACTTGTGTAATTTGTATCCACGAAATAACTGTCAAAACCATCTCATGCCGTTGCTGGAAATGGTACAGTGTGCTTCATACTCAAATAGATTCATTCTTCCCTGCACATAATTAAGAGTGTTGGAGCTTTCAGTGCCACCACATAGGAATTCCGTGTTTACATTTCAGAGAATGAAAAATAAGCCACAGTGTGCGTGCAGGTTCCTGTTTTCTGAGGCAGTGATATTTAAGTGCCTTAGTTTTGTACCAGTATATGATTTGAAGAGTTTGATTTTAAGACTTTTAATATTAAAATACATAATAAAATTTTATTATCTAATTACAAGAGGGTTTAGCCTCTTATTAAAGTTGCTAAATCAGGCCTATATTAACATCATAATGGCACATTTTGACATGGAATACTCAAAAGTCAAGTTCAAAAGGGGGGTGTGGGTTGTTGGGGGGTTCTTTTTCCCTTACCCCTCACAAAATAACAAGGGTGAAATGCATGTGTGGAAGCAAACAAGGAACAATTTGGGATGCTGGAGAAGGAGTAGAGGTGCAGCCCAGGATGGTACCCTTAGGCAAGGCAGCTGGTCTGTGTAGCCTTTTGTTTATCTGCTACTGGTTTATGTAGCCTTTAGGCCGGCACCAGAAACAATCACTCCTACAGGGTCAGCTGCTGGTCAGAAGCAAAGTAAGAAAAGATTTTGCTTCCAAACACAGCAGCCATAATTTCTGTACAGCTGGCACCTGCTACTGGTGCACAGCGTGAAGGTGAAAGGTCAAAGAGGCAGTTGTTCAAAACTCAAGAATGGCTTAAAGGGACTTGTAGATTAATCTGCTTTATTAACTTCTGTATATTAGATAACTATTGCTGTGAATGACAGTACATCTTTTTGAATAAGTCACATCTCTTTCTCTTTTAAATTAGCTTTTGAGTAATGAATATTAAATAGAAAGCATTTCAAGAGTAATTAAATGAAAACAGAATGATGTCATTCTGCAGTTTTATTTGTGTGTTTATAGACTAGGGAAATTATGCTTTCCAAGAATTGTGCCTTTTAACCCTTTTAAAAATAAAAAGGAAGGAAAAAGAAAAACAGTTAGCTTTCATAAAGAAGGAATTGGAATTAACAGGACAGCCACATGTCCGTTAGCCTTTGTCTTTAATCCGAGAAAAGATGATGTCTCTTGTGCCTTAGCATAAAGTCATTGGGTGCCAGTGGCTGGCTTTGACATTCCCAGGGGCGCCAAATGTTTTCTTTATGAATTAAAGTGACTCAATCTGTCATCGTTCTTTTATCTGCAGTTTAGCACAGTCAGTTCTGCTATCAGTCTGCAGCAAATGTTCTCAGAACAGTACAGGAGTTGTGAGACGTCGACAACAGGCATTCCTTTTCTTTCACACTCATATAAAGCAGATAGAGAATATTCTGTAAAGGGAAACACAACTTTATACAGGCTTAGCTCAGTAATAATTAGGCAAGCTCTATAACAGCCTCTCACTATTCTGGCGAGTGAGGTGGTTTTTGTCCTCTGTATTGATAGTGTTGTGCATATTTGGCTATCTGCAAGTTAAACAGAAAGAACTCAATAACTGTATCCTTTAAAACCTCTGCAAGAAAGAAGTCAGTGTGGAAATTTCCACGGGTTAAGTGCTGATACAAACTCCGGAAAGGTTTTAAACAAACTCTTCAAATAGCTCTGTCTGTTGACTGACAGTGATTTTTTCATCTTTGTTGTTTGTTTTAAGGCTTCTCGTAAAATGAAAGTACTGTAGAGAACATGTGTGTTCGCGATAAGAGAGCACAAATAGCAACCTTCATATATATTTCACACAGAAAACTGTGCGCTGAGTTCTTATACGAGTGTAGTCTTCCCACCCTGAGCAATGTTTCTCTGAGTACAAAGGTTGCATCTAAAATCATCTCCTTACTCCACAGTGCATCACCCAAAGTAGAGCCTTCTTACCAGGTCCTTGCTTGAGGACCTGGCCTTGTTATTGCCCTACCAGAACCCTGATAGGTTCAACATATGTTTGCTGGGACCTAAAAATTCACTATGGAAAGAATTTCAGACTCCTCTGATTCTGTACTGAGTGTGAAACAGGCATACACAGATGCTGGGTACATGTATTAAAATGTGGGTTTGTACAGGGCTGTGGTGGCACACACCTTTAACCCTAGCACTGGGGAGGCAGAGACAGGTGAATCTCTGAGTTTGAAGCCAGCCTAGGCTACAGAGTGAGTTCCAGAACAGGCAGGACTGTTGCATAGAAAAACCCTGTCTGAAAAAAACCCAAAAGAAAAAAAATGTGGGTTTGCAAACATGCTTCTATTTAAACTTCCTAACACCAAAGTACTTGTATAACTATTTTATAGTCTAAATATTGTCATTGAGACTGAAGTTAGATGGTCCATTCAGGATCTGCAGCTAACAAAGAGCAGAGCCTGTGCTCTCACTGTAGAAACACAGCACCGTACCCAACTGACCTGAGGATTCCTTTCTTTGTGTTTGTTTGTTTGTTTGTTTTGTGTTTTTTGAGACAGGGTTTATCTCTGTAGCCCTGGCTGTCGTGAAACTCACTCTGTAAACCAAGCTGACCTAGAACTCACAGAGATCCGCCTGCCTCCTGATGCTGGGATTAAAGATGTTCATCATAAAGTATCAACACTTGACTCAACCCATGTACTTAACATCTTTACTGGGTTTAGTTGTTTTTTGTGTTTTTGTGTTTTGTTTTGTTTTGTTTTTTGCATTGCTAGAATCAAACCCAGAACCTCCTACATGCTAGGCAAGTTCTCTACTACTGAGCTCCATCCCCAATTCTTCCTTTATAGATTAAGAAGCCAGCATTTAGATGATAGCCAAACTTTAAGTCTCCGTTTACGAAAAAGCCAAAGCACCCATTCCTTGCCATATGCTTAGAGCGGTAGCTGGTCTGCAAGGAGAGAAAAATGTGGTAGAAGGACAGCGATGGAAAGAGACCCCAGTGGATGCCTTCTCTTATCTAGAGGCCTGGCTTTTTTGCCCACTCAGAAAGCAATACATTGAATCTTTTAGATAGCTCTATCTTTACATAGTGAGCTTTCTTGACTTAAATAGAGACTTGTGAGAACACAATGAGCCAATGACCATTGACTCACCTAATACAAGATATTCAACAAATAATATGATTTCATGTTTGATGCCCAGCTTCCACTAACCTTGGTTTGATGTTGCTGATTGCCTTTGAGAAAAAACCCTGCTATTTATAAACATCCTTTCTGTGTGTGTTTAAGCCTGAGACTTCTTTATAAGAGCATTTTATTTTGAAGTCTATGATGTGAGGCATTTTATCAAGGTCTGCAGGTATACTTGTGTACTTTGCCCTTTTAGAGTTCTTTCTGTGATAAGCGTTCTCAAAGTCATCCTCACTGGAATGAGTGAAGGGATGGGATGGTATAGGTTTGATTCTTGGCCCAACAGAACTCTTTTTTTCACTTTTTCCTCCTCCATATTTTAGGCATCTCCTTTTAGCAGCAAGAACTAAAGAAATACCGTAACCTTGCTCAGTAATACACTACCGTCACATTTAAAATCTGTTGGAATCCTCATAGCAACAGTAATGGGTGTGGATTCTTTTTTTAAAAAATATTGATTTATTTATTATGTATACAATATTCTGTCTGTGTGTATGCCTGCAGGCCAGAAGAGGGCACCAGACCCCATTACAGATGGTTGTGAGCCACCATGTGGTTGCTGGGAATTGAACTCAGGACCTTGGGAAGAGCAGGCAATGCTCTTAACCTCGGAGCCATCTCTCCAGCCCTGGGTGTGGATTCTTTAAATCTGAAAGTTTCAGCACACCGAGAGTAAACTGTGGGGAAATGTGCAGAGACTCAGACTTGAACTGACGTGTTCAGAGCTGCACCACCGTGGTGGTGCCTGATGCCGTGTGATGTTTGTGTGGTGGTGCCTGATGCCGTGTGATGTTTGTGTCTCCACAGGTTTGTGTGTTTAGAATCTTGATTTCAGGGTGGTAATAATGAAGGAAGGTCTTTAGATCACCTGGCCCATGAGGAAGTTTGGGGAAAGTGTGGTCCTCCCTCTCTGCTGTCTGCTTGAGATGTGCTCCCTTTTCTATGTGTGCCTTCTAACTGGCACCATCCACTATTGGACTTCCACCAAAGACTGAAAACCTCCTAAACAATACGTCAATAAGCCCCTTTTCTTTTTAAGTAGCTTCCTTAGGTATTTTATTAAAATGATAGATATAAATCAGTTGTTCTCAACCTGTGACTCTCGACCCCTCTGGAGGGTCAAATGACTCGTTCTCAGGGGTCAAATAAGACCATTGGAAAACACAGATATTTACATTGCAATTCATAACAGTGGGAAATTATATTTATAAAGTAACAACAAAAGTAGATTTCTGGTTGGGGTCACCACAGCATGAGGAACTGTATTAAAGGGTTGCAGCATTAGGAAAGTTGAGGACACTGGTCTAAATGATATGTAGAATCGCTTGTTCCTAGATTTCACCCAGTTTTGACCACACAAGCTTCCCAGGGCCTTAACCTACCATTCCTTACCAGCTTTTTTCTTACCCATCCACCCTTGTCCAAGAGAGACAGACAAGATTTCTCTTGCCTTTTCTTCTGAGTAACTTCCTGAAAAGGAATGAGAAGCCTTGGAGTCTCTTGAAGGTTAGCAGAGTTGTGGGAATGTGAGGGTTGACAGTGGTGACATACTTGATTTGCAATAATTACTGATTTTCAGACACCTGCAGGTTTTTGTGTGATTCCCAAATCATATTGCTGTGGCTGTGAAGTTAACCTTTATATTCATTTGCCTGTTAACTCTGAGGCAGTCTAACCGGCAGCAGCCATGGGTGGACCCAGCTTCATATCTTCTGTGAAGGAAGGCTTGTTTGTCTGCATCTGACCACCTTTCATGAATTAATCCTACCCTAAGTGCTCATGCAACCCCTAAGAACTCTTGACATGAATTCTGTTTGCCATGTCGTTCCTGGGGGATATACTGAATGGTCTTGGATTCCTGAAATTCCATCTTCACTAAATGCCTTTTCTTTGAAAATGCTCTATTTAGTGAGGACTTGTATACAATGTGTCCTTGTAATCATTTACGTCTTTGAGAGTCACATCACCCTCCAGAGGAGAATTCCTAGAGTAATTGAATTGGTTTCTAGGGTCAGTTGACCAATCTACTTATGGCCTAGGCTTCCCAAGACTCATAATCTTAGAGTCTCTCCCATTCCATCGTTCCCTCAGTGTCCTCCATCACCTGAACATGGGTACAAAGACAAGAAAACACCTCAGTATATACTTCCTGATGGCCCTGTGAATCAGTAATGTGGAGTAATACACCACCATGAAAGACAGCGATAGAAAGTGCCAGGCTTAAAGAGAAGTGGCTTGGGCCCCAAGGCAGATCACGTAGGAACACCCAAAGCCAGAGCTCTGTTAATGCCCATACTTACTGTGGCCTCTCAGTTGAGATGGACATAGCAGTTCCACTCAGCGGCAATTAGAGATAAGTGCATTCGGGATGATTTCTTCAAGATTAGAGGGAACAGCTTGATGGGTGGATGGTAAGAGATTAATAAATACATGAGCTCCTCAAGGCCTGTTATGCTTGACTAGGAAATGGCCTCCACAGGGCCATATGCTCACTTCTTATTCCCAAATGATGGCACTATTTTAGGGGTTCTTGGAAATCTTGCAGGAAACAGGTCACGAGCAGCTAGCTGGTCCTTGGGTGTGTCTTATACCCAGCCCATCCCTGCCTCTCTGTTTTCTGACCACTGTGAGATAGGAACCTACTGAAACACATGGTGTTCTGCTCAGGCCCTAATGCCATGACACCATCACCTGAGCCCTCTGGAGCCATGAGCCAAAATAAACCATTGTTCCTTCAAATTGTTTGTGCAGAGCAGTTTAGTCACAGGGATAGAAAGCAGCTAATGAAGACCACATTTGATTCAGCTCTGACCAGAAGTGAGGCCAGTAGTTCTCTGAGCAATGATTACATGTGGGAAGGAAAAGGGAAGGAAAAAGAAGGAAAATTCTGTAAACAATGCCTGGTATAGAGCAGGTACACAGTGTGTGCTGCGTGTGTTCATCAAGCGTTAAAAAGAGAGAAATTAAATAGTGATAATGTGTGTGCTGGTGGCAGCCTTGTAGCGATGAAGGAGCCGTCATCCCTACAGAGGCCCAGGCTGTTTTGGAAACTGTACAAGTTCCATTCCAGGTGCATAATGTGCTCTTACCCCACAGAGGAAGAGAGCCTCCCCTCCCCACCCTGCAGTGCTTTCCTCGGCTCCTCTGCATTAGAGAGAGGCAGGAGACAAATTGACAGAAATCTGGAGGGAAGTAACTCAAGTGATTTAGGAGAATGGAAGGGCTGGCTTATGGGGCCGGATTAAAGAAGCTAAATATGTATAGCTTGCCTAAGTGACAACTAAATGGGGCATTTGATAAGTCTATAAATACTTGGAAGATGTAAATGCCAGGAGGAAAGGGAATTACTTAGCATGGCACAATGGAGTATTGGCATAATGGGATAATATTAAGAAAGGGAAGATGAAGGTTGAACATCAATAAAAAGCTTCCTGACAAGAAGAACCATTCCTGACAGGGGACACTATTAGGTTATGCGCTGTGGGCCAAGGGAAATAATGTCAGTGCCCTTTCTCAGAGCACTGGCAGTGTCCTAACTGGGACACAGAAGCTAAGCAAGTGACCTTCTTCAGCTGTGGCCTCCCTGTCTCAGGAAGGCAGCGGCAGCAGTGGCAGCAGTGGCAGCAGTGGCTGTGCCAGTGGGTCATACTACATCACTGCTAGAGAGACACTCACTTTCCTGCTGGGTGGAAGTCTACTTTGTCTTGCAAATACCACTAGGCCCTTTACCAGATGCACCCTGCCTCGGTTAGCAGCATCCTGACTCCCTGCACAGACCCAGAGTGCCATCATCTCCTGCACACCTTTGCTCTCGTTCTCCCTTCTCTGTTGACAGCCTGTCAGAGCGCTTGTTCTCTACAGCAGATCAAACAAACCCTTCTCTGAAGCCTCACCTGACCCCGCCCCCACCCCAGCAGAGTTGGGAATCCTCCTCTGACCTCTCAAAGCCTCCTGTGTGGCTCATCCATTGCTGGTGGGAATGCAAACTTGTGCAGCCACTCTGGAAAGCAGTGTGGCGGTTTCTCAGGAAATTCAGGATCAATCTACCCCTGGACCCAGCAATACAACTCTTGGGAATATACCCAAGAGAGGCCTTATCATACAACAAAAGTATATGCTCAGCTATGTTCATAGCAGTATTGTTTGTAATAGCCAGAACCTGGAAACAACCTAGATGCCCTTCAACGGAAAAATGGATAAAGAAAGTATGGAATATATACATATTAGAGTATTACTCAGCAGTAAAAAACAAGGACTTCTTGAATTTTGCATACAAATGGATGGAAATAGAAAACACTATCCTGAGTGAGGTAAGCCAGACCCAAAAAGAGGAACATGGGATGTACTCACTCATATTTGGTTTCTAGCCATAAATAAAGGACATTGAGCCTATAATTCGCGATCCTAGAGAAGCTAAATAAGAAGGTGAATCCAAAGACAAACATATAGGCATCCTCCTGAATATTAACCTTCAGCAAGCGATGAAAGGAGACAGAGACAGAGACCCACACGGGAGCACCGGACAGAAATCTCAAGGTCCAAATCAGGAGGAGAAGGAGAGAGAGCACGAGCAAGGAACTCAGGACCGCGAGGGGTGCACCCACACACTGAGACAATGGGGATGTTCTATCGGGAACTCACCAAGGCCAGCTTGCCTGGGTCTGAAAAAGCCTGGGATAAAACCGGACTAGCTGAACATAGCGGACAATGAGGACTACTGAGAACTCAAGAACAATGGCAATGGGTTTTGATCCTACTGCACGTACTGGCTTTGGGGGAGCCTAGGCAGTTTGGATGCTCACCTTACTAGACCTGGATGGAGGTGGGTGGTCCTTGGACTTCCCACAGGTCAGGGAACCCTGATTGCTCTTTGGGCTGGTGAGGGAGGGGGACTTAATCAGGGGAGGGGGAGGGAAATGGGAGGCGGTGCTGGGGAGGATACAGAAATCTTTAATAAATAAATAGATTTTTTAAAAAAAAGCCTCCTGTGTGGGCTTGTTTGCAGCACTTAATGTACTGTACTGTGAATCTCCTACCCTACTGAGCTGCAAGTCTTTGAACTGACACTGGCCTGTTTGTTCACCTCTATCCCCACGACCTGTCTCAGAGCCTGGTCATGCTATGGTGTCAGCAAATGCTGGAGTAAATCAAGGACAGAAGTTCTGTCCCCACTCTTGGTTTCTCTCATGCGTTTATTGAGGGAAAAGGGCTTCCAGCTCTTAGCACCTTAGAGTAGTCTCTCAGGGGTCTCTGACATTCAGGGTCATTAGACAATTCTAGAAAAAAAACGCCTTGTTCATGCCTTGTTTAGGAAGCCATGTTGTTGAGACTCTGAGGATGTAGCTTCTCTGACATTTCTGGGAAATGTAGGATGACACCAGCCAGTACACACACTAACATGGAAAGCTGAAATCTCACGGGGACCCAACCCTAGACCAAGAACAAGGAATGCTGAGAGCAAAAGAAATAGTATCCCTCAGGAAGCGCCCCAGTTGGTCATCCAGCACCAAATGGTTAGTACTGAAAGCATAGAACATTCAAGTAACATTATATGGACTGAGCTGGTTGTATTTATGTATTTAGGTAGGGGTGTGGTGTGTGTGTGTGTACAAAGAAAAGGCATCCATGAATTTGAGAGAGCAACAGGAAGACTACATGGGAGAGGTTGGAGGAAGGAAAGGAAAAGAAGAAATTATATAATTGCATTTTAATTACAAAATATAAATAATTTGGGGGGACCTCAAGTCCAAAAAAGCAGAATGTCCCCACTGTGGTTTACATGTAAATACTAGACTATTAGTGGGAAAACGCCCTTAAAATTTTTCCCACGTGGAAACATTTTTAAAATAAGTGACATAATTCCTCCCTGGTGACTGAAAATCTCACCCAGCCCCTTCAGGAGATGGGGAGAATGTGCCATAAGATGGGATGCAGTGGAATTCTGAGCCTCCTCCTTCAGGGAAGACAGATCCTTGATAACTACAAGAAAGCCCCCCCTCCCCAGCCATTGTGCGTGTGTTGTTTTGTGAAACGTGATGCTCACTGGGAATGCTGTGGTGACTGATCAGAAAGTTGCATGCGTTTTCTCGCACCCTTTGCTCTAGAGTGGCCTGCGTCAGCGCTGATGTCATCAGGGCCCTGTGTGCTGTGCCCATCGCCTAGGCTCGGGTTCCCAGTCAGTGCTTTGTGAGGCTGGACCACAGAGCTTTGCAGTCATTGCTTGGCAAGCACTTCTCTCTGTTGAGAGTCTTGAATCTGGGCCCCTGTTCTTACAGTTGTGAATCCATCTGTGGTTTGGGGTCCCACTTTTCTCCTTAGGAGGAATGCCGTGACCAGGAAGAACATGAGTTGAGGATCCTAGCCATCCTGCTTCTGTTACAATCTTGTTCATCTTCACTGCCTCTCCACTGAGTTCTCGCAGAAGCTAAGCTCGCTGCCTGGCCTCTCCCCTGCCCTAGTCGCTTGTCCACAGCTTGCCGTTACTGCTCTGACAGCAAGGCCTATCTGAGAGTGCTGTCTCTACCAACCCAAACTCATGTCTGTATTGCTCATGGCTCTTAAATCACCTGCGCCAGGATCTCCTCCTCACCCTCAACTCTACTCTGTACAAGGGCTATTCATTCCTCAAACATGCCAAGCACTTGCTGTGTTCTGGAGGTTTTCTCATTTCATGTTCTCTCCTCATGTGTCGGTGTTTCTAGGTGAGGCTGGATGCAGCTGTACTCAGCGGCCCCTGTCCTGTGCACATGGGCTGGCCTCTGTGCTCAGTGATGGCGCGTGTTCCTTCTCTGGTCTCTGTGCTCAGTGATGGCAGGTGTTCCTTCTCTGGTCTCTGTGCTCAGTGATGGGGCGTATTCCTTCTCTGGCCTCTCAAGCTGCTGTAGATGTCTTTGTTGAGAGGCTGGTGTAGGCCATTAGAGCCTCTCAAAGGTGGTTCTGTGTTAATCATCCAGGTGCTACTATGAAGTAGAAATAAGTGTCACTTGAAGGAAAACTAAGGGAAATGACATAGATCGTCCCAACATTCCTACCCACAGGAAGTTGAGAGTGTGTTTTTGACAGGTAATGTTCAATTTTAACATCAAACTGAAACAATTTTACTTGATGTTGGCAAGGTGTGTGTGTGTGTGGGGAGAGAGAGAGAGAGAGAGAGAGAGAGAGAGAGAGAGAGAGAGAGCGCACCAACCCAAATAGTGCTGAGTGGCAAGCCCTGCAGCCTCCAGTACCCACCTCAGGTTTTCTGGTTTAATGTAGCAAGCTGCTTTATGAGATCCGCAGCCACTTGAAATATGATTTACTCCACGTAAAAAGTTTCAGATGGATAATGAAGATTCAGGATTGAGTCTCACAGTGTAGTGTAGTCAATTTTCTTGCTGTTGCTCTCCAGTACATCTCTGCCATTGAAATGAATAATTTATTATAATTTATTTCAACCCTGGAAAATAAAACTGTTTTCCTTGTGATGTGTGCTATAGCCTTCAGAATAGACACATTGCTTGCAGTGCTCTCAATTAATTAATCCTGAAGTTTCATTCCTACTTGACCTTCTCATAGGCTAGGAGACTGGCAGGTAATTCTTTCCCCAATAAGCCATGATTAAAATGAATGTTTTGAGAAGTAGGGGTAAAGTTGGTAATAGAGAAAATTGAAAGAACAGCAAAACTAGGTTGTGTTTTTCCTTAGATTTTACATTTGATGCAAGAGTTTTTAAATATTCTAGACAGTTCATCAGCAAAACTTTCCCTTACTCACATGACCAAAGCTGGCCGAACTTCCTTCACCTGAGGTGTCTTTAAAGCACTTTTCCCCCAACTTTAGATCAAGGCTAAGGCTGCACAAAGGCCAAGGAGACAGTACTCCCAGATGGCCTCCAGGGGACAGGCCACCCATAATTGATTGCAGCCTTGCTCTTCAGAAGAGCAGGCTCACCTCGTCCTCCATTTCATTCAATTGTTTTTCATTTTAAATGCTAAATACTTCCATTATGAAGCTGCTAAAACAGTATCAACATATAGAGGCTGCTTGATACGTACAGGTATTTTAAATTTAATGTAACTTAGATGGTGGGCTTCGGTTATTCTGGAGGGGCAGAAAAAAATATAACGAAATATGTGCTTATTTATCCACTAATATCACAAAGGAAGATGGTAGATGAAGGGAACAATTGATTCTCCTTCCCTAAAGATGTCTAGGATCTAATTTGAGCAGGATCACATTTCAATATCTGCTGTGCATGTGGCCTTGGGAACAGCACTCAGTAATGACAGAAATTCCCTTCCTTCCGCACACTGAAAACTGGAAACATTTCCTCCTTCAGCTGTGTGGCTTCCTGAGCCTGAGCCTCTGACTGGGGCAGGTGCTCTGTAGAAACTGCTGTGGGGGTGAGAGAGTTCTCTCCTTTCTCAGACCCTGTGCCTTATCCCAGCAGCTGGGTAGGGCCGGGTGCTTCCCTGTTTTGTTATTTTTGTTATGGTCAGGTCAGTGTCCTCTCCTCTCTCACTGGCCCTTTGAAAAGCTGAGGCATTCCCCAGGCACAGGCAGCTCTTAAGAGCTGGCTGCATGTGTTAGTAGTTGTTCCTCAGAACATCACTAGTGGATTACTGCAGTCGGCTGGGGTGTAGATCCACATACAGAGCGGCCTGTCACTCGCTGCACCCTGCCCGTTCCTTGCTGCGCCCTGGCCCACACTGTGCCCTGGCCCTCACTGCACCCTGCCCCTCGTTGCACCCTGGCCCTCGCTGCACCCTGCCCCTCGTTGCACCCTGGCCCTCGCTGCACCCTGCCCCTTGTTGCACCCTGGCCCTCGTTGCACCCTGGCCCTCTCTGCACCCTGCCCCTCGCTGCACCCTGCCCCTCGCTGCACCCTGCCCCTCGCTGCACCCTGGCCCTCGCTGCACCCTGCCCCTCGTTGCACCCTGCCCCTCACTGCACCCTGGCCCTCGCTGCACCCTGCCCCTCGCTACACCCTGGCCCTCGCTGCACCCTGCCCCTCGTTGCACCCTGCCCCTCGTTGCACCCTGCCCCTCGCTGCACCCTGGCCCTCGTTGCACCCTGGCCCTCTCTGCACCCTGGCCCTCTCTGCACCCTGCCCCTCGTTGCACCCTGCCCCTCGCTGCGCCCTGGCCCTTGCTGCACCCTGCCCCTCGTTGCACCCTGGCCCTCGTTGCACCCTGGCCCTCGTTGCACCCTGCCCCTCGTTGCACCCTGGCCCTCGTTGCACCCTGGCCCTCGCTGTGCCCTGGCCCTCTCTGCACCCTGCCCCTCGCTGCACCCTGGCCCTCGCTGTGCCCTCGCTGTGCCCTCGCTGCACCCTGGCCCTCACTGCACCCTGTCCCTCGCTGCACCCTGGCCCTCACTGCACCCTGTCCCTCGCTGCACCCTGTCCCTCGCTGCACCCTGGCCCTCGTTGTACCCTGGCCCTCGCTGCACCCTGGCCCTCGCTG
The DNA here is from genome assembly GCF_018167655.1 of Microtus oregoni. NCBI lineage: Eukaryota > Metazoa > Chordata > Mammalia > Rodentia > Cricetidae > Microtus > Microtus oregoni. The sequence goes on from NW_024543086.1 coordinate 15,060,471, forward strand.
CACCCTGCCCCTCGTTGCACCCTGGCCCTCGTTGCACCCTGCCCCTCGCTGCACCCTGCCCCTCGCTGCACCCTGCCCCTCGCTGCACCCTAGCCCTCGCTGTGCCCTCGCTGTGCCCTGGCCCTCACTGCACCCTGTCCCTCGCTGCACCCTGGCCTGCACTGCACCCTGTCCCTCACTGCACCCTGGCCTGCACTGCACCCTGGCCCTCGCTGCACCCTGGCCCTCTCTGCACCCTGGCCTGCACTGCACCGTGGCCCTCGCTGCACCCTGTCCCGCACTGCACCCTGACCCTCACTGCGCCCTGGCCCTCGCTGTGCCTTGGCCCTCGCTGTGCCCTGTCCTGCACTGCACCCTGACCCTCGCTGCGCCCTGGCCCTCGCTGTGCCCTCGCTGTGCCCTAGCCCGCACTGCACCCTGGCTTGTCCTTCTTTGGTCTCCCTCAGCCCTCCAGGGCTAGGACACGGGGCTGCTCTTCAGGTCTCTAACCCCTTAGCCTGGCTCTACTAGCTCTCCTCTGTGCTAACCAGAGGATAAGGCCTCTTTTCCACCTGTCTCACTAGCAAGGCTGGGACAGGCAGGAAAGAGCTGGAGTCCCCGAAGTAGACTGAGAATCTGGTCCCTGCAGTACCAGCACTCATCCTGTCAGGCCTGGTTTTTCTGTGGAGTACAAATGGCAACAAGATGCAAATCTTAGTTTTGTTTCATTTATTTCTTACAACTTCACAGATTGTGTGTTATAGTATTCAGCATGTTCAAGTGTTGACAATGGAAACATTTACTTTTGTGTGTGTGTATGGTTTTTCAAGACAGGATTTCTCTGTAGCTTTGGAACTTGTAATGAAACTCTCTAGACCAGGCCAGGCTGGCTTTGAACTCACAGAGCTCTGCCTGCCGCTGCCTCCCAAGTGGAGGATTAAAGCTGTGTGTCACCACTACCCAGTGGAAACATTTACTTTATAGGAAGTATTATATAACCTAGAGAAAATTAGCCTAATTTACTCATTTCTATGCTGTTAATATAAATTTTGTTACTCTAAGTAGGAGGAAAGTCATTGTTTTCCATGAAAGTGTTCAGTGTATCAATTTCCAGAGATATTCTTAAGTTTGCTGTTGTTCACTTTCACAATCTATCAATAACATTAACTAAATCTGTAAACCTTTTGTGTGGGGAACAGAAAGGTTCGCTGAAAACCTATCAGAAGCCATTCCCTGGATTCTAATCACGGAACTTCAACGTCTCCATGACTCGGCAGCCAGGAGCCACTAGAGCAGACAAGGGTGACGTGCAGGAGGACACTCAGGGTGGAAGAGTGGGTCTTTCCTGTCAGTCACTGCCAGGTGCTCTGAGCCTCACAAGAGCCCGAGGGATGGCGGCCCAGGCTGAGCTCTGCAGGTGACCTGGATTAGTGTTTGCATCCTTAGCAGCACCTTGACCTCTCACAACCGTGAGACAGCTGATGCTCTCCCCAGGGTTAGTTGAGACTAGGAAGCTATGCAGTGCCTGGCAGTGTGCTGAGCACCCGCACACCCCACAAATGAGACAACTCATCAGGCCCTGCTTACTGTTGGGTGGGAACTGGTAAAAGTGGCCATGCCTCAGACTTTGGCCTGTGTAGCCTGAAAACCCCAGCCACAGCCCTTACTGGAATCCCATGGCTTGGAGTTCTCAGTCTGTTTTCAAAAAGAAGATCCTTGAAAGTGAACTGTCTGTTAGAGTTTAGATGTTTAACCATTCCATGTGTTAGCCATAAATTAAGGCCACAAGTTCAGCTTTCTGTATGTGCTCCTCACTTGAAGTGTGCACTCGCTGGCTTAGCAGGACAGTGTCCAAGGTCAGCTCCCTTGGCTTGTCTGCTTCAGCAGACAGTACAGCAGAAACCTGTGGCATTTGAGGAGCCGCAGTGGTCTCTTTGGTGACTCCTTCGTGGCCCAGGGGGTTAGGTTAGGATCTGCTCTGCTCTGTACTTGTGTCTCACGCCCTTGTCAGGGGGTGTGAACAGAGCACACGTCATCACTTCTCACTCTGGGTCATACATTTGTAATGTGTCCTTAGCTGTGTTTACATGATTGCAGCAGAGCGCGCTCATTCAAATCTATGCTAATACCCCAAAGAAGCAAATGGGGTACTTTCTGACTGCCTCCTGCTCAGACTCCAACCCTGCATGAAGTTAGATAACTTTGAGGAGACCATAGTGATCCCTTTCATCTCTCTAGAGCTGCTGTTCTTCCTTGAGCCATGCAGTCCCATTGTTTTTAGCCAGAGGGAAGCCACAGTTGCAGAACGGGAACATTATGTCTAAGGTATACTGTGCGGCAAGCACATTGCAGATATTTGATTTATACATAGGAAATCATGTTTCCCTGTGTCCCCTTCACATCAGCTGTGATGGCCCCTACTTTATATCTGAGGACATAAAGGAAAATGCCATAGGTTAAAAGCAGGACCAGACTTGGACTCAGTACTGAGTCTAATGCCTGTGGCTACCACATCACTGAACAAAATTCCAGCCAAAATCTGTAAGAAGGAAGAACTAAATGAGGAATGAGGAATCAAATGAAAGAATGTATAGAGTATGATTTTCTAAGTAGGTAGTACCCCTGCTAGACAGTCCCATCCCTGCATTGGCAAAACAGCTACGTGTATGGTTTGAGTATAGGCCCTGGCGAACGTAGCCAAAGTGGATTTAAAGTGGCCTTCCATCCTTCCCTGTAGCAGTGCTGGGAGTGAGTAGATGCCGGAAAACTAGATACCCAGCTGCTGCACCGAGTCCTCATGTGGGCTGGTGGGTACCATTAAGACTGCTCCTTGCAGTGTTGACCCACGGTGTCCTTGACCTCGGAGACACCCTTCTAAACCTCACACCACCTGCAAGGGAAAGGGACTACTCTTCAGCACAGCACCCAGTCTTCCTCTAGGTGGGGAGGAAAACTCGGACCCCATTGGCTGGACTGTTTACCACTGCTCTAAGATTATTAGAAAAAATAATTCTGGAAATTGGCTGTCACATCAATGCCATTTAAGAAGATTACTTGGTACTTTACATATTTCCAGGAAAGTAAAAAAGAAAAAAAGTACTCATTTTTGCCAACTTTATTTTTAGAAAAGTATTTTATTCAAACATGCCCTTACTTATTACAGACATAAATACATGCATTCAGACAAATGAATACACGAGAGAACCGTATAAAGTAATTGGCACATCACTCCAGGATGCTTTGTCAGTTACTGGTAGAATTTGGTGCCTCTAACTTTAATCTTCTCCATTAAAATATCCATTCTGCTTCAGATTGTGAAGCCCATAATATTTTAGACTGTCTCCATGGATCTGTTACTTTTGCTTGTCAATTTAATTTGTGCTCTATGACTTTGGGTGGCTTGCTAGATTGTTCATGGGAACCTGTGGTCTACAAAGGATGCCCGGCATGGAGTTCTAACCTCTCCAGAGAGACTGGACATGCAGTGTTTGTGTTTTTATATAGATTGGCACACTCGTTTGTAAGCAGCCTAATCACTGTGATGGTGCAGGGGATGGCAGCTGTCGAGAGCTGTAGATGTGCACCACTGTCATGATGCACGCCTGCAGTGTCTATAGGATGTTCACTTTGCCACAGTTTCAGACACTATCTCATTTAATTCTCAGCTTCCTTGAGCTGAGTTATTTCCCTCTTCAGAGCTAATGAAAACAGACACAGCAAGAACAGTTCAGTTACTTGCCAGAGATCACAGGATAATTAGATCACCACAAACTTTTGCCAGGGGCAGGGAGATGGCTCAGTAGATAATCATTTGTGCAATCATGGTGACCAGAGTTCAGATCCCATAACCTACATAAATGCATAAGTGCTGGGTGAGTGTGGAGGCGTAGCTCTAATCCCAGTACTCAGGAGGCAGGAACACACTGATCGGCTGAATTGGCAGTATCTTCAAGCTGTGGGTTCAGCAATAATTAGCTTACTGACTCAGTGATACGGAAAGTGTTTGAGGAAGACACCCAACTTCACCCTTACAAACTACACATGTAAATACACACACACACACACACACACACACACACTACACTTGCATACTTATGCAAAAAGAGAAGTTGCCAAATGATAACACTAAATGCATCCAAAGCAAACCAAGTCTTAGAATGTTGGAGTGGTGCTTGTGGGTCTTGCCGTGTGATTGCCTTTTCATCTGTCCTCCCTTGGACAGAAGAGCCCTAGAGCTATGGGAGCAGACAGGCGGCAGTGGGAGAACCGAACCCACTCCACAGCCTGCACTGTTGTAGCAGCCTTATCCCTGCCCTCCTGCCTGTTGTGTGTCTTGCCCAGGGCACACTCCACATGTCTCAGCATGGCCTTCCTTTCTGGCCATGGGATCCCTTAATATTGCAGAACCCACCCTGCCCAGTCCCACCTTCTTTTTGCCTCTTTGTCTGCTTATGGTGAACTCCTTAGATGGTACCTGCCCTGTGACATCTCCCTGACTGTCCTTGAAGAACTTAGTCTTTCTTCCTCCACCCCTCCACAAGTTGCTTCTCTTTTCCTAGACCTTTTTCCACTATTTCTCTTGGTGACTTCCCTAGCAAACTTTGAGGCCCTAGGTAAGAGACTGGTAGATGCTTACGTCCTATTATCCCTTCTGTGTGACTTACAAACTCAAAAGTTAAGAGAATGGATAAGTATATACATGTAGCATTGAGTGAGCAGTTAGTAATGAAGAATGGTTTTTAAAGCAACAGTTTGAGCTGAGCGGTAGTGGTGCACACCTTTAATCCCAGTACTCAGGAGGCAGAGGCAAGTGGATCTCAATGAGTTTGAAGCCAGCCTGGTCTACAGAGTGAGTTCCAAGACAGCCAGGACTGTTACGTAGAGAAACCTGTCTCAAAAGAAGAAGAGTCTGAGCTAGCAGGAAGAGTGCCATTCCAGGGTCACATGGAAAGTGTTCCATTCCACTCAGTGACGAGCTGCAGAGAGATGTTCCTTCGTAGCATGGACTGTTCAATGAGGTGAGGAGCAAGACAGGAAGGTGAGCTGGGCATGTGCATGGTGCCTGGCACAGCCCAGAGCATATAAGGCTAAGGCTTGAAAAGCAGAGACTGACCCTTGTGGCTCTGACCCCGACTTCTGCTCACCAAGAAGGTTCTCACCAAGCTTTTGGTAGTAAAGATTCTTACTTGGGGAAACGGGGTTTGCCCAGAGTTTGTGTAACCTCCTAGGCTTCCAGAGTGAGAGCCAGCTATCTAGGAAAAGCACTCCTGTCATCAGAAAGATGGAAGAGTGTAAGAAGTATATAGAAAGTCTGAGATTCAGGCAAGCTCTAAGCCAAGGTGTCCCAATTTTCATGTGACTCTGTCTTCTAGATGATGTCTGTCCTTATGAATACCATTGTCTTTGAAGACTGTCGGAACCAGTGGTCAGTATCTAGGCCTCTCCTAGGTCTCATCTTGCTCAATGAGAAGGTAAGTGTGCTTTCAGGAAGGGCCACAGGAGGAGGGAGGGGCTATTGGACACTGATGACCATGGGATAGAGAACTGGGGTCTTGACAACCCAGAAGTCCTTTCCTCAAAGGCTTCAGGTCTTCAGTTAGCAGAGGCCACAGAGGCCCACGCACTACACTGTATGTGGAATGCTGAGCCGTATCTTGAAATAACTCACTTGCCTTGCCACTCCACGGGAATTCTGAGCAGCATCAGCCCCTTTGCCTTCTCCTCCAGCCTCTCTTTATATCTGGGGACCCCAGACACGACCACATGAGATGACAGCAGCAGCAGCCTTGAGGGAGTGTACCTAGGGCCAGTACCCTTCATTCGGGAAGCACGCGCCCGTGCCTCCACAGTGCTCTGACCACCAGACTGCCTCCCAGCACTCTGGCCTCTCAACAGTCGGTAGGAACAGTGCATTACTGCTTGGGAGAATGAATTGTCTATACAATAAGATAGTACTGGGAAAAGACAGTGAGATTAGAGGCAGCCGCATACATTAAAATTCAAACGAAAATCCCAGCCTTGGAAGGAAACTAATAGAAGAAGAAAATATATCAAAAAGAGAAGAGCTGTCTCATCATTCACCTGTGCTGAAGTATCCAATTTTAGCCACATTCAATAGCACTGTCATTCATCTTCCCTCGGTGTTATTGTGATTTAAATCCAAGCTCTATAAAAGAGAGCAGTTCTTTTAAAATGATTGAGAGGGAATAAGGGTAAATTCGGTGTTTAGAAAAAGCTTATGACATCACAATATTATACTTTACTGATGGAGGCAATATTTCATGGTTTAGGATGAAAAACTAATAATTTTCTATTTGGTGTGAGTCACCGCATCATTATAAAGGGAAAAATAAGTAGTTCCGTGCATTCCCAATCTTGTTCAGGAAGACACTGTGCTTCAAGTATAATGCCTCTGATATATAGTATTTAAATATTAGTCTGACTACATATTAATTATGTGTGTTTTTTGATGTGAGCTGTTTTAATGTATGATGGAAATTAAATATCATACAGCTTAGGCTTGAAGAGATAAACATATGACTGGCAAAATGTTGTCTTTTGCTGAAATTGGCTGTTTCCAGTGATTAGGAGCTCCGCTCAACATCGCAGCTTGTTTCTGTGTGTGTACAAGACCGCAGACCCCAGCAGAAAAGGAGGGGGTACCAGGTGTGCCAGCAAGTGCTCCCAGAACTAAGAACTTTGAGAAGTGAGGCTGAAGGAGAGACCGTTGGCCTTGCCTTCAGTCACCCAAGTGCTTCCCGGGCATTAGGTTAAGTCCTCCTCAGCCTGAGGCCCTTCTTTCAGCCTTCCTGTGACAAGTAGAGTTGAGACCCCAGAAGACCGGGTTCAGTCTCCCACAGAGAAGGCAAGGATTCCATCAGGCTAAGCAGTAACAATGCAGCAGTCACAGCAAAAGACTCTTAAGAGCAGGGAGGGCACTTGGTACACCTAGGAATGCTTATGCGGCTTGGGTTTTCTCTAAGGATAGAAAGTTGAGTGTGGATGCAAACCCGAGTATCAGGGAGCACAAGGAGACCCCAGCTGGCCTGGCTTCCTGCGAGGGTTGGAGTTGGAGCCCAGCTGACACTGTCTCTCCCAACAGTATTTCAGTGAACTGAGAGCAAGCCTGATCAACAGCCAGCCTCTGCCCAAGCAGGAAGTCCTTGCCCAGTGTTTCAGGAACTTGATGGAAGGAGTGGAACAGAACCTGTCTGTCAAGAACAGAGACAGGTGAGCATTGCCCAGCGGGGGATCTCTAGAGGCATTCCAGGCTTGCTGAAAACAACGGGACTACAGTTAGCACAGCTCACGGATTGGTGCAGCTTTCCCATTACACCTTGTGATCTTAGACCCAGGCCAGTCCCAGTCACTACATTTTACTGGGTATTTGCTCATCGATGCCAAGATCTAAAAAATACAGCCTTTGCCCTTAAACAGTTATAATCCAACAGGAAAGAGCAAGTAAAGGGGAACTCACATTGTCCATGGAGATGCAGAAAGACTTCTGGCCTTTGAACAAGCGCAGGCCTAGGGGGTGGACACCCCAGCTAATGTTACCCCTGCTTCTGTACGCTGCGTGAGAGAAAAGCAGCAACTTCTCTGCTGAGTCTCTTCTACAGTAAGGAGACAGTGATGGCACTGGATGTGGTGTTTAGACAGCAGAATGGTCCTGAGGCCAGTGAGCCGTTAGGTGTTGGTTTCTTCCTCTGCATGTTATTTCAGAGTTCCTGATGTCATTGGCCAGTGAGGTCTAACCAAATTCATCACTACGAATGAATTCATTTATTCAGTTTATAAAACTAGAAGCATATGGAACCCGTGGTAAACAAACTATTCCGAGCTCTTGGCCTCCTGGAGCTCACATCCTAATGGTAAGACAGACAGTAGTCACTGATAAGGAAGAAGAAAATGTGCTCAGGGAAAACTTCCTCCCTGACCTTTCATCAGACACTCGAGCATTTAGAGCAGATGCTGTCCGTCACCCAGGAAGCAGCGGATCCCAGGTATGAGCTGTGGTAATAAGGCGAGGTCAGCTGGGGTGCAGGCACCTTCCCTTGGCCGTTCATCAAACTCTTAAGCAATGCTCTCACATCCAGAAAGGGGCAACCTCAGAAGCTGGAAAAGGAGAGGCAGGAATTTTAAGTGGCATTTCTGAGCTGCTCTGTGAAATAGTGTGGGCAGTCCTCTTAGTCTCAAGAAAGAACGGCAGCAAGGACTGGCTGCTGTCGTTGTGCCCACTGTGTAGAGAGAATATTTTCAGGCCTTGTCTCGTTGACTTGATAAAATTCGCTCCTGCATTCCCTTAAGACAGTTAGTTACTCATATTAGGTACTAGGCCAAGTGGCTAGTCATTCAGGCTGCCTAGATAGTAGTAGTAGAACCAAAATTTGGATGCAGGGAGTATAACCCAGTGGGGGCTGGAGAGATGGCTCAGCAGTTAAGAACACTGTCTGCTCTTCCAAAGGTCCAGAGTTCAATTCCCAGCAACCACATGGTGGCTCACAACCATCTGTAATGAGATCTGGTGCCTCTTGAGGAAGAGACATGGTCAGTCGTTCTCATCAACTTAGACCATGAAACCCAATATGGACAAGTTCAACAGAAGCGCCATATACAGGCTGCCCATGCATGCTTCAGCAGTGCCAGGGCATAAATTTTGTTCATTCATTCAGTATAACCCAGTGCACCTTTTTAAGTTTGTTTTTTTAAACAGTGTTATATAGCCTAGGCAGGTCTCAAACTCACTATGTAGACAAGGCTAACTTTTTATGATTACATTTATTCAGGGGGCAGCTATCAGAGAACAGCTCGGCAGGAGTTAGTGCTCTCCTTCCACTGTGTTGGTTCTCAGAGACCTGACTCAGGTCATCAGACTTGGCAACACCTCCATTAACCCACTGAGCCTTCTCACTGACCTCCAAGAATAACTGAAATTTCTGATCCTCCACTCCCTAAGTGCTGGGATCACAAGCATAGGCCACCATGTCCAGTTTATGTAGTGCTGGGGATCAGACTAAGGGCTTCATTCACAGTACACAAGTATTCTACCAAACTGAGCGCACACCTCTGCACGTTTGTGCTGTTTTCTGAGATAGTTTCATCACAGAGATGCCAGCTAGCCTCAGACTCAAACTCATGATCCTTCTACCTCTGCTGTCTGACTGCTGGCATTCGGACAGGAGCTTCAACTTCCCACTGCCCCCATTTTTCAATCACTAAATTCTGTTTTAGTGAAATCCTAATAGTACATACCTTTGGGAAGACTGCAATGATGAAAGCATTCATCTGTAAGCTCAATTCAGTATTTGATAGTGTAAACAGTTTTTTAATGTTTTCTATGTAGAACTTCAGATGTCCCCATCCCTAAGCTGTCCAGAGTGGGTTTGGTAGTGACTTCTTTTCAGGGGAGGATGGTCTGGTAGCAGAAGCGTGGTGGCCAAATGAGCACCCAGCACCAAGGAGCCTTCCTGCAGGATCCTCTCCTGGGGCCTGAGCTCCACGGTGCCCTCCCTCCAGCTTTCATTCGACCTGCAGCTCACCGCTTCTCTCTCCACAGGTTCACACAGAACCTCTCCATCTTCAGAAGAGATGTGGCAGAGGCGTTGCGTAGTGACGGCCACTCTGAGCTGTGCAGCCTGGACATGATGAGCTGACCCGCCTCCCAAGCACGCGCTGTGCAGCTTCTGTCAAGAGACTCGGCGTCCGCGTCTGCGATGCTGGCGCCCAGAGAATGTGTTCTCAGAACAAGCAACAAAGCCCTACATTTTTATAAGTCTGACCTAATTATAGAAATTCATAATAGTGCGCATACAGTGTAAATTCAGTATGCAAAGCAGAATGTGTTTTTAGTCTGTCTGGGTTCCCACAATGCTGAGAAGTCTAGAAACTATATTTAACCAAAGAATATAATAAACAAGCCTAGCACCCAGTCGTGGCTCTGAGATCAAGGTTGTCGATTTGAAGATGCAGCCCACAGTGTGGGTCCTGGATTGAGACAATTGCCATTTGAACCTGTTGAATTGATAGTTTTTACATCTGGAAAACACTACATTAGGGACTCTGGGCTGTGGGCATTTAGAGGGAGCCTGGGTTTGCTATAAAAACCTCCCCCAGGACTGCACATCGGCCTCTCTGCCTCAGCAGCATCTGATAAAGTTGAGAGACAGTAACACAATTAAATGACTTACAAACAATGTTTGCTTTCCACTGGCATAAATCTGAAGTGGTTCCGTCTAGAAGAATTAAGCCGTGTGCTTGCTGCCTGCAGAAATATGTCTTTAGGGCTCTGGAGGCCTCAGGAAGAAGTTCTGGGTGCTCCAGGACCTGGTCCTTTTGGCCCCATTTGATCTGAAGAGGAGCTGAAGGAGGCATGTAGCGTTTGAAGCAGCTCTGCCTTCAGTTCAGGTGCAGGCTGTCAGTTCCCAGAGGACAGAGTTGCCTTCCATCTTCTACACTTTTAACCACTGTTGGATTGTGACTTCATCCAAACACAGGAAATGGAGGCCTTTTCAGTCTGGGACCCGCCATAACTAAGCTATTAATTTGACATTGCCACTGTCAAGCGGGCCTCCTATCTTACTGCTCTGTCCTCGTGGTTCAGGCTTACAATAAACACTGTGCCCATTATTTCTGATAAGACATGAAAGGTTGGCCTCACTGTTGCAGAGAAGAAATCCACAGGCTCTTCCTGTAATCTCGTTTCTCAGACAGTGTTTCTTCAAACCTTTCTTGATAGTTGTGTTTGCAACAGGCTTGTCATATAAAATTGAGTCACCTAAGTTTATCTTAAAGTGTTTGTCTTCTGTGTGCAGAAGGGAGTCAGGGGACATTATGGTCTGGATGAGACTGCTTGTGGTCTTTAATGACAAAGAGCCTGAACCTTCTCCACCCCACTCTATTAGGAATGGAACTTCCTAGAGAAGACAAGTCCCAGACTTTGGAACATCAGCTTTCAAAGGAGCTTGACAAGAATTTCTCTTTGGTTTTTGTTTGGTTTTTAATTTGTTTAGTTTTGGTTTTTTGAGACAGAGCCTCGCTATGTAGCCCAGGCTAGCCTGGAACACACTGTGATTCTCCTGCTGCAGCCTCTTCAGTAGAGGTTGACAAGTGTGGGCCACAATGCCTGGCTTCTTGGGTTTGGGGTGTTTGGGGCTGGGTGGTTATAACTGCACCTCATTTCCACAAACACGCTGCTAACCCCGTCCGAGCGCTGTTTCTTTACAAATGCCGAGGGTCGGAAACACTACATTGTTTGCATTAAAATGTTCACAAGGAAAGGATGCTGCGCTGCCCTTTCTTTGCCACACAGCCAGCTCTCACCTGGGAGCTGAGCAGCAGGCGGACAGCCTCTTTCAGGCTTGGCCAGCTGTGTCCTTGTGCCTCAGTTGGGCTTGACTCACAGAGCGCTCTGTGAGCAGCCCACCTGGGAGAGAGTGCCTTCCTTAGCCACACTGCCTCCCCTCCCACTGTGCACACTAGGAAGTAAGGCCCAAAGGTGGCTTATAGCTTACAACTCCTGTTGGTAGATTTTCCACTGGGATCTGTCTCAGAAGAACTCCTTGCTGCTCCCGGTGGTAAACGGAAATGTTTATAATATTTAGGTTCATTTCCACCTGTTTCTCAGAACTTGGTTATTAACAGTAAATGACTCCAAAATTTCACTGGATTTAGGGCTGCCTGGAGATGTAAGTCGGTGGTAGAGCACTGCCTAGTGTTAAAGTAACATTTATTTGCTCCTGAGCCATGGAGGGAGCAGTCCGGCTGGGCCCCTGGTCTAGCGTCTCTCACAGGCTACATACATGCAGTGGTTGGCCAAAGCTGAGAGCATTGCACAGCGCGAGTGAGGAGCCCGGCTCACCACACAGTTCTTAGCTTGTGGGGAAGAGCCAGAGACTGCAGAGATCCAAAGATAGTCTTCAGCCGCTCTAAAGGGCTTCCATCTGCTGCTGTGAAAACCCTAGTCCTATCGCACACACTGCGGAGGAACCCACATTGACAGACAGGATGGGTGCGGGAGGCAGAGACTCTTGGAAACCTTATTATTCAAAGCTGTCTGCCCCAGCCGACCTGGCCCTTGCCACACATGTTTCTCTCTTAAACTAGCAAGTTTTCTAATCTTGATTTTCCTTGGACGTTCTATTGTGATTCCCTCCTCAGAAAGGAAAAGGAAGTGGGGCCGCCAAGTGTTGGAAGATCACCTTTATGGTACCACAGGCATAAGCCCAGTTTGGGACTACCAAAGCCACCAAACCCTTGGAGGCCAGCGGGAACAAAGACCGGTGGATTTATACAGGAGTGGCTTCTGGAGCCATTCTATCTCAAGATGAAAACTGCCATGTTAGGGTACCCAGCAGACCTGCAGAGGGCATATGAAGACCACTAGTGCAGCTATTCCTGCGACCAAATAGCGGATGCATCTGTCGGCCTTGACTCAGCAACAGAAAAAATAGCACTGCCAATTCTACAGGGCACGAGTAAGTGAGGATGTGGGATGTGTTTGCGCACAACACCATCCTAAAGAGATTCTAGTGTACAAACATACAGTCTGGGCTCTACATCAAGCCAGCTAATCCTTAAGGAATTCTCTAGGTATCCTGACCCATCTCAACTTTGGCTTCCCATGTGGACTTTAGATCCTAACTCTAAAGGTGTGTCTCATTTTTCGGTGCTGTACCATCAACATCTAGGGCAGGACACCAAGGAGCACACGGTCCCTGCACTGTGTGTGATCATCAGAACAGCCCAGAAAACCCTCTCGGCTCCCCGGAGTCCATTCCACTAGCATGACAGCCTTCACACACCTTGAGATTGTGGCAATGAGACCCCTTCCAAATGTGTGGACTTTGTAGGTTGTCCACACATTCAGGGCACATCCTAGCTCTCGCCCTCGGCAGCTGCAGGTTGTTGGCCAAGGGCCTCTCATCCTTATAGTAATTGCCCCTGAAGCCTCAGTCCTCAAGCAGAACCCATTGCCTGGGGCCATTTTTCCCCTCCAGCTAGCAGCCTGAGCCGGGAATCAGTTATATTTCCTAACTGCACCTGTACTTGTTTTCTACTTAATCCCAAATTGGGTCCTCTGTGGCTGGTACTGAAGAGACGGACAAGGGACCCTTTGGACTCCACAACCCATGTGACTAGATACCTCAAAAAAAAAAAAAAGCCAGTCTAATAAGACACTTTGAGCTGCGTCTGTGAGCGCTTCCATTAATTCATCCTCCTGCTGTACTTCATAAAATCGTTCTTGAGACTTTTTAATGTTTTATTGAGGTGCAAGTTTACGAGGAAGTGAACCTTTCCAACTACAGCAAGAGTAACCTGCCTCCTTGGCATATTAAAAAATAATGTTAGTGTCGGATTTTACGTCCCACAGTTTGGATTGCTGATAAGAGCGCTTCCCTTGACAAGATTCTTTTTGAGGTTTACAGAAAGCGTAATAAAATATGTAAGTTACATCTCCACAAACAAAAGCTATAACATAAGTTATTTATAAGCGTGAGATACAAACAGTATCACAATAAATAAGCCATAAAGGGTACCTGCAACATCCATCTTAATGTAATTTGCCCAACAAAGGGGTTGAAACGAAGTCAAATTCAGTAGAGAAAATTTGTCAGGAAGGAAGCAAAGTTGTAGAACACAGAGTGGGGGAAATGGCTGATGGGTGACGGGTGTGAGGTGATGCTTGGAGGTCCCTGATGAGACTGCAGCATATGCTTGCCCAAAGGGACTGCCCCACCTCTCCCACCCCGCACAGCCTGCCATCTGCACTTAGTCGCGGCTCCAACACCCTCCAGCACCTACCAGCCCCTAGGGAAAAAATATCCTGCAGCCTCGTGCTGCTGCCAGCATTAGCTCCCTTCCAGGCATAGCCACTCAAGGCCATAGTCTGAAACTGACCAAGCCTCAGGATCCTAGGAGCCCTTCATCTACACCAATGGTTCTCAACCTGTGAGTCATGAAAACTTCAGCAAACCTCCGTCTCCAAAAAAATTTACATTACGATTCATAAACAGCAAAATTACAGTTTATGGTTGGGGGTCACCACAACGTGAGAAACTGTATTAAAGGGTCGCAGCATCAGGAAGGTCGAGAACCCCTGCTCCTTTACTCATCCACAATAAGCCAATTAATGAGACCAAGTCTCTTCCCTCGTGGAGCTGGCGGGCTTTGTCGGCAAGTCAGATGCAGCACTCCAGTGAGGACCACAGGCTGGGATAGAGAAGGTCTGTGGCCAGGGATGCTGAGGAATTGAGGGAGGTGAGAGCTGGCTGGATCTTAAAGGATGCAAAGGGTCCAGCCATGGGATGAGCGGGGAGAGAAGCCTGAATGGAGTCTACAAATTTCCAAGCCCCAGTTCTCTCCTTTTTTTTTTTTCTTTATTCCCTCATCTGTCCTAGCATCACACCATAAGCGTAATGGCCCTCCAGTGAGGCCCTGTGCTGAATGGGTGTTCTACAAGAGCTTTCAGGCCAGGAGGAGAGGCAGGCAGCAGCCCCCTCCCCCGCGCACACACACCAGCCCTCACCTCCACACCTGGCTCCTTTACCCAGGTCCCGGGTATAGAAGAAGTGAGTGAAAGGAAGAGTGGACCTCAGAGTCCACTCGGTCAAAAGATGGCCCAGCTCCAGCCCTCCCCAGGGGCATGTGCTGAAAAGCACCAGCTCCAGGGTGAGGTCTTGTGTCCACCCACCACCTAAGGTCATTTTTCCTTCCAGCTGGCAGCCTGGAGCCTTTTCAGATCCCAGGTACATTCTTCCCAGAGCCCTCCCCACTGTGGGAAGCTATGATTTCCCTGCTCCTACTCTCAGATAGAGAACGTAAGTATGGAAGTCGGAATAGCTAGGAAATTTATGTGCTCAGTAAATACTTGTTGGAGAAGTTGGGTCAGCGGTTATTTTCCATCCCGAAAACTAGAGGACCCTAGGATCCTGAAGGACCCTAGAGCTCCGACGTAGGATGTGTAGTAAGCAGGTCGGGAGCCTGTAACATGATGTGTGTGCCAAAGCATGTGCTTACGCCTTCTGTGGAAGTAGACTAATATTTCCCTCAGTCTTTCAAATAGGATAACTGGCCCAAATACACTTAAGGGCCTTGATTCAATCCCTACTCCATTTAAAGACAGGAAAATTGAATCCCAAATCACACAGGAAGTCAGTGACTGGAGAATCTGTGCTGCCTCAGTCCAGACTTATGGACCACTTGGCAATTCCAGCGTCCTGCCACTCATTCCTGAAGCTCCGAATATCCTATAGCACCTCTCCCCACCCGCCCCCCTGCAAGACCACCCTTTCTCCAGCCTCACTGCCTGGGACCAGGAGAAGATTTATGCAGCCTGGAAGTCTCTAGATCCCCCAAGAATCCTGACCCAGTTCCCTAGCTCAGAGAATCTGAATCTCCCTCTCACACTTAGGTGCTGAATTAATAGCAGGTTCAAAAGAGCAACAACTTCCCGGTTTCAGGAACACCAAATACTTATCAAAACATGCTCGCCAAACCAGGCTCAAAGGAGACATTATTGCCTTGAGTGCGTTTGTTTAAATGGGGGGGGGGGCAAAATAAACTTTAAGCACAACAAATAAATTTGTAAAAAGTAAGAGCAAGACAAAACATTCGTGGCAAAGCTGACTCAAAGAAACAGATAACGGGGGTGGGGGTGGGCATGTAGCTCAGTTGGTAGAGGACTTTTGTAGTACTCGCAAAGCCCTGGGTTCAATTCCCTGCCCCACATAAACTGGACATTCAAGAGGTAGAGGCAGGAAATCAGAAGTTCAAGTGCAAGGTGTTTCTCCATTACATTGCCGTTTGACACCAGCATGGGCTATGTGAGACCCCATCTCAAAAACAAAACCGGGATAATGAGTCTGGCAGAGAGGAACATTCCTGTAAATCCTAGCACTTGAGAAATTGAGGGTTAATGAGAGTTTACGAGTCAGCCTGGGCTCAAAATAAAAGAGGATAATGAAATGAAGCTTCCCCCTGTCCCCCAGTCCCAAAGATTGAGCCCAGGATCTTCCTCATGTTAAACAAGGGCTCTACCACTTAGCTATAGCCAGCCCATCAAGGACATTCTTCAAGACCAATAAAACCGACTGTGGCAAGTGTGATCCGTAAGCAAGCACAAAAGTGTAAGAGAGGGTAAGCAAGAGCTGTCAATCCCAACAACCAATTCCCATATTTATTTCCTAGTACCTCTGAAAGCTAAAAGAGATGGACAGGACTGGTTTCCAAACTTGGGAGGCACCAGAGTCAGTAGGTGACTTTTTGGCAGACTGCTGAACCCCACCCAGAGTTCCTGACATAGAGGGCCTCCCCAGGATCCAGGCGTCCCTTTTCTAATAAGCTGCCAAATGCTGCAGACACTGCTGCTTCGGAACCCGCTGGCTGTGACTTCTCCCGATTTACTGCTTTCCCGGACTTCCTAAAAGCCCTCCTTTGTCCAAGGAAGAATGGAAGGGGGTGTGCAATCACCAGCTCAGAACTCAGAGTGACTCAGGAGCTGGACTCAGGAGCTCCTGAGAGGTGAGGCTGAGCCCCTCACCCCTGCTGGGCTCCCGGCTAATGCTTTCTGCTGGACCAGCCCTTGAGTCTGGCTCTGCACTAAGAAACTGAGGAAGAGAGAAGGCTGAAGCTGCTGAGCGAGTAAACTGAGAGGTTCCTACATATGCCCTGGAAGCAGTGCTGGTCATGCCATCCACATCCTGCTCATCTTGTACCAAGGACCTTTTGCCACAGCCTGTTGGGCATTTCCCCAACTCCTGGAAGAGGCCAGGCCTGGAACCCAGGGTCCTGGACAGGCATGAAAGTAGATGCAGTGACGTGGCAAGGTCAGCCCGCTCAGATCTGCACTCAAGTGATCTTGGCATAGCTTCCCTCGCTGCGTGAGTGGGGAACTAGTGCCACCCATGCCACACAGAGTTCTCAAGGACAAGAGAGTCACCTCTGTCCTTAAAGGTACTATTATATAATCCAGAGTGTGGACTGTTGGGAGTGGAATCTCTTCCAGCCACTTCTACTGCTGGTATCTCATTTTGTTCTCATGGCTACCCTGGGGGTAGCTACTACCCTCTCTGTTTTACAAATAAAGCAAATGAGGTTGGAGAAGGGCAGCAGGGAGCCCCAAAGCCCTCAGATCTCCAGCAGCAGTGCCTGCTTTAAAAGGGAGAGGCCCCCAGAGCCAGCACAATAGTATCTTTCCTTTCTAGAAGTCCTTGTCTGGGGCCAGGACATTCTGCACTTCTCAAAGCTCGGTGAGAAGCCAGCACGGTGGCTCTACCAGAGCCAGCAAAGCTACCCAGTGTCACACAGCTGGCAGGTGATCTAACTGCCCACCAGGGCCTAAAGGAGCTACAAAGCCTGAGTCATCTGGATTGTGGAGAGCAAAATGACAGGATTTAAAAGAAGTCACTGCCTCCTTCCTGTACTCTGACCCCATCCACGATACCTCTGCAAAATAAAACTACCAACAAAATAAACAAAATAAAAATAATATAATACACCATCCATCACACTGAGTGTGAGGATGGGAAGGGAGCTGACAGATTGTGCTGCCCTGCTAAGTGCAGGGCTCTATGCTCTTAGCAGTCTCAATTCTCTCTCACCATGCACTAACGCTAACACTATGCCTTACCCCATTTTATAAATGAAAACCCAAAGCCTAAAATGATGGCGTCACTACCTCAAGCTTACTCAGCTAGGAAGTGGCCATCCCAAATCTGCACACAACTTCTGACCAACTGCACAGAGATCGCTTGGGGTCTTTACACTCTGGGAACGTGAGAAAGAGCCCTGCCGGGAGTTCAGCTCAGAATTTACTGTCAACGACTTTTACGACCCGCGGCTAGGAAAAGACTCTGAGTCTCACCTAGGCGGGGAGAAAGGTGACCGCGCCCCATGTGGTACTGGCCAAGGTGCTGCCGGAATGATGTGGACAGTTCCGGAGGCGACAGCAGAACTTAGGGTGGTCAGCGCCCAATCTGAACTGGAGCCGGCAGGTGCTCACTGCTCGAATTTCCTAAGAAAATGTCTCCATTTGCTCCAAATGGGAACCTCCCCATCCTGTGCCACTAGCGAACTGAGGTCCCCAAACCTGCTGACACTCGGAGGGATCCCCAACCCCACGACCACAGCCCCGTCTATCCCGCAACGAATTTCGAGGGGCCGGATCCCAGCTCCCCACCAATTGACCTCGGGTCCCTAGTCCAGCCGGGCCCCGCACGCGTGGGCACCTGCGAGTCACCGCTCAGTCCTCCTGGCTGGGGCCAGGGAGCGTCTCCAAAGTGGCCGCGACGCCTCGTTGAAAGCTGGGGCGGGGGCAAATTCTCCCCATACGGGTGTCCTCGGACGCATGGAGAATGCTCCGGTGCTCTCCTTGATCCACGCGTGGACAGCTCCGAGCTTGCACCCCACGATGCGACGCTTTCGTTGCTCCGGCGGAGGGCAAGCCGCCCAGAGGCTTCCGTAGATTTCATAAGATTGTTCTTAGGTTGCATCTCCATTGTAACTGAAGATTCATTTTGTTTGGGGTTTGCTCAGATGAAAGAATTTAGAAGACAACGAAAACCCCCGCGGCAAAAGGCCATTTCCCTAGCAGCGCTCCTGCCGGCGGTCGAGGCGGCGGGAAGCGGCCAGGCTCGGAGCGGGGAGCGTCTGCTAATTGCAGCTTCGTTAGATTTCGGGTTTGAGAGGCTGCGGTTCGGGCGCTAATATCCGCCGCCCATTATCCCGGCTAATAAATTTGACCTATTGTTCGTTTGTTAAAATGATGTCACCTTGGAACAGTCCCTAAGCTCCTATTTCCATGAATTAGGCCTTTATTGAAAGCCGGGAGCCAATGAGAGGAGAGAGGCTTGTTGATCGCAGCCAATGGCTGCTGCGGGAGACGAATTAGCAGCGGAAACTCCAGGTTCGGTTCAAGAAAGATGACACAGAGCCTGTCGGGCCCGCGCACTCTTGGCAAAGTTTCAGTGCGACTGGAGGCGCCGGGCGCTCCATGGCCGCGCCGTAACGGGGACCCAGCCGCCTCCCCGCCCAGCCCAACCCAGCCCTTCCGCCCGCCCAGGATGGAGGCGCCCGCCAGCGCGCAGACCCCACACCCGCACGAGCCCATCAGCTTCGGCATCGACCAAATCCTCAACAGCTCGGACCAGGACAGCGCACCCGCCCCGCGGGGCCCCGACGGCGCCAGCTACCTGGGAGGGCCCCCCGGGGGCCGTCCGGGCGCCGCGTACCCGTCTCTGCCCGCCTCCTTTGCGGGCCTCGGCGCGCCCTTCGAGGACGCGGGATCTTACAGTGTCAACCTAAGCCTGGCCCCCGCCGGGGTGATCCGGGTGCCAGCGCACAGGCCGCTACCCGGGGCCGTGCCGCCGCCTCTGCCCAGCGCGCTGCCAGCCATGCCCTCCGTGCCCACGGTCTCCAGCCTGGGCGGCCTCAATTTCCCCTGGATGGAGAGCAGCCGCCGCTTTGTGAAGGACCGCTTCACAGGTGAGCAGAGCGGGCCACCAGGAGCCAGGCCTCGGCCCTCCGGGGGCCAGGGGCGCCGCGCCCTGTGTACTCCTCCACTCCCAGGAACGAGTCCAGAGGCCCAGGCATGGCGGAGGCCTAGGTGCCCAGGGCTCGGGGCGGCCGTGGAGGGGAGGGGAAATCCGAGAGTTGCGGGAAAAAGAAACCAGCGTCCCAGGGAAGGTGGGGGGGGGCCGTCCCTGCCTAGCTCGGCGCTGCCGGGGACGCGCGGGACGAGCGAAATAGCGGAGCACTGTGTCCCCAGGGGCTCCACGTACGCCTGAACGGTGGTGGGGCTGGGCTTCAAGGGGCCTCATGTGTCTCTGCAGCGGCGGCCGCGCTCACGCCCTTCACCGTGACCCGGCGCATTGGCCACCCCTACCAGAACCGGACGCCGCCCAAGCGTAAGAAGCCGCGCACGTCCTTTTCCCGGGTGCAGATCTGTGAGCTGGAAAAGCGCTTCCATCGCCAAAAGTACCTGGCCTCGGCCGAGAGGGCGGCGCTCGCAAAATCCCTCAAAATGACGGACGCGCAGGTCAAGACCTGGTTCCAAAATCGGAGGACCAAGTGGCGGTGAGAGAGGCCCGGCCCTGCCCTTCACCTGCCCCGCCCTGAGCCGCAGCCCAGCACCCTGTCCTCTCCTGTACCACCCCCTGCCCGCGCTCCCTGAACCACGCATCTCCCCTCTTTTCCAGATTTGTTGTTCTTCCTTCCCACCGACCTGTGTTCCTCTCTCCATCTCTCTTATGCCTCCGCATCTCCATTTCCAGCCCCACCTCGCCAGTGTTTTGTTTCGCCTCTTTTGCTCGTTTGGGTTCCTCCCACCTGCCCCCCCACCACACACATCCCGGGCCTCCCATACTCTCCTCCCTCTCCTGTTCCAGCCCACCCACTCGGATTTCGGATTGATGGCCAGGGCTGTACGGTCCTCACTACAACTCTGTTTTTTATATGATCCTTGCTTCCATCTAACCCGTAAACGACGAAGCGACGTGTCCTAGAGAGGGCTTCAAGACAGTGTCTGGGAGAATCTTACCAAACTTATCAAGCCAGCCAGTCCACCCGTGGGCCCAAGTGACCCCATTGGCCGCAGGGCCGAGGCAGTTATACATTGCCCTGTCGCTGTTATCCCACAGGGGATAACAAAACACACACACACACACACACACACACACACACAAAAAAAAAAAAAAACCCAAGATTTATTGTTGGCGAAGCCACAAAATCCGGTGTGCAGGTGGACGGCGGGCAAAGTGCCCTCCCAGCGCCCTCGGGGTGTACAAACAAAACCCAGCGGTCCCACCCGCCCTCCCACCCCGCGGGCCTCAGGGAAAGTGTGTGCGGGCGGGCAGCGGGCGGCTCCGCGCCTCGAGGGGCTAGGCTGCCTTGTTCCCGGGAGGGCTGGGGCACGCTGGTGGCCTAGCAATGCCCAGTGCGTGACAGTGCTGTCCCTCTCCCTCCCTGGGTGCAGGCGGCAGACGGCAGAGGAGCGGGAGGCGGAGCGGCAGCAGGCGAGCCGGCTCATGCTGCAGCTGCAACACGACGCCTTCCAGAAGAGTCTCAACGACTCCATCCAGCCCGACCCGCTCTGTCTGCACAACTCGTCGCTCTTTGCTCTACAGAACCTGCAGCCCTGGGAGGAGGACAGTTCCAAGGTCCCCGCAGTCACCTCGCTGGTGTGAGCCACCAGCGCGCACCGTAGCTACAGATCGCCGCCCCCACCAGGCGGGGCGCCCGGGTCCCCCAGCCGGGCTGGAAAGGGAAGCTGGGCCGAGAGGGGCAGGGCGGCCCGGCTCGCGTGGGCCCTGGGGCGCTCCGCACAGTGCCGGCCGCGGAGGGGGGCTGGGCCCGGGTCCGCGCGACTGCACAATCCGAGCCCCCGCCCCGCGCCCTGTCCCGCCCCAGGCCCGGGCCTGACAAAGAAGCGCCTTACGTTACTCCGCCCCGCGCCCGCACCCCCGGGCTGGGCGCCTGTATTATACTTTGTACTTTTGCCCAAACGTGTAAATAATAAAAGTTTTGGCTTTTTTCTTTAGAAACCGGCCACCTGCTTCCCCTGCGGGGCCGCTGGAGGAGGGGCAGTCGACCCGGCGACTGGGGAAGCGCCCGGGGCCGGGGGCACCCTGCGTTTAGGCTGGGTGTACGCCTCTCCTTTTCCGTTCCTTTTATTTAAGTCGTTTTATTTAATAAAAAGTTAGCTATTTCACTTAATGCCGCTTTTATTTCGTTTTCGTTCCTCGAACGCTCGGAGACCCCGGCCCATGCGCCCCACCCCTATGGCGATCGCAGCCGGTGTGCGCGGTCGCGTCCAGGTCTGAGAGCTACACTGGCTTCGCCCCAGCCCGAACCCCGGTCCGGGGCCCCGCGGAGGATGCGCCCTGCAGGTCAGTTGCAGCCAGTCGCCCGAAGCCGGTTGCCGGCGGGGTGGGAGTGGACTTGGGATCCAGTCCCGCGCTGCTGGGAAAGGAAAGTTCCGTCCTGAGCGGGTTCTGAGTCCGTCGCAGGTCAAATTCACCTAGTGGGTAGGAAAACGAGTGAAAGAGAATTTTTTTGCAGCTGGAGAGGAAACGCTGGACGCTCGCATATCCAGCTTTGGTTCTTTCCAGAGGCGCCGAGCTCTAAGGGATCTGGGGGTCCTGCGAGCACAGGGCCCGGGCATAGTATGGGCTTCTAATACATGGGGTTTTCACAAGATCCCAGGTGGAGTATGACGTTATACGACGTCACAGCGATCTTCACTACACTACTCCACTATTCCACTTGACGGGAGGGATCGGGGTTCCCCAACTCCCAGAACCCTAAACCTGAGTGTAGCAGCAGCGTGGTGTTATCTCAGATTTCTCCCGACTGAACTTTGGAAGTTTCTAGATTGCGAGATCCAGAGCAAAGAGTCCCTTCCAGCCACGATAAACATGCACCCTTGCCCCTTGATTTTTCCCCCTTTATCATTCTTGTAGTCTTTTAAAAACATCTCTCCATTCTTTCTCTACCGTATTGTCTGTTCTTTCCGTTTGTTCCCTGCTCTCCGTGTGCTGTTCTGCGTATGCCGTTGTTGTAGTGGTTTCTTTCCTTTACGGTTTCACGGTTTCACGCTTTACAATTTGTTCTCTGTTGCCTTTAATTTCTCTGAGCCCAATTCTTTTTCGTAGCCACTTTTCCTCCAGATTCTGCTCAGCCCCTTCCTTCCCCCCTTCTCTCTTATCTTTTTGTTGCTGTTGCTCCCTTCCTCCTTTCTCAGAATCTCTTCGCCTCCGTTTCAGTCTTTGTCTCTTTTTCCTGTTTTTATTCTTCTCTTTCTCCCTCCTCCAGACTCCCAGCAACTAAACACTTTTGGGGGAGTGTCCTCCCCCTACCCCAGCAGTCCCACCCCACCCCACAGACTCTCTCAGAGCCAAGCACCGCCCTGCAGGCTGTGGCACTTGGGAATCTTCGTTGTAAGCGGGCCGAGGTGGTGACAGCCCTTAGGAGGCTGGTGGAGGGGAAGCTCGACTGAGGGGACGCCCCATTCCAGCTCCTATCCTCACCCGCACCTTCTAGCCCTTCTAACCCTCTAATCCTAAATCCGCGCCTCTTAGGACTTAACAGTGGGGGAAACTAAGGTGACCCAGGCTTCGGGTCTCCTCCCGAGATGTTTTCTTGAAATACTCTTATTTACTCTGCTGAAAAGCTCAAAGAGCATGGTCAGGAGGTGGGAAAAATTGGCCCTCTGCCTGGGGAAGAGGCCCTTCTCTGCCAGGGCATCAGTTCATCCCTTAGGGCTGTGGTCTCTGTCTGGGTCCTCCAGGATTCACTCTATTGCTCCATAATAAGGCCTACCGTTTTTTGTTTCTCTCAATTATTTGTATTGTTTTGACAGGGTCAACCTCGATCCTTAAACCTCTGGGGGCACATGCCTTGTCTTTTTCTTCCTTGCAGGCTCTTCTTCTTGTACAAAAGGGCTCTGGTTAAGAAGCCTGGAGAGTTAGGTGGAGGGCTGGAGTCCTCTCACTCGTTGCGTTAACTAGTTCAAGGCCTCTGAGCCATTTGCCCCAACCAAACCTTGCTGAATTAGATGACGGGTACCAGTCTGATTGAGTTAGGAGAATAAGCCAGATCTCATGTGTGTGGTCCCGGTAAGGCGACCATCTCTTGCCCAGCTCACCCAGAGCAGGGTGGGCTCCCCCAGCGGGTGGGAGCGATTGCTGATCCGCAAGGGTGTGTTGTACCTTCCACTCACTAAACCTTCCTTTCTGCTATTGTGCGGGATGAGAGGCCGAGGGTGAGCCGTTAAGAGACACTGCTCTCGGTCTCCCCACTGAGAGGACCATGGGCCAAGGTGGGGCCACGACCAGGGTCAGGCAAGCTTAGAGGTTGAGCCGAAGAAACAAGGGCTCCTCCTTAGTGATGCTCCCTCAGCCTTAGACCGGGCCTAGACTCCATCCGCCAACGGGTGAGTGCGGCACTGGGGACGCAGGCGGAGAGGCTGCACAGCAGAAACTGCCAAGGCTGCGCCATTTGAATCCTCTTGACCCTTCTAAGTGGCCTTCTTCGTTGCACCCATTTTACAGATCCGAGGCTGGCTGGCTGGCCGAACCACTGCGTAGCGCAGGATCACCCTGTGCACGGGGTTTCGAGGCAGCACCTAGAGCCCACCTGGAAAAGGCGTCTAGGGCCAGGGACAAGGCTTCCAGGAGCTAGATTTGCTAGCTAGTGCGCTGTGGGACTGAGGGACGCTAGGCCACTCCGCCACATCAGAGCCCTGCAGAGGAAGCCAGAAAAACTCCGGGTCAGTCGCCTGCGTCTGCATGAGAAACGGAGACTCTGCCGGCGGAGCTTGGTTAGGTGGGTTTTACACCTTATAGGTGTGGATGCCCTCCCCAGTTTGTTGCTGAAAATGCGGAGGCCCAGAGAAGTTCCGAAGTTAGCTCTGTCTGGTAGGAGCAACGCCTGGACGTTCTTGCCCGGCAGCAACCGCTTTGCCCAGTGCTTGGCCTATTGAGGCAGGAAAGGGTACGGAGCTTAACCTGAGGGTGAGAAGGTGGTCTAGTGCAGTCACCCTGACGAGAGGTTCCCAGGCCTCAGTGAGGCTGAAGGGTCTTCCGACTCTCACCTGAGCGGTGGACGGGGCCCGGGAGTTGAAAGGGTGTTCTGTGATTCCGGCATCCCTGCCTAGCCTGCCGGGCCATTTTCACCATGTATGCACAAGAGAGGAAGCCACGCCAGGATAATAGATCCAGCGACCACCCCAAGCCGAGCAGCCAGAGAGTGAGGCAGGCCAAGCACAGTGCCATCCCCCGCCCAAGAAGGCAACCGCACCCCACTCAGGGACAGGCGGACCTGGAGTGCCAGTTTAGAAGCCACGGAGTGTGCCTTCCCAACTACCATTCACTCTCACGAGCTCAGAGAACGGCAAGCATAGCCTAAATTACAGCCATGTCACCCAGAAGGGTCCTGGGAAGCTTCCCCCAGATCCTGATCTCAGCCTGGGTACAACTAAAGCCGAGGCAGGAGAAGACGAGCATTTGGTGTTTGCTCCCCACGCGGTAATAGTGAGGGTTTCCGAAGGTCGCGGCGGTTTTCCATGCGCCCCCACTTTATCAGCGGTGCTCGCTCGGTGACCAAGGTCTCAGCCGGGGCGGTGCTGTCTAAGTTCAGAGTCCGACAGAATCCTAGCGGAATCCATCCCCATTCACACCTACCATCCAAACACACCCTGGCACAGGGAGGCAGGGTCCTGGGTGAGTGACTTAGAAGTCTCAGCGCCTTGTTTACTGACTCGGTTAAAAATGGGCAAACACTGTTCAAGAAAAACAACCACAACAATGGCTTACGGTACAGTCGTTAATAAATTTATCATAAAATAAAAGCATTTTAAAATACTTTCCAGATTTAAAAAAATCTAATTGAACGTCTACTAATGGCATAGGGGCTTAATCAAAGTGTTGCTTGTGGGGGAAAGGGCAGACGCAGAACAGCGTCCTCCCTGGCTGGCGACACTGGTGGGCACCTCGGACCTGGACAGGGGCTGGCTTGTCAGTATCCTGACATTACCCATTGCGGTGCCTCACTTCAGCTGAAACGGGTGTTCTCTTATCAGACAGGCTGCCCGGTACGGAAGTATTTATTATACCCCATTGGTAGGCTCCCAGTCGGTGTGGGGAGGAAGCAGAACGGGAAAAGAAAGAATACGCAGCTGAACAGAATACTTAAATTTTTCCTTCCCACCATCCACCCTCCCATCTCTAGCAGTCTTGTGTTCCAGTTCTACCAGTGGGGAGCTGACAGATAGAGAAGGCAAGCTTCCGGAGAACCTCGCTCTCACCCCTTAACTGTCTGGACCACAGTGACTGCTTTGTGCCCCTCGGCCCCACCACCACCTCTTGCTGGCCTTGGAGTCTGAACCAGTGCTGTGTCCCTCCCTAGCCAACAAAAACCGTAGCTGGGAAAGCTCCTCCGCAGTGGGTTCGCTAGACAGGTTTGTGCTGATCCACACTCCCGATTTTGAGAAGCCAAATTTTCACGTAAAGTGAACGTCGCTGGCTGGCTTTAACATCTTGTGGAGCAGGCCCTGCCCTGGACGCGCGTGTGGCGGGTCTCAAGCTCTGTTGCTGGTGTCCTTTGGATGCGCCGAAACTCTTGAGCGCCTGGGACCTGGGTGGACGGCGGCACACTCTTTGCCACCTTCGTCCGCCATTCAGGAGACCACCCCTCCCCCTTTTTGCTTCAGCCAGCAAAGGCCGCAGCAACAAGAATGCTTAGGCTCCTGGGAAAGACAACGAGAAGGTGGCCCGCGTGGCTCCCTGCGGGCTGGGTTCCCGGGGCAGGAGAAAGGAAGGGGTGCTGGATTCAGACCGCCTGAATATGCTAAGCAGTCGCACGTTCGCATCTGCCGTTTGGGCACCACAGCTGGGGCACTTTTGTTCCTAGGACAGAGTGAAGCTAAGGAAGATGGGGGTGGGGAAAGCAAAAAGGAAACCCAACCCCGGGAGGACCTGTGAGCCCCCTCCACCCGCAGGGGTGGACTTTATTACCGCCTCCAGTTTCAGTTCGTTTGGGGAGGGGGAGTAAAGGGGGCTTCCAGCAAGGATGGCATAACGCCAGTCCTCAGCCCTGAGAGCCCCTTCAGAATTGCAGCCACCTGTACCCGGGCATGGTCGATCCGGAGGTGGGCCAGCAGTAGCTGCTCTGAGGGCGCCTGCGCGATCTGACAGCTCCTCAGATAGCATAGGAGGTAGGTAGAGACTTATACAACCCCCATTTTGCAGATGAGAAACTGAGGGGCACCACAGCATTTCAGAGCACCGCTGATGCCAGGACATTAATGGAAGCCAAATAACCCCAGTTCACCAGCTTTACGCTGGAGGGGCCTCAGACCACCTTGTTATTAAAACCGAAGTCTTTGTGTGCCTGCCAAAGGGAATTCTGGCCGCTTGGAATATCATTATCTTTAGGCAGCACAGGATATAAACCAGAAAGTGGATCTGTTTATAAATATCATCCTGGGCTAGCTTTGCTCTGGCCTCCCTGGCCGGGCTCTTTAGAGCCTCTTGAAAGAAGTTGAAGGTACTCATTCTTGCCGTTGGAAGGAGCTGAGCGACCTCCACTCTCTGGTCCACTCCTCCTACCCCAGCTAAAACCAGGCTCTAGTGGACCCTTGTGGATGTGGATGTCACAGGTGGAGGCCTCAACCCCAGACTCTTCCTTGCAGGTCTAAGGAAGAGTGGTGTGGAATCGGGTAATGAAACATCGGCCCCACACACACATACAGGGTTCTGGATTTGGCAGGTCAGTTTTGCTGCCCAAGAGGATAGGCTATCTTGTTCTGACCGTTGGCCTCTTTGTCTGCAGCCAGGACAACTTAACTGTAACTGTTGTTAACCCACGGGAATTCTCCCACACGGAGACCTTCCCTCTGCTCATACACAGAAGGAAGCAAAGCCAGGGAGGGACTCACAGCCAGTTAGAACTGAGTATGCCCAGGGCCAGCACCCTCACTCGCTTCAGCCTCCTACTGTAGCGTCTCCCGGGAAAGATGACCTTTCCAGAACTGGGCTGTTGACTGACAGCTGAAAACCCAGATTATTCTGAGAGAATAGGTCCTTTTGGTTGCTGATGTATGGCACACTGTAGGTGCTTAGTAATGCTTACTAAGCAATGATAATAATAGTAAATAGCATTTATAAATTATCTACTGTGGGTGAGGCGATGGACTAAGCATTTTACCCAAGCACCTTACACGTTTTACCCTTATAAGGAGCTAGCCTGGAAACTCAGCAGACATCAATATTCCGTTTTGGAGAACAGTAATGTGAGGTTTAGGAATATTAAAAACTTCCTGGTGTCAAATAGAGTAGGCCGTCCAGCTGCTTTGACTGACTCCAGAGAAGAAAACTAATTTGTGCAAAGCACCTAGTGTGTGCTGAGCTCTGGGCTCAAGATCTGCCTGGGCCCTTAAATAATCCTACAAAGGTCTAAAGCTTTTTTAGCTTTCCTGTGTGTTTGCCCAGGATCTGATGCTGCATCCAGCAGCATCCCATCTATATCCAGCTGCTGAAGCTTCCAATCAGTCTCTAAGCCGGCTTTGAAGTCTTGCATCCAGTCAGACACTCTGGTAAGGAGCAGCTGCAATTACGGGGTTGGTCACCACCGGAACAAGCACAGCCCTCCACAAGTGTTTCCTGGGCTCTGTCTGAGGGAGAGAAAAGGAAGTGTCTGGAGGTGACACCAGGTCAGGATGGGCAGGGGGCTGCTTAAACTGCACAGTCAGGGTCCTTGCTGCTGCCTCTTGTCTTCCCCTCACCAATTCCTTTCCTCTCCTCTTCCTCCCTCTCCTCTTCCTCACCCTGCCCCCGGCTTCCTTTTCTCTTCCTCGTCATTTCCTCTCCTCTTCTCTCTTCTTCCTTTCCCCTCTCCTCCTTTCATCCCTCGCTGCACTTTCTGGAATCTTCCCCACCCACCTCTATCAGGGGCTTCTTTGATGAGGTCTCCAGGCCTTTTATACGAGTCACATCCAAAGCAGAGGAAGTTGGCATCTGTGCTGCCCCATACATCTGAGATTTTTGAGATCAAGTGAGACAGATTGCTTTGTGGGTCCTCAGGTTCATCGGGTAGAGGAGCCAAAGGCCTTGAACCTGGAGTTATTAAATCCTGGGGGGCAGGGTCTAGACTAATGTCTTGGATTTCTTTCTTCCACAAAAACCAGTTTCTGCAAACCTGGCTGTGCACTGTTCCAGCCTTTTATGGAGTCTCTGTGATGTTCAGCCAAGCGCTGTGCACTTAGTGGGTGGCTCTTGGAGTCTCGGTGACGTGCCACCCAGAGAGGGAGATCCACCCGGGAGTTGGCTGCCTGCACTTGGTGAGCTGAGGTCAGGGTCAGGGTCTACAGCTACCCTGCAAGTCGGTTGTGTGTGTTTCCTGGAAAGGAAGTTGAACCTGCACTGCACGCAGTTTAAAAGCAATTTGTCAGTGGCGACAATTTACAGAAATATATTCCTGTTGCAGCATCTCCCGATTGCTGGGATTTATGGCTTCATCTCTCAGCTTTGAAAGCACACTCGCATGCTCTGGCAAATGGAAAAATGTATGAACAATTTGTTGGCTTCTTTTTTTTATCAAGTTTCCCCAAATATGTAAACTCTGAGAGCGCCTTATTCTTTTTAAATGATCATTCATTCGTCTCCAGACTCTATCTTTTGGCACAATTTATTATTCTCTATTTCAAAAAACTTAAATGCATTTTGCATATTAGCACGTAACTCTTGCTCCTGTCTCCTCAGTTGTGGAAAGGGCTGGATTGCTTTTATAAAGAAAAAAATGGCTAATAAAATTGGCCTCAGCACCATTGCTCTGCAATTCTTATGAACAGTAAAGTGGTACTTACCGTCATTGATGTTAAAAGCTATTTCTAAATTATGGTGCCATTTATTATCTCTAGTGTCCAAAGTAAGTTTAAATGATGCTTATAATTCATGTTTTACCAAATTTCCTTTTCCCCCCGAGGATACCTCTGATTAACTTATGCACATTAAAGCGCTTTTTAAATTCTTCTTTTATTGCCATTATGCTCTGAAAATCTCAGCGATTCTCAAAAATGGGTAATAAACTTGAGATAAAATGCTGCAGTCTTAGATCAATGCTGACATATCACTGTGGTGATTTCTTCAGAGCTAAAGTGATAATGCCTCATATTTACGGGATATATACTAGGTTATTACTACAGTATTACCATTTTGTTCTAAGATGAAATGAGTAATTTGCCAATTTATTAAACAGTTACATTTAAGTATTGCTTAGGACATTACCACCCCAATCTGTTTACTTAGCTTGAAGAGTCACCATTAAAATACCCTGTTTATTTAGGTAAAATTTGTAATCATCATGCCTTCCATTAACCAACTTATTTTTCTGCAAGGCTAATTGTCTGGAAATGAGTTTCTTCTTATTTACTGTGCTACATTCTGCTTAGCTGGCTAAAAATGTCACCCCAGCAAGAAGTGCTAGGGAAATTAATAATACATACAGAGAACAGTTTTAATTAGTATAATACCAAATGTTAATAAAAGATTTATGACGCCTTAAGAAAGTTCTAACAGAAGAGATCTTATCAGCTTCAGGCACTCTTTGTCCAGAGGGTTCTGCAGTGGCTATGCCCTCTACCGGAAGTTGGATTTGGGTGATTTCCCCCATTCTGTGAGAACTCCCGGAAGCACAGGCTAGAGAATGGGGAGCTCCCCTTAAAAGGACATTTGCAGGGAGCTGGATGGGGAGCACTGCCAGGGGAGGAGGCCTCAGGGTCTGGAGGTGGGGTGCCAATGGTAGCTAGTCTTCTGCAGGGAGAGGAACCACCCAGGCCAGCTGAATGACTTTCCGGGCACTTCCTGGGGCACCAGAACTTTGAGAAAGAAGCCCAGGCTACTACTAATTCAAAAGCCACAGGGAGCTGGGCAGATGGGCACATGAGTAAAGGCTGAGTAATGGCTCTTGAGCTGTTGTCTGCACACATACACACATTGGTACACACACACACACACACACACACACACACACACACCTGTTTTCCTCCTGAAGTGTGGACAGTGTGTTTTCCTCCTCTGGCAGCAGGAGTCAAAGCCTGAAAGGTCAGTCCCAGCGCTCAGGTTGTAATCAGGGTAGTGGAAAGGGTTTGAACCAGGTGTGTGAGCTGCCTGAGATACAGCCTTGCCACCTGGCTACCTGGCTGGCTGCAAGCCTTCGCATCATTCTACCAAATGAGGGTCCGGATGGGGACACTGAGTCAAGTCGTTGGTTCTTCCTATGGGATGGGCTGACGGTTCCCTAGCCCTTAGCTATGTTGCTTCTTCACGCCCAAACTTTTCTTGCTATGAAATAATCTGGGAAGTACAGGGGGCCTTTCTTGCCTTTATTAGAGAAGTACCTGGCACTTAGTAGGCAGTTTAGAAGGTTTTAAAGGAAGAGGTGGTGGTGGCGGCGCACGCCTTTAATCCCAGTACTCGGACAGTAGAGACGAGAGGATCTCTGTGAGTTCAAGGCCAGCCTGATCTACAGAATGAGTTCCAGGACAGCCAGGGCTGTTACACAGAGAAACCCTGTCTTGAAAAACCAAAAAAAAAAAAAAAAAAAAAAGGAACGAATGAATGGGTGCAGCTTTGCAGGAGCTGGAACCAGGGGCCAGCACAACACGCACCCCAGTGGGTGGGGTATAAGAGCTGATGTATTACTGTCACTGGTTTCCAGCCCCCAAGGACCAAGTCTCGGGAGCAGTGGGAGTCCTTCCTACAGAGAGCTGTTTTGTTTTTAGCACACATAATAAAATTTGACCAAGTCACCAACTTTCCTAAAATTCTCTCCAATTCAAGAAACTCCATCTCAGGAGGCAATTGAGGGCTAACGCCTCTTTTATCCACCTCTTGATTAAAAAGAAACAACAAAACCAACAAAAGTTCTTGGAAAGAAGTCTTCCAGGCTATGTGACAAAACAACTCGGATCACTTCTAGAAACAGATACACAATGGGGGCTGGGGAGATGGCTCGGTGGTTAAGAGCACTGACTGCTCCTTCAGAGGTCCTGAGTTCAATTCCCAGCAGCTACAACCATTTGTGGTGAGATCTGGTGCCCTCTTCTGGCATGCAGGTAAACATGTTGGCAGAACATTATATACATAATAAATAAATCTTAAGAAAGAAGGAAGGAAGGAAGGAAGGAAGGAAGGAAGGAAGAAAAGAAAGGCTCTCCTGTAACACCCTGCTTTTCAGGAATAAAAAAAACAAACTATAAAAGGCTGGAGAGATGACTCAGTAGTTTAAGAGCACTGGCTGATCTTTCAGAGGTCCTGAGTTCAATTTCCAGCAACCGCAAGGTAGCTCACAGCCATCTATAGTGGAATCTGATGCCCTCTTCTGGCATAAAGGTGTACATGCAGATGAAACATTCACATATAGGAAATAAATTTTTAAAAAACTGTGGCCTGTCCTCAGGAATGGAAAGGAACATAGTACTGAGACAGGCCACAGCATGAAAGGCCCTTGAAATCATGACGTCGTGTGGAAGAAGGCACACATAGACGGATGCATATGGGCCTGGCAGTGGTGGCGCACGCCTTTAATCCCAGCATTTAGGAAGCAGAGGCAGGCGGATCTCTGTGAGTTCGAGCCCAGCCTGGTCTACAGAGCAAGTTCCAGGACAGGTCCCAAAGCTACAGAGAGAAACCCTGTCTTGAAGAAAAGAAAAAGGGTGCATAGGGTATGTATGGTATGATGCCGCTTGTGTGAAATGTCCAGAAGAGGTAGATGAAGATGGGGGAGTAGCATCAACAGAGAGAAAGGAGACAGGAAAGGGGAGTAATTACCTAATGGGGAGGGCTTTTTTAGGTGATGAAACTTGATACCAGCGAGGGCTGCACAGTGTTACAGAGGCACCAAGGCATGAACTGAAACATGTGTTGATTTGTTAGTCATAACCCTCCTACCTCAGCTTCCTGAGTGCTGGCATTACAGGCAAGCACCTGGCCCGAAATGACATGAATTTCACCTCATTTTACAAAACAAAACAGTGCTTAGGAACACCAGTGTCCAAAGTTACAAATTCCTATAGATTCATCTTAGCAATGACTGCAAGAATGGGTGACCATATGCCCATCAATTTGAGGTAAGTCATTCAAAATCAGTCCTTCCAAGTCAGCTATTAAAAACACTGGGAAAATGGAAAATGGACAGGTGCCCTAGACAGTGGGATGGTTTAGTTACAAAACAGCGTGCATGTTACATGCCATTAAAATGTACACACACTAGCTGAGTGGTGGTGGCACACACCTTTCATCCCAGCACTCTGGAGGCAGAGGCAGGTCGATCTCTATGAGTTCAAGACAAGCCTGGTCTACAAAGAGAATTCCAGGTCAGTCAGGGCTGTTACACAGAGAAACCCTGTCTCGAAAACACACACACACACACACACACACACACAGAGATTGGAGAGATGGCTCAGCAGTTAAGAGCACTGACTACTTACTCTTCCAGAGTACATGGGTTTCATTCCCAGCATCCACATGGCAGCTCACAACCGTCTCTAATTCCAGTTCCAAGGAACCTGACACCCATAGCAAATCACCAGGGCACATAAAATGATAATAATAATCATAATCACACACATAGAGGTGCTCTGTGGGACAAATGAGGACACACAGACCAACTCTGATGTCCCACAAGATCACGGCTGAAGAGAGAACGCTGGGACAGAAGGCACTCACTCTGTGAACTGTGAAGGAGTTGGAGACGCTTTAAAAGCACATGAATATATTTTTGGAGTAAATTTTTAAGAATTTTTAAAATATTTTCAATTATATTTATGTGCCCTGTGTATGTGTGTGAATATATAAACAGGAGTACTGGTACCCAGATCCCCCTGGGGCTGAAGTGAGAGGTGGTTGTGAGTCACTCCGCGGGTATGCTGAGGACCGAACCTGGGACCTACCTCTGCAGGAGCAGTACGCGCGCGCTTAGCCACCAAGCCATTTCTCCTGCCTGGGTTACAATAACGTGCGAGATGCAGATGGGTGATAAGGACAAAACAGACACCATCCTGCCGCTGAATGGTGCAGCTTTGTGAAATTCCTGGTTTTGCTGTTGTTGCTTCCTGTGTAGAGACAAGGGCCTGGTGTGTGTTAGGCAAGTACTCAGCATGAGCTTTATCCTAGCCATGTTGGACTTTTTTGGACACCAAGGTTTGTTGTGTGACGTTTCACTCTTTTGGCTTTTGGGGGTGGGGGCATCACTCAGCTCCCAAATGAATCACACACAGAGGCTTATTCTTAGTTATGAATGCCTGGCCTTAGCTTGGCTTGTTTCTGACCAACTTGTCTTACCTTCAATCATCTCTCTCTATTTCTATATACCTCTCTTTACCTTTTCTCCGTGACTTGCTCTGTAGCTGGGTGGATGGCTCCTGATATCCTCCTCTGCTTGTTCTCTTGTTCCTCTTCTCCCTCATTTCTCCTTCTATTTATCCTCTCTACCTTCCAGCCCCTCCTATCCTTACTCCTGACTCGCTATTGGCCATTGAACTCTTTATTAGACCATTCAATGTTTCAGACAGGCAAAGAATCACAGCTTCACGGAGTTAAACAAGCGCAACATAAACAAAAGCAACACATCTTAAAATAATATTCCCCAACAAAGGATTTGGAGTTTTTTTTCTTTATCATTACTGTGACTATTAATAAAAATAATAATTTTAAAAAGAAAAGAAACAACTAAAGACAGAGTCAGGCCTTCCTGCATGACCTGCTGTGTCTTATGTTGGTTCAAGGCTTGAGATCAGGAGCTTGGACCCCAACCACGGAGTTTTTAAATGAACCACACTTGCCTGCGATTTTCAGATCCCAAATTAGAGACTCAGAAGAGGAAATGCTCATGAGTGAGTGGCTGTGACACCGAGCACGGTATGAGAGAGGACTCAGCCAAGCACCCAAGCTGGGCGCCTGGGGAAGTGCTTTATCACCCTGTGGAAGGTGCTTTTGCCCTGAATGATTGTCAGGATTTCCTGTCTTCATCTTGCCATGCCTATGTCTGCAGTGGCCAGAGTTCAGGAAGGGGACCAATGACTTGAATTAAATGTTCTCTCAGGCGCCTAACACCAACGTCTATGGTTTTGTAGCTTGTTTTTCTATGGCTTGTTCTCAAACATAGCCAGCACTTTCATCTCTGCCATTCTTTAATTGACAGAATTCTTAGACGCAAGAGGAACAGAATCAATGGGCGATGTGGGCCCATTGATTCTGTTCTGTGCTTGTATGTTTCAGACATGTGTACTGTGCATATCTGTGCACATATACCACAATGGCCTCATGTCAAAATACTCAAGGCAGAAGATAGCCAATGTTTCCCTTCTGTTTTCAATGTATTATTTTCTCTTGGATCTAAATAATTAATAAGGAGGCCCTTTGCCCTAACTAAAATGGATGTCCCTACATGTCAACACCAATAGCTTTTGCAGTTAATGAAGGCATTCTGATCCTGCTAAGTATGGGTGCTCCTCAGCCTTGATGGCTGCCACACTGCAGAGAGTGCTGGGGGACTGCAGTGGCCAAGAGAAGCCAGATGAGCTCTGTGGAGAGAAAGCAGAAGCCTGAGAGCTGACTCCAGCTTTGACCAGATGGTGAGCCAGGCACAAAAAGGCCTTGCATGGGGTAGGCAGTTTGAGGCTATGTTTGCCTTCCAGGGTCCTCTTTCTCCTCCAGAACCTGCAGAGAAACCTCTCCCTGGAAGGGGAAGGAGCAAAATCTGGAACCTTCTAGGTAGAGATAGCCAGTTATAAATAACAAAGTCAGCCTGGCGGTAGTGACACACATCTTTTAGCCCGGCACGCAGGAGGCAGAGGCAGGTGAATGAATCTCTGTGAGTTCGAGGCCAGCCTGGTCTTCAGAGTGAGTTCCAGGACAGTTAGGAACCCTGTCTGATAAAACCAATAACTATATATATCAAAGGCTCAGAGTGCTCCGAATCAAAACACACTTCTTCTAGTCTGTGACCGTAGAAAACAGCCCTTCTTGAGGGCAGGGCTTTAGTTCAGTGGTAGAGAACTTACCTCCAAAGCACAAGGGTCTGGTTCCATCCCCAGCCCCACGGGTGAAGGATAGGGGAACCCCATGTTCGCTGCAACATACTTCCCAGGAAGCAACCCAAACATTCACGAATGGAGGCATGATGGAGAAAATCTAGTAGACAGAGATTGTGGAATCTTGTTGAGCCTTGAAGAAGAAGGCAGTCCTGTGGTTTGTGAGGGTGTGGGTGCCCCTGAAGGGTATTATGTGAAGTGACTAAGCCAGACCTGGGGAGACAGATGCCGGGTGATGTCGGCTGAACTCATGGATATAGAGTGGACTGGTGGGTACCACAGCTGGGACTGGGGAATGGCTGGATCCTGTCAGTAAAACAGCCTGGAGACCTGAGCCCTAAGCTCACAGCAGGATGGCTGCTGCTGAGTTACTATGTTTACATTTCAAAATTGTGAGGGAGGAGATTTCAGGTGTTCTGGTAGCTGAGGTGATAGGCATGTAAATTCATCTGTTTATCATGGATGCGCGCATTAAAGTGGCGATTGTACCCCATATCTACACATAATTGTTATATTTCAGTTTGAGTACTTCAGAGGACTGGAAATGTAGTGATAGAGGGCTTGCCTAGCACCCACAAAACCTTAGGTTATGGAGGCAAGGGAAGGACACAGTGGGGCTGGAGAGATGGCTTAGCCATAAACAGCACTTGCTGCTATCACAGAGAACCCAGGTTCAGTTCCTAGCACTCACGTGGCAGCTCATAGCCATGCATAACTTTAGATCCGGGCAATCCCATGCCCTCTTCTGGTCTTTGCAGATACCAGGCGTACACATGGTACATACACATGCACACATGGAGAGAGAACATTCACACACATTGTAGTAGTCTGAATGAGAATGACCCCACATGCTTATATATTAGAATGCTTGGTCCCCAGTTGGTGGAACCCTTAGGAAAGGGTTAGGAGGTGTTGCCTTGTTGGAGGAGGTGTGGCCTTGTTGGAGGAGGCGTGGCCTTGTTGGAGGGGGTGTGGCCTTGTTGGAGGAGGCGTGGCCTTGTTGGAGGAGGCGTGACCTTGTTGGAGGAGGTGTGGCCTTGTTGGAGGGGGGGTGAGAGTTTTGAGGTTTTTTTTTTTTAATTTTTTTTTATTGAGAAAAGGAAGAAAAAAAACAAGTTTCCACCTCCTCCCAGCCTCCCATTTCCCTTCCCCTCCTCCCACCCTTCTCCCCCTCCTCCCATCCTTCTCCCCCTCCTCCCACTCCTCTCCCCCTCCCTCTCCAGTCCAAAGAGCAGTCAGGGTTCCCTGCCCTGAGGTAAGTCCTAGGTCCTCCCCCCTCTGTCCATATCTAGGAAGGTGAACATCCAAACTGGCTAGGCTCCCACAAAGCCAGAACATGTAGAAGGAAAACCCCGTGCCATTGTCCTTGGCTTCTCATCAGCCCTCATTGTTCGCCATGTTCAGAGAGTCCAGTTTTAACCCATGCTTTTTCAGTCACAGTCCAGCTGGCCTTGGTGAGCTCCCAGTAGATCAGCTCCACCGTCTCAATGGGTGGGTGCACCCCTCGTGGTCCCAACTTCTTTGCTCATGTTCTCCCTCCTTCTGCTCCTCATTGGGACCTTGGGAGCTCAGTCCAGTGCTCCAGTGTGGGTCTCTATCTCTATCTCCATCCATCACCAGATGAAGGTTCTATGATGATATGCAAGATACTCGTCAGTATTGCTATAGGCTAGGGTCATTTCCGGTTCCCTATCCTCAGCTGCCCAAGGAACTAACTGGGGACCTCGGCTTGGGCTCCTGGGAGCCACTCTAGGTTCAAGTCTCTTGCCAACCCTAAGGTGGCTCCCTTAACTAAGATTGTGCTTCCGTGCTCCCCTGTCCTACCTTCCTTTATCCCAATCTTCCTTTTTCCCCAAGTTGCCCCCATCCACCCCTTCTCCCTTTTCTCTCCCCATCTCCCCTTACCCCCATCCCACCCCACCCCCAAGATCCCAATTTTCTCCCCAGCAATTTTGTCTACTTCCCATAGCCAAGAGGATAACTATATGTTTTTCCTTTGGTTCAACTTCTTACTTAGCTTCTTTAGGATCACTAATTGTAGACTCCGTGACCCTTATTTATGGCTAGAAACCAATTATGAGTGAGTACATCCCATATTCATCTTTTTGGGTCTGGGTTACCTCACTCAGAATAGTGTTTTCTATTTCCATCCATTTGCATGCAAAATTCGAGAAGTCATTGTTTTTTAGTAGTACTCTAGTGTGTAGATATTCCACACTTTCTTCATCCATTCTTCCATTGAGGGACATCTAGGTTGTTTCCAGGTTCTGGCTATTACAAATAATACTGCTATGAACATGGTTGAACAAATGCTCTTGTCATATGATAGGGCATCTCTTGGGTATATTCCCAGGAGTGGTATTGCTGGGTCCAGGAGTAGGTTGATCCCGAATTTCCTGAGAAATCGAAACACTGATTTCCAAAGGGGTTGCACAAGATTGCATTCCCACCAGCAATGGATGAGGGTACCCCTTCCTCCACAGCCTCTCCAGCAAAGGCTATCATTGGAGTTTTTTATTTTAGCCATTCTGACAGGTGTAAGATGATATCTCAAAGTTGTTTTGATTTGCATTTCTCTGATCGCTAAGGAGGTTGAGCATGACCTTAAGTGTCTTTTGGCCATTTGAACTTCCTCTGCTGAGAATTCTCTGTTCAGTTCAGTGCCCCATTTTTTAATTGGGTTAATTAGCATTTTAAAGTCTAGTTTCCTGAGTTCTCTATATATTTTGGAGATCAGACCTTTGTCTGTTGCGGGGTTGGTGAAGATCTTCTCCCAGTCAGTAGGTTGCCTTTTTGTCTTGGTGACAGTGTCCTTTGCTTTACAGAAGCTTCTCAGTTTTAGTAGGTCCCATTTATTCAATGTTGCCCTTAATGTCTGTGCTGTTGGGGTTACACAGAGGAAGCGATCTCCAGTGCCCATCTGTTGTAGGGTACTTCCCACTTTCTCTTCTATTAGGTTCAATGTGTTCTGACTGATAGTGAGGTCTTTAATCCATTCGGACTTGAGTTTTGTGCATGGTGATAGATATGGGTCTATTTTCAAAAGCCCACGCTGTTGTGAGTTATCTCCCTCGGCCTTGGGTTTGAGGATCAGAATGTAAGCTCTCAGCTATTGCTCCAGTGCAATGCTGCCTGTCTGCTGCCATGCTCCAGTCATGGTGGCCAGGGACTCACCATCTGAATCTGTAAGCCCTGTAAATTGTTTCTTCTGTAAGACACCTTGGTCATGGTGTCTTATAACAGTGGTGGAAAAGTTACTAAGACAGACGTAAATTAAAACAAGCAAATCCTTAAAATGGAAAAACTGCACACACAGAGGCACTCTCACACACACATACACCATCTCTGCCCTGGAGAACTTGCAGTAGGTCCCAGCGGATAGATGCTGATCAAGAGAATAGAATGTTCAGGGACTGGGCACGAAGGGAAGGGGAGCGAAGGGAAAAGATGGACAAAGAAGTTTACAGGCCAACCATGTTGGTGCCCTGGAATGGAACGTGAGACAGGAATGGGGAGTGGGGCAGACACTAGGCCAGAGGACCATGGTCAGTGGGGAGAAGGGAGCCCTCAGCAAGGGCCGACTCCTGAGTCTCGGAAGCTAGGAGGGCTTCTTGGGTGCAATGCTGGTGACTGGTAAATTTTGCCGGGGGAGGGGGATTGGTGGAGGGGGAGTGGTTCAAGACACGGTTTCTCTGTAGCTTTGGAGCCTGTCCTGGAACTCACTCTGCAGACCAGGCTGGCCTCAAACTCAGAGAACGATCCGGCTGTTTCCCAAGTATAGGAATTAAAGGAGTGCACCACCTCCACCACCTGGCTGGAACATTGTTCTTTTAAAAAATCATTTATGGAGCAGGGAAGATGGCTCTGCCAGTGTTATGGTTTT
The DNA here is from genome assembly GCF_018167655.1 of Microtus oregoni. Lineage (NCBI taxonomy): Eukaryota > Metazoa > Chordata > Mammalia > Rodentia > Cricetidae > Microtus > Microtus oregoni. The sequence continues at coordinate 15,099,917 of NW_024543086.1, forward strand.
CCTCTCTTTAAGAGGCAAACCACGCCCACTCCCGGTGGCCCCTCCCTCCGTCTTGGATTAGTTACTGTCCCCTCTTGGCACATGTGTGTGTCTCTCTTCTTCCCATCTTCTCTGTCTCTTTCTCCTCTTCTTTCTCTCTCTCTGCCCCCCTTCTCCCTTCCCCCTCCATAACCCCCTGAATAAATAAATATTCAACCTCACTCTACATGTTGTGTCTATCCATGTCTCTGTCTCCTGCCCATCGCCACATTGCTGGGGATCTTGCAGGGACCCGCGGCTGTCTCTGTCTGGGACTGGCTGCTCCCAGAGCCCGCTGCTTGCCTACTGCTGCCAGAGACCCGCCAACATTTTTAAAAAATCATAAAAGCCAGCAGCTTAAGAGGCATTGCTGCTGTTCTTCCAGAGGACCTGAGTGGTTGGTTCTAGTGCCACATCAGGTAACTTACAAGCATTTGGAAGTCCAGCTCCACGGGACCCACAGCCCTCTTTCAGCCTCCATTGGAACCAAACACAGTTACTCATACCCACATGCAGACACACTAACATAATTAAATATAAAAAGCAAACTCTAAAAATATTTACGTTGCCAGGCGGTGGTGGTACATGCCTTTAATCCCAGCACTTGGGAGGTAGAGGCAGGAGGATCTCAATGAGTTCCAGGCCAGCCTTGTCTTCAAAGCAAGTTCCAAGACAGCTAGGACTGTTACACATAGAAATCCTGTCTTGAAACAAACAAACAAACAAAAACAAACAAAAAAACTACTTCAAAATTTTACATTTGCTTTTTAATCCCAGCATTCAGGAGGCAGAGGCAGGTGGATCTCTGTGTTTGAGGCCAGCCTGGTCTACAGAGTGAGTTTCAGGACAGCCAAGGCTACACAGAGAAACCCTGTCTAGAAAAACCACACACGCACACACACATACACACACACAATTCTAGTGTCTAACGCTTTGAGGAAAAACTCGGGAAGAGGGTGGGAGTGGGGAAGGGTGGGGGGGTAGGGAACCGTAGGTCCTGGCTGCAAAGGGCTTTTCTGGAGGAGCCTAGTGGTACCCTGGCAGGGTAGATCTAAGATGAAAGTAGCTAGCTGTCTAGGCAATGCTTTTGCTTTGCTTAGCTTTTCGTTTCATCACAGAATTTTATTATGCAGCCCATGTTGGTCTAGAACTTGTTGGTCATCTTGTCTCCAACCTCCTGAGTGCTAGGATTACAGATGCATACCTCTAGGCCTAGCTCAAAAAAGAAAAGAAAAGACTGCTTCGAGTCAGCAGGAGGCTACAAGTGTTATACCTCAAAAGAGAAACTGTAATTAAGGGGGAAATCCCACGGGCTGTACCTCCAAAGTTGTGTGTAATATATGGCCTATTTGCAAAATATTGCAAAAGAAATCTGGCAGATTGTTAGATGCCCAAGCCCTGGAGCTACCCCACCACCACCACCACACACACATACAAGCTGGGTCTCAGTAGGGCTCTTCCCCTCCTAAGTGCACACTGGGAAGTATTGGGAAGGCTGAAACCTGATCCACTATGGGTGGCTTTTAGAAGGGAGGATCTGGGAGGCAATTAGGGTTAGATAAGGTCAGTCAGGGAGACCATTGATCCATACTGTTCTTTTACAAGGGAGCCTAGAAGACACACCTGCACGTCTTTTGCCCTGGGATGCCCTGTGCCACTTGGTACTGTGCCAGTAAGAAGGTCAAGACTAGATTTCCCCCTCTCCCCCTACACCGCCACAAACCTTCCTTGGACTAGACCCGTGAGCCGGTTGGAGCTTTCCAAGTAACTCTGCAGGTAAGGTCAGGTCTGGTCAGGTCGGTGGTAAGGCCCAGGCCCGCCCCCTGTGGCGTCCTCCCTAGGCCTGCGCGGTGCACCAAGGAATCCTACCCTATCTGAGCCATGCTAAAGAGCTGACTCAGCCTCCAAAGCAGCATGAGCCTGGAGATATTTGTTTGCAAGACCGAGCCACACAAGCCTGTACCCTGGATCTGCGTTGAGGGTGCCGTCTGGAGGAATCACTTGTAGGGTGCCAATCCTTTCAGTCACTGTAGTGTGAGTTTAGGATGCTGGACATCCCTCTCAATCCTCCTCTCTCCCCTATCCTGACATCTTGCTCTCACTCGGGTCTCCCTCGCTCCCTGCGATCCAGAGCTTCTCCGGTTCCCCCACTTCTCTCGAGCCTGCCCTTGGCGATCGGAGCCCCACCTCCTTTGCCCAAACACAGCGGGCTGGGAGCTCCAAGGCTTTATGAGCGGGCTGCAGCTCCTCGTCCTCTACCAAGTTAGGCGGAGAGCTGGAGAATTAAATCCCACTTCCTGGCCCGGTGGCAGGCTGTCTAGAAGCCCGCAGGAGGTTCGCGACCCAGCCGCTCCTCCGGAAGGCGTTTGCACGGGTGCCTGCCTCCCGCTTAGCCGGCAGCGAAGGCTTACCATAGCGCTTGCACCCGGAGTTCTCTGACCCATCACACCCGCCTTAGCCACACCGAGCCAAGAGCTCGCCATATAGTAAGCTCTGTGGCCTCGCTCAAAATTCTGCATGCACTGCGCTGCCCAAACAGCACCTCTGCTCTCCGTGTCACGGTGAAGCGACAAGCTGTGGGCAAGAACGTCCTGACAGTCCCCCTTTCCGCGTGTTTCTCTCGTGAAGGAAGTCTCAGGCTTGTCATTTTTAATGATTCCCTGGCATTCCCTTACTGGTTCCGCCCTGTGTGCAAGGCCAGCTCTGTGACTGCTCCCAGTGTTCAGAGACCAGTTATCATCTTGAAATCCCTAAAGGAGCAAGGGATCTCACTCTTCCATATCGCGGTGGCTGCTCCCTGGTACCAAGTCCAGAGGACCCTGGCTGTAAGCATTATAAATGGAGCAGGAACAACAATTGAGAAAGGGATAAACAAAGATAACGCAGCAATAACAAAAGATTACATCCTGTGTTGACAAGAGGGACCAAAGCAGACACCCTCAAATACTGTTGACAGGACAGGTAATTGTTCAGCCTTCGGTAGTGCAATTCAACAATGTCTTTCTTGATTAAAAAACGTTCATGATTCCACACTCAAGTTGTTAGTGAATAGGTGCAGTTCTCTGCTTATTCAAAGAAGTGTGTACAAGGTAACTCATTACAGCATCATTTAAAAAAGCAATTGATTATCATCGGCCTAAATGAATCTCAATAGGGACTCATTTAATAACACAGATTACCTGTGTCATGAAACCCTTTGTTAACTATTTAAGAAAGGGTCTGATAGGAACTATCTCTAGATCCGTGGCAAAGGGGAAAGCCAGGTACTGAATGGCATATTTACATAAAAAGGTCTCCATGCATAGATAATGCACAGACCAACTGGGATGGGAGAGGGGGGGTGAATGAAGACCCGAACCAAGAACTGGTATACTAACTGACTGTTCTAGGGAGGACAACAGATTTTTCACTATGGTAGCTATTAGTTTGGTTTGATTGAGTAAAATCACAACCAAATCTTTTTTTTTCTTCAAGACAAGGTTTCTCTGTAGCTTTGGTGCCTGTCCTGGAACTAGCTCTTGTAGATCAGGCTGGCCTAGAACTCAACAGAGATCCACCTGCCTCTGCCTCCCAAGTGCTGGGATTTAAAGGTGTGAGCCACCACTGCCCCCTGACAACCAAATCTTTTAATGGCTGAGCCATCTTTGCAACCTGATAGCTACCCTTTAAAAAAAAAAAAAGATCTATGAACTGACTGGACATGGTGGTACAAGTCTTTAATCACAGCACATGGGAGGCAGAGGCAAATGGATCTCTGTGAGTCTTTATGAATTCAAGGCCAGCCTGGTCTATGTAGTAAGTTCCAGGACAGCTAGGACTAGGCAGAGAGATCTGTCTGAAGAAGAAAAAATCATGTATTTATGTGCATGGGGGTATATCTGTGTGTGTGCACATGTGTGAAGATAGTCCAAGAGTCCTGAAAGGGTGTCAGAGCCCCAAGAGTTACAAGTGGCTGTGAACTGCCTTGGTGCTAGAAACTGAACTGTCCCCTGCAAGCGTAGCAAGGACTGTTAACTAAGAAACCATTTTTCCAGGCCAGTAGCCACTCTTTTTCCATGGTTTACTTTCCAGCATTTCAGTTATTTATAATCACCCATGATTCAAAATATTAAAGGGGGCGGGGTAGGAAGCTGAAGAAAGAAATGGCTCAGTGGTTAAGAGCACTGGCTGCTCACCCACATGGCAGCTCACACATGTCTGTAACTCTAGTTCCAGACTTCTGACACATGCAGGCAAAACACCAATGAACATAAAATAAAGAAAATAAATTATTCAAAAAACAAAACAGCCGGGCGATGGTGGCGCACGCCTTTAATCCCAGCACTTGGGAGGCAAAGGCAGGCGGATCTCTGTGAGTTCGAGACCAGCCTGGTCTATAGAGCTAGTTCCAGGACAGGCTCCAAAGCCACAGAGAAACCCTGTCTCGAAAAACAAAAAAACAAACAAACAAAAAACAGCTGGGCAGTGGTGGCACATACCTACCTTTAATCCCAGCACTCAGGAGGCAGAGAGGTAGACGGATCTCTGTGAGTTCGAAGGCCAGCTTTGTCTACAGAATGAGTTCTAGGACAACCAGAGAAATCAGACACACAGAGAAATCCTGTCTTGAAAAAATAATATATAGTATATTATTATATTAACTAATATATTATTAAATGGAAATTTCTAGAAAAACATTTTGTAACTTGTTTTTTTTCTGTTTTTGGTTTTTCCAGGCAGGGTTTTTTTTTTAAATGGTTTTATTTAACTTTATTTTATGTGTATTGGTGTGAAGGTATCAGATCCCCTGCAACTGGATCTTCAGACAGTTGTGAGCTGCCATGTGGGTACTGGGAATTGAACCCGGGTCCTCTGGAAGAGGAGTCAGTGCTCTTAACTACTGAACCATCTCTCCAGCCCCCCAGACAGGGTTTTTTGTGTGGCCTTGACTTTCCTAGAACTCACTCTGTATAGACCAGGCTGGCCTTGAACTCACAAAGATCCACCTCCCTGTGCCTCCTGAGTGCTGGGATTAATGGTTTGTGCCACCACTACCTGCACACTACATAACTTTTAAGCTGTGTGCCTTTCTAAGCATGTCATCTAATCTCCTCACTCTTAAAATGGAATCTTCCCTTGCAGCGTATGCTCCTCGGTGGCCATCTTTGTTGTTGAGTATGAGTAAGTCTGTTTGATTTGGTGATGACCTCAAAGTCCAAGGGTGGCGATGCCGAGGTGGCTCCACGCGTGAAGCGGGGAAAGACAGGGCACTGTGTGAAGATGATACAGCAGATCTGAAAGAACTTAAGTTTCTCTGAGAGCTCAGTTCTGGAGTGTGTATCACCACAGACAGTGGAGACTTCTCTGTCCACACCCCTCCTTGAGGTTCAGATTCCTTTGTATTTTCCTCTCTGTGCTTTTCATCAACCCCAAACACTTAATACTTGAAGATGTAGAAATAAAAGAGAAAAAACCATGCAAGCAGACTATCAGGAAAGCGAGGCTTTCCCAAACAGCACTGCTGGGAACTCAGACTTCCGGCGTGGAGTTACCAAGACTCAAGGGCCACTTGAGTTTTGGATAGCCGTGATTTGCCATGATGATAAGCTGACATTTCCCTCTGGGGTTACCATAAGGTCACAAGGGGTGATTCTTGTTCAATACAGAGCAGGAGGAAAACCTCTTATTGAGTCCATGTGTTCTCTGTGTTTTGAAAACAAGAGCCTAAAGTGGCTGTCCCAACTCCCCCTGCCAGGACGCAGGAACCTAGAGATAAACGCAAGCATAATTACTGGTTAGCCATGTCAGCTGTATGGTGTAGGATTTGTCTATTCCCTGGATTCGGTTTTCCAATTCTAATATGTGTTCTTTGTTCTGGCTTCCCTATTTTTATTTTACATTAGATTGATTTTGCTGTGCATGAGCTAAGATAATATTCAAGATTTTCTATAGATTTATTTTCTTCCTTACATTTCCTTGTCTCCGCCCCCCAACAACCCCCCCCCCATTCTTTCTCAGACGTCAAGACCAGGTGGCCTTGCCTCGGGGAAGGGATGTCACTGTAGAAGGATGAGAAAAATCTCATGCATTTCAAAGCCCAAGCCCCAGGGGTGAGGGGCTAGAGCAGCAGCTTTGAAAGAAGAGGTTCAGTCAGGCTTGGGGGGAAGGGGAGAAAGGATGTTGGAAGCTAGGCAAGTGCAGAAACCTAAAGCTGGTGGAACATAATAGCCCAAAGCACCAACTCTCAGAGTCCCCTGTACCATGGGTGACACGGGAACCATGTAAGATAGCTGCTCTGAGCCAAGGAAGTGCATCAGGAATGGCTCAGAGCCTTGTGGTTGAGAATGAGGACCAGTGGCAGCATCCTTTGTCTGTGGTCCAAGACTGAGGTGAGACACTTAGTCCTCACCAGATGCCAGCCATCATAGGCAGTGGTGAGAACAAGTGTCTCAGGCCAACCCTAAAAATCCAGAGCTCAATTGAGGTGAACAAGCTACCATGCTAATCAGAGGAACTGAGTTGCCCTGTATAGAAATACGGATGTTGTAAACCCAAGTGTTTCTACAGCAAAACCCTCAGTGGAGTGGAATGGACCAGAATGTAGAATTAGATCAAACAAAGAGCCCTGTCCTGAAAGGGATCATTTCTGGACCCTTCTGCAAAAGGATGCTCCAAGACAGATTGTCCCCTGGGGGGCCACATCAGGAGGCTCTCTGCTGAGGACAGCCTCTCCATACTGGAGACAGCTAGAACAAATGCTTTCTGTCTCAGCCAGGGGGATCTGGTCCTGCACAGGGTGAGGCTTCATGATGCAGGCAAGAAGCAGCTCTCGGAGGAAGCTCTTTGGACTAGTGTCGCCATCCATAAATGTTGTTTGGAGTAACAGGTGACTGACGCTCTGGTCTGGAAGCTTCTGCTAGCTGGGCTCCAGAGCTTTCTGTCACCGAAGGAGATTGCGTTTGTCATCTGCCCCGGGTTGTCTTATCAGTCTGACCGTTTCTTTACCTGTCTTTCAAATGAGCATAAGAATAATTTCTTCGTGGGGGACTGGCGCTGAACAGATGTTCTCGAAACCCCCTCAGGATCGCCATGACAGGTCCCTCAGTAGGAATGAGATTGTGGTTATGTAATAATTTCTCCTTCTAGTTTTGATTAAAAAATGATACATGCGCATCTATGTGCACAAATGTGTCAGTGCTAATGGGGACATGCGCACTGGAACCGGGTGCGTACATATGGACGGTGTCCCCAGAGCAACAGCTCAGAACAATCACATCACAGCAGGAGAAATGGTCGGGAGGATTCATCCTTTTAAGAAGCCGAGACGTTTGCGACCTATGGGTGACAGAGACCTGTGGCCAGGACAATCAGTGGCCACTGAGCCTCACGGAACCCTTGAGCACGGCCATACAGCAGTCTCTAGTGCCCTCTGCCGTCATTCGGGAAACAAACGCTTCTTTAGGGAGCGGTAAACAGTGCCGCGGGGAAGGAAAGCAAATCTCGCTCTCTCCTCACAAGTTTCTACCTGGCTTGTTTCACTTACCGTAATATCCTCCTCGACAGCAGAAGGGGTGACTACAGTTTACAACTTATTGATTGCGTGAAGAACAAGAGGGAGGTGTTTGATGGCTCCCGATGCAAGGAAGGAATAGAAATGCCCGAGACCATCATTTCATGTTGTGTGTGGGCATTGGATTATTCATTGAATTATGTATTGTATATGTGAAATTACTATATGTCAATTTAGAAGTGTCTCCACGTGGACTTGACCTTGCCTTACTAATGTTTTCAGTTCTGTGTATCTGGGGCTGTTTCTCTTGTCATCACGGGGATGGAAACCAACAGGAAATGGATCAAATACTAGCATGGACAAGGTTGGGGTCTTCTGGCGACATCTAAAAAGGGAATCAGGGACATTTTATGTAATGCCACGCTGCTGGGTTCTCGGGTTCCCTTCTAACACTTCTTTCCTTCTCATTCCTTTGCTCGCTAAGCAGCCGAATGCTAGCATTTGGACCCACACGTAGCCAGCCTCCTTGGCTGGCTTGGTCCCTCTGCCTGTGACTTCCTGTCACACCTGGGTATGGCTCAGAGACGGAGTGCTCATTTAGTCTGTAAGTGAAAAGGATATTTGCCCATTAATTTCAACTCTGGCACTCCAAGCTCCATATAAGGCAGAGTTAATATAATCTCACTTCAGATGACACTCGGAGGAACGGGAAGACAATTTGTGGGGGGAAAGGAATAAGAGGCAGCGCACATTTACCAGGAATGTTAATATTTACTCCTGCGCATTTGGTATCTGGGAGACAGCATAGTCGCTAAGTGGGGATTACATCTTCAATTAAGTAGCGGTAGCTGGGGACACGGTGATGTTTCACAGAGGGAAACTGCCGAAATCATACTTTAAGGAGAATAATTTTTTTAAAAGCTACAAAAAAAAAATGAAAGAGAAGCCCTAGGGAAAAAAATAGAGGGAACATTTCTGTTTAGGGAATCCTAATATTTTGGCTGAACACATTATGTAAAATTAAATACTATTTTAAACCAAGGAGATATGATATCTAATTAAGTTTTTGTGGTTGATGAGCTTGGAGAGGATTGTGAACGTTACATTCATTGAACCGCAAGAAGTAGAAAAATTAAATAACACAGTCTTGTAGTGACTTCAGCCAGACATCCAGGCAGACTTCCGTGTTCCGCCTCCAGTCAGGCCCTCCTTACAGCTCACTAAAGACAGGGAAGAAGGGAAAGAGCATGTGTCCAGCGAGCTCATGAGATCTCAGGACGGCCCAGAGAGCTTGCGTCCAGGTGGTCAGTCTCGTTCCCGAGCTGCTGCGGCTGCAGACTCCAGAGGCCAAGGGTCTGATCTCACAGGTCACACCAGGGGAAGAGTATAGAACGGACAAACCCGCAGGCTTTTCGGGGGGGGGGGGGGGGGGGGAGATGGAGGGAGGTCTGCTGCTGCTGCCCAGGATGGGGTGTTGTTTGCAGGAAGGTGCTAAGGGGAACCAGGGCTGCTTTCGTGATGTATCAGTTGCTAGACAGTGCTGAGGTTAAAGGCTCTTGGGAATTGCAGACTTCAACACCAGATGTACAGGATTAGGTTAAAAGAGACTTTAAAAATTATTTTTTGGGATGTTGAGTTTTTTGTTGTTATTTGTTTTGTTTTGTTTTTTGCTTGTTTTGGGGGGTTTTGCTTCTTGATTTTAATTATTTTTTTGTTTTTGTTTTTGTTTTGTTTTGTTTTTGAGATAGCGTTTTTCTGTGTAACAGCCCTAGCTGTCCTGGAATTCACTTTGTTAACCAGGCTGGCTTCAAACTCACAGAGATCCACCTGCCACTGCCTCCCGAGTGCTGGGATTAAAGGTGTGCACCACTACTGCCTGGCTTGAGATGTTGAATTTTAAAATGAATGATCACATGAACGCATGCTCAGCCACTTTATACAGTGGCTTTTAAAGTGTAGGGAACTTCACTGTTCTTGCAAAGGACCTGGGTGCAATTCCCAGGCACCCATATGGTGGTTCATAACCATCCATTACTCTAATTCCTAACAATCCAACTCTCTCTTCTGACCTTCTTGGGCACCAGATACATACATGTATATATATATGCATGCAAAATACTCATAGACATTAAAACAAATAAATCTAAATAAAATGAAAAAATCTTTAATAAACAACCATGTGCCAATTCTGGTAGGACTTGCCAGTTCTCTCAGCTACTTAGAAAACCTGAGGCAGGGGGATCATTTAAGCCCAGCAGCTCAAGACCAGCCTGAGGCCCGGCATGGTCTTTAATCCCAGCACCTGGGAGACAGAGGCAGGTGGATCTCTGTGAGTTTGAGGCCAGCCAGGGTTATATAGAGAGATTCTGTCTCAAAACAAAACAACAAGAACAAAAAGACCAGAAAGAAGAAAGAGAAGAAGGATGGGAGGGGGAGAAAGGGAGGAAGAAAGGTGCACTGGCTGGTTTGGGTGTCAACTTGACACAAGCTGGAGTCATGACAGAGGAAGGAGCCTCAGCTGAGGAAATGCCTCCATAAGATCCAGCTGTAAGGCATTTTCTCAATTAGTGATCCATGGGGAAGGACCCAGACCTTGGTGGGTGGTGCCATCTCTGGGCTGGTGGTCCTAAGTTCTATAAGAAAGTAGGCTGTGCAAAGCCATAATGGGCAAGCCAGTAAGCAGCACCCCTCCATGGCCTCTGCATCAACTCCTGCCTCAAGCCCTGCTTGAGTTCCTGTCCTGACTTCCTTCAGTGATGACTAGCAATGTAGAAGTATAAGCCTAATAAACCCTTTTCTCCCAACTTGCTTTTGGTCATGGTGTTTCATCACAGCAATAGTAACTTAACAGAGACAGGGGGGAAAAGGGGAAATTACTACATGATTTTCGGTAATTTTTACCTTGAACAGTAAACTGAGCGAAACGGAAAAACCAATATGCCAACAGGATACACAGATGAGACGAGGTTCCACGGCCAGTCTGTTCGTGATAGTTCATTGACTTTTCCCTTTAAATCGACTGCACAGCAAGTATAACAAAAGAACCAACTTACCTTTTAAAGGTTAACTTGGGGCCTGGAGAAATGGCTCAGCAGCTAAGAGCACTGGCTGCTCTTGCAGAGGACCCGGGTTCAAATCCCAGCACCCACATGGCAGCTCACAATCATCTGTAACATCCATTTCTAGGATGATCCCCTCTTCTGACCTCCACAGGCACCGAACACACATGTGATACAATACACATGCAGGCAAAACACCCGTACATTCAACATGAAAAGAGTTTTTTTTAAAAAAAAGAAAGAAATTTTAGTTCAGTATTATCTATTTGCTCCCTAGCTCATGACATAAAAATAAAATAATAAAATAAAAGCAGAGCCATATTGATGTGGAGGGAAAGGAGGAAAGGAGAGTCCTCCAGGACACTATTCACACGGTGACAGAGATTTGGTCAGAGGGTTATGTGAAATCAGGATACCCAAATTCTGTCTTGACAATGGCAAGTTGTTTGAGCAATTACAAGCGAGGAGTGAGCTCCAAGAAGCTGCTCCTTCCTGGTCCATTTTGCTCTGAAATTTGCTATGAATGAAAGGGGTATTAAAAATAGACGGCCGGGGCAGGCAAGTGGCTCTGACAGGCACTAAGGGTACTCACAAGCAGGACTCTAGAAATGCCCCCTCATTTAACAAATTACACCGTTAAAAGTCATAATAGGTCTAAAAGCCATTCTTGAAAGAACTTACAAAGTAATTTGACCTACATAATCGCCTTGTTAAATTCATTTGATATCGTCAGACAGTTAGTGAAATATGCATAGTGCATTATATTAAAGAGAAAAGTACCCCTCAATTGGTATCTGATGTGCACTTTGCCAGCGCAGCTATTAGTCGCCTATAAAACTCCTAGACATGATTTGATTTGATTTGATTACCGTGAGATCATTTTACTTTGTAACGTATAGTGGGAGGGACATTGCAGGTCTGCCCCTGCTTACTAGGAAATATTTAACGAAGAATGTTTTATTTATTAGCATAAAGAGACACTGTGGGTTCCTGGGTGATTAGAGTGATGATTCAGCTGCCACACTCGTCAAAAGTACAGCTGTAATTCAATAGCGCGGCGACAGCCAGTCTCTGCCTTGATCCACGCTCCCGCGGCGAACCGGCCCCGAGAGCAGGGCATCGCCTTCTTCAAACGATCTTCGCGGATCTCTGTAATTGAACATTATCGAAAGCAAACAGCAACCGCGCGAAATCCACAGAGTGATTTCTCAATTATGAATTTACTTTCCATCTGCGGGAGCCCCAGTATTTTATCTTTGGATTTCCCACGTTCCAAATCAATAGCCAAGAATGATATTTAATGTCTCTAATCTTTGTGGGCAACACAAATTTTGTTTGAAGAGGTCCAGTCGATGTGCATGGGAAAGAAGTTCAGATGAGCGAGATGAAGAATAGGGGTCTAGCAGGTTCAGGTCACCCTGGGCCCTGACGTGAGCTTTAGGCTTAAATGAGACAAGAGCCAGAGGATTGCATAACTGAGCAGTTGGTGGAGGAGGGAAACACAGTGTTTTCCTAAGATGCGAAGCTGAGTGGAGGGGCTGAGGCAAGGGGATTGGGCAGCTGAGGCCGTGAAGGGCAACACTGCATGACCTTGTACCAGAAACCAAAACAGAACAAAAAATGAAGAAGACAATTCAATAAAAGGATCAAAGACAGTGCCTATAGTCTGTAAATAAACTGTTTGTTTACCGCAGAAATCTGGAAAGTGAAAAAAGGAAATGAAAAATGGTGTTTGTTTATTTATTTATTGTTTTTTGAGGACAGGGTTTCTCTGTAGCTTTGGAACTAGCTCTTGTAGACCAGACTGGCCTCGAAGACACAGAGATCCGCCTGCCTCTGCCTCCCGAGTGCTGGGATTAAAGGCATGCACCACCACCGCCCAGCAAGAAGCTTAGTTTTTAAAATGCCGAATTGAGGGCTGGAGAGATGGCTCAGTGATTAAGAGCATTGCCTGCTCTTCCAAAGGTCCTGAGTTCAATTCCCGGCAACCACATGGTGGCTCACAACCATCTGTAATGAGGTCTGGCGCCCTCTTCAGGCATGCAGGCACACAGACAGAACATTGTATAAATAAATAAATAAATAAATAAAATAAAAATAAAATGCCGAATTGAGCATGGTTATTATTTTGTGCTTATTATTCCTTTAGTTTGTGCCAATGTAACCTGTGTTATCAGAGCCTCTTCATGTCAGCGTGAAATTTACCGTTCTTGCTTGTTAATGAAAGCATTTAGTACAATTTCACTGTTCACTTTTTTTTGTTTGTTTTTTCGAGACAGGGTTTCTCTGTAGCTTTGGAGCCTGTCCTGGAACTAGCTCTTGTAGACCAGGCTGGCCTCGAACACACAGAGATCCACCTGCCTCTGCCTCCCGAGTGCCGGGATTAAAGGTGTGCGCCACCGCCCGGCTTGTTTTGGTTTGGTTTTGGTTTTTCCAGACAGGTTTCTCTAATAGTCCTGGTTGTCCTGGAACTCACCCCGTAGACCAGGCTAGCCTCGAATTCTCTAAAATCCTCCTGCCTCTGCCTTCTAAGTGCTGGGATTAAAGGTGTGTGCCATCACCGCCCGGCAAATTTTTATCACTTTTTTTTAGAAGAGAATATTTTATGAGAATTTCGCTTTGCTTACACGTAGAAACATGAACTAGCCACCCCATAAAACACCAGGCTGATCCTTTTTATAATGGATCATGAGCCACAAAGAAAATAGTCAATTTGTTCCTTACTCTTCCATACTGTGTCCTTTGCCGTTCAAGATAAAGTTGGCGATATTTTAAGGTATAAAACATTAGAGATTCTGCTCTACTTTAAATCCACGCCAGGATATGCCACAGACCCCCTTCTCGATAATGATGCAACCGGTCCTGCCGGTTAGCTCCACAGCGCCCTCTGCTGTGACTGCGGGGCTTTGTTCCTTCTACTGACGCGGCCCGCGCAGGAGACAAAACCATTTTTCAACAAAGGGTCTCACAGGCTAAGGGCAGGCTGTCAGCTTTTAGGAAGCAGAGCCTGAACGCTGACAGTGGGCCCAAATCCAAGCCAACTTGAGTGTTCCCTGACTGAACCCCAGGACTTTCTATCCTGCCTTCTTACTGCCTGTGTCCAGTCTGTACCGGGCCTTTTGCATCTAAGGCTTTCCGATCTGAGCTGCCCACTTTCCCATTCCCCTCCGGGTCAGGGTTTACCTCTGACCACACCTAGGAGCTGTGATTTCTCTTTCCCATTCGGCGAGACAGTTCAGAAACAGCTGTGGAGGACTAAAGAAGCAGGTAGAGAAAGCGGAACGTATTTACTACCGAAAACGAGAAACGCTGATGAAAAAGGGGAAGTGGGTATCCTCTCCAGTGGGGAGTCCTGCGTACAGACAGGAGCTAGGACCGGTTTGTACTGTCCCTGACTATCTTTAGGGGGGGATGGATCGTCTTTCGATGGGCTCAACCTTCATCAGGCAGGGCAAAGAACAGACGACTCTGTTTTAAATTTCTCAGATGTCTGGCTCTGATTTAAAATATAAATGACAAGTGTTTGGGCAGCACACGTACAATTCAAAAACTGAACAAGTTGGGGTGTGCTCAGGATAAAGATCTTCTGCTCTTCATGGGCACTGCACACACACATACAGATAGACCAGCAGGCAAGACACCCATGAAATAAGTGCAATTTATTTTATTTTTTAATGATATGTGGGGGCTGGAGAGATGGCTCAGTGGTTAAGAGCATTGCCTGCTCTTCCAAAGGTCCTGAGTTCAATTTCCAGCAACCACATGGTGGCTCACAACCATCTGTAAAGAGGTCTGGCGCCCTCTTCTGGTCTTCAGGCATACAGACAGAATTTTGTATACATAATAAATAAATAAATAAAAATTATATGCATATGTGTCTGCATGTGATCTCTCTCTCTCTCTTTCTCTTTGTATGTGGGGGTGATATTTTGGCAAAGAATGTGGCTGTTTTTTTGCCCTTGTCCTAAAACTCTGCCTGAGGCTAAATTGAAGATTTTTGAATCAATGGCGTGCGTGGTCAGAAGAGATTTCAAGGCAGCCTAGTATCGACTGTGCTAAACTGCTATTGGTAATCACTCTTTTTACTTTTCTTCCTTTGGTTTCTCTCTGGCTGTCCTGAAGCTCACTTTGTGGACCAGGCTGGCCTTGAACTCACCTGCCTCTAGTACTAAAGGCTTGCACCACCACACCCAGCTGGTACTCACTCATACGTAGACCCATAATGAAAAGGAGCAAGCTGGACAAGGAGAAATACCAAATGTACAGTGTGAGGAGAAAGGGAACACCAGAGCTCACAGAGAGAGAAAGTTGAAAGAAAAGTCTGAAGCTAAATGGAAGGAAGGGAATGATGACCTCAGGGCAAGACCCCACCTGGCTAAGTTTACAATTTGTGCAAAGGGATCAAAGGAAAACTCAAGCAGCAAAGGGAGCCATCCATAATAGAAAGCTGATGAAGGAGGGGCTGAGTTCTAGCCCCGGCGTTCCAGATCAGCAGCAGAACTGGACAACTTACGCTTGATTCTGGCTCTAGAGTCAAGGATACAAACCAGGCGGTGGTGGCACACGCCTTTAGTACCAGCACTTGGGAGGCAGAGACAGGTAGATCTCTGAAGTTCGAGGCCAGCCTGGTCACAAAGTGAGTTCCAAAACTGTTACACAGAGAAACTCCCTTTGGAAAAACAAAACAAGTAATAGAGAAGGGTTGTGAAATCTATCCCCTGTGCCTAAAGAGAGCCACTGAAGCCAGGCATGTGTCAGGGGAGTCCCTGCATGGAGGCCTGGGAAAGAATAGCATGAAGTGAAGATGGAGCCTGGATTGTGTTGGGGACCCCAAGATGCTGGGAATGCCAGAGTTGTGAGATACCCGCCAATGAGAGCTGCAGACAGGAAATGGGACCAGTCTAAGAGAAGGAAGTGTGTTGCAGTTCACAAAGCTGAAAGGAGTTGGAGATCTGGAGAGAGTTTTGACTTCAGACATGGAGATGAAGAGTTGGCTCTGCTGGTTTTAGGTCTTGCTTTGGTCCAGGTTTTCTTCACTATGCTCCCTTTACCCCTTTTGGCATGGTGATGTATATTCCAGGTCATTGTATGTTGAAAGTATGTGACCTTTTTTTATTTATTTATTTATTTATTTATTTATTTATTTTTATTGAGAAAAGGAGAAAAAAAAAAACAAGTTTCCACCTCCTCCCAGCCTCCCCTTTCCCTCCCCCTCCTCCCACCCTACGCCCCCTCCTCCCACCCTTCTCCCCCTCCTCCCACTCCTTTCCCCCTCCCTCTCCAGTCCAAAGAGCAGTCAGGGTTTTCTGCCCTGTGGTAAGACCTAGGACCTCCCACCTCCGTCCATATCTAGGAAGGTGAACATCCAAACTGGCTAGGCTCCCACAAAGCCATCACATTACGTAGGATCAAACCCCCGTGCCATTGTCCTTTGCGTCTCATCAGCCCTCATTGTTCGCCATGTTCAGAGAGTCCAGTTTTATCCCATGCTTTTTCAGTCACAGTCCAGCTGGTCTTGGTGAGCTCTCAATAGATCAGCTCCACTGTCTCAGTGGGTGGGTGCATCCCTCGTGGTCCCGACTTCTTTGCTCATGTTCTCCCTCCTTCTGCTCCTCATTGGGACCTTGGGAGCTCAATCCAGTGCTCCTGTGTGGGTCTCTGTCTCTATCTCCATCCATCACCAGATGAAGGTTCTATGATGATATGCAAGGTATTCGTCAGTATTGCTCTAGGATATGGTCATTTCAGGTTCCCTATCCTCAACTGCCCAAGGAACTAACTGGGGACCTCAGCTTGGGCACCTGGGAGCCCCTCTAGGGTCAGGTCTCTTGCCAACCCTAAGGTGGCTCCCTTAACTAAGAATTGTGGTTCCGTGCTCCCCTGTCCAACCTTCCTTTTTTCCAATCCTCCTGTTTTCCCAAGGCCCGACCTCCTTCCCTTCTAACTTTTCTCTCCCCATCTCCCCTTACCCCCATCCCATGCAAATGGATGGAAATAGAAAACACTATCCTGAGTGAGGTATCCCAGACCCAAAAAGATGATCATGGGATGTACTCACTCATAATTGGTTTCTAGCCATAAATAAGGGTCACGGAGTCTACAATAGGTGAATCTTAAGAAGCTAAGTAAGAAGGGGAACCCAAGGAAAAACATATAGTTATCCTCTTGGCTAAGGGAAGTAGACAAAATTGCCAGGGAGAAAATTGGGATCTTGGGGGTGGAGTGTGACCTTTTTTTAAATCTTAATTTAACGGGGGTTTATGGTTAAGATTGCCACAAGTCTCAGAAAGACTTTGAACTTTGGGCTTTTAAGCAGTGTTGAGTCTGTGATAGACTTAGGGTACTTTTGAAGTTGGATTAAATGCATTTTGCTTTACATATTTGGCTACAAGCCTATGGGAGTAGATGTGGTAGCTTGAACAAGGATGCCCCATAGCATCATGCATTTGTGTGCTTAGTCACCAGGAAATGGCACTATCTGAATAGCTTAGAAGAACCAGGAGCTGTGCCCTTATTAGAAGAAGTGTGTCACCATCAGGAGTGCTGTGCGGTTTCAGAAACCCATGTCAGGTCTAGTTTCTCATGCTCTGGGCCTGTAGATCAGTATGTAGATCTCAGCTACTGCTCCAGGGCATGAGTGCTGCCATGCTGATAATGGACCAAATCTCTGAAACCGTAAGCCAGCCCCCAGTTCCATGCTTTCTTTTTTAAGCGTAGCCTTGGTCATGGTGTCTCTTCACAGCAGGAGAACAGTGGCTAAGACAGTGTGCATGTGTGTATACATTTGTGTGCATGTAGGCACATGTCTGGGAGCACACGTGTTGCAGATGGCTGTGAGTCGTCCAACTGGGATATGAGTCATGGGCATGGGGGGTGGTCCTCTTACTCTGCCTCTAGAGTGCAGGGTTAAAGGTAAATGCTGTCACGTCCCTGGCTGCCTTTGAACTCTGTGTAGCTGAAGAGCCTTGCATTACTGGACCTCTGGCCTCCTTCCCCGACTCACCCTCAACCCAGCAAGAGCTGGGATTACAGGAGTGCACCACCAGGCCCGCACCCAGCAACTGTTTTATTTTTAACTTCTAAGGAGCTTCCACAGTTTTCTACAACGACTCTTCTAATTCCCATCCCCACCAGCAGCTTGCAAAGAAGGGTTCCTTCTCACATCTGAACAAGTGCTCCCTGCATTTTGTCTTTCTGGATGCCCCAGACAGGGAGCTTATTGCGGTTTTGATTTGTGTTTCCCTGATAAGTTGTTGAACATCTTCTCAAATGTTTTCAGCTTCTAGAAAGTCTGTTTGGGAAATATCCATCCAGGTCCTTTGCACATCTGCGACTAGGATATATATACACACCTACATAAATTTAGGGCATAAATATATGGTATATATATTTCTATTGTTTAGTTTGTGCTATATATAGGATATATGTTATCATTTATAAAGAGGTAGTGGGGGACTGGTCCCACAAGGGGCTGCAGCGGGTCACCAAGGCCTCAGTGGGTCCCCTGGCAGGTGGCCTGAGGTTTTGGTAGGACAGACAGATAGAGTGAGTTTGGGTATAGAGTTTATTTAGTGGGTTGTGTAGGGGAAGGGGGAAGCGGGGGGAGAAGCAGAGGTTGCCTCTCTAGAAGAAAGGCAGAGAGACAGAGGGAACTGGAGAGAGAAGTGAGATGGGGGGGGGGTTGGGAGTGGGCGGTGCTTATCTTTTAAAGGGACAGGGTACTCAGGTGACAGACTATAAACGTGTGTGTGTGTGTGTGTGTGTGTGTGTGTGTGTGTGTGTATTCGTTTGTAATTGCTGGCGTTTCTTATGTATCTTGCATATCAACTCCAAAACTTGCAGTTTGTGAGTTGCTTCTTCACTGATACAAGTTTTCCTTCGCTGTGCAGGTTGTTTTTAGTGTGCCACAGTCCTGTTTGTTTATCTTTGTTGTCTGTTTCTGGAATAACCACCCCTAATTTCACACTGCTGAGAGGCTTCCCACCCCTGCTGTGGGAACTACGGAGGATTTGGAATCCTAGATAACATAGTTTCAGTTTCACGTGTTCAGAAAGTAACAGATTGGGGCAGTGGTGGCCCACATCCTTAATCCCAGCACTCGGGGAGGCAGAGGCAAGTAGACTTCTGTGAGTTCGAGGCCAGCCTGGTCTACAGAGCGAGTTCCAGGACAGTCAGGGCTACACAGAGAAACCCTGTCTTGAGAAACAAAAACAAACAAAGAAAAAAAGTAAGAGATCCACCTGGTTTTATCCCATCTCCGTTAACTGTGTTTATCTTCCAAATAAAGGCAACATTTTGCATAAAATCTTGCTGATTTTCTCTATTGGGAAAGGACATAAACTGTTTACAGTGGCTCACACTGTAATCTAAGAGCTGGAGAAGCTAGGGTGGAAGGATTCTGAGTTTGAGGTTGTCTGGATGACAAAACAATGAAACAGTCTCATCTTTTAGGGTCACTTCTAGCTAGCTCAGCCCTACCCACCTTTGAGAGCCTTCAAACCCTGTGCTGTAGTTTTTTTGTTAACTTTTATCACAGGATACGGAAAAAGAAAGCTACAGTCGCAGAGAGTGGCTGCCTAGCAGACACAGTCCTTACATCCACTGTGTACCAGCGCCCCAGCTGTCCCTAGATCGCCACAGTCAACACGGAAGTTTCTATTGTTCTGAGTAAAAGCACAGAAGGAAGTTGCCAATCAGTATGCAGCCGGGTTCCTGAAAACGGAAGAATGCAAATAAGAACAGTGAAAGTAAAAAGGGACACTTGATGCTTTCTGTTGTCTCCTGAACTGCTCTGTAAATCTCAGCAGAATCAGATCCAAGAGCTCACCAACATCCAGAGGGTGGGAATCCTGGTCATTGCTCTTGGGGACAAATACTTCACCTTGGAGAGTGTTCCTCTAGCCCAGTGAGACCCTATCATCTAGCTAGATGTATAAATGAATCTTTACAAGGCCTTTGCAGGTTCTATGAGAGCAGGGGCCTTAGTTTGTTTCTTTGTTTTTGTTTCTCAAGACAGGGTTTCTCTGTGTAGCCCTGGCTGTCATGGAACTTGCTTTGTAGACCAGGCTGGCCTCGAATGCAAGAGATCCACCTGCTTCCGTCTCCCAAGTGCTGGGATTAAAGATGTGCACCACCGCTGGTGAGGGCAGATGCTTCAGCTGGTGAATTCTGTGCGCATGAACCCATCTGCCATAAAGTCAGAGCTGATAGTGAAATCCACAGAGGAAGAGTTTTGGCAGCAATCTGGTAAGTAAGTAAGGCAACTCTAGCCACAAAGTGTGGACTACAACCAGGACAGGACACAATCCCTTCTGATACAGAAGTGTCTCGCTGGAAACAATTGCCTTTGGGCTGTTTGATCCCCTGAGGAATGAGCTGCATGGAGGCCCGTGGTTGATCTTTATGATGGCCTATTCGAGTTAAACTTTTGCAAATCTTCCATTTTTTTCCCTAAGAGATTTTTTTTGTTGTTTTTGTTTGTTTTTCTTTCTTTCTTCCGTGTGTGTGTGTGTGTGTGTGTGTGTGTGTGTGTGTGTGAGAGAGAGAGAGAGAGAGAGAGAGAGAGAGAGAGAGAGAGAGAGAGTTTCTCTGTGTAACGGCCCCGACTGTCCTGGAGCTCACTCTGTAAACCAGGCTGGCCTCGGACTCACAGAGATCCACCTGCCTCTGTCTCCCAAGTGCCTAGTGCTAGGATTAAAGGTGTGTGCCACCACCGCCTGGTTCCCCAAGACTTTTGAAGGCAAGAGTGAAAGTCACTGGGGAACGAGGCTGACTGAAGATGTCAGAGCAGGTCATCCGACCCACATGACGGTTATGGTTCTTCTCTGCCGGTGCAGCTCTGGTAAGCAGTCACACGATGCAAGGACCTTTCATGGTCTGCATCTTTTCAGAGGGGTTTGGCACCTCGGGATGGTAGACAAGAAGGAACAGTCATCTATTGCTAAGTAGCCGCTCTGACATTCATAGCTCAAAAAGGCAATCAGGTGTTTCGCCCGTGAGTTTGCTCCTGGGACAAGGCCTGGCAGAGGTGGCTCATCTTTGTTCTGTGGGGTGGCAGCTGGAAAACTTGATCCGGATCTGAAGGATGGACTTTCAGATGGTCTCAGTTATTTGGGTCATGATTTGAGGGTAGAATCCTTCATGATAGGAAAGACTTGTGGAAGGAGAGGCTCACGGTCCTGACCACAGAAGGGAGGCTGCTTGCTCATGCCTCAGTAGACCAGGAAGCAAAGTCAGAACACATGTGAGGCTGGGGGATGAAGCCTCAGCGTCACCTCTGAAGCTCACAGTTGGCAATCCCACTGCCAGAAGGGGCACACCTCATTCCAGCCAGTGCGAGAGCCCAGAAGGGTTCAGCAGAAGGGCTGGGATCATCTCTAGATTGTTGGCAGCTTTAAACCTAACCTTCAGGGCAAGACTCATAGTACATTAGACTTAGCAACTTATTTATGTCTTAGAGCAAAATTTAACAGCACAGCAGGAGATGGAGAGATGACTTAGCTCTTGCTGAGGACCAGGGTTTAGTTCTCAGCATCTACAAGACCACTCATAATATTCTGTAGCTCCAATTCCAGAGACTCCAATGCCCTCTTCCAATCTTTACAGGAACTGCATGCACATGGTGCAAAAATCATGCACAGCCTGCAAAACACACATACCCATACATACATATACAAATATGTGGAAATACATATTTAGGGGTGGAGAGGTGACTCAGAGGTTGAGAGCAATGACTGCTCTTTCAGAGGTCCTGAGTTCAATTCCCAGAAACCACATGGTGGCTCACAACCATCTATAATAAGATCTGGTGCTCTCTTCTGGCCTGCAGGCATAACACTGTATACATAATAAATAAATAAATCTTTAAAATACATACATACATCATACATATTTTTTTAAAAAACCTTACTAGCAGTTTTGAAACATATGACCATTAAGAACTACTAATCTGGCATCCAACAGTCAATCTCTCACTTCCTTTTTCTTTGTGGTCCAGGAGATTGAACTCAGGGTCTCACACATGTTAAGTAAATGTTTTACCTCTGAACTGCAATCCCAGCCCGAGACCTCCCCCTCTCTCTTTCTCTCTTTCTCTTCTTGAGAGAAAGTTTCTCTGTGTAGCACTTGTTATCCTGAAACTCGTGAACCAGGCTGGCCTTGAACTCAGAGATTAAAAGCGTGTGCCACCCTGTCCAGCTCTGATCCTATCTCTTAAAAGAGAGAGAGAGAGAGAGAGAGAGAGAGAGAGAGAGGAATCTCTTATGAGAATAGACAAAAGAGAGGATAAAAATCTATTTCAGATAACAATAGCTAAGTTTTTCTAAAATTGATGAGATTGAATATCCAAACTTGGTGGACCCTGAGACAAAAGAAACATGAGATGCAATGTACCAAAGCACATTGGAATTCACATGCTTAAAGGGTAAAGAGAGATTCTTTTCCTTTCTTCTGCTCCTCTTCTCCCAGCCCCCATCCCTTTGGACAAGGTCTCATGTAGCCCAGGCTGATTCTGAACTCTGATCCTTCGGTCCCGATTTTCTCAAGTCCTGAGATTATAGGCATGCCAACCACACTGGTCTGAGGGAAAAACCTTACATTCAGCCAGGGCCACCATGCCTAATCCCAGTACTCTAGAGGCGGAGGCAGGATTGTGAGTTCAAGGCTAGTGTTGTGTAAGGACACCTGTCTCACTAGCCATGGAGCAGGGGGAGCAGAGGGAGGACACATTGCACAGAGATAAACAAATAGACAAAAGCAGGCTGGGGATGTGGGTCAGTGGGAGAGCCTGTGCTTGCCTGACGTGCGGGGCCCTGGGGTCAATACCCGGCATGGGGGGAAAACAAACCAAAACCACATCAAGCCACAAACAAAACTTCCAAATCTACAAACCGAAGCAGACTTCCTGCTTGGAAAACAAAAACAAAAAACAAAATCTGGGAATAAAAGAAAAAAGTTTAAAAAAGAAAGAGGAGAATTTTTTTTTCGCTAAGAGATATTTGTGATGTCACATTAAAAACATGGTCCATGTAGTTAAAAAAAAAAAAAAGATAAATGGGACTTCATCAAAATTAAATGTTTCCAAGACTAGGTGTAATGGCACAAATCTGTAGTCCTGATACTGGAGAGGCAGAGGCAGGAGGCTCCAGGCTAGTCCAAGTCTACACAGAGAATTCCAGGTCAGTCAGGGCTGCATACCCTGTCTCAGAGCAGACAAAAGAAACCTCAAGTAAAAGCTTCCATCCTTCAAAAGTTTTTGTTTGGTCGTTTTTTGTTGTTATTCAGGCTCTCTCTACATAGCCCTGACTGACCAGGCTGGCCTCTAACACACAGAGAACACTTAGATAGTTAGTTCTGCCTCCTGAGTGCTGGGATTAAAGGTGTGCGCCACCATGCCTGCTTCTTCACCAATACAAACAAAAACAACAAAAGATGTAACAAGAATGAGATGACAAGTTACAGGCTGGGAGAGAGTTCTTACAAAGCACAGGAATGAGAAAAGACTGTGTCCCCTAAGTTAGCAGATGATGGGAAATAAAACTTAGGACTGTGGGGCTGTAGTTCAGGGGAAAACACATAGTCAAGATTCTTCTTAAAGCGGCAAGAGCAGAGCAAAGGACCTGAACAGACTTAGCAAACTAGGGCAGGGAGGCTGGGAGATGTCTGGCTGTGCAGGCACGAGGACCTGTGCTTGAATCCCCAGTGTCCACATGAAACTTTTCAAATGCACCTGTCATCCCAGCACAGTGCAGGCGGCTCCCGGTTAGCCAGAAACCCTGTCTGAAGAGAATAAAGGGAGGGGTAAAAGAGTAGGGCACTGGAAGTCCTTCTGCAGCCATATCTGTGCACATTAGACACACACACATACACACAAACCACAACGCACACACCACACACACATACACACACAAACCACACATACACACCACACACACATACACAACACACACACAAACCACACACACCACACACACATACACACAAACCATACACATACACACAAACCACACACATACACACAAACCACACACATACACACAAACCACACACATACACACATACACACCACACACACAAACCATACACACACAACACACATACACACAAACCACACACGCACACACCATACACACATACACAACACACACACAACACACACACAAACCACACACACAACACACACACATACACACAAACCATACACATACACACAAACCACACACATACACATCACACACACATACACACACCACAACACACACACCACACACACATAACACACACATACACACAAGCCACACATGCACACACCACACACACATACACACCACATACACATACACACCACACACACACCTCACACACACTTTTTTTTAATCATTTATTTTTATTTTTTGTGTGTTGGTATTTTGGCATGGGTATCAGGTTCCCTGGAACCGAAGCTACTGACAGTTGTGAGCTGCCATGTGGGTGCTAGGGATTGAACCCAGGTCTTCAGGAAGAACAGTCAGCTCTCTCAACCACTGAGCCATCTCCCCAGCCCCTCACACACACTTTTTAGAAGAATATGATATACATACAGGAAAAAGCATGGGAAAAGATGTTCACCAGAATCAGGGATGGGGAAATGGGAATAAAAACCTAGTATGCAAACACACCCACTGGCCCTTCTAGGATGAGACTGTTGGATGCTGCTGGGGGCGGGGAAACAGGGACAACTTTTGAAAGCAGTTTGGTGGTTTCTTGAATTTTTTTTTATTTTCATTTTTGAAACAGGGTTTCTCTCTGTAGCCCTGGCTGTCCTGGAACTCTGTAGACCAGGCTGTCCTTGCCATGTGCTTCCATTTCCCTAGTGCTGGGATTAAAGATGTGTGCCACCACTGCTTGGTTCTTGAACTGTTAAATGTAGATTTCTCAAATGACTTAGTCTTTCTGCTTCTATATGTTTATCTAAGAGAAGCTGTATGCCTACACGACTATTGTCTACTGATACACCAAGAAGCTTTGGGGAAGAAACATTTCTCTTTTCAGTTTATTATTAATTGATGTAAAATACATCTCTTTGTCATTTATGACATGTTTGTGAATATACTGCATGGAATGGCCAATTCAATGTGAATCTGGGCATTTCTTCTCAACTCTGTTGTCACGTGCTGTAATATAAAATACGGTTGTATTTTATATGGTGTCCATAAGAAATCACTAGTTCCAGAACTATCCCCCTGCCAATACCCAAATCTGCAGATGGAAAGATGTATATTAAATAGCATGCTATACGTATATGATAAAAACTGTTAAATGAGGGAGCTGGCCATAGGATTCTACTTTCATGATTTGTTTTTTTTTTGTTTTGTTTTGTTTTTGTTTTTTGTTTTTTTGAGACAGGTTTCTCTGTAGCTTTGGTGCCTGTCCTGGAACTAGCTCTTGTAGACCAGGCTGGCATCGAACTCCCAGAGATCCGCCTGCCTCTGCCTCCCGAGTGCTGGGATTAAAGGCGTGCGCCACCACCACCCGGCCTATTTCCATGTTTTAAAACACATGAAGTGGGGAAGGCAGAAAGAGCTCCAGAAAAACACAACTCCCCTGCAAAGAGTAAGAGGTTCTACCTACATGGACATATGCTTGCAGGTTTCTGCCCTTTTACTATGAAAGTCCATTTATATTTGTTTGTCTTTCAAGTCTCCGAGTCCAAAGGAGGCCCCAGGAAGCATTAAAAACATTTTTTAAAACTATACCTATGGGCTGGACAGATGGCTCAGAGGTTAAGAGCACTGGCTGCTCTTCCAGAGGCCCTGAGTTCAATTCCCAGTAACCACATGGTGGCTCACAACCATCTGTAATGAGATCTGTTGCCCTCTACTGATCTGCAGGCCTACACGCAGGAAGAATACTCTATACATAATATATAAATTAAAAAAAAACAACTATACCCGTGAGCCAGGCAATGGTCTTTAATTCCACCTTTAACCTAGGAGGCAGAGGCAGGCAGATCTTTGTGGTTGCATAATACTCCATGGTGTATATATACATCACATTTTCTGTATTTATTCATCTAATTTCGTTGTCTTAGCTAGTGGGAATAACAATACAATAAACACGGGTGAAAAGTTTCTGTACCCCATAAGCCTCTCCACAACACAGAGACCCAAATCAGACCAAATGAAACTGAGTTAGAAAAAGACCTGGTTTGAGGGGTAAAACGTTCCCAGATGATTTTCCCACCCTCCAGAGAGGAGATGGGGAAGAGAAACCTAAAATCCATGTGTCTGTTTTCTGGGGGGCAGTTTAAACACCCTGTGGGAGTGGTCTTGAGCACCTCTGTGGGAGGAACTGAGTTTGGCTTTCTGAGATGAGTCAGGGTTTGGGGAGAAAGAGATGGGGGAAGGGGGTTGAGATGCAGCTTCCAGTAGATCATTCCAGATTTCTTAGGTGTATGGTTGCCAGAGACTAGAGTGAAGCTTCTCCCAGAACAATGGCACACAGGGATCTCTTCTGTAGCTGATTTTGGTTCCTTCAAACGTATGCCCCAAAGCGGCGCAAGTAAATCACTGTAAATTCAGTGTTGAGGAACCTTCAGGTTTCCTTAGTGGCTCTACTAGCTCACATTCCCACAGAAAACATGTACGTGTTCATTTTGCTCACATACATCAAAGGTTTTTTTTGTTTTTGCTTTTACAATAGATAGTCTAACGGGGGTTAAAAGACTATCATAGTGATTTATATTTTTATTTCTTTAATGGCTTATGATATTGAGCATTTCATATATTTATTATTTATATTTCTTCTCTTGAGAAACATCTGTTAGGAATATTTCTTAATATAACTCATTTTGATTAACCTATTGTTATTAAGGTCTTTAGTTTTTTTTTTAATCTATTTTGGAGACTGTTTTTTGTCTGATGAAAAGCTGGCAAAGCTGGGCGGTGGTGGCGCACGCCTTTAATCCCAGCACTGGGAGGCAGAGGCAGGCGGATCTCTGTGAGTTCGAGACCAGCCTGGTCTACAGAGCTAGTCCCAGGACAGGCTCCAAAGCCACAGAGAAACCCTGTCTCGAAAAAAAAAAAAAAAAAAAAAAAAAAGCTGGCAAACATTTTCCTTCATTCTGTGACGTGTTTCTCTGCTCTGCTAATTAATTGTGTGTCCTGTGTTGTGCTGAAAATCTTTATTTCCAAGCAAGCTTGTTTGTCAATCCTGTACAAGTCTGAGACTAACATCATGTGCAACTGTGTTCAGATATTCATAAGGATATGTGTACTAAGATAATTGCTAAGGTACGAATTGACTTTATTATTTTGTTTTTTGAGACAAGATCTTACGAGGTAGCCTTGGCTGTCCTGGAACTCACTATGTACACCAGGCTGGTCTGATATTTATAGAGCTATGCCTGCTAAGACATGATTGATTTCTTTTTTGTTGTTGTTGTTGTTGTTTTTGTTTTTCGAGACAGGATTTCTCTGTAGCTTTGGAACCTGTCCTGGAACTGGCTCTGCAGTCCAGGTTGGCCTTGAACTCACAGAGATCACCTTCCTCAGTGTTAGGAACGTTCGAGCTCTCTGCCGGTGCAAAGTATTCCCACTCAAGCCAAATCAGACAAGATTAAAAGATATCTAGGTTTAATTAGACACCTGCATTTACTAGGGGAACAGGTCACCAATGTGACCACCGGAGGGGAAAAGGGAAAACCACCTGTTCATTTTTTTGGGGGAACAGTTTAAATAGCCTGTGGGAATGGTCTTGACCTTTCCTGGGGAGGGATCAAGGTTTGGCAGGCTGGTCTTGACCCTCCACGGGGAGGGGTCAAGGTTCGAGGGGCACAGGTTGGAGGGCAAAGATGGAGGCCGGAGGTTGGGATTTAGACTCCGTGTTGGGATTAAAGGCATGTGCCACCACTGCCTAGCATGGCTGATTTTCCCCACCCCTACCCAGACAAGGTGTTTCTGTGTAATACCCCTTACTGTGCCGGAATTGAACTCACAGAGATCCGCCTGTACACCTCCTGAGGGCTGGGATTAAAGGCTTTTACCACTACGCCTGGCTGACATAATTTATTTGTTTGTTTTTTTCAAGGCAGGGTTTCTCTGTAGTTTTGGAGCCTGTCCTGGAACTCACTCACAGAGTTCCACCTGCCTCTGCCTCCTGAGTGCTGGGATTAAAGGTGTGCGCCACCACTGTCCAGTCCCTCTTCTCAATAAACTCCACACTCAGGCTCTCTCTGCATAGCATATTCTGTCACCCTGATCTACCAAGGTCTCACTCGTGCGGTATCTTAGCAACCACATCCAGCCAACACGATTTTTAATAGGAACAGAATGGACATAATTTTATGCTACTAGCAGAGGAACAAGCAGCTGAATTTCAGCATATTCATACCGGGCTCGGATGTGTGATAAACGTCCAAAACAACAGACTGGGTTGTGGTAGTACAAACCTGTAGTTCTAGCGCTTGAGAGGGGGTGGCAGGTTCAAGATAATCTGCCATACAGGATGTTGGAGTCCAGCCTGTGATTCAGGAGACCTTGTTGCAACAGTCCAACCAAGAATAAAACCCTAATTAATCGGGTAAGAAAGTAAATAAATAAATAAATAATAAAAAGCAACCTGAATATACTCAACCACATTAAAAAACACACAAAAGCCTGGCCATGGTGGTGCATGCTTTTAATCCCAGCACTCGGGAGGCAGAGGCAGGTGGATCTCTGTGAGCTCGAAACCAGCCTGGTCTATAGAGCTAGTTCCAGGACAGGCTCCAAAGCCACAGAGAAACCCTGTCTCGAAAAAGCAAACAAAACAAAACAAAAACAAAAAACAACAACAACAACAACAACAACAAAAACCAGAGAAACCCTGTCTCGAAAGAAAAAACAAACAAGAGCACACATGCACAAAAAGCCCCCAACCCTGTATTTATTTATTTTTTTATTTATAAACCCCCTTAAAAGCCATCTGGAAGCAACTAGGTGGTGGTCGCGCACGCCTTTAATTCTAGCACGTAGGAGGCAGAGGCAGGTGGATCTCTGTGAGTTTGAAGTTATCCTGATCTACAGAGCGAGTGAGTTCCAGGACAGGCTCCAAAGCTACATAGAGAAACCCTGCCTCTTCCCCTCCCCCAAAATAAAATCTGGAAAGATAATTCCACAATTATTCATTGTGGTTAACCCTAGGGAATAGAAATGAATGACAGCGGTAGTTTTTTTTTCTTTTTCAGTTTGAATAGGTCTATATAATTGCAATGAAAAAGACAGTAAACATTCATTACTGGATATCTTTTTTTTTATTTTTTTATTATGTATATAGTGTTCTGGGCACAAGATCTTATTATAGATGGTTGTGAGCCATCATGTGGTTGCTGGGAATTGAACTCAAGACCTCCGGAACAACAGTCAGTTCTCTTAACCTCTGAGCCATCTCTCCAGCCCATTACTGGATATCTTAAAAAAAAAAAAACAGGTTTTGTTTATTTTTCAAAGCAGGGTTTCTCTGTGTAGCCCTGGCTGTCCGGGAATTTGATTTTAGACCAGGCTGGCCTGGACTCAGAGATCCACCTACTTCTACCTCCCAAGTGCTCGGATTAAAGCTTTGCAACACCATTTTAAGGCCGGCTTAAAAACATATTAAAAAAAAAAAAAGATTTAATCCCAGCACTCGGGAGGCAGAGGTAGGTGAATCTCTGTGAGTTCGAGGCCAGCCTGGTCTACAAGAGCTAGTTCCAGGACAGGCTCCAAAGCTACAGAGAAACCCTGTCGCGAAAAAAACAAAACAAACAAACAAACAAACAAACAAAAGAACTACTTAAAAAGCACAATCAATCCTTGATTCTGATACAGTGTAGGGGTCTAGATTAGCTTTGTTTTCTCTGCCAGAGAAAGAATTAAAGGCAGGAAGAATCTGAAGTGTATAGTGTAGCAGCAGAGAACTCGAGCTCTGAGGGCAGGACCAGCAGCGGGAAGGTGTTTATGGGGGTTGGAAGCCTACACAAGCAGAGACTCACAGAGACCTGTGTGGAGCTGGAAAAGCCAGCCTCTTCTCCAGGGCTAGGTTAGAAGTCTCAAGTTTTCCTCCCCTAGTTTAGGGTTGGTCAGTTTGAAGAAAGTTAGGACAGTTGATTGGCCAGCCTTGAGCTTGTTGAACCTGTCTGTCAGCAGAATGCCTGCTCTGGAGGGAGACAAAAAGCTTACAAGCCTTTTTGTAAAGCTAAGAAGCTGGACATGTTATCTTGCCTTGGCCCCTCTCCCTGTCTGTTTGCCTAAGAGGGAGTCTGCGAAACTTCTAGTCCCCCAATGTCATGTGTTTATAGTTAGACAAGATACCTGAAATGTTACAGTGTGTTAATCTACATTAGTGATAGTTTAGTCTCTGCATGAGCTGCATTTCTTTGATTTATTTATTTTTGGTTTTTTTGAGACAGAGTTTCTCTGGATGTCCTGGAACTTGCTACTGCAGACCAGGCTGGCCTTGAACGCTGAAATCCGCTTGCCTGCTTCTGCCTCTGGAGTGCTGAGATTAAAGGCGTGGGCCACAACTGTCAGTAAGACCCGGAATTTTAAAAAGATCCAGAATCTAGGAAGCAATTAAGTAGTTAACTTTGACCCTGCACTGCTCAAATAGCATCCTCCTGCACCTGGACTGGAAGCGTTCTCATTTTGAATGGCAAAATTCTATTCACACGTGCTTTTCTCTTTTCCCCAGTCTCTCTCAGGTTGTTTACAGACAATTCTCCCAAGTTTCAGGATTTTCTCCTATAGTTGTAGTGAAATGGACCCCATTCACATATTGATGCTGGGTTTTTTTTCTTTCAGATTTAGGGTTTGGTTAATAATTGGCTCATGCGTATAATATATAGCTGGTCTTCCCAACTGGACCGTCTCTGGAGTAAAGAGAATCTGGGAGCAGGGGTATCACCACTTGCGTTCCTCCTAATAATCCTAACATTTGCTAGCTATGTTGAGATAAAAAAGATTAAGGATGCTCTCAAATAGCACCCAAGACTGAGAGATGTTTGTCAGGGTGCAGTTTTAAACACTAATTCCCAGCCAGAGCCTCGCATTAAGGCTCCTGTATTTCTTAAAATTCATATGCCTTCCTTGGGAATGACGAAGATGACATGCGCGGTCTCAGTTCTGCACATTCCTACACTTTAAGAAAGATGCTCTTTGGAGGTGACTGACTTGGGCTCCCTTTGGTCCCCAAATGACTTTGGAGATGTCTCAATAAGAGGTATAGAAAGCATGGCCGACTAAGTGACCGGTAGAGAATCATTCCCCTTAACGACCCGTCCACTCTGCTTTCGGCTCCCGAAGCTCTACGGGAAAAGGATGAACTGAAACCAAGCCTTCGAGCAAATCATATCGTGAGATTCTGCCTGTTGCAGGTCTACGGGGAAGCGGAGGGCAGAGAACAGGGAAGGGAGTAGCTCGCTGCCTTCCTGCCCGCAGCCATCTTTTAGGGTGGGCTGCGTAGGCTCTCCGCACAGGGCACGCGTGCCGGAGCCGAGAAGACGTGGAAGCGTTAGACGCCATCACCCCGCTACAAAGGGAAAGCACGCCTGCGTTCGGGCGACCGCGCTGGGGGGGCGGGGCGAGGAGAAGACGCGCGTGCGCAGTGTGAGCCCGCCAAGCACCTGGAGAGGTGGGGGGGCGCGGTAGAAAAGCACGGGGTAGGAGAGCGCTTGCGCAAGAGCGCGACTGTGCGGGAAGTGCGTGTGTGGGGGGAGTCGGGAACACGCTTGCGGAGGCGGGACTAGAGCCGATCTCGCGAGATCTCCAGCGGCCATATATGCGTGCAGCGAGCCCGCGTCCTTTCCCTGGCGTGATTCCGTCCTGCGTGCCTGTTCTGAGGAGCAGCAGGCAGAACCCTCCGTCCGACTTCTCTGCCACCGAAGAACGCGCCTTCACCTCATGGAAGACTCCATGGACATGGACATGAGCCCTCTAAGGCCTCAGAACTACCTTTTCGGTAACTGCCTGGCGGGAAGCTGCCCGAGCAGGGCCTGGTGGCTGGTGGGGGGGGGCGGCGGCAGGCCCGCCTAGGCCTGGCGTGAGGTGAACGCGGCGTGGGTGGAGGCCGCAGGGCTAGGAGGGACGGCCGGGGCCTCAGGCCGCAGGCGGGCGGGGAAAGCCGAGGCCCGGAGGCTGGGAGCGACCGAAACCTGGGGCGGGAGAGGCCCGGCCTCGAGCCTCGGGCGCAGAGAGCTCGGTCGGTGTAGAAGGCGGACTTAATTGCGGCGTGAGCAGGGCCTGCGGCGACACTTTCACCTCCAGCGCGAAGTATTTGGCGCCTGGTGTCCGTTTTTTTAGTGATGGGCCCGGGCGGGTGGCCCAGGAGGATGGTGCTTCCAGAGTGAGGCCTGCGTCGCCGTGTTGAGACGGCACACGGGCGGGCAGTCCGCTGTGCGTTCCAGGGGCCACGGCTCCCACATCGGGGAGCATCCGAGGGGTTCGGCCAGTAAGAAGGATGCGGCCGAGCAGACGCCCTCCGGCGGAGGGGGCCGCAACCCCTGAGAACACGTGGTTGCCACGTGGTTGGGGGTAGGGAGGGGGTGTGGGCTCTACATCCGGGCTCTCTTGGTGCTGTCTGGTCAACCCTGAGCCCGTGGGTCCTGTAGCTTAGTCGAGAGTGCTGGGCGGGAAATGCTTAAGTGGCTGGTGGCGTCAGGGTATTTGAAGGTCTTTGTTCAGGTCTTTTAGCATCCAGGGGCATGGTAGTGATTTTAGAGACCCTTTCCTGCCTCTGCGGTAGGTGGAGTCAGCAGCACACTGCAGATAGAGGACCACTATCTTTTCTAGATCTGGTGATGGGGGGGCCAGGGAGAGAAGTGCCACGAGGGTTTATTTAGGAGCCTGGGCTTCTAGGATCACACCTAAACCCTACTACCACACACTTAGTGTATACATCAGCTTTAAAGAATTTTTTAGTTTGGTTTTCAGTGACTCAAGTTTTTAGCTTATTAGCTGTGCTGAGGTTTGTTAACAGAAGTAAACAGGCAGGAAACTGATGTTTAGAGGAATTAGAAGTCCCCCCACTTGAAGGGTACGTTTAATACATGGTTAGTGTACACGAAGGGTTTTATACCTACTCGTTCTGGATAGAGACACAAAATTGGTCCCTACTGGTGATGTGTAGCCACTCTTTGTAATTTCTTTCAGAACATAGGTGAATTGGGTTTCAAAATAGGAAATTCTGAGTTTAGCTTCAGCTACTATGTATGTAAAGGTCCAATTTTATTTAGGTCATTGTATCTTCAGTGAAAATGGCAATAGTGCCTCATTGATACTATGAGAAAATAAAACTTTTATGGACTTCATTTGTGTATAGAGTGGAATCCACAGAGAACTTTAGTTAAAAACTAGATGATGAGTTGGTGGTTTTAGGATGTCATGTTCATCTCCTTGATCAGTTCGTTTTTTTTTTCTTTACAGGCTGTGAACTAAAAGCCGACAAAGATTATCACTTTAAGGTGGATAATGATGAGAATGAGCACCAGTTATCACTAAGAACGGTACTTAAACTTTGAAACTACCTATTACAAAAATCCAGCCACTTGGTTCTTACTGATGTGATTTGTCAGGACATTGTGCTTCCTTATTGCTGGAAAAAAGAATCACTATAACTTAGTATTTTCTGTACCTCAAATAGTGCACTCAACATCTTTGCCCGATTAAAATATTTTTTGTACTCAACAGTTACTGTTAAAATTGCCTAGTAAGGCCATGCAGGAATGTGAACTATTTGCCAGCTTTACTACTGCTGATTGGTATTAGAAACATAGTGTTAATGTCTATTAAATATGAGATGCTTAGGTTTTCATCAGTAGTGAGGACAGAAATTCTAAGGGGTGTTCATAAAAAAAATTGCGGCTTGAAGTATCTTTTTGTTCACAGGTTAGTTTAGGTGCTGGGGCAAAAGACGAATTACACATCGTAGAGGCAGAAGCAATGAACTATGAAGGCAGTCCAATTAAAGTAACACTGGCAACTTTGAAAATGTCTGTACAGCCAACAGTAAGTATATTTCTAAACATTGAATTTCATGTTAGTCTCTAAGACTAATTTAGGATACACAAAAGATAGTTCAACGAAAAACTACATTTTCTGTGACAGATTATTTCTGCTGCTTCTAAATAGGTTTACTTATTGATTGTATAACTGCTGAGGATACTTGGTGTAAAACATTGACAATGTTTAATGATTGAAAATTGCTCATTTTTAGGTTTCTCTTGGGGGGTTTGAAATAACACCCCCTGTGGTCTTAAGATTGAAGTGTGGTTCTGGGCCTGTGCACATTAGTGGACAGCATCTAGTAGGTATGTTTGATTTTCTTTTTTTTCTTAATCTGTGGTATTTCTAAGTTTCTGATTAGAACTGGCATTTTTAAAAGCACTTATTTGACCATGGAATACATGTCCAGGTTAAGCAAGATCATTTGCCTTAGAGTCTATTCTTAACCCCTACATGGGTCCTGGGCCTCTAGCATGCTATCTCCCCAGATCTCCAGTTCAGACTTAGTAAAGCAGGCTATAGTTCTAATTGTTTTATACTGAAATGGGAACCTGCTAATACGTATTTAGACAGTGAGCATTTCTATTTTAAGGTTTCTTTACTGGAATTTTATTTAAAAAATATCATACGTTCTCTACTCCTAAGTTCTCAACAGTATATCTAATTTTAGCAGTAGAGGAAGATGCAGAGTCAGAAGATGAAGATGAGGAGGATGTAAAGCTGTTGAGTATGTCTGGAAAGCGATCTGCTCCTGGAGGTGGCAACAAGGTTCCACAGGTAAAGACTTTTTTTTTTTAACTAAACAAGTTTTCTGACTTTCACCAAGGAATGGCTTTGCTCATGAATATTTATTTTTCTTTAAGAAAAAAGTAAAACTTGATGAGGAGGATGATGAAGATGATGAGGATGATGAGGATGATGAAGAGTAAGTATAAGTAGTATGATTTTAGAAACTTTACATATTTATTACATATACCATGAAGGATGTATAGGAAAATTTTGTCAGTGGACCCTGTGATTCAGTGACTTAAATTACCTGTAAAGGATTACCATTTGTAATGAATGGTAAATTGGTTTGTTTTTTGAAGATGGCTAAATAAGACTTTATATGTTCTTTATGGTCAGGTTATTAGAAAACAGGTGAAATCTTGACATAACATTGATCTTGAATATCTTGGGATTGGTCATGTATATTGAAAGCATATTACATATGAGGATTAAGGTAGAAAAGTAAACATGAGTTCCTAAGGCATGATATATATCTGGTCCCATGGGACAATACTGCCTAGGGATGACTTTCTTTTTTTAAATATTTATTTATTTATTTATTTATTTACTTATTTATTATGTATACAGTATTCCTTCTGCGTGTATGCCTGAAGGCCAGAAGAGGGCACCAGACCTCATTTCAGATGGTTGTGAGCCACCATGTGGTTGCTGGGAATTGAACTCAGGACCTTTGGAAGAGCAGGCAATGCTCTTAACCGCTGAGCCATCTCTCCAGCCCTAGGGATGACTTTCTTAATAACGAAATCCTGGTAATCATTTTTAGATAATGCATGATGACAATACCTAAGTACTGTGTATGAGGTTATATGGTTAAGGAGCTGAAATGATAACTCAGGTTATAGAAATTGGCATCTTTCTAATTAGAGAAAGCAGCTCCACATAGGGTTGTTTTTGGTTTTTCAAGACAGGGTTTCTCTGTAGCTTAGGAGCCTATCCTGGAACTTGTAGACCAGGCTGGCCATGAACTCAAAGATCCACTCAACCTCTGCCTCCCTAGTGCTGGGCAGTTTTATTGAATTTCACAAAAAGCATGGGATTTATATGTGTGTGGCATTGAGATCATGGTATAAATGCTAACAATATTCTCCACTACTAAAAAGGTAATTACTGCATAAAGTTCTTTTTCAATTTAACTGTGACTACAGTTATAACTTCTGGATTAAACACAGATTGGAATAATTAAACTTCGTACTTATTAATTACTTAAAGGGTACTTACCAAGTAATGTGATTCACTCCCTTATAAAAAACCATGCTGTAACTAAAGAATATTTTATACTTTTCCTCCTAAAGCAAGTGCCATGTGGATCATAATATTAGAGCTAGATTGTGAAAGTGAGAAGCAGCTCCTTTTGAGATTTTGAATAACATGCAAGTAGTTGGAGGTGGATTGTTCTGTTAATTGCAATCTGGCATCTTAATTCTAATGACACATAAAGCTTTAGGATGTGCCAATAAATAAGCCTTGCCAAACACTGCACACACATTGGAATGAAGTGGTAAAGCTTTGAATGAGAAGCATTAAGACAAATTTTTTTTTTTTGGGTTCAAATTTTTTACTGTATGTTTATTTTTCCTGCCACAGAGACAGGGTTTTAGCGTGGTATACAGCACTGGCTATCATGTTGCTAATTCAATAGGCCTGGCCATGAACTCAGGTCTGCCTGCCTTTGCTTGCCAGGTACTGGGATTATAGTTGTGCACCACCAAGGCCTGATGCTTATTCCTTAAGCTTTAGTTACCTGCAAGTGGGTTTTATACATTGGCTTTTTCAAAGTATTTTACATAACAATCCTGGTGGTGACAAATGATTGTACTCATTATGGCCTGGGAAATGCTGTTGCTGTGGACATCGGTCACTGCGATACTTGGGAGTTCTTACTAAATTACCTCTTAAAGAATAAATAAGGTTCAACATGTTTGAATTACATTCCCTAGATTAAAATGATCATTTTTAATACTTGTACAGTTAAACAAGCATTTTTGCTCTTATAGGGGTTCTTAATTTAAGTTAATTTTTAATTTAATTTTTAAAAGGCCTAGCTTTATTTAAGAAGCTTAAACTTATAAAATCTACTTAAAGTTTTGTAGTTTATTTCCTTATCGAGACCAAGTGTGAGACTCGAGGTTTTCTTTGTGCAGATAATTTTTCTACCTTAGATTTGAACATCGAATTAGGATAAATAACTACAAATTTGTATGTTCTAGGGAGAGCTCTCATTTTTAGCAGTATTAACTACTGATTGAGGAAAGCTCTTTACTACTAACAGTAAAACCGAACTACTTTTTATAATCTGTAGTAACAGTAGAGTATTGTGAGAAATACTGTTGTTTTGAGTAGTTGGCTTTTTTGCCTTTTTTCTTTAAGTAATTTGTATTTCATGTGCTTCTGTGTTTCATTTATATGTAATTGTAAAAGTGTCAGATCCCTGAAATTGGAATTATAAGACTGTTATGAGCTGCTATGTGGGTACTGGGAATTGGACCCGGGTCCTCTGGAAGAGCAGCCCGAACATCCTGATTTTGCTTTTTAAGGGGCTGAGTAACATTGCTTTGTTAGTCCTAAATACTTGGTTTCTCCAGAGAGGGTTTCTTTAGCCATGGCCATTATGGGAATCAACTTTGAACTAGGCTGACTTCAACACCGATGTCGATATCTGCCTTTCTCTATCTCTTGAACTTGCGATCAGATGTGTGTGTGTGTCATTAGTGCAACCTAAATACATGGTTAATCCTTTTAAATACTGATGTTTGGCTTGTCTATTGGAAATGAGCTACAGTGTCTGAAGGTGGCTTTTGTCAAACTGACAAATTTATGTTTTTCACTTCTAGTGATGACGACGATGATTTTGATGATGAGGAAGCTGAAGAAAAAGTTCCAGTGAAGAAAGTAAGTATATACATACCAAGATTGTCAAAAACAGTAAGAGAGATTTCTTAGTGCTCATGGGGAGGGAAAAGAGCTTAGATAATTTCATATTAAAAATTGCTTAAACTAAGTAGACTACAAACTTTTCAAAGAAATTTTATTTTTCCTGTGCAGTTTATTGATTAAATGGTTTAAACACTGGCATAGTGATATAATTAAGGTCGTTCTTTTAATTGCAGTCTGTACGAGATACCCCAGCCAAAAATGCACAAAAATCAAACCAAAATGGAAAAGACTTAAAACCATCAACACCAAGATCAAAGGTAAGTACCCAAGTAACAAAATAGACAAGACAGCACTGATCTAGTTACAGAAAGTAGTAAATTCTGTGTAAGAATCTATTGCATAAAATTTGGTAAGTGTTTAAGGAAGTTAATCCTGATGACATAATGCTCTGTAGTGCAGAATTTATTAAAATACTTGAATCTGGGATGAGCTCCAAGCATCAATAGGTTTTTTTCTTCTGAATTCTGAACTTTGAGTTAATTTGTTTTCTTCTTTTTTTTTGAAACAGGTTTTCTCTGTAGCTTTAGAGGCTGTCCTGGACATAGCTCTTTTGTAGATGAGGCTGGCCTTGAATTCACAGAGATCTACTTACCTCCACCTCCCAAGTTCAGGGATTAAAGGCGTGTGCCACCACTGTCCGGCTATGCTTCCTTTTATTTATTTTTTTAAATTTATGTATACAACATTCCGTCTGTGTGTATGCTTGCAGGCCAGAAGAGGGCACCAGACCCCATTACAGATGGTTGTGAGCCACCATGTGGTTGCTGGGAATTGAACTCAGGACCTTTGGAAGAGCAGGCAATGCTCTTAACCTGAGCCACCTCTCCAGCCCTTATTTTTATTTATAGTGTTGTGCCTGCATGCCAGAAAAAGGAACCAAGTATTATTGGGAATGATGTGAGGCTATGTGGTTGCTGGGAATTGAACTCTCAGGACCTGAAACAGCAGCCAATGCTCATCTCTCAAGCCTCCCTTTTCTTCGTAATCAATCATACATACGCCCACTGCATTCCTGTAGAATTCTGAATTACACAGGAGTTGAGATGCTTGTCAGCCCCCTCCCCCCCAAAGCCAGGTGGTGGTGGCATGCTCCTTTAATTTTTTTTATCTGGCACTAAGGAGGGACAGGCAGGACTGTATAAATAATAGCAGGTTTGGGGGCTGGAGATGGCTCTGGTTAAGCACTAGTCTAGAGGACCAGGGTTTAATTCTCAGTACCCACATGGCAATTTATAGCTGTCTAACTTCAAGGGTATCCAACATCCTCATGCAAGCAAAACAATGCATATAAATGTTATGAAATAGTGACATTTTGGTTTTCTGAGAGCCAGCTCTATCCCAGACTGGGTTTCTTAATATATTTAATCCCTCAACCTTTTAAAGAATAAAGGTGTTAAATAGCATGGCTAGAAACAACAAACAAAATTACATGAAGTTATGTATAAGTTTATATTAGAATAATTGAAAAGTCATAGTAATCAGTACAATTTTTAAATCATACCTTTAAAACTTTCCAGGGTCAAGAGTCCTTCAAAAAACAGGAAAAAACCCCTAAAACACCAAAAGGACCTAGTTCTGTAGAAGACATTAAGGCAAAAATGCAAGCAAGTATAGAAAAAGTAAGTAAAAATTACCTTTGAATGTATTGGTCTTTTCCACTATATGGTGAATGGCATAAACTTTTGTGCATAAAAACTGTTTACTGTAATAAAAGGACAAGGATGCACACTGATGGAAAAAATGAGAGCATTGCTTTTTCTGGGCTTGTGCTATAGAGCCAGCAGAGGGCGTTTGAATTTTCAGTAAACATCTTGGAAAAAGTAAAGCTAAATGTTTGTGAGATAACTAAGAAAAAACAGGATCACCTTTAAGCACTTAACAGCAATTTGAATAATTCCTCTGCCTTCTATCGAAACTTATGTCTATGACGTAGAATTTGACAGCTAAATAGGCTTGTATCTGGGCTGAAACAGTAAAATTTATCTTGTGCCATTTGGCTGATAATACAATTTAAGGGACCTGGGATGTGTAGGAAATAGAAAAAAATCAGTTCAAATTTTTTTTTAGATTTACAGATGAATTATGGTTCTAACATACTAGTTACTGGGAATAAATGTGGAATAATAAGGAAAATTGCCCTCCCTTTTCCATGTTTTTCCTGCCCTATAGGCCTAACATGGCTTCAGAAGATTTTCTTCCTTTGTGCATCCACCAGTGAACTGGAAATTAGCACTTTAATTGCCAGCACTGTAAAATTTAGCTTTCCTGGTGTCACAACTGATTAATTTTTATCCCTTGCATACACTGCTAAAATGGTGCCCCTCCCCCCCATTTTAATGTGGTCCTATCTCCTTGGTTTAATTGCAGGCGCATTGAACAGTCCTGGGCACTACTGGTAAATTAAGCCCAAAGATGGGGAAAGAGGAAAAGGAGAAACAAATATAGTCCATACTGAGTACCATCAACAATCCAGACTGAAGTCTTCTATTTAATCTCAATCCCCTTTCCTGATTGGCCATCCATTCACCCTTGCACGCTGGAAGCAATCTCTTGTTTTCCTAAAGCATTTTTCTTTCACTCTTGTGATGCAGAGAACTTTACTGCTTTCTACACTTGTGCATATGCCTCATCTCTTACCATGTTTTAATACCTTTGTATCCTTAGCTGTTCAATAAATTTTTTGAATAAACCAAATAAGGATTTATGTGACAATATTTTAAAATTACTATATAGTGAACTTATTTTCTGGGTGATGGAGGCAATTGATTTTTGCATTTGGAAGCTAAATGCATAAAACGGTGCAAAAATAAGATTTTGGTTAAGTGATACATTTAATAAATGAAATGAGGAATGATCTGTAGTGTTAATTTTAAAGCTGATAAATTAATGGTATTTAGGCACTAACTAGATACCTTGTAAATTATGAATACAAAGCCTTATGTATTTCTGTTATTGGGGTTCATTGCCTACATTCATAATTGGAAACAATTGGCAGATTTGTGTTGCAGTTAGTAAAGGGTAGTTTGGTTTCTAGATAAATGGTATGCTATCCTAGTTTCTTGGAAAACACAAGTTCTTTATAAACAGCCTGGATGGATTAAATTTACTTTTGGGTAATAGAGGTTGATAAGACTAACATGCTTCATGATATGGCTGTATTTGCATGTCTTTATTTTAAATTGACTGTCTTGGGGAATTGGGCTTGCAGCAATTAAAAGATCATAGGCTGGAGAGAGGGCTCAGTGGTTAAGAACACTGGCTACTCTTCCAGAGGATCTGGGTTCAATTCCCAGCACCCACATGACAGCTCACAACTATAATTCCAGTTTCAGGGGACCTGACACCTATGGCAAAATATCCCAATGCATGTTAAAAAGATGGTTATGGTTAATGTGCTGCCTGTTATGTCTTTCTGGACATCAGAAGATGTCTTTGTTATTTAGAATGGAAAAGTTTTCTAGTGGTATCTGAAATCCTATGCATGTCCTTAATAATCTTTTTTCCCTCAATAGGGTGGCTCTCTTCCCAAAGTGGAAGCCAAGTTCATTAATTATGTGAAGAATTGCTTCCGGATGACTGACCAGGAGGTAACTGAATTTTCTGTGGATATATAACCAAGGCAAAAGTTTTCATTGTGAAGTTGGCTCCTTGTAAAAGGTTCCTAACCACAGACAGTTCTTAAATACATGGAAAGAATTTAATTGGCAGACTGAACAGATAACTTTTTAGTACATTTTTCCCAGCTTTTAAATAGTTGTTAAATTATCTCTTGGTTACTTAGTTTTACTCTTAGTGTAGTGTGTTGTTGGCTAAGAAAATAGGCTATTTTCCTCTTGGGAAATGATAGTACCTTCTCCAGGTAGTAACTGATGGGGTTAATTTTGGCGGTAAGCATTTTAATGCCCTTACATGTGAGGCTTTATATAAATATCAGAAAAGTTTTGCTTTTATGGAGCTTAGGAGAATTCACTTGGACCATGTAAAGGGAAAACACAACCAATGATGTGTCTTCCCAGTGGCATGAATTTTAAATTTTATCAGAGTTGTAAAGCAGGAAAAGTAAGCAGTTAAATGAGTTTAGATTTTTTGTTTGCACGTATCCTTAAATGGATTTTGTTAAAGCCACGTTTGTCAACGGGCTTATGTACTTCTATTTTAACAATGTTTGAACAGTCTTAGTCAAATTTTGAAGCCTAAATACAATGTGGTGGGGTTGGAGAGATGGCTCAGAGGTTAAGAGCATTGCCTGCTCTTCCAAGGGTCCTGAGTTCAATTCCCGGCAACCACATGGTGGCTCACAACCATCTGTAATGGGGTCTGGTGCCCTCTTCTGGCCTGCAGGCATACACACAGACGAAATGTTGTAAACATAATAAATATTTAAAAAAAAACATTTCGTCTTGTTTAACAAAAAAAAAATACAATGTGGTTGAGCCACAATCTGAGGCAACAGTGTCCAGATAGCCAGCTCTTTTTATGCTTGAGGGTTTTATTAAAGAATCTTATGGGGCTGGAGAGATGGCTCAGAGGTTAAGAGCACTGCCTGCTCTTCCAAAGGTCCTGAGTTCAATTCCCAGCAACCACATGGTGGCTCACAACCATCTGTAATGAGATCTGGTGCCCTCTTCTGGCCTGCAGGCATGTATGTAGGCAGAATACTGAGAATATTGCATACATAATAAATAAATAAGTCTCTTTTAAAAAAAAAAAAAAAAGAATCTTATGCTATATGTCTGAGTTAAAATGCTTAACTTCCTTTGGTAAAAAAATGATGAACTGAAGAAATGTATTGACTTACAAAGTTAATCTATTTACCATTTCCCCCCTCTTTACAGGCTATCCAAGATCTCTGGCAGTGGAGGAAGTCTCTTTAAGAAAATGGTTTAAACAGTTTGAAATATTCCGTCTTACTTAATTTCTGTAACAGTTGATATATCTGGCTGTCCTTTTTATAATGCAAAGTGAGAACTTTCCCTACTGTGTTTGATAAATGTTGTCCAGGTTCCATTGCCAAGAATGTTGTCTAAAATGCCTGTTTAGTTTTCAAGGATGGAGCTCCACCCTTTACTTGGTTTTAAGTATGTATGGAATGTTATGATAGGACATAGTAATAGTGGTGGTCAGATGTGGAAATGGTAGGGAGACAAATATACATGTGAAATAAACTCAGTATTTTAATAAAGTAGCACTGTTTCTATTTGCTTATTTAACATACATTGTCTGAAGTTAAATGTCAGTGCCCTCAAATCTCATAATAATGTCTCTCCATTCCTGACCTGGTAGTAAGTTGATTCATGATAAGCCTGGACTAAAAGATTTTTAGGGACTAATATAAACAACTTTCCTCTAGTTCTGTTCATTAACCTGATGACGTAATGAACATAATAACCACTATGAGTCATTCATCCTGGTTTGCAGTTGTGTATTAATTAACATGGTATTGTCACAATGCATGGCAGAGTCCTTACATACAAGACAACTCGAGTTCTGTCTTAAGTGTGCCTCCCGTTTGTTTTTAAGTGTTTTCTATATGGTTTTCTGTAACTGTATAATTATCAGCTTTATAGTCCCCAAGAGGAGCAAGCAGTTCTGGGATTTTTCTTGGGACAATTGTTCTTGCCTTCATTCTTAGACTTTGTTTTCTTGAATTGTTTTATATTAAAATTTTATTTCTAACTTAGCAAATTGGTTCTTCAGAATCTGGTTGGGAATTGAGATTGAAGTTGGCCAGAAGGTTGTGTATGGTACTGTTTGTCTTCCTGGTCATTTGAGCATTTTGTAACTTAGTCAAGGGCTGCTTTGTTCCTCAGTCTTACTGGGGAAATTTTACACACACAGGTACACAGCAGGCATGCAATCATGACATTTTTAAATTATTTGGTAGGTACAAAAGTAGAATTTTCATATTAAGATAGGTGTGCTTGATTTTTTTTTTTTCCATAAAGCCTCTTGGCTGAATATTTGTAAATTTTATGGTAATTATCAACAGAACACCCATTTCATGAATACAAATGGTAAAGTAGGCATTATTTCAGAAGCCTGAAACTACTAAATCATAAGCAAACCTGTTACCAGGATTAAACTCAATAACAGCGTTTTCTTTAGCTTTTTATTGATAGTCAAGGTCTGTTAGAGTTGTCTATAGCCTCAACTTTGGTACAGGCCTATCGAGCCTGGTAGGTGGTAATGGTGTGCAGAGTGACCATTGATTGCTGCATTACAGACACCTATATTGGTGATGCATTTTAATGACCTTGCTCACCTAAATGGTTTCAGGTAGTGCCTTATAACAGTATGGTAGGTAACTAGTGCTGATTATATTTTCAGAAGTTGGTTGCCTTCTGAAGTATTAGTGGATGGATAGGTCTTTGGTGTTTAATTTGAAACTGCTTTTGTCTGGAATTACACTGGTTGAGTGCAGCACAATTTCCATCTCGAGTGAAAGCAGTTTGGTGGTCCTTAGAAGTTAAACAGCTAGATGGCTCCCTGACTTCAGTAAATAAAGTTTAGTTACATTAAGATGAAAG
This sequence comes from Microtus oregoni, assembly GCF_018167655.1. Taxonomy (NCBI): domain Eukaryota; kingdom Metazoa; phylum Chordata; class Mammalia; order Rodentia; family Cricetidae; genus Microtus; species Microtus oregoni. The sequence goes on from NW_024543086.1 coordinate 15,143,724, forward strand.
TAACAGAGGACGTTTATGAAAAATGTTACAAAAAGGCAAAGATGTGTTGTCTCAACCTTATTGGGTATGGATCTGCAACTTCTGTATACATAAACTATTAGAAACTATCTGCAAGAACTACAGACCTCAGGTAAAGCAGTCTGAACTGGAGTACAGGCTGTCTCACCTGCTTAGATGTACATGTCTGCATAATGCTTGTATGAAGTACCAGCTATACTAGGTCTAGGTGCTTAGGGGAGGATGTTAATCTTTGTCTTTACAATATGGTACCGGACTATGGAATACAGGGATGTTCCAGTCAAGTTGCCTGTTTCTGGAGAATATCTAAACAGAACACATACATTCCCAGTTCTGCAAGTGCTTGGGTGTTGATATGATAAGCAGGGTTTAACATTTCATTGTGTATGCAAAGGTGTGCAAATGTATTAGCGCCAAGTGCAGGACTACCATATACTGGAGACCTTAACAGACTTGCATCTCTCATGTGTACTATCATTACTTCAGCCCTAGTATCCTATTTCATTAATTTAGCAGGAGTGCCTGGTTTTTGATCTTCATTTTCAGAGCTTTTAATGATCTTGTTATGATGTCCAAATGTAGCAGTCAAACAGGATTCCAATGGAAGGGATCTTGTAATTTAGCATTGTTAAAGGTGATGTTTGTGGTGGTGGGTTTGTCACCTAATGAATTAAACTCAGTATAAACTGAAAAGATTGTTGGCTATTAGTTCCTTACAAGGGCCTCCTCCTTACAAGGTGCTGTGCCTGCTCTTTACTGCTGTCTTTGGTCACCTAAAGCCTACACTGACAAGGGAATGTTCCTTTGGACGGTTGTGTCCTACCTGTTAACCAAGTTATTCGGACTATCATTCTGCAGTTTATAATTTTTCCCCCCTTTAGGATATTGGTTTTAAACTATTCAGATTGCTCAGTTTTCCTGGGAAAAGTGAGTTTATTTCTTGGGTTTGGGGTGTGCGTGTTTGTGTCTCATGCAGAGACTTGCTTTTACATGGGCTTCAGGAAATTCCATGAAGTTACTTCACTGCCACACACCTGTCCTTTTTGCTTTTCAAGACAAGGTATCTCTTATTTTTGGAACCTGTTCTGGAACTAGCTCTTGTAGATCAGCTGGCCTCCAAATCAGAGATCCACCTGCCTATGCCTCCTGGGTGCTGGGATTAAAGGCATGGGCCACCACTGGCCTGGTCATCTAAGTTAGGTACCTTGTCTCAACTAGGACTGAGAACAAGGTAGGATCTCAGCAATGGAGTAAGTTAATCAGGTTAGCACATTACATCTCAAATTTAATATGTATATTGGTACAGTGGTGAACCGACTTCAGTGTGAGTAGTAAAGAAGGAATCATGAGTATAAAGTCAACATTTTGATACTTCAAGTGTAAGGAATGATCTTGTCTACGAAATTGAGGGATGTGAAGGCTGAAATTAGGGTTATTGACAGCTAAACTGGTTGTCCAGTATGTGCCAGATCTCATTGTATACTCAGCTATATTTTGTAGGCAAGGAAGTAGAATATTCCAAGTCTTGAACTTCATTTTAAAAGTACCACACGTGTGCAAATGCCCAAGCACCATTGAGCCAGCTCTCCTTCCAGTGACCAAGCCCAAGCAGTAAGCCTGAGCTAATCTGCAGTTTCTACCTCTAGTGGCTGGGCTTATAGGACTGTATGCTTTTACCTCACTTTAAGGGGTGTTGGGAATTGAGCTGTGGGTCTCAACTGAGCTACAACGTTAGCACCAGGACTTGTGATTCTTGAATTTATGTTCAGAACTCGACTGGATTTTGAGGATCTGGGACTGTCTTGAAGTCATCAAAGTATTGTAGGTAGGACACTACCCATTACAAAAGTAACGAAAAGTGGTAGTAGAATACAGATAGGAAAGAATGCTTAGCCAGAAGATAAAACCCCTACACCACCTCCCAGAGTGTTTGTATGCATGCACAACGTTCGAGAATCTGTAAAGCAAGGCTAAAGGCATTTTGGTTCATTACTATTTATGGTTGGTCATTTCACTCCATTTTAAGGATTGGTTGATTCATTAGTCTCCAATATTAGGAAGTTATAAATTCGCAAGACTAGTTCTGGCAGTCCAGATAATCTACATAAAATGAATTTAGCCTCATGCAAGAACTATCTCAAAGCACAAGATTTTGCAAAGGTTTTCAGGATATGTGTTGTATGGTGCCCCCCTCCCCCTCAAAGTGTAACCTTGGCTGTCCTGGCTTGCTTTTTCCTCCTGGGAGTTTTGGGATTAAAGGCCTGTGCCACTGCTGCATGGCTCAGGGTTTGTTTTGAATGCTGTCTCATTAGCCTTGGCTTTGAAAAGGAACTGAAAGTAGCTATCAGGGAGGTCTGATACTTGGAATAAATACTATGTTTCTATAACTTCAGGAATAACAAACACTACTGGCAGCACCCTCTTTACTGTATGCCCCAGTGAACGGGCAATAGCAACCACAGCTACTGACACAAGGCTTTAAACCAAATAATCTGAATTCCTGAGTTTTGCATTTTGAGCCTGTTCTCTAGTTTCTTGCCCACTGTGACCTGTTTGCCTTAGCATCAGTCCAAAGCAGAGTTTGGCTGATCCAGGTTCTAGACAGAATGAGGCAGTCCTATGACAATATCTACACTTTGGGGTTAATGGAAGGACAGAAAAAGTTCAGGGTTGATGATTAAGGGCAGGAAAACAAGCTGCTTGGTGTGTGAACCAAAGAGGGCCTGGAGTAAGCGCTGAACAGAGTCCTGGCTACTCAGGCATAAATCGCGTCAAGGCTGGGGTTACAGCGGCACTTCTGAACCGCTAGGTGGTAGCCGTGTGCTTCCAAAAACCGGATCACCTACTAGAGAATGCAGCTGGAATCCCTAGAACCGACCTTAGAGTCCCAGTGCGGGGGAAGGGAGAGACGCTCCAGAGCCCTTTCCATCTCTCATGGCAGGAACGGGAAGAGAAGGCTTCACTTAGCGTAGTCACCCCATTGTGGGGAGGGCGTGGGTTTATCTTGCGTGGCCTCAGGTCGAGGGTAAACGCTACTCCTTTTAGTTGAGCCACCCCAGCTGGTGGGTCTCGTCTGTCCTCTCCCTGCTTCCGAGCACTAGTGGATGTGAGTGCGAACAGCAAATGTGAGGGAGGCAGGACGCTCTGCACCTAATTGCGTTCTTTGGGAACCCCGCCTGCTCCATTCGGCCAATATTAGCGTTGTGGCGCAGTGCTCCGACGGCTCCCAGAGCTTACCAGCTCCAGCCTCGTGGGTTCTGCCCTGCTGAACGGCCAGTCCCATCGCAGACAGTCTGAGTGCCTCCCCTCCAGCCCTGAGCCGCCAGAAGGAGGAGGAGGAGGCAGTGGAGAGGCCGCGGCAGGCAGGCAAGCAGGCAGGGCCGGCTTTGATGTGGGCGCGGCGCACCCAGCCGCGCTGAGCGCCCGTCCGGCCGCGCCCCGAGGGGGGAGCCCCCGGGCCCCGCATCCTCATTGTGCCGGCGCGGGCCCGGGACCGCCCCCGGCCCCCCGCCCCCTCGCCGCCCGCGCGTAGAAAACGCCCCGGCCGCCGCCAGCGGTGGGAGGCGGCGATGCGCACGGCCGGAGAGACACGGAGGAGGAGACATGAGCCGGCGGGCGCCCAGACGGAGCGGCCGTGACGCGTTCGCACTGCAGCCGCGCGCCCCAGCCTCGGAGCGCTGACCCCGGCCCCGCCGGCCCCGCCAGCCTCGCGCCTTGGCCGCCGGGCCCCAGCCGCAACCCCAGCGGTGCATGCTGTCCCTGGACTGAGTCGGCAGCCCGTGTCCTGCGAACGCCCAGACGGCCCTCTCGCCCGCCTCTGACCAGCTTCTCAGCACCGGCCGGGCGCCTCCCGCACCGCGGTCGCCCCGCAGCCCCCGCGCCGGCTCGGAGGGCGCAGCGCTCGGGAGGAGCCGCGCGGGGCGCTGATGCCGCAGGGCGCGCCGCGGAGCGCCCCGGAGCAGCAGAGTCTGCAGCAGCAGCAGCCGGCGAGGAGAGAGCAGCAGCAGCGGCGGCGGCGGCGGCGGCGGCGGCGGAGGCGCCCGGTCCTGGCCGCGCGGAGCGGACATGTGCAGGCTGGGCTAGGAGCCGCCGCCTCCCCCCCCGCCCCGCGATGTATTCAGCGCCCTCCGCCTGCACTTGCCTGTAAGCGCCCGCCTGGGACTGCCCACCCTGCCTGGATGCCTGTCCCTGTGCGTGTGGCTCTGTCTGTTTGCCCGTCTGCTCGCATGACTTTTTGCTTGCGTGTCTATCTGTCCATCCGCGCCCCCTCTCTCGGGTCCCACTGACCACCTCTCCCTCTTTCTCTCGCAGGTGTTTACACTTTCTACTGCTGTGCTTCCAGGTTCAGGTACGTGGGCTTCAGACTGAGAGGTTTCCCCCTCCCCCGCGCGCACTCTTCCTAGAGGTTCGGGCCGACCCCCCTTCCCGGGACCGCGCCCCCTCTCGGTGCCCCACCCCTCCCGGGCAACAAGCCCAGTGCACCTGTTCCCAGGGCGCGGAAGGGCGGCTTCGCGCGCGTCCTGCGCTGGTGGTGTTGGGCCAAGGGCTAGGAGCTGCTGCGGGGCTCTAGCCAGTGCGGGTTGGTAGGTATATTTCCCAGAGCCCAAGGGCTTGGCCCAAGCGATGTGCGGGACACCAACCCCCGACTGCAGCTGGCGAGTGGTAGGGACCTAGGGGTTTTTCTGCCAACTGTCCCTTTACAGCCTGCTTGTGCTTGCAGACAAAAAGGTTGTTTTCAGTTGAGTGGATTTTGAGTCCAGGGAGAGCTTTAGTTGTAAATTACTCTGTGGGTGGGAGAAAAGAGAGAGAGAGAGAGAGAGAGAGAGAGAGAGAGGGAGAGAGAGAGAAAAGACCGAGACTGACTGTTCCCCATCCTGCTGCGCTCCGCTCCACATGTCCTTGCCCAAGGTGGTGCAGCCCAGGGCTTGTTCCCTGCCTGGTCCCGGTTCACTCTCTGTGAATCAGAAGAGGGCTTGGCGCTCAGCCTGGAAAGCACTTGCTAAAATCTGATCTGTTACTTCAGCAGCTTTCAGACTCGGGAAGGTCTTGGCACACAGACAGTTGGAATGCTCTGGCTTCCAAAGCCGTGGAAATGAAGGAAAGGGGGGGGGGGGTAGGGAGTCGACTTCAGCCCCGATTAGAACCAGACCAGGGCTGCCTCAGCGTGGTGTGTGTGTGAGGGGGGGCGAAGGAAAGGGAATAGGAAACACCAGCTGCCCAATACCTCCACCTACCTACAGCAAAAAGGGAGGAGACTTAGGATAAACTGGACACAGGCCAAAAGAGGATTATCTGTCCCTTCCCCCCTCTCCGTGAAAGGCAGGTGTCCTTGCTGGGTTAATGGGAAGATGCTTGGTTGGAGCCTTCTGAGTTCTGGAGGTGTCTGGAGACAGTCCTGTACGTGGGCCAGAGGTGCTTTTCTCAGTTTTCTGGTACAGGAAGCTTGTGTGTAACTGCTGCTTGAGCAGTGCTTGCTGTTGGGTCTCGTGCATCTCTTTCCACTCTCTGGAGAAGACTGCTCCTTGGGACCGGCATGAAGCTCAGGGCAACCAGTTGAGACTGGGGACTGGAAGGCTAGATGGATGGACAGACTGATGGCCTCTTTCCTTCTGTTGGCCAGGCTGGGGTCCCCAGTGACTCCTTGAATCAATACAACTGGAGTCAGTAACTTAACGCTGGCTGTTTGCCAAAGCAGATGTGACCCTGTGTGGTGAAGCGGGTGTGTGTGTGGGGGGGGGGGGGGGGTCGATGTTAGGGAAAAGGGCCAGTGCCATGCATGGGCTGCTAGTTTGTCTGCAGCTGAGTCCCCAAGCAGAGGGCAGGTTCCAGGGTCACTCCAGGGGGTCTGCTTGTCTGGCTGGCCGAGTCTGGGCAGGAGTTGAGGAAATGGGTGTGGAGGCAGAAAGGAACCTTTGGTTCTTGCTGCCCAAACCTGCGCATGCTTGCTGCTCTCCGTTCTTAAGTAGGGCCCGGGAGGGGCTGCCGGGTGGTCTTTGTGTTCTCTGATGGGAATGTGAGGGAGGGCGTCTGCCTCCCACCTCCACCTCTGGGCCAGAACTAGAGCCAGCGTCTCTAGGCAGGAGCCGGGTGGTCTGCTTGGGTTAGGCCAAGAGGCTGGATCCATGCAGGTGAGGGAACCTCCCCTCCCTCCCTTCCATCACCCTTCCTTTGCCCCTTTGTCCCCTGCAGCCACTGCACTTTTTTGAACTGCATAGGGCTGGTGTTTTTAACCTCTGGTCTTTATCTTTGGGACTGGCCGGGAGTGTCCTTGAAGATAACTCAGAGGATAGTGCGTAAATTTGGTGTGTCTGGAAGAGGATTCATAGCAACCCTCCATATATATATATATATATATATATATATATATATATATATATATATCCAGTATTCCTAAAAGGTAAATAAATACCAGAGGAAATGATTAGCGGACTCATGGTCACTTTATAGTTCAGAGGCAGGGATAGAGTGGCCATAATGGTAGAGATGAAGATGACAATGAGTGTTAGGTCCAAATGTTGCAGAGGCAATTTTGTCCGATGCTGTCCTGGGCAGGCTGCACAGGAGCACACGCAGAAGGAATGCCTTTGGTGTAAGTAGACCAGAAGGCCTTCCTATGTGAGGAAGGGCCCCAAGGACTTGGCAATAGGTGATCTCTGCCAGACCCCAGCTTCGTTGTGCCCTCTTTGCCCTGTCTGTGGTTCTGTAGGAGTTTAGTTTCATCCTTTGTGAAAGGTGGCCCTTAAGCTGAAGTGCTGTGTGGCTGGGGCAGAAGGAATGTTGCTGATGGTGACCCAATCCAGGAGGCGTGTTGGCCAACTGAAAAGTTAGTGTACTTCCGTCTTTACTATTTTAGGGGATTGGTACAGTTTTAGCGGTGGAATTTCTGGGGGCCTCCCCTCCTCCCAGCCCTCAGTCATGAGGCCTCAAATGGATTCCCCTAAGTTAGGTTTCCATGAACACACTCAATGCCAGATACTGTCCTCCGCCCACCACCAGTGTGGTGAGCCCCGCCTTCACCCACTGACCACCCTGGGAAGTGGGAAGCTGGGAATTTAATAAAAACCCCTTCATCCTTTCTCCACACGACTCAGGACACCGCAGATAGCTCAAATCAGAAGAATTTAAAAAATTTCCGCGGGGAGCAGGCAGCGTGACCAGTAAATTGCTTTTCTGCACTTGGCTGAGCTCTGACAATGACACCGGGCCAGGCTTTTCACGAAGCTCTGCCGGCACCTGCCCGACATTGTTCCTGCCGCCAGGCTCCACTGGGTCCTTGCCTTCCTTAGACAGGCTAGCATAAGGCAGGCCAGTGCGGGAGGTATGTGTGTGTGGGGGCTTCCTCCAGCCTCTTGTCCCTCCTGCTAGCCCCTTGTTCTTCCACAGGGCTACTTCCTGTCTCACCAGGAGGTGTCGGAGTTTGGAGTTCTAGTCATACCCCCCCTCCCCGCTTGGTCTGACCACCCGCGCCTAGCCTCCTGTCTGAGGCTGAGAGCCTTCCTTTAGGCTAGCCAGCTAGGGATGGCCTTTGCATCAAGAGGAGGGTGGTCCTGTTGGATGGTATTTATTTATTTGTTTATTTATTTATTATGTATACAATATTCTGTCTACGTGCAGGCCTGAAGAGGGCACCAGGCCTTATTACAGATGGTTGTGAGCCACCATGTGGTTGCTGGGAATTGAACTCAGGACCTTTGGAAGAGCAGGCAGTGCTCTTAACCGCTGAACCATCTCTCCAGCCCCCATGGATGGTGTTTTAAGTTATTAAAAGCAGCATCATTCATTGGTCCATTCAGCTGAATTTCCATTCAGCACTTAGCCTGCTTCTTGTTGGCCCTGGGATCCTAGGCGGTTGGTCCTTGTTGAACCTAGACAATCCCTGGCCTCAAGATTCCTCCAGCCTAGAAGGGGACACTGCTGGATGTTCCAGCATTGTGACGCGCGGTCTTCCAATTCCTGGGAAGCATCTTACCTAGGTGCAAAAGGGGTTGATTGTAAGAATGTAAGGCATCTCATGTAGAGAAGCGATGTTCATCCTTCTAGCTTTCTACGGGGAAGCCAGGTAGGATGGAGTCACATTCCTGCCTCCCAGACGGAGAAAGTCAGATAGAGAACTAGCCAGGAAGGGATTTGTTCAGGGCCATGGCTACAAGCCAAGAATCTGGATTTAAGATCTTGTATTAATTCTATCTCTTCTAGAAGGAATCCTGCAGTTTACTAGTAGGGGAAAGAGTCTCAGGAGGCAGGCATGGTGGGGGTCCTTAGTGGGAAGGATCTCACGAGGGTGGTGATGCTAATAGAGGGCAGCTGCCTCTCTGTTCCTGACAGGAGTCTCCACTCTCCTGGGAAAGGTTTGATCTTGGAGGGCCCCAGAGCTAGATGTGGGTGCCTCCTTCCCAGGGCAGAAAGAGGGGAGGGGTGGGGCACCCTGCCAGCATTCCTGCAGCCAGGGAAGGTCACCCACTTGCTTTGAGATAAGGAGGTGGATTTTTAAAATTTCTGTGGTTGGCGCAGCCAGTGTCCGTGGACCGGGGGCAGCCCGTCACAGTCACAGGTGTGGCCTCCTCCCTGCCCTGGGGCAGCACTGTGGTTCTCTGGGCCCCCAAAGGAAGGCTGAGAGGGAACAGGGAGGACGCATCTATCCCCAGTACGACTTTGTGGTTCTGACTTGGTCCTGTAGCAGGAAAGGTGTGAGGGTGCCGGCCCGCAAGGCTGCTGACAAGAGCTCCAACCCACTGTGTTTGCTGGGTGCCTGGTATTGTCTTAACACTGCCCAGGTTCTAGCTCACCACCAGTTTGGGGTTAGGGAGCAAGGGCCTCAGCACTACACAGTAACCTGTCCTTGGTCACACAGCAAAAAGGAAGCATAGCTAAGGATTCGACTCTGGATGCCTGAATCTATGGCCCAGGTTAAAAGGCAATTTGAGGGCTTTCCATTCATACAGCTTGGTTCAAGCTGTGGCTCTGCCTTCTGTGTGCTGTGTGACCTTGGGGCGAGTTACTTCACCTCCCTGATGTTTAACTTCTGTAAGTGTAAAATGGTAAAAACACCACTCTCCCCTCCAAACAAACAAACAAACAAAAGCCCCAATAAAATAGTGGCTGTCTTCTAAGAGGATTAGATGGCAGTTCTAGGCCTGACTGCTGTGTCTCTGGTCCTAGGAGGATTCTTGCCTGCCTCTGTTGCCTGTCGTGTGTGTGTGTGTGTGTGTGTGTGTGTGTGTGTGTGTTCATCTGTTCTGATGAACTTGTGTGTGTCCTTGACTTGGTTGGCCAGACTAGTCACTAAAAGGGCCTGCGGCAGACCCCTGGAGGAAAGAGTGTTCTGACATGCTGACATTTCTCCGCCTAGGCCGAGGCAGGAGGAGAGGCACATGGCCTTACCTTAGGATGAGTTTAGGCCTGCTGCCACACCTTGGGCCTGAGGTGAAAATTTGTTCTGGAACATCAGCGGGCAAGTGGTTCCTTAGACTGTGGGACTGGCTGACTGGTAGCTCTTAGGCTCTGACATCTAAGTGACATATAAAATGTTGCCATGGTGACGATGGGGCCAGAGACACTGTACATTGGTCGGCGGAGGGCCACAGAACAAAGACTCCAAGGTTACAGGATCAGTCTCTGCCTTGGCTCAGTCCACCCTGGAGCGTTGCTCTGCTTGGTTCATCCAGCTGGGTAGGAGCCGGGCACTGGAAGCTTGTGAAGGGCCCTGTGCAAGGCAGTGGCGTCAGAGAGGCCTGGGTTTTGATTCTGTAGCCCTTCAGCCCATGATCTGTGGTCTTCCACCTGCTGTTTTCCCTATCTCTGTAAAGTGGGTTAATTAAAGTAAAGTACCTCCTTAGGGTTAGTGAGAGCTAAATGAGCTGTTCTATAGAGAGTGGCCAACACTCAACCCAATAACCGAGTGGTTGTAATTGCCCGGTCGATTGTCTGCTGTGTCCTAGGTGCACTGTGCGCTGCCACGGGCTAGAGAAAGCAAAGAAGGAAATGTTCCTTGGCTGAGTGGCAGCAGGTACTCCGGTCTGTTGGGAGCAGAAATCTGAACTTAGCTCTGCGTGTTAATTCCACCATTCAAGGTGCATGGCTTTGGGCAAGACCTTGAGCCTCTTGGCGTAACCGCTTCCTCATCACTTATGAAGAGGGATTAATTATGTTATTCCCAAGGCTTTGCAGGGCGGCACTCATCTGTAACTCAACACAGAGGAGACCGAGGCAGGATGTTGAGTCAGCCTGGGGCATTATAGTGAGAACCTGTTCCAGAAAGTTACAACGGGCACAGCAGAAATTTTCAAGAATTTCCCAGAATCATTGACAGGATTAATGAAGGCCGTATCTTGGACCAAGCATGCAGTGGACACTCATAAACAAACTAATGAGCATTTATAGGATACCTGCGCTATTCCTGGAGCCCAGTGGGTTTGGTCTTCAAGGCTTCTGCTTTCCCTCAGTGGACTACATGAGGAGGTCACGGGCACTTTGGGTTGCCTCCCCTCTCCTCCACCTTCTGCCTTGGAATCCCATGGCACTTGTCACTTTCTCTGGTCAACTGCGCTCTTTGCAGGGACAGGATAGAGTCTGGGGTCTGAACTCAGTCCACTGGTCACACCCTGCCTCGGGCTCTTACCAGCTGTGTGATGGAGAGGATTGATTGGCCTCCTCACTAATGGAACACCAGGATACAGTGTCGCCCCTGGGGTTGCTGGGAGGGGGACTGTGGTCCCTGGGGGAGCCCTTGGCACAGAGCCAGGCTCTTTTCAGATGTTAAGTGAAGCAGAATTATAGCTCTCAGCTATGGACTTCTTGAAGCCTGTTTGCCCATCAAACAGCTTGTACTTATTTCTAGAGATCCAGGGGAGACAGATGCAGGCTCTGGGCACTGGATGGACCCTCTCAGCTCAGTGAGCAGAGGGGCTTAGGGGCCTGGAGTCCCTGTGCTCACTGCCTCTGTTCTAGGTGCTGGCCCCCTAGGGGATTTATACCTGTCCCAGCCCTCAGGCAGCAGGCCCCGAGGAGTGCTATTGGAGAATGGAGCTTGGACCCTGAAACCAGACCACAGCCAGGGCAGTTGGCCAGATGAAGAGTGTACTGCGAACCTGCAGGTGCATCTGTGTGAGCTCATGTAAGGTCGCCGAGGACTGTGGAACAGGCTTTCTCGAAGAAGGGAACAACATTTTGTGCTCAGTGTGCTGCAAACCCTTTGTGGCCACTGGAGCGTCACGCTTAGGGCCGGGCTGATAGAAAGGCCCTTGTGGGCACTGAGCCCTGGAAAAAGAGCTTGTTTGTCATCTCCTGAGCATGCTGACTACCCCTGCCCATGACTTCAGGGAGGTGGAGTGACACAGATGCTGTCAGGGGACGAGAGGAGGGAAAAAGAGCTCAGTTCACACGAGTCCTGTCCCTCACCAGGCTAGCCGCAGGATTGACTACCTGCCCAGTATTGACAATCTGTATGGGGAAGGCTGATGTATGGGGAGAGGGAGGCTGGACCTTGGGCCCAGCCCCCATTCTGCAGTGCCCCACCCATGCTGATGGCTTGGCCCTGCCAATCAATACATTGATAGCCCTGGGAGCTTAATGGACAGGCTGGGGGTGGGGAAAAGGCCCTTTGCGGCCACACTGTCTATCCAGGCTGCGGTGGGTGCGGGGAGCATGTTGGGAGAGGCCATAAGCTTGGGCTGTTGGGAGCATGGGGCATCAAAGGGGGCTGAGAGGGGGCACCTTAGTCCCCTTTTTATGAAGCAGTGCCCGTTGGATTAAACTGACGCTTCAAAGCTGAATGTGTTCAGATCTTGCTTGGCTCTGCTGTGTCCTGTGTGCCTTGACAAGTCTCTTGTCCTCTCTGTGCCTCCCTGTGTCACAGGGAGCCTAGAGGTAGGGTCCTTTGGGCTTCCTCAAGTTCATTGAGGAATGAGCCGATGGCCCCTGGGCGGCGCTTACCGTCTGCCTGGGAATTCAGAGCCACTGTGAGTCACATAGCCAACTCCAGGCTGCCCTTCAGGAAGCATTTGGAGGGGGCAGGCTACCTTTTGGAGTGGAGAAGGAAGCTGACTTTACTGGAATCCATTCTTAGAAGGCTTGAAATCTTGGGCTTGAACCTAGAATTTGAAGGAGCTATAAAAGCCCTCGGCTCCTGCTGCCGCTTGAACTTGTGGTTGTCTTTCTTGGGACTAGGGAGGTCCTTCACTCCTGGGCAGGGATGTCTGGAGATGGACATGGATGGCAAGAGGTCTCAAGAATCTGAGGGTAGCTGGGGGACTTCATTTTCCTCTTGCACAGGGGAGTTCAGGTTTCTAGTTCCTTAGCCATGCCATAGGTTCTGATCCGGCTTTTCCCAGAGTGCAGCTGTATCCTTTTACTTGCGTCATACATGTTCACATATGTCAGATGGCTACCCCATGTACGAGCACCGAGATGCTGAGTCTGTAAACCTGAGAGCCTAGATGGCTACTAACTAATACCTAACAGGTGGGTAGCAGAAGCAATACGGATAGGTGGGTCAGGCAATGGTGCAAAATTTTATCATGCTACTCATAACAGCACTGAACTAGACACATCATTGCTCATGTCTGGAATTTTCTGTCTAATGTGTTTGGTTCTTAGTTGGCCAGGTATAGCTGAAACCCAGGATGAGGGAACCCTGGTGGGAGGGAGGTGTGGACGAAGTGGCTGGCTTGAATGCTAGATGCAGGTGAAGTTGTGTTTGACTCTTGAGTCCTCTTCTCACTCTTTCCATGACTTAGGACACGTGACCTCCCCCAAGCCTTACTTTCCCCAGCTTTGACGTGGGGATGCTAATCATTCCTGCTTATGACATCACTCTGGTGACTGTGTAAGATAGGTCACCCACAGTGGCGGTGACTTATCATGGCTGCTGAGCTGGAGAGCTGGCCCAGCAAGTAAAGAGCTTTCTATGCGAGTGAGGACCCGAGTTCAAATCCCCAGAGTGCACATAAAGTTGGGCATGGAAGTGCACACCTAATAATCTCAGCTCTCCTATGGCGAGACAGGAGGTGGAGTCAGGAGGACCTCCAAAGCTCGTGGGCCAGAGGGCCTGGTGTATATAGCAGCAGAGAACAATAACAGAAAGAGATCCCATCTCAAACAAGGGAAGAGACAAGGACTGACATGTTCTTTGACTTCCATGTATGCACCTCAGCATACAACCCCCCTCCAAATATGCACACATACTCAGGTGCACACACAGAGATTAAAAACCCCATGGCTGTTCATAAAGCAAGACTTAAAAAAAATAATGTAATGGCTGTTACAGTTACTGAATGTAATTTTTTTCCAAGGTAAATGTTATAAAAAAATTCCATTTTGCAGATAGGAAAATGGGAGTCAGCTGTTGTGGTTGGAGCCAGGTAACCTGCAGGTCGAATGGTACCTGTTATCCTGGTGTCAGAGGTTCATGTAGTGGCCTGGATCTTGATGGATGTCTTCAAGAGGTGCCAATGTACGTGGTCTGGGGAGAATGCTCCCAGACAGACTTCTCAGAGTCGGGGCTGAAGCCTTGGAAGAAGATGGAGGATGTGTGGCAGGTGTCCCCGTGGTCTCCAGAAGCTGGCAGAACTCCCTTTCGTATCGATCAGATTATCACCAGGATGAGGGCAGTAGGTGTGGAGCACAGGCAGGGGCCGGATATTGTGCTTGGGAAGCTGGGGCCTGGCAGGTTTCTGAGCAGGAAGGAACACACTTCGCTGAACTGAGAGTACTCTAGAGGAAGACAGGATGCAAGCCGAGGCGTGTGGGCTCTGTCTACTGAGCGCCGTGTTGACATTCCTAGGCTAAGGCCCAGGATCGGAATGAGGTTCGAGCCGCTAGGGTCCTTGTTGTTCATGTGCAGCTCCTGGACTGGGGAACAAATATTTGGGAAGGGAAAGGTCTAGGTTGGGAGTTCTTGGAGTCTTAGGCTGCATGTCTCCCACTATGGAGAGCCCGCTTTGACCATGGATCACCTGTGTGTGTAGCATTGAGGGAGGTAGGGCCACATTGTCTATGTATTAGGTCTTCTTGCTTTCTTGTGTGTTTTATGGCTTTTTGCTCATCTCAAAGTTTTTTGACTCCTGATCATTGTACACCTGGTCCTCCAGACTGGCAGATCGCTCTTAGGTACCATAGCCAAGAAAGCTGCCACTCACTCCACCAGAAAGCGGGGACAGTGACTCTCCCAAGGCAAGCTTGCATTGCATAGCTCTGGGCAGTGAAGCCTAAAATTTGGTGTACCCATTCCCAGCCCTATGACTCTTGAGGGTGGCTGAGGTCCAACTTGGGAAATGGGATTTCCCTGGCTCCCTGATATTCCAAAGCTTTGGAGTTGGTGGATCTAGAACAGGGGTATGGCCTGGGTCTTCTCAGCAAGATGCCTGGAGCAAAGTGATGTGCGCTGTTCCCCCCATAGCACAGCATCACTTGCTTCCCTCTGCCAGGTACTTTGGGTATCTGGATGGGAAGGGAAGGGCTTACTGCTGGCCTCCAGTCATTTGGCAAACACTGCTGATTGCTTCCTGGGGACAAGCTGATACCCAGGAATGAGACTGGTTTTCCAAACCCTGGGAACAATAGCATGCCAAGACCCTGCCCTGTGAGGTAATGTTGAGGGAATCTCTAATGCGGGCTTCTAATGGCAGGTAGAGGGGCTGGTGCCCTGGACCCTCCAGAGGTTTTGATAGGAAGTCTAGGGTATCCAGCCTTTCCAGAAGAAGAGCCCAGTTTTCTGCAGAGGCCACCCGCTACTTCCCTAGGGATCGACCTGGTCAGACTATGGCTTAAGTGGTGGAAGCTAGGCAAGATGGATTGTGTCCCCACATCCTGGGGCAGGGCCACCCAATAGACCTTGCTGACCCTGGGTCACTCTGTTGCTTCTGTCCAGCGGGCCAGGAAAAAAGTCATTAATAGAAGGACAGTTTCTGGGGTAGGAAAGCGCCCCTTGGGAATCGGTGATGAGGAGACCGGCTTGACCTCCAGTCGATAGGGTCTCCTGTGAGAGGAGGAGCGGTGGAGGACAGGGATCCTGTGCCTACTTTTGGGGGAGGGGATAGGGCTAAGATAACTCCAGGAATCATTTCAGAAAGGTCAATGGCCCCAAGTGTAGGGTCTTCCTGAAGCATACCCTCCATGTGTGGGCCTCCATGGCTGTCAGGGTGGGAGGAGAGGCAGACCCTGGTACTGTGGGTGGGCCTCATGGGAGGCGCATAGTAGTTGCAGAATGGGCATTTGTGAACTTCGATTTCCGCTTAGCAGAGCTTCACTCGGAGTCTTATCAAAAGTTCTGGCGCTTGCTCAGATGTGAAAGTAACTGCCATGTTGCTTTTTGTATTTAGTCTTCATAGCAACCCCGAGGTGGGTACTGTCTTCATCATGTTCATTGTGAGGAAACTGAGTCACAGAGATCTCATAGTTAAGGCGATGGCTTGGGCTGCCAGGGTCCAGAGAGCTCTGGCAACGGTTAGGTGAGCAATGCTTTTCTGAGACAGGGGTCTTGTGTGCTAGCATTGTGCCAGACTTGGTGGGGGTCACAGAACAAACCCCTAATTCTAACCATTACCCCAGCACATCTTGCAGGACAAACTGTCATCATTCTAGCCTTGTCCTGACTTCTAAGATGGGATGGGCCGCCTAGCTAACTAGCAGGTACAGGTGAATGTAACTTAATTCTTAATGGCATGGGAGGACTTCATCTGTTCATTCATTCATTCATTCATTCACGCATTTGTTGGAACAAATGCTTGTGTGTCTGTGCTGGGGCTCTTGGGACAGTGGCCCAGGAGAGAGAGCGAGAACTCTGGCTTTCATGGTGTCGTCAGGGCAGACAGATGGAAGCCGAGTAGGTAAATGTTCTGTTGAGTTGCAGGTGCCAGGAGGGATCTCGTCGCAGGGAGGCATGGAGAATGGCAGGGGAGGGCAACCCGAGGAGGTCTGTTTGAGGTGACATCTGGGCAGAGACCTGAGAGAAATGAGTATAGAGAACTGAGAGAGCCGGAGAGCAGGTGCAAAGGACCTGAGTCGGTGTGTGCTAAGTATTAGGAGGGTTTCAGAGACTTTCAAGCTAAGGTGGTAGGACTGGCCCGGAAGAAATAAAAGAGGCTAAGAGAAGAAGAGGAGGGAAAGCATGGGGGGGGGGGGGCGCCTGCTTGTTGGCCTGGAAGCCTCAGGGAGGACCTCTGAGGGTGAGGAACCCTGAGGAGTGTGGACAGGGAGGATTCTATGGCAGGGCTGTGTTTGGTAGAGGATGGGTTATCAGCAGGGCACAATTGGACTGGACTGAGGAGGAGAGCGGTGCATACTGTTTAGGGGAGGGGCTGTATTCTTGAAGATGGATGGGAGCAGAGATTGCGGGAGCAACCTAAGAAGGCTTTCTGGAGGGTGTGGCTTGATGAGAACTAAGTGGCAAAAGGGCCACAGCATTAGCATGGGGGATTTAAATTGGTGACAGTACGGGGCCTGGGACATGGGCCAGTACCGTGGAGTGAGTGTGAGGGTTCCCGTGGAGATCCAGGGGACGTGACAATGCTGGTTTCTGGCGCAGTGGCCAGTACTTGTGATTGCTCATGCTGACTTTTCCCTGCCATGTGTCCCTCCATCTTCTCACTGAAGCCCTGTGGACACTGGTTCTCTTCATAGTTGCTCAGGCGCTCCTTAGAGTTCCAGATACCATTGGGAGAGGGGGCTGTGTACTAAAAGGGATCGGAGCAGAGCAACCTGCATGCCAAGGTCACAGAGAACGCCAAGTGCCGGCAGGTGGGTAGATCTAGATACCCAGGCCCGATTCTCAGCTTTATTATTTCCCAGCAGCCTCCGTTGCCTTGTCTGTGAAATGGGGCCTGGCCAAAGGAGGGTGTAGCCGAGAGACTCACCATTGGCTCCTCCCCTTGCGTAGGTGTTGGCGGCCGAGGAGAACGTGGACTTCCGCATCCATGTGGAGAACCAGACGCGGGCTCGCGATGATGTGAGCCGGAAGCAGCTGCGCTTGTACCAGCTCTACAGCAGGACCAGTGGGAAGCACATTCAAGTCTTGGGCCGTAGGATCAGTGCCCGTGGCGAGGACGGGGACAAGTATGGTATGTGTCAGACCCTACTCTCCAAGGCACGCTCTCGCCAGCCTTGGAGAGTTCCCATTCAAATCCCGGCTCTGTATTGTCCTGGATGCATGGCCTGGGACCTAGTGTTAGCTCTCCTGGGTCTCAGTTTCTCAGTCTATAAAATGGGGGGGGGATTAGTGAGCCCTTAAGAAGCTCATTGAATAAATGAATAAAAAGCACCCCTTCCACGGTGGCTTGGGTGAGAATGCTCAAATGTCAGTGTCGGTTCCCTGCACCACCACTCCCTCCTGCCCAGGTTCGGCTTCTGGGAAGGGTGGAAGACTCTGGTTCTGCTCTCTGGATGCTCTAGTGGGGAAGTCATCTTCATGAGTGTTTCTGGAGTGTGTGTCTGTGTGTATGCAAATGTGCATGTGTGTATTCAGCTTGACCTTGTACACCCATAAGACATGGGTACTCACAACAACGTGGGTCATGGGCCCTGTGACCTTCTCTTGGTCCCTGAACAGCTCAGTTCTCCTGGGGGAGGGGCTGCTGAGGAGCACTTGCAGCCTTCCTCTGCTGCAGAAGTCAGAAGAGGAACACTGGAACTTTTTTCTCTTCCCTAGACCCCAGCACATGAAATGGGGCAGACATAACTTCACCTCCTTAGCACTCTGAAGAGGATTCAGCCAAGACAGATGCTGGGCAAATATTAAACATGCAGATATTTTATTTGAAGTTGCTAGACAGGGTTTGGCGGTAGTAGTGCATGCCTTTAATCCCAACACTTGGAAGGCAGAGGCAGGCGAATCTCTGAGTTTGAGGCCAGCCTGGTCTACAGAGTGAGTTTTATGACAGCCAGGGCTACACAGAGAAACCCTGTCCCAGGGAGAAAAGAAACAAAACAAAACCCAAAACCAACTTCTTTAAAATTGCTAGACAGAAAGACCTGGGACTGCCAGGAGGCTTCCTGGTCCTTACCCATCTCTGGGATGCAAGTCCCCAGCCTTCTGTCTCCTTGGGCCCAGGTCCTAGAGGTAGTGGCTGGGGGTGGGGTCCTGCACGTGTGCCGAGCCTGCCAGCTTCGCCTTTCTGGGATGGTGCCCTATAGGCCCCTGTCCATTGCCATCAGGACATGACAACAAGACGAATAATTTCTTGGACCTTTTATCTGGGACACCATTTATTTTCCCACAGCCCGAGGGCAGTACTGACCTCATGGTACGGCCCTGAGTGAGGCAGCTGCACCATACTGGGGGCTGGTCCCGGGCCCCAGCACCTCCAGGCCAGCTGCCTCCTCTGCTTCCAGCACAGTCATTCTTCATGGCTCCTCTCCTTTTCTCCTCTTCCTGTTTCATGCCCCTTCCCCTCTTTGTTTTGCTCCATCCCTGTTCCTCACTGTCCTTCCTTGCTCTGACCACAGCTTCCCTTCTTGCAGGTTTCAGGCCTTCTGGTTCCCGGGGGGGGGACACCCCCAGATGCTAGGCCGTGCAGGGCAGACCCAGGTGGTAGTTTTCCCTGGGATCCTCTGCCCAGTGCTGCCAGGGAAGGGGCAGCTGGCTGGCCAAGCAGGAGGAGGTGCCCTCCTGGGGTGTCCCCGGAGTTCACTCTGGCCCCTCCAGGCTGGAGAATACAAGGGGAGGGGGGTCAGACCCTGGTTGAGCCATCTGTCCACACCCTGGGAAGGGAGGCAGGGACTGGGGAGGGAGAGGAGCCCAAAGTGGCCCACACTCTCTGCAGAGGCTGGCCCGCTAGCCAGTTCAATTGGGCCACTCTGTGACCTCCACCAAGCACTTTGCCTTCTCTGTCCCCATTTCTCATTTGTACAGTGTCGTTAACATGCACAATGCTCTGAGGGAGGGATCTAGTCAAAATGTCCTCAGTGACCGTGGGTCGGGGGTGTGCTCTGAGTCTGCCTCCACTCAGCACCCAGGTGGTTCTGACAGAAGCCCACTTTGATTCTAGAACTTGCCTGGCTTGCCACTCTTCTCGGGCTTCATCCTCTCTCTCAAGGAACATGTTTGCATGATTGTCCAGCCCCCCCCCCCAACACTCAGGGTAACGTGGGGCCTTGCGGGCTGTCGCTGATCCATTTGAATGTCCCATTAGAAACGCAGATGAGGCTGGGAGACCCCATCTGTGAGCCCTGGGAGAGGAAGTGAGACAATGGAGCCCACGGAGGCTTCCAATCTAGATGATCAATACAAATATTATTGGGAGGGTGATTTATGTGACCACGCAGGGCAGGAGGATGGGCTGTCTCTCTGCATCAGAGAGCTGCCTTGCTGGGGGAGGGGCAGCAGGGTGCAGGGCACTTCAGAACCTGCTCTGTCTTCTCAGGGCTGGGTCTGGACCACCAGAGTCTTGTGATATCCACTTGGCTTCCCGGCCTTGTGTCGTCTGCTGGACCGGAAGTTCACAGCAGATGTCAAGTGGACACCTAGGATCCTCAGCTTCGGGTCTGTCGTCCAAGGCCTGGCCTCTGTGCTGGGTACAGAGGTCTGTGGACCCTCAGATCTTGCTGCTTCTCCATTCTAGTACTTTCTGGAAGGTGGTTTGAGTCAAGAACAAGGTTCTTTTGGACCAGCCGTGGCTGAGGCTGCAGGCTCCTGTTTTTCTTGTCCCCTAGTCTCTGAGTCTGACCCCACGGTCCATTTTCGGTCCACCAGTTCAAAGTGCCACTCTATCGCTTAAAGACTCATGCCACTTAGAATTTAAGTGCTTGGGTCAACCAGGGTCCTGGGATGGTTCTGCTCATGAGACACTCCCATCCCCCCAGTCTCAGGCTGTATTACCTCTCTTGTGTCCTGCGCTGCAGCAGGCATGGTGCCTTGGTCAGGCCAAGCACATTTCGTCTAAACATCTAAGATGCTCTCTATCAACGCATCCCTGAGACCTGCCCCTCACTTCCCTGTCCTCTTATCAGGGTCTCACCCCTGCCCTTCCGCTGCTGTGCTTTTCTCTCATGGTCTGGCATCCTGTTCTCTGCTTCCCCACTCTCTCTCGGGAGATGCCAGGCTTCTGGGACTGTGCACTGTCTCATCCCCAGGCCTCAGAGCCAGCCACAGAGAGGTGATCAGCATTGCCTGAATGCAGGGACACATGCAGCGTACATCTAAGACCGGGGACAAGGTAGTCAACCCGGGACATCGGGGCAAAAACCTCCTTCCAAGCTCAGGAGGAACCTAGCCCGGTGCCCAGGCAGACCCTTCTCCCTCCCTCCCATCTGTTTTTGCCTTGAGAATACAAATATGAACAGACATGACTTCCTCTAGAAACTCTCTCATCTAGCATGGGATCTTTGCCTCTCAGCTTAAGCCTCCCACCCCCTGGCCTTGTCCCCAGGGAGCAGCAGCCACCCACGCCTTGTGGATCCCATGTGTGAAGGGCTGTGTTAGCACTACAGCAGGATCCAATATAGTTTCCAATCAATCCAATTGATTTTCTTTTCTTCCCCTCTTCCTTTCTGGTGAGTGTGTGTGGCCTGCAAACCTCCTCAGGGACTTGCAGAGAAAGGGAACTCTGGGCACCTGAGCATGTGTGTATAACAATAACAGGGTAAGGACTCTAGACTACAGCCCCACCTCCCCCGCCCCCCACTCACCTTCAGGGGAAAGGGAGAGCGGTGCTGACCTCTTGGTGCTTTTGGTGGCAACAACCTTTCTTCATGGGAGGATATTGTCTGGGGAGGCCAATAGCACTGTGATGTGGGAATGTGTCAGCCAGTCCCTTATGCACATGGGTCTGCCCAGCCTCTCCCCAGTGTGTGTGCACGTGCGTGCGTGCGTGCATGCGTGCGTGCGTGCGTGCGTGTGTGTGTGTGTGTGTGTGTGTGTGTATGCGTGTGCCCACAGCGGGAGACGGTTGGGAGCAACAGGTCCTGGGGCTTTCCCTGGGTACAGGGAGCTCTAACCCGTCCTGGCTTTGTTCTCTGAATTGCCTCTCACTGAAGCAGGTTCCCAGCTCTCTCTGACTCCATTGCCTCTGTATTCCCTCACCATTTCCCGTCCTTCAAACCCACAGTCTGAAAGCGGAGGCCCCGAGTTGCTTTTGGGAAGGCCAGCTTGGGACCTATGCTTCAGTCTGTCTATTCCCCGGGGCCTTTCTGTGCGCCCAGGCTCTGTCCATGCACACTGCAGCTCAGGTCCGATCCCTGCCTGTCGCAGTGAACTCTGGAGCTGCAATCGTCTTCATGTTTCTACCTTACAGTGTGTCTCTGGGCAAGCGACTCAGCCGCTCTGCCGGCTGCAGGGCCTCAGACTCCCCATGTGTAAACTGCCATCATGGCCCCTGCCTCACAGGGCTGTGAGCCAATAAGACATTCCATGCTCGGACCCCCAACTCACACATGGGATACACATTACAGGTAGTGGCTGTTGTCATCAGTCTCTCTTTTTTGAGTTCAGGCGGGTCTTGAACTTATGATCTTCCTGCCTCAGCCTTCCAGTCTGGTGTCATGTTTATTTGTCTCCAGGCATATCAGAGAAGCGGAGTTGGGAAAAAGACAATGTAAAGCTTTAAGGAAGGAGTTTCCATGACCCTTCGCCCCACCTTCTTGGAGGGTTTGGGGAGCCCTCCTTCTTTTCTGTCTGTGACCTGAGTCTAGCCCTCCATGCTCCCATGGGCTTTCCCATCCCCCATGTTGACTCCAGGTGTCCTCTTCAGGGTGACCTGGGGACTCTTCCCATTTCAAGGTTATCTGGAAGTGAAGCTAGGAAGAGGATGAATCCCCCCTGTATTCTGTCCTAGGAAAGCAAGGCCAGAGTGAGGAACCCAGCTGCCCCAGCCAGGGCTTACTCACCTGGGCAAAAGTCCAAGTGGGGCAAGGTGGAGTGGGCAGGTTAAGACCGAGACTTTGGGGCCAGCCTGCCCGGGGTTTGATCATGCATGCATGCTGTTGGAACCCAGTTTCTCCACCTGTGAGATGGGGACAGTGGCAGCTGTGCTGACTCAGAGGATGGATGTCTGCAAGGGTTGAATGAGGTAGTGACTCTGGCCCGGAACATCAGGAGCCTGACAGAGTGTGAGTGACTGTCTTTTCCTAAAGGGGCCAAGAAAGAGGTGGCCTCAGGGTCTCCTATTCCCGACCCATGTACTTCTTTTGTTGCAGGGATTTTTCTTTGTCACTGTGGCTGGGGCTGTGTGGGTCAGAGTCTAGAGTTCTAACAAGGCCTGGACAGTGTAAGGAGTCCCAGAGACTGGAGTGATGAAGGACATTGAATCAGAGGCTAATTAGACTTGTCATCACCAGCTCTGCATTCTGTAACGTGTCGCTTCGCCACCCTGCGTCTTCCCTTAGCTCTTGAATCATGTTAGTCACTGCCGACATCACAAGGCTGTCCGTGCACTTGCTGTCATTTAATTAGCGGCCACTTACTGGGAGCCAGGCATGGGCTGGGGTGCTACAAAAAAAGCCTTGCGATTAAGGAGAGCTGTCCTTACCTGCATGGGGCTTACCTGCTGGTGAGGAAGGACACACAGTGAAAACGGTGGCAAATTGTGTTAACTTGCTATTATTATTATTATTTGGTTTTTGGTTTTTTAAATTTTCTTTTGAGACAGGGTTTGTCACAGAGATCCTCCTGCCTCTGCCTCCCTGGTGTGGGATTAAAGGTATGGGCCACCATGGCCTGGCAACTTGCTATTATTGTAACAAAATATCTGAGGTGGTCAAGTTAAGAAGAAGTAAGGTTTGGAGGCTCAGTCCATGATTGGTTAGCCCCTTGTTTCTGGGCCTGTGGCAAGTCAGAATGTTGGGGCTTGAATGTGTAGGAGAGGAAGCTTGTCTCCTGATGACTGGGAAGTAGACGGAGAGACAGCAGAAAGAGAGAGGCAAGAAGGGGCGTGTTACCTAACATCCTCCCCTGGACCTCACATCTGAAAGGGCCTAGTAATGCCAGAGCAGGCAACTAAACCTTACACACATGGGCCTTGGGGGGACATTTAAGATTGAAACAATATCAACAGGCAGTTTTAGAGGCTGGAATAGTGGACTGCAGAGATGGCTCAGCTGTTAAGAGCATGGGCTGCTCTTCCAGAGGACCCGGGTTCAGTCCCCAGCACCCATAAAGGCTGCTCACAACTGTTGCTCCAGTTCCAGGGGTTCTGACACCATCACATAGATGCAAAAACAATGCACAGAAAAAATAAAAAATAAATAGAGCGCTGCAGTGTGGCATGGGGATCGGCATGGGCTGGGCTGGGGAGGGTGGTGCCAACATCAAACAGTACCGTCAGGGAAGGCAGATGTCCTACCTGGTGAAGAGACACATATCATGGCCGTGGCAACTCTTATAAATAAAGCATTTAACTGGGGGCTCGCTTGCAGTTTCGGATCAGAGGTTTAGTTCGTGGTCAGCATGGCAGTAGGCAGGGCAGGTATGGTGTTGGAGAAGTAGTTGAGAGATACATCTGATCTGAAGGATGGGAAGGAGACAGAGACAGAGAGCCTCTGAGAGTCTGGGCCTGGCATGGGCTTTTGAAACCTAAAAGCCCACCCACAGTGACACACCTCCAACCAGGCCACACACACTCTCACAAGGTCACACCTCTGTATCCTTCTAATCCTTTCAGAGAACACCACTCCCCGGAGACTGATCTTTCAAATGTAGGCACCTGTGGGGGTCATTCTTAGTCAAACCTTAGCATCTCTGAGGAGATGATGTTTGGCCGTCTGGGGGATAATACTCAACTGTGGGAAGGCTTGGGCAAAGCAGCCTCCAGGTAGAAGGGTAGCAAGCACAAAGGGCCGGCAGCGGGAGCCAGGTGTGTCCGAGAGATAGCAAGGGAGCCAATGTGCTTGGGAGGGCTGGAAGGAGGGACAGCAGGGACCAGATGATGTGGGTCCTACTGGCGAGCTTGGGTTTTCTCTAAGTTGTTTGAGGATCCTGGGAGGTTTTTCAACAGGGAAGAGATATAATTGTTGTGTGTGTGTGTGTGTGTGTGTGTGTGTGTGTGTGTGTAGACAGGAATCAACTTTGTGTCTTCCTTCAATTGCTCTCTATCTTTAATTTTGAGAAACAGTTTCTTAACTGAGCCTGGAGGTCACTGATCGGCTGGACTGTCTGGCCTGTGAGCTTTCTGAGCCTCCCCAGTTCTGCTTCCCCAACAGGAGGGTTTGTAGATGTTCACCACCATGCCTAGCTTTTACGTGGGTTGCCCGGAATCCAAATTCAGGTCCTCACGCTACGTGGCAGGTCCTTTACCGACAGAAGCACCTTCTCAGCCTCATCGATCTTTTTGAAGGATGTTTTCAGCTGACGTGTGGA
Organism: Microtus oregoni; assembly: GCF_018167655.1. Lineage (NCBI taxonomy): Eukaryota > Metazoa > Chordata > Mammalia > Rodentia > Cricetidae > Microtus > Microtus oregoni. The sequence goes on from NW_024543086.1 coordinate 15,168,025, forward strand.
GGGAAGACCAGTGAGGGCAAGAGTGGCCAAGGAAGGTGGCTGTGGAGCTGTACAGGCTGGCGGGGGAGGAGTGGCAAGACAATGTCATTACCCCACGCCAGCTGCAGGCCCTGTCCATGGAACTGAGCCAGGGTGAGGGGCCTGCTCCTCAGAGCTGCATCTTTGGAGCTTGGCTCTCAGAAGCGGGTGGAGGATGAGGAGGACCAGGGAGGCTCTGGAGCAGATCTAGCTTGGGTGGAGTGTCTGTTCCTCTTTCTCTCCTTCTCCTGCCGCTGCCGCTGCTGCTGCCGCTGCTGCTGCTGCCGCTGCTGGTCTATTACTCCCCAAAGACTTTACATAATTCTGGCCTGACTTCCGCCTCATTATGTCATTCTCTGAGTGGAGTCTAGGTCACTCTACTGCATGCTGTGGTCAGGGTGGGTAGCTCAGACCCTGCCTGGGCTGAATGGGGGTGGTCTGGCCTCTGGAGGGCGGAGTTGAACTGCAGCCCTAACCTCTCTGCCCCAGACCCTTTGGATGTCTGTACCCACCCCCAGGATGCGGAGGGATAGGGTGGGGGATGGCCAGGGTCCTTGTTCCTGAGAGGTGGGGCAATATTAGGAGTGGCTTTGGGAGCCAGCCAACCCTGCAGTTAGTCCTCCTGCTGGGATGTCGCTAGGCACCTCACTTACCCTGAGCAATGAGGACGGGGACGGGCTTACTTCATGTGGATGTGTGGAAGCTTTAACTGTATCCTACGGAAGCAGACCTTGTCCATAGAGGACATATGGGGGGGTTGAACAGTGTCCTGGGCCCTGTCCCCATTCTTCTTCCATTAATGACAATCTCCCTACTCCCAGCAGAGTCTGCTCTTCTCCTGGATTTGACTCCAGGGTTCCAGAAAGAACTAAAATGGGGCTGAACTGCACTGCCTTGCACCAGGGAGGAAACTGAGGCTCAGACAGGGGTGTCGTGATCTATCTGCTTAGGATTCAGTGCGGATGGCAACAGACCCGCGGGTGTTTTCGGATGCCCTGTCTCGTGTGGGATGCCTGTCTGTGCTGGGGGAAGACTGAGCAGGTTCAGAGCAGGGGCAGGGCCTCAGGAAGCAGGCTCCCTTCCACATTCAGGAAACGTGAGCTTGGCCTCTGGGTGCCCTTTTCTTCCTGGAAAAGTTCAACTTTGCAGCTTTTAGGTTAGTGAGCTTCCCCTCTGGGCCTCTAGAACAGGGCTACATGCTACAGGCCTCCCGGGCCCTGTTGAGGGGTCAGTACAGTTCTCCCCAGTTCACTGGCGAAGACCCTGTGGCCCAGGGCCACACGTAAGTCAAGCAGAGCCGTGTGTGTGTGTGTGTGTGTGTGTGTGTGTGTGTGTGTGTGTGTATCAAGTCCATATTTAGGCATATCAGACCCTTGCCTTCTCCATATACATGCAGCCTCCATCGAAGCTTCTAGAACTTTTTCACTTTGGGAGGAATGAGATTTGCTAGGAGACGGGAGAAGGCTGGGGAGCTACTGTGACTTTCTCTCTGGGACTCCAGTGAGTGGAGAAGAGGAATGAGGGCAAGCAGGGTACATCAAGGCCTTGTTCATATTCCTAACTCAGTGTTTACTGGGGGTGGGGGAAGGCGGAAAGAAGAATGTGCTCCACCTTGCTCCCAGAATTACAAAATTCTTGTTAGGTCTTTAAATTTTATGTAAATTCTTTTTTTAAGGTGGGAATCATATTTTAATTAGAAGTGGTGTCAAAGGAGGGCTAGATTAATTATAGAAACCCTACGTTCCAGGTGGTTTCAATTTTCACAGCAGGGCACTAGGGCCTATATTTGTAAATGTTTTTTATTAAAATCATACCTAGTGTATTTTAGGGGCACCGAGGTACACTCCTTGTGGCTCCATAGATACCGTACTCAGGAATTTGGGGCTATGATTATGGAGAAGCGAGTCCCTTGTCACTGAAATGAAACCTTTGTAGCTGAGGGAGGGGCAGGTGCTGGAAGGGAAGGGTCACAGCCAAAGAAAACAGCCGTGGGGGAGGGGAGTGGTGAAGGAGATTAGGTCATGGGGGTTCAAGACCAGGGATGAGTGAGAGCTCACCCCAAGTCACACTGAATCCTACAGGGGGAAATGTGGACTGGCTAAAGGAACATCACTGGTGCCTTTGTCTGCCAGGGGTTTAGGGGAGCAGTGTGGACCCCTCCATCCTGATGCTGAGGCATGGGTGGGCTCTGGTCCTGGGGGTGGGAGAATTGGGTCCTGACCAGACTTCTATGCTCTTGAAAGTAGTTACCCAGCAGTTTTGATGGCCTCAGTCAGTGGAAGGGAGATTCTGAACATAGACTCTTTCCCAGGGGTGTGGCACCTTCACCTCCGTGTCTTCCTGTGTCAAGTGGCCAGGTCAAAGGTACCAAAACTGCATTAGTAGGGAGCCAGATGTTTGCCCTGGGGGAAAGGACATCTGACCTAACTTTTGAAGGAAACAGCATGAGGTCCCAAAGGCTCCCCCCCCCCCCCCCGTGTGTGTGTGTGTGTGTGTGTGTGTGTGTGTGTGTGTTCCCTTGGTTACTTCTCTGGGTATTCTGTGTGACTGTTGGTCCCACTTTGGAGAGTGGAATTGAGGGGCTCGTAGGTGTGGGAGGGGGACAGGTCACAGACAAAGTTCTCTCAGACTGGATCATAGGGGAAGTGGCAGCAGAGGTTCCCCCCCCCAATCCCAGAGTCAGGGTGTTCTCATGGTACCAACCAGAATCCTCTATGTTTGACTTTGGGAAAGTGAGGGACCAGGGGGAAGGTCAAGGAGCGTGTTGCTTGGTCTTTAGATTATACCATTTCCTCTGGTTCAAAAGTTTGTCTTATTCTCCTTCTGCCTTTCGAAGCCCAGCTCCTAGTGGAGACAGACACCTTCGGGAGTCAAGTCCGGATCAAGGGCAAGGAGACTGAGTTCTACCTGTGCATGAACCGAAAAGGCAAGCTCGTGGGGAAGGTGAGTGATGAAACCCTGGGTGCTTGGGGCTCCATTCAGCCAGCTCTGGAGACGGGGCAAAGCACAGCGGTGGTCCTGTTAGCCCTACCTGGAATGCAGGTCTGGGGTATATACGGATGAGAGAGATCAGCACCCGACGGTATCTCTTCCCGTGGCCATGGGTTTTGTTTTGGTGCCTGCAGCAGTCAGGTTGGGATATTTATGGCTGCCTCTTGGTGCCACAAGCCCTAGACTCTGCTGGAAAAGGATGCGGAGTTCTGGTTTGTTCTATAGGGAGGAACCCTTGGGGCAGCCAGCTCTTGTGCTCCTGGTGTCTGGGAGTGGAGAACCTGCAGCCCATGGGCTGTGCCTGCAGGGGTCATCTCAACAATCCTCAGGGGTTGGCAGCAGCAGAAGTCTCTGGAAGCAGTCACTCCTCAGAGCTGGGGCTCTCTGTTCTTTCAGTTCAGGAAGACTTTATTACTTTGGAACAGGCCAGAGAACCGCAAGTGTTGAATTAGCGCACATACGTGTGGGACGTGTGCACCCACTTGCTGGATTTGGATGCTTCTGGAAGGCTACCCTTCATCTTTCCGCTTTCCGTTCACGCACTTCTTTGCGAGGGTCCTGGGCTTGTTTCTTCCAGAGGCTCAAGAGGAAGATGGCACCCATGGTAGCTCTTTAGTGAAGTCACCTGTCTGTTCTCTGCTCTCTTCAGGGTCCTTCCCTGCTTCTAAGCTGAACTGAGGGTGAAGTCTGTCTGGAATGGTGTCATGGAAGGTGGGCCTCTGCTTAGGAACAAGGTCCTGGGGGAAATTGGTTCCGTGATACCTTGTCAGCGTAAGGGGAGAATGATCAGTCTTGTTGAAGTAATATTTGATTTCTTGAGCCTTTAGTTCTTCTTCCCTCTGTCCCCTTATCCCTGGGTCGAGGACCAAGGTTGACCCACAGATAATGACAACTTCCTTTAGATTGAACACCTGCTGTCTCCCAGGCATTGGGCAAAAAATACTTGCAGATAATTTTGGCAGGTTGGCACCACTGCCATTCCCATTTCACAGATGGGAAAGCTGAGGGCTGTCTACATCCCTGGGCACTTGTCCCAAGTCCCATACTAGCCCTAGGCGGGATTCAAAGCTGGGTTGGAAAGGGAAAGATTCCAGCCACACACCCATACCAACCAAACTGCAAAATAATAGTAATCCGAAGAGCGTTGGGATGCCGAGGAGTGGTTTCAATTAGTGATTCACTTTCCGCCGTCGCAGTCCGGCCGGCGAGGGGGTCCCTCAGCGGCTGGGGCGTCGGGCAGGGGCGGGTGCCGGGTCCCCTGGCCCAGCCTGTCGCGTCTTGGCCGGCAGTTTCCTGCGGCGGCGGCGGCGGCCCAGCCCCGCGTCAGGCGCTTTGTTCTGCTGCCCGCCTGGGCCTCCTCCCAGACCAACCTGCTTTGGGTTTGAGCCTCGGTTTTCCCCTTCGCTCCCTCTGTGCCCAGTGCCTGCGCAGCCCGGTGCTGCCTCCCCGCCTGCCTTCATTCTTCCCGGCATCCTGACCCCCAGTAGTGCCATCATGGGGTCAAGGAGAATGACAGGCCCCCTTGGGCTGCAGCCCTGCAGCCTGCCTCCTGCCGGCTGGCCGCTGAGTCACCGCTTCCACAGGAGCCGGTTCCGATTTCCTGCCCCCTTGGTGAGGGTTCAGCTGGCTCAAGGCACAACAGTGAAGCCGGCTGGGTCTCCTTGACTCCACCTCTGTGCCCTCCTAGCCAAACTGCGTCCACCACCCTTTTGGTCCCAGGGGTTTGGTGCCCCCCCTTCCCCCGGACCTGTGCTGGGTGGGGTGGGAATCACGCTTTTGGTAGGCTGTCTATGGCATACTCCCTGCTCACTCAGACCCCGTCCTGGAGGGGAGAGTCCCCTCTTTAATGACTGGGTGTGTCTCCCTCCTCCTCACAGTCTCAGCGCTCTCCAGATATTGCTGCCCCAACCTTTATTGCCTTGCTTGGGAAACTTCAGGCCCCAGCCGAACTTCCCCTCCTCCGCTAGACCAGCTTAGGGCTCAGCTGAGCTTCTCCATATTCCTGGAAACCTATGCCCCAGGCTCTCTGAACTGTTCACACCCATTCCTGGATGCAGATTTAGGGCTCCCTACACGAGCCTTCCCAGCGCTATCCTTGCTTCATGGACCTGGCTCTTCTTCCTGGCTCGCCTTCTGGTTCTCTATTCTTCCCTGCCCCCCCCCCATTAGCTCACTGTCCTCCCACAGCTGTCTCTGCCCCCACTCGTTCACCTTGTCCTCCGGTCTGCGTGGAGCACATGCAGTGCCGGAGGGGCACAGGCACAACACAGAAGCAGGAATTTGCCTCTCGCTTTCTGAGATCACTCAGCCACCTGCAAGAATGATGCCCACCAGGTCAGGGAGCCTGGTGCCCTGACCCACTATGTTCTGGCCCACTGATCCTTGGATCCTCATCTGTAAGGGGGACTCATGCAGTCATTTAAGCAGGCAGCGTCCGAGTGTTAGTCTCTTCTTCCTTCCCCTTTCAAAGACAGGTTTATTTTATTATTTTATTTTTTTGAGACGTGGTCTCTTCCCTCGTGGGCTGTTCTGGAACTCTGGAATTCCCTGTGTAACGAAGGCTGACCACGGACTTCTGATCCCCCTGCCTCTACCTCCCGAGTGCAGATTGGAAGCATGCATAACTCCCCCTGATTCATGTGGAGCTGAGCATGCACCCCGAGTTCTGTGCGTGCCAGGCGGGCACTATATGGACGGAACTACACCCCCAGCCCGAAGCTAGGCCTTGGCATCACTTTGACACCCATGGGACCTCTGGCCTCTGCTGCCTTGGAGTGCGGTTAGCAGGACGCTTTCCCCCTTCCTGTGCCTTATGGGTACCAGCCTTGCACATCTGGCCAGAGCAGGGTCATGCGCTGAGCCCTGAAAACAGCTGTTTTAGATGCACTGGCATTGGCTGTAGTCATTTCCTCTATTTGTCTAGGAGCCTGCACGCTCTGGTAGCCTGCTCCTAACCACCTCTCCGAGCCTACCCACTGGGCCAGAAGGTAGCATAGTCCAGAAAGAATTGCCCAGCATATCCTATCATGGCCAATCAACACTCCCTCGTCTGCCCCCACCCCACCTGTCTTTTGGGAGTAAGACCTCAGAGTCTTTCAGGGCAGGGAATTAAGGTCACTTTGGTTCTAAGTCACTGAAAAAGCAGAAAGGGATCTTACCGGCCCCCCCCCCCCCCCCGCACCCGCCACCCCAGTAGATCTAAAATCTGTAGTGTTAGGTGAGGTGTGATTGCGTGATGTCATCAGGATTCAGGTCACATAGGACTGTGAATATCAGTGGAAGTAAGGGGGCGGGAAGTGGGGCTGGAGGAGAAGGAGAAGGGCTGATCTGCACTAACCTCCCAAGGCTCCCAGGTGCTAAGGTTACTCTAAAAGCTAGTGCCCCTGCTTGCTTTGCCTTAGCCAGCAGAGTCCGAAGTTCTGAGGTTGGGCCCAAGCTTTGATTATTATTATTATTATTATTATCTATCTATCTATCTATCATGTCAGTGTAAGTGATGTATGGTCATAGAAGGGGTCAGAAACAGAGGCAATGGTCAAACTCAGGTGCAGCCTGCTGTCAGCCTCTGGGCCTTTCTGGCTGAGCCCATGGTGGGGAACCTATGCTCCTCATTGGTTCCTTCTCCTTCCCAAGAGCCCCTCTGTGCCTGTGGTGTTGACCAGTCCAGAGCCCAGCTTCCCAGCCCTCTGAACATAGTGAACATAGACATGTACTGAGCATACATGCCTGCTCTGTGCTAGACTATTGCACCCCAACATTTTTCTTCATACCCATGTTTTACTATGTGCCCAATGCGGCTTCATGGAGGTGAGGCGGTTTGGTGGCCATCACCCACTCTGCCTCTTCTCTTCTTCCCCATGGACTTCTCCAAGACTAGACATGAGACAAGTACGCCAGGGGCCATTTTCCAGCGCCATGACTTTGGGCGAGCCCCTTTGCCTCTTTTAGCTGTTTTTCTTTCTCTAGGCAGAGTCAGTCTCAATGACTTAAGAGGGTGAAATGACATAATGGATGTGGGAATGTCTGGCCTGTGGTCAGCGATCAATACTGAATGAATGAGTAGGGAGAGCAAGTAGGCCAGGAGAACTCTCAAGCCCTCAGCTTGCTCTGTCTCCTTGACTCTCCTTGAGAGTCCTTCTGGAAGGACATCTGAGAGACGCGACAAGGGGTTCGAAAGTAGATTCTCTTTCAGGCCCTTTCATGTGATATCCACTCACCCCAATCCATCTTGGTAAGGCTCTCTTTTGTTTGACTATAAACCCCATCTTTGCCTGTGCTCAGCTCCTAGTCAGAAGCAATTCTGGTCTCAGGGAGCTCTTGGACTAAGGAGGAGGCAGGCGGATGCAGAGTACTCCGTTGGTGGGTACCTAGGGACTTCCAAAGATGGAGCGTGTGAACTACTAGGATTCTAAGTGCAGATGCTTAGTACATGTCTAAATTTACTTCAGAGGACTGGGAGGCTGGGCTCTGGGCTGGTTCCAACACCACAGGGCACAGAGGGGCTCTTAGGAACCAGTGGTGGAGCCATGGATGAGTAGATTCTCCACTATGGACTTGCAAGAAAGGCTAAGAGGCTAAGGGTAGGCTGCACCTGAGTTTGACCATTGCCTCTTGAGGGAAGGGAAGGCATTGCATGGAGAGTGAAGCAGCAATCAGGGGATGCTTCCCAGAGGAGGCAATTACAGAGCAGGGCTTTAAAGTACAGAAACAGGATGGTGTTGTTCTGGTTTCTGTAACTTTGGTGAAGGTCATGTAGAGAGTTGGATGAGGGGCTTCTAGACCTTTCCATGAGAGACCTAGAGCCAAGAGATCACTGGCTTCACTGCCTTACACGTGTTTGTCTGTCCCCCTTTACTGTCTTACTATCTTACCCAGGCTGTCCTGGGCATCACGTGCGTCTTGAGCCTCCCCACTGTCTGTTCTGAAGCCGGCTTGGAAGCAGCATTTCCCAGAGTTTCTCTACCCAGCGTTTCTGCAGAGTTCAGCACTCTGTCTGCAGGGACTAGGCTTGCCCTCCTCTCAAAGGTGAATGTCCCTGGAAGCTTCGGCCAGTTTTCCACTTCAAACAAAAGGCTGGAACCCGCACCTCAGTCTCCACACACAGCCAGACCGCTGGGCTTCCAACTTGGCTGAGCGGCCGTCCGGAACGAGGAGTGGGCCCGGCCTAAATTTGGAGATGTTAGCTGGAAACTTGTGCTGCTAAGTTAGCCCGTCCAAGTTTGCGTTTCCCACTCTCTCCGGTGGAGCAGTGGCTGCTCCAGATGGGGGCCGCAAGGTCTTTTGTTTAGAGCGATCCCAGCAGAGCCACCTGCCCTTCAGGAACGACCTGGAGAGTCCCCTTGTGTGTCAGACTCATTTACCAGTGTCCTTCCTCCCAGAATGTCATTGTACTCTTTTGTCTGGTAAGGAATCTGAGGTTTGGAGGAAGAACTTGGCCACCCTGAGGTCACAGGATGTGCTAGGGTTCATTTGGCTTTTGGCTTCAAAGTCAGTGCTCGTTGCCCCGCCTATCTGGTCTCTCCAGATTTAGAGACCCCCAGGGCCCCCTCACGCAGCCTGTGGAGGCTGGCCACGCTATGTCTTATTTTTGGATGGTTTTTAGCTTGCTTCATACAAAGTAGTAAAGTGTGCTGCATCCCACATCGAGTGTGGTTTGTGAACTGTGTCACGGAAGGGTTGACCGGCCGACTCAACGTCAGATCTTGTGCAGATCTGCCAGGACCCATTTCGCCTACAAACGATAGAGTAAAACATCAGCGGAGTTAAAGGAAATGAGACATTGTTGGCCCACATGCTAGTGAGGTAATGTGACCTGCAGAAGCAGCTGGGTCCAGAGCCCGAATGTAGTGACCAGGGCTCTGTGGTTTCTTCATTCTCCCGCTTGGCCATATTTCCTCGGGGCTGGCATCGCTATCCAGCAGGATTTCCATTTTCTGTTGGTAAAATGGCTGCCCTCATTTCAGCCTTACAAATACCTCAAGTTTAAACCCATCTTTTTTGGGGAGTGGCGTGGGGGCTTGGCGGTTGAACCCACACAGTACTCTGATTGGTGGGGCAGGGTCATGTGTCAGCAAGGGGCTACGATTTGATTGGTTAGCTCTAGGTCTGTTGCTCTAGTAGGGATGATATGGAGCCTACATATATAAGGAAGGAGAAGACTCAGCTCCCTGGTCGAAAGACCTAGGAAGATGTGAGGGTCTGTAACATAAGTACATTTGCATATAAGGAAGCGGAGATGAGGCCTTTGTGCTGCGCTGTCCCAGCCCCTGCCCCATCCCCGGCCACCCTAGAGCAGCCAACTCTTTCCTTCCTTCCTTCCTTCCTTCCTTCCTCCTTCCTTCCTTCCTTTTTTCTTTTCTTTCTTTTTCTCTCTCTCCCTCTCCGTCCTTCACTCCTTCCTTTTCTTTTCTTTTTTTGTTTGTTTGCTTTGTTTTTTCAAGACAGTCTCTGTGAAACAGTCCTGGCTGTCTTGGAACTCTCACTCTGTAGATCAGGCTGGCCCCGAACTCATAGGGATCCGCCCACCAGCCCGCCTCTGCCTTCCAAGTGGTGGGGTCAAAGACACGCACTCCCCTGCTGCCTCCACTTTCTTTTCTCTTTGTTTTCTCCTCCAGGCAAAGGCTTCCTGCTGGGCTTTAGTCCCAGCTCCCCAGTCTTCTCCTAGGCCCATCCCTAGAACGCTTGTGAAGCCTAGTTTTAAGCAGAGGCCTTCTTGGTATCTGATCACCTACCACGTTCCCAAGGCATGTGTGCTCACGCCTGTGTTCAACCCCTTCCCTTGAGGCTACACTTGCTGGTTCTGTGAGGCTGGGAGCTGAGTGAAGCCCCTCTGAATATGGGGGGCTAGAGGTGCAATGGACCCCTGTACTCACTACCATCACTGTGGTTGTGTGTAATGTCTATTGTAGCACACTTACCAGGGATCCTTGACTCTCCTTTCTTTGACGCTCCTTCTCTCTCTCTCTCTCCTGCAGCCTGATGGTACCAGCAAGGAGTGTGTGTTCATTGAGAAGGTTCTGGAAAACAACTACACAGCCCTGATGTCAGCCAAGTACTCAGGCTGGTACGTGGGCTTCACCAAGAAGGGGAGGCCTCGCAAGGGTCCCAAGACCCGGGAGAACCAGCAAGACGTGCACTTCATGAAGCGTTACCCCAAGGGACAGGCCGAACTGCAGAAGCCCTTTAAGTATACCACCGTCACCAAGCGTTCCCGGCGGATCCGCCCTACTCACCCTGGCTAGGTCCAGCCACACTCATCCCTAGAGAACTACATCAGAGGAATATTTTTACACGAAAAATAAGGAAGAATCTCTATTTTTGTACATTGTGTTTAAAAAGAAGACAAAAACTGAACCTAAAGTCTTGGGGGGGCCGGGTCGATAGGATTCTACCATTGACCTGAACCCCATGACAAAGGACTCACGAAAGGGGACTGCTGTCAACCCACAGGTGCTTGCCTCTCTCTAGGGCGTGACAACTCAAAACTCATCCCCAGAGGAGGACTTGAATGAGAACACTGACACAGCAAGAAACCAAAGTCCTTTCCCCAAAGGTTCTGAAAGCAAAAAAAACAAAAAAACAAAAAAAAAACAAAAAAACAAACCAGAAAAAAAAAAAAAGAAAAGTAGTGCCCCTCTCTCACCTCAGCCCCCCTCCCTGCCCCTCTCCCGGCCCTAGACTCCAACAAGAATCGCTCTCTGGTTTGCAGTCATTTATTTATTGTCCACTGCAAGCTGTCCCACGACACCGCGCAGGGAAGGCGCCCCTGAGAATTCTCCGCGCCTCGACCTTCCGACGACAGACGCCTCGTCCAATCATGGTGGCCTGCCTTGCCCGCAGTTCTGGAGGATGCTGCTATGGACCTTCCGTGACTCACGTGACCTAGTACACCAATGATAAGGGAATATTTTAAAACCAGCAATATTATATATATTATATATATAAGCTATTTATTTCACCTCTCTGTATATTGCAGTTTCATGAACCAAGTATTACTGCCTCAACAATTAAAAACAACCCACAAATTATTTAAAAAAAAAAAAACACCGGTGAGGCGTGTTGTTGTGGTTGAGGGCAAAGGTCCGGCGGGGCAGTCTCTTTGTGCTGAGGGCTGGGTGGTGAGCATTCGTTCACCACTGTGGTTGTGTGCTGGGGGCACTATAGTCTAGGCACTGAGCCTGCCACCTCAGGGCAGATGGGAATCTGTTTCAGGTTCAGAGAAATCACTTCTTCAGTGTCCTTGATAGGGGGATCGACTCAGACCTTTGCTCCTAGGTGTTGACACAGCCTCCACTCTAGTCTGGGCCCTGGGGATTTACCCAGTCCCTGGGAAACTTCTCCTTTAACAATTCAGATTCATGGCTTCATTGATGTGTTTATCCGTTTATCATTGATTAACCACTTTTGCTAAGTGTTGGGAATCCATCAAAGAAGAGTTTATGAATTAATTCCACAGTGTTTGGTCAAGCTCAGGCTGGATTGGAGGTCAGTTCCATCCCTGGAGTTTTCTCCTGTGCTGTGACTCTGGGAGCCCTTTTCCTGAGGTTTGGAGTGAGGTGTATAGCCAGGCCTTTTCCCTCCTGCTGGAAGGGAACCCTGAGCCTTCCGCTCACCCTCCTCCCTTGGAATTCCTGTAGAGATTGACAAAAGGGGTCTCATGTCGGGCGGGGATTTGGGGAGAGAAGTCTTGTGGTCAGGGAGGGCCTCGGGTGGCTTCTGAAAAGTTGCCCTGAACTCTGGACAGGGCATTATGACATATGTATCATCTTCACCCCCTCCCCGGCTCCTGCCACTTGGTTTTCCCTCCTGCAGGCACAGCCTGTGTCCTTGAAACTCTGGGAGGCCCTCTTGGTGCCCAGTGGGGTGGGGAGTTCTGTGATTGTTCCAATTGTAGATGTCGAACCGAGGCTAAGAAGCATAAAACTGCTTGGCTAAGATCACCGAATAAGACAGAGGCGGGGCAGGCACCTTCTGATGCCCTCTGCCTCCTTCCACATTTGACAGGTAGATAGATACTCCCAGGCTCAACAAAACCATCAACTCGCTCAAGGCCTCAGCTAAACCCTTGGTGAGAACCCTAATGTGTGGGGCTATGTACAACACGAGGAAGGTATGTGGCAGGTGACAACTGCTCTCATGGTCACATCATAGGAAGAAAAAGAGGGAAAAGGGAAGAGGCCTGTAATCCTCCTATTCCTTTCAAGGATGCTCCACTGGGGGCCTCCCACAAGGCTCCATCGCTTTCCAGTAATGCTGCCCCGAGGACCAAACTTAACGCGCGACTTTTGGGAGACCCTTATTCAAGCCATAGTGCCTCACTGCCAGGCTCCTTCTACCTTCTGTTCTGTCCCCTCCCCTCTACTCATATTCTTTAGAAAAATAACCACAAGGAATGGGTGCCTGGACCCATGATTCAGTCATCCATCCATTCACTCATGCAGAAAACACACCCTGTTCACTCCTACTGGCTGCTGCTGTCCCAGGGGCTGGTGACAGCAAGGAGCTGAGCAGTCTCTAGGGATCAGCAAATGGCTCATGGGGAAAGAGTTTGCTGGCACAGCATGAGGGTCTGAGTTCAAGCGAAACTCAAATAAAAGCTGGACATGCAGCACTGGGGAGGGGAGCAGAGACAGACTGACTCCAGGGCCCACAGTAGAACCACGAGAGCCGGATTCAGTGAAGGATACTGTCTCCAAAAGTGAGGTGGTGGCGCATGCCTTTATCCCAGCACTTGGGAAGCAGAGACAGGCAGATCTCAGTGAGTTCGAGGCCAGCCTGATCTACAAGGGCTACTTCCTGGACAGACTCCAAAGCTACAGAGAAACCCTGTCTCAAAAACACCCAACCAAACAAAACAACAACAACAAAACACACACACACAACACCCCAAAACAACAACAACAAAGTAATGTGGAAAATAACAGAAGACACCTGACACCGCTGGTCTCCTTATGAACACACCTGGGTATGCACCCACACACTTACGTCCATGTATAACGCATACACAAGCACACATAGACACACAAGTATGTGTGGGCTATGATGTCAGGTAGTGAGGAAACCATATGGAAAACAAGAGGGGGACCGAGTAGGGCTGCGGTTTCAGAGCAGGCAGAGGGGGCCTCTGGAAGGGACCTGATCAGATCTGAAGGACAAGAAGCTGCATATCCACACCAAGGGCTAGGAAGTTCCTGGCAGGGAGCGGAGTGTGTGAAGGCAGGTGTCCTGTCGTGGAATAAGAAGTAGGGATCTGGAGGCAGCCAGACTCCACCTAAAGCTTCTGTTTAGAGTGAGACAGGCAAGGACCTTTAGCTTTACAGAGGAGAATGGCAGATTCCAGCCTGAGGCTGTCCCGGAGTAACCTGGGCTCCCAGAGACTTAGTCTGCCCAGAAATAGCATTGCTGAGATGACTCAGGCCTCTGAGCTTGGCCCCCAGGGTGTACTGCTTCCATATCAGGGTCACTGGACCCGAGGTGGAAGATGCAGCAGATGTGGGCCAGCTTCTTTTGGCTCTAAACAGCACTTTCTGTGCATTTCCTGAGTTTGGAGAAATATGTGAATGATAAGCATAGCGGGCTGGCGAGAAGACGTCCCTGCCGTGGATGATGTTTTCTTAGAAACGCTCACTCTAGGGAGGAGGTCGGGAAAGGCTCCCACAGTCCAGCTGTGCAGGGAACCTCAAGAATCCCAGTCAGTCCACATGTTCAGAACTCAGGTTGTGCACCAGGACTCATCACAGGCAGCTTCTTTAGTGGTCATTGGTAATGATACTTTATAGATCTGGATCAGAGAGGAGGATCAGAGCTTGAAGTCACACAGCAGGAAACAGAGAAGCTAGGATTTGAGTCCAGCCCTGCCCATCTCTAATGCCATGGCTTGACCCCATGGAGTTTGTCAGAGTCCCAGTGTCTTCACAGCTTCGGGTCCCCGTTTCAGCTTTTGTGGGGAGCAGAGGAAGCACTGAGGGTGTGAAGTCCTCGAGTGGATGTGTGTTGTTGACATAAACCAGTCATGTCAAGGATCAAAGCCCCAGTCTCATGGCAAAATGACAAAGCCTTCCTCCTGGGTGAGGCTCGGCAGGGTGGTAACATCTTCCTTTGGTGTGCGTGCAGATGTTGATAGGGTGTGCCAAAATTCCCACTGTGGCTTTCTCTCCTTGGACACTTGTGACTTGAAGACCACCTCTACAGAGATTGGCTAAACTTGCCTCCTTGTTCACCTGTACATAGTAAACCCTCTGAGCTGCAAGGCTGCCACAGCTTCATCCAAGAGCCCAGACCCCTGATACCAGCTTTTCCAGTGTGTCCGTGTGTTTGTCATCTGCATCCCTTGCCACCCCAGTTAAGTCAATCCCTGGAGCCCTGAAGGCTGCAGTAAGCCTTGGTGCTCATTATGTCCCTTGCCACTGGATGGAGCAAAGAGGTTCAGACCCCATGCCCAGCTCCCCTGTGTTCACTATTGCTTTTCCTACTCTCTAGACAGGACCTACAACCGGAGTGTTTTTGACTCATCACACCCTTTCTAGGATGATTCCTTTCATGCCCCAACTGTTTTTGATCTCATGGGACTGACTGGAAGTCTCGTTCTGGAGACAACAGGGGGTTTGACTGTTGGGCAGGAGCAGGGATGCTTTGTTTCCCGGTCTCTTTAGAGATGAGGCAACCCAGACATGGAGAGGAGCAGAGACTCTCTAGGCCTTCCAGTGACTTATGATCCAGTCTGCTTGACAGTAACAGTCTCAGGGGCCACGGCAAATGAAGCAGTGAGAGTTCTTGCAGTGAGCGAGGCCATCAGGATGACGACATCGTTGGACAGCCAGACCTACTAGCGTCCTCCTTAATCTGTTTCTGTGATCTGAAGTGGGGGATGGGGGAAGGGCTGCTGGGGCGCTGGTGGGGGACACTGGTTCTTTGTCCTATGCTCACAGTGGGGATGTATGTGTGCCTGGGCATTGGGCAGGGGTCCAAAGGGGTCTGGGCATCGTGTTTCAAGATGGTGGCAGGGATGGTACTGAGAAAGCACCAACTTTGGGATAGTCTGAGAAAAAGTTCCTTCCTACATCTTCCGAGGGGTGCTGTCTAGATGGAGTCTCCCTGCTGTTCTGCTGCAACACAGGCCTGATTCTGACCTGGGGTTCCAGCAGGGCTCTTGGTATCCCAGCTGTTCTCATACTGAGCATGTGTCATACCATCTCCTTTGTAGATAGGAAAACAGACCAGAGGGGAATGGTATTGCTTCCAGGACCCTTGTCAGGAAGCAACAGAGCCAAGATTTGAACCCCCGTCCCCGATTCCATGTCTCACATCCTGGGTTTATTCCCATCCTCCACTTTTGCTGCGGGTGGATTGGGGGGGGGGATGGAGCCAAGGCCTGGGGTAGGCGGCTGGTCTGGTACGGGGGCAACTTAGGGCTTGAGCTAGAAACCAAGGATGCCCTCTTGGCCATGCAGCCAGCTGGAACCTTGCCAGATCAGACCAGGATTCTAGGGCCTTAAAATCCCTGTAAACGGGCATGTCTCTCCTGGGCAGGCAGGGAATGGTCTTCCAGAGAAACAGTAGTGAATTAGGTGTGAAAGATGTCCAGGCAGTGCCCCAACCAGGCAATTAGCTCCAGGTCTGTTACAGACATTAGGCGGAATTGGGGGCCAGATGGCTGCCAGGCTCAACTTTGTGGGCTGTCCTGGGACAGGACTTGCCTGGCCTTCTGGCTGGGGTTTCCAGCTCTGGCCAGGAGGGAAGGTGGCAGGTAGCGTTGGGTATGGCCCCCTGCTGGGAAAGCCAGTTATTAAGCCGGCATTCCCCCTCTCTGGGCAGTATGCAGGCCTAATTAGCACTTGGAGAATTTCTGTCTGCTGTGCTGCAGAGGGGGGTCACCGTCTGCAGCTGAAGGCTTGCGTGTTGCACCCCGTGCAGGCTGAGGTGTCACCACGGAGCAGCGGCATCATGCGACCCTCTCGGACTTTTCTCATTTCTTTCTTTCCAGTTCTCCAGGTTGCTTCTTCCCAATAGAGAAACCGAGGCACAAGGAGGGAAGCATGCTCGCTGGAGGTCATTTATTTGACCTGCATAAGTTTTTAAGATAGGGAGAAGTCTCCCTCTCTTCCCACCACAGCAAGCTGGTGGTTTCCCTGGTTGCCCAGAGTCACACAGTTGCTAAGTGAAAAATTCAGGATTTGAGCTTCTTGTCTACTCAGTTAAAGAGCCTTATCTCTGTCCCCTGTCTCCAGTTCTGTTCCTATGATGGTTGCGATTCTTTGGGCTACAGGTGCGAGACACACAGGGAACAAAAGTCCAGAAAGAACCTTGTTACTATGCATGGTAGAAAAGTGAGCTGGCAGCTGCCTTCAGCTGAAGCTGGGTCCAGAAGCTCAGTGTCTTCCCACTCCATCCTACTGGCTTTCCTCCGTTTCTCAGGAAGAGGTTTTTTGTCCATCCAACCAGATTAATAACGTCATCATTCCTAGAGGCTCCAGGAAAAATCCTGCTGACTCCGACCTGATGAACCTCTCTCTTGCATGTTTTTACACCAGTCACTGGGGACACAGAAGCCGATGTAGTTAGGACTAGATCCAGGGCCAGCCCATGGATCTAGGTTGGGATGGGGAAAAACCAGGTTCCGTTGAGCTATATTCTCTGAAAATGGAACCGATGGGTCACAGACATTATATGCCAGGTGAAAAGGCAGTCCCTGCCTGGGGTCCTCATCTCAGAGCACATTGCAAGCCCAGAGACACATGGTTGCAGGGACCCACCCAATAGGCTCACCTTCAGAAGCCTGGGGGCCGCTCTCGGATTTACTCTGCTGGCAGGTTTTGAGGCTCCTGCTACACAAGTTACCATTCTTCTCCTCTTGTGTTCTGACCCTCAGTGCATCCTCCTGTTCCATGTGGGCATGTGCGCCAGGCCAGGCCTTCAACTTGGGATGCACTCACCTCAAGGTATGCGATGCTTTCCAAGAGGCCCAAGGACACAGGAATCTCACATGCATGGATCTTCAACCTCCCTCAACACTCTGTCCTAGCTTGGCCTCCTGCACATGTCCCATGCACCAACAGGAGCTCCTTCCTTCCCCTTCCCACAGTGGCCCTTCTCCACTTCACTGGAGAAGGCAGCAGCTCTAACCACAATGCATTGCTCTTTGGGTCTTTCCCTGGGCTGTGGAAAATTCTAGAGCATGGAGTCCAAGATAGGGATGCTCAGTCATGGTGCCTTCATCCTGTGGGAGGGACCTCTACCTTCGCTGCCTGGTATCCACCTGTTCTAAAGAAATAAAACATGGCTTTTGTCATGACGTAACCATGTCAGCTGTTCTGAGCTCAGGCACAGCTGGGTGGTAAGAGTGGTAACAGCTTGGTTTGCTACCTTGTCTCTCCTGTTCTCCAAATCTTGCCTTGTATTGCACTGGGCTGTAACAGAGGGTTCCTCATAGGGAGAGAAATATCAATGGTAGGAGAAGCTTGATTCTGGAAACACAAACTCAGGGCTAAATACTCACTCCATTTGCCCATCAATTCTTCTACCTTCCCATGTATCTTTCCATGCATCGGTTGGTCTACTTGACCATTTATCCACCTGTCTATCCATGCATTCATGCATTTCCATCTGTCCATTCCTCTCTCTACCCACCCATTCATCATCCATCCATCCATCCATCCATCCACCCACCCACGCATTATCCATCCATCCACCCACCCATCATCCATCCATCCATCCATCCATCCATCCCACCACCCACTGGCACACTCACCTGCCTATCTACCTACATACTGGCCAGACCATCTCGAAACTACCACATGTAAGATTTGGAAAAGGCAAATCCCAGCTGGGGAGTCATGCCATTTTCCTGTCTACTCCTGTCATATTCTATGTCTCTGTGAATTTTATCTCTCTCTCAGGTTCAAATCAGGAGTGAAATGCTCCAAGCTTCTCTAATTTTTAAAATTACATTTATTTACTGTGTGTGTGCCATGGTACATGTGGAGGTCAGATGACAGCTGTGGCACTCAGTTCTCTCCTCCCACTATGTGGGTCCCCGGGATCAAACTCAGGCTTGGTGGCAGATGCCTTTACTTGCCGAACCATCTTGCCAGTCCCAAACTCCCTTTCAACAGATTGTCCCATGTAAAATACCATATACTTGTGGAAAACTGGTGCTTGTATTCTCACTTAACTTTCATACAAAGATTACTAGATTCTATAAATACTCTTGTAGATGGAAGTTTCTGTTCTGCACAGTCCTGCAGCCGTTCAGCCCCCAGGAAACACACAGAGGTGTATACCAATTATAAATTGTTTGGCCTATTAGCTAAGGTTTATTACTAACTAACTCTTAGAACTCAATCCATAATTCTTGCTGTGTTTAGTCATGTGTCTTGGTAGCTTTTCTCAGTGCAGCATTCTCATCTTGCTTCCTGTGTCTTGCTGGTGACTGACTCTGCCTTTCCTCTTTCCAGAATTCTCTTAGTCTGGTTGTCCTGCCTATGCTTCCTGCCTGGTTACTGGCCAATCAGCATTTTATTAAACGAATACAAGTGATAAATCTTTACAATGTACAAAAGCTTTATCCAACAGCATATACTTTTTTTTTTTTTTGAGACAGAGTCTCCCTATGTATCCCAGGTTGGCCCAGGCTTCTCTTGAACTCCTGATCCCCCTGCCTCCTCTTCCTGAATTACAGATATGTATCACTCTGCCCAGCACCCCTTCTTTTTCTTCTCACCTGAGGGCCCATCTTTCATTTGCTATCACTTGTCATTGACATGAATTGAACTTGACTGTGTGAGATATAGCTCCTACAGAATATCTGTGCTTTTCAAAGTTACTGACAGGTCTCATAAACAAAGTTAGTCACATACATAGATATGCGGTCTCAATCTTGAACTTTCTTCTCGCCACTGACTGCTCGCCTGCTTTCCACATAGTCCCTTAGGAGGACATTGTAGGGAAAGGCTGGGCACACACCAGTTTCTAAAGTCTGGGTCTGCCTCCATGCCTTCCCCCTTTTCTCTGCTTGCAATGTGTTCTGAGGTCTTACTGTATACTGGGTTCCTTGGAACCCAAAAGCGAGTGTCACACATGTGACTGAGAAGCAACGCAGTCAATAGCAACCATAGTGTGGTAAGTGCCACCATAGAAGAGGAGGCAAGTCCTGAAGAGAAGGGAGGGCGCTTCAGGAAGGGGACAGAGCCCACGACAGGCTGATAGGTGGGAAGGGCAGCTAGTCACCAGTCTCTGAGGTCAGGTTGCACAGCGCTCAGCCAGACAAAGCAGTAGCCCCGAGCCTTGTCCTCCACTGCTCTTGCAGGGCTCCCTTTCCTCAGCTGCCCCCTCTCCAGTCCTACCTGGGAGCGACATGCAGGCCTGGGAGCATAACGTTTTGTGAGTCTCATTTTGTGGGGGCTCTGAATGGGGTTAAAAGGGTAAACTGTGTTTTCCCCTGCACAGAGCTCCCAGACAAGGAGCAAACCCTGCTGTAAACACACGCTCAGCCTTCAGAGGGAGGGCTGCAGCTGGCTCCAGGACTAACATTTGCTTTCTATTTTAATGTTGTGAGTATATTTTGATGATCAATTTCTATATATGGAAGAAACATAAATTTCCCTTTTAAGTCCATATGAGCAAGGGCAGAAAGAGTTAATTTAAGGAACACCAGTTGGTGATGTTACAGGTGGCATGTGAATGTGCAGAAACACGTGCAGTAAGACTTTAACAGATGTACGACCTCATGCATATGTGTGCATATTTGCAAATGTGTGTGCATAAATGTGCGTTGCATGGAGGTGGGTATGTGTGTGTGTATTCACGTGTGAGAATGCATGCATGAATGTGTATGAAGAGCGTATGAATGTGTGCATGTGTGTATATATGTGTGTGAATGTGCATGTGTGTATATGTGTGCATGCGTGCATATATGTACGTGCCTGTATATGTTGCACATATGTGTGCACGTGTGTGGGTGAGTGATGTTTATCTGCTCAGTCCTTCTCAGCCTGTGACAACAGGTTCTTTTGGAAATACTGTGTCTGAGTTTTGATATGGCTTTCCTGGGAGGTGCTATGGACATGGCTCTCTGCCTCTCTGTTGCTGGCTGGTCCTGAGTTTGTATCCAAAAAGGGCGCTCCCACCCCTGGAGGCAGGGCTGGGATGCACAGGGATGTCTGCTCCCTACCCCCGACAAGGGACCTGAAGCTGCAGTGAGGAAGGCAGGATAGGCAGCTGACAGGCAGTACCTCAGGTAACAGGGAGCCTTGCTGTACGATGTTAGCAGGCACGCAGTTCACGATGAGGGCATCTGTAAGCTGAGAGTCACCTCTTCATCAACTGAATTGGAAAGTAACCTTATGTTTGGCATGTTTCTTTTATTGATCTTCTTTTTCTTGATCGGGGGGGGGGGGGGTTTGAGACAGAATTTCTCTGTGTAACAGCCCTGGCTGTCCTGGGACTCTCTTTGTAGACCAGGCTGGCCTCGAACTCACAGAGCTCCACCTGCCTCTGTCTTCCGAGTGCTGGGACTAAAGTTGTGCGCCAGCACCGCCTGACTGGCATGTTCATTTTAAACAGCTTATTTAATACAGTCATTAGCAACGGACACACAGGCATTAGATCTATAACTTCTGTTGGGAGAGAGACGTGTCCTCTCTCCTTAATACAAAAGAATACATTTTAGTAAATACATTTAGTAAATACATTCAGGCACAGATTCAATCAATCAACCAATCTATTATCTACCTATCAACCACCTCTGTCATCTGCTTATTATCTATTTATCTACATATCTGTCTTCTACCTCCCTATCTATCCATCCATCCATCTCTCTGCTCAGTGGGGGTATCCATCATCCATCAGTCACCAGCTCTAGCTGTCTGCCTGCCCTGGTTTGGGTTTCAGCTTCTGTTTGGTTATAAGAGTTTGGTTTCCAAGGCCTGTCCCAAACTCACACCTTTTTGTTGATCAATAGCTCTATGACCCCAGTCATCCTGATCTAGTATGTAAAGGACACAGATGGTCCTCAGAAAGCTCAAGTCCCTGCCTTGAAGGATTGCAAGGCTGGCTGTAGTGCCTGTGGCAGAAAGAAGCGGCCATGAGAAGGAAGACCCAGTGGTTAAAGGGAGGGAGACCCCACGACTCCAGTTTCTCAGTTTCTTTCCTACCCTCAGCAGCAGCCAGGTTCCAGTACAGATGGAAGTCACTGGATTACAGACCAACGGCAAGCTATTTTTGGTGGGATGTGTGTGTGTGTGTAATGTACGCACTGAGGTTCTTGGCCAGCGCCTCTGTTTGTATCTGCTGTCAGCAAATCAGAGGCACCATCCACATTTGTCATAATTCATTACACTAATTAGCCACGTTTGAGAACTGGGCGCGGGCCAGCAGGAGCAGGAGGCCACCGCATTGTTGTGTCTCAGCCTCTGGGGTCAGGATTTCCATGGTCTGATGGGCTGCCATCTCCTGCACATGTGTCCCCTCACACGAGGACCCTGATGAAATCACCATGCTTACATCTGGGACTATTCTCGGCAGATGATGCCTGTGGCAGGAGGCCAGAGGCAAAGAGCATTCCAGAACTTGGCTCTAGAGGCCCCGGGCTGTACCCAGAGGAGTGTGGAATTACCCTGACGTCTGATACCAGGCTGAGCATCCTTCTGTGGTCTGTCCATCCCTGACTGGTCTCCTTGGCCCAGGCTTTGAGTAGGCTAAGTGGCACTGGCTGCATCAGACCCACCGAGGCCCAGTTAGGGTAAGCTATCTTCTCCAGTCCCCCATTTCAGTGGGCACAGCCTGTGCCACTTCGGGTGTCAGGCCTGGAACCTTCGGTGGCGCTCCACTTTTGCCTCCTCCTAGTCCGATATCCTGCTGAGTTCCCTGCTTCGTGTCTCTCAATCCTCCATCCCTGTGTGGGATTCCGTCATCTCCCACTTGAGGAACAACGGTGGCCTTGTCTCAGTCTCCCTTCTTCATCTCTGCCCTTTTCCCCTGCAGTCAGAGGCTTCTCTTAAACGCAAACAGAAGCAGCAGGCCGCTCTCAGGGACATTGTGGCTGTTGGCCCTCCCTGACCTGGCCCTGCCAATCACTGACTCCTGCTTCCAAGCCTTGTTTGCCAACCTCCTCATCACTTCTTCCCATGCGTTTCTTGGGCTTACGTTAGTGTAATGGATCATCTTGATTTTTCACATTCATTGGTTTAATAAATACCTAGGAGATCAGAAAAGCACAATTCTGGGCGTGTCTGCCAGGCTATTGCTATAAATGACACTGACTGATGGATTCCATACCAGACAAATGGTAAGGAGGGGGTGGGACTTCCTGCTGGGTAGAAGGAAGCAAGGCACTGGGGCTGTGTCCTTGGAGACTGTATCACAGCCTGCTTAGTTTTTATGTTCCCTTTTCTTTCTTGCTTCCTGCCTGCCATGATGTGGACTCCTCAATGCTGCTTTCCATCCATCATAGATGAAGTGGATGGAGCACTCTGAAACTGTTAGAGAAAAGAACTCTTCCTTTGAAGTTGTTTATGCCAAACATTCCACTGGTGACAGGAAGCTGACAGAAAGGGTCGGTGTCAGGATGGGTGTGTGCATGCGTGCGTGAGTGTGTGCGTGTGTGTGTGTGTGTGTGTGTGTGTGGTCATTACTGACCTTGCATTCTTTTATTTTTTTTTGAAATTTTAATTTGTGTGTATATAGTTGAACTGGAGTTGGTTGATTTGGCTAGGCTGGTGAGCTCCAGGAACTTGTCTCTGCCTCCCCAGTGCTGGAATTACAGAGGCACCACCAGATGTTAAACAGATGCTGGGGGGGGGGAGGGAGGGTTGTCATTTTTTTCTGCTTCCTGCTCACCATGAACTGAGTAGCTTCTATGCACACTCCTGCTGCCATGATGTTCTGCTTGGCCTCAGCACAGGTCCAGAGCCAACAGAGCCCAGGACTGTGGACTGGAATCTCTTAGACTGTGGGCTGAAACATGGCTGTCATCCTTTAAAATGAACTTGTCAGGTATTCCATTACAGCAACAATAGCAACACGGCTTTTGCTACATGTAACCAAAAAACCAGATTCCTGAATGATCAAAGCCAATATTTGTTCTCCATGTCAGGTCAAGGGCAATATTTTTTTATTTGTTTTGACAAAACAAAACCCTTGGTTCTTCCCATGTGCTCAGTGAATGGGCCGCTAATTAGTGTTTAGTCACCTAGTCTTTGTTGCTTAGAAACTAGGTATTTGGCAACATTTAAGCGACCAGATCAAAACCTACCTGAAGTTAATGCCCAAACTGTCCCAATGTCTTGAGTCAACACATTCTCCCCGCTGACTAAGCTGTTTTGAATTAGTTTTCTGGGATTTTCAAGTTAAGAAGACATTGCGTCACAAGCTGTGTTTGGACAAAGGCAACGCCTGCCTTCTGCCGGCTGTGAGCTGTGGGGTGGACTTGATCTTTGAATCATCTACAGCTCTCATCCACTTCTTCCCTCCCTTGGTGATAAGAATGCCCTCTGCATCTCATTTGTAGTTCACAAAGAACTCGTATCCCCTATCATTTAAACCCCCTGACAACCCCGAGATGTGTATAGATTGTGTCTATTTTACACAAGGGAGGATAGAGGCTCAGAGAGGCCTGCCAGAGACCACATAGAAAGTGAGTTTGAATCCTGGTCTCTAATCTCAGGTACTTCCCTTCCCTTCCCTTCCCTTCCCTTCCCTTCCCTTCCCTTCCCTCCCCTCCCCTCCCCTCCCCTCCCCTCCATCCCTCCCTTCCCTCCCCTCCCCTCCCCCCTCCCCTCCCTCCCTCCCCTCCCCTCCCCTCCCCTCCCCTCCCCTTCCTTTCCCTTCTTATATCTGGAGATTTGGACTCAGGTTTTTGTGTATGCTAGGCAAGCACTCTACCACTGAGCCATATTCTCAGTCTTAGGATTTATATTCATTCAATTATTTAAGAACAGGCAAACTAGCTGGACGGTGGTAGCGCACGCCTTTAATCCCAGCACTCGGGAGGCAGAGGCAGGCAGATCTCTGTGAGTTCGAGCCCAGCCTGGTCTACAAGAGCTAGTTCCAGGACAAGAACCAAAAGCTACGGAGAAACCCTGTCTTGAAAAAAAAAAAAGAAAGAACAGGCAAACTTCCAGGCAGTGGTGGTGCATGCCTTTAATCTCAGAACTTGGGAGGCAGAGGCCAGCCTATAGAGTAAGTTCCAGGACAGTCAGGGATACATAGAGAAATCTTGTCTCAAAAAACAACAAAACAAAACAAAACAAAAACAAAAACAAACGAACAAACAAACCAAAACCAAACCAAACCCAAAAAGTCAAAAAATAAAACAAAAAATCCAGATGAGGATGTCGAATGCCTACCGTGTATATATAGCTGGCTTGTGAAACTTTAGCAACACATCAGTGAACTCGGCAGGGTCTCCATCTGTCAAGCGTTTGAGGACACAAACAGTGGCAGTGTGATGTGGGGACATTGGTGACAGGGGACAGGTAGGTGGCTTGAACGACAGGGCTGCAAGCCACCACTGAAGTTAACCAAATGCGACCACTTCCAATCTGTGTCTCATTGCTCAAGATTCACATTCTAGGCTTGAGTGCAGGGGGAGCAGGTAAGGAAAGACACAAGGGAAGGTCCGTGATGGGGACTAGGCCATTACCAGGAGGAAGCTGGGACATTGTTAGGAAAAAGATGGTGACAGATGTGGGCTGTAGTTCAGGAAGCGCCAGCTGCTGATGGCTCTGGCTGTATTGCTGGTAAGGATGAGAGTTACTCGGAATTCAAAACGGGCTTTTATCAAGTAGATGTTCGATTTTATTTTTGTCCTCCAGCTTCTTCTGGCTAATTTGGCCCCATCTTCTGTGTCGGTTTGTAAATGTTTTAGGGAGAAAGTAAAGATGGCCAGAGAGGCCGATCTTTATCTTAACTTCCAGGAATGTGGGTGTCTATTGTGGGTTCTCTACACTGTTAATGGCAGACATGACTGGTGGATTCTGGCATTCTTTCCCACTGAGCCCTAATAAATCTCTGCACACTCACTGGCCTCCAGGCAGCCACAACCAGAGTTTGCACGTGACCTGATGACTATTGGTCAGTCCTGTTTTGAAGACATGAAGTCTTAGAACCTCAGTTGTCCCCTTTGTTAAAAAATGGCTCAATGAATGTGCCAGGTGTCTGTGGGTTCTGAGCATCTGGGGCAGGAAGGTCTTTCAGAGACTGGGTGAAGGGTCACCTCCATGGAGTCTCTCTTTCAAGATAGGTCACAGGTGGTGATGAGACAGGGCATGTATTTTTATCCCTGTCGGTCTAGGCAACTCCACTAGGGGCGGGGACTCAAGGGTCCACAATGGCCAGGATCATCACACCTATGGAGTGCCTCTGTGTGTGCCTGTCCCACTCCTCAGTCACAACTGATAAACCTTTTCACGGATGAGGACACTGGCCTTGAGGTGGCCTACTTACGCAGGCACCAAGAAAGAGTAGGATCTCTCTGTCACTTCTTGTGATGTGTCAACTGTATCCCCCTTCAAGCCACCCTTCCCCCACTTTCCAACAGGGATATAAATTGGGTCTTATCTTCTAGAAGCATTTCAGTTCCTACAGGGTTGGTGACTTCCTCTACTGCTTCTCAGTTGTACCACACACTTGCTGGTTACCTGTGAAGACTGTCTCTTCACTTCCCAGTCTCTCTTGCAGGTCAGGGGTGGCTGGTTCTGGCTAGTGGAATACAGGCCAGGGAGGTGTGCAATTTCTGAGCCAGGCTAAAAATGTGTAAGTAGCACTCGGTGATGTCACACTCTTGCTTGTTGACTGACATCCGGCAGAAGACGGCAGTAGATGGTTCTAGGGAAGCCTAGATCTCAGCGTGAGTGTGTGGAAGATAAGCCCTAACCAGTGCACTGAACCACGTGGTATCAAGCCATTGAGATTCAGGGGCTATTTGTTGAAGCAGCTCGCAGCATGCTGTGGGACAATGGTCTGTACCCAGTCACTTGTATTGTTTTAAGTAAAACGCTGATTGGCCAGTAATGAGATGGGAAGGCCTTCCGTGGGTGGATGCTGGGGAACCCTTGGGGCGTGGCCTGGTGCCACATTGAGGACCACATTAAAAAAGGGGTAGCTTTGAATGATATGCTTCTCTCCACCCCTAAACACCCACGCTTTCCTCCTCCTTCCCCACTACTCCTGCTGGTCACTTTCAGCTACCTTGCCAAAACCCATCCCCTCTCTATGTGACTTCAGCAATGACTATGTGCCTCCTCCAACCTCGCGGGTTGTTCTCTCAGGGTCAATCCTGCTTTGACTGGAGGATGTCTGAGAGCAGGTCCTGGACCGTGAGAGGGAATGAATGACAGAGTTCATGAGTGTGCACCGAGTCTGTCCTTGTAGGAGTCATAGCGCGCTAGGGCTCTGTGTGGCAGTGGTGGCGGCAGTAGGGAAAGGGAGAGGGAGCAGCTACTGGGATGGGGGTCGCCCTCTAACTGCCTGTCTTCTGGCTCCTGCTCCCTCAGCTTCCTACCCATGCTGTGATCCGAGGACCCTCCTGGCCCTGCCCTTCGGCTTTCTTGGCTGAAGTCCTTCAGAAGCTGTTTCTCTTGGATGAAGCATCCTCTCCCCAAATCCCCATAAAAGGGTCAAAGTATTTTCTTTGACTCAATCAAGCAAAGAAAGGCCAGAGATGTCTCGAGAGCTGAATTTGCATTTTCCTGGCTTGTTCAGCCTTGAGCCCTGAAGCCGTTAGGCGGTTGTTCAGGACCTTCCCTGCATTATTGGATCAACAAACACAAGGAGATGAGGGTCATTCTGCTAACCAATGGCAGACACAGACTTGACCTTGGATGTCCAGACTCCAATCTTGGGGAGACTATTCTTTTCTACATGGCCTCTCTCTGCTTCATGTTGACTCCCCTCCGTGATGGTACAGGGGTGACTTGGGGTCCCAAACTCCACAGAAAAGCTACACTGTGTCTCTGTGCCCACTCTGCTGGACAAGGGCATATATAGGCGGGAAGAGGGCAGAACAGAGGGGAAGGGATACCCACTGCTTAGGCAGGTCAGGGATCCCTACCTAGTCTCTGCCAGAGTGGGGGTGCAGAGCCAGCAGACTCCGAGAAAAGTATGCACCAACTGTGTGCAGTCTAATGCCGGGACCTCTTTACAGTCTGCATGGATCTCTTAGCCTTTCACAGGGATGCCAGTTGGGCACCACCATTGCCTTCTTACGGACGAAGACACTGAGGCCAGACAGGTGACCAATGGTGGTGCCTGGACTTACACCCAACATTTACCAACACCTCAAGCATGGGTTTGGGTGCCTCCTAGTTAGGAGGAGATTTGAGGTGAGAGGTGGCTGACCCAAGTGTGGGGAAGTATCAAGTTGATAGGGAGCCAGCCTGGTGCCAGCCAGGTGCAGGGCTCACCTGGGCTTGTGACTGTGGGTCCTCAGATAGATAGAACGCGAGGTCTTTCTGTCCTTGTGGGGGTCTGGATTCTCCTTGGCCAGTCAGTTCTTCTGGAAGCCTAACCACTTTCTCAGTCTTCCCTGTCCATAGCTGATCTCACCTCACAATTCCCCTGGTGGGCGGGACTGGCTCCTTGGGAAAGGGGGTTCTGCTTTCGCCAGTCCAGCCCTCCGCCCTCTTTTGCACTCATTAGCCTTGGCCAGCCCCCTGGGCCCAGCTTGAGAACAGACGCTTACCCTCCTGCCAAGCACGGAGTGGGAAGGGAAGGGCCGCACAGCCCAGCCAGGAGTCCCAGCCAGGGAAAGATCAGCTGAGATGACGGTGGCTGCTGAGGGGCCAGGACCAAGGCACGGGGACTTGGGACTGGGAGAGGCAGAGGGGTGGCTGGGAGGTCAACGGGTGAGCAGAGGCTCTCTCAGCCCAGCCCGGTCTGGGTGTCAGAGCCCTCGTTTCACTGCAATAGGAAGGGCACAGGATAAGAAGTGTCCTTTCCCTTTTCTTCTTATGGGGCCAGCTAGACCTCTGAAAGAGGTAGCTCCCGGGCTTAGCAGAGAAGTCTAAACTGAGGGCCTCCCCACTAGTGAGTTATCCTGCCAGGAAGACACATGTCCAAGCCCCTTGCCTGCTACCACTGCAGCGTCCAGCAGGCTTCCTCCTACTCGTGAGAACAGTGGAGCTGGGCCTCTAGCCGCTTTGTCCGGAGTGTCTAGTCTTAAGTCTGTCTCAGAGGGGGACTTCAGAGGGGGATAGTGAACAGTTTGGTCAGGGATCCCACGTTCCAAGAAGAGCCCTAATCAGACTCTCCTTTTGGTTTGCCAAGCTAGGAATTTCTTCAGTCCCAACAGCTCCTGACAGGGACAGGAGTGTCCCGTTCAGTGTGTTCTGGGGCCTTGTCACCTCCCTCAGACCCAAGCTCCCACATCAAATGCCAGTGGTAAGCTACTCACATGGCATGAGTTAGTAGTGTAGTTTAGCTAGCAGAACCATGGGACATTCAATGACGGGGCATATGAGGATGCCGTGAGTGGGCGTAGCCCGAGCAACTGAACATTATCTGGTCTCGAAGGGTTCAACCAATGGCAGCAGCTATGTGTTTATTTATTTTTCATAAATGCTTCTGCAGAGGATGCTACCTGTCACTTCAGGAAACTGGGCCACTGAGATGCAAATGATGTGCTTAAGGTGCTACACTAAGCACCCAGCAGAGCCGGGATTTGATCCTGCTTCCTTCCTGTTACCCGGCATTGCTTTGCCTGAGGAGCAATTTAGGGCGGGGCTCTAGGTTGATGATGGCTCTAGTGTCTCCCCAGAGCCTGGGACCAGAGGGTGGCAGGTTTTCCTTTCTTATTCCAATAGTCTGGTTCTATGAACCACCAGGGAGAACCATGGACAGTTGTGCTGGGTAGAAATCACCAAGAATCCTGAAGCCTCTCCCTTTTCCGGTCTCAGCTTCATCTCCAGCTGTATCTTGGGGTGATCCCCCAAAACTGTGTTGAGTCTCCCTGTGAGAAGGCTTCTAGGACACATGGCCCTGGAAGGGGGCCTGCCTAGGGAGCGCGAGCTCTCTGTCCATGCAGTCTCTAGCTTGTAGCCGCAGTCCACAGCTGCTCTGCTGCCCCCTCCATGGCCCCCACGGGATTTCTCTGCTCAAAACTGACCCTTGCTGAGGAGGTTTCTTCTATTCTCTCACCCCAGGTACACACGCTCTGCTGGCCTGGCATGCTTTTCTGTGGTGGTGTATATGTGTGCCTGGGTGAGGGTGGGGGGTGTCTCTTAGACTCCAACAAGACAGGATGCTGAGCACACACTGTGCCCCGTGCACGGAGCCCCCGTGAGTCAGCCTGGACAGGCTCAGCTGTCCTTCCCAGAGCCTCACAGTCCTCCTGGCTGCTGCTGCCTGCAGATTCCCGGTGAATGGTGCTCCTGAGACCTGCCGGGCCCAGGCTGCGTCATTCCCACCCTCCCTGAGCCTGGGGACCAGCCGGGCAAGGCTCCAGCCCCGGGAACTCTGCCTGCTGCCTTTTTCCCTTCTTCGAAACTTTACTCCGTGATTCAATGAAACATCTCGGCTTCCTGTCGCCTGCTTGGAGAAGCTGACCTTGCGCTAGAGGGCCGAGAGCATGGAGCTGGAGCCCAGGTAGCTGGCAGGTCTAGTCTGCCTCCGATGTCCTGGGAGACAATGGAAAGTCCTACAACTCCTGTGGGCCTGGGCCTGCACAACTCAAGCAGAGAATGAGGGTGGAGGTGAAGTAGAGGAAGGAGAGTGAGACCTGCCTTGGGACCCCTCACGATTCTCCCTAGCTACATGCTTGTTCCTTCTTGAAGAGTTCTCTAGAGTTTCCGGGAGCCCAGACTGGAACTTTCTACTGTCTCTCCAGAGAACCGTGTACACAGATCGCTGCTCCTGGACCCAGCTGTTGTGGTTCTGGATTGAAACTCACTTCTTGCTCTAGGAAAGCCCGGGACGAGCTAACCTAACCTACTGTGGTCCCTATTTAGCCCTCCCCAAGGCAGAAGGCACCACCACTGGGCGGGGCTCTACCACTAGAGGGCGCACATCCCCAATGCGACTAAAAAAACAAAGCTGCTTACCCCAGGTGAATTCAAGAGCAGCCTCTATTGAGTCTTTTTTTATGTTTACGATACCCCTGGGATATCAACAATGCTGTTATTCCCTCTCAGCACCGAGGTCCAGAGAAACAACAGGACTCACTAAGGTCACCCAGCTTCCAGTGACAGAGATGGGACCGACATCCAGGCTTAGAGTTGAGGCTCAGTGGCTCCCAGAACCAGTTGTAGCATTGAGGGGTACTGCGGCTGGAAGGCCTGAACTCACAGAATCAGAGGTCCCAAAACAAATGGGTGCAGATAAACACCCAGCAGCAGGGCAAGGCTATGGAGCGCTCACTGAGCACTAGGTGGTATGTGCTCGCTGTATATATGATGTGCCTATCGCCTTCTGATACCGGTCCCTTATATAAAATGGCACTGTATTTGATAAGATGTGAGCACACCCCTCTGTACTGTCAATCATCTTTCGATGACTCATAATGCTTATTTAGTGGGAATACTATGTCCACAGATGCTATAGTGTATTGTTTGGGGAACACAAAACAAAACAAAACAATCATTTGTACATGCTCAGTGCAGATGGCAATCTTGTTTTTCATTTCCTGAATGTTTTAATCTGCTGTCAGATGAATGTGCAAAAGCAGAGCCCTTGGGTGAAGGGGGCTGGCTGCGCCTGCAGCAACTTGATTGACGACCAGGCTTGATTGTACTCTGCAGAAGGGCTCAGCAGGGTGCTGCTAAGCCCCAGCTTTCTCACGGGCACCCAGGTCTGTTTGTCTCCAGAGCACTGGGCTCTCCATCCTAACACTATGCTGCTCTCTTCTTTAGATCGCATCTGGAATGTCATACTGAAGTGGACGGAGCCACAGGTGGCATAGGCCACGGGTAGAAAACCCTGGAGCAGGTACCCGCTTCTTTGTGCAGGGAACAGCAGGGACTTGTCAAGAGCCAGGGCTGGTGAAGGTAGAGCAGAACTGGCCCTAGGACCTGGTCAGCTGTGGCCTCACACCGTGTGTCACATTGGCATCTACCTAAGGCAAGGTCCTTTGTAGAGCATACCTGGGGGGCCTGGGTCTGACAAGAGATCTTGGGACACACGGGCAGAGACAGCCAAGGGGTGGCTTGGGATCCACAGATTTATACTCCAGTCGCCCCAATCAACCTCTGCCTCAAGTATTCCACTTAAGGTCTCCATTTTTCCTCTGAGCTGTGTGCTGTTCCAAAGGTGCTTTGAGGTAAGAGAGAGAGTGGCCTGTGGCCTGTAGGTAGAACCCCTGGTCTCATGGGAGTGAATCCAGCCTCGGAGGATTGAGGGGTGATACGCGTCCCAATCTCCAGGAGGTTCTCCTTTGGACATGTTCTGCCTTGGGGTCGTCCTGCTCCTTCACAGAGGTCCAGTCTCTGGATTTTCTGATTTCTCCTGTGAGCTGGGAATGGTTATCTGTAGCTGCGGTGTCCCCCTGATTCCCCGCAGCAAGAGACTGTCATGAAGTGGGCCCAGCTGATGCTGGACACAAGCACTCAGTGGGACCAGGGCTAAGTTCACACCAAAGCATTACGAGGATGCTGAGAGGCATGTGCTTTTAAATAGAAGCATAGAGAGGCTGAGCGGGTGCCCACGGTGCACACGTTCCCATAGCTGCTAAGTCAGTGTTGGGCTGTACCCTGGTCAGACAGGTGTTATCCTCATAGAGTCCCTGGAGCAGACTGAGACTGGTCCTCCCACTCAGTATTCAACGCCCCGTGTGTAGATCGTATGCCGCCTCTTGGCTTGCTTTGTTCAATGGGACGTTTGCATGCCTGGTGCAATCAGAGGCTTAAAAAGTGTTCCGCTGGAATCCTTGAAAGCCCAATAAAAAGAGTTGTAATTATCCTGTTAGAAGACAGGAAGGGAATAAAAAAGGAGAGAGCCCTCAGCTACCCACCGCCTTAGCGGAGATAGCAGACATGTGAGAACAGATGCCGTTCTGTGTGTCTCAGCCTCGGCAGACACCACAGGAGCAGAACCACCCAGCTAACCCAGCCTTGATGCTGTTCTAGGATGCTGAGTTGTGGGTGATTTGCTATGGGGTAGCAAGAAGCCCCTGAAGCAGTCCCTCCTGGGGTTGTCAGTAAGGCTGGGGGTTGGATTAGAACTCAGGATGCTTTTTAGCTCCTTTCTTTGGAAAGACAGAAGCCAATTATTCTTTCCAATCAAGATGCCATGTGACCAATTGCCAGGCTATAGAATGTTGCCATTTTATTTAAGATAAATTGTAGGTGTGAATGTGTTCAATTATCTTCCCAAAATATTGACTCAATTTATAGTCCCTGCAACAATAGGAGAGAGAAAATATGTTTATTCACATCCTTATAGCAATCTTTTGAACATTTTCAATGAGGTGAGGCATGAAATGAAAAGTTTTCTTCTTTGTTTGTTTTGAGACAGGGTTTCTCTGTGTAGCCCTAGTTATCCTGCAACTCTGTAGACCTGTCTAACCTTGAACTTAGAGATCTGCCTGCTTCTGCCTCCAGAGTGCTGGGATTAAAGGTGTACACCACTACCACTTGGCTATGTCTTCTTGTTTAAATATGGAATTAAAATTCTTTATATTTTGAAGTGTACAAAAGTGTGCACACACACACATGTGGCGCATGTGTGCTTTTGTGTGTGTGTGTGTGTGTGTACCTATTTGGAGGCCAGAAGCATTGGGTCCCCTGGAGCTGTAATTACATGTAATTGTGAGTCACCTGGCATGAATTTAGGGATCTGAACTTGAATCCTCTGCAATAGTAGTATATACTCTTAACCACCGAGCCATTTCTCCAGCCCCTAAATGTGGGGTTTCATGGTGACCCAACAAGGTGGATCTTCCCATGGGTTCATTGCACCTGAATCCCGTTTTATGTCATGACTACACATAGATACATGGCCTTGGAGTTGCATCGATCTGTTTTCACATCTGCTGAGAGCTCAGCATGCCTTCTAAGACATACACGTGAGTGAGCGAGAAAATGAATGAGTAGTTGACCCTGCACAGCCACTTGTGCTCTGAGAGGTGATAGAGAACCCCCCCCCCCCATCTGATTTCGTGACTCAAGAGTGAGTATCTTGGGCAATAGCGTAGTGAGGGTTTCTATTGTTGTGATACAACTCCACAGCTAAAAGGAATTTGGGAAGGAAAGGGTTGATATTGGCTTCTAACTCTTCAGTCACACTTCCTGACGGGAGAAAGTCAGGGCAGGAATAAAGTAGGAGCCATGAAGGGGCAGCATCACCTGTAATGAGCTGGGCTCTCCCATCTTAAAAAAACAAACAAAGCAAAAGTTCCCCACAGGCTTACAGGACATTTTCTCTATTGTATTTCTCTATTGTATTACAGGGCATTTCTCTTCTAAAGGAACTTTAGCTTGTGTCAAGTTGACAGAACAAACAGAAACAGAAACCAACCAGGAAAATTAACACCAGGGTCAACTTGACACATAAGCACATCACTGTGAAACCATCACTTTTTCTTTTTTTGTTGTCCCCAAGATGTCATTTTTTTTTAATTTATTTATTTATTAAGGATTTCTGCCTCGTCCCCACAACCGCTTCCCATTTTCCTCCCCCTCCCCCGATCAAGTCCCCCTCCCTCATCTGCTCGAAGAGCAATCAGGGTTCCCTGACCTGTGGGAAGCCCAAGGACTGCCCACCTCTATCCAGGTCTCGTAAGGTGAGCATTCAAACTGCCTAGGCTCCCACAAAGCCAGTACGTGCAGTAGGATAAAAAACCCACTGCAATTGTTCTTGAATTCTCAGTATTCCTCATTGTCCGCTATGTTCAGCTAGTCCGGATTTATCCCATGCTTTTTCAGACCTAGGCCAGCTGGCCTTGGTGAGATCCCAATAGAACATCCCCATTGTCTTAGTGTGTGGGTGCACCCCTTGTGGTCCTGAGTTCCTTGCTCGTGCTCCGTCTCCTTCTGCTCCTGATTTGGACCTTGAGATTTCTGTCCGGTGCTCCCGTGTGGGTCTCTGTCTCTGTCTCCTTTCATCGCCTGATGAAGGTTAATATTCCTGAGGATGCCTATGTGTTTGTCTTTGGATTCACCTTATTTAGCTTCTCTAGGAACATGAATTATAAGCTCAATGTCCTTTATTTATGGCTAGAAACCAAATATGAGTGAGTACATCCCATGTTCCTCTTTTTGGGTCTGGCTTACCTCACTCAGGATAGTGTTTTCTATTTCCATCCATTTGTATGCAAAATTCAAGAAGTCCTTGTTTTTTACTGCTGAGTAATACTCTAATATGTATATATTCCATATTTTCTTCATCCATTCTTCCGTTGAAGGGCATCTAGGTTGTTTCCAGGTTCTGGCTATTACAAACAATGCTGCCATGAACATAGTTGAGCATATACTTTTGTTGTATGATAGGGCCTCTCTTGGGTATATTCCCAAGAGTGGTATTGCTGGATCCAGGGGTAGGTTGATCCCGAATTTCCTGAGAAACCGAAACACTGCTTTCCAGAGTGGTTGCACAAGTTTGCATTCCCACCAGCAATGGGTGAGTGTACCCCTTTCTCCACAACCTCTCCAGCAAAGGCTATCATTGGTGTTTTTTATTTTAGCCATTCTGACAGGTGTAAGGTGGTATCTTAAAGTTGTCTTGATTTGCATTTCCCTGATCGCTAAGGAAGTTGAGCATGACCTTAAGTATCTTTTGGCCATTTGAACTTCTTCTGTTGAGAATTCTCTGTTCAGCTCAGTGCCCCATTTTATAATTGGGTTGATTAGCCTTTTACGGTCTAGTTTCTTGAGTTCTTTATATATTTTGGAGATCAAACCTTTGTCAGTTGCAGGGTTGGTGAAGATCTTCTCCCAGTCAGTGGGTTGTCTTTTTGTCTTAGTGACAGTGTCCTTTGCTTTACAGAAGCTTCTCAGCCTCAGGGAGTCCCATTTATTCAATGATGCCCTTAGTGTCTGTGCTGCTGGGGTTATACATAGGAAGTGGTCTCCTGTGCCCATGTGCTGTAGAGTACTTCCCACTTTCTCTTCTATCAGGTTCAGTGTGTTCGGACTGATATTGAGGTCTTTAATCCATTTGGATTTGAGTTTTGTGCATGGTGATAGATATGGATCTATTTTCATTCTTCTACAGATTGACATCCAGTTTTGCCAGCACCATTTGTTGAAGATGCTCTCTTTTTTCCATTGTATACTTTTAGCTCCTTTATCGAAGATCAGGTGTTCATAGGTTTGTGGGTTAATGTCAGGGTCTTCTATTCAATTCCATTGGTCGACTTCTCTGTTTTTATGCCAATACCAAGCTGTTTTCAATACTGTAGCTCTGTAATAGAGTTTGAAGTCAGGGATGGTAATGCCTCCAGACAATCCTTTATTGTATAAGATTGTTTTGGCTATCCTGGGTTTTTTGTTTTTCCATATAAAGTTGATTATTGTCTTCTCCAGATCTGTGAAGAATTTTGATGGGATTTTGATGGGGATTGCATTGAATCTATAGATTGCTTTTGGTAGAATTGCCATTTTTACTATGTTGATCCTCCCAATCCAGGAGCAAGGGAGGTCTTTCCATTTTCTGGTGTCTTCTTCAATTTCTTTCTTCAAAGACTTATAGTTCTTGTCAAGTAGATCTTTCACTTCCTTGGTCAGGGTTACCCCAAGGTATTTTATGCTATTTGTGGCTATCGTGAAAGGTGATGCTTCTCTGATTTCCCTCTCTGCTTCCTTATCCTTAGTGTATAGGAAGGCAACTGATTTTTTGGAGTTGATCTTGAATCCTGCCACATTACTAAAGCTGTTTATCAGCTGTAGGAGTTCTTTGGTAGAATTTTTGGGGTCGCTTATGTACACTATCATATCATCTGCAAATAACGAAAGCTTAACTTCTTCCTTTCCAATATGAATCCCCTTGATCTCCTTATGTTGTCTTATTGCTATTGCTAGAATTTCAAGCACTATATTGAAGAGGTATGGAGAGAGTGGACATCCTTGTCGTGTTCCTGATTTTAGTGGGATGGCTTTGAGTTTTTCTCCGTTTAATTTAATGTTAGCTGTTGGCTTGCTGTAAATAGCTTTTATTATATTTAGGTAGGACCCTTGTATCCCTATTCTCTCCAAGACCTTTATCATAAAGGGGTGTTGAATTTTGTCGAATGCTTTTTCAGCATCTAGTGAAATGATCATATGGTTTTTTTCTTTCAGTTTATTTATATGGTGGATTACATTGATAGATTTGCGTATGTTGAACCAGCCCTGCATCTCTGGGATGAAGCCTACTTGATCATAATGGATAATTTTTCTTATGTGTTCTTGGATTCGGTTTGCCAGTATTTTATTGAAAATTTTTGCGTCGATGTTCATGAGTGAGATCGGTCTGTAATTCTCTTTCTTGGTTGGGTCTTTTTGTGGTTTTGGTATCAGGGTAACTGTAGCTTCATAAAAGGAATTTGGCAATGACTCTTCTGATTCTATATTGTAAAATACATTAAGGAGTATAGGTATTAGTTCTTCTTGGAAGTTCTGGTAGAATTCTGCATTGAAACCATCTGGTCCTGGGCTTTTTTTCGAAGGGAGATTTTTGATAACCATTTCTAATTCTTCGCGAGAAACCGGTCTATTTAGATCATTCACCTGGTCTTGGTTTAGCTTTGGTATATGATACTTATTTAAAAAAATGTCCATTTCTTTTGTATTTTCCAGTTTTGTGGCATACAGGCTTTTGTAGTAAGATCTAATGATTCTCTGAATTTCCTCTGTGTCTGTGGTTATGTCCCCCTTTTCATTTCTGATCTTATTTATTTGCGTGTTCTCTCTCTGTCGTTTAATTAGTTTGGATAGGGGTTTGTCGATCTTGTTGATTTTCTCCAAGAACCAGCTTTTTGTTTCATTGATTCTTTGGACTGTTTTCTGTGTTTCTATTTTGTTGATTTCAGCCCTCAGTTTTATTATTTCCAGTCTTCTACTTCTCCTGGGCGCGTCTGCTTCTTTTTTTTTCTAGAGCTTTCAGGTGTGTTTTTAAGTCCCCAATGTATGCATTCTCCGTTTTCTTTAAGTGGGCACTTAGTGCTATGAACTTTCCTCTTAGCACTGCTTTCATTGTGTCCCATAGGTTTGAGTATGTTGTCCCTTTATTTTCATTAAATTCAAGGAAGACTTTAATTTCTTTCTTGATTTCTTCCTTGACCCAGGTGTGGTTCAGTAGTTGACTGTTCAGTTTCCATGAGTTTGTCGGTTTTTTGGGGGCAGCGTGGTTGTTGCCTTCTAACTTTAATCCGTGATGATCTGATAAGACACAGGTGGACACTGATATTTTTTTGTATCTGTGGAGGTTTCCTTTGTTACCAAGTATGTGGTCAATTTTTGAGAAGGTTCCATGAGCTGCAGAGAAGAAGGTATATTCTTTCCTATTTGGGTGGAATGTTCTATAGATGTCTGTTAAGTCCATTTGCTTCATTACCTCCAATAATTCTCTTAATTCTCTATTAGGTTTCTGTCTGATTGACCTGTCCCTTGGAGAGAGAGGTGTGTTGAAGTCTCCTACTACTAGTGTGTGTGGTTTGATGTCTGCCTTGAGTTCTAGTAATATTTCTTTTACATAAGTAGGTGCTTTTATATTGGGGGCGTATATATTCAGGATTGAGACGTCCTCCTGATGAATTGTTCCTGTTATGAGTATAAAGTGACCGTCTCGGTCTCTTCTGATTGATTTTAGTTTGAAGTCAGTTTTGTTAGAAATTAGTATGGCCACACCTGCTTTTTTCTTAGGACCATTTGCTTGAAAGACCTTTTCCCAACCCTTTACTCTGAGTAGGTGCCTGTCTTTGTGGTTGAGATGTGTTTCTTGCAAACAGCAGAATGTTGGATCCTGTTTTCGTATCCAATCTTTTAGCCTGTGCCTTTTTATAGGTGAATTGAGCCCATTAATATTAAGTGATATTAATGACCAGTGGTTGTTTACTCCGGTTATTCTTATTGCTTTTGGTAGTAGAGATTGTGTGTCTCCCTTCTTTGAGATGTGCTCGTGAAGGGTCATTAGATGCCTGGGTTATTGTAGGCAGTGTTGGCAGTGTTGGATTCCTTGGGTTGCGATTTTCCTTCTATTACTTTCTGTAGGGCTGGATTTGTGGCTACGTATTGTTTAAATTTGTTCTTATCCTGGAATGTCTTGTTTTCTCCATTGATAATGAACGATAGCTTGGCTGGGTATAGTAGTTTGGGTTTGCATCCATGGTCTCTTATCTTCTGCAGAACCTCTATCCAGGACCTTCTGGCTTTCATAGTTTCCATCGAGAAGTCAGGTGTAAGTCTGATCGGTTTACCTTTATAAGTTACTTGCCCTTTTTCTTTTGCAGCTCTTAATATTCTTTCTTTAACCTGTATATTTTGTGTTTTGATTATTATATGGCGAGGAGATGTTTTTCTTTGATCCAGTCTGTTTGGTGTTCTGTATGCTTCTTGAATATTTAAATGAATATCTTTCTTTAAGTTGGGAAAGTTTTCTTCCATAATTTTGTTGAAAATATTTTCTGGGCCTTTGAGCTGTGACTCTTCTCCTTCTTCTATTCCTATTATTCTTAGGTTTGTTTTTTTTATTGTGTCCCATAGTTCCTGAATGTTTTGTGTTGAGAATTTGTTGGCTTTGCTGTTTTCTTTGATCTGTTCGTTTATTTTCTCTATGGTGTCCTCAGCATCTGAGAGTCTTTCTTCTAGCTCTTGTATTCTATTGATTATCCTTGTTTCTGTAGACTCTGCTCGTTGGCCTAGATTTTCCATATCCAGCTGGTCCTCAGTTTGTATTTTCTTCTTTGCCTTCATTTCAGTTTTCAATTCTTGAACTGTTTCCATTACCTGTTTGATGGTTTTTTCTTGGTTTCCCAGGGTATCATGTACGTATTTACTCATTTCTTCAAACTTTTTGTTATACTTCTCATCCATTTCTATAAGGGCATTTTTTACATGTTGTTTAAGGGACTCTATTATCTTCATAAAGTCGATTTTTTCCACTTCTTCTGTGTTAGGTTGTTCAAATACTTCTGTTGTAAGATCATTGGGTTCTGATGTTTTCATGTTGTTTTTCGGATTATTGGGTGAATTCTTGCCTTGGCGCCTGCCCATCTCCTCCTATTGATCCTATCCAATGGGTCCTTTAAAAACCGGATCAGGTTTCCCTGCTGGCCAAGGGCTCCGCTTACAAAATGCCCTCACTCTCTTTCGTGGTTCCTGCTGCAGTCCAAGAACCCTCTCACCCCTCCGAAGGATCTTCAGGACAGGACCAGGCTCCCCTTGTGCCAGTGACCTGGCCAACCAAAAGCCTACCTCTTTGATTCAATTGTAGTAGGGCGATCTGCTCTCCTTATTGCACGCCTGTCCCCGCCGCTTGGGTCTGCCGCTGCACCGGTCCCCGAAAGCCTCTTCCTGTATGCGGTGTTGCTCTGCCGCGTCTGGCCGCCGCTCCGCCTCTGCACGTCTGGCCGCCATGCCGCTCCGCGGCTCCGCCTCTGCGCATCAGACGCCGATCCGCTCCGCCTCTGCGCTGCGTGTCTGGCCGCTGCGCCGCTCCGCCTCTGCGCCCCCAAGATGTCATATTAATATTAACATGATGATACAAAATATTCTAATTTTTAAAAGTTCTATAGTCTTTAAAAATTAAAAAGCTTTAAAAGTTCAGTCTCTTTTTTTAATATTTATTTATTTATTATGTATACAATATTCTGTCTGTGTGTATGCCCACAGGCCAGAAGAAGGCACCAGACCCCATTACAGATGGTTGTGAGTCACCATGTGGTTGCTGGGAATTGAACTCAGGACCTTTGGAAGAGCAGGCAATGCTCTTAACCTCTGAGCCATCTCTCCAGCCCAAAAGTTTAGTCTCTTTCAAGTATCCAAAGTCTCTTTCAAAGTTCAAAGCCTCTCTGTAGTATCCAGTCTCTATAAAATTCTAAAGTCTCTTAAATGTGGACTCTTCTAAAATAAAAAAAAGTAAGTTAAATACTTTCTTATTCTAAGAAGGAGGAACCAGGGCACAGAAACAATCAGACCAAAGCAAAACCAAACCCAACAGTGTAAAAAGCCCAGTGCTTCCTGTCTAAGCTCCATTCACATACTCTGGGCTCTCAAGGGAGCTTGCAGCTCCCCGTCTTGCTTTGCAACCCAAAGCCCATGAAGCTTGTCTTGCAGACTCAGGCTAGGTCCACTCTACTACCTTTGTATCCTTGGTCATCATTCTCTGGATTGGCACCTTTGAAATGCTGGGTCTCAACTGTAACCAGACGGTACCTTCAGAAACATTCTCTCTCGGATTCTGGTTAGGGACTCTGACCCTGCACATGGTGTCAAGCTTCAGCTTCTCTCCCTGACCCCTTCAGTTCCCGGGCTTCTACTGCAAACGGGGCTGCCCTTTTCCCAGTAGCCTCTTCTGGCTTCTCTTTAGGGACCTTAGCCCTGCCACACAGTTTCAAGACTCAGGTACTCTCTGTGAATCCTTCATGCCTTCAAAACCAAAACCATGCGGGCAACCCTTACACATTGCCAAGTTTGGGTGCCAGCATGCAATGCCGCCTTGGCCTCCTCTGGGGCGTATTTTCTGTGTGCTGCTCCTGAGAAAACACTTCCTAGATTTCTCCTCAGTGATGCTGGTCTCTTCTTAGTTAGCACTTACCTCTCAGCTCTAGAGGACCAGCACGAGCTGTTCCAGCAAAGCAAAAGTTTTCACTTCGTGTGCACTGGTGTTTTGCCTGCAAGTGTCTGTGGGAGGGTGCCAGATCCCTTGGAACTGCAGTTATAGACGGTTGTGAACTGCCATGTGGGTGCTGGGAACTGAGCCTGGGTTCTCTGGAAGAACAGCCAATGTTCTTAATCGCTGAGCCATCTCTCTAGCCTCCAAAAGTTTCACTTTAGTGGTCTGTTCTCTTGTTAATCACAGTTGACTTTTTGGTCTCAGGTGTCCAGAACCACAGATTCTTAATTCAAAATATCAAATCCCTAATAAAGTTTTTAATAAAAGACTCCAAGACTTCCCTCTGAAACTGCACAAGACAGGCCTCCATCATCTGCTTCACTGCCAATATTCTTATCTGGTGTGGGAGAATTGTCTGTATTCTGTCAATCATGTTTTAAATAAATGCTGGTTGGCCAGGCAGGAAGTATAGGTGGGTCAACCAGACAGGAAGTAGAGGTGGGGCGATGAGAATTCTGGGAAGCAGGAAGCTCCTTTTCAGCAGTCCTGTCTCAACCACCTAAGAAGCAGGATGTGATCTGCTCCACTGAAAAAGGTACTGAGCCATGTGGCTAACATAGGTAAGGATAATGGGTTGATATAAGCTACAAGAGCAAATAAGAAGCCTGAGCTAATGAGCCAATCAGTTTATAATCTTATGGAAATCTCTGTGTGATTTTCTCTGGGACTAAACAGCTGGGGGACCGGGCGGGACAGAAACCCCAATGAGCCCAGCCCTCATGTTACACTTGTCTTCCAAGATACCACAGAAGAACCCACTGAGCTCTGAGCACTCAATAACTTTTCTGGTCCAAAGTTCAAATGCTACCACAATCCTCCCCTCAACACATGGTTAGGTCTGCCATGGCAATTCCCAATCCCCGATACCAACTTCTGTCTTAGTGATCGTTTCTGCTGCTTTGATAAAACACCATGACCAAAAACAATTTGGGGAAGAAAGGGTTTCTTGCAGCAATACAACTCCATGACAGAGAGAAGTTGGGGCAGGAACTCAAGGTAGGAACCTGGAGGCAGGAACTGAAGCAGAGGATGCAGAGGAGGCTGCTTACTGGCTTGCTCCTCATGGCTTGCCAAGCCTGCTTTCTTACAGCACCCAGGACCACCTGCCAAGAGGAGGCATCACCCACAATGCAATGTGGCCCTCCCACATCATTCATTAATAAAAAAAAATTCCCCACTTGCTTACAGACCTATCTTATGGGAACATACATGGCCCCCTCTTCTAAGATAACTCTAGCTGTGTCAAGATGACAAAATGCTCAACCAGGACAGGTGATATCACTTACCACTGGATAAATCAAAACCACACTGAGAGAGCACCTGAGACCCATAGGTTGGCATCTGTCAATAAAACAGACAAAAATCAAATTTTAAGAAAACTCCCAGAAATGAAGTATTTGTCAGGGTGTGAGAAAGATGAATGCCTGTGTTCGTGGGAACGTGAGAGGGTGTAGTTGCTAGGAGAACAATACTGTATCTCAGAGCAAAACCAGAGTCATCATGGGGGTCTAGCAATTCCAGTTCTGGGTGTATTCCCCAGAGAACTGGGAACGTGGAGTGAGAAGATGTCTGTATAGCAGCATGGTTCACAACAGCCCAGAGTACAGGAAACCCAGTGGCCACTGACAGATGGAGGAGAAAGGAGGGCTGCCCAGGGAGGAGAGGGCTGTTCTCTCAGAAATGGAGGGAACTCACACATCCATCGGGATGACCCAGAAGATGTTCTACAGGATGAAACAAGCCAGTCACCAAAGACCCATGCTGTAGATTCCACTTACGAGTTGCACCATAAGGTCTCGAGTTCAGAGAGATGGTTGGACCAAGTTCCCAGAATTCCAGTAAGGGACATGTAGGATCATTTAACAAAGATAAGAATGGGCTGTGGTAAGCCAGCCAGGCCTGTCCCCTGAATCCTCTGCTGCAACAACTACCCCTCCTCCTCTGAACAGCGCTCTCACCATTATGTTTTCACTCACCATGAGCCCTTACTACAGCCAAGTGGATGTTGGATTAGACTCTTGGATCTCCATAATGGTTAGCTCAATAAACCTCATTTCTTTATAATGCACCCAGCCTCCAATATTACGTTATAGCAACACAACACTGATGAAGGCAACTTCATTTTCCATAGCAGGTGCTACTGTGTCAGTGAGAGGTCAGAGCATGGCGCCCATCGGGGAAGAACACAACAAAAGCAGAAATGTGAATCTCGGTCCGGCGTAGAAATCACCCCTACTCCCAGACCAAAGCTCAGATCACGTACAAATTCTACAGATGTTCATTGAATGAGTGAGTAAGGGAGACAGTCAGACCCGTAGAGGGCCATGGAAGATGACAGGTGATGCACACGGGTACCTCATAGTGCCAGTGCCTGAATGAAAGGACAGAGAACTGTTTCTTTTCTTTTTTTTCCTTTTTTTTAATTTTTCGAGACAGGGTTTCACTGTAGTTTTAGTGCCTGGCCTGGAACTAGCTCTTGTAGACCAGGCTGGCCTTGAACTCACAGAGATATATCTGCTTCTTCCTCCCGAGTGCTAGGATTAAAGGCGTGTGCCACCACTGCCCAACTCAGAAGACTGCTTTTAGTGGTAGTCCTGAGGTGAAAATTCAAAGAATGAATCACAGGACAGTGATGCCTCCCATCCTTTGCCCAGTCTCATTGTCATCACAGTGGCTGGTTCAAGGATGGACAGATGGATGTGTACACCACACACACACACACACACACACACACACACACACACACATGCACACACACACAAGCATGCACACATGCGCACGCACACACACACTGTGCTTCTTTGAGAGTCTTTTTAAAAATCCTAAAGAAAGAGTTCTTTCCCTACGTGCTCTTTCGCGGTTGTTGGTTTGGACTCTCAGTCCCCAGCCCATGCTGATTGGACACCCACAGCTGCCCAGCACTGTGCTGAGCCCCAGGGCATGTCCGCAGGGGCCAAGAGGATGTGCTTCCAACTAAGAAAGTGTGGAAACTTAGGTTAGGAGTGTGTGTGTTGATGAGTCTCTGGTTAAGCGGGACCATGTTGGCAAGTCCACCGCACTGCTGGTGGACCTGTTTGGAGAGCATGTTAGGGAGCTGGCTTCAGTTCAGACATCTTCCAGGAACACAGAAAACAGCCGCGTTTTCCTAATTGTAGCAGGGGAACACTGTGATTTACAGAGAAGCTATGTGAAAACAGACCGGGCTGGCTCACATGATCCATATCTCCGGCTTGGGTTTCTGTGACTTAGGTAGGGAGTCGGTGATACCAACATGTGCCAAGGAGGCCTTGCCTGGAAGGTCTGTGTCCCCATTCTCTGTGAGACCGGGGTGACTGTAGGGCAGCTCAGATCAATCCCAGCATGCTTGGGCCTCTTCTCTCCAGAGTCTCCTATGATGCTGTGGGCTTCCCCGGGCCTCTGGGATGAACTGGCCTGCCCAAAGGCTGCCATGACACTCTTCCCATCTTGCAGCTCAGGGTTAAGGTCCTAGGGTCACAGCCTTGGTCATCTGGAATGTAACCTGAGCAGATAGTTTTTCTGAATTCTCTGTCTTGTGGTTGTTCATGCTCCTGTCAGTGGCACCTGCTTTGGTGAAAGGGCTGAACCCTGAATCCCATTTCCTACATACTGGGGTACTTACACAATTCAAGCCCCACAGAGGAAGGAAAGAAGGAAGCAAGGAGGGAGGGAAGGAAGACAAGGGGTAAGCATGAAGGAAAGGAGGGAGAGCGAGAAAGGGCAAGGGCAGAGGCCACGGAAGTCGGTAGTTAATGTAGGAAACCGACCAATGCGCTAGATCCTCGCTGGACACCAGCATTGTTCACGTCATCTCCCTTCGATTTTGCACGGGCTTTAGAGACAGGGGCCCAGTTCTTCCACAAGTCCTAGGGCCGCACACAGCGTAGGTACTCAGCCATAATCTCAGCACTTCCTTGAACAAGCTGGTAAAACTCTGATACAAGCCATATCCCTCGAAATAGACAGGTCTCCTGCGGGTCAGCTGGGGCAGTGAAACTGTCATATCACCAGGTTCGAATCTAGCTGCATTTCATTTTGTTTTGTTTGGACAGGCTTTTGCTATGTAGACCAGGCTAGCCTTGAACTCATACTTATCCTTCTGCCTCAGTCTCCCAAGTTCTGAGCCCTACATGAGCCATGAGCCCTACAGCCAGCTTATCTGTGTCTGGCTCCACAGACCATACCCTACTGCAGATCTTGGGTACAAGTGGGCCTTCCA
Organism: Microtus oregoni; assembly: GCF_018167655.1. Classification (NCBI taxonomy): domain Eukaryota; kingdom Metazoa; phylum Chordata; class Mammalia; order Rodentia; family Cricetidae; genus Microtus; species Microtus oregoni. The sequence continues at coordinate 15,213,005 of NW_024543086.1, forward strand.
GTGACCACTCAGCCTCTGGCGGGGAGTGGTGTTTTGGCTCCCAGCTCCTCAGTCTGGGGTTGAGTGGAGCACACTGACCCCTGACCCTTCTCTCTATTTTGCCAGGCACTGTGTCCTCTCAATGTGTCATCTAGCTTTCACGCCTTCCCTCCACAGTGGCTTTTGGTGTTTTGGATGCATCCTTGGAAGCTCAGAGAAGAAAGTGAGTTGCTCCCTCGTAGACAGCTGCTGAGTTCTCTAGGCTACAGCAAGCATAGATTCCAGCAGAGCCCATAGGCCCCTTGGGGCTTTGATCTCTGCTTACTCCCTCAGACCCGCTTGGTAGCCAAGGGTGGAGTGCGGACTGGGAGCCCTCCCTCTCCTGAGCATAGACCCGTCAGCTTTTCTTAGGTCTTTTCACCACAGGGCCAAGGTTTGGCCAGGTTCTAGGGCTCAGCTCAGGACAAGCATGCCAGTCTGCACTGGGTGCTTTTAGAGTTCCCTTCTTTCAGGGCAACGAGTGCTGTGGCCACAAAGCACGAGGAGCGGCTGGGCTGTGGTCTGCTGGCCCCTGTGCCCTGGCTAGCCACCCCAGTCTTTGCTGTTCACAGTTCTTATCACCTGCTGTTATGCTTGGCCCTAGAGTCCCTCTACAGAGCCGGGGGCTGTCTCTAGGATGGCCTGTGCTTTCCAGTCTTGCCCCGTTGGAGCTGGGAGAGACCAGCCAAGGATGTGGCGGGAAGCAGGAGCCCACCTGGTGTTTGCTTGTATTGCTCCCCATAGCAACCCAGGATCGTGTGTTTCCTTTACAGATTTTCTGGGTAAAACTGGGGCCCAAGGACTGGAGCAGCCTGTTGAGGTCATACGAGAGGGGTTAGGGGTGCAGGTCTGGGGCTTGCCCTCAGAGTTACCAGCTGAGACTGGCTGTTTTTACAGCGTAAGTGCTGAACGGGTATTGGTTTAGGGCTTGCTTACGAGAACTTACCACCCTGACCTTCACCTCTTCCAGGCGGCTCCAGGGTGGGAGGGAGAAGGGAGAAGCAGGGCTATCCTGGGGCAGGGAAATCCAGGCTGTGGGTTCTCTCATCTCTACCCAGCCTCAGCCTGAGTGGCTGCAAAATACAACCTAGCAATTAAAGGCAGGGTTCCTCAGGGACAGCAAGGCTCAACCTGCCTTTTTCAGCCAAAGTCTGGTGTGCAGTCAAGCCTCGCTGAAGCCCCCCAGCTCTGTCCGGTCCCCGTCTTCTTTCTTCTTGTGGTAAGGGGCAGTCAAACCAAATCCTAGCACCAGTCCTGTTTAACTGCCCGGGGCTTCAGAAGGAGCGGCACCAGCAAACGCTGGCTTTGTTTCAGAGGCTTTGCAAACGCTTTCTGTGCTCCGATTTGTGCTCCCATGATTGTTCCCACCTGACAGCAAGTGGCAAAGACCAGTGGCCATGCTGCGTTACATCCTGTCACAGGTTAGCTGATGTAGGGACTGCTGATTTCTTCCTCAAACAACCACTATGACGGTTCAGCCAGGAAACAGACACCTAGGCAGTGGGTCACAGGTCAGGGTCTGGGTGGAGAGGTAGAGGCTTGCCTGCACAGAACTCACCAGTATAGAGGAAAGCAGACCATCCTCTGTATTTGTTCCATGGACTGAAGGGGCCTGGGCGGGAGACGTGAGGGAGACACATGGTGTCCCTACATAGGGAATGTCTTTATGTAGGCTAGTTGGGGGGGTTCCCAAACCTGAGTGGACAGGGTACTTGAGTGTGTTTGGGCCCTGGCACAGAGGGGTCTCTGTTATCCCTATCAGTGACCTCAGTTTCTTATTACTGTCTGAGCACCTTCGCTTTCTTTCTCCCTTCCTTTTCCCTCCAGCCCTCCCTCTACCTCCCTGTGTCTATATACGTATATGTGTATAAATGCTATACAGTCATCCCTTGGTACCCATGGAGGATTGGATCCAGAATTCTCCTTGAATTCTCCAAATCCAAAGACGCTCCTTTATAGAAAATGACTTGGTATTGACCCTTAACCTACACACTCTTCTGTACACCTCCGGTTATCTCTGGGCAACTATGATAGCTGGTACAAGGTTAGAGCTGTGTGAATAGTTGTTATCTTGTATTGTTCAGGGAAAGAAGAGAAAAGTTGACACATGTTTAGAACAGACATGGAATATTTTCAACATGAAGATGGTTGAATTAGCAGATGCAGAATTTACAGATAGAAAGGGTCTGACTGTGTGTACCTTCTACTACATCTATCTATATTCTATCGATCTATCTATCTATCTATCTATCTATCTATCTATCTATCTACCTACCTATCATCTGCCTGTCTATCTATCTACCTATCATCTATCTTCTGTCTATCATCTCTCTCTCTCTCTCTCTCTCTCTCTCTCTCTCTCTCTTCTATCTATTGATATATCATCTACTATTATCTATCTATCTATCTATCTATCTATCTATCTATCTATCATCTACTATTAATCATCTATCTATCTATCTATCTATCTATCTTTCTATCTATCTATTATCTATCTATCTCTATCTTCCTACCTACCTAGGAACATGTGTTCAAGTTCTTTGGTAATACATATTCATAACACAACTTCCCTGACTATCACAGTGTTACATGACCGGTTTAGCATCTTTTAAACATTTATGAAGGGAGGCTCACAAGCTTTTCTTCCCAGAGGATTCCCTGACATGTACAGAGTCCTGCGCTAGGTCTGAGCTGTCTTGCTGGCATCTCACTTCATCCCCACAGCCCTGGATGTAGGTCCCACAATGAGCCCAATCTTACAGGTAAGTAGTCTGTGAGCAGTGGCATGGCATGCTATTATGTATCTTTCTACTGTCACACTAAGATGTCCCCCTACTTTTCTCTACCTCCAGAGTCCCTCCACACACAGGGAGGGGATTCTCAAAGATGATTTGCTAGGAGAAGCTGAACTAGACAGAAGCGGACATCCAGGTGGTGGCTAAAGGGGAACCAGGCATTGTTGGAGTCTAGGAGTCCCTGACTTTCAGGCCAGAGCTCTGCCTCCTGGTGCTGGTCCCTGAGCAACTCATGAAGTCTACAAAGGAATGAGATGGTGGCCTGGGACGCCAGAGGCCCTGGAGTCAGGAGGTCATCACCCTGCCCTGCCCTGCCCTCAGTTTCTCACACCAACTAAGGGGTCACAGGGGCCGGGGGGGCTTTATGGCCGAGGGAATTTATGGCCAAGACAACAGTTTGTACTCAGAACTGCCTGGCCTGAGCCACCCATGGAGCACACACCCCTCTAGTCCCCAAATGGGGTTTCCAGCTGGAGCTCTGGGGCCCAGCCTCTGGCCAGAGCCTGAGATGGCCCCTTTCCCATCTGTGCGTGAACCTCATGGGACTGCTTTGCTCCTGGAGCCCCCACCCCATGAACTCCAGAAAAGAGGAAACGCTGTGAAAGGACCCCTTGGTAGGGGACCCAACCCTGAGTAGAAACCAGGCTCCTTGCCGCGTGAGCAAGAACTGAGGCTCCTCACTGCTCCCCTGCAGGAGTCTTTCCACAGCTCGAGGTCCCTCAGCTCACGGACTTCCTTCTGAGTCAAGCTTCTAACTTGTCTCTCTGGTCTTTCAGCTCCAGCCACCCAGGTGCCCACATGTACTTACACCTCCGCAAAGGTGTCATTGTCCAAGGTGTCCCTCCTCTCCCACCCCCTTGTTTTGTTCTCTGCAGTGGGAACTCCCTGGCACCCATCTCCCAAGTCAGAAAGGTGGAGGCCTGTTTGATGTCGCCCCATCTCTCAGACACCAGGTTGCTAATCCTTTGAAAACACCCATGAACCCAGAGACCTCTGCCAGTGGGGTTGTCTCCCTTTGAAACATATATCAGGGCATATTGTCCCCCCAGTTTGCCCGATGTCTCTTTGCGGTGCCAGGGTTGCCCTTCTCCAACTGGATGCTTGGTAGAGCTAAATGGTATCAAGACTCTAGGCAAACAAGTTCAGTCTCCTACAGGGCTAATAGAACTCAAAGAAATTCTCAAGGAAATAAATCAGCATTTTAAAGTACACAGATCTATATACTCTGTGGAGCCGTATGAAAACTCGCAGAGTTTTGATAGGAGAGCAGGTGGGTTGCATGGAGAGGGTTTCTTTGCTGGGTGCATATGTGTGCACGGCTCGGGAGCTCTCTGTACAAACAGGACACTAGGGTGTGGACATAGATTCATAGGTTTATTTTAAAGAATAGGCTTACATGATTCGGAAGTTGGCAAGTTCAAAATCTGCAAGCCAGACTGGCAGGCTTGGCCCAAGGAAGGACTGACGGGACTCTGGAGGCACAATCCCTTTATTCTGGAATAAAGGAATAAAGGAGAATTCCTTTATTCACTGGGGACCGTGGATATTGATCCCAAATTCCCTTCTAATGCCTTCTACTGATTGGATGAGGCTCACACACATGATGGAGGGTAATTAATTTTACTTTAAATCTATTTTTCTTTTTTTCAAATTTTTAATTTTTTTAAAAAATTTTTCAAGATAGGGTTTCTCCATGTAACAGTTCCAGCTGCCTTGGATCCTGCTTTGTAGACTAGGCTGGCCTCAAACTTACAGAGATCTGCCTGCCTCTGCCTCTCAAGAACTGGAATTAAAGATGCATACAACCACCACTCAGTCAAATCTTCCTCCCTTCCTCCCTCCCCCCTCTCTTTCTCTCTTTCTTTCTTTCTTTCTTTCTTTCTTTCTTTTCTTCCTTCCTTCCTTCTTTCTTTTTTTCTTTCTTGTTTTTGAAACAGGGTTTCTCTGTGTATATCCGGCTGTCCTAGAACTCATTCCGTAGACCAGGCTGACCTTGAACTCACAGAGATCTGCCTGCCTATATCTCCCTGAGTGCTGGGATTAAAGGCAGATAGTAGAACATCACCCTGTTCAAATATATTTTTCTAAGTGCTAATTGTTATCACAATAAAACAAAAGAAAAAAGAAAAAGAAAGAAAGGAAAGAAGGAAGGAAGAAAGGAAGAAAGAAAGAAAGAAAGAAAGGAAGGAAGGAAGGAAGAAAAAGTCTTCATTGCAAATCTGGACTGGTGTTGTACCAAATATCTTAGTTCTGTGTCCTTGACAAATTAACCGATGAAATTAACCATTCCACTATATGTGTCTTTTTGTGTATAGGGAATGTGATACCTGAATGGATGTGTGGAGAACTGGTTTTATAGGTATGATGGAGAGTGTGTTGACATGAGGATGGATTGATGGATGGATGGATGGATGGATGGATGGATAGGTGGATAAATCCTGGAAGAACTGGTTGATTGAGTAGGTAGGTAGATAAGTTGATTGTAGATATGTGTATGGGTAGGTGATTGCTTGGTCAGTAAAAGTGGGAGTAGGTGGACCCCTGACTAAGAGGTGGAATGGGCAGTAAGTTCCCTGTTGTCATGAGACCTGCAGTTGGATGAAGGGTTGATGACTGCCTATTTCCATGGCTGGTGGGTGGCTGGGGGACCATTTATCTGAGTGGAGCAATGGACAGTTGGATACCTAGGTGCATAATATGTATACAGAAGCAATGGAAGGCTGAGTGAATGAGCAGCTGGGTGGGGGATTGGATGCATTGGGCATCCATAGATCCCTTTGAGAAAATGCTAAGCCGGGGCATCAAGTCAGCAAGGATTTCTTTGTGAGAAGACCTGGCAGATGAAAAGGAGCATACCATGCACTGTGTGTGTGGTTCATACCACTTCCTCAGTTTCTCTCATTATGTCCGTATCTCCCCACCCATCTGCTGGGGTGCTGTGTGGCCACAGTCAGCCAGTTGTGTAGGCAAGTGTTTGCCCTGATTCCACTAAGTTCCCAGGTGTCTGTTTTCTGTGTTCTTCTGCCTTTCTTCTCCCCCTTCCTTGTATTTGAGGGGTGGAGTTTGCAATGTAAAGGTCTCTTTGTACACCAGCCAAGTTTGGGGTGTGTTTGTGTGTGTGTATGCGTTGTACATGTTCACATGTGTTTGTCCTGTACATGTCTATGTGTGCAATCACTTATGGTTGTCAGAGGTCAATGTTGGGTGTTTCCCTCAACTCCACCATATTTTACTGATTGATTATATGTTTTGCTTGTGTGATCATGGGTGTGCGTGTGCCAGGGCACATAAGTGGAGGACAGGGGACAGCTTCAGCAGTCAGTTCTCTCTTTATACTATGGATTCCTGGAATCAGACTCAAGTTATCGGGCTTTACAACAAATAATTTTATCTGCTGAGTCATCTCACGGGCCCCACTTTTTTCTTTATTATTATTATTATTTTTAAATTTTATTTTATGTGCACTGACTGGTGTTTTGCCTTCATGTGTGTCTGTGTGAGGGTGACAGATCCCATGGCACTGTCGTTACAGATAATTGTAAGCCATCATATGGGTCTTGGGAACTGAACCTGGGTCTTCTAGAATAGCAGCCAATGTTCTTAACCACTGAGCCATCTCTTCAGCCCTCCCCCCTTTTTTTCTAAGACAGGATCTCATGCTGAACTTCGAGCTTTCCAGTTTAGTTAGACTGACTAGCCAGCACGCCCCAGGGACCCTCCTGTCTTTGTCGCTCCAGCTCTGAGACTTTTGTGGGAGCTGGGGATCAGAACCTGGGTCTTCATGGTGTGTGGTGACCACTTTACTGACTGAACCATCTTCACAGCTCCCTCCCCCTCAGCTCCTTTTAAATATGACATCCCTGGCATTGTTGATACCCCCTTTCCAACCTCAGCCTCATACTTCAGCAAAGAGTCTCCTTCAATTTCTCTCATCCCAAAAGGGACACCCCTGGCTGAATTTCTGGCTCCAGCTGGGATAATTTCTTAGTCCTCAAGGGACCAAAGACAACATCTGGCCTGGCTACTGATTCTCCTTGAATCTTCTCATGACATTCAAACATAATGAAAAACACATTTGGTCTCTTTGGCTGTAGCAACATTTTCTCCCTGAGAGATGTGAATATGAGAGGGCTATGAGGCCACACACATGCACACACACACACACACACACACACACACTCACACACACTCACACACACACGCACACACACACACGCACATACACACACACTCACACACACGTGCACACACTCACACACTCACACACACACATGCACACACACACTCACACACACGCGTACACACACACACACACTCACACACACACGCACACACACACATGTGGACAATACAGTTTCTTCAGGGATTGCTGATGGAAAGAAGTCCATAGCACAGCTTATGAGTTTGATGAAGCTGAATTCAAATCTTTGTTCTGTCCTTTCGGGGCCAAGTGATTCTGGAGACATCTCCTGCTTCTCTGAGACTCATTGCCCTTGTCTGTGAAATGGAAAATAATATTGCCTACCTCACAGGCCTTTGTGAGAAACAACTTAAGGTTCCTGGCATACGGTAGGCACTAAATAGAGACCAGTCAGTTCCTAGCCTCACTGGATAACTATCTACCTGGGAAAGAAAGACTTGAAGTGTGTTAGTTAGGGTTACACCTTGAATTTGAAGACACCCTCCAGTGGGAGGAGCTTCCAGGAGAGGTAGGTGAGAGCATTGATTGGTCGATTCATTCATTCATCCACTAACATCTTCCTTTTATTATCATTTTTTTTTCTCAAGACAGGGTTTCTCTGTGTAACAGTCCTAGCTGTCCTGGAACTCACTTTGTAGACCAGGCTGGCCTCAAACTTTTAGAGGTCCATCTGCCTTTGCCTCCTGAGAGCTGGGATTAAAGGTGCGCCCCACCACGCCTGGTTTATTACTTTTTTTATTGCTATTTTTTTTAAAAAAAAAGTCAATAAGCTTACTGAGGTATGAGTGGCAAACCTTCAGCTGCTTCCCTCTAAAGTGCACAGCGTGGTGAGTTTTGGCCGATGACTGAACTGTGAAACTGCAGCTACAGTTAAGGTTCAGGAACATGCCTGGTGGTGGTGGCGCATCCCTTTAATCCCAGCACTCGGGGGACAGAGGCAGGCGGATCTCTGTGAGTTTGAGGACAACCTGGTCTACAGAGCTAGTTCCAGGACAGGCTCCAAAGCTACTGAGAAACAAACAAGCAAACAAACAAAAACACACAAAAAACAAAAAAGAAAGAGAAAAGAAAAAGATTTAGGAGCATTTCTATCCCTCCAGAGATTCCCAGGTCCTTGTGTGGCCTGCCCTAAGCTCAGTCCCAGAAAACAGCTGCTGTGTATTAGTTATGACTTCTGGAATTTTGTAGAAAAGACTCACGTACCTGGCCTCTTCGCTCAGCTTACCGTTTGGAGAGTCATCCCTGCCGTTGCACAGGCCAGTAACTCATTCTTTCCTTTACACACCGCCGCGACACCTTTCATCTATCGCTGCCTTTGAGTGACAGCGGCGTACGCCACCATTGACTCCTCCCGCGTGTAGTTTTATTCACTAATCATCTCAATGTTTACTTGCTGCAGCTGATGCCTGAAACTGAGTAGTACCAAGTTCTACTTACGCTACATTTTTCCTACCTATAATAAATTTTAACTTATAAATTAGATAAAGAGGTAAACGCCAGCCACTGATAATAATAGGTCAGTTAGAGCAATGGATTATAGTCAAATTACTACCGTTACTATTCTTGTGCCTTGCCGCCATCACCAACTAAAAGAAGCGCTATTCTGACGCAAACGCTGAGCTACTCAGCTGACCTAATAACTAAGGGAGCTCTGAGGTGAGTCGTGAGTGGCCAGCACATGCTGTGTGGATACACTGGTCAGAGGAATGAGTCACACCCAAGACAGCGTGATGCGGGATGGCATGTGACTTCATCAGGCTGCTCAGAATAGCATGCAGTTAAAAACTTATGAACTGCTTGTTTCTGGAGTTTTCCATTTTTGGACGTCTCTTGACTGTAGAGAATGGCGCTCGTTAGTTTTCTGTCACCTTGACACAGCCTGAGTCATCTATTAAGAGAGACTCATGAGTGAGAAGACTGTTTCCGTCAGGTTGCCCTCTGGGCGAGTCTGTGGCGCACTGTCTTCATGAATGGTTGCCGTGGGAGTGCGAGGCAGTGGGGGGCGTTCCTCCATGATCTCCATTTCAGTTCCTTCCTCCAGATTCCTGTCTTGAGTTCCTGCCCTGATTACCATTCACAATGGGCTGCAAACTGTAAGATGAAGCAAACCTTTTCCTCCACAGGTTGCTTTTGGTCATGGTCTGCATCACAGAAAAACAGACTAAGGCAGTAAATAAAAACATGCACATCTTAGCCACGGATGGAAGGGGACCATCGAGCTGACTGTGTACCCAGGTAGTACCAGACACTGCCTGGCACTAGATCAGATGCATGCCCAGGCATGCTGTATGGTACCAGATCAGATGCATACCCAGACAATACCAGACACTGTATGGCACTAGATTAGATGTGTACCCAGGCAGTACTGGACACTGCCTGGAACTAGGTCAGCGGTGCAGGGGAAACATGTGCAGTAGGCTTTTCACTGACAGATATCTGACACAGCATAGAGGGAGGATTTGTTTTGGTTCATGGCATCATTGACTCTGTTGCTCCTGGGCTACGCATGGTGACACAAAACACCATGGCGGGCCACACATGGTGGAGCAACATGGCTCAGTCCATCATGGACCAGAGACACAAGGTTTCGCCCATGACATCAGGGTTTCTCCTTCCCCCCTTTATTCCATCCGGGCTATTGGATTGAGCTGCCCACATTCAGGGCACGCCTTTCCCCTCCTGTTGGTCTTTGGAAACGCTCTTGCGGACATACCCAGAAGTATGCTTTACTAGTCTCCTAGACTCCTGTCGGTCAAATAAAACTGACGATTACGATTAACCACAGATTTTTAAACATAAAGCAAAGAAAACCAGCCTACAAATCCCTATCCCAGAGAACCTAGACAATAATGAGGACTCTAAGAGAGATATACATAGATCTAGAAAAAGACAAGATCTCCTGAGTAAATTGGGAGCATGGGGCCCTTGGGAAAGGGTTAAAGGGGAGGGGAGAGGCAGGGAGGAGAGCAGAGAAAAATGTAGAGCTCAATAAAAATCAATAAAAAAGATTAACCGCAGAAATATCGTTATTAAATGCGTTGGAGCTGGGTGTGTGGCACATGCCTTTAACCCCAGCACTTGGGAGGCAGAAGCAGGTGGCTCTCCATGGGTTCCAAACCAGCCTGGTCATGTAACAGCTTATGATAAAGGACATGAGAGAGATGAGGCAGATTTGAGGGACAGAGGCTTTGGAAGTGTGGAATACTGTCTGTGGAGAGGAGTGTGTCTGAGCCCATCCGGTGGAGGCTGGAATGGAGAGGACCAGGGAAAGGTTTCCCTCCCTGACTGCAGAAAGGGTCAGCCAGTTGGGGCACAGGGTGACTTGACAGCTCTCATCCCCCTGTCACTCCCCCGACTTCAGCAGGTCTCCCTTTCCTTCCATTCCTTTTGGGGCTATTTGGGAGGGTGAGTGTGGAGTAGAGAAGAAGAACATGTGACTTTGATTCCATAACTTTCCCAACGGCAGACTAAGGTGTACCATCTTCACTACAGAATTCTCCAGTCTTCGCTCTGGGTGTTTCACGTCCTGGGACAGTCCCCAGGTGAAGGCAATCCCGGTTGGTGGGTCAGCCTTGAAAAAAACAGCTGTGCTTGAGAAAAGCCGCACAGCCTTGACTTATCCAGCTCTGGAAGAGACAGTGTGGCTTAAGAGGCACAGGGCAGGGCACAGGGTGAAGCCAGGGCAGGGCAAAATGGGGATGTGGTCATAGTACTGCCTGGCCCCTGGGAGGACTCCATGTACATCTGGCATTCAAAGCGGCTGGGTCCCTAGGTGTGAAGCAGATGTTAGTGCTTGGCTATCAACTGCAATCAGAGAAGAAGTATCCACTGATTGACGGAAGCTGTGCATGAGTGAATGACTCATAAGCCTGTGTGCAAACTGCTGAGGAAAGTGCCCATGCCTTGGAAGAGGGAAGGCAGGGAAGGATGCCACTTTAGGGGACTGAGAAGCAACTTAGCAGAAGAGGTGATGCTTGGGTGTCAGAGGCTGATTAGGCGTGACCCGGGCACTGAGGGAGGGACTGCCAGCAGAGGGAATGACCTGTGCAAAGGCGGAGTTGTCAGTGAACCGTATCTGCTTTCACACACAGCTACAATTATCAAAGAAAGCAGGACTCTCAGGGGTAGGCGTCCTTGTTCTTGCTACTGTCAACACACACTACCACTCAACCAATTCTGTATTCACATTCTAAGATCAGCGCCTAACACTAGAAGCACTCCAGAAGTGTCTAGTGCTCGTCTGCTTCGCACAGAAGAGTTCTGCATTTCACACGCGCCTTCTCCTTCACCCGCTACTATTCCCATTTTAAAGCTGAGAAAATCAAGGCACGAAATAGAGACTTGTTGGCATGCAGGCCAAGAAAGCATGGGGAAAGAGCTGGCATTCAAAACCAGAACCCAGACCCAGATTCAGCAGCTAACCGCTGCCTCGCATATTTCTTTAGTTTTGGCAGATGGTACCTCTGGCTACAGTTCTAAGCGCAGAAGGAGGCTGGTCGAACTCGAGGGTTGCTGTTTCTGCCATGGTGGGGCGGCAGCTGCCTTCAACTAGTCTCAGTCCGTAAGTCAAGGGTCTCACTGCTGCAGGAGAAGCCTCCTACTGTGGGGGTTGGGTGTGGCCGATGCAGAACCATCCTGGCTCCACGCTTCCTGGCCTGGGTTCCAACATCTTTCCTTCCCTCCTCTCTGAAATGGCACTTAAGGCACCGTCGGGAGAATTCAGGGGGTGATGTACAGTGTTGGGCACAGGGCAAGCACCCTGGTCCTGGGAGCCAATGCTATGACAACTGTCACGTTATCAATACAGTGTTCTGTGCGACTGCCATCTAGCAGGAACAGCGTAACCTCTAGACTCCTGGAGGAGCTTGGTAGATTGACAGTTGGGAAGAGGGGCCCGGGCATGGGGAGTCTTGGACATTTACGTTATCTGTAAGTCTCCAGGACCAGGAGGGTAGAGCTTGGAGATCAGTAGGTAAAGACCAACCTATGAGAACTCACTGTGGATCTGAAACAAGATGACCAGTTGCCCCTTAAACTAGGCAAACTGGGATCATGGTCACCCTGCTTCTAAGGGAAACAGAAGACATAGCCAGGGGAGTAAGAGATAGGAGTGCTGGGAGCTGGGCTGTGGAGCTTAAGCAGTCTGGCTATCTTTATGGAATGATGCTTAGGGGCAGGCCACCCTTGGAGATGGGAGGCCTTACTCTGGGTCTTTTTGCGGGATACTTGGACCTAACTGTAGTCAGCTGAGGCATGCAAGCGTGATCATCAGGCACAAGGAGGTGTGGTAGGCAGTGGTTGTTACAAGGAGGCTGTGGAGGGACCTTTTGCCACCTCCTGGGTGAGAACCTGAGTTCACGGAGTGATCCCCTTGGCCATTCCCAGCTGCATCTTGGAGGGCATCACCTTCCCTCCATCCCATGACCCCTGGGTCAGAGGCCTTCTCCTGGGGGGCTGAGAGTTTGCGTCTGGCTTCTGCCAACTGGTAGGAGGAGAAGAGGCTCCTGCAATGGCCCTTTCACACCCCAAGAAAGAACAAAGCCATCCGCAAACCCAGAGGTGGGAGGTGGGGGGCTTGGCAAACGGGCTGGGAGGGAGGAGTGTCCCCTCCCTGCTGAGATGGTGTGGGAAGGCTGGGGTCAGCCCCATTCCTCAGCTTTAGCAGGAATCTCCTCCAGAGGACCATGTTTTGGGGGATGGACAGAGAAGCACCTAGAAGGCTAGGAAGCCGTGGGACGCTTTGCAGCTCAGGGTGGAGATCGAACTTTGAGCAGTGAGTCAGGAAACATCAGTCAATCACTGAGACTCCTGAGTGCCTGGAGTCCTTTCTCAAGGCCTCAGTTTCCCCAGATGTCCAGTTCTAGTGTCTGTGGCCTGGGATGCTCTTTCTGGCTGGAGAGGCTGTTTAGGTTTTCCTAATACGGGCGGAAGAGCCAGGCTGAGGCTGGGCACCAGGAGCGGCTCGAGTTCCATTCCTGAATATCAATGAGCAGGCCTAGGAATGTCTGCCACACAGCTGGCTGCCTGTCTGCGGGGCGGGCGAGAAGGGAAGGGATGGGAGGAAACAACCCAGCAGCTCTCCCAGACTCACCTGCCCAGCCACAGCAGGCAGAGCTTACAGGTAGGTCTGGCAGCCTCTGCCCATAAAACAGGTAGATGGGGATTTTAGCATCAGGTGGGGAGCCAGGGAGACATGTGCATGTGTGTGTGTGTGTGTGTGTGTGTGTGCGTGCGTGCACGTGTGTGTGTGCATGTGCGCGTGTGTGCAGCCCCCTGGAAGCCCCAGTTCTCTCTACCTGCACATGTGTTTTCATCCAACCCAACTCCAGCCCAGTTGTTTGCCCTGAGTGACTTAGACACTTTCATACCTGAGAAGAGGTAGAGCTCATTCCATCCCAGGCCTCAGCCCAAGGTCTATGAAAGGGTTTGGGGAGGCTGTTATGTGGATTGCCTAAGGACTGATGAACTTGAGAGAGCACCCACTCTGCAGGAACCAGGCAGTGCCCATACCATCTAGGGCACTAGGATTCTGTCTGTGAACAGACAAGAGAGGTTTGAACCACAAGAGAGGACAGAATAGCAGACGTGAGACCATTCTCCTTGACCGTGGTCAGCCCAAAGGAGACATCTGAAAGGATTCCAGTATCAGGGTGCTGGCCAGCGCTGTCACTGTGATATCTCCAGGAGACACAGAGCTGGAGTCCACGGTGGCCATAGATAAGGTGGCTAGAAGAAGAGGTTTAGCATCTGTGGTTGTCATTTCTGACTCCTGGTCCCTTCATGTGTGACAAGGGTGGGGAAACAGGCCTGCACGGACTATCTTCACTGTCGGTCCATGGAGGTCATGCACCTAGAGCTGGCAACTGGATATATACAGGGGTCAAACTTGAGACCTTGGCCATTGCTGCTTGGGGTTATCAAAATTCATATTCTAGCCCTGAATCCATCTATTCATTTATCTATCCATCCTCTCCCCACACACCATCTACACATGCATTCCCCCCCACCCCCCACCCCCATCCATCCAATCATTCTCCACCCCCCATCCATCCATTCATTCTCCACCCCCCATCCATCCAGTCATTCTCCACCCCCCCATCCATCCATCCATTCATTCTCCACCCCCCCATCCATCCAGTCATTCTCCACCCCCCCATCCATCCATTCATTCTCCACCCCCATCCATCCAGTCATTCTCCACCCCCCATTCATCCAGTCATTCTCCACCCACCCCCCATCCATCCAGTCATTCTCCACCCCCCCATCCATCCAGTCATTCTCCACCCCCCCATCCATCCATCCATTCATTCTCCACCCCCCATCCATCCAGTCATTCTCCACCCACCCCCCATCCATCCAGTCATTCTCCACCCCCCATCCATCCAGTCATTCTCCACCCCCCATCCATCCATCCATTCATTCTCCACCCCCCATCCATCCATCCAGTCATTCTCCACCCCCCATCCATCCAGTCATTCTCCACCCCCCCATCCATCCAGTCATTCTCCACCCCCCCATCCATCCAGTCATTCTCCACCCCCCCATCCATCCAGTCATTCTCCACCCACCCCCCCATCCATCCATTCATTCTCCACCCCCCCATCCATCCATTCATTCTCCACCTCCCCATCCATCCATCCATTCATTCTCCACCCCCCATCCATCCAGTCATTCTCCACCCACCCCCCATCCATCCAGTCATTCTCCACCCCCCATCCATCCATCCATTCATTCTCCACCCCCCCATCCATCCAGTCATTCTCCACCCCCCCATCCATCCAGTCATTCTCCACCCCCCCATCCATCCAGTCATTCTCCACCCCCCCATCCATCCAGTCATTCTCCACCCCCCCATCCATCCAGTCATTCTCCACCCCCCTTCCATCCAGTCATTCTCCACCCACCCCCCATCCATCCATTCATTCTCCACCCCCCATCCATCCAGTCATTCTCCACCCACCTACCCATTGCCATCTTGTCCATTGACAAGGTGTGTATCACACAGTCTTGGCCTTCCCAGTTTTTAGAACTGTGGGCCACATCAGCCTCTACGCTTTACTAATTTCCCAGCCTATTATGTTCAGTTATAGCAACAGAAGACGGACGACAGCAAACGGTATCCCTGGTGAGAATGGAGACCACCCATTTAGACAACTCCTGTACTTTCTGTGTGCCAGGGAAGCTGCTTCCCCTTCGTCAGGCTCAGTGTTCTCATCTGTGTGATGGGGTTCAATGACCACCACCCTCTGATTTTAAGACCACCTTTTAAAAAGCCCGGTGAGATGATGAGTACGAACACCTACCCCAGCACACTCCACTCACTCAGGAGCTGTCACTATTCTCCATCATAGTGCTGTCACTTCCAGCCATCTCAGCACCGGACATAAGGAGGAAAAGCGGGCAGTTTGGCTATCCAGAGCCTGTCACATCCCAGCTCTGCTGCAACGGGCGTCTGAGCGCCTGCATTTACAAATTAGTGAATGTAATCTCTGCCTTGCAGGGTTGGGGTGAGCATGAGAATGTGGGAGACAGGGACGGTTTTGACATGTTGAGTTGGTAGGACCTATTAACATTAGTGTTCTTCCTTCTTCTGCCTGAGGGGTGGGCTGGGGGAATGCTGACCCCCAAGAGCTGCTCATAAGCAACTGTGGGGCATCCCCAGGAGCGCAGTTGGCGTTGTCTGTGGTTGTCTGCAAAGTCTGTGGGTGCTTGGATGGATCATGTCTTGTCTCTTGTGAAGTCCCTAGACAGGAGAATGTCAGTACACAGAGAACTGTGTTAGCACTCTGTGGAATAGCCCAGGAGCAGTCCTAGCTGATCAGGGGCTGCTGGAGATGGGGAAAGCTGTCCTAAAGAAGGTGGCTTGGGAGCTGTTCAAATGTTGCATGCCTTAGGAGAGTGCATACAGCAACTACAATGGCCCTGGGCTTGCTTAGACCTTGGAGGCCTCTCAGGAGGCCATGCTCTCAAGGGGTTTCATGTGTGATGGGAATCTTGTAAAGTCAGATGGGGGTCAGGCCAGACAGGCAGGCTATGGTGATGAATCTGAATCTGTTTCCCGCTAGTAGAAATGGGGACTCGGGAAGTTCAAACCACCTGCTGAGCGTCAAGCTGTCCAGAACTAGAGCTCAGGTGGGTCTCTGGGGTCAAGTCCTGTCGCAAGGCAAGGGGCAGAGCACTCGGATGCTCTGAGGCGCCCCCACCCTCGTGAGGTTTTTGTGGGGGATGGCAGGAAGGGCCCGGATGTGGAGAGAGAACATGGTGTCTGCGGGTGAGAGCCAGGCAGCAGCCTAAACACGACAGACCCCAGCCAGCCTCGCTGCCAGCACAACTGCTTGTGTGGCTGCCAGGGAGCCAGATGCCGCTGCTGGAAAAAACAGCTTCCTGGCTCGGTCCTCCTGGCTGGCCAGTCGGCCAGCCTGCCATGCAGGGGAGGGGGCTGTGGAGTGTGGGTGCAGCACCCCAGAACACACTGCCGTGCCTTTGAAGCCAGAGCAGGAAAGGGGGGGGGAGGGAGGATTCAAGCAAAATATTTTTGCTAAAAATATTCTGATCCAGGAGAAGAGCTCCCCCCCTTACTCTTGCTGGAAAACCAAGTCTTATTAAAACAACACCAGAATATTTCATGTTGATATCAATTAGGCAAAGGAGAAGGAATCTAGAACTCCTCTCACTGCCGGTTTCACATAAAAGAAATATTCTCTTTGAGGCCAAAGGATGAAGGGCTTTAGTTTTTTTTTCCCCCCTTTCTGCACAAAATTCCTGCAGTGTGGATGGAAAGTTTTTCCTGTCTGCGAGTTTCCTGAGAAGTCGGGGCTCTGGACCTCGAGGCCAAGTTCTCTGGGTGGAGCAGGGCAGGTGGCTGATCCCCAGAAAAGGCCCTCCAAACTGGTCAGGGTGGGAGAGAGCCAGGCCCACCTGCACCTAGGCCCAGCCAGCCCGACCTGTGCTCTCGGTCAGGGCGTCTGCCAGCTGGACTACTCGGTGATGGCCTGGAGAACGCGATACAGACAGAGCCTTTGGCCTGGGCTGCTGGCTCGGTTCATCAAAGCTGCCGGGCAGCTTCAAAACAGGGGGTTACACCGAGGTGCCAGACCTGGCGCAGGCTTTTCCGAAACCACAGCATCACCATCGCTGCGCACCTACTGTGTGCCAGGCTCTTTAAAACTTTTCAGTACGATCTCTCATTTGCTGCTCACAGCGGCCACAAGAGATGGGGGGTTGTACTATCCCCGAAGTCCCAAGAATATAAAGGATTTAGTGTTCTATAGCTTAGTTGCAGCAGCAAGTGTTGAAGCTAAGGCTGATCCTAGAGTCTGGGCTTGGTCCCCTGCCTCACCCACCTCTCAGAAAGCCATTGCCTCCGCTGACAGATCATCTCAGTCCTCTATCTAAACCAGAGCTCCTAAGCGACTCCTTCAGCTCGATTTTCTCTCCCATCCAGACTCCTTTTGTTTAAACATAAACTAATGATTTAGTTTATTTCTCCATCCAGCCCTCCACTCATCCGATCACCCATCTGCCCACCTCCCACCGTACCTATTTGTCTATCTATCCATCCATCTATTCACCCAACCCACTACCCATCTAACTGCCTACCCAATAATCCACCTGCATCTATATCCATCTCTCCGCCTGTCTGCCTACTTTCTACCTGTTTCCAGTTATCCATCGGCTCATCTGTCTGCCCAACTCTCCACCCACCTTACACTTATCCTCACACCTCTTGTCCACCTGCCTGACCACCTTTGTGTTTCCACTCACCCACCCACCCATCCTTCTACCTACCTGACTAGGTCCCCAGGTGACCCCCATTTACTCAGAAACAGAAGTTGCTGGAATCCAGTTCCTGTTCAAGTCCATCCTAAAGCCATCAGACATTGGATGTGGTCTTAGAAAGATTGCAGTCCGTGGCGGATAGGATCTGCCTTTGTTTTCTATGAGTCAACCTAGTTCTGGGATAGCAGTGAGACTTGCTGGAAAGTTGGGCATTTGAGCAGAAGGATTAAAAGTCTTGAGGTCAAACCAGACCTGAGTTCTAATCCTTCCTAATGGGAAGACCTTCCTAGTGACTCCCGACTCTGCAAGGAAAGGGAAGAACGGTTTGAGAGGGTGGCAAGGCCCAAGTGCATTGTGTGGAATTTGGGCATTTATTCTGTGTACGATGGGCACTGTGGCAGGGACTGGAACAAAGACGTATACTCCAACTTAAATTTTATTGTATTGGATTTTAGTTTTGTTTTTTTCAACACAGGGTCTCTCTTTGGAGCTGTGACTGTCCTGGAACTTTCTCTGTAAACCAGGCTGTCCTTAAACTCAGAGATCTACCTACCTCTGCCTCCTGAGTGCTGGGATTAAAGGCACGTGCCATCACCACCTGACTCCAATTTAAGTTTTAAAGGCCCACTCCAAGTCTTGTGTACAGAATAGCTTGTCAGAAGGATACAAACATGCCAAGCACCAGTTGGGAAACATATTTCAGTCATCCAGGGAGAAGACGATGGTGGCTTGGACCAGAGTGGTTGTAATAGAGGTGGCAAAAGCCATTAGTGTTCCATCAGGGAGGGGCTGGAAGAGAGATCTCAGGAATGATTTCCTTGGTTAATGCCGGAGTATCCAGTAGGAGAATATCATCTCCTGAAAAAGGGAGGACTGGGTGGAGCCAGTTCTAGGTACACTCGGAGTTCATGTTTGAACTGTGTGGTCTGAGATGCTTGCTAGATCACTGAGTACAATGCCATGCCCTCAGGTCAATGTGGTCTCAGGTCAGCTGTGGGTCTGGGCTCAAGGTATGTGTGTGGGAGCCACTGGCATACGAATGGTATTCTGACCCAAAGGATGGATGAGATCAGAGAGCAAGGGAAGAGAGGACGCCTAAGGGATAAACCCATCTGCCACTAGGGTTTTCTAAGTCTGTGCTGAGTACTTGGGGTATACATGGTGAAAACAAGATCACTGCCCTCCCAGAACATGCATTCTGAAGAGATGACAGACATGGGAGAAATTCAAATTCAAGCCTGACAGCCTTTTTAAAAGTCAGCCCTGCCAGGCGGTGGTGACACATACCTTTAATCCCAGCACTTAGGAGGCAGAGGAAGGCGGATCACTGTGAGTTCGAGGCCAGCCTGGTCTACAAGAGCTAGTTCCAGGATATGCTCCGAAGCTACAGAGAAACCCTGTCTTGAAAAACAAAGAAAAAAACAAACAAAACAAAACAAAAAGTCAGCCCCAAGTGAAGCTTCACTTAGTCCAAATCATTCATAAACCTGGCACGAGCAGTTATATTCGGTAGAAAGGGGACAAGAGGAGGGATGTGGGGCTCCAACCCAGAGTTTGGGGGTTCATGTAATTCTCTCTGCAGCTCTCTATGATAGTATTCTTGAGAACTCCATTTCTTAACTGAGGAATTGCCTCCATCAGATTGGCCTGTGGTTATGTTTGTAGGGCATTTTCTTCACTGCCAATTGGCAGAGGTGTGCCTAGTCCACAGTGGGCATCACTATTCCTAGGCAGATGGGCCTGGACTACTTAAGAACAGTTGAAAGTCAACTTGGGAGCAAGCTAGTAAGAGCATTCTTTTCTGGTTTTGCCTCATGCTCTTGTCTTGGCATCCCTTGATGATGGACTATGACCTATAAAATGAAAAAAACTCCTTGCCTTTCCAAGTTGATTTTGGTATTTTTTTTTTTTAAATCACAGTAATAGTGAAGCAAATTAGGACACCCATTTAGAGATCAGAAGCCTGGAAAGGAAAAGCCACTGGTCCCAGGCCTGACTACCACTAGAAAGAGCACGAGAGAGGAGAAGAATGCGGGGAAAGGAGATTCAGGCTCTGTACTGGGATGTGGGCTCCCTCCATTAGGGGCGCTCCCATCCTGGCAGTGTATACTCTCAGGCCTACAAAGGGCAGGCCCCGGACATCAAGGAGGTGCTAGGGTTGGGGGTGGGGTCTGGGTGGGGAAAGCACAGCCTTTTGCACGGGGCAGCTGCTGCTCAGCGTAGCCAATAGTGGCCCTGCGGAAATGTGGGCCAGGTCTGGTTTCTAAAGAGAAGCCGGAGATCTGGATTTTTATGTGAAATTTCCCCCTTTTAAAACAGTATTGGGGCCAAATAAAACATGTGTGCATGTTGAGTTGACCTCAGGGCCACTGGCTCCAGGCTTTATGAATTCTGGACTGATAGTTAAAAGTAAAGGCTTTAAGATCCCAAATACTAGGTTCGAGTGCCCCACCCCTCCCCACTGGCTGTGAGGTCTAGGATGAGTGAGCTCACCTGAGTCTCTGTTCCTTATCTGTCAGTCATTTCGTGTTTCTGCGCTGTATGAGGATTGTGGGAGACAAGGTGTCTACAAAGGACAAACATTCTGGCACACAGCACCTAGCTGGACAAAGTGTGTGTGTGTGTGTGTGTGTGTGTGTGTGTGTGTGTGTGTGTATGTGTGTGTGCTGGGATGAGGTGTGAGAGTGGACTGGAGATTTTCGTGGCCTTCACACTTCTATCCTGGCCTTACGTGTGGCTCGGTGGCTGTGAGAAGATCCTTTGTAGACCTGGGCTCTAGGCCAGCCTTTCCATACTTAGCCCCTCTTCCCAGCATTCCCCATGGGCCACTGGGGTGTCCTGGGCAACCATGGCCTCCATCCCTGAACAGTCCTCACCAGTCTGGCTTCCTCTTGCCAAGGAGAGCCATGGGGACCATAGATTCCTGTGGGATGTTTTCCACATTTCTGGAAACCCACTGTGGTTTGATTTTCCATGGTACAGGGCTTGGCAGGGGCTCAACCCAGTGCAATGGCTGGTAGCTGGGAAGGGCTGGAGTCAAGAACACATTCACTGAGCACCCACCCTGAACCAGGTCCCTGGGAGACTCACAGATGATTAAACAGCCCAGGGCCTCCATTATCTTGTAATAGATACAGACCTGAAATATGAGAAATTAAAAACATTTAAAAACCAACGTTCTTGTCTCTCCAGGTGGTAGCTTCCCTCCCCTGGCCCACTATTCTTCCTCTTTGGATGCTCCTGTCTAAATCCTCTAAATCTCTGGGACTTACTCATTAATTTCCTCTTGTCACCCAAGCCTTGGTGTGAGGCCCTGTCTTCCCTCCCACTGATGGTGGCAGCCATCGCTGCTTCTAGCCCTTCTCAGCCCATTCAGTCCAAGTATATCCACGTCATTCTCCCACCTAGGGCCCTCAGTGACCCCTAAGGTCACATTCAAACCTCCTTCCGGGCTTTCATCTCTTCTACGTCTCCCCTGTACCTGTGTTTCAACAAGCTGGGCTTCGAGAAGTTAGTTGCCTGCATCTGCTATAGCTCTGGGTCTTTGCACAGGCTCCCCTCTCTCTTCCCAAGTAAACTTCTAGTCACCTTTCTGGTCTCTGCACAAACATCACTTCCTGTAGGAAGTGTTGCTCACCCTCTCCCACGTCCAGGTCGCATCTATATCCCCAGTGCTTTTTGCTTAATGGCAATGCCAATGCTAATGGCAATAGTAACATCAGCACTAAATAAGCTAACATGGGTGGTAAGCTCTTCTGTAGTGCACGCGCGTGCTAAGTGCTGTTTTCAATGCTCGATCCACAGCAGTCTGCTTTAGCTTTTCAATACGCGCCCATAGGAGCTATTGTGCTCCATCCTTCACCCATGAGAAGACAGGTACAGAGAGGGGCACTGTAACCCATTTTAGGTCAGGTGGAGAGACTTCTGTGATCATTGACCGGTCTACAGACCTAGCACCCTGAGCACGCAGTTCACATGAAGGGAAGGATATGTAGATTTAAATCCTCAGAGCGTTCTCTCTCTAGGGACCACATCGTTCGTTGACTTTTCTCTAATTTTACTCAGAGCAATTGTATGTGTCAAATTTACATTTCTTGTGAGCAAATACTTCAATCCCACCTGAGATTTGTTTTTGGACAGTTTTTTGGGTGACCTTTTCTGTTTCATCTACCTTTTAAGGTTTCTAGATTCACTGTCTGGCGACTGAGTCAGAAAGGATGTATCTCCCTTGCTTTGTGTGGATGGTGTTTCACAAGGTTAATCAACAAGGTGTGCCATTGCAGCCTCTGTCCTGTTTGTTGGCCTCTACGCACTGAGTATATTTGTTAAGTGTGTTGATTCATGCTATTACTCTTCCAGCAGAGAGAGCCAGCACCAAGTTCTGGGGAGACAGGGCAGGAGGGGACAGATGTCAAATGGCTTTAACTCACCTTTTTATTTATGACATAGATACTGGAGACATAGACACCCACAACTTTGTTCTTGGCTGTCTATCAAAGCTATAATTTACTGTCCCCAGCTCCTTGAATTATAAGGTATCAAGAATCTTTTGCTCACTGGGCAGTGGTACTCAGGAGGTAGAGGCAGGTGGATCTCTGTGAGTTCGAGGCCAGCCTGGTCTACAGAGTGAGTTCCAGGAAGGCCAGGGTTATGCAGAGAAACTCTGTCTCAAAACCCTCCCCCCTACAAAAGGAGTTTTTGCTGGTGACTATTAAAAAAGCCCTGTAATCACTGAGGTTCCAATCCTACCAGCCAATCCTCAGCTTTTAGGGATCTCTTTTTTGTCTTTTTTCCTGTTTAAGTATTATTTTTACAGGGTTTGGGTTCTGTTACATATTCAGTTTCACACTGCATTTCTCAATATTTTGTGACTTGCTTATGTTATTAATATTTTTACACATGTCACATAAATGTTTGTGCCATTATTTTAAATGACTATGTCATCACTGACTTACTATTTTGAAGGCTTAAGTTGTTCTCATTTTCACTTTTCTTTCCTTCTCCTCCTCCCTTTAAGACAGCCTCCTACTATATCCCAGGCTAGCTTCAAACTCTTGTTTATCCTCCTGCCTCCGTGTCCTGGGTGCTAGGAGTACAAATGTGTGCTTTTACACATTGCTAGTTGTTTTAATTTTAATCTATCATAGGAAATTGAAGTTTTATCTTATTTTTAAAAAAATGACTATTTTTCTAACATAGATACCTAAGGAAAAAACCCACTGAGTTGCTGGATGGTACTGGCGCATGCCTTTAATCCCAGCACTTGGAGCCAGAGGCATGGGGGGATCTCTGTGAGTTTGAGGCCAGCCTAGTCTACAAGAGCTAGGTCCAGGGCAGGCTCCAAAGCTACAGAGAAATCCTGTCTTGAAAAACAAAACAAAAACAAAACATCTGAGTCAAGGATCTTGAACACTCTTATTAAAGAGCCTTGGTGTCATTAATTTTCCGAAGGCGGTTATATTCCCATGTCCGCATGCCAGCCCTGGATGCTCCCAGGTGCCACCTCTTCAGCATGGGAGCTCTACTCTTTTAGATCTTAAAGCTGTTTTTATTTGGCAACATCTTGTTTTATGCTACATTTCCTTGATGTCTGTTGAAGTTATTGTCTCTTCCTTTGTAGGCAAAGCTAAATAGATCCTCCATATGCTGCTCCCACAGAGCCTCCACCTCTTAGCTCTCGTCATCCTACTCCTGTCTCTCTCCTTTGTTAATGCATAGAGGTACACAGCAGACTGCTCTCCACCAAAAGCCTCTCATTCTTGGACGTCAGCTACCCACGACCAACTGCAGTGGGAAAATATTAAAAGGAAGGCTCTAGATGTAGACAGTTCCTAAGTTTAAACACCTTTGGAGCAAAAAAGCTGCCTCAGAAGTCAAGAGTGTCTGCTGTTCTTGCAGAGGACCTGTTTTCAGTTTTCAGCACCCACATGGCAGCGTGCAGTGATCGGTAACTCTAAGGATCCAGCACCCCCTTCTGGACTCCTTAGGTACTGCATGCACGTGGTGCATATACAGATATGCAAGAACACACACACACACACACACACATAAAATAAAAACCAATAAATCTTTTTTTATTGATTTTTTTTAGTTCTACATGTTTCTCGGCTCCCCTCCCTGCCAATAAATCTTTAAAACCCCTTCTTGTGGCATATTATTGCAATGGTTTCATTTCATTATTCACTGCCATTCTCTTACAACAAGTTGTGCACAGGGAAAGCACAGTGAATTGAGGGGCTGCCACTCCCTGTGGTTGTCGGCATCCCCTGAGGGTGATGCCCTGCAGTGAATCAGAGGGCACAGTGAACGTTGTCTTTTCTTGTTGTCCTCTCTCAAACGTGTCCAGGCTGCAGCTTCCTGTGCCTTCATAAAGCACTGCTAGAAGCCTTGGGGTGCATTGGTGCAAGAGCAGAGGCTGAGGTTGGCATGGCCGTGCCTTGAATACCAACACAGGGAGCTTCCTTCTCGCCTTGAGTCAAGGGCTTCATCCGTGACCATATCCCATGGGAGTCACTTCTGTGGAACTTCAGGGAGACTCCTTTGTACGTCCACCAGTGGGTCTTCCCATTCTCTCAAGCGCCTGCCATCACAGACATGTGTGACATTGCCATCTCTTCCAGAAATGTCCGTGTGAAACTGTAACGCCAGGAGGAAGCACAGATACTTGGCCATGAGGCCTGGGGAAATGAGCAGCTTTTCTGCCCCTTCTTTTCCCTCCCCTCCCCCTCCCTTCTTTCTGTTGGACACATCTTGACTTAGCCTCGAGGCTTTCCACAGTGGCGCAGCGCTGACTGTGGCTCCTGCCATAGACTGGCACCAGCATCCCCAGATCAGCCAACGCAGAGGACTTGGATCTCCACTGTCCAGCTGGAATTCCCTCCAGCTGGGCCATGACTTAATCAGCCATCCCAGGTGTCCCCTGTAGCTCAGCAGTGACCAGGATTTTAGTGTTCTAATATGAGACACAAATGGCTTGAACACACCTTGGCTGTCTTGCGGCTTTAAAATACCTAGCCCAGCTTCCTTTCCCTAGACTGACCCCATGCATGGGATCAGCTTCCCTGCAAGGCAGTTCCACTTAGCATGCGATCTCAAGTGTCTTAGTGTTACATTTACTTCAGACCTTCAATTTAGATGAAAGGTCGGGAGGGAGACCTTTGGGTTTATTTAAGCCAATTATATGAAATGGAAGGTATTGGCAACGTTTCGATGATCTTTTCATTTCTATCAGACCTGATAGGAATGGGGAATTCAGACCTCTTCCCCTTGCAAGGGAGAGAGACACTCATTTACCTCATTCATTCATTCATTCATTCATTCATCATTCATTTGTTCGTTTATTCATGTGCATGTTTTCTGGGTACATATTTTGTGTCAGGTCTTAGCTACCAAAAAAGAAACAAAGATGGACGAGAATTACTTCTTTTTTCCCAAGGTGTTAGTGAGTGGAACGAGTAGTATGGTAGCAACTCAGAGAGAAGAGGTCCTGGCTTGGAATCCTGCAATGGGCAACCATCAGAGATAGATCTAGAGGGAGGTGTCCTGTTTCCCTAACCGGAGCTGTTCACAGGGTTGCTGTGACTCTGACCCTCCTACATCAGTCCTTTGTCGATGCTATGTTCTGCACACGGCGTCCAGCAGCCCCACACCTGGAAAAAGCATTAAGCATTTATGTCATCCTAGGCTCTAAGATTAAGTCTATAAATGGCAGTGGCTGCACTTCTCTCCTGGTCACTGGATGTCGTAAAAGTGGCTGAGTGCAAATGGGGGTGCTGTGGGGGTGGCCTTCCCTTTAATGGGGGTGTGGTGGGGTGGCCTTCCCTTTAATGGGGGTGCGGTGGGGGTGGCCTTTCCTTTAATGGGGGTGCGGTGGGGGTGGCCTTCCCTTTAATAGGGGTGTGGTGGGATGGCCTTCCCTTTAATGGGGGTGGGGTGGGGTGCATTCCCTTTAATAACAGCTGGGTGTTAATGGCCACGGATGAACGAAGCTGAGCCACATCTGAGTAGCTTCAAACAGCAACCTGGGGGCCCTGCTCTGATTGGCTGCATCTGTAGAAGGCCAGCTGGTCATCCAGTGCAGAAGGAGTCTCGTCCGTCCGTCTGTCCGTACTCGGTCCGTACTTGGTAGAGTCCTGTTGGAAGATTCCAGGGTACACATGAAAAAGAGTTTAGGTGTTACAACCTCACCTGTTACCATGGCTCTGGGGAAAGGTTCTTGATCTGGAACCTCTCAGCTTTGACATGAATCCCTGCTTCTGTCTTCTGCAGCTTGGGTAACCTTGGGCATCTCAATCTCTTGGGACCGACTGTAAAATGGGCTGTGGCCAGGCACTGCCGGTTGCCCATCAAATAGTTATTGCTCCCCACCAAACCCAGCCCTGGGCTCATCCCTGTGCTGATGTGCCTCCCCCAGAGGGTGTCATATTTGGGCTAAGCCAGAGATTGTTTCAGGAGCTGATGTGTAAACAGATTTCGACCAACCAAATCCTGACCAGAAGTTCCGGTTGGAGGATTATGCAAAACATTCTCATTTTTTTAAATTTCTGCTTATAATGTCATAGTTCTAGCTGAGGCTCACAGCGATGACGCAATGAGCTTCGGAAGGAATTCCACATGCTAGGAATGAGGAAAAGATGTCAATGACAAAGCTGAACTGGTACATCCAAAGAATCCTTGCTCTAGCGGAAAAGCTTTTGCTAGTCTTTGGGTGCTCTGTTACTTGAACCAGAAGCTTCCCTAACTGATAAGAGGTAACGATGAGCACTTTCCAGCGCTCCCAGGGGAATCGTGGGACATGTGTGTGCTGTCTAGCCTCACTGCTGTCACCTGCTTTCTTAATCTCACTGTGTGCAAAGTGTGGGAGAACTACGTAGGAAGATATACTGGTGGTAGGATATTTGCTGGCCTCCAGAAATCCCAGGTGGCACAAAATAGCAAAACGGAATTGTCAGTACCTGCTGGAGCTCACCTCTTCAGTTATACAACCCTGAGACGCTCACATGGATTAAACAGAAATGTAGCACAGAGATTCTGAGAGGAGAAACTGTCCCAAGGTGGAAGGCGACGGAACGGATTGTCTCCATTCATTCAAGTATCCGTTCCACCCACCGCTCTTACTAGTGACTGGTTTAGAAGAGGAATTCAGCATGGGAACTTTGGAAAGTTTTCTCTCTCCTAGGAGGGAATCGCTAGAATAGCGGGTGTTTTCCCTTCTCTCTATACCGTGATATTTGTCTGAGAGAGACATCTGAAGCCATGGTGCCACGTACTGCCAGGCTGAGGATGACTGACAGAGCTGATCCGGGAGATGAGAAGGTCCTGGACCCTACCTTGTCCCACTCCTGGAATACTAAGCCTATCAGCTAAATATTTACTTAGGGCTTACCAGCTGGGGGTTTGAAGGGTTTTGCTGGAAACATTTTGATACTCAGAGTTGACTTAAAGATTTCTGTTTAATCAAGGAAAGCCCATGTGTCCACACAGTTTTACTGAACCAGGCTCTTGTGGGAAGTGAGGTGGGGCTTCGGGAAGGAAGGTGGCACTTAGTCAATTGCTGCATATTGACAAAAGGGACCCTTCAGCTGATGCTGGAGGAGGCGCTTCGTTTCTGTGGTGGTTAATGCTGTCACCTTGACAAGGTCTAGGGGACAAGTCTCTGGGCATGCCTGTGCGGGAATTTTTAGATTGGTATGGCTAAGTCCACGTACTAAATTAGAGAGGGGGAGGGCTCAAGGTCCAGCATCCACCTCTCTGCTTCTTGGCTAGGTATAGGGTAACCGGATGCCTTATGCTCCTCTCCTAGGAGTTCCTCACCATTGGGGGTGGTACTCTCAAACTGTGACCCCAAGCAAACCCCTCCCTAAGTTTCTTTGCCAGGTATTTTGTTGCAGCAATGAGAACAGCAACTAACACAGAAAATTGCAAACCCAGCTATATGGATTTATGGGAGTCATGTGGAAGAATTTGGAACACTTAGATAGAAAAGCCCTAAAATGCTACATGCGGGGCTTAGTGGGCCATTTTGGTGCAAATTTGGAAGACGGGAATTGTAAGCGACAATTACTTACTTACCAGTCCAAGGTTACCTGATACGGCCAGTGAGAAATGAATCTTTGACAGGCAAGGTTGAAGGGATCACAGCAAGACTAAGGTTGTGACACATTTATTATAAGCAATCAGACTTTTTATGTCCTTATCAGAAACAGAATATACCGGCTGCTGCCAGGATCAATACAATGGTAATTGCCAGGATACGATGATGTTTGCAAGCCATATAGGGCACACAAGATTAGTGTCTATGACTGATTGTCCGGCCAAGCTCCCCGATGCTTTGATGACTCCTAGGGAATGCAGAGATACGGAGGTGGGAGGTGGCCTGAATGCTTCATTGCCTTAGGGAGTGCCTTGGTTTCTGAGGAACTGGAAGGGGACACAGTACCCCAGGAACTATGGCTCTCACAAGAAAAACCTATGATGAGGCGAGCCTCTCAAGGCAGCTAGACCAGGCCAACTCCATGGTTCCTAGTACAGAGTACCAACAGAAATGTGGGTAGGAAAGGCCCGCCTCGTGAGGTTAAAAAGGGGAACAGGAACTCTATCAAGACCTGGCACAGATGCCATTTGTATTATAATCCGGCACAGAGTCTGGCTGCAGTGTGCATGTGTCTAGAGAACTTGAGCAAGATTGAATTAAAAAATCAGTAGATGAAATTGTTTGGTAAGGACAACTCAAGAGGTGGGCGGTGGTGGCACACGCCTTTAATCCCCAGAACTCGGGAGGCAGAGGCAGGTGAATCTCTGTGAGTTCGAGGCCAGCCTGGTTACAAGAGTTAGTTCCAGGACAGGCTCCAAAGCTACAGAGAAACCCTGTCTCGAAAAACCAACCAACCAACCAACCAACCAACCAACCAAACAAACAAACAAAAAAGGGCAGCCTGCAGGGTATGTCGTGGTTGTCTGAGGTTACTTTTATCCAGGAGTACAGTAAGAGAAAAACAAAGCATACCATTTGGTGGGGGAAAGGAGGGAGTTTAAACGTACAGACAAGGCTGGTATTGAGAAAGCATCTGTAATTGTTAAGGAGATTAGCGCCATTCCGGACAAACTTCTTGCTCTGCACCGAGACAGTAGGAAAGGAACCCTGAGGAAGCCCCAACTTGTCACTTACCCTCTGAAAATGCAAATCCATTTGAATGAAGAGAGCCTAAACCCAGAATGCTAGTGCAAAATAAAATAAACAAAAAACCAGCAAAACAAACTCCAGTAACAACAAACCACCCAGGGAAGTGTTTCTCCAGGGTCAATCTGGAACGCACGCAGTAGCCAATACCACTGTGGTCCAAGGGGCCAGGTTACATTTTGAGCTGACCACAGAACTTGGCAGCATGATCCACATGCTAGCAGTTTTGTGAGTATAAAACAAATGCAAGACTGAGTGGGTTCTGGAAGGTTCCAAAAGGCTATTGAGGCCAAACAGTGTGAGGAAGGGCTGCATTCCTTAGAAGGAGGTCCTGATGCTGCCGCATGACTCTGTGCAGTTGCAACTTAATCTGTAAAGGAGGCCAGAGGATGCTGGGGATTCTGGGACCTTTGGATGTCCACCAAGGAAAGTTTCAGGAATGAAATGGACTGGCCCACGACAAAGGCTATGTGTGTTTGTAGGGTCAAAGGAAACGCCAAAAGAAGACCTCAGACTCAAATAATATGTAAGAGCAAAGGGCTAGACATCAACAAACCAAATAATCCAATTAAAAAATGGAGTACAGGGTACAAATCTAAGCAGGGAAATCTCAACAGAGGATTTTTTTGGGAGGGGATAAGGTGGTGACACAGAGTTTCTCAGTAGCTATAAACCAGTCCTTGAAACTTGCTCTGTAGACCAGGCTGGCCTTGAACACAGAGATCTGCTTTCCTCTGCTTCCCAAGTACTGGGATTAAAGGCGTGCACCACCACCATGTGGTAAGGAATCTTAAATGACTGAGAAAAACTTAAAGGAATGTTCAACATCCTTAGCTGTAACAGGGCCCCAGAGCTTAGCATAACAGACTCCATGATGGAAGTGCCATTTAGACTGTGAAAGTCAGCACGTAGACAACACCACTTGCCAAAACTAAAAAAAAGACCTAATTCGTCAAAATCTATACAGCTCTGGAAAAGTCTCAAAATGTACTAACCCTGCATTTTAGCTTCTGGCTAACTGATCTTGTTAACTGAAGTATGTCAACCCAGAACATGGTTTTTGTGCTTAAAAGCTCATCCTGAAAAAGGCTCAGAGCTAGACTGGGATCCCCCAAGTCCCGGGGTAGTTGCCAGCTGGCTTTAGTAAAGACTTTCTATTGGCTTAAACCCACGCTCAAGCAGTCTTCTCTGGTGAATACCCAACAACATGGCCATCAGGAAAATGCAAATAAAAGCGGCTTTGAGATTCCATTTTACACCTGTTGGAATGGCTACGATCAAAACCACAAGTGACAATTTATGCTGGAGAAGATGTGGGGAACAAGGGGAACATTCCTCCATTGCTGGTTGGAGTGCAAACTTGTAGAACCACTATGGAAATTAAACGTATTTATTTAGTATGAGTGTGTATGTATTGCATACACATAAGTATGCGTGTGTATGTGTTTGCATGTGTGGATGTGGAAGCCAGAGGAAGATGTCAGAAGCCTTCTACTGCGGTCTGTCTCATCACCTTGAGACAGGGTTTCTCGCTGAACCAGAAACTCACTGTTAGAGTTGGTGGCTAGCATGCTCCCAGAACCTGAACCTCCAATGCTGGAGTTACAGACAAGCATAGCCATGTTGGCCTTTTTATGTGGGTTCTAGGGAATTTTAGCTCGAGTCTTTACGCTTTCACCAATACTGCTTGCACCTGCCTAGCCATCTCCCCAGCTTTTACTTAAGTGCTGAAACTGTTAAAGACCATGGGGGCTTTTGAAGCTGGACTGACTGTATTTTCTATTATGAGATGGGCTATGAGCCTATGGAGATAAGAGGTAGAAGTTGTGGCTAAAAACTGTATGTTTGGGTTTCAAGTTGACGGAGGGTGGACTTGTGATGGCTAATATTGATGACCAATGTGACAAGGTCTAGAAAACACCTAACACATAAACTTCTGGGCATATCTGTGGGAGAGTTTCTAGACTGCGTTAATTGAAATCCAAAGATCCACCCTGAAGTGGATGCCACCATTCCACGGTCTATGGTCCTGGAATAACTAACTGTAAGGGCAGAAGTCAGCTGAGTACCAGCACTCACTTTCTCTGCTCCCTGACTGGATGCAACGTGACCAAGCTCCTGTGCCATTCCTTCCTTGCTGTGATGGACTCTGCTTTTGTACTGGACTAACAATCCTTCCTTCCTTCCTTCCTTCCTTCCTTCCTTTCTTCCTTCCTTCCTTCCTTGAGTTCTTTGCCAGGTATTTGCTACCCCAGTAAGGAAAATAACCCATTCGGTGACAGCCGCAGGTTGGTACAGGAATCACAGCATTCTTCAATGACACTCGACCTGCAAAGGGTGACTTGTTTGAAGGAACTGCCTTGCGTGACTCTGGGGGCTCAAAATCTGTAGAGTGGGCTGGAGTTGGAGACCCAGGAGAGAGCTGGTGCTGTGGTCCAAGGTGAGGGCTGTCTGCTGCTGAGTTCACTCCCACTTAGGCACATGGTTTTTTGTGCCATTCTGGTCTTCTCTGGTTGGATGAAGTCCACTTCTGTGAGGAGGAAGCTGTCTTTGTTCACATCCAAGATTATAAATGCTAATCTCATCTGCAGACATCCTAAAGGATGTCTGACTGACCATCTATTTTGGGGCAAATGGCCTTTTCAATTTGATACCATAAAATTAACCATCACACCTGCCCCATAGAGGACAGAGAACTTGATGAGAACTTAGCTTGGATGCTCAAAGATGCCCTTGGCAGGAAGCCAGGATTTAAAATACCCTACCTATCAGCACTGCCCCAAGAAGTTGCCATCCCATTTTACAGATGTGTAAACAGAGGCTTATTGGAGACAAGAGAGTCACCAAACATACCAGACATACTGAGGACACTTGCCAATAGGGTGCTGGCCTGTTTGTTCAGCTGTGCCATGGTTCAGTACCCACAGTGATGGCAGCTCTTACTCTTATTTGCTTCCTGGGGAGGTTTGACAAATCACATGAAAGAAAGAGGAAATAAAGACGGTAGACATTTTGGGACAGAAGGTGCCTTCTGCTTCATTCATCCTAGCCTTGGAACCAACAAATCACGGGGGCAACTATCTCATTTTTAGGACTGAGCTCAGATTTTTCTCAGGCTGTGTGCAGGACGTTTTGGTGGTAGTCATGGATGGGGCAGACAGTGGATCTTTCTTCTTGAGATCCAGAGTCCAGATCAAGCCACCTCCTGACCCGGATGGAGTTGCTGCTTGGTTCTGATGGTGTAGCACCCAGGCTTGCTTGACCTGATGTCTTAGGCTCTTGGTCGGGAAGGGAAGGGTAGAGGGACAAGGAGATGAGGGTTAACTAGTCGGAACCCGAGGGAATGGGGACCAGGAGTTGCATGAAGGAAGTGGGGCTGAGAGAGGGTGAGTGTTTAGAAGTTCAGGAAAGAGACAAGCCGAGTCTCTGCAGCGACCTGTTTGTAGGAGCTGCCTGATTTAGCAGAAAATCGCACACGCTGGCCCTGGCGTAGGCCTGTGGAAGGTATTTCCTCCCTAGGCCTGGGTCAAGTTTCATTCATAGGTACTGTCTAAAATTAGACCCTTGCCTTTCATTCTAGTCCAAGTTCCCTGCCTAGCGTAATATTTGGGAGAAACAGGCAACTCCATTAAAAGCGCGCCTTCCTCCCTCGGCCCCTGGCCCACGGACTGCGCCCTGTCCCTGCTGGCAGCCGCCACGGCTCATAAACCCGGGTCTAAATTCAAAGCATCCGCTCCGACTGGTGACCCCGAGCTTCCAGGCAAACCTGGGCTGCCTTCTGCAGCTCACACCACAGGCTCAGCCAGGTCATGGCAATACGCCCAGTTCATGCCTGTGGCCTCCGTGAGGGGAGCATGAGGACAACTCCCCCGAGGCAGGAGGGACCTGGCACCTGTGGGCGAAGTACAGGTATATGTTTGGGCCAGTCTGGTGTCTTCCCCTCCAGGCTCCGGGAGCCGATCACCAGCCGCTGCCTTACTGTTGGTTGTTATTCTCCAAACCAAACACAGCCTCGGAGGACTCAAGGAGAGCGTGAGCTGCCCCATGTTCGGTCTGATGCTCCCATTTAATTAGTATTTCCTGATCTTAGGTATCTGGAGATATTTTTGGCCATGAATTAGAGAATGAGGATGCTGGAAAGTGCTGGCCTTGAGGAGCTATGGAGAGTAGCACCAAGGCCTGAGCACGGAAGGGACTTTGCCTTCATATCTTGCCTCAGTTTCTCTCCCCGCAGTGGTACCCATTCGCCTCTTCTAGTGCTCCTGTTTTGGTGGCCATGGAGGAATATGGCTGGGTGGTCCCATGGTCCCAGGGCTAGCTGGTGGTATAGAGCATGGGTTCTCCTTCTTGGGTCTAGTTCAGAAGTCTTTAAGAACCACCCCAGATGACTTGGCTTCTGTAGGCATCTGCCTCTGAGGGTTTAACCTCAGCAAAGAAGGAGCCTTTCCTAGAGCAGTGGTTTGGCGGAGGAATGTCCCCTTAGAGGCTCGCGTTTGAACACTGGGTCTCCTGTGGTGGCGCTGTTTGGGGAGTTTAGGAGGTGGAATCTGGCTGGAGGAGGGTCACTGGGGAACACTTGGAGGATGTATAGTTTTTGATGATGTACGTGACACTTCTTGTTCTCTCTCGGTTTCTTATTTGCAGACAGAAATGTGATCAGCTGGCTTCCTCCTGCTGCCTCCACCATTGCTCGGCAGGTGACAAAAGGCTTCCTGGAAGAGGCGACTTCCAGCGTCACTAGTAGGTTTTATTTGGGATCCAGAAGCAAAAAGCAGAGGTGGACACATGCAAAAACCTCAAAGCAAGACCTCGACCTGTTGGGTAGAAGCCTGGCCCTGGCCCTGCGGCCGCACTGACCTTGGCCAGGCCGCGTCTGTCTGGGCCTCAGTTTCCACAAGTGTAGCTGGGAATCCTGGCCCTTCCTGTACAGAAATTAGAGCCAGGCTGGCAGCTCAGTGAGCGTCACTGAACCCACCAATACTGAGGGAGGTGTAGCTCAAGGCAGTGATACTCTATCAACTGGTTCCTTGTCACCTTCGGTCTCAACTCAGGCATCTAAGGGACAACCCCAGAAAGGCCCCTCCTGACCAGCTTTCAAAATGGCTTTCCTTTTC
This sequence comes from Microtus oregoni, assembly GCF_018167655.1. Classification (NCBI taxonomy): domain Eukaryota; kingdom Metazoa; phylum Chordata; class Mammalia; order Rodentia; family Cricetidae; genus Microtus; species Microtus oregoni. Next base: position 15,247,091 of record NW_024543086.1, read on the forward strand.
AGAATCTAGCTTATGATTTTTTGGAAACTTCCAGCCTGTAGCTGTTTGGTTTATTTTCATGTTCCTAGTCCACTTTAGACCAGGCCGACTGGCTCCTGACAGTGAGGAGCAGGGCTTGTTCTCTCCCGTGTCCCCTCCTGTGTTCAGAACTCAGTTGGTGTCTGCAGAATCAATGGGCACAGGCCTGCAGACATGCGAAAGTGAAGTCTGACAGTCTCCCGTGGGAAGGTGGGTTTGTCCAGACAGGCTGTGACCAAGGCTGGTGTCTAGTCACTCCTACAGAGCTCTCTCTTAGCTGTTGGAAAAACCAAGTCCCACTGTGGTAGAAAGCAGGGACAAAGCTACAGCTCTCCCCATTTCCTACTGCTCCTGCAGACAGGCTGGGAAGATGGACAGGAGATGTGCTTGGATCTGGAACCCATGCTGTTTCCCCAGCTACTCCGGGACCTCTTGTTTTTACCCTCTCCTGCGTCTTCCTCATTCTGGGAATAACGCTCCCCCAGAGTTGAGTGAAGTGTGAGGTGAGCAAGTGTTGAGAGATCTTTGTACAATGTGTGACGGTGTATTGCTGTGATTGCTGTAACAGAAAGCTGAATGGCCAATACTTAGACAGCAGGTAGAGGTGGGACTTCCAGAGACAGAGAGGACTCTGGGAAGAAGAAAGGCGGAGTTGCCAGCCAGACACAAAGAGGGGACAGAAGGTGCAAGATGGAAGAGAGGTAATGCCATGTGGCAGAACACAGATTTTAAAAATATGGGTTAATTTGAGTTCTAAGGACTAGTTGAGACAAGTCTAAGCTAAAGGCCAAGCTTTCGTAATTAATAGGAAGTCTCTGGATCATTCTTTGCAGGCTGGTGGTTCAAAGATAGTCTGGCAAGAAAGCTTGTTACAGTTGAGGGGACTACTTGGTTATGCCAACCAGCTTTGGAGTCATGTCCTGGTGTCAGCTCTGGATGGACAGCTGACCCTCTTCCTCCCATCCCACCCTTCATGTTCTTCCTCCCTTACTGGCTGGAAAATTCCTAGAATCCCTCGGTCTTCCATTTTGATGTAGTTTGACTTCCCAAGAGGACATTGGAGTGAGAGTGTATAACTCTAGAAAGTGCTAGCCCAAGGGAGTGGCCTGGGGCACAGGAAGTCAGTATGGGGAGCAATGACTGAGAGCTTCTCTGCTGAGTCCTGCTCCTCTGTGAGGTGGTGCAGAAAGGATGCCTTGGAGACTGCTTGTCAGGGGCAGGTGCAAGAGGCTGACTGCCGTAGGGCCGAGGGGCCTGTGGTAAGTATTAACTGCACAGCACTTCTGGCCAGACCTGTTGTTAAGAAGCCCTCACAGACTGTGGGTCAAGATGCAGGGGAAGGGTGAGTGCCACAGGCCTGTAGGAGGGGCCAAACATCTGCTTGTCTGTGATGGATTTCAGTTGGGTCACTAATAGAACCAAGGCCAGCCCCTCATTCGGTGTCTTGGGTACCACATTTCCCTTTTTGCCTAGGTTCTGGAGGCCCTGGGTGAGAGACAGACACAGTGGTTGCTGGGTGCTGCAGCGTTGCTCTGAGGGAAGCTTGATCATCTCCTGACATTTGAAGAGAGGCTGAGAGAATGGGCAATGGCATGACCATGTTGCTAGTGCTCTGCATTAATAACATGTATTTTTTTTTATTCTTTTATATATATTTTTGTTTCCCGAGACAGGGTTTCTCTGTGTAGCTTTGGTGCCTGTCCTGGAACTCACTCTGTAGACATATGTCTGCCTGCTTCTACCTCTTGAGTGTTGGGATTAAAGGCGTGTGTTACCACCATCTGGTCACAACATGTATTCTTAACTGCTGAGCCATCTCTTCAATCCCTTTAACCACTGTTTAATATGTCTTCCCTATAGCCTCATGGAAGTATTTACTTGATTCCTTCAAGTACCTTCTGCAGTGCTGGCTTGACAACCACAGACTCCTTTAACATGTCTTTGTTTTGGAAACATTTCTCTGTCAATTACAACAGGTAGTTTTGCTGGGTATAGTAGTCTGGCTTGGCAATTTCTATCTCTCAGAACCTGAAGCACATCACTTCAAGGCCTCTTGGCTTTTAATGTTTCGGTTGAGAGATCTACTGTTATGCTAATGGGTTCAGCTCTCTATGCAATTTACTTTTCTCTTCCAGTTTTCAGTATCCTTTCTCTGTTCTCTAGATTTAGTGTATTAACTGTGATGTGATGTGGAGAGCTTCTTTTCTAGGCTTGTCTGTTTCTTATTCAGATTTTCTCCTATATATACATAGTCATCTCTTTACCTAGAATTGAACATTTTATTGAAATTGTTTTCTAAGATTTAGCATGAAATTCTTCTGTGCTCATGATTGACAGATTGTCTTAAAAATAAAATCACTTTATTTAATGAATTCACAAATAATATTACTCAGCTTGATTAAAGAAACCACTGACCCAGTCCCAAACTCTGTACACCTCAGTGAACAGTTAAAATATTATACATTTAGACTACAGTTAGAATATCAAACAATTATAACACAGTTAGAATGCCATACAGTTTGAACACAGTTAGAATACCATACAGTTTTAACACAGAATATCATACAGTTAGAACACAGTTAGAATACCATACAGTTAGAACACAGAATACCACAGTTAGATTACCATACAGTTAGAACACAGAATACCATACAGTTAGATTACCATACAGTTAGAACACAGAATTCCATACAGTTAGAATACCATACAGCTAGAATACCATACAGTTAGAATACCATACAGTTAGAATACAGAATTCCATACAGTTAAAATGCCATACAGTTAGAATACATACAGTTAGAATACCATACAGTTAGAATACAGAATTCCATACAGTTAGAATACCATACAGCTAGAATACCATACAGCTAGAATACCATACAGTTAGAATACCATACAGTTAGAAGATCATACAGTTAGAATACAGAATACCATACAGTTAGAATACCATACAGTTAGAATACATACAGTTAGAATACCATACAGTTAGAATACATACAGTTAGAATACCATACAGTTAGAATACAGAATTCCATACAGCTAGAATACCATACAGTTAGAAGACCATACAGTTAGAAGACCATACAGTTAGAAGACCATACAGTTAGAATACAGAATACCATACAGTTAGAATACAGAATACCATACAGTTAGAATACCATACAGTTAGAATACAGAATACCATACAATTAGAATACCATACAGTTAGAATACCATACAGTTAGAACACAGAATACCATACAATTAGATTACCATAAAGTTAGAATACAATTATAATGGCCATTCTTCTTTAGAGTTTTATATTTTTATGCAGCTATCCATCACAAAATTACAGTTAAAATAGAAAAGCAATTAGCTTTATACTCTCTATAATGATCCCTGCATCCTTTTGTCTGCATTTCATTCTTTTTTCTTCTTTATTTATTTATTTATTAAAAATTTCAGCCTCCTCCCATCCCCCCATTTCTCTCCCCGTCCCCCCTCCCCCTCCCCTTCCCTCTCCAGTCCTGAGAGAAGTCAGGGTGTCCTGCCCTGTGGGAATCTGCATTTCATTCTTATCACCTAATATTACCCTTTCTTGGCTCCCTTTCTGAATGCTATATCATGCCCACCCTTACAACTGTACACACATGGTGTAGGAGTTCCTTCTGTTTATGTGTTGCTTTCATTGGTTAATAAAGAAACTGCTTTGGGCCTGGTGATAGGGCAGAACTTAGGTAGGTGGGGAGACAGAACTGAATTCTGGGAGGAAAAAGAGAGTCAGAGAGAGAGAGCCTCCATGGAGACACCAGGTCAGACATGCTAAATCTTTCCCGGTAAGCCACAACCTCGTGGTGATATACAGATTATTAAAAATGGGTTAAATTAAGTTGTGAGAGTTAGCCAATAAGAGGCTAGAGATAATGGGCCAGGCAGTGTTTTAATTAATACAGTTTCTGTGTGATTATTTTGGTGTAAGCTAGCTGGGCGGCCGGAACCAAAGATCCGCTCTTCTTTCAACACACACACACACACAAACACACACACACACACATACACACACACACACACACACACATACATGCGCGCACGCGGCTAGGATCTGCATATGGGGAAGTAGATGCATTTTTTTCTTTCTAAGTTTGTATAACCTTGCTTCATATTATATATTCTAAGTTCATTCTTTTCCCTGAACATGTTGTAATTTCATTTTTCTTTAGAACTGAATAACATTTCATTTTACATACGTATGACATTGTTATTATCCATTTATCTATTGATGGACGTTTCATTGCTATCATAAATAAAATATCCTCAAACATTGTTGTGCAAATATCTCTACAGTGGAATATGGAGTTCTTTGGGTATATGCCCTGGATGAACTCGCTGGGTCATGGTAGTAATGTTTTGAGGAGCCTCCAAACTGATTTCCACAATGGCTGTGTTAATTTGCGTTCCCACCAACAGCAAGAGTTCCTCTGTCCCCACACCCTCTCTGATGGCATTTGTCATCAGATTTTTTTGCTGACAGCCCTTCTGACTGGGGTGAGGAGGAATCTCAAAGCAGTTTTGATCACCTTTAAAAATAGTTACTAGCTCGCCTTTAATCCCGGCACTTGGGAGGCAGAGGCAGGCGGATCTCTATGAGTTTGAGGCCAGCCTGGTCTACAAAGTGAGTTCCAGGACAGGCAGAGTTGTTACACAGAGAGGTTCTGTCTCAGAAAAAAAAAAAGGTTACTAGCCGGGCGGTGGTGGCGCACACCTTTAATCCCAGCACTCAGGAGGCAGAGGCAGGCGGATCTCTGTGAGTTCGAGACCAGCCTGGTCTACAAGAGCTAGTTCTAGGACAGGCTCCAAAACCACAGAGAAACCCTGTCTCGAAAAACCAAAAAAAAAAAAAAAAAAAAAAAAAAAGGTTGCTGCTGCCCATTTGCATCTCTTCTTTTGAACTGTCTATTCAGATTCTTTAGGCCCTTGGAAAACAAACTGATCAAACCAAAGAGCACAAGCCACCAGGGAAGTCACATTCCTCTATGGCCTCTTCTTTACCTCCTGCCTCCAGATTCCTGCTTTGAGCTTCTGCCCTGGTGTCCCTCGGTGATGGACTGTAAACTGTAAGCTGTGAAATGAAATAAATCTTTTCCCCTGGTATTTGTTCTGTGATGCTTTGTAAAATCTGGATTAGCACCTTGTCTGCAGTGTGGCTGCTAGAGAATTTTCTCTCTTACTGTGAGCTTTGATGACAGTTTTCTTTGCTGTGCCAAAGCTTTTAATTTTTTGTTCATCTGAATTTTCTTCATCCTTAATAATTTTAGCCATGGTTCTTTGTATAATTGACATCTATATCTACACATATCATTTGTATATCAATATGCCAGTCTTTGTTGTCTGGAAGAGATCCGTGTTTTTACTTTCCTACCTACATGTGTACTTTGATCTCTGCTGATAGGATAAAACCATGACCGAAAGCAACTTGGGAAAGAAGGGTCTTATTTCAAGGCAGAAACCTGGAGGCAGGAACTGAAGCAGAGGCCATGGAAGGTGCTGCTTACTGGCTTGCTCTCCATGGCTTAATCAGCCTGTTTCCTAATACAACCCAGGGCTACCTTCCCAGGGGTGGCACCATCCACAGTGGGCTGGGCCCTTCCACTCAATCACTAGTTAATGCAATGCACTACACACACACCCAGGGGCAAGTATGATGAAGATGACTCCTCAACCAAGGTTCCCTTTTCCCAAGTGACTCTAGTTTGTGCTAAGTTGAGGAAAACTGGCCAGCATGCTGCACTTCAACCAGGTGTTCATTCTCATAGAGTTCTGTTCTTTCTAAGGGGTCTGCTCTGTGCAGGGGTCAGGAAGCTGTCATCACTGAGTCAGTCAGGTTCGTTATAGGGTGATCATTAATGATCACAGTCTCAGTGTGGGAGATGAAGTGGCTGGTAACAATGACTATCAGTATGTGACCTGCGTCAAGGAGGAGGCTGCTGTATAGGTCCAGCCAACAGCCGCCATGTAGGAGGTAGACTTTCTCCAGTCCCATTCTTTCATGCTTCAGAAAAAGCCAGGGCTCATTTTATCTTCTGAGAAGTCTGCAGTCTTTCATTTTAAAACGTGGCATGGAGAAACATAATGTAGGTGACTTAACATGACTGCCAGACCTGAGCCCTAGTATGGTAGCCTAGGACTTCTGTTTAATCTGTAAGAGTAGGTGTGCATGTGCACACATGGGTTCGTGTGTTGTATCTATGTGCATTGTATGTATGTTGTGTGTTTTGTGTTGTATGCATTGTGTTGTGTGTACGTGAGCATGCATGTGTATGGGAATTTAATGAAGTTCTTTTCTCTAATTATGAGCGCAATGTGCTCCTTCACACTCTGGTTACCATACTCACCAATGTCATCCTGTTACATTTCCCCATGTCCTTGTCATTGGACAGTTAGATTATTTCAGGGGTTCTCTGTAAGCCATGCTGAGATAACCCCCTTCAGATGGTGCTTCATGCCTTTCCACCCTTGTGGCCTCCTGTCATAAAACTGGACCAGGAAAGTTTGTTTCTGGTGTTGACTTCTCCTCTAACCCAGATTCTCCGAGGGTAAAGAAACTTCTCTGCCCAAACAAAAGAAGGATTGTTGTCAGTGTGTGTGACATGAGAGAATGGGGTTGGAGAGAAGGGAGTCACCCTTGTAATGCCATCATAGGGAACTGGGGAAGCTGAGCCACTGCTAAGGAGAGCAGCTTTCATTGAGAAGATGCCCTAACCACTGTCTGCTGAACCACTACGGTGCCACTGACTTGGCCCTCCATTCAGGGATCTACTTGACCCAATCTCATGGGTCTTCTGTCACAGAACACAAACCGTTCCAGCTTTCTCCAGAACAATCATGATTGCATCCACAACTTGAAACTTACTTGTAGAAGTTAACTCGATTTGAGAAATAATCAGGCTAGCTAAAAGATAAACAATTATATTTTTATTTACTATAAGGGGAAAATTCACAAAACCGGAATGAGAAGTCCAAGCTTAGCTGTGTGGCAAGGGAGAGAGAGAGAGAGAGAGAGAGAGAGAGAGAGAGAGAGAGAGAGAGAAAGAGAGAGCTCATCTGGGCCATGTGTCTGTTTTTCTCTAGGTCCCAGAAAGCCACACCCTAACTCAGCCCCACCTCTTAAAGATAATAGGTTTACAAGGCTTTCCCATCACCTCCCCCTTTTGCCTAAACAAGAGCGATTCAAACCCAGTACCAAACTATATACAATAGGAACAGATATCAAGTATAAAATTATAAACAACATAAATAATAAGCAAGGAAGAGATGACTCAGAGGTTAAGAGCACTGACTGTTCATCCAGAGGTCCCAAGTTCAATTCCCAGCAACCACTTGGTGGCTCAGAGCCATCTGTAATGAGAGCTGGTGCCCTCTTCTGGCCTGAAGCTTTTCTCCTGTTAGAGGCCACTGTTTAACCCATATTGGTTTCTCAGTTAACAACCATTTTAAAGGCAGGGCTGTTAGTACCTCTGAAGGTTTGCCAATTTCTTTATGTTTTTATGCAGCCTGAATGGCTGGTGATCTTTGTCTATAATATCTTACCCAGAAACATAAGTTTTTGGGGCTGTAGGAATGTTAATCTGGGTATTCTACTGATGCAATAGGTCACAACCCCACAATTTCATTCACTGCAATATTAGCTACATATGGGCCTCAGCCTCCCTCTCTGTCTTTCTGGCCCTATGCATTTGACCTATATCATGCTTTGTTTTACTTGAGATAGAGTTCCAATTCCTAGGAACTGAACACCTACCTCTTGAAGAGGCCAATTCGAATGCCAAGATTCTGGGGTAATGATACTTACATCCGCACCTGTGTCTAGTAAGCCTTCAATAAAAATGCCATTTATACACACTCTTAGCTTTGGTCTTTGATCATTTATAGAAGCTGCCAGAATAAATGTTTTCTATGTCCTACTGGAGTGTTTGATCCATTCTCCATATCTATTTTATTATCCAGATCAGTATGGTTTTTTTACGGTAGGCACTGGATTTCTTAATTTTCTTGGTAAGACACGTTCTCCACAGTAACTGGAAATGATTGGGCCATGTTTGTAATGAGGGCCTGCGAGAGCCCCCCCCCCCGCAAGGAGTTTCCTGATAATATCAGGTTGCCTTGTCTGTCTCTTGTTGACCTACATTTATTGGTCCAATGTCAGCCTTTGTCACACCTTTTACATATACCTGAAAGCTGAGTCCTCCTATTCTTGCCATTCCCAGAGGAGACATTATTTCTAAGAATCCCTTGTCTACAGTCTCTTCTCAGATGTCCTATCTTACCACAATTAAAACATTTGGTATTTTGATGTGTCCTCATAGCATTGGAAATTGTTTCTCCTACCCAAGCTTCAATACTACAGTCAAGTGTCTTGACATTCATTGTATGCAAGATCCATTCATCCATTGGTGCTGATCTGATATTTCAAGGCCCAAGGATCTTCTTGCATTCTACGTTGGCATTCTTAAAAGCCAAAGGTTCAATTAGTACACATCTAGCTTCTGAGTCTGTTACCCCTATTTGTACAGCCTTAATTAATCTTTGTAAAAAGTCATTAAAGGGTTTTCTATGACCCTATTTAACCCTAATATATGATTCAATTTTCTTTCTTGGTTCCTGAATCCTGTTCCAAGCATTTAAAGCTGCTATGCTACATAGGGACAAGATGTGTTCATTGTAAAGAGCCTGATCCTGAGGTTCAGAGTATAGTCTCTCACCCAGAATTTGATCTTGGGAAATCTCAAGTCCTTTTGCTTTCCCCTGTTGCTCTAAAATTTTTGCTGCTTCTCTCCAATAACACTTCCAAAGCAGCTGAGGTCCATTTTCTAGGATTGCTGAGATTAACTGAATCCAGTCTTGTGGCATTGATTTGTTGCTTGAAGCCCACATTTTGACCATTTCCTAACAAAGGATAAATGTATTTCATGAGCTACAATTGTTTGTTTAATTTCTTTTAGATCAGTCATATGTATGGGCTCCCATGTATATTCTTTGACTACCTTAGGTATTTGGAGACAGATGCTCTTTCTGATGATATTACTGGAAAAGCAGATATAACTCTGGGTAAGTTATTCCAGAGTTTGGTATGTACTGATGAGGCTACATTTTGTCTTTGTACTTTTTGTCCCTGGTCATCAAATTCGATCACTTCCTCAATCTTTTCAAATCTTTTTACCACTGCCTTTTGTAAAGTATGGATCTCCTGTCCTGTGTTCTGTTCTAATGCCCTCATTGAGGACTCCAAGGTGTGAAGTCTGTCCAGTAAAGCTAATGTCTCATTCTTGAACATAATTTTTATAGCATGCATATTACCTTCTTGGAGAGACATTCTCTCAGTCAATCTATTATAACCCTTTGACAGAGTCCAATTAATACATTCAACAGTACGAATTCTCTCAGATAATGTCTCAGCACCCTCTGTCATTGAATTTTGTTTGTCAAATTGACTGTATCCATCTCCAGAGTGCTGAATTTCACTTTTAGTTGGTTATTATCAGTATATAAAGACTGTATTATTTCTGAAAGTGCCTCATTGTTGGCCCTACTATCAAACCATGTTTTTAAGGAGAAAATATAAAGGACAAAGCTAATCCCCAAAATCAAATAGAGGGATGTAGGAGGGAAATCATATAAATCTTGCAGAGCATCGTACATGGTATAAGTGAAAAGGCTATTGGACTCCTGGATGGTTAAACTGTCCGCCATCTTGTCCTTTTAAATTATAAATCCTACCTGTGGTTGAGTTTGAGCTGGAGTAGGTACAATAACCGTTACCTGCCAGTAGGTGTCAAGGCTTACTTGTAACAACATGGATGGTTTAAATCTGAATTTTAGCGTTAAACACTAAAAGATATGCTCAGATTAAAAACAGTTATTTAGTGTAAATCACAGACTGTGTGCTCCGTGAAAGTCCCTGATTGGTCAGTGGCCACATGAACACAAATGCCAAACAGAGACAACCAGGGAAGCCCGTGTCCGTGAGTGCTGGAAAACTGGACCCAGAAACTGGCTGAGATGTTTAATGAGAAAATATGAAGGACTGCATCTAGAGGCTACTCAGGGCCTCTGTGTGGGAATTCTCTACCCAAATGAATGGTGTGGAGCCTGATGACAGCTGGCTAGAGCCACTGGAGACCCGAGCCCCACAAATAAGGTGCCAACTGTAGAAGTTAACTTGATTTGGGAAATAACCAGGCTAGCAAAAATATAAACAATTATATTTTTATTTATTATAAGGGGAAAACTCATAAAACTGGAATGAGAAGTCCAAGCTCAGCTGTGCGGCGAGGGAAACACACACACACAAACACACACACACACAAAGAGAGAGAGAGAGAGAGAGAGAGAGAGAGAGAGAGAGAGAGCACACCTGGGCCATGCATCTGTTTCTCTCCAGGTCCCAGAAAGCCACACCCTAACTTGGTCCCACCTCTTAATGATAATTGGTTAACAAAGCTTCCCCCTCACTTACTCACCTGTTTGACTTATATGAAAATATTTCATTTGCTTGTATTATTTTATGTGTAAGAGTGTTTTGTCTGCATGTAAGTATTTCCACTACATGAGGTCAGAAGAGGGTGTCAGATTTCCTGGAACTGGAGTTATGGCTTCTTGAGAGCTGCCATATGGGCACTGGGAACTGAACCCGGGTCCTCTGCACCAAGTGCTCTTAACCACTGAGTCATCTCTCTAACCCAACCTTTTATTTTTTTTAACTGGAATTAAAACCCACTTGAATCTTCAAATTATGGGGAGGATTTGCTGTTCAGGTTTTTTTTGTCTACTTGACATAAGCTGTAGCCATCTGGGAAGATGGAACCTCAGTCGAGAAACTGCGTCCATTGGACAGCCTGTAGGCAGGTCTGTGGGCATTTTATTGATTAATGGTTGTTGTGGGAGGACCCAGCCCACTGTGGTCAGTGCCAACCTTGGGCAGGTGGTCCTGGGTGGTATAAGGAAGCAGGCTAAGCAAGTCATGGAGAGCAAGACAGTAAGCAACATTCTTCCATGGGCTCTGCTTCAGTTCCTCCAGGTTCCAGCTTCACTCAGTGATGGAGTACAATATAGAAGTAAGCCACACAAACTCTTTCCTCCCCAAAGTGCTTTTGGCTGTGGTTTTTATCACAGCAACAGAAACCTAAACCATAGATCTCAACCTTCCTAATCCCGTGGCCCTTTAATGCAGTCTCTCATGCTGTGGTGACCCCCAACCATAAAATTATTTTCATTGCTACTTCATAACTGTAATTTTGCTACTGTTAAGAATTGTAATGCAAATATTTTTAGAGATAGAGCTTCGTCTATCTCTAAAACTATGAGCTGTGACCCATAGTCTGAGAAACTATAAGAGGTTCAATCATCAACTTCCTTTTACTACTAGGAAATACCCGTGCCTGAGTTCCTGTTAAAAGAATAGACGGTCCACTGGGTCTTGGCAGTGGAGGCTGCAAGCCCAGGAGTAGAGTGTTGGCATCTGGCCCTTCTCCATATATTATACTATGGTACCACAGGGGGCACATTCAACCAGAGGAGACAACAGGCAGCTTCAGACCCCACCCCAACTCCTCCAGGTTTATAAGACCAGAAAAACCAGCCAACTCACCAAGGCCCCTGTCTGCGGGACTGAGAGGTCCCACTTCAGGTTCCTTGCTTTCTTAACAGAAGGGGACAGTCCCAACCTAGCTGAAGGGGGTGTTCCCCTCCCAGCCACTCAGGATGTGTGGTTTCCTTGGCACTGAGAATGATGGCCTCTTTGGACCTTTTGTTCTTCTGTTTGAATGTCAAGGCCCAAGGGCAGGGACCTAATTGGCAGCTAGCTGTCTCCTGCATCTTCCCCACCCTGCCCTCCCCAGGAGGATAGGGGAAGGCCATCTCTTTCTCACAGAGGGGAGAGGGAAATGCCAGCCCAGGAGCGTGGGAGTGACATGTTCTCCTTCCCATTAGCTTGTTGATGGGTGTGAGGTTGTTCTTTGGAATGCTAAAGAATGTTCTGGAATTACAAAGAAGAGAAGCTTGCTCAACCTTGTAAATATGGCAAAAAAAGCAACATTAAATTATATATTGTGAAAGAGCAAATCATATGGCATATGAGCTATATTTAATTTATTTATGTATCTTAGGCATCTGAGTTTACCCTTGTCTGTCTCTGTTGGCCTGTGTTGGCCTGGAACCTGGGCTCTCACTGCTGTCAGTCCTTCTGGGAGCTTCCAGGGATGCAGGTGGAGTAGGGAGCCCTGGAATCCCTCAGCCTGTCACTCCAAGGCAGATTTGTGGTCTGGAGGATCTACAGGGGTGATCCCTGTGCAGGCGACCCAGTGGGGCAGCAGCAACCCCAGGCCATAGCTATATATAAGATAGCTAAGTCAGACTGTGAATCTAGGAGAAAACCAAATACTCCTGTACTGATAAAGGAACATAGCAATAACATGACTCCTAGTGATATTCTGGTATACTCATAGAACATTATCTTGCTCAGCTGTTATCAGAGAAACTTCCTCCCTCAGTAGATGGGAACAAATAAAGAGACCCAAACTGGGCAATGTGCAGAGAGTGAGAGATTCTGGAATCCTCAGTCCTAAATGGGATGTGTTCATCAAATCCTCTCACCCCTCAGAGCTCAGGAAACTCCACAGAAAGGAGGCAGCAAGAGTGTTAGAGTCAGTGGGGTTGAGGGCACCAGGGAATCAAGTAAGGTCTTTTGAAGACAACAGTGCTGGGTACGTATAAACTCACAGAAGACAACAGTGCTGGGTACATATGAACTCACAGAAGACAACAGTGCTGGGTACATATGAACTCACAGAAGACAACAGTGCTGGGTACATATGAACTCACAGAAGACAACAGTGCTGGGTACATATGAACTCACAGAAGACAACAGTGCTGGGTACATATGAACTCACAGAGGTAGCATATTCAGGGCCTGCATGGGTTCAAGCTAGATGGGGTTCCAGTGCTGAGAGGGGACATATGCCCCATCCATAATCCAGAAGCTATCTCTAATTGATAACTTCCCACAAAGGAAAAATTAGTTTTCTCCAATGGAGTCTTACTGGGTATACAAACCACACTTAAGGGCTGGAGAGATGGCTCAGAGGTTAAGAGCACTGACTGTTCTTCCAGAGGTCCTGAGTTCAATTCCCAGCAACCATATGGTGGCTCACAACCATCTGCAATGAGATCTAGTGCCCTCTACTGGCCTATAGGATATATGTAGGCAGAATATACTGTATACATAATAAATAAATCTTATAAAAAAACACACACACTTAAGATCAGGCCCCATGCCCAGCAGTAGATGGCCAACACAAAACAAAGACAATGGTACTTTGGAGTTTTTTGGGTTTTTGTTTGTTTGTTTTGCCTCATAATGCTTTTTCCTTTTTTTTTTAAACCTTATAGCTTTTTTTCTCATGTACTATCATTTCCAATCTTATATTTTTATGGGGTTTCTCTGTGTGTGAATGTGTGTATGTATGTGTGTGCACACGTGCACATGTGCATGTCTACATCTATGTATACACTTTGTGCTCTTTCCTTGGCTCTTTTTTTCTGTTGTTTTGCCCCATTTTGGCTTGTTTTTATTTTATTTTTTAATGCCTGTTTGTTTTCTAGAGAGAGAGAGAGAGAGAGAGAAAAGGGGTATGGATTTGGATGGATGGGGAAGCAGGGAGGATCTGGACAGAATTGGGGGAGGGAATACTATAATTGGAATATATTGTGTGTACATTTTCAAGAGCTAGTTCCAGGAGAGGCTCCAAAGCCACAGAGAAACCCTGTCTCGAAAAAAAAAATTTAAAAAAATAAATTAACTAAAAAATGAAAATTGGAAACAAAAAACCCCCCAAAAGTTAAATTAGAAATACCACATGACAGCTATACACTCCCAGATATGCACCGAAACTAAGTCAACACTAAATAAAGATTCTCACATGCTCTTGTTTACTGTTTGCATTGTTCACAACAGGAAGACATGAACCAGCTTCGATGCCCATCAACTGATAAATTAATAAAGAAAACATACATGCAATGTATACTTAGTAGTATGTTTTCAGCTTTAATGAAAAATGAAATCATGACATTTACAGGAAAACAGATGCAAATGGAGCTCAAAATATTTTAGTTTTTTTTATTTAAATTTATTTATTTATTAAGGATTTCTGCCTCGTCCCCACAACCGCTTCCCATTTTCTTCCCCCTCCCCCGATCAAGTCCCCCTCCCTCATCTGCTCGAAGAGCAATCAGGGTTCCCTGACCTGTGGGAAGCCCAAGGACTGCCCACCTCTATCCAGGTCTCGTAAGGTGAGCATCCAAACTGCCTAGGCTCCCACAAAGCCAGTACGTGCAGTAGGATCAAAAACCCACTGCAATTGTTCTTAAATTCTCAGTATTCCTCATTGTCTGCTATGTTCAGCTAGTCCGGATTTATCCCATGCTTTTTCAGACCTAGGCCAACTGGCCTTGGTGAGATCCCAATAGATCATCCCCATTGTCTTAGTGTGTGGGTGCACCCCTCGTGGTCCTGAGTTCCTTGCTCGTGCTCCGTCTCCTTCTGCTCCTGATTTGGACCTTGCTCCTTTGCTGGAGAGGTTGTGGAGAAAGGGGTACACTCACCCATTGCTGGTGGGAATGCAAACTTGTGCAACCACTCTGGAAAGCAGTGTTTCGGTTTCTCAGGAAATTCGGGATCAACCTACCCCTGGATCCAGCAATACCACTCTTGGGAATATACCCAAGAGAGGCCCTATCATACAACAAAAGTATATGCTCAACTATGTTCATGGCAGCATTGTTTGTAATAGCCAGAACCTGGAAACAACCTAGATGCCCTTCAACGGAAGAATGGATGAAGAAAGTATGGAATATATACATATTAGAGTATTACTCAGCAGTAAAAAACAAGGACTTCTTGAATTTTGCATACAAATGGATGGAAATAGAAAACACTATCCTGAGTGAGGTAAGCCAGACCCAAAAAGAGGAACATGGGATGTACTCACTCATATTTGGTTTCTAGCCATAAATAAAGGACATTGAGCTTATAATTCATGTTCCTAGAGAAGCTAAATAAGAAGGTGAATCCAAAGACAAACACATAGGCATCCTCATGAATATTAACCTTCATCAGGCGATGAAAGGAGACAGAGACAGAGACCCACATGGGAGCAACGGACAGAAATCTCAAGGTCCAAAATATTTTAGTTTTTGTTTTAGATTGGATCTCATGTAGCTGAGGCTGGCCATGTGTAGTGCTTGAATAAGAATGGCTTTCACAGGCTCATACAATGATTAGTCATAAGAGAGTGGCACTACATGAGAAGGAGTAGGAGGTGTGGCCTTGTTAGTAGGAATGAGCTTTTTGGAGGAAGTGTGTCACTGGGGGTGGGCTTTGAGATTTCTTTCTTCTGCCTGCAGATCCAGATGTAGAACTCTCAGCTACTTCTCCAGTTGCCATGGTCATTGTATCTCTTCACAGCAATAGAACAAGACACTATGTGCCCTGCATTCTGATACTCCTGCCTCCACTTTCTCAGTACTGAGATTATAGGCGTTTATCATCTCTCTTGATCTTCAAGTTTCCAGGGTTTGTGCATGCTAGAAAGCACTCTGCCAGGTTGCTACAAACACTCTCAACTTCAGAATGTTTAAGTTAAGCAAAAAGCCAGTCTCTCTCTCTCTCTCTCTCTCTCTCTCTCTCTCTCTCTCTCTGTGTGTGTGTGTGTGTGTGTGTGTGTGTGTGTGTGTGAGAGAGAGAGAGAGAGAGAGAGAGAGAAAGACTGGTGAAAGTAGAAAAGAGATCATGAAAAGGGAGAAAGAGATCCTGAAAGAGAGAAAGGGAGAGGACAGTGGCATTCATGGTACATGAAAGCAGGAGAGAGGAATGCTTGGACTGAGAGTGGGATCAGCAAGAGGAAGATTATGTTCATAAAATACTCTTTCATCTATTGGCTCTATGAAAAATAAAACATTTAAGATCAATCTATCTGGTTGGTAGGCTACTAACAATCCAACCCTGAGTTTTCTTTCTAGGGAGAGGAATCTGCTCATCTAGTTTTTCCTGTCATTAGCTTCTTAGGTTTTCCATTTCTTCTTGAGTCAATTTTTTTCTTTCTGGCTTTTTGAGACAGGGTTTCTCTGTGTATCTTTGGCTGGCTCACTTTTTAGACTGTGCTGGTCTCAAATTTGCAGATTTGCCTGCCTCTGCCTCCCAAGTGCTGGGATTAAAGACATGTGCCACCACACCCAACTTCTTGAGTCAGTTTTAATGAGTTATATTATGAGAATAATTTGTTCTTTTGTCTGTGTTCTTCAATAACTTGGCAAAATTTCCCATTTTTGTGTTGTTTTCTTAATATAAATAATGTCTATTTTATTTTTTTGTTCTTTAAATTGTTTATTGTGCTTTTTCTCTTTTTTGAACAGGATTATCAGAGATGTGTCTATTAGTCTTTTAAGAAGAAGGTATTTTATTTTTCAATACTTTCTCTCCTTACTAAATCTGTTAATGTTTTCTTTAAGCTTGTACTGTTGAACAGTTTTGTTTGTAATTGTGATGGTTTGAACGATGGCTCCATGGGCCCATAGGGAGTGGCACTATCTGTGGTTTGGCCTTGTTGGAGGGATGTGTCACTGGAGAGTGGGCTTTGAGGTTTCAGATGCTCATACAGCCCCAGGGTAGCTCTCTCTTCCTGCTGACTGCCAACCATTATGTAAATCTCTTGGCTCCTTCTCAGGCGCCATGTCTGCTTGCACACCACCATGCTTCCTGCCATAATGTTAATAAACTAAACCTTTGTAAGCCAGCCCCAATTAAAGGTTTATTAAGAATTGCCATGATCAGTGTGTCCCTTCACAGCAATAGAAACTGTAAGAGCGCATGCCTTTAATCCCAGCACTCGGGAGGCAGAGGCAGGAGAATCTTTGTGAGTTCGAGGCCAACCTGGTCTACAAGAGCTAGTTCCAGGACAGGCACCAAAAACTACAGAGAAACCCTGTCTCGAAAATCCAAAAAAAAAAAAAAAGAAAAGAAAAGAAAAAGAAAAGAAACCGTAAGACAGTAATGTTGAATCCTTTTCTGAGGCAATAGTTACTTTAGATTTATTTAAAGCCCCACAGAATGTGGTAATGTATCAATACATCACATGGTACACTATGAATATGTGTAATTAAAAATGTACAGTTAAAAATTAATTTTATTTTAAGAATGTAAGAATTCAAGGTTGCACCTTTCTCTAAGGTTTCAGCACTTACCTGCCCTCTAGAGAAATTTTTATTATCCTTCAACTTTAAGCTTTTCAGTGTTCTCATATGCCACTGCTTATTCAATTAGTAAGATTTTTAGAAACGTCTTTTTATTTTTTTTACTAGGATGCTTCAGAAATTTCAGCATGCATATTATCTTATGCAAATAAGAAAAGGTCAGTGATTATTCCTTCCTGCTGGACATTGGAATCACCTGCAAATGACTTCCTCCCCAATGGTTTGGATTGATATTTTTGTTATATCTTATTTCTCTTCCCCAAACGAAATTTCACTGTCCTTTTAAAAAATGAAATCTCTTAAGATTTACCCATGTTCACTGTCCCAACTGACATTTCAACAGTTTCTTCAAAGATGATTATCCTCTTGCCTGAAGCTCATCTTTCAGATCTCTTCGTAGTAAATGCTCTTATTTCCTGCACCTAAATGTATAAAGATTTCCCTTGTCTGTGTGTCTATATTTAGAATGAGTTGCTTAATGGTGCATAGAGCTTGCCAGAGCATGAAAAGCCAAATCAATAACCTCTGACTTATAACTAATTTACCACATGTCGTAAAGTGCACAGTTCAAATCACACAGCTTGCTAACTGAAGATAAACCAAGATAACAAGTATGTGTGCTGTCTGCAGAGTCCCTCAGGCCTCTGAAACACAGTTTCTCCACTCTCTCCTACCTTCCATCCCCAACAGGTCTTAGTAAGGATTTCTAACTAAGAGACATGTTTCTGTGAAAAGGCTACACGATCATGGCAACTCTTGTGAAAGAAAAACACTGAATCGAGGCAGCAACTTATAGTTTTCAAGGTGCAGTCCATTATCATCTTGGTGGGACAATAGTGGTACCAGGCAGACATGGTGCTGGAAAGGTAGCTGAGAATTCTACCTCTTGCAGGCAACAGGAAATGCTGAGGTACTGTGCATGACTTGAGCATATATGAGACCTCAAAGCCTGCCTCCACAGTGACACACTTCCTCCAACAAGGCCACACCTACTCTAACAAGGCCACACCTCCTAATAGTGCCATTCCCTTTGGGGACCGTTTTCTTTCAAACCATCACACTAGGCAACAATAACTGCTCTCTCTCATGGCAGTTAGCCTGCAATTTTCTGAAATTTTATATAAACAAACCCATACCAAACAGAGTCTTTCATCTGACATTTACATGCAAGAAAAATATTTTAAAATTCACGCATGCTGTTTCAGGTGTTAGCAGCAAGCATCTTTTATTACCGAGCTGTGTTCTGGGATCTCAAGACACTGGTGGAGAATTAGGTTGTTTTCTGTTTGGAGGTAGTACGGTTAAGGATGCGACGAACATTTTTTGTTGTTGTTTTGTGGGATTTTCTGTATCAGTATTTGCACAGATACATGCTTTTATCTCTCTTGAGTAAATATGTACAAGCATTGTGACTGGATCAGGCAGGAGGACCATATGCTATATCTGGGCCAAACGGTTTAGAAAATCGCCAAACTGCTTTCCAAACTAGTTGTACTATTTTACATATTCACTGAGGCATACGAAGCTTCCAGTGCTCCGAATCCTTACATACTGTTTAATCCTTACATACTGAAGTTTAATCAACTTCAGGCTTACACACACACACACACACACACACACACACACACACACAAGCATACATGCTCACAAGTGTTGTCCAAATACATGTGAGCATGCATGTGCACCACACACACATATGCACATGGAAAAAAATCAGTTATGTATTCAGAACGATTTCTAAGCTCCCCATTCCCCACCAGTACCGCAATGTCTTGCTCCCTGGAGTCGTGTGTGGTATTATTCAAGTTCTATTCTATTCAAAGTTGTTTTGACTCTCCAGGGTCAGTTGAGATTCTCTGGGACTTTGAGAAGAAGTTGTTTAATTTCCACTGGAGATATTTGGTTTGAGGTCATGTTGAATCTGTATATCAAAAGTGTGAGACGCGACCTGTAATGCTGTTCATAGTCTTTCCATTACGTCTTCAGTTTTCTCAGTAACATTTTTGAAGTTCCCACATGTCTCTTGGAGGGTTTATCAGTAAGCACCTGGTATTGAATGCTCTTATAGCACAATGTCAAACTTTTCATTACTGCTAGGTAGGGACACAATAGACATTTACATGTTTATCATGTCTCTTGCAAACTTGTGAAACTTATTCGTCAAGTTTAGTGGATGCTTTGTAGAACATTTGGCTTTTCTCTCTGTGTGTATGTGCGTGTGTATTCCTGCAAGGACACACACACAAACACACACACACACACAACTGTATGTGTCAGGAGATTTACTCTTTTCTTCCCAGTTTTGGTATTATTTGTTTTTATTACCTTAGTTCCTTATAACACTTTTCTTTATATGTCGCTTTGCTAGACCCTCCTTTTCAGTGCCAAAGAGAAGTGCTGGCAGATGGTCTTGTGTGATGCCGACCCCAAGGATCCAGTGTTTCTCAACTGAATTTGACGCTAACGCTAGTGGGGCTTTTTGTTTGTTTCTTTATGAGACTTGGAATTTTTTTTTTTTTTTGGACAGGGTTTCTTGGTGGCTGTGGAGCCTGTCATAGAACTAGCTCTTGTAGACCAGGCTGGCCTAGAACTCACAAAGATCCACCTGCCTCTGCCTCCCAAGTGCCTTTAAGTCCAGCACTTGGAAGGCAGAAGCAGGCAGATCCCTGAGAATTCAAGGCCAACTTGTACTACAAATGGAGTTCTAAACCAGCCAGGGTTACATAGAGAGACTTTTGTCTAAAAAGACAAAAACAAACAAACAAAATTTCATTGGCTTTAGTCAAAATTTTCATTATTTTCTTTCTTCTGGTGCATTTAGATTTAGTTTGCTTCCTGGTTTCTTAAGCTAGAGTTTAAGACCATTAATTTGAAAACTTTTTTCTCTTCAAATATAAGCATGTAGAGCTGTAAATTTCCTTACACGAATTTTGTGGTGGCTCATAAACCTTGATATGTTTCACTTTCGTTTGTTTTGAAACACTTACAGATTCCTTTTGTTTGGTCTATTTGACCCTTCAATTATTTAGGAGTGTGTTATTTAGTTTTAAATATTTGTGGACATCTCAGCGATCTTTCTGTTATTAACTTATAATTTGATTTCATTGTGGTTAAGGAACATGCTGTGTGAGACTAGGCTCCTTTTAACTTTATTGAGATTTGTTTTATAGTCCAAATGGTGGTGTATTTGGTAAACATTCTTTGTATATTTGAAAAGAATATGTATTTTGCTGTTGTTGGGTGGAGTGTTGTATTAATGCTAGTTGGGCCAGGTTGGTTAATTTCATTGTTCAGGTCTTCTATATCTTTACTGATTTTCTTTCTATCTATCCTATTTATTCTTGAGAGCAAGATAGATACTGAAATCTAGTTTCTTGTCTGATTCACTTCTATTAATTTTGCATCATGTTTTAAAGTATTTTATTGTATACATGTGTAGGGTTATATCTTTTATGAATTCTAGCATGATAAAATGAACTTTTTATTCTTGGTAATATTTTCATGTTTTGAAATCTCACCACTCTAGTTTTCTTTTGATTAGGGATAATATATATCCTTTTTAATCATCCTTCTCTCAATTTTCTCTTTATATATAAAGAGAATTCTCTATTGGCAGAATATAGTTGAGTATTTATTTTAAAAACTCTAATCTGAAAAATCTCTGTCCTTCAATTGCAGACATTCACAACATTTACATTTAATGTAATTATATCCGTAGGTTCAAGCATAATGTTTTGGTGTTTGTTTTCTGTTATTCCCATCTCTCCTTTGCTTTGTTTTCCTCTTTTGTCCCCCCCCCCTTTATTTTAGATTTTTTTTTTATGGACCTATCTTGATGTGTGTTTTTCCTTTGGGTGTGTGTTCAGCAGTTGTATTTATGGATCATACAATAATTCTGTTATTTAAAGGAACTGCCACACTATTTTCAGCAATGGCTCTACTATAATTTTATATTATATATCACATAATACACTATATTAAATGCCTCTTATTTTTCTTGGGTGTCAGATAAAATTTACATTGTTGGCTGTTGCATGTTTTTTCTTTTTTGCTTCTTCTTCCTTCCTGTCCCATGGTTAGCATGGGAATTAGAGTCAACGTCCTAAAATTAAAACACTTTAATTTGAACTGACACCAGCGTCATCCAATGTCATTAAACAATTCTATTTCCTCATTTGTCTACCCGATTTTTTTAGTTTGTTGATGTTAAGATACTACATATTTTGTATATGATATGGCCCAAACCTAAACAAATGATGCTTTTAAATGCATTTATTTTTTGAGTAATGCAGAAAGTGAACAGAGACCCAAAATGCTATTATATTATATTAGTTTTTAGAATAATTAGACTTTTAAAGGTATATATGTATCTCTATATGTCTTCATATATGTATATACGTAACACATATGTATGCATATATGTAACACACATATATGTTACAATGTTTTTTTAGTCTTTTCTGAGCAGATTTCTTTCACTAGACATGTTTGGTCATATACTATCATATGTGGGTCACAACTAATTCTAATATTTTTGAACATTCTAGTCTTTAATGTTTGACTTCAAAAAAGGGAAAAAAAAAGAGAAAAACCGAGGAGGAAAGGGGA
The DNA here is from genome assembly GCF_018167655.1 of Microtus oregoni. Lineage (NCBI taxonomy): Eukaryota > Metazoa > Chordata > Mammalia > Rodentia > Cricetidae > Microtus > Microtus oregoni. The sequence continues at coordinate 15,268,997 of NW_024543086.1, forward strand.
CGGTAATGTCCTCACCCCCTCTAGAAAGAGGGTCCTCACCTCCTTCCAATGGAGGGGAGCCCTGCACCTCCAGGACGAGCTACAGCAGTGAGGCCCACCTTCCTGTCTTCCCACACCTTTGTGATCAAAAGCAGCAGCTAGAAATCAGACCTCAGGTGATCAAACTGTGGAGGGCAGCGTCCATCTCTTGTGTCTGGGCTCCCTGAAGGTGTGCAAGTCACCTCTGGAACACACAAAGTGCTTCCTGTCATGGGACCACAGAGAAGGGGTGAGTGACTGCCCTGGGGCTCTGAGCTGAAATTGACTAAATGTCACTTCCTAACCCCCCTGGGACTTGCAACCCTTTCCCTAATACGTTCAAAGTCAAGGGTGGCAGAGACAATGATACATAATGTGTCTATGTGGGTGTTTCAGCTGAGGTTCCGGGCCCAAAAGGCTCAGATCTGACTTCTCACTCCAGGATGCTCCAGGTTTGGCCTCTGCCTTCAGATATGTACCCCTTCCAGAGCTAAGGACTAGCTCTAGAGACCCATAGGAAGCCTCGGGGACAAGGGCAGATAGGACCAGTGTTCATCTTTACAGCACGAGGGCCCTGTGGCTTCCTTGGTTTGTGTTCGTCTCTCCCACTATCTTGCCTGTTCATTAAAAAGAGGTTTTAGCAACTAATCCAGCTTTTCTGGGCACCACACTGAGGTACTAGCCCAGTGCAGCTAACCCATCATGGTGTCTATTCTTTCTTTGATTTTTTTTGAGGCAAGTCCCATAGGCTCAGGAGTTGCTAAGTCATACACCTCAGTTTTAACATAGCATGTGTTGATCTTGTCTAAAGCCCCAGAAGCAACTTCATTAGCTGGCTGCCTTACTTTCTCCTTTAGGTTCTTAAGGGACCCACCGTGACCCCTCCAACACCAACAACATCCCTTTTCAGAGCCACCTCGCTGGGCCGTACCCTGGGAAGTTCTAGACCCCTTTAGAGAAGAGGGGCCATGGTTTTAGAACTCAACAATGTTGAGGCTCCTAAGTATGGAACTAAATACCACCATCCCCCTCTGCCCTATCTTCTCCAAGCCCAAAGAAGAAGAGCTTTGCCATCCACACTCCACCTAAGCCCTTAGCTTTTCTCCTGTGGGTGATCTCCCCTGTCCCTCACCAAAGGGAGCAAGGCAGTAGTGAAAGTAGGCTGGAATAGATGACTGGGAACTCATTCTGTGATCCTGAGTAAACTAACTGCTCTTTGCTCCTCTCCAGAGAGACCGTGACTGGGTCTTCTTCTCTTAAACATTTGTGTACCAAGTTTCTTTTCTCTGGGCAGCCAGTTTCTCTCTCTCCAGCCTGGGTTAACCTTGCTTGGCTTCGGTCTCTCACCTCAAGCCAACCGATGTGTATTCAATGCTTGCCTTCCGGTATTTCCTGTAGGTTGTTTACAGGGTTAGTTTAGGAGCGTGCTTTGTTTTGATGGCCATTTATTGAGCGATGCTGAGTATCGCACAGAACGTTTTAAGTGTGGTCCATGACTATGGCACTAGGTCTCGGCGTTCACAGTGTGATGCCCTAGTTACTATCCCCACCTCACGGAATAGAAGGGGGAGACACGGAAAAGCAGAGGTCATTTGCTCAGAGTCACACAATACAAAAGTGGCATCCACCAGATCAGTCCAGGCAACCAGGTAGAAGAGAGTCTAAGCACCATACAACAGTAGCACTGGCCTCTGGAAGCTTCCAGGCTTCTTGAGACAAAACTGAGATCTCAGCATTAGATTCTAGGCTCCAGAAACTCAAGGAAGGGAAGAGGCAAGCTCTGTTGCCTCCTTGGAAGCCCTAGGGAGGAGAAGACATTGGGAAAGAAATGCTGAGGTCTTGGGTATCCTGACCACACAATGGCCTGGAAGTAGAGTTGCAGCCCCTTGCTCCAAGCACCCTGTGACCTTGGGCAGGAAGCCCCACTGAAGTCTGGCGAGTGAGACTCCCGAAAACCCTGGGGTGGAAAACAACGCAGCTAAATGTCAGGGTTTAGGGACCCAGCCAGGCCTGGCTGCTGTGTCCTGAGTTCTGCGTCCTGCTCTGGAGGAAAGCTCGGCTAGAAGATCCACCCGAGCAGAGCAATTCATTGAGAGCAGTGCACAAGGCCCCCCACGCAGGGTGCAGTGGACTCTGGGTTCCCTGGTGGCCAGGTCAGGGCGAGGCAGCATGGCTGTGTGGGGCATCAGGCAGTCAGGCCACCCGCACACCTCTGACAGGCAATTTCCAATTTCCTATGGAATGAAAGCGTCAAAGCAGAGTGTCAGTCACTGTCTGCTGCCTCCCTGGGAGGGAAAGGGTGACTGCAACAGGCTCAACCACGGGCCTTTCCCAAACAAACAGTGTCCAAGAGAGCTGCTGTGGGCAGTATGGTTTGGGAGTCCTGGTCCGTACCTGCTTAGGTGACCCTGAGAAGGCCCGTCTTTTTAGGCCTGTTTCTCCCTATGTGGAAGGGGGTGTCGGGAAAGCAATGCCAGAGGTCCTTTCCAGCTCCAGGATGCTCCATTCTGTAATGAAGTTGGGTGTGGGAAAAGATGAAGTCTAAGGAGAGAGGGGGAAGGGTCTGGAACCTTTCTGGGTTGGAACAGCTGAAGGAACCTCTGTTCAGCCCCAGCCCCGAGCTCCCAGATCCAGCAGCCGAACTGGGACCCACCCAAAATCAGCGTGGGGAAGCCAAAAGCATGAGTAAGGAGAGGCGGGGGCCAAGCATGTCATCTGCACAAACAGCCAGCCCCCTCTGGGGTCCCATTGGCCCTGCCGGGGGAGGAGACGGCTGCTGGGGCCCCCTCAGTCACCACCTCAAGCTCACTGGCTTGGCCCAGGGATTCAGGGTGGAGGCCTGACTGTGTACGTGGCCCGGGAGCCCTTGGGAAGGAGCTGGGGGAGCCCAGGGGCCTCCTCAAGGCCACGCAGCTGAGGGTGGTGCACTGAGGACTGGGCTTCCATGTGACGCAGCGTAGGGTTTTCTGGGATGGTCTCCACGCTGGATCTGCTCAAAGTTCCTGATTTTCTGGCCTCGACCATTCTTCAAGCTTGCAGAAAGCCAGCCGCCTCCCGGGCCCTGCTCTGTGCATCTTCACAGGCATTTCCAACACTCTCCGGGTGTACTTCTGTCAGGTTTCTGGCTCAACGATAGCCCCGTTGCCCAGTTTCTCAAGCTGGTGTTCTGGAGTTGGTCCCAGAATCTCATCCAAGAGCATCCCTCGTCCTGTCTGCTGCCAATACATCGGTCCATTCTCTCTCAACATATGACTCCCTGTTTGAACCTCAATCATTTACAGGCTGCCTCACCGCCATCCAATTTTCCTATGGCCTGCCTTTAAAATTTTCTTGTTTTTAATAACGAAAACAAAAGCAACGACAGTAAGCCACGTTCTGCATTCCCATGGCCGTGTCTCTGGCGATCCGAGGTAGCCAGCCTCCTGCATCCTGTGTTTATTCCTTTAGTGCTTCCTGTGTTAGTGAGCGTTTTCATCACAGTGGTAAAAACACCTGACGCAAACGACTTGCGGAGGAAATATTTCTTTGGGCTCCATCCTGATGAGGAGGGTGTGCTGGAGCTGAGCAGCTCAGGCTGCCTCTGCCAGGAAGCAGAGAAGAGAAGAGGTTTGTACTCCTGGACTGCGCCCCTGGCCTCTTATTCCTGGGGCCCCAGCCTCTCGGATAATGGCACCCACTTCCAGGGTGGAGTTCCCCTTAGAAAACTGTCTCTGGCACCTTTCTCACAGACGCATCAGGGTGCGTTATGCGGATCTAAGTGCTTTCTTTTCCAATCAGACAATCAAGATCAGACACCACTCTCCCCTTGATGAACGAGGAAACCCTCTCTTCCAGGACTTCTAAAGTCTACTCCTCAGTGTTATAAAAGGGGATCACATTTCCATGTAGTTTTGGGGATGGGCTTCTTCACATTCCTTGCGTTGCCAAACAGATTGCTTTTGTTTGTTTGTTTTTTGTTTTGATGTTTTTGAGATTCTTTTTATTTTTTAGTTTAAGGGTGGGTGTTTTGCCTACAAGTACATCTGTATACTGTGTGTATGCTTGATGCCTGTGGGGGTTAGAAGAGGGTGATTCACTTGGCAATAGAGTTAGAGATGGTTATGAGCCAGTATGCGGGTGCTGGGAATTGAACCTGGGTTTTCCAGGGGAGCAACCAGTGCTCTTAACCACTGAGTCATCTCTCCAGCCCCATAAGCAGGCTATTCACTGCACAGAAGAAATGTAACAATCTCTCCTACACTGGTTTTGCAATCGGCTTTGGCGTTCCCTGCATCCAGGGGCAGAGTCTGTCTCCCTACCTGGTGAATCTCTGCATGCATGATGCCTTGCGCTAAGATAACATGGTAGAAGTTAGAGTGTGTGCCTTTTGAAATTAGGCCTTGCTATGGTTTGAAAAAAAAAAAGTCATGTGTTGGAAACTTAGCCCCTAAATTCCTATGTTAACTGTATTTGGGAGCAGGGACTGTGGGAGTGATTGGGAGTAAATGAAGTCATGGGGGTGGGGCCCCCATAAAGGTGTTAGTGGCTTCCAGAGCTAACATCATGCTGCAGTGGTGGAAGGCCTCGTCACATCCTTGTGCCATGCTATTGAACTTACAAGTCTCTAGAACTGTGGCTTCGCCAGATCTCTGTTCTTAGTAATCATAGCAACAGACAATGGGCTAAGCCACACCTCAAGAGGGTCTGTGATCTTCTTTATTCCCCCCCCCCCCCCGGGAACTCTCATAGCCTGAGCTAACTTACTAGGTGCTGGGAGCTGTGGTTCATTTGCCACCTTGTTTCAGACAATGGCCAGTTCCGTTTCAGAAGGGTCAACGTAAGTCATTGCACATCTGTGATGAACGAGAATAAGGAATCTGAGGGCATAAGCACTTCATTTCAACTGCACTCAGCCATGTCCAGGTTGGTGACTGTGGCCCTGACCACTGTCTGGTCTCACATAAGTGCCAACATCCTGCCACACTCACATGCTATGAAAATACAGATATACAGCGCATATCATAGATTAAATGATTTGTATTCTCATTACGTGGTGTGCACCTCAGTGTATGTTGTACGAATTCTCACTGTGTGCACACCATAGCTTATAGTATATGTGTGTGTGTCCCCGTGTTGAGTGCGCATTTACTCCTCAGTTTAGAATATGTTTTACTGTGCTCTGCATGGCTCCAGGGATCGAACCGGACCAGTGAGGGAATGAAGAAAGGACAGACACACAGACATATGTATGGAAAAGCTGGGAGCAGGTGGTCTGGGTTCTTAGACGGAGAAGCTGCAGCATCCTGGAAGCTCAGTGCACTTATTATATGCATTGGACAGAGAGGTGGGTGTCTAGTGTACAACTGAACAAGGAGGTGTGCTTGCCACAGAGGAATAAACAAGGAGACAGGTTTAGCTGGTCTCTGCAGGAGCAGGCTCCATGGAGCTGTCTTCATGTCATAAACATCCGGAGGCTGGGGTGGGGAGAAAGCTACAGTATATCCACATTTCCTGCACACAGTAGCAACATTCACACTTTCTCCATTCCTCTGAGCCTCACCTGGGAAAGGCTTTGCCACTCTGATAGGTCCCAGGCATTAGAGTCCTTGACATGCCCATGCCCGTGACAAACAATGCACACTCAGGACCTCACTTGCTCCCTACAGTGTGTGTATACACCAACCATAGTGTGCACACGGGCCAGGCTGCAGAGCCAGGCTTAGAAAAGATAAGAATACTGATTGTTGTGTTTTTGTTTTTGTTTTTTTTGTTTTTCACTTATTCTGTGCTGAAGCGAAGGCAAAGCTGCAAGTGTTTCACTCTGTGCTGGTTTCAAAGAGAAGTGTCCACCACAGGTTTGTGTGTTTGAACACTTGGTCCCCAGTTGATGGAGCTCTTGATGAAGGTTGGGGAACCTTTAGGAGGCAGGAACTTGCTGGAGGAAGTACATCACTGGGGGTGGAGAGAGGATTTATAGCCTGGCCCCCCACTTCCTGTTCTCCCTCTCTCCCTCCTTCCCTTCCTCCCTCCCCCCTCATTCTCCCCCCCCCTCTTCTTCCTGTGTGCAGATCAAATGTGCTCAGCCATCCTCTTCTGCCCCCACACTATGCCTCATCCACCATCATGGGCTCCATCCCTCTAGAACTTTAGGCTAAAGAAACCCTTCCTTTCTTACATTACTTTTGTTCATGGTTTTTTTATAGCAGCAACAGAAAAGTAACAAATACACTTGTCTGGTATTGTCTCGTCATTACTTGTCTAAATCTCATGAAAGAGATAATGTTGGTCCCATGTTGAAGACAGGAAAACAGAAGCTCCCTGTGAGGAATCAAGGTCTCCTATCTAGTAAATGGCAGAACTGAGCTTCAAAGTAAAGTCTTAGAGTTGGTTAACTGCAACACAATTATTGCTAAGTACTGGACAGGCTAGTTAAAAAGAGAGATTTATTTCAGCTCAGGGCTCGAGTCTGATGCTGAGCGCCCCTTGCTTTTATGCAGGTACCATGACAGGAACATAGGTTTGAGGAAGTGTTCATGCCGGGAGGCAAGAACAGAGGGGCTGACTAGGCTTCCACATTCTCTTTGAGAGCAGCACCCCAATGAGCTAAATGCCTCCCCTTAGGCCCTGTGACTTCTTCAGCTCCCAATGTCACCACCCCAAGAACTGAGCTTTTCTATATGGGCTTCTGGAGGACCCCCATCCGAGTCATAGCAGTCTCCGTGATGCCCCCAGATCTTGGCCACTGCATTCCAAGGTTTGCCTTCAGACTCTTGGATACACATCTTTCTACCACCAGAGGTTTTGGCTAGGGAAAGGAAGAATTGGGCAGTGTACTTCTAAGCCACTTCAGGCACTGTTCGAAAGGCCTGGCCTGCAGTTTCCTAGGTTTGCGTTTAGGTTTTCAGTTTGTTCAATCAAGAAGCTTCTACGCTGTTTCTTTCTGACTAGGGTAATACAAAGGCAGAGGTCAGCAGAGGCCCTGCTTTTGGCTCACTCTCCCCAAGGGCAGATTCCCAGCCAGTCGGAGAGGTACTGAATTAGCCTCTCAGCACATGAGTGGATCACGTGGCCCCCTGACCCAGCAGCTGAGAGGACCATTCTGCTATGGAAACCCTGCCACAAAGATGGGTGCTGTGGGCTGGCCTTCAGAACGTGTTCTTTATTTTGCTGCTTAGGAGAGAAAGGGAGAGAGAGAGAGAGAGAGAGAGAGAGAGAGAGAGAGAGAGAGGACGAGGAGGAGGAGGACGAGGACGACGAGGAGGACGAGGACGAGGAGGACGAGGAGAGGAGGAGGAGGAGGAGGACGAGGACAGGGACGAGGAGGACGAGGAGTACGAGGAGGATGAGGAGGAGAAGGAAGAGAAGGAAACTAGCCAGACTAAGGCCTTGCACTGAGTCAAGTTTCCTGAGGGCTTATCCCGAGTTACAGTTTCAGTGGTCCACGTGGAACAGTTCTTCAAATGTCCTCAGCGAGTGCACCACGACCTCTTCTGCAGCTGCAGTTTCCCCATTCCAAGGCCCCAACACAGAAGGTCTGATCGAAGGTCTTGGATGCTAATTCCACATCGAGTCACCCTGGCTAAGACAGCCTTTTGGGGCCCAGGGGAAAGATTTGTTTGGTGGGGACCTAAGTTCTTGCAGCTGATGTCTCCCCCACTTCCAGGAAGACAGAAAGGGCCAACGAGTCACAAGGGCCCTCCTCACTGGTTCAGGGGCCTCTTGGAGAGCATCTCTCAGCTCTTCAGGGACTATTCCTGGAAGTGGCTTAAACTCCAGGGACCTGGGCCAGAGCGACCTCCATGGAGATTTGTGCACACACCCCTGACCCTCGCAGTGAGTGAGGCGTGGGGGTGGTGGGGGAAAAGCTTGCTCATGCAGGCCTTGGAACATCCCCACACACTTTCTTCCAGGCGGGCAGGCCCTAGTCACTTTCCAAGTATTTCACTTTCCATCTCTCCTCCAGATCTGGTAACAGGGTGTTCCTGCCCTCTTCCCCTTATTGACCCCTCTGCCCAGGCCCACCCCTGCCAAGTTTCAGCAAGCCCACAGCGTTCAGAAGCCAGTCCAAAGCTGCTGCACTTGGCCCAGGCAAGGCACAGATGCGAGTGGAGGGCCCGTCCTCGCCTGCGAGGATGGCCTTACCATGGAGCTCAAGAAGCAACCGTCCAGGGGAACAAGGCATGGCGAGGCTCAGTGGCGCCAGGGCTTTGGGGTCTGGCGTGTCTAGCCAGCTGTGTCACCCCACGACAGTGTCTTGAGAGACTGGGTCATAGTGTATTCCTCTGAAGGGGCGGGCGGGGGGGGGGGGGCTGTCCTAGCAGCCAAGGCACACTGTGAGGGTGAAAGAAGACAGTAACTATGCTTGGAATCCATGCGCAAATCTGGGCCAATAGGCAGCATCCATCCGCTGCGACTGTGAATGTCTGAAGTCAGTTGCTGGCAGGCTCTCTCTCGGGGGGACAATCACTTCGTGCCTTTGTAAGTGTGTCGAAGAAGCAGGTAGCGGAGTGTGAACTCAGTTTCCCTGCTAGGGGCCCCCGCTCCTATCTCCCCACTTCTCTGGGTCCCTGTTGCAATGAAATATGGTGTCTGTCACATGACGGCAAACATGCAACCTTACTTAAGGGGTCAAGCCCGGGGTTAAGTGACACAGTGCAAGCCCCTGGCAAAGAACTTGGCTCAAGGGCCGTGGCGGGAAGTGGAGACTCTTCTTCAGGACTGGCAATGGAGGTCTCAGTCCTACCACTGAGTGACCTGGGAAATTCCCAGTGGACGTCTTGTTCTTGCTCGTCTCTCCCCACCCCCTTCTCGTTTTCTAGGTTGCATGAATTTTGCAGGGCAGATATGAAATGCAGAGAGTGGGGGAAATAAAAGTAAAGAAGGAGAAGAAATCCGAAGCCAGAGTGGGCGTTGCGCTATGGAACAGCAGCCAGTGGCAGCCGGGATCCGCGGCCCAGCCAGAGACCGTCTTGTGCTCCCAGACAAAGCTCAGCTTACTTTGAAGTGTTGACAACACTTAAAATTAAAAGCATCACAATGCGAATTATCACTTTGTTTTTCCCACTCCGATTGCCTCTGTGAAGCATTTTATACCAATGAATCAATACAAATGTCTCTTTACAAAGACATCAGGAACAAAAAATGATTTTTTTTTCTTACCCGGAAAAGAAGCTGACAAAACGAAAAAAAAAAGCAATTTAGTTCTGACTTGCATGGAAACTGTAGGGAACTTACTGGGCTGGTCTCTCATTTTAACAGAGTTTAGATTTGGAAGCCTTTGACAGCTAAGGACTCAGCCCACAGATGAGGTCTAGATGAGACAATCCAACCAAGGTTGCGATGCTATTGTTTCATGTCTGCATATGTGTGTAAAAACATATAGGCTGTGTGTATATACATGTGTGTGTGTTGTGGTTTGGTAAAATAAAGCTTGCAAATTAGGATTAATTTATAAGTTGTCACAACTCGAATATTGGCTGGGGCTGCCTTTATGTGACGGCAGATGGACTTTTGCGTGAAATATTTTCCCCTAGTTGCTATAGAGACGTGCCAACAGCTTACTGCCGAAGTGAGTCCCTGCAGGCCTGTTTGTTGTGCCCTGTACCAAATCACTTGCAGCCCTCACAGAGGCTGATTAAAGAGCCCAGGGGCCTGGGGAGTCTGTGGCCTCTCAGCCGCTGCCACCAGAGAACCAGAGATGGCCTGCAAAGGTTGTTAGAGCTGGATCAGGGGTGGGGAGAGGTTCATTGGGCAGGTGAAGGGGAGAATCAGGGAGCTTCAGGGGGAGATGGCTACTGTGAGCCAGAAGAGGGACATGGGTGTGATAGAGACCTTCTGCCTGCTGTCGTTCTAGAGACAGATTCAGTTCAGCTCCTCTCCAGTCCCTGCAGCAAGCTGAGAGCTGGGCCCTGCTCTTCAGGTGAGGAAAAGGGGCTGCAGGAGAGACCTGTGACCTGCTTCAGCTAGTCCCTAGCAGGTCTCCTTCTGTGGTACCACAGTGATATCTTCCATAAATGGGGGTGGAGTGATATGAACAATGTGTCTTAGACCCAGGATCTTGGGGGAAGCGAGAAGCTACAGGCGGGACAGGGTGGTCATTCCGGGCCCCTGCCAGGTCCTCTGGCTGTTGGAGGCTCCTCAGATAAAATCTCCAGTCCATCGCGCAACTCACAGTCCATTTGGGCAGACACACTCAGCCTGTCTGACCAGCTACGTAAACATGGCCAAGCGCTGCGACGCTGTGTGTCCGGCTCCCGAGCCAGATCTGCGTATGAAAGTCTCGCCTCCCCCTTCTCCTCTCCGGCAAAGACGCAAATTGTGGGGTGTTTCCAGAGAATGCTTTACAAAGACAGTGGCCCAGAGTGATGACAGGCATGGGGCTTTGAAGTTGGACCCAAGTTAGACTCTTCATTTGCCCTTGTCCTGAGATGTGACTGTAGGCCACATATTCTTCCTCTTTGCCCCGCGTCCCTATCTGTAAACCCCTCCCCGACATCCAGGCTCAGCTCCCCTCCCAGAATGGATGCTCCCCATAATAATCTTAAATACAATTGAATGACTGAATGTGCTTTTAACATAGTTGCCAGGTAAGAAGTGTTCAGTGTGTGGTGGAAATGATTTTGGATTTGGGATCATTTATTTGATCTTATCTTCGCTCCCTGGGTAGTGTCAATAAGGATCCTGAGTCTTAGGGAACGCAAACAAACCACCATGGTGACCAAGTCTCAGTTCCATGGAGCTGCCTCCTTAGGAAAGGTTGTTAGATAGTGTGACAGTGAGCTTCCCACTACTGTAAGAAAAACCTGAAATAAATCAGCCTTAAAAAAGAAAGGGACGAGGGTTTATTTGGGCACATGGCTCCAGAAGATTCAACTTATGGTTGCTTGGCCCTATTGCTTGGGCCTGCGGTGGCCGAGCCCGTCACAGCTGGGGCATGGGATGGGGAAGGGTGCTCACCTCACGCCAACCAGAAAGCAAAGAGAGACAGGATGAGTCCTGAGCTCCTGTGTCCACTCAAGGACACACCCCAGTGACCTATCTTCTTCCTACTAGCCACCACTATTTTTATGTATGTAAATGTGGGTTTGTGTTTGTGCAGAGGTGCATGTGTGTATGAGTTTACATGCGTTCACATGCGCAATTTTAGGCACGTGCCCTTGTATGCATGCACACATGTGTGTGGAAGTCAGAGGAAAACCTTGGGTGTGATCCTCAGGAACTCTTGTCTATCTCCTTATTTGGACTGGAGTTTATCAGGCCCTGGACTGGCTGCCCAGAGAGCCTCAGGGATCCACCTTTCTCTTCTTGCCCGGTGCCCAGATTCTGAGCACGTGCCATCACACCTGGCATCTTTACATGGGTTCTGGGGAATCAAATTCAGGTCCTCGTGTTTGTAAGGCAAGCTTTTCACGGACTGAGCCATCTCCTCAATGCTAGGCTCCATATCATAGAGGTCCCATCACCTCCTAGTGGCCCAGAAGCCGGTGACCAGTCTTTGCCCATGGGCCTTTGGGATGTCTAGGACAGAAACCTCATTTAAATTGTCTTAAGCTGGTAGAGGAGCTTACTGACAAGAAAATAGAGTGTAGGGGTTGAGCTGTAGCTCAGTCAATCTCTCCCATGTTCTCTTTCATTCTTGGCCAATCTGGAGTTACCTTCAGTTAGGTTCCGCCCTATGATGGCAGGATGACGGCCTGCTTTTCCATTCAAAGAAGGTCTCAACCCCGAAGGCTCAACATCAGTCCTAGTATCAAAGTATATGGGATACATCTGGATCACATGCCAAGCCTGGTCACATGTCCATCCTGGGAGTCTGCCAGCACCGCCATCCTCACTGAAAGTGAGAAAGACCAAGCAGCTAGCTGTCCAAGAGGAAGAAAAGGATTCTGAACAGGCAAAACCAGTCAGCATCTACCACAGGCTGAGGGAAGCTTAATTTTTATCATGCTGTTCTCAAAGGTGGCTGTTGGTGGTTTGACTAAGATTGTCCCCCATAGGCTCCAATATTTGAATACTTGGTCCCCATTGGCAGGGCTGTTTGGGGAGGTTTAGGAGGTGTGGCCTTGGCAGAGGAAGTACGTGAGTAGATGTGGGCTTTGAGTTTGTGGCTCAAGATATAAGCTCTCACTGGGCGGTGGTGGTGCACGCCTTTAATCCCAGCACTTGTGAGGCTTAGGCAGGCAGAGCTCAGTGAGTTCGAGGCCAGCCTGGTCTACATGGAGAGTTCCAGGACAGCCAGGACTGTTGTACAGAGAAAACCTGTCTTGAAAAAAACAAACAAACAAACAAACAAACAAAAAAGATATGAGCTCTCTGCTCCCTTCTCCAGCCTGTCTGCTGCCGTGCCTCCCTGCCATGACGGACATCGTTGCGGAACCACACACCCAAACAAACTCCTTCTGCTATAAGTTTGCATTCGATTTTGGCATTTTATCTCAGTAATGGAAAAGTAGCTAATACAGCAGCTATGATTTTTTTTTCCCATTTTTCCCAAAACGGAAACTCAAAGAGTCTGAGGACCTTGCCCAGAACCACACAGCATGCCAGTGGTAGGTGTAGGGTAGGAAACCCCCAACCCTTTGTTCATGCTGGGATTTTATAAGGGAAAATGAGCCTTGCAGGAGGTTTTTGAATCAGCATTTGGAAGGTAAGTGTGAAACACAGACGACCCCAGGTGCCCAGCTTTATCCATTGGAAGCTTCTGGGTCTTCCAAGTGTTTGAGTACAGTGCCCTGAGCAGTGTAGGCCTTAATACAAGCAGGTGCTTGCATTTCTTCGTCTTTCCAAATGGTCAAGTGTACTTGTTCTTTTTTTTAAATTTTTTATGATTTATTTATCTTTATTTTATGTACATTGGTGTGAAGGTGTCAGATCCCTTGGAACTGGATTTTCAGACAGTTGTGAGCTGCCATGTGGGTGCTGGGAATTGAACCTGGGGCCTCTGGAAGACCAGTCAGTGCTCTTAACTACTGAGCCATTTCTCCAGCCCAAGTATACTTATTCTTAATGTTAGTCGTGTAACAGACCCCTAGACCTTAGCGCAATGGAAGCCATGATGGAAGTACCATTCAGGCCTTCAAACACAGCACATAGGCAGTACCACCTGACAAATTGAAAACAAAGGCCTAATCCATCAACGTCCGTCATTTGGGGAAAGTCTCTAAGTACACTAACCTTGTTTTTGGCTTCTGTAGTTCTGCTTCTGGCTAACTGTTCTTGCCGACCCAGGATGTGTGCTTTGTGTTAAAAGCTCACCCCCAAAAAGGCTCAGGACTGCACTGGGGTCCCAGACACCTGCTGTAGATGCTGGGCTTGAGCCCACATCGTACTAGTCTTCCCTGGTGGAGACCCCACAGTAGCAAACTTTGCAATTCACTGTTTTTTGTTGCTTCATCTCTGAAAGACTTGACTATCGGCATTATTAAGGATCTTCATTCAAAACTTTATTCTAAAGACCCAGGTCTCTCATGACCTCCACTACCTCACAGAGCGAGGCTTTTCCAGAAATGTCATGTAAGGAAGCGTTTTAAGCCTTTCACTGAAGTCTGGTGCTGTTCCTTTCCTCCAGATCCACCTTCACCTCTTCCATTCCCAGTCCCATCACCTCCGGGAAAGGAACACTGCCCCAATAGTTTCAAACCTCTGCTTTTTCCTTTGCCCAACCATGGCCCTCTTTCATGCCTTATGAAGCTGCTGAGCCGTCCCAGTTGATCTGCCTTCGGTTCACCTGTAGAATCATGTCCTTCCATAACCGTTTTCAAGTGGGGTTTGAGAGAGCCTTCTGATCTCTAAAGCAATATATGTGGTAGTGCCAAAAGCTAGCCTCACCCCAATAGCCAGTCTCTCCCCCTCCGATCTCTTGGTTCCTTCTTTACTGACAACTGAAATATAGTCTTGATCAATGGTTCTCAACCATCCTAATACTGAGAACTTTTTTCTTTTTTTTTTTTTTTTTTTTTTGGTTTTTCGAGATAGGGTTTCTCTGTGGTTTTGGAGCCTGTCCTGGAACTAGCTCTTGTAGACCAGGCTGGTCTCGAACTCACAGAGATCCGCCTGCCTCTGCCTCCCGAGTGCTGGGATTAAAGGCGTGCGCCACCACCGCCCGGCCAGTCTTGGTATTTTTATCTTGCCTTTGTATTCTGACCTTTCCTTTCTTTATCTGAGGAGTCCCAAACATTAAGTCAGAAATTTTTCAAAGAAAGATCAAAAGGAAGAAAAGACTTCACAATCTTGAGGCACTTTTTAAGATCTCTGTCTGGGGTGTCCGTGCAGCCCCGATGACCATAAAGCCAGGTTGCCTTCAATGTGCCCATAAGAGTCTTCCTCTTCATTCATGGGCATTTTAGATTCTGTGTTTTTCCTTTTAAACATCTTCACTTTTTTAACTTGCTCCTGATCCTCCTTGGCTTGTTTCTTGCTGTGTAGGGTCCTGGAAGTCTGGAGTTCTCCCTGGCAGCAGTGCAAGTCGGAGATTACTACCTTTATTCTTCCAACGGTGGGCCCAGCCTTCTGTACTCTCCTCCAGTGTTGGGTATATTAGTTCAGGGCCTGTTGGTCATCTCGGGGCTTTGGGGCAAGCAGATGGATTAACTGGTAGCTGTAAGAAACACTGGCTCACTGACAAAATGCTCCCTTCGTCAACCAGTTGGTTTGTCTGGCTCCTGTCGTCTACGGTGGTCAGCCTACTCACAGCGGAGCAGCCATCCCCCGGAGCAGCCATCCCGTGGGCATCTGACCAGTCAAAGCCTATGTCAGTCTCTCCGTTAGCCTGTTGGCCAGGTAGCTGCTCAGTTTGTCCATCTTCCAGTCTATAGGTCTGTCAGCTGCCAGAGAGTAGGTGGGGCCACACCCTGATGTTCCCCTCCAACTGGTGATCTCAATCCTCACCTGAGGGGGAGGGATGGAGGGAGAAGCTCATTTCCTCCCTGCTGAGGCCCTTTGAAGTGTGCCCTGTCAACCCTTGGAAACTGAGCTGAGGAGTGTTATTTATGAAGTAGCGGAGTGCAAACAGTCTCATCATTCTAAGTTTGCTTGCAGCCAACTTGAGTCCGCTCATCTTCCGTCAGCCGTGTTTAAAATGCAGAGCCGTGCCTCCCCCTTGCCCACACGGCACCCCCAGCTGCCTCCCTCGTGGAGAGCTAGGGGATTGGTTTTCAGGAGCAGGTGATTTCATCAGTTGTTCCCGAAGCCAACTTGACTTTGCCTGAGTCCCTCAAGGGATGAGTCACTGCCTGCAGAGGAGGCTTATGGGAAGAAAGCAAGGTCTCAGAGACAAAGCATAAGCTTGCCGTTCTGCTCAGGGTCTCCGAACTCCCAGGAGTAAGACCTGGGTTGGGTTCTGTGGGGCCATTTCCCATATGGAACCCCTGTCAGACCCAATGGGATGGGGAGGATGGCTCAGCAGGGTGCTGTGAAGGAAGTTAAAGAGATAGGCTCTGCTGTGGGAACATAGAGGGTGTTTAATGCTCACAGCGGGTTTCTCAGGCAGCATTCAGTTCCCGATCAGCTCACAGCCAAAGGCAGAGGAAGATGTTGGCTTGACACCCCTCTGGCCTTCCACTGTGCCACCGTCACGTGGATTCTACCAATCATTTTGAGTGCTAATCCACTAAGTTCCAGGAACCAACCCTACACATGGGACTGAGCTGTCAAGTTCAAAAATCAACATTTACTAAGTGTTTCCCAGGCTTTACCCCCTGCCTCCCCACTTCCTTTTTTAGAGGGGCACATGCTGACATGCTCCACAGAGTGACCTAGTACAGCTGCCTTCAAGGATTTGGATTGGACGCATTGTGAAGTAAAACCAATACAGCCCTTGCCTTCATGGAGGTTAGAATCCAGACATAACTGGTCAACAGTGAAATGAGAACCTAGAATGAGGAAAACACGACTTGTGGTGTTTTGGAGGGCTGGAGGCCTTGCGCAATGGGGATGAGGGCTAAGAGCTGTTAAGGTGAATGAAGATGGGGACACAGCATGTGTCAATGTCTCAGGGAGGGAGGGAGACTGTCACACTGAGGCAACTGATGCCAGGAAGCGTGGAAGAGGGCAGAGACAGGCACAGAGGAGGCGGACACTTCTTTCACGTGTGTGCTACATTCATTCATACTTATGAATATTAATAACACAAGAATCCATGTCCACGCATTCAGCAGACACCTACGGAGTGTCCATATTCCATCTCTTTTTTTCAGAACTCGCTGATCACTCACTGCAGAAATCAGGACTGACCAGCTGTCTTGGCTGGAGAGCCATGGGAAAGATTCTGTTGGAAGAACACAAGCAGGTGTGTTGTCAAAGGAGCCAGATCAGAAACGATGCTTGCCTGGTTTCTCTGGGCATCTCTGGGAACCATGGCAACTGTCTCACAGCAGGCCCTGTAAAGTCATCTTGTACTAAGAAGATGAGTGTCTTCCAGACTCTTGTTGCCTTGTGCTGTCAAGATCCAGAGCTCAGCTAGGGAGCTCAATCTGGCTGGTGTGCACTTGCCTCCTACCATACAAGGTGAGCAAGAGTTAGAAGAAGCTTCTTGCCTTTAATGAGATTGTATAGTAATTTCCTCTGAGAGAAAACATTCCATCTTGGAGGGAACCCAAGATATTCTAAACTGGAAGCTCATTGACACTCAGGAAGTAAACAACTCAGAAGTTTCAAGAAGTCCCTGAAGCTGACCAGAATCATTAGCCTCTCCCTCCCTAGTTTTATATAATTCCTAAGGAGTGCTATGTAGCCAGAGACTGTTCGTTCATTCCCGGCCACCCAGACATGAATATTCACACAGAAACTATATTAATTACGACACTGCTTGACCAATAGCTTAGGCATATTCCTGGCTAACTTTCATATCTAAATTAACCCTTTTCTATCATCCATGTATCACTATGATGCTGTGACCTACCAGTAAAGTTCCAGTGTTCAGGTGTCTTTCTTCTTCGGTAGCTACATGGTGTCTCCCTGACTCCGCCTACTCTCTCACTGTATATCTCTGTTCAGATTTCCCTCTTGGCTTTATTCTGCTAAGTCATTGGCTGAATCAGCTTCTTTATTAACCAATGGTAATAAAACATATTCATAGCATACAGAGGGAAATCTCACATCATCTGCCCAGAAGAGACTCAAGTCAACTGAGCTGTCTGAAAGAGCTACTCTCAAATCTGTTGAGCTGCCTGCGAGTTGTACGGTATGCCCCAAGTGTTCAGCTCTTATGAGCATCTCCGGTGTTCCCATGTGGAGTGGGCTTTTGTGGTTGTCTTTGAGTCATTTCTGATCACTTAAGTAACCCCGCACTCATAACGCAGTCTGTAACCCCAATGAAACTCAAACCGGACTTTGGTAGTATATATACTTTGGTCTATCATTGGTTCCCTGTCTGGAGTGAGTCCACATTTGTTCACGGCTCCCCAGAAATGATGTCACCCAACAAATAAATAATAGGCTAGCCTCTACAGTTGCTGTCCCAACAAGACTCCAGACAGAGGGAGGGGATATTCTGAGACATATTTGAAGTGTTCTGAGAATGACCTCAAACCTCAAAGCCAGGAGCTGCTCTTGTCTGCCTGGCAATGGCCCGTTTTTGGCACTCTTGGCATTGTTCTAGTGAGTGAAACCAACACAGGAACGGCTTCTTGCATGTGTCAGGGTGTCACTCCTTTGCTTGGTGTCTGGGTTGCTCGCTGAGACACCCACTCATGACTCCACTCATTAGTCTCTCAGGGGAATGAGGGGTTTGACCCTCCAAGGACACAGGCAGGACTTGGCTCAGCCTGTGCGATGGATACTGGTGCGGGGCAGGATCTGGACCCTCATGACAGGCTGTGTCTGAATCAGTACTCTTCCAGCTGCTATCGCGAGACCATGGGAATCTATACCAGAGCAAGTGTGTCTCATTTCCCCAGGGACATGCATGGTGAGGACTCTAAACACCCCTCCTGCTCTGTTTTTCCTTCCAGACTGGTCCCCCTGCTGGATCTCTAAGTTCACACCTCCCAGTCAAGCCCCATTTTTCTTTGGCACCCCCCAGCTTTAAGGGAAGGGTAAAGCAAGCTTGGACCTATTGAGAATCTTCTGGAAGGTCAGATCTCTCTGTTACTGAGATCTGCTGAGCTCCAGGGTTGGAAATGGCTGGACAGACTGGGTTACAGTGGGAGGCAGCAGGTCCATCGCTTAACTGACAGAAGAAGTCTGTCTTTGCCCTATGTGTTGGGAGAGGCTGGAGAAGGGTAGACCAGTCAGAGGAGTCTCCCCTGGAGAATGTGGACACTGTGATTGGGTTAGGAGAATCTTTTCCCTTTTGAGACCAGAGGTGAGTGCCGGTTGGCTGTACCTCAAGCAGGTGTGGTGGCACTGAAGTAATGTATCCTGAGCCAGAAAGGAACCTGAGGAAGAATGAGGGCATGGCCAGCTGAGCTGGCAAGTCTCAAGAAAGCCCAAGTCTCCTGCTTCTGTCTGGCTCTAACACGTGGCTGGACAGAAGGTTTGGTGACACCCTGGAGTCTAAAAGCCCTGCCGTCGGACACTGGTGGGGGGCATCGCCCCATTGTTGCCTCAGACCTTCAGCAACATTTGTGTCCATGGGGTTTTCTTTCTTCTTACTCGTGTTTTATTATGAAAAATATCAAGTGTAGAAGAAGCCGTAGGAATTCTATGATGGACTCCCCAAATACTTTGTACTGAGACTCAATTTCAAGCATATTTATTGTAGTTCTTTTATATTTATAAAAATGCACTTATCCATGAAACTCCTCACCCACGCCCCCCTGTCGAAGAATTCTTCGTCTGTGTTCTTGACCAGCTTCACAGTTCAGGGCTTACGCCTATTCTTGCGATCAACTTTGAGTGACTTTGGTACATTGAGGAGAGCTATCCAGTCTGATTCTTCCACCCGTTGTTTTCACAGTGCTATTTATTGGAAGGGCATTTCTTTTCTAAGCATGTGTTCTTGCTGTCTTTTTCAGAAATTAAAAGTCTTTATGTGCACGCAAGTATTTTCCTGTTTTCTCCTTTGTGCCATTGGTCTTTGGGTCCCTTTAATGCTGGTACCAGAATGTTTTGTCAGCCAAAGCTTTGTGATGTGTTGAAATCTGTGTGGCATCAGCAGACAGAGACCCAGGGGCAGCCTGGTACACTCATAGATATTTTTGGAGTCCTTTGTGTTGCTTTGCCAGACGTGCTATGGGGAACCCAGCATTTACTGACTACCTACTATGTGCCAATCATTTGTTCCCATAGCATTTCTCAAAGACACTCTCCGCACTCAGATTCTGGTTAGAATTTCTATCTATCCATTTGCTCATCCATCCATCCATCCATCCATCCATCCATCCCTCTGTCCATCTACCTGCCAACTCTTTCTAAATATTTAATGGTAACACATCACAGTTTATTGACACCCCCTACTGGTGGGAATTTGTGTTGTTTCTAGACTTACTGTTATTAACAATACTGCTATGAATACCTCACATCTCCTGGAAAATGTTTGTTAAGCACCCACATCTTTCCAGTCTGTCCCAGGTGCCTTTGCAACAGTAGTTAAGCTTTTAGTGAGCACAGTTCTTGGCTTCCCAATCTCCATAAGCTGTCCAAGCTTAGAACATGACTTTTAGACCTCCATAACTCATTGCCCCTGGTAGGTGCTTAACAAAGAGCGAATAAACTAACAGAGCAATGGATAAAAGACCGAGCCACCTGCAGAGTCTACGTGTGGGCCTCAAAGGGAGCCTAGGCTTGGCTCACACAAAAGAACTCCCTCATCTTCTTAGGGGTGCCGGACTGTGGAGCCCCCAGTGCCTTTCAGGGGGTCCCATTTGCTCTCCATACTTCAGTCTTTCTCCAGCCTTATCAAAGGCTTCTTGGAGGTTACGACGGCAACTCTGTGCTCTCTCCTAAGGCAAGCTCCATGCGTCTACACTGGCCTCTTGGCTTGGGACCCTCTTCCTTGCTCTGTCATTCATTCCAAAGCCATCTCCTGAAGCTTTTCTAAGCTTCCTGCTGGACACCCCCCTGCTGCCCATTCCGCCCTAGGGACCCTACTGATGATGACCTCAGCTCTTCTGCTGTCACAGCCAGCTCCACATCGCCCTAGTTGCAGGCACTAACTGCCCGTGGATGGCAAACAATCTTGCTGTCATGGCCAGTGTTGCTCCGCTGGCAGCCATTGCTCCGGTGCTCCGCTTACAGCCGTACAGTTTGGTCTTATATAACCAGAGGCACATAATTTAGAAATCACCAATATTCCCAAACATTACCGCTTCAACCAACAAGCAATATAAACCTTCCCAATAAGACTCTACCTATTCTTTTTTGTACACGGAACCCTGGCCACCCGGCACACAGGCCCACCTCAGTACAGATGCTCACAGGAGACCCTTGGTGTTGATTTAGCTCTTAGACCATGTGTGATACACACCATAACCACGCCACCAAATTGTTTCAAACATGCACACGACTTTTCCAGCAAGTAGCGATCAGTTGTTTAGTTTAGCTGAGTATAAGAACTTTAAAATCCAGTGTCTTAGCAGGGTTAGTTCCATTCAGAGGGCTCCAGAGCCCCCCATGGTAAGGCCTCTGTTTTGGAATGCTGAGCTGGGCCAGCGGTGGCCACAGAGCAGATGACCCACTGTGTGGAGCAGAGACCCAGGCCTGGACCCCGCTGCTTCTGACTTGACACACTTCTTCCTCCCTGATCCTAGTGGGATTCACTCAATGCATGCAGGTGGCTGTAGGGATGTCTCACCAAGCTGAGAAGTATTGAATGCTGGCTTGTTCATCTTCTCATAGAGCCAGGAACATGGCGACAAGTCCCCCTGGGAGCATCAGACGAGCAGCAAGCAACGTGGCCCTCGGGTTAATTCAAGAAGAGGTCAGAGGACACAGCCTGACCAGGATAGAGAAGCAGCTGGCAGCCAGAGGCTGCGCTAGGGTGGGGTGGCCGGAGCCCAGCAAGATACTCTTTCCAGCTCTGAGCACTCTTGGGAGGGAAGTCTGGAGAACGGGATGGGCTGTATTGTTGCTGTGTTGTTTTTGCTACTGTGGTTCATGACCTCACTCTGAAGAAGGAGCTAGAAGGCCTGAGGAGTGTTGGAAAGAACAGGGCCCTGGGCTGAGATACTCTCCAAACTCGGAAGAGCAGCCAAGAAGTCTGGGGCCACGTGGCCTTAGCCCTCACAGATGAAGCTTCCCCACAGGAGGGGGGGCCCTTGAAGGGGTGTGTGTGTATGCATGTGTATGCGTGTGTGTGCATGCATATGCATGTGTGTGCATGCATACATGCATGCACGCACACATATGTACCTGAATGCTGTCATCCTGTGGTAAGGATCCAGGCAGCCATTGACATTAGCATGGTCACTCACATGCACATCTACGGTTTATTAGGAAGAAGACAGTACAGACTGGAGACCCTGCACATCACCCTGAAGCAGACAGGGGCTGCCAGGGGTGTCTCTGAAGTAGAGCCTAAGGAAGGTTTCTCCCTCTAGAGCCAAGAGTGGGCAGTGCCCAGAAGCGTGGTTCTGGCTAAGCAGGCTGAAGCCAGGGTGTCTGGTTGACTCCTGGCTCCTCTGCTTCCTAGCTGTGCCTCAGTGTCCGCGGTGTCCTCTGTGTCTGCAAAGTGGGAATTGTAACACTTTCCGCCTCACCGAAAGTGCTGTTTGCGTTGGCGCCATCTCCAGAGCTGTATTACCAGCAGTCTTTGGTTCCCATGTGGCCCAGCCAGGCTCTGGGCTCCAGAAGAAAGACAGGCAAAGAAAGGGCCTGTGAGAAGGACGCTACCATGGAATCCCTCTCTGGTCCTGGCAGGATTTCTCAACACAATGCGAGACCCCTGAAAGGAACATGGAGGGGTTGGTGGGCCATGTGAGAGTGGGTGTTGCCCATAGGCTGTTCCCCATGGATACGCAGGATCAGGTGAGGAGAAACCAGGTAGGGGTAGCTTCAAATACAGAGACTATGGAGTGACTGAAAGCTTGCCCAAGGGTTTCGTTAGCAGCTGAGTTAGATGCTACCCCTGTTCCCTGGCTGCAAATTGCTGGTGTCAGAACCCCCTGGGAAGGTTTGTGAAAAGTCAGATTCCAGGCTTTGTCCTAGTCTACGAACCTGCCTTCTGGATGGGGGCTCAGAGATCTGTACATCTAAAAGTCCATCCTTCTACCCCTAGCAAGTGTGATTCCCAGCTAAGCTTGGCAATCGCAGGTTCTCAATTCTGAAGTGTTGGTTTATACAAGGAATGCTCTGATATTGCTGGAGAATAATACTTGCTTTATAAAGAGAAGTATTCCCCAAAGCCTTCGGCTGTAATGACAGCCACACTTGCTTCAGCCCCCAGGATTAATTAGCAGGAAAAAGTGGGGTCTGGGTCTTAGTCTCAGTGGCTCCCATTTTCCTAGAATGCTGCACACAGTTCTTTTTATCTCACAGTATCATCTCTTTCCGTCAAACCTTGGGATCCAAACTCTATTCAGCTGCACCGTCAGAGATGAATGTCAAGGCCATGACAGATGTCACTGAGCCATGATGGACCACCAACTTGAGTGTACAAGGTGTACATACAAGCACAGGTTGACATACTGAGGAAATAGGAAGTTTCTTCCTGTTCAGAGACATGGCAAGCAGCTCAAAAAACAAACAAACCAAAAAAAAAAAAAAAACAAACAAACCAAAACTGTATTTCAATATATATCACCCCCAAAGGAAATTATAAAAGATGTCTAATACATGATATGGTGTGGAAAAAAACTCTTAAAAACATGGATCCCTTCTACAATTTTTTAATTACACCCATCTGTAGGAAAAGTACCAAACACTTGTGGAAATGGTACATATCCATCGTGTTCCAGTTGGCAACTGCCTCTGGGATGGAAGGGATGAACCCTGGATCCAGAATAAATGACATAGATTAAATTTCAGTGGTAGACCAATGGGTATTGCATTGATTTCTACACTTTTGAGCTTGTTTGAGATATTTTATGATAAATGTAAAACAGGCCAGCCTTGCAGAAATAGAAGCTCATGTAGAGTAGACAGACAAGTCATTGACGATCAGGGTTGGAGTAGGCTCTGAAAGACCAAATCCTTTGCTTGGAGCCTGAAGTCTTTGTTTTTTGATAGAAGCATTTAACCCACTTATATTTATTTCACAACTGATGGAACCTTTTTTTAAGCCTTGAAACATCTCCCCAATTGGGTTCATAGTTCTAGTGGCATGGAGGAAAGCCGAGTCATGACCACCCTATGCGTGCATGGGAGACATGATCAGATCTGGGGTCAGCAACAGACCCTTGTTTGGACAAGGGCTTGGCTTGTGCTGAGTCTTTCAGACAACTGGGAACATGCCATCACAAAACATGCTCCTTGATGGGAACAGCAGAGATCTGGAGTCAGACATCAGTTCCACACACAGTTTGCTGGACTCTGACTGGCGGAGTTCAGCCTTGCCCCTCCTGGCAGGAAAAGACAGAAAGCCCAGGTTTGAGGGAGCACTGTGCCTTGTAAGCCCTGCAAGCTATTACATCACTCTTTTGGGGGGGGTCTCGAGACGGGGTTTCTCTGTAGCTTTAGAGCCTGTACTGGAACTAGCTCTTGTAGACCAGGCTGGTCTCAAACTCACAGAGATCCACTTGCCTCTGCTTCCTGAGAACTGGGATTAAAGGTGTGTGCCACCACCGCCCGGCCCATCACTTCTGAGTTCAGGCCCTATCAAGACCCAGGCTTTGCCCAACTCCCTGGTAACATGGCTGGTGGATTGAATGACCTCCATGATGTACTCCTCTGACCTGAATTCCTGGGCTCCAGCTCTATTTTCTCTTCTTCCTCCCACACTGAGATCAGTTGACACATTCCCTCTCATCTCACCCTCCCAGGAAGGGAAGGAGAATAGTGTTGACCCTGTAGCGGGGGTCATCAGATAGGCTACCTCAGCTGTCATTGCTTGTGGTCTACGGGGTGGAAGGGCTTCTGGCTCCGGGGAAAGGAGGAGGATCTTCTCTAGTGCAGCCCCCATCCAAGGAGTGGAGCCAGCCCTGATGCTGTCAGCTCCCTTTCTGAGCAAGCATCAGCAGAGAGGTGAAGCATGCTGTCCAGGCCAGCTCCACGCTCCATGTGCCCTGGCCCCATATACCATTTGTCGAGCAGAATTTCCTCATAAATAAACAAGAGCTTGGGTTTCACATTGGGGAGGTGATGACAGAAGAGGGCTCGGGGCTCTCTGCGTTATCTGCACCAGGCCTGCCAACTCTTCCTCGCTGCCTGGAAGGGCTGAGAGGAGAGAGGAAGGAGGCTTGGGCCAAGAGCACATTTTTTGGCCAACAAGTCACTGCCTGGCTGCTAGCCTCAGCTCCTCTGGTTTCCTGTGATGTCCCTTTCTTTGGCCACTAGGACCTCTGCCTGGCCAAATTTGATCACCTGAGCTCTGTTGTTAGGGAGTTGGGTGAGCTGGCAGCTGGGAGAAGTCAGGAGTACAGGAAAAGACTTCTAAAAGTTTCTACTACCGACGTCTGTGCTGTTGTGTCCTGAGTGAATTTTCAACCTAATTCCCCAAACGGCGCATGTTCTGCTGTATGACATGTGTGGTACTGGCCGAGAAGGAAACCGAGCATGAGCCCAGCAGATATCAGCCTACCACCTAGCGATGAGAGAGTGGGCGTGGAATACAGCACAATAACAAAAAAGGGTAGGCCCTTGTTCCACACGCAATGGCAGAGAGCCACAGACATGTGATGTTGAGGGAAAGCAACCAGGCCCTGAAGACAACATACCTGTGTGATTTCCCCTCTACAGAAGCCCTCTATGAGGGTGAAAGTCAAAATCTGGGGCCTGTAGAAAGACCTGGAACTAAGGCTAAGGTATGGTGACGAGCCTGGGTGACAACCAGGCCTTGTGAGCTCTTGTGGGAACTCAAGTCTGGCTGAACAAGGCCCATCAGGATCCATCCTCCCAGCCTGCCTCCTGGACCCTCCATCCACTGGGTCCCCCCTGGGAGGCCCAGACCGGATCCTCCCCACCCCCGGAAACTCATGTCACTGGCCTGACAGCTGTATTCCACTGGCGGCCACAGCTGCCATTGAAGCCCTGTTTCTGATGCCGACAGCTCCACCGCTTTTTCCTGGCAGTCGGCTCCGCCGCTCAGGAAAGCTACTGTACTTGTGGGAAAGTGAGGTCAGTGCGTGTTTCCATCGACTCGAGAGGGAAAACAAAAACAAACATGCTCGCTACTGAATGTGCTTTTGATTCAGCAGGGTCCAGCCCCAGAATGCCCCATTTGCGGCTCATCCATGTGTCTCCCCTGGGGAATATGGGAGGGAAGGCTGGAAGGGCCTGTGGTCCAAGGATGCAACCCAGAGAGGACTTCAGGTCCAACAGCCACAAGGGGCCACAGGGAGAGGTGGTGACTTGGGTCAGAGCCATGGGGTGAGGTTAGGGGCACATCTGGGCTCATGAGTCAGGTGGCGGGAAAGCTGCTCACATCTACGCTTTGCATATGCGGTTCTGCCCCGTGGAACACCCTTCACCTACTTTTCAGCCCTGCAAGCTCTTATCTGCTCTTCAAAGCCCTGTTTAACTTCCTCGAAAACTCTACGTAGAACAGGCCCTCTTTCCATGGAGCTTGTGGAGACCCTCATTTAATAGACATGTTACAAACCTCCTGTTATGCCCCCTCTAGACGGGGGCTCTTCCATGCTCCTACTAACTAGCAACAGGCCCCTGAATTCCCCCGGCCGAGCCGGGGCACATGTTGAACATGGTGGGAAAGCAGGGCTGGGATATAACGCTGGAGATTGGCAGGCAGTAGAGTGAGGGATGAGCGAGGCCTGGTGGGCCACTTGACGTGGGAGAGGCTTGGACTCATAGACGGTTGACTGAAGGAGTGTCTGCCAGGAAGGGCGGTGCTGGTGTGACATTTGGGTCCAGGTTCCCAAGGTAAAATCAAATGGTGGGGGGAGGAGTAGCTGAGGTGGGTGGGAACAGTTGTAAATTTTCCTTGAGAGGCAAGCTCCTTTATTGGTAGCCAGGTCAGGGTGTGTGTGTGTGTGTGTGTGTGTGTGTGTGTTCGGTTCAACCAGCCTTCCCCACACGCAACTTACTTCAACCCTCTCCACACTTTTGTATTTACCTTGCCTCACTTCCTGGGCTTAGGAACCTAAGCTCTGCTTGCTGCTACTTACTGGTCATGTGGGTTTCCACAGCCTCGGATGCCCCCACTGCCAGCCTCAGTTTCCCTGTCTGTGGAAGAGGTCACTACATGTTAAGAGCTATAGAAAGCCAGCCCCGCCTCCCTCCCTCAGATTCTGTAGGCTGTTTTCTTCTCGGATTGTGAAGGTCCATCCTTCCCCTGGTTACCCCACAGAGGACTGCCAACCCTGGAGTCCAGGTGGCCACTGGCCACCTTTGTGTGACTTGCATGCTATGGGGTTAGTGTCAGGCAGGTTGACTGGCTGCTTGTCCCATTCCCCTGAAGGCTAGGGAAATCACCTTCATTTCCACACTGAAGTGGGTGACCAGGATGGAGGTCATGGGTCTGTGTCTCCTGGTCACCAAGTCTAGCTCTGTGCTAAGGGAGTGATGACTCAGGAGAGCAGCAACCTTTGCAGGATTCCCCGGGAAACTCAGTCTCTGGAGGGGTGAGGGTGGGGCGTAGAAGCCACAGGACCACTCACTGTGGCTAAAAGTCTTTTCTCCTCTTCCTCCCTCCTCTCTTCCTCTTTTGCTCCCTTCCCTTTCCTCCTCCTCCTTTACCACCTCCTCTCTCTCCCATTCTTCTCTACCTCGTTCCCCTCCTCTTCCTTTCCCTTTCTCCTCTTTCTCCTCCTGTTCCTTCTCCCCCTCCTCCTCAGTAAACTTCACCTCTGGAGAACCATGGCCTGTGCACCCTCTCCCTCTCAGGCAGCTCTCTATGAACCACACAGCTCCACTGTCTGCTTTGAATGAGCAATCAACAAATCTGGAGAAATCCGACTTGACCTACGCAGGGAAATTTCCATCCAACCCCAAAGGAAAATGCTGGTCTTGCAAGGGAACACCTGGAGCTGGTGACAGGAGGGGTGTGGAGGGCAGGACGGAGGTCAGCCTGGACCTCCCATGCTCTGGGCAAGGGGACAGTGATGCGGAGACACCTGTAGATGTCAAGATTTCTCAAGTGACTACAGTTCCTGGGCTCTCTGCTGGCACTGTGAACTTCCCCTGGGCTCCCAGGGTGCCACCAGCTGCCTAGATCCACACCAACTTTCACAGCTGGCCAGGTGAGCCACTGTGTCCCTGACACCTGCGGTCTCTGCACTTGGCACATGCTGCTTTTCTTCCTCAAACTGAACGCAAATGCAAACCAGCGGCAAGGTTTCCCCCTCTGGTGGAGTTGCTCATGCCCACTTGGAAAGTCACCACTGTTCACCAGGTGAGCCATTCCACATAGATCAGGCTCCAAAGCGCAGTTGGCTTTACCCTCCGCACTTACACATACATGCCAGTATTCTGTGGAGCTGGGAGTGGGCTCCCAGAGCTGTGCAGTAACAGGCACGGGGTGGGGGTATAGGAAGTACCCCATCCTCAACAGCCTCTTGTACACCAGACCTTAATCCAGACTCTTGGCCACTGGGGCCAACAAGGGCCCAGTGGTCAGGAGACACGGCAGGACAGGGCTGGCTTCCACCACTGGAGGAATATCTGACAACGGCTTCCTGCTCCAGTCTAGGAAGTCACCTGACCGGTTATATGCAATGGCAGCTCACTCTGCCTGCTCAGCACAGTCTGCAGACACACTTATCTAGGTGGGTCTCGGGGGGGGGGGGAGAGCTGGGCCACACCACCACAGAGTTCAATAGTCAGGTTCCTCTCAAACTCAGTACCTAGTGCCCCAGGCAGACCCACAGTGGCAACGGGGATGCCCCCGCCCCATCTTTCTCTCAGCAGTAAGTCCCTTGCTTCCAGCTTCAGGGAAGAGTTTTGTCTTAAGAGGAGGTTGGGGTGGAGTTCTCAGCAGCATGCAAAGGCTCTGGGCCCACTCGTACCATAATAAAAGAATGAGAGGGGTGGAGGAGGGAGAGAGAGAAGGGATGATGATGATGATGATGATGATGAAGGAGAAGGAGGAGGTTGTCCTGGAAATGACACAGCATGAGGGATGGGAATGCTCACACCCATGCCCATCCCAGCATATGGACAGATGAAGGTGCACGTAGGTCCTGTTCTAGAAGGTTCCAAACATACTTCAATCAGGTGCAGCAGCATACAGAGTACTGGACTTCACGTTGGGAGACCCAGATTCTGGTCTCTGCAATTCACCTGCTTGCTCTGTGACCTCAGACAGGTCCTTGTTCTTCTCTAGACCTTTATTTGAAGATTTGATCAGGCTATTTTGAGAAAGCATAAATGCATGCTAGATTTCCCATACCTGCTTTGGGCTAAGTATTTCTCGATCCTTCCACAGCATGGACGCTATCCTGTTCTTCAGATACAGTCCCAGCTTAAGGGGTTCCCTTTCATTTGATGACTCCATGGCCGAGATGCCCCACTGTGGCTGTCATGACCTGTTCCCTTGTCTTTCTGGGACCCACCCAGGGTGACAGTGAGCATGTATCTATCATGTTGGGGGGTAGGCTCAGGGTTCTTTTTGGCTTTTTGTTTTGTTTTGTTTTGTTTTGTTTTGAAGACAGGGTTTCTTAGCTGGGCAGTGGTGGCACACACCTTTAATCCCAGCACTCTAGGATCTCCGTGAGTTCAGGGACAACCTGGTCTACAAGAGCTAGTTCCAGGACAGGCTCCAAAGCTACAGAGAAACCCTGTCTGGAAAAACAAAAACAAACAAACAAACAAAAAGGCAGGGTTTCTCTGTAGCTTTGGAGCCTGTAGACCAGGCTGGCCTTGAATTTACAGAGATCTACCTGCCTCGGCCTCCTGAGTGCTGGGATTAAAGGCTTGCAGCACCACTGCCCAGCTGGGGGTCAAAGTTTTGAAGGATGATGGTGGAGGATTGCCTGGTGTTTCTGGCTTGTGTGCCAGCTGCCTGTGGCACCCAAGAAGGAGCTTTTCTTTCTTTCTTTCTTTCCTTCTTTCTTTCTTTCTTTCCTTTCTTTTTTCTTTCTTTCTTTTCTTTTCTTTTCTTTTTTTTTCTTCAGTGCTGAGGGTGAAGCTCAGGAACTCACACAGGCTAGGTAAACACTTTGCCCTGAACTTAAGCTACAACTCTGCAACCAGCTTTTAACAGTTCATTAGTGTATGTTTCAAAATTAGTATTAGTAATAATTAAATGATAATTGCTAATAATCCCTCAGGGGAAATCATTGACAATTCAAATCACACATTTTGAGCTGGTCAGGTGACACAGCTCTGCAATTCCAGCAGTTGGGAGGTAGAGACAGGGGAATCAATTGTCTTTGACAGCACAGCACATTTGAGGCCAGCCTGCGTAAAACGAAACCTTGTTTAAAACAAACAAAAAGAATGAAAAGAATCTTTTTAATGTTAGCATTTCAATTTTTTTTAAGTTGTATCATGTATAGACTAAAATTTGTGCTTAAAGAAAGCATAACCTTTTTAAGCTTGGCGCGCTCACGTAGGAACCACCTCTTCCGCTTGTTGTCTCCGGTTGAAAGGACAGGTGTGTCTGTTTGTACAGAAAACACAGTGGGGGGCGGGGGGTGCTGGAGGAGGTGAACCTCCCTAAACTTCAGCAGCCAACTCTTCATGAGCACATGTGGCAGCCGGCTGTGATGGGTCCAGACCAGCTCCCACGTGGACTACAGATAACCAAGAGAGTGGAGTCTGTGCCAGCAAGGAACTCGTCGACTTAGCCTCAACACAAGGGCAGTGGCGGTGCTAAATTCTTTAGAATTAAGCCCAGCGAGAGATGTGCTGGGGCGAGCCATGTTCTCTAACTGGCGCAGATCCACCTGCCACCCAACTGCCCACTGCCTTTCGGTTCCCTGCACACGGGGCAGCACAGTTGCAGTTGAAAGCTGCACTGACCTCCTCAGGCTGCCCCTGCCTAGGTACCCACCCAACTGAGGATGGAGTTGAGCTCCAGTCAGATGGTAACAGGAGTGTGTGTGTGTGTGTGTGTGTGTGTGTGCGCGCGCGCGTGCTGTGCTAATCTCACCACGGTGTTTACAGCGGAGCTTGGAAAGTGATTAAGATTTGACACAGCCAGGGCTGGAGCGATTGTTTATAGAGTAGGAGTGCTTACTGCTCTTCTAGGGAATTTCAAGTTTGGATCACAACACACATCTTAGGTGGCCCATTACAGTCTGTAACTCTGGCTTCAGGGAATCTAAGACCTTCTTCTGGCCTTCAACGGTACTCACACACAAACACGTAATTTAAAAATCAATCAAATTTTAGCTGGTGTGGTGGTGCACACCTTTAATCCCAGAGCTTTGATTTGATAGAGTAACTTGTAAAAGAGGAATGGAGCAGGGCACACATATGTAAGTGCACACTCCCTGGTGTTGCCACATGGGATACCAGCCTTTGATCTTGGACCAGAATCATGAGTCAAAATTTACTTCCCTTTCTTTGTAATGTAACCACTCCACAGCACTGTGCTGTTAGCCTAATGCACTATGTGGCACTATGCTGTTGCTCTTAGCAACAAAAACAGACAAAGACACCTGCTGCCAGTCAAGCTCTAAGCTTTTGCCACAGTTCCTATCCCTTTTGGGTTCAGTGTGGTCTTGCCCTACTTATGCATACACATTCCAGGGTTGTGCAAGAACCAAGGGCTAGAAATCCAGATGCCACTGCTGGTCAGCTCACATGGTCTACACGGCTTAGGATTGACTTTACTGGGACAATAGGGAATGAAAAAATGAAAGATAGTGGGGGATGAAAAAACTAAAGATGCACATACAGAAAAGTTGGGTTTAGGTAAGCAATTCACTGTGATGGAGATGCACCAACAGCCAGGAAACTCAATGAGTTTATTTAGCTGCACGAGGAGGCAGGCTAGCTAATCGCGGTAGCTAGCTGTCCTCTGTAGGGAAGCAGTCTCAGGCTGCAGTCGTCTGGAGGAGGCAGCTGTCTGTGATTGATGATTTACACATTTCTAACAGCAGTATCCCAACCAGGGAAGGCCTTGCCATTCCCCTGACCTGGATCTGCGGCATCAGAGTCCTTGACATAGAGGTGTTTTTGTCATGAATGCCCATTTATACAAGGTACACTTGCAGCCAGGCAGTGGTGGCCCACACCTGGGAGGTAGAGACAGGAAGATCTCTGAGTTCAAGACCAGTCTGGTCTACAAAGAAAGTTCCAGGACAGTCATAGAGACATGGAGAAACCCTGTCCCCAAAACCAACCAACCAGCCAACCAACGAAAAAACAAAAAACCAAAACCAAACAAACAAAAAAACAAGGTGCACTTATTCCCCAGTTAATCATAGACTGAGTTCTTTCAAACTGTGAGCCACATAAACCTTTTCAGTGTTTATGTTACAATGACAGAAAATTGATTGACACAAAGAACCCTTTTTGGTTCGTGTGTGATGGGCCTTCTTCCATTTCATATATGGATTTTTAATTCTACATGGAACTTTATGACACGCCTGCCCCCCCCCCCCCCCAGCATGCTGAACATCTTCACCAAGTCCATCCTCAGCGAGAGCTCCTCTTATCTTTTTGTTTCTCCTCGGAGACAACCGCTCTTCTGGTGTGTGTGTGTGTGTGTGTGTGTGAGAGAGAGAGTGTGTATGCATGTGTGTGAGTGTGTGTGCAATAGTGAATAGTGTGAGTTTGTGTGTATGCGAGAGTGTGCATGTGTGAGTGTATGAGTGTTTGTGTATGCATGTGTGTGAGTGTGTGTGTGTGAGAGAGAGAGTGTATGCATGTGTGTGAGTGTGTGTGCATGTGTGAGTGTGTGAATGTGTATGTGTGTGTGTGTGTGTGTGAGGGAGAGAGAGAGAGATATTTTCTTGCCCTGGGAACATATATTTATAGTTCTCCAGATACACATGTATGGTTAACAATATGTTGTTTAAATTTTTCTTGTTATAAAAAGTGCGTTCCAGAAATCCCAGACTCGCTTTTTCCCTTTCAACGTATGTTCATAAAATTCATCCATGGAGTTGAAGTTTATTGACTTTAACTCATGTAAAATAACCATCTGTGTATATTCCACAATTTACTTGCTGGTTCTCCTGTGGGTAGGCATGTAGGTTACTTCTGACACCATTCTGTTGGGTTTGTGCTTACAGTGGAAATGCTTTGGTTTTCAGCTTTTTTGAAGTTCAATTTATAACATAAAGCAGAATTGATTAGAGATCACACTGAACGATTGATCCAGGAAATCCAGGCTGTCAAGTTTCCAGTTAGCACTAATTTGCATTTTCCTGTTGCAAGTGAAACTGAACCTCTCTTTGCCTGTTTGGCCAGCCCATATGCATTTTCCTGCTTTAAAGCTGGCCCCTTGCCACTTGTCCTTCTTCCTTCCTTCCTTTTTTTTCTTTCTTTTGGTTTTCCAGACAGAGTTTCTCTGTGTAACAACACTGGCTGTCCTGAAACTCGCTCTGTAGACCAGGCTGGCTTCGAACTCACAGAGATCCACCTGCCTCTTCCTCCTGAGTGCTGGGATTAAAGGGACGCACCACTACCGCCCAGTTTCTTGTCCATGTTTCTAATGATTTGTTTTCTTTTCCTTTTGATTTTTAAAGTTCGCTCTCTCTCTCCTTGCTCCTCCATCTCCCCATGCATGTTCTAAACATTTCTTGTCTATAGTCTGTTAACCTTTGAAATATCTTTTGATAAATGCTCTTAATTTTCTTCAATAGTTTCACAAATCAACTTCATTAGGAACAACTTCAGTGGGCTGGAGAAATGGTTCAGTGGTTAAGAGCATTGCCTGTTCTTCCAAAGGTCCTGAGTTCAATTCCCAGCAACCACATGGTGGCTCACAACCATCTGTAATGAGGTCTGATGCCCTCTTCCGGCCTGCAGGCATACACACAGACAGAATATTGTATACATAATAAATAAATAAATAAATAAATAAATAAATACATAAACAAATGACTAAATAAAAGGAAAAGGAGGAAGATTCTTTAAAAAAAATAACAAATTCAGTGACTCAGTGATCACCTGTATTCCCTTGCTGCTGGAGGAAACTGCCATGAGGAATATTAGGGATTATTTACAGGCACCTTGTAGCCAGAAAAGACAGTTGGCCTAGGGGTCTAGAGACCAATGCGAATAGGCGTACCTGTGATTATGCCACACAAAAGCAGTCAAGAAGTGAGGTGACTGCACTATCCCAGTCACCCACTCATTGGAGCCATCACTACAGACACAAGGACAAAGGAGGGAAAGAGCAGTGACAAAAGATGTCCCCCACCTCTGTGATGATTGCAGAAGAGGGGTGGAAAGAGCCACAGGAACAGGGAGTTCTCCATCAGGTAAACCTCCCAGGAATGTTAGAAGCTACACCCATAAAAATCTCACCAACGTAACTACCTAAACATGACCTCAACAAGGACAACACCAACAGATGAGCTAACATGGACGGAGTAGCTGGGGGAGGGGCTCACAAGGCTGCAGCCCTAGACAAAGCACTGCAAACAACTGAGGGATGCTGAGAATGAGAGACACAGTCTTCCCTGGGGAAGAGCACACCAATTGGTCAACCAACACCAAATGGTCAGTCTTGAAAACATACATAATAATAACATTACATGGACTCACCAGGTTGTATTTACACGTATTTAGGATACATACACAAGTGGGCATGCCCCCTCCCCACCCAAGTAACAATAATTAATGAAAAAGGAAGTCCTAAATTTGAAAGAGAATAAGGCTGGAGATATGGGAGGATTCGGAGGGAGGAAAGGAAAGGGGAAATGATGTCACTGTAATCTCAAACAACAAGATCCTTTTAAAAGAGGCTCTTTAGGTGCTAAAGTGTAAATCTTCCTAAGCATATTGTAAATCTGCCCTGGATTTGGCTGATGCAGAAGACGGTGGAGGAGGATAGAAGAGGAATGAGAAAGGGAGCCCTTCCCTGTCATTCAAATAAGCTCAGTGAGTCTATGTTCTCTCCCAGCGACTGCCTTCCTTTAGAGCCCCATGGTGTCCTTCCTGCTTACTATGCAACCCAGCCAGCTACTTAGCAAGCATGAATACTTATTGTTGTAGAAGACACATTACGAGTAAGTGATCATTTCCCCTCAAAATGGTTTGGTTTTGTAAGTTATCTGTAGATTCCCTGGTTTTAAGATAGTGGAAATAGGTACCCAGTTTTTCAAGTCGCATCACATTGACCAGTGCACAGCTCCAACCAGTAAGCCTCAGCATGCTCACACAGTTTAATTGAGTATTTGGTCCATGACACTGTGCCACATGAGAGGTGTTCATTTATAACACAGATGATTTTGTCTAGACAAACGCCTACAGGTCCAGGGGTAGTGCGGGAAGTGCTCAAGGTGACATGATGCCCTTGTCACTGCCCCATACTGACTCAAATGTCCAGCAATACATGAACTCCTAAACCCCTGAGCCTCATCTCGACACAACTGCTTCCCTGACTGGCAAATTCCTTCTCTCCCAGCAGCTTGCTCACCTGTGACTGTAGCCATTGGTTGTCCACCAGGGTTAAGTTTGAAGGTCACCCTCCTCCCGCAATGCCTCCCTCTCAGCTTTCAAGACTTTCCACCTTGAAGGCCAGGCCAACAGGATGCTTCCCCTGACCCTCTGATATCTTATCCAAGAAGGACACTTTTATGTCCCACATCCTCCTCCACTCCCTTCTCTTCCTCTTGTGAGATCACTGTCCATCTCCTCTTCTGGTTCCCATTGGAAAGGACACATTCTGGAGCGGGAACCTAGTCTTTCTTATTCACTTGTGGGTCTCTAGATTTTTCAGCCAGGGCATGATGCAGAAAGCTGACTCCAATTTGGTATTATGACAATTCCTACAGCCATAAAATGGGGAGAGGTAATAGTGAGAATTACAGAAAAATCACATTGGCAAAATGTTTATCAATGTGACCAGCACTCAGGAAGTGCTCAGCAAATATTGTCAACAAGAGTCACAGCTCAGGAGTTAGCAACAGGTTTCACTGTGCTGTGTGGTCCTCTCTAAAGTGTGGTTTCAGAGAATCAGCAGTAAAAGACAATGACCATGAAATGAAGGTCCTTAGAGCAAATTGTTACTGACCAAGGCTGCGGCCATGGCAACAAGTCCCCAAAGTTCTGGCCAGCAGTCTTGGTAGTCCAGTTATGTCCTAGGATAGCCCACTTTGAAGAAATGTGAAACACAAGAGAAAGATGGCTACCAGTGGTCCCAGCAGAGTCACAAAGCAATCGCGGATGCCGAAGAACTCACAGAGCTGTTAACTGCGCAGGCGTCTAGCCTCTCCAACACGGGTCATGCTGACTCAGGTGGGTAAAGCTCACAGGTTTGAGTGACGTATGGAAAGTACCTGCCATGCCCCATGCCTAACATCTTCTGATGGCTTAGTGTTGCATCATGAGTAGCCCTGCTCTTCACCATGACCCTCAGATCCTGGTGAACTGGCCCTGCCCCGTTCCCTGGGCTCATCCTGACCTCATTCATGGCTTGCTGCCTGGAGCGTACTTCCTCTGGGTCTTTGCACAGCTGCTCCTAGCTTCCCACTCTCATCTTTAGCGTCAGTTTCTTAGGTGACTTCCGGGCAGCCAGTTCCAAGCGTTCTGAGTGTGTGCATCCCATGTGCACTCTGTCCCATTCCCTCCGCTTTTGTCCTTAAAACAACACACACACACACACACACACACACACACACACACACACAGAGAGAGAGAGAGAGAGAGAGAGAGAGAGAGAGAGAGAGAGAGAGAGAGAACCCCATTTTACAGTTCTCTTTTCTGTTCTTTGACTCCAGGGGATTATCTGTGGGCATACCTATTTCTCCAGCACCAAGAACAAGGTCTGGCATGTTCAAAAGCTTCAAGACTTGTGATTCCATCACATCCTGCTTATCCCACCGCGAAATAAAAGTTTTGTCAAGTTGAAACTTCTCCAACCTTCGGAACATCGAGGCTTAGTCAACACACCTTAACCACATTCTGGGTTTAGACACTAGCCCACAGCCAAGACTCTGGATGCACACACTAGCCCACAGGGGGTAGAATCGCCAAACACAAAGCCTAATTTCCAATGAAGTGTGGGAAAGCTTGTGTAACGTATTGAATCCCTGTCTCCAAGTACACAGGCAGCTGGAGCACCTTCAGAGAAATCCTATGACAGCGAGTGGTAGCTGCCTTCACATTCGCTCAAAGGAGACACTCACATCCTATGCTGCTAGAATAGGGAAAAGATCCAAGTTGAAAGTAGGAGCTGGATGGGTAAGGGTGCTTGCTGTCTCAGAGGAACCAAATTCAGTTCTGAGCACCCACATTGGGTAGATCACAACTGCCTGTATCTCCAGCTCCAGGGACCAGATGCCTTCTTCTGGCCTCTGCAGGTACCTCTATACATGTGGCACACACACACATACCCCTATACATGTGGCATACGCAGATACATAAAAATTTAAATAATTATCATTTGTGTGTGGGGGGGATTGCTGCAGGTATGTATGTTCCCCGTGTGTTTACGTGGTACCCATAGAGGCCCAAAGAGGGTGTCAGATCCCCTGAAAACAGACTTACAGATGGTTGTGCATCAGCATCATGGGAATCAAATCCAGGTCCTCTGAAAGAACAGTCAGTGCTCTTAACCACTGAACCATTTCTCCAGCTCCCAAATCAAACTTAATACACACCTAATACATGCATGTATGCATACATACATACAAAGCATCCTTACTTCTGAGGGCCTGCAACTGTCACACCACCATAAAATGCTAACAATGGAAATGGAACTTTTCCTAAGACCTGGATAAATCACCGTTGTGTTGAGCAAATATTTCGTAGGTAGCAAGCTCGGCTTCTGGATGCTCAGGTCGTCACAGGTGATTCCTGCCTGGGGCAGTGTGAGGTCACACCCAGAGCACTGAAGTGTTTAAATTCCAACAGCAGTAGCAAGGTGACCAGGGAAAGTGGGTGCACCTCCTGCTGACTTTCTCCTATCCGGTGAGGTAGTCGCAGTGGAAGAATAAGACAGCAATAAACAGGACAACCAGGAGTAGGCTTGTAGCTGGGAGGATGCTGGAGGGGTGGGGCAGGCTGTGCAACAGGAAGCCAAGGCAGGGCTAAGAGGAGTCTGGGAAGTCCCTGGATCTACAAGCCGCAGGCTTTGGGTCTTTTGCCACTTAGCACCACAGGGAGAACACACGCACATTTACACAACTCCACAGTGTGTCTGAAGACAGCACATGTCCTTCCTTTAATAGAGGCCACTCTCCCCTGGCATTGAGACCCTATTTATCTCAGGGAGCAGGTGACAATCCCAGCGAGGCACAGAGTGCTTGGTGCTTTAAACCACACAGCCACTGTTTCCAGAGTCTGTTTCCACAAAGTCAGCCACATGGCAGGGTGGCTGGAACCAGCAGCCAATGGTTCTGTGGTTAGAATAGACCCAAGGAGGAATAGTTGTCCTCACCTGATTAGTGACTTTCATCTCCGACATACAGTGGCATGTGCTGTTTTTCTAGATGGTCTTAACATGTAGTGAAGAGTCAAAGTCAGATAGCTATGGCTTCTCTTGAGTGCACACTGAAGGCCTACGTTGAACGCCAGAGGCTTATTCTTTGTGAGTTTGTCCAAGAGATGGGCAAACTTTTGATGAGTCCACGGGAGACTCACCTGCTGGCTAATTTACTAGAGCATTGCTGGGGACAGCAGCTGAGGAAGGCAGGGTTTGATTTCCCAGGACACACTGGTGAGGGAGCGCTCTCCCTTGGCTGTGGAGCAGCCAGACAATTATACCTCTACTGCTGGGTCCTGCCCACCCTACCCAAGAGCCCCCCCAGATCTGAGCTAACGGTTGTTTTCCCAAGTGTGAGGGTATCTTTAGCAAGCGTTCCTAGGAAACCATCACTTACCTTCTTCCTGGCCCCACACAGGACGCCAGAGACAGTTCATGGGACAGAGGCTGTCAAAGCCAAGCCAGCACGGAGTCCCTGCTGATATTCCCCTTTTCATGCAACTCAGTGGGGTAGAGGGGCTGGGTGGCCACTGGGAGTCCTGCTCTTGCTTGCCTTATTGTCCCCGCCCCACCGAGTTTGTGCCACAGGCACCAGCTCAGCTTTGGATGATAGGGCATCAGGGACTTTTCTGTCGCCGGCGTTATTTCTTCTAATTGCCCATGGCACCCAGGACACTGACTCTGACAGAGGATATTGAGGTTTCCAGAAATAAAGTAGCTTATATCGTCACATAGTCCACCAGGGCTGTGCTCTTTTATGGTGGATGCTGGAGAGGAACAGGGGTAAAGAGGAGGAGGGAGGAGAGGAGGGAGAGGAAGAAGAGACGGAGGAGAAGGAAGGAGGAGATACAAGAAGAAATGATGGCGCTTCCAGCAAGTGACCATGGGCAGCAAGCATGGCGCCGGGGAGGAAGCAGCAGCTGAGGACGCTGTTTTAGTTTCCTGTTGCTGCTGTAACAACGACCACACAGATTAAGGCCAGACAAACACGTTCCCATAGGCAGGAGAGCAGGTATTGGAAACTTACAGGCCTGAGATCAAAGTGCGAGCGGGCCTTCTCCTTCTGGAGCCTCCCAGGGACAATTCATTTCTATGACTTCATTTCAGCTCCTCCTGGGTCTTGGGCTATGTGACCTCTACCCCGTCCTCCATACTGATACCCTCCTGTCACCTTAGCCTCCTCCCCTCTGACTGAATCCTCTCACATCACTCTGAGCAATCGGTTCACCCAGGTGACCTGAGGTGACCAGTACGCAGGCCTCAAGGCCATCGAGGTCTTTGCCATCATCCTACTATATAGTCTCCTGTTCATATCAGGTGGCAGTCACAGGCTCTGGAGTCACAGATGTGGGAGACTGATACGCAGCTGTCATAGATGTAGAAGAAGGATGGAGAGGACAGGAGACTGAGGGGGATGGGAGGGTAGAGAGGACCTTGCTGGCCCTCCCCTGCCTCCAGCTTCTGCTCAGTGGGGGCACGCTGCTTGAAGGATTTCAGGACTCCCTGGCTAGGCGCTCTGCTGCTTCTGCCTTTGGACTCCAGGGGTTCCCCCGGGCTCCCATTTGGAAGCACCCTTTCTCTCTCAGTGCCTTCCTGTCTCCTCCCTGGATTAATGCAGTACAGCTTGAGCCTGCTAGATGCCTGCTGGCCACCTCACTCGGCTCACTCCCTACCCAACTCCACTGTCACTTCCAATCTCTTCAGTATTATGCATCCTGCCAGGTCCGGCCCAGCTGCCCAGCGCTGGCCTGGCTGTTGGACACTGCTGCCCAGTCCTGGGTTGAGCTCAGTCCTTGCGAGAGTAGATCTCTTAGACTCCAAAATCAATGGCTCAGTAGCTCCTCTCGGTCCATGGCCCTGGAGATTTTTGCAAACCACCAGTTTGGCACCTTACCCTCCCTGTCGTCATTGTCACCATTTCCTCCTTTCTCCTAGTCATAAGGGAGTCGCTGTATTACCCACCAGCAGCCCCTCAGGTGACCACCTTTTTTATGGAGAAGGGACTGGATTTCATGCGTATTGCTGGCTGTGTTATCTATACCAGGTTACTTGTAGATGGGACCTCATATTCTTAGGGGAGAGGCCAAGTTTGTTATCCCTGTACCTACCATTGAGAAAATCAAGGTAGAGAGGGGATATACATTCTTCAAGAACACGTAGCATCCTCTCTCCCTTGCTATCTATCTATCTATCTATCTATCTATCTATCTATCTACCACCCCCAGTTTCTGGACACCTTCCACAGCCTGACACTAGGAATAGTGAAGGCTTAGTAGTGTGTCCCCCAAAGAGTCCTAACTCCGTGCACACGTGATCATGGCCTTGTTGGGAAACAACGTCATGACAGACATAATCAAGCTGAGGACATGAAACATCAAGGTGACCCTAATCCAGCGACTGGTGTCCTTAGAAGAGATGCAGATGGAGGAAAGTCATGCGGAGAGCGCTGGAAACCCGAGAGCTGCTTCTGCAAGCCAAGGGGCCAGCACTTCCCAGCAACCACCGGAGGCTGGACCAGGAGGCAGGTCTCCTTTGGGCTGTGTTTCAGTCCTCTGCCCTGGGGCTCTAAGAGGACAGATTTCATTGTTTTAAGTCTCCCATTTCTGGTAATTTGTTACACAGCCCTAGTAAACCGATGCAGATGATAGTTAACCCTTGCTACGGTTGAATGGACCGGCGAGGACAGACCGAAACTCCGAGTCTGGCTACAGGGAAGCACACTGCTGACATACCCACAGCTCTCTGACAGCCGATCTGTCATCTAAACTCAGGATCAGTAAGCCCTGAGACCTTTACCCTCTTTAGTCATGAAGCCTCAAGCCTGACGAAGCCCTGGGGTACTAAGGCTCACCCTAAAATGACAGTCCCGAATCTCATCCCTGATGATGCTCAGGGCCTTGCTTCACTTTAACCTGACTTTCCGATTGGCTGGGGAAGAAGGCTTTTTACTACACTCCCACCAGCACAAGAAGCAGTCCAGTTCTCACCTTATAGCTTGACATAGAGGGGGCGGGTAAGACGGGGAGCTAAGGGGATGCAGCAGTGGGGGAAGGAAGCTACTCCCCACATGTGCCACAGAAGCACAGTCTTCCTGACACAGGGCATCAGCGAGCCCTACCCTGCGTTCATCCCACCCAGATCTCTAGCCCTGGGATCCCATCCCTCCTCCCAGCATCTCTCCACTACTCAATAGTCTGAAAAGTGTTGTCTACAGGATCCTGGTCAATGCACAGCCAACCTCGAACACAGCTCTGTTTCCCATCTTCCTGACTTTTGGAACACACTGTGTTAAGTCAGAAAGCAGCCACGGGCAGGAGACAGGCTGTTGAGGAGTAGGTAGTGGGCCTGAGGAAGTGGGGGCAGACAGGGACCAGAAAAAGCCAGTGCATACTGAGCATGGTATGTGACTCTGGGGATTAAGTCTGTCCATCACCATTGCTCCTATTAAACAATCATGTATGTCCATTACGACAGGTGCAGAGACCAACCTCGGAGAGGTAAAGTTTCCTACTCAGGCAGTGGCCACTGGCTCTCAGTGATTGTTCTAAGATTTGAACCTGGTCCTGCTGGCCCTTGAGTCCCAGGCTCTTCCCTGCTCTAAAGCGCCGCTGGTTCCCAGACCACGCCCTCCCCCACAGGAATCCAATCTGCAATCAAGAGTGTAATGCCATTGGCAAGAAGCTTGGTGGGCCATTCCTTCCTAGCTAGTGCTCAGTTGGCTCGCAGGAACCATTGGCGCCGTTGGCAACAGCTGTTCCCCCAGCCTCTATATTTCAGAGGAGAGATTGGAGCCACATGTTGGAGGCCACAGGCTGAGTGTTAGCAGGCCATGTTATATAAACAGCAGGAGGCAGAACAGGTCGTTGGGATCCATCTTCTGTCCTGAGTTGAACCAGGCTCCCGTCCCCCTCCTCCAGTTTTAGCTCCAGCCTGCAAGGGTGCCCAGTTAGCTGGAGAGGGTTAAGCAGAAGCAACAGATGCAAAGACCAGGGAGACAGGTTGTCCTGGCATCACGGTTCTGGACCAAGGTGGCTCGCTGAGAGTTTGGGAGAGGCTGGTCTCCAATGAGCATCGTCAACTGCAGGTGGAATTGGGAGCCTTGCCCCTGTTTAGCCCTTCGATGGGAGGAAAGCATCTTCCCTTGTGGGCCTCAGTGTCCCCTTCTGAAACAGAGGGGCCCCAACCATGTGCTCTCTCTTCCAACCCCAAGTTCTTGGGTCTGAAGCCCCAGCTGGCTTCTCTAGCTCTAGCAGGGGCCAAGTAAGAAAGGCAGTCCCTAGAGGCACAGCTGAGGGAGGGG
Organism: Microtus oregoni; assembly: GCF_018167655.1. Lineage (NCBI taxonomy): Eukaryota > Metazoa > Chordata > Mammalia > Rodentia > Cricetidae > Microtus > Microtus oregoni. The sequence continues at coordinate 15,310,831 of NW_024543086.1, forward strand.
GAAGAGGCAGAGAGGCTGCCGCCACCACACCTGCGGGGCTCGGGTTTCTAAGCCAAGGCAGGCCACGTGTGTTTCCGATTTTCTTTCAAGTCTGCCTCCTAGACTGAAGCTACAATCACTTTGCAAGGAGCTCACCCAACATCTGGTGGGGGCTGCGGAGGGGGGGGGTAGCTAGAAGCTGAACCTTGGAGCTAGGATCCTTTCAGGATTTGGTTAGGGTTGGCCATCAGTGGTTGAGTGAGGGAAGGCAGGAGGCTGGACTTTGGTTAGGCCCAGGAGTGCTAGTCAGAGGCTACGGTGTGATATGGGGACTGGCCAGCATCTTCTGTGAACGGCACATGGAATCGGACACCCAGGCCTTTCTCCATGACTCTGCCTCTTGCTGACCTAGTGAGTGGTCATTAGACCTCTCTAGCCTCAGTGGTCTGGCTTGTGAAATAGAGCCTGGATGTCTACCTAGAAATCTATTAATATAATATTGATATTATATATATCAATTAAGTAAATTCAGAATTGCTCAGTGCAGGTGGTCAGGCTGCCCTGAGGGGACATGTGGTAAGAGGTAAATTGTAAATTGCTCCACATAGGGAGGGATGGCTCCTGGACCACCTTCTAGGCCTATCTGTGGGACTCTTTAATTAGCTTTAGACACACTGCAACACTCCCGTCACAGGGATCTCCACCTCAGCCTCCATCATCCCCCAGGCCTGTTTACACACACACACACACACACACACACACACACACACACGCATGCATGCACACGCACACATTCTTCCTTTCATACTCCAAAATGGTAGACTTCCCTGGTTCATGATGCATTCGGACCGGAGCCCGGCTCTACACCAAGGTGGAGTTCCCTGCCACAGCCATCCTGAATAAAATCTCAAACTGTTTTAACCACTGCGTTGCTTTGGGGTCTCTTGACAGAGGGCAGGTAGCCTGTATTGTTGATCTTAACAGCTCCAGGCTTCCAACTCACAACCTGCTTAAAGAGATATGGAGGCCCTGCCTAGGCCTACACTTCTTGACCCGTTATCACCCTGCATCTTCTGAGAGGCTCCCCGGACAGCCTGCTTCTGAGATGTGGAGGGCTTGACAGGGCTCCTTCTGTTCTCCCAGTCTGGGGTTGCTGCTCTGGCACGGGACAGGCCTGCCTCCCAGGTCCCAGGCCTCTCATTCTAGATCTTCCTAAGGCCCTGGAGTCTATTGAGAATGAGATGGGAAGTCTGGGGTTCAGATTTCCTGGGAAAAGAAACCCCTGAATCTCTGTCCATGTCTCTTTCTTGTGGCCCCTAAATTATGACGAGAGATTTGATCTCAAATTCCTGCCAGGAAAGCCAGTCCTCAGACTGGGGATCCTGCCCACGCCCAGCTCAAGGACACTTGCAAGGGCCTTGGCCAGCCACTGGAGTGAAGAACTTTGATGGCTTTGTCACAGGCACTGCCTGAAGAGATAGCCTTCCCTTCCCTAGACTCCAGATGACACCATCGTTCCTGTGTTCCAGAGACAAATGATTCACAGGCTTCTGCTGGGTCAACGATGGGGGAAACCAAAGCTGAGGAACATTCATGGCATCGGTCCTGGCCTCAGGCCCCTTCTTAGCTCATCCACAGCTTTGGTAGTCGTCTCTGGGTTTAGAGCAGAGAACCTGGCGGGTGGACAGTCAGCTGGCTGGGCTCTGCGGAGGAAGGGGAGCCCCATCTACTCCCACACCTCGACATTTGTTAGCAGCTGACAAAAGAGGCAACTCAGGAGGCCTAGCTTTCTGGCTTGCCCGTAAGCTGGGGAACAGACGGCCAATTCATCTCATCAAGCTTGGCACCTCAGACAAAAGAAATAATATGTGTTTGGCTCCCTAATCTGTTCCTCAGGTTCCCAGGCAGGTGACTGGAAAATGTGATGACAAGAAGCGTCAGCTAGCCTCTCAGGACACTCCGCAGGCTGGCCTGCCATTGTTCCGCCCCCTCCCCGCACCATCGTCTTCCCCTCTTCTTCCTGGGGCTTTCCTACAGCGGCTGAGGGGTCCCCAGAGCCAGACCCCAGGAAGGCGAGTGAAAGACCTGCTCAGGAAAGCTGAGAACTCATGTTCTCTCAATAGCATACCTCCTCTCAAGGTAGACAGCATTAATACCCTGCCACGCATGAGCTAGCAGACCAAGAGTGACCATAGTAGCCATGGGCCGAGCTTCCTCTGGGTCCAGGTATCTGGCTGTACAGGCCCAGATGTTAGGTCTCAGCAAGCTGGGGCAGCCTGGGGTCTGGATTTGGCTCCATAGCTCTCCAGGTGTCAAATCCACTCAGGGTCTCTGGGGTGCTGAGAATAGCAATTGGTATGGAGAAGTCTGTATGGTTTTCCTTCAGTGTTGCAGCCTGGGGAGGCAGGGGTCTCTGTGTCAGCTCTGGAGATGATTTGTCACTCAGTACCCACTGTGTGCCTGGCACATTAGATGGCTCCACTTGGCTTCCCTTACAGGGCTATGTCTTATATGCACCACAGACCGGGTACTACAGTCAGAAGGAACCGCTGCAGTCACACACCAGCAGAGCCAAGCTGTGGCTCTTCCCACTGCTTCTCCCTCTCCACCCCCACCCCCAGCCCCAGCCCCAGGGAGGGTGTTAATGAGGTCCATGCAGGGAGAGGCAGGGTGACGAGCTGCTGGCCACAGGTGCCAGCAGGTTTTTTGCAATGGCCAGACTGGGCCTGGCGCCACTCTGCCCCGCATGTGATGGTGGCTGATACCCCTCTGGGGTGGGGTGGGGGCCCCTGCACGTGTCTGGGACCTGCCAAGACCACACCCTTGGAGACCCAAAGTCTGTCCCAGGCATGGTTGCCCTTCCCACTCCGGGATCCCTGAGCAGGTAAGTGGGCCGGGGAAATCCAGGGTGGTTGGCAGGCATGGGAAGCTTCAGATGCCCGTGGAAGGTGGCTGGGCACCACAAGGCCTCAGAGGCGGGCTGGCTTTTGCCTTCTCCTGGTACCTGACTGACTGTATCTGCGAGTTTTCCTCTCTGTCTCCCGGTGACTCAGGGGTCAAAGAGTTTGTAGGCTGATGATAAAAGCCAGAATGGGTACCCCAGAAACACAGTTTTATTCCAATTTCCTTCTATGGTTCTGGGAGTGCCGTTTGCTCATCCTGCTAGGGGCACCTGCTGCACCACTGTTCAAGGCCATCTGAGCTCCTTAGGCCTTGGTGCCTGTGCCATCAAGGCCAGTGGAAGCTGCAGAAGCCATTCCTGCTTTGTCCCTGTAGGCACCACTTGAGAAGAGTTCTGGCTGTCACAGAAAGGGACTTAGAGAGGGAAAGGCTTTCTCACCAGCTCTGCTTGCTCGGCCTCTGCTTCTCCCTACCTCCCTAGGTCCTCTAGCCCTTCTAGACTTGGGCCATTTTCAGACTCGGCCAGCCTGTGCCAGCCTTGCCTTCAGCTCCTGCTCAGGATACCTGATTCAGAAACGTAAGGGCAGAAAAAGATGGAAAGTAAAAGGCTGCCCGGATCTGCAGGAAGATCCAGGAAGTGACTGAGTTCTAGAAAATGCCTCACCACTAACACCACGTCGACTCCACCAGCACCCGTGTTATTAGCATCATCTATCCACTACCGTCAGTCATACCACCTCTGCAATGGATGGGGTCATTAGCATCATCACAGCTAAACTACCGCCTCTGCCTCCATCACCATATATATCAATACCACCATTACTACCACCATTGCCATGACACCACTGCTATCATCTCTACCTACACCACCACCACCACCTATACCATCACCTTCATCACCACCTATGTTAACACCACCATTGATATCACCACCACTACCATTACCATGGCCACTGCCGCCATCAGTACTACCATTACCACCCTCCCCAGCTAAGCTACCTCCACCAGCACCTGTATCACTACCACTACTCTCACTCCAGCATACCTATGTTATTTCCATCATCAGTCCAACTACCATTACCACAACCATCAACACTGCCACCAATACCACCAACATCAACACTACCATCATCACCACCACGACCACTACCACCACCACCAACACTACCACCATCACCACCACCATCAATACTGCCACCAATACCATCACCATCAACACCACCACCAATGCCACCAACAACAACGCTACCATCATCCAACCATCACCAACACTACTATCCATCACCACCACTATCATCAACACTACCATCCTCACCACCACCAACACTACCACCATCACCACCACCAACATTATCACCATCCTCACCACCACCAACACTACCACCATCACCACCACCAACATTATCACCATCCTCACCACCACCAACACTATCACCACTATCACCACCCAACACTACCATAATCATCACCACCACCAACACTACCACCATCCTCACCACCACCAACACTACCACCATCACCACCATCACCAACACTATTACCACCATCACCACCACCAACACTATCACCACTATCACCACCCAACCCTACCACAATCATCACCACCACCAACAACAACACTATCACCACCACCATCATTTTACCATCATTCCTACCACCACTATGATCTTTGTCACTGTGCTGGCTAATATTATGTCAACTTGACACATAAACTAGAGTTATCTCAAGGGAGGGAACCACAATAAGAAAATGCCTCCATAAAATCCAGCTGCAAGGCATTTTAATTAGTGATTGATTGGGGAGGGCCAGCCCATTGTGGGTGGTGCCATCCCTGGCCTGGAGGTCCTGAGTTCTATAAGAAACCAGGTTGAGCAAGCCATGTGGAACAAAACCCCTCATGACTGCTGCATCAGCTCCAGCCTCCAGGTTCCTGATCTTTTTGGATACTTGTCCTGACTTCCTTCACTGATGAATGGTAATATGGGAGTGGAAGCGGTGGTAATTGCTAGCTGGGTGGTGCTAATAGTTTGGGAGTGACATCACAGCTGGGATCAGATGGCTAATAAGGTGATAAAAAGATGGTAGGAGTCAAGATGGGTTCTGGAGGGCAAGCTGTCTTTTCAGAACCCAAGGAGCCAAAACACAGGTGCCCTGGAGTTTCTATTGCTGGTATCAAACACCATGACCAAAACATAGCTTGGAGAGGAAAGTGTTACAATCTGCCTTACACTTCTGTATTACTGTTCATCATTGAAGGAAGTCAGGATAGGCACTCAATCAGGACAGGAACTCAGTCAGGACAGGAACTCAGTCAGGACAGGAACTCAATCAGGGCAGGAATTCAGTCAGGACAGGAACTCAGTCAGGACAGGAACACAGTCAGGACAGGAACTCAGTCAGGACAGGAACTCAGTCAGGGCAGGAACTCAGTCAGGGCAGGAACTCAGTCAGGGCAGGAACTCAGTCAGGGCAGGAACCTGGAGGCAGGAGCTGATGCAGAGGCCATGGAGAGGAGAGGTGCTGTTTGTAGGCTTGCTCCCCATGACTTGTTCAGCCTGCCTTCTTATAGAACCCAAGACTGCCAGTCCAGGGATGGTACCACCCACCATGGGCTGGGCCCTCCCTCTACGATCACTAATTAAGAAAAGGCCCTACAGCCGGATCTTATGGAGGCATTTTTCTCAACTGAGGCTCCACCTTTTTAGATGACTCTAGCTCGTGTCAAGTTGACATAAGACTAGCCAGCACAATAGGTAACCCACTAGAGGTGAGGTGTAGGGGCAGGCAGCACGTGGGGGTGCATGTTGGGAAGGTTGATCCTCACCCTAAGAGCAGTGGAAGACTCTGGAGAGCTTGGAGTTTGTGAGCAAACATGTGTTTCCAGACTCTAGTTTCTGGAATCTAGAGGGTCGCTCTGGCCCCACGATATGCATTATCTGCACCATCACAGTCATTGTTGTTGTGTGTTATTCAGGATGAGGGGTGAGAAGCAGGTGGCAGTGGCCTAGGACCCTTTCTGCTGTCCAGGAGTGAATGGTGAAGATGGCAGGCACGGAAATGGGAACAGGGAACAGGGTGGTGATTGCAATGATTGAAAACTCAAAGAAGTGGCTCAGACTTAGCAGGAGGAGGATGGAAGCTGGCTGTCCAGGACTCTGCCCAGGTCTCTACTGCCACAGCTGGGTGATGACAACGCAGACTGGCCCCTAGAGGGCAGAGACCAGAGGTGCATGAGGACAAGGACACATGGGTATTCCAGTGCACTTACTGTAAATCCCAGTGGATCACGGGAGCAGTCAGTAACGCTGTTCAGTGCTGTCCACAGTAGACTTTTATAGTAAAGTCTTAGTGTATTTCCCAGAAGCTAACCTCGGGAAAGAGACTCAAAGACAAGTAACTGGGGAGCAAAACATCTAAGGGGGGTTGTGAGATAGGGCAGGAATGTGGTTCTGAAGGGCATGCTCTCAAATCAAGGATACCATTGACAGCCGAGATTGGCCCTGCTGGGGGCTCCAGAAGCCCTAGGGGAACACAGCTTCAGGGTCACATCACCCAAGCACGAGGAACTTGGGAAACAAAGGTCCCTTCTTGTCCACGTTTTGATTTCCTTGGTCTCCATCACACCAACCTCAGTTGCTAAAACAGTACAGGGAAATTTCCAGAAATGAGCAATTTTTTTCTTTTTTCTCTTCTTTTCTTCTCTCTCTCTCTCTCTCTCTCTCTCTCTCTCTCTCTCTCATTAAGACAGGGTTTCTCTGTGTAGCCATGGCTGTCCTAGAACTCACTCTGTAGACCAGGCTGACCTCAAACTCACAGAGATCCGCCAGCCTCTTCCTCCCTAGCGCTGGTCTTAAAGGTGTGTGCCACCACCACCCTGCTGAAATGAGCAATTCTTAAGGTTTAAGTAGCATTGATGTTTGATGTTATGATTGTTCTGTTTTATTATTATCATCACAAATCCCATACCGTGCCTGGTTTACAAATTAAACTTTAGCACTGGTAATATTTGCACGGGAAACCAGTGTACACCAGGTTCAGAACTCTGAAACTCAGCCCCTCCCCTTGGTGATCCTACAAAGCCCCCTCCCCCTCCAAAGGGAAGGCAGTTAGTAAATTTATGCACACAGTCTGACTGGCCAGTCAACGGAAGCGGTGTCCAGAGGTGTTGGTTCCCCACATCATCCAGTCTTCCACACTTAGGGTCAGGTCAGAGGAAGCCCTCAGATAAAAGTGGGTCTAGGTGCAGACAGTTGGAATTCAGTCTTGCCCACTGTGACAGTAGGAACTGGTGGCAACAAGGGCATTGCCAGCCTCTGCTTCTGTGGTAAACAGTAAGGGTTTCAAGCCCTGTCTCCTATAGTGCTAGGCCTTAAACCCAGGACTGCACATGCTCAGTGAGCATCCATCCCCGAGGCCATCCTTAGCTCTAGTCCATGCCTTTTTAAATTTCAGGTTTGTGAATGGATGAGCACATGGATGAATGGGTGCAAAGACAGACAGACAGACACACACACACATGGTTGGGTGACAGGTGTTCAAAGAGAAGGCTGGGTGGATGTTTGAGTAAATGGATGCATGGATAATGTAATGTATGGGTAAATGGGTGGGGCCTGGGTAAATGGACTTCTAGATAGATGGAGAGACAGGCTGGACCTTATTGTATGGGCAAGTGGACTGGTCATTTAAAAGCTGCCCCTGTGACTTTGTGGCTGGACGGTGCGATGAGAAGATGGAGCACACACGGGAGGTGGCAAGTGGATGGATGACCTGGTTTAGAAAAGAGGGAGGACTGGCTGTAGTTTAGTAGAAACTTGGCCTTCAATTGACGTGAACTCAGCTACCATGACCCCATCCCATCTTGTCTCCCGCTGATCCGGAAGGACCCCTTCTCAGTCCCCAAGCATCCCAATTCTGCTCTCGCCTGGATGGCTTCACACCGAGCACCATGTGGGGACCCAGGGTGACTGGAGAGAGAGCGTGACTTGGGGAAGCCTGCATGGTGGAACGGAAGGAGGTTGCAATACTTGGCCTTGTACCTAGAATGATGGTGTCTTGCCTGGGGCTGTCTGGGCATCTGTCCAAGTGACAACATCATAGGGCTGGCCCTGGCCACCCTGCCCTAAGGGTGGATGTCAGTCGTATCCAGACTTGTCCTGCCACCCAAACACCACACTGGCTGAAGGACAAGACGGCTCTCACAGTGGGAGCAGGGAAAGGAGGCTGACATCAGGCAGGGAACCCACCATCTTGGCAGAGCCCAGGGACACCCAGCTCCTGCCCAAAGCACAGCTGATAGGCCCAGCTCTGCCAGGTTTCATTGCCTGGGGCGCATTTTGATGGCTAAGGAATAATGAGAGGCAGGCGTCTAATTCCCGGATTTTCCTAGTACAGCTGTGTGTGTGTGTGTGTGTGTGTGTGTGCACGTACATAGATGTCACATAGATGTCACATGTAGGTCTTCTGTGCTTGCCTATGTGTGTATTCCAGAGTTTGTACATGTATGCTAGGACACTTTGGCACTAATTAGCATGCGTATGTATGCTTGTATGTATGTATGTATACATGGATGCATGTATGTAAGCATTTTAATCAGGCACAGGTGTTTTTATGTGATGTGAACATATTTGTACACAAGTGCTTGCATATGTATGAGCATGTTTACATTTTCATAAGCATGCATGCATGTAAAGGTGTTCAGTCTATATATTTGGGGATATAGTTGTTGCCGTTTGCCTGAGTAGAATCCCTCCTGCCTCGTGTGTGTGTGTGTATGTGTGTGTGTGTGTGCGTGCATGTGTGTGTGCATGCGTGTGTGTGTGTGCATGCATGTGTGTGTGTGTGCGCGCATGCGTGTGTGTTAGGCAGATAGGAGAGGTCATCTAGAAACAGAATTCATGGAATGAAGGGTCCCATTCTCTAGCTCCATCCTCATCCCTTACCCTACTCCAACCTCCACCTCCCCACTTCTCCCACCCTCCGCAGTATCCTACAGTCACACACCAGCTTCAAGAGTGAAGCAATGCTTCTCATACATGTCCGGCTACCCCAGGCCTCCATGGTTTATATGTATTGTCAGGAACCACATCTTTTCCCCTTTCTTCATGAGGGGAGGGCTTGTGTCTAAATCTTTTTTAAATCCCAGAGCATGGAACTGAATTTGATACAATATAGGATGGGTGGAGGGATGGGAAGATGTATATGTAGTTGAATGGATAAACAGGCAGATGGATGAATAGACGCAAGGACAGATGGACAGACCAAGGACCTGATAGACCTGGGGATGGATAGGTACATGTCTGGGTAGCTGTGTGAGAGCCCTGACTAAATCCTACCATTCAGACAGCTCTGCACTTTCCCCTCTGGTCACCCCTGCTCTGGGACTGCTGGCTCCAGGTTGGCCACCTACCTCACCGCGGAGCAGATCAGGGCTAAAGAGGCATTGCTAAGTAGCTTAAGTTAGCTCCTGCTTGTGTTCCGGGCTTTCAAAGGCTGGGGAGACTGCTGAGGAGGGGCCTGACTTCAGGCCCACTGCTAAGTGGACAGGGATTGTAAGCCTGCAGGCCTTGACTGCGGGGCAGCACAAAGCAGGGCCCTAGGAGTTTGAGACAGGAAAATAGTGTTTTGTCTTGTGAATGAATTCACTTGGCTTTGCCCTGGAGAGCAGGCAGGTGTCCCCAGACGGCTGCTTTGAGCTGGTCCAGGCTAGGGGGCGGGGCACACTCAAGCCCTGGATTACAGAGGCCAAGCAGAAGAAGGAGGCCTTTGATGGGGCCCGGCCTGTTGTCCAGAGCTTGCTTTGCTGGTGGCTGGAGCCCCTAATGAGGGGAAAAGGCTCCACTCTGAAGCATTCCCTGGGCCTCCCCTGGGCAGCAGGCGGAGACCTCCTTTGATGTTGGAGTCCTTAAGCCAAGTGGGGACTAATTGCCACAAGGTACAGAATGTTCTGGTTGTTGGGGGGTCTACAGCCTGCTCACAATGGCACACCCACCCTGGGGTTGAGGCAGACACCAGCCACTCTTCTGATGGAAGCAATTCAAGGGCATTTTGTTATTTTTTTTTGTCTTGCATTCAGATCCACACGCAAAACAGGAAGCGTGCTGTAGTCCAGGTTCGTCATGGGATTCTGTTGGAAAACATCCACTTTTAAAATCAGAACCAGTGTAGCGGGGGAGATAAGTGCCACATGAGAGAAAGACGACAATGGCAGCCTGGTACCCACGGATCCAGACTCCAGGCTCCACTTTATCACCTGTAGCTGGCAAGTGTCTCTGGTGGATATCAGGCCTGAGACAGGGCAGGACATCTGCCCTTTGTGTGCCCTCAAGCCGCTGAGACTTGAGCTGGAAATCAAACACAGGGCCATGTTACAATGGCTGCTGCAGAGTGCAGGTGCAGAAAGAACCTGGTTGGTCAGGTAGGACCCACCTGATCGGAGAGGAGAGGGAGGATGGGTCCTCTGGATTTTCATGCATGCCTCCTAGCTTCCATCTAAAGAAAGAGGCCCTTGCAGTCCTCCAGGTAAGCTTACCCCATCCACTCCCACCTCCATCTCCCCATGGAATCTGGAGCCAGGCAGAGCAGTTGCTAGGAAAAGAACTGTTGTAATCAGCGCTTGTATTTTCGCTCTGCTGTCCACGGCACTTGGTTATTGGCCTACATTCCTGCTAGTCTTACAGGGATGTGCTCAAAGGCTAGGAGGTCATTTCATGGGCTGGGAAACCAAGGCTCCAGGACAAACAACTTGAGCAAGATCATCCTATGTGGGAGAGGAAGTGCTTTCTGATGGTCCTGTCCCTAATGCCCAGGTCCTGCCCTTCCCTTTCCAGCTGAGCTGAGCAAGACCCTTCGGGCTCCCTTTCCCATCCAGCCCTCAGGAATAACAGCAGTTGTCTCCCTCCATCCCCCAGCTGCCATGCAAGGCCGGCCAGCTCAGTGATATCCCCTCTGAAACCACCCAGAGAATCTTAGAGACATAGCAGGGACTTTTCCTCTCTACTGCTCTCCCACGGGTACCACCATTGCCTTCACTCTGTCGGATCTGCAGATGGGGGATCTTGGGAAATAAAAATGGCCAGAGATGGCGGTACACACAGCTGGTCCTCTGCATCTGTGGATTCCTCATCTGCAGGTTCAGCAGATGCTGAATTCAACCTGTTTGCATCTCTGTACTGAGCATGCCCAGATGTTTCCTTCTGGTCCTAGCTCTTAGCCAATGCAGTACAGCTATGCACACAGCCATTTTGGTGTCTCTGGCATTAGAAGTCACCTGGAGATGATGAAAGCAGACAGGAGGCTGTACAGGGATCGGGTACCAGCACCGCTCCACTTTATGAGAGACTTAGACTCCTCGTGGGTGCTGGTGTCTGAGGGAATCCAGGGCTAATGGGCAATCCATGATTGTGTACGCATGTGGCATGGTGACCTGGTCTCTCCTACTTACTATTTCATTTGCACTTTTTTATACACATGCGTCTGAATGGTGACTTTTTAAAGTTTCTTTTTTAAAATTTTTTGTGATTTATTCATCTTTATTTTATGTGCATTGGTGTGAACTGGATTTTCAGACAGTTGTGAGCTGCCATATGGGTTCTGGGAATTGAACCCAGGTCCTCTGGAAGAGCAGTCAGTGTTCTTAACCACTGAGCCATTTCTCTAGCCCCTTTAAAGACTTTCATAGCGCCCCAGGAATGGTCATAGTTGGGCAGTCCCCAGTTGTAGAGGTTTGGGCTCGTTTGGGTGCTCTATGTGCTCTATGATGAGTTCCCCTTCTGCACGGGTCTTGCCCTCTTCTGAGACTCTGTGGTGGGTGGTGAGAACCCCTTCTCTGCTGAGAGCACTGGTGTTTTGGAGCCTCTGATGGCTAAGCTGTCTCCTAGAAAGACCTGTAACATTCTACCACCCCTTGGAGTGCCCTGGAAGCTATTTCTTGTCCCTGGCATTAGCAGGAGATTTTTTTTTTTTTTGAGAGGTCACTTTTTAGCCTTTGGTGATCTGATAGGGGAAAAGAATATCTTCTTTTCATATGACTCTTTGGTAACTTCCTCAATTTCTTTATTCAATGAGAATAGAACAGGTGCCTGCCTTGGGCCCAGCTTCCCCTTCTGCAGGGTGGCAATGGGGACCAAGGCATAAAATCAAACAAATGACCTCCTATGGCACTGTAGCCTGTCAGGAGGAATAGGGCCTGATGAGTCAGGCCAGTGGGAGCTTTGACCCATCCACATGCTCCGACTGAACTGATTTTCCTTGCTATAGGCAATCTGCCAGCTCAAACCCATAGCATGGTGTATTAGTCAGCTTTCCATTACTGTAAGAAGATACCTGAAGCAAGCAACTGAAAAGAGGAAAAGGTTCTTAGGACTCCTGTTCTGTTGGTCCCATTGCTTGGGAGCATTCAGTCTGGTGGGGAACATGGCAGAGGAAGCTGGCCCACCTCATGGCCAGGAATGGAAAAGAGAGGGAATGGACCAGAGACCCTCGGTCCTCTTTAAGCCAGGCTTCTGCCACCTGAAACCACTCAGTTAGGCCCCACCTCTTAAAGGTTCTACCATCTGCTAACAGCATCAACTTGGGGATACTTGGGCCTCTGGGGACACTTGAGTTCCAAATGACAGCATGTTCCACAAACATAACTTCAACAACGCTGCAAACCAGACATTTTCATAAGTCTTTCCAACAAAGGCATGTAGAATGACCTTATTAGGAAGAACAAGGCAAGGGGCTCTTCTTTTTCGGCCTCCCGAGCACTGACTTATAGCTCACACCAGCATGCCCCACAGTGGCTGCTTCTTTGGCAAAGCGTCTCAGTGTTCTAGACTTACTTCTGTGCCACATTCTCCGAAGGGCGGCTCTGGGCTCCCCCAGCATAAATGTCTCTCCTCGTTCTGCTCTTTAAATGCCTTTACAAGACCTACTAGCCATCCTGATATAATCAAGCATGGCATGGTTTGTCCCCTCCGAGTAGGTGGACAGGGTCAACTGTCTGTATTCCCCAGAGCAGCTGGCCTGGGGGTAGCCCTCACAGGCCAGTCGTGGCTCTGACCTATCCCTTGCTTCAGCATTTTTTCCTACCAGGAGAATCTCCCCATGGTAGCAGACATTCACATAATGCTCCCCCAATTGTTGCATGAATTCACAAATAAGGCTGCTGTGGTTCAGAAAGAGTTAGGCTTCTGTCAAGTTCAAATTTGTAGGAAGGAGGCTGAATGTAACTCAACCTCCCTTGGACAGCCCAACAGGGCCTATATTCCTTTGTCATGGCCAGATTCAGAGTCTGTATTTCTCTGGACTGGCTTGCATGGGAGTCCTGGGTCCTTGGCAGTAGTGTAAGAAAGGGTCTTAGTACCACCAATTGCAAACTGGGTCAGAAGCCTAGCGGCGAGTCTGTCCACCCGGATAGGCACCTGAGCAGTATGGGCATATGGCTGCCGTTACAATGGGTGATGGGCTAGCATACTTTCCCTGCCGATTGATGTCATGAGCTCATTAGAGCAATGGGGTTTATAGCACGGGGCAACTGTCCAAGCAATAAATTAAGCCGCACAATTTAGCACTTAATTATCCTCTCTCTCATCTACTTCACTCTCGCTCCCTGGGTGTCCATCTGGACCTTCTGCTGGATGGGAAGGTCTTCCTGGGCCTCACGCCCCACAGTCAATCCATCATGCAACCCCACTGGTGCCGTCTTGGGGACACTCCTCAAATACTTTCCCTTCTCTGCATCCTGTGGCCTTGACCTCAGCGAGTCTGCATCCTTTCTCTGCCCCCCCCCCCCCCCTTGCTGCTTGGTCCCTCTGGCATTAATTCCCCTGTTCAATCTACTGTAGCATCAGACATTTCGTTTGCTTTAACCTGAAATCCAAAGTCCCCAGTGTGTTGGCTATGACCTCAGAGGTGGCCTACCTCCTACCTCACCACCCTGTGCCTCCCAAACCTGCACTGGCCACCATCCCACACAGAAGAGGCTAGACCTTCTCTAAGAAGCACACAGCTGGATTTCAGCTGCCAGACCTTTGCCCGTCAACTCCCTTCTCACCTCCCAAAATACACATACTTGGCTTTGCCCCTCTACCCAGCTTTGGGGACTTTCTGGGTGAGCCCACAATAAAATTTCTCCTCTTTAACCTCCTCCCAGCCATCTTAAGGGAACCTCTCCACAGGACAGCCTGAGCAAACAGTGCCAATGACAATGCCTTCTTGTGGGGGCTCTGGGGAGGCACTGTCCTGCTGAACTCCTTCAATGTCCTCATAGATGAATGCCCAGTCAAGCCCCAGGGGCCCTTTTTCAGACTATGCTACAGAAAGGAAGACTGAGTTTTGGATGCCAGAGCCTGGTCTTACCAGCCGAAGTCTACATGAGCAAGGACAGTAACTTGGGGTCAGAGAGGACAGGCATGTTGACCCCGTGGGTACCATAGAGGAGGGTCTTGCTGCTCTGTCTGCCAGATCACCGATGTGATTTGATCCAGAAGCTTGACTGTCGAAGGGCAGCACCTCACCCAGAATTCTCTTCTTCACCCCCATTTTGCCATAGGGAGGTGAGGACACCACAAGAAGAGTGTGGAAGAGAGGTGGAGGTTATAGAGGAAGGGACTGTGGGTGCAGCTAGCCTTCACCCTCTGTTTGTCCCCTCTGTTAAGTATTTTCTGACTGACAAACCTCTCCACTGATGCAATAAAATCAGACCAAATTAGACCGAATTAGAAGATGCCCAGGTTAATGGATCCCAACACTCCTGGATGGCACCCCGGGAAAACACAGAGATGGGGAAAGGAGAACCAGAGAGACCAAGGAAAACTGGCAGACCACGTGTTCGCTCTCTGTGGGGGCAGTTAAAATAGCCTGTGGGAGTGGTCTTGACCCTTCCTGGGGAGGGGTCACCATTTGGCGGGCTTTCTTGGAGGTGGAGTCTGGACTGCGACCACTCCCAGGGGAGGGGGCTTAGAATGGATGCTGGGGGACTGGGGTGAAGCCCCCAACTAAATATTCCAGACTCTGTGTATAAAGAGGTGCCAGGGAGCTGAGGGGACACTTCTGACCAAACACCCTCTTCCCCTTTACTACTGTTTGCCTCAAATGTTTCTGTAGTTTCTCCTCTGGGCAGAATCTGTAGGCCAGTTGTCAGTAGTACAGAGATAGCTGTTGAGTTTTGTTGAGTGCGTCAGTGCCTGGGCCTGGTGTATGGTGGACAGTCAGCAAGCAGTGCCCGAGAGGCTATGAGCAAAGACCACTGGGGCTACAATGCAGCCCAATTGCAACGCCATGAGCCCCAGGTTTTCCACGTTTTCTGGGAACCTAAAGGGGTAGACAGGTGTGACCCAAACCTTATAGGGGGCATTTTGGCTAAAAGCAACACTGCACCCGTTTTACAGAAAGAGGTACCGAGGCTCACAGAGAGTTTGGGACTGGCCTCGTGCTCTGTGATTAGAAGGCAGTTCCCAGCCATGTAAGGAAGTGAAGAATTCTGCATTGTTGTGTGTGTGGTGTGTGTGCAAGTGTGTGTGTGTGTGTGTGTGTGTGTACATGAGGAATGCTTTCCTTTTGCTGTCTAAATAAGAGAAGGCTCCCCCACCTCCAGCAGGCTGCTGTAAATACCATCAGGTCTCTGCAGAGCTCCGTCAGCTTCTGTTGCTGTGTTTATCAGCATCCCACAACGTATGGATCAAGAATACATCCTGCAGTCTGTCACTAGGGGAGATGCATGGAGGGGCCAGGAGCACTTGGTAAGCCTGAAGCCCAGAGCTGCCCACTAGGCTGGGGAGCTGGTTCCAGGCCCTAGGCTGAGTGAGATCAGCATGGGCCCTTCCCATCGTCTGGCCTGGGTGGAGCATCTGGTCCCCAGTCACATCCAAGTCACCAGGAATGTCCCTTGTTTCCATAAGGGGGAGCCGGTGTGCAGGAGATCCTAGCCCAGCGAGAGCAATTCAGAGTCCAGGGACCGGCTCTGGTCAGCAGTGGCCATTTTGGTGGCACTAGCAGGTGTCTGTCCTGAGGAGGAGCCACAGTGTTTTGGTGAACTGCTTTCTCCCATTCGTCTATGTAAAGAACCTAGGAAGATAGATGATCACAAGGCTGCATATGGGAAGAACTCAGCTTTGAAGGGGACACATTTGGGGCTCAAGCCGGCTCCATCCCGAACACTGTGTGGCCTTGGACTGGTTCCCCCGCTAGATCTGTTTCCCTGTCTGTAAAATGGGGAGCCCTACCACCTCTGGAAACAGCTACACACAACCATGGCAGTGCCTAGAGCTTTATGAAGATGAAACCAGGGCAATACGTTGATTGTGGTCAGATGTCGTGGGGATCTTAGAGGTCACCCTCGCCTTTGCAGAGTGCCCGCTCTCCATCTGCAGCAGGCCCTGCAGACAGAGAGAAGGCCCCATGAAAATATGCTAAGCAGTGTTTCTCGAATGCTGACAAAGCAGGGAGAGAGAGAGAGAGAAATGTATGTGTGTTCACAAGGGAGCGCGAGCATCCTGGTCTCTACCCAGATTTAACCACCTGTTCTCACTGATGCAGACCCTTGGCTCACACAGGGTTAGCACAATGCGACACACCAGGTGCTTCATTCTCCACTCGCCACAGGCTTTGCTAAGAGTCATTCTCCCTTCTTTTATTGGGATCCTGCCAGAAAGCAAACCACATGTGCCGCAGTCCCTCCCCCTGGGAGGAGAGCAGCAGGATGGCTCTCTCTGCCCAGGCCTGGTGCTGCCATCAGGGCAGTGTCTATAGCAACTGTCTGCTGCCCTCACTGCCTTCTCCACACTTATGGGTGTTTTGTGTTGAGACAGGCCTTGCTATGTAGCCCCAGGTGACCTGGAACTTGCTACGTCAGGAATTCTCAACCTTCCTAAAGTTGCGACCCTTTAATAACAGTTCCTAGTGTTGTGGTGACCCCCAACCATAAAATTATTTTCGCTGCTACTTCACTACTGTAATTTTGCTACTGTTATGAATCATAGTGTAAATGTCTGTGTTTTCTGATGGTCTTAGGTTCAACCCCCACAAAGAGATTAAGGCCCACAGATTGAGAAACACTGTGCTATGTAAACCACACTGGCCTTGAACTTGTATTGATGGAACCTCCGTCTCAGAGGATGGAGATGAGCACCACTGGAGAGACCTAAGGTTTTTCCAAAACAAAATAACATCTTCTCCCTGGTTCTCCAAAGAACGCAAGTGCATCATCACAGGTCACCCAGCGAGGGCCACTGCCTCTGCTCCTCTGCATCTGTCAGGCGCCCACACGACCCAGCTGCAGGTGACCCCTTCCTTGCTGTCCACTGTTGTGATCTTCTCTATCGCGGCGCTCGCCTTGATCATTCTAACTGCCCCGCTCTGTTTGAGCACGGTTCAGCTCATTTAACCAGGCTCCTCTTGTTGTTACACATTTGTATTATCTCTGTCTTTGTTTTAGTTCTTCAGCATCTTGTTTAAAAACAGTTATGGACTGCTATCATGGGGGCGGTGAGCTGGCTCGGGGGTTAAGAGTGCATGCTGTCACTCTTTCGTGAACCTGAGCTGGGTTCTTAGCAGCCATGCTGGGCAGGTCACGGCTGCCTATAACTCCAGGGGACCTCATGCTCTCTTCTGCACTCATGTGCACAAACACACACACACGCACACACGCACGGACACACACACACACACGCACACACACACACTCACACACACACACACACTCACACACACACGCACACTCACACACACACACGCACGGACACACACACACACACTCACACACACACACACGCACACTCACACACACACGCACACTCACACACACACACGCACGGACACACACACACGCGCGCACACACTCACACACACACGCACACTCACACACACACACGCACACTCACACACACGCACAGACACACAAACACACACACATGCACACACGCACAGACACACACACACGCACACACACACGCACACTCACACACACACACACACGCACGGACACACACACACACGCACACTCACACACACACACACGCACACTCACACACACACACACACGCACGGACACACACTCACACACACACACACGCACGGACACACACGCACACTCACACACACACACACGCACACGCACACTCACACACACACACATCTTTAAGAATAAGTGACATTGGTTCTTCCTTTTAACTTCCATGCAGCCATCCACGGCATAGCTGCATCACACCTAACTAACCTTCCTCTGTCTTAGGACTTTTTCATAATTTAAAATTATTATTATTATCATTATTATAAAAAGCTGCTACAAACAATCCTGTAGAACTTTCTGTGAAAACACTTATTTGGATTTCTCAGAGATAGCTACGCAGAGTGTTCAGGGTCATTTAGTAACCCACCCTTCCACCTGCTCTCCCCACCCACTCTCTGAATGAATCTTTCCATCCCAGAAGTCCTCATCTCTACTTCCATCTACATTCTGCTATCCTCTAAGGCATCCCTCCCTAAGGCGTCCCCCACCTCCTATCCCTTAAAGTGTCCCCCACACCCTCAGTGATCTTTGTCTAGCTTCCCCAAAGATGCTCAAGTTAAACACGCCCAACCAGAGATTCAAAGCAAGATCCATATGGGAGGGATCTTCTGTTTTTCTGGACTTGGGTTACCTTAATCACTATCCCCTGTGTCTGCACCATGTTTTTATTATGTATCCATCAGTTGAGAGACATTGCATTGGTAGCTTTTTTACTGCTGTGACAGAACTCCATGATCAGGGCAGCTTAGGGAAAAGAAAGGGTTTCTTTGGGCTTGCAGTTTCAGAGGGTTAGAGTCCATGATGGTGGAGCTAAGGACGAGTAGCAGAAACATCTGGAGCTCACATCTGGATCTGCGGACAGGAGGCAGAGAGGGAGAGAAGAGAGAGAGAGAGAGAGAGAATAAAAATGACACAAGTCTTTTGAGATCTCAACCCCTGCCTCCAATGACACATTTCTTCCAACAAGACCACACCTCCTAATCATTCCACAAACTGAGAACCAAGCACTGAAATATATGAGCCCATAGGGGCCATTCTTTTTTTTTTTTTTTTGGTTTTTCGAGACAGGGTTTCTCTGTGGTTTTGGAGCCTGTCCTGGAACTAGCTCTTGTAGACCAGGCTGGTCTCGAATTCACAGAGATCCGCCTGCCTCTGCCTCCCGAGAGCTGGGATTAAAGGCGTGCGCCACCACCGCCCGGCTCCATGGGGGCCATTCTTATCTAGGCTGATCCCTGAAAAAGCTAGAAACAGGCTGCCAACTGACCCTGTATCGTTCCTGGGCGTGTTCCCACAGGATCCCATATTCTACTGCAGAGGTACTCGTTCATTCCTCACGTTCACTATTCCCGATGACCATGACCTTTGTTTGGTTCAAGTGCTTCGGCCATCTTCTCCTCAGCCCCACTACTGAGCTGGCCGCAATCAGTGGTGCCCGTTCCAGTTTCTGCTGAGTATCACATAGGATTGGGAAATGGTTTACTGTTGCTTCAAAGGATAAACGATGACAGTTCAATATGACAATTTTGTTTGTCTTGATCAGCTCATGAGGTACCCATTATCCACTTTCTTACCTTTCCAGTTGGCTTCAAATGCCAAATCGCTGACAAAAGGGTCCACATGGCGTTTGCTGCAGCTTCTCACGTGGTTTCCCAAGAGGTTCTGTGAAAGCCCTCAGTCGGTCATTGTCAACTTCTGACCGCCTGCTACGACACTCCTCATCTTCAAGGCTCTCTTCTCCTTTGCAAACCTTTGCTTTTAAATTGTTTCAGGTATTTTGCCTGCTTGTAAGGGATCCCGCCTCTCCATACTGCTGTATAACGGGTTAAGCTCTAGCATGCGGTGACTGGTGGACATGCTCATATTTAGCAATTACTTTGTTTTTGAGTTTTAATTATTTTATTTTATGTCTATGGGTGTTTGGCTTTAATGTACGTTTGTGAAGCTGTGTGTGCCTGGCGTCAGTGGAGATCAAAAAAAGATGTTGGATCCCCTCGTAGCTGGAACTACAAACAGTTGTGAACCTCCATGTGGGCGCTGGGAATTGAACCCAGGTCCTCTGGAAGAGCAGCCAGTGCTCTTAAGTGCAGAGCCATCTCTCCAGCCCCAGTAATTATTTTATAAGGACTCTTGTTTCTTTTTTGTTTGTTTTATTGTTTTTATTGAGCTATATATTTTTCTCTGCTCACTTTCCTTCATCCCCCCTCCCTTTCTTCCCTCTCCCATGATTCCCCAAGCTCCCAATTTACTCAGGATATCTTTTTTTTTCTACTTCCCACATATATTAGATCCATGTATGTCTCTCTTAGGGTCCTCATTGTTGTCTAGGTTCTCTGGGATTGTGATTTGTAGGCTGATTTTTCTTTGCTTCATGTCTGAAAGCCACTTGTGAGAGAGTACATATGATATTTGTCTTTCTGGGTCTGGGTTACCTCATTCAATATGATGCTTTCTAGATCCATCCATTTGCAGACTCTTGTTTTTTTTTACTACAGTAAACACTAGTTCTTACCAATGAAGACATAAAATTAAAGTAGCCTGATGTGTGTGTGTGTGTGTGTGTGTGTGTGTGTGTGTATGTGTGTGTGTAGGAGGTGAAGGAGAAAGGCTAGAAAACGCAAGGTTTCTCTGAGTCAACCAAACTTGCCTGGTTGAATATGGCAGCTGCCGGCCATGCGGCTCATGAACACCAGGAAAACAGATACCACAAGCTGAATGTGTTGTAAAGACACATGCTGAACTGGAAAAAAAAGCAGTTTATATTGATTATACACTGAAAGTATTCTTCGATTAGGCTAAGCAAAACATATTTCAGAAATTAACTTCACTTGCTTCCTTGCACTTTCTTAAAATGGCTACTAGGAGTTTAAAATACCCCCTGTGGCTTGCTTGTGCGGCTCCCATAGTGTGGACTGTGAGCAGTGCAGGCCACTTTCTCACCCACAGCTCTTTATGGTCAGCAGTGGGCAGTGACCGTGCAGAGGCCAGAGCCAGGAACATGATGCTGGGCCACCACATGAAAGGCCGCTGGTCTCTGTGGTTCTGCTCTCCACAGCCAGGGCCCAACCACAGGCCACACAGCATGGTGGGAAAGAACTGGAGGCCAGTGTGGCCTTTGCCGGCCTCCTAGCTCCTCTGGACATCCTTGTTCCGTTGTCCATAGACTTCCAGGATGGGGAGCTATAACAGGGGGCTTCCCCATTTAGTCAGCTTTCCCAGTACCTACTATGTGACCCTAAAAAAGCTCAGCACACACTCTGGCTCTTCTCACCCTCACCTCCATAGGCACTGTGCTACCAGGAGTAGCTGGGGGTGGTACCTTGTACTGAGTACTTTTTCTACCTGGGATGGATTTCTCCTCGGTGTCACCGTGTGACTTCAGAGAAGCCCTTTCTTTTTCTGTCTTCCAACATCTCCGTGTATGACATCACCTGTCCCACTGGGCTGCTCCCAAGGTCAGATGAGGCAGGGCGAGCCAGGCACAGTTCTGGATCTTTGGACCCTAGAGACAAAGTTGCTATTCTTAACAGTGTTACTGAACTAGTTAGAGTTGTTGCTTTCAAATTGCAGCGATTCCAAAGGTGTTCCCAGAGGAGTGACCCAGGAGACCAAAAGGGAAGTTCTGGAAGACTTCTGCAAGTGATGAGAGATGCCCTCGAGCCTATGAAGCGGTCGGGAAAAATTCATATCCAAGTGGGATACATCCTGGCCACCTGGGGCTCACTCCAAGAAGGGCTGTGTCTGGGCTAAGTCGGCCAGAGATATGACGGAGATAGCTCCAACTGCTGCCGACCAGCCCAGGCTTTATTCCCTGTCCACATGCCTGGATGCTGATTTCTGCCTGCACACGTCTGCCTGCTGCCTTCTGCGTGTTGGCTTCTTCAGTCTAGTGCAGAAGTTCTCAGCCTTCCTAATGCTGCGACCCTTTAACACAGTTCCTCATGGTGTGGTGACCCCCAGCCATAAAATTATTTTTGATGTCACTTCATAACTATAATTTTGCTACTGTTTTAAATTGTAATGTGAATATTTTTAGAGATAGAGGTTTCACAAAGGGGTTTTGACCCACAGGTTGAGAACCACCAGTCTAGTGGAAGCTGCCAGACCTGAACTCAGGGTGAAGTGAAGAGCCCCAGAGGGGTGGTCTTGGACTAGGGGTCGACAGGTGCCTTCAACCCCTTCAACCCTTGGCCCTGACCCGAAGGCCTTCAAAGTACGTTCAGTACTGACCGACTCCCGGATTTCTCAGTACTGGATTGCAGTTCCCCACAGCAACTATCAGCATGATAAAGAACTCTTAGCCCTTGGTCCCCATGCCCCTGCTAGTGTTGAGCACATAGACAAAGAAGATAAAGCTTAAGCTTTGCTTGGGGAACCCACCTCAACGTTCTTGTCAAGAGAATCCAGACTGGATGTGGTGGTGCCTCTGCCTACAGAACTCCCCTCTCTTCCTGTGTGTGTCTTCTCTTCTGCTCCATCCCCACATGACTGTACAGACACCAGGTCAAGAATAGTGAGCTAGACATAAGGGAGTCAAGTTTCTGCTTCCTGGAAGTGACGCCAGAGAGGGTTTTGGGTCTTGCAAAGGTGGCTAGTGTTGTCCACCTGACAGACCTAGAATCACCCGGGGGATGGGCAGCCTGGCTATGGCTGTGCTCAGCTTGGCTTGGCTGAGTTAATAGAGGTGGGGAAACCCACCTGTTGCCGGCAGGACTGTTCTCTAGGCGGGGATCCTGGACTGTGTAGCTGGAGAAGGAATGGGGCAGCAGAAACACACATCAGCTCTCTCTGTTTCCTGACGGTGGATGTGAGGTGAACACATATTCTCTCTCTCTCTCTCTCTCTCTCTCTCTCTCTCTCTCTCTCTTAACTTTTATAAGCTTTTAAATTTAACCTCTTTATTGATTCTTTGGGAGTTTCTCATCATACACACCAATTCCACTCACCTCCCAGTGCCCCCCATATCTTCCCCTCACTCCCGCAGCACCCTCCCAAAAGAAAATAAAGCAAAGCAAGCAGACAAACAAATAGAATAAAACAAATAAGAAAGAAGGAAAGAAAGAAGCAAGGAAGGAAGGAAAGAAGGAAGGAAGGGAAGGGAAGAAGAAAAGGAAGGAAGGAAGGAAGAAAAGATAAAAACCTCCTCCCTTTTCCTTCTTTCCCACCTCTCAACCACCTCTTCATCCTGACAGAACTGGGAGCCTCGGGGTGTCATATAGTACACCATTTTGTCCACTTTGCTTTACTAGCAAACGTTCATTGCAATGAGTCACTGATCTGGTTCAGGGCCTCTGGCTTCTGGTCCACCACCATCACTGGGTCCTCACCAGAGCTCCTCTGGGATGTCCCATGGCCACCCCAAGTCTTTAAGATCTTGCAGGTATTGTTCCACAGGACCAATCCCATCACGAGCTCCAGCAGGTCCTAGATGGGGTAGATGCTAGGCTGGGCCACCCCAAGGCCCGCTTGGGTCTGAGTGGTAGCTGCGTTGGTCAGTTCAGGCTACTGGGGCCACCTGCCTCAGGCAAGGGGGTGGAGTCGACTCTTGTACACCCATGCCATCAGGGTTGATTCACCCTTGACTATGGTGTGGGTGGGCTATCTCTCCAGCATGCAGTAGTGTCCAGCGATAGGCAAGGACAGCTTCCCTGGGCCAGTGAAGGGCGGGGCCGGCACAGCATGGCCCTCTGATTTCACCTCGCATGGTGACTATTCTTCAAACTTCTTAGCTTCCCCATCACGATGGGCTGTCACTGGAACTGTCAGCAAGAAGAAGCCCTTTCTTTTTTAGGTTCCATTGTTGGTTCATCTTACTACAGCAACAAGGAAAGAAACTAGGGCAAGTCCTCTTCCAGGTGCTGCTGTCTGGGACAGGCGCCTGGGACTTTCTTGCCATGTCTTGCACAGGGTAAATGGACGAATGGAGAAATTGGTGCCTCTGATAATCACCCTGCACCTCTGACCCAGCCCACCCTGCAATCCAGGCCTTTTGGAATTTTTCCTCTGTGGAAAGCCCCCCCGCCCCCCTGGAACTCAGCTGGGACTTCCTCCACCCTGCTTCTCTCTCGCCAGAGAAGAAACTTCACAGTTACCATGCGATCCTCTCCCTCCTTAACGGTCTAGTCTTCTGACAGCTCAGAGGTTTAGCTGGCTTTCCAGCTTTGCAGACGGCAGTGTCTCTGGGTTGAGCATGAACGAAAGCTCTCTCTATGGGACGGATATCTCCCTGTGTGCATGTAATGAGTAAGCCCTGGACAAGCTGCAGGTGTTGCAAGTTCAAAGCTTTTGCATCAATGCCCTGTAAAAGGTGAAAAATCTGGCTGGGTGGTGGTGGTGCACGCCTTTAATCCCAGCTCTCGGAAGGCAGAGGCAGACAGATCTCTGTGAGTTTGTAGGCCAGTGTGGTCTACAAGAGCTAGTTCCAGGACAGTCTCCAAACCTATAGAGAAACCCTGCTTCAAACAAACAAACAAAAAAGTGAAAAATCCTTTCACAAAGTCAAAATCCATGGTTATTTCCCAGTTTAACAGGTGACACACAACCATTCTTGAACATGTCGCATAGGTCTAAGTTTTGTCCCCTTTTCATAGCTGAGAATACCAAGGCTCAGAGAGAGAGCCGGTCACTTGCCCAGCTACT
Organism: Microtus oregoni; assembly: GCF_018167655.1. Classification (NCBI taxonomy): domain Eukaryota; kingdom Metazoa; phylum Chordata; class Mammalia; order Rodentia; family Cricetidae; genus Microtus; species Microtus oregoni. The sequence continues at coordinate 15,335,336 of NW_024543086.1, forward strand.
TTTAGGTAGCTGCAGATTTTCAGCCCTGGGTCTGACCCCATTGTTTCCCCCACTGTTCTATGCTGTCCTCCCAGGGTCTTCTGGTTAGATAAGAGGGTGTCCAGCACAGGACCTGCAGAGAGGAAGGATCCCACTTTCCAGTTAGCCAGACAGCAATTCACCCCCTCCCTGCCATCCCAGTTCTTTTCTACAAGAGCTTTAATGGGACAATGCTCTTGTACCCCGTAAAGATTTGTCACTTGTATTGGTTTAATAAAACGCTGATTGACCAGTAGCCAGGCAGGAAGTATAGGCAGGATGACCAGAGAATTCTGGGAAGAGGAAAAGCTCAGCCTGCAGTCAGCACCCAGATGCAGAGGAATCAAGATGAGAACGCCTCACTGATAAAAGGTACCAAGTCATGGGCTAACACAGACAAGAATTATGGGTTACTTAAGCTGTAAGAAGTAGTTAATAATAAACCTGAGCTAATAGGCCAACCAGTTTATAACTAATGTAGGCCTCTGCGTGTTTCTTTGGGACTGAACAATGGTGGGACTGGGTGGGACAGAACCTTCCATCTACACTTAAATTCCCATCTGCTGTTCCTCAGCATGCCTGCTTCCTTAAATGTCCTCCCCTTATTTATTTCTCAATTTTTGTTGATCCTTTGTGGATTTCACAGCATGTGTTCTGATCCCACTTATCTCCCCGTCTCCTCACATCCATCCTCTGCTCCCAAAACAAAGCCAAATTTAAAAGAAAAACCAAAAATAAAACAAAACAACAATAAAGAATTTAAAAAGGCGAAGAGTCTTGTCGTGGAAGCTGCAGTGAGGCCCACTGAAAATTTATCCTTCAGTTTGTTCACCTTGCGAGTGATCATTGCCGCGAGTCATTGGCCTCTGGCCTTTGCTACAGCACCAACTGTAGGCTCTCACTTGGGCTCCTCTAGGATATCCTGTTGTCCTGTGTTATGGAGATCCAGGAGGTTTGTCCCCTTCGTGTGCTCCAACAGCTTATAGATGAGGTGGATGCTGGGGTGGGCCAGCTCACAGCTCTGGTTCTGGTTCTGGTGGTAGCTAGGTTGGTCATCCTGCCAGCTTTCCCTCCCAGATGAGCTCCTCAGCACTGCCTTGGTCAGCTAGCTCTCCCAGTGCAGCTTGCAGCAAGAAGCAGGGTCAGTTTTCCTGCTCTCGGGTCCTCAAATCCAGCTCATTCACATTCACACCACTAGGGCCAGCTCTAATCTTCTGCCCAGGCTAGGTACAGGGCCCTCTCTCCTGATTACTGTAGGGGGCATAAGGGGAGGTCTACTCTCTTGCTCTCACACCCTTGGGGCTGGCTCAGCTGTGCCCCAACCACAGGGTCAGCTCTAGAGTGCTACCCAGGTGAGGTGCAAATCTGTGGTGAGGGGTGGAACCATCTTTCTCAAGTGTGGCGGGGAACATCTTTCTCAAGTGTTGGGGGAAGAGAACTCTCCCCTGAGGGGCAGGACCAGCCATCCCAGGGCCAGCGACGGGCAGTGCTGGTTCAGCACAGCCCAGTTCTAGTGACCTCCTGTGCTAATGTGGGTCACAGATATCCTCAAAGACCTCAGCTGCAGCAGGACCTGGTCATCCGCACGGTTTTAGTGGTAACAGGAGCCATGGACATCAACTCAGACCCTGGCTGCTTTAAGATCACAGACCTAGACATAGCCCTCAGCAGCAGCTCTGGTCCAGACAACACATGGCTTTGGGTAACAGTGAGGCCACTCAGATCAGCATGGCCATGGTGGTGGCGTGGCCTTCAGACACCCTCATGGCCATAGGTTTGGTCCATACCCTGGGCACCTATGTAGTCTTTGTTGGCAACACAGACCATGGACATCAATACAGACCTTGGTTGTGATAAGACCACAGACCTATGCAGCAACCTGAGCCCAGATGTCACCATGGTCCCAGGTGGCATGACCCCCATGGGAGCATGATCTTCAGACACCTATGTGCCCTTGGTGGCACCCCAGACCCCTGGCATAGGCATGGCCCTTGATGATCTCAGGAACTACGGTCATCAACACAGTTCTTATTTGTTTTAGAGATAGAGTCTGACTGATTTGGAACTCACAGAGACCCACCCAGCTCTGCTTCCCAAGTGCTGGAATTGAAGGTGAGGGCCACCAGGGCCTGCTTGTTCTCCCCTTATTTAAAAAGCTGTTATTTTAAAGATAAAGCTTCTCTTTTGGTTGTTTGTTTGTCCTGTATCATTTCCCATAACCCACTCGGCTACTTAGCACATGGAACACCAAGAGAAGGGAAGGAAAAGCTGTGATTGCCCAATCCCATCTATGAGAAGCCTGACCGTTCTGATGATTTCTGGGGAAGGAACCCAGAGGGAGAATCCAGCAGCCCAAAGGTCACATCAAAACACAGGTATTTTTTGCTTGGCACACATAATTAGCTTTTTGTTTACAACCAACAAAAATCAGAATTAATCAACTTTCAGATGCCTGCAGACTTTATGCCCAAATCCCATAATTTCTTTTTGAAAAAGCTCACAAAATGTACCAGCCTAATGACTCCATGAAATAACCGGCAGCTGTCCCCAGCCCAGGCTCCTCAATTCCACTCAGTCCTTATCCTTCCCTGGTACACTGTGTAATAATCCAGCCTGTTCACTTCCCTCATCTGGACACCCCAACGCATCCGACTTTGCAAGTTCCACACGCAAAACCTTGCTGTATGTTGCTGAATTGTTTCAGAGTCACAAGAGGACAATTTCCAAACCGGCATTCTCCTTGAGAAGCGCATCTTCAGGAGGGCGAGGGCTGAAGAAAACCTGTCAGCGAGAGGCTTTTCCTTAAGAGAATTTGTCGTCACCAGATCAGCAGGGTCCCTTCATCCCTGGCCTCAGACTTCTGGAAATCTCTTCAATACCAGCCCTAGACACGGACAATGGTACTTATATCAAAAACAAACAGACAAAACCCCCAAACCCATCCCTGCCTGTGCTGGCAGAGACAGGCATGCTGCAGCTCTTGGCTGCCCACTCTTTCTGGAATCCCAGTAAGACCAGCTCCAGAGGCAAATCAAAACAGAACAAAACAAAAGACCTGACATTTTTGGATTACGTTTTGTTACCACGATTAGCTATGATGTTCTTCGTCTTGTAACATCAAAAGCACACCTCACCCGATTCCTGCGAGCTCGGTTTGTGGAATCAGGTTCCAGATTTGCTCACGCACTTGCTTGTCATGTTACTTTGGACTGTTCTTGTACGCCTCTGAGCCTTCGTTCCTCTGTTTTCTCAAAGAGTCAGGGTAACGGCTATCACGTCCATGGCTGCCATGGAATCTGGCATGGCACATGTCAAACTCACGGAACAAAAGACGCAGCACTGGGCATGTTTATTTGTGTTATCGGCAATTGATTTTCCGAAGTTGCCTTCTTTGTTTCACACTTAGGAAATAGAAATCTGGGCTGGGAAATGTTTAGTGCTCACATATACTCACCGCAGATCCCGGTTTTGGTTGGTGGACCTCAGACGTAATGATAAAGGCCTTGGTAGCAATTGCTGGCTAATATTTAAAAAAAAAAAAAAGTTTCACAGAGGAAAGTGAAGCCTCCCCCACCCCATGTCTTCTCTCCATTAGTATGGTTGGCACCTGTACAGACGCTGGCCATCAGCATGCAATATCTTGGCAATTTAGACTAAGAAAATACTCTCAACGTTTATTGATTTACACCCCTGTTTAAAGTCTCCCTAATTGTGGTGCTGGCCTGCGAGGTGCCAGGGTTGATAAATGAGAAGGGCTATTGGCACTCTATCCTCCATGCTGCAAGAGGCTTGGCATTCCTGGCCCTCGGTGTTAATGGTAGTCAAGTCCTTTCAGTCATCACGATAGCATGCGGTGCCCTCCCACGTGTCTGCACGTCCCAGGAGGGGTTGAGGCTGCCATCATTCCAGCGAAGCTGGCCGATAGGACTTTTCAAGCTATCTTGGCTTGCAAACTTAGGGCAGACTCTCCCTCCTGCCTTCTGACGCTCAGAGTCAACCCCAGCCACTGGACTGATGGAAGGTTCGAGAGGGAGTGTTTGGGGCTTGAATAGAATGTATGAGTGGCTCACAGGAAATGCAACACGAGGTGCAGGCTCCAACTCCCCCTTTCTACTGGTTGTTTCTTGATGTGACAGGGCCGGCGGGGGGGGGGGGGGTGGTGTCAGAGCTTTCCAGACTTCATTCTGATCTAATTGGAGTCTTTGTGGAATGAAGTCCAATATTGAACTTGGCCTGTGTTTGACAGATCGCTCTATGCGCGCCTAACAGAACATGCTCTGCCCATGCGTGATACAGGGGGGATTCTTGGCCAGGGCTCAGGGGGGATTGCTGGAGAAAATGTCCCATTCAATTAAGGCTGATTGGCCCTGACAGTTGTCTGGGTGAAGTTTATAAGGTACATCTAATCTGCATGCATCTGGTAATAAAAATGAAAAACAACCCTTTCCCACCCAAGTTCTGACTCCAGATGTGGCCGACTCCAGATGCGGCTGCCTCACAGTGATTGGCATCGTGTTTTTTTGTTTTTTTGTTTTTTTTTTTGCAGCTGTCCTACATTTTAAATCTTTTTCTATTTAAAATGTATTCATCATAATTATGGAATGCAATAAACAAACTTCGGCCTGATGACAAGCTTTAAATATAAGAATGTTTCGGCTTAAAATAAATGCTGTGATTTTTCAGCCCAGGATGGAGCCTGCACTGGCAAACATCCTCCAAAGGAGCCCTGACCTTGTCACCATCGACCAGAACCAATTTCTCTCCAGTATTGGCTGATATTTGGAAGGGAGACAAAGGGAGAAAAATTAAAAGAGCTCTTTATATCAGATTTTTAGAATGTGCATAGTTTTTCAGAAAGCCACACTTGTAGGACAGAGGGGAAAATGCTGCCTTCCAGATGATCGTGTCTCGAGAACTCCAGGGCCACAGGTATTCCTCTGTCTGCACAGAGATTCTGCACGACACTGGGATTGACGAGGTCACCAGAGTTTACATCCCAGCTTCTATACTCCATGTTGTTACCAGGAGCAAAGTGTTGCTGCGTGCCTCAGTTTCCTTAGTCTGAGGATGGAAGGCAGTAAGGAGTGTATTCCATAGGGTAACTGTGGAAGCAGCAGGTGCTGTAGGAAGAAAGATTGGAATTAGGCCCAACTCACCAAGCCTTAGATCTGCTGGCCGCTGGGCTAACCGCTATCATCTGGTCTCTTCCCATGTGTGCTTAAAGGGGAAACTCACGTTTGCAGAGGGCAGATTATTTATACAAATCCCATGACAAGGCTGGGAGTCAAACCCTGACCATTTAGCTTCACTTGTGGCCATGCAAGTGTATGGTCAGTTTGGGTCACACTGGTGTTTTCTGTCTCAGTTTAAAGCAGCTGTCTATACTGCTGCCGCTGTCTACACTGCTGCCCCTGTCTACACTGCCGCTGTCTACACTGCCGCTGTCTACACTGCTGCCGCTGTCTACACTGCCGCTGTCTACACTGCTGCCGCTGTCTACACTGCCACTGTCTACACTGCCGCTGTCTACACTGCTGCCCCTGTCTACACTGCCGCTGTCTACACTGCCGCTGTCTACACTGCTACCGCCGTCTACACTGCCGCTGTCTACACTGCCGCTGTCTACACTGCTGCCGCTGTCTACACTGCTACCGCTGTCTACACTGCTGTCACTGTCTACACTGCCGCTGTCTACACTGCCGCTGTCTACACTGCCGCTGTCTACACTGCTACTGCTGTCTACACTGCCGCTGTCTACACTGCTGCCGCCGTCTACACTGCCGCCGTCTACACTGCTGCCGCCGTCTACACTGCCGCTGTCTATACTGCTGCCACCGTCTACACTGCTGTCGCTGTCTACACTGCTACCGCTGTCTACACTGCTGTCACTGTCTACACTGCCGCTGTCTACACTGCCGCTGTCTACACTGCTGCCGCCGTCTACACTGCCGCCGTCTACACTGCCGTTGTCTACACTGCCACCGTCTACACTGCCGCTGTCTACACTGCTGTCACTGTCTACACTGTCGCCGTCTACACTGCCGCTGCTGTCTGCTCTGATGCTCCGTCTCTACCAGTGCCTATCACTCATTCTCCTGAAAACACGTGGTAAGGGAACATCCTTGGGCCTTCTCTGGGGCTCCTAGAACTCCTCTTTATCTCTGATACATTTAAATGAATTTGTAATTGGCAGTTAAAGAACTACACTCTCCGGCTAATTTTAGATAAGTCGGCATGTTCCCAAGCTGCTTTTTTTTTTTTTTTTTTTAGCCACTCCTGGACCTCAGCCATGACCTAATGATTCTGCCATTAGCAGTGTGGACAGCTCTGCTCCTCAGAAATACAGCGCTCCCCACAGTTTGTGTCAACAGCCGACTCCTCTTTAAAGTCACGAAGCCCTCTGAGTTCCAGAAGTGTCTGCTGCTAAATTTGGATGCTGTCTTTGATAATTGTGCTCCCATTAGGCTGATGAGAGAGTTAGCAAGCTGGGCCTTTGGGTTTCTGCCCATAGTGTGAGCCAAACAGGAAATGACTCTGTGAACTTGACTTCTGAGATGTGTAAAAGGCCTGTCCATCACTTTGCTATGGCACAGGCTCGCTATCAAAATAGCATGTGCTGCCTTTCCCAGGAGGTGGACTCCAGGCCTGGCAGGACCCCAGAACCCAGTAGGAGTGAAAGTCTTTACTGGAAAAGCGGTGGCTGCTCTTTGATTCACCTGGAGTCCTGGTGATGGCCCTGTGGTGGCCATAGCTTTCCCTTCCCGGCTAAATTCACTCCTGATTGTGGGAATGTAGCACAGAAAGTTGACAGAGTAGGATCTCTGAGGGCAGGTGAGCCCAGCCTCACACACCTATGACCTCTGGAGGTGAGTGAGCCCAGCCTCACACACCTATGACCTCTGGGGGCAGGTGAGCCCAGGCTCACACACCTATGACCTCTGGAGGCGGGTGAGTCCAGGCTCACACACCTATGATCTCTGGGGGCAGGTGAGCCCAGGCTCACACACCTATGACCTCTGGGGGCAGGTGAGCCCAGGCTCACACACCTATGACCTCTGGGGGCAGGTGAGCCCAGGCTCACACACCTATGACCTCTGGAGGTGAGTGAGTCCAGGCTCACACACCTATGATCTCTGGGGGCAGGTGAGCCCAGGCTCACACACCTATGACCTCTGGGGGCAGGTGAGCCCAGGCTCACACACCTATGACCTCTGGGGGCAGGTGAGCCCAGGCTCACACACCTATGACCTCTGGAGGTGAGTGAGCCCAGCCTCACACACCTATGATCTCTGGGGGCAGGTGAGCCCAGGCTCACACACCTATGACCTCTGGAGGTGAGTGAGTCCAGGCTCACACACCTATGATCTCTGGGGGCAGGTGAGCCCAGGCTCACACACCTATGACCTCTGGGGGCAGGTGAGCCCAGGCTCACACACCTATGACCTCTGGAGGTGAGTGAGCCCAGCCTCACACACCTATGACCTCTGGGGGCAGGTGAGCCCAGCCTCACACACCTATGACCTCTGGAGGTGAGTGAGTCCAGGCTCACATACCTATGACCTCTGGAGGTGAGTGAGTCCAGGCTCACACACCTATGACCTCTGGGGGCAGGTGAGCCCAGGCTCACACACCTATGACCTCTGGAGGTGAGTGAGCCCAGGTCACACACCTATGACCTCTGGGGGCAGGTGAGCCCAGCCTCACACACCTATGACCTCTGGAGGCGGGTGAACCTAGGTTCACACACTGGGGTTACCATTTATAAACAGGACATACTGGGACAGCCAGTCTCAAGTCTTCCTTGGGTTATCATGAAGGATGAATGACATCATATGTGGAAAGGACTGAGTTCAGAGGGCAAGTATAGGAGGAAGGGACCGAGCTTTTGTCTTTGGAGCCAAGCCAATGAGGTTCTTGACAAGAGGGACAGAACTAATAGAATGCATATATGTTTGAAGGGGAGATTTACACCACGGCTAACATGATAGGGGCTGGGGAGCCCAATAATTGATGTCTGCATAGAGGAGACCCCAAGAAGCCTGCAGCTACTCAGTCCGTGAAATTGTGCACCTCCATAATCCCAGTGTAATGCTGAAATCCGGAAAGACTCTTGAGAGCTTCTGGCATCAGTGTACATTAGAAAACCATTGAAGTCCGTCGTCTTTGAAGAGTAGGGCAGTATGGGCGTGGTAGCCATGTAGATTCACTCATCAGCAAGACTCAAAGGCAGCCAGCAGCAAACACTGCCTTATTCCTAGCCTCTTCATGTCTGGGCTGCCTGACAGTGTTGACTGACAAGTCTAGTCAAACCAACAACCAAGACTAACGCACCATTGCACTTGGATGAGGACGTTTGTCAAATGAACAAGCTGTGCTATTCATTTCAGTATTGATCAGCTGGAAATGTCTGTAACGTCTGTCATGGCTGAGGAGTAGGTGAAAAGAATAGCATTTCCTGAGCTTCTTCTGTGTCCCTTCTGGAATGTAAGCCCTGAAGCTAAACTTGAACAATAATCCAAAGCATTTTTGCTTCTTATTCTTCATAAGGCTTATTCTAAACCCATGTTTGTTGGGTCTTAAACACTCTATCTCCCACAGAGACCTTGAGTTTTCAAAATAAAATATGCCCTAACTGGCATGGAAACAGTAATCTTACGCTGATAGACATCTCAGGTTGGGGAGTAATTGTCCACAATCCTGAGTGAAATGCTGACAGGTTTGTTGTCAGGAAGGGCTAGACAAAAGTCTTCATGTGGCGTCTGTGAGAAGTGGGAATGCACTGGGCTGTGGTCTACACTTGTCCTAGAAGAGGTTTTTCTAGCTTTCTTTACATGACCCAAACCACGCTCCCTCCCCCCCCAAAAAAAACTCCCCAGAGAGCATGAAGAGTCTTCGGCATTTCAGGTTTCAGTTTTAGGCGATGCGATGATCTTGACAGGTCATTTTCCAGGATCTTTACCTGTACGCTGTGCCCAGAATCTCTTGGGGTACAGGAGCTGGTCAGCAGAGTCAACTGCCCTTTCTCAGGACTTGCTAAGAGATCTTCTCCAGAGATCTGAGGCCCAGAGGGGTTTTCTCTTCAAAGAACATCAATAAGGAAGTGTGTGTGTGTTTGCATGTGTGTGTGTGTGTGTGCGCGCGCGTGTGTGTGTGTGTTTGCATGTGTGTGTGTGTGTGTGTGTGTGTGTGTGTGTGTGTGCATGTGTGTGTGTGTGCATGTGTTGTACTAGGGCAGGAACACTGTAATGATGGGAAGAAGATGTTCTAGTGACTTGCAGATGAAAGCTGCCTTTAGCTGGATTTCTCAGGCTTCTACGCATCAAATCAGCTGTGCCTGGAAGCATACTTAACTTGCCATAGAATGCCAAGCCATGAGACAGAGAAAGCACTGGAGAGAAAGAGACAGAGGCAGAGATCAGAGACAACAGAAACAGAGAGCCTATTCTGGGAAATCCCCAGGCCTTTTCTAAGAGCAAATGGTTTATGGGAAGCAAGGGGTCCTCTTCCTGGTAGTTTCTTTATTTGCTCTGTATGTAATGCTGGAAGAAATTCTGAATGAAGGGCTTTGGCATGTTATTTCAAGAGAGAGGGAGAGAGAAAGCAAAAAAGAAAATGGAAAGGAGAAAGGGGGTAAAAGGCAGGAGGAGGAAGAGAGGGCGGAGAGGAACTGAAAAGGAGAAATGGGAAAAGACAGGGAAGTGAGGAGATAAGTGAGAAGGGCAAGGAATGAGGGAAGAAGAGACAGAGGAGTGGGGAGCAGAGAGAGGAAGTACCAGAGAGATAGAGAGAGAGAGAGAGAGAGAGAGAGAGAGAGAGAGGAGCCAGGGAACAGACAGATTGGCCTCAAGGGCAGATGGACAGGGAGCATGCAGAGCTTTCGTGTCTCCCATCTTGAACCTGCCCTTCTATATGGCAGCATGGGCCTTGCATCTATGATGCTGTATGTGCCTGGTTCTGATGTGGAGCCAGAGGACAGTGCAGAGCCAGCTCCAAGTCCGCAGCAGATCCTCAGCTTGCAGGAAGGAATCTCAAACAAATGCTGATAGAGAGGTGAGCCAGGCCTCAGAGCAGCAAGCCACTTGCCCTCTGTGCTCAGGACCCCAGGGGAGAGCTTCTAACTGATGTGGCCAGTCTAAGGACCCAGACAGAGTGGGATTTGAGTCTTGATCTATTTTTACCAGTAGCTCTAGCCATGCGGTTTTGAGCCTCAGTTTCCCATTTGTGCAATGGTCCTAATATGAAAACAGGCCTGGTGGGTGGTGAGAAGACTATGAAGAAACCAAATAGCCAGGACTGATTCCAAGGGCCAGAAGCTGCAAACCCATGCCAGGCATCTGATTTCACGAGAAAGGAAGTTTGCTTCTTCTTCTTCTTCTTCTTCTTCTTCTTCTTCTTCTTCTTCTTCTTCTTCTTCTTCTTTTGGGGTTTTAAAAATTTATCAATAATGTTGGCCCTGGGAGTTTAATTATAGGAAGAATTTTCTATTCTTGTTTCTCATGAAAGATTCTGGCAGGGCACCGGGCAGCTTCCTGTGATACATTTCCTTCCATGACTTGGAAATTATTTGACTTTCTCTTCAAGCACCTGTGTCTGCTTGCATTGCTGTTTGATTGACATGGTCTTTCTTAGAGAAAGGTAAAGAAAAATAGCTGAGGAACAAGCTTCATGTCTTTCTCAACCAAAGCCAGGTGTTTACCACTCCCTTGGCTCCATCACCCTAGATAACAAGGAACCCGTGGACTGACTGACTGGGTTGCAAGCCTGTTTCTCAATGAGCTCAAGGATCCAAGCAAGAGGCAGCATCTCTTGAAAGAGTATGTTTCACTGTAAGTGCTTAAACAAAGTGGCTTTCGTTCCAGGCATTGCTAGGAGCTTTGCAAGATTCTCAAGTATTCAGGCAACAAGTGGGTAAAAATGGCAGGATGCTCAGATGACGGATTCTTCCAAGGAAGGGAAGACCCGAGCACAAGACGTGAGATTCCTGTCAGTATTCACATGGGATTAGCTCCAGTACCTCCAGGCCTGCTGTAGACCCCAAATCCGAAGTCCCTTGTGTAGCCTTGCATGGCGTCCACACACAGCTTCTGTAGACTGAATCCTCTTGGGTTACTTACACTTCCTAATACAATGCACATGCTATGTTGATGGGGACACGATTCAGGGGCAAGAGGAAAAAGGGGTCTCCTTCCTCTACAAAACAGACCCAAGTTTTCTCTTAATGGCTTTGGTCAGATGGGGAGTTGAATTCATTGGATCCATCTTTCTAGAGGGTCAAAGGTGTGCCCAGCAGGATGCCGCAGGGCAAATAGGCCGAAAGGACCTGGGTCGGCAGAGGCAGGGCCTCCACTGCTTGAGTACCTGCTGTGTTTTGAATCCAGGGCTGTGCATTCAGACATACCTGCTGACCCAGAGCATTTATGGTCCAGCATGGGAAGGCAAGCAGACACAATCAAGGTTTCCAAGGCAACAGTGCAATATTCTGGGGAACCCAGAGAAACAGCTTGGAGAAGTAAGATCCTGCTCCCTGGGAAGGGTTAAGTCTTGAAGAGCAATGGGGCTTTGCCTATGGCAGAGGTACAGATGAGCATTCTGGGTGGGAGGTGGGAGCCAGCAAGGTGTAGCTAAGGGTCCCATGAAGACTGTAGGGCGCTGGACCATTGTATGACAGAGCCGAAGGAGGGATGGAGCAGGAAGGGCCACTGGGGTCACATGGGAGGTGTGCTCTGGCAGCTGAGTGGAGGAAGCAGGTGACAGGCGCTGGCAGATAGCAGGAGCCCTGGGCAGCTTCCTAGAGCAAGAGCAGCCTGGTGACACTCAGGAATAGGAAAGATGACCTTGGAGGCCGTGTGGAGGCTGCATGAAGTGGCTGAGTCTGAAGGTGGAAGGTCAGAGAGACAACGGAGGCCGGTGTGGATTGCGGACTGGATTGCAGGGAAGCCTTGCTGGAGAAAAAGCTGAGGAGACTTGGGAAGAGCTACAGCATGCCCCCTCCACCCCCACTCCAGGAGCCTGATTTGCATAAAAGCTGGATCTCTGGAAAGTTCCACCCCAACAAATGGATGGTTAATTGGGTTTGTTCATCCAAAGGCAAACATTTATGGATGCTGTCCCCCACCCCACCCCCGCGTGGGATTCCCAGGTAGGGTCTGAGAGGAAGAATGAGAAGAGCAGATGCTTGCCCAGGAAGTGGAGAGTCACCTGGAAACCTTGCTTTATAAGGGATTTTTGTGACCCAGCCTCCTATGAAGCAGATGGTTGCCCCCACCCCGCCCACAGCCTTTGCTCCAGCTCCCATTTTCCCTGGCTCAGATAATACACATGGCTGCCACTGAACTCAGGCAAGAAGAGCCAGGCCTGATTGACAGTTTCCTGTATGCCAGGCATAGTATCAAGGGCTTGTCACCAACTATCTTACCCCAGAACAGAGTTCAAGGTTTGGCAAGCTTCCTGGGAAAGGCCGGGCAGTCAAAAGTTTAAGCTTGAAGGCCAAATGGTCTCTGCAACAGCTATTTCAATCTATCATTGTAACATGAAAGCAGTCATAGACTAAACATAAATGAATGAACAAGGCTTCATTCCAATAAAGCTTTATTTATACAAATAGGCTGTGGGCCAGGGTTGGCCCCAAACCATATTTTGTTAATATAAGATGGAGTTCCCTGCTGTAGATGGGAAGATAAAATGCTTCAATCCGGGCCCAGGGAATGAAGGCCACTCAAATAAGACAGCCAGAGAAGCTTACTGCAGGTTAGAGTAGCAGTAAAGAGGAAACAGTGTGTGTGTGTGAGGGGGTGTCTCCAGGGACAGCCACATGGGGTGCTGCTTGACTCATGACTTTTCTCTGTCTACAGAGGCCAGGATCCCACCAGGATATCTGACACCCAGAGTAGATGGGTCTTCCCACCTCAAATGATGTCATTAAGATAATTTCCCCATGGGGACGAAGAGGTGGCTCAGTGCCTAAGACCACTTGCTGATCTTGCTGAAGATCTGGGTTTGATTCCCAGCGCCTACACTGGGCAGCTCGCAACCTCCTGTAACTGCAGTTCCAGGGATGTAGCACCCCTGCTGGTCTATGTGAGTACTGCATGCGTGTGGGGTACATACAGACAAGCAGGTGCACACATGTACACAAAAATGAAAGTAAGTAGAATTAAAGCAAAGAAAGGCGAGCAAGCCCCCACAGGCATGTCCAGACACACATCTTCTAGGTAAATACAGATTACAAGATGACAATTAACACTGGTCATCACACCAGTCTTGTGGCATTTTGTGAAAGTTAAAAACTATATAGTTGCAGGTTCGGCATCAGCTAGCCCATCACTTGAAAGAGCAGACCCTCTACCCTGCTACCAACCAGGAGACCTAAATCATTTGCCCACCATGAGGGCAGCATCACCTTTACTCTCCAGAGACAGAGAGCAGAGGAAGACCCAGTTACCTGCCTGAGTCTGGCAGGTATCCACTGGCCTAGACACAAGTGTCTTCTTTGTTCCCATGTGGTGGGACATGGTGGGAAGGCCAGTGGAGGATAGGTATGTAACAAATGAGAAAGTTCAGAGACTCCAGGGACAGCCCAAAGGCTGAAGGTGAGAAGTTCAGCCTCCATAGAAGCTGCAGAGTTGGACCACCCAGTAGGACCTGGCAAATTTGTCTAGGCCTCTCCAGTGCCTTGTGACAGGCACCACCCCCACAAAGCTGCACAATCTAGCAGGGTGTGTGAAACCAGCCAGAGGGTAGGATTCACACTAGGGGACTGGCAGCGAGCTAACTGGGGTTTCCTCTCCTCTTAATCAAGTCCTGAGACTGGTGCATGGCAAAGGGACCCGGATACGCTGCAGAGAGAGACTTGTGTCCTTGGGAGTGCCAGACTTCTTCCTGGCATCTTTACGTGGAGATACCGAGACATGTATTTTTTTAAGCTAATAAATCCTCAACCTCGTTTGAATCCCAACCCAAAGCAGATGCAATACACATGGTCAGTAGACCTGGAGTTGCAAATAAGCACATTTGGAAACCAAATATTTAAAGAGCGACTCTCCTCCGTCTTTCTCTCTCTTCCTTTCTGTTTTCCTAAGCTTAGCTGCCAAGATCAGCCCAGAGATTTGAATTTCCCTGTAGTCATTGCCACAGGACTGTAGTCTCTCAGCCGAAAGGGAGTTATAATGCCTTAGGTGAGGAGTGTGTGAAACTTTTAGCTTGCATGCCAGTCTCTGGTATTGCTCATGGCTGCCTGGGCTGAAAGAAGGCCTAGGCCCAGTTGGAAAGAGTGCCATGATCGATTAGCAATGTCTGCTCTGAGATTTGTGATAGGCGGTGTAGGTATGTATGCCATATTATTATTTTTTATTATATGTTATTTATTATTAATTATGTAATGTTTATTCTATTATTCCTAAGGGTGTTAGGATCTCATAACTTCTCTGATATAACTCTCCTTGACATGGCCATACTTTGCTTATTTTGCAATGAAAATTTTAGGACACAAAAGAGTCAGGGACTTTGAAGAACCTCATCTGCCACCTAAAACAATGCCCAGATATCAAATTACTCCTCTTGCCAGCTCAGCCCTAGGGCTGCAGGTAAGTACTCCTCCATGGTCTAGGCTGTCTCAGCCCAGAAAGAGCACTTAACTCAGGCATTTTCCTCTTGCTGATGCCTTCTTGCTCTTGGTTGTTAGCCTGTTTGCTGACCAGAATATCAGCCTGGCAAGGACAGAGATGTGGTGTGCCCTCACTCACTGCTTTGCCCCTCACACTCAGGTGGCAGCTCCTGTCCTACAGGTCCCGGGTGAAACACTGTATGGAAGGCATTTCCTTCCTTCACGCATACACTTGCTATCGTCTTTAGCACTGTGGGCTCAGCCCAGAATTGGTTTGCAGATCTAGATTCAATAAAACAAACGATCAAGCAGCAGCCACATCCGCTGATGACTTGGTGGGGTGAAAGGGTCGATAGTAGAAAAGGAAGCCGTCAGGGAGGGCGGGCAGGGTGGAGCAGTGGGCTTTGATGGAGGGATGGGGGTCTTTTCACTCTGGCCCAGTCTACAAGGGTAGTGTGTGGACACTCCCTGGTGTGGCTGAGGGAGAGGCAGGCTTCTCCCTATTTAAGCTTAGATAAAAACACTGTGTGAGGACAGAACTCTGTCTCCAGAAGCCCTGAGGTGAGCATCCAGGAGACACCAACCTTGCCTTGGCCCACAAGCATACGCATGTTTTCACAGCTTCTTGTCATCTGAACAGGAAGAAGATACCAGCTTAGACCATTTCTCTTTCCTGTTCTTTTTTTTTTTTTTTTTTTTTTTTTTTTTTTTTTTTTTTTTTTTTAGTTTTTCGAGACAGGGTTTCGCTGTGGCTTTGGAGCCTGTCCTGGAACTAGCTCTGTAGACCAGGCTGGTCTCGAACTCACAGAGATCCACCTGCCTCTGCCTCCCGAGTGCTGGAATTTAAGGCGTGCGCCACCATCGCCCGGCCTCTTTCCTGTTCTTCAGACATTTACAGGGAACAAGGAAGCTGGCCAGGTGATTGCCTGTTTGGAGGGTCTTGGACACAGTGCAAGTTCGGAATCTCATCTTTACAAAGACTGCTGTGTTTCAACGCCAGCACAGAAAAAGAACAAAAGTTACATCAGCCATGACGCCATGTTTGCCAACTTCGGCCATGACTCCATGCTTGCTCTGTGCATCTGGGACACACACACTTCCAATTCTTATGGAAGCCTTTCGGGTCCGCCCCACTGATAAAGTTTTTTTTTTTTTTCAAATGAACCCCAATCTGACTTCTTACAAGTAGACGTGGCAGGATGGGGAAGAAAAGCCATGTTCCCAGACTCCCAGACTCCCAGGTCACCCTTCCATCATTCAACTGCCTGTTTCTGATTTCTTGAGTAGTACTTTCTGCTTTCAAAAAATTTTCCATATCTAGTGGATATGCGAGGATGATGACAGGATAGAGGAAAGACAGGAGGAAGGAAGTGAGAGAAAGAGAGAGGGAGGGAGGACAGTGCACCACCCAAGGCAGGAAATATCTGTTTGCTGCAGGGTTGGGTACAATGGTCCAGTTAGCTGAATTTCACTGTATGCAGGGGTATGGATGGGTCCAACTTACACAGATCATTTGCACAGACCTCAGAGGGCCCAGTCTGTGCAGGGTACAGGGATCTGGACAAGTGAAGTTTACACCTGCTTCAGGTGTTTGCCTGGGTCTAGTTTGCATAGGACGCAGGTGCTGGCCAGGTTAGAGGCCTAGTTCACTGAGTGTAGTGTTCACAGTTTGTTCCTCTGCTAGCTCTGGGAACACGGGGCTGTTGTGGTCAGTGGTTCTCCGTGGCTGAGGACCCGTCTCTTTCTCTTTTTGGCTCTGTTGGCCATCAGTTCATGTCTGAAGCAGTGTTGCCAGACACGCATGCGTCTAGAATTGTGGGGCTCCAGTTGAGCCTCTGCATCACTACCATCCACCTTTCTTGTCTCTTCTGCTCTGTACCTCAGTCCTGACGTCTCCATTTGCACAACGTGTTTTCTGGAATTCCTGTCAGTCAGCCATTTAAGATATGGGCTTTAGTGTTGGCTGGTTTTTATTATTATTATCGCAGATTGATAACCATTGTCTCTCAGTGGGAACATTTTGCTCACCCTCACCGTGAGACATACCTGAGGAGCGGGTCCCTGTCTTGTTGCTGCTTTCTGTCCCTCTCAACTATTCTGTGTTCTCATTTAAACCTTCTTGCCTCTTCTCAACCAGTCACCTTTACTACACAAGCTTTCCCCATTGTCATCTGCCAAACTTCCTTGTGGTACTTACAGGCGGTAGGCAGTAAGCATCCTTGACTTATCAAACATAATGTGAGCTATCAAAATTGGTGCTCACAGAGGGAAAATAAAAACAGCGGGGCTGCGGAGGTGGGGTGCTCTGTCCATCCTGCTGCCCTGTGCGCCATACTAAATTAACTTGCAACAAAAACCTCGAATCCAAATTAAATTATGTTTAATTTAGTTTATACCCTTTGAGTATACACGGTATGGCTATTAAACATTTTGATTCTATGTGTATTTGAAATGATGTCCTGCTGTTATTTTCACGTTTGGCCAAGCCTCACCTGTACAGACCTGTACACTCCTCCCCTCTGACTTGTCTCTGGTTCATCCTCTCACCTTGGATCTTTCTAGAAGACTTGTGCCTTTCTTAAAGAAGCTCTTTGTAGGATTTTTTTGAGCACAGCGTCTTTAGCCCCACTCACCAGGGCAGTGACTTTCCGCCTGATCTTCTGAGCACCCTCCCCAACCTGGTTTGGGGCATTTCTGATTCACTCACCCTGGCTTGCCTCTTTGATAGTACACGCCATTTTCTTTTGACCCCTTGGCTTTTCATATTTTGTCTCAGGCTATCAGGAGGTGTGTTGTGACGTGTGTTTTTCTTTATAATTGCGTGACTTAGAGTCTGAGGCCTGATACTTGGATAAGTTTTTAAAATTCAGCCTAGCCTTGCGCAACCATCTCCCTACAGATGACGCCTGCCTCGGTCTCTCTCCCCGCTTTTAGGACTGCAGTTAGGTGACGGTGAGGTTTTTTCCTAACCATTTTAGTGACTATTTTATGTTCTTTTCTCTCTTTCCTTTCTTGTAACGTCCAGGCTTCGATTTATGTGTTTTTCTATAACTCCACTATTCAGGTCATTACACTTCTCTTCAGCTGTGTCTACCCTGGTGTTAAAACACACTGCCAATGTTCTTCACTGAAATTTTAATATCTTTCATTTCTCCAACTTTCAGTTCTTGCTTATTTTTAGTTTTCTAGTGAAGCGTCTTGATTTGTCATTTCTTTCTTTACATTTTTAGTTTATACATGCATGTGTGTATGTTTCTAGAGGCTGAACTCTGGCTACCAGGCTTATCAGACATGGACTCATCATGACAGCCACAGAAGGACAGTCCTGAGGACCAATGGTGGTACCACAAGCACAGGACGCACTAAGAAAAGCATCTCAAAGAATGAAGAGGGTGGCTGGGCACAAACCCACAGCTGCCGAGCTGGCTGGACACTGCTGTTTGAGATTCCCAGGTGTGTGGGCAGCTTTTGAAGTGAGTTCCCAAAGACAGCACTGAAGGGTTCCCTAAGATCCCTACACTGCCCTCTGTGATGGTATCCACAGAGATGGTGAGTCTGGGCCTGAGTGGCCCTGGACACACAGAGGTGCTCCTGCAAAAGGGTCACTAGAATACCAAAGGAGGATCCAGGTTGCAGCCTGAAGTGCACAAAATCTCAAGATTAGCTACAAAGCCTTGAGTATCGACGCATGTTTTTGAAAGCTGACAGATATCACAAATGCTACAGAATCTGGAGTATTTGCATGGTATTCTAATTAGCTACTCTACCGTTTCTCTAGGATACTTTAATCCCTACATTTTTGGCCACATGGTCTCTGATTCCCTTCTTTGACATATGATACCATTCCTAGAGAAAAGAGAGAGAAAGTCAATTCAGTTTTCCTTTTTAACATGATTGAGGGAAAAAGTTTGCTTTGCTTTGCTTTTTCTGACATAGGGTCTCACTAGGTAGCCCTGGCTAGTCTGGAACTTACGACAGACATCAGGCTGCCTCATACCGAGATCTGCTTCCTTTCTGAGCTCTGGGATTAAAGGTGTGTGCCACACATGACAGTTGGCAGAACTTTATTGTTTGGCGAATTCATATGTTAGTTACTTTTGTAAAGCTCTGACCAAAATGTCTGAGAAAGCAATTTAAGTAGCAGAGTCTATTTTGGCCTAAGGGGTGTCAGAGGGAGACGGGAGTTTTGCATAGACACTATTCCTACTCTAGACGACCTTCGCTGCTCTGGGTTAAGGGTAGAGGTGGACCAGCGCATTGTCTCTTTGCTTCTGATCTCTGAAATGACCATGGTGAACTCTAGCAGGTATTGTGATTTGAACGTGAAATGTCCCCTCCCCACCCCAAGCCACGGTTTGAATACTTCTTTCCCAGCGCATAGCACCATGTCAACCCAGTGGCTGTGGTCTGGGCCGCTGTGGAAGCTTTAGGGTGTGGGACCTACATGGAAGTAGGTCACCAGCTGCCGACCAAGGCCACCATGTCAACCCTGTCTCTGACCTGGATCACGCTCTCTGCTTCCTGGCTGCTGCCGTGTGGACATCTGCTACCACGTGCTCCCTCTCCCATACAGAGCTGTCCCTGCCACGATGGAATTGACACCTCGGAGACCATAAGCCAACATAAACTTTTTCTTTCATAACTGCTTTTTGCCCAGTATTTTGTTCCCATCAAAGCAGAAGTCACTGATAAAACCCTGGACATCAAATGGGAACAGGTGGCACCCTTAGCCAACTCCGAAGGAGATAGTTTACTTTCTCAGGTTTTATTGGTTTGCATGATTAGGCAAACACACTGCCAGCTTTGGAGGTAGTGTGGGCAAAGGGTGATCCTTAAACCCGAAGATTCATTTGCTTTGTGATAAATGTCACCTCTACCTTCATTATGTACATCAAGACTTAGGAAGATGAAACTCCTTGCTTAAGGTCATATATCACTTAGTGGCCAATGGGACACATGGACTCTGATGGACAATTTCTTTCTTTCAGTCTCTTAACTCCCCTGATGGAGCTTGGAGAAAATAAGAATACAGTACTATGTTGGACAGCTTTCTATGATTGTGACTATGACAGATTATCCAAGACTATCAACTTATAAAGAGAAAAGGTTTATTTGGCTCACAGTTTGGGGAGTTCAGTCCTTAATCAATTGACTCTTTTGCTTTGGGTCTATGACTGGGCAGTAAATCATGGTGTGGGAAAACAGGACAGAGGAAGATGCTCACTTTGTGCTGGTGGGAAAGGAAAGGGTAGAAGGGGCTGTTACTCCACGTGTCCCCTTCATCCTTACAACTGGAAGATCTGCTGGGTTCTACCTCTTAAAATTTCCACAAACTCCCAACAGTGCTGGAGATGAATCACTTCATACTTGGGCCTTGAGGAACATTCAAGATCCAACCTGTAGCAGAGTTTACAAAAATCAAACCAAGAACCAGTACCCTTGCAGGGCCAGAGGCCTGATCCCACAAGCTGCCCCAGAGAGACGTTTTCAGAGAGTGTGGTCTATATAATGGATCCAAGGACTTCGCCGGGGGATGCGGCAGAGCCAACACTACACATCATCAGAAACCAGGCCTCCACCCTGCTGAGCATATCCTCTAGGGAGACCACATCTTCTCTTGAGGCTGAGCTTCGTGCCCTGCATGAAGGTTCTTCCTTTTGAAAAGGTGGACGGACACATGCGAGAGGCACTAGACAGAGACTCTAGAACCGCTGTGAGGGACAGCAGACAGTGCAATAGAGGACAGGTCTCTTCCTACATCCAGAGGACTTGGACATTTAATTACCCAGATCAAACATGCAGGGGACACTGGCTTAAGTGTGGACACTTTCCTTGCTAAACCCTTTCCTACATGTGTGTGAAAAGCGGGACTCGGGCGTCCATGTCTCAGCATGTACAGGCTAGGGTGAGTGGCGTTCCTGCTCAGGATCCACGAGAATGCCTCAGTGCAACATCATTGGAAACAGACGCAGGACGCACTGTGCAGTGTTAACACGCGGGAGGTTAAGTGTGAGCTCTCGGGCCCTTTGATGTGTTAAATACCAAGGACTTTAACGTAATAAAACTGTAAACCTCAAATCAGGGCTAATCACACTAATTTGCTGAACTCCGAAACCAAACCAAAAACTCTCTTTTCTTCTTAAATTGAACCACAAATCCAAGTTGTTTTGATCTGCAAATCAATCTAACAAAAGATTTGAGGTGGCTTACGAGAAATACGTGCAATAAAACAAAAATCTAACTAGATAAAAACCAGGATCAGGAAAAAATATCAAAACCAGAGGGAACATTACAACATCGATATACAAGATGTATGTAGTAATTTAAGTTGAAGCAGTGAGTTCCTGAGCCCCCTGGCAGCCAGAGCAACATGGAAGACCCATTAGCTATATGGCATGTGTTATCCATAAGGAGAAATCACTTAATCATTTCTAAAGGCAAGTTAGCCAGTTTGAAACAACAACAACAAAATCTCCTCTGATGGCGTGTGTGTGGGGGGCAGGGAATTCAAATTCTCTGAATCACACTTCAAAGAATTTCACTTCAAGATCCTGTTTCAGAAAAGCTTTGGATTTCTTTATCGTTTCATTTCTATTTTTCACCGACAATAACCTTTCTCAGAGACACCACAGAGGGTCCAGAGTTCCCTCGTTTGGGTTTCGCCTTAAACTCTTTCCAGCCATATTGCTTTTGCACACAACCTCATTCTTCCAGCGATTAAAGAAGGAAATTTGCAGGAGTGTCTCCAGGGAAAGGAGAGCTCGGGAGGTCAAGTGCAGTCCTGCATTGCACTGTGGTTCTTAATCCCCAGAGAACCCCCCTCAAATGTTTGGATAAACTGAGGAAATTTCCTGGGGTGGAGGGAGGGGGGTTCTGACATGGAACCATTTCTCCAGATGTACTAGTGTTCTGAGGGCGTGGAGGGTCGGAGCGTCCTGCTGCAGCCTCTCTGAGATGTGGGGGTTGGGGTTGGGCTGGGGCAAGGCAGCCAAATGTAGTTCCTTCCTAAGTGTTTTCATGTCCTGCAGCCTGTGTTTCTGTGTTCACGGGGATGAAAGGATGAACATCCCTAACCATAGGCAAGAGCAGATTACAGACCACACGGGTGGAACTGGGTTGCAGATCTAGAGGGCTGGGCTGTGTAGACACTCAAATGCCAAGTATTTGTAAACACTTGCTTAAAATAATGCCAGCACTCGCCGGGTGGGGAGAATCTTGCTGTTCACACTTCGCTAGATTTTACAGCAAATACACACAGTCTTACAATGACCCAAAGCCAACAACGACTCCCAAACAGTCATTCTAAAACAGCCAAGGGGCTCGAGTCTTCCCACATTCCTGGGGACTGTACACTGCAGGTGACGCGTCCTGCAAGGCCCCCTTTAGGAGAGACTGGAATTGCTTCAGGGACTCAGATCGGTTTGCAAATACTGTTGCATTAAAAGAAAGTTTTAATACCCACCGAGTAATTTGTCCTCACTTATCCGTCGACTTCAGAAACAAACTGGCTTCTCTCCACATGCCTCTGCCTCTCCTCTGGTCCTCCCCACCCCCATCCCTCGGGGCAGCCCCTTTCCAAGAATTCAAGACAGGAGGAGAAAAGCCGAGAGCACGCAAGAGCTTCTCTTCCATGGCAGTAAGTTCATGGGCAGCCTGTGTCTGCATGAGCAGGGGTGGGTGTGTGCAACTCACAAACGTGTTTAAAGGTGTCCGTATGCATGGATATTCACGTCGCTGATGACTACTGACTTCTCCGGTACCAGATGCAAACGCCCTCCTCTCCGTGAGCAGTAATAGTAGTACCTCAAAACGAAGAAATAAAAAGTCTCACAGAGGACCCAGTTAGTGTAGGCTGCATGAACGGACCTCAGAGTTTAAAGGTTCGGACTCCCAATCCCCCAAATGGTGGTGTTAAGAGCTGGTGGGACTGCTAGAGGAAGATTCCCAGGTCGCTGGGCATGCGCCTTTGGAGGAAGTGTGGGGAAGTTGGCCCCTTACAGTCTAAAGTTCCGTGTGAACCAAAACTGAGATCTGGTTGCTTTTATGCTGGACAAGAACGCTGGGAGATTGAACCAGGTTCTCAGCTAGAGAAATGGGGCGTCCACAACTCCCGTGACCCCACAGAGCAGGGCAGGAGCTACCACTCCCACCGGGAAACCAGGTAGGGGGCCAGAGTTTATCTGCAGCGTGGGTAACTTGGGCACTTGCGGCCCCTCGCGTGGGACTTTTCCAACATGGCGCACAGTGATGGGTCTCTGCACCGAAGCAGGAGATAATGGAGGGGCTAGATGCAATGCTGTGCCCCTACAATCAAACCCGGCTCTAAGTCGGCCCCCTTTTCCAGAAGAGGAAGTTTCCATCTCATCTGCAGTCCTCTTTTCTCCCAGAAACCTCTCGTTCTGGGTGGAAACTGCGCTAGCTCGTTCCTCTTGGCCTTCAAGCCTAGTGGTTAGAGGAGGGAAAGGTGGGTAAGGAAAATGAGTCTACTCAGAAGCTGACTTCCTGCGTGTAAAGGAAGATAAATACTCCAAACCCAAGCCTAAATGCTTGCCCCAGCCCCATACCATTGGAAAAACAATTCAAGCGCTTGTGACTCAAACACAAAAGATCTCTCGACTAAGAATAGAACTGGCTGACAGTGTTCACTTTAAGAAAAAAATAACAGACTACAACAATAAAAATAGACCATGCATCAGTAATAACCCAGTACACGTGTCCCTGAACGCACGTCCCTGAGTATGCTTGGAGCTTAAGGGGCGTCACATACGTAGCAGGCGCCGTGCCAAGCGCTGTATCTGCAATGCATTCTTCAGTCTCCAAATATCCCAGCGAGCTAAAACCTGCTCTTGAGAGTGAACTGCGGGGTGAGGAGGTGGAGAGAACTAACCCAAGGTCAGGCAACCAAAGGCAGTTTTAACATCAAAATACAAACCCACATCACCTGACTTGAAAGTCTGCTCAATTTTATTACTCACCTTCTCAGAGTTTTAGATGTACAGACATAGTGGACAAACAGCACAGAACTCTCTCAAGCATGGAGAGTTCTCCCATTCGTCCCCATCCCCTTGAGCCCGCACACTTCCGCTTGGTGCATCTGACTTTAATAGGGTTCTTTTGTTAGCGAACCAGTGTTAATAGATTGCACCTATCCGTTCAAGCCCTTGAGTTTTACCGAATATCCCTTTTCAAACATCCCCAGGACACATGTGATCTTGTCACTGTGCGTCCTTAGGCTGTTCATGGCTATGACAATTAGGTTAACTCCTAGCCTGTGTGTAAGGGGTGCCTCTCATTGCACTTATTTTCCTGATTAGACTGGAGTTACAGGGCCTGGAGGAATGGTCACAGAAGCAAGGTGCAGTCTGCATCCCATCCTGTCAAAAGTAGACCCTCCAGCAGAATTCCTGAGTATTGACGACTTTCACCACAGCCGGTCAAGGCCCACAGCTGGTCAAGGCCCAGAGGGAGGCACTCAGGCCTCGGGCTGGAGTTTGCTGGTAACTGCAACTGCTCACAACCCTCCATAACCTGCTAGCCCACTTCGGGTTTGTCCCCCTAGACTGCCTATGAGGGGCTACCAAACATCACTCTGGTCACATGGCTCCAAACATTTTGATCCAGGCCCCACACTCTAGATCTGGGACTCAGTAGGCTTGTGTCCACCTTCAAGGTGTCCCACTTGTCCCAGGTAACATTCACTGTCAATTTAACCCAGGCTGGAGTTACCTGAGAAGGGAGTCTCAGTGGAAGGACCGCCTCTGTCACGTCGTGGGCATGTCTTGGTGGGGTGGTCTTGACTGTTGATTGATGAAGGAAGACACAGCCCATCGTGGGCAGCCCCAAATGGTCCTGGACTGCGTAAGAAAGCCAGCTAAGTGTGAGCCTGTAAGTGCACTAGCAGGTAGCATTCCTTCATGGCTGCTTCAAGTCCCTGCTTCCCCCAACCATGTAATGTAATCGATGAGTTAAAATAAAGCCCTTCCTCCCAGTGGCTGTTTGAATAAGAATGGCTCCCATAGGCTCATATATTTGAATGCTTGGTTATCACGGGTTACATTACTAGATATATTAGAAGGAATGGTCTTGTTGGAGTCATTGGAGGTGGGTTTTGGTTTTCAAAAGTCTAAGCCAGGTCCAGCGGCTCTCTCTTCCTGCTACAGGTAGATCCGGATGTAGAACTCTCAACCTCTCCAGCTCCATGACTGCCTGTGTGCCGTGGTGCTCCCCACCGTGACATAATGGATTAAACCTCTGAAACATTAGACCAGTCCCAATTAGATGCTTTCTTTGGTAAGAGTTGCTGTGGTCATGGTATCTCTTCATAGCAATAGAACAATGCCCAAGATACTCCCCAAAGTTGCTTTTGGTTAGAGTGTTTTATCATGAAGACAGAGGTGAAATTAGAAACCCATCTCTCGAGGCTCTGTTTGAATGATCACAGATGTGTCAGGTTAGAGAGTCGGGGTTCAAGAAGGCGAGGATGAGGTCTTAAGCTAGAACAGTCCATTGCCTGATTGATTGTTTTCATTAACTGCTCACCTGTCTCTGGAAGCCTTCCTGGCAGCTATTCACATGCGGGCTCTTGTGGGGCATTAGTTTTGACCTCATTCATGTAAAAAAAAAAATGCCAGGATGCACAGTTGTTGAATCACACAGTAAGACAGTAAGAGCATATTGAATCTAGTGGGAAGCTGACAAGCTATCTTCCAGAATGTGCCATGGGCAGTTCCATCTCTCTCCAGCTCTGCGTCCTCACCAGCTTGGACAGGACTGTCTGTGAGCACTGCACTGTCATCCCAGTGAGGGATTCAGATCTGGAAGTCACGGCAAGGACAGCAAGATGGCTCAGCGGGTGGAGGTGTAGCCAAGTCTGCTGGCCCAAGTTTGATCTCCGAGACCTACAAGGTGGAAGGAGAGAATAGGTTGTCCTCTGACCTTCACACCCGCACTCACATGTACGCACACACCAAAATGCATAAGGATATCTGAAGGTTTTAAACAAAAACAGAAGATGTAGTCGTGGCAAGAATGCTCCAAGGAGGTAGCCCATCACTCCTTTCTTCAGAAAAAAAAAAAATCCAATTCCGTTACTACTACTCCAGGTATGACGTCATTAGGCCCTGCAGTGCGGTGCAAGAGTCAGGACCCTGGGGCTCTTTGCCAGACTGCGAAGTTCCTCTCTGGGCCTCAGCCTCCTGGTTTGTGAAGTGTAGTGACAAGAACTAATGGTCCCAGAGCCCTTCACTCATGACAGCTAAGGTAGATCCCCACTGGCAGACTTGCCTGAATCAAACCCTGCCAGGCTTCCATTTCCTCATCTGTGAAATGGGCTTATGCCAAACAACGTTTGCTTTACCGGGTTCTCCAGAGAATGAAATGAAAGATTATACATCGTAAGTCACTAAGGACCTGTGCCGAGCGCAGTCAATGCTTGTTATTCACGGAATTATTTCTATTCTCTGACACCTGCCACTTGCCCTTCAGGGCCCTGGAGACAGGCGCTCTGGAAATAAGCTACAAAACCCCTCAGGACGGTTCAGGAGTGGGTAAAAGGAAAGAATTTAGATTTTGATGAGAGAGCGAGAACCTGAGCCTACAGAGGAACCAGAGAGGAGGCGGGGCCAGCCGTAGTGGGGGCACCCCGGGAAGCCGCTGGGGCTGGGGTTGTGGGAGGGGGTACTGGGCCTGCATCTTGCCCTTCCAAGAGCTTGCGGTGGCTGGGGCTGTGCTGGGGGTGCCGAAAGGTGGCCGTGTGGGTAAGTCCTTCCAGCTGCGTCCAGGTAATCCCCCAACCTGGTGCAGGAGAGATGATACCCCCGGAGGGCCAGGCGTGGTCCAGTGCAGGATGCTTGCCCTGTGAAAGCGCTCAGCCGGCCTCGCGTTTCGCAGCGCTCAGGTCCAGCATGAATCATTCCTTTTTGAACGTGTCTAAATGTGTTTATAAAATAAAGCTGCGGCCCAGGGCTGCTCCGGGCGGAGAGGGAAGGTAATATGTTTTTAATTGGAGAGATTGGGGGAAGGAGGCAGCGAGCCAGGGTGAGCTCACCCCGCATGCATGTGGCTGGGCGGAGAACAACTCACGTCCAGATTCCTGGACTGCAGTGGCCCAGCCGCAGGACGGGCGGCTCAAGCAGTGGCTCATGCGATGGGCCATTCCTGGGCTTCTGGGTGCAAGCCGACCCAGGTTAGCAGGAGCATAGGCCTGGAAGCCCACAGAAAATTTAGATCCCTAGAGCCGGGCGGGTCAGTGCACCAGGAGCGGGCAGGTCTGGAATCCATACAGCCTGTGGACCTAGGGAATCCGAAGCCCTTGCTTTTGCAAGGGGCTTGGTCACCACCAAGCTCCTCCCACCCGCTCGGTTTCCAGAGAGCTCGAAATCCTATACCGCGCTGAGGCGAAATTTGAAGGCTGGCTTTATTTGATTTTATCCTATTTACTTTTTCCCCTTATTTTTGGCTTTGTAGGCCAAGTAAACCAGATGTGCAGGCCCCATTTGGCCTTGCTTTATCCCCCCTTTTAGACCACGGGTGTGGGCCTTACTCGGTCAATTCCCAGCTATCATGGCTTAGGCGAGTTAGTTTGCTTCTCAGAATTCTGGCTTCCTCAGATAAAAAACCCTGTCGTCGAATTCTAATTCTCCTGACTGGAGAATAGTTTTCAGGTTGAGGACAAAGCAGAGTGCCGAAAAAGGGATATGTGACGGGCTCTGGCACCTGCCGTGGGCCACGCATGCGTGGGGCTTAACAACGAATGTGCTGTCCTTTGCCTGGTCACTGGTGGCCCTGACTGCAAACTGGACGCTGTGCCCATTGAACCGAGGAAGCAGGCTCGGAGAACTTTGGATTTTATAAACCAGTTTCCCTATTCAGGGAGTTGAAATTATCCTATGATTTTTTAAAATTTATCTAATTAAACCGGGCAGTGGTGGTGCACACTTTTAATCCCATCATTCAGGAGACAGAGGCAGGTGGATCTCTGTGAGTTCAAGGCCAGCCCAGCCTGGTCTACAGAATGAGTTCCAGGACAACCAAGGCTGCACAGAGAAATCCTGTCTGGAAAAATCTTTTGAAAAAATGAGTACAATTAAAATATAACTACATTGTTTCCCCCGCCCCTTCTCACCCCTACCACGTGTGCCCTCCCAGGTTCACCGCCTCTTCTTCTTTAACCAATATGCTGCGTATACATATGAACAAACAAGCATATAAACAACCTGCTGATTCTATTCAGCGTTGTCTAAATGTACCTGTTGCTAGGAGTTTGCTCTCCATAGTGGATCAAGGGACTCACCCCTGGGTAAGACCAGTAGTCCCTCTCTTAGTGGTATTTAGTTGCTTGTGTCTCTTCACCTAGGGGTGGAGTCCCTCGTGCTCTGAATTTGAAGACCCTTTGTCTTGGCAAGGTGTGGGGGAGGGGGGCCATCTGTCAAGAGTAAGTGTTGCAGAGCCTTGCGTAGGAAGATCCTTGAGGTTTGGGGCGTTGGCTAAGGCCAAGACACTGCTCCATTAACACTAGCCTTTTGTAAAGCCAGGAAGCAGGGCCCAGTGTGAGCAGCGCTAAGTGTCCACAAAGATAAGTACTCTCCGGAGGACTACTGAGAACTCAAGAACAGTGGCAATGTGTTTTTGATCCTACTGCACGTACTGGCTTTGGGGGAGCCTAGGCAGTTTGGATGCTCACCTTACTAGACCTGGATGGAGGTGGGTGGTCCTTGGACTTCCCACAGGGCAGGGAACCCTGATTGCTCTTTGGGCTGATGAGGGAGGGGGACTTGATTGGGGGAGGGGGAGGGAAATGGGAGGCGGTGGTGGGGAGGAGGCAGAAATCTTTAATAAATAAATAAATTAATTAATTAATTTAAAAAAAAGTACTCTCCGGAGGAGTTCTACTGCTCCGTCTAGTAGCTGGTCTTGAAGGACTCAAATCTTAAAGAAATAAAAGAGCTGTGGGCAAAGGTTTTCAAAACAGAATTAGCAGAAAATCAAACGTTCACCATAAAGGAAATAGCTTAATATGTTATCTCATATCCACACTAAGAATGTTCTGTAGCATTGAAAGAGTGAGCAGTAGCATGAGCAAACCCTTAGACTATAAGATCGAGGAAAGAAAGTAAGGAATAAAATTAGGTAAACACATATACCATACCCAGAGACTTAAAGGGAAAGGCCCATGGGGACATCACCATGTGAATTCTTGCTGTGGCGGGATTCTAACTTATTTTTTACTCCATTTTCTTCATTCTTGTGTTGCAATTTTTAGACTTTCTCCAGGGTGCATATTCCATTTTTATAACCATCAATGTATATGCTTGCTGCATGTAGTGGGCCCCATCCCTTCCAATTTGGGAAACAGATTCATATTGTCTGGGTTCACATTTACCTAAAAACAGAAGCTGGACTGCGGAGACTGCTGAGCGGCTAAAGGTACGTGCTGCCGGACCCCATGACCTGAGTTTGATCCCTGGGGTCTGCGTGGAGGAGGGAAAGAACCAACTCTTGCAAGGTCCTCTCACCTCTCCTCATGTACTGTGTCATGTGTACACTCACAATGCATGTGTGTACATGCATACAATACATAAATTAATTTTAAAAATAAAAAATGTAATTAATTTTTTTAAGCCTGAAAGAAATTCAAGCACAGTGGCTGTTACTTGTTAACAGGATTATGGGTGATTTCTTCCCCCTACGCTTAAAGTCTTTGTATTTCAATGTTATTTTTAAATTTTTGCATGGATACTTTTTAACAATTGGCAAATAAACAGAGAAACCTTAAGATAGTTCCTTGCATTTGCTGTGGTTGGGTGGGAGTGGGGGAGGAGGGGAGCTGTCCCAGACTCCAGGTCATGCCCAGGCAAGGCTCTTTCTCGGGATTATCAATTGTTTCCATCCCTTCCCCCATGATGATGGAGGCTGAAGACTTTGACTTCAAGACTTCCAAATTCTTCTCCTTCTCCTTCATCCTCCTCCTCCTCTTCTTCTTCCTCTTCTCCCTCTTCTCCCTCCTCTTCCTCCTCCTCCTCCTCCTTCTCCTCCTTCTTCTTTTGATTTTTTTCAAGACAGGGTTTCTCATTAGTCCTGGAACTCACTCTGTAAACCAGGCTGGCCTTGAACTCACAGAGATCTGCCTGTCTCTGCCTCCTGATTAAAGGTGGGCTTAAAAGTGTGTGCCACCACCGATCGACAAGTTTTAACCCAAAGAATGCAGCATCTGGAGCGTCCTCGATTCCAGAAGAAAGGCTTGATGTAATGCTTTATACATTTTTCCATTTGCTGATTTTATTTAACAGAGAAAAACACTTCTGTATCAAGGCCATTATTGAACCAGAAGGCAACTTTTCCTGACTCCCTGTCACTTCCTATGCCTGCCTTTCCACAGAGCTGGTTGAGCTTCTGACTTGGAAGTTCATAAAATCTAGAGTCCTTGCTGAAACAGAGCCCTTTCCGCCCTGTGGATGGAGCTCCTGGAGTCCACACTGGGCTCTAGAATAGACTGTGCTCTTCTTGTTTCTCTGCAGCCTCCATCTCTCCTGCCCAGGGGCTTGTAGGAATCTGCTCTGGCAGCTTCAGTAAAATCTTCCTGGACTGACAGATCTGAGGTAGCGG
Source organism: Microtus oregoni (assembly GCF_018167655.1). Taxonomy (NCBI): domain Eukaryota; kingdom Metazoa; phylum Chordata; class Mammalia; order Rodentia; family Cricetidae; genus Microtus; species Microtus oregoni. The sequence continues at coordinate 15,365,559 of NW_024543086.1, forward strand.
CAGGATGGGACTGGCCACCAAGAACACCAAAGCAAGCACCCCTGTTCCCCAACTTCTGCAAAGGAGAACGCTGTTGAAGGGTAAGTGGACTCATGACTTCATCAGTCAGGGACGGCAGTAATCCAAAAGGCAGGGATGGGAGAGTTTCCAGACAGCTGAGGCCAGCAAAGGTACAACCACTGTTTCCTCTCCTACATTTTGTTCTGCACATCTGTTTCTTTTTTTCTTGTGACTTTCCCCCATAATAACCCATTCTCATCAGCCCTGTACATCCCTCTATTCCATGAGCCCCTTAGGAGATCAGTGGGACTTGACCAGATTGCGGAGCCCTGCGCTACACACTGCCTGTCACTCAGAAGTGCCTGGAGGTGAGGCAGCCTTGGAGTTTGAGGACTTGACCTGTGGGGCTGACTTTACCTTCAGGCAGATGGTGTTGGGACTGAGCTGGGTTCCAGGACTCCAACTAGTATCCTCTGGAGAAGCGAGCATTTGCTTGGGACCAGGGGGGACCCTGTCCGTAATGGTGTCAGAAGTCTGTTGGGAGCATAGAGTGGTCAAATCATCACCCTGTTTTGACAGCCCACTAAAGCAATGTAAACGTAAGGCCACATTCCCTCATGCCTCATCCCTCAGTCCTCTGTCCCATGCCTCCTGACTCAGGAGTCCAAGTTCACAAAAATGAAAAGCTTCCTAAAACAAGAAGACAAACAAGTGGGAATTCCTGATGTGGACCCAAACTCTGTCAGGCCTGTTTCTCCAGACTGACCTGTACTCTTACGGAGAAAGCCCAAAGCCAGTTACTCCAGCCAGCATATGGGAATTCAAGCTCATCATGGTGGCAATGGTTTGGGGCAGTGGAATCGTGCCATACTCTCTTGGAAGTAGACGTTCTGAGGTGCTTCTTTTTACTCGGGGTGCTCTTTAACATGCTTGAGAGAGGAAGGTGATATCAATCTAAAGCCATCCCACTTAATTTCATGACAACCAGCACGTTTAGGTTGCTAGCAGCTGGAAGGTGAGATCCTGGATAACCAGAGACAATGAGGCTCAGCAGGAATACAAACTCATCAGTACTCTAATATGTGACCTTGCTTAAACCTCAGTTTTTTTCATCTATCGAATGGGGGTAGTTGCTGTCTTACGGGGATGTCAACTTCATTGGACCAATGTGTGGCAAGCACAGAGAATTCTAGAACACCTGATGCGCTAACCCTGCACAGCTACAGTAGCAACTCTGTGGCTGGTGGGGAAAGAACCCCAGCCCAGCTGCTTTCCAGGTGCTTGGGTCTCTCTGCTTTGGCTCAAAAAGAGAAGCAATGCAGGTCAAGGCAGATGACTTGGAAGTGCAAATGAGGCCCCTCCCACTCACAGAGCAGAAGGCTCTGACCTGCAGCCAGAGCCTTCTGCTCAACACTGCCGCCTTGCTCTGAAATGCATTCCAGATGCCCAAGAGAAAGGGCTATTTTTAAAAAACTGAACCGTGGAGGGGAAAAGACTTGAATATTTATCAGACCTCTTGGGAGAATAGGTTGGTTAAACTTAGAAGTGTCAGAAAAGATCAGAGAGAAAGAGATGGGTGGAGTCAATAGCAGAAGAATGTGGCCCCCGCAGGAGACAGCAAGTGTCCAGCAAGCGGGAGAAGGCGGTGCTGGAAGAGCCCTGTCATGTGTGCTATGTGTGTGCCCATGTGTAAGCGGAGATTGCTCATTCATTTCCCGGCTTTCCACACCCAAATCATCACATAGAAACTATATTCATTGCAACACTGTTTGGCCAATAGCTTAGGCCTATTTCTATCTAGCTCTTACATCTTAAATTAACCCATTTTTATTAATTTATGTATCACCACCAGGCTGTGGCTTACTGACAAGGTTCCAGTGTCCTCCTTTTGAAAATACGTGGCACCTCTCTGACCCCACCTACTCTCTCTTTATATCTCTGTTCAGATTTCCTGCCTGGCTTTATTCTTCCCTGCCATAGGCCAAAGCAGATTCTTTATTAACCAATGGTAATAAAATATATTCATAGCATACAGAGAGGAATCCCACATCACCCATGTGCTCATGACACTTGAGAAGTTAGCCAGACCCTACTAGGTATAGGAACAAAGAATTAAAGTAGAGAATTCACAAATGAACAAATACATTTGGGCAGAAAGGGGAGAGTGTAGTCTCAGCAACCAATTAAATGAACTAGCACTTTTACACCATTAGATAACATTGTCTTTAAACTTAATATTGTTAAGACATGCCAAAATGTTAAGACATGGCACAATAGTTATGGGAGCAACCAATTACTTTTTTGATTGGACATAAGGCACGATCCATGAAATGGAACTCCTACTTGGCATGGTTAACAGAGTCAAGAACTCTAGGGAAGAACCCACTATTATTCTGCCAAATGGACACAGCATTAAACTGAGTCCTAATAATACTTCACTGTTCCCTGTAGACTAGCGCATCACTCAGCCCTCATCAGAGCAGCTTATTATTGCAGTAAGTGGAACTTGACACAGAAGCTCTCAGCTGGTCCATATGCAGAGACTAAGGACCTGAAGAGAGCTCAATCATTCCAACCATAATAACGTCACTCATTTCACTCCAAGGCTCATGGTTGTCGTGGAAAGGGAGGAAGGATTGTAAGAGCTGGAGCTGGTGGATGACCTTAGGGAAACTGTATTTCCTAGACACAACAGGGCAGTTGCATAAGTGGTCTCACAGCCACTGTGAGACCACGTGCAAGGCTGATTCAAAGCACAAGCTAACAAAATCCCAACATGGAGGACTGGACAAGGTCCCACAACTAGCTGAGGAGTTACTGACATTTAATTAAAAGGAAAATCAGTTTCTTTAGAGTGGTGTGGTCCCTGGTTAGTCAACCACATCTGAGGGCAGGACCTGCTCTTAAGAGTAGCTGGGTACCGGAAATTGGACTCAATGGGTTGAGAGAGTGAGAGAAAAAAAAAAGTGAGGGGAAGGAAGATGGAGGGAGGGGAAGAAGAGAAATAGCACAAAGTTGGATGGGTTGGAAGGTAGAGGTAGATCTGGGAGGAAGTGGGGGAGGATAACTGAGTGTGATCAAAATAGACTGTGTGAAACTCTTAAAGATTAATAAAATATGATGGAAATAATGAAACAATACTGCTACATGCCAACGAAGGTGGGAGGGAATAGGCACACCTTTGCTCTGTCAGTAGGAATATGGAGTCATCTAAAAACAAAAATAAAAGTAAGCATCGGTTTTATTTTTAAGGTATGTTTTATGGTTGGGGAAGCTGGAATAAAGCAAAAGAAACTGTCCAAAAGCAGACACCCAGTGGGCAGAGAAACAAAGCAGGAAGCCGTCATAGAAAACAAAGGCAATCATCTCACACAGATTGTGTCCCGCCTTGGACAGGAAATGTCACCTCTCGGAACCTGAGTTTCTCTCAAGGCACTGCATGGAAAGCACCGCACGGGGAGGCGAGGCCAATCCCTTTGGGCGAGAGTAAGACCTCTACTACCACTTTTGAGCCAAATTTGAAGCAAGTTTTAAGTAAGTACAGGCCAGGACGGTGGACTCTGGTCTGGTCCACTCCAGAGAATGGAAACCAAGGCACATTTTGCAGAAACTTATAAAGGCAAACCCACAAACCTGCGCATTTCCCACCAGGTCCAATCAGAGGCAAGCATACCTCCTGACGTCTTTCCAGTCTATACCTCTCACCTATGGCTTGTTAGCTTACGTAAACGGTAGCCTCCAGCATTTCAGGGAGTAGTTGCCCTCCAAGAGGCTTATAGGCTCCAGCCATTTTTGTTTTATGTTAAGCACAGTAATTAAAACTTAAGCCACAACTTGAGCTCTCACAGTGTCTTTGAGAGAGAGGTCAACGTATTCCTCTCCTGTCCTTCCTAGAGTCTTGTCCTGCCCTCTTCCGTACCAATATATTCATCTCCCATCTCCAGAAGGTGAACGAAAGTCAGAGGTGAAGGGCATCCAGAAACAACCTTAACAAGGCTTGTGGTACAGAACCCAACCACTCTCCCCACATGCTGGCTGAGGGGTTGGGGGGGGGGGGGCGGTATCAGGGTTGTGAAGCAGATGGAACCCAAGTGGATGCAGCTACCAGGCTGTTTGACCAGGGGCCCCTTTAAACAGAAATGTCTGTTAGGTTTATCTAGTGTGCTTTGGAGGTTAGCTGTTGTAGCAGCTAGCAATGCCTGCCCTAACTAATACAGTGTTCTAATAACAACTGTTTAATTGGACCAACAAATTGCATTTGTGGCCAGCTAATTTGTATTAAATGCAGTGCCTGGTAGAGCCCCTGGTGAGTGACAGCGGGGTTTCTTAATCTAGTCACTAATCAAAAGTGTACACTGCAGGATTCCCAGAGAAGTGGCTGATTAAAAGAAAAAGTCCTGTTTGTTGAATTAAGGTTTTGTATTAAATTGTTGACTCTGGGTCTTGCGTGTTCCGAGGTTAGGATAGGCTGGGGTGTTTTGACTAGACTAGAGCTCAAGAAAAAAAAAATCCGAAGGATTTGCTAAAACCAAAGTATAAAGGAACAATGTGGAAGTGATCAGATTGTCTGTATCAGCTGGTAGGAGTCTGGCCCATGGCCAGGAAATGTCAGCCCTGCTGGGGATGTGGGCCTCAGGTGACTTCCAGAAGCAGGACTCTGACAGCTACCTCAGGGCACAGTTAATTCCTCTGACAAGGCGAAATGACACACAGGGCAGAGCTTTCTACACAGAGAAGGTCAGAAGTAGCCGGAATGCCTGCGGCAGAGGCTGCTGGCTCCCCACCCAAGTCCTTCTGGATGCCCCCTTAGAATATAGTGACCTTAGGCTGGGGGTGGGGCTCGGTGGTGAGCAGCGCCTAAGGAGGGCAAGGTCTGGATTCCTCCTGAGCATCCCACAGACAGCAACCCAATAGCAAGGGGAAAGCCATCACAGAACACTGCCCTGAGTTCCTCTGCTCCCGAAGTCTGACTCGCGGTCGCTCTAGATGGTCTGTGGTCTTCCATTCTCAATCTAGGATTCCAGCCACAATCCGTTTCTCCTCAACAAGATCTCAGCCAATGTTTGCTAGAGGCCCTTTGGCAAAGCTGAAGTTATGGAGGAGTAGAGTGGGACTCTTCTTCCTGAACCCACTCTCCTTAGTCAGCACGAGAGGAAGTTCAGGAGACCCACAGAGACACTGGCCCAGCCACTGAGCCAGCATGGAAGGCAGTTACTTGGAGTAATTGTCTCTACTCTTCACTTGCATTTAGGTGCTGTACTGTAGTTTTTTTCTTGGAGTTGTAAGTGGTAGAAAAATCTTTAGGGTCTGTTAACCGATATATGTAGAATTACGTAAACATGGCACCGTCTATCCTCTGTGTGGCATGAAGGCTAAAGCTTGGTTGGTTTTCCCATGAGGACTACTGGTGGGGAGGATGCTTTGGGAATGAGCTGACCTCTGACCTTCTAAGGTTTGGCAGAGCAGAGTGAGGGGGCATGGAACATGGTTGAGCCAGAGCCTTCTGGGAAGGACCAAGGCATGCTGGGACAGGAGGATCCAGCAGGATGTCCCTGTAAGATATGCACTAGGAAGTCTCAGGGGCTGAGGGACCACTGAGGTTTCCAGCTAGGGGCTGTTTGTTAAGGCCGAAATCAGGGCTCCCCACAAAGTAAGGCATAAAGGAGAGTCAGGATTTGTGTGAAGGTACCAATGACTTGTGCCCGACTATAGTCATAGCACCTTGGAAAGGCCATGAGAGACGTACATTGCAGGGCTTTTGGCCTTTGGGACCCTTCAGCTGTCCCTGTGTGAGCCCCACTCCGGTGGAGACAGATTACAGAGGAGCAGAGAGCTAGCTAATGAATGGACGGTCGAGCCTCCCCTAGACGGCCTGGTGAAGTGGGCCTGGGTTCGTAAGTACTAGCCTCAAACTGCTCCCCCAGGTAGCCCCCTTAGACTCTGCCAGTAAGAGGCACTAGTGGCAGATCAGAAGGTAGAGGAGAGGAACACCACCATTTGTCAAGGGAAAAACTTAAAATGGGTGTGAAAATGGGACCAGGAGGCTGTCCCTCAGATCTCAGGCACCCTAGGACTGGACCTTTAAGCTCGGCTGGCCATGTACTCCTTCTGGCTTCTGTTGACCTTGAAAGGAGACCAGCCCCTGCTGACCTCTGCACAGTAGGCCCCTTTGGGTGTGGCATCCCCACTTACAGAGCAGCTCGGCTTCTGCCCGCACCCACCATCACCCCAGTGTGACGTCATCACAGTTCCCCTTGGGTTCAGAGCTATACACGCTACAGCCATTCTGCAAGCCTAGGGCACGGCTTCAAGACTGCCTCCGACCATGGATTCCCAGTTTTGGCCCAACTTGTTCCCAAATAAATGTAAGGTTTCTTTGTTCCTGTCTAGGTTGATTTTGTTCTAGGTCAACAATCTCCCTCCCCCATTTCCTGAGGACTAGAGCCCCTACCCAAATCTCAGCTCTCAAGATACCGCAGTTCCCCCAGCTTGCAGGATCCAGTAAACTGCCTCTTCCTCCCTTTCCCATTGTAGATCCTGGACACTTCCTGTAGGCCCTTGTCTGTGTCACCACCCTGGCCTCTGTGGGCCCTTCTGTTTTATCAGTATCCATTTAATGGGCCCACTGTACCAAGGCCTTCTGTTAGGAATAACTGGCCTGGCTTCTGCTTTCCCACTGCACCGTGGCTGGCGTATCCCTCCCTCTGCTCAAGGGCCAACCTGAAGAACTTTCTAGAGAGCTCTGAACTCAGGAGAGCAAAGATGTTTTAGAGCAGATAAGCAATTGTGGTTTCAATATTAGACATTACTGAATAATAACTAAAAAATATTATAATCTAGGCCCAAAAGGAATTGGGAAGCCCAAGTTATCCCTAAGAGACAGGAGAGAGATGGAACAGAGGATGGGGGAAGGGAATGAACAGGTGAACGGTGGAGGTCTGCCTTGATTCTGAGCTGGAAAGCTGCTATCCGAGTCCCAGTGAGGCTGGGCCCTGGTCCCACCATGTCTGCTCAGCAGGGTTGCTGTTGGTCTGTCTCAGGTGTTACCTTTCTTCTCAGGTCTCCTCAACAGAAGGATGGGGGCATTTGGAGCATGTATTCCTTTGCTGGGAGCACAGGGCCGTCCCCCACAACCTATTGTCATGTTGGGTCCGATGGGACTTTCCTGCAGGTCTTTTAGCAGCACATCTGGCCTCTGGCTTCTACAATCCAGCAGCACCCACCAGTCACATGACCTCCAGTCCCGCTATCCAGATGCTATCAAATGTCCTGCAGGCAGCAAGCGTGCCAGAGAAACACTGCTCCAACTGGGACACTTTACATTAAAAATAAATCTATGGCTGGTGAGCAGGCTCAGTGGAGAAAGCCAAATCCTGACAAACTGAGTCTGATTCCAGGAAGCCACCTGGCAGAGGAGAGAGACAACTCTGGCTCTCCTCTGACCTCCACATTGCAGGCCATGGTACTTACATTCTCTCTCTCACACACACACACGCCATACATAAATGCCAAAAAAAAAAAAAAAAAAAAAAAATTAAGTGAAATTTCCAGCTTTTCTTGGAAAAAAAAAACCCTCCAGATGTGTGAAGGCTGCATCAATGTCCCTATCTGAGGTAATGACCAGCTGCCTCTGTGACATGGCACGCTGTCTATTTCTGCAGAACAAAAAGACCTAAAAACTCCTTGGCTTGGAGCATCCTTCATTGTTCTGCCTTCAGGTGTCTGTCAGAGCTTAGCGGGATTTTCTGACACCAACAGTCAAGGTGTCTGCCACATTGTGGTCATTGTGGGGGCGAACCAGGGAAGCAAGGCCCCAGCTCAGGCACAGGCTTCCTGTCAGAATTCAGTTCTCTGTGGGGGGATTGTCCAGAGGGCCTCAGCTGATCAGACAGCTGGCCAGGACCACCCACACTGCTCCTCATCTCAGGGGGGCCTCCCTCTGGTCAGGTGACAAGATGGCAGCTTATTTCCTGACAGAGAGCAAGGGGAACCAGAGGGCGGTGGAAGCAGCCAGAGTCCATCCTTTATTGCTAATCTTGGAAGTGACCTTGGCCCCTGCTCAATCACAGGATTCTAAGTGGACGTTGTTAGGTGGGGGCTGCCATGAGCTGCTGCAGATGCTGGTGCAGGGCTCAAAAAGCGCTCTGAACTGGACAGCCTAGAAAGGCAGAGGTTGCAGAGGTTTCGAGACTTCAGTCAAGGCCTCCGCCAGGCCTGCCTCTCCCTGCAGGCTCTAGAAAAGAGTCTCCCCAGGTTCTCCAGCTTCTGGCGGCCATCAGCAGTCCTTGGCATGCCTTGGCCAGAAGACCCAGCTGCTATCTCAGCCTTAGTGGCCATTCCCCTGTTCATCTTACAATGACACACTTGAATCTAGTATGGTTTTGTCTTTACTTGGTCTCTTCCCCCAACACCTTATTTGCAGAGACAGGGTCGTTTTCACAGGTACTGGGGACGAAGATCCAGTGACTTGTTTTAGGGGACAATGCAGAGCCTGCAGCACAGGTGGTGGCTGTGTGGCGGGACTGACAGGGACTGGCATGTATTGCTGCGGTGTCCGCGCTGCGCGATGCCCCGTTAACGGGGACTCCTGTGTGACCTCAAGGGCTCCTCCAGGGATGACTGTCCTTTGTCCTCAGTGCTAAGCTTGACCACAGTGCTCGGTGTCCTGCCTGACCCAAGCCCTACTCCCGTTTCTGCCAGTGTGTGTGGTGGTCCATGTCTTGAAAAATAAGGAAAGACTGGGCAAGGTCACAGATTGGAGGAGACAGATGCATGGCGTGGCATCCTGGGGTGTATCCTGCAACAGTCCACACACACTTTGTGTGGTTTCGTTCACCACACCTTGCTCTGTAAGACATTCGTCCTTCTGGGACGCAGTTGGCTAGGGGGTGCATGGAAGTTCAAAATTATTTCAAAATACAGACTGCTGACTAAGTGCGGAACCTGCTCCTCAATGGGTTTGCTAATTTGGTAAGTGTGTGTGTGGGGGGGTGTCTGGGAGCTGGGCCATGGGGAAATAAGGCCCGTAATGAAGACCCCATGGGCATAAGCAGCTGCTTGCATTAAAATTGGGCAGCCGTGGCTCCTCATTTGCAAAATAGGGCAAAACCTAGAAATGAGGAGTCCTTGACAACACTTAGGTCTAGCTAGGGTGCCTGGAAACCGCAGGCCAGAGGGCTGATGTGGTTTCTGATAGCTGCAGAAATTTTTGGTCTCCGTATTTGCCCATGTCTTTGGCTCCCACAGTGTGAGATTAGTGTGTGGATTGATGCGTACGCTCAATAGACACCCCCCCCCCCCCACTGAGGTACCTATAGCAGTTGTCTGTCACTAGAGACATGTGATAACAGAGACCATGTTAAGACAAATCCATTCCCTCTCAGTTCCTCTCTCCTTGTCACCTATCTGTCCTCTCCCCAGTCTCATGCTGTGTCTAGGAACACTATCTCCTTCTTTGCCGTCTTGGCAGTTCAGGCACCCAGGTCCCTCTGCTCAGCACTGTTCATGCTTGAGAACAAAGCCTGTCTTAGCGGGGAACGCCTTCTGCACATCTCACCTGGATGTGAAGCTCCGCTGTCTCTCTCTTCCTGGGCCCATTGCAGACACAGCTTTGGTCCACTGTCTAGACATCCTCCTTGGTCAGAATCATCCGGGAGAAGCTGGCAATGTAATTATTGGCTCACAGCAGAGCACTGGCGTCTCAAAGTGACGGGGTTAAAATTATACAGCAAAGTCTATTTCCCCTTAGTCCTAGGACAATGTCAGCCATCCTCATTTGCATTCTAATGGCTCTGGAAGAGAAAAGGACAAAGTGTCAAATCACAGCTAGCCCTGGGAACTGAAGATGGGTGGATGCCAAGTGTGTGGTCGTCTCATTGCACGGGTGCCAAACACACGGAACTGAGAACTGCTGGGTCAAAAGACCAGTTAGGATCTTTGCAGACACAGAAGACTTAAGACAACTCCTTGGTACATGTTGGCTAAAAGAGCCCTTAAAGATAAGTAGGTCCAGGTTCTAGTTCCTGTCATTTTACAGATTGGGAAACTGAGGTTCATGGGATGGAACGCCTACCTCAAGGTCACATCGAGAGCCACTGAGGGGCCAGGCCTGGATCCTGGGGCTCCACCCCTAGCTCTGTGGAGCTCCTTGGTTTCTGGAGACATCCAGATGGAATCAAATGACTGTCCAGGGAGATTGTGTCCTTAGGATGCTGGGACCATGCAATTGTTCTCCCTGTGAGAGGTTGTTGCCCCTAGCACTTTGCTCTTTTCCTTAGAGCAGGCCTTGTTCCACAATGTTAGAGATAGTTAGGACCAAACCCCTGGAGTCAGTCAGGCTCCAAGTGAGGAGGGATGCCAGCAGTGAGGAGATCTGGAGCTAACTGACCTTGGCTGAGAGGGAACTGAGGCCTTGCTTTCTTCTGCAGGAGCCACAGAGTGGTCACAGCCACAGCCTGCCATGTCCTGGGGCAAGATGGGGGAGATGGAGTGTTTCTGGGCATCACCCTCCTTTCTGGCTGGTACAGGGACTATCCTCCCTTCTCTGCAGAAACATCCCATGCCTCCCACATGCACTCGTCAGAGACATACCCCACACTGATGGATGCTGTCAGCCCATTCGCTCACAGCCACAGCGTACAGCACACAGCAGCGCACCTTATCTTGCATGCGAAACACTCCAGTGTTTAGTAGCTCCGGTGACTAAGCCAGGGAGGACCAGAGCACTGTGGCCCAGTCTCTCTCCATCACTTCCTCCTCTGCCTCTCCCCATCACAGTCACACCCTGGTTCTCCCTCTGCATCCCTTTCTCTTCTCCGTTGTCATGACTTTGTTCCTCAAACCAGTGCAAATGCAGTGGGAAGCATGGCCTGAGGTCCAGCCCTGCAGCCTTGCAACTCCTCAGCCCTGCAGCCCTGCAGCCCTGCAGCCCTGCAGCCTTGCAGCCAGGACACAAGAAAACAGAGAGCTCTCTTCATCATCACCAATGCCAAGCCTGTGGCTGGGCCAGTGGGATCATAAGGGTCAGTCTCCACCAGCCCTGTGAGGCAGGCTCAGGCACCGGATGTGCTGAGCACACCAAGAAGGAAGAGTCCCCGTGTTCCATGGTGACGGGGAGCCCTCCCCGGTCAAGAGCCTCCTCCCACTCTGCTCCATCTCTGGCACACCCTTTCCTGGCCTTCTCCAGACCCTCACCCGGGACTCCGTGTATGAGAGCAGGCACACTTCCATCCGTTTCTTCCAAGATGGTGGTCTCTTAACGTAAGGAGGCTCACTAACTTACTCTAGCAATGACCAGACCTGACATTTATTAGGCCTTTTCTAGGTGTCCAGCAGTGTGAAGTATGATGCTTATATGATAGTCAAGTCACTCCTACAGACCTACAGGTGAGGTGGGCCGAAGCTCTCATTGTCTCTATCTTACAGAGGGGGTAACTGAGGTGCTGGGCATTGGAGTGTGTGAACATGGACAGGGGGAGGTCAAAAGCAGGACGCTGGATAGCTGCAGGCCTGGGTGCATTCTCCCATGCCCTGGGAGGTGGCAGTAAGCAGGCTCCCTCTGGGCAGGGTAACATAGAGGGGTGATCCCCCATGGGACAGTCAAGAGGAGCAAGCCCTCAGCCTGCACCAAGAGTTTTCAAGACACTTACTATTTGTGACACAGGCCTAAGAAGCAATACCACATGACCCTGTGTTTTCATAATACATTTTGGAGATAAGAGAGCAGACTGGGCATCTCGCCATAGAGACACACAGCTGGGAAGACAGGCCACCGGGGGCTATGATTCAAGTCTGCCCAGCTAACCCTATACAACACCCTTCTCCTCCGAGCAAAGAGTCCCAGATCTGAGTCTGGGGCAAGGGCGTGAAAGTGTCAAGGATCTTTGGGAAGGTCTGCCTGCATTCAGTGCCCACTCGCATATGGAGAACAGCCATGACCTGGGGGCAGATGGGAGAGAGGAGCTGCCCATTCCCACCCAAGCTCTTGAGCTTTCCCCAGGTCACATCTGTGTCTAGAAACAGCTGCCACCCTTGAAAGTGACCTGCCGTTTGTGTGTGACCTGTTCCCACCCTGGACAGTGCATGACCTCAGTTGTGATTTTTACAGGACCCGCTCACTTCTCTGAGGTCTCTTCCTCCTTGCTGCTGAAGGCCAGACACTCCCTTCAGGGCAAGAGGAGGAACCTTGTACATCCTCCCTAGTGACCCTTAACAGGGGCATCCAGGACAAGGAGACTCAGAGAGGCAGTGAGGTGGACTGTCCACAGCTAGTCACAGCATGGGGCAGAGCCAAGATGCGTCCCATTGTCTTCAAAGCTCACAGCTCTAATGCCAGCTTCATGGTGTGTCTCAGCCGGAGTCAGGACAACAGAGATAAAGCCATATCCTCCTGTGAAGCTCAAAGGAAGCCGCAAAGATGTGTGGAGGAGAAAATTGCCTTGGGAGGTGAAGAAAGTGCGCGCCGGGTCCTGAGTTTCACAGAGGAGGGATGTGCCCACCTGGAGGATGCAGTTTTTGCATCTCTCTTTCAATTCTCTAAAATTAATTAATTATTTAATTTTGCATACCAACCACAGCTTCCCCTCCCTTTTCTCCTCCCGTTCCCCCCTCAACCTCTCTTCTACTGCCCCCACCCCTTCTTTGCGACTCTTAATGGCAAGTGACCGGTATGACTTGAATTGGTTTAAGGGGGAAGGGGAGTAATAGGTTCCTCTTTCTGAAAAGCTCAGAGACCCTGCTTCAGGAATGACTTGATCTGGGAACAAAATGTCCCCAGGGTCAAGCAGCACCGTTAGCCACGTGGACTTTACTTTTTAAAAGGCCTTACTTCTGGAGGGCAGGCTATCCAGCAGACACTCTGGTGACACTCTACACGGACACGGTGAACAGCTCCTGAAAGGAGAAATCCTATTTACTTTTAATCTCAAGTCCAAGAACTGAGAGAGTCCCTGGATTTGTTTGGGCCACAGGCCCCTCCTTCAGTGAAACATGGTGATTCTCCAGAGATAGGAGTCCTGATTGACTGGGGTTAGGTCATTTACTACCACCCCCTGACATCGAAGGAGGCCAGTCTGTGGTCCCTGAGGAAGATGGGAAGAGGCCCAGGGTGCTGGGCTTGCACGATGACAACACAAGCAGCCAGTGCTGGGGCTGTGGCGAGCAGGGTGCACACCAGAACAGTATGTGCCCGGGCACGAATGTGCGAACTAATAGTTTGGCGTAGCTGGAGGCCACAGCGTGAGTGGGAAGAGTGTGAAACTCAGCTGCCGCGGGAGAAGCAGGGCCGCTGGCCTTCTGGGAACTCGGAGCAAGAATTCCAGGGAGGTAGAAAGAGGAACGGAGGGCAAAGGCTCTGAGTTAGACTCAGACTTTGCAGACTTGGAGGACAGTCCCCCCCCCCCACCTCTCTATCTGCCTGGCTTCTCCATCTGTGACGTGGGGGACGATGTGTTGTAGGTGCTAGGGGTGGGGTTGGGCCTCCCATCCCCAGGGCAGAGGTGGAGAAACACTGCTATTGGTGGGGGAGGAAGACAGAACTCAGGAGATAGACTTCCAGGACACTTGGTGAAGGATAGGATGTGGGCAAGGAAAGAGTCCAGGCTGAAAATAGACAGGAGAAAGAAAATCTGCCCTTGACCTTGTATCCTTTCATTTTTAACTTTTGAACAAACAAATATTTGTAAAAAAAAAAAAGTCCATTCAATTTCTCTAGAATTTTTCTCCTCAAATTCCTCAAAAAGCAATCCCAAGACCATTTGACTCTGAGTTTGGAAATCTTAGTGGGTATTGTTTTCTCTTTTCTCATTTAACCTGAAAATGTCAAGCTGACATGAGCCCCATTTCTTCTCCCTAGGGCTACACCCTTTCCTGAGCCTCTGTTGTCTGTACAGTGGGAATAGACTGACAAGTGGCAAGGGTCATGTACGTGAGTCTGAACACGAAGGATTCCTCACCACCAACAAAAGATGAGAAGGAAGAGGAGGAGGAGACAGGAGCCAATAGCAGCCAACTCCGGGGATGAAAAGAAGTCAGTCCGTATAACTGCTTACCAAGAGCTGTTTGATGTCCGTGAGCAAACAACGGTGCTCGGACGCTGTGTACGAAACCCAGTCATCTCAAAGACGTCTTTGCAGCCACAAATGAATGGATCGGTGAATGAATTTGGACATGTGGAGTGCATATTACTCCAATCACATGGTTTGAAATCAAAGGAAAACTTTTGTGGGGATGACAAATAAACAGCACGAGGGCTTTCTACATTTTTTTTTATTATTGTTTTTGGTGTTAAGGCCTGGAGCCTGATAACTGAACGGAACGAGGTTGGACAAACATGGGACCAGGTGGCTCATTGTGTTTAATGAGAACATAAACCTCAGATTTCCATTACGGCATTCAGCTGCCCGGGGTGAAAGTGTGGAGAGAGGGAAGGTATAAACAGGTGGACCTGCTTCTCCATGTACCCAATAAAGTCTCGGAGAGAATTTTCCCTGGGGAACCAGTAGCTAGGCACAACAAACCAAATTCTCTTTGGACGCTCCGTCAAACTGATGGGGATGGCTCACTAGGACTCCAAGGTTCGTCACATATTGCTCCCTGCTGGTGACATGTAACAGTTCCCCAGCCTGTAGCCCGGCTGCTGGTGATATGGTTATAGCAGCCATAGCTGATGTCTCGAACCCTTCACTGTGTGGCAAACATCCCAGGGCCTTGGCTTTGTTACCTTGTTCTCTTGATGGTGATTGCACTATCCTCTCTATAGGTCAGGGAAGGGAGACTGCAGGCTGCCAAGTCCACTGTCTACCATCTCCGGTGGTATCTTCAAACCCCAGGACCTCCCAGTATGGAGTGGGCTAGACAGAGAAGGACAGGTCTTCAGGCTGTTGGGAAGAAGGGTGAAGGGCCCCAGGTAGAAAGGCTCACAGTATGTTGGGGGAAGCCTCCGTGGTTTGCTATAGCAGAAGATGAGGCTGTAGGGACCCGGACCACAGGCAAACCTCTTAAGGTGCCAAATGATGCAGCAAAGTCCCCAAAGGCTCCCTCCCACAGCTGCAGAGGGCCTGGCACAGTGGCCAGATTGTAGCCCCGAGACAAGAGCCAGGAACACAGCCAGGTGGTGACAACGACAGCAGGATCGGGCCTGACTAGCTGCGAGAGGACAGACATATCAGCTGCTGATTGCCTGTCCGGGAAGAGGCAGAAGACAAAAGAAGGGAGCTTGCCAGAGAAGCCTCTCTCAAAATCCTATGGGATAGCCTAGCTACTGCTGAGCCCTGGCCTCAGAACTAGCTCTCGTCATCTGGACAGGTCCCTCGGTCACATGGCACCTTCCTGTCTGGATCAACTTTTGGGAAGACCCTGAAATGTCAAGGCCTTCCCCATTCATCAAGGCCAAGAGAGCCACCCAGCTCTCTACCCACAGCCATAACTCAGGGTCAAGGGCTGCAGGGCATCCGATCTGCTTCATTACCAGCTGACATTACCATATCCCTCCCGGTACAGAACCCCCCTTCTGGAGGGAGGGTGGGCAGGGATTCAAGAACAAAATGCTGCTTTCTCGGGGCTTGAGCTAGAGCCAAGATTTAATTTTTCATTTTAAAAAACACGAGTGGTCAGACCACAGCTTGGGAATGGAAACCATCCTCCCAGCAGCTCGCTGTCTCCCATGCTTTCCCACCTGCAGAGAAGGCAAGCCTCTAGTGGGGGCGGTGTCAGCAGCCTGGCTCAGGAGTGACTGGGACTTTAGTTGGCATCCATGGGCCCCAGCAGGGCTCTGGAGTCTCCACAGCTCCCTCTGGGACTGCATTCCTAAACCATGTATTGGTCTTCTCACATAGGGGAGGCTGAGGCAGGAGGTTGGAGGTGGAGGCTAGTCAGGCTGTATGGTGAGACTGTCACACAGGAGAAAAGGGGGAGGGAGGAGAGGAGAGAGAGAGAGAGAGAGAGAGAGAGAGAGAGACTGGAGATACGGAGGGGACAGATGACAAGTCTTTAGCTGCATATGCTGAGCATCGATTGGTAAACACTCCACATTCTCCAGCCTTAAGCACAGTCAAGTCTTTTTATCTAGAGGGGGTAATGACGTCATCAGTCCCTCAACCCTCACACCTATGTTCCCTCCCTGTCTGGCCAGGTTCACAGACACTTTATGGAGAATGGGAAACTTGGAGACAGTGCTACTCTTAGCAGGTCCCAGGACCACCTTGCCCTTGATGGTCTTTCTCAGACTGCAGGGAATGGTCACAGGGCCCTCATAAATACCAACATTCTTGGATGCCCAAGCACTTTACAGAAAACATTTGGTATTTACCCAAGGCTTTAGAAACTTCTCCTATTGGTGGTTCTCAACCTGTGGGTTGTGACCCCTTGGACAAACCTCTATCTCCAAAAATATTTACATTATGATTCACAACTGTAGTGCAATTACAGTTATGATGTCTCAATGGAAATAATTCTACAGTTGGGGGTCACCACAACATGGGGAGCCGTATTAAAGGGTTACAGTGTTAGGGAGGTGGCGATGCACTGACTAGACAGTGGGTGATGTAAGCAATTGATCCATGGAAATGCTGTGTGAATGCTTGAACCGCCTTGCTTAAGGGATGAGGGCAATGTGAAGTAGTCAGTGGGATTCCTTGTCCCCACCCAGTCCCTCTGTCACTGCTTCCACCAGAGGACAAGCCTGTGAGCACAGAGGGCAGCTGTGTTCTCTGGTGAGGCAAGCACTCTTCAGAACAGAGGAACCAGCCTGGAAGGGGAAGAGGGCTTGCTTTCTTCCTCCACTTCAAGGAGAGCGAGGGCCTTGTGCCCCAGGAGACTAGAGTTGCTTGGCCTTTGGGAAGGGAACACTCTACCTTTTCCAAAATCTTAGGTTCAGAGGTGTGAAGAATCAGCTTGTCTGAAAGGAACCAAACCCAAGCACCAAAAGGGTGGCTTCCCATGATCATGATGGACCCCAGAGGAACAGAATCTCCAAGGCACATGGCCTGTGGCCAGACCCTGGGGAAAGGACTGGCTATAAAATTTTCAAGACCTGGTACAGTGAACATGGGGATGTCTTGCTCACAATGTAATCAGAATCTCAGCCCAGTGATGTCAGGAACCGGGTGTGAGATCCTCTAGAACACAGCACCTGAGCTGTTCTCAGAAAGCTGCTGTGCCTGGCTTCATTCAAAGTCTGCCAGAAGTGTGTTGGCCATGTCTTGGGCACTGTGGCCCAGCCAAGGAGAAACACACAATAAACTCTCACATAAGGTGAACTCTCATAGTTGATACCAGTCACATGGAGTGCAGCTACAGCAGGCATAGTGCCACTCCTAGGCAGCTCCACCAACCACAACTGAGATCGACCAGTTGTCTGTGCTACCTAATGCGTGTGTTCATCCATGAAAGTTGCATTAGTAGCATGTCAGACTCAGAAAATCATAGAGGCCAGTTCCCAGGAAGAGGCCTCAAGGATTATGGGTATTAAAAAGGACACTGAGCAAACCTTGGGAGCTGGGGGGGGGGGTTGTATCATGTTATGTTGCTATTTTTGATCCAATGTCACTTTCATACAACCAGAGATGGTGGGAGGTTCTGCTTGCTGCCACCCCACCTCCTGTTCTATCAGAAATTATTCAGACCATTTTCCCCCACAGTGGTTGCTGTAATAGGCCTGGTCATCAGTTCAGGTCCACTTGGTTGTGAAATAGAATTCACCCATGTGGAGACACAGCTGGAAGACCATGCCCACATGGGCACATACAGACTGGGCATACATCCCAGCATTCCATCCTGTCACCAGCAGTCGTGAAAAGCAGGGAGGCCTGACACTGCAAGGAAGCAAACCTGGACCTTACTACTCATTCATTAGCTGTGACTTGCATGGTGGGGCTTAACTTCTCCCATTTCTTTATACCCATCAGCATTGCAGGAATTGTTGAACCAGGAGGAAATTCTTTTTGTCTCATGAACTTCTGGATGATGAAGAGCATGTAATCAAGTCCCCCTCCTGAATCGGCCCACGAGGAAGCTGAGAGGGCAATGCACAGTGACTATTACATGCTCCCTCCTTGTCTCCCCATTTGAGAGCCATTTAGGGTCATGCGTGCCTCGCTGGACAAGGTGAGTTCCCAGGATCTGATCTTTAAGTGCTCATAGATGTGTTGATTCTGTAGTGGATTCCTGTGCTGAGTCAGGCCCTGGGCCAACTGATCAGTCCACCCTCCCAATCAGGGGCTTGTGAAGCAGCCACCAGCATGCATTCCATCTGCAGACTCTAAAACACTAAGAGGGTCAGAGAGAAGGCTCAGTGAGGAAAGGGGCTTGCTGTTAAGACTGAGGACCCGAGTTTGAATCCCAGAACCTTCTTGGTAGAGGGAGAGAACTGACTCCCAAAAAATTGTCCTCTGACCTCCACATAAGTGATGTGACATGTGTATGTCCCACCACAAGAGATAGATGGATAGATAGATAGACAGACAGACAGATAGATGGGTAGATAGATGATAGATAGAAAGATAGAAAAATAGATAGATGATAGGTAGACAGATAGATGGGTAGATAGGTGATAGAAAGATAGATGATAAATGGTAGACAGAAAAATAGATGATAGACAGACAGATGCTAGATATATAGAAAAATAGATGTTAGACAGACAGTCAGACAGATAGATAGATGATAGACATATAAAAAAATAGATATTAGATAGATAGATGATAGACATATAGAAAAATAGATATTAGATAGATAGATGATTGATAGATAGATGATAGATAGATAGATAGATAGATAGATAGATAGATGATAGACAGAAAAATAGATAGATGTTAGACAGACAGAAAGATAGATAGATGATAGATAGATAGATAGATAGATGATAGATAGATAGATGATAGATAGATAGATAGATAGACAGATAAAGATAGAAAAGTAGATGATAGACAGATTATAGGTAGATAGATAGATAGATAGATAGATAGATAGATAGATAGATAATTTTAAGAAGAAAATTTCCCAAGTCTAAGAACATGGAAAAATTGACACCAAGATGTGAGTCTGTGTCTGTGACCCCAAAGGACCCATCTCACCTTTCCATTCCACTGCCAAAGGCAAGCAAAGAGAGATGTATCCTACGTCCCTAGGGCCATTCCTCCTCTCTTCCTATGTTCCTTTTGCATCCCTGCATTTCAGACTGTCACTCTACTGCAGGTGCTGCTGGTGGTGTCTTGGTCTTTCATAACCTGAGAGACTGGTAGAGTGCCATAACTGGTGTTAGTCATCAACTTGCCAGAATCTAGAACCATCTTTGAGGCCTTTGGGCTTACCTATGGGGGATTATCTTGATCGCATTAATTGATGTGAGAAGATCCATCTTGACTGTGGGCAGACTATTCTCTGGACTGGGATCCTGCATTGAAAATCATGGAGAAAGCAAGCTGAGCACGAGCAAGCGTGAGTTTGTAGTACTCTGCTCCTTGACTGGGCTTGCCCTGTGGCCAGCTCCCTCGGGGCCCCACAACTGTTACCTCCCTGCTACAATGGACTGGAACCTGGAACCGTGTGAGCTCAACACACCCTTTCTCCCTTCAGTCACTTTTCTTGGATTACTTTATCAGAGGGTCAGGAAACAAAACCAAGACATTGAAATAGCAGGGTTGCTCCCCACAGACGGTGGGCTCACTCATGCCTTCCTCGCCCAGACAGTGCAATAGGGTTGCAGCCCCACCTTATGCATGTGAAGACAGGCTCTTGGAAGCTGGGTAATTGGCTTGGGTCGGGGTGACCTCAGAGTCAAACAAACAAAAAGCGGGGTGCAGCAGTAAGTGGAATCAGGAAGAAGCCTGGACTGTGTACCTTTGGGGGGAACATCCTGAATGCCAGCAAGCTCTGTGCTGACATTCCATGTGCGGTGGTGGCTTCCCCTCTACCTCAGCTCCCACTGAGCTACTGCCTCAGCCCTGGCATTCTCATGAGCATGAAAAGGCATGGAGGTCTTTGCTGACTCAAGCCTCCCATAGCCTGAACATGGGTAGATGCTGTTAGCAGATGACAGGGACATGCACGGCACAGAAACGAGCTCTTGCTCTTGGGCCTCTCTGCTTTCAGTGGTCATGGATTCCATCCTTGAGTACCACCAGAGTGAGCCACACTGGGGCCTGATGGTGATCCAGGCAGCTGAGGCCAGGACTAACTTTCTATCCCAAAGATACTCCCAATCTTTCCCTCCTTTTCTTGAGAACACAAGACACCCCTACTTGGAGAACAAAGGATAGGGTCTAAAGCACAGCCTGTCCCCCATGTCAGCATGAATGGGGAGGCAAAGGTTGCTGGCATTCTCATGTGACAAGCCCTTTCAATATAGTTCTAATCTGTACCTAAGTTTTATAAGTGATCATGTACACATAGATGCTCACCTATTCTGCAGGTAGGGAAAGACTTGAGGACCCGAAGCAGCAGGTCTGAGGTCCCTTGGGGAATCTGTGGTAGAGCTGGGATCTGAGCAGGTTCAATTGAAGCAGTGTGCCCAAGGACCCTTCCTCAGCTGGACTCTCCACCTTGAGGGCCCTGTCACATGGAGGAGACTTCTTGGCCTCTTCCACATACTGGCTCTCACGGCCCAGTTTAGGCTGCACTGCCAAGGGCTCAGACCTGATTTGAATTTGGGGTTCTGTTCGCTACAGCTCAGCAAAGGTTTTTGTTGGAATGGCCCTTGCTTTTCCAGTCTTTGAAGACGGTTCAACCACACAGTAAAAGTCAGGTCTTTGCCGCAACAAAAGGCAGAAATATCACCAAGGAGTAAACAGAATTCCTTGGCCTCTTCGGAGCGTGTGTCAACATCCGTCCCCTGCCTCTCCACCCCTCCTCTCCCCTCTCTTCAGGTCTAGCTCTTGCCTGCTGGGAGGAGTCTTCCTGCTCTACTACTGGCAGGTTGGGTCAGACCTCTCAGCTGGCTGCCCTCAGCAGCTCCAGCCCAGAAACAAGCACCACCTCCAGCAGCTGAGAAGGCCCAGGATGGCTTCCTAACACCACAGTGAGCCACATGGAGAAGCCATTCAGCAGCTCTCGGCCTTCACCCTGCCCCCTGGCACACATGTGTGGCAGGCCATGGCTCCAGGAACAGGCCTTCCCAGAACGAAAACTTATGGGACATATGCAGAACAGCTTGGCTTCAACTGGAGGCGGAGCATAAATGCATCTGAAGTAATCTTACTCAAAGTGAATTTCTGTGGAGCACAACCATTTACTACCCCGTTTCTATACAAGCCCTCACTCCCAAGCGGGCTCAAAACATGATTGAATACATCAGCCAGACACACTCCCCCTCCCCAGGGACCCCGACTCACCGAGGGCACAGTGTTCACGGGCAGTGAGTGTGCAATATGTGCATGCCTATGTGTGTATGTGCATTATGTGCAGGCATGTGTGTATGTGGGCATAGATATGTGTGTGCAGTTTGTATGTCTATACTTGTTTGTGTACACACTTGGATGTATATTTGTACAGAAAGATGGCCCATACAGGTGACTATGTATGTAGGTCATGAGTTTGTGTGTAGGTCCCCATGGCGTCCAACCCTGGCCACGCCATCATCCTAATCGGTGAGTATTCTGCAGTAGCTCTGCATGCCTTCCCTGGAAGAGAGGCTCGTGGTCCTCAGGAGTAACTAATGTCCACAGAGGAGAATGCACCTCCCTGTGGGGTTGTAGGGATGAACAAGAGCTCGGCACGCACAGCAACTGAGTGACAAGGACTTTCCTGTGTAACGTTCCTGGCTAAGAGGCCCCAGTCCCCCAGCAGACACCAGCTGTGAGCCAGCACAGAGGATGAGTGCTGCTTTTGCCCTCAGCAGGTCCCATGCTGACTAAAGACCCTCCCTCCATGTTTGCCTCTTCCTGGCCCCCAGTTTCGTTCAGTCTTCCTCTGTGTTCGGTGATCTGTGGAGTTACCTTTCTAGGGAAGTATATTGTATGGTTAGTATTTATTGGTTTTTCCTTCAAGTCTTTAAAACAAGACCCTTGGGTTATGGCAATGAGTTCAGGCCTGGACTGTCTGCTTTGCTTCTTGGTGTCCACTCTGGGGACATCTGAGGTCAAGTAGTTCTTCAATGTGGAGGAATAGGTAGCCTGTGTTGATAGTACGCCTGACCTCTACCCACTGGATGCCAGTGTCTACCCCTAGTTCTGGCAAAACGTGTCCAGATACTGTCAACTGTCATCTGAGGGACAAAGTCACTCCTGCTGAGGACAACTTTTCTAAAAGGTGTTTATATTCTACCAATCTATGGCCCCTCCCCATGGGGGACAAGGTCCCAGACCTTACAGTGTGTCATCCTATAGGAGTCTCACAAGCAAGCCACCAGGAAAATAAGGACCTATGACAGGACACTAGGCACTGAGACAGGATTACTGGGAAAGAGAAAGCCCAGATTCTGCAGCAGACAGGCTAGTATTAACTCCTACAGAAAAACAAGAGCCACGGACCTGTAAGACAAGAAGACAACTGCCATCCCAAAGCACAGAACAGGCACAGAGATGTCCTCTCCTTTCCCCAGTGGCCACTTTCCCCAATTCTGAGATCACCTACCACAAACACCACCGACCAGCAACGCCACTGCCTGGCTTGCCTTCTCTCTTTGGATAAAATGAAAAGGTAAGAGAATGATCCCCAGGAGCCTCAGGCATAGGCACTGGGTATTTCTGAGTTGAGGACCTCAGGGGTATGGCCATTACTTGCTCCACTCATAAAGCAGTTGTCAAACTCATCCAAGGGGAAGCGGAGTTCATGAAGGCAGACTCTGAAGACATCAACTGAGCTGCAGAATTCTGGTCGTGGAGTTCTGACTGCGGCCAGTGTGCCACTGGGGAAACTTGGAGTGCCATTCACATTTGCTTAATACGGCTCTAGGGGAGTTCTGGGAAACGCACTGAGCTGTATTTTTCAATTTCATTAGTCACCAGTCACTGGGCACATGGCATCATCACACCCGGGCACTGCGGCTCATAAGCAGCTGAAATACCTGAGATCAAGTGCAAGGGTGTGGGGGGGGACCCCAGCTGCCAGATTTTGGGGCAGGGGGAAAAGGAGAAATCTGGAATGTGTTTCTACTTACTGTCCATTCCAGTAAAACGAAACGATCTCTCCCCCAAACATGTGTTACTGCTTAGGCCAGAAACTGTATATATTGGTCTAAATCCAGAATGGTCTATGTGACATACTACTCTGTATGACAAAATTACTACAACCTGCGTTCTCTGCAGAGAGCCTGCTGCAGCTCTGTGGGACGATAATTTGTTATACAGCAGAAGTACATAATAATTTCATGTCAGTGTGGGCCAAGCCTCGGGGTTTTCAAAAGGAAATCTGGGGTGCATATGGATCAGAGCTGAAAATGCCGCTTCTCTCACCTCCACCCGCTCGCACTCATACGATGAGTGATTAGGAAGGGGTAGGGGGAGATGGGTGGTATGTACAACATACTACTTCAAAGTGATAAGAACACACACACACACACACACACACACACACACACACACCCAAGCACAGACCTCAAATCCAAGACAGGTGGCAAGCCGGGCTTTTCATCAAGAAAACATCAGTGCCCAAGCAGTTCACCCACCAAAAGGAGGGCAGAGAAGCCAAAATAAGGAAATATTCCTCTTTCAGCACTGAGCTATTGCAAAGAGGTTCAGAGTGAAGCCATGTGAAGGCCTCGAGACACCCCCCCAACCACAGCCCCCCCCCCCCCCCCTTCTGGCCCTTGTCTGAGCTAAGGTTTCACTCCAAAGCCGGGCCTGATTCCAGCGCTCTCTCTCATCTGTCCCCGTAAGCGGCTCCGACAGATCACTCCGCAGTACATGGATTCTCCGTGGGATAATGCCTTGGGAAGTTGTTACCTGAAATACGATCCAGTCGGAGTGTGTTACGGCGAAGCGTTTCTGCGTGACACTTTCACAGAGCGGGGCTGCAGAGTGGGAGGAACCCATGACCGTGACTAGAGAAACTGAACCAGAGCGTGGGCCGGCTAGGCGGCAAAATGTGCTTAAGTGTGACGCCATTTTCCCTGTCCTCTCTCATCCTTCCCGTCCTTCTTTCCTTGGCTTCTCCCTCCCTCTCTTTCTCTCTCATGGGACAGTTTTGCATATTGGGGTGGTGGGGTGAGATCCGGGAAGCTGTATGGAATTTTCTCTTCCTGGGTATTCTCCTGGAGAGCGAGAGCTTTCAAACACCCCTCAGGTGACTCACAAGACACACATCTTACCAATCTGAAACTTCCAGAAAATGGGTGTGGCTCTTCAGCCACCTCAGGGCCCAAGCTGTCTTCCTTAGGCAGCCAGACCTGGGTCTGGAGACCAACGAAATCTATCTTCCTAGAGTTTTTTGGTTCAATCAAACCTGAGCCATATTTTGCCTGGCACTTCTCAGGATTTTTAAGCCAGCGGGTCCTTTCTGGCAAATGGGATCCATATGTCCCCATTCATTGATACTAAGCCACGAGGGTGCCATTACGCAAGCACACTTTGATGCACTAGGCCCGCAGCGTTTGAAGGCCCTTTCCTTCCACAAACAGGAAGTTTTCCCTTCTTAGGGTGCATGGAGTAAGAGGCCAGCTCCCCCAGAACGTGGGAGGAAGCTCCAGGCTATGTTTGACTTTTGCTTGGCAACAGCCCACCCAAGCCCCTTTCAGCCCCTGCCCCAGGGTCGGGTGGGAAGGGGTCTGTGACAGGCGTCTAGGCCCTTTTGGTCACACCCCTGGACTCAACCATGTCCGCAGTGGGCTCAGCACTTTCCTGGGTGTGTTCACTACCACTTTGACGGGATGAAAATAGCTCTGTGCCGAGGAGCTGGTGGGGACGTTTGCCTCCCTCCCTTCAGGGCTACAGCATAGATGTGGCCTGTGGCCTTTTCCCAGCAGGACCAATCCCAGGCAGGTAGACAGCATTCCCAGACCTCTGAGGTATTTGAGTATGCCGACAGAAACATCAAGAACCAGTCTGCCTCTTCTGAGGTTCATGTGGACTCCATCACTACTACTGGGCAGGGTCAGGAGGCAGTACCAGAGGTTTGGACAGAGGCAATTCTGGGTACAGTGTCCCATCTCTGAAGACCCCAACCCGGAGACTCAGTTTCCCCTCTTGTGAGCCTTTAGGCCCAAAGAGGTCAACGCACACCACAGACTGGAACCAGCATCTGCCTTGTCCCACTCTTGCTTCCATCTGTAACCCAGACCTGTTTCGACCATACAGCCCTTCCTTCACCCTGCTCCTTTCATCCTCTCCCACCTATGTGGACCTGAGGCACCGGCAGGCACCCTCTGGATGCCCCTGAGGCTCACTTACCGCAGCATCTGCTCATCAAAGGACTGCACTTCCCTGCACACGGGAATGGACACATGACCCGAGACCATGATTGAAGGTCATGTGGATTTTCTAGAGCCCCTGGGAAAGCAAAGTTACCTCGAAGCTGGAGGTGCTAAGTGGATAGCCCTAGGCCTGAGCTACAAGGGACAAAGACAGACACTGAGGTAAAAAGTGCTTAAAGGCAAAGCCAACACAAGGAGGCAGAGCCAAGAGTTGTGTTTTGGTAACATTCTTTAAGCCCCTGGTTCAGCCTGCCTGAAACTCCCATCCTGGCTGGGTTAAGGTCCCAAGCTGCAGAAAGCTGCAGGCTTACTGGCATGGCTTTACCTCTCACCCTTAGAGATTCTCCATGACATCACCAGAAAAACCATTGAGCTCCCTCAGCCCTGTCCTGTGCAGCAATCCATCAAGTCCTAGCCTTCCTGCTCACCCCAACTCTTAGAACATGCCTCCACCTTTTGTGTCTGTGAGAAAGGAAGGCACGGCTCAACTTCTGCCCCCACACAGCGTCACAAAAATATTTCCGTAAGGTGTCTCCTGACCGGAGGCAAGGCAGGTTGTCTGTTGCCCTATCCTGGACAGGAAGTAAACACTGCCTACCGTGACCTGAGGGCAGCCCACGGGAGTGGAGAACTGAACATGGTCTCTGCACTCCCCCCAACACACACACACACACACACACACACACACACACACACCGCTCTGCGCTCTGCTGTGACCAAGTCCTTCAAGCTGATTGCCGTGAGCAGTCCCCAAGTGTGTCACGTGCTCAGCCTGGAACCAGAGCTTCAAGACCCTAGTACAGAAATCAAAAGGGATTTCGTCCTGAGACTTCAGCAAGCCTCTTGCATCTCTGAGCTCCAGATAAGCACAGGGTGACTCTCTGAGGGACCCTGGAGGCCTACAGGTGTGTACCAAGTGTCACCTTCCACACAGTTCCTACCTAGACCTGTCCCTCAATATGAGCCAAAGCTTGGTTTATGTCTAATCCCAGAGGGTATAGAAGCTATTGTACAGTGGAAAACCACGCCCATATGACAAGTAGCAAGGTAGGGGCCGGGGTTGTCAAACTTCCTAGCAGTTCAAGAGAAGTTGGATATGGTGTTTTGTGTGTGTGTGTGTGTGTGTGTGTGTGTGTGTGTGTGTAGCTACACAACTTTAAAAACTGCTAAGAGCCGGGCAGTGGTGGTGCACGCCTTTAATCCCAGCACTTGGAAGGCAGAGGCAGGCAGATCTCTGTGAGTTAGAGGTCAACCTGGTCTACAAGAGCTAGTTCCAGGACAGGCTCCAAAGCCACAGAGAAATCCTGTCTCAAAAAACAAGAAAAGAAAAAAAAAGTGGGTGTCAGCATTTCCATCTTGCAGGTGGGAGTAGCACATGAATTAGCTTAGCCTACCCATTACACATGTGCATCTGTATCAGAACATCTGGCCACACACTACCACTACATACACAGAAGCCCACTATCCCGGGATGCTTTGACACTACAGTGTGCAAATCACACCCCTGTGCCCATTGTGCTTTTTGCTTTTATCACAGAAGTCAACAAATCCCTGAGGTGCTCCACACTCATTATAAAATAGGCTTTGAGGTCGATGGCTTTGCCTAGGCGTGGGCTAGGTAAGTGCCCTAAACCAAGATGGGCTGGGCCAGCCTGTGCTTCCAGTGGTCAGATGGAACAGTGCACTTTCAGCTACAATGTGCCGTGTGTAATCAGGGTGTAAGTCCATCCCATCAGGCCGCACCCAGATGAGTTCACTTGTAAAGGTAAATTAATGTTTTAAAGTCTCCGAAATAGAGAGCGCTTGTGAAGTTACAATGTTGACATGATTTCAAAATCACATTTAAAGCTGAGCAGTGCACCCAACCAAACACGTAGTCAGGCTGTGGGTCACAGATCTGCGTTGGTGATCTGGGTCAAGGAGGTGCAGGTGTGTGTTGGAGTCAGGCACAGTCGGAAATAATAGAGAGGGAGGGAGGGAGGAAGGGGGAGAGGGAGGAGATGGGTCTCTGTAGAAGAGAAGGCCAGCCCTTGTGAGGAGCAGATGTCCGCATTTAGCCTGTGGACACACAAACACACATGCATGCACATACTCACATACACACACATGCACACTCACATATACATACACTCATATACGTATATACACACACATACGTATTCACACTCTCACACACATACACACACTTGCATGTGCTACATGCATACACACACTCACACAACACATTCACACACACACACTTACACAGACTCTCACACACACACATTCACTTGTGCCACACACATACACACACACACACACACACACACACACACACACAGCCCAAAGCTAAAACTTATCCCTATGTCTGTTTTTCTCACTCCTGGTCCCACAGCACTGGGCAGTAGGAACAGAATGCCAGCCAAACATTAAACTCTGAATTCTCTAGACACCACATTTATAGCATGAAAAGGAATACATAAAAATAATCTTAATAACATTTTCTATTTGGCCCAATACATCAAAAAGAAATTACAACATCTGATCAATATAAAAGTTCATGAGACACCCCCATTTTTTATATTTGCTCTTTCTTCACACACCATTGTATGTTTTATATGTTGAACGCATCCATCTCTGATGTGGGATTCCCCTCTGTATGCTGTGAATACCATTGGTTAATAAAGGACTGTCTTGGGCCTGTGCAGGGCAGAATAGAGGTAGGCGGGGGCAGTGGGCACTAAACTAAATTCTGGAAGAAGGAAGGCAGAGTTAGAAGAAGCCATGGAGCTGCCACCAGAGACAGACATGTTTGAAACTTGCCGGTAGGCCACGAACCTTATAGTAAAATATAAACTAATAGAAATGGGTTAATTCTAGATGTAAGAGCTAGCTAGCAACACGCTCAAGCTATTGGCCAACGAGTGATTTAAATAATATAGTTTCTGAGTGGTTATTTCAGGGCTGAGCAGCGGGGAACAAACAGGTTCCTACAACACATCTCTAATGGGCAGCAGCAGTTCCAAGCTTGGCCTGGTACCTGGAAGATTGGGCAGTGAGACCCAAATCACCATGAGTGTCTAGTAAGTGAATAGCTGGAGACCTCAAGACTCTCCCTAGGAACTAAAGTGGACTTTGTATGTAAGTGTGAGGAATCACTTGACTGGGTGACATTCCTGGCCCTCAAGAGATGCTGGGATGCTGAAGGTCACGACACACTCCCCAGTACCTGGCACATGGCAGTCACCAAGAGCCCCCTTGTAGAACGAATGCAGGACGAATTGATGCTGTTGGCCCACCACAGTAGTTTGGGTACTTTCTTGTGGTGACAGGCCCCGTTGCTCATCTAATAAACACTGCGGAAACTCCTCCCCACAAAATCCATACAAACTCATAATGTTTGGATAAAATTTCACATTTACAGGGTCTCCGGAAACCGTCTGCAGACTTCTTGGTGTATGGATCCAAGTCAGAAATTCATGGCTTAAAACAACCATTTCTGTTTCTAACAAATGCTTATCAAGTTTCTTTTTTTCATTGTTGTAGATGCATTTCTTTAAGAAGGGAAGTTAGCCAATGCCTTTCCATCTGAGAGCGGTGTGATGGCTTGACCCATGAGGACAAGACTTTGGAAGAACCCATAGGAACTCCCAATATCTGCCATCGAATCTGTCTTTTTCTTGAAGCCTTCCTGTGTCAGCACCAAGTCTCCGTACATGTGTGTGGTGGCTGCAGATCATCCTGCCTAACTTGTTCAAATAAGAGAAGCATTAATGCCGAGCAGAAAGAGAAACACATGAAAATAAGAAGTCTGCGATCAGCAGTGTCTGCCACGAAGATTCCTCACCCTTGGCTTAATGTATTTTCTAGCACTTGTTTATGTTTGTCTGATTCTGATAATAATTATGTTTACTCATATTTCATATTTGCTTCACATTTACTTGTGTCTGAATAGCATGTTTGCATGATATATGTAGAATTACTGTATTTACTTTTATATATTGCTATATTTACATTATTTTTTTTAAAAGATTTATGCATTTATTGTGTATATAACATTCCTTCCATGTGTGCCTGCAGGCCAGAAGAGGGCACCAGATCTCATTATAGATGGCTGTGAGCCACCATGTGGTTGCTGGGAATTGAACTCAGGACCTCTGGAAGAGCAGCCAGGGCTCTTAACTGTTGAGCCATCTCTCCAGATCCTATATTTACATTCTTATTGCATGCATGTCTGTGTGCATATACACAGGACTTTATATGTATATGTATATATTTAGCTTATTGTTTCTTACTAAGTTTCCTGGATTATCTCAAATTCATTCTAAATAGCCAATACCACCAACTTTAGGGGCCGTATTTGCCTTTAATCATTCGTCTACTAGAATTGGAATTGTTTTCAATTACTGCTTTTATAAATAGCATTGAAGTGAGGCGCTTAAACATACAAAAAAAGTTCACATGAATTTCCATAATCATTCCACATTTTACCTCTGCCCCAATTACAGTCCCATGAGCCATACAGGATTCTCTCAGACCCTCTCTGCCTGACAGAGCTAGACCACTGTGGACATAGCGAGAGTGGCTTGGTCCTCTGGTCTCTGCCTGACTTTGCACCTCTGGCCATCCCCCAGGCTTCAGATACCTCCAGGCGTCTGGGCATCCAGGGTCACCCCGGCATACTAGAAGCCCAGGACAAATGTTTCCAAGTGACCCTGAAGTCACCAGTCCGTCCAGGATCCCTCTTCCTTTGAGCAGAAGGACATGGGACGTTTGCTACACACCTGCACAGCTCCAGGAGCTGGTTACATAATGAAGGACCTAGCAGATGTGTTCCACCCCAGGAGTAGACAGATGCAAAAGAGGTGGACATATTAACACAGGAGCTGAAACAGAACAAGCACGGATGATGGTTAGTAATTATCAATGGAGGGGAAGACAGGAGTCTTCAACCTGCTGAGCACGCCCACCTCCCTTCAGTCACCACAGCTGTGGCTCTTTCTCTTCAGCATCAAGGCTCTTAACCAAAGGAAGCTCCTCTCCCTCGGTGCTCCCAGGCCAGTGCTCCCGGTCTCTGTCTTCAGGATAAAACCCAGGGCAGGAGTGTTGCATCAACAGAGGAGGAATTCGTTTCCATGGACACGGCTCAGAAAAGAGACCTCATCAGGATCCATCCACCCGTGCCCTCTCTACCTTCAAGGTCATGGAGAAGTGTGCTGTAGGGTAGTGAGTTTGAAAGACATTGCTATGGATCTGCATCAGTGAGCTGCAGCATTAGGAGGGAGTGGACTTGGGAGGCAGATTCAGGATGATTTCCGTGATCCCAAGGTCAACCTGATCTACATATCAAGTTCTGGGCCAGACCACATCTCAAATGAAAAAGCTAAAAAAGAAAGGAAAGGAAAGAAAAAAAGAAAAAAGAAAAAGAAGGAAGAAAGGAAGAAGAAAGAAAGAAAGAAAGAAAGAAGAAAGGAAGGAAGGAAGAAGAAAGGAAGGAAGAAAGGAAGAAAGAACGAAAGAAAGAGAGAGAAAAGAATCAGCTTGACAGCATTTGGTGGGATGGGCTTGGGGAAGGGGACTGAAGTCTGGGCAGAAAGGCCATAGCGCAGTACCAATGCTGAGCCATGCTCAGGTAACCACAGCATCCAGACGGCCTTGGAGAGCCATGCAAGGAGGTTGACCTCTGCCAAGAACAAGTGGATGCCAGAAGCTGGCCTCTCGGTGGAAGGATTTACTCACTTTGCCATCTGGGCAGCAATGTAGACATGACAACCTACAGAGTAGCTCAGGGACACTGGTTATATGGTAACTGATGACAGTGACTCTGGCAGAGGGGGTGACCTTGATGAGGGCGTATGGATGATTAGAGGTGGGAGCGAGAAGGAGGGGCAGCCAAACTGAGTCCCTGGACCAGCTGGAAGGAGGTGCTGTTCACTGGTGTGGGACTGAGGACAGGCACACTGGAGAGGGCAGAGCCATCCTTGGGTGTTGCTAGACAGTCTCACTGAATTACACATGAGACGTAAGGTAGAGGCATGCCCCTGCCCCCACTGCCTTTATTCTGGACTCCTTTTGCTCTGTTTAGAATCAGGAATTCTGATCCCACAAGAGAGAAGGGAGAGTGAAATAGAGACACCTGGAAGTCTCTGCTCAAATAAACACACTTGCCCCAAGGCCTGGTCAGCAATAAGGCTGAATAAATGACATTGGTAGCTGTCCCACGGACTGCTCCCTGAAATGCTCGGCTCTGCTCATCAGCAGGCCACTGTCACTCCCCAGGGTCGTCACTCTCCAGATAAGGTGACTAACAGGCTGTTGTCAAATGAGTCATAAATTACCAGGCTGAACCAGTCTGCTCCCCACCCCACCCCATGTAGACACTTGAGGGGCTCAAGCCCAGCCTGAACCCCCAACCAGATGTCTTGTGGTCTAAGTGATGGTGACCTATCTACTTTCAGCACAGTCTGCTCTGAACCACATGTCACCCACATGTGACTTTAATGGTGTACAGCTGGTCCTTCAGGCATCTTTGGCTTCCCAGAGCCTCAAGCCAAGGGATGACAACAATTAGAATAGAATTTACTACCACCGAGTGCCAGCTAGGTGTCTTAGAGACAAATGGCCCTTTCCTATGTCCACAGACTGTGTGGGGAAGGACAGCTTACTGCCGAGGCTCTGATATGCGCTCTGCCTGTGTCTACACAACAGTGGGATGCAGAGGTAGGATTTGCACCCAGAGCCTCCAAGCCACCGTCCTGTTGCTATGCTCTGGATAAGCTTCTCCTACACTATGGGACAGTGGTGGAAACTTCAGAAGGGAGCCATGGGCAGGGAGGTGCTTAGGTCACTGGAAGTGTACCCCAAAAAGGGAATATGAGATACCACTCATTCTCTTCCTCCCCCAACCCCTCCTCCCCTGCTCTATGTCCACTGTGACATGCCATCTTCCTCAGGAGTCCACAACAATAAGATCATTGATCTCGGCCTGGGATCTATAGACCCATGAGCCAGGTTAAGCCCTTTTTCCTCTGTATCAGGTATTGAATTCACATGACTGGATGCTGACCAACACACCTAAGCCTCTGTAGGAGGCCACCTCAACATCTGCCTTCCACAGGTGGATATATGTGTGAAGGGAAATTCCCACTAGACTCTTCTTTCAGCCTGTGTAGTCTGGGCTAGGCTCCATGCATGCCCTGGCAATAATTGGCTCAGGCAGGCCCAAGCTACCTCCTGTATTGCACCTCACAGCCTTAAGAATTGGCTCACGATTGGCTCATGACCCCCAAATAAGGGACCTCTGACTGGAGGGACAAAGGCCCGTGGGACTAGAAAAAAAAATGGTTCAGAAGTTAAGAGCTCCGTCTCCTTCTGCTCCTGATTTGGACCTTGAGATTTCTGTCCGGTGCTCCCGTGTGGGTCTCTGTCTCTGTCTCCTTTCATCGCCTGATGAAGGTTAATATTCCTGAGGATGCCTATGTGTTTGTCTTTGGATTCACCTTATTTAGCTTCTCTAGGAACATGAATTATAAGCTCAATGTCCTTTATTTAAATTTATTTATTTATTAAGGATTTCTGCCTCGTCCCCACAACCGCTTCCCATTTCCCTCCCCCTCCCCCGATCAAGTCCCCCTCCCTCATCTGCTCGAAGAGCAATCAGGGTTCCCTGACCTGTGGGAAGCCCAAGGACTGCCCACCTCTATCCAGGTCTCGTAAGGTGAGCATTCAAACTGCCTAGGCTCCCACAAAGCCATAAATATAGGAATTATAAGCCCAATGTCCTAGAAACCAAATATGAGTGAGTACATCCCATGTTCCTCTTTTTGGGTCTGGCTTACCTCACTCAGAAATCTCAAGGTCCAAATCAGGAGCAGAAGGAGACGGAGCACGAGCAAGGAACTCAGGACCACAAGGGGTGCACCCACACACTAAGACAATGGGGATGTTCTATTGGGATCTCACCAAGGCCAGCTGGCCTAGGTCTGAAAAAGCATGGGATAAATCCGGACTAGCTGAACATAGCGGACAATGAGGAATACTGAGAATTCAAGAACAATTGCAGTGGGATTTTGATCCTACTGCACGTACTGGCTTTGTGGGAGCCTAGGCAGTTTGAATGCTCACCTTACGAGACCTGGATAGAGGTGGGCAGTCCTTGGGCTTCCCACAGGTCAGGGAACCCTGATTGCTCTTCGAGCAGATGAGGGAGGGGGACTTGATCAGGGGAGGGGGAGGGAAATGGGAAGCGGTTGTGGGGACGAGGCAGAAATCCTTAATAAATAAATAAATTTAAATAAATAAATAAATAAATAAATAAAAAGAAAACAGCAAAAAAAAAAAAAAAGAAGTTAAGAGCACCCGCTGCTCTTGCGAAGGACCCAGGTTCAGTTCTCTGCGCCCACATGATGGTTCACAGCCATCCCTACGTGAAGTTCCATGGGATCCAATCAATGCCTTCTTCTGATGTCTTTGGGTACCATACACACACGGTGCACATACATGCATGAAGGCAAAACACTGATGCACATAAAATATATATAAATAAAATCTTTAAAAAGTCTTTAATAAAAGAGAGGGGGACTTGGCCTTGGGACAGCTGACTTGCACAGCCATGGGACAGTAGAACTGTCTGTACCCTCAAGGTCATGTCCCTCTGTCCCCTGCATCCCTCTATCCACCGGTCCTGCCTTTCAGGGCTTCTTCAACTAACCCGGAACTAGGAAGTAATGCCACGCTTTGTTCATGTCTGGTTAATGTGCTTCTGAACAAACGGCTCAGTCCTCTAACAGCTCAGGGCCTGGATGCTTCGGGATTTGTGCTTCTGTGCCTGAGGTATCAGCAAGGCAGATGGGGTGCAGGGAGAGAGGCCAAGGGTGTCTAATGCCACTGTGGAGTTCCAAGTGGGTCTGGTTTGCTGTTGACACAAACTGGGTGCTGTCCCGAGTGCTGGAGCCAGTGTGTGCGAACACAGAAGCACCATCGACCTTGGGGAGCTGTGGCCTCCTGCTCTGGGGAAAGCCAGCCTCCTGCTGCAAAGGCACCGTGTGACAGCAGCTGGCACAGAGAGTCAGTGTCCGGCTTGCAGCTTTTACTGCTGAGAGCTCATGAAATGCTTGTGGGGGTGTGCCAGGTGACAAGGGACATTGCCATTTCATAGACTGGGTATTCGGGGCTCAGGAGATGTTTCAGTCAATACAGTACTTACTGAGAACCCCAGGTCCAAAATAAAACCTGGGTGCAGTTGCACATGCCGGTAATTTCAGCTCTGGGAAGGTGGGGACCCCTGCAGTTCATTCTAGGTCTACCTAGACCAGTGAGATCCAGGCACAGTGAGCTTAGGTAGCGAGTAACTAAGGAAGACACTTGATAACAACATTTGTCTTCCATGTATGTGCACATGTGTGCATGCACACTTGCATGCATACACACCACACACATACACATACAAATAAATAATAAGAGAAATTGTTTTACCCAGGCTCCCTTTGATCCATGACTCTTACATCTTTCAGCCCCTCCTCCAAAATGGTCCCTGAATCAAGAGGACAAATTTCTTACACAAAGGAAAAACTAGAAACCCTGACATATATATAACTGACTTTATCATATTTTAACGTTATCTCCTTCGAAAGAGAAGGAGCCTAAAGCAGCTGAAAGGCAAGTTGCAGAATAGAGCAGGGTCACCTAGAGGTAGTGAATGGGAAGAAGGGAAGGAGGCCACGGTGTCTGCAGCCAGCAACTGCAGTGATGCTCTGCCACCATCAGCAGGGCATACAGCAAAAACTAAAATGAGGCCATGATGCATCTGGGGAAAGGCCTCACATCTGAAAAGATCCTAGAGAGCTGGGGCTGGGAGGGCGGGAAGCACCTGGAATGTTCGGGCTCCATTGATGGGAATGGCCAGCCACTTGGCAGACAGATACGGTGGTTTTTAAATATTTCTAAAATGAAACATATGGGCAAACAAGATGGCTCAGTGGGTAATGGTGTTTGCCTCCAAACCTGGTGACCTGAGTTCAATCCCTGGGACCCACATTGCTGAAGGGGAGAAATGACTCCCTAAAGCTGTCCTCTGACCTCCATGTGTGCACCATACACACACAATAAAGGAATAAAGATGAAAAAATTAGGCACATACTTACACAGGCTGGGGAGAGGCTCAGTGAGTAAGAGTGACTTCAAATCACTAGTGTCCATATTAACAAAAGCTAGGCTGCATGTGTCTGCAATCCATGCAAGGGACAGGAGTGGGGGCAAGTACATCTCAAGAGTTCCTTGGCCAGCCAACCTAACCAAAACCCAAACTTCCAGTTTAGTGAGAGATCCTGTCTCACAGCAGAGAGCTGGTGTGGGAGGTCCTTCTGTCTGTGTGTTGTTTTTCTTGGTTAATAAATAAAGAAACTGCCTTGGCCTGTTGATAGGGCAAAACTTAGGTAAGCGGGGAAGACAGAACTGAATGCTGGGAGAAGGAAAGGCGGAGAGCAAGAAAGCTGCCTTGGAGCCGCTGCCAGAGTAAGACATGCCAAATCTTTGCCAGTAAGCCACTGCCAGGTGGCGATATAGAGATTAATGGAGATGGGTTAAAAATAATATAAGAGTTAGCCAATAAGAAGCTAGAGCTAATGGGCCAAGCAGTGATTTAATGAATACAGTTTCTGTGTGATTATTTCAAGGCTGAGCAGTTGGGAACCAAACAAGCAGCCCCCCCCCCCACGCAACAGAGAGCAATAGAAGGAGACACCCAATGTACTGTTCTGGCCTCTGCATGCAAGTGTCACACATACACACCCTTGCATCCTCACGAGCATGCAACACACACACACACACACACACCACACCACACCCCATCCCAACAAACACATGTCCTTACTTAGCACATGACTAAGCCGTCTTCCTTCTAGGCCATTTCCAGATAGAAATGAAAATATGCACTCTCAAACAGCTGGTAGACTAAAGTACAGAAGAGTGTTCTCATAGCACCACCAACCCAACTGAAGACAACCTGGACAGGCACCAGCCAATCAACAGACAGTGTAGCAGAACCTGGAAGTGAAAAGGACACACAGCATGGCAGGGTTCGGGAGCATCCTCTGTGGGTCCGTTTACATGAAGTCCTGAAGTCTCGAACAACCAACCACATGTCCCAGGCAGGATGACTATTGCTGGGATGAAACACCAAGACCAAAACCAACTTGGGGAGGAAAGGGTTTATTTAGATTATACTTACACATTGTAGTTCATCATTTAGGCATGCCAAGGCAGGAACTCAAACAGGGCAGGAACCTAAAGGCAGGAGCTGATGTAGATTCCATGGAGGGGTGCTACTTACTGGCTTGCTCCACATGGATTGCTTAGCCTGCTTTCTTATAGAACCCAGGACCACCAGTCCAGGGATGGCCCCACTCACAATAGGCTGGGCCTTCTCCTACCTGCCCCTGGCTCCTTTACAGAAGGGAAAAGAAAGTTTCAGTTTGTGGAAGCCTGGATTGTTCTGCCTTCTGGTAGACCTGGAAGCCATGCACTGTTCTTGTAATACAATAAAGGCCTCTGGGTGCATTGGACTGACTGACACAGCTTAGATTACACTCTTTACATTCTGGTTTCAGTGGTTTCAGAATCTCCACTTTTTCTCAGTTCAAGTGAGTCCAAGTGACTGCTGGGAAGTATCCGGCTTTGGCTCACCCTCCTCTGTGGAGACTTGCAGGCTCCTTGTGAGAGCAACTCCTCAAACTCATGGTCTGCCTTCTGGTGTGTGTTTCCTTCCTCAGAGTGCAGTACCTCACCTGGACCCTGTGTTGGGGAAATTCTGATTGCCTGAATCCCAGTCTGGCTATGTCAGCCAGGCCCTCATCTTCCCAGCCTCCCTTATAGGGAACATGACCACAACACTGTCAGCCATTGGGCAGAAGCCAGGACACTGAGAGATAGGATGGTGGAGAGACCACCCTGGTAGAAACAGCCAGAGTATAGAAATACCTCACTCCCAGATAGAAGGGGGATGCACTGCAAGATTTGTCCTCCATGGTGCCATGTGAGGAGCGTTCATTATGGTTCACAGACCTTTGGGCACTGAGGGGTTCAGTTTAATCTGACGTCAACTGTCACCAAGAAGTTCTCTCGCTCTTGGTGGGACTTCTCCCAGGCGTGGGGTGGGTGACTCAGTTAGAGATGGCTCACCTCATCTGCCCACAGGCTGACCTGGAGTCCTTCCCTTGGTAATGGGGGCCCAGGAATCAGGTAGAAATGTCAGCCTGCTGAGGGCAGGCCTTAGAACCCGCATAACCTCATTTCTACACCCTCCTTTTTTACCAAATCACATCTTAGGGTCAACTTAGCATCTAAAGTTGGGAGGGCTGCAGTTACTGCATGGGTTATCAGCTGTCTCACTGTTTATAGGTCTCTGGGCCTCTGCCCCAATGCTCAAGTGTTGCCAGGCAACCTAGAAGATGAAAACACCATTGAAAATGTAAAAAGGGAAACAAGTCCAAAGGAAAAAGTATGAGTAAGGTCATTGAGAAAAGAAATTGTGGACTTTTCCCCAGCATCCTCTTCTTCCTCTGGTACAGCCTGTCTTAGCCCACTGTGGCTGTAACAAAATGTTAGAGAGTGTGTTATATAGGCAGGGTTTCTTGTCAGGACCCCCAGCTGTGCTACCAGTTGACTCCCAAATAACCACACAGAGACTTATTATTAATTATAATACTTGACCAGTAGCTTAGGCTTGTTACTAACTAGCTCTTACAACTCAACCCATATTTCTTATCTGTGCTCTACCACATAGCGGTACCATTTTTTCATCACAGCATATTCATCTTCTGCTTCCTCTGCATATGGCTGGTGACTCCACTCCCCTTCTTCCCAGCATTCTCTGAGTCTGGCTCTCCCACCTAACCCTTTCCTGCCTAGCTTTTGTCTCTTTATTAAACCAGTCCGAGTGACAGATCTTTACAGTGTGCAAAAAAGATTGCTCCACAATAGGGTTATGGATAGAGAGCAGAACTTGTTTAGCTTCTAGTGAGGGCCTCCAGCAGAATCACTGTGTAGTGGAGGGCTCAGCTCTCTGTTCCTCTCCTTAAAGCGCTAATGGTGCCATCTTGAGGATTGCCCTCATGACCTTATCTTACCCTAATGGTCTCTCCCAGAGGGTCTGCCTCCAAACACCCCAACATACGAACCTGGGGATTCCGGCACATGACTTCTGGCACTATATTGAAACATTCTTTAGCCCCCTCAAGGCCTCCAGGGGTTTCAGGACAGGGGTTCCTGAGAAACGTTTTTGACAACTGTATCTGAGTGCTCACCTGAAATGGCCTGTCTCTTCCCGGGCCTCCCTTTGGACAGTCCCAGAAACTGGCAGAGGAGACTGAAGCCCGGAAGGGAGACCACATGGTGATGCAAGAGGCAGTCAAGGGACCTGGAGAGATGGTGCCATGGTTGAGGATATATTCTGCTCTTGCAGAGGAATGGAGTTCAATTCCTAGCACCCACATTGGGGTGGCTCATGACCACTTACAACTCCAGCTACAAGGGATCCACACCTCTGGTTTATGAGGGCACTGTCACTCATGCCCACACATATAGCTAAAAACAAAAATAAGTCAAAAAGCAGATGAGGAGAGGAGAGGAGAGAGAGGAGGAGGGAGAGGAAGAAGAGGAAGAGAAGGAAGAGGAGCCACTGCCTCTGGTGCCAAGGCAAGAGAAGCCAGCCCCTTTCCCACCTGACCTCAAAACCATGAAACAGTAAATGTCTGTCACTCCATCCACTTAGGCTGCCCCTCTACCCCACACACCCAGCCAGACAATGGTTCTGCACCTGCCATATTCCATCTGCAATGAGTGCACTCTGGGCCATGGAGCCCCAACCTGGGCAGCTGCGTTCCCACGGGATAGCCCTGCCTGTGGAGGCAGAGATGGCTCACAGCCCCATGACCAGGAATCCCGCACCACACTGGAACATTCAGCCGTTCTGTATGGTCTTTGCTGCTGTGGGGCTGGGGATGGAACCCAGGCCTTGGGGAGCTAGGTTAGGCCAGAGCTCTACTGTGGAGCCACACCCCAGCCTTTCTTCAGATAACTTTTTTGGAGACATTGTTTCGAGGCAGACTTTGAACACTCACAATGGCCCAGAAGGGGCCTTGAAGTTTCCATCTCCTTCTGCCTTGGCTTCTGAGTGCAGGAATCACAGGTGTGTGCCGCCACGCCTGGCTCTTTCTTCTCTCTTCATGATGACACGGGACCTTCTTAGAGTCAGCAGCACTGTCCAGGAGTTGAAAGGCAACCCTGGATAGCTGAGAGAAGATCTCATTGCTATTCTCCAGCCGCAACTGGAGGACCATGCTCAGCACCCACGCAGCTTGGGAAGCTGCTCTCCTACATGTAATTCTCTCCCAGCCCATGGCATTCCACTCAGAGACAAAGAAATCACAGAGCTAAAACCACTCAACCTTAGCAATCAAGTCAAGGTCTCCTAGGCTGGTCTCCACCTTCTTCCACGAAGCTATTGCTGACAAAGCTTTTCTTTCCATTTTGTGATGATCACATGTGTTTTATTTCAGAGTGGACACTATACCAGGTAGTAATGGAACTTCTGTAGTTGAGTTATGAACACACACACAGAGGATACATTTTTTTAATTAGTCGTATACTCATCTGGGGGCTTTTTTTCATTCATCTGACTTGCAGTTTCCAGTGTCTAAATCTGCCCAGTTAACTGCCGCAGACAAACATGCGTTTCTGTGTGTAGTATCTGTGGCACGAGCTACGTCTCCCCGAAAGCGGCAGCCCTCCTCTCCCCAACACAGAATGATTTATTTGCTTGTTGTAATTCATGGCTAGGAAAACCTTAGAATGCTCAGAGTAAGCAAAAGTGCTTCTGCAGCTGCGGCAGATGGCCTGTCCCCCAACACTAAGTGGGCCCTGAGCCACCGATCAGGCAGAAGGGACAGCCCCATCTTGAAGCCATTAGCACCTCAAAGGGGCACACGCTGGACTGGGATGTCCTTGCGAGACACCCTAGGACTGGACCATTGCCCAAGCTGACCTGTGACCCTGGAGTTCGCCATCTGGGCCCCTTGCAGGCTCAAGCACCTTCGCTCACGGGACTGGAACCTCGCGCGGAGGAGGGAAGAATGAAGTGCTAAGAGAGACCTAATGATCCGTGTTACAGATGTGTAAAACAGCTGGGGGAATGATGTCACAACCAACGATCTACACTCACCCTGCCGCCTCTGCTACTTGCTGCTCTTATTAAAACCAGACTCAGAGGAGGAGGAGGAGGGACAGAGGAGGCTCACCATCCCAGCTCCACCACCTTCTGGTCCTAATTAGGTAGGCCGGGCCCCAGCTGCGTCCCTCGCCTTGCCAGGTGATTCCACACGTCTAGGTCTATAAGCCAGACAAGGCCTGTGCCCTTCAGCCATCTCTGGGGGAGGGTGGGGGGATTGAATTTGTTGCACGATAATCCCGACAACCCCTAGGTGTCTGGGGAGAAAAGTCCTTAGGGAAGAGATCTGCAAAGGGCAAGGACAAATCACAAATTTTGTGCACTTTCCATCGGGGTACAATTCCAAAGGAGCCCCATGTCTGATGACATCAACCCCTGCCACAGCCATGGGCTTGAGACTTGTTTTCCAACATGATCGTAAGGGATCATCCTGTCCTCTCAACCGCAAATGTCCATTTCCCCTTTGTCTAAGCTGGAAAAGGAACAGTTTGCGTGCCTACTGAGTGCCAACAAGTTCAACAAAGCAACCCACCGGCCTTTCAAAGACTGGGTGAGAAAACTGGCTCAGACAGGCAAAGCAACCTATTCGAAGCCACACAGCTGGGAAGTGAAGTGGAGTTTGCCTGACCAGTCATCTTCAGATCCGTTCCCACATCCCCACCTCTGTTCAGGCTCCTGCACCTCCACCTGCTCATTATGGGAGACCCTATTGCTGTTTCTCCTCAATGCTGCACTGTCTTCTGCTTATCTTGTTTGATTGATTTTGAGTTTGATCCCGCCCTTTTTTTTTAAGAGAGAGAGAGAGAGAGAGAGAGAGAGAGAGAGAGAGAATGTTTGCCTGCATGTATGTATATGGTTTTTTTTTTTTAATTTATTTTTCGAGACAGGGTTTCTCCGTAGCTTTTGGTTCCTGCCCTGGAACTAGCTCTTGTAGACCAGGCTGGCCTTGAACTCACAGAGATCCGCCTGCCTCTGCCTCCCGAGTGCTGGGATTAAAGGCGTGCGCCACCGCGGCCCGGCTTGCCTGCATGTATGTATGTGCACCACCTGTATGTTTGGTGCCCCAGGAGAGGGCATTCAAACCCCTCGAACTAGA
Organism: Microtus oregoni; assembly: GCF_018167655.1. NCBI lineage: Eukaryota > Metazoa > Chordata > Mammalia > Rodentia > Cricetidae > Microtus > Microtus oregoni. The sequence goes on from NW_024543086.1 coordinate 15,407,196, forward strand.
GTTACAAACAGTTGTAAGCAGCCATGTGGGTGCTAGGAATTGAACCCGGATCCTCTCGGAGAGCAGTCACTGCTCTTAACAGAGCCCACCCTTGGGTGTGCCAGCCGTTGCAGAAGTGGCTATGACTGTCCCATCAATCATCTCTTTCCATCCCTCTTTGCTTGCTGAGTCAAGGCTTTGCTCTGATGTCTGCCTCTCGTCCGAGTAACTCAGGAACAGGTCCTAAGCAGTGCAAGTCACTCCTGGCAGTTGACTGGGAAGTAAATACCCAGAAGATCAATTGGAGGAGTTCTGGGGAAAGTTTCTCTGTGTTCAAAATCAAAATCACATGATGAGACCATCTCCCCTCTTCCTGTTTGATTGTCATATCTGCAAAGGACTCTTGGGACTGTGAGGAGAGCTAGCCTAAGAGCAGGGGTATAGGGAAAAGAGCAAGGATAGCAAGCCCAGGCATACTGACCATGCGTGGGTTGTGACATTTATTACTTCATCCTGCTACCTTCTTACTGGTGTCTACTCAATAACAGAAAACGGGCATGTGCACAAAATCAAAATGGCCCCTGCCTTTCAGAGCTTCCCCTAGTGAGGAAGGCAGGCCTTAAACAGACAGGGATACACGTTTCACGAGTTCTAATTGGTATTAATAATAAAAACACAGAGACAGGTATTAGGGAGTGAAAGTTGAAAGATCAGAGAAGCATAGCAGTCAGCCACTAGAGATCTTACCTCTATGAATCTTAGCCCCAAAAGAGACGGAGTGCTTGATCACTTCCTCTCTCTGCCCAGCCATACCCTTCCTATCTGTACAGACCTCCAGACCTCTCTGGATGGCTAATGACTAGCCCCTCCCTCTGACCTTTCTGGCAAGTTTCATTTGTAGAGTACAAAACCAAGTATCACAACAGATGCACACAACAGAGGTGACTCCACTACTCACTCATATTTTTTTTTGCTTGCAATAATTAACTACTAATTATTCAGTGACCCCAAACTTCCAAAACTGATGGACTAACATGTAGTACGACGGTCCTCCTATAAGTCACCATGGACGCTGTGCAGAATGACTATTTCAAAGTAATAGGTACCTGGCAGAAACTGGGGAAGGTTGTCCAGTCTTTTGTCTTTGAATCTGTCCCAGTCTGTGTGCCTCCAGAGTGACTAGAGCCTAGCAAAAAGCCCGAGTCGCACAGATGTGAGGAGGCAAAGGATGGAGACTGAGGCTGTTATGATGGACAGAAGGAGGTTGCACATGTGGACCTCAAAAACATGCCTAAAAACTAGCACCAAACGCTTCTTGAGTCCTAAACTTTGTGTGCCGAGGGAGGAGTCCAAAGTTCTCAGCAAAAAAGCAGCCCTTGGGACGAAATTGAGGTGTTTGGTTGTTTTTCACCACAGGGGGATTGAGTTTGGAATCTGAACTCCATCAAATTAACTGCTCAGTGGAGCAAAAACCATAAAAGTTTGAGAACCAAGTCTAGAGTCTTTATCCCTAAATCTCCTGACTACAACAAGACACCCTGAAATACAAAAATCAAAATAAAACTGTTACTTGTAGAGAAAAGAATTAGAAATAAGCCCTGAGGCAATCTAAAAGTTCCAATGAATGGAACATGTAAACATTTTCAATGACTTAAAGGAAAGCATGGTCATAATGAAGGAGCAGATGGAGAATTAGAAATAGTTTCAGCCCAGAAGCTGAAACTCTCCACAAAGAAAAGAAAGGAAAGCCCAACATCCCAGGACCAAGGTTACAATGTATGAACTGAAAATTTCACTGGACAGACTTAACAGAGACACAGATGAAACAGAAAGTATCAATTCATTTCAAAATAGATAATTACCTATGTAGAGGAATGAAAGACTAGAGTGTAAAAATGTGGTCTCTGTATGTCTGCTTGGTGGTTTAGTGAAAATCAGAACAAAAGCATATCAAAACCCAGTCAGGATAATTCCAAGAAATTACTTCCAGGCACATTATAGTCAGAGTGCTGGGAAACCAAAGGTAAAAAGAAAAACATTTAAAGCAGCTAGAGGAGACTAGTAAGGCAACAGACAGTCACATAAGTTACAGCTAATCACTCACCCAAAGCACTTATGGTCAGAAGACAATGGAAGGACGTATTTAAAATGCTAATGAGAAAAGGAATTGAATAGGCAGCAATGGGTTTCATTCCCCAGCACTGCTGACCCAGTATGATACATTACGAAAATACCCTTCAAAATGTAAAGGACTGGCAAAATGGCTCAGCAGTTAAGAGTGTGCACTGCTTTTGTGGAGGACCTAAGTTTGATTCCTAGCACCTTAGTCAGGTAGTTTACAGCTGCCTATAACTCCAGTTCAAGGAGATCTGGCACCCTCTGCTGGCCTCCTCAGACACTGCACTCACATGTACACACACACACATACACACACACACACACACTTTAAAAAATATTTTTGAGAAGAAAGTAAAGGGCCAACAAGATGGTTCAGTGAGTAAGGATTACATTGTGAAAGGAGAGAACTAATTCTCGCATGTTTTCCTGTGACCTTTGCAAATGTGCACGCACACACACACACACATTCACACAAATTAATTAATGTAATAAAAATATTTAATGAAAGTAAAAGAATTTCTTAGGCTAATAAAAATATATAGACAATAATTTCCTCTTGTTTTTTTTTTCTTCTTTTTTGAGATGCGGTTTCTCTGTGCATCCTTGGCTATTCTGGAACTTGCTCTGTAGACCAGGCTGGCCTTGAACTCATAAAGATCTGCCTGCCTCTGCCTCCTGAGTTCTGGGATTAAAGGCATGCACCACCACCTCCCAGCTGACAATTGTTTCCTTAAACACAAGAAATGATGATTTTACTTCTCTCAGGTGGAAAGGAGAGATGTCAGATGAAAGCCTAGGCCTGCACAAATGAAAAGAGAATACCAAAACCAATAAATAGGTGTGTAAACACAAAAGACTATGATTTTCCCACCATATTTATTTTAATATGGAAATCTAAGGAAAATGACCCTGCAGTGATATGTTACCCACGAAGCTGCACAGTGCAAACTCTGAGGCATCTCTGGCCAGAGATGTAGAGTGTCCATGGCAACAACTTTACAGAATATAAAGATATAGCCAAAAACTGATAAGTTCAAATGAAATACTTAAAAGCACCTACTAGCATAAAAAATGAAAAGATACAGAAATAGAACAACATGGGGGGGAGGTGGAGGGAGCAGATCAAAAGCTGGGCCACACCAATATCCACATCACATCTTAATAGTCTGATCTCACTTCAGTTAAGGGGCAGCAGTCACTAGCTGTGTGGGAAGAAAGGGACGTCTACATGTGGACTGTTAGAAACTCTAGTTATGAAGATATAGACAGCTGGAAAGAAAGCAGGTGAGAGAAGATATAGACACAAATAGTGGGACCAAAAACTGTGCTGGCTTTAAATCCAGGCACACTAGACTATGGGGAGAAGATCAACGGGGCCATCGAAAACTGATCAAAAGCTGGGCATTGTGGCACACATCCTTAATCCCAGCACTCAGGAGGCAGAGGCAGGAGGATCTCTGTAGCGGCGTAAACGAATGCAGACAGAGTGTAAAAATATATATATATATATATCTTTAATGTAGAAATAGACTTACAGAACCACCATTCCCGCGGAGACCAGGAAAGCAGAAGCGAGAGCTCGGAGCTTGCTCGCCAAATTTATAGGCAGACATTAGCCCGAGACGAACACGCCCCTTAAGGGGCGGGACTTATCCCTACATCTCCCCTTTTTGTCTAAATAAGACAGAACTAAACCAAATACAACTACATACAATAACAACAAATAATAAATACAATGAACAATATTGAGAACAAAAGCTTTGCTAAACATTCTATCTTAAGAAGTCCAAATAATGTAAAGAGTAACTACAATTATATAATCTTCAACTCAGTCAAAGATCTGAGAAGGGAATAAACACTACTCAACAAACGAGATATATCCAAAATGTGCAACAATTGACAGAGACAACTGACTACCTGGGCAATCACTCAAAGTCTCGTTTGCAACGTTGAGTCAACCAATTTTGGCTAAGGCCTAAACTGACATACCATAACTGACATACCATTATTAAAGGCAAGGAACTTTTCAAAACTATCTTACCCTGTCTTGGCAGGATATGACAGTCCTGTTTTATCCATTGATGCACGCTCTGTATCTGTGTCAGTGGTTGAGGTATGGGCATTTCTTTGCCCAAAGGCCAGTTCTGCCAAATAGAAAGGCTCCAGATGGAGTGTTTTTGGTGCTCAACATTCTCTCGGGAATAGAGCGGTGTTGCCAGGAGCAATTGTGTCTCACTATCACGAAACTCTGAGTTAGATTAAAGGCCATTTTCTACAGCTCTTTGAAGAGGTTGAAGATTATCTATCTATACTGAGTATAATCTCTATATATCTAAAGAACCTGATTAGTCTAATTATAAATGACAAACTTAGATGACAATTAGTCTATATAATTCTCAATATCTATCTAACTTAAAGACTAAGACAATAAATGACTGTGAAACAAATGAGGACAATGACCTCCAAATATAAACAATGTACAAATATACATTGCAGTAGGTAAATATATATCAATACACAAATATTATATAAGTATCTTAATCAGAGGTAGAAATGTACACTGCAATGTGGTAAATATATACAATATATATATATCAATACAATATATGTCAATACATAAAAATGTTTTAAACAGAGGTAGAAACATGCATGCGTACAATAGTCAATATAATTTAACTTTGTATCAATATACAAGAATCTATACCAATATATTTGTCTATTATCCCATCATCCCTCTTTTTTTTTTCAAAATGATCCCTGAGCTTATAAAATTCCTCCCCCAACCCTCAATCATATACTAATTATAATCAACCCCTAAATGATGTCCCTAAACCCAAGGGCAAACTTTACTGGGAGAGGGGACGTCGTTCTCTAGAATTACTTCCAGTTGTCATAGGGGTGACGTTCTTTCTGGGGGATCCTGTGAAAGTAAAATGATGGTTAAATTTCAAGATAATGTCTTTTAAAATTGCAAATAGTCTCTGAGTATTTTCGTGCAGGTCTGGCCAAAATGTTGTATAAGATGTGCACCATTTCAGCTAACCAAGTTGGAACTGTCTTGTGCAGCTGGTACCCAAAACAGGTCTTGTAGTAGCGCTGTCAGTATCATGACGTCATATCAACCAGGTGGAGTTGTTGTTATGGGGCCCCATCTTCTTCCTGGAAACTTCAAATGTCACTTCAGGAAAAACTCATTGTTCATTATGAAAAACTTAAACATTAATCATATAGACATATATAGACATATATATATATATATTCAATGAAAGACATGATAGATATATTCAATGAAAAGTATGATAGATATGAAGAAAAGCAAAGATGTTTTCTAAACTCATATTTCTTTCTGTCCCATATCATGGCTCTTGACATGAGACAGAAACTCCAGAAACTCTGGGTTTTTCTCTTACTAACAGGCTTGGAATTGGAGAGGGACTGAGCCAGAGTCCAACTTCAAAACCAGCTTTATAAATTTAGAAATATGGTTTAATATTACTTACACAACCCATTCAGTTGTCTTGATATTTCCTATTGGGCAGGTATTTTTCCATCTGTCAGTATCCAAACATCCAGGGTCCCTTGAATTTCTCAAAGATGAGTGTTTTCCTGTGGAGATAAGAACAGAACCCTGCCCCCATTCTATATGTTTTTCTTACCACCTGTATGAATATCATCGTTGTGGATGAGTTGTCATTTCTCCTTTCTAAGAGGTTTCTCCTCTTCAAATCGAAACTTTATTAATTTTGATGGTATCCACAATTTTTCTTCTCCTGTGGAAACAAGAGCAAAACCCCTTCCCCAACGTAGCACATCTCCTGGCTTCCACTGAGAGGTCAGCACATCTTTGAAATAAATCGGTTGATTTAGTTCAGCAGACTTTTCCATTATCCAATGTCTTTCTGCTGCTGTCGTTCCTTTCTCATTAGCGTTAAGAAAATTCAAGGTTAATAAAGCATTATGTAATCTATTTCTGGGGGTATTTTCAGTCCCTTTCTGTTTGTTCAGCATATCCTTTATAGTACGATTTGATCTTTCTATGACTGCCTGACCTGTAGGATTATTTGGTATACCTGTAATGTGTTTTATATTATTATAATCAAAAAAGCGTTTCATTTTCTTAGATACATATGCTGGACCATTATCTGTCTTTATTTGCGCAGGTATGCCCATGATGGCCATAACTTCCAATAAATGTGTGATTACTGAATCAGCCTTTTCTGAGCTCAGGGCAGTAGCCCATTGAAAACCTGAATATGTGTCTATGGTGTGGTGTACATATTTTAATTTGCCAAATTCTGCAAAGTGGAACACATCCATCTGCCAGATTTCATTCCTTTGGGTGCCCTTTGGATTAGCCCCTGCAGGCAGTGGCGTTTGGTTATAGAAAGAGCAAGTAGGGCATTTCTTTACAATCTCCTTAGCTTGTTGCCATGTAATTGAAAACTCTTTCTTCAAACCTTTGCTATTAACATGATGTTTTTTATGAAATTCAGAGGCTTGTAGCACACTACCAATCAATAATTGATCAATTTCTGCATTACCTTGTGCTAGAGGACCTGGCAGACCCGTATGGGATCGGATGTGTGTTATGTACATAGGGCAAAGCCTGTTCCTGATCAAATCTTGAACCTGGAGGAACAATGAGGTTAGTTCAGTATCATCAGGTATAAATTCAGCAGTTTCAATATGTAAAATAACTCTTTCTGCGTATTGTGAATCTGTAACTATATTAATAGGTTCTTTAAAATCCCTTAGCACCATAAGAATGGCATATAATTCCGCCTTCTGGACAGAAGTATACGGACTTTGTTCCACCTTATCCAAGTCTTCTGATTTGTAACCTGCCTTCCCTGATTTATTGGCATCAGTATAGAATGTACGGGCTCCAGTTATTGGAGCATCACGGACGATTCGAGGAAGAATCTAAGAAGTTCTCTTTATGAAGTTAAGCCGCTTGCTTTTTGGATAGTTGTTATTAATGTCTCCCAAAAAATTAGCACAAGCTCTTTGCCATGGTTCATTATCTTCCCATAATTTCTTTAGTTCATCAGCAGTGAAAGGCACTATAATTTCTGTTGGGTCTATGCCTGCTAGTTGACGAAGTCTCAGCTTGCCTTTTATAATTAACTCAGAGACTTTTTCTACATAAGTTTTCAGTTTCTTACTTGGTTTATGTGGTAAAAAGATCCATTCCAAAATAATATCATCTCTCTGCATTAAAATTCCTGTAGGAGAAATTTTTGATGGTAATATGACGAGAATACAATCAAGCTCTGGATTCACCCTGTCCACATGTGCCTGTTGTAATTTTTCCTCAATCATTGTCAGTTCCTTTTCTGCTTCAGCTGTTAATTCTCTGGGACTGTTTAAATCTTTATCACCATCCAAGGTTTTGTTCAAATGAATTATTAGATCAGGTGTTATTCCAATAGCTGGTCGTAGACTGGAAATGTCTCCTAACAGTCTTTGAAAGTCATTAAGAGTCCGTAGGCGATCTCTCCTAATTTGTGCTTTTTGTGTCTTAATTTTTTGCAAACCTATTTTATAACCTAAATAATTAAATCTCCCTTCTGAATCTTTTCAGGAGCTATTTGCAATCCCCATTTAGGTAAAAGTATCTTTATTTCTTCAAACAGTCTGTTCAAGGTATCCATGTTTGAATCGGATAACAAGATGTCGTCCATGTAATGGTATACTATAGATCTGGGAAATTTCTTGCGTATTATTTGCAATGGTTGGTTCACAAAATATTGGCACAGGGAGGGGCTATTTAACATACCCTGGGGGAGAACGGTCCAGTGGAACCTCCTCGAAGGTTGAGAATTGTTATAAGTAGGCACTGTGAAGGCAAATTTTTCTCTACCTTCTTTTTGCAAAGGTATAGTGAAAAAACAATCCTTTAAATCAATAACTATGAGAGGCCATCCTTTTGGTAATAAAGAGGGCAAAGGAATTCCAGATTGCAGAGGGCCCAGAGGTTGAATAACCTTGTTGATGGTCCTGAGATCTGTCACCATTCTCCATTTACCTGATTTTTTCTTAACCACAAATACAGGAGAATTCCAAGGGCTGGTAGATTCTTCTATATGTCCAGCATCTAATTGCTCTTGTACCAGCTGTTCTAAAGCCTGTAACTTTTCCTCAGCTAAAGGCCATTGCTTTGTCCATATTGGTTTCTCAGTCAACCATTTTAGAGGCAAGGCTGTTGGTATCTCTGAAGGGACATCAATTGCTTGTTCTTGTACAGCTCGAATGGCCGGTTTTCTCCGTTTGTAATATCTTTTAATATTATTCTCAGAAATATAGGCTCTAGATTTAGCAGGAATGTTAATTTCGGTATTCCATTGTTGTAATAGGTCACGACCCCATAAATTCATTGCGATATTGGCTACATATGGCTTTAATTTTCCTATTTGTCCCTCTGGCCCTATACATTCAACCCATCTCGTGCTCTGCCTTACTCGAGATAGGGTTCCAATTCCCAGGAGCTGAACATTTACATTCTGAAGAGGCCAATACGGATGCCAAGATTCTGGGGTAATGATACTTACATCAGCACCTGTGTCCAGCAGGCCAGTAATAAAAATGCCATTTACACACACTCTCAGTTTAGGTCTTTGATCATTTATAGAAGTTTGCCAAAACACACGTAACTTATCTTTCTGATCATTATTGCTTGTAACAGTAGGCATGGGGCTTCCTAATTGTCCTGATGAGGCACGTTCTCTGCAGAAACTGGATATGACTGAACCATGTTTGCCATGGGGGCCTGTGAGGCCCCCCCTCTCACGTTTCCCGACTGTATCAGGTTGCCTTGTCTATCTCTTGTAGACCTGCATTCATTCGTTCAATGTCTGCCCTTTCCACATCTTCTACATAAACCTGAAGGCTGAGTCCTCCTATTTCTGTTATTTCTAGAAGATGCATTATTATTATTATTATTATTATTATTATTTCTGAAAGATGCATTATTATTATAATTATAATTATTATTATTTCTGAAAACCCGTTGTCTACAATTCCTTTTCATATGACCCATTTTGCCACAATTAAAACATTTGGTATTCTGGTGTCTCCTTTTACCATTGGAAATTGCTTCTTCTACCCATGCTTCAGTGCCATAATCAAATGTATCAACATTGAGTGTATGCAAGACCCATTCTTCCAAAGGCGCTGATCTGAGCTTTAAAGGATCCAAAATCCTTTTGCATTCCACATTTGCATTTTCATAAGCCAAAGACTCAATCATTATACGTCTTGCTTCTGGGTCAGATATTCCTATTTGTACAGCCTTAGTTAATCTTTGTAAAAAGTCACTAAAGGGTTCTCTCTGACCCTGTTTAACTCTGACAAATGATTCCATTCTCTGTCCTGGGTCTTGTACTCTGTCCCAAGCCCTTAAGGCTGCTGTAGTACACATGGAGAGTGTGTTTTCATCCAAATTAGCTTGTTCCTGAGGATCGGAAAAGAGCCCTTCACCTAGAATTTTATCTAGGGAAATGTCAATTCCCTTCGCTTTTTCCTGCTGTTCTAAGAGTCTAGCCTCTTGCCTGAATAAGCATTTCCATTTCAATTGCGGTCCACTCTCGAGTACCGCAGAGCTCAGCTGGAGCCAGTCTGAGGGGGTTGCTCTGCTTGTCATGGCCCAAGATCTTAGCATCTCTTTAACAAAAGAGGCTTGCATCCCAAAAGTCATGACAGCCTGTTTTATTTCCTTGAGATCATTCATACGGACAGGCTCCCATGTATCCTCCTTGATGACCCTAGGGTTTTTGGAACCAATCACCTTCTCTGTTGTTATTACTGGAAAGGCAGGTAGAGCTGTAGGTAGAGCTTTCTGGAAATTGTCCCGGAGAGACTTACCCACAGATGTAGTTAAAATTTGCCTTTCTACCCTTTGCTCTTCCTCATCAGAATTTAGAAATTCCTCAATCTTTTCAATTCTATTCACCATTGCCTTCTGCAATGTCTGAATCTCCTGTCCAGAATTATGTTCCAAAGCCTTCATTGAGGATTCTAAAGTATGAAGTTTGTCCGTTAGAGATAACATCTCATCTTTGGATATAATTTTTATGGCATAAACCGTGCCTTCTTGTATTGACAATCTTTCCGTCAATCTGTCATAAGCTTTAGACAAAATCCGATTGTCACATTCAGCAGTTTTGATTCTCTCAGTTAATGTTTCATTTCCTACAGAAAGGGACTGAATCTTATGGTCCAGATCAGCTGTTCCCTCTTCCATACTAATGAATTTCTCCTTAACATCAGCCTGAAGAACTTCAACCTGATTCTTGAGAAGATTGTTATCAGCCTGGAGAACTTCAAACTGATTCTCGAAAAGATTGTTATCAGTCTGGAGAACTTCAACCTGATTCTTGAGAAGATTGTTATCAGCCTGGAGAACTTCAAACTGATTCTTGAGAAGATTGTTATCAGCCTGGAGAACTTCAAACTGATTCTTGAGAAGATTGTTGTCATTCTCAATTGTTTTTAAGCGTTCAATCTCTACCTTAAGAATCCTGGATTCGTCTCGTAAAGACTTTATCATATTTCTATTATCAAACCATTTGGTGCCAATGAAAACTACGAATCCCAGAAGGATCCATATATGTGGGGTGATAGACACCTCTTGTAAAATCTCCCACATGGTACAATTAAAAAAATCATTAAATTCTTGAACAGTAATGTGTTCAGACATTTTATTTATAAAAGAAAATTTTTTTTTACCTGCAATGATCGGTTCCTGCCAGTGGTGGTCTCTGTGTTTTTGGAGCCTGTCCTAGAACTAGCTCTTGTAGACCAGGCTGGCCTTGAACTCACAGAGATCCGCCTGTCTCTGCCTCCCAAGTGCTGGGATTGAAGGCGTGCACTACCAAGGCCTGGCAGGCCTCAAACTCACAGAGATCTGCCTGCCTCTGCTTCCCAAGTGCTGGGATTAAAGGCGTGCTCTACCACTGCCTGGCCGGCCTCAAACTTGTGATCCTCCTGCCTCTGCCTCCTTCAGCAAATCCTACCGGCGTGGGCCACCACAACCGGCCAAGTCACTTTGTAACAGACCAAATCTGACGCTGTGGCAGCTTTTGTTGCAAAACCGCAAGTACTTGAGCTTCTGCTAATTCAGGCAGTGGGGTTCCGCTGCAAAACTTAGCCAAGGCAGGCAGAATGGGCCTGTGTCGCCGAGTGTGTCTCGGACTCGGCACTGGGGCCGGAGTCACGAACTGAAAAACAGCACCCAGGAGGGTGCTGTGTTAGCTAGCGGGCTACCCGCTTGAGTCGGGGGCAAAATAGCCCGACGTTGGACGCCAAAATGTAGCGGCGTAAACGAATGCAGACAGAGTGTAAAAATATATATATAGTTTTAATGTAGAAATAGACTTACAGAACCACCGTTCCCGCGGAGACCAGGAAAGCAGAAGCGAGAGCTTGGAGCTTGCTCGCCAAATTTATAGGCAGACATTAGCCCGAGGCGAACACGCCCCTTAAGGGGCGGGACTTATCCCTACAGATCTCTATGAGTCTGAGGTCAGCCTGGTCTACATATTGAGTTCCAGGCCAGCCAGGGCTATGGAGAGAGACCCTGTGTCAGACTGCCTACCCCAAATGATCAAGAATTACTTCATCAAGGAGACTCCAGAATTACAAATGTTGCAAGCCCATCCCTTCAAAACACAGAATTAACAAGAGAAATAAAATTCAAGTCTCATCAAGCATTTTAACACCTTTCTTTCCATAACTGATAAAAGCAACATAAATCCCAAGACTTTGGGACAAACCAGAATATTAAAGGACACTGGTCTGATAGGCATTTACAGAACCCTGCACCCAACTACTGCAGAATACATAGTACAAGTCAGGCCCATAAAACCTATCAATGGATTTGAAAGATTGAGCCCGTGAGATGTGTTTTCTAATGCCAGCAGAATTAAACTAGAGATAGATGACAATACCTTCAGAAAATCTCTAAATATTTGCAAATTAAACAACACACTTACAACACATTGTCTATAAAGAAATCATAAGGTAAGTCTAATTACATTTAGTGATTTTTAATATTAATAAAATATATCATACCATGATTTTAATAAGATTTTCTAGGTATGTGGCACAAACCCATACTTGGGAGGCTGAGTTAGAAAGGGTCAAAGTTCAAAGTTAGCCTGGGCTACATAGCCATAATGAGGTTCAATCTCAAAAGCAAGAAAATCAAAAACTATATGATTTAGCTAAAACATCACTTTAGGGAAATAAAGAGGCTTAAAATTATATGGAAAGGAAGAGATATTTACAGATGAACATCTAAGCTTCTGCCTTAAGGAAGGTGATCTAGCTAAATGGAAAACACAGTGGAGGTAAAAATAACAGCAGAATCCCGTGGGATAGGAAGCTGACGCTGAAATATGAAGAAGCCGACAGTCTGTCCTCTCTGGTTAAGTCTGCTAGCCAAGGAAAGACAGAGAGAGCACAAATTAACAAGATCGTGGATCTCAAGGGTCACCCAGCCTGGTGTACGATGGGAAAGAGCAGACATGCTCTCAAACAGAGGGGAAGCAAGAACCAACAGCTAAAGCTGTCCTCTGCCTTCCAGATGCATACAGCCGCGTTCATGCACCTGCACAAACATGTTCAAGCAGCTGTGTACACACACACACACAACCTAGGTGAACTGGGATGGTGGGTATTCCTCTAATCCCAGCACTCGGGAGGCAGAGGCAGGAGGATCTCTGTAAGTTTGAGGCCAGCTTTGTCAGTAGAGTGAGTTCCAGGACAGCCACAGAGAAACCCTGTCTTGAAAAACAATCAAACAAACAAACACCTACTCAGAAGTAAAATAATATGTGTCTGTAAACCCTAAGCACACTCAAAGGACAATAATATGTGGTTCAGTAGGCAGAGTGCTTTGTATAAAAGCCTGCAGTGTTGAAGGAGCGGCAGGACTGCGTTCTGGCCGCCCTGGCTCCCGCATGGCTAGCTTTATCCAAAATAATTACACGGAAACTGTATTCTTTTAAACCCTGCTCAGCCCATTATGTCTAGCCTCTTCTCAGCTAACTCTCGCACCTGGACTAGCCCATTTTTAATAATGTGTGTAGCACCCCAAGGTGCGCTTACCGGGAAGATTCTAGCCTACGTCCATCCTGGGTCAGAGCTTCCTCGCGTCTGCCCGGGAGAGGGGAGCATGGCGTCTGAGCTCACTTCCTCTTCCTCCCAGCATTCTGTTCTGTTTACTCCACCCACCTATGTTTTAACCTATGAGGCCAAGCAGTTTCTTTATTAATTAACCAATGACCTTCCTCCATCACTGCAGTTTGATTCCCAGCCACATACAGACCCGTTGCGGTGGTACATGGCAAATCCAGACTTCAGGAGGCAGGACTGCAATTCAAGGTCTTCCTCGGCTACATAGGGGGTTTAAGGGGAGCTTAGACTACTCGAGATACTGTTTCAAAAGTAAACAAATAAATGCTAATAAAATAATATTTTGAAAATCTTTAATATAATCCACAGCCACAGAGTTGAAACTGAACAGTTCTTTAAAATAGACAGACACGTTACCCAGATTTCTGCAGAATGAAGCAGAACATCTAATAGCCAGATATGTACATGAAAACATTTCATCCTAGCAAAGCCCCCTCCCACAGGCACTGTCATGGGGACACTAACAGTCGTCTAAAGAAATCTATCTCTTTTTTAAAAATATTTATTTATTTATTATGTATACAATATTCTGTCTGTGTGTATGCCTGCAGGCCACAAGAGGGCACCAGACCCCATTACAGATGGTTGTGAACCACCATGTGGTTGCTGGGAATTGAACTCAGGACCTTTGGAAGAGCAGGCAATGCTCTTAACCTCTGAGCCATCTCTCCATCCCCCAGAAATCTATCTCTTACAAACTCCTAGTTTGATTTAAAAAAAAAAAACCCTGCATAATCTTGACACACACACACATCTACAAAATAGTCTAAGATTATCACTAACCACTGTGTCTAACCCAAAACCTTTATAAAAATATCGACAAGTGGAACCCAGCAATACAGGAAGACAATGCCACACAATAGCAGACCTGCAACAGAAAAGGGACATTCTGAAGTCCGTGCGTATGTCTGACTGGATCAACACGTTCTAGTTCCTTTTCTAGAACCCCGACCGAATGCAACTGTAAGGACAAAGGGTGATTCAGCTTGTGGTTGGCATCCATCACTGAGAAATCAAGTCAGGGACTCCAGCAGCTAATCACATCGCTCCCACAAATATAGCAGAGAGAAACTGAGGCACCCAAGATGCCTACTGCTTACAAGATAGCTTTCGTCCAGCGTTCTCCTATCGCACGTAGCTGGAGAACCCCTGACGAGAGATTGGTGCTGCCCACAGTGGACTCAGGCTTCCTGCATCAATAAGACATCAAGGCAAATGCCCCAGACATGTGCACAGGCCGACCTGATCTGGGCAATCCCTCCACTGAGGCTTTCCTCCCAGACAGTTCCAGGTTGTGGCAAGTTGACATTTAAAACTAACCGTCACATCAGAGAACGGGTAAAATTGCATGATCAAAGGAAATTGGCGAAATTAAACGTTCGTTTGATATTAAAACTTTTACCAAATGAGGAACAGAAAAGGACTTTTGGATTCTGATGGCCATGAAAACTTTACAAGTAAAATTCCTGCTAGTAGGGAAATATTACGCACTTTCTACTTGAGGTCAGGAACTGGGCAACGTTGTCTGCCAGAGCATCGTATGCAGCCTGTTTCTGGAAGTTTTCACCGTGGCTGTAAAGCAAGAAAATAAAAGAGTGGAAATGAGAAATCCTAGCTGACAGAGATGATGGGTGGTGTAGAAAATCCTAATAACGACATCAAATATGAGTATATATGCATGTGTGTAATAAATACACATTTATACATGCAATGGGCAAGCGGGGGATTAGGACGTATAGGTATATGAATGAACAGTCGAATACAAACAATTGATGTTGTGGTAAAGGATGTTCAATAGTTCTTTTGTTCAAACAATATTTCTACAGATTTGATGCTTTAACAAGATTAATAACTTTAAAACATCCGGGTAGGACTGGAGAGATGACTTAGCAGTTAAGAGCTCTTGCTGCTCTTGCAGAAGAACCTGGGTTCAATTCCCAACACATACGTAAAGGCTCACAGCCATCTGTAACCCCATTTGCAGGACAGCTGGTGCCCTCTTCTGGTCTCTGTCAACACTGCATGCTCATGGCGCACATATATGGCAAAACAGACATATACGGGGGAGGGGGAGTAAAAACATCCAGTCACATTATTTTGTTTTGTTTTATTTTGCTTTTCAAGACAGGATTTTGCTGTAGCTTTGGAACCTGTCCTGGAACTAGCTCTTGTAGACCAGGCTGATGTTGAATTCACAGTGGTCCACCTGCCTCTGCCTCCCGAGTGCTGGGATTAAAAATGTGCCATCACCACTGGGTTTCATCCAGTCACGTTTTGATAATAACAATAAAGAGAAACTGAATGGAAACGGCAGCGCTTGGGGCAAGCACATCATCACAGTCGTTTTTGTCCTTATAGGAGATAAAAACGGGGGTGGGGGAGTTGAGGGTGCAGACAAGTGACCCAGCTCATCCTCATCAAGATGGCAAGACGGCTGCCATGTCCCAAGTCTTCTCTTGTCTAGGACCCAAACTCAGCAAGAAACGATGAACAGCTTGATTGTTTCAGCTTGACTTGGTTGAAATCCCATTCCTGAATCAATTCATCTACCTAGAAACACAATGCCCACTATTTGGCTCAGGCAAAAAAAGTAAGGATGCTATTCTTAGAGCTGATGAAGAGCCCACATCCACTTTAAACGTATTGTCTAAACTCAAAATGGGAGTTCCCTGAAGAGTAAACGGATGTGGCTGTTTCTCAGCCAGCCTGACTGAGTGCCGTACAGCAGGGACGGGCAAGGGGGCACCTGTTTCTCGTCTTGTCCTTCCTTTACTCTAGTGCACACACCCAAACCTCAGACCACGGAGCACCCGAACCAAAGGCAACCTATTTACAGGCTTGGCTAAGCGCAAGCCGATGAGAATTGGTTTGTCACCCAGCAATGGCACAGGTGACCAGTTCTTCACGCCCCAGTAGCTGCGCTCTCTTCGGTGTGATTTACAGCGTATTTCCCTTCCCCCACTTCTGGGCTGGACTGTGACTCAAACATGCAGAAGCCATGGCATTCTCCTCTGACTCGCTCCTCCTACTGGTTGCTCTGGTTTTCCAGGTGATGTGACCCAGCCAAGACACAGAAAACCGCACCTGAATGGCCGGTTTGCCTCAGGAGAGGTCCAGCATAGGAAGAGCCCATCCAAGGCTCACAGAGTCACCCAGCTAGCCCAAGCCACCGGGGACTTGTGTGAGACTTCTGTCGTGCTCCATCCATTCTCCTGAACTGCCCAGCAACCCAGGGGCTTGTTTACCCAGATTGGTACATCTCCTGAGCTGATACTGGTTGTTACCCAACATTACCATGGTTTTAGATAACCGATACATATTCCCTGTAAAAGCTAGAATCTCTGGGACAACCATCCTTGATAGGTAGTGTTGGACTTGTTAGTCCTGTGGAGAAGGGGTTGGAGGTGCTATTGAAATCTTGGTGTAAGCCAGAACTATGGAGAAACAGAATCTACACAGTGGAAAAGGCTAGCCTGTTCCAGAGAAAGACCTGCCAGACTATAAAAGGCAAGGGCAGAAACCCTGCTGGCAGCCTCCTTCTGTTTTCTACAAGGGCAAACATCACCTTGTGCTCTCTTCACCCAAGCATCCCTTATCAGTGCCCAGGGCACTCCCTTCATCTGTCCCTGTTCCTTCTGGCCTCTTTGTCACTGTGAAGCAGCTAGATCTCAATGCATCCTATGAGAAACAATGGACTTCCGTGTGTATTTGTGAGCCCAAACTGTCCAGAGCTCAGGCACGTGTGGCCAGAGAGTATCGGTAGCGAGTATCAGGTCAAGGTCATGTGTCTTCTGCAGAGGCACCTTTCTCTCTGTCCCCAGCAGGCCTCCTGGGGACTCTGCTGCACACACTGCCAAGGTTTATTATTGTTCTTACCGTGGTCTGACTACAAATTCCTCAGCCAAGAGCCAGGCCTCCGGAGAAGTCCAGACATTGTCCCATAAGTTCCCATTTCCTCCGTCATGGTTGTGGATCCATGCAGGTCTGCAGAGGCAGAGGGGTTCCAACAGTTAGGAGAAACGGGAGCCCAGCTGCTCTTGAGAAAGCAAGAGCCTGGGAACCTGAATCCGACCCAAAAGAGCAGAGAACATAGTTTGTTTATTATGTGGTCTTTGCTATAGACTTACTCAGATGTGTCTTGTTGAAAAATATAACCGCAGGGAGACTCTGAAGAGACAGAACAGAGAGGAGAAGCAACAGACCAGGTCTCTCAGAGGCTCTGAACCCCCAAATTCCCGAATCTGTTAAATTTGTACATTTCCTCTGAGCAGAATGAACTGAAACGGTGTCTTCACCAGCCCAAACTTTCAAATGTCCCCAAGTCCGACAAGAGAAAAGGCATAAGGCCGATGAGTCTGCCTCAGTCTTTCACAGCCTTTGCCCCGGCCATGGAAGGAGGCTGGCGGCTTCATTCTCTCTCCTAAGGGAAGGGTTAAACCATGCTTCCCCTTCCCACAGGTGCTCCTCCGGGGCAAGTGAACTCAGCTTTTCCGTGTTTAGACCAAGCGCCTCAGATTCCAGCCTGGCAGGTGTTCGCACTTGTAAGCAAATCTCAGCTTTGAAAGTGTTTTTTCTTCCTGCCCCAAGTCTTAGGCCAGCCGCGCAGGTTGCAGGGTAACTGTGGGCTGGCCAACACTGCCTCTCTGCGGCACTACGCTGCGAGCCAGGGCAGAGGAGATACTTGAGAAAAGATGGTGGGATCCGGCATCAGAAGATCCTGGGCTAAGCCCCACCGCAGCCACGTGGTAGTTGAGCGCCTCCAGACACAGCTTGTGGCTTCCTGAGCCTCAGTGTTTGCCTTTGGAAAGTAGGTTCAACAACTCCCTCTTGCCAGAGTGTCTGTTGGTACAAGGAGATGCCCCACGCCAGGATCTGGCTCACTCCTCTGGTTTAACAAACGGTTGTATGGTAGTCAAGATTCTTGATTGCAAGCTGTGTGGTAATCAGATGGAATTTACTGGAAGACTATCAGGGGCTCATGGGATTGGCAGGGACTAGTGATGAAGTCTGGAAAATGGCCAGAGACCAAGGAATTGCAACAGGGGCCTTCTCAAGGTCATGGGAATGGGTGGCCTACATGCCACCTGCTGCCTCTGGCTTGGAAAACCTCCCACCGGTCATCTTTCCCAAGCTCAGACCAATCGCTCGAGGTTCCAGGCCCCTGGAGGTGGGATCTGGTTGCTTTTGCCTGGGTGATAATCATGGTTTGCGAGTAGCTGGGGCAGAGAGGTGGCATAGGCTGTGCTTCCATGGAGGAGGCACCCGTGGTGCCCAGCGAGGGCACAGGGACAGTGGCCATTGGAAGGTGAAGAGCATGCTGGCCCCTGAGCTGTCCCAACCCACGGTGCTCAGTGGTGGGCACTGTCATTCAGACCCAGGAAAGAAAATCTTTATTGATTAGAGGGAACAGGGCAGGCAGAGTAGCATGGGAACCAGTGGGGGGCGGGCTCAGGTTTCCAGCTGCAAGGCTTGGTCTCTAAGGGTGAGGGACGCTGAAGGGAGACAGCACCCACACCTCACTGATCCTTTGAAAAACAACACCTCTCTGAGCTTAAAGGGATGTCGTCTGCAGCCTGGGCCCCCGAAGCCAAGGATCAGGATAAGCGATAGATCCTGAGTGGGGTGATTACTAGGGAAATGGTTTTCTTCGAGAGGCGCTGCCATCTGCTAAGGGAGCCCAATCCAGGCTCCTCCGGGGCTTCCAGCAATAACACAGTTGTTAACCACTGGGCAGCCTGAACTGTGTCCTTCTCCCCTAACATAAAGATGGCTCTGCTCCTAAAACACCCACCAAATAACAGTCTTGTCCTCGGAGGCCTTCCAGGGACATTGAACAACTTGCCGGCTCCGCAGCTCCGTGTTTCACCTCACCCACTCGTGACTGCTGAGATGTCAGGGGAGGCCCAGCCCCGCTTCATGGAACCTGACGGCTGCCAAGGGCAGCCACCCTCCGGAAAGAGAAGGTGGTTCGGGAAAACATTCAGAATCGGCGCAGACGTACACATCTCTTTCTCTTTTTTCTGGAAGATGTCTTTCCATGGCGAGCCTCAAAGATCCATTTTCTAAATGAGAAAATGATGGTTTGTATGAAGCGACTGCGAGCCAGAGCTTCTATTATTTGTGAACTCCCCAGCGTTTATTGGGCCCGTCGTCTAGAGAGAGCCCTGCCTTACATGCCTTTAAGAGCCGGCAGAGGAAGGCCAAACAAACACGGCTTTGCCACCGGCTTCCTCTGGGCGTCCAGTTTTGTCCCCCTCCCTGCTCCTTCCCCTGTGATACAGTGATGACGTCAGTCTCAGTTTGGTCCTTTTCCTGGCTTTCCAGTTCTTTTAGGAGCCCCTCAGCACCACAAGCCCTACACAGCCTGGCTCCTGCCCCTTTCCAGTCCATCTTCTCTCTTCCCACATCCGTTCTAGGCTCCAGTCATCACTCATTCATTCCTCTCTCATTCATTCATTCCCCAAATGCTTCCCGGGTGACAACTCCAAGTCAGATGCTAGGGACACCGCAAAAGGGACAAGACAAATGAGGTCCCCTTCTCGTCAGAAGTCCCAGACAGAAATGGCAGAAAGAGAACAGAAGAAACAGGAACATGTCAGGCTATTCAATGCCCCATGAGGCAAGTGTCTCAGGGTGGTGGCTAGGAGGAAGTTGGGGAGGGGGGCCGATGGCTCTGGGTGGTCGCGAAAGCCAGCCATGTACCGGTTGGGACAAGCCATTCTAAATCATGTGCAGTTCGGAACTGGCTCCGTTTGCAGCCTGTCTTGATTGAGTACACGGACTCCAGAATGTCTGCCCAACCCTTGCTTCCGCTTCCTCCATACAAGACGGGCACCCACACAGTTGCCCCAAGGAAGCTGTCCCCAGTCTGCCGGAGGCTGCCTTCCCCCCCCCCCCTTCTCTCTGTTCTCCTCTTTCAGGGACTCTATCTCCGGCTTAGCCTCCACCCCTCACTTGCTCGGCCTGGATGCCCACCCTCCAAGAGGAGACTTCCTGCTTCATTGGAAGAATCAGGAAAGGGGAGGGAGGAGCCAGAGAGCCCAGGGGACTCAACTGGGACCTAGGGTTGGTGAACACCAACAATTTTTCCAGCATTTTTTTTTTTGTCTGATTAAATCCCAGTGGACGTTCTCTTCCTTTCAGCTCGCTCCCCTTTAACTTTCAAGCCATATGGTTCTGATTCATTTATACTTAACTAATTACAGCGTTGGTTTTGTAAGAGCTATTTGATGTCCGTGAGTCTTCCGAGCCTTTTCATACAATTTTCTAACCCTTTTTACTGTGAAACGCAATGTGCTCTTTTGCCAGCAATAAACAGTAAGCGGGGCCAGAAGGTTCTGGTTTGGTCACCAGGACCCGGCCCTGTGGTTACAAGCAAGGCCTCCAAATTTGGCAAAATGCAGGGGTTTTTTTGTTGTTGTTGTTTGTTTTGTTTTATTTTGTTTTTTTGTTTTTTTAAAACTCTCAAAATAAGTAAATAAATAAATAACAAAGAGAAGAGCGACGTATAAGACCAGGGGCTCTTCAGTTACGTGGCCCGTCCCCAGAGAGAGGCCATCCTGTGGCCATGGCTCTCTCCCGGCCTCTCCCGGAGATGTGGCCAGCAGTTTGATTGCTCAATAAAGCCCAGAGGCCTTTCCACTCCAGGGTCCTGTCCTGTCTCGTCAAAGCTTAGAAAGTGGCATTTGTGTAAGCAGGTACTACTTTACAAGGATGCTGGCTTTCTGGCCAGCCTGGCCTGGAGGTAGCTCTATTTTTGTTGTTGTTGTAGATGAAAGGCACTGAGACCAGATGAGGCCCCCCCACTTGCCAGCCCTCCATGGGGTTGTAGGCCTGCAGCCCCTTGCACTTGGGAGGCGTAGAGTTCTGTGTCGTGACAGGCCATGGTAATGCCATTTAACGGCCACCTTAGCATGCAGGGCTCTGAGCTGAGCCCTTGTAGAACACAGTAATTAAATGAGTGTGTGAGACATCCTCTCTGTGTTTCCCACTAGCACATGAAGAAAGTGAAGACCTAAGAGACACGGTAGGGAATAAAGACCTGCCATGTCTAGTATGGCTCCAGGGCACAGACCTGACTGGGACAGAGAAGAGACAAAGAAAACACAGACATACACACAGAAAGGCTGGGACTGGGCGGACTGATGGAGAAACCACAGACTCTGTTCATTTTATAGAGTTGAACAGAGAGGTGGGTTACTGCGTGCAGAAAAACAAGGAGGCGTGGCTGTTACGTGCAGGTGAACAAGGAGGTGTAGTTATTGCATGCAGATGAACAAAAAGGCGTGGTTATTGCATGCAGATGGGTTACATGTAGATGAACAAGGAGGCGTGGTTATTACATGCAGATGGGTTACATGTAGATGAACGAGGAGGCGTGGTTATTACATGCAGATGAACAAGGAACCGTGGTTGTTACACGCAGAACAGGAGGCAGGTTTAGCTATGTCAACAGGCTCTGTAAGGAAGTCGTCTTCATATTGTAATCATCCAGCGGAAACAAAGCTATGCTGAAGAAGTCTGGACAGTCTGCACACAGACCAAGGAGAGCTTAGCCATCCTTCTGAGCCTCATTCTAGGAAGACTTTGTCATTTTCCGCTTAGGTCTGAGGCTAAGCCCTAGATGTGCCTGTGCTCATGTCAACAACACACACTCAAGACTTCCTGTGCTACCTTCAGGAACCCAGTCCCCCCGGACCTTGCAAAGATTTCTGTTTGGGGAGCTGGTCCCAAGTGGTGGTGTTGGCAGGTCACTGTCATGTTGGCTCTGTCCTCATAAGACAGTGAGGCTTATTGGTTTTCAGGAGACAGGGTCGTGATAAAGCAAGGCTACCCCCACATGCTTGGTCTCTTCTGAGGATGGCTAGATCTCTTTCCACTACTCTCCCGAACTGTGACTTAGGCAGGGAGGCCCTTGTCAGGACAGCAACAACACACTAATTGGACTTGCCAGCTACACGTGACTCCAATAACCCTCTTTCTTTAAGAAGTACTGTACATTGAGTATTCTGTAATAGCAACAGAAAACAGACTGATACAAACCCAGAGATCACAGTCCATGCAACATAGAAAGAAACTTATCCAAAGGCTCTTAATAGGGGTAAGGTGCCTGCCAATTATAGAAGTGTAGGGGTCCGGCCATAAACTAGTATTATTGAACACCTATGTGCCAGACACGAATAGCCCACATTGTAGTACACGTGAAAGAACTGGGTCATGGGGTGTGTCAGATGGCGTTCTCACTTGCCTGAGGTTTGCTGGTCACACAGAAAGAATCTAGAGTTTGGACCCTGCTATGTCTGACTCCAAGGTTCCCTTCAACATGAGCTGAGAGAATTGATCTTTCTTCCCCGTGGAGTGAAGGATAAGAACTAAACTCCATGAAAAGGAGCAGATGGAGGGCACTTAGGTTTGGTCAAGACGAGGCCCACATAAGATGAGTTGTGTAAACACTAAACCTCTGCCCCGAGAGAAGGGATGGGAGGACGGAGAAGGGTTTTGGAATGGTTAGCCATGGGAAGAGAGCTGGGAAAAGCCGTGACCCAGGACGTGCACAAAGTGTCCCACCAAGGGTAGGGTGGTGCGGGAGAATTGTCTGTATTCTCTCAATTATGTTTTAAATAAACGCGGATTGGCCAGTAGCCAGGCAGGAAGTATAGGTGGGTCAGAAACAGGAGAATTCTTGAAAAGAGGAAGCCCATTCCTTTCCAGTCCTGTCCAGACACCGAAGAAGCAGGATGTGACCTGCCCCTGCTGAAAAGGGTACTGAGCCATGTGGCGAACATAGATAAGAAAAATGGGCTAATATACATTATAAGAGCTAATACAAAGCCTGAGCTAATGGGCCAATCAGTTTCTAACTTATATAGACCTCTGTGTGATTTTCTTTGGAACTCATGGCTGTGGGAACCCGGGAGGACAAAAACCACAACAAGCAGGCCCTCATGTTACGGTGAGGAAGCAGAGAATTCTTAGATTGGATGCCGGGTACGGGCTGAGGACAACTGAGAAAACAGGGTGCCACGCCAGCCTGGCCAGCTCAGAGAAGTCAGTGTGCAGGAGGGGGACACTTGGCCCTCCCTTTGCCAAAGACAAAGGAAAGACAAAACTCCTACCAAAGGGCTTGGGAGATGTCTCAGTCTTAACACACCTGCTACACAAGAATGAGGAAATGAGTCTGGATCCCCAGTACCTACATAAAAGGCCAGGCATGGTCATGTGTACTGGTAATCCCAGCATTGGGGAGGCAGAGACCAGAGATCCTTGGGACTTGCTAGTCAGCCTAGCTAAATCAGTGAGAGACCCTTGTCTCAAAAAGTAAAGTGGACATAAATAGAGGATGACATCTGACATTAACCTCTGGCCTCCATACGCCCGTGAACACACACACACACACACACACACACACACACACACACACACATTACAGAAGGTCTGCCAGAGTCCAGCCATGCTCAAACAGGTTTATCTCGTTAAACCCATTTTCTCACTTATCTTTGCAGCATCTTTCAAAACTTGGCTCAGGTCCTACCTACACTTTGCACAGGAGAAACAAAAAATTAAAGCTCGAAGACATAACACGGCTTCTCCCACAGTGTGTGGACCCTGGGAATAGAATGGGAGCCCATCTATTGATGTCTTGCTGTTAATGCATATGTAGTACCAGGACCTGTGCGTGAACTGTGTCCTGCTGGGGTCTCTGGTCACAGCTGGGACCTTCTCATGCTCCCCCCTGCCCCAACAGCTCTGCAGATCACCAACTTACTTCCACTGGGGTTTTTTGAGACAGCATCTTTCTGTGCTCAGAAACGAGCAGGCTGGCTGCCTTGGCTGCCTAGGCTTTAGCCCCAAGTTTTTTCCTTGACTCAGAGTCTGCAACCCCCACCCCCCAAGCCCCACTCCCTGGGCAGCAGTAGGTCCCATACAACCATGAATGATCTGTACAAAGGTAGAATGGTACTTTCTTTTCTCTTGTCCATCTGCCCCACTTAGCCACCATCGACTTTGTACCTTGTGTCTCCAGAAGACCAATGTGTCCCCTATCTGTGTTGCTGTTGGGAGGTTAGGAAAGCTTTAGGAGGTGGCGTCTAATAGCAAGAAGTTAGGCCACCAAGAGGGTACCTTTGGACCCTAGATTCCCCCTTCAATGAGACGAGCGACTTTGCTCCATCAAATGCTCCCGTCAGGTTGTGCTGCTGCAGGCTCTCAACAATGAACCAGCAAAGCGGGGACTTGCACCTCTAAAGCTTGAGTCAAAATCAACCTTTCTTCCCATCAGTTAATCATCCTGTGCATTTGTCACAGTGGCGGTTGATTAGCACAGGCCATGATCTCCGGGACCTCTGCCTTAGTGTGAACCTTCACATGCATTGGTCCTCATCCTCTGACTCCGTGGCGGTTTGGGGGTACTGCGAAGTTGACTCTTTCTATCAGAGAGTCAGCCTCTGTTTTGTCTTCAACCCCTCCCGAGGGCTCAGATGACACCACATTGATCGGATACCCAGTGGCTGTCAGTAGTCGCTGGGACCCAAGTCAAATGGCTGTACCAGGAACCTGCAGGCTGACCAGCAGCCAAGGTGGGTCAGCAAAGGATGCACTAAGTCCATCCTCTCTCCAGAGTCTCCAGAGAGACCAGAGGCTGAAACGACATCCTGTGGGAGAGCTGGTACCTTGACGGACCACCTGCTCTCCAGTATCAGTGGAAGGGAAAGTGGGGGCTGCATTGGTGGGTTGAGGCTAGAACAGAGTGGACTGAAGTTTCTGTGAGAGGGCCATCAGGGGCTATGCCTGCCCTCCAGCTCCAGGTCCCATCGGGGTCCCTTCACGGCCCTCCCTTTCCAGCAGCAACTGGCAGTTACTTGTATCTAATGAGCCAAGCTGAAGCTCCACCAAACGCTCCACGCCAAAGTTCCATACTGAGAATCCATGCCAGCTTTGGTGGGAAGGTGGAGGGCCTTTCACGTATGTCCTACACACGCAGATGTCTGGGGAAAGATTCCAGGAAACCCAGGCTGGAAACCCTGCTAGAATGACAAGCTCTGTGACCTCTGCTGTCCGGTGCTGGGTGACCATGGGCTTCTCAGCCATGGCTCTTCTCCTTACAGGAGGCAGGTGACTTCAGGAACAGCGTGGTGCTCCAAGTGCGCCCCAGCGTCTGTCACTGTGCTTCCCCGCCTCAGCCGCTCTGGTGGGCTTTTGCCATCTGGAAGTTCAGCACCTGCTTATGGCTCCTCTTTCCCAAAAGATTCCCCCAATGTTTCCCCAAAGATTGGGGGTCATTAGACAGCCTGAGCACTTCACTTTGAACTTCGGGGAGATGAGAGAAACACCAGTTGATTGGTCAACACCAGATCATGTGACTGTCTCTAATAATGGGCAAGAGTCAGTCTCCCCAAACACCCGAACTAAGAGTGAAGCTGAACAGATTTCTGTAAGAGGAAAATTGGGGTTCTGTCACCAAAGAGGAGGGGATGGATCTTGAGCAGAGGTTCTGACCCAGTCCATGAGACTTGAACTTTACTCCAGTGAATGAGATATTTGCAAACAATCAAGGAACAGAGTGCGTCTCAACAAGAGAAGGCTACCTGCTACTTCAATCTGCCACTGGCCTCCTGCTAGTTAGGTGTCAAAGGCAAACCCTGCACCCATTGAGACTTAGTCTAGATGTCAGCAGCAGCCCCACCCTCCAGATGGCTTAGGGGGTCACTCAGGGAGAAGACACAGGACATGTCGAGGACATCAGAACATTCTGAAGATGGTGATGGTGACAGTGGCATCAGTCTTATGATGGGAAAGAACTGAGGGGGGACACTGAAGCTGCGCGTGGGCTCCGATCTTTGGAAAGGACCTTGGAAAGCGTCTAGGTTACCTCCTGCAATCCACACCCTGAGAGACAGTATTTAACTTTGGCCAAGTTGGGGCAACTGAGGGCGAGAAGCTACAAGACCTTGCTTGGAGGTGTGTCAGTCAAGGAAGTATGTGACAGAGATGGGTCAGAGCCCCAAGCTGGTGGCTCCAAAGCCTGTGCTATCTCACTGTCACCCAGAATAGTGACAACTCCTTCAGACTATGAAAATGTTTTCAGTGGTTCCAGGCAAGCACACCCATGACCTGGTGTCTCTCCACCCATGCTCTGGGGGAAGGGAGACATCACAGCACAAGACCTCTATTCTCTGCCTCTGGGCTGTCTTTCTACCCTCTGAGAGCCTGGCAGAAGGAAAAGAGAGCAGACACCACAAGCCCTACCCACATTCCAAAAACAATATTAGATTTGCACCACACACACACAGACACGGACACACACATACACACACACCTCACAAGCATCCACAGATAAGAACAGAGCTGCTCAGGGAGAAGCAGCCAGCTTGGTCAACTCCTGAAGATGGTGCAAGGCACTCATGTATGACCTGTGTAGCCTTAGCCATGGCGTTATCCATTACTGCCGGCGCATGAGCTATTTAAAGATGCATCTTCTAACAATGAAAAGAAGAAAGTCAAAGTGAAAATGTCTTTGTATACTTTTCTTCCTTTTAGAGCTGAAAAAGATCAAGGAGAGCCAGAGCCACTACCAGTACATTATTGGCTTTCTGAGAAAGTTGACCTTGCCCAGTTCCACAAACTGTGGTGTCTCGTGTACAATATCTTCTTGGGCCTACAAAGAATAGGATTTAAGCAGCCCTTTTATCCATAAACTTGTGCATGGCTTCTGAATTTCCAGGAGCACCTAGAAATGATGCTGTCTAGAGATAACTGTGTCTGCCTCTCAACCTGTCAGGCAAGGCTGGTGTCACCCCTGTAGCCATTCTTCCAATTGTTGAAGTCTCTCTCTGTTCTAGTTTACTTTCTGCTGTAATAAATGCCATGACTGAAAACAAATCTTGCGGGGGTGGAGGTAGGGTTTATTTCAGCTTTTACTTCCAGGTCACCAACCATCACTGAGGGAAGTCAGGGCAGGAACTCTAGTCAAGAGCTTGAAGCAAAACCCATGGAGGGGTACCACTGATTGCTTCTTCACTCACTGGCTCCTGCTCACCTGGCTTTCCTGAATAGCCCAGGGCCACCAGCCTAGAGATGGCTCTGCCCACAGTGGGCAGGGCTCTCTACATCAACCAGAAATCCAGCCAATCTCTCACAGACAGGCCAATTGGGCAGAGGCAATTCTTCACTTGAGATACCCTCTTCCCAGGTGACTGGCGGTTGTGTCAAGTTAAGACAAAAGCTGGCCAGCAGGCTCTCTGATAATACAAGTTGAAAACAACAGCTGTTTTCCCAGGTTCCCTTGCTTCTACAGTAGTCACAGGTGAAATGCAGAAGGAAATATCTAACACATTCCTTGGCCAAAGATCCTTGCCGGATGAGAAGCACTGTCGTTCCTGGTTTGAATGGTATCCAGGTGTGATACCTGGAGTTGCTGCAGCTACAATGTAACCATGAGACGAGAAGTCTACAGACAAAACCCGGCAAACTAAAGATGGTAGAGCCGAAGGCTGGAAAGACACCAATCTCACATGACAAGACTGATTGATACTCTTGCCTTCTTCCTCTGTAAGAGAATGCACGTATTTGATAACTAAACCACTACGGGCTGAGGACACTCACACTAGCACACCCATGAAGGTACTTTTACAGATATGACTGTGAGACACAGGCAGAGGTCTGACCAACCCTCTCACCAAGGATAGGGTTGCTGCAGCCATTCTGTGTCCCATGTCACCTCCTGGCCACAACCGACTGAACTAGGTACAGATTCTTCACTCAAAGATCCATCTGAGGTTCTTGGCTGGGAACTGAGAACTAAGATTCAGAAACATCAAGGTCATTTCTACCTATAAACATGAAGATGTGTGTCCAGAGAGGCAGGGGGCTGGTGGTTCAGCTGGGCAGGGCTCTCACTTCCTGACCTCCTGCTGCCCAGCTCTATATAGCCACCCTGGCATGAGCAAAGAGTCAGGTGCCGCTCTTCTGAGCTTCAGAACAATCCTTCACAGAAGGTCCCATGCACGCGCGCATAAGCGCGCGTGCACACACACACACACTCCCATTTTCCAGAAGAGAAAAATAAAGGTTAAAGAGTTGGGATTATCTGCTTTTAAAACTACAGACAGCTGGTATGTAGCTGAACTAGGATTTGAACCTATGTCAAAACCCAAGCTCTCCAGCCCCCTTCCACCCCGTTAATCAAGTTTCAGCGCTCATACTTGAACTATGCCTCTCCGAGGCCTCATGTGCACTCAGAAGCCCACGTGTTCGGCCAGGCAATGGGAGAAGGCTTTCCGGAAGAGGGTCTGAGGTTTACCGATGACCTGGAGTTCAGCAAATGATGGAAAGCAACAGCTTAGAATCTTGGTCTACTCTGGCTTCTGTGGTGAAAACCTTAGTCTAGGTGGCGCTGGGTTGCTTGTAAACCAGGGAAACCCATCCTCACAGTTCTGGAGGTCAGACGTTCAAGATGAAGGTGCCTGCAGGTCCTAGCTGATGACGTGTCTTCCCCGTCACCTTCTCATTGTCTTCATGGGGCACAAGGAGCAAGACATCCTGGTTGTCTCTCTGACTGGGCACTAATTCCATCCTCAAGGCTCTGCCACTGTGCCCCAGTCACCTCCAGATACTGTTACACCTGGTACTAGACCACAGCACAGAATCCTGGGTGACATAAACATTTGGTCTGAGCAGAGTCTGTGTTCAAGTCCAGATGCTCTTCAGAACAAAAGCAGCTTACTGAGAAGGCGCTAGGAGCTTACAGGCTGTCTGAAAGGCAGAGGCAAGCACATTCCAGGCAACACACAACACCACCCTTGAGCAGCTGTTCCCAAGGGTCACTTAAGACTATCGAAAAACACAGATATTTACATTACAACACATCACAGTTATGAAGTAGCAATAAAAATAATTTTATATCTAGGGGTCACCACATGAGGAACTGTATTAAAGGATTGCAGCATTGGGAGGTTGAGAACCACTGGTCTAGAGCATACTAGAAAACAGTCCCACAAGGGTTAACACTCCCAGCCACCAAAGGATGGGATAACTGTCTCCCACCCCCATCCCAGAGAAACCCGAGATTTCCTTAGACTCCCCACTCCTCTGCTTCAAGGACTCCCGACGTCAAGGTCAGATGAAGAGAAGTATATGCAGGATAGCATGGAGTCTTGGCATGCTCCAACCAAAAGGGGACCTGGGAATGGAGGATGTGGAACCCTGGGATGCTGTTCTGGAGGCGGGCTCTGTCCTCTTCAAGCCTTCTAAGAAGAATACTCAGATGTTGGGTGGCCAAAGTCACACGGTCACACGTGCACGAAGGAAGCCTCTAAGACAGGAGGAGAAGCCTGGCAAAGGTGAGAAGCACCGTGTATCTTGGCACCATGCCGGGAGATGGCCTGCTCCTCGGAGTGTGGTTGGGACTGAATTATGGCTCCCTGGGCTGTTTAGACAGCTTGCGAAGCTTTGCCTTTCTGTGTCTTCCGTCTGCGAGGGCAGACTCTCCTCTCGATGGACCTTGGAAGGACTGGAGGGGTGCCAAGACTGCATGGCTGCCGGGGAGGAGGTGAAGGTGGTGGAAGGCCACAGAGAAAAGAGGATAAGAAGGGAAGGCCCATGCAGAAAGCCACCAGCCTCCCACAGCAAGAGTCCTGGCCGGCAGCCCATGCTCAGCTCCTGTCCAAAACCCCTACCCCCACACACTGCATTTACAGAGGGTCCTGCCTCTGGCCTCTGGCCATGGAGGGGGTCTTCTGCATACAACATGCCCTTTTCTGGGTACCAGAAAGGAAGCAAGAACCACAGGCTCCCTAAGAACTGTGGTATCTTATTTTTTGTCTTTTCCTTTGTGTGTGTGTGTGTGTGTGTGTGTGTGTGTGTGTGTGTGTGTGGTGTGCGTGCACTTGTGCTCTTTAGTACACACGTACCTGTGTGTATACAACGTGGAAGCCTAAATTAATGTCAGCTGTCTTCCTCTCCACTTGCTCTCCACTGCGCCTACTGAGGCAGTCTCTTGCTGACTCTCATCAATTCCGCCCCCACCCTGTGCCCCTTCTAGCTAACCAGCCCGCCCCTGCCCCCAGGGATCTCTTGTGCCTCCCTGTGCTCTGAATGCAGGGATTACAGGTGGCTGTCACGCTGGCCTAGCTTTTGTATGTTCTGGGGATCAGATCTCTGGTTCTCACATTTGCAAGGTGGGTACTTCATTCACTAAGTCATCTCCCCAGTCCTGAAAATAGTTTTTAAAGGGCCAGCTGCTACTGATCCAGGCCTCTCCCCCATATGGCCTCCTACACCAGCCTGAAGCTCCAGGGGGCTTGAAGACTGCTCTGACCCTGGTCCTCTCCGCAGCCACTCGTGGGGCTCCCTCACCCTTCAAATGCTGGCTACACGGTTGGCTCCACACCCTGATCTACTTGCAGCTGGGCTGTGGGGACAATTGGAAGGAGGCAAGACTGCTCCAGCCACAGGGTGACCCTGCAGATTTCCACGATCTTGCCTGTCAGTGCAGCAGTGGGAGCTGGTCCTTGGGGATGCTAAAGGGATGACCTCAGCCTGGTTGAGTGACAATGACAGAGGATGACTTCCAGCCTTTCCTTCACCCCCCGCCCCCCGTGGCACTCAGCAAACCTCCCCTTGGTTGAGCGCCCTTCCTGGCTCCCGGCACAGTGCTAGGCACTGTGGTCCACATTAGACACCAGGGACCATTCTCTACTCTCTCCTCAGTCAGATCCGTCCTTTCTGCGCCTCGACTAGCCTCCTCCTCACAACAGCCCCTCCAGGGGTTAGGTTACCCGCTCCCCCCACCCCCGATCAAGCTGTCGGTGTTCTGGGCTCCAGCAGTGGACAGGAACGGTCTAGTGGTGCTTAGTTCACCTCGCGGCACTGGCTCCCTGCCTGGGACTATTTTTCCACCCACAGGGATTACCTGACCACATCCCAGCAGATGAAGGATGCCTCTGGTGTTCAGTCTGTATAAGACAGGAATTCTGCTTAATACTCTTGAATGCATGGACGGCCCCCCAGGGAAGACTCAGCCAGCTCCAAATGACCACAGTCTCTGTGGAGAAGCCAGGATTATGGTAAAGGCTTAGCCCATATCCGTCATCCCTCAAAAAACCCTCAGGGACCCACGAGGCACCACTGTTCTACCGATCCTGATCCTGTTAAGGAGGGGGGAGCAATCCTGCCTGTGCTGTCATCCAAGATATCATAGCAGATGCCCCTCAAAGCAGAGATGCAGGGTGAATGGCTCTAGCGACCTCCCCACAGGACCTGTCACCACCTCAGCTAGCACTCCTCATCAATCCAGCAGAGCGAAACCTTCCAAGGCCTCGCCATCCAGAATCTGGGTTGTCCAGAGAGACAGCAGAGGAACCTTCAGTGGTGCCAAGAAACAGGGCCAGGCCAGGGCTACTCTCTGGGAGTCACACTGCTTTGGGGGAAAAATATGCTAAACAGCAACAAAGCCTGAGTCATCCCTCTATCTCCCAAGGCCTGATGTCAGACTTGCTGCCAGAAAGGTTAGTCAAGGCTAGGGCCACAGATGGTGGGAATTCAATGTGTGGAGCAGGAGCAAAGATGGCCTCACCCATCTCCTAACCTTCCCTCCAGGAGCCCGGGACTCACACTGGGACCCTTTGGAGTCCTGTCCCCTGCATCTCCACTCCTCTGGCCCGCCAGTTAGTGCTGCCAAGAAGCTCCCTTCCTCGCCTCCTCTGGGAGGGACTGCAGCATTTAGAAAGCATATTCTCTGCTCTGCTTCCTCCTTCTGAGTCTCACCCCTCATCCTGCCCTCCCCTGGGGGTGCTGCCCAGAGCACTGTGGGGCCTCAGTGTTAACACAAGTCTAGGCCCCCCAGGAGTGGACAGCTAGTGGAAAAATAAAACACCCCATTCAGCCCAAGATCTCTCTGTCCTGTTTGTGCACGTTTTTGCTGATCCCACCATCCCTCCCCATGGCCCATCTCTGTACACTGGCTTCACAAGGCCTCTTTCTATAGAGCCCCCAGCCCAGGTAAGCACACCATCACATTAACCATGGACAGCTGCACATCTCCTTTCTTTGCCCGGCTGTCTCACCTGACTCCACTGACTCAGCCCCTAAATTAAGAAATATTTTCCATTTCCCCTGGGTAAAATATCCAACCATTGCTCAGGTTAAGCAAGATGTTCATTCCTGAAAGCCAACCATGTCCTCCACACGGGTTTACCTTCCCACACAGAAGTCAAGTCCCTTAAGAGAGGCTAAAAATTGCTACTCACTAGTATTCTCAGCCTCCCTTGCAGCTAGGGCACAGTCATGTGACTAATCCTGACCAATGGGATCTCAGGCAAAGCTGACTAGGGGCTGATGGAAAAAAAATTTCCTTTTTTTGTTGGATACAGCTGTGTCTGTGCATGCTGACTGTGGAAGCCCCAATGGGGAGACATTCCTAATTCTCTACAGGTGGCAGAACAAGATCTATGGAAAATTCCATAGTCTTAAGATACTGCTGGGTCTCTGAAGAATCTCAAAGGCTTCCCTGCTCCCATCATCTTCCTGTATGAAGATACCTTGTCTAAGCCAGTGTTTCTCACATGGTGGCTGCATTCTATTATTAGAGCATAAGGTGACTTCATTGAATCACAATTAGCACGTTTCTATTTCCAATGGAACGGAAAAGTCCAGAGCTGGAAGACACCAAGCAGCAGAGCACAGAGCCAAGTCTGTAATGGAAGTTTGACTTTTGTGGCAATCACTTCCAGTTCATAGGCTATGCATGTGCAGTCATACCGAGTGACAACACGGAGCGTGTATCCTTCTATGTGCCAGGAGCGTTGGCAAAGCAAATCTTGAGGCACTGGCTTAGTTGCAGATTCTGTTACTTCCAGCCAAATGCACCTTTATCCCAGGCAGCCTGCTGCCCTGCCCACAAAAGTTCTCCCATCAGTCCAGCAGCTTACCAGCCAAGAGACTGCTGTGTTTCTTGTCTCAGCTGCTGATGGGACAAGTCTTCAGTATTGTAATTACATCATTGTTTAATTCACTAATATGCAGATGACTGAAATGCAAGTATTTGTAGGGAAATGCCGTCTCTAAGCGGGCTGCTTCCCAAAGAACCAGCACAAACAGTTGCCAGAAAACAAAGTGTATTGGATGGAAGGGTGGAGAAAATTCCCCAAAGTGGTCAAAACCTCCACAAAACTCTAGAAGGATCATGCACTTGCATTCATTCATTCATTCATTCATCTGTGACTTGTTTCACTTTAAGGAAAGCAGTTTATGCTAGAAAAACAAAACGAGACTTCACACTGCAAATGCGGACCCTAAAAAAGTCTTTCAGCATCACAACATGAGAGTGCCTGCATGTGAGTGTTTTTGTTAATATGAGGTGCTGGCATGGGTGGGTATCATTGGTTTTTAAGATTTACTATTTTTATTTGTGAGGAACTCAAGTGCGCAGTACCAACAGTTGCCAGAGGAGGGCATCAGATAACCTGGAGCTGGAGTTAGAGGCGATTGTGAGGGACTCAACATGAGTGTTGGGTGCTGGGATCTGAGCTCAGAAAAACAAGTGCTCTTAACCGCTGAGCCATCCCAAATGAGCCCCAATTATCGCTTTTATGATTTCCTTGTCACCAGGGTTCTTTGTGTTAGCCCACTGTTCTGGTCACCTGTGCAGAGAGCTTTGTCTGAATCTGTTTGGTAGCTGGTTTTAAACTCCACAAAAGCAGAAACCACAGCTACTCTCTGCATCCCTTCATGCTCTAACACATAGTTTCTTAACAGATCTCAAGTGGATAAATTACCAAAGAAAGGAATAAGCAAAGCCACTACATATCATCTCATGTGAGCCTCATGAGTAGAGTTGATCTACTTGTATCCTGATGTACTGGGCTTCAAAACGCAAGCATGTTGACTTGTCCTACCACACCAGGAGTAAGAGAGTCACTTTCTTTTGTGTCCTGCTTGTCCAAGGACAGCATACTCTCAGCAATTGAGGCAAGGGCATTTTCTTGCCCAGTGGCTTACTTTTGCCACAAAGAAAGCAAACTCCAGCTGGGCGATGGTGGCGCACGCCTTTAATCCCAGCACTCGGGAGGCAGAGGCAGGCAGATCTCTGTGAGTTCAAGGCCAGCCTGGTCTACAAGAGCTAGTTCCAGGACAGGAACCAAAAACTACGGAGAAACCCTGTCTCGAAAAACAAAAAAAAAAAAAAAAAAAAAAAAAAGAAAGCAAACTCCATGTGGAGCTTCTTCGATACCCATTATCTTCTCTAAAGTAGGTTGGTGCTTCCAGGAACAGTCAGGTCTCATTGTCATTAAAAAAAAAAAAAAAAAAAAAAAAAGAACCTATGTTTTAAAAACATCTTAAATGCCATATTCTGTAGATCTCTGAAGTGTTTGAAGATGAGCTGTCTATCTAAAATATATCTTTGTCTAACCTTGAAAACATACCTAATGTGACCACAAGTTCAATTATAACAGGTGATTAACTACTAACCTGCATTTCCTTATCCTAAACAATTGAAAATAATAATTTTCAAGGATGGGGCTGGAGAGATGGCTCAGTGGTTAAGAGCATTGCCTGCTCTTCCAAAGGTCCTGAGTTCAATTCCCAGCAATCACATGGTGGCTCACAACCACCTGTAAAGAGGTCTGGCGCCCTCTTCTGGCCTTCAGGCATACAGACAGAATATTGTATACATAATAAATAAATAAATAAATAATTTTCAAGGACTAGAAATTTGCATTACATTGTTAAATGAGTTGTGTAGGTACAATACCTCAAACAAGAGTAGAAATGTATGCACAGTATGTTCTAACAAAACTAATCTCAAATTTGTATCAATATACAAAAATTGGATACAATATACAAAAATCCAATCCAATGTAAAACATTAATAATGAGTAGTTGCTTTTTAAAAGAAGATTCAGTAATCTACCTTTTTATCTTATCATATCTATATCCTCCCTTTTTTCTTTTCAGAGTAGATTCAATAATCTACCCTTTTATGCTATCATAACTATATTCCCCTTTTTCTTTTCAAAGCAAGAACTTTGACTCTAATTTCCTTTGTTTAGCTTCTTTCCCCAACCATTACCAATAACAACTTGTAACCAATTGTTCTAAACCATGACAAATACCCATAACCCGATGAAAGACCAAAAACCACCCACCACACTTCTTAGGAATGTGGGTGTCGTATTCTTAAATTTACTTCCTGCTGTCTGGGGGAGATGACATCTTTAGGGGATCCTGAAAAGAAAAATTTGGGTTAATCGTCAAGTCCTAGAAGAGGTAATGGTATTTATTTTTTGTCCAGTCTCTGCACAATGGGAAAGTATAAGGCTTGTCTCAAGTCCTGGATAGAGCAGACTGTTAGGCTGGATCGTCTCAGCTAGCCACCTTGAAATTATTCTGAGAAGTTTGTAGTCCAAAAGCCAATCTTCAGTTGATGTTTTTCTGCTTAGTGATGTTATCATAGTCCTGGAGGAATCGTTGTGGGGCCCCATTCTCCTTTGGGAGACTTCAAGGTCGCTATTAGACATGCTCACAGTTCACTGCAGAAAGTGGTAGAGACTCAAACCTGAAATCAGTTACAGGAAGGTAATAAAACCTTTTTCTAGAATTAGTATTGGATATGACCATTAATATTATGATTAAAAGTTTAATATAATCTTACAAATTTTATACCTTAAGAAAAATTGTTAAGGAATCAATATAAAACCTAAGGATTATGAGATAGATTAGTGGCAATAAAATAGTCCTTAAATTTTTGTTTTTCTTCATTCCATATCAGGTTTCTCTTCTGACATGAGACAGAGATTTTGGATTTCACTTTAATAAGCATGCTTGGGTTTAGAGAAGGAGAGAGCCACACTCCAACTCCAAAGCCAACTTTGATCTTTAACCAGACTGGGACTACAAAAAGACCATTTGCATTGTGTGTCTGTAGAAAACAGTAAAAACAAACATTTGGGAAGATTTATGAAATTTTACCCTGTTGGAAATACGATATACCAATAGGCTAATTTACTCCTTTTCTTGAGACGATTTTGTAGATGATTTGTCCTTTTTCTTCAGATGTCTCATTTGTCCAGTAGTCTTCAGATTCCTTAGCTGGATACCTTTATTCTCTTGAAAACACAGAAGCAAAACCCTTCCCCAACCCTAATTTTGGGGGGATTCTTTATTGGCAAGTTATATCTAATAAAATGGAAAGGATGTGTTAGTTTTACAGGTTAGTTTAGATTAAAATGCCATGCTGTTTGATGAATTATCATCTCTTCTAATTAAGAGGTGTCTCTTGTTCAAATCGAACCTTTATCCATTTTGATTGTATCCATAGATTTTCTTCTGTGGAAACAAAAGCAAAACCCCTTCCCCAATGTAACACATCCTGGTTTCCATTCTGAGGTCAGTACATTTTTAAAGTATATCAGCTGATTTAATTCCATAGTTTTTTTTTCTATTACCCAATGTATCTCCACAGCTGTTGTTCCTTTCTCATTAGCATTTAGAAAATTCAACATTAATAAAGCATTATGCAATATATTTCTGGGGATATTTATCATCCCTTTTTGTTTATTTAACATATCCTTTAGAGTTCAATTTGATCTTTCCATAACTGCCTGCCCTGTAGAATGATGTGGTATACCTGTAATATACTTTATATTATAATAAGCAAAAAAACCTGTTTCATTTTCTTAGAGACATATGCTAGAGCGTTGTCTGTCTTTATTTGTATAGGTATACCCATGATGGTCATAATTTCTAGCAAATGTGTAATTTCTGAATCAGCCTTTTCCAAACTTGAAGCAATTGACCATTGAAAACATGAATTAGTATCAATGATGTGGTATATATAGTTTAGTTTTCCCAGTTCTACAAAATGGAACACATCCATCTGCCAGATCTCATTCCTTTGAGTACCCCTTGGGTTACTCCCTAAAGGTAGTGGTGTTTGGCTGTATAAAGAACAAGTAGGATATCTCCTTATAATTTCCTTGGCTTGTTGCCATGTGATGGAAAAGTCTTTTTTTAAATCTTTGGAATTGATGTAATGTTTTTTTATAACATTCTGAGGCTTTCAGCACATTTCCAATCAATAATTGATTGATATCTGCATTACCTTGTGCTAGAGGACCTGGCAGACCCATATGGAATCAGATGAGTGTTAAGTATATGGGATGATTCCTATTCCTAATTGTACTTGTTACTGAATAAATAATAAAGTCAATTCTGTATTATTTGGTATAAATTCAGTTGTTTCAATATGCAAAACAACTCTTTTGGCATATTGTGAATCGGTAACTATGTTGAAGAATTCTTTAAAGTGCCTTACTTAGTACCATGAAAACAGCATGTAATTCTGACTTTTGGACAGATTCATAATGGCTTTGATCCACTTTACTTAAATTTTCTGATTTGTAACCTGCCTTTCCTAATTTATTTGCATCAGTATAGAATGAAGGGGCTCTAGTTATTGGTGTATCCCATACAATGAGAGGAAGAATCCAGTTAGTTCTCTTTATAAGTCAAATTATCTTGCTTTTGGGATAATTGTTATTAATCTCTCCCAAAAAATTACTACATGCTTTTTGCCAGGGTTCACTTCCTTACTATAATTTGTCAGTTTTGTTATTATTAATAGGTACTATAATTTCCGCTGGGTCTATTTCTGCTAATTGATATGTCTCAGTTTTCCTTTTAGAATTAACTCAGAGACCTTTTCCACACAATTTTGTAATTTTTAAACTCATTTTATGTAGTAAAAAGATCCGTATCTTCCCTCTGCGTTAAAATTCCTATAGGGGAATGTTTGGAGGTTAATATGATCAAAATGCAATTAAGATTCGGATCCACATGATCCACATGTGCCTTCTGTAGTTTCTCTTCAGTCAAAATCAATTCTCTCTCAACTTCAGCTGATAACTCCCTGGGACTATTTAAGTCCTTGTCACCATCTAAGGTTTTGTTTCAATTAAACAGTTCATCAGGTTTTATCCCAATAGTGGGCAGTAGATGGAAAATGTTTCCTAACAATCTTTGGAAGTCATTAGGAGTCTGCTATCAAACTTTGCTAATCTGCACCTTTGGGGGGAGGGTCTAGATTTTGTAAA
This sequence comes from Microtus oregoni, assembly GCF_018167655.1. Taxonomy (NCBI): domain Eukaryota; kingdom Metazoa; phylum Chordata; class Mammalia; order Rodentia; family Cricetidae; genus Microtus; species Microtus oregoni. The sequence goes on from NW_024543086.1 coordinate 15,445,577, forward strand.
GCTATTTTATAACCTAAATAATTAATAGAATCTCTTCTTTGTATTTTTTAGGAGCAATTTGTAATACCCAACAAGGCAAAATTTTCCTTATTTCTTCAAACATTCTTTCTAAAGTATCTACATTTGAATCAGATAGTAAAATGTCATCCATGTAATGGTGAACTATAGATTCAGGAAACTGCTTATGTATCCTTTCCAATGGCTGACTTACAAAGTATTGGCACAGGGTGGGACTATTTAACATTCCCTGTGGGAGAATCTTCCATTGATATCTCTTAGCAGACTGAGAATTATTATAAGTAGGCACTGTGAATAAAAATTTTTCCCAGGCCTTTTTTGTAAAGGTATAGTGAAGAAACAATCTTTTAAGTCAATAACTATAAGAGGCCATCCTTTAGGAAGCAGATAAGGCAAAGGAATTCCAGATTGTAGAGAGCCCATTGGCTGAATCACCTTAATAACAGCTCTTAGATCTGTTACCATTATCTACTTTCTAGATTTCTTTTTAATAACAAATACAGGAGAATTCCAAAGGCTGGTTGATTCTTCAATATGCTGAGCATATAGTTGCTTCTGTACCAGCTTGTCTAAGGCCTGCAGTTTCTCTGTTGCTAAAGGCCATTGCACAACCCATACAGGTTTGTCTGTCAACCATTTTAAAGGTAGGGCTCTGGATGCCTTTGGAAGATCAGCAGGTGTTGTGCCCTGTTCTTATACAACCTGAATGGTTGGTGATTGCTCTTTATAATATCTTATAATATTTTTCCCCAAAGCAAATGTTGATTTATGGTTTGTTTCTAAGATTGGGGGAATGTTAATCTAAGCATTCCATTTCTATAACAAATCACATCCCCACAAATGCATTGCTGTTAGCCAATGTGGTTTTAATATTCATCTCTGTCCTTCTGGCCCTGTACATCCCTGACCCTTCTCACTCTCTGCTTTGCCTGAGGTAAATTTCTGATCCCCAAACACTGAACAATTACATCCTGAAGACACCAATTTGGATGCCAAGATTTTGATAAAATTTCTATTACATCCTCACCTATGTCTGCCAGAACTTCAATGACAACACCATTTATTTGTATTTTTAATTTTGGTCTTTTTTCATTTATAGAAGCTTGCCAAAATAGTCACTTTATGGTTTCTCCTGAAGTTTTTGTTCTCTCTTCTATAGCTGTTCTATTTTCCAGAGCAGTATGGTTTCTTACAATAGGCATTAGATTCTTTAATTGCTCTGATAAGGAGTTTCTTCTATGATGGCAGGAAATGACTGAACTGGATTTGGCATAGGGATCTGCAAGAGGCCCTTCAAGGAGTTTCCCCAGTGGCAAAGGATTACCCTGTTTATCCCTTTATTGATCTACATTCATTAGTCCAGTGCCTGCCTTTGCCACACCTTCTACATAATCCAGAAGGGAGGGGCATTCTGAATGGAATATGCTTTAAAAAAAAAACATTGTTTCTAGTAATGCCCTGTTTACCGTCCCTTTTAAGGTGACCTTATTTGCCACAATTGAAACATTTAACATTTTGATTTTTCTTAAAACCTCTAGAAATGACCTCTCCTATCCAAGTATCACCATGGTCATGAGATTCAATATCCATTCCTCCAAAGGTGCTGACCTTGCCTTTAATGGCCTAATTATCCTTTTGCATTGAAAATTAGCATTTTCAAAAGCTGGAGATTAATTTATTATTTGTATATAATAGCTTCTGAATTTGGTATCATTCTATATACTGCTGATACCAATCTTTGTAAGAAATCCATGAAGACTTCTTTTGGGCCCTGTATAACTTTAGTAAATGACTCAATATTCTTTCCCTCTTCTCCAATTTTGTCCCAATCATTCAAAGCTGCTGCATGGCATAAAGCCAGGATGTGACCATCACATACGCTTGCTTTTCTACAGTAGCATAATTTTCTTCTCCAAGAATTTGATCTTGGGAAATTTCCCTACCTCTAGCTTTACTCCATTGTTCAATAGTCTTAGCCTCTTCTCTGAACTGACTACTCCATTCTAATTGTGGACCAGGCTCTAAAACAGCTTTAACCGACTCTATCCAGTAATTAGGGATAATTCTATTACAAACTGACTGTGAGTTTAATATTTGCTTCACAGAAGGTGAATACATGTCATTTGACATTATTGCTTCCTTGAATCTCCTTAAATCTCACATTGGCACAGGAGTTCACTCAGCTCTTACTCTATCATTTGGCAATTCCTGCATGGTTACTGGATATATTCAGGTTGGTTGTTTGAAAGCCTTAGGCCATTCTTCTCTATTCTTATAATGCAATGCTGAAATTGGTTCTCCATTAAATTCCTCTGCCTGGATTTGAATATCTCTGTGATCTGTTTTATTAAGTCTTTCTAAGGCCTGTATCTTAGCCCTCATATTAATCAACATTTTTAGTGATACAACAAAAATGATGATGCTGATAATGTTTACAGTTGACATTACATAAATCCCATCTAAATTAGCAATCCTCTCATTTAATTGTTCCATTTTCAAACTGTCAAGCATATTATCACAGAGACAAATCCTTCCAATGTAATGTTTCCTATTTTTTTAATGTTGGAAAAAACTCTATCTTTTAACTAATTCCTCTATTTAAGAATTCCCAATTGCCTTATCAAATCTGCCACTGATGCTGCTGCAAAAAGCAGCAAAAGCCTGACTGGATTTCAAGGCAGCTACCTAGTTTGGCAGCAGCCTGAGAAGGGGATTCAGGGAGAGCCTTCCAGGAGAGAAAAAAGAAAAACCTAGTTTATAGGGCAGTGCCTCCAGCAGTGTGAAGCTCTGGCCTATGCTGGTGGCTATAAAACCACAGGCAAATGACTTTTTCATGAATTTTTACCCCAAATGTTGGTCACTAAATGTATCACAAATAATAAAAACCCAGAGACATTGGAGTTCAACCTGAAGATCAGAAAAGCAAAGCAGCCAACCACTGGCCAGTACCTCTATCTCAGACAAAGAAAATGGGTGACCCTGCCTCTACGAATTCTCAGATTGAGACTAAGAGTGAGACCTGTCTCTTCCTATTTCACATTCCTCTCTAGTGCTGGGATTAAAGATGTGAACCACCACTGCCTAGCCTCTATAGCTAACTAGTGTGGTTGTTGGGATTAAAGGTGTGTGCCACCAACTGCCTGGCCTGTGTGACTGACTGGTGTGACTGTTTTGCACTGATCTTCAGGAAAGTTTTATTTATTAAAACACAAATAATACACCACTATATCACTGTGATTGGTTTAATAAAGATCTGAATGGCCATTAACGAGGCAGGAAGAGGTCAGGGGACAGAGAGGACTCAGAGAAGAAGAAAAAAAGAAGAGTCGCCAGCACTTGGGAGGCAGAGGCAGGTGGAACTCTGTGAGTTTGAGGCCAGCCTGGTCTACAAGAGCTAGTTCCAGGACAGGAACCAAAAAAAAAGCTACAGAGAAACCCTGTCTCAAAAAAAAAAAAAAAGTCACCAGCCAGACTTGGAGGAAAGAGAATAGGTAATACAGAGTAAAGGTAACCAAGCCATGTTTTAAAACAATAGATTAAAAATATAGATTAATTTAAGTTGTAAGAGCTAGTTAGGAACAATCTAACCTAAGACTGAGTTTTCATAATTAATAATAAGTCTCTATGCCATTATTTGTGAGCTGGCAACACAAAGAAAAATCCATTTACAGGAAGCTGTAGGAGTTCCCCAATGGCTTCCACAGTTCTCTTGATGGGACTATGGAGGTTCTGAGGCTTCAGCAAAGGGCACAGGAGATTGCACTGGAGAAAAGCAAGATAAAGACTCGTCATCTATAGTTCTCACGACGATGCCATTCATGGCTGCACGAGCTCCTCTAGTTGCAAGCTAACTGCGAACTCTAGGAGGCCAGCTAATGGTCCCTTAGCTGGCCATTGGCAGATGTGTTGTGTGCAAGGCCAGGGTGCAAAGGAAGTGGAGACACTGGGGAGAGAACAAAAGAACTCAGTGATCATGATGAGCTCACAGTGATAGAAGAGCTGAGGGATGGAGAGAAAGTGGGGAACGCCAAGTGTTGGGTTGTCTCCGTGGGATGCCGAACAGGCATGAGACATAAGGACCATAAGTGACACACTAGAACATCTCCAGGCACTGACCAAGTCCAGGGAGTGCTGTGAATCATTGCCAGAGCTCAGAAGCCAAGGAAACATTAAGAGTCAAAATCCTGAGCTTCTTCGAGGAAGCAGGATCTGTCTTAGGGTTTCCATTGCTGTGATAAACACCATGATCAGAAGCAACTTGGGGAAAAAAAGAGTTTGTTTCTCTTACACTTCAGCATCATGATTCATCCTCAAAGAAAGGGCAGAAACTCAAGGAAAGAACTTGATGATGGGAGCTGATGCAGGAGCCATGGAGGAGAGTTGATTACTGGCTTGCTTCCTTATGACTTCTTCAGCCTGCTTTCTTATAGAAGGACCACCAGTCCAAGTGTTGTGCCACTCACAGTGAGCTGGGTCCTCCCACACCATTCATCAACCAATAATATATACCTCAAGCTTGCCCACAGGCCAACCTGGTAGGGCATTTTCTCAATTGCAGTTCCTTCTTCCAAAATGATTCCAGCTTGTGTCAAGTTGACAGAAAACTGACCAGCACAGGGTTTCTTTTCTGAGATGCCAGCAGGATCTGAGAAGGGGAAAAGAACTGTTTCCCAGTATCAGTGCTGTCTTTATTTGCATGTCATTTCCATTTTTGTTTGTATGTCCACCACAATGGCTAAGATTCCTGCATGTTCCCCAAGAGTGCATGTGCTGGAAGCTTGGATTCCAATGTGGCATCACAGTTCCTGGATCCTAGTGAAAGGGGACTAGGAAAAAAGTCGCTTGGGACAGCCCCTCAGAAGGAATTAATACTGTTCTCCTAGAATGAGTTTGCTATCAGAGAGCAAGCACATCATTGTGAGAGACCAAGCCTGACCCCTGCGACCCTCCTTTGGCTTCTTGTCTCACCAGGTGACCTTTCCCCATCATCTGCGTATCCCTGGCAGCACTCAACACACGCCTTCTGAGTCTCCAGTTTGTCTAGAGAGTCATGAGGCCATCACCAGAAACCAAATGACCACCTCTCATGGGCTTTCAGTTTTAGCTCTCAAAAACTATAAACTCAATTAACCTCTTTTCTGTATAAAGTGCCTAGCTTCAGGCATTTTGTTACAGCAGCAGAAACTGAGTAAAACAAAAGTCTATAGGCCATGCTGGCTTGCGTCTGTCCTCTCTAGTTATTTTGTTGAGAGCCATCCTTCCTCCGGTGCTAGCTGGAGGAGTCATATAAGGTTGATGACACCCAGATTCCATGGTGCACATAAGATAAGACCTTAAAAATGATTTTTATATTCCTGCCGCAGTGATTGGTGGACATAAGACCCAAAGCAGGCCTGTGAGAGCCTTTCCTAGGATTTCTCCTGAGTCTATTGAGAAAGAGAGGAAGAGAGAGAGAAAGAGAGGTGGAGGGAGGGAGGGAGGAAGGAAGGAAGGAAGGAAGGAAGGAAGGGGAAAGAAGGAAGGAAGGAAGGAAGGAAGGAAGGGGAAAGAGGAAGGAAGGAAGGAAGGAAGGAAGGAAGGAAGGAAGGGAGGAAGGAAGGAAGATTGAGTTTCTCTTTTCTATCAGAAATGTTCATGTGCTGCAGGACAAATCTGGAGCTGATGGGAATCTTCCCTACAGTATCAAGGGCTACAGAGTAGGGTAATGAGGGAGAGAGAGACAGACAGACAGACCAGTGCATACTTAATGCTTTAGTGCCCTCTGGAACCATCTGATCCTGAGTCTAAATCCACTCGTGGATGTTTTGGGTACTATCAACCAGACATCCCTGCATCCAGGGTGGAGAGCAGACAGCAGTGCTCCTCCCACAGCAAGCGGAAGTGCTGATGCACAGGCTGCCTTTCCTCAAGAAACTGAAGTAAAGGCCTTGCAAATCTGAACAATCACAAAAGAGGTCAGAGGTCAGCGGCAGGGCCCGCGCTGGCAGGTGGTTGGACTGCGGATTCTAAGGACAGAGGAGAGTATAAAAGTCCAGGCTTTCCTTGGGCAGAGCTCAACACAAAGCGACAAGAGGCACTGGACTCTGACATGAAGAAAGCTTTTGTCACAGATGTGTTCTTTCCAGTCTCTTGGTGCTTAGAGATGGAGCTGGGGTCAGGCCTGGACAGGGAAGGAAGTTCCAGAGAACACATGGGTGTCTCCACAAGAAGTCGTGAATCAAGGCAGAACCCTCAGGTCCTCTCCACTCAGCCCCTTTGGATGAGGTTGAAGCAGTCGATCCCCATGTGACCTGATACAGAAAGAAAAAGTTAGTGAGCATCTATGGACGAAGATAACATCACTTAGAGACTTGATAACTGTTTTGTAAATAATGTCTGATATTGAAGCAAAAATTACTAGGTGTGCCAAGAGATAAAACCATATAACTAAAAACAAAGTGAAATAATAAAACAGCTGGGTGAGTTATAATTCTTTTTCTGCTTAAGCCATGGGAGGGTAAGTTTCTAGCCCTCAGGACAGATTCCTCACTGACAACACCCAGAACCCTTCCCCAGGCTCAGTTCCCCTTCATGTCCACAAATGTTTGAGCCAGACTGTTTCCAGCAACACTGTCTTTCACTAAGATACCATCAAGTGAAAAACAATTTTTTCATATTTGCACTTACTCTTGTCAGGCCTCGTTTGGGTTGTTATCACAAAATACCTCATGCTAGGGACCTCATGAAAACAGAAAGTTATCTCCTACAATTCTGAAGGCTGAGAAATGCAAACCCCAAGCACAGGCAGAGCCTGTGTCTTCTGGGGGCTGTGTCCAGGGCACAAAGGCTCTCTCAACAGCAAATTGTGTCAAACTTTATAACCACAGACCCCACACAATTTAAGATACTTATATGAAATGTATAGTGTTGACAGCAGCATCTTCTGTCACCAGTGAGCAGTCCTAAGTTAGAGATCAGAAAAAAAAAATGTTCATGCAAGTGAAGAGACGTGTCCAGGCATATGCAAGAGAGGTGGAGTGGTGTCTAGAGCCTGGGCTTCCTGATTCTACTCAACCAGGGTCTGGTAGCCCTGAGTTCAGATCCTTGCTCGGGCATTTATTGCTCTACAGCCTTGAGATACTCGATCTACCTCTCTGGGCCTCCACATCCTCATCTGCCCACCATTGTAGAGGGAGCTGGGGGCCGCTTCCTGCCTCCCAGCTCCCTGCCACTGGCTAGCTTTACCCAAAATAATTACACAGAAACTGTATTCATTTAAACACTGCTTGGCCCATTAGCTCTAGTCTCTTACTGGCTAATTCTCACATCTTGATTAACCCATTTCTAATAATCTGTGTAGCACCATGAGATGATGGCTTACCAGGAAGGATCTTAACCTGCGTCCATCTTGGAGAGGAGAGCTATAGCGTCTGCCTCACTTCCCTTCTTCCCAGCATTCTGTTCGGTCTACTCCACCTATCTAAATTCTACCCTATCAGGCCAAGCAGATATTGGTTATTAATTAACCAATGAAAGCAACAGATAGATAGAAGACACTCCCACATCATGCCATGGCTAGGCTCACTGTCCTTGACTTTCTTCAGAATGTTCCTAACTATGTGAGATTTTCTTAATGTGAAATCATTTCCACAGCTCCATTAATATTTTGAATTCACAAGTAACTTTAATGTGAAGACATAGCTGTGCATTTTTGTGTCCGCATAAGTCATGAGGAATCCCACATCCCCTGAATATCTAAGAGTGCCATCTTAGAGCTGCACAAGGCAGCAGCCATCTTAACGTGCTTCCTCTCTGATAGGATTTGCATTTGAATTGAACTTTCAAAGTTTCGCTCAAGATGACAAATAACTAATAGCTTTAGACTCCAGGGCAGCACCAGTAGAGAGGACAGCTTGTCACACTGAAGTTTTTCTTCCTTCAGTGATCGGATGTACTGACCATGACAATCACTATGTCCTTTACAGCTGATGTTCTACGTTTCTCTGTGTTACAGTCCCAAGGCGTTTCAACTGTTATTCAAGTTAGATAGCTAGTGCCTGCCTCCTGCTTTTTCTCTCTTCTTCACAGAGCCAGGACTTCAGATCAGGATCTCTGACTGCTGCCCATGGGGGTCTGAATTCCTACCTGTGGTACATTCGGCACAGTGGGGAGTGCAGCAGAGTCCCATGTGCATCTCTTTCTGGTCCCCCGTGCCTGTCTCTTCTACAACCTACCTTCTGCAGGCAGCCCACACAGCACCCCTCCAAGATGCTGTTCTCAGTTGCAAAGGGGCAGCAGAAGGAGCCAGAGCCACAGCATGCCGCTGACAAATCACATTTACTTAATAACATGCCATCCCCTTGGTCACATGCGTGTTAGCAGGCATGCTGGGGACCTCTAATCAGATGCAGCTGTCCTCACACTGATGGCCAGGACACACACATGCATACACACACTGATACACACACACACACTAGAAATGCCTGCTGCCAATTCCTTGCCTGGCAAACCAGAAACATTTTAGTGGTTTATAAATATGGTCCCAATTCGTCTTGGGACACTTCTCGGGTGCAAGCCCATCTGTGTCAGGTGCTCCCAAGACTGCGAGTCTTTTTCCATCCATACCCACGCTTCACCCACCAACCTTCCACGTCCCATGATGCACAACAAAGTCCGAAGCCCCAAATATGTGTGCTGGGCAGTGTCACCAGCTGCACCCTCCTGTCTTGATCTGTTCTCTTTTTTTTTTTTTCCCCTTCTGTGCTCTTGAAATGTTATTTTTTCCATTTGTACGCCACCACCTCGCACCCCTCCCAAACTGGCCTGTTGGAAAAGCTGTTTATTTTGCTTTTGCCTTGGCGTAATTTAATATGAGACAAGTGCATCCCTGATGCAGACAGTATATTCTTGGGGCATATATTTGAGATTCTGGTTGACTTAGAATTACAAATTTGTCATGCAATCCCAGCCAATTTGGAATTTGGCTTCCTGACATCATGTTTAGGCCCTCTTGGCCTCGACAGCAGCTATTGGAGGGGCTTTTTTTTTCCAGCAATAAGTTAGGATTTCATAAATCGTTGGCAGAGCGCTCAAAGATGCCTGCTCTTTAGCATGAAATAATGTATGTTTTCTTTCTCCTGACTGAGAGTGGGTCATTTTGGGTGTCACCCAAGTCCACTTTTAAATCATTTTTCCGCATGCCAGACATGGCTTTTGAAGTTGTCTGCACCAACCCACGAGGAAGCCAGCGTCCTGGCCTCTCTACCCGTGGCCCCACTGTGTGCCCCACAACTCATAACAGGAAGCATGTCAGAGCTGGGTGGGTTGGACAGGCCCACAGGGCTCTGTTACACCAAGCGGAAAATCTTCTGACGTGTCCTCCGTGGACACGTCTGGAGCAAGAGCAGGTCAGATGTCACCCTGGCCTCCAAGTCTCAACACGCCTTTCTGGTCTGCCCTGCTGGCCTTCAGACGCCGCACATGGCGGAGCAGCAGGCTTTCAAAGTCCAGGCCACAGGAAATCGCATTGGAAGTGCCTGGCATGAAGGGTATTTTTATACCGTTCACTTTTTCCCTTTTCTTTTCATCTGTTTTCTGTATTTTTTTCAGGTTGCTTTTCCTTCTTGATTTATTGTTGTATTATTCTATTTTTAAACCAAGACATACTTTCCCATCAGACTCTTTAATATAAGTCATATGAAAATTAGAGATGGGTGGACCTCAGCCGGGGCAGGGGTTGGGCTCAGTAGAAAGCACCTTCCTGAAGCAGCATGTTTACCCACTCACAGCTGTCTAGGAGTGGTAAGCAAGAGGAAGCAGTTTCCCCTCCTCCCCTTCATTCTAGCCATGAGGTGAGCTCCTGAGGCCACATGGCCGCTTGTCTAGGTAACAGATGGCCCTTTGCCCACCTATGGCTTGGGAACACAGGTGATTCAGTCAGGGTCCCAGAAAGTCCAAGACAGAGAAGAAGCTAACAGTGGCCTAGCTCAGCATGCCCAAATGACTACCAGCCCCAGCTGTGCCAGCCTATGCCGGGTAGTGGGTAGGACCAGGTACACACAGTGACAGTCCTTGGGAGCCAGTTCCTCTCTGAAGCCAGGGAGCTTTGGCAAGCCTCTAGTGACCATGTAGGCCAGAACGAGCCTCTAAGTCCCTGTGGTTTGGGTGTCTGTGATCTGAGGGAAACATTTTCAACCCCCTGAATCTACAAGTCCAAACCCCAACCAACTGTGGGCCCAAAATATTCAGGAAAAAGGTTTGCCGTAAGAATGAGTACAAACTGTTTTCCGTGGTCAGTATTCCCTAAGTGACTCGTTGTGGTGGGCATTTAGTCACATCTGAGTGGCGTTCAGTAAAGAAGTCATTTGGAAGGGCCTTGAAGTGTGTGGAAGGATGTGTGGAGGCTCTAAACAAATACTGGGTTATTTTATACAAGGAAGTGGAGTGTCTGCAGATTTTGGCATTTGGTGGTGCGAGGAGGCTCCTGGAAATAGCTAGCCCCTGATGATTCTCCATGAATCTCAATGGGTGACTACTTCTGTTCTAGCATTGAAAAATTAGAGACTATGGTCTGGCAGTATTCTGTTTGTTTAGCATGTGTGAGGTCCTGGATTCCATCCCCAGACCCCCTAGACCCCAACACACACAGGAGCTGTTTGATCAACAAACAGCAAATACTCAGGAAAGTGGTAGCTAGTCTTCCACAGCTCCCTTCGGTCTGAGTTCATCTCCTCTCCCCTAAACGTCTAGACGAGGACTTTTCATGGCAACCTCCCGCTGGCTCTTCTGCCTCTTCCTCTTACTGCAGTTCTAGCATCAGATGAGGGATACAGCTTAAGCTTGCAGCAAGCAGGTACCCAGAGTCACATTCCGCAGCCTGACCCACAAACAAAGGGACCAAGCAGGACCTTCTACAAATAAATGTGGAGGTGTGGCCTAGACACTCCCAGAGCTACCCTCTGCTGGTGTCCTTTAGTGGGGCAACAGCTGACAGGCATTGCTCCAGCCTTCTTTTGCAGGCACAGGAGCCACCTTATGCAGAAGCAGCCCCACGCTCCCCCATCGTCTGCAGCCCGGCTTGCCAAAGTTTCATAACAACATTTTTCCAATTCCCAGGAATTAACAGATCTAGCACTGGGCAACAATACGGCAGCTCTGCATCCTCGTGAGAATGGCTCTCACCTCTCTCCCTGCCAAAGAGCTTGAACCTGAATCTGACTAGGCCCCTAGCAGCTGCGGGTGTGCAGCAAACAGGAGAAGAAACCCTGCCCCCATGGAATGCACAGAGCAGACCCCAAGTGAGAAAGAACACGCATGTCAATTGAATCAGGTTCGTGAACATAAAATACAGAATAAAGAAAAGGACGTGGAGGCTGGAGAGATGGCTCAGAGGTTAAGGGATCTGGTGTTCTTTTAGAGAGGACCTGAGTTCAATTTCCAGTGACTACATGGTGGTTCACACTGTCTGTAACTCTAGTTCCAAGAGAGCCAACAAACACCCTTTTATGGCTTCTTCAGACAACACATGCATGTGGAGCATAGACATACATGCAAGCAAAGCATCCATATATATAAAATTAAAATATATAAGGACATGCTAGAGATCTAAAGAGATTTTTTTAAAAAAAGAGCAAAACTAAATTTCATCCATTTTCTGTTACTATAACAAAATAACTGAAACTGGGTAATAGATAAGGAATAAAAGGTTGTTTGGCTCACAGTTTGGTGCTCTAAAAGCTTCAGGCCAGCATCTCTCAAGCATGTGATGAGGGCTTCTCTCTGTGTCCAAATGCGACAGAGGGTTCCACACAGGGACAAAGCAAAATGTGAGTCTTCTCGTCCTCCCGAAGCCACTAATGTCAACATGGGTATGGCTCTCTCACAATCTCATCCAACCCTAATTACCCTGCCAAGACCCACTTCTAAACAAGAATCTCACATTGGGGTTATAACTGTGCAAGAAGGCATACGTCTGTCTCGGTCAGTTTTTAAGTCTGCATCTTACTTTACAATGTAAAACTCTGACGAAAGAAAAGGCAGTGTCAATCCAGGGCGGCTGGATGGATTATCCGTTACTGGTACGAGACACAACGTTAAGTGGGGAAAGAGCTGCCTCGGCTCATCGGCTCATGACCTCTGAGATTGCAGTCTGTGGCTGACCTGGCTCCTTTGCTTTGGCACTGAGTTGGCAAATCAGGGAGGGGCACAGTTAGCTGCTCGCTCATGGAAGCCAGGAAGCAGAAAGGGCAGAGAAGGAGCCAGGGACAAAGCATGGCCTTCAGGGCACAGCCCTGTGACTAGGCTCTACCTCCTACCGCTTCTACCAGCACCCAAAAGTGTCGTCAGCTGGGTCACAATAAAGCTATCAATAGATTACTGTGTTGGTGACATGCACTCAGTGCCTAGAGCCTGTCAGCTGGCGGCCGCGCCTTCAGCACGCCAGTCTCTGGAGGGGCATTTCCCACCCTAGTCCCGCGACGGTGATTCTGTTGGCTGAATGTATGACTGACAGACGGAGCAACTGGAGTGGGGAGTCAGCTCACCCTGCTGCGTCTCCCACTCTGTGATGCTGATCATGCCCAGGGCTTCTCACCAGCCCCACCCACCTCATGCTCCTGAGCTCTTCCTGGAGCTTGCTGCCAGCTGGGAGCATCTTCCTGTGGTCCTGCGGCCGTTTCCACCACTACTGAGCAGGGCCTATCCTCCCCTGTACAACTTTGCCTTCTCAGATGCCCTCCTGGAGCCAGTATGAACACCTAGAAATTTCTCCAGAGTACCATGTCTCTCACATGAGGTCCCCTGTGCCCAAGTCTTAGCTCCTCTCACTGTTTCTCTCTCTTTCTTTAGTTTTTTTTTTTCAAGACAGGGTCTTGCTATGCATCCCTAGCTGCCCTAGAATTCACTAGGTAGACCAGGCTTTCCTAGACTCACAGAGACCCGCCTGCCTCTGCCTCCTGTACACCTGGACAAAAGTCTGTGACTGAGGAAGTCACAGGTTCTAGGGGGGAAGCCACTGATCATGCTCAGCTGGTGTGCCGTGTCCATCAAACGGCCTTGTAAACAGTCATGTTTCTGCCCAGGGCCTGGTGCTGCTCTCAGGCTTGGTCAGGGAGATTCTTTGTGCAGGATTAGTGAAGAGACTCGTAGCTGGTCAAGTGGTGAGAATAAGAGACTCTTGAGTGTATAGCAGCCCTAAATGTGGCCTCTATATCATCCCCTCCAGGGTGATGGAGTACTGGGGGCCACTATCTTCCAGACAGGCCATGGCTTGCACTCTTGGATGAATTCTCAGCAGCTATGATCATCGGCATAGGCCTGTATAAGATGGGTCCATGGATAGGGGAGGGGTCATGAGGCCCCGCCCCTCCCTGAGGATGTCCGGGCATTAAGGGTTGCTGCAGAGGGAGCACCCTTTCTCCAGTGGTGTTGCCAATGTTCCTGCTAACAGCCCCTCAGTCATGTTCATATAAGCAACCCTAATGAGCAAGCTGGGTCACACACAGAGAAAGATGTGTAGGTGGACGGGAGGTCAGGCAGCAGCTGGGAAGAATGGGGGTGGTCAGTACAGAAGGAAAGATGAGAGAGGGCACAGGCCACTAGGATCAAAATACATTCTGTGCATGTGTGAAATGTCACAAGAAAATCCATTGTTGTATGTAACTAATACATGCTAATAAAAAAAGAAAATAGTCAAATCCTCCTATGGGCTTGTTCTCCATAGGCTCAGACTGGGCCCTCCTCCATACTTTCTAGTGTCCACCAATATCTTCCCACGAGGGTGTGACCGTCTACCCACAGGACTGACGCCCTCAGCGGGCCATAACCTCCCTCCTTAAAGTCAAACTGGCATTTTTGAGTGCCTGTACTTCAAAGAGCACTCTTAAAAATGTCCATTTCCCAAGCCTTGTACTGTCTTTAATTTCCCATTTTGAGACGGAGACTGTCTCCGAATGAGGCTCATGCTTGCTCAACAAACTTAATAGGCCCACATTGGTGAAACCAATTTACTTCCACAGCCAGATTGACAGGGAAGCTTCAGCAAAGCCGAGGACACATCCTGGGCTCCACGAGACCCTGTCCCAAAAGCCAAACCAATGACTAACCTAGGCCAGTGCCTAGCATGCAGTGAGCACGTGGGAAAGTATTGACGAGGAGAATGATCATGCACTATGATATATGATATCACATACATATACAGAGAGGAGGATCTATACTGAACGCATGGAGGTGAAATCTAACACTAGACCTGGTGGTTTTTCAAAGGTCACAGAGAGGGGGTTGACAATGTGGATTTGCCTCACTTTGCTACAGAGGTGGCTAAGGCACCCCAGCTTAACTTCCTACTACAGAGGCAGAAAAAGTAAAACTGATTATCCCCTCTCACTACATGCACATGTGTGCACTCACATGCATGTATACATGTGAGTATATATACATACAGGCATACACATAATGTGTATACACATACATGTATGCACTCACAGAGAGACACACATACTTGCAGACACATATACACTCATGCGCACACTTGTGTACACACACTGTGCATATTTGCACACACACCTCCAAGTATATGCACACACACACACTTTTCCCCTTGAGAGCGTGTAGCCACTGACTTTGGGAAACAGGCGTTCCTTTCTGCTTGAGAGACTACACTCGCTATTCAGGGAATATTAGCCCTTTCCTTGGACCTCAGAAAGTATTTTCTCCATTCCAGTCTAACCAGGGTGTAGTAATCACAAAACCCAGCCGCTCGGCTAGGAAGACGGATATCCTCAAAGATTTATGTCTGGCTGTCTCAAACCAAATGTGTAAGATGGAGGCTGTTTCTCAGAGACTTGCTGGCCGGGCTCCACCCCGCACATAACTTCTATTTGTACAAACCTCAGATCAAAACTCAGGAAGGGTTAAGGGAAACCTTCGGGAACTGTGGGTTACGTCTGCTCGGCACCGTCATTCAGAGTGGATTAGCCAGTCCCTACCCAGCTTCCAGCTGGTTCTTGGATGATGGCAACTGACATCTGCTGTGCAAACGGAGGGACCATTTAAGGGTCTCCAGTTCTGTATTGATTTGGGGTGAGGGTTTTGATCCCAGTGGCATCCAGTCACTGGTCTATCCCCACAACTGTGGCCAGAGGACCAGAGAACACCTGCACTGTGAGTCTCCAGGATATGGTAGAGACCACTGGAAACTTCAGAATTTGAGAAGGGGTGGAGGGGGTGATGTGACTATTTTGAATGAACCTGAAAGAAAATACTTCCCGAACCTTCTTTCAGAAGGCCAGTTCAGCTCTAGTTTTTCCTAAGGCTGGAAAAAGTTAAGCAAACGAGGGCTATAGACACTTGTTTATAGAAGGGTTTTCTCTTAAATTGCTGTTTTTGTTTCATGAAAGAGAAGTCTCGTAAAATAAAAGCCCACTTGGGGTTCAGTGAGGCAGCGGACTCAGAGAATGCCACAAAAAGGGCTGGCTTGCCTCTGGCCAGCCATAGGGTCCTGAGGACTTGATCATCTGTACACTTTCATAGGCGGGTCTGCGCCTTTCCCACCCTCCATCCTTAAAGGTCTCTCCACATGTTTGAGACAGTTTTAAAAATCTGAACGGCAGGAGCGTCTGGTGGCTGGCACATGTTCCAGACGAGTGGTTTTCTAAGAAGCCAAGTTCGGGTTTGACTCTTTGATTGGAAAGTATCTGTTTCACTAAGGGCGATAGGCCCCTGGCTGCGCTCTTACCAAAACCCATAAACCAATACTTGGAATGCCGGCTGCGAGCAGGGAATTCTTTTGGTTTGCCTTCAAGGACACAAAACATCGAAAAGGTCTTCTCTTTGGCAGAGGGGCCTGGCACAGAGAGCTGGCCCCGGGGCGTGTATGGAAAGAGTCAGACGTGGGAACCAATAGACGTGGGTTCAAATTCTGGCTCTGACACCAGCAAGTCAGTTCTGACCTGAGAAGCAGGTGTGTGTGTGTGGGGGGGGGGGGGGGTCATTGCATCTAAATGCAGCCATCCTCACCTGTAAATTGGCCAATCTGCATAATCCCTCCTCTATGCCTGGGGCACAGGGGGCACTTGATACATTGTTTCACTCCAACAGCCCACAGTGTTAGCAGAGAACTAGAAACAGCTCCTCAGACAGGTCACGTGCCTTCCTCTAAGGGCACTGAGTCCTGTCCGGCTTAGCTCCAGATAGGACAGATTCCTTTATATATAGAGAGATTCTCTCTTTAGATATGCTGGGACCCTCCTAGAGTTCATCAAAAAAAAAAAAAAAAAAAAAAAAAAAAAAAAAAAACATGGAAAGGGTTTACTAAGGCAGTGGGACTTTATCATTAGCTAGAAGATACAGGGTAGGGATGACAGCCAGAAACTGTCAGGGCCAGACAAGTAGATGTCAATACCTAGTGGCCAGCAGGAGTAACCAGGTCCACCCGAAGAAAGCCTGAGCACCCGGTGCAAGGCAAGCATGTCGCACAAGAACATGGGTCACTGTCGGATGTTTGGGAAGGCTTCTGATGTTTAAAATTCACACCTTCCAAAGTTCCAGAGTAGGGAAAAGGATCTGTGGCTGACCAAGGGAGATGGAGCCTCAGCTGGCCTTACATGCTAAATGGAATTTCAACATACCTATGTGGTCACTGTCCAGACCCTTCTCAGAGGTCCTTGCAGCTGTGGGCTTTGTGGCTGAGTCCTTCAATGCTGAGGAGAAAGAAAAATGGCATCTGTCTAAGACAGTTGTGAGGACTGAGTGGGAGCAAGGTCATCAGAGCTGGTCCAGTCCAGAGTTGGGCCGTATCCATTTGTTATCCCGACCATCCTGATTAGCACTGGCCGCTGGACAGCTCTGGCACTCTCCAGCTCCTGCCTCTCAAGGCTGCCCCATCTTGATAAACTTGCCCTGTTGACAGGGTGACACTGCTGTCACCTGGGCAGTAGGGGATATAGGCAAACCAACCTGGACTGGCACGGAGAACCAGTGGAGCAATGTGGGGCTCAGGTCTACTGAACACACCTCTCCCTTACTACCTCTCATGGGTGACCGAGGGGGCCCGAGGGTCCAAGTTCCAAGCCTCTTGAAATCTCTTCTGGATTTAGCCACCCTTCTCCTGCTCTGTCCCACCCTGGTGCCTTTGAACTTTGTTCTGAGGCTCGTCCACCAAGCCTGGGGCGTGACCACAGTGAGGAGTTTCACGATGTTCCTTGTAAGATCACAACCTGACATACAGCAACAGTGTCCACGATCCTTCTGCTCCTAGCTGCCAAAACCCCAAAGTGGTTTGAGACAAAACATCCTGGCTTGAGGTCTGCAGGAGCCCCTTCCGAGCTGTGACACACCCACCGTTCTTTAGGAACCTGGCCTTACCCAGCCGTCTGAGGCAGGGGTCCTCAGTGCAAACGCAGGCCTCCTCAGGAGACCCTGACAGCGTCGGAGCTTAGGAAGAAGTGGACCTGGGGGACAGTTTAGTAGGGCAGAAGTGGAACAGCTGCAGGAGTCCAGAAATGTGCCAAACGTGGTCGCGTGGATCTTATTTCGGAGCCATTTCAACCTCCAGGGGCTGGTGGCCAAGTCAGACACCCTCGACGACGTTCCCTTGACAGGTACAGAGTTCTCTCCCATACACCACATACTCCTAGCACCTGCACGGGGCCTGCAGGTCCATCTTTCATGGGTTCTGGTTCGTCCCGCCTACTCATAGTCACACAGTTTCGAGAGGAACAGAGATTGACAGAAACGGTGGAAAGCACGCAGCGTCATTGTCCAGCACCAGGACGGGGCCCCAGTCTCTTTCTCTTAGGCTGTGCTGTCACAAGTTCCTCCTCAAATTTCTTGACACCCACACCCTGCTTTGAGAACCTTGGAATTCATGTTCTTGCTACAACTTCAACATATGCTCAGCAGTAAAAGACATGGAACGTTGAAAAGAAGCAGGTCAGACATCTCGGGAGACAGGCTCTTTCTGTTCGAGCTTGCATCTCGAAGACCCAAATTGTCACGAAAAGCAGTAAAAATCATATCCTCGGCTTCTGGGGTCTTGAATGAGACCTCAGTTTCTCATATGTAGAACAAGGACATGAGATTCTGCTTCCCCGAGTTGTGGGCATGACCCCAGGTAAAAAATGTGCAGCACAGGGGACAGCTATCACTGTCACTACGGGCAGTATTTTCACAGGCAACTTTTGCTCCTTCTGACATTGTAGAAGGCAGGAATCTGAATCTGTTAGTTTTGTTTCTAGTGCTATGATAAACTTCATAACCAAAAGCAACTTGGGGATGAAGGGCTTATTTCAGCTTCTGCTTGTGGGCTATCACAATGGGAAGTCAGGGGAGGGACTCAAGCAGGAATCTGGAGGCAAGAACAGAAGCACAGGCCATAGAGGAACGGTGCTTACCGGCTTACTCCTCATGAGCCAGCCTTTTCTCCGATACACCTCGGGACCACCTGCCCAGGGTAGCGCACACACAGGGAGATGAGTGTCCCTCCTCCATATCAATTATTTATCAAGGAAATGACCAACAGACTTGTATACAGGCCAATCTTGTAGAGACAGCTTCCCAATTAAGATTCCCTCTTCCCAGATCAAAATGACAAAAACCAACCAGCGTTTTTACCCCTTGTCAACTTGATACACTAGCCCATCCCTTATCAAACCATAACCTTTCCTTTCTGGTTCATCCCCCAAGATCTAACATTAATATCACAATATACACATAGAACGACTTTAAAAGTCCCACCGGATTTCATTTTTTCAATACTTTTAAAGTCCAAGTACTCTTTTTAAAAACCTACATCTCTTTAAAAGTCTAAAATGTCTCAATTGTGGGCTCCTCTAAAATCAAAACTAATCTAAGAATTTTCTTAGAATCAGGGCACGGTCGCAATCAAATCAAAGCAAAACCA
Organism: Microtus oregoni; assembly: GCF_018167655.1. Lineage (NCBI taxonomy): Eukaryota > Metazoa > Chordata > Mammalia > Rodentia > Cricetidae > Microtus > Microtus oregoni. The sequence continues at coordinate 15,464,472 of NW_024543086.1, forward strand.
AAGTCCAAGAGTGTAAAGCTCCGTGTTGGGTCTCTGAGACTTATGATCTTCCGGGCTCCAAAGGGCTTTGGCAGCTCCACTTCTCTGGCTCCTCCCTCTGCAGCATACACAGCATACACAGGATAGCCACACTTCATAGTTACGGCTGCTTGGCTGGCATCCCATGGTACTGGCATCTCCACTATGCTGGGGTCTCTACTAAAACTGGGCTGCATCCTCACTAGTAGCCTCTTATGGGCTCTCTTTAGGGACTCTGACCCTGCCACATAGTTCCAAGCTTCAACTTATCTCTGTGACCCCTTCAGTCCTAGGGCTTCTCCTGCAACTGAGGCTTCACCTTCACCTTCACCAGCGGCCCCTCCTGGCCTCAGCTGCGGTCTATGAGCACTTCAGGCCTTCAAGACCAGTTCCACCTGGAGAATGCTTATGCATTGCCAAGTTTGGCACCGGCACGAGGTACAGACTTGGCCACCTCTGGAACACAGCTTCTGTGTGCTGACTCTGAGAAAACACTTCGCAGAAGAATTTGCCTCAATGGTACCTCCCCTCTCTTTCAAGGCAGAGTTTCTCTGTGTAGCCCCGGCTGTATATCATACTGGCCTCAAAGTCACATATCTGCCTGCCTACACCTCCCAAGTGTTAAAGGTGTGCATCACCACGCCCTGCACTGTGCCATTCTTTTCTTAATCACAGCTAATTCATCAGCCTCAGATGACCAGGACCATGGATTTTTAATTCAAAATATTCAGTGGCCCAATAGCTTCTTGTAAAGATTCTCAAATTTCCCGTGGAGGCTTCACAAATCACATGTCCATCCTCTGCACACTCTCAGGATCACCTTCTAAGTTACTATAACAGCTCCTGACGCTCTGAACACGCAATGGATTTTTCTGGTCCAGATTTCCAAAGTCTTTCTATTGTCCTCCCCAGAACAGCATGGTCAGGTTTGTCACAGCAACACCTGACTCCTGGTACCAGTTTCTTCTTAGTTTCTTTTCTTCTGCTGTGATGAACACCACTACCAAAAGCAACTTGTGGAGGAAACGGTTCATTTTTTTGATATAGTTTACAGTTCATCATGAAGGGAAGTCAGGGTAAGCTCAAGCAGAGGACAGGGAAGAATGTGGTTTACTGGCTGTCTCTCCACGGTTTTCTCAGTTTACTTTCTTATATACCCCAAGACCATCTGCTGAGGTTGGTGGCACCGCCACTGTGGGCCAGGTCCCCCTCCACCAATCATTAATCAAGAAAGTTCCCAACAGGCTTGTCTACAGGACAATTTTATAGAGACACCTTCTTAATTAAGATTCCCTCTTCCCAAATATGTCTAGGTTAGCATCAAGTTTACAAAAACCAATCAGCACGTTATCTTCCCTGCCTAGATGGGGAAACTGAGAGCTCACAAAGTGGGTGTGGCCCAAGGTCTCACAGTAGAGAAGGGCAGGGTTTCTTTCCGTGTTGCTTAGCTATGCAGCCAAGGCCCCTCCCCACAATGCCATCCCAGAAAGCCCACGGCACATATACATATCCCTTCCTCTTGGCACGTCACCTGTCTGGACAGCTTCTGTTGTATTCACAGAGCCCACCCCTTTCCTCTGCATGTACACAGAAGCCACTCTGGCTGCTGAAGGCTGGGTGCTCAGCCAGCATTCCCAGGAACAGCAAAGCCATGGATTTCACACTAACTCCCGGCAAAAGATCTCTCATGGCAGAATAGACATTTGGCCTCCTTTCGGGTCTCTGGAAGAACACTTACACTCTCCAGGGACACCCCTTCATCATGTCTCCACCAAGTAAAAGTCCCCCCCCTCCCCACTGTCTGGCATCCTAAGAGCAAACGTCTCTGGACAGTCATGCCTCAAGCCCTGTTCCTAGGTCAGTTTTCTCTGAGGAGTCTCAGAGAGGGGAGCAAACGGCCTTAGGAACTCAACTGCCCCACTGAGCTCTCTTCTTCGCCCTCCAACTAATTGCTCTATTTTCCACTCCTACTCCCGCAGGTGGCCGCTGAAGTCATGCGCAGAAGGACTCAGGTGTCAGGAACTCTCAGCACCCTGTGGTTGATTCATTTGTCTGTAGACATTCTAGACTCTCTGTCTCCGAGACGGGCCACAACAGAGTGTGTGACGAGGTGAGCCCGCCTGATTTTTTTTCCCCCTCCACCCAGCCCCCCTCCTTTTCCTTCTTGGCCTCGGGACCCAAAGTGTTCTGGACATATTTTTCATTTTTCCAAATATCAATTGCTTTTTTATTCCCTCTCTGAAGCAGTGAGTAATAAGAGTTGTGTCTGGTCCTGAAATTCCGACTGAAATAAATTAGCCCAATGACCAACGGGAGGTGCCTAGAACAATAACCCAGGAATATTTGGCTTGTTACAAAAGAGCCCCTGGATGTTGAAGTACAGTAAGTCTAGAAGCGCATTGCACGGCAGCATTGCCAGAGCGGGGTGCAATGAGCCATCCAGGCAGCGGAACGCCTCATAAATTAATCCTGCATTTTCTTTCCTTTTTGGTCCGCTCTTCAGTTCTCTTGGCCTTTTGATTAATGGGGCATGCAGAAGGTTTGGTTTTTTTTTTTTCTTTTTTGGTGTGGCCCGTGTCCTTGGCAGGCAGCACACGCCAGAGCTGTGTATAAACATATGCTTTTGTCCCCTCAGTTGCTGTGGCACTGAGGATCCACTTGCTGCATTCCCAGGAGCAGAGAGAAGATAGACTCGGGGGAGCAAGTGGTTAGCAGGCAGTGAGTACTTACTAGGTGCCAGGGAGTGGAGAGAGATGCTGAGAGCTTGGGCACCCTATCTCCCTGCTGGTCCTCTTGGATGCAGTCAATTAAAGAAGTAAGCGTGGGATGCTCACCATCCAGAATGCCCTCACCCCTGATATAGCCACTCATCCAGGAAGCCTGAAAGGGTAGCACAGCTTTGGGATGGAGTTGGGGTGCCCCTGGCAACCTCTTTACCACCTATTATTAGGGGTCAGGCCTGGGGGGGGGTAAGGGTCAGCCCAGAGACTCTCAATACTCAGAATGTTGTGTCTTGGGGGGCTGTACCCAAGACACAGTGGCAGACTGGGAAAAGTACTCCCAAATCTTCCCACATCCTGTTTCCTAGAACTTGTGTTGCAAAGTCAGAGCACAAATGTCTTTAACTTAAGGATTTTGCAATTAAGGAAATTGTCGTGAATTCTCTGGTGGGCCCCAGTACAGTCCCATGTTTCATTTTGAAAGAATGGCAGAAAGATCTCACATCCTGAAGGAAAAGGCGATGTAAACACAGGCAGACATGAGAGTGGCGTGGTTTGACATCAAGAAATGAAGACATCCACCAGAAACCCAAAGAGGAAAGGAAAGGGTCCTCCCCCAGAACCTTCAGAGGGAGTGTGGTCAGGCTGGCTCCTTCATAGCTGTGCTGGCGAGTTTTATGTCAACTTGACACAAGCTGGAGTCATTCGGGAAGAGGGAACCTCAATTGAGAAAATGCCTCCCTCCCTACAGTTTGCCTGGAGGCGAGTCTGTAGTGCATTTTCCCAATTAATAATGGATGCAGGCGGGCCCAGGCCATGGCGAGTGATGACACCCCTAGACTGGCGGTCTTGGATGCTGTAAGAAAGCACCCTGAGCAAACCACAAGGAACAAGCCAGTAAGCAACATTCCTCTATGGTCTCCGCTTCAGTTTCTGCCTCCAAGTTCCTGCCTGAGTTCCTGCCCTGACTTCCCTCACTGATGGACTATGATGTGGAATTATTCACAGAACAAACCCTTTCCTCCCCAAGCTGCTTAAGGTCCCAGTGTTTCATCCCAGCAATAGAATTCCTAATGAAGACCCAGCAATGATGACCTAGGACTTGTGGTCTTCAAAGTTAGGAGAAAATTGTTCTCTGTTGTTTTAGATTATCTAGTTGTGAGAATATGAAACAGATCTAGAATACAGGCACCATGAGAATTTAGAATTCTTCCAGGGTGATGAACTCCACCCGCCCAGAGCAGACAGCTGGCCTGGTACCAAGTTCTGCATCCAGAAGCACCCTCCTTGGAAGCCGCCATTTCTCCTTGGTTCTCGGCCTTCCAACAGGGCCAGAAACCCTTTGGACCTCCTTATGATTGGATGCTTTCCGGTTTTGTGTAGCAAAGCAGGTGTCTGTGGCTTGTCATCCTGAGTAACACACTAGCTGTAGTGAAGATTTGGGACAAGCCACGTATGGGTCCATCGCTGCGCCTATCACGGCAGACAGGCAACCAAGCAGCTCTTAAGCACCACCTGTGTTTTGTCCACATGGTCCATTTCCTTCTGAAGTTAGAGTTGCTGCCAACACGCACGAGTCAGTTGATCTTGCATGCAAGAATGGATTTTGAGCCTCTGCTGAATATAATCAGAAGATCTGAGGACACTGGGTCTTCCTTCTTAGAGCTACAACTGGCTGCCCTCCCAGACTGTGTGCTACTGACCTGCCTCAATCCCTGCCCTGAACTTCTGTGCCCCATGGCATCTGTGTATCATCCCGTACATCCAGACATCTGATAGCAAGGCTCACAACCTTTGTCATCAACTCTAGCCTCCTTCCATAGACCCCTGCTAGGTACAGGACCCAGTCTAGGACTAGGTTTTATCTTTTTTTTTTTATTGAAAAAAAAATGTCTGCCTCCTCCCAGCCTCCCATTTCCCTCCCCCTCTTCCCACTCCTCTCCCCCTCCCCCACTCCTCTCCCCTTCCCTCTCCAGTCTGAAGAGCAGTCAGGGTTCCCCGCCCTGTGGAAAGTCCAAAGTCCTCCCCCCTCCATCCTGGTCTAGGAAGGTGAACATCCAAACTGGCTAGGCTCCCACAAAGCCAGAACATGACGTAGGATCAAAACCCAGTGCCATTGTCCTTGGCTTCTCAGCAGCTCTCATTGTTCGCCATATTCAGAGAGTCCGGTTTTATCCCATGCTTTTTCAGTCACAGTCCAGCTGGCCTTGGTGAGCTCCCAATAGATCAGCCCCACTGTCTCCATGGGTGGATGCACCCCTTGTGGTCCTGACTTCTTTGCTCATGTTCTCCTTCCTTCTGCTCCTCTTTGGGACATTGGGAGCTCAGTCCGGTGCTCCAGTGTGGGTCTCTGTCTCTATCTCCAGCCATCGCCAGATGAAGGTTCTATGGTGATATGCAAGATATTCATCAGTATGGCTATAGGATAGGGTCATTTCAGGTTCCCTATCCTCAGCTGCCCCAGGAACTAACTGGGGACATCGCCCTGGGCTAGGTTTTATCTTAAGACTCAGCTTCTGAGGTTTTTTCCCAGAGCACCTATTCTCCCAAATCTTCTTTCTCCCTTAAGCTGGTCAGAAAGCCCCTTCCGCTATGAAGCCACCCCCCTTCTCTCTTTCCCTCATCCCACCACCCTTAACCATGCCTGAAGGTCACACTTCCTATTAACTTTCTTCATAGGCTTGCCATGTCAAGGCCTTCAGAGCCTTATTTGGAGAGTGGTATTACCCAGGAGAAATCATAGTATTTGGTGAGAGATGGGGGAGATGGGAGGAGGCAAAGGAAGAGGCTGAGAGAGTCCATCCCACTAGGCCTCCCAGTGACCTCCCAAGATGTCCAATGATCGGCCTGCCATATTGACTCAGAGACATAAGGTCACTTTTCCAAGTGTCCGTTATAGTGGCACCAGGAATGAACCCAGTGTATTTAGAAGACAGGACTCAAGCTGGGAGTCCTGCTTGGTTTCCTCTTGCTAGGCATGAGGCAGGTTTCTCTCTGGCTGGTGTGTGACTTTCAGGACTAGTTATTAACTTGGTCTGCCAGATGCTTTCACAGGTGTCCCCTTCATTCCTTTCCTCCCTATTCATCCCTGAAGTCACTAAGAAGTCACTGGGTCTCTATTTCCCCCTTCCCTTGCTCCTCCTTCTTGGCCTATCTGAGCCAACTGCTGGCATGCTTCAAGGACCGAGTGGGCTCTTCCTGCCCTAATGCCAAACAACCATGAATGACCCTCAAAACTAATCCCCTGAGCTCTTCAGTGAGGTTCCTGGAATAATTCACCAGGTTCCTAAAATGGGTTTCTGGTGGGTTCCTCTCTCTGTGACTATAACCCCTTAGTTTCAATGGGCTGCAATGAGCTCAGAGGGCAATCCTTCTATATCTGCACTTGACACTTGAAGTATTTAAGAGATAACTCCCAAGAGGCCAACAGCTATATATGGAGACATATAGAAGGTCATTCTGGTGGCTTGAATGGGAATGTCCCCTGTAGGCTTGTGTGTTTGATTGCTTACTCCTCAGCTGATGGAACTGTTTGGGAAGGATTAAGAGGTATGGTCTTGCTGGAGGAAGTGTATCACTGGGCTCAGACTTGGAAATTTCATTTCCCCTGGGCAGTGGTGGTGCATGCCTTTAATCCCAGCACTCGGGAAGCAGTCAGGTAGATCTCTGTGAGTTCAAGGCCAGCCTGGTCTACAGAGTGAGTTCTAGGATAGCCAGAGATACACAGAGAAACCCTGTCTCAAAAAAGCAGGAAAAAAAAAAAGAATTTTTTCCAAGTTCTCTCTCTGTGTCTGTCTTTTCTCTCTCTCTCTCTCTCTCTCTCTCTCTCTCTCTCTCTCTCTCTCTCTTACTTGTGGGTCAGGTGTAAGCTCTCAGCTACTGCTCCAGCACCATGCCTGCTTGCCTGTTGCCATGCTCCCCACCATGATGATCGTGGACTCAAACCCTCAAGAACCATGAGCCCCTAAATTAAATGCTTTCTTTTATAAGTGGCCTTAGTCTTGGTATCTCTTCACAGCACTAGAACAGTAATTAAGACAGTAACAGATATTATGTAAATGGCCTTTTAAAGCCTGCCCCAAGCCGGGCGGTGGTGGCGCACGCCTTTAATCCCAGCACTCGGGAGGCAGAGGCAGGCGGATTTCTGTGAGTTCGAGACCAGCCTGATCTACAAGAGCTAGTTCCAGGACAGGCTCCAAAACCACAGAGAAACCCTGTCTCAAAAAACCAAAAAAAATAAAAAAATAAATAAAAAAATAAAGCCTGCCCCAGTTGGGAAGCAAGAGCCTTGAATTAGTTATCTTTCTTTTAACTGGCTTGGGAGAGCTCATTTTTCCCCCACTGGCTTGGCTTTTCCTATGTACAGGGCAGGAGCGATGGTTCCGTGTTAAAGGGTAGGATCACAACCGGAAATATGTACACAGCAGTATCTGATAGCCACCAGCAGGCAGTGTGTTATAATCAGACCCCGTTTTACAGATTTCACCTGTGATTAGATTTCAGATCACAGCCCTGTTTCTGGTCAGCTCTGAGACTTGATAAGGTGGCCTCGTTGATTTAAGCTTCGGTCTCGCCACCTGCAAAATGAGGACAGTGCTGCTCACCACATAGAACCAATCAATGGTAAGTCAGTATACGTAAGGCAGTTTGAACAGGATGCAACACTTGGAAGTCCTTGAAACATCTTAGCTGCGTGCGATGCTAGCAATGCACAAGAGAAGATGAGGAGCAAGTCGGTAGAACTCACACACAATACGCAAGGTGCCAAGGTGAACGGGCATGGGGCCGGAGAGGAAAGAGAACCTGTAGCTATGATTGACAGCTCAAAACTAAAGTGGAAATCCACATCTGCACAATAAACAAAAGATGACACACGAAGGGCAAGGCTCTTTGCTGTGGGCTAAAATTACACAAACCCCTTGCGGTAAACTGGAAGGTTTTGGAGTTAACTAGACCTGCACTCAGGAGAGGTGTGTCATGCTGAATTTCTAGGGTAATGTCCCCATCGGAGCAGCCCTTCTGTCCTTGGAAGGTCATGGTGAGGATGAAAGGAGGTAAGACACAGAAAGCACTTGGTGTGAGTCTGGCACACAGTAGGACTCGGTACATAACAACCACAGTTGCTAGTGTCCTTCTTTGGCCCCATAAACCTCCTCTTCATCACTGAGAAAATTAAAAAGCATACGTAACCTGTTTTACTTATTCAACTCATTAGCGAGTCAAATTTTTGTCTGTGAAGAAAAGAATGTACTCACCACACACTCCCTGTGGCCTCTCGCTGGCCATTATTCCTCCTTTCGGCCAAAAGTTTTACCCAGTGTTTACCACATACCAGGCTCCATGGTGAACATTTGGAATATGATGGCTGGTAAAGTGATTCAGTACCCAAAAACCTACAGAGCTGTAGCCAATAGATGCTGCAGCAATCAAGTGTGGGCCTAGCAGACAGCAGGTGCCAACAAACATTGTATGTTAGTTTAGAAGCTCTGTATAGTTTGGAAACTCATGAAAACATGAGAAATTAATGATGTCTTCACATATTCGGAATATAAAGGGAGCCCAAAGAAAAATGAAGTCAATACTTAACAAAATGTATGTAAGACCTATACGCTTGAAGCTATAAGACACCGATTACAAAATCTAAACCAAGAGAAAAGCATACCATGTCCATGAACAGCAAAGAAGTCAGAGCTCCCAGGTCAGTAGGATTGAGTCGATCCCAGCCATCAAAGCTTTGTGTAGACAGACACACTTATTCTAAACTTTACATGAAAAGGTCCAGCCCCTAGAAGAAGCAAACCATCGTGACACGGAAGGACAAAGTGAGAGACAGCACCATGGTTGATAATAAGGTCTGGTACAGCTATGTTGATCAAGACTGGATGGTTTCAGAGACAGCGGACCTGAGCTCATGGGAATTCATGGACGTCGGATCAGCAGTTAGGGAGCCTGGGTGGGTCCAACCTCCTCTGCATGTGTGTGACAGTTGTGTAGCTTGGTCTCCTAGCAAGGCTTCTAACACTGGGAGCAGGACCTCTCCCTGGAGCTTAGCTGGTTTGGGGTAACCTGTTCTCTATGCTGGATTACCTGGCCCCATCTAGACATAAGGGAAGGAACTTTATTTGAGGTCCTGCCTCAACTTGATGTGCAAGCCCATGGGAGAAAAAATCAGAAAGAATGGAGATGGGGGAGGAGCAGATGGGAAGAAGGATAGGCAGGAAAAGGGAAGGGATGGGAGAAGAGGAGGGAGCTGAAACTGGTTAGTATGTAAAATAAGTGAAAAAATGTTATTTAAATAAAAAAATTAAAAAGACAGTGTGGTTTGGTGTGGAGATTGGCACACAGACTAGTGCAGCAGGATTTAGAGCCACCAGTATGATCAACTGGCTTAGAGAAAGGTGTTCAGCCATTCAAAGGAGGAAGCATATTTTTATCGAATGTTGCGGAGTCATCCAACATCCATAATGCACAGATGTGTGCACACACGTGCACTATATAAACCCATTTCTTTTTAAGTCTATAGCTTATGTGTGTGTGTGTGTTGCCTGCATGTGTGTCTGTATACATATGCATACAGTGCCTAAAAGGCCAGAAGAGGGCACTGGATCACTTGGAACTGGATTACAGATGGTTCTAAGCCACCATGTGGGTGCTAGGAAAAGAACCCAGGTCCTCTGGAAGAGCAGCCCTTATTCTTAACTTCTAAACCATCTCTCCAGCCAACACAGTTTTAAAAATAAAGAAAAGTACAATTCTGAAAAGAAAAAAAGAATCGATGAATTTGGACCTCACCAAAAGTCCAAACAACTTCTTGTCTGTAAAAGTCCATAGTAAGAGAATTTTTTTTTAATGGTCTATAGACTTGAAAGAAATCCTAGGAGGCCATCTATCAAGAAAAGGATTTATTGCCAGAATATATTAAAAAAAAACTTTTAACACTCAACTGTAGAAAAACCAATCCAATTAAAAATCAGTCTAAAGACAGGAATAGATATTTTTCAACAAGTGCTTTTAGAATTCTGTATCTTGGTAGATACCAAATCTATAGATGTGACACCAGCATTCAAAATTAAACACAGATATAGACACACACGCACACATACACAAACACACACACGTGCGCACACGTACACACATGTGCACACGCGCACGTACAAATAAAACTGGAGAAGCCTAAGTAAGGCTGGGAGATTAGCACAGCCCGGCTGTGAAGTTGCCTACCTCAGTGCCAGATGACACAATGGGCAGAGACTTGGAAAGTTTCTCCCCATCTCTTCATGTTCCTACTTCTACCTGGATAGGGGCCTATCATGATCACCATAAAACTGTAATTTATTTCAAAATGGTCTTTATTGATCTTTTTTATCTATTTAAAGATTAATATTGTAATAATTTGCAAATCTATGCCAAAAGAAAGAGGAAAACTCCTTTATCTGAAAACCTAGTCATTCATAGCATCTCTTCCTGACCACTGCTTTCTGCACGCGTGTGAGCGCCTATGTGTTATAATATGAGCGGCAGTAGTGAGAATCCGAGCAGTGGACTTAGCTGTCTTCTGCCTTCTGTGACATCAGAACGCACGCTTTGGCTGGTGACAAGGCGTGGGGGAGGGGAGGCACCCGCCTGCCTCTCCACGGAAAGGGCTTCCATCCACCCAGGCACTCTGACCCTGAGTCGAGACATGGCAATCCAGAAGACAGGAGGCAGGGGGCAGGGGGCAGCTGAACTGCTTGAGCAGAGAAGGAGCAGCCACTGTCATGACAGGAAGCAGGCAAGCTGGGGCTCGTGCCGTTTCCCTCCCCCCTCCCTACTTTAGACCCAACTCCCCTGCAGCCCACCGCAGGAACTGAAGCAACCCTTATCGTAGCTGCCACACACTCTTGCCTTCTCATTCACACCCAACAAGAGAGTGTCTGTGTCTCATTTGGAAACAAATGTATACATTAAGGCCCAAGTGACTGGACCTGTAGACAAGGATTCTAAAGAGGTGATTGCGGTTAAGTCTCTGGTCTATGGGCCAGGCTGCACCCTTATCGCAAGAGGCAGCAAGGATATGTGGGTCAGAGGAAAAACCATCTGAGGACATGGTGAGAGGTGACACCTGAAAGCCCCAGAGAAAGGCTGCATTCAACAGCATAAACTGGTAGAAAATTGTATCTACTGTTCAAAGTCTCTAGTCTGTGACATGGCGGCATGGTGATGCTAGCGAGGCATGGTGGCGTTAGCGTGGCACGGTGGTGCTAGCAGATACAGATTCATACAGATTTAGCATTGACAAAAATGGATATGCAGGACAATGAAGCAATAGAACCCAGGAACACCCAGGTGACACTCCAAAGGCACCAATATAATTTGATGAGGAAAAATAACCCTAAAAATAATTGCAGGACAACTAGACATCTATGTTTTTAAAACTCTCAAGCTAGAGCCAGGTAGTGGTGGCACACGCCTTTAATCTCAGCACTTGAGAGGAAGAGGCAGGCTGATCTTTGTGAGTTCGAGGCCAGCCTGGTCTACAAGAGCTAGTTCCAGGACAGGCTCCAAAGCTATGGAGAAACCCTGTTTCAAAAAACCAAAACAAAACAAAAAACTATCAACCTATATTTTTATATTATGTGCAAAATTTACTCTAAAATGGATCATACACATAAATTTAATTTAAAACAATAAAATATTTAGAGGAAAAAAAGAGAAAATTAAACCTTAGAAGAGACGAATGTTTCAGACTTCACACAAAAAGCACACCCAAAAGGATAAGTTGGGCTTTATAAAAAGAAACTTGCTAATTTTTCAAAAGATACTGATGAGAAACTGAAAAGATAAGCAAGCCACAGAGTTGATAAAATATTCACAGTGAATATGTTTCTAACTACTTAGATCCAAAACATTTAAAGAACTTGACAACTTAATCAAAAGAACAGACAGTCCTATAAAAAAGAGCAACTGCCTTCAGTAGGCATAACAAAGATATGTAGATTAGTAATCACCAATAGGCCACGGTGAGAGGCTAAGCCCCTGGGTTGCAGGGATGGCTCAGCAGCCAAGAGTACTTGCTGCTCTTGCAGAGGATCCAGGTTTAGTTCCCAGCACCCACATGGTAGCTAATAACCATGCATAGTAACTCCAGTTCCAGGGGTTCCGAAGTCCACTCCTGCCTTCTGCCAATATCAGGCATGCCCATGTTTGCTCACACAAACATGCAGGCAGAAAAAGTACACACATAAAATAAAGAGGTCTTTAAAAATCAAAAGATGCTAAACCTCATTGATCATTTGGAAAACACATAGAATAGATTGGGCTGTCTCTATGCAATAGCATTAGAGTGGCTAAAATTAAGACTGGCAATACTAAGACAAAGACATAGAGCAACAGGAATTCTCTGAGTGGCCAACGGAATAGCATCTTGAGAAACAGTCCTGCATATTGTTCTAGAACTAAGCATCCATTCACCCCACATCCTGGCATTTCCATGTCTGAATAGTCACCCAGCAGGGATGAGAAACATGTCCACACAAAGACGGGGTATATGCGTGTTCAAGGCACTTTTGTACCTGACCACCTCAAACTGTAGACAACTTGCCAGGAGGTGAGGATGAAGTATGTTAGGCCCATGCAACATACTCATCGATAAAACTGAACGCACAAAAGCATGGAGCCACACCAACAGCATCATACAAAAGACATTCTTGACTCATTTCCACAAAACTCACAAATGGACACAACGTGGCCGTCGGTGCCCCAGTAGACTGACTGAGAGGGGCACCGGGGACCTTTCAAGATGGTGGAAAGGATTAGATCTTCATTGAAGCCACATGGAGACACTTGTCAAAACTGATCTGACTGTGCATTTAATATGTGCTTTTTGTTGTATGTGAACTATATCTCCATAAAGCTGAGGCCTCCCACAGTTCGACTAGAATAAAAAGATTTTAAGGGATTCAGAAGGACCACAGAGTGGGAGAGGAGGAAGGGCATGACATAAATGTCAGGGCATGCATGGTCCTGTCTTCTGTTTCTGCAACGGTTGGAAGCAGTGTGACTTAGATCGTGGGAAATGTCTACAGCTGACTGACTGCTCCCCCATGGCTGAACCCCTGTCAGGGGTATGGAGCCTTCTGCACCCAGGAATTCACTTTCCTGTCTCTTTTCTCCTCTTCTTGTCCCAGACGCTGCTAGTTCTGTTGGTTCTGGTGCTGTACCTGGGCACAGGGATATCAGGTGAGCATTCTGGAACCCAAGAAAGGAGAAACCAATTCCACAGAGGGGTGGTGGTCCTCAGGAGGGGTGCCTGTGCAGTGCCCCACACCCTGCCCGTTCCTACTCTTCCTCCCTCTGCAGAGACCAATCACACTTATCTGGACTGTTTGTTAAGAGTCCTGTTTCAGTGTCTGTGCCTGTTTCAGGAAGCGGCTGGGAAGTATCAGGACAGATCAGGGACTGCAATCACCCTCAGAATCCTGTGGCATCCCAGGTAACACTAGGAGATGTGCTAAGGGGCCCAGGAATGCTTCTCAGAGGAGGTGTCAGTTAGCTAGTTTAGGAAGGAAGGATAAATAGGAGCTTGTCTGGTGGAGAAGGTGGGGTGAGGTAACCCAGGTAGAATGAGCAGCATTTGCAAAGACACAGGGAATCTTCTCAAACAAGAAACCCTCCTGAAAAGTCTGAAGACACAGCCTTGGCATCTGCCTTTCAGGGCCTTGAGTATCAGACCTATGAACCCGCTGAAGAGCCGATAAGGACCCTCAGGAAGTGGCTGAAGATAAACTTGCATGGTTTTTTGGAGAAGCTAGAGAATGAAGTGAGAGAGTTCGAACAGCTGGTGCGTGACCTGGAATTCTGGCTTGATGCGCTTCTGGGAGAGCCACGCCCAGAAGATCTCTGCTCCACCCATAAGGGCCATTTATGAAGGGCAGGTGCTGGGACCTGGGGAGCAGAAGAGGGGGTAATGAGGTCGGGCTCTGACACTTGCTGCTCCAGGCTGGCTTGAGGAAATAAAGTGATGGGAAGGATAAGCACTGCTCACGGCTCGTGTTCAAGAGCACTGGGGAACAGCGGGGTGTGGGGGAGACTCTGGGTGGGAGACCATGCCTGTGGCCACCAGACCGGTGCAGCACCTAGTGGTCTCGAGCTCATCTCTTCTTTTCCATTCACTGGAGACACTGGGCAAATTTCCTTAATCTCTCTCTTTTTTAAAAACATGTATATATGTATGTGTGTGTATGTATAGTCACATGCATGTTTGTGTGTGTGCATGCGTAGTCACATGTGTTCGTGTATGCACATACTCACATGTGTGTTCATGGGTGAAAACCTATCCATATGTGTATTTGTGTGTGTATGAATGTTCATGTGTGTGTTCACATGCGTGCTCAGGTCTGTATGTATGTGTACGTGCAAGCAATGAGCCTCAACAGACATTGAATCGCTGGTGCTGTTAGCAATTCATTACTACTGCGTATGAACTTCCAAACTAAGGGAATTTACTGTAGTTGCCTGGATGAACTGAGATATTTTCTTCCATATGAAGAAGGCTGAAAATCATGGTGTACCACCTGAAAACAACTGAGGTGCCAAGTAGGTGGGCGTGGCACACATAACCTGTTAGTGCTGCTGTTGACCATGGGCACAGGAACTCTGGAGCAGAAAACGATGAGAATCCCGTGTGAGAAACAAAACTGACAGAACAGCAATGACGAAACCATGAGCAGCAGAGACTTTAAAAGGTGTAGAGAGAAAACCCCTCTCTTTCAATTCAGACCATCAAAATGCCTTTGTTTTTACCCAGGATTCCCCCTTTCCCTTACCTCCAGGAAACTGTAGCATTGGATTGCTTCTAATTGGAATTGTGTCTGCCTTGCTGTCCTGGGCTGTTCTCAGTGCCCTTTCCGTGATTTTTGTGTTCCTATTTTAACACAGCTGTTATATGTGTGTCAATTGTTTAAACTACTCAGCTCTTTGGGAAATCATAGGGGCTCCAATTAAACAATCCCCACGGGCAGCTGTCATCCAGGGAATGGCACGGCAGTCGGTTTGCCCAGAGGAATTAATCAATTGCCACTGGGGACGGAAAGTCTTGCACCATTACAATCGCGGTGTTTTCACTTTGGGCATCCAGCAGGGACCCGGAGTCCGAGTCTGTGCTTTCTCAGGTGCACTTCTTTAGCAAGCATCCTCTGGCACGGGATGGGTCCCACTCGCATGTCTAGCTGCACGTTACTATGCAGGGTTGCAGCTATTCTAAAGCATGTGTACGTGGCAGGAACTTTAAAAGACTCTCAAGCATGATCTCAGCTACACACACTTTACACTCAAGTCTCCATCTGAGTAGAACTAGTCAACCCTATCACAACACAAATGTGTTTATGCTCATATTTGTCTGTTGCTGTATATCCAGATATTTTGTGTTATGTTATATATCATGTTATATTTTCTATCATTCAACCAGATGATTTCTGAAGCTGAAAAGCCGAAACCTAAAACATTCCTTATCTGAGCCTCTAGTGGCATAGCCACAGGTAGAAGGTTTGTACCTGTCGCCATGAAACACTCAGAGCCCTAAAAATACTGCTGTGTGACCCTCCGGCTGTATTTGTTTGTTGCACACAAATCATAAATTAATTGTGTGTTTAGCTAGTGCCCCATCCTTATCCATCCCCGTAGGTAATACAAATATTCCATAATCCAAAAGAAATCCAAACCCAAAATATTTATGATTCCCGGTATTTAGAGAAGGGTACTCACTCAACCTGTATGTATTTATAAAATATGTTCTTATATATGTGTGTGTAAATGTGCGAACATGTGTGTGTGTGTGTGTGTGTGTGTGTGGTCTGTACATTTGCGTCTAGGCACTCCAGAGCGTAGCCATGGGAGAGGTCTTCAAGAACTCAAGATGGCTCCCATGGGCCCAGCAGTAGGAGCTCCTGGAGTCTCCCCAGCATGCCGTCACCTTCCCCTCAGCATGTCCTCCCTCTACTCTCTGTTCCTCTAGTGTCTGTCCCAACTCTTCCTGCTTCAAGCTTTCCTCAGCTCAGCACTCTGCTTCAGACTCCAACTGTTGGCTCCTTGCTCCCTTTGCCGCAGCCTTCAATGCCTACTGACTACGAGACTATGTCTCCCAGGTGAAATTCCAAGGTGGGTGGCTGACCCATCTTGTTGGCTGTGCCAAGCCAGACTGCCTCTGGGTTGATACTGTGGTGGCCACCTTTGATCTAATTGACAGGAGGGACAGAGAAAACCTATGTACAGCCAACTCCGGGACCCATAAAGGCTCTGATCCATGCTTTAGAGCTGTTCAAGAGAAATCAGTGTAACCTTTCTAGACACAGTCCTGTCCTCATTCTCTAAATGGCACAGCATGGCAGCTATCTGCCCCGCAACGCGCCCCCCGTGTCTGCGCTCTGTGCGCTGGCACCCAGTTCGCGAGCTTCGAGCAAGAAAGCTGGAGGTTAAAATATACAGACACACACAGAGAGACAGTGACACGGGTCATCCCTGAATTCCCCAAGAATGCCCCCTTTATTGTGCTCAGGGGCAGATTATATAGAGACAGCCACGCCCCAGCCAAACCCACCAGAAACCACTTTCCTGCCATCAGGAATTCCTGGAGGTCTCATGCTCAGAGCAGCTGTAGGCACTCAGATCAGGGGATTACAAGAAATTCAGGATCTGGGGTCTCACTGCTCCCAACAGCTATCCACATCCGTTTCCCTTGTACGGGCACATCAAGCCACCTAGAGATGACTGCAAACAGGATGGGTAGCTTAGGTTACTCACACTGTACCTACTTTAAATGAGGGACCTCAACATCCTTAGGCTTTGGTATCTGGAGGAATTCTAAAATCAGACCCCTGGGGATACTGAGGAACCCCAGTACCTTAGAAAGATCTGACTGATAAAAGAAACAGTCCAGGACCATTCCCCTTCAGGGACTCTGTTTCTTGTTTTTTTTTTTGTTGTTGTTGTTGTTTTTTTTTTTTTTTTGGTTTTTCGAGACAGGGTTTCTCTGTGGTTTTGGAGCCTGTCCTGGAACTAGCTCTTGTAGACCAGGCTGATCTCGAACTCACAGAGATCCGCCTGCCTCTGCCTCCCGAGTGCTGGGATTAAAGGCGTGCGCCACCACCACCCGGCTCCCTTCAGGGACTCTGAACTCTGTCTCGGCAACCTGATTTCCAAGATGGTCAACCAAGCCGAGGGTCACTACCAGGGCTCGGACACATGTGAGACAAATGATAAATGAGGGTCAGGGCCGGCAAGCTTCTGGAGCTGCCACGAGTGTGCTAGATCAGAAAAAGATGAATATGCTTGCTTTTCCACAATGTCTAAATTTATCAACACACACACACAGACACACATACACACACACGGTACAGAAGCCTCAACACGGCAGCAGCAGTTAACCATATAGTCCCACTTTCCTTGATGGCCCCAGCCAAGGCAAACATGGCTTATCCCCCCCCAAACTTAATTCCCAATATTAACTCTCAGATTACAGTCTACCTATCACAGCATATACACTGATATACACCTGCGGATGGACATGGTAGAGTAGCTCTAAGGGCTAAGTAGCCAAGGAGTTCCAAAGATGCTCCCAGGCTACAGCTAGGACACTGGCAGAAAGGCAAAGGGGTCTGTGGGAGTCTCAGAAGGAGGTCTGCCCTTCTGGAGTCAGGCTGAGAGGGTCGCAGGTTTGAGCAGAGCTGCAGAGTGGAGTCCACCTACAGAGGTGAAAAGGTAGGTCCGAGTTAAAATGAACAGATGAATTGGGAGATAGACGGACAGCAGGTTCAGACAGGCGGGAAGGTTTTGGAGGCCAGAGGAACTAAAGAGAGACAAGGGAAGTAGTGGGAAGGGGATTAGAAAGGCGTTTGGCCTTTTAGATCAAGGAAAGAGATATAGACAGTCACTCACTGGTCGCTTCTCCACAGCTTCTCTGAGTAAGCAGGTTTTAACCCCATATCTGATTCCCGAGTTTTTATTAATAATAGAATAAATTAGATAATGTTACAGTTTTTTTGTTTGTTTTTTCTTTTTTGTTTGCTTGTTTGTGTTGTTTTATTCTGTTGTTTTTGTTTATTGGGCTGTTTGTTTTGAAAGAAAGAGAAAGAAAGAGAGAAAGAGAGAGAGAGGAAGGAAGGAAGGAAGGAAAGAAGAAAGGAAGGAAGGAAGGAAGGAAGGAAGGAAGGAAGGAAGAAAAAGAAAGAAGGAAGGCATGGAATTGGATTAGTGAAGAGATGAGGGAGGGGAAACCATGATCAGAATATACTGTATGAAAAATAAAAATTATTTTCAATTAAAAACAAAAGCACAGAATGAGCCACAACAATAATTGTGGATCCTTTCAATCTTGGCCCTCTGCTCCTGGGTATGAAAAATACAATTACAAACTACAAAGTGACCTCGTGGTCCTTTGAAATAAACCCAGTACTTTACAGTGGGAGAAAGACAGCCCTATAGCAACCTGGTTAGTCAGACTAGCTGCGTCCAGGCGCTCTGGGTTCTACTGAGGGACTGTTTCAGTGAAAAGGGTAAAGAGCAATTAGGGAAGATTCCTAATGGCCAGTGTCAACATCAGACCTACAAACACACACACACACACACACACACACACACACACACGCACACACATGCACACACACAGTCACAAGCACACCACATATTTACTTTTTTAATTATTAGGCTGCGTGTGTCAATCACACATGGAGGAACAAGATCACAGACTAATGGGAAATAAAAGGCAAGGTAGTTTCAGAGGGTAGCAAACCTGAAAACTATGGAGCAAGCAGCTGCAGTTTCCAGGGAAGAGCTGAGCGGACGCTGTGCTGTGGGTGCTGACCCAGCGAGACCATGCGAGAGAACAATAGCAGAATGCCCTAAGGAGCTGAGCTGGAGATGGGTGCAGGGAGCTGCTCCCCAGGCCTCGGGACTCGCTTTCTTCTGCTCATAAACTGAGCCATGGCTTGAGTTCCTGACCTCCTAGCACAGTGGAGAAGTGAAGAGACGTGCTTGATCTTGTTGGGTTGAAAGCGGTCAGTGGGTGAAAAGTCAAGACTCCCCAATTACCTACATTTCTTTGTTGCAGGAATCTAGAACATGAGGTCAACATCGCACATAATTAAAGCGTTTTAATTAGTTTCAATTGATGGAGTCTCCCCACTCTTCACTTAAAGATACTTTAGGCAGTCCTCTCTGTTGTCCGTCTGGCTCTCCAGATAGGTAGCCTAGAGTTTTCTTGTTTGGGATGGGCTACTTTTTTAATTCCTTTGACTTCCATGGTGAAGAAAACGGCAATCCCTTGGGTAAGTTTATTCTTTAGGAATCTGAGTCTGGGGCTAAGAGACGGCTTGGTTGTGAAGAACATTGGCTGCTCTTGCAGAATCGCCCTCAGCACCACATCAGGTGGCTCACAAACACCTGTGACTCCAGTTCCAAAGGCTCTGATGCCCTCTTCTGGCCTCCATGGACACCTGCATGGTGTACCTACTCATTTATAGACGTGAATAAATCTTTAGGCCAGTGGTTCTCACCTTCCTAATGCTGGGACCCTCTAATATCGTTCCTCACGCTGTGGTGATCCCCCCAACCAGAAAATTATTCTCATTGCTACTTCATAACTGTAGTTTTATTACCGTTATAAATCATAATGTAAATATCTGTGAATTTATTGGTCTTAGGCAATGCTTATGAAAGGGTCATCTAAAGCCCAAAGGGGTCACAACCCACAGATTGAGAACTACTCTGGATGAAATCTGTTTTGGTACTGTCCAGCTGGGCATGGGTGTGTGTACCCCCAAAGACCACGAGACTGGGAGTGGCTAGCATTCCGAGGCTATCTCCTGTTCCATGGTGCTATGGTGGGAATTTGGTAAGGTGCTAGTGATATTTCCAGCTCAGGAAGTGGAAACTGAGGCCCCTGAGTGGGCATATCATTGTTAGCATTTCCTACCTGTGAGTGGGAGGCACGTTTCCAGCCCACTTGGCATCAGAGCCCTTAGAGAAGCTGGCATTCTCCAGGTTCTCCCTTCCATTCAGCCTGGCCAAGATAAGCTCCTTTCTCCCTTAAAAATTTGCATTTTAGTGTTGAGTAATCATATGTCAATTAAATTTATAAGTGCATAAATATTCATTGCATGCTACTACATGTAGTGCACACATACAGCCAAGTGGAAATCATGTTCCCTGCCCACTAATAGCTTGCCTTGCTCTGGAGAAGCCAAGAAACAGAGGTAGGGAAAACGAAATATCTACATTGATTTACAAGCCATTGGATAGAGTGCCAAAGTCGCCTAATTAATTACCAATGAGCTATATAAATATTTATTGGCTCGACTCAGAGTTCAGAGAAAGGATAGGGCACTGGGATTGACTCAAACATGCCATATCTGTGAGCGCAGCTACAGGAACAGGAATGCAAAGCATCTTACAGTCCATGGGGAAAGGTGGGGAAAGTGGAATTGAATGCAGGGTAGGGTAGAAAGCATCCATACCTTAAGGAAGGATGCTGAGGCCCAGTAGTGACCTGAGAACCACGGCCCAGCTCTCGGGTAAGATTTGGAACCAGACTCCCCAAGAATCTCAGAGGAAATCACCCTCGAAAGAAAATTCTGGGAAGGAAGGGTTTGGGATTCACTGTGTCTATTCCAAGACCAGGAATGTCCATTTCCAGTTTGCATGTCACGTTTTTGATGATGCCAAATAAAAATGTGGGTTTAATTTGTTCCCTTAATCCACAAATTTGTTCAACAAAATTGTGAAATGCATTAAATCCAATTTGGTTCCAATCCGGCTGTCAGGAGGACAATTGAGGGTGATGAAGGATAGAGTCAAAGAGGCCTCCCCGTGGCACCAGAATCCCTGCTGTTGTGACATTTCTGTGAGCAAACACTTCCCCGCCTGCAGGCAGGGAAAGGCGGAAGGCAGGCACTCCCTTCAGACGCCAGCCTTCTGAGTAGAGCAACTGTGTCCTTCCCACAAGGGCGTGGGAGTCACCTGAGCTTTCTAGCTGGCTCACTCCAGACTTCAGAGTGTCCAGACTCCAGACTTCTTCCTTTAAGTAACTATTGGCCTACTGAGAGGACATAATGTCTGCATCACCCAGTGTTGACTGAGGTTTCTGTCCTGCCTGGTTCCCGCAGTCGTTAAGTCCCAAAGAAATCACACAGAGGTCTACATTATTTATAAACTGATTGGCCAATTAGCTCAGGCTTCTTATTGACTCATATAACGTTTATTAGCTCATTATTCTAGTATATGTTAGCCATGTTGCTTGGTACTTTTTTGGTGAGGCAGTCACATCTTGCTTCTTCGTGGCTGGGTCAGGACTGCCAAGGAATGGGATTCCTCCTTCCCAGAATTCTCCTGTTCTCCTTGACCCACTTCTACTTCCTGTCTGGTTGTCCCGCCTCTACTTTCTGCCTGGCCACTGGCCAATCAGCATTTATTTAAAATATAGAGATTTGTCCCATACCACTTCTCCTCTTCTTTTTTTTTTTAACCCAGAGCTCGACACTCTATACTTTGCAGGGCTGGTGCTAGGTGCAATCAAAAGAGTCAAACCAGCAAAGGACTGGGGACTGTTTGTCTTGGAGCCAGCCCCATTCCCAGACACGTTGTCCCTGACACCTGAGACTTTCTTGCTCAATAGCCAGAATGCTTCAAGCGCCCGGGGTCTCTTTAGAAGAAGGGAAGTGCCTCTTCTCCAGTGTCTGTGGCCTGTGGGCCTCGTGCATGGTGACAAATTAGCCAGACCTGTATCGTATGCTGTTCTCAGGCCCGGGGATGGAGACAGGTCTGTCCAAGACTGAGTGGGGAAAATCAGGGTACTGTCGCCAGAAGGTGAAGAAATGAGAGTTAAGCAGCCATTTGCTACATAATGAAGTTTTGTGCACTATTCCTTAGTGACACTGAGGCCATCATCAGGTTATGGTTCAGTACTCACACTTGCGGTGACACTGTCACAGAAAACACAGACGCACAGGGATGTGCTATGTGTGAACTTGAAATGGCACCTAGCGGCTGCCGTATGCTCTGTATCTATGCCACCATTCGTTAGTATCATCGTGGAGTAATCCTCCTGCTTACACCAGAACCTCATGCTCGCTGTGTCTCTTGATGGCACCAAGTGGCCATGCCAAGTGATTGACCCGGAGCATCATAGTCAGATGCAGAGCTACCCTGGTACATGGTCCTCATTTCCATCCCACTCAGACAGGAGAAAAGAGCTTTCCCAGCTACGCTGACCTCGCTTACGTCTGAGATCATCTGGACAAATAATCTTCTTAGACATGCTGCTACACGAGCCGCTGCGGTATAATGTGTGTGTCTTGCTTGAGCGCCTAAGCCAAATGTGCACAGAGGAGTTGGCATGAAGAGCTACAAGGACAAGGCTTTGGGCTCAGACAGGCCTGGTCCTAGCCCTACCTGTCATCCCCACTTCTTTGCTGGGTGACCTCAGATGGGTCCCGCCATCGTCTGCGCTCTATTCTGCTTGTCTATAAAACGGGGTTTGTTTACACATCTCCTGGTCCCATTGAGAGGATGAAGTAGTAAAAGCAACTTTTACTTAGTGTTTACTATGCTCCTGGCACTCTTCGGAGTGTTTTACAGGCGTTAGCTCATCTCATCATCACAGGGCTACAGGACAGTCACAAGCTGTGCCTTCAATGCACACTTAAGGAAACTGGGATACAGACATAAGAGGATTCCGGGGACACACAGTTAGCAAGTGGCAGGCAGGGCCAGAATGCAGACTCAGACAGGCAAAGTCTTGCCTCCTGCTTGGACCCCACCCTGAACTTCATCCGGGGTAAATGAGGTAATATGCATGCAAGAGCTATGTAAGCTGCAACACGCTGTATAAATGTCACTCTTTGTTACTCCTCTCCTCCCACCTTGGTCATTAAAGCCATGAGAGACCCAATGAATCTATGGTTCAGATTATTTTCCCCTGAGCTTGCACTTCCTTTCAGGCATTAGCTTGAAACTCCAGTCTTATACCTGAAAACTGGAGTGGCCTCAGCCATTTCTTGGGGGCAGCTAGTTGCAGGGTACAGAGGAGCTCACGAAGCAGTAACGGGAAAGAGGACCAGGCAACCGCTAGGAATCACACGTGCATGCATCCTGAGGTAACACCGGCGATGGCCAGGGTGAGTGGGGGCTGCGATGGCGGTAGAACTACTCCGGAGACTGGAAACACCGTCTGCGACCTCATGAGTTCCCAGGGGTGGGAAAGCAGACAATACTGGCTCCCTCCACCGAGCCCGCGTTAGACCCTGGGCAGCTCACAGAATAGCAGGCATCCTAAGAGCCTGCCTGCCTGGGTAGCTGAGAGGCACCTGTGAGCTATGGTCCCCTGATGAGTCCTCCTCCCTCCCTCTGGCTCAGGGCTCAGTGCCCATCCCTCACGCTGGCTTATACCCTTTCCAGAAAACATTCCTTGTTCTTTTCAGCGTCTGCTTTTCATATCCACACAAGCTTTTTAGCAAAATCCCAGGGCAGGGGTAGGAAGATTGTAAAAGAGAAGGTTTTTGTTTTGTTTGTTTGTTTGTTTTTAAAAAGAAGAACTTATCAGAAACAAGAAACAGAGTAGCGACTTTGAGGACTAGTAGGTGAGGAAGCAGAGAGCCCTAAAGGATACAAGACTTCCATTTGGGAGACAAAGGCTTCCAGAATCACATAGTGATGACTGGGCCCCACGGAAAACAGACTCAGTCACTGGGCTGTGCACTTTTGTGTTGCATGTGAGGACGATCCTGGTTCAACCTGGTTCCACACATTTACTTCCAGTTTGTTTTTTTTTTTTTCAAAACTAAATTTTAAATGGATAAAGTCATAATTACAAGTACATTTTGTGGCCTCCAACCCATCAACATGCCCTTTTGGACATTTTACATTTTTCCCACAAAGCAGTAGACATTTCAAAGAACTCTTCAGTGATATTAATAAAAGCATTAAGAAAAAGAAAGAGCCTAGATCTGAGAGCAGATTAAAAATTCTGAATTAAAGCAGAAATATTGCTCATCTGGATTTTTTTCAGAAGTGTGTTGCTTATGAGAGACACAAATAAAAGACTCAAAGAGGTTGAAAATAAAAAGATGGGGGAATATATCCATAAAAACACTAAAAAGTAGATATAATTAAATTTTAGATATTTTTTAAAAAACACATAGATCTTTACTAACATCAGCTAAATTAAACTTAGCAGTGTTGAAATACATAAAGAATAATAATTTGGGGCTGAAGAGATGGCTCAGTGGTTAAGAGCACCCACTGTTCAGTTCCCGGTACCCACACTAGGTGGCTCACGACCATCTGTAACTCCAGTTCCAAGGTGTCTGATGCCCTCTCTGTCCTCGACAGGCACACTCGTTCACATTTACAAACCCACACAGATATGCCCACGCTCACATGATTTTAAAAAATACATAAAAATAAATCTTTTTAAAAAAAAGAACTCATAGTTGTATGGGAGTCAGTTCAACCATAATATATAGGGGTCTTCAATTCAAATAAAGCATGGCATTGTGTTTTAACTAGAATTAAAACATGGCCTCAACACCATAGGAGCTGAAAGGAGGAGGCTCACTCCACAACAAACCCACAGAGCTCCCTGGTTACAGGGACGCTGTGCAACCCAGCTGTGTGAGAAGAACAGGATCACCTGCAGGTTTTCCTGGATCCATCGCACCTCCTAAAGGAACGTTGGTATTGGCTCCTGACCTCATACCACATTCAGACCCTGGTTCTGGTGGCAGCTGGACCCGGATATAAAAGGCACTGGGGTACCACTCCTGGGATATACCTGAGAACCTGCTCGTGGCCACGACAAAGATTTTCTGAAACACAGAGACCACGAATCACACAGGAAGAGATTTATAGATTCGACCCTTTCAGAGTTTGAGAACGGTGCATGGAGTGAGAGCGTAACCGAGTGAAAGGCAAGCAGAGCCAGAGGGGTGTGCCATGTAGCAAATATGTAAAGAGCTCCGAAAAATCAATAAGAAGGCCAACGTCACTTCAAGCATTTCACATGGATTTTGAATCAGAAATTTCACTCCAAGTATATTCTTTCAAAAACGTATGCATAAGGGCCCTCCATATCCCAGAGTCCGTGTTTGTGAGTCAGCCACGTTTGTACTTAACATAGACAGGCTGCATCTTGTCAATATTCTAATAGAGGTGGTATAAAAACTGTTACCTGGGAGACAGGTGTGGGGTGGGAGACGAATAAGCAACACTAAGGATGTTTGGAAAAAACACATATAAACATAATTTTTAGTGTGTTTCACAGACACTTAGATAAAAGAGTTTATTGAAGTTGCCCTATCTTAGAAGCTATGGTGCTGGGTGAGGGATACCTTCCTTTGAGTTGCTGGTCAGGGAGGTCCAGGAAAATCCAAAACAATACAGACTGCTGTCTTTGCTCTTGGTTGCCCACCAGAGCTCAATGGTAAAACCCTATCATTGAAGAAAGCAAACACTTTGGTCACAGGACAGGGAGACCAAGTTGATGCTGACCAGGGAGTTGCCCCTATTGGCCAGCTCTCATAGTACCAGAGCCACTGTGTGTGGGGTAGGGGGAGGCAATAACACATCAACAGTCTGACCCAGCTGTCAGCCCTGGGGTCTATGACAATGAGTGGCAAAGCAAGACATGCTCATGTATGCAGTAGTGTCACAAGACATACCTACACAAGAAATCTGGCCAAGAACCCGTGACTGGGGAACTCACAGGCCCCAGGGAGAAACCTGCTACTACTGTTTTGCTAAATGGACATAGTGTCAAACTGCCCCATGAACTGTATTTCTCCACCCATAGACTAGTGCGGCTCTCACACCTCTTCAGAGAAGTATCACCCTTGCAGAGTGGGGACCATCACTGGAGGAAAAGTCCTAAGAGCCAGGGGTTGAGAAGGGCAGAGTCGCAGCAGCTGTGATTGTTGGAGCAAGACCAAGACGGTCAGCATTCTAGCATGATGGAAGGAGGGACTCATGAGCCCTAGCTCCAGGTAAGGAGCTGCTGAAAGTTGAGGGCTTCTGGGAGAGGGAGAATAGTTTTAGTAAAAGGTGTAGCCCAAGTAGACAGAGCAAGCTCCAGTGAATGGCCCACACCCATGAGTGTGTGGGCAGGACAAATTGGACTCAATAGGTCACTTTAAAACAAGAATTTAAGGTCACAGAGTTGAAGGCGAATCTCTGTGAGTTCAAGGCCAGCCTGGTCTACAAAGCAAGATCCGGGACAGTCAGGGCTGTTACACAGAGAAACCCTGTCTTGAAAAACAAAGCAAAACAAAACAAAATGTCACAAAGTTGAGGGAGGCAGGGGAGCAGGAAGGTGGATCTGAGAAGAGTTAGGGCAAGAATGGGGAGTTAATGCAATCAAAATACATTGTACAAAATTCTCTGAGAATTAATACACATGCTTAAAAACTATTACCTAACATTTACATTGTTAGAAAGCATGCATAAATAATTTAGAGACTTAAATTCCAAAGAAAATTGAGTAGGATATATGCAGATCCCAGTGGTTATGCATTTGTATATGCCTCTCTGTGTGTGCATACGTACATGTACCATATATACCTCCTAAATTCTTGTATTCTACTATCCACAGGAATCCTAAAGCTAACTCCTCTTGGCTACTGAGGGACAACTATATATATATGAACCAAAATCAATGAACAAAGTCACCAAAGCAGCGTTCCTCTTAGCACTGAAGCATTAGCGGTCATTCGAAACTTCTCAGAGCATATCGATACTATTACGTTCACTCATACAGTGGTATGTTGGTGTACTGCACAGGTGTCTAACCTGGGCGATACACAAGTGTGCCCAGAACTAATTCACCAATCTCTTCCTGTAAGGGTCATGCATATAACTAGATCATATCGCAATTCATTGAATAAGCCCAATGAAACAGCATGCATACATCTGGATGCTCGCGGTAGATATCACCAAAGTTTGAGTTGAGACTGCAGTGAGTTCTCAGTGTAACCGTTGTATCCCTGCCTCATTAGGTTCAGATTAGACCTTTTCTAAGGATTTCTTCCAATAAGCCAGCCTTGGATCCTTTGGGCCAAGTTTGTTGGGCTCGCTCTCTCTCTCTCTCTCCACTCCCTCCTTCCTGAGATAGGAGGGTAGTGGGGAGGAAGAAGCAAGTTTAAGGGAGACTCTAGCAGGGAGAAGCAAGGGTGCATGCATAGCACAGACTATGTCTATGTGGTACTCCATCAGGGAAAAGTCGTCCACAGAGAAATGGGAGGTAGGTCACCTGAAGGTGAATGTGCCAGGACAGGAAGCAGGAACTTTGGTCTCCTACCTCATAGTGACTGTGGGCCAGTCCCTTCCCCTCCCTGCACAGCTGTCTACTGATCTATAAGGGCCTTTTGCAGTGGTAGTGGCTGTGACCACATGTGACTCTAGGCCTGCGGAGCACTGTTTGAAATGTTCTGAGGAGCCATTTGCAGACGAGT
The DNA here is from genome assembly GCF_018167655.1 of Microtus oregoni. Taxonomy (NCBI): domain Eukaryota; kingdom Metazoa; phylum Chordata; class Mammalia; order Rodentia; family Cricetidae; genus Microtus; species Microtus oregoni. The sequence goes on from NW_024543086.1 coordinate 15,491,680, forward strand.
TAAACATTTTACTCTTACACTTGGTAAGGCAAGGGTACAGGCTGCAGGAACGGACCCACGGGTACCAGGACACATCAGGGTGGGGCTCTCAGAGGAGGAAGAGAGGACCTTTTATTTCCTCTGAGAGAGGAAAGAAATCCAGAGAGACCAGACGGCGGAAGGCTCTGCGGTCTGGAATGCAGCTGTTAAATATGACCTCACCAATCATCAATAATGTCCCTAAAGTCGTGACGTATTGGGGACAGACTTTCTTGGGGGAACTGGCGAAGGTGCCAAGCTTCTTTCAGAGACACAAGTGAAGCTCATGAGACTGTGAGGATAGAGGGGGGCATAAAAACAGCCGCCCAGGACCTGGTGAGATCAGAACTAGGAATTCCCCACAAAAGACAAGAAACTGGGAACCGGGTTTTACTGAACCAAATTCCAGGGCACAGGCAGACCCACAGTGACAGACACATCCCATATTCTACAGTGGTGATGGCAACTTATGGCCTCAACCTGCAAGAAGCAATACTCAAGTTACAACCAGGCCCCACATCTCATTTCCCTCCCCTCTCTTGGTAACTTGAAGAGTATTTGATGTGGGATTCCCTTCTGTATGCTATGGATATGTTTTATTACCATTGGTGAATAAAGAATCTGCTTTGGCCTACGGAAGGACAGAATAGAGCTAGGCCGGGAAACTAAGCTGAATGTAAGGAGAAAGGAGTCAGGCAAACACCATTTAGCCACCCAAGAAGCAAGATGTGAGGTAACAACCACGAGCCTCGTGGTATAATATAAAATAATAGAAATGGGTTAATTAAAGATATAAGAGATAGCTAGGAATATACCTAACTCATTGGCCAAGCAGTGTTGCAATTAATATAACTTTTGTGTGATTATTCTAGACTGGGTGTCCAGGAAATGGAAGTGCAATCTCCATTTACAAGTGTTATTATCATTATTATTACTACTATTGCTATTAGTACGAATCACTATGTGTGTTTGTGTGTGCATCCATGTCAGGGCAACTTTGTGGAGCTGTCCCCCCTTTCACCTTTCCATGGGCACGGGAGATTGAACTCAGGTCACCAGGCTAACTCTGCAAGCATCTTCACCTGAGCAGCCTCAGCCTCCTCTCCGTTCTCAGGGAGATCGCCTCACTGGTCCTTACACTGTGGCAGTCCCCTTCCCATCCTGATGGTGCCCACCCCATCCCCACTGGTCCCCACCGGTGCCCACTCCATCTCTCCCCCTCCCCCTTCCTGTTCACGGGTTGGCTGTGGGTGCTCTGTAAACACACAGGAGTGTGTGGCGCAATCCTCCTGCCCCTCACATGACCTTGGCATCTCAGGAGCTGTTTCCTCTCCTTTGACTGAAAACAAAGTTGAATTCATAATTTTATGATTTTTCAGAGCTGCCTAACTTTGAGGGGGAAAGAGAGCTTCGGGTAACCCCTGTGCAGTCACCATGCGTTAGCAAGGTGGCGGCTCTCTGATTGATGTCTCTGCCAAGGCTGCAGGTGTGCTGCTCCTGAGCATGTGTCTGAGGATTGCTCTGAGAAGCACATCCTCCTAGGACCTGTCTTTCCTGCCACCAACAGGATTCCTTCAGCCCTGTGCTAAATGCTAATTTTCTTACTAGAAACCCATCTCCCCTAAAAATAATAAGATAAAAAATGACCTGTTAAGCCCATCCCCACCTCCTCTTTTTTTTTTTAATTCCTCCCAAGAAACACATTAACGTAAACAAAACGTGAGATGTGAAATGAAAACAGGGTGAAGGCACCTACGGGGTTCTACCAGCTCACATTACAAAGCCCCATCTGAAGTGGCCGGCAACTGTTTCCATGACAAGCATGACAAACAGCCCGTTCTCTTGAAAGTCAGGCAAAAGCCAAATTAGTCAGATTACATCAGGATATATTTCCCTGGAGCAGAAGGTCTCTTTGGAAACACCTGCCTGACATATTTCAGACACGTGCAGAGGCACACAGGCCCCCAGTGGGTCCCAGGGCTCGCCAACGTCTCAACAAAAATGGGTGTTTGGGTTTTACTGAGTAAGACTGAGTGAGATGGCTGTGTGGAATGTGAGTTGCTTTCTGGCGCCTCTCACACGACAGAGTTTCGCCAGCTCTTGTCCTGGTGCCAGGAGGGTCCAAGATCTCAGGCAGTCTGCAGCTGGTTCTCCCTCTCAGGGCAGTGGACAGATGCTGGGGTTTGGGGCCTGGATGGAGATGCTAGCATCATATAGGGCAGACACAACAGGGAACCACACTCCCAAATGGAACTGATAATGTGGAAGGGAACGGGACATCAAAGCCAGAGACGTATGTTTCTCTTTTCTCATCGTGTAATTAGTACTCCGCCTTTGATAGCCGTCCTCAGTTTATTTTATTAGCATTTGGTAACCATGGGTAATTAACGTTTTCCAACGATCTGTGTTGTTGAGAAAGTGCCTGGCCGCGTGGGTTAAATAAACCATGGCAAATCTATAATCCAGAATCCTATGCGACTAATCCCACGAATGAGCGAGGACCCCCACTATGTGACCATTCCTATGAATCCCAGGGGCTCAGGCAACAAGACTTTGAAGTTACATGTGTTGACAAAAAGTTAAGTTGCAAAACGACACAGGTGTGGGAGAGACGTATTCACAAACAGACACACAGACATATCAGAGAACACAGAGGAAGGCTAGGAGACAGGACAGAAGCCATCGCCAGGGATAGGACAGTGGGGAGACAAGAAGGAAATATTTCCTGGTCCCGAAGCTTGAAATAGTTACAGTAAGGAGAGTCGCATGCAATTCGGGTGAAACGAGATGCCTACCTGTAATAATACAACACGGAAAAGCATCCCGTGAGAGACAGAGCATCCGGCTTGGTCCAAGTCGTCAGATTTTCGTCTTATTCCTTGGTTCCTCCATCTCCTGACCCTCAGTGCACAGTGGAAAGATGGCAGATCCTAGAGCACATTCATCAATGGTGATATCGTGACTCCTAACCAAGCAAGGAGCACAGTTCCAGATCAGCCAGCCTGTGTTCACATCTTGACTCCACCATCATGACCGACGGGTCTGATAACACCCATTTGACCCCTGTGTGATCAGTAGGAGTCCCCTGAGAGAGTGGTCATGGGGGTGACTCAATCAAGTAAAATCACTTAGCGCAGGGCCTGGCACATGGTGGACACCCCAAAAATGTGACTGACACCAGATACTTCCCAAGGGGTATGCATTTTACATGTGTGCTTCTAAACAAGCACAGGGCCCAGGCTCTTGTTCAACTGGTTTTGCAGGCGAGCTTGTCGCCAGACACTATGGATATGGGTTTTGTCCAGTGGTACAGGGAAGCCACACTGACAGAGGTCCACGTATACTTGGAGTAGGACTGACTTCAGTCAGGGAACTCTCTGTAGAAGCCAAGAACAGAGAGCAAAGCTCAGTAGAGGTTTGCAGGAGAAGGGTGGTGAGAGCAAGGGGCTAGGGTTCCCTGCCAGCTGCAGCACCTTGCAGCAAGCATGCCAGTGGGGTTCAAAGAGCAGGCTTTAAACAGAGTCTGCTTAAAACAAGGAGGCAATTGACCTGGACGGAGAAGGGGAAGAAGGGGGTCGGTGGTAGTCAAGTGTAACCCACCTGGTACAGCCTGCCTTCCCACCCCAGTGGCCGCAGTCGTGACTGCACACCCCACACCAAATTCCTGGACCCCTTTGTCTCCCTCATCACAGCTGAGATCTTCAGCACAAGCCCCCTCCTCCCCGCGGCTTTTTATGATGGTGATGATGTAAGGGGGTAGGAAAAACACAGCTGGTTCCGCCTGCGTTTACAGAGGCTGGGGCAGACTGTGCGCTGTCCCCAGCCACCAGTCCTGCACAGCTGCTCAGCCCGCCTCTGGGGGCCAAGCGTCCCCACCGCTTCTCAGGGAAGGAAACACATGGTGCAGAAATGAGACATTTACTTAATAAAAAAAAAGAAATAGACCTTCAAGACACTCTGCGTTGTTGGGGCCCTGCTCCGCTGTCTGCGTCAGCTCCCACACTCTCTACCTTAACTGTTTCCCCTCAGTCCTCCACCCCAGGCTCTCCATAGGCAAATCAACCAACCACACAATGAAAATGCTCAGAAAGAAGTAACAGGCATAGAACACATGGGGGTCTGCCACTGCCTCAGTGCTACAGTAATGGCCGATTGTGATGTCAGGACTCTCAAGCCAAGTGTGCCCAGTGCACAGGGCCAGGGAACCTGTGACTTTACATTCCATACCGATCTGTTACACACACACCGTTTCCTCCTCTTTGGTGCCATTCCTAGCATGGTTCTCTTTATCTCCCACCAGGATTCTCAAACTCCCTTCTGAGGTTTCTTCTTGTCCTGAGTCTTGGCCCCCTCCCACCAAGCCTCACCCAGTAGCCAGAGGGACTTTCGCAAGCGAAGTCACATCCTCCCTTCCTCTGCTTGGAGTGAACAGACTATGAACAGACTTCTGCAGACTCTAGCCACGTTTTCTTTTCTTTTTAAAATTATTTTGTGCTTCGAAGCGTAAAGATTGCGTATATCAACGGAGTACTGTGTCACACTTCAGTATGTGTGTGCAGTGTGTGACATTTAAATCGGGATAAATGGCTCTGTCTCCTCACGCAAGTCCACCATAGCCACAGCCCTAAACACTTGTCTTTTCGAATTTCTTATTGTGTGTTTATACGTGCATGAGCAAGAGCATGCACGCACACACACACACACACACACACACACACACACACGCACACACACGGAGGTCTAAAGATAATTTCCAGTTCTTTCCTACTATGGCATCTGGGGACTGAATTCAGGTTGTCAGGCTTACACAGCAAGCACTGTTAGGTGCTGATCTATTTTGCCAGTCCATGTGCTCACAGTCAGCATACCAGGGCTGATCTCTCCTGCTACCCATAACTGGGGACTCTCTGATGACCACCCCTGCCCTTCCCCTCAGTCCCCAGCCTCTGGTAACCATGGTTCCACTTTCAGCCGCAGGAGGGCCAGCATTTCCGTCTGCACATAGGAGTGACTGTCTCGCTGTGCCTGGCTGACTTCGCTCAGCACCACGTCTTCTCTTTCCATCTGTGTCACCACAAATGACAGACCTCGCTGTTTTTATGGCTGGATAGTATTCCACTGTGTGTGCTGACTGTGGTTCCCTCGTCCACAGTCCTACTCAGCACTGAGAGGAATGCCGGGATGACATTTTCTCAACAGAGTCCTCCAATGTGTAGCCGCAGAGGTCTGTTCCGGTTTCAGAGGTCCACATTACAGTACATCCATGAGCATACATGTGCGTACACTTGACAGTTGCTTTTGTTGATGGCTACATTGGGCTCTCCATGGCTCACTGCACCACGGCTCAGGCCTGCAGGAAGCTCCTCTGATGATGTGTGCTTAGGGTCACCAGAGGGCACCTCAGTACTGTGCTCCGGTGACATATTACTGTGCGTATTATTTACTTCTCTGGGAATATGCACATGTGTGCACGTGCCACAGAACACAACCAGAGAAAGAGTTACAGGAGTTGGTCCTCTCCTTCTGCTATGTGGGCCTTAAGGAATAGAACTCAAGCCATTGGGCTCGGGAGCAAGTGCCTTTACCCACTGAACCATCTCACTGGCCTTTTGGGCACTGTTTTAAACAATGTGAACAGCAAGCCTTGAAAAAGACACACAACTACAGTGTGGGAGTGGAAACAGGAAAGCCAATCATCCCCCACCTCTACCTCCACCCTTGTGTGGCCTTCACCATGACCACGTGCCCTGGAAGTGCTGGCAACACACATTCTCATGGTTCCCTGGGCGTCCCGGAACTACCAGACACAGGCTGTGCTGGTTTCAGCAGTAGATGAGCTCACAAAGAGTGAATACCAAGGATCCTCTGTGACGTTGTGCCTCAGGATCCACAGAGGACTGACTTCAGATCCCCACTTCCCAAGTACAGATGCTGGTGACACTGTCGGTCACCTCCACATCTGTCTCATAGCTCACACAATGCAATGCAATGGGAAGGATGTGCTGCTCTCTGCCCACTGTAAAGACAATGTTATAAAATACATATCTTATGTACTGGCATACTGGCAAGGAAGAGAATTCTGTCCTACCTCAGTTGTGGTCCTTATAGGCTTAACTCTACCTTCAACCCATATTTTATCAAACCTGCAGATAGGGAAACCCATGAACTCCAAGAACTGCCTGTGTTTTGTTATTGTTATTGTTTCTTAGAACAGGGTTTCATTCTGCAGCCCTCCAGGCTAGCCTAGAACTCCCTAGGTAGCCAAGTTGGCCTTGAACTTATGGAAATCCTTCTGCCTGAGCACTCCTAGTGCTACAAGTCTAGACATGAGCCCCCACACCCAGCTCTACCTCGTGGATGACCATCGCTGATCCTAACCTCCCCTTGCTTCTACCTGGGAGCAGAATAAATACAAAGATGGGCACATGGGCAGTCCTGACTTTTCAGACCATTGGCTACAGGACTGGCAGTCAACCAGAGACATCTTGGAAAGAAAGGAAGTCCTGGCCTCTGACGATGTTTCTAGCCCCTTGGTCAACTGTGGCAGGAAAGACTGGAAGAAAGACTGGGAGACAATGGGAGATCAAACAGTCAGATCTTGGCTTTGAGCTTCTGCCCTCAACTCCTGGACCTGCTCTACTCTGGGCACACCTACATGGGCTGCATTGCAAATGGTGGCCTTTCCTATCCAAGGGACCCAGATGCTACAATTTGGATAAGGCTTATCCCTGCTAAGACTCACAGTGAGATTTCATTGTGAGCTAGGACCTCTGAGAAGCGATTGGGTCCTTAGGATGGACTGACTGCTGTACAGTAGGTCCCCTTGCATTCCACCTGCCCCTCACATGCTTACCCTGTCCCTCTCTGCTTTGAGCCAAAGCATCACAAAGCCCTCTTGGTGTGTGACCTTCTGACCTTGGACTTGTCAGCATCCCAAACTATCCACCAAGATAAAGCTCTGTTCTTTGTAATCTTCCAAGTTCCGGGTATTCTCTCTCAGCAACAGAAATAGACAGAGACTAATGAAGTAGCAGAGGCCTCCCATGATCTGAGTTCTAGGCACCCTCCCTTTGACCACATTCTTACTTCAAGTTGTCTGCTCCTCATGGCCACCCGTGTTCAAGCTGTACCCTACACCTGAAACTGGAGGTCCTGGATCCTGGTAACTCCCTCAACCGGGACAAACAGGACAGTGAGTCCCCAAGCCTTGCAACAAGAGGCCAATGAGTGCTGGGATACAGGTGTAACCCTGATGGGCACAGCGACGCTCTCAGGGCGCCGACACCACGCTCACTGTGTCTGTAATTCTCATTTTAACCGTAGCCGAGTGTCTCCACAGGACTCAGGACCAGCTAGTGTGGAACAACACGCTTGACAGATGTTCCCCCACCACCACCAAATTGGGTAACAACGTGACTGTAAGTGTCGTTACCCAATGCCAAAATGACAGACCAATAAATGCAATTCCTTCGGCCAATGCAGCAGGGAAAGAAAATAAACAAAGCCAGTTGTCAGCAAGAGGTGACCCAGTTGAGAATTCACTCGGCCCGGTTATTCCACTGTACCGGGCAATGGCAGATTCAGTCGTGTGACCTCGGTGTCCTCAGTAGGCCCAAGCAAAATGACTTGAATTAATAAGTTGCTTCATCGGCACGGCCTTCTGTGGCCTTATCGCTCCACTCTGAATGACAAGCCAGATGAGTGACAGGAGTGTTCTGTCTCATTATATAATGACTGCCCTCCTAAACGCTTGCTGGGAATCTGTTTCCAAAGCCTCGAGCTGCGTTATGTAAGAGCCCTGGTCCCTGCCTTTTGGAGCAGACTAAGGCAAAAACAGCCTTTAAGATATTGCACAAGTTTCAAAGCAGTGACTCTGCAAATAAACAGTGATTTTTTTTTTTTAAAGAAAAGGGGGGAAAAGGAGTCTATAAACCCAATAAAGATGTGACAGGGAGGGGCCAAGCAAGATGAAAAGAAGAGCATTAGGGCTGTGGTCAGCCACCTTCTGACGCCTTCAGAACACGCAAGTCTGGAATGATTGTTCACACAGAAGGGGCAGAGTCTCAAAAATAACAGCCCGTCGCTCACCCGCCCCACCCCCGGCCCCACCCACTGCCACCGCTGAACTGTTTGGGTTCACTGTAAAAAGTACAAAAGAGCCAGCGGAGGAAGGGCTCGGCAGGAAGGAAGAATTGCCAGTTCTTTCCCTGGCCAAGATGCCTCACCCAGCTGGCCCCGGGGAAGAGCTGGGACCATAGGATAGTAAGCCATACCTGTGCCCATGGTGCACTCAGTTCCCATCAGGTGACCTCTTAGAACAGCCAGTCACAGCTGGCATTGACGGAGCACTTTACTGTGGACGCAATCGGTATAGCCGGTCTTCCATACCTGCCTTCTGCCTCTATGGGTCTGACCAAGTGTGACACAAAATCTTCAGGAAAGACCTTTCCCCTTTTCCGCTCTCCCAAAGCAGTGAGGTCTAGTAACTATTTATGTAGCATGCACATTGTATGAAGTCCATCATGGTTTGCAGTACATAGAGGCATGCAGATTATATGCAGGTCCACCATTTTATTGGAAAAATGTGTAACTGCAGGGCTGGGTAAGCTCGGGGTCCTGGAACCAATTCTCTGTGATGCTGAGCTGCAGCTCCATATGTAATCTCCGGATCCTCAAAAGCATGTTTAAAGCTCCATTCCGAGCCCAATCGAGATCACAGACACGCAGGCATAAAGCGCTTAGCTCTCTGGTCTGAAGGTGATAGAGACGGGACTTGAAGCAGAGACCTGATTCCAGAGGCCAGGTGAGGGTCTTCGTTCTGAGTTCCCATTCTCAACTCTAGTCTCTCTAACCATTGATCCATGCTCTGCCTGTCACGAGCTGACTGGCAATCTTCTGGAAACTTCAACTAAGATTGAACTGTGGCTGAGCAGCCAGCAGGGGTTTCAGCTAGAGGAGACGACATTCTTGCAAACAGCGAACCAGATTTTGAGGTTTTCAGAAGTTAAGCACAAAGATTAGGAAGGGTTTAGGAATGATAAGGTTCCAAATTCTGGACTGACAAGATGGCCCAGTGGGCAAAGGTGCTTGCCTCTGAGGCTGATGGCCTGAATTCAAGCCTCAGAGCCCATATGATGAAAATACAGAACCAATTCGCCCTGAAAGCTGTCCCCTGACCTTCACAAGGACATCACGGCACAAACCCAGATGTCTACACAGACAAATAAATACGTAAGCAAATTTAAAATTTGGAGGAAAAAAGAAATTTATCTTTTTTTCTTTTTTAAATCAAGATTGAACTCGTGTTGGAAGAGGTGAGTCCAGTCCCAAAATGGAGGGCCACGACCCAAAGCAACCAGAACAGTTGAGGCAGCCGTTTATTGGTGGTCTGAGCTTTGAAACCACAGATGATAGCTTAAGAGAACATTTGGAGACATGGACCTCACTTTCAGACTGTGTGGTAGTGAGAGATCCCCAAACAAAACGTTCCAGGGCCTTGGGTTTTGTGACCTACTCTTGTGCTGAAGAGGAGCAGAGTGCAATCTGAGCTCGGACACACAAGGTTGCCGGGTGTGTAGAGAGGATTCTAGAGAGCCTGGTGCCCATTTAACAGTGAAGAAAGTGTTTGTTGGTGGAATAAAAGAAGATACAGAAGAATAAAATCTGAGAGACTACTTTGAAAAGTATGGTAAGACTGAAACCATAGAAGTTATGGAAGACAGGCAGAATGGATTTGCTTTTGTAACTTTTGACAATAACGGCACAGTTGACAAAACTGTTATTCAGAAATATCACACTATTAGTGGGCATAACTATGAAATCAAAAGGCCCTTTCTAAACAAGAGATGCAGCCTGCTGAAGGTTGTGGAGGTGGCTCTGGCAATGTGGAGGAAGCTTTGGAGGTGGTGGAGGTAATTTTGGTCGTGGTAGAAACTTTGGTGGAAGAGGAGGCTGTGGTGGTGGTGGAGGTGGCGGCGGCAGAGTGGTTATGGAGGTGGTGATGGTGGATATAATAGATTTGGAAGTGGTGGAGGCAACTCTGCTGGTGGTCCTGGTTACAAGTAGTAGAGGAGGCTATGGTGGTGGTGAACCAGGATATGGAAACCAAGGTGGCGGAGGTTATGATGTTTACAATAAAGGAAGAAACTTTGGTGGAGGTAACCATGGTGGTGGTGAGAACTACAATGACTTTGGAATTATAGTGGACAACAGCAGTCAGATTATGGAGCCAGGAAAGGGGGCAGTTTTGGTGGAAGAAACTCAGGCAGTCACTGCGGTGGTGGCTATGGATCTGGTGCTGGAAGTGGTGGATGTGGTAGCAGATGGTTCTAAAAAACAGCAGAAGGGAGGAAGAAGAAGTGAGGCAGACACCATGCCTCTCCTCTCCAGGGCAGACGCGATGAAGCAAGCCGCCAGGTCAGAATCTTTCCCAGTTAGAACTAATGGGCCAAGCAGTGTTTAAATAAAAAAAAAAAACAGCAGGAAAGGGCTACAGTTCTTAGCAAGAGAGAGAACGAGGAGCTGTGGGGAAAGCTGCAGGTTACTTTGAGACAGTCATTCTAAATGCCTCAGAGGAACTGTAAAAATCTGCCGCAGAAGGAACGGTGATCCACAGTCAGAAAAGCTCCTGCAGCATAGCCAGGAAACCCTCCTTGCTCAGGTCGGTCACAGTCGCAGGTTGACGACAAGGGCAGCTACTGATTAATGCAATGTAATGTCAATTAGATGTAATTCCCGGGGTCTTTTATCGCTGTAGTTTTGTCTTTTTCTTTTCATTACATCAGGTATATTGCCCTGCAAATTGTGGCAGTGGTTCCAGGAATAAAAAATTAAGGAATTTTTAACTTTAAAAAAAAATCAAAATGCTTCTGCTAATAAATTAAACTGGCTTAAGAGCCCAAGCGTCTGTGGTAGAAAACAGATCTTGGAGGGGATGTGCTTCAGTTTTTATCCATCTGAACTTTTAGCGATGGCTCAAGGACTTGGGGATCTTTTGGTCTTCCTCTCCCCAGTCCACAGTGTCTGCTCCATCCTGAGAAAGGGCTTTCATAGCTACAGGATGCCTGCAGCCATCATGATGAGCATACCCCTCAACATGTCCATGCTAAGAGAAACGCACCTCCTGGGACACTCAGAAGCTAGTAGAACCCTTGCTTCCTCAGAAGGCCCCCTCCCACTCTGCTGGTATGGTCCCAGCCCCCTCAGAGACTGCAGAGGAGCAGTTGGGGTCCTGGACTCTCATCTCACCTCTGTATCTTGCGGAGGTTGTTAGTGGCATCGACGGTGGCCCTGCACAACCCTGAATAGTTTTCTAATCAGCAGCTATTATCATGGAATCGCCCAAAAGGATTGGTTGTGGAGCTGCATGGAATACTCATGGATTCTCTAAAAGTCAGAGAGGCACCAGGAGCCCCAAGCTGTTCACGGGGTGGATGGTGCCCGTGACCGGAAGACACCTTCAGACTGCAGTGCCAGAAAGTCCTGGGAGATGGGGCCTCCGTTCGTTTTTCTGAGTCTCCTGAAGCACTTGTTTTTCTACCTGAGACACAGGCCTCTCCCAGACACACGTGTCCCCTCTGTCCCTCTGACCCCTTGCAGTGGGTAAGAGACCCTCCCCTCTCTGTAGCACAACCTATTCCAGATGGCCAATTATCTCTCTCCCGCTTGGGAGAGGCTCAGACACCAATCAAGTCAATTGGCTCAGTAGCTGGCACTGGAAGAAAGGATGTTAGCTTAAGTAACCCAGTTTCCAGTCTGGCTCCGACCATTACAATAACCCCATTTCTTCTTTCTTCACCCTAGGTCTCTTTGCCTCCACCCAGATAGTCTTGGTTCGTAAAATGCAAAGACCAGAAAATGGCCACCCTCACCAAGCCAGAGGCATTTGTTTTCTGCTGTTGCGATATGACACCACGAGCCAAAGCGACTTAACAAAGAAACAGTTTATTTGGGTTTCTGGTTCCACGAGGATGGTGCCCATAAGGAGAGGGGAGGCATGGTAGCTGGGGCAGTAACTGGAGGCTGTCTGGTCACATTTTATCCACACACAGGAAACAGAGACAAACAGGAAGTGGGGCACGTATGAAGACCCTGCAAACCCAGCCCCAGTGATACACTTCCTCCAGCAAGGCTGTGCCTCCTAAACATCCCATAACCTCCCCCAGATTTTACCACCAGCTGGGGGTACATGAGCCTTTAGGGGATAGTTCTCATTCAAACCACCATGCCAGGCAATAGGCAGAGAGAATCCTTAATGAGGCATTGGTGGCTCCAGAGTATCTAAAAGACCTCAGCTCCTGGCTGAGACCCATTCTGTGAGCTGCTCTTGACCAAGACTCCCATCTGGAACAAGCCTGATTTAGACTTTACTGAGCTTTCTTCTTGACTAAGACTGCCCTTGCTGTAAATGGTAACAGTATGCATTTCAGTTAGTTGACTTAGCAAGAATTACCTGCCCTGAGTGTCTGCCTACCTCACGCTTCTGATGTCCAAGCCCTTGGCCTGCCAAGCAAGCAAGAACTGCCCCATCCTCCACATGTCCTCAGAGTAAGTCTCCACCTACTACTCTCCCCGTGGAAACTGCTTGTAAATTCTCACCGTCTTAGTTAAGGGTCCTATTGCTGTCATAAAACTCATGACTAAAAACAACTTAAGGTTTATTTCATCTTACACTTCCAGGTCACACTCTGCCACTAAGGGAAGTCGGGAAAGAAATGCAAGGCAGGGACCTGGAGGCAGGAACTGAAGGAGAAGCCATGGAGGAACACGACTTACTGGTTTCTTAGACAACTCAGAATCACCTGCCATGGGGTGGTACTGTCTCCCCACCTCCAGAGTTGGTTCTCCCACATCAACCCCTCATCAAGAAAATGCATGACAGTCTTGCCTACAGGGGATCTGGTGGAATCATTTTGTCATCTGAGGTTCCTTTTCAAATTGACAGGAAAAAAAACCAACAACCAGGATACAAACTGTCCCCACTGTTTTCAGAATCGAGGCAACGTCTCTGCCTTATTATAAGTCTTAAACCAGGCCTTCTTTCTTCTTGGCAAATGTCACAATGATGCTCTTCATCACTGCAAAGGACAAGTGGCTGATGCAGAGATACCAGACTTCCAACTTCCAACTAAACCATCTGTGGAGGGCATGCCTAGATGCCACCACAGAGCCATCGCCTGGTACTTGGCCATGTCGTGACCACTATCCTGCTCTCACTCTCTCTGTCCTGTTCTCTTCTTTCTAGACAGGTGCTGTTCCCAAGAGCTCTCCCCATGAGTCCCATCTGCCTCACTGTCTCTCCTCTAGGTATTCAGGCTGAGAAGGTGAGTGGAGGAAGACTCTGCCGTGAAAGGTTAAAGCTAAGCACTGCTGGACAATTGGATCACTTGTGACAAGTGGGGTGTATTGATCACGGCAAGGCAGGAAGACTGTGCTGCTGTGCCCCAGTCCTTTACCAGTCCTGTGGGATAGTGGCTGGATAGGGAATTGCTGTAGACTTCTGAGAATTTGGGACAACAGAACAGGATGGCTGTCGTAGAGATGATTATGGATGCTTTTGAGAATGGCCATGAAAGGCTGAGAGTAACAATCGCCCATCCTCTGTGGCAAAGCAGAGTCTCATAGAGAAACATCAGTTCAGGGTTGATCCTAAAGCTTCCTCTGGTGAGGTAAAACTCATGAACAAGCAGAATTGTTAAGTCAAGGACCTGACTATAGGGACCAGAATCTTGAGTCTTGGATTGAAAACTTCTAGATTCAACAGCTGAAATCCCCCAGAATCCCAAAGCCCATAGAAGTGGCCCACACCTCCATGTTGGAGATATCACACCTGAAGATGTTACACAGGTTCCTCCACACAGGACAACACATCACCGGGGACCATGTCCTCATGATCCTCTTAGCTACTGCATCCTCACCACTCTAAGCAGAAGAGGGCCAGGCCTGCTAAGAGTAGAAAGAGACTGTGCCATGAAAGATGTGAAGGGCTTGGGCAATGTTAACCAGCAGCAGAAGGAACCATGTGCTGGATACAGTTTATCTATGTGGCAGCATTTTCTTATGATACAGGATTTAACACCCTGACAAGAACCCCAGGGAACGGGCACTCAGTACACTGTCTGCTGGGTTTGGAGTGACTGCCATTAAGTGATGAAGGAATAGCATATAGATGGTGGAAGAAGGACCAATGGACTCAGATGTGAGCAAGCTGGAGTAGGCATACACTCCCACTGTCCACAGAGGGGCTCAGAACGTACCCCATTTAACCATGCAGCAATGTCCCAGAAAGGAACAGAAGCATCAGTAATGGGCAGGTCAAGACTACTGGAGAGCATGAACGAGTCTTAGGACAGCAACAGGATCATAAAATGATAGAGATACGGACTGGAGAGACAGTTAAGTGTCGTGAGGACTGGGTTTGAATCCCAGTGTCCCCATCAGGCAGCTCCCAACCACCTGTAACTCCAGCTCCAGGGGATCCAACATGTATGGCACCAAGTCTGGCCCACAGAGATCTTAAAATGAAAAACTGGTGAAGAGAGTGATACTGCTCATGGCAAAATAAAGATGCCCCAAAGACACGTGATTCCTCAAAGTACACAGCTGAGAGAACATGAGGGAGGCCACCTCGTGAGGACTCTGGATGTCTTTGCTAGGCACAGAGACCTGAAATCTGTCACCTGAGGGCGAGTGTGGGCTCCTCTGATGGTCAGCTCTGCCTGTCCACTTGATGGAATTTAGAATCACCTAATTGATAAAGCTTTTGGGGTCCCTGGAGTGGTGTTTCCAAAGAGGCTTACATGAGGAGAGAGACCCACCTAGAATGTGAGTGGCCCCATTCCCTGAGCTGGGGTCCTGGACTGAAGAAAAATGAGCAGCAGCCTTCGTATTTCTCCTGACTGGTGATGCCAGGTGACTGGAATGCCTCACAGTGCTGCCAACATGCCTTCCCCTCCAGGGCAGACTGTACCCTCAAACTTCACGTCAGACCAACCCCCACTCCCTGAAGTTGCTTCGGTGCAGTGTTTTGTCACAGGACTGAGAAAAATAACTCACGCAGTCCCCATAAGGAAGATGTTCTCAGGAATACCCCAGGGAGTAGACACGGTATTGACCCTCTCAGCTGTCTGACAAAGGGACCCAGGGCCAGGTACAAAGCCATGTCTCTCAGGGACTGCTAGACATTTCTCTGACCTGTAGCATCAACACAAACAGAGCAGAGGCAAGGGGAGTTACGGGGGAATGAAGGCTACCAATTGCACCCATCCCTTGGCCAAGATATTAAAATAGTATCATATCCTGAGGACGACACAGAGATTAGTTGTAACACCTGCGTTACTCTCTACGGTACAGTTCGTGCTACTGTACCGTAAGCGGGGCAAGGGCCTGGAGATTAAAGGAACACACAAGAGATGTAGGTCATCCGTGAGGAGAGAATGTCTAACGCCCTTTATTCAAGCTTAGGAAAAACCTTATATACCTAGCTGCTGCACAATGGAAATCCCCCCAGGCAGGTGGAAAATTACCAGGCCCAAGAGTAAACAAAACCCCTAAGCTAACCACCAGTGGGGGCAGAGGGAGCACAGGCACAAACAGAATGTTTAGCCAGAAATTGCAACAAGATGTTTGGCCAGAAACTGTCCTCAAGATGAACCCCGGGAGGTGGGGTAGACCGGTGGGTCTTACAATTAGTGATGCCTTAAAGAGGTTAAAGAGCAGGAATGGTCCTGTCATGTCTTGTGCAGTTCACCCTCTAGACCTCAGGAGAACATGGTAGCGTCTAAAGATGTTAGAGCACAAGACTAGCAGAGATGGTGCTAAGGTGGAGGCCCAGGGGGAGGGAAGTGATGGCCATGGCCTTCACCCTCTAGACTGGCTGTTGTGGAGGACTGGAGCTCATGTCCTCTCATCAGCTTAAACAGGCTCAGCAAACTCTTCAGTAACTAGTCCTAATGGTATACCACCAAAGCACAAGATCTGTAACCATCAGCCATCACCCCCAGGCCAGGGAACACTGTCCGCAAGTGGCTCTGACTCCCTCTAACGGCCTCCCACCACTGGGTCATGGTGGGTAAACAAAACCTCCCAACTCCCTCCTCAGTCCAGAACAACTCTACATGGCCTTTCTGCTTCAGAACTCTGGGGAGGACAACCTAAGACCTCCATCCCAATTTTAGTGGGGATCCATTTTCTTTCGGCCCTTACTTTCTCCCAGAATCCTCCCTCCATACATCTTCATCCTTGAGAGCCAGCACCTCAACTCCAAACTCACGCTCATCTGGAAAAGAGATAGAGCCCTCTCAGAGCTGTCCTGTGGGTGAGCGTGCCCACACTTAGCAAGAAGCCCTAGAACAGAGGCAGACGCTCATTCATAGTGCCAGCCCTTGGGTCCTTCTACTTCCTTTGAAACCCCTGCCAGACAAAAGCTGAGTTGTGTTCTCACTAGAGTCTGTCCAGGGAACACAGTAAATGCTCAATAAAACTCCAGACTGTCTGGAAGGCAAGGTTTCCTTAAAGGCTCATGTGCTCATCAGGAGGGTATGCAGTCAGCCTGGGATTTCCCACCTCCACAGCGCAGAGACGTGGATGTACCTGCATCCTTGCAGACTGCCTGGTCCCAGAGGGCTCATCGCCTGCTCTGGCTTCTGCGCACTCGGTAGCCACCTGAAACAACAAACACTCCGCACCAGCACCCAGTGAACAGGGTGCTCTGACAGGTGCCGCTGGTTCCCTGTCACCCGGCAGGCTAACTGGGATCATCCATTCTTCCAGGCTTCAGTGAGGGTAGTGAAAGCACCCTTGACTGACTTGGGTGCATTTGGGACCCTCCCCTAACCTCTTCCAAAGGAAGCCAGCCATCCTTCCAGAACAAAACTGCCCAGAGCACAACAAGGGACCATGACAGTGTTCCAACACAGCCAGAGCTTCAGAGCGGCATGGGGCTGAGCTCCAAACCCTGCCCCTGCCTCTGTGTGGCCCTGATCCACCATCAGACCAGACCCCCTCAGAGCATCAGTTTCCACAGAGGCAAATGGAGTGCCGATCAGCTCCGCGGGAAGACAAAAGAGAGAGTGTGCCTGGCACACAGAGGCCGCTGGTGAGGTCGCTTACCACAATGAGATTAGCTTCCACACAACTGCAGTGTGTCAGAGCTAGCCAGAGCCAGCAAGTATCTTGTCCAACTTTAAGTTGAGTATTCAGCCCCCGGGGCTTCTGTCTTATGGCTGACCTCATTCGAAATGGGTCGCAAGAATGGGAGAGACAATACTTTTACTAAAAACAAAAACGGTGGGAGGTGTGTTCTCTGACCCCTGACCTGAGAGTCTGTTGTAGCCTCTGGGTCGGTCCGATATATATGTATCATGACAGGAGAGAGGAGGGTGGGGGTGGAGGCGGATCCTGACAAGTCACTCGAATTCAGTGACCGCCACCACAGGTCCCCTGAGTCTAACCCAGGCCTATAACTCAGAGGCTCCATCAGCTAGACGGCCTGAACTGCTTCCAGAGCGTGGAGCACAGTGGAGGTGTAGCTTTCTAAATCACTTAGGCACGGTTTGTTCCCAAGTAACACAAAACTAGGGAATTAAGAGAACTCAAAGGCTCCTGCAGCTGAGAACTCCAGACACTTCTGGGGAGGTTTGAGCAAGGCTTAGCCAGTGGCTCAGTTGAGTCTCCAAGAACCTTTCTTTCTAGGTCTCCCCTCTGCCTCCTATGCACTTCTGCGTCTCCTCTTGGCCACAAAATGGCTGCCAGTAGCAGCAACCACCTCCTGATCCAGTAGAGTAACAGCTCCTCCAAGAGAACCCCTCCGAAAGAACAACCTCCAGAGAGTGCTCGCCTGACCAGTGCCTGAGGCCAGAGTGCCGGGCTGGGAGCACCAGCTCAGATCAGCAAATTTCTGCTCCT
Source organism: Microtus oregoni (assembly GCF_018167655.1). Classification (NCBI taxonomy): domain Eukaryota; kingdom Metazoa; phylum Chordata; class Mammalia; order Rodentia; family Cricetidae; genus Microtus; species Microtus oregoni. The sequence goes on from NW_024543086.1 coordinate 15,509,602, forward strand.
GGAGAAGGGCTTGGATCAGCTTCCTTCTTGAAGCACCGGGGTTCCATGGCAGGTGGTATGCAAATGAGAATAAAAACTGGGGTGCAGATCCTAAGACCCAAGCTTGTGCTGGTGTTCTCTAGGTCCACCTCCCCCTGCTATCCACGCTCCTGAAGGCTCTCGAGGAAACCTGACTCATCCTCTTCGCTCTACACAGATGTGGCTCCCTGATGGACAGATGTTCAGGGAAAGGAACTTGGGGCCTCTGAGTTCTCAAGGCCCACTGTTTCCACACCGTCCCATGGAGCAGTGCGAGGGGCCTTTGTGATTTTAACAGGAAGGGGCTGTCTGGAGGCAGAAGAGGCCAAAAACCCCATGTTGAGCCTCCTTATACGTGAGGCTCATATTCCTGTCCCTGCCCCACCTCAGAACGTATCTCCCATATCCGCCCACTCCTCTGAGCATGTTAGTCTGCCTGTGTTCTTTGCAAAGCCAAATCCTTCCAGCCAGCCTCTACCTCCAGGAGCTTGCTGCTGGCTTGAGAGTGACCTTGGGCCTCAGACCACCTCACTGATTTTTGCTTCCCTCGCGGCCCTGGGATGTGTCTGGCTGTCGCGCCACTGTGGCCCGCCACAGGTGCTCACAACTCTGCCATTGGGCAACTTCATATACTCGTCTCTTTACCTGCGTGATCCTGAGAGGGTCGCTTCATCTCCCCCAACCTGCTTGATTCTCTGTTAAAATGCAAGAGCAGCCCATGATTTAGACCCCAAAATACTGCCTGCTGGGCCACTGGGTCAACTGTTCTCTTTGCAAATCTCATTTATGACCCGTAATGGATGGAGCTGCCATGGCCTGCTCAGTGCAAAGTGGACAGTGCCAGGCTCTATGAAATGGGAAACAGCACACAAAGGAATTTGGCCATCCCTAAAGACAACACTCGGGCTAAGTGAGTCAGGAGGGGCCACAAGCTAGCTCCCTAGAGCACAGTAACTGACCAGCATTTCTGTAAGTGTATCTTTCAGAATCCTTTTCCTAAACCTATGCCTACTTTGCAAAGCTGTGTGCCTGGGCTTCGGGGCTGCCTTCTGTCACTGTTGAGGACAGAGGAAGTGTGCTCACCGCGTCCACACTCGGCACGTGGTGTCTCCCTACTGCTCCTCTGCCTCTTGCCTGTGCACACCCAACTGCTAGGCTCGCCTTGATGTCCCAAGGGATAGAAAGCTTCAAGTAGAAAAGGCCCCCTCCATACACCCTCTCACCCAAAAGATGTCGGCAGCCACCTGCACAGCCTGCTTTGTGCCCCATAGACAAGAACTGGGATAGACACTGTACTGGTGTCCCCACCCGTGATGGTTAATAATGGCTGTCAACTTGACAGGCTCCATAGTCGCCTTGGAGACAAGTCTTCAGGCACGTATGTGAGTGATTATCTACACTAGGTTGTTCAAGTTGGGGAGACCCACCCTAAATATGAGCAGCACTGCTCCATGGGTTGGGGTCACAGACTGCATACAAACAGGAGATTTAGCTGAGCATGGGTGCTCGTTGCCCTCTGCTTCTCGACTGAGGAAACGGTGTGAGCAGCAGCCTTAGGCTCCTGCCACTGTGCCTTCCCCACATAATGGACTGATGGAGGAAGGTCATTGGCTAATAAAGGAACTGCCTTGGCCCATTTTATTGGTTAGAAGATAGGTGGGAGGAGTAAACAGAACAGAACGCTGGAAGGAAGAGAAAGTGAGCTCAGACTCCACAGCTCTCCTCTCGGGAGCAGATGCCTCAGAGAGACGCCATGCTCCACTCCCGGACAGACACACGCAATGAAGCTCCGACCCAGGATGGACGTGGGCTAGAATCTTCCCGGTAAGACCGGTGCTCACAGATTATTAGAGATGGGTTGATCGGGATATCAGAATTAGCCAGTAAGGGCTAGAGCTAAAGGGCCAAGCAGTGTCTAAAAGGATACAGTTTGTGTGTCATTATTTCGGGGCATAAGCTAGCCGAGCAGGTGGCCAGGGTGCTGGGAACGCAGCCCCGCCGCCCCTATTTACTACAGATTGGCGCCCAACGTGGGGCTCGAACCCACGACCCTGGGATTAAGAGTCCCATGCTCTATCGACTGAGCTAGACTAAACTAGCCAGGCTGCCGGGGTGCTGGGGATGCAGCCCCGCCGCTCATATTACTACAAAGGACCATGTCTCCTCAAACTGTGACCCCAAGCTATCCCTTCCTTCCTCCAGCTGCTTGGTATTTCATCACAGCAGCACCCATGATACTGGGGTGACTGGGTCCTGCCTGTCACAGCAGCCTGCTCCCCACACAGGGAAGCTGCAGAGCAGTTAAGCCAGAGGGACCACTAGGGTTTCAGGGGGGTCTTCTTACATCAAGCCATATTAACCTGGAAGGAATCCACAGGTTCTCATCTTCTGTGGAAACAAAAGCAGAGCCTCCTTTCCAAAGCAACATATCTTTAGACCCAAAATTTAAAGTCAAGATACCTTTAAGCCTAGGCAGTTTGGATGCTCACCTTACTAGACCTGGATGGAGGTGGGTGGTCCTTGGACTTCCCACAGGTCAGGGAACCCTGATTGCTCGCTCTTCAGGCTGATGAGGGAGGGGGACTTGATCGGGGGAGGGGGAGGGAAATGGGAGGCGGTGGCGGGGAGGAGGCAGAAATCTTTAATAAATAAATAAATAAAAGATACCTTTAATATATATATATTGGTTTAACATAGCAGCACATACAATAAAAGTCTCTCTGTACTAGCTCACTCACAGTCAAAAAATTCAAATAAAACACAATGATATACATAATACAGACTCCCTGTGTATATTCCATCGTTATGTGGCTTATTTTTCTTACTCTATTACTTTTTATACAAGTTTAACATTTATTTTATTATCTTTACTCCTTTAATCTATGACTATCTGTACTCTTTTATATTATAGCTGTCTATATTCTTTTTCCTCTTTCTCTCAAGCCTATGTACATTTATCCAACACTGTTACCAATTTAGAGGTCTTTTCCATCTGAATTTGTCTTTTTGATCAGGAGTATTTTTTGTTTCCTTTTAAATGCTCAGCAGGCTTGGCTAAGACCAGCTCCACAGACATACCTGTTGGCTCCGCCCACTCCAACATGGCAGCAGTATGTTTACTGTCAGCTTTATAAGTCTGCTCTCCACCCCAGCTCCAGGGATGCAGGAGGTCCGTTTCATCATCAATCCACCTGTAGCACTCTGTTCACAACCTCATTCAAATGCTCGGCCTCCTGAAAGAGCCAAAGTTGTTCATGCAACTAGCAAGAACCAGTAGGCACTCCCCCAAAGAAGCCACAGCAACTTTTGCTGTCGATGTTGAGGCAGGAAGACTTCTCTTAAAGGAGCCGTGGTGCCCCTACTTGCCACCAGCAAACAGAGCCCATCTGGGGTAAAAAAAAAAAAAATGTGGTTACCAGGAAGTTGTACTAAACTCTGTTCTTTTGTGTCTGGAATTTCTTTTTAAGCTCTCTCAGGTTTTATGTAGATGTAGTCAGTCCACATTGGCATGCCAATTTATAGGTGGAGGCTGTTTATTTGTTCCCGGCTGCCCAGAACCAATATAATCACGGAGAAACTATATTAATTACAACACTGCTTGGCCAATTAGTTTGTGCATCTTTCTAGCTAGCTCTTACATCTTAAATTAACCCATTCCTATTATTCTGTATTTTACCATGAGGTTCATGGTTTACTGGCAAGGTTCCGGAGCCTCTGTCTCTTTTGGTAGCTAGATGGCATCTCTCTGACTCTGCCTTCTTTCTCCCAGCATTCTGTTTAGTTTTCCTGCCTATCTCTATTCTTCCCTGTCACAGGCCAAATCAGCTTCTTTATTAACCAATGATAATAAAACATATTCACAGCATACAGAGGGGAATCCTATATCAACTCTCTTTAACAGTAGACCTTGGACAGACTTCTATGATGAACCTGCATCTCTTTCTCCTTGCCTGTTACACACTATTTCATGTTACAAGTGTTTCACAACTTGCCTAGGCAGTTTTAAACTGATGGGCATTTCAATTGTGCCCAGTGTTCTGTTTACTCTGAGGAACAATGCCGCAACTGAAAATTTTCCTCTTTGTACACACGTGCAACTATATCTCTAGGATAGACACTCAACGACATAGTTTCTGGGTCATAGGCTATGCACATTTTTATGCCCTTTAAAAATAGTTAATAGATCCTGCCAATATTTCCTCCAAAGTGACTATACAAATTTATAGTCTCTCTGTAGAACCACAGAATTCCCCACTCCCTTGCTAACTTAAAATGTGGTTTCTAATCTGCTGGATTGTGTTCGTTTGTTTTTCTCTGATGAGTTGGGAATTTGGTTTCATGTTTCTGCCTCCTTGCTGAGTGGAGGACTTTTGGGAGCAGCAACTCAGAATACTAACTATCACATTGTGTTGTCCCATGCATCATATAATGGGATTATCTCTGTGATGAGAGACAGTGGAGTTGGGTTCTATTCTCTGCTGCAGGGATTGAAACAAGCATATGGAAGGGGTCAGGCAAGGCTTACCAATCCAAAGTGTTGTAGGATATTTTGAGCACACTCTGACACTCCCAAAACTGACAATAAAGTTTACTTTGAATCAGAAGGTGAAAATAGCTACTAGAGGACCAATATTGGCCATAGAGGATTTGGACGACCAAAGGCATATACAGAGACACAGGAAGTAGTACCGAGAATCCTAGAAAAATTCTCAGTCCTCTTAGATTAATGAAGGAGAAAGAGAGGAGGTCACTGGTTGCTTCTCTTTCACTTCTCTGATCATTCAGATTCTTACCCTAAATAAATAACCTTTTATTATACTCAATGATGAGCAAGTTGTGGGATTTCTTTTTTAGTGTCCTTCTTCATCTGGTGGCCCACATGGATCCAAACTCCACACTTACTGGGTGGGTCGACTTAAAGACCTAAATGGTCCACAGCCCAGAAAGTCTCTCATCCCAACCTGCTTGACTTGTTTTTACCTACTAAGCAGTTTTTTGTAAAAACCCCTGCCACAGCGGAGCTAACTACATGCAGCGACTTGGAAATTTCCCAAGCGCATGCATGTCTCCTGCCCCCACCGTTGTGCTCCCTCCCTGCTACATGGCAACTTGTGCAACTTCCGGTTTATACTCCCTGCACCTGATTTCTATGCTTCTTGAAACATGTACAGAATTGATTTAATTGCTTTTAATTTGTGAAGCAAAGTATATTTCTCAGTATTTAACCAGCACCAAGGTGGGGAAACCAAGGCTGCTCAGGACTGTTCGTGGAACCAGGTTGTGCCTCTAGTCACGACTCTGCAACCACGACACCTGCTAGACAATAAAGATTATTACACCTAAAACAATTTACTGGATTTCATAACAGGTAATGAATAAATCAATAAACTTGAAAGTTATATAATTGCAGACAACATTACCACTGAAATTTTAGTAACTTTTTTGCTAGTACTATAGATTGTATTCTGCAAGGCTTATATGGTTATGGTGATACATGCATTTATTGGATATTGGGACTCAGTTTCTTTATTCATATTATATCGTTTAGAAAATGGTTTGATAATAGGGTCAAGAATGAGGCACTTTAGAAATGATATAGTCTTTACAGACTAATAATGAACAGTTAGCTGACAGGATTAATACCATTAAAAATAAAAAGCTACCTGAAAAAAGTAATACTATTGAAAAGGGTAATATTAATTTGACAGACAAAATTGAATACATGTCAAATGATACTGAGTAATTATCTGAAAGAATTCATACTGTTGAATTTGATAATCAAAATTTGTTAAAGAGTTATGATAGGTTAGCAGAGAGAGTATCTCTCCAGGATGGCAATCTGCATGCTATCTAAATAATGTCCAAGGATGAGGTGTTAGCTTTAAAGGAAAAACTTCAGACCTTGGAATCACATTGCAGAATGAGGATCAGAGGCTAGTTACCTCAATGAAATCACTAGAAATAGCTACAAGCCAGGAGATTTGGGTTTTACAAAGGACAGTAGTAAAAAGATTTGAAACAATTGAGGAAATTATTGGAGCTGATGAGCAGGAAAAGAAGGTAGATGGATACCTATAGGAATGAATGATCTAAAAGAAAGTAAGCAAGCTATCATAACTTATGGCTTGCATTCCACATTTGTTGGGGAGATGGTAAAGACATGGACTTCTAGCAAAAAAGCAACACCTCACAACTGGCTTAGGTCAGTTTCAGCAGTTTAGGATGACGGGCCTCAACTGATGCTTAAATGTTATTTCAGAGAAGAGGCTAAAATTTTAGAACAACAGGGGAAAGCAAAAGGACTTGAGACTTCCCAAGATCAAATTCTTGGTAAGGGTGCTGATGCTGACTTACAGGCTTAAGCTCTTCATGATGAACAAATCTTGTCCCAATGCCACAAAGCAGCCTTAAATGCTTGGGACAGGATCCAAAAACTAGGAAAGTAAATTGAATCATATACCAGGGCTGAACAGGGCCAGAGAGAACCCTTTAGTGATTTTTTACAAAAGTTAACTAAGGCTGTACAAATAGGAGTAACAGACCCAGATGCTAGACAAGTACTTATTGAATTTTTGGCTTTTGAAAATGCCAACTTAGAATGCAAAAAAATACTTGGGTCTTTAAAGGTTAGATCTGCACCTATAGATAAATGGATCCTGCATACAATGAACATTGACACACTTGACTATAGTACTGAATCTTGGGTAGGAGAAGCAATTTCCAAAGGAATGAGGGGACATCAAAATGCCAAATGTTTTAAATGTGGTAGAATAGGTCATCTGACAAGGAATTCCTAGGAATAATATCTCCTCTGGGAATGGCAAGAATAGGAGGACTCAGCCTTCAGGTATATATTGGACATTGGACCAATGAATTCAGATCAAAAGACAGACAAGGCAACCCAATACCATCAGGAAACTCCTTGGGGGGCCTCTCACAGGCCCCCAAATCAAAAGTAGTCCAATCATTCCCAGGCACTGTGGAAGACATGTTTCACCAGGAAAATTAAAAAAAAGAATCTAGAGCTGCCAGCCACACTGAACCTTATAGAAGGGAAAGTGGGAATTACACTTGAACACATTGGCACAGGGAACCACTTCCAGCAGCACAGACACTGAGAACAACAATTAATAAATGGGACCTCCTAAAATTGAAAAGCTTCTGTAAAGCAAAGGACACAGTCAGCAAGATAAAACAACAGCCTACAGAATGGGAAAAGATCTTCACTAACCCTACATGAGACAGAGGTCTGATCTCCAAAATATACAAAGAACTCAAGAAATTGGACACCAAAAGATCACATAATCAAATAAAAAATGGAATACAGACCTAAATAGAGAACTCTCAACAGAAGAATCTAAAGTGGCTGAAAGACACTTAAGGGAATGTTCAACATCCTTAGTCCTTAGAGAAATGCAAATCTAAACAACTCTGAGATTCCATCTTACACCTGTAAGAATGGCCAAGATTAAAAACACTGATGACAACTTATGCTGGAGAGGTTGTGGGGTAAAGGGAAGACTTCTGCATTGCTGATAGGAATGCAAACTGGTACAACCCCTTTGGATGTCAGTGTGGCAATTTCTCAGAAAATTAGGAAACAACCTTCCTCAAGACCCAGTAATACCACTTTTGGGTATATATCCAAAGGATGCTCAATCATGCCACAATGACACATGCTCAACTATGTTCATAGCAGCATTGTTTGTCATAGCCAGAACCTGGAAACAACCTGAATGCCCCTCGACTGAAGAATGGATAAGGAAATGTGGTACATTTACACAATGGAGTACTACATAGCAAAAAAACAAAACAAAACAAAAAAAAACAACTGCTTGAATATTACAGGAAAATGGATGGAGCTATAAAACATTATTTTGAGTGAGATAACCCAGACACAGAAAGACAATTATCACATGTACTCACTCATAAGTGGTTTTTAAACATAAAGCAAAGAAAACCAGCCTACAAACCACAATCCTAGAGAACAACAATGCAGACACTAAGAGAGACTTACATGGATCTAATCTACATGGGAAGTAGAAAGTAGAAAAAGACAAGATCTTCTGAGTAAATTGGGAGCATGGGAGACCTTGGGGGAGGATTGAACGGGAGAGGGGAGAGGCAGGGAGGGGAGCAAAGAAAAATGTAGAGCTCAATAAATATCAATAAAAATGTATAAAAATCTAGAGCCTTCTATAAAAAAAACCATACTGTTCTAGATGATGGAATAAACATGGAGGATAAATAAAAAATTCCAATAGGAAATAAGAAACATATATTCTGGCAGACTTTTATAAATGATTAAAGACCAAAGCTAAGTGTGTGTATAAATGGCATTGTAATTGTGAGTTTGATAGACATGAGTGTGGATGTGGGTATCATTACTTCAGGGTTTTGGCATCCGAATTGGCCTCTTCAACAGGCATATGTTCAATTACTAGGAATTGGAACCCTTTCTCAGTGAAACAAAGCACAAAATGGGTTGACTGCATAGGGCTAGAAGGACAGAGAGGAAAGCTGATGCCATATGTGGCTAATATTGCAGTGAATTTATGGTTATGACCTTCTGCAGCAATGGAATACCCAGATTAACATTCCTGCAGCCCCAGAAACTCATAATTCTGAGAAGGATATTATAAGGCACTATATACAAAGGTCACCAGCGATTCAGGCTATACAAGAACACAAAGCAACTAGCAAACCTTTAGAGGTATCAACAGCCCTATCTTTAAAATGGTTAACTGAGAAACCAATTTGAATTAAACAGTGGCCATTAACAGAAGACAAACAGCAGGCCTTAAAACAGCTAGTACAAGAGCAACTAGATGCTCACCATATTGAAGAATTAACCAGCCCTTGGAATTCTCTTTTATTTGTTGTTAAAAAGAAATCTGGTAAATGGAGAATGGTGACATATCTAAGAGCTATCAACAAAGTGATTCAACCTATGGGCCCTGTACAATCTGGAATTCCTCTGCCTTCTCTATTACCAAAAGGATGACCTCTTATAGTTATTTATATAAAAGATTGTTTCTCCACTATACTTTTACAAGAAAAGGACAGAGAAAAATTTGCCTTCACAGAGCCTACTTATAATAATTCTCAGGAGATACCAGTGGCCTGTCCTTCCACAGGGAATGTTTAATAGCTCACCCTATGCCAATACTTTGTAAGTCAGACATTGGAAATAATATGTAAAAAATTTCCTAAATCTATAATTTAGCATTAATAGATGACATTTTGCTCTCTGATTCCAACACAGATACTTTAGAAAGAATGCTTGAAGAAGTAAAGAAAGTTTTGGGGATTACAAATTACTCCTGAAAAAAATAGAGAGGAGATTCTGTCAGTTACCTAGGTTATAAAATAGGTTTACAGAAAATTAAAACACAAAAGACACAAATTAGGAGAGACCAGTTGTGGAAAACTGGTCTTTGAAAGTTTATAACTTTCAAAGATTGTTAGGAGACATTTCCAGTCTATGTCTGGCTGTTGGGATAATACCTTATCTAATAATTCATTTAAACAAAACCTTTGATGGTGATAAAGACTTGAATAGTCCCAGAGAATTAATAGCTGAAGCAGAAAAAGAGTTGACAATTGTTGAGAAGAAATTACAGGAGGCACATGTGGATAGGATGTGTCCAAATCTTAATTTTATTCTAGTCATATTGCCTTCCAGAATATCTCCTATAGGAATTTTAATGCAGAAGGAGGATATTATCTTATAATGGATCTTTTTACCACATAAACCAAGTAAAAAATTAAAAACTTATGTGGAAAAAGTCTCTGAATTAATTATAAAAGGTAAATTGAGACTTTGTCAATTAGCAGGTATAGACCCAGCAGAGATTATAGTCCCTTTCACTACTGATGAAATAAAAAAGTTATGGGAAGACAATGAACCATGGCAAAGAGCTTTGCTAATTTTTTGAGATAAATTAATAGCAATTATCCCAAAAGTGACAGACTTCACCTTATAAAGAGAACTTCTTGGATTCTTCCCCAAATTGTATGTGATGCTCCAATAATTGGAGCCCATACATTTTATACTGATGCAAATAAATCAGGGAAGGTAGGTTACAAATCAGAAGAATTAAATAAGGTGGAACAAAGCCCTTATAATTCTGCCCAGAAGGCACAATTATATGTTATTCTCATGGTGCTAAGGGATTTTAAAGAACCTCTTAATATAGTTACTGATTCACAGTATGCAGAAGGATTTGTATTGCATATTGAAATGACTGAATTTATACCAGATGATTCAGAATTGACTTCATTATTCATACAGGTTCAAGATATAATCGGGAATAGGCTTTGTCCCATATACATAACACACATCCGATCCCATATAGGTCTGCCAGGTCCTCTAGCGCAAGGTAATGCAGAAACTGATCAATTACTGATTGGAAGTGTGTTGAAGGCCTCAGAATTCCATAAGAAATATGTCAATAGTAAAGGTTTAAAGAAATAGTTTTCTATTATATGGCAACAAGCTAAGGAGATTATAAAGAGATGTCCTACTTGCTCTTTCTATAACCAAACACTGCTACCTGCAGGGACTAACCTAAAGAGGAATAAAATCTGGCAGGTGGATGTGTTCTACTTTGCAGAATTTGGCAAACTAAAATATGTACACCACACCATTGAGATTTATTCAGGTTTTTAGTGGGCAACTGCTTTAAGCTCAGAAAAGGCTGATTCAGTAATCACACATTTATTAGAAGTTATGGCCATCATGGGTATACCTGTACAAATAAAGACAGATAATGGTTCAGCATATGTCTCTAAGAAAATTAAACAGTTTTTTTTGCTTATTATAATATAAAGCATATTACAAGTTTACCACACAATCGTACAGGTCAGTAGAAAGATCAAATAGAACTTGAAAGGATATATTAAACAAACAGAAAGGGATGAAAAATCCCCCAGAAATAAATTATATAATGCTTTATTAACCTTGAATTTTCTTAATGCTAATGAGAAAGGGACAACAGCAGCAGAGAGACACTGGATAATAGAAAAGTCTTCTGAATTAAATCAGCCAGTGTATTTCAAGGATGTGTTGACCTCACAATGGAATCCAGGAGATGTGCTATATTGGGGGCAGGGTTTTGCTCTTGTTTCCACAGGAGAAGAAAAATTATGGATATCATCAAAATTAATAAAGATTCACTTTGAAAAAAGAGAAGTCTCTTGAGAAAGAGAAATGACAGCTCATCCACAATGGTAACAACCATACAGGTGGTAAGGAAAGCATATAGGGTTGGGGCAGGGTTCTACTCTTGTCTTTACAGGAAAATACACATCTTCAAATATTCGAGAGACCCTGAATGTTTGGATGCTGACAGAAGAAAAAATAGCTATCCAATAAGGATCATCAAGAAAAAACAATAAGACTTGTAAGGACAGGTGATCAAAACATATATATATATATATATATATATATATATATATATATATATATATAAATACATAGACCTGGCTTTGGAGTTGGACAACAGCTCTGTCCTTCTCTAAATCCAAGCATGTTGTTAAAAGAAAAATTCAGAGTTTCTGTCTCATGTCAAGAGCCATCTGGTATGGGACAGAAAGAAGAAAGAATTTAGAAAAAAAATTTTACATTTCTTCATACCTATTTTTGTCTTTATCATACCTTTCATTGAATAGATATGTCTGTATGCCTATATAAATAATGTTTAAGTTTTCCACAATGAACAATGAATTTTCCTGCAGTAGTCTTTAACATTTCCAGGAAGAAGATGAGGCCCTACAACAACAACTCAACCTGGTTGATATGATGTCATGATGCTGATAGTGCTACTATAAGACCTGTTTTGGGTACCAGCTGCTCAAGATGGTTTCAACTTGGTTAGCTGAAATGGTGCACTTTTTTTTACCATGTTCTGGCCAGAACTCCAAATAGGAATCTCAGAAAAACCCAACTGAATACTCAGAGACCATTTTGCAATTATACTAGACAGTAATCTTGAAACTTAACCATCATTTTACTTTCACTGGATCCCATAGAAAGAACATTGCCCCATGACAGCTGAAAGTAATTCTAGAAGACAACGTCCCCTCTCCCAACAAAGTTTGTCCTCAGGGTTAGGGACATCATTTAGGGGTTGATTATAATTGGTATAGGGTTGGGGGTCAGGGGAAAATTATGTAGGATCAGGGATCTATTTGGAAAAAAAAAGGGAAATTGGATGGAATAATAGATTAGTGTGAGCTTACTCACACTAATAATAATAGTGAGTAGTAGAGTGAATACTTGTGAGCTATTATTTATAGTCAATTTACATTGGTATAGATTCTTTTATATTGATACAAGCTTAAATTATATCGAATATGTTCCTATTTTCATCTACAATACTTATATACCTAGACAAAGTTATTTTGTCATATTGTATGCATGCATGCTTCTACCTTTACTTAAGACATTTTGTATATTGATACAATTTTAGGATATATTTATCATATTGCAATCTATATTTCTACCTCTGATCAAGATACTTATACATTGTTTACATTTTGAGGTCATTGCCCTCATTTGTTGCACAGTTGTTTAAAGATTGTTTAATATTCTAATATAAAGTCTTAGTCTTTAAGTTATATAGGTATTAAGATTTATAGGTTTGTCATACTTATAGTTAGACTAATCATGTTCTTTAGATAAATAGAGATTGTATTCTGCATAGATAGGCAATCTTCAACCACTTCAAAGAGCTGTAGAATATGGCATTTAAATAACTTAAGAGTTCTGTTGATATGAGACACAATTACTCCTGGTGGCATCAATCTATTCCCAAGAGAATATTGAGCACTGAAGACACTCCACTTGGAGTTTGTTTTCTTCTTGGCAAAACTGGCCTTTGGGCAAGAAACTGCCCATGCACCGACCACTAACAAAATGCACGATGTCCAGACAGGACAAGCAGGATACAAGAAAAGACTGTCAAATCCTGCCAAAACAGGGTAAGATTGTTTTGAAAATTTTTCTGCCTCTGAAAATGGTCTGTCAGTTACTCTAGGCCTTAGCCAAAGTTGTTGCTCCAATGTTGCAAATGAGACTTTGGATGATTGCTCAGGTAGCCAGTTGTCTCTGTCATTTGTTGCACATTTTAGAAGTTGTTTGATTGCACTTTCTGCTTACTCAAGTAATATTATTTCCCTTTTCAGGTCTTTAACGGGGCTGAAGACTAGATAGTTGTAGTTACTTTCCTCTCATGGCTTGGACAACTTATTTATATACAAGTCTTAAACTCATTAGGATAGGACAATTTTTGAAACATTTATCACATTTCTTGCTTGATATTGTTTATGCTGGTTATAATTCTAATTTTTATATCTGATATTTGTTCTTATTGTATATAACTTTGTATCAGGCTTAGCACTTTCTTAATTAAACAAAAGGGGGAGGTGCTGTAGGAATTCCTACCACCAGTAGCCTTTAAGTTACCCGCCCACTTGGGTGTGGCCTCTTATATATGCTCGTGTAAAACGCACATTCAGCCTCTTTTCTGGCTGTGGGCTTTGGTTGTTGTTCCCCATTCTAGCAGAGGATTGTGATCTGTGAGTCTACCCCTAAATAAATAACCTTTTATTATACTCAATTCTGAGCTAGTGTGAGATTTCTCTTTTTTAGCATCCTTCTTCAATAGGATGCTAAGGAAATTATAATAAGCATGCATGCCCTCCTGGGAAGGACAAGAAGAAGAGGGAGGGAGGTGCTGACTTAGTATGCTATCTGGAAACGTCAGACATGGTTTTCCTTTCCATCACCACTAATCTTTCAGTCAACTTCTGCATGATAGAAGCCTGCAAGGTGACAGGGTGCTGGCTTTCAAGAGACCATATCTGGGCCACCTTTGCTACTTTTCCAAGATAAATACTCCCTCTAGAACCCACCAGCCTGCACCTGTTTCCCTTGATTTAGAGGCCCCCAAAAATGACGGTTTCAATTAGTAGATGTCTCTCTAGAGCAGATCTGAATACAATTTTTATAGCTAAAATATTAATTTCCTCTTAGCAGCCTCCCCCACACAAAGGAGTAGGAGAGAGGAGGTGTCCAGGCTCCCCTTCCCTTATTAAAGTTTTCACTGTGAAATTCAGGCTTTTTCTCTGTGGAAGCACAGACCCTTTGATTGTGGAGGAAGTAGCAGCGCGGCTGGCTGCAGCCCAGACAGCCCCAGCTCAGCAGAGGATGGCTTGGGGGTGTCTTGAGTTTCAGTTTTGGCCAAAGCTCACTCCTGTCTGCGTCTAGCGGGTCAACCCTGTCTAGACAGGCAGCCCCATAGATCATTTCCATTGTCAGTGTGCTCCCTCCTTCACCCACTCATGATGGTGAGGACATGAGTGAGGAGGTCCTGAGTGGCCTGCCTCCAAGGTGACTGGCAGGGGCAGGAGGGGCAAGAGGCCTCTGTGTTCTACAAAGAGAACAGAGAATAGCCCTGGGTACCAGTCTTCCCATGCCCATTGCTTCCTAGGGAGAGAAGAGAGCTTTTTAGACCTAATTGGCATTGTAGTCGATACCACCAGTCTCTGTGCTAGGACAGCTCACCTCCAGTTTTTCCCACCTTATGGTGTGCAAAAATAATATATCCCATAGGAACGAGACTCAGAAGTTTGGAATTTGAACTTGGATCTGGTTCTGGGCTAGTGGTGTATGCAACTGTGGCTTAGATCTCAGTCTCCCCCTAAGCCCCTGTGTTAAAGGTTTAGTTCCCAACTTGGCTCCATTGAGAGATGGTAGAATCTTTTGGTAAGCCATAGGCCATTAAGGGCATGTCTCTGAAGGGACTAGTGCCTCCTGACCCTCTCTTTGCTTCCTGAGTTGAGCCACGGTGTCCCCAACCCAATCCCACCATAATGAGTTGCCTCGACACAGGCCCAAAAGCAATGGGACATCCCACACTGAACCAAAACAAACCTTCCCTCTGTGTAAGTTGATTATTTCAGGCATGTTGCTATAGCAACAGAAGAGCAATGTGGGATACAATCAATCTTCTCTCCAAATACTGGGTGGCCACAGCAAGCCGCTATTTGTTCATGAACTCAAAGGGGTACACAGCAGTTGCTGAGGGGCAACTGTGGCTGAGCTGGAAGATATGAGAAGTTGGTTGCTGTCTACCTGCAGGGTTTGCAGTGTGCTGGGGGTTTGCAGGGATGGCAGCTTGCCTTCAGTCCAGGAATGCCTGCATTTCTGTATGGGGCTCTTCTACCTCCAAACAGTGAGAGTGGTCTGCTTCCCTAAGGTTGGCACTGACCAGACGGAAGTGAAAGACGTAGCATCCTGGTTCCCTCTCTGTGGGTGTGACAAAATGCCCTGGTCAAATGTAATTTCGGGAGGAGAGGGTTTATCTGGCTTACGCTTCCAGGTCACAATCTGTGATGGTTAGGTGGGGGTTTTGTTGTTGTTGTTGTGGTTGTTGTTGTTGTTGGTTTGTTCATCAACTTGACACAAGTTATAGTCATTTGGAAAGAGGGAACATTGATTTTAAAAAAATGCCCCATCAGATTAACCTATAGGCAAACATATAGGGCTTGCTCTTTCTTTCTTGACTTTTTGCTTTTTTCCAGAGCTAAGGACTGAATCACTGAGCTAAACCCCCATCTGTCTCTCTCTCTCTCTCTCTCTCTCTCTCTCTCTCTCTCTCTCTCTCTCTGTGTGTGTGTGTGTGTGTGTGTGTGTGTGTGTGTGTTCCTTTCTCTATCTCTCTCTCATTTTGTTTTTTTGAGACAAGATCTTATATGTAGCTCTGGCTGGCCTAGAACTTGCTATGTAGCCCAAGATTAGATCTCTTATACTCACAGAGATCCTCCTGCCTCTTCTGTTCTGGAGTGCTGGGATTAAAGATGTGCACCACCACCATGTACTGCTCATGGGGCGTCTTCTTGACTGATGATTGATACGGAAAGGCTCAGCCCACTACAAGAAGCGATATCCATAGGCAGGTGGTCCTGGGTGTGTAAGAAAGCAAACTGAGCAAGCCAGGAGGAGAATGCCGAGAAATAACCCTCTCCTCCAGACTCCCTACTTGAGTTTCTGCCTCCTGTCTTATTTCCCTGGATGACGAACTGCAACCATAAGCTGAAATAAACCTTTTCCTCCCCCAAATCGCTCTCTATCATGGTGTTTTACCGCAGCAATAGGAAGCAGACTAAGAGATGGTTCACCATTGAGGGAAGTCAAGACTCCCGTCTTGACTCAGGGCAAGAACTGAATCAGAAACCCTTAAGGAATGTTGCTCACTGGCTCGCTCACTGACTGTGGTCAGTTAGCTTTCTTCTACAGCCCAAGGCCACTGGTCTAAGGATGGTGCCACCCACAAAGGGCGGGGCTTGGCTACATCAATTAGCAATCAAGACAATCTCTCACAGACATTGTGACAGATCACAGAGCCAATTCTGCTGGTGACTCGAGGTTGGGTCCAATTGATGATGAAAACTAAGCAGCATGGACAGGTTCCTGTCCTTTGTCCACTAGGGCAGAGCCCAGGTTTCAGGAGAGAGTGGCCAGAGCTAGCAAATACAAGCCCAAGATGCCTAGTCCTAGTTTCAGATAATATCCATTTCTTCTATTAATTTTTTTTATCATCTGAAATTCTAATCTCCCCAGCAGCCTGCATTTTAGGGCCAGGCTTGCCTGCGACTGAGTGGACTTTGGGAGGAATGGCCCAAAAGCACAGAGTGAGTGGTGACTTCAGCTGCCTATGAAGAGCCAAGGCCAGCACCTACAGCGTGAAGGTGGGAGCACTTCTCCCACAGCTACAGTTCCAGGCTGTGAGAGGAGCCACCGGTGAGCAGTTTCCTCCTTCCTGCCTAAGGCTCGTCCTGTGCCTCCTCCTTAATTCTGAGACCTGCCTGCCCATCACCTGCGAAGCTCCTTCCCTGAGAATGCATTCTTCATCTGAGTTCTTCTAAAGCTATCTCTTGCCTCAGTTCTCTGGAGTCCCAGCACAGCCGTGACCTCTGGCCCAGTCACCAACCCCAGCCCCTCAAAGGGCCGGGCAGAGTGCAGCCTTGCTGATCAGGGGGCTCACTTCTTGGGCAGGAGCTCTGCTCACCCTTGATCTCGGAGAGTCGGCCACACTGCAGAAATGTTTTTGCCTGACCCTAGCCACCTTCCTTCATGCCTTTTGCGGTTTCACAAGGAAAGGGACCATTTATGGGGTAGATTTTAGTGCAACTTAGGCACTGTGTCCCAGTGTCAGCTGCATTTTATTTGCCCCGGAAGGCCGGTGCTGGCAGGGGCAGGCCGCGTCTGCTCTCCTTCCCCTCTAGTAAAGGGGCCCTAGGGTCCTTTTTTAGCTTGCGGAGCTGCTCAGGCAAGTCACTTGCAAAAGAACTCTCTTTGCAGGCAAAAGTCAGCAGGGCACTGGGCCTCTGCCTTTGCAGCTCCAAGCTGGAGACCCCAGTGGGTCAGCTTGAGATGTGCCTTGCTTGTGTGATCTGAACCCTCTGGCTCTCCTTCCATATTCCCCATTCAAAACCCTGTTCAAAAGCAAGAGGATAGGGCCAATGAGATGGCTCCGTGGGTAAGGGTGTCCTTGCAGCTCAATCCTGAGACCTAAGTTCAATCCCCAGACCTCACATAAAGAAGGAGAAAATCGACCCCAAAGTGGTCCTCTGATCTCTACACAAGCACACACACACACACACACATGCACACAAGCACACACACACAGAGAGCGGAGGATGAAGCATGTTTGCGTCTGGCTGTCCTTTACCTGGCAGTATGTTCTCCATCCTGTCCCTCCTTAAGCCTCAGCTTTCCCATCTGTAAAATGGATGAATGATGAGTGGGTTTATTGGTTGTAGTTAAGGCTACAGGGGACTGAAGGAGAAGGAAGAGAGACAGACAGACAGACAGATAGACAGATGTCTTGATATTTCATTCCCGTCTCTAGAACTGTAGAGAGAGGCAGTTCTGTTGCTTCAGTCTTTCAGCCTCTAGTGACCACCCATAGACACTGTTGTGGTTTGACAAAGAGGTGTCCCCAGAGGCTCTTATGTTTGAAAATCTGGTCCCCAGCTGGTGGTGCTGTTTGGGATCTTTAGGAGGTGCAGCCTTGCTAGAGAAAGCATGTCCCTGGTCACTGGGAGTAGGCTTTGAGGTTTTACATCCTGGTCCCGCTTTCTCCTGTTCTCCTCTCCTCTTCTTTCTCTCCCTCTCTCTTCCTCTTTCTCTCCCTCCCTCCCTCCCTCTTTCTCTCTCTCCTTTCATCCTTCCCTCTTTCCTTCTCTCCCTCCCCCCTCCCATGCCCTCCCTCCCTCCTTCCTTCTTTCTTTCTCCTTCCCTCCCTCTGCTTCCTTATGGAGATGAAATGACTTCCAGGCTGATCTCATTCCTGCTGCTATGCCTTCCCAGCCACAGTGGACTGTGTGTCCCTTTGGCTTCCCTGCCACAATGGACTGTGTCCCCTCAGTTCCCCGTCACAATGGGCTGTGTCCCCTCGGCTTTCCCGTCACGATGGACTGTGTCCCCTTG
Organism: Microtus oregoni; assembly: GCF_018167655.1. Taxonomy (NCBI): domain Eukaryota; kingdom Metazoa; phylum Chordata; class Mammalia; order Rodentia; family Cricetidae; genus Microtus; species Microtus oregoni. The sequence continues at coordinate 15,528,119 of NW_024543086.1, forward strand.
GCTTCCCTGCCACAACTGGACTCTTGGTCCCTTGGCTTCCCTGTCACGATGAACTGCGTCCCCTCAGGAATTTGGAGCCAAAATAAGCCTTTTTCTCCTTGAAGTTTCTTTTTGCCCAGGTGTTCCATCACCATGACAGAAAAGCAGCCAATGCAGAAACCAACCCTGCTTTGCGGTCAGACTGCCGGAACCCAACAGGTGACAGCTGCAGATGGACACGCCTGGCTCAGAGCCTTAGGAGAGACTTTCTCAGGACCGAGTCTCATGCACGGGCGCTCACGACTTGGTTGCCTCTTAAAGGCCCCTCCTTTAAATGCCACAACAACAGGAGCTGGGAGTGACAGCCATCTCTCAGGTCCCAGAGTCACCATGCCACTCTATGGGTATTGCGGGTCTGGGGTAGTTCAGAGATTTACCAGTCTGACTCAGATTCTGGTTTCAATAAATTAGAGGCATTTTGTTAAAAAAGAGACCGGCCAGGACCAAACCTGGAGACTTCTCCAGGTAAGGCCCTGGCTATTGTTAGCCAAAGGTATAAAGGCAAAAGCCATCAAGCTATCATTCTGAGGAGCCAGGTAAGTCCCACGGGTGCCTCGGCCATCCAAGCCAGCAAGCATTTCAGACAAAAGCCGAACTTAGCAGCTAGCCTGTTTAATCCTGTGGCCCTTTACCTTGAGACAGTGAAATATATTGCAATAATCAGCATTTAAAAAAAAATAGCCCAACGACACTAGGAAGTGATTCGTTACAGGTCAGCTGACAGGGCACATTCAAGGTAGGAACAACTTCCTCATGGCTTACGCAAGTTTAATTTTTTTTTTTTTGTTTACAAGCCTAGCATACTAAATTTATCCTCTAAACATAATATTCACCATCGCATTGGGCAACCTTCTCTTCTGAGGAGGCCCCAACTCCTTTCAGAAGAGGAGCTGGCTAGGTTCTGGTGGAGAGACTCTGTTTGCCGTGTGGCCATGGGTAAGTTGCTCACATCTCTGTACCGAGATATGACAGGGCTGTTGACAGAGATGTCGTTAGACAGCGTCCTGAGTGCTGGGATGTGGACAGTGCCACCTATTGGTGCTGCAGCTTGCTTGGCTGCAGCTGGGCCCACTTTTCTCCAATGGGAGTCTAGGATTTTTTTTAATGTATTTATTTTTATTTTATGTGCACTGGTGTTTTGCCATGGGCATCGGGTCTCCTGGAACCCAGAACAGGAATTACAGACAGTTGTGAGCTGCCATGTGGGTGCTGGGAATTGAATCCGCATCCCCTGGAAGTGCCTTTAACCACTGAGCCATCTCTCCAGCCTGAATCGGATCTTGTAAAAATATTTCTAAGCTTGGCAGTGGTGGTGCAAGCCTTAAAACCCAGTACTCTGGAGGCAGAGGCAGGGGGATCTCTGTGAGTTCAAGAGTTCAAGGCCAGCCTAGTTTACACAGAGAGTTCCTGACCAGGCTCCAAAAACAAAAACAAAAACAAAACAAAAAGAAGAAGGAGGAGGAGGAAGAGGAGGAGGAAAAGGAAGAAGAAGAAGAAGAAGAAGAAAAGAAGAAGAAGAAGAAGAAGAAGAAGAAGAAGAAGAAGAAGAAGAAGCATTTCTTAGGCAGTTTGTGTAACTATAACAAAAATTAAAAACTGGTAGTTTATAAACAACAGAAATTAACTTTTCACACCTAGGAGCAGGTTCTGAGAAAGGCCTTCTAGCATCTTTCTCCGTGTAGCCCTTCCTGATAGCTCTGCAAACATCATCCCTCTGGAGACCAGATGGGTATGGAGGTACACAAATAGTCAGAGGGAGGCCTGCCCCTGTAGCAAATGTGCAGTGGCCCCAGCAAGGCAGGAGGGAGCTGATGAGGGGCCAAGCTGGGAAGTGTGGACAGTGGCTGGGCCAGCCTCCACACTGAGCCACCTCCACCCTTTCCCCCTTAGAGCCCTGTCATTCCTCCTTAGGCATTAAGCCCAAATTCAAGGGTAAACCACGGGGAAACCCAAACACTGGTCATCAGATAAATCACCCGCTTACTAACCAGGACGATCCTCCCACTGTTAAAACCGCTGTTTTCCCTGTGAGAAGTCAGCAGACCTCCTCCCAGCGCCTGACACCGAGGCCATTAATCCAGGAAGGGCGGCTCTCCCCGCAGCCGGAAACCCCTTGACAGTGGAAAAACAGCCAGGTTCGGTGATTCAGTGGTCCCCGAGATGGCCAAAATGTGCACTTTCTGCCTTCCTGGCCCAGTTTGTCCTGCTTGGTCTAGGCTGAGATTAGGGAAGACACTCATACGGGTGGGCAGGGCGGAGCCTAGTACGGGACTCCTGGGGAACTCTTCCCAGGACTGCTGGGGGAAGGGGGTGTTATGCCCAGAGGCTCTGAGCAGGGCAAGAGGCAGGGAACAGGGTCCCTCGGAGGAGATGCTCAGAGAGGAGGCTTAGGTCACCGGGGGGCCAGACCCGAGCACCTGGATAACATACATTTGGCCCTGACTTTGGCAGCGGAGGCCGAAGGACACACACACATTGCTACTTTCATTTGCTGACAGCAGACAGCAGGTCTAGCACTAGGCAAAGACAGCGTCTGTACTGGAACATGCTGCAGGACGCGTGCTAGGTCTCTTGAAGCGTGGAGTGCTGGTGACAGGAGTGGGTCCTGCCATGGTGGCTTCATCTACTTTGTGGCTCCTTTGCGCCTTTAGGCTGTAACACCTGCTTTTCCTGCCTGCTAGGCCCTGGCATGTGGAGCCTAAAGCTCAGAGAATAGCTGGGTTGTGAGACCGGTGAGGACCTCAGTCTCTACTCACAAAGGCCCCAAGCCAGTCTCCTGGCCCTTCCCTCTGCCAGCTCCTCACCCTCATAACCCAGCCATTCCTACCATTCCCTGCGCTCTTGCTATTCTTGCTTTATTTTCTCTCCTCTCTTTCTCTAGCCTCTGCTAGTCCCCCCACTACGAGTAGCCCTGGCTTCATCCAATCTGCGCAGCGTACTCAATCTCTCTGCTCTGACTCTTCCAGATGCCTCTGGCTGTTTTCTCTCTCATGTCTACAGTAAAACATCCCCATATGATGGTGTGGTCATGTTGTTAGCCTATACACAGTGACAAGCCAAGCTTCCTGCCCCGTCTCCATTCCCACCCTCAGCTGACGGGGAAGGCGGAGCCAGCCTGAGTACAGGTGGTATTTAAATTCCACTTCTGGGATGCAGCCATCCGGACAGGAGATGGGAGGTCCTCTCCTGGACTTGGCAAGATGTGTCCAGCCTTAGGAGGAGAAGGATCACTGACCTGTGCCCCATTCCTGGGTAATCTTTACTTCAGGTTTGTCATGTATCCCAGTTCTGTTCAAGCAGATGCCTCCAAAATTCCCTAGAAAAGCTTCCTTCCTTAATAAATGGCAGGTTTCTACTTTCTGCCTGGAACACAATAGACAAAGATGTGATGCTTGGCGCTCTGGCAGCCATCTTACGATGAGGAGGCAGTCTGCACTGTTGAAGAAAGGACATTGAGGCTGGTAGGATAGAGAGCGTTCTGGGAGAGTGTTCTGGATGATAGCTCGGAGTCACTGAGCCAACCTCGGGCTGCCAGCCTGTGATTGTCCGACAGACAATGTCTTGTTTACAATTCTATTGGTCAGTTACCCTTGTTGCTTTCAGCCAAATGCATCCAAATAAGTTCCTCAGGTAAGCACAACATGAGGAAATCGCATCTTTGGAAGATCATGCTTCAGAGAAACTGATCCCGGCTTTCCTTGTGGACGCTACCATCTATGTGTGCTGTGTTCTTGGAAATGGTGTTCCCCTTCCCAGGCCCTGATCACCACTGACTTTGTGGAAAGGTGGGGAGGTGGGTGTGAACTGCAGGGCACACCTCCCAGCCGTTAGTGACCTCACAGTGACCTCTCCTCCTCCCCAGCAGCTCTCAGAACTGACAAAATGCCCACCTCCCCGCCTGCCTTGAGCAGCGGCTGTGTTGGTGGCTGATGGGAACTTTGGCTCATTCTCTGAACGTCTGCTGGCCCTTTGGCCTTCTCTCTTGGCTACTTACTGAACATTGTTCATGAACGTCATCATGCCTGCTCCCAGCAAGCTCAGAGCAGCCCTTTTTGTTTTCCCAAGCCTGTCTTCTACTTAAGATCCCAGCTACCTTCTAAGGGCACAGCGTGTGTAGGTCAGTCGCCTTGCCCAGGCCACTGCAGGAGCTGTAGGACTGGGTGTGCGTGTCTCAGCCTCTCCCTCTGTCCAGAGGTTGTTGGGATAAACATGGATGCTTAAGGCGGCGTGGGTGGTGGCAGGAAACCCTTGCATCCACTTTGAAGAGGCTCTCCTCTGTGATAGGAACCATCTCCCGCCCAGCACTGTCTTTCACCCTATGGGTTTTTCTATGGATTCCTTCAAGCCCCGGCACTCTGGTCGGTGAGCCTCTGACTCCACTACCATCCCTGACTCCTGTGTGCCTCTTCACCCTGCTCCTTCAGACTGCAACAAAGCCTTTCAGCACAGAGCCCAGCCTTCAGCAAGAGCATCCAATCTGGGCTCAGGCCCCTCCCACTTCCTCTAGGAGCACTTCCTGTTTTCTTCGGCTACAGCATCCTCCCAGCAAGCACAGGCAGGCAGGACCCAGAGCCTAGCTGTTTTGTGAGCCTGACTCTGAGCTGAGCTGAGCTGAGCTGGCTGGAAGCTGGCATTTCCTGTGAGGAGGGGTGAGTGTGAGGATTTGGAGAATAGGGACAGGAGAGTTAGTGATGCCTCTCCAAGCCTGGGATTTGTACAGAGGCTGGAGGGGAGGTGGAAGGGTTGAAGAAAGGCCATAGCGGTCAGAGGCCAGGAAGGAGGAGACTCAGGTTACAAAGGGACCTTCCCCACCCTAGCAAAACAGGAAGCCGGCTTCACCTCCTGACTGTGAGCCAGAAAGAGAGGAGCCACACCTGGGCATCCCAGACACAAGTTACTAACCTGGGAAAGCAGGGAAATCCTAGTTCCCTGCCAAGGAAACACCTACCTCGCTTTTGGTTGAGAATTAATGACGTCCAGTGGACATCTGTGTCAATCCCTAGGCTTGGGACAAGAGGCCATGAAGGGCTGGGACCATAAATGGCAATGGGTTGGATACTGGAAAATTGAATTCCAGTATGACCCTTGTTTGTTAGCTGTGTGACCTTGGGTAAGTCACTGTCCCTCTCTGGACCTCTGTTAATACAGGTAGAGTCTCCTGTGAGCTACTATGCAAACTCCCATTCTAGAACTTGCGTTTCTTGCTAAGACAGCAGCAAGGAAAAGGAGGAAAGTCAGAAATCAGAAAACCTGAGTTCAAGTCCATAGCCCTCCCAAATGAAGCAAGTGTCACCCCCATGGATAAGGGTTTGCAGAATGGACTGGTGGCTGCTCCACATAATGGGCCACAGCCTGTGTAGGTTGAGTCCCTGTGGAGTTTGCAAGGGCAGCATCTAGAGTACAGGGAGGCAGGTGTGTCTCTATCATGAGAGCAGAGAGGACCATGTGAGTGGAATTGTAGGTATTGGCACTTTTGGACCCAGAAGGGCGTCAGACCCTCACAGTTTCTGCACAGTTCCCAGACCAGACTGCACGGCACATCATGGGCCCTCAGAAACCTCAGGGTCAGCTGCACACAGAGTCAGGGCCACCTCTTAGGGGAATAGTTACCCAGGTCAGGTTAGAGAGAAGAGAAGCCAGGAGAGAAGTGAACCCCACACCCATCAAACCTCACCCCACTGCTACACCGAGAGGGAGGGGATGCCACACCTAAAGGGGACTGAGTGTTACGAACCCAAATCAAGAGGGCTTAATTCCTCAAATTTGAGCTGAAAAGTGGCTGTGTCCTGTGGTCTGCCACGAAGTGTGGTCTGCCACGAAGTGTGGTCTGCCACGAAGCTCATGGGGGGATCTCAGAAACCAGCCTTAATCTACATTCTGGAACCAAAGCTTCATTTTCACAGGCTGGAGGAAGCAAGGCACCTAGATGCCACAGGCCCTTAAGAAGGCTTCCAGCCATTCTGTCTCCCACACTTGTCTCTCCCTAAACATGGTTCCTGGTTGGGAGAGCCCAAGTTTACAGCTATGTCTCCAAAAGGGTTCCCAGTCATTTGTCCTCAGAGAATGGGATCAGGGAATGGGACACATGGGCCAAGTCTCCAAATGAATAACTTGGTCACATTCTACTGCCTACTAAGTGTCTCACAGACAGGACCTCTAATCCACAACAAGCCTACAAGGGAGATGTACTGGCTGGTTTTGTGTCAACTTGACACAGGCTAGAGTCACCAAAGAGGGAGGAGGCTCAGTTGAGGAAATGCCTCCATGAGATCCAACTGTAGGGCATTTTCTCAAGTAGTGACCCATGGGGGAGCCCAGTCCATGGTGGGTGGTGCCATCTCTGGGCTGGTGGTCCTGGGTCCTATAAGAAAGCAGGCTTAGGGCTGGAGAAATGGCTCAGCGGTTAAAAGCACTGACTGCTCTTCCAGAGGATCCGGGTTCAATTCCCAGCACCCACATGGCAGCTCACAACTGTCTGAAAATCCAGTTCCAAGGGATCTGACACCTTCACACCAATGCACATAAAATAAAGATAAATAAATCATAAAAAAATTAAAAAAAAAAGAAAGCAGGCTTAGGGCTAGGCTGTGCTGGCACACACCTTTAATCCCAGCACTTGGGAAACAGGGGCAGGAGGATCTCTATAAGTTCAAGGCCAGCCTGGTCTACAGAGCTGGTTCCAGGACAGTCAAGGCTACATAGACAACCCCTGTCTCAAAAAACAAAAACAAAACAAACAACAACAACAGCAAGAGCATGTTGAGCAAACAGCATATCTTCATGACTTCTGCATCAGCTCCTGCCTCCAGGTTCCTGCCCAGTTGACTTTCTGTTCTGACTTCCTTCAATGATGAACACTCCTGTGGAAATGGAAGTAAAATAAACCCTTCCTCCTCGATTTGCTTTTTGGTCACAGTGTTCCATTGCAGCAACAGAAGCCTATAGGTGGATTTATCTATCCTACCAGCAAGCTCCCAAATAACCACACAGAGACTTCTTATTAATTATAGAGGCTTAGCCTGTAGCTTAGGCGTGTCCCACTAGCTCTTATAACTTAAATTAACCCATTTCTATTTACCTATTTGTTGCCACATGATTCATGACATTTGCCTGTTTTCCTGAATATCTTGCTGGAATCTGGCTGGTGACTCTGTGTTCCTGCCCTTCTTCCCAGAGTCCTCTCTGCCCCCCAAATCCTACCCAGCTATTGGCTGTTCAGCTTTTTATTAAACCAATCCAAGTGACAAATCTTCACAGTGTACAAAAAGAATATTCCACAACATTTTTTCCTTTTTATCTCAATAAAAAAAAGATTTTAGCTCTAACATAAAAGAACTATAAACAATAAGAACAACTATCAGGTAAGAATTACACTTACAATGTGTAAGTGTAATTTGTACTTGGCATAGTTGGAGGAAATACTCCGTTATTTATGTTATCTTGATGAGTTCAGAGCTCTGTACCTAACTTAGCTACTATCATAACTAAGGAAAACTATGACTATGACTATCTGGTCTGTAACTCCATCAAAGACCCTAGAAGGATATAATGTTGCCTGGGTAAACAGGAAGTGGAGTGTCAGTCACTTTGAAACCTCCAGAAATGATAGACATCTGGCTTCCTGGACAGTCACTCAAGGTTCCTCTGCAACATTGGGGAATTCTATCTTTGGCATAAGGGCCTAGAATATCTGGCAGACTCTTTTATAAAACATTTATAAAAAATTTTGAAGGCCTGTTCTACCCTGTCTTGGCAAAGTTTAGCAGTCTCTTGTCTTTGTGTCCTACTGGTTCAGTTTGGACAGAATACTGTCAGCAATCAAGGCAAGGACAATTTCTGGCCCAAATGGCTAGTTTTTGCTATAAAGAAAGCAAACTCCATATGGAGGTTCTTCAATGCCCATCATCCTTTATTGGATTAAATTGGTGCTGCCAGGAGTAGACATGTCTTGCTGTTATGAAAAGCCTTATGTTATTAAAACATTTTAAATGTCAAATTCTGTAAGTCTTTGAAGTATTTGAAGATCTCATATCTATCTAGAATATATCTCTGTATGACCTTGAAAACATACCTAACAAGACTATAAGTTATAGAAGATTAACTACTAACCTGTATTTACTATCCTATAGCTTTCAAAGACGAAAACTTTACATAACATTTTAAATGAGCTGCACAGGTACAATACCTTAAACGAGAATAGAAACATATACAGTATAACAAAAATAACCTTAAATTTGTATCAATATACACAAATGTAAAATATTTGAGACTAGTAGTTGTTTAAAAGTAGACTAAATATTCTACCCTTTATCTCATAATTTCTATACTATATCCCCCTTTTTTCCTTCAGAAAGAGATCCTTGAATCTATCTCCTTTGTTTAGCGTTTTCCATGACTATGACCAATAACAACTTGTAATCAGCCACCCTAAATAATAACAAATATCTATAACCCACCAAATGACCAAAAGCTATCCACCCCACCTCTTAGGAATTTGGGTGTCATGTTCTCTAGACTGCTTCCTGTTGTCTGGGGATGATGGCATCTTCAAGAGACCCTGGGAAGACTAGGACAATGGTCAAGTCCTGGGAGAGTTAACTGTATTATTTGTTGTCCAGTCTCTTTGCAATGGGAAAATGTAAGGCTTATCTGAAATAAGGCTGGAGTAGTCTGTGAGGGCAAACCATCTCAGCAAGCAGCCGTGAAGCTGTTCTGGATGCAGAACTCTGAGGAAACTGAGATGCTGGATCACCCGAGCCACTTGTTTTCACTGGCCCCCTTGTTCTGAAAACACAAACTTTCAAAGATAACACACTATCCGCATTAGCACAGGTGTGGAATGTGCCGTTGCACAGGTCAGTTAAGGGTGAGTTTTCTGTTCTGTGTTTGAGAAGGTAAAAGGCATCTGTCAACTTCATAAGTCTGTTTGCACTGTATAATCAAACTGTAATAGAAATCTCTATCCATATCATAGGATATAAGATATCATATATAGGATAACATGCAGTAATAAGTCATGAAGACTCTGTAGCCAACAAGATTTATCCCAACATGTCTCATCTCATCTCAGAGCTGGTCCCATCAATTATCAAGGGATGGGAACATGTCACCTGTCCTGCCACCATTTTTGGCTTCCTCCCCCATGTCTGTAGCCAAGATACTCAGGAGGTCTCCCCCTGTCAAATCTAATCTCCCTTAGTCTAGAAGGAATCCACAGTCTTTCATTTCATGGGGGAAGGATTAAGTGGGGGGGGCAAGTTTGTTTGTTTATAAGGGATACAGTACATCATGGCAGGGGAGGCATAGCAGCTGGGGTCCATCCATGGCATTGACATCTTGTGGCATGGCTTGTTATATCTTGGCAGATCAGGAAACAGAGAAAGACCAGAAGTGGAGTCAGCCTATACTCCTGAATGCCTATGCATACAACCCCACATCCACTAGCTAGGTCATGGCCAGAAGGTGCCACAGCCTTCTCAAATACCACCAGCTAGGAGCCAAGTGCTCAAACATAGGGAACAGGGGAGGGGGATGGGGTGCTTTACCTTGAAACCATGCTGACCGTTATCATTACCATTACCGCCACCACCATCACTACCATCATCACTACCACATCACAATTATCACCACACTCTCCATCATGGCCACTACCATACCATTATCAGATGACTGTCACCATCATTCCCACAGTCACTACACCATCATCAATCCTCGTGATCAGATCATCCAAATGCCTGAGACTATAAAACATCTCACTTCTCATCCTTTCTGCCTTCCCTGTCGAGTTAGGTACTACCTTTCTAAGCCTCAATGTTCTCAGGCACGGAGGACTCGTAAGTCCCGTTTGCAAAAAGAGCTTGGTCCAAGGAGCTCTTTCCCCACCAGTCCCCTCCTTCCTGAGCATTCCCACAACAGGACAGACTCTGCCTGAGAACACCATGAACTCCAACCCTGAGCCAGCATCCTAGCAGCAAAGTTCAAACAGAATAGAGACAACATATAAAGTAAGACTTGTACTAAATACAGAATGTGCTAGACGGTGGCATAGACTGTTTGTATGACCTGCTGGAGGTATCTCCGTGGCACTAGGGACAGCGCCAGACTCATGAATTACCTGCTCCAAGGATCTTCTCTAAGGAGAAGGCTTTTAGCTGAGATCTAAAGGAAAAGGAAGCAGCCATGCACATGCTGAGAGAAACGTGTGCTAGGCAGAGAGAGGGACAGTCCGTGCAAAGGTCCTGAGGCAGGAACAGAGATGAGGAACACTCCTCCAGCTGGTGTGTAGGGCAGAGAAGCCTGATCCACAAGAGCAGGAGCGAGAGCCCTACTACAGCCACAGCAGAGTTTCTGTGAGCTTTTGAGGACAGTAGTAGCCACCAAAGTCTTACAGGGAAGTAGCCTGTTCTCATTTGTGTGTCAAGAGATGGGCCGGTCTTGTGTGGCAGATGAGTTAGTTCCAGTGGGAAGGCACCAGCGCAGCAACTCCCAGCACGTCAGGCTGATCCATGCATGTCACTACCCTGAGGCCACACAAGCGATGCTGCCAGGCACTGGTCCTCCTATGCTCTTTGTCCTCCAACCACCTTTCCAGCATTGCCCTGTGGCCACACCTGCCCTGCAGAGCTAGAGCTGCCAGGCTATCCTCAGGGGCAGACTTCTTGGTTCAGGTGAGGAGCAGAGATGACGGTGCCTGGGCAGGGGTAGTGTGGCCTTTCAATTCCGTGCCAAGTGGCTGCAATACACTTTTCAAGACTGCACATGCTTTTACCCTGGCGCCTCCATAAGAGACACACTTTTGGATGTGTTTTGAAAAAAATATTCCATATGCTAATGGAATGTCACCATCTGCCAAAGAAGGCAGAGCTGTTTTTAAAGGAAAAACTATTACAGAAATGAGGTATTCACAGAAGGGCACTAAAGAGCCGACTGTCGCTGACCTGAGCCTGACCCGGGCCACCTGTGTTACCAACATGAAAAGGGGCAAGGAAGTCTGGGACTAATCCCCCCTTCTACCCTCTCTTTCTCTCTCTCCCTCTCCCTCCATTTTTCCTCCACTCCCTCCACCCGCCCTCCTTCTTGGAGACATGATGAAATTTCCTGAAACAAAACCTCATAGCCCATTCTACAGACTGCTTTTACCTTTGGTGGAACAGTCCCCACGGCCCCTTTTATCTCCCGTTCCTGAGGTGCAGACCTGGCCCTGGGCTGTTTGTGCAGATGGGCCTCAGGAACGTTCCCAAGGAGGGAGCCAGCAAGCAGGAGCCAGGGCGAGGTTGGAGGCTGCCATGGGATCCCAGAGTCCTGGAAGGCGTGTGAGGCCAGATTAGGTGTCCAGTGTGTGAGCAGCAGACAGCCGCTGCTCCCAGGGAGACACCTGCTTTCTGGTTCTGCCTGGACTACAGCTCACCTTCCTTTCTTCTCAACCTCCGTGTCCCTTCAGACTCAGGAGCAACCATGAGCCCCTTTTCTAGGCAGCTCTCCGGTCAGTGCCTCTCAGAACACCTCCACTATTCAGACTCCAAAGCACTACCTGTCCACACACAGCTTCCCACAGCTTCCTTTCTCCTTTCCAGGGAACTGGATACGTGCTCCAGGGCTTCCCCACCTCAGGGTCTTTGTGTCTCCATAGTTTCATCAGGAACATCTTTTCTTGACTTAGTATGTATCTGACTCCTTACCACTGAGGTCTTGCTCAGGTATCCCAAACCTTCTCCAACCCCTGCCTGCATGATCTGTTCATAGCTCTTATTCATCTTAATTTAGCTTGTCATTGATGTGTTTTGGCGCACTGGAGCAGGTACAGGGGACTACTTCTTATGGAATGCAAACCTCATGAGAGCAGGGACTGTGTCCCCTTTCTGCTACAGCGCCACTTTTAATGGTATACAGGAGACATGCACCCAATATGGGAGGGAGTCTTTTTACCTGCTCTACCTCCCCTGCCACAGGCAAGCAAGCCCTCACCCCTACCTTACCTAACCCCTGCCACCTCCTGTGTTTTTCCTTATTCTAGACCTCAGCATCCTTCTCCTGAGTTGGGACAGGTGACACCCAGCTCACTAGCCCAGGACAGAGCCTGAGCATGCTGCCCCCTGCACTCAATCACACTTGTGTTGACCCAGGCACATCACACACAATATTGATCAAGAATGCATGCCAGAAGCCAGGTGGGGTGGTGTATGCTTTTTAATTTTAGCACTCAGAGGGTAGAGGCATGTAAATCTCTACAAGTTCAAGGTCAGCCAGGTCTACATTGTTCCAGGCCAGCCAGGGCTACACAGCGAGACCCTGTCTCAAAATAAAACAAATACAACAAAACACATGCCAAGGATGTGGAAGGGAGGGAGGAGAGATGAGCAGAGGGTCCGTCAGCATGAAGGGACCATACAGCCTGAAGCCTGGTCCCTCTGTAAGGGGCGGAGGTGTGGGTAGGACTCTGCTGGCCTCATGGCACCCACAGAGCACGGATAGAGAAGCAAGGGCCACCTACAGATGCCAGCTGTGCCTAACAATATGACAGAAGCAAATCTAGGTAAGGCATTCTCCCATCTTCCCCACAGAGGGCATAATGGACAGCCTAGACCCTGTATGCAAACTCAGGGCTGCACTGTGGGGGGGGGGGGGGGAACAGTCCTAGGCTGGTGCAAGCACCTGCATCTGTCCCTTCCCATGCCATCCCAGACACCGCTCATCCCAGCTGAGCACACTCTCAGCTACTTACGTGCCACTGACGGAGCTACCAGGAATCATTTAAGTGATAGCACTCAGTCCCCTCCAGTACTCTAAACAACCTGTTTCCTAGTCGTGAAAGCTCGGGTTCTAGGCAATGAATGTCCTTGCTCGCTGGCCTCCCTGTACACAGATGACAGAGCTCCAGTCCTAGGCGAAGGCTCTGGGCCCAAAGCTGCCCTTTCCTCTGCCAGCTGCTAGCCGAGGAGCCCTTGCAGGATGCAGCCTGCAAGAGAAGCCAACTGGTACCAAGGGTATTGAGGATGGGAGGGAGACCTCCCCAGGACACTAGGCTGGGATGTTCCTAAGACCCAAACCCTGGTCTTCTAAGTCCTGGGTTCTCCCAGGCCAGCCCAGGAAGAAGTTTCAGACTAGTGACAAAACCAAACTGCTCCTGGAGGGGTCTGGAGGCAAATGGGGAGGAGTTGAAAGCCAGGAGCAGTGTGACTCCATCTTCTCAACTCTCGAGCTGAGAATCCACCAGAGCAGCTATGCCTGCCCGCCCTGCCACCTTCACACAGCTGCGCCTACGCAGCCGTGGATCTGTGAGCTAGATCACCAGAGACTCACGTGGGGCACTATGGGGCACACCTATGATTCCAGTACTTGGGAACAGAGGCAGGAGGATTACTGTGAGCACTAAGACAGATAGCCTACAGAGGCCATTCCAAAAACAAAGAGATTTCAAGGACCCACTGCCCATTCCTCAGACAGATGCTGGTACCCGAAAAGAGCCAGCCATATGTTCCTTGAGGCAGCTTAATGCAAGGAGCCTGTAGGAGGCTGGAGACTTTGGAGCTCTGCAGAGAAAAGCTAGCCTACTGGTAAAGACCAAGCCAACCCTACACCTAAACCCTGCACTGCTTTAAGGGGAACCCAAGTCCAGCAATGGGAAACTGTAATCTGGTTCTGGACTCCTTCCTCCTCTAGGCTTTTGTTAACTACCTCTTTACAAACATGTTCAGTGACTACACAGGATGCTACAATATCTATCATCCATCTTGACCCTTTCCTCTATAAGCTCCACAGCCCTTCACTGACATAGTGAATCAGCAGATCACTAAAAACGCTTACCATCCCAGTAGTACAGACACAAGCTGAAGAAGCTGGCTTTAAAAAGAAAAAAAAAAATTCCCAGAAGCTGGAGAGATGGCCTAGTTCTCAGCACCCAATCGTAGCTCACAACTGTCTGCAACTCCGGTTGAAGGGGACCCAGCGCCCTCTTCTGGCCTCTGCAGGCACTGCATAACTTGGTACACAGACCTACATATAGGCAGGCAGTGCTGGCTAGTCATCTGAAAGGAGGGAACCTCAGTTGGGAAAATGTCTCCACTCTATATAACCAGACTACAGGCAAGCCTCTAGGGCATGCTCTTGATTAAAGATGGATGTGCGAGTGCCCAGCCCACTGTGAGCAGGGCCATCATAGGCCGATGGTCCTGGTAGAAGAAAATAGACTGAACAAGCCAGCACCGGCAAGCCAGTACGCAGCAGTCCCCATGGCTTCGGCTTCACTTCCTGCCTCCAGGCCTAAGCCCTTCCCCCAAATTGCTTTTGATCGTGGTGTTTTATCACGGTGACAGAAACCAAGACAGACAAAATGCTCACATACAAAATAAAAAGACATTGGTTTTTTCCCCCCTAAGACAGGGTTTCTCTGTATAACAGTTCTGGCTGTCTTGAACTCACTTTGTAGACCAGGCTGGCCTCAAACTCAGAGATGTGCCTGCCTCTGCCTCCTGAGTGCTGGGATTAAAGGCGTGTGCCACCACTGCATGGCCATAGGAAATACATCTTAAAAAATAAGTGCTTCTGGAAGTTGGGAGAGGTGATCTAGATTTCCGGGTTACCTTGAAACCTGGCATCACTGGGTCTGCATTCCTGGAGTCATCTGGGCTTGCCTTGTGCCTTCCTGACAGGCAGCAAAGACCCCAAGCAGAAAAGCCAGGCAGCTAACAGGGAGAAGGATCATGAGCCAAATGGCTGGTGGGAATCTTTACTATTTAGAGGACAAGCAGGCTGGAATGGCAGGACAGCTCATCTCTGATGGCAGCTGAGGGGTACGAGACCCTCAAACCCCAGCACAGGAAGAAGGATAAAAGCAGGGAGGAAGGGAGTCTTTACCAGCTCTGGGAGGAAAAAGAGGCCATGATCTGTCTTAGTTCGGGTTTCTACTGCTGCAAATAAACATCATGGCCAAAACCTAAGTTGGGAAAGAAAGAGTTTATTCCACTTACACGTCCGCATTGCAGTTCATCATTGAGGGAAGTCAGGACAGGAACTCACACAGGGCAGGATCCTAGAGGCAGGAGCTGGTGCAGAAGCCGTGGAGGAGTGCTGCTTATGGCTTGCTTCCCCTGGCTTGCTCAGAGTGCCTTCTTAGAGACCCCAGGACCACCCGCAGTGGGCTGGGCCCTCCCCTACCAATCACTAACTAAGAAAATGCCCTACGGGCTTGCCTGCAGCCCCGTCTTAGGGAAGCATGGTGGAGGCGTGTTCTTAATTGATGCTCCCCTCTCAGATGACTTTAACTTGTGTCAAGTTGACATGAAACTATCCAGTACAAGGTCCAAGCTACTATTCCACCCTCCCATCCCACCCCCAAACCACACTGAGAGTTTATCCCTTGCTGTTCCTAAGAACTAGCCCAAACCATAGGGAACAGCTTACTTGTATTTACAACAGTTGGGCAAGAAACAAGCCAATCTCCACTTTCAATTGAACTGGCAAAAAGATATATCCTTATAACCAAACACTAAGCCATTGAACAAGCATGGCATGGGGTGATCACCACAGAGGGGGAAGGGCAGGGAGAGATGTGGAGGAAGCAGCCCACTCTACTCTTTGGGTTGTAAATTAGTTTTCTCATCCAAGCTCATGGGATCAGGTCATCTTGTTTCATTCGGAAAGCCCACTCTCACGCCTGCTCACTTCCTGCACCTGTAGCCCTGTCGCTCGCACCGTTTCCAGAGGAAGGATCCTCTCACCTGGAAGTACTTGGGGCCACTTCCTACTTCACAGATCTCATGAAGAAATGAAGCAGACCCGCAACGCCCATCTGCTGGCAAGGGGCCCTCAGCTCTTGAAGCTTTCTGGGAGAGCATTAGGTGATGAATTCCACAGGCCAGAAACACCACCTTCAGCTTCACCTTACAGACCAGATGACCTTGAAAATCCACCTTTAGGTAGGTCGCTTAATTCCTGACAGCACAAAACTGTTTTTCTGAAAAATGTAACAGAACAGTGGAGTACTGCAACACTTTATTGAGAGTATTGGCTTTGAATTAGTAGCTGAAGTAACAATCGCCATGAAGCCAGGTCAGGTGTACGGCATAATACTCATCTTGATTTACTGACATTACTTAGCAATTTACTGGACAAAGGTCAAACTTTTTTTTTATTAAGCACATTCCACAGTACAAAGCCGTCATGATAATATCTGTACAATTTAACAGTTTCAATAGCTGTTCAGACACATATTTATTTCAAACAGATAATTGGCAAACATAATTAATTACCAGTTAGAATTAGACTACCCCAGTGCTTTAACACATTAATATAGCAGTAATTTACAGTTGCTCAATTACGGTTAGCAAAATAAAGTCCAGAGTACAACTGGGAATTACTACCGTAATCCCAGAAATTGGAATTCCTTGGGTACCCAAGTCCCCTGCTATAATTTAGTAGGCACAATTCAAAGGTCGTGTGCATATTTGAAGGCCATGATCTCCCAAGGATCGACAGGAACTTCTATATTTAACATGCAAAAACAACAAAAAAGTCCAATTGTCCAGAACTCACTTCCTCCCCTCTCCCTCTCCCCTGGGCATTCCTGTCAAACGGATGGTGAGCTGTGAGGTGGTGTGGTCACACCTCCCCCTTATAGACAGGGGCCTTCTTTCTACGTATTTGAGCCCCCACCTCTCAGAGACAAATGGAGAAGCATGTGAGGAACGATGTATCAAAACAAACAAGAAAAAAAAAAGAAAGAAAGAAAAGAAACCAATATCTAAAAAGCATCACCAACCCAGTAAACAAATCACCAACACACAGAGCCCACAGCCATCACAATGCCAGGACAAGTGGAGCCCAGAGCTTTCTCTCTCCTTGAGTGTGCTTCCATGGGAAGAGGCTCCATTCACAGGGAGGGCTGGTTGGTCCTTTAAAGGGAACTGACATTCCTTGATCTTTGGGAACAATGGTGAGGGGCAAATCAAAACCTAATCTTGAAAGAGGGAAATCATGTCAACCAATGTCCTGTCTGTGTCTCTCTCATGCCGGGAGCTTTGAGGACTGAAGTGATGAGGGACAACAGAGCTGACGGGGCCTGAGGCTGTGCTCAACATACGAGTGCTTGACCTCAATGTGGGCTCTCAACAGCTGACCTGCTCTGCAGGCTCTAACTCAGTAGCCTCCAACACCTTGCAGAGTGCAGGGAGCCCCAAGCCAGGAGCCCAGTCAATGGGGCTGCCTTCCCCTGTCTCAGGGTTACTGCCACAGAGAAGGATGCTGGACAGAAAAGCCAAGGATCACCATGATGAAGTGACCCCCAGCTCTCAGAGGGGTACACATGAGGAAAAGAACAGTGACATAGAGACCGCACAGATACCTGTCCACTGCAGATGCCACAAAACGAGTAACATCGTGTTAGACTCCTGCAGTCCCATGGGAAAGCACGGCACACAGACGCGACAAAAGAAGGGCGAGTGAATACTGCAGGACAGCTCTAGGGTCACAGCAACCCTGGAGCAGGGTCCCGCCCACCTGCGCTAGTGCGCACTCCACAGTAGTGTCTCTGCTGTGGGCCCAGCACGGCAACCTTGAGCTTCATTGTTATGTACATTATATCTACATGCGGGGACAGTATTTTAAATTAGGAGGCAAGCACATGGATGAAGGTGTTACTCTACCAAATACCAAGAAATGATGAGGGAACAGAGAACAGTTAATAAAAGAAAACAGCTATATTACCTGTGAAGAGGCAATATAACTCACTTATTCTTTAAATTAAAAGAAACTGGTACAGAAAGGAAGTGAAATCCAAAAATACTAAAATAATCCAGAGCTGTCCATTGTCCGACACATTCCTATGCACGTCAGAATACAGTGGCCTGAAGGTCTAAGGAGAAGCTGCTGCTGCTGCGGCTGCTGCTGGAGAGGAAAGCCCTCAACACCCAACATTCACCAAGAATGCAACGCTGACTTTAGTACCAAACCAAGGTGCAAAGCGATGTAAATTAGAGGCAAGTCTTCTCCTGACGGTCGCTCTGCTTCTGAAGAACAGGCCATGTGTCCTTCACGTGAACATGTGCATCGGAAGCGTTGGGTTCTTCACTGAAGGGAGGGACATGAGCTCTGCTCTACTTGCAGGTGGTAAGCTGAGCTGTCCTTCTACAAGTAGAGCCAGAGGCGGCGGTGGGAAATGTTGGGGCTTGAAGAGTGGGGCTGCTTTGTGTCTACCCAGCATCTAGAACCAATTCCAGCCCCAGAATTCAGCTGTCAACGAACTCCCTTAGGCATGTGGTAGCCATGTAGCCAGTAGTTCAAGATCAGGAAACCCTGGAGAAGAAAGGAGAACAGACAGTAATTGGACAGGACATGGGAGGGACACAGAGGGCAGGCTCAAGAAAGAATACAAGAGTCTGCCAGGTGGATTTTTCAATGGACTTATAAAGAATCTTCCAAGAGAAAGTAGTGGGGGAGAAAATGTCTGTTTAGGCAGACACAGTGTTAACACATGGGAGACCAGGAGCAGTAAACATCTGAGTGGCTCTCAGATCCCTGCTGATGGGCTCCCACACACACAGCAGGTGTCATTTAGGATCAGAGCTGTTCCCCCAACCAGCACTACTGGTCAAAGTGAGTTGTCCAAGGCTGCACAGATCTGCCATTGTTGGTAAGATTCTTGATTCTTAAAGAGCTCCACAGGGCTTGGTTGACATGTTACAGGCTATGTACGCTTTGTCCCAACTACTCAATTCTGCCACTGAAGCACAGACACAGCCATGGTAAACGTGGACAAATGAGCACAGCTGTGCGCCAATCAAACTGACTTGATGGAGTTTAGAATTTTAATATATAATTTGTACATGACATGAAGTTTTCTTTATGTTATTTTTCAAGTGTTTAAAATATAAGAACTATTTTTGGCCTGGAGTGGCATAAAAAACAAAGCATACAACAGGTAAATTCAGTGCTTGGCCACAGTGTGTTAGCCCTGAACAAGGCGCACTTCTTCAGAGTCATTTATGGGAGTCAGAATCTTGACTAAAGAATATCTGAAATGACGGGACTTTGGCTGACTTGGTATTCAGAGTTCTCAATCTTTCCATTCCCACAATGTCTCAATTTTATACATGGGTGTTTTGTAGTTTGTTTTGTTTTGTTTTTTTTGGTTTTTCGAGACAGGGTTTCTTTGTGGCTTTGGAGCCTGTCCTGGAACTAGCTCTTGTAGACCAGGCTGGTCTCGAACTCACAGAGATCCACCTGCCTCTGCCTCCCGAGTGCTGGGATTAAAGGTGTGCGCCACCATCGCCCGGCTGTAGTTTTTAATAAAAAAGAAAATACTAGTAAAAAGCTACAAAGAATTAAGTAATGTTTTTAAATTAAGAGAATTTTAACCACAAGTCTTGATATACATATATTCACATTAGTGTGGGTAGGTATTAAGTCTACGAAGTGTGACTTGCACACAATCCAGTGGCCCCTGGCAAATCTTCAAGTTGAGAATGCTGCTCTCAGTAGTTATGGGTATCTGGGATGTGGGCAAGTGGACCATCCTTTGTGCATACTGGTGAGCATATTCTGTCACCAACAGTGTAATGGCTCTGTAACTAGAGCAAAGGACTTGCTTCCCAAAGCACCTGCCACCCTCACCATGAAGGATGGCTTTCAAGGCTCACAGCACACTTCAGTGATCACTCCTTTCGGAGATAGCAATGAAGAGTGGACTGTGGTGGTGGGAAGAAAAGGAATCTGTGCACATGCACCTGTCTGTCTGTCTGTCTGTCTGTCACAGAACCAAGGGACTAGGGGAAAAAAAGGTTGATTCCTGCACTCAAAAATCAAAGCTGAAGTTGTCCTGGTGCATAATGACCATGAGCATTTTGGAAATCACTTAGGGAGCCAGTTTTTAAGACAGCAACCACATCCCTCACCTGTTAACACTGATGGGAAAGCCAAGGAGTGCAGGGTTCTATCGTGGGACCACCCGGATCTCACCTGCTAGGTCCAGAAGAGGCTTGTTCACATCACTAGGGAATTCCCAGAAGAAAGGGAAAGCCCACGAGCAAGGCCTTGAAGAGCCCAGGTAGGGCTAGGGTTTCAGCACACTCACCAGATTGGGCCAAAGTGCAGACCGCTATCTGGAGATGTAGGTGTAGGTTCTAGAGGGAGAGCGTGTCTCATTCTGGGCACTGGGAGGCACGTTTAAGAAATCCCAAATCAAAATAGTGTCATCATGAGAACTGCTGATGATCTGAAACTCATCAAACTGCAGCCGAAACACACGTCCAGAGTGTTCCTGCAAAAGAGCAGCTTGGTGAGCAGTGCTGTCCTTACAGCCCCACCCCCAGAGCCAGATCCAACTCCAGTTGAAAAGCCAGCATGCATCCGAGCTTCCTACACGGCCTCCCAGCCACTGAGCTATGCCCTTTCTGAGAACAAGCTCTGCTTTGCCTTCTAGGTTTTTCTTTTCTTTTAAATTATAAACATTATGCCTTACATTATGACAGAAGAAAATGTGTCACAGAAGAAAAGCTACGTGGTCACCTCAGAGGCCGTCAGAGTTATCCACTCAGGATACTCTGTAAAATCAGAATAAGAAGGGTGAAGTTGCTGTAATTTTTTTTTTTGGGGGGGGGGGGGTTCAAGATAGGTTTTCTCTGTGAACAGCCCTGGCTGGCTTAGAACCTGCTTTGTAGACCAAATGGCCTCAAACTCACAGAGATCGCCTGCCGCTGCCTCCCAGGTGCTGGGATTAAAGGCATGCACCACCACCACCACCCAGACACTATACCTATATCTGTGTGTGTGTGTGTGTGTGTGTGTGTGTGTGTGTGTGTGTATTATCCATAACTAAGAACAAACCACAGCAGACATCAACACTCACGGTGAAAGCAAGAATGGCCCACACCACAGTTCTGCCTGCCTGGTCTAGTCCATGCAGGAAATAAGAAAATACAAACACTATTGCTGGAGCTGGAGTGAATGCTCAGTGGTAGTTGCTCTTACAGAGGACCCAGACCCAGACTCAGTTCCCAGCACCTATATGGGGGCTCACAAGCTCCATAACTCTAGTTCCTGGGATCCAATAAGCACACAAGGTGAATGCACATGCAAGTAAGCAAAACATTCACAACATTTTCACGGACAGCCCATCACTGTTTTCAGATGTTTTCTCAAAAAAAAAAAAAAATCCAACAGAATCAGTATTAGATATCAACAGCTTTGATAACATTACTGACATATCAAAATAAAGCATTTATTTGGTCTTAAAACAACCAAGCTATTCTGCTATTTGCACTGACATGAACGAGCAATCAGCTGGAGGTCATTAAGTTAGTATCATAGGCCAGGCACAGACAGATAAGAATTCCACAGACTGTGGATTCTCACAGAAATGAGACGAAAAAGAGAATACCAGAGTGGGGGGTGGGAGACAGCTAGATGGAGCGAGAAAGATGGGTCGAATTCAATGTTCATCAAAGGGTCCAAAGTTTCGGTTAGAGTGCAAGAACCCCTGTTAATCAGCCACTGAATTACTGTTTGACCACAACAAAAGGCAAAGTGTTGTGTACTTCAGAATTTATGAAAAGTAGCTTTGCTTTTTTTGTTTGTTTTTGTTTTTGCAGGTGGGTGACAGAGTCTTATGTATCCCAAGCTGGCCTCACACTCACTGTGTAGCCAAGGATGACTCCTGATCCTCCTGCCTCTACCTCCCAAGAGCTGAGATTACAGCTCTGAGCTACCACACTTGGTTTAAAAACAGATTTTTAATATTTCTGTCACAAAGAAATTAAAATTGATGGACTCATAAATTAAAATTTAATAGGCCAAAATATCAGACTATATACTTTAGCAATACATAATTATTTATTAATTCAAAATAAACTTTAAAAATTAAAGTGTTCCTATAAGGCAAAACATTAATCCATGTAACACAGGGTGATGACAAATTCTACCTTAGCAGTACACAAATGTGCAATTACAAAATGTAACACATGGCCGGGCGGTGGTGGCACACACCTTTAATCCCAGTACTCGGGAGGCAGAGGCAGGCAGATCTCTGTGAGTCTGATGCCAGCCTGGTCCACAGAGCGAGTTCCAGGACAGGCTCCAAAGATACAGAAAAACCCTGTCTTGAAAACCAAACCAAACCAAACCAAACAAACCAAACAAAATAACAAAGTAAAATCTAAAATGCAACACAGCCGGGCACTGAAGACTCCGCCTCGCTACATGAGGGTGCCAGCCCGCCTCCAGAGGACCCTTTATCATACTAATAAAGATGCTACATTCCTTGGTCAAAATTACCCATGATTCCCTGAAAGCATGGTACAAGACACAAGCTTACAAGCTTTCCTGGGTACCCCATCCATCCCAACAAATCACATACCACCAAGGTACGCAGACACAACGTGCTTGCCGGGGCCCGAGGGTCAAGAGCAGCTTGCAAGTCCCAGACTTTAATCTTCCTACAAGGGAAAAATGACTGGGATTAATGCAAAAGTTAACATTGTCTACATCATGGACATCCATGACAAGCCAGCGTGCATCTGAGTCTCCACCAAACCTGTGAGCAACATGCTGATGTTTCTAAGTTCCTGAACTTAGATTTTGAGTGCCTGATTTTGGGAAAACCTTCCCAGAGTTCCTGAAACTTTAAAGGGATGTTACTGTTAAGGAGATAAACAGGCAGAGGACTTGGGTTCCTAACTAGGCATCTATGTCACCAAATTCATTACTTGGGTAACTGAGTACGAGACTCCTAGAATGCCTTCCTCCAAATGAAATGTTTAGATGATCAGGCTTATATAATGCAGGATTGGGGCTTAAAGGCTCCATTTGTCATTGAGAACAAAAGAGAAAAAGAGGAATTATATTACTGAGTTCAAGCGGGGAGGATAGTGGTGTTCCTGGTTTATTTATAATTAAGGTGGTTTAATTCCCTGTGTGTACGTGCATGCACACGGGTGTAGTGAGTGCTCTCCTTCTCCAAGGGTTCCAGGGTTGAACTCAGTTTGCCAGGCTTGTGCAGCAAGCACCCTCAACTACTGAGCCATCTGCAGGCCCTACTCTTTCTATTTCTGGCAATAGTTAGAATAAAAGCTAGAACTCAAGTGCCTGGCTATGGTATGATTGAGGCAAGCTTTACTTCAACTTTCTGGGCCTGGGCATCCTCACCTGACCCACTGGTATGTCAGATCTTTCTCACACAGAGTCCAGCACGCATAGAGTTCTTTATTAATAGACAACAGTTTTGTTCCTGAGAAGGCTACAGTCATGCATGTGCAGACTAAACACATACCCATCATAGGCGCCGCTGACAATCCTCTTGTTATCAAAACGGATGCATCGGACCAATTCTTCGTGCCCCTCTAGGACTCTTAGACAGGCACCACATTCAATATCCCATAGCCTTAAATAAGAAGCAGTCATCTATGAAACAAATTCCCATGTGACTCAAGCCTTCTAAGTCTGTACACATGTTTCATACAGGTAAGACTTTTCATTCTCCTTGAATTCCATATTCTCATCTTACTCCTGGCTCATATCACATGTGTATAGCTAAATCGAGTTCTAACATTTGTGCTTCTAGCACTAATTTAGGCAGAAGCCTCATTTCTGTTATATTTTATGTAATTTGAAACTTTTAAGAGACTTTTTTAAAAAATCATCTCAACAAGCTATTTCAATTATGCTAAGTGCCTGGGAATTCTTTTGGTATCTCAGGTGATAAATCCTGAGCCTGGTGGCTTCAGAAGAGATGAACTTGGGGCAGGAAAGGAAGAAAGCATGTCCACCAAGGAAGGACAGGGAGATCACACAGAGGCAGGGACTCTAGTCCCAGTGGTCTGTCTCCAAATCTTGACGAAGCTCAGTGGTGCTTGTGTGTGTTAGATATCAGAGGTGCTTGGTTCCTGAGGGCTGCATCTCAGACTCGCTGGGTGTGCAGTGTCTCAGAAAACCAAACCATTGGCCACATCAAGCATTCTCCTCTGCATGATACATAGGTTATAAACTCGTATGTGTTCTAATTCTGGAGAAAGAGACCCTTTCAGTTTTGTTTCCTACTGATTGTTTTTTTGTAATAAATAAATAAACCAATATCAATTTCTACGCACCGGATAGTGTTATCTGATGATCCGCTAACAACCAGCCGGTCTCTGTACTGCAGACAGGCGATACCCCGCTTATGCCCATTCAGAGTGCGAACAAACTCACAAGTGCTGGTGCTCCACACCTGTGGACAGACAGCAGCGCTGTTAGAAGACACCAAATCCTGCCACAAGATACCTTCAGAGGAAGCTGGGCAAAGAGATGCATCCTACAATCCTTGTTCAGAAGGCTGAGGCAGGAGGATGGCAAGCTTAAAGACAGTGTGACTGCAGAGTGGAGGCAGGGGCACACTCCAAGAATGACCCCAAATGACTGGCCATAAACGTTCTCCGTGGCTACCAATGGCTAGGTAGAAACTGGACAGCGTGAGCTTTCCTGGCTGTGGGTAATGAAACTGGGATGAAATACAGGGGAGTTTAGGAGTCTCTAAACTGTGACATTTTCACAAAGACAACATCTAGAAGGCGCAGGTATTTTTGTGTGGAGGAAAGTCTATGTCAGATTCTGTTTTCACACTAGCTTACACGGCACACTTCATGTACTGACATACAAAATCTTCACCGTCTACACCCTCCTCATCTCACCAGTTTCTGGAATAGCACCATATATTTTGCCACATGACTCCTAATATTCCATACATGATATAAATACTCCCCTCTTGTGAATCTGCCTGTAACATGCAGATGCTCACGGGCACACTTACTATGTGATGAGCCAGACAAGAGGACACAGTCGCTGGAGTTTCTGAGCTGGTGAGCCAGATGCGTTTGCAGCTCCATGGAATGAGCTGGTATTTCTATGCCCATCCCCTCCAGATGGAGTTAGACCCCCAAGCCCATGCCGTATACAAAAATTTAATTCAAAATAGATCAAAGGTCTAAATGGAAGAGCCGAAATTTATACAACCCTCGGGGAGGAGGAACAAAAGACTAAATCTCTAGTGACAGGCAATGGTTTCTTAGGTATCACAAAAAAAGCACACGCAACACACACAAAAAAATAAACGGATGTCATCAAAATTAAAGTTAATTGTGATTCCAAGGATGGTATCAACAAAGTAAGAGCAAAATCATTTATCTGATTAAGGAGCTCATTTCCAAGGTATAAAAAAAAAATTATAACTCAACCAGAAAAATAAAACCAAGTTTTTAAATGGGCTTAAGATTTAAACACATTTCTCCAGAGCAGGTACACAGTGGCCAATAAGTAAGACACGACTCACCACCAAAGAGTGCAAGCCAAACTGCAGATACTCCTAATTTTCTAATTAGGTACACAAAATCTACTGGTTCAGCTTCCAGACACCTAAGTTTTGATGTGATATGGCCCGTGATTTGTGGGACAAGTTACCAGAGCACAGAGCACTGCCTAGTACCAGTTTATTT
Organism: Microtus oregoni; assembly: GCF_018167655.1. NCBI lineage: Eukaryota > Metazoa > Chordata > Mammalia > Rodentia > Cricetidae > Microtus > Microtus oregoni. Next base: position 15,553,612 of record NW_024543086.1, read on the forward strand.
GTTTGCTTGCTTACTTGTTTGTTTGTTTTTCAAGACAGGGTTTCTCCGAGTAAAAGCCCTAGCTGACACTGTCCTGAAAGTAGCTCTGTAAAACTAGCTGGCCTCGAACTCACAGAGATCCCCCTGCCTCTGCCTCCCGAGTGCTGGGATTAAAGGCGTGCGCCACTAACACCTGGCTAGAACGTTCTTAAAACTAGCACAAAGCCTTATGCTAGCAGGACTATAACATGGGACAGTCACACTGGAAAAGCACTTGGCAGTTCCCTGGGATGTTAACCAATTAAGAGAACTAAGAGCATGCATAGAGGAACAGGCAAATGTTTACAGCAACATCATTTATATTGCCAGCAAAGGGAAACAAGCAACAGTGCACCAGCACAGAAGGGGAAAACAAAGTGTCATTTGCTTAGAGTGAAGACACATTTGGCCATCAGAAGCAACAAAGCACTGGTCTGGGTTAAGCCCTGTGTTACATGAGAAAGTCAGATACAAAGGGCCACATTGTGTAGGATTCCATTTACATGAAATGTCTAGAACAGGCAAATTCAGAGACAGAAGGTAGAATGCTGAATGTCAGGAACAGGTGGTTGACTCTCCTGCATATTTAGTGTTGTAGGAAAAAGTGTTTACAAACTAGGCTGGGGTAATGTTATACAAAGATGTAAATGCGCTAATAGTACATTTGGAAAAGGCAAATCTTCAGGTATGGAAATTATAGACAATAAATATGTAAGAAATCTGGATCTTATGAGGCCTTACTGATAACTATTGGCTACTGATTCTGAGAAAGGGGGGTCACTGTCTGCAGTTGTGCACCCACCTCTGAGCCCATTGGGCTCCAACAGACAACTCTAAACCCATAGTCCCCAGTCAACACTGGTCAAATTCAATGGATCACAGAACAAAATGAACAGAGATGAAAGTGGGAAAGAGATCTGTGGGAAAATAGAGAATAGCAAAGTGGGAGGCTGGGTGAAAATGGTCAGTATGAACAAGGTGTGAAATTGTTAATGAATCAATTTAATCATGAATATATATATATATTCATGATTAAATATATATATAATTATATATATTTATATATGTACATATATATGTGTACATATATATAATCAAATATATATATATATGTACACACACACACACAGGGAAAGCTAAACTTTAAATAAGTTAACACAGATAAAGGAATCAGAACTGAATTTCCCATACATCTTAGTCTACAACTGCTGGCCACATTTTGCCTTTCATCTGTCCCAGCCCCCAGCTTAGCTTCCTGAAGACAGGGACATGGCTTGTTCATCCTTCTTTCCCTAGCATCTAACCAGGGCCTATACAATAGCAAACTCTCGGAAAAGAATAAAGCAAACCTAAGCTCCACAGGACCAATGTGAGCTGTTTGTGAATCAGATGCTCGCCCTAATAAAGTGCTGTGGTAGTGGTGGTGTGAGTGAGGGAAGGACGAAAAGCTCCTACACATACAGCATGCTCAGCTTAATCTCTGTCTCTTAAAAAGGTGACTAACAGCCAGGCAGTGGTGGTGCACACCTTTACTCCCAGCACTAGGGAGGCAGAGGCAGGTGGATCTTTGAGTTCGAGGCCAGCCTGGTCTACAGAGTGAGTCCTGGGACTGTCAAAGGCTCTTACACAGAAAAACCAACAATGTCATTTCATTCAATTGGCAACCAATGACTTTTTTCTTCCGTCCTGTCTGTGGCTCCAGAAGCATGTGAAATGGGAGGATCTCATCAAAGATTAGACCCTGCCACCCGGGGGAGCCACCTCTGCCTATTCTCTGCTGTGTACAGGTGGGAAGAGTCAGGGCCAACACTGCAAACACACTCACTTTAATGGTCCTGTCTCCAGAGGCAGACACAATGTACTTATCATCAAAGTCTACTACATTGACAGCAGCACGGTGGCCAACCAGGACACGGCGTAAAGTGATATCAGTGGCAGAAGCCATGTCCCATACAGCAATGGAACGGTCCTTGGAACAAGTCACCATCAGTCCATTGCTGAAGCGTAAGTGCAGCACAGCTTCATTGTGATGGATGAGTGTGTTGAGAACTTCACCCGTGTTCACATCCCAGACTCTGGAAGAGAACAGAAAGTTGTGGCACTGAGAGCCGAAGAAAGGTAATGCCTAGGTTCAGTCTCACTCTTAGCGTACCAAGTGCATGCCCCTGTACCCCAAGTATATTCTGCCAGACTGCTAACAGCAGAACCCCACACCCAGGAGCATAGCATAAAGCATGCATATACACAGTGTGCAACAGAGCCTGGGCAGTGGCCTCCTTGCTGCTGACAACAACTAAGATGCCTTTAGGAAGAAGGCTAAATCTGGCTGGGCTCAGATTTATCTCACACTCAGTGTGATTAACTGAGGGATGGCTTCAGGTTTGCACAGTGACAAAGATGACCCCTCAAGTCAGCAGGCTTTCAGTGACTTTGAGACAAGAGGAGGAGCCCACGGTAATCCCAAGCTAAAGGTTTTCATTGGCCTCTGGCATGTCAAGGAACCTATTGCTTATTATTTGCAAACTAAGCTGGGGCATTTCAAAGTAATTTTTATCTGACTTATCTGACACTTGAGACATGCAAAGAGTGCCAACATACTAAGGGATACACTGATGTGAAGCAGAAGATGACCTTGAAGGCTGAGCAGTGTTTTGTGACAAGGCAGCAGCCTACAGGCCAAATGAGGGCATGGAGAGTAGCTGTGCTGTGGGCAGGGTTGAGCAGAATCTGACAGTGTAACATGAGACAAGCAGCGGAAAGGGAACATCACAGAAGCCAGGGATCGACTGACAACTACCCTGTCTCCTCCGAATGCCTGTGAATACGCAGTCCTACCCAAGCCTCTGAATCGGCTGAGATGAACTGCTCCTTTCTGCTCCTCATTCCCTCTGGGACTTCCCTACATGATGATGCCCTTTTGTTCTGCTGGACTGTCACCCACTGCATATCAGGTACCGGGAGGTGTGATTTCCAGGAGCCTAGGAGCACATCTCAGTAACGTTCCCGTTTTAGTCATGATACCCAACTACCAGTCACCGCTCCCTTCTGTAATGACTTTTCCACTCTGCCCTGGAGTGGCAACTAAAAACTAAAGCTTCCATCATTGTAAAGGCTATAAATAAAGTATTGAGTGACCTAAACTCAAGGTTTAAACATGTACTGGTTCCAAGGAAATTATGTAATCTCTCAGGTTTTTAATACACCTGCAGAGATGAAGACAATGTCTAAGAGGACTCAAGCAGGTATCATAATCAAATGCATCATCTCTGGCTTAAAGTCCTCACTTTCCCAGGGCTCTACAAATTGTCTGATTCTTTCAGTTCCTGCACCCTTCACACTCCAAGAACAACTGACTTTTTCTCCTGCTTTGGATAGCAGGCTCCTAAGAATAGGAGGCAAGCTAATATAAACAGTTTGATTTTATTGAAGAACATACTGCCATCTCTACAGAACACAGCAAAAGGAAGAGGACACCTTTAAAAAAATCTCAGCCTTCTGAACTAATTGCTTAACATGTCTCCATCAAAAAGAGTCTTGATTTTCAACAAGTAAAAATATGCATGTGTGTATGTATGCAGGTGTGTAGGTGTAGTGTGTGTACATTCATGCAAAAATTCTTGAAGAGGGTCAGAGAATGAAGCCAGACCACTCACCTCACCGTTGAATCTGAAGAACCAGTTACAATGACTCGCTCATCATACTGGAGGCAGAGGACAGAGCCCGTGTGTCCCGTTAGCACTTTCAAACATTCCAGACTGGTTTTATCCCAAATCTATTGAGGCGAGACAACCATCACAGCAATTAGTGCAGACACTTTACACCAAGGTTCTCGTGCACCCTGCACTCTGAATCATAAAGAATGCACACAGGGTGTAGGACAAGATGAGTATCAAACAGAAAATAACAAGAGGAAACAGAACTGGGGCAATACCAACTAGCTTCCAGAATAGACACGAAGCTTTGCTTAAGGTAAACACTTAGCTCATTCAATCAGCGGCTTGATAAAGGGGATTTTTTTTTAATAAAATCTGGGAAGAGTCAGCTCGCTCTCTGGTAAATAATGTGACAGCCTCTACTAAGATCATTTCAAAATGCATACCCCCGATAGCTTCAAAACTTTTTTTAAAAAAAAAAAATGGAGTGTTTGTTCCCTGAAAACCCCAAATAAATTATCAAGAGTTCTTAATAAGAAAATGTAGTATTTCATTACAAAGTTAAACACTTAAGAATCAGGTGTGAGAACACTCACACAGGTGAACTGTGCGTATGTTCCCACAATCCAGTTTCCAGGTTTTCACTCATACAGGCTCCATTCACAATCCTGAGAAGCCACAAGCAGCATGAATACCTCGAGAACTAAATGGATTAGCACACTGCAATGTGTACCCAGTAACACAGAATGCTACTTTGAATACATTACTAAACAAAGCAAGAGAGTGAAATTAAGACGTCAAGTTTCAAAAGTTTCTTATGTGTTATGTAGATGCACTGACAGGAAATGCTAAAGGGAGGGAGGGGCGGAGAGACAGAGGGAGGGAGGGTAGGAAGAAAGAATCCTTTCTTATATATATATGAAGGAAGACAGATGGGAAGACCACTGGATTCCTGAGCATGGGGGTGTGAAAGGGTGATCTCCAGGGGCAGAACAAGGGACTCTGAGGAGATTGTAAACGTAAACAGAGAGCATCAAACGTGAACGTGCTCATTCACAGGCAGGGACGAGTGAGATGAGACCAGGAGATGCCGTCTCTGGTGCTTTTGAATGACAGGAAAGCTGCTGGCACTGAGAACAGATAGAAATCTATCTACACAGTAGCAGAGGCCACCCCACACCAGCACTTCAACCCTAAGCACCACTCTAAAATAACACACAATCAGTAACTCGCCTTGATCGAGTTGTCTCGGAGGCCACTGATGATCTTGTCATCATCATACTGCAAGCAGTAGACACCTTTACTATTTTCAGAGCGGCACTGGATCCTCTGCAAGTTGTGCCGTCCACACCGCCAATTTGATTCTATGGTCTGGAGAAAGGAGGCAAGAGGTGGGTTCTGTGAGTCAACTGTTTCACATTCTGGTGTTGCTTCCAGAAGCAGAATACCACTGACACCCCAATTTTGCTCTTTACCTAGTGAGACATTAGCCAACGACATTTCTTCTGAAACCCTCCCTGCCTACCTGACAGCTGTCATGTGATTTCTAGGGAGTTCTGGGTTATTTCTGAAAAGGACTAGACAGAATTCAGTATGTTTCAAGAACATCATTTGCCCCCAAGATATAAATAAATAATATCTCACTGAGTTACTCCCTAATACCAATTAAAATACTTGGCAAAAGACTGCCCCGTTGCTAAGCCCTATTATCACAACCTACACGGCAAACTCAAGAGTTGTCTGATCACTGGCTAGTACCTGTCAACCACAGATAACTAACTGCACTGGCACATTTAAGCTCCAGCCAGACTGAAATCACTTTAATAAGAATGAAATACTTTGCCTAGTGGTGCACATGCCTTTAATCCCAGCATTTGGGAGGTGGAGGCAGGCCGATCTTGGAGTTGGGGGCCATTCTGGTCTATAGAGCGTGATCCAGGACAGCCAGAGCTACATAGAGAAATACTGTCTTGAAAAACGAAAGGAAAACAAAAACAACAAACCACAAAACAACAACAATAAAAATGAAATACTTTAGCTCCAGGTCCTACTTTTCTCATCATTCATGCACTGCTTGATGAGCGGTTGCATATTCCCATAACTGAGGAGTAAAAGATCAAGGATGCATGCTGTATTCCAAGGAGGCATCAAGCCAGTGGTGAGGGTAAACACTTGCACTCCAGAACTGGGGAAGCTGAGGCACAAGATAGCATATTCAAGGCCTACCTGAGCTTCACAGTAAGACCCTACCTGTCTCAACACCAACTCTCTCTCGCTCTCCCCCTCCCTCCCTTCCTTTCTCCCTCCCTCCCCCCTCACTTTTAATGGTTAGGCTTAACTTTTTTTTCCTTGGCCTTGTAATGCAAAAGCAATACACATTCAACAGAAACTGTATTTTGAATTCTGACCCTTTCCCTGGCTAGCCACTTGGATGCTGGATGACAGCAGCCAGCCATAATCTGCAACAAGATTTCAAAAGGAAAGCAACTGGAATCTATAGTGCAATTAGAAATATGTTAAACACATTTTGACCAATACTATTTAACTTATCAGCTGTAACCTCATGGTACACTGAGGAACACCTACACTCTGAACTAAATTTATTTGGCTAAAGATTATGCCAATAATCTTAGCAGTGTTTCTCACTGTTTTCCTTTTATAAATAAGGAAACAGTTTAACTTGTTTAAGATCACAAAAAACAGTAACTTAGAAATCAAACCCAGTTCTGATCAGCCCAGGATTCTGCTAGGAACATATTCACTGGTATAAAAAGGATAGTCTTAGCTCTTAGGCAGAGAACACAGAACACAAACATATCACTAACAATTCAGAGGAGTGTCCATGCCAAAAAATGATACAAACTCTGGATGCAGGACCTAAGGGCCACTAAAGGCACCTCTGGCTTGAGACCCTGGCCCAGTTCAAAGAGGGTATCCACCAGAAGGCCTAGCCTCAGGGACTACCCAAGATTAAAAGACATACGCCTCTACTAAGTCTAGCCAGTCTGGATTCTTAGCCTTTGAAACCAGGAGACAACAGGAACAATAGCTGTCCACATCCGACTTTAAGTTCTGTTTGAAAGATGATTTCTAAGTAGCTAAAACATAACTGCTGCTGTACTGAAGAAGATAAATCTCACCTTTATTCACAATAAAGGTCTAATTGCCGGTTCTCCTGATACCCAATAAGCCACAATGCCTCTTACTTTCAAGATTTCATTCACTCTTTAAAATGCTAGCATTCACTCAATGTTCCATGGCAGGCACTATGCTTCCTAACACTGTCCTATTTAATATACGGTCATCCCTGGGTATACATTCACAGGGAAGTGGCTCTACAACCCAGCAGATACCAAAAATCTATGGGTGTAGATTTTGTAAAATAGCATAACTATGTAAAATAGCATAATTTCTTTGTTTGTGTATGTTCTTTTTGTTTGTTTGTTTTTTGAAAGGTACTCCTCACTAAACTCAATCTTCTTGCCTCAGCCTCCCAAGTACTGGGATAATACCCAATTAAATAGTATAATATTTTCATATACGTAGGCATATCTTCCTGTATACTTTAAATATTAATTTCTGGATGGCCTTTAATAATGAACATGATATAAATGTTGGTAAGTTTTGGGGGGGGGGGTATTTTTGTTGTTATTTTGAAGATCGGGTTTCTCTGTAACCGTCCTGCTATCCTGGAACTTGCTTTGTATGTAGACCAGGCTGGTCTCTAACTCAGAGATTGCCTGTTTCTGTTTCCCAGGTACTAGGATTAAAGCTAGGTGGCGGCACCACCACCACCACCAAGCCACTGCCCACATTTTTGTAGAGAAAGAAATGGAGAGGTGGAGCTAATAACATATATCTTAATACATGTGTACTTAAGAGGGCAAGTATACACCACAAAGGTCACAAATGTGTGACCCTTGTGCTTAGCAAGGGCCCTGATACTATTTAGGTATTCAAAGACCAGTACGGAACAAGCAGGACAGCCATGTTCCGCCCACTGGAGACAACAGCAGTGTAGGAAATCGTTTGTGTCCACCTGTTACCATCAGGACTTCCTAAACTATACATTATCTCTAGTGGGTGGGAAAATGTCCAAACCAGGAAAACTAACTCACCCCCCCCACACACACATACTGTACAACATCTCAAGACAGGTTATCAATTTGTCTCCATGAGCAACGTTTTAAAGGGGTAAAGAGTATAAAAACTTATTTAAGCCAATTTTAAATAAATTAAATGTTTAACACAAACTTAATGTTTAGAAACACCTAGAGAAATAAATATATTTTTTAGATAGCAACTGGCCACCTCAGCATGCTAACAATTCCAAGGAAATGCTGACCTAGGAAGCCAGACACACTACGAAGGAGTGTCTGCTCCTAGCCTAGCCAGTGACTTTGGATAGTGGTCACTCGTGTTCGGGTAACATCCTTACAGAGGCACAGAGTTGACAGAGGGTGTGTGATTCCACTTGAACCCAAAGCACTGACTACATAGCATGCCCTGTGTAGACCGGGCACTGCTTTAAAGTAGTGTGAATCTAAAGTAGGCTTTACTTTGTATTTCAAGAAACAGTGAAAGTACATTTATATCACACAAAAGTTTAAAGGGGAAAAAAGCACTTCTTATGGAAATAGAGGAAATGAGAAAACTCCTTACACACTTTCCCACTACTCTTCAAGGTGTTTTCTAGAATGGGGTGAGCTGACCATAATGTTTAACTGTATCTAACACACAACAGACAGATGAGGGAGAGAAGCCAAGATGATAATACATGGTTACCTAGAGCTGAATCAGTTCCTGAAAGACCTGGGCCAAGTCTTAAAGCTGAGCTGTCCCATCTACTTCTGACCCTCAGAGAGTTAGGGAGGACAGGACTTCATACATGCACCACCAGACACCCTACTTTCTGTCTAAGTCAAATATAGCTTACTGGAACCCAACAGGAAGCCTCTGACAGCCATGTAGCCACCAAGGGCACTCCTGGGCGCCTCTTCTTATTTCTGCAGGCCACCCACACACAAAAGCAGCACCTGCTCATGATTATGCCTGCCCAGAACACTGCCACCGTGCCTGACAACCTCAACTGGTTTTTTAATTCTTCTAAACCAGGTTTTCACAAAAACTAGACCTTCAAGCCTGGCAGCCCTTGGTGGTAGAAATGACCCAAGTCAAATGACAGCCTTGGCCAGTGGTACTGACTGTACACTGACTTCCACCTCCATGCAGCAGACCAGGAGAATCTGTTCCCCCAACTAACAAAGGGACCACATAAGATAAAACGTGATGCACTTACCACAGCCTATTGGGAACACTGTCAAAAACAATGGGTTTTTAATTAAAGGGAGGGTCTCCCCAAATTGGAGGAATTATTGTGTTGGTCTAGGCTGCTATGTGTTGCTGGCTGCCTACATTTCATAGTGGGCCCAGCAAGGTGGCTCAATCCTCAGATAGAACTCAGTAATTATCTGAGAAGGGAAGCAATAAAGCTAGTCACACAGGTGCCCTCTCCAATACCTGCCATGCCATGAGCTATCACGTGGTACCGCTACTGTAGAAGAGAACTTCACGTGTTAGAGAACTTGTAAAATCCCCTTACCCTGCGCAAAATTTCAAAATACTGGGAAAGTAGCCATGATACACAGAGTATACAGCGGCATTTAAATTGGCAACAGAGTGAAAACAGATGTCTGAGTATGGAGGAATAACATTATTTTTAGAAGCCTAAACATGACTGGGTGGGTGGGCAAGTTTCAGCATTTTCTAGTCAGGACAATGTTAATATCAAGTTTGCAAACCACAAAAAAGCCTTCCACTTTCCCTGAATGAAATGTGGTTTATTAAAAGGTGTGATACAAAACACCGTCATTTTCCCTATGGCCAGCTCCAAGGAGAGTGCTTCAAAGCCACTTACCCAGTAAATATAAAGAGTCCCTTCTCTGAAATGGCAGAAAAGAAAAACCAAGTTCAAGGCATTAGCATGTAAGGGTGCGTTTGAGAGTGTGGTGTGGAGAGGGTGTGGGGAGTCAGGATCCAGTTCTGGGAGTTAAGCTCAACCATTCCAACCAAGCACCTTGCAATGCACAGTGAGCTGCCCTGAAAACAGCACTGACTAGGACTCTAGATGGTGCAGCAGGGTATGACTGCCTCTTGGTGGGACAAACCTCAGGTTTGCCAGGAGTTCCTTCTCAATTTAGAGGCCCCGTAAACACCTTGCGTGGCAAGAACACCCAGAAGGGAGGAGCCTTTGCAGAAAGTGAAGAATGTCAGCTACTCTCCATAGTCTCAGAGTCTTGCTTCACTATCTTCTGAACCGCAGGAGCTAGCCACACAAAGCCCGGTTGTCTATTTTTCCTTAAAATATAGCCAATTTCTGGTAACTAGATGTGGAAGGTAAAGTTCAGAGAGGAACACTTTTCCTCTGTGCTCATCAGAGCCCATGCTGAGAATGGATGTATTTCAGGACTCGGCAAGTTGTCAAAATAGAGGGGAGGGAAGAGCCAAAGTGCTGTCACAGACGTGCCTCTCCGTGGAGTGTAAGGGGGAAGAAGAGACTGTGCAAGGGCAAGGGAGCACTCATCTGACATTCTGGTGCTCTACCTCAGAACCTTCCAAAGCAAGGCCAAGGACTTCCATCTTAGTTCACAGCCCACTTGACCAGCAGGCAAGGTATTGGGTATTCACACACTCAGAGGAAGATGAAAGTCTATAGGAATAAAACATTTCTCCTCCTTCACTTCCTGAATATTTTACTTTGAAAATGGGGGGGGGGGGTTAAAAAAAACTAACTGTAAGCCTAGGGCTAGACAGACCTCAGCTAAAAGCCCACCTCTTCTATGTAATATGTTGTAAAAGTTCCAGTTTCCCTTTATTACAGATAGGGATATGGCATGGGTGGGCACTGTAAAATTGTTGCAATCATCTACGTAACTCCCCTAGCACAATCCATGGCACACCACAGAGGTGATAACCATGGTGCCCTACAGGTGAAGCTTTCACAGCAGTCACGTGGACAAGGCCGAACTCATCTGTGTACCTCACACTGTGATCTGTGGATCACAAGAGGGAAGGACTTTCATGGGCATGTCTGCCCTGACAGGCCAGAGAGTGTGTGGATGGCTGTGAACTGATCCAGGGTGAGAGCTTACCTTGACAGCCCTTCTTTCTGAAATTGTCAATACGAACTTGACCTACTTTCATGCTGTCTAGGCTATTTAATGAGAAAATATGCTATAAACTGCTAAACAAAGTATCTGGTACAAGTAAGTGCTCAATTAGTGGTACACTGCTTCTGTCACTATTATTATTAGTGAGTAAACCAAAGTATAAGCGTCATCCTTCATACTAAGAAACTTAGCCACAAAAATCTGGAGGAGACTCTTGTGGCCAGGCAGTGGGTTTTCCCAAACCACACTTTAAGAACCACTGGGAAGACCACCATGATGCAGAGGTTTTGTGTCAAACAGTGTTTCCCCAATGGCTACATTTCCCATCACATCTGCCTTCTCTGCTAGCTCTAAAGTATTATTTCAGTCTGAGGAAATAGTTATGGTAACTGCTGTCACACTGTCAATTATAATGGTAGTCATGGTGACTAAATAAAATAATCTCCATCACCAAAACTCAATCTGATAAAGGTTCTCCAGAGTCCCTGTTCATTAATAATTGGCTTTAAACAGCAACCCCTCAAAAGGAATGCCTTCTTGAGACCACTCAAGAAAAGTCAGACAGTTTCTATCAACAGCTTCTCCCTGCCAAAGAGCAGAAAGGCATTTCCGAGATGCCGTGTGCACCTACCTAGAGCAGCCCTTCCTCCTGACGTGCACTAACACTAAACTATGATGACAGTCCACTAAGCACTGCAGGTCATCAGTCCAAGTTTTGAACAACAGGTCAATTCATTTCTAAACTTTATCTGGCAGTGGTCTTAAATTATTGAGCCCTCCCTAAAAGGTTAGTTTTTAGTTCATTTTAGAGTGTACGCTCCAGACAAGAGTTTCTCTTTTAAAGAATGAGATCTAGTCACACACAGGTGCACCATTAATGGGATGGCTCCATTAGTTCGCATCTGCCTAAGAAGGGACAGGGGATGAACTCTACAAAGGCACATGGTTCTCCATTAACTAATTCTGGCACAATAACTTTTATGTTCATCACCTGGGGGAGAGGATTACTCCCTATTCTGAAAACCAGCTGTAACTTTATGGGAGATACAGCATTGCCCAACGAAAGCTACTTTTCTGCCAAAGAGGAAATAGTGAAGTAACCAAGAACAGGCAAGAACACTGTGAAAGAGTTAATGAGAAGTACCTGTGCATGTCTTTCCTAGTTCAAGAGAAAGAGCTGAGTAATAAAACTGCACTGGAGCAGCCAACAGCATCCATCCCTGCTAACGTTCCTCGGCAAGTGCACCGATCTCTGCTGGTCACTGACCTTACAGTCAATTCCACAGTGGCCCCAAAGCATGACCTGCTTTCCAAGGCCCACTCCACCGCTGCTTAGGATACTAGTTTGAGCCGCTTTTATGAAAAGCGATGCCTGACTCAAGAGAGGTGACTGCAAGCATGCCTTCTACAATGATGGCTCAAAATAGAAGTGTGTTGACCTACAATACTGGGCCTTGGATTGTGGAAAATTTATCAAATTAGAATATAGTTTATCTTGGATTAAGGTTTTAATTAATTGGCAGCCTTACAGAAGCATTTCATGTTTTTGAAAAGCTGTATTTCTATAAAAAAGACATGATTGGCTCTGAAGAAGAGCCACAGAGTACCACTGTAACATTTATTTTCAAAGCTCAACTTTAAAAAAAAAAAATGAGTTCCATGAGTTTAGAACAAAAGGACCTTTAAAACAAAATAAAAAGTAGAGAACAAGACCCCAAAGGATACAGAACAATTAAATGAAACAGTTACCTCTATGTCCTGGATAATCTTTGGGTATAATGATCTATAAAATGAATTGGGAGGGCCATCTGTAGGTCTGTTTTTAAACAGGTACTGATCCCTGGAATGAAAACAAACAGATGTTACATTCTTGCACACAAAAGAGCAGATTGTATTTGTGCTTGTTCACCAGGACAGCCCATGCTCAATGTCTTCCCTTGCACTGAAAGTTAACAGTTCAAAGCAGGTTCCTGACAAACTGCAGTTTCCGTGGTAGAGACAATTTAGTTCTGGCATGATGCTGGTTTTTGTTTTCTGAGTGCTGTCACACAAATAATTAAGCTTTCATTCTAGGGCTATTTTTCCCCTATAAACTTTATTAGTAAAAACTCGCAAATAAACAGAACACAATGCAAAGTCTATACATATATCTTAGTGAGCGTCTCAAAAATTACAATAGGCACTCTGAAGCTGTGGACCTTCACCCTGGATTTTACACTTCCACTATCAAATATATTTTTATGCTCTTATCCACTACAAAAAAATGAAAACTCCATGCCAGAGTTAGAATCAAGGAAACAATCAGCCCTTTTTCATTACTCAAGTCCATTAGCCACACTCAGTCCTTCCTCATTCCCTAAGACCTAAGCCTTCCTTGTTCTCTTTTCTACAGGTTATACTCACCCACATGCATAACAAGTGCTGATGAAGCTTAGGGGAAGTCTTACTCCACATTAAACCTCCTCCCATAAAGAAAATGCAGCCCCACCCTCACTCTTCCCAGTCCTGTGCCTGTCTGTAGCTTGTTCTCTGTGCTGACTGAGCCATGGCACTGAGAGTACACAGAATTATCAAGCTGCACTTAAGCTCACAGGCTTTCTTGGAACCCTCTGGCTGTGTTTCCATTCCTCCCCATGAGCAGTAATGAACATGAAGTGACAGCTCCGGCTAGCGGTACAGCTCAGTGGTAGAGCGGTTAGTTGCCTACCATGAATGAGCCCCAGGTTTAATCCCCAGTAGTTACAAAAGCAAATAACATTACTTGACACTCATGTTTTCCTTTAGAAATTGTTTTATGTATGGGGGTTTTGCTTGCAAGTATGTCTGTGCACTACATGCATGCCTGGTGCCCATGGAGGCTAGAAGAGGGCATCAGATCCTCTGGAAATGGAGCACCAGACAGTTGTGAGCTGTCAAGTAGATTCCGGGAATTGAACCAAGGTCCTCTGAATAACCAGCGAGTGTTCTCAACAACTGAGCCATCTCTCCAGCCCCAGCTCTCACATTGCAATAGGATTATTGCCTGAGTTCTGAAAAAGCATAAATTCACAGCTTAAAAAAAAAATGAATGAATCACCCATTTGAAGTACCTAACTTTACAACAACAAACGCATACGTGTCAGAAGGGGGGATTCTAACAGCTCTAGCCAGTCTTGACTAATCCTTTTTTCCTTGTTTAAACAGACTGACACATTCACAAACAGAATTGCCTTGAGCAAGCAAGCTGACCAAGTGAAATATCCCTAAACAAGCACTCCGTACTTACCACCCTCTTCTTTCTGAGAGGCCCTTCCAGAGAGGGTCAGTGCGCACCATCCTCTCAATCAGCTTCTTCCATAGCATCCCTTCTGAGATCACTCGCTGCCATTCCTTACATACCAGCTCTGCTGCACACAGAGACCTGGCATCCAGGTAGGAGAGGATGTTTTCTGCTATGTGATCTAGGCCTTGCTCTACAAAACAGAAAAGCAATGCAAAGAATGGGCAGGGCAGAGGTCACAGAACAGCCCTTATTTTCGTAAACCCTGAGGCAGGGGAAACACCCAAGAGAACAGCTCATAAACAGGTGCAGCCGACAGCAGGTGCTTTAGTGTAAAAGCTGCCCTGGGGACAATTCTTTCTCAGAATTTTGAGACTTTTTTTCCTTCCCCATTTTCCTGCCAAACCCTCACAAGCCAATGGTTCTCCGAAGTTACAGCTGAGGCACAAGAAGGAAAGTTCTCAGGCTGTGCTCTGTAGTGAAGCCACAAGGGGAACTCAAGATTCCTTGCTTCAAAGCCTGTGCTTGTTGCTTATACTCTCGGTCTCTTCCAATAAACCACACTGCACCGTGAGTCCTCGATAGCTACAGGAGCCAAAAGCTGAGACTGACCCATTTTTTAAGGCACATGAAGAATTAAAATTAAAATCCTCTCATCTCCCTCAGATGGAGAACTACTTTCTGTTGTGAGCAGATGGGTAAAAACCCTCAAAAGCAACAGCCATGTGCTTACTCACTTTAGGACTGAGTTAAACAACCCACAGATGGGTAAGCCACGAGAGTCAGCTGAGTCTGTTGACCTGAGGAAGTCAGAGTGGAGGGGATAACCGGTTCCCAAAAGTTGTTTTCTGACCGCCACAGGAGTGCTGTGGTCACACACACCAAAACACAAGACAAACTCACACAATGTGAGGGGCCTTGCAAAGAGATTCATGCGCAGCTCTGTCTGAACTTTCCCATGGAGTTCGCCATGCACAGTACCGCCACCATCTGTTACATTCCTCCTTGTAGTTCTAGGTGTGTCCTCTGTAGCTACAGGAAGTACAACTCATCCCTGAGCCTGGACTGTTCGAATTCCACATCCTAAGTTCACTGTGTACTGTGCACACTGTGTTCTATGACACAAACTAAACCCTGAAACACACTTGTTCTTGGTTTTCTACTAAGTGGTGGTGGTGGCGGCAGCCACCCTTTAGCACAATACCTGAAAGCAAGCTGATGACAAGATTTCAGAGCAAGGCAGCATTCCCTGGGGGTTGATGGTCTCTTTTCCAAGCTCAGGAGCACTAAGCTTAGTGTTACTAGCCAGGGGCAGGTGGAACGCTGTCTTGCCTGCATGGTTCAAAACGACATAGTTACACTGCTGATGACAAGTTTCTACCCTGGACTAGATCTAGGCCCCACGTTCCACCCCTGACAATGAAGGCCACATGGCACCACTGCTATCCTGTACACTCGAATTACTAGAGTCACCTCTTCCCCTCATGGCCATATCCTAGCAGATTCCTGAGATGGCTGCAAGTTAAAGTCTTACGCCCTTCTCCCCATTGCTATCAAAACAAGTCCCCTTAATTCTGAATGTGACCACTGGTGGGATGGGGTCAGCAACACTTTATCCTTATCCTGAATACAATTCAGTTTCAAAAGTTCCATGTGACCTAGTCACTTCAGCCTCGAGCATCCAGAAATGGGAGTATTGCTCAGTAGACCTGCATAGTGAGTGAACAGATTGTTTTTACCCCCAGTTGACAAGAAACATAGGAAATGGGTCAGAACCAAGGACAGCACCCAGGACAGTAGCTTTCCCTGGCCGGCTATCACTGATGAATCCCTTAATACTCAAGGGTCCTAACACTCAGCCACCAGCTTTCTAAGTCATCTAAATATGTTCAATTCACATCTGTCAAGTCAGTCCTCAGAGACACCTGGAGAAGCTCTCATCAAGACACTGCCATCTTTAGACCATTCTTCTGACCTTGACTCTGCTAAGAGCAGGCAGAAGAGGAACCAGCTGAATCTGGCTTACTTGCTCACTCTCTTGCTGGTACTTACTAGGTTTGCAACTTTGCATTTGCAGGTTGGCATCAGTTGCATTGGGTCCCTTCTTAACATATACAGTCTATTCTCAGTGGAGAAAAATGACAAAACACACATAAACAAATTAATCGCCAGCTCATAACCCAGAGCCAAAAAAGATCTTTCACATCCTGCACTCATCCTTTGAGGCTTATATACCCTACCTAATCTTTTCAGATTCCAATTAACTTTTTTTAATTAAGATCTACTAAAGAGTAAAATCCAGTATGATAGCTGACATCCTACAAACACTTCCCCAGCTCTTAAACCCTGGAGAGCTGTCCCACAGTTCCCTCTGGGCACCATCAGATAAGACTATAGCCCAGCTGCACCAACACACTCAGTACCTTCTCAGAACTACCCAGTTCTGAACCCCAGTCCCAAGCTCTGTCACTGCCCTGCAAATGTGCTTGCAGGATTTCTAAATATATTCATGTTTTGCTTGGTCACAATTTTTCTTTCCTTTATTGCTTAAGGAAAAGAACTAAGTTAAATAAGAGTGAAAACCAGCCTTTTCTATTACCATTATGCCATCAAGTAAGCACAGTACCCTTCTTTTGTTGTAACTTCCCTCCAGGTGATTGGATACTTTGTCTTCAATTCTCTCTGTATAATCTGACATGATGTGAAGGTCAGTGTTATTGATACCATTCTCCAAAGCTCAAACACCTGGGAACCGGCGTGCTCGCGTCCTCCCCTACATCTGTGTAGTCACAGGCACACCTCTTTCCCCATCATAGGGAAAACTATGGGTTTAAATTCCAGAATCTCTCAGCTGTCATAAACTGAAATCTATACTTATCCTAACGAGAATCATTAAAATCATGTTTAATCACATTTCTCTAGCCATGAGAAAACTCACTTAGCTCTTCTTTGGATTTCTCTAACTCTGGGGGCTCACTGAACTTCCTTTTCTAGCCCTACACAGGATATTATCAGTCCACTTTACATGACCCCCACATCACTAACTAGATCCTCCTAATTGGTTATAAACATGTCCAAAACAATTCTCCTTTCAAATCCTCTATTCTTGGAGAGATGAAACCAACAGCAAGGCGAGCAGGCATTAGAAAGCTGGCTCTCCAGGTCTCAATGGCTCCCATCACTTGTGAAGAACCAGAACAGCACCCAAACTTCCAATTTACTAATAAACCAGACTCTGCAACCATGCTAAAGATGCTAAAGCCATGTGTTAGATTAGAAACAGTTAGGGTCACTGATTTTCAAAGGCACAGTAACAAAAACAGATCCCTCAGACTTTCTACTGAATCAGCCTCTGGAGAAGGCAGCCTAGGGGTCCATACTCCTGGAAGTGCCACCTAATGCTGACAATTTAGAGACTGCTGGTTTATAGCAAGGGTACCCATGCAGCCTTGGATCTCTCCTCCTCACTGATTCCTCACAACTAAGCCACCAGTAAGTCAATTTTTGCATACATAAATCCCTTACATATTTCCTCTTTCAAATATCATGAGCTCATTTAAACACCATCCTAGCGACACCTAAGGTTAGGCTCCTTTCTTTTGGTTGCTACTTTAAATTCATATCATCCTTAAAGGAGTCAGCATGCTTTAGTTTTACGGAAATGTAACACTGTTAACCACATACCCTGGTTTACATTTTGTTTCAGTCAACTGCTATGTGAATGGCCATAAGAAAATCTATTATTCTTTTTGGATATCATTAGTCATAACAGAGGAATGATCTTGAGTAATGAAAGGAGTTAGCACATATAATCTGCAAAGTAACTCTCCAAAGAAGCACTCTAAATACCCAGTTTACAGGGAAGGAATCTCTCTAGTCCAATGGGAAGTCTAATAACATAAGAGACATAAAGGGCCAGAGAGATAACAGATACTCAATAATGTCCTCAGTTGCCCCCTCCCATCTCCTTAGCTGATTCGGATGTTCAAGGAGGCTACCATGGTCTTAGTCTGCAAAGAAAACACAGCTACAGTTTCCATTCTATTAGTATAAGCCCCATATTCCTGAAATGGTTTGAGAGGAATAAGAATCAAATACTCTATTGGGGCACCTTGAGCCACTAAATAGAAGATTCTTCAGAAGTCATCCTGAGGAGTCATACAAATCTTGGAACTTTCTGGTTTCAAGTCCACTAAGGAAAAGGAGGTCACTGAACACAAGGCAATCTTTTAGTCAGGGTGAATGAAGTGCTTTGGGGTGTTAAACTAAGTACTTTTCTAAACAGTGTGCCTGGCTCTTATTACTCTATCATGCTGAGTGAGGCCCCTCCTCCCCTCCTGAGGCAATATGAGGACACAGCACTGCCTCTGAATGCAGCCTGACACTGCACGCACAATTCTGGAAGTGCTGCTGATGCTAATTACAGGCGCCACGTGAGAATCTGGGAAAACGTCAGCAATAAACTCAAACAATTAAAAGGTGCCGATTTCAATGTTCAATGTGTAAAAATCACCATATCAAAATGAACTTCAAATGTGTGATGTCAGTTCAATGCCATTGATGAGGGCAGGTTTAACATGCTTAGACCATACAAAAACTTCCATTACTTTAGAAACCTTTCAAAGGACAGCTGTAAAGAAACGTCCGTTCCTCTCCAGCTCTACTGCTCCTTGCCTCCCTAGTCACAGCTCTGGTTATAAAATCTGAAGTTAGAAACCTTTTAAAACAAGACAACCACCTACAACCAATGTGTGGATGCCTTTCCTGGTAATATGGAGCTCTAAGGGCTATAAAAGCAGAAAAAGAAGCACAGGTCACAAATCCAAGGGCTTCCCATGACACTATCCAGAAAACCAAACGACAGTGGAAACACCTCCATGGAGCACCCACCAGGTGCAAGGCACACGACACACACGCTGTCTTTAATCCTCTCCCCACACAGATGAGATGAGGTGTAGAAAGTGCGGTGTGAACCCTAGGGGCTATCTAACTCCACGCTCACACTCTGTGATGCTGGGTCTCTGGCCTTGCATCCAGCCCAAAGTCTTAGCTCATTTCTGCCCATCTACTGTGACCTTTGATCTAGTCTATCACATTTACAGTCTATAATGGCTTTCTGTCCTTACTTGGGGGCTAGACAAATGAATAAGCCATGGTCAGGAAGTTAAGTGTTCCAACATTTTTGATTGCACAGATACTTCACCAAATTGATCAGCAAGACTTATCATCCCCTTTGAAGTACAATCTGCCTCTATTTTAAATGTATAAATTTTCCTTTAACAACAGTTCTTACAAACCACAAACTCGGCCTGCAGAAATTGACATTGCAGACTAAACATTTACCATGATTTTAGAAAAGCGTATCATAATTATCACTTTTTCCACTGAACCAAAAGGAGCCAGAAACCACAAACATTTTCCATTTTTCCTATACTGACAGGTACAATGTTCACAGTAAGCATTTAAAAAAGCCAAAACTATAGACAATTTTTTAACTGTTTTTCACAATCAAACTTTAAAGTGATTGTCAATCTTAACAGTAAAAATTCAAACTCAAGGTACTTACTGAAAAGACTGAACACTGAACTAGTGGAATGATTAAAAGTTGTTCTGCATCTTATTAAACCTACATAAGCACACACAGACCTATCTTCCCAGCATAGGTCTAGTATATGCCAGGTTGAATATGAGTCTACTAGTCACAAACACAATCAACTTGTTCCCGGCTATTAGATTCTCAAGTATGAAATACACTGACATATGTATATATGTTCAGATAAAATCCTGTTAAAACAAATAGCATTTTAACAGAAATATTTCCATGTCCCAGCCAACAGTCCATTCATTTCATGTAACATTCTATACCACAAAATTCCACTTTAATAGAGATATGGACAATGCCTTAAAATTCGCTGTAATGAAAACTGAATTGTATGCAATTATACTAACCATATTTATATACATAACACATGTTCATCTGTTCTGCCTCTTCTCCAAGGCTGTGCGTGCACTCCCCAGAGGAACCTCTTGAAACTATCAGGGGAACTTCAACAGTGCCACCTTGTGGCTATTCTGTGACCATAAGGGGCAATCATCCACATCTAACTATTTGGAAAGCAAAAGAGAGGAAAGAAAATAAAACCAAAACAACAGAACAAACAAACAACAAACAGATTTGCTTGAGAGAATGAAGCTTGGCCTCATTAGTCTGCAGTCACCGAAGAGGAATAATTCAATCATCAACTGAAAGGCTTCCCTGACCCTTCCTGGAGCAGCTCAATGACCAAGGTTCTGGAGTTCCGGCGGCAAAAATGCTGTGTGCTACATAGAGAGGAGGTACACACACGAATCCATTCACCTATACCATTCTGTCTCTCACAGAGAAAGGCCCCTCCCCCCACCCTCCACAATTATAAGAGAATTTTCTGAACTGGGTTTTTGTCAATCTGACACTGGCTGGAGTTCTACAGAAAGCAAACACCTGCCAGGAGAGCGAGCCAGTTATCAGCCTTCCTTCCTGGTCTCTGCTTCAGTTCCTGCCCCGACTGCCCTTAATGGAGGATTGTGAGCTGAAATCAACCCTTTCCTTTCCAAGTTGCTTTTGAGCATAGCAATAGCTAGCAAACTAAGACAGTTATGAACCATCTATTTAATACTCGGGGCTAAGGTAAGGATTTCCTAGAGGATCTTAACTGAGTGATTTTATCCTTTCTGCTAACTCTGAACCAATGCCTGTCCACTATCATTTTACAACAGCACGTGGCAAACAAGCCACGTGACCCAAAGGCATTTCACCCTATTCTTCTGATCCTTGTCATTCTAATCTGCCTAATGAGAAATTGAACTAAGCAAATAAAGGCTGAAATTCTGGATGGAAAAGGTTCCTATTTGCTTTTCTAAAGACACTAATGGAAAACAACTAATAGGAGACACAACAACATTCTGGCATCAAAAACCAGCAGAGTCCAGCCTTCCTCAGCTAACTCTCAAACATTCTTTACATTCCCAATAAACTGAAATTCTGAAGAGCACAGAGAAGTCAGAAGTTTCTCCGTCACTTTGAAGCCCAAGCTCCAGGCCCAGGAGTACAGCTGGGTCCCATGTGCTGTGAAAGCACTGAGAGCTGAGAGCCTGCTGCTCCCTGAGGCACGGTTGGCACAGTAGCACTGGGCCATGGTGGGGGTCCCAAGGCCTGAACTGGCATGGTGACAATAAGGACACTACACTGTATCAAAGAAGAGCCAGTATTCCCTTCAGGAGTCAGAGCTCTGCATCTTACCTAGCCAAATTGAAGATGAAACATTTCAAAATTAGAAAGGAAAAAGTTGTTAAAAGCCAAAGCAGAATGAACCTACCTTAAATGAGACTGTGGATACAGGTTTACCTATTACCCAGACCCATTAGATGGACTCCAACAGTGAATCCTAAGGTCTAATATGACTGTGTTCACCCATGAACATAAATGCACTGACAGTTCAGGAGGGTGTCCCTGTGGAAGGCACAGGCAGGAACACAAGAGCTCTGTACTTTTCATTGAATTTTGTTCAAAACTAAAACTGTTATAAATACAAAGCCCTTTTCTAAAAAAATAAAAATAAATAAATAAAATAAAACTTAGCCAGAAAAATGTACCTATGAGAATACACACATGAGTGAGGGTGGTGGGGTGGCAATAAGGAGTGGATAGAGAAGCAAGTTTCAAGAAATGCAACACAGCTGGAAAGATGGCCCAGCAGTTAAAAGTACTTGCTTCTCTTTAACAGGACTCAGGCTAAGATCCCAGCACCCACGCAGTGGCTCACAACCACCTTGAACTCCAGTCCCAGGATACCCGACACTCTGCTGACCTCTATGGGCACAAGACACACACGTGGTTAACACATTATACAAACACTCATACACATAAAATAAATAAATCTAAACAAAAAAGAGAAAAAGAAAGTGGCGCACACCTTTAATCACAGCACTCGGGGGGCAGTGACAGGCGGATCTCTGTGCGTTCGGGGCCAGCCTGGTCTACAGAATGAGTTCCAGGACAGGCTCCAAAGCTATAGAGAAACCCTGCCTCAAAAAACCAAGGGGGTGCGGGGATAAAGAGAAACATAACAAAGACACACTATCATTTCCTCGATTCTGAGCCATTTCCTAAGGCATCCCTCAGACACAGGAGAACAGCATCAGCTGTGAGGCTTGCCAAGATGCAGACAGAAGGGAAAGCAGAGGTGTGTGTGAGCACATGTACCTATGTGTCTTTGTCTGCATCTCCCTAGCTGGCCTCAAATAATCCTCCTATCTTAGCTTAAAGGGTGCTGGGAAAAGCAGGCATGAGTTACCATGCCAGCTCCATACATTTTTTTAAATTACATGTAAAGGTAAAGTAGAAACTGTATACATATCAAAATAAAAAGTGTATCTTTTTTTAAAAAAAAAAGATTTATTTATTTATTATGTATACAGTGTTCTGTCTGTGTATATGCCTTCAGGCCAGAAAAGGGTACCAGGTCTCATTACAGATAGTTGTGAACCACCATGTAGGTTGCTGAGAACTGAACTCAGGACCTCCGGAAGAACAGTCAGTGCTCTTAACCTCTGAGCCATCCCTCCAGCCCTAAAAAGTGTATCTTTAAGAACAAAAAGCAACTAAAAGAAGCAATAACACTGTCATGTGATCAATCACAGGAACAGCCTGAATTCTTAGAAATACATCTACTGGATTTTAATATATGGTACTTGAGGAAGAATTAAAATCTAACCACAACACAGTGAATGTCCCCAGAAACGCTGGTCACAGGGTAGCCACACACATCCACTCAGCTCTTCCCAGGCTCAAGGACTGGGCATCCTGCACTGCCCAGCAACTGTCAGGCCAACCATGATTACCTGGTAAGGCGGTGATAAAGTCCCGCTGCAACATGGGCTTCAGGTAGGAGTTAATATGTCCATGCTGATAATGACACATTCGTGAGATAAGATGCTCCACAAATTCCACCTGATCCGATTCAGACCACTGGTCAAAGTACTTAATACACAAGTCCTTTTCTTTCTGGTAGTTCCCCTCTGACGGCCTCTTTCTGGAGACAATCACAGATGACGTTCCGTTACTTATCTGTTTTGGAAAAACAAAGAAACAATAATTAGCTAGAAAGGCTTTTCACCAATTTCATTAGAAATACTTTTTGTCCTATGGATTTAACCTTAAAATGCCAGTTTTAACCTAAACCAATTTCTCTGTTAATTTATTTCTTCATTTCATAATTAAAACGCAGCCAGGGCCTATGCATATCCTCAAATTAATGACCACAGTAATTGCTGAAGTTGCAGCTGTTTCCAAAGCTGACTGGTGTGTAAGCTCACCATTCCCCAATGCAATTCCACAACACCATCCCATCATTAGGTAAGTCATTTTGGAAAGGATCATCTTAGAGGAACTAACTGCCCAACTTGACAAGGTGGCATCTGGTTGGCTAGTAGTAGTCTGTCTCACTTCTTCAAAATTAAAAGCTAATGTCACTCTTATACTCAAGTTATTTTCCAAGACCTCAGCTAAATGCCTAAACCCATGGATAATATTAAATGCTACATGATTCCACATATATATATATATATATATATATGTACATATATATATGATAAAGCTGAGCTTATAAATCATGCATAAAAGATTATTGACAATAGAATACTTAAAACAATATGCTATGATGTTATGTGAATATGCACATACCTTCTCCCCCTACACTTCTGAAATTTTTCATTTAATGCCTCCCCCCACAGGTTTCTCTGTAGCTTTGGAACCTGTTCTGGAACTAGCTCTGTAGATCAGGCTGGCCTCGAACTCACAGAGATCCGCCTGTCTCTGCCTCCAGAGTGCTGGGATTAAAGATGTGCACCACTACTGCCCAGCTCACTTATTATGTTTAGACTACAGCTGACCACAGGCAAGTATGATTACAATTGGAGCAGGGCTGGCTGGCTACTGTACAGTAATGCTAACAATTCTCCAGGTATTAGCAGCTGGAGCCTATCAACACAGACTCTATCTGTCTATCTGGATGAGAGCCCTAGAAACTGTTATCTTTAGCAAGTTCCTAGTGCTGCAGAGTCCACTAGACCAGACTGAACTTGAGGAACACATCGAGAACCCCAGTTTATTTCAATAGAAGAAGGAACATGAAAATAAGTCCATCTACAATGTTCCATTTTCTCCTAATAGTTGACCCCCTCTTTATTAGCTCCCATGACTAATAAATATTGGCCAAACAGTTTAGGCTTTCCATTCTTTCTTTTGTCCTACTCCTCAGAAAACAGTCCAAAGTAACTCCTGTATACCCGGAAAAGTGTTCATTCTGGGTGGTTCCTATATGATCAATGCGCTCCTTACAGCAATGTCTTTCCCATCAGTTCCATCTACCTGTCCCTGCATAGCAGCATCATCTAATCTGATGGCCAACGAAATAGCTCAGGAACCCGCTTAACAGAAAGAGATCACCGACTCCAGAAAGTTGTTCTGTGGCTTCCATATTGTACTATAACATGTGTATCTGTTAATTAAATTAATTAACTTAAAATTTTTAATTGAAACCATAGGACTCTGGATAAAGTACTAGGGAGGGTTCAATTCTAGTACTCCTGCCTTAGAGAAAGGAAAAAGAAAAAAGCCATAATATCACTTCTGGATGATAGTATCCAACAATCTAGAGGCTGAGAAGATGACTCAGCAAGTAAAAGCACTTGCTGTGCAAGCATGAGGCCCTGAGTTCAAATCTTCAGCATCCACTAAAACTCCAGGCATGGTTGCACATGTCTGTAACACTAGCATGAAGGCATGTGGACAAGCAGGTGCCAGAGCGCGGTGGCTAGCCAGGAGAGATGAAAATGCAAGTTTCCAGTTCAGCAGGAGACCCCAGCTCAAGGGTAAGGCTGAGAATAACAGAAGACACTCAATGTGCAGACACATCTGCATACTCACACTATGTGCAACCAGACACATCCTGCACACCACAACAATTTAGTCTACATCCCTCGACTCAAAGCCACAAAACTACTAATGCTAGGAAGAATATCACCTTCTATTTTAAAACAATCACATCAGGGGTTTGTTTTGTTCTGTTCTATTTTGTTTTTCAAGGCCGGGTTTCTCTGTGTAGCCTTGGCTGTCCTGGAACTCGTTCTGTAGACCAGACTGGCTGCAAACTCAAAGATCCACCTGCCTCTGCCTCGAGAGTGCTGGGCTTAAAGGTATGCACCACCAACACCCAACCACATCAATGCTTTTGTTATACACTTGCCCAGTCATTTGTCCATTGTTCCTCTGATGCCTGTCTACTCATATATACTAATAGGATATTCAGACCTGTAGAGATAAATTACAAATGTTCATTAATTCCATTATAAACTTGTTTCCAATATCTTATGTGGAATGAAGAGTTTTTATTACTGGTATGTTCCCTAATTAAACTAGACTAAACTCATTGAAGAAAGACAGCTTCTAAATATTCAATGGAAACTTCTGGCCTTCCTTGACCCCCCCCCCCCAAAACAAACAAACAAACAAACAAAAACTTTTCAGCTTTGTATCTCAAGTAAGTTTTTGTGTCTATATTTAGAGTTAAGGTCTGAAAGCATTTATCTTCCACTTAATTTACTTTAACCATTCATCTCCAACTAACTCTCCAGGCCATCTCCAATCCGGGGAGCAAGAATAATTCAATTGTTAATTCACCTGTTACCACCAGAGGGCAGCATTGAACAGGCATTTAAAAGTTTTGCTTGTTGAAAGACATTCCCATCTAACCTACTCGAGATGTCTGTTATTTTAAGCATAGCAGTTATCATAATGTTATAACAGGAAAAAATATAAGTGACTGCCTAACTGCAAGCAATTGGTAATGCAAATTACAGCACGCCATCTACACGGAACGGTTACAGTGTGGCCACTACAATTCCGCTTTAAGTAAAGTAAGGCTGCACTAAGGAGAGACAGCTTTTGAACGATGGGAAGGAACAAAGGAAGCTGCGTTTTACAGTGTTATGAACGCGATCATCTGTGGAAAGGGGAGCACACTAAGAACAAGGTTGCGTGTGTGTAGGATGCCAACTGTGGAGTCCTACAGACTTCATGTGCCCTTTCCTTCTCTACTCAACATCTAGGTGACCATTTCCCAGAACATCTGCTTTCACTACAGCTCAAACACAATTATGGCAACAGCCTGCATTTGTCTTGCTTCCTAACTCACACAGTATTTTCACACCTATTTTCTCATTTGATAGGCAAAAGGATTGTTGTTTCATTTACCATCGGGTTTCCTACCGAGTAACTGACTAGAGACAGATGAAGAAACCTGGATGCTAAAGACTTGGGAGTCACTGCAAACTGAAGGTCAACAGTGAAGAGAACTATGGCCATGCAGATGTGGAAGAAGGTCAAGCATGTTCCCTTTACACTTGATGCTCAAATAAACACAAACAGGATACATACACATTCTCAGCTTTTCCTTCCAGCTCCCTGGTGGACTCAGACAAACCGTGCTGGCATTATTTTACCTTGTTTCACTTCCTTTTAAATTTGTGTGTATATTATTCTAGCTAACTAACCTACCTCTGTAGTTTCTAACTAAAGAGCCCAGGTAACTTTTTGTTTTGCTTTGTTGTTTGTTCTATACATGCCTTTGCTCATGTCCTCACAAGAAAATGTTCATCAGAATCCTTAGTAAAAACATAAAGGTCTGCATGTCCCCAGACTCCCACCACAAATCCTGGGAGGTTGGAAGAAAAAAGAAGAGATCCACAAGAGACTGAAATGAAAGAAAAAGTACCCTACAGGAAGAGCAGAGTAGGGGTGGGGGAGGGGTGCGAACCGAAAAAAGCAGCCCTTCTGACCGGTTTGCCCTTGGCTCTAAACTAAAAGCTTCCACCATTCCCGGGTGGAGAATTTCCACGTGGTCTATCTTGAGCCAAAGAGCCAGTATTTTAGGATACTGCCCTTCTGGAATCTTTCAGAAAACTCCAAAGTTATTTACTACTAGTAAGGACCTTTCCCTGAGGAAAGGATGGGCAAGTAGGTGGCTTCTGAATCTAGCAACCCTGCCTGCACAAAGCAGAGGCTGGGCCCTGGTCTCAGTGAGGACACGAGCATGGGCAGAGTTTATCTACAGTAATCTGCTAGCTTATCATGCCTACCTGCCAAAGAGCACTTTTCTTTGGGGACTCATCTTCATTTTGATCTTCCATAACTGAAGTGTTCTAAAGGGGGAAAAACAGGTTATTTGAATTATGCCGAGTTCTACAAGACCTAAGTGACTACAAGACATAAACTTTGAGATCTCAAACTAGAGTAGATGAACGCAAACTCTGGTTTATGGCTAACATATGTCATTCTGGGTCAAGCTATTCAGCTTTCATAAATCAACAGTAAGCATACAGTCTTCACTAATGGAGGCTGGGCATGACTGGGAACCAGCTCAGTTGTGGGGTAGGGTTGAGGTACACCTTCATCGTCATCATTTTTGGCTTTGTGGCAGGAAATTTAGTGCCTCACAAGTTCCCAATGGTTGCATGCAATGTCTCCTGGAATGCTACTGTTTAGTAATGCATTCCATCCACTAGAATTACAAGTGACAAGGCCCTCCAAGTACCCTCTCCCCCTCCCTCCATAGCTCCATAGCATACAGGGGTGCCCCAATGTTCTCCCTCAAAAGGATGCTGTTAGTCACTAACAATCTGGCTTGCCTTCCTTCAGAACACATTTTTCCCCATTTATGTATTTACTACACAAAGAAGCACTGTGTAATTATCCCTTTTGGTGACCTAGTGGCTCAACAGATGCCCATTAATTGGAGATTATACATGATTGGGTTTTCTCTCTTGAAGTTCCTACCTAACGCTAAATGGAGCCTTAATGAGAAGGGGAAGTGGGAGGGTTGTGTTAAAAGGAGGGACAGCTCACAAGCGGCCTGGGGCTAGCTTTCCAAGGTTCCTTCCCAAACCTAGGACTCTTAAGATAGGAGCACTTAACTACTTAACTACTGTTTTCTGGAAGGTTCATTATAGATCTATTAACGTTACCAACATTATGAGATCTGTTTACATCTTCAGGTGTGAGCTTCTTTCTCAGACGCTCCTTACTTTTCCCTTTATCTCTTAAGTCCTGAAATGTTTGGGCGATGCCCACAGAGTAACTGCCCAACAGATCAATGGGAAACCCCCAACAGTCAACTGGAGTCGCCACTGAGCAAGAATCCCTGCTTTCTACCTTAGTGGCACAGTAGGAGAGCCAAAGTAAGTTAGAATGTTGACGTGGTCACTCAGTGTGGAAGCCTTGGAAAGGAAAGTCATTCATCACACAGAGCCCCAGGATACAGTGAGAGCACCAGTGCTGTTCTGATGATGAAGCTCCACCTTCATCACCCCCCTTCCCAGCGCTGAGGCTGCTGGTTTCCCAAGGTTACCTTAAAGTGTGTTTACAGCTTCAGTAACCTGGGCAGTAGAATGACTAGGGAGGGAGAATGTCAAGGCCAGTGACAAGAGAAAGAGGGTAGGGAGAGGAAGGGGCAGGCAGTCCATCCCCAGTAGCAATAGAGGACAATCCTGAAGCAGAAGGAGAACAAATGCTGTGCTTATGAAGGTCTCTCCACGTCACTGTGGTTCACGGCTGCCTGAAACAGCCTTGGAGACGGCAAAATGAGAATGTGACTCAGTACCTCATCCCTGAGTATTACAAAGTGATAGATAGGTCATGGCAGCAGACAGGAATGGCAAGGAGATGCCAGGCAACGGGACAAGGCAGAGGCAGGGGATCTCTATGAGCTCAAAGTCAGCATGGTCTACAGAGTGAGTTTCCAGCATAGACAGGGCTAAGCAGAGAAGCGCTGTCTCGAAAAAAACAAACAAAAAGGCAAGGAGACAGAAGCATGGTTGGAAGCACAAGAAGAACATGGAGCAGATGGGAAGTGGAAGAGAGCCAGGCTCCTCATAATTCATAAGGCCTGTATATATTCTAAGCTTAAACTTTCTGGAATTCAGTGTCTTGGTTCCTTACTGCCTGAGTATGGCAGTTACAAAGAGTGGTTCTGACCTAAGCAGATTTGAATGAATTGGCTCCCACAGGCCCATAGACAATAGCACTATTAAGAGGTGTGGCCTTGTTGGAGGTTTCAAAAGCTCAAGTCAGACCTAGTGGCTGACATCACCTGCTGAAAGCAGATCAAGATGCAGAACTCTCAGCACTGGGGTTGGAGAGAAGGCCCAGAGGTTAAGAGCACTGGCTGCTCTTCCAGAAATCCGGAGTTCAATTCCCAGTACCCACATGGTAGTGGCTCACAATCATCTGTAATGAGGTCTGGCGCCCTCCTCTGGTGTGCAGGCATACATGCAGACAGAACACTGTATACAGAATAAATAAATCTTAAAAAGAAAAAAAAAAAAAGAACTCTCAGCTCCTTCTCCAGCACCATGTCTGCCTGCACACCACCGCCATGTTCCACTATGATGATAATGGACTAAACTTCTGAACTGTAAATTAAATGTTTTCCTTTATAAGAGTTGCTGTGGTCATGGTGTCTCTTCAGAGCAATCAAACCCTAACTAAGACACACCATGATGTTTTTCTTCAATGAAGGAAGAAGCAAACCCTTCAGGAGTTCTGCAGACTACACTAGTTAACAGCCATCATTACAGCAAGAAATTTTAATTCATCTATTTCAAATAGGGAAAACATTATTAGTACAGCTGAGAAGAAGACAGCTCTTCTGAAGAAATGCCAACGATTCTCTTCAGGCTGGACTACCGAGGCTAACCGATTACACTTCAATAATAAGTTTCCCCTCCTACATATTTCTCTTGCAGATTTCTCAGCTTTCTCTTACAGATTCTTGAGAAAAGCAACCAACAGAGGACAGCACTCAAGCTAGGCTGATGAGACTGGGTTTCATGACCTTTCCCCTCTACAGCTCAAACTCAGGCTCTTGTTTTGCTAGGAAGCACCTGAGCACTGGACCACAGTCCCAGTGAATCACTTCCAAACAGTATTTAATCCTACAAGGCATGAGAGATGCTGAGAGAAAACAGGACCTGGGCTCTAAGTTTGAGAAAGGCTGCCTATGCACATGAACACACACAATCACTTGTTTGAGCACATTCCAGTAAGCAACCAGACTACCATACAATCTGTAAGGCATTCTAATGCTAAGTCAAACCAAGTCTGTTTCGTGCTGCTTCCCTCAAGCTAGTTAGAGCCGAGCAGCCCCCAGGAGCAAGAGCTCAGCATGTATCCACAACACTGGACTGACTATGCAGGAGTCCTAGTCTTCCCACTTCAACATACAGCTCTGGTGCAAAGAAAAGGGCCTCCCCAACAACCACAAGCAGAAGCACTTCTCCAATCTGCTGTGTGGGGTAAGTGACGACGGCAACCATGGGAACTTCTCTTAAGAGAGCCTTTTGTGGGCTGGAGAGATGGATCAGCGATTGGGAGCCCTGGTTGATCTTCTAAGAACTCAGGTTCAATTCCCAGTGCCCACGTGGCAGCTAATAACTATTGTGACTCCAAGATTTGACACCCTCAAACAGACAGACACACAACAGTACACATAAAGTAAAAATAAAATTTAAAAAAAAAAAAGAGAGAAGTTGCTAGTGCCATGCAGGCACAACAGGCACCTCCCCACATACACAAACACTTTTTTGTTTCACTGAGTTTTACTTCTTAAAAGCAACAGGCAAGCACCCACAGGTTCAGGATTCAGGTGGAATCAAGGTTAGTTACATCCAAATCTCAGGTGAAAGCACGGGCTCAGCCAATCTGAGAGGTTGAACACCCGCCTGGCTCCCTCATCTGCCTGTTTGTAATCACTTCTTGTCTTTTGCATGTATCTCCCAGTAGCACAATATGCAAATAAGCAAACATTTAGACCCTCCTATTCTGAACCCACAATCAAACAATCCACTCAGGAATACAGCAGCTAGACTCTGGGGCGGTTGGTCTGGGAACTACTGGTATTTAGGAACAAAAAATTTCTTTTTTTTTCTTTTATGGCAGCTGCATTATAGAAATTAAGAGGCATCCCAGGCCTCTACCTGTGCCTGAAGCATGGCAATGTAACCATCAAAATTGTCTCCAGATTGCCACTTGTTCAGAGAAGGGGAGGGCAAAATCACCCTGCCACTTAAAAGGCACTGCCCTAGGAGTGTGTGCTGTGCACTGGCCTTCAGGAAACACTGCAGCTCCTCTGCTCGGCCCCAGGGACAGCATGTGAGGGTCTTCACATACAGCTTGACTGCAGCACTGCCCTAGCTCTTTGTGGAGCGTGAGGAGATTACAGACACCTCTCTGGGCTAAGTCCTGCTTACCACCATCCAATCAGTTACTTGAGAATCTAATAACAAGAGTTCTCACTAAAGGCCATGTGCTCTAACAAAACTTTTGTAAGTTCTTTGAGTAATTCTGATTTGTGTCTGTTTAAACCTCATTGCTATGGCAAAATGGTGTGGCTATGTGGCAACGGGAACCTAAGGAAAGATGCCTAATACCACCACAATGTACCCAACCCAACATGCAAGACTCCGCCAAATGCCACTAGAATCTAATTGTTGGTATCTTCTGCAAATAATATTCAATTACATTAAAAACGACATCACACACCCTATCCAACAGTTCTTCCAAGGGTAGTAATAACAACAGTTGCCATTTTTAAAATTATACCTGTGCAAGTGCCATGCCCACATGTGGAAGGCAGAGTGCAATCTGCAGCGGGTTCTCTCCCTCGATCTACCACGTAGGTCCCAGAAATCAATCAGCTCATCAAGCTTTTTTGTTTTTGTTTTTGTTTTTTTAATGGGTTTTACCCATTAAACCATTGCTCTGGCCAAAAACATTACCATTTAATGACTTCCCAAAACAGTCAGGCCTTGAAACTTTTAAAACTTTATATGAATTGCCTCTATTCCTTACAATAACCCTATATGACAGTACATAAATTCTATTCTACCAATGGAGAGAACCATGACTCAGAAATATTACACATTCTGCCTGATGTAACATATCAGTAAGTGTCAGCCTCTTTCTACATGCATGAGTGCCCCTCAGCAACAGGCCACACACAGCTGCTAAAGCTGGAGGAAGATCCCAATCTTGTTTGGAAGACACCTTTTCTTCCAAAGGTGGAAACTCCTGGCACTGAGGATATGGCCTTCAGAAACACCATTCTTCACAGGACCCCTGTGGAAGGGCTGCAAATCCACCTTCCTGTGAGGCCAAGACAAGAAGACACTGAGTCTGAAGCCAGCTGAGACTACAGGGTGAGTTCTGAAGCCACCATAGACAATGCAGCCAGACCACATGTCTCCAAACTACAGGTAAAAAGAGGACGGGTACATCTGGGTGGTAGAGTGCTTGCCTGGCATGCACAGGTCCTGGGTTCCAGTCTCAGAGCAAACCTACCCAGTATTCCAAGCATTAATCAAGAAGTATAAATTCTCATCCTGAGGAAGAAACATTGGCTTGATAGTTGGATCTCTATTAAATGTATCCAATCAAAGATAAGAGAATTTTTAAAATTCCATTTTTTAAAAAAAAAAGCTAATTTTTAAAAATGTCTTAGATACTTGCAATAGTCTGTGACAAAGGCTCAGCAGCAGCAGCCACCTTCTCTACCATGACTCTGCTGACCCTTCTCCCAGACTGGAATGGAGAAAGGCACAGGAGCTGTAAAGCAAGTATGTGATTTTCTGCAGTCATGACAAACATCACTACAGGTCTGCTCCCAATACCTCCTCTCCATTTTCATTCAGCTTGCAGATGAGCAGTGAAGTTTCTTTGCTGATAAGTGCAACCAACCAACACAGAAGATATTTCACTTCAAAAATTCCCTAATGTGAGAATCATCTAAAAGAAACATTTATTATTTTTAAAAACTGCATATTCTGCAGTAAGCATGAGGTTAAGAACCATTAAGACATTCTACTTTCAATAAACTTTCCATACAAAAATAAGTCTCTTGTGTGCTTTTCCAGCTGCTGGCTGAAGCTCACCAGTCAATTTGATGGGCTGCAACCAGCATTTTTAAAATTGAAGAAGAAAAGAGGGGAAGAAGGAACAGCAGCAGGAAGAGGAGGAGCAGCAGGAGGAGCAGGAGGAGCAGGAGGAACACGAGGAGGAGACAATGACCTTAGGCACTCACTTAACCCACAGAGTAAAGCATAAATTCACAGAAAAGGCTCTGGGGGCAGTGGGTGGGCGTGGTGTGTGGGAAAATCCAAATTTCAAGCAAGCCAACACAGTCATTGCAAGCAGCATGACAACTAACCAAAACTCCTGAATGACACCGACTTTCTATGTCTCTGGAAAGCAGAGGTCACAAAGGGGAAGAAATGTGCTTTTATATACTGAGTAAAATTTCAGAAAGAACACCAAAATGTTATTCATAGTTATTAATGTGGTTTTCAAGACATTTCTCTACCTTCTTTGTCCAGGTTCTGTGTGCTCTGAGACAGGCTGAGGGTCAGGCACAGGTGCTGCGCCCCACCACACCCAACTCTCACTGGCCCTCCCTAGTGAGTAGTGATGTCACTTCTGCCCGGAATCCCAGGATAGTAACTTCCCTGAGCCTGGCTTCCTCTGCTTGACTACTTATCACTGAAATCCTTAAATACAACAGCAGTTTGTTCATTTTGTTTCTAAATACTATCCACTGAAGATGTAGCTCAAAAGCATAGTGCTTGCCTGCATGATGCTCTGTATTCATCCCCCCACCCCCAAACCACTCATGAAAGCAGTTACTTCCACCCCAGCTTTTCCTTTGTTCTTCCTTAGTGTCTGGGGATGACCTAGGGCCTCTCAGTGCCAGTGAGCCATGCACTTCTGGGCCACATCACAACCCTCCCAGCCCACTTCCAGCATTTATAAATAACTATCATATCTTCTGGTGTGCACATGTGCAATACCAGGGTCTATTTACAAGTCAACGGAGTCACGGCAGTATATTGGCAATCCCCCAAAGTGTGTGCCTAGCTACGGCTTCATAAGGGTCTTGTTTTCATAGTATTTCTTATTCCCTAGCCTATTCCTACAGTACCACTGATTTTCCAGCCATAAGATGATATACAGTTCCCTTTCTAGCTTAATGTAATTTAAAAATATGTGAAATAAGTAAAAGACCAACTAATTACAGTATGTAGATACACAGCTGTCTCTCAGTATTCATGCAGGCCTCATCTTGGGAACATCCCAGACACCAAAATGGAAGGATTGGGAACCTCCCAGACACCAAAATGGAAGGACAATTGCAGTGTTTGCTCTTAAACTACTTACATGCTCTTCAAGTCACCTCTAGACTCCTCACAATCCTGCCCATGAAATGCTGTGTGAAGAGAAGCCATCACACTGTACTGTTCACTGGATAATCACAGCAGGAAAAATATGTTCACAAACCGATACAGACACAGTGGGGGGATTTTCCTTTTGTTTCTTTTTAGTATTCTTAATCTGAAGTTGACTCTCAGTGCAGGTAAACATCTGTTTACCACAAATTGTGAAGACAAGTCCAACTATTACATATTGGTGAGACTTTTTTTAAAGATTTATTTTTATTGTATGAGTGTTTGCCTACATGTATGTATGTGCACCATGTGCATGTCTGATTCAGAGACCGGAAGAGGATACTGGAAGCCCTGGAACTGCTGCTGTAGACAGCTGTAAGCTGCCATGTGGGTATTGAGAACTGAACCTGGGGCCTCCACAAGAGTAGCATGTATACTTAACCACTAAGCCCTGGAGATACTAATTTAACAATGAAAAGGGTCTGGGCCACACTGAATGGAGATCTCATCATGCAAATACAATAAATAGATGGAAGGAAGAAGGAGGGAAGGGGAAGGGGAGAGAAAGAGGGAGGGGGAGGGAAAGAGGGAGGGAGGGAGGGAGGGAGTTAAAGTCATTGTAAAAGAAAATAAAAAGCACACCTACCAGTGAAATCTGCCAAAGCTAGAAATATCACAGCACATCACAATCAGTACTTACAACATTACTGCTCAACTATAGATTATATCATGATGGTTACATTTACTATGTGATAGCTACCACTTGCTAAGTAACAAAAACTGGAGAGAAAAAAAGAAAACAAAAACAAACAAAAAGCTCACCTTAAAAAAGAAAGAGATAGGCCGGGCCTGCACACTTTTAATTCCAGCTCTCAGGAGGGAGAGGCAAATGGTTTTCTATGAGTTCAAGGCCAGCCTGCCTGGCCCACAGAACAAGTTCTAGGATCGCCAGAACTACATAAAAACCCTGTCTCAAAAACAACAAAAAACACAAAAGAATAAAGAGATAATGGATTCAACACAATGGTAGTCAAAGTACCATTAGGTTTCTCCGGGCAAGCCTCCCCCCCCCCCCCCGCCCTCCCTGCCCCCCTCCCCCCCCCGCCCTCCCTGCCCCCCTCCCCCACCATTTCCCACCACAGACACATTCAGCTGATTTAGAAGTTCAGAGAAATATAAAGGACCCCGGAGAATCAAAGCAATCTAACAAACTAAGCTAGGGGATCCACACCATAGAATACCAAGAACTAGTATATAATATAAAGGACATTTCCACAGGCAGACGTGTACACAAATGATTTATGGAAGGACACCACATATTAAATTTACCTGACTAAACACTGTTGACCCTTAGGTACAGTAGGAAGAGAATGGACTTTTTAGTTAAGACACCATAGCAATGTTAAAAATATCCTAAGCCTTCTCTCAAACAAACTAATCTACACCAGAGATCTAAATGTAAACAATAAATAATAAAGCTATTATTATTTATCTACAAAACATTCTTAGGATCTTGGGATGGACAAATTTTCTTGAACAGAACACATTATTTATTGTTATGATAAATGTGATCATTTGTACTATAGTTAAATAACTCCATCCATTGAAAACATTGCATGTATGGTGTGCACATGTGTGTGGACATGAGTGGAGACCAGGGGTCAATGTCAACTGTCTTCCATGATCCCCAGCTAATTTATTTTTGAGACAGACATTCTCTGAATCTGGAGCTTCTGGGTTCAGTGAGGCTGGCCGGCCAGGGTGTATTTCATTTCATAAATGGATGAGCAAGCTGACTTTGATTCTCTAATTTCCCAAGTATTTTCCTATGAGCATCCTTTATCAACAGTCACTTCCCACTCTTCACATTTCCTGCCCTGTGACCAGAGAGGACCTTCTTCCTGACAGTCACTCAGCTTCTAGGAATAGTCATGAAGCCAGCTTTAAGGTTCTTCAAAAAGGGCAATGACACCAGAAGAAAACTTTTGAATATGAAGAAGAAATGAAGGAATAAATGCAAAGAATAAAAAGAAAAATGATAAAAATCAAACTATACACTCGTTACTATTAACTAACAAACACAAGATGTTACTAACAGAAATTAAAGACACAAATATCTAATCGGAAGACTTAAGCTGTCAGTATCATGGCAGAGTTAATCAATGCAATCTCTGTGAAAATCCCAAGTGCTTTGGGAAGGAAAAAAAAAAATCCATCCTAAAACTTTCATGAATCTCCAACAAGACCACAAACAGAAAAAAAAAAAAAAAGGAACAAAGTTGGGTTTCAAAGAATTTTGAAATTAAAGTTTACAACAAAGCAGCAGTAATCAAAACGTGGCTCTTCATAAGGAGACAACAGAACAACCAGTTGCAACAGACATGTTCAGAATACCTAATACTCAAAACTCACCCACTATTAAAAGATGACACTTTAAATATAATTGCCTCTGATTCTAATCTGAGAGCCCCAGAAGATGCTTGGGAACCTGTACTTCATAATGGATGACCATAAGGGATGACGAAGGTAAGACTTTTAAAACATCTCTGCAATTCTAGGACCCCGGAGACAGAGGCAGGTGGATCTCTGTGAGCTCTGGCTTACCTGGTTTACAGAATGAGTTTCAGGCCAGTCAGGATATGTAATAAAACTCTATCTCAAAAAAATATTTTAAAAAATAAATATCTACCTAACATCACAATTAATGTCCCAAGATGAAATATTTCCCCATACTCAAGAACAAAGCTAGAATACTCATTCATATACCAAAACAAATTTTATTAGTCACAGCCAGTGTACCAGAGTAAGAAAACACAAAATAAAACAGCAAAAACATCGCTAACGGCATGCTTGTATAGGAGGAGAAAGATGAAAAAAGAAACACATACAAGGAAAGTAATACATAACAAATTTGTAAAGCAATTGTTGAATAGTAACACAAGACCCAGGCAGCCGGGCCGTGGTGGCGCACGCCTTTAATCCCAGCACTTGGGAGGCAGAGGCAGGTGGATCTCTGTGAGTTCGAAACCAGCCTGGTCTACAAGAGCTAGTTCCAGGACAGGCTCCAAAACTACAGAGAAACCCTGTCTCGGGAAAAAAAAAAAAAAAAAAAAAAAAAAAAGACCCAGGCACTCAGCAAAACCAGAAAGCACGGGCATCAGCAGAAAACTAAAAGAAGCATGGTACTTCCTTGCATTTCTACAGGCCATTGGCGGATCAGACATGAAATCAGAGTTTGGTGTCAGAGTGTCACAACTGACAGGGATGAAGGGTGCATAGTAAGAGGCAGCCTTTGAAAGGCAATTCTTAAGGACAAAACATAATATGAGAAGCACTTTGTGGAAGAAAGCCCTCAACTTAATAAAGAACATCTACAAGAACCCTACGGCCAATACCACACTTGTTGGAAAAAGTTAACATTTCGGCTAAAGTCAGAAAGGCCAATACTTTCAATAGTGTATTAGCATCCTGAGCTAGTGCAGACACAGGATGGGGGATGGTAACTCTCTTCCATATGACATGACTAAAACAGACGGGAAGAGGGCGCTGGAGAGAGGGCTCCGTGGTTCAAAGCACCCACGTGGTGATCCACAAATGTCTCTATCACTAGTTTTACCTGACAACCACAAGATGTTGCTAAAAGAAATTAAAGACAAACATTTAGACACCCTGCTTCCACATCACAAGACTTAAAACTGTCAGTTATCACCACAGAGTCAGAAATACAGTGCAATCTCTGTCAGAATCCCAAGTGCTTTGAGAAGAAAAGTCCACCCAAAACTTCGATGACTCTCTAACAAGACCACAAATAGGGAGAAAAATTTTGAAAAACAGGAACAAAGTTGGGTTTCCCAGGGCAATCAGATTCCAGAACATCTGATGTCCTCTTCTGGCTTCCAAGGGCACCAGGCATGCACAAACATACATGCATGCAGGAAAACATCCATACACACATTAAAAAAAAAAAAAAAGAAGGAGGGGGAGGTGGTGGCGGCAGCTGGATCTCTATGAGTTTAAGGTCAGCCTGGTCTACAGAGTGAGTTCCAGAATGGCTAGAGCGAAACAGAGAAACCCTATCTGGGGTGGAGGTGGCATGTGTTAACATCCTATACTGAATAAGCAAATATAGCAAAGATACAGACCACATACCTAAGACCAACTGATCTTGACAAAGAACAAAGCTTCTTCAACAAATGGTGCTAGAACAACCAGACAAATAAGCCAGTAACTCTAGACACAAGCCTCTCACTTTTCCCAAAATTAATTTGAATAAACAACAGGCAAAAAAAAGAAAAACTTGTTAATAAGATATTAACAAAAGCCAGAGGACAGAGAGATGGTTCAGCAAGTAAAGGTATTTGCCAGCAAGCGTGAGGACCTGAGTTCAATGCCTGGGTCGCATGTGATAGGAGTAGTTGAGTCTGCAGGTTGTCCTCTGATTTCCACATTATCAGATAGATATATAATCAATCAATCAGTGTAACTTTAAAAAATTTTTCAGAGGCCAGATGTGGTGATCTCCGTGAATTCAAGGTCAGCCTGATCTACATAGCAAGTCCCACACAGTTGGGACTACATAGAGACCCTGTCTCGATAATCAAATGAACAGATCAAGGACTATAAGTATTTCAACATTATAAATACATAAGAATAAACCTTTCTATTTTAAAGTTTTTCCCCCTCACCAGGCAGTAGCAGTGCATGCCTTTAATCCCAGCACTCAGGAGTCCAAGGCAGGAAAATCTCTTGAGTTCAAGGCCAGCCTGGTCTACAAAATGAGTTCCAGGACAGCCAGGGCTACACAGAGAAACCCTGTCTCAAAAACAAAAAAAAAAAAGCATACACACACACACCCCCCCCAAAAAGCTCAAAGATTAAACACAATACATCATGGGTAGAAACTAAGAGAAACACAAAGAGCTCTAGAATGAATGTATCTGATATACAGCACAGGGGCAGAATGCTTGCCTAGAATGCAATAAGGTCTAGACTCAATCCCCAATGACTGGGTGAAGAAGAAGAAGGAAAAAAAGAATCCTGAAATGATTCTACTACATACACTATTCTCAGTACAACACAGCTCAAGAGGACAAAATACATCAAAACTGACGAGGTGGGCAGATCTTAAAAGTAGGTATTAAACCTTGCCCTGTCTACTAAAAAGAGATTTAAAGTAATCTGCTTTCAACTGTGCCTAAAACTGACAAAGCTAACCATATGCTAAATCACAAAGAAATAAGCTCCATAAACCAGAAAGATTAGAAAATGATAGTTTGTGATTTAAAAGAACATCTTATAACTAGAAATAATTCTCATATAAGTAATTCTTCACAAACTAATGCTACAGAGCTACACAGTGTCTGTCTATAAACTGGCTGCTCTGGACTTCTCTGGTTTTTGCTTTATAACTTGCTGCTGGAAAACATAGCTCAACAGTATACAGATGTTTCCCCCAACATGTAAGTCAGCACACCTCCAAAAACAAAACAAAACAAAACAAAAAAAAAAAAAACACAAAAAAAAAACCTTCCTTATGAGGCGAGACAAGTAGAAAGTCAAGCTCATATAGAAAAATGAACCTGTACATTGCTCAAGAAAGAGGGAGGAAGGAGAAAGGAGAGAGAGAAGAAGGGGAGCTTCTAGAGGGAATCATCTTGCCTCTGTAAAGGAGGAGCTTATGGAACACTAAGGCAGAAGGAACCCTTCAGCCTTTGCAAGCTTCAGTCTCTGTTTCAACCACTCAATTTTTCTGCACAGTACAATATAAAAGTACAGGCATCAAGTAAACAGCAGTGGATGTGTATCCATGTGACTATGTTTTTACATATGTTTACATATCCAAGGCTGGATTTGGCCTGTGGGTCAGTATGCCAAACTCCAGTCTAACAGAAGAGAATGCCCAGAAATAGACTCCAGAAGACATGAAAACTTAGGCCAGGATAACAGTGGCATCTCAGTGACTGGAGAAGCTCTAAACAAGCACTGTGGGGACAACTGGTCAACAACTTGGGAACATAAAATTAGAGCTACACTTCACAGAACCTCCATCAACAGATTTCACAAAATCTGGAGAATGAACATGTAAATACTGGGGAGAAACATGGATTAAATTGTTACAGCCTAGAACAGTGTGCACAACCCTTTGGGAGGAAAATCCAGCAATACATACACACCTCTTCATCTAGTGATGCTGCCACCGGGAATTTTCACTGAAGAAATACTAAAATTCAATCATAAGATGAAAATATGCGTACACTGCTTCTGGGTTTCAGCGTTACAAGGCTAGCACCCTTACAGTTTCAACTGTCTCATCAGCTCAAGTTTGTTCATTTTTAAACAGTAAAAAAGTATTCATTTAACACATTTACTTTTCAGTAATATAAGTCATTCTAAAACGATTTCCTAAGTCCTAAGACTAAGCAAGTGGAAAAGTGGAAATTACAAGTCATATTTCTCAGTGTTAGAAGGGGAATTACAAACCATGGATGGTGGCACACACCTTTAATCCCAGCACTAGGGAGACAGAGGCAGACAGATCTCTGAGTCCAAGACCAGTCTGATCTATAGAAGGAGTTCTAGTACAGTCGGGTCTAACAGAAAAAAACCTGTCTTGGAAAGAAAGAAATGAATGAATGAGTGATCAAAATGAAGCTATAGATATAGAAAAGTCATCTAGTTGTGTGTGGTGTCTCCCAGTGAGACTGAAGAAGTAAGGAAGAATGCCACAGGTTTGAAGATAACCTGGACTACACAGTGAGTTCCAAGAAAAATGTGGACAGTTTGGAGGCAGTGGGTACAGGTCAGCAGTAGAGCACATGCTTAACATGCAGGGATCCCTGGGATCGATCCTCAGCACCAGAACCCCCCTGCCAAAAAAAAAAAAAAAAAAAAAAGCAGGGCTGCTCACTATATAGCTCTGGCTGTCCTAGAACTTATTACATAGCCAAACTGGCCTTGAACTCATAGAGATTCTCCTGCCTCAGTCTCTAAAGTGTTGTGGGATCAAAGGCATAATACACTACTATACCTGGCATATATATACAATTTATACACACACACACACACACACATATATTTGGGACAGGGTTTCTGTGTGTAGCCCTTGTTGTCCTGGAACTCGCTCCCTAGACCTGGCTGCCTGCTTCTGCCTCCCTGGTGTTGGAATTAAAGGCAAGGCATGTGCCACTACCACCTGGCTCAAAAATAATTTTTTTAAAGAAAAGTAAGCATTTAGTTCCCTAAAATAATGTAAATTAAGACACCAATTTTTCTTGCTGGGTTATTACCACCAATATTCTTGAGGGGAAAAACTAATAGGACTCAGTCCTCACATGCATTTGGAAAATAATATTCAAACAACTGTAAAGCTAACTGGTGACCACAACAATCATTAACTCTCCACTTGGGAAGCTGAGGCAGGAAGACGTTACTGAAGCCCAAATAGAGGAATGAGACTGTACTGCAGCTGGGGGTTTGAACTCATGGGGGTTTCAATCCATAAAATGGTGGAGGTTTCAGAGAGAAACGAACTCCGCTTCCTAGAACACCGGCTGGGCCCAGAAGCAATGGCATCACAACATTAAGCTTGAACACTTGTACCCAAATATGGGAAATCCATGTAAAAAGCCAAGCAGGCAAGGCAGCCAAATACCAGAATTCCAGGAGAGCAAAAAATCCCTGGGGGAAGATAGCTAACTAGACCTGCCAGGGAGCATCAGATTCAGCAGGAGACCCTGCCTCAAGAGTAGAAGGATAGCCAACATAAACTCTGGGCTTCCATAGCATATTCATACAGATGTGAACACTCATACAGATGTGTGCACACACACTGATATCCTTTCTACAAATGATATTTTTTCATCCCCAGAGTACTTCCTTGCCCCCACCAACCTCTTCCTCTTCTCAACTAGTTCCCCACCCCATCACATCTTTTCCTTTCATTTTCTTTTGGTACCCACTGAGATTAATTAGGGCTGCTTACATGCAAATGGGCACCTTGACCAGTAACTACCCAACTGAAGAAAATGTCTCTCTCCATTAACCACTAACTACACTTCTATCTGCAGGAGGAATGAATGGGACCTCAAACCCTCTCCCTCTGGCTCTTTCTGACAGAATGCTAAAAGTAGGTCTTTGCTGATAAGCAAAACTGCTGGAGAAGAAAATGATGGTTGTGTCATGCCCAGAAGAAAGTGTTCCTTCCACAAGCCCCCTGCCTCTCCCAGCTCTTAGTTTCTTTAAGCCCCCTCTTCTATGATGTTCCCTGAGTCCTAGAAAAGGTGAGAAAGATGTTTCATTTGGAGTTCAACTTTTCAAGAGTCAGTTATTTCCAGCATTCTGACCAATAATAATAAGCCTCTGCAATTACCACAGCCCACTGAAAAAGTACGCCTCTGATGACAGCGCTGATCCATGGGCAAAACCAAAACTATTTTGAAGGTGCGTATGCCCAGTTAGCAAAAATCACAGCAGTGGCTTACCGCCCCCCTCCCATAAGGCCCACGGCCTCCCTGTCCTGGTTCTGGCTAGGTTTATAGTACCAGGAGTCGGGGGTGAACTCCCTCCTGAAGTACCAGTTTCAGATCCAATCAGAGAGTAATGGGTTATCCCTGAACACCCTGATACACACACTCCCCTTAAACTATTACAGTCAGATGATCTTAAGAAGCATCTGGGGCCAGCAAGGTGCCTCTGCAGGTAAGGGCACTTGCTCTGCAATCCTGAGTAACTGGGCTCAATCCTCAAAACCCCTGTAAAGCTGCAAGGAGAGAACCAACTCCACAGTGTCCTCTGACCTCCACGTGTGTGCGTACACACCCACACACCCACAGAGAAAGAGAGAGGGAGAGAAAGGGGGGAGGAGAAGAAGGGAGGAGGAGGAGGAGGAGGAGGAGGAGGAGGAGGAGGAGGAAGAGGAAGAGGAAGAGGAAGAGGAAGAAGAAGAAGAAGAAGAAGAAGAAGAAGAAGAAGAAGAAGAAATACCTCGAGCCAGTGCTGACTGAGGACAGCAGGCTCATGTGTCTCCCCAGGCTTCCATGATAGTAAGGAATGCATCCCTAATCCTTCCTATGATGACAAGATTCCCCAGGGCAATTTTTCTTCTGGCAAAGTCTTTTTTCTCTGAAACTACATGATTCCTTCCTACCTATCAGCACGAGACTCTTACTTTAACTCTTAATTTTTTGTTCCTCTTCTTGTTAAGATGAGATTTTAATTTTTGTTTTGCTCTTTATTTCCAATTAAGCAACCGACAAGTATCTTAGGATAAAAGTAATTTTACAGACTCCAGTAACAGACACTTGATTTTCTTAAGGGGTAGGAAGCTTTCTTATATAAGGCAGTGCATATTCACATTCACCCTGTCTAGGACTACAGGGGTCCCCAAGCTGGTACAAAATGTATCTTAAGTATTTGTAAATGAGGGGCTGGAGAGATGGCACAGCAGTTAAGAGCACTGGCTTCTCTTCCAGAAGCCCCGAGTTCAATTCCCAACAACCACATGATGGATCACAACCATTATAGTGGGATCTGATGCCCTCTTCTGGGATAAAGTCAATAGAGAAATAAATACATAAGTCTTACCTTTTTTTTTTTTTTTTTTTTTTTTTTTTTTTTTTTTAGTTTTTCGATACAGGGTTTCTTTGTAGCTTTGGAGCCTGTCCTGGCACTAGCTCTTGTAGACCAAGCTGGCCTCAAACTCCCAGAGATCCACCTGCCTCTGCCTCTGGAGTGCTGGGATTAAAGGCGTGCGCCACCACCGCCCGGCAAGTCTTACTTTTTTACAAAAAAAAAATTAAAAAGTATTTGTGAATGATGCCATTCTAATTGAACTGTCAACACAAGACTCTAGACATAGTGCCCACGTAGCTCAGTCAGAAGGCCTGAACTATTGCTGGCACAGCTGCATGCTTGAAAATGTCTCTGAGACTC
This sequence comes from Microtus oregoni, assembly GCF_018167655.1. Taxonomy (NCBI): domain Eukaryota; kingdom Metazoa; phylum Chordata; class Mammalia; order Rodentia; family Cricetidae; genus Microtus; species Microtus oregoni. Next base: position 15,597,951 of record NW_024543086.1, read on the forward strand.
CTTCTCAAGGCCAAATGTATCCAAAAGATCTCCTTTAGCCGGGCGGTGGTGGCGCACGCCTTTAATCCCAGCACTTGGGAGGCAGAGGCAGGCGGATCTCTTTGAGACCAGCCTGGTCTACAAGAGCTAGTTCCAGGACAGGCTCCAAAACCACAGAGAAAGAAACCCTGTCTCGAAAAAAACAAAAAAACAAAAACAAAAACAAAAAAAACAAAAACAAAAAAAAAAACAGATCTCTCCTTTCACAGCCATGACTCAGCTCTCTCAGCACAGACTCAAGGTGCTCGGAATGAAGAGCTGCCATGTGTCATGAAGTCCATCAACTTCGATGCCACAGGGCAACAGGCTTTCCAAATTTCTCAAAATAATAATATGCCACCTTGGTGAGGGTTTGGTGAAATGTGTTCCCAAGGAGAAGCACGTGGCAAGCTCTGCCCACCTAGTCCCTGAGTAGTCCCAATGAACGCAAGGAAGAGATGATGACGCATTCTGTAATAACTAAGATGAAGATTCTGAGTGCCTTGATAAGTAACAAATTGTGGAATTTTTTAAATTACGTTATAAGAAAAAAATTTACGTTATAAGAAATTATAGAAAAAGGCTAGAATAAACCAGGAGTGATGGTATACGCCTTTTAATCCCAGCACTCTGGAGGAAGAGGCAGGAGGATCTCTGTGAGTAAGCCCACCTGGTCTACAGACTGAGTTCCAGGACAGCCAGGGCTGTATAGACTTTGTCTATAACAAACAGCAACAATACCTAAATAAGTGTACAAGACATGATGAAAAATGAAGCCTGCAGAATCACACTCATAAAGCAGTCTTAACTATTATGTAGAAACATGTGTATAGATTCAAAACTAAAACAAAGAAGGTCAAACTATGAAGTATGTCACCTGCTTCACTTTCCATTTTTACCTCAATTTTCTTTTAGTAACTATATAATCAGAAAAGAATACTTTTAAAAGCAAAAAAGTTATAATTATAATTTGTTTAAAAGCAAAATCAATTTTCTTCTAAGGTACTTTCCAACTCACAGAAATACTTAATTTCACAGAACTCAGAAAGCCAAATCCAAAGTGGTCCTGCCCATGCAATCCAGGGAAAACCAGACCAGAGTCAGACTTTCTCTCATTCCAGCTACTGTGCCCACTCCTCCCTCACTCAGTGGGTAGTTCTAAGTTCCTACTACCTGCCAGGAACTCAACCAGAAACAAGCCTGTTTACCAAGCAGTGACTAGGAAAATATGACCTGGCTTTTCTCAGAACCTGGATTGGGATATGTGTGGCAATAGACAGAAAAAACAAACCAACAATCTAATTTCGCCAGCGCTAAGAACTACAAAGAAAACAAATTAAATGGGGAAGGAGCAGTGGCCAGTACGACGCCAGGGCAAAGGCCTCAGAAGAGTCTGAGCAGAAACTTAGTCTTCCAAACCACCAACAGTGACATAATAGCACTTCTCATGCGTGACCAAGATAAGACTTTGAAATGTCTGTCTACAACCTAAAACACAGACAAAACTGCAATGACTGTATTTTAACAACCTTCCTTCAGTCAGGGAGCCTCCACTCCTCCTCTCGGTTGTAATTTTCTCATTTATAAATAGGCACAATGGGGCTGCAGAGATGACTCAGTGGTTAAGAGCACTCACTAGCTGTTCTTTCAGAGGACCCAGATTCAATTCCCAGCACCACATGGCAGCTCACAGTTTGTATCTCAGCTCCAGGGAATCTGGCACCCTCACACAGACATATATTCAGGCAAAACATTAATGCACATTAAATAAAACATTACAAAAAAATTAGCTGGGTAGTTGTGATGCAGGTCTTTAATCCCAGCACTCAGGAAACAGGCAGATGGAGCGAGTTCGAGACCAGTCTGGTCTACAGAGCGAGTTCCAGAACAGCCAGGAACACACACAGAGAAACCCTGTCACTGATGGATGCATGAATGGATGTATGGATGTACATTGGGAGGGAAGGAGAGAGGAAGGGAGGGAGGGAGGGAGGGAGTCAAACAAACAAGTAAAACAATGAATGAATAAATAAATAACATAATAAATGAATAAATAATAAAATTGGGCCTAGCAATGTCTGGTCAGATAGACAGACAGACAGACAGACAGAAAGAAAAGAGATAGATAGATAGATAGATAGATGACAGACAGACAGAAGATTTAGACCTAGCGATGCCTAGTCTACAAAGTTGTACAGAGGGTGTAAAGGGACAGCTCAGAAACTTGTGTATGCAGGTACATGTTCATGACTGTTGAGTTTCCCACACACTGAATGGATTTTCCACCAATGAACTAGACTATACTCTGAATGATTCTTCATGAAGACATAAAGGTGTGAGCAGACATAGTTTCATCTTCAGAGTCAATCAGAATCCACAGTCCCAATCAGCTCTAAAATTTCATCAGGTAACTGATGCTATAATCAGCACTAGTATGACCAGATCGACATCATGTCTGCTAAAGGAACAAGAAACTCTTCTCTTCTCTTTTCACTGTATCACAACTGTCTGTGTCTCCAGGTCTGGTTTGTGATCACCAATTTTATTATCCTCTTGCCTAGGCTATGGTAGCCATTTGTTTACTCAAACACTAAGCCAGCTGCTGCTGGGAAAACACTTTTTCAGACATGATTAGCACAGACAACCAGTAAACCCACAGTAGAGTCGATGCACTACACCACGACGTAAGGCAGCCTCATCCAATCAATGCAAAGCCTTGCAGTAAAGACTAAGGGTTTGCAGAGGAGACAAGAGAAATCCTGCCTGCTTTGCAAACTTGTCAGTCCCCACAATAAAGTGAGCTGGTTCTTTATGCTTTCTTTCCTGTCTCCCTTTGATGCCGTGGCTCTGGAGAGATGCTGAACAGCATGCTGGTCAGTCTAGAACTGGTCTCCCTGATTCCATCTTTACATCTCATCATGACCCAGAGGGACCCTGCGGGAATGTTAGAAGGCTTTCTAATAAAAATTCTCTAATGATTCCCTAATGATTGGAGCAGTGAGACCTGACAGCTTACAGGATGGCCCTGCCTTCCACTCTCAGTTCACCGCTTGCTTCCTCTCCCCCTCAGTCCACACCCCAGTAGACACGGATCTCTGCTGCTCTCCCAACAAACATGCTCCCACTCAGACCTCTACACTTGCTGCTCCGGCCATGTGGGATTCTCTCGCCTGTGCCCTTGCTATCAGCCTGCTCACTTATTTCCTTCAGTATTCACTCAAATGCCTTCTCAGGGGACTTCTCCTCAGTCCGTATAAAAATGAAGCTGTTTCCCAAAGCTTGTGTACCCTAACCCCCTTCTCCTTAGCGCTTAAAACCAGGGAACACTAGTGTTTCCTTCATTTTATTTCACATTAAAATGAAGATAGGTTTCTGGCTGTGAGCACAGTTCAGTGGGAGAATGCTTGCTAGCAGCAAGTAAGAAGCTCCAGCTCCTTCCCTGGCACTACAAAGCAAATAAATAATGTGGTTCTAAAACACTCAGCCCTTTACCTGTTTCACACATTCCTGTTTTCTCAGAACCTATGATAATAAGTTGCACACTCAAGAATATCATAAATATTTGCTGCTGGAGGAAAAGATGGGATGGGTGGGATTTTTGGTTTTTGTTTTGTTCGTTTGCTTTTTATTAATTAAGGGTTTAGGGTTTTCTATTTTTATTTACGCGTGCATGTATGTGTCTGTATAGCACATATCTAACCTGTGGCCACAGGACCACAGTGTGTTAAATCCCTTAAAGCTGGAGTTGTGAGCCACCTACTCTGGGTGTAGGGACTAAACTCGGGCTCTCTGGAAGAAACAAGTACTCTCAGATGCTGAGCCACCTCTCCAGGCTCCAACTAAGGGTAGCTTTAAATTTATTCTTCATGAGTTCCTATGTTTTCTAAGAGTTTGTGCTGGGCATTATTTCTGTACAATCATATCAGACAACCTTTCTACTGAACTTTAAACCTGTCTAAGAAAACTCACAATTTCCCAGGATCTTTAAGAGTTAACCATGAATATATATTAAAGTTTAATGACTTCAATGTTCACTAATTAACTTAACCTAGATAATAAAACCAAACAGTTATTTAAAATGTGGGCTTGGTGGGTCATGTTTGTAATCCCAATACTCAGGATGTGGAGGCAAAAGGACCAGGAGTTCAAAGACAGACTGAACTACATATTCAAAAAGATACTGTCTCAAAACTACAATATATATATATATATATATATGAGAACTTAAGTTTACTAATGTGTACCATATCGTTTAGTTAACTATATTTAAAGGCAGTTTATAATTAAGAATGCAATATGAAACATGAACATTTATAAAACAAAATATATGTAATACAAAAATGTCAAGGCAAAAATATCACAGAATGAACAATAAAAAAGTGATATTATAGCTAAATCATTTTTCCTTATACTTACTTATTATCTAAATTTCAACAGAAAAAAAGATGCTACCTCATAAACAAAATAAGCAATTATAAATCAATAGAAGAAATGAAATCAGCAGTTTCACAAATAACACAACAAATGGCTATAATGTGAGGTTTATGACACAATTATTTTTCAAAGAGAAAAAAAAATACTTTATTGTAGTCTTAAGACCCATTTACCTATTTCCTTGCCCTAAATTACACTATGAAACTTTATATGAATATTCCACCATGAATATTGTTCTGGAATCCATCAGCTGTAACTAAAGAAAAGCAAAACAGTGTTCCTGCCTCCTACTGACATGAGAGGCAGCACGGAACTAGCTGAAGAGTGTACTAGTGTGGCCATATCCATTTAAACTCAAAGTATAATGGGACCCAGCATGTGACAGACGACAAATTCTCGAGTAAACTATTTTTGAGTGCAGAGACATGCAGAGGTGCCAGCTTTTTCTCTCTAAAAGTAAGTAGGTCCCAGGGACAGAACCCAGGTCCTCAAGCTTGCAAACAAGCTCTTTACTCTCGCATCTTGCCAGCACTATCCGGGCTTTCTGAGTTAGAGTCTAGGTAGTCCAGGCTATCTTCAAATTCCCTAATGGCCCCAGCTTCTCCGGGGCAGCGGCAGGGATGCCACTCATGCTTAGCACTGGCAGTCCCTTCTTTCAATCCTTGCACCAATGGGGTAAAAGAAGAGAAAACAAGATTTTCTCACCTTCCTACACTTCTTGGGCTCCCAGTACTGAGATTATAAAAACACACCACCATAATATGAGACTTTTCCTAACCTTCAGTACCAATTGCTCCTGATCATTCTTAACTATATTTTAGATGTTTAAATGCTGACAGAAATCAGTTATTTATCAAACTTTCTTTTTTCCCCAGCTACAACATCTTATTTGCTTTAAAATGTCCCAGAAAAGGGTGGCTCGGGATTAAGTTAAATGTCTGCATATACTTAGGAAGTTCCACAGCAAGAAAGTTTTCAAATAAAATCCTCTGGAGAAAAGATCAATCCAGAGGTATGCTGGGTAAGGAATAGTTCAAGGACAAAATGCCCAGCCTTTTCTATACCTCTGTTGATCCCAAAATCAAACTGGGCTCCATGGGACATTGGAACACAGCCATCATCATCAGAACTGCCCAGCTGCCAGCTGCAGGTGAAATAAAGCCCCTGGGTGGTGACTGGTAGTGAGGCTACTGATGGATTTGGGAGAGGAGGGATCTATTTTGTTTTGACCTACTCAGAATTACTCCAAGGCTTTGTGCATGCTAGGCTTGCTAGGCAGTGTTCTTTCATTCAGCTACATCTCCAGTCTGGGCACTTGTATTTTGCAAATTTTCTTACAGAAAGGAAAAATGGTTTGTTGTGTTTGTTTCTGGGGTGGAGGAAATTGGAGGGTTTTGTTTTGTTTTGTTTTACATTTGTTTGTCTGTTTTGGTTTTTCAAGACAAGAGTCTCTCTGTGTAGCCTTGGCTGTCCAGGAACTTGCTCTGTGGAGGTTGGCCTCAAATTAAAGCGATTCACCTGTTTCTGCCTCCCGAGGGCTGGGACTATAGGCATGTGCAACCTACATTTGGCTTAAAAAGTGTCATTTTTTTTAATGCTCATAAAACGTTAAAGACTGGGAAATTCCAAAGGTCATCCTAGGTATTCATATTTTTAGACCTGAAGTACAATGAATAATCATAAAAAAATAACAACTCTTCAATGTTTAACAGGAAAAAAAGACAGGAAAAAGTCACTGTCAGGTCAGAAGCACAGGACCTGAACAAGAAAACAAGGGCCACATCATCTGCTCGGTCTAGATTCTCTTTAACTGGCTCTGAACTACAAATAAAACGGTCTCTTCTTCAATAGAGCAAGCACAGAAAGAAGTGGCTTTCCACCCCCTCAGAAGCAGGCCTTCAGCACAAGGCCTTTGGTGTTGTCCCCTAAGCGGTGAAAACCATGCAGGGTGAAGAACTACCTTCCTTCCTCCTTTCATTTAAAGGGGAACATGCTCTGGGCTAAAGGAGGCAGAAGAGGACAAATCTGGGTTTACCAGCCTGGAAAGCAACTGCAGCTACCCAGCCACCTCACTCCCTACAGCTCCACCATCAGAAGCTGCAGCCAGTTGAAAAGTAGCATTCCCAGCCCACAGGCTCCCCGTTGAGTTTCAACACGAGGCAGCTAGGAAGGAGGCACTGACAGCTGACTCCCGGGATGCTCGCAGTTTCCAACAAGCATTCCTACCCTAAGGACCATTATCAGTCTACTGCACTGAGCCTCTGGCATTCCACTTTTAGCTTTTCAGTTTTGACACTAAAAATAAGGGAAATTTGTCTCAATTCTAAAATGACTGTTGCCAAGTTAAAGAAGGCAGTTGTCACTGTAGTCTGGGGCAGCCATGCAAATCTAGGTTCATAACCCAGATTAGATAAATATATAACTTCAGGCAAATCAATCCAATTCTTTAACTTCATACACAAAGCAGCAGCCCAATCATTTCTCCACAGAGGAGCCAATGAAGGGAAAGGGTATGACTCAGTGAGAGAATGCCTGCCTAGTAGGTTCAGTCCTCTACACCATAAATCAAACAAGAATCCTAGGTCACAACACATAGAAGAAGGTGAAAATAAAAGGTAAGATCATCGGTGTTAATTATGGCTGAGACTCGGCAAATCAGTCTTCTTGGATTACCTGATCTAAGAACCAACTGGACAAAGCTGGGACACTGACTCAGCCCAGCTAGATTCCGAGATACTCAGGCTTTCCAACCAACTGTTCTAAACAGGGGAGAGGGGATCAAGTTTAAACTGGTTACCCAATCCTAAGAGCATTTACAGGTTTAGCTAACTGCAGAGCTTTATTGCACCAACACTCCCCTTCCCTTCTCTCTTCATTTGTACTTCAGTCTGGATTTTCATTTGTGGGTCTGCTTACTGCAGTAAGTTCCTTGACAGCAGGAAACAAATCTGTGCCTCTCATCTATACACTAGAACAGCCCATGCATTGCATGCTAGGACACAGTCAGGGCAGGAAACTCTCAGAAACCCACTCGGGCTTCCTAGTGATTCAGGAGGATTCATTTTGGCAAAGGGAATGTCTGAATTTAGCAGGCTTTTTTTCTTTTATGTTAAAATAATAATGACTAAACAAACCATACATTATATATTACTACAATTTTCACAAATGAAGCTATGCTAAAAAACCAGAGAGAGAAAATTAAAAAAAAAAAGTAAAGAGGGAAGAGAGGCAGACTGATCTCAAACACCTGCTCCAGCACTTCACAGCCCTACAGACCTTAGAAAGGCAGTCAGTTCCCACCTCAGTTTGCTAGCTGCATCATCGGCCTCAACTGTCACATGAGGAAATGGGACAGTAACTCCTGCACCTCACAAGGCTGTCATAAACCTAATAGATAGATAGTGAACTATATATCGTTGGTAAAAGATTCTGCTAACCCTCTTCTCCACTGGCAAAATCTGTACTAGCTAAACTAAGCCTAAACACAATATGTTCACCCCACTTTATCAGAAAGTACAGACAGCCTTTCTGACAACGGGCTGAAAGCTGGGTCCAGCGTGCCAACATCAGACCTCTACAGCAAAGTCAACCAAGACTCTATCTTCTTCTAGAGCCTTTTTAAGTGACTGTTGAGGCATCCAGCAACAAGGAGAGCCATCTTTGCAACAGAACAAACCCAGAGCACATCAACAGGTGCTTCGGCCAGGAGACCGTAGCAAAGCACAGCTCCAATACAGAGAGCAAACCCAGAACCAAGGGCCAAGTACGGCTCAGCAACACAGAACATACTCAGTATACACAAGGCCCTGGGTTCAATCTCCACCACCAAAAATTAAAACAATAATTAAAGCAAAAATTAAAACTCTACAGACACATTTGTTGTTGTTTAAAATAGTAACCAGAGCTGGAGAGATGGCTCAGAGGTTAAGAGCACTAACTGCTTTTCCCGAGGTCCTGAATTTAATTCCCAGCACCCACATGGTGGCTCACAACCATCTGCAGTGAGATCTGGGGCCCTCTTCTGGCTTGCAGGCATCCGTGGAGGCCGAACACTGTATACATAGTAAATAAATAAATACAATTCTGAGAAATAAATTTTAAAAAATCCTGGTTTGCATTCCGGTAACATTTAATAAATAAATAAATAAATAAATAAATAAATAAATAAAATGGTAATCAATAATAATACATAAAACAATAAGTGAAAAGGAAGGAAATCTTCCAGGTTCATTTTCACACGGAACAAAATAATAATTTGCTAACTCCAATAAGTGAGGCCCCCTTGGTTCATTTCACTAAGCAACATGCCCTCAATTACAGGCTAGTCAAAGTAAAAGCTTAATAATCAAAACTCCCTACGAGCATCTAACAGCAGCATTGCTTCCAAGCGCTGAAACAAAGTCCTATGAAGGCAACATTTCATTTTTTTTTCCTCAGAGGAAGATGATTTTAAAGAACTGTGAAGGTATGTCGCCATTTTCAGGACCCGTACTTCCTCCCTAGCACCTCAGAGAACCCAAAGCACCAGTACCGACACACTAACTGGTGCCTTATACCGCATAGTTACTTTAACTGACACAGCAAAGAAAACCTCCAGTTAATAACTTAGACTTCATAAGTACAATTCTTTCCCTACTTGTACTGCCAGCTCTGGCTAAAACTGGGTCAGCCCACAACAAACGAAGGGCAACTCTCAAGGACCCAGTGAAGAGACAGACTTTTATAATGCAAATGCCCATTCCGTGGTACTAAGGAGAGAGAGCACTGCAATACTGTCTGTCCTTTCAAGGCAACGGGCCTGAGTGAAACACTGGATTCTGTATCCTATCTTCTTCCATAGAACCTAACAACTATGTATGCCAACTCTAAACCCCAGCTAGCAGTTAATTAAGCGCCAGCACAATTTTCTAAAGATAGCAATTTCAGTCAATTACCACACCAGTGCTACTCAGAGGCTGCTAATAAGCAAATAAACAAATAAGCCCAACATCAATATAAAAGAAACTTGCCTTCCAAACCCTCAGCATCATTTAGAGACTGTACCCAGGAACTGAAAGCCTTGAGAAAGAACAGTGAAATCAGCCATGGCATCAATATCCCAATAACTGTTTCCTAAAATCTGGGCAGCATCAGCAGGACACCAGGAATTTAATGCTGCTTTGAAAAGAAAGCTATACCAAATTGTATGAACTATGCAGTAATAAAAGCTGATACTGCTACTGACACATTTAATTAAACACACTCTCTAAATAGAGCTTCCCAGGTAAAGCCATGACGGTTTTGGCCTTGATTTTATCCAAAGTCATCAGGAGAGGTCACCAACTATACTCTCCTGCTAACAATGTTATCCTGAGCAACCCCCACTCCCACCCCCCAACAGCCCCACCCAATATTACTTTTATCTGTGGAATTCTCTGCCGGCCTTGGCCTGGAAAACTGGGTGGACCCTGAGGACAGGTATCAGAGCTGGCCATTTTTTTTGAAATTGGCTCAGACTGATGGTTCCCAGCAGAATAAAGCTGTGGTCTTTATAAACCTCAATTTGGGGTTTAAAGAATAGTGTTAACTAGTGATTATCCCCCCCACACCCTTTTTGGAATGGAGGAGAAAAGGCAAACCAAAAGATGTTTCAAAGTAGAAAAATCATCATTTTAATTATAAACCCTCCCAACTCAAAACTGTTAGAGGTGCCAAATGGGAGATATCAGAGTATTCTGTTTTGTGGTTCAAAGTTTTAACTATTAAACATGAGAATCACAACTTTGAAGGGGGAGGAATTAAAAGGAAGAGCAGAAGAGGGGAGCAAGAAAGGGCCCTTCGAGATCTGTTTGCTCGGAAGGGCCCTCTTAGTACTCCTCATGGGGTCCAGGCTGGAGGAGAGCAGAGGGTTACACAGAACATTTAGCAGACTTAACATTGGATTAAACACACTACTGCAAGTTTCAACAAATGTTCATGGCATACGTAAAAACACATTTACAACAAGAAAGAAGAGAGGCACCTGGAGACATCTGACACTGGGCATGCTCTGCAGGCAACTCAGTGCGCACATGCTCTCTACCAGGTTGGCGCAGCCTAGCCACAAAGACCTTGGCACAGAACACTGCAGGATGACAAAAAGGAAGGAAGAGAAGAAGCAGTTAGAGGCCGCAACAAGTCACTCCTTCACACGGGCAGCTTGAGGGTTAGTCGGGGCAGGGGAGCACCCATGCAATTTAGAGGGCAGGGAGAGTCCTAAATTTCCTAACGCTGGGGAGCAGGGCCCCTTTCTGTCTTCTGGGCAGGGACTTTGTGCTGCCAAACCACTCATTTCACAGGATACAGTAAACAGAATCAAGAGGGACAGAATGCTTAAATGAAAACCCACTAGAGGGAACCATGAGTTTGAGTGTAGAGCATGACCACTCAGAGAGTGTAATTCTGGTCTATCTCATACAGTCTCAATCGCTTAAGAAACTACGATAGCAAGCCTTCTGAATGCAGCCCCTACCCCAACACCACAATAGAAAAAAACTGAAGATTCCATCGTTGAATAATTCGCACAATAACACACAGCACAGGAGGGAAGAGCCAGGATTTTAAGGTTCAGTTTGTTGGCTACCAAATTGCACACTTTTTTCATAAGACCAGGATGCCACTACTGAAAACCTTTGGTGACTCCAACGTTCATTGTGTGAATTCAGTTTTACACTTCTATGAAGTAAAATTGCAGGAGACTTTTAAGAGAATGAGGCAAAGAAACAAGAAAGGGAAGTGATACAGGCAATTAAAACTGCTTGAAACAAGTTGTTTTAGCATCAACATCTCTGCTTACTCAGAGAAAAACTTGAGAATTCTGTGACCTGTAACTTTTCATTCTGGACTTTACAAACATGGCAACAAAACTAAGAATTAAAAGCTTAACTCACTGACTCCATTCCACCCTTAAAACAAACAAAAAAACAAAAACAAAAAACTTGTTGCTTTCAAAGGAACTTAGAAAATGTAATGAGAAAATGAGCATATTTGATAGCTAATATAGTAACTACCAGACTATATATATTCCCCCCTGGCTGTCCTGGAACTCACTCTGTAGACCAGACTAGCATCAAACTCAACGATCTGTCTCTGCCTCCCAAGTGCTAGGATTAAAGGCATGTGCCACCACCACCCAGCACTAATAAATATTTTAATTTAAGGTCAATTCATTTAGTGACAAAAACGGTAACACATACAAACAAATTAAACAAACACTGAAGGTGGATGCTTGAGTTCTACTGAAACACTCCACAAATCTTATACACAAGCCATGTGTTTGTTCCTCCCTGCTGGCTCCTTGTTTTACACTGGGAAAAGCTCTACAATTAGTACAAGTGTATTATAAACAAAAAGAGCTTTGCTTGAAATCAGATAGACCTGGGACCCAGCATTTCCTGCTTACTAGCTACAGCACACAACTCACTCACAAGGTAGAGAATACTGGGGTTATTTAGAAAAGGCATGTGAATCCAGGACACAAAATCAAAGAAAGCAAATGGTGTAAGAAACGGTGCGACCCTCCTAAGCAATGAAAACACCACCCATTTCCAACCTGAGTGTTTATTAAAGGCTGAGCACGGCCAATACAGTGGTGAAGTGCCTGCTGCTCCAGGACAGAACTTGTTGCTCAACAGTTTCACAACATAGAGAAGAAACCACAGAAAGACCTGAGCACATTTTATAAAACACAATGAAAGTAGCTGCCATTTATTGAGCTCCTCTGACCTGTTCCTATTACAACTGTCACAGTAATTCTCAGGTCACTCCTGAAGGGCAGATACTATCATCTCTACAGTAAGATCTGTTAAAACACCTTCTTGTCTAAGGTTCTCAGGAAAGTGGGCTGGCTCTACGGCAGCAAGTTCTCTACTCAAAGAAATTACTATACACACTAGTTCTATCAGACTGTGCCACCGTGTGTGCTCAGAGAAAAGACCCACATCACATGTTCATTACATGACCTCAATAGTTCAATTTAGGATTCTCTTGGCATTTTTGCTGTTGTTTTTCCTTACTGGCAGTCCTGGGGATTGAACCCAAGACCTTTGAACATGCTAGGCAAGTGTTCTTCAATTGGGTAGAATACCTAGACACAAATATAAGTTTCTTTCTGGAGTGTTTAGTTTGCGGAATCACAGAATCACACAGATCCGAGGCAACAGAGTAAGGACCAGATCAGCATTCTCTAGCACCAAATTAACAAAGCTCGCTTGTCATCAATTCTCATATTCAGTACACAGTCTCATGGGTTCCAGGAAAGCATTCTCCCACTGAACTGTACCCCCAAACCTGTTTTACAATTTTTTTAAAGTATTCCAGAAAAGACTTTTATTTGCTTACTTTGGCTTCTTTTATTGTAATTTTTAATCGAGTGGGAGGGGGGATCTCACATGCCATGGCACAGGTGTAGAGGTCAGAGAACAGCTTAGAATAGTTGATTCTCTCCTTTTACCCTCCATGTGGTTGAAAGGGTTCCTAGGATAGAATTCAGGTCATCAGGCCTAGTAGCAAAAACCTTTGCTACTAAATCATCTTACTTGCACCATTTTTATTTCATTGAGACAGAATCTCACTATGCAGCCTAGGTTGGCCTCAACCCCATGATCCTTCAACCTGAGCTTCCCCAGTGCTAGAACTATAGGTTGTGTGCCAGCTCATCCACCTCTATTCAGGAAAAAATGAAAACCCTTTAAAGACCTTGCTGATTATCTATTTCAGGAGTGGATCATCCACAGTAGACACGGCAGGCAGAGGAATGGTGGGAGTGTGTCCTGAAAGGCGACCGTCCCTTACCGTGCTGAACACAACTCAGCACCACTTCAATCCTTACACACAGAACTTTCCCCAATATTCGGAAGAGGAAAATGGGTTTAAAGAGATGCAGTTTTCTTGTCTAAAACCACACAGGGCTAGGTTTGAGCTGGAATGATCCTAGTAATCCTAAATTAGAACACGAGCTCCCCAGCTGACAGATCTGCTGGAGAACAGGAGCTGCAAAGACAGCAGGCTCCCAGGCACCGCCCACCTGGGGCTGTATATCAGTCAGAAATCTCACTCTTAGCTCACCCAGGCCTGCCATCTTCCAGGTCAAGATGAGAGCTAAGACAGCAGTACTTAAAAGGCATTAGAAGTGCTCTATCCCCACACCCAATTATCCTGGAGATAGCCGACCAAACAAACACACTGCTGGAAACAGTCTTTACCCAACAGAAAAAAGGCCACTGCAGGAAACCCATGCACCTGTAATAATGAAGTCCACACACACATGCTGCCCTAAGTACCAGGTCCAACTTGAAAATGGGCAAAAACAGAAATTCTATACTCACTAACCTAAGAACATCATATAAAATGCAACTAGGATTTTAACAGTAATTGATTCATGACATTTCTAATTTAAATTTTAGGACTTGGTTGGAAACTCATGTTGTCATTATTTTTAAATAGAGAAAAATGTCTTCTCACCAGTTATGTTCACAATATAACTATTCCCTCCCTTCTTGTATATTTTTCAAGGTAACAGTGAAATATCTTTATCTACTGTCATAATAGGTCTAAGAAATTTTCCCCAAATGGCATATTTACCAACTTAACAAATATGTCTAGTCACTAAACCACCAACAATACCAAGCAAACCTTTCTTCTTGTGACCTTAGCATCAAGCTCCAGAGATTTTCTTTCACAATGACCATCCTGGGGGGCAACAAATCTCCAATATACATTTATTACAATTTCATATTTAGCAACTTATAATCTCCAGAATTCTAATTTATGATTATTCATATTCACAAAAAAGATGTAATTATTCATAATAAGTTCTGGTATTATGGGCAAATAAACGGTTAGGAGGAATACATTTTCCAGCTCTAAACTCAAATAATTAAGACTGGCAAGTAAGCCAACGGTGCTTACTGATTCTGTCACATTCGTCATCAGCTGGTAAACACTTGAAAAGATGATAGAAGACAGGAATAATAGCTTTTTTGGCATTTTTCAAAAGCAGAAAGTTTATTAAAAGAAGTAACAGAGACATGTGCTAGGCTCTCTCCTGTAAGTCACAGCAAACAGATGGACAGTGGGGCGCACTCCTAATCACAACACTCAGGAGACAGAGGCAGGTGAATCTCTGTGAGGTCTGCAGAATGATTTCCAAGACAGCCAGGGCCACACAGAGAAACCCTGTCCCCAAAACAAAAAGAAACAAAACAATAGATACATCAAACATTCAACAAAATAACTATTATTTTTAATAATAAAGCCTGGTAACCAGAGTTCAGCCTTCAGGTTGCACAATGGAAGTAGAGAACCCACTCCCCAGAGTTGTCCTCTGACTACCAGTTACATCATGTACCACTCACACGCACAGATATACATGTGTGCATGTACACATACACTCATGCACACCACAAATAGTAATAATATTATTATTAATTCACAATTTAATTGAATTTTCCACACTTTAAAAAAATAGGATATTGACCCATACCTTCATGTGTAACAACAATCTTTCAAATTTAATGACACTTTGTTAAAAGAAAAGTGGACAATAACATGTGTCATGTAACCATGACAGTTCATATTTAATTCTTAGCAACTGTACTCTAGAATTACACGCTTACTTATCACTGACATTACACCGTATTATTTTCACGCTGAGATATACAATAAGGAAACAAAATGACAAGGAGTAAGGGTAGAAGGGAAGAGAAAGAAAGAACAAAATAAGAAAAATAAAAATTTACTACTTGCTGAGTTTTAGAGATTCAAACAAGGCCAAACAGTGATAGGATTAGAACTCAAAGTCAGAACCCAACTTACTCTTACCCACTATTCTCTCAGTTCTGAATGATGATCCAGGATAAGACACTCAAACCCAAAGCTCACAAACCATCATGATCTGGATGGGCATCTCTGGAAGAGGGAGGGATTAAGGATAACTAATTCCCCCTTCCCTTTTTTCGCAGCTATTTGTTTGCTTATTCATTTTATAGTGATAGGGAATGAACCCAAGCCTTATGCATGCTAGGAAAGTACCTGTCAATGACCTATGCCCCAACCCTTCTTTTCCTTTAAGAAGCACAGAGTTTAAAACCTTAAACTCTACAAGAGCTTCCTTTTCTAATTTACACTCCTATCATTCTCTGTTTACCAGTAAATTTTCCAAAGTGGTACATCCCCCTTGGTAATTCAAATGTGATCAATCTGCTGCTCAGCTCTAGTCCTAATAGGTGTAGCTGAGTGACTGACATAACCTCTGAGGAGCGACTGCACAGCGTGGAGTCAGAGTCTGAAGAGCATGTGGATCACCGACTCATCAATTTATAAGGAGGATACTGTATTAAGGAGAAAAAACAAAGATGTCCATCAGATCAAATCATTATTCATAATAGCAAAGAAAACTCCAGCAACAAGGACCAATCAATAAGCTGCGGATTACTCATAAGAAAATCATGTTTCTGAAACAGGACCAACCAGCTGAAGCCTATTCAGGTGTTCATAGAAAAATTCCAATACAAGTAATTTGAAAATCTTTATGTGAATAAAGGCAAAAACTCAAGACTTACAGTTACGGTCCCATTTTAATACATATAAAATATTCAGAATATAATGCATTTATTTTTATTTGATTTTTTTCAATCAGTCACATACATGCAACACTGGCCTTTCCGTCCTCACTTGGGGATCTAACCACAGCAACCTGTCCCTTGACTGTAGGTCACTGACATTCAATGAAGATGACAAGCAGATGGGAATAAACAGCTGTCAGACTCTGGCCACACTCCTAGTTGGCAAAGACATTACTGTTGCTTCCACCTATGACTACCAGAGAAATGAGTTTCAGTCAGAAAGCCGGTCTCCGTCTAAGAGGAAGAGAACTGTAGTGTGGCAGCCCACACTCTACACGCTCTACACCACAGAGACTTCCAGCCAACAGGACGAAGCAGTGTCTTGTTTGTCATGTTTGACCTAGAAACCGAGAAAAGCCATCATCAGCTACTTTCTTTCTTCCCATTGGCTATGGCTTGGTGGGTTTGTGCCCTCAGGGTTCCTGTGCCCCAGCCTGGCAGCACTATGAGGGGGTGGATGTAGTAGGTGGTTAGGTCACAGGGAGCCTGATCACATGGGCTCTCAGTTGATTCCCAAGAGAGGATGTTGCTATAGAACGAGCAAAAGCCACCCCTGGCTAGTGATCTCTTCTGAATGAACTCCTGCCATTCTAAACACATCTGTACGAGATCCTCACTGGAAACCAAACCAGTCCAGAGCAGCAGCTCCTGGACTGTCAGCCTCCAAAACTGTTACCTACACAGCCTCTTTTCTTTGTAAGCACCCAGCTTTAGTACTACGTCACCACAACAGAAAATGGACTCCTATTCCACCCCAGGTACAGGTGCAAGCTTTGTACACCCCAGGTCCTTCTACCCCAAAAACCAAAAACTTCAAGAGTCTTTGGAAATGTCTACATAAGATTCTAACTGCCTTCTAGCATACCAAGTTTTCATGTAAGAGAGTGCAAAATGTATCGTGTTTTATATAGAACAACAGAACATATGGGAAGTCAGAAACTTTCCCCCATGTGATAAATACTCTCAGATTCTCTAGGAGGAGAGAACTATTTCAGGAAAAAGTTTGAAGACAATTAACTTTTACACTTTAAGCTGCTTATCTACTTAGAAATGTTTCAGCAAACATTTTAAGAAACCATAAAACCAAATATTCTGGTATTAAAAACTATTTATGCAAATAAAACTATTATATTTCAGTTTGTTAAAGGGAAAAAATGTGGCTAATTCCTTACAGGACAAAATGCTGTAAACAAGCCTCATCTCACTGTCTTAGCGCTAAAATTAGTTGGTAGCTGAAAACTCTTTTGTAGACTAACTGCAAAACTGTCCCAAGGGGCTGGACAGATGGCTCAGAGGTTAAGAGCACTGGCTGCTCTTCCAGAGGTCCTGAGTTCAATTCCCAGCAACCACATGGTGGCTCACAACCATCTGTACTGAGATCTGGTGCCCTCCTCTGGCGTGCGGGCATACATGGAGGCAGAATGTTGTATACATAATAAATAAATAAATCTTTAAAAAAAAAAAAAAAAAAAACTGTCCCAAGCTTTCGCTGTCTAACAGGATTCCTGTCCATGCAGTTATGAACCAGTGCTTAAAATGGAAAGCGAGCTGGGCATGGGGCTCATGCCTGTAACCCCGCTCCCAAAGGCAGGATGGCTGTGCTTTCTGAGCTACAACACAGTTAGTTCCCAGACAGTGTAGGTGAAAGGGAGATTGTATGCACACACACACAAGGACAATAAAAACCCAAGTGAAACTAAACTTTAGATTCTGCTAGCAACCTTGGAATTAAACCTTAACACCATCTAAAAATGTGTCTGCTATCTCTAAACATTAATAACTTTCAGGAGTTAACCAGTCTTCCCTCCCCCAAAATAAACACACTCCAATGATCGGGCCTCAATGTTCACATTTTCACAGACAACAGAAACAGCAGTGCTGATCGAAATCCTGCTTCTTCAAGAACTCAGAAGTGAGGAAATATAAGGTTGGCTACCATGGGGCATGCTTTATTAGCCCTTAATTTTAAAAAATTTATTATTTGCATTGATTTATTTTGTTCACATGACAACTGTGTGGAAGTCAGAAAATAACTTAAGGGAGTGGGCTCCCTCTTTCCAACCTGTGGGTCTCAGGATGAAACTTGATTCTCAGAACTCCACGTTGGCTCCCTGAACCATCTCACTGGTCCATGCTATAGTTGACCTCACATTTGATCTTTCCCACATAGCTACTGTCCACACACCTCAAATGTTAGGAGAAAGCCGTGTGCTTTACAGTCGACTAGGCATCCAGAACAACTGAGCTCATCTTTCAGTCTGGCCTCAGTTAGACATTCCTGGGTTAGTTGTGTGTCCTCTCCTGTCTGCTTCCTGCAGGTAACCAGGTAAAGGAGACTGCTCAGGACTTGACGTCAGGGATTTCACTGAATGCTAAAGCCAAAAGGCCCTTTATAACCACTGTGTTCACATCCTTACACAGCTTTTCCAGCCAAGTACTCTACATTTCCAGCCTTAGGCTGTTAGTATGTAGCCATACAAAACACACAACCTTACAGCAGACGACAGCAAAGTCAGCCTAAAGGCTAAGAAGTGAACTGCAGGTGTGGATGCACTGCAACACTGCTCTCCCACAGAGGACGCCGAAAAGCCATGGAAAGGCCTTGTATAAATTTCATAGATACCGGATGCCAAGCAACTTGCTGAAAACCCTCTTAGCACCACTGCTACAATAATTCTGTGACTGACTTAGCTATAAGCAAATAATTAAAATACCACAAACCAGTAACACAGATGTCACTAACATAATGAATTGTCCAATAACTAAGCACACTGAATGAAAAGGTGTGATGGTGCACCTGTAACCCCAGTAACCAGGAGGCAGGAGCAGGAGGACTATAAGTTCTAGCTCAGCCTGTGCCATGCAGAACAACTTATGAGCCACACAACGTTTAAGTGGTGAATTAGGAATCTGTTGGAAGAGGGCAGGGACATGGCTCAGTCAGTGATATGCTTGCTTTACAGGCAGAAGGACCTGAATTCAATCCTGAGAACCGAAGTAAAAATGCCAGGCATGGTGACACAGCTTGTAACCTCAGTGCTGGGGAGACAGAGACTAAAGGACACTTAGGCTTGTCAGCCAGCCAGTCTAGTCTACTTGGTGAGCCCCAAGTCAGTAAGAGATCCTGTCTCGAGAATGACAGACAAGCTTCCTGAGGATGCCACCCAAGATTGATTGTCCTCTGGCCCTGACTCCCACATGCACACACACATACAACCACACACATGCACACACACACACACAACCACACACATGCACACACACACACACAACCACACACATGCACACACACACAACCACACACATGCATACACACAACCACACACATGCACATATGCACACACAACCACACACATGCCACACACACAACCACACACATGCACACACATACACACACAACCACACACATGCCACACACACAACCACACACATGCACACACAACCACACACACAACCACACACACACACAACCACACACATGCACACACACAACCACACACACACACACCCACACACATGCACACACACACAACCGCACACATGCTAACTTTTATAAAGGGTGCTAGGGAATTAGCTTAGTCAATAAACTGCTTGACTTCGAGCACGGGGACTTGAGTTTGATCCATATTTGAGGGGAGGAGTTATGGGCGATAGTGTGTAACTGTAACCCCAAAGCTGAGGAGGCAGAAATAGGCTAGTTCTTGGGGCTCCCTGGCCAGTCTGCCTAGCCTCATCAAGTTCCAGGCCATGAGAGATACTGTCTCAAAAACCTAGGTGGACAACATCTGAGAAAAGACAACAGGACTGACTTCTGATCTCCATACACGTGCACATGGAATCAATCTGTAGAAAAAGGAACAGCTACCCACAGTTGGGAGGTGAGTGTAGCGGCGTAAATGAACAGCAGATAGAAATTATAATAAAATATTCAGCTTTAATTAGGAAAAGACTTACAGAACCGAAGTTCCCGCGGAGAACAGGAAAGCAGAAGGGAAGGGGGGACCACACCAGCAATATTTATTAGTAAAAAATATCCTCAGGCGACCCCGCCCTACAAGCAAGGTGACTGGCTGGGGCTTCCTGTACAGGTGAGGACAAGAGGCAAAGAAGATAAAATTACTGTTTCTTTGAAAATAATCAGCTGGGCGGTGGCGGTGCACGCCTTTCATCCTGGCACTCGGAAGGCAGAGGCAGGTGGATCTCTGAGTTCAGGATCAGCCTATCTACAGAGAGAACTCCAGGACAGCCAGAGCTACACAGAGAAACCCGTTCTCAATTTAAAAAAGTAACAGAAAGAGACAGAGAAAGACAGAGACAGATATCAAATAAAGTCAAAAACTAGTTTAAATATAACAGGAAATGACTAGAAGTTACTAATTTTCTCCTCAAAAACTATACTTACTTGTTATAACCAAGTATTTTATAACAAGAACTAAAACAGATTATAAGCAATTGGCAAGACAATAAACCAATGTATAACTTGGTGTTCTCAGTTACAATGCCCTTATACAATAGAAGCTCAAGAAATACCTGGTGAGTGAGCAAATAATGAGCAAGCCAACTCTAGAGAAGTCCACAGGACAAGCTGGAAAGACTGCTAATCAGCTCAAGAGCACTGGCTGCTCTTCCAGAACACCCAAGTTCAATTCTCAGTACACATGTGGCAGCCACAACATGCTGGCTGCAGGGGATCCAACAGACAGACACACATGCAGGCAAAATACCAATGATCATGAAAAATAAACAAGGAAAGTCTACAGGTAACGTAAAAGCCTGACCACGAGGCTCAGGGAGCAGCCATAGTTTTTTGCCACATTTTCTAGTCACAGTGACTGCTCACACACTCCAAGGTCAAATCGGAAGCTTTGTGAGGGAGACAGAAGAGCAATGTCTGCCCCACTGAGCTGGGCAGCAGAGGTGAGAACAGCGCCGCTAAAGCAGCCTTGCCCGACCTGGATCCACATAGACTTTTCTCCTAGATTATAAATCCCCCTTTTGGACTTGAAGTAGTATTGACTTTTCTATGACTTTCAACTGGAAAATTGTAACACACTTTTACTATTTAGTGCAAACAAGAGAACCTGCTGCAGTGGTGCACACCTGTAATCCAGGCACACAAGCAGGAAATCACAGCCATAGAACCCTATCTCACAAAAAATTAATTAAAAAAACAAAAATAAAATAAAAAACAAGGCTGATATTCTGCAGCTGAAACAGTCTTAAATCCTCTATTCCCCTCCCTATAGAGTCATTAAATTTGCTGACACTGTAAAACTAAAGGGCCTAAAATACCCCATCCCTGCTAGACCTGCAGACACCAGAGCAGGAAAAGGCAGTAAGAGACTGAAGAATCCAAACTGTAAAATGATTACAAAAGCACAACAGAGAGGAGGAGCCCACACTTCCCAAAGACCCATGGAACCCACACTGAGCAACAAGACCTACATCCTTACGGCCATGAGGCTACCAACCACTGATGTAAATAAACCAGTGTCCTAAGAGAAAGGGTACTGAGCATCTAAGATACGAAGTACTGCTGACAGAGCACAAGCTGGCCCTTCTCTGACAGCCAACCCTGTCTGGGTTCTAACTTCACCTTAGTGGTGACCTTAGTTTCTTTCTCCTACTCACTCAGGTTGTAGCCTCCTTACATGCATATAAATGTAATCAGGTAAGTCCTTTTAACATATACTACGGTCTAAGTGCTACTAATAAGTCGTTACATTTGTGAAAAAAAAGAAAAATATTTAAAAGCAAACTAAATGACTGGGGCTGGAGAGACACTCAGCAGGAAGTGACCTTGTTGCTCTTGCAAAGGAACCAGGTTCCAGTTCCCAGCATCCACATCAGATCTCAGAACTGCCTTCCAATCCTAGATCCAGAAGATCATGCCCCCTTCTGGTCCCCTCAGGCACTGCTTGCTCATGGGGCACATCCACACACTCAGGCACATTCACATTAAATAATTTTAAGAGAGACTTAAAAATATTACAGGACTAATTATTACCTATTGTCATTAAGTTTATTATGACTGACCTAGCCAAAAACAATACATACCCACCATATGTAAACTGTAGATTTTCACTTAGAAGTTCTATGTGGTGTCAATGACCACTTACTTAGAAAGAACTTAGGGTACAGCATTCAAAAAACACCAGAAGGGGAGGATGGGGGGAACTTGGGGAAAAAGGATGATTGGGATAAAGGAAGGTTGGATAGGGGAGCACAGAAGCACAATTCTTAGTTAAGGGAGCCACCTTAGGGTTGGCAAGAGACTTGAACCTAGAGTGGCTCCCAGGAGCCCAAGGCGATGTCCCCAGTTAGTTCCTTGGGCAGCTGAGGATAGGGAACCTGAAATGACCCTATCCTATAGCAATACTGACGAATATCTTGCATAGCACCATAGAACCTTCATCTGGTGATGGATGGAGATAGAGACAGAGACCCACACTGCAGCACTGGACTGAGCTCCCAAGGTCCCAATGAGGAGCAGAAGGAGGGAGAACAGGAGCAAAGAAGTTGGGACCACGAGGGGTGCACCCACCCACTGAGACAGTGGAGCTGATCTATTGGGAGCTCACCAAGGCCAGCTGGACTGTGTCTGAAAAAGCATGGGATAAAACTGGACTCTCTGAACATGGCGAACAATGAGGGCTGATGAGACGCCAAGGACAATGGCACGGGGTTTTGATCCTACTTAATGTGCTGGCTTTGTGGGAGCCTAGCCAGTTTGGATGTTCACCTTCCTAGATATGGACGGAGGGGGGAGGACCTAGGACTTACCACAGGGCAGGGAACCCTGACTGCTCTTGGACTGGAGAGGGAGGGGGAGAGGAGGGGGGAGGGGAAGAAGGGTGGGAGGATGGGGAGAAGGGTGGGTGGAAGGGGAGGGAAATGGGAGGCTGAGAGGAGGCAGTAACTTGTCTTTGTTTCCTTTTCTCAATAAAAAAATGGAGAAAAAAAAAACCACACCAGAGCGCACTGAAAGCGTATAGCAGTCATCAAGGGAGCTTTGGACGGTTTTATTTCTCGCTTCATATTGTTTATAATTTTTTCTAAAACACATAGATACTTCTGTAAAGAAAATATAAAGTTTAAGTAAAAATTATAGGAGGCCACTGTTGGGAACTACACTCTTGCATTGGACCATACCAGATCAGACTAAAAATCAATATGGAGTCACCTATGCTAACATTCCATGTAACCAAATTAAGTTATCTTACCTTCCCAGGTTTTGGGGAGAGCAACAGACAAGCTTCCCAAAGAGGTCAATTGGCATGACAAAGGTGCCATGTCAGCTCTAATCTTTAACCCTCTATCTCTAACATAGCCTGAAGTGACCTGGTATCAACACGCCAACTGTTTTCCTATTATTCACTTCCCTGCACACAGAAAACAACTCTTGATATGACCAACTGCTTCAGCCTTCTCACCATAAAACAAACCTCCTCCCCCACTCACTCACTAAACACTACCCGAATGTAGACAGTGAAGTGTAGCCTGATCCTAGAAACACAAAAGAAAACCAATCAAGACTCTAGAATTAATTTGGTGGGATTTTGTCCTTTCACAAGCTCAATTTTTTGTTTTGTTTTGCTTTTTGTTTCTCTGTGTACCCCTGGCTGTCTTAGAACTCGCTTCTGTAGACCAGGCTAGCCTCGTCAAATCCAGAAATCCACCAGCGTCTGCCTCTGCTCCCGAGCGCTGAGATGAAAAGTGTGAACTGGCACAGCTCTTACACACTCTGTAAGCAGTCAATGAGCTACTAGTCGCTGTAGGTCAAACCACAGGTTAGCAGAATTAAAGAGGACAACAATAAATGCTCACAAGAACGTAAAGACAATGACATATTCATATGTTGCCAGAGAAGTAAAAGCATATCCTTCTGCTCTGGGAAAAGACCTAAGGTTATTTTTCTACATTCTAACTACATATGTACCTTGTGGTATAAAAAATATATGTTTCATCCCTGATTCTCTGCTATATCCTCTGCCCCCTTCCAGAAACAATGGCTTCTAAAACTCACAATTCCCTGAGTGCAAAGGACGGACAGAAGATGACTTACTGTCTATGAGCAGCCCTTTCAGCCAGACCTGAGCTTATGTGAATAAGCTAACTCTCAGTAGGGGTAGGGGAGTTGCCAGAACAACCACCTCTGGTACCTCCTGACCTGATCATTCGTTTGTATCCTTTATGAAATCCTTTCATAGACTAAAGCTATGGCTCAGAGATTAGGGGCCCTAGCTGTTCTTCCAGAGGACCTGGGTTCAATTCCCAGCTCAATACTGTCTATGACTCTAGCTCCATAGGCTCTGCCGCCCTCTCTGGCCACCTCAGGTACTACACACATATTCGATACTTGCAAAATAAAAATAACCAAATCTTATAAACCAGTAACCCTGAATTCCTGAATTCTCTGAGCCATTGTAGTACATTACTGAACATGAGGAACATGAGGAAGAAGTCATGGAAACTCCCAAAGTGTAAGGAGGTCACAACCCACGGCTGGTACTGCTGTCCAAAGTGGAGGTAATCTGGGATCTTCTATGCTGAACTGAATGGCAGAATGCCCAGTAGAAATATGCAAAGAACTGGAGAATGGCTGATGTACAAAGAAGCCCGAATAATCAGTATCACAACTTCTTTTTTTAATTTATTTAACTTTATTTTATGTGCATTGGAGTGAGGGTGTCACGACCCCTAGAACTGGAGTTACAGACAGTTATGAGCTGCCATGTGGGTGATGGGAATTGAACCCAGGTCCTCTGGAAGAGCAGCCATGTCTCCACACCCAGTGTCACAAGAGTGTAGAGATTGGCCACCATACCTTTGATCCCCGAGGCAGAGGCAGGTGGACCTCTGAGTTAAAGGCTAGCAGCCAGCCTGGTCTACAGAGTGAGTTCCAGGACAGCCGGGGCTATGCATAGACTGTGTCTAGCAAAGGTTTTGTGTTTCATTTTTTCTGTCACTGAATTCGCACTGTGCCATCAATTCCACCCGTAAGTACATCTCCACCTGGAAACAAACATCCTCAAAAGAAGTCTAAAGAAATGTTCACTCACTTAGTCCCAAAATCAAGCAACACAAACCGTCTAGAACAAGAACAATTCTTGGAGCTGGAGAGATAGCTCTCAGCAGGGGAAAAAAAAAAACCACTTGCTGCATAATCAAGAGGGCCACGGTTGATTCCAGCACCCATAAAATAAGCTAGGCATCTCACAAATGCTTGTAACTTCAATGCCAAGAAGATCAAACTTCCTCTTCTGGCCTCCAGGTACACACCTGCACATGTATAAGTCCTTACGTATCCATTCACACAAAACAACACACACACACACACACACACACACACACATAAAGTCATGCTGAACAAAAAAAGGGAACATAACTGAGTACACAGTGGATACAATGTTATATGACTCTATCCATGTGAAATTCCAGAACAGATTGAATTAACCAACAGTTAGAGAAAACAGGACACTGCGGGGCGGGGGGGGGGGGGGGGAGTAATGACTGTAAAGGAATGTAAGGGAGGGAGGTTTTTGAAAGTATGGAAATAAACAATATATAGATTATGGTGGTGGTTACATGAGCATATGTAGTTCTGAGAACTCAAACACTACATCTAAAATAAGTAGTCCATTTAACTGAACACTAATTCTAATAAGTTAATTAAATAAAAAGCAAATAAACGCTACAATACCAGCACACAACCATCAGGATGACTGACAAGGACTGGCAAACCATCAAGTGACAGATGATAATGGAACTCTATCATAGGGATGAAAGCTTAAACCGAATCACCTCAGCCCACATATGCTTACCCACAACCCAATTCTTCTATCTCAACTGTCTTACCTAAGTTCCCTAGTATACCCAAAAGAAACATGGGATTCTATCTAGTTAGAAGTTGGGCAGTGGTGGCACACGCCTTTAATCCCAGTACTCAGGAGGCAGAGGCAATCGGATCTCTGAGTTAGATGCCAGCCTGGTCTACAGAGAAAGTTCCAGGATGACCAG
Source organism: Microtus oregoni (assembly GCF_018167655.1). Lineage (NCBI taxonomy): Eukaryota > Metazoa > Chordata > Mammalia > Rodentia > Cricetidae > Microtus > Microtus oregoni. The sequence continues at coordinate 15,624,065 of NW_024543086.1, forward strand.
GACTATGCAGAGAAACCTTGTCTCAAAAAACCAAAACAAAACAAAAAACAAACAAACAAAACAACAACAACAAAAAAAGTGTTATCCACAGGGACAGCCACACATTGGAAGCAACTCCTATTTATCAACAGCCGAGTACTCAGTAACCAGCTAGTCCAGGCACCTAGTAAAAAGAGCAATGAATGAGAAATGGGAAATGTATGAGGGACAAATTACAGATGCACAAATCCGGAGAATTTCACAGACATAATGATGGGCAGAGAACATGAACGTAAGACTGACAAAGAGGCACAGCTAGCCTATACCTTTGGGAGAGTTGGCTGGCAGCGGTAACTTCAAGGGCTTTGGAAATGATTTTTACCATGTCCTGAATAGCAGTCATAGTATGTTATATACTTAGGTGGAAATTCACTGAGCTGTATAGTTTAATTGTGTATAAGCTACATACAATCGGTATTAGTAGTCACACACATACACATGCACATAAACGTTTTACTCTATCACTGTTCACTTCCTACAACTTTGTTTCCCAAGAGTGTCCCTCAGAGGTCTGAGATGCCAATGGAACCGCTCAAGTCTGACACCAACCAGACAAGGAGGACTTCTGACATAGCACTAACAATACAAATGGTTTTGAGACGGTGTTTTTTTTAATATATGTAAGAGAGGTTGTAGGAAACTTGAGTTATTTTAAAAACTACTAGAATCTAAACTTTTTAACACAGTTATAAAATGTTACATAAAGAATAACAAGATAAATATCTATGCACAGCTTTCCAAAGTACAACCCATAAAGAAATTACATTTTTCTAGGCAGTGTTGAGACTCAAACACAGGGCAGTTGGCACACTAGGCAAGAGATCCACCACTTAGTTACAGGCCTCCGTCTTGATGAGGCTACATATTTTGCCACCTACTAACAGAATTAACTTTACACAGTGACAACAACATACCGATTATAAAAAGCAAATGGTCAATTTCAAGCATGTGATCAGTGAACACAAGTATCTTAGCTATAAAAAGCATTTTATTTATTTTTTTAAATATTTATTTATTTATTATGTGTACAGCATTCCCTCCATATGTGCCCGCAAGCCAGAAGGGGGTGCCAGGTCTCATTATAGATGGCTGTGAGCCACCATATGGTTGCTGGGAATTGAACTCAGGACCTCTGGAAGAGCAGTCAGTGCTCTTAATCACTGAGCCATCTCTCCAGCCCCTGTAAAAAGCATTTTAAAGGTGTTTTTGTTTTGTTTGCAGTGCTGAGAACTGAGCTCAGAGCCTTGCCCATTTAGGCAAGAGCTGACACTACTACTGAGCTAAATCTTCAATCCCAGGACTTTTTATTTTAAAGAGTTTTAAGAACTCACAGGTCTGGGGAGGCGGAGGGGGGGGGGGGTGGCTGGAGAGATGGTGAGCGGCTAAGAGCACTGGCTGTTCTTTCAGAGGACACAAGTTCAATTCCTAGCACCAATATAGCAACTCACAGCTGTCTATAACTCCAGTTCCAGGGGATCTGATACCTTCATGCACATAAAATAAAGTTAAGTAAATTATTAAAAAGAAAGAAAGGAAGGAAGGACTCACAGGTCTGGCAAAATGGTTCAGTGGGTAAAAAACACTGTACTTGTCGTGTGACCCTCAGGACCTAAACTCAGTGGTAATTATATCACTCCTATGGTGAGATGGGAGACAGAGGCAGGAGAATCAACCTCAATACACTAGAAGGAGGGAACCTCCAAGCACACTGTGGCATTTCCACACTCTCGCATACAAACAGTAGGTCTTTTTTTTTTTAATTTTTATTACATTCTTGCTGGGCGGTGGTGGCACACGCCTTTAATCCCAGCACTCAGGAGGCAGAGGCAGGCGGATCTCTGTGAGTTCGAGGCCAGCCTGGTCTACAAGAGCTAGTTCCACGACAGGAACCAAAAGCTACGGAGAAACCCTGTCTCGAAAAATCCAAAAAAAAAAAAAAAAAAAAAAAAAGAATTACATTCTTTTGTCAACTAATAGGCAAATCATGCTCATATCTATCCGAACACTCTATCCAGTCTATATCTAAAATGACTCATTGCCTCCTCTTCCACCATCTGTTACTAGCTTGTCGTTTCTCCCCTGGAATAATGCAACAGTCTATTAGCTGCTCCAACTTTTCTTGTTTCAATGCAGCCTCTGAACAGACTGCGAGAACGAGCCTGTAAAGCACAGATGCTGCAGTGCCAAACTTCCATAATCCACATCAACCGCACATATCTTCTGGTCCATGTAGGAATCACAAGCTCAAATGCATCAGCAGATAACATGAAGAGAGCCTGACGGGCAACAGTAGACAGGAAAGCCTAAGTTATGATTCAAAAAGCCAATAACTACTAAGCTCCAGTTTTCACACAAAACCAGAAATGGATGTTTTGACATGCAAAGTCCCAACCCTAAAATCTGTGCAAATCAGATTAAGATTGTCCGTGGACTCCTGCCTACATGAAGACTAGTCTGTAACTTGTGACCTAAAAGAAGCCCAAGATTTAGCTCTACTCTGCCTTTGCACGGCATTATATCATCTATCTCAGTCCCTTCACTCAAGCTGTACAAAGCAAGCCCAGGGAATACTTACTCATTCTTCCTCACAGAAATCACACACCCTTGCCAGGCATGGGTGACACATACCTGTAACCCTAACCCTTGAGAGGTCAAGGCAAAGACTGTTTCATAAATTCAAGGCCAGCCCAAGCTACATAGCTATACCCTGTCTCATAAGAAACATGAGGGACAACAGGCACCTGCACTCACAAGTACATAATTAAAAACTAAAGAAGCAGGATGGAGAAACAACTCAGCGGTTAAGAGCACTTGTTCCTGCAGAGGGGTTCAGTTCTCAGGACCCACATGGTGGTTACAATTATCTGTAACTCCAGCTCCAGGAAATTTGAAGCCCTTTCCTGACCTTCATGGGCACCAGGCACATATGTGGTACATGCAGACAAAACAGTCATACCCATAAAACATATAAAATCTAAAAAATTAAAATTAATATATTAAAAAGAAAACAAGACAGACAGCCTTCTAGTCACAGTCCCCTGGTTACCTTTGCCATGACAGCCCCTGTCCCAGTACATCTATCCCCTTGTCTAATTTCTGCCAAGTCTCAAAGAGTAGCTTTTATAATGTTCCTTATGTAACTGGAGAGATGGCTCAGTCTTGTTGTATAAGCATAAGGTTAGGAGTTGAGATTCCAGTAGCCATGTAAAATTTGGATGTGTCCTGCATGTACTTTTAACCACAACATAACCTAGCCCAAAAGGCACAAGCTCCAGGCTCTTAGAGAGACTCTGACTTAAAGAGCAAGGCCTCAGAGTGAAAAGGAAGACACCCAACACTGTCGTCCTCAGGCCTCCAGAGCAGACATACGTATGTATACATACACCACACATATAAACAACACATGCATACAAAATAAGCAACTAAAATATCCCCTATAAAACTATCTTGTAACTCCCATAGCACCAACTAAATTCATTTCTGCATAGAAGACGGCAAACTACCGGAAGCAATACACATATACATACCTGATTCTACTCTGTATCTCCAGTATTACCAAAGAGAGCATGCTCAATAATGAAGGAATGAAGCTACTTACCTACTTATGTAACAATATGCACCTCAATTTGATGGTCATTGTGTTAATAAGATCCCTTAGGCTTTTCAGTATCCAGACTATCAAGGTCAGAGGGAAGAAACTGTATTATTAAACTTGAATGAGAAATAACATGAATTCATGGTACCTTTTACACATATTTCTTAGCCCTGTCTACCACAAGGGTCTACAAACAGAGACAACAAATAGTTTCTAGAAACACACCCCATAAAAAGCCAGAGTGTCATACAACATAGACCTGGGACCATCTAATCCAAAAAAGCCCGGAAATACACAAAGACTGGAGGTGGGCGGGCATCAAAAGAAAGTGGGAGCTACCTAGAAGGGGCTCTCATTAGCCAAATCTGGGACACTGAGAATCAGTAAAGATGGTAATTGACTGTTAACACACCAAATAAACAAAAGCCCACGAGAGTACGGTGGCACAGATAAAGAGCTGGAGAATCAGGCTAGTTCTGTGAACACTAGCTTATTATAAACAGAAAAAGAATGACAACCAGATCACAATTTTGTAACTTTACTGGAAAGAGAGACATCTTGGTTAGGACACTGCAGTCTTTAGGTGAGGAGCAAGACTGTTATGAGGTGTCAAATAGCTCCCTGCAGACAAACTCAGCAAGAACAGAGGAGAAAACTGAAATTATTACAGAGATCTAGCTGCTGCGACCTTAACCAAGGGACAATGTAGCATAGGTCCTAATGCTTCATGATGTGATTTGATGTGACATACATTTTTCCTATGATGAAGCATTCCTACCAAAAGCTTAGCTTGGATGCAGCTCACCCAAGCTCCAGTTTACAGGAAGCACAGAAGCTAAAGAAGCAAGTTAGATGACACCGTGAATGCAGAATGCTGAGCATCGTTGCACATGTATAAGACAACTAACTCAGCTGGGCTCTTCTGAGACGTCAGTGGGGGAAAAGAAGGAAAAATAAATAGCCCGTCCTAAATTAAGACAGTAAAGACAACTAAGTACAAATTTAGGGGCAACAATACCACAATGCTTACAACCTACTTTCAATTTTTTTCAATACAGGAAAGATTTACACCTGGATAAGAAAGGAGGTGGGGGAGGAAAATAAGAAGGGAGAGAAAGTAACACAGAGAAGATGCCAAGGTGGCCCAAGATGACTGCTGAGCAAGCCCAGGTGAAAGAATGCTTTGACTCCCAACTATGTGCATATGCCATTTCTCATGCAAAGCCAGGAGGCTTACCTCAGTGAGAACCAACTACTGAGCAAGCAGAAAGTCCTAGATGTGGGGTCTGGACAGGAAGGACAGTTTTTAAAACTTCTACTTTAAAGGCCACTTACCACCATTAAAGACTCAGGAGATAAGTGCAGACAAGGCAAAGCCAGCTTAAGGTGCAATGCTGAAGATCATTCAAGTCTTTGCACACAGTGAGCAAGTCACTGAGCTTAACCCTCACCCAAGGGCCAGATCTTTCAAAGTGCCTACCTAGTCCACCTACCTCCTCCTCAGAAGCAGCCCTAAAGATACACTACTTATATGTGAAATATGCACAAAATTATTTCTGTAGCATTATATGTTATAGCAAAACACTGGAAATGATCCACATACCACCCATCATTCCAGACTAGTTACAAAATTACAGCCTATTTATACAATAAATCAGCTTGCATTTTTTAAAAGTAACCCCTCAAAATATTGAGAGCCCTTTGGGAATTGATATACAAGATGGCCACATCATATTTTACATTAAAATAGGTTAAGAGTCAGGGAGTAGACAGATGATTCTGCAGTTAAGAACATAGAGACCTGGATTTAATTCCCAGAACCCCATAGCAGCTAACAATTGTCTATAACTACAGTTCAAGGGCATCCAAAGCCCTTTTATGACTTCCTCAGTTACCAGGCACACGTGTGGTACACAGACATGCATGCAGACAAAACACCAAACAAACAAAAATACACATAAAATAAAATAACATTAAATATTTTTTTTAAAAAAGGTTCAGGCTATGCATGATAGAGTAAATAGGCTTTTAATCCTGGCACTCGGGAGGCAGAGGCAGGCAGATCTCTGAGTGTGTAAGGCCAAGCTGATCTACATAGCAAATTCCAAGCCAGACAGAGCTCCACACTGAGATCCTCACCTCAAACTAACAATAATAATAATAACAACATTAGTAATACAAAAAATTATATCTGAGTATAGAAAGAAAGATAATGCATCAATGTAGAACAAGAGCCTTGCATTTTCTTTACGGTTTGTACCATGCATACATATAATTTACTGTAAAATGTGTCAAGTACTGATGGCCATCTCCATCAGTCTTAAGTAATTAAAAAGAATTGAGTTAAAAATCCCTCAAAGAGGGCTGGCGAGATGGCTCAGTGGTTAAAAGCATTGCCTGCTCTTCCAAAGGTCCTGAGTTCAATTCCCAGCAACCACATGGTGGCTCACAACCATCTGTAATGAGATCTGGTGCCCTCTTCTGGCCTGCAGGCATATATGCAGACAGAATATTGTATACTTAATAAATAAATAAATAAATAAATATTTTTAAAAAAACCCTCAAAGAGGGCGTGAAGAAACAGCTAAGCAGTTAGGAACACTTGCTATTCTTATAGAGTACCCATGTTCAGTTCCCAGAACCCACGTGACAGCTCATAACCATCTTAACTCTTCTGTACTCCATGGGCACTGCACACATGTAGTATACAAGCATACAGGCAAAACACCTATACACATAAAATAGAAAAATAAATCTCTTTTTAAATCCCCTAAGGGATGGTGAATTTGAGGCCTGAATGAACTACACAGGGAAACTCAAAATTAACTCCCTGAAGGAAATGCTGCACTGAAGATCAACAGAGCATCTCAATTATTCCAACACAGCTAATTTTGACTCCATCACCAGGACAGCTGTTTCTTTTTTCTTTCCTTAAATATTTATTATGCATACAATATTCTGTCTGCGTGTATGCCTGCAGGCCAGAAGAGGGCACCAGACCTCATTACAGATGGTTGTGAGTCACCACGTGGTTGCTGGGAATTGAACTCAGGACCTTTGGAAGAGCAGGCAATGCTCTTAACCACTGAGCCATCTCTCTAGCCCGACAGCTGTTTCTTTAACTGACAAGTAGGTAAACTAGCTGACTTGTATTTAGGCTTCATGTTGTGATGTTTAGAACGTCTTTAAAATACGACAGTTGTATTCACCAGAGCTAGAGGAGAGGCACTCAGAACTAAGGCTGGCTAGGAAGGCAGATATCACCTGACCATCTCAAGTTATTTTCCTCTGTTTTAGTAACCAGGTGTAGAGTTGAAATTGTGTGAATGAAGGATGTGCAGTGGCTTTTTGAAAACACACTTTAAAAACTGTGCCTCTATTGATCAGCCAGTTAAGAGTAGGAGAGAATATGGCAACTGAATGTGATGATGTCATCTGGGAACTGAGAACAGGAACCAGAAGGATGTTAGGAAATCAGGGTGAGAAAGGTGTAACCATACCTCCTGGCTAACATCACAGACCATCCCTGTGTTGGCATTCCCAGACACAGTTTGTGTTTGAGTAATCTCATAATTCTATTAGTAAAAGTCAGCTACACAAAGGCAAAGGCTCCTAAATTTCTCTATTTGGTGAGCTCAGGCCAATATTACATATAGATACCTCTACCCTTAGATATTCTCATCTCTAGGTAAATCAAAGTCATTATTACTCTCAGCCAACACAAACTCATTCTTTCTTCTCCCCTAATCTCGTGCTCTATTACAGTAGCCTGAGGAACAAAGCAAACTCAAGGGCCTAAAACAAAAGAGAAAAATCTAAAACTAATGATATTACTCAATTCTCCTGTTACTAAAACCAACCCTTAAACTCTGTGCATCCTCCACCTCTGACTTCACAAAGCCATAGCACCCCAGCCAGCACCCCAGTAAGCACTCTGGCTCGCTTATCAATGTTCACTAAGCCTTCAGTCTCTTCATCCTGCATTCACTTGCCAAGCTAACTTCCCAAAATACCGATTCACTTGCATAAGTTACCTTTGCTACTCTAAGAACAGAAAGAAAATAACAAAATGGAAGTAATGACACAGTAGGCTAACTAAAACAAGGTCACTGAACAACAAGCTATAATGCAAGGAGACGGTACTATTGGGTATGTGCTCCTCTGAGTATGTTCCTGTTTACAGTGTACTGTATGGTCAAGTTACATAAGCTTACTAAGTCAATTATCTCCTTAAGAGTAGAAAATGGACAGAAAATGGGTCACAGCAGTGACAAAAGAACTCATGCAAAACCAGGGGCCAGGGCTGGGGAAATGGCTCAGAGGAAAAAACTCTTGTCCTCCAAGCTGGAGGAGGGGCATAAGAATCCCAGCACTACGCCGGGCGGTGGTGGCAGAGGCAGGCGGATCTTTGTGAGTTCGAGACCAGCCTGGTCTACAAGAGCTAGTTCCAGGATAGGCTCCAAAACCACAGAGAAACCCTGTCTCGAAAAACCAAAAAAAAAAAAATCCCAGCACTAGTAGGTGTGGCCTCCCAAGGCGAGGGAGGTAGAAACCGGATCCTTGGAGCAAGCTGGTTAACTAGACTAGCCAATCCATAAATTCTGGATTCAATGAAGTACATTGTAAGTGGAGCACAATGGAGAAAAACACCTAAAGTTAACTTTGGGTCTCTACATGAACACACATACACATGGACACATACACACAAGTGTGCATACACACATGAATGCATAACATATACACCTGCAAAAAAAAGAAGAAGAAGAAAGAGAAAGAAACAAGAACCTCTCAGACTTCTAAGTCAAAAGTACATTCAAGCTGAATATGCTAAGTGACCTAAAAGCAAGTGCCCTGAAGCAGGTGTGGTGCCATGCAGCACCATGTGAAAGAGGCCCACAAGTTCTTGCCCAGTCTGGGCTGCATACAAAACCCTATCTCAAACCCAAAAACAAAGAAAGGGGGGAAATAAGAAGAGGAAAAATCCAAAATCCCAAATGTCTTAATTAAAAAAGGGTTTGGAAGCCGGGCGATGGTGGCGCACGCCTTTAATCCCAGCACTCGGGAGGCAGAGGCAGGTGGATCTCTGTGAGTTCGAGACCAGCCTGGTCTACAGAGCTAGTTCCAGGGTAGGCTCCAAAGCCACAGAGAAACCCTGTCTCGAAAAAGCAAAAAAAAAAAAAGGGGGGGGGGGTTTGGAAGTGAGGTTTTGCCATTAAGAAATTTATCCACTCCAAAGAAAACTAAAAAAAGTTCTCTCTATCCATCCTGCAGATACCTTACTTAATAGATTGAGTTCATGACATGACCTGCTAGGCAACGTTTTCCTCTAACAAGAAAATGCTATAGTCTTTTTGGCTGGAGTCTGCAGGCCCTTCTAAATTAAACTAGCACATAAATTAGCATCTGGCAAATTTTCTGTAAGAGTATACTTAGGTACCGGGTGGTGGTGGCGCACACTCTTAATCCCAACACTAGGGAGGCAGAGGCAGGTGGATTCATGTAAATTCGAGACCATCCTGATCTACAGAGAGAGTTCTAAGACAACCAGGTTTATACAGAGAAACCATGTCTCAAAAAAAAAAAAAAAAGGGTATACTTAGATTGGGGATGTACCTCTCAGTTGGTAGAGTAGTTGTCTAGTATGCACAAGCCTTGGGTTTGACCCCCAACATCAAATAAAACCGTATAGTTGTGCATGCCTATAATTCTCAGCACCCTGAGGCGATGCAGAAACATCACTTGTTCAAGGCCATCCTTAAGTTCAAGGCCAGCCTGCGCTACAATGAAACCCTGTTTCAAAAGAAGAAAATAATATACTAAACATGCCAACATACATATTATCACTATAAACTTATAAATTAGTTTCTGTTCTTATATAACAGTATTGTAAAACTACTGATGCTAGCCGGGCAGTGGTGGCGCATGCCTTTAATCCCAGCACTTGGGAAGCAGAGGCAGGCGGATCTCTGTGAGTTTGAGGCCAGCCTGGTCTATAAGAACTAGTTCCAGGATGGCCAGGGCTACACAGCTACAGAAAAACCCTGTCTCGGGAAGAAAAAAAAAAAAAAAAAAGTACTGATGCTAACCCATCCCTAGGATAAAGAAGCACTTTGAGAACACTGAATGGATCAGATTTCTGAGGGTGCTAAAGACATCACCCTGAATGATGATGCAATTCTAAAATTACATGTGCCTATTTAAACATAAACTGAGTTACATTTCAAAACTGTCACATATTGCCAATTCATGGACACACACCTATAATCCCAGCACTCCAGGACTACATAGGAGGATCACATGCTCAATGTAACCAGCATCACGGGGCGAGACCCAGGCTCAAAAACAAAAAGCAGAAAGCAAACACTTTGACGACTATTGGCTGCTATAGTGAAGAGAACAGGTTTCAAACATCTTGGCCGTGGCAAAGTTTACCATAAAGCACTTCTGAAAAACGATCTCTAACTCACTACTGCTAACTATTGGGGTTTGTTTGAAAAAGAGAGAGCCTGGATGGATAATGAGACCTGAATGCTAGACTTCTTATGTTGTTGTTGGTTTTTTGAGACGGGGTTTCTCTGTGTAACAGTCCTGGCTGTCTTGGAACTCACTCTGTAGTCCAGGCTGGCCTCAAACTCAGAGATCTGCCTGGCCCGCCTCTGCCTCCGGAGTGCTGGGATTAAAGGTATGTGCCACCACCGCCCGGCAAGGCTAGATGTTTTTAAGAGAAGGATGGAGATAGGTAGTGGTAACTCACGCCTTTAGAGGAGGCAGAGGCAGGCGGATCTCTGTGCATTCAAGGCCAGCCTGGTCTACAGAGCTAGTACCAGGACAGGCTCCAAAGCTACAAAGAAACTCTATCTCAAAAAACCAAAAAAGAAAAAAAGAAAAGAGAGAGAGATGGGTAGAAACAGACATTCAGCAACTGCTTCCTTTTATTTTTTTATTGAGACAGTGTCGCACCTCTACAGTCCAGACTGGCCTGAGTCTCACAGCCAGCTTCCCAATACTGGGAATGCAGGTTTATGAGCTGCCTGCCACACCCAGCTTCAATAATTCTAAAAGTAAGAAAATTGTAGACAGTGTTAAGAGAGTTCTGCCTGTGTACTTGTGACCAGAAATTGCTCTAAACAAGAGCCTAGAGGATAGAGGCACAGTCTCTGAAGCCATACTGCCTAGATTCCTCTCTTCCCTCTGCTCTTGAGCATGGAATTTAACCACTCGATGCATTGGTTTCCTCAGTAATGAAGCACTAGGGGCTCTTACCTCACCAGATTATTCTAAGGACACAATGAGTTCATATCTTAAAAGTAACTAGACTAATCTTCAAAGAGAGTAAATGCCCAGGAACACTTCTACAGGTACTACCCACAGCTTAGTGTGCTATGGGATGCTTACCAAGAATATTAGCAAATGCAAAAAAATCCAACTCATACAGGTCAGAATGAAGGTCTATAACAGCCCATTGAGAGGGGGGCCACCTTACGCTGGTGGCCCTGGGTTCTATAAGAAAGCAGGCTGAACAAGGCATGAGGAATAAACCAGTAAGCAGCACTCCTCCATGGCCTCTGCATCAGCTCCTGCCTCCAGGTTGTTGCCCTGTTTGAGCTCCTGTCCTGACTTCAATGATGAACAGTGATGTGGAAGTGGAAGCCACATAAACCCTTTCCTCCCCAACTTTTGGTCTTGGTGTTTCAACACAGCAATAGTAATCCTGACTAGGACAAGTGCCATGCCAAACAATGAGCTAGCATGTACTCTTCAAGAGAAAATCCACTGTGAAGGCTGAGGAGACGGCTCAGTCAATGAAGTGCTTGTTGCACAATCGTGAGAACCTAAGTTGATCTATATAAATTTAAAAAAAAAAGCAAAGCTAAATAAAAATCACTTCAAAGTCAGAGGTGGCACGCCTATTATCTGAGTACTTATCTCCTGCCCAGCATAGCAGAACCAGTGATGGGATTCATCATGAGACCCTGTCTCAAAATAAGGCAGAAGAGCTACTGAAAAGATGTCACCTTCAACCTGGTCTCCACTGAAGCAGTCACAATGAATACGTGTACACACTTATATACAGACACACAAATACTTGCTTCACATAAAACAAACAAACAAAAAACCAAGAAAATACCAAAGGCTTAAGTTCACTGGATGTAAAGGGCCAGGCCTGACCCCAGCTCTCCATTTGCTAGTTGTACGGCCTGGGTGACCTGCACTTCCTCAGTACTTCTGAACTCGTCCTACTATCTAAAACCCAAGTGAGCTCACATCAATTAAAGAACACGCCAACCACCTACTGACTGCCCAGAAGTTAGCAATGCTCTCAATAGCCACTATGGAGGGACTCTTCCTGAGAAGATCCTCTGGAAGTCCTCAAGGCAGATGACAGATAGCTGCTTTACATGGACTACAAAAAATAATCTGGCCTGGTAGCAACAATAAATCATGAAATAAAATATCTCAAAATGGTTACTTGTTTTATGAGCTATCTCCCCCAAACCCCCAAAATCCCCATTTATTTTCTATTGGGAGTCTGACTAGAAGATATTTAGGATTATAGCTTGTACTACTTACATATATGTAGTTTTGTTAATTATGCAACAGCCCCTTCACTGACCCACATACACACAACACTAAGCACAAATGTCCAATATGTCTTCCATCCCCTAGCAATGGAAAAAGAAAGGTTTATTTGTTGTTGTTTGAAATACAGCCTCACTATAGCCCAGGCTGGCCTCCAACCTGCAGCAATCCCAGGCCTTAGCCTCCCAAGTACTGGGATTACAGATGTGAGCCACAATACACAACTCTAAAAAGATTTCTTGCCACAGAGAAACCCTGTCTCGAAAAACCAAAAAAAAAAAAAAAAAAAAAAGATTTCTTGATTTAATTTATTTCAGTGAAGTGAGTCCCACAAAACAACGCCCAGGGTGATGGCTTACCTGGAAGTACTCTGCACTTCAGATCCACCACTGACTGAACAGGGCATCCCCTTTCAGCCTAGTCTGAGAAAAGACAGCGGTCAAGCATCTTCCAAGACTCTCCGTTTACTGTATCCAGCTTTCTTCAACAAAATCCCAAACATGCACTTCGGTAACTGTTGAAAGACAGAGAGCAATCCATACACCCACCATGGCACCAGCAGCACACGACAGCCACCAAGAATGGAAAGAAAGGCCTGGGGCAGTACTCTTCACCCCAGCTTTGAGAGAAGGATTCTATATGACAAATAGTGAAATACAACTAATATTAATATGTACTCATGATAAATAGCATACAATCTACAAATGAGAGTAACTAAAAACTCACTTAACCATCCACATAAACTGCTGCTGATCATTCAATACAATGAGCTCATTGTCAGTTTTCAATGCCAGCTCTTCCACCACTACAAAAGAAATTTGCCAGCCAAAATGAAAGTGAGGATTCAAATATCTCCCAATATTTACTGATATACCTATCAAGAAATCATTTGATTTGCTGCTGAAAAGACATCAAACCTTCATACATTACTATATCCTTGATGTTCAACTAGAATACAGAATATTCTGAAACCTGACAATCAATGTAAGAGTGAACTTAGTTCACTAGAGGCCAATAACCCACAACAACTTATCACCAGGCAAACCAAAGAGACAATAAAGAACACTAAGCAATAATTTACAAGATGACACCCATAAACATTACAGTCAACCCAGATTCTATTAACATCCATTTTCAACCGTGTGGGCTTTCCCTTTAGACTACAGACACTAATGAACAGAAAGAGAAAGGACACTAGATAGTTTAGACATCCAGAGGGAAGGTGAAGCTGCGACTCACTTGTCACATCACTGCCAGGGTCCCTGCAGTATTCAATAGGTACAGACAGCTGATGGGCGTGTTTAATTCTCAAGAATGTTTCAAGTTCCCTTCTATAGGAGGTAAAGCCATGACATTTTCACAAAGCACACAACTGCCCTGAGTACAAGGGTCAGAAAACCCATTACTTTCGGGACAAAAGACATAAATACTTTCACAAGGCCCTAAGGTAATGAGAACTACAAAGCACAGAAGGGGGAGAATTTTATCCTGGCTGACACAAAAAGCAAACTCCAGAGTATTCCACACTACCAAAGGGCCATGCAATTGTAAGGTCCCAAGCACTAATATCAAAGCAAAACACATCCTAAAGGTGCCTTAGTCCCCTCTTAGTGGCAAACAAGTTCCTGATAAAGAATTTCTGACCTTCTGAACGCTGACTTCTAAGATGCGGTTATCAGTCCACAAGCGATAGCAACAGCCGTGCTGACTTCTGGCACTGAAGGAACTGTGCACCTATCTGAGGGTCTGCACCACAGTGACCAGATGCAAACACTACAGGCCACACAACTTAAAGAAAGCACACAAGTGAAGCACCATGCCAAAACAAAACTGTTCAGGTTATCTTCACTAGTTGATGTCGCTGAGGCAAGAATGAACTGAAGGCTGAAGATGTGGCTCAGTTGGCAAATGGCCTGCCTAGCATTCAAAGTCGTAGGGCAATGTTTCTCAGCCTTCCTAACACTGCAACCTTTTAGCACAGTTACTCATCTTATGGTGATCCCCAGTCATAAAATTATTTTCACTGCTATTTTATAACTGTAATTTTGCTACTGCTATGAATTATAATGTAAGTATCTGTTTTCTTTTCCTTTTTCTTTTTTTTCCGAGACAGGGTTTCTCTGTGGTTTTGGAGCCTGTCCTGGAACTAGCTCTTGTAGACCAGGCTAGTCTCGAACTCACAGAGATCCACCTGCCTCTGCCTCCCAAGTGGCGTGTGCCACCACCACCAGGCTAAGTATCTGTTTGCTGATGGTCTTAGGTGACCCCTGTGAAAGGATCATTCAATCCCCAAAGAGGTATTGATCCACATGTTGAGAGCTGCTGTCCTAGGGTCTGTCCCTGTCACTTCATTAACCTGGTATAATTCCAGGACTCCAGAGGTAGAAGCAGGAGGATCAGAAGTTCAAGGGCATCTGTGACTGACTACACAGCAAACTCAAGGCCAGCCTAGGATTCATGAAACTCTGCCTCAATTAATATTAATTAAACTGGAAATCCAGCTGTGACAAAGTAACCAGTAACTATATTGGTGGCTAATTGCTAAAACAATATATTCTGCTTTTTCAAAGAGCAACTGACATCCACACTGCAGGACAGGATACAGGAAAACAAGCACTATCCAGCCAACTCGTTTCTCACCCTATTGAGTCCTCTGGCCTTTCCTTCTACAGGGGAATTAGTTAACTTTTCACCCTTCCATTCACAGAAGTATCTCTCCAATGCTTACCTGGTGACAAGCTTGCGGAAGACTAACAGATGAAGGCTAAGAGAATGAGAACTGAGCTCTCCCTGTCTCTTCTCAAACAAGCAAAGTATACTTTATCATCAGTTCTTTTTTTTTTTTTTTTTTTAAGTTTTTCGAGACAGGGTTTCTCTGTAGCTTTGATCACCAGTTCTTAAAAGTGGCTAAAGGTAGCCGGGCGGTGGTGGCGCACGCCTTTAATCCCAGGCAGAGGCAGGCGGATCTCTGTGAGTTCGAGACCAGCCTGGTCTACAAGAGCTAGTTCCAGGACAGGAACCAAAAGCTATGGAGAAACCCTGTCTCAAAAATCAAAAAAAAAAAAAAAAAAGGTGGCTAAAGGTTCTCAGCTTAGCTCCTTAAAAAGTGCAAAGATGCTGTGTAGAGCCCACACTGGGCTACCCCTCCTGTGGAGCAGCGGCTTTGACCTAGAGACCAGCTCTCCCACATTCATTGTGTTTGTACACTTCTTCACTCACAAGCTAGCGTTTTTCTTTTTTCCCTCTATTTTTCTCATTAATGTCCCAATTTCTACCTCACTGCACCCTGGCCTGTGAAGGCTTTTGTGCTGCCTAATCATAAGAGGGAAATTCTTGCTGACATCACAAAACTCTACATAGACGTTACCGTTTGTGAAAGCAGTAAGGCCAAGGTTAGAGACACCAACTGGACTGTCAGGTCCTCCTAGTTTGTCTCTCATTTGCCTACAAAGACAAACTTCCTGTTAAGCAATTGTGATCAAGCAGAAACTTAACAGAGGGTAACAAGCTCATTCTTGACCAACAGGTTTTCCCCCACTGTCAACTAATTCAATTAACAACAATTCAACCCGGAAAGAAAGTTTGCTTATTCAATTAATGGTCAAAATCACCTGGAGCTTTGCCAAGACTCAAAAATCTTCATTTCATGCCTTTAATCCCAGCACCTGGGAGGGGGAGGCAGACAGACCTCAGTGAGTTCAAGGTCAGCCTGGTCTACCGCAAATTCTAGGACAACCAGGACTGTTACAAAGAGAAAACCTGTTTTGAAAAACAAAAAGAAACAAAAACAAACAAACAAAAAATCTTCATTTCACAGAACCCCACAAACCAACGAAACATTATTCAGAATATTCAATGCTTACACACACTAACCACCAGTCTCTACTGGGGTACCCACACAGGACTGGGTCGGGGGAGGGATTCTATCTGTAATTACAGCATAGCTCTGATCAGACCAACTGATAGTTCTCTCACTGAACATCATGGTACCTCCCATATATTCCAAACCATATGGATATTGTAAAATGTTACCATTTCCCTCAAAGAATGACTCACCACATCTATGGGCTAAAAGTAAATGGACGCTAGCCTCCAGAAATAAATGCATATACAAGTGAATAGCTTTTCAAATAAATACATGCACAACTCAGGAGGGAAAAAGCTAACTTTTCCCACACCATCTGTTCTGATTTTGTTTTATGAAATGTAGGTCTCTGAAGACCTGTCATGGTGGCACACACTTACAATCCTAGCACCTGGGAAGATGAGGCAGAAGGACATGGAGTTTGAGGCCAATCTGAGCAAAACAGTCAATTCAAGGCTAACTTGGGTTACGAAGTGAGAACCTGTATCAAAACTTTTAAAGCAATTTTAGAAATTTTATAATAAAAAAATCGGGGATTGCAAAATGGTTCTGTTGGTAAACCCATCAATTCAAGGTCAATCCCTGGAACCAACAAAATGTGGGCAGAAATGTCTCCACAGTGTTGTCCTCTGACCTCCACATGAACACCCGTGGCATTCACAACACATGCACATGCAAACAGTCTCTCACACACAGTAACAGTCACATACACACTCACATACACAAATACACACTTCATGCATGTGCACATAGCAATAATATTTTTTTAAAAGAAGCATCATCCACGTGTTCTAATATATACCTGTAATCCTAGCACTCAGAAGACAGATACAAGAAGACTATGAGTTTGAATCTGGCCTGGATGACTTAGTTAACGGTCTCAAATATTAAAATTAGAAAGGGTTCCAGCACCTACAGATACAGTCAGTAAGGCTGTCCCCTCTGCAAAATCCTTTCATACACATGCCTCCTGAAGCCTTCCTAATAACTAGAAGGAGAGCAGGTCTCCGTATGTGTACAGTTAAGCTGCAATAAAGCTTCCCTTAAGGTCACACAGCAAGTGCAGAGCTGTAGTAGAAAATCAGGTGTCTCACCCTGCAGTCTATACCCTTTCTGCTGGTTAAATCACAATTTTTAAGGTCAGGAACACTTGCAGCTCATCAGCTACTCTCACAACAGATATAAAAAGAACATGGCTTCCTCATTTCTTGGCTAATCACCAGTCTAGGATGCATAAGTCAATCTGTAGGTAGGTAGGTAGGTAGATAGATAGATAGATAGATAGATAGATAGATAGATAGATAGAGATATGTCCATACATGATGGTTAAATGGGCCACATACCAACTTCCACTTTCCCTCACCGGTCTTCTTCTTTTATATATGTGTTTGTGTTAAAGTTATCAAAAGAAAATGCTAAAAGGTAGCATGGTATTTAAAAAAGAAAACAACCTAACATTAAGGCTCCATAAAAGTTAAGATTATTAGAACTGGTGACAAGTGCAGTTTCCCAGACATGGAGACAGCTACGACACAGAGAGGAGTTCACCACTGTATGGACAGCTATTACAAAAATACACAAAGTATAAGAAGGAGCTGTGGCTAGAGGAAGGGAGGAAGGTCTCATAAAGCCCTTATAATTTAATAGAAGACACAAACAGGTAACTACACTATAAGCATGGACTATTCTAAGTACCACTAGATAATTCATTCATTGAAGGACTGTTCCACAAAGATTGTGGTATGCAACCAAATAAGATGGTATCTGCCACTGCCAAATAAACTGACATCAAAGAGGTGGCCTCCATTTCGTCTCCTGGGCTGACAGTGGTTTATCAGCATAAGCAGAAGGGAAGATTGCTGAGATGTGATCTAAGCCAAGGGCTGCTCAAGGATGGAGTTCTTTCAGTAAACAGCAGCTGCCTTCAAAAAACATACTCAAGTTTATACCACTGCTGACAACAGAAAGAGTGTGAGCAGAGTAAGCAGGACCAGGATCCCCCAGCTCTGGCTGGAGGATATCAGAGAAGCAAGCAGGAAGAAGGGCTGAAGGGAGACAGATTCAAAGAGAGAAAGGAAGTGACAGGAGAGGAAATGGATTGGAAGAGGGACAGGAAGTAGTCAGCAGGTCTGGAAAAGCGTCTTCCTTAGGATCCCAGCATTCTTACAAAGGGCTGAGAACTCACTGCCCCAAAAGCACTGCCCAATTGCCATATGGGTGTGGGTCTAGGAATTTGTGTCTCACTTAATGAGTATCCTGGGCTAGCTCTCTACTCAATGGCCAGACTACAGCAGTCTGAAGGACATGTAGCCTACTGCAAATCCTCAGGCAGGTTATATTAGAGTCATGGCCTCTTTAGACTGTCTAAGATCCTCTAAATATATGTGGTTTATATCATTTGGTGAGTTAGTAGACACCAGAGAGCAACGAAAGGATAGATGCAGTCACCCAATTACTTGACAGGTCACTAAACAATCCTATTTGCCTCACCAAGTCAAAGACAGAAAGGAAGAAAAAAAAAAGAATAAAAACGAAAAAAAAAACAATTTACCTTATAAGTTTCTTTTATCTCTTTAGTTTTACAGTCTACTTATACTTCATTAACTCTAAAAATAGCGTTTATATTGCACCTTCTTAATAAGGACCACTATAAGCCGGGCGGTGGTGGCGCACGCCTTTAATCCCAGCACTCGGGAGGCAGAGGCAGGTGGATCTCTGTGAGTTCGAGACCAGCCTGGTCTACAAGAGCTAGTTCCAGGACAGGCTCCAAAACCACAGAGAAACCCTGTCTCGAAAAACCAAAAAAAAAAAAAAAAAAAAAAAAAAATAAGGACCACTATATTTTAATCTGCATTACTTCATCCACTTAAGAGATAAAAACAAAGGAAATGACTCACTTAAGGTCTCTTAGCAGAGGGGGAATCTTTCAAAAGCTAGTAACACTATAGAAGTGTAGCTACAAACGTTTTGTTCTGTTCACACTCATGAGACAGAATTATCATCCTTAAACTTTGTTGTTATTATTGTTGCTGTTTGGGGTTGTTTTGTTTTCTGGAACAAAATTCATCTGTGTAACAGTCCTAGCTATCCTGTAACTGGCTCTGTAGACCAGACTGGCCTCGTACTCAAGAGATCTGCGCCCCCCATGCTGGGATTAAAAGTGTGGGCCACCACCACCCAGATAATCCTTAAACTTCTTTAAAATTATATTTATTTATGTGCATTGGTGTGGAGTGTGCTTTCCAAAGGTTTGTTCTTGCCTTCCTCTATGAGTCCTAGGGAATGAAATTAGGTAGTCAGGCTTGGTGGCTAGTATCTTTACCCACTGGCTTGTGTCCTTAAACTATTAGCAGCATTTTACTATCTTTTTTCATGGGGGAAACTAGCCACCTCTCTGTCAATCTGCAGCTCTTGTGAGTGCTTCCTAAGGAGTGCCTGTACATCAATTCAATGTGATGCATAATGCAGTTTACATTCTTTCCAGTGAAATCCGCAAACCAGACACAGTCTGGTGAACTCTGACTATTTCCAAAATGTTTCATTGCTATTCCAACTTACTCATAATAAAGCTGATTGTTACAAAGAAGTTTAGAAAACAGGTCCACAAAGCAGGCCCAGTACTGGACCAGTATAAAGTCATGAAAGCCACATAGCAATTAAATTATTCACTATCAGCAACTATAATTTTATTGTCTCTATCAAGAGTTCACGTATTACCTTGCTGAGGATAGTGGCACAGAACCATAATCCCAGCACTTGGAAGGCAGAAGCAAAAGGATTGGGAGTTCAAGGCCAGCTTTGGCTACAAAGTTCCGGGCCAGCCTGGGCTACATAAGACCCCAGAAGAAGGCAAGGAGTTGGTAAAAAGGGTGTGTGTTAAGAAAGAGAGGGGGAACGCCGGGTGATGGTGGCGCACGCCTTTAATCCCAGCACTCGGGAGGCAGAGGCAGGCGGATCTCTGTGAGTTCGAGACCAGCCCGGTCTACAGAGCTAGTTCCAGGACAGGCTCCAAAGCCACAGAGAAACCCTGTCTCGAAAAACCAAAAAGAAAAAAAGAGAGAGGGGGGAGGCAGGTAAAAGGGGAAAGAGAAAGAAAAAAAGGAGAAAATGGAAAGGGGAGGAAGAACGAGAGCACTCAACGTATTTTATTAAAGTCGGAGTCCTATGCAGAAGGGCAGAGACATGCAAGCACCTTTGGCAGGCCCAGGCCTCAAGGAGGAATAAAAGTCACAAAGTGAGGAATTGAATTTTGAAACCTTAACTATTCTGCTACTACCATCTTTCCCCTCCAACCATCTCCTTACTAGGGATAGAACTCAACAAGGTGTGTACTATAGTAAACTATAGGTGTACTCTCCACTATAACTAGCTTTAATTTCTCTAAATGTATAAAATAAGCACAAAATAATGGGATGGGGGAAGTAGCTTAATGGCAGAGCAGTTGCCTAGCATGAGCCAAGCTTGGCTTTGAGCCCGAGCACTGTAAAAAGAAACAGAAAAGGGTATATAGTGGCTCAGACCTGTAACCCCAGCACTCAAGAGGCTGCCAAGACTGCCATGAGTCTCACCAAGTGCAAGAGAGAGAGAAAAAAAAAGCATCAAAATCGAAGTAAAAGGCTAACAATTAAGAACTCAAGATGACACAAAGTCAGTTTCCTCTTTTTAATGCAGCGCAATCTAGAACAGCACATAAGTCATCTTGTCAACCATTAGGTACCAAACTCACACAAGCAATATGATCCCAAATATCTGAGCCCAAAAGAGGACTCACAAAAATGTGGAATATTTTATGCTCTAGACTTTCAAAATACCATTAATTTAACCAGTTTTCCTTCAATCATGTTATTTTGAAGTCATTACTAAATGTGTTTTCAACTGATTTCTGGAAACTATAATTGAAATGTAGTGAACATAGAAAGCTAGATAGATGCTCCTGGATTTTAAAGGTATTCTGATCTGTCTATTGGTGCTAGACTTCTTCAGTAACCAAGTACTCGAGCTATCTACTGCACTAAAATAAACACCTACAGTTCATGGGATAGATTGCCTAGTGGTGCTAACAAAGTTAACAGCTTTGAGGAAAAAAAAATCCTTAAAAACAATTTTAAAATTGATCATGACTACTACATTTTTTTATTACTAAATTTCTAAGAATTAAATCCCAACTTCCTATGTCCTCAGTGGGGTTGACACCTCTTTTATTTAACAGCACATTTTATCACACAAACTCTAAACCACCCATCAGGGCTTCATGGTTCTCACTAAGCTTCTGCTCTACCACTGAGATGCAACCCAGCGCCCACAACACTTTTTAAGTTATGAGCAAAACCAGCAAGTAAATGTGGAACAGAGCCTTTCTCTAGTCACAGACTGAAGACCATGCCGTGGGTTACACTGTATTTCTCCAAACTCTTTTGAAGAAGACATTTTGATTGTCTTAAGTGATGTGTTTCAATGTGAAACACTGACTGGTCACACTGAAAGCAGACATAACTGTTTAAGAGGCTGGAACATGCCTGGTGGTGGTGGCACACACCTTTAATCTCAGTTCTCAGGAGACAGAGGCAGGAGGAACTAACTCTTGTGAGTTCAAGGCCTGCCTGGCCTACAGAGCAGAGTTCCAGGACAGGCTCCAAAACTACACAGAGAAACCCTGTCTTTAAAAAAAAAAAAAAAAAGAAAAGAAAACTTTGCCAAAAACAGAGGTCAGCAAGAAGGCTCAGTCAAACGCATTTGATCATACATGCCTGACGATGTTAGTTAACCTTCCAGTACCCATGTAAAGGAAGGAGAGAAGTCACTCTACAAAGTTGTACTCTGACCACCAAATGCCCACTGTGGTGTGCAGGCACACACACACACACATTCACAATTATACATAAGTAACAATTTTTAAAAGCTATTTTGTCAAAATAACCCACTGTAAAAGTTGCCCAAACTGTTGTAACCAACCATTTGATGCTGAAAAGGAAAAGTTCCTCAGCACCTAACGATCCCACAAGTTTCAGAATCCCTTCAAACACACACACACCCCAGAAACTACCAGAGTTTGTTTTTCCCCTAATTTTCAACAAGTCCAGTTCTGCACATTGTGCAGAGGCCAGCAGACATGAGACTACCTCTGTATTTATTTTATGCTACTATACTTCCATTTTAAAACGTACACCTCAACTCCCTGGATAACATCATCCACAGAAACCATGAGGCTATCCAACAGACTTTCAGTATCACCATTTATTATTTATAGTATAAATGGGGGAAGTGGCTCTGATGTCACCAACCCTACCCAGTGGAATCACTGACTCAATAAGCATTTTCACGCTGTAGAGAATCTCAAGAGGCAAAACCTTTTGTTAAATTCTGTAGATCTCTCACCTTTCCTCGCTACCATGGGGCAGATACTAGTTGTTACTGTATAAGCAGAGATACAAAGAAACTATCAACGCTTTCACAGGCAGAAGCCCTTTGTATGTCCGTTTGCAAAGGCTGATTTCCTCCCAACTCTCCTGAGCCCACTATAATTTCCCTCACGTTTAAACTGGCAGGTAAAACCAGCTGTATTTTATTTCTTCCACCAATGAGCAAATTCTTCACTTTTCCCAGCCACTCATTCATAGTCCTATTTCCAAAAACACTTCTGGCACCAAGTCTGAGGTCAGAAAGGGGTTAGGGGTGTCCGGGGAGACCTGATCAGTCTGGCTACCAATGGTTTCTAACAGTAAAAGGGATCGTTGCTTCTCTGTGGGCCAAGAATTCCCCTCTTTTCTTTTTAAGAGCGGGTGGCGACCCTTCCCCCTCCCCTCTTATTTCCCCGAATGATAAAGTTATGGTTTCCCTTTCCTAGGGGATGGAATCCAGAGTACCTGGGGCCTTGCTATACAAACATCCTTCACGGCAGGGTAAGAAACCCTTTGTCCAAGAAGCCTGACACCACAGGGGCCCAGGAAAGAGTCTCCTTATCCCACACAGCCTCAGAATCGAGGGCACTCCCAACATCCCAGCCCTACGGGACCTATCTTGGCATCCACACAGCCGTAGCTTGGGGAGAAGGTGCTGAGAGCCCCCTAAACCTCCCCCCCCCCGCCCCCCGTACATAGGTTACGGAGGCCGAAGCGGCCCCAACTGGTCTCGGACTCCCTCCCACCACCATCACCCTCGGCTTGAGCGCGGCTGGGAAGCGCGATGAGGGCCTTCCCGGAGGAATGGGAAGGGAAAAGAAATCCCCTTCTAAAACGAGAGTGCGATGGCAAGGCGAGAGTGAGCGGAGGCTCCTGGAGGAGCGAGGCAGGGGTGCCCGAGCCCGGTCAGAGCCCAGCAGGGAGGGGGGGCCCGGGGAGCGGAGGCCCGGACGGACCGGGAGCTCGAGGCGTCAGCAACGAGCCACGGCAGGGGACCGGCAGGGCCCGGGCGGCGGGGAGCGGGGCTAGCCTGGCGCGGACGCCGAGGTGGGCAGGCCCCCGGGCCGCCGGCCGGCCGGAAGAACGGAGGGCCAGCGGGCCGCACTCACCATGAGCTCGATGGTCTTGTCCTCAATCACCGAGTCGGGCTCCATGGCGGCCCCGGCGGCCCCGCCTCGCTCTCCCCGCTCAGCAGCGAACGGCCCAGGCGGAGGAGGCGGTGGCAGCGGCGGCGGAGGCGGCTCTCGCACCCACTCTAGCTGCCAGCCCGCCGGGCCGCCGGCAGCTCCGCCCTCCCCCTCTGTGGACGCAGGACGCACAGCAGGGACTACAACTCCCGGCAACCCCCGCGGCTCGCGCGGCCTTGTGGGAGCAAGAAGCCGCCAGACCAACTCTGCCGAAGGTTCGCCACTGGAGAGAGTGCGCATCGAGGAGCGAAGGGCTGTAAGTACGGGACGAGCAGACCTGGGGAATCTAGGACTTGCTCGAGGTAGGGCCTCGTGAATGCCGTGACTACTCGTCCCATAAAGCCCCGCGCGCGAAGTCTCCTTCCGGCTGGCCGTTCCTGACTTCCTGGCAGCCTGGGCTGCCCGGACCCGGACGGAAACTCGGAGGCAACTTCTCACTTGTCTGAGATCTTTGCGGTGCGTCCGATTTCCGCACATGCGCCGTGGGTGTCTGCAGTGCCCACTCGTCGCCTAGGTGGCTGTGCCGTCACTCCGTGTGTGTTGCTTTTGGTAGAGACAGGTGGTGGAGACAGTTGGGTCCAAGGTGCACTAGGAAGTGCGGGGAGGGGGCCCGAGAGCCCGAGGACGCAGCCAAGGGAAGATGGACATCGCAAGAGTTTGGAGACTGCGTTAGGAAACAGGTGTATGAAGATCCGCTACACTGACCGGGAAGAGCTGAACCGTGAGAAGGAAGCTATTCGTTCTGGAAAGGTTTATTTTTAAGCATTCAGTTTCTGCTGAGTACTGCCCTAAGCACTGGGAATCTACTTTGAAAGTAACAGCAGAGACTCCCCTGTTCTCACGAAGCTTAATTCTTTTTTTTTTCCCCGAGACAGGGTTTCTCAGTGTAGATTTGGAGCCTGTCCTGGAACTAGCTCTTGTAGACTAGACTGGCCTCCAACTCACAGAGATCCTCCTGCCTCTGCCTCCCGAGTGCTGGGATTAAAGGCGTGCGCCACCACCGTCCTGCCGAAGCCTAATTCTAATGGAAAGACAGCAGACATTAACCAAGAGTTAGAGCTGCGAAGAAGGAACACAGCTGGAGACTTCCAGTGAACCCCGTTGTGACTTCTCCAAGTTTGTCAGTACCCTCAAACCAAAATCCCCTAGGAACACAATGATAGTTGAACAAGGTGGGTTTATTTATAACTGAAGCAAAAGAGAACTTACATCATTGAACTGTGGACGTCTCAGTAAGAGATCTTAGGTAATGGCGAAGAGGATTGAAGAGGCTCTGGAGCAGGAACTGTCAGGAAGTGGGAGTAGTTCTAAGATTGGACACCTCTGTCTTATCTGGGGGAAGTTAGATTGAAGCTAATGCAGCAATTGGTGACAGC
Source organism: Microtus oregoni (assembly GCF_018167655.1). NCBI lineage: Eukaryota > Metazoa > Chordata > Mammalia > Rodentia > Cricetidae > Microtus > Microtus oregoni. Next base: position 15,649,105 of record NW_024543086.1, read on the forward strand.
CCCTCATGTTGACCAGATTCAAGTGTTTAATCTTTTTGTAGCTGTGTGTATGGCTTGGGCAATGCTCACGTTTTATCTGTGTACACAAATGATTATGGAGTGGATGCTCTTGTTTTTGTCTTGATCCATAAGATAAGGTCACAGAATAGCCTTGTGTGATGTTGGTGGTCTGTGAAGTTGTTTGTGTTTTACAGGAGACCTAGATGTAAGGGCCAGGCTCTGGCTATTATCGAGGGCCTGGATGATTGTACCCAGCCCACTTCTCAATGGCAGAGACTGCTTTTCCGTTTCTCAAGTGTTTTTTTTTAATCCTCTGCCCCAGTGCAGTGGATGACTTTCAAACTCTTTCCATTTCCAAAGATCAAGGTACTGCAGTTATAAGGGTGCATCCAAATCACAGTGTAAATTCCCTGCAGTTAGAGTTTGCGATTTTATAGTCTTTATCTGGCGGCTTTCACCAAGAGAATGAAAGAAAAGCAACTGAGAAAAACTCAGAATTAGAGTTACTGCCATTACCTTGCTGTCTGGATTTCACCAGACAGGAGGGTAGGTTAAATGACCTCTGTTTCAGTTACCTATTGCTACATAACAAACCGTGCCAAGGCTTGGTAGCTTAGAATAACAATGGTTTATTATTTCCTACAATTGTGTAGGTTAGCCAGGCTCATCTGGACCAATGTGATATAAGCTGAGGTTACACATGGGGCTGTAATCCACTGGGAACACATTCAAAATGATTTCTCATCCTCTGGGGCCTGTCTTTTCCACTGGCTTCTTATCATTCAAGCCTCTGGAGGGTGGCTCGAAGAAGGACAAGACCAATCAACAGATGCTTACCAAGCTCCAATTGCCCCACTGACCAAATCAAGTCATATGTCCATAGTGAGTGTGGGAAGTTCTATGGATCCTGAAAGATTAGTTCATTGGAGCTCATCAATATAACAGCCAGCCGAAGGACCCAGCATCTGTCATACAGTATAACATGTAGAAGTCATGTGAGTATGATCGTCCCATGTGTATGTTTAGCCTACACCACCATCTTCATTGTTTTAAAATTGGTTTGTCAGAGCCGGGCCTGCTGGTACATAACTTTAATCTCAGCACTCTGTAGGCAGAAGCAGGAGGATCTCTATGAATTCTTAGCCAACCTGGTCTACAAAGCAAGTTCCAGTCCCTGTCTCAAACAAAACAAAAGAAAAAAAAAAGGGTGGCCTTTCTCTAATCTGAACGCCCTCTGTCAAAATCAATCAGTTAAAAGTTTCACATTTTAAACCAGGCACACGCCTTTAATCCCAGCACTCAGGAGGCAGAGGCAGGCAGATCTCTGTGAGTTCAAGGCCAGCCTGGTCTACAAGAGCTAGTTCCAGAACAGGCTCCAAAGCTACAGAGAAACGCTGTCTACAAAAACAAAAATTTTACATTTTAGGAGGACTAGAGTGATGGGCTCGGTGGCTGAGAATGCTTTCTGCTCTTACAGAAGACCTGGGTTCAGGTCCCAGCACCCACAATGGGTGGCTCACTGGCACTCCAGTTCTGAGAGAACTGACGCCCTCTTTTACAATCCACTAACTACACTCAATCTTACGATTTTACCAGTAAAGACTGGGGAATCAGGTGCTGGGGTCAAAGCCTGCTAGCTCAGAGAGGCAGAGAAGCAACCAGCTGACCTTCCTTTTTATCCAGCATCTCAGACAGGGAGCTTCTGCTGTCCCAAACCAAAAAAGTCGCCAGACTCAAAGTCCCTCCTCACTACTTCCTGTATGTTTCTCTGTTTGTCTTCTGGACTCCCTCTTTCTCTGTATGGCTACTTCCTGTCTACTAGTTGCTGACTCCACCTCTTGACCCAAGATTGATTTTATTTAATTAACAAAATCTCAGGGTTCACAGTGTCATCAAATAGTCTGCAACATACAGTGATTCAGTAGCAGCTACCTTCCTTAACAAAGTGTGCCTTTGAATAAATAATGTCCACAGTCACCATTACTCCTGTAGTCTGTTACCCGTGTCACCGTCCATTCTCTGTATTAGAGTATCTGACAAGAAAGAAAGAAATTGAAGCTGGGCAGTGGTGCACACCTTTAGTCCCAGCACTTGGGAGGCAAAGGCCTGAGGATCTCTGGGTTTCAAGGCCAGCCTGGTCTACATAGTGAGTTCCAGGCCAACCAGGAATACATGAAGAAGCCTTGTCTTGAAAAAGAAATAGTAAAACAAAAGGAGAAAAAAGAAAGTAAACTGATTAAATTCATAGCAAGAACATGATGCCAGGATCTGCTAGGCATAGGTGAGAGCCTTCTATTGGGCCATGGCAAACTGGTCATCACATGGCAAGACAGAGCAAGCTAACCAGAGAAAACTCATTTCCATCGCCAAGCGACTCCCTTATTAGCCCATTAATCTATGAAGGGGTTAAAGAATTTATGAGAGGAAAAGCCCTCACAACACAAACCCCTCTTAACTCTCACTATGGGGATTCCATTTCAACCAGAGCTTTGGTGGGACATTCACATCATAGCAATCTGCATGCTTCTCATTTGAATACTAAATCCCTATAGATACCTGAGTTTGCAGCCCCTGGCATCAGAAAACCTCAAAGGTTTAATCATTGCCTCCTGAAAAGAAAAAGAAAACTAACATTAGCTCAAATTCTAAAAGCTCAAAGGAATTAAAATTCATGTTTATGACAGAAGTCTTACGTAAACTGGGCCAAGGCTTATATCCTCTGGCCTCTTGGACAAGAACCTGGGTGTGCAGGTATTCTTGTTGCTTCAGGCTTGATGCCCTTGATATCAGCTCTGATCATAGACAAAGGCAGAAAGGCTTAAGGGAGTTTCTCCCCAGAGTTTCAGACAGCTCTGGGCCAAGGGTTGCAAGGCATTCTGACAGTGAAGAAGTTGGTGCAGATCTATGACCCTCTCTGTGTGACACAGGCCCCAGGAGATGTCATATTGCCATGGCAGAAGGTGCATATATCACACAGTGTAAGGTAACAGCCAAGGGTCTGGCTTCACATTCCATAGTAAAACGTGTTCATATACAACATGTATGTATGCATGTTGGCAGTCAGCTCCAAACCCACCCTGCCTAGCATGCTTTGAGAGACTGTTTGACTTCATCAGCGAAGCTTGAGCACAGCAGTCCTGCCTCCACTGTATCTTCTTTCCTTATTGCTTTGGTGGCCCAAGCAGCAAATGACCCTCAGGCTGTCTCGCGTGTATTCCCCCCACCCCGTGTGTGTATGTGTGTGTGTATGTGTGTGTGTGTGTGTGTGTATTGTCTGTCTCACGTGTGTTCATTCTGTGTGTGTGTGTCTTGTCTCTGTCTTGCATATGTTCATGCTCTGTGTCTGTCTGTCTCACACGTGCGTTCTCTATCTTTTATCTGTCTGACGTGTTTTTATTCTGTGAGTGCGTGTGTCTAGTCTGTCTCACGTGTTCACCCTCTGTGTGACTGCCTCACATACGTTCATTCTCTCTCCCTCTTCCCCCCCCTCTCCCCTCTTCCCTTCCTCTTTTCTTCTCCCCCAATCCCTTTTTCATTATTAGCACCATGACCCCTAACTGAGGTTATCTGCCCAGTGGCAACTCAGTAGGGTACCAGCTTCCCAGCCCCAACTTGTATTCCTTCAACAAACTTGAGCAGAACTTGCCACTCCTGGGTTCCTGACCTTCAGAATCTAGTAAGGTCATGTTTGTTCTCTCCAAGTTTGTTATCTCTGAAGTAAATGTTAAGTGGCCACAGATAGCTGGGACTTGGGGGGCTAGCTCATCTAAAACAGTGAACTCCATGAGATCACTTTGAATCAAAATAACACAAACTCCTGAGAGAGAATATATGTCTTATCTATCTATCTATCTATCTGTCAGTTGTGTGTTATATCCACATGTGTACAAGTGCACACATGTACACGTGGAAGAGGTCACATGTCTTCCTTTCTCCCCATTTTGGTGGAGGGTTGGTTTTTCAAGACAGGGTTTCTCTGTGTAACAACTCTGGCTGTCCTAGAACTCACTTTGTAGACCAGGCTGACCTTGAATTCACAGAAATCCACCTGCCTCTGCCTCCCAAGTGTTGGGATTAAAGACCATCACCACCGCCCTGCTTCTCCTTGTTTTTTGAGACAGGTTCTCTCAATAATCCTGACCTCAGCTGACTGGCCAGTGAGCTCCTGGAATCTGCCTGTCTCTACCCTGGGGTTAGAGGCATGTGCCACCATCTCTGGCTTCTCCAGAGGGCCTGGGGACTCACATTCAGGTCCTCTTGCTTACAAAGCAAGCACTCTTGCCCACTAAACCATCTCCCCAGGCATTTTCCTTCCTTGTGACTCCTATTGAAGGTATTCATGGGGTGGCATTTTAAAATACTGCACTTGGATGAGTTTTCGAAACTCAAGTATATTATACAAAGTGATAATTATGTGAAGCAAGATTTTGATTCAGCTCTTTTCAGACCATTAGCAAAGAGAGCATTAGTAAGACATAGTAAAACAATACACTCTTTATTTTACCCATATGATAAAATTATGTATCTTTGCTGGGTGGTGGTGGCACACGTTTTTAATCCCAGCACTTGGGAGACAGAGGCAAGTGGATCTCTGAATTTAAGGCCAGCCTGGTCTACAGAGTGAGTTCCAGGACAGCCAGAGGTGTTACACAGAGAAACCCTGTCTTGAAAAACAGTGAGGAAAGAAGAAGATGATGTATCTTTTTTTTTTTTTTTTTTTTTTTTGGTTTTTTCGAGACAGTGTTTCTCTGTGGCTTTGGAGCCTGTCCTGGAACTAGCTCTGTAGACCAGGCTGGTCTCGAACTCACAGAGATCCGCCTGCCTCTGCCTCCCGAGTGCTGGGATTAAAGGCGTGCGCCACCATCGCCCGGCAAGATGATGTATCTTTATCCATCTTTTCCTGGCACATGTACCCATACACATCCAAACACAAATTACTTTTTGTGTATGAGTGTCTGTATGTGTGTATGCACATTCCATTTGTGACTGGTTCCCAGGAGGCCAGAAGAGGCATCAGATGCCCCAGAATTGGAGTTAGAGGTTGTTGTAAGCCACCATGTTCCCTGCAAGAGCAGCAAGTGTTTTTGACTGCTGAGCCACCTCTTCTGCCCCAATAACATTTGTTTGTTTGGTTGGTTGGTTTATTTGTTTTTTTGAGACAGGGTTTCTCTGTGTATCCCTGACTGTCCTGAAACTCACTCTGTAAACAAGGCTCGCCTCAAACTCAGAAATCTGGCTGCCTCTACTTCCTGAGTGCTGAGATTAAAGGTGTGTGCTACCACTGCCTGTAACATGTTAAACAGGAAAAGAAAAAGGAAAAAAAAATGGGAGACTCAGCCAGGTGGTGGTGGTGCATACCTTTAATCCCAGCACTAGGGAAGGAGAAAAGGGCAGATCTCTGTGAGTTTGAGGCCAGCCTGGTCTACCAAGTGAATTCCAGGACAGGCTCCAAAAAAAGCTATAGAAAAACCCTGTCTCAAATAAATAAAGAAGTGGGAGAATCAGAACAACTAGAGTATCGTAAGGGACTTTTCCAACAAGGAACTGACTTTGTGTCATTGTCTGACTTGACAAGCACTCTTAGTAAAGCTGCTTCCTTCACAGTATGTGCTGGTCTCAGGGTGGGGCCATCAGGAAATGGGGTGGAGGTGCAGTGGCACACCGTGTCATTGTGTCTTGTGTCTCCCTTTATGGGCATGTGTTCTATTCAGAGAATGAGCCTTTGTCAAAGAGACACATACTCAGGCCCAGGAATCAGAGAAGCAGAAGGAGGTGTGGTGCATGGGTAACATTAGACCAGCACTTATCTTCTGCAGTGATTTGAATAGAAATGCCCCCCATAGACTCATGTGTTTGAATGTTTGACCCACAAGAAGTGGCACTATTAGGAAGTGTGTCACTGTGAAGGTGGGCTTTGAGGCCTCATATGCTCAAACCATGCCCGGTGTGACTTCTACTGCCTGTGGATCAAGATATAGACTTCTCCAGCATCATGCCTGCTTGCATACTGCCATGCTTCTCACCACGACAATAATGGAATAACCTCAAACTGTAAACCAGCCCCAGTTAAATGTTCTTTCTAAGAGTTGCCATGGTCATAGCTGGGCAGCCTTTAATCCCAGTACTCAGGAGGCAGAGACAGGTGGATCTCTGTGAATTCAAGGCCAGCCTGGTTTACAAAGTGAGTTCTAGGATAGCCAGGACTGTTCAACAGAGAAACCCTGTCTCAAAAAACCAAAATAATAATAGTAATAATAATAGTAATAGTAATAATAATAATAATTCATGGTGTCTCTCCACAGCAATAGAATTCCTAAAACACCTCCCATGCCCCACATCCTGTATACAGATCTCTTTTATATTCCACCCTAAGCAGAAATAGATGATCAGAATTCGGAGAAGTATCTTCACAACCTAGGCAAACTGACATGATACTAAGTTTGTGTAGCTGAAGTATCCTCACTAATAAACAAACCTTATTCATGTGCTATCCATGGAGGTGAGTGAGTGTTGCATATTCTGGGAAACACGTCCAGTATTACAGGGAAGAGATGCGCAGAGGGGGCTCACTGGCCAATAACTACCATATCTCAGAAGCACACAGTGGTTCTTGCTCATCCTTCATTGACCTGTACTCAGTCATATGGCCTCGAGCTGACAAGTGGCCCGCACATAAGCAGCGTTTCTCAGGATAAGCCCTAGTTGTCCTGGAACTCAGAGATCACCTGCCTTTGCCTCCTGAGTACTGCATTTAGAGGCGTGCGCCACCACTACCAGCTCTGCAGATTGTTCTTTGAGTCCAATAGAAAACAGAAAATATGGGGGGCTGGAGAGATGGCTCAGTGGTTAAGAGCACTGACTGCTCTTCCAGAGGACCTGGGTTCAATTCCCAGCACCCACATGGCCGCTCACAGCAGTCTGAAGATCCAGTTGCAGGGGATCTGACACATTTACATCAATGCACATAAAATAAAGTTAAATAAACCATAAAAGTATTTAAAAAAAAAAGAAAACAGAAAATATGAAGCCCTGGGCTTCATGTTTAGTCACACACACATACACACACAAAAAAAGAGGGTAGGGAAGGAATTGATAAACCATACATGATGGTCCCTACTATACAATATATAGTCACTTAAAAGCTAATAGGTTGTTAGCTTAATTCTTACCACCAAGAAAACAGAGAAGAGAAAGAAAGGAAAAAAATGAAAAAATGTTGGAAAGCATTTTCCGTGCCTATATATATAATAAAATAATTTTAGGAGCCAGGCGATGGTGGCGCACGCCTTTAATCCCAGCACTCGGGAGGCAGAGGCAGGCGGATCTCTGTGAGTTTGAGACCAGCCTGGTCTACAAAGCTAGTTCCAGAACAGGCTCCAAAGCCACAGAGAAACCCTGTCTCGAAAAACCAAAATAATAATAATAATTATTATTATTATTATAATTATTATTATTATTATTTTAGGTATGTTTCCCTAATATCTACATTTTAAAAAACGCTCTAGGGGGGCAGCACACATCTATAGTTAATTACCTTGGAAGCTAAGGTAGAAGGATCACTTGTGAGTTCCATGCCAGCCTAAGCAACATAGTGAGACCTCTATATCAAAAAGAAAGAAAAAGGAAAAAAAGTCCTCCCACCAGTCAAATGGCTTCCAATGCTTTGTTGTCAGCAACATCAGAGGAGGACTGAACTGAGGCCGAATGAAATTTAAGACTAGTCAGGTGGTGGTGGCACACGCCTTTAATCCCAGAACATGAAGGCAGAGGCAGGCAGATCTCTGTGAGTTCGAGGTCAGCCTGGTCTACAAGAGCTAGTTCCAGGACAGGCACCAAAAACTAGAGAAATCCTATCTCGAAAATCAAAAAAAAAAAAAAAAGATATAACTCTAGTAAAATCTGTACTTATGATATTAATATGCATATTTGACCAATTGTGCTTAATAATTGTAATCACACTTTAATACAGAAATTTCTCTTAGCGCCTGTGGTCATACAAAGTAAAAATTATAGTAGCACTCAGGAGAGAAGTATAGTCAGATAGGACAAAAGACTTTCCAGCCAAAGAAATGTGTAATAGGGCTGGAGAGATGGCTCAGAGGTTAAGAGCATTGCCTGCTCTTTCAAAGGTCCTGAGTTCAATTCCCAGCATCCACATGGTGGCTCACAACCATCTGTAATGGGGTCTGGTGCCCTCTTCTGGCCTGCAGGCATACACACAGACAGAATATTGTATACATAATACATAAATAAAATATTAAAAAAAAAGAAATGTGTAATAGCATTGACACAGTGTGCTTGATGTGAGGGGGAGGGCGGCAGGGAGGGACGAAATCCTTTCCAGAAAAATATGAAGTTGGGTCAGGGGTGGGATGATTTACCCTGGTATGGTGCTGCACACCTTTAATCATAGCACTTAGGAGGCAGAAGGATCTCTGTGAGTACTAGGCCAGCCTGGTCTTCATAACAAGTTCCAGGACAGCTAGGGCTACATAGAGAGCCTGTCACACACACGCATTCACACATATCTGCACACACACACACACACACGAAAAGATTGGGAAGGGATGAGGTGGCAGACAAGAAGCACACTGCAGTGGCCAGCTTCTGCTCTTCCAGAAGGGGTGCTGATGGGGAGATGCTGAAGTTTAGTTGTAAAAACAGACCTGAGAAAAACTCAAGAGGTGAAAGGAAGAGAGGGTAAGACAATGAATGACCCAGGGCCAAACACAGCCATGGCATAACACAGTTCAGGGGTGAGAAGAAAAAAGGGAGAGACAGAAAACAGCACAGGTCTCAGCGCCATGCTGAAGTGCAGCCTGAAGAGACAGGCTGGGAATGTGCACAGTCCTTTGGCACTGGGGAAGTCTGTTCTTCCTGGCAGATAGCCCTAGTGCAGTGGTCAGGAGCCATCTTTAAAAGGTTTTGCCTCTGGCTGGGGGTGGTGGTGGAGCACACCTTTAATCCCAGCACTTGGGACGCAGAGGCAAGCAGCTCTCTCTGAGTTCAAGGCTAGCTGGTCCACACAGTCAGGCCTACTCAGAGAAACCCTGTCTCGAAGAAAAGGGAAAAAAAGGTCTTGCCTCTGCTTACTGCTTTGGAAGTCAAAGGTCACCACATTTTCCTGTCTCTTGGAACCGCAAGCAGAGTCATAGCAGCCCCACCAAATGTTGGTCTTGAAAGAGCAGACTGAATCCAAAGTGCTAAGAGATCGTGTGGTGGGAAGGTGTTTTGAGATCCAAAGCATACAGGTTCTTACACGGGAATTTCAGAAGAGCAGGCATCTCAGAAGGCACTAGAGCCTCCAGTACTAACGCTGCCATAGGAGTGTGCAGATGAAATAAGCCCCCAATAAACTGGTGCTGTAGAACCTCTGTTCCACTCCAGCACATCCTGGAGCAAGGCAGCCAAGAGTCCAACTGGCTGTGCCCACAAACCACTCCCTCTGGTGGCTAGCCTAGTGACCCAGTGAAGGAGGAAAGGCCAATAGTGCATGACCTGTGACCTCTCTCTCCAAAGGGAACTGCCGGTCTCAGGAACAGTAAGTGCCCAGTCAGCTGGTAACTTTCTCCTCTACTGGCACAGCTGATCTTCTGACGGAAAGGAAACTAGTATGGTTTTTGTTCATTTTAGTAAATGTTTAAATTGTCATACCTGTTTGGTTGAATAATTACAGTTTTTCTTTTACATCTTACTTAATTTCCTCACTTTTCAAGACAGGGTTTCTCTGTGGTTTTGGAGCCTGTCCTGGAACTAGCTCTGTAGTCTGGTCTCGAACTCACAGAAATCCGCCTGCCTCTGCCTCCGGGGTGCTGGGATTAAAGGTGTGCGCCACCACCGCCCGGCAATCTAATTAAAAATTAGACACTTCTTATTGTCTAATTTTTAATCCTCTCATCTTCTCTTTAAAATCTTTGACTGAACCATTTTTTCCCATTCCTTTTCTAAGTTTGTTGTGTTTTGTGTGTGTGTGTGTGTGTGTGTGTGTTGGGGGGGGGCATGTTTCGAGACAGGGTTTTCCAGTAGTTATGGAGCCAGTCACTCTTTAGACCAGGCTGACCTTGAACTCATAGAGATCCCTCTGCCTCTGCCTCCCGCCAAGTGCTGGGATTAAAGGTGTGTGCCATCACTGCCGGGCAAGTTTTTTGTTTTTGAGATTTTTTTTATTTTTATTTTATGTATGAGAGTGTTTCCCTGTGGGTGTGCGGGTGTGTGTGCGTGCGTGCGTGCGTGCGTGCGTGCGTGTGTGTGTGTGTATGGTGTGTACAGTGCCCACAGAGGCCAGCAGAGGGCGCCAGATCTTCTGGACCTGGTGCTCCAGATGGATGTGAGCAGCTATGTCAGTGCTAGAAACTGAGCCAGGTCCTTGGCAAGAGGAGCCAGTGCTCCCCAGAGCTGAGCTGACCCTCCAGCTTCTCCCCACCCCCTTATTCTTTCTCATCTGCTTTTATAACCTCTAATTGGATTTTTCACTTCCCTTTTATTTTTCCTTTTTTTGTTTTCTTTTATAGTATTTTTCTATATGTTCTTCTTGTTGACTAGTAGTTACACCTTCCATTCTTTCTGACATTTTCTGATCTCTGATCACTGGCTTTAATTGACTACAATTGTATGCATTTTTATATCTGGTTGGTTTGTGTGTTATTGCTGCTAGAGGTTTTCCTTCTCTGAGTGCTACTGGAGATTGAGCCTCCCAAAAGAAGACTGTTCACTGAGGTCACCAGATAAAACATAGGGAGATTTCCAGAACAAACAAACAAACAACCCACAAACTACAACACAGAAACACCAGGAAGAGGCAACACAGTGCCTCTGAGAGATGGTAACTGCTCAGTCACCAACCCCAAGAATACTGAAATGAGCCGGGCGGTGGTGGTGCACACCTTTAATCCCAGCACTCAGGAGACGAGGCAGGCGGATCTCTGTGAGTTTGAGGCCAGTGTAGTCTACAAGAGCTAGTTCCAGGACAGGCTCCAAAGCTACAAAGAATTCTGTCTCAAAAAAAAACAAAAAAGAAAAAAAAAGAATACTGAAATGATCACAGTCCCAACAAAGATTCATAAACCTAGCTCTAAAAATCATCAGTGACTTAAAAACAAGTAACTAGTCCGGAGCTGGCAAGATGATTCAATGTGTAAAGACACTTGACACCAAGTGATGACCCGAGTTTCGTATCTCCAGTCCGCATAGTGAAAGGAGAGAACCAACTCCTGAGATTGTCCAATGACCTCCACACCTGCACTGTAGCATATGCACAGATACGTGTGGATGCACAAACAGACACACACACACACACACACTGTGACAGTTTTGTCAGTTTAGCACAAATTATAGTCACCTGGGGAAAGGGGACCACAATAGAAGAATTGCCTCCATCAGACTGACTTGTAGGCATGTGGGACATTTTCTTGCTTAATAATTGATGTGGGAGGGGCTGGAGAGATGGCTCAGAGAGATGGCTTAAGAGCATTGCCTGCTCTACCAAAAGTCCTGAGTTCAATTCCCAGCAACCACATGGTGGCTCACAACCATCTGTAATGGGGTCTGGTGCCCTCTTCTGGCCTGCAGGTATACACACAGAATATTGTATACATAATAAATATTCAAAAAAAATTGATGTGAGAGGGTGCAGCCCAATGTGGGCTGTGACATCTTTGGGCAGGTGGTCCTGGACTGTTTAAAAAGTGGGCTAAACAAACCATAGAAAACAAGCTAGTAAGCAGTGTTGTTCCATGGTTTCCTCTTCAGTTCCTGCCTCCAGGTTCTTGCTTTGAGTTCTTGCCCTGGCTTTCTTTAATGGTGTACAATAATCTGTAATTGAAATAAACACTTTCCTCTGCAAGTTGCTTTGGGTCCAAATGCTTTATCACAACAGAGACACACTATAACACATACACACGTAATTTTGAAATTCATATGCATACGGATGACAAAAGCAAGCAAGGCTAGCTGTAGTTGTCTCTGATAATGCAGTCTCCAAGCCAAGATTAGTCAGCAGAGATACAGGAAGGAATACCTCACACAGGGCAGGAAGATGGCAGAGTCCATGTGCTAGACTCTGCAGTGGGGTAACCCGGAGAGAAACGGCCTTCAGAAAAGGTTAAGAAACGACACGAATCTGGGGGGCTGGAGAGATGGCTCAGTGGTTAAGAGCATTGCCTGCTCTTCTAAAGGTCCTGAGTTCAATTCCTGGCAACCACATGGTGGCTCACAACCATCTGTAAAGAGGTCTGGTGCCCTCTTCCGGCCTGCAGGCATACACACAGACAGACTATCGTATACATAATAAATAAAATAAATATTTTAAAAAAAGAGAAAAGAAACGACACGAATCTGCACTTAAACTGCAAAATACAAACTACAACAGGAAAGACTCCAGTCTGTCCTGGAGGGACTAGAATGTTCTGGGGAGCTGTCCTTTCCCAGTACTGCACTCATAGCTTACTTTAATAATGGTATGTCAGTTATGTTAGGCCTTAGCCAAAGTTGGTTGACTCAACATTGCAAACGAGACTTTGGGTGATTGCCCAAGTAGTCAGTTGTCTCTGTCAATTGTTGCACATTTTGGATATATCTTGTTTGTTAAGTAATATTTATTCCCTTTTCAGATCTTTGACGGAGTTGAAGATTATATAATTGTAGTTACTCTCTACATTATTCAGACTCCTTGAGATAGAATGTTGAGTAAAACTTTTATTCTCAGTATTGTTTGTTATATTTATTATTTGTTATTATTGTATATAGTTGTATTTGGTTTAGTTCTGTCTTATTTAGAGAAAAGGGGGAGATGTAGGGATAAGTCCCGCCCCTTAGGGGGCGTGTTCGCCTCAGGCTAATGTTTACCTATAAATCAAGTACTTGCTTCTGCTTTCCTGGTCTCCACTGGAACGGTGGTTCTGTAAGTCTATTTCTCCATTAAAGCTGTATATATTTTTACAATCTGTCTGTATCCGTTTACACCGTTACATTTCTGAGAGAATCTCAGAAAGTTGGCACTGTTCTTGTTGATTTATCGAAGGGAGAAACTTGCACATCAATGATGGTGGGAGAGGAGATGCTGGGAAACCCCTTCCTGGAACCTCCCAGAGCAGCGGTGGGATGCCATTTTTGTTTGTTTGTTTGTTTTAAGACAGGGTTTCTCTGTGTTTCTCTGGCTGTCCTGGAACTCCCTCTGTAGACCAGGCTGCCCTTGAACTCACAGAGATTCATCTGCCTCTGCCTCCCAAGTGCTGGGATTAAAGGTGTGCACCACTACCATCTGGCAAGATGCCATTTTTAAAAAACCCTTTGAGGTCTAGGGAGATGCTTCAGTTGGCAAAGTATTTGCTGAAAAAGTGAGAAGACGTGAGTTTGAATCCCTAACAGTGGCTGAATCCCCATATTAGGTGGAGGCAGGAGGATCCCAGAGACAGGAGGATCCCTGGGGCAGCTGGTTTTGCCAGTGAGCTCCCTGTTCAACAAGTGACACTGTCCCCGGACATGGCTAATTGAGTAAAGATGCTGCTTCTCCAAGTTTGAGCCTCACAACCCACTGATAGAGGGAGAGAACCAGCCCCCAGAAGATGTGCTCTGACCTCCACACGTGCCACGGCGCAATGCGCGCATATCCTACAAGTACAAAACCAATGCACGCATATACTACAAGTACAAAACCAATGCACGCATATCCTACAAGTACAAAACCAATGCACGCATATACTACAAGTACAAAACCAATGCACGCATATCCTACAAGTACAAAACCAATGCACGCATATACTACAAGTACAAAACCAATGCACGCATATACTACAAGTACAAAACCAATGCACGCATATACTACAAGTACAAAACCAATGCACGCATATACTACAAGTACAAAACCGAAGAGAAGACCAGGCCCCGGAAGATGTCAGCTAACTCACGGTCTGCCAGAATATCCAGGGACTAAATTGGGAAAGGTGGCAGCAGCTTTCAGAAGAGCCGAGCGACACCCAAGCATGTCTAGCTTCAGTGGCAAAGCGACCTCTCCAAAGCAGGAGACCATGTCCAGGGTCCTTCTTGGAAGGTTTGACTTGCCTAGGGGAGCTCCCACCTCAAGAGGCTGACTGTGGGAGCCATGGTTTGGTTAAAGCAGGCTCCAAAAAGTCTTCATTGTTTTCAGTAAAGAGCATTTAAACCGGGCATGGTGGCGCACGCCTGCCTGCCTTCAATCCCAGCACTCTGGATTAAATCTGGGCAGGCAGATCTCTGTGTCTGAGGCCAGCCTTCCTTTTTACACAGTTGAGTTCCAGTACAACCAAGGCTCCACTGAGACACCCTGAATCAAAAAACTAGCAAAACAACAAAAGCAACAACAAAAAGAGCTTTTTAAATTGCCAACAGATGAAGGTAATAGTACTGAGGGGTGGGGGGTGGGGGTGGAGAGGAGACACCAAGCCAACCCTCATCCAGTCTGGAACAGCCCCAGGGAGCTACTTTTAAAACATCCCCGCTCCAACTTACTGTACTGGACTTTGTTGACTTCCCATGGGAGCCTTTACCCCTTGGGAGGAGTGAATGGGGTTTGAACTGAGGGGGAGCTGAGGTTTGGACAGAAGGAGGGGTGGTGGGTAGCTTTGGAGCCTGTCCTGGCACTAACTCTATAGACCAGGCTGGCCTTGAACTCACAGAGATCTGCCTGCCTCTACCTCCCAAGTGCTGGAATTAAAGGCATGTGCCACCTCCACCCCACCCCCGGCTTCTTTCAAGTTACTTTGTCAGCCAAAGTTTTCATTGTAGAGGGTTTTCACTTCCTTGATTAAGTTTATCCCAGGTATTTTAGGTTTTTTCCCCCCTCAGTTTTGAATAGGGTTTTTTTTTTTTTTAATTCAAGGTCCCTTCCCTATTCAATGGATGTCCTGAAACTCTGAAACTGTTTGAGAAAAAAAAAAAAATAGTGAAATCGCTTCAAGACACAAGCATAAGAAAGAATGGTCTAAATGTAGGCATTCACATGTACAACACAAACCTACAGATGAATCTCCGTGGAGGATATTAACACAAAAGTTCTCAATGCTGAAGAGTTGACTCTGAGGACCCGGGTTTGATTCCCAGTACCTATGTGGGCTCTCATCTGTAACTCCAGTTTCAGAGGACCCAGTGCTATTTTCTGGCCTCCATGAGCACTAGGCATCCACATGGTGCACAGACATACATGTAGGCAAAATACCTACATACAAAAGAGAAAATAAGTTTTTGGGTTTTTTCTTCTTCTTCTTTTCTTTCAGACAGGGTTCCTCTGTGTAGTCCTCTCTGTCCTGGAACTCACTCTGTAGTTCAAGCTAGCCTCAAACTCAGAGATCCACATGCCTCTGCCTCCCCAAGTACTTGGATTAAAGGTGTGCACCACAACGCCCAGATTTGCGCCCCTATTTACAAAGGACATAATCCTATACTTAAAAGACAATGAAGAGCCGGGCGGTGGTGGCGCACGCCTTTAATCCCAGCACTTGGGAGGCAGAGGCAGGCGGATGTCTGTGAGTTCGAGACCAGCCTGGTCTACAAGAGCTAGTTCCAGGACAGGAACCAAAAGCTACGGAGAAACCCTGTCTCGAAAAATCAAAAAAAAAATAAAAAAATAAAAAAAAATAAAAGACAATGAAGACTCGAAGGGCTGGCAAGATGGCTCATCAGTAAAGGAAGAATTCTTTCTTATAAAAATAAACTCTAAGCCGGGCAGTGGTGGCGCACGCCTTTAATCCCAGCACTCGGGAGGCAGAGGTAGGTGAATCTCTGTGAGTTCGAGGTCAGCCTGGTCTACAAGAGCTAGTTCCAGGACAACCTCTAAAGCTATAGAGAAACCCTGTCTCGAAAAACCAAAAATAAATAAATAAATAAATAAATAAATAAATAAAATAAACTCTAGGGGCTGGAGAGATGGCTCAGAGGTTAAGAGCATTGCCTGCTCTTCCAAAGGTCCTGAGTTCAATTCCCAGCAACCACATGGTGACTCACAACCATCTGTAATGGGGTCTGGTGCCCTCTTCTGGCCTGCAGGCATACACACAGACAGAATATTGTATACATAATAAATAAATAAATTTTTTTTAAAAAAAGGTCTTGCTCTTAACAAAAAAAATATAAAAAATAAAAAAATAAACTCTAGCTGGGCATAGTGCCTTTACTCCCAGCACTAAGGAGGCAGAGGCAGGCATGAGTTTGAGGTCATCCTGGTCTATATAGTGAGTCCCTGGCCAGCCAAGGCTATATAGTAAGACCCTGCCTCAAAAAAAAAAAAAAAAAAAAAAGCGCCATCAGCGAAAGATACAAAACCAACATATAAACATAACATGCATCAGTAATGAATTTGTTGAGGAAAAATTGGTGGTGGGGTGCTCCATTCGCAATAACGTCAACAAAATAAAATACACTCGACACAACCCCGTTCCCTTTCACTCTTCCCCCATGCCCTCTAGCTGAGCGGTGAACCCAGCAACTTGTGCTTTCTAGGCAAATGCTCCTCCACTGAGCCGAACCTCCAACCCCCAGCTCGCATTTCAAAGGGAATAAGAAACAGGTTCTGGAACCGAACATGAATGGCCACGATCTGGCAGCATGGACTCAGGGTACCCCAACAGCTGCCAGATGACACATGTCCCTGCCCTGGCTGGTCCTCTAGCTGGGAGCCTGCTCAGCATACTGTGCAAAAGGATTGGAGAGAAGAGGTAATGGTTCTTCCTCCCGAGAATTTTGTACTCTTCGACCAACATCTCTGCTATTTCCTCCTCCCCCTCCTCTGTAATGCCAGGTCTGCTGTAGATCCCATACAGAAGAAAATGCACAGCATTCACCTTCGAATAACAGCATAGCAATCCCGCCTATGTTGAGGGACTCCCTCCCCTTTCAAGACTGAATAGTATTCTTCGTGTATCTAAACCACCTTTCCCATCCATCTGCTGATGGATACTGAGTGTGGACATCTCAGCCTGGCAGTGGTGGCTCATATCTTTAATCCCAGCACTCAGGAGGCAGAGGCACGCGGATCTCTGTGAGTTCAAGGTCAGTGTGGTCTACAAAGTGAGTTCCCGGTCAGCCAGGACTATTACACAGAGAAACCCTGTCTCGTAAAAACAAAAAACAAAACAAAAAAGTGTGGAAAGTGTGGTGGACATCTCTTTGACAAACTGAGGTCAACTTTTTGGGGAAACACCAAAGTTGGATTACTAGACTGATGGGAGTCTTTTTGAAGCTGCTGAGGAGACCTTCTGGCTTCCACGTTTTGCCTTAAATTGGTGTCTGTCTGACCTGAGACTGTTTTTTTCTCTTCCACAATAGAAAATCAATAATATCCATCAACAACGAATTAACCCTGTAGTCCTTAAATCACCATTTCCTGTCACAAGCCAGAGCGACTCCTTCAAACCGCAGCCAGCTCGGATTTCCCATAAGGCATTTCGGTATCCTTGCTACAGCACTTAGGTGTGATGACGCCCACTTACTCTGGGTAGCAGAGTCCTGCTGTCTCCTGGCCAGTGTACTCCGTTTCCAAAATCTCACTCACCCAGAGTCCATTTCTTAGACAGCTCCACGTGTCTTGTCCTTGGAGAGTAGGCTATGAAAGGAGAAGCTGTGTGCAGATTCTGTTAAGGAACCGCTCCCAGGAGAGACTGGAAACTGAACAGGAGACACCAGGGAGGGAGGGGAAGGCAGAGCGAGCAAGGGGATCGGAGCTGCAGCCTCATCCCACAGGGAGCTTTGGAGTGTCAACCACACCTTGGGGTTTGTCCTGACTTGTTGCAAGGGAGCTGGCCTTTCATACTCCCACTGGGTCCCTGGTTAAGAGCCATCCCAGGGTGGGCGGATGTTAGTTCCCAGACACTTTTACCTCCTGGTGCCTGGGGGCAAAGGAGCCTTGGTAGCCCCAAAGGAGAACTTTGAAGGGAGTCTCTTCTGGTATGGACTGTGAAGACAAAGGCAACAAAACTGGGTAGGGCAAACCACAAAAGGGGAACCCAAGCTGCCGTGGAGGGGGTTGGGACTCAGTGATCGGCTTGTGCATAAGGCCCTGGATTCAGTCTCCTGCACGAGTCGGGGAGCCTGGAGGAGCACCCACAACTTCCTCCCTTCCCTCCTTAGCTGTCTCTGTCTCCAGTTGTAAGGAAGCCAAATGCACCCTAGTGAGTGGAGAGACACACGACCTGGTCAACTGTTAACCTGATGCTCTGGGTACGCTGTGGTGACCTGCAACCTGGAGACCTCCACAGCTTGGCCCATCCTTTGATCAGACCTCGTGGTGTCCTGTGATCACAGGGGGCTATGCTCTCTGGGGTCAGAAGGAACTGAACTTGTTGGAAAAGCTACTGTCTCATTCTTCACTGGCTTGGAACACAGCCTCTTGGTGGGGGGGGGGGGCATATGTTTGCTTTGCTGTGTGTTGCCACGCAGGTGGGGCAGTCACACACCATCCGGCAGACTGACTATGCGTGCGCCACCAACGCCGGGCACTTTCTTTTTTTTCAAGGTTAATTTTTTTTTTTTTGTTTTTCGAGACAGGGTTTCTCTGTGGTTTTGGATTCAAGGTTAATTTGATCGCGCGCTTACGTGTGTGTGTGTGTGTGTGTGTGTGTGTGTGTGTGTACGTGCAAGTGTGTGAGTGCCCACAGAAGCCGGAAGAGGGCATTGGATTCCCTGAAGCTGGAGCTACAGGCAGTTGTGAGCTGCTTGATGTGGGCGCTGAATCAATCTCAAGTCCCCTGAGAGAGCAGTAAGTGCCTTTAGCCAGCCCCTCTGATTGTCCTCACTGCTAGTGCTGGTCTGGGTGACCTCATCTGTCATCATTGGGCAAGGAAGTTCTGTCTCCATGGTTACTAGATGTCCTGTTAACCAGATCTGACGGACACCTGGGGTACCACAGAGCTGGGGTGTGGTGCCTCTGCAGGCAGCATCTGAGGCTCTGCTAAAAAGCCTGATTGTCTCAAGACCCTGCAATCTTTTCCTTCCTTCTAGAAGACCAAAGCTCTGTGGGCTGGTCAACTCCATAGTGCCTCAGTCCTTCTGGGCCTGTTCTCTCCATTTTTTTTTAATGATTTATTTATTTTTACTTTCTGTGAATTGGTATTTTGGGAAGGTGTCAGATCCCCTGGAGGTAGAGTTATCGACAGTTGCAAGCTGCCATGTGGGTGCTGGGAAGTGAACCCAGGTCCTCTGGAAGAACCGCCAGTGCTCTTAACTGCTGAGCCATCTCTCCAGCCCCCTCGGCCTGTTCTTTCCCACTCTTCTTGGGGAAAAGTTATCTTGGCCTGGATTTTTTGTTTGGCCCAGACTGTCTCTCCTTAGCCTCATGCTGTTTTAAGCCATTTATTCCAGCCAACCTTAGTGCATGTCATTCCGGAATATACCAGTTCATCCTCCAGGAGAGTCTGGCTCTTCTGGCAGGTGTCCCTGATTCTCTGGGGCAGTGTCAGCCTGAACCAATGCTCTGCTCTCCCAGTCCTGTCTTCATGGGTGAGCTTGCTGAAGTCAGTGCCCAGGCACTACTCAGGCCTCTACCCCCAGCACTGGTGCATTCAGAGGGGTCAATTAACATAGGATGGTCTCATTTCCCCAGTCCTCCACATCCCTTAATGCACTGTGGGTTTTTTTTTTTTTTTTTTTGCCAGTCTCCTGAATTCTTGGACCCTCACTTTTCTAGCCTTTAATGGTAAGCATGCCAGGTGCCTGCTCATTTGCATCTCCCCCCCTCCCCCGCCAGACAAGCAATGGATGATGTGTCCACACCAACAGCAGATGTCCAGAGGCCCGTGCAGCACCATAGTCGCGGCCTGCCCTCTGCTGGTCACAAGATTTCCAGGGGGCAGTAGCAAGCTCAGTCCTAAGCAGGAGTGGACTCTTCATTCCTCTGTACCTTGTGAAATCCTTTGGTATTCCACAACGAAGTCCTTCTCAAAATAATATTTTAAAATGTGCAACAACGAAGTACGTCAACTATAAACGAAACTGATCACAATGGAAAGCAGGTGTCAGCGATTTGGGGAAACCGTAGCTACACAGTTTATAAATGACCGGAGTAAGGCAGCATATACACAGTAAACCTGATCCCGCTGCACAGGCCTTGTCACTACAATTTAAAAATGAGGAAAAGCGTGCAGTGTGGAGTGTTTCCACCTTTAACCCCAGCACCAGGGAGGCAGAAGCAGGGGGGATCTCTGAGTTCGAGGCTTGTGGAGGCCCAAACTTGTGAGCCTGTTTCCACCTTGCCTGAAGGTCAGAGAGTTTCAGCTTGCTCAAAATTGTTGCCACCACCCTGGCCAAATGTCAGAGAGTTGGGGAACTTATTTCTGTTCCTTCAAAGTTATTTCTTATTTCTGTTCCTTAAAGGTCCGTTTCTACGTCAAACAAAATTCCCAACCTAGATCAGAGACTTCTGCTCTCTCAAGGTTATTGTCAACAAGTATGGCTAATATCCAGACCTTGTGTTTCAGGTATTAAGAAGTAGGCCTGTTTCTACCTCAAACTGAAGTCTAAGGATCCATTCAGCTAAGTTCCTACTCCCTTGGGGAGATAACAATGGATTCCACACAGGGAGCGCTTTGCCTACAGAATGTTTTGGTCTAGGGTGTGAGTGTTCCTTGTCTTGTTCTAGCAACAGAATGCTTAACTAAGAATGTAGCCCATAATCTTCAACTGGCCTGTTTATTTTCCTTGTATCCTGTTAATGTGGGGGTTTTTTATTGATTTTTATTGAGCTCTACATTTTTCTCTACTCCCCTCTCTGCCTCTCCCCTTCCCCCTTCAGTCCTCCCCCAAGGTCCCCACACTCCCAATTTACTCAGATCTTGTCTTTTTCTACTTCCCATGTAGATTAGATCTATGTAAGTCTCTCTTAGTGTTCACATTGTTGTCTAAGTTCTCTGGGATTGTGGTTTGTCGGCTGGTTTTATGTTTAAAAACCACCTATGAGTGAGTACATGTGATAATTGTCTGGGTCTGGGTTACCTCACTCAAAATAATGTTTTCTAGCTCCATCCATTTGCCTGCAAAATTCAAGCTGTCGTTATTTTTTTCTGCTGTGTAGTACTCCATTGTGTAAATGTACCACATTTTCCTTATCCATTCTTCGGTCAAGGGGGACTTAGGTTGTTTCCTGGTCTGGCTATGACAAACAATGCTACTATAAACATAGCTGAGCACATGGCCTTGTGGCACGATTGAGCATCCTTTGGGTATATACCCAAAAGTGGTATTGCTGGGTCTTGAGGAAGGTTGTTTCCTAATTTTCTGAGAAATCACCACACTGACATCCAAAGGGAGTTGTACCAGCTTGCATTCCCACCAGCAGTGCAGAAGTGTTCGCTTTACCCCACAACCTCTTCAGCATAAGTTGTCATCAGTGTTTTTGATCTTGGCCATTATTATAGGCATAAGATGGAATCTCAGAGTTGTTTTGATTTGCCTTTCTCTGATGACTAAAGATGTTGAACATTTCCTTAAGTGTCTTTCGGCCATTTTAGATTCCTCTGTTGAGAGTTCTCTGTTTAGGTCTGTACTCCATTTTTTTAAAAATTGGATTATGTGTTCTTTTGGTGACCAATTTCTTGAGTTCTTTGTATATTTTGGAGATCAGACCTCTGTCTGATGTGGGGTTAGTGAAGATCTTTTCCCATTCTGTAGGCTGTCATTTTGTCTTGTTGACCATGTCCTTTGCTTTACAGAAGCTTTTCAGTTTCAGGAGGTTCCATTTATTAATTGTTTCTCTCAGTGTCTGTGTTGCTGGGGTTCTATTTAGGAAGTGGTCTCCTGTGCCAATGCGTTCAAATGTACTTCCCACCTTCTCTTCTATAAGGTTCAGTGTGGCTGGCTTTATGTTGAGGCCTTTGATGTATTTGGACTTGAGTTTTGTGCATAGTGATAGATATGGGTCTATTTTCATTCTTCTACATGTTGATATCCAGTTATGCCAGCATCACTTGTTAAATATGCTTTCTTTTTTTCCATTTGATATTTTTTGCTTCTTTGTCAAAAATCAGGTGTTCAAAGATGTGTGGATTGATATCCAGGTCTTCTATTCGGTTCCACTGGTCCTCCTGTCTGTTCTTATGCCTATGGAATGCTTTGTCTACAGAATGTTTTGGTCTAAGATGTAAGTGTTATTTGTCTTGTTCTAGCAACAGAATGCTTAACTAAGAATGTAGCCTGAATCTTCAACTGGCCTGTTCATTTTCCTTGTATCATGTTAATGCAGTTTTTTTTTTTAATCTTACTCCTCCCTTTTGGCATTGGGGTATTTTAAGCAAATGGAAATTATATGTGAGTGGATTTCAGTATTCACAGGAACTCCCTCCCAATACTATCCTGTGTTTCTGTTTTATTATTTTCATTCATGTCTTCGTTCTCTTTACTTATTTTTCTAATCCCCATGCCCCTACCCTGGTAAGTGATGTACTTGTCAAGGCTGGTCTGCGATAGAGGCTAGCCTGGTCTACAGGGCAAATTCCAGGACAGCCAGGGCTACACAATGTAACCCAGGCTTGAAACAAAACAAAACAAGCAAACCAAAGAATGATACTTAGTAGCCAGAGAGCACATACTTCTTTTCTTTCTCAGTTTAAAACAGAAACTGCAAAGTGTAGCCCTCTGCCTGATGGAGGAGGATCTTGCTAGGCAAACCTGGGGAGCACGCCTGTTGTCCCATTCCAACCAGAAAGAACAACACTGCATGCAAATTACCTTGTTATTTTATTAGAAGCATATTTACATTTTTTTTTGTTTGCAGAGAACAGTTTACAAATATTTTACACGACGGTTGGAAATGACATACACATTACACCTATCCTTCATGAGGGGAAATATAAGTTAGTTACATTTACTCGGCTGAAGACATCTCCGCCTGTCCCTATACAGAGAACATTAGCACGGGGCATGAGGAATACTGCATGGGCCTTGTCGGCAGCAGGCATTGCACATATGCTAAATGATAAGGCTGGGAGACTAGGCTAGACCCTACTCAAAAAGGCACAGTAGAGCAACCAGGGCTCAGGTGGCACTAAGTATAGAAGCAACAATCACACAAAGGACCAGGAGGATAGTATGAATGATAAGTCAGGAAATGATCAAAGGCTTTACCTGAACCACAAAACTGGAATTTTGCCTAATAGAGCCACTGTCAAGTCCCCTGGATGCCAAAAAAAAAAAAAAAAAGCAGATTGTAAACAATGACAGAAGCAGCCCTGCCCACTTCCATCTCCAGGTCCTACAGGTGTGTGCAGTTTGTTTCTCAGTCACCATGCACCAGAGAGAACAAAGTCAACTGTTCCTCACAACCCCCGAAAGGCAAGCTGATGCTCGCTACCCTGAGAACTATCGCCTTCCTGGACTCTGTGAGTTTCTTTACCGCATACGCGATCGGGGAGCCCTAAGACCTGTTTTCCTATCTGTCTAGCCCAGTCCCTCCTAGGCACCCAGTGAGCATCCGGATAAACTTTCCAGGGAATTGCCTCAGCATCAGGCAGCTGATGGAGAAATCCTGCTGAGGTCTGAGCCCCTCACCAGCCTCAGGTGCCTGAGTTGATGGTGGCAGCCGCGGCAGCAGCAGCACTGGGAAGTAGCTTTTTAAAGTGTCTTCCTGAGGCGGCCAGCCATTTACATCTGCTTTAACGGAGCAGAGGCATCAGAGTCAAGAAAGGTTTGTTTTACCAGTGAACACAGGCTGGGTGGGACAGCTGCTCTTCTAGGTTGCGACATACGGTGGCCTGTGGGGCTCAGCATCTCAGAAGGCCACCTGAACCACCCCAAGGCCCAGAACCACAGAGGCTCAGCATCTTTGCTTCTGCATGTTCCTGGGAGTGGGAAGAAGGAAGTCCAAGGGCTCATGAGGCTTAGCTAAAATGTATGGTGGGACCCCAGGACAGGACCAGGGCAAAGGCTGAGCGCCTTCCCAGGGTACCTGCAGACAAGCGGGCGAGGGTGAGGTTGGCATGTGCCAGGCAGCAGAAGTTGGCTGTGGAGAGGCGTTTACTCCTGAACACAGGATCCTGGGTGCAGCCAAATGAGTTGCAAGCTGGCAGTACAGCCTGTGCCTTCTCTGGGCCCTGGTGCCAGCACGCAGCATGGCCCCACCAGCTGCTCCACCTGCCATGCTCGGCGGCCCAGGATCAGGCTCAGGAGGCAGCAAGCAGGTTCCATAAGAGGCCAGGGCAGAGGCAGTCAGGGTGGTGTCAGGAGGCCAAGTTGCACGCGTGTGTACATGTGTGTGTTTGTGTGTGTGTGCCCAGCAGGGTGAACATTTCTGGTCTCCCTTCCTCTATTCCGACCTCCACATACACAGCGCCTGGCATCAAGCACCAAGTGAGCTGGCTGGAGCAGTAGAATGAGGACACCCCTGAAAGCTGGCTGCTAGGGACTGAAATGGCTGTTAGGGATGCTTTTGGACACTGTGAGGAACTGCTGGGGGGGGGGACCTCAAGGATTACAATAAGGATGAGTTCACGGTGACGTCATTGGTAGTACTTATGCTCACAAACAGTAGAGCTGGTGTTTTGGCAAACAGGAGGGGGCACACCCATCACGCCTGTTCCCTGACCCCAAGAGCCCAAATCACTTCCAGGTGATGGGAATGTGAGTCTCGATGAAGTCATCCACCAGAAGCATCAGGGTGGCTCTGGGGACAACTGGGGCACTGCAGGCTGAGGGGCTGGTTCAAGCAGGCACAGAAGCAAAAGAGGTCCTGAGTGACTTGTTCATAGAGGCTTGGAGGCCCCAGTGGTCATGATGCCACGTCGCCCACCACAGCTCAGAGATGGGGGTATTAGGAAGAGTCCCCAGAGCTGTAGGGGAAGAACTTGCTGGCTCTATTGGGTGTGGTGGGTCCGGGTTCCGCCTCCTCGCTCAGTTTGAAGAACATTTCCTGTTCCCGCTTTTTCTGGTTCAAATCCTCTTCCAAGGCCTGGGGAAGAGAGGGCAGATGGTACTCAGTGGGATGCCAATCATTCCAATGGCAAACAGCACGACCTTCTCTGGACAGCTTCCACCCAGGCTAAGGGGACAGGCAGAAGGTCTCTCCCTTCCTCTCCCTGAGGCGAGCACCCCCACTTCACCTCTTTTTTTTTTTTTTTTTTTTTTTTTGGTTTTTTTCGAGATAGGGTTTCTCTGTGGCTTTGGAGCCTGTCCTGGAACTAGCTCTGTAGACCGGGCTGGTCTCAAACTCACAGAGATCCGCCTGCCTCTGCCTCCCGAGTGCTGGGATTAAAGGCGCGCGCCACCATCGCCCGGCTCCCACTTCACCTCTTGCCAGGCACCTTGTGACCTGCTCACAGGCCCAGCGTAAATCCCGAGGAAATGCTAGTAAAGGAATCAGGGACACAGACAGGATTCTCCTGGCAGGGAAGAGCCAGATGAATTGAGAAAAACCAGGGGAGAGGATCTGATAGCAACTAAGTCAGAGATGGCAGACTGACGCCACATCCTTATCAGGGCACTGTGCTGGGAAGACGGCCCCTCTGCCCCTCTGGGGGTCTGATCCTAGAAATATCAGGATTTCAGAAATCCTCAGGCCACGGGAGGCTGCTTTCCACACAGCACAGGAGCGTCCTTTGGTTACGTGCTCATTTAACCCAACAGACCAGATCCCACCAGAAAAGACTTCCCGAAGATGCTGAGACAGCGCCAGTTCAGAAAGGAGGTGGAAGAGGTGGTGGAGAACAAGAACCATCAGACAACTTGTCAGAGGAGAAACTGGATTTATGCAAAATCTTTACTTAAATGCTAACAATTAAAAAAACCTGAAAAATCACTATATTGCCTCAATGAAGTGTAATGCGTTCGTAAACCGCATAGCCCAGGGCTCCAGTGTGTGGCCCGCAGTGAAGGGGTCACTAAGAGTTCTCCTGCTGTGTAGGCACAGGATCATCTAGGAGATCACACAGTTTCAAAGCCAGGAAGAGTTTAGCATGCCCACTCCAAATAGCCAGGATGTTCCCAAATCTGACAACTTTGAAGCGCTAGTTTGATGCTGCAGTGAAAAATCCACCTCTGACCTCACAGGGCAGGTGGCGATCGAAACGTGGGTCTGCCAAAAATACCTTCTGGCGCCGGGTAGTGGTGGCACACGCCTTTAATCCCAGGTAGAGACAGGAGGATCTCAGTGAGTTCGAGGCCAGCCTGATCTACAGAGTGAGTTCCAGGACAGGCTCCAAAGCTACAGAGAAACCCTGTCTCAAAAAAACAAAAACCAAACCAAACCAAACCAAACCAAAAAAAACCCTTCTAGCTGTGTGCAGGGACCCCAGAGACACAGCTGAGTTTCTCTAGACCGGGGTCTGTTAAGGTGTGAGCGTGGAATGTCAGCAGAGGCTCCTGTGCCTGAACACTCAAGCCCCAGGCAGGTGGGGTGGCTGGGGAAGCCAGGGTCACGGGCGGGTGGGGGTTGAGGGGTACAGTTCTGCTCTGCTTCCTGCCATCTGCCTCTGATGTGACCAGAGCCTCAACCCCCAGTGTAGCCAAAATAAACCTTCTGTCTGGTGTTCCACCACAAGACGGGAGAAGTAACCAAGGGGTCTTGTTCCCCAGACATCTCATTATACATATGCAAATATCCCAACCTTGGAGACGGATCTGAAACCCCAAACCAAGCATCTGCTGGAGGGACTGAAGGCTGCAGCTCAAGCCTCGCCTCCTGCCCACCACAAGCATTCCGAGGCAAAGCCTTCGAAGCGGGCAGGGCGCGTCTCCTGCTGTGCGCTAGACGGTAACATTTAAACAAATTTTTCTGAGAATGTCACACACGAATACTGTATTTACCTCATTTCTTCCAACTCCCCCACGTGTCCCCCACTACTTCCTCTCTAATCCGTGACCTCTTCTTCTTTGGTTATCGTTATGAAGTCTATACATGTATGCATGCATATATCCATATGTATATGAATACAGCCTGCTGAGTCCATTTTCTGCTGCTCATTTGTATATGCGTTAGAAATGATTGCTTGGGGTTGGCTAACTTCTTGGGGGCTGAACCCTGGAGAAGACTGATGCTTCTCTCGGCAGCCATTTAACTACCTCTAACTCTTCATCTAGAGTGAGGCCATGTGAGATTTCCCCCCACCCATGCTGGATTGTCAACCTATATTACTGTCATTGTGTAGGCCGTGTTTAAGTGATATTGTTGAGCTCTCATGGGGGCAATTCTCCTGTCTATAAGGGAGATGCTCTGCTTCTCAGACCAGAGTTTCTGCTGCAAGGCAAAATCAGCCATGAAGAAGGCAAACAAACGGGTTGCTTTCTAATCAAACTTCTTTACAAATGGGTAGCTGGGCAGACTTCGCCCACAGGCAGCAGTGTGCTAACACTAGCTTCTAGAGACACATTTTAGAATGCAGATAATAGGTCTGCATTTTACATTCTAAAGAGGCAAACTGAGGAGGGAGAGCCCATGACTCTGAGGCTCCGCTCTGTCCTTACAGTGACC
This sequence comes from Microtus oregoni, assembly GCF_018167655.1. Taxonomy (NCBI): domain Eukaryota; kingdom Metazoa; phylum Chordata; class Mammalia; order Rodentia; family Cricetidae; genus Microtus; species Microtus oregoni. The sequence goes on from NW_024543086.1 coordinate 15,676,523, forward strand.
CCAGCAAATCAGGAAGTCTGGCTCACTCGGAAGGAAGTCATCTGAATTCTTCTAAAAATACTCCGCAGGGCATGATTTAAGGGGAGGACAGTGCCCAAGGCTGTGGACCACAAAGCAAAGGTACAAAGGACCATCACCTCTGGGCCACCGTGCCAGCAGCCTCTCAGACAGCTGTGCTAGAATCCTGCCCTGAGACAGTGCCACAGGCAGAATGCAGGGCCAGCTCACCAAGCACAGGCCTGCAGTGCTTCCAGGAGCCCAAGTGACTACCTCAGGTCATGGGCAGCTGCTGGGAGAAACGACTGCTCAGTTTCAGGATGTGCCCGGAAAGAGAGGCCCAGAACTGGACAGGCAGATGTACGTTCATTCTGTGATGCAGAGCCAGCGGGAACACTATGTACCTGTGGGCTTAGCTTCACAAGTCCCAGCAGGCTACAGCCTGTCTCCAGTCCAGGTACACAGTGGCTAAAAAAAAAAAAACCCTCAGGACATCAGGTCAAGTGGGGCACAAGGTCAAGGGTAGTTTAAGGTGGCTATGCTGCTTTGATACATGCTGTGGGCGAATGACCGCTAAATGGTCCTACGATCTCATCTCTCCCATGGCCACACTGAGGCCTGCGATGACTGTGCTAGTCACTTGTCATTTCTGCAACAAAACACCTGTCAAAGGCAATTAAAGGAAGAAACCGTCTGTTTTGGTTCACAGTCTGAGGGTCCAGCCCATCATGGGGAGGTAATATGGCAGGAGCAGGAGGCACCTGGTCACACTGCTCAGGCCCCGCAGCAAGGAGTCTGTCAAAACATCAATGAGCTAGGATGAGTTCCTTCTCTACAGCTAAGGACCCAGTCCAGCCTGACTCCAGCCTGCGAGACCCTGGAGATGCCCGGGAGAGACCCCCAACTTTGGAACCCTGTTACTATAGAGTTTGATAAAAAGTGTGACTTAAGCTGCTAAGTCTATGACTGTTTGCCTTGGTGCAGGGGATGAACACAGAGCGTCGTACGTGCTAGGCAGGCGCTCTCCCCTCAAGCTGCACACTAGCCCAAGCACACTGATTTAAACATCAGGAAACCAATCCAGAAAGTAAACTAGCTGCTGCTGGCCTTTGATCTCACGGAGCGACTTCCTAGGAGAAACGCCCCACAAACAGGGCCTCCAGCCTGGCGGCACAACTGACTGCTGCTCACGACAGGTCCTCTGCTTCCACGGGGGAGGGGTCCTCTGCCCCAGGTGTATATGGACCAGTGGGCGAGGAGGCTGCTATCCCAGGGTATGGAGGGCTACCAGCGTTTAGCACAACAGGTAGGTGGGTCCTGTCTCTCAGGGACAGACCGATTTTAAGGATGCCACAAAGCAAGGATCCAAAAATAGGGAGGCTTCAGATGTCCTAGGCATGTACCTGTGGTATGGCACCCACCAGCCCAATTCGGTACCTTCTTGCGCGGCCGCAGCTTGTCCCGCCATTCCTTCAGGCTCTGGTTATGGCTCTCGTCCAGGGCCTTCAACTTCTGGGTTTCATGTTCCACCAGCAGGTGACACTTTTCATTCTGGAATAGGCAGATAAAGGGTGAAAGTGAGGAGGCAGAAGTCCGGGGAACCAGACCCCCTGCACCCTCGAGGGCACCGCAACTACCATGGGCTTATTATGCCTTAGCCATTATCCACGACTCTTCACGTGGTAATACAGTTGCAACAAGCTGCAACAAGCAATGCCTAGAGGACTATTCCAGAACACAAATGGTAATAGTTTTGAGTGGGTAAATTTACAGAAAATTTGTGACTTTCTTTTGCGTGTGTGTGATGTGGGAAGAAGTGATGTATGCTGTGAATATGTTTTATTGTCATTGGTTAATAAAGAAGCTGATTTCGGTCAATGGTTTAACAGAATAAAACCAGGCTGAAAGAGATAGAGAGAGTAGGCAGAGTCAAAGAGACGCCATGTAGCCACCCGCAGGAGACAGATGTGCTAGAACCTTGCCGGTAGGCCACGAGCCTCATAATAAAAAATAAACACTAAGCCGGGTGGTGGTGGCGCACGCCTTTAATCCCAGCACTTGGGAGGCAGAGGCAGGCGGATCTCTGAGTTCAAGACCAGCCTGGTCTACAAGAGCTAGTTCCAGGACAGGCTCCAAAAAAAACACAGAGAAACCCTGTCTCGAAAAAACCAAAAATAAATAAATAAACAAAACAAACATAAACACTAAATAATGGAAATGGGTTAATTGTAAGATATAAGAGTTGGCCAGAAATACGCTTAAGCTATTGGCCAAACAGTATTGCAAATAATACAGTTTCTAAATGATTATTTCAAGTCAGAGCAGCAGGGAACGAATGAGAGGCCTCCAGCTACACGTGTGTGTGTGTGTGTGTGTGTGTGTATGTGTGGGCATGTGTGGGCATGCAGGCCATGGTGGACATGTGGAGTCACTTCTCACTTCCCCCCTTTGCATGGTTCTGGGGGTCAAACTGAGACTGTTAGGCCTGTACGCAAGTGCTCTGGTCACTGAGCCATCCCGCCTACCCTTCTGTGGATTTCTTCTGACATTGTCTAAGTTGTCTGTTTTTTGCAGCATGTCCTGGAACTCCCTTTGTAGACCAGGCTGGCCTAGAACTCACAGAGATCAGCCTGCCTCTGCCTCCCGAGTGCTAGGATTAAAGGCATGCATCACTACTGCCTGGCTGTCATCTGTGTTTTTTAAAAAAGTTTTGGGCTAGTGAGGTGACTCAGTGGGAGAAGCATCGTCAACTTGGCGACCTGAGTTTGGTCCCTAGAACCCACTCTGGAAGGATGACAGGACTGGCTCCCAAAAGTCCTCTGAACCGCACATGTGTGCCAGGACGTGCCCAAACTCACAATATACATTTGCATAAAATAAGTAAATAAATAAACTGCAGCCTGCAATTCCTGGTCTGAAGCCACCCTCCTGCTGGTACCTTTCAAGAGGCAGGACTGGGGGTGTGTGCCGCTGTAGGTGCGTGCCACTGTAGGTGCGTGCTGCTGCAGGTGCGTACCACTGCAGGTGTGTGCCGCTGCAGGTGCATGCCACTACAGGTGTGTACCACTGCAGGTGCGTGCCACTGCAGGTGCATGCCACTACAGGTGTGTGCCACTATAGGTGCGTACCACTGCAGGTGCGTGCCGCTGCAGGTGCATGCCGCTGCAGGTGCATGCCACTACAGATGCGTGCCACTGTATCTAACTACAATATTTTTTATGGCAACCCAAGCAGGCTAAATCTGTGTGTATAATTATTTACCTACAGGAATTATATGTATAATTGTGCATTTGTCTAGTTATATATTGCATGAGATATGTAACTAATATATAATATCTCTTGCCTTGTGTCATTTTCTGAGGAAAGATCCCTGGCAAAGAACAAGGCTGAGGCTAGCCCTATCTCCACAGCACGCTCTGAGGTGAGTCATCTGCTTCATAAATTTTTCCTGAAATCTATCTGGTAGACAGGAGTGAGGTCTCCACTGGCTCCCTGCAGGGACTCAGTCTAAGGAAGGACAAGACCTTTATCCACACACAAGGGCCCTTCAGGTTGGGGCAGGAGAGACCCTCAGAAGGGTTTTATTTTGAGCCTTAAGCTGAAAGCTTCTGGGAGTTTACAAAGTGGTCTAATCAGGAATACTCGGAGCAGCACTGTTGCTGTGACCGACTGTGTGAGGCATGTCAATTTACATGGGTCTCTCAGTCAATATTCACATAATGCCTTGAGAAAGGAATGCAAGTGCTTGACTAACGTCCGCACGTAAGAGTCCCTGCCTGGCAACCTCCAATGCTGGCCATTTCTTGGGAGCCTCCCTGTCTCTCTACAAATTTCCACCTGGGCCCAATGGCCTGAGCCACTTCCTGAAAGCCATAGAGGATGGAATCTGGGACTCATCTGTCAGGAACAACAATGCCTGGATCAGCCACAAGGGGGCCCCAAGTACCAGATCCTGGACTGGGCCTTCAGATGCTCTGCTGTCGAAGTCCAGACACGGGTGCTAGGTCTGCCAAGTTCTGATGGACAAACACCTCCTGCTAGTTGATATCCCTAACACCAGGGGCCAAACACCAGGGGCACCCAAAGCCAGGATTCCCGCACAAGCAAAGGAACCACATGGCAGCTCAGGTCCCGGAGTGTGAGGCACTTTCAGCTCTGTCACCCCAAGTCTACACAGCAATCCTGCCACACTGGAGTCATTGCCTCCACCCTACGGCTATTTTAGAGGAGGTGTGTCTGCGAGGGTCGTACAGCTTATCCAGTGTAACACAGATGGAGCAGTATGGCAGGCTGGAATCGGCGCACCTGGGCCTGCCTGCCGAGGATGTGGCCCTGCTGTGGAGCCCTTGGAGAAGCTGAGGCACAGGGCTGATTACCTGCAGCTGCTGCAGCTCGCTCATGTTGCTCTCACACTGGGCCACCATGTCCCGCATCTGGTTCTCGTGTTTCTGCTGCTGCTGCAGCCTCTCAGCCTTCTGCCTCTTCTCCTCCTGCTGGGAGAACTGCAGAGAGAGGAGGGTACTGTGGGTGCTCGCCCGGGTGGCTGGGTGGGGGCTTTGCCAGCCTCTGCCTGAGTCAGTGAGGCCCCTCTCAGGGACTGGACAGCAATGCTCAGAGCCCAGCCTACCTCAGGCTATGCTCTCACTATTGAAACTCCTGTCCTGAGTGGAGACCCAGCCTCTGTCCCCACACTGGTAGGGACCAGACAAGGTGAGGTGACATGTGCTAGGACAATATACACAGAAATCACAGGGGCCTACGTCAAACAGAAAACACAAAAGGAGGCTCTTGGGTGAGAACAGAGAACACCATGCACATAAAAGCATGGGATCGGGACTGGAGAGATGGCTTAGTGGTTAAGAGCATTGGCTGCTCTTCCAGAGGACCCAAGTTCAATTCCTAGCACCCACATGGCATCTCACAACTGTCTGTAACTCCAGTTCCAGGTAATCTGTCACCCTCACAGACATGCATGCAAAATACCAATGCACATAAAATAAAAATAAATATTAAAAAAAAGTGTGGAATCATGAAAAGCACCCGTACATAACAAGTGTCAAAAGCGGATCTGTCTGTCCACCAGGGAAGAGTCTCCTGGGCTACTGAAGCTCCCAGGCCCTGAGTGACTTACACGTCCCCTCCCAGGACCCTGTCCTTCCATGGCCTTACCAGGCCTTACCGGGTCCCCCTGTGACCACTCCCCATAGCCTACCGGGTGCAGCCCCCACCTGCTTGATCTTCTCGCGCTGCTCGGAGGCACTGCCCGCGCCATTGATGTGCAGGCTCTTCTTGTACATGGCCATGCGTGTCTTGCCGTCGCTCCTCTGGATCTTGGGGAGCCGCGCCTTCTCCTGCTGCTGTCTAATTTTCAGCTGCTCCATCATTCGTTGGTTGTAGCGCTGCATCTGCTCCCGTTCCTGGAGGGACACCAGGCCGAGGTCAGGGGAACGCTAGGCACAGAGGTGCTTCGGAGCCAAAGGTCACCTCAGCACACGAGCCAGGGAGTCAGAACAGCATGGCTGACAGTTCATGTCTAGGGTTCAACACTATCTGTTCTTTAAAATTCTTTCTTTTTACATTTACTTATTTTATTGGGCGGGAGCGGGTTAGGCATGAGCACGCCACTCAGAAGACAAGTTCTTCCGCTATGAAGGCTCTGGGAATTGAACTCAGGTCATTAGGCTTGGTGGCAAGCTCCCTTATCCACAGTCATTTCACCAGCCCTGGTTTTTCTGTTGTTGCTGCTGCTTTTCTTTTAATATTACAGTGTCCCCGACTACTGATGGTTTGACCCACAGTTTTCAGACTTCACAATGGCATAAAAACAGTGTGACTCAGCTAAGCCCAATTCTGAATTTTCCTGGGCGAACAAAATCTAGTTCAGTAATCTGGATACTGGGCAGTGGCAGCGAGCTCACATGTCCCTGAGGGGACATACCCTACACTGGGCTGCCTCAGAGCCGGGCTAAGCAAGGCAGCCTGGAGGCGGCTTGTTGTCTTCAACTCAGGATGGGTGCTGGGGATAGAAACCCTCAGCAAGTCAATAAGCATCACCCTCTCTGTTCTTTCTCCTTTTGGGGGGTGGAGGTGGCGCAGTTTCAAGCAGCCCAGCACTGAGGCATTGGGGTGAGCAGAGGAGCCATCTGTATCATCTGTGGCCCTTATACAACTTCCTTGATTTCTGCCCCTCAAGCAGGGCACCCAGGAGACAGTCACAGCAGCCCCTCCCGGGTGCCGTCATGGAGCTGCCCCGCATCCCACCCCAGCCTTACCTTCTCGTGCTTGCGCAGCAGGTTATGCCGCTGCAGGAAGTACTGGTCCTTAAGTTGCTGCTTCACCAGCTGATGCCGCTCCTGCAACTGGTGCTCCTCCATCTCCCACAGGACTGCCTCGCGCTCTGTGGAGGACACACCACCCACACGGTAAGGAGTGGACAGGGCCAGAAACCAGACAGATCTCCCGCCCCCTCCCCACCCCATCAGGCTCCTGCTGGGACTGATGACCAAGCCGGTGCTGGGCTCAGAGGAATGGGCACCTAGGCTACCTCGTTAAACCACACTGGCTGATCTGAGCGGAGCAGAGGAAACTAAGAGATGACGATCCCCCGCAGCCTGGGAGCTTAGGAGCTGCGGCAGGTCAGCAGGCAGGGAGCAGCTGGAGCTGGGACAGAGGCCCCAGCTTCCTCCTCTACCAAATGGCACAAGCATACCCTGAAGAGGAAATGTTCTTCACAGACACTTTTTAAGGAAAATCTACATTAACACCCCTTTTTTTCCGCTGGGCAAACGAGAAGGGCTCTGAGGGAGGACCTGTGTGAAGATGATGCGGGTGTGACCGTCCCGTGAGGAAGCAGATCCTCAGAGGGCACTGATCTGCTGGATCCTTGGGCTTCCTTGCCTTTCTGTTGCTTCTAAGCCATTTGGGCTTGGAATTCACTTGGAGTAGCGTCAACAGATCAAGACGCATAGGAACTCTCCTCAGGGTGGTTCCCTCACTACACGTTAGGCTCATAGTGGGAGCTATAGGCGAGGACAGCATGAGGTCGGGGTGAAATCTGACTAGCACACAGTGGGGCAAGCGGCGGTCACACAAGCTGCTGCTTCCGTGTGCTGTGGTAATGGCTATCCTTGCCTCCCTCCTGACTTCCCAGGGGCCAGGGGAGGGAGGGTTGCCTCTACTTCCGTCATCCCGAGTGACTCTGGGCCCTACCTCGGAGGAGCTCCTGCTTCTTGCTGAGGCACTCTCGCTCCTTGTCACAGATCTCATGCCTGTTTTCTATGGTGAGCTTCTTCATGGCCAGCTCCAGGTCCTCCTTCTGCTTGGCTACAAAGTCTCGGTCCTGAGGGAAGGACAATGAGGCTTGGGTAACTTAGCACATACACACACGCTCTCTCTCACTGTGAAGATGAGGGCCTGTCTGCCTCTCTCACCAGCCTTGGTTTGTTTGTTTAAACCGTTTATTTCATGTGTTTGAGTGCTGACTGGCATGTGTGTGTATGTACCACACATGCCTGCGGAGGCCAGAGAGGGCCCCGAGTCTCCTGGAACTGGAGTTACAGATGTCCGCAGGCTGCACAGTATGTGTGCTAACCCAGATCTCCAGCAGAAGCACAAAATGCTCTCTGCTGAGTCATCTCTCCAGCACCAAGCCCTGTGTTTAAAAAAGTTATCTACTCATAATAATCGTGAAGGTGTGGGCTGGAGAGAGATGGCTCAGAGGTTAAGAGCACTGACTGCTCTTCCAGAGGTCCTGAGTTCAATTCTCAGCAACCACATGGTGGCTCACAACCATCTATGATGAGATCTGGCGCCCTCTTCTGGCCTGCAGGCAAACATGCACTGTATACATAAGAAATAAATAAAATCTTTATAAAAAAATTATTGCAAGGATGCAGTGTGCTGTTTCAGAGCATGTGTGCCTGTGTACTGAGGAGTTGGGTGGAATTTGTATGTCCAACACCTCAGATAGTTATCATTTCTTTCTGTAAAACATTGAAGACCCTCTTCTCACTGTATTGAAAATACATTATTATTGGGTAGGGTCATCCTTTCCTGTGCTACTACTGAACACAAAAACCCATTTCTTCATTTGGTTAGAAAGAGACAGGTTGTGAGGGACACTGAAAAGACTGGAAATCTGGAGTCAGGTCAAGTACTCGACTTTGCCCCACTGCCCTCAACTCTGCAGCATCTCCTTTCCGAGCTTTGTTTCTTCTGCAAATGGAAAGCCAAAGAGCTTCTACCCCAAGGTACCACAAACACTTGACCAGCTTGTATGTCAAGCATCTGTGAACATGGGCTACAACTGCTTGCACCCAGGGCTCAGGAAGCAGAATGTCCAAAGATCCCACAATGGAGAAAACAGGAGCATTCCAGCAAGGGGTGAGAGGCTGGACCGAGGGTAAGGTCAAGCTGGGAGGGACCAGGAGGGCCAGGCAGCAGCAGGCACAGTGAGGAAGGCCCCAGCTCATGGACAAAGGGAGAAGGATTTAAGCTGAGGGGAAAAAGGGTGACAGGGTCAGATTTGGATTCCATATCGACAATACCTGCTGGTGCAAGAGAAAGAAGTACAGGAAAGCAAGAGGAAGCAGGGAGGATAGCTGGGAGCTGGGAGAGCTGTAACAACGGTGGGGATCCAGCAACACTGCCAGACACACGGGTCCAAAGATGGGAGAAATATGGACGGACGGATGGATGAGTGGGTGGGTGGAAATACGTATGTGTCTGTGTGTGTATGGTGTATATCTGTGGTGTATGTTTAGTATATATGTGCTCTAAGAGATTTGCATTGGTATGGTATTGGTTTACTGATACAAATTTAAGGTCAATTTTGTTATACTGTGTATATGTATTTCTGATCTTGATTAAGGTACTGTGTTTGTCCAGCATATTTAAAAATGTAATGTATAATTAAGAAATATAGGTTAGCCGGGCGATGGTGGCGCACGCCTTTAATCCCAGTACTTGGGAGGCAGAGGCAGGCGGATCTCTGTGAGTTCGAGACCAGCCTGGTCTACAAGAGCTAGTTCCAGGACAGGCTCCAAAACCACAGAGAAACCCTGTCTCGAAAAACCAAAAAAAAAAAAAAAAAAGAAATATAGGTTAATAGATAGTCATCCATGATAGTGAAGCTTGTAGTCATGTTAGTTAGGTTTTCTAGATATAGAGATGTATTTCAGATGGATAGGCATTCTTCAAGCCTTTCAAAGACAATGTACCTCCTGTTTACTTAGGTAATATTATATTCTCCTGGAGTCTTTATTATAGTTGTCCTTAGTTATAATAAAAGACAAAGTAGATATAAATATTGTAACTGTAATTCTTGCTTGATAACTGTTTTATGTAATTTAATTGTGTTAAAGTTAAAACCTTCCTTTTTATTTAAACAGAAAAAAGGAGGTGATTGGGATTCCCCTCTGTATGCTGTCATTACCATTGGTTAATAAAGGACTGCTTTGAGCCTATAGCAGAGCAGGGCAGAAAGAGCTCGGTGGGGAAAGCTAAAGTGAATGCAGAGAGTCAGAGAGTGGAGTCAGAGAGAAGCCATGGAGCCCAGCCAGAGACCGACTCCGGAACTTTAGCTGGTAAGCCACAGCCACGTGGCGATACAGTTTAATAGAAATGGGTTATGTATGAATTAACCAATAAGAATCTACAGATAATGAGCCAAGCAGTGATTTAATTAATACAGTTTCTGTGTGATTATTTCAGGGCTAAGCAGCCAGGAACCAATTAGTGGCCTCCTTCTACATATATGTATGTTGCATGGTATGTGTTGGGACATGTGTGTGTTGTGTGTTTATACAGTGTATTATATGTGTGGGGAGCATGTGTCGTGTGTGTGCGTGTGTGTGTGTGTACCAAGCTTCAGGAGGTGATGGAGAAGTGGAGGGAAAGGATGGGTCAGGAACAAAAGTTCTGGCCCCAAAACAGGACAGGGACAAATTCCTCCTCAGGACATAATAACAGAGTTAGGTCTGGGAGATGAAGACTTTGATGTCCTTTAGACACCAAGTAGGCAGGTGATTGATCTTGGTTGACAGGTGATGTGATATATAAACAAGTTGCAGTAAGGTAGGCTGGACTAAGGTGCAGGCTGCATTGGCCAGAGACACCAGGGTTCACTCTTGGGGTGCAAAGGCAATCAGGGAGGATAACCACGGGGCCAATGAATGATGGGCTAGATTTGGCCATTCAAAACAGGAGGTGGATATTGAAGCAGCAAGCCTGGGCAAGTTAAGGGGGGAAGGATTTGGGTCCCTGCTTCATGACTGTGGCTAAGTGACCAAGTCTGGGGACTCACAAGTAGCTGCTTCTTCTGTGAGTGTTCCTCCATCTTCTGCTTCATGCTCTCTTTCCGCTGCTGCCGGGGCAATTTCTCAACCTCATTCTTCACCTGTAGCAAACATGGCAGAAGTCACCTTACACCAGGACCCTTCCTATTCCGGACCTTCTGCAGGCATGGCAGAAGACACCTTACACCAGGACCCTTCCTATTCCGGACCTTCTGCAGGCATGGCAGAGGACACCTTACACCAGGGCCCTTCTTATTCTGGAGCACTGTGAGTTTTGGTCACGCCTGACCCATGAAGTACCTATTGCACAGATACGCTGTCAATACCTAGGGTCTGTTTCTGTGTGAGCCCTGTCCCTCTGCTGAGAGGCTGTAGTCCCTAAGGTGCAGGTGGGAGACTCCCTCCAGCCTTACAGAAGCTTTAGGTTGGCACAGGATCCAACACTGTCGATCTGATCAACACCATCAGTCTGAACAAGATTGACAATCTGAACAACACTGTCATACAACACTCTACCCAGAACACAGAAGCATGCATGGAATATTTACTAACAGTTTTTTTTTTTTTTTTTTTGGTTTTTCGAGACAGGGTTTCTCTGTAGCTTTGGTGCCTGTCCTGGAACTAGCTCTTGTAGACCAGGCTGGCCACGAACTCCCAGAGATCCGTTTTTGTTTGTTTTTTGAGACAGGGTTTCTCTGTAGCCTTTGGAGCCTGTCCTGGAACTAGCTCTTGTAGACCAGGCTGGCCTCAAACTCACAGAGATCCGCTTGTCTCTGCCACCACTGCCCGGCCTTTACTAACAGTTCTAAACCATAAAAAGAATCTTTTTTTTTTTTTTGGTTTTTCGAGACAGGGTTTCTCTGTAGCTTTGGTGCCTGTCCTGGAACTAGCTCTTGTAGACCAGGCTGGCCACGAACTCCCAGAGATCCGCCTGCCTCTGCATCCCAAGTGCTGGGATTAAAGGCGTGCACCACCACCGCCCGGCTCATAAAAAGAATCTTAAAGTTTTAAAAATTTCATAGCAAAATTGTAAGCAGCCCACAGGTCAATGAGGAAGTTGCAGAGTATATTAGAAAAGAATTTGAGTCAGGCCCTGTTGGCACACGCCTTTTATCCCAGCACTCAGGAGGCAGAGGCAGGTGGATCTCTGTGAGTTCAAGGCCAGCCTGGTCTACAAGAGCTAGTTCCAGGACTGGCTCCAGCCCTATTTCAAAACAAAACCCTATCTCAAAACAAAAGAAAACAAACAAAGAAACAAAAAACACAAGAATTTGAACTGAATGAAAATGAAAATGTGGTCCATCCAAATTTCTAGGATGAAGTTAGTGCATAGAGGAAAATTTCAAGCATTAATCCTCAGAAAAAGAAGAAAGTCTCCAGTCTAAGCTTCCACAGTGATTTTACAGCAATAAAAGCAATTTAAATCTAAACCAAATACAAAAGCAGAAACCAATAACAATAAAAACAGAAAAACAACAGTGAAAATTAGGGCTGAGTAGTGGAAAGTGTTTGTCTTATATACACATGGGTCTAGAGTCCCACCCTTCAGAATCACAAAATTAAAAAGAAACTAAAGAAAGAATGAATATCAATGAAACAAAGAGCTGCCTCTTTGAAGAGGTCAGTAGAATTGGTTAAGTTTTTTGCTCAGGTCATTGTAGAGGAAGGAAGAACAGTGGAGGAAGGGGATGGGACGGTAGGGGAAAGGCGAGAAAGAGAGAATGGGAGAAGAGAGACATCAGCAAGCCATGAACGGAGAGCATCAGTGTGGATCCTACAGGCCAAGGAGATGCTAAGAGCGAATTACCAACAGCAATCAGATCCTGTAACAACAGACCAATGCCTGGAACGATAGAAAGTACCAAACTAATGCAAGAGAGAGTAGCTACCTTGCACAGGCATCATAAGAAAACCATAGACCAATGTCATTATTCACAAAGATTCAAAATTCCTTTATAAAACACCGGCAAATGGAATCTTACAATATATAAAAAGAATATTAGATAATGACCAAATGAGGGTTTTTTGTTTTGTGTTTTTATAATTTATTTATTTGTTTTATGTATATGGATATTTTTGTCTGCATGTATATCTGTACATGCCTGGCCATAAGAAGGTGTTGGATCCCTTGAGACTGAAGCTATGGATGGTTGTGAGCTGCCATGTGAGTGCTAGGAATTGAATTCAGGCCCACTGGAAGAACAGCCTGTGCTCTTAACCTCTGAGGCATTTCTCCAGTCCTCTACTTTGTTTTTGTTTTTTTTCTTTGCTTGTTTGGTTTTGTTTGTTTGGCTAGTTTTTCATTTTTCTTTTTCTTTCTTTTTTTATTTTTTGAGACAGAGTTTCTCAGTAGCTATGGAATCAGTCCTGGAACTTGCTCTGTAGATCAGGCTGACCTTGAACTCACAGAGATCCTCCTGCCTCTGCCTCTCAAGTGATCGGACTAAAGGCGTGCGCCAACACATCCAGTGGTTTAGTTTTTTAAAGACAGTATCTCACCATGTAACTCTGTCTGGCTTGGAACTTGTAGACCAGGCTGGCCTCAAACTTAAAAGAGATTCACCTTTCTCTGTCTCCTGAGTGCTGGGATTAAAGGTATGTGCCGCCAAACCTGGGTATAACCAAATGTGTCTTATACAAAGAATGTAAAGTTAGCTTAATATTTGAAAATCAAATAATTTGTTTCAACAAACTACAGAAGAAAAAATATATATAATTATGTCAACTGAGCCATAGAAAAAATTAAAATATTCAACATTCCTTCATGATAAAATCTATTCATAAACTCTTAGAGTTTCATTAGCTTGGCCTGAAAGCCATCTACAAAAACAAAACAAAGTCAGGGGTGGGGCTGCAGGCCTTTAATGCATCCCTCAGGAGGCAGAGGCAGGGCCAGGGGCCAGGGCAGAAAGAGCTCTGAGTTCAAAGCCAGTCTGTTCTACACAGCCTGTTCTAAGATGGTCAGAGTCATTTTGTAAAATCCTGTCTTAAAAAAAATAATAATCAGAGTCAAATCAATGCTCTATTACTAACATCAGACTTAATGAGGAAATAATATTGAGTGTGTTCCTTCTGAGACTGGGAACAAGGAGAAAGGACGTCTACTCTACTGTTTCTAGCCAACTTCCTGCTGGAGCCTGAGCCAGCATGCCAGAGCAGTAAGAGGCATATCAATTGGAAAGAAGAAATTAAACTGTTTCTGTCTATACAGAAAACCTCAAGGAACCTACCAAAGAAAAAAAATACCAGGATAACATAGTAAGGCTAGATACAAGACCATTGCACAAACAGCAATATATCCCCATACTCTAGTAGCTAAACTGATACCTTAATTTTTATTTTATGTATATCTGTGTACCACATGTTTCTGGTGCCCACGAAGGCCAGAAAAAGGAACTGGGGTCCCCCAGAACTGGAGTTACAGACAGTTGTGTGCTACCATGTGGGTTCTGGGAACTGACCCTGGGTCAACCCAAGAAAATACAAGTGTATAAAATGCCTGTGGATAGAAGTCTCAGAGTTGTTCTGATGGCCATTCCACCCAAACTGACCCAGTCTGAGTTGTGGCAGGCTTCTCTCCAGGATCAGCTGATGCTGTGATGGGTGTGAACGGGCAAAGGGGAGGAACTGCCAACTACAGGAGGATCCCAGACACTGGAGTGAACACTGGTGAGAGACAGACAGAGGAACCTGTATGACATACAGACCCAAAATGCACCACACCAGATCCGCTTATATATGCTCAACTCCTTTTCCACAAAGGCAACTTAGCAGAGGAAGGTGAGCATTTTCAACATACAACACTGGGGCAGACATCCCTAGCCAAACCCATTCACACCCAACCCAGACATCTCTAACCAAACCCATTCACACCTCATCCAGTCATTCCTAGCCAAACCCATTCACACCTCATCCAGTCATTCCTAGCCAAACCCATTCACACCTCATCCAGTCATTCCTAGCCAAACTCATTCACACCAAACCCATTCACACCTCACCCAGTCATCCCTAACCAAACCCATTCACACCAAACCCATTCACACCTCATCCAGTCATTCCCTAACCAAACCCATTCACACCCTTCCCAGACATCTCTAAACAAACTAATTCATACCCCATCCAGACATCTCTAAGCAAACCCATTCACACCCATCCAGATATCTCTAGCCAAACCCATTCACACCTCATCCAGATATCTCTAGCCAAACCCATTCACACCTCATCCAGACATCTCTAGCCAAACCCATTCACACCTCATCCAGACATCTCTAGCCAAACCCATTCACACCTCATCCAGATATCCCTAGCCAAACCCATTCACACCTCACCCTTTACAGAATTCAACTTAAAATGTTCTCACATAGAAACAGAAAATCAAACCGTGGCAAATTGCTGAAAGACTACATCCCATGGGGTTGGGGAAGGATTCCCTGGTTCTTAGATAAGCCCCTAAAAGAATCACGCTGAAAGAACTATAAGACAAGGCATGGGAAGAAAAGAAATACAGCAAAATAATATCTCACAAAGTACTGGCAGTCCAAATATAAACTGTCAGATTTCACTAAAAAGAAACCAATCTCCCAGCTAAATAAAGGAGCAAGAGATTTTTGAGCAGACACATCACCAAAAGTGACATACGGTGACAAAGAAGCAAATGCAAAGACACATGTCACTGGTCATCAGGGAAATGCAAACTCAAAGTCACAGTGAGATGCCACTTCACACCCATCAGCGTGGCTAAAATAAAACAGTAAAGTCGCTAAGACCAAGTGTTGGGGAAAAGGAGCCACCAGACCACTCCTGTCGCTGGAGACAGAACGGATTCGGAGCGTCTGGAGGTGCATGGCAGCCTCGATGTGTGCTTTCCACCTGACTCCCGAAGTCTACCAGCCTAGCCTGTCTCACCCTCTTTTCTAATTCCTAGGCTTTTATAAAATGCTTTCGGGTTTTGTTGGCTGAGTCTGGTCCCATGTTTTCTGGCCTCTCTGCTTTACATGGATTTCCCATCTGCAGCATGACTGACTCTGGGGACCTGAGAGAGAGCAGGCTGTCCTATGTATTTACAGGATGTCAGCAGTGTTCCTGGTTGTGAGATCAACAAACTAATCCACTCCATCCCCGAGCTGTGACACGCCCCCAGATGTTTGTAGACGTGGCCGAGGACAGAAGACTCATAGTTGATAGGCACGGGCTTACGTAAAATTCCTAAATGAATAGTGTATCTGTGCACCGTGGCCTCTGTGTCAGTATGGTGCCCTGTCCCAGCTCAGTGACTGTGAGAGCTATCACAGACTTAGAACTGTGCTTTTACAAGCTGACTGCTTTGGTCCAGGGGACAGATTAAAGCAGCAATAGACAGAGAGCCCAGGTTCTGAGTTCTCTGTTAAAAACATGGAAGACACAAGCAACAAACACTCTTACACCTGGTGACGGAGGGAGGAGGCAGAAGAGGGGTAAAAGCAGAGCCCTGTGGGGCCACTCATCAGAGAAGCAGACCCAAGGCCTCAAGGGACCCTTTTCGGGCCAGCACTGCTCTCTGGCAGAGCTGTGCAATGAATGGCAGGCCTGGCAGGGCGGGGAGCGAGTTGAGAGAGTTCCACCAGGCGGCAGATAAGCAGCATTCCCGGGCAGTGACGTCCTTGAAGTTACTGAACTCAGCACCTCTTTTTCCCAACCAGAAAACAATCTAGCTTTTAACTAAGAAGCCCCCAGGGTTCCTTCCAGGGATATGGCGTGCAGGGCTAGGGAACTCTGAACCATTTAATAAGCTCAGCTTCATGACAGGGACACACTCTGAGAAACAAGTCATTACACAATTTCATCAGCATGCAAACTGAGTAAACCTTGGGAAACCTAATGAACCGACTTTCCCCTCGCCATAGCTCCCGGTACAGTACAGCGACCATCTGCACGGAAGTTATGCTGCATGGGAAACCATGAATGACCTAGAGGTGACTGAAGGCGCTCAGAAGGTGTGTGCGGGTTATACACCGCTGTGTAAATGCAGGAGCCTTAAACCCGGGGGTGCCCCCGAGTGAGTCAGTGAGGAACATCTATACGGTTCACTGGACTCGGGACTGGAACCCCAAGAGTTCTGGAAAGAGAGAGTAAACGTGAGCCTACGATGAGCTGCTGAGCAGAGGGCCATCCTCAGACCACAGCAATCAAGCCTGGAAGAATAGCCCCAGGGACACTAAATGCAGTGTCCTCCTGAGAAGCTGAAAGGACGCAGATGTCAAGCTTCTTCTTCCCGTGAAAACTTTCAAACAAAACAACCAAGGAGGGGGGAAAACCATGTCAGACTAAACCAGGAACTTTGGTGTGACTCAGTGGTAGGGAACCTGCATAGCACACACGAGGGGCTTTCCCAGGGGAGGGAGGGAGACGTCTCAGCCCTGTCTGTGCACAGGGCATCTGGGGCTCAAGTGCGGCCCATACCTCCCCATGTTGGGGAAGCTAAGGGCTGGGACACTCTTCTGTAGACTCCCAGGAGGAAGGAGGCGAATAAGCAGACAGCAGCCCCCAGCACTGGGCGCAGAAGTCCCCAGCAGAGCACAGTCTGCCAGGCTATGGCTCTGGGAATCCGGGTCATGTCATCTCAGGGCCATGCATGTCCTTGCCTCCCACTTCCAACTGAGGGAGGAGGAGGACAACCAAAAGAGGGCGGAGCACAGGGGACAGCATCTGCTGGGCTTCTCCTGCATTGCCTCCCCTTGTGGGAAGAGCACCTCCAACTTTAGAGGCCACCATCTCTTTCATCTTTCCTGCTCTCTTTCATCTAAGCGGATGTGAAAGAAGTTAACAGAAGCCACTCAGGAAGGACAAGACAGGAAGGTGGCATCCAAAAGGCAGAGAAAGGACTAAAGTGTCACTGCTTTGTGGCTGGGACACCAGGATCCCAGTGGGGCTGCTCCCAAGATCTTGGGGTAATTGGCTCCATGCAACCCCTCTGTTAGGAAAGGAGGCCGTGCTGGCTATTTTTATATCAACTTGATACAATATAGAGTCATCTGAGAACTTCAATTGAGAAAATGCCCTCATAAGACAGGCCTGTGGGACATTTTCCTGACTGACGATTGATGGGGAGGGCCTGGCCCATTGTGCACGGGGCCACCCCGAGGCTGGTGGTCCTGGGTTCGTTCTATAAGGAAGCAGGCTGAGCAAGCCATGATGAGCAAACCAGTAAGCAGACCCTTCCATGGCCTCTGCACCAGCTTCTGCCTCCAGGTTCCTGCCCTGTCCTCCCGATGATGGATTGGGCAGGAGAAGTGTAAACTGAAACAAACTCCTCCTTCCCAAACTGTTTCTGGCCTCGGTGTTGTATCAGAGCAATAGAGACCCTAACTAAGACAAGGCCAATCCTCAGAGCAGAGTCCCCGCCCTGCCCCCACCACGCCCCGCCCCCCAGCATCCCATCACCTCCTTCTTCATCTGCTTGAGCTGCTCCTGGAACTTGGCGTAGTCTCGATCCTGCTCCAGGCGGATCCTCTTGGCCTCCTCCCTCCTGCGCACACTGTGATCCTGCTCCATCTTCTCCACCTGCTGTTTCTGCTGCCGCTCCAGGTTCTCCAGCTCCATGTCAAAGTGTTTCTTCTTGGCCTGGAAGGTGCACAGACTCAGAGGCATCCAGCAGAACTGCCTCATACCTCAGAGTCATACCTCAGAGTCTGTATTAGACCCAGACGTGAGCCCCGGCCTGCCACCCTTTGCTGTGTGCCCCAGGGCAAGTTTTTTTTTTTTTTTTTTTTTTTTTGTAGACCAGGCTGGCCTCGAACTCACAGAGATCCACCCACCTCTGCCTCCTAAGTGCTGAGATTGAAGGCGTGCGCCACCACCGTCCAGCCCAGGGCAAGTTCTTTAACCTCTGAGTCGTTTCCTTGTCTGGCCTGGCAGGACAGTGGCATGGCACTCCACCTCTAAGGGTGTCCCTGTGACCCAACCACCCCCTCCGACAACACCTTCACCTGAAGAGAACATGGAGGCCAGGAACCCCGGGGCCTGTCTCCTCCCCTCACTCACGTTGATTTCTTGTTCAAAACGTTTGTGCATTTGCTCCAGCTGCATCTCATGCTTGCTGTTCAGCTGCGTCTGGTTCCGATGCTCTTCCTTCTGCAGAAGCCGAAGCTCTCGGAGTTCCTGGCGCCTGCAGATGAGCAGACAAACATTTCCTAGTGAGAAGGGCACCTCTGAGACCACAGTATTCACAGCCAGGGCCACAAAGGGATGGGTTGTGGAGTAGAATCCCACTGACTGAAGCAGAGACACAATCAGGATTCAGGTTTCGTTTGATATTCTGAGAGATAAAAAGGTGAGCATCCTCCATGTATAAAGCACATTTACAGGGCTGGAGAGATGGCTCAGTGGTTAAGAGCACTGACTGCTCTTCCAGAGGTCCTGAGTTCAATTCCCAGCAACCACATGGTAGCTCACAGCCATCATAATGAGATCTGGCGTCCTCTTCTGGCGTGCGGTTATACATGGAAGGAATGCTGTCTACATAATAAATAAATAAATCTTTAACATTTACAAATCAGTAAGGAGGAAGGAACTAACCACCAACCCCACAAGTGGTACACAACATCGTAACATGAAAAGACATAAAGCAAATAGTGTAAAATTAAGACGAAACTTTAAAATTATTTATATAAGAAACACAAATATAAAAGAAAAAGCATTTCATTAAACAGACAGGCATGTAGGGGAATTCATACTCCATATGTTACTGATATAAATTAGCAGAACATTTTGAAAGATACTGGCAATACCTTTATATCTTTTGGCACCCTACTCTCACTTCTGGATTGGATGAGGATGTTTGTAACAATGTCATTTATAATTATAATTAAATTTCATCCCACTGGCCCAAGATGGAGGAAATATCCCTAGAACACCTGAAACTACTTTTATTCTGGAATGCTAGAAGCTTTCCTTCAAACCAATGATGGCATCTACAAAGCCCTGGCCTGGGGGTGCTCTGAGCCTCCCCAGTGCCCAGCAGCCCACTCTTCAACAGCAGTCCCAGGAGGTCCCAGTGCACAGTGAGAACTGGAGGAATTCTCAGGCAGAATCTCTGCTCTGCTCCTGGTCAACTAGAGACCCAGCATTTGCAGCTTATCTGCCCAGAAACATGGTTTCCTCGTGTGCACGTGAGGAATAGGGTCCCCCGGGGAGGGCTGTACGAGACCACTGGAGTGTGTGAGGCTGTGTCAGGCAAGTGGCTTTGCCTTACCCCTTCTTTCCCTGCCCTCCCCCTCTCTCGTTCTCACTAAGTCCTGTGCCTTTTCCCTTTTGACTACCACCCTAGCCTGAGCCAGAGTCTGATGGTCCTGGACAGTCTTCCCACCTCACAAGCCAGTTTTTCCCTTCTACAGCTAAGACCTACACGGTAGCCAGAGAAACTGTCCAGCCTGTCACTGTGTGCCATTTCCCTGTCTGCTGTGCCTTTCCCTCACAGCTTACAGATCTCCATAGCCTGGGTCCTGCCCCCACAGACCACAGTCCCCCCTCTTTTGTCCTGGCATTCTATACTGAAGTCCTTTTCTCTAAGATCCTGATACAAATCCAGGTCACCCACCAGGGCCTCAGCAACTGCAGATTCCTTTGGCACTCCTCTAGTGCTGGGATTCACCTCATCTGTCAAGCTCAGCTCAGGGTGATGGTGATGGTCCCTACAAGCAATCTCTGCTCAGCCCAGGCACTCACAGCTGTATCAACCATTCCTTCCTTTGCAGTGTGCAGCACAATCAAGAATTAGCTTGTATACCATGTCTGGAACCCATAGGTATAAATTTGATGTGGGGGATAGCTTCGTGTATCTGGACTTCCATTTGGACCCACTTGGTAGGTGATGCCTGAGTCAATAATTGGGTGGATGTATGGAGAAATGAATGGCAAGCGAATAGGTGGGTGGGTTAAATGGATGAATAGACAGATAGATGGGTAGACGAGTATAGACAAGAGTAGGGGGATGAACAGATGGATGAATAGGTACATGGATGGATGGGTGGATGGGTAGATGGATGGATGGATGGGTAGATGGATGGATTGATGCATGGATGGGTAGATGAATGGATTGATGGATGGATGGATGGATGGATGGATTGATGGATGGGTAGATCGATGGATGGATGGATGGATGGATGGATGGGTAGATGAATGGATTGATGGATGGGTGGGTGGGTGAATGGGAATTAGGTAAGACAGAGGAGTACAGACATGGATATGCAGATAGATTTGGGTAGATGGGTCACTGGGCATGTGTGAGTGGATGGACAAAAGAGAAGGGTGACAGATAGGCGGATGTGTGGATAGATGAATGCAGAAGAAGGGGTGTTAAGTAAAACCACGTTCCTTTTGCCTCAACCCCCACTTCACACTGGGGACAGGCCCAATGCCCAGCATCCTTAGGGCACCTCCACCGGTTTCCACACCGGTGCCTCCCCGAACTTGCCTGAGAAATCTCATCTCCTCGTCTTTCTTCTCATCTTCGCTGATGATCTTGGAGGTGGTGATGCTCACCTCCACACCGTCCACCACAAACCTGCGGGTCCGCTTCAGGGTCTTGTTGTGCAGTTTTGAGCCCTGGCAAGGAGAACATGACCAAGCTCAGCTAGAAATCCACAGTGGAGACAGGGTGAGGTCCACAGCCTGAGCCCAGGAAGGATGAAGTCATTCACGGTGCCCCGTCCTCAAGCTTCCCAAACAGGGTCTAAGCATCTGGCCTTAGACCCTCTGGCTTCTGCCGGTCTCGGCTTCAGACACCATGCAAGGCTCTTACCTCACCAAGGCATTCTTACAAAACACTATCTCAACATCCAAAAGGGCTGTTTTCATCTTCACGGAACACTGCCGGCTTTGTGACCCTGGACAAGACTCTGGGCTTGCCTGAATCTCAGCCTTCTACACTGTCCATGGAGTGTCAAAACAGAACTCGCCTCTTTGGGTGGTCATGCAGATTTGATGAGAAGCACATGGGGTACATAAGGCATGGCATTTACTTCTGTCCGTCATGACCACAGAGCACAGTCCCTATTAGATTTGGTGGCCTCAGTTAGCCAGCTGAAGTTCTATAAAGTCTGCTTAGGGAGGACCTGGCTCTGGAAGATGTCGTGGAGGAAGTGTTCGATTCTGATTCAGATGAGGGCTTAGGGGTCTACAGTGATTATCTGATGGCCTCTGTTCTACCCACTGCCTCAAACTCCCAAAGTCCTTCCTCCTAGAACACAGCCCCCCCTCTATAACATGGCCCATGGGCCTCCCACCCCCTTCAAGAGTAGTGGGCACACCAGGGTGGCTAAGAGTGGGCACCTCACACTGTATGCTGTTGCCCAGCACACTTTACCTGGGCTCCGGGCATGCGGTGCCTTCTTTTTTAAACGGTGCTGGGGATCGAACCCAGGGCCATGTGCACCCTACCATCAAGGGTGGTACCTACATCTCCAGCCCCACTTAGTGCCCTTTTAGGAGGAAGAAGTACAGGATGATACTTCTTCATAAAAGCCACTGGCCACAGCTGGACAACTACGGTGGACGACAATCTGTGTCAGTTCTGAAGAAATGAAGGGAAAAGCTGCCGTGGACACGTCTGCTTGACCGAGCCTCTCTCTGATCCAGAGGCTACTGAGGGGCTGGTAGGCTGCTCCTGCCTTTGCCGCCTTATACTTAACAGATATGCGAATCTCTATGATATGTGTTACACTGAGTAAGTCTTAGAAGGCAATAAAGAAGTGCACAGCATCACCCCGTCCCCCTGCTCCCTTAAGTCAGTCTTGTTTGGGGATATCAGGTGGCCAACAGTAAGTTTAATGGTATTGCAGAACTGCCGGGGGCAGACAGGAAGGGGGTCACCCCTCCTAGCTGCTGGAAGAGGAGGGGCTAAAAGCACACAAGGACAGGAGCCCCACCCAAGGTGTGACCACCTCCCTGCTTCCACCCACACAGCCTTGTGCCAGATGCCAACTTCTTTTCGTCCCTACTGCCCATCTGGAAATCATGGGAGGAAGCGGCCCTTCAGTTCCATTTAAAGCACTTTGCACAGAATGGCTACAGTCACTTAATGTCACCTGCCGCCAGACAGGAGGCCAGAGAGGAGAGTGAGTCCAGTTCCCCTTGCTGAGTCTACCTGCCAGTCAGTGGTCACACAGCTGACCCCCAAGCAAGAGAACTTCCACTCCCGGAATGCTCTTTCCCCAGTTTTAGGCCCTTTAACCAAACTTTAAAATTTAAACATATGGAGGTGGAGAGATAGCTCGGAGGTTAAGAGCACTGACTGCTCTTCCAGAGGTCCTGGGTTCAATTCCCAGCACCCACATGGTGCCTCACAACCATCTGTAATGAGATCTGGTGCCCTTTTCTGGCCTGCAGGCATACATGCAGACAGAACAATGTATCTATAATAAATAAATAAATCTTAAAAAAAAATAAAATAAAGGGGCTAGATAGATGGCTCAGCAGTTAAGAGCTTTTCTTCCAGAGGACCCAGGTTCAATTCCCAGCCCCTACATGGCAGCTCTAAACTGTTGAAAATCCAGTTCCAGGGGATCTGACATCCTCATACCAATGCACATAGAAAAATAAAATAAATTATAAATAAAATAAAATTTAAGCATGCAACATTAATGTCTTATACTGACCCAAATATGTGGGGTATTAAGCAAAAATCATGAGCCATTTAAAATAAAAAGAGGTTGTGTGTGTGTGTGTGTGTGTGTGTGTGTGTGTGGTGCTTAGCATACACAAGGCTCTAGGTTCACCCCTAGCACCTCTTACGGATACACAAATCAAGTACAATATAAGTAGCTTCTGCTTGCTTTTGAATCTGAGCATGGCACACTAGCCAGCATGCCTGCTCTGGCCCCCAGGGTGATAGGTGAATTTACCTTGAGAGACAATGAGCCCGTCTCTTTATTCAGTGACAGGTCAGCAGACAGGGAGGTGCTGTAGTCCATGCTCTCTGAGGTAGACACGGTGCTGCAGTCTGAAGCCCTCTTAACATGGCTTGGAGTTACAGAGCTGGGGAGCCCCAGGCCACCATTGGCCAGCTTCTCTCCACCCAAGGTCTCCAGGGCGCTGCTGTTGGGGCGGCTCTGGTTTGCCTTCTGGGACTTGCTGGCCGCAGGACTGGGGTCCTCAGCCTGGCCAGTGACTTGTTTCTCTTCGGCTACATGAATTCTGGCATCCATGGACAATGGTCGGGACTTCCGGAGGGGAATGGGTACCTTTAAGTCATTGTCATTCTTGGGGACCACATCCACAGGGCTGACGGTTTGGAGAGGCCCATCTCTTGAGGGTTGGCTACCGTCCACAGGCTCCCGAGGCTGACTGGGAGGCAGGGTAACACAAGAATCCTGGGGAGGCTTGTCAGAGTTGAGGCTTGGCTCAGTTGCACCAGCAGAGTCCTGAGTGTGGTTGGCCAGGGGCTAGAAAAGAGTCAAGACTGAGCCTCTGGGAGCCCAGGCCCCACAGGCGACAGGCCAGCAGAGCAGAGCAGGGACCCTGAGCCTAGTCTCCATACACTTCCCACAGCCTCTCCTCAAAAGGCTGCCACTGGGTTGAGAAGTCACCTCCTCTCTCTAATTGCTATGTCTACTAAAGCACTACTCCTGTCCTACGAGGATAACAGGCTGTGGCCGGCTGTTGAGAGGCCCAGCCAATTGTGACAGTGTGGGGGATACTCCTGTCTCACCTGAGGCCAGGCCTCCCAATATCTCAACACACACTGGCAATCTGATTTCTTTTGTTGTTGCTGTTTTTCTGTGATAGGGCCAAGTAGGTCAGGCTGGCCTCAGACTTGCTGTGCAGCTAAGCATGACCATGAACTTCTGATCCCCCTGTCTCCACCTCCCAAGAGTTGGGATTACAGGTTTGCACTGCCATGCCAGTTTGAATGCGGGACTAAGATGCCAGGGCTCTGGGCATGTTAGACCAGCTGAGTGACATGCCCATCTTGGTAATCTGAATTTTCACATGATTATCTGTTGATTTCTAGATGGCAACCAATTCACATTGAAAAAAAAAGTACCCATCAGTCCTACCTGGGTCTGGGTTCAGCCCACCTATCCCTTGCATTTTAGTTTTTGTGGGGTGGAAAGTACTGGAAACATCGCTATGATGAAACCAAATACTTATTTCTTTTTTTTTTAATATTTATTTATTTATTATGTATACAATATTCTGTGTGTATGCCTGAAGGCCAGAAGAGGGCGCCAGACCTCTTTACAGATGGTTGTGAGCCACCATGTGGTTGCTGGGAATCGAACTTAGGACCTCTGGAAGAGCAGGCAATGCTCTTAACCACTGAGCCATCTCTCCAGCCCCCCAAATACTTATTTCTGTGAATAGGAAACTAAGTGTCTACATGGGGCATGAGGTGGAAGGGAGGCCACAGGGTGGGGGGGACAACTGGGAGTGGGAGGGGGGCCAGGGACCTCTTCTGTCTGAAGGAGAACCAAAACCAGATTTTTGTTTTAAATTTTAACAGCGAAGCCTAATTCTAATTAAAAATTTTAAAATTAAAAACAAAAAGAGCCAGGCACAATGGTGCACGCCTTTAATCTCGGCACTCAGGAAGCAGAGGGAGACGGGTCTTTGTGAGTTCAAGGCCAGCCTGGTCTACATCGTGAGTGCCTAGACAGCTAAGGCTACACAGTAAGACCCTGTCTCATAATCCAAAAATAAATAAATAAAAAGACAATACTATGGGTGCGTTTGAGATGTGACCTAGTGAAAGGGGCAGATGGGGGGGTGTTGAAAAAAAAGGAAAAAAGACAATAAATGGGAAGGGCCTGGGGGTTCAGCTCCAAGACAACTCAATGACAGCTCACCCTGACTTACTGGGGACCCTCTAGGATGAGCAACAACCTATGAGAAGCTCCTGGGATGAACTGTGAGACCAGGGACCCTAGGACAGCCCTAGGTCCTGCAAGTTCGAGAACCTGAATCTGGCCAACAGCTGCTCAGCCTCACCCTGGGCATGGGTATTTGGGGCTCCCAGCCAGTTGGCCCCAAGAGGCAGAAAGGAATCTTTCTCTGGTCCCCCCCTCCTCGTCCCCCAGACTTACCGAGGAGGCATCCACAGCATCCTCCTCTTCTCCATCATCCCTGACATCATCCCTGGCATCCTCGATCTCCTCCATCACCTCGGCCTTTGCCTCAGCCACCAGCTCCCGAAGAGCCTTGTTACTGGTGACATTGCTGACGAAGGGATGCTGAGAAGAAGACACACCTGTGTTAGAGCCGTTTGGGGTCTGCTGTGGGGAAGGAGCAGCTACGGGATTTGATCCTCAGCAAAGAGGGCCAGCTGTGGTCCTAAGCAATGCATGAACTTGAAGTTGGTAAGGGGAACTCCCAAAGGACGAACAGCCATGCTGAAACCACAGGGAGTCATAAAGATGAAAAGAGACAATTTGCTCGAAAGTGCCTTGTAATACCGGGTCCAGTCCATGATTTTTTATGGGGTGGCGGTGCCATTTGTATGTTCATTTTCTTTTTGAGCCCTGCTTCTCCTCTGCTAGCCCTCACCCATTCAGTTGCTTCATTCCATCCAGTTCTGTTTCTTTAGAGAATTCAGAATAATACAGACTAAATATGGTTTGCATTCTGACATGGCCATGAGCCTCTGAGGGCCAGGGAGTAGAATGTGGCAGTTTGCTAGGCTCATCATATGTTTGAATTCTTGGTCCCCAGTTGGTGGAACTGTTTGGGAAGGATTAGGGGGCGTGGTCTTATTGGAGGAAGTGTGTCACTGGGGCTTCCGAGTTTCAAATGACTTGTGCCATTCCAGAGTATTCTCTCTGATTCTCTGATGGAGATATGAACTCTCACTACTGCTCCAGCATCATGCCTGCCAGCCCAGTGCCATGCTCCCCTAACTGGGGGTCATGAACTCTAACCCTCTGAAACTCTATGTCCCCAACAAACCCTGGTCATGGTGTCTCACCACAGCAACAGAATAACAACTAAGATATCCTCCCACACAGAGTTACACCATGTTCCTACAGTCTCTTCAAGGACAGAATTCTGCGAACAAGGAGTATGCCAGCACCTTCTGACCCTGAACTAGTTGCTAATTTAAGTTTCTTCACATTGTGTGGACCAGTGTCATTAGGGTCTCAGGTATGTGTCTCTCATAGTCACGTGATTCCGTCTAAACAGATATTATTTTCCTGCTTAATCAATAAGTTTGCTAACTTTGCTTCACTCTGACCTGTCTTAGTTTTTTTTTTCTTTTCTCCTTCAAAATAGATTTTTATGTAGCCCAAGCTACCATATTACCTATGTAGCAAGGGATGACCTTGAATTCTGATCCTTCTGCCTCCACCTTTCTAGTTCCAGGATCACGGGCATGCACCAATATACCCAGTTTATGCAATGCCGGGGGCTGGACCCAGGGTTCTGTGCACAGTAGGCTAGGATTCTATCTACTGATCTACACCCCCAGACCCCAAGACTCTATTCTGTGGCAGATGTGAGGATCATCTGCTGCCCTGAGTAGATGTCCCAAGGCTCAGCTCACAGCCAGGCCCTATCCTTCCGTGCTGGGGATGGAGGCCAAGCGGTGCTTTCTGTCACTGAGTCCCACTCCACGCTCCTCTGTTTCCAGTACACTGTGTCACTGGAAAAACATGTTACCATCTGTTAGCCGTCCTGCTGCTGCTGGGCACATGGAGGTGTTTCCTGCTGTGGGTGACTATGAGGTGAATAGCTAGGGACAATATTACGTCACTTGTCTTTGGGCAGAAATACACACTTGGTTTCAGAAGGGCAATGCAGAGACTCCTGTCGGTGGGCTGTACTCTATTCTGGGCTTTTACACAAGTAGAATTTCTCAAGAGCGAGTACTCTTCTACAGACCTTATAAAACCCCAGGCAAAAGATCTGGGGGTGTCTGGTCAGCCTGACGCACCCTGGAGAAGCACCTGAAGACATCATCTGCAGATACCTCTCGGGCACAAGGAGTGGCCAGGGTGGGATTCCTCAGCCCCTTCGTCACCATGGGCAGAGGGGAAGGAATGCCAGCGGTTTAGGGCATCATCGGATTGGAATCTGCTCATCTGAGGTGAGTGGGAAGGCTCTGATGAAACCTGCTGCTATCATCAGAAATCTTATCTGGGGAGAAATGGTGCCAACAAAATTGTTGGAGAAGTCTTTTAATAACTAAAAAAACTACATTTCTCACACTTTAAAGATATATTTGGGGGGGGCTGGAGAGATGGCTCCGCAGTTAAAAGCCCTAGCTGCTCTTCCAGAGGACCCGGGTTCAATTCCCAAGGACTTACAAAGCAGCTCACGATCATCTCTATCTAACTCTAGCTCCGGAGGATCTGAGACCCTCCTCTGGTTTCCATGAGCACTGCATATGTGTGATACACAGGCATACGTGCAGGCAAAATACCATGCACACAAATAAAATGTTTTTTTTTTTTTTAACACATACTTAGAACTGGCAAATCCACGAGAAGTCATTCCTTTCGGTTTGGACATTTAAAGCGGGCTGGCGAGATGACTCAGTAGGCAGACAACGGACAAGGAAGCCTGAGGACCTAGGCTGGGTCCCCACATCCCCGATGACCCCCACAGGCTGTCCTCTCACCTCCACACAATGGCACAAGCATGCCTGGCCCAGTTCACACAGAAAATCAAAATGAATAAAAGTTTCCTTTGGGTCTGGGTACAGAGCAGGAGCAGGGCGCTTGTCTAACACGTGTGAGGCCCTGAGATCAACCCCTAGCACCATAAAACTCGGTCAGTAAGGCAGGTCACTGGTGGACAGCCAGCAGGCCACTCCCTACTCAAGTCGTCCCCCTGAAAGCTGCAACTATCGCTCCTTTAATGAGTTGTGTCCGGCACATTTTCTTGGGCCAGTCTGACCTCGGCTCATCTAATCTCGTGGAGCTGTGAATTTTCCCATTCGTCCACTGCTTTCCTTTTTTTTAATTTTTTTAAAAAAATATTTATTTACTTATTATGCATACAATATTCTGTCTGTGCGTATGTCTGCAGGCCAGAAGAGGGCACCAGAGCTCATTACAGATGGTTGTGAGCCACCATGTGGTTGCCGGGAATTGAACTCCAGACCTTTGGAAGAGCAGGCAATACTCTTAACCACTGAGCCATCTCTCCAGCCCCCTCCACTGCTTTCTTGACACAGCTACGACACAGCAAGTCCAAGGATGTGACCTCATGTGCCAGGGCCTGGTCGGGCCTTTCACCAAAGGAGTCAGAAAGCCCGTGACAGAATGACAGTCAGGCTGGCACAAGTTTCCTACGTCTTCTTGGGGCTTTTTGAGAGGGGATGTGCCACATTCAAGCAGGGACCCCGGGGACCCGTGGAGGAAAGTCAGGGAAAACTCCTGGTACAGAGTGTTGGGCAAAGGTCTGGCCTTCATAGACCCTGAGGTAGGTCTGGGCTTAAAGGGTGGAGGAAGAGCAGGAGGGCCTCCAGCAATGCCTGGGAGACAAAGGAGCTGAGAGGGAGCCTAAGCAGCATCACGGCCCGGGGCACGGCCTGGGGAATGAGAGCAGCGCCCATGGCCTGGGGCAGTGGAGGGCAGCACACATCACACAGGGCAGTCGAGAGCACATGCATGACCTGGGCCAGAGGAGAGCCATTCCCTATTTATTCTCAGAGGCTCTGCTACCCAGTACCGTGTTACTCTGGCTGCTGCATGCTTCCAGAAGTCCCGAGTGGGCTACTCACAGAGTTAACCAACTGGTCACCAGGATGTGCAGGGTAAAGTGTGCTGACTAGGTGACAGAGTTAAGCCATCTGGGTAAAATCCAGCTCCTGCTGTCAACACGGCTGTGTCAAGAGACCCTCTCTGTGCCTTAGTTTGCTCATCTGTGGAGTGGGGATAATAGTATGGCTGTCCTATGTACTCTAGTGAGTGTTCAAAACAGCTTGTCATCACCAGTACGACCACCTCCATCACCGTCAGCACCATCACTACCATTATTACCATTACCACAACCACCATCACCATTAGAACACCATCATCGGAATGACGATTACTGCTGTCTTCACCATCACTATCTTCACTGACGTTACTACCATCAGCAGTCATCACTACCATCATTACTATCACAGCCATCACCACCACCGTCACCACCACCATCATCACCATCATCACTGATATCATCACCACCACCGTCACCACCACCATCACCACAGCCACCATCACCACAGCCACCACCCCCAGCATCACTGCCATCACCATCACCACTACCACAGCCACCACCAGCAGCACCACAGCAGGTTCAGAACGAGCCACGTGGCTCTTGGCCCTCCTAGTCATTCTTACCAGAGCACAGTTCTCTGGGAACGAGGAGTAGCTCTGAGATCCCCACAGCTTCCGTACCACATGACCCAAGCAGGATACTGCACCAGCAGCTAAAGCAGAGGTGGCAGGAACCATGCAGGCCTAGGCGTCTGAGGGTACAAGGCTTTCATCAGGGCACCCCACATATTGACCAAATTAGCAGCTCTTGAGGAGAACCATCTGCTCTGCCTGCCCAGAGCCCTGGGTCCCTAGGAGGAGGAGGGGATGGAGGACAGTCTTTCACGGAAGGCCAGTTAAACAGGGCAGCTCCCTGCAGGGGGCCCCGGGCAGGTGGCTGGTGTGTGGGCAGTCCTGCCAAGGCTGACCAGGCCTTGATGTGTGTCAAGAGTAACAGGCAGTGTGGCCTGTACTGCATCAGTTCACCGATGTGGGTGGAGAGAAGTCTCTCTGTCTTACTCAAATGCTGAGACCCTCAGAGAGCTGGACCTGGGGACCTCCCAGGGTGGTCAGACACTGGGCAAACACTCCATGTGCCGCACCAGCCAGGCTAATCCATGCAGGCTGGTCCAGGCATAAGGGCAGATCAGAGCTGGCTTCACTGTCTACCCCTCCAGGAAGAGGGATGGCTGCTCAGAGCCAGCTCTGCTGAGGGCTTCAAGCTGCCAGCATGGAGGTGGCAGCAAACAGCTTGCCAATTGGCACCTCTCTTTGGCCAGGATCTCTGCTGCCACTGAAAGAGATGCCCTTCCCAAGTGAGCCTATGTTCTTTCTACACCGAGAAATCACTAGCATGTGTGTGTGTGTGTGTGTGTGTGTGTGCTAGCGTACACGTGTGGGTTGACAAAGTGAGATGAAAGTATGCCCCCCAGCCTGCACGCTCACTTTCTGTTTCTTTTTTTACCTTTATTTTTATGTGTACGAGTTATTATTTGTGCATGTCTGAGCACCATGAGCGTGCAGTGACTCTGGAGGCCAGGAGAGAGCCAAAGGTCCTACGGAACTGGAGTGACAGTTGTGAACTGCCATGCGGGTCCTACGGAGTGCAGCCAGTGCTCTTAAACACCAAGCCGTCTCTCCAGTCCCTCTTTGGGGGATGTGTTTCTTTCCTGTACTCATTAGAAGCAGCTTCCCAGAATGGTCAAGGGCACAGACTTCAGAGTCAAGTCACCAGCTGTCCTTTACAACTGCAAGACCTTACCTGTGTGACGGAGCATGCTCAGCTCCAACTACACCAAGCTGCTGTGGGCACTGCCCTAGTTAACATCTGCCAAGTGTCAGGAATAGCAGCTGACGCGGACAGAGTGTTTGCCAATGTTAATCAGGTAAACATTACGTCGACGTCGACTTCCACAGCAAACAATTGCAAAGGGCTCCCAACATGCCAGGCGCCGCCCTGGGCAGACGTCTGTGAGCCAGGCTGTTGTCCTCAGAGACTCAACGCTCTTGTCAGGGTTTGAATCTAGAAGGTTCCTCACAGGCTCATGTTCTGAACATTTCTTTTTTCAGACAGTTTATTTTTATTTTATGTGCACTGGTGTTTGGCCTGCATGTCTGCCTGTGTGAGTGTGTCAGATCTTGGAATTATAGACAGTTGTGAGCTGCTATGTAGGTGCTGGGAATTAAACCCCGGGTTCTCTGAAAGAGCAGACAGTGCTCTTAACCACTGAGTCATCTCTCCAGCCCCTCAAGTTCGGAATCCTTGACATCCCAGCTTGTGGCGTTATTGTGAAAGCTGTGGGAACTTTAGGGGTACAGTATGGCTGGCAGAAGGTCACTAGAGGTACCCCTCGAAGGGTGGCACCCACCTGCTCACAGTGGCACTCTCTCCCTCCTATGCCATGCAAACAGCTCCCTATGCGCCACCATGGCCAAGACCGGAGTCCCCTCCAGCTGCCAGGCCTTACCCACCCTGGTGGACTGAGAGCCCCCACAACCAGGAACCAAAACAAATCCTCCAGGCTGCCTTCACCTGGTATGTTGTCTCTGCAGTGAGAAGGGCCAGTACAAAACGTGCTAACCAAGGGGCTGTGTTTAGGGGGTAGGGCCGGAATCCTGCTCACAAGGTGCTTCTGAGAACAGACTCAGAAGTAGCACAACACCCAGCAGGGAAGCCACTGACTGAGTGAAGGGCAAGGCAGCTCCGTGGAGGCGGTGGGCCTTCGCTGAAGGCAGAGGAAGTAGGATCCATGATAGGAGGGATGTGGAGAATGAGAGAGTACCGGGCTGCCAGAGTGGAGATTGTCAGCCACCGCAGAGTGTGCCTGGGAGCTGTGGCAAGACTGAAGTGGCTCTGGGCATCCGAAGAGATACAAGGACAAAGGTCTGGGGTCAGGGGTGAATGAGCTGGAGGCTCCAAGCCAGGGGTCCCCACAGGCTGGCTTTGATCCTCACAGCAAGTTGAGGGGAGCAGAAAGCCCCAGCACTCACCACACTCATCAGCTGATGTACGAGGCAGGTAAGGGAAGGAGGCAGACAGGGAGTGGGACAACAGGAGTGACAGACAAGGCCCGAGCTCGCTGCTACTTCCGAAACCATGGAAACTGCTGCCCAGTGGTTGTGGATGAGTGCCGGAATAACGTGAACAAGGGGAATGTTTTCTCATGCCGGCTAGCCACGTGACTGAGGAGAAACTGAGGCACAGAGAGAACTCCTTGCACACCTGGTTGGCGGTGCCTGCTTTCAGGGTTAGGCTGCCAACAGCAGCAGGTCACTGACCCAGTGACATTCGTGCAGATGAAATGACTGAGCCATCAGTCTCTGAGAGCAGGAGTGGCTCAGCCATGTGGGACACAGTAGGTCAAAGAGGAACAGCCCCCCCCCCCCCCAAGCCACAGACACAGGGCCGAGGTGCCCACAGTCTAACCAGGTGACCTCAGGTCTGGCAGATCAGTATGTTCTTCCAACCCGCTACAGACACAGCTGCTGGGGAGTTCCCAGCAGGTCTGAGGGCTGCTGGGTAAACTGAGGTTGAGCTCCTTCCCTCTACCACCCTCCCCTCTGCACTGTACTCTCTTCCCTACACACTAAGACTCCCCTGGCAGACACCGCTTCAGCTAGGAAGTGGAAATTCCTGGCTCCAGCTAAGGCTCCGGGCTGCCATGTGGGACGGGACAGCTGGTCTCTGACCTGCCCATGTCAGGCCAGCCAGATGCCCCAGCCCAGGAGGTGCTGTTTACAGCAAGCAGCTGGTCCCAAGTGGCTCGGGGCCTTTGCAACTGACAGTGCCGGCAGCCCCATCCGTATAACAACATAGCTCACTGAGAAGGGGCAGCCAGGAAGACCACACACTTGATCTCGAATCGGGCGTCTCCTAGCACCTAGGCCCACTTCTCTTTTTCTTTTTCTTTGAGATGGTCTTGCTGCACAGCTCTGGCTGCCCTGGAACCTGCAGTGCTCGTCCTGTCTCTGTCTCACAAGGGCTCGACGTAAAGGTGTGTACACCACATCTCGTCTTCTTTCATTTTTCAAAACCGCGCTGGTCACACCAAGCGTCCTTTGAGCACAGCGCCTCAGAGCCGAGCTAAGCCCTTGACTGTTTGCCCGTTCATCTTCACAGCCACCCTCCGGCGCCCGCTGCTATTAACCTCACTCACCTCCAGCAGCTGTGCAGCACTGGGCCGGGTCTCTGGGTTCTTATCCAACGCTATCTTCAGGAAGTCTCGGAACTCCACAGACCTGGGGGGACAGGTGTAAGGAGGGGGTCCACATCACAGGTGAAAGAAGTGGGCCATAACACAGCCACCACGTGCCCAGGATTTGGTTTCGCCCCAAAACAACACTCCCAAGAACAAATGGGCCTCTGTGGCCTAAAAGTGGAGACAGGTTCTACGTGACACCCTTCTCATCATAGAAGACAAAGGGAACAGAGACTGAACCCAAGTTCCCATTCCTAGCCCTGAATCATGTGACTGCTGGGCTTCTATTTATGTTTTCCGTGTCCTGGGACAAAAAGGGATCTCACACTGGCTAAGCGACCTCACTCCCACGTCTCCTATACAAAGTTCAGGTGGGCAGCTTAGAAAGACCTGGAGGTGCCCCCTCCCCCACCCCAGCTCTGGCATCCCCCTGACTTTGGAGTCCGCTGAGCCAAGGGCTAGATACTGCACGCCTACACCCCAGTGCCGCACGCCTCAGGTCCCCTGACTTCAGACCCTCTATAAGTATCCAGCTGTCCTCTCTCCTTACCACTTGGAGGGCGTGAGCAGCGTGGGAGGGTCTGACTTGGCAATCTTGAGCAGGACCCGCATGGGGTTGAGCTCGTGGTGTGGGGGCTCAATCTGTGCCATCTCGATCAGCGTGATGCCCAAGGACCAGATGTCAGCCTTGTAGTCATAGGGCGCGTCCTTCATGGTCTCACAGAGCACCACCTCAGGGGCCATCCTGAGCCAACCAAGGAACAATAAGGGCTCAGAATCGGGCCCCTGCGAGTGCTGCTTGTAGCCTCAGGGTCCGGAACACTGCCAGCTCCACACTGGCAGCGTTTGAAGGCAGTAATTTGAATTACTGGCATCCGTTTGTCTTCCTCAAGGGTCTTGACGAGCCCCTGCCACGGCCTGCTGCAGTTTCTGGAACCTACCACTAGGTGGCAGCAGCAATCCAGAACAGAGTCCTGGGGAAGGGGCAGGTGGGTGAGGGCAGAGGAGGGAAGGTTCCAGCATAAAAACAAGGTGGGACCTTGGGGGTAAACCGAACAGGACAGCACAGAGAGAAATGGGGAGGATGGGAGAGAAGAGAAAGGAATAATGGGTGGGGTGGGAGAGAAAGAGTTAAGAGTAATAAGCAAGCCAGAAAGGGGCTGAACACCGCGGTGAGTTGTAAAAACAGGACACAAAGCAATCAGGTGTGAAACTGAGGAAGAGAGCTGTGGGCTGGGGTGGCGCTCACACGCATGCGCGCGCTGCACGGTTAGGAGCGTGGATTCTCAGCGCCACACGTCTGCAGACTGAGACCAAAGCAAGACTTAGGATGTCCTTCTCTACCAGAACAGCTTTCTTTTCGTGTATGTTTTTAGGTTAGAGTTTTGAAAAAGGAAGCGCAACAGGTGAGACAGGCCCAGCGAGAGTTCTCATGAGGACAGGAAGTGAATTTACATTGTTCCTCTGCCCCCACCCGTAGCTCAGCACTCGGAACTCAGAACATGCGTAAATCAAACCAAGAACTGAAGCCCTTTTCAGGGACTCAGTTTAGTTTATCAATGGGGAGCTTTCCACTGTAAGCCCAGTTTAAAAATGAGGTTTGGGGAAACTGAGAAACTTGTCCTAAACAGAGAAGTGGAGTCTGGACCCACACTGAAGGGTTCACTCGGGGGGGGGGGGGGGGCGGCTATACTGGCACCCTGCTCCACAAACAATCCACCCAGAGGGACCACGGGGTCAGGCTTGATAGTCAGTCAGCCTGTCCCTCAATTCCTCAGAGGCCTCACAACTCACCAGTAGGGCGTTCCTATGAAGGAATCTCGCTTCTGCAGAGTTTTCAGGTTCTTGGCAGACACACCGAAATCAGCTGCAAGATAAAAACCTCAGATAAGACAGCTGAAGGCCTCATCTCCACCCAAGTCCTAGGTGTGGGCTCAGGGATGCTCGAGCCAGAGTCTGGGATGCACCCAACGTGACGTTTTTTATGCAACTAACGAGAGAGCTAAAATGGAAGCGAGCTTGCTGCTGAGCTGGGCACTCTGACAATACATCACAAGAGCCTTTGAAAAAGCCAGATTCGGGTGGGGCGGTGGAGTCCTGGAACTCGCTCTGTAGACCAAGCTCGAGCTCACAGAGATCTGCCTGCCTCTGCCTTCCAAGTGCTGGGATTACTGGCATGTGCCACCACTTGACTTTTTTTTTCTTAGCTTTTTCAAGAAGGATTTAAAGATGCTCTCTCTCTCTCTTTCTCTCTCTCTCTCTCTCTCTCACACACACACACACACACACACACACACACACAAAATAAGGTAGTAAAGTAAGAGAGGTAAAACAGCCCAGTGGTGTTGAATGCTTGTAATCCAAGCACTTGGGAGACCAACAGGAGGAGTGAGCGTTCAAGAACAGCCCGAAGAACAGAGCAATACGCTACACACACACACACACACACACACACACACACACACACACGTATGCACATAAAAAAAAACGCTACACAAAGTACTTGCCTAGCATGCACAGCACTGTGGATCTGTTCCCTAGCACAGCAATTTTAAATATCACAAAGAACACTTCACATAAAGTACTTTATTTATACACTTATTGGTACGTGATTACTATTATCAGGTTAACGGAGCAAAAAGGTTACACAGTCGTCCGTGCTGCATGGACACAACCATGCTCACCGCAGAAGCGCAAACACACACTGAACAGCCTGGGAGGAAAAGCGACAGGACGCTTCATTGGTGTGGGTGGTTTGACAGGACACAGCGCCGTCCACTTGCTGGATTATGAAACTTTTCTATGATAAATACATGTGATTTTCAGGACTAAGAAAAATATATCAGTAAGATTTCTCTTTAAACACGCCAATACATCAGCATACCTTCCCACACCCAGGATGAAGAGAACAATCTAGAAGGGGAAGCATCTTCCAGGCACCTGCCTTAGAGGCCACATTTCCTGGTGGCCAAGCTGCGCTCTGGAGATGGCGCTCCGCTGGAAGATGGTGACTTCTCCTAAGAACTCCACCAGACTTCCACCAGACTCACAGCTTCAAACCAGAAGGGAGCCCAGGCAGAGCGGGGTGCCAGCTCCTCTTGGCTGGGCTCCTTCAAGACTCCCCAGGCACCTTCAGGAGCCAGGCTGGCTGGAGAAGAACCACAGGGAACACAGAGGCAAACCCAGCCCTGGTCTATACCAGGCTCAGTCAGGGAAACAGAGAGTAGCCAATCAATAGAAGCTTTTTCAGCTGGAGGGAGGGAGGTAAAGGAGAGGGTGAGGACATAGGGGTGTTAATAGGGTGTGACCTGGGAAGCAGTCTGGGAGTGAGGGAAGGAAGGGTCACCTAGAGGAGGCACAGGGGAGGGTCTGAGGCACCCATTCTTTTAAGACCAACACATATGAGCATCCTAATGTTCCAAGTGCCACCCAGTGCGGAGATGGCCTTCCCGCCAGGCCAATTGTGCAGACTGTGACACATTTGACCAATCTGGTGGGATTCCTGGGAGCACAACTGGAGGACAGAATTGTGTGGGGCAGGATTAGAGAGGACACAATTGAAGGCATGATTCCTGGGATAGGACTCCTGGGGCAACAGTTGGGGGACAGGATTCTCACTGATGAGGGACGGCAAAGGGCCAGGTGCTGGGCACTGGGGCCATTGGGTTGGTCAAGATCTGAGGTAGACATTTCTGAGGCAGAACTGAAAGGCAGGGGAAACTCCGGGGACACGAGGAGAGAGAGGAGAACCCTTCTGAACCATCTGGTGGGAATCCCTCACCAGCGGCTGAACAAGAACATTCATTCCAGAACAGCTAACTCACTGTTCAAGGACTTCCTCCGCTGCCAACCTAAACAGGCTAGGGATCTCACCAGAAGGCACATTTACAGGGAACGCACACAACCCACACCCTAGTATAGCCTTGACAGCGCCTCATTTAACCTTATCTGGTTCTATGCCCATCCAAGGAATCTCCAGAGCTACCACGTGCTGGTGGGTTTTATGTCAACTTGACACAGCTAGGGTCATCTTGGAAAGAGAGACCTCGGTTGGAAAAAAATGCCTCCATTCAGATTGCCTGTGGGGAAGTCTGTAGAGTATTTATTAATTATTATTATTAATGGTTGATATGGGGGGCTGGCCCATGGATGGGGTGTCACCCCTAGGCTGGTGATCCTGGGTTCTATAAGAAAGCGGACTGAACAAGCCATGATGAGCAGGTCAGTGGGCACCCCTCCATGGCCTCTGCATCAGCTCCTACTCTAGGCTCCTGCCCACTTCTCTGGATGATGGATTACGAGCTGTAAGATGAAATCAATGCCCTGACCCCCAAGGTGCTTGGCCATGGTGTTTCATCACAGCAACAGAACCCTAACTAAGACGCACCACACAGATCTCTCTTAGTGAGAGAGAGGACATTTCTTTTTCTCAGCAACCTTCTGAGGTGTATCTTGTCACCGAAGGGTGAACACTGCCAATTCTAAGACAGTTAATTGCTTCCTCTCCCTGGAGGAGCCATGCCTATACTTTGGGGTATGTATGTCTTACTGAAGGTGAGAAGCCCACACCCATACTCCCAGACTTCTGAATGTATCTTAACTCTCTTAGAACACTGGTGTCTGTGTGTCTTTGTGTCTGTGTGAGCTTTGGAGCATTCCACATGTAGAGCACAGAGGGCAACTTGTAAGAGTCAGCGCTCTTCTTCCACCACGTGAATCCCAGGAATGGAACTCTGGTCATCGGGGTTGGCAGCAACACACACAAGCACGCACGCACGCACGCACGCACGCACGGCCAATCCTCTTCTACGCATCTCCGTTCTCTCACCTCTCACGCTGACGCCACTCCAGGCAGTCTTTATAATCACAGACTCTACCGTATAGACGGACTAGTCCTGAGATTCTTTCCCTCACTGAAGCCACGAACCCCAGTTTGTCCTGAGTCAAGGTCCCTAACGGGATAGGGGACTCTCCGGGCTACAGAGAGGAAGCAGTACGGAGCCGTCTGTCCTCTTAACACTTTGCCCCAGGCATTAGAAACGAGCAGGAGCTCGTTGGGGCTGGGGAGTGGAAGAGCTAGGTGGAGGGCCACGAGGGACAGGATAATGTGTCGTCCCCACAGTGACACAGGAATGCTGACCCTTGATTCTTTGGAGCTCATCTGGGGGTTGTCCCGAGGATTAAATCGACACATCTGCAAAATGACTCTGCTCCCTAGGTTATCATGACTGCTTCATACAGGAGCCCAAGGAAAGGCCCTCCCTGAGAACCTGAGGCCTCGAATGGCCCAGATGAGCAAGCCTCTCCTGGGAGTGGCCATGAAGCAGCTTTCTGCTTGGGCAATGCAGACTGGATTGCACTGCTCTCTCTCTCTGTGTCTCTGTCTCTGTGGGGTGGGGTGGGGGGCTGCTTAGCTTGGAGAGGGGTCCCTCAAGGGTTCCCAGTAAGAATGAGGACTGGACTTTCCTTCCTGCTGGGTCAGCCTGGGTACTGTTTCCCCACAAACATTCCTTGGGGGGAAGATTCCAGAAACTGGCCATTCCGTTCGACTCCCACCTCCCTGGGTCTTGCCACACCTTCTTCAAGAGAGAAGGGGAAATGGGAAACCATCCACTTCCACAATGACAAGCTGGCCCAGGGCCCTTCTGGAAGCAGGCACCAAGTCAATTTAGGGTAGTAGTTACTTCTTCCTCTTCACAGAAGGGGCCTAGTGTGGGGGTTGGGGGAGGAAAGGCAGAGGTGGCTGCTCCTGGAGCCCAGCACCTTAGGCTTCTCCCGGACTGGACACTGATGGGGGGTGACCTATGCTCCCTGGTTGGACTTCATGAGGGAATCCCCTGAGGGGGTGGGGGACATCTTGGGTTTTGATTTACCTCTTCTCACAACAGCATGGTTCTCTCTGCATTTCTAAGTAAGTTAGAAACAAGTCAGCAGGGTCACAGACTCCCTGATAGACTGTAGCTCAGGGACTCTTTGCCTCACACATCTGGAGCAAGAAAGCCAAGAGAACATGGAACATGCTCACAGTCACAGCCAAAGGAGCACAGTCATGGCCAGAGGAGCACAGACACAGCCAAAGGAGCACAGTCACAGCAGGGGAGCACAGACACAGCAGGGGAGCACAGTCACAGCCAGGGGAGCACAGACACAGCCAAAGGAGCACAGTCACGGCCAGAAGAGCACAGACACAGCCAAAGGAGCACAGTCATGGCCAGAGGAGCACAAACACAGCCAGGGGAGCACAGACACAGCCAGGGGAGCACAGACACAGCCAGGGGAGCACAGACACAGCAGGGGAGCACAGACACAGCCAAAGGAGCACAGTCATGGCCAGAGGAGCACAGACACAGCCAAAGGAGCACAGTCACAGCAGGGGAGCACAGACACAGCCAGAGGAGCACAGACACAGCCAAAGGAGCACAGTCACAGCAGGGGAGCACAGACACAGCCAGGGGAGCACAGACACAGCCAAAGGAGCACAGACACAGCCAGGGGAGCACAGACACAGCCAGGGGAGCACAGTCATGGCCAGAGGAGCACAGACACAGCCAGGGGAGCACAGACACAGCCAGGGGAGCACAAACACAGCCAGGGGAGCACAGACACAGCCAGGGGAGCACAGACACAGCCAGGGGAGCACAGACACAGCCAGGGGAGCACAGACACAGCCAGGGGAGCATAGACACAGCCAGGAGAGCACAGACACAGCCAGGGGAGCACAGACACAGCCAGGGGAGCACAGACACAGCCAGGGGAGCACAGACACAGCCAGGGGAGCACAGACACAGCCAGGGGAGCACAGACACAGCCAGGGGAGCACAGACACAGCCAGGGGAGCACAGACACAGCCAGGAGAGCACAGACACAGCCAGGGGAGCACAGACACAGCCAGGGGAGCACAAACACAGCCAGGGGAGCACAGACACAGCCAGGGGAGCACAGACACAGCCAGGGGAGCACAGACACAGCCAGGGGAGCACAGACACAGCCAGGGGAGCACAGACACAGATAACTGAGCACAGTGACATCTAAGGGAGCACATAAACTTTGCTGGGAAGTCTTTGCTTATGAACCCCCAACACACACACACACACACACACATACACACACATACACACACATACACACACACACATACACACACACATACACACACATACACACACATACACACACATACACACACACATACACACACACACATACACACACACACATACACACACACACATACACACACACACACATACACACACACCACAGAGTTTTAGTTACGTGCTGTCAATACCAGTCTAGAACTATTACATGGGACATTTTAGAAGTAAATCATAAGTCTTTTGGGGGGAAGGGGTTAAAGACAGGGTTTTTCTGTGAAACAGCCCTGGCTGTCCTGGAACTAGCTTTTGTAGACCAGGCTGGTCTCAAACTCACAAAGATCCACCTGTCTCTGCCTCTCGAGTGCTGAGATTAAAGGCATGTGCCTCCACCGTCCAGTAAGTCATAAATATTAAATAATGTTCATTACATAATTATAGTTCTATTTTGCCACTAAATATTGTTCTTAATCTCTTATGTGCCTAATTTATAAACTAAAGTTGTCACCGTGTATGACTAGAAAAAAACATACCATGTAGAGAGGGTCCTGAACCCCCTGTGCTGTCAGGCACTCACTGTGTCTTGGATTGTCTCCCCTATGGGTAACCATGGATGCTGGATGTTTGCTTTTTTATTTTATTTTTTATGTATGAATGTTTGGCGGCATGTATGTATTATGTATGTATGTATGTATGTGCAACCCTGCATGCCTGGTGCCTCCAGAGTGAGAGGAGGACCCCCTGAAACTGGAGTTACAGGTGCTTGTGAGAAGCCAGGTGGGTGCTGGGAACTGAACCCAGGTCTCCTGCAAGAGTAGTAAGTATCCTTAACTACTGAGCCATCTCTCCTGCTCCGCATTCCTTATTCGATCTTATGGGGTAAGTGTCATGGTGTACACGCGGAGTTGCAAGGACAAACGTGCCGGGGACAGTTCTCTCTTTCCACCATGCAGGTCCCAGGGAGAGCACTCAGATCACTGGGGTAGGCAAGCCATCTCAGAGGCCCCACGCTTGCTTTCGGCGGTAATCCTGGTTCTGGCTACAGATGTCTACAAACAGATCTAGAGTACAAATAGATATCTGTTTCTAGAAGCATCTCTCAGAAGACTGACAAACTGGAAGTACCTGAACTCACTACCAGAGTGTGGAGGCAAGTGGTCAAGTCACGCTGCTCCTCAGCTATGAAACAGCATGCGGTCCTAGAAAGGAAGCAAGGCTGTAGCTTACCTGTAACACTCCGAGACAGACCGCACACACACGATTCCAGAGGCATGTGAAGAACGTGTGTACCCCTCGAACCCACAGTAGTCACCCCCTAGATGTGGGGTTTGGGTGGGGGCAGAGCACAGAGGTCCTAATCTATTTACTCTTTCTCTTGACACAATTTTATTCTTTAAAACATCTTTAATGGCGCACACTGCTTTCGTGGTTTAGAAAACAGAAACATATCTAGCATGCTATGGGGGGGGGGGTTCTCTTATGTAAAACCCAGGATGTGGTGAAGGACTCTGCGCTCTGCTGCAGGGTGTGCATGGTGGGAGCTGGGGGGGGAGCTGGGCATGTGTGAGCTAAAGGAGACTTCACAGCCCAGCAGCTCCCCAGGCGTCAGGAGCTGACATGCTCCTCCTGGGATGACTGACTGCTGGCTGGAACCACGATGTGACACATTTACTATCCAGCCTAGAGATAGCACAGGTGACCTGGTTTGCACGTGTATGAAATAATGGTGCCTGTGAGCAACGCTTGAGGATGTGGCGAATAGGCCGATGCTGTTGCCTCTAAAGAGCAGACAAGAACTTCCTGTCAAGCATAGAAAGACAAAATCTGCACAGTCCCACTTCTATGAGGTTCTCCCAGAAGTAAGGTGTGGTGGGGGGAGCCACTAGGGAGGAGGGGTGAGGAGGGTGTGGTGGTGGGGGAGCCAGAAGGGAGGAGGGGTGAGGAGGGTGTGGTGGAGGGGAGCCAGAAGGGAGGAGGGGTGAGTAGAGTGGGGTGAGGGGGGCCAGGAAAGAGGAGGGGTGAGTAGGGTGGGGTGGGGGAAGCCAGAAGGGAGGAGGAGTGAGTAGGGTGGGATGGGGAGCTGGGAGAGAGGAGGGATGAGTAGGGTGGGGGAGCCAGGAGGGAGGAGAGGTGAGTAGGTGAAGTGAGGGGGGCTGGGAGGGAGGAGGGGTGACTAAGGTGTGTGGGGGGAGCCAGAAGGGTGGAGGGGTGAGTAGGGCGGGATGAGGAAGCTGGGAGGGGGAGGGGGGAGTAAGGTGTGGTGGTGGGGAGCCATGAGGGTGGAGAGGTGAGTAGGATGTGGTGGTGGGGAGCTAGAAGGAAGGAGGGGTGAGTAGGGTGTGTTGGGGAGCTGGGAGAGAGGAGGGGTGAGTAGGGTGGGGGAGCCAGGAGGGAGGAAGGTGGGGTAAGTGGAGTCAGGAGGGAGGAGGGGTGAGTAGGGTGGTGGGGGAGCCAGGAGAGAGGAGGGGTGAGTAGGGTGGTGGGGAGAGCCAGGAGGGAGGAGGGGTGAGTAAGGTGGGGTAGGGGGAGTTAGGAGGGAGGAGGGGTGAGGGTGGTACATGGTGGAGCCGCTAAAGCTCTAAGGCAGGGACTACAGTTGACAATAACTGACTATCACAAAATCAGATCAATTTAAAATGTTCTTCTAAGAAACACTGAGCAGCTGAGGTGATGGCCATGGCAACTGCTATCTGACCATGTCATCATGCATTCCATAAGTGTGTGTATTTCTTGTGTTTCAGCTAAACAAAAAAAAAAAATTAAAAAGTCTAGGGCAAGGGATACAGCTAAGTAAAAGTGCATTCCTCTACCCAACATGCCCCGGGCTTGAGCCCCAGCACCACACACACACACACACACACACACACACACACACACACACAACTGAACAAAGACTCACAGACATTAATTTCTCCT
This sequence comes from Microtus oregoni, assembly GCF_018167655.1. Classification (NCBI taxonomy): domain Eukaryota; kingdom Metazoa; phylum Chordata; class Mammalia; order Rodentia; family Cricetidae; genus Microtus; species Microtus oregoni. The sequence goes on from NW_024543086.1 coordinate 15,719,737, forward strand.
GAATTCGCACACAGGTCATTTCTGACTCCTCACCACCAGTGGAACTAGATGTGCTCTAAGCAACCACATGCTCCTAGCCGTCCCTCTTGCTAGCTGTGTGTCACTGGGTAAGAGAGAATTAACCTCTCTAGGCTACAAAGTCCCCCTCTGTAAAATGCAGGTGGTGGCCTTTGAGGATGAAATGAGCTGTGGGCCAGGGTTGAGGACAGCTAGGGTTCCAATCAAAGCATCTGGCTGCAGAGCTAACGCGCAAGCCACTTGTAAATCTTTAGGGGCATGTGGTAAATATGCCCATCTCCCGTGTTGAAGTCAGACAGTCTGTTAGGACCAAATTGGGAGAAAGAGGCAGCTAGGAACATGTGGTTGCTTAGAGCCACGGGCCTTCCTGACTTCTGCCTTTCCAGGGAACCCCAACCTTGGAAGATTCTGATGGCATCTAGAAACCATTGGAGGTCGCGGTGTCAGTGATGCCAGCGAAGGGCTTTGATTGGCTCAGCTTCCAGTTAGTCTCTGTCATAAGGGGAAGGGTCAGGGGGGCACTGAGGAAGTCCTCCTTCCATTCAGTGTTAGTATGGTGGGTGGAAAGAGGATTTGGCCAGAGAAACAAGCAATCTCAGCCTCAACTTCCAACTGCTCTAGGCTCAGGTCGAGCATCTAGACTGCTGGACAGTTAACACTTTTGCCCGGCACTTGAAAGACCTTGGAAGCTGTAGGATTCACCCCGTCTTCCCGAAGGAGCACCCGGGGAAGGCATGCAGGGGCTTGGAGAGTGGAGACCCTCACTCACGGCTGTCACCAGGACAGAGGCCATGTTTGCTGGCGCTCTCAGCCGTGCAGGGCTGACAGGGTGGAATGCGGCTTTGTCACCCCCGCCCCCAGGTAGCAGGACTGAAGGAAACCAGGCTCAAAAGGTGACCTGCCTCTTTGGGGACAATGCAGATCCTTTAGTTCCAGAGGCCACACCCTGCCAATATCCCAGCACCCTGCGCCTGCAGATTTTCTCTCTGCACAGATACAATCCAATTGTGAGTCGAGAATGGGGCAGCTGGAGCCATGCCGGACTTGACAACAGAGAGAAGCACAGGGGAAGGAAACCCAAGACTCCCGCAAATACTCGACCCCAAGGTAGGAGCAGGTACCGAGCACCTGCCCAATAGACGGTGCTGTCACTTAACCTTCCAGTCACCATAGCTCTTCAAGGAGGACCCACTGTTATACCCACACTGCTAACAAACGCTGGGTTCTTAATGGCTAATACTCATCTTTGGACCACATGACAGAAGCGGCAGAGCCAGGATTTGAACCAGGTTCGTCTGAGTCTGGCTACCCCATTTTGCAACCCTATTCTTCTCGCGCATGGCAAATGGTACAGATGTCATTTCCTACACCTACACCCTTCCCTGGGAGAAAGAAGAGCCAAGCAATTCTCCAGGTCACTCTGAGCTATACAGAGATATGAGGGACTGAGGGGGCCCCCAAAGAATTCTAAGTCTGTGGACCTGGCTTTGTTCTTGTCAGCTGTGTGTTCCAGGACTGACCCTTGCCCTCTCTGAGCCCTCTACCAAACGCTTCAGAGCACACCTCTGATAGACTATGCCCATTCTGTTCCCACCCTCACATTACCGCCACAGTTCTCATGGGGGCTCCGTGGTACTGCTGCTGCTTCTTTTTTTTTTTTTAAGATGTATTTATTTATTTATTATATATAGTGTTCTGCCTGCTGGTGTCCTGGCACGCCAGAAGATGGGACCAGATCTCATTACAAGTGGTTGTGAGTCACCATGTGGTTGCTGGGAACTGAACTCAGTACCTCTGGAAGAGCAGTCAGTGCTCTTAACTGCTGAGCCACCTCTCCAGCCCAGTACTGCTTCTTACATATCCCTAACACCCCAAGGCACCCCCTAGAGGAAGGACAAAGGCTGATGCTTCTATGCTGGAAGGACAAGACTGAGAGTAGGGAACGGAGCAGTGAATAAGACATTACTGGGCAGTGGAGCTAGATGCTATCACCTGGCCCAGAACTGAGGTGCCACCCTCTACTCTCCACCTGCACCCCGAGTCCGGCGGCCACTAGGACACATGCACAAGTTCTGATGGGCACCTTGGACCAACGTGGTGGATGTGACCAGATAAAGAGGTCAGAGGTGCTTCCAGGCTATCTCACCTGACCCGTGCTGTGCCTGTGGACTGTATGATAAGCATGCGCTGTCCATCAAATGGCAGAATTACAGGCGTGTTAATGGTGCTGCAGGAAAGATAAGCGCTCAGAGCCACACCTCTGGGAAATGACAATGGGAAGCAGTAGGAGCAGAAGGTGCACATGTGGTGCTTGGCTAAAATCTCAAGAAGAAGCCGGGTGTGGTGGCGTACACCTTTGGTCCCAGCACTCAGGGAGGCAGGGGCAGGTGGATCTCTGTGAGTTCGAGGTCAGCCTGGTCTACAGAGCGAGTTCCAGGACTGTGAGGGCTACACAGAGAAACCCTGTCTCGGAAAACAAAGCAAACATCAATTTTGATACTCAGTTTACTTTCCATCACACTCATGGGTGCATCCGTGGACTGGACCAATAATGTACTGGAAATATTCAGGGGAACCTGATGGCTCAGTGGGTAAAATGTTTAGATGCAGGATCTTCCCCATTTGAGTTTGTCAAACTGGAAGCTAGGGCCAAGCTCTGGCATCATGGGCTACTGCATATACCACACGGTACTTGCCAGCATCCCTGGCCTCGGCTCACAAGGTTCAAGCAACACCTTCACCCCATTTGTCTCTGTGATGCCAAATGGTCCCTGACCCCGGTTGAAAAGCCACTAGAATATCCTGTGGTCCAAGGATGCAGGGGAGAACTGTTGGGACCCTGTGGGATTGAGGAGTCCATACAGGCCTAGGGCCCTTCCTGCTGCAAAGGCCAAGTGACCCCACCGGCCAGGACCTGCAGTTAGACATCTCTTGCCCCTCAAGCCATCATCCAGAAGCCCTTCTTACCCAGCCTGATGTCCCCCTCAAGGGTCATAAGCACATTTCCGGCTTTCAGGTCACGGTGGATGATCTTCTTGCCATGCAGGAAGTTGAGCGCCTCCAGCATCTGGCGGCAGACGACCTGAATCTGGGGCTCGGTGAGGCCTCGGTCTAGCTCTGGAAAAGAGAAGCACTCTTGTCACTGAGTGGCACTCACTGGGCCAGCACCAGGTTCTTTCTCAGATGCCACCTGACCCTACGCCAGGCCGCTGTTCTCCCTAAGGCACAGAAGTGGCCACCAAGGATCAGAGGTCACTTGCTGAAGGGCACTTTGGAGACCCAAAGCTTCAGAATTCGGGTTCACGAAGAGCACGCGGAGATGCAGAGTATATGCGGCAGGGCTCGGGTGCCTTGGTTCATCTTGCTATGGCAAATGATACAGAAGGGACTCATGGCTTTGCAGGCTGTAAGTCCCAACCACATGACATCACTTATGAAGTCCTCGTGCTGTGCCGCATGGCAAGACAGCAAGTGTGCCACTCATGCCCCCGTGGGGGCTGCCTCCCAACCTTATCCAACCCTAACTCCCTCCCAGAGGCCCATCTCCAAACTATTTGTGGGTGAATCAAAGGGTTAAGTTTGCAGCACATGGGTTTGGGGGCACATGTTCAAGCCACAGCACAGAGTGGGTGCTTCTCAGGGGTCAGGGCTTGGTGTGGATGCACGGTGATGCTTAGGACAGGGTGGGCAGAGCACAGACCAGCCAGGATATACAGCAATCCCATCTGAGTGAATAGGAGCCCTAGAGGCAAGAGTGTGTGACCGTGGAACACATGCAGCCCAGGCCAAGGACCCAGAAGAAGCAAGGCTCGGAGGCTGCCATGGTGGGTGGGAGCATCAGGAGATGTAGTAGGGGCCAGAGTCACCAGGTCAGTCACCAGGAGCCTTCTGCATGTTAGCTGGGAACTCTTCCCACCATAGAGTGTCTGGAGACAGAGCTCACCTCTGAGGTTCAAGGATTAATAGACCTGAGGAGGTGGGGAACAGGAAGAACATTCTAGAAAAGGAAATGAATGGTTGTGCTGAAGACACGGTATAGCATGACTATCAAGTCAGGATATATGTCAGGGAAGGTGACCGAGGCTGAAGACCAGCGGGGCCTGACAGAACAGGATTGTGTGTCCTTTCTGTTGGTGGCTGCATGTAGATGGGTATTCAATCTGAAATCTATAGGTGGGTCTGGGTAGCCAGGCATGCCATTGGGTTTGTACTTAAGAGTGTCCCTCTAGGGGCTGGAGCGATGGCACACAGATGTAATTCCAGCTTTGGAGGTGGACGCAGAAGCATCAGAATTAGTTAAGAAGTCAGCACACAGACCATACATATACACAATCCACATACATGTACACATACACACACACACACAAATAAACAAGAGGTCCTATTTTCAGATTTATAACCAAAGATTAATGACATGGATCATGGGCATGCAGAGACTGATCACAAAGCACTCCAGTTTAGGGTAAGGCTTGATTGTCCCCCAAAGGCTCATGTGCTGGTCTCTGGTGTGGGAGTGTGCAGGTGGTAGAGCCTTTATGAGGCAGGGCCTAAGTCAAGGTAAATAGGTAAAGGGAGCCCCACCACCAGAGGAATATCTGGCCTCAGATAGTACTTGCAGGACCTAGGCGTTACAAAAAGAGCAAGGGGCTAGCTTTAATCCCAGCACTCCTGAGACAGAGGCAGGAGAATCTCTGTAAGTTCAAAGCCAACTGGGTCTACATAGTGAGTTCCAGCTAGGACTACATAGTGAGACCCTGTCTCAAACAAACAAGTAAATAGACAGAGAGACAGACAGACAGACAGACAGACAGACAGACAGAACAAACAAAGCTTCCCCCTTAAGCTGACTTTCTGTCTTACCATACTATCTTTTGCATGCTCTCTCCCCATTGTGGCCCCAGTCATCATAGGCCCTTAGAAAGCCTCCCCTCCCCCAACCCATAGTGAACTTTCAGCTTCCAAAACACTTCTTACCAGCCTCAGGTATTTTATTGGAGCAGTAGGAAAAAAAACTAAGACACAATACTTTATTAGCATTGATATCAACTAGCTTTTGCCAAGGACACTGAAACCTGATAACCCTCCTCCCGAGCCCTTACAAAATGCATGGGCACTTTAATGAATGTGGCCCCGAAAGCCCGAGCACAGGGCTGCTGGGAGATTACTGTCTCCCCTCTAAAAAATGGGCTAGTCCTGTTGTGAAGGTCGGCTTGTTCTCATGGAAGTGGATTCCCGACGATGCCCTTTTTTCTGTTTCTCTCACTTACACTCTTCCTTCTGCCTTCAATGTGGAATGCTTGCGAGGTTCTGGGGCCTTGCTTTTGGACTTCCCAGCCTCAGAAGCATGAGCCAAATCAATATCTGTTCTTTTTTGTTTGCTTGCTTGCTTTGTTTTTCAAGACAGGGTTTCTCTGTGTAGCCCTGGCTGTCCTAGAACTCCCTCTGTAGACCAGGCTGGCCTTGAACTCATAGAGATCCACTTGCCTCTGCCTCCCGAGTGCTGTTATTAATGGTGTGTTTCACCACTGCCCAGCAATTTCTGTTCTTTATAACTCATCCAGCTACATGTGTTCTGTGATAGCACCAGTAACAGATTAAGACACTTGGGTATCCCACCCAGTGCCATGTGGAAGGCATAATACATTCTTTTTGTTTTGTTTTTGTTTTTTGTTTTCCGAGACAGGGTTTCTCTGTATAACAGCCCTGGCTGTCCTGGAACTCCCTCTGTAGACCAGGCTGGCCTCGAACTCACAGAGATCGCTTGCCTCTGCCTACCAAGTACAGGGATTAAAGGCATGTACCACTACTTCTCAGCTGTGGCATCGCACAGTCTTACAGTTAAGAAGGCCAAAAGGGTAAGTAGTCAATATAAAGACATGTAGCATCTTGAACAGGAAGTGCTAATCCTCCTTTGGGAGCAGGGAGCTAGAGGGGAGGGAGGGACTGGTCAGAGCTGGCCAGGAGTACATATAGGATTCAGGGCAGGTCTTGCATTACTAGTGGCTAAAGAAAGACTTACCCAGCATGATGGCATCCACAGCTCCCCCAGGGCAGAACTCAATCATGATCTGTAATAAACAAAGCAGAGCAGGGGTCAGGGGTCACGGTGGGCTGGGGAAGTATCCATCTGCCAGTTCCCACCCCCACAGGAGCCTCTGATACCCAGAGAGGATGCTACAGGTGCTTTATCTTTCCAGAAAAGAAAAACCAAGTTGCTACAAAACCCAAAGCTTCAGCAGCCAGGCCTAATGCCCAGCATGCCCCTCCAGCCACCTGGAGTCAACCCTGCTTCCTACACCATCCTACTTCCTCTGCCCTGAGGCCAAGAGTCTCAGAGAACCTCCTCACCAAATCCAGAGTGGCCACAGCCTCACAGAACCCTACGCCAAAGCCACCTGTCAGAGCTCTACCCTAGCTGACAGGCCATCAAAATATCAAGGCTTGGGGCTGGGGGATCAGCTCAGATGTACAGCCACAGGCCCAGAAAGAAGTGTGTTCCACAAAGTCTGTAAAGACGGGTGGCAGATCCTAGACTGGACAGCGGGTTTTCTAACCCCCCAGGACATTTGTCCACCATCCATTCATCCATCCATCCACTCACCCATCCATCCATCTATCCACTCACCCATCCATCCATCAATCCTCCCATCCATCCATCCACTCACCCATCCATCCATCTATCCATCCACTCATCCATCCATCCATCCATCCTCTCACCCATCCACCCATCCATCCATCCATCCATCCATCCATCTCCCATCCATTCTCCCATCCACCCAGCCAGCTAGCCAGTCAAGCACACAGACCTAACCGCACACCTAACGAATGGCAGGCCAAAGGAAAACCAGCAGCAGCTAGGGCACAGGACTGAAGGGCAGTGCACAGTAATCTCTTCCTGGCTCACTCTCATCCTTGCTCTTCCTGAAGCACTCTGAGCAGACCTTTGTCATCTTCCCTGAGTGGAGACACCATCATCATGGACACCTATGGCTACCTTCCAGCTCCAGTCTCTGTGGCATGACTCAGCAGGGGCAGAGTCAGGATCGTGGGCCACCAAGGAAGCTGGATCTCTCTAAACAGGAAAGCCGCATTCATCCATGACCCAGGAGGCCCCCACCAGCCCTCCAACACAGATGGAGAAGGCACTTCAGGAGGACGATGGGTCCCAGTCTGACCTTCTAGATCAGTGGATCCCAACCTTCTTAATGCTGTGACCTTTAATACAGTCCCTCATGTTGTGGTGACCCCCAGCCATAAAATTATTTTCATTCCTACTTCATAACTGTATTTTTGCTACTCTTATGAATTGCACTGTAAACATCTGTGGGTGTTGATGGTCTTAGGTGACCCCTGTGAAAGGATCTTTTGACTTCTAAAGCGTTGTGACCCCAGATTGAGAACCGCTGTTCTAGAGGCTTCTGGTAATGAGGATGGAATGAGAAAAGGCTTTGGAGACAGCCATAGCTGGGCCCACAACCCAGCCCCACATCACCTTAGGGTGCCTTCAACTATCTGGATCATTCCCTTATCTCTAAAAGGGACTGCTGTGGTTCTTCCCCCAACTGTGGCCAGCCACTGGGCTGATGAGCGATGAGCCAGGACGGGACCCACAGAAGGTCAATGGACTGCAATGAAGGGTGAGCGGTCCTGGAAAGTCAAGTGGGGCGTGAGCTGGGTGAGCAACAGGAGAGGAGCAGCAGGTTTTAGACAGTCCTGACCCTGTCAACCCCACCACAAGCCATAGAGAAAGCTGCCACAGAGAGGTCACTTGTCTGTTTGCACACCGCTGCCCACAGAAAGAAAGGACGTGGCTCGGAAACAGCTAGGTCACTTTGTCGGTCCATTAACATTAAACTGACCTTGTTAGACTCTCTCTGATCTGACAACAATGCCTCAGGGAAGTATTCAGCGGCAGATCTGGTATACCAGGGAAGGAAAACCACCACCACTCACTCATCCACCCACCTACCCACCCAGCCACCTGCCCACCCACTTATCCACCCAATCACCCATCCACCCACACTCATGCACTCACTCAATCACCTACCCATTTGGTGTGGGAGAATGGTCTGTATTCTGTCAATTATATTTTAAATAAACTCTGACTGGTCAGTAGCCAGGCAGGAAGTATAGGTGGGACAACCAGACAGGAAGTAGAGGTGGGTCAATGAGAACAGGAGTATTCTGGGAAGAAGGAAGCTTTTTCTGCAGTTGTGAGCCTGTCACAGAAGAAGCAAGATGTGACTGCTGATGTGGGAGTGTCATATATCAATCTGTTGATTTCATTGGTTAAGCAATAAACAAACTGCTAGGCCCATTTGATAGGCCCACCCTTAGGTGGGTGGAGTAAACAGAACGGAAGGCTGGGAGAAAGAAGCTGAGTCAGAGAGTCGCCATGATTCTTCCACTCCAGGCAGACGCACGTTAAGATCATTCCTGGTAAGTCAGCTCGTGGGCTACAGCAGATTATTAGAAATGGGCTAGTCCAGGTGCGAGAGCTAGCCTAGAAGAGGCTAGATAGAAATGGGCCAAGCGGTGTTTAAAAGAATACAGTTTCCGTGTAATTATTTCGGGTAAAGCTAGCCGGGTGGCGGGGACGCAGCCCAGCCCGCCGCTCTTATTTCAACAGACTGCCTCACTGAAAAAGGTACTGAGCCACGTGGCTAGCATAGGCAAGAATAATGGTCTAATATAAGTTATAAGAGTTAATAAGAAGCCTGAGCTAATGGGCCAATCAGTTTATAGTTAATGTAGACCTCTGTGTGATTTCTTTGGGACTTAACGATTGCAGTAACCAGGCAGGACAGAAAACTCAGTCAACACCCATTCACCCACCCACCCACCCACCCACCCACTCACTCACTCACCCACCCACCCAAACTCCTAGGCAGCAGAAAATTGCAGGCGGACTTTTCAGCGTCGCACAGCACCCTGCCTGTAATCTCCACAAGAGACCCAGGGACTCGGTCAACCACTGGGAAAATCAACCAGAGAGCAATGGTAGGAAAGATACACATCCTTGTCACTATGCAGGGGCAGTAGGTGAGATGGTCAGGTGGCTGGCACACTCTCCCCTCTCAGCAACACCAAGTTGACCCCCCTGCTATTGTGATCCTCTATGGGGCTTGGGATCTGTTTTATTCTGTTTGTTTTCAGACATGGTCTCACCTATATATACCTCTGACTGACCTGGAACTCACTCTGTAGACCAGAATGGCTTTGCACTCACAAAGATTCACCTGCCTCTGCCTCCCAAATGCTGGGATTAAAGGCATGCGCCACCAAGCCCAGCTGTGTTTGTTGAGACTCCATGAAAGCTATATGTGATATATGTCAAGTTGTCGCTCGATACAATCACATTGGAAATCACATGGGAAGAGGGCCTCAATGAGAGACTTCTGGATCAGGTGGCCTGTGGACATGTCTTGTGGTTTGTCTTGTCTGCATTAACTACTGCGAGCACCACCATCCCCCATGGGTTGGTCCCTGCCTTGCAAAAGAATAGAGAGAGAGAGCTGAACACAAGCATGCATGCGCTCCTTCTCTCTCTGCTCCTGGCCAGCAGCTGCTTCAAGTTCCTGCTGCGTTAACTTCCCTACAACGATGAAGTGTAACCTGGAATCATGAGCTGGAATAAACCCTTTCTCCTCTAAGTTGCTTTCGTCAGGGTGTTTTAACAGCAGGAACAGGAAACAAAACCACAACACCATCCTCTTCTTACTCAGAAAAAGGCAAAACAGGGCAATCTCTGCCACGCCCCAGAAGCTTCTGCAGGGTTTCCTCACCTCTGAAGCCACTTGCCCGTCTGCCTGTAACACAGGCAATTATTGGCTTCTAGATCTATGGCAAGGATTGAAGGGGTGCTGCCTGGAAACCAACAGGCCCAGTTCTGCCACACTGTACACAGTACCAGAGCCAGACACCCCCTTCTCTGCCAGGGATCATCAAAAAAGAAAAGGTAACAGTCGCTTCTGGCATTCCATAGAAGGGACTGTGATATTGGGAACCTCCCCAAAGTCTCGGTTTCCTCATCTGTCACACGGCACTGAGCTCTGCCTCCCACGGCACTGAGCTCTGCCTCCCACGGCACCCAGGAACACGAAGCAATCCCTGGCTGAAAGGTTCAGCAGGAACACCACACTGCTGCGACACTTCTGCAGTACCTTGAGTAAAAGCAATCAGCAAATGTCCCTCAGGGACCATGGCAGCCCATAAACATAGGACTTCCCAGAACAGCAAGCCATTAGCACACCCTCGGGGTTATCACAAGCCACTGTGAGAAGTGGCCAGGCCTAGGAGGGCCCTGTGCCTTCTCCAACATCCCTTACGCAACACTCATCCTGCTAAGGTCATCCCTGGGAAAGCGGTGCACTCTGAGAGTCTGGCTTTCTTCCTCCTCTGTAGTAAAGAGTTCAGGACTCCTATGCTTCCCCTTTATCTGTATTTTGCCTTGGCTCTGGGAAGCTCAGAGTGCAGTTAGCCGCCTCAGCTCTGGCTTGAGTCTTGGCCTTTAGGAATTCAGGGATTACCCCTGGACTTTTCAGCAGCACAGGGCTGGAGTGGGCGTGGATTATCAACTCCTGGGGCTTTTACACAGCTACATGGGGTTTAAGAAGGAAAAACAAAACCCAACAGTGACAAAGTTTGCTCTCTAATCTACTGCCCGGCAGTCATGGAATCGGCCAACCTTTAGGTTGAAAATATGAGGAACAAACATGTCTGTAATGGTTATTTTTCTTAAACATTTTCCCTAAACAATACAGCATAACAACCATTTACCCAGCACTTGCATGGCATTGGGGTTTGTGAATTATCTAAAGACTGTAGGTTATATACAAACAGACTTCTACAGACCAATGTCTTTGGTGAATGTTGATGCAAAAATAATCAAGATACAGCAAATCATCAGTCAATTGCAAGTGGGTTAGACCTCAGCCAAGAAGAATTCACTCTATGAATGCAAGGATGGCCCAACAGTAATCTACCAATGTACTAAGCTGTAAAAGAATGGGGAGAAAAAGACATATGGCTGAGTCAATGACGCATCAACAATTCTGCTCAGACCACACAGCTCTGAGAGACATTCAACATGCATGGTCCAGAGCATGGCTTCGTGACAGATATCGACCCTGAGTGACCCTGGGCTGGAGGACCTCAGATGACCTCAGATGACCCTGTGCTGGAGGTCACAGATGACCTCAGATGGACCCTGTGCTGGAGGTCACAGCTGACCCTGAGCTGGAGGACCTCAGATGACCTCAGATGGAGGTCACAGCTGACCCTGTGCTGGAGGTCACAGATGACCCTGGGCTGGATGGAGGTCACAGGTGACCCTGTGCTGGAGATCACAGGTGACCCTGTGCTGGAGGTCACAGGTGACCCTGAACTGGAGGTCACAGCTGACCCTGTGCTGGAGGTCACAGCTGACCCTTTGCTGGAGGTCACAGCTGACCCTGTGCTGGATGGAGGTCACAGCTGACCCTGGGCTGGAGGAACTCAGATGACCTCAGATGGAGGACCACAGATGACCCTGTGCTGGATGGAGGTCACAGGTGACCCTGTGCTGGATGGAGGTCACAGCTGACCCCAGGCTGGATGACCTCAGATGACCCTGTGACCACAGATGACCCTGTGCTGGAGGTCACAGATGACCCTGGGCTGTATGACCTCAGATGACCATGTGCTGGAGGTAACAGATGACCCTGTGACCACAGATGGCCCTGGGCATCTGAGCTGGAGGTCACAGGTAACCCTGGGCTAGAGGTCACAGATGACCCTGTGCTGGAGGTCATAGGTGATCCTGTGCTGGAGGTCATAGGTGATCCTGTGCTGGAGGTCATAGGTGACCCTGTGCTGGAGGTCACAGATGACCCTAGCCAGAGGGAAACACTGCCTTAGCACAGAAAACCTCATAGCTGAAAAGTCAAAGTTGCAGGGTATAAAAATCATGTGAATACCACCCAATGTTTGTGAAAGAAAGCAAAGTTGACACAACAGACATGGAAAGACATTCAGGTTCACTGATTGTAACCTGACCTTGTTAAAATGTGACAGCAGTTGTACAGTTAAAATTTTGTTAAGAGGTTGATTCTCAGCCGGGCAGTGGTGGCACACACCTTTAATCCCAGCACCCGCAAGGCAGGGGCAGGTGGATCTCTATAAGTTCGAAGCCAGCCTGGTCTACAAGAGCTAGTTTCAAGACCGTTAGGACTGTTAAACAGAGAAACTCTGTCTTGAAAACACCAATGTGTGTGTGTGTGTGTGTGTGTGTGTGTGTGTGTGTGTGTGTATGTGGCCATCCACTGCTGCCTACAGGCTCACCACCAGCTGCTGTCTACAGGCTCACCACCTGCTGCTGTCAAAGGCTAGGGAATTCTACCAAGTCCTAAAAAAATCTTTTATACAAATGGAAAAACTGAGCATCAGGTTCACAGGGATTTTAAGGAGCCCTCAGCAGTCAAAACAACCTTAAAAAAAGGAGACCACAACTAGAAGTCTCACATTTTCTGAACTTCATCTCAGCTAGAAGGTTGAGAATCTAGAAGCCTTACACTTTTAAAACATAACACAATGCTGCACAAATTGATACAATCTGGTAATGGCACAAAACAAACAGAAGGATGAACAAAACAAACAGCCCAGAAATAATCCCTCATATATATGGTCCAGAGACAGTCAGTTGGGCTGTCAACCCTGAGTATGGTCTTCTCAACAAATGGGGTTGGAAAACTGGACACCCACAGGGAGAGAAAGAAACCAGACTCTTACTTTATACAAACAGTAATGGAGAGTGCATGAAAAGTTGGATATAAGCAGAAACTGTACAGGGCCTGAGAGAAGGCAACAAGAGAAGCTTCATGCCACTAGTCTTGACAGTGACTTCACAGAGTCGACATCAGACATATAGGTGCCGTGACCACGAAAGACCAGATGGGCCTGTCTGATGCGGACACTTCTGTGGAACAGAGGACACAGGGTAGAAGGTGGCCTACAGCCCAGGGACACACCTGCCAACCACACCACTTCCTAACAGGCTCATCTCCAGATGACACAACGAGTTCCTAGAAGCCAGAAGCAAAGGAAACTCCAACAGCCTAACCAAGACCGGCCAGGACAGGAAGGGACACATCTCTGAAGACAAGTGTACAAGCAAACATGTCCTAAACACCAGCAAAGTCTGTCTGTCACACTGCTGTTATCAGAGACAGTGCTATCAGGTGCTGTTGAGGGGACACAAAGGGAGCCCTGGTCCACTTCCAGAGAGGACACAAAGTGGTGTGGCTGCTACAGAACACAGCATGGAGTTGTATGGCAACCAGAATTCAAGAGGCAGAGAGAGGCAGGAAGTTTGAGTTGAAGGCCATCTTGGGGTTTCTCAAGAAGCTAAACAACATCTGGGCATTTATCTAAAAGGATTGAAACCAGGGTCCCAAAGAGCGGTGAATACTTCCATGCTCCCTGAAGCACCATCCAGAAAAGGCAAGGTGTGAAAGCAAGCTCTGTGTGCAGGACAGATGCGTGACACATGTGGGGCGGTTCACACACCAGAACTGCTGGCTTCTAAAGAAGAGAGGAAAAGTCTGCACTATGGTGGAAGACAAGCGTGAGGGAGAGAAACCAGCAGCAGGAAGACACTGCCGACTCATTGATGCCAGGGGCCCAGGACTAAAAACACAGATCCCAGAGCAGAGCCAGCTGCCCAGCTGCAGACAGGGGGACACAGAACTCCAGTTACTCAAGCTGACTGGCTCTGGAGCCCGTTGGCCACACTGTAGCAACAATTTACAATGTATTCTGTGCTTAAAATTGTGTTAAGAGGTTGGTCCTCAGCCGGGCAGTGGTGGCACAGGCCTTTAATCCCAGCACTTAGGCGGCAGAGGTGGACAGATCTCTGTGAGTTCGAGGCCAGCCTGGTCTACAAGTGTAGTAATAGGGGCGGCGGGGCTGCGTCCCCAACACCCCAGCCGCCTGCCCGGCTAGCTTATGCCCCAAAATAATTACACGGACACTGTATTCTTTTAAACACTGCTTGGCCCATTCTCTTCTAGGCTAATTCTCAAATATTAATTTAGCCCATTTCTAATCATCTGTGTGTAGCACCCCAAGGTGCGCTTACCGGGGAGATTCTAGCCTAGTCCATCCTGGGTCAGAGCTTCATCCCGGGAGCGGGGCATGGCGTCTCTCTCAGGCGTCTGCTCCTGAGAGGAAAGCTTTCGAGTCTCTGAGCTCACTTCCTCTTCCTCCCAGTATCCTGTTCTGTTTACCCCTCCCACCTATCCTCTAACCAATAAAATGGGCCAGGGCAGTTCCTTTATTAGCCAATGACCTTCCTCCATCATTTCCCCTTTTTCGGTTTAAACAAAAAAAAAGGCTTTAACATAGCAAAATTACATATAACAAAACAGTTATCAAGTAAAAGTTACAATAATCTTTATCATAACTAAGGAAAACTATTACTAACTATTCTTAACTCCATCAAAGACTCCAGAAAGATACAATACCACCTAAGCAAACAAGAAAAAAGCAACTTTTAAAACTCTAGAAATGACAGAGACATCTCACTGCCTGGACAGTCACCCAAAGTTCCTCTGTACCGTTGGGGCATCCATCTTCAGCCTTCAGGCCCATGGTATCCAGCAGACATTTCCATAAAGCAGGAAAATTCAAAGTCAGTTCTGTCACTATCTGTTGTGTCCTGCAGAATGTCTCACAGACTCTTTCATGAATCAGGAACCCCGAAAGGCCATCTCACCTTTAGGCAAGTTTAGCAGTACTCTCTCTGCGGGTTCTTTGTGTCCAGTTCATGCATCAGTCCAGGCAAGAGCAGTTTCTTGCCCAAATGGCAATCAAACTCCATAAGGATCCTCTTCGATGCCCATCTTCCTCTTGAAGTAGATTGGTGCTGCCAGGAGCAGAGTGTCTCATTGTCATGAAAAGTCCTCAGTTATTAAAACATTAAATGTCCTATTCTGTAATCTTTGAAAGACATGAAGAATGTCTATCTAAAATATATCTCTATATATCTAGAAAATCTAATTAACATGACTACAAGCTTTACTATTATCGATGATTATCCATTAACAACCTATATTTCTTAATTATACAGTGCATATTTAAATGAACTACACAATCACAATACCTTAATCAAAATCAGAAACACTTATACATATAACAAAATTGACCTTAAATCTCTATCAATAAAGCAAAATCTATACTAATGTAAATTATTCATATCTATATCATATCCCCCTTTAAATGTAAAAGAACATTTATAAACATTTTTTGGGAATATGGGCACAGTTATTTCTCTCCAAACTGCTTCCTGCTGAATGCGGGCATCGTTAATTAGGTCTTTCATAGTATAACCTGTGTGCTAGTTTCATCTCAGTTGGCAGTTGAGCGAAGCAATTTTCTGAAGATGTTCACTGCAACCCTTCAGGAGGGCGTGGTCCATCATACCAAATCGGAATAGAAGAAATGAACAGTGTCTCATCCTCTGTGAAAACAAAATAAGAAACTCCTTTCCAAAGTATCATATCCTTAGATCCAAATTCAAAATATCTATGTTGGATTAGTTCAGCAGCATTTATAAATAAATATCTTTTAGCAGCTGTTGCTCCTTCCTCAGCATTCAAATAATTCAAAGAGAGCATAATAGCATACAGTATCAAAATTCTCTGTGTATTTTCCATCTTTGTGCAGCTTTGTTTTAACCTCTAATTTGTTTATTTTTACTTTTAACTCTTTGCTTTTTGGGACAGGTTCTCTGTATCTTTGACCTGAAGTAACTCTGTAGACCAGGCTGTCTTTGAACTCTCAGAGATCCGCCTGTCTCTGCCTCCCAGGCATTCGGGATTAAAGGTGTACACTACTACACCTTGAACTCACAGAGATCTGTTTGTCTCTGCCTTCTAGGTACTGGGATTAAAGGCGTGTGCTACCACACACAACAACTCTCTTCCTTTTTTTTTTTGTTACTTTAAGAACTTTAAATTTTAGTCTGCATATATTTTTAACACACTTCAAACCACTTAGAAATTTTCTTTGTCTTTGAATCTCTCTTTACTGTATATCTCTCTTTTTCTGACCACACGAGTCTTTAATTTACCAAGCAATATCAGTAGGATTAAAGGCGTGGCTTTGCCGGCTGGATCCAGCCCATTCCTTAGCTTTCCAGCCTCATGGCTGAGGTACTGGCTGTAGCCATGTTTACTGCAACAACTGTATGGCATTTCAAGGTCCCTGCCAGCAAGCGAGCTTCAGCAGCCTGTGCTTGCAAACCACACGAACCGCCTGCGTAAAAGAGTCAGAGTTTGTCCTGGCAGGACAGCCCAGAAAGCTGGCATTTTTAAACGGCGCAGCTTTTTTCCTGCTACGGCTGAAAACCGAAAAACGTGTTCAGCTTTTCGTCAACACCATTTAAGTGTTTCGTGGCAGGACCTCTTAATGAGCTGCAGGCTTTGCAGCTAAAGCTGAGTCAGGAAGCTTCTCTTAGATGAGGCGCTTGCTTGCCTCTAGCAAGCAGAGTAGATCCGAGAAATTGTCACTATCAAGAAAACATGCTTTACTCTTTCCCAAGCTTTTTCAGGCTTTCTGTGGATTCAGTTGTCCACGTGGGCGTCAACTGTAGTAATAGGGCGGTGGGGCTGCGTCCCCAGCACCCCGGCCACCTGCCCGGCTAGCTTATGCCCCAAAATAATTACACGGACACTGTATTCTTTTAAACACTGCTTGGCCCATTCTCTTCTAGGCTAATTCTCAAATATTAATTTAGCCCATTTCTAATCATCTGTGTGTAGCACCCCAAGGTGCGCTTACCGGGGAGATTCTAGCCTAGTCCATCCTGGGTCGGAGCTTCATCCCGGGAGCGGGGCATGGCGTCTCTCTCAGGCGTCTGCTCCTGAGAGGAAAGCTTTCGAGTCTCTGAGCTCACTTCCTCTTCCTCCCTGTATCCTGTTCTGTTTACCCCTCCCACCTATCCTCTAACCAATAAAATGGGCCAGGGCAGTTCCTTTATTAGCCAATGACCTTCCTCCATCATAGAGGAAGAGCTAGAGCTAGTTCCAGGACAGGCTTCAAAGAAAGAAAAGAAAAGAAAAAAGAGGTGATCTCTCTTCCTCAAATAGACTCTTGAAAAAAACAAGGAGGTATGGAGACATGGCTCAGTTAGTAAGGTGTATGTGGTACAAACATGAATTCACAAGTTCAGATCCCCAGAATCCACATAAAAACTGGGAGATGGAGACAGAAGGATCCGTGGAGCTTGCTGTCTAAGTCAGTCTAGAACAATCAGTGAGCTCCAGGTTTGGGAGAGAGTGGAACCCTGTCTGAAAAAATAAGGTGTGTGAGTTGGGGGCAGGGTAAAGGAAGAGGACCGAAGTTGACCTCTGGCCTTCATAAGCATGTGCACAGAAAAATACAAACACACACTCACACATATGCCAAGAAAGTAAAACAAGAGCCAGCAAAGATGGGCCTCCACACATGGATGCAGGTGGTAATTCACATGGATGCAGGTGGTAATTCTAGCCAGGAAGGCTTTACTGTCCGTGCTCCCCTTGCTGGAGGGCAACACAGCTGGTCTCCTTCCTCAGTACCTAGGAGATCCTTGTTTCCTTGGCGACCACTACTTGAGGGCACCTGATGGGGGATATGAGAGCAGCCTGGAGTCACCCGCTTCCTTGTGTGGCTGAAGGCCAAGGAAACTGGAAACCACCGTGGCCCACGCTGCCCTTGGTTAGGCTAAGCAGCTGTCTGGGGCCAGGCTCTGGGGCTTCTGGGCTCCACTGCTCTGGCCATTTGTGAATGGAATGGAGATCCATGGGACTTTGGCCCTGCACCAGGCGCCGTTTCAGCAACAATGACAGAACAGGGCGAGGGCGGTGAGAGGCCACCCCTGCCTCACTGCCTCGTACATTCCTGGACAATGTAACCACTGGCAGAACACCCTAGCACCCAGGGGTCACTCTAGAAGACACCCTGCCTTCCCAGATAGCACTCTCTCTCTCTGCCCTGAGCTGTGTATGCGAAGCAGCAGGAACTGTTCAGGCCTGAGGAACCCAGAAATGCAAGTTCTCACACCTCCACCACACCCCCTTCCCTGCTCGATGCTGACCCCCAGCAGCTGGCCAGCTAACAGCGAGTGCCGAGGGTGTGGGCACCCACATACAGCATCACTCCATCCCAGCTTTCAGACTGGCTAACTCGGGAACCTCAGTTTCCCCTTCCATGACACCAAGCACAGCTGGAGTGCTTCTCTCTGACGCCATCCACTAAGCAAGGCTCTGCATGGACAATTCAGAAGATTCCCTGGCAGAGGCTGGCATCGGGGCAGGGACCCAGTACATATACCACCTGCTATGATCAGAATTAGGTGATATTTTATTCCCATTTTAGATATGGGGACCTGAATCTCAAAGTCAGGTCACGCATACGGTAAGCGGCAGAGCCAGAACCAGGATGGGGGCGAGGTGGGGTCTGTGAGAGATCTAGTGAGCATCAATCCCCCTCCTCTGCCTCAAGGAGGAAGCCACAGGAAGCTTGAGTCACAGACCCTGGGTCAGTGAGAGATGGGTCCCTTGGCCTCTTGGCTCTAACCCTTGGGCCCTCCCATTCTACACAGGGACTAAGCAGACTGCTCACTCAGAGATAAGAGGTCAGGATGTCCCAGGTCAGATAAGAGTGGCCTGGCCACCCCAGGGCTTAGGCATTAACTTTTACAGCACCCGGACAGCCCCGCCAGGTACTGCCACAGCCCTAACTAAACCCAGAGACAACTGAATCACACACAGTCCAGAGGTAAACCACCACCCTGCTGACCTGCAAGTCTCTGGGCTTCAATACTCCACCCCTGGCCTTTCCTGAGGCCATTACCATATACTGGCAAGACATAAAAAACTCAGCTGACCAAGACCAAGTGTGAAACTCTTGAGGCCACTGGCATTCCACAAGCTACTTTAACCCTTTCTCTGTCGGAGCCTCTATTTCCCTACCTGGAAAACCACCCTTTGCAGCATCAACAGTGTAGGTCTCCGTGTGATTAGAGTCACTGTATCGCAGAACAAGCAGCTTTGTTGGTGAAAGCTGGGTGGTGTTACCCACTTGCAGGGCCTGGGCCTTGTACAACTGTCCAATAGTCTGTGGGAATCTGGCCAGAGCCCAAAGGGTAGAAATCTATCTACCGATGCTCACGTCCCTTACTGAATGGTGTCGCGTCTACACAGAACCCACACGTCCTCCCACATGCATTAAAGACTCTGGAGAGTGACAGCACCTAATTCAATGGAAATGCTGGGTAAATGGCTCTTCCCTTGTACCATTCAGGCAATACTGACTAAGAACACTGTCTCTCTCTGTGTTCAGTACAGACAATGCAGAACCCGTAGGCACCGAGGGCTAGCTGCGTACGATTAACAAGTGTTAGCTGGATGACTTTAAGACGTCCAGAAATTAGGGCAGAAACAATGCCCTGGGGCTGTGCTAAGCATTTTATTAAACATTCAAAGCCACAAGCAGTCATTCTTAACTATGCTGTATAGACAAGAATACCGAGGTTTGCAGGGTAAGGGACTGCCCCACTCAGCACGTAAGTAAAGAATCGGGAATAAGCTCAAGCTGACATTACTCTAAGACATGGGACAGCTGAACCCTCCGGCCAGCCACGAACAAGCTACCTTTTCCTCTCTGGGCCCATTTCTCCCTGAGGAAGCAGGGCTAGTGACTGTAGCTAGACCCTAGGTCAAGGCTTGGGGGTCTTCAGGCTCTCCAACACAGTGCAGAAGACAGAAGCTCATAGTTAGTCAACCAAAGCCTGAAGGAGGAAGTCAAAAAAAAAAAAAAAAAGAAAAAGAAAAAGCAAGAGTCAACATAAACCCAGCCCAGTCATCAGCTGCAGAACCTCCCCACCTCCGAGCATCGCCAAACAATGCGGCCATTGAGTAGGGCGCCTACACCCACTAGGCTTCCTAGGACCAGCCTTGTTCCTCCATGCCAGTTCCACCCACCACCTTGCAGCAAGCTTGGGTTAGGAATCCAGCTTTCCCTGGTCCTGGGAGCCTTGGAATGAGGCCTGAGTCAGAGGCTGTAACCCTGGTTCTTGAATGCCTGCAGGGGTGGAGGTGGCAACTCTTCCCATAGCCACCCCCACTCCATGCCCTTACTCAAAGGTGCTTGCCCAGGCCCAAGGCATCACTCAGATGGCACTGGGGTGACTCAAGAGCAAGAATGCCTCACCCAGCTCCTAGGTGGACTCTCCCAGAGGTTAGGGATCCCAGCCTCAGGCTCAGAGTCCCCAGAGCTGGAGTCCTGGCCACTGTGCAGGAAATGTGAAGTCAGGGCTGGGCTCAAGCTCTCTAGGGAGGAACAAGGGAGTCCCTTTTCTGCAGGGAGGATTTGGTTTGGCTGACCAGCTGGCTAGTCACCATTTCATAGGTTAGCCAAGAACAGTGCTGGGCCCAGAAAGGAATCAGCCAGTGCTATTCACAGGCATAGCCACCAAGGACTCAAGACAAGGACTTGGAACCCTTCAGACAGGGCACGCAGGACAAGAGCCGTATCAAGATTGTAGCAGGCTCCTGATCAGAGCTGTCACAACCGACAACGTATTTTTTTCACTTTATCATACTTATTTTATTATGGTTAATATGCTTTTCCATGATGACTAGTGAGGCCGGGAATTTTATATACCTGTTGGCCACAAGCATGTCTTTTTTTTTTTCAAAGCTCCTCCCTCTTTTCAATTGTACTCTGGGAGCTTGGCCCAGTGGTTAGCTGTGGATCTCTGCATCTGCTTCCGTCTATTCCTGGATGAGGGTTCTAGCTTCTCTGGGGTTGTGGGTTGTAGGGTGGTTATCCTTTGCTTTATGTCTGGTATCCACTTATGAGTGAGTACAGACTACATTTGTCTTTCTGGGTCCAGGCTACCTCACTCAGGATGATTTTGTTTAGTTCCATCCATTTGCCTGCAAATTTCAAGATGTCATTGTTTTTTTACCGCTGAGTAGTACTCCACTGTGTAAATGTACCACATTGTCTCTATCCATTCCTCAGTTGAGGGGCACCTAGGTTGTTTCCACCTAGGTTCTTTTTGCCACCACATGCAGAAACCTCCTCACAGAGATTCCTGCATTCAGGGGGTCTAGTCTGCTCCTGTGCAGCTTCTGCCGCTATCACTGACTACATAGTTTACTGAAGGTTTCATAGCACTGAGTCTCTGAGAGGCAGGGTTGTCACCAGAGACAGGAGGTGACCACGGGGCAGTAGGCACAACAAGCTGGTACCACCTGCCAGCTCACGGAGCGGGAGAAGTAGTGCCAGGGTCCTGGGTCCCACCAGTGAATGACAACAGACTACGCAGTTTTTGCACGCCTTCCCACGTCACACAGTCTTCACAGAGCCAAAGCATCTATGTGGCCAGGGTGTGCTGGGGCCTCCACCGGGAGCATGCAGCTCTGCCCCTAACTCAGCTCAGAAACTGCACCCTCATTTGTCAAGCTTGGGTAACCGCAGCACCAACCTATCTGGATGCCTAGTGTTCAGCAGGGACACCAAATGCAGCTCTGCCAGCAACACCAGAGCTGCAGTCACTACGGGACACTCGCAGCAACCAGCCCAACTCCAAACAGGTATCCCCTGCACCTACAACTTCCTGACCCATTATGATTGCCTCTGTGTGTAAGCCAATGCCGGCTAGATGAAGAATGGCCCCACCTGCTAGGGGAGGGGGTGGGCGTCAATCCCGTGAGACCAGCCTGTGGAATGCAGAACCCACACAAGTGCTTTCATAATGGGGCAGAGGTCACAAGAGCCACAGAGCAAAGGTTCTCTCGGGGACAACCCTGCTGAGGCCTCCTGGGAGGGCAGCAGGGGAGTGGCCAGCAAAAAGGAGACGCCCCAAAATACAGAACAGAAGCAGTAAACATTGGCCCGGCTTCCTGCCTTGAACTGCGATGGGTCCTTGTCAGGTCCAGGAGCCCTGGTAGAGTGAGGGCAGGTAGGCTCGGTTCTGCATGGGGACCCTTAGGGCTAGAGCCACAACCCTGAGGCAAGTCAGACATCTGGGTGCTCCTGCATAAGGTGCTGTCTAGGGAAGGCTCATGCTAATTCTGAGGCTGGGGCAGCTAGGCTCGCCCTTTCTACGGGAAGCTACACACTCCAAGGCCAGCATAATCCTAGAGAAAGCAAGGCCCACAGGACCTACTCTGCTCCGCCTCTTCAGCTTCTCCTGCCTTTCACAATGTTACCCGTGGGACTCAATCCCAGCCAGCCACTTGAATCCTCAGGGGACAAACTTCATCTGAACCACAGCACCCTCCCTGAGTCTCCAGGAGCCCATGTGTAAGATGGGGGTGGCAGAAGGAAATGCACCTGCCTCAGAGGACAGAGGGGCCTGTGTAACCACAGCACAGAGAGACAGAGAGACAGAGAGAGAGAGAGAGAGAGAGAGAGAGAGAGAGAGAGAGAGAAAGAGAGAGAGAGAGAGAAAAAGAAAGAGAGAGAGAGAGAGCCAGTCAGAGACACAAATGGTAAGCAGAAGTTAGTGACTATCAGGGAGCCCAGGAGGAGCAGGCTCTCAGAGCCCATGCCCAGGGGTCACACACCCCTGAGAAAGACTGCCCTGGCCATTCAGATGGCTAAGGATTCAGAATTAAGAATTACAATAACAAGGGCTGGAGAGATGGCTCAGAGGTTGAGAGCACTGCCTGCTCTTCCAAAGGTCCTGAGTTCAATTCCCAGCAACCACATGGTGGCTCACAACCATCTGTAGTGAGGTCTGGTGCCCTCTTCTGGCCTGCAGGCATACACGCAAAACAGAATATTGTATACATAATAAATAAATAAACATTAAAAAAAAAGAATTACAATAACAAATAGGGGGTGGTGGCACAGGCCTTTAATCCCCGAACTCTGGAGGCAGAGGCAGGTGGATCTCTGTGAGTTCAAGGCCAGCCTGGTCTACAGAGTGAGTTCCAGGACAGCCAGGTCTTTTACACAGGGAAACCCTGTTTCAGGGGGGAAAAGGTACAATAATAAAAGGGGCAGGCTCATTCAACAACAGAAGAGGTGGGCTCAAAGGCACAGACCCAGCTGCCCAGGGAGGGGGACACTTCTTGCCAGGTCATTGTGTCAGGGGAAGAAATTAGAGACCTTGAGGGTGGGGATGGGAGGCAGAAGTGTCCTTGTCTAGAGGCATGAGTCTTAGGGGTCACTCAGGCCTCATGACTCCAACCCAGCACGCCCTGAGCTGCACAGTGTGTCTTCCTCTTTAATTGACTCCGTTTACGTCTTTTATAACACGGGCTATACTACGGACTGCAGTAGGTATAGTGTTGATCACCTAGGATCCTTTATCACTCTTTGTATTTAGAATGTTCAAAGTCCCCTGCTAGTGATTCTGAACCACGTGCAGACACGCACACACGCGCACACATTCCCTGGCTGGAACTCCCCAAGGCAGGCCTCCTAGCTTCTGTGCATCCCGGCCTGAGGAACAAGCCCTGTGGGAGGAAATGGCTCTCGGTGCTCTCTTCTGGAAATACATCCTCTTAGTCACCTCTACTCACTTCGGCTTTGGTAAAAATGTAGAATGAAGACTATTTCATTTCCTCTCAGTTCCACCCTAAGAGAATCGGTGCAGGCCGACAGTCGAGGATACTGAGGTCTGTGGCTACCTGACAGGCACATCCCAGTCTCGGGATGTGTATCTGAGGGCACGTGTGGCCTGTGGCATGTACCACAGGTACCAGTCTGTGTCTTAGTGCCACAAAAGGCAGGTGTCTCTCCACCACGGTGGCAAAAGGCTGTGGGAGGGAGGGACTGTTGGCTCTCACCCAGGGCCATCTGGACAGGGACACTTGGCAACATCTGGAGACAACTTGGGATGTTGTAACTTGGAAGGAAGGTATCCTGGCACTACTGGGTAGAGGCGAGGGATGGCGCCAAGCCGGCCATACCCAGGACAGCCCAGCAAGGCTCACCTGTTCCAAACTGCCCAATGCCGAGAGCAAGAAACCTGGTGCAGACTAAACAGTCTCAAAAACCCAGGTCCTACTCTGGGGCCACATGGGAAGGAGTAGGCAAGTGGCTTCCAGCAGCTAGTCTCCACTCTTCCCACATGATGTCTGTGGTGGTTTTATCAAGAGAGGACGCCACAGCTAAAAACCCGGGGTTCACAATGAGCAATGAGAAGTGGGCTCCAAGGTGGGAGAGACCGCAAGCACGGTGCCCAGGCTCTGCCTGTCCACTACACAGTGACACACACAACAGGTCACTCTGGTCCTTCACCACCCCACCTCAAGCAAGAAGCCCTCCTGACCTGGTGTGGCTTGGTCTGCCCAGATGTTCTTACCACAAGACCATCCCCCACGGGGAGCCTGGCAGGAGGGCGGAAGTGTCACCTTGCACTGAGGCTGCGCATGGCCCTCCCAGGGGACCTTCCCTGGGGCAGGACCCAGACCAAGGCTTCATTAGGGCAAAGGGCTCGGCCACAACAGAACACCTTTGTTTTATTTCCATGGCAGCGGACCCAGTTTTCCACTTAAGGTGGTGATATGAACGCTTCTTTTTAAATAAGCGCACTTAATATCTGAAAAGTGAGATTGTCATTTTGAAAGCCACAAGTGTTGGGGCTGGGAAGACGGCTCAATTGGCCTTCCAGGCAAGTGTGAGGGCATCCTAGCACTCACAGAAGAAGCTGGGTACGGTGGTACACACACCCGCAGTTCCAGCGCAGGACAAGTGTCGACGGTCAGATCCCTGGAGCTCAGAGGCTGGCCAACCCAACAGAATCAATGAAACCCAGGCTCTGTGAAAAACGCTGCCTCAAAGTTAAGGTGGGAAGTGACTGAGAAAGGCACGCAATATTGACCCCTGGCCTCCACACACGTGTGCGTGGTGGGATGAATGGGGCTACTTTAGTGTTAGCTGTTCTCCCTGCCATGAGGCTCTCTCACTGCGGAATTCCTAGCCCCTAAACCTGTGCTACTGTGGACAAGTCAGTCCCATTTCATTTCACACTGGGCCAGACTCTAGTCAAGGTAGCGTATGCCTGGTCATCCATGGCACCTGCCTCAGGGCCTCTGAATTTCTGACTGTTGCTACTACCAAATTTGCAGAGGTCTGCCTCCACCTAGCTTTCTGGGATCAGTTGAAATGTCCCCGCCCTTTCTCTGGAGGGAGGTTTTCTCCTCTATTGCAGGCCCTGGCTCCTGACCACACTCCAGAAACCTACATCCAGGGCACTTCCTCCCTGGACTTGCTCTACCTCACTTTCCACTCGCTCAAGTCCTCCCACTCACGTCTGTGTTTTAGAGTGTGTTCTGGAAGAACGTGACCTCATTTTGTGGGACAGTAGGTAGAGGGCTCACACTGCTGTGAGAAGGGTCCATCTGCCTGTGCGGGATACAGGAGCTTGGCGGACAGCCACTCCTCTATGCCCATTCCCAGGAGCAGCCCGGTCCTACATGGGAAAGCATGCTCCTGAGACCACACTGGAAGCTTGGGCCTCAAGACACCCCACAGAGGTGACACCACAGCCAGTGTGGCCTCCGGCCTTCAATCTCAGAACCACACGGCTTCTCGCCTTGCTTCTCTCCAACTCCTATGCATCCTGTAAGACACAGTTCAAAAAAATGTCCCTTCCCTTGGTGTGGTCCATGATCCACATCACATCCTTAGGCTTCCAGCTGGATCTACTCTGAGCTGCTTCCCGACAAGACTCAAAGCTTTACCTCTTGCCCTTTACTTCCCCTGAGCAAAACTGCAACTGGGTTGCCAAGGCCGAAAATAGATATTTTCAAACTTCAACCAGCATGACTCACCTAGAAGGCGCTCAAACTACAGGCTGCGAGGCAGCACCCTGTTTATGACGGGGAGGGCCAGGTGGGGCTCCATCACCGACATGACTGATAGTTCCAGGAGGAGCTGAGCCTACTGGTCTAAAGGCTGACCATGATAAGGTCAGATTAAAACCTTCACCTTGGCATCCAGGCCTTGCACAACATGGCCTCTGATTATTGTACCAGCTGCACCTCTCCCCAGGGGCTGCCCCACTCCAAGAACAGCAATGACTCTATGAACTGAAGTTCCCTGAAGAAGTCGCACCTACACCGAACATTCCATAAAAACCGACCAACGGACTGGAATGTCAGTGAATGGGGAAGTTTGAACGCTGCAGAGACAAATTATCTTAGGCCGTCTTGGCCCCACTAAAAAGCCATTCGTTGTCCACCTCTGTGTGTGACTTAATATCCTGAGATTACTACGCGAGCCCTTTTAGAATGCATAAACAGGTCCCTAGCTGTCATCAATCCAAAAGCTAAGAACTGTCAGGCAGCATCTAGGGCTATAAGAGAAATTTTCCCAATTTGCTGTAATTGATTACCTGAGGTTCCTACCAATGTGTGGATGGTGGATAGGAGGGATGGATGGAGTGATGGGGGATGGGGAGGGATGGATGGAGTGATGCGGGATGGACGAATGGAGTGATGGGGGATGGGGAGGGATGGATGGAGTTTAGGGGATGGGGAGGGATGGATGGATGGAGTGATGGGGGATGGGGAGGGAGGAATGGAGTGATGGGGGATGGGGAGGGAGGGATGGACAGAGTGATGGGGGATGGGGAGGGAGGGATGGAGTGATGGGGGATGGGGAGGGAGGAATGGAGTGATGGAGTGATGGGGATGGGGAGGGATGGATGGACGGAGTGATAGGGATGGGGAGGGATGGATGGAGTGATGGTGGATGGGGAGGGATGGATGGAGTGATGAGGGATGGGAAGGGATGGACGGACAGAGTGGTGGGGGATGGGGAGAGATGGACGGACGGAGTGATGGGGGATGGGGAGGGATGGACAGAGATATGGTGATGTGATGGTGGGTAGGGTGTCTCAACTAAAAGGGCAAAGGCACAGTAGCAGGCATGGCACCCTAACTTATTTTAAAACTCTATGTATGAAAACATATAGAAAATACATTTTGAATGAGTGGGTCCTCTGGCAAAAGAAAAATTCAAACAGCTTTCATTTTTTGCTTTTCCATATGTTCCCATTATTCTTCAGTTACTACCCAAGTGACATCAGCCATTTCTTCTTTCTCTAATGGTTTAAAAACAATTATTACTATTACTCATAGACAAAAATCTATGTCCTGCCTGGTCCCAGAATCGTTCAATACCAAAGAAACACACAAAAGCTTATATTAATTGTAAACTGTTTGGCCTATTAGCTCAGGCTTATTATTAACTAGCCCTTATAATGTAAATTAACCCATAATCCTTGTCTATGTTTAGCCACGTAGCTTGGTACCTTTTCTCTATAAGGCATTCTCACTTGCTTCCTCTGCCTCTGGCTGGTGGTGGCATGGACCTAGAAACTTCTGTCTACAAATACTACTACTACCACCACCATCATCATTATCATTATTATCTGTGTGCAAATGTGCATGCCACGGTGGACATGTGGAGGTCAGAGGACAACTTGAGAGTCACTCCTTTCCTATCTGTATTGAGCTCTGGGGACTGAACTCAGGTCCCCAGATTCGCACAGCAAGCACCATCCAGCCCTGAAAAACCAGTTTTCAAAGCAGCTCCAGGACACAGCTGAAGTCTGCTGCTCATCTGTTGTTATTTTCTGTTGACTGAAACCCTGAAACAAACACAACAACAATAAACACAGCAGAAAGCGGCTCCAAGAATCAAGGCGGAGGAAACATAAAGTCTGGCTTCATCCTCCTTGGCCCTTTGGCTCTGAGCAGGAGGCTCGCCTCTCTGTGCCTCTGTCTCTTCCTCTGGAAAAGGGAGACCAACTAGTGACTCTTCCTGTCCTGCCCCACCCCCGGGGTCCCAGGTGACAGGGGACAAACAGGGCTTTAGAAGCTGAAGCTGGCTATGTAGATTTTATTTCACCACTTCTGACCAAGGGGCTCCCCCAAGAGATGCTCAAACAGTAAAACAAAAGATAAAAGCAACAGGGTGGAGTCCAGGGGTGGGTGGGTGGGATTGATGGGGACAGAGTCCAGGGTGTTGGGGGGAACAGCAAGTGAATGGGAACAGAGACTTAGGGGTGCAGCAAGTAACAGGGACAGAGCCTGAGGTAGACAGCAAGTGACGGGGGACAAAATCCAGGGGAGGCCAGCAAGTGACAGAGGACATAGCCTGGGGTCTCCCCTGTTACTGGGGACAAAAGCCAGGGACAAAGCATGGGGGGTGGGCATCAAGTGACAGGAGCCAGAGCTCTGGAGGGGAATAGCAAGTGACAGAGGGCATAGCCTGGGGTGGGGAGCAGCAAATGACAGTTGTGTGTGTGGGGGGGGGGGGTTGACAAATGACAGGGCACAGAGCCTGAGGGGCCAGCAAGTGATGGGGACAGAGCCCTGGAGGGGGGAATAGCAAGTGACGGGATGGGGGATGGGACTGGGGGGACAGCAAATAAAAGGGGACAGAGCCCTGGGGAGGCAGCAAGTGACAGGGGACAGAACCCTGGGTAGGAGGAGCTATGCCATGGCCTATGTATGTCCCCCAAGAATTCAGGCGCTGGAAGCATGGTCCCCAGCGTGGCGATATTAATGGGAGGTGACATCACCTTTAAGAGGGAAGATTCATCATGAAGTCACAGAGACAGGCCCTAGGAGGGGACTGAGGAGCTTCTGTCTGGGACCTTAGGAGCTCTCTGGCTCCCAATATCACCAGGAGATTTTCTTCAACAAAACCCTCCATGATTCCCACTGACCTGAGCCCAGCCAACCTTCGCACCACAGTCCGGAACCGCCAGAGCTGTGTGACAACTAGTTGTCTTGTGTTCAAGAAGCCCCTTCTCGGGCATCTCACAGAAATGGGCACCAGACTAACTCAACCTGGGAAGGCCAAGTCCCTGTCCCTTGGCCACTTGCTTCCTCCTGCCTGCGAGGTGAGAGAGCAAGGGGCCTAGTAAACTCTACCTTTTCCTAAGCAGCCAGATCTCTTTCTCCAGGGAACCAGGTTTCTCTACTTAGCAGGGTTAGGTCAAGGTTCAAGACTACTGCCCAATGGGCATGAAAAATGGCAAAGCACCCCTGGCCAACAGCAAGCTCCCCAGTGTTCTGAGACCCAACTAGACATGGAAAACCCTCCAAACACACCAACCCACCACAGCAGTGTGCATCATGCCTAAAACACCCCTTTCCGATCAGTACACGCTTCTAAACCGCCCCTCCCAGCCGCAGTGGCAAGACCTGGGCTCACATAGCCCCAGTCATGGCTGAGATGCCTGGCACCTGAGGACCCTCAGCTACATCTCCAAATGTCTGCAAGATTCTGATGCTGCCAGATGCACCCAAAATTTACTTGAGATGTTTCTTACACACACATCATTTCCTTGGTGTCCAGATTTTGGAGGGGTATTATTTACGTAAGTGTGTGCATGTATATACATGTATATGAGACACACATACATATATGTATGTATATATTATATGCTACTGGGCTAGAGATGTAGCTCAGTGGTAGAGCACTTGCCTAGCATACACAAGGCCCTGGTCTCAACTCTCTCTCTCTCTCTCTCTCTCTCTCTCTCTCTCTCATGCACGTGCAAGAGAGGCTTGGCAGGAAACAAGTTTCGCCAGACGCACATTCCAGAGCATCTGGATTTTGTCAACTGAACGGTGTCACCATGAGGCAAGCTGATGACAGGATTACAGGCAGGGCTGCCTCATCCTATGCAGCCAGCGAGGTCCCAGGACCCTTGCACATGCCAGGGGTGATGGTTAGGAGGGACAAGCATGGAAGTGGGAGAGCTGTGAGTCCTGCAGATGACACCAAGGTCAGCACTCAGACGCCCTGTCCACACCAGGCCTCTGGGCGTTCGTTCAGAATTCACCCACTTAATCCTGGAGCGTTCCGTGCCCAAGGTAGCACGAGATGAGAATTCCTTATCGGGTGCTGTGTTAAGGCTCAAGAGGACCTCAGACCTAATCCACACCCAGGTTTACTAGGGGAGCTGCCCCAAGCCTCCCCGGCCGATGATATAAAGTCTGAAATGCTCTGAGCAGGAGCAGCACCTTCTGGACTGTGTCGGATTTCTAGATGAGGGATGCTCACGCTCCACTCACAGAGGGTTAGCAATGGTCCAGCCTTGTTCATATGCTACAGCACAGCACTCAAGGACAGAACGGACTTTTGGGACACTTCTGCTTCTGTGGCCTCAGCCTGAGTACGGGAAGTGGGGTGAATGTGAAGGGGAGGCCGAGGACTCAGTAGAAGACTTCATCTTCTCCCTGCTGCAGCCCTGACTCACACCACAGACGCGGGGTCAGCATGGTGGGCATCAGGGCCCAGGCCGGCGCACTCTTACCCACAGCTTCCCGTCATAGTAATAGGCCCCCAGGAGCTTCACGATGTATGGGTGGTCGCAGGTGGCCAGGATCTCAATCTCCACAATGTAGTCTTCCAGCTCCTCCTCACTCTTGGTCTCGATGACTTTGGCGGCTGCCAAGGCACCGGTTTCCTTGTTTTTGGCCTGCAAAATAGAGATACGGGCGATTACAAGGCAGGCAGGGCAGAAGGCTTCCCGGCCCTCCATGCAGTGTAAAAACAGAGGTGGATATCCAGGGGTCTGAGACACTGACCAGACACACCTTCCAGCAGTGCCCAGGGCACACACGATATGGCCACAAGGGAGCTCAGACCAGAAAGAACATTCTATGTGCTTAGTAAGATATAGCCATACCATGGGAAACATACAAGAACAGGCTAGTGCATACACACATACACACGGACACACACACACAAATAAAAAGAAAGAGCCGGGCGGTGGTGGCGCACGCCTTTAATCCCAGCACTTGGGAGGCAGAGGCAGGCGGATCTCTGTGAGTTCGAGACCAGCCTGGTCTACAAGAGCTAGTTCCAGGACAGGCTCCAAAACCACAGAGAAACCCTGTCTCAAAAAACCAAAAAAAAAAAAAAAGAAAGAAAAAGAACAAAAAGTCTGAAAGAACCTATTCCTGACAGCCAGCCAGGAAAAGCCTGAAACAGAGGACTCGTGAACATTGACACTATGTACTATTTAAGGTTCGTGTGTGTGTGTGTGTGTGTGTATGTATTTATGTGGGGGGTATGTGCATGTATTCATGTGGGGGTATGTGTATGTATTCATGTGGGGGTATATGTATGTATTCATGTGGGGGGCATGTGTATGTATTCATGTGGGGGGTATGTGTATGTATTCATGTGGGGGGTATGTGTATGTATTCATGTGGGGGGTATGTGTATGTATTCATGTGGGGGGTATGTGCATGTATTCATGTGGGGGGGTATGTGCATGTATTCATGTGGGGGGTATGTGTATGTATTCATGTGGGGGGTATGTGTATGTATTCATGTGGGGGGTATGTGTATGTATTCATGTGGGGGGTATGTGTATGTATTCATGTGGGGGGTATGTGCATGTATTCATGTGGGGGGTATGTGCATGTATTCATGTGGGGGGTATGTGCATGTATTCATGTGGGGGGTATGTGTAAGTATTCATGTATGTGTGTATGTGGGGATGCCTCTGTGGGGGGGGGGTGCATGTGCCTGTGGGGGGTCATGTGTATGTGTATGTGGGGAGGAGTTGTCCCACATGCATCACAGTAAACTGCCCCCTGGCTACATGCCACCTGGGCAGACCACTGCTTCTTATCTGCCGAGAAAGAGTGAAGGCTCTCGCCACCTAGGACGACACAGTCAGGATTCTTAACAGGAGCTGCTGAGGATGTGGAAGGGAGAACTGGAGCGGGGCAGGACAGCAGTGGAGCACCCAGAGACCAACACAGACGCTGCAGTCCTGCTACGGGTTCAGAGCCAAAGGAGCCCGAAGGGGGGAATTCCAGCTCGTCAACACACCGCACTGCAGCTGACACGGCAGAGACTAACACATACATGCAATAGGCTGCTCTCCCACCATGATGCCGAAACAGTAACAAATGAGCCCTGAGAGTGCTGCTCTCTGGAGCTGGAGAAATGGCTCAGTCGTTAAGAGCACTGGCTGCTCTTGTAGAAGTCTTGGGTTCAATTCCCAGCACCCACACAGTGGCTCACAACCATCCATAATTCCACGGGAGAGGGATTCAGTGCCCTCTTCTGGACTTCTTGGGCACTGCATAAGAAATAAAGGTTGGGGTTGGAGAGAATTAAAGCATGGGCTGCTCTTCCAGAGGTCTTGAGTTCAATTCTCAGCAACCACATGGTGGCTCAAAACCATCTGTAATGAGACCTAGTACACACAGGTAGAACACTGTATACATAATAAATAAATAAAAAAATCTTTGAAAAAAAGAAGTAAAGGTTAAAAATATGAAAGAAAGGAAGAAAAGAAAAAAGAAAATAAATGCTGGTCTCTAAGTGAAACAAGCCAGGCACAAAAGCTAAATACTTATGATTCCATCTAACCGACCCAAAGTGGTCAGTGACAGACAGAAACAGAGGGTACCAGGACTGCGGGGATGGGGTTCCACTATGGGATCCACTTATTGTTGGAGATGATTTAAAAATAAACAAAAAACCTTGAGCCAGACATAGTGACACAGGCCATGAATCTCAGCACTCAGGAGGCAGAGGCAGGCAGATCTCTATGAGTCTACTAGAGCTAGCTGCAGGATAGGCTCCAAAGCTAGGCTGCGTTCAGTGTTGACGGAGGGCACACTGATGACACAGCCGTGGGCACCAGCGGCTGCTTTTCCACAAGCACAGGGGCAGTGGGTACCCCAGGGCCATGGACACTCGAGCTCCACCTGTGCCTTCTGGAGGGCGCTGTGCCTCCGCCCACTCTGACCTCTGACCTTAGCTGACAACAGTTCTTCCCATGCATCTCCAGCCCCTGGATGACAGTACGCATTCACCCACAGGGCCAGGGCACAGCAACGCGCAGCTCAGACCCCCACAGTGAAGGTGAGAAGCAAAGCCAAATTCAGAGAGGTGCCTGGACACTGCAGCAGGGTCTTCTATCATCGCAGGGTCTCTACATTCTCTAGGGAAGTGGTTCTCAACCGTCCTAGTGCTGCAACCCATTAATAGAGTTCCTCATGTTGTGGCGACCCCCGGCAGTAAAGTTATTTTTGTTGTTACTTCATAGCTGTAATTTTGCTACTGTTATGAATCGCAATGAATCTGTTTTCTGTTGGTCTTAGGCGACTCCTATGAAAGTGTCTCAAAGGGGTCACGGCCCACAGGTTGAGAACCTCTACTCTAGACTATTCAAAACTCATACAATCCCCAGCGCTGAGAGGCCTTGTAACCTGATGACCTTTGCTATGCCTCGGGTAAGACCCACACAGGGGACACTCAACAGCTACCCTCTCCCTGGCCTCAGGGATTTAGGTCTGAATGAAGAGGTGCCACCTACCCTGATGAGAGGGACTAGTGACTGTTTACGATGGGCGTGGCACCAACCTTAGAAGGAACCTTTGAGAAGGAAATGGCGGGGAGGCTGCAAACAGGCCTTTTTGCTGTCTATTCTCAGTTTGGGTTCTCCTAAGCTGCCAAGAGCTCTGTCCTGCGCCCCTGCAGTGATTAGGGCAGGTGGTTTCCGGGCTGGGGGGGTGAGGAACTTGGGGGGAGACAGACAGGGCTAGCTTACCCTGGGCCCACACTTCTTAGGTGTGCTAACCTAGTTTACTATCTCAACCATCCTCCAGGGCGGTGCAGTTAGGCAGGCAGACTGAGGCAAAGTCCCAAGAGCAGAGTAGCATGTGGTCCTGGACCTCTGGAAGGCTGCTCCCAAGCCTGCACGCTCCCACTAACCAGTCTTCCTCCAAAGTGTTTTTCAGACCAAAGGTCATGAGACCTTCAGCAGCCAGCCCAGGAGCCCAGGTCAGTAGGATGTGTGTGTTGGGGTGAGGGGTGTCCCTTTTCCCCTCCATTCAGTTTTGAGCGCTTGTTCAGAACAACTTAAAAATCCATTAGATGAGCAGCTAGAGTCTCTCTCTTTTAGAAGAGAAGTTAGGCACCTCTGGGCCTTTGGAGAGGCAGAGAGGAAGGGTGAGGCCTTTTGGGGTGGCAGATGGAAGGTCAGGTGACCACAGCACCTCCTCAACCACAATGAGCGAGGCAAAGCCACCTGTTCACCACCACCTTTCGGAGCCGAGGGTTCTGGAGAAGGCTGAATGTCACCTTGAAACAGAGATGTTTTCCTGTAGATGTGGGGGTGGGAAGGTTTTCCAGGAGTGCACAGATCTGCTTTGCCCACACTGTAAACGCAGCGCTGACCGAAGGGCCAAGCCTTCAGTAAGGAGCCAGTGTCAGCACCAAGACTGCCCAGTCAGTGCCCGCTGCCTCACTCAGATTTCAGAAGCCAGAGTCCACCAGGGAGGGGCTATGCGGTCACCGTGCCAAAAACAAATTCCTTAAGAGTCTGGCTGGGGCAACAATCCAGTCCCAAAAGGCAGCAGAGAATGTTGCAACAGCAATGATTAAAAAAAAAAAAAAAAAAAAAAAAAAGGCCAGTCAGTGCTGACCACTGCCACTCCTCAGGCCTAGAAGGCAAATACCATTCTCAGGCAACAGAGGAGGAAGCTACAATTCGGACATCGGACAGGCGTGTGACTTTTGAAGGCCCCATCTGTCACAAGCCTGTCTGCTCCTCAGGAACTAAAGACAAGCACAGCCAGCCCCAAGCACTCACAGCAAGGGGGCCTTGACAGGTGCAGACACTGAGGCAGGCACTGGCTACATGCGTACTCCCTAGATGGCAGACTGGGGCCTGGAAAGGAGAGGATGGAGGTACTGGGTTCAAAGAGCTTACTGGAGGTTGCCTGTTTGCGAGTCTGTCTGTCTTTCTGTTTTATGTAGAGGAAAGTGGATGATCAGGTGTAGCACCGATGATCAGTTTGTAGCAACAACTGTTTGGGAGGCAGGAGGATCAGTTGAGCCCAGGAGTTCAAGCCCATCCTGGCCAACAGAGTGAGACACTCATAAAAAGAGAAACCGTGTGTTCAGAAGGGTGAAGCCAAGTCCAAAGTCATATAACTGTAACTAACAGATTTGGGCCCTTGGTGTTTTAAAGACCTTGAATCGAACTGCTTTCTAGAGTTGCTTATACAAGTCAGCATGAGTCCTGCCTGGACCTCCATTTTTTTCTCTGTATAGGTGGAGGGTGAGGCATGATGCCCAAGCTCTCTCTGTGCTATGGGGAGAGGCTGGAGGGAGGGGTGAACTTCTGAACAAATGAGGTGCTCTTGGAGGCGAACAGGCGGGCTTCCCATAAACACACAGCATCAAGGCTTCCATCTCACCAGTACCGAGGCCAGGCCAGGGATGAGGGGGATTCCCCAGGCACACTGGTGACTGGCGGTCTCTAACCTTGGTGCCCACACCCTTGAAAGCCAACACAGTGGCAACTTGTGTTTTCTGGCCCAGACAGTCTGTGGGAACAATCCTCCCCGTTGTGACCGCCTGGGGCCCAGCCTAGAGGAGGTGGGGCCATCCTCCCAGTCCAGCCAAGAACTCTGTCCCACCCCAGGGGTGCAGCAAGCCAGTTCAGAAGCTGAGGGATCACTGAGATCTGGAAGCATGGAAGTCAGCAGAGGACCCAGACCCTTCTCTTCTCTGGCCACCAGATGACCACTTGGTCCCCTCCCTTCCCAGGAAATGGCTGATATCCCAGAATGCAGCCAGGCCTTCAGCCATAGCTTTGAAATCTAAGTCCTTGATTCCCATTCTCCAGATGGGAAAACTGTGTACACACACACACGTACACACACACACACACACACACACACACACACACATACACACACACACACACACGAACGCAGAAACCCATGCCTGAGCACAAAGATGGAAGGAGAATAGGGCGCAGAAGACATGGGCCTCAGAGTCTCTGCAGCTGCCTGGAAGGGTCCTGGGGCACCCCATTCCCACTGTTCACGCAAAACTCTACTGTCTCTGGAAACTGCTTCACTCTCAGTCCGAGAATCCAGAAGGGCTGACCCCTCCCTGGCTTAGCTGCACATCCAGGCCCAAGTAGTCAGAGGCAAGCTTTGTCCCAGCTACAGGTTCAGGGTCGGGCATGTGACCCAAGACAGGCAAACTGTCCCTGAATGGTTTCTTGTCTGTTTTTGGATTTTTCTTTATTATTATTATTATTATTTGCATTTTCTTAAGATCACCAGCAAAGCAGCTTTCTCTTTCTCTGGGGTAGCTACACTGGCAGAGTGGAAAAGTGGAGAACTGTGGGTATCGCCCCCACCTTCCTGGCTCCCGTGCTAAGGCTCAGACCTAAGGCTCATGCATGCTAGACAAGGGCTCTACACTGAATTATGTCCCTAGTCCTGCATTTTAGCCAGTCTAAGGTGGGTTTCGGTTTTTGGCATGTATATGGTATGTCTGCATGTGTTTGCATGTGTATGTTTGTACATGCATGCAAAGGCCTGAGGCTGATGCTGGGTGTCTTTCTACATCACTCAGAGCTCATGGCTTTGGCTCATCTAGCCAGTTTGCCCCACAGGATTGCCTGGCTCCAACTCCCATAGGTTGGGATTACAGGCTTTTCCATGGGTGGTGTGAACCAAACTCTGACCTCC
Organism: Microtus oregoni; assembly: GCF_018167655.1. Lineage (NCBI taxonomy): Eukaryota > Metazoa > Chordata > Mammalia > Rodentia > Cricetidae > Microtus > Microtus oregoni. The sequence continues at coordinate 15,756,285 of NW_024543086.1, forward strand.
ATCTTACAGAGTGCTTACACTGAACCATCTCCCCAGCCTGAATTTATTATTCATTATTGATGCTGGGGACTGGACCCGAGGCCTCCACATTCTAGGCAAGCATCCTACCATCAAGCTATCCCCATGCAGGAGAGTCCACCTTGTCACTTCTGCAGACAGTCCACCAGAGGGTAAAGACAAGGCAGAAGCCGGGCCCACAGAGGGAGGAGCCAGAGTTTGGAGGGTTACAACACCAGAGCCAGCTCCTCATGGTGCTACTCTTAGGTTTCTGAGTTCCCTGGGGACTCAGGTCATTTTTCTACCAAAAGGGAAATGAGTCTCCCATCCAGGGATGTACCCACAGAGAGCAGGCATTACAGAAGGGTTTCAGCACCAACCACACGTGTAACGAGGGCCATCTCCACTGCCACCCTGATCAGAGAGGGACATTCACAAGATGCCCAAGAGACCTGAGATCTGGGGACCAAAGTGGCAAGTATGACCAAGACCATAGGGAAACTGAAACCACGGACTGTCCTGCCAAAAGAATCCTCTATACACGTATTAAAGAATTAAGAATGCTCTGTACATGTATTAAATTAGCAAAAGCAGGCAATAATGACCAGATGCCGGCGGCTGGGTAGTATAGCACTCCTCATTACAGACGAGAATATAAACAGCTTCGGTCTCTCAGAGGCAAGAACTGGCCACAGCTGCTCTGTTTTGTTTTGTTGTGTTTGAGACAGGTTTAAAATACCCTTTAAACCTATTATCCCTCATTTCTGGGACTTTAGAGCCAAGAAATAATTCAAGAAAGACAACAAAAGAGCCATACGGGATCACACTCGTAGCCCATAACAACGGAAATGAGGTAGGAGCAGCCTAAATGCTCAATGGTGAGAAAACTATTAAATTGCTTTAATGGGACATTAGCAACCCTTGAGCACAGTAAGTGAACAATCCAGCGACGAGGAAAACCAGCTAAGCCATCAGAGTAACACAACAGGGGAATGAAATTGCCCTTGGGAAGCGTGCATGCCTACAGACAGAGAGGAGCTGAGGACAGGCTGCGGAGAACAAGTGGTTTCCCTCCGGTGCCAGCTGGCAATTACACACAGGAGTCCCCGCTGAGGGTCAGAGGGTGGAAAGGCGTCTCCTGCACAGGTGAGCACTTGCCCAGACCTGGCCGTGCCCGGTCTTATAGGCTGGCAGAGGCAGCCAGCCAGAGCTGCGCTGTCCAGATGGCTGTGCTCACTACCTAGGGAGGTCGAAATGAATAGGAATAAAGCGAAGTGAAACTTGAGTTCCTCGGTGGCATTTGCCATGTGCCAAGTGCTTACTGACCGAGAAGAGGCGGCTGCCATACTGAACACAGCAGACGAGCAGAGCAGCCTCACATCTGCAGAAAGTTCTGGTGGATACTACACGCAGGCTTGAACTCCCATCCCTCAGGTAGAAAATGTCCTCTCGGAGGTGAGAGAATCTCGAAAAGGCTTCTTTTCCAGAAAGAGAAAAGGAGATAGAGTTGGTCCAGACATTCCCACCCCTAGACACACAGCCATTGCTGAGATCTCCTAGCAACCTGGCTAGGCCTCAGGGTGTAAGGAAAGGATTCCAGCTGACCTGCCCAGGAAAGTCTGTGTGTGGGTAACGGCTCAAATCTGGAGCAGGCAAGGCTAAAGGTTTCAACTTTCCTGTCTCCGGATGCTCAGTGGCTATGCTAGGCATTCGTCAAAGGAGGTTCGGGCCACTGGAACCGGCGGGTCTTGGTCTGTGTCATACACAGGGTATAGGAAATGGTGCTGAGTGCTGCCAATCACAGGAGGGCTTTGGTTCAGAGAGTGGGGAGAGGGGTCTGGCTCCGGAGGGACCAGGGACCAGAGATCCTAGAGGCTACTGTACAGCAGAGGGGGGACAGGAGAGAGACTGCAAGCCCAGCAAGCAGGAGCAGGCAGGGAAAAACACCCAAGGGCTCTGCCATCTGGGAGTGGCAGCCTTATGGCCTCAGCATAAGTCCCACAGTAGGTCTTCAGAGACAGGACACTGAGCACTGGCCTTGGCCCAGCACAGGCCCAAGAGAGACAGATGTAAATCGCCTACTTCTATAGGAAAGGAAAAAAATGACCAGAGAGAGCAAGAAACCTTTCCCAGGTCACATAGCTATAAAGTGGCTGTTGGGACTTGAACTCAGGTCTGGCTCTCTGCCCAGGTCTTTACCTTAGTAGACACCACCTCCAGGGTCTCTATCCCAATGGCACTGGACCCCGATCCCCTTCATCTCCTGCCTCACTGCCTACAAGCACACACACTGAGGGTGAAGCCTCAGGGGCTCCCTGAAGCAGACCAGAAACAGCCTGAGCTCCCTGGCCAGCACTTCATCCCCCGAGTCCTTGTTAGTGCTGCCAGTACAGGCTGCTGGTGCCGTGGTCATGTGCAACCAAGACCTGAGCTGACTGTGAGCTCTGAAAGGCCAAGCCCACGTCTGATTCCCCACAGAGCCTGGCACAGAACATCCAGGAATGGGGCGGGGAGAACAGGGAAGGAGCCTTGAAGACAGATGCGAGGGAAGATGGATGGATGGGTGGATGAGTGGGTGGGCGGACGGATGTAAATGAGTGGTGTGGTGGTTTGGATGAGAAAGGCCATTACAGGCTCACACATTAGAATGCCTGGTTCCCAGTAAGTGGAACTATTCGGGAAGGATTAGGAGGTGTGGCCTTGTTGGAGGAGGTGTGTCACTGGGGGTAGGCTTCAAGGTTTCAAAAGCCCATGCCATTCCCAGGTAGCTCCCTCTAGCTCTGCCTCATGCTTGTGGATCAGATGCAAGCTCTTAGCTATTGCTCCAGTAGTATGCCGCCTGCCTGTGGCCATGCTTCTGCCACGATGATCACTGACTCTAAGCGCCTGCAACTGTAAGTCCCTGACAAATTTCTTCTTTTATAAGTGGCCTTGGTCAGTGTGTCTCTTCATAGAAAAGTAGCCAAGACAGGTGGGCACGAGGGTAGCTAAGCAGACAGGTGGGAAGGAGGGTGGCTAAGCAGACAGGTAGGTGAGTGGATGAGGAGGAGGAAGGGTGTGTCTTCATTCCCTACAGAAAAATGAGACGGTCCATTTAAGACCAGAAAGTGACAAGAGTCCATGTCTTCCTGGCTCTCCATTCGTCCTGTTCTAGTTTTGGAAGATGGCACCCATTTGCCCGAGAGGAGCCAAAGCCCCTGGCTGTGCCAGGACATACACAGTTAACCAGTCCTGCCAAGCAGAGAACCACTTCCCGATCAGTAAGTGCCCTGCCAAGCTTTAACTCAGTGACAAACGAGGCGGCCAAGTTTCAGAAGTGACACTTGAGGACAGCAAAGATTCCGCGGCACAAAAGCAGAGGAGTGACAGGCCCACAGATGCACATTTAATACTGCCTCGGAAGAGAGGCCTGGTGGGCCATCCTGGCACAGCCAGGAAATGCTAAGCCTCCGAGCCTTTTTGGCTCAGGACCAAACCCAAACAGGATCGGCCTCAAAGATACCAAGCCGTGGCCTTGGCCGAGGAGCAAGGCAACCCATCCAACTTGGCCACGCATGTGGGAACCTTTGGATCCCAGCTTTTCAAACATGGCAAGGAGTCCAGCCCCAAGAAGGTATCATTGATAATGGAGGGGAAGGGGGCATGGGCTCTGCTGCTCCCATCTTTGCCAGGCTGCCTCCTGCCTGAAGGAAGAATGTACTTTATAATAACATCTCATCTGATCCCTATAACTCAGTGATTCTTCGACTCACCCATCCCGTCCAGACCTCTCGGAGATACAGTCTGTGCATCACTGTTTTTTTTTTTTATCAACAGTTCTTTCCATGTTATTTTCTATTATGCTAAAAAATAACATGTACATGAAAAAAATTCAAAAATAGAATGGCACAAAAAGGAAAATCAAAATAACAGCATCTCAGAGACACTGCTCATTGCATCTTTTTTTTAATTTATTTATTTATTAAAGATTTCTGTCTCTTCCCCACCACCACCTCCCATTTCCCTCCCCCTCCCCCAATTAAGTCCCCCCACTCAGCCCGAAAAGCAATCTGGGTTCCCTGTCCTGTGGGAAGTCCAAGGAACCCCCACCTCCATCCAGGTCTAGTAAGTTGAGCATCCAAACTGCCTAGGCTCCCACAAAGCCAGTGCGTGCAGTAGGCTGTGATCGCTTCTACGCAGCCCTCCACGGCACCGCGTCCCAGGCTGCCAGAGCCAGCTGTGTGACTGCAGCCACTGGAGTGGCCCCTGTGTGCCTCACTCACTACCTTTCTCCAGTGAGGGCAGAAAGAGCTCCTGCCTGAGAGTATCCACTGAGCTACTCTGAGGATAGAGCTTAGGACAGGCCCAGCCCAGTTAGTAAAAGAGGATGCAACGGCACACTCTAACTCCTCTACATTTTAACTAGCGCACAATTATTTATGTATCACAGGGTTTAGTGAAACCTCTCAGTACATGCGCAGTATGTGACAACCCTGCAGTGTGTGTGTCCGTCTCGGCCACTGACCACTGCGGTGTACTGACAACATTGAAAAGTCCTCTCCGGAGACAGGTATGGCAGCCCAGGCTTTTAAACCCAGCACCCAGGTGGCAGCGGCAGATGGATCTCTGAGTTCAAAGCCAGCCGGATCTACAGAGAGAGTTCCAGGCCAGCCAAGTATTAGAAAGTTAGACTCCACCAAAACAAACAAAGGAAAACACTTGCGAGGTGTGGTGGCGCACGCCTTTAACCCCAGTACCTGGGAGGCAGAGGCAGGTGGATCTCTGTGAGCTCAAGGTCAACCTGGATTCAAAGAGAGTTGCAATGACAGCCAGGGCTACATAGAGAAACCCTGTCTTGAAAAACCAATTAATTAAATTATTATTAATTAATTAAAACCGCTCTATGGTTACTTTAAATTGTACAGCAAGCACGATTCTGCCTGTACTCCCAGCACTGGGCAAGGCAGGCAGCAAGACTGTGGTGAGTTCTGAGGCTAGCCTAGGCTACACAGTGACACTGCTGGGTTGATATTCTAAAATGAATACTCACTCAAAAAAGAGAATCAAAAAAAAAAAAAGAATGGCACACACACACACACACACACACACACGAACATCGTATTCCACTTCCACCATAATTGTACAACATTACATGCTGGTTCTTCTATCCGTCCTCTCTATACCCATCAATCAACCTCTCTCTGCCTGGGGGAGAGTTCCCAGGATCCCGGGTACAGGTAACTAGCATCCGAGAGCAAGTCCTCCAGAGTTCACACGTCACATCGCCAATGATCTCGGAGCACAAAGCACTCCCAGTGTCATCCCAACAGCGGCTAGCGAGTCTACGGGACAGTGGCCAGACTCTGGACTAGGTCAAGGCTGGCACCCAGGGCTCTAAGTACCTCACAAACAGTGGCACTCAGCCATGGTTTCCTGTCGCCTTGGAAGGTCAGTGGGGCCCTGGAGGAGAAATCCTTCAGAAGGAGACCAAGACTCGGAGCAAAGGCAAGGAGGGTGACATGCCCAGGACAAACAGGGCAGCATGCCGGTGCAGAGCGGCCACCGTGTCAAAAGCACACACCAGCCTGAACAGCAAGCAGCACCCATTAAAAAGGCCTAGAGTGGGTTTGGGATCCCAGAAAAAGCAATCTAGAGCTATCCAGAAAGGAAAACAGAAACAAGCAAGACCCAACACTGGTTCCTCTTCCAGGATAGTCGAGGTGCCTCTCTGATACTCAGGGTGGCCTCTGTCACCCTAGATTCTCCCAGCATGGGCCAGCCACAGAGCTAGAGCCCTGGAAAGCCTACAGAAAGAAGTCTTGCATCCCTAAGGCTCTGGTGGCCTTCTGGTCTGGGTTGTTCATTACACTGGGGACAGAAACTAGGGCCTCACACACACCCCGGCTCCAGGGTGGCCTTCTTTATCTCCACACCACAGAGAGCAGTAAACACTCGCTGACCCCGGGAACCTTCTAGCCAGAGCAGTTTTAGCACAAGGGAGAACAATTCATGAGGGACTTTCAGGGAATGTCCCTGTCACTCCCCAGGATTGCACAGTCTTCTGAAGTCTAGGTTCAGACTCAGGAGAAATCCTTCAGGAAGAGACCAAGATGCAGAGCAAAGGTAAGAAGACTCCCGAGGACAAACAGGGTGGCTTGTCGGTGCAGAAGGGCCACCACATCAGAAGAACACACCAGCCTAGACAGCAGTACCCACGTTCAAAGGCCCAGCATGGGCAACTTGAGTTGCCAACCTGGCTTTCTCAATGCTGGCAGCAGCTGCCAGACCGGTCCCATTGCTCCACAAGAGGCAAGTCCTGCTCTAATTTAGAGTTCACAGCTCAAAGAACTGAGGCTGAAGGGCTGTGAAAACGGCTCAGCAGTTCAGAACATGCACTGCTCTTGCAGGGTCGCAAGTTCTGTTCCCAGGCTCACAGCCACCTGTGATTCCAGGTCCTGGGGATTCGGGGTCCTCTTCTGGCCTCCTCCAGCACGTGCGCTCACAGGCGCGCACGCGTGCATGCACGCACACAAATGTACACACTTAAAATGTAATAAAAATGTAGGGGCTAGAGAGATTGTTCGGTGATTAGGAGCATTTGTTGCTCTTGCAGAGAACCCGGGTTCAGTTCCCAGCACCCACTTAGTGGTTTCACAATCACTCATAATCCCAGTTCCAGGGAGTCTAACAGGCATGCAGGTGGTACATATACAGGCAAGCCGGCAAAACATTCACACACATAAAGTAAATAAATAAGACTAAAAGATGTTTTAAATAATAATTGAAGTCAATCTTAAACAAACAGAGACTGGGTGAGGTGGCTTATACAAGGTCACAAACACAGCAAGGGTAGGGGAAAGGCAAGAGCTGAATCCTGAATCCAGGCTGTGTGGTGTCTGCTCTTTCATTCACTGTAGTTGCTACCTGAGCATCACTCGTGTGAGTGTGTGTGAGTGAGTGTGAGTGTGTGTGTGTGTGTGTGTGTGTGTGTGTGTGTGTGTGTGAGTGTATGTTAGAAACATTTCAAGCCTCTCTACAAACGGCTCTGAGATACACTAGTGACACCAGCCACCATGGCCAGTCTGCTGATCTTCAGGCAGAGATGTCATTCCTTGTCCAACTGTGTCCTGTCCAGTTAACTACTCTCTCCAGCCAACCGCTCTGCTTTACACCTACTGGGGAGGGCGAAAGGCCATAGGAAACGTCCAAGGGAGCCTGGTGTGGCTCTGAATTCCGAAGGGGAGAGCCCTGACTGAGGTGAGAAGGGCACACAGTGCTGGCCACTCTGAGGAACAGTGAGTTGAAACCCAGGATGGGAGGAGCTGATGGAGCACCCATGCCCGCTGCAGTAACAGGGGAACCCCCTGCAAGGGTCCGTGTGCTTCAGTAAACTTCCTGGAGGCCGGAAGTCCACCATCTCCTCCACCTTCATCTCCTCTGTCAGGCCTAACAGAGTTAACCCTGTAGTCACCAGCTCAAAGCTCCACCTCTCCACCTCCCCCTTATTCTGGCCATGATAAGGAGCTGTTGGCTTAAACAAAAGAAAAAGCGCAACAAGGGGAAGCAGAAGCGAAAAGGGAAGGGAGAGAGCAGAAGTAGGAGGGGCCTGTGGAGGGAGGGCAGGAGGCCCCTTGGGGTGTATCTCCCCATGACAGGTCCTGCCTCTCAGCCACCCCACCCACCCACTAGGGCCCAGGAGGGTGACAGAACCTTCCTCATCTTCTGCCCTCAGAGGCCCCAGCCACTTCCTCTACCATCCTGCCCATCACCACTTCCTCTGCAGTGGAGGCCACCAGCAACATACACTTGAAGCAGACTCCGAAAGAAAGTCATGTTTCTAGACACCGAACCCACGAGGCCATGAGGAGACATCACAGGGAAGCCACCTTCTCTAACACAACCTTTGGTTTTCCCTTCTGGTCTCTGTAGGTTGAAAGGGACAGGATTAAGTACCAGTCCTGCTATGGAAAGGCTGTGTGACACTAAAAAGTCACTGGACATCTCTGGGCCACTGCCCCAGCATGTATAGAATGAGGGGATTAGCCCCTGCTTTTCTGAAGGAGAAGAAAAGAAAAAACGGAGGAGAGTAACAACTAAGTAGTAGCCAACCCTCCCAAGGAGACCTGCAGGGCTTGATGCCCACAAGGGGTCAGAAAACTACTCTAGAGCTGGCACTGGCTTGAGCTCTCCTAGTGTCCCAGAGGCTGGCAACTGACCACAAAGGCTGTCACACTTCATCCTGCAAGGGCCTGGTCTAGTTACATCGTTCTAGACCTGCTGCCTTTGCAGTGTGTGCAAAGCAGAGAGAGGAGAGCCATGTTCTCAGCCTCACACCTCCCAGGACGAGCAGAGCCCACTACTCACCCCAGCTCCCGCACCATCTTCAATCCCTGGCAGAAGTCCCAGCCACACCCCAAATCCCCACCTCACCCTCTCTGCTCTCCTTTCTCCTCTCCTGATTTTGGGTCCCACCACACCTCCAGTGGGAATTCCCCCACCCCATCGGGCTGCTCCGGTCTCCATACAGGAGCCAGTCTGGCGCAGCCTTCATTCTTCCTGGGCAACCATAGTTGAGACACAAGGCCCTGGCTGCATCCTCAAGCAAGTCATTGTCCTTCTCTGGACATGGCCTTGTCCCCTTTCTCCCACCCACACAGGTCCTTTCTGACATGATGGAGGCTGATTCAAAGACTGGTGAGAGAAAGGACATTATTTAAGATTAAAACTGCCATACGGAACTTCCTCAGTTTGTCAGTCAAGGCCCTCTTGACTCAGTTCCGGCTAGGATCTGAAAGTCTACATCCCCCTCAAAAATCTGTATGTGGAAATCCTAACCCCAAGATGACAGACAGCCTTAGAAGATGGGGCCTTTGACATGGTGATTAGGTTATAAGAATGGACGTTTGTGAATAGGAAGAATCTGGATAGGAGAAGCAGACCCAAGGGCATTGGGCAGATCCTTACCAAACACTAAGTCCATGAGAGCTTTGATCATGGCTTTCCCAGCAGTGAGATCGTCTGCATTGTATACAGCTACCATATACGGCTTGCAGACCAACAGACTAGCAGATAGAACCTTGCCCTGACAGCACCCTGGTATGCCCAGCTCACACATTCAAGCCCACCAACCACTGGGCAGAGAAGAGGAGACAAGGGCAGGGTGGACCAGAGATGAAGGGACACAGGGCCAGGCCAGCTCTGTGGTGCTCAACACGGAGAGTACCGGGCACCAGAAATCAGTGGGCCTGCCCCGACGTGTACTTGCGCACAGGGACTTCAGAAGAAAACGAAATGTCTCTCTGATGACATTTGTCAGATGCTAAAATGACACTGTACTACACAGTAACTCTTTCTAGCAGCCCTGAGCAGCTGCTGGGGTCTGTGGGACATTTCCAGGCCCAACAGCCAGGTTCCCCTGCTCCTACAGATGTGGCCCTTCAAGAACACAAACTAGAAGCTATCAGCAATGAGACGCTTCCAGAGGGGCTGCACCACTGGTCTTCTAGGAGCAATTTCCTGGTTTCAAATGCTGAGGTTGAGTGGCACTGAGCTTAACCTAGGGGAAGTCACACAAACTCACTCTCGGCCAACCAAGCTCAAAAGCTGGGAGTGGGCAACCTGGGTGCCCATGCTTACTCACTTACCTGACCGGCGTCCTTCTCTCTGCCTCCTCATTACCACCTGGCTGCCCTGCCCTTCGGCAGCTTCCATTCACCATGGCTCTCCGTTGGTCCCTGTACAAGCTCTTGATGGGCAGCCCTCAGCCTACAGTGACTGCCCTCCCCCCCCCCCCCCCACTGCTGTCTTCTGAGCGCCTACTCAGACCTCCCGCTGCCCTTTGGTGCCCTAACTCTCCCGACAGCTCTGAGGGTGGCTATCTTATCAGCTCTACTCACACACGGGCTAAAGCCACTTACTCCTCTCACCACACAGTTGCTAAGTAGGGCAGCCAAGATTTGAATGTTCATCTCCCCCATGTCAAGGTTCAATTTTTTTTTCTTACGTAACATGAGGAGGTGACAGATGCAGCAAGCCCTCCACATCTGTGGCTTCCACATCCAACCTGGGGTTAAAAACTTTGGGGGGGAGGGTAACTGCATCTGTACTGAATGTGTACAAACTTCTTTCTGGTCCTTGTCCCCAGTGATGGACGCAGTGCAGTGACTCACACGCAACTTCAGTGCTGCAGGCTTAGAAGTTATCCCAAGATGATGGGGAGCGGGTGGGAGGCTGTGTCAATACTGTTCCCACTTCATAGGACAAAACTGAGCACGCTCGGGTGCAGGTGTCCAAGGGGGGTTCTGGGACCAATTCCCCTGGACGGTGGAGGCGACTCTCCTGCCAGGTGAACTACATACAGCTACGACCCTCTGATTAGTTGGAGGGCTCTGCCTCCTTTCTCATACCCCAGAGCAGGGGCCAGTGTTGAGGATAATCTTGGTGGCCACAACTTAGGTGGTTTACTGGCATCTGGAGGAGAGTGGACACAAGCTGGGGATGCTGAGGACATCTACAAGGCATAGGGCAAGCCCACGACTGTGAACTGAAGTTCTCAGGAGACGGGAGGGGGGCAGAGGGAATAGCAGGAAGGGGAGGAGGGAGGGGCAGGTTATGCCTGTGTTAACGATACAAGGCCAAACAACTAAACTTGAAGATTAGGGAGAATTAAAATGTTGCAGACAAAAGAGGAATTATCGTGGGCTATTTCGTGTCCCTTTGAGAAACTATCCACTGCCTATCCCTGTTCAGACCTAACATCCCTGCAACTACCAAAGCCAAGAACGTCCTCAGAAAGCACTGGAAGGCCACAGCAGAGTTCCCTGTTTTGTCGTGGCCTTCCTAACCCTCGGCCCCACCTACACATCGATTATGACTTACTTTGTTCTGCGACTAATAAAAATCTCATGTGACCCACTTCCACAGTGAAACACAGTACATGGGAAACCTGGGTCTGCGTTCTGGGACCGGCACTCGTATGTGGTCCCAGGACTGACTCATCTCCTCTGAAATGAGAACAGTGTTTTTGTGTTGACACAGTAAAGACTAACCTGGACACCAATGTCAACAGTGCCCAGGCCCAGGGACCACAGCTGAGCTGCAGGCGCCACAGCCTTTCTGCCTTGTTCCTAGGAAAGTGGCAGGGTCAAGACCTTTGCAGAAGCAGCACCCAGAGTGTCAACAATCTTACACAATCCTGGCACTGTCCCGAAGGCACCAGGAGGAAAGCTATTCCTCGCTGTGGACACCTCCTCTGCACTGTGGGCGCCTCCTCACAGACAGCTGAGGCGCAGCAGAAGTCACTGGCTTGGGAAACAAATGGGGCCACTATGGGACATAGATTCTACTGCCCCCCACAGCTGCTGCCCTAAGGTGCCCGCAGAGGTTTCTTCCTCACCTAGGTAACCTCAAGGGATGGGGACTGTGTGAGGTTAGTGTTTCTTTTATCCCGCTGTACTCACACCTACCATGGCCTATTCTGAGGTGACCGGAAGATGTCCTGTGTGACATCACCAAGGCCAGCAGCGATGCAAAAGGATTAGCAGTAGCAGCCCCTTGCCTGGTGCCCTCGAGGGACAGGGTACTCTGACAAGTGAGGAATGGCTTCACAATAGCTTGGATTAGAGTTTAAAAATACTAGGCTGAGAGGAAACAAGGTTACAGCCTAGGGGCAGGATCTCTTTCCGGTGTAGGAGTAGAAGAGGAGTAGGGGAGGAGGAGGAAGAGGAGGAGGATACAGGAGGCCCTGCTACAGCCCCAGGGGAGCCAGGCGGAAACCCAGGCTTTCCAACTCTGAGGAGCAGCAAGGGGAAAGAAGGGAAGGCCTGGCCTGGAGGGGTGGAGGCCTTCAGCACTGCCTGCCTGGCTCTGCCTAGCCCGGCAAAACAGCTCCCAAAGCCAGCAGAGCTGAGGGCACCTGAGGTCTGGGCACAGCTGCCAAAGGCCCCTCACTCTCTGGGGAGCCGCAAAGACTCTGGGGTTGGCTGTTAGCAAGAGAAGGTAGCAAAGGGCCTTCCACAAATTTAACTCATCGTATTTCCAAAAGCACCCAAGCCAGGCATACCCTCTGACCCATTCATTCCTACCTGGGAATCTAGCCTAAAAATGCATTTAAAACATAGAATTCTCCAAACAAGCTGCTCACCAACCTAGTCAGCTCTGCTATAACGTTAACTTTGAAACGTGCCATTTTGTTGCAAGGCCATTGACACGCCAGAGAACAATTTTATCCTAATGCTAACTAGGTCAACCTGGCTTAAGTGTCAGGCAAAAAAAATAAATAAATAAATAATAAAAATAAAAATGGCAGATGACAGTAGTTCAGAGCAAACCCAAGGAGTGCAAAATGCATGAGGACACCTCCAAACACACTGTGGGCCAGACAACCCCAACCCCCAACTATCCCCAAGCTGTGCCCTCCTGCATCTCCTGCTTACTGTCACTGATTTCCTATCCACACCAGGTCAGCCTGCACAGATCTGGGCCTCTGAGGGTGTGCGTCTTACATCACAGAATACGCAGAGTGCCCACTACAAACCTGACAGGACAAGAACCGAACAAGTTTGTTAGTTTAAAAATGAAATGAAGCCAGACGGTGGTGGTGCACGCCTTTAATCCCAGCACTCAGGAGGAAGACAAGCTGATAGATCTCTGTGAGTTCAAGGCCAGCCTGGTCTACAGAGTGAGTTTCAGGACAGCCGGGACTATAAGAAACCCTGCCTCAATATAAACAAACAATAAATACATAATATGAAAAAGACAGCCAGACACAATGCCCCATGTCTGTATTACCAGCCACATAAGGGGCTGGGGAAGGAAGATTGCTTGAGGCCAGGAAGGAATCTGGGGCCAGTCTTAGAAGCACAGCAAGACCCTCTTTCAAAAAACTAAAAAGGGACACAAAAGTACAGGCTAAGGGACCATATCAGTGTAGGATGTTTGCCTCATGTGCACACCTGGACCCAGCACTGAAGGCTATAAACACAGTGATCTATGGGACTTAAGGTGACTTTACCTTTTTTTAGATCTTCTACTCCCCCTCCCACCATCTTGATTTTAAAAATTAACCTGTTTGCTTGTTTGTTTGGTTGGTTGGTTTGGCTTTTCCAGACATGGTTTCTCCATATAGCCCTGGCTGTGCTGGAACTCTCTCTGTAGACCAGGCTGGCCTCAAACTCAGAGATCCGCCTGCCTCTGCCTTCCCAATGCTGGGATTAAAGGTGTGCATCACCATGACTGAGTACAAATTAACATCTTAGAAGCTTAAAGACAAACACTCAAAGCCAGAGCAATCTCCAAAAAGCAAAGAAACAACCTCAACCACTAGCCTGTCCCTTTCGGTCCTACACTCAGCAGCCCTCGAAGAACAGAACACAGGATTAGTTGGCGGCACTCAGCATCAGTCTCTGCTGAGGGCAGAGCTTTCCGCTGCAGAGACTAAACACTTCCTCTCCTCCCTACCCCACCTTAGAGGAGATGATTGCCCACGATAAGAACTCTGAAAACATGCCACCCATATGCCTTGTTTTGAATTCGAGCAATGAACTAGAAATGACTTTCTTTCAGAACCAATTTTCTATCACAGGAATGTGATAACAATGGCCTTGACCTAAATCAGTCCTCCCTTTGTCTCCTGAGGCTGATCAGAAAGTTGAGGGGGGAAGGGGCTCCCCGTCTTGGAGACATCGGATGCTACCACTCTCTCGAGTCCATGGGAATCCTCTCCTCACCATGCTGAGGAACGGAGCCTCCCAAGACTTGGCAGGCTAGGGAAGCCCCAAGAAGGTCTCTACCATGGAGGCTATGGACAGAAGCTCCGTTCTTTAGAGGATGGGGTGGGAATGGACATCCTTCCCCTCCCATAGCCAACTGCTTTCCCAGTGCCATGCCAACCGCAATAGCTGGTCCTAGCCATTTAACCAAGATGGAATTTCTGTCTAATACTGCCTCAGAGACCGGGCCAAAGAACCAGGAAGTGATAGAGGTCATGGCCCTGGATTAGAAGGTTTTAGTTAAAAAAAAAAAAAAAAAGGCCGTTGGTGGCACACGCCTTTAATCCCAGCACTTGGGAGGCAGAGGCAGGCGGATCTCTGTGAGTTCAAGACCAGCCTGGTCTACAAGAGCTAGTTCCAGGACAAGCTCCAAAACCACAAAGAAACCCTGTCTCGAAAAAGAAAAAAAAAAAGGCCTATATCAGTGCTCTGGGAAAGGCCAAGGCCAAGGAAGCAACAGCTCCTCTGGACAGGCAGGCTGGTGACAGGGCACTGTGACCAGGGAATGGCTCCCTGAGTTGAATATCAAGGAAAAAGTATTCAAGTAAGGGTCTAGTCCCTTCCACCCTCTGGAATCTAGCAATCACACATTCATAAACTTTAGTTCTGCATGTCATACACGAAGGTCATGGAGACAACACAGACATGTGTCACTCAATAATGGGGACACGTTCTGACAAATGCCTCATCGGGTGATTTCACCAACACAGGAGATACAGCGTGTGCTTACACAATCCTCACACATGCGCAGGGCATGGCTTCCTTTCCCTGGGCTCCACGGTGTGTCTATGTGGACATCACACACACATGGTAATAGTATAGCCTATTGTATCCAGGGCCATGGCAAACAAAACAGCACAATCAAGAGCTCCATCAGTAAGGGCTTGTCGCACAAGAAAGACCCTGTGTTCAGATCCCAACACCTACACGAAAAGGTCAGTGTGGGAATCCAGTCCCAAGGCTGGGGAGGCAGAAGCAGGAGGATCCCTGGGGCTGCTGACCAGCCAATCTAGCTAAATTAGTGGGCTCCAGGCTCAGTAAAGACCCTGTCTCAAGAAATACAGTGGAGGTCGATTCAGGAAGAAACCCAGTGTCCATCTCTATCCTCCATACACAAGTGCACACATGTTCATGAACACCTGCACATATGTGGGCGCGTGCACACACACACACACACACACCAAAAAAAAACCCTAAACACAACATGAAATGATAGATATCAAGAGACACGGCAAACTAGAGACAGGCCAGGTTCTGCCAGCTTTGCAGGACACTTTGGAGGAACTTTTCGAAGTTGAAGTAGGAAGTATACTTTGGAGAAAGCACATCACATAGGAGGTACACAACAGTGACCTGTTATTCTCATCAAGTACCTGGCGTGGTAAGCCATTTCTATATGCATGAGGCGCAGGTTTGCTATGTCAGCATCACCTCAAGCACGAGAGGAATGTTTTGCATGCCAGCTATGGCACTGGGCAACTGGAGAGTTTCAGCGCCTTGAGTGTCATGCATGGGGTTATCTATGCAACCCATCATTGACCCTGACAAACTATCCAGATGACCAGATGCCCGTCTCAGTCTCCCTTCCCCTTGTCTTGCCATAGAGTAATCTCCCAGCTTTGGGAACCAGGGTCACGCCTCAAAGGGGTTTATATGCTCTGGAGACCCAGGGAGCGACAAAACGCTGAGTAATCGCAGAGTCCCTTAGTGGGAACTGCCTGACAACTGTGGAGTTTTCCCCAGCAAGCAGAAATGACATGGGAAACTCTTAATCTCTGGAAAGCAAAGTTTGCATTTGAGTTTAAATAAAAATGAGTCATATAAAGCCAGAACAGGACCCTTGGGGACAAAGGGCAAGCTAGAGACAGATGAGGTTCCACAAGCATGGCAGGACACATTACCAGGAAACTTTAGAAAGTTCAAGAGTGCTTTAAAGTAATGATAGAGAATATCGCATAGTAGGTACACAAGAAGGTGACTGAAAGTCTCTAAGAGACAAAAAAAAAAAAAAAAAAAAACAAACATGGTGAACCCAGAGCATGCACTAAAAACCAGCTGAACATCAGAGACTGTGAGTCAGGTGGGGGCTGACCCAAGTCAGCAGCCCTGACAGTGCACAGGACACCTCTGCAGGAGCAGACAAGAGAGAGAGCTGAGAAGCTGGGGACCATTTCCTAATGCCACTAGGAAGCCACAATGTAGCAGAAGAGAGAACGTGAGCACAGAGGTAAGGGTGGGATGGCCTGGTAACCCTCAAACCAGGGCAAATCCCTTAGCCAAAGGGCAGCAAATTCATTCAGCTGGAATGCCAGATGACCTCTGCCTGACTCCCCCACCAGGGAACTTTGCTCTAGTGGGGGTTCCTCAGCTCTGACAGGAAGTGTAGTTCAGAGGAGGTCTCCATGGGTCTGACTGGCCTCCCAACTGCCACTGCTCCAAGCCTCTGGGGAACTCGGAAGTGCTGAGTGAGGCCTGAGAGTCTTGGTTTCTTTCTTTTTGTTTTGTTTTTGTTTTCTCGAGACAGGGTTTCTCTATGTAGCCCTGGCTGTCCTGGAACTCCCTCTGTAGACCAGGCTGGTCTCAAACTCAGAGATCTGCCTGCCTCTTCTGTGATTAAAGATGTGTGCCATCACACCCAGCTGCGAGTCTTAGCTTCTAAAGAGCCTCTCAACGATGCTAATGCACCTCTCCTAGGGTGCACACATCTGCGATGAGGCTCTAGCCAACCAATTTCAAGTCAAAGTGAGCAAGCCTCAACGTGGGGAGCTGGAGAAGCCCTTTCTGGAGTCCAGTATCCTGAAAGGGCAATCCTAGTGTCAGTGAGCACTCTAACTACAGAAGCCCCAAGGACAGTGACTTACAGCTTAGGTGGGCAGCTAACAGCAGCTGGACTATGGGACTCTCCCAATAAAAGTAGGGGATGCTAGCCTGCAGTGGCCAAGCCTACAGAACAAGCTACTCCAGAGACGGAGGCACGCTGATCTCAAGTTGGGAGACCAGCCTGAGAAACATAACAAGACTCCATCATGGGGTCGGGGGGGGGGCCTTTTTCCTGAAGGAAATGAGAAAGGGTGGAGTCAAGATGGACCAGTTAGGTACCTTAAACAACCCAGGCACTCAGAACTTGTTCAGAGGACCAAACCTCAGGAGCTGTCCTCTGCACACGTGTCTAAAAGGAATCATCCCTGCCCCACCCACTCCTCCGCACAGACTCTGCCCTGTCTTCCTCCAGGGGAGAGGTAACTGCAGACAGGGAGCCTCCGGTGACTCAGGCGTCCAGAAGCCAAATCTGTGCCCTGCAGCTGCAGTCACAGGACCCTGTCCTCGCCTTCCGTTGAGCCCTCCAGCCGCAGCCTGTTCTCGCTCACCCCAGGGTCCCTCTGTCCACCCTGAGTGTCTGTCTTAGGCTCATCTTCAGGAGTGTCCCTAACTCCCAACCCTCCCAGGTACAGTCCTGAGCCTTAACATTCCCATAACATTGGTGTAGTCCCGCTTTAAAAGATGTGCCACCATCACCGTGTTCCCGGGGGCGCCTCGGGTAGCCCCCCTGGGATGCTGAGGTCCTACAAACGTCCCTTTGTGTCCAGTGCGGGGCACACAGGAAGTGCTCAGAAGCAGCTGCGCGGGGGTCAGGGGCTCTCAGGGCCCGGCAGGCGCAGTCAACGAGACCCTCACCTTGTAGACTTTGCCGAAGGCGCCATCGCCCAGCTCGCCCACAATCTCCCACACGTCGTTGGGGTCCAGGTCCCGGCGAACGTGCTCATATTCACGGGACTTTCTCTTCTCGAAGGTGGATAAGCGCAAGATGCGGCGGAAATTGGCGAAAGCCATGCTGGGTCCGGAGCGCGGCGGGAGAACTTGCGGCTTCTCAGAGCCGCCCTCCCCGCAGCGCAGCGCCGGCCGAGTGAGTCCACCGCTGCCGGGAGCTGCCGGAACCGCGGCCCGCCCCGCCCCGCCCCGCCGCGCCCCGCCCCCTCCTGGACCCGCCCGCAGGACGCCCGGCACCCGCGCGCACGCCAGTCCCCGCCGGCTCCACCTGCTCCGCGGCGCCCCGAGACCCCTCAATTGGCTGCGGGAGCTCCCGGTTCCGCCCGCGCCGCGGGGCACTCTGGAGACTGTAGTCCGCCGGATGGCCGGCCCGCGGGCCCGCTGCGCCTCACGGAACCCCAAACCTTCGGGGTTCAGCTGACGTCCTGCGATCGTCGTTGGTGCCAAGCTGGTGCATCGGCGAGTAGAATGTGCCTACAGCGGACTGGCTCGCCCTTTTCCCGCGCGGGACTTCTGCGCCCTTCGCCCCGTGGATCACGCCTGTCCTTGTTGCTCCTCGCCCCAGGGTTCACACAAGTTCCAGGGTCCCTTCACTCCTCTTCCTGCGTGGGTCTCAAGCGCGGTGCTGCCTCCAAGCGCGCAGAAGTCAGAGCCCCGCGCGCCCCCCAATCCAGCTCTTTTCCTGCCCCCGCCACAGGACAAGAAACGTTAAGAGTCCCTTTAGGACCTATTAGGCTTCGTGGTAGGTTAGCAGATATATTCCTTATTAAGTAAAACTTTCTAGTTCTTTTACCAATTAAAAAAAAAAAAGAGAGATAAAACCGGAGACATCTCGGGAACCGTCCTCCATCCTGGCGTCGGGACCCTCGTCGCTCTACCTTATCTGCTGGCAACCTGCAGATTGCACAGCGTCTTTTCCGGGTATCAGGACGTGGGTTCTAGAGCAGTTCTGCGGGCTGAGCAGCTGCAAGGCCTATGATGGTGACACCCCCCCGCCCCCAACAAGTGAGTCTGACACTTGGGCACCCTCACCTCGAGAAAGTCTTTAGATTGCCACTCCCTTTCCTTGGGACTCTGTTCGAAAATATCCCTGGAGCCGCGCGCAGGCACCGAGTGTAGTTTCCCGTTACGAAAGTCGGCTGGAGAGTGAATTCGATGCCCCAAGGATTCGTGCAAAGGGCGCCCCGAATAAAAAGGCTGCCCCAATTCCGATTGTTCCCGCCACTGAATGAGTGTGAGGAAATTTTATCATCAAAAGAAGGAAATGTCACGCAAAATGGCTCTCGTTAAGTCAGCCTGTTAAAGAGCCAAAGGGTAGATCTGTGTCACTGGGTTCCTTGGGACCCGCTGAAGTCTGTGCAGCTATACCGGGTAGGTAGAGGGTCAGAACGCGCTGACCAGTCCCGGGAGTTGCAGAAGAAAACAAAGTGAGAATAAAAATAGAACGGTCCTCAAAAAAATGTCATGATACTTGAAGGAAAGCAGACCTAAAGAGTGCATGAGGTATGACGGCATTTATATGACCGCACCAGAAAAGGCAAAGCTGTGGAAAGCCGGCTAAGGGTTGGCTTCCAGACGCGGACTGGCTGGAAAGAGCCATGCAGAATCTCACAGGGGTGATGAAAATGACAGGAAACAGAACTACAGTGACAGTTCCGCAACTCAGGAAACTTGTCACACGTCACTAGAGTGACTTTTGTTTTTGTAAGTTGTTGGGGGGGTATGTAAATTATATATAAAAAACATAGCAATAAAAAGGAGGCTCAAGAGAGCCAAGTTACTTTGAAACTTATGTTAAATAGGGTTTCCTTCCCTTCTTCATCTGTCTCTGGCTACGGGGCCTCACAGTGACCTAGTGATGAATGAAGACAGATGGAGGGCTGTGCCCTTCCCCAACCCTACTTTCTGGAACAACTTAAAATAGAAATTATTGATTCCTGGTAAGTTTGATAAATAGTGCTTCAATGTGTATATCTCAATTAATGAGTCTGAGTTTTGCATAGTTTTGTTGCTTTTGTTTGTTTTTGAGACAGGGTTTCTCTGTGAGACAACCCTGGCTGTTCTGGAACTCACTTTGTAGACCAGGCTGGCCTCGAACTCAAGAGATCCACATGCCTCTTCCTCAAAAATGCTGGGGCTAAAGGTGTGTACCGCCACTGCCCCGGCGAGTTTGCATAGTTTTTGCTGGTCTGTGTCCTTTGCCATTTTTTGTTGTTTTGGGTTGGGGGTGTGAGCGATTTGTTTTGTTTTGTGTGAGTCAGGGTCTCTCTATGTAGTCCTGGCTGTCCTTTAACTTGGCCTCAAACTCACAGAGATCCTCCTGTCTCTAACTCCCGAGTGCTGGGATTAAAGGGGTACGCCACCACGCCCTACTCTACACATTTTATAAAAAATCAGATTTCCTATGTTTTTTGTTGTAGGAATTTTATCGTTTATTTCTGTGTGCATTTGTGGTTATGTGTGTATGTGAGAGTGTGCAAGGGTATGTATACATATGTGGAGGCCAGAGGACACTTTCAAAAGTTGCTTCTCAGGGCTGGAGAGATGTCTCTGCAGTTAAGAGCGCTGACTGCTCTTCCAGAGGACCCAGGTAATTCCCAGCACCCACATGGCAGCTAACAGCTGTCTGTAACTCCAAGATCTGACCTCCTCACACAGACATACACTCAGGTAAGGACACCAATGCAAATAAAATAAAAATAAATAGATTATTAGGAAAATAAAAATAGATTTTTAAAGGCATTTCTTTTTTTAAGTTTTATTTATTTATTATGTATACAGTATACTGCCTGCGTGTATCCCTGCAGGCCAGAAGAGGGCACCAAATCTTACTGCAGATGGTTGTGAGCCACCATGTAGTTGCTGAGACTTGAACTCAGGACCTTTGGAAGAAGAGCAGGCAAAGCTCTTAACTACTGAGTCATCTCTCCAGCCCTAAATAGATTTTAAAAAAAAGAGTTGGTTCTCTCCTTCCACCATGTGGGTCCTGAGGATTAACTCAGGTCCTCAGCAGCCCTCCCCAGGCCCCACTGGGCCATCTCATTGTACCTGAATTTTTAAAAATACTATCTTGTTGGGTTTAGATCTTGAAAATGTTTCCTCTCAACCTTTCATCCATATGTTAACTTTGCTCCTGGTATCTTCTGTGGAGCAAGTATGAATAATATTGATATAATGAAATCTGCTTTTATCTTCATATGTGAGTATTTCCCTGCCACGGAGGACTGAGCCCTGGACCTTGTACACAGGAAATATCTCTGACAGAACTATACCACCAGGTGGCCTATATTTTTTAACTTGGAAAAAAATCAACTTAAGGGACTGGAGAGATGGCTCAGAGGTTAAGAACACTGACTCCCCTTCCAGAGGACCCAGGTTCAGTTCCCAGCACCCACACGGCAGTGCAGGCATCTGGTACTCCTGTTCCATGTGCTGACATCCTCTTCTGGCCTTCCTAGGCATATATGCAGGCAAAACACTCAAAACATCAATTTAGGCCAGACATGGTGGTGCATACCCTTAATCCCAGCATTTAGGAGGCAAGGGCAGGCGGATTTCTGTGAGTCTGAGGCTATCCTGGTATATAGATCAAGTGCCAGAACAGGCTCCAAAGCTAAACAGTGAAACCCTATCTTAAAAAGCCAAAAACCAAACCAAACCAAACCAAAATAACAACAAAGCAGGGCCGTGGTGGCACATGCCTGTAATCCCAGCACATGGAAGGCAGAGGCAGGCAGGTATCTGTTAGTTCGAGGTCAGCCTGGTCTACAGAGTGAGTTCCAGGACAGCCAGAGCTGTTACACAAAGAAACCTTGTCTTGAAGAGAAACAACAAACAAAAAGAGAACAAGAATCAAGTTTATTGAGATTTAATCTACATTAAATAGAAAGGCACCCCGTAAGGCTGTCACAGTCCAGGTAAAGAACATCTCCATTGCCGGCGATGGTGACACACGCCTTTAATCCCAGCACTCGGGAGGCAGAGGCAGGCGGAGTTCAAGACCAGCCTGGTCTACAGAGCTAGTTTCAGGACAGGCTCCAAAGCCACAGAGAAACCCTGTCTCGAAAAACCAAAAAAAAAAAAAAAAAAAAAAAGAACATCTCCATTGCCTCTTTAGGCAATTCTCATCCCACTCCTTTCAAACTTTTTTTCCAGTGCTGGACATTAAACCCAGGCCCTCGTGCATGCCAGGCAAGTGCCTCATACACTGGCCACACACTGACCTGGGTTTAGCTTCTTTGAACTCAGCATGTTTCCGAGATTCATCGTGTTGGATGTATTCATGGCTCACTCATCTTCATTGTCGGGTAGTATTGCACTGTCTGGATAGACCATCGTCATAAATACGAGGGACATAAAAACTGCGAGGGACAGTGGGTGTTGGGTTCTACCCATCTGCTTATTATTAATAAAGCTGACACAAACACGTGGTGTTAAGAGTCTGCATGGAAATGATGGCGCTCAGGACATATGACCTCAAAATATGTTGCTTTGTTGACCTTCATTCATCAGGTCTTTTTCCCATCTTTGAAGGCAAGGATAAAGGCTTTAATAGGATGTTTAAAAGGATAAAGGGTGAGACTCAACTCAACTGGTCCCTTACAACCACCGGGCAATCCTCTCTGACCTCCAGCCTCACTCCCTACAAATGAGTTTCCATTCTTCACTAAGTCTTAACATCACACAAGTGCACCTATATCTTTGAGTCTGCGTTTCCTTATGAACACGCCCATCCACAGACAACTTAACAAATAGTCATGATAGTGCTCTCCTGTAATCCCAGCATCCAGGAAGCAAAGCCACACAGTGAGCTCCAGGCAGCCTGAGTCACAGCAAGACCCTGTCTCAAAAAACAAAAAATATAGCTGAGTGGTGGTGGCTCGCCTTTAATTCCAGCACTCAGGAAGATCTCTGTGAGTTCAAGGCCAGCCTACAGAGTTCAAGGACAGTCAGGGCTACATCTTGTCTCAAAAATCAAACAGCCGAGTGGTGGTGATGCACGCCTTTAATTCCAGCACTCAGGAGGCAAAGGCAGGTGGATCTCTGTGAATTCGAGGCCAGCCTGATTTACCCTGCCTTTGATTTTACTAAATGTGTGGGAGTTTTTGCCACACCAGACAGTTTTCTGCAGACACCCCAGGGGTGTACACAAGTCACTTTAATTCTGACACTGGGGATTAGCATAGACCCCACAGCTTAAGGGATCCATCCCACAAGCCTGCTTCACCCTTGGGACACTCCAGTCATACGTTCAGGGTGTCTTCTGGATTTTTGAGTAACCAGTCATAACATCAGAGGTTCCCATGATCTAGAAAGTCAGATAGAACTGTGTGTATGCACACATATATATGTCCATCACACATACAGGTATAGCAATGAACATATGTTTGCACACAGACCGATAACCAAATATAGAGTTTTGCAATTTGGCTCATATACACATTCATACAAAAACCAATACAGCCGGGCGATGGTGGCGCACACCTTTAATCCCAGCACCTGGGAGGCAGAGGCAGGCGGATATCTGTGAGTTCGAGACCAGCCTGGTCTACAGAGCTAGTTCCAGGAACAGGCTCCAAAGCTACAGAGAAACCCTGTCTCGAAAAACCAAAAAAAAAAAAAAATACAATTTTAAAAACACAAATTGTAAGGAAAAAATACAGGTTTTAGAACTGAAATGATTTCTGAAGCATGATACATGATGCATAGATCTGGGCTTCTTGATTGGAGCAGCTCTTCAGACTTCTAAGAGGCAATCAGCTGACATGGTATTTGAGGGTGTTGGATGATTATCCTCCAGCGGGATAACTTTGAAGACTCATGTTTTTTTTTTTTTAAATATATACCCAAATATTTGCACATTAGCCGTTTTGTCTGAGACTTGCTTCTAAATAACCCAGGAACTGCGATGAATCCAAAGGAATATGGATGAGCTGGGGCAGGTCTGGACTGTGTGTGGGTGGACCTGAGGTGTGTGAGGTGGACCCATGAATCTGTTCCCCTTTGGATAGGCCTGAAATAGTCCATCGTGGAAGAGAGAAGGGAGCAGCGGTGATGGTGTTAGTCGGGCTTCCTGCTTTGACTTCTGGCCCGCGACACTTTGTGGTCTTTTAAAAACTCTTTCTTGGCTGGGCATTGGTGACGCACGCATTTAATCCCAGCACTCAGGAAGCAGAGGGAGGCGGATCTCTGTGAGTTCGAGGCCAGCCTGGTCTACAGTGTGAGTTCCAGGACAGTCAAAGCTACACAGAGAAACCTTGTCTTTGAAAAACAAAAAACAACAAGCAAACAAACAAAAAACTCCTTAGCTAGGCAGTGGTGGTGTGCGCCTTTAATCCCAGCATCTGGGTGGCAGAGGCAAGCAGATCTTGTGAGTTCAAGATCATCTTGATCTACAAAGTGAACACCAGGTGGGCTAGGATGTTGATAGTAAAGACAATCTCTATCTCTCTTCATATAATATATATATATATATATACACATATACACACATATACATATATGTGTGTATGTATGTATAACAAGTATACCACTATACATATACATATATGTATATTATATAACCTAAACATTTATGTGGACACAAATCCCTTCCCTTTGGCTTTATATGAGTATATTTGTTCGAGGCTCTTTCCGTACTCTGTGTGCGCTTCCATTTCCTTTCCTAACACGTACATCTTGTCTAGGGTGGCTCTGAGAGCCACTTTGGCCCTGGGCTTGGTGGCCCCTAGAGGTCAGCCAGGAAACACCCAACATCAAAGGCAGAGAACTGTGAGGAGCCATTTCATTCCCTCCCATTGTCTCCTCTAGGCATGCTGGGTCATCTCAGGGACCCTGTCCAACATTCTAGTTCTGAGGCAGAACTCTCTGTTCCGCATCAGGTCGCCGGAGCCTCCCTCTGGCTGAAAGCTGCCGAGATGAAAGTGAAGCAAGGGTCTTTTCTGTGGTACCTTTACCTGGACAAAATCTACTGCTTGTTGTCTTTGAGAAATGTGAAGGCCTTGATGGAGTATTTTCACCTTCTGGACGCACATCGAAGGAACACTTTGAATGGTCAGTTCTTCCCCACACAGAACCCAAAACGATCTCCTTAACATTTATTTCACCTTGTCAAGGAAGCCCGGAGAGAACCTGCTAACAGCTGAGCCTGATGGTAGTTCAGTGCAGAGGATGAAGCCACAGGTTCTGGGGTCAGGCTGGGCTCTACCCACAATTCCTTGGTGGTTTGTTGAGCGGGTGATCTCCAACTTGAGGCTCAGTTTCTTCTTCTACCTTCTCATGTCTCTCCCACCCCTGTCATCCCTCTCCTCCCCACAGGGTTCTCTCCCACCCCTGTGCCATCCCCTTCCTCCCACAGGGTCCTCTCCCACCCGTCATCCCCCTCCTCCCCACAGGGTCCTCTCCCACCCCTGTCATCCCTCTCCTCCCCACAGGGTTCTCTCCCACCCCTGTGCCATCCCCTTCCTCCCACAGAGTCCTCTCCCACCCGTCATCCCCCTCCTCCCCACAGGGTCCTCTCCCACATTCAGGTCATTTTGTTGTGCTTTGAGACTCACTGGTTTTAAGCAGGGTTGTCTGTGTCTATGTTTGTGAGTTACCAAAAATGTCCATTAGCTCTGTTACTGAGACCACACGCTAACAAAAGGCCAGGTGAAACAGCCTGTGTTCTTTTTAAACTTCACTATAAATAAGACTTTCAACAAATCCAACCATCGCTCTCACTTCACAGAGGAAAATGTCACAGCGGAGTAAAAACACTCTTTTTTTTTCTTTTTTTTTTGAGACAGGTCTCTCTACCTCTGCCTCCTGAATGCTGAGGTTAAAGGTGTGCACTTAAATTCTTATCTTAAAAAACAAATGAACAGCTGAGTGGTGGTGGCGCACACCTTTAATCCCAGAACTTGGGAGGCAGAGGCAGGAGGATCTCTGTGAGTTTGAGGCCAGCCTAGTCTACAAAAGCTAGTTTCAGGACAGGCTCCAAAGCAACACAGAGAAACCTTATCTCGGAAAAAAAAAAAAAAAAAAAAAAAAACAACAGTAATGGGGCGGTCGTAGCTCAGCAGTAGATAGACATTTTTAGCCTGGACTCAGGTCTCGGCACCGGAAAGAATGAAAGCAAACATCGACTTGAAGACCCTCCTTTTCTACAGTGTCATGCCAAGCTTTCCTCTGTGCATGCAGATTGGCATGAAATGCGATACCGGACCTCCCTGGCCCAGATAAGACAGTTGTAAGGCACCAAGCTGTCCCTCAGAAAGCTAAGCTACACTGTCTCCCTGGGACATTTGTGGAACAGAGTCTCATCTCTCTAGCAACCAAATAATCCCCCAGCGACACAGTACCTGACACAGTCCCCGGGAGGTCCGAGCCTGCTCTCTGATCATCAAGGGTAGGGACGATGACCTGAAAGAGGGACGGTACAGCCTGATGGTTGGTTTGCTTACTGGAAGAACAACTGTAAGCCTCGGGGACCTGGGTGACCGACCAGAGTCATCTTGTTGCAGACAGCATTGATTCCATAGCTACAATGTCCCGCAGGACCCTTTGTCATCACTGTGTGGATACAGGGTGTTGCTCGGAGTGTTCACACCTGGTGGAGCACACAGAAGGGTCCGCCAAGTGGTCAACAGCCCAAAGTCGACATTGTGACCATAGGCTCATTGTGCTCCTGGCTGCTTCCTGCTGGGACTCCAAACAACATTGATGAAGGGTTTTTGCTTTTTTTTTTTTTTAAAAAAAAAGATTTATTTATTTATTTATTTATTACGTATACAATATTCTGTCTGTGTTTTTACCTGCACACCAGAAGAGGGCACCAGATCTCATTACAGATGGTTGTGAGCCATCATATGGTTGCTCGGAATTGAACTCAGTACCTCTGGAAGAGCAGCCAGTGCTCTTAACCATCTCTCCAGCCCGACCAAGTGTTTTATATACTCAGTGGAGCCCAGAGATAGTTTTTTTCTTTTTTAAAGATTTTATTTATTTATTATATATATAGTGTTCTGCCTCCATGTGTGCCTGCAGGCCAGAAGAGGGCACCAGATCTCATTGCAGATGGTTGTGATCCGCCATATGGTTGCTGGGAAATGAACTCAGGACCTCTGGTAGAGCAGCCAGTGCTCTTAACCGCTGAGCCATCTCTCCAGCCCCAGTTTTTTTTTTTCTTTAAAACATTTCAAAAATTTTATGTGTTGGGGTTGGACAGATAGCTTAGTGGTTAAGAGTATTGACTGTTCTTCCAGAAGATCTGAGTTTAATTCCCAGCACCCACATGACAGTTCAGACCTGTCTGTAATTCCAAGATCTGACATCCTCACACAGATATACATGCAGGCAAAACACCAATGCACATAAAATAAAAATAATTAAAACAATATTTTATGTGTATGTTTGGCTGCATGTATGCCTGGTACCCATGGAGACCAAAAAAAACATCAGACCGTCTGGAACTGAAGTTCTAAACAATTATGAGCCATCATGTGGGTGCTGGGAATTGAACTTGGATCCTCTGAAAGAGCAGCCTTAACTCTGAACCCTTAACTTGTGAGCCATCTTTCCAGCCCATTTGTGTTTTGAGACAGAGTCTGACTCAGTAGAAAAAGCTGGGCTTGCACTGGCAGCAATCCTTCTGCCTCAGTCTCACGAGTGCCGAGATTACTGGCATGAGCTGCCACACCCAAATCTGGAGATAGTTTTGGTAATCTAGAGGCAAAGGGGAAGCTGGGCAGGATGGCTGCAAATCTGAGTCCAACGTGGTCTTCTACATAGAATTCCAGGCCAGCCATCAGTGAGATCCCTTATCAACAGCAAAACAAAAGCTACCAACCAAACAAACAAACAAACACATAAGATCACACTTGAAAATCCCATAGCTAGATCTTTTTCTTCCTTTCATTCTTTTTTCTCCCTCCCCCCTCCCCCCTCTCCTTTCTTTTGTTATCTTATTTATTTATTTATTTTTTTTGAGACAGGGTTTCTCTGTGTCCCTGGCGTCCTGGAACTGGATTGGTAGACCAGGCTGGCCTCACACTCAGAGATCTGCCTGTCTCTGACTCCCAAGTTCTGGGATTAAAGGTTTGCACCACTACTGTTGTGCTCAATTGTCATGTAAAATTTCAATTTTGCTTCTGGAACAACTGAAATAACAGAAATGCCACTGCAGACATATTATAAAAGAAAAAACAGAAATAAAGTGGGTGCAGGTGTGTGCTCCTGTGTCTGCCATTCATGGTACCAATAGGCTATGTTTCAACTGGAAAGAGAAAAGGGCTTATTTGATTTACATTCCTAGGTCACAAGCCATCACTGCGCTGCTCCCGCCTTACTCTGGTTGTAATGGCTGGTAAGTGGGCTGACAAGAACCTTCCTGTTCTTTAAGTTACAGTACTTTCCCTGGATGTTTCTGCTTGAATATAGGTTAACGAATGCACAAGAGATGTGGCTTCATAGTAATAAGTGCACAGCTGCCATCAGGCTAGCCCACATATGAGCCCCAACCCTGCCACCCAAAAGTGACCACAGACCAGCAGCAGCCATATCACCCCAGAGCTGGGAGCAGTGTGGAGTCTGTCCTAGGCCACATTCCCTGGGACAGGAGCTGCAGTTGGACGAGAACACTAAGGAGCTAATGTGTTGGTCATGGCCATGGGGGTGGGCTACCACCTTCCTGTCGGGGTCTCAGGGTTTGCTGAGGTGTGGCATTCAAGAAGTGCTCCACACGGGGAAGGCTCCCTCCCTCCACAGTCAGAAAGCCTTTGCTCTGAGTAAGCATGGAAACTCTAGGGACTCTCATAGGAGAGGGATGATTTTTAAACTAACTATTCTGATGAAAGGAATCATGGGAAAAGCTGAGGAGAACATCGGGATCTTTGAAAAGATATTTTATGTGGGTATCTGTATGTGCATGATGTGTGTGTGTGTGTGTGTGTGTGTGTGTGTGTGCATGTGTACATGGGAAAGGCAAAGGGCAACTCTGGGGAGTTCATTCTCTCCTTATACTTTCATATAGGTTCTGGAGATCAAACTCAGGTCTCTAGGCTTACATGAAAAATGTCTTTACTGACAGCCATCTCTCCCACCCACGTGAACATTTTATTTATTTATTATGTACACAGTGTTCTGCTTGCACGTTTGCCTGCAGGCCAGAAGAGGGCACCAGATCTCATTACAGATGGTTATGAGCCACCATGTGGTTGCTGGGAATTGAACTCAGGACCTTTGGAAGAGCAGCCAGTGCTCTTAACCTCTGAGCCATCTCTCCAGCCCAACATCTTTAACATAGCAAAAATGAAGCTGTCCTTCCTCAAACAAAGAGCATCAGCAGCTTGCTGGTCACTGGGGATGTGTGCAAAATCGTCCGTAACTGGGGTCAGGAGCCACATTGTCTGGGTCACATGGTCATGCAGCTTTCGTGACTTGGCATCTGCTTCTCCACAGCAAGGGCAATAAAACCCTTGTGGAATTGTGGAAGGTTTAGTGTGAAGCCAGAAGCAAAATCTTGTCATTCTCCTTCCAGCACTGTAAGCTTCTGGCACTTCTGCATTTTTTTATGTGGCTCTTGGTTTAGCATTTTGGGACTGTTCTAGAACAACCCATCTGGTCCTCTCTTCCTCCAGATGTGCTATTCTTTCATTTCCTCCACCACGTGACTAACATGAAAATCACACATATCAAGAAGATATTCGACATGCTGGACTGGACGGCGATGGGAGAGATTGGTTTTGACCAGTTCTACGTGTTGGTTTGCATTGTTCTGTCGCATCAGGTGAGTACCAGGGTTGGGGGTGGGGCAGAGAGGGCTGCTGTTCCCAGTCTTGATAAAGTCGACAATGAAGTGAGAGCATTTGTAGTGACTTTCCTGTCACTACAAATGGATGGATGGAAAAGAAATGTGAACTTCATTTTTGGTTCCTGAGTCAACCTAGGCATTCTAGCACTACCCCAGCCTCTCTCTGAAGTTGTCACTCATCTCTAGTCCTCCCACGTTGCCCTGCCCACATGCCCACCTTTCTTGGCCTGCCTGTCCTCCATTCCAAGTACCTCACTCGTTCCTGCCCTGATCCCTGGGTTCAGAAACTTTTCTGTGGAGGCTAAAAGAAAGGGAAGGGGGGCGTTGTTCTCTGGGCCACACCCTCGCCATCAAACACCAGTCATGCATTTGCTAGCTTCTGCTGAGGAAAGGTCAAAGCTTCCGGAGAGCATCAGCACACGGTGGCAGCCAGGGTTGTTCATGAGGCAGAACTGACACCACAGAAGGTTCCCTTGAACATGGGGACTCCTTAGGGCCTAGTCCATCTTCACAGCCTTTCCCAAGTTTGGTGTTTGCTTTTTGCTTTAAGCTCTCTAGGGAATGGCTGGTAACTATTTTTTTTTTTTGAGACAGGGTTTCTTTGTGTAGCTTTGGAGCCTGTCCTGGCACTAGCTCTTGTAGATCAGGCTGGCCTGGAACTCATGGAGATCTACCTGCCTCTGCCTCCTGAGTGATGAGATTGAAGGCATGTGCCGCCACCACCTGGCTTAAAAATCTTTTTTAAAAACATTATTATGTAGCCAGGCGGTGGTGGCAGAGGCAGGCGGATCTCTGGGAGTTCGAGGCCAGCCTGGTCTACAAGAGCTAGTTCCAGGACAGGCACCAAAGCTACAGAGAAACCCTGTCTCGAAAAACCAAAAAAAAAAAAAAAAAAAAAAAAACCAAAAAAAAAATACCAACCAAAAAACATTATTATGTATATAATGTTCTACCTACATGTATGCTGCAGGCCAGAAGAGGGCACTGAATCTCATTATAGATGGTTGTGAGCCACCATGTGGTTGCTAGGAATTGAACTCAGGACCTCTGGAAGAGCAGTCAATGCTCTTAAACTTTGAGTTGTCTCTTCACTCCCCAGCTATACAAATCTTAGTGTAACACCATACAGGGTAGCACCAATATTCTTACACATTTCTCTCCAAATAGAACCATCTGGAAGATCAGTTCATGTACCGCCATTCCCGGCCGGTTTTTGACTTGCTTGACTTGAAAGGAGAGTTGAAAATAGATGGAACCGATTTTGATATGTACAGATTTCTCTTCAATATTAAAAAGCAGGAACTCCGGGAGCTTTTCCAAGACTTTGACATCACAGGTGACCGAGTAAGTGCAGATTTAAGAATCATGGGGCAGAGGGCCATGTCCTGTACCGCTGGTAGGGATGGTGAGGAGGAGGCTGGCGGCAGACTGGGAAAACAACGGAGACAAGTGGCTCTGGCAGAGACAGGACCAGCTGTCACATCATGTGGTGCAGACACACAACTATGGAGGCTGCGAGGAGGCAGACTAAGGTGGGGATCACATGGGGGTCAAGAGAAGTGTTTACAGATTTGAATAAGCAGAAAGGAAGAAACTCTATGATAGAACCAAGTGAGAAAAATCCTGAAAAAGCTCCAGGGAGGATGGCAAGTTATGCCTGTGTAAAGGAAAGCAGGTGACCACAGTGGGAGGATGACATGGGAACGTGACAAGGTGACCCTGTTCCCACGATGGTCTGCAACGGACATCACTGTTCCTCGGTACTAGGCCCCCAGCCAGCCTGTAACTAACTCCTATGCCTCTAAGTTTCCAAGATTCCAGAGTAACACACGCTTACCACCTTGCTAAACTTCTTTGTAATTTTTTCTCTCCCTCCCCTAATAAAAGTTGCTTAATTACAAGGAATTTAAGCTGTACACCATCTTCTGCACTGAAAAGTCCATTGACAGGAAGAAAAGGAGGAAACAGAGAGAGGAAGAGAGAGAGCGAGAGAAAGGGAAAGATAAAGAAAAGTATTATCAGCATCTAAAGAAACTGTATTCGACTGGGTTGAACCAGAGGAGTAGAAGTCTCCTTTGATACAGAAGTGAGCATGACTAATTAACATGGCCACAATGAAGAACACCAAAATACACATCTTTATTTTGTGTATGTCTGTATTGTTTGTTTATTTATCTATTTATTCATTGAGACAGGGTCTCACATTGTAGATCTGGTTGGCCTATAACTGGCCATGTAGACCAGGCCGGCCTCAAACTCACAGAGATCTTGCCTCCTGAGTGCTGGGATTTAATTTAGGTTTGTACCATTTATACCCAGTGTCTTTTGAGACAGCGTCTCAAGTAGCCCAGGCTGGCCTCAAACCTACTATATAGTTGAAGATGACTTTGAGCTTCTAATCCTCCTACCTCTATCTTCCAAGTGCTGGGATTACAGGTATGTGTTTCTGCTTGTTTTGTTTTCTGAGACAAAGTTTCTTTGTAGCTTTGGACCCTGTTCTGGAACTCGCTCTGTAGTCAAGGCTGGCCTCAAACTATTCATAGAGATCTGCCTGCCTCTGCCTCCTAAGTGCTGGGATTAAAAGGTATATGCCACCACGGCCCGGCTGGGTGTGTGCTACTATGCCCAGCTATCAAAACTGTTTTTTTTTTTTTTTTTTTTTTTAGTTTTTCGAGACAGGGTTTCTCTGTAGATTTGGAGCCTGTCCTGGCACTAGCTCTTGTAGACCAGGTTGGCCTCAAACTCACAGAGATCCGCCTGCTTCTGCCTCCCAAGTGCTGGGATTAAAGGCGTGCGCCACCACTGCCCGGCTGTTTGTTTCTTTTTCTTTTTCTTTTTTTTTTTAAAGAATCTCTTGTAGCCCAAGCTATTTTTTTTAATATATATTTATTATGTATACAATATTCTGTCTGCATGTATGCCTGCAGGCCAGAAGAGGGCACCAGATCTCATTACAGATGGTTGTGAGCCACCATGTGGTTGCTGGGAATTGAACTCAGGACCTTTGGAAGAGCAGGCAATGCTCTTAACCGCTGAGCCATCTCTCCAGCCCTGTTTGTTTCTTTTTTTTTTTTTTTTTTTAAATATTTATTTATTTATTATGTATACAATATTCTGTCTGTGTGTATGTCTGTAGGCCAGAAGAGGGCACCAGACCTCATTCCAGATGGTTGTGAGCCACCATGTGGTTGCCGGGAATTGAACTCAGGACCTTTGGAAGAGCAGGCAATGCTCTTAACCACTGAGCCATCTCTCCAGCCCCCCCCTGTTTGTTTCTTGAGACAGGGTTTTGCTGTAGTTCTAGAGCCTGTCCTGGAACCAGCTCTTATAGACCAGTCTGGCCTCGAACTCACAGAGATCCACCTGCCTCTGTCTCCCAAGTGCTGGAATTAAAGGCGTGCGCCACCACTGCCCGGCTTTCAAAACAGTTTCTATACCTGAGCAGCATTCTATCCATGTGGTCCAGTTTTGCTTCTGATTTTTAGCAAGAAGCTGAAGAGGTAACCCTTTTCACGGTTCAATGCTCTTGGATCCTTTCTAGGCTAAGCCCACCTGGATGCCAGACTCATGGGCCAAAGGTGACAAGGCAAGTTGACTTTAAAGGATATGGAAGCTGTCTTTTCCTTTGAGACTATTACCCAGGCTGATCTCCAACTTGTGGGATGAAATGATCCTCCTGCCTTAGCCTTGGGTTAACTGGGACTGCAGGAGTTCACTGTCTCAGTTCAGGCTGTGTGTTCCTTAGAGCCTGAATTACTCCAACATGTGAAGTGCTTAGAAAACTAACTAGGACAAAATATTGTGTGCCTGCCTCCAATGGAACTCCTCATGAGCCGGGCACTTGTGAACATGAAGGCAGCCTCATCTACATAATGACTTCCAGGACAGCCAGGGCTATGTAGAGACCATATAGAGATCAATACATCAATACCTTGAATGATCTAAAGATTCTTTGGCATGAGATTTGTGAACCCCACCCCCAAAGGGACTGTATCATCATTGTAGCAACTGTGACAGGGTCCCAGATCTTAACATAACTGAGTCCATGATAGAAGTACCATATGGGCTGTAAAACTCCAAAAGTAGGCAGCACCGCCAGCCAAAAATGAAAACAATGACCTAATCCATCAAAGTCCATAGTTCTGGGAAAGTCTCTAAATGTACTAATCTTGCATTTTAGCTTTTATAATTCTGTTTCTGGCTGTTTTTATTAACTGTCAAGCCAGAACATGTTTTTTTTGTGTGTGTGCTTAAAAGCTCTCGTTGAGACAGACTCAGGGCCACCCTGGGATTCCGAAAACAGTGTAGCTGCTGGCTGGCTTTGTATTGGCTTGCATTGTGTCTGGGAAGTTATCACAATCATGTGCTTGGTGCAGGTTAGGCAGTGATTTAAGACACACAACTTATGCCTTTGATCCTGTCAAAGGTTAAGGCTATTTTGTTTACAAAAGAGGAAACTGAGTCCCAGAGAAATTAAGAAACTTAAACACATCTCACAGGTAGTAGGACCAGGATGTTGGTACTCACAGCCTGTGGTCTAAACTCACTGGATTTTGGTAGATTTTTTTTAAAAATTTATTTTATTGGTGGTTTACCTGTATGTATGTTTTGTGAGGGTGTTGGATCCTGGAGTTAAAGATAGTTGTGAGCTGCCATGTGGGTGCTGAGGATTGAACCTGGGTTCCCTGGAAGAGCAGTCAGTGCTCTTAAATGCTGAGCCATCTCTCCAGCCCAGGCAGGCCTTCAACCTGTGATGCTCCTGCTTCAGCACCTATGTGTTGGATGTGGGAATCAGGCATGCTACATCAGCCTTCTCTTTAAATTTTAAGCTAACAAATTCAATTGGCTTAGAAATCCCTCCTGTTTAATGTTTATTACTATATCCCTCATTGTAAGTTTCTGAGAGACACAGTTTGGAGACTGAAAAAATATAAATCATTTATCACATATACCCAAGATTAAGGATTCTAACTGATCTCAAGGCAACCAGTGAGTTTGAGGGTCCCCAAATGACTGATGTTATGCCACCAATGAAGAGACCAGAATCTGCACAAGACCCAATGCACAGCATCATGACTCATTTGCTCCAGAGGGACAGAAGGCAGGGATAAGAAACAAAGATGACAAGGGAGAAGGGGAAGGGAATGAGAGAGAGAGGGTCAGGGGTATTTCTCCTAGGGGACAAAGGACTACCTCTGGATAGAGAGGAGACAGATGGTACATAGGCAAATGGCAGTTTATAGAGGTACAAGGGCAAACCCTGCATTAGAATGAGGTATTTAATTTTGATTGGGTGTCTTAGGACAGCCAAAGGGAGCTTTTGATAGCTAGACTTATTTAATACCTTGATAGCTGGACTTTGGTAGTCAGCCTCAGGAAGAAGTGACCAAATAAAGGAATTAGACCTTGGTGACTAGCTTTAGGAATGTAAAGGTTTACGGCAAGGGAGAGGGAATGGGGGGGGGGCAAGGCCTGCTAGAGCTGGCGAGAATCCCTTCAATCAATGTACAATCAATGCTTACCTAAGATCCTTATCTGCAAGTCAGACTGGGGATTATGAAACCCATTATTGTGAAACATCATTAACAAATGGGAGATTTGGCTAACAAGCTTTTGAGCACGATTAATACAACTAGTCATAAATACTCCCCGTGGTGCAATAACACAGTGGAAATGGGACCAGCAAAACCAAACCCCAGGTAGAACTGGTCACTTCACTTCAATCTTTTCTTTTTTTTAAATATGCATTTTTTTTTTTTGTTTTGCTATGGGTGTCAGGTTCCCGGGAACTGCAGTTATAGACAGTTGTAAACTGCCATGTGGGTGCTGGGAATTGAACCTTGGTCCTCTGGAAGAGCAGTCAGTGCTCTTAACTGCTGAGCCATCTCTCCTGCATCTTCAGTCCAGACTACAGAAATAAAGGCACTGCTTTGATGGAATTGCAAACATCTCTCATCACTCCCCAAGCCCTTCCAACTTTAGAAGTCTGTGATTACTACAGTGTTGGTATCGGGCAGACAGAGACACTATGCAGTGTGCAGGCAGGCACTCCAACGTGAAAAAATGGCATCTAGAGAAAGGCTAAGCCAAAGGTCCGCTCACCACAGCACTCATCTTTACAGGCTCTGGTCTCTTTTGAGATAGCCTAGGTGGCTTGTCAGGCAGCAGCTTTAGATTCTGAGAAGACACCCCAGAGGTCTCTGCTCCTAGAGATGCTCTTGAGCTGTATAAAGGGAAATAACTCCTGGAGCAGACGCAGTATCAAGTTCTTTACTTAGAACAGGGAGGACAGCCAAAGAGAGCAGGTAGCTAACCTGTCCTTCCTCCCACAAGGGTCCAAGGGCACTGTAAAGGTACAATGAACAGAACACTGGATTTTTTAACATCACTGTGTGTGTGTTACAGCACACATGTGGAGGTCGGAGGACAACTTGTAGCTGGTGCTGATCCTTCACCTTATTTTAGGGATCAAACTTGCTTAGGTACCTGCTGAGCTATCCTGACATCCCATCAGATTTTAGAATTCCTTTTTAAAGCATCTTCATCAACTGGAGGTTCCTGTGGGTCAGCAGCACAAGTTTTGCAGCACCCATGGCCTGAGGCAGGAGGACTGGAAGGGCATTTAGAATTATTTCATTGGTAAATGAGAGTCTGTATAAAAATCAAAACTCAAACAAATTAGTAAACTTATATACTGTGTTGGGACTAGGCATGTAAGAAGCTAACCAATCCAATCCTGCTTTGCTTTAGGGTGTTTTTAGATTTATTTCAAGTGCCTGAGTATTTTGCTTATGTGTATGTGTAAGCACCTTGTGGGTGCCTGCTGCCTTCAGAGGTCAGAAAAGAGCATTGAAACTGGAGTAATGGAGAGTTGTGAGCTGCCATGCTGGTGCTGGGAATCGAACCTGGGTCCTCTGCAAGAACAAGTGCTTTCAACTGCTGAGTCATCTCTCCAACGCCCACCCCCAACCCCCTGATTTAGTTTTAAACATAAGTACATAGGGCCTGGTATGTGATTCAACAATAAGAGTATGACGTGTGTGAGGTTCTGGATTCCATCCTGTGTGTCAAAGCTTTCCAGTCTGCGGTTTTCATATTGTACTGCAAGTTCCTAGTACGAGTGTTAAGGGCACAGGCGATGGGGAGAAACAGGTAGACTATGGGTGGACACTGGCCTGTGAAGGTTTCAGACCAGGGCCACAGGCAGATTCTTCCACACTACTGTCAGCTAGAAGGAACTTTGAGAGGCCACTAAATGAGCAAAGTAGTCACCTCTTCCCCCAGGGCTTGGAGCTCACATCTCCATACCATCCAAGGCCAACTCAACTATGTTCAACCTTTGATGGACTCACTCAGGCTCACTACAGAAATAGACGACAGGCTAACAGGCCACATCACAAGAGACCCCCAACAACAGTCATAGGACACTAGCTGTTTCTGAAAATGTGATCAGCTGGATTCCTTTTCTAAGTAAAATGCATCACAGGACCCGATCAACTGAGTGATGCCCATTTGCTAGGAGGGCTACCTTTCCCCCATCATGGAGAAAGAGGAATAAAAATTTCCAAGTTATCTTCAGGAAGAGGGGCCATTGTCTGCTCTGTTCTTTTCACACACAGGAGCTCTAGATAACAATGAAGTAGTGAGAGAAAAGGCCCTTCAAAGAAACCAGAGGACATAAAGGTGCACAGATTTTGTTGTTGTTAAAGATGGGAACTCATTAGGTACACCAAGCTACCCTCCAACTGAGTCTCCTCTATCTCCCAGCGCTGGGATTAGAGGTGTGTGCAACCACAACTGGTGAGACTCGGATCTTACCACCGCAGCAGCATGCAAGCAGTACTGTGAGTCACCCTCCCTGAGGCGCACACCTCTAGGTAACCTGCAGTATGTGGTGCAGCAGACCTTAAGTGTGGTGGTCATGATCTCACTACTGGTTTCAGAGAGGAAGAAGTCTCCCACTCCCCTATAGGATGTGGGAGACTGCCATTGTATAGAGGAATAGTTAGAAACTCACGCCACGAGAGGTAGAAGCAGGCAGATCTCTGTGAGTTCAAAGCCAAGCCTGGTCTACACAGAAATCCTGCCTTGAAAAAAACAAAACAGAACAACAAATGACAAAAAAGTAACAAAAAAAGAAACTACTCGCATCCTCCTGAATATTAACCTTCATCAGGCGATGAAAGGAGACAGAGACAGAGACCCACATTGGAGCACCGGACTGAAATCTCAAGGTCCAAATCAGGAGCAGAAGGAGAGAGAGCACGAGCAAGGAACTAAGGACTGCGAGGGGTGCACCCACACACTGAGACAATGGGGATGTTCTATCGGGAACCCACTAAGGCCAGCTGGCCTGGGTCTGAAAAAGCATGGGATAAAACCGGACTTGCTGAACATAGTAGACAATGAGGACTACTGAGAACTCAAGAACAATGGCACTGGGTTTTGATCCTACTGCACGTACTGGCTTTGGGGGAGCCTAGGCAGTTTGGATGCTCACCTTACTAGACATGGATGGAGGTGGGCGGTCCTTGGACTTCCCACAGGTCAGGGAACCCTGATTGCTCTTCGAGCTGATGAGGGAGGGGGACTTGACCGGGGGGAGGGGGAGGGAAATGGGAGGCGGTGGCGGGGAGGAGGCAGAAATCTTTAATAAATAAATAAATTTTAAAAAAAAGAAACTACTCAGAATAAAGGCAAAGACAAAGAGAAAAGTTGAACTTTTTTTTTAAAAAAAAGCACAAAACCCCTA
The DNA here is from genome assembly GCF_018167655.1 of Microtus oregoni. Classification (NCBI taxonomy): domain Eukaryota; kingdom Metazoa; phylum Chordata; class Mammalia; order Rodentia; family Cricetidae; genus Microtus; species Microtus oregoni. The sequence goes on from NW_024543086.1 coordinate 15,794,341, forward strand.
CATACTAAAATTATACACATCAAGTATTGATCCAATCTTACATCAATCTATTGACAATTACCAGCACCATGTTTTTTTTTCTCACCTAGGTTAAACACGCCTGGAGGATCGTTATTCAAAGTATATGTTCCTTTAAAATAAAAAGCTCTTAGAGAGGTCAACCCTCAAGAAACAAACAAGACTTTTACCAAACATAGATTATTGATGACACCATTAAATTTCCTTTAGAAAAATAATTTTTAAAACATTCTTTTCCAGTTGATGGACTTTGAGATACTGTTACTCAATGTGGCAAATGAATCAACCTTCTTGATGGTAGGCCGAAGCACTCGGATGTCCTGGAGCCTCCACACAGGAATGTGAGCACCTTCCTCATTGTTAAAGCTGTGTGCTTCTCCTGAATTTAGACTCAACCCCCATCAAGTCTAAATTAGGTGCAGTCACAAACTTTAAACTTATGAACAGAATTAGGGAAATGGTTAAAAGTTCTCAGAAACGTAAGTTCAATTATAGATATATTTAAACAGGCTATAGGAAATTTAACACCACTTTAAACATTACATTTTAAACTCCTTAGCAGTTCCATTTTGTCACAAAAATCATGGTGTTTTATATCCAAATAGATGTTGAAAGTTTGGCATTTCCCTACTGAGACAGCATAGCGCCCTCTTTCATCTACTGTACACAGTTCAGACTCCAAAGATACAGTGTGGTCATATTAGTTCATGGAATCAACCTTTTTTTTTTCCCCCCAAGACAGGGTTTCATTATGCAGCTCTGGCTGGTCTAGAACTATCTTTGTATTCCAGATTGATCTCAAATTCTGAGATCTGCCTACTTCTGCCCCCAAGTTTGGGATTAAATGCAAGCACCACCATGCTTGGCAGAATCGGCTTTTAAGAGGCTCCAGATTGAATACAACCCTTGGTAGCTTTCTCCAGCCTTCTCCAGGAGGTAAGGCTGGCTCACTGTGCTCAGTCCCTCAGCCTCATGTGCAGATATGGTGGTTGATTCAGCACTTTGTGGGAAGGTGCAGGAAGAACACTGCTGCCCACAATTACTAGAATCAGAGTGAAGTGAAAAGCACTCAGGCCTAGCGCCAGGCGCCACCATTTGTTCTCCCTAGCATCGGTTAAGTGACACCAGTGAACCTTCACACTTGAAAATTTTGAGTTGGAGTTTTCTCCAAGGCTGAGAAGAGGCACAGTTTTCCCAGGAACAGGCAGAGAAGATTTAACTTCCACCCCCTGCAAGGTGAGGAAAAAAGGATTGCTTTTTATTCTGGAATGGAAGCAGCTACACTCCATTTCCATGTTATATGGCCCAGAAATATAGATGGAGCCAGTCAGCTCCAGAAACGGCCACGCAGAGCGGCTGCTTCAGTGAAGGCATTACATAGTAGCTAGCAGTCTCAAGCCTGGGGACTAGAGACATTTTAAACCACTATGCAGGCAAGACAACTTCTCAACTAAGAATGAGAACTCTGACTATTTACTAAATTATTGTCTGATGTTCCAGAGGGTGTCTGCTGCCAGCATGTTGGATGGCAGCGGAACTGAATGAGTGTGAATTAGGGGCATGACTTGGGGGAGGGGAGGCAACACTGACAAACTCCCAGGCTCCACTGCTTCCTGGTGGAATAGGAATACAAACCCAGAAGAGAAACAATCCCCTCTGCTCTTTTAGGTTCCACTAAAACAAAAACAAAAACGTTTAAGTTTTATAACTGTTATTAATTATTGATGGTTCTGAAAATATAACTTGACATATACATTTTAAAAATTCTGTATCCAAAAGGTGCTTGGTGCTGTTCTTGATGGGTCTGGTGTCTGTGTACATTCCAAATTATTTAAATACAGCCATTACATAGTTGATAAATGTTTTAAAATAAATGGTTATCTATTTCTTAACTGCCTCTCAAATTAGAAATTGTAATTACAGGAGTTCCAGAGGCTGGCTCTGTGTGTTTTATTATTTTTGTTGGTCTCCATCACAGATGGAATTTTTCACTGGTAATTCCTCAGAACTAAATCCATTCATAGGGAATTCAGAGCAGTGAAAATAAATTTCACGTCATAGAGTAGGAAATGATAATAAAAAGGAGCCAAGGGATCTGGGACGCAGGCAAGCCCAGCTCAGTTCTCCACTGGTGTTGGGTTTTGCACAGGCTGGCTCACGATAACCTGTACCACATAGTCCTTTGGGATCTTCAGCTCCTCCAGTTTCATCTTATCAGTGAGAGGCCTGCCAGAGAAGAACCACCGCTGGCTGCCTGGCTCCACCCCCTCTGTAGCATGTAAGCGCCTCTTCATGTGGAATACCGTGTCTGTGCTGCGCACCACAAGCTTGAGGTCTTTGCCTGTGGAGAGGCGCAGACGGAGCTGAGACTCATGTCCCGAATTGGGAGGTGGCTCAGGGATATCCAGAGTCTCTATGTCACTCTTTTCCTCTATCATGTTGATTGGTGGTGCCAAGCAATAGACTGGCAGCTGGTATCGGTTCCCCAGCTCATCGTAGCACTCTGTCAGTGCACCTGCAGAGAAGGGGCGATAGGAACAGTGTCAATGAGTGTGCTTCTGTTCACAGTGCACCACCAGTCTCATATCCAGACAGCACTCTCATCTCCATCTGTTACAGGTATGCTAGAAATCAGAGTGGGTAAGTGGAGAGAAAACACTAAGAGGACTTGTCAGAGCTGGATTTATCACTGTTATCTCTACTTCCTCAGGGCAAACATCAGAGGAAAACTCCAGTGCTTCTAGCAGTAGGAACAAAAGAAACCATACTTGAGGGACTGCATCAGGTGTAGCTACACGTCTAGCCATTAAAAGAATAGTAAGGGTACTATGAACACCCCGTGCCTACAAATTTGATCTGCTAGAAGAAACAGACCAATTCTCTGTAACCATCATGTACCAAAGTTAAAGAACAGAGAAATAATCCAAATAGGCCTTATCTATAAAAATTGAATAACTAATAACCTTTTAAAATAAAAAAGCACCAACTCCTGATGGGCTCAACAGTAAATTCTACTGAACATGTTAAGTAAGAAATTATAACAATCTTCTATTTTCACAAGACTGAAGAGAAACTTCATAATGCATTCTATGAAGCAAACATTACCTTACTACTAAAGAAAGAAAAAAAAATTAGGTAAATCAAATATAACACTCTAGAAAAAGAATTATATAACACTCTCCAAGGCAGAATTCATTCTAGGTTTTCAAAACTGATTCAACCTTCGGATATTAACTAATTTATAGCATCAGGGTAAGCAAGAAAAATCATATAATCATATCAGATGAGGAAAAACCATTTGTCAAGACTAGTACTTTTTCCTGATAAAAACTCTCAATATGCCAGTTATAGTGGTGCACACCAGTAGGATTTGTTGAAGGAGGCAGAGGCGGGAGGATCACGAGTTTGAGGCCGGCTTAGGCTACAAAAGAATTAAGAAAAAAGTCTCAATACTATTAGAGGGACAATTCCTTTGCTTCATAAAGACTAGTTTGAAAACAACAAAAACAACCCTAAAACACTAAACTTAAAAAACAAATGTGGAGTTTCCCATTAAGATTAGGAACTAGGTAGGACAGTACCTCTTACCACTGCTAAAGCACAAAGAAAATATCTACAAATTGGGAAAGAAAGAAAGAAGTGTTTTTACTTATAATTAATACAACTATCTATGCAGAAAATCAGAAGAATCAAGAAAATGATGTTGGATGCAATAAGCATCCACACTAAGGTTAATGCATAAAAACCACTGTTCCATATATGGAAGTCAACAGGTGGTATCTGACATTACAAAACCATATGTATTAGCACACCCAGAGTGAAACATGCAGAGCTAAACAGAACAAATGTGTAAGACCTACAAGAAAATGACAAAATGTTAAACCAAAGAAGAACTAAATTGAGACAGTCTATGCATTGAGAAAATATTGTTGGAATGCTAGTTAGTTCTTCCAATTTTAATGCAACTCCAATAAAAATTTCAAAGTTTTTTCTAGATACTGGACAAACTAAATTGTACATGAGGTAAAAAATTAACTCTCAAGGACTGGCTTATGCTAATCTTATAGTAACCAAGACAGCATACAGTTGGGCAGGGTAGCTCATACTGTAGTCCCAACACTTGGAAGAATGAAAGATTGCCATAATTTAAAACTAGGATGTGTGCATACATGCGTGTGTGCGTGCATGCGCGTGTGTGTATTGTCCAGGGTATCTCAAAAAACCGAGAAAACCAACACTTAAACATACATGTGATGAATGAAAACAGTTGAAAGTCCAGAAATAAAACTCACATAAACACCATCAACTGATCTGTGTAAAAGAAACAAAAGGAAGAGTTGATAGAAAAGACAAGTGAGGGGGCTGGAGAGATGGCTCAGTGGTTAAGAGCATTGCCTGCTCTTCCAAAGGTCATGAGTTCAATTCCCAGCAACCGCATGGTGGCTCACAACCATTTGTAATGAGGTCTGTTGCCCTCTTCTGGTTTGCAGACACACACAGACAGAATATTGTATACTGTATACATAATAAATAAATATTTTTAAAAAAAGAAAAAGAAAAAAGAAAAGACAGGTGACAGGCTTTCCAACAAAGGGTGCTGGGTTAATGAGACATCAAAAAATTAATCAATACAGAATTTACCCTTGCCATTGCACACATGAGCCCACCCTACTACCACCAAAAGTGTACACAAACTTAAATATAAAACACAAAACTATAAACTCCTAGAAGGCAAAAGAAGAAAATCTAAATACTGCTGCCTTGGCAATGACCCGTGAGGTATGTCACCAAATGTACCATCATCAGAATTAGAAATTTAGGCTTTGCTAAAGACACTATCAAGAGAATAAAAAGACACAAACTGCAAGAAAAAATTCAAGCCACATCTGACAAAGGACTGCTATACAAACACACACACAGAACTCTTGACAGGCGGTGGTGTCACAACCCACCTTTTAATCCCAGCTCTTGGGAAGCAGATGCAGGTGATCTCTGAGTTCAAGTCAGCCTTATCTACAAGGTTCCTGGATGGTCAGGGCTACACAGAGAAACCTTGTCTCAGGGTAAAAACAACAAATACAAACAAAAAAAAAACCAGAAAAGCAAGAGTTAAAATACCTTTGTAAGACTCTCACAAAGAAGATGAGCAGGTGGAAGACAAGCTGATGAAAAAATGTGCTACACCACACCACTCATTAAACCAATGGGCCACACTACAATGGCTGAAGTCCAGAGTTCAAACAATACTGAGGCTGGGGAGACTGACTGATCTGCACTAACTGAAGAAGCAGAAAGGGACAAGTTTAGAAAGCAATAACTCCCAATCTGCAATAACCCCTTATCTGCATTAACCCCAATCTGCAGCAACTCCTAATCTGTAGCAATCCTCACTTTGCAGCAACCCCCAACCTGCAGTAACCAATAATCTGCAACAATTCCCAATCTACAGTAAACCCCCAATCCGTAGCAACCTCCAATCTGCAGTAACCTCTAATCTGCAATAATCTCCAATATACACTAACCCACATCTGCACTAACCCCTAATCTGCAGTACTCTCCAATCTGCACTAACCCCCAATACATACACTTTTAAAGCATTAGCACATATGTTACTTTCTGTGTAAGCAAAGCTATTTGGAAAGATTAAATGACAGGGTACTGAAAAACATTTGGTATATTGTTCTTGTTGTTGAATGAAACAGTACTCTTTGTGTTTGTTATTTGTTTGGTTTTTTTGTTTTTTATTTTTTCAGATAGAGTTTCTCTGTGTAGCCCTGCCTGTTCAGGAATTTACTTTGTAGACCAGGTTGGTCTCAATCTCAGAGAGATCTGGGATTAAAGTCTGTGCCATCATTGCTTAACATGAAACAGTACTCTTAGGGTCCCGAAGGGTAGAGAATTTTAGCAAAATTATGATGCAATTTTGGCATTAAAATAATCTACTTCTAAATGAAAAATAAGGTCAGTATATATCAGTATATATTTTATGGAAAAATACCATTCAATTAATCATTTTGAAATATGTAGATGTTTGTCCAAAATCCATACTTTGCTACCATAGGATATAACTGGAAGGCAGTTATCCAACCACAGATAGTAAAGTTTCTTGGCTCTTAGTAGGACAATTAAAATATAATCACATCATTTCCTCTTTCCTACCCCTTCCATATTCCCCCTCAAGTTATGACCCCCTTTAATTACTCATAAATATATAAATTCAACCTTTAGTGTTGTATTACAGATTTCAGGGCTGATCATAGGGAAGGTTCTAATTCTCTAATTCTCCTTCTCTCAGCAATCAACAGATGTTTGCATGGGGTGGGGCCCCCTGGGATTTCCCCCTTTCACATAAGCATGTTCAACCACGCTGTCATTGCGCAGCCAATTTTAATCTATACACTAAACACGAAATGCTTCAAATGCTTACCAACCAGTCCTAGCCCTAACTACACACACACACACACACACTTAATCCTTACAACTATAGCAGAAAGTAAGTCTACTATACATATTTTACAGATGGGAAGACAGATGATGAATTAAGTTTTGCTTAGGGTCACACAGCTAGTAAACAACAATGACATAATCAGTAATAAGAGTCCCGAAGAAATAAACTTGTAACATAAAGATAAGAACACACAGCTTAGTATTATGTTAATGAGATAGTTAAACGGAATAATGAACTTAGAGGAAAATGAAAGCCATGACAAATAAGAAGCTAGCGTGCTAAGCAGTCTAATAACATGACACTATTCACCAGTGAGTCAAAAGCCTACAGCAGTGACAGCAATAGCCCCACAGCACTCCAAAAGTTCTCTGAAAGAAGCTTTAGTGCTTTCAGGCTGCAAACATATTCTGTCACTCTGTCACCGTTTGGTCTACAAAAATTGGAAGGCAAATACAAAAAATGAAGCATTGGAAGATGGAAAAGTTTGCTTAAAGAATCTCAGTGCAGGGCTGAAAAGATGGCCAGTTAGTGAAGTACCTATTTCACAAGCACAAGGACCTGAGTTTTGATCCCCAGAACCCATGTAAAAAGTTGGATTGACTGTGCAAATTAGTCCAGTGGTTCCTCAGAAAACAGAACTTAATAAATGGCCCAGATAGACCGCTGCTTGGTATGTACCCAAAGGAGTCCACTTCCTACTGAGAGATACACCTCCCCATCCATTTTCATCACTACTCTATTTTCAAGAGTTGAATCATGGAATCAGCCTAGATGTCCATCAGTTGATGAATGGATAATGAAAGTGTGGTACCTATAAAACTGCAAACAAAGATAAAATTGAGCTGGGCAATGGTGGCACACCTTTAATCCCACTCAGGAGGCAGAGGCAGGTGGATCTCTTTGAGTTCGTGGCCAGCCTGGTCTGTAAGAGCTAGTTACAGGACAGGCTCCAAAGCTACAGAGAACCCCTGTCTCAAAAAACCAAAAAGAATAAAAGATAAAATATGAAGTGTAGATCTGCACGGAACTGAAAAATATTAGACCCACACCCAGAAAGACAAAGGTCACATGTTCTCCCTCCTATGTGAACTTCAGTGTTAGATCTTTAGCTGTGTGTTTGACTTGGAGCTCCTGGAGAATCCAGGAAGCTAGAAGGGACCACTGGTGGGCATTCAACACAGACATACCTTAGGCCTCCACCTACATAAGCACATGCGCACACACACAACTATCTGTTCCTACAGAAGGCCAGTGTGTTTATGCTTAAGAGGAAGGCATCTTTCCAAAAGTTGACAGTTGTGGGGATTTACCACCTTGGCAAAATTACACTTAGCCTGGCTACATTAGAAACTTACAGAAGGTTTGAATCACTATTCTCTGGCACTGAAACTCAGTTCACTTAGCAATTCCTCACTATTTCCGAAGTTCTAGCCAGGCTCACTTGCATTACTATCTAATAACCATTGCAGACTTTTCTTTTTCCTCTCACAAACCCACTGTTAGGAGCTGGCAGAGACAGACGGCCATCAGGATACATACCTGAGGGGGCAGGCATCATTTCGCCAAGCCAGGAAGCCCTGAAGGCTCCTCATGGTAGGCAGAGGGCTGCCAAATCATCACTTTGTTGTCATCCCTTACATAATTTTCTGAGAATGTTTTTACATTTTATCTAGATGATTAGTTAAGGTGTTTTATTTTCCCTGGTCAATAGTTTTCTCTGGCTGCTTTCATTCCAGCCAGGCATGATGGTTTACCTCTGTAATCCTAGCCCTTGAGAAGTGGAGACAAGCCAGCCCTTCAGATGTTGAGTCTAAGATCTGTCTGGATTACATGAGACTGTCTCAAAAAGACCAAAACAAACAAACAAACAAACAAACAGGCCTCTAAAAATTTGTAAAGATGAACTAACCTGGTTGCCAAACAATAAAAGTAGCTTTAATACATGCCATTAGGTATAAGACTTTAGTGTTTCAGGAGTCCCTGAGGCTGAAAAACAACCTTATAAAGTCCTTGCTGAGTGCCTTTATGCTCTCACTTCCATGTAAGAGTAGGGACTCAGCGTTAAGATTTTCATCACCTGAGACATGCATAGTTACACTCAAAAGTTAAAAACCAGTGTCTGTGAGTGAGCAAATGGCTAGGCAGATACTGCACATGCTAGCCTGATAACCCAAACCTGATCAGCAGGTTCCACAGCTGAAGGAAATAACTAACTCCTGAAAGTCCTTTGACCTCCACACATACTGTGAGACACACACATACACACACCACCCCCAGATAATAAAAGCAATGTGTAAGAACAAGAAAGTGTTTTGATCTTGAAAGTGATGGTTTCATAGTATGTGCATGACAATAAATCATCCCCATTTAATGTAATTTCTCAATAATGTTTGAAAATGTTAATATTTAGATCCAGTAAATAAGGGGGCAACATTTTAGAACTCCAAAAGCTTTTTTTTTCTCTCCTATCATCAAGGGTTTTATTCATATCCTCACTGTTAACTTCTCTGTTCTAATGGACCCCAGGAGGCTGGAATTCTACTTTTCAATAACCACTACTTTCTATGTCCAAGAAAGGCCTCAACAGTTAAGTGAAGTGGACATAACTAAAAAGATAAGAACACCAAAACCATAGAATTAAAATAAGGAAATAAAGCAAAGAGGCTCAGATCATACACACAGGAGTCTGAGGGGTGCCAAGAAATGAAAGCATAGTGAAATCTGATATGAGGGACAGGGTCTCTGCTCATACCCAAGACTGGATGTAGAGCCTAGTTTGGGACACGCTGATAATTATCTCCACGGGGATTATAGTACCTACTTTTACAAGGTTGCGGCAAGGATTAAATAACTAAACATGTGAAATTGCCTAATACATATAAAAGTCCATGGAAAATGTTCAATAATGTTGGTTCTCTCCCATGGGTTTTAAATTTCAAAATTATGCACTTGGGAGAGTGCTTCACAAACAACAGTGCAGTAAATGGATCACAGCTTTATAAAGTTTCAGCCATCTACCTCAGGAGCCCTTGGGAGCAGTCTTTAGGACTCTAACGCTGCTAACAAACTACAGGTTTTCTCTCCGGAAACACGGTGCTGGGAATCCACTGAGCCTGGCTCTAGAAGACCTAGCAACTCTGTCATCCACTGACTCAGCCAGTAGGATTATGACAACTAGAGGAACCAAGCTTAGCATCTCTCCTAGTCAGCAGGGGTGAGAGTGGCTTAGCTGAACACCTAGAGCTGGAGTCAAAACAGCATTAAACACTATCTAACACTACAGTTGCTGAACTGCTACAGAGAACAGTTAATCTTTAGTTCCAGGGTTTCATTTCCTTAAGTGGGCAGAGGAATATCATAGAAGCACTTGGGTCTGGTATCTACTGAAAGCCCAGGAGGCTTTAACGAAGTGGTAGTTGATACAGCTGCGCCTTGGGGTGTGAGAAACCCTGCTTCCTCCAGTCCCACACCCCAGAACAATACAGAAAGAAGGGTTTCTTCAAAGACAAGCCTCCTGGCTCAGGAACAACCTCCCACACAGCTATTTTCAGACTTTATCACTCTAATTCAAGAAAAAGAATGATGGCAGCAGAGGAAAAGACACATTCACATTCTGTAACTCTAAGCCAGCCATCTTTGCCCTTTTTGAGGACAGAAAGAAGAAATGATGTAACACTTGTGGTTTATTAGTCACCAGGCTCCTTATTAAGCGCCTGTTTCATTTCTAAACACTACAACAGCCAAGCAAAAATCATCTTGTAAAAAAATAACTATCTGTATTATAGTTGTGTATCCATTCCTTAAACCTTTAAAGCAACCAAATTTCCTGGATTTTTTTTAAATATTTATTTATTTATTTATTTATTATCTATACAATATTCTGTCTGTGTGTACGCCTGCAGGCCTGAAGAGGACACCAGACCCCATTACAGATGGTTGTGAGCCACCATGTGGTTGCTGGGAATTGAACTCAGGACCTTTGGAAGAGCAGGCAATGCTCTTAACCTCTGAGCCATCTCTCCAGCCCCTCCTGGATTTTTTTAAGAGATAGGTTCTTTCTATGTAGCTCACGCTGGCCTCAACAAGTGATCCTCTTGCTTCAGCCTCCCAAGTACCGGGATCATAGGCATGCATCACATCTAGCCCTTGCCTATTTCTTGATGTTTGGGGGGAGGGGAGGTCTTTTTTGCTCTATTTTTAATTTAAAAAATATCTTGAGTATGTGTGTAGGTCAGAGGACAACTTTCAAAAGTCAGTTCTTGCCTTCCACCTTGTTTTAAGGCAGGGTCACTTGTTCCTGCTGTTCCAAAGTAGAATTCAGGCTAGATGTGTGCCACTACATTTGGCTTTAACAAGGGCTCCAAGGATCAAAGTCAGGTCATCAGGCTTGCCAACAAGAGCCATCCCCTTAGTCCCTCTGGATTGCCTTAAAAAATTATTCATTATGATTTTATGTGTATAGGTGTTTTACCTACATGTATGCCGGTTTACCATGTGTGTACATTGTCCACAGAGGCCAGAAGAGAGTGTTGGCATTGTGAGGTACCATGTGAGTACTAAGAAACTGAACTAAAGTCCTATGGAAAAACATCCAGTGCTCTTAACCACTGAACCCTATGGCCTACCTTTCTTTTTGAGATAGGGTCTCTCTATGTAGCCTTGGTTGGCCTGAGTCTCACTATGTTGACCAGGCTGACTTTTAACTCAGAGATTCACCTACTTATGCCTCCTGAGTACTGAGATTAAAAGAGCATATGTCACCACTGTCAGCATCCCTGCCTGTTTTTAATGGCCTTCTGAGATACCTAAGAGAAACAGAAAGGCCTATACACATGTATTCCCTGTTCATTTGTATATTTTAAAAAATGTACCTCGGGGGCTGGAGAGATGGCTCAGTGATTAAGAGTACTGCCTGCTCTTCCAAAGGTCCTGAGTTCAATTCCCAGCAACCACATGGTGGTTCACAACCGTCTGTAATGAGGTCTGATGCCCTCTTCTGGCTTGCAGACATACAGACAGAATATTGTATGCATAATAAATAAATAAAATATTTAAAATTTATTAAAAAAAATGTACCTTTTCCCTTTAGTATTAGTTAAAAGTCTTTTGTTTTAGGCAAGTATTTTAGGCAATATACAAGGTACCAAAAATATTAGACTTGTGTAATCTTGTAAAATATCAAAGAAGAGCCGGGGTGGTGGTGGCGCAGGCCTTTAATCCCAGCACTCGGGAGGCAGAGACAGGCGGATCTTTGTGAGTTTGAGGCCAGCCTGGTCTACAAGAGCTAGTTCCAGGACAGGCTCCAAAACTACAGAGAAACCCTGTCTCGAAAAACAAAAACGAAAAAAAACCAAAAAAACAAAAAAAAATCAAAGAAGACTTGTGTAATGGCTTTACAAATTCAAAGAGTTGTGTACTGGGTGTGAATCAAAGATGCTTTTGTTACTCTTAGTTCAAATCTCAGTTCCATGATTTATCCTGTAAAGTCATAATCTCTCCTTGCTTCAGTTTTCTCATGAGTAAACTGGGAATTGCTACTGATTTTTTCTTTCAAGCATGAGAGTTCACTCACCTACCTACCTACCTTACAACTTAAAAAAAAAAAAGCCAAGTTTTTAGAATTTTTATATAATGGCAAAATAGCAAACCATGAGAAAAAAAAGCACTTAAGGCAATTTTTAAAATAAATGCTGTAAAAAAAAACTATGGGGAAAGAACTAGGTTATGAGAAGGGGTGTAGCCAAGAGTAGAGTCCTCTAAAAGCAAACAGGCCACAGTGGATACAGCCAAGTCAGGATCTGTAAGTCAAGGTTGGTGCAGGGAATTTATCTATTAGTTTCCAGTGTGAAAAACTAAACTCATCAGTCCTGGTGTCTATTGAGTGTCTTTGGTAGATCAGGCATCACAGTAAACAACTCACAAGTAACATCACATTGAGCCAATGCAACAACCCAGACAGATGGTTACCACAGTCCAATATAACAAAGAGAACTGAGGGTTACAGAAATGATTTGCTTAAAGTCACATAGCTTTAATTACTAGAGAAGCACAAGTGATGTCAAAACCTATCACTGAGCAGGTCTAAAAACATTCAATTAAATAGCTAAATTGTACCTGACAGCAAATTAGGGTTGGTTTCTCTGTGTAGCCCTGTATTTACAGACTCATTCTGTAGATGGGGCTGGCCTCATACTTGCAGAGATCTGCCTGCTCTGCCTGAGTGCTGGAGTTAAAGCAGTGCACACCACATGTGGAATAGCAACATTCTTCTTCTTGACAGTTCACACAGATAAGAACAAATCAGATTTAAATTACACTCAATAGGATATGCACAGTCTGTGCCTGTACAGGAAACAGAGATGCTTGCCTTTATGAACTCAAAAGCATTTTACAATATTTGTTCAATTTACTTAATACATTTTTGCTGTTGTTTCTTTTCGAGACAGGGTTTCTCTGTAGCTTTGGAGCCTGCCCTGGAACTAGCTTTTGTAGACCAGGTTGTTCTTGAACTCACAGAGATCCACCTCCCTCTGCTTCCTGAGTACTGGGATTAAAGGTGTGCGCCACCATTGCGGGTAAATTTACTTGATATATTTATTGTGTGTGTTTATGCCACAACACACATTTGGATATCAGAAGACAACCTGAGGTAGTTGGTTCTCTTTCCTTCCACTGAATTGGTTCCTAGAAATGAACTCACATGTCATCGAGCTTAATGATAAACACCTTTACCTGCTAAACCATCTTGGAGCAATTTTTAGAAAAGGTCTGTCTATCTATCTATCTATCTATCTATCTATCTATCTATCTATCTATCTATCTATCATGCAATATTCTGCTTGCGTCCGCATGCCAGAGGAGGGCATCAGATCTCATTAGAGATGGTTGAGAGCCTCCATGTAGGTACTGGGAACTGAACTTTGGACCTTGGGAAGAGCTGCCAGTGCTCTTAATCTCTGAGCCATTTCTGCACCCTTCCATGAACTTTTAAACGAAGCTACAATTTGGAGAACATAATTAGCTATAGGTAACTATGTTAAGTATAAAATGATGAAGTCAAAGTTCCAGGGTTCTGGATTAAAACAATCATATACATAAATAAGACTCTCCATACAGCCACTTGCAGGCCTACACAACAGATGCTGCTTGGGAATTACGCATCAGAAATAAGTAACATAACTTTGTGAAAGTAGAATCTTCATTCTCTGTCACAATAATAGGGTAGCTGAAGGGGCAGATCATGTCACCACCTCCTTATCTGCAATCATGGAAGAAGTAAAGAATTTAAGCAATAGCCACGACAACTAGGACTAAGTGGACATGTTGAAATGGCACTCTATTCAGACACTTCAAATATAGAAGGGATCATTTTTACACATGTGGGAGAAGTGGGTATTAGATAAATGTTTAGTGATATAAGCCCATGCTAACAAGTGCTCATAATAAAGAACGGATAGTCACAAAACAAGGAATGCTTCTTAGAAGCATGGCTAATTAGAATATAATGGGGATTTGGAAAGTTGGCAAGGCTCATGAGTAAAACATTCCGCACTGGACAAAGAGTCAAAGGACATTCTGCAGATGATTAAATTACTAAAGCATTGCTCCTCTACAAATGAACACAAGTAAAAAAGACAAAAAGACACTGGGGAAAATGACAGTGGCATAAAAATGAACAGAGAAGAGTAAATGTTGATGGTTATCCCTTATATAGGTCAGAAAAAAAAACAACCTAGAAAAATACTAACTTGTAAAGTTAAAGAGAAAAACACCAAAGTAAAAGACAAAGAGTACATACATAAAACTAATACCTAAACCTCAGCATGAAATACTTAATATTTCAATCAAGGAGACCGACCATACAAGGGTATGTGCATTAAGTCTAGCATCTATGTGTCCCTGGATACATATAAATTATGGTGGTTCTCAGTCACTCTCCTACAGCAAGAAAGGTTTCTTATAAGGCTCATGGCTACAGTCATGGAAAACTACCCTTAAAAACTTTGAAGCTGGGGCAGAAAAGGTGGCTCAGCAGTTAAGAGCTGTTACTGATCTTACAGAAGACACGGGCTTGTTTCCCAGCACTCACCTGGCAAAAATACCCATACAAAGAAAATAAAAAATACATCAGCCGGGTAGTGGTGCTGCACGCCTTTAATTCCAGCATTCGAAAGGCAGAGACAGGTGGAATTCTGTGAGTTCAAGGCCAGCCTAGTCTACAGAGTGAGTTCCAGGACAGGTTCCAAAGCTACAGAGAAATCCTGTCTCGAAAATACAAAAAAAAGAGATTTCTATTTTATTTTTATATGTATGAGTGCTTCCCTAAACATATGTAATTATATATGAAAGCATGTTATGCACCACATACATGTAGTACCTACCTGGAGAAGCCAGAAGAGGGAATCAGATTTCCCTGAAGCTGAAGTTACAGATACTTGTGAACCACCAAATGGTTGGTTGTAAACCGAACCCAGATCCTCTGAAAGAGCAGCAACCACTGAGCCATCTCTCATATGGCCCTTCCCTCTTGCAAATAACAATTAAAAAAATGAACTTTAAAGTTTAGGTCTGCTTATACTAAATGATGGGAAAGCAGGATGACAAAGGGGCATCCATGAAGTCTCATACTTTATAAAACATAAACTGAGACTCCCCAGCTCTGGCAGGAAAGAGGTTAAGGCAGCAGCAACAACTGCTGCTGGGCAGGGATGTATACTGTATAGAGAAAGGGGCTTGTGTCTAGAGAAAACTAAGTCATACAGAAACTAGAAATACTATATAAAATGTTCTCTTTCCTGAGATTAAGAAACATAAAAATGAACCAAGACACAAACTGTCACCAGCTGAAAGATATAAAAAGAAGAGAAAAAGAGGAGTGCTATCTTTTACTATAATAAAAAGAATTAGAATAACATGTACAAGAAAAACAAGAAACTCCCTCCCAGGTGGCTGTGCCCCTTTGACATCAGGACTCCAAACCTACCGTGTGGTAGTGTTATGTTTGCACCATCAATGATTGCCTGTGCCAGTTCATGATCATTGCTTTCAAAAGCATGTGCTGCAGCCTTCAAGGCATCCCAGATCTCTTTCCGCCCTTCAAAAGCTGGTGCAGTGTCCCAAAATTCATCCCTCTTGCTGCGCAGTTGTCCATCTGTCATGGGATAATCGCTTTTCCATTTTGGTTTCTCCTTTTTCAAAGGCTGGTTACGACCTAGAGCAACTGAAAGGAGACAAGGCTGACATCAATATTCATTTTAAAAAAATCCTTATTTTTGTAAGAAAAGTTATGTGGTTATATTCTCATTTTGGATCTTTTACCACAATTACAGCTAGATGCCTATTTACTGATTTTACTGATTTCTGCTGAAATTCTATTAGCCAATCTAGAGCAACTGGAGATAACTAGATGCAAAATTTCCTTTTCTGGATTTTTTTCTTCCTTCCAACTCAGAGCAATCTTCCTGCTTCAGTCTCCTGAGTGCTAGGATTACAGGTATGAGCCACTGCAGCAGGTTGCGGTAATTTTCAGTAAGTCAATAGCTCTTTTCCGAAGTATATTTCCAAAGGATGATTTTAAACAGTTATAAGGGGCTAGGGAGGTGGTTTAGTCAGTAAAATGCCTGTGGTTCAAGCAGGAGACAGAGACAGGCAGATTCCTGGAGCTCAGTTGGCCATCCGATTCAGACAAAGCAGTTAACTCCATATGAGATACAATTTAAAAAAAAAAAATCAAGTGACGAGTAACTGAGGAAGACACCAACAGTGGCGTCTCCCTTTATATGTACACACACACATACACATTGACAAAGAATTAAACTGCGGGTTGGGAACATAGCTCATTTGGTGTGGGCAACACATGTTAACGATCCCAGATCTGAGGAAGTAGAGACAAGCAAACCCTCAGGATTTGCTGGCTAGCTATCCTAGTCTACTTGGTGAGTTCTAAACTAATGAGAGACCTAGCCCAGAAAAGGAAGATAGATGGCTCCTGAGGCAGACCAAATGGCCTCCACAAGCACACATGCACACCACTACCCCCATAAACATGCATACACAAGCATATTGACACACACACACACTCCGCATAGTTACAAGGAGGGTTATAATTACAAACTGAGAGTAGTGGCACACGCCTGTAATCTCAGCATTTGGGAGGCAGACCAGGCTGGCCTCAACAGAGGCCAGCCTGGTCTGCAGAACAGAGTTCCAGTATAGCCAGGACTACAAAGAGATCATGTCTCAAAACAAAACCCCACACAACAACAAAATGTAACTGTAACAAATGTACCATTCTGGTAAGAAATGTTTACTCACAATGGGTAACTATGAACGACTCCAGGAAAATATGGGAATTTTCTGAATAAAAGTTCCATTCTGTTCATTAAAACATACACACACACACACACACACACACACACACACACACACACACACATATATATATATATACCAGAAGCCAAGAAACGTAGGAAGTGTTTTATCAAACTAACAAGGGCAGAATATGAGTGACAAATGCTGCAGCAGAGACTCAAGGGAAAGTAAATAGTGTGAAATAGTTTGAATCACAGGATCTTTGGACATTAAAAAACAAAACAAACAAAAAAGAAACAGGAAGTCAAAGCAAATCCAAATTCCAAAAAGCCTACTTTTCTGTGTCCAAGAAGGCAAACCAGACCAACCAACTTAGGAAGAAAGTTAGTGGAATGATTCCTCCAACTTCCCCTCGGAGAGCTCAGAATACCTTTCTCTGAAAACTCATGCAAGAGCTAGTTCAGAAAGAAGTGGTGCAGAGGGATGAAATTCACAATTCACTTTTTTTTCCTTTGAGGAACAAGGAATCAAACAAGTAAATACTGGGTCAATGGATAAGCTCTTAGCCACAAACAACAACAACTACAGCAATGCTGTATTCTAGTGCCAACCCTAAGAAGAAGAAAAGGGAAAGAGGCATATATCTCCTTAGAGAATGTTACACAGCAACAGAATTAAAACAAATCTCAGGTAGCCTCTGTACTCAGATATTTCCACAGCCTACATAATCACTGATCTATTTTCTATGGGTCATACTGATTTCTACTGCCTTCTTACCTCTGGGTCTATCTCTAGTACCAGGCATAATAAAGCTTAATAGACAGAAGTAAACAGGATATTAAACTATGATGAAAAGATAAAAAATGTTGGGAAGATTAGGGAGATAAATGACAGTGCAGATAGAAAGCAGAGAAGGCATGCATCAAAATTCACTGTTCCAGCTGGGTGGAGGTGGCGCACACCTTTAATCCCAGCACTTGGGAGGCAGAGGCAGGCAGACCGCTGTGAGTTCAAGGCCAGCCTGGTCTACAAGAGCTAGTGAAACCCTGTCTCGAAAAACAAAAAAAACAAAAAACAAAAAACAAAGCACTGTTCCATATTTAATTGCAGGAAGAACATTAATTTAAAAGAATCTAAAATGGTTCTAAAGCACGAATACAAAATAAATATGACTCTTAACCCCTGGGAAATTTCTCTTTCCCAGCCTGCATTCCTTTATGACGGGGCTAACTAATATGGTAAAGTACATTTGGTTTGACATCTGAATTGAAATAAATTCATTTTACTAGGTCTGACCATTGATTTCAAGGTCAAACGTCCCTGGCCTCTTTAGTCTTTCATATAAACCTTCAGTACTGACATGTGATGATGTTTTATTCCCCTAAATGAAATGCAAAGCAAGCAAGTTTTAAAAGGACAAGTATAACAGAGCAGGGAACACATCCATCTGGTAGCATAGCTGGAAACAAAATCCAAGTCTCCAAATGTAATCAACAAATAGGTACTGCCTACTTAGGGTAACACTCTATCTGTGTCTATGAGGTTTGATTCAAATGTGAAAATTCAATCTGTAGTAATGGCTTTCCGCTACATACTGACAAAATTAAAGCACCATTCTCAATAGAATGTCCAAAATATGTCCAATAACCATGACTGACCACTGGTTCCACCAAGGTGAAATGAAAAGGCAGATTTCATTTTCAGCTACATTAACCTCTACTTGAGTAGAAAATTTATACTCAATCTCAGTCATTGAGCCTAAGTAAAAAGAAAGGCATGGTAACAAGTGAGCAGATTCTGTGCCATCTACTTGGATAATGTGTTGGGTTGACCTGAGCAGTTCTAGACTCTCATATATTTTTTTTTAAATATTTATTTATTTATTATGTATGCAATGTTCTGTCTGTGTGAATTCCTGAAGGTCAGAAGAGGGCACCAGACCTCATTACAGATGGTTGTGAGCCACCATGCGGTTGCTGGGAATTGAACTCAGGACCTTTGGAAGAGCAGGCAATGCTCTTAACCACTGAGCCATCTCTCCAGCCCGACTCTCATATATTTTAAATATTCTAAGCATGTAACTTGGTGCAGTTTCTTGTCATTGTGAGATCAGCAACAAAACCTCTACAGTCTCACTATCTGATATGAACAATTCAAAAAGGACCTCAAATTTGGTATGGTGGTACCTACATACAATTCTAGTTACCCAAGAGGCTGAGGCAGGAGGATGGCATATTTGAATCTAGCCTAAGCAAGACAGCAAGACCCCATTTCAAAAAGGAAGCTCTAGCCAGACATGCGGCATGATGATGCACACCTTTAATCCCAAGCACTCAGAAGGCAGAGACAAGTGAGGCTGCCCTAGTCTACAGAGCAAGTTCCAGAACAACTAGGGTGACACTGAGAAACTGTGCTGTGGGATAAAACTTTTGTACACTGTAAAGATTTGTCACTTGTATTGGTTTAATAAAATGCTGACTGGCCAGTAGCCAGACAGGAAGTATAGGCGGGACAACCAGACTAAGAAAATTCTGGAAAGGCCAGACACAGTTGCCACCCAGGCGTGGATGAAGAATGCTGCACTGATAAAAGGTACCAAGCCACATAACACAGACAAGAATTATGGGTTAACTTAACATGTAAGCACTAGTTAATAATAAGTGTGAGCTAACAGGCCAAAGAGCTTATAATTAATATAAGCCTCTATGTATTTCTTTGGGACTGAATGGCTGCAGGACCAGGCAGGACAGAAACTTCCATCTACAAAACCCTGTCTCAAAAACAAACAAACAAACAAACAAAACCAAGACAACAGTTTTCAAATACAAAAAAACCCCCAAAAAACAGAAAAGTAAAAACACCCTTTTCGTATGTGAATTACCTTCCTTACCTATGTGAGGTAGCTTTATTTCTTCTGCTCATATTTGTACTAAGACCAAGAACACAGTCTCAGAGTCTCTCTCCTCTCTCCTCTCCCTCCCCCCCCCCTCTCTCTCTCACACACACACACACACACACACACACACACACACACGTGCGCGCGCAACACATTTATATTGGTTAAGGTAATCATCATTCTGAATGTGTTTTAAACCATATCCTGTCAAAAGTTCCATGATAATTCCTTTGCAGGAGTAAACAAAACAAAAATGAGTATTCACCGTGAAGACATGAAATAGGCTCATCTTATTTCTGTCTAGGTTTCTGAACTTTAAACATATATAGTATGTATCATCTGTGTGTAGAACATCCATTATTAAACTAACCAAATCTCTGTGGCAATCATTACTATTTGAAAAGTCATAGTATTTTGGGGGATTGGGGTGGTATTTTTTTGAGACCAGGTTTCTCTGTGTAATAGCCCAGGCTGTCCTGGAACTCACTCTGCAGACCAAGTTGGCCTTGAACTCACAGAGATCCACCAGCCTCTGCCTCCTGAGTGTTGGAATTAAAGGCATACACCACCACCACCCAGTGGAAAGTCAGATTTAATTTTTTTTTATTTTTACACATGTGAGTGTTTTGCTTGCAGGTATGTGCATCACATATGAGCAGCACCCACAGAGGCTAGAACAGAGTGTTGGAACCCCTGACACTGAAGTTACAGACAGTTTTGAGTTTACATGTAGGTATTGGGAATTGAACTCAGGTCCTCTGGATCCAGTGTCCTTAACCACACAGCTATCTCTCCAGCCCTAATATAATTAAGTCACTCCACTATCTGACCTTAAAAGTTTCATGTTGGTTTCAACAGAGTACCAAAACAAGTCAAAAAAGGCTTCATGATAACCTAAATCAGAGTTACTGCTCAACTTATCTTTAGTTAAATAAACTGGGGGGAAAAAAGCTATTTTGGCAAATTAATTCAAGCTATCATCTCATTAAAACATATGACTTGGGTGATCAAGGACAGAACCTGAGTCCTCTGCAAGAGCAACAAGTGTTCTTAACTGCTAAGCTATTTCTCCAGCCCTTTTCCTTGTAAAGGTTAAACACTGTTTCCTCACTCTGTCACAGATTTAATACTAAAAAGCTAAAGGCTTGCTTTTCAGATGGAACTAAGTAGCATATGACTTTAAAAACATTTTTATCACAAATTCATTTAGACATTCTGTTTATAAGAAACAATGATCTTTGGGAAGATAGGTCAGTTAGTAAAGTCTTTGCTATGCAAACATGAGGACCTGAGTTCGATGGAAAGCCCACATAAAAAGCTGTGACTGACATAATATCCTTATAATTCTAGTGCTGGAGAGGTAGAGACAGACTGGGGCTTACCAGCCAGTCAAGCTGACCTAAGTAGCAAGCCCAGGCCAGAAAAATGAATCTATCTCTCCCCCCAGACAGAGATCTTAAAAAGTGCCTCAAGATTGTGAAGTCTTTTCTTCCTTTTGATCTTTCTTTGAAAAATTTCTGACTTAATGTTTGGGACTCCTCAGATAAAGAAAGGAAAGGTCAGAATACAAAGGCAAGATAAAAATACCAAGACTGGCCGGGCGGTGGTGGCGCACGCCTTTAATCCCAGCACTCGGGAGGCAGAGGCAGGCGGATCTCTGTGAGTTCGAGACCAGCCTGGTCTACAAGAGCTAGTTCCAGGATAGGCTCCAAAACCACAGAGAAACCCTGTCTCGAAAAACAAAAAAAAAAAAAAACAAACAAACAAACAAAAATACCAAGACTGAGCCGGGCGGTGGTGGCGCACACCTTTAATCCCAGCACTTGGGAGGCAGAGGCAGGCGGATCTCTGGGAGTTCGAGGCCAGCCTGGTCTGCAAGAGCTAGTTCCGGGACAGGCACCAAAGCTACAGAGAAACCCTGTCTCGAAAAACCAAAAAAAAAAAAAAAACCAAACAAACCAAACCAAGACTAAGATGAGTGACGGTGGCAGACTCCTTTAATCCCAGCAACTGGGGGCAGAGGCAGGAAGATCTGTCAGTTTGGGGCCAGCCTGATCTACAGAGTTCCAGGATAGCTAGAACTGTTACACAGAGAAACCCTGTTTCCAAAAAACAAAATTAAAAAAAAAAAAGCCAACATGTGACCATGACAATATTAGCTTTAACAAACAGAAACCTGGAAAGCATCAGCTTCCCTAGTACAATATGCCTGGGGGTGGGGATGACAAAAGAGACACCATCAAAAGACAAATTACCGTCTCAAGCAATTTTCAAGTATCTAAAGGAGGAAGAACCAGGACAGAAAATTCACCCTATCTGCTACTGACTAAAGGCATAAAAAAAGAAGGAAAACCTTCTAGTCACTGCAAAGCTAAGGGGACAGTGCAGAACTCTGACAGCAGATTTTGCAGCCCTCCCGGAGCTAGCAGAAACAAACCTAAAGTCCATAGGTCTCTAAGAGGGGAGGGACCTTTAACAAAATTTCTTACTCAATCCAACAAGAGACCAGAAAAGCTAGTTTCAGAGTCTCCTCAAGATAAACTTCAATGAATATGAAACTGTTGCTGTTTTTATTAGTGTTTATAGATGAAGACTTTCAGTTAAAGAAAGGAAAAAACATAAAAACAGAAAACCTTATTAACTCTGCATTAGTAATGTCAATATAAGCTTATGACCTAAAAATGCTCAAAAATATTTTATATCTTTTTAACTAGATGCCTAGAGTGACAACTTAGCAGAGCTAGGTAATAACTGAGCTCCAGAGCTTAGTTCTAAGTGAAAATCCCAATTTAAAGGAGACACAGCTTCTTAGAGCAGGGGTTCTCAACGTGAAGAGGCGGTCACAGGTATCTTTCATATCAGATATTTTCATTATGATTCATTAACAGTAGCAAAACTACAGTTATAAAGCAACAACAAAATAATTTTATGGTTGGGAGACATCACAACATGAGGAACTGTGTTATAAAAGGGTTGCAGCATTATGAAGGCTGAGAACTACTGCTTTACAGAAACATCTATTTTTAGGCACAGACTACAGAAAACTAAACCAGGTTGTGACAACTCAATGAAATTAATATTTCAGTAATTTCACACATACACAAAACTATGGAAACCAAAACCCTGTAGGTAGTAAGCCATAAACGTAATGTGTATGGAACTCAACTCTGATCTGTAATCGCTATTATATGATCACTTTAGTGTTATCAGCTGTTTGTATCCCCTCAAATTCCTGTCACACCACAATACCCAAAGCATGATATCTGGAGGAAGAGTCTTTGGGAGGTAATGAGTTTATGCAGGCAGGACACTCTAGGATGGGATTAGGAGAAAGAGATAACACTACCATGAGAGGACAGATAAAAGGCAGCTAAATGGGTACCAAATGGGATCTTACTAAACATCAAATCAATCACCACCTCAATATTAGAGATCCCAATTTTCAGAATTGTGAGAAATAAATTTCAGAAGTCACCCAGTCTACAGTACTGTTACAGTGACCTGACCTGACTAAAATAGATACTGTCACCAAGAAGCAGGGCATTGTAATGAATACCTAAAAGGGTAGAAATAATGTGCAAGTAGCGGCTGGAAGAGGGTGACCCAGCATTATCAACAGATAATGAGGAAATGGGTATTTGAGCTCATACTTTTGGAGGTTTCAGCCTAGATCCTTTGTGCCTGTGAAGACCCACACTGGTAGAAGCACATGGCTGATGTTAACTGAGCAAAGAAGCAAGGAGAATAGGGGAGACTGCCAGGGTCTCATTATCGCCATCAAAGTCCTGAAAGACCTAAAGGCTTTCAGGTCCTAGAACCTCCCCAAACACCATCCTGGAATTCAAGTCTTTAAGATAAGGGACTTAAAGAAAGACATTCAAGTTCTAACTATAGCAAAGATTTTTGAGGTACGTGCATGCTAGAAAAAACCAATGTTCCTAAGAAGAGATTGCGAAAGGCAATTCTGCAGTGTGTTCTAAAAGAAAAGAGAGGCTGATGAGACAGCCAAGCAGGTAAAAGGTGACTTATCACTAAACCTACTAACTTGAACTCCTTGGGATCCATATGGTAGAAAAATAGGACTGACTCCTGGAACTTGTCCTCTGACCTCCACATATGAGTTGTGTAAGTGTACAGAGAGAGAGACACAGAGAGAGAATAAATGTGATACAAATTTTAAAAGAAAAGAAAATCCAAAATCCTTTATGTTCTAGAGAAAGTATGAATAGTCATGAAAAGGATGGTGAAAGAAACATGGAAAGTAAAAAACACTGAAATGACAACTCAGATAGAAACAACGAATGTTACTGAACTGGATGGAGCAAGGTGATCCTGGTTATAAAGAGGCAAAAACCTGGCTGAACTGTGTTTACACTTCAGTGTTCTGTGGGAGCAGTAAACTGGTTCTTTAGCTAAGGTGATGACATATCTGTGAGCTAAAGCCACTTCTCAGGCCAGTGCTGAAGAAGCAGCTTGGTCTCCTTTGACAGTAAGTAGTAAAAGGTATGGAGAGAGAGTGAAGACACAAGTTTTCAGCAAAAAGGGATCAGAACTCAAATGATTTACAAAAGTCACTGCATTCAGCACTCATATTACAAAACAAATGGGGGCAGGGCACAGATACAACAGTTCAACTTTCAACAGGCCAGGCAGCCAACCTCTAAGCAGTTTCATGTTTCTATTTATGTATGTTTTTAGTCCTACATAGTCTCATGTTCAATGAGCAGTAAGACTAACAGGCCAACAGTTAGACCAGCAACAGAAGAGAACTGTGGAGAAACTCTCCATGCAATGGAGCTTATTTAAAACAAAGACTAAAT
This sequence comes from Microtus oregoni, assembly GCF_018167655.1. Lineage (NCBI taxonomy): Eukaryota > Metazoa > Chordata > Mammalia > Rodentia > Cricetidae > Microtus > Microtus oregoni. The sequence continues at coordinate 15,818,834 of NW_024543086.1, forward strand.
AACTCAATAACAATACTTTAAAGGGTACTTAATTTATGGTAAATTGCAAGACTTTTTCTTCTTCCCAGTTCTTACTGAAAATATAACCTTGGACATTTGGTATAGGCTAAAATGTAAGATACTGAAGTCCATCTTTCTCACTGACTGTAGCAGAAATCTGGGACAAAATGCAAAACACAATTAACTGAAGGTTCTGAAAAGTTGATCAGAGTGGCAAGCAGAAGCCAAACATAAAGAATCATCCTCACTGAGCTAATCATTCTTCCACTTTTTATGTTTTTTTTTTCCTCTCAGATTTGATCTCTGGCAGTTTCGGTATGGAAATGCAGAAAAAGGAATTCTTAGAAACAGAAATGAGGGGCTGGCAAGATGGCTCAGAACAAGAGTGAGACCTAAATTTGGATCCCCAGCACCCATTTAAGAGTTTGGGCATGCCTCTGTAACCTCAATTCTTGGAAGGCTGAGACAGGCAGATCCAGGGGCACACTGGCAGCTAGCTTGGCAAAAACAGGGAGCCCCAGATTCAGTAAGACAACTCATCTTTTCCATTTTCAAGACAGGGTCCCATGTAGCTTAGGTTGGCCTATAACTTGTTATGTTGTCAAAGATGACCTTAAACTTCTGATTCTCCTGCCTGTATCTCCTGAATGCTGGGATTACAAGTGTCCAACACCATGCCTGGTTTGTGTAGTGTTGGGAATTAAACCCAGAGTTTTGTTAACGCTAGATAAGTACTCTTCCAAATGAGTTATGCCTCCCAGCCAGAGGCCCTATCTTAAAATAAGATGAAGTCAACCTCTGGCCTTATACACACTGCACCCTGGTTCAGGCACCAAAGGGTTGGTCACCAAAAACTTAAGTGAGAAAACCTGGTTTTGAGACAAAGTAACCAGGAAAAAGGAAAAAAAAAAGTTAATACAACATAAAGAAAGTGAGGTTATTTCTTCTCTATCCTTTTCATCACTTTTTGTAGTAATAAGAGCGGCGGGGCTGCGTTCCCAGCACCCCGGCCGCCTGCTCAGCTAGCTTATGCCCGAAATAACAACACACAAACTGTATTCATTTAATCACTGCTTGGCCCATTTCTATCTAGCCTCTTCTAGGCTAATTCTCACATATTAATTTAGCCCATTTCTAATCATCTGTGTAGCGCCCCTAGGTGCGCTTAACAGGAAGATTCTAGCCTATGTCCATCCTGGGTCGGAGCTTCATCGCGTGCGTCTGCCTGGGAGCTGGGAGCATGGCGTCTCTCTGAGGCGTCTGTTCCCGAGAGCTGTAGAGTCTGAGCTCACTTCCTCTTCCTCCCAGCGTTCTGTTCTGTTTACTCCTCCCACCTATCTTCTAACCAATGAGGGCCAAGCAGTTTCTTTTTATTTAACCAATGACCTACCTCCATCATTTCCCCTTTTTCAGTTTAAACAAAAAAAAAAGCTTTAACTTTAACATAGCAAAATTACATATAATGAAACAGTTATCAAGTAAAAGTTACAATAATCTTTATCATAACTAAGAAAAACTATAACTAACTATTCTTAACTCCATCAAAGACTCCAGAAAGATACAATACTACCTAAGCAAACAAGAAAAAAGCAACTTTTAAAACTCTAGAAATGACAGAGACATCTCGCTGCCTGGACAGTCACCCAAAGTTCCTCTGTACCGTTGGGGCATCCATCTTCAGCCTTCAGGCCCATGGTATCCAGCAGACATTTCCATAAAGCAGGAAAATTCCAGCAGACATTTCCATAAAGCAGGAAAATTCAAAGTCAGTTCAGTCACTATCTGTTGTGTCCTGCAGAATGTCTCGCAGACTCTTTCATGAATCAGGAACCCCGAAAGATCATCTCACCTTAGGCAAGTTCAGTAGTCCTCTCTCTGTGGGTTCTCTGTGTCCAGTTTATGCAATAGTCCAGGCAAGAGCAGTTTCTTGCCCAAATGGCTATCAAACTCCATAATGAGCCTCTTCGATGCCCATCTTCCTCCCAGCGTTCTGTTCTGTTTACTCCTCCCACCTATCTTCTAACCAATGAGGGCCAAGCAGTTTCTTTTTATTTAACCAATGACCTTCCTCCATCAGGAGAACAGCCTAAAATTCTGTGTGTGAACTAAGCCTAATCTCCGATTCATCAATGATCTGCGAGCACTGGCCATAAAGCAGCACAGTAATGGCTCTGATATAAACAAACCAGCAATTACTAGGATGTGCTGCTATTAAGCCTAACAAAGGCTTTGAAAAGCAAATGGACATACATCAGAACCACTAACACACAAAGAACTCAGTCTGAAGCAACTAGGTTGAGGGTTAAAACTGTGAAACAAAGCAAAGCAAACTGATAGTCTTCAGGAAATTTAATAAAGACCTACACTCTCAAATGTTCAAGATGTCCAGGAAACAATCCAGTATTGCTCAATACAAAAGAAATATGTGGCCAATTTTCAAGAGAAAAGATGATAAACAAATGGAAAGTTCTGAGATGATCCAGATGTTGAAATGATCAAAAACTTTAAAAGTTACAATCATGTTTTATAAGATTAAAAACAAACTGAAATAAAAGCCCTTTCCTCTTTTCCCTGCTTTCTTTTTTCTTTTGGTTTTTTTTTTTCTTTTTCTTTTTTTTTTTTTGGATTTTTCGAGACAGGGTTTCTCCGTAGCTTTTGGTTCCTGTCCTGGAACTAGCTCTTGTAGACCAGGCTGGCCTCGAACTCACAGAGATCCGCCTGCCTCTGCCTCCCGAGTGCTGGGATTAAAGGCGTGCGCCACCACCGCCCGGCTTTCTTTTGGTTTTTTGAGATAGGGCTCACTACATAGATCAGACCATCTTGAACTCACCATCCTCCTGCATCAAACTCCTAAGAACTAGGAATACAGGCACATGCCACCATGCCTAGCACCAAAAATTCTTAGAAGAGAACAAATTACCATCGACAAACAAATGTAAATTTGGTGCGGGAGAATTGTCTGTATCCTGTCAATCATGTATTTTAATAAAACGCTGATTGGCCAGGCAGGAAGTATATGTGGGAAAACCAGACAGGAAGTAGAGGTGGAAAAAAGAGAAGAGGAGTATTCTGGGAAGAAGGAAGCTCCCGCTCACACTCCTGCCCAGACCACCCAGACCACCGAGAAGCAAGATGTAACCTACCCAGCTGAAAGGTACCGAGCCATGTGGCTAACATAGATAAAAATAATGGGTTAATATAAGCTACAAGAGCTAATAAGAAGACTGAGCTAATGGGCCAATCAGTTTTATAACTTATGGAGATCTCTGTGTGATTTTCTTTGGGACTTGCCGGATGTGGGAACTGGGCAGGACAGAAATCCCCACAGCCGGCCCTCTTGTTACATAAATTCTAGAAATGAGGCCAGATGTGGTGGTGCATGCCTTAAATCCTAGCACTCAGGAGGAAGAGGCAGGCAGATCTCCGAGTCTGAGGCCAGCCAGGGCTACACAGTGAGACCCTGTTTCAATAAACAAACAACCAATCAAACAAAAATATAAATAAATCTGGAAATGAAAAATATAGTACCTAAGTGTTACAATCACCCCTAGAAAGAAGAGGTGGGCTTAACTGAATGAGTATAGTTGAAAGAATCCTTACAGGTACAGGGCTACAATGCTCCATCCCATTCCTTCCTGACCAGTTAACACCAGAGTGAAGCATGCAGGCTGAAATCAGAGCTCCATGCTTGCTACATCTTCAAACATTTGTTATGAGACCAGGGAAACACCTAGCACAGTTGCCAAACACCAACCAGGTCTTGACATGTTAAGCATAGAGATCAGCATTTGAATATCTACATAGTCAGTTGGATTACTTAATTTTATATTCTGTAAGAATGTCCTCCAGTTGCCAGAACAATCATATGTAGTTCAACAGTGACTTCATGGTTCAAGGCAAGGCTTAGATAGAAATCTTGGGGATTCGTCTTTGAGTTTGAGGTTAGCCTGGTCTATAGAGAAAATTCCAGGACAGTCAGAACTACTCAGAGAAACTCTGAAACAATCAAACAAATCTTGGGGGTTCTTTTTGCCTTTATACTCCAGAGTTCCATCTTAATGACATCATGAAGGCATATGGGGAGAGATGCATAAATATCAGATGAGCATTAAGAAAACATAAGAGGGATGCTGGAAAGATGGCTCATCAGATAAGAGCACTTGGCTGTTCTTCCAGAGGTCCTAAGTTCAATTCCCAGCAACCACATGGTGGCTCACAACCCTCTGTATGAGATCTGTCTCCCTCTTCTGGACTGCAGGCATACATGCAGACAGAAACACTGTATACATAATAAATAAATAAACCTAGAAAACATAAGAACTCTTCAAGATGCACTTTGTTGGTTTCCTCTGGCTAATAAGAAAGTCCTGTTTCCTGATGGGGTAATCTGCTAGGACTGATGTGAAGCTTTTGGTAAACTAGACCGGCATAACACTGTAATAGGGGGTGTAATGAAACACAGAGAAACAGGTGAAGACAACTCCTCTGACAACCTGTGTGGACACTTACCTGATTCTCTTTCCCAACACTCTCTGTATCTTTTGCCTTTTCATCTCAGCTATAACAAGTCCAGAAAGCCAGCAGTTCTCAGTATCCCCTGCATCACCCCTTTGACTGGAAGATACTGTCCTTCCTGGCAGAGGTGATGTTCCCTGGACCTAGCTAGCACACTGTCAGGAGTAAGCCAGTTTCTTAGTGATTGGGAAACCTTGGTATCAAAAACAGCCCCTAATGGTAGAGAGCTATTGGAAAACTCCTGAAGAGTGTAGGCAGTGTAGACATCCTGTGGACTGATTTCATGGCTATGGAGAGCTTCCAGGTCAACACTATTTGAGAAGGCTATAGCTTTGGGCCTGAGGTGATAAAACAGTTGCTAGTCAAATATAAGCTGCAACCCCTGAGCCAAGCTATGCATTCTGCCACAACCACGAGGTATTAGACATCTTTTCTGCCTCCAGTTACTGTTTGTCAGTAATACAAGAGTCTACACCAAACGGGTCAGCACAGACCATGGAGTACTATCAAACCAGCACGGCAACTCACACACTGAGGCAAAGGATTAGCAAAGAAGAGTAATTAGCTGAGAGCTCCATGGACAGGAAGTTACCTGCTCAGACCTCTTTGGTATTTAAGAGGAGAAAACTTATTTGATCACACCACGTTTGAGTAGGTAGCCACTGTGGAGTCTACTGCTTCTCAAACTGTCATAGTGGATGCTAATATCACAGGCAGTGAACAGCAGAGCGGACACTCATTGACACAAGTCCTGGCTGGAGGACTTGGCCACAGAACCACTAATTCAGGAGAATATACAGTAGTCAAGTCTGGGGTAGGGAGGCACTATAAAAACCAATTAATCTGGATTTTTTTTTGGATCAAAGACAACAATCATCCGAGGTTCATCTCATTGGATGAATTTGGGGAGTCTTGGGAGACACTCAGCTCTCATGTGAACACTGGCATTACATATCACCGCATCTGTGACCTTGTCCAAAACATCCATTCCAACAAGGATGGCCACAATGACATCAACAAACTCCTTGAGACACTGTCTGGTGTAGTCCTGTTCAAAGGTGTAGTAGTAGGAGCAGCGGGCTGCGTCCCTGGCACCCGGCCGCCCCCACGGCTAGCTTTACCCGAAATAATTACAAGGAAACTGTATTCTTTTAAACACCGCTTGGCCCATTATATCTAGCCTTTTCTCGGCTAACTCTCGCACCTGGACTAGCCCATTTCTTATAATCTGTGTAGCCCACGAGCTGGCTTACCAGGAATGATCTTAATTAACCTGCATCTGTCTGGAGTGGGAGAACCATGGCAACTCCCTGACTCAGCCTAGCAGTTTCTTTATTGCTTAACCAATGAAATCAACAGATTGATATATGACACTCCCACATCACAAAGGGAAAAGTCTCAGCTTCCCTACAATTTACAGAAGCCCACAGCAGCATCATCCAGGCACTATGAAAGAACTTGGTTTTATATTGCCCATGGTACCGTATAGGCAAGGAAAGCTCTGCTTCTAAGACTTGTAGAACTTTATGCTCAGAACTTGCCTATCAACGTGAGCCAGAATCACCATGTATCTGGGTGTACATTTGTGTGTGTGTGTGTGTGTGTGTGTGTGTGTGTGTGAGAGAGAGAGAGAGAGAGAGAGAGACAGACAAACAGACAGACAGACAGACAGACAGACATAGGTGTCACCATCTCACCAACTTCACAAAGTATACTTCAGTTATTCTTAAATTCTGAAATCAAGTGAGTGATGGTGGTGCATGCATGCCTTTAATCCCAGAATTCGGAAGACAGAGGTAGGAGGATCTCTAAGTTTAAAGCCAGCCTCATCTACAGAGTGGGTTCCAGGACTGGCTCCACAGCTACTGGGTAACCCTGTCTCGAAAAATCAAACCAAGCCAAAACAAAAACAAACAAACAAACAAAAAAAAATCACTGAAATTCTTTCCTAGTTAAGAACTGTTAATCCAAATATCACTGTTTTCATTCTGTATCTTTGTTTTAAAAAACATGCTAGCACACGTTATATGACATTTAAATTACCACATAAAGTAGAAAACAAACTGTTAGAGGAAAGGTAGTTTAAAGGGAATGGGAACAAGAAGTTGATGGATGGCTGGGTATGGTAGCACACACCTTTAATTGTAGCACTCCGGAAGCAGACACACAGGTGGAATTCCCTGTGAATCTGAAACCAGCCTGCTCTACACGGAGTTCAGTGAGATTCTGACAGACAGACAGACAGACAGGGAAGAAGGAGGGAAGGAGGGAGGGAGGGAGGGAGGGAGGGAGGGAAGGAAGGAAGGAAGGAAGGAAGGAAAGGTGAGTCAACAAGTAAAAGCACTTGCTGCCAGGCTTAACAATCTGAGTTTGACCCCCAGAACCCATATGACAATGGATGGAGAGAACCAACTACACAATGCTGTCCTCTGCCTTCCATACATGTGCTGTGGTGGAACATGCACAAACACACCAAAAACTTTAAGACTTGGGGTTGTACTTCACACACACTACACACACACACACACACACACACACACACACACACACACAGAACACTTTAAGACCTCGGGTTGTAGTTCAGTAGTAGAAAACTCTTCTAAAATGTACAAGGTCTTAGGTTTGAGCCACAGCACAGGGGATGGAGGAAGAGTCCTGAATGTACAGCACTGGAAATTCAGACAGAAAAGACAATACTAGTATTTAAAGATGTTTGTGCATGTGTGAGCTGAGATCTCTCATATGGGAGACACATTTAGTTTCAAAAAGCTCACTTAACCCCAAAGGGAAAGCTGAAAAATCACAAGTAGGGCTGAGGAGATGCTGAGCAGCTAAGAGCACTGGTTGCTCTTCAGAGCACCACATGGTGTCTCACAACCGTATGTAACTTCACTCCTAGGGGATAACACCCTTTCCTGACCTCCATGAGTACGAGGCACACATGTGGCTAATGCACAGACACACATACATACACATAAATAGAATTTTTTCAAAACTCGCAAACACATACAGCATAGTCAAACTTCTAAAAATCAAAACCGAAGAGATCGTGAAGCAATCATAGCAAGGTCTTGTATTACATACTGAAGGATGACACAAGCGTCAGTGGACTTTGTTTAGAAACCAGAGGGCAGAAGGTAAGGCAATGTTAAATAGCTAAGTATCAAACTGTCAACCTCAAATTTGGTATCCAATAAAATTATGCCCCAGGCTGAAAAACAAAAATGATGGAAAACTAGGAGAATTTATCAGCAGAACAGATGGAAAACAACAGAACAATAAAAAAATGTTAAGGAAAGTTCTGACAACTGATGGACAATGACAGCAGAAGGCTCAGAAACAAAGGACAAGTAGTTAAACCAAATTATATGAGAAAATAAAAATGAATTTTCTCCTCTGACTCTTAAAATAGGTATGACTGCAAAAAGCAAAATTAACGATGCTATGTAAGTCATGGTGGATGAGCAGCCAGTGTCCCTGCTATGGGATATTGAAGTAGTGCATAACACACACACTCACAGCTTTTTTTTTTTTTAATATTTATTTATTTTGTATACAATATTCTGTCTGTGTGTATGACTGCAGGCCAGAAGAGGGCACCAGATCTCATTCCAGATGGTTGTGAGCCACCATGTGGTTGCTGGGAATTGAACTCAGGACCTTTGGAAGAGCAGGCAATGCTCTTAACCTCTGAGCCATCTCTCCAGCTCCCCACAGCTTTTTTTTTTGTTAAAAAAAAAAAGGTAAATGGACTGACAAGAAGGCTTAGCACATGTGACCAAAGCTAGTGACTTAAGTTTGACTTCTAGAACCCATAGAAAGAACCAATTCCTGAAAAAAGTCCTCTGACCTCCACAAGTGCACCATGGTGGTGCACAATAAATAACTGTCCTGTTGTTTTTTAAATGGGGGGAAGAATCAATTTAAGAAAATTTTATGGTTTAAGGAAACCAATAAGAATGAAATAAATGTGATACTGCACACCATCTACAAGAATCTCCTGTAAATATGCTGACACAGAAAGGCTAAAAGTAAAAGGACAGAAAGCAAACACTAGGGGAACAAAAGAGTGTAAGTGTGTCTATATTAATAGCTGAATAGATCTTAAAGCAAGGGAGCACTACAGAGATAAATGTTGAGTCTATTCATCAAGAACACAAACAGTCATAAATATATCACCTAGCATAGATAAGCCAGCAGAACTAAGGTAGGAAAACAGATCATTCCACAGTCATACTTAGAGACCTTAGTATTCAACCAGTAATAGGATTATTAACCAACATGATAGAACATTACTCCACGTAACTACAAAACAAGAATTCTTTTTGGTTATGGGGCTTAGGGATTTTTGTTTGTTTGAGACGGCCAGAGCAGAAGTGTTAGACATTGATAATGACAGTCTCTGGAACTGAGCATATACACCTATAGCCCCAGCATTTGGGAAGCAAAAGCAAAAGAATCAGGAGTTCAAGGCCAGCCTTGGGTACATACTAAGTTCAAGGTCAGTCCGAGTTACAGGAGATCTTGTCTCAAAAAAAAAAAAAAAAAAAAGTTACCTAGAAAAGTTCCAAATACATTTTAAAGGAAAAATCTTTAAATGTGTGGAAAGGAAAGAAAATGAAACTACAAGAGACCAAAAATGTAGGTATGCTCTCCAAAACACTGTTAGTGTCAAATTAGTAATAGAGCCTAAAGCTATGTATATAACTCAGAGGTAGAACATTTGCCTTCATATACAGTCTAGATTTGAGCCACACCACTACAAAAAAAAAGAAAAAACAAAAATATAGCAAATTAAATTGAAAGCAAGCTTAAAGAAGAAAGTAATAAAGAAGAGAAATCTGAAAACTCAATAGACTAAAAATCAATAAAACCAAAAACTAATTCTTTAAAAATATTTATAGAATCAACAAACTGCTGGGCTGACTAGGACAAAACTGCCAGTATTAGAAATGTAGTGGTGTCACTACAGATCCTATAGAAATGAAAGGATAATAAGAAATCTTTACTTAGGTAGGTATAATTCAGTGCTAAGACACTTCCCTGGCACTAACACCAAAGTCTTAAGTTCTGTCCTCAGCACTATGCAAGAGCCTTGGTTTGACCCCTAGTAGGCCCCACATTTCACTGTGTGTGTGTGTGTGTGTGTGTGTGTGTGTGTGTGTGTCTGTCTGTCTGTCTGTCTGTCTGTCATACACACACGTGGCCATAGGACAACCTTGGGTGCCATTCCTTGGGCACCATTCACAAACTTTTCATCCTTCCCTCCTTTCTTTCCAGAAACCAAGTTTCTCAGTTCTGGTATGAACTCACAAGTAGACCAATCTGGCTGGGCAGAGTTCCAAGGATCCACCTGTCTTCACCTTTCTGGTGTTGGCATTAAAAAAAAATGTGCCACCACCATGTCCAGCTTCTTTTGGCATGGGTGCCAGGGATCAAACTCAGGTCTTTCAAGCATACTGACTAGTTTGTGTGTTTGTGTACATGTGGTAAGTAGCCAGAGGTGGGAATTGTGTGACTTTCTTAGGTTACTCTCCATCTTATTTTTATTTTGTTTGTTTTGGTTTTTCAATATAGGGTTTTTCTGTAGTTTTTGGAGCCTGTCCTGGAACTAGCTCTTGTAGACCAGGCTGGCCTCGAATTCACAAAGATCCACCTGTCTCTGCTTCCCAAGTGCTGGAATTAAAGGCGTGTGCCACCACCACCTGACTACATCTTATTTTTTTTGAGACAGGATCTCACACTAAATCTGGAGCTCAATGACACAGCTAAGTTAGCTGCCCAGTGAGCTTGGGATCTCCCTCTTGGTCTCCCTAGCAATGGGAATACAGATGTGTACTGCATGCCTGGCTTTTTTACATGGGTGCTGAGAATGTGAATACAGGTCCTCATGCTTACAAAAGAACACTTTACTAACTAAACCTTCTTGCCAGTCCTTTCTCAATTTTTCTTCTTCTTTGAGACAGGTCTCAAACTGTAGTTTGGGATGGCCTAGAACTTACTATGAAACCTAGGCTAGTCTTTATCAAGGCAATCCTCCTGCCTCAGTCTCTCAAGTGCTTGGATTTCAGACCTGAACGGACTACCCCATCCAGATTAAACTCTTAATACATAAATATTTATTTAAAGGCAGGCTAGAGAGATGGCTCAGTGGTTAAGACCACTAGCTGTTCTTCCAGAGGTGCTGAGTTCTATTCCCAGCAATCATATGGTGGCTCACAACCATCTATAATGGGATCTGATGCCCTCTTCTTGCATGCAGGCAAACATACACACTCATACTTTTAAAATAAATAAATATAAGTAAATATTTACAGGCATACAGATATACAATTATATCTACTTCTATGTAGACTTTATCTCTTTGTAAGGAAGAAATCATGCCAATCCATCAGTCACTTTCAGAAAACAAGCAAGAAACCTTCCCAATTCAATTTCTAAGGGCAGCATTACACTAACAACACAAAGCAAATGTTACAACTATAAATAATACAAACACACATTCAAAGAGAAAACAAAACTTTGCCAGACACATAAGCTAAGAGGACTAACTATATAGATGTATACCACTACAAACACTAAACTGAAGGAAAATAACAGCTGTCCAACTCTACAAACGAGTACAGAGCATAATAAGCAGTTAATGATGTAAGCACATATACAAGGTGTTTTAAGTCACAATCTAGAGACTAGAGAGATGGGTTAGGCATTCAAGAGCACTGATTGCTCTTGAGAAAGACTCAGGTTTGGCAGTTAATTGGGCAGCTTACAACAGCTGAATTGCCTGTTAACTCCAGTTCCAGAGGATCTGACACCCTCTACTGGTCTTTATGGGCACTGGACCATACATAACATATATGCAGACAAACACATCATCATAAAACAAAAATAAATAAATCAGTATCTAAATCTCCTTAGAGCACAATTAAGAGATATCAGGAAAATAAAATGACTTCCAGAAATCTCCTGCTCCATAAACACAATGAAGACAGTGGCAAAACTGTCAAAATAAACCAGTACTAGTGGACCAGCCAGAAGCTTGCACTACATTTCTTCTTTCTTATCAGAGCAGCTGAGTCAGTGGGCACTGTGGTACAAGTCTCATGCATGCCCTTGACTGCCTCTTCTCACTCACTGCATCAAGACTGTGGTAACAGGTGTGAACCACAAGACTGGACTTCTTTCTAGGCCCTATTTGCAAAATTGGCATTATTTGGCCTATCTGGAAGTTCTTTGGAAAATGCCATTCATGAAATCTCTTTAGTGTCTTTTCCGAGATACTCCTGTAGAAGCAGCTTTTTCTCTGAAGACATCTGTCAAAAATAAGCAGAAGCTAAAAGCATAGAACACTTGTCTAACATGTGTGAAGTCTTAGGTTCAGAAACAAAAATGTAACAGCTGTTTAACATTGCACCTGTTGGAGATAGTGAGACATTTAGGCCAAATAAGAAGCCAGCTGGCAGGCATAGTGGTGTACATCTGTAATCCCTGCATTCAACTGTGTGAGGAAGGATGACATTAACTTTAAGGCCTGCTTGAGCTTGCATAGCCAGACTGTCTTTAAAGAATAAAAACAAAATAGAACAACAACAAAATCAAATTAACACCAGGAAATGATATATCCAGAAAACCTAAACCTCTATGTGGGACTCTAAAAGGCCAAACACAGTGTACACCCAGGACTATACAGACATTCAGCAAAGAGCAGAGAAAGTTGTAAGCTCCTATCTCTAGGGGGCTGGTACTCAAAGAAAGTAGGAATTAAGATCTAAGGTAGTTCTAAATTACCAGAATTTTAAAGGTTGCAGCTCAATAGTAATCGAGAGTTTTTCATTAAATGAGAGAAAAAGAATGGAACACTATTGATTTCTGATGTTCCTGAACCACAATTATCACACATGAACTGGCCTGATCTTTAACTATGTGAAGACAGAGCCAACAGACATCTTTAACAAGATGAACATGTCCAGTCCAGAAGGTATCATTGGTGTGTTTGCATCAGCACCTTAGACTTAGATACTAGGCAAAAGAAGTGTGACCATCCAGCACGTGTTGAATAATAAGAGAGTGGGAAAAATATGGCCCCCTCCTCAAAACAACAAGCCATGATGAAGGCTGGGGAAAACTCAAGCAAGGGCTGACACCTACTGGTAACCAAATACAAACTCAATCCAAAAGGTACTTGAACTCCACTGGGACACTGGAAATCTACACACAAAAAAGTGTGAGCTTAAACTGGGACTGCAAGTTGCACTTCTTCCATCAGCACAGTTCCCTTCATGGAGCATACAGGGAGGGAGAGGAAAGATTAAAAGCCCATCCCACCAAGGAAGAACTACTGGCCAAAGCTATGATATGCCTTTATTTATTACTATTTTACCTTCTGAAATGGTTTAAAACTTCCAACCCCGCATAAATGTCTCTTAATGTTTTAGCTTCATTTCTACCTCGTTTCCACTCTACTCTCCCCACTCCTCCCAATTCCCTCCACTTTGGGTTTTTAAACACTCCAAAGTTTTAACTAAATCCTAACAATACCGCTATTTTACCTGCATCTACTTCCCTTTGTGATGTTTTCTGCTTGGATGATATAGTACTATACCTATCCTCACTCAGACTCTCTTCCTTCCATTTCTGACCTTAGTAGTTCCCACCAGAATCTAGTAAACAGAGTTTTTTGTTTGTTTGTTTGTTTTGTTTTTTTGGTTTTTCAAGACAGGGTTTCTCTGTGGCTTTGGAGCCTGTCCTGGAACTAGCTCTTATAGACTAGGCTGGCCTTGAACTCACAGAGACCCGCCCTGCCTCTGCTTCCCGAGTGCCACCACCGCCTGGATGTAAACACGTTTTTATACTCTATCAGTTACCACAGGTAAGGTGACTTTTTAACTGTCACAGTATTTGCTCAATTGGTCCAAATCTACTTTTTGTAGTTAATTTTCTACTCCCAGAATGGTGGTGGAGGTATGCCCTGCTCCTTGAGCATATAAACTAAGGATTTATCTACTGAATACATGCCCAGCCCACTGGCCCCATGGTCAAAAATTTCAATTCAAATAACACTGCTGATATAAAAACAAACTGAAACTTGAGAAGTGACAACCTTAACAACCAATCTGAAACAGTAGAAAGAAACACCAACAAAATAGATCAAGAAAAAGACAAAATATCAGGGGCTAGAAGACAAACTGTATTTCTGGTTCTCAACCTGTGGGTCTTGACCCCTTGTGGGGGGTCAAATATCAGCTATCCTATATATTAGTTACACCGTGATTCATAACAGTAGCAAAATTACAGTTATGAAGTAGCAACAAAATAGTTCTATGGTTGGGGATTACCACAACATGAAGAACTGTAATTACATGAAATACAAGTATTACAAATTCCAAATTATGTTGGGTGGTGGTGGCATATACTTTTAATCCCAGCACCCAGGAGGCAGAGGCAAACAGATCTCTGAATTGTAAGCCAGTCTGGTCTACAGAGCAAGTTCCAGGACAGTCAGGGCTACACAGAGAAACCCTGTCTCAAAAACCAAAATATCCAAATATATACATCCAAGATAACCATACCTTCCTATAATATCCACAAGAGATACTTTTTATGTGCAGATGAAAACAGAAGATGAAAACTATATAATACATAAAGTCACTGAATTAAAGATACAACGCCTACACTTACAGTAGATAAAAATACTTTAAAACAAACTTTTACTAAAAATAAGTATAAAATACCAATATATTTGTAGGGAAAAATGTAGACGGAGACTCTCATTCGTTCCCGGCTGCCCAGACCCAAAATAATCACAAAGAAACTGTATTAATTAAAACACTGCTTGGCCAATCACTTAAGCATTATTGCTAGCTAGCTCTTATATCTTAAATTAACCCATTTCTATTATTTTGTATTTTACCAAGAGGCTTGTGGTTTACTGGTAAGGTTTCGGGAATCTGTCACCTTCAGCGGTTACATGGCTTCTCTCTGACTCCGTCTACTCTCTCTATATATCTTTTCCAGCCTGGCTATATTCTGCTAAGCCACTGGCCAAAAGCTTCTTTATTAACCAATGGCAATAAAACATATTCATAGCATACAGAGGGGAATCCCACATCAGAAAAATAGTTTCATGTTGTTTTCCTTTGTTTTTTGAGATATGGTCTCCTTAGGCAATTCTGGCTGGCCTAATCTCACTAAGTAGCCCAAGCAGGCCTCAAATTTGTGATGCTCCTCCTGCTCTGCCTCAAGTCCTTAGGATTACAGATGTGAGTCAGTGACCCTGCTTACTGGAGAAACAGTTTTATAACAGGGCCAGCGGGTTCAATAATTCTTTTTGGAGGGGTGGTGGTGACGGGAGGGAGACAAAGAGTCTCACTATGACATAAGAACTGGAACTCACTATGTAGACCAGGCTGGTCTGAAACAGAGATCTGCTGGCCTCTGCCTCTCAAGTGCTGGGATAAAAGGCATGTGCCATCACACCTGGCTATTCTTCTAGTCTTAATATTTTAATATAACATCAAAATAGTATTTACTAATAAGGAAATAGAATCTAAACATCATAAACTGACAAGACCTAAAAGACATAGCATATTCTATCATACAAAAAATAGGTGTTTTTAGTCTACCCACTGAAATATTCCAGGATGAAATATTTTGAAATATTTCAGTAAACTACATTTATAGAATAAGAATCAACAGAAAGAAAAACACAAAACTTGTAAACACCAAAATTAAACATACAGAGGCTAGAGCAATGGCTCAGCAGTTAAGAGCACTTGCAGTTCTTGCAAGAGGACCTAGGTTTGGCTCCCAGCACTCACATGGCAACCCACAACCATGTGCAATTCTAGTTCCAGGGGCTTCAACGTCCTCTTCTGGCCTCTGAGGGCACTGCACACATCTGGTACTTACATTCATGTAGAAAAACACCCATACACAAAAATAAATAAGATCTTTTTAAAAAATTAAACATATAATCACATGAACCCATTATATCACCATAATAAATACCTGGGGCAAACTATCTTTATAAGAAGTTGATTTACCAGGGAATGATAACTCATGCCTGTAAATTCAGAAGGCAGAGGCAAAAGAGGATCACCACAAGTTCAAGGCTAGTCTAATTTACATAGTTAAGTTTAAAGAATAGCCTGGGCTACATAATAACACCCTGCCACAAAAGGAAAAAAGTTTATTTAACTCAGTTTGGGAGATTCAAAAGTATAGAATTGGTATCACAGTTTAAAGTGTCAAAAGCAGGAGCACATAAAAGAAACCATACTGAAAAAGTCAGAGAACAAATCCAGGGCCTTTTATTCATTCATTCATTTATTTATTTTTAACTTTTTTGAAGAATGTGTGTGGGAAACCACATTCCCTTTCTAGGGCAGAACCCACATAACGACCCCCTACTACACCCTACCTTTTAAAAGTCCCACCAAACTTGGGACCGAACTCCTAACACATGAACCCTTGTGGGACAAAACTCAAACTGTACCCTATTGTGATAATAGGTAAAATAAGCCAAGAGGAAAGTGAGAAAATGCATGGAGATAAGTGGAAACATCAAAACACAGTAACAGTAAAGCAATTATGAGGAGTTCTAAGATGGCTCAGCAGGTGAAGTTCCTTGCTGCCAAGACTGACAAACTGACTTTGATTCCCAGAAACCCCTTGGTGAAAGGAGAAAATCAATACCCTTTTCTGGCCTCTATGGGTTCCTGCACATATGCAGTGCATATAAACTCACACATATACACATAGATATATCTTTTCTAAATGATGACTTGTGACCTTTCAATAATCCCTTAGTGTAGACTGAAATACAGAAGTGACTACGAGAACTCATGCCTCATTCTGAAAAGTGCCGAGTCTGCCTGGCTTCTCTGAACCATCCTAAGCTCTTCAGGAATATGCAGGATGCTCCAAAGGGAGCATCCCTTAGTGCTCTAGTTATTACATCATGGATAAGTAGTAGCTTGCCACAAATTTTTGGTTTTCTCGAAAAAATTGACAGCCAACAGAGAATACTTACCAAGCAGAATGCTATTACCATCTAACTAAATCCCATGATAATCTTATTGTGACTTCCTTTAAAAATGAGCGAACACACTGGGTGGTAGTGGTGCATGTCTTTTAGTTCCAGCACTTGGGAGGCAGAGGCAGGCAGATATCTGTGAGTTATAGGCCAACCTGTCTTCACAGAGAAACCCTGTCTCAAAAAACAAAACAAAAATGAACTAAAAAAAAAATTACTGAGAGATGATTAACTTTGGGAACAAATTAAAAGATATAAAGTACTTGGGCAGGGGTGAGAAGAACAAAGGCATATTTCACAGGATTGTTACAATTATTTAATATAATTGTTACTTTTCTTGTGATATGAAAAAATACCCAACAGAGCATCTTAAGAGAGAAGAGGTTTGTTTTGGTTCAGTTTCTGGGCCCATCAATCAATCCATCATGAGAAGGAATTCAAAGTGCTTATAAAATTGTAGAAAATTAAGGTAAAGAGACTAGTTTGGGTTTGCTGACTCATGCCTGTAATTCCCAGCACTTGGGAGGCTGAGACAGGAGGACTGCCATGAATCAGAAGCTAGTCTGGGCTACCGAGTAAGTTCCAGGTCACCCTGAGAAACAGTGTGGAAACCCAGTCTCAGAAGAGAAAGTGGGGGATGGAGGGAGGAGCAGCAGCAGCCACAAGAAATGGGGACTGGTTATAAGATTTAAAGCCTCCTGCCTTTCCCCATCAAAATCACATCAAAATTCTTCACAGATCTGGAGAAGACAATAATCAACTTTATATGGAAAAACAAAAAACCCAGGATAGCCAAAACAATCTTATACAATAAAGGATGGTCTGGAGGCATTACCATCCCTGACTTCAAACTCTATTACAGAGCTACAGTATTGAAAACAGCTTGGTATTGGCATAAAAACAGAGAAGTCGACCAATGGAATCGAATAGAAGACCCTGACATTAACCCACAAACCTATGAACACCTGATCTTCGATAAAGGAGCTAAAAGTATACAATGGAAAAAAGAGAGCATCTTCAACAAATGGTGCTGGCAAAACTGGATGTCAATCTGTAGAAGAATGAAAATAGATCCATATCTATCACCATGCACAAAACTCAAATCCAAATGGATTAAAGACCTCAATATCAGTCGAAACACACTGAACCTGATAGAAGAGAAAGTGGGAAGTACTCTACAGCACATGGGCACAGGAGACCACTTCCTATGTATAACCCCAGCAGCACAGACACTAAGGGCATCATTGAATAAATGGGACTTCCTGAGGCTGAGAAGCTTCTGTAAAGCAAAGGACACTGTCACTAAGACAAAAAGACAACCCACTGACTGGGAGAAGATCTTCACCAACCCTGCAACTGACAAAGGTTTGATCTCCAAAATATATAAAGAACTCAAGAAACTAGACCGTAAAAGGCTAATCAACCCAATTATAAAATGGGGCACTGAGCTGAACAGAGAATTCTCAACAGAAGAAGTTCAAATGGCCAAAAGATACTTAAGGTCATGCTCAACTTCCTTAGCGATCAGGGAAATGCAAATCAAGACAACTTTAAGATACCACCTTACACCTGTCAGAATGGCTAAAATAAAAAACACCAATGATAGCCTTTGCTGGAGAGGTTGTGGAGAAAGGGGTACACTCACCCATTGCTGGTGGGAATGCAAACTTGTGCAACCACTCTGGAAAGCAGTGTTTCGGTTTCTCAGGAAATTCGGGATCAACCTACCCCTGGATCCAGCAATACCACTCTTGGGAATATACCCAAGAGAGGCCCTATCATACAACAAAAGTATATGCTCAACTATGTTCATGGCAGCATTGTTTGTAATAGCCAGAACCTGGAAACAACCTAGATGCCCTTCAACGGAAGAATGGATGAAGAAAGTATGGAATATATACATATTAGAGTATTACTCAGCAGTAAAAAACAAGGACTTCTTGAATTTTGCATACAAATGGATGGAAATAGAAAACACTATCCTGAGTGAGGTAAGCCAGACCCAAAAAGAGGAACATGGGATGTACTCACTCATATTTGGTTTCTAGCCATAAATAAAGGACATTGAGCTTATAATTCATGTTCCTAGAGAAGCTAAATAAGGTGAATCCAAAGACAAACACATAGGCATCCTCAGGAATATTAACCTTCATCAGGCGATGAAAGGAGACAGAGACAGAGACCCACACGGGAGCACCGGACAGAAATCTCAAGGTCCAAATCAGGAGCAGAAGGAGACGGAGCACGAGCAAGGAACTCAGGACCACAAGGGGTGCACCCACACACTAAGACAATGGGGATGTTCTATTGGGATCTCACCAAGGCCAGCCGGCCTAGGTCTGAAAAAGCATGGGATAAATCCGGACTAGCTGAACATAGCGGACAATGAGGAATACTGAGAATTCAAGAACAATTGCAGTGGGTTTTTGATCCTACTGCACGTACTGGCTTTGTGGGAGCCTAGGCAGTTTGAATGCTCACCTTACGAGACCTGGATAGAGGTGGGCAGTCCTTGGGCTTCCCACAGGTCAGAGAACCCTGATTGCTCTTCGAGCAGATGAGGGAGGGGGACTTGATCGGGGGAGGGGGAGGGAAATGGGAAGCGGTTGTGGGGACGAGGCAGAAATCCTTAATAAATAAATAAATTAAAAAAAAAAGCCTCCTGCCTTGTGACCCACCTCTACAAGTCAGGCTCCACAAAACTCCAAACAGCACTGCCAAATGGGTAGGAGATAATCAAATACATGACCCTGTAGGGACATTACAGCTTTAAACACAATTGTCTTTGTTGATTTCATCTGGCAATCCTCCTGTCTCAGCCTCCCAATTGCTAGATTATAGATGTGCATGAGGCAGTATTTTCAAACTATTAGAATAGTGCCCAACATATAAAAAGCAACACATAAAGTCCATCAAACTTTTTTAGACTATACACACTGTGTACAACAGGCTAGAGGACCTTAGTTGTCCTCAGGAACATGTGCATCTCCTCTGAGATCTTTTATTCTGGAGTTGACCAACTACGCTAGACTGGATAGCCCATCAGGTTCTAGGGGTCTTCCTATTTCCATCTCTCCAGTTAAACTCACAAGAAAGCACCACATGGACAGCATTTTTATACGTTTTGGAATTCAATTTAGATCCTCATGCTTGCAAGGAAAGCACTTTACTGACTGAGTCACACTCCCAACAGTCCCATTAAATTTTAAGAATTTTCAAGAACCACACAGCTAAATGAGATTGACTCAATCCAACCGAGTTCCAAAGTTCAGTTTGTTAGATTATGCTGCCTCACAGATATACGTATAACTGAATAAATTTACGAGAATAAATGTTTCATAGACTTAGATAACTTCTATTCACCCTCCCCAAGTAAACCTGCATTATCAATTTATCTGCAAGGTCTCAGAGATCCATCAAGTTTTAAAGGCAGCAACTGATGCTAAAGTTGGCACAGGAACCTAGAAATGAGCTAACCACAAACTGCTGTCCAAACAGCTCATGTCAATTACCAAGAACTTGTACTGAGCACAGCAAGGAAGAAAATTCTAATTGTTTCCTAAGATAAACATTGCAAGTTTACAAAGCTCTTGAATCTGAACTTTTCCTATGAATTTCAGATGAAATTCCAATGTCCATTAGAGTCCTAACAAAAACATAGGTAAATACATTTACTTGATGTTGTATTCACTTGTCAGTCCTTCTGAAATGGGTTTCTAAGTGCAGTGGTAGAATGCTTGCTTAGCAAATAGAAGGCTTTGTGTCAGATCCCCCAAGATAAAAAATAAATCCCTAAGATGACAATAAAACATGAGCCTTAAGTTCTTATATAAAGCAGGGAAAGAGGTTACAGGTAATTTTATATCATATGCATTCTCTATATAATAGTATGTTGTATCTATATCTATATATATATGGAATCAAAGTTTCAATTATTCTTTATCTAAAAAGAAAAATGATCTTACAAGCGGGTCAGTGTGAATATCTTACCAAGTATTGATTTAATTTAGCAACATAATAAGCTTTTAGGCTATATCAAGAGTAAATGCAAAGACATCATTAATCAATACTTTCCTATTAAAAATTTATAGCACTCAGGCTGGCAAGATAGTTCAGCCGGTAAAGTGCTTGCCATGCAAGCCTGACAACCTACTCAATCTCTAGAACCCATATAAAGGTGGAAACAGAACTGGCTCCATGAAGTTATGAAGTTATCCTCTGACCTCCACATGAGTGCTATAGTACATACATGCCCATACATACACATTATATACACGAAAAAATTACATTAAAAATTTGTAATATATAGCATTCTGAAATTTCCTACAAAAATAACTGACTGACTGCTTTATATTTCCTATTTATTACTAAATCAGAACTCTGTATAGGAAATGGATTTTGTTCTTCTAATTTTCTCTTCTAAATATTTTATCTGAAAATTTATCTTCCCCTGTATGCTGATAAGTGGTAAAATGTCCTACATCTACTACTTCTAGCATTCATTCTTGTCCCGAGCTTTAAAGTCTACCTTCACAGCAGTACAAATTATGTTGCTCTATTTTCTTTCTTGGAATGATGAAGGATCATATACTACAGGATGGTTATTTTCAGTTATTTGTTTGCCTTATTCAAGTTATAGCATAACTTTTGCCAGTACCTTTAGTGTTGGTATGTGGAAAGCAAACAGATACGATTCCATTTTCTACACTAACAACTTCTCCTGTGTAGAAGTCTCCTAACTTCAAACACTTTTTAAAGATTTACTTGTATTTTATGTACATGAGGGTTTACCTGCATGTGTGTATGAGTACTGCGTGCATTTCTAGTATCCAAGGAGGCCAGAGAGGATACTGGGTTCCCTGGAAGTGGAGTCACAGATGTGTAACTGTGTAGTTACAGCTGTGAGCTGTCATGTGGGTGCTGGGAACTGAACTCAGCTCCCTTGCAAGAGTAGTCAGTGCTAACTGATGAGCCATCCAAATAGTCCCTATTTCATTTCATTACATTTAGAGATGAGCCACCTTCCCATAAAGAGCTCCTGATAGAGCTTACCCACTTACTTGATACTTATTCAAGGCCCTAAGCAGCCAGTTCCTTTTCTTTCTCAGGTTCCTTTTCACTGTGACATTCTGTTACATGCAAGGCACATACTAACCTTACATTTTAAAATTAGGGAAATTTAAAGTGTATAAAACCTGCTCTGAGTCACTGAGGAAGCCATCTACCTGAGGCATGATGCAACCACTACAAAAACAAAAGAGGAAAAACCAGATCCGCAGCAGAGATTGTCCAATTGGCCTATACAATAATAACCAGACACTTACAAACTTTCTAATGAGTATCAGATGAAATAAACCTGTGTAGAAATAGACCAGGGTAGCCTCCAGGCATGGCACAGGTTTATAAGTGCAGCTTGGGAAGTAAGGGCAGGATGATCATGAGTTCAAGATCATCTTCAGCAACAGCATGAGTTCTAGGCCAATCTGAGACACATGAGACCCCTGTCTCAAAAGGAAAAAATAAATAAATAAATTTCCAGGCAACTGGTCCAGGCAGAAACTAAACTAACTGGCTACTGGCATATAGAGCACAAGCTATGACATCACAGAATCAATAGGGACCTCTGTGCTCATACTCCTACACAAGAAACTCCAGTAAGCAGGATATCCCTGCTCTTTGTCAGCTGTAACATCAGAAGGCAGTTCCTAACATCCACATGCCCAGGGCTGGTGCAGAGGCTCCCAGCACATCTCCTCCCACTGCTCCCTTAAGACAAAACCACTTCCTGAGATCCTACTGCTCTATGAAAAGAGACTTAAGTCAGTCTTGAAGACTTTCTTCAGATTAAATAAAGCCTTAAGGACTAAACAATACTTTAAGGTTCTAAGTAAATTTACACACCCTCAACAGTTCAAGACAAACTTGAATCAATTGAGTTTTAAGTTGGAAACATTCTATGTGGGACAGTAGAAGGCAGACATGGTAGGAAAAATACTTGAATAAAGCAGATGAAGATTAGAACTGCTTTCTATATGATCCAGTTATATACTTAGGATCTCAGTTCAAAATTAATTTTTTAACGGAGTCTCATGTAGCCCAGGTTAGCCTCCACCTATGTAACAAAGCTGGCCTCAAACTCCTGCTCCTGCCACACTCAAGCACTGTGATTATAGTCATGCACCACTGTACCTGCTCAGTTCAAATTTTATTTTAAAAATTGTATTAATTAAGGGCTGGAGTGATGGCTCAGTGGTTAAGAGCACTGGCTGCTCTTCTGGAGGTCCTGAGTTCAATTCCCAGCAACCACATGGTGGCTCACAACCATCTGTAATGAGATCTGGCGCCCTCCTCTGGTGTGTGGGCATACATGGAGGCAGAGTGTTGTATACATAATAAATCTTTAAAATAATTGTATTAATTAAATTATTTTTTAAAAGAGAGGGGCATGCTACAAGTTGTGTGTGAAGCTCATGGGACAACTTGAGGGAGTCAGTTCTCTCCTTCTACCACGTGGGTCTCACGGATCAAATACAAGTCATAAGTTTGGCAGCAAGTGCCTTTACCTGCTGAGCCATCTCACCAGTCCCAGTTCAAAGTTTCTACCTTATGAAAATAGTTTTTTAAGATTAAAGACAACTGTCCACTACTGACAGTAAGCAGAAGAGTCATTAAAATCTTTATCTTATTAACTTCAATTCAACCGTAAACTGTGACAAAGGAAAAAGCTCATACTTTTGCTGTAAGCAACAAAGACAAACTTATAACTGGACTACATGAGGCTCCAGGGGCTAGGTCAGGCAGCTCGAGGTACTTTTATATAACAATGTGAGACGTTCATGTTATTATTCCTTTTTCAGATCAAAACTTCTCCATGTCTTAAGTTTCCTCCCCTATAAGATGGCAATAGAAATCAATCTTTCTTAGAGTCAAAGTTAAAAAAGAGACTGCACATGAAAAATCAAAATGCACATCTCATATATTTGTTAATTATATTAGAAAGCAATAAAAAGGCATGTATTAATAATACAGTAAGAACCACTCACTTAGCAAATATCAGGTACCTAGTACTTATAAATCATTAAGTGTGTTATGGGTGAACGCAATGTGTATCTGCTGGGCAAATCATAGGCAAGATAGGAGATTTAAAGAACAGTACAAAAGTTGTGATATATATTACTAAATACTATACAGTATGTTAGAGTGTTATGAATCCTAAGTTATATTATATAGTCTTATTTGTATACATTTCCCCTTAAAACAACTCTCTACTTACATGAAAGAATGTGACTTAAAACGAAAAGGGCAGGCCAAGCTTGATTTTATGTGCCACTATCCTTGCACTGAGGGGTTGGAAGGCTGGACACACAAACTTTGGCAATCCTGAACTACAAATAAGATTCTACAGCCGGGCGGTGGTGGCGCACACCTTTAATCCCAGCACTCGGGAGACAGAGGCAGGCGGATCTCTGTGAGTTCGAGACCAGCCTGGTCTACAAGAGCTAGTTCCAGGACAGGCTCCAAAACCACAGAGAAACCCTGTCTCGAAAAACCAAAAAAAAAAAAAAAAAGATTCTACCTCAAAAAACCCTAAATAAATAAATAAATAAGTGAAGTCAGGGATGTAACTCACTGTAAAGCAGCTGACAAGCACACATGAGGCCACAGCTGAATTCCCAGCACTGCATCAATAAATTAAGTAATGAAGGAAAAAAAAAACAAAACAGCTCTGTTCTCTAAGTTGAATGACTTTTTAGTAAAGAATGTCAAAAGACCATTCCCATAAGACCATTCCCAAAAGATAACTTACCCTGATTATGCCCATCTCCAGTATCCATAAAATGTCTGCGAATATGCAATATATGGAAGAATATATAAAAATTCAGAGAACTATTCTTAAAAATAGAGTCTCATGTATCCTGGGCTGGCCTCCAACTCCTGATGTAACCGAGGATGACTTTGAATTTCTGGGTCTCCTGCCTATCTCCTCAGTGCTGGGATTATCATTATGTGCTACCACACCCAATTTTATGCAGTGGTCAGGTTTTGGGAATCAAACCCAGAGCTTTGTGCAAGGTAACTGAGCACTCTACCACCTAAGGTATATCCCCAGCCTCAGAATTACTGAAAAGTGCTTTCATAATTGTTATTTACACAATACTCAGCATAGGGTACATATGAAGCCTGAATTTCTACTCCATTTAACATAAGCACCGAGTTGGCTGAAAGGCAGCTAACTAGAGTCCACCTCTCCAGTGAACTATGTGGGCTACAAGTACAATTAATTTTCTAATCATAGCTAAAGCAAGTCAAATCATCACTAGGTTTACTAAGGAGACAGGATAATATTAAATAGAACATAAAATAAGTAGAGAGACTTTAAGCAAATTAGATCACTGCTTCCTTCGTCAAATGGGCAAACTTATCCCAGACTTAATTACTGTGAGGAGCGTATCTAAAGAACTCAAGAGCCAATTAGGAAAATAATTTCAAAACCCAAATGAAATAAAGCCAAGTAGAAGGCTTTTCATTTCCCAAATAATAAAGTCACAACTGTCCACCTGTTACATTACCTATATATTCAATACAGCTATTCTAGAGCATAAAAATAAAAAAAAAAATGAGGGAGCCGGGCGATGGTGGCACACGCCTTTAATCCCAGCACTTGGGAGGCAGAGGCAGGCGGATCTCTGTGAGTTCGAGACCAGCCTGGTCTACAAGAGCTAGTTCCAGGACAGGAACCAAAAGCTACGGAGAAACCCTGTCTCGAAAAATCAAAAAAAAAAAAATGAGGGAAACAATAAATAGGGCAAAGTGCTAACCTTATAGAGATTCTAGGATTCTTGGGGAAAATTAGTATGTATTTTTTGAGACAAGGTCTCATGTAGTTCAGGCTGCTCAAACTCAATATATAGCTTAGGATGATCTTGAATTTCTGTCTCCTCTTGTTTTCACCTCTTGAGTACTGGGATTACAGGCAGCGCCACCAAACCCAGCTTTATGCATTGTCCTTATTACGACTATTACACCGGGCTCTGTGCATGTTAGGTAAGGACTCTATTAACTGAACTATATCCCTGAAATAAGTATTTTTAAAAATCAATTAAAATATATTGGGGGAGGACAGCAAGGCTCAATGGGTAAAGACACTTGTTGCCAAGTTGACCTGAGTTCAATGCCCAGGATTCACATGATAGGAGAGAATGGATTCTACCAAGCTGTTCTCTGACCTTCGTACACATACATAGATATACAAATGCAAACACACAAACACACATGTACACACTACTACACAACACAAAAAAATGTAATTAAAAAATATATCATAGAGACATGCTTTTTGTTGCTTTGAGGCAGTCTTGCTATGTTGCTATAACTGACCTAAAGTGAACTATATAAAACCAGGTCAGCCTTAAATTTTAATCTTTCTCTCCTCTGCCTTCTGAATGCTAGTATTATACCTGCCCAGTGAAATAAATGTAATAAGGACAATGGGTTGTGTGGTCAGTGGCATAGACAGGGAGATCTCTGAGTTCTAGGCCAACTGAGGCTACATAGTGAGACCCTGTCTCAAACCCCCACCCCTCCAAAAAAGAACATCAAAACAGGTGTGTTGGTATGCACCCCTTTAGTTCCAGCACTCTTGAGGTAGAGGCAGGTGATCTCTATGAGTTTGGGGTCAGTCTGATATACAGTGAGTTCCAAGACAACAAAGGCTACTTAGTGAGTAGCCTGCTTCAAAACAACAAAAACAAAACCTAAAATGAATGGGAAACAAGGCACCACATCATTTCTATTCCAAGTAAAATGACAAATGTCTTGAGAGGAAAAAGCCATTCCTTACTCATTAGAAGGGGAGATCTCAACGACATACCTCTGACATTCCTTTGTTTCATGAAGTCTTACCCACTCTTCAGAAGTCATGGCTGGGTTTTAGCAAGCATGGCAGCCATAAAATCTCTGGAATTGCATCTGATTCTGTTCTCAGTGCTAAGAATTAAACCCAGGGTCTTAAGCATACTAAGTAAGCACTCTACCTCTGAGCTACATTTCTAGCTCTGGTTCCTCCTCTCTATGCTATAGACAAATCTGTCATAGGCCTCTAATCCATCAGGACCTTTCCAGAAGTACAAGTTGTCTGAACTTTCTGAGGGTAAATGTAATACAAGCGTTTTTCTCAATAGGCAAAGAACTAGAAAACTTTACATCTGAGAAGAGCAAAGCCATGGAAGAGGTAGAGAGAATAAGTCTCCTAGTGTCAAGTTGCACTCCAGTTCACACCATGAATAATGAAGTAACTGCACTTTACAAAATACATTACGAAGCCAAAGTTGCTCTGGAAGAGAAAGAAGGTCTGAAAGCTTGTTCCTTATCTGCTCACAAAAGTCCTGGGGAAAGTGAACTGAGGGCAGGGGTAAAAAAGGAGTAAAGAAGCTTCCAGAATCTGTAAGAAGACTGTGTTTAATGGTATAGCCACTCATGGCTAATTTTAATGTGTTAGTCTTTCCTTTGTACCAGTACCAGTCTTCTTAGAATTCAAATAAATATGGTAGCATGGCCGGGCGGTGGTGGTGCATGCCTTTAATCCCAGCACTCGGGAGGCAGAGGCAGGCGGATCTCTGAGTTCAAGACCAGCCTGGTCTACAAGAGCTAGTTCCAGGACAGGCTCCAAAACCACAGAGAAACCCTGTCTCGAAAAACCAAAAAAAAAAAAAAAAAAAAAAAAAAAAAATATGGTAGCATGTTTCTCTAAATTGAGTAAACTTAACTGACCTACTACTATTCAGTCATTCTAAGAAAATATAATAAAACATCCAACTTATTAATTATATATACCAACCTCAGAATAAAGAAAAACTGAAATTATGTGAAATTTTTTCCAAGATCTTGTTCTGATTTTTAAAACTGACTCAGAATAAAGAAAAACTGAAATTAGAATAAAGAAAAACTGAAATTATGTGAAATTTTTTTCCAAGATCTTGTTCTGATTTTTTTTCTTTTTTTTTTTTTTTTGGTTTTTTTCGAGATAGGGTTTCTCTGTGGCTTTGGAGCCTGTCCTGGAACTAGCTCTGTAGACCAGGCTGGTCTCGAACTCACAGAGATCCGCCTGCCTCTAAAACTGACTCTAAAGAATGCAAGGGAACGGCAACAACAACAATCAAAGCCTCACGAGAGCTCCTCAACATGGCCTGAAAGACTGTTCCTTTTTTTCTTTCTTTTTTTTTTTTTTTTTTTTGAGACAAGCTCTTTCTATGTAGACCCGGCTCTACAGAACTCACAGATCTGCCTGCCTCTATCTCTCCAGGGCTGCAGTACAAAGTTCCACAAAGTCAAATTTCAAACAAAAAGTCAACATAAGGTGGGTAGCTTCTGCTTCAGACTGTGCAGACGCTGGAGTAAAGGCTTCTTTTACCTCTGCACATGTGAAACTTAGGGAACTTTGCGAACATGTTCCTGATTATAATGCCTTCTCATAATGTGGTACATAATTACCCACACATGTAAGGCTGTACAAGGGAGCACACTAACACAGCACTTGAACATCTAAGTTCCATCAAAATGCCACCAAAAGCTCGGAGGCATCTGCTCAGTCTGTGCTCACACCAACACTGCAAGAAAACAAACAGTGCTCAGGGAAAACAAGATGCTGTATGACCTGCCACATATATTTCAACTGTTGAATACATCTCATAATGAGGGTGATCTGAACTTTATATGAAACGAAATCATTTCTTTTTACCTTTTGTGAACGAAGAATTTACTGACTATAAAACTAGAATAACAGGAAATTAAATGCTGAGCCTGACATGAAATTTACAACTAATATGTCAACTGTGACATATATCTAAAAAGAAAGGGCCATTGTCAAAGAAATTGTTTTTTTTTTAATATTTATTTATTTATTATGTATACAGTATTCTATCTGTGTGTATGCCTGCAGGCCAGAAGAGGGCACCAGACCTCATTACAGATGGTTGTGAGCCACCATGTGGTTGCTGGGAATTGAACTCAGGACCTTTGGAAGAGCAGGCAGTGCTCTTAACCACTGAGCCATCTCTCCAGCCCCCAAGAAATTGTTTTAATTTACTGATATTACTCAACATGCTAAAACCCCTGGGAGTTGGGAAGTCAAGTGATTCACCTTCGGTCATAATGAGAGGAAAGGGTAAGTGGATTTGTTCTCAGGGGCTTTCACTACACTAGATGGTTGGTCCTATTAAACAAAGCTCCTGTTCTAGAACCAACTAAGGTCTTTAAGGAACTATCACTTTCTTTCTAATACCATTATAAGAAAGAAAGATGTGTACCATACAATGTACTAGAGCCTTAAAAACAAAGAACTAAATTCTCTGTCAAGTGCAGCTTACGTTCTAAGAGAAGCAATATTCAAAAATAACTACAATAAATTAATTTTTTTCAAAGGACTAGACATAAGTACACCTCTGTAAGTAGTGAATGGAACCTGTGAAGCTGATAAGAGATAAGGGCTCAGACTTGGTCAATAATGCAAATTATCCTAATGCGGAAGACAACAGACAAAAATCGGAAGAATGTGAATCCACTATAGCCTGAGTACATTATAATCATCTTCTGTTAAAATTAGATTTACCTAACTTCAAGATTTTATTAATCATTAACAATATTAAAAAGCCAGGGTAGTGGTGGCATACGCCTTTAATCCCAGCATTTGGGAGGCAGAAGTAGGCGAATCTCTGTGCGTTCAAGGCCAGCCTGGTCTAGAAGAGCTACTTCCAGGATAGGCTCCAAAGCAAGAAAAACTCTGTCTCAAAAAACAAAAAAAAAAAAAAAAAAGGTTAATAATCCTCTATCAAAATCAAATCTACCTAATTTCTACATTAAGGAAAATTACAGAGCCTAGAGCACAAGAAAATGAAAACCAGGGTCACAGACAATTCCAGACTGTGGCCCATCTGTAAGACATAGTGGTGCAGACATAATGTAAGACATAATGCTGCCAGACATAGTGGTGCACACCTTTAATCCTAGCACTCAGAAGGCAAAAGGAGGCAGATCTCTGTGAATTCGAGGCCAGTTTGGTCTACAAAATGAGTTCCAGGGCAGCCAAGGACACAGAGAAATCCTGTATGGATTCCAAAGGGAGTTAAAAAGAAGTCAAAGCCATAAGTGGGGGGCGCTTCTAGATTTAAAAAAGACTGAAGAGAAAAATCATAGGCAATGCCTAAATACCAACAGTACCCAATTTTGAGAAACAAAAATTATATATAAGTATTTGGAGAGAAAATGAAGAGTCTAATTATGGACTAGATCTTGGAAAACACAAAAATAAACAGTTCCAAGTTTTAGGTGTGATCATAGTACCATAGTAAGAACTTTATTGTTCAGAGGTGCATGTTGAGAGTGCCATAATGTCTTGCTTACTTTTATACAGTTAAATGAAAAGGGGAAAAAATGCAAGCCATACAAAAGAAATACAAAGAGATGAGGATGTAGTTCAGTTGGTAGAGTGCTTGCCTAGTATGCTCACAGCCCTGGGTTTGAAACTCAGTACTGTATGAAACGTGGTGGTGCACCAACAGTCAGAAAAGAGACAGGAGTGTTAGAAGTTCAAGGTTATCCTGAATGACACAACAACAAGACCCCCATAGTCCCCAAAGAAATATAATTCATAATTTGTTTAATCTAGGTTGCAAACAGGAAGTATTTGTTGAACTAGATACTGTCTTTTATAAAAATTTGACTGGAGACATAGCTCAGTCAGTAAACATATAAAGTTCAAGCTTGAAGCCCTGAGTTGGACTCACAAAAGGAGATAAGAAAACCAAAGGCAGCTGCACATGTCTATAATCCCAGCCTTGGGCAGGTGGAGAGGATCTCTTGGGCTTGCTGGCCAGCTAGTCTAGTCAAACCAGCTAGCTCTAAATTTAGCAACAGAGTTTCAAAAAATAAGAGGTATTTATTTCTCCCCTTGCAAGCTCTGAACTCTCCTAAAATGCCTTATTCTTTCCCTAGATCAGTCTCCTCTGCACAGAGAATATCATTCTGCCATTTCATGGAAACCCCTTTAAAAACACCAACTTTCTTTCTTAAAAAAAAAAAAAAAAGGACAGGGCTTCACTCTGTAACCCTGGTTGGTCTCAAATTCTCAGAGATCTACTAGCCTCTACCTCATGAATGCTAGGATCAAAGATATGTTCCATCACATCTGGCATTAAAAAAAACAACTTCTTATACCACCTCTGTTTTGAAGCCTTCTGACCCTGCTTCCTGATATTCTTTGAACTTTCCTAACACTGTTTTCATTGCTGTGGAGATTTTAAAAACCTTAATTATTTAAATGAATGCCTCCTCCAGGAGCCATAAACTACTTGATTATTACTGAGATAGTTACACAGAGAGTTTCATGTACACAGAATCAGAATAATGGAGGCCTGCTATTTTACTTAAAAAGTCAGGAATGGTGGTGGCACATGCCTGTAGAGTTAGATATCAGCCTGGGCAGTTTACAATGTCTTTGCTAAAACAGGAGATTCTGAAAGAAGTACATAACTCTCCTAGGAAATAAAGTATCTACCCTAAGTGAAGGGCATACTCACAACTAAATAAACTAGACATAGCTATAAGCATGGATGCTAGTGTGAGCCAATCAAAGCAGTGTGCCCAGGCAGACCTTAAGTTCAGTTTACAATAAACACAGAGTCATCTATCCATTTGCCTGGGATGATAAGCACTCAATCAGAAAAGGCCCAAATCATTCCATTATCATTCATTCACAGGTTGGAGCTATATTTCAGTTGGAAAATGCTTACTTCATATGCACAAAGCCCTATCATGAATCTCCAGCACCACAAAACAAAAATATCCCTGGCCTAAGTCATGAGGAAGTGTTTATAATAAGATTCCACACTCAAGTCTGGCTCATACAGTTAAATACTTTGGTTTCCTTGTATGTCTAACTTAACAGAAATTCCATTTCTGAAAGCAGCTCTTATGGCTTCAATATGAAATGCCCCTATAGGCTTATGATAAATGCTTGGTCCCAGCTGGTGCTGCTATTTTGGGAGGTGGTGGAAACTTCATGAGATGGGGCTAAGAGGCATGTGGCAATAGGTCACTCCTTCCCATTCCCCTCTCTGCTTCCTGTCTGCCATGAGGCAAACAGCTTCCTTTACACCATCTCATTAGAGAAGCTGTTCACTCTCACCTCATACCCAAAGTAATGGAGCAGCCAACTGTCAAAATGAATCTTTCGTCCCCAAAGTTATGTCACAGCAATGCAAAAGTAACTGATATGAGAGCTATGATGTAAATTGTTTAAAAATTGTACACATAGCCGGGCGGTGGTGGCGCACGCCTTTAATCCCAGCACTCGGGAGGCAGAGGCAGGCGGATCACTGTGAGTTCGAGACCAGCCTGGTCTACAAGAGCTAGTTCCAGGAGAGGCTCCAAAACCACAGAGAAACCCTGTCTCGAAAAACCAAAAAAAAAAAAAAAAAAAAAATTGTACACATGCAAAAATATGGTATTTGTATTACAACACAAACGCAAATTCAGCAATATTTAGCCTCTCTCTGCTTAATGTCAATATATTTAAAAAACAAAACCGTGGGGCCAGCAAAATTAGCTCAGTGGGAAAGGCTGTTTACCATTTGACACAAGTCTAAACAACCTGAGTTCATTTCACAGAACCCACATAAAGACAGAGAAAGCTGACTCTATGAAGTTGTCCTCTGACCTCCACATCACCTCCCCCACAATAATAGATAAATGGATAGATAGACAGACAGATACATAGATAAATAACAAGATTCTTGTCAAGTAGCTAATGTAAGGATAACTCATGCTGACTGCTCTTGGCCAACACCTATGCACCTTTTAAGTACAACTGCATTAGAAATTGTCAACCTATGGTCTGTGAACTATCAGTCAATCTTAAGGACTTGGTGGCAGTACTGCCCAATAAGCAGAAACATGGCAAGGATAGTAAGGGGACAGCAAGAGGATCGGGTGTTCGATCATCAAACGAAGATCAAACCACACAGATGGTCTGTGGTAAGAAAAAAACAAAAAACGAATCATTAAACTGATCATGTCTAACTAATTTGACTATATTTTCCTTAACCTAAATCAACCCAACTCTTTCTTCAAGAATTCACACTGCCTAAAGCCAAAAGAGATAGCTAATTCATGAATGTAATGCAGAAGTTTATTACTAGTGATTAGTACTCAATAATCATTCTTACTAAATATTGCATGAGTAAAGTGCTTCCAGAACAAGCTATGAGAGCTTTGTACTTACAGCAGGAAAACCAAGATTCAACTAAAAGTCCCTCCATAAAGATCCATCCAAAAGAAAAAAGCAAGCATAGACACAGTCAAAGTGAGGAACACACACACACACACACACACCTATCATTCCCAGTGGATCAGAACTTCTGATAAGAGGTACCTAAATTCAAAAGTAGACTAGAAAACCTGTTTGGCTGTGGTGGCTCAGCGGTAGGATGCTTGGTAGCCCTTCCATTTAATCCCTTTCATAACCTAAAATAAATTAAATTAAATATAGCTGGGCAGTGGTGGCACATGCTTTTAATCCCACCACTGGGGAGGCAGAGGCAGGTGGATCTCTGTGAGTTTGAGTCCATCCTGGTCTACAAGAGCTAGTTTCAGGACAGGCTCCAAAGCTACAGAGAAACCCTGTCTCAGGAAAAAACAAAACAAAAAAACCCAAACCCCAAATAAATAAATACATAAACAAAAAATAAAGACCCGAGCCTGACTTTTGGTAGAATTTTGCTAAATTGTCCAAGTTTGCCCCAACTTGCAATCTTGCCTCAGTCTTTCCAGTAGCCTGGAATGTGAGCATGCTCCACTCTATGTCTAACATGTTCTCAGGTAATCCCAGTGCTGTTGGTCCAGAGATCAAACTTCTTAAGCAACAAAGTATTAGAACATAAATTCTTCCTTGGGCAGACTTCCCTGCTGTAATCTCAGTAAGTGGTTCAGTTAATACTTAATGGTAACTACACAGCAGTCAGATGACAGTGAGCCCTTCCCAGGAGTCCAGAGTAGCCCCCTACACATTACTGATTCAGTCTCGCCATCATTTCCCATCCACTCTCCAAATACTGGAATTATAGGTGTGCTACCACACCCAACTTCTGACCACTTAAACAGCTTCTCTTCTCAGCCCCATGCTGCGGAGATCACTGTTTCCCTGCTATTCCCATCACCACTTGCGGTTACTGGACAGTTACATTATCTGACTACATTGCATCACAGTTGTTTCATGTCTGTATTTTGTACTTTCCTAAAAAGGGCTTTTGAAATATTCAAGAAAAAGATCATGATCCCTTTTTGAACGAATGCTTTTGTTGATCCCAGAAAACATAACCATCATCTCATCTCTTGATCAAGAAGCTGAAGTGAACTGTAAAGATGGCGCAGTACTTAAGCTACATGGTTGCTTTTATCTGCCTATTAACTCAAGTTCCAGGGATAATTTAGCCAGAACCAGGCACACATGCAATGCATATATATATGCAGGCAAAACACTCAAACATATCAAGTAAAAATAGTATTTTTTTAAAGAAGCTGAAGTGGAGCCAGGAGAGGATGACTTATGCTTCTCGTCCAGACATTTAGGTTGTGCAGGAGGCTCTTCAGTTCAAGGTCAGCCTGGGCTACAAAACAAACCGTGTCTCAAAACAGCCAGTGCTGGAGACTAGTTCAGTGATAGAGCTTACTCAGCATGAGCAAGGCAATAGTGCACTGAGAGGAAAAAAGCTGAAGTGAGTTAGTCAAAGAACTGCACTGATAATAGTCTTCCAGATCAAAGGGAGTAAGCCTGAGAGGGTTTTCTACTCCTAAGGTGAATGTTTGCCAGGCAGTGGTTAGTGCACGCCTTTAATCCCAGCACTTAGGAGGCAGAGGCAGGCCGATCTCTGAGTTCAATACCAGCCTGGTCTACAAGAGCGAGTTTCAGGACAGGCTCCAAAGCTACAGAGAAACGCTGTCTCAAAGGTAAATGTTCCTTGATGGACTAATGAATTACTGCATACAGACCCATGTATTTATTCATAATCATGGGACAAATGTCTAAGTATATTTAAAACTCAAAGTAGAAGCATTGGCAATGAAAGAATAAATCAGACTTTATTAAAATTACAGGTATTTGTAGAAAAAAAAGCCACTATTCAGCAAATGAAAAAATTCAGCTACTGAATGGGAAAAATATTTGCACAGATGTATCTTACATAAATATCCCAGCATCACAGAGGCAAAGGACTTGAATAGACATATCCCCCAAAAATATGTTAAGTGGTCATCAAGTACATAAAAAGATACTAAATAACAGAACTCATCAGGGAATACAAGCTACACCTCAAGGACATAACACTTTACAAATTCAAGATTTGTGTTCTTTTTTTTAAAAAAAAAATAAAAGGAAAATAAAAAGTGCTGATGAAGAGGGAAAGAAATTGCAGAAAGAGTTCAGGTAGGAATGAAAAATAGTATGGCCTCCATAAAAAAGTCTGGCAGATCCTCAAAAAGATAAATAGAATTGTCATAATCCCCCAATAGCTCTACTTCTTTAAAAAAAATAAAAATAGATATTTATGCAATTTAAGTTCACAAATGCATTGTTTACATCAAAATGTAGAAACTAAAATACAAACCAATAAATGGTTGGGTAAATAAAATGTATACATATATATATATTATTCAATTATTAAAAATTATATATTCACATACACTCACACACACACACACACACACACACACACACACCTGACACAAGATGAGTCCAGGAAAGAGAATGCTAAATGAAATAAACCACAAAGGAAAGAGTATTATGAGATTCCATTTATATGAAACATCCCAAACACATGAATCCACAAAAATAATGTACACTGCAGTGGCATTTCATTTGTATTTTAAAAAATAAAGCTTGCCTGAAGATCAGAAAAGTAAAACAGCCACACTGGCCAGCCTTACAGACCAGGCTGTGGTGACACACACCTTTAATACCAGTAGCCACACTAGCTTGCCATAGAAATCAGGTGGTAGTGGTGCATGCTCTTAATCCCAGAATTAGAGAGGATTATAAGGAGGAGACAGCTCTCAGTCTCAGTCTGATCCTGAGGTTTCCTGGAGGAAAAAAATCACCATTTTTGGACTGAGGTCGAGGTAAGAGCCAGTGGCTGACTGCTTTGCTTTTCAGTCTTCAGTTTGAACCCTCATTTCTGTCTGAGTTTTTATTAATTGTGCTTCATGTACAATATTTACATTATTAATGGTTATCAGAAATTGAAAAAAGAGGGACATACTACCTTAAGAAAAAAATGTAGATGTGGATAGTGATAAAAGCTATATAACAATGCAAACTGCACTCAAAATGCCAAGTGTGATGGTGCA
Organism: Microtus oregoni; assembly: GCF_018167655.1. Lineage (NCBI taxonomy): Eukaryota > Metazoa > Chordata > Mammalia > Rodentia > Cricetidae > Microtus > Microtus oregoni. The sequence goes on from NW_024543086.1 coordinate 15,854,778, forward strand.
CGCCTTTATTCCCAGTACTCAGGAGGCAGAGGCAGGAGGATCTCTGAGTTTGAATACAGCCTGATCTACAGAGGGAGTTCCTGGATAGCCAGGGCTACACAGAGAGGCCTTATCTTGAAAACCCTAAATGAATGAATGAATGAATGGTCACTAACACCTCTTAAGTGCTATACTATATGGTAATTATCTTAAATAAAACAAAAAAAGAGAAATAGAGGCTCTTTAAATTTTAGCCATGAATAAAGAGTTCTCACTGCTTTTATAAGTTATATGATGTCAAAGACATTATTTAGTTTCCTTGGGCTTCAATCTTCACCTTCAATATAGAGTTGACTGACATCCAACTCAAAGAATTGTGGACTCAATGCATCTATTAATCCCTTAGCACAGGACTTATTACATAATAAACACCAGATAAATGGTAGATTTTATTATACCAAAGTCTTTGTTACTCATTGAGTAGGTGTCTGTAAGGCTGCTATAAATGGAACTCCATGACGATGCTGAGACATTCTGAAATAACGATTAAAACAACACATGTCCAGCATTTGGCTGGCTTCTTGTGACCCTAGGAATCTGTAGACACGAGGATCAATTCTCTTTGCACATCACTGAAGAGCTCACTAAAGAGATGAACTAAAAAAACAAGCACACTTGCTGTCTTCAAATTTATTGCATTGATGGTCTCCATAAATAGTTATTTTAAAAAATCACAAAGGGGCCAGAATAAAGATTCTGAGTTTTATCCCTAGGATCAACATGGTGGAAGGAGAGAACCAGAAGTCTTTATGTCCACCATGTATGTGTGCAACATAAACACATGAACACACACAGCTGGGCAGTGGTGGCGCACGCCTTTAATCCCAGCACTCAGGAGGGAGAGGTAGGCGGATCTTGGTGAGTTCGAGGCCAGCCTGGTCTACAAGAGCTAGTTCCAGGACAGGACCCAAAGCTACAGAGAAAAACCAAAACACACACACATACACCCTTGTCTACAGGTCCTAAGTATCAAGTCCAGCTTCACAATGTCATCATAAAAAAGCAGAGAACCATAGAGAATATGCCATTAAAAAAGAAAGCCCCAACAATGGCAGACTAAAGGAGAATGAAAGCTATTAGATAATCTTGAATCCATAGTAGAAGTCTTGTTTAAAATAAAGCATTTTAAAAAAGGCATGAGTAGTTTAAATCTCAAGCCTGAATTCTGGGCAAAGTAGCCCAGAAAAAGAACTATAAATATCAATAGTCAAACAATAATACAAACCTTAGTATGTGAATTAAGCCATCTCCTTAGTTTTATAATGTTTTTTAAGCCTTCTCCAAATTTCTTCACAGAAGTAATCTACCTAATACAAGTTTTTCTGATATTTATATACTCATAGTAAAAATATTTGGATTCAGCTGGGTGGTGGTGGTGCAGGAGCACTTGGGAGGCAGAGGCAGGCTGATCTGAGTTCAAGGCCAAACTGGTTTAGAGAGTTAGTTCCAAGACAGTCAGGGCTACAGAGAAATCCTGCCTCGAAAACCAAAAACTAAATTAATATCTATATTTTAAAAAACTGGACCCAGAAGAAAAAGGAAAGTACAATATTCAAATATTTAAAATCATATTTATTACAAACCAGCTGTCATTCCACAATGGTGATGCTCACATAGCACTGTGAACATAAACTGCCATGAAACATATCTGAAGGCTGCATTATATACTTCAGGTTGATGAAAATGTTATAACTCAGTACATTCAGATTAAAACTACTAGTGTTTGAAAACCTAAGGATCTTTGCCAACACCCTTAGGAGAGTCATTCCCTTTCAAACAAACAACAAAAAAGAACTGCTAATACGTAACCCTGCAACACACACCACAAGAACTTTTTGTTGTTTTTGGAGACAAGGTTTTGCTATGTAGCCCAGACAGGCCTGGACCGAATTTAAGAGGCTCCAGCCTCCCAAGTTTCTGGCTCCACAGTGAGCTCTCACCTCTAATGACAGGAATGGAGAATAAAGACTTCCAAAATTAAATTCCAGAAGAATTCTTTTGTCCCCGACAGACCCTTCTTCCAGCTACATCAAAGCTATCCCATGCCCTCTCCCCAAAGAAAAAAGGAGGTACTCCCCTTTTAAAAACTTTTCTGTACAAAACCATAGCAGTTTATGGTCCAGAAAACTTAAGTCCTGAAAGAAACTGATACTATAGCTATCTAATTGGATGCCTCTGGTACTAATTATCTAAAGCTAGGATTGCATGCTTCTAAAAGCCCATGCTAGTAATGTGAGTGGGTCCTAAATTGCACTGCCAAATGGGCTAAACTGGTTCAATCTGAGTACAGAAAAGAGAAATATTATAATTGTAACATATGTGAAAGTTAATTAAACTGAATGCTAGTAAGTTCTAGCATACTTAACTAGCACCATCTGACCACCAATCTGCCCTTTACCCAGTGTTTTTAATCACTCCCTTTATACACTTTGGCTTTGTTATCACAGAGGACCTCACCAAGTAAATAGGCTGTGACATGAAATGCGCTACAAAGGAGCATTCTATAGACTACTTTTTCAAGACGAAAACTGATTTCTCAAATTATTTGTCCAACATTTAGTGACAAGGAATACGAATAGATTTTAGTAAAGTGGCATAGCTAAACATCACATAAACCGAGAAATCTCTAGGACAAAGATGGGTGCACAGGATTCAAGGGCAAAGCTTAAGCGACAGGGCAGGCCATCTGGTCCTAAGGTGTGGAAAGGTGTGAGCCCGCCTATTTCCAAGCAACTCAACAACTTAAAAACTAAGCACCCGACTTGAAGGCACCCAGTATCAGGTCCGTATCAAATCAAGTTCACTTTGGCATCCCCCGGTGGCTCTTTTCTTCAGCATTCTAACTTCTACACATTCTGAATGGGCTCGCACTTTTAAGGTCACTTAAAAGTAGAATTAATCTTGCTGTTCTACCCTTTTACAACTACTAAGAATGGAACCAAGAGACTTTCTCATCATGGTTACTATAACCAAGAAGCGCGATTCGCGCTGGAAAACTTTTACTCAAAGCACTAATCTTATGCTGGGGTACTTTTATCCTGCACGTTTCCCTTTTACGTAAGACACATCGGAATTTGACTAGTGCGCCCCGACGGCACACTGGGCTAACGCCCCTGGCAGAAGCAACAAGCCACGTTTTCCTCGGGCCGATCGTCTCCCCCTCCTCCTTAAAACACTGCCCATGGCCACTTGAGACTTCCCCAGCCCAGCTCCAGAAACTGGAACCAACCGGGGCAGCTGTCATCTGAAACCCGGGAAAGCTGAGCCCGGCCAACTCTGCCGACGCGGGAAGGGCCGGGGGTGCGGCGGGGCCCGTCGGGGGGCACTCGGGCCGGCCGCCCCTCCCCAGCCCCGAGAGCCGCCATCCTGCCGCCGAGTATTTCTCCGGGCTGGAGTGCCCCTAGCCGGGCCTAGGCCCGCGGTTCCGCGTGGGGCCCGAAGCGCGTGGCGGGGCCGACGCGGAGCACGAACGACAAAGGGGCGCGGGGTCGGGACAGGTGGCCGCCGCCGCGAACAATGGGGGGCCGCGGCTGCCCCCTGGCGCCACCTACCTCCAGTGCCGTCCGAGTTCTCGTTGAGGCTGCCCGAGGAGTCGTGTTGGGCGCCCACGCACCCGCCCATGGGGCCGCGGCCGCCACCTCAGGGCGCTCGTCCCGGCCGCCGCCTCAGCCTGCTCCGGCGCCGCCGCCTCGGGCCAGGCGCCGCTTTCTCGCCGCCCAGCCTCCGCCCCCTCGCCGCTCCTCCCACCGCCTCGCCCGGCCCCTTCCTCCGCGCCCACCTCTACTACCTCAGCCCCCGGGCCGCCAGGTCCGCAGGCCCGGCCCGCGTGCCGCCTTCGGCTCCCGCTCGGCCCCGCCAGGCCGGGCTTGGCCCATCCCGGGTGGGCCGCAGTACCCACTCGCCTTTCGCCTCCCCGCGCCCACGAGTCTAGGCGAACACCGCCGCCGCCGCCCGGCAGCCAGGCCCCATCACCCCCGCCCGCGGCGCCGCCCTCAGCCCGGCTCGGCCTGCGCTCGGCCGGCCCGCCTAGAACGGCCGCGAGGGGCGTGGCCGCGCTCTGATTGGCTGCAGGCGCTGCGGGGGCGGGGCGTTCCGAGCGGAGCCGAGTGGAGCCGAGCGCCCGAGGTCGGGATGGTAGGGGGCGCGTGGAGGAGGGCCGGAAAGAAGGGGGAGGAACCCAAGTGAGGACAAAGTGGCCCGCGCAGAGGTGGGGCTCCTTCTGGTGCGGCGGGTGGGAGAGGGTATCGAGAAGGAGTCGTGCGGGACTTGGGTTGTGGACGGACCGGGGCGTGATTAAAGGGGTCGGCCTGACAGCAAGTCCCTGCTACTCTCCTTGAATTTGTGGAGGTAGCGGGCTGGCCACCGAGCGTGGGCTTCCCTTGCCTCCCGGTCCGCAGCCCCTGCCATCACGTTACCCGCTTGGTACAGATGTTCTGAGATTTGCGCAGGCCTGCTGTCCCGTGCCCGGAGCGAAGGGGCACGGATGTGTGTCGTTCCCACAAGCTTCATTTTACAGACAATACTATTTCTCTAGATCCTGGCGTTAGACATCCTAAGTCGTCTTTTAGAACAAAGTGAAGTATTAATATTCTGCTTTTTATTAACTAGAATTTGGTACATCGACCACGCCCAAGATTCTTGGCGGTTACCATCCCAACCTAAGCCAAACTGTTAATGGCCCCTTTGGAGTTGTGCTTCTTGCTGTGGCGCCTTCACGTTTTTATCGGCCTGCTTGGCTCTTTGAAAGCTTTTTTTTTTTTTTTTTTTTGCCTAAGCTGTTTTAACTATGCTCCACTTTTATGCCAGACTTTCCTTTTATAAAACCCTGGGTCAGCTTTTGCTTAGCATTAAAAAAAAAAATTTAAGAGAAATATCTAAGAAAGAAACATTCTGCTTCTTGGGATTTGCATTTAAATATATTCTCGTGCACTGCTGGTGGGAGTGTAAATTGGTTCAATCTTTTTTGCAAAGGTTTGGCAATGCCAATCAGGAACTTTAAAAATGTTCCTACCATCTGAGTGGGGATTTTTCACATCTGGGAAATCTAGCTCACAGAAAGAGTCCAAAATAAGAAGATATGGGGCCTGGTTTTCATTTGATAGGCAGGCAAAAATTAAGGTTAAAAAAAAAAAACAAACCCCTGAATTTATATGAAACCGTAAAACAGAAATGTCTCAGAAATAGAAGTTCACTATTTTGGACTTAACGCTGAAGAATTAGCTTTACCCTCATTGAGCACAAAAAAAAAAAAAAAGGAAAGAAAGAAAGAGAAAGAAAGAAAAGCTGTAAAGCTGTATACAGTTAAATGTTGTCATGGATTTTCAAAGCTTGCTTTTCCACCGGGGCCTGTGTCACAAAGCCATCTATCTGATCATTCCCTGCTGGATGTTCGCCTTGTCAGACACTTGTCACTTTATCTCTTCTCCGAAGGAGAGCGGCTGCCTGAGTATTTGCGAAGAAATTGCTTTGTCCTGAATTTCACTCCCGACATTACAGCAACCACGATGTCTACGATGTCTATTAAACAGATGGTAGGCACCCAAATGCCAAGGGCTTTCTGCTGAGCAGTGCACTGGCACCAGCGAGAGAGAGCAATCTTGTGGAAAGATTCTTAGCAATGCTTGCTCGCCATCCTGCCTGCCTCTTAGAACAGAGACACATGTTTCCAGGAGCGGAGTCATGTAACCGCAACACGGCCCAGCTCCGCGATTAAATTCCTGGGTTGGGATCTGGCTTCCATTTTGTACTCTCTGTATGACTTTAACTTTCTGTAGAACCCAGATTTCTTGCCTCTAAAAATGGGCCAATAATCTTCAGGCTCTGTAGGACACTTTCTCTAAACTCTTCTGTTTACTTCATATCTAACATCACCCATCTGAACTCATTGCCTGGCCCAATCCATCGAACACGTAAGAAACACGTGTATACATTTATATCTCTGTGGGTAGATGATTCTCTGTAGATAAATGACTGGTATATATACTTTTTTTTTCTGAGACAGGGTCTCACTGTGTAGCCTTGGCAGACCTCACATTCACAGAGATCTGCCTACCTTTGCCTCTTGAGTGTTGGGGTTAATGCACCGTCATGCCCAAGTGTGTGTGTGTGTGTGTGTGTGTGTGCGCGTGCGTGCGAGCATGTGCTTACACGCATATGTGTGTGTGAATGTCTGTGGAGACTAGAAAACAACTGGGTGTCATCCCTTAAGGATAGTCTGCCTTGGCTTTTGTTTGTGTGGGTACGTGTGTGAGTGCCTATAAGGGCCAGAGATTGATAGTGCGCCTTCCTCAATCTCTCTACCTTGAGGCCCAGTCTCAAAAAAAAAAAAAACCAAAAAAACAAAATCAACCTCTTTCCTTCACATGCACAGACAATGCACACAGGCATACACCCACACAAATAACTACACACACAACAATATACTCCCCCTACAATTTTTAATGTAATAAAATGTTGAAAATTAAATCCATTGGCCATATGTATTAAAGTTTTTTTTGAACTCTGTATTGTTGCTATTTTGAGACCCCATCTTACCATGTAGCCCACCACCAGCCCTGAACTCTCTCAGTTTGGTCTTTATGCCATAATTATTCAAGTGCAATAAACTTGGCTGCTGTAGCTTTATAATAAGTTTTGACTTTGTTCCTTTTCATTTTTTTCCTTTCTCTCTCTCTCTCTCTTCAGATGAAGGCCTCCCAGTCTCATGTTTTCCAGGCTAACCTCAAATTCCGAGGCTTAAATCACCCCCACCCCAGCCTCCAGAGGAGCTGGAGCTACTTATATTTGCCACTGCACATGGCTTGCTCTTTTCCAAGATTGTTTCGTTTATTCTGGGTGCCTTGGATTTCTGTATGAATTTTAGGATCGGCTTGTCCATTTCTGGAAAAACAGCAGCTGCGATTTTGATGGGAAATGTGTTGAGTCTCTAGATGGGGAGTGCCCGAGTACTGCCATTTTGACGGAGTTAAGCCTTCAGTTTGGAATGTGGATTTTTTTCCCACTTACTTGTGTCTTAAATTCTTTTCCATAACTGTATTTTTCAGTGTCAAGTCTTGATTTTTGTTAAATTTACTTCTAAATTCCCTTTGCCATGCTGCCGTAAATGGATCTGTCATCTTCTTGTACAGATCATTCATGCCAAATGTACAGAAATACAATTGACTTTGCATTTTGGTCATGGATATTGCAATGTGGCAGAACTCACTTATTCTAATCATCTTTGCTTCGTGTATTTGGGGCATCTGTGTTGTGATGTGTTTAAGATTGCTATGTCCCCAATGCCATCTTTATTCAGCCATTTCCAGGGAGAACCAGAAAGAAGGTGAGTGTGGGGCGGTGGAGGAAGAAAAGAAAGGAAGAGAGAATGAGGTGTCATAGTGGCAGGCAAGCCTTGGAATGGAGTCAATTTCGTGGGAAGCCTATGACAATCCTTTTTCCCAGAGGTTCTGATTCAGTTGGTCTGGAGTGGATCCCAGGAACCACTGTTTTTAACCCACACAGCAGGCATTTCCTGTTGGAGTTTGGTCCACAGATGGACTTTTTGTCCAGAACAAACTTTAGTCTTCGCCCTCCATGCCAAGCTGTGTTTTGCTTGAGACATTTTTCTCTTCACCATTCGTTCATTTCCATAAGCCCTAAATCTACAAGTTACAGGCCATTTCTCCATCTTTGTTCTTTCCCCGCACACTCAAGCCACGGTCAAGGCCCTTTCTTCTATTCATAGAACACATGCCAAATCTCCATTTGTCTGACTAAGCTTCTGGACCCTCTCCTGCCTCTTCCTCATGTTTTGACTTTATGGAAGACATAGGGACTTCTAAATAGCAGGAATGGCAGAGAGTAAGCAGTCACTGTAGGTCTGAGACACCATGACAAGGAGCCTTCTGTGAGGAGATCTAGACTTAGAGAGAACACGGCCTGGTGAGTGGCGGAGGAGTTCCTGGTGTGCTGCACTAGTGAATGTTGCTGGAACTCCATCACTTGGGATTGGCTGGAGATCTACCTCCATGGAGCCGCTGTTGGTAGGACAGGCTGCACCAGAATAAATCTTTTGGTTATGAGATGACCTATGCCAAGCAGCTGGTTGTTCCATGGCTTTGCTTTTGAGCACTGAAGAGCCAGAGCTGGAGCCGCCACATCGACTGCTTACCAAAGAAACTCTCTCAGCCACAAGGCAGTCCCGGGAGAGGCTGTCCACATCCAGGAACTTGGCGACAGAGAAGTGAGCCAAGGGGATAGCCTCCTGCCGTGTCTCTTTAGTGCCCTCTACTGTCAAAGCTAAACACGTCCATTTCCACAGAGCGGGAATTCTGACCCAAATTGCAGTAATTTGATAGTTGGTATAATTTTTCAACCAGAGAAATTTAAAACGGTACACCTCACACTCCCTGTGTATTGAGAATTTCCTCCCAGATCCACCCTCTACCCTTCCCAACTTCATGTCCTCGTTTTATCTTTTTATAGCTCTAATGGTCTGTCCTGTCTGATTTGTGCTGCTCATACAATCTTGGGTATAGGAGCCACCCACTAGAGTATGGTTGATCTACCAGAGATTGCACCAAAGGTGAAATTTGTTGTTGTTGTTTTGTTTTGTTTTCAACATAGGGGTTCTCTGTGTAGCCCTGACTATCCTAGAACTCTACTCTGTAGAACAGGCTGCCTTGAACTCACTGAGATTCACCTGCCTCTGCCTCCCAGGTGCTGGAATTAAAGGCATGCGCCACCACTGCCCGGTCAAAGGTGAAATTTTTAATAATATTGGGATAAGTGGAAAACCATTTGAAAACATTCTAAAATTAGATTCACTCCTAACCTCACAAATAAGGATAAATTCCAATTGGATGACAGTTTTAGTCTCAAAATAAAATATAAAACTAGATGTCAGCTGGGCAGTAGTGTCACATGCCTTTAATCTCAACACTCAGGAGGCAGGGGCAGGTGGATCTTTGTTTTCATTTTTTGTTTGTTTGTTTTGTTTTGTTTTGTTTTTGGTTTTTCAAGACAGGGTTTCTCTGTGGTTTTGGAGCCTGTCCTGGAACTAGCTCTTGTAGACCAGGCTGGTCTCGAACTCACAGAGATCCGCCTGCCTCTGCCTCCCGAGTGCTGGGATTAAAGGTGTGCGCCACCACCACTCGGCTCCAGGTGGATCTTTGTGAGTTCGAGACCAGCCTGGTCTACAAGAGCTAGTTCCAGGACAGGCTCCAAAGCTACAGAGAAATCCTGTCTTGAAAAACAAACAAAAACTAAATGTCTGGCAAGGACTATATGAAAGGATGGCTGAACTATTCTGCAAGTCGGGTGCAGGGAAATGGTATTGATAACTACCTCGAAAACATGTATAGCAAAAATAACAGATTCACTTGACTACAAAAAACAAAAACTTTTCACATGACTGAAACACATCACAATCCAAAGCAAAAGATATGTGACCCACAGGAGAAACTACTTGGACTTTGAGTCACAAAAAATGAATTTTCTAATATTTGAAAACCTTCAAAAACTCAGAAGAAAGATGCAAAGACATCCTGTTAAAAGTTTGGCAAAAGGGCTGGAGAGATGGCTCAGAGGTTAAGAGGGCTGGCTGCTCTTCCAAAGGTCCTGAGTTCAACTCCCAGCAACCACATGGTGGCTCACAACCATCCAAGATGAGATATAGTGCCTTCTTCCAGCCTGCAGGCATATAGAACACTGTATACATAATAAATAAATATTTAAAAAAAAAGTTTGGCAAAAGTCAGCAATCAGACAACTCACATACACAACAAAACTAAAATAAGCTTTAAACATATAACTCAAATGAAAGAAATAAAAGTTAATTAAAACTACACTAACAGCTAAATGCCAAGAAGAAAGCTCTGTTGTTTGTGGTCAATTGAGCATCCACAAAGGAGCCAAGACAATTCAGTGGGGGAATGAATAGTCTTTTCAACGAACAACAGAAGGATAATTGGATTTCCTTATGCAAAAGAATGAAGTTGAGTTTCTGTATCACATTAGAGATAAAATTTAATCCAAAATGAATCAAAGATCTAAAAATAAAAGCTAAAACTATAGGAGTCTTAGATGAAAACAAAGGGGTCACTCCTTATGACCCAGGGTTGGGTGGTGGTTTCTTAGACGCTACATAAACAGCAAGGGGAACCATAGGTTCACCTGCCCAGTGAAAAGAGGGGGGGGGGGGAATGCAGAAAGGACTTAAAGTGGCAAACAATAACAGCAACAACACCCAGATAAATTGGCGCCAGCAAAACAGGACAATAAGCCATCATGCATACTATTTGCCTCAAAAATTATTGTGGAGAGAAATTAAGGAAGAAGCTGGGCAGTGGTGGCACATATCTTTAATCCCAGCATTTAGGAGTCAGAGGTAAGTGGATCTCTATGAGTTTGAGGCCAGCTTGGTCTATAAAGCCAATTCCAGACAACCAAGGTTGTGACACAGAGAAAACCTGTCTGGAAAAACAACAGCAACAACAACAACAACAAAAAGGAAGACACTCAGTGTTGATCTCTGGCCTGCACACACATAAGCACATGTATGCATAGGAGCCAGCATCCACATGAGTACATATATCATACACATATGCAAAAAATGATGAGTCATAACACAATAAGAGAAAGCGTGCAAATCGTATAGGCAATGAAAGTCTGATACCCATAATAGATAAAAAATTTCTACAAAAAAAAACCCAATTGAAATATTGAAGGATTTTATTCTGTTTTTAAGGTAGGGTTCCATGTGGCCTAGCCTAACCTCAAATTCTCTATGTAGGTGAACTTCTCCTGATCCTCCCACTTTTCCCTCCCAAATACTGAATGTAAATTATTTAATTTAATTGATAAATACTTCTTTGAAAAATTGTCAGTAAATATTTGAATAATTATGCAACATCATTTGCTATTAGAAAAATGCAGATCAGGGACTGTAGTGATGACTCAGTGATTAAGAACACTGGTTGCAAGCCGGGCAGTGGTGGCGCACACCTTTAATCCCAACACTCAGGAGGCAGAGGCAGGCGGATCTCTGTGAGTTCGAGACCACTCTACAAGAGCTAGTTCCTGGACAGGCTCCAAAACCACAGAGAAACCCTGTCTCGAAAAACCAAAAAAAAAAAAAAAAAGAACACTGGTTGCATTGGGTGGTGGTGGCACAGTTATACAGAGAAACCCTGTCTTGATGAACCAAAAAAAAAAAAAAAAAAAGTAGTGACTGCTCTTCCTGGGACCCTGGTTCAACCCAGCACCTACATGGTGGCTCACAACACATCTGTAATTCCAGTGGAGATTAGATATTCTCTTCTGGCCTCTAAGGCCAAATCATGCATGTGGTACACAGGTAAACAGGTGAAACACTCATACACAGAATAAAAGTAAATCTTTTTTTTTTAAGGAAAAATGTGTATAAAGATCACGATGAGACACCATTTAAAACACATTATGATGGCGAAAATTAAAGAGATAAATGGATAATACAGCTGTCGGTAAGGAGATGGTGAGATTGGAATCCCCAAACATCAATGGCATTAATGAAAATGGGTACAGCTTCTTTGGCAAAAGAGTTTGGCAATTCCTCAGAAAGTTAAATTTATAGTTGATGTATGAACCAGCAGTTCCAGTCCCACAAATATACCCAAGACAACTGAAAAACACAAATCCACACAAAAACTTAGACATGAATATTCATAGCAGCTATACTCAGGGTCACCCAAAAGTGGAAACCATCTGAATGCCCTTCGAATGTCAAGAGGGATCAAACATGGCTCACCAGTAACACCAGCTGTACGTGCCATAACTTGAATGAGCCTTGAAATACCACTCTGTGGGAAAGAAGCAAGTCACAAAAGATCAACTTTTTTTTTTCTTTTACTTATTTACCTTTGGCTTTTTTGAGACAGGGTCTTGCTTTGTAGTTCAGGCTGGTCTTGAACTTGTGTTCCTCAGCCTGCTGGCCTTACAGATACATCACTATACACATCCAAGACCACTTACCAAACGACTCCAGTGATGAGCAGTGTTCGAAACAGTCAAGTCTAAACAGACAAAAAGCCAGTGGGTGTTGCCCATGGCTGCAGATGGGTGTGAAGTTTTTGCTGTTGTTGAATGTTGAAAATAATATAAAATTGTAACAGTGGTGGCACATGCCTTAAATCGCAGCACTCAGGAGGCAGAGGCAGGTGGATTTCTGAGTTTGAGGCCCAGGACAGCCAGGACTACACAGAGAAACTCTCTTGAAAGATGAAAAAGTAAAGAAAGAAAGAAAGAAAGAAAGGAGGGAGGGAGGGAGGGGAAAGAGAGAGAGAGAGAGAGAGAGAGAGAGAGAGAGAGAGGTATCCAATAGGACCTACTGTCCCAGTTTGCCTTTTGTGGCTGTAATAATACACACAGTTTGGGGGAGGGGGAGGTTTATTTGGTTTAGAGATTACAGTTCATCATTGAGGGAAACCGAAGCAGGAACTGAAGCAGAGACCCTGGAGAAACATTGATTGTTGTTGGGCTTCCAGGCTCATGCTCAAGCTACATTTCTTATACAGCCTGGGCTCACTTGCCTAGGGATGTTACCACCCACCGTGGGCTGGGCTCTCTCATATCAATTAGCCGTCAAGAAAGTGCCTCCCAGATGTGCCTATAGGCCAATCTGATGGGGGCAATTTCTCAGTTGAGGTTCCCTCTTCCTAGGTGTGTCATCACTCTACATTACACAGAAAGCTACCAACAACATCAAACCATACACCTTCCTTTTTAAGTTTGTTTTTGTTCCTGGGGAGGTCCTCTGGAGCCTCGGATATGCTATCTAGACACAGGCTGAATGGAGCTATGTCCCAGCCCAGAGCTGTAAACTTTAAATGTAGTTTAATTGAATAGAAATATCTCTTTAAAACTGCTTTTCCTTGATCAAGAGAGTGGCCCTGTTTCGGACTTTTAGGGTAAGGTCTTGCTGAAGGGAGAGAGTTGCTGAGGCAGGTCTTATGGGCTGCATTCCCTCTAGCCACATTGCCCTCTGCTTCCTGGTCAGGGCCATATCGCCAGCAGCTTCCTCACACACACACTGTCCTGAGCCATGTGCTGCCAAGCCTTCTCTGCCAGGATGGACTACACCCTCTCAAACCACGCATCTAAGCAAATCCTTCCTCCTTAGCTGCTCGTTGTCAGTCATTTGGTCACAGGCTGGAGGAAAATGACAGACACTGCTGGTAAAGTCCTCCCCTGGCATGCTGACTGAGTGGCTTCAGATTTGCTCCCTGGGACGTGAGGGCTAAGTGAAGCAGCTGAGGCAGGAGGAACACAGGCACTGCGTTTGTCAGCGCTCTAGGGGAAATTGGCTTGGCGTTCCCGGTGCTTTCAGAAACAAGCAAGGCCAACATGAAACCTGTACCTCAGAGCTTGCCCATCTGGAATCACACATCCTCTGATGATAAGACAGAGCCACAGCTGGGTTCCACAGTCTCCCTAGGTATGCAAGGGACAGGGTCTCTGCCTGCACCCACTGTGTGTCCTGCTCCTGTAGGACTGCTAAGGGATCCACACAGCCGGCCTGCACACACTAAGCCGGCAGGAAACCCATCTCATTCTGCACAGGCAACACTGGAATACACTAGGTGAGTGTGACTGCAATCTGGTTGAAGTAGAAGTCCTGAGACTGGCTTTCAGAACCCAACCCAGGCCAGAGAACACTACTAAATGCAAATTCTTGCATAATTAAAACACTCACTAACACACACATTTAGATAATACCATATTAGACACGGTCTTCCTGTCTTCTGGTTTTGCCTTTTTTTTTTTTTTTTTTTGAGGCTGGTTTTGAACTCCTACTCCACTTCCCATGTGCTGGAACAATACATGTTGTAGTAAGCAGGCCGCTAGTTAGTTCTCGGTCACTTCACCCTAAAATAATCACACAGAAACTGTATTAATTAAAACACTGCTTGGCCCATTAACTCTAACTTCTTATTGCCTAACTCTTACATATTAATTTAACCCATCTCTATTAATCTGTATATGGCCACATGACTGTGGCTTATTGGCTTAAGTTCCGGCATCTGTCTCTGGCAGGACTACATGGCGTCTCTCTGACTTTGCCCTTCTTTTTCCCAGCATTCAGTTGGGTTTTCCCTGCCTAGCTCTGTTCCCCTATAGTTCTGTTATAGGCCCAAAGCAGTTCCTTTATTAACCAATGATATTCACAGCATACAGAGGGAAATCCCACATCACCTTCCCTTTTCTTTTATTTATTTATTTATTTATTTATTTATTTATTTATTATGTATACAATATTCTGTCTGTGTGTATGTCTGCAGGCCAGAAGAGGGCACCAGACCTCATTACAGATGGTTGTGAGCCACCATGTGGTTGCTGGGAATTGAACTCAGGACCTTTGGAAGAGCAGGCAATGCTCTTAACCACTGAGCCATCTCTCCAGCCCCCCCCCACCTTCCCTTTTCTGTTTAAATAAAAAGGAAGGTTTTAACATTAACATAGTAAAATTACATATCAAAGACTCCAGAAGGATATATTACCAAAGTAAACAGGAAGTGCATCGTAATTAACTTCCAAAACTCTAGAAATGACAGGGACATCTTGCTGCCTGGACAGTCACCCAGAGTTCTTCTGTATCATTGGGGCATCTATACTCAGCAGACTTTTTCACAAAGCAGGAAATTTCAAAGACAGTTCTGCCTATATTGGCAATTTGTCAGTCATTTTCTTCTGTGTCTTGAATGTGTCTGACAGACTCTCTCATGAAGCAGGAATCCTAAAGGCCCTTGCTCATCTTTAGTCAAATTCAGCAGTCATTTTTCTACAAGTCCTGTGTGTCCAGTTCATCAAGCAGTCCAGGCAAGAGCAGTTTTTTGCTCAAATGGCTAAACGCCATAAAGAGCCACTTCAATGCGCATCTTCTTCTTGAAGTAGATTGGTGCTGGCAGGAGCATATGCATCTCATTGTCATGAAAAGTCCTAATTTCTTAAAACATTTTAAATGTCATATTCTGTAGCCTTTGAAAGGTTTGAAGATTATCTATCTAACTGAAACATATTTCTATATATCTAAAAAACCTAACACAACTACAAGCTTGACTATTATAGATGATTAACTATTAACCTAGATTTCTTAATTATACATTACATTTTTAAATGAGCTGTACAAACACAATACCTTAATCAAGATCAGAAATATATATGCACAGTATAACAAAATTGACCTTAAATTTGTATCAATAAACCAAGATCCATACCAGTGCAAAGTATCCATCTCTATAGCATATCTCCCTTTAAATGTAAAAGAACATTTATAAACAATATTTGGGAATATGGGCGTAATTCTGTCCAAACTTTTTCCTGCTGTTTACTGAGTGAAGTAATTTTTTGAGGGGTGTTCAAGGCAACCTTCCAGGGGCTCTTGGTCCATCAAACCAT
Organism: Microtus oregoni; assembly: GCF_018167655.1. NCBI lineage: Eukaryota > Metazoa > Chordata > Mammalia > Rodentia > Cricetidae > Microtus > Microtus oregoni. Next base: position 15,870,228 of record NW_024543086.1, read on the forward strand.
ATTAGTCTGGAAGCAATCCACAGGTTTTCATCTTCTGTGGAAACAAAAGAAAAACCACTTTTCCAAAGCAACATATCCTTAGACTCAAAATTTGAATTCAAGATACCTTCGAAATAGAAATGTTGGCTTAGCTTAGCAGTCCCCAGAATCAAATATCTCTCTACAGTCAAAAAATTCAAAGATAACACAATACTATACATAATCCAGATTCTCTATAAATTATCCATCTTTATGTGGCTTGTTTTTACTCTTTTACTTTTTCTACAAGTTTAAAATTTACCTTATTATCTTTACTCCTCTAATCTATGATTGTCTGTACTCTGTCTCTTAAAAGACTTTGTTTTATTTTTTAAAAAACCATTTAATTTTTTTTATAACTCTCTGTATTCTTTTTCCTCTCTCTCCCAAGCCTATGTACATTTATCCAACACTGTGACCTATTTAGAGATCTTTTATGTCTAAATCTGTCCTTTGTGTATTTGAAATTCTTTTCTGTCTTGAAGAGTTTTTAAAATGGTCAGCAGCTTGGTTGCAGCGGCTCTGGATGGTGGCTCTGCCTCTCTCCACTTCCAAATGGTGGAGGTACCATTACTGCCAGCTCTAGGACTGCCAAGTAGGAGCTGCGCTCAGCACTTTAAGTCTGAGAATGAGCATGCAACACATAAAAAAAATGCAGCTAAACTTTGTTCTTTTAGTGTCTAGAATTTCTTTACAAGCCCTCTTGGGTTTTACGTGGATTTAGTACACCACGTTGGTGTGCCAATTTGTAGTAAGGAGGCTGCTAGTTAGTTCCCGGCTGCTTAGCCCTGAAATAATCACCCAGAACTGTCCAAAGCAGTTCCTTTATTCATTAATGGTAATCATAGCATACAGAAGGAAATCCCACATCATCATGTAAGCTACCATACACACACATGAGTTGAGTTGGCTTCTGATTTTGGTTTTGGGCAGGATTGAGACTGACAGACCTTGTGCATGCAAGACAAGCACTCTTCCTCTGAGCTATGTTCTCCAGTCTTCTGTTCTTCCACTGTGCCTGATCTACCAATGAGCATCATGGTATGACAACAGAGCAGAGTTGCTTTGTGTATATTCCCTTTTAGAGGTGAACCTGAGGGCAGAGACTGTCCCTTTCATCTGGTCCCTGCTTCCTCCACACATCCCGTGTGACATTTTGATTGCTTAATTGTTGAACTGAACTAGCACAACTTGTAATCTCCAAGTGGGCCTGGTTCAAAAAACAAAAGATGGAAGATTATCAACATTTCTGTGTTTGTGTGTGTTACATGAGGAGGGGGGCCTCTTGTTTGTCCCTGCCGCCTGGCTAGCTTACACCTGAAATAACCACACAGAAACTGTATTAATTAAAACACTGCTTGACCATTAGCTCTAACTTCTTATTGGCTAACTCTTACATATTAGTTTAACACATCTCCATTAATCTGTGTATCGCCACTTGGCAGTGGCTTACCGGAGATTCTAACCAGCATCTGTCTTAGGCAGAGGATCCATGGCTTCTCTCTGACTCTGCCCTTCTTCCTCACAGCATTCAGTTCTGTTTTCTCCACCTTCCTAAGTTCTGCCCTATCAACTAGGCCAAGGTAGTTTCTTTATTCATTAACCAATGAAAGCAACACACAAACAGAAGGAACTCCTACATCATATATGACTCTTTGGTGACCAGTGATAGAAACTGGGCTCAAGTTGACTAAAGAAAAAGCAGCCTATCACAGATTCATCGATTGACCTTCAGTGCAGCTAGGCCAGAGTTTTACACGGTGTCATTCAGATGCTATGCTTGGGTTCAGTTTTTCTCAGGCAAGCTCTGTCCTTGAAACGACAATGCAACAGCAGGTAGATTAAATCCTGCCAGCTTAACAGATCTCAAAGCAAAGAGCTCCTAGCCAGTATGGCAGCAAGTGCGAAGTTGAGGCAGGGAGATGATCAATTTGAGTCCAAACTGAGCTATATACATAGTGAGACCCCATTTAAAAAGGAAAAAAATAGCTGGGCGGTGTTAGCATATGCCTTTAATCCTAGTACTCGGGAGGCAGAGGCAGGTGGATCTCTGTGAGTTTGAGGTCAGCATGATCTATAGAGCGAGTTCCAGGACTGACTCCATAGCTACTGGGAAACTCTGTCTAAAGAAAGAAAGAAAGAAAGAAAGAAAGAAAGAAAGAAAGGAAGAAATCTTTTCCCTCATCAAATTCTTGCAGCAAAGGTCCTAGGATCAAGTCCTAGCAGTGTGGCTTGAGCTCTGTGGTTAGACCAGGCTATACTGAGTGGCTAGATCTAGGAAACATGCCCATGCTATTCAGTGAGTGAAGCTGGTCCTATTTAGATGGCTGAAGGGAAAACTCACAAGTGTCCACTGTATACAAACGACAGCTCACTCCTTATGTGTGTGTACACACATGCAGATGACACACCTTGACCTTCCCAATGTGAAGTCTGAAACCTGAAACGCCCTAAAGTCATTAGCTTCTTAAGCACTGATATGACGTCACAGGTGGGAAATGCCACTCCACAACACTGTTTCCTGTTCCCAGGAGGCAGGTGAGGAGATACTTAGTGGGTAAGAACACTTGCTGAACAAGCATGAGGTTCCCCAGCACTCCGTTAAAAAACTGGGTGTGTGGGTGTGTGGTATCTGATGGTGGTGGAAACATGCTGATCACTGGGGTTTGCTGGCCACCAGCCTCGTTCCAGGTTCAGTGAGAAATCTTGTGACAGTTAATTGACTCAACACAGGTCTAGTACTACCTGAGAGAAGGGCCTCTCAGAATGTGCATGAGAGATTGTCTTAATTACATGAATTGATGTGGGGGAAGAACCACCCACTGTGAGCTATACTCTTCTGTGTGATTGGGTGTCCTACTTAGCTTTGTCAACTTGATACAGCCTCAAGTCACCAGAATGGAAAGTTGATATGGGATGCCCTTCTATATATGCGTTGCTTTTATCGGTTGATAAATAAAGCTGTTTTGGCCAATGGCTTAGCAGAGTAAAGATAGGTGGGAAATACAAACAGATGTGTGTGTGTACAATGCAACAGCTCGTAGATTAAACCCTGACAGCTTAACAGATCTCAAAGCAAAGAGCTCCTAGCCAGTATGGCAGCAAGAGGGACGTTGAGGCAGGGAGACGAGAGAGAGAGAGAGAGAGAGAGAGAGAGAGAGAAGGTAGAGTCAAGCAGAAGCTAACCAGCCATGGAGGAAACAAGACATGTAGAAAAAGAGGTAATGTCATGGCCACGTGGCAATACACAGACTAATAGAAACGGATTAATTTACAATGTAAGAGCTAGCTAGAAATATGCCTGACCCATCAGCTAAGCAGTGTTGTAATTAATATAGTTTCTGTGTCATTATTTGGGTCTGGGTGGCCAGGAAATGAAGTGCAGTCTCCATTTACAGAAAGTCTCTGAGGAATTGCCTAGATCAGACTGGCCTGTGGTCATGTTGTTGAGGAATTGTCTTGATATTTAGTTGATGTAAGAGGGCCCAGCCTACTGTGGGAGGCACCATGCTTAGGTGAGTGGTCCTGGGTTGTATAAGAAAGCTTCTTAAGCATGAGTCTATGAGTGAGCCAGAGAGCTAGCCAGTGTGGTGAAAAAATGGCCCCCAAAGGGAGTGGCACTATTAGGAGATGTGGCCTTGTTGAAGCAGGTGTAGTCTTGTTGGAAGAATTGTGTGTCACTGTTTAGGTGGGTGTTGTGGGCATTGTGGCACGAGTTCTCATGGATTTGTGAAATGAAGACTCAGAGATACTTTGGGAATGAATTTAGCCTTAGTAACCGCAGGGATCCTCAGCCTCTGTGGACTGAAGCACTTTCCCTCCACCCATGGCATTTTTATTTTTCCCTGTATTTACACTTTAACCAATATGTTTTCATATGCTCAAAACAACCTGAATGAAACTTCCAAAAATACAACGCCAAGTGCAAATAAATACCCAATTCATGAAGTATGGTGGTTTTCTGGGTTGCCCCAACCAAGTTTTGCATATGCTTTGTATCCATGGGAAACTCTCAGACAAGATTCACATAGGGCAACAAAAGATGTCTGTAACACAAAGGATGGATTAGGGCTGGGTGCTAACTCCAGAGCTAGGGCAGGTATGGCCAGAGGGGGTGTGGGGGCGTGGGGGTGTGGGGGGAGGGTGTGGCGGTGGGGGCGGGGGGGGGGCTTGCTTGCTAACCCTCTGGCTCCAGGCCACCAGGGATTTCTCCCACAGGAGGGTTTTGAAGTCTCATATATGCTCAAGGTACCGCCCCCAGTGTCTCAGTTCACTTCCTATTGCTTTTGAATCAAGATATAGGATTCTCAGCACCATGTCTGCCTGCACAAGCCATTCTCCCTGCCATCATACTCTCTGCCCTGATGATAATGCACTCAACCTCTGAAACTGTAAGCTGCTACCACAATTAAATGTTTTCTATTATAAGAGCTGCCGTGGTCATGGTGTTTCTTCACAGCAATTGAAACCCTAGCTAAGACAGCCAGTAAGCAGTGTTCCTCTGTGGTTCCTGCCCTGACTTTCCTCAGTGATGAACAGTGTAACTGTTAAGTATTTCTTTAGGATGAACCTCTCCACCAACGTAAATAATTCCAATCAGACCAAATTAAACCAAATTAAAAAACACCCATGTTTAATAGATGGCCTCACTCCCAGGTGGCCCTGGGGAAACATGGAGAGGGGAAGACAGTAGGTAACCACGTGTTCATTCTCTGGGGGGCAGTTTAAATAGCCTATGGGAGTGGCCTTGACCCTCCCTGGGGAGGGGTCACCATTTGGCAGGCTTTCTCAGAGGTGGAATTTAGACTGAGGCAACTCCCAGGGGAGGGAGCTTATGTCAGGAGCCTGGGTGAAGCCCCCGGGCAAACAACGCAGACTTTTTGAATAAGGGGTGTTAGGGAGCTGAGGTGATGCTTCTGATCAAACAGTAACCTAGACGTGTAAGCCAAATAAACACTCAAGTTTCACTTAGAGTGTTTTCATCACAGCAGCAGAATGAGATTAGAATGTTGGGGATGCTGGGCTGTGTAAGTGCAGAGAAAGGGCTGAGTGCCATGTGTGTATACTCACTTGCTGTTCTTGACTATGGATGCGCTGTGGCTGAAGCTTGGCCTCCCTGCAGTGATGGCTGTACCTGAACTGTGAGCCGAATAATGCTTTTTCCTGAGCTGTTTGGTCAGGGTATTCGTCACAGAGACAGGAAATGAAACTCAGACAAACCCTATCTCAAAGGTATAAGGCCGAGAGAGATAGAATAGGACGGTGGCCAACATCCTCCTCAAGGACATACACCTGCATGTACGTGTACACATACACCAGACACACAAGGACACACACAAACAAAAATAATTTAAAAACAAAGTAAACAAAGCTTTTAAAAGTAAAACAAAATTGCCATCAGGTTATGTGTAGATGAGCCATGATTGAATCTCATGTGAGGCACGGTCCCATCATCTCTCGCTGTGTTTATGCAAATATTTCAAAATCTGCACTCCAAAGTGATTCTGGGTCCTAAGATACTCATCATGTATAGTTAATATATGTCCTTACTGACTAAGTTTTGTTTTTATTTTTGTTTCTCAAGACAGGGTTTCTCTGCAGCTTTGGAGCCTGTCCTGGAATGAGGTCTGTAGACAAGACAGGCCTTGAACTCACAGAGATCCACCTGCCTCTGCCTCCTGAGTGTTGAAATTAAAGGCGTGTGTCAACACTGCCTAGCCCAGTGGTGTATTCTGTACAAGATAATTTTATTAATTGTATTGAACAAGATAAGTTATTTATGATGTGTCATGCAGTCACGACAGCAATGGCGGCCACCATCAAGTGTTCGTTACAACCCAGCACTGTGTGGACCACTCCAGCCCTGCTAATGACTGTCATCCTGACGCTAACCCAAGGCCTCAGGTGCTGTCACTGCCTGTGTTCTACTGGCCAAATCTTGGGTCTGTCAACCTCAGTTTAACTTCCATGTCACACGAAGAAAACAAAACAAGGGTTTTCTCTTGACTCCTTTTTCCTTGGCGCACTTCCCCCCCACCTGGGTCTATTACTGCAGCAAACGCTGTGGGAAGCGATAAGCCCAGTTTCTCCCCATATGCTGGTGGAGGTGACAGTCACATAAACAACAGGATCACAGTGCAGGGTGACGCATGTTAGAGCTACCGTCTCTATAAAGAAAGAATTCTTGTTTTGTTTCCTTTGACACAAAGAGTTGAAAAGTCTCATTTTAATTAAGTGGCATTATAATAATTTCAATTAAAATCAAAATTATCTCAACTATAGACTTCACAGAATATTTATCTCTCAACCCAGGAAAGGTGATTGAAATGATCTGTCCTGTTCACCTGTCACTCAGCGGTTCTGAAATACACGTGCTGCCCCCGGCTGCCTTGCTGACCTCTAGAAAGCTGCTCCCCTCTGCCTCATTTTCTACTACATCAGGCTCTGGCTGCGTAGCTCTTGCTCTCCAGACCTGACCAAACCATGAAAATGAATCCAACATATTTTAAAGTGTGGGCAGGTGAATTCAGTGACATTTCCAGTGCGCATGCGTTGGTGCTGAGTTAGGGTGCAGTTATTACTTTGCAGTGATCTTGCCGTTCTTTTGTTTTAATGATGTATACAATCTGCATTTGGTGTTAACTCATTTTTAACACCTCCTAGAGCGTGCTAACTTCCCTGCCTCTTGACAGTGAACAAGCAGGCCTCAGAGTTAGACTCCTTAATACACAACTAAGCCCCTAGCTGGAGACATGACGCCAGTTCATTTTCATTGCACTTAGGGCTTTCCCCCCCAATTTATGGAAAACTATACAGTTTTCCAATCATTGTCATGGCTGTAAAGCTTCCTGTCAAAGTGACACATGTAATGCCTAAGTTAATTTATTTAAAATACACATGGAAAGAAAAAAGCTAGTACAGGTGGGATGTAGGGACAGGGTCACTCGGGTCAAATTTTAACAATGGTTCCGTCATGCACTGGGCTTTGGCCTCTCAAGTATTGTACAAACAGATTCCTTTTTCCTGCTTTGGGCCCTTCAGTCACTTTATTTTTCGCAGCTGTCCTGTAACCTCCCACAGAGTCACCTGTCCTTGGCAGCAAGGCTTCCTGGCTGCACTATAAACACACCTAACTTTTCCCCAGCTTCCTAGCCACCCGCCTGACCTAGAGAAGATTCCAGAAAGAAGATGGTTGTTCTGCACTCTCAGGCACGTAAGTGAGAATTCCAGGGCTGTCCATAAAGGTTTGAAGCCCAGGCCTCTCTTTCCAAGGCAGCCTTGCTCCAGGAAGTCTGTCTGCTTTTGAGTCTGCTGGACTGGAGAAGAGGGGCCCGCACAGGGGACCTGCATTCCTAGCTGATGTGTGTACAAGGAAAACGCCCAGCCAAGAGCATGTTCTCAACAGATGTTGCTGACTCCCTGTTGGAGGGGAGGGGTAAGCTCTGCCTCTGATGGACACAGTTACAGGGTCTCCCCCATGGGCAGACAGAGGCCGTCTTTAGAAGAAGGCTTCTTCATTGGTCGCCCTGTCAGTAAAGACGCTTGCAGTCCCCACAGGGCAGCTTTGTCTTCAGCCCAGGATGAAAGATATTTTAGTTGATGCTGAAAAGATGGGTGAAGTTCACACTGGCCATGTGAGCCTGCGGTCTGGTACCCACCCCTTCCTGAAAGTGCTTTCATAGGGAAGATGGAGAACTCTAGAATGGGGAGGTGGCTGAGCCAGTACAGTGTCTGCCACCCAAACACAAGGACCTGAGGGCAGAGCTCCAGACCCAAGTCAGGCATGGCAGCACGGTGCTGGCAACCCCAGCCTTAGATGGCTAGAGATAGGCAGATCCCTGAAGTTCACTGACCCACCAGCCTAGTTCAGGTGCTTTCAGGTTCAGCGAGAAACTCTGTCTCAAAAAATAAAGTGACCAAGAAAAGACTTGAGTGGGTGTCTCAAGCCTTTAATCTCAGCACTAGGGTGGGGGAGGGGGGCTCTAAATTCAAGGCCAGTTTGGTCTACACAGCAGTTCCAGGTCAGCCAGGGCTTTGTAGTGAGATCCTGCCTCAGCAAGAGAGGGAGGGAGGGAGGAAGAGGAGGAGGGGAGAGGGAGGGAGAGAGGGAGGGAAGAGAAGGCAGGCGGGCAGAAAGGAAGGAAGGAAGAAAGAAAGGAAGGAAGGAAGGAAGGAAGGTGTGCTAGTCTCTAATAGTCTTTTCTCTCCATTTAATTTGGCATTGGCTGTCAGCTTGCTGTATATTGTTTTTATTATATTTAGGTATGTTCCTTGTATCCCTGTCTCTCCAAGACCTTTATCTTGAAGGGGTGTTGGATTTTGTCAAAGGCTTTTTCAACATCTACTGAGATAGTCTGAAGGTCTTTTCTATTCCTGTTCTGGGGATGGAGAAATTCTCAGTGGCTTTTCCCTCTAAAACAGGTATTTCTTAATTAAAAACTTACCAACGGCTAAAATAAAAGGTAATTAAATACAGACAGTACTTTATAGAGGTATGGACCTCACTCTCCTGCCATGGGGAGCAGAAAGGCTGAAGTGTATTTTTGTTGTTGTTGTTGCTTGTTTGTTTTTTGAGATAGTATCACCCTGCTGAGCCCTGTCTGGCCTGGAACTCAGAACGTACATAAAGCTAACTTCAAACTTGCAGCAATTCTCTTGCCTCTGCCTTCAAAGTGCTATGATTATAGGCACATGCCACCAAGTCCATCTGAAGAAGTGTGTGTGTGTGTGTGTGTGTGTGTGTGTGTGTGTGTGTGCATTTAGAAGTCACAGTTTCACCTAGGGCACTGTTCCTCAGGGGAACACCTTGTTTATTCAGACAGAGTCTCTCCCTGGAACCTGCAGCTCCCAGGCTGGGCTAGCTGGCCGGTTATCTGCTTGTCTCTTCCTCACCAGCACTGGGTTACAATGGCAGGCATTTAACGTGGGTGCTGGAATTCTGAGCTAAGCCCTCAAGCTTGTATGGCAGACACTTTTCTGACCCAGCCTTTCTTCATCCTTAGTTGAAAAGGTTTTGAGAAGCCTAAGTTTCTTGGAAGAATTTGCTTTTATAAATAAACTCGTCCTTCACCAGTCAGGAAGGCCAGTAGCCCTTGTGAGGGTCAGTTTTTCTCCTGAGCACGCTGGGCAGGGTCTAGTTTGGATTCATAGTGCACCCAGTCAGTAGAACACACCTGGGAACATCTGCTAACTGCTTGTGGCCTAGTAACAGACTGCTTTGGTTCTCTCTTTCCTGACTGGTACTGGGGTTTGGCCTCAAACAGCCCACTAAAGCCAATATTCTCCGAGATCTATAGTTTTATCTTAAATTTTTAGGTCAGCTTTGTATTCTGCTGCAAGACACATTCTTCTTTGCTTTCTTTTTTTCTTGGTTTGAGACAGGGTTTTTCTGTAGCTTTGGAGCCTGTCTTGGAACTAGCTCTTGTAGCCCAGGCTGGCCTTGAACTCACAGAGATCTGTCTGCCTCTGCCTCCCGAATGCTGGGATTTTTTTTTTTATTTTTTTAAAGCCTACAGCACCCGGTATTCCCATGCGGTCTCCCATTTAAGAACTAACCAGGCCCAACCCTGCTTAGCTTCCCAGATCAAACGAGATCGGGCGCGTTCAGGGTGGTATGGCCATAGACCCGAGTGCTGGGATTAAAGGCGTGTGCCACCACTGCCAGGCCTCTTCTTTGTTTTCATATGGTGATGTGTGAACTATTATTGATGAAATTGCCAAGCTCTGTTTCCTATTGTCTATTTAGAGGTGAGAAGGAAACTGCAGGAGAAGCTTCGTGTCTGTCTGTCTGTCCTGCCACATGGTTGCTGTGTGTCACTGGGGAGCCAGTTTTATTCCAAAGTAAATCCTGGGTGGCCTGGCATTTCTGCATCACCCAAAGCTTGCCCAAGCTCCTGTGCCTCCCTCTGCCCTGTAGAGAGGGCACCACAGGAAGCACAGAGGTCCCTCAAAGAGTTCCCAGCTGGGGAGGCTGCATGTTCCATCCCAGGCTAAGCAAGAGTCAGGAGAAACTTCTCAGGGATAATGGTGATATTCTTTCCTTTTTATAGCTTTGGACATGGAACTCAGGGCCATGTGTGTACCAGGCAAGCAACCTATCACTGAGCTATACATCAGAATATTGACTTCCGGGTTCTCATTTTGATAGCATTAAAATACAGATGGGTAAATTCTAAGGAGTCTGCATGTTGGCGCCAATAACAAGCTCTACTATCAAGTGAATGGGGACCTCAGATTGGTACTTCAAGTTTCCTGGGCTGAGGAGAAAGGATCCAAGTATGACTTCATCCCAAAGTGTTATACATGTGCCAAATGAGAGTAAAAGGTTTGCTACCTCACCAAAACTTTCCTGATATTTCCATCAGTAAGGTGAGTCTCCCAGTACAGCATATCTAGAAAGGCAGACTCCAAACACCTGCCCGCTAAGGCTTCACCTGTCAGTGTGTATAGGGAGATAATTGTAGCAAAGATGAGGGACATAATATATGTAAAAATATATATATACATGTCTATATATACACAAATATTGGCGATAAGTAGCAACACTGATGACATTAGTGTTGTTAAGGTACACTCTTAGTTTAGTAGCTGTGCAGTAACTCATAGTTTAAAAAAGATAATGATTTATGTGTGTGGGTATTTTGCCTAGACATATGTCTGTGGGCCGTGTTTGTGCCTGGTGCTCTGGGAGACCAAAAGATAGGACTGAACCCCCTTGAACTAGAGTTACAGAAGATTGTTAGAGGATGTCTGGATGCGGGGAATCATGTCACGGTCACCCTCGTCCCGCAAGGATGACGCACGACACACCGGAGCTCTTCTCACTGCAGTTTATTCCAGGACTTTATTCACGTTCTCTTTCTCCCTTCCCCTCTCCCTTCCCCTCTCTCTCCTCTCCCTTCCCCTCTCTCTCCTCTCCCTTCCCCTCTCTCTCCTCTCCCTTCCCCTCTCTCTCCTCTCCCTTCCTCTCCGGGCAAACCTCTCCCAGCCCTTAAGTAGGCATGGGCTGCCAATCCCGGATTGCCAGGTGGGCACTGCCCATAGGCCCACGCATATGCAAGCAGCTGATGATCATTGCGTGATCAGGCATAAGTCAGACTTTAGCCATAGGAGTTGATTATACATCTCCATCAGGTGTGATTCCACGCAGCTCACTACAGAATCAAACTCAAGTCTTCTGGGAGAACAGCTAGTGCTCTTCACTGCTGGACTATCTCTTCAGCTGCAATGTGCTCATATTTTATTTCTATGATAGCTACAAGAAGGATGTTTGTGCCTGATTTGTGTGTGTGTGCCTATACACACACACACACACACACACATATATAGGCACACACATATAGGCATCATAATCAAAATAATAGAAGTCTAGATACTTGGGGTCCTATAAGAACTTCATTAACTCTAGGTGGGTACAAACTCAAATTTGAACAACCATTTTCATTCAAGAATGTGGTCAGAAACGAACAACGGAGAGCTATGGAAACACACACTTCAGCACAGGGGTTGGGGTGACAGCCGAGTGTGAAGAAATGCCCGCTGCACAGAAATCATGCAAGGCCTGTAGTGCCTGTGATCCCAGTACCATGGGATGAAAGGAGGCCGGTCCTAAGAGCTCATTGGCTCTGGCTTAGCCAAAATGCGTAAGCTCCTGTATCAATGAGAGGCACTGTATCAAAAGCTAGGATGGAGAGGGAGAGACAGAGAAGGATACCTGATGATGTCCTCTGGCCTCTGCACAAGTGCACCCACCAGTATATATCACACACAGAATCATCACTGGTCCAATAATTCTAAATGAAAGCAAAGACCTCAACAGGTATTTGCCCACTTTAAAAAATTAAACTTTAGGGGGCTGGAGAGATGGCTCAGAGGTTAAGAGCACTGGCTGCTCTTCCAGAGGTCCTGAGTTCAATTCCCAGCAACCACATGGTGGCTCACAACCATCTGTACTGAGATCTGGCACCATCTTCTGGCGTGTGGGCATACATCGAGGCAGAATGTTGTATACATAATAAATAAATAAATCTTTTTAAAAAAATTAAACTTTAGAGGTGGGCAATGGTGGCACACGCTTTTAATCCCAGCATTCAAGAGGCAGAGGCAGGAGGATCTCCGTGAGTTTGAGGTCATCCTGGTCTACAGAGCAAGTTCCAGGACAGCCAGGGCTAGACAACAACAACACCACCAAAAATTAGGATCTTTATTATTGCTGTGTGCATGCACATGCATATGCACGTGTTCGCATGTGTGCACACACATGCACATGTTTGTGTGTGTGCCATAGTGGCCATGTGAATGTCAGAAGACAACACTGCAGAATTAGTTCTCACCTTCCCCTTTTTGTGGATTCCAGGGACTGAACTCATGAGGTCACTTCAGCAGGCTGAAGTGTCAAACTCCTTTATCTGCTAAGCCATCTTACCGGCTCAATTTATAAGATCTGTTTTGTTTTTAACTATGTGTATTTGTGTGTGTCTGCGCAGGTCTCCGTGGATGCCAGGGGCATGAGCTCCCCTGGAGTTACAGGTGCTTATGAGCTGCCCAACGTGGCCACTGGGAACTGAACTTGGATCCTCCACAAGAGCAGTACATACTCTTGACTGCTGAACCATCTTTCCAGCTCCCCTTTGTTTGAGAGAGGGTTTCATTCTGTAGTCCAATCTAGCTTGGAAGTCACTATGTAGTCCAGACTAACGGAGAGCCCTCGGCAATCGGCTCAGCTGCCTCTGCCTCCATCGTGCTGGGACGAGAGGTGTGAGTCATGTGCTCGGCTTCATACTTGTGTCTACAGCAGTATTATTCACAATGGCCAAGAGACAGAAGCAGCCCGTGTGCTCGCTGATACATGGCTAAAGAAAGTGGGAACTGGCACATAAAGTGTGACTATTTAGCCCTGAAAAAGGAAGGAATTCTGGTATGTACTATAGCTAGACAGACCATAGGGACACCGTGGCATGAAATAAGCCAGTCACAAAAGGACAACCGTGTGATTCTAAGTATGTGAGGTACCTCGAGAGTCAACATGCAGAGACAGAAGGTAGAATAGGGGCTAGGACCCAGGGGAGGGAAGAACAGAGACTTATATTAGTGGGCACGAAATTTCAGTTGCAGGAACAAGTTCTGTGGATAGATGGTGGCGGCTGTGGTAAAAACGTGCTTAATGCCACGGAGCTGCACTGGAACCAGCTAGCACGGTATATTTTTTAAAAGTTTCTAGTACCCTTTAATTTATTTATTGCGTGTATGTGATGTGCATGTGTATATGTGGGCACATGCTTATGCCACAGTGCATGAATGGAGATTAGAGGAAAACTTGCACTCGCATTACTCAAATCTCTCCTTCCACAGTGTGGGTCCAGCCTGGAACTCAGGCCACTGGGCCTGCTACAAGCACCTTTACCCACTGGGCTATGTCCTTTCCAAGTGATCACACTGGCTTAATTGATATTCTATGGACAGGCCTAGTAACAGTTTTTGTTTTATTTATATATTTGCTTTTACACCTCAACCACAGTTTCCCTTACCTCCTCTGTTCTCAGTGCTTCTCCTGCCAACTCCCCCTACATATACTCCTCCTCCGTTTCTCTTCAGTTGCAGAGGGCATCCTATGGATATCAGCCAGCCACAGCATAGCAAGCTGCAGTGAGACTAGGCACCTCTTCTTCTACTAAGGCTGGATGCGGCAATCCAGCACAACATGGTAAACTTATTTTTTTTTTTAAGATTTATTTATTTAGTATGTAGACAGCATTCATTCCATGTATAACCGCACGCCAGAAGGGGGAGCCAGGTCTCATTATAGATGGCTGTGAGGCACCATGTGGTTGCTGGGAATTGAACTCAGGACCTCTGGAAGAGCAGTCAGTGTTCTTAACCACTGAGCCATCTCTCCAGCCTCAACATGATAAACTTTAAGTGTAATGTGCCACGGTAAACACAGGAAGGGACTGTAGTAAATCCATGCTCACAGAAGCCTGGGCATAGCCCAGGCCAGCTCTCTGGGATCACTGAGTTACTATACACTTCCAACACAAGCACTTTGAGGCATCTAGAACCTTCTCTGAGGAACTTCTACAGGTCTCTCCAAGTAAGCATTCGGAGGGGGAGGGTTCTGGGAAAAACTGGTGAATCTGTTGCTTTTTTCCTAAATAGAAACCCTGACCCAACCCCGTCCATGTTGCTCTGTAGGAGCAGGACATGGGCATGAAGGCTGGAGGCTTCAGACAGGGACACAACAGTATACCATGACATTGTAAATGGTTAACGCAGGCCCTGCAGCTGCAGAGCTTGTTCTGTGTGGCATTTCAAAACGTCTCATGAACAAGGGGACTCTCATCGAATACAGTATGGAAACACTGGGTTAAGTTCCATTAAGTATCCGATGCCTCTTTCTCCTCATTGCCCACTGCCAGTGCGTCCATGTGCCTAAGGGACATGGCAGAGCCCTTATGCAAATTTTTATTTTATTTATTTATTTATTTATTTATTAAGGATTTCTGCCTCCTCCCCGCAACCGCTTCCCATTTCCCTCCCCCTCCCCCGATCAAGTCCCCCTCCCTCATCTGCTCGAAGAGCAATCAGGGTTCCCTGACCTGTGGGAAGCCCAAGGACTGCCCACCTCTATCCAGGTCTAATAAGGTGAACATCCAAACTGCCTAGGCTGCCCTTATGCAAATTTACCCAAATAGAACTGGCTAGAGAACACTTCTCAGGTCAAGCTAAGAGGCAGATATCCCACAAACATACTTTGGTACACTTAAAGTTTGTGAAAAACAGGAAGATGGAAGGGCCAAAGGCTCTAGGACACAGGGTAGCAAATGCCCTTGGATTTCTTCCCAAGACTGCCTTGTCTCTGTCTTCGAGAATAAACACCCCTTGTGAACAGAGAACCTGGGAGTCCTGTACTCAGTGATAGCTGCATGATTCATTCTCCTGCACTCTTGCTCACCAGAAGGCAGTGTCAACAGGAACAAGACTCCCTGGCCAGGTGACAGTTCTAATCTTTAGGCAGAACTGAACTGAGATACCTCACAGATATAAGGTTGCTTTTTGTTTGTTTGTTTTGGTTTTTGAAACAGGGTTTCTCTGTGCAGCCCTGGCTCTCCTGGAACTCACTCTGTAGACCAGGCTGGTCTCAAACTCACAGAGATCCATCTGCCTCTGCCTCCTGAGTGCTGGGATTAAAGCTGCGAATCACCACCACCAGGCTGGCTTTTGTTTTGCTTTCTTATTGCTATCATATTTAAAAGACTGAAGGTGTGCCAGGCCCAGGAAAGAGTAACTTCTGTTTCTGGGCAATGCCTAAACAGCTTGCATTCATTTCTAGTCTTCAGATGCAAAGATCTCAGGCCCAGACACCAGGGCAGGAAACCATGCATCTCCTTCAGCCAAATGAAACCCACGAACATTCCACATTTACAATGAAGCTTGAAACCAGTCAAGCATTTTTTATTATTATTAAAAAAAACCAAAAGTCTAATGGTATATAGTCTCTACATGCTACAGCTAGGTGTTCACCCACTGCCCCCTCACAATAAAAACTCACAGGAAACAAACGCCAACACTAGGATCTGTCAGTCGGCCTAGGGGGTGTGAGAGGAGCTGAGAACCCAGGGGTCCCCAGCACCATCTATGGGTGGACACATACAATAGGTCACACTGCCCAGAGCCCACTGTTCCTGGAGGGATGCCAGAAGCAGCCGAGCTCCTCAGTGGCCCTGAAACAGGAACTGTGTATGGCTAAAGTGACCACAGTTTATCACACTCCCCCAGTAAGAGAGACGCTACTAATAATTACAGGGCACAAAGGCATTACGGGCATAATACAGACACCTCCGTTGCATTAGAATTGCTTATTGCTGTAGTAAGCCTGGTGGGGCACCTTTGCTCTGTAAAGCAGAGAAGTGAGAGTGAAGGCCACTGGCGATGGTACCAGGTCTGGTCTGTAGAAGGATGAAAGCTAAGCCCTCTTTCCGACTGGCTTATTGTGGAGAAGAAGATGGAGACAGGAAGATGGAACACTCACATATGAGGGGCTTGGTACCTCAACTAGATAGCACCGGAGACCAGGTATCCCTGCCCAGAGCAGGAGGTCAGAAGGTGGCCCATGAGCAGGCGACAAGTGTGAACCATTGTCTTAACTCTAGTTCTGCTTGGGGTCAGGTCAGTCCAGCTGCTAGAACCCTAGCAAGTTAGGAGCTATTCTTCCAAGCAAAGGCAAGGCTTCACGCCTTGATGTAAATTCACTTCCTACCGATTCAGTCCACGCCCCTCTGAATCTTTGGTCTGCAGTAGGATGTGGCTGTCTGCAGTACACAGAAAAACCCTGAAGGCCAGTTTAGACAGCCAGGGAAGGGGTTGAGATTGCCATACTATTCAAAGAAATGGCAAGGCTTCCCAAGGTGCAGACTATGTCAACACTGAAGAGCTTAATGGAAGGACAGGAGCAGAGACACTGATTAATGTTCTTATCTTGATGCTAGGATGGCGTGGGAGTCCCGTGAATGTGGGCCAGCGCTTTCCTGCTGCACCGCACCTCCGGTGGGCAGCTTTGAGAGGGTAGGGGCAGTTTCTTCCTCTCTCTCAGAGCAAACACTGGACCATCCTTAAGTCTTGGGGAGATTTGGCACCTGTTCTTTACCGAGGCACATGTGCCCTCTACTTTCCACCTACCACCCAAGTCCCCAGTGGGTTCAGAAACAGTTTCAGGTCAAGCCGTAGAAATCTACTCTGTGAAGCAGCCCGGTGGCAGAGGCTGAAAGTGACCATGAACGCCTGGCATGGCTCTAGCCATTTCCTGGCAGGATATAAAGTAGCTGGAGCTCAGACCTCCCTCCCCTTGCCTGGGACTGGGGCCATGCTATAAACACAAGTGGCCAAGAGTAACTCTGGCCAGAAAATATCAGCAAAGTCTCATTTCAGCAAGCAACTGTTTTCAAGTCCAGGTCTCCAGAGGTCTTCACTACACTTGCTCTTGGACAAAAACAATGAAGTCATGGAGCCAGAGAGCAGGGGCCATCCACAGGGGCCATCCGGCAGGTGACCAATGTTTGGCCAGGAGGATACCGGGGTAACACCTAAATTCAGAAACTGGGTCACTGATTGCCTGCAAAGACTATACACATTTCTCTGCTGGTGGCCAGGATCTGGACAAGGCTGGATATGTCAATACCCTTCACACCTTAACTTTCTCATTAAATATTGGTGCTGATCCTTGATCACAGGGCTGATGTGCAGATTAGTTAAGGGGGTAGGTGGATGGACGGCGGCAGGTTTGTGTTGGTGATCTGGTCTGTGATTGGCCCATTGTTACCATGGAAGTTTTCCAAGGCAGGGATGGAGGGAAGTCTGGCATAGGCTTCATCCCAGAGGAGTGACTGGCTTTGCAGACCCACTCACTTCCGGATGACCAGAGCAATGACGACCACTGTGCCTGATGGAGCTTGTCCCAGGAATCTTCAGGCTGTGCGTGCGACCCACGAAAAGGACAGTGACCAGAGAATGCACCTTGCACACCTGCAGTTCACATCAGCACAAGGCGAGGACAAAAGGCAGAATCTAGTACCTGCTGCAAAGGAGGGACTGGTAGACTACTTGAAAAGATTACGGAGAGCCAAATGCAAACAAGAAAAATAAAACAACACATAAAGACAAAACAACAACAAAAATAAAAAAAAAACCCTTTGCTTCTTCAAAGACCTGTGAAACAGCTTCGTGAAAGCTATTCAAGTGAAGGTGTCCTCAAAAAACAAAACAAAAGCTGGGAGACTTCATGCACAGTGGTGTGTGTGTGTAGCCTTGAAGAAGTGCTAAGACTCGCAGAGCCTCCCCTCTCCCTACCTGGGGCTGTCTCCAGACGCCCTGGCCAGTATTCTGGGGGTGGGGCTAAGCAGAGGAAGAGCCTCGTGGTGCCACCATGGGTCAAAGGACAGCAGCCAGAGTCAGAGGGGCACAGAGAGGGGCCTGGGGAGGGTGCAGAAAAGATCTGCTTGCACAAAATCTTTGGCACTGCAGGTAAGATGCACACATCTCGGGAAAGGGGGTTTTGTGGTTCCTAAAGCACGGGTTAAAAAAAAAAGGTGCGTGTGTGAGAGAGATTTCTGGGGGAGATGTAGAGCAGGACAGGGCGGCCTCTTCTGCAGGGTCTTCTGCTCTCTCCACCCCGCCCCTCTTTTAAAGGAAACCTGTTCACAGGTACAAGTTGTTCTGGGCCGGGAGTTAGAAATCTGAGTTGTTTTTAGCCCTGTAGTAGCTAAGCAGACCTCTTGAGGTCTCAGTTAAGTCTGTTAGTCAAAATAGGGATGGTCTACCCTGGGCTTCTCCCCGGGAAAGAATATTAAAAAAGCAAACTGCTCACTGGGAAGCCACGCCAGCCTGGGGCGACTGCTCTACAGGAAGAAGCCATGCCTACCCAGGCAAGAGTTGTGGTT
Source organism: Microtus oregoni (assembly GCF_018167655.1). NCBI lineage: Eukaryota > Metazoa > Chordata > Mammalia > Rodentia > Cricetidae > Microtus > Microtus oregoni. The sequence goes on from NW_024543086.1 coordinate 15,888,677, forward strand.
ACTGCTGCGCTGCTCAGTTTTCCACCACCCCAGCTGCTGGTCCTTAGTCACCAGAGCCCCCTTCAAACCACCGAGGGACACTGTCTCAGCTTTCTGTATTCCCCTTCCACACATGGGGTGCCAGCCTACAAGTTCTGTGCCGGCTACTAAGGATCCAGGGCATGCCCTGGCCTGGAGTAGCAGCTACAAGTCTAGGGTAGTCACTGCTGTCCCCTGACTTATACCATAAGGAGGTTCCCAGTCAACCCCTATTTCTTCCCTCACTGGCTTGTTCTTGCTGGGAGAAGAGTCCAGGCAAGCCTGAACTCAAACTCCCTCCTCCCTCCTCTTCCTAGCTAGTATGTCCTGGGGCCTGTAGAGCCCGGGTTTCCTCTTCTAGAAAATGGGTGTGATGGAATAGTGGGGGCTGGTTGAAGGTTTGGACGTGAAAGCAAAAAGCCAAGGACAGTTTGGCACCTAGTGGGCAAAGAAGCTCTCATAGGCTGTGTGCCTTGTGAAGGCCCCTTATTTAAACAAACTTGGAGACTCTTGTTTTAGGGACTGGGGGAGGTGGGCAGGAACTGTAATTTAAGAGTCCTAGACGGACCAGAGGCTGCAGCGGTGGAGCATGCCCCATTAGGACTGACCACGGTCCAAGGCAGACAGGAGGTGGGATGACCGAGTAAATCTCCAGGACCACTCCAGGCAGCTGCATCTGGTCAGGACTTAGAAACAGAAAGCCTGGAAACTGATTTCTTCAGGATGCAGTTCTTCCAGGACCAGGCATTCTGGGAACAGTGAACAAAGCCACTACTGGGCTTCTAGAAACACGGAAAAGTGAGTTGTCACAGACTATGTGGGCTGTCCCTCTGTGCCACCTCTGAGCACCGAGGTGCAGTCTGGAAGCTCTCCAGGTGACAGTATCAGCCCTGGAGGTCTGAGAGTGTCGCGGTCCTGCTCCTGGGTGACAATACCATTGACTAGGAGGATGGGTACCACTATAGAGAAAGATGCTGATGTGGTTTCTACCTGGCTTTCTAGCCTTCTGGGGGCACCACAACAGGAGAATCAGACCCCGGCAACAGGACATCATCGCACCAAGCATTTTCCACAGCACCCCAATGGCCTCCTTCCTTGAAACTGTGTGGAGACTGATAAATTAAGATGCGTATTAAATACGTGGGAGAGGCCAGCAGGGACAGCGGGGTCTCTCTGGGCAGGGTGGGGGAAGCTAAGGTTTCTTCCGGAGGTAGTTGGAAGGAATCCAGCCTTCCCAGGAAGGAGCCCCGCTGAGGACCTGACAGAACCACCAGCCGCTGCTGCTCTTCTCCCGAACTTCAAACACTGTCCCTTCCTGGAAGCTGCTGGTGTCTTCATCTCCTTCAAAGTTGGCCACAGCCACATACAGTGAGTCCTTTGGGCCATCGGCATTGAGGAAGGGGGCTGCTTTCTCTCTGTTTTCTCCCACCTTGCTAGCTATGCGTGGCGCCAGCCCACCTTTGCCTCGCATGTCATCTTGGCCCTCTGAGGAGTTAGAGAGGAAGGGTTTGGCTTTCGGAGGGACCAGGAGGGCCCGGCCTGGGACAGGAACAGCTCTGCTTTCATTGGCTTCACGCTGTGGCCCTCTGACCTCTGGGAGGGGCCTACAAGACAACGGTGATGAGGAGGTTTTCTTGGGGGGTGGGGGCCTCCGTGGTGGGACCACAGGTCTTTGCTGGGTGGCTTCTTGGCCAGGCACAGGCAAATTCTTAGGTGCAGGGTCTGTGGTCTTGGCTGGCCTGGGAGGGGCTCTGCAGGGTGACTCCTTTGGACTCAGTCCATCCTGCCGGCCAGACCTGTCCTGACCACGGCCAGGTCCCTCTACCGGAAGGAAGCTTCGGTTGAGGGCTGTGTCGTGACTCCCAGCAGCATGGTGGCTCTCCCCGTCTAATACAGCTTTTTCCTGGGACTTGGCAGGTCTGAGCTTGCTCCTGAGGTTATGTATGTCCACTTGATCTTCACTCTGAGCTGGCTCTGTCTTGGGGGAAGGAGTTGGTTTGGGCCTAACCTGAGGTCTAGACTTCAAGAACAGATTCTGGGGAGTGGCTTCTGCCTTCTCCTCAGGCAGCTCAGCTTTGGACCTGGAGACAGGACGGAGGTTGGGCTTCTTCACTTCCTTGGCCAGCACCTTGTGACCACATTCGAGCCCCATGTCATTTTTTAGTGGGAACAACTTGCTTTTGTCAGGTTTGGGCTCTGGCTTCCTACTGTCCCGGGCTGGCGGAGCATGCTTGGCTGGAATCATTGGCAAAATCATGCCAGGGGGCTTGGGGGAGGAATTCCGGAGTGGCTCCAACTTCTGCCTCTCCCTCTCCAGCAGCTCCTCTTCAGATTTGATGATGGATTCTTTGCGTGGAGGGAGGCTGGGCTTCTCCTCCTGTGTGGGGTCTGAGATCTCCTCATAGCCTGCTGATGCAGACAGATCCGAAGATGCCTTTCTTGGGGCCTCCTTCCCCCCCTTCCAGTCCTTGGACCACAGCATCCCAGAGTCCGTAGGACCATGTGGGGCCTCAGGCAGGGGTCTGGAGGGCCCCACTGCTTCTGGACTCTGGTTGTTCTCCATTGCGGCTGTGTCCCCAAGCCGGAGCTGAGTCATCTCGTGAGGCAGGGGAGCCAGGAAGTTGGGCCTTGAGGCACTGCTGGTCTTCTTGTACTTGTCAATGAAGGTTGCTGGGGCCCATCCCTCCTTATCTTCCATCTGAATGTACCACCAACCGCTTAAGCTCTTCTCAATCACCTAGGAGTGGAACAGGAAAGGTACTTAGTAGGTCTGAAGCCACTTCCCGGGTAGGGTCCACAATTTAGGAAAGAACCTACATGAAACAGGTACCCCGAAAGCTGTATTCTGACTCTGCAAATTCGCCTACCAGGTCTAGGTCTACCTAGGCTGAATAAGAATGACCCCCATAGGCTCTCTATGCTTGAATACCTGGTCCTCAGTTGATGGAATAATTTGGGAAAGAATAAGAGGTGTGACCTTGTTGGAGAAAGTGTGTCAGTGGGGATGGGCTTTGAGGTTTCAAAAGACTTGTCTCTCCCTCCCTCCCTCTTTCTCTCTCTGCCTCTTGTTTGCAGATCAAGAAGGGAGCTCTCGGGCTGGAGAGATGGCTCAGTGGTTAAGAGCACTGCGTGTTCTTCCAAAGGTCCAGAGTTCAATTCCCGGCAACCACATGGTGGCTCACAACCATCTGTAATGAGGTCTGGTGCCCTCTTCTGGCCTGCAGACATACACACAGACAGAATATTGGATACAAAATAAATACATATTTAAAAAAAAAAAAAGAAGGGAGCTCTTAGCTGTTCCTGCTGCTATGCCTTTGCTCCGCCATCATGGACTCTTAAAACCTCTGAGGTTGTAAACCCAACCAAATGCTTTATAAGTTGCCTTGTTGATGGTGTTTTGTCACAGAAATAGAACATAGAGATAGAGATAGAAGCAGTTACGGACACTGTATCAGGACACCTCATTAAGGTGGGTTCTCATTTATATTGACTTTTGAGATGGGGGTATTGCTACATTGCCCAGTCTAGCTTCTAATTCTTGGCTTAAGCCACCATCCTGCCTTAGCCACTTGACCAGCTGGGATTATAGGTGTTCACTGCCATATCTATCAGGTTCTTGTCCACTTCTGGATTGTGACGAGGACCCTTTGAAAGATATGGCTGACGTGCCTTAGAAGGCACCTTTGGGGGAGGGGTACTGACTGACACCCAGTCCCTCTGCACCCTGGGCTTTCCCTTTCCCTTCTGTGAGGTGGGAAGCTACAGGGATCCATGCATAGCTGCCGGTCAGCTTGGGAAGACAAGGCCATCAACACCATTTGCTGCCAAAGTACAAGACAAAAGCCACAGAACGGGAAACTACCCTTGATCCTGGCTTCTTCGGCTGAACACTAGAGACTAGAGGAGCTGGCATTTATAGCAGCTACGCCATATGAAAAACAGGAATCTTTAAACACAGGAATCACACTTAGGTCAATGATACGCTATGCTTACATTCAGGGGATAAAGGGAGTTTCATCTCTTATCTCCAGCTCTCCCTCACGCCCATACCCACTGGACTGAATGGTGGGGAGAAATGCTGATGTTATTTAAGATATGATGGTTCGAGCCGGGCGATGGTGGCGCACGCTTTTAATCCCAGCACTTGGGAGGCAGAGGCAGGCGGATCTCTGTGAGTTCGAGACCAGCCTGGTCTACAGAGCTAGTTCCAGGACAGGCTCCAAAAGCCACAGAGAAACACTGTCTCGAAAAACCAAAAAAAAAAAAAAAAAAAAAAAAAAAAGATATGATGGCTCCTGTGTCTTTTTGATCTAGTATCATATGAGTGAATTCTTGGGGAGATGAACAGTACACAGACTGTATGCAGTGGGCTGAAGTGTGCCCCCAAAGTTCTATGTACAGCATCCTCCTTCAGCACTCCAAATGTCCCTGCATCTGGATAGGACCTCTGAAGAGGTCACTGGGTGGAAATGGGTCCTAAGAGCAGGCTCTAGTTACCTAAACTGATGTCTTCCAAGGAAGAGATTTGGGAACAGAGTAAAGGACTGCATGTGAGGACAAGACAGGAAGGTGACTATGTGTAGACCAAGGAAAGAAGCGACAGGAGGTACCCATCCTGCTACACTTTCATCTTAGACTTCAGCTCCAGTACCACGAGAAGGAAAATCAGTGTTTAATCTAGTCTGTCTAGTATTTTGGTATACGGCAGGCCTAAGAGAACCAGCACCAGAGATTCCCCAGCAGGTGTCATACACAGCAAACCTGGTGCTCATGACCTTCCTGTGATCCAGGGATCATCATCCCATTCTACAAATGCAGAGCAGAACCTCAGGAAGGCTGAGGATTGGGCAGAGGGTTCCGGAGAGGGTGAATATGGGGGTGAGAGTGAAGGTAAGCAGCTGGGGGAAAGCGGAGGGCAGGCGGCTGGGCTCTAAGGACGGCCAGACCCTGACTCCTAGGAGGAGCCAAGCCTGGCCTGAGAAACTGTTCTAGGAGTCTTAAGGAATGAGGCTTGGCAGGAGGGACAGCAGCAATGGAGTCAGCTCTAGGAAGCCAACTCTGGGGCTTGAGGTCCTGGGTTTCAGCTCAGAGCTACCCCACTCGAATGATGAGAGCCACAGTAATGGCAGGACTTACTAATGCCTGAACAAGCAAAAGTGCACCATCCTTGTGAATGCATGCAACCTCACTTGGTAGGTGCTGCACTAGCAAATCAGATGGAAGGTGGCCAAGAAGAGATGCGCTGCACAGGCGGGAGTCTAGCGGGACTAACAAACAGGTGACTGGCATGCTATTATACCCAGTATGCTGGGAACAGTTAATGTCACTGCTGGGTACACAGCCTTCATCAGCAATTCAACTCCATCACTAAGACAGTGTGAGGAAAGGAAAATGGGACAATAAGGACACTCAAGGGAAAGAAGAGTGATAGAAAATCTGGCCATTTGGTTATTTATTTATTTTCTTTTGAGACAGGATCTCACTATGTAGCCTGTGCTGCCCTGGAACTTTCTATGAAAACAAGCTGGCTCCAGTTCATAGAGGATGAACTACTTCTGCCTCTTGAATGCAGGGATTAAAGGCATATGTACCCATGTCTGTCTCCTGCTTTGGTTCTTAAACATGTTCTTCTTGGTGACAGAAGCTACGTGTTATGATGAACGAAACAAATGCAAGGTCACAAGAATGAAATGAAAGCAACCAGACAGATCTCAGTTCGAGTCCCCGCTCCACCACTTACTAACTCTACCCTGAGATGAGCATTTATCCACCCCCTGAGCTGCATCTGTAAGACAGGGTGATATCGATCTCTCAGGCCTCCCATCGAGCTTCATTATCAAGTAGGGAGGCGGAGACAGGAGACGTGGCCGGAAGTTCACATACAGAGAGCAGCAGCAGAGCGACTCTGCCTCAGAAACAAGGAGAGAACCAACTTGTGGAAAAATAGTCCAATGACCTCCACATGCAGTGAGAGCCATGGGCACATGCACAATAAATAAATCCTTTTAAAAAGGAAAAGAGAGGGACTGGAAAGATGGCTCAGCGGTAGGAACACTGGCTATTTTACCAGAGGACCCAGGTTCAGTTCTGGCACCTCCATGGCAGCTTATAGCCATGTGTATGTAACTCTAGCCCCTGGGGATCTGATGCCCTCTTCTGGCCTCCACAGACACGAGATACCTAGACAGGCAGGCAAAACACTCATCCACATAAAAATAAATAAAAATTTAAAAAAGAAACGGAAAAAGAAGCCAGCTACACGGGGGCCATATATTGTATAATTCCACTTTGGGCGGTGCTGGCTGAAGGGACAGACAGGATGTCTGCTAAGGATGTTAGAACCAGAGGGTAGTGATGGTTATGGAACTGAATAAAATAAACCCCTGATTTTACACTCAAGTTGGCTAACAGTTTGGAATGTGATTACGAAGGTATAATCATACCTTAATAAAGCCATTAACCTCGTCTCCCCTCCCCCACAGCAGGAAGTAAAAAGACAGAAGGCCGCGCTAAGAATAAAGAACCACAGCAGGTGTGCTCACCTCGACCTTCAGGCCGGCCTGGAAGCTGATGCCGTCTGGGATGGTGGTCTGAAACTCTGCAATGGTGTAATACTCTTCTTCCACCTGGGGTGGGATGGGAGGCTTCGGCAGGTTGAGGCCTCGAGGCTGGCAGGATTACACACAGGGCAGACTGAGTCAGGGTGGGATGAAGAGACTGGGGGTACACAACGTCAGGGCTGAAGGGGTGCTGGGAAGCCTAATTAGCATCTTGGAGGCAAACAAAGAGGATATGACTGTCACCTCCTTGTTGGGGGTCTCGCTTTCCCTTCAAATTTACAGAAACAGGAGCAATGTGGGACATCCAGGTTCATTATGAGAATCTGGGAAAACACAAGCGTGTCTGGAGGTAAGAGGCAGCGAGGCTGTGGAAGACCACAGGTCTCTGAGTCAGGCCCACGTGGGCTGGAAAGCTGGTGAAGGGCCGTGTCAAGCCTCCACTTCATCTCCTGTTTGTTTGTTTGTTTATTTATTTATTTATTTATTATATATACAATATTCTGTCTGCGTGTATGCCTGCAGGCCAGAAGAGGGCACCAGATCTCATTACAGATGGTTGTGAGCCACCATGTGGTTGCTGGGAATTGAACTCAGGACCTTTGGAAGAGCAGGCAGTGCTCTTAACGGCTGAGCCATCTCTCCAGCCTACCACTTCATCTCCTGTAAAACAGGAATCCTAACTCTACTGGCCCTTGCCACGATGTAAACCTGCTATCGAGTGAAGCACCTGGCACATTTATGGTACAGGACAGGGACCCAAGAAGTGGCAGACATGTTCAAAAAGGCCCCTTTCCAAACTACTTGTGATCACTAGTGTTTTACAGTTTGAATATTTGTTTACATAGTAAGACATCTTGGGGGCTAGGATCCAAGTTCAAACACAAAATACATTTATGCTTCGTGTATATTTAGGACTGGAAGGCGGGGAAGGAGGCTCAAAGAAAGGCCAGGTGTAACATTTGATGACAGATGTTTTTAGTGCACCTGTGTTTTGACTGAGGTCCAACATGTGAGGTCAGGTATGAAATCTTCATTCCACTCTTTTGGTATCATGTTGGGGCTCAAAGTGTCAAGATTTTGAAGCATTTGAGGTTTTTGGATTAAGGATGCTCAATGCACACTGGTTAAAAAGGTACCTACAGGCAGGGCATGGTGGTGCAAACTTTTGAACTCAGCACTCAGGGGGCAGAGGCAGGCAAAACTTGAGAGTCTGAGGCCAGCCTGGTCTACACAGAGAGTTCCAGGCTAACTAGGGCTATATAGTGAGACTCTGCCTATAAATAAATAAGTAAATTAATGAATAAATAAATGGACTTAGAGAGTTAAAAATGGATCAGAATACCAGAATGTCACCACAGACAAACCTGTGCTCCTAAGCTTGGGCCTGCTTCACAGAAGTTGCTTCATGAAAAAGGACTGCCTGGAAAGTACTAGAATATGTGGGGTCTGCTGGGTAACCCAGGCAGGCCCCAGGCCAAGGGAATGGGGTCCTAAGGCAAGTACACACTTACAATGGTCATGTCCCGGCGAGGAGGGGGTCTTTGCCTCATCTTTGGTGATCCTATGGGGAAACAAGATTTCACTCACATGCAGAGTTCCACAGACAGATCCCCAGCTGTGGGAGCCAGGTGGGGTCTTATCCCTTCCCCCATCCCAGGAGCCATGTGTTTGCCTTTTTGTGAGCCTTTGTGAGAACAGCCTGGCTATGCTCTCCTCAGGCGAGGCTCAGCACCCTCCATTAACATGGCCTTCCCCAGGTCCTTTTTTTTCATGGGAACAGATGAATGGCACTGGTCCTCCAGCAAAGGGAGACTGTCCACGCAGGGCATACAGCATGGACTCATCCCAGCACAGCACAAAATTACTGTTGGATTCCGAGCCATAGGTCCTTTTCTGTGGACTAGCCTAATGCGAACCTCTCTCTGGCAGCTGGGGTAACGTGAAATACTGATTTCCACATCTACTAGAATATTAGAAAATACAACAGAGTCTTAGCCGAGACAGTTAGCTGTCTATATAAGGCCTCACGTTTCTAGACTTCCTTGCAGCTGGGGTTGCCACGTGACTAAGTCCAGCGGCGTATGGGGGAAGGTGGAACATTTGAGTTGCTCCACTCCCCACTGCCTTTCACTGGCTGGACAGTGATGGCCACACTGAATGATGGGGGCAACACGAAACAGACGCAGGAGACAGAGATCCTTGACGGCATGAAGTATCAGCATCTCAGCTGTAGACACAAAACCGCTACAGTGTGTAGAATGGCAATGAGTCTCCAGATCAAATGAGCCACTGGTGTGTGCAGGGGAGAAGATGTTTAATTTGGTATCTGAACAGCTTAACAAAGTCATATAACTTGAGATTTGCATTTGGTCCCCTAGTATTAGTGGACTATGCTTTTGACCATGAGAGTCCAGAATCTCAGTGCTCTGCCATGGTCTGTAGCACCCATGAAACTCTTCGCACTTAAGATGGTGCAGAGAACACGGTACTTAGCCCAGCGCCCTCGTCCCTGTGAGGAGCTGGAGTCCTTTGTCCACAGATTCTTGCTTCAGGACTAGCACAGGATGCTGGGCACTGTGCTGAGGCCACAGTCCCAAGCACAAGGCAGACACCTGAGTAACCCTGCTCTCTGGTATGTGGGGAAGACTCATATAGTAAAGTATACACAGGGAAGCTCTGAAAAGCAAGGTGGGTGGAGCACTGTGGTGGAAGCAGGCCCAACATGGGGTCGACTTTTCTCCCTCCAGTTCACATATGAGGCCATGGAGAAGACTGGAAGGGTATGAACCTTGGGTTCAACCCCCAGCCCCATGGTTACCAGGTAAATGACCTTGGTCTCATCATCTGCTGTTCTGATTTTTATGTGTAAAACAAAAGCAGTGGGAGGAGTCGGTGAGCTAACCAGGAGACCCCCGATACACCCGAGGAGCTGGATCACCATGACACAGTGAGACAATCTAGGGAAGGAACAGTAAGTACACTGTTCAGATTCTGTAGTTTGCTGGTCCTTGGGACCCAAGGTCTCCAAGTTCTTACTTTTACCTGCAGGATATAAGGGCAACGTGGGAGGCACTCTAAGCTTAGATAGACCTCAGCTGTCTGGAGCAAGGGTGGGTGTTACTCACTCTGCTTAATATCACCATCTGGCAGCAGGCGACGTTCAAACCGGCCATCCCTCTGGTTGTTGAGCGCCTCCTTCTCCCTGCCCAAAGCGTTCTGCTGCCGAGAAACACCGTCCAGGTCGAGGGCCCCCGAGTGGGCAGATGAGCTGGGGCCCAGCTTTGGGGGCAAGGGCTCCCCACTGCTCTTCTTTAGGTAGGAAGCAGGGGCCCAGCCCTCTTTTCCCTGGAACCTAGGAGAAAGGGGAAAGATTCTGGTTAGGGTGGTCTGCAGGGCCTTGGTGGTGGTGAGGGGCATGACTCTATCTATTCCTCTGTTTAGGATGGTGGGTGTAGTGGTTTGAAAGAAAATAGCCCCCAAAGGAATAGCACTATTAGGTGTGCCCTTGCTGGAGGAGGTGTGTCACCGTGGAGGTAGGCTTTGAGGTCTCCAATATGCTCAAGCCACACCCAGTGAGACAAACCACTTCCTGCTGCCTGCAGGACAAGATGTAGAACTCTCAGGTACCTCCTGCATCATGTCTTCTTACACACAGCCATGTCTCACCATGATGATAATGGACTGAACCACGAGCAGTAAGCCAGCCCAATTAAATGTTTTCCTTATAAGAGTTGCCGTGGTCACGGCATCTCTTTAGAGCAGTAGAAACCCTAAGCCAATGGGACAGTGAACTCTTAACTATTGCAGGCCAGGAACATGCAATCATTGCGCTCAGATGACACCTAACACTTCACACCAGCCTTCCAGGCCCTCCCCACCAGCCGCCTCTCTCAACAACCACTGGGTCCCACATATCCCCTCCAGCCGCCTCTCTCAACAACCACTGGGTCCCACATATCCCCTCCAGCCGCCTCTCTCAACAACCACTGGGTCCCACATATCCCCTCTACTTGCAGTCTCCCCAATGCACTACTGCTTGTCACTTCCCCACACTGCAGCTTTTGGTGGGCCTCTACCTGGCAAGCTCCCCTCTCCTCCCTGGTGGTACCATCCCTCTTCCCAGGCTTTACTTAATGTCATTAAGTCTTCTTCTGATCCCCCAAATGAGGCCCAATCTCCACAATGGCCTGCTGGCTTCTGTACACTCTGTAATCTCAGCATCTGCAAAATGCACTTGGCTGTGGCTTTCCTGTCTTCTGGTTAGAATATGAGCCCTTGGGTATGAGCAACTGGGTATCGGTGAACTCAATAAAAAAAAAAAAAATGAAAGGCCAAGGGGACAAGCTACCAATGTCAAATCACATCATGGGCAGGCATCAGAGCCGTCCCCTATGGTACCACTGTGATGGTGACAACAGTCACGACAGTGACAGCCAGTGCTCTTGGCACCTACTCAGTCCCGCCCGAAGCACTTCACAGCTATTAGTGTGTTTGAACCCAGCCAACCACGGCAGGAGGGATACAGGCCCAGCCTCTCCCCTGCCCTCACTTCCCAGCTAAGGTTTTTAAGCACCAACGTGATCCCACCAAAGGAAAATTCCACACTTGACTTCATGTGACGGATTATAGTCAAAATGCAGCTGTATTCATTTCGCATGAACTCATCTTCCAGCTGTGCTTATAGAGTGTATACACAACACAGTGAATCTGGGGTTTACCCTGGCCCTCCTCATCCCCGAGACATCACATTACACATATGCCACATTCCCCAAAGATGAAGACATTCCAGATCCCGAAGACTTCTGTTCCCACGCATTTCAGAGAAGGGGTTTTCAGCCAGAATTGGAATCTGGTTTGTAAAGACAAGAAGCCTGAGACCCATTGGTGTTAAACACCTCTCTCAAGCTTACCAGCAAATCTGTGGCAGGCGTAGACTTGGACATCTTAGCTTGTTCTGTGTGACCTTTTACCTGCAGCCCCAGCCCCTGGTTCCAAGTCTCACATGGACAGGGTAGGGCTCTGTGTTGGTTGACACAAACATACTTAGAATGGTGGAGTTCCATGTTGGCTGCCACTGAACTGAGGAATGACAGGGACTCTGACACACCAGCTCACTGTCCCTAAAAACGCTATCAGTAAGAACAACGATTGTTTAATCCTCACATGGCAGAACTTGGGGTTCATAAAAACCAGTCCAGTCTGTTTGGACCAGAGATGTACTGGAGCAACCCCACACTGGCTCACCATAGCACGGATTTCTTCTGAATGCCCCACTTAGTAGCATCACACTGGTAGCTTGAAAGTGGCCATAGGACACTAGGTATTTACACTGTGGAAATCAGCCAACCCCTCTGAGAGCTACTAGCACCTTCCCAAACAGGTGCTCACACCTTTGGGGAAAGAAGAATAGACCCAGCAGACTAGACATGACATATGGCAAAGCCAAATTTCATTAAGAATCAATTAAAGAAGGTGGTGGTGGTGGTGCACACCTTTAATCCCAGCACTTGGGAGGCAGAGGCAGGTGGATGTCTGTGAGTTTGAGGTGAGTCTGGTCTATAAGTTCCAGGACAACCAGAGTTATGAGTCCCATCTCAAAACAACAACAATCAAAACAAAACAAAACAAAAAAGACCCACAAACCCCAAAACAAACAAAAACCCAACAAAACAAAACTACTTTAAAAACAAAATGGCCGAGTTTTCAGTGAAAATCAGATCATTTGTAACTGGAGGCAAATTTGCAAGGAGAGAGAAATCTGTACAATTAAGCATCTGTCCAACTTAAAAAGCCCAGTAAGATGGAGTAAGTCTTGCTTTATGCGGAAAAAGCTAGCTGAAAATGCAACAGAATCCACATCCTCAGGCCATCGTTTGGGGCACAGGCAGCAGACACTTCCCAGCTTTGGATGACCCTGCACCTCACGCTGACATCTGCCCCCTGAACTCAGAGCTGTGAGTTCCAGGGTATGTTCCTCTCCAACATGGTACTGTGACAATCACATGTCATATAATGACTGGGCAGCTTCTGAGAACCGCTTTATTAGGTGACTTCCACCCTGTGCAAACACCACAGTGTGCTTATACGAACTTAGACAGAGCTGCCTACTACACACCCAGGCTATGTTGTAGGACACATATAATAGTGTTCTACTCTCTAAGGCTTGGGGAGCGCAGAGGATTTGCCTGTTAGGACTTTATAGGAAAGATATGGGCGGGGAGGGAGGCCAAATCGCATTAAGATACATCATTTCATGGCGGAGGCAGAAATGTCACCCGTCTGCAGTCTCCCACAGACCTCTGTGAAGCTGGAGCCCATGAGAGGCCCAGAAACCACCAGACCACAGCGGGAGGCACGGGCGGGTACCTGATCTTCCACCAGCCCTCCAGGTTCTTCTGGATGACCTCCACCACAGCCCCACGCTCTAGGTTCATTTCGTCCTGGTCACGAGCTGTGTACGGGTAGATGACTGTGTACTTCTCCTCTGTAACGACATAGAGGGTGAGAAAGAGACCCGAGGAGTCCAGGATGCTGCCTGGGAACTGCAATCACACAGAGGGAAATTCTCTGCGAGATTTCTGGCTCCCCAGGTTCCCTCTGAGATCGAGAGGCCCCAGTACCTCTGATGGCCTCCCACTGCACAACCAATGCCCCCCAACCCCCCCGCCCCACTTTCCCTCCAATCTGTGTCTCAAGGTCATGGCCCATGACTCCATGCAACATTCTGATGACAGACAGCATCTTCAACTCCTTTGCTCCGGTTAACTCCCCCATTCCAAGAATTACCTTCTAACTAATTCTGCTTTTACTATTGTTTCAAGTCTGTTTCCGCTGGGAGGAGCATGAGCTCCAGGAAGGCAGGGATTGGTCTATCTCAGTCATGTCTTTGTCTCCAGCACTAGAAAGTGCCTGGAAAAGCTGGTAATTGTTTTATGAAAGAGCCTTTGTTTAGGGAAGGAGCAGGTTCTGAACATCCCCCCCCCCATGGGGCGGGGAAGGCGGTGTTCCTTTTAGCTCTTGATTTGTGGAGACTAGGAGTTCAGAGATAAGGTGCAACTGCCACCAAGGAGGGGACAGAGAGCACTTTTCATACCTAGATGGCTAGACTACACTTTTTATCGGCTATGTTGCAGCCCTTTCCAACCATGCTTATTACCTGGACGGCTGGGGTGCTTTACACCCTGCCTCCCACCCCGCTCTCCCCACAAGCCACGGCACACACTCCTCCCTGAGAGCCATCTCCCACTGTGTTACCACAGCAGCCCCAAGATCCTGCTCGCTGGCAGACCCTGGGCAGGATGTCAGGAGAATAAGGGAACAGTTTCTATTTCCAGTGTCCGCTCTGGCTGCTGACACAGAGAAATATGGAGACATGTCCCAGGGGAGCCCAGCAAGGAGGAAAGAGGACCGTTCTTATATTACATTTTAGTCCACAGGTGAGTGGCCCAGCCAGCCACAGCCTAGTGTTCACGCTTCTTAGGAAAACACTTGAGGCAACCATTGGCAGCCAGCTGACGCAGAGGAGGTGGGAGGCACCCAGGCATTTAGTTTTTTATTGGAATGGCCTGCTGACCGACTCTGAGGGGCTGTGCTGACTTGTGGCACACATCTTGTGTTCAGCGTGTTCAGCTAGTTCCCCTTGTGCTGAATCAGCAGGTCCCAGGCTAGGGTAGGAGGGAGGAAGGAAGGATTCCACTGGCCAAGCACAGCAGTTTTGTGTAATTCAGGTGACAAGGGGGCACTGCCTGGGTCCTCATCTGAGTGCATCCAAACCCAGGAACCCTGGGTCCCCCAGGCTCCAGCCGGGAGGGTACTCAAGCCCTGGGATGCTAGAGTGCTGAGTGACTCCAGGCTGAGTTCAGGGGCTGCACAAGCAATGCCTGCCCTTCTGCTGCAGCTCATCCATGTGCTTTAGGGGTGGCTGAGCCTCTGCCTCCTGGACAGAGATGTGCATGTGACCCTGTACTACAAGGCCGGGCTACTGTGATTGGTTCTGGAATGGCACACAGTGGGAGGGTTAGGGGGAACCAGCCCTAGTGCTTACGTTGAAGGAGAAGCTGATTTTTTTGGTGGCTGTCCCCAATAGGTGTCTGGGGTCAGTGTCACAAGGAATAGAGCTGTGCCAAAGAAACAGAATAGGGCATAGGTGGCCAAGGTACATTCAGTCATGCTTGAAGCTAATGCTAGCCTGGCTTTTTAGTGACCCCTCCCTTAAAAGACAGTGTCTCATTATGCAGCTCAAGTTGTCCTCAAACTCATGGTCATTTAGTCTCAGTCTTCAAGTTTTACAAGTACGAACCACTCACTACCAACCTGGCTTATCATACTTTTCTTTTTGCTTAATCTGGATGATGTGGCTTTCTCCTGTGACTCAAGTCTGATCAAGGAAATGGGGCTGTCCAGACTTTATCATAGAAAACCCAGGCAATCAAATACCTCAGGTCTACTGTAATGATATTTCACTTGTATTTTAATAAATAAAGCTTTAATAAATAAACCTGAAGATCAGAGAGTAAAACAGCCACACTAATCAGTCTTACAAACCAGACAGCGGTGACACACACCTTTAATCCCAGTAGCCACATTAGTTTGCCATAGAAACCAGGTGGTAGTGATGCACGCTTTTAATCCCAGCACTAGAGAGGAATAAAAGACTGGAGGAGACAGCTCTCACACACAGTCTCATTCTGAGATTCCTGGAGGCAGGATCGCCATTTCAGACGGGGGTAGAGGTAAGAGCCAGTAGCTGGCTGCTTTGCTTTCCTGATTTTCAGGTTGAACACCAGTTTCTGTGTCTGAGTTTTTATTAATGGTGCTGCGTTCCACTCCTCCCCATCCTCCATGCTTGCACACACAAGATTGACAAGACCATGTTTTTCACATGCAGCAGACACGGGCAATCCCAGAGCAGGGAGCTCATGCAGACAGATGCAAGGACCTGACTCCAAGCACCAAATGCAGAGAAATCTCCAAGGGTAGGCACCTTGACGCCAGCTGATGGCATACAAGTCCCCCAGAGTCCGGCGGCGACCCACAGACCGGGGCAGAGAGCAGTACCTCCAGGAGACTGGCCAGGCAGCATGTTGGATGGAGGGCAGAAGGCAGAGGTAAGAGAAGCTCACTCCCAGGGGCTGCAGGCCTGGGAGCACCTAGCAATGTTCCCTAGGAGGGGTCTACCTGAGTCTATTCCCAGCTCCAGGCGTCCTAGAGAGGAGGCGCCTGGGGAATGAGCTTCAGCTTGAGTGAAGAGGTATCCAGTAGACATCCTGTTCCTAGAATGAGTATCCTGAGAAACTGTCACCGAACAGGGAAAGAAAACGCCTATCCCTGCAGAAAGATGTGCTCCTAACTGTCCTCTAGCCGTGTGGCCCTGGGCAAAAAATCGGCCTTTCTGAGCGTGGCTCCACATCTACGAAATGGAGCTAACAGTCACTTCCTTCTCAGACATGCCATCCCAGACTGCGGAAGGAGACACAGGCTGCCATCAGTGCACCCCGCACCCCTTTAATCTGAGCTCATCTGTGGCAGCCTGGCCGCGAGCTCCCAGAGGGCCACTGGAACAGAACAAACAAACTCCAGAGTGTCACTGTGACACAACAAAGTGCAAAGCAGGATGCAGTTTTGGGGTGTGTAAATTTTGTGTTTCTAGACCTTTATCCTCTTTCCCCCTTTTCTGACACACTTGGTTAGTCTCTGTGCTTCTTCAGAGCCATTACTAAAACCCAACAACACTCACCCCCCCCCCCCCCCGGCAGAATGGGGACACAGGTCACAACGTTCCCATGTTCAGCAGAGAAGGTTGGGGCTTAGAGAGGTGTCTCTGTCCCAAGATTGCTTTGCATGTGGCAGAGGTAAGACTCACACTCAGGTCTGTCTGACTCCCAGACACTCGTGTGCTCCCGGAGACACTGAGGGCCTCTGCTTTGGGAAGTTCTTGGGGAGAAGCAGCATCGGGCCTTGGCTTTGCTGGAGTGACAGGCATCACCACACAGAACATCTACCATGAGATGTCCCCAGGAAGAGGGAGCGAGCGTGTGGGAGACAGAAGGGGACACTTAAACCAACAGAAAAATCAGGTATGTTTAAACAGATGGGGCCGAAAGATTTGCAAATGGGCGGGGACAGCTTGGTATTGTGGCCACCACAGCAATGTCAGAGGAGCAGTGGGTGTCAGCAGCAGTCAGGCTGGGGGTCCCATAAAGGGGTGAGGGCTTAGTTCTGACAAGGCTCACCTAGGGTAGCTCCACAAAGTCATAAGGGAGCACAGGCTTACCCTATAGTTCTAATCCTAATCTGTTTACAGGTGCTGGACCCTGAGCTAGCGAACTAGCGATCCTAGAGCAGCGGCTGCCAAGGGTGAGCGGAAGCTCCTTCCTACCTTCCTCAGGCTGGAGGGAAAACTCATCTTGCACACCGTCCTGGCCCTCGAGGCAGGTCGCAGGGACCCAGCCCTGTTCTTCGGCAGTGCTGACAAACCACCATCCTGCAAGCAGAATGCAAGGCGCCATCAGTGGGGCAAGAGTGAGCAGGTAATGATCCAGCTGACCTTTGACACACGCGGGACTGTGCTAGCGGTGCCCTGAGGGCAGCAGATCCTCACAGACGGCGGTTCCTCATATAAAGGCTTTAGGACACACCTAGGACCCTCCCACACTCCTGTAGATGTTAATTCATCCGCAGGGGACTTCTGCCAATAGGATGTCAAAGCTGTGAACAGTTAGGCTGCACATCTAGGGGTCATGGCAGGGAAAAGCTCTGGACATGTGCGGCGCAATCACATTTCCCCCTTTATATTCTATCCATAGTTGGCTGAATCCAAAGATGCAGAATCCACAGGCATGGAAGCTCTGTTTTGCCATTCAAAAGTTAATGTCAGGCTAAAAAAAATAACTAGTTTGTTGGGTAGACTACAACTCCCAATAGTAGCTACTAATTGCTAAAAAACAAGCTAACTAAAAACATGTTCCTGAGCCTGGGAGCCTAGAAACTGCCTGCCATTAGCAGGGCGTGCAATGGACTGCTCACCGCACTTGTATGACTTTGTATGACCTCCACGTGCTCATCCTCACTGCACGCGAAGAAACCGAGACACAAAGAGGATAACACATGTGGGCGTGGGATTTTATCAAGCTTGTGGCAGAGCTGGGGTCTGTGCTGCATCCTAAGGGCACAGGCCTCAAAAGGCACCAGTGCATGTCAAGAGGAACCAGGCTGCAGGCATGACTGCTCGACAGGCTTTATACTCGCACCGCATGCTCTCTGAGGAAGGGCTGCTGCGGGCCCCATGGCTTCCACCCAAAGATGCATGTTCTAATCCCTCTATGTCTGCTTTTTACATTTGTGTTTACCAACCATGAAATAAAAAAAAACCTAAAAAAAAAAAAAAAAACCCATGGGCTGGAGAGATGGCTCAGAGGTTAAGAGCATTGCCTGCTCTTCCAAAGGTCCTGAGTTCAATTCCTGGCAACCACATGGTGGCTCACAACCATCTATAATGAGGTCTGGTGCCCTCTTCTGGCCTGCAGACATACACACAGACAGAATATTGTATACATAATAAATAAATATTAAATAAATAACAACAACAAAAAAGATTTCTTAAAAAAAAAAAAAAACAAACCCAAACCTCCATGTGTCCTGAATACATAGACTCTTAATATTACTCCTTAAACCAGCGGCTCTCAATCTTCCTAATTCTGTGACCCTTTAATACAGTTCCTCATGCTGTAGTGACCCTCGACCATAAAATTATCTTGTTGCTACTTTATAACTGTAATTTTGCTACTGTTATGAATCGTAATGTAAATATCTGATATGTAGGACATCTGATATGCAACCCTGAAGGGGTCGCAACTCACAGTTTGAGAACCTCTGCTTTAAACAAACAGTAAAGTAACTTTTCATGTGGTACCCACATTACAGGAAGCATAATGCCACCTAGAGAGGATGGTCAAAAGCAAACACTCTGCCTCTTTATATAAGGGACTGGCACATTATCGTTTCAATATAACTTTCTGTCTCACATCCTTCCTAGCAACCCATCCTGGTGGCCCAGGGAATGACCACTCCTTTCTTTGTGTCCCCTGGTATATATACAACCTGTACACATCTCTCTTGGGAACTAGAAAACAATAGAGTTAGGAACATAGAAAAACCATAGAGTTAGGAACAGTGGAACTTCAGCTCTACATCCTGCAGAGACCTGGGGGCAAATGACAAGTCACTTGGGATCCGGTTCACTCAGCTATAGCACAGGGATTATTGTGAGATTTTGTGTGTTCTTCAGTTTCCATCCACGGGTCACTATGCCCATAGCTTTTGTGACTTGGGTGGCTAGAACACTACTGGGGCCCCTTAGGCCTCAGAAGACTGGGATGCAGTCTCTCTCTGAACTTCTCTTACCTGCTTCCTTTTCCTGACTAACGCAGGCATGGGAGCGAGGATTTCCCTCCCCCAAGGGAAGTCATAGAAGCTAAAAATAAGCTCTAATCTCTTTCACCTTGGAGCTGCTGGCTATAAAGAAATTAAATTTTCTGACCTACTTTGATAATAGGTTATAAAATCCTGTTTTAGAAGCATTCCTACCCCATATTCTGGAATACGACACAGAGGCCAAGCAGCGTCTGGCTGAGTTGCCTGCCTGGCTTTCCCAGTTCCAATTAGCATTTGATCTGACCCCTTTTATTCAATCACAGGTCAACACAGCTGCCAACTGTGCCTCCACAGTGAAATCTCTGAGAACCCCGGGGGTTTGGAGAGCTTGCTGAGCACAGGCATTCCTGGAGGGCAGCACCAATCGAGGGCAGGGAAGTGCAGCGTCTCTTCCACCGCTTGCCTGTGCAGCCCTGCACCTATATCCTTTCGAGCATCCTTGGCACTGACCCTGCAAGCAAGTTTCTCTTGGTCTGATAAGCCACTTAAGAGACAGAGAGACAGCGGCTGTGTGAACCATGCTTGATAGCCAGTTGTAAGAAGTGCAGGCAGAACAACTGGGTTTGTACCTGGCTAAGAAAATGCTACCACTGGGTGGGCAGTGTCAAGACAGAATTGGACTAAAGGACTTCAGGTGCTCACTGAAGAATTGAGTGCTGCTTGTTGAGGGAGAAATCCTTGTATCTTCCACAGTCACAGATATGACCTCGGGAGATGATGTTGGAGCAGAACTTCCTTCCAGTCATCAAAGCTTCTAGATTGCGTAATTATGGAGGTTTGGACGGCTAACACCAGCCTCATGACTAATGGTGACGTGACCCGGAGGATGTCGGAAACATCATCTTCCTGTATTCTTGGAAACAGGGACCGTTCCTAGATTGCAAAGTCGGGTCTGATTGGCTAACACTGGTCTCACGATTAACATGAGTAATGGTAACTTGAAGGATGCTGGAAACATCGTCCTTCCATGGTTATGTGGACATAACTGGCCTTCGGGCTACCACAGAGCATGGTCCCTAGCCACATAATGAGCCACTGGGAACCCAGGTGGGGAAAAGGGCTGCTCATTCCCTGCTTTTTCTGCATGGTGTGATGGCTGCTCTGGAGCTAAGAGAGGAGGAAGAGGGAAGGAAACGCATTTCTGGAGCACATGCCGTGTGCCGAATTCAGGCTGAGGCGCTCTCTCTACACTAGAGCGCTTACTCTTTCGACAGCTCTTTGATAGTTTTCTGTGAATGACAAAACTAGTGGCCAAAGGCCTGAAGTGGCCTGGATTAATGGGCAATGTAGAGTTCAGTCTCAATCATCCTACCAACGGATGTGACCAGTGGTCCTGGGATGAGATTGGTGAGGGGACAGGCAGATGCCCATCCTCTCTGAACAGTTTCTTTTTCTTTTTTTTTTTTTTTGAGACACAGTCTCTCTATGTAAAATCCCACAAGTGCTGGAATCACAGCCATCTCCCTCAGATCTTCAGACTTTTAGAGGGCTCCCAAGGGAAATCAACCAAAAAATTCTCAATGGAGCGACTGACTCTGCTGACAAGTACTTGAAAACCAGAAGGGATGTTTACGGTAGTGTCAGAACAATGGTGACATTGGACCCAACAGGCTGCCGAGGCAGTGGCTGTGTGCCCTGTTTGGCTCTGGGGAGCCAGGCCAGGTTGATCTGCTTATCTGGAGTTTCCACATGCTCCTGGTTTGTGGGGCTTGGTGATGATACAGGGTGTGGGGAAGGTGGTCCAGGTCCTTACCTGACTCATTCTTCTCTATGATGTCCACGACTTGGCCCACACTGAGGCTGATCTCTGAGCTCTCCTGCTTCTGATAGTTTGCCACCACCACATACTGCTCCAGGACCATGGGGTCCACCGAGGTCAGGTCACTCCCTGTAGACAGCAAATGCCATCGGACATCCCATTAGCGCCTGTCCATGCATGGCAGAGCAGGAACCAGGGGAAAGGCTGGGTCAGGGGACTTCCTAAGTAGAGAGAGGATCTGTCTCATGTCCCAGCTCCCATCCTTTCATTCTCTCGTTCATTTGCTCACTCAGCCACCAACATGTGCAGAGAGCACTGGGGTTCCCAGGGGTTCCAAGCGAGTGAGATGTGGCACATGCCCAGAAGCTGGCTGCTTGGGGGAACTCAAAAGGATGGTTTAAATGTTGAGGCCACCATCCACCCAACCTCATCCTAAATCCCTCACCTATAATAAACTCATCAGTCTCCAGAGACACAGCACATATTCTGTTGGGGTTCACAGGCACAAAAATGGATGAAATGGAAGACTGCCAGTCTCAAGTAATGGGGGGATAGACATATGGAAAGTATACATTTACATAAACATACATGCACACATATATACATACTAGAGATCAAATCGTATAAGTATCACTTTGGAGATATCCAGCACGCAGCACAGAGAATGAACAGGAAAGGCAAAGTTGTACCAGATTAGTGGTCAGTCAGACTTCCCAAGGAGTGACAGAAAGGAGATTAATGAGGGAAGGTATCCTGGGAGCTGGGGAGAAGCAGGGCAGGGAGAGTCTTCCATGATGGGGGAAGGCCTGGGAACCTTCAGGAACAAGTTGAGGCTGGGAGGCAGAGTTCTGCCAGAAGGGCGTGGCACTGAGAGAAGTGCCTCAGGAAAACACTGGTCGGAGGCCAAGGGCTTGATAAGTTTGGATTTTTAAATCCTGAGGAGTTGATTAAGAATTCTATGAAGGGGGAGCTGGAGAGATGGCTCAGTGGTTAAGAGCACTGACTGCTCTTGCAGAGGTCCTGAGTTCAATCCCTAGCAACCACATGGTGGCTCTGATGCCTTCTGGCATAAAGGCATACATGCAGATAGAGCACTTGTATATATATAAAATAAGTAGATAAATCTAAAAAGGAAGAGTTCTATGAAGCGAATAGCAAGATTTTGAGCTGGACAAGTGACTGACTGCCGTGTAGAGAGAGGCAGAGGCTGGGGAAAAGCACTCCAAGCTGAGGGTGCAAAGCTGTTAGGCAAGAGGCAGTGGTGGCATTGGAGCTGGGCAGTGAGACTTGACAAGTGTAGATTTTCCCAGAAGGAAAAAGCGTGGGAAGCGCTGTCAGGCAGATGGCTTCCCTGGTGAGCAGTGTGTGTGACACCCTGGAGTTGTGCACTTCTGCTACCCACCAAGACAGATGGGTATGCACACAAAAATACAACACAGAAGACTTAAAAGGAACATCTCAGTTCAGAGACGTCAGAGAGAAGGGGCCGGCACGGCATGTGGGGGCAGGCCTACTTCTTGGCTCTGTAAGCAGGTTCTGGCCACCGACCCTTTCCTGTTGTGGGACGGAAAGAAGGCATCTGAGCAGGGACCACCCTAGTCACCTGCACCTGAGTGGAGGAACCATGAGGGGACGGGAGAGAAGGGATACAGGATGGAGTTGCCAAAGAAGGCTGGATGGGAGGAAGCCTGGGAAAGAATGCCTTTCATGGGCTGTGGGCTATCGCAAACCTTTCCAGCTTCATTGTGCCTGAGGTGGTCACTGCCTGTTACAGGTAAGAAAAGAGGCTGAGGACAGTAAGTGAATTGTCCTGTACCACACAGCCAGGTGTGGAACTAGATGAAGGATGACAGGGAAGGAGGCAGTGACTGAGGTCTTCTGCCTTTCTTTCCTTGGCAGTTCCTGAGTCCACCCGAGGGCCCAGCCAAGCTGTGTCCTTTCTTTGCATTTCTCAACAGTTATTGTCACCAATCCTAGCTCTCCATCATCTACTATCTCCTCACAGGTGAACAGTTCACCAAAGCCAGACAGCCATATAGGCTGGCGTCTGAGACAAGGCTGGCCTGGCCCTACTGGACCATGACCTGGTAGAGAAGCTCCTGTCGGGCTAACCTGATGTGTTCTGCTTCTCCAGGACCCTGTGCAAGGAGTCAGAGAGCTGAGATGTTGGCTCTCTGGGGTCCTGACCACTGCAAATGAAGGTTCTTTTCTTTTAAGGTGGACAGAGCAAACCAGAGTCTGCACTGAGGACCAGAAAGTCCTCATTCTAATGGGAACCTCCAAGTGTTAGACTCCTAACTGGCTCCCTGCTGCCAACCTCAGTCCACCATGCTGTTCATGAGGTCCTGTTCTTCAGGTCATCTGGGTCGACCATCCTCCACAAACAAGGCTCTCACCTCACCTAAGAAAAGCCTAATGTCTGCAAAGCCCTGCCTGACCTGCCCCTGGTAGCCAAGCAGAACACATTCCCCTACCCCACCTCAGAGGGCAGAAGGTTACTTACCTCCCGCTCTCATAACTGTATAGGAACAAGATGGCTGACTTCTGACTGGCTACACTGAACACTTGGTAAGGGATGAGATTTAGAGTCAGTGGGTATAAATTTAGGAGCATAAGCACCTGCTTGGTGCCCTTATGGAGAGAGGCTTGCCCTGTTTCACCTGTTCATTTCTCCTGGCCTAAACGGCCTGTTGTAGATTTTCCTGTTCTGGCTTAGATGCCCATGTTCTAGCAGGAATCCAGAGACTCGTTTCCGGTTTGCAGGTTTCTAAAATTGCTTTACTTATTTATTTTATATTATGTGCATGAGTATTTTGTCTACATGGGTGTATGTATACCAAGTATCTGCCTGATGCCTGCAGAACACTGGATTCCTGGAACTGCAGCTCCAGACAGCTGTGAGCCCAGACCATGTGGGGGCTGGAAATGCAATCTGGGTCCTCTACAAGAGCAGCAAGTGCTCTTAACCGCTGAGTCATCTCTCCAGCCCGATCTACTCTGAATGATTCTGAAAGTGTTCATAGATGAGGAGGAGAGAGAGGAATAAGATATTATTGTTAGTGACAGACTGTATGTAAATTATCTGTATATTTACTTGGCCCTTTAGAAAACAATTTATCAATTCATGGTCTAGACTATGGGTGGTACCTAACAGGGCTCAATAAATATCCAAACGGAAGAAAGAACATTTAAAGACTTAGATCTAAATGACTTCCTGTCTTAGCAAATATCAAATATCCCCCACCCCACCCCCAACAAACAGGGTTTCTCTGTGTATCCCTGGCTGTCCTGAAACTCACTATGTGGACCAGGCTAGCCCTGAACTCAGAGATCCAACTGTCTCCGCCTTTGGAGTTCTGGGATCAAAGGCATGTGCCACCACTGCCCACATCTCCCCTTTTATTTTATTTTGCTTATGTACCTGTTTGCCTTGACATTCCCTGGGACCTATCACTGCCAGGCACACAGTAGGAGCTTAGTGTATACTGAGTGACAGAATCAGGAAACCCAGAGGGCAGAGTGTAGGCCTTCGGTTGCATGAGCAGAGCACTGCAGGGCACAGGGCTCAGGGCTGTGGCTTTGGGCTTCAGACTGCAGTTTTCTGCTGGGGTTTTCTTCAGAAGCAAGAGCAAGGAGCTGCTTTACAGCACTGCTTCCAGAGCAAGTTGTCTGCGTTTTACTCAGAACACCCCACTTTTATCAACACTAAGGACAAGAGTCCTGGTAGTACGTGATTAGACTGGGAACCTTAAAGGAGACTTCAGGTATCACGTTGGGACCCCTACTGGTAGAGTGTGATATTGCAACTAAGCATGATTATAGTTGGTAGCAGGAACATCTGAGGCAGATAGGTTATAGAAGTTGCCAAGGATGAAATCAAGAGCCCTAGACTATATCACGTGACCAAGGAATCGACAGCAGAAGGGTGGTTTTTGTCATTAACACTGAAAGTATTCTCAAGCCACACAGTGTCTACTATACCAGATAAACGTTTGAGTTAGGTGGTTTTTCTTTCTGATGACATGTCTTGAATTTTTAAAACGATGAGTAATGCCAAAGTGAGGTTTTTTCCTCCCATAAGAATCTATAAATAAGCAAAAATCAAGAAGAAAATTTCTTGCAAGCCATCAGATGACCTGCTCAACTGTGGTGAGCTTTTTTTTTTGGATGAGCAGAATTTGAGGCCACATGAGTAAGTCTGCAGGAGCCAGCTGGCTGTGACCAGGCAGTGCTAGGGACAGACAAGCCTTCTCCCATCCAGAGTGTATCACTGAAAATGTAGGAGTTTTTAATTGGAATCTCTTTAAAATTCAATCAAGAAGACTGGCTGTAAAATCAAGGCAGTGTCCACTGGTCAGATAAATAAGGAACCCTTCAAGGGTTCAGAGTCCGAATGAAGAAGGTGCCACATTCAAGCTAGTGGGACTATAAATAAACCTGAGACCCATCATTGCAGGTGAGTTATGTCAACCACGGTCACCACAAATTAGAGCCTGGGCTCTCTTTTCCAGACAGGTCCCCTTTTACAAGCCTGTTCCAACTGGACACTCCTATTTTCACTAACCAGAGCTGCCCACTCCCTCTCTCCTCTCCGGCTCCTTCTAGGGGAGGTTTTGCATACTCAAAGCCAGAAATTCTGAGACCAGCCCTGAGGCAGCTGCTCTCTGCTAAGAAAAGAAATGTGTCATTATCCCTGGCCGAGGGACATTTGCAGCTTTAGCAGGATGCCACGGTTGTGGCCAGTGCCCACTAAACGCCAAAGGAGAGCCAGACGCTGTCAGTGAGCACACGGGGCTGGGGCAAATCCCAGAAGTTGTGCTTCAAGGAAAAATGTACGAGGAATAGCTTCTGTCCTCGCTTTCCACCATGATCAGCCTAGAGGCCTGAAAAGCTGACCCAGGCCCTGCTCCTAGCAGAAAAGAGAGACCAAAACCCCGGAAAGGTGGACCTGCTCCCAGAGATATCTGGATTGAGTGACAGGCTTGAGTGGTAATGAAACAGCACCAGTTAGATATTACTATTAAAGTGTTTTACATCTACTACTATAGAGCCTCTGATAATCCTATAAAACACATTATCATGTGTGTGTGTGCACGCATGTGTACATGCATGTGCTTGAATGGAAACCAGGACCTTGGGCATGTTCGGCAAGTGTTCTACCACTGAGCCATACCCCAGACCTGGATGTCATGCATGAGGAAACTGAGGTAAGGTCATCAGTTTTCACTTCTGGAATCTCTGCCTGCACCTCCTCCTTTCCATGCATGGAGTCCCTCAAACTTCCTGGGTGTTCAAGGAGAACAGAGGGCAGGGCTCTGGGCTGCAGCAGCTAGGAGGAGCATGGGTATTAAGAAGAGATGGCCTTGTGACCTTGTTTTTAGGGTGTACAGGCATGCATCACCCCCAGGTCCACCTTCTCTTTTCCATGGCCACCTCTGCTGGAAGAGTGGCAACACCCTAAGAATAGAAAGGCTGTTTGAAGAAAGCTTCCTGGGTGAGAAAGGAGCCCAACAAGGCTTGAGTGACAGGCACCAAGTCTGTCTGCCAAGGACAGTGGACTGAAGGAAGCTGAGAGGCCAGCCAGAGCTGAGGCTGTCAAAGGACCAGATCTGCAGCGGACTTCATCTCCCTCCCTCAATGCTTGCTGTCCTCTCAGCATGGGATTCCCTTCTCTTTTTGGAAAGCTCAACCTCAGTCCCCATGCTTCATGGCCTCTATCACCTCACCTCTCCCTGTATTATCTCACCTCACCCCCCCCCCCCCCAGCACTGGAAAAGGCTCTGAGTTTCCACACTGCTTTGTATAAAGTGGAATGGAGTACAGAACCCTCTACAGCATGGTTAGGAAGACATCTGTCTTCCCATGCCACAAGGGCACTCTCATCTCATCCACTTCATAATAGTTTGTCAAGGGATAAAACAGCCTCAAATCCTTCTTCTGGGAGACGGGGCCAGGTATTAGTTAATTATCAGTCATCAGCTCATCCATTCAATCGTCCACATACGAAACTACCCATTCGTCCATTCTTTATCTGTCTATTCACACATGCATCCAACTACATGCCCAATTACCATTCACCTGACTATGTATCCATCCATCCATCCATCCATCCATCCATCGTGGTGTTCATAGTGTAGAACCCAACTAGGGTACATGGCAGGAATGAAAAGAAGAGAATGGAATATATGCTTACCTGATTTCTTCTTCCCAATATGCTCCCTGTATAGGAGATAGGAGTGAGAGAGAGCCAGTTAGTCCTTGTTATGTTCTGATCTGATTCCATTAGGATGCTGAGACTATCTATTTCACAGCTCACAGCATCCTCAGTGTTAGGTAGAGCTGAGATTCTATTAGGACGCTGACAGTCTCCACCCCATAGCATCCTCAGTGTATGTACTGAGCTGAGATCCCATTAGGATGCTGACAGTCTCCACCTCACAGCATCCTTAGTATAGGGTATTAAGCTGAGATCCCATTAGGATGCTAACAGTTTCCACCCCACAGCATCCTCAGTATTGGGTACTAAGCTGAGATCCCATTGGGATGCTGACAGTCTCTATCTCCCAGCATCCTCTGTGATATATATTGAGCTGATTCCATTAGGACGCTAGCAGTCTCTATCCCAGAGCATCCTCAGTGAGTTAACGAATCTAAGCCTACCCCAGGAACCCAGGCTTCTTCTAAGAAAGATTCCTCTTTGATTCTTCCTTTATCTGATAAGTGCTTCAGATCCTGGGACCAAGTTTTCTATGCATTTGGGAGAGTGGAGCCCCTAGGAAAGAGTCTCAGTCTACTCAGCCATAGCACTCTTTCTTTGGTAAGCATGGTGCTAGTGTAGAAGAACTGGAACGCTTAGCCAGGTTCTAGTCCCTGTTAGATGGGACCATCCTTACCCATGTACCAGTGCCTATGCTGGCTGCAGGCAGTGAGGCCCTGTGGGGGTCAAGACAATGAACTCTGGCTTAGTTTATACTCCGCTGACTCTGGGTCCCTGTGGGTCAGAAAGGACAGCAGGAGGGGAAAAGGGAGAGAGGTTTCCCCTGGGGAAGCCCACAGACCAACTTACTCTTTGGGAGGGTTCAGGTCCTCAGGTCTTGTCTCAAAAAACTGCAGCACTTCATCACACTGAGAGATGTAGGGGGGCAGTTGGATCAGGGCCTAGAGCAGAGACACGGGTGAGCCCGAGGAAGGAGAAGGCTGTCACCAGTGCTTCTCAAACTCAGGAAGGCATTAGGACTGCAGAGGGGGATTCTGCTCTGGAATATTAGTCTAAGATGTGCTGCATTTGTTTAGGTCGTGGTACAATGATGCAAAGATGTGTTGCATGCTTTTATGTTGCATTTGTTTAATTCTGTAAAGCTGTATTACTTTGCCTGCCTAAAATATCTGATTGGTCTAAAGAGCTAAACAGCCAATATCTATGCAGGAGAGGGATAAGCAGGGCTGCCATGCAGAGAGAATGAATAGGAGGAGAAATCTAGGCTTGAGAGAAGAGCAAGGAGTGAGAAAGGAAGGAGAGGATGCTAGGGGTCAGCCACACAGTCAGCTAGGGAGAAAGGAAGGAAGGAAGGCAAGCATATATATATGAAAGGTAAAAAGTCCAGATGCAAAATGTAGCTAAAGAGAAATGGGATAATTTAAGTTAGCTAAAACAAGCCAAGCTAAGGCTAGCCACTTATTTGGGAGCTGGGTGGCGGGCCCTCAAAAAGTAAACAAACAAAACCAACTACAGGATTTCTAAAGCATAGATTGGGGTCCATCAGAGCTTTTCATTTAGCAAGCCTGTGGTGAGGCCTGGGAACGGGCACAAGTTTCCTGGTGATGATGATGTCTCTGACTTAGAGAACATACACATATGCATTCTTCGAGATGTATAGAGATAATACACTCTGCTGGCATATGTGCAAATACTATATGTTCATATTACACAGTCCAGCCCAGAATGTACATGCTATTTTAGAAAGTGGTGCTTGCACTAACATCATTCATTTCATCTTGACCTATCATCTTCTGTCTGTCATCTCTACCACACCACTGGAGAACATCTGGAGTGTGTCCAACACATGTCTGAATTTTCCAAGCAGAAGCTATAAATTTCAACAGTTTCGATACAGGTTGGATGGAAATTTCCAGAATGATGGAGGCTGAGCATGTCAGCCTCCCATGGGGCAGTTCCTAGCCACTGGCAGAATGGCTCACGTGGGTTACAACACAGCCAGGCTACATCCACCGGCAGGCTGCATGAGGTGAGGCAAGAGCAAAGGAGGCCAAGGGCATTTGTTCTGTCTGCTGACCTACAAACAAGTACTCAGTCAAGGATTTAACAGGCACCTTCTTTGTCCAGTGCTCATCACAGAGGTGGCACCACACTGAAAGAACACCACAGTTCAACAAACATTTAGTTAAGGTCCCCTCCTCTCCTAGAGTGGGTTCTGGACCAGAAAGATGGAAGATGGAGGTGCAAAAGGCTCGTGGTAGAGCTGGTCCCTGCTCCTATAGTCATGGTGTGTGTGAAGGGTGTTCTGGAATAATCTTTTTTTTTTTTTTTAATAGTGAAGATGAGTGTTGCCAAGGCGCCTTCAGGTTGGTTTAATAAAGAGCTGAATGGCCAATAGCTAGTCACGAAAGGGTTAGGCGGGACTTCCAGACAGAGAAAGAAGGGGAGATGAGTCCAGGCAGGAGAGAGACACCAGAAGACATGGAAAGGAAACAGTAAGTGCAAGATGGAAGAGAGGTAAAAAGCCATGAGGCAAAACATCGATTAATGTAAATGGATTTATTTAAGTTATTAGAGCTAGTGGGACAAGCCTAAGCTATAGGCTGAGCTTTCATAATTAACTATAAGTCTCCATGCCATTTTTTGTGTGCTGGAGGCCCGAAGAAAAATCTGTTTACATATGGTGTCCAACATGGGGGCTCAAATATCCAAACACAGTCTGAGAAAGCTACACAAAGTTCTGGACAAGGAGCCAGATGTGGTTTTCTAGTCCTGCAGTTCTCTCAGGTGGGCCAGTGCTCTGTGTACAGAGGTGCAGCTACTGGCTGCTGCCAGTGGGCTGGAGCCAGCCACCATGTACCAGTGCCATGTGCTAAGCTGAGTTATGTATGGCAGCTGACATGGTCAGAGAATGCCACAGGTACTCAGTAAAGACAGATCCAGACGAACAAAACCTCTAAACAGGTCACTGTGTGTTTTAAAAATGTGTGAAGGTTTAAAAGAAAAGAAAATGGGTATAGAAAGTTGTAGAAAAAAAGTTTATAAATAATACAGTCTTTAAAGAGAAAATAAAATAATATAAAAATGATATTCCACATAAAGATGGAAAATACACAGGGAGTCTGGATCCTGTATGGCGCCTTGTTAACTCTGAATTTCTTGACTGCTGATAACAACAGCTTCTGAGAGACATGGGACTGTAAGAGGGCTGCTGAATTACACCAGCCTAGATACTTCAGGAATGCCTTAACTTTAAAATGAAAGTCAAAAACTGTATTTCACTGGGGAAGAGGTTATGCTTTTGTTTCCACAGAAAATGAAAAAGCTGTGGATTCATTCAAGGTTGATAGAGATCAGGTTTGATCAGGGGAGACCCTTGAAAATCTGGCTATGGACATAAAGAAATAAACCTAGACAAACGACAAGACAGGTAATGTATATTTACCAAGAACCCAAGTCCTCTGGAAGAATAGCCAGTGTTCTTAATCACTGAGCCATCTCTTCAGTGAGTTTCTGACCCAAGCTTTAAGCTACTTCTACAAACTGAAAGTGGAAAGATATAACGTGAGGTGGGCAATGGTGCTGGAAGCCCCCTCCGTGGTCACTGTCCACTCTCCACCCCATATGGCTTGTTGATAATTTCTTGAGACTTTATTTACTTTTATTTCATGTATGTGAATGTTTGCTTGCATGTATATCTGTCCACCAAGTGTGTGCAGTGCCCAGAAAGCCAGAAGAGGACAATGGATATCCTGTGACTGGAGTCATAGACAGTTGTGAGTTACAGTGTAGGCACAGGGAATCAAACCCAGGTCTTATGGAAGAGGAGTCAGTGCTCTTAACCATTGAGCCATCTCTCCAGCCCCTTGTCAATCATTCTGATTTGCCATGAAGCATCTCCCACTCTGCATCTGGCACTGGGATTGACCTTTGCCAGGAAGAAGGGTCACACTTTCTTGCTCCGCCTCCCTCTTTGATGCCTCTCCTTTTTTTAATTCTGGGGGGTGAGTGGCCATCCTTCTGCCCAGGACACCTGCTGCCTAGGGAGTTGTGATGGGATGCCCGTTGAACTGTGCCATGCCCAGCTGTATGGCATATAGACACCTTACATCTATCTAGTCTCTAACAGCAATGGGCTCCTCAGCAGAACTCTCAAAGATAAACTAATGCTTTCTCTAATGAGTGAGGCTTTGCTCTGGAAGGACAATGCACTGCTATAGATTGAGCCTGTCTGGCATATTTTGCTCTTTTGTTTTCCCCCATGAGTTGGGAATGTGTAAGATGTTCTTGCTTGGCACCATACTCTACAACTTCCCAGCTTCCAGAATCATGTGCCAAAAGAAACCTTTCTTTCTTATTAGATATCCAGTCTCAGACATTCTGTTATGGCAACAGGAAATGAGCAAGACCAGGCTGTACTCTGATGTCCTGGTGCTAGAGGTGTAGTTTAGTGACAGAGCACCTGCTTAGCATCCTTTAATCCTAGCACTCGGGAGGCAGAGGCAGGTGGATCTCTGTGAGTTTGAGGTCAGGTTGGTCTACATAGTGAGCTCCATGACAGCCAGAGATATACAGGGAGATATTGTCTCAAAAACAAAGAAAAAAAAAAAGAGAAAAAACCCAAACCAAATAAACAAAAATCTCTGGTAACAAACTGAACAAAACCCAGTTCATTCTAGAAATGAGTCCTTCAAGGTGTCAGCCATTCTGTCTTAGACCAACCCCACAGTCTGCAGCCATCAGCAGCACCACTGTTGGAAATGATGTTCTTCCTCGGCTGGAGAAGTGAGATGTATTCTAGAGATATTCTGACTCCGGCCCCTGTGTGAACAGAAGCCGGCGAGACTGTGTCTGTCTCACATCCTTCACAACGGTGCCCTGGGGCTGCGTCTCTTCTTGAGGGTTTTATAGCTGGGCTCCGCTGGTCTGCCCCAGAACGTGCTGCATCTGTCGTGGGCAGCCGCTCGTGCCAAGTGCTGCCAGACAGACAGCTGGTATTTCACTGAGCCCCACAGCAAGCTGAGTGGCTGTTTTTAAGGCCACGTGACAGTAGAAGCGCATCACTGCGGCAGGTTCAGGAGTCATGTTTTCACTGTGTCTTTCTATAGACGTAAGTTCTTAGATGAACTGTGCCCAAATAAACACATCTTCTTTGTGGTCAGTATCTTTTACATCTTTAAACACCCTCCATGCCTAGAGATGGGAAGCTTTTATTTTCTAAGAGCACTGCCTCTTACTGTGAAGACTTTAAGCTCCTGGAAGTGGTCCCACTGCTATGAGGGTGCAATTAGTTATCTTCTGCATCCCCATCCCCATCCGGAAACCCTTTATCCGGGAATCCGGTCTTTCCCAATGATCCAAAGGACTGTCTGTGTCATTGTCAACCTGTCCACCCGGCAGGGGTCTGTTTCTGGGTCTCAATTTGTTTCCAGGAGATTTTCTATCTGGTGACAATTGTGTGAGTGATGGTAACTTTCCACCATGCCTGGCACAGCACGCTGCTTGCATTTTACTACACACCTGGCAGTCAGGTTTGGGTACTAACAGTCCAACCTACCTGTTGGAGATTATCATTTTCCACTAAAATTAAGCTCAGTGTGATGGATCCCATTGCCTTAAGTCAGCTGACAATGTCCCAAACATGTCTAAATGTTAGAAACAGCTTACAGAACTAAAAGTGCAGATCTCGTGACAGAAGGGACAGTTTATCTCCTATAAAGAGGGTAGGTCCTTTGATGCTGACCCAGGGAATCTGGGCAATCAAAATATCAAAATATTGGCTTTGTTCTTCTGATTGGTTGCAGGGCTCTGCTCGTATAACTTAAGCAGTTTCTTCCTTGTGGCTAATTCATGACGTCTGAAGCATCTCACATCTCAGGCAGCTGTGGGCAGCTGGTGTCTCTTACAGCTCCAAGTTCTAAAAT
Organism: Microtus oregoni; assembly: GCF_018167655.1. Lineage (NCBI taxonomy): Eukaryota > Metazoa > Chordata > Mammalia > Rodentia > Cricetidae > Microtus > Microtus oregoni. The sequence goes on from NW_024543086.1 coordinate 15,921,590, forward strand.
CTCCTTTTCAGAATAATATGTCCAGAGGTTGTAGAAGCCCCGGGCATGTGTGCAGATGGAGATGGAGAGACGTGGGTGTGTTAGGGAGACAGCAGGGTGGGATGGTGTGGGTAGAGGGAGGGCAGCTACTGGGAATGTACAGGCAGGAATTGTCCAGCAGGGCAAGGTGACCCTAAGTACCTAAAGTTCTTGCCAACGGGGCCTGGACAAAGGGATGCTACCTCCAGAATGGCAATTTCAGGCTTTATAGCTTTAAAAGGGGATATGGGAGACAGGGAACTTTCCTATGAGAGTGGAATGTAGTAGCAAAACACTTGCCCCTGCCTCCCACCCACTCTGAAGGAGGTAGTTAGGAAGGAGGGGTCTGTCCACCTTTGTTTTCTGTTACTATACCAAAGTAATTGAGGCTCAGCCCTTAATGAGATGAAGGTTTATTTGGCTCACAATTGTGGGGCTGGCCAGAGTCCCTGGCTGTGTCACCATGGTAGAGAAATGCAGGAGGGAACAAGAGCACTAGACAGTCTTGGTTTTTACAACAGCAAGCTCTTGAGAAAACTAATTCACCTGAGACCAGCATGAGGTCCAGTTCTTACAGGCTCTGCCACCTGAACATTGCTACACTGAAGGTCAAATATCCACCATGGGAACATCTGAGGAGTCCTCTCAATCCGCACTCAGACCATAGCATTGCGACACAATCCAGGCCTGAGTCCTTCAACCTCTCCCATTTTTATTTCTTCAGACAGTAATTGGTACACAGGGTGCTGTGTCTGGGCTCAACTTGCAATCCCTTGACACTGTTGCTAAGAGTAGCCGTGAGGCTGCCTTTCCTCATCTACACAACAGGAATATGGAAGTCCGTCCACCTTGCACAGTGACTGGAGGGATGGGACAAGGTCACGTCTGAGCAGGAGCAGACAGCCCCATTAGGAGCGATTTCCAGCCCTTACTAGATGTTGCCTGACCAAGAGGGGCCATCTGTCCTGAACTGCCCCCTTTTGGATAGAAGTTTTCAGATTTATTACAGTATAATTTACATGCCATAAACTTACTTGCTGCAAATGCCCAGTTCAGTATTTAGGAAATTACAGAGTTCTAGCCTCATCCCCACAAAACATTGAATTTGCAGCCCTTCTCCCCGCCCATGGTCCCCGGGTCCAGGAAAGAGCTCATCTGCTTTCTGTGCTCATAAACCCACCCTGCCTGCGCATTTCATCCGGTCACTCACTTCTGACATCTGGTTTCTTTCACTTAGCATCATATGTCTGTGATCCATCTAGGTCGTAGAATCTGCCCAAATTTAATTGCTTGATCTCATCAAGTTGTAGACTGTCCCTTCCATTTGGCTATTATGACTTAATGTTGCTAGGAGTGTCTGCATCCAAGAGTCCATGAGGATGTAAGCTTTTTCTTATGGGTAGACCCAGGGCTGACTGTGTGTTTTGTGGGGTGTGTTGAAACAGATTCCTGTTATGTACCCAGACTGGCCTGGAATTTTGTGGTCTTCCTCTGTCTCAGTCTTGCAGAAATTGCCCCATTATTTCCCAGTGTGGTTTCTCATCTTATGTCCCACCGAGGTAAGGGCTCTAGCTTTTTCAGATCCTTGATAATGTTCGGCACAACTGTCCCATGATTGGTAACAATCTATGGTCCCTGTTTGCATGAGTCCACTTGTTCACAATACTAAACATCTCTTCATGTGTTTATTATTTATTTAATTATCTGTGAAAAAGGCTCTCACTTTGTAATAGAGGCTGGCCTTGAACTCTTTTGTAGATCAGCTAGCCTTGAAGTCACAGAGCTCCTCCTGCCTCTGCCCGCTGAGTGCTGGGATTAAAGCTGTGCACTACCACCTCCAGCTCACAGGTTTATCGAATCCCTGTCCCTTCTTGAGTGAGGGTCCTGCTGAAGTTCTTCCCTGATGTTGGATTCCCCTCTGTATGCTGTGAATGCCATTGGGTAATAAAAAAAACTGCTTGAGCCTGTAATAGGGTAGTTGGGGAGTATGGTGGGGGAGAACTAAATTGAATGCTGGGAGAAAGAAGGTGGAGTCACAGAGAAGTCATGGAGCCCCAATGGAGACGGATGCTGGAACTTTACCTGGTAAGCTACAGCCAGGTGGCAGCCAGGTGGCGATACACAGATTAATGGAGATGGGGCTGGTTTGGGATATAAGAGTTAGCTAGAACTACGCTCAAGCTATTGGCAAAACAGCATTGCAAATAATATGGTTTCTGTGTGGTTATTTTGGGGCTGAGCACCCGGGAACTAACTAGCCGCCTCCTACAACACTTCCCCAAGGTCTTTTTATTCTGGAGCTCTAGGAGGCTTTTTCTTTTGTTGCTGTTTGTTTGTTTGGTTTTTTTATTGTTGTTGTTTTCCTGACAAAAGGTTTCTCTGTGTAGCCCTGTCTGTCCTGGAACTCACTCTGTAACCAGGCTTACTCAAACTCAGAGATTTGCCTGCTTCTGCCTCCCAGATGCTGGAATTACCATGAGTTCTTTATATCTTCTCAGTAAGTCCCTTACAAATGTTATTCACAAATATTTTCACCCTGTCTATGACACATCTTTTAATTTTTCTAGTAGTGTTATTTACTTTGTTTTCCTGAGACAGGGGTTCTCTGTGTAGCCCTGGCTGTCCTGGAACTCACTCTGTAGACCAGGATGGCCTTGAACCCACAGAGATCCACCTGTTTCTGCCTCTGAAGTCCTGGGATTAAAGGCGTGTGCCACTATGTCTGCAGTTCATTTTTTTGGCAGAGAAGTTTGTCAATAGGTTTGATGATGGCTAACTTGACCAAATTTAATTTTTAAGGACTGTTACTTTTCGTGCAAACTCATTGCTTAAACCAGGGTCATGAAGATCCCCTCCACATTTTCTTCTGTAAGTTTTATAATTTTAGCTCTTTTATTTAGGGCTGTGGTCCGTTCTGTGCATGCTTGCACACATGTTCACGTGCAGGTGCATGGGTGTGTGTGTTTGTGTGTGTGTGTGTGTAGGTCAGAAGTCTACCTGGATGTCTTCCCTTATCACTGATCACCTGGTTTTTGAGATGATAGTCTACTGAATCTAGACATCACCAATTCAGCTAAACTCGACGGTCACTGAGCCCCTGAGATTCTCTATCCTCACCAGCAAAGGGATTACAGATGTGTGCTGTCACATCTGGCTTTCTACATGGGTGCTGGGGAATCCAAACTCAGGTTTCCCTGCTTCAGAAGAAAACACTTTCTCGGGGCTGGAGAGATGGCTCAGAGGTTAAGAGCATTGCCTGCTCTTCCAAAGGTCCTGAGTTCAATTCCCAGCAACCACATGGTGGCTCACAACCATCTATAATGGGGTCTGGTGCCGTCTTCTGGCCTGCAAACATACACACAGACAGAATATTGTATACATACATAAATAAATAAATATTTAAAAAAAAAAAAAGAAAACACTTTCTCCACCGAGCCGTCTCTCAAGCTCCTGTGACCCCTTTGGGGTTGATCATTGTATAGAATATGCAATAAGGGTTCAAGTGCATTGTATTTTTGCATGTGTACGGACGCTGTGGGCTGAACAGTGTCCTCCTTTCACCCTCAAATCCGTATATTAAAGTTCTCACCTCTCAGGATCTATGTATTTAGGGACAGGTTTTTACAGAAGTAATTGAAGATTAAACAAAATCATTAGGGGGCCTTAATCCATATAAATGGCATCCTCTGGATTAGGGTGCAGGTACATAAAGAGAACATGTCCTGTACAGTCACAGATAGTTAACTATAAGCCAAGGACAAGGCCTGGGGGACCCTGCTCTTTGCATTTTAGCTTTCAGAAGTGACAGAAAACCAAGTTCTGCTGTTGAAACCCCAAGTCTGTGATGACTTGTGGCCCCGACAAACCATGCAGTAGCTAGCTGTCCCATCTGTATATTAAAAACTCTCCCCTCTTCAACCTGTTTCTGCATCTCACTATCACTCAGCCTGGCATTTTGGAACATTTACTCCTGGTTCACAGCTTTGTGCCCTGATCTGCACATGGATCCTGGGATAGCACCACAGAGTCTGGGTTATTGCAGCTTTGTAGGGAGTATAGAAAATGGCAAATGTGACTTGTTGTTCCAGGTCTTTTGCATTCACACACACACACACACACACACACACACACACACACTTGATCTTGTTAGCACTGTTATGGTAGTTGGAATGTAATTAACCCCCATAATCTCATAGGGAGTGGCACTATTAGGAGGTGTGGCTTTGTTGGAGAGGGTATGGCCTTGGTGTAGGAAGTGTGTCACTGTGGGAGTGGGCTTTGAGGTTTCCTATGCTCAGATATTGCCCAGTGTCTCAGTCAACTTCCCGAGATGCCTGCAAGGTATAGGAGTCTCAGCTACCTCTCCAGCTCCCTGTCTGCCTGCATGCTGCCATGCTCTCGGCCATGATGATAATAGACTGAGCCTCTGAAACTGTAAGAGAGCCACCACAATTAAATGTTTTCCTTTATAAGAGTTGCCATGGTCATGGTGTCTCTTCACACCAGTAGATACCCCAACTAAGACAACCACTAGGAAGCATGCTGGATTTCTATAGGATTCAGTCCATATAGAAAGAATTTTTAGAAGAATGACTGCTTTTGAAACTCCTGCTCCTCCAACTTATGAGTACAGCATGCCTTTCCATTTAGCTAGAAGTGTTTCTGTTTGTTTGTTTGTGAGATAGGGTCTCAGTATACAAGCCTGGCTACCTAGAACTATGAGTTCAAGCTCACCTTGAACTCACGGAGAGTTCTGAATACAGGCTATCACTACCACAGCCAGCTTTACTTAGAGCTCTCTGAACTTTGCTTGGCCATGCTCTGCAGTTCAGTGCATGAATCCTGCACTTTTGGTTGAGTACACTGTTAAGAGTTTTACTTTTTATTTGAAGCTGGCGTGAGCAGAATCTCCCCCTCCGTGTAGATATGTGTGTTTGTGTGTGTATGTGGTATATGTTATGTGTACATGTGCTCGGATGGGTGCAGATGAAGGCCAGTGGTTGGTATTGGCTGCCTTTCTCAACTGCTTTCCACCTCGGTTTTTAGACATGGTCTCTCACAGGACCCAGTACTTGCTGGCTGACTGGACTGGCTGGCCAATGAGCCCCCAGGACCTGCCTGTCTCCACTCCTACGCTCAGGATGACAGGCACTTAATACCACTCTCAACGTTTAAAATAGGTGCTCAGTCAAACTCAGAACTTCATGTTTGTGTCGCAAGCACTTTGCTGACTTAGTCATCGCCCCAGCCCAAGTGGAAGTGCGTTCTTTTTTTTTCAAATATTTATTTATTTATTATGTATACAATATTCTGTCTGTGTGTGTGTCTGCAGGCCAGAAGAGGGCACCAAACCTCTTTACAGACGGTTGTGAGCCACCATGTGGTTGCTGGGATGAACTCATGACCTTTGGAAGACCTTTGGCAATGCTCTTAACCACCGAGCCATCTCTCCAGCCTGGAAGTGCGTTCTTAACTCCCACTTTTGGCTCCAGACACAACCGGTGACTGCACTTGGCACCTGCATCCGGTGATCTGACTATGCTCACCTCACAGAGAAAGCAAAGGAAATGAAAACATGCTTCCTTCCTGACCACTCCACTCCAGTCCAGTTCAACATCACCAAAAGGCAGGCCTCCCTCTGCACATTCAGGGAGCAAGAGGCTAGTTACTCCATCAAGAATGGGGGTTGAATGCTGACTGGAACATTCATGCCCAGGGTAACACCACACAGCTGCTGAAAGTGGATTTAGGCTGATTCCAAAGTAGCATGGGGAATTTTATGTTTTGTTCTATTTTGTTTCCCACCTTCCCATGAACACTTGGCACCCAGAAAGGAAAACAAACAGAACACCCACGAGGGAAGATGGTGCTGGCATCCCAGCTTACCTTACAGTACTCATCGATTGGTATCAGGCGTTTGACAGCCACGTCCCGGATGTGGCTGCGGCGGAAGAGGATTTTGCCTGCAGAAGATGAGAACACATTCAGCATAGCAGGGAGTAGTGACCTGCCCCCTGCCACCCCAAGTGGCTGTCTGGGAAGGGCCTGAGTGGTCCCAAATTTCCTGGCTGCCCTCAGTATCTCCAGGCTGCACGGGGAGATAGTTCGGGTAGCTGAGGCAAAGCTGGGTCCTCCGAACTCTGCTGCTGTAGCACAATGGCTAGAGGGAATGAGGCTCATGGGGGAGAGCGTTTTAGTTTTATGAGGATTGCACTCAGAGCCTTGTTCATGCTAAGCACATGCTCTGTGATGAAATCAGCCACACCTCCACACCAGGAGTAGGTTAAACACAGTAGACGGCACAGTCACCATACATATTTATGGGCAATTAAAGTGATATGTGCAATTAAAGTGATCAGGATGACTGGCATGGCCCTCACTTCCGGCATTTCTCATTCCTGTCAGAAAAACCCCAAAGCTTCTCTGCCAGCTATTTTGAAAAAAAAAAATCCAATCTGTAGCTGTCAGGAGCAGCTCCAGGCTGTGCTGCAGAATCAGCAGCCACGCCTTCTCCTGTGGATAGCCACTCCCATCCTCTCCCAATGCTCGCTCTCCCCTCTCCCAGGCTCAGGTAACTACTACTCTACCTGTTCCTTCCTTGAGGTCCCCTCTCTAGCATCTGCATTTGTGTGAAATCATGTGGAAGGACCCCTGCAGGTAGGGCTCCTCCAAGCTGAGCCTGTGCAACCCAAGACCCTCAGGCTGCGCAGGCAGCTCAGAGCAGAAACTCAGTCCCCCTTCCTTCCCTTATTCATGCCTTAAGTGTCCAAGCTTGTGAGCTTGTGAGCTATTTAATGACTCTGTGCCTTTCTGATCTACCCATGCTTGCAAGAAAAGAAAAATCCAGGAGTTAATAATACACCAAAGGGTTTGAAGTGCCCCATCTTCTGAGTGGCAGGCACAGGTAATATTTTCTTATCCAAGCTTTTCCTGAAGCTTCTATCTTATTTATCGCTTTTGGAACCATAAAAACGTCCTCCCACAGAAGAGAGGGACAGTGGTGACAACCTGCTTTCCTCAATGAGCCATCCCTATGGGAACTGGGGTAGGGGTGGGGGCGGTCAGTAGGCTCTGCTGGGATTCTAGGTGCTCTTTCCAGGGCAGGACTGTCCCCAACCCATCATTTCCGATTCAACTCCAGATCCAAGCCAGCGGCCTTCCCAGCCCCAGTCACAGTGACAATCAAATAGCCCTCCTCCTCATTTTCACTGGTCTCTGCAAGTAAGGCTGTTTGCAATCTAGACTCCACTGAAGTGCCCCAAGCCTGTGAGGCTTCATGACTGGGAAGGAATGTGGTGCTACGGTACAGCAGGGTGCTACGGCATAGTGGGGGTGCTACAGTACAGCCCTGGGCAGCCGAGGCTTTCTGCTGTTCGTCTGGTTCTCAAAGTGGGAGAGGATCCCAGCCTCAACCAAAACGAACGTGGTCCCATTTGGTGGCAGTTTCCTTCTGCACATCCGGGGAGGACGGCAACATACGGGCTTCTTACTGTAAAGGTAGTAAGCAGGCTCAGAGCATTTACAAGTAGCATGGCTTCTGCCAACCTACAGCGCAGGGAGCGGACTTGTCTCAAAGCCACCGCCCAATTAAGGAGTCTGTGTTAACTTGACAAAAGCTAGAGAAACCTAAGAGGGAGGCCCAAGTAAGAAGATGTCTCCATAAGATTGGCCTGTAGGCAAACCTATGGGGTATTGTCTTATTAATGATCTATTTGGGAGGGTCCTGTAGATTATGGGAGGTGTCACCCTTGCAAAGGTGGCCGTATGAGCTGGGAGCAAGCCAGGGAGCAGCAGCATTCCTGTTTCTGCTTCAGTTCCTGCCTTGACTTCCCTCAAAGATAGACTAGGACATGGACGTCTTAGCCAAATAAACCCTTCACTCCCCAACTTGTATTCGGTTATGGCACTGGTTATCAACGCAATGGAAAGTAAAGGAAGCCAGAGCCCAATGCTGAGGCTTCACCCTGAAAGGAGCCAAAAAGGGTGGTAATTCATCAGTGCTTCCAGGGTTTCCTGGGGTTGACACAAGGACCAAAGATGTAGCCTTAAAGGGACCTCTGGAGATACTTTGTAGCAGGAGAAGAGCTCACTAGATGGTTACAGCCAATCCTTCCTACACTGTGAGCCTGGAGAGCCAATGGCTTCTGAAGTCTGTGAACTGGGACAGAGTCCATTCTTCCAGGTCACCTCCACAACACACCCAGAGCCTGACCCTTGGTAGAGCTTACAAAGGAGAGTAATTACTCTGCGCTCACGGGCCCCCAAGCAAAGTGGGGAATGCATGACAATCTAGTTAAGAACACGCTAATCCTTTCTCTCACCCTCAGCATTCTGAGGCCAGCCAGCCACATCAGAGCCAGGATACACTCAGGCCAGGTACCAGGCAGCCTGACCAACGCTCTCAGTGGTTCCTACTTGTTGGTGATGCCTCTCTGAAGTGGGAGGACAGCCAGCATGGGCAAGGGTCTGGGTCTGATGGAAGGGTCAGGAAGGATGGTGGGGCTGCCTCCACACTGGAGTGGAAAGGGTGTTCAGGAGAGAGACCGGCCTTGGTGGGAATGGGTGGCTTTGTTTTCCACAGGGGAAAAAGGCCAAATTGCAATTCTTAGTTTTTAAGTTGCATCCTCTGCCAAGTTGGCCTCCCCAGCTCCTGCTGGGATGGAAAGTCCACACAGACTGGTGTGTCCTCCCCCCCCCCCCCCCTTTGTGCTAACGTTGAAACTTGCCTTTGTCTTGCTGACAAGGCAGTCTGGGTAGAGACCTGACCTCAGGAGAGGAGACCTACTTCCTGCCCAAGGCATTGGCCTGGAGAAAAGCTAAGAGGTGAGCTCTGAAGGGATGGGCCAGAGGTCCCGGGACCCCTGGGGATCTCAAGCTGAAAGTGGGCACAAGGACAAAGGGGCTAGGCCGTGAGAGCAGCATTTGCATGAATTCTTGCTGGAAAAGAATTACGTAACCACAAAGGCTTTTAAGGGCTGGGGAGAGGGTCAGGCTCAAGTTCTCTGCCTTGGGAAGTTTCCAGAGCTGACTTTTGCCTTTCATCCAGGAGAAAGCTACAGTACGGCTTACTGTTCCCCTCTTTCTTAAAGAAAGTCTGGCTGAACTTGAACATTCTTGCTTATTCCATAAAGGCAACAAGAGGAGAGTCGGGGGGCCTGCCTTTGGGGGTTCCATTCTGGAATGACCAAGACTCTCCTCTTTACTCAGTCTATTCTGTGCCCAGGAATTGGACTTTGTGAAGCAGATTCCCTGTCCTATTTAACAGATGTGGAAACAGAGGTGCAGGGGAGAGGGGAGGCTGGGAACAGGGATTAGAGTCACGGGGCTGAGGAGGGCTAACTCCAGAGCACGTGCTTTTGCAGCCCTGAGCTTTGGCTGTTGCAGCTGGCACATGGGGTTCTCTCTAGTGGGGGAAAAATTCCAGTGTGGTTGATGCTATCCCAGTGGAGGGATTAAAAATGCTAGGTTTCTGTCTTTTTTTCTTCTTCTTCTTCTTTTTTTTTTTTGGCAAAGGAGTTTCCCAGCAGAGGGGGCCTAGCAAACACAGCTATCCCAGTTGAGCTGATAGCTTCTGAGAACCTACCGACTGTGTGGAAGGGACTCAAGAAAGGAGGGAGATGGGGAGCTCTTCAAACCATGGTACTGAGACTAGGGTGACTGTCCATGTGCCCATCATCTGTGTGTAACAGCAGCAAGTGAGCAATGGCCCTCAGAGACCTGTCAGACATACACAGTCCTCATGGGCACCATCTTTATAGTACCGTTCTCATCTCTAACTTACAAAGCAGGAAATCAACATGCTCTTGAATCATTTGCCAAGGTTTTAGGGCTGTGTGTGCGCCCAGGGTGCCAAGGTTGAAAGTGACTCCAGCATGAAGCTTGGAGCCAGTCACCCCTTTGTTGGCATCCAGGGTCTGCCAATCATGCATGACATTTGTGGTTTCTCGGGGCCCTGGTTCCTCTTTTCTAACAGGGGCGTAGTACTGATTCCCTGTAGGGAATGAACGGGGGTGATTCGTGTGAAGCACTCAGCCCAGCGCTGGTATCCAGTGACAGCTGTAAGTGGCAGTCGGTGAAGCTTGGAGCAAGTTCTGTCTCTGCACAATCTCTCTTTCTCGCCTAAAGCCTTGGCATTGCCAAGACTGCACCGCACCCTCTGCAGCAGCTGCTGTAACACCTGGCACTCAAGGTGCTTGGTAGATTTTTGTACTATGACCCCAACATGTTCTGCCCTAATCCCTAGAGTCTGTGGATACGATGGGATAGTCCATGCCTCACATTACCCTGGATCAGCCTGGAAACCACAAAAAACCTTCCAAGCAGACAGCTTTCTTTGACACAGAGGTTGGAGGGATTCTAAGTGCCAGAAAATTTCTATGTCCCATCACTGGCTCCCTGTAATGAGGAATGCAGGCAGTTTCCAGACGCTGGAGGGCCCCAGCTGAGAGCCATCAAGCAGAGTGTAGGGGACTGATTCTACCACAATGTGAGCGAGTAAGATTGGACAGGAGTTCTTCTCTGGAACCTCCAGGTAGGAGGCTATGCCTGGTTAACACCTTGGCTTTGACCTTGTGAGGGTAAATAGGGAACCCAGCTGAGCCTGCCAAGGCTTCTGATCCACAGAACTTTGAGGCAATAATAGCTATTATACTGTGCTATTAAACTATTGGTAACGTGTGACACAGGAAGTAGAAAATGAACACAGTGGTTATACCAATGAGCTGCTGACTGTGAAAACCCCGGTGCTCTGGCTCCCACTCCAGCTGGGAGAAGCTGAGCATCCTAGGTGGCAGGATCCTACCCAAGGTCTCACAGCTAGTCAGTGGCACATGCCCACTCTTAGTCATTCCTGCCCTTGGCTGCGATTCCTGTCAGTGGATCTGTGCTGGTCAGTCTGGCATGGTTTTGCCCATGTCAACAGAATACAAACTGGAGCTACCCAGAAGAGAGAACTCAGTTGAGTAACTGCCTCCATCAGATTGGCCTGTGGTAGTGAACACGTGTGAGTGACGTGTGCTTAATTGATAACTGATGTGGAAGGCTCAGCCCATTGTGGGTGGAGCCACCTCTGGGCAGGTGGTCTGGGCTGTATAAGAAAGCTAGCTGAGCAAGCCATTGGTGAGCTAGCAAGCAGCTTCCTCCCCGGTGTAGCTTCGGTTCCTGTTTTATCTTCCCCTGATGATAGACTGAGACAGAAAAGTGTAACTGATGGAATAGACTCCTCCGGAAGTTGCTTTTTCACTGTGGTTTTTATCACAGCAATAGAAAAGCAAACAAGGAGAGAAACAATGCCCCACCCCCTGTGAGAGAGGAGATGAGCTCTGTGCTCTTTCAGGGGCCAGGCTGGCCCTGTCCAAGGTGTGCACCTTACCTGGCAGAAACGGAATGATCCTCTGCTTAGGATCCTTCTGCCCTCCTTCCATGGGGAACTTGTCCAACATCTGCATCTAAACAGGGAGGGAAGAAGAGCAAAAACCTTTCACAATATAAAATAGACATTATCTGACATCCTAAAGGGAGAGGTAAAGCCGAGGCAATGGGGATGAGGCTGGACCTGAGGCCCGTGTGAAAGCAACTGAGCACAGCTCCCCAACCGTGAAAGCTCAAAGATGCAGGAGAAGAGAACATTCTTAGTTTTTTTTTTAAGATTTATTTTAAACTATGTGTATATGTATATGCATCTGTGCCTTATGCGTGCAGGTGCCCTCAGAGGCCAGAAATGTCAGAGCCCCTGGAGCTGGATTTACAGACAGTTGTGAGCCTTCTGGTGAGGGTTTTAGGAACTAAACTTGGGCCCTCTGCAAGCATGGGCAATACATGATCTTAACCGCTGAGGCATCTCTGCAGGCTACCTACTATTCTTGGGGTTCCTGGAGGGTTTAAGCCATAGGACTTAGATGTGAACAACAGCCTGAAAACTCTGTCACAGACAGCAGGTCGTTCTGCATTTCGAGAAGTGACAGGTGTGTTAAAATATCCCTCACCTGGTAAGCCTAAGCTTATGACAGCATTCTATTCCTGAGCTACTCCGAAATCCCCGACCTGCTCAGCAGAGCCCAGCCTGGTGCTATGTAGCGTGCTAAGAGCCAGCCATGAAGATAAGCAGTCTCTAAAAGAGCCTGGGAAACAATCTGGTGACTGTGAAGTAGGGTGTGAAAAACCATGAAACAGGCAGGGAGAGAGGATAGAGCTGGGGGCATACCATGAAAACCTGTATCTTAGTTAGGGGTCTATTGCTGTGAACAGACACAACAACCACGGCAACTCGTTTAAAGAAAAACATTTAGCTAAGGTGGCTTACAGTTCAGAGGTTCAGTCTATTATCATCACGGTGGGGAGCACAATAGCATGCAGGCAGACACGGTACTGGCTACATCTTGATCAGAAGGCAACAGGAAGTAGACTAAGTGTCACACTGAGTGAAGTCTGAGCAAAAGAGATCACCTACTCTGCCCCTACAGTGCGACAAACTTCCTCCCACAAGGCCAGACCTACTTCAGCAAGGCCACGCCTCCTAATAGTCCCACTACCTCTGGGGGGCCGTTTTCTTTCAAACCACCGTATTCTGATATTTTAAGAAACAGAAGGGAAGCTGGGTGCGGTGGCACACACCTTTAATCTCAGAGCCAAGGCTAGTCTGGTCTACATAGTGAGTTCCAGGACAGCCAGGGTTACGTAGTGAGACCTTGTAAAAAAAATTAATTTTAGAAAAAGAAAGAAACTAATGAAATTTTCGGCTAGGTACTCAAAGTCACAAGGATCTGCCACTTAACTCTTGTGTGTTCTGATGTAACTTTAAGGATCTTCTCTTCTGGTCCTCAATCATGAGAGTTTACCACTGCACTGTGTTAAAATTAAGGCTGGGCTGGGCTGCCTGCAGTTACGTCCCATGTTTCTGAACCAATGGTTGAATTGACTTTCCCATCCCTCTGAAGCGGGCCACATCGAATGATTGATCAGCAGCACGTGATGCTTCAGGGTGGAGGTTTCCTGTTCTCTATCCCAGTTCCACACCCAGCTCTCGTGAGGGACTCACATTCCCTGCCATCTGCGGTCTTGTGGGGTGGGGTGGGTGCAGAGCCTCAGCAACCTTGCCCATGGTCCAGCCCACGGCCTGGTTGCCCATGAGGGATTCAAGTTGCCCTGCTGTCTGGTGGGGTTGTTTTTGTTGCTCTTGTTTTTGTTTTTGTGAGACAGAGTCTCATTATGAGGATCTGACTATACTGGCCTCAAACTCACAGATACCTGCTTGCCTCTGCCTCCTGAGTGCTAGGATTAAAGGCGCGCGTTGCCGCTGGCTACCACCACCATCACCATGCCTGGCTCAATAATGTACATGACGGTCCCCACCCCTCCTTTGTTTGGTGATGCTAGGGACTGAACCAAGGGTCTCCCCACATGCTAAACCAGTACTCTACCACTAAGATAACCCTGAGGTTACTTGTTACAGAAGCATATCCTGATCTATCCTAATTCACAAGGAAGCCAGAGCAGATGGAAAGGGCCTGCCAAGAATGGCAGACAGGTGAGAAGCGCCCCACCTGTATGCTTCAAGGACATCATCACCCTGACTTCCCAGACTGTCTCTCTGCTGGAAAAGTCCAGGAGAAATGAGGCTCCAGGAGGGAGTAGGCACACAGGTAAAGGAAGAAATGTGTCCACGGAGCAGGCAGGTACTGCATCTCAGCAGGATCCCCTCCCCCCACCTCCTCAGACCCCTATACTGTGAACACTAGCACTCAAGGTCTGAGAGGCGAAGAAACAGCCCAAGTGTAGCAAGGCCAGGGGACTCTGTCGTTGCAAGACTGCTGAGCAGACACAGAGAGGGCAGGGGACACAGGTGTCAGGCTGGCGCTCCTGGCTTCTTCTGTGCTATTTTATATAAATTCCTGGGGCAGAGGGCCAGCTTCAGTGTAGCTGGGCTTGCAGGGCAGCTGGAGCTTGCAGGCTTCCAGAAGCCTGGGGTAGAGGATTTATTTAACTGTGGATTTTACTTATGATTTGTGCAGTGCCAAGGGCTTTGCACATGCTAGGCAAGAGATTCACCGCAGTAGCCACAGGGCTACCCTGGGTTCTGTTATCCATGGCACTATTTGTGGTTGTCCATCATGGGTCCCTACTCTGTCCTGCATGGGGACAGGAATATCTGGTCCACTATCTTTCCCTGACTGCTAAGGCCACTGTGGGCCTCCTTGGAAAGATGGATTCATTTCTGAAGAGTGCATCTATACCAGCACATAGCAGGCTTTCAAGAAACACCGGTAGAATGGATGCTAACTTGGGGGAGACTGGCAAGTGTGGGTGGTACCCAAGAATACTCTTGAGTTTCCAAGGCATTTTATGGAGAACTAAAAACTACTCCAAAACACAAAAGTTTAATGAAAAAGAATCAATGAATTCAACAGAGAGAACTTTTTTCTTCAGTAGATCACTTCAGAGGACAGTTAAATAACCTTAATGAATATGGTCATATTACTAATATAAAATAATAGTAACAACGGCAACAGTGCATAGCAGTTGACAATTAACACCTTCAGTTACAGTAACTCTCTGAAACAAATGCTACAAGTCATAGATGAGGAAACCTGAGGGCAGAGAGGGGAATGAATTTACCTTAAGTCACACGGCAAAGCAGCTGCGTGGCCTGTCCAAATACTGTTGTCTAATCCCATTTTCCTAATATCTTTAGTATCTTTAGCTGGTTTCAGGGCTACATGGATATGGAAAACCAGCTTGAGACAAGGAAAGCTTAATATTCTGTGCATAGGCGAGCAGCACATTCCCATCAGTCTTAGCTGCAGGGGCTCTGAAACTGATACTAATGCTATCTATTTCTGTTTCCCTTTTCAATTTTAAAAGTTGAAACATCACCAAGGAGAAGCGTGTTGTCAAAAACGCACAGTAACAAGGCCCATTCAGTTCTCTTGGTACCTTTGAGACCTTCTCTGGATCTCTATACTGGCTAGTAAGTGTCTACACTGACTAACAAGTGTCCATACTGACTAACAAGTGTCCATACTGGCTACCAAGTGTCTACATTGGCTAACGAGTGTACACACTGACTAGAAAGAGTCCACACTGGCTAATAAGCTTTCACATGAGCTAACAACTGTCCACACAGGCTACTGAGTGTCCACACTGGCTGACAAGAGTCCACACTGGTTAACTAATGAGCGTCTACACTGGCTAACGAGTGTCCACACTGGCTAACAAGCATCCACACTGACTGACGAGTGTCCACCCTGGCTCGCGAGTGCCCACACTGACTAGTGAATGGCTACATTGCTAACAAATGTCCACACTGGCTTTTACACCACTGGTCTAACCTTGGGTAAGTCCCCTTGGAGCAGACAGCTCAGGTGAAATCCTGATGCTTCCTCCACCAGTTGCTCACTCTGCAGGGGGTTGTAAGTAACACTGCTTTGAAACTGATTTAGGAGTAATTTAGTGGTCTGGGTGGCTGGTTCTTTTGCTTGATTTATTTATTTATGAATATGTATGCTCTGTCTGCATGTAAGCCTGCATGCCAGGAGAGGGTATCAAATCTCATTATGGATGGTTGTGAGATACCATATGGATGCTGGGAATTTAACTCAGGATCTCTGTAAGAACAGCCAGTATTCTTAACCACTGAGACATCTCTCCAGCTCTGTCTTGCTTTTATGTTTTAATTGTGTTACACAAACACAACATACAATACAGCTTTCAACCATATCTGGAAACACAGTTCTGTGGCCTTATGTACACTCTGTGGGCGCCCATCTCCTCCACCATCTCCACAGTCTTGGATCAACCAGAGCACCAAATGGCTCTCCATCTGCCCTTCCTGGTGTCACCGTCTCCACCTTGTGACTCAGTTGGTTACTCTGGGTACCTGGTACAGGTGTAGTGAAACACCTGTCCTCTTCTCTCTGGCCTTACTCAGGTCAGTGCACAGCGTTCAGGGTTCAGTCATCACAGTCAGTATCAGAATTGTTTTGTTTTTTTCATTTTTGTGAGACGGGGTCTCTCTGTAGAGCTCCAGTGACATCTGTGACCCTCCTCCAGGGGGAACATACTGAGTCTGGAGGACTCAGAGTACAAAGGTTGCCTAACACAGTGCGAGGTGGACCCGTGTTTGGGATTATTCGTAAAGGACTCAGGGGTGCTCAAGCTGTAATGGGGAGATATGGCCATAAACCCACTTTGAGGGCAAGTCCACCTTTTATCCAAAGGTGATCCTGGGTTCCGGGGAGGTGGTGGTTCGATCCCACTGTTTGGGGCATATGACTCCCTCTCTAAACTGGAGTGTTCCCACTTGTGAAATGGCCATGGTTCTGATCTCATGTGGGAGGATTTAGTGAGATGGCATTTAAGATGGGCACCTCACAGTTCTGGCTAAGAACAGTTGATATTAATGCACCTCTGCTGGGTGCCTCCCTGAGCACTGTGGGCACACCAGTCACTCATCCCCAGGCCTGCCTTGGATGTCTGCTTCCTCCAAGACATCTTTATCCACTCTACAGCAACAGCCGAGGCTGAGTGACCTGTCCGAGGGTTTGGACCTCACATCAGGGGCTCCTACTTCAAGCCCAGGGCTCTATTCTGTCCCCTGCAGCCTCACATGAATAAGACACATGGCCCAATATCAAGTCTCAGTGGCAGACATGACCATAGGAGGACAGCTTTTCTAAAGCATCAGGAAGGTGAGTCCTCATTATGGAGTCATTTTTGCTGGTGACAATGTCCTTTCCCATGAAGTGGCCTGGGCCATGCTCCTTCTACCACGAGTCTTTACAGTGTTTCCTTTGCTTAAATTTTCCACCCTACCAGAGTGGACACCTATGGTTCTGGATTCCTCAAAGCCCTTGGGGCAGCTGGTATCCAGAAACATCATCAAGATGTTGATCCTGTTTTTCTGTCCCTGTGCTGGTCTTGAACACCTTGTCCTATGGTCCAAGACGAGATTAAGCCGTAGGGGACATCCCCCCCCCCCCCCACCAAAGTAACTGATGTGGACACCATCTGAAGCAGTAGCTGCTGCCATGCACCTCAGCATGGGACCAGGCACAGTGTCTTTGACACTGTGGCCCTGGGCCTAGTTGTATCCAAAGCCGAAAGTCCTTGAATTTCTCAGCTAATTCAGCTGACAGACGGGAGTTGAGATAACTCAACCTAGCTGGGTTCTGCTGTCTGCGCCATGACAGTCTGACAAAAACTGAAGCTTGGGCTGGACTGAAGCCCAGCTGTCAAATTCCAAAGTCTGGAACCTCAAGAAACTGCTGTCATGACCTCCCGTTATCTTTCTGCTGATCCCAAGCAGCCTGGGTCTGCCAGTCATCCGACCATATTTAGCAGCTCGGGGCCTTCTTATAGTTTCCACCCCCGAGAGAGAGAGAGAGAGAGAGAGAGAGAGAGAGAGAGAGAGAGAGAGAAGAGGAGAGGAGAGGAGAGGAGAGGAGAGGAGAGGAGAGCTATACCTCACATTACCACAAATGACCCTTTAAAATGTACCACTCAGCAGTTTTCTGTGTATTTACACAGCATGCAGTCATGACCACTGTCCAATTCTAGAACACTTTCATTACCCCCAAAAAATACCTAACAACCAGTGTCTGCCCACTGTCCCCTTCCCTTTTGCGCACACTCACCAATTTTAACTCATAGCTGGTAGCAAAAGCAGCAACAGAGAGCAGAGTGACTAAAAGCAGGGACTTGGGTATCACAGTCTCAAATCCAAGTACTATTGTACTAGCTCTATGGCTGGGCAAGCGAATGAACCTCTCTGAGCCTGGGCTTGTTCATCCGTGTAATCTGATAAACTGGTCGTGATGGTTAAACGAATGGACAGAGCTTTGGAAATGCTGGCTTTTTACTGACATTTTTCCACAACACGTAAAGGGGTGGGGCCAAGGTCACACAGCTGGGTGTGACTGGGCCCAGGTCTTCTGAGTTCTCTGCTTTTCCTGTTACACCACCCCAGTTCACACCAGTTCAGCTGCTCCTCCTCACCAAGCCTTAGCCCTTCCCTCACTTTATGAGCCGAGCCATTTCTTAAAAAAAAAAAAAAAAAAAAAAAAAAAAAATCAAGGCTGTGTGCCAAATGGGACATGGAATCATGAAATCATCTAAATGTTGGGGTATCCTGGCCCCACATGGGCTGGTCTTCTTGCCTAGTTCTTGGGGACAGCCGAATTGAATGGCCTGACCTCTCACACCCCTCTGGGGTGGATACAGATACAGGGAGGTTGCTTCTAGCTTGACCCGGACCCCCCAGAATCACATGGTTTTGCCACTCTGCCACCACACCATCTGGGATTCCTTAAACCTGGATGAAGCCGGGCCCCTGGACAGCTTCACCGTGCCAGGGACAGCCACTTGAGGCAGCCAATTCTGCCCCAGCAAACCCCCAATCATCACTACACTGAGCTGGGAAGAAAAACTGACTTTTAAGAAATCAGTGAGACCAGGGGTCTAGTGAGTTGGGAAGACCTGTAGTCGGACCCAGGAAGGGCGGTCACTGTAGGTGTCCCATCTGTGGAGAGGGACAGATGACAGCTAACGCACCGAGCCACGTCCACCTCACTCTGCTGTCCTAACCAGTACATGATGGAAGCTCTTTCGTTCCTGTTAAAAGTGAAGGAGGAAACGGAGGCTCAGAAAAGGGCAGAGGTAACACCAAGCTGAGACCTGAAGGGAAAGCTGAATCTTGAACTTGGGTTTGTCTTTAGCCTTGGCCAGGCTGAAATAGGGAATTCAAGCAACAGTCTAGCCACACGCTTCAACGTGCCAAGATTCAGATACATTCACAGGGCTCCCTCACACCTTGGCATTCCCTGGTCCAGTTTTGCCTGCTCCTCTCCACAGCTGACAGGCTAGGACGGAGTCTGACCCAGGATCCTGAAGATCACCAGATCCTCTCACTGGAACTAGCACCCAGGGACTCCAGGTTCCTGAGAGCAGGAACGACAGCTGATGGAGACCAAAGGGCTGATGTGAGGACAGATGCTGAGCGTGTCGGCCATGGGCAAGCGAAGATGCTGGTCTAGAGTGGCCAGCGGGAAAATAGAGCAGGTAGGTCAGGGGTCCTGAGGTCACAAGACAGATGGCCAGGAGCTGCCAGTAGACACTAGGTCCTCCCAAGGTCATAGCAGTGTCTGTTTTGGGTCTTTCTTGGAGGTGCCAGGCTGGCAAGGAGCCCATGAACACATGCCAAGGCAAAGCTCCCAAGGTAGATGCCACTGCCTGGAACAGCAGCTTAGCAACGGACAAAAACTCTGGGTCACCTGTATTATCACCCGTCTGTGTGGAAGGGCAGAGCAGCCCTGAGTGTTATCAGTCCCTCTCACATGGGCTGTGGCACCTGCGCAGGGCACCGGATGGTACCAGGGATCACCGCTGCCCCATGCCTCCTCTTCCTGTGTTTCCTTCTCCCTGATCTGCTCATTCTGGAAGGTGGTTTAGTTTGTTTATCACGGGGCTGGGATCAAACTCCTGGCCTGTGCGCGTGAGGCACGTATTCTCTCCCACTTAGCGGCATCCCAGCCCCACAGCGAGTTTTCCAGACAGCCCCGCTGTTTATTTACATTTGGTTCATTTGCAGCAGAGCAGCAGAAAATGATAACTGTATGCGTCCCCGCTAGATGTGGCCACATGCTGCTCAGCACAAAGCATCGCAGATGAGCTCGTGATGTTTTAAATGATTAAGTGGCTGGTATCTCCCTCACCTTACACAATGCAGCAGCGCCTGACTGTGTGTCATGAAGGCATTTAGAGACTGTTTTAGCTGCACAGGAGAAATCAGTCAGCAGCCTATTGCTGTCTGCCCTCCTTTACCAGAGTGGGACACAGGCTCCGGACAGTCTCCAGTCCACACTGTCAGGAACAGCTTGGGTCTATGTAGTCAAGGATGCCTGCAGTTAATATTACCAGAACCCAAGATTCTCCTTCCCAACCCAGACTATGCCCTTGATACCAAGGGTGGAAGAGCAACCCAGGAAAGACCATTGGTTGTCATAGTGATTGGCATAGAGCTGGGCCAATGAAACACGGAGTGACTGGCAGCACATGTGAGAAATCACTGTTAATCTTTCCTACAGAGCGCGAGCCCAGAGTTGCTGGAGCCATTTGCAATCACGTGTGAGAGAGGATGAAGCCAACACCACTGAAGTGGGGACACAGACGGAGAAGTCAGGTCAGACGACAGAGTGAAAGCCCTGCAATAGGCGGAGCAGGAAGCCTGGAAGCCCTCTCCTCCCAGGGCAGTCAACCACCCTGCTGAAATACCCAAAGCAAACCTGAGTTGGTTCTGTCACTAGTAGGGCAGACACCACGCATCCATTGTGGGATGGAGGCTTGCCCTGGACCCTCAGCACACAACAGCCAGGAACATCCCCTAGTGTCGGAGGGAGACACTGTCTAAAGAACTTTGCCACATCATCTCCTGAAGGACCCTGACTTCTCCGGCCTCCTTGGAGCTGCCTGCTTTTGGAGGCATGGAGATGAAGCTACAGGCCCAGGACTAGCATTGTGTAATGCTAGTGAAGATGGATCTGACTGAGCTGTCTGCATGCTCCCCGGCTCACAGTGAGACTGGTGGTGCATGTTGTTCGTTTGTTTATTCATTCATTCATTCATTCATCCATCCATTCATTCATTCACATACTCACTCACTCATGCAAACATGCATCAATCTCTAAGTGAGCATGTGCTTTGTGCCAGGCCTTGAATAAAAGCATTAAGGAAAGAAAGGATGAGGGAAACATGGTCCCTACCCATGCCTGTCACAGTCTAGAAGAGACAGATAAGCTGAGAACATCAGTATGAAGAAGCTCACAGCCAGGGGTGATAGCTCCCGAAGAGCAAAGAACAAGGTCAGACAAGGCTTCCAGAAGCTGGGGACCCTGGAGAGGAAGAGTCATCCAGGCCAATGGTTCAGGAAGGAGAGCACAGAGTAGCATCCCAGGTGAGAGGCAGTACTGTAAAAGCTAGCAGGAGGGGCTGGGGAGACGGTGCATAAGGTGTCCAGACAGACTCAGCATCCTGGATCACTACCTGGTCACTGTACAAAACGTGGTTCAACATGGCTCTAGAGCCATGTATGACCTCCAGACTGCCCCCCCCCCCCCGCCACTTCAGGGGCAGTCAACAGTACCTCTTATTCAGTTAAATGTGTCAAAACATAAGGTAATCAAAAATCATATTTAGGCTCTAAGTAATGGATATCAATTTAGAGTCAAGATCATGAAAAGACAAGGCTCTAAAGTCACAGCATAGGGAAAGTCCATTCACCTCCCCATCACAAATGCCTACCTGGAGGTCAAAGAACTTGCTGTAGCGCCGGTAGATGGCCTCTGTGGCACCACTGGACCACGTGACTCGGATGATGTAGACCTGCAGGGAGGGACAGAGGAGATGAGTGTTAACCACAGGGAGATGACAGGGTTGGGAAGCATCCTCTTCCGGCCCATCCCCATGGAACAGTGTCGGCAGGTGCACCTTTGAGAGGTCTTCAATGGGCTAGAGGTATTAGCTCGGGGTGGGTTCACGATGCCCAGTGGGTTTCTCAGAAAAGTGAGTTTAGTCCACCTGTCCCCTCCTAATCTCTCATCCCCCTTCTACTATGATTAGCACCATAAAGGTCCCGTCAGACGCCAGTCGCTTGGCCATAGACTTCCCAGTTTCCAAGGAATAAATGTCCATTTTTACCAATTACCCTCCAATTACCTGGTGCCGTTCTATTACAATAGCACAAAACAGGCTAAGAAAATCCTCCATCCCTGAGAGGAGTTTGAGGCAGGAAAAACCCAGAAAAACTCAGCTTAACCAAAGACCAGCTGGACCAGTCAGTCCCTTGTTTTGGAGCCTTAGCGCCCTCCTTAACAGAGGGGAATGATAGCCCCTGCCTGCAGATTTGTCAGGGATGGGACAAGGTCA
The DNA here is from genome assembly GCF_018167655.1 of Microtus oregoni. NCBI lineage: Eukaryota > Metazoa > Chordata > Mammalia > Rodentia > Cricetidae > Microtus > Microtus oregoni. The sequence continues at coordinate 15,943,523 of NW_024543086.1, forward strand.
GCGTGGGGCAGCTGCACTCCCTGCACTGTAAGGGCGCCTGGATCTCCCCACGTGGTTCTTCTGCTGGAGTAATTCTTCAAACCTTCACGTTCATCAAGAGAAGGGTACTTGCATCCTCAACCTCTTTATTGCCTGAACACTGAGCCACCCTGGTGTTTCCACCAGTGAGGACTCAGGCCAACTCAGACGTCCCTCGAGTCTCAGCTTCTCTATCTGGGAAGTGGGCTAACAGCACCCACTTCCTCTGTTTCCCAAGTTATATCAAGTTCTAGCAAAATAAAGGTCATGCGTCATCTTAGCAACCAGAGGAGGACATGTCTCTGACCTTGATCACGTGTACCAGCACACACAGGAGACAATACACTTATAACAAGCTTGGGGAAACTGAGGAGTCCGCTGGCAGGACCTCAGTGAGGACAGCAGTGGGTCCCTATTGGCTCTGGTCAGCAGTGCGACCAAGGTACATTAACTTTTCTCCAGGGAGCCTCTTTCTCCATCTTGTCCATCTTAAACAGAGGAGGGACTATCCACGGTGGTGTGAAGAGGTGAACATGTGACCTGAGCTAGACCAATCAGGGTCAGTAAAGCCTCAGGCATGGGACTTTACCGCAAACTCTGGAGAAAGACCAGTGCTGCTCTTCCAAGGCTGTACCATCTTACCACGTCTGCGGTGAGGTCAGCCCCAGAACGAAACAACGTAAGGAAACTCGGAGGATGCGATCTGACCGTATCTAGTTCAGCTTGAAGCTAAGTCTACAGACACCTGTTTCCTGAGCCAATAATTACCATTTGGTCCACAGAGAGCTATGTGTAATTATAATAAATCTGTATAATTACAGTAAAAATAGCTCATCATTTTCACTTGTACATATTTATGAGGTATATTATGATCATCTGATACACACACCACGTGTAGAGATCAAATACAGGCGTGTGCGATATATGATTGACATATATGATAGACATATATTAATCATATTTACATGTGCATATGCACACATATATTCATACACATAATGGTGCTGGGGATGGAAACTGAAGAAGTTAAAGCGGAAAGAAACGGCAGAACTCGGCTAAGCTAATGATCTCATCTTCTAGTTGGGTAATCTGAGGCCTAGAAAGTGAAAACAGTATCAGAGGTACCTGTCCCTGGAGATGTCCAAGCCAAGTTTGGCTAGCTGGCCGCAAAGGACACTAACATTAAAGAATAAAAGAAAAATAAAAAAAAATTAAGAAAGACTGCCGAATATTTTGTTTTTCTTAAAATTGACACAAAGTACCTTCCCACGTATGGAAAGCCTTCTCACGCATGAGGCCATCCTGGACTCGACTGCAGCAGGCCCACCGCCTTACAGGAATGAAGCCCTGAACAAATCCCGTCCTGGACTCGACTGCGGCAGGCCCACCGCCTTACAGGAATGAAGCCCTGAACAAATCCCGTCCTGGACTCGACTGCGGCAGGCCCACCGCCTTACAGGAATGAAGCCCTGAACAAATCCCACGCAGTGCTTCTAGGCACAAGGCAGACTCTGTCATGAGGTTGGTCCTAGGTTGGTCCTGCAAGCTCAGGGCTGGAGGACGGCACACACCTCTCTGCTGCTACGGGACACTCACAAGGTACTGGCCTCCCCGGCTGTGGTGCCCTTCACTCTGGAATGCAGACAACTGCCTCCCTGAGAATCAAGCACGATAATGAACAGCTATGAATGAGCCTTTGTCTGGCGCCCGATACACATTAGCAGTGCTCACTGGATTCTCCCACGCTGTGGTCAACCCATGCTCCCGCCTGGTTCCCTTCCCCTCCTTTTTTGGCTTGAGTACCAGTTTCTCTTGGAGAATTATCTCCTTTCTCACTGCTTTGCCATTGGGAGGCCTGTTTCCCATGCCTGGCCAAATACAGCACTGCCTGGGCCTGGCACAAAAGAGGACCTGCACCTGACCCAAGCCAGGCTGACTGAATTCAGGATCTCCACTGGCATTATAATATATCTCCCCCTGAAAAGGCCTGGTGGGAGAACACCATGCAAGGAATGATTCCATGACAAGCATTTGCTCGCACAAAAGAAAGCCAAGTGAAGAAATGGCATCTATATAGGATGTCTTTTTAAAAGCCTCGGAACTCATGAACAGAAAAACTACTAACTCAATTACAAGAGGCATATAACAGACTTGGTCAGACAAGTCACTGGAGTGGATAGATGGATGGCAAGAAGGCTGGAGAGAAGATGACATTGCCACCAGCCACTGGAGAAAAGTAGACCAGATAGTGATGAGAAGCCACATCATCGCTTGGTGAGTGTCCTCACCAGGACCATGGTCACCAGCCTGCGGTGCAACCATCAGTAGGTGGAGCCCAGAAGGAGGAAGCTAAGTCACTGGGGGTTTGCCCTTAAAGCACATGCTAAAAACCCTGTCCCTTCCTGTCTTTCTCTTCACAGCCAATGTGCTCCACCACACACTCCCACAATGGTAATGTTGTCCTCACAAATCCCTGGAAATCTGAGCCGAAGCGAGCTTTCCCTTCTTAGAACTCGTGACCTCAGGCATTTTGTCATAGCAACGTAGCACAACTGTGAATCTGTTAGCACAGATAAGATGAAAAACACCAACAAGGTTGGGCATGACAGTACAGCCTGCAACCCCGCACTTGGAAGCTGAAGTACAAAAATTAGGGGTTCAAGGCCAGCCTGGGCTACACAGTGAGACCCTGTCCTAACTGTCACCGTGTTAGTTTTCCAGTCACTGTGACAGGTGGCCTCCTATAAACAACATAAAAGGAGAGTGCGGACTCATGGTTTCAGAGGTGTCAGCCTTTCATGGAGGGAGGACAGGGCGGATAAAGCTGCGCATACTGTGGTGGCCGGAAGTAAGGAAAAGGGAAAAGAGAAAGGGTTCACGGTGAGATGCAGCCTCTGAGGCACACAGATGACAGCCCACTTCTGACTAGGCTGGACTCTCAGCAATGCCACAGCACTATAAATCCATGAGGATACAATGCACCCATTGGCCAGAGTCCTCTCTGAAAACAGCACCCAGACACCCTTCTGGCAAGACAAGGGGATCTGCATAACTAACAGAACTATAGGGTTAGATAAAGTTCTTACACTGAAGCCAGTCACCTCGGCTTCAGGGCAGTCACGGTTGGCCTCTGTGCCTGAGGTTTTACACGCGGGGTGGGAATGGTAGACGGCACTGGCTTGTACTGAACGTATACAGCGCGTTCCTTCTAGTCCTTATTCCCACCAGTATAGCCTAACGTTGTTCACACGGCATCTCCTTTGGTACCAGGTATCAGCATCGTGAGTGACCTACAGATACAGAAAGCACATGGGAGGATGTGCGTGGGTTACATGCAAATGTTGTGCAATTTCACATAAGCATTTGCAGGTTTTGAGGCCCGTGGGAGAAGAGGGGCTGGAACCAAGCCCTCGTGGGCACCAAGGGATAGCTGCACATAATTATATGCATGTATGCATCACATATGCACAAATTCACACATGCTACACCACACACACATGCTGCAGCACACATACACAAATGCACAGCTGCTTCTTGCCACCTGAACTGGCTCTGTTCCACAGCGCTGCCAGGACTAAGGGCTCGGTCAATACTTAAGCATTACTTCTTGGGGAAACACAGTCATGGTCCTTCAAGTTTTCAGGCCTTTTTATCATCAGATCAATATATGACTTCATCACCTGTGCTTACGTTTAAGGACACCTTATTAATATGTACGGTTACTTCATTCACACTTAACTCAATGGCCAGCAGCTCCATCACTACAGCCTGAATGAAGCTTTTCTAACTCATGCACACACATGAGGCCCAGTGGGTCTTTCTAACTCAGGGTCCCAAGCCCAGGTTTGTGGCTGTTTATAATATTGAAATTACCAACAAAAAACACACAAATGTAAAAGGTAGAACCAATTATCAGGACACAAGAGCAAAAACAAGAGAGCCAAACGCCGTCCTGTTCAACCTCTGCTGAGAATGTCATGTATTGCTAGAAGATGTGAATTTTCACACTCGGGGCAAGTCCACACCTGTAAACATCCCCCAAAGCCATTCGTGTAGGTTTGGACCACAGATGATGTCATCAAGGATATAAAGTCATAAATGTAAATAATGAGGACAGAACTCCACATAAAATGTGTGTGCGTGTGTTCCTGTAGACACACATCCCAGTGGTGACTCTGGGCTAGGAGAATATTTTTAAATTCTGGTCTTGATGCTTTCTCATATTACCAGACGTTTTTATCCTGTACCAATGCTCTTCGATTTATGATGGGCTATATCTTTTAAAAAATCAATTTATTTATGATGGGCTATATCTTTTAAAAAATTAATTAATTTTTTTATTTTTATGAGCATTAATGTTTTGTTCTGTCTGTCTAAGGGTATCAGATCCCCTGGAACTGGAGTTACAGACAGTTGTGAGCTGCCCTACCATGCGGGTACTGGGAATTGAACTTGAGTCCTCTGGAAGAACAGTCGATGTTAGTAACTGCTGAGCTGTCTCTCCAGTGATGGGCTGTATCTGATAAGCCCCTAAGTTGAAAAGCAAAAAAGGAACTGACTCCACCTGACCTCTCCAACACTGCCACTGTGTCGTGCCAGCTGCTCTCCTCAGTGGTGTGATTGGCCAGGAGCTGCGGCTTCTTAACACTGCAGCATCACAAGAGTATCTGACCGAACAGCACCGGCTGGAGAGAAGAGCCGAACTCAAGACCAAAGTGCACTTTAAAGTCACAAGTTAAACAGCTACAAGTCAGAGGCCATCTATATTGTCTACTAGGAAGAACAAAAGACATACAAAAGCCATACCCAAGGCTAGCATCTTCTTGCTTGTCCCCAAAGCCACTGAGTACACGTGTGGCCAGGGCCACAGGGATGCCGAGTGCAGGGTGGCAGGGTCTAGCGCTGACCTCAACTAGATTCGGCTAGGTAATCTGCACCCAGAACTTACGGTGTGAGGTAGAGTATGACATCTGTCTCTGGGAACCTTTGTGTTCCCTGCAAAACGGGCCAAGGATGCTGGCCATTCTCACCTCCCGAGCTGACAGAAAGTTCCAGAAAGGGAACTTAGGCTAAATAAAATCTTAGCTCGGGGATGGGACCTGCAGGAAATGTTCTCTAAATATTGTTTAATCCTTCACCCTTACCACCCTTGGCAAGTCTACACCTGGGCCATGAGCCCCGAGTCCTTACAGGGCCCCCATAGAGCATGTGGGAACCTAGGCCCATTTCCAACGTCAATACCCAAAGGGTTGGATTTTCCAAGAAAAACGTCTGAAGCCAAAATCTAGTGTACAGCCCCTTGGGAAATCAGAGCTGGGCCCTGGCAAGAGTAGGTGGTAGGACAGAGATGGCCAAGCCCTCTCCTGTGGGAGGGACCCGAGTCCTGGGACAATGGACATGCCTCATTCCTGCTCACCCACTAGCTTACGGTCCAGCACCTGGAAAGGCCCCAGAACATGGACAGGCCACTCCCAGGGTAGCCTGATGGCTACAGCTGGAGCTCGACACACACAGAGCTATGATCTCAAACAGTTTCATCATATGAACTGCAAACACGCTGAGAGTTGTTCCAGGAGGCTGTGGGGCATCCTCCAATCTTATTCTGATCTGCAGATCTATTGCTGGAGTTTATAGGGGGTTTTTGGCTTGGTTCCAACTCCAGGCTTAGAGCAACAATTGGGTGGGGCCATGATGCTGGTCATAGGATGGTGGTCACACCGGAGGCTGCAGGGACCAGAGGCTGAGGCTTCTTTACCTTCCTCACACTCTTCCCCAATGTTCTGGTCTCCTACCATGAAGGACCAACAATCTCAGAGCAAGCCATACTGGCCAGGGGGAATTTAACACCAGAGTTTCTTGGTCCTATTTCTAGCAAGAGTTACTGGCTTTCCATTTATGGTAGATGGCTACAGCTCCCCTCTAAAAGTAACGGAACTGTCTCCGTAAGTGCGCGTGAGGAGCCAGGCTGTGCTGGGAATATATAGTAAGGCAGTCTGTGGGCAGAGAAAAGCTCTGACGGGGTGTGGAGAGCTGGGAACGGGTTGGTCCTGAGTTCACCGACTTCCCTGCCATTCTCTCTGCATCTGAAGCTCTGTAGTTCACAGCCCAGTGGATGGCATTTCTAAAGTCAGAAGCACTCCCCTGCCTCTTCTGGGCCCGTGGGTGGTCTGCAGTGACCTGGGGGTGACTGAAAAAAAAATCAAAAGAAAAGGCCCAAGTGGGACTAAGGCTGTTTCCCTGCAGGGGGGTTGAGAAAGACACGTCAGCCGGATGGTGCTGTTATTCATTAGCAGCGTCTGCATGGGGGCAGGCTACAATCCAGCTGCACGGAGAGATCCGACCCTCATACTACTGCAGATGAACTTCCACGGAAGGGAATTGTCTTCTACGTTCTCTGAGATAACCTTTGGGCTCTCCAGACAATAGCTTGTTCAGAGAAGTGTCAATGTGAAGAGCTCTTAGGCCGGCTGTCAAATCCGCCTACAAGAAGCCCTGGGATCCAGCAGAGGCCAAGTGGGTGGGCCTCTGGACTGTCTACCCTGGTTTCCAAACCACACGCCGCTTTTAGTCCTTCTATATGTAGGAGAGGGTGTAACCAGCCTTCTGCAGACCAATCCATTCCCTGGAGCCTGCAGACAGGGCCTCAGCTCTTGGCAGACAGCAGGGGCTTCCAAGACTTTAACAGAGGAAAACCCTGCTTTAGGATAACCTTTATTTTATAGTTAGGGAAAGTTGGAGGGAGTTGCCACGTAGTCTATGGGAAGGAGGGTTGGAACCAGAAGCCAGGGCTCCCTTTGGCAGGTGTTAGGGCAGGGGTCTTCCCTTTAGAATGCTGCTCTTGATCCCAGAGAAGAATACAGCCCTTTGGGGGAGGCTTGGGGGTGGGGTGGGTGCATGCAGAGGGCATTAGAGCATCATTGAGAGGCGGAGGCTATGGCTAGTCCAGGGAGCCATCAGACCAGAATGACTAACGCAGCCCTCCTCTGACACCAATGCAAGCCCCAAAGTGACTCTGCTAAGCGATTCCAGGCTGAGGAAGGCAGTCGGGGAAAGGACAGTGCCCCAGTCAGATGGAGGAGGGAGTCCGGGTTTCTACTGCGTGGCGGGATGACTATGATGTCATTTTGGATTTTGAAACAGCAAGAAAGGCTATGGGTAGATACAGAAAAATAACCATTTAAGGCAACAGATACACTGATGACCAATGTGATCAGAAGACAATGTGCCCAAGAACCCAAACATCACACTGGGCTCCAGAAATTACCAATAAAAAGCTGTTTAAAGTGAGTCAGATAAACCTATTTCCTGTTACGGAGCATCTAGGGATATATTTAAGGCATCCACAGACCTCAGGCATCAAAAATCATCTCTAGCTAGGCATGGGGGTGCACGCCTTTAACCCCAGCACCTGGGAGGCAGAGATAGGTGGATCTCTCTGAGTTCAAGGTCAGGCTGGTCTACAGAGTGAGTTCTAAGACAGCTAGGGCTACATATAGGTATCATGTCTCAAAAACAGCAAAAGTCATCTCTAAAATGTAGGTGGGTTCCCCTTGAAGCTCCCACCCGGCTGTTTCCAAGCTGAGAGAGCCAGCAAGGAGCCTGACTGCGATCCTGCCTCTGGCAGTGTGCCGCCCTGGCCACGAGGCCCAATGTGGACAGCAGAGCCAGGGGTGAGGGTGAGGGGTCTGAAAGAGACGGGGTGGGAGAGAGAAGAAACAGGGAAGGGAGAGGAGAGGTAAAGGAGAAAGAAAATGGGGCTGGGGGAAGCACGGTAGAGGACCACGGGTGCAGGGGAGTGAGGTAGCTGCAGCTGGCCTCATCTGGGCCTGAACTAATAGGAAACACGATTCCACAGCTCCTCCCAGAGACCCTGGGTTCCCTTTGGTTGCGATCTGCCAACTCTCCAGCTGTCGGCCCAACATCTGGTCTATGTAGGTCAGCGCCTCCAGCCTCTTTCTGAAACTGCAACACGCTGCAGTTTGTTTGATTTCCCCACACCCCACGGCAGCCCTGCCACAGGAAGTGCTGAAAAATGTGGATTTCTCTTAAATAAAAACATATTCAATTTATTCCTGGATAGGAATGCTGCCAAGCTTCATGATACTACGGAGGGACACTGGGTGCTAGTGGGCAGTGCTGGGTGCTAACAGGGAACACTGGGTGCTAGGAGGGAATGCTGGGTGATCAGAGGGAAAGCTGGGTACTCAGTGGAAGTACTAGGACGATAGAGGTGGGCGAGCCAAGGCGCAGGCAGGACCAGCAGCTCTGGCCCTGGATCTGTTTACTCTCATGTACCACCAGGCCCAGCGCTCACAGATCACCTGCCAGGAAGGTGGGGTCACCCTGGGGTGAGAGTGCAGGAGGAAACCATACATACTTGAGATCAACCAGTGGGAGGACAGGTTAGCTTCAGCCCAACCTACGTGCCTCTCAAGTCCCTACTCCCAGTTTTCCAGGCCCCAAGCCAGAGCTTTCCTGTCCCCAAGTCAGCAGCAGGAATCACTAAACTCAGTGGCACCCTGCAGCAAGAGACAAAGAGACACCGGAGATGGCAGGCTGCCAATTTCTCTCCCTCCCTCTCTCTCTTTTCCATTTTTTTTTCCCCAATTAGGTGAATGGCTGGAATGGGGCCCAGACACAAGAGTCCGCAGTGCCCTGCACCAGTTAGGACGCGCCAGAGTTAGGGCTGCGTCCTAGCTGTCTCTGTCCGCTCTGCACACGGCAAGGCAGGGGCTGGTAGCTGAGGGCTGTGATTATACCTGGATGCAGGTGTGCGGCCAGGAGGCTGGCAGGAGGTGGAGATGACTCTAAATGGACAGCTGGGCCCTTTGTCCGATGTGCTACTCAGCTTCGACTCTCACAAGGCAGGCAAACACAGACCTGCTCTGAACCAACTGGGGCCGTGGCCATGCAGAGCAGAGGATGTCACATGCATGTAAGGACCTCAGCCAGGAGCACGAGACTGTCTCTCTCATGGGAGTGGGGACTTTCTCTGCCTTCTCTTGTCCTCTTATTAAGTCACCTCCCATTGGAGCCTCAACAGACAGCCTGCATTTGAGCTGGCCAGTGTTCTCTAGGCTCCCTAGATGCCAGAGCCACCCTCTCAGCAAGACACCAGAGAACACCAAGTCATGTGCCCAGGTAGCACTCACCCTCACAGGACCCTCCAGCAGCAGGGCCAGCCTGTCTTACTGCTGTTCCGCCAGGGCCTGGGTACAGTGGGCTTTTGAAACATCCAATAAAAAGAGAGATGAAAAGCCCAAATGGGGTTCCATGGTCAAAGATCACAGTGACCTTTCTCAGTCACAATGCTCCCGAAATGGACGAATGAACAGCTCAGTTGCCAAGAGAAACAGGAACAGAACTGCTTTGTGACGAAAATGTAGCCATAGGCTGAGCTTGGAGGAGACCCTCACTCTGCTAGCTGCTCCAGCCGCTCTAAGCAGCAGTGGATGTATGATGTCCCCAGGTCCCAGATGCTTCATAGGAGCTTTGTCCCATTGCTAACTGAGACGTCTCAGGTGTTCCTTGGGAGAACTAGACTGTCCAGTGCCCTGTCTGTAGCAGCCCTTATAAGAGCGGATGTATGATGTCCCCAGGTCCCAGACGCTTCATAGGAGCTTCGTCCCATTGCTAACTGAGACGTCTCAGGTGTTCCTTGGGAGAACTAGACTGTCCAGTGCCCTGTCTGTAGCAGCCCTTATAAGAGCTCAGAACATTAGACCAGCCAGGTGTGGTGGCGCACGCCTTAAACCACAGTACTCAGGAGGCAGAGGCAGGTGGATTTCTGTGAGTTTGAAGCCAGTCTGGTCTATGTAGCGAGTTTCAAGCTAGTCAACGATGTATAGAGAGACTTTATCTCAAAAAGAAAAGGAGCATTAGATCGAAAAAGTTATCTGTTCTGTTTTGTGATCTTATGTAGCCCAGGCTGGCCTTGAACTTCCTGATTCTCCCTCCTTCCTCTACACTGTTGAAAACCTACTGGGGGTTAGAGGAGCCCGATAGTGCTTGTCCTCTGTCTGGTCATAGTCAGCGCCCAGACCTGGCAATTAACAAGTCAGGGTTGGAGCTCACAGCATGACGTGTCCCTTCCCCTGGGCACACTTGTGATGAAAGGAGAAGTTCGAGCGTTGGTGAGCAGGGAAGCCAGCCCTCAGGTCCTTGTGCACGGGCACGCCTGGGGCTACTCACACGTCGGCCCATGTCCCCACATGTTAGGAGGACATTCAGGGCCAAAGGCTGGAGCTGCTACTGGACTACCCAGGCAAAGCACACTGCTCGCAGACCAAGGCCCTAGAGGATGGAAACACCGTTGGCCTGGGCCTGTGGCTCCAGCTGGGCCTTGGCTGCCAACTCACACACTTCTGCACACATCTGGCCTGAGCGGCATGGGAACTTTCCAATGGCAAGTAGCAGTGCTGGCGCCAAAGCCCAGGCTCAGGACACCAACCTGCAGGCTGGCTTTCTAGGAACAACTCCAGGGCAGGCACTCAGGGCTTGTTGAGATCTTGAAGACTGCCAGGCCTTAGGAGTGCCTGGGCCATTGAGAGGGGTTGAAGACAGCTGGGGCTGCCCTGTGTTGACAGGGTTGCCCAGGGCCATGGAGCTGGTGACAACACCCGCTAGGTGTGCCACACGCTACTTCCTTTATGATATGCCACTGGTTTATAACTCATAGAGGGTCAATAGTTCACCCAAGGTCACACGGCCACCTGTGACAGAGCTGGGAATGGGACTCAGCCTGTGTGATGTAGGAGCCAAAGCCCACGGAATATGGTCAGACACCTAAAGGGCCTAGAACAGTACCCAGCACCCAGCGGTTGCTTAGTAGAGATCTTAGTAAGGTTTCTTCATGGGCCACAGGCCATCTGGGTACCCTGTAGAACACAAGGGGGCTAGCTCTGCTAGTGGCCCCTGGGGACACTTTCCGGGCCAGAAACAACTGCTCTAGGTCTTGAGGGGTGATGGTGTCTTCTGACAACCACACTAACGATCCGTCCCCCTAGGAAACCAACCCCGTGCGGTGGAACATATGATCTGCCCCATTTTGTAGCACACAAAAATGACGTTCAGAGAGGCCACAACGCCACTCATCCAAAGTCACCCAGGAACTGAGTAGGGATGTGCCAGAGTAAGGGTCTGGATTCCTTCAAAACAGAAAAGCAGAGTCACGCCACAGCGAGGGACTGCCTCACCCCAGCCAAGCAGACGACTACCAGAGAGACAAGAGATCACGAATGCTGGCGAGATGCCCAAGGAAAAGGCTCCTGCCTGGCTCATGGGGACGTGAGCTAGTACCAGACTGTGGGAAACAGCATGGAGGTTCCTCCACACTCCAGAGCTAGAACTATCATCATACAACCCAGAAGCCTGCTCCTGGAGACACCGCCAGAGGAAGTGAAATCAGTATGTGGAAGAAATAGCTGGACCCCCACGCTCACTGCAGTACTGCTGACAACAGAAACAGCTCTGTAGCAGATGAAGGAAGAGCTGAGAAAATGGGGTCCATGTACACCCGCTTAGACAAAGAATGTGACAACTTTGGTGGAGCCAAAAGTTGTGTGAAAGAGTTAAGGCACAGGCAATTGGGCCACGATTTCACTTGTGTGGTGTCTTAGGGTTTCTATCGCTGTGATGAAACACCATGATCAAAGCAACTTGGGAAGGAAAAGGTTTATTTCAGCTTATGCTGACAGGTAACAGTCCACTGCTGAGGGAAGTCAGGACAGGCACTCAAGCAGGGCAGGAACCTGGAGGCAGGAGATGATGTAGTGGCCATGGAGGAGTGCTGCTTACTGGCCTGCTCATTGTGGTTTGTTTAGCCTGCTTTCTTATAGAACTCAGGACCACCTTGTCCAGGGATGGCACCACCTACCATGGGCTGGGCCCTTTCCCATCAATCATTAACTAAGAAAAAGTTCTACAGGCTTGCCTACAGCCCGATCTTAAGGAGGCATTTTCTCAATTGAGGCTCTCCCTTCTCAGATGACTCTAACCTGTGTCAAGTTGACATGAAACTAGCCAGTGCACACAGAGAAGCTAAAAACTGTGGACCTCATGGATGGAGGTCGCCAGAGGCTGGGAGGACTAGAGACGGGATGGTTACTGGGGAGATAGGATACAATTAGACAGGAGGGCGGGTGTCTAATATTCTACAGTGCCACAGGGCAACCATGGTGAGTGGCAGTTAACTGTATGCTTTGAAGAAGTTACAAGAGAGGATTTGGGACATCCCCACACAGCAATGATGACTTATCCGAGATGATGAACACAGAAGTAGCCTGATCTGGTCATCATACGACACGCATGCTCAGATGTCAGCGTGTACCCCGTGAACATGTGTGACCATTACATGTCAATCTAAAGAAGAATACTGAAACAAAACAAAACCCTGCCTCTAGCACTTGGCCAGATGATGTGGAGTTGACTGCGGGAGGTGAATGACATCGCCATGGAAGATGGGCACGGCGCTGGTGAACAGGTGTGGGCTGCAGGATTAACGGCCAGAGAAAATGAACCAGCCATGGTCTGACCGTGTCCTTGGTCGTTTCCAAGAGTGATCTCTCTGCGTAGGGCATACTGGCAGGGGTGGTAACCCAGCATTAGGGATGCTGAAGCAGAAGGAGAATTAATTCCAGGTCAGTCCAGGCTACACAGTGAGTTTCAGGCCAACCTGAGTTATATAAAAAGACTATCTCAAAAATGACCGCCCTGTAAACATGGCAGGGATTAAGATAGCAGAATTACACACTTGCCGGTCCCCTCACCCTGTGTGTCCAACTCCTGCCCTTTGGCCATCCAGCTGTGTGTCTTGGGCAAGTCCCCCCTCAGCCTTTATTCTCCCTCTGTAACACAAGGTGACATCTAGCCAACTGCATGCACAGTGCCAGCACCCACGTGGCGCCCAATGAGGTTGGTTATGGCCCCGATTCACTCCAGCTATTCGGGTGAGCCTGGAAGTCCACAGAACTGAGTCCAGAAGCCGCCATCCTGTCAGGAGCCTGGCACTTCCCACAACAAGAAGGGCAATGGGAACTGATGAGGGTGTCGGCTGGGAGATGCAGGCTAGGGTGGCAGGAAAGGCAGACAAAGAAGCCTGCTGCTCATGGACGGGTTGGCCATCCCCTCCACGACATGGCTTCCTTCACCTGGGCCCAGCCTGCTCTCCACCGTTGGTCAACCAGACAAGGTCTTCCTCAAACAGAGTTGTGATTTGTTCCCCAAGCATTCCTGTGTTTTGTCTCCAGTTTGCCACGTGGGACCTTTAAGAAGTGGGGCACAGTTCCAGGTGATGAGTCTCTAGGGGATTATGTGGTTCTGTCAGGACTCCATTAATTCTATAGGAACAGACAGATGTAAAAGGACAATTTCTGTTCTCTGGCATCCTTTCCTACCCCCGTGATAGCTCCTGACGTCTACGAGGACAGCTGAGGGCCCTCACCACTGCTGCCCTACGATCTGGACGTTTTGTGTTTTGACACCTGTGAGCTAAAGAAATGTTTAAGTTCCTCGACCTCTGGCATTTTGTGACAGAAATAGAAAACTGACTAATGCATCCAGCACTTAAGCTAATTCCTCTCCTGTCTAGGGCCCCTTCATGGCTCCTTCTAAAGAAAAACCAGCAAATACCATGGGTTTGTATTTAATGAGCACGATTCTAGCGTGGGGCAGATGGGCGAAGGAGCATGGCGGCACAAATACAACTTCCACCTCAGACATACCGGGAAGTCTCTTTTCCTGCATCAAATATAAGTGGTTCTCATAGGCCAGGTTCTGTGAGTACGACTGGTCACCTGTGTCCACCCTTGCTGGCTCAGGACCTGATGGATGCGGATGCTCCCATTCCAGTTAGGGCCCTGTGTGGACTCCCACGTCATCCTACACTGTCCTCTCCTCTTTAGGGAAAATTGGATAATACACAAAAACAAGACAGCTTCATGTGACTGCTGACTAAATGCCACACTCCGTGTCTCCGCAGCTCTGCTCTGTTCTGCCCTGCAGGGAGGTCCCCGGGCTACAGCTCCTGTTTTGCAATGAGGACAGTATGTAGGGAGGGTAAGGAACTTGCTCCGTCCAGACAGCAACAAACAGACCTAGGAACTGCAGAGTCTGAGGCCTTAAAGCCATCCACATTCCTACCCATGAGACGACACGCTCTTGGCACACTCCCCAGACCCTAGGTCTGCACACAAACGCTTTGCTAATGAAGATCACACCGTATCTGGCCATCCCTCTCTGTCCTCAAGGCATGGCTCTGGGTTCCCTCCAGACCCTCCCATCCACTTCAGGCCATCTCTAGAAGGCTTAAACACCTAACACGACACGCACACAATGTAAACAGCTGTCGTACACGTTCAGTACATACACGGCCATCTCAGGCCTAACCACACAGACACGACCATCAGAGGCCTAACCACAAAGACATGACCATCTCAGGTCTAACTACACACATATGACCATCTCAGGCCTAACTACACACACACAACCAGACCATCACAGGCCTAACTACACAGACACGGCCATCTCAGGCCTAACGACACAAAACACTCCAGCAACAGGTAAATCCTCCCCCAATATTTTCTTTTTTTTCCCCTTCAATATTTCCAGACTATGGTTGGTTCCAGCCTGTGCACAGACTGTAGGCACAGAGGCCGACTGGATGACTTATGTTTTTAATTTGTCTTGTTTGGTGAACATCTCTCCATTTCACTAAACAAGATTGGAACAAACCTCTTTTAAAAGATCCTTGGTCCATGGCGACACAGTATTTTACATTCTTTCCCAGCAGTAGATACTTAAGCTATTTTGAATAGTTTTAATACTGATATCTTAACCTGCCAGTCCTCACAGAAGCTATTAATCTGAACTTTAGTGACCTGGGCCCTCACCCATCTAGAACATGGACGTGTGTGCAACCATTCCTGACTGGTTGTGTACTTGAGGCTGCTGGTTAAAATCCTCGAGGCTTGGATCCCAGCACTTGGGAGGCAGACAGCCAGGCTTCATGGTGAGACCCCGTCTTAAAAGAAGATACAGACGCACAGAGACAAGTCACATCACTGATTCGAAAGCTGACCGTGGAGGTAAAGACGTAAGAGGGAACTGGCTGTGGGCAGAACTCTAGTTACTACCCAGCCTGCTGCTCTCACGCAATGTCCTCAAACACAATGCTTATCCTTAAAAAGAAAATAGGGAACCAATCGTTCAGCACTTCTGTGTGCCAGGAAGTGAACGAAATCCTCTCTGTGACTAAGCCACCTCAGTCATTATCCTACCCTCATTTCCCAGAAGAAAGAATGGGCACAGAGAGGCTAAGCCACTAACTCCAGGCCACAGAGCCAGGCTACCTCCAGGCCACCTGGCTACCAACCTCTGAGCATTCTACGCAGGGACGTTCGTTCTTCTGGGTAGCCCATTTGGCAATCTCATGTAATTCACTACTCCATCTGAAAATGATTTAAAAATCCATAAAATACATAGGATTTCGAATGAAACTAAGTCAAATTCCATTTATTAAATTGAAAAGCAAAATTGTGAATAGCCATGTTTATTAACTTTTTAAAAAAAACTCAATAAATCATGTGATACCATGATTTTAAGCAGTGATGAGGACCAGAGAATTATTTTAAAATATGCAGAAAAAAATTAGCGAATTTATCTGAAAATATAGTCATATCAAGACAGAATGGAAGGCATTCTCAAAGAGGTCAGGACAGAATGGAAGGCATTCTCAAAGAAGTCAGGACAGAATGGAAGGCATTCTCAAAGAGGTCAGGACAGAATGGAAGGCATTCTCAAAGAGGTCAGGACAGAATGGAAGGCATTCTCAAAGAGGTGTGAAAACTGAGACCTAGCCCTTTTCTAAGTCCTAGGCCCATGCAGAGGGCCCTCTGCTAGATGGCACTGGCTCCCCAGTCCCCAAGCGTCTATCTGCATTTGGCTTCCCTCACAGGGACCGGGATGCCCTGTCCCTCCACCCTCTTCATCACAGATGCACCTCAGCAGAGGTGACCCCTTTAAGGACAGCCCTACGTCGGCTCATCACTGCTTCTCTCTCTGGCCCTGATCCACAGCTGGCTCCAGACAGACATTAAGCCACATCTGTGGAACTGACTGGAAGCCAAGGGTGGCCCAAAGCCACAGCTGCTGATTCACACCCTGGCCCGAGAGGAGGAAACAGTGACGCCACCTTGTGGGTTCTGGCTGGTGGGCCAGCGCTGTGGGCGGAGGTTCGCGCGATTCTGCTTCACTAGGCAGAACTGAGCACGCCAACCCTGTAGACTTTTGGGCAGCTTCCCTAGGGTGAGGGGCGGAGAGCTGCTGCTTCCCACCACTTCAGTCGAGTGTGATCCTGAGCAAACTGCCTCGTCTTTCTAAGACCTCGGTCTCCACAGGTGTGAAGCTGTCACTCGTGCATGGTGTCACCTGCCCAGTCCAAGCCTCCTCTTTCCAATCCCAGTGCCCTTTGACCTCGGCTGCCCACTACTTGAAGTAAGAGTAGGAATGTCAATCAGGATGTCCCACCTCCACCAGAAAGATGGCCAGGTGATCTGGCCAATTGGAGTCCCTCTTAAAGCTGTGGCATCTGGGGGTGCTAATGTCACTCACGCCCCATTTGCTCAGAGATGGGGAGCAGAGAGGTTCATCTGGTTCTGTACACTACTGTGTGGTTCAAGTTGGTCAGGCTTTGTGTGTGGTTTCTCGGTCACTTACTGAGGATCAGCTTTTTAGTCTGGAACACTGTCTCACACGCTCAGTGGCATTAGGTCTGAGACCCTTGAGCACGTGAGAAACACTCAGGTCAATGAAAGTTACTGCCTGACATTATTATCATAATTAGCAATAAAAATATCATTAAATTCTGAAAGCAAAACAGACTGAGAGTTATTAGCACACCGCTCAAATGTCAGAATCCCAGTGGCTTTTACACTGTCCCCTGAAGAGCCAGTCTTGGCTCCACTGTCCACATGGGCTCTGCCCTCTTTCTGCTCCTGGGATGCAGGCAGGAGGCCCAAAGAACCATCTTCCCTCGGAGGATCAGCTTCTCTCTAAAGATCAGCTTCCCTCCAAGGATCAGCTTTCCCTTCAAGGATCAACTCTCTGAGGATCAGTTTCCCTCCAAGAATCAGCTTCTCTCTGAGGATGATGTCCACTGGGCATCACCCCTCTCATACTGCGTGATCAGCCTCAGGTTACCTCCCCAGTGTTTACCTTCATGGAGTCCAGGGCCACAAGCAGCCCCAGGTGGTCTGTCTGTCTGCCCTCTTTCCTGGAGATCCTCTGCCTATATGGACACTGTCCCCGCATTTTCGGAGTACCTGGCCCCTGGGTGCCTTGTGTTTGTCCATGGATTCTCGGGACACAGTAGACTTCCCGGCAGGAGGAAGCTGGAGTGCTGTTTTCAGAGAGGAATCTCTGGCAACATCGTATGAAGCGCAGTGCCCAGTAGAACTTAATTTCAGCTAAGTGATGAATCACCGTTGAGTACCAGTACGGTCCAGATACTGCGTACGCATTATCTGGAACACATACTGTACTGGGTGTACTGGGTTCTCATTTGCTCAGTCAGGATGGGCCAAGACAGGACTGCAGAGGCTGATAGTGGAGTTCAGCTCCCTCCACCCCCTCCTCTCTGTAGCTCGTCAAGAAAGCTTGGGCCAGCAAGCAAGAGGGAGGAGCCCTGCAGCTTGGGTATGGTGCAGCGGTCAGGTGAAACAGATGGCAGGATCCCAAAAGGGACAGAGTCCTGCGAGTAGGGGCAGCCACACCACTCATCCATAGCACCACTGCTGAGCTGCTGAGTCACCTGTTACTCTGTTCCAAACTGTGTCCCTATGTTTGACCAGGAGATAGGAATGCCAGCATGGTGCAGGGGCTGGTCAGTGTCACCACTCTGGGCTCTAAGAAAGGGACCACAGAACATGAGCTTTGGAATACTGTTCCAAGGATAGGAAAACTCCAAGGACAAACATCCCAGCATCTTGTGTCCCCAGACATCCTGCACAAAAGCTTTTGAAGCCTGGCAAAGCCACCAGCTTTAAAGAAGGGACATCTTAGGGGCAGCAGTAAGCAAAGAACAGTACCAGCTCAGAGTTCGGTTCCAGATGCCACGTATGGCCATCTGAACAGGCCTCGTGTCCCCTCGGCCACCTCATTCCCCTTCCTGCAATGGCAGGGACACAAAGGGGAGGGGCAACCAAGTTCTGAGAAGGAAGACCATTCACTAGTTTCCCTCCAAGGAACAAGGAGGTTGTGTTGGAGAGGTTGCGTCAACTTGACACAAGCTGAAGTCATCTGAAGGAAGGAAGCTCATTGAGAAAATGACTCAAGATCCAGCTGTCAGGCATTTTCTTAATTAGTGATTGACGGGAGGCGGCCCTGTCCACTGTGGGTGGTGCCATTCCTGGGCTGGTGGTCCTGGGTTCTATACGAAAGCAGGCCGAGCAAGCCAAGAGGGACAAAGCCAGTGAGCAGCCCCCTCCATGCCTTCTGCATCAGCCTCTGCCTCCAGATTCCTGCCTTGGCCTCCCGCAATGGACTGGGACTCAGGATACATAAGCCAAATAAACACTTTCCTCCCCAAAGGTCATGGTGTTTCATCATAGCAATAATAACCGTAACTAAGACAGATGGGTAATTTGCAAGCAGAGACTAGGCATCATGAATGGGACGTGCAGCTCAACGGGAGGGTCCCCAGTCTGGTCCTTTCTAGTAGTGCAATAACTGGGCCACTTGCCAACTGTGGGCACCTGAGTTGGGGAGCCCTCAAACATACAAAATACCCCAGGAGCAGGGGTTGGAGCACACCTCTAACTGAAGGACTTTTCTGGCATCCTGGGACCTCAGGGAGCACACCAGAGTGTCTGCAGGACTCCGGGCTGCATGAATCTGCACCCATCCTTAGTTGCAGGCACCATGAAGGACTGGACCCTCTGGGTGAGACACACGAGAGCCAGGAAATCACGTGCCTGGTTGCCCTGTGGGATTTCACACACTCATAGCTTTTGCTTCTTCAGCTCATGGCTAGAAAGCCGCATGGAAGCCCGTCAAGTGTGGCAGAAATGGAAAAAGAGTGTCTGTGGTCAGCAGAAGGCCATCTGAGGAGGCCTTGCTCTCAGAGGATGGGGGGGATCCAGAGGGATTTCACAGACGGACAGCAGGATGTGGGAAGCTGCTGGAGCCACCTTGGCTCGGCGTGGCCTCTTTTTTGAAACAAGCAGTCATTCGTTTTTATTTTCACTAAAAACAGGGCCACGTGTATATTGTAGAACATTTGGAAAACATAAAAAAGCACCGACAAGCAAAAAAAGAAAAAAGTGCAACATATTTTATCGGCTCCATTTCTGGGTCTGTGATGGCCATTTCCACCCTTCACCGGCAATCTGCAGGAAGGGCCCGAGTATGAGCGCGTACCCACAGCCAGTCTGACCGTGATGCTCTGGCAGGAGCCAGGGACATCTACACCACCCTCCTGGAATTCTGCATGTACCCATCACGTGCATCCGATTCTCTACCGATGGGCATTTAAGCAGCCGCCAACCCTCAACTATGGTAAATAACAATATACAATATACATGGATGTTTCTAGTAAGGCTGCTCTTGTCAGGCCTGCACCAGGACCTGGGCCCACTGTCATACTCACGCGGGCCTCTTCAAACTGGAACTACTGACCACCCCACTTTATAGATGGGAACACTAAGTACAGAGAGGGTGAATAATCTGACTGTGGTTGCAGAGATGGTAAATGGCAGAGAAGAAATCTGAACCCACTGGTCTGGTGGGCCTGCTCCATCCACTAAAGGCACAGGTTTAAATTCTGCACCCATTCACTGTTGCAGCTGCTTGGAGCTATGCTAGTGCACCCAGAGTATGAGAGGAGTAGCTGGGGCACCTCCCTTGGAGCAGGCCTCCAGTAAGGGGAGGGCCTGTCGCCTGCACCCGGGACTGAGGGGATTGGAGCAGTCAGCACAGTTGTCAAGGTCCCAGAAGAGCATCCTGAAGACATCTTACTTGCCACCTGCTCAGCACAGCTCCCTTCTGTGACAGGCACCTCACCTTTTTTTTCTCAGCCTCAAGAAAGCAACAGACACTTTTTTTAAAAAAGTTCTACTCAGAGAGAACTCGGAGATGGCTCGGTAATTAAGAGCATTTGCTGCTCTTCCAGAGGACCCAAGTGTGGTTCCCAGCACCCAGGCAACTGCAGCGCCAGAGGACTGAACATCCTCTTCTGGCCCTCAAGGGCATCAGCATATTCATATCCACTCATTCAGACAAGCACATGCGCACAGAGATAAAAATAAATCTTTTCAAAATGCTGCAAGGGTGCTAGTGCTGTCTGACAGACACAGTGAGGGACAGAACCATCTGCAGAGGAGGCTGCAGGGCTCTTCACGCTGCAGCATGGCACCCAGGCTGGGCAGGGGCCGCAGGAGAGAGCAGAAGCGTGAAGGAAGGGGCTGCATATCTCAGCGGGGGATCCAGACCATGGCCAAGCTGTGGTTCTTCATGGCCACCACTAACGGCTGTCATCAGGCTCAGCACTGAGGATCAGCATTTAAACCCACGTCATTCAGACACCCTGGGAAGTGCCACTGGCAGACCTCCTGGCTCAGCAGTGTTGAGAACCAAAACCAGGCTTTGCCACCACATGACAGAGGTAAGCCGAGGAAATGCGCTAGTCGCTGGCAGTTTTCTCCAGCAGAATTCTAGCACCTTCGAATCCTCTCACTATCTTCTCAGGAGGCGCCACTTCACTCACAAAGCCAGGAGCCAAGGTTGGGCGGGGCAGCCCTACTGCCACAAAGAACTTGTTGCATCCAGGCTACTTTGTCTCTAACATTCCCACTGGCTGCCCTGCTTTGAGGGTTTCCATAAAAGGGGCGGCAGAGGAGGGCGGCGGCTGTGGATATGCATGGGCGGCAGCAGATCTACACCCCACAGCTCAGCTCTGGGGTCTGCCACACAACACAGAAGACAGCTCTGGCTTCACAGAGCACAGGCAGGATCCACACTGCCTAGGCAGCAACCGTCACTCCCAGGTTCCTGGTACCTACCTGATCAGTTAAGGAGGGACACCCTGACAATCTCTCACTCTATGAGGATGATCCACTCAGAGTTTCTCTGGAGTAAGTGACAAGGGCTGGTGACTTGCATGGGGAAGAGAGAAGAACCTAGGATGACCCTGGCATCTCAGAAGAGGTGGCAACAGTGAGCCCCCCAATTTGTGGTGGGGATCCCAAGGCTGCCTCTGTCTCCCAGACAAACACACTTAGCTCAGTTCCCATGCCGTCTCTCCCTGCTGAGTGACCTCACACACACACACTTTGGATTCTCTGAGTCTATGATATCCTTGAAGGGAAACTGAGAACATTAACCTAACCACCTGTAAGATTAGTATCCCGGACGTATAAACCTTTCACATCAAGAGAAGATGAAAGGCAAAATAGACTGAGCCAGCAGCAAGGATAAACAGGCAATTCACAGAGGAGGGATCTCAGCTGGCCAATGAAGGCACAAAAGGCCACTTGGCCTCATTAGCAGGCAGGGAAAGGCTAAGGAGCAGCATCACGGGATCCTACCGTGCAGCAAGCAGACTAACATCAACTGAACGAGGCCCAGAGCTGAGGGAATCCAGGGACGTGGCTCCTGCGGTGACACGCAGGGCTGAACATAAGACCCAGCAGAGTTCTGGTGGGACTAGACACAGGAACAGCTCCAACTGCTGGGAAGAACAGCCCTGAGTCCCCAGGAGAGGACCTCGAGGAGGGAGAGAAACAGCCACAAATGGAGTATACTATGCAGTGGTTAAAATGAACTGGGGCTTCTGAATTAACACAGATCTGAGCAGGGCAAGATTTTTATAGCTTCAAAGAATCAAAGACAAGATTGATGGGCTAGCAGGTAAAGCATGTAAAGGGCACGGAGGGGATACTGATGGCAAACGGGGTGACAGGAATGTTGTAAAACTGGGCAGGGGTGATGGCTAGTCAGACCTACACAGTTACGACACATGTCAGTGACCTCTACGGTTACAATGGGTCATCGCAAGGGCAACAAGTCTCTCAAACACTGAGCCACCTCGCCAGTCAGTGGATCTGTATTTTAAAAGTAAGTGGGGGCCAGGCACGGCGGACTTTAATTCCAGCACGCAGAAGGCAAAGGCAGGAGGATTTCTGTGAGTTCCAGGCCAGCCTGGTCTACATGGTTAGTTCCAGGCCAGCCTGGGCTACCAACTGAGAAGGTCATGGAGATGACAAATAACAGATACAGGGCGGGAGTTTGGGGAAAAGAAGTGACCAGAAGGGCACGTGGGGGCTCTGTCTCTGTGCTTATTTTAAATAAAAAGACAGAGAGGATTTGAGACGAATGCAGAACCTGGCAGAGACAGGAGTCTATGAACAGGGGTGGGCTTTGTTCCCCCTATACCCCTAAGACACTGAAGTCACACGATGGGAGTCTACCACCCTCAAAGAGCTGTCATGACCACAAAACCCACACCAGGGTTCCACCCTGGTCAGTACTGCTGTGGGGGCCCTCCCGTGCCCTTGACCTCGTGTGTACTATCATGGGAGGGGATCGCAACACGCCCCCCCAGAGCCCACAGGTTGGTAGAAGACACTCTAGTAAGGAGGGTGGCCACAGTATCTCACTCTGTGAAGCCTCCTTCATTTGCTCTGAAGCCCAGACTCTGAGTAGACAAGCATAGCAGGGGCTACACACAGTGACATAGGCCTTGTCCACGGGTGAAGGTGCATTTGTGGAGAGGCTGCTAACCTGACATGGAGGTAGAGAGGGGGCCTGAGCCCCAGGCATTGTTGTCTAACTACAGCCTCAGAGCCTCTGATCCTTCGAGGCATGAAATCAGGGGGACACAGCAGCCAGGCCACTCCAAACTGATATGTATGTTGCTCTGTGGGTGCTGTGACAGGGGCAAGAGTACATGATGACACCCCTGTTAACATCCAGATATGGTCTGTCCACATCCAAGAGTTTTGTGTTGGGAGCTTGGTCTCCAGTGTGGTGACATGAGAAATGGTGGGATCTAAGGGGCGGAGCCGAGGGAGAGGTAGTTAGGTCATTGGGTGCATGGCCTTAAATGAGATTAAGATAGTCCTCCTAGGACCTCAGTTCCCAAAGGGCTGGTTGTTACAAAGGAACATAGCGGCTCCTCCCCTCGTTCCTGGTTTCCAGTCTCACCATACAATCTCTCTAAATATACCAATTCCACCATGATGCCACCTACAACTCTGTGAGGTAGACAAGAAGTCCAGGGGCCAAACTGATGAGGGAGCCCCAGCTTGGACATCCAGCTCCCCAGGCAGCTAAATAAACCTCTTTACTTTACAAAGTACTGCACCTCAGGTGCTTGGTTATACAATAACAAACAGACTAAGATGGGTCCCAAAGGGATATGGGACACTCAATACCTGGCCATATTTTTGGTTGCCACAACTGAGGAAAGGGGAGCTGCCGCATGGAGGGCAGAAGCTAGGTTACTTCAGCCAGGCTGCCAACACCCATTTCTAGATCCACCCCTTTCAGCATGTGGAGCTGGGGGACAGGTGACACAGTCCAGTCTGCTGCTGCTGGCTTTGGGACCCTGCCACCATAGCGCCAAATTATCCCCTCCTCTGGATGACTCAAGGTGCATCCAGCCCCACCCCCTTCCTCCTCTGGGGAATCAACGTCTGGACAGCAGAGAGAAGGCCCCTTGCCACAGCAGTGACTAAGCCGGCATTCAGAGGAACAAGTTCTCGGAACAAGCTCCCGCATGACTTCAGCACGTTTCCAATCAGAGAGACACGGTCACTGCGGGGCTACAGTTTAAGGAACCTCGTGTTGGTCACATGACTGCCCCCACTGGGAGGGGACATCACCATCCCATCTTTCAGATGAGGACACAGACTTCAGAAAGTAGCAGCAACCTGGGAATCTAAGAGCTGAGCCCACAGCAGGCTGCTACATAGACCTGGCTCAGCGGGCCCCTAACAACTGGTTGGAAGTTCGAGAGTACCCCTCAAAGCTTCAAATCGCTGGCAGGGAGGTGTGGGCCTGAGTGGATTCCCAGTTTTTGAGAGGACTTTGTGCAGGGTCTCTGTGGGCATATGGGGTCTGAGAAGAGGCGTGGTTACAACTTTTTTGGTCCAGCAGGCCTGGACTTACACACCTGCTCTGTTCCTGACCGTTAGTTTTCTCGTCTGTGAAAAGGACTCAAGAAAACCACCACTACAGGTGTGTGAGAGCAGAAGACAGGACGATGATGCCAGCCCTCGGTGGCTGTAGCTATTCTGGTTTGGCGGGCTCACAGATCTGGTGGGTTCACAGATCTGGCGGCAGGGGGCATAGAGGATTCCAGACTTCTTCCTCCAGTTGGTGTGTTACAGAAAACTGTCCTATACCCAAGAGGCAACTCAACAGGCTCCAACAAGAAACCAAGATTTGGCAGCATTCTAAACAGTTAAGGGGGAAAAAAGGGGTGGGGTATGGGGAAACCAAGACAATTTAGCTGAGCTCTGAAGCAGGGAAAACTTAGCTCTATTTAAAGATACCACAGGTCCAGGAAGCAGCCCCCGCTGGCTGGCCCAGGACTGAGTAACTAACTGAATGCTTAGCCAATAACAATACATGGGAACACAGCACACCCTTTCTTGTAGAGTGCAGTGGATTCTCGGCCATCTCCTTCCAGAATTTTATGAGTGACTTATGGAAGGCATGTCTGTCTGTCTGCTTTGTAAGAATGACTCTCTTAAACAAATAGACCCGAAAGGGGCTTCCAGGGAGGCCCCTGGCCAGCCTTTCTCCAGCCAACGCCCTTTTCTAGTCATTGTTCCACACTTCTTTGTTAGAATTTTTTTTTCCCCTCCCTCTTGCTTTTTTCCTTCCCGGTTAACTTCTCCAAGGCTGCCACAGCCAGCTTCTTCCAGGCAGGGACACCATCCCCCTTCACTCTTGAAGTCCCCAGGGCCTCCTCTGGATCCACTGTCCTATTATCCAGAATCTTTAAGGTGGTACCTCGGCCACCTCAATCGCAGACAAGGTCTCTAAGCAGCCCTGGACGCCACTTCCCACCTGCGGGTCATCGTGGGCCGGGCCCACGGTCCACGTTCTAGAACCCTCAGCCTTCCCATCTGCAAAATGACGCCGGAGACCCATTTCCTCCATGCCTTGCCAGCTCCAAACAAAATTCTCACTTCACAGAAGGGGGTACTCCTGGGGAAACTTTACCACATTGTTAAACGGAAGTTACTGGAGAGGGGCACTCAAATGACCCATGCCCAGAAGGACGAGGGGCTTGGTTGGCTGGTACCACGAGGCTGGGTCTCTCTCCTGGTTTGTCTGCGTCTCCAGCAGAGGCTGCGGCCAGACTTTTGCACGGGTGGGCAGGGCGGGGGCTCGCGAAGAGATGGCGGGGAGGGCGCGGGGGCCCGGGACGCTCGGGGAGATGGCGGGGAGGGCGCGGGGACCAGGGGCGCGTGGGGAGACAGACGGCAGGGAGGGCGCGGGGCACAAGTTCTGCGCGGGGCTGGGGTCGGGCGCAGACTCACATAATGCTTGTTGGGCACGCGCCGCTTCTGTACGTCCAGCACCTTCACCTCCACGATGCTGCGCCGCGGCGGCATGGCCGTTTTCCGCGCCCAGCGCCGTGCGGGCCAAACTGGGCCGAAGCGATCCGAGTCGCCGATCACTAACCGCCGCTGCCGCCGCCGCCGCCGCCGCCCTCCGCGCCCCGCCCCTGCCCGCCTCCGCGCCGCCCGCCCACCCCGCTTAAAGGGCCCGCCCGGCCCGGCCACGTCCGCCCGCGGGCCTTTGTCCCTACGCTCGGCGGGACAACGCGCCCCGCCCCCCCACCCCCGCGTTCGGGCCTGGCGACCCTTAAGCCCAAGTATCCAAGCACCCTGCTGGGGCTTTCCAACCCCGAAATGGACTCAGGGTGGTTGCCCACCCACCTCGGTGTCCGTGAACCAGTCGCTATAAATCCGGTTGCCCACCGCCCAAGTCTAGGGATTCAGGGGAGAAGCGGCAGTGACTAGGTCTCCTGGGTTCACTGTCTGTGACATGGAGAGAAAAACTGCAAAAATGCCCTCGCGGGCCTGCAAAGGGAGGCGAATGTGAGCCAAAATAGGGGTGCTGGGTAGGTAGCGAGCTCCTGACCTCCACACCTGACCCTGTGCCTTGACCTTTTCACAGACGCCCAGTTAAAGTCTCACCACACCCGGGAATGGGGGACGACAATTAATCGCCTTTTACAGAGGACCTAACTGAGAGCAACCGCCAGATTCATGGAGCAGGTGGGTTGAACCCATGGTTGCCCCACACTAACTAAGCAAATCAAAGCTACAAGTGGTTCCACATTTTTTTTTTTTTCACCTAGCACCTTCTAGCATTGGCTGGGCACTCGGTAACTGACAGATGCTGGCTGAATGAAGGAATGAATGAATGAACGGACACACTTAACAGTATGAACTGGTAGTTCAGGCTGCAGGTCAGTGTTCTCCCAGTCACCTTCCCCTCCAGGCCCCTTCCCGGAACTCATAGTTCCAGATCAGCCAAGGAATTTCTCAGGGGAGGGTTCTCAGTCCAGTCAGGCCTTGCAGATAGATTCCTTTTGATTCCCTCTGGAAATCCCTCCATTGCCTTTCTGACTTCCTGGCCCATCTTTTCCACTGTCCTGATGGTAGAGGCTGGTCTGATGGGCTTCGCTTGTGTAACTTGGCTGGTGGGAGGTGAAGTCTGGGTAATCCTCCTCCCCCAGTTCCCTTCCTTCTGAATTATCTTCGCCAAAGGCCATGTTTTTGTACTAGCGGTGGGTGCAGTCCCTGGACACAGGACCCTCTTTGCTCTCTTGGTGCGGCCCATCCCTTGGCAAACAGACTCTTCATCAAGCTGTTCTCGCTAAGCCATTTAGAGAGAGGCATTCATTCTGGACCAGGGCCCTCTCTGGCCCAGCAATCCCCCCCAGGCAGCTTCTTCTTCAGGAGAGCAGCCACCCAGGGACCCTCTGGTCACCCTGGAAATAGGCCACGTGGTGACCTCCAACCCGGCTTCTCCCATCCTCTGCACAAAGCCAGCTTCCCGCAGACTGTAGAATCAGGATACCATCAGCCAGCTTCCCCAGCTCCCAGGTTCCCGTCCTCCAGGTGTGTCTAGTTCCCTGCCTGGTGGGCCTGGCCTGGGGAGATTGTGTCCCCCACCCGCCTGTAGCAGCAGCTAGGCCTCAGCTCCCAGGTCCCTCACCCTTTCCCCTGGATGCTGATTTCTGTCTGTAAGAGTCTAAGCACTCTGGATCTCTGCAGGAACTTCACTCTCAGCGTGTGTCCCAGGTGTCTGGCTCATTTCACTCAGTGTCCCCAAGGTTCGTCCTCGTCCGTGTTACCTGCTTCAGAACCTCCTCCCTTTTGGTGACCAAATACTATTTCACCATGTGCTCTTTACCTGTTTCCTTTGCTCAGGCACCTGATGGTCATTTTAGCTGTCACCACCTTTGGGCTATTGTGACTAAGGCGGCTGGGAATGTTGACATAAGGAGGATATCTGTTCAAAGTCTTTGGTTGTTGTTCTTTAGGGTATATTCCGGAAGTACAATTTCTGGATTGCATGGCCATTCTGTCTTGTTTCGTTTATTCTTTTGAGGAACTGCCTTTCTGCCCTCCTGGTGGCCATGCCATTTTTATTGCCCATTGGTAGTGCTCAAGAAGCCCAGCTTTCTCTACCCAGCTCCCCATGTCTGTTTCTTTCTGATTCTTCTGTTGTTCTTGACCACAGCCACCCCAAAGGTGTGCAACAGTGACTCACTCTGCCCTTACTTGCATCTCCCCCATGATTAGTGACAGGGGGAAAAATGCCCGTCCAAGCTCTTTGCCAAATCTTACACAGGGTGTCAGCGCTTTTCTCTTGCCTTTGTGAATCTGAGGCTTAACCTCCTACACATCTGGGCTTTCCCAAGCAGGCAGCCTATTTGAGGTGGGGTGCGGACTGAATTGTGGGCTAGCGACGTGGCTTAGGTTAGCTATCCATACTGGAAAATGCTACCCAGGCTTTGCTTGGGA
Source organism: Microtus oregoni (assembly GCF_018167655.1). Lineage (NCBI taxonomy): Eukaryota > Metazoa > Chordata > Mammalia > Rodentia > Cricetidae > Microtus > Microtus oregoni. Next base: position 15,971,587 of record NW_024543086.1, read on the forward strand.
GGCACTGAGGATTATCTGCTGAGAGACAAAACAAAACAAGACAAAACAACAACAACAACAACAACACGTACAGCCAAATCTAAAACAAAACAAACCCTCAACTCTCACAGTCAGTAGAACTTAAGGGGGCAGGGCTAACTATTGTAGAGGGGGCGGGGCTACCTATTGTGGAACTCAGCTAGCCACACAAAACACATCTGCAAATTCAAGTGCACCGGGGAATCCAGATCTCTAGCAGGAGAGAAAATCCCACTTGGATTCTAAGCTTACTCCAGCTGCTCTCCAGCCTAATAGTATTTGCTGAGGTTTGTCGGTGAGCCTGGCATTGGCTGGCACTTACATGCGTATTGTCTTACTAGGATACCATAGCCCTGTGACATACAAGCCATCCTTTCTGTCTGCTGATGGGAAGTTGAAGATGTTTGAACAGGCGATGCTTCCTTGAGATGACAGTGCTGGGGTAAAGCGGCACTTATGGGTTATCTGATTCCACCGTTTGTGCCTATCCATCAGCCTGTGTCCAACAGGGTGTGACCCTGGGCCAGTCCCTTGGTCTTCTCGTAAGGTGGCATAAGAACAGCCACAGTTAGGGGCTGGAGACATGGCTCAGCAGTTAATTCCAAGCACCCACATGGCAGCTCACACCTGTCTGTAACTTCAAGATCTGACACCTCACACAGACATACATGCAGGCAAAACACCAATGCACATTAAAAAGAAAAAAAGAACTGAGGGCATAGCTGTGGGGCATTTTCTTGACAACTGATTGATAAGGAGGGCCCAGCCCACTGTGGGCAGTGCCATCCCCAGGCAGGTGAGCCTGGTTATATAAGGAAGGTAGCTGAACAGGTCAGGAGGAGCAATCAGTGAACGGTGCTCCAGTGAGCGGTGCTCCTTTATGCTCTCTCTCCAATCTGCTCTGGCTTCCCTCGGTGACAGATGACTTGGGAGCTGTAAGACAAAGCAAATTCCTTCCTCTCCAGTTTGGTTTTAGCCACGGTGTTTTATCACAGCAATAGAAAACAATTAGAACAACACAGAGAAACAAAAGAAAAGACAAAGGGAATCAGAAAAGGGCCGGTGAGGTGACACAGATGGTAAAGATGCTTGCTGTCAAGCCTGATGACCGGGAACCCACAGGGTAGAAGAAAAGTTGTCCTCCGCCCGCCATATATGCCTTGTGACACACCGGCCTGAGTGTGCACACCCACAGAAACAAACAAATGACTGTGGAGTCAACAAGACCACTGGGAAGCAAGCCACCCCAGCCCCCTTCCCTCCGGTGTGGACACTGCAAACAGTCTCCTCCTTCCTTCCGGTGTGGACACTGCAGACAGTCTCCTCCTCCCTGTGGTGTGGACACTGCAGACAGACAGTCTCCTCCTCCCTGTGGTGTGGACACTGCACACAACACCTCTCTGTGGTGTGGACACTGCAGACAGTCTCCTCCTCCTTGTGGCTGTGCTTTCTGCTTCCCAAGCCAACACTCTTAGCACCAGTCCTGCACGTCAGTCTGGTTTAACCCTTAGCACTACCAGGTCAAACAGGTCCTCAGGCTCTTTCCCAGCTCTGATAAAATCCACAGCCTGTAAGAGAGAGTCATTCTGTCACCTTCTCTATGGGGTCCTCCTCAGGTTTATTTCGAAACAAACCTTTCCTTTGCTGTTGAGCCACCAAAAGGTCTTCTTAAAAATGTAATGCTTTTTTCTCTCTTTTTTTTAAAGGAGGGCTGGAGAGATGACTCAGCAGTTTAACAACTCTTGCAGAAGACGGACTCAGTCTTGTTGTCTGCACCCACCAGAGAAGGCTCATAACCTGTAACTCCAGTTCCAGGGGCTCTGATGCCCTCTTCTGTCCTCTGTGGGCACCTGCATTCACACACATGCAAATAAAATATGTCTTAAAAGAAAAGGAAAAAATTTCTTCTTCAGGGAACGGCTGTACCGTACACACCCACCCTATTTCTACAGCCATCTGTGGTTTAAGGATTGGCAGGCACAAGTCTCCATGGCGCCCTCTACAGGCTATTGTGAGAGTGCGCCATCATCATCTGCATCATCGCTTTGCACAACCCAGCCCTTGTTCAATGTCTGCTTGTAGAACCAGACCCCAGACCTGAGGGGTGCAGACAGTCTCTGCGTGGGTGTATGCACATCCCCACGTGTTCACATACCCAACACACACACACACACACACACACACACACACACACACACACACACACGTCTCTCTCATCAGACTCCAAGCTTCCTCGTAGCCAGAGTGGCTTTACTTGTTTTAAACTCTCAGCTCCCTGCACGGACTTGTAGAGCGTCCCTGGAGAGATGCTTCTGTGATGGATAAGCCTGTCTCTAGCTGCTGGACCACAGTGGGTCCTTGCCAGTGACAAGCCAGCCTCTGGGTGGACCTCTCTGCTTTCCCATCTCTCTTTAGGTGTGCAGAGACCAGGGGTAGAGTTTAGGCTTCTGCCTCAGCTGGTGTGATTCCTAATTTCTGGCCCAGAAGGCATTTTGCAAACTCAAGCACTGCAGAGCACAGAGTTCCCCATCGCTTGCTGGAGCTAACGGAGTGCTGTGCTCCACACGGCAGGATCGTGCAGGAAGGGCCACACACTGGGAGGATAGAGGGTGTTTCATCAAGCGTGAATGAACTCCTGGTCTTTTTGTGATAGTAGTGTCATCTTGGCTGACAGGCTGAACTTCTCCCAGTCCCTAGTCCGCAGAAAATCAAGCAGGCCGGGGGTCTGAAGCCTGTGTTTTGCTGCCTCTTCATCAGCAATCTCTAGGGTGAAACTGGGCAGCTTTCCGGGCCATGATTGGATGGAGAGGGGGACAGAGATGCTTTCTCTGAGGTGCTGTCTCTGTAGGGATGCTCATCACAGGAGCAAACACCTGTGAAGGATTAGGGAGGGAGACATTGAAAACCGTGAAGCAAATCACAGCTAGGGGAAGCTGGCTCAGGCAAGATTCCACACACAGAGAGCCTCCCCGGATTGGGGGTGGCAATGTGGTCTCAGGGGCAGGGAGGTGAGCATCCAAACAGCCTAGGCTCCCCCAAAGCCAGTATGCACAGTAGGATCAAAACCCAGTGCCATTGTTCTTGACTTCTCAGTAGTCCTCATTGTCCGCTATGTTCAGCGAGTCCGGTTTTGTCCCATGTTTTTTCAGACCCAGTCCAGCTGGCCTTGGTGAGTTCCCGAAAGAACATCCCCATTGTCTCAGTGTGTGGGTGCACCCCTCGCGGTCCTGAGTTCCTTGCTCGTGCTCTCTCTCCTTCTGCTCCTGATTTGGACCTTGGGATTTCCGGACTGGAATCTTTCTGACTCCATATCTCCTCCTTCCACTGAGTGGCAGTTTCAGAGTTGTTCTCTATTCTCAGCCAGGAGAGTGTTCGTTCAAGGAAGAACAGATTGTACCCCTAATCCCATCCTCCCACTGCTTAAATGTCCCTGTGACTTCTTGCAGTACATAGGATAGAGACAAACTCTTAGATTAGCCATTAGGGGTTAGCCAGAATCTGGTTTCAATGACCTGCTGACCTCATCTAGCCCCCGTCCTCTGCCACGCCCTACTCCAGCCACGCTGGCGTCTCTCAGTTTCTAGAAAGTCACCCCTTTATATATGCTGCTGCCCGCTCCTGAGTGTTTCCCTGTCTTCAAAGCTTTAGTCTGAGTGTCCCTTCTTCTGCAGCCTTTCCTTTACTTCCCATGTGCATTTTCTTTACAGCTCTTGGCATTGCCATCACCTCTTCTTGCATGGCCTTCAACCAGAATGTACCTGCATGACGGGGGTCAGTATTCTTGTCAGCTATTGTCCCCCAAGTCAGCATAGTCCCACAGACCCTTCAAAAAGAGCCTAGAATACACGAACACTGCCCCTTTCCTATGAGAGGATCAGAGGTCTCCCCACAGTGCCCTGCCCCTGGCAGCTGATTGGTAGATGTTTACCAAATGAGAGAATAGATATGGCTGTGTACGGGTAAAGATGGTATTGATCATGAGAAAAACTTTTGGGTCACCTTTCAGTTCAATGAGCTCATACTCCAAAGGCCAGTGAGAGGCCAAAGCTGGTCACCAGTGTCTTGATTATTGGAGTCAAAGACACTGGCAGCGAGATGTAACTGTTTAAATGTGAGCATCACCCTGTGTAGACTGGGTGTGCTTTTTCATCCAGCCACAAGGTGGCAGCCTCTCTCGGTGGTCCATGAACCAGTCCCCAAAGGAGCCACCAATTGTTGCTCATGACTGTTTCTCAGTGCCTTCCACTCCTGACATTCCCAGGACAACCTAACCTATGAGGTAGTTCCATGGACTAAGCATGCTGTAGCTCAGCCTTGCCTACTCAGACAGCATGGTTTAAAGACTCAGGTGTTACTGGGAGCCCCTATTTTGCAACCACTGGACAAGCCTTGAGAACCTAATTCCTGCCAAACACTGAGCAATGTGCTTGGGAGACAAAAGCAAATGCAACAGGTAAGGATTTGTTCCCCCTTCTGACTCACATTCTAACAGGGAAGACAGGTAATGAGCAACAAGCAATGAATAGGGGATGCATCTCACCCACAGAAAGTCAATGTCAGGAAAATAAAAGTACCCAAGGCAGCCTGTAGGTGGCCAGGGTGACATAGAACCCCAGCAAGGGTCCCTGAGCCAGAGGGCCAATTTATGCCCTCCCCGCAGCAACATGGAACCCCAGGCCCAGCTCTTTGAGCCTGGCGATCCCTAGGTTCGCCTCCTGAGGATCTGGGGTTGCTCAGTGAATTGAAGGAGGAAGAGGATGGTAGCGGTTGAGCAAGCTGGCACTGAAGACCCAGGGTAGCAGCAACACAGGGAAGGGAGGTTGGGAGGTGGAGCTGGGCCCTGACCCAAGAGTTCTGGCACCATAGAGCCTGGACCTGTGACTGCCCAGCTCTTATCCTGGGGAAGGAAAGGGACTGCTGAAGAAGACTGTGCTCCTGGGTCTGTCTCATGTCACCCTGCCAGGAGCTGGGTGGTCTCTGTCAACTGTAATAACAATGTTGCTGAAGGATGAAGGAGACAGGGGTGTAGGAGGAGCCTGGGTTGGTGTTCACACTGGGTGACTGTGAGGTCCAAGCTCTGGTTCCCAGTGTTCTGCTCATCCATATGGGTAAGTAGCCCTGCCCACTGCTGACTCACGAATATCTATGTTCCCCCAGGGAAGCAGGCCTAAGTCCTCAGAGTGGGTGGCCCTTGCCGACCACAACCTGGAGTGTGGCAATGCCAACAACCAGCAGGGAACTTTGGCTGCCCTCCGACCACACACCCATCATGCTAGACCTTCATGTCTGTGTACTCTTGAGACGAATTTCTTCCTCATCCCTGCGTGTTCTACAGCGGCATCAAACTAGAAGGTTCTGGCTGCGGAAGGTGGGGCTGTATACTCTGGTCAGCTGGCACCCACCCGTTTCTTGAAGAGAGTGTCTTTTTGATCTGGTTCCAATTCATATCCCTCAGGAACATGGAATCCAGGCTTAGTTCTTTGGACTAAAGAGGATTACCATGCACATTACCCTACAGTCAGGTGAACTGGAGAAAAAAAAACCCACCAAAACAACAACAACAACAAAACAAACACCTGACTGCAGGTCTATAGGACACACTGGCCATGGGCCTGCAGGACACACCGGCCGCCGGCCTGCGGGACACACCGGCCGCGGGCCTGCGGGACACACTGGCTACAGATCTGCAGGACACACCGGCCGCGGGCCTGCGGGACACACTGGCTGCAGATCTGCAGGACACACCGGCCGCCGGCCTGCGGGACACACTGGCTGCAGATCTGCGGGACACACCGGCCGCGGGCCTGCGGGACACACCGGCCGCGGGCCTGCGGGACACACCGGCCGCGGGCCTGCGGGACACACCGGCCGCGGGCCTGCGGGACACACCGGCCGCGGGCCTGCGGGACACACTGGCTGCAGATCTGCAGGACACACTCCAGATGCTGTAGCTTTTGCTCCTCCTCAAAATGTCATGTTCACTTTGGTGACAGAGCTGATAGCCTGGTGGTCAGGTGATAGAAGGTGGATATGTCTCTTCCCAAGGTGTGGCAGGATTTAGGATCATGCCTTCCAGCTATCGGGAGGAAGTGAGGTGCTGCCTTAAGGGGGGGGGGTTTCTCTCTCCCTCTCTCCTCCACTCTCAGTTCTTCCTGACTCTCCATCCATCCCTAGGGTTAGGCCTCCGCAGGGGTCGCTTGGGACAGTCCCGCCCTTATTTGGCCCCATAGTTAGCCATCTGTCCAGGTTCCCCAGATGGTGAAATGATAATTTTTTAAAAGCAGAACGGTACACTGGGAGCCGGGTAGCAAGGGTTGGGGAGAATATGGAGCACTCTCCCTTTGGTTTTCTTCAACCCAACCCTGACCCCCAGTCATCTCCCATCTCCAGCCCTGCTTTAAAAAGATATTCTTTCCCAGGTCCGTGTTTTTGACCATACCCATTAATTCTCTTATCCCTTTCCTCTTCCCCTCCTCACAAAGCCTTGCTTCCCAGCCAGTCACTTGCTATCTTCACATTATGCGCATGTCTGCTGGAAGTGGTTTAGCTTCCAGTTGTTTTTAAGGAATAATGTTTTTCATTTGGACTGCTTGCTGTTTTCCCTCTCCTTACAGAGCCAGGGGTCTGCCTAAGGATAGGGGCTTGGGCAGAGGGTGTGTGTGTGGGTGTATTTGACATACACAGGCTTGGATCTGAAGAGAGAGAGAGAGAGAGAGAGAGAGAGAGAGAGAGAGAGAGAGAGAGAAAGAGAGAGTCAACCTTGCTTCCAGAGGTTCTCAGTAAGCTCAAACAACACAGGACCATTTCCCAATCTCACACATGTTACCCTATACCCCGGTGCCCTGGGGAAACTGGGGAATCTCTCAATATATGTTTGGTGCAAAGAATTGCTTGTTTTAGGGAGGCTGGAGAGATGACTCAGTGGTTGGGAGCATTGGCGGCTCTTCCAGAGGTTCTGAATTTAATTGCCAGCAACCACATGGTGGCTGACAACCATCTATAGTGGAATCTGCTGCCCTCTTCTGGACTAAAGGTGTACATACAGATAGATCACTCATACATTTAAAAAAAAATAAGGACAGGCTCCAAACCTGTCTCAAAAAAACCAAATCGTCATCATCATCATAAATCTTTAAAACTGTTTTTAAAAAAATGAATTGCTGCCAGGTGGTGGTGGCGCATGCCTTTAATCCCAGCACTTGGGAGGTAGAGGCAGGTGGATCTTTGTGAGTTCGAGGCCAGCCTGGTCTACAAGATCTGGTTCCAGGACAGGAACCAAAAGCTATGGAAAAACCCTGTCTCAAAAAAAAAAAAAAAGAATTGCTCATTTTAAATGTTGTGCTCTGGCCATGGATGGTAGAACTCATACTGCACATACGACCCAAATCCCCATTGTTACCAGAAGCATCATTGGCGAGTGGGATGTCATTGAAGAAATGGCTTCTCTAGAGCTCTTTGGAAGATACAACTAGAGAAGAGATGTGGCTCAGTGGTCAAAAGCACTTGCTGCTCTTTTAGAGGACCCAGGTTCAATTCCTAGAACCCATGCTAAGAGCTGTTTGAAACTCTAGCTCCCGGGGACCTGACTCCTTCTGATCTCTGTGGGCACCAGCACGAATGTGGTACAGAGATTACAAGCAGGCAAGATGCTCATGCACAGCAAATAAAAATAAACAAATCATTTCTAAAAAGACACGACTAGATCAAGAGATCTGTAGCCCACAGTGGAAAAAAAGTGAGATGATTTTCTTTGCTCTCATAAATGTGTCTGGAACAGTTACTGAGAGGCCTTGGTGATAGTATGTGAAGGAGACAGACTTGTAAAATCAACAGATGATTGCCACCTCAAACTCATGCGTAATTGTCATTGTATAGCTCACTCAGAAACTCATGCACAAATGTCTTACAAAGGGGGCCATCTGTCAGGCGGGCGGTGGTGGCCCATGCCTTTAGTTCCAGAGCTTGTGGATCTCTGAGTTCCAGGACAGCCAGGGCTACACAGAGAAGCCCTGTCCTGAAAAACCAAAGGGAAAAGAGAGTAGCATCACATACCCTGCGTGAACTTCACAGGGCGGAGGGACGAATTCATCTCCAGCCCAGGACTCTAGAGGTGTTCATGCTAACTCTGGGGACATTTACTGTTCTGAGTTAGGATGGCCAAGTCAGGACTTTATGATTTGTGACATGTGACAGTTGTCAAGTCATTTATGGTATCAAAACCAAAATTTGTCTAGAATTTGAAAATCAAAACCCAACCAGCTTTCAGACTTAGCATTTTTATTGGATTTAACCTATCTATCTATCTATCTATCTATCTATCTATCTATCTATCTATCTCTATTTACCCATCTATCTATTTGACTTTTAAAGATTTATGTTATTATTTATTTGTGTGCACACGTGCACGCACAAAGCTTGAGGAAGTCAGAAGAGGCTTCTGATCCTCCAGAACTGGAGTTACCAGTAGTTGTAAAGAACCATGTGGATGCTGGGACCCAAACCCAGGTCCTCTGGAAGAGAAGACAGTGCTCTTAATCTCTGAGCCATCTCTCCAGCCTGAATCTGGAGCTCACTGATGGACAAGGAGCCTGGAATCCTCCTGTCTCTACCTCCCGGTTCCGAGATGGCAGGTACTGGTGCCACCATGCCTTTTTTTTTTTTCTCTGGTAATCTTGACTCAGCCCTCAGGCTTGAGTGCTTTACCTGTGAGCCGCCTCCCGAGCCTTTAGACATCTATTTAAGGGAGTTATGTAAGTGTCTTCAAGGTGGAGCCAATTTATCAACACAGTGTTTTAATCATAACAGTGCCCAGAAGAGACTGAAATTATGGAAAGTTCAAACCGAGTTCAAATCAAGCAAACAAGTCCAAATGAAAGCGAACAGTTTTACACATTTTGGTTAACATCCCTCTGGACAACAACAACAAAATATGTAGCCTTACTTTTTAGTTTAAGAATTTGAAAACATAGTTTAAGATTTTCAAGAAGATATTCGATAGTTTTGTGTATCTGGGACTTCATTTCCATCAACACTGGTGTGTTCACCTGGCCGTTTTCAGAGGATTCTCTACAGTGGCTGTCTGACATTCAGCTGGAGGAAAGGTTTGATTGTTTCTCTAGCCGCGTCTTGTGTGTAGGTCTGCATTAGTTACTGGTCTCATCGCCTCAATGAAACGTCTGACCAAAGTGACTTACGGGAGAGAGGGTCCGTTTCAGCTTACAGTTTGAGGGTGCAGGCCACCGCAGCAGGTCAATAAGACAACAGAAGCCAGGGGCAGCTGGTCCCATTGTGTGCAGTTGGGACCAGAGATGAGGGATGGCACTTAGCTTCCTTTCTCTCTCAGTCCAGGGCCCCAGTCCAGAGACCGGGGCTACCCACATTCAGGGTGGCTCTTCCCACCTCAGTTAACCTAAACTAGACACCACTCCACAGTCTGGGAGTTACCTAAGGTAGATCATCCTTCCCAGGAATGCTTAGAATGCTGGTGTCCGAGGCAAGTGTAGATCTTGTCAAGAGGACACTCAACATTAGCCATCACGGTTCTTATCTCCCTCGCACAAACATTCCCCACTTACCCATCATGCCTTTCGCACGCCATCACTTGTTGGCACTGTTTATGTTTGTGAGCCACTATTTTCAGGAATGAACTTGGGCATGGCGGAGCGTGCTTACCACGGTAACAGCTTTGGGGAGGCAGAGACAGGCAGACCACTGGGGCTTTCTGGGTGTCCAGCTTAGACCACCTGGAGAGTACCAGGCCAGTGAGAAATTTTGTCTCAAAAATAAAAAAAAGTAAAATCAAAATAAAAAAAAAATAAAAGAAACATGGGATCTGAGACACGACACCTGTGACTGTTAGCATATGTCTACTCACAGGCACATGCGTGTACGTGTGTGCGCATGCATACACACACACAGACACACACAAGTAAATCACACAAGAAGTAAACAGAGGATATGACTTACTGACAGCTGTAGCTTCTCCCTTTGGAGTACAGACTGAAGCAGTAACTACAGTGTCAAACACCCCACTAGGTTTTTTTTTTGTTTTTTTTTTTTTTGATTTTCGAGACAGGGTTTCTCTGTAGCTTTTTGGACCCTGTCCTGGAACTAGCTCTTGTAGACTAGGCTGGCCTCGAACTCACAGAGATCCTCCTGCCTCTGCCTCCCGAGTGCTGAGATTAAAGGCGTGTGCCACCACCGCCCGGCTAGGTTTTTTTTTTATGTTGCCCTTTTTACTCTTATAATAAACATATATTTTTTAAAAAAATCAGTGAAATTTTATTTCTTCTATATGTCCATTTTCTTTACTGATGAGCACAAACAAAGGCTGTTGACACATCCTTCGATCGGATATTTTGTTCCTACATAAGAATTTCCCAACTATTGTCCAGAGTGGCTATGCTACACTGTTGTTATTTCAAGACAGGGTCTCACAGTGTAGCACTGACTGGACTGGAGCTTGCTATGTAGACCAGGCTGGCCCTAGAATTCATAGGGATCCACCAGCCTTTGCCTTTCAAAAGCTTAGATTAAAGGTGCATGCCACCACACCCAGCTACACTGTTTTGTTTTGTATTTTTAATTCCTATCAGCAATATGTGAGAAATCCAAATTTTCTGCCCTTTATCAGCAGTTGAGGTTTTTGCTGTTTTTCAAGCCCAACCGGTTCTTGGTGTGTTGTGACATTCCACCATACAGATAAACCCCAGGGTGTGTTCAGTGGGTGCCTGGCCGGTCTCCAGGTGTGGGCTCATGTGAATAGCTTCATGGTGAACGCTGTGCGTGGTCGCTGTTAGAACAGCTGCTCTCAGTTCTTCGCAGGTGGATCTGTTAACTCAAGTGGTGATTCCCAGATCAACTCCCTGAGAACATGAAACGGCTCTCCTCACAAGGTGGGAGGAGAGAACCAACTTTCTGAAAGCTGTCCATGGTATGCATGGGCTGGCGTGGCACACACACACACACACACACACACACACACACACACACATAATAACTGCCCTGGCATGCATGGGCTGGCGTGGCACACACACACACACACACACACACACACACACACACACACTAACTGTCCTGGCATGCATGGGCTGGCGTGGCACACACACACACACACACACACACACACACACACAATAACTGCCCTGGCATGCATGGGCTGGCGTGGCACACACACACACACACACACACATACACACAATAACTGTCCTGGCATGCATGGGCTGGCGTGGCACACACACACACACACACACACACACACACACACACACACAATAACTGTCCTGGCATGCATGGGCTGGCGTGGCACACACACACACACACACACACACACACACACACAATAACTGTCCTGGCATGCATGGGCTGGCGTGGCACACACACACACACACACACACACGCGCACGCACACACACACACATAATAACTGCCCTGGCATGCATGGGCTGGCGTGGCACACACACACACACACACACACATAATAACTGTCCTGGCATGCATGGGCTGGCGTGGCACACACACACACACACACACACACACGCACACACACAATAACTGCCCTGGCATGCATGGGCTGGTGTGGCACCTATGTGTGCACACACAAGTAATATGAGTGGGCTGGAGTTGCACACACACATACACACACAGAAGTAACGTCTGTGGCATGCGTAGGCTGACTGGCACACCTAAATAAGGAAGAGTTTAAAAGTTTTCATTTTCATTTTAACACTTTTTCAGTGTGTTTCAGAGTCCAGGGTTCCTGGTTTACTTCTGTGTAGCTAGCTAGCTCTGGGACCATCTTCCTTTCTCAGATGAGTTAAGGACAAACGGAGAGCTTCCTGTAGGCGCTGAGATGGCAAGAGACTCTGACAAAGACTGGAGACAGCTGCCTGGGAGGGGAGCCAAGACTGACTAAGCTGCTGACAGTGGCAATGGGCCGTCATTGTGAAGCCAATCCCAGGGAGAATGGATTCAGGAAGACCTGAGGCCTTTACAAAGGAGGCATTAGAGGGGACTGGGAAGCCCTAAGCGGAAATGGAAATCAATATTTGTTGTTTTTGAACTGAACAGGCCAGAAGCCACAGAACACTAAGACACAGAACCGAGCAAGCAGAAGTCATCAGGAAGGTGGGGGTTGGGGGGGCAAAGAGTAATTCAATTGGAGAAACTAATTGCTGAGTTTTAAAAAGCAAGCTAGCTCAGGAAGTGCCTGAACAAATCCAGTGATTGTCGAAGATGGATGGAAGTACAGACAGCCTGGGGGCACAGAAACTGCTTCTGGAGTAACACTTGGGCAAATAAATACCCTTTGTCCTGCTTTCTTCAGAGATACTCTACAGCACTGGCTGCTCTGGAGCTCACGGTGCATCTCCAGGAGAACTTTGAACTCAAAGCGATGCTCCTGTTTCAATTTCCTAAGCGCTGAGATGACAGGTGTGAGTCGCTTGACTCAGATTTGTAAATGTCGTTTGTGAGCAGCAAGCTGTGCGCGAGGGGGGCAGACATGACTGGAGAGAGGAGAGGCGGCCTAGGCGGGAATCCTGGAGCTCAGAGGCTGCGCGGGGAACTGGGAAGACATGCCAATGGGCAGAGACAAATGGAGCTCTGGGCTGGGAGTGAAGACCTTTGACTTCTGGGAAGGGGCTTTGCTATTACATCAGATACAAGCCCTTTGGGCAGAGCGGGGCACGCATCTCCATCTCAGCTGAGCAAAGCTCTGTTGCATAAGGACTTCCTGAGAGACACGTGGAGTGGCAGCTATGGCTGCGCTCCTTTGTAGCACAAATGTTAAAAACCCAGAGACAGATATTGGGGCCCAACCTGGAGATCAGAAAAGCAAAAGCAGCCAAGCCGCTAGCTCTTACCTCTTTGAAATCTTCAGACTGAAAGAGAGCCAGTTCCTGTCTCATCCTGCCTTATATTCCTCTCTAATGCAGGATTAAAGGCGTGCACCACCACTGCCCAGTCTCCATGGTTAACTAGTATGGCTGCTGGGATTAAAGGTGTGCGCCCCCACTGCCTGGCCTGCAGGGCTGGCTGGTGTGGCTGCTTTGCCCTGACCTTCAGGCAAGCTTTATTTATTAAAATACAAATGAAATAACACTACATTCGTCAGCTGACACTGATGACTGTTCCCTGTGCTTCTAGAATGGCCACAATGAAGAGAGCTCACACTCTGCCCGAGCCTCTCACCTAAACCATCAACAACCCCGTGAAGGGGTTAAATAATTGGATAAGGCCAGGATGGGGGCAGCATGCATGGAATGGAGTTCCAGGTGCAACATCTAAAGTAGGTGCCAAAAATCCTCAGGAATTAAGACAATTAAGGAATACAACACCTTTGTAAAAAACAATCAAAGTTAAGGCAGAAAATCAACCTATGATGAGCAAATTGCCAAATTAATGAAGACAGGATCAACAAGATCCTTAAAAACAGATTTTAAGTAGCGGAGTTGGGACCCAAGCCTACGTAGCCTGTATGTAGGAAGCACACTGCTCTCACTACTCCGTAGCTGCATTCAAAACTGAGTACCCGGCTACATCTGCTATTCCTCCACCCTGGATGTCACTTGGTGAGGGTCCAGCACGTAGGAGGCCTGCAGCTCAGGACTGTGAAGGAGCCCATAGGAAGGCCACAGCTAATGGTTGTCAATGCTCCTCGCTCCCCAGAGGCATGCGTGGTCACACAACTGGTACTTGGTCAGGAATTAAGGCCAAGGGTTTGTCTGAGGAAGAGACATGACACATGCCCTGTATTATTCCTGGAGATCAATGAACACGTGAACATGTCAGCAGGCTTTGAAGAAGCTTGGTGTTCTGTGGGGTCTGGAGAATGAGGTATGCTGGCCACCATCCTTTTGGTTTTGAGTGGATGAATTTATTAAGTTTATAACAAGCAAAAGTAAAAGAATAAATAATGAGTAACCCATATCAAGAAGCAGCAGATAGAGGGTAAAATATCATCGAATCGGAAGCTCCCAGCATCCAGCAGAGGTGGCTGCAGCGGTCCAGTCGAGACAGCAGACAGAAAGCAGGACCAGCAAATCAAGGGCTTATAGACCTAGCAGACATGGACTAGAGAAGCTGAGGCAGTAGCTTGAAGGTTTTGATAGGGGGTCATCTCCACTCTCTTTATGGCTGAGCTTCCCATAGCTGAACCTCCTGCTGTTCCAATTGCAGGCAGTTTTACATCAAGGAGTAAATAGCAATACGATCTGTTGGAAACTCTTCAAGGGAGCAGTGTGCTGATCTCCCTGTCACAGCCCATCCCTAGGCTGAGGAAGACAAGGAGATAACTTGGGCCTCAAGCGGAGGAGGCATTCCCACCTTCAGAGTCAGTGCCTCAGAGAACTTAAACAACACCTAAAAACGTACCAATATTATGAACGTCATTCCTGGTCTCTCCAAACCTTGGCTATAGTTTGATTGCTGTTGTGTCCATATTGGAAGGCAGGGTCTGTGAGATGTAGGTGGTTATGTCATTAAGAGTGATTAAAAGTTTCTTTTCAAGGGCTTTCAAAGAATGTGTGGGTTGCAGTGAAGGTGACTATGACAAAGGAAGCCTGAATGGTGTGTGTCTCCCACTGTCCACTGTGTGTGTGTCTCCCACTGTGTGTCTCCCACTGTGTGTGTGTCTCCCACTGTGTGTGTGTCTCCCACTGTGTGTCTCCCACTGTGTGTGTCTCCCACTGTGTCTCCCCCACTGTGTGTATCTCCCACTGTGTCTCCCCCACTGTGTGTGTCTCCCACTGTGTCTCCCCCACTGTGTGTGTCTCCCACTGTGTGTCTCTCCCACTGTGTGTCTCCCCCACTGTGTGTGTCCCACTGTGTGTCTCCCCCACTGTGTGTCTCCCCCACTGTGTGTCTCCCACTGTGTGTCTCCCCCACTGTGTGTCTCCCCCACTGTGTGTGTCCCACTGTGTGTCTCCCACTGTGTGTCTCCACTGTGTGTCTCCCCCACTGTGTGTGTCCCCCACTGTGTGTCTCCCCCACTGTGTGTGTCCCCCACTGTGTGTCTCCCCCACTGTGTGTGTCCCCCACTGTGTGTGTCTCCCACTGTGTGTCTCCACTGTGTGTCTCCCCCACTGTGTGTGTCCCCCATTGTGTGTCTCCCCCACTGTGTGTGTCCCCCACTGTGTGTCTCCCCCACTGTGTGTCTCCCCCACTGTGTGTCTCCCACTGTGTCTCCCACTGTGTGTCTCCACTGTGTGTCTCCCCCACTGTGTGTGTCTCCCACTGTGTGTGTCTCCCACTGTGTGTGTCTCCCACTGTGTGTCTCCCACTGTGTGTGTCTCCCACTGTGTGTGTCTCCCCCACTGTGTGTGTCTCCCACTGTGTGTGTCCCCCACTGTGTGTCTCCCCCACTGTGTGTCTCCACTGTGTGTGTCTCCCACTGTGTGTGTCTCCCACTGTGTGTCCCCCACTGTGTGTCTCCCCCACTGTGTGTGTCCCCCACTGTGTGTCTCCCACTGTGTGTGTCCCCCACTGTGTGTGTCTCCCACTGTGTGTCTCCCACTGTGTGTCTCCACTGTGTGTCTCCCCCACTGTGTGTCTCCCCCACTGTGTGTGTCTCCCACTGTGTGTGTCTCCCACTGTGTGTCTCCCACTGTGTGTGTTTCCCACTGTGTGTGTCTCCCCCACTGTGTGTGTCTCCCACTGTGTGTGTCTCCCCCACTGTGTGTGTCCCCCACTGTGTGTGTCTCCCACTGTGTGTGTCTCCCACTGTGTGTGTCTCCCCCACTGTGTGTCTCCCCCACTGTGTGTGTCCCCCACTGTGTGTGTCTCCCCCACTGTGTGTCTCCCACACTGTGTGTGTCCCACTGTGTGTCTCCCCCACTGTGTGTGTCTCCCACTGTGTGTGTCTCCCACTGTGTGTGTCTCCCCCACTGTGTGTCTCCCACTGTGTGTGTCCCACTGTGTGTCTCCCACTGTGTGTCTCCCCCACTGTGTGTGTCTCCCACTGTGTGTGTCTCCCACTGTGTGTCTCCCCCACTGTGTGTCTCCCACTGTGTGTGTCCCACTGTGTGTCTCCCACTGTGTGTCTCCCACTGTGTGTGTCTCCCACTGTGTGTGTCTCCCCCACTGTGTGTGTCTCCCACTGTGTGTGTCCCCCACTGTGTGTCTCCCCCACTGTGTGTCTCCCACTGTGTGTCTCCCACTGTGTGTCTCCCACTGTGTGTCTCCCACTGTGTCTCCCTCTGTGTGTGTCTCCCTCTGTGTCTCTTCCACGTGTGTGTCTCTCCCGTGTGTGTTTCTCTCCCACGTCGTGTGCCTTCACCAGATGCAGCCACCTGACCCTGGACTTCCCAGTCTCCAGAAAATCCTGAGTTCCAATAACTAACCACTTTCTTTTTTTTCTGGCTCCGTTCCAGGTATTTTGCTATAGCAACAGAAAAAAAACAAAAACAAAAACAAGGGCCACAGGAACCCAGAGGAAAGGCTTCAGTCTTGAAATACTGCAACGAACATGGGGAGGGGTGACATTTGTGCTGGCGTTTCTCCAGGTAGGATGGGAAATGACCTGGTAAGCAGAAGGGAGAATCCTGAATTCTCACGCGTGGTTTTGAGACAGTGTCTCCGTATGAATTGGAGGCTGGTCTTGAACTTGAGGTTTTCCTGCCTTTGCCTCTGAGTTTGCAGATGGGTGCCGTCACACCTTGTATAATGTTCAGTTTCTAAAAATCTAAAAAGAGTGTGGTGTACATGTTTAGTTAACTTGATCAACAAAATAAATTGAGGAAAAAGGGGGGGGGGCGGCTATGTGAGTTATTTTTGTCAACCTGGTACAAACTAATGTCACCTGGGGCAAGAAGACTCAGTTGAAGAAGTGTCTCCACTAAATTGGCCTGTGGGCATGTCGTGGGACATTTTCTTTAAAGTCCCTCCCCCTTTATGTTTTACTTTACATGTATGGGTGTTTTGCCTGCATGCGTGTCTGTGTATCACGTGGGCTTCTGGTGCCTGCAGAGGTCAGAAGAAAATGTCGGATCCCTGGGACTGGAATTACAGAGAGAGGGTGATGAGCAGTCATGTGGGTGCTGGGACTAGAACCTGTATCCTTTAGAAAAGCTATCAGTGCTCCTAACCTGTGAGCCAGCTCTCCAGTTCCCTGGGCATTTCTTGATTTCTGGTTGATGTGGGAAGACCCACCCACTGTGGGAGGTGCCACCTGGGGCTGATGCTCCTGGGTTATATAAGACAAGACGCTGAGCAAGCCGTCAAGAGCAAATATGTCAGGAGCATTCTTCCAAAGCTTCAAGTCCCTGCCAAAAACCTGTTTGCTTTTTGTTCAGACTGTCTATCACAGAAACAGAAATAAGGGCAGTGTGTGGCACCCACACAGAAGGAACAAACTGGGGACAGTTGAGAGCAGCTACCCTAAGAGGTGGGCAATGTCGAGAACATTCTAGTTTCAATATCAAAGTTCAAAAGGAAACTGCAGAGCTTTAGAGAGGAGAGAGCCCAGTGTCCGCTCTGTAGGGCTTAGTCTAGACTGGTGAGTTCTGTCCCTCCATCTGTGCAAAGAGATTACATGAGCGCTCCTAGGTATGGCTAAACGGGAGGCTTTTATTGTAGCCAGAGGCATCTGGATGAGTCCAGAGCATAGACAGAAAGTAGTAGACTAGCTGTGGCCAGCAGACTGGACTTGGCCATGAGAGGAGTCGCGGGGGGGGGGGGGGGAGGGGAGAAGTGATTGATAAAGAGGTGATGGCCAAGATAAAAGGGTCAGAGAAGGGGAGAGGACGGGGAGAGGACAACAAAAACAACGGAAATAGCTGGGTTGGAAGAAGACTGAGAAGCTAAGGCGGGAAGCCCATGATCTGGAGAAGTTCAGGGTGAGGGGCAGGTGAGAGGAGCCAGGATGCCAGCATGGACTCTGAAATGTGTAACAGAAACTTGTGATACCTGGAGGCCAGCATACTCGACGGAGTGTGGTGGAGAACCTTGAGTCAGACCGGCAGGCATGGTGAAAGCAAGGAAGGAAGCTGACCCGAGCTATAGTCTGGAGGGACGTACAGTTAAAGGCGCCTATTTCACCATAATCGTCATCATCATCATCACCATCATCATCATCTTTTTGATAGGCTTTCACAAAGAATGAAGGCTGGGCTGGTGTCGTGGCTATTTTGGTTGTCAACTTGATCACAGCTGAAATGAACTAAAAACCCCCAAATGGCTGGGCACACCTGTGTGAGATTTTTGCTTAATTCAATCATTTGAAGTGGGAAGATAAACACTCCTAATCAAAATCTTAGAGACAGGAAGACACGTGTCTTAAATTTAGATTTTCTTTAAATGATTTTTATTTTTGATTATTTATTTTATTGGTGTTTTGCTTGCGTGTACTTCTGTATGAGAGTGTCGGATTCCTTGGAACTGAAGTTACAGACAGTTGTGGGCTGCCATGTAGGTGCTGGGAATTGAACCCAGGTCATCTGGAAGAGTAGCCAGTGCTCTTATGCACTGACCCACCACTCCAGCTCTCATCTAGAACTTTTCGAGGTGGGAATACCCACCTGTAATCTGGACCGCATCTTCTGCTGGACGCCTATATAAAGGACATGGAAGAAGGAAGCCTCATTCTTTGCCTGCTTGCTCTTGCCCTCCTTAGCAAGTCCATGCCTACACAGACTTTAGAGCCTGCTTATTTGGGATTCCAGTGTATACTGAAGACCAGCTGAGACATCAGCCTCATGGGCTAAACATCTGCTGGATTCTTAGACTTTCTGTTCATAGGCAGTCATTGTTGGACTAGCTAGAACGCAGCTTCTAAATCATCCTAATAAATCATATACATATATGTGTACACACACACATACACACACATATTCAGGCTATAAGATCTCTTACTCTAGAGACTTCCGACTAGCACAGATTTGGGTATCAGAAGTGGTTCTAGAACAACAGAAGCGTAAGAATGGATCTTTTAAGTTTCTGGAACAGGTTTTCCTACTTGCCAACAGCTACAGTGGCTGAACCTTAGGGTTGGAGATGCTGCTGCTCAGTTGGATGAATTAAATACAATGAGTTTAATTGGCCCCAGGGTAACAGGGGCCAGGTGGCAACATGGAATTGCCAAAGGCAAGGTGATCGTAGTTATCATAATAAGAAGTATAACAACAATGGCCTGACCGACATGGCTGAACAGAGTGAGTTTTATGGCGGCATGGCTCATAGGGACCTCTGGACCTGGCTAATCAGCTGTGGTGCTTCCAGGCGTGAAACAGACAAGAAGCCTCCTGAACTTCTCTCTCATCTGTATGAGCAGGAAAAATTTCAAGCAAATGAAAGAAACTGGATCATGGCAAAAGGGAACCTCAGCCTGTGAATCTGTTTCCAGACTTGAGGCAGTTTGCAGACCCAGAAATTCCTTGAATGAAGGGATGGCCAGGTTCCCCTGAGAAGGACCTTGATAAAATACATAAGAGTTTTACTGTTAGCCTTTCTCCAGTCCTTCCCAGAAGGAGCTACAGCCTTTTACAGAGGTAACTGTACATGGAGGGAAAGAAAACAATCAGACTTTCCAGGGTCTGTTGGATATTGGTTCTGAATTGATGTTGATTCTGGGAGATCCCAAGAAACATTGTGGCCATCCAGTTAAAGTGGAGCTTTGAAATCTGACTCACATTAGGTCCATTGGGTACCAAACTCATCCTATGGTTATATCCCCCGTCCTAGGATGTGTAATTGGGATAGGCAGACTTAGGAGTTGGCAAATTCTCATATTGGTTCCCTGGAGTGAGGGTTATTACAGTTGGAAAGACTAACTGGAACCCTTTAGAGTTGTCTCTACCAGGGAAAATAGTGAGTCATAAATAGATCACATCCCTGGAGAAACTGCAGAAATTAGTGCCACCATCAAGGACTTGAAAGATGCAGGGGTGGTGGTTCCCACAGCATCTCCCTTCGGCTCTCCTGTCTGGCCAGTGCAGAGGACAGATGGCTTATGGAAAAAGACAGGTGACTATGGAAAACTCAATCAGGTAGTGCCTCGGACTGCAGCTGCTGCACCAGATGGGGTGTCCTTATTTGGGCAGACTAGCACACCTCCTGGTTCATGGTTTACAGCTATTGCTCTAGCCATGTCCTTTTCTCAGTACCTGTCCATAAGGACCACCAGAAGCAATTTGCTTTTTGTTGACAAGGCCAGCAGTATAATTTTACAGATGAGTTTTCGGGATTTTTTGGTTTTGGTTTGATTTTTGAGATGAGGTTTCTCTGTGTACCCTTGGCTGTCCCGTAAACTATGTAGACCAGGCTGGCCTGGAACTCACAGCGATCTACTTGATTCTGCCTCCCAACTGCTGGGATTAAAGGTGTGCGCCACCACTGCCTGGCTATACATTTACAGTTTCACGTTTTCACCTTACGGATATACTAACTCTCCAGCCTGTGTCACAGCTTAGAAGGGATCTTGATAACCTGTCTCTTCCACACAGCATCACACTGGTGCACTGTACTGATAACATTATGCTGAATGGACCAACTGAGCAGAGGAAGCAACGCTTTGGACTCACTGGTAACACATACACATACCGGAAGATGGGAAATAAATCCAACCAAAATTCCAGGACCTTCTACCTCAGTGAAATTCTTGAGAATCCGGTGGTGTGGGCTATGTACAGATATTTCTTCTAAGGTGAAGAGTAAGTTATTGCCCCTGGCCCCTCCCATCACCAAGAAAGAAGCACAACGAAGTTTAGCGGGCTTGTTTGGTTTCTGAAGACAGCACATTCCTCACCTAGGTCTGCTCCTCTAGCCATACACCAAGTGACTCAGACAGCTACTAGCTGTGTGTGGGGCCTGGAGCGGGAAAAGGCTCTTCAACAGGTCCAGGCTGCTGGGCAGACTGCTCTACCACTTGGACCATGTGGTCCAGCAGACCCAATGGTACTTGAGGTGTCAGTGACAGATGGGGTCGGTGTTTGGAGCCTTTGGCAGGCCCCTGTTGGCAAATCACAGAAGAGACCTTGGGGATTTTGGAGCAAATCTCTACTAATATCTGCAGATAACTATTGTCCCTTTGAAAGGCAGCTCTTGGCCTGCGATTGGGCCTTTATGGAACCTGAACTTTGGGTCAATGGGACACCAAGTTACCATGTGACCCGAGTTGCCCGTTATGAGCTAGGTGGTATCTGACCCACCAAGCCATTGAGTAGGATGTATCACAGCAATCCACTATCAAATGGAAGTGGTTTATCTGTGATGGCGCCTGAGCAGGTCCTGAAGATACAAGCAAGTTCCATGAAGAGGTTGCAAAAATGTCTAACGTTTCTATGCCATCTGCTGCCAAGCATGCACTTACAGCCTTCTGGGGTGTGTTCTCTGATTGGTTGGCTGAGGAAGAGGATACTAGGGCCTGGTTTATGGACGGTTTTGCACGTTATGCAGGCACCACACAGAAGCGGACGGCTGCAGCATTGAAATCCCTTTCCGCAACAACTTTGAAAGGCACCGCCGATGGGGACCCTCCATAGTGGGCAGAGCTTCGGGCAGTGCACATGGTGTTACAGTCTGTTGGGAAGGAGAAATGGCCAGATGTATAATCGTTCACTGATTCCGGGGCTGTAGCCAATGAATTAGCTGGATGACCAGGGACTTGGAAAGAGCGTGGTTGGAAAATTGGAGAGAAAGACACCTGGGGAAGGAGTGTGTGAATGGATCTTTCAAAAAAGACAAAGAATGTAAAGGCACCGTGTCCCGTGTGAATGTTTATCAACAGGTGACTTCAGCTGGAGGGGTTCAATAGTCAAGTGGACAGGATGACCCGTTCTGTAGACAGTCAGCCTCTTTCCCCAGCCACCCCTGTCATTCCCCAGTGGACTCGGGAACAAAGCGGCCATGGTAACAGGGCTGAGGGTCATGAATGGGTTTGACAACATGGACTTCCACTCACCAAGGTGACCGAGTTACAGCTGCTGCTGAGTGCCAGGTCTGCCAACAGCAGAGACCAACACTGAGCCCCAGATACAGCATCACTTTCTAGGGTGACCAGTCAGTGGCTTGATGACAGGTTGACTATGCTGGGCCACTTCCTCTGTGGAAAGGACAGTGCTTTGTCCTTACTGGAATAGACACTCATTCTGGTTATGCATTTGCCTTTCCTGCATGTAATGCTTCTGCCAAAACCACCATCCGTGGGCTTACAGAATGCCTGATCCGCTGACATGATATTCCACACAGCATTGCTTCTGACGAAGAAACTCACTTCACTGCCGGAGAACTGTGACAGGGGGCCACGATCTTGGAATCTGCTAATCTTACCATGTTCCCCACCATCCTGAAGCAGCTAGCCTGACAGAAAGGTGGGATGACCTTTTGAAGGCATAGTTACAGTGCCAGTTAGGTGGCAGCAGCCTGGAGGGCTGGGGCAGGGCTCTCCAGCAGGCAGTATGTACTTTGAATCAGTGTCCAATAAATGGTGTGGATTCTCCCAAAGCCAGGATCCATGGGTCCAGGAGGGGTGGAAAAGGAAGAGTTCCTCTTACCCACTGCTAGTGACCCACTAGGAAAATTTTTGCTTTCTGTTCTTACAACCTTAAGTTCTGCTGGCCTAGAAGTTTTGATTCCAGATAGCAAAAGCTTCTGCCTGGATCCACAACAAATATCCCATTGAACTGCAAGCTCAGACTCCCCACTGGTCACTTTGGGCTTCTGATGTCCTTATGCCAACAGGCTAAGAAAGAATAGCAGTGTTAGGAGGGATGATTGATCCTGGTTACCGTGGGGAAATTGGATTGCCTTTCCACAATAGGGGCAAGGAAGATTATGTCTGAGTGCAGGAGATTCTTTAGGGCATTTCTTAGTGCTACCTTGTCCTGTGGTTAAAGTCAATGGGAAACACAACAATCTAATCTAGGCAGGATGACAAAGGACACAGACACTTCAGGGATGAAGGTATGGGTCACTCCTGCAGGAAAAGAGCCAAGATCTGCTAAGGCTCTTGCGGAGGGTGGAGGAAATTCAGAACGGGTAGTAGAGGAAGGAGTTATAAATACCAGCCAAGGCCACGTGACCAGTTGCAAAACCAAGCATTATAATTGACGTATCCTTGTCTTATTTTATTAAGAAGGCATTTGTATAGATATTTGTTTTCTTTTTTCAGTTCATCATGTGATGTAACATCAATTAAAAGAATATCAATTATTATCATATTTAAGTTTGGGATATGCTAAAAGAATATCCTTCAAGGGACATTGCCACCCTTGAAGGACATTCTTTTAATATCCCAAACTTAAATTTATAATGTGTTTGCAGTTGTACAAGGGATAGTTATATCATGTTTGGTGTAGTTTTTATATAACGTAATGCTTTATTAATTCTTTGGGAATTTCACATCATGTACCTCAATCCTACTCACCTTCTAGTCCCTCCATATCTTCCTCTCACCCCTGTAGCATAGCCCCCAAAAGAAAATTTTCCCCCAAATCAATTAAAAACAAAGCAAAACCACCTCGCTCCTCCGCCTTTCCAAAACCTCTTCATTTATCCTAGAGGCTCTGGTGCTGCAGTGTGTCTGTCATGCAGTACACTCTTATCCAATTGGCCCCCCACACAAAACATTCAATGCAATGAGTCATTGGTCTGGTTCAAGGCCTCTGGCACACCATCATCACTGGACCCCCACCAAATCTTGGTTATCCCACCATTGCCCTGATTCCTGGAGTTATCATTCCACAGGACCAGCCCCTTCACACACTCCAGCAGACCATAGATGGGGTAGATGCCAGGTGGGCAAACCCAAGGCTCAGGCTGTGGGTCTGTGTGGGAGCTGAGCTGGTTGGTCTGAGCCACTGGGACGGCCACCCCCAGGCAAGGAGTACAGCCAGTTCTCCCATGACCACGGTGAGAGGTGGGGCTCTGTTGCACGAGTTTTAATTAGTCCTAATAATAAAAATCCAGAGCCAGATATTGGGGTAAATGCTGGGAGATCAGAGAAGCAAAGGAGCCGGGCAGTAGTGGCGCACGCCTTTTATCCCAGCACTCTGGAGGCAGAGGCAGAGGTAGGTGGATGTCTGTGAGTTCAAGGCCAACCTGCTCTACAAGAGCTAGTTCCAGAACAGGCTCCAAAACCACAGAGAAACCCTGTCTCGAAAAACCGAAAAACCAAAAACCAAAACCAAAAACAGAGAAGCAAAGGAGCAAGCCACAGTCAACTCTCACCTTGCTAACTCATTGGCCAAAATAAGGACCAAGCTTCTATCCCCTCTCACTTTATACTCCTCTCTCCACCCAGAAGTATTACTTTCTCTCTCTGTCTGTACAGACCTCCAGACCTCTATAATTAACTAGTGGCTAGCTCTGCTCTCTGACTTTCAGGAAAGCTTTATTTGTTAGAGCACAAACAAAATATCACTACATTTCCTCTTTTTTGTCTAAAAGAAGATAAAAATTAAAAAGATTGTAACTAATATAAGAAAAACTATATATGATATGTATATATAATAACTATATACAATAAATACATCAACAATATCTAGCCCATTTGCATTTGACCAAATCAGAGAAATACTTCATTATCTATCCTATCTTGGTGAGTCAAAAAAAGCTGTACCTAATTCATTTTCTGTCCTAACGTGCCTTGACAAAACTATCTTTTTATGTCTCTCAACCTTATGCACTTTACACCTCTTTAGTGAATTTCTCTTCTGAATCTGGTAACAAGGAAAACTATAACCATAAAGACTTCAACTCCATCAGAGACCTGAGAAGGAAATAATATTACCTGAGTAAGCAGGACATGCAATCAAGTGACTTCCAAAAAATGTGAGAAATGACAGAAACAGCTGGCTGCCTGGACAGTCACCCAAAGTTCCTCTGCAACATTGGGGCAGCCATCTTCGGCCTGCAGGTATAGCATATCTGACAACCTTTCGGTAAAGTGGGATATTCTAAAGGGCTGTCCTAACTTGTTTTGCTGAAGTTCAGCAGTCCTTCCTTTTATGTCCTGCTTGTCGAATTTGGGCAGCACACTGTCTGTCAGCAGTTGAGGCAAGAGCACTTTCTTGTCCAGTGACTAACTTTTACTACAAGGAAAGTAAACTCCATGTGAAGGTTCTTCAAAGCCCATCATCTTCTTTGACATAGATTGGTGCTACCAGGAACAGACATGTCTCATTGTTATATAAAAAAGAACCTATATTATTATTAAAACTTCTTTTTTTTTTTGGAATTTTCTAGACAGGATTTCTCCGTAGCTTTCTTTGGTTCCTGTCCTGGAACTAGCTCTTGTAGACCAGGCTGGCCTCGAACTCACAGAGATCCGCCTGCCTCTGCCTCCCGAGTGCTGGGATTAAAGGCGTGCGCCACCACCGCCCGGCTTATTAAAACTTCTTAAATGCCATATTCTGTCAATCTCTGAACGATCTGAAGACAAACTGACTACCTAGAATATATCTCTGGCCTTGAAAACATACTTAACATGACTACAAGTTTGATTGTAATAGATAACTAATTACTAACCTGTATTTCCTTATTATCCTCAGTAGTTGGCAATAATAACATTCAAGGACTAGAAGTTTGCATTACATTGTTAAATGAGCTGTATAGGTACAATACCTTGAACAGGATTAGAGACATATGTATAGTATGTTTTAACAAAATGAATCTTAAATTTATATCAATATACAAAAATTCATATCAATGTAAAATATTTAAAATTAGAAGTTGCTTTTTAAAAAGTAGATGCAATAATCTACCCTTTTACCCTCTCATATCTATATCCCTCTTTTTTCTTTTCAAAACAGAACCCTGGATCTAATATCCTTCATTTAGTTCTTTTCCTGATCATTACCAATGATAACTTGTAACCAACCACCCTAAACAATGACAAATATCCATAACCCATTGAATGACCAAAACCAACCCACCCTACCTCTTAGGAATATGGGCGTCATGGTCTTAAAACCAGTTCCTGCTGTTTGGGGGCAATGACATCTTTAGGGAATCCTGAAAAGAAAAATTTGGGTTAATTGTCAAGTCCTGGGAGAGGCAGCTGTATCATTTGTTGTCCAGTCTGCATAATGGGAAAGTGCGGGGCTTGTCTCAGGTCTTGGCTAGAGTAGTCTGTGAGGCTGGATCATCTCAGCTAGCCCCCTCAAAATTGTCCTGAGCAGTTTGTAGTTCAAAGTAGATCTTTAAGTGATGTTTTTCAGCTTAGTGATATTATCATAGTCCTGGAGGAAAGATTATTTGGGGCCCTATCCTCCTTTTAGAGACTTCAAAGTTCACTGTTAGGCATGGTCCATAGTTCACTGTAGAAAACTTAAACATTTTAAATATCATATGCAGCAGATCTCAAAGAAGTTATAGGATCAATATTTGTTATGTACCTCCAGAGTACAAAAATTTAACTTCTAGTTACCTGATAGAGATTCAAACCTAAAATCATGTACAGGAATCTAGTAAGGCCTTATTCTAGAACTAGTACTCTATATGACCATTAATATCATGACAAAAGTTTAATATTTATATATTAATCTTATAAGTTTGAGATAATATTTATACCTTAAGAAAAGCTGTTAAAGAATCAAAATAAAACCAAAGGACAAGATTAGTGGCAAGAAAATAGAGTGATTCCCACTGAATGCCTCTAAAGGAACTCATCAAAGAAGATTTAAAAGAAGCATTTCTGAAATACTTTAAAAATATAAATATGATACTCATTTGAAGAAGGTAGCACCTCATATCCCAAAAGGAAGAAAAGAGCTAAGGATAATTCCTCCTAAGTTTAAAAGCAATGTATTTCATATGTGTAGGGATATGGAGAACATCTATGAGGTTTTGTCTGCTGGGCTGCAGAGAGGATCTAGACAACAGAACCTCAGCCTAATATATGCCCCACACTTCCTCCGTCCCAGGACCCTTCCCCCGTCCCAGGACCCTTCCCACTCACCTCATTGAGCTTAAGTAAAAAAGAAGAGCCTTTGACAAATAAAACAAAAGTGTTATATTGATTTATCTATTAAATATAACAAATGTGTTATAAATGTGTCTTTAACACAAATTAAGTGGCTTCTTCTGTAATAATAATATGGAAAAATAATGATAAAGCCCTCTGCAGGATTTACAGTTGAATGGAAAGACTAATACAATTTCTATGCACATAACATCATAAGCCAAATATAATGACCTAGAAATTCAATCTTACTTATATGCCTAAGTGTACTGTACCAGAGGATTGTGGTTCCCATAATTCAATGACAGTAATCATTACAAATAGCATGCGATTTTAATGGAAACACCTACATCACTGGAGAACTGGATCCCCTGGCTATTCTGACTCAGATATTCTTATTTCAATATTTCAGAAATCTGTGTAAGCTTGTATTTTAAAGTCTAAATTATATTTATAAATGTTTAATCTTCTTAAATCCATAGACTTTTTCACAGGCCATTTCCTCCGTAGCTGTCCATGCAGCTGTGTCTTCTGAGGCCTCTGTGTGCCTAAATTTCATGTTATAGACTGAAAATGTCCTTCACCACTCCCTGAATCTTGGCTGACCGTAACCTGTGTGCTGTTGTCTCCATTCTAGTGATCAGCAGTGGGTAAATTGTACTGAAACAGTGAAGAAGGGGAGACAGGGACACCAGCCCTCCATCAAAGCCCTGAACAGTCACCAAGTTCTGTTTTTCCATGTGTCTCTTTTGCCAAGAACAAGTTCATTTATTGATGTTAGGATTCACACAATAGCATTTTATTTATTTTATTTTATCTAGGGAAACTGGTAAATATTGTCAGATACATTGTTCATTGTTGCATGTGGATGTTGGACCATGTTAGAAAGTGACTTAGTGCAGACAGTCTGCATGTAGGGAGGACACTGTCACAGTGCATAATCAGAAGCATAATTTAGACTTTGTTATGACTGCAAACTAGTATTCCATCAACAGGATTGTCTTATTTGTTTCTCTTGCCTCCTTAACATTTTGAGAGTGATTTGCTCCTACCCTGAACTTTTTCTTACTTTGATTTGGAGAAGTTATAGGGTCTAAGTCACCAGGAGAACATGACCCAGAGAACTATCTAAGCAGGATCCACAGGGATTCACAGAAACTAAAATGACAATCATTGAGCCTACCTGGAGTGTCACTAATTTTCTGCATGCATATATATCCTGTTTTTTTTTGTTTTGTTTTGTTTTAGCTTGGGGTTTTGTAGGACCCCCTAATAGTGGCAGTGATTGTATCACTGACTTTTCTGCCTGTTTTTAGGACTCTTTTGCTCTACGGGGTTGTCTCATCCATCCTTATTATATGAGTTTGTACCTTATCTCATTGCATCTTATTATGCTATGTTTGGTTCTTGTTCTAGGGGTGTGGGGGGCTGTCCTTCCCTAAAGATAAATGGAGAATCAGCGTACTGGGGATAAGGGAGATGGAAAAGGACTAGGAGTAGTGGGATGAAAGACTGTGGGAGGATATGCTGCATGATAGAAAAGTAAAGAAAAAGAAAACAGAAAGGAATCAATAAGTGTGCCAATTGCAGTGATTATTTTGTTGCTTTTTGTGTTGTATGTGTTCTCAATGGTATTTTTAAATGAGTAAGTATAGCTTTGTTTTTCTCTCTACAGTCCTTTCAATATGCTCATTCCTCACTTTAGCCAGAGATATTTTCATGTAATATCTTTATATTTAGTTGGAAATAATTTATGTTAGGCTGCACATATCATGAAAGATTCCTCTTTGTCCTTCAAATGTGGCATATAGATTCACTGAATACAGAGAGGCAAGATAAGTGAGAACAAAGGGATAATGAAGAAATGCAAAGAGTGTTATTATCTCTGACAGAACCACAAAAGCACTAATGAGTCCCGCAGCCAGGAACTCAGGTGTTCCAATTGTGCCCAGGGTAAACCATGTGCTACCAGGAGATTTTACAATGATTCACCAGCAAATTGCAAAGTATCACAACCAATTCACAGCAGCTAAAAATCTCACATAAATCAACACTTGTCAGGGTTCATAAAAATATTTGCTGTGAGCTCACATACTACTCCCTAAATCACTGAGTTGTGTGAATATGGCCAAAGGCTCAGAATTTCAAATGTAGAAAGTAGAATAGTATGATTCCTTATCTCACTCCTGTCCAGGCATTAGGTTTTGCTTATGGGAAACATTTAGAGATATAGGTTGAAAATATAAACATCCTGTAGCTTCAGTCTCTTAGAACCCATTATCATAGTGGAATGAAGCTGAGGGCAGAATTGTGGACCTAAGACTGTCACCAATGAGGTTGAAAAATAAATACTTTCCAAGGCTCCTCTTTTACTGATGAAGATCAGGTGACCTCACAGCTCATTTTTCTCACTAGTCATCACTTGAAGTTGAGTGTTCAACCTCTACAACTTCTTAACCTGCTTCTTGCTGAGGCTGATTGGGATGAATGTTGTCTCCTCAGAAGTCCCTGTTGGACAAACACACACAGATGAACTGGCCCAGTGCCAAGCCGTAGAGCATGCAGAGATCATCCTGAGTCATAAACAAATCTCTGAGAAACCATTCATGCCTGTTACCCAGTGACATCCTAAAGGACTTTATCCCAGGCCAAGATGACTTCTCTATGGGTCTCAGGTCTCCCTTTTTCCTAAAGGAAGGTTGTTGCCATGCCAAGCTGGTTTTCTCTGCCTCCCTTATCACAAGTCCCCCTCCCTCATCAGCTCGAAGAGCAATTAGGGTTCCCTGACGTGTGGGAAGTCCA
This sequence comes from Microtus oregoni, assembly GCF_018167655.1. Classification (NCBI taxonomy): domain Eukaryota; kingdom Metazoa; phylum Chordata; class Mammalia; order Rodentia; family Cricetidae; genus Microtus; species Microtus oregoni. The sequence continues at coordinate 16,001,303 of NW_024543086.1, forward strand.
AGGACCACCCACCTCCATCCAGGTCTAGTAAGGTGAGCATCCAAACTGCCTAGGCTCCCCCAAAGCCAGTACATGCAGTAGGATCAAAAACCCCTTGCCATTGTTCTTGAGTTCTCAGTAGTCCTCATTGTCCGCTATGTTCAGCTAGTCCGATTTTATCCCATGCTTTTTCAGACCCAGGCCAGCTGGCCTTAGTGGGTTCCCGATAGAACATCCCCATTGTCTCAGTGTGTGGGTACACCCCTCGTGGTCCTGAGTTCCTTGCTCGTGCTCTCTCTCCTTCTGCCTGATTTGTACCTTGAGATTTCAGTCCGGTGCTCCAATGTGGGTCTCTGTCTCTGTCTCCTTTCATCACCTGTTGAAGGTTAATATTCAGGAGGATGCGTATATGTTTTTCTTTGGGTTCACCTTCTTATTTAGCTTCTCTAGGATCGCGAATTATAGGCTCAATGTCCTTTATTTATGGCTAGAAACCAAATATGAGTGAGTACATCCCATGTTCCTCTTTTTGGGTCTGGCTTACCTCACTCAGGATAGTGTTTTCATGCAAATCAAGACAGCTTTAAAATACCATCTTACACCTGTCAGAATGGCTAAAATAAAAAACACCAATGATAGCCTTTGCTGGAGAGGTTGTGGAGAAAGGGGTACACTCACCCATTGCTGGTGGGAATGCAAACTTGTGCAACCACTCTGGAAAGCAGTGTTTCGGTTTCTCAGGAAATTCGGGATCAACCTACCCCTGGATCCAGCAATACCACTCTTGGGAATATACCCAAGAGAGGCCCTATCATTCAACAAAAGTATATGCTCAACTATGTTCATAGCAGCATTGCTTGTAATAGCCAGAACCTGGAAACAACCTAGATGCCCTTCAATGGAAGAATGGATGAAGAAAGTATGGAATATATACATATTAGAGTACTACTCAGCAGTAAAAAACAAGGACTTCTTGAATTTTGCATGCAAATGGATGGAAACAGAAATGCTTCTTTTAAATCTTCTTTGATGAGTTCCTTTAGAGGCATTCAGTGGGAATCACTCTTACCATTCATAATTTCCTCATCACTTTGCACCTATGGCTTTCTTGAAGGTGGATAGGCACTGACCCTGTCACCTGCATATTTTACTTTTTTTTTCATTCCAGAGATATTCTCCCTAGGAGAGAGCATCGAGTCTTATTTTAGTTGGTTTCCCCACAGAAGTTCTTCTCCTTTATGTGCTTGTGTTCAAAGTTAGTTTATCTTTACAAGTCACAGGGCATAGAAAGAAAGTAATACATTCTTAATATTTAACAGTTAAACATCTTCAGTTACGTTCAGTCTGTCTCAAATCCTTAGGCTGTCTTTAAGAACTGAATAATTTACATTCTCCAAAAGTGAACTAAAAATCATGAGTCCATGTCCTTAATTGTGTCGGTGTTGTTTGGAATAAACTTATGTTATGGTGTGTCACGTATCCAAAAACATGAATTAGATGAGATTTAATATTTAAAAGCAATTCTCAAGTCTAAGGATTTGATCTATGTGTTTCCTTGGAGAACTTATAATATTGTTCCCTAGAAGTGTTTATTAAACAATGATGTTTTCCACAAATCAATTATTATTATATCTCAAATTGAAGACTATCTTTACTACACATGAAGTGGAAAGAAATACCTTTTTAAGTATCATGTACAATTTTTACTCCATTTTAATGAATTTAACTTAACTATTTTTTTAAATTTTAGCATGCTTATAGGACTTTTTTCTCATGAATAACCTTTTAAGTGTGAAGGTTACACTTTACTTTTAGTAGTATATGTTAGATTGACTTGAGATCACAGACAGTGAAGAGAGATATAGTGTCAAACATCTAGACCCACATGTTTATTCAGATTCAGCTTCTTCTAAGAAACAGAAGAAGCAGTTGATAATAAAGCTTTGGTGACAATAATGGATGAATAAATCCATGTACAACTATTACCCAGGAAGACATAACTAAATTAACCAACAGTAGAAAGAGAAACTGTCAAATTGTCAGAAAGATCAAATGTGTTTTAGTAAAAATAGTTCAGTATCAGTGTAGAGCATTTTCAAATGGCCAGGGAGGAGAGGCAAACAAATAAACACTCTCTCCAAAGGAGAGAAAGCATCAGGCAAAATGAGCAGAATTTTCTTTCAAACCACATGCTGTGGTCGTGCTGTGCATGTACATGGTCTATCTGTGATACAGAAAGTTCCAATTGAGTATATTGTCTTCTCGGGACAGTGAAATAAGTAAATAGAGTGAAGCCCTTACTTCAAAGTTTCCATTCTTTTCTATTTGGGCTCCTTCTTTATCTATGCCACATCTTCCATACACGGCTCTTTGTCATTTATGTTTAGGTAAAAAGATGGTTCCTAACAATAAAATCATCATGGGAATTAAGCTCTGTATTTACTTTTCACACATATCAAAATATATAAGTACATAGACTATATCATGACATACTGTGATAATATGCTACAGGCTTAATGAACAATGTCTAGTATTGAAGTATTTTGAACTCAACCGCTTCCATTAAAAGAATCCAAAAATAGCTGTCTCAAAATTTCAAAGTCATGAATAACTGCATGTTGACATGAAATTGCTTTCACTTCTTTCCACAGCTTCCACTCCTTAATCTAAATAGCAACCGCAAAACCTTTGTGAATCTTGCCAGTAAAAACAAGGTGGAGGGCATGATTAGCTTGATAGGGTTTTCACCCCTGTTTGAGTTCAACTTTCCTTTCCCCATTTCTACTTTGCCGTGATTGAGTACAACAGGCCATCACAGTCCAAGATCTCACTGGATAGGTAGCCTGCTGAGCAGGCCACTTGAACTCAGCAAGGGAGAAACTCAGCTTTTTAATCCCTCTTGTTTTAATGAGTATCTGTGTAACCAAGCCAGGAGTGAATACTCTCCTGATTTCTGAGGCTCTGCAGATGGTGAGTGTGCTTGTAGCAGGTGAATGGTGTTTCATGATACGTTTTAAGCAAATACTTAAGAAAAAATCAGGAGCTACACGGACGTCACTTTCTCCCTGAGACTGAAGCTCAGATGAGATGGATGGTTCTCCAGTAAGTTTCTTCTTAATAGCCGCGTTCAATTCTTCTACAAAGGTTATATATTTATGTTGCACGTCTTTACTTCTGTGCTTCTCATAATCTTGTCTACAGACTTTATTTCAACTGCTACTTGTTTGTTGGTACATCCTATGAGAGTTATTATTGAGTCTTTAAATGTATATTGCTAGCACAGTGTGTGCTTCCTTCTATTTTGATCTTGCCCACTCGTTTTTTTCAGGACTCTTCAGTGTCCATGCTTTTCCTTGGACAATTGCTATCACAGCAATAATGATGTTACAATGTGTGAAAAAACTGTCATCAGTTTATCTGAATGTACTGATGTTGACTTTATTCACCTGCATATAGTTTCTGTGACATTCTTTACCACTTCAGAAATTGTATGGTTTTCTTTCTTTGTCCTTCCCACTTAAATTTTCTTTTCTTTTTTTCTCATTCCCACTTAAAATTTCTTTTTTTCCTTTTCTATTGATTTTTATTGAGCTCTACATTTTTTCTCTGCTCCCCTCTCTGCCTCTCCTCTCACCCCTTCAACCGTCCCCCAAGGTCCCCATGCTCCCAATTTACTCAAAAGATCTTGTTTTTCTATACTTTCCATGTAGATTAGATCTATGTAAGTCTCTCTTAGTGTCCTCATTGTTGCTTAAGTTTTCTGGGACTGTAGTTTATAGTCTGGTTTTCTTTGCTTTATGTTTAAAAACCACCTATGAGTGAGTACATGTGATAATTGTCTTTCTGTGTCTGGGTTACATCACTCAAAATGTTTTCTAGCTCCATCCATTTTCCTGCAAAATTCAAGATGTCATTATTTTTTTCAGCTGTGTAGTACTCCATTGTGTAAATGTACCACATTTTCCTTATCCATTCTTTGGTCAAGGGGCATTTAGGTTGTTTTCCTCTTTTTTTCATTCCTGATTTTATATACAGTGTTTGATTCTGTAGACAGGATATGTTGGATTCATGTTATCAGCAATAATTATTTTGAAACATTGCCAATTGATAAACATAAACTTGCACAAATTATGAAGAAACTGAACTTTTCCCTAATTATTTTCATTTGTTCCCTTGCATTGGAGCTTCCATTGCATGAGGTCTCCACCCACTTCCCACCATGAACATGTTTTTTTTTTTGTTTTTGTTTTTGTTTTTTTTTTTTTGGTTTTTTTTCGAGACAGGGTTTCTCTGTGGTTTTGAAGCCTGTCCTGGAACTATCTCTTGTAGACCAGGCTGGTCTCGAACTCACAGAGATCCGCCTGCCTCTGCCTCCCGAGTGCTGGGATTAAAGGCGTGCGCCACCACCACCCGGCCATGTTTATTTTTTATAAGGTGGAAATTTAAGAAAAATGGGTGTGTATTTATACCTTTATTATCATTATTATTTACTTTACTTTCTATGGAAAATAGAAAGTTTTTCCTCATGTAATTTATGGGTTTTGTTTTCTTTTGTCTACTACTCCTACTTCCTCCCCACACATTTCCAATCCATACCTACCCCTTTTCTGTCTTTCATTAGGAACCAAACTGGTTGGTAAGGAGAACATTAACACAAAATATACTATGATATAATAAAATAAAACAAAACTAACACAGGATAATAGAAAAAACAAACAATCAGAAGAAAAATAGTCCAAGGAAAGACACAAGGGAGACATAGAAGCAAATATCCATTAGTTTTCACAGTCATGAATCCACAAAAACACTCAACCAGAAACTGTAATTTATGGGTGGTGTGTGAGTGTGTGTGTATAATGATATGTGTATATTTTACATATTATATCTATATATGACCTATAGGTTAAAATGTGTTAAGAAATTTTATAAAGGGAACAAAAGGATATAAAGTTCTTAGATGCCTTTATGAGACAAAGAGCCTTGAAAATACTGTTGTGTTATTAAAGCATTCAGCCTACCTTTGAGAGTAGTTTCTGATCCCAGTGAAAATTCCTCAAAAAAATAAATTTTTATTTACAAGTGGTTATGAATGAGAGATAGCGTCTGGGTTAGGGATCTGAGCATGTGTCCCCATCTTTTTCAGCTCTAGTACTAAATCTTGTGCAGAACTGTGGATGCCCTGTGTATGTTGTTTCTCTTTCTGCTAGCTCATATGTGCTTCAATCCAGTTGATGGACAAGGCTGTGTGTGTATTTGTATTCTCCACCATCTTTGGCTCTTACACACTAGCTTCCTCCACATTTACCTGGTTCTGTGAGTCCTGAGAGGAGGTATTTGGTGGAAACCTCCAATTCATTGGCATTGCAAGGTCTCTCAATCTCTGCCAGTTCTCAGGCTGTGAGCCTCTCTATTTATTCTCTCCACCTGTTGCAAGAGGAATATGCTCTGCTAATGGATGAGCAAGGCTTTGATCTATGAGTATCTTCAGTATAGTAAAATGTCATTTAGGAGCAACAAAAGGCTTTGATCTATGAGTATCTTCAGTATAGTAAAATGTCATTTAGGAGCAACAAAAGGCTTTGATCTATGAATATCTTCAGTATAGTAAAATGTCATTTAGGAGCAACAAAAGGCTTTGATCTATGAGTATCTTCAGTATGGTAAAATGTCATTTAGGAGCAACAAATTTGTTTGTTTTTACCTCTGGTCACTGGGCTATCTAGTTTCTGGTTCTTGGTAACCAAAGCAGTGTGAAGTATGGGTTTCATCTCGTGGAGTTAGCCTTAAGTCAAATCAGGTTTTGGATTGTTACTCCCACAAGCTTTGTGCCACAATTATGCACACACCTTATATACAGGGCACCAATATAGATCAAAGTGTTTGCAGCTGCTTAGATGCTTATGTTTCTTCTTAGTAATATGCAGAATCTTTGCTACACCAGAGACTCAGGTGGTGGCAAAGACTTTACATAGACACAAGCTCTATTCTCTGTGATCAATGTGTTGTGTAGGGATAGCTTGTGTGTTTTGTGAGTTTACCTTTACAATCTAAGACACAGCATGGTCTATCACTTTGTATTTTTTTGTTTTTAAAAATCTTAGTGTATCCATAATTAGACATATTCATAATCTAAATATTTATTGCACAATACTACAAAGAAATCCATAAAACAAAAAATTAACTCATATTTTCATCTGAATCATGCATATTTTATAGCATATATTTGGGAAAAAAAGAAAGGCTCTGTAATTATTTTGCAATGATTTACTCTCTTTTTATTATAGACAACATTGGTAGTCCATCACTGATTCAAATCTACAATTATCAGTTTAAAGTATACAGGTTTATATGGAAATTAAAAATTACTTCTCCATTTTTATGCTATTGTGCCCTGTCCATTCCTGCTCAATAAGAAAACCTGTCCCAAACTTTAATTTTGGTTGTTTCTGTATGCTGTCCTGTGCATTAGTGTAGATAAGTTATTTGCCATACAAACATGTTAATGTAGATTTTAAAATTGGCATGGATAGGCTCACGGAGTTATGTCATAGATTTTTTTATATATTAATGTTTGCCCAAGTTTTAGAATTGCACACTCATTCACATGAAATCCATTGAACTTGTCATTGTTGGTCACTTGTAGAGATCACAAAATACTTTCAGCTTAAATTCATCTATTAATGCTCAATTCTGTAATATTTTTGTTTACTTCCAAGGGTATTACATTTGGACATGAGACATGGAATAACCAGTGTCCTTAACAGATATATCTGATTGAGTTATATTGTATACTTTTGCTAGATCCACACTTTTGGTTGAAAATATTAAGGTGTACAAAGTATATTTCTCTTTCATCATAAAACTTTTACTTCATCTGAACAGACCTAAATTCATTTACTTGTACTTTCAGAATCCAATGCTCCTGTTAGAAAATGTTCCAATCATTTGAAACAGATGTTTAATCTAAAGAGAAAGTATAAAACCCCGTAAAGTGATAGGAACAGAAATGCATGTAATTCTTTCCCATGTTTTGCATACATTGTAGCTTTAAATTGTCCTTCATATATTTTGATGAGAAAACCATATAAAGTATAATAAACTATTTTCTATATCAGCAGTGTAATGTATAAATGACATAAAATTTAACACTTAATTTCAGTTGTGACAAGTTCTGCAATTAAGATAAAAAGAGGTGTTTTATGAATCAAAGGAATCTTCTTATAAATATATGTAGAAACCCAACATAGGTAATGAAATTAGTGAAGTCTTTATTCAGAGCTCTGTACTAAAGAACTTCCAGAATATGTATTTGTGCATGAGAATACACCAACGCAATGGCTCATGGAATGTGTTTAATTTGGATTTTAATTCTAGAAAGTAATTCTCAGGTAAGTACTTATTTTCCTGAGAACTACTAAAAATTTGATATGTATACAATGGCTTTGATCAAGTATCACATTATTGTTTTTCACCTAGGAAAGCTGTATAGAAATAATCAACATAAACACATTTGAAAGAAGGCATCACAATGCAATGTGCATAAATGAACTAGCAATACAGAAAATTCTTCACTTGGTGTCCTTGTCTATAAGTTTGACATATTCAAAAACTAATGAAGTATTGCATTGTTAGCAACTCTGGCCATTTTGTTATTAGTGAGGTTTAGGGTTATTTTCTCTGGTGGAGATCTTTGATCTACGAGTGAATCATATTTTCTTCAACTCAGGACAGATTTACTACTTCATTTCCTAATTTATGACATTTTTCTTTACTGCTTTTTTAATTTTTCTACTCTGACTAACTATATACCACTATATTTGATATGCATATAGGATGTAAAACCCTTGAGTCAGTCCTTATTTAGTGGAAATATTTGGAAATTCTCCATCATTACAATAATATTACCTGAAAAGTTTATTACACCCAGGCTTTAATATGTTGAACCTTGATGATGGAAGTCACAAAATAATCCCACACCAGTTTAGAATTATGAATAATAAAAGGGTTATTAATTTAAGGGATAAAAACTTACAGATCATTGTCCTAGATAACAGTTCTCTGCGTGAACAGGAACAGAGTCTATCATCCAGAAGCAAGAGAGTGAGCACAGGCTTTATGGCTGCTTTTTACAGTATCAAGAGACTACACCCAAGTGGGCTAAAGCCTATTGACTGAAGGGGCAGAATGTGCTCCCACCGCACCTCCCCTTTTGATTAAATAAGAGAGTGCCAAACCCAATACAAAACTATGTAAACTAGAAACAGATATCAAGTATAATTAGAATTATAAGCAGCATAAACAATATTAAGCAAGGAACACATGCTAAATGTTTGAATAAAGTTTCTATCCTATGTAGTCTAACTCTTGTATAGGAAATGGCTTGGCTAGATAATAAGTGTGCAGTAACTTTGACTATCTAATCTTCAACCCCATCGAAGGCCTGGGAAGGGAGATAATATTACTTGAGAAGGCAGGAAATACAATCAAGCAGCTTCCAAAGCAAGAAATATATGACTGAGACAATTAGCTACCTGAGCAATCACCCAAAGTCTCAGTTTGCAATGTTGAAGCAAGCAGTTTTGGCTAAGGCCTAGCATAACTGACAGACCATTTTCAGAGCCAGGAAATTTTTCAGAACTATCTTACTCTGTCTTGGCAAGATTTGACAGTGTTTTTCCTTGTGTCCTGCATATACATTTCCAATACCATGTACTTTGTTAGTGGTTGAGGTATGGGCAGTTTCTTGCCCAAAGGCCAACTGTGCCAAGAAGAAAACAAACTCCCAGTGGAGTGTTTTCAGTGTTCAACATTTTCTCGGGAATGGATTGGTGCTGTCAGGAGCAATCATGCCTTATGTCAATAGAATCCTAAGTTATTTAAATGCCATGTGTTACAGATGCTTGAAGTAGTTTAAGATTACCTATCTAAACAGAATGCAATCTCTATGTATTTAAAAAACCTAATTTATCTGACTGAATGTACAGCAAGCATAAACAAATATTGTCCTATAGTATTTAATACCTGTATAACTTAAAGACTAATGCTTCATGTCAGAATATTAAATAAATATTAAAACAAATATGCAACAACTGAGGACAATGACCTCAAAATGTAAACAATGTATAAGTATCTTGATCAGAGGTAGTAGTAATATATGATGTAAAATGAAAATACATCCTAAAAGTTGTATCAAATACAAAATGTCCTAAACAGATGTAGAAACATCCATATATACAATCTGACAGAATAACTTCCATAGGTGTACAAATAATGTAAACAAAAATAACATATACTTAATTTTGTATTGATTATATTTTGAATTAGTTGATAATTTTGTATCAATATACAAAAACTATAACAATGCAAATTATCCATAAATAATTGCTCACAAGTATTTACTCTAATAACCACCTGTTGCGGGAGGTTCTTCTGCTCCTCCAGCCAATAGCCGCTGAGATACCAGCCCATTTGGGCGTGGTCTCTCTCCCTTTTAAAAAAGTGGCCACTTCCCTTCTCGCTCTCTCTTACTTCCTGCTCTGCTTCCAGCGACTAGACTCCCATCCTGGTTGCTCAGAGGGCTGTTGTCTGGGATGGTGATCTGTAAGTTTTTTCCCCTTTAAATAAATAACCATTCTATTAATCATAATTCTAAACTGGTGTGGGATTGTTTTTGACTTACACCTTCGCCTTCACCCACTATTATTATTCCTTCTTTTTTTTTAACAAACATAGTTTTCACCCCAACCTTCTATCTAGTACAAGTAATAATCAAGAACCCATAAACAGTGTTTCTAATCCTATGAACAAACTTTTTTGGGATGGGGGCATCATCCTCTAGAATTGCTTCCCACTGTCATGAGGGTGATGCTCTCTTAATGAGATCCTGCAAAAGTAAAGGGATGGTTAAGTTTCAAAATTACTGTCTAGTATTGTTGCCAAAAATTTCTGAGCAGTCAAAGTTTTTTTCCCAATGTTCTTATTTGGAGTTCAGGCCAGAATGTCATGAGAAGGTGCACCATTTCAACAGCTGGTACCCAAAAACTGGTCTTCTAGTAGTAGAGTCAGCATCATGATGTCATCTCAAGTAGGTGGAGTTGTTGCTGTGGGGTCCTGTCTTCTTCTGGGAAACTTCAAAGATTATTGTAGGAAAATCTATTGTTCATTGTGAAAAGCTTAAACATCATTCATATAAACATACATTCAATGAAGAATATGATATAGACCAAATAGAGACAGAGAAAGTAAAATTTTTCCTTCCTAACGTCTTCCTTCTGTCCCATACCAGATGGCTCCTGATATGAGACAGAAATTCTGAATGTTCTTTTTAAAGACAAACTTGGATTTAGAGAAGTGCAGAGCCATTTTCCAACCCCAAAATCAGTTCTATATATTCTTAAAGATATATATATATATATATATATATATATTACAGATAGATAAATAGATATGAACATATGTATATATGCATGTTTGTATGTGTGTATGTAAACGTATATGCCTTGGTCACCTGCCCTAACAAGTCATATTTCTTTTTCTTGATGATCCTTATTGGATAGTTATTTTTAACTCTGTCAGTATCCAAACAGCCAGGGTCTCTTGAATTTTTGAAGATGTGTATTTTTCTGTAAAGACAAGAGTGGAACCCAGCCCCAAGGCTTATGAGGTTTTCTTACCAGCTGCATAATTGTCACCTCTGTGGATGAGCTGTCATTTAGCTTTTCAGGAGGTTTCTCCTTTTCAAAGCGAATCTTTATTAATTTTAATGGTATCCATAATTTTTCTTCTTCTGTGGAAACAAGAGCAAAACCCCTTCCCCAACATAACACATCTCCTGGTTTCCATTGTGTGGTCAACATATCCTTGAAGTATACTGCTTGATTCAATTCAGATGTTTTTTCCATTATTCCATGCCTCTCTTCTACTGTTGTTCCTTCCTACTTAGCATTAAGAAAATTCAAGGTTAATAAAGCATTATGAAATCAATGTTTGGGTGTATTTTCATCCCTTTCTGTTCTTTCAGCATATCCTTTTAGTATGATTTGGCCTTTCTATACTTGCCTGACCTGTAGGATTATTTGGTATAGCTGTAATGTGCTTTATATTTTAATAGGCAAAAAATGTTTCTTTTTTCAGATACATGTGCTGGACCATTGTCTGTCTTTCTGTAGGAATGCCCATGATGGCCATAACTTCTAATAAATGCATGATTACTAAATCAACCATTTCTGAGCACAAGGTGGTTGCCTTGAAAACCTTCATACTTGTCTATAGTGTGGTGTACATATTTTAATTTACAAAATTCTGTAAAGTGTAACACATCCATCTGCCAGATTTCATTCCTCTGAGTACCATTTGGGTTACTACCTGCAGAAAACACTGTTTGATTCTAGAAAGAGCAAGTAGGACATCTCTTTATAAACTCCTTTGCTTGTTGCCATGTAATAGAAAACTCTTTAAACCTTTGCTATTGACATGATGTTTTTTTTTTAAATGAAATTTAGAGGCCTGCAACACAATTCCAAACAATACTTAATCAATTTCTGCATTACCTTGTGCTAGGGGATGTGGCAGACCTGTTTGGGATCGTATGTGTGTTACGATACTATGTGTTAACCAATACTATTCCTGATTATATTTTGCACCCGGATAAATAATGAAGTCAATTCTGTATCATCTGGTATAAATTCAGCAGTTTCAATATGCAATATTTATGATTCAGTAACTATATTGAGAAGTTCTTGAAAATTCCTTAGTACCATAAGAAAAGCGTTTAATTCTGCCTTCTGAACAAAATTATATGGGCTTTGTTTGACCTTACTTAATTCTTTCGATTTGTAACCAGCCTTCCCCAATTTATTTGCATCAGGATAAAATGTACAGGCTCCAGTTATTGGTGCATCATAAACAATTTGGGGAAGAATCCAAGAAGTTTTCTTTATAAGGTTAAGTCTATTGCTTTTGGGATTGTTGCTATTAATTTCATCCAAAAAATTAACACAAGCCTTTTGCCAGGGTTCATTTTCTTCCCATAACTTTTTTTATTTCTTCAGCAGTAAAAGACACTATAATCTCTGCTGGGTCTATCCCTGCTAATTGACAATGTCTCAAATTACCTTTTATAATTAATTCAGAGACCTCAACCACATAAGTTTAGAATTTTTTACTTGATTTATATGCTAAAAAGATGCATTCTAAGATTTATCGTCCCTCTGCTTTAAAATATGTGAAGGAGAAATTCTGGAAGACAATATGACTAGAATACAGTTAAGATTTAGATTCACCCTCTCCACACGTGCCTCCTGTAATTTCTCCTCAACAATTTCAATTCCTTTTCTGCTTCAGCTGTTAATTCTCTGGGACTATTCAAGTCTTCATCACCATCATTTATTAATCTAATAAAATGAATTATTAGATCAGCTGTTATCCCAACAGCCAATTGTAGACTTGAAACATCTCATAATAATCTTTGAAAGTCATTAAGAGTTTGCAACTGGTCTCTCCTAATTAGTGCCTTTTGTGTTATAATTTTCTATAAACCTATTTTGTAACCTAGGTATATAACAGACTCTCCTCTTTGCTTCTTTTCAGGAGCAATTTGTATTCTCTATGAAGGCAAGACTTTCTTTACTTCTTCAAACATCCTTTATAAAGTATCTGTATTTGAATCAGATAACAAAATGTCATCCATTTAATGGTAATTATAGACTTAGGAAATTGCTTACGTATTATTTCCAATGGGTGGCTGACAAAGTATTGGCACAGAGTGGAGCTATTGAGTATTCCCTATAGGAGGATTTTCCATTGATATCTCCTACAAGGGTTAAAATTATTAATAGTAGGCACTGTGAAGGCAAACTTTTCTCTATCCTTTTCTTGTAAAGGTATAGTGAAGAAACAGTCCTTTAAATCAATAACTATGAGAGGCCATTCCTTTGGTAACAGAGAAGGCAGAGGAATTCCAGATTGTAGAGGGAACATGGGTTGAATAACATTGTTGATAGCTATAAGATCTGTCACCATTATCCATTTTCCAGATTTCTTTTTAACAACAAATACAGGAGAATTCCAAGGGCTGGTAGATTCGTCTATATGTTGAATATCTAGTTGTTCTTGTAGCAGCTGTTCTAAAGCCTGCAACTTTTCCTCAGCTAGAGGCCACTGCTTAACCCATATTGGCTTCTCAGTTAACCATTTTAAAGGTAGGGCTGTTGGTACCTCTGAAGGTTTATCAATTATTTTGTGTTCTTGTATAGCCTGAATGGCTGGTGTCTATCGTCTGTAATATCTTCTAATATTTTCCACAGAAATATAAATTTGGGGGGCTGCAGGAATGTTAATCTGGGTATTCCATTGCTGCAATAGTTCATGACCCCACAAATTCACTGCAATGTTGGCTATATATGGCCTCAGTCTTCCTGTTTGCCCTTCTGGCCCTATGTATTCAGCCCAACTTGTGCTTTTTTTTTTTTTTTACCTGAGATAGGGTTTCCATTCCCAGGAACTGAACATCTACTTCTTGAAGAGGCCAACTCAGATACCAAGATTCTGGAATAATGATACCTACATTTGCACCCTTGTGTAGTAAGCCATCAATAAAAATGCCATTTTTTGTTGGCACTCAGCTTTGGTCTTTGATCATTTATAGAAGTCTGCCAGAATATAGGTTTCCTATGTCCTACTGGAGTTTTTGACCCATTCTCCACATTTATTTCTTCATCCAGGCCAGTATTTTTTCTTCCCAGCTTTCCACACACAGAGATCAGCTCTTCCATGATCTTTCCCACTGATGTCATGGTAGTGATTTGCAGTAAGAATTTTTGCTTCTTACTTGGATACAAAAATTCTGCCCCTTGCTACACATCTTACATTTCACACATTTTCATTTGACAGCACTGCATGTATGCATGGTTGCTACTTTACTGTTTATGTTCCTTAGACCTGTGGTTCCTAAAGAAACAATTTGCCAAGAAGATAGAGGCCCTTGACAGGTGAAGTCTAAAACCTCACATGAATATATTCTGGCTCCCGTTCACATACACCATTTCAGCCTCTAGATCTACAACCTAAGTTTGTCCTACTTGGCTTAATATTTTCAGCACACAGATTTTTAGTACAGTCTGTATTTTGGAGTAAGACTTTTAGAATAATGATAATCAACACATAAAATTTTTTGATGAACTCTTAAATCTTTGGTCTAAGTAAAAAAATTGTACCTATGCACTTGATAATCTTCTTTCTTTCATGACAGGGAATCTTGACTTTCCAGGATGTGGCAATTGATTTTTCTCCAGATGAGTGGGACTGCCTTGATTTTGCACAGAGGTCTTTGTACAGGAAAGTCATGTTGGAGAACTACAGTAACATGGTCTCTGTGGGTGAGACAATTTTTATTCCTGATTCCTTCTTTATAATAATGTTTGCTACAAGTATGTTTTACATCTATGTTTGATTTTCTGCCACACATTCACAGGCCAATTTATCAAAAATCTTGGAGTTCATCATGTATAACACAATGTTTTATATAACTTTATCAATAAGTTCCTGACTCCTGGGGATGACATTCATCATTCAAACTTTTATAATACCTTTTATTTTTTAGACACATCATAGATTATATATTGATTTGCAGCTTAATGATTCATAACACATTTGCATTTACATTCAGTAGTAATTTACAAAGAAACTCAAGGTATACAATATTAACAAAACTGCTTTTAAAAGTTTTAAAATATTGGGAGATAGCAATTAGGAAATTATATTTGGAATTTTATATGCCATCTTATATAGACATTATTGTGCTTTATTAGAAATCCATATGCTTTATTATAATCCCAAGTTACAGCATATATCACTTCCATTATGCAGGTCTTTCAGTGTCAAAACCAGACCTCATAAGCTCTCTTGAACAAAACAAAGAGCCCTGGAATGTGAACATAGGAGAAACAGAAGGTAATGGCAAAGGTAAGCCAGAATGAAGCGTTGGCCCATGTGGGAAACCTAGGGCATGGAGGAATTCTGTATTGAAGTGGGGTTTACAAAGATCTTTAAATGAAATGATAGGAAAATTCACATTGAATAATTATTCCAAATTAGTTTGTAGGTTTTCTTCACATGACATTGCCTAAAAATTCACCATGAGTAGTGATTTCATGTTGAATAAATTATCTTATAAAAAAGAAGTAAGATAATTTGTTGCCATATTCTTTTTTATTTATTTATTTATTTTTATTGAGAAAAGGAGAAAAAAGAAAAAAAAAACAAGTTTCCACCTCCTCCCAGCCACCCATTTCCCTCCCCCTCCTCCCACCCTACGCCCCCTCCTCCCACCCTTCTCCCCCTGCCCCCACTCCTTTCCCCCTCCCTCTCCAGTCCAAAGAGCAGTCAGGGTTTTCTGTCCTGTGGTAAGACCTAGGACCTCCCCCCTCCGTCCATATCTAGGAAGGTGAACATCCAAACTGGTTAGGCTCCCACAAAGCTATCACGTTACGTAGGATCAAACCCCCGTGCCATTGTCCTTTGCGTCTCATCAGCCCTCATTGTTCGCCATGTTCAGAGAGTCCAGTTTTATCCCATGCTTTTTCAGTCACAGTCCAGCTGGTCTTGATGAGCTCCCAATAGATCAGCTCCACTGTCTCAGTGGGTGGGTGCACCCCTCATGGTCCCGACTTCTTTGCTCATGTTCTCCCTCCTTCTGCTCCTCATTGGGACTTTGGGAGCTCAGTCCAGTGCTCTAGTGTGGGTCTCTGTCTCTATCTCCATCCATCACCAGATGAAGGTTCTATGATGATATGCAAGATATTCGTCAGTATTGCTCTAGGATAGGGTCATTTCAGGTTCCCTATCCTCAACTGCCCAAGGAACTAACTGGGGACCTCGGCTTGGGCACCTGGGAGCCCCTCTAGGGTCAGGTCTCTTGCCAACCCTAAAGTGGTTCCCTTAACTAAGAATTGTGGTTCCGTGCTCCCCTGTCCAACCTTCCTTTATCCCAATCCTCCGGTTTTCCCAAGGCCCGACCTCCTTCCCTTCTAACTTTTCTCTCCCGATCTCCCCTTACCCCCATCCCACCCCACCCCCAAGATCCCAATTTTCTCCCTGGCAATTTTGTCTACTTCCCTTAGCCAAGAGGATAACTATATGTTTTTCCTTGGGTTCCCCTTCTTACTTAGCTTCTTTAGATTCACCTATTGTAGACTCCGTGACCCTTATTTATGGCTAGAAACCAATTATGAGTGAGTACATACCATGTTCATCTTTTTGGATCTGGGATACCTCACACAGGATAGTGTTTTCTATTTCCATCCATTTGCATGCAAAATTCGAGAAGTCATTGTTTTTTACCGCTGAGTAGTACTCTAATGTGTAGATATTCCATACTTTCTTCATCCGTTCTTCCATTGAAGGGCATCTAGGTTGTTTCCAGGTTCTGGCTATTACAAATAATACTGCTATGAACATATGCTTTTGTCATATGATAGGGCATCTCTTGGGTATATTCCCAAGAGTGGTATGGCTGGGTCCAGGGGTAGGTTGATCCCGAATTTCCTGAGAAACCGAAACACTGACTTCCATAGTGGTTGCACAAGATTGCATTCCCACCAGCAATGGAATAGGGTACCCCTTCCTCCACAGCCTCTCCAGCAAAGGTTATTGTTGGTGTTTTTGACTTTAGCCATTCTGACAGGTGTAAGATGATATCTCAAAGTTGTTTTGATTTGCATTTCCCTGATTGCTAAGGAAGTTGAGCATGACCTTAAGTGTCTTTTGGCCATTTGAACTTCTTCTGTTGAGAATTCTCTGTTCAGATCAGTGCCCCATTTTTTAATTGGGTTAATTAGCATTTTAAAGTCTAGTTTCTTGAGTTCTCTATATATTTTGGAGATCAGACCTTTGTCTGTTGCGGGGTTGTTGAAGATCTTCTCCTAGTCAGTAGGTTGCCTTTGTGTCTTAGTGACAGTGTCCTTTGCTTTACAAAAGCTTCTCAGTTTTAGTAGGTCCCATTTATTCAATGTTGCCCTTAATGTCTGTTCTTCTGGGGTTATACATAGGAAGCGATCTCCTGTGCCCATCTGTTGTAGGGTATTTCCCACTTTCTCTTCTATCCTTTTCAGTGTGTTCGGGCTGATATTGAGGTCTTTAATCCATTTGGACTTGAGTTTTGTGCACGGTGAAAGATGTGGGTCTATTTTCATTCTTCTACAGGTTGACATCCAGTTGTGCCAGCACCATTTGTTGAAGATGCTTTCTTTCTTCCATTGTATACTTTTAGCTCCTTTATCAAAAATGAGGTGTTCGCCGGGCGATGGTGGCGCACGCCTTTAATCCCAGCACTCGGGAGGCAGAGGCAGGCGGATCTCTGTGAGTTCGAGACCAGCCTGGTCTAGAGAGCTAGTTCCAGGACAGTCTCCAAAGCCACAGAGAAACCCTGTCTCGAAAAACCAAAAAAAAAAAAAATGAGGTGTTCATAGGTTTGTGGGTTAAAATCCGGGTCTTCTATACGATTCCATTGGTCGACTTCTCTGTTTTTATGCCAGTACCACACCGTTTTCATTACTGTAGCTCTGTAATAGAGTTTGAAGTCAGGGATGGTAATGCCTCCAGAAGATCCTTTATTGTATAGGATTGTTTTGGCTATCCTGGGTTTTTTGTTTTTCCATATAAAGTTGATTATTGTCCTCTCCAGATCTGTGAAGAATTTTGATGGGATCTTGATGGGGATTGCATTGAATCTATAAATTGCCTTAGGTAGAATTGCCATTTTTACTATGTTGATCCTCCCAATCCAAGAGCAAGGGAGATCCATCCATTTTTTGGTATCCTCTTCAATTTCTTTCTTCAATGCCTTAAAGTTCTTGTCAAATAGATCTTTCACTTCCTTGGTTAGATTTACCCCAAGATATTTTATGCTATTTGTGGCTATCGTGAATGGTGAAGCTTCTCTGATTTCCCTCTCTGCTTCCCTATCCTTTGTGTATAAGAGGGCGACTGATTTTTTGGAGTTGATCTTGTATCCTGCCACATTACTAAAGCTGTTTATCAGCTGTAAAAGTTCTTTGGTGGAGTTTTGGGGGTCGCTTAAGTACACTATCATATCATCTGCGAATAACGAAAGTTTAACTTCTTCCTTTCCAATTCGAATCCCCTTGATCCCATTATGTTGTCTTATTGCTATTGCTAGAACTTCAAGCACTATATTGAAGAGGTATCACGAGTGTGGACAGCCTTGTCGTGTTCCTGAGTTAAGCGGGATGGCTTTGAGTTTCTCTCCATTTAATTTGATGTTAGCTGTCGGCTTGCTGTATATAGCTTTATTATATTTAGGTATGACCCTTGTATCCCTAATCTCTCCAAGACTTTTAACATAAATGGATGTTGAATTTTGTCGAATGCTTTTTCAGCATCTAATGAGATGATCATATGGTTTTTTTCTTTCAGTTTATTTATATGCTGGATTACATTGATAGATTTTCGTATGTTGAACCAGCCCTGCATCTCAGGAATGAAGCCTACTTGATCATAATGGATAATATTTCGGATGTGTTCTTGGATTCTGTTTGCCAGTATTTTTTGAGGATTTTTGCGTCGATGTTCATGAGTGAGATTGGCCTGTAATTCTCTTTCCTGGTTGAGTCTTTGTGTGGTTTTGGTATCAGAGTAACTGTAGCTTCATAAAAGGAATTAGGTAATGACCCTTCTGTTTCTATATTGTGGAATACATTAAGGAGTATAGGTATTAGCTCTTCTTGGAAGTTCTGGTAGAATTTCGCATTGAAACCATCTGGTCCTGGGCTTTTTTTGGTAGGGAGGTTTTTGATAACAGCTTCTAATTCTTCGCGACCAACAGGTCTGTTTAGATTGTTCACCTGGTCCTGGTGTAACTTTGGTATATGGTATTTATCTAAAAAAGTGTCCATTTCTTTTACATTTTCCAGTTTTGTGTTATACAGGCTTTTGTAATAAGATCTGATGATTCTCTGAATTTCCTCTGTGTCTGTGGTTATGTCCCCCTTTTCATTTCTGATCTTATTAATTTGCGTATTCTCTCTCTGCTGTTTGATTAGTTTGGATAGGGGTTTATCAATCTTGTTGATTTTCTCCAGGAACCAGCTTTTGGTTTCATTGATTCTTTGGATTGTTTTCTGTGTTTCTATTTTGTTGATTTCAGCCCTCAGTTTGATTATTTCCACTCTTCTACTCCTCCTAGGTGAGTCTGCTTCTTTTTTTTCTAGAGCTTTCAGGTGGGCTGTTAAGTCTTCAATATGTGCTTTCTCTGTTTTCTTTAAGTGGGCACTTAGTGCGATGAACTTTCCTCTTAGCACTGCTTTCATAGTGTCCCATAAGTTCGAGTATGTTGTTTCTTTATTTTCATTGAATTCAAGGAAGACTTTAATTTCTTTCTTTATTTCTTCCTTAATCCAGGTATGGTTCAGTAGTTGACTGTTCAGTTTCCATGAGTTAGTAGGCTTTCTGGGGGTAGCCTTGTTGTTGAATTCTAACTTTAATCCATGGTGATCTGAGAAGACGCAGGTGGTTACTAATATTTTTTTGTAACTCTGTAAGTTAGCTTTGCTACCGAGTATGTGGTCAATTTTCGAGAAGGTTCCATGAGCTGCAGAGAAGAAGGTATATTCTTTCCTCTTTGGGTGGAATAATCTATAGATGTCTGTTAAGTCCATTTGCTTCATTACCTCCATTAATTCTCTAATTTCTCTGTTAGGTTTCTGTTTGATTGACCTGTCCATTGGTGAGAGAGGAGTGTTGAAGTCTCCTACTATTAGTGTGTGTGGTTTGATGGCTGCCTTGAGTTTTAGTAATGTTTCTTTTACATACGTGGGCGCTTTTATATTAGGGGCGTAGATATTCAGGATTGAGACTTCATCCTGATGAATTGTTCCTGTTAATGAGTATAAAATGTCCCTCTCCATCTCTTCTGATTGATTTAAGTTTGAAGTCAACTTTGTTAGAAATTAGTATGGCCACACCTGCTTGTTTCTTGGGTCCATTTGCTTGATAAGCCTTTTCCCAGCCCTTTACTCTGAGTAGGTGCCTGTCTTTGTGGTTGAGGTGTGTTTCTTGTAAACAGCAGAATGTTGGATCCTGTTTTCGTATCCAATCTCTTAGCCTGTGCCTTTTTATAGGTGAGTTGAGCCCATTGACATTAAGTGATATTAATGACCAGTGGTTGTTAACTCCGGTCACTTTTTTAGTAGTAGGGTTTGTGTGTTTCCCTTCTTTGAGTTGCGCTGGTGAAAGGTCTCTAGATGACTGAGTTATTGTGGGCATTGTTGGACTCCTTGGTTTGTGATTTTCCTTCTATAATTTTCTGTAAGGCTGGATTTGTGGCTACGTATTGTTTAAATTTGTTTTTATCCTGGAAAATTTTGTTTTCTCCATTTATAGTGAACGAAAGCTTGGCTGGATATAGTAGTCTGGGCTTGCATCCATGGTCTCTTAATTTCTGGCTTTCATGGTTTCCATAGAGAAGTCAGGTGTAAGTCTGATAGGTTTACCTTTATAAGTAACTTGGCCTTCTTTCCTTTGCTGCTCTTAATATTCTTTCTTTATTCTGTATATTTTGTGTTTTGATTGTTATATGTTGCCGTATTCTTGAATGTCACCAGGCCCTAAAATGAAGAACACTGAAATGAAAATTAGCATTAAAGAAAGTTTCAGAGCGTTTCAAAGAATATTCCTCTGTACTCTTTCATGTCTGTCTGCTCTCATGACAGTATTACTTTTTTCACTGTTGTGTAGTATCACATAAAATCAGAAAATATAAATTTTATAGTTGTACTTCTTTTAGAAGAGTGTAGAGTTAATTCTTTGCATTAGATTCTATAGAATTTAAAAGGTAACTTTCTCTATTTCTGCAAAATACTTATTAAAAACTAAGAATTGTTTAGAGTCATACATGTTATTGGTCATCTGCAAATCTTTGAATATCAAAATTTATATGTTAATTTCCACATACAGTTAGTATATTATCTTGTTTTCCTTTGCATTTTCTGTTTATATTTGAGTTTAGAGAAGCAAATTTGTATATAATAAAAATTTATGTTTACTACTTTATTAATTATTTAAGAATTTCTTACAGTGTCATTTGACCAAATTCAACTCTCCACTCCTCTTATGTTCCACTTCCTCCAGGCTTCTTTGTTTTTTTTTCCTATTCATTTTTAAACTCACAGAAATCAGTCTGTAATTCTGATACAACACTGGGTGTTACTAATGGCCTATAATATGGTTGAGCTATCAGGAGTTCCACATTCTTAAAAACTTTATACCCTTTTTCCAAGCATCTTTAATATGATAGAAGCTTCTCAGCAAGATGTAGGCCTCCATGTTCCTTCACACTTTCTTCCTAGAATTTTAATCTGACTTTAGCTTGCTCAGGTCTGATGCAAGCCATCCTAATCATTTAAGATTATATAAGCAATTGTCATGTTGTATACAAAAAGCACTATTTTGTTTTGGTCATTCATGACTTCTTACCCTTACCATGTTTTATCACTCTGTGCTGGATGAGGTCTGAACATTCCATGAAATGGGTTTGATAGAAGCACACTATTTAAAACTGTATGTTTTCTTATTCTTTGCACCATGACCACCTATGAGTCACCTCTTAGTTGTCAAATTCTACCTGAAGCATTGAGAATGAAGGCGTAGAAAAGCAACAGTCTATGGGTAAACCAGTAAGACACAGGAATAATTCTAATACTATAACCAATCAGCAGAATCATATGAGTAGGTGGTACTTTCTATATTTTCACAATTCTTCTTGAATTAACATGAATACTCTTCAAATTATTCAATAAAATAAATCAGCAGAAAACTGTGAAGTTCTTTTCATGAGGAAATTTACCTTGATACCTAAACCACATATACACCCAAAAAGTAAGTGAAAGATGTGCCAATTTTATCATTAACATATATACAGAAGTCATCAGTAAAATACTTGTAACCTGAATCCAAGAAGGTGTCAAAAAGATAATCTACCATCGGCTTCATCTCATGACATGTAGGGACGGATCAGCAAATGAAAATCAATGAATATAATTTACCACTAGTACAAATGAAAAGTCAAATTCCAGCTGTTCATCTCATTAGATGCGGAAATGTCTTTGACAAAAAACATACCTCTTCGTGTTAAAAATCATGGAGAGATTGGGGATGCAAAGGACATACCATCAAATAAAAGATGCAATTTCCAGCAAGTGTATAGCCCATATCAAACTTAATGGAGAACAATTCAAAGCCTTTCCACTAAAATAGGGAACAGCACAAGGGTATTTATTCTTTTCATATGTGTTTAATGAAGAAGATCCTGAAGTAATGAATATCTGATGTGGGAGTACCCTCTGTGTGCCACAATTTCCATTAATGAATAGAAAAACTGCTTTCGACCTATAGCAAGGCATAACTTAGGTAGGTAGGGAAAGCTAGGCTGAATTCTGGGAGAAAGAAAGCCAGAATCAGAAAGACACCATGGAGCCACCACCAGAGTCAGACATGCCGAAACTTTGCAGGTGGGCTTGCAGTGAGCAAGGCACTGAAGGGCATAGTAAAAAACAGTATGGCTTCTTAAAAAAAAAAAAAAAAACTGTAGGCTCCTGGGCCACGCTGCCAGCAAGAACTCTAACAAGGTCAGTCTACAGAGCATTTGAGTGGGGTTTGTGAGCAAACTGCTACAACTTGCTCACTGGCAACATAGACTGGCTGTGTGCCTAATAATGGGGCACTGTGCATGGCTCTCCGAGACAGCAAACAGCTCGGCCATGCTGAACTGGATAGAACAAGCAGGCAGGGCCACATTTCCCCTAATAAAGTGGCTGCTTAAGTTCATACAAAGGGCTTAGCATTTTAAGAAGCACTCGGGGACAATAAAGAATTAAAGATATACAACAGGACAGAATCAAACATTAACTACCTCTAAATGAGTTACAGTGTTTAAAAATTGTACATAGGCGTGGGGCAGAAAAGAAAAAGCGTATAGAGTGTTATGAAAAAGAAATGTTTTTTTTTTAAAAAAGGTAAACTCTTTAAAGAGACAGAATATAAACAGTCATAGATTAAAAAGAATAAAGAAAAAATAAGCCACATAAAGATGGAAAATTCACAGAGTTGGATTATGAATATCACTGTACTTTCTTTAAATTTTTTGACTGTGAATGAGCTAAGTACAGAGACACATTTCATTGTATGTGCTGCTAAGCTAACTCAGCGTGTATATTATAAGGTATCATGACTTCCAATTTTGGGTCCAAGGATATGTTGTGTTGGAAAGAGGTTCTTCTCTTTATTCCACAGAGCATTAGAACCTTTGATTGCTTCCAGACTGGTGTGGTATGATGGAATAAGATCTCCCAAAAGGTTGCTGTGAACATCCCCACAAAGAAAATATTTTGCCCAATAAACAATAGGAAACAGTTTGGATAATAACTAAGTCCATATTCCCAAATATTATTTATAAATGTTCTTTTACATTAAAAGGGGGATATGCTATCAAGATTTACATTGGTATGGATCTTGGTTTATTGGTACAAACTTAAGGTCAATTTTTTTATATGGATATTTCTGCTCTTGACTAAGTTATTGTGTTTTTACAGATCATTTAAAATATGTAATGTATGATTAAAATACAGGTTAATAGATAATAATCTATAATAGTCAAGCTTGCAGTCATGTAAGTTAGACTTTCTAGCTGTACAGAGATGTATTTCAGATCGACAGGTATTTTTCAAACCTTTCAAATAGTATAGAATATGGCATTTAAAATGTTAAATTTAAAAAGTTAGAATTTTTCGTGACAGAGACACTTTGCTCCTCACAGTACCAGTTACTTCAAGAGGAAAGAGGGCATTAAAGGGGCTCTTTATGGAATTAGCTAGCCATTTGGGCAAGAAATTGCTCTTCCTTGGACTGCTTAACTGGACTTGCAGGACCACAGAGAAATGACTGCTGAAATCAACTAAAGGTAAGACAATCCTTCAGGGTTCCTGCTTCATGAAAAGGCCTGCCAGATGTTCTGCAGGACAGAGAAGAAAGTGTACTAACAAACTGCCAATATTGGCAGTTTCAACTGTCTTTGAAATTTCCTGCTCCATGGAAAAGTCTGCTGGATACTATGGGCCAGTAGGCTGAAGATGGATGCCCCAATGATACAGAAAAATTTGGGTGACTGTCCAGGCAGTGAGAAGTCTCTGTCAATTCTGAAGTTTTGAAAATTGCTTACAATGAATTTATTGTTTAAATAAATTTATTGTATTATATCCTTGTGGAGTCTTTGAAGAAGTTAAAGAATTAAAGTTTTCCTTAGTTATAATAAAAGATAAAGTAGATAGAAATATTATAACTATAACTCATGCTCAATAAGTGTTTTGTTATATGAATTTTACTATGTTAAAGTTAAAACCTTCCTTTTTGTTTAAACAAAAAAAAGGAGGTTATGTGGGAGTCCCCTCTGTGTGCTATGATTACCATTAGTGAATAAAAAAACTGCTTTGAAACTATAGCAAGGTAGAACGTAGGTAGGCAGGGAAAGTTAGGCTGAATTCTGGGAGAAAGAAAGGCAGAGTCAGAGAGATACCATGAAGCCACCACCAGAGATAGATGTGCTGAAATTTTGTTGGTAGACCACAACCTCATGGTGATATACAGATTAATAGAAATGGGTTAAATTAATATGTAAAAGTTAGCCAATAAGAAGCTAGAGCTAATGGACCAAGCAATGATTTAATTAATACAATTTCTATTTATTTATTTATTTATTTATTTATTTATTTACTTGTTTATGATTTCTGCCTCCTTCCCGCCACTGCCTCCCATTTCTCTCCCCCTCCCCCAATCAAGTTCTCCCTCCTTTGTCAGCCCAAAGAGCAATCAGGGTTCCCTGCCCTGTGGTAAGTCCAAGGACTACCCACCTCCATCCAGGTCTAGTAAGGTGAGCATCCAAACTGCCTAGGCTCCCACAAAGCCAGTACGTTCAGTAGGATCAAAAACTTATTGCCATTGTTCTTGAGTTCTCAGCAGTCCTCATTGTCCTCTATGTTCAGCGAGTCCGGTTTTATTCCATGCTTTTTTCAGACCCAGGCCAACTGGCCTTGGTGAGTTCCCGATAGAACATCCCCATTGTCTCAGTGTGTGGGTGCACCCCTCGTGGTCCTGAGTTCCTTGCTCGTGCTCTCTCTCCTTCTGCCTGATTTGTACCTTGAGATTTCAGTCCGGTGCTCCAATGTGGGTCTCTGTCTCTGTCTCCTTTCATCGCCTGATGAAGGTTAATATCCAGGAGGATGCCTATATGTTTTTCTTTGGGTTCACCTTCTTATTTAGCTTCTCTAGGATCACGAATTATAGGCTCAATGTCCTTTATTTATGGCTAGAAACCAATTATGAGTGAGTACATCACATGTACCTAAGAATTAATACAATTTTTGTGTGATTATTTTTGCTCTAACCTAGCCGGATGACTGGGAACCAACAACTGGCTCTCTCCTTCTTCAAATAGCAAAGGTATAAATCAAATTAACCTTATATGCAGATGGTATGATTTTATGTATGAAAGACCATAAGAATTCCATAAAAACTCCAACAACTGAGCAACACTTTCATCAAAAACAAGGGATGCAAAATTAACTATCAAAAAACAGTAGCCCTCGTATATACAAAGGAGAAATTTTTAAATAGAAATCAGGTAAACAGTATCTTGCATAATAACCTCAGAATATATTTTGGGGTAATTCAAAATAAAAAAGTGAAAGACCATTATAAAAACGTTAAGGTATTGATGAAATGAATTGAAAAAAGGTATTGGAAAATGGAAAAATTCCTGCACTCAATGATTTTTAATTGATGTATTAAAAATGAACATCTTATCAAAAGTAATGAACAAATTCAGTGATAATTCCATAAAAATCTAACACAATTCTTGGAGATCGTAAAAAGACAGTGTCAGCATCACAAACAAAAATACCTCCAAATAGCTTAAACAATCATAAAAAATAAAGCTATATTTACAGAGTATTAGCATCTACAATTTTAAATTATATTACATTTATATAAAAATCAGGTTTTGTACAATAATAGTATAGCTGAAAAGCTGAGATATTGATCAATAAGATTAAATTGTAGATACTAACATAAGTACTCTCATCTGTGACACCTTTATTGTAAAAGAATCTGGGAAATTAAACTTAATGGAAAGATAACATTTAATCTTAACCTTACCTAAGTCATTTACAACAGATCATAAGTGCCCAATGAAAAATTAGTCTTTTCCAAACCAACAGCGTCTCAGTGGAGATAAAAGTCACTCCTACAAAAAGTCCTTACACCCAGCACTTGATGTAAAATCCCAACACAACTCAATGGAATATTCCTACATTCTTTTTCTCCATAATGTTTATATAGGAAATTTATTTAGTTTTATTTCATGAAATTGTGGTTCCTTTATGTATAACTTCTAGAGTTTTCCTTTTTTGTTTTATGAAATGTTTGTGAGTGTGAAATCTGTATTTCTCTCTGCATAATCTTACTATGCTTTTTCTTTGTTTCCTTTTCTTTGCTTATCCAATCTGTTTTCACTGATTATGATGATATTATTTTATTCTTATTCTTTATATGCCTATTTGTCTTTCTAAGTGACAGAAAGTGGGTAAATTCAGACATGAGTGAATATGGGGATCATCTCAGGGTATTTGAGGGATAAAAAGACATAGTCAGAATATATTTTATGAAAGTATCTGTTTTCTGTATAAGAAAAAGAGAAAATGTATCTCTGATAATAACATCAATCCTCGTGAATTTCTTTAATGTCTGAAAATTTATGGACAACTTCCTTGTAGTACACATGATTCTCTGTGGACCATTTGGTAATAACTGCTTCCTGTTCTTCATCTCCTTCTTTCTTTATTAGTTAATTTCTATCTTTTTATTAATATTATTCAATTTGTTCATTTCAAACAAATGGAGATGAGTTATATCCATTAAGATAATACAATTTCATGAGTGTGATTTTTTTGTAGTTGAGTTATAGGCTTTGTATTAGTTACTTTTCTATTGCTGTGATAAAACTCCAAGATAAAGGAAATATACTAAAAAATATATATTATGGTGAATCAGTGGCAGTAGTTGTCAAAGGAAGGAACATCAGAGAAGAGGTCCCATATAGAACCACAACAGGAAGCAGAGAGCTCACTTTTGGCATTTGAAGGCATTAAAATTCTTGAAGTCAGTCTCCTGGAGCATAGGTTTTCCAATAATTTGATATCTCTTAATCCTAACCATAAATGTCTACCAACTTCAGGCCATGTATTCAGACATCTGATTATATGGGATCGTTTCACTCAGCCCACCAAAGTCTTAATTTTTTATTCTGAAAATTATGATTGGAATCTCAAAGGTAACATAACTTAAATCCTTCCATTTTTATAATTTATTTAGTGCATGTTATAAAAGATCTCTTACCCATTTGCCTTAAGAAGATTATTTCATTAGAATAAATAATTTGACTTTATTTTTGTAATATACTACCTTGCATATGGGTCTATGTATTTATAAAATTTTGTCACTTATATATCTGAAAACATTTTACATAAGTGCAATAACCCAGATATTATATACTTTTCTGTCTTCCAGTTTTGTATCCTCATCAAAGACAAGACCTGTTTTTACTGGAGAAGAGAGAAGATTCTATCCAGAAGTTGCTATCAGGAATAGCTGTAAGTAGTGACTTAAAAAACTTGGATTTAAAGATATTCTAAAAATTTGATGAAGAGAGAAAAGAGAATGAATTATGTAAGGATTGAAATAATCTGTATTCACCAACCACACTGGGTAGTCCGGCCAAAAAAGATTCATAATCTCTACATTATCTTGAAAGATGTCATATTAGATCACTTAAAATTTCAGAAGCAGTTTCTTCAATTTAAAAAAATATATATAATTATAGTTTTAAAACATGTCATATTCTACAAAAAAAACTGAAATAGCTGAAAACAGAATGACACATATTCTATGAAACATTCAGTAGAGTTCCCTAAGCTAATAATTACATTTTGTGACAAGCTATTCAATTGAGATAAATATGAGAAGGTTTTTCTAACCAAATGAGACTGTAATTATATCGTACCATTTCTTGTTGTGAGAAGACTTACACACTTAATGATGTTATTAAAGCCTTTCCTAGGAACTCTAGAACAAATTGTTTCCAGAATCTTCATCTTGAAGGGACAAATTTCCAAAACATCAAATCAGAATATAGCTTTACTCATTATTTAAATACATAGATGAAATCTGTTTGATCTAAGAGCCAATACATATAAGATAAAATTTTAAGAATATTTTTGATAACACCAACTTTTACTTTTGTTTCAATATGAACAGAAACAAGATAAACATTATATAAACAATCAAAATGAAGAACAAAGCAGTATTATTGAATATGGAAAGTGCTCCAACAGATGTTGATGCCTTGCTAGGCATAAGAGTATCAATCCCAAAGAGAAGGCATCCAAATGTAAAGATTGCATCAAGTCATTTACTTGTCATGCAAAACTTCAAGCTTATCAGAGAATCCATACTGGTGAGAAACCTTATAGATGTCAAACATGTGGCAAGTCTTTTACCAAGGTCTCACGTCTTCATACTCATCACAGAATTCATACTGGAGAGAAAACTTTCAGATGTCAAGCATGTGGCAAGTCATTTACCCAGATCTCACACCTTCACACACATCACAGAATCCATACTGGTGAGAAACCTTACAGATGTCAAACATGTGGCAAGTCTTTTACCACGGCCTCAACACTTCATACTCATCACAGAATTCATACTGGAGAGACACCTTTCAGATGTCAAGAATGTGGCAAATTCTTTACCAGTCTCTCACATCTTCATATTCATCACAGAATTCATACTGGAGAGAAACCTTCCAGATGTCAAGAATGTGGCAAGCCCTTTACTCACGCCTCACATCTTCATGCTCATCACAAAACTCATACTGGAGAGAAACCTCACAGATGTTAAGAATGTAGCAAGTCCTTTAACACAAACTCAACCCTTAAAAAGCATCACTAAATTCATTTAATGGGTACATTTTATAAAATTTCTTAGTATACCTCACATTAATTCATTGTATAGATCTTCCTTACATTGCCAACTTATTACCCAGGCAGACATCCTTTAATTAATTTCCAAAGCGTAGTCAATACTTAAACAGCAAGACAGTTCTTTTTAAATTTAGAAACATTGGCTGGCGTCCACACCCAAGATCCGTTACCGTCTACGCAGGTCGGAATTCGTGCCTCCATCTACGCAGCAGCCATGCCGCCGTACACCATTGTCTACTTCCCAGTTCGAGGGCGCTGTGAGGCCATGCGCATACTACTGGCTGACCAGGACCAGAGCTGGAAGGAGGAGGTGGTGTCCATAGATACTTGGATGAAAGGCTTGCTCAAGTCCACCTGTCTGTATGGGCAGCTCCCCAAGTTTCAGGATGGAGACCTTACCCTGTACCAATCTATTGCCATCT
This sequence comes from Microtus oregoni, assembly GCF_018167655.1. Classification (NCBI taxonomy): domain Eukaryota; kingdom Metazoa; phylum Chordata; class Mammalia; order Rodentia; family Cricetidae; genus Microtus; species Microtus oregoni. The sequence goes on from NW_024543086.1 coordinate 16,030,806, forward strand.
TGAGGCACTTGGGCCAATCCCTTAGGCTTTATGGAAAAGATCAGAAGGAGGCTGCCCTGGTAGATATGGTGAATGATGGGGTGGAAGACCTTCGCCTGAAATACATCACCCTCATCTACACCAAATATGAGGAAGGGAAGGATGACTATGTGAAGGCCCTGCCTGGACACCTGAAACCTTTCGAGACCCTGCTGTCCCAGAATCAAGGAGGCAAAGCCTTCATCGTGGGTGACCAGATCTCCTTCGCCAATTACAACTTGCTAGATCTGCTGCTGATCCACCAGGTCCTGGCCCCTGGCTGCCTGGACAACTTCCCCCTGCTCAGTGCCTATGTGGCACGCCTCAGTGCCCGGCCCAAGATCAAGGCCTTCCTGTCCTCCCCTGACCATTTGAACCGTCCCATCAATGGCAATGGCAAGCAGTAATGTAGGGAGAGACCGGAGCTGCCTGTCCTCCTTTCCCCAGCACTAATAAAGTTTGTAAGACAGAAAAAAAAATAAATTTAGAAACATTGTATCCAGATATGAACTCTATTGTGATCAAGCATTTGTTGTAAACTGAATTTATGCATTGTTGTTGCTGACATACTATTTAAGCATCAACTATTATGAATAAATTTTCATAGTAGGAGTCATTTAAGCAGTAACATTTCTTGACTGTATGTTAAAATAATGTGATAAAGGATCAGTTATGTCCACTATTTCTGATTTTGATGCATACTTAATTTCTTGGCATTTGATTGCTAATGTAATGAGATTATTCTCTATATAAACATTATTTTCCTGTGACATTTTGTGATTTCACGTAAATATCAGATTATCTTAAATTTCAAGTCTTTCTATCTTGTATCTTTGCAATAAAAATGTTTATCATTTTGCCAATTTTTATTGCATCTTTTTGTTCTGATAGTCTATTCTGTAAGGACAGGGTATCATAAATGTGAGCTTTTCCATGGATAAAAACGACAATGAAAATATGTCATAAATTATAAGTAGATTTGTTATGAGATATGTCAACACAGTGTGAAGATAGGTTGCTGTGGTTAGTGTAATCGGAAGATGAATGGACAGTATCTAGGCACAAGATATAGGTAGGACTTCCTGGCAGAGAGAGGAATTGAGGTATGCATTTGAGTTGTGAGTAAACAGGGAGGAAGCAGAATATATGGTATGTGACAGAGAGTAGACTAAAAAATATAGAATAATTTAAGTTATTAGACCTAATTGGAACAAGATTAAGTTAAGGCCAACCACTCACAATAAGAATTCTACCTGTCACATTGTAGTAATAAGGGCGGCGGGGCTGCATCCCCAGCACCCCGGCTGCCTGGCTAGCTTATGCCCGAAATAACAACACACAAACTGTATTCATTTAAACACTGCTTGGCCCATTCTCTTCCAGGCTAATTCTCACATATTAATTTAGCCCATTTCTAATCATCTGTGTATTGCACCCCAAGGTGCACTTACCAGGAAGATTCTAGCCTATGTCCATCCTGGGTCGGAGCTTCATCCTGGGAGCGGGGCATGGCGTCTCTCTCAGGCGTCTGCTCCCGAGAGGAGAGCTGTCGAGACTCTGACCTCACTTCCTCTTCCTCCCAGCGTTCTGTTCTGTTTACTCCTCCCACCTATCCTCTAACCAATAAAATGGGCCAAGGCAGTTCCTTTATTAGGCAATGACCTTCCTCCATCATCACATTATTTGGGATATGGTAGTACAGTGAATGAAACACTACATAGATTACTTTAAACTTTGTATAATTGTGGTTCAAATTAGTGTGAGGTAATTGGATGATACCAATGGGCATGCCAAACTGGCCAAGGAAATGCTATAAGGTGACAACATCAAACTAAGAACTCTAGTCATTTAGGAAAACACAGAGTGGAAGAGGTGGCCTTCCCCAAAGAAGAACACATAAACTGGTTGTCCTGTAACCAATGGACATCCCTGAAAACATACAGAATACTAACATTGTATGGATTGGTCTTCTTGTATTTAGGAAAGATGTATATACAAATTTATGTATAAAAATAACAATGCATGAAAAAAGGACACAAACTTGAAGGAGAACTGGGATATGTGGTATATAGGAGAGTTGGAGGTAGGAAAGTAAAGGTACAAATGTTATAATTTGTAGGGAGTAAAAGGGTTCACAGGTTCACAGATAGAACTGGGGAAACTAGGAATGTTAATCACACAAAATTGTCAATCCAATGAATATATGTATACTATGTTTTCTATTCTGACAGCTGGGCTGGTAGTGGATAATAGCCCACACATATTTTCCTTGTGTTATCTGTGACCAGGTCATACTAAACTCCCAGAAGCAACAGTGGACATACTCAATATTCAAAGTGTCAAAATACAGTCAAAATGATTCATACTGATTCATGCCTTGGGAAAATGTGAGAGAGTCTCAGGAAGAAAAAAAAAAGAGGTATTTTAGGTCAAGTTTTTTTTTTTTGTTCCGTGGCATGTTCTTGTATGTGACTTTTGTGTTTCCTGCAACAAATACTTGCATTCAATTTATAAGACATTATTATTGTCTTGAACATAACTATAAAACCCAATCTGGTTAAAGGATGGGCAGAATGTTGTCCTCTCTGTATCTTCAACCTTGAGGCAACCCAGGGTCAAATTCTAAAAGCTTTAGTCATGTTTCTTTTACAAATATGGGTTCTCTTGTATTTGGGGCATAGGTGTTCAGGACTGAGATTTCACCTTGATGAATTTGTCCTATTATGAGAATAAAGTGTCCTCCATCTCTTCTGATTGGTATTAGTTTGAAGTCTATTTTGTTAGATATTGGTGGAGGTATACCAGCTTGTTTCTTAGGTCCACTTGATTGGAAAATCTTTTCCCAACCCTTTACACTGAGGTAATGTCTGTCTTTGACGTTGAAGTGTGTTTCTTATATACAGCAGAAGTATGGATCTTGCTTTCATAGCCGTTCTCTTTGCATGGGTGAATTAAGTCCACTGATATTAAGAGATATAGTATCTTTCACACCTGATTTCTCTTCCATCTCTTGTACTCTGTTGGTTAGGCTTCCAACTGTAGTTCCCATTTGTTTACCCAGGTTTTCCATATACAGAAATCCTGCTGTTTCTGTTTTCTTTATTGCCTCTATTTCAGTTTTCAAGTCTTGAGCTGTTTGAACTGTTTGTTTCATCTGTTTGATTGTTCTTTTCTTGGTTTCCCTGGGATTCTTTCAGAGATTTATTGATTTCTTCCATTTTTGTTTGTCTTTTCCTCCATTTCTTTAAGAGATTTTTTCATTTCCTCTTTAAACACCTCTATCATCTCTCATAAATTTATATTTTAAAATTATTTCCTTCTGCTTCTTCTGGGTTAGGGTGATCAAGTCTTTCTGGCATATGACCAGAGGGTTCTGGTGTTACCATGTTGCTTTTTATCTTTTTGAATGAATTCTTGCGTTGGGATCTACTCATCTTTTCTTCTAATTGGTGCTATCAGTGTCTTTGCCTGTTGGTCCAATCCTAACAGTTGCTGTTTACATCTTTTTAAATTGTTCTTGGTCTGTTCTGTACTGTTGCTGTTTTCGTCTCAGGAATTTGCTGAGATTTCTTTTGGCCTGTGTAGTAATAAGGGCGGCGGGGTTGCGTTCCCAGCACCCCGGCCGCCTGCTCGGCTAGCTTATGCCCGAAATAACAACACACAAACTGTATTCATTTAAACACTGCTTGGCCCATTCTCTTCTAGGCTAATTCTCACATATTAATTTAGCCCATTTCTAATCATCTGTGTATGGCACCCCAAGGTGCGCTTACCAGGAAGATTCTAGCCTATGTCCATCCTGGGTCGGAGCTTCATCCTGGGAGCGGGGCATGGCGTCTCTCTCGAGAGGAGAGCTGTCGAGAGAGTGAGCTCACTTCCTCTTCCTCCCAGCGTCCTGTTCTGCCTACTCCTCCCACCTATCTTGCAACCAATAAAATGGGCCAAGGCAGTTCCTTTATTAGCCAATGACCTTCCTCCATCAGGCCTGCTCACTTGGTCCAACCTCTTGGTTCACTTTCTTAGTCCATTCTGTGCAGCTGCAGTTTGTGTTTCAGAGTTTCTCTCTTGTTCCTCTCTGTGTAATTGCAGCTTGTGATCCAGAGTTCCTTTGAGGTTGTGGAGTGGAGGGGAGGATAGGAATTTGAATGGGTGTGGAGTGGGACTCATAGCTTACAGGGTCTTATTGGTAGTGTGGGGGTGTTAGAGTAGCCAACCTGCAGGGAGCTTACCTGCTGACTGGCTAGAGAGCTGAGCAGTTGGGGAAAAGACCTGGGCTTTTGCCCTGGTAGGGAGGGCCTATAAATTAGGGTGCCCCACTGTTGGGGTGATCACTCACATCTTGGTCCTCTCTATGTAGTTGCAGCCTGTGTTTCAGAGTTCCTCAGAGTTTGCAGGTAATAGGAGACTTTTTCCTGTTCAGGTTGTCAATGAGCAACTGTTTTGGGTTCACAAAAGGCTGATTTGACAATCATACATTTACTCTAAGTTATTATTATCTTGTTATACCTGCACAAATAAAGACAGACAAAGCTCCAGCATATATCTTTAAGAAAATGAAGCAGGTTTTTGCTAATTATATAAAGCATATTACAGGTATACCACATAATCCTACAGGTAAGGCAGTTATAGAAAGATCAAATCAATCTATAAAGGATATATTAAACAAAGAGAAAGGGATAATAAAGATCCCCAGAAATAGATTACACAATGTTTTATTAACCTTTACTTTTCTTTGCTAATCAGAAAGGAACGACCACTGCAGAGAGAAATTTGATGATAATAATAATAATAATAACTTCTGAATTAAATGACTTGGTGTGTTTCAAGGATATGTTGACCTCAGAATGGTGGTACCTCTTCCACACTGGGACCAAACACAATCAGTTCTGTGGAAAGAAGCAACTTTACTCTAGCTGTGTGTGACCTTGACTTGGGTAAAGTCCCTGTCACATACAAGTAACTGTGTGATTTTGAAAATGTGACTATCTGGTGGTCATTTTTATTTTCTCCATTTTGCAATAAACCTGCCATGGCCAAGTGGGTTTTCTGTGCCAGGTAAGATATTGTGAAGCTAGGTCAGGTGAGAAGAGGTGAGATGAGCCAAGGTGAGACAGAACAAAAACTGTGGGATGGTAGGTGTGCAGCTCTGACCACAAGGCCCTCCCTCTGTCCCTCATGAGCAGACAGACCATGGAGGCTTGATCACTGCACTTGTCCTGTGCTGAGCTGCAAGTCTGTGACGTGTAGAACCCAGTGTTCAGATTTCCACAATGTTTCTCCCGCTAGAGTCACCTCAGACCTTTCCCACCAAAGTCACATCCCACCAGAAACTGACAGCCACCAAATAGAGCCACAGCCAATACATCCAATCATAAATTGTGTGTGAGGTTTAAGTCCGCCTCTGATGCATTCTGGTCCAATGAGCATCCAGGCAGAGACTCTTAACCACTCAGAATTGACCTTGTTCTTCCTGTCTGTGATATTGAGCAGGTTCAGGCTAGGAAGTGCTAAGGAACTGCTGAGGCCTTGTGGAGTTCCACATGGTGAGAGCAGCCGCAGATTAGGGAGGCCGTGTTCAGCATCTGTCTGGGGTGGGCCCCACATGTGGAAGACCTCCATTTCGTCACAATCGGGGCCTTCTTGGCAACAGTCTCCTCTTAGCCCAGCTCCAGTGAGGGCTGGGGTAGTCTTCTCAGAGCCTACTGATTCCTCGCAGCCCAAGTTCTCGTGAGGCTGAGATGCCTGCTGTGAAGAGCCAGGAATGACAGGATGCCATTCTGAAAGGAAGCATTATTACATTAGTATTTCATCCAAGTTTTAAATTCATAAGCTTAGCGTTGTCCATATTTCCTTACTTCATTTTAGCACCTGTGGGATCTACAGTGCCCACTTTCTCATTCCCTATGTGAGTCTTTAATAGTCTTTCATTTTTCTTTGCTAGTGTGCCTAGAGATTTATCAGTGTTATTTAGATATGTATCTTTCTCTTCTTGTCGTGTTTATTTTCAATTTATTAAGTTAAAAAAATTGATTAATGACGCCGGGCAGTGGTGGCGCACGCCTTTAATCCCAGCACTCAGGAGGCAGAGGCAGGCGGATCTCTGTGAATTCGAGACCAGCCTGGTCTACAGAGCTAGTTCCAGGATAGGCTCCAAAGCCACAGAGAAACCCTGTCTTGAAAAACCAAAAAAAAAAAAAATTGATTAATGGCTTCTTATTCACTTTCCTTTTAGTATTTATATAAAAATTTATGTCACAAATTATTAATCTACTTTATCCAAGTGCTTGAGAGACATGAGTTTTAGAAGAGTGTGGGCTACACAGGGAGTTCTGGATATCATGGGCCATGCTACAGCATGAGACCTTATTGTGGAAGATACGAACAAAATCCGAATGTATTCACTTTCATATAAAATCATTTAATGTTTTATTTTTCTAATCATTGTTTAACTTTATTCCAGAAAGTTTATTTGTATGCACCGGCTCGTTTCCCTGTTGTAGTCCCTCCATCTAAAACATCTGCCCTCACAGTTCTGCAAGATTTTCTATTCTCTCCTTTGTTTTCTAGATTCCATTTATGAAAGAAGATATGTGTTATTTGTATTTTGGAGAGTTGTCTATGTCTTTGACTTGATACATGATTGCAACAATTTTCTTGAGAATTATGTATTTTTTCCATAATTTTATTTGTTGATTGATTATCTTGCATGATTTATGCATATAATGTTTTCTTTATCCACTCATATATTGGTGGTTATCTAATCTTATTCCCTGAATCATTTATTATAGGAAGTGCAATGATAACAATTACACACAAACTCTCACACACACACATATATGTGATTCAGTATAGTGAACTCCCTTGGAAAGTATGCATATCCAGGAGTGATACAGCTGGTACGTCTATGTTAAATTTTCAGCCACAGCTATTATTATAGCATCCACAGTACCTGAGATATTTTATTTTACAATGATCATAGCATATGTGTTCTTTTTTCCTTACTTCCTTTGCAGCATTTAGAAAAATTTAGATTTGTTAAAAAAATGTAATCACTAAAGAGGCACTCAAAGCTGGAATTATGGGCACTCGAAATATTATTATTCGTTGTGAGAAATGGGTCTTGGGACTCAAGAAAATGACAACACAATCTAGAGTATTTGAGTCAGGCCGTAAGTCCTGTTGAAATTTATTCTTATGCAGATTGTTGCCATGGTCAGAATTTGACCTTGTATTACTTCATGCTTGGGTACCTCAAAGTGGTCCACCTGGTAAGCAGCGTGTACTTGTGCGTAACTAGGGTAACTCTGCACACATATTTGTATTCCATATGTTTGTTGGCATTTGAGATACTGTCTCAGATATGCCGATTATGAGAAATTGTTTTCAGCATGCAGACAATGAAACTATGCTCTTTATCATCTACCATACACAAACTGCACCAAATGTGTCGTGGATGTCAAAATGAGATGTGATACCCTAAAAATGCCAAAGAACACAGTAGAGAAAATCTTCCAAGTTTAAGCATAGGAAAGGGTTTTCTGAGTAGGACTCTTGTCTATTCAGTAAATGAGACCAAAAAAAAAAATCAACAAATAGGATCATATGAAATTAAAACTTTTTATTTTGGCATAAGAAAATATCATTTAAATGGGGCATAGACAATATGAGGAAATCACTGGTGCAACGGAGACGTGAGAGTTATTGTGTATTTCACTTCCTGCTGATCTGGTGAGGCCTGCACTCTAGGTAGGAATTAGTACCTGGTCCTGTGTCCATGATCAACAGAGCATGGCTGGATGAGGCATAGAGTCCTTTAAGATGATGTTAATGTTGTTCCTTTGTGTGACAAGAGTAACTGCTTCGTATATATTTCCGATTCTATGGATAGATGTCTTCAGCTGTCAGGCTTGGTCAGAGGTTCTTCTTTATGGAGTGCACAGCAGCAAATGCGCAGCCTCATAATTTCAACATGTTGAAATGTCCATGAATGTTCATTCCTAAATGGGACCTGTAGACCAACCATTCCCCTAGATACAGGGGTCCTGAATGTCCTGCCTGAGGGTGAGGAGGACTGCTGTGACATGCTATCTTAAGGCATGACCCAGCCACTGCTCACTCACATGAGGTGTGATCACCTGCAGCTTCAGGTGGCCATGTTCAGAACTGACTGTTAACCTATCTGTCCTGAACCGAACAGCTGGAGGAGACAGCCTGCTGGTGGAAGAAAAAGCCTCCTAAGCTTTTGTCTTAGTAGAAAAAATAAAAAGGAAACTTGAAGACAGCCATTTGTTTTACTTATCAGTTCCCCCTTTCTTTATCTGCCAGCCAGGGAAGACTGTGTAATTCCTATTTCCTCAAATTAATGAGTTTATTGAGGTTAATACAGGAGTATAGGTACGGGATTACTTACAGGAATACGAATAACAAATGTGTGGTATCACAAAGGCTCCCATTAGAATGGGGAACTCAGGAAAACTAGAACCATGAACATGTCTGCATGACTTGTTTGCAACTGACTGAGATGGAGGTTCTCATTTCTTCAGTTCTTACTTAAAACCTATGTAAGCTTGGGAGCAGAGGGGCCTTATTATTCTTTTAAGTTCCAGATTTCCCAGCCATAATTTAAATGCTGAGTCTTATGAACTTCCTAACTCTTTCCTTAGAACTTTTTGAGACTTATGGAAATATTTCCACCCAGGGAAAAAGCACACAAGTTGTAAATCCCATATCAAATAGTGAGTCTGGAAAGCTTACATGCTAGCTATAAAGAATGGTTGGTTTACATTTAGGACTGTAAAACTACATGTATACATGTATATCCATGTAACAACAATGAAGGAAAAGAGAGGCCATACATGAGAAACAGCAAGAGAGAGTGTAGGGAGGGTTTGCAAGGATTAAAGAGAAGAGGAAGTAATGTAATTATAATCTCAAAAATAACAGAAAATATTTATGTCAAAAGGGGAAATTTTTACATATTACTTCACTCTTCCCTTAAAATGATAGTTCACATAAGATCACAGTCTACCATGGAGCTCTGCAAAGGCACTAAAGCTGCACACCAGTCCTGAAGTCCCTGGTGGAGCAAACTTGTTCACCGCCTCTGTAAGCACAGCTCCATCATGTTCAGTGACTCGGCCATAAACACTGCTTCTCTCATCCATAGTTTTTCAGGAAATCCTATCATTCATCATCTTCCAGCCTATGATATTTGTGAGACCTCTGTTTGTGATAACCAAACATCCCAGTGCTTCCTTTGAGCCAGTCCATCAGAAATGATTTCATGAATATTTCATTAGATTATGTATCTTTTTTGTCATGAAGGTTTAAGTAAGTATATATGACCTTCCTTCCAACTTTTGTAGAAGTCAGATTGATCCCACCTGTTCTCATAGCCTACAATCTCATGTGTCAAGCTTTGACAGGATGTTTCACTGATATTTTGAAAGTCTTTTGTACTTCAAGCAGTTGAGAGGCAGATTACTCCCTGACCAAGACAGTTTCTTTGCAGGCCATGTTAAGGTTCAAAAGCAAGTTCTAGTATGTATTTTCCTTTTCTCTGTATAAAAAGTTGAACCTAAGTAACATCTTCTATCACCTGTATTCCAAACAGAGAGTTACATAAGTGGCATATTCTATCACCTTGATTGTAAAGAGAGAATTGCATTCTAATTATATACAAGTGTACTGAATTTTGTCCTATGGAATTTTAATGGATATTGCAGTTTCACATATGATCTTGATTCTTTATCTTCCATAAACCTTCTGATTTATGATAAGTTTATTTTCTGGCTTTGATCATATCTTTCCATTTCCATTTAGAAAACTCTACAGATTTTACCTCTTTACAAAATGAATTTAGTCAGAAAAAGTTTTTTGAACTTCATGGCAGAGAGGCAATAAAAACCTGAATATAACGACTCTTTGAATTCATAATTTCTATATTACATTTGTCATATAAAGAAACAAGCTAAGATAATGTGTTTGTAAGTTGTTTGATGTGGGTATTTTGTTTTCAGTACACTTACATTTTTTTATCCAAGACCCTTCCCACAATATTTCTAGTGTCACGGAGTCAGAGACTTAAGGAATGTTAAATTTAAGCAAGTGATGGATAAGATATGAATTACCAATCTTTTGGGTGGGAAAATATGGAGAATAAAACCCGGATGGATGGATGGATGGATGGATGGAGATAGATAGATAGATAGATAGATAGATAGATGGAGTATATACAGTTTTCATATTTTATTGTTTCCATTGAAGGCAGGACAGACTCCTTTTTCCCATATAGGTCAGAGAACTAGGTATGGGTGAAGAACTCACAATTTTTCTTCCAGCATCTCTAGCCCCTTGAATCTGGGCCATTTATCCCAGAAATAGCCCTCACATTTAGGTCCAATCCAATTGTTTCTAAGTGGTCCTGCTTTTAATTAAGACTGATATGTGAGGTTAGGTGGAAGAAATACTGGCCATCCAGGCAGCCCTGGCATTTTAGGCTGCCCAAAAGCTTTCTACAAAAATTCTCCAGGTTTTATGTAGGACACTAGAAAAGGAGCAAAGAACCCTGGATACATTAGATGATACAGAAAATTTTGACAAAGCAGGATGAATTCTATCATGGTAATACAGATTATTGTAATGAGGAGGTAAGAGTTTCTGGTTCAGATATATGTAACATGCTAGACAATATAAAGATAAATATTAGACCATTTTTTTCAGAGCTGAGGAACAAACCCAAAGTCTTGGGCTTGCTATGCAAGCACTCTAATAGTGCACTAAATAACCAACCCCCATTTTTTATGGACATATTTTGAGAAAAGTAAGGAGGAAACAGGATTTAAGACTTACAGTAGTTCCTACCAATGTCTGATGCCATCTCATGGACATTCCTAGAATGTATTGAACTGATCTTGTTTGTGTTTTGGGCATATCATAGCATAGAAAGGTGTTTAGCATTGAACTCACTAGCCCAAAGACACCCCATTTAGTGATTAGTTTGTAATCCTATCAGAAAAGAGGAGATGTGTGATATCTCACAATTAATTATTGAAAAGAGCAAGCTGTGTGGCAGAATAACCAGGCTAGCTTAATATGAAATAGTAAACTTTAATGAGGGAATAGCTTACAACACTAGGGATCCAGTGATGAAACGGAAGTACAAAAAGGGACCAGCGGGGCTCACACCCGCCAGATTTATACCTAAACATTAGCCCAAGGCTAACACACCCCCTTGGGCTGGGTTTCCCCTACACAGGCCTCTTTCTTAGTTGCTGGAATTTGCTGGTAATCCATTTTACCTTGTTTTCTAGATCTTGTCATATCTCAGATTGATTTGCAACCGTATTCTCTCTCTCTCTTTCTCTCTCTCTCTCTCTCTCTCTCTCTCTCTCTCTGTCTCTCTCTCTGTATCTCACTTCTCACTTCTGCTTCTTTACCACAGCACCACTCTGTATGTTCATAAAACTTTTTCATACCAGTTTTGCCAGATGTTTGGTTCTCAACTTGTTGGTCTCTACAAGACCCTATTTAGAAAAAAGTTGCTAATCACATTCACCTGCTTAGGGCTTCCATATCTGAAATGGCGCAGATCACCTGGCAGACCTCATCAGCCCTAAGTTCTAAGGAACATGCTTCTGTTGAGAAAGTTCAGAGATCTGGAGAAAATGAATTTCAGCCTAACGATGGGCTGGATCCTCTTTACAAGAACTGTCAGAAATAGAAAATTGAGGTTAGGCTATAACCAAACTCTTTGATTTAATAACCCCAAGCCTCTCCAAATGCCTGTCCTTCTCATGATCTCCTAATGGGTATTATACCCAAAGCCATTAACAAGCACATATATCATAACACCTGGCTCTAGGCCAAGGAATTTGGCTTTTGTTTGCTGATAGAAGGACCATAGCAGTGATGTACATCATATTCTATCCCATGATTGTGTGCCTCTTCTATCTGTATGCGTGTGCATGTGCATGTGTGTTTCCAACTTAGGGTGCCTCTACACAGCCCCGACAGACCTCTGACTTGTCACTGCTCTTGCCTCAGTATATTGATTCAAGGTTTGGACCATCATATTGCTTCTAGGACTGTTTTTTCTAAATATCTGAGGGATCATCTGGCCTCATGTGACTCCAACCAGACACGTGAAGAGTGAATCACATCTTCACTCACAACCTTATATCCTGAGTGAGCTCTGCTGATTCTCCAGGGGAAATTTTTTATTACTACCTGTGTAAGAGCTTCCTTTTCCCTTTTTGACCCCAGAGAGGCTCCTGATATGGCTGCTTGGTTTAAGGTCATTTTGGAGTGAGGAAATGAGCCAGAGGTAATGGCTGTACCATGGACAGCAGCAGACCCCTCCCTGGACATTCTATTGTATCCTGGAGAGCCCTGATTCTCTGTGATGTCATCAGTGTTGTGGCAACACCAACTGCCTGTGGGGCATCTGTTCATTGCCTACGGGTTTTGGACGTAGCCATGTTGGCAAGACTGAGCAGGCTCCTTGGGAGACAGAAAGGAGAGCATAACGAGACTAGAGGGAGGCAGAAGGAAGCTGGCCTTCAACCTCAGTGTCGCACATCAAGACATAAATGGTTCTGGGGAGAACACAGTGAGTCCTGGGGAGGGAGTGGGGAGTTTCTTGATGGTGGAAGGCTTCAGCTTGGTTTTTCATAGTGAGTCACAGGATCTTAGAGCTTCGTGGAGGTAATGAATCTATCCTGCTTCTCTCTGTTACCAAAGAGTAGACCTGGAGTTTAGGGTTTCTGATGCTTAGATTGGCAGAGAGCCAGTAATGGTCAACCCTGCAGCTGCTGTGCTAGGGCCCTCTGCTTTGACTCTGAGTGGGAAGGAAGGAGAGAGGGATGAATGAGGTTTCAGTTACAGCACTGAGCTTCACCCACACTGGATTTCTTTTGGTTGTGGGTCACTAATAACAGGGAGAGTAAAATCCTCTGGCCAAAGCTGGAGGATCTCAAATTTTACCTCACATCCACTTGCAGGGTAGGAACCATTGGGTATTGCTGCATGTCAGTGACCCCTAAGGTTTCTGAGTTCCTGAATCTCAATAGCCAGTCATCTTTATCTTGACTTTAACTTTAACTTGAGTGCAGGAATGAGCCATCACTCTCCCTGCAAGTGTCTGTTCTTGGTGAGTGAGGGCTCACCCGTGGATGCCCTTAGGTGTCTCCAGCCTGTCCTGTCACTAGGTGATCTCACTTTTGCTAACATCATTATGGATGGAATGTATTCTGCTAAAGTTTAGAGGAAATTTTCATCTTTACCCATGTGACTCATCTTTGGTCTGACGGGTCACCCGCAATCCCCATCACCCCCACACATTGTAACAGCCCTGTGGATATTTCCTGAGGTACTCATTCACTTCATGAAACTGAACTTCATTCCACATCAACATGAGCTAATTTCTTAGTATCCTTCACTTCCCATCTTTTTGATTAGGAGGTGAAAAGCCATTCCTTGGGAATGTTTAGAAAATGAGTCTTGACCTCCATAAATGATGAAGTGTTAAATTATAATTAATTAGAGTCTAAGTATCAGAGAGCTGCTGACGAGCTTCCCCTGTGTCTCAGGGAAGGCACCTGAAAAAGCCAGCTTGGCTTTTGGTGAACTGGGGAAGAGACTGTTATGAGATAAGTGATGGCAGTTGGCAGTGACCCTAACAGTCCGTTCTCTGGACATTCTGCTGTATCGTAAAGAGTCGTTGGCATCTTTTTTTGAAATCAACAGTGTTGTGTTCTTGGGGCACTCATTATGTGTTGAAATAGGAGTGGCGGGGCTGCGTCCCTGGCACCCGGCCGCCCGCACGGCTAGCTTTACCCGAAATAATTACACGGAAACTATATTCTTTTAAACACTGCCTGACTCTTTAGTTTCAGTTTCTTATTGGCTAGCTCTTACATATCAATCGAACCCATTTCCTTTAATCTGTGTAGCCCACAAGCTGGCTTACCAGGAATGATCTTAACCTGCATCTGCCTGGAGTGGGAGAATCATGGCGACTCCTGATTCAGCTTCTTTCTCCCAGCATTCTGTTCTGTTTTCTCTGCCTACCTAAGGGTTGGCCTATCAAATGGGTCTAGGCAGTTTCTTTATTAATAAGAAATCACTCCCACATCAATTATGTGCATATAGGGTTCACCAGAAGACACAATGGCAAGATTGAGCACACTGGTTGGCAGAGAGATCTGACTTTCGAAGGAGGAGGTTGCGGGTTGAGTTGGACCTTACAGAAATGGGGTTAAGTAGCTGGGATCTTGGAAGAGATGGTTCTTTATTGCTTGTCTGGGTGACTAAAGTGCAGACCCATAGTCAAGGATTGCTGCTAGTTAGTTTGGCAGAGATCCAGGAGTTGTCAAGGTTATAGCTGCTGTTCTGTGAGTTCCTTAATTTTATTTTGAGTGGCAAAGACCAGCAGGAGGCACAGACTAATGGGGTGTGAGAGTAGGTTGTTGCTACAACTCATCATCAGTGATTTCTTTAGGTTCTGTGAGTATCTCATGGGAAATTCCCCATCTATGCACCAGGGTCTCAGACATCCAGTTACTTCTATTCCAGGCCACACTAAGAGACTGAGAGTCTCTAAGCACTGGAGACTCCAGGAATTTTCTGTATCACATCAGAAATGAGTTGATATTTCCAAAGCAGCATGGCTGGGTGACATATGCCTTTCAGGGCCAGTGGGGCAGCAGTAGGGGCTGATACACATAGCTAGCCACAGTGAGTGGAGACAGAGGCATGGCTTATGGGCTCCCAGTTTGAGGAGTTGTCCTGATCCTTCACTGTGTTCCATGCATTCACTCTTCCTTGGCCTCTTCTTCGAACTCAACATGATCTCTCCTGGTCCTGTGCCATACTACTGCATAAATTCACTAATATTTATCTACCTGCAGGGAGTACTGGAAAAACATCAACCCCAAACTCTGTTACTGGGCAGGAGCAACGGATGAACAAGGTGGCTACACTGACCCTGCAGCTTCAGATGATGACCCAAGAAAGGAACGAACTTCGTGGAATTCTGGCTAATTATACCAACAAGGATTTGAACAACAGGTAGCCATTTTGTCTAGTTCCTGGGTAACTGTCTTGACCCTACCGAGTCAATCCCAGCATTCCTCAGGTCACTGGAGGCTGCACCTCCAGAGTGTTCTGCCTAAACTAAATATCCTGAGGGCATCTGAGAGGCATAGCTGAAATCTGGGAAGGAGTGATATCAGGACACAGGCTGTGTGATTCCTCCAAATAAAAGGAGAGCCTGTGGCCTGGATCAGTCTGGGGATGGGGCAATAGTTTGTGAGCTCTCAGCATACATTCCATGAGGCCTTGACAGGTGTTGGCTTGTGGACGATGCTAGGTGCTGTGAGCTTACGGTGAGTCTTTGTGCTTAACCAGCAGGTGTTTGAGTACTGGCTGCTCCTGGGAGCAGCTGCAGGGGCCTAGTCGTCTTGGTGCATCTCAGTGTGTGACTTGAGGTCTGAACTTCATCACTGCTCCTCTCTAGTCTGGTTTCTTATATTCTGAGACAATTCTGCCTGCCTACATTTATTTGGCATCCTCCGTGTATGTGTGTGCGTGTGTGTGTGTCCTAGCAGTTGGGGGTCTGTGGCATGTGGTTCTTTCTGTGCCACAGTTTCCAGGTGATCCCACTCAGTTCCCTTAGGGTCAGGGAACTCCACTCTGACCAGTGATGGTGCTCCTGGCCCGTGTGCTCACCTTGGCAGCCCATTGGAATCCACTGGAGACTTATATATCTATCCTTAAGTCAGGTCTGCTCGCTGGAAACACTGATTTTGTGTTTTGGACATCCATGTAGCAATAGGAACCTGGGATCAAAAATCCCCGTTCTGGAGACGGGAACAACATTATCATAGATTTCTGGTGGGATCAGACTTGTGACACAGGCTCCCCAGGACTTAACTATTCTATTCCTCCAGGCCCATTAATGGAACTCATGCAGCTCTGGATCACTCCCTTTGCACCCCTGACAGCATGCTGGTCTGGGGCCACGTCAGCAAGTTTAAACAGCACCAGGTTGTCCTGGTTCATAGCTATCAGAATGTGACATTGACTGTGCTGGGTGTTTAGGGCACAGCCTGAAATCATAGGATCATTAAGGCCAGAATTCACGGGGTTCTTTGCTCTGGGGCTATGCCCTAATACAGGCTAAATTTTGAGTTGGAGATGGTGAATATGGAGCATAAGAAAGTGATGTTGGATCTGCAGAAATTCCCCATGGAGATGAGAGAGGCCTTGTACAAGTGCGAGGAGCTGACTGAGGAAACTGTCTCTTGCAGGTGAGTGACTGACTTCACTGGGACTCTATTCCTTGGCAGTGACTGCTTTTTGCCATGTTTCTGTCTTTGAAACAAAGTGAGGACTTTCCTTTTGGCCTGTCTCCCTATAAAAAGCAGTCTGTCTTATGCTCTTGACTTGGACCTACTGGACTAGTTTTGCTAAGACTGAAGTATCTGTGAGCCCATCACTACATTGTCCTGCCAGCCTCAGGAGCCTCTAGATAGAAAATCTATTTGTACCATGATAAAGGTGTCAGGCATTTGTGGGTCTTGGGGGCTCTGGTTGGGGTTTCCAGAGGTGATCCCATTCTACCCATAGATAGAATATATTTCAATTGGGTCTGCTGTCCTCCCTCACAGAATGTTTGACTTCTACCTCTCAACCTGCTGATGCTTTCCCAATACCATGGACAGTTAAGTACATGTGGTAGGAGGCAAACCCTGCTCTCAGAAGTACATGCATTTCTTTTATTGTAACAGTTTTCAAAAGCAGTCTGAGTCTTTCTGTAATTTGGCCATTCTCTGACATTTGACAGCCACTAGGGTATCCTGGCATGGTGACTGTGGGCTCTGGTCTAGGGCTGTCTGGGGACATGGGAGTTTGCATGGGTGATGTGGGAGATGGAGGCTAGGTAGGTCTCATGGTGTTTTTGTGATGGTTCAGCATCCTCCACAACCAGCTCCTGAGTGAGCGAACTCAGTTGAAGAAAAAAGTGAGCATGTTGAGAGAGGAGAACCAAAAGCTACGGAGGGAGCAGATTTCACTGCAAGTGGCCTGTGAGAAGGTGAAGAATCTCTATGAAAAGACCGATGAGAAGTTCTGTGAGCTATGTGACGAGGGGGATAAGGTAGGCTGCAGCAATGTGGGCAGGCTGCCCACCATCAGTAGTAATACACACACACACACAAACACACACACGTGATCATCCACCCACTTTTCCAGTAGCTCACTAACATCTTGTCCAATTGTTGATTTCTGTGATTTTCCAAGACTTTCTAAGGATTTAGCATCTTGTGAGATCAATGGCTGGAAACAGCTTTGAAGGAGGAAATCCCCGTGTAAATGTCAAAGGGGTGGTTCTTGTCTACATTTTTTATCTTCTCTCATGTTTCATCAGTTCAACCTCCTTCCCTCCTCCCAGTCATTCACCCCCTGCTCCCCGGACCCCGGGTCCACTCCTCCTTAATTTCCTTCAGAAAATAGCAGTTCTCCCATGGTTATTTGATCTAATTATTAAAATATCATTAAACCTGGGCTTTGCTCATGTTTGTTACACATTCTAACAATGAGATATATCACCAAATCCTTTTAAAGTCTTGAGATATGATCACACTACATTCCAAAGATTAGCTTTTTTTTTATTAAGAAAAGAAGAAAAAAAAACATAAAAAACAAGTTTCCACCTCCTCCCAGCCTCCCATTTACCTCCCCCTCCTCCCACCCTTCTCCCCCTCCTCCCACCCTTCTCCTCCTCCCCCCACTCCTCTCCCCCTCCCTCTCCAGTCCACAGAGCAGTCCGGGTTCCCTGCCCTGTGGTAAGTCCTAGGTCCTCCCCCCTCCGTCCATATCTAGGAAGGTGAACATCCAAACTGGCTAGGCTTCCACAAAGCCAGCACATTAAGTAGGATCAAAACCCCATGCCATTGTCCTTGGCGTCTCATCAGCCCTCATTGTTCGCCATGTTCAGAGAGTCCGGTTTTATCCCATGCTTTTTCGGTCACAGTCCAGCTGGCCTTGGTGAGCTCCCAGTAGATCAGTTCCACTGTATATAGTTATCCTCTTGGCTAAGGGAAGTAGACCAAATTGCCGGGGAGAAAATTAGGATCTTGGGGGTGGGGTGGGATGGGGGTAAGGTGAGATGGGGAGAGAAAAGGTAGAAGGGAAGGAGGGGGGACTTGGCGAATCAGGAGAATTGGGATAAAGGAAAGGTGGATAGGGGAGCACGGAACCACAATTCTTAGTTAAGGGAGCCACTTTAGGGTGGGCAAGAGATTTGACCCTAGAGGGGCTCCCAAGTGCCCAAGATGAGGTTCCCAGTTAGTTCCTTGGGCAGCTGAGGATTGGGAACCTGAAATGACCCTATCCTAGAGCAATACTGACGAATATCTTGCATATCATCATAGAACCTTCATCTGGTGATGGATAGAGATAGAGACAGAGACCCACACATGAGCACTGGACTGAACTCCCAAGGTCCCAATTAGGAGCAGAAGGAGGGAGAACATGAGCAAAGAAGTCGGGACCACGAGGCGTGCACCCACCCACAAAGATTAGCTTTGAACTCACAGTGGAGTTCAGTCCAGACTTTAATTTTCAGTCCTTCTGTCTCAGTTTCTGAGTACCTAGGATTAAGGGTTTGCATCACAAGCTCAAACTTAGTCTAAATACTTAAATTAAAATTGATGCTTAAACCAAATGTCGAAGGTCAGTAGATTATACGTTTGTGCTTTTTTTTTTTTTTTTTTTTTTTTGGTTTTTTTCGAGACAGGGTTTCTCTGTGGTTTTGGAGCCTGTCCTGGAACTAGCTCTTGTAGATTAGGCTGGTCTCGAACTCACAGAGACCCGCCTGCCTCTGCCTCCTGAGTGCTGGGATTAATGGCGTCCGCCACCACCGCCTGGCTTACATTTGTGTTTTTAAGACATAGGTGCTAAATTATAGTCATCTCAAAAGCATCGGTGAAAATATAATTTAAGATGCTTTATCATTAGTAGACAGGTAGCTTTAAGACGAATAACATAAAGGTAGCTTTCATTCATTTAACCATTCAAAAGTCTATGTTGGGAGTCCCATAAATGCCAGGAAGTAAGCTATACCTGCAGCAAACAGATAAGATGTATGTCCTGAAGGAACTGATGAAGTTATTACCTTTAATTCATCTCTTACATTATAGCTGGTGTCTCCTCGGTGCAACCCTCCAGCTCTCATTGCTTTGAGACCTCCAGGAGCAGAGGATTTTCCTGCAGGAGGCAGAATATAACCCTTACTAAGGATCTGTCCAAAATTTTACTGTTCACAGAAAAGGCAATTTTACCTCCTTCCCACTAGCCATGGCCTATGAATCCCAGCTATAAGTGAAAAATATTATATGCCATCGAGTCATAGGGATTCCTGCTCCTTGTTAATATTTTAGAGGAAGAAAATTTTAAGCTCTCCTTTTGGGTAGAGATTACACAGTTAATAACTCTGTTTAAAGTGTTGTAACTCTTCAACGATTCACATTTTTTTATTGAGTGAACATTTCCTTTTATTGACAATAAATTATTCTCACATACCATAGTTTTCTCTACTGCCACTTCTCTCAGCTCCTATAAACCTCTCTTTTTCCAGATCTGCTACCCTTTGTTTTCTTTCCAGAAAAGAACAGGCAAGCATGACAAAACAAGAAAAAGGCCTTCATACAGAGGCTGGACAAAGCTTCCCAATAGGAGGAAAGGCATCCCAAGAGCAGACAAAGAGTCAGAGACACACCACACCCACTCCCACTATTAAGAGTCCCACCAAAACACCAACATATATGCAGAGAACATGGTGCAGACCCATGCAGGCCCCATACATAACTCTGTGAGCCTATGTGAGCCCTGTTTACTTGATTCAGTGGGCCATGTTCTCCTAGTGCCCTCCAGCCCATCATTCCCGTTTACTCCTAAAATCCGCACCCCCCCCCAATTTCTTCTGAAAGTTTTCCTGAGCTCCAATGGGTAGGACTGATAGAAAGTTCGAATTTAGATACTCACTTCCACACAACTACTGCTAGAGAAAAGCTCTCTGATGAGGACCAGCAAGGCACCAATCTATGAGTATAGCAGAACATTGATAGGAATATTAGTAATCAGTTCATTGATTTTTTTTTTAGTTATGTTTGCTTCTGTGCTATGTCTCTGGGCTATTTGGTCTGAAGATTTCAGCCATCCAGGGATTATAGGGCATGGACTGCCTCACCTTGCATGAGCCTCAAGTTAAGCTAGACATTGTATGGCCACTCTCTCAATTCTGCACCAACAGTGCCCCAGCATAACTTGCAGGAGGACAGACTGTAAGTCAAGGTTTTTGTGGCTGAGTTGATGTCATGTTTCTCTTTCTGTAACCTGCAGAGTATCATCCCATGCCAAAGAGACTAGAGCATATGGGTGAAGGCTCCATGCAGGCAACAGCTTGCTCTCTCTAGGTTCAATGATGTGTAGATGTTGTCCACAACAATGGGACCCCACTGTTAGTTTTCAGAGAGCAACACACTGTCCTAGCATGAGCCGGGAATCCCCTCCAGCCAAATATTCAACTGAATGCAATCCAGTCTCTCAGCACTGGAAGCCTTTCTTGTCTACAGAAGATGGTCAGTTCAGACTCTGTATGTTCCACTACTAGGATTCCTCACTAGGATCCCCCATATAGATTACAGGAAGTTTTATCTGTACTAGCTTTCCATAGCAGCCTCTGGGAGCCCCCCAACTCTAACACTCTCTCTCCACACTCTCTCCCTCCATCCCTTTCAATTCCCTCCCCACCCAACCAAAGTTTACTGGCAAAATCTAATCTATTTTCTTTTCCCAGGGAAATTCTTCTGTTTCCTTTAGTGACCTTCTCTTTACCTAACTTTTCTGGGTTGTGGAAAGTGGCTTTATTATCAATTACTTAACAACTGATGCCCACTTATAAGTAAATACATATAATATGTGTTTTTCAGGATCTCAGATATCTCTGTCAGCATGATTTTTTTCTAGCTCCACCCATTTGCTTAAAATAGCAATTGGATATCACTTTTCACACAGCCAAGTAATATTCTCTTCTGTAAATGTACTGCCTGTTCTTTATCCATTCCTTAATTGAGGGACAGCAAGGTTGTTTCCAGTTTCTGGTTATTATGAATAAAGCCAGAGTGGAGATATTTGAGCAAGTGTTCTTGTGATAGGATAGAGCATCCTTTAGGTATATGTCCAAGAAGGGTGTACCTAGATTTTGAGGTAAATCAGTTCCCAATTTTCTGAGGAATCGCCATGTTGATGCCATAGAGGCTGGACAACTCTGGACTCCCACTAGAAATGGAGGAGTGTTTCCTTTGCTACAAATCCACACCACCATAAGCTGTCATTCGTGCCATTGATCTTAGCCATTCTGACAGGTGTAAGGTGGAATCTCAAAGGAGTTTTTGGTTCAAATTCCCCTGAAGGGTAAGAATGTTCAACCTTTCTTTAAGTGTTTCTCAACTATTTCTGATTCTTCTTTTTTTTCTTTTCTATCTGTACCACGTTTCTTTTTTTTTTAATTTTTTTTTATTGCGAAAAGAAGAAAAAAAACATAAACAAAAAACAAGTTTCCACCTCCTCCCAGCCTCCCATTTCCCTTCCCCTCCTCCCACCCTTCTCCCACTCCTCCCACCCTTCTCCCCCTCCTCCCACCCTTCTCGCCCTCCCCCCACTCCTCTCCCCCCCTCCCTCTCCAGTCCACAGAGCAGTCCGGGTTCCCTGCCCTGTGGTAAGTCCTAGGTCCTCCCCCCTCTGTCCATATCTAGGAAGGTGAACATCCAAACTGGCTAGGCTCCCACAAAGCCAGCACATTAAGTAGGATCAAAACCCCCTGCCATTGTCCTTGGTGTCTCATCAGCCCTCATTGTTCGCCATGTTCAGAGAGTCCGGTTTTATCCCATGCTTTTTCGGTCACAGTCCAGCTGGCCTTGGTGAGCTCGCCGTAGATCAGCTCCACTGTCTCAGTGGGTGGATGCACGCCTCGTGGTCCCGAATTCTTTGCTCATGTTCTCCCTCCTTCTGCTCCTCCTTGGGACCTTGGGAGCTCAGTCCAGTGCTCCTGTGTGGGTCTCTGTCTCTATCTCTATCCATCACCAGATGAAGGTTCTATGATGATATGCAAGATATTCGTCAGTATTGCTCTAGGATAGGGTCATTTCAGGTTCCCAATCCTCAGCTGCCCAAGGAACTAACTGGGAACCTCATCTTGGGCACTAGGGAGCCCCTCTAGGGTCAAGTCTCTTGCCCACCCTAAACTGGCTCCCTTAACTAAGAATTGATGTCTAGTCTATTGAATGCTTGGTATATTTTGGATATTAGCCCTCTGTCTGATGGCGAGTTGATGAAAATCATTTCCCATTCTTTAAACCTCTATTTTCTCCTACTCATGGTGTTCCTTGCCTTTTAGTTCCCTGAGGTCCTTTATTAATTGTTGATCTTAGTGCCAGTGTTCTCTTCAGAAATCATCTCCTTTGCTGGCATGTTCCAGCTATTCCTTATATTCTCTCCTGTCTGTTTTTGTGTTGAGGTCTTTCTTCATGAAAGGGTCAAAGATTTTTTGGTATCTAGTAAGAATGATCACCATATGTTTTTTCTTCATTTTATATGGTAGATTACATTGACTAATTTTCATATGCTGATCTATCCCTATATCTCTAGGTTAAAGACTGCTTGATCATAATAGATGATCTTTTTGAAATATTCTTGGATTTATTTGCAAGTATTTTATTGAGTACTTTTTCATCTATGTCCATTAGGGAAATTGGTCTGTAAGTATCTTTGTTGAGTCTTTCTGTGGTTTGGGTATCAAGGTCACTGTGACCTCATAAAATGATTTGGGCACTGTTTCTTCTGTTTTTATTTTGCAAACTAATTTGAGGAGTATTGCCATTAACTATTCTTTTAAAGTATGGTAGAATTCTGTGAGATAGCCTTTTGACCCTGGGTTTTTTTTGTGGGGTGGAGGGAGGCTTTTAACAATGGCTTCTATTTCACTGGGGAATGTAGGTATATTTACTTATCTGATTTTAATTTAACTTTGATAAATGATTCCTATTGAGAAAATTATTTATTTCTTATAGATAATCCAGTTTGATGAAGTACATGATTTAAAGTATGTCCTTGTGATTCTCTGGATTTCCTCGGTATCTGTTGTTATATCCCCATACGGTTTCTGATTTTATTAATTGGGATATTCTTTGCCTGTCTTTATTTAGCTTGGATGAGGGTTTATCTATCTTGTTGATTTTCTCAAAGAACCAATTCTTTCTTTCACTTATTTTTGTACAATTATCTTTATTTCTATTTTATTGGTTTAGCTGTCAGTTTGATTATTTCTTCTGGTCTAATCCTCTTGGACATATTTCCTTTTGTTCAATAGCTTTGAGGTGTTACTATTAAGTATGATATCTTCCCATTTTTTAATGTAGGCACTTACTGCTCTTAGCACTACTTTCGTTGTGTCCCATAAGTTAGCGTAGGTTATGTATTCATTTTCATTGAATTCTAGAAAGACTTTCTTTCTTTCTTTCTTTCTTTATTTCTTTATTTTTTGGTTCACTTTTCATTCAATATAGAGATCTTCAATTTCCATGAACTTATATATGCTTTCCTTTCTTTAGTTGTTGATATACAGTTGTATTCTCTAATTGTCTGATAAATATCTGTTAAGTTTATTTGGTTTAAAACTTCAGTTAATCCAGAGTTTATTAATTTTGTCTGTATGACCTGTACACTGATAACATGGACATTGGTGAGACTTAGATTATTATTGGTAATAATTTCCATATTAGTATGTGGAAATCAATATGTGTTTTAAGCTATAGTAATGTTTATCTTAAAAATTTACTTAGGGCATAGATGTTAAGACTTCAAATGATGGCCAGGTGGTGGTGGTGCAGACTTTTAATCCCAGCTCTTGAAAACAGAGGGAAGCAGATCTCCTTGTGCTCAAGGCCAGCCTAGTCTACAAGAGCTAGTTCCAAGACAAGCTCCAAAGCTATGGAAAAACCCTGTCTCGAAAAATTTTAAAAAAAATTAAAAGATCATCTTTGCGGTGTGTCCTTCCCCATGCCTTTTGATTAATTTTGGTTTGAGGTCGATTTTGTTAGGTATTAAAATAGCTACACCAGCTTGTCTTTTAAGTACATTTGCTTGGAAGATTTTTTTCAAATTCTTTACCCAGAGGTAATGTCTATAATTGATGTTGAAGTTTGTTTATTGTATGCAGAAGAAAAATGGATCCTGTTTCTGCATCCATTCTGTCATTCTGTGTATTTTTATTAAGGAAATGAAACCATTGATACAGAGAAATATCAAATGATTAATTCTTGTTATTTTGCTGAATGTGTATGTTCTTGTACATGTATATCCAGAAGTGTGCGTTGAGGAGTGTGTTTGTGTGTGTGTGTGTGTGTGTTTGTGTGTGTTCATTTGAGTGTTCAACCCTCCACTAAGAACATAATCTTCTAATGAACAGAAACAGGATATATTGGTGGAAAGACGACAATTCCTGCTGAAGCTGAGGGATCTGGTCACCAAACGTATAGAATTGGCAGAAAAGTTGCAGAATCCCTTCGCTGTCTCCCAGATGAGGTAGGATCCCAGGCCACAAAGAGGGAGTTATATCAAGTAGTTCCCCAGTACCTGAATCTCTGCCCTATTTGGATTCCTGGACATTTGCATGACTTTTTAGTCAAAGCCAGGGAAAGAACATCTGAGAGTATTGGGCTGGCTCAGTCAACAGAAATGTCTGCACAGGAAGCAATATGTGTTATCCTTAATCTTTCTCAATTGTGTGCACTTCTTCAATTCTGAGTGGTCTCGTGTGTGCATTGATCCTTCCTATGGTAGTCCCAGACCTAATAGAGGCAGTGTTAATTGTGGAAGACGGTGTCTCCTCCTGCCACTTTATTTTCCTCCAGGAGTATCACCTTTAGAGATAAACTCCTACACTTGGGCAGATTAGCATACAGCACCTTCTTATTGATTATGGGTTCTCTGCAGTTTGCATCTGTTTCCTGTAAGAAGGTTTCTGGAATTAAAATCACATTTAGAGTTTGACATGTTGAATCCAAGGAAGTTTCTGTGCTGAAGGAATAAGCCCAGCCTTCACTGCAGTGTTGTGTTTGCTCCTCTTCAGGGCCTCATACAGTTAATTTCCCAGGTTGCTCACAGTTTCCTGGCATCTGTTCAAGGCCCCTGACCCAGCCATTGCTATACTGCTGTTTTTTTCAAAAGAATGTATCTAAACTATTGGAGTAACAGGCTGTTTTTCTAGTTCACCACAGTGTGTATTTCTCAGCTCACTTTGTAGCAGTTTTAAAGGTGGAGAAAAAAAAGAAACTCAGGTGCTATCTTATACTTGAAGAAGCAAGGAGTGAATGAGCCCAGCTCAAATGTAATGCTGGATTTCCCAGTTGAGTAGAGCTGGTAAGAGCTCAAAAGCTGACAGGGCAGGTCCTTAACAGACCTGTGTCCCAGCTGTTTTCCTCCCCTAATATGAAAACCTCCAGCATGATCTGGCCACAGTCCAGGATGAGAGCCTCCTGCCCACAGACCTGTTGCAGCTGGAGCCGTGTGTGTGCCAGGCCAATGAGCCACCATTGACTCCTGTCCCCTGCAACCTTGGCATTCATGGGGTGGGTTTTCTTCCTTGATGTTTGTTTCCCATGTGTAGACAGTCCCTGGTTTTGTCTAGGCTGTGGTCCAATGAGGCTTCCTGTGCATCTGATTGCCTTTCCTTCTCTGACAGCTCCGCTTTGGAGAACTGAGGAGGCTGAAGGAAGCTTCACACATTCTCCCCTCGAGCAGCAACACCTACTGAGAAGCAGACCCCTCCTTGTAGCTGTGAACAAACGAGTAAGAAAAATCTCCACCTACTGCAGCGGTTCCATCGCCAATCTGATTCATGTTCTGTTGGCCCACTATTCCTGGAGAAAGGAAATCATCAGAAAGAAGCCTGACATTCAGAGGACCCACCAAGAATGACTCCAAATCCCGACATTGGTCAGCAGGTGGACCCTGAGTGGCAAACAGCAGCATGGGGAGGATATGCTGCTGAGCAAGGCTTCCTCTGTACTCTCCATGTCTTTAGTAAGCCGGCTGAGCCCTCCATATGTGGTGCGGACTCTCACGAGAAAGACTGTACTGATGCCATGCTGTAGTCTATACACACCACAGGGAAAAGAACAGAATTCCCTCTCCCGTGAGTGCTGAGGTCGACTCCATGTCACAGGAAAGTGTTGGTGAAGATAACACAGTACAGAGACTACAGCATCCCTCACCTGTGTTAGTCATTGATCATCCATAAAGAAAATGTCAGGGGATTCTCCAGTTTCACATCCTGGACTGGCATGTCAGTCCTGAGAAAGGGTCTATAGAGGAGGTTTGGTCACTTTTCGTGTCTTTAGGGAGCCAGATGCTCTCGATTGATTTTTTGGATCTAGAGCTAGAGACTATTTTTAGCTTAATTGGAGCAAGGGTTCTGGTTTGGGTTTGGTTTTCATTTGTTTGGATATTTTTTCTTTGCTTTGGTTTAAATTTTGTTGTTGGTTTTTAAATAATTTGTTCTTGTTGTTTTAATAGTTGGCTAAGGCTCTACCCTGTATATACTGACTACCCTTTCTAAAGTTCCTATTGAGTATAATGAGTATTTTTATGAATAAAATCAATTTTCGACTCCTCAGTTTTACAGTGTTTCTTGAGTCAGATGTGGGGTTGCTCTCCTGTGACTACAGAACTCATGGGCAGAGATGGATTTCTGCATTCCAGGAGCCTTGGTTACACAGCCGTTTCGCATCCAGGCAGGTCTACACAGGAGGGTAGTACCTTGGATGTGGATGGCCTGACCTATTCCTGTCTTTACTACCAAGACTTTCTGTTAAGAGAATGTCATGAAGAAGGGATCTGGAAAGAAAGGAACTCCTCATTCTGCCCTACATTAGTTCTATCCTAGTATCCAATCACAATTGCACATTGTGATCCTGGGATAGCAAACCACTGAAAGTTGCCTTTGAAATGCATGAGCAAAGGGTGCTCACAGCAGAGGGGAACTGCTGAGCTGCAAGTTTGTATTCTGGAGATGCCTTCCAACCTCTCACTCCTCAACCATGTATGTCACATGGGGAAGCTGTAGAGTAAGGGCCTGCTCCAACACTGTCATCTACTTACAGTAGGAATATTGGGAACAGAGTCAGAAGGATTCATTCAAAGCTCTGAAATGGTCCCACCCATTGGTTTATGTCACAAAACAGTGGATAAAATTCCATAAGGCTGTTTCATATAGGTTACTCAAAACATCATTTCATCTGCTAAATTTAAGAAGTGTGAGTTTAGGGTTTAGAGAGATTGTTCGGTAGTTAAGGGCACTTGGGTTTGGTTCCCAGCTTCATAAGGGGGCTCACATCCTTTTGAATCTAAAATTCCAGGGGACCCAATACCTTCTGACCTCAGCACCAAGCATGCATGTAGAGCATATACATGCAACGAAAACATTCACACACAGGCATACATGTAAAAATAAATGTGAGTGGTACAAACTAACTTAATGCTACAATGCAGATGAGAAACCTCATCTACTTTTACTATTAAATTATATCTCCAGCTTTTGCCCAGGCTATCTCAGAATTTAGCATACTACATTTGCATCAAATACCAAGGTTGCTGATTTTATTTTTTCTAATAAGACCCTAGAGTAAAAGCTTGATTATAAATATACAACAGTATAAAAAGTATAAAAAACGTACAAGAAAAGGGAGGGGAATGGGGAAAAATGTATAGCTCAAAAAATACAATAAAAAAGAAAAAAGGTACAGTTATCGTAAATGCTTCCTCTTTTTATTTAACGTTAATTTGTAGAGTAGTTTCAATGCTAATTTTCAATGTGAATTACAATAAAGAGTAGGACAGATCTGAGTCATCAGAACTTCGGTAGTGCTGTAGCATTTCAAAATATTTCGCTATTTCTAGGGGAAGGTCATGCTACTGAATTATGACAAATTGTCATGAGAAGTAATAGTGTACCCAGACATTTTAAAATGCGTAACCACTGCCTTTCCACAGAAAGACTAGACATGTGCTTTATCATACAACAGTTCCAACTCTGTTCTCGGAAATCCTCCTAATTTCATTTATTTGGTGGTGTTAAACAATTAAAAAGACTCTTTACAGCACTGTCCAGCTCTCCTATGAAATACTCAGCATCCTAAATATTCTGTACACTTTTTTCTTGCAGTAAACTAAGCACTGGCTTAGAGTTTGGTGGGTGGGCGGATGGGTATCCAATTTAAAACTGCATTAGAAACTGTCTTTTGGCAGGATGGTAGGTATCCAAGTTAAAAATAGAAAGGTCAGTGTGTTATTTTGTAGTCTTTTCAAAGTTTAAATTGTTCTTTGTCCCCTTCTACATGATGCTCAGTCACCACTCCTGAGTGGAGATGGGAGAGGCTTCTCATGAGCTGCTTTCTACTGCAGCAGCAAGACTTGAAGACATATGTAACATTGCGGACTTCCCCAATTTGGCCCTTACACAGAATCCCACAACACATTTTCTGTCTTTTCCAGTAGGTAATATACAAAATGTAAAACCTTGAATATTATTAGAGCTAGAAGTCATCTCTGTATCTGAAATGTCATCTCACTGGTTATTGTAGCAGGAAACTGAATTGCAGAACACTTGAACTGTGTTGGGATTTTGATGGGGATTGCATTGAATCTCTAGATGGCGTTTGGTAGGATTGCCATTTTTATTATGCTGATCGTAACTATCCAAGAGCATGGTAATTCTTCTCATTTTCTGGTATCTTCTTCAATTTCTTCAAAGACTTTCTCAAATAGGTCTTTCACTTCTTTGTTTAGGGATACCCCCAAGATATTTTATGTTATTTGTGGCTATTATGAAGGGTGATGTTTCTCTGGTTTCTTTCTCAGCTTCTTTATCATTTGTATATAGGAGGGCCACTGATTTTTCTGAGTTGATCTTGGACCCCCCCACATTACTGAAGGTATTTATCAGCATGTAGAAGTCCCCTAGTCAAGTTTTTGGGGTCACTTATGTAAACTATCATATCATCTGCAAATAACAAAAGTTTGACTTCTTTCTTTCCAATTTGAATCCCCTTGTTCTTTTTGTTGTTGTTGATGATGAATTATTGCTCTAGCCAGAACTTCAAGAACTATGTTGAATAGTTATGAAGAGAGTGGACAGCCTTGTCTTGTTTCTGATTTTAGTGGAATCGCTTTGAGTTTCTTTCCATTAATTTGATGTTGACTATCTGCTTGTTGTCTATTGCTTTTATTGTGTTTAGATATGTTTAAAATCATTTTATTTTGCTTCTTCTGGGGTAGGTTGATCTTAGTCTTCCTGATGTATGGCTACTGGGTTCTGGTGTTACCATGTTGATTTCTAGGCTGTTGGATGAATTCTTGCATTGGCACCTACCCATCTCTTCCTTCAATTGATGCCGTTATTGACTTTACATATTGGTCTAATTCTTACAGTGGCTGTTTGTGTCTTGGAAACTGTTCTTTGTCTGTTCTGTACTGTCACTGTCTGTGTTGCAGGTGTATTTGTGCAGCCTACCTGTAGAAAACTGTCCTGCTGGCTGGCAAGAAAAACGGAGGTAGGTGGCAGAGGCTTCCAGGGATTTGCCCTGGTTTGGAGAGCCTAAATAGTTTGGTGTCCTTCTGGGTGGCTGTCACTCACCTGATTGCTTCTCTATAGTAGCAGGCTGTGTTTCACCTTTCCACTGAGGTTGCATGGGGGATATGGCAGTTTGGGGGCAGGGTGGGATTTGTAGCTTACAGGGTCTGATGATCGGGGTGGGGATAATGGAGAAGCCTACTTGCAGGAACCTCTCCTGTCTACTGGCTAATGAAGCAGAGGCAGGTGTGGGAGGGGCACAGGGTTTTGCCCCAGTCTGGATGACCTGCAGAGAGGATGTCCTGCCAGCTGGCTGGTCACTCACTTCTTGGTCTTCTCTCTGTAGCAGCAGGCTGGGCTTCATTATGTTCTGATATTTATCTTCTTCTATCTATATGCTTGTTTCTCAGGCTACTTCGTCTATAGTTCTCCATGTTTCTGTTTCTTCTGAAGTCTCGTCTCTTTGTGTCTAAATTTCATATTATAATCTGAAAATATATTTCAGCATTCCCTGGATCTTGACGTACCGTTGCTCTGTCTGCTGTTTCCTCTATTCTAGTAAATAGGAGCTGGTAAAATGTACTGAAATAATGACATAGGGGAGAGGTGGAATCCAATACACTTACAAAGCCCCACCAGTCACCAAATTCTGTTTTTACCACGTGTCTCCTTCTGTAGAAAACAGGCTCATTTAATAATGTTTGTATTCTCACAGTAGCGTTTTACTTATTTTATTGTATGGGGGGAATCTGGTAAAGGTAATCAGATACGTTGTTCATTATCTCATGTGGACGTTAGACCATGTTAGAGAGGTCCTTAATGCAGGTAGTCAGTCCCCTTGTATGCAGCACCCTCTCATACTGTATAATCTGAAGTACAGTTTGGACTTTGTTTTTCTTGCCAGCTGGTGTCCCTAACTAAGCAGGCTGGTCTTATTTGTTTCTCTTCCGTCTTTAACATTTTATGAGTGATTTGCTCCTACACTTAACTTTACCATAGGTTTTTTTCTTTTCATTTCTGTCACGATGGTTATCTAATTGTCTCACAGCTTTCTGTGTAGTAGCTCTCTATAACCTTTTGTCACAATCATTTCCCCAAACATTTACTATTGTTTGTTTTTCCTCTTAGAGGAAGCAGATTCATTTTTAATTTTTATAATTAATTATTTGTTAATGTGCACCATACATTATACAATTTAGCTATAAACTAAGCAGAATATAATATAAAGTAAAATTGAGAATTTAGTTTTGTTTTTTGATGATGCTTCGTGATTTGGATTCTCAATAACTTAGACTTGCCTACTAGCTATTTACTGATAAACAGAGAAAGGTTTCAAATATACTGTAGGGAATGCACCACTTTTAGGTAAGGAAAAGTAATACCTTTTACACATGGCACTTTTTGTGATGTTAAAAGTCATGTAATAATTTGCTGGAGGATATGACAACTAAATTATGTTTATTGTAATCAACACTAAGTTAAGTGTGCTGGTTGATGTTTTTCTCCTGCTCTAGACTAAAGTGTATTAAAAAAGTAGTATATTTCATTTGTGTATAAAGGCGCATCTGTGACCCCATGTCTGCAGTACTAGAGTGTGAAGACAACACAACCCTTGCTTTGTACAGGTCCCTCTCCTCCTTCACATCCTCAGTACTAGCTGTATCTTTTTCACTGATCCTTAAAGGTTTAAGTGAAAATAATATAGACTGTGAATGTAACAAGTCAGATATTAACAAATGTGGAACAATTCCCAACAGCTTGGCACCTATCCCCGCTAGGCTGAACCAGGCCTAGCTTTGGAGTTAGCACATAGGAACTTCTGTTTTCTTATTGTTTTTGTTGGATTATTTTATCCATCATTTTGCTCAAAGATAATCGCTACCATTAAAGTCAACACATGTTACTTTTAGAAAAGTGACTGATATTACTTGATTCACTCAGGAAGATTCTTTTGATCAGAGAATTGAGCTTGTTGATATTTAAAGGCATTATTGTCATGTTGTAGGATCTGGATGGGTCAATGGCACCAGAAGAACATTACACATAGAACCAAATGAGCAGGGTCCATCAGGATCACAGAGAATAAAGTGGCAATCATTGATCCTGCCGTGGATTGGCACTAAGTTTTCGGCATGCGTATATGTCATGGTTGTTTAGATTGGGTATTTGTAGAACTCCTAGAAGTGGCAGTAGCTGTATTGTTGACTTTTTTGCCTGCTCTTGGGACTCTCTTGCTCCAACTTGTCTCTTCCATGCTTAACATGAAAGTTTGCGCCTTATCTTGTTGCATCTTGATATGCTGTGTTTCGTCCTATCCTTGGGAAGCCTGTTCCTATGTAAACAGAAATGGAGAACCAGTATATCTGGGTGAGGGGAGATGGGGAAAGACTAAGAATGGTGGGATGGGAGGCTGTAGTCAAAATGTCTTGCGTGATAGAAAAGTAAATAAAAAGAAAACAGAAAATAATAAATAATTATGTTATATTGGTCATCTTGTTGATTTTTGTGTTTTTATTTTCAATGTCATGTTTAAATGCGTAAGCACAGCTTTGTTTCCTCTCTATAGTCCCTTGAATATGCTCATTCCTCACTTTAGTCAGAGATGTTTGTTCCTATTATTTCTTTATATTTAGTTGATAGTAATTTACTTCAGGCTGCTTAAAATGTGGCAAAAAGATTCACTGGGAACAGAGAGGCAGGGACAGAGAGATCAAAGGGATCCTGAAGAAATGCAAAAAGTGTTAGTATCTCAGACAGAACCAAGAAGAGCCATGGGGAGTCCCTGGTGTTGCATCAGAAACTATGATGTTCCATTTGGCCCAGGGAAAAGCATGTGCTACCTTGAGATTTTAACATGCAATCATTTGCCAGGCAAGTGCAAAGAATTACCACCAACTCACAGTAGCCAGCATCTCACATAAACAAACACGTCTCAGGGGCTGTTCAAATACATCCTGGGAGCTCACATATGAATGCCTCAATCCCTGAGTTTTGTGACTCTGGCCACAGGCTCAGGATTTCAACTGGAGATAGTACAATTGTATGAGTACCTATCTCCCTCCTGCCCAGGCATCAGATTTTGCTCTGGGAAGCACTGAGAGACATAAGTTGGGAAACAAAGAAATCCGGTAGGTTTAGCCTCCTAGAACACGTGATCTTACAGGAATGAATCTGGAGGTGGAAACATGAATGCTAAGGTTTGGGACAGTGTGTGCTGAACTTTTCTTTCAGTTCTGATGGTTTCTCTTATCCTTCAGCCTCAGTTTACAGTCAGTCAACCTGTCAGAAGCTACATGCCCAGAAAGTCACTTGATGGTCTACTCAATACCAGGTTCTTGAATGGGGCCTCCAAACCCCAAATCCAAATATTTGTGTTTATTTGTTCTTTGCCTTTGAGACTCTGGTGCCAAGCCAAGTGCCTGCAAGGGTCAGAACTCAATCTGTGTAATTAACTCATGAATACTTTTAAACCAAATATATGGCGATCGTAAAGGAAGAAGAAAAGTGACATCCTTTGTACTAGTGGTAAAGGTAAGAGTAGTGGGCTGGAGGGCACTTGCAGCTTCCCTGGGCTAGCTTTCAATTTGTGAATTAGTCCTTTCAGTCCTAGAGAAGGTGATCTATCCCCAAACAAAACCTGGTCAAAGTGGAGCCTCTCCTGGCTCCTGAGGCCCTTTGTACCAAGTCTTACATGTTAGGTTAATATCCATGGCAAACTAGCTCTTTTCTGAAGGGAAATGGAGGAAGAGTGGATCTGGGGGAGAGGAGGTGAGGACTGGGCAGAGTGGAGGGAGGGGAAATTGTGGTCAAAATGTCCTGTATGAGAGAATGATAATAATTAAAATTCCTGATGAAATCACCGAGAAAAATGGCACAGGGTTTCAGAGGTGTGGAAGAGTTGGAAAGAACTCACTGACACTAGAAAACACATTTTAAGATGTGCATCTAAGTGGCACCATGATTGTGTGGCCATGATATACAGAATATTTTCACAAGTGTTTCACACTTTGTCTTTTACCTAGAAGATTTTCAAATGTGCTCTGTGCAAAATAGCATGTTAACCCCATGTGTTCTTCCCTACAGGCTTTCTGTTGTCTTTCATGGTACTTTAATTTTATTTTTATTCTAATCCATTAAGAATTTTGTGTAATGGAAATAAAAAATAAAGTAAAATAAAGTTAACATCTTTCTTCTTTCCAATATTTATTCAATAATCTCTACTGGGTACCTGCCTGTGAGAGAACCTAGAGATGGATTAACTGCAGTTGACAAGAACATTATTCTATAGCGGCAGAGATGGCTCAGTGTTTAAGAGCACTGGCTGCTCTTGTAGAGGACCTGGGTTCAGTTCCCAGCACTGCCATGGCAGTTCACACCCATCTGTAACGCTAGTGGCAGGGAATCTGAGATCCTCTTCTGACCTCTGTGCACCAAGAACACAGTTCACAGATGCATGTAGGCAAAAGCTCTTTGGTATAAAAAAAATGAAGAGAAAACCAACTCTACAAATAAAGATAAATTTCTGTGGCATAAATTTCAATGAATTTATAAATGAATGGATGAATGAAATGGAGGAAACTTCCTAAGCACTCAGATTGGATGCTTAGACTGTCATTGATGTGTCTTCAATTCCATCGAATGTTTTCTAAAATGTAACAGAGGGTGAGAATAAAGGGACAAGAATTGCACCATGAATTACCCATGCTGGACCGGAGCGTGGGAACTGGGTGGAGAGGCTGCTGCGCGCTTTGCCGGTGACTATTTCAGGCTCCATTCGGGTACCATAGTCTCTAATCCGGAAGTCGTCCGCTGCCGAAAGTGACGCGCGGTTTGGAGCTCGCGGGAAACTCGTCTAGCTGGCTGGCGCACCGGTGGGACTCCAGCTGCCATGAGCCTCTGGGTGGACAAATACCGGCCGTGCTCCCTCGCCCGACTGGACTATCACAAGGAACAGGCGGTGCAGCTGAGCAACCTGGTGAGCAGTCCGGGACGGCGGAGGCCGGCACGTTCTGCCGCTTCCTGAAAAGCCCGAGGATAAGGGAGTAGGAAGGCGGGCGCTGCAGGGTTAGGGGGACCCAAAGTGACAAGTTCCCCGGAATGCTGCTTCTGCTGCCCGGGGTCCCGTGAGCTTGGAGTGCGGACCTGGCGGAGGCTGCAAACCCCGTGTGTAGGAAGGGCTGGGGCCCATAGGCTCTCCTGCTGCAGGTAGCTAGATGGCGGGCTGATGGAGGGGACAGTGCCCTGCACCCTGTTCGTAGTTACTAGCCTCTTCGGAATCACAGCTAAGTCCTTTCTGAAAACGAGGACTTATTTTACCTAGTGCCTCTATCCTCCATATGAGAGTTTTTGGAAGAATCGGGAGGGAAGTGAAAGATATGTTTTAGTTGTCTTTTTTGTTGTTGTTCTTGTAATGCGTGCAATAATATAAAAATCGAGCATTATACTTCATGTGTATGCACAGCGGTTTTTACAGTAGCTTCAATGTTAAGTTTCCTAGCCATAGGATGGACACATTTTATTGATTCCCGTGGCTACTTGTTTATATTCTTAGGACAGGGGTTAGTATACTATTCCTACGCCTTAATGAATTTACTTTTAAAGTCTACATCTTCTCATCGGATCAAGCCCCCATGCCCATAGTGCCCTTTAGTTTGATGTCATTGTCTTATTGCTGTTTGATAACACACTCTTTCCCATAGCATCCCTTATGTGCAGTCTTCCTGTACCCCCCAAATGAACTTGCAAGGGAATCAGTGTACCCCCTTCTTAGCAAGAAAATCATTTTGGGAACCCAGGCAAGACAAGCATCTGTCTCAGTTACAGAGATCAGTTCCACATTCCCATCAGCCCTCATTTTTGAAAGTGCCCTTCAGAGAGCTTGCTGAGTGAGTTCCTGCCTTTAAGCATTTAGTGTTGTGCCTTGCATGTCCTGTGTTGCTCGTGCAAGTTAGATTAAATTAGTGCCTAGAGAAAGCAAACATGAGAGTTTGATAAATTTTTTATTGGAGTCGGATAGTAAACAAAATACCTTAGTGCTTTATAAGTAGTTTAACCTGGAGCACCTGGGTTCGACGAAGTAAAATGCCTTGTTCTTTCTTCACTAGGTGCAGTTTGGTGACTTTCCTCACCTCCTAGTATATGGGCCATCGGGTGCTGGAAAAAATACAAGAATTATGTGTTTCCTACAAGAACTTTATGGTGTCGTGTTGAAAAAATTGAGATTTGAGCTCAACCTATCACAGTAAGCATTCTTGTCAGGGCTCGGCAGATGTTTCTGGCAAGGATTTTCTTTTCTTTTTTTAAATACTTTTGTATTTTATCGAGCTGTACAGTTTTCTCTGCTCCTCTCCAAGCTTCTTCCTTCCCCTTCAACCCTCTCCTATGGTCCCCATGCTTCCAATTTATTCAGGAGATCTTGTCTTTTTCTACTTCCCATGTAGATTAGATCCATCTGTGTCTCTCTTAGGGTCCACATTGTTGTCTAGATTCTCTAGGATTGTGAATTGTAGTCTGGGTTTCCTTGCTGTATATCTAAAAGTCATTTATGAGTGAGTACATATATTTGTCTTTCTGGGCCAGGGTTACCTCAATCAATATGATATTTTCTAGATCGATCCATTTGCCTGCAAATTTCAAGATTCATTATGTTTTTCTGCTGGTAGTACTCCATTGTGTCAATGTACCACATTTTCCTTATCCATTCTTCAGTCAAGGGGCATTTAGGTTATTCCCAGGTTCTGGCTATGACAAACAAAGCTGCTATGAACATAGTTGAGCATATGTCCTTGTGGCATGATTGAGCATTCTTTGGATATATACCCAAAAGTGGTATTACTGGGTCTTGAGAAAGGTTGTTTCCTAATTTTCTGAGAAATCGCCACACTGACATCCAAAGGGGCTGTACCAGCTTGCATTCCCACCAGCAATGCAGGAGTGTTCCCTTTTCCCCACAACCTCTCCAGCATAAGTTTTCATCAGTGTTTTTGATCTTGGCCGTTCTTACAGGTATAAGATGGAATCTCAGAGTTGTTTTGATTTGCATTTCTCTGATGACTAAGGATGTCGACCATTTTCTTAATTATCCTTCAGCCATTTTTGATTCTTCTGTTGAGAGTTCTCAGTTTAGGTCTATACTCCATTTTTTTTTATTAGATTATTTGTTCTTTTGATGACCCGTTTCTTGCGCTTTTTGTTTATTTTGGAGCTTAGATCTCTATCTGATGTGGGGTTAGTGAAGATCTTTTCCCATTCTGTAGGCTGTCGTTTTGTCTTGTTGACCATGTGCTTTGCTTTACAGAAACCTTTCAGTTTTAGGAGGTCCCATTTCATTAATTGTTTCTCTCAGTGTTTGTGCTCCTGGGGTTATATTTAAGAAGTGGTCTCCTGTGCCAATGCATTCGAGTGTACTACCCATTTTCTCTCCTATGAGGTTCAGTGTGGCTGGCTTTATGTTGAGGTCTTTGATACATTTGGACTTGAGTTTTGTGCAGGTTTTGTGGTGATAGATATGGGTCTATTTTCATTCTTATATAAGTTGATATCCAGTTATGCCAGCACCATTTGTTAAGTATGCTTTCCTTTTTCCATTTGATATTTTTTGCTTCTTAGTCAGAAATCAGGTGTTTGTAGGTGTGTGAATTAATATCCATGTCTTCGATTCGGGTTTATTGGTCTGCCTGTCTATTTTTCTGCCAACACCAGGCTGTTTTTAGTACTGTAGCTTCGTAGTAGAGTTTGAAGTCAGGGATTGTGATGCCTCCAGCAGTTCTTTTATTGTACAGGATTGTTTTGGGTCTCCTGGGTTTTTTTTGCTTTGCCATATGAAGTTGAGTACTGTTCTTTCGAGGTCTGTGAACAATTTTGCTGGGATTTTGATGGGCATTGTATTGAATCTGTAGATTGCTTTTGGTAAGATTACTATTTTTAGTATGTTAATTCTACCTACCCAAGAACAGGGAAGATCTTTCCACTTTATGGTGTCTTCTTCAAGTTCTTTATTCAAAAATTTAAAGTTTTTATCTAACAAGTCTTCCTTAGAGTTATCCTGAGATATTTTATGCTATATGTGGCTATTGTGAATGGTGATGTTTGATTCTCTGATTTCTTTCTCGACTCATTTATCTGTATAAAGGAGGGCTATTGATTTTTTTGAGTTAATCTTGTATCCTGCTACATTACTGAAAATGTTTATGAGTTGTAGAAGTTCATTGGTAGAATTTTTGGGGTCACTTATGGAAGCTATCGTATTATCAGCAAATAGTGAGCGTTTGACTTCTTTTCCAGTTTGTATCCCCTTGATCTCCTTTTTTTGGTCTTATTACTCTAGCTAGAACCTCAAGAACTATAGTGGATAGATATGAAGAGACTGGAAAACCTTGTCTTTTCCCTGATTTCAGTGGGATTGTTGGGAGTTTCTCTCCATTTAGTTTGATGATGGCTGTTTGCTTGCTGTATATTGCCTTTATTATGTTTAGGTATGTCCTTTGTATTTTTTTTTGAAAGCTATTTCAGCATCAAATGAGATGACCATGTGTTTTTTTTTTCAGTTTGTTTATGTAGTGGATTCCGTTGACAGATTTTTGTATGTTGAAACATCCCTGCATATCTGGGATGAAGCTGATTTGAATATGGTGTATGATGGTTCTGATGTGTTCTTGGATTCGATTTGCCGGTATTTTATTGAGTATTTTTGCATCAATGTTCGTGAGTGAGTTTGGTCTGTAATTCTCTTTCTTAGTATTGTCTTTCTGTGGTTTGCGTATCAGGGTAATTGTAGCCTCATAAAAAGAACTTTGCAATGTTCCTTCTGTTTCTATGGTGTGGAGTCATTTGTGGCATATTGGTATTATTTCTTTGAAAATCTTGTAGAATTCTGAGCTGAAACCATCTGGTCCTGGGCCTTTTTTGGTTGGGAGACTTTTGATGACTGTTTTTAAATTTCTTTAGCAGTTATAGGTCTGTTTAATTTGCTTATCTGGTCTTGGTTTAATTTTGGTAAGTGATTATTTATCCAGTAAGTTGTCCATTTCCTTTAAGTTTTCTAATTTTGTGGAGTACAGGTTTTTGAAATATGACCTAATGATTCTCTGAATTTCCTCCATGTCTGTTGTTATGTCCCTCCTTTCATTTCTGATTTTGATAATTTGGATATTTTCTCTCTGGCTTGTGGTTAGTTTCAATAAAGGTTTGTCTGTTTTGTTTATTTTTCTCGAAGAACCAACTCTTTTTTTTTTACTTTTATTTAATTTAAAAAAAATTTCTGCCTCCTCCCAGCCTCCCATTCCTCTCCCCCTCTTCCCACTCCTCTCCCCCTCCCCCCCACTCCTCTCCCCCTCCCTCTCCAGTCTGAAGAGCAGTCAGGGTTCCCTGCCCTGTGGAAAGTCCAAAGTCCTCCCTCCTCCATCCTGGTCTAGGAAGGTGAACATCCAAACTGGCTAGTCTCCCACAAAGCCAGAACATGAAGTAGGATCAAAACCCCGTGCCATTGTCCTTGGTGTCTCATCAGCCCTCATTGTCTGCCATGTTCAGAGAGTCCGGTTTTATCCCATGCTTTTTCAGTCACAGTCCAGCTGGCCTTGGTGAGCTCCCAATAGATCAGCCCCACTGTCTCCGTGGGTGGGTGCACCCCTTGTGGTCCTGACTTCTTTGCTCATGTTCTCCCTCCTTCTGCTCCTCATTGGGACATTGGGAGCTCAGTCCGGTGCTCCAGTGTGGGTCTCTGTCTCTATCTCCTTCCATAGCCAGATGAAGGTTCTATGGTGATATGCAAGATATTCATCAGTATGGCTATAGGATAGGGTGATTTCAAGTTCCCTATCCTCAGCTGCCCAAGGAACTAACTGGGGACCTCGCCTTGGGCACCTGGAAGCCCCTCTAGGTCCAAGCCTCTTGCCAACCTAAGATGGCTCCCTTAATTAAGATATGTGCTTCCCTGCTCCCTTATCCAACCTTCCTTTATCCCAATCATCCCGTTTCCCCAAGTTCCCCCCATCCTACCCTTCTCACTTTTGTCTCCCCATCTCCCCTTACCCCCCTCCCACCCCACCCCAAGATCCCAATTTTTTGCCCGGCAATCTTGTCTACTTCCTATAACCAGGAGGATAGCTCTATGTTTTTCTTTGGGTTCACCTTCTTTTTTAGCTTCTTTAGAATATCAAATTATAGACTCACTGACCTTTATTTATGGCTAGAACCCAATTATGAGTTAGTACATCCCATGTTCATCTTTTTGGGTCTGGGATACCTCACTCAGGATAGTGTTTTCTATTTCCATCCATTTGCATGCAAAATTCGAGAAGTCATTGTTTTTTACCGCAGTATAGTACTCTAATGTGTATATATTCCACACTTTCTTCATCCATTCTTCCATTGAAGGACATCTAGGTTGTTTCCAGGTTCTGGCTATTACAAATAATGCTGCTATGAACAGAGTTGAACAAATGCTCTTGTCATATGATCGGGCATCTCTTGGGTATATTCCCAAGAGTGGCATTGCTGGGTCCAGGGGTAGGTTGATCCCAAATTTACTGAGAAACCGCCACACTGCTTTCCAAAGTGGTTGCACAAGTTTGCATTCCCACCAGCAATGGATGAGGGAACCCCTTCCTCCACAACCTCTGCAGCAAAGGCTATCATTGGTGTTTTTGATTTATCCAATCTGACAGGTGTAGGATGATATCTCACAGTTGTTTTGATTTGCATTTCTCTGATCGCTAAGGAGGTTGAGCATGACCTTAAGTGTCTTTTGGCCATTTGAACTTCTTCTGTTGAGAA
The DNA here is from genome assembly GCF_018167655.1 of Microtus oregoni. Lineage (NCBI taxonomy): Eukaryota > Metazoa > Chordata > Mammalia > Rodentia > Cricetidae > Microtus > Microtus oregoni. The sequence goes on from NW_024543086.1 coordinate 16,071,289, forward strand.
TTCTCTGTTCAGATCAGTGCCCCATTTTTTATGGGTTAATTAGCATTTTAAAGTCTAGTTTCTTGAGTTCTCTATATATTTTGGAGATCAGAATTTGTCTGTTGTGGGGTTGGTGAAGATCTCCCAGTCAGTAGGTTGCCTTTTTGTCTTAGTGACAGTGTCCTTTGCTTTACAGAAGCTTCTCAGTTTTAGTAGGTCCCATTTATTCAATGTTGCCCTTAATGTCTGTGCTGCTGGGGTTATACCTAGGATGCGATCGCCTGTGCCCATATGTTGTAGGGTATTTCCCACTTTCTCTTCTATCAGGTTCAATGTGTTCAGATTGATATTGAGGTCTTTGATCCATTTGGACTTGAGTTTTGTGCATGGTGAGAGATATGGGTCTATTTTCATTCTTCTACAGGTTGACATCCAGTTGTGCCAGCACCATTTGTTGAAGATGCTTTCTTCCTTCCATTGAATACTTTTAGCTCCTTTATCGAAAATGAGGTGTTCATAGGTTTGTGGGTTAAAATCCGTGTCTTCTATATGATTCCATTGGTCGACTTCTCTGTTTTTATTTCAGTACCACACTGTTTTCATTACTGTGGCTCTGTAATAGAGTTTGAAGTCAGGGACGGTAATGCCTCCAGAAGTTTCTTTATTATATAAGATTGTTTTGGCTATCCTGGGTTTTTTGTTTTTCCATATAAAGTTGATTATTGTCCTCTCCAGATCTGTGAAGAATTTTGATGGGACCTTGGTGGGGATTGCATTGAATCTATAAATTGCCTTTGGTAGAATTGCCATTTTTACTATGTTGATCCTCCCAATCCAAGAGCAAGGGAGATCCTTCCATTTTCTGGTATCCTCTTCAATTTCTTTCTTCAATGCCTTAAAGTTCTTGTCAAATAGATCTTTCACTTCCTTGGTTAGAGTTACCCCAAGATATTTTATGCTGTTTGTGGCTATCGTGAAAGGTGATGCTTGTCTGATTTCCCTCTCAGCTTCCATATCCTTTGTGTATAGGAGAGCGACTGATTTTTTTGGAGTTGATCTTGTATCCTGCCACATTACTAAAGGTGTTCATCAGCTGTAGGAGTTCTTTGGTGGAGTTTTTGGGGTCGCTTAGTACACTATCATATCATCTGCAAATAATGAAAGTTTAACCACTTCCTTCCCAATTCGAATCCCCTTATGTTGTCTTCTTGCTATTGCTAAAACTTCAAGCACTATTTTGAAGAGGTATGGAGAGAGTGGATAGCCTTGCCGTGTTCCTGATTTTAGTGGGATGGCTTTGAGTTTCTCTCTGTTTAGTTTGATGTTAGCTGTCGGTTTGCTGTAAATAGCTTTTTTTGTATTTAGGTATGACCCTTGTATCCCTAATCTCTACAAGACTTTTATCATAAAGGGATGTTGAATTTTGCCAAAAGCTTTTTCAGCATCTTAATGAAATGATCATATGGTTTTTTTCTTTCAGTTTATTTATATGCTGGATTACATTGATAGATTTTCGTATGTTGAACCAGCCCTGCATCTCAGGAATGAAGCCTACTTGATCATAATGGATAATTTTTCTTATGTGTTCTTGGATTCTGTTTGCCAGTAGTTTGTTGAGGATTTTTGCGTCGATGTTCATGAGTGAGATTGGCCTGTAATTCTCTTTCTTGGTTGAGTCTTTGTGTGGTTTTGGTATCAGAGTGACTGTTGCTTCATAAAAGGAAATTGGCAATGACTCTTCTGTTTCTATCTTGTGAAATACGTTAAGGAGTATAGGTATTAGGTCTTCTAGGAAGTTCTGGTAGAATTCCGCATTGAAACCATCTGGTCCTGGGCTTTTTTTGGTAGGGAGGTTTTTGATAACAGCTTCTAATTCTTCGCAACTAACAGGTCTATTTAGATTGTTCACCTGTTCGTGGTTTAAGTTTGGTATATGGTATTTATCTAAAAACGTGTCCATTTCTTTGACATTTTCCAGTTTTGCGGCATACAGGCTTTTCTAGTAAGATCTAATGATTCTTTGAATTTCCTCTGTGTCTGTGGTTATGTCCCCCTTTTCATTTCTGATCTTATTAATTTGCATATTCTCTCCCTGCCGTTTGATTAGTTTGGATAGGGGTTTGTCAATCTTGTTGTTTTTCTCCAGGAACCGGCTTTTTGTTTCATTGATTCTTTGGATTGTTTTCTGTGTTTCTAGTTTGTTGATTTTCGCCCTCAGTTTGATTATTTCCAGTCTTCTACTCCTCCTAGGTGAGTCTGCTTCTTTTTTTTCTAGAGCTTTCAGGTTGGCTGTTAAGTCTCCAATGTGTGTTTTCTCTGTTTTCTTTAGGTGGGCACTTAGTGCTGTGAAGTTTCCTCTTAGGACTGCTTTCATAGTGTCCCATAAGTTTGAGTAGGTTGTTTCTTTATTTTCATTGAATTCAAGGAAGACTTTAATTTCTTTCTTTATTTCTTCCTTGATCCAGGTGTGGTTCACTAGTTGACTGTTCAGTTTCCATGAGTTTGTATGCTTTCTGGGGGTAGCCTTGTTGTTGAATTCTAACTTTAATCCATGGTGATCTGATAAGACGCAGGAGGTTACGAAATTTTTTTTCTAACTGTGGAAGCTTGCTTTGTTACCGAGTATGTGGTCAATTTTCGAGAAGGTTCCATGATCTGCAGAGAAGAAGGTATATTCTTTCCTATTTGGGTGGAATGTTCTATAGATGTCTGTTAAGACCATTTGATTCATTACCTCCATTAATTCTCTTATTTCTCTGTTAGGTTTCTGTCTGTTTGACCTGTCCATTGGTGAGAGAGGAGTGTTGAAGTCTCCTACTATTAGTGTGTGCGGTTTGATGTCAGCCTTGAGTTTTACTAATGTTTCTTTTACTTACGTGGGTGCTTTTATAATAGGGGCATAGATATTCAGGATTGAGACTTCATCCTGATGAATTGTTCCTGTTATGAGTATAAAATGTCCCTCTCCATCTTTTCTGATTGATTTAAGTTTGAAGTCAACTTTGTTAGAAATTAGTATGGCCACACCTGCTTGTTTCTTGGGTCCATTTGCTTGATAAGCCTTTTCCCATCCCTTTACTCTGAGTAGGTGCCTGTCTTTGTGGTTGAGGTGTGTTTCTTGTAAGCAGCAGAATGTTGGATCCTGTTTTCGTATCCAATCTCTTAGCCTGTGCCTTTTTATAGGTGAGATGAGTCCATTGACATTAAGTGATATTAATGACCAGTGGTTGTTAACTCCGGTCCCTTTTTTAGTCGTAGAGTTTGTGTGTTTCCCTTCTTTGAATTGTGCTGGTGAAGGGTCTCTAGATGTTTGAGTTATTGTGGTCGTTGTTGGACTCCTTGGTTTGTGATTTTCCTTCTATTACTTTCTGTAAGGCTGGATTTGTGGCTACGTATTGTTTGAATTTGTTTTTATCCTGGAAAATTTTGTTTTCTCCATTTATAGTGAACGAAAGCTTGTCTGGGTATAGTAGTCTGGGCTTGCATCCATGGTCTCTTAGTTTCTGCAGTACATCTATCCAGGACCTTCTGGCTTTCATGGTTTCCATAGAGAAATCAGGTGTAAGTCTGATAGGTTTACCTTTATATGTAACTTGACCTTTTTCCTTTGCAGTTCTTAATATTCTTTCTTTATTCTGTATGTTTTGTGTTATGATTATTATATGGCGAGGAGATGGTTTTTTTTTTCCTTTGGTCCAGTCTATTCGGTGTTCTGTATGCTTCTTGAACCTTCAAAGGAATATCTTTAGGTTGGAAAGTTTTCTTCTATAATTTTATTTTTTTTCTTTTTTTATTGAGAAAAGGAGAAAAAAAAAACAAGTTTCCGCCTCCTCCCAGCCTCCCATTTCCCTCCTCGTCCACCCCCCTACGCCCCCTCCTCCCACCCTTCTCCCCCTCCCCCCACTCCTTTCCCCCTCCCTCTCCAGTCTGAAGAGCAGTCAGGGTTTTCTGCCCTGTGGTAAGACCTAGGACCTCCCACCTCCGTCCATATCTAGGAAGGTGAACATCCAAACTGGCTGGGCTCCCACAAAGCCATCACATTACGTAGGATCAAACCCCCGTGCCATTGTCCTTTGCGTCTCATCAGCCCTCATTGTTCGCCATGTTCAGAGAGTCCAGTTTTATCCCATGCTTTTTCAGTCACAGTCCAGCTGGTCATGGTGAGCTCTCAATAGATCAGCTCCACTGTCTCAGTGGGTGGGTGCATCCCTCGTGGTCCCGACTTCTTTGCTCATGTTCTCCCTCCTTCTGCTCCTCATTGGGACTTTGGGAGCTCAGTCCAGTGCTCCAGTGTGGGTCTCTGTCTCTATCTCCATCCATCACCAGATGAAGGTTCTATGATGATATGCAAGATATTCGTCAGTATTGCTCAAGGATAGGGTCATTTCAGGTTCCCTATTCTCAACTGCCCAAGGAACTAACTGGGGACCTCAGCTTGGGCACCTGGGAGCCCCTCTAGGGTCAGGTCTCTTGCCAACCCTAAAGTGGTTCCCTTAACTAAGAATTGTGGTTCCGTGCTCCCCTGTCCAACCTTCCTTTATCCCAATCCTCCTGCTTTCCCAAGGCCCGACCACCTACCCTTCTAACTTTTCTCTCCCGATCTCCCCTTACCCCCATCCCACCCCACCCCAAGATCCCAATTTTCTCCCCGGCAATTTTGTCTACTTCCCTTAGCCAAGAGGATAACTATATGTTTTTCCTTGGGTTCCCCTTCTTACTTAGCTTCTTTAGATTCACCTATTGTAGACTCCGTGACCCTTATTTATGGCTAGAAACCAATTATGAGTGAGTACATCCCATGTTCATCTTTTTGGGTCTGGGATACCTCACTCAGGATAGTGTTTTCTATTTCCATCCATTTGCATGCAAAATTCGAGAAGTCATTGTTTTTTACCGCTGAGTAGTACTCTAATGTGTAGATATTCCATACTTTCTTCATCCATTCTTCCATTGAAGGGCATCTAGGTTTTTTCCAGGTTCTGGCTATTACAAATAATACTGCTATGAACATAGTTGAACAAATACTTTTGTCATATGATAGGGCATCTCTTGGGTATATTCCCAAGAGTGGTATTGCTGGGTCCAGGGGTAGGTTGATCCCGAATTTCCTAAGAAACCGAAACACTGACTTCCATAGTGGTTGCACAAGATTGCATTCCCACCAGCAATGGATGAGGGTACCCCTTCCTCCACAACCTCTCCAGCAAAGGTTATCGTTGGTGTTTTTGACTTTAGCCATTCTCACAGGTGTAAGATGATATCTCAAAGTTGTTTTGATTTGCATTTCCCTGATTGCTAAGGAAGTTGAGCATGACCTTAAGTGTCTTTTGGCCATTTGAACTTCTTCTGTTGAGAATTCTCTGTTCAGATCAGTGCCCCATTTTTTAATTGGGTTAATTAGCATTTTAAAGTCTAGTTTCTTGAGTTCTCTATATATTTTGGAGATCAGACCTTTGTCAGTTGAGGGGTTGGTGAAGATCTTCTCCCAGTCAGTAGGTTGCCTTTGTGTCTTAGTGACAGTGTCCTTTGCTTTGCAGAAGCTTCTCAGTTTTAGTAGGTCCCATTTATTCAATGTTGCTCTTAATGTCTGTGCTTCTGGGGTTATACATAGGAAGCGATCGCCTGTGCCCATCTGTTGTAGGGTATTTCCCACTTTCTCTTCTATCCTTTTCAGTGTGTTCGGGCTGATATTGAGGTCTTTAATCCATTTGGACTTGAGTTTTGTGCACGGTGAAAGATGTGGGTCTATTTTCATTCTTCTACAGGTTGACATCCAGTTGTGCCAGCACCATTTGTTGAAGATGCTTTCTTTCTTCCATTGTATACTTTTAGCTCCTTTATCAAAAATGAGGTGTTCATAGGTTTGTGGGTTAAAATCCGGGTCTTCTATACGATTCCATTGGTCGACTTCTCTGTTTTTATGCCAGTACCACACTGTTTTCATTACTGTAGCTCTGTAATAGAGTTTGAAGTCCGGGATGGTAATGCCTCCAGAAGATCCTTTATTGTATAGGATTGTTTTGGCTATCCTGGGTTTTTTGTTTTTCCATATAAAGTTGATTATTGTCCTCTCCAGATCTGTGAAGAATTTTGATGGGATCTTGATGGGGATTGCATTGAATCTATAAATTGCCTTAGGTAGAATTGCCATTTTTACTATGTTGATCCTCCCAATCCAAGAGCAAGGGAGATCCATCCATTTTTTTGGTATCCTCTTCAATTTCTTTCTTCAATGCCTTAAAGTTCTTGTCAAATAGATCTTTCACTTCCTTGGTTAGATTTACCCCAAGATATTTAATGCTGTTTGTGGCTATCGTGAATGGTGAAGCGTCTCAGATTTCCCTCTCTGCTTCCCTATCCTTTGTGTATAAGAGGGCGACTGATTTTTTGGAGTTGATCTTGTATCCTGCCACATTACTAAAGCTGTTTATCAGCTGTAAAAGTTCTTTGGTGGAGTTTTTGGGGTCACTTAAGTACACTATCATATCATCTGCGAATAACGAAAGTTTAACTTCTTCCTTTCCAATTCGAATCCCCTTGATCCCATTATGTTGTCTTATTGCTATTGCTAGAACTTCAAGCACTATATTGAAGAGGTATCACGAGTGTGGACAGCCTTGTCGTGTTCCTGAGTTAAGCGGGATGGCTTTGAGTTTCTCTCCGTTTAATTTGATGTTAGCTGTCGGCTTGCTGTATATAGCTTTTATTATATTTAGGTATGACCCTTGTATCCCTAATCTCTCCAAGACTTTTAACATAAATGGATGTTGAATTTTGTCGAATGCTTTTTCAGCATCTAATGAGATGATCATATGGTTATTTTCTTTCAGTTTATTTATATGCTGGATTACATTGATAGATTTTCGTATGTTGAACCAGCCCTGCATCTCAGGAATGAAGCCTACTTGATCATAATGGATAATTTTCCTAATGTGTTCTTGGATTCGGTTTGCCAGTATTTTGTTGATGATTTTTGCGTCGATGTTCATGAGTGAGATTGGCCTGTAATTCTCTTTCCTGGTTGAGTCTTTGTGTGGTTTTGGTATCAGAGTAACTGTAGCTTCATAAAAGGAATTAGGTAATGACCCTTCTGTTTCTACATTGTGGAATACATTAAGGAGTATGGGTATTAGCTCTTCTTGGAAGTTCTGGTAGAATTCCGCATTGAAACCATCTGGTCCTGGGCTTTTTTTGGTAGGGAGGTTTTTGATAACAGCTTCTAATTCTTCGCGACCAACAGGTCTGTTTAGATTGTTCACCTGGTCCTGGTGTAACTTTGGTATATGGTATTTATCTAAAAAAGTGTCCATTTCTTTTACATTTTCCAGTTTTGTGTTATACAGGCTTTTGTAATATGATCTGATGATTCTCTGAATTTCCTCTGTGTCTGTGGTTATGTCCCCCTTTTCATTTCTGATCTTATTAATTTGCGTATTCTCTCTCTGCCATTTGATTAGTTTGGATAGGGGTTTATCAATCTTGTTGATTTTCTCCAGGAACCAGCTTTTTGTTTCATTGATTCTTTGTATTGTTTTCTGTGTTTCTATTTTGTTGATTTCAGCCCTCAGTTTGATTATTTCCAATCTTCTACTCCTCCTAGGTGAGTCTGCTTCTTTTTTTTTCTAGAGCTTTCAGGTGGTCTGTTAAGTCTTCAATATGTGCTTTCTCTGTTTTCTTTAAGTGGGCACTTAGTGCGATGAACTTTCCTCTTAGCACTGCTTTCATAGTGTCCCATAAGTTCGAGTATGTTGTTTCTTTATTTTCATTGAATTCAAGGAAGACTTTAATTTCTTTCTTTATTTCTTCCTTAATCCAGGTATGGTTCAGAAGTTGACTGTTCAGTTTCCATGAGTTGGTAGGCTTTCTGGGGGTAGCATTGTTGTTGAATTCTAACTTTAATCCATGGTGTTCTGATAAGACACAGGTGGTTACTAATATTTTTTTTTGTAACTGTGTAAGTTAGCTTTGTTACCGAGTATGTGGTCAATTTTCGAGAAGGTTCCATGAGCTGCAGAGAAGAAGGTATATTCTTTCCTCTTCGGGTGGAATAATCTATAGATGTCTGTTAAGTCCATTTGCTTCATTACCTCCATTAATTCTCTTATTTCTCTGTTAGGTTTCTGTCTGATTGACCTGTCCATTGGTGAGAGAGGAGTGTTGAAGTCTCCTACTATTAGTGTGTGTGGTTTGATGGCTGCCTTGAGTTTTAGTAATGTTTCTTTTACATACGTGGGCGCTTTTATATTAGGGGCATAGATCTTCAGGATTGAGACTTCATCCTGATGAATTGTTCCTGTTATGAGTATAAAATGTCCCTCTCCATCTCTTCTGATTGATTTAAGTTTGAAGTCAACTTTGTTAGAAATTAGTATGGCCACACCTGCTTGTTTCTTAGGTCCATTTGCTTGATAAGCCTTTTCCCAGCCCTTTACTCTGAGTAGGTGCCTGACTTTGTGGTTGAGGTGTGTTTCTTGTAGACAGCAGAACGTTGGATCCTGTTTTCGTATCCAATCCCTTAGCCTGTGCCTTTTTATAGGTGAGTTGAGCCCATTGACATTAAGTGATATTAATGACCAGTGGTTGTTAACTCCGGTCACTTTTTTAGTAGTAGGGTTTGTGTGTTTCCCTTCTTTGAGTTGCGCTGGTGAAAGGTCTCTAGATGACTGAGTTATTGTGGGCATTGTTGGACTCCTTGGTTAGTGATTTTCCTTCTATAATTTTCTGTAAGGCTGGATTTGTGGCTACGTATTGTTTGAATTTGTTTTTATCCTGGAAAATTTTGTTTTCTCCATTTATAGTGAACGAAAGCTTGTCTGGGTATAGTAGTCTGGGCTTGCATCCATGATCTCTTAGTTTTTGCAGTACATCTATCCAGGACCTTCTGGCTTTCATGGTTTCCATAGAGTAGTCAGGTGTAAGTCTGATAGGTTTACCTTTATAAGTAACTTGGCCTTTTTCCTTTGCGGCTCTTAATATTCTTTCTTTATTCTGTATATTTTGTGTTTTGATTATTATATGGCGAGGGGATTTTTTTTTTTTTTGATCCAGCCTATTTGGTGTTCTGTATGCTTCTTGAACCTTCATAGGTACCTCTTTCTTCAGGTTGGGAAAGTTTTCTTCTATAATTTTATTAAGTTTATTTTCTGTACCGTTGAGCTGCACTTCTTCTCCTTCTTCTACTCCAATTATTCTTAGGTTTGGTCTTTTTATTGTGTCCCAAATTTCCTGAATGTTTTGTGATGAGAATTTGTTGGTTTTGCTGTTTTCTTTGATCAGTGTGTTTATTTTCTCTATGGTATCTTCAGTGTCTGACATTCTTTCTTCTATCTCTTGTAATCTGTTGGTAGTACTTGTCTCTGTAGTTCCTGTTCGTTTACCCAGATTTTCCATCTCCATCCTTCCCTCGGTTTGTGTTTTCTTCATTACTTCCATTTCATTCTTCAAGTCTTGAACCGCTTCCCTTACCTGCTTTTTCTTGTTTCTTTTGGTTTTCTTGGGTATCTTTGAGCGATTTATTCATTTCCTCTTCCTTTTTATTTGTAATCTCTAATTGTTTATGGCAGTTTTTCACCCCCTGTTTAAGGTCTTCTATTATTTTCATATAGTTCATTTTTGAGTCGATTTCTTCTAATTCTTCTGGGGTAGGGGGTACAATTCTTCTTATTTCGGGATCCCTGGATTCTGTTGATGTCATGTTGCCTTTCAGGTTGTTGGAGGAATTCTTGCATTGGCGCCTTCCCATCTCTTCCTTCAAATGGAGCCAGGAGAGGCCTGGTGTCTTGGTCCAGTCTTTGCTGTGACTGACTCTCTGGGTGTATCTCTTCAGTGTAGAAGCAGGAACAGTTCCCGTCCAGATGGAACTCCTCAGCACCAAAACAAGGACGCCTGGTAGTCCAATGATCAGGGAACAAAAGAAAGAACAGAACGGGGCAGGCAGGGCGGTATCCAGAAGAGCACAGGACACCTTGCCGCACAAGCTGAAGGTACACGTGCTCCCTTTCCCGGGGTCCTTGAGGCCTGCCCCATAGGTAGGCACTCACCGCTCTGGGTGGGTAGCCTTAGTGTAGGAGCAGACAACTGTTCCTGAGCAAAGGACCTTGCAGAAAACCCAGATTTGGGGAGGGGGGGTCGTGTGTAAGAAAGACAGCCCTGCAGAAGGAGCTGAAGGAGGGGGGTTGTGCTCTCTTCTGGGACAATCCACCCCTGGATAGCACACACTCACCCGTCCAGATGGGACTCCTCAGCACCTAAACAGGGCCGCCTGGTAGCCCAATGATCTGGGGACAAAAGGATGAACGGAGCAGGCAGGGCGGTATCCAGAAGAACACAGGAGACCCTGGCACCCAAGCTGAAGGTGCCCGGGCTCCCTTACAGGGGACCTTGAGGCCTGCCCGGTAGGCAGGCACTCACCACTCTGGGTGGTTAGCCTTAGTGTAGGAGCTTAAAACTGTTGTTGAGCACTGGTCCTAGCATACAGCAGGGCAGGGTTGGGGGAGTGCTGGGGGGCTGGGTCCTTCATAAGCAAGACAACCCTGCAGAAGGACCTGGGGGAGGGGGGTTTGTGCTCTCTTCCGGGACAATTCGCCCCTGGATAGCACACACTCACTAGTCCAGATGGAACTCCTCAGCACCTAAACAGGGCCGCCTGATAGCCCAATGATCTTGGGACAAAAGGAAGAACAGAATGGGGCAGGCAGGGCGGTATCCAGAAGAACACAGGACACCCTGCCGCACAAGCTGAAGGTGCGCGTGCTCCCTTTCCGGGGGTCCTTTAGGCCTGCCCAGTAGGTAGGCACTCACCGCTCTGGGTGGGTAGCCTTAGTATAGGAGCAGAAAACTCTTCCTGAGCAAAGGACCTTGCAAAAAAACCCAGACTTGGGGGGGGGGGGTCGTGTGTAGGCCCAACTGTTTGTTTTATTGATTTTTGTATTGTTTCCTTTGTTTTTATTTTGTTGATTTTTGCTCTTAATTTGATTATTTCTTGCCATCTAGTTCTCTTAGGTCAGTTTGCTTCTTTTTCTTCTAAAGTTTTCAAATGTTCTTTTAATTCACTAGTGTGAGATTTTTTCCAGCTTCCTTATGTAGGCATTTATGAACATTCCTTTTAACACTGCTTTCATTGTGTTGCATAAATTCGGGTATGTTGTGCCATCATTTTCAACAAATTTTAGGAAGTCTTTAATTTTTTTATTTCTTCCTTGACCGAATGATGGTTGAGGTGAGCGTTGTTTAATTTCCTTGTGTCTGTGGGCTTTCTGGAATTAGTATTGCTGTGGAATTCTAATTTTAAGCCATGGTGATCCAATAAGATATATGGGGTTATTCCAATTTTTTTTTTTTATCTGTTGAGGTTTGGTTTGAAACCTAGTATGTGGTCAGTTTTTGAGAAGGTTCCACGAAGTGCTGAGAAGAAGGTATATTCTTTTATATTTGGACTGAATGTTCTATAGATGTCTGTTAAGTCCATTTGAATTATAACATCTGTTAGTTCCCTTATTTCTTTGTACATTTTTTGCCTGACAGACATGTCCAGTTGTCAGAGTGGAGTGTTGAAATCTCCCACTACTAGTGTGTTGGGTTTAATGTATGATTTAAGATTTAGAAGTGTTTCTTTTACTTATAATAGTACTCTTGTATTCAGGGCATAGATGTTCAGTACTGAGATTTCCTCTTGATAGATTTTTTTTGACAAATATGAAATGTCCTTCTTGGTCTGTTTTGATTGATTTTATTTAGAAGTCTATTTAGTTAGATATTAGGATAGGTATACCAGCTTGTTTCTTCAGTCCATTTGATTGAAAATTTTTTCCCAACCCTTTAGTTTGAGGTGATGTCTGTCTTAGAGTTTGGGGTGTGTTTCTTGTATGCACAGAAAGATGTATTATGTTTTTATTCAATCTGTTAACCTGTGTCTCTTTATAGGACTTTATAGGACTATATGGACTTTTTAGGTTAGTTGAGTCTATTTATATTAAAGGATATTAACAACCAGTGATTGCTAACACCTGTTATTTTAGTTTTCTTTGGTGGAGATGTTATTTTGTATCTTTTCCCCTTCTTTTGGATTTGCTGCTGTGAGATCTTCTATTGTCTGTGTTTTTGTTGATGTAGCCAAATTCCTTGGATTGGAGTTTTCCTTCTTCTACTTTGAGTAGTGCTGGATTTGTGGTATTAATTCTGGTTCTGTCATGGAATATCTTGTTTTGTCCTTTTGTGGTAATTGAAAGAAAGTCTTCCTGGGTATAGTAGTCTGGGGTGGCAACTGTGGTCTCTTAATATCTATCTATCTATCTATCTATCTACCTACCTATCTATTTATTATGTATACAATATTCTGTCTGTGTGTGTCTGCAGACCAGAAGAGGGCATCTTAATATCTGCATAACTCTTGACCAGGTCCTTCTGACTTTCATTGTCTCCATTGAGAAATCAGGTGTAATTCTGATAGATCTGCCTTATATGTTACTTGCCCTTTTTCCTTAGCAGTCTAAAAATTCCTTCTTTATTCTGTATGTTTAGTGTTTGATTATTTTGTGACAAGGGGACTTTTTTTTTTTATCCAGTCAGTTCAGTGTTCTTTAAGCTTCTTGTATCTTCATAGGCATAACTTTCTTTAGGTTGGAAATGTTTTCTTCTATGATTTTGTTAAATATATTTTCTGTGCTTCTGCGTTGGACTTCTCCTTCTTCTGTACCTATCATTCTTAGGTTTGGTCTTTTCATGGTGTCCCTTATTTCCTGGATATTTGGTGTTAAGCTTTTGTTAGATTTAATGCCTTTTTTGAGTGGTGAGTCTGTTTCCTCTATTGTATCTTCAGTGCTTGAGATTCTCTTTTCCATCTCATGTAATCTGATATTTATGCTGATTTGTGATTCCTGATCTTTTTCTCATGATTTCTGTTTCTCTAATTCCTCAGCTTGTGTTTTCTTTATTGTGTCTATTTCAGTTTTCAAGTCTTGAATAGTTTTTTTCATATGTTTGATTCCTTTTTCTTGGTTTTCTTTACGGGATTTGTTGATGTCTTCCAATTTTTTGTTTGTCTTTTCCTCCATTTCTTTGAGGGAATTTCTCATTTCCTCTTTAATGGCCTCAAACATTCTCCTGAAGTTATTTTTTAGGTCATTTTCTTCTGCTTCATCTATATTTGTTCAAGTCTTGCTGTTATAGGATCACTAGGTTTTACTGGTGATGTGTTGCTCTTTGTGGTGTTGTGTGTTCTTACCTTGTCTACTCATCTTTTACTCTGATTGGTGTAGTTGGGACTGTCTGTGGCTCTGGTGATCAGTCTTCCAGGTCCCAGTGGATCCAAGGCTCAGGTGGTTGTTCCTTGTGGTGCAGTCAGTGCCACAGGTTTCAGTCACCCTGTTAGTCACTCTGTGTTTCCTAGGTTGCTCAGTGCGCCCATGGTTTGCTCCACTACTATGGAGTCGCTGTCTCAGGCCTGCTCTTGCCTAGGCTCCCAGCTCAGCTCTGTTTCTATAAATGTCCCTTGTTTGGATCTGATCCTGTCGAGGTCTCTGACTTGGGATTGGTTCTGCAGAGGTCCTGACTTAGGCCTACTCCCTCAGTGGTCCCAGACTCATGCCCGAACCTGCAGAGGTCTCTGGTTCCTGCCCACTCCATTGGAGGTCCCAGATTCATACCCCGACCCTCAGAGTTCCTGGCTCAGGACCAGTTTCTGGGAGGTCCCAGATTCACACCAGGACCTGCAGGGGTTCTGGTTCAGGTTTACTCCTTCTAAGATCTCAGACTAACTCCCAGTCCTGCAGAGGTCACTGATTCCTGCCTATCTCTTCGTAGGTCCCAGACGCATTTCCTGAACCCGTAGAGGTCTCTGGCTCTGGCACACTTCCTCAGCAGTTGCTCTGATTGCTCTGCTGTACCTGCTCCTGTGGAGTTCACTGTCTCAGGTCTGCTCTGGCCTAGGTTGCTGGCTCCGTCCTGCTCCTGTAGAGTTCGCCATCCCAGGTCCACACTCCAGCCCAGGTTGCTGACTCAGTCCTGTGCTTATGAAGTTAGCTGTCTCAGGTCTCCCTGGCAAGGATTTTCAGTTCTGGTCAGATATGAAATAGTAAACTTTAATGAGGGAATAGCTTACAACACTAGGGATCCAGTGATGAACAGGAAGTACAAAAAGGGACCGGCGAGGCTCACACCCGCCAGATTTATACCTAAACATTAGCCCAAGGCTAACACACCCCCTTGGGCTGGGTTTCCCCTACACAGGCCTCTTTCTTAGTTGCTGGAATTTGCTGGTAATCCATTATACCTTGTTTTTTAGATCTTATCACATCTCAGATTGATTTGCAAACCATATTCTCTCTCTCTCTCTCTCTCTCTCTCTCTCTATCTCACTTCTCACTTCTGCTTCTTTACCACAGCACCACTCTGTATGTTCATAAAACTTTTTCATACCAGTTTTGCCAGATGTTTGGTTCTCAACTTGTTGGTCTCTACAAGACCCTATTTAGAAAAAAGTTGCTAATCACATTCACCTGCTTAGGGCTTCCATATCTGAAATGGCACAGATCACCTGGCAGACCTCATCAGCCCTAAGTTCTAAGGAACATGCTTCTGTTGAGAAAGTTCAGAGATCTGGAGAAAATGAATTTCAGCCTAACGATGGGCTGGATCCTCTTTACAAGAACTGTCAGAAATAGAAAATTGAGGTTAGGCTATAACCAAACTCTTTGATTTAATAACCCCAAGCCTTTCCAAATGCCTGTCCTTCTCATGATCTCCTAATGGGTAATGCACCCAAAGCCATTAACAAGCACATATATCATAACACCTGGCTCTAGGCCAAGGAATTTGGCTTTTGTTTGCTGATAGAAGGACCATAGCAGTGATGTACATCATATTCTATCCCATGATTGTGTGCCTCTTCTATCTGTATGCGTGTGCATGTGCATGTGTGTTTCCAACTTAGGGTGCCTCTACACAGCCCCGACAGACCTCTGACTTGTCACTGCTCTTGCCTCAGTATATTGATTCAAGGTTTGGACCATCATATTGCTTCTAGGACTGTTTTTTCTAAATATCTGAGGGATCATCTGGCCTCATGTGACTCCAACCAGACACGTGAAGAGTGAATCACATCTTCACTCACAACCTTATATCCTGAGTGAGCTCTGCTGATTCTCCAGGGGAAATTTTTTATTACTACCTGTGTAAGAGCTTCCTTTTCCCTTTTTGACCCCAGAGAGGCTCCTGATATGGCTGCTTGGTTTAAGGTCATTTTGGAGTGAGGAAATGAGCCAGAGGTAATGGCTGTACCATGGACAGCAGCAGACCCCTCCCTGGACATTCTATTGTATCCTGGAGAGCCCTGATTCTCTGTGATGTCATCAGTGTTGTGGCAACACCAACTGCCTGTGGGGCATCTGTTCATTGCCTACGGGTTTTGGACGTAGCCATGTTGGCAAGACTGAGCAGGCTCCTTGGGAGACAGAAAGGAGAGCATAACGAGACTAGAGGGAGGCAGAAGGAAGCTGGCCTTCAACCTCAGTGTCGCACATCAAGACATAAATGGTTCTGGGGAGAACGCAGTGAGTCCTGGGGAGGGAGTGGGGAGTTTCTTGATGATGGAAGGCTTCAGCTTGGTTTTTCATAGTGAGTCACAGGATCTTAGAGCTTCGTGGAGGTAATGAATCTATCCTGCTTCTCTCTGTTACTAAAGAGTAGACCTGGAGTTTAGGGTTTCTGATGCTTAGATTGGCAGAGAGCCAGTAATGGTCAACCCTGCAGCTGCTGTGCTAGGGCCCTCTGCTTTGACTCTGAGTGGGAAGGAAGGAGAGAGGGATGAATGAGGTTTCAGTTACAGCACTGAGCTTCACCCACACTGGATTTCTTTTGGTTGTGGGTCACTAATAACAGGGAGAGTAAAATCCTCTGGCCAAAGCTGGAGGATCTCAAATTTTACCTCACATCCACTTGCAGGGTAGGAACCATTGGGTATTGCTGCATGTCAGTGACCCCTAAGGTTTCTGAGTTCCTGAATCTCAATAGCCAGTCATCTTTATCTTGACTTTAACTTTAACTTGAGTGCAGGAATGAGCCATCACTCTCCCTGCAAGTGTCTGTTCTTGGTGAGTGAGGGCTCACCCGTGGATGCCCTTAGGTGTCTCCAGCCTGTCCTGTCACTAGGTGATCTCACTTTTGCTAACATCATTATGGATGGAATGTATTCTGCTGAAGTTTGGAGGAAATTTTCATCATTACCCATGTGACTCATCTTTGGTCTGATGGGTCACCCGCAATCCCCATCACCCCCACACATTGTAACAGCCCTGTAGATATTTCCTGAGGTACTCATTCACTTCATGAAACTGAACTTCATTCCACATCAACATGAGCTAATGTTTTAGTATCCTTCACTTCCCATCTTTTTGATTAGGAGGTGAAGAGCCATTCCGTGGGAATGTTTAGAAAATGAGTCTTGACCTCCATAAATGATGAAGTGTTAAATTATAATTAATTAGAGTCTAAGTATCAGAGAGCTGCTGACGAGCTTCCCCTGTGTCTCAGGGAAGGCACCTGAAAAAGCCAGCTTGGCTTTTGGTGACTGGGGAAGAGACAGTTAGGAGATAAGTGATGGCAGTTGGCAGTGACCCTAACAGTCCGTTCTCTGGACATTCTGCTGTATCGTAAAGAGTCGTTGGCATCTTTTCTTGAAATCAACAGTGTTGTGTTCTTGGGGCACTCATTATGTGTTGAAATAGGAGTGGCGGGGCTGCGTCCCTGGCACCCGGCCGCCCGCACGGCTAGCTTTACCCGAAATAATTACACGGAAACTATATTCTTTTAAACACTGCCTGACCCTTTAGTTTCAGTTTCTTATTGGCTAGCTCCTACATATCGATCTAACCCATTTCTATTAATCTGTGTAGCCCACGAGCTGGCTTACCAGGAATGATCTTAACCTGCCTCTGCCTGGAGTGGGAGAATCATGGCGACTCCTGATTCAGCTTCTTTCTCCCAGCATTCTATTCTGTTTTCTCTGCCTACCTAAGGGTTGGCCTATCAAATGGGTCTAGGCAGTTTCTTTATTAATAAGAAATCACTCCCACATCAATTATGTGCATATAGGGTTCACCAGAAGACACAATGGCAAGATTGAGCACACTGGTTGGCAGAGAGATCTGACTTTCGAAGGAGGACGTTGGGGGTTGAGTTGGACCTTACAGAAATGGGGTTAAGTAGCTGGGATCTTGGAAGAGATGGTTCTATATTGCTTCTCTGGGTGACTAAAGTGCAGACCCATAGTCAAGGATTGCTGCTAGTTAGTTTGGCAGAGATCCAGGAGTTGTCAAGGTTATAGCTGCTGTTCTGTGAGTTCCTTAATTTTATTTTGAGTGGCAAAGACCAGCAGGAGGCACAGACTAATGGGGTGTGAGAGTAGGTTGTTGCTACAACTCATCATCAGTGATTTCTTTAGGTTCTGTGAGTATCTCATGGGAAATTCCCCATCTATGCACCAGGGTCTCAGACATCCAGTTACTTCTATTCCAGGCCACACTAAGAGACTGAGAGTCTCTAAGCACTGGAGACTCCAGGAATTTTCTGTATCACATCAGAAATGAGTTGATATTTCCAAAGCAGCATGGCTGGGTGACATATGCCTTTCAGGGCCAGTGGGGCAGCAGTAGGGGCTGATACACATAGCTAGCCACAGTGAGTGGAGACAGAGGCATGGCTTATGGGCTCCCAGTTTGAGGAGTTGTCCTGATCCTTCACTGTGTTCCATGCATTCACTCTTCCTTGGCCTCTTCTTCGAACTCAACATGATCTCTCCTGGTCCTGTGCCATACTACTGCATAAATTCACTAATATTTATCTACCTGCAGGGAGTACTGGAAAAACATCAACCCCAAACTCTGTTACTGGGCAGGAGCAACGGATGAACAAGGTGGCTACACTGACCCTGCAGCTTCAGATGATGACCCAAGAAAGGAACGAACTTCGTGGAATTCTGGCTAATTATACCAACAAGGATTTGAACAACAGGTAGCCATTTTGTCTAGTTCCTGGGTAACTGTCTTGACCCTACCGAGTCAATCCCAGCATTCCTCAGGTCACTGGAGGCTGCACCTCCAGAGTGTTCTGCCTAAACTAAATATCCTGAGGGCATCTGAGAGGCATAGCTGAAATCTGGGAAGGAGTGATATCAGGACACAGGCTGTGTGATTCCTCCAAATAAAAGGAGAGCCTGTGGCCTGGATCAGTCTGGGGATGGGGCAATAGTTTGTGAGCTCTCAGCATACATTCCATGAGGCCTTGACAGGTGTTGGCTTGTGGACGATGCTAGGTGCTGTGAGCTTACGGTGAGTCTTTGTGCTTAACCAGCAGGTGTTTGAGTACTGGCTGCTCCTGGGAGCAGCTGCAGGGGCCTAGTCGTCTTGGTGCATCTCAGTGTGTGACTTGAGGTCTGAACTTCATCACTGCTCCTCTCTAGTCTGGTTTCTTATATTCTGAGACAATTCTGCCTGCCTACATTTATTTGGCATCCTCCGTGTATGTGTGTGCGTGTGTGTGTGTCCTAGCAGTTGGGGGTCTGTGGCATGTGGTTCTTTCTGTGCCACAGTTTCCAGGTGATCCCACTCAGTTCCCTTAGGGTCAGGGAACTCCACTCTGACCAGTGATGGTGCTCCTGGCCCGTGTGCTCACCTTGGCAGCCCATTGGAATCCACTGGAGACTTATATATCTATCCTTAAGTCAGGTCTGCTCGCTGGAAACACTGATTTTGTGTTTTGGACATCCATGTAGCAATAGGAACCTGGGATCAAAAATCCCCGTTCTGGAGACGGGAACAACATTATCATAGATTTCTGGTGGGATCAGACTTGTGACACAGGCTCCCCAGGACTTAACTATTCTATTCCTCCAGGCCCATTAATGGAACTCATGCAGCTCTGGATCACTCCCTTTGCACCCCTGACAGCATGCTGGTCTGGGGCCACGTCAGCAAGTTTAAACAGCACCAGGTTGTCCTGGTTCATAGCTATCAGAATGTGACATTGACTGTGCTGGGTGTTTAGGGCACAGCCTGAAATCATAGGATCATTAAGGCCAGAATTCACGGGGTTCTTTGCTCTGGGGCTATGCCCTAATACAGGCTAAATTTTGAGTTGGAGATGGTGAATATGGAGCATAAGAAAGTGATGTTGGATCTGCAGAAATTCCCCATGGAGATGAGAGAGGCCTTGTACAAGTGCGAGGAGCTGACTGAGGAAACTGTCTCTTGCAGGTGAGTGACTGACTTCACTGGGACTCTATTCCTTGGCAGTGACTGCTTTTTGCCATGTTTCTGTCTTTGAAACAAAGTGAGGACTTTCCTTTTGGCCTGTCTCCCTATAAAAAGCAGTCTGTCTTATGCTCTTGACTTGGACCTACTGGACTAGTTTTGCTAAGACTGAAGTATCTGTGAGCCCATCACTACATTGTCCTGCCAGCCTCAGGAGCCTCTAGATAGAAAATCTATTTGTACCATGATAAAGGTGTCAGGCATTTGTGGGTCTTGGGGGCTCTGGTTGGGGTTTCCAGAGGTGATCCCATTCTACCCATAGATAGAATATATTTCAATTGGGTCTGCTGTCCTCCCTCACAGAATGTTTGACTTCTACCTCTCAACCTGCTGATGCTTTCCCAATACCATGGACAGTTAAGTACATGTGGTAGGAGGCAAACCCTGCTCTCAGAAGTACATGCATTTCTTTTATTGTAACAGTTTTCAAAAGCAGTCTGAGTCTTTCTGTAATTTGGCCATTCTCTGACATTTGACAGCCACTAGGGTATCCTGGCATGGTGACTGTGGGCTCTGGTCTAGGGCTGTCTGGGGACATGGGAGTTTGCATGGGTGATGTGGGAGATGGAGGCTAGGTAGGTCTCATGGTGTTTTTGTGATGGTTCAGCATCCTCCACAACCAGCTCCTGAGTGAGCGAACTCAGTTGAAGAAAAAAGTGAGCATGTTGAGAGAGGAGAACCAAAAGCTACGGAGGGAGCAGATTTCACTGCAAGTGGCCTGTGAGAAGGTGAAGAATCTCTATGAAAAGACCGATGAGAAGTTCTGTGAGCTATGTGACGAGGGGGATAAGGTAGGCTGCAGCAATGTGGGCAGGCTGCCCACCATCAGTAGTAATACACACACACACACAAACACACACACGTGATCATCCACCCACTTTTCCAGTAGCTCACTAACATCTTGTCCAATTGTTGATTTCTGTGATTTTCCAAGACTTTCTAAGGATTTAGCATCTTGTGAGATCAATGGCTGGAAACAGCTTTGAAGGAGGAAATCCCCGTGTAAATGTCAAAGGGGTGGTTCTTGTCTACATTTTTTATCTTCTCTCATGTTTCATCAGTTCAACCTCCTTCCCTCCTCCCAGTCATTCACCCCCTGCTCCCCGGACCCCGGGTCCACTCCTCCTTAATTTCCTTCAGAAAATAGCAGTTCTCCCATGGTTATTTGATCTAATTATTAAAATATCATTAAACCTGGGCTTTGCTCATGTTTGTTACACATTCTAACAATGAGATATATCACCAAATCCTTTTAAAGTCTTGAGATATGATCACACTACATTCCAAAGATTAGCTTTTTTTTTATTAAGAAAAGAAGAAAAAAAAACATAAAAAACAAGTTTCCACCTCCTCCCAGCCTCCCATTTACCTCCCCCTCCTCCCACCCTTCTCCCCCTCCTCCCACCCTTCTCCTCCTCCCCCCACTCCTCTCCCCCTCCCTCTCCAGTCCACAGAGCAGTCCGGGTTCCCTGCCCTGTGGTAAGTCCTAGGTCCTCCCCCCTCCGTCCATATCTAGGAAGGTGAACATCCAAACTGGCTAGGCTTCCACAAAGCCAGCACATTAAGTAGGATCAAAACCCCATGCCATTGTCCTTGGCGTCTCATCAGCCCTCATTGTTCGCCATGTTCAGAGAGTCCGGTTTTATCCCATGCTTTTTCGGTCACAGTCCAGCTGGCCTTGGTGAGCTCCCAGTAGATCAGTTCCACTGTATATAGTTATCCTCTTGGCTAAGGGAAGTAGACCAAATTGCCGGGGAGAAAATTAGGATCTTGGGGGTGGGGTGGGATGGGGGTAAGGTGAGATGGGGAGAGAAAAGGTAGAAGGGAAGGAGGGGGGACTTGGCGAATCAGGAGAATTGGGATAAAGGAAAGGTGGATAGGGGAGCACGGAACCACAATTCTTAGTTAAGGGAGCCACTTTAGGGTGGGCAAGAGATTTGACCCTAGAGGGGCTCCCAAGTGCCCAAGATGAGGTTCCCAGTTAGTTCCTTGGGCAGCTGAGGATTGGGAACCTGAAATGACCCTATCCTAGAGCAATACTGACGAATATCTTGCATATCATCATAGAACCTTCATCTGGTGATGGATAGAGATAGAGACAGAGACCCACACATGAGCACTGGACTGAACTCCCAAGGTCCCAATTAGGAGCAGAAGGAGGGAGAACATGAGCAAAGAAGTCGGGACCACGAGGCGTGCACCCACCCACAAAGATTAGCTTTGAACTCACAGTGGAGTTCAGTCCAGACTTTAATTTTCAGTCCTTCTGTCTCAGTTTCTGAGTACCTAGGATTAAGGGTTTGCATCACAAGCTCAAACTTAGTCTAAATACTTAAATTAAAATTGATGCTTAAACCAAATGTCGAAGGTCAGTAGATTATACGTTTGTGCTTTTTTTTTTTTTTTTTTTTTTTGGTTTTTTTCGAGACAGGGTTTCTCTGTGGTTTTGGAGCCTGTCCTGGAACTAGCTCTTGTAGATTAGGCTGGTCTCGAACTCACAGAGACCCGCCTGCCTCTGCCTCCTGAGTGCTGGGATTAATGGCGTCCGCCACCACCGCCTGGCTTACATTTGTGTTTTTAAGACATAGGTGCTAAATTATAGTCATCTCAAAAGCATCGGTGAAAATATAATTTAAGATGCTTTATCATTAGTAGACAGGTAGCTTTAAGACGAATAACAAATGGGTAGCTTTCATTCATTTAACCATTCAACAGTCTATGTTGGGAGTCCCATAAATGCCAGGAAGTAAGCTATACCTGCAGCAAACAGATAAGATGTCTATCCTGAAGGAACTGATGAAGCTATTACCTTTAATTCATCTCTTACATTATAGCTGGTGTCTCCTCGGTGCAACCCTCCAGCTCTCATTGCTTTGAGACCTCCAGGAGCAGAGGATTTTCCTGCAGGAGGCAGAATCTAACCCTTACTAAGGATCTGTCCATAAATTTTACTGTTCACAGAAAAGGCAATTTTACCTCCTTCCCACTAGCCATGGCCTATGAATCCCAGCTATAAGTGAAAAATATTATATGCCATCGAATCATAGGGATTCCTGCTCCTTGTTAATATTTTAGAGGAAGAAAATTTTAAGCTCTCCTTTTGGGTAGAGATTACACAGTTAATAACTCTGTTTAAAGTGTTGTAACTCTTCAACGATTCACATTTTTTTATTGAGTGAACATTTCCTTTTATTGACAATAAATTATTCTCACATACCATAGTTTTCTCTACCGCCACTTCTCTCAGCTCCTATAAACCTCTCTTTTTCCAGATCTGCTACCCTTTGTTTTCTTTCCAGAAAAGAACAGGCAAGCATGACAAAACAAGAAAAAGGCCTTCATACAGAGGCTGCTCAAAGCTTCCCAATAGGAGGAAAGGCATCCCAAGAGCAGACAAAGAGTCAGAGACACACCACACCCACTCCCACTATTAAGAGTCCCACCAAAACACCAACATATATGCAGAGAACATGGTGCAGACCCATGCAGGCCCCATACATAACTCTGTGAGCCTATGTGAGCCCTGTTTACTTGATTCAGTGGGCCATGTTCTCCTAGTGCCCTCCAGCCCATCATTCCCGTTTACTCCTAAAATCCGCACCCCCCCCCCCCAATTTCTTCTGAAAGTTTTCCTGAGCTCCAATGGGTAGGACTGATAGAAAGTTCGAATTTAGATACTCACTTCCACACAACTACTACTAGAGAAAAGGTCTCTGATGAGGACCAGCAAGGCACCAATCTATGAGTATAGCAGAACATTGATAGGAATATTAGTAATCAGTTCATTGATTTTTTTTTAGTTATGTTTGCTTCTGTGCTATGTCTCTGGGCTATTTGGTCTCCATATTTTAGCCATCCATGGATTATAGGGCATGGACTGACTCACCTTGCATGAGCCTCAAGTTAAGCTAGACATTGTATGGCCACTCTCTCAATTCTGCACCAACAGTGCCCCAGCATAACTTGCAGGAGGACAGACTGTAAGTCAAGGTTTTTGTGGCTGAGTTGATGTCATGTTTCTCTTTCTGTAACCTGCAGAGTATCATCCCATGCCAAAGAGACTAGAGCATATGGGTGAAGGCTCCATGCAGGCAACAGCTTGCTCTCTCTAGGTTCAATGATGTGTAGATGTTGTCCACAACAATGGGACCCCACTGTTAGTTTTCAGAGAGCAACACACTGTCCTAGCATGAGCCGGGAATCCCCTCCATCCAAATATTCAACTGAATGCAATCCAGTCTCTCAGCACTGGAAGCCTTTCTTGGCTACAGAAGATGGTCAGTTCAGACTCTGTATGTTCCACTACTAGGATTCCTCACTAGGATCCCCCATATAGATTACAGGAAGTTTTATCTGTACTAGCTTTCCATAGCAGCCTCTGGGAGCCCCCCAACTCTAACACTCTCTCTCCACACTCTCTCCCTCCATCCCTCCCCCCTACAGGATCCCTTTCAATTCCCTCCCCACCCAACCAAAGTTTACTGGCAAAATCTAATCTATTTTCTTTTCCCAGGGAAATTCTTCTGTTTCTCCTAGTGACCTTCTCTTTACCTAACTTTTCTGGGTTGTGGAAAGTGGCTTGATTATCAATTCCTTAACAACTGATGCCCACTTATAAGTAAATATATATAATATGTGTTTTTCAGGATCTCAGATATCTCTGTCAGCATGATTTTTTTCTAGCTCCACCCATTTGCTTAAAATAGCAATTGGATATCACTTTTCACACAGCCAAGTAATATTCTCTTCTGTAAATGTACTGCCCGTTCTTTATCCATTCTTCCATTGAGGGACATCAAGGTTGTTTCCAGTTTCTGGTTATTATGAATAAAGCCAGAGTGAAGATATTTGAGCAAGTGTTCTTGTGATAGGATAGAGCATCCTTTAGATATATGTCCAAGAACGGTGTACCTAGATTTTGAGGTAAATCAGTTCCCAATTTTCTGAGGAATCGCCATGTTGATGCCATAGAGGCTGGACAACTCTGGACTCCCACTAGAAATGGAGGAGTGTTTCCTTTGCTACAAATCCACACCACCATAAGCTGTCATTCGTGCCATTGATCTTAGCCATTCTGACAGGTGTAAGGTGGAATCTCAAAGGAGTTTTTGGTTCAAATTCCCCTGAAGGGTAAGAATGTTGATCATTTCTTTAAATGTTTCTCAGCTATTTCTGATTCTTCTTTTTTTTCTGTTTCTATCTGTACCACGTTTCATAATTGAACAATTTGGATGGTTGATGTCTAGTCTATTGAATGCTTTGTATATTTTGGATATTAGCCCTCTGTCTGATGCGAGTTGATGAAAATCATTTCCCATTCTTTAAACCTCTATTTTCTCCTACTCATGGGGTTCCTTGCCTTTAAGTTCCCTGAGGTCCTTTATTAATTGTTGATCTTAGTGCCAGTGTTCTCTTCAGAAATCATCTCCTTTGCTGGCATGTTCCAGCTATTCCTTATATTCTCTCCTGTCTGTTTTTGTGTTGAGGTCTTCCTCATGAAAGGGTCAAAGATTTTTTGGTATCTAGTAAGATGATCACCATATGTTTTTTCTTCATTTTATATGGTAGATTACATTGACTAATTTTCATATGCCGAACTATCCCTACATCTCTAGGTTAAAGACTGCTTGATCATAATAGATGATCTTTTTGAAATATTCTTGGATTTATTTGCAAGTATTTTATTGAGTACTTTTTCATCTATGTCCATTAGGGAAATTGGTCTGTAAGTATCTTTGTTGAGTCTTTCTGTGGTTTGGGTATCAAGGTCACTGCGACCTCATAAAATGATTTGGGCACTGTTTCTTCTGTTTTTATTTTGCAAACTAATTTGAGGAGTATTGCCATTAACTATTCTTTTAAAGTATGGTAGAATTCTGTGAGATAGCCTTTTGACCCTGGGTTTTTTTTGTGGGGTGGAGGGAGGCTTTTAACAATGGCTTCTATTTCACTGGGGAATGTAGGTATATTTACTTATCTGATTTTAATTTAACTTTGATAAATGATTCCTATTGAGAAAATTATTTATTTCTAATCCAGTTTGATGAAGTACATGATTTAAAGTATGTCCTTGTGATTCTCTGGATTTCCTCGGTATCTGTTGTTATATCCCCATACGGTTTCTGATTTTATTAATTGGGATATTCTTTGCCTGTCTTTATTTAGCTTGGATGAGGGTTTATCTATCTTGTTGATTTTCTCAAAGAACCAATTCTTTCTTTCACTTATTTTTGTACAATTATCTTTATTTCTATTTTATTGGTTTAGCTGTCAGTTTGATTATTTCTTCTGGTCTAATCCTCTTGGACATATTTCCTTTTGTTCAATAGCTTTGAGGTGTTACTATTAAGTATGATATCTTCCCATTTTTTAATGTAGGCACTTACTGCTCTTAGCACTACTTTCGTTGTGTCCCATAAGTTAGCGTAGGTTATGTATTCATTTTCATTGAATTCTAGAAAGACTTTCATTTCTTTCTTTCTTTCTTTCTTTATTTATTTATTTTTTGGTTCACTTTTCATTCAATATAGAGATCTTCAATTTCCATGAACTTATATATGCTTTCCTTTCTTTAGTTGTTGATATACAGTTGTATTCTCTAATTGTCTGATAAATATCTGTTAAGTTTATTTGGTTTAAAACTTCAGTTAATCCAGAGTTTATTAATTTTGTCTGTATGACCTGTACACTGATAACATGGACATTGGTGAGACTTAGATTATTATTGGTAATAATTTCCATATTAGTATGTGGAAATCAATATGTGTTTTAAGCTATAGTAATGTTTATCTTAAAAATTTACTTAGGGCATAGATGTTAAGACTTCAAATGATGGCCAGGTGGTGGTGGTGCAGACTTTTAATCCCAGCTCTTGAAAACAGAGGGAAGCAGATCTCCTTGTGCTCAAGGCCAGCCTAGTCTACAAGAGCTAGTTCCAGGACAAGCTCCAAAGCTATGGAAAAACCCTGTCTCGAAAAATTTTAAAAAAAATTAAAAGATCATCTTTGTGGTGTGTCCTTCCCCATGCCTTTTGATTAATTTTGGTTTGAGGTCGATTTTGTTAGGTATTAAAATAGCTACACCAGCTTGTCTTTTAAGTACATTTGCTTGGAAGATTTTTTTCAAATTCTTTACCCAGAGGTAATGTCTATAATTGATGTTGAAGTTTGTTTATTGTATGCAGAAGAAAAATGGATCCTGTTTCTGCATCCATTCTGTCATTCTGTGTATTTTTATTAAGGAAATGAAACCATTGATACAGAGAAATATCAAATGATTAATTCTTGTTATTTTGCTGAATGTGTATGTTCTTGTACATGTATATCCAGAAGTGTGCGTTGAGGAGTGTGTTTGTGTGTGTGTGTGTGTGTGTGTTTGTGTGTGTTCATTTGAGTGTTCAACCCTCCACTAAGAACATAATCTTCTAATGAACAGAAACAGGATATATTGGTGGAAAGACGACAATTCCTGCTGAAGCTGAGGGATCTGGTCACCAAACGTATAGAATTGGCAGAAAAGCTGCAGAATCCCTTCGCTGTCTCCCAGATGAGGTAGGATCCCAGGCCACAAAGAGGGAGTTATATCAAGTAGCTCCCCAGTACCTGAATCTCTGCCCTATTTGGGTTCCTGGACATTTGCATGACTTTTTAGTCAAAGCCAGGGAAAGAACATCTGAGAGTATTGGGCTGGCTCAGTCAACAGAAATGTCTGCACAGGAAGCAATATGTGTTATCCTTAATCTTTCTCAATTGTGTGCACTTCTTCAATTCTGAGTGGTCTCGTGTGTGCATTGATCCTTCCTATGGTAGTCCCAGACCTAATAGAGGCAGTGTTAATTGTGGAAGACGGTGTCTCCTCCTGCCACTTTATTTTCCTCCAGGAGTATCACCTTTAGAGATAAAATCCTACACTTGGGCAGATTAGCATACAGCACCTTCTTATTGATTATGGGTTCTCTGCAGTTTGCATCTGTTTCCTGTAAGAAGGTTTTTCTGGAATTAAAATCACATTTAGAGTTTGACATGTTGAATCCAAGGAAGTTTCTGTGCTGAAGGAATAAGCCCAGCCTTCACTGCAGTGTTGTGTTTGCCTCTCTTCAGGGCCTCATACAGTTAATTTCCCAGGTTGCTCACAGTTTCCTGGCATCTGTTCAAGGCCTGTGATCCAGACATTGCTATACTGCTGTTTTTTTCAAAAGAATGTATCTAAACTATTGGAGTAAAGGGCTGTTTTTCTAGTTCACCACAGTGTGTATTTCTCAGCTCACTTTGTAGCAGTTTTAAAGGTGGAGAAAAAAAGAAACTCAGGTGCTATCTTATACTTGAAGAAGCAAGGAGTGAATGAGCCCAGCTCAAATGTAATGCTGGATTTCCCAGTTGAGTAGAGCTGGTAAGAGCTCAAAAGCTGACAGGGCAGGTCCTTAACAGACCTGTGTCCCAGCTGTTTTCCTCCCCTAATATGAAAACCTCCAGCATGATCTGGCCACAGTCCAGGATGAGAGCCTCCTGCAGACAGACCTGCTGCAGCAGGAGCCGTGTGTGTGCCAGGCCAATGAGCCACCATTGACTCCTGTCCCCTGCAACCTTGGCATTCATGGGGTGGGTTTTCTTCCTTGATGTTTGTTTCCCATGTGTAGACAGTCCCTGGTTTTGTCTAGGCTGTGGTCCAATGAGGCTTCCTGTGCATCTGATTGCCTTTCCTTCTCTGACAGCTCCGCTTTGGAGAACTGAGGAGGCTGAAGGAAGCTTCACACATTCTCCCCTCGAGCAGCAACACCTACTGAGAAGCAGACCCCTCCTTGTAGCTGTGAACAAACGAGTAAGAAAAATCTCCACCTACTGCAGCGGTTCCATCGCCAATCTGATTCATGTTCTGTTGGCCCACTATTCCTGGAGAAAGGAAATCATCAGAAAGAAGCCTGACATTCAGAGGACCCACCAAGAATGACTCCAAATCCCGACATTGGTCAGCAGGTGGACCCTGAGTGGCAAACAGCAGCATGGGGAGGATATGCTGCTGAGCAAGGCTTCCTCTGTACTCTCCATGTCTTTAGTAAGCCGGCTGAGCCCTCCATATGTGGTGCGGACTCTCACGAGAAAGACTGTACTGATGCCATGCTGTAGTCTATACACACCACAGGGAAAAGAACAGAATTCCCTCTCCTGTGAGTGCTGAGGGAGACTCCATGTCACAGGAAAGTGTTGGTGAAGATATCGCAGTACAGAGACTACAGCATCCCTCACCTGTGTTAGTCATTGATCATCCATAAAGAAAATGTCAGGGGATTCTCCAGTTTCACATCCTGGACTGGCATGTCAGTCCTGAGAAAGGGTCTATAGAGGAGGTTTGGTCACTTTTCGTGTCTTTAGGGAGCCAGATGCTCTCGATTGATTTTTTGGATCTAGAGCTAGAGACTATTTTTAGCTTAATTGGAGCAAGGGTTCTGGTTTGGGTTTGGTTTTCATTTGTTTGGATATTTTTTTCTTTGCTTTGGTTTAAATTTTGTTGTTGGTTTTTAAATAATTTATTCTTGTTGTTTTAATAGTTGGCTAAGGCTCTACCCTGTATATACTGACTACCCTTTCTAAAGTTCCTATTGAGTATAATGAGTATTTTTATGAATAAAATCAATTTTCAACTCCTCAGTTTTATAGCCTTTCTTGAGTCAGATGTGGGGTTGCTCCCCTGTGACTACAGAACTCATGGGCAGAGATGGATTTCTGCATTCCAGGAGCCTTGGTTACACAGCCGTTTCGCATCCAGGCAGGTCTACACGGGAGGGTAGTACCTTGGATGTGGATGGCCTGACCTATTCCTGTCTTTACTACCAAGACTTTCTGTTAAGAGAATGTCATGAAGAAGGGATCTGGAAAGAAAGGAACTCCTCATTCTGCACTACATTAGTTCCATCCCAGTGTCCAATCACAATTGTACATTGTGATCCTGGGATAGCAAACCACTGAAAGTTGCCTTTGAAATGCACTGTCATCTACTTACAGTAGGAATATTGGGAACAGAGTCAGAAGGATTCATTCAAAGCTCTGAAATGGTCCCACCCATTGGTTTATGTCACAAAACAGTGGATAAAATTCCATAAGGCTGTTTCATATAGGTTACTCAAAACATCATTTCATCTGCTAAATTTAAGAAGTGTGAGTTTAGGGTTTAGAGAGATTGTTCGGTAGTTAAGGACACTTGGGTTGGTTCCCAGATTCATAAGGGGGCTCACATCCTTTTAAATCTGAAATTCCAGGGGACCCAATACCTTCTGACCTCAGCACCAAGCATGCATGTAGAGCATATACATGCAACGAAAACATTCACACACAGGCATACATGTAAAAATAAATGTGAGTGGTACAAACTAACTTAATGCTACAATGCAGATGAGAAACCTCATCTACTTTTACTATTAAATAATATCTCCAGCTTTTGCCCAGGCTATCTCAGAATTTAGCATACTACATTTGCATCAAATACCAAGGTTGCTGATTTTATTTTTTCTAATAAGACCCTAGAGTAAAAGCTTGATTATAAATATACAACAGTATAAAAAGTGTACAAAATGTACAAGAAAAGGGAGGGGAATGGAGAAAAATGTATAGCTCAATAAAAACAATAAAAAAGAAAAAAATGTACAGTTATCGTAAATGCTTCCTTTTTTTAACGTTAATTTGTAGACTTGTTTCAACGCTAATTTTCAGTGCGAATTACAATAAAGAGTAGGACAGATCTGAGTCATCAGAACTTCGGTAATGCTGTAGCATTTCAATATATTTTGCTATCTCTAGGGAAAGGTCATGCTACTGAATTATGACAAATTGTCATGAGAAGTAATAGTGTACCCAGACATTATAAAATGCGTAACCACTGCCTTTCCACAGAAAGACTGGACATGTGCTTTATCATACAACAGTCCCAACTCTGTCCCCGGAAATCCTCCTAATTTCATTTATTTGGTGGTGTTAAACAATTAAAAAGACTCCTTACAGCACCATCCAGCTCTCCTATGAAATACTCAGCATCCTAAATATTCTGTATACTTTTTTCTTGCAGTAAACTAAGCACTAGCTGAGTTTGGTGGGTGGGCGGATGGGTATCCAATTTAAAACTGCATTACAGAGCCCTGTTTAGGTACTGAGGAGTTCAATCTGGACTGGTGAGTGTGTGCTATCCGGGGCGGATTGTCCTGGAAGAGAGCACAAACCCCCCTCCCCCAGCTCCTTCTGCAGGGCTGTGTTTCTTACACACGACACCCCCCCCCCCCCCAAGCCTGCATTTTCTGCTAGGTCCATTGCTCAGGAACAGTTTTCTGCTCCTACACTAAGGCTACCCACCCAGGCCTCAAGGACCCCCTAAAGAGAGCCCAGGCACCTTCAGCTTGTGTTCCAGGGGTGCCTGTGCTCTCCTGGATCTCGCTCTGCCTGCCCGGTTTTTCCTTTTGTCCCTGGATCATCGGGCTACCAGGTGGCCCTGTTTAGGTGCTGAGGAGTTCCATCTGGACTGGTGAGTGTGTGCTATCCAGGGGCGGATTGTCCTGGAAGAGAGCACAAACCCCCCCTTCCCACAGCTCCATCTGCAGGGCTGTCCTTCTTACACATGACGCCCCCCTCCCCAAGCCTGCATTTTCTGCTAGGTCCATTGATCAGGAACAGTTTTCTGCTCCTACACTAAGGCTACCCACCCAGAGTGGTGAGTGCCTGCCTACCAGGCAGGCCTCAAGGACCCCCCCAGACAGGGAGCACGCACACCTTCAGCTTTTGCGGCAGGGTGTCCTGTGTTCTACTCGTCCCCTCCCTGCCCCCCAAGTTCTCCCTTTTGTCCGTGGGTGATTGGACTATCAGGCGTCCATGTTTTGGTGCTGAGGAGTTCCATCTGTCCGGGAACGGTTCCTGCTTCTACACTGAAGAGATACACCCAGAGAGTCAGTCACAGCAAAGACTGGACCAAGACACCAGGCCTCTCCTGGCTCCATTTGAAGGAAGACATGGGAAGGCGCCAAGGCAAGAATTCCTCCAACAACCTGAAAGGCAACATGACATCACCAGAATCCAGGGATCCCGAAATAAGAAGAATTGTACAACCTACTCTAGAAGAATTAGAAGAAATCGACTCAAAAGTGAATTATATGAAAATAATAGAAGACCTTAAACAGGGGGTGAAAAACTGCCATAAACAATTAGAGATCACAAACAAAAAGGAAGAGGAAATGAATAAATCGCTCAAAGATACCCAAGAAAACCAAGAGAAACAAGAAAAAGCAATCAAACAGGTAAGGGAAGCGGTTCAAGACATGAAGAATGAAATGGAAGTAATGACGAAAACAAACCGAGGGAAGGACGGAGATGGAAAATCTGGGTAAATGAACAGGAAATACAGAGACAAGTACTACCAACAGATTACAAGAGATAGAAGAAAGAATTTCAGACACTGAAGATACCATAGAGAAAATAAACACACTGATCAAAGAAAACAGCAAAGCCAACAAATTCTCATCACAAAACATTCAGGAAATCTGCGACACAATAAAAAGACCAAACCTAAGAATAATTGGGATAGAAGAAGGAGAAGAAGTACAGCTCAATGGTCCAGAAAATATATTTAATAAAATTATAGAAGAAAACTTTCCCAACCTAAAAAGGATATTCCTTTGAAGGTTCAAGAAGCATACAGAACACCGAATAGACTGGACCAAAAAAAAAAAAAAAAAAAAAAAAAACTCCTCGCCATATAATAATCAAAACACAAAACATACAGAATAAGGAAAGAATATTAAGAGCTGCAAGGAAAAAGGCCAAGTTACTTATAAAGGTAAACCTATCAGACTTACACCTGATTTCTCTATGGAAACCATGAAAGCCAGAAGGTCCTGGATAGATGTACTGCTGAAACTAAGAGACCATGGGTGCAAGCCCAGACTACTATACCCAGCCAAGCTTTCGTTCACTATAAATGGAGAAAACAAAATTTTCCAGAATAAAAACAAATTTAAACAATACATAGCCACAAATCCAGCCTTACAGAAAGTAATAGAAGGAAAATCACAAACCAAGGAGTCCAACAATAACCACAATAACTCAAACATCTAGAGACCCTTCACCAGCACAACTCAAAGAAAGGAAACACACAAACTCTATGACTAAAAAAGTGACCGGAGTTAACAACCACTGGTCATTAATATCACTTAATGTCAATGGGCTCAACTCACCTATAAAAAGGCACAGGCTAAGAGATTGGATACGAAAACAGGATCCAACATTCTGCTGTTTACAAGAAACACACCTCAACCACAAAGACAGGCACCTATTCAGAGTAAAGGGATGGGAAAAGGTTTATCAAGCAAATGGACCTAAGAAACAAGCAGGTGTGGCCATACTAGTTTCTAACAAAGTTGACTTCAAACTTAAATCAATCAGAAGAGATGGAGAGGGACATTTTATACTCATAACAGGAACAATTCATCAGGATGAAGTCTCAATCCTGAATATCTATGCCCCTAATATAAAAGCACCCACGTACGTAAAAGAAAAATTACTAAAACTCAAGGCTGTTGGAGGAATTCTTGCATTGGTGCCGTCCCATCTCTTCCTTCAAATGGAGCCAGGAGAGGCCTGGTGTCTTGGTCCAGTCTTTGCTGTGACTGACTCTCTGGGTGTATCTCTTCAGTGTAGAAGCAGGAACCGTTCCCGGACAGATGGAACTCCTCAGCACCAAAACATGGATGCCTGATAGTCCAATCACCCACGGACAAAAGGGAGAACTTGGGGGGCAGGGAGGGGACGAGTAGAACACAGGACACCCTGCCGCAAGAGGCCTGCCTGGTCGGCAGGCACTCACCACTCTGGGTGGGTAGCCTTAGTGTAGGAGCAGAAAACTGTTCCTGATCAATGGACCTAGCAGAAAATGCAGGCTTGGGGAGGGGGGCGTCATGTGTAAGAAGGACAGCCCTGCAGATGGAGCTGTGGGAGGGGGGGTTTGTGCTCTCTTCCAGGACAATCCGCCCCTGGATAGCACACACTCACCAGTCCAGATGGAACTCCTCAGCACCTAAACAGGGCCACCTGGTAACCTGATGATCTGGGGACAAAAGGAAAAAAACGGGGCAAGCAGGGCGGGATTCAGGAGAGCACAGGAGACCCTGGAGCACAAGCTGAAGGTGCCCAGGCTCCCTTACAGGGGAGCTTGAGGCCTGCCCAGTAGGCAGGCACTCACCGCTCTGGGTGGGTAGCCTTAGTGTAGGAGCTTAAAACTGTTGTTGAGCACTGGTCCTAGCATACAGCAGGGCAGGGTTGGAGGGGGGTCCTGGGGGGCTGGGTGTTGCATAAGAAAGACAGCCCTGCAGAAGGAGCTGGGGGAGTGGGGTTTGTGCTCTCTTCCGGGATAATCTGCCCCTGGATAGCACACACTCACCAGTCCAGATGGAACTCCTCAGCACCTAAACAGGGCCGCCTGGTAGCCTAATGATCTGGGACCTCAGGTAAATTTTCTAATCAGGTAAAAAACCCTATTTCTGCATTTTCCCCAAATTTCCCCAATTCGTTCATCAGTCAGGTTTTTCCCCATAACTTGCTTTGCAACTTCAATGCCTGACCACTCTATCAGATGAGGAAGACTCGTATTATCACGCAGCATATCCATATTTTCAGAAGCCACTGGTGTGGAAGGAGAAAAAGAAGATGAAGAACAAGTACACTAGTAGAATTGTTATAACCAGAATCATCTGTAACATTGCCAAATGTGTAGGCAGATGCCATAGAAGCAGTATTCAGCACACTTTGGTGTTTTCTCCTTGACCCTCAAGGTAACATGCTCAGCTCATTTAGCTGCCACTGGGTTCCCTGGAGGGAATTGCTTCCTGCATCTCAGGAACCACATGTGGATGGGGGTTATCTTTTGCCATCTCTGGCAAAAAAAAAAAAAAAAACAGTGAAAATGCAAGAGCAACCAGCAGAATCATTATCTCCCAGGTTCTTGTCTTTCTTTTCTCCAGAAGTTCAGAGTAGATCAGTAATTAGAAGAAAACTTACTTTATATCACTCTTTAAAACAAGTAATAAAGTTCTTTTAGCCTGAAAAAAATGAAATGTAATGGGGGACACTGAGGAAATCTAGAGACTCATTAGATCATACTTCAAAAACCTGTACTCCACAAAATTGGAAAATCTGAAAGAAACCAGGTAAATAACTTAAATAGACTTATAACCCCCAAGGAATAGAGGCAGTTATTAAAAGTCTTCCAACCAAACAAGTTTGGGGCCAGATGATTACAACATGGAAATCTACCAGAATTTTAATTAATACCTCATACCAATACTTCTCAAATATTTCCATACAATAGTAACACAAGGAGCATTGTCAATTTCTTTTTATGAGGCTACAGTAAAGCTGATATGTAAACCATACAAAGATGCAATGAAGAAAAAGAATTATAGACCAATCTTCCTCATGAACATTGATGTAAAAATACTCAGTAAAATACTAGCAAACAGAATCCATCAAAAAATCATCCACCGTGATCAAGTAGGCTTCATTTCAGAGATGCAGGGATGGTTCAACATACAAAAATCTGTCAATGTAACCCATCATTTAAACAAACTGAATGAAAGAAATAACATGATCATCTCATTAGATGTTGAAAAGACCTTTGACTAAATCTGACACTTCTTCATGATAAAGGTCTTAGAGAGATCAGGTATACAAGGAACATACCTAAACACAATAAAGGAATTACACAACAAGCTGACAAAGTAAATGGAGATAAACTCAAAGCGATTCCACTAAAATCAGCAACAAGATAAGGAAGTCTACTTTTTCCATATCTATTCAATATAGTACTAGAAATTCTAGCTAGAGTAGTAAGACAGCAAAAGGAGACTGAGGGGATACAAATTGAAAAGAAAGATGTCACTTTCACTATTTGCAGATGACAAGGTAATATGTATAAGAGACACCAAAAATTCTACCAGGTAACATCTACAACTGATAAACACCTTCAGCAATGAGGGGTATTGTTGGATGCAGGATTAACTAAAAAACCAATTGCCTTTCTTTATACAAATGATAAATGGGTTGGAAAAGAAATCAAAAGAGCATCAACCTTTACCCTAGCCACAAATAACATAAAATATCTTGGGCTTAACCCTAAGCAAACCTGTATGATAAGAACTTTTTGTCTCTGACAAAAAAAATTTAAGAAGATATCATAAAATAAAAACGATATCCCATGTTTTAGAATAGGTAGAATCAACAGAAGAAAAATAGCCATCCCATAAAATACTATCTATAGATTCAATGCAATCACCATGACAATCCCATGAAAATTCTTCAAAGACCTTGAAAGAAACAAATTCAATTTCATATGAAAAAAAAAAACAAAATAACAAGGACAGTCAAAACACTCTTGAATAACTTGGGAACCTCTAGAGGCATAACCATCCCTGATGTCAAGCTCTGCCGCAGAACTATAGTAATAAAAACAACTTGGTATTGGCATAAAAACAGACACATGGATCAATGAAATTGAATTATGACACCAAAATTAATCCACATACTTATGAACACTTGATTTTTGCCAAAGGAGCCATAATTGTATAATGAATAAAAAGGCGTCTTCAATACATTGTGCTGGCATAAATGGATATTGACATGTAGAAGAAATCAAATAGATCTATATCTAATAGAATGCACAAAATTCAAGTCCAAGAGAATCAAAGACTGCAACATAAATCCGGGTACAGTGAACCTTGTAGAAGAGAAAGTGGGAAGATGCTTGAATACATTGGCACAGAGGATCACTTCCTAAATATAACCCCAGTAGCACAACACTGAGAACAACAACAATAAATGGAACCTTCTGAAACTGAGACGCTTCGGTGAGGCAAAAGATGTAGTAAATAAGACAAAATGGGAGCCTACTGAATGGGAAAAGATCATCAACTCCACATCTGGCAGAGGGCTGAACTCAAAACATGTAAAGAATTCAAGAAACTTGGCATCAAAATATCAAATAATCCTATTAAAAATTGGCCTTTGACATACCTGCAGCTTGACTTTTATGGAGGCATTTTCTCAGGTGAGATTTTCTATTCTCTGATGGCTCTGGCTTCTGACAAGTTGAGATAAAAACTAGCCAGTACAGTGCCTCTATTTGACTCTTATTTTATCAAATTAGGTCGAATTCTCTTTCTTTGAGTTTATTAGTCTAAAGTTTGTGAAGATCCTTAATCTTTTCAAAGAACTAATCTAAATTTATGTCTATCATTGATATGTTGAAGTGAGTGTCTTGAAGGCAGCAAAAATCCTAATTGAATTTATTATCAAATAATCTTTGCCATTTTGTTGTAGAATTGAATCTATTACTAGTGAGTTATTACTGAAAGATATTTATAAATTCCCATTATTTTGTTGTTTTGTGATATTTCTTTCAATTTTTAAAAATTGATTAATATTGGTTACCTTTTATTTCTTTAGTTAACTTTGAGCATTTAATCTTATTTTAAAAAGAAATATGATGCTCAGTCCTGAAAACATATATACTGGTAGCATTTTACAAACCAAACAGGTTATATTTAAAAATAGATGTATGTATAAAGCATGAAATAACAGTTTAAAAAAGCCATGAGTTCCTATTGCTTATATTCCCAACTCCACTGGCCACCAGTTTACCCAGGAGATCTCTTTTATTTCCCCTTTCCAGGGATCCATGAATCCCTGTCTCTAGATATGTATAACAGTTGTGTAGCTTGATCTACTTGTGGGACTCCTAGTAGTTGAATCTGGGCCTGTCCCTAACACTTTGGCTATCTTTCAGGAACTTATTCCTCATACTGGGTTGCCTTGTCCAGCCTTAATGCTTGGGGAGGAACTCAGTCTGACCTCAATATGCCAAGCTTTGTTGACGCCATGGGAGGCCTGCCTCTTTCTGAACAGAAGTATATACTCCTATATATAAGTTTCTCCATCTTATTATATTATTGTTTCTGTTTTCAGAGCTGATCATTTGGTGTCGGATAACTAACTCATTATTGTGCTCCCCCCCAGGGAAGATTATTTCTTCCATTCTCAGCCGTGTAGATTTTTGTGTAAGGTTGAAGCCTGATGGTCTCTTCCTAGTCCAGTTCAGCATCTGTATTATCATTTCCCTTGTTCAGTTCATGTTCATGCAGTCATATTGGTAACACTTATGGATGTTGTTTCTGACATTATTAGGAGACACAGTTTCTTTTTTTTTTAAAGATTTACTTATTATATATATACAGTATTCAGCCTTCATGTATAACTGCAGGCCAGAAGAGGGCACCAGATCTCATTATAGATGGTTGTGAGCCACCATGTGGTTGCTGGGAATTGAACTCAGGACCTCTGGAAGAGCAGTCAGTGCTCTTAACCTCTGAGCCATCTCTCCAGCCTGAGACACAGTTTCAGTGTAAACTCCGATCCTCTGCCTTTTACAATATTCTAGCTCCATGTTTTGCATGTCTGTCAGTCATAAATGTTATCACATAAAGCTCTGCTATACTCCAAAACTAAAAGATTTAGAGGAAAATCATTTAGTCAATGTGTTATTTATCTAGGTTATTATCATATAACATATATTGAATATTTATAATATCTACAAGTTAATAAATGACATGCATGACTTAATAACATGCATTTTTCAGTAGTAGGGGCTATTCTGAAATAGATTGTCTTTGTGTGAGATACAGCAAGGGACTCTTTTATTTTCGTGTAAACAACATTTCAGAAAAGCACACTGAGAAGTAGGTAATAGTTTCACCTGACTATACTAAGATTTTATGAGAGAGACTTAGTTAATTCATCAAAATGATCAGTTTTTCCTAGATTGTGTTTTGTTCTTAAAACTTTTCAAAGAGTTCTTATCAGGTCTTAGAAGTATTATGTAGCCCTGCACTGGAAGCCAAGATGGAGAAGACTTCTACAGCCACCATGGTTTTGTTCCTGGTGCTGTGGTAGACAGGGAGGAAGGTGACCCAGACACTGCAAAACACCAGCATGCTGAATGTCAGAAATTTGGCTTCATTGAAGGTATTAGGCAGGTTCCTTGCCAGAAAAGCAACAGAGAAGCTCAGTAGGGCCAGGATCCCCAAGTATGCCAACACACAGTAGAAAGCAGTGACTGAACCCTTGTTGCACAAAATGATGATGTGACTATGTTCAGAGTGTGCATCT
This sequence comes from Microtus oregoni, assembly GCF_018167655.1. Classification (NCBI taxonomy): domain Eukaryota; kingdom Metazoa; phylum Chordata; class Mammalia; order Rodentia; family Cricetidae; genus Microtus; species Microtus oregoni. The sequence continues at coordinate 16,109,759 of NW_024543086.1, forward strand.
GCTTCAATATAGGGAGGCAAGATTCCCAGCCAGAGTCCAAGGAGAATTAAACTGGATCAGGATACAGATGGGGTTAACAGAATTATAGAAGCCTGAGACAAAGAGCCTTCTCATTGTTTTTCCTGGTGTCGTGGCTCTAAAGGCCAGAATTACAATTATAATTTTGGTCAAAACAGTGGAAAGAGCCAGAGTGAACACCAGAGCAAATGTAATTTGTTGCAATATGCAGGAGGCTGTGTTTGGCTGGCCAATGAAGAGAAATGGGCACAGGAAGCAGAGGAGGAGGGAGACGAGCAGGATGAAGCTGAGAGTCCGATTATTGGCCTTAACTATGGGTGAGTCTTGGTGTTTGAGAAAGATTCCCAAAACTATAGCTGTGCTGACAGACAAGCACAGAGCTGTGCAGGCCAGAGCCATGCCTAGATTATCCTCCAAGGACAGGAATGTCACTGACTTGGGCAGGCAGCTGTTTCTCTCAGGGTTTGGGTACTCTTGAATTGGGCAAGGGGTACACTCCTGCTGATCTATGGGAAGAAATGAACCAACATGTCAGCTTCTACAATTATTTACTCATTTTACATTCATGCCACAACGAATGCCTTCTACTGTTGTCCTTTGTAGCCTGGCACATTCTGCTTTACTCCAGTGCCAAGAAGGACAATAACTATTTAAAAAGCCCATTTCTACTATTTGTCATATCTACCTCAAAATAAGCCATGTCCTGTCAAAATTATTACTGTTTTTATAGGGCAATGAGAGTAAAATAGTAATCTCCTTATTTAGATGAAGTAAAACTGTCAAGTGATCCTTTAAATAATTCTAAAATTAAGCCACAGCAGCTTGTTCAAACTGTTGGTGCACAGGTTCAGGCCAAACCTGTCAGAAGAACACAAACCCCCTTCTGCAAGTAGAAACTAACCTCCAGATATCACACCAGCCACCAGAAATCTAGGGCATAAAAAAAACCAGAGAGGAAATAAAAATAAAAAAACACCCACCCAAGAAAGACAAACTCAGAAATCAGTAACTAGAGCTAACCATCCCAAACCCAGATGCCTAAATGTCCATGTAAAAATAGAATCAATGACAGCCAGGGCAATATGGCACCTCCACAGCCCATCTACTTTATGACAGCAAACATGAGTATTCCAGCACAGACAAAGCACAATAAAATGAACTTGAAGCAACTTTAATGAGCATGATATATATCCTCAAAGATAAAATGAAAAACTCCCTTAAAAAATCAAGAAAAAGCTAACCAATGAATTAGAGAAAATCAACTAATGCATAAAAAATACCAAGAAAAGATGAGAAAAAGAATCAATTGAAGGAAATTATTCATGACATAAAAATCAAAATAGAAGCAATAAAAAAAACACAATGTGATGGAATTCAGGAAATGAAAAATGGGTTCATGAACAGGAACTACAGATGCAAGCATCACCCATGAAATACAAGAGATTGAAGAGAGGTGTGGCTTTCTCAAACCCAGAGAGATAAAACACTTGCCCATCCAGGTGCTTGCTCTCTCTGGGGTATTCCTGAAGGATGCAGCAGAAGTTGGAATTCTTGTTTTCTGTTTTGTGAGTTTTCCCCTTATAATAACTAAAAATATAATTGTTTTATCCTTTAACTAGCCTAGTTAGTTCTACACTTGGAGCCCAAAGTTTAGCATACAATTCATGGTCCCGAGTGCCCTCACATCCTCTGTTGGGCTAGATGTGTATTTAGCCTATGCCCCCTCTATCAGCCCACCTCAGCCTTGGCCTGTGCTCAGAGCCAGCAGTTTATTTGGGTATAGAATTCTTGCACAGTGTTTTGTCTTGCTACAGATTGGCCTCAGTTCTTTATATGCCCTCATTAAACACCTCAGACCAAGGTGCCCGAGGACTTAGAGCTGCTCTGGGCTTCCCCTGTCTGAGCCTACTGTTCCACTGTTCCTAACAACTTGTCTGCATTTGCTATTCTACTGCTTGGGTGACCACCAACCAATCAGGGACATCCACAGAGCACACAGTCTGTGATGAACATTAAAGAACTGTTTTTAATTTGAACATAGTTCATCGTTTAGCACCAGAATCAGATTCAAACCAACTACACAACTACAAGTGGGCTGACACCTACTGAGAGTTAACAGTTATTACACCTACTTCAGTTAACTAACTAAACCACAAGTAAGATTTAGTATCAAAAATATAAATTATAAATTTATAATTTAAAAGGTCAAAATGATGGACAATTTAACCATCCAGGAATTCACTAGCTTTTTTACTTATACTATGTATTATGTAATGCAAGGTTTATATGATTTTCCTCCTACATTATTATATTTGATTCTGGGTATTAGTGTTGTCTTCCATAGTTTTTCCTTAAAAACATGGTATGATAATGGGCCCAAGAATGAGGCACTTTTAGAAATAATACAGTCTTTACAGACTGACACTGATCAATTAAAAGGAAAATTCAAAATTCTGGAGAAGGATACAAACAAAACTCAGTCGAATGAGGTACTTTTAGAAATGGTACAATCTTTACAGACTTATCGTAATTTACTAAAAGGAAAATTCAACACTCTGGAGACGGATATGGCCAATTTGACAAACAAAACTCAGTCTGTGACAGAGGGTGCTGACATATTGAGAAAACTTGTACTGTTGAATGTATTATTTGGACTCTGTCAAAGGGATATGATAGACTGACTGATAGAATGTTTCTCCAGGAAGGTAATATGTATGCTATAAAAATTAGTTCAAGGATCATGTGTTATTTCTACTAGACATACTTCACATCTTGGAATCCTCAATGAGGGCATTAGAACTGAACAGTGGACAGGAGATCCATACTTTACAAAAGGCCGTGGTAAATAGATTTGAAAAGATTGAAGAATTTATTGAATTTGAAGACCGGGGACAAATGGTACAAAGACAAAAAAATTAGCCTCATCAGTATGTACCAAACTTACCCAGATTTCTACCTGTCTTTCTGGTGATATCATCAGAAATATCATCTGGCACAAAATACCCTAAGGTAGTCAAAGAATATGCATGGGAGCCCATATGTATGACTGATCTAAAAGAAATTAAATAAGCCATTGTATTTTACAAAATACATTTGTACTTTGTTACGGAAATGGTCAAAACATGGGCTTCCAGTAAAAAAAACATCACCACAAGACTGGACTCAGTTAATTTTAGTGGTCTTAGAAAATGGACTCCAGTTGCTTTGGCGGTGCTACTTTAGGGGAGAGGTTAAAATTTTAGAGCAACGGGGAAAATCAAAAAGACTTGAGATTTCCCAAGATCAAATTTTGGGCAAGGGACTTTACTCTGATCCTCAGGATAAGGCTCTTCACAATGAGCACACCTTCTCCCTATGTATCACAGCAGCTTTAAATGCTTGGGACAGGATTTAGAAACTAGGAAATAGAGTTGAATCATATGTTAAGGTTAAACAGGTTCAGAGAGAATCTTTTAGTGACTTTTTACAAAGATTAACTAAGGCTGTACAAGTAGGGGTATTTGACCCAGAAGCTAAATGTATACTAATTAAATCTTTGGTTTATGAGAATGCCAACTCAGTATGCAAAAGGATCCTTGGACCTTTAAAAAACAGATCAGTACCCATGGTTGAATGGGTCTTGCATAAAATGAATGTTGAGACACTTTACTACGGTATAGACACATGGGTAGGAGAAGCAATATTCAATGGTAAAAGGAGACATCAAAATACCAAATGTTTTAAATGTGGTGGAATGGGACATCTGAGAAGGGATTATAGACAATGAATTCCTAGGAATAATGTCTCCTCTGGAAATGGCAAGAATATGAAGACTCATCCTTCAGGTATATGTAAGATGTGTGGCAAAGGCCAACATTAGTCCAATGAATTTAAGTCAACAAAAGACAGTCAAGGCAACCCAATACCATTGGGAAACTTTTGCAGGCCCCCCATGATGAATGTGGTCTATTCATTCCCAGTTACTGTGGAGAACATGTCTCACCAGGAAAATTAAAAAGTCCACTGCCTACTTTAAAAAACAATACCGGTCTGGATGATGGAATAAATGTAGATGATGAGTCAAAAACTTCAATAGGACATAGGAAATATATATTCTGGCAGACTTCTATAAATGATCAAACACCAAAGCTAAGAGTGTGTATGAATGGCATTTTTATTGAAGGCTTACTAGACATTGGTGCTGATATATTATTACTCCAGAATCTTGTTTAGACAAAAGGGGGGAGATGATGGGGAAGCTTGTTAGCCAATTATCTTTAAGAGGTGGGTCTTAGTTAAGGTGTAGCTTTCTGGAACAAAAACATGTGCATGGCCAGGTGCTTACTCTTTCTGGGTGATTCCCGTGGCATGCAGTGGAACTTGTACTTCTAGTTTCCTGTTTTGTGAGTTTTCCCCTTATAATATAAAAATTTAATTGTTTTATCCTTTAGCTAGCCTGATTTTTTCTACAGATAAGGTCCCTACAAACCTCCCTCCAGGCTGTGCCCAAACCCCTACCACCAACTGGACAGTGTTCCACCATCAGCCACTCCACCACCCAACCCCACTCACCTGAGCAGCCTTCTCATGGCCAAGCCTTACCTGTAGTCCCATCAGACTACATAGGTGTAGGCTTCAACCACACCAATTGGAAAATCATGTGAGTGACTGGCCTGTCAACTGGACTGCCCCAAGTCCAGAACCTAATTTAACCCAAGGGCACATACTATGCCCCTTTTCCTTCTATCCAGGACCAGCAAGGCAGCTGGACCATGCCACCACCTCTGATGAAATTCCCCATGCTCTAGTGCAATCCCTAACAGCCTGCAGGCAGATGAGAAACCTGTCTTCAGGCTGTATGCAAAGCACACCACCTACTACATGCTATGCCATGAAGACCCACCCTACAATGCAACCTCATGCACCTGAACATTCTAACCATGGTCAGCCCACTTCTGCAGCTCCAGCAGATTACATAGGCACAGGCACAAACCACACCCGATGGAATATCAGGTGAGAGTCCAGGAACTCTCAACTGGACTGCTCCAAATCCAGTGTATAACTCAAACCCAGGGTACATTCTGTGCCCCTTCATATCTCATCACCAGCAAGGGAGCATGAACCTGTTCCCACCATCAGTGGAAGTCCCTGCTCTAGTATAGTTCCTGACAACCTGCAGACTGGTGAGCAGGCTGCACCAAAACCTCTAAAAGCCACTAGGTGTTGTCTACCATGACTCACTCTGCTGCCCAACCCCATGAACCTAAACATCCTCCCCATGGCTAGTTTTCCCCCTCAGACCCATCAGATAATGTAGGCATAGGCTCAAATCACACCATTTGGAAAATCAGGCACAAGAATGAACCACAACAGTTGGAAGAACAGACACAGGCACAAGCCACATTGGTTGGAAGAAAAGATTAGTAAACACCAATGTTAGAATGCATGCAATAGCCAAAAAAGCAATTTTGCACCATCACCAGAGCTCAGTGATCCTACAACAGCAACACCTGAAGATTACAATACAGCCAAACACAAGAAAGCAAAATTAAAATTACTTAAAGGAAGATGATAGAAGTTCTTAAAGAGGAAATGAAAAATTCTCTTAAAGAAGTCAAGGAAAAGACAAACAAAAAATTGGAAGAAATCAATAAATTTCTGAAAGAAAGCCAAGAATAAAAAACAAACAAAAGAAGGAAATGGTTCAAGGCTTGAAAACTGATATAGAAGCAATGAAGAAAAAACAAATCAGAGATATTCTGGAAATGGAAAATGTGAGAAAGAAAGAAGGAACAACAGATACCCCAGTAACAAAACACAAGAGATGGAAGAGAGAATATCAAGTGCTGAGGATATGATGGAAGAAATAGATTCATCAGTCAAAGAAAATGATGTTAAATCTAATGAATTCCTAACACAAAATATCCAGGAAATCTGGTATGCCTGAAAGACCAAACCTAAGAATAAGAGTGACAGAATACTGTGGGAGCTACTTCCGTTCCTTCAGCCAATAGCCTTTAACATACCAGCCAACTTGGGCGTGGTCTCTTTTGTTTTAAAAAGAAGTGGTAGCCACGTGTTCACTCTCTTGCTTCCGGCTCTGCTTCTGGCTGTTAGCCTTCGATCCTGATCACGCAGAGGGCTGTTTTCTGGAATGGTGATATGTAAGTTTTTCTCTCTTTATATAAATAACCCTTTTATTAATCATAATTCCAAACTGGTGTGGGATTGTTGTGTGACTTACTCCTTCAATAGAATAAGAAGAATCCCAACTCAAAGGCACAGAAAATATATTCACCAAAGTCCAAGAAGAAAACTTTCTTAACTTAAAGATGGACATACCTATAAAGGTATGAGAAGCTTACAGAACACCAAATAGGCAGGACCAAAAAAGTACCCTCACCACATAATAATAAAAACACTAAACATATAGAATAATGAAAGAATTCTATTGTTCAAAAGAAAAAGACCAAGTAATGTATAAAAGGAGACCTATCAGAATTATACCAGAGTTCTTTTTTTATTATTTAATTAAAATTTTCCACCTCCTCCCCTCCTCCCATTTCCCTCCCGCTCCCCCAATCTCTCTTCCCCTCCCTCTCCAGTCCAAAGAGCAGTCGGGGTTCCCTGCCTTGTGGGAAATCCACGGTCCTCCCCACTCCATCAAGGACTAGGAAGGTGAGCATCCAAACAGACTAGGCTCCCACAAAGTTATTACATGCAGTATGATGAAAACTCAGTGCCATTGTCCTTGGCTTCTCAGTCAGTCCTCCTTGTCAGACACGTTCAGGGAGTCTGGTTTGATCACATGCTCCATCATCCAGCTGGCCTTGGTGAGTTCCCATTAGATCAGCCCCAAAGTCTCAGTGGGTGGGCACACCCTCACTGACCTAACTTCCTTGAAGGCATAAGTCACAAACAATGCCACACCAATTTGGAATTATGAATAATAGGGTGGTATTTATTTAAAGGGGAAAAAAACTTACAGATTGCCGTCCCAGACAACATCCCTCTACACAACCAGGAAGGGAGTCTAGTTGCCGGCGGAGCAGGAAGTGAAGAGAGAGGAGAGGGAAGTGGCCACTTTTTTAAAGGGAGAGAGACCATGCCCCAATGGGCTGGTATCTCAGTGGCTATAGGCTGGAGGAGTGGGAGGACCTCCTGCAACACCTCCCCCTTTTGTTTAAATAAGAGAGTTATAAACCTATTATGAAATAATATACAGTAAGTACAAATATCCTATTCTAACTAGCTTAGGTCTTGTATAATAAATAATAAATAACTTGGCCAAGTCATGAGAGAAAGTAACTACATTTATATAGTCTTCAACCCCATCAAAGATCTGAGAAGGGAAATAATGTTACCTGGGTAATTAGGAAGTTCAGTAAAACAACTTCCAAAACATGCAACAAATCAGAGACAAATATACAGTGCAGTAGGTTAATATATATCAATACACAAACCTTATATAAGTATCTTAATCAGAGGTTGAAATGTACACTGCAATATGGTAAATATATACTATATATATATATATATATATATCAATACAATATATGTCAATACATAAAAAATGTTTTAAACAGAGGTAGAAACATGCATGCATACAATAGTCAATATAATTTAACTTTGTATCAATATACAAGAATCGATACAAATATATTTGTCTAAAAACTGTAACTCACAATTACAAATCTATTATCCCATCATCCCTCTTTTTTTTTCTTCAAAATGATCCCTGAGCTTATAAAATTCCTCCCCCAACCCTCAATTGTATACTAATTATAATCAACCCCTAATTAATGTCCCTAAACCCAAGGGCAAACTTTACTGGGAGAGGGGACATTGTCCTCTAGAATTACTTCCAGCTGTCATAGGGGCGACGTTCTTTCTGGGGGATCCTGTGAAAGTAAAATGATGGTTAAATTTCAAGATCAATGTCTTTTAAAATTGCCAATAGTCTCTGAATATTTTGTGCAGGTCTGGCCAAAATGTTGTATAAGATGTGCACCATTTCAGCTAACCAAGTTGGAACTGTCTTGTGCAGCTGGTACCCAAAGCAGGTCTTGTAGTAGCGCTATCAGTATCACGACGTCATATCAACCAGGTGGAGTTGTTGTTATGGGGCCCCATCTTCTTCCTGGAAACTTCAAATGTCATTTCAGGAAAAACTCATTGTTCATTGTGAAAAACTTAAACATTAATCATATAAACACACACACACACACACACACACACATATATATATATATATTCACTGAAAGGCATGATAGATATATTCAATGAAAGTATGATAGATATGAAGAAAAGCAAAGATGTTTTCTAAACTCATATTTCTTTCTGTCCCATATCATGGCTCTTGACATGAGATAGAAACTCCAGAAAATCTGGGTTTTTCTCTTACTAACAGGTTTGGAATTGGAGAGGGACTGAGCCAGAGCCCAACTTCAAAACCAGCTTTATAAATTTAGAAATATGGTTTAATATATTTTACTTACACAACTCATCCAGTTTTCTTGATATTTCCTATTGGGCAGGTGTTTTTCCATCTGTCAGTATCCAAACATCCAGGGTCCCTTGAATTTTTCAAAGATGAGTGTTTTCCTGTGGAGATAAGAACAGAACCCTGCCTCCATTTTATATGTTTTTCTTACCACCTGTATGAATATCATCATTGTGGATGAGTTGTCATTTCTCCTTTCCAAGAGGTTTCTCCTCTTCAAATCGAAACTTTATTAATTTTGATGGTATCCACAATTTTTCTTCTCTTGTGGAAACAAGAGCAAAACCCCTTCCCCAACGTAGCACATCTCCTGGCTTTCATTGAGAGGTCAGCACATCTTTGAAATAAATCGATTGATTTAGTTCAGCAGACTTTTCCATTATCCAATGTCTTTCTGCTGCTGTCATTCCTTTCTCATTAGCATTAAGAAAATTCAAGGTTAATAAAGCATTATGTAATCTATTTCTGGGGGTATTTTCGGTCCCTTTCTGTTTGTTCAGCATATCCTTTATAGTATGATTTGATCTTTCTATAACTGCCTGACCTGTAGGATTATTTGGTATACCTGTAATGTGTTTTATATTATAATAATCAAAAAAGCGTTTCATTTTCTTAGATACATATGGTGGACCATTATCTGTCTTTATTTGTGCAGGTATACCCATGATGGCCATAACTTCCAATAAATGTATGATTACTGAATCAGCCTTTTCTGAGCTCAGGGCAGTAGCCCATTGAAAACCTGAATGCGTGTCTATGGTGTGGTGTACATATTTTAATTTACCAAATTCCATAAAGTGGAACACATCCATCTGCCAGATTTCATTTCTCTTAGTGCCCTTTGGGTTACTCCCTGCAGGCAATGGTGTTTGATTATAGAAAGAACAAGTAGGACATCTCTTTATAATGTCCTTAGTTTGTTGCCAAGTAATGGAAAATTCTTTCTTTAGGCCTTTATTATTGACATGATGCTTCTTATGAAATTCTGAGGCCTGCAACACACTTCCAATCAATAATTGATCAATCTCAGCATTGCCTTGGGCTAGAGGACCAGGCAGACCTGTATGGGACCAGATGTGTGTTATGTACATTGGACAAAGCCTATTCCTGATTATGTCTTGTACCTAGATAAACAATGAAGTCAACTCTGTGTCATCTGGTATAAATTCAGCGGTTTCAATATGCAAGATAACTATTTCTGTATATTGTGATTCTGTAACTATATTAAGAGGTTCTTTAAAATCCCTTAGCACCATAAGAATGGCATATAATTCTGCCTTCTGGACAGAATTATAAGGGCGTTGTTCCACCTTACTCAATTCATCTGACTTGTAACCTGCTTTCCCTGATTTATTTGCATCAGTATGGAACGTATGGCCTCCAGTTATTGGAGCATCACGTACAATTCTAGGAAGAATCCAAGAAGTTCTTTTTATAAGATTAAGTCTACCACTTTTGGGATAGTTGCTATTAATTTCTCCCAAAAAATTAGCACAAGCTCTTTGCCACGGTTCATTGTCTTCCCATAACTTTTGTATTTCTTCAGTAGTGAAAGGCACTATAATTTCTGCTGGGTCTATACCTGTTAGTTGACAAAGTCTCAGCTTACCTTTTATAATTAATTCAGAGCCTTTTTCTACATAAGTTTTTAATTTTTTACTTGGTTTATTAGGTATAAATATCCACTCTAAAATAATATCTTCCCTCTGCATTAGAATGCCTGTAGGAGAAATTCTGGATGGCAATATGACTAGGATGCAGCTAAGATTTGGGTTCACCCTATCCACATGTGCCTCCTGTAATTTTTCCTCAATCATTGTCAGTTCTTTTTCTGCTTCAGCTGTCAGTTTTCTTGGACTCTTCAAATCTTTATCACCATCTAAGGTTTTGTTTAAATGAACTATTAGATCAGGCATTATCACAACAGCTGGTCATAGCTGGAAATGTCTCCTAACAATCTTTGGAAGTCATTAAGAGTCTTTAACCGGTCTCTCCTAATTTGTGCCTTTTGCGTTTTAATTTTCTCTAACCCTATTCTGTAACCTAGGTAATTAATAGAATTTCCTCTTTGAATCTTTTCAGGGGCAATTTGTAATCCCCACCTAGGCAAGACTTTCTTTACTTCTTCAAACATCCTTTCTAAAGTATCTTTATTTGAATCAGATAACAAGATGTCATCCATGTAATGATAAAAGACGGACTCGGGGAATTGTTTACAAATTATTTCCAATGGTTTACTTACAAAATATTGGCACAATGTAGGACTATTGAGCATACCCTGTGGGAGGACAGTCCATTGATATGAAGCCTCTCTTAGATGAGAGTGCTTGCTTGCCTCTAGCAAGCATAGTAGAACCGAGAAATAGCAGCTACCAAGAAAACATGCTTTACTCTTTCCCAAGCTTTCTCAGGCTTTCAGTAGATTCAGTTGTCCACACGTCTGGGTGCCATTCTGTTGTAATTGGTGTGGTGGGGCTTCGTCCCCAGCACCCCGGCCACCTGGCTAGCTTATGCCCCGAAATAACAACACACAAATTGTATTCTTTTAAACACTGCTTGTCCCATTTCTATCTAGCCTCTTCTAGGCTAATTCTCACATATTAACTTAGCCCATTTCTAATCATCTGTGTAGCACCGCTAGGTGTGCTTACCGGGAAGATTCTAGCCTACGTCCATCCTGGGTCAGAGCTTCATCACGTGTGTTTGTCCGGGAGAGCGGAGCATGGCCTCTCTGAGCTCACTTCCTCTTCCTCCCAGGATTTTTTTTCTGTTTACTCCTCCCACCTATGTTTTAACCTATGAGGCCAAGCAGTTTCTTTATTACTTAACCAACGAAATCAACAGATTGATATATGACACTCCCACATCAGTATCCAGCAAAACTTTGAATCACCATAGATGCAGAAAGCAAAATATTCCATGACAAAACCAGATTTAAACAACACCTATCCACAAACCCAGTCTTTCAGAAAGTATTAGAAGGAAAACTCCAACGCAAAAAGCAAGCTACACCCGTGAGAACACAGGGAACAGGTAACCTTATACCATCAAAATGCAAAGAAGGGAAACACACAATAACTACAAGAGAAAAATTACAGGAATCAACAACCACTTGTCATTAATATCTCACTATCAATGGACTCAATTCACCTATAAAAAGGCTCGGGATAACATAATGGATACACAAACAAGATCCATTCATTTTCTCCAACAAACAATAAGTGTGCCTCATCCGTAAGACAGACATTATTTTAGAGTAATGGGATGGAAAAAGATTTTTCAATCAAATGAACCTAAGAAACAAGAGATATAGCAATCCTAATACGCAATAAAATAGACTCCAAATGAAAATCAAAAAAAGAGAGGGAGAACACTTCATACTCATCAGAGGAAAAATAAATCAAGGTGAAATCTTAATTCTGAACATCTATGCTATAAAAGCACCCACATATGTAAAAGAAACATTATTAAATTTTAAATAACACATCAAACCCTACACAGTAATAGCAGGAGACTTCAACACTCCACTCTCATCAGTGGGCAGGTAAGTCAGACAGAAACTTAATAGAGAAATGAGAGAAATAACAGATGTCATGACTCAAATGAACTTAAAAGACATCTACTGAACATTTCACTCAAACACATAAGAATATACCTTCTTGTGAACCCAAAGAAAAACATATAGTTATCCTCCTGGATATTGGAAGGAGACAAGATTGCCAGGCAAAAATTGGATTTTGGGGGTGGGGTAGGGTGGGAGCAAGGGGAGATGGGGAGAAAAAAGTGAGAAGGGGAGGATGGGGAGAGCATGGGGGAATGGGATGGTTGGGATGGAGGAAGGGTGGATATGGGAGCAGGGAAGTATATATATTAATTAAGGGAGCCATTTTACGGTTTGCAAGAGATTTGTCTCTAGAGGTGTTCCCAGGTGTCCATGGAGATGTCCCCAGTTAGATCCTTGGGCAGCTGAGGAGAGGGAGCCTGAAATGGCCCGATCCTATAGCCATACTAATGAATATCTTGCATATCACCATAGAACTTTCATCTGGTGATGGATGAAGCTAGAGACAGAGACCCACATTGGAGCACTGGACTGAGCTCCCAAGGTCCAAATGAGGAGCAGAAGGAGGGAGAACATGAGCAAGAAAGTCAGGACCATGAGGGGTGTGCCCACCCACTGAGACTTTGGGGCTGATCTATTGGGAGCTCACCAAGGACAGCTGGACTGGGAATGATGGATCATGTGATCAAACCAGACTCTCTGAATGTGGTGGACAAGGAGGGCTGACTGAGAAGCCAAGGACAATGGCACTGGGTTTTGATCCTACTGCATGTACTGGCTTTGTGGGAACCTAGGCTGTTTGGATGCTCACCTTTCTAGATCTGGGTGGACTTCCCACAGGGCAGGGAACCCTGACTGCTCTTTGGACTGGAGAGGAAGGAGGAGGGGAAATGTGGGGAGGGGGAGGGAAATGGGGGGAGGGGAGGAGGTGGAAATTTTTAAGGAAAAATAAATAATAAAAAATAATATACCTTCTTTTCAGCACCTTATAGAACCTTCTCTAAAACTGACCACATCCTCAGTAATAAAGCAAACCTCAACAGAGAAGAAAAGTTGGAATAACCCCTGTATCTTATGGGATCACCATGACTTAAAGTTAGAATTCAAAAACACTAATTGTAGAAAGCCGACAAACTCACAGAAATGGAACAATACTAAATTTGATCACCTCTGGTTCAAGAAAGAAGTAAAGAAAGAAATTAGAGACTTCCCAGAATTCAATGAAAATTAGTGTACACATACCCAAACCTATGGGACACTATGAAACCAATGGTAAGAGGAAAGTTCATAGCTCTGAGTGCCTACATAAAAAAAGTGAAGAAATCTCACACTAGCAACTTAACAGCACACCTGAAAACTCTAGAACAAAAAGAAACATACTCACCAAGAAGGAGTAAATGACACAAAATAATCAAACTGAGGGCTGAAACCAGTAAAATAGAAACAAAGAAAACAATACAAAGAATCAATTAATCTAAGGGCTGACTCTTTGAGAATTTCAACAAGATAGACAAACCCCTACCAAAACTAATCAAAAGGCAGAGAGACAACATCCAAATTAAAAAAAAAATAACTGAAAAGGGGGACAAAACAACAAACATTGTGGAAATTCAGAGAATCAGTAGGTCATACTTTGAAAACCTATATTTTTCAAAATTGGAAAATGTAAAAGAAAATGGCAAGTTTCTGGATAGATATTATTTATAAAAATTAAATCAAGACCAGTTGAGCAATTTAAATAGACGTATTACCTGTAAAGAAATAGAAGAGGCGGGCAGTGGTGGCGCACGCCTTTAATCCCAGCACTCGGGAGGCAGAGGCAGGCGGATCTCTGTGAGTTGAGACCAGCCTGGTCTACAAGAGCTAGTTCCAGGACAGGCTCCAAAACCACAGAGAAACCCTGTCTCGAAAAGACAAAAAAAAAAGAGAGAGAGAAAAAAAAAGAAATAGAAGAGGTTATCAAATTCTCCCAACCAAAACAACTTCAGGACTTGATGGCTTCAGCACAGAATTATACCATAACTTCAAAGAAGAACTAATACCCCAATTCTTCCACATAATTTCCCTAAATTCTTCCACATACTAGAAACAGAAGGAACATTGTCAAATTCTGTTTATGAGACCACAGTTACCCTGATACACAAACCATATAAAGACTCAATTAAGAAAGAGAATTACAGACCAATATCCCTCATGAACATTGATGCAAAATGTTCAATAAAATACTCTTAAACCAAATTCAAGAACACATTATTAAAAATTTCATGATTTTTTTATGAAATCACGATTATGTTGGCTTTATCCCAGAGATAAAACGATAGTTCAATAAGTGAAAATCTATCAATATAATCAACCATATAAATAAACTAAAAAAGAAAAACCATGTGACTCTATTAGATGTTGAATAAGCATTCAACAAAATCCAAGACCCCCAATGATAAATGTCTTGGAGAGATGAGGGACACAGGGAACATATCTAACAATAATAAAAGCATTATACATCAAGCCAAGGGCCAACTTCAAATTAAATGGAGAGAAACACAAAGAGATTCCACTAAAATTGGATACAAGACAAGGCTGTCCACTTTCTCCATATCGATTCAACATAGCACTTGAAGTTCTAGCAAGAACAGTAACATAACAAAAGGAGATCAAGTTGATATAAATTGGAAAGGAGGAAGTCAAACTTTGGTTATTTGCAGATGACAGGATAATATGCATAGTTTATTCTAATAATTTTATGAGGGTATCCTATAGCTAAAAAATACCTTCAGTAATGTGGAAGGATACAAGATCAACTAAAAAGAGTCAATAGCCCTCATGTATACAAATGATAAAAGAGCTAAGGAAGAAATCAGAGAAACATCACCATTTACAATAGCCACAAATAACATAAAATATCTTGGAGTAGCACTAACCAAAGAAGTGAAAGACTGTACAACAAGAAATTTAAATCTTTGAAGAAAGAAATTGAAGATATCAGAAAATAGAAAGATCTCCCATGCTTTTCAGTAGCTAGGATTAGCATAAGAAAAATGGCAATCCTACCAAAAGTAATTTACAGATTGAGTACATTCCCCAATAAAATTCCAACACAATTCTTTACTCACCTCAAAAGAACAATACTCAACTTCAAATGAAAAAAAACCTAAAATAGCCAAAACAACCATGTATTATAAAGAAACTTCCAGAGGCATCACCATCCCTGACATCAGGCTCTATTATAAAGCTACAGTAATGAAAATAGCTTGTTTTTGACATAAAAAGAGTCAGGTGGACCAATGGAATTGAATCAAAGATCCTGGTATCAATCCACACTACTATAAACACTTGATTTTTGAGAAAGAAATTAAAATTATACAATGTAAAAAAGAAAGCATTTTTAACAAATTGTCTTGGCATAACTGAATGCCAAGATCTAGAAGAATGCAAATAGATGTCCTTTCCCATGTACAAAGCTTAAGTCCAAATGGATTAAAGACACCAATATAAACTTGCCACGCTGAGTCTCATTCAAGTGAAAGTGAGATGTAGCCTTAAATGAAGGGCAAAGGAGACTCCTTCCTAAATATAACTCCAACAACACAGACACTGAGAGCAACAATAAATTAAGGGGACTTTCTGAAACTGAAAACTTTCACTAAGGTACAGGATAATATCAATAAGACAAAACTTTAGTCTACAGAATGGGAAAAGATCTTTACCAACCACACATCTGAAAGAAGACTGAACTCCAAAATATAAAGAACTCAAGAAACCAGATGTCAAAATACCAAATAACCAATTAAAAATGGAATATAGAACCACACAGAGAATTCTCAACAGAAGAATCTCAGAAGACTGAAAGACACCAAAGAAACTGGTCAACATCCTTAGCCATCAGTGAAATGCAAATCAAGACAACTCTGAGATGCCATCTTATACCAGTCAGAATGACTAAGACCAAAAATACCAATGATAGCCTATGCTGGAGAGGATGCGGAGTACAGGGAGTACTCCATTGATAGTCTGTGTGCAAAGTCATGCAACCACTTTCCATATCAGTATGGTGGGTTATTTTTTGTTGTTGTTGTTTAGAAAATTGGGAATCAAACTACCTCAATATCCAGCAATAGCACTCTTGTAAACATACCCTAAGGATGCTCAATCATATTACAAGGACATTTGTTCAACCATGTTTATTACATTACTTGTAATAGCCAGAATGTGGAAACAACCTAGATTCCCCTCAAGGAAGAATCAATAAAGAAAAGGTGATACATTTACATAATGGAATACTACTCAGTGGTAAAAAAAATTACATATTGAAAATTGCATGCAAATGGATGGCACTAGAAAAAAACATTCTGAGTGAGGTAATCCAGACCCAGAATGAAAAGGATGGTATGTACTTACTCATAAGTGAATACTAGATGTGAATCAAAATGTAACAAGCCTATAGTTCCTCACCTCAGAGAAGCTAGGTAACAATGAGAATCTTAAGAGAAACATACATACTTTACATGTCCCTGGGAAGGGGAAATAGAAAAGGTCAGCTGAGAAAAATTAGGAGTTTGGGGGTGTGGGGAGAAGGGAGGATAAAAAGGGAGGAGGAGGGGAGAATGGGAGGGTGAGACAAGCTTGAGGGAATGGGATAGATCAGATGGGGGAAAGGTAGAGAGGGAGAGCAAGGAAATAGCTGTCTTTATTGGGCGAGCTATTATGGGACTATCAAGAAACCTGGAAGAAGAGAAATTTTCAGGAGTCCACAATGATGCCTCTACCTAAGACCCCAAGGAATAGTAGAGAGGGTGCCTGAACTGGCCTTCCCCTGTAATCAGATTGATTACTACCTTAATTGTTATAATAGAATCTTCATCAAGAAACTGGTGGAAGTAGAGAAATCCATAATGAAGCACTGGGCTGAGTTCCCAGAATTCAGTCAGAGAGGGTGGAACAATAATATAGGCAAAGGGGTCAAGACCATGATGGGGGTACTTACTGAAACAGCTTACCTGAGCTAGTGGGAGCTCACTGAATCCATTCTGGAAGTGGGGGAACCAGCATAGGGCCAAACTAGGCCCTCTTAATATGGGTGACATTTGCATGTCTGGGGTAGACTGTGGGGCACCTGGTAGTGGGACCAGGATTTATCCCTACTGCTGGTATTGGCTTTTTGGAATCTATTCTCTTTGGGGGGAAAGCTTATTCAGCCAAGACATAGTGGGAGGGCCTTGATCCTGCCTCAAAGTGATGTGCTAAACTTTGTTGACTCCCCATGACTTACCCTCTCTGAGGAGTGGATGGGTGATGGGGAATGTCTGGGGAATGAGAAGAGGGCAGGGAAGGGGAATTGTTATTGGCACGTAAAATGAGAAAAGATTGCTTTTCAAAAAATAAATAAATAAATTTAATAACAACAGAGTAAATAAAGTATAAAAAGCAAATTCTTTATCAGTTACTTTTTATTCTTGGGAGGTTATTTTTATCTTTTAAAAAAGTTTAACCCTCTGATCTTGGATTAAATATGGTCTGTATATCTCTACATGGTGGCATCAGACATATTCCATGAAAACATACAAATTTGATTATTGGAACTCTGGGACCTTTCCAGTGGGACAGAACCCAGGGCCCCTTCCCAAACTCCATAAACTTTTCTAGCCAGCCAGTGAGAAGTATTCGGGCTGCTGGGCTTTCTTCGTTGCCACAACCCACCCTGCTGCCAAGTCCGCCCTTTCACTTGCAAGGTCCTAGGAAATCTGCAACACAGCCTGCTCTAGTGCTGATAGGACCAGAGAGAACCTTGCAACAGAGCTGACTCCAATACTGAGGGGACTTAAGAGAGGGCAGTCCAAGAAAAACTCCCAAGTACTCAGACAACACAGCAAAAGATCAGACCAAGACACTAAGACTCTATTGGCCTCATTTGAAGGAAGAGATGGGTAGGAGCCAATACAAAAATTTCTCCAACATCCAAAAAAGCAACATGGCAACACCAAAATCCAGTGGACTCACAAAAGGAAGACTTGAACATCCTGATTCAGAAGAAGTAGAAGAAAACAACTTTAAATGTAACTTTATGAAAATGATGGAGACCTTAAAAAGGGAAGTGAAAAACTCCCTTAAAGAAATGAAAGAGAAGACAAACAAAAAATTAGAAGAAATTAAAAAATCCCTCAAAGATACCCAAGAAAACCAAGAAAAAAACAATCAAATAGATGAAGGAAACAGTTCAAGATATGAAGACTGAAATGGAGGTAATAAAGAAAATACTAAATGAGGGAAAACTGGGTATGAAAAATCTGTGTAAATGAACAGGAACTACAGAGAGAAGTATAACCAACAGAATACAAGAGATAGAAGAAAGAAT
Organism: Microtus oregoni; assembly: GCF_018167655.1. Lineage (NCBI taxonomy): Eukaryota > Metazoa > Chordata > Mammalia > Rodentia > Cricetidae > Microtus > Microtus oregoni. The sequence goes on from NW_024543086.1 coordinate 16,128,170, forward strand.
CTCAGATGGTGAAGATGCTATAGAAGAAATAGACTTACTGGTCAAAGAAAACATTAAATCCAGCAAATTTTTAACACAAAACATTCAGGAAATCTGTGACACCATGCAAAGATCAAACCTAAGAATAATAGGGGTAGAAGACAGATGTGCTGCAGAAACTAAGAGACCATGGATGCAAGCCCAGACTACTATACTCAGTAAAGGTTACTTTTATCTTCAATGGAGAAAACCAGATAATTCATAACAAAAACAGATTTAAATGGTACATATGAACAAACCTAGCCTTACAGAAAGTACTAGAAGGAAAATCTCAACCTAAGGAAGCTAACAACACCCACAATAACTTAGACATCTGATAACCTTCAACCAAGACAACCCAAAGAAGAGAAACACACAAACACTACCACCAAAAAATAACCAGAGTTAACAACCACTGGTCACTAATATCACTTAATATCAATGGACTCAATTAACCTCTAAAAAGACACAGGCTAAGAGAATGGAAATGAAAACACATCCAGCATTCTGCTGTATACAAGAAACATATGTCAGCTTCAAAGACAGACACTACTTCAGAGTAAAGGGTTGGGAAAAGATTTTCCAATCAAAGGACCTAAGAAACAAATGGATGAGGCTATCGTAATATCAAACAAAATATATTTCAAACTAAAATCAATCAGAAGAGATGGAGAAGGACACTTTATACTCATAACAGGAACAATTCATCAAGATGAAGTCTCAATCCTGAATATCTATGCCCCTAATATAAAAGCACCAACATATATAGAAGAAACATTACTAAAATTTAAATTGCATATCAAATTCTACACACTAATATTAGAAGACTTCAACACGCATCTCTCAACAATGGACAAGTCAACCAGACAGAAACTTAACAGAGAAATGAGAGAACTAACAGATGTAAAAAAGCAAATGGACATAACAGACATCTATAGATCATTCCACCCAAACAGAAAAGAATATACCTTCTTCTCAGAACCTCATGGAACCTTTTCTAAAATTGATCACATTGGTGTTTTGGATGTACTCACTCATATTTGGTTTCTAGCCATAAATAAAGGACATTGAGCCTATAATTCGTGATTCTAGAGAAGCTAAATAAGAAGGTGAACCCAAAGAAAAACATATAGGCATCCTCCTGAATATTAACCTTCTTCAGGCTATGAAGGGAGACAGAGACAGAGACCCACATTGGAGCACTGGACTGAAATGTCAAGGTCCAAATCAGGAGCAGGAGAGAGAACACAAGCAAGGAACTCAGGAGCATGAGGGGTGCACCCACACACTGAGACAATGGGGATGTTCTATAGGGAACTCACCAAGGCTAGCTATCCTGTGTCTGAAAAAGCATGGGATAAAACCGGACTCGCTGAACATAGTGGACAATGAGGACTACTGAGAACTCAAGAACAATAGCAATGGGTTTTTTGATCCTACTGCACGTACTGGCTTTGTGGGTGCCTAGGCAGTTTGGATGCTCACCTTACTAGACCTGGATGGAGGTGGGTGGTCCTTGGACTTCCCACAGGGCAGGGAACCTTGATTGCTCTTCGGGCTGACGAGGGAAGGGGACTTGATTGGGGGAGGGGGAGGGAAATGGGAGGCGGTGGCGGGGAGGAGGCAGAAATCTTTTTTTTTTAAATATTTATTTATTTATTTATTTATTTATTTATTTATTTATTTATTATGTATACAGTATTCTTTCTGCGTGTATGCCTGAAGGCCAGAAGAGGGCACCAGACCTCATTTCAGATGGTTGTGAGCCACCATGTGGTTGCTGGGAATTGAACTCAGGACCTTTGGAAGAACAGGCAATGCTCTTAACCGCTGAGCCATCTCTCCAGCCCGAGGCAGAAATCTTTAATAAATAAATAAATAAATAACAAAAAATTGATCACGTACTCGGTAACAAAGCAAACATCCACAAATACAAAAAAAATGGAGTAACTACCTGTCTTATTGGATCACCATGGAGCCAACTTCTAATTGAACAACCATACCACCCCCCAGAAAGCCCACAAACTCATGGAATCTGAACAGTCAACTACTGAACCACCCCTAAGTCAAGGAAGAAATAAAGAAAGAATAAAAGTCTTCCTTGAATTCAATGAAAATGAAGGTACAACATATCCAAAACTATGAGATACAATGAAAGCAGTGCTAAGAGGAATGTTGATAGCACTAAGTGCCCACATAAAGAAAATGGAGAAAACTCACATTAACAACTTAGCAGCACACCTCAGAGCTCTACAAAAAAAAAAAAAAAAAAAAAAAAAAAAAAAGAAGCAGACTCAACCTCAGTAGAAAACTGGAAGTAATCAAACTGAGGGCTGAAATCAACAAAATAGAAACACAGAAAACAATATGAAGAATCAATGAAACAAAGTGCTGGTTCTTTGAGAAAATCAACAAGATTGACAAACCCTTATGCAAACTAATCAAAAGGCAGAGAGATGACATCCAAATTAACAAAATCAGAAATGAAAAGGGGGACATAACAACAGATACTGAGGAAATACAGAGAGTTATTAGATCTTACTACAAAAGTCTGTACTCCACAAAAATGGAAAATGTAAGAGAAATGGACAATTTTTTAGATAGATACCAAATACCAAAATTAAATCAAGACCAGGTGAACAATCTTAATAGACCTATAAGTCATAATAGAAGCTGTCATCAAAAACCTCCCAAACAAAAAATGCCCAGGGCTGGAAATTTTTTAGTGCAGAATTCTACCAGAACTTCTAAGAAGATCTAATACTGATACTCTTCAATATGTTCCATAATAGACACAGAAGGGTCATTGCCAAACTCTTTTTTTATGAGGCTACAGTTACCCTGATACAAAAACCCACAAAGACTCAACCAAAGAGAATTACAGAACAATCTCACTCATGAATATTGATGCAAAATTTCTCAATAAAATACTGGCAAACAAAATCCAAAATCACATAAAAAATCATCCATTATGATCAAGTAGGCTTCATCCCTGAGATACAGAGCTGGCTTAACATACAGAAATCTATCAATGTAATTCATCATATAAAAACTGAAAGAAAAAAATATACTCATTTCATTAGATGTGAAAAAACATTTGACAAAATTCAACATTCCTTCATGATAAATGTCTTGGAGAGATTAGGGATACACAGATCATATCTAAATATAATAAAAGTAATATATGGCAAGCCAACAGCTAACAACAAATTAGATGGAGAGAAACTCAAAGAGATTACAAGAGAATTAGAAACAAGACAAAGCTCTTCACTCTGTTCATATCTCTTCAACATAGGTGTTGAATTTCTAGCAATAGCAATAAGACAACATGAGATCAAGGGGATTCAAATTGGAAAGGAAGAAATCAAACTTTTGTTATTTGCAGATGATATGATAGTGTACATAAATGTCCCCAAAAACTCTACTAGCAAACTCCTATAGCTGATAAATAGCTTCAGTGATGTGGCAGGATACAAGATCAACTAAAAAAAAAATCAGTAGCCCACCTATACACAAAGGATAAAATAAACTGTGTAGAAGGAGCTGCAGGCTGCTTCCCACCTCCCAGCTTTATGCCACCGGCTAGCTTTACCCAAAATAATTACACGGAAACTGTATTTTTTTTTTGTTTTTTTTTGTTTTTTTCGAGACAGGGTTTCTCTGTGGCTTTGGTTCCTGTCCTGGAACTAGCTCTTGTAGACCAGGCTGGCCTCGAACTCACAGAGATCCACCTGCCTCCGCCTCCCGAGTGCTGGGATTAAAGGCGTGCGCCACCACCGCCCGGCGAAACTGTATTTTTTAAAACACTGCCTGACCATTATTTCTAGTCTCTTCTTGGCTAACTCTCATAGCTTGACTAATCCATTTCTAATAATCTGTGTAACACCACGAGGTGATGGATTACTGGGAAGATTCTAGTGTACGTCCATCTGGGCATCTGACCCAGAGAGAAGAGGCATGGCAATTGCCTCACTTCCTCCCAGTATTCTCTTCTGTCTACTCTACCCACCTAAGGGCTAGCCTATCAAATGGGCCAATGCAGTTTTTTTTTTATTAACCAATGAAATCATCACAAAAAAGAAGACCCTTCCACATCAAAACTGAGAGGGAAATCAGAGAAACCTCACCTTTCACAATAGACACAAATAAAGTGGCTAACACTAACCAAGAAAGTAAAAGACCTATTTGACAAGAAATTTAAGCCTTTGTAGAAAAAAATTGAAAGAAGATATCAGAAAAATGGAAAGATCCCCCATGCTCTTGGATAGGAATGATCAACATAGTAAAAATAAAATGCTACCAAAAACAATCTATAGATTTAAATCAGTTCCCATCAAAATCTCAATACAATTCTTCACAGACCTTAAAAGATCAATAATCAAATTCACATAGAAAAACAAAACACCCAGAATAGCCAAACAATCCTATACAATAAAGGAACTTCTGGAGGCATTACTATCCATTACAGCAAACTCTATTACAGAGCTACAGTAATGAAAGCAGCTTAGTATTGGCAAAAAAAAAATAGAGATGTTGACCAATGGATTCGAACTGAAGACACAGATATTAATCCACACACCTATAAACACCTGAATTTTGATAAAGAAACTAAAATTATGCAATGGAAAAAAGAATGGTAATAGCATTTGTAACTTCATCAAATGGTAATAGCACAACTGGAGGTCTGTAGAATAATTAAAATTGATTCATATCTATCACCATACACCAAAATCAAGTCCAAATACATCAAAGACCTCAATATAAACCCAACCACACTGAACTTAATAGAGGAGAAAGTGGGAAGTATCCCGCAATGCATGGGCACAAGAGACCACTTCCTGTGTATAAACCCAGTATCACAGACAATAAGAGCAACAATGAATAAATGGGACTTCCTAAAACTGAGAACTTTCTGTAAAGCAAAGGACACAGTCAATCAGACAAAAAGTTAACCTACTGAATAGGAGAAGATCTTGACCAACCTCACATTAGACAAATGAATGATCTCCAAAATATATAAAGAACTCAAGAGAGTCACGGCGGAGAGGCGTGGTGCGTAGTCGCGGCAGAGAGGTGCTGCAATCAGGAATAGGCTTTGGGGGACCAGCATGGCGGCAGATGCAAGTGGTGGGGATGGGCACGCAATAACAAGAGCAGATCGCCCCACTACAAGTAAATCAAAGAGAAACCCCGAGGGGGGACCGGTGTGGTGGCAGACGCCAGGGCGTGGAGGCAGACGCAAGCAGCGGGGACGGGCGCAGCGGCAGAAGTAAGCTACAGGGACAGGCACACAATAATGAGAGCAGATCGCCCCACTACAATTAAATCAAAGAGGTAGGCCTTTGTTGGTGAGGTCACTGGCAAAAGGGGAGCCTGGTCCTGATCCTGAAGACCCTTCTGAGGGGTGAGAGGGTTCTTGGCCTGCGGCAGGAACCAGAAAACAGCGAGGGCAGTTGGTAAGCGGAACTCTTGGCCAGCAGGGAAACCTGATCCGGTTTTAAAAGACCCATTAGATAGGATCAATAGGAAGAGATGGGCAGGTGCCAAGGCAAGAATTCACCCAATAATCTGAAAAACAACATGAAAACACCAGAACCCAATGATCTTACAACAGAAGAATTGGAACACCCTAACACAGAAGAGGTGGAAAAAATTGACTTTATGAAAGCAATAGAGTCCCTTAAACAACATGTAAAAAATGCTCTTATAGAAATGGATGAGAAGTATAACAAAAAGTTTGAAGAAATGAGTAAATACGTACGTGATACCCTGGGAAACCAAGAAAAAACGATCAAACAGGTAATGGAAACAGTTCAAGAATTAAAAACTGAAATGAAGGCAAGGAAGAAAACACAAACTGAGGACTAGCTGGTTATGGAAAATCTAGGTCAACGAGCAGAGTCTACAGAAACAAGCATAATCAATAGAATACAAGAGATAGAAGAAAGAATCTCAGATTCTGAGGACACCATAGAGAAAATAAATGCACAGATCAAAGAAAACAGCAAAGCCAACAAATTCTCAACACAAAACATTCAGAAAATATGGGACACAATAAAAAGACCAAACCTAAGAATAATAGGAATAGAAGAAGGAGAAGAGTCACAGCTCAAAGGCCCAGAAAATATTTTTAACAAAATAATGGAAGAAAGCTTTCCCAACATAAAGAAAGATATTCATTTAAATATTCAAGAAGCATACAGAACACCAAACAGACTGGATCAAAGAAAAACATCTCCTCACCATATAATAATCAAAACACAAAATATACAGGTTAAAGAAAGAATATTAAGAGCTGCAAAGGAAAAAGGGCAAGTAACTTATAAAGGCAAACCAATCAGACTTACACCTGACTTCTCTATGGAAACCAAGAAAGCCAGAAGGTCCTGGATAGATGTACTGCAGAAGCTAAGAGACCATGGATGCAAGCCCAAACTACTATACCCAGCCAAGCTATCGTTCACTATCAATGGAGAAAATAAGACATTCCAGGATAAGAACAAATTTAAACAATACGTAGCCACAAATCCAGCCCTACAGAAATTAATAGAAGGAAAATCGCAACCCAAGGAATCCAACATTGCCAACACTGACTACAATAACTCAGGCATCTAGCGACCCTTCACCAGCACATCTCAAAGAAGGGAGACACACAAACTCTACTACCAAAAACAATAAGAATAACCGAAGTTAACAACCACTGGTCATTAATATCACTTAATATTAATGGGCTCAATTCACCTATAAAAAGGCACAGGCTAAGAGATTGGATAAGAAAACAGGATCCAACAGTCTGCTATTTGCAAGAAACACATCTCAACCACAAAGACAGACATCTACTGAGAGTAAAGGGTTGAGAAAAGGTGTTTCAAGCAAACGGTCCTAAGAAAAAAGCAAGTGTAGCCATACTAATTTCTAACAAAACTGACTTCAAACTAAAATCAATCAGAAGAGATCGAGATGGACACTTTATACTCATAACAGGAACAATTCATCAGGATGATGTCTCAATCCTGAATATCTACGCCCCTAATATAAAAGCACCCACTTATGTAAAAGAAATATTACTAGAACTCAAGGCAGATATCAAACCACACACACTAGTAGTAGGAGACTTCAACACACCTCTCTCTCCAAGGGACAGGTCAATCGGACAGAAACCTAATAGAGAATTAAGAGAATTATTGGAGGTAATGAAGCAAATGGACTTAACAGACATCTATAGAACATTCCACCCAAATAGGAAAGAATATATCTTCTTCTCTGCAGCTCATGGAACCTTCTCGAAAATTGACCACATACTTGGAAACAAAGGAAACCTCCACAGATACAAAAAAAATCAGTGTCCACCTGTGTCTTATCTGACCACCACGGATTAAACTTAGAAGGCAACAACAATACTACCCACAGAAAGCCGACAAACTCATGGAAACTGAACAGTCAACTACTGAACCACACCTGGGTCAAGAAAGAAATTAAAGTCTTCCTTGAATTTAATGAAAATAAAGAGACAACATACTCAAACCTATGGGACACAATGAAAGCAGTGCTAAGAGGAAAGTTCATAGCACTAAGTGCCCACTTAAAGAAAACGGAGAATGCATACATTGGGGACTTAACAACACACCTGAAAGCTCTAGAAAAAAAAGAAGCAGACGCGCCCAGGAGAAGTAGAAGACTGGAAATAATAAAACCAAGGTCAGAAATCAACAAAATAGAAACACAGAAACAGTCCAAAGAATCAATGAAACAAAAAGTTGGTTCTTGGAGAAAATCAACATGATCGACAAACCCCTATCCAAACTAATCAAACGGCAGAGAGAGAACACGCAAATAAATAAGATCAGAAATGAAAAGGGGGACATAACCACAGACACAGAGGAAATTCAGAGAATCATTAGATCTTACTACAAAAGCCTGTATGCCACAAAACTGGAAATACAAAAGAAATGGACATTTTTAAAAATAAGTACCATATACCAAAGCTAAACCACGACCAGGTGAATGATCTAAATAGACCTGTTCGTTGCGAAGAATTAGAAACGGTTATCAAAAATCTCCCTTCGAAAAAGAGCCCAGGACCAGATGGTTTCAATGCAGAATTCTACCAGAACTTCCAAGAAGACCTAATACCTATACTCCTTTCACAATATAGAAACAGAAGAGTCATTGCCAAATTCCTTTTATGAAGCTACAGTTACCCTGATACCAACACCACACAAAGACCCAACCAAGAAAGAGAATTACAGGCCTATCTCACTCATGAATATTGACGCAAAAATTCTCAATAAAATACTGGCAAACCGAATCCAAGAACACATTAGAAAAATTATCCATTATGATCAAGTAGGCTTCATCCCAGAGATGCAGGGCTGGTTCAACATATGCAAATCTATCAATGTAATCCACCATATAAATAAACTGAAAAAAAAAAAAACCACAGGATCATTTCATTAGATGCTGAAAAAGCATTCGACAAAATTCAGCACCCCTTTATGATAAACGTCTTGGAGAGATTAGGGATACAAGGGTCATACCTAAATATAATAAAAGCTATTTACAGCAAGCCGACAGCTAACATTAAATTAAACGGAGAAAAACTCAAAGCCATCCTACTAAAATCAGGAACACGACAAGGATGTCCACTCTCTCCATACCTCTTCAATATAGTGCTTGAAATTCTAGCAATAGCAATAAGACAACATAGGGGATCAAGGGGATTCGTATTGGAAAGGAAGAAGTTAAGCTTTTGTTATTTGCAGACAATATGATAGTATACATAAGCGACCCCAAAAACTCTACCAAAGAACTCCTACAGCTGATAAACACCTTTAGTAATGTGTCAGGATACAAGATCAACTCCAAAAAATCAGTTGCCTTCCTATACACTAAGGATAAGGAAGCAGAGAGGGAAATCAGAGAAGCATCACCTTTCACGATAGCCACAAATAGCATAAAATATCTTGGGGTAACTCTGACCAAGGAAGTAAAAGATCTATTTGACAAGAACTTTAAGTCTTTGAAGAAAGAAATTGAAGAGGATACCAGAAAATGGAAGGACCTCCCTTGCTCTTGGATTGGGAGGATCAACATAGTAAAAATGGCAATTCTACCAAAAGCAATTTATAGATTCAATGCAATCCCCATCAACGTCCCATCAAAATTCTTCACAGATCTGGAGAAGACAATAATCAACTCTATATGGAAAAACAAAAAACCCAGGATAGCCAAAACGATCTTATACAATAAAGGATTGTCTGGAGGCATTACCATCCCTGACTTCAAACTCTATTACAGAGTTACAGTATTGAAAACAGCTTGGTATTGGCATAAAAACAGAGAAGTTGACCAATGGAATCGATGAACACCTGATTTTCGATAAAGGAGCTAAAAGTATACAATGGAAAAAAGAGCATCTTCAACAAATTGTGCTGGCAAAACTGGATGTCAATCTGTAGAAGAATGAAAATAGATCCATATCTATCACCATGCACAAATCTCAAGTCCAAATGGATCAAAGACCTCAATATCAGTCCAAACACACTGAACCTGATAGAAGAGAAAGTGGGAAGTACTCTACAACACATGGGCACAGGAGACCACTTCCTACGTATAACCCCAGCAGCACAGACATTAAGGGCCTCACTGAATAAATGGGACCTCCTAAGACTGAGAAGCTTCTGTAAAGCAAAGGACACTGTCACTAAGACAAAAAGGCAACTCACTGACTGGAAGAAGATCTTCACCAACCCCGCAACTGACAAAGGTCTGATCTCCAAAATATATAAAGAACTCAAGAAACTAGACTGCAAAAGGCTAAACAACCCAATTATAAAATGGGGCACTGAGCTGAACAGAGAATTCTCAACAGAAGAACTTCAAATGGTCAAAAGACACTTAAGGTCATGCTCAACTTCCTTAGCGATCAGGGAAATGCAAATCAAGACACCTTTAAGATACCATCTTACACCTGTCAGAATGGCTAAAATCAAAAACACCAATGATAGCCTTTGCTGGAGAGGTTGTGGAGAAAGGGGTACACTCATCCATTGCTGGTGGGAATGCAAACTTGTGCAACCACTCTGGAAAGCAGTGTGGTGGTTTCTCAGGAAATTTGGGATCAACCTACCCCTGGACCCAGCAATACCACTCTTGGGAATGTACCCAAGAGAGGCCCTATCATACAACAAAAGTATATGCTCAACTATGTTCATAGCAGCATTGTTTGTAATAGCCAGAACCTGGAAACAATCTAGATGCCCTTCAATGGAAGAATGGATGAAGAAAATATGGAATATATTCATATTAGAGTATTACTCTCCAGTAAAAAACAAGGACTTCTTGAATTTTGCGTACAAATGGATAGAAATAGAAAACACTATTCTGAGTGAGGTAAGCCAGACCCAAAAAGAGGAACATGGGATATACTCACTCATATTTGGTTTCTAGCCATAAATAATGGACATTGAGCTTATAATTCGCGATCCTAGAGGAGCTAAATAAGAAGGTGAATCCAAAGACAAGCATATAGGCATCCTCCTGAATATTAACCTTCATCAGGCGATGAAAGGAGACAGAGACAGAGACAGAGACCCACATTGGAGCACCGGACAGAAATCTCAAGGTCCAAATCAGGAGCAGAAGGAGAGGGGAGCATGAGCAAGGAACTCAGGAGCATGAGGGGTGCACCCACACACTGAGAAATGGGGATGTTCTATCGGGAATTCACCAAGGCCAGCTGGCCTGGGTCTGAAGAAGCATGGGATAAAACCAGACTTGCTGAACATAGCGGACAATGAGGACTGCTGAGAACTCAAGAACAATGGCAATGGGTTGTTGATCCTACTGCACATACTGGCTTTGGGGGGAGCCTAGGCAGTTTGGATGCTCACCTTACTAAACCTGGATGGAGCTGGGTGGTCCTTGGACTTCCCACAGGTCAGGGAACCCTGATTGCTCTTTGAGCTGATGAAAGAGAGGGACTTGATGGGGGAGGGGGAGGGAAATGGGAGGCGGTGGTGGGGAGGAGGCAGAAATCCTTAATAAATAAATAAATTGGGGCTGGAGAGATGGCTCAGAGTTTAAGAGCATTGCCTGCTCTTCCAAAGGTCCTGAGTTCAATTCCCAGCAACCACATGGTGGCTCACAACCATCTGTAATGAGGTCTGGTGCCCTCTTCTGGCCTGCAGGCATACACACAGACAGAATATTGTGTACATAATAAATAAATAAATATTTAACAAAAATAAATAAATAAATAAATAAATAAATTTAAAAATAAAATAAAATCACTGCCCTTTAAGAAAAAAAAGAAATGGGTTAATTAAAGATATAAGCGCTAGCTAGGAATATGCCTGAGTTGTTGGCCAGTGTTGCAATTAATATAGTTTTTATGTGATTATTCGGATCTGGGTAGCCAGGAAATGAAAACACAGTCTTGGCTTACAGAGGGCCTTTAGCACACGACTAAATGAATGTAGAAGGTCTCAGTTCCTCACTGCAATTGCTACTACTTCACTTCTGAATCCCAGGGCTACAGAATTGGGGCTGGGGTGTGGCAGAACCAGGCTTCCTTCTCCGAAGTTTCCCATTGTCCAGTTGTAAGCAGGTCCTCTTCCTGTGGACTTCCTGCACCAGCTGGCCTCCTTGCGGGTCATAGCTCTTTTCTGCCAACTGTCCCAACTCAACGCCTCATCAGAAGGAAAAAAAAAATCAGTGTATTCTGCAAGGTGTGCTACTGTTTATTGTTACAGTTATTGTCTCCACTTCGTCAATGGAAAAAGAAACTCAGAACAGTGAAAACACTTTACTAAGGTCATGCAAACTCTGCTTGCCTGGAAACCCTGCAATCTTCTTCCTTTTCAAAGACATGTTAAAAATTTATTCTGTAACAATTTCATACATATACATAATGTATTTTGACCATATTCATTCCCCTGTCTCCCTCCCCCACATTTTGCAATCTTAAGCCAACATAAAAAAAAAGATATTACAATTTCTGATGGGTCTATTCCTGATAATTGGCAAATTTTCCTTTTAGAATCAACTCAGAGACATTTTCCACATAAGTTTTAATTTTTTAACTCTGTTTATGCAGTAAAACAATCTATTCTAAGATAATACATTTCCTCTGTATTAATATTCTTATAGGAGAATGCATAGAAAGTAAAATAACCAGAATGCAATCAAGCTTTGAATCCATCAATCCATATGTACATCTTGTAATTTCTTTTCCATCAAAACCAATTCTCTCTCAGCTTTGGCTGATAGTTCTTTTGGATTATTTAAGTCCTTGTCTCCATCTAAGATTTAGAACTAATTACTGAGTTCATTATTTTTTACCCCAATAGTGGATCATGGATTGGAAATGTCTTCTAGCAATCTTTGAAAATCATTAAGAGTCTATAATCAGTCTCTCCTAATTTGCACTTCTTGGGATCTAATTTTTTGTAGACCTATTTTATATCTTAAATAATTAGTAGAATCTCCTTTTTGTATGTTTTTTGGAGCAATTTGATAATCCCCAACAAGGCAATATTTTCTTCACTTCTTCAAACATTCTTTCTAAAGTATCTATATTTGAATTAGTTTGTAAAATGTTGTTCATGAAATGGTAAACCGTAGATTCAGGAAATTGCTTTCATATAATTTCCAATGGCTGATATACAAAATATTGGCACAGGGTATGGCTATTTAACATTTCCTGTGGGAGAACCTTTCATTGATATCTCTTAACAGCCTGAGAATTATTATAAGTAGGCACCGTAAAGGCAAATTTTTCTCTGCCTTTTTCTTGTAAAGGTATAGTGAAGAAACAATATTTTAAATCAATAACTATAAAAGACCATCCTTTAGGAAATAGAGAAGGAAAAGGAATGCCAGACTATAGAGAGCCCATTGGCTGAATCACCTTATTAACAGCTCTTAGATTTGTCACCGTTCTCCATTTTCCAGATATCTTTTTAATAACAAATACAGGGGAATTCCATGGGCTGGTTTATTCTTCATTATGCTGAGCATTTTACTGCTCCTATACCAGCTGTTTTAAAGCCTGCAGGTTCTCTGTTGTTAAAGACCTTTGCTCAATTCATACCAGTTTGTCCAGCAACCATTTTAGTGGTAGAGCTGTTGGTGTCTTTAGAATATCAGTAGCTGTTTACCCTGTTCTTGTACAACCTGAATGGCTGGTGACTGTTCTTTATAATACCTTCTAATATATTTCCCATAAGTATATATTAATTTGTGGTTTGTTTCTAAGATTGGAGGAATATTATTTTGAGTGTTCTATTGCTGTAACAAATCATGTTCCCACAAATTAATTGCTATGTTAGCCACATATGAATTTAATTTTCCTCTCTGTCCTTCTGGTTCTATACATTTGACCCATCTCACACTTTGCTTTACCTGAGATAAAGTTCTGATCCCTAAAAACTGAACATTTACATCCTAAAAAGGCCAGTTTGGATGCCAAGATTCTGATGAAATTATTGTTGTATCTGTGTCTACCAGGCCTTCAATGACAGTGTCATTCATTCATATTTTAATTTTGGTCAGTTTTATCCTGAATTTTTTGTTCTCTCTTCTATCATCCAAAGCAGTATGGTTTCTTACAATAGGCATTTGTTTTTTTTTTTTTTTGTTTTTTGTTTTTTTTTTTTTTTTGGTTTTTTTGAGACAGGGTTTCTCTGTAGCTTTGGAGCCTGTCCTGGAACTCCCTTTGTAGACCAGGCTCGCCTCGAACTCACAGAGATCCGCCTGCCTCTGCCTCCTGAGTGCTGGGATTAAAGGCATGCGCCGCCACCACCACACGGCTAGGCATTAGGTTCTTTAACTGCCCTGAAAAGAAGTTTCCTCCATGGTGATAAGAAATAATGGAACTGAATTTGGCTTGGGGGCCTGTGAGAAGCCCCTCAAGGCATTTCCCAATGGCAAAGGGTTACCTTGACTGTCCTTTGTTGATCTACATTCATTAGTGTAATGCCTACCCTTGAGATACTTTCTGAATAATCCAGAATCAAGGGGCATTCCATTGCATTATGCTTAGAAAAAGCATTGTTTGTAGGAATGCTCTGTTTACAATCCCTTTTTTAGGTGACCTTGTTTACCAGGATTGAAATATGATGTAGGAGGTCCTTCTGTCTTTATGTTGCTTTCATTGGTTAATAAAGAAACTGCTTTGGGCTCCTGATAGGGCAGAACTTAGGTAAGCAGAGAAGAGAGAACTGAATGCTGGGAGGAAGAAAGCAGAGTCAGAGGGACGCCACGGATCCTCTGCCTGAGACAGATGCTGGTTAGAATATTTCCCGGTAAGCCACTGCCATATGGCAATACTCAGATTAATAGAAATGGGTTAAACTGAGATGTGTGAGTTAGCCAATAAGAGGCTAGAGAAAATAGGCCAAGCAGTGATTTAATTAATACAATTTCTGTGTGGTTATTTCAGGGCTAAGCTAGTTGGGTGGCTGGGAAGAACAAACGGGCCCTCACCAGATTTCTCTCCAAACCTCTAGAAATCCCCTCGCCTATCAAAGAATTATCATGGCCATGAGATTCAATATTGATTGTATCTTAGATTCATTCCTCCAAGGGTTCTGATATGCCTTTCAAGGCCCAATTATCCTTTTGCATTGTGCATTAGCATTTTCAAAAGCCAGAGATTCAATTATTACTTGTCTAGTTTTTGGATTTGATATCATTCTATTTACTGCTGGAGTCAATCTTTGTAAGAAATTTATGAAGGTTTCCTTTGGGTCATGTATGACTTTAGTAAATGATTCAATCTTCTTTCCTACTTCTCCAATTCTGTCCCAAACTTTTAATGGTGCTGTATGGCATAAAACCAAGGTGTAGTCATCATATGGAGATTGTTTTATACATTAGCATAATCTTCCTCTCTAAGAAGTTGGTCTTGGGAGACTGTCATACCTCTCGCCCTACTTCGTTGTTCAATGGTCTTAGCCTCATCTTTCTACTATGCCCTCCATTGTAATTAAGGACCAGGTTTCAAGACTGCTGTAACCAAGTCCCTCCAGTCTTGAGGGATAATTCTATTACAGGTTGACCTTGAGTTTAACATCTGCCTCACAAAAGGTGAATGCATGTCATATGAGACTATCACTTCCTTGAATCTCCTTAAATATAACATTTCCACAGGATTCCACTCAGCTCTTGCACATCATTGGGGATAGCTATTATTTGGCAGTTGTTCCTGTAAGGTTACTGGATAAAGCTGACTGTTTGAAAGCCTTAGGCTGTTCCTCTCTAACCTTAAAGTGCAATGCTTTAAATTCCTCTGTATGGATCTGAATATTTCTTTTTCTTTTTCTTTTTTTTTCTTTTTTTTTTTTTGGTTTTTCGAGACAGGGTTTCTCTGTGGTTTTGGAGCCTGTCCTGGAACTAGCTCTTGTAGACCAGGCTGGTCTCGAACTCACAGAGATCCGCCTGCCTCTGCCTCCCAAGTGCTGAGATTAAAGGCGTGTGCCACCACTGCCCGGCGGATCTGAATATTTCTATGCTCTGTTTTTCTAAACTTGTATCTTAGCACTCAGATTAACCAACATTTTTTAGTGATAAAGCAAAAATGTTAAAGCTGATAATGTTTATAATTGCCATTACTTAAATTCCATCTTAATTAATTATCCTCTCATTTAGTTGTTCCATTTTCAAACTGTCTGGTGTATTATCATACAGAGACCTAACTCCCTCCATTGTAATAGTGTTTCCCACTTTTTTTAATGTGGGAAAGAACTTTTCTCCTTTTAAGAATTCCCAATGGTCTCACCAAATCTGAGTGTAGAACAGCCTGGCTGAGGGCAGCAGCAGTTGTTAGCCATGACCTGAGAGTGGCAGCCCTATGAGAGGGTCCAGGAGAAACCACTGCCCACAGGAAGGAGAGCTGGCTAACTGAAAAATACACATGAGTTTGTGTGGGAGAAGCATGTGTGGCGGGAGCCGGTTGAAGGCAGAGCCAGCCGGTCTAGGGCAGGTAAGTCCTGCGGTGTCTGGAGCCCAGTGCTTCTGGAGTTTGGGTGGCAGCTGGAGACTGTTGTAGAGGGGCTCCAACAGGAAAATCCCAAACTCGCTCAGAGGCTTGGGGAAAAAAGAAAAGAAAACCTAGCTAGTGGGGTAGTGACTCTGGCGAGAGCCCCAACACACAGCTCCGGTGTGCCCCAGTGGCTGCAAAGCGACAGGCAAGAGGCTTTTTCATGCATTTGTGTACTAAAGTTGGGGGCCCTGGCCATCTCTCCTGAGTGCAGGGGTAGTTCTCCCCTGAGAGGTGGGACCAGCTCTCCTGTTGCAGTGATCAGTGAGGGGCAGAGCCAACTCTCTCATGGCCAGTGAGGGGTGGGAACGGCTCAGCACAGACCTCTGATTTTAACTCAAATGGTTCTCGTGGCATCCTGAGGCAACATGGGCCATGGACATCATCACAGACCCCAGCTGCAGCAGGACCAGGGACCCAGACACGGCACTTGGTGGTAGCTTGGACTGGATATTGCTATGGCCCCAGTGGCAGCAGAGGTCACTCAGATGAGTATAGCCTTGGTAGTACTAAGGCCCTTGGACACCAACATGGTCTCAGGGTCTAGACCCTGAGCATCCACACAGCCTTCAGTGGCAATAGAAGGCATGGACATCAACTGTGACCTTGGCTGCTGCTGAGTCATAGACCCAGAGATGGTCCTAGGCAGCAGCCCAGGCCTGGAGGACACCATGACCACATGTGCCAGTGCAAGCCACCCAGATGAGCATGACCCTGGTGGCAGCAAGACTCTCAGACACCAATATGGCCACAGGTCACGGCCTAGACCCTCGGGCATCTGTGTGGCCTTTGGTGGCACCACAGCCTACAGACATCAACACAGACCTCAGTTGAGGTAGGACCACAGACCTAGACATGTCCCTTTTCTTAGGTTTTTATTGCTGTGAAGAAAAACCATGACCATGGCAACTCTTATAAATGAAAATATTTAATCGAGGCACTTGCTTATAGTTTCAGAGGTTTGGTACATTATCACCATGGCGGGGAGCATGGAGACACGCAGGCAGACATGGTGCTGGAGCTGAGAGTCCTACATCTTGACTCAGGGGCAACAGGAAGTCCACTGATTTACCGGACAGTATCCTGAGTACAGGAAACCTCAAAGTCTGCCCCCACAGTGACACATTTCCTCCAACAAGGCCATACTTCCTAATGGTGCCACTCCCTATGAGTGTATGGGGGCCAAATACATTCAAACTACTACAGTCTTCATCAATGACTTGGGTTCAGATGTTACCATGGCCCCATGTGGCAGTGCAGGCCTCTCAGATCAAACAGGGCTCCCGTAGCAGTTTGGCCCTGGGACACCAACGTGACCCCAGGTGGTAATTCATACCCCTGGCATTGGCATGGTCTTCAATCATATCAGGAACCACACACATCAACCCAGACCCTGGCTGTGGTAGGGTATGGACCCAGACAAAGCCTGAATGTCACTATGGACCACTCCACTCATCTGTATGGCCCTGGCTGCAGCATGACCCTCAGATCCCCGCCTGGCCTCAGGTGACAGCCCAAACCCACAGTATTTGCACAGCCTTTGGTGGTATCAGGAGTCATGATATCAACCCAGTCCTGGCTGTGGTAGGGCCATGGGCCCAGACAAGGCCCCACATGGCCTGGTGGCAGTGTGGCTCTCGGATACCAGCATGGACTCAGGTATCTGACCAGACCACAGTCATCCACATGGCCTTCAGCAGTTACTAAATCTGTAGACATCAACACAGACCCTGGCTGTTGCACAGACACAGACACGGCCCATGGCAGCAGTTCAGGCCTTGATGTCATGTCCGGTGACAGCACAAGCCACTCAGATCAATATGGCCCCAGTGGCTGCATGACTCTATGACAGCAAAATGGCCACAGGTGCTGCCCCTTGGCCCTTGGTGGTAACATGGGTCAGAGATGTCAACAGAGACCACAGCTATGGTAGAACCATGAACCCGATGTCAGCCTGGCGTCTGGTGGCAAGCAGGCCACCAACATCAGCCCATTCCTCACAGCCCCCATCTCTTCAGATCTGCCTCTCATAGCTCGTGGACCACTCTGCCTCTCTTTCTCCCCCTTTTCTCCACTGTGCACTTGCTCATCACAACCGCAAGAACCCTGGCTGCCCCTTGGGTGTCTTTTGCCCTCCTGAGCCACATCAGGTATAATTTTGGCCTAGCTAAATACAAACTGTGTTTGCAAGTGTCTCCTGGGATGGCTATGTTAGGCGTAATTATGACCAGGGTATTGTTTTCATTTGGAAATTAAGCATGACATAAGGAGATATGACTGCGTTACAAGTTGATGAGGGGTGAACTTGTGATGGTTACTTTGGCTGTCAAAATGACTACATCTGGAATTAACTAAAATCCAAAAATGACGGGTCTGTGAGGGATATTTGCTTAATTGAGTCATTTGAAGTGGAAAGACAGAGCCTCAATCCAGATCTTTTGAGCTGGAAAGATCCATCTTTAATCCAGGCCACACCTTCTGCTGGAACCCTGCATAAACACACAAAAGGAGGAAGCCTTACTCTTTGCCCGATTGCTCGAAGGCAGGCCCGTTCATTCACTGGCATTAGAGTCTACTTCTTTGGCATTCCAGTGTATACTGTAGACAAGCTGAGACAGACAGCTGGGTACACTGAACAACTACTGGATTCTTAGACCACAGCCTGTCAGTCATTCTAGTAAGCCCCATCTATCTATAACTATCTATGAAAGATTCATTCTGTAAGTTGTTACTCCAACCACGACTAATACAACTGGTGTTGGGGGTCCCATTTCTCAGCCTCCTGAGTGTGGGGATGGTTTGGTTAGCTGTCGCATGTCTTTGCCTTTTTTCTGTTCATTCCACTTTTACCCAGTGCTGCCCTAGCTCCTATCCTTCTATTTACTCTTTCCCTTTTCTATTCTCCTCTGTTGTCCTAATATTAATTGGTAGTCTTACCCTGTTTGCTTCTTTTATAAGCATACACCGGTGACAGATAACTCAGCACACACAATAATATCCCTGTCCCTTTATCCTATAACAAGTACTAGCATTGAAGGGCCAGGCGTTTTACACTGCTTGGCACTGTGCTTTCGCAACACAGCCTGTGTTGTACTGACTTCTGCAGAGAGCATTCCTCTCTTGGAGCAGTATAGGGTATTCAGCTGGTGCCTAAGCATGTCATGGAGGGGCTACTGCGATGGACCCCAGCCTAGCAGAGAGAAATGACCCTTCAACCCTACTACAAGCTGCTCCACTAAAACATTGCACATTCTTCCACTGAAGGGATTGTGGGTGATTAAACAAGAATTCATCCAACCTCCTAACGTATATACACAAGTCCCAGTGCGGAAACTGAAGGGCTACACAGAGAACCACGTTGACATGACTCCTCCAAAAATTACTAATCTCACAGTGATGACCTCTAACCGGAGTGAACTAGATGAAATCCCTGACAAAAATGTTAAAAGGATGATGATAATAAAGGTTAAATAAAATCAAAGGTCACCCAGATAAACTCCCGAATAAACTAGAAACAAACACAATCAAACAGCTAAATGGAGTAAAGATGTCATCACAGGCCATGAAAGTGAGTGAGTTCAGCAGAGAACTAAAAATACTGAAAAAAATCAACTTAAATGTTGGGAATGAAAAGCTCAATAAGTGAAGAAATCCAGCCACTGAACCATGGGAGTAGAATGGATCGAGCGGAAGGAATAGAGCATTAAGTTAGAACATTAAGACAGTGGCAACGATGGATTAATAAGGAAACAGAACACTCAAGATCTCTGTGGCACCATTACAAAGCCAAGTCTACAAATTACAAATGCAAAAGGAGAATTGTAGGTGGACTTTTCTGTCCCACCATCTTCTCCCTGAATAACCACACAGAGATAGCCAATAGCTTAGGCTTGTTTTTAAGTAGTTCTTGTAACTTAAATGAACCCATTTCTATTAATCTATGTTCTGCCCTGAAGTTCATTTACCTCATGTATGCACTTCCCATCCTGCTCACTCTGTGTGTCATGGCGTCTCCTCAGACTCCGCCCTTCTTCCCAGCATTCTCTCTGTCTTGAAAATCCTGCCTAGCCATCAACCAGTCAGCTTTTCATTAACAATGAGTGCATCTTCACAGTGTACAGAAGGATTATTCCACAGCAGAGACTGTCAGGATAAACACATAAAAAAACACCCAGTAGAATCATACCAGAACATTCCCCAAATCTAGGGCTATCCAGCTACAGGAGGAATTCGGGTTGCCAGCCAAAGCTATGAAAGACCTTCCCATGCCATTCTGCAGCTGAAACACCAAGCAGCCAGACAAAACAATCTTATTGAAAACTGAAAGAATCACCAAGCCCCACATACTGGTGAAGCCGGCAGAGCAACAGCAGGTTTCTTAATAGCAACTTTAAAAGTTTCCAGAGCACAGACCGACATATTCCAAACAGATACTGGGACAGACAGTAGAAGTCGACCCAGATCACTACAGCTCATAAAGCATGCTTCTCAACTAAAGGAGAAGAGAAAACTTCCCATGCGGAAGACAGTAAGCTCATGGCTACTCATTTCTGTATGTTAATTTTGTATTCTGTCATTTTGATGAGAGTTGCTCATCAGCTCTGGTTTTAAGGTGGAGTCTTTAAGGTCTCTTTGATATGGAATCATACCATCTGAAAACAAGACAGTCCTTCTTGCAGGCAGCAAACAGATGGACCATGTTTTAAATTCAATATTCCAGTTCATGTCTTTTGATTGGAGAATTGCGACCATCTATATTTAGTGTTTGTAGTAAAAAGTGTATATTAAATTTTGTCATTTTTAAATTTTGTAATGTCTAATGCTTTCCAAATTTTCATTTATTTATTTACTGTTCTAATGTGGTTTATTATTTCCTGTGTGCTCAAAGAAGTGTTCATTTATCTCTCCTGTGGGTAGGATTCCTTTGAGGGTCTTCTGATAGCCACGATACACCCAGTTGGCTTCCTGGGTGTCATCCATCTTGGATCTGTCATTTTAGCATGTGGGGAATTTCTTTACACTATGTGAATATATGTTGCTGCTATTGGTCTAATAAAGAAGCTGATTGACCAATAGCTGAACAGGATAAAGATAGGTGGGAGGAAGAAAGGCAGAGTCTAGAGTCTTGAACAGACACAGAGAAGCAAGATGAACATGCAATACTGAGAAAAAATATCAAGTCACATGACAAAGTGTAGATAAAAATATGGATTAACAAAAATGTAAGAGTTAGTCATAAGCCTGATGGCTGAGCATTTGTGATTAATATTAAGCCTCTGTGTGGTTACTTGGGAGCAGCTTATGGGACAGAAATTTCCGCCTATATTAGCATCCTGACCGTAACTGTCATGGAGAGACTTCTCTGTCTGCTTCTGTCTAGGTTCTAAATTGTGCTTGGGCTTGCTGTCTATTTCTTTCTCTAGGAAATTTGGGGCTACAGTCTCATTGAGCAGCCTTTATTCTTATCTCAGGTCCTCCTCTCTACTGGGCTTTTGAGTTTTGTCCTTTGATGGCCTCTCAGAGTGCACAGATGTCATGGCCACATTCTTTCATTCTTTTTGTCATTGATGTTTGAATGCTGCCCCTCATCAGCCTTGTCCTCATCTTCCTGGTCCTCCTCCTGCTTGGTGGCCTCTTGGTGATGTTTTCCACTGTGCTTTTTATTCGTTTCATCTGGTTTTCATCTACAACCTTTCTAGTGATTTGTTTTCTTTCTAAATCTCTATTTTCTTGCCGCATTTTTCTTTGATGGTGCCAGTTTTTAAATCCATTGTCACTGAGTTTTCTCATATATTTTGGTGATTTTTTTTACTTTATGTTGCTGACTTTCCTCTCCAATCACTGACCATTTTTACCAGAAAAACTATACACACACTCACACACACACATACCACACACACCACACATGCACGCACACACGTATGCACGCACATGCATGCACACACATGCGCGCGCGCACACACACACACACACACACACACACACAGAGTCACTCACATAAGTAGGACTTGAAATCAAGCAGAGAGGAGAGCAGGGGAGGAAGATGGAGACTTTTGGGAGGAGATGAGAAGGAAAAACTTTCGTGAGGATGGGGTAGGGTGTGTGGGAGACTGGGAGAGAAGGTAAACATGGTCAAATTACCTGATATATTTGAGATTATATTCACGAAACCCACACTATGTACAATGAATATAGTAGGTTAGTAACAAAAGCAAAAGAAGGAAGCCAACCAACCCAAGTGCAGAGCAGATTCTAAACTCTATTGTTTACAAAACAACATTGTTTCCTTTTTTAAAAAAAGGAGACCTGGAACGTGGGTAGATTAGATCAGAAACAGCAAACGAGTGACAGGGAAGGGATTGAGGACAGGGAAGGAAACAGACAGAGGTGGGAATCTATGTTTTATAGTTTTGATTTTGGTACCAAAAATTGCTTATTGCATCAAGAAGAAGTCAGAGCTGGGGTGTGGCTCGTAGATCAGTTGATCACTGACCGAGCATGACAAGGCCCCTACACCACACAAAATAAAACACAACAAATCAACCTCAAACTTGAATACATGGAAAGCGTGAAACCTGTCTGTCAAATTGCCGATAAAAGTGTCCCTGTGGCAATCCACTCTTACAGGACACACATCAAGGATGAAAAGACCCTCAGAACACGAACTGGACTTGGAAGAATTCTGTCGAACAAGATTGTAGCAAAGAGACAGCTCACAGTGCTGGTTACACCTGAGAGGAGCGGCGGAGTCTCTGTTCCCAGGTCCGCCACACGGGGGCGCTCGCTGCCTCCTCATCTCTCCTGAGCTTCAGGGATCTCCGCAGCCCCATCACCTTCTTCCAGGGTCTCCTAGCGGACTGGACAGTGATGGGTTTGGGTGGGTGCAGTTTTCCTTCTCAGTGGCCACCACCTCGTTGGGTTTTTTTTTTTTTCGAGACAGGGTTTCTCTGTGGTTTTGGAGCCTGTCCTGGAACTAGCTCTTGTAGACCAGGCTGGTCTCGAACTCACAGAGATCCGCCTGCCTCTGCCTCCCGAGTGCTGGAATTAAAGGCGTGCGCCACCACCGCCCGGCTCACCACCTCGTTGTTAACTGAGGACCTGATGCTTCACTGGAGGGGATGGCTGGTTGGCAGGGCTGGGCACAAGGGGCAGGTCCTGGTGTCACTGCTCATCTGCCTGGGACGACTCAGGCAGGAAACCGTCCCACTCCCTACTGCTTTTATCACCAGCCTCAATCCTGAAAGAGAGAAGGCCGAAAGAACAGCAACAACCTTTCTCTCTTCTCCCAAACTACACAAAGCCACAAGACTCTTCTTCCCTTCTCTGGTACTTCAGTTGGCCCCCCTGCACTGTCCTTGGGCGGTGCTTTGCCTCAATGACTCTTTTGTTTTTGAATGTTTGCACAGCTTTGATGTTGCTATCTTGCAGTTTTTTAAGAAAATGACCGCTGTTACAGAGAGCCAAGAGTCTGAATTCACCCTGTCCTGGGTTTGATTTCTGAGGGTTGCCGAGCAGACGGTGTGGTGTGATCTCAGAGCAGTAACCTCACCTGAGTTTTTGCTGTCTCCATCTATGAACGGGGAAGCCAGAGTACCTTTTCCAGAAAGTTGTCTGCGGAGCTTTGAAAATATACCTTCGCTATGAGAAACGTCATACAAAACCAATTAGGAATTCCAGGGTGTTTGTTGCAGTGACAGGCCACAAGCACCAACCAGGTTTCCCTCCCTGATCTCCGCACGGGCTAATTTTGAAGCAAGTCCTCACTCTGCTGGTTCATTTGGGAAAACAATGTGAAAAATAAACTCTCTCTTTTAAAACATTGTTGGGGGGGCTGGAGAGATGGCTCAGTGGTTAAGAGCATTGCCTGCTCTTCCAAAGGTCCTGAGTTCAATTTCCAGCAACCACATGGTGGCTCACAACCATCTGTAATGAGGTCTGGTGCCCTCTTCTGGCCTGCAGGCAGACACACAGACAGAATATTGTATACATAATAAATAAATAAATAAATAAATAAATATTTTTTAAAAAAAAAACATTGTTGGGGGGACTTTAGGGAGAGACCAGTGCTGGTGCCCAGCTCACTTTCCAGTTCATGGAATGGTACAGCCCACATCTACAGTAGGTCTTCTCAACTCAACCCAGTCTAGAAACTTCCTCCCAAATGTTCCCAGAGGCTTGCTAACATGGTCATTCTAAATCTCATTGGTTTGATAGCAGTATTAACTAACCCAGTTCACCCCTTGTCAACTTGACACCCATACCCCTTGTCCCTACAGGCTTGGGGTCATCTCATATTGCAAAATGTATTCAGTTTAGCTTCAAAGACTGTGTGGTCGATAAGTTTCAACACTGTTCAGAGGAGAAAAATCCAAGTCTCACCTGAGACTCAGCTTCTTAACTATGACCACTTATAAAATAAACAACAAGTTATAGACTTCTGATTGTGATGGCCCAGAGTGACTGTTCCCATTCCTAGTGAGGAGATTGGGCCTGATAAGGAAAACTCAGTCAGAAATGCCTCAGGGTAAATACCAAATTCTGCAACTCCACGCGGGGTCTGAGGCTTGTATTAGAATTGTCCTGACTCCAAAGAGTCAGGCACAGCCTCTCCCGGGTCAGTTCCATCCTATGCCTGAAGCTTTAGCAGATGTCACAAGGTTCCGACATCTTCTATATCCTGGGCCATTACAACTGAGGCCTCACCTTCACCGTCACACAGTGGCCTCTCAGGGGCTCCTTGCAGGCTCTGTCACCCGCTGTCTTGACTCAGTTGGCTCTCTGAAACTATGGTACAAGTCTCTACGGCTTTTGCAATCCTGCATCTTTCACACTTGCTAAACCAGTGCCCTATGGATGCTGCACTAAGGTCTTCTGCCATCTCTGAGTGGAGCCTGGGCCCTTTGGACCACAGCCGCACTGGTTTCTGTGACCAGGAAACCTCTATGTTTAGACTCCTCCCTCTTAAATGAACTCGCGATGTCATAGGATAGAGCCTTCAATGGGCGGACCATACCGCGGGGCACCGTTTTGTCACCCAGTGTCCCCTTCTCTTTAACGCCATTCATCTCCTTACCAGTCAGAGTCCCGCCTCGCTTGTCTCTCCGTCTCTGAAACCTTGATCTCGCCTGCACACCTTTTCTCGCCGAACTTCAGCATCGCCATCTTCCTGATCCACTTTCCTCCCTCTCACTGGGGGCCTTGAGGAGAGCCGTGAGCAATAAGCTTGCTGCCACCCAGTGCTCTCCTGTCTGGAGACTTCCTCTGCAAGGACTATCAGCCTACGCTCTTTAAATTCAGCCTCGCTCAGGTTCTCAGGACACAGGCAGAACGCAGTCAGAACTTCTGCCAGAATATCACACAATGTCCCTAACCCACTTTCAGATAGAACGTTTTCCCTAAAGCCTCCCTAGGTCTCCACTGTCCACATTTCTCTCTGTGTTCTTGTTTTCCAGGCTCCTATCAAAATGTCCCAATTCAGCTGTGCTTACAGCATTCCGGAACTTTTCTAGCCTGGAGTTTCAAGCTCTTCCACATGCCTCCCCCAAACCAGTTCAAAAAGCCTAAGAACCACATGGTCATGCTTCTCACAGCAGCACCCCCCCCCATATCAATTCTGATGTATTAGTTACTGTTCCTGCTGTTGAGACCAAACACCTGAGAGAAGCAATTTGAGCTTTGGCTCACGGTTTTGAGGGGTACAGTCCACCATGGTGGGAAGGTATGATGATGGGAAGAGGTCGGTCACATTGTATACACCATTATGGATGCTGAGAAAGTGTGTGCTCAGCCATCTTTCCGTCTGTCCGGTCCAGGACCTCAGTTCTGCCCACAGTCAACATGACTCTCCCACCAGATCCAGGGCTGCTCATGGCTTTGGTTCAGCTCATAACACATCTTTGTCCTCACGTGGAGTTAGGAATCTACCCTGGCAGGCAAGAAGCAACCTAAGAAGTTTTCTGTCATCCAATAATAGGTTTCTCTGCTGATACAGCAAGCCAGATTTAATATAAACCTGTTGAGATATATATATATATATATATATCTCAACAGGTTTATTTGAACAAAGCGACTCCCAGGTGAGTTCTCCAGTCCCAGAGACGGAGGTCAGAGAAGCCACATGCCTGAGCTAAAGCAGGGAGATTATACAGCCTGTAGACAAGGGGTGATGCTGGGTCTGCCACAAGCTGCGTTTGTGCCTAAGCGAAATGCTTAGGCAGGGATTTGGGCTGCTGTTGGCAACAGAGGAGATACAATACTCTCCAAGAATGTACCTTCTTTTTGTTAGAGACTCTTTGAGAGCTCAGGGTTGGAGAGAGAAACAGGAATAGGGCTTTTGGGATCATGCAGGGGTGAGTTGGAGGTTCCAATTGAACACTACCTAATGTCAGTGAGATGCCCACCCCAGTCCCACACCAGAGTGCCACTGTGTCTGAACTCACCCCTGGAAATTACACAGGTGACACCAAGAGCAAACACTGTCTCCTACATCCCACAGGTTTGAGTGCAGTCCTACAATAGACTCCCCCCTGCCTCCAGACAGAGAATCTCTGTGTAGCCCTGGCTGTCCTAGCTCTGTAGACCAGACTGGCCTTGAACTCAGAGAGATCTGCCGGCCTCTGCCTCCTGAGTGACGAGATTAAAGGCGTGCGCCACCACCTGACAAATAGACATTTAACAAGCATTTGACTGTGTGAAGGCACGGTAATGCTGGAGGCAGTGACGGTTCTAGAAAAGCCTTGCACCTACCTGTCGTGACCTGCAGAGGGCACCCTAGAGACGTCCTGCCCAGTATTCATTAAACGGATGAGGGTGGGCCCCAAGGTGGCACCGCTGATTTTACGATAGATAAGAGTTGAGTTTACTGCTTTCTTCTGTCCTAGAGCCCCCATCACATTGCAGTGTGGCTCTGGGCTCTCACCAGACGGCTACATCATGCCCTCAGACCCCCGTCCTGCAGCATTGTGAGCCTAGTCTATTCCACTGTCCATCCGTCCCCCAGGAACATTGCAGGGACAGAACACAAAGAAAGGTGCTCTGTGACATGGATGGAAAGTGCCTCGTGTCACCGTGTGGGAAGCAGAACTGAGCAGGGGTAAGGCAAGCTGAAGGTCCTGGAAGGTGTCCTTCCCCACAGGACAATGTGGATGGGGAGGGCAGACTGTCCCAGCTTAGACTTCTGTCCCTCAGCAGGCATGAAGGGATGTCTGCTGCGAATCACTTGTCCCCTGTGCGAGCCTCCGGTCTGAGAGCCGGTTGACAGGGTGCTGGATCTGAGAATTGGTGACAGTGTCCCGGGTCCATTGTCTCAGTTTCCAGACAGTTCCAGACAAGACCAAAGGCAGCTGCTTCAGAGGCTCGCAGGAGAGAGACAGGCTGCTATTTTAAGACAGCCACCGAGCTCTTTTTCGCAGCCCTGGAAGCAGCCGATCACGGGGATGGGAAGGAGGGGGGGGTCACAAAGTACCAGGGAAGGCGTAGTGGATGGAGCAGAAGAGGCCTGTGGCGTCTGCCTTGGCTGATGGGCAGTTCAGAACCACAGGGCACACCAGTGGGGAAACTGAGGCAGAGATGTGTATAAGCAGGGGCTGTAGGATCAGAGGTCAAGGCTGCTTTCCTTTGTAAATGACAGAAATCTCTTGTTTTGTTTGAGCTAGGGGCCGTGTCGGTATGAGGAGAAAAAATCGTAGACAGATGGAAGCAGCAGGTATTTGTTTAAAACATCTGGTGGAAGAGCCTGAGTTTGAACCCTGGAACCCATGTCAAAACGTCAGCACGGTGGCTCACACTCCCAGAGCTGGGGAGGCAGAGGCCAGAAGATTCCTGGGTTGCTTGGTGAGTTCCAGGCTAATGAGACTCTGCGTTTTTGTTTTCTAAGGTGGTGCTTTTGGAATGATGCCCAATGCTGTCCTCTGGCTGCCACACATGTGAGCATACATGAGTTTATATGTATGTGTGTGCATACATGCACATGACCTCCATACATCTGTGCACCACACACATAGATCCACAAACAACACAAACCCTACACCAGGGACCTCTGTTACAGCTGGTTCATAAACACGTCAAGGTTGGGAGATATTCTGGAAGGAGCCAAGGCCGTCCACCTTTCAGAGGGACTAGGTGTACTAGAACTTGTGGCAACCTTCGGCCAGGCGCCACTGATCTGATAAGATAATCTTTTTGGTTGCTA
The DNA here is from genome assembly GCF_018167655.1 of Microtus oregoni. Taxonomy (NCBI): domain Eukaryota; kingdom Metazoa; phylum Chordata; class Mammalia; order Rodentia; family Cricetidae; genus Microtus; species Microtus oregoni. Next base: position 16,156,420 of record NW_024543086.1, read on the forward strand.
CTTGTGTCGTTAAAATGTAAGATATGTGATACTTTTAAAGTGTCCCAAGGTTTGCTGGTCCTGGCTTCCTCTCAGAAGCCAGGCTCTCTCTCTCCCCTCAGTGTTTATTGGATTCATAAATTACAGAGATGGGATAAAAATGCTAATTTAGCAGTGTGCTTCCCCTTCCTTTGCACAAATGTTAAGGAAAGAGGCATTTTCCCAGAATGCCTCTGACTTCCAGGAACTTCGTAAGTCCTGGGGACAAGGCCTGTGGGATGCAGCCTTGTTGCTTAAGGTGTGGGGGGTTAGAATTGGCTCCCTCTTCAAACTTCTGCTCTGTCTTTAGTTTGTATTCTCTCTGCACACTTCCTTCCCAGACACCAGAAGGGTGACCATTCCACCCCATTTGGTGGACATACTTCTAGAATTTTCTCTTCACCTTGCTATATCAATAATAGGGCACACTGAAGTGTGGTCACCTATTGGTAGTCTCTTTCAAAATGAATTTTTAGGGCCCCACTGAAATCAGGACACGTTTTCTTGGGGTGCAGGGAAGGGAGAAAAGGTGAAGCTGAGGTCATCTAACTGTGATGCAGACCTCAGAACTTTCCTGTGTGGTCTCAGCTGGCTGGTGCCTGGGTGCAGCACCTGGGATGAAGTCCCACCCTCGCAGAGACCGTTTGTAAAATGGCAGCATTGACCCGAACCTCCCTCCATCCTGTGTACTTTACCGTGCTGGGTAATGTCAGCACCCCATGGGATGGCCTACTGGAAGTCTCTGAAGTTGCCCTCTGTCACAGATGCCAGAGACAATCAACCCAGAGCCTGACAGTCCATTCTGGCTTCTAGTTGTGGAGGCTTCAGTCTGCAGTGTGTGGCCTCTTGTGTTTTGGACCGTGAGAGCTGGCACCTCACGGGCCAGGGGCCATGGTGCATGGAGCAGGCATGCTCAGCTTCAGAGCAGGATATGAATGAAAGAGGAAAACAAAGGGATTGGGTCTTACTATTCCCACCATGATACCTACCCCTCCAGTGATCTCACGACTTCCACCAAGCCCCACCTAGCCAAGTCCCCCCATACTGAGCCAAGTTGGGGACTTGGCCTGAACACTGGTGGACTGGTTAGTTTTCTGCCATCTTGAGACAAGCTAGAGTCATCTAGACCAAGGCTGAGGAACTGAATGTGGCAGACTGGCCTCTAGGCAAGTCTGTTGGAGACTTCTTGATTAATGATTCATGTGGGAGGGCCCAGCCCCCTGTGGGCGGTGCCACCCCTAGGCAGGTGAGCCTGGGGTGGGTCAGAAAGCAAGCTGAGCAAGCCCCAGGGAACAAGCCAGCTAGCAGCACTTCTCCATGGCTCTTGCTGCAGTTCCTGCCTCCAGGTTCCTGCCTCCAGGTTCCTGCCTCCAGGTTCCTGCCTTGAGTTCCTGCCTCCAGGTTCCTGCCCAGGCTTCCCTCCACAGTGGACTTTAAGATGTAAGGGGAAAGAAATTCTGTTCTCCTCAACTTACTTTTGGTTCAGTGTTTGTCACAGCAACAGAAGGCAAACCAGCTCTCCCCATGTCACCAGCCTGTGCCACCCGCCTAACCCTCTCCTGTCCAGGTGAAGCTAGAGGGAGGGGAGAGTGCGAGCAGCCAGGACCATGTTTCAAAACACATTCGTGACCCTGGACGACCACAACCCTCCAGGCTTCACCTGAAGAGGAAACAGAATTTACAAACTTTATTTGTTTGTAAATTATTATTTATTGAAGACCAGAAAACTGGAGACAGAGATTATTTAAGAACCATCTACAGCAATGTCTGGCCCATGTCTTTGAAAAGTGTCTGCAAGATATTTACTGTCCTTTCAAGATCAGGATTCAGCAAGGGCAAGAGGCAACTGATTGGCCGCTTGGCTTAGATATTAGACTGGAATAGGAGATAATGTTGAAAAAATACAAGGACTCAGCGTCCGATAACATAATAAATACCAACAGCACATCTAAAGACACAGAGCCATGGCTCATCCACCTGGATGTAAATGGTTTTAAGGCTGGCCGTGGTGGCTGCAACTGCTGTCCAAAGGCTGATTACCCGGTGATGCATAAGGCAAGTCGCACTTTGGTTCAGGAGCCACTAACACTGGGTACAGTTGCTAAAGCAGATCCAGTGGAAGAGGGTCTGCCTGTGGCTTTAGACAAATGCCTTCTTGGTTTTGGCACGTGAGATAGTTCCTAAGGAAACGCCTCCTCAGACTCCACAGTTGCTGTGAGGAGACAACCTCAGAGCACTACAACCCAAAGCCGCAGTAGCTGTTTGGATAACTATCGCTGCTCCAAAGGCAGGCCAAGACTGGGGAAGGTTGGAAGATAGACAGATTTCAGCTTCTCGCCTGCTTCCTACAAGTGGGACACATGCATGCTTCCAGGCTATGTTTGGAAATCAAAAGTCACTTTCCAAGGGAGGAATCCCAGAAGATTGACTCTGTCCCAGAGATTTGTCACCAGGAGTTTGGGAAAGGGAGTCCCAGAGAGAACGAAAGCTAGCTAGAGCATCTGGGGACACTTCAGGCCCATGCCGCAGCAGGGTGGAAGCAGTGCTGAGCTGTAATTAAGGGTGATCTAGTCTGTGCCGGTTCACGGCCACTCTTCCGAAGCCAAAGCTGTGTGACTCCCTGATCCCAGACCCTGATCAAGTTACCTGCCCTAAAGTGGGCAGTGGCACAGGCCGGTCACCCCAGCCCTGGGCAGGTGGAGGCAGGAGGCTGGTGAGACCAGGAAGCTGGTCTGTATAGCAAGTTCTAAGACAGCCTTGGCTATATAGAGTGAAACCAAACCAAACCCAAAGTCCCCAAGTCTGTGCTGTGTTGCTGTGGGTGGAAGGCTGGTCTGTGGCTGGAGCCAGCTATAAGTGCTGGGTCAGTCTGGTTTGCTGTGGTTAAGACCGAAGTTGTCAGAGGTGTCTTGTGATCTTATTGGGTGCTCCCTGAAGAGTGGAGGTGAGAGGAGGAGCTTTCTGTGGACTGAAGGAAGAGGCTGGGACTCCTCAGAGTGCCCTGGGGAGGAAGCAGCAACTTAGGTGTGGGGGTGCAGGCAAGTCTTTGAGGGTCTTCACTGTGAGGCTATTAGCCACCTCTGGTCCTGGTTGTGGGGTCCTGGGGGAGCTTCGGGCTATCCAGATCATGTAAGGGTCATTTAGACTATTAGTAGCTACAGCCCTGGTTGGGGGAGCTTGGGGAGCCCCTGGATGTAAGGGTCATTTAGATGACTAGCCACCTCCAATTCTGGCTGTAGAGTTTGGTACGGCCTGGCCCAACAGAGAATGCAGATCACTGGGGTGTTCATTCCTTCCAACTCCCAGCTTTCCGGGTGGAAGAACAGATTTTACATCTTTCCCATTGGAAAGACAATGCTGCATGCTGACCATTCCTGGTTTCTCTGGAGATCTGTGGGTGCCTTTGTGCTGTGCTTCTAACAAAAAGGGGACTATGAGATCCACGACCTCCCTTCTGAGTGCCAAGAAACAATACGGGGTCACGGATGTGAACCAGCTCCTGCTCCAGGGTCTTATCACAGCAGATCAAATAGCAACGTGGAGTTTCTCATTCCCAGACTCGCATCCCATGCTGGGATGACTGTTCTTGGTTGTCAATTCGATTACATCTGGAAGTAACTAAAATCAAAGAAGCTGGGTACACCTGCGAGGGATTTTTTTTCCTTAATTAAACCATTTGAAGTGAACATAACTCAATCAGCTGCTGCACGCTGGCACCCATCAGAAGCCTAGGGTTGCAGACATCATGGGCCCCCAGCTTGAAGGTCACTTCAATCAGGACTCTAGGGTTTCTCTTGTGATGAGGCCTCTGCCATGGAACAGTGCTTCCCTATGTGGTTTCTCGATGGCTGCCCACAGTGTCCAGAGTGACAACATCCTCATTCCTTGGAGCAGGCACTGTTTCATAGCAGCATCAGCCAGGATGGGGAGTGGGTCTCAGGCCTCTCCTGGTGGAATAGATAGGACCCAGCTGGTCTCTCTGTGGAATAGATAGGACCCAGCTGGTCTCTCTTAGAGGTCAGCCTCATCACAGGACACTTGTGGGGTGAGGGTAACGAGCTTCCCTGCTTATCATGTGGCCTGAGGGCTGGGGAGGCCAGCGGGCAGCGATGCTCCCTGTCCTGGAGGCCACAGGTTCCCTGAGTCTGGAAGAAAGTAGCTCTGCAGAGTGCAGGAGAGGATGGCGAACTCAGTGACTTCCCACACATCAGAGCGCGCCGCAGTGGTTCAGAATTTATCTAGACCCCAAATTTCACAAACAGAAGTTTTAGTTCCAGATCAGGGAACCAGGGAAGTCAAGGGATTTGTTTCTACAGCCCCGCACCTCAGTTGTTGAGCTGACCATGGGATGGATGCATGGGTGGACATGCATGGTCAGCCAGGCGTGAGACTGTATCAAGTATTTTCCTCCTCATGTGGGGAAAATAAACTTGACAGAAGCTATAAACTCTTCCTAAATTCTTAGTGTCATCCTTCTGATGCCATAGATGGAAAAAAAAAAGTCACAGGCAGACATGTATGCGCCTTATTGGCTGTGTGATCAGTCAGATGGTCATGTCTCAGCTATAGAAGGAGTGGGTCACCTGCTTCTCTAGACTTGGGAGAAGGGATGGTTGAGGATGTGTAAGGGGTTCACAGCCAGAGCTAACATATGCACGGCTCTCAACGGGACAGGCCAATGTCCAGCTCTGACTATGTGTTTGTCCCTAAGTCTGTCTCAGAACTACTTTGGGGGCTTCCAAAGGAGGAATGGGGATTCTCTCTGGCATCTGAAGGTGAGTTGCAGTTGCTTCTAGAATGATCCAAGCCTGCTTGGGCATGTCACTCCCAGGTCTGCTTTGCCTGCAGGCATTCCAAAGTCCTGGAAGACTCACCCTGGATCCCAAGTGGAGGATTAGTGGGGTGATTCACCCGTGAAGAGAGGCCAAGTCAGAATCCAGATGACACAGGAAGAAAGTCTCCTTATACCTCAGGGACAGTAAGACTCAGAAGGGACATCGTGTTTTCAATTATCCACAGGTGCGAAGAAGCCTGAGCAGCAAGCCAGCCCTACTGGGTGCAGAGTGGATGCTGAAGGAGCCTGAGCAGCAAGCCCTACTGGGTGCAGAGCGACGCTGAAGGAGCCTGAACAACAAGCCAGCCCTACTGGGCGCAGAATGGATGCTGAGGAAGCCTGAGCAGCAAGCCCTACTGGGTGCAGAGCGATGCTGAAGGAGCCTGAACAGCAAGCCCTACTGGGCTCAGAGTGGACGCTGAAGGAGCCTGAACAGCAAGCCCTACTGGGCTCAGAGTGGATGCTGAAGGAGCCTGAGCAGCAAGCCAGCCCTACTGGGTGCAGAGTGGACGCTGAGGAAGCCTGAGCAGCAAGCCCTACTGGGTGCAGAGCGATGCTGAAGGAGCCTGAGCAGCAAGCCCTACTGGGTGCAGAGCGATGCTGAGGAAGCCTGAGCAGCAAGCCCTACTGGGTGCAGAGTAGATCCTAAAGAAGCCTGAGCAACAACCCCTACTGGGCGCAGAGTAGATGATGGTCTAAGAAATCAAACGATGCCTCACCCCACGACTGCAAGAGCTCTTTCCCAGAAGAGCTGTGTTGCAGGGGGCAGAGCATCTTACACCATCATGTTGTCATGCAGGATGGACCATTGTGTGATCAGAGGTGACATTGCTCTGGTGTGACCAGGCTTGGACTAAATGGAAGGGCAGGAAGAGAAAGTGCTTGAGCTTCTCAGGGAGCTCGGCAGCAGCCTGTGCTAGGGCCTGTCAGTGTGCACAGCTGAGCTCTCCTCTCCAGGGCCTATGTTTATCTGTAAAGCCATAGACAATAAACACACAGACACACAGAATTATTTTAAGTAGGATAAGTGCTATGAAGAAACAAACATGGGAGTCCGTGCACCAGCCCAGCCTGGTGAGTGACCCAGGCCTCATCCGCCTGCCATGACGTCTGCACTCTCCCAGACCTAGCTGGGGTCACACATTTTGCACACAAGCCCATCCAGATAAATGTAGTACTCGGCTGGTTTTTTTTTTTTTTCTTCAGTAGATGGAGGCTACAAATGCAGAAAATAAGGAGCCATGGGGTGCCCAACCCGAACTGGTACAGCTGCAGCTCAACTCCTCCATCTAAGCTGTGTGCGCATTCTGTAAGAGGAACAGAAAGATTGTAAGAATCAGAAGACCAGGATATCTGCTGTGAGACCGTGTCTTCTGGGGATGCTAGGGATGCCACACCCTGAAATCTCAACAGTATGGCTGTAGTGGCAATGACTGCTGACCTGCCAAAGTGGTTGGGGGAAATTCCACAAGACCCTATCTCTGGACAAAGAGCTACAGGCAATCGATGGCTGCAGAGACAGGGAGGACTGGTCTTCTTCAGGGATGAGGCCCTGAGAGGTTACCTATCCCAAGCAGTCAGCCCTAAACACATGTACATATGAGCAAGACTAAATGAACCCAGTAGAGTGCAAACATGTGTGTGTGTGTAAAATAGTAAAGAGAGGGAGTAGGGGGAACATGGGAGAAATTAGTGGACAGGGGGAAATGGAGAGGTATAAAATAATATAAATACAGTACTCATATGAAATCCTGAAAAAAATTTTCAACTAAAAAACAGACAGATGTGGTGATGGTGCATGCCATTAATCCCAGCACTCCGGAGGCAGAGGCAGGTGGATCTCTGAGATCAAAGCCAGCCAGGGCTACAGAGTGAGTTCCAGCACAGCCAGGGCTGTTACACAGAGAAACCCTGTCTCAAAAAACAAACAAACAACAAAAACCAAACCAAACCAAACTAAAACAAAACAACGCCCCCCCCCCAAAACCAGACAAATGGTAAAGAGAGTACAGGGAATGAGAGATGGATAGAGATGAGATGCTCTTTCAGTGGGGTGACTAAGAAGGAGGACATGACCTTGGTGCTAAGGTCAAAAGGAAGCAAGGCACTGAATGGTACAGACAGGGGAATGGTTGGCACAGAGGCCTGAGGCCTCAGGCTCCTGGGGTGCTCACAGCACTGGAAGGACAGTGTGGTACAGGGGACAGAGTGGTAGGAGGGTCCCTCTGCACATGTGCGGGAGGAACATGGGGTTTCCTGTGAGCAGGGGACAGCTTATGTCAGAGCAGGTCTGGGTTCACACGGGTCTGTGTTCTCTCTGCTTGCTTTGCCCCCATCATCTCCTCACATGTGCGAGGCCTGGGGTCTCCATCCCTGCCTCATGCTTGAGAAATCTCAGGCGCAGCTCTGCCAGGGTCTCTTTCAAAGGTTGCCCCAGCTGCAGACACTGAGAAGGGTCCCCTTGATTGGGAAGGGTGTTTGATAGGTCTGTGGATCTCTGCAGGACACACTCACGGCCCCATCTCTATTCACTGTGTGTCCAAGACCTCAGACCCCACCAGTCATAAGTGTTATCCGTCTCTAATAGGGAGCAACAGCTCTGCTGATGGGAATTTCCATGAGAAGCCCATCCCATGACCTGTAACCTGCGACCTGTGACCTAGCACCAGATGAATAGCCAGGGGACAGCAGGGACATGCTTGCAGTGTTAATGAGGTGGCTGCCACTGAGAAGTAGGTGTCGTGCTCCAGTTACCCAGGCTGAGATCATTGGTTGTTGGTCCTAAGTTGGGTCTGGAACCTGGGTGTCTCCAGGCACAGCTCACATCCCACCACTGGGCCAGGTCTGGGCAGTTTTGAAGGCCAGCTTTGTACTCTGTAACCAATGCTCCTCACCTAGGCCATGCACTGGTCTGCTCACCCATGAATGGCCTTGGGCTGTGGGGGCTGGGACTCATTTTAATGAAGGCCCAGCGATGTCTTTCAGATGTTTAAAGGATTTAATGATCTGTGTCTGCTATGACCCCCAACTTAAAAGAGACAGTAGGATCCCCAGAGCATGGAGTCACTCTCCTAGAGTCCCATGGGGGAAGAGGAGGAGGCAGAGGCAACTTGCCTGTGGGCTTCTAGGCACACCACTCCTCACTGTCCCTAGTACTGCCCCCTCCCTGTTGAGAGCACCCCACCCCCTTAGCAGGGAATCTGGAAAGAACCGAGGGGCCTAGAGAGGGTCAGGCCCGTGGGGAGGAAACACAGATTTCTTACGCCTGTAGACTTTGCCAAGATCTCCAGAAGCAGCCGACTTGGGTACAAGGGCGGGTGCTTTCCTGTGGGAAAATGTGGGGTGTTTCCACTTATAGCCTGATAATTGGACCCAGCGAGGTCCACAGTACGGATGACATCATCCTGTTTAGTTGGCCTTTGGGGCTTGGGGACCCTCTGGGAAAGTGGTGGGGTAGGAAGGGCTGGAGGGCAAAGGCTCCGCTGGAAGGGATCACAGTTGAAAACAGGAATGAGTTTTGGGTGGGTGTGGACTGTGGCCGGAGTAACTGAAGCAGGCTAGCCCAGGGAACGAAGTACACATAGAGTCAAGATGGGTAGCAGGGACCAGGCTTGGAGGCAGAACTGGGCAAGGAGGTTGGAAGAACGAATGGGCATCGGAAGGGAAGTGAACAGACAGGATTCAGGGTTCCTGGGAGCTGCTGAGCCCAGGGAAGGGCTGAGCACCGTGGCGCTGGATGCAGTTCAAGAACCAGTTGTCATTCATGACTTCTGTCACTGGGGGCTACTCTCTTGGCCCCTCTAAGACTGCAGGCGCCAGGCACTGTCAATTTCCAACCCAGCTTTGCTAACAAAACCCTGCTTTAACTGGGGTAGCAGTTCAGGCAGCTGGGACATCTGTGTGCTTCCCTCACAGCTGGGAGCGGGATTTGCCTAGCTGACACAGCCTTAGGTCCCTTCCAAGGAAAATGACTATGGTCTCTTTGAAGGGCTGGGATACCCCTCCTAGAGTATGTGCCGTGAGCAGTGAGTGCCCTGGACATGACTGACTTCTGGCATGTTCTACATCTGTCCCTGGCACGGCCACCTGCAGTTGCTCCCAACCACACAGGGCCGTCTCTGCTGCCTCAGATTCTGCAAACCCTCCACCCCTTCCCCAGCCCTCCCAGCAGTTCTTCCCAGGACCCTGCAATTACTAATTGCTCCCTGCCACCCCCGCCAGCCCTGAAGCCAGCTGTTTGGGCTCAGATCTCAGCCCACCACTTCCGGCCCTGTGTGATTGCTGGGTAGCTGTTCCTTGGTACAGGCAGGGGAGGTCCTAAGCACCCCATGGACACTAAAACCCACCACTGCCCAAGTCACTTATATAAAGCAGCAATGGCGTTTGTATGCAGCCTCTGCTTTGAGCCATCTCTAGATGGCTCAGAGCAGCCACGGAGATGTGAATGAAGCTCTTCTTAGACTGGTGTTGAGGGACAGCGGTGGTTTTTCAAAGTCCCACATGTCCTGTACAGATGTTCACTGACTTAAATATTTTTGATCCAGGTTGGTTGATTCTGCAGAGGCAGAGCTGACTTATGTGGAGGGCTAGCCATATAGAAGAATTGGGAGAACCACCTCCTGCTGTTAATATCTGGGCCTGTGTCAGGGGTCACGGTGAGGCTTAATGTAGAGCCTGGAGCTGATAGACCCATCGCTCCTGTGAAGACAAAGGCACTCCTACCCCATATCCCTGTGAATAGTCAGCTCTATCTGGTTCCTGGCCCCTCTCAGACCCTTGTGGCTTCATGCTTGTCTGTCCCCGGCTTGGGATGCCCTCTGCTCCCTGCCAGGCTTCTTCACCCATCTGCTTCCACGTGGCACTTGAAAATGGCTTATTTTTGTCTCTTTCTCTAGGAAGCTACCTTTGGCTTAGCCCTCAGCCCCAGGCTTGCCCTGCCTCTGTGCCTGACCAGTCAATGTGACAGCCAGTCTCTCATAGCCCGTGTCTGCGCTCCTTAGGGACCCACACAGTATTCCTGCCCTCCCTATCCCTAAGCATCCTCAGAGACAGAGGCATCCTTGGTACCACAGCTAGCAGACTAGTGCTGATGTAGATGTGGTCCAGGCATCATGTCCCGTGCTTCATGCTGTGCCTTCTCTCAGCTGCTATGACTGCTGGGAAGGCTACTTGAATGTGTCACTTTAGCTGAGCTACTAAGCCCAGCTGCTTGTCCAACACGGTCTAGACGTCACCATCGGCATTTTGTAAATGACATTATGTGGGAGACATCACCCTTAATCACATAGGAGCACACTGCCTACTGAAGCCTTGAGAGTAAAGATTGAAACCTTCCAAGATCTGGGCACTCTGTTTGCACCAAGGGATAGTAGCTGTCCATTCTGATGGCCACTCAGATTTCAGAATATGCCACCTCTAAATCCTTACGTGAACCCCTCCCTAATACCCCACTATCCTGTTTCCCTGGAGAAACAGACAGGCAGCTAGGACTCAAGGAGGTTGTGTTTCATGGCCAGGGTCAGGTAGGGCTGAGCAGAAGGGCCAAGGCAACACTCCAAGGAGCCTCAACAGAGCCGACTTTCCCGACCCTGCCGGTGTCATGACCCAGATCTGAGCACCAGCTCAGACTCAACATTTCCTGAGCCAAGAAAGCTGATCAGTGAGCAAAACAGCCCCTTCCCAGAGAGCCGACACAGTTTAGCAGATGTACAGAGAAAGGGGAAGGGTGACTTTGCAATCCAGCAGGTTCAGAGCTAGGACTTCTGTGTGTAACACGGCCATTGGCATTTTAAAACCAGAGCATCTGTGACCACCCTCACAAGACCCTTACAAGAGCACGCCCTCTGACATTCCCTGGTGGAAGAGGAAAGGACTCATGAATCAGAAGGGTGTGGGCAGGAGGGACTCATAAGGCTCTCTGCCCCCATCTCCAATAAATTAGCTGTAAAGAGTGGCTGTGGGGAGACACTTTTAGGTGTATAGTCGATGTGGGTTCCCACATTCTTGTGAGTGACCCCAATTAAATTCACTGACTCATTAAGTAAGACACAAATGGAATTCTCTTTCTTTCTTCCTCCCTCTTTCTTTCTTTCTTTCCTTCCTTTCTTCCTTCCTTCCTTCTTTCTTTCCTTCCTTCCTTTCTCTTTCTTCAAGACATGGTTTCTACATGTAGACTCTGTAGACCAGACTGGCCTTGAACTCAGAGATCCTCCTGCCTCTGCCTCCTGAGTGCTGGGATTAATGACATGCACCACCACCACCTGGTTGGAACTGTTTCTTGATCTGTTGTTGGCACCTATCTGGGGCGAACAGACATTTGTTCATGCCTCCTCAGAAAAGGTCACAAAATTCAAGCCCTTCCCCCTCCTTGCAGGCTGTGTGACCATGCATCGTCACCTCTGTGGAGCTTATGACCTCGAAATCCAACAACCCTGGACTGGATGGATCCGTGATGAGATTCCAAACCAAGGCCAAAGTCAAGGGATCTACTGGTAATTGGTTTAGGAGAGTCTTCAAGACACATGCACGATGAAGGACAGGATAGTACAGTGTTTGCTACTTTTAAGAAAAGAGGGATTTAAGATTATATTCTAGAACTCAGGGTATCGTTCAGTGGCAAAGCACATGCTTGTGATCTATTCCCTGAACACACGTGCAAGCACGCACACACACACACACACTCACACACACACACACACACACACACACACACACACTTTTCTATTGCTGTGAGGACTCTTAGAAAGAAAATCATTTAATTGGGAGAGTGCTTACAGCTTCAGAGGTTTAGTCCATGACCATCATGGTGGGAAGCAGACAGGCATGGTGCTGGAGCAGTAGCTGGGAGCTTTATATCCTGATCTGAAGGCATCAGGCAGAGAGAGAGATATGGAGTCATTTGTCCAGGCAGGCAGCTGAGCCTGGCTGCTGCAGTGGATGTTGGGAGTGTATGTAGCCATGAACTAGAACACACCAGTCTTTATTTGGGCTGGATGGTGTACAGAGAAATGTCGGGATTCACAGTTTGAGTGTGTTAAGGGAGTCCTCCACCTGCCTAGAAACAGCTCTCTCTGTTCTCCAGGCCCAGTCACACCCACCTATCCATCCAATCTCCATTTTCCCTCCTTCCCTTTCCTCAGTTGAGATGAGGAGCAGGGAGTTTTCATCCTCTGTGCTTGGCCTCGGTCAGGAAGAGCTGGGTGTGTCGGAGTAAGGCCAGCAGGAACAGAAGAAGCAGGCAGAAGGATGGGTGCTGGAGCCAGGATGCAGGCAGAAGGATGGGTGCTGGAGCCAGGATGCAGGCAGAAGGATGGGTGCTGGAGCCAGGATGCAAGCCTCATCAGTTCAGCCTAAGTTTATGACCCTGGTCCTCAGAGGCTGGCGTGCAACAACGAAGAATGAAAAGCAATCGTAACTGTAGAGGAAAGGTGGGCGCTGTGTCTGTGCTGCTCCTGAGGTGGTCTTGTTCCTGGTCACCATTTCCTGTTGCTGGGGAAAATGGGGAGGCTGCACCAGGTGGGGTTTAGGGTTAGAACCTCCAAGAGACCAAGGGGACTGAGTCCATTCAAAGAACTGTCATTGTGCACCCTGAGTAGGACCCCAGCTAGGCCACTTTCCTGTCTCTCCCCTCAGACAGGCTCCCTCACCCTTCAAAGCCTCTACCTCCCTGTCCTGAAGATGATGGAGGAGCAACTCCCCTGGGTCTTGGGCATGCCGACATTGTGATGGTAAAGCCTAGTATCACAGGGCCTTACTGATTCACATCCATAGCTGCAGATCTCCTTAGCAACGAGGACAGTGCTGGCAGGCCCAGTTGGCACCCTTCCAGGGAGTGGATAAGGCCTGAGGGTGCTGAGCCCCACCCTCCTTTGAAGAGGAAAGAAGAATGCAGGGAGCCAGGACTTTCTCCGGCAGCAGCAAGGTCTAGTTTCCTGTGTTAGAGGAGCGTGGGAGGGGTGTGGCGGAGGGGCGTGGGGCGTGGATCCTGTAACTCCCGGGTTCTTTCCTGGAAGGGGCAGGGTTGGCAATCAAGTACTCACTCCTTGGAGACCAGCCTCGCAGCTGTCAGGAGAAAACAGCTGTGTGGCTTCCCTTCAAAGGGGAAAGACTTCAGTCCTGTGGGAAGCCCTGCAGCCCTGTGATAGAAAACAGGAACTCCAGATAGCATCTCCAGCCAGCAGGTTCTGTGTGGGCTACAATCCACGCTGGCTGTGTAGCCTTGGGCCAGTCACTTCGCCTCCTTGAGCCTTACTTACATCGCACTTTAAATGTGGATAAGGATACCCGCCTCACAGGGATACTATGAGAAGAGGAGATGGAGTATCGGAATGCTTTGTACAGAGCAGTACTCGCTCAGGAAACTCGCAACGGACCTCGCTTACCCTTGTTTCTATGGCCATGGAAACAACTATTGTGCCACACTGTTTTTGAAAAGACTGCATTGTTTTATTTTTATTGCTATGATAATCTAAAAATGCTTTCAGTGGTTCACTCTGTAGCCACAGCACTTGGGTATCTAGCGGACCCATGTTCCAGACTCTCTGACCTCCATTCATCCCCTGAGGAGCCCCACTTTTTGCCAGTCTCTCTGCTGCAAACTGCGCATGCTCTGGCCCAAACCCCACTCGGTACAGCCTCCGCGTTTCCCCCCAGCCACTGGAAGGAGAACAGTGACGAGTTCACCATAGGGGCAGCACAGACTCACCTGCCTTCCATCTACAGTTGCGGTTGCTTTTCCTTCTTCGTCATTGCACGTCAGCCTGGTGTCCTTTAGTTACTAATTCGCAGATTCAGCCATCCGTGCATCAGAAGCATCCAAAAATATAATCGTGTTAGTGCTGAACCTGACCAGGTTGATTCTCAATATTGTCCCTAAAGGACCCCAGGCTAGTCACTGTTTCCTCTGCATTTGCCTTGTAGAGAAAGAGTCCCACAAAGGATGACCCATCTAGGGCGGGTGCAGACACTGTCTGTGTGTAGAAGGATGTAGAGTCAGATTCTGATTCAAGGGGGCCTGGACACTGGTAAATGCTGGTGTGTGTTCTCTGTAGGATGCCTGAGTAAGGTTCAGTCATGAGACTCCTTCGCTCTTAACCCCCAGTGACCCTCACTAAAACTAGACCCCTCTTGTACCCGAGAAGGACTCTCAGCTAAATATCATGTCTGGTCATGCTTTAAGTTTTATGCTGTATCCCAGTGATGGCTAGGGACAGCCATCACCTGTCTTGACCTTGGCATTTGGGGATACACAGTCTGGTTATTTTGTAGCATGTCCCCTTGGTGTTGTGTGAAAGTTCCTCACAGCCAGCTTTTTTGTTTGCCCAGGTGCTGAGGGTAGACCTTAGAGCCTGCGGCAGGCTAGGCAAGGGCTCTATGGCCGAGCTGCTCCCTACACCCACAGAGGCAAAAGAGGGTGGGCTGTGAGCATGGCGGCTAAGCAGGTAAAGGTTGACACCTGAGCGGACACCTGGGAGCCATGTGACTGAAGGAAATGACTCCCACAGGTTTTCCTCTGGTCTCCACATGTGCAGTGGCATGCCATGACACTGTCCCCCACAGCTACAATACATAAAACATAATAAGCTTTTTAAAAAAAAAGACAAAAGAAATATCACTCTAGGCTTTCCAAGCCCTTCTCCATTGACCTCTGTCTGACCTCCTCAGCTCTCTCCATCCAAACCTTCATACCTTGGTCCTGATCCTCCTCCCTAGGGCCTGTGGGAGTTCTGGAGGCTTCCTGTCTTCTTGTTTTCCACAGGTCATTAGCCTTTTTCTCTAAGAATGCATCTCTCTTAATTCAAATGGCATAGAAATTGTTCCAAATTCCAAATGCATGATGGGGAAGATAGACCTGGTTCCAATCCCCAGTGCTACTTCCTGACTGTGTAACCTTAGACAGGTTGCTTGATATCTCTGGTCCTCTTATATATAATGATACACACACACACACACACACACACACACACACACACACGATATAATACATAGTTTATAGACCTGTCTGAAAGAGAAGGTGAAATGATCAGTGTGGAAGAATCATGAGAGGGTTGTTAGGTCCCCAAATCTGTAATCATTTTTCATAGTATCCCCAAGACAGACAGACAGGAGTGGACAGTGCAGGGAAGGCCATGGTCTGGCTGACCTTTCCCTGTGGAATGTCATTCCCAGGGCTTGACTCTGTTCCTACCATAGATGGAGTCAAGGGAGACTTTGAGTCTCCCAGTGCACCAGATGTAGCCCTGGGCAGGAACAGGCAGTGGCAATGTTGATGTCTCCTGAGGAGGTGGAGGGACATAGTAGGCTTGGTCTCCCCTGAAGAGGCAGTGTGGAGAGTGGCCTAACAGTACAGAACCTGTTACATGCTCTTGGGAATATATCAGGTGCTAGCCATTGGCAGTTCTTAGTCAACCTTTCTGCTGTGACAAAGCCTATGAGACTGGGTGCTGTGGGATGATGCTCTTGTACACTGTGAAAACTTGTCATTCATAATGGTTTAATAAAATGTTGATTGGCCATTAGCTAGGCAGGAAGAGTAGGCAGGGTGACCAGACTAGGAGAATTCTGGGAAAAGGCAAGGCAGAGACACAATCACCACCCAGATGCAGAGAAAGCAAGATGAGCATGCCTTACTGAGAAAAGGTACTAAGCCACATAGCTAACATAGGTAAGAATTATGGGTTAATTTAAGTTGTGAGAGCTAGTTGGTAATAAGCCTGAGCAATAGGTCAAACAGTTTATAATTACCATAAGCCTCTGTGTGTTTATTTAGGAATGAACGACTGCAGGACTGGGTGGGACAGAAGCTTCCATCTACAAATGGGAGTACTTACTTCTGGCTCTTCTTATGGTCTTGGAGGTTTCCGTTTAAAGTCCTTGGCTCTGATGATTCTGGCTTGTGATAAGAAAGTCACAGCTACAGGAGCAAGTGGCCAAGCCTACTTACCTTGTGGAGGACAGGGGACAGAGGAAAGGAGGGACAAGAAGTCACCCCAGAGACCTACATCCTGAAGACTCCAGAATTCCCTGAACAGCGACATTAGCTGGGGACAAAGCCTTCAGCACAAGAATCTTTTGGGGACACATCATAACTCTAACACAACAGAAACCCTCTGGGAATCTGACTCACAATGCCTATGGGCTTTTGGGGAGGGGCAATGAGATATTACAGATCTCCAGACTTTACGGGGCAGGGAGACACAGCCCTGGCCTTGGGCACAGGCTGCCTCTCCCCACTCTCACGGAGCATTTCTGAGAAATCACAGGGTTAAATGCTGGGTCCCTTTTCTGGAATGTTCTGTACACTGGCTGGTCTACCTCTAACTTCACATTCCATTACCTCACACACTTCCCTGAAGAACTTGGCATCTTCATATTGTAAAAATGGCCATTTTACTAAGGGCAAATCTCTAAGATCAACGGAATCTCCACCAAAATTCCAATGCCATGCTTCACGGAAATATAAAAAAAAAAACCGAAGGGAAAAAAAAAACAACTTAAAATTCATATGGAAACACAAAGGACTCAAGACAGCCAAAGCAATCCTGAACAAACAAAGCAACATTGGCGACACCAGCACCCAGATTTAAAGTTCTGCCACACAGTCATAGTAACAAAACCAGTATAGTACTGGCACAGAAATAGACCCACGGATCAGTGGGGTAGAATAGAAGACCCAGTTATAAACCAAAGCCGTGGCAATCACCTGATTTTCAACAAAGATGCCAAAAATACACACGGGAGAAAAAGCAGCCTCTCTCACAGATGAAGCTAGGAAAAGTGGGTATCGATGTGTGGAAGAATGAAAAGAAATCCCTGCAGGAACCCCACACAGAGATCTGCTTCGGGGGTTGAGTTGGCTCAGTAGTTCAGAGCACTTCCTGTTCTTCCAGAGACCTGAGTTTTGTTTCTAGCATCCATAGCTTACAACTGCCTATAGCTCCAGCCCCAGAGGATCTGACATCGTTTTCTGGCCATCACAGCACACAATGGTATACATACATGCACACACACACACACGCACACACACACACTCACCCCGAACCATCAGAGGTCCTGAGGTAAGTCCTGGAACTCTGAAACTGTCAGCAGAAAGAGTGGATATAGGTGGAGAGACCTGCTGAATAGGATGTAAGTCACTCAAGAAATAAGGCCAACACTTGACCAATAGGACCTCATGGAATTGAAAGGCTTTTGAACAGCAAAGGAAACAGTTAACCTAATGAAGAAACAGTCCGTGACATGGGAGGAAATCTTTGCATAGCTGTCACTCCAGCAGCAGTGAAGTAGAGGCAGGAGAATCAGAAGCTGAGGGTCATCCTCAGCTACATAGCAAGTTTGAGGCAAGCCTGGGCTACAAAAACACTGTCTCAAAACCAGAACAGTAGAGCAAAAAACCATGACAAGATGCTGAAAACGAAACACCCCATACTGAGATTCCGTTGTATCCCAGTCAGAAGGTCAGGGGCTGAGAGACAGACAGCAGCGGATCCTGGGGAAGATGTGAACGCAGAGCAATCCTGTACAGTCCTGGGGGGAGTGTGGACAAGTCCAGTCACCACAGAAGTAGTGTGGAGGTTCCTCTAAACAGATCTGCCTTATGACCAGCTGTAGCACTGCTGGGGTTTACCCGGTGGATTCCAAGTCCACACATCACAGAGATGCTCGCGAACCATGCAGTTGAGTCATGGAGCCTCCCTGAGTGTTTGACAGCAGAGGGTCAGAAAAGGAAAACGCAGATACGCACAATAGAACTCTTTTCAGCTATAAAGAGTGAGGTTATTCTGCTGTATGCGGGGACATGGGTATAACAAGTGATAATCGGATTGAGTGAATTTAGCCAGGCTTAGAAAGACGAATGTTATATTTTCCTCTTATCCTTCCTAGATTTTATATGGATAAATAAACACACACACAAAAAAAATAACACACGGAAAGCAGAATTGAAACTGTCTAGGATGCAAAGGGACTGATGAGAAGGAGCGGCGACAAAAGCAAGGTTAGGAACAAATGCTGCTGGGGCTGCGTGTGCTCAGCATGTAATACAGACTTGTACAGAACTTAAAGAAATGTAACAATAAAAAAGAATTTGACATCCTTATTCAGAGTCTAGCATTTGGTGATACAGCCCTTGCTTTGGCCCAGGAATTCCTTAGATAGCTCCAGGATGCCACTGAGACAGCCTGGAGACCACAGTTTATGTCCTTAATGTGACCTGATGCCCAGGCTAAGGTTTACCCTCGTCCAGGGACACTCCAAGTCTCTGCAGCAGCCCCCAAGCAAAAGCCACAGCCAGGGAGGAGCAGAGTCGGCCTGGCAAGGCTGACTGCCTGGACTCTCTTCTCCCCAGAGAAAAGCTGTCTCTGCTGGTGCACATGAGCTGGGTGAGAGGGCCAGCCTGGGCACCCTCTTCAGCCTCAGGCTCCCTCCCAGGGTACTGCGCCCTCCTGCAGTCAGGGCCAGCTCTCAGGCGCTAGTGACTTCTCCAGTGGGTCACTAGGTGGCAGGAAGAAGAAAGCTGCTCCAGGGAGCCAGGATCAGGTGGCAGGCAGAGGAGGTGGCTGTTTCACACCTCACAATGTGTGGGGGTGGGAGGGGTAGCTTCCCCTGGAGGGCTGAAGATGTGACCTACTTCCTGGGACAAGACTGCAGTTTCAGCACTTCTGAGGGAGCAGCAGGTGACTCTGCCTGTCTCCTGAGACAGTGCGGGGAAGGAAGGCCCATGCTGTGTTCACTGTACAGTGTTCTTCAGGACAAACACCAGCATAGTCCCTCTACCTGCAGCAGCCTCCGTGTGTCTGGGAGACAGCAGAGGGACGACCAAGCAGCCTGCCCCTGATGGAGGCTGAGCCACAGCCTTCTGAGCTGGACACTGGGCTGTCCAGGTTGAGAAAGGGGTCACATAGGTTCCACATATTACCATGCCATGTCATGCCTCTAACACAGCTGCATGCCCTGTACTCAGAACTGTTCACCTTTCCACTGTGGGATGTGGCACTGGGCTTGACTCTCAGCTCAGAGTCTCTGACCACAGGGCTAGTATTTGCTAGCTGCCATGCCCAAGCCCTTTACAGCAAGGGCAAAGGAGGCATTGTGAGCATAAATCTCATCATTCAAAGTTGGAGAACAACGGGCCCAGTGTCTCATAGCAGCTAAGGGGCCAGAATGGCTTCCTACACCACTCTGAAGATCAGACTTAAGTGTGTTTGTGTGTGCGCGCGTGTGCACGTATGTATGTATGTGTGTGTATGTAGATACATGTATGTATCTGTATGCATATGTGAGTGTGTGTGTATGTAGATACGTGTATGTATCTGTATGCATATGTGTGTATGTGTGTGTATTTAGGCAATTATCATAATTAGGAGTTGTTTATTTTGTTATTGTTGCCATGTCAACCCTGCCCCTGGCACCTCTGGCTCTGATTCTACTGCATCACGAAATTCTCATCCCGTTCCTCTCCCAGAGAGTGCTGATGTTGGAACACAGACCTTTTCAGAACCGATGCACACTAAATGCTAAGCGAATAAACTCAAAAGAAAAGTGGTGATTCGGAACCCAGTTCCAGCTCCCTGAACCAAAGATACAGACCTCCAGAGCCTCGTGGGTCATCTCCTGCTTATTGGCTTGCTGAGAAACGGCTTCTGTCTGTGGCCCAGTCTGATCCTGAACTTGTGATCCTCCTGTCTCAGTGTCCCAGGTGCTGAGATCACAGGTGTACTTCATCTGGCCTGGCCTCAGGTGCTCTTACTGTTTCCACAAAAGCCTTTGTCACTAGTGAGTAATGCCATCATTACAATTATTTCTAAAAATGGGTTCAGAATTGGATTTTTCTGGTCCATCCAGACAATTGCTGCAGAAGGGCACTGAACATTTTCTATAGACATTGCTGGTTCCTGGGGTGTGAAGCAGCCTTGGCTTCCCATGTGCAGTCTGAGCTCTGCCGTATCCCTGTGTGCTAGGGGGTGTGCCCCTCTTCACCCAGAGTCTCTGCTCTGTCACCAAAGTGCAGACAGTCCGTGTGCTCGACTAACTCACTGTGAAGCCTGCATGAGACTCCACAAAGAGATGCTGCATCAGGACCAAGCAGCTAGAGTGGATGACAGAAAAACACCCCAGAGCATCACAGACTAACACAAGGTAAAGAACTAACTGACCAGCGAAGTGCAAGAACCCAGAGATGGCTGCAGGCGGCTTTGCTTCCTTGTGCCCAAGGTGTTGCTAATTCAGAGACAGCTATGGTTTGGAGTTTCAGGCAAAAAATACAAAAAAAAAAAAAAAAAAGCCTAGGGCCTGTCAAAAGTGGGAGCCAGTCAACATTCCTCTTTTGGGGTCTCCCTTTAAGCAGGGGTTCAAAATGGCTGCACCAAAAGCTATGATGAGCCTTAAGGAAAGCAGCTAGGCCAGGACCGAGGGAAAGCTCAACACTGTGGGTGGAGGCGGGGCTTACTGGTAAAGGAGAAGGGTGAGCAGGACCTCTGACCTCCCAGAAGCCAGGCTGCCTCTGAGAGAGTAGAGGGAAATAAATACAATAAATCCCCACTGATGGAGGAAGGTCATTGGCTAATAAAGGAACTGCCTTGGCCCATTTTATTGGTTAGAAGATAGGTGGGAGGAGTAAACAGAACAGAACGCTGGGAGGAAGAGGAAGTGAGGTCAGAGTCTTGACAGCTCTCCTCTCGGCAGCAGATGCCTGAGAGAGACGCCATGCCCCACTCCCGGGATGAAGCTCCGACCCAGGATGGACATAGGCTAGAATCTTCCTGGTAAGCGCACCTTGGGGTGCCATACACAGATGACTAGAAATGGGCTAAATTAATATGTGAGAATTAGCCTAGAAGAGAATGGGCCAAGCAGTGTTTAAATGAATACAGTTTGTGTGTTGTTATTTCGGGCATAAGCTAGCCGGGCAGGCGGCCGGGGGATGCTGAGAATGCATCCCCGCCGCCCTAATTACTACACCCCACCAGTGAAGAACCCTGTACCCTGCTGGGCAGTGGTGGCGCATACCTTTAATCCCACCACTCAGGAGGCGGGGGGCGGGGCGGATCTCTGTGAGTTCAAGGCCTGTCTGGTCTACAGTGAGTTCCAGGAAAGGCTCAAAAGCTACACAGAAGAACCCTGTCTCAAAAAACCAACATACCAACCAACAAACAAATAGGCAAGCAAGCAAATAAATAAAAAAAATCTGTACCTTAAGAAGTCACTCTCCAAAAGCAAAAGAAGAAGAAGAAGGAGGAGGAGGAGGAGGAGGAAGAGGAGGGGGAGGAGAAGAGGGAGAAGACTGAAGACATTTGCTGCCATCATCAGACCTAAGTTGCAAGAAATGCTGAGAGGAGTCCTGCTGAGCTCAGAAATTCAGATCTGCCTAAGAAAAGGGTGTGGTGTGTGGGTGCACCCCTCGCCATCCTGAGTTCCTTGTTCATGCTTTCTCTCCTTCTGCTCCTGATTTGGACCTTGGGATTTCAGTCCGGTGCTCCAATGTGGGACTCTGTCTCTGTCTGCTTTCATCACCTGATGAAGGTTAATCTCCAGGAGGATGACTGAGACAATGGGGATGTTCTTTCGGGAACTCACCAAGGCCAGCTGGACTGGGTCTGAAAAAACATGGGACAAAACCAGACTCGCTGAACATAGCGGACAATGAGGACTACTGAGAACTCAAGAACAATGGCAATGGGTTTTGATCCTACTGCACGTACTGGCTTTGGGGGAGCCTAGGCTGTTTGGATGCTCACCTTATTAGACCTAGAAGGAAATGGGAGGTCCTTGGACTTCCCACAGGGCAGGGAACCCTGACTGCTCTTCGGGCTGATGAGGGAGGGGGAGTTGAATGGGGGAGAGGGAGGGAAATGGGAGGCGGTGGCGGGAAGGAGACAGAAATCTTTAATAAATAAATAAATAAATAAAAGAAAAGGGTGTAGGACAATGAATAAGTGAAAGTAAATTTAAAATGGTGATTTTTCTCTTTTGTCCATCATCGAACAATCCATACAATAATAGGAGTTACACCTTCAGTCCTACACATATGCAGTGCATGAACCCCCAGTCACACAGATGAAACACGCATGCACCCTCAGTCACACAGATGAAACACACATGCACCCTCAGTCACACAGATACACACACACGCACCCCCAGTCACACAGATGCACACACACGCACCCCCAGTCACACAGATGCACACGCATGCACCCTCAGGCACACATACACCCGTAGTCACACAGATGCACACACATGCACCCTCAGGCACACAGATGCACATGCCTGCACCCTCAGGCACACAGATGCACACACATACACCCTCAGTCAAACAGTTGTACATATATATATACTCTCAGTCACACATACATGCACGTGCATGCTCATGAACAAGGAACGATGTCAGTGACAAGGGCCAGAGAGGCCCCGTTGTTATTAGGTGACTCACTATCCAGAGACAGTGTGTTGTTGTTTGAAAGTGGACATGGATTAGTCATAAATGTGCTTTGAAAACTCGAGTCAGTCACTCAGAGAGGGACGCAAAGAAAGGAGAGAGACCACATCCTGTAAGATATTCAGCTAAGACTACAGGGAAGAGTCTGACACATAGGGCTGTGTCAGGCTTTTGGGGGTTATCAACCAGCTCCCAAATCAAGACACAAAGACTTCTTATTAGTTATGAATGCTCGGCCTTACCTTAGCTCTTATATCTTGCTAGCTCTTAGAACTTAACCTGTTTCTCTTCAACTGTATTTTGCCTTGGGGCTTTTTGCCTTTCTTTCCTTCTGTATATCTTACTTTCACTGCTTCTTGTGTCTACCTGGCTGGTGGCTGCTTTTCTGGCCCCAGGCGAATGCCCTTCTTTCTCCCTCATTCTCTTCTCTCTTGTTTTCTCCTTCTACTTATTCTCTCTGCTTGCAAGCCCCACCTATCCCTCTCCTGTCTCACTATTGGCCACTCAGCTTTTATCAGACCAGTCAGGTGCCAAAGGCAGACAAGGTGAAACAGTAGCAGCCCTTTACATAGTTAATATTCCACAACACAGTGCATGCCCAGGTCCAAACAGGCTGTCAGATCTGAGATGGGGAAGTGGATACAAGCTCCCGTCCCCAACCCATGTTTAATTAACAATGTCTCACAAAGGAAAAATTAGTTTCTTCAACAGAATTTCACTGGTATACAAACCACACTTTAGTGCAGGTCCCATGCCCAGCAGTGGATGGTCAACACAAAACCAACTTGAAGATATTTTTTGGAGAATTTTGATCTTATATTGCTTTGGGGTTTTTGTTTTGTTTTTAACCTTACCAGTAATTTTTCATTTTGAGTTTTTGTGGGGTGTGCGTGTGTGCATATGTGTGTGTGTATGTGTATATGTATATGTGTGTGTGTGTCCATATTTGTATATTAATTTCTTTTTATTTCTTTTCTTCCTTCTTTGGCTTGTTAGTGTGTCCATTCTTCTTTATCCTTGTTTGTTTGTCCTTTTTATTTGCTGTTTGTAGAGAAATAAGGAGTAGAGTTGAAGGTGGGGGGGAGATGGGGCTGATATGGGAGGAGATGAGGGAGAGAATACCGTGATCAGAATATATTGGATGAAAATAATTTTATTCGATTAAAAATAAAATAAAGCGGCTGAGGAGATGGCTCTGTAGCAAAAGGAGCTGATTTGAGTCACTCCCAAATCCACTTGACAAAAATTGAGTATGATGACATACACCGGACTCCAGGACTTTTGTGGGGGTGGGGTGTGATGGAGTTGGATCCCTCTCTGTCCAGCCAGCCTAGCTTACTCAGGGAGTTCCAGGCCAGTAAGAGACCCTGTGTCAAAATAAGCAGACAGACAGACAGAAAGGCAGGCAGACAGTTCCTAAGACACTGGAGGAACTGCACCAGAGGGTGTGATCTGGTCTCTACATGCATGACCACACATATACACAAATCACACAGAAGAAGGTGGAAGATTAAACTAGGGACAAAGGACAAGACAACCAATAGAAGACAGGAGCAAACTTGGCTGAGCAAACCCTATATATTCATGGCCTAAATCAACCAGTTAGAAGACAGATTGTAGCAGCAGATGAAAGAACCCAGGAAGTATTTCTGATCTGCAAGAAACCCACCTTTATATAGAAAGATGCCTGCCAACCAGACTGGACAGACACAGCAGGCAGATAATCAGTAAGAATGTATTTGAACTCAACAGAGCCGGCAATTATCTGTGTATAGTTGACATCTATGGTCTACTTCATCCAACAACAGCAGCATACACAACCTTCCCAAATTCACATGGGATGTTCATCAAGATAGACCACATTCTGGAGTGTCAGGCGCACTTTAAAAAATAAAAATAATAGAAACCATATGCCCTGCATTCTCAGATAACACAGTTAAAACCCCAAAGTCAGTAACAGAAAGGCAGCCATAAAGCCTCCCCCTCCCCCAAATTCCCTTGGAGATTAAATAACATACTTCTAAAAATAGAGGGTCAAATATAAAATCCCAGGAGAGAAATGAATTGAAATGAGTAATTATCAGAATTTATGGGATGCATCTAAATTGTCTCTAGAAGGCAATTTATGATGTCAAGGGCATGTTCTGTGAAGAAGAAAGGCCTAGGATCAACATCTGAATCACCTACCCTAAGACACTTGGCAAGACAATCCAGAGTATAGAATACAAGCCAGAGTAGAAACCAGTGAAACTGAAGACAGAAAACAGTGATGTGTTTGTGTATCAGATTCACAAAGGGTAATGTTGCGATGGTTAGTTTTATCTGTCAATCTCGCACGCCCTACGAAGAGAGTCACTCTGAGGGATTGTCTAGATCAGGTTGGCCTGTGGGCACATCTGCTAGGGATTATCCTACTCTGAATTGAGGTGAGATTGTTATCAACTGTGGGTGGTACCATTCCCTAGGCAGAGCACAAATACACATAAATTAATTCATAGCTTTCTGTTTCTGACTATGGACTGTGACTTCCCTGCTGGGATGGGTTGTAACAGTGGTTCTCAACCTTCCTAATGCTGAGACCCTTCGATACAGTTCCTTGTGTTATGGTGACCCCAGCCATATTCGTTGCTACTTTATAACTGTAATTCTGCTACTATTATGAATCGTCATTTAAATATCTATGTTTTCCCTTGGTCTTAGGCAACCCCCATAAAAGGGTCGTTTGACCCTTAAAGGGGTTGAGACCCACAGGTTGAGAGCCAGTGACTGGACTATAACGTAGAACTATAACAGAAAACAAACCCTTTCTCTTCTCAGTTGCTTTAGTCACAGTGTTTTATCACAACACTGGGGAATGAAACTGAGACATTTCAGAAGTCCTGAACAATCAGCTCCCCAAAGAAGACAGACAGATGGCAAGTGAGCCTAGAAAAACACAAAAGGAAAAAAACAAGAAGATGCCACACCATAGCCATTAGAGAGGCCAAAATCCCGAACCTGACACTACCAAGTGCCGGCTAGCAGGTGAAGCAGCCGGAACTCTGTTCATTGCTGGTGGGGATGCAAAGTCATAATGCTCCACTTATATACAACTGGGGAATTTCTCACAGAAGGAAGTGTATCCTAAGTGTACAACTGCACACTCATGCTCCTTAGTATTTATTCGCGTGAATTAAAAATGTGTGTGTACCTCTGAAACTGAACAGAAATCTTTATGGCAGCTGAAATTAGGAGGCTGCCGAGACACCCCTCAGTAAGATGATGCTCTTGTAAACCGCCACACATCCAGACCATGAAGCATTATTTGGTGCGAATGCGAACAAAGGACTGGTTGTCCTAGTTCGCGTTTGAGCTGCTATGATCAACACCACAGCCAAAAACAAGCTGGGGAAGAAAGGGTTTGTTTCATCTTACAGCTAATGGTCCATCCTTGGCTTGAACCCAAAGCAGAGACCAGGGAGGAACACTGTTTATTGGTTTGGGTTCGGCTACTTTTCTTTCTTTCTTTCTTTCTTTCCTTCTTTCCTTCCTTCTCCTTCTCCTCCTCCTTCTTCTTCTTTTTTGGATTTTCGAGACAGGTTTCTCCGTAGCTTTTTGGTTCCTGTTCTGGAACTAGCTCTTGTAGACCAGGCTGGCCTCAAACTCACAGAGATCCGCCTGCCTCTGCCTCCCGAGTGCTGGGATTAAAGGTGTGTGCCACCACTGCCCGGCTCGGCTACTTTTCTTAAATAGTCCAGGCCTACATGGCTAGGCTTGGTACCCACCCTGCCCCGCCCCACAGTGGGCTGAGCCCCCCTCCATCAATTGGCAAACAAGCAAATGATGCACAGATGTTCCCACAGGCCAATTTGATGGAGGCAATTCCTCAGTTGACGTTCCCTTTTCCCAAGTTGACAGCTAAGATCAGCCATCACAGCAGCTATCAAGCTGGGAAAAGGCACCAAGGATACCCCTTGCAGGGTTGCAACTATGTGACATCCTGGAAAAGTCAAAGCTACAGAGACAGTGAAAAGGTGAGTGACTGTCAGGGGTCTGTGGGTTGGGGGAGGGATGGAAAATAGAGCACAGGTTCATAACAGAGCTTGCAATGATTCCATCAGATTCTACAGCGTTAGGTAGACAGCACTGCGCAGCTGTCAGCCTGTAGAAGTGCTGGACCGGGTTACAGTTTAGTGCAGATGATATACATTGTTGCTAATGCTTTGTCAATGTAGCTCACTGATTGTAGCAAACCTGGCACAGTGGTGTGGGGTGCTGACCGTGGTGGAAGTGGAGGCTCGTGGGAACCTGCTCTCCTACAGTCGCTGTGAAGCCAAAGCTGCTCGGAAGATGAAGTTCCACACTTCCCTATGCTGATATCTTGTGTGTACTCTAACAAATAAAGCCTGAAGGTCAGACGGCTGAGTTAGTCACTAGTTAACCACAGAGGTTTGAAGGTCTGTATATTCAGGAGGGAAGTAATATGGCTGGACCAAGAGAGGAATATAAGGTAGGAGGGCTGAGCAGTTGGCAAGGTAAGAGGTGGCTGTGGCTTGTTTCTTAGTCTCTCTGATCTTTCAGCATTTCCCCTAATATCTGACTCTGGGTTTTTATTATTAAGATCAACTAGAATTTGTGCTACACTTCTGAGAGAAGAAGGAAGTAGGGATGCATTCTAGAACATGGATGAGTCCCGGGACCATTACGTTAAGTAAGAAAGACCGGTCGCAAAGGCCTGTGTGACACAAATCCATTTAGAGGACTAAAAGCTGCCAAACCTGGAAGTGTGTTGCTAGTATTGTGAGGGGAACTGCTGCGTTCAGGAGGGTCACAGCTTCTGGGGGCAGTTCCTTTGGGCTGTCATAAGAGTGAACTAAATTGGCTGTGGTTATTATGGCCGTATGTTAAAGCCTATCATGCTGTATATTGTGTAAGCTACAACTCAGACAAGCTACAGTCTCAGTATGAACAAATTAAAAGAGAAATGAAGGAAAGAATGGGTAAGAAAGTGGTAAATATTAAACAAAATACAAATAATATATTATAGAGCCTTAAACACAGCTGTGGCTGAAATATAGAACAATTATCAAAGGCAAAAGAGGGACACATGGTGTTAAAATTGTCTATAGTCTTTCTATTGCTTGGGAGGACAATGAAGAAAGCAATCAAGTAAATGCCGATAAGAAGGATGTTTGGGTACTCATCAAAAAGGTCTCTGGTGGGCTGGAAATGGCATTATGTGCATGTGTCCCAGCTGCCCAGGAGCCTAGAAGTTCAAGGCCAGCCTGGGCATCTGTGAACCCGATTTTTCATTTTACATAGGGCTTTCAATTAGAAGAGGAAAGCAATCATTTACAAAGTCAGCATAGCCAGGTGTGTGTCTGTAATGCCAGTACTTGGGAGGCAGAGGCAGCAGGATTGCTGTAAATTTGAAGCCAGCTTGGATTTAGATAGTAACTTTCAGGCCAGGCAGTGTTACAAAGTAAGACTGTGTCTCAAAACACAAGGAAGAACAAGGAAAATCAAAGTCTAAGAGAAGAAGAAGCAGTCCAGCTAGTGGGGAAAAAAACCCACAACTGTTATATAAAATTATATTAAATGTAAACTGATGAAATATTATATTTAAAAGGTTAAAGCTGCCAGGTTAAGAGCAAATACAAATCTTAGCCATGTTCTATTTATGAGGGTTACTTCTAAAACATAAGAATACAGAGTGGTTGAAAACTTGTTTTAATTGGAAGAAAGAAACACTGAAGAAGTGCCGACCAGGAGGAAGCCGATATTGCCCCTTCAGTTCCCGTGAGGTAGAGCAAAAGGCTGTGCAAGAGCTTACGATCTCATCACTGCACACAGCGGTCTGGAAGCACCACACTAAGGCCATGCGGGCGTTTGTAACATATCCACAGAATGCAGATGAATCACTGGAACTGCTCACGGCCCCTTGGATGATCTCACACATGCTGAATGAAAAGGAAATGGAACAAGACACAGAAAGATGGACACAGTATGACTCCGTTCTTGAAACTATCCCAGACCAGCAGAAACCACACAATTTTATTTAGGCATACTGAGGGATTTATACCATGACATCATCAACCACAGCCCCGAACCCCAACTCAGCGATTATCCTCCACTAGAAAGACCCCTCTCAGCCTTCTCCACTCAGTGATTCTCTTTTCTTCTTGCAAAACTCCCAGAGGACTTTGGGCAGGTTCTATACCTAAATGGGTCAAGGTCTGTCCACATAAGTAGAGCAGGGTAAGAAAAGGGCCTGCTGGCCCAGGGCAAGAAGTCCGCAGTCCAAGACTTCATGGGCCACACTTGGAAAGGGCAGGAAGGTCCCGTGAGAACAGGCAAAGAAGGCAGAGCTGGGGAAGAACAGGGTTTCCTTGCCTCTTCTGGCTTTTACACTGTGGCCCCAATATGCTGGACCTGGGGACCTTCCTGGGCCATCCTTGGTGCTGTGCTGACTGTATTTCCTGCCATGCCTACCTTCCTCCAACCCTGCTGGCTGGCACAAGGCCAGCATGGGGTCCTGGACTGTGGCATTCAGGTTGATTTCTTCAAGGAATCCCCTGAGAACACATGAGGCACATGGCTCTTAGGCTGATTCTGTAGTTAGGTCAACTTGGAGCAGGATTTTAGCAGAAATAGGGCTCTTCCGTGGTAATTTCAGCTCAGGCCCAACCCTCTCTTCCCCACTGAGGAGTCTGGGAGTGGTACATCCTCTCAGATCATCCATCTCCTGACAAGTTCCTGCGACATGGCAAGGGTGGAGCTGTTTGGCCCTTTGATCCCTACATGGTGAGGATAAATGTAACTGTTGTCTCCCAAGCCTCCCATTCTCCCCTCTTCCCTTCCTTCTGTCCGCCCCCCCCCCCAACAGTCCCTTCCCTGCCATATCTCCCCATGGTCTCCACTAGGGATCTAAGTCTTGACTTCCATAGTAATATAGAGGGTATTGCCAGAGCACTGGCTTGGCAATTTTCAGTGTGGGCTGAAGGATGCTGGTGGCCAAGAGCCCAGCCACGACATCCCCAGGCCATGGCACTATTGAGACAGTGCTCTTTCCCTGACTGCCACTGGTCCTGGAAAACTCCATCCTCAACCCTACCTTGCTGCTGCCCAACCCTACTGTAAATTCCGGTCTCTGGCCTCCATCTTTGGAGGTCTAGCCCCTGAGCCCCTTGCACCTTGACCCCTCCCCAGAGGAGGTCAGGACCACTCCCCCATGAACACGTGGTGTCCTGCCGTTCTCGCACCCACCCCACCCCCGCGTTGGCGGCTTCCGGTTCCCCTTGACGCCATCCGAGAGTGCAGGAGTTCAATTAAACCTGGATATCTTTTAATTTGGTTTTAATTTGGCTTGATTGGATTTTTGCGTCGGCAGAGAGCTTGTGTTAGAAATATTCCTAACACCTACCTCGCTGCTGCTCGGCCCTGCCCTGCTGCTACCTGGCCCTTCCTCACCGCTGCCCAGCACTCAAGGTCCCCGAAGCTACAACTCTAGGGAAAACTTCTGCTTCTCTCTGTCCCTCATCCAGCTATGTCTCGGATATGGCAGATATGGTCACTTCACAGGCTATGGGTCCCGGGGAAACATGCCAGTTGGCTTCAGGTAGACAGGCGGGGCTCATCAGGACTCCACGGCAGCCATCTGCCCAGGGCCAGGAAGGTGGCTAAGACACTGGCAGACAGCAATCAAGGGGTGTACCATTCACCATGGCACAACCTCCAGTGCTGGGTATTGGAGAAGAGCCTGGGCACAGCCCTGAGATGAGAGGAGGGATGCACGGTCCATTGCAGGACAGGGCTCACAGTGCCCACAAGGAAGACAGAGAACGCAGCTTTGCTTGCCCCACCTACAAAATGGGAAGACAGGTGAGCATTCTCACCCAAAAAGCTTGGGACCAGAAGTGTTTCAAATTTCACGTTTTTTTTTTTTTTAAACTTGGTTAAAACACAATGGCACATATTGGGGAATGGACTGAAGTCCAAACATGAAACTCATTTGTTTCATATACACTGTGTGTACAGAATCATGTTACATAACTTAAAATTAGCTATGTGCATCAGACAGCCTTAAAGGGTGGGGCTTTCCTTTGCGCTTCATGTTGCAAAGTATTTCTTTTTCTCTCTCTCTTTTTTTAAATAGATCTACTTATTTATTTTTATGGATATGAGTGCTCTATCTGCATGTACAACTTTGCCAGAAGAGGCCATATGGTCCCACTATAGTTGTGAGCCACTTGCTGGGAATTGAACTCAGGACCTCTGGAAGAGCAGCCAGTGCTCTTTGCTCTTGACCATCCAGCCGTCTCTTCGGCCCGTTTTGAAGTATTTTCAGTTGCAGGCTTGCAATAAGAACTCAACCTACAACTTTCAATAGTTGGGTTGTTTTCACACGGTGGGATGTGTTTCCATTAGGGTTACTATTGCTGTGAGGAAACACCATGAACGAAGCAACCTGGGGAGGAAAGGGCCTATTTGGACCACATATCTCAAGTCTCAGTCCACTGAAGGAAGTCAGGGCAAAAACTCGAACAGGCCAGGAACTTGAGACGACAGCTGATGCAGAGACCATTGAGGAATGCTGCTTACTGTCTTACTCCTTGCGACTTGCTCAGCCTGCTTTCTTATGGAACCCAGGGCC
The DNA here is from genome assembly GCF_018167655.1 of Microtus oregoni. Taxonomy (NCBI): domain Eukaryota; kingdom Metazoa; phylum Chordata; class Mammalia; order Rodentia; family Cricetidae; genus Microtus; species Microtus oregoni. Next base: position 16,187,335 of record NW_024543086.1, read on the forward strand.
ACCAGCCTAGGGGTAGCACCACCTACAATGGGCTGGGCCCTCCCCCATTGATCACTAATGAAGAAAACACCCTACAGGCTCACCTATAGCCCAGTTCTATGGAGCATTTTCTCAGTTGAGGTTCCCTAATTCCAGATGACTGAAGCTTGTGTCATGTTGAAATGAAACCAGCTAGCAAGGTATGAAGGATAAAATTACTACAGGCAAAGTGCTTTTTGCTGTATGGTATGTATAGAACCCTGGACCAAGTGCAGGACTTAGCACTAAAGAGGCCATTCCACACAGCTGTCAGGATGACGTCACCCCCAATTTAGAATCACAGAGTCCCAACTATACCTTTTGAAAGGCAGAACAATTTGGGGTTAAAACCTCAGGCTCTGAAGCCAGTATGCTAGGCCCCAAGCCCATTCTGATACAAAGCTAGGGGCCCTTGAGTAATTTATTTTAATTGCTTCATTCCTCAGTTTCCCCATCTATGGCAGGAGTCATTATAACTTACCTCATATAGTTGCTGTGAAGATTCAACAAACTGGCTGCTAAAAAGATCTCTGAGCTGTGTGTGGCATGCTACTACAATCTCTGTAAGTGTTCATAACTTATTTTCTGGAGACCCCCTGCAGGCACAAAGACTGGAAAACCACCGAGAGACCTGTGCTACATGGATACACTAATTGCAAGTAACTGTAAGAGATCATGCAGCATACGGAGGGGCCTGCATCCCTCAGATCACATGCAACTATAAACCTTAGTGTAGACAGAAGTGTGAAGGGCTGACTGGCTTCTCTGAGTGGTGAGACTGTAGGGGAGTTTTTCTTCTTCCTACTCTCTCACATAACAGACCTAGACTATTGCAACCAGCAGAACCCAAGAGAGGGTTCTCAGTGGAAAGTTTTCCTTTCCTGGTGCTGTGATTAAAAATGCCCCCAACAAAAGCAGCTTAAGGGAGAAAGGGCTTAGCCTGGTTCACAGTCAGAGGAACAGCCCACCACTGTGGGGGAGGTGGGGAGGAGGCAAGGCATCAGGGGCTTGAGGCACCTGGTCACATGACACCCACAGTCTGGAATAGATGCACCGAGTGCTTGTACTCAGTTTGCTTTCTCCATTTTCTGCCTAGGGAATGGTGCCGCTTACAGTTAAGAGTCTTCACACATCAATCATCAACGTATTCACACACCATCAAGATGACCCTCCACAGGTACACCCAGAAGCCCATGACCCAGGTTATTTTAGAACCTGTCAAGTTGACAACCAACCCTAGCTATCATAGTGGATGTGATAACCAGGATTGTTTCTGGACTCCAGTCTACCCAACCACCATAAAACAGGTCCTCTAAGTCCTTGACAAGGTGTTGAAGCAAGGAAGATGGCTTCGCTCCAAAATTAGCTGCAAAGAATGTGGAAGGTTGAGGCTTGAACTTCTTCATTTTTCTGGGGACAGCCAGGAGCCCCTAAGGGGGGGGCTTAAGGAAGTAGGAAAAAAAGGGGTATAGAGGAAATCAAGCGGTTATTTTCAATAGCAGACCACAGGTGTCACGAAGGTCAGCTGCCTTCAGTGGATACTGTCCAGACCTCCTGAGCTTTCTGTAACTCAAGCAGTTGTTAGCATGATGAGATGACATCATAGGTCGCACATTAGCAGACCAGACACTTCCTGCTGCCCGTGTGAAAGAGCGCAGGTTGCTTGAAGGCTGTGGGAGATGTGGGCTCTGCTGTCTTCTCAGATCCACCAGCTTGTCAACAGGGAGCTGCTGCAGGATGACAGCCGAGTGGCCAGCAGGAGAGCAGCATACAGAGCTGGGATGTGCCACCCAAAGGAATGACTCCATTTCTGGGGGGGAAGCCAGGAGACCTTGCCACATGACTCGGAAGATCTTGCCATTTAAAACATGATTGCCTGTCTCTGAATTTCTCATTTGATATTTTGGGATCATGGTTGGCCGTGGGGAACTGGGCTGTGGAAAACAAAACCAGACAACGGGCGGGCTATCATAATGGTTCCTGTGGCCAGAATATGTTGAAGCTGGGAGTATGAGGGCTCTTTTGTTTGTTTGTGTCAGGTCCGTGATTCCTTCCAACAATCACATGTGGTGGTTACTGCTGCTCCCTCCCACCCCAGCTAATGTACTGGGAAACTCCACCCTTAAATCACATGTGGTGGTAGCTGGAGGTAGGACTTTGGGGATGGAATTGATGCTAGAACAGACGGTGAAGTAGGGTGTCTGTGATGGCATTAGTGGCTTACAGGTTGAGAAAGCATTATGTGCTGCCCATTTTCCTCTCTTTCTTTCTTTCTTTCTTTCTCTCTTCTTCTTCTTCTTCTTCTCCTCCTCCTCCTCCTCCTCCTCTTCTTCTTCTTCTTCTTCTTCTTCCTCTCTCTCTCTCTCTCTCTCTCTCTCTCTCTCTCTCTCTCTCATTATTTTAAGACAGAGTTTCTCTGTTTCCCTGGCTGTCCTGGAACTTACTCTGTAGACCAGGTTGGCCTCACACTCAGAAATCCACCTCTCTGCCTCTCGAGTGCTGGGACTAAAGGTGTGTGCCACCACTGCCCAGCTTCCTTCTCTTCTTTTTGATTTTTCTTTCTGTTTTTAATTTTGAGAAAGGTTTTTTACTGTATAGTACAGGTTGGTCTTGAACCCATGATCCTTCTGCCTCCAGTTCCCAAGCACCATCACCCTCAGCTATCTGGACTCACAGTCTTGCATCTTCATGGCCCAAGGGACAGGAAGTTCCCTAGCAAATCATATCAGAATGTTCTGGTCTGTACTGGGTCACACGTCGTTTGGAGGGGAAATTAGTGAGCAAGGGCTTAGTGTAGAGTGGTTGGTTGAGACTGATCCATGAACCTTCCCTACAGAGGACATAGAGGTAAGGTCTTTTACTAAAAGAAATTCCTGGGAGAATGTTTTGGACAATTGAAAATGATATCTTTATGCTGTTGTGTTGAGAAATATGCTTCCCTTTCACTAGGGACTTCTGGGGACAGAATGCCCTAATGCATTGTGAAGACCAATGGTGGGAACTTTAGGCATGATTAAAAAAAAAAACCATGGAAATACTTTGGGCTTAGAAAAGCATGTTTTCTAGTGTTATAAATGAGCACATCATTTTTGCGGCCATGCCTCACCAGCGAATTCCCAGAGTGGAAAGAGTTAGTGTTTATATGCATATTTCAGGACGGTGTGGGAGTTGTGTTTCTGACATTAGAATGCATCCTGCCATCCAACTGCATGTTTAATGTGTTACCAGGCAATAAACTGCGTTTGCTGCAAAGGGGAGCTCTTGCGTTGGGCAACTTTAGTTCAAATCTTGATTCTACCCGTGCCTAGCTGTGCGACCACGTGACTTAGCTTTGCCATGGTCTCCATTTGTCACGTGCTGAATGGTGCTGCTGATACCACCTACCGCCCTAGATGCTGAGACAGGGGAAGGAGGTGGGCATTGATGGAACACGGCGCACAGAAAAATCCCCTCCATACCTGCTATTGTTTTTGTTATAACCCCCCAGCAGAAGTCATATTAGGGGTTGGAGAGTCAGGAGGCTGTATGGGAGCGTGGGGGTGAGAAGTCACAGGTCCTCGCTGGCTTGTGTCCTTACCAGGAGCGTTGTGGCAGGGGTGAGAGGGGACACACACCCGTTTACCCTCTGGAATCAGGGATCTTCCAGGAGAAGATAGTGGAAGGTTGCTCAGGCTGAGGTCATGGGTCAGACTCTGGGGAACCTAAATGAGAGAGGAATTCCACATGAAGCATTTATCTATCCACAGGAAGACCAGACTGGAGTAATTTATGTTTCTCACTGTGACAAAACACGGACACAACCCTTCCCAGAAGCTTCTGGTTTCAGAGGTGGTTCAGCCCACCGTGGAAATGTATGAAGATGCTTATGGTGACAGGAGGGTGGGGAGGGTCCCCTCACATTGTGGAGGGCCAGGAAGTGAGGCCTTGGGATAGGAACCAGCAGTTGATATAAACATGGAAGGTCTAGCCCTAGCAACCTGCCTCCGTCAGCTGGATCCTACATTCCACAGCTTCTACAACCTCCCAAAACAGCGCCGCCAGCTGGGGACCAATTATCTAGACACAAGAAATTGTGAATTAAACTACAACATGGCACGGCTGCCACTTATACCAGGCAGAGAGCAGACTTAGCAACATGAGGTGGCCCGTGACCCAAGAGGGAAAAGGGGGGAGGAGTGTCATCTCTTAAGCACTTTACAGTGAGTACAGCTCCATCACTCATGCAGCCAGCTGCAGCCAGCTGTGGAGGCTTATATCTGCTGAGGCCAGCTAGGTTATGTGCCTAGGCTGGTCCCTCCTTGCACAAGGCCATCGCAGAGCTATGCAGCTGCACTGTCTGCACACTCACACCGTCCTCAGTTAGTCCTTGTGGCCAACAACCTGCATGCACTGTTTTTCACAGACTAGGGAATGAGATGAGTTAGCTAACTCAGACAGCCAGTGGGTGAGAGGCAGGGCCAGAGGTGACCAAAGAGCCGATGGATTCCATACGGGCACTCACTTGCAGTTCAGGTCAGTGAAGGCCTAGGGAGGTTAGCGGATTCCATCAGCATCTAGGAGCTTCTGAGTAGCACAATGTGGATGTCTCTGAGGCAGCAATGTCTACCCTAGCCACCCTCAAAGATGCATTAGTGTCTTTATTCCTTCAGCAATGAGGAGTGGTTATGGTGAAGCACACAACACAGTGGCTGTCGTACACCATAGCCATCTCCCCTGGCACTTGTAAAGTGGTTTTCAATCTATGACAGCTGGGTTCTTAGACTCCTTGCTCTCACTAGGGTGTAAGGGGGTAGTGAGTAAAGGTGAGTCGCTGGGCTTGAGCCCCATGGTCCCCAGCAACAGCTTGGCTCTCACTTTATGATGATAGACACTTTGGGAACCAGTGCAGAGGACTTGACTGACCCAGGCAGCCCAGGGATGCAGTGTTGGGGAGGATCAGCATGCCTTATCTCTCAGTGCTCTGACTGCAGACCTGTAGAGGGCTAAGGTTGAGCTGGGACCTGCTGTATATCTAGGATTTCTTGAGGTAGTTTCCTGTTCCAATCATAAGGACCAACTAGAGATGATGAATGTGAAGAGAGAAAAAAGCTCATTTGAGCTCACAGTTCGAGAGGTTCTGTTCTCTATCAGTTGCCTCTGTGACCTTTAGGTCCAGGATGAAGCAAGGTGGTGCTTCTTGGCAAGAGCATGTGGTGGAGACAGACCAGTCCCCTTGTGGTCAGGGAGCAGAATGGGAAGAAAGCTCAGGCTGCATGGCCCTTTCAAGCACCCCACTACTGTGGGACAATACTCTTGTACACTGTAAAGATTTGTCACTCATATTGGTTTAATAAAATGCTGATTGGCCAGTAGCCAGGGAGGAAGTATAGGTGGGACAACCAGACTAGTAGAATTCTGGGAAGAGATACAGTAACCAACCAGATGCAGAGGAAGCCTTACTGAGAAAAGGTACCAAGTCATGTGGCTAAACATAGACAAGAATTGTGCATTGATTTAAGTTGTAAGAGCTGGTTAATAATAAGCCTGAGCTAATAGGTCAAACAGTTTATAATTAATGTAAACCTCTATGTCTTTCTTTGGGCCTGAACAGCTGCAGGACTGGAACAAAAACTTTCATCTGAAAATGGATGAACATTCAGAAACTACATCCATATAAAACCTGAGAGAGCTTGGGAAGGGATTCTAGACACACACACACACACACACACACACACACACACACACAAAACCAGAGTCAAACATGGCTCCTTGGTAGCAGCATTATCTCAGGTGGGTTCTGTTTGCTAGAAGTAAGCAAAGGTGCGGCTCCTTTAAGAGAGGCTACCTGACTCAGCTTTAGTGGCAAAAACCTCACAGCTCTTTCAAGAGGCCCTGCCACCAAATGCTTAAATGGTATTCATGAGAAGCTGGCGCCATGCTTCTCAGGGATGGTATGAACCAAGAAACTCCACAGAGTTGTGGCAATAAACATGGCTCCTGCTAGTACCTCCACCATGAAGCTAGACTCTCAGGAAGCTAAGGAGTGGGTCTGAGCCAGTTAATGAAGCCGCAGCTTTAATCCTAGCCATATTGCTTAGCAGATTAAAGACTCGTGTGGCCAGAAAAAGATAGAGATATACAGTAAAGACAGATTCAGATTAAAAAAAAAAACCCTAAACACTTTATGGCATGTTTAAAAATGTAAGTAGACTTGGAAGAGAAAAGAAAAAGGATAAAGTCCTTTAAAAAATAGAGTAAAAGCACATGCCTTTAATCTCAGCACTTGTGAGGCAGAAAGCAGGTACAACTCTGAATTCAAGGCCATCTTGGTTTACATACTGAGTTCCAGGACATCCAAAGACACACAGAGGATCTCTGTCTCAAAAAAACAAAAATTAAAACATAAAAATAAAAGAAATAGAGAAAAAAGCCATGTAAAGGTGGGAAATACACAGAGAATCTGGATACTGTATGTTATTGTATTGTCTTTGAATTGTTTGACTGCTGAGGAAGGAGCAACAACTGCTAAAAGATTATAAATGCTGCTGGATTAATCCAACTGATATATTTTGAAACTGCCTTGATTTCAAAATTTAAGTAAAAACTATGTTACTTTGGAGAAGAGGTTTTTTGTTTTCACAGAAAATGAGAGGCTGTGGATTCATTCGGAGTTAAGAAAAAATCAGGTTTGATCTAATTGAGCTTGGGGTTCTCTGGTTATTCCAATATGTTGGACATGCAGAGAGACCAAGTTTGCATACTTGATTAAAATAAAGGCTTTTTGCTTTTACAAAAAGAAAAAAAAACAAAAATCAGGATTGATCAAGGAAGACCCCCTGAGAAATCTCTGATAGGAGCAGATGGTCCAGATGATCTGTTTCAGAGCACCTCTGTTGCACCTCTGTTGCAGTTTCTTCCGAGTTCTGCATCCAGAACAGCTTCAAGGTTGAGATGATCAAGCCTCACAGAATACTCCAGTCAGGAATTGACCATAGTCTTAAATTTTCTTTGGGTCCCCATAAGATTAACAGCAGGAAGTAACCTACACCCACATTACCCCAAAATGAATTATGGATGTTTATCTTTGTTTAGCATGTTGGCTACAAGTTGTTATGGATAATGATCAGGGAAAAAGCGAAACAGAGGAGATTAGATTCAGGGTTTTTGTTTTGAAAAGAAAAAAAGGAGAAATGGTGTGAGATAATGCTCTTGTATACTATATAGATTTGTCACTCATGTTGGTTTAATAAAACACTGACTGGCCAGTAGCCAGGAAGGAAGTAAAGGCAGAGGAATAAGACTAAGAATTCTAGGAAGAAGAAAGGCAGAGACTCAGTCACCAGTCAGATAAAGAGGAGGCAAGATGAGACTTCATTACTGAGAAAAGGTACCAAGCCATGTGGCTAAACATAGACAAGAATTATGGGTTAATTTAAGTTATAAGAGCTAGTTAATAATAAGCCTTAGCTAGTAGGCCAACAGTTTGTAATTAATATAAGCCTATGTGTATTTCTTTGGGACTGAACAGCTGCAGGACTGGGTGGAACAGAAACTTCCATCTACACCCAAAGATTTTCCTCTAGGTCCCATCTCCAGAAGACTCCATGTCCTCCCTATACTGCCACTCTTGGAACCAAAATTTTGCCACATGGCCATTAAGGACCCCAGAAAGTCAAACTACAGCAGAAAGCCAGGCATGTTTTTCTATGGGCTCAGTGCAGGCCTCTTGGGCAAGAAGGATGGGGCAAGACTATTCTAAATCTAGCCTAAGGACCAGCAAAATAATGTTCTGGAAGCTGCAGGCACAGATGCTTTTGAAAGTAGCGGAAGGAGGAAGCCATGAGCCCCAAAAGGGACATGGCCACATGCAGAAGGAGCAGTGGGCCGTGTTCCTGCTGCCTGGCTCCCGGCCACCTGGCTAGCTTATGCCCCGAAATAACAACACACAAACTGTGTTCATTTAAACACTGCCTGGCCCATTAGTTTCAGCCTCTTATTGACTAACTCTCATATCTTGCTTTAACCCATATCTAATAATCTGTGTAGCACCATGAGGTGGTGTCTTACCAGGAAGATTCTAGTGTACATCCATCTTGGGTCAGAGCTTTATTGCATCTGCCCTGGAGAGGAAAGGCATGGCATCTGGCTCACTTCCCTTCTACCCAGCATTCTATTCTGTCTACTCCACCCACCTAAGGGCTGGCCTATCAAATGGGCCAAGGCAGTTTCTTTATTAACCAATGAAATCAACAGATTGACATATGACCTTCCCACATCAGCCACACTGAGGACTCAGTATAGGGATGTGTGGTGTGGAAGAACCCACCGCCACACCCCCATGAAAGCCAGGCTTAGACGTCTGAGTGGAAGACAGCTTTTGTTCCCTCTTTCCTCTTCTCTAGTCTCCCTGCCCCCCTGCCTCATCCCAGAACAGGTAGCAACTACAGCTCACAAGCGAGAAAGGAGAGGAGGGAGATCTGCAGGGTGGGGTGTTGGGGGGCCCTTCCCCTCTATGCAGAAGGTGTGCAGTTTCCCTGAACAGCAAGTGCTGATGCCAAGGACAAACCTGTCCACTTCTCACAGATATCTCTTTGATGCTAGGTTCTGACCTAGTCACAGGCCGCAACAAAACACAGGTAGGTTCAGAGGGGCTCCTGCCATCTAGAAGCTCAAGTTCTTCTGTGAGTATCAAATGATGGGGTGCACACGGTAACGGAGACCACATGCCAGACGCTTGCCCATTACCCTCATCCTCATGATCTTAGGAGACGGCTGCTGCCCTTCTCGAATTACAGGTGGCGAAGTTGGGGTTCAACGAGTTTAAGCGGGTCAGAACTTGGTCCTCTTTGAGTCGGTGGGTGCGTTCTTGACCCTCTGACTCTATGGGTACACTCTTTACCCCTCTGCTGCTCTGTGAGTACATTCTTCACCCCTCTGTCTTTGTGGGTGAGCTCTTCACTTCCCTGTTGCTCCCTGGTGCACTGAGGCGGTGGCTGCAGCAGGTGGGCAGTGTGAGAAACAAACTGGAGAGAGGGACCATAAGAGATGGAAAGAAAAGGAATCAGGCTCTCCAGAGGCTGAGCACTTGAGTGGGTGTGAGACGCTGCACAGCCACGGGTCAACAATGGCACGTCGCACCTCGTGACTGTGCATCATGATTATGCGTCACTAATGCCTTTTGGGCCGTTTGGTGTGCTCTGCCCTCCCAGTGTGCTGGGGATCCTTAGCTACAGTCTATAAAGAAGAGATGGGGCCTGGGGCAAAACCTGGCTCTAACCTGATGGCCATCTGTGCTCCCAACCAAACCCTGCTGAGCCACAGGAGTCCAAGTGTTCTGTTTAAATACAGTTCATTTTCATTGTGTGTGTTCCCGAGTGCATGTGTGAGTGTGTGTGTGTGTGTGTGTGTGAGTGTGTGTGTTCACGTGAGCGTGTGTGGCTGTGTGACCCTCCACCTTACTTTTTTGAGACAGTGCCTCTTAGTGAACTCAGAAGCCACTGATGGGGCTAGACTGGCCGGCCAGCAAGGGTCTGAGCTCACGTCCTCATGTTTGTGTGGCAAGCACTTCACGGGCTGAAGTGTGGCAACACTTCATGGGCTGAGTCGTCTCCCCAGAGTCCATTTACTACTCGAGGGGACAATCAGGAACTACTCAAAACCTTCACCGCAGACTCAACAACATGTCCCAGGTGGGTCCTTGAGCAAATGTATCTCCTGCCACAGTAATGAATAGGAGGTGGGGATTAGAAGTAAAGCCCGCTGGGCTTCCCTGCAGATGCCCAGTGCCCGGGAGATGAGCTTCTCGTTTCTGCCTCAAAAGAATGCCCACCCCACCCAGTGCTTGCCATACAAGTCTTAATGAGTTTGTGAGTTTTGTGTTTGAAGTGAAGTCAGTCTGAAGGTTTTGGCTCAGACCATGACCACAGACCAAGGCTTTGGCACTGCCCTATGACCACAGCCTCTACCCAGCTGCATGTGGACAGTGGGATGAGGCGCACCCCAATGGCATCTCATAGCCCATTTCAGGGCTAAGTCCTACTGCCCGCGGTGGCTGTGGCCCATGAGACTGCATGCCAGCAAGATCTAGGCTCAGGCATGCCCGCATCCAGATGCTTCCTTGCTACTAGCATCGAGAGAAGGTAGCAGGCCGGAGTGAGAGAGAAGTGTGGCATGGCTCTCTTGGGTGGCATCCTAGTCAAGACAGGTAGTATCAATCCAGGGACTGGCAGAAGGGGTTCCCAGCAGCCCTCAGTCCGAAATAAGCTTCAGCACCCAGATCACAGGGTGAGGCTCTGAATCCTACAAGCTTCCTTGGCATCCTCTCCAGGGATCTCTAGCAGCTGGCACTGTGCCCACGTGTGCTCCCTCTCCTCTTCTTGGGCTGCTTAGGCCTGCTTTGTCTCTCGTTGCCACTGGGGGTTCCTAGGTTGAGTCACTATGGCACGTTTGTGGCTCTGCTTAAGTGATAAGTACTCTGTATACATCTAAACGCAGAATGCACGAGATACAGAAGAGCGGTGCATTCAGGCGTGTGAAATACAGTGTGCCTTCGCTTAGAATGGCGTTGAATAGCACATGGAATTGGCACATCCCAGAGACTGCAGAAGAAAGAAGGGTTTTCATGGGGACCCCAAGCACGGGTAAGATGTCTGTTGAACAGGGCGGCCCAGTCTTTCCTCTTACAGCCCTCTCTGCCCCAGCTCAGGTTTGTGGAATGAATATTTTTGGTGTAAAAAGCAAGGACACAGCACAGTCATTCCGTTCTGTGTCATGGCAGTGCTTCCTACAGTCGGGATCGCAGGCATGCCACCAAGCACAGCAGCTGAGCCACCGAGTTTCTCTGGCATTGCAGTAATCTGGACAAGCTCTGAAAATTCCTGGTCAGGTGATGTCACCAAAGGAACATCACAGAGTGACCTTCTCCAGCCCAGGTAGTCTAGTTACTCAGCCCACACAGCCTCTGATAGCCAGAGCAAGTGACAGGGTCACCCATGGGGAGGACCGGTGTCTGCAGGCACTTGTCCTCTGCTGGCTCTTGTCACCATTACCATGCTCCTCTGTTGTCTCGCCGACTCAGCTCTGGGCCTAGGACCACTTTCCCACAGTCCCCACCTGAGGCTGGCCAGCAGCCTGTCACAGCAGGGAAGGCAGGCAGCAGGAGCGGCTCTGTCCATGGTGGCCAGAGCTGTTCACACAGAGAGACGGGAAGAAGAGCCAGCAAGTTGGAGGAAGGGGCAGCAGGCGTGAGTCTCACCTTCCAAAGCTCTACTGTCTAATGACCTACTTCTGTCACCAGGCCCTGCCTCCTAACGGCACTGCAGCCCTCACAACAATGCTAGAAGATGGGCCTGGGTGTCAGAGCATGGCAGGGCACGGTTCAGAGCAGAACTCATGGAGCTGCCAGCTTGCCATGGCTACTACCTTCCAGGAAGCTCATTGTGTCACTGTGAGGGGGACACCGATGCTCGCTAACACAGTGAGGGGAGTAGTAAAGAATGAACTGGTGAGATGGCCATTCGTCATGGGCATCAAATGTTATGCAGCGTCGTGACCTTGTGAGCCATTCATTACTGAAGTGCCAGGTGAGGGGATTGCATCAGGACCGCCTCAAGCACGTGAGTGCGCTGTGCATCAAGGCTGCACCATTCACCACTGCTGTCATCTGGTGGGACCACTGTCACCTTGAGCTGCACGGCTGATAGGGCTGTGCACCACGGCTGTGTGTACCCTTGACTTGTCTGCCACGCTTCCACCGCTAATGCCCTCTTCTTGGCACTGATGTCCTCTCACTCTGCCCGGTTCCTATGTTGCAGGAGGAGATCGTGTCAGCCTAACCCCCCAACAGACAGCAGTGACAAGCCGTGGGCACAACTGTAGAGTGACTGTGTAAAGATGCCAGGAGACAAATGAGAGCAAGAGTGTCAGAGAGTCCCCTGTGAAATGGTTACTGTGTGTGCTGAGGTACAAATGCATGTATATACATGCTTGTTCATACACATATGTGCACACACATGCAAGTCCACACTTACACACAAGCACATAGAGAAAGTTCATCTGTTGAGTGGCCATGGCAGGTACCAAGCAAAATTATACTGTCAAGTGGAAGTTTTGTTTGGTGTGTCTCGTTTTGTCCTATAATTGTCATTTTTTAAAATTTTTCATCTTTTTTAATGTATGTGTCCAGATGTGCTTGTCCAGATGTGCACCATTTCCCCTTTTCTATTTAAACAAAAAAGAAAGGCTTTCACTTTAACATAATAAAATTACATATAACAAAACAGGTATCAAATAAAAACTATAGTTACAATATTTATATCTATTTTATCTTTTATCATAACAATGGAAAACTATAACTATCTATCTATTTTTTAACTCCATCAAAGACTCCAGAAGGATATAATATTACCTAAGTAAACAAGAGGTAAGCAACTTCCAAAACTCTAGAAATGACAGACATCTTGCTGCCTGGACAATCACCCAAAGTTCCTCTATACCATTGGGGCATCCATCTTTAGCCTACAGGCCCATAGTATCCAGCAGACTTTTTCATGAAGCAGGAAATTTCAAAGACAGTGCGGTCACTTTCTGCTGTGTCCTGCAGAATGTCTCACAGACTCTTTCATGAAGCAGGAACCCTGAAAGACCATCTCACCTTTAGGCAAGTTCAGCAGTCCCTCTCTGTGGGTTCTTCATGTCCAGTTTATGCAACATTCCAGGCAAGAGCAGTTTCTAACCCAAATGGCTAACCAATTCTATAAGGAGCCTCTTTGATGCCCATTTTCCTCAGGAAGTAGCTTGGTGCTCCTAGGAGCAGATGTGTCTCATTGTCATGAAAAGCCCTAAGTTATTAAAACATTAAGTGCCATTTTCTTTAGTCTTTGAAAGATATGAAGAATGTCTATCTGAAATATATCTATGCACATCTAGAAAATCTAACTAACATGACTACAAACGACTATTATAGATGATTATCCATTAACAACCTATATTTCCTAATTATACATTACATTTTTAAATGAACGACACAATCACAATACCTTAATCAAGATCAGAAATACATATACATATAACAAAATTGACCTTAAACTTGTATCAGTAAGTCAAGATTTATACCAATGCAAATTATTTATGCCTATATCATATCCCCCTTTAAATATAAAAGAACATTTATAAACAACATGTCACCATGAGGTCGTGGCTTACTGGCATGAGTCTAACCAGTATCCATCTTGGGCAGGAGAAGCATGGCATCTGCCACACTTCCCTTTTTTCCAGCATTTTGTTCTGTCTACTCCGCCCACCTAAGGGCTGCCCTATCAAAAGGCCAAGGCAGTTTTCTTTATTTAACCAATGAAAACAACACATAGAAAGAAGACCCTCCTACACCAAGTGGACAAGGGAAGAGAAGAGAGTTGGAGAGTGATGCATGCACACAACAGCTCTTCACGTTGGATACTGCAAATATATGTAGTTTTTATCTGTCAACTGATAATCAGAGAGTGAGACAGCATTAGGGACAGCCAACACCACCCCATCCAGGTGGGTACTGTGTTTCTTGCCTGTTGTTTCCTGACTGCTGTTTCTGGCCCGTGTTGCTGCCACTGTTTACTTACATACAACATTCAAGGTTGTTTTTCCTTTCACACCGTAAACATCGCAACCACAAAAGCCCCACTGAGTGGCCTTGCCTTAATGTTCTCAGAACTGTGCCCCACAGCCCTGTGAAGTCTCTTTTGCAAGCTGAGTGAGCAGCTAGGTGAGCAAAGTCACAGACTGGGTTCTGAGCCTCCATTTGCTCAGCTGTAAAATGGGCCAAATGGTAATAGCTCCCTGCCTGTTAGGAGGGATCACAGAGACATGCCAATTGTGTTTTTTCCATTCCCAGCCAGGAAAGGAGAAGGTGGCTGGGCTTCTAGTCCTGGGCCAGGCGGGAGGGGAGCTGGAAACCTGGAGAACCGAGTTCTCACTCTGTGTGGTCATTCATGTGGCCTTGCCTGCGAAGGGGCCTGCTGCCTCTACCATCCTCTGCTACAGGAGATTCTCTGGATGCTGTGCTAGGGTGAGCGGCTGCTTGCCTTCAAGCTCTTACTTAGCCTGCAGAAGAAGGAGAGCAGTCTGCCTCCCATGCACATAGTAGGTCTGCACATACTGACTGGTGGACAGCAGAAGCAACGTGGGTTCCATTCAGATGGGGCCTTAAGCAGCTGGGTCTAGCCCTGTCTGCTGGTGCCTGAGCAAACTCTGCACTGATGGGGTGTTCATCTGGGTCTCTGAAGGAAGCTCACAGGTATTGTGGAAGGATAGACATAATTTTTAAAAAACCTTTTAAAAATTTAAGCCACTAGAATCGTGTGCATGTGCTCATTGTTACGACAGCATCATCTTGCCTATCCTGACAGAACCACAGTCTCCTTTTCACGTAGTGGCTGTGAAGATTCAGTTGGACTAGGGAGGTGGTAAATGCTCACTCGACAGTAACTGCGATTACTGTGGAAACAAATGTATTAGCTTTCCAAGACTGTCACAAAATATCAGAGCTAACAAAGGTACAGAGAGGAAAGTTCATTTTGATTCACAGTTTCAGCAGACTTAGACTGCAGTCAGTTGGTTGTGTGGCTTTCAGACAATGGCATGGCGAGAGACACCCTGCCTACCTCTGACAGCCAGGAAGCAAAGGAAGAGGAATCCTGGGGCCTCAGTATCCCTCTCAAAGGCTGACATAACTCTTCCAATCTCCACGCATCTAAATGGTCCACCATCTCCTGACAGCAAGTTGGTGATGAAGCCTTCGACATGTGGGCCTTTGGGAGACACTTTATCAAAATCCAACAGTGTGAACGGCAAGGAGTGGGCGCGTTCAAATCTCAGCTTGATCAGCCCTCTTCATGGCCTTGACCAGGCTACAGCTCACCAAGGTGGGAGTGACAGAGGCCATCCCCAGCCCGGGGTGTTCCGTGAGGACCCCAGGAGGGCAGGGACAGGGCTGCACCGTGGTGTGAGCTCCAGTCATGGCTGGCTTCAGGTACCTGCTGTATGGCCGTGAGCACAGCACCCCATCACTGTCCCACTGTGCCCCCATCTGTCAAATGGCAAGGAAAAAAGTACCTATAGAAAGAGCTGTTGGGGGGTTGGAGAGATGGCTCAGAGGGTAAGAGCACTGGCTGCTCTTCCAGAGGTCCCGAGTTCAATTCCCAGTAACCAGTAACTACATGGTGGCTCACAACCATTTGTAATGAGACCTGGTGTCTTTCTTGCCAGTATGCTTAATAAATAAATCTTGAAAGAAAGAAAGAAAGAAAGAAAGAAAGAAAGAAAGAAAGAAAGAAAGCTAGCTGTCGGGAAAATCGGTTGCTTAAAAGCCTGTCTGACTTACGAACTTCCGGCAAGCACAGAATCTCAATGCCATTGCTATTGCCTATGGGGAAACCTGGAAGAGTGTGCGAGCCAGACGTGGGACCCCAGCCTTGTGCTTCAGCAGTCGTGTGACCTTGGGACTGTCAGGACTTCCTCAAGTCCACCTTTCCTCATTACCACACAAGTGTGATCATACCTGTGCATAGGCATGAGGGCTAAGCGGTCTAGTATGGGGCACTGACGTCTCTGTAGATGTCATAGACCCTATGGCTAGGACTAGCAAGTGCATGACCAATGTCAGTCATGGGGATTTTGATAGCAATAAACAATTTACAGACTAGGAGCTTGTTTTAGTCCATTTACCGCTGTTATGACAACATCACTGACACTGGGACTTGGCTCTGGGGAGGAGGGCCCAGGGCTCTTCAGAGCTCACTCCTGAGATCCTACCTCAGCCTACAGAACTAGTATCACGTCATGCATGATGGGGCACCACCAATAACCTAACCTCCTCCCCTCAGGCCTCACCTCCCAAAATCTCTTCACCTCAGCATCCCTCGCACCTTTGACACGCTCAGATGTAACCAGCCCATTGTCTGTCCTCCACAATGTCACATTCCACCCTCTCTTCCCTGTGGCCATGCCGTCACCATACCGACCTCACACCCAGGACCAGTGTGAGGCAAATGGAGGGGGTCGTCAAGATGCCGCAGACAAGGAAGGCTGTCCTTTGATCTGATGTGACTAGTGGCAGCTGAGTCCTCCTGTCACCTACTCCGATTGCAAAGGCTAGCCTGCTGGTGCCCCATGGGCCCACACTGCACACACCCGTGCTTTGTGAGGGATGGGAGCAGCTGGGCTCCATAGGCCAGGTGGCTGCGGGTGCTTCTCCCCTGGGCATTGCAGTCACTCTGGTTACCCTCTTGAATGGCCCCTCCCAGGCTGCATATTGGGTGGGTATTCAAGACTGCTGGTTTCTCCCAACCTTCCCACTACAGCTGTTGCCCCAGACAAGCTGGGGTGCTGCTGGCGTCGGATCCAGCCAGAACAAGCATGCAGAGAGACTGTCCCCATAGAACCTGTCCCCAAAGGCCAAGATGGGGTTGTGAGACTCTGTCTTTGAGGAAGGAGCTGAAGTTTGGGAGCTGTCTGCAGCTGCCAGGTAGGAAGGCCCAGTGAACAGGTGAGCTGTCCTCCATATGGGTGGCGGGGGGGGGGGGGGGTTCTGCCGGGACCTGCGAGAAAGGTTGCTTGTTTCTGCCTCTCTTCCCAGCCTTGCTGAGGTCTGAGTGCAGTTCAGCCCAGCCCCCACCGTGGCCT
Organism: Microtus oregoni; assembly: GCF_018167655.1. Taxonomy (NCBI): domain Eukaryota; kingdom Metazoa; phylum Chordata; class Mammalia; order Rodentia; family Cricetidae; genus Microtus; species Microtus oregoni. The sequence goes on from NW_024543086.1 coordinate 16,204,006, forward strand.
AAGAAGGAAAATGAACAGGGCTAATGGGTGGGGGATGGGGTATTGGAAATCTCCTTTTTAAAGCAGTGCCCACCAAAGTAAGCATGCGCTCTATAACTCAGATGTGTCGAGTTTGTATTGGAGTGGACACAGGTGACATCCATCAGGCTGGGAGCTTCCAGTGAAGGAAGAGGAGCTTCTAGAGGAGCCCCATATGGCTGGTTCTGACTCAGAGGTGGCCACCATCTCTTCACATCCTCATGGTCTCTTTGTACTAGCGGGAGAGTGGGCTCTGGTGGCTCTCTGTGTATGGACAGAGACCTCACTCTGATGGCCTCTCTGAACTCTCAGTTCTTTCGTATGTCTCCAGACATGGCCACACTGGGGCATGTGAGGGCCAAACACTCGATCATAAACATACACAAGAATCAAGAGCCAGCATCATGGCTCACAAAGACCTTGCATATAGGAGTGAGTTCCTTCCTGGGTGTAAGTGTGTACAAGCACACTGTTGTTGTCAAGCAGTAAGCACATGGCTCAGGGGCTGCCTGGAGCCTACTCTGTGGTTCCCACATCCTAGCAGAGTGGTTAAGGGTGCAGGCTCTGGAGTCTTCGGAGAACATGGGCTCCTTTACCAAGTTCGCTTCATCTGAGCTGTGCGTCTTTAGGCTTGTGCATGGGGGATGGGTGGGATTGCACCCGTGCATACATGGGGGCCAGAATAAGATGCCGGCGTCTAGCATACTCCATCATATTCCCTGGAGATAGGGTCTCTCCCTGAACATGTGGCTAGACTAGAGGCCATTGAGCCCCAGCATTGCCCTGTTTCCATCCTGTAGTGCTGGATCATAGGCAGGCACAACCACATCTGGCCTTTTATCTGTGTCCTGAGCTCCAAATGCTCTTTCCCACAGAACCATCCCTCTAGCCCCGCCTTTATCTCTCTTTATATCAGCTTCCCCGTGTGTTTATTAGAGCAACAATACATGCCGCAGAAAGCGGCTGATGTAGCAGGAAAGACAGGCTAGGGGGTGCTCAGGGTAGGGTCTGGGAGGCCGGGATTTGGGGAACACGAGGGTTGTCCTCTCTGCTCGAGGACAAGGATATGCTGCTTGTCAAGACAGAAAGAAGGCTGTGAGGTCAGGTGTTGGAAGGGCTTAGCCGCAGGAGGTCCAGCTATGGAGTGAGGATGACCAGGGAAGCCCCTGTCCCCAGCACTGTGCTTAGCTGAAAGCATCAACACATGTCCACATGAGCTGGACCCTCAGCAGCCACCACACCTCCCCGCCCGTGGAGGAGCTGGGTACATGTCAGCGCAGTAACAGAGGCTCAGCCCAGTCCGGAGCCATGGGAGGGCAGCACACTGGCCTATCCTAACCCCAGCATGGGGTCTTCACAGTGGGGTTAGGACAGCTGCAGCCGAGGTGACAGGGGGTTACCCAGGGACACACCCAGTTTGCAACAGTGAGGTTCTGTCATTTCAGAGTGAGCTGGAGGTTGGCTGGGTGGCTCACGGTCTCTCCAGTGTCCCCTGGCCCCATTGAACCCAGCACTTAACTCAGCACTGGGGCTAGAGCCATGAGTGAGATTCCTGCTCTTGGCAACTAAGTCCTGGCAGGGAAGCAGATGGCAAAGGGGTGCATGAGTAAGTATAGCACAGGTGGGTGAGGGCTGAGACAGCACGGAAGCAGAGTAAGGAGAGAGGGAGTGGGCCTGGCGGGCGGGGGAGGGTGTCTTACAGTCTTCTATGGTGATGTCACCTGAGCATGGACTGGAGGGATGCCAGGGGCTGAGCTAGGCTGAGTGTTCTGGATAGAGGCCATCGCCAGTGCCAAGACCCTGAGGTGGGAAGAGGACCTGAAAAGACCAGGAGGGAGGCACAGCAAAGAAGCAGGCAGGACCCAGAGGGGAGGGGTACGGTGCTCAGTGTGCAAGAGCCACGGGGGTTCACACAAGGACATGGATTTTCCTCTAGATGGGCAGCTTCAGAATGGAGAGCTAGCAGAAGGAAGACATGTTCCAACTGATGGTTCACATGCATCCTGCAGTAGATCACACACACACACACACACACACACACACACACACACACGGTATCCACCTCTGACCCCCATACACTGTGAAAATGGAGCCTTGCTACAGTGAAAAGAAGTTCCCAGATGAGGAATGGAGAGACAGAGCGTGTTCCGGATACCCAGGTGTGTCCACAGCTGGAGTCACAGGTATCTTTCCAGGGGCAACACGGGGACGTGACATCAGAATGGAGAAGCTCAATGCAGGGCTTCCTGAAGCCAGAGAAGGTGAGCCTTCTCAGCTCTGGAAAGACCCCAGCACTCATCCACCTTCATCTTAGCTCAGCAAAGCCAAATTGGTCTGTAAGAGAATTTATATGTATTGTTCCAAGCAACCAAAAGGGGAAATTTGTTGCTGCAGCAATAGCATACCTCTACTGACCCTTCCAGCCTGGCAGGGCACAGTCCATGGGAGTCTCATTTAATCCATCCCCAGGGTAGACAAAGGGACCTGGACCTGTGAGGTGAGAAGTTGGAGTCTGGATATGGTTGGAAGATAGGGCAGAAGGACAGAAGATGTCAAAGATACTTCCAAGACTCGGACAGAGTAGCTGGAGCTAGGGGTGGAGGCTGTTTTCTGAGTGGGGAGAGGGTAAGAGTGAGGTGGAGAAGGGGAAAAGCCAAGCCTGAACTTTCTATGTGTCAAGTGGAAGCTGATTGTCAAGGGCCCTCTAGGTGTGGCCAACCCAGCAAGATGGAGTAGGATGGATCACCTTGGGGAGGGGGTAAGGGAGGAAGCTGCTGATAGCAGGTGTGGATCATCAATTAAAATCTCCATGCACTTGATGTCGAGTGTCTCCAAGCCTTGCATGGTATCAAGGAGGAGGTCAGACAGGGACAGCAGGAGTAAGGAGCAGGGCAGGATTTGAACCCAGGGCTGCAGGGCACTGGGAGCCATCAAGGGCTAAGCTGGGCACTGGCCTGGTAGGAATCTCTCCACCTCCACATCCTGGACGGGGTCGCCTCTTCCCAGCTATTCTTCCAAAGAGAGCCAGGGCTGCATTTGACAGGAGCCAACAGGTGGGAGACCGAAGTCAGCGGGCATGTGCTTACTCGAGGTTAGACCATTGCCGTAAGCATCATCACAGCCTGCTCACTAAACAGTCCATCGGCTCGGTGACTCTCGAAAGCTGGGTCCAGGTCAGCTCCATCCCTTTTCCCTGCCAACTCTTAAAGCACCATCCTCACCCACAGGTGCTGCGTGGTGGGGGTCAGGCATCCAACCTCTGTCTTTTGTGCTTTGGTCCTTCCCTTTCCAGGCCTTGCCAACAGGCACTGTGACACCCTCACATCTGAGCAGAAAACCAGCAGAGCGTGGATATGACCGCCACAAGGGCATGGAGGCCAGGACACAATGAGAACTCTTGATCTGATCTTGTCTGGAACAGATGTCCAAGCAGCCGCTGTCCATCAGGACAAGAGGAGCGTGCTGCCCAGCAGACTAAGGGGCCTTTTGTTTCCTTTGTGGCTAGGGAAGCCCTGCTGTTGTCTGTCTGACAGCAGATCGTTAACAAATGTATCTGCTTGCATGTCCCTCGTCACAAGTGTATTTGAATTCTCATCTTTCACGGCATACGAGGGCACAGGCACCAACAGTAGCCACTTCCGGGACCCATGCTGGGTGAAACCCAATACTGCCAACCTGAGTGCCTGGCGTGCGGTGAGAACCTACTGTGGGTTGGGGAAGTGGGCAGAGGCCTGCCGTGGCTTAAGACAGAGCAGAGTGCTAAGATGCTGGCCAGCTGTGTGACTTTGGACAAGACCTTTGTCTCTCTGCCTCGGTTTCTCCTGGTGCAGAGTCAACTGTGCCTGGGCAGTGCCCAGAGATTCCATCGTCATCTCATTTATTCCTGTGCCGGGGGACAGGTGTAAGCTACCCACTTTGGTAACAGCAACATGAGGCTCACAGAGAAAGACAATTGCCGACAGCCTTACCTAGGGATACGCTTCAGGGCTCCCAACTCTCGGCTTGGGTGACTCTGGGTGTCTCCTGGGGACTGGAGCTAGGGGACATGGTCCAGGCCTCCCTGCTGCTGCTGAGGGTGGCATGCTGAGCTGGGGAAGGGGACGTGCATTCAGTCTTCCCTGTGAACTTCAGGGACTCAGGCCTGGTGATGGCTCCCCTTACCTTCCCTCGCTGCCGTCTCTGGCTGGCTTGGTTCCCTGTGGGAAGTGTTTTCTTGGTTTCAGCAGCGGAGACCTCCTCCACATCCACCCCACCCTGTGCCTCCCAGCCCTGAATCCCTGTGAATGTGAATTTCCTTGTAAGGACTCAGAGCAGCGAATCCCAGACCCTGGGCTGACTTTTTTGTTTTTCCCTCTGCCTCCTGGAAGATAGCCTGTTTGATTTTTATAAGCCCGTCATTGTCCTCTGTGCGTTTCTGTGTGGGGCAGGCTCCTGGCGTCAGGGAAGAGATCAGGAAGCCATGTTCCATTTCTGACTCACTGGGGAAAAAAAAAAAGCATAGCTCCTCTGAGGGAACTTTACTCCCTCAGCCCCAGTGTCCCAAAGTGTTGATCATGATTGAAAGCATTGGTGAGATGCTTTTCCTCTTCAGGAAGGCAAAGAAGATGCCACACACTGGCTGTGGTAGTGTGGGCATGTCTTCAGGAATATGTGGCAGGGCCAGGCAGCTCTTGCTTGGCTGGTGAGCCTATCTCTAGGGCTTCCGTTTAGAGCCACATAGCCTGGGGAGGCGAGGAGAAGCTTCTGAGACAGGAAGTGTTTAATTAAGCCTGTGCCCTCAGGTGTCATGTTGTTCAGGAGTCCGAGCATCTCCTCAGTCCAGGGTGTGTGGAGGGAGTGGTGGCAGACCACCATCGGGGCTTGGGGAATACACAGAACTGGGGTCTAACTTGAGGATCGTAGCTTGTCATGGCTGGGATGCCTTGGGCGAACTCTCAGCCTGAGCCTCTGTTTCCGTGTCTGTGGAGGGGTAGATGGTGTTTGTAACCTCGAGGGACAGTTCAAATTTTGGTCCTTCATTTAACAAGCTGGAGACAAGGCTTAGTGCAGAGGGGCTGCCCCCCTCTCAGGGCCTCTCTTCTAGGTCAGCTCTATCTGGGGTCTGTGGGGCTGGCACTGAGTGAGTTGGTGCACACTCTTTAATAAGAGTTGTTCAAACAGGTCTTAGAGCAGGGTGTCATCTGTGAAATTATCCAGCTGCTCACTGGGTTTGGGTTTGGGGTGCTGCTGGACATATTACCACCCCTTGGCCTTCAGGCTCAAGTCAACAAAGACAGTCTGGTATTAGACACAGTGGGAGTACGTGGGAGGGGGTGGATCCCAGTCCAGATGACAGGATGAGCCCAGGCCAGGTCTCTCCTAGGTTTGACAGCTTAGAAGGTGGTAAATACCCATCTGGGTGGTACCAGCTTGAGATGGGGGGTCTGCCGTTGCCCCCCCCCCCCAAACTGCCCTGGCTCATGTCATCAAGTATGGATGGCAGATGGGGCATTAAGTTATAGACCTGGAGGGGGTGCCGTACCAATGGAAGGGCATCTCTGGGAGGGAAGGAGGGAGGGAGGGAGAGAGGGAGGAAGGGAGGGTATTACACCAGGGCCAAAAGGTCCAGGGATGCAACTGAGAGCTGGTGTGTGTATCTCTCTCCCATCAGGAGTGGACTTGAGTCTGTAGAAAGCTGACGGCTCTTGACCCTGGCTGGCTCAGCCCTCCACATAACCTCTGGTGGGTGCACTGGCTCTGAGCACCGGGAGACACGATCCTGTCTTCCAGCCACAGTAACGGCTCCTATTCTCAGAAGGGACTAGGGGGCTTTGGAGGTGTCATCAGGGCTTAGGGATCACAAAGAGCTGGGGGCTTATTTGAGAACCTTGCTTTGTCCTGACTGGGATGCCTGGGGTGAACTCTCAGCCTGCGCCTCCATTTCCCTGTCTAGGGAGGGGTGGATGGTGCTTGCAGCCTTAGGGGACAGTCCAAATGCTGGTCATTCACTTGACAAGCTGGAGACACAGTTTAGTGTAGGCTGGCCCCTTGTAGGGCCTTCCTGCAACTTTAACTGGGACTTCCTGTAGAATCTATGTGATTCAAGGAGAACACGAAGCAAAGAGCCCATCCCCTCCCTCACACACTTAGGCTGATCTTCTCTTCTCTCTCTTGTCCTCCTCTGGTAGAGAAGATGGTAGGAGCTCTGTACTGGGTGCTTGGCTGGGCCAAAGGAAGTCAGCTTAAGTCAACTGGCTGCCTCCCTCTCTAGACCCATGGGCTGCCTGAGGAGACCCTTCCCCAACAAGCCAGTTCTCTACACCTGTCAGCTTGGCCTGGGACGGGGCATGAGGGTCAGCATGGGTGTGTGGGGTCAGGTTTGCTCTGACTTCCCAGTGTCTAGCAGGCTCTGCTGAGCCAGGGTTAAGCTGATGCCCAGAAATCACAGGGTCAGGCACCAGGGACTCCAGGCCCTGTGAGCCCTGTTCTGGGGACTCTTCTTCCTCCTGGAGGGGATCTGCTGTGTGAGAGGGACACAGAAGCTGGGAGGGCTGGCTGGTGGCTTTGTCCAAAGACCAGTGCCTTCAGGAGAGTTGGGAGGGACTGTCTGATGCTTAAGGGAGTCAGTTAATGTCATCACAGAGTGGCATCTGTCCACACATAACATAGCGTGGGAGGTGTGATCCTGTGGCCCAGGGTTGGGATTGATGGCCATCCAGGGGAGACAGCCCTGAACTGCTAAACCTTGGAGGAGTAAGGCTTGCGGATCTCATCAACTAACTTCGTCCTCCTGGGTCCTATTAGGGTGTGCATTTTCAGAGACCAGAGAGGTTGACCAAGCTGCTCAAGGACACATAGAACCAGCTTTTTGCAACTGGTCACTGACCACAGGTCAGCTTACCTTCTAGTCATGGCAGCCATACTGCATGTCCCATGGGGCCTCCTGGGGAGCTGGCTCATCCCAGAGTGTGTCAAACTCTGAGGCTAAGCCGGGCAGTGGTGGCGCACGCCTTAAACCCAGCACTTGGGAGGCAGAGGCAGGCAGATCTCTGAGTTCGAGGCCAGCCTGGTCTACAAGAGTTAGTTCCAGGACAGGCACCAAAACTACACGGAGAAACTCTGTCTTGAAAAACCAAAAAACAAAATAATAACAGCTACACTGAGTTCCTGAGTGGCTGAAAGATCCCATGTCAGCAAGCTTCGGAGACTGAGAACACCTAGGATCCCTCACCCTTCAACAGAAAGCCCTCCTCTTCCAAACCACAACTCCACATGCTTCAGGCTTATTTCCAGACCCACATAACCCAGGAGACAGGGTGTACCACCTTCTGCTTTGTGGCCTGAAATCTCTACAATGTTTCCACCTCTATGCAACCTCCAGGACCCACCAGTGCATGAGACTAGAATAGTGGCTTCCAGCTACTTGCCCACCCTAAGGAAAGAGAGTGGAGAGGAGCTTGGAGACATGGGGGTGGGGCAGATGGAGAGAGACCATGTTTCAGACTCTTGTCGCTTCCCCCAGGCCTGAAATGTAGGGACAGTGATGCCCGGCAGTGTGGCAGGGGCATCCAACTGCTCACGTAACAGAGGCTGCGGGGACTTCTGAAACTGGGACTGGAGACCGTGGGGACACAACCCTGACTTGCTGGCCCTGGCTGGACAGCTTCTCTTTTGTGGCTCTGAGATGGTGGGAGTAGGTGGCTGAGCACAGCGCCTCGCAGGAGACAGCTTGGCATCTGGTCTAATCCAGCTGTTGGTTTTGGCTTCATAGCCAAGACTCCTGCGCCCTAATTACTCACTGTCTTGGGAGCCTGGCCGGGAGCCTGAGAAGGGAGAAGCTGGACTGGTTCTCATCTGATAGGGAGACAGAAGTAGCAGAGCGGTACCCAGGGGCCTGGCTGGAAGGAGTCTTCTGCCTGTTGTTGGCTTGACTGAGATAGAATCTGCATACAATAAAATTCACAGTTTGGATAAAACACCCATAAACTCATAACCCATAAAACCACACCACAATCAAGATGCAAAACACTTCCAGGAAATTTGGCTCCTGCCTGGATCTGCTGGCGCCCACCTGCCCGCCAGCTTGCAGCCTTCCCACACACACACACACACACACACACAGCCTCCCTTCTCGGAACTTTAGGGTATGGGCTGGGTAGGTGGGACAGACTTTCCATGCCTGACAATTGTCATGGGACCCATGAGAGTTATCTGCGCAGCTGATGAATCTGAAGTCCGTTCCTTTTCATTGCTGAACTGTATTCTGTCTGTAAGGATGTCACACCATCTATTCATACCCTTGTCGATAACATTTGAGACTGTTTAGATAAACATGGTGTTCTCCTTCTCTCTGGCTGGTAGCAGGGAATAGAATCATGGAGGTTCATGGTAAGCATGTATTTAGTTGTACAGACCAGAACGGACACACTGAATTTCTTTCTCCTTCCAATGTTGAGTGTGATGGCACATCCAGGGTCCCTGAGCTGTGTGTGACAGTATCTCTCTGTGGGTTCAATCCATGCTTCTTTGGTGATGAAAAGCACTAAACACTTTTGAATAGGTTGGTGCCTTTTGTATGAACTCAAGACACACGGGTCCTAAATGAGGTACTCAACCTATTGTGGACACCCCTGCAGACAGAAACATCTTGTAGAAGATTCTGGAAGTCTACACGGTGGGCTCCTTGCAGGTCTTTGATCAGAACATTTCAGACAGGCATCAGTGAGAAACATGTCTTACACATTGGTATAACTCTCAGTCACTCTCCGGTGTACCATTTTGGGAACCAGGTTCTCCCTGGTTCTTTCTGTGTCACCTTCTGTGGCTCAGCCTCATCTCTTTCATGGCTTAGAATCTCATCATGAGAATGAGCCATCCCTGCTGGGTATTAAGGCTGGCTTGCCACATTTTCCCAGTAGTGTGGCCGAGTGAACATGCCTGTCTTTGTCTCTTGTCTGACTTGAGCTTCTCAAGGCAAGGAGTAGAACCACCAGGCTTTTGTATCAGTTATCCATCATCATGATGCTGCTGCATAACAACCCAAGCCTTAAAAGCAGAAAGCACCAACCTGGTATTTGTTACTAGACAACTAATACTGGGCTGGTCTAGTGACATGGTCCAGTTCAAGTGCTCATGGCTTGGTCAATCGTGGGTTGAGGTTGGCCTCAGGTCAGCTATGAATGGATGGATGGCCACAGGCCCATTTCTGTTTTGCCTGGCCTCATTTCCTTCACCAAGTGGGCTTAGTTTGTTCTGGTGTAGAGTTGGGGCTCAAGGAGGGGAGAGTCATACAGGTCTTAAAGCCCGAGCTCACAACTTCACATTCTTATTGCTGCTTCATTCTACTGGCCAAAGAACCCCAGAGAGCAGCCAGACCCACAGACAGGGTGTCTTCACAGCACAGCAAGTACCGTTGCAAAGGGTGTGGTCACAGGGAGGGAGGACTGGGGACACGTACATTCTACAGCGCAGCGCAGCTTTAGAGTCCACGTTTCCCCTGTTGTTGCCAGATTGTCTTCCTCAATAGGATACAGGTTATGTTCCATGACAGTAGCCGGAAGTCCAGGGTCCTCCAGCCTCACCTGAGCCAAGATATGGGATTTTCCCACACGGTGTAACAAGAGAAACGAAGTACCACCTTCCCAAAGTATTGACTGATTCTAATCACCTTCTCGAGAGACAAACGCCTGTCCTCAAGACTGAAAGTGCTCGCAGAATCATTGTGTGACATCGCATGATTTTTTCTTTTTTTTTTTTTCTTTTTTTTTATTTTTGAGACAGGGTTTCTCCGTAGCTTTTTGGTTCCTTTCTTGGAACTAGCTCTTGTAGACCAGGCTGGCCTCAAACTCACAGAGATCTGTAGTAATAAGAGCGGCGGGGCTGCGTCCCCGGCACCCAGCCGCCCCCACGGCTAGCTTTACCCAAAATAATTACATGGACACTGTATTCTTTTAAACACTGCTTGGCCCTTTAGCTCTAGCACTTACAGGCTAATTCTCACATCCCGATCAACCCATCTCTAATAATCTGTGAGAACCAGTCTTACCGGGAAGATTCTAGCCTAGTCCATCCTGGGTCGGAGCTTCATGGCGTGTGTCTGCCCAGGAGCGGGGCATGGCGTCTCTCTCAGGCATCTGCTCCCGAGAGAAGAGCTGTGGAGTCTGACCTCACTTCCTCTTCCTCCCAGCATTTTGTTCTGTTTACTCCACCCACAGGGCCAAACAGTTTCTTTATTGCTTAACCAATGAAATCAACAGATTGATATATGACACTCCCACATCAGAGATCCACCTGCCTCTGCCTCCCGAGTGCTGGGATTAAAGGCGTGCACCACCATCGCCCGGCATCGCATGATGTTTTAAGCAAGAGTGAGACTCTTGGCTGACGGGCAAGGCGGCCTCCTCCGGACTCGATCGCGTGCCCTTCCAGAGTGGGCATCTGCTACTAGCTTGTTCCACCAACACTGAGCATCCCCTGTGTGCTGGGCACAGCTCCCAGTGTGAGGACAGGATGGCAGAGGCAGGGTCCCTGCCTTTCAGAACCAAACACTCAGGAAAGGAAAGGGACCATTGTCGTAAACAATGCCACTTCACAGACAATAAATGCCAGGAAGGAAACTGCACAGGGCAATGCCACAGAGACACTCTGTTACATTGAGAGTTCAGGGCAGGCGCCTTCTTCTAGGTGACAAGTTGAGTCCATGGTGACAGGAAGGAAGCAGCAGGCCAATCAAGCAGTGACGCCAAGGTCCTAGGGCAGAAATGGGGTTGCCCAAATGAGAAGGCCAGGAAGGCCAGAAGAGACGGGTAGAGGGTAGGGGCTGGCTGGTATCAGAAGTCTACTGTGTGCCCACCAGGGTGCTGTTCACCTCTGCCCTTTTCTGCCACCAAAACAGAGCAAGGTCTGGGCTCCCCCTGCTGGTCCACCATGAGCTGTGACTTCAGCTGTAGGGCCAGTGGACTGGACGTGTCTCCTGCTGGGGGAGGTGGGATGCCAGAGGCTCTGTGGGCACAGTGGGAGAGGCACAGCCACAGGTCATGGTTCAGTCCAGGAAGCTGGAAGAAAAGGAGAGGAGTTCAAAGCTAAGTAGAAGCCCAGTTCTACACAGCCAGTGCCACCCAAAGTCACCAGTGAGTCAACTGCTGGTCCATGTGTGACTTCACAGAAAACAGAAAGGAACCACTTTCCCAAACAGGGCATCCTGTAAAACAGCATCTCCCATGAGGTTGCCAGGTACTGTTGCTAAGGGGGAGCCTCTGGAAGCCAGGCAAGTTGCCCTAGTTCCTAGCCCTGGGTTTCTTCCATTCCCATCCTCAGAAAGGCACAAAGATGTTCAACTACAAAGAGATTGATTGAGTCCAACCCCCCCTTGAGGTCTCTGTTCAAACCTTGCCTAGGATCAGCCAGTAAGGCATGCTCTCTATCCAACTTCTTGTGATTTTAGTTATTACTTCATCAAATACTGAGTACCTTTTGGGAGCCTAAGAGCCATCAGGGTCTGGAGATGTATGCATGAACGGCACCAAGACCCCTGATCTGTGCAGCTGGCATCTGTGGGGCAGGATGGCGGGCACAGGTGGTACCATGAAGAGAGTGTGTGGGTACTTGGGTGCTAGCTGGTGAGTGCTGAGAAAGGCAGAGAGGAACCTGGCAGGGGGACCAGCCCGAGAACAGTACTGCGGTTGCTGGATAAACAGATGGGCCACAGAGGTCTCTTGTCAGGCCAGCGCCAGGAAGAAGGAAGTCAGGCCCAAGAGCAACTGGGGCAAAGACCTTGGAGCAAGCTAGTGCTGAGTGGAATGGCAGTCTAGAGGAAGCCAGGCCCCGTGGGAGCAGGGTGTAGCCACCCTGGCAGTAGACAGATAATCTAGAGATGTTTGCACTCCTCCCTTGGCTATCAGAATACCGAAACTGTGGCCTCCAAAACGTTGGAATTTCCCAGGAGTTTCAGGCTGGGAGAAGGAAAAGGCTGAAGCCTAACGCCAGCTGGAAGGGTGACTACCTTCCAGAAAGACATTCCACACCGTCAGACCACGCAGCAGGCAAGAGAGACGGGAGCTAAGACAATGGCAGGTCCGTGATGGATCAGACTTCACTTTGACCAGGGATGCTTAGCTACACATGCCTCTTGCCTTCTTTTTAAACAAAAGCCTCATGTCAGGACCCGAAAGATGAACTTGGGGGTCCCTGGAGCTCCTCATTTGTTCTTCACAATGTAGTCACACCAACTAGACTTTGGCTTCTCACCATGTTTCATGGTGGCCTGTGGGAGGCCATGCCTAGTCTGTTAGGGCTTCCAGGGACTTAGATTCTCACTCTGGTCATGGGGGAGGGGAGGATGGGTAGTGAAGGTGGTGGGGGTGGGGGTGCTCTAGGCCACCCCAGAGCCTCGGCCTTCACTCTGCTTCCGTGGGGCCACTGCAGGTTTTGGAGCCACGGAGGAACAGGCTCTAGCTTCCTCTTCCAGAGGGTCCCTGCGGTGCTGGGTAGATAAGAGACTTGAAGTCAGGGGCTTCACAGGAAGACCAGTGGCCCAGGCAAGAATTAATGGTGACTCAGATCAAGTTGCCAGTCACGGAGGCGTGAGAAGAGGCCAGTACCTAACTTCTTCCATTTCAGCTCATTTGTTATTAATTTAATAAAAAAATCACAGAGACCAGTTAACTTACAATGGGAAAAGAACCTTTTAAGTTTCCAGTTTAGGATGGAAATCCAGGGTCAGGCAACCCTATCAGTTTGGCCTTCAGTGACATCTCATATTAGTGACATCATGACGAGGGAAGGGTAACATAACCAGCTGGGAAGCAGGACAATTCTGGGGTCAGGCTTACTGGCCACAGCCTGCTCTTCCAGGCCAGAGATCACCTCACAAAGTCAACACTACACCCCTCCCATTGAAAGTCCTCTTAATACTGCCATAAAGGACCAGTCCCCCAATGTGTACAGACTACACCCAAACTCTCCAGCATCCTGACCGAAACCTGTTGCCGCCACTCAGTTCCCAGGAGTCAGGAGCATTTCCCTATCTGTTTCCTATCCTGTCTAGGACAGATGCTCAGAGCAGGGATTCGGGACCCCAGGCCTGAGACAATGGCTTGGATGGGGGATGATCTGTTGATATGATGGCTCCCTGATGGTGGCGGTGACCAGCCAGGAGTGAGGCGAGCACAGCCCTTAGCCTGACCAGCTGTTCTCTCTTAGGCTGAGCGTGCAGCCTTTCACACTCCCATATCTGAGAAGCTCTCATGGGCCTCCATATTCCCACATAGCAAATCAGGAAGCTTTTCGTCTTTGGGTTCGGCAGGGTAGGGTGTTGCTAGTTCCCTTCCTAGCTCAGTACAGGGGCATAGGAGATGAATGGCAAGGGGCTCCTCCCCATCCCCTCAGGCAGCACAGGGACGTGAAAGCTGGCACAGAACCCACAGACAAGCATGCATTGAGACCACAAACCAAATAAGTAAAGTGGCCAAACCTGCTTCATGCACAGCAGAGCGAGCCAGACTCCCCTTGAGTTTGTTCGGGGGCTGCCCTTCTGGGATGTGCTGTCCCTGCAAGGCAGGACCCTGGAGAACCCACATGGACCCCTTAAGGAAGCCGGACCCATTCCAAAACTCAAGTAGGGGATAGACAGGAGCTTTGCTCTAGAGTGGTGGTACAGAAACACACAGGGACGTGCAAGACTCTGATCCATGGTGTCGGACAGGCAAATGCCTGTTTATTCCGGCTCAGGCACTGCTGGGCACCTGCCATGTGCCAGGGGCCTTCAGGTGCAGCTTGTCATTTCCCGCACAGCCTGGGAGCCAGGAGCGGCCTGGCACAGCCGCCACTCACCGTTTGTCTTAGGCTCCAGCCTGCGACCTGGCAGTGTAAGAACTTTTCTCCCTCAGTTTGTGACCGGTTCTCCAAAGTGAGGGTTTTATGTTCCACCAGGGTATAAACGAGGACACCAAAGCTCAGAGAGGGGAGGTGACTTTTCCAGAGTCACAAAGCTAGTGAGAGACACAGCTATGTTCTTGCCCTTTTTGTCAGTCTGGGACACCTGCGTGGCTCACAGTCATGAGGAGGGTTGTGTGGGGGTTATCACATTTGAGAGTCTGCATGCTGGCCAGGTGTCTGTGAAGGCTCTGTCTGGTCCTGGCCCATGCTTACCCTGAGGCTCTTTGTCTCACAAGCTCTATCGGGAACATTCAGGAATATTGTCTAGAAAACCAGACTGCTGGCAAAGACCTAACCCTGGTGGAGAAGGCAGCTGCGTCGATGGCTGAGGGAACCGTGACAAGCTTGTCTCGTCCCTTGGCATCTGTGGCGCACTGGCTCCAGACATGGAAATCAAAGGCCAAAGATGTTCACGTCACACTCTGAGTCGCGAACCAGCTCTGGATGACGTGACATGTGGCACTGTGAATAGCTGTGCACAGTGTGCACGCCTGTGTAGCTTTCGGAGAAGAGAGCACGGGTCTGTCATGCCTTCCAGACACGCTTTCAGGACGTACTTCCCATCCGTGTTTGGAACCTGCAGCTCCCAAGGACTGATCCCCCCAGAGTGAGCTCTATCAGCTTTGCCATTTAGTCTCCCACTTCCAGAGGCCAACAGACCTAGGACGAGGGTCTTGCTATGTAGCCTAGGGTAACGCAGAACTCATGGTTTACTTTTTCAGCCTCCAGAGTGCTGAAATCATGGGCAAACACCACCATGCTCTCTTCTTTCGAAGCACCCCGTTGTTTAGATTGGACACCATTCTGGAGTGCGGGTGCACACGAGCTTGTGTGGGGTAGGGTAGGGTGGGGTGGGGTGCACATTTCACAGCACATATGCAGAAGTCACCCGGAAGTCAGAGGCCAACTTCAGGTGGTGGTCCTTGATACACCCCTTGCTGATACAGGCATCTTGCTGTCCACTGGGCAGTACACTCTCATGACCTCATTTTAAGGTGGTTACTTCTGTCTGTCTTGTTCAGAGAAGAGAGGCAGGGGAGAGGCACCCAAAGGCCAGGAGAAGGAGCTGTCCCTTCTCCCCAGTGGACTGGGACACGGTCCGCAGAGTTGCACAGGGCTCTTCTCCCTGCTAGTGTCATTACTTGATCTTGCATCTTTGGAAGCTCGGAGAAAGGGCTAGCAAGGCCCAGGCTTCCTGGAGTTAGTCTCCTCCATTGGAATGCCTCGGCGCCTGGAAATTGATTGAGTGTGCACTGGCATGGGCCATCACAGAGCCTAGAAGGACGCAAAGAGCCCCACCTTTCAAGTTCTTGTTCTACCTTCCCATTGCTGTGTGTCTGGGGGCAAACTGCTTAACCTCTGTGACCATGTACACCGCTGGCTGGCTTCATATCTGCTTTCGAATGTTAATAGAAAGATTTGCCGAGAGAATGAATGTCTAAGAGTCTTAGCACAAGGTCACAGCGACCACACAGTTTTGTGGATGATGTTTGACTAATTGATGACAGGGCTGGATGAAGGGAATGGTTCTTAAAGTGGCGCTGTCCCGGACATTTGATCCTTTGAGAATCCATGGCATCATTTAGATTGCATTGGCACCAGACTCAGATTCCAGGCCCATCATTGGTTAAATGCTGTGGTAAGAGAGTGCTCACAACAGATATGGCCAAATTATCATGGTCTCAGCTTCAGGGGGGACCCTCCCTTAGCCTGTTCCCTTCAGCATTGCACAGATGGGGTGCTGAGAACTCTTCCCAGTACTTGGCACGCGTTCTTGCTCTGGGCCTGTTGAGGTTGAGGTAGAGGTGGCTGGCTACAGGGAAGGAGAGAGACTGTCTTCCTGAGCTGGCTCGTGCTCCCTGCAGTACTTCTGTGGGGCAGGGGGAGGAGGCAAGTGCTGCTGTTGTAGCCACACTGGTACCAAATGGGTCTCACCAAGTCATAGCTTCAATAAGGAAGGTACCTGGAGGGCGGACCTTCAGGGGTACTCTGAGCTGGTCTCTGCTGGGCTGTGGGGATGTGTCCCCTGTGAGCCCATGATCAAGAGCCCTCCTCACCCCCCTCACTTCCCATCCTGCGCTTTGTCCCACATGGGTCAAAGAGGTGGCTTCCACAGGCCCAGCCTGCAGGCCCCTTTTTATGGATGCTAGGTGGGTACACCCCTGCTAACCTGACAGGGCCAGGACATGGCTTCCCTGAGATTGATCTGTCTCCTTTCCTGTCGCACGGAATGAGGGCTTCCTCAGAGATGTCTCTGTGGCCACTATGCCAGGTCTATTAACTCAACCCCACTCCCTACTTCTTGTAGTGACTCCTCCGTTGCCTAGCTTGAACATAACCCTCTCCCTCTTTCTGCCTCCCTCCTTGTCCTTCTCTCTGCTCTTCCAGCACTCTTCATCTTCCCTTGCCCAAAGAGTAGAGGCCTCTCAGGTACTGGTTCTGGGAAGCATGTGGGTTCTGAGTTCTTCCATAGATCAGCATGGATTGTATACATGTCCCACTGTGCCTGCCATACCATCTCCCGAACACAAGGAGGTGCTGAGTATATGGTGGCCGGACAATGGCGATCAGTCAAGACCCAACCCTCCTCCTCTCGCAGCAGGGGCTTAGGAAGCTGCTGTCTCCTGTACCTCACATGCTAAGGGAACACAGGCTAGGAACCTAATAATAAATGGACCCAGTTCCAGAGAGTGTGAATGCTAAGAAGGGAAGCCCAGACAGTGAAATGGGACAGACAGGGCTGGGTGCGGAGTCAAGGAAGGCTTCCTGGAGAGGGAGGCACAAGCTGGGCTGTGAGAAGTTTCCGTAGACAACAAGAAATGGAGGAAGGGCGGTTCAGGTTGAGGGAAGAGCACGGGCAAAGGGGCTGAAGCAGGCTTGATCTGAGCTATTCCGGGGACTAAAATAACGATGCACGTGGCTTTCATGAGGATCCGTGACACTTCCTCCTGAGTCTCAGCCAGAGCGTTCCTCTGCTGTCCCTTCTGCAGGCAGGTGGATATTGAGGGATTGCTCAGGAGATACCTCAAAAACCACCCTTGAAGGCAGGGGCTTGCTCTCCGGCCCTGTGCCCCCAGAATTGGAGTCTGTGGACTCTTGCCTTCCTTCACAGGAATGGACAGGAGCTGCTTCCAGATTAATCTATGACCAATCACCTTCTACCCCTTGAGCCGCACTCAGGGTCTGGCTGAGGAGAGAGGCATGGTAAACATTTATTAGGCTAAACGATTATACAGATGGCAAGTGTCCGGGCTTCAGAGGACTACACGGGCATAAAGCGGCCAAGGAAGATCCCTGGAGGAGGTGGGTGGGACCTGGTCCCAAGAGGGGAGGCAGCCAGGAAGGGCTCCCTATAAGCCAGGACTCAGAGAGAGGATGCCAGCATAGGCCAGTGACCCACTGATGGCTCTGCCAGAGCTTGGACACCAGGAGATACAGTTAGAAGATGGTCACTGGCCCCTCTGATCTGTTTCCTGGAACGAATATTAATGCTGCCTCTATAACCAAGCGTACTCAGGGACACTTAGTGTTGCACAGGCCTGGCCAAGGTCCCTCAGCATGTGAAAGCCCCAGCTCCTGAGTTCACCTCCGACAACCCATTCTGAGCATCTCAAACCACATCGCCTCTAAGATCCCCCTGAACAAAAGCCAGCAGGCTCTGACTGAACTGCCTTAGCTTCATCCACACGCCTCAAAACCCCAACCACCAAGAACACACTGATGGGGAAGCGCTGGTTTCAGGAGGTTTCCCCAAAAGTGGCTAGCAGAAGATTCCCAGGTTGACCTGAAATGTGAGCTTTGTTATTGTGTTAGAAGCATCAAGAGACCCTGGCTAAGGAAGCCTCAAGGCATGCAGTGCAGTGCCAAGGCCCACACCAGCCTGTGAGGACCCATTAAAATTTCTCTTTTCCTAGGAAACACAAGAGAAAATTAACATAGGCTGGTGAATTTGTCCCTAGTTCCACAGTTCATAAAACACAGTGTCAATGCACTTTTATGGCGTAAGGACCATAGAGACCCATGGCCGAGGGTCCACCCAAGTCCTGATGTCGCCTTGCTCAGTGGAGAGATAGAAATGGAAATTCAGGCCCAGACAGCCCAAGGTTACACAGTCCTGGATGCCTTAAGTGGGGTTCAAATCTAGGACTAGCCAGCTTCTAAAGCTTAACTTGAGGGTTGGAAGGCTTTGATTCAAGGGCCTCAGAGTTCCTGGCCCCAGTGGTCAAGGGCATGGCAGCTGCTCTCTTTCCACATGCACAGAGCAAGGTGGCCCCTTCAGGTCACAGCACTGAAAGCATGGAGAGCCAGGAGCACGCCTCCTTCCGTCACACAGCTAGTGCACCCAGGGTGCGGTGAGGTAGACATCGGCCATGATTCAGGACTGTCCACACTGCAGCCTACTCTGAGCCTGACCTGACTCAGGAAAGACGCACTATCTGAACAAAAAGCCACTGAGTTCTGCCGGAGAGGTGCTGCACTGAGGAGCCGCAGGAGGCAGGGGTGCTCACGGCTCATACATCTTTCTCTCCTGCTTCCATGCTGCCCTGCCCGTCTGCTGAAGCAGCCTGAGATAGCCCAGGGGTCAGGGAGTACCCTGCCCCCCCTTTTTCCTCAAGGTGTCTTTAGTGCTTGAGCCAGGGTAGTTGTCTCTCTGTATCCTGACAGGAGACAGCCCCCTCTTGAGTGGCTGAATCCCACCATCTGTGCTCCATCCAGAGCTGAAGGCTGTCGCTGGGCATTCCCTTTAAAGGGAAAGACGTTGCTGCCTTCAAAGCCGATAGAGAAGACGGAATGAGGCAGTGTCAGAAGGGGTATCCCAGTGGAAGTTTCTGGGATACTATGAAGGGATAGTGATGAAGGCTGTGGGTGGCCCTGGGAACCCATAGACACTGTACCCCACCTTGCACAGAAAATACTTGGGAGTAATAAAAAGGTAACAATATAATGATAAAATGTCATAGAAATACAATTACAGTAAACCCGCCATTCACACAGAGCTTATACCACACAAGACACTCTGTCTAGAGAGGAAACAAAAGGCTGGCAGAGAGAACAGGCTAGCCCAATCCCAGCTTACAACTCAGACCAACCAGCAGCTGGTTGCCAGGCTTTTATCCCGTGGGAAGATCCTTCCTGCATTCATAGAAAACAACTCAGGTAGAGAGGACAGGTCTGTAATGCCAACATCAGGGAGCTTCACTGCAGGAACTTGTCCCCCGAAATCCAAAGAACAAGAATTGAACATGATGATAAGGCTTTCCTCTTAAAGACACGGCATTAAGAATGGGGGGTCATGGGTGCAGCAGTCATGCAGGAAGCCCACTTTTCCGCTGTTCTGGGGTCTGACTTCCTCTAGTTCCAACCTGGGGACAGGGCTAAGGGAAGAGTGCAAGCTGAGAAGTATGGGGATAGGAAGACATCTTCCCAGGGCAGGATGGGGCCAACTGCCTGAGGCGGTGGCCTTTGGAGGGCAGTTGTCGTGGGGACGGGGCAGAAGCACAGGAAGTCTAGGAGCCCTGGTTAGGGGTTGTTTTTCAGCTGCCCACACACAAGGCATCCCAGGACTTTCTGGGGCGTGTGCTTGGGGTTCTTGGACACTCTTGTCGCGTACCACCTCGGCCAGCAAGGATGACGCGACAACAGGAGCTCTTCCTGCTAGCAGTTTATTCAGGACCTTTTTAAACAATTCTCTCTCTCTCTCTCTCTCTCTCTCTCTCTCTCTCTCCCCCCCCCCCCCCCCCCCCCGGGCAAGCCTCTCCCAGCCCTTATGTAGGCATGGGCTACCAACCCCGTATTGCCGGGTGGGCACTGCCCATAGGTCCACGCATATGCAAGCAGCTGATAATCATTGCGTGATGATAGCATGAGTCAGGTCTTAGCCAATATTCGGAGCTGATTATCACAGAGAGCGCTCGCTTTCGGGATCGTGGAGGGCGGGAGCCAGTACCATTAGGTACGGCTCCACACAGCTCTCTACATCGCCATCAGGTGTGGCTCCACGCAGCTCTCTACAACTCTTGCCTGGGACCACAGGGAGGGGAGGCAGGAGGGTAGAGTCAGTCAGATCCACTGCCATGCCAGTGTGGCCTTTCATGGAGTGCCCTGAGATCGGCCTCTGTGTCTTCTGGTGGCCAGCTCCTTGCAGGGGAATTTAGAATGTCCAAGATGGTTGTGACATCTCTGAAAAATGTAGGCATCACCAGGCATGGTGGCAGTTCACCACAGAAAACAGAACTCCCTTCTGTTTGGTGGAAGCGTCGCCCCAGCCCCTATTAGCCACAGCACAGATTCTGATAGAATCGGTCCAGTTGATAAAACAGGCAAGGACAGGAGCCAAGTCAGAGTAACTTTAGTGGACACCACAGAGGCCTTGCCCAGCTATGTCACCGCGCTGTGGATGCCTCTCTAGGACCCTGGCCTCAGTTTCCTCTTCTGCTGCCCTGCCACTTCCAGCCATGGCCTCTCAGAAGACATGCCCACAACCCCACTGAGGGACAATAGCTTTCTGCTGGCATTTGTAGGGCACATTCAGGTCCAGGCTCTGATTGGTTGTTCTTGGGTCACGTGTTCATTCCTTATCCCAGTCACATTTGCAGGGGACTGAGTATGTAAAACAGCCAGAAGCAGGAGGAGTCCTAGCTAGAGAAGGCCAGTCAGAGAGCAGTCAAGCCTGCGCTTTCCAGAATCCTGAGAGAGGCTTCCCCCTGCTCATCTGCCCACCCCTAACTGTGAGCTCCCCTAGGCTACAACTCCACACATCTGCTTCAGGGTGGCCAGCCTGGGCACAGTACAAGGCAGAATGCACATCTGCCTGTGCCCCAAGACTTCCCCACTTCTTCCCCTTTCCTCTTCTTCTTCTTTTCTTTCCCCTCCTCTCTTCCTTCTGTCTCTCCTTCCTCTCTCTCCCTTTATTAGCCCTCCCACAGAGATCCAGTGGACCTTCAAAAAGCGGCTGGGCTGTTTTAGGTGTCCCCCCTACCCCATCTCCACCTCCTGCCACTCTCCTACCCACCTGAGGGCCTGAGGCTATGGGTTTCCTAGCCCCTCTTTCCCCCATAGTCCTGGAATGGGAGGATACCCTAGGGAATCTGGCTTATGACAACAGGCCCTGGCAGACACCCTTCCTTCTCTGCCCAGGGGATTGGTACCTCCTTGCAAAGAGCCTGGTTCCTTCCCCTCCCCCTCTTTTTGGTGCTGTTAAAAGAGTAATGTAACTCTCAGATCCCCTCTCATCATGTTAATGTTAAAGTGTAACTAAAAATAAACCTCAGGTTGCCATGGGAACCCCGACTGTTGCTAGGCTCAGCCTGTGGGGATTGGGAGTCCTGCTTTTTCTGGCCCTGCTGGAAGGTGGCCTCTGTGGCCTGGGCCTGCCAAGCACCTGGAAGGGGTCCCCAGGGATTGCCCCTCCTGCAACCCTCTGAAGGTGGTTTGGGAGTCAGCTCTGGCTGAGAACTTTGGGGTCTGCCTGGGAGGGGATTTGGTTTCTGCAAAGCCTCAGATGAAGTTACCAAGACTCCTGGGGTAGAGGGGGAGGAAACAGAATGCAAAGTCAGTGGAGAGGAGAGAGAGAGAGAGAGAAGGCTGGGTGGGGGAGAGGAAGGAGGGGCAGACCCCATCCCTGTGTTGGGACCCAGAGCTGATCCTGAGCTAGTCAGCTTTGTGTCCCTTAAAGAGAAAGCATAGCAGCCTACAGAACCCAGATTTCTGACTCAGGTGAGCTGGGGCCTCAGCGCCCACCCTTTTCCCCTCAGCTGTCCTTGCACAGGACCCCATGGACTCCACACATACACCAGGCAGGGCCAAGTCTGTGTCCCTTCCTGGATTCCCAACCTTCCTAATGTGATTAGGGACCAGCAAAGACCAACCACCTCTCAGGCACTGTGGGAAGTGCAGGAGAATTCCCTCTCTAGCATAGTTTGCTAAGCTTGGTGGTCAGGACCCAGGCTGAGACCCAGCCCCGCCCCAGTGTGCTGCCCTGTGACTTTGAGCAGGAGCTTCCTGCTTCCTGCTCCTCTCCTTAGCACTGTGGAGGCACAGACGCCACCCTGAGGTGGGCGCTGTGAGAATGAGGTGAAGTTGCTGGTAGCCTTGTGCTAAGGAAGGAAGGCACGATGGTGAGCATGGTGAGCGGCAGCTGCTTCTGTGGATTCCTTTCAGGACAGAGCACCTGCCACCTGCTGTGGACAAACAGAAGAGCTGCTCCAGCTGCTGTCCCATGGGGACAGTGTCCCCAGCCAGGAGGCCCAATGAGGCAAGGGAACACTTGTGCTTTGTGCCCAGCTGCATAAGAGTGGGAGAGGTGGGGAACACTATACTGGCCTAGCACTTTCACCTCCCCAAGCAGAACCCTGGCCCCAGGTAGTAACCATCACAATCATTCTCAAAGTCAAACACTTAGGGTGCCCCATGGGTGTCCTGGGCAGAGAAACCTCAGATGGCAGCCGGAAGGGCAGCCATCATGCAGAGCCACAGCTACCAGGAGCTCCTCCTTCCTCAGGCTTTCCTTACCGAACCCCAGTGCCAGACCAGGGCCAGCTCAATGCTGGTGCTCAGACCATGAGCATTGATTGTCTTGTCAGTGACAGCAACATAAACAGCGAAAGACGCCACGGGCGGGGGGATCCAGAGGCTCCTGTCCACAAGCTCGGAATATTCATCCCCAGGGACTTCCAGAGAGCAAAGGGAAACAGCAGTTGGCACCACTGCTGAGGCAGACATAGTGTTCTGTGTCCCAGTGACTGTAGGGTCTCTGTGGATATTTGGTCAGTGCAGGGTTTGGAGGGGGAGGATCCCCAAACCATCAGATCGGGGTTTCTGAAGATCCCTTTAGAGGAAAACATGATGGCAAGGATTCAGAGATGTTGTCTGATTTCCCCAAGGCCACACAGCTTACTACAAAATTTCTAAGCCTGTGCTAACTCTATTATACACATCATAGGTCGTGTGCGAGAAAGAGTCTGATAGGGGAATCAAGAAAAATGGAAAAAGCATTCGCCAAACACCCCATGTGACATCCTCATTTAACAGGCAGGGAAGGCAAAAACTCAGAGAGGCACTCGAGCCAAGGGGCAAAGACGGCTCCTTCAGTTCCCGCTCTAGCACCCACTACAGTCTGGAGTGTATCCTACATGACTGATGTGTATTCTCTGAACTGTGGGACTACAGCGAGTTCACGTCCTGACCCTAGAGAGCACTGGAACCTTCCTGGGATAGAGGAGAGGGCTAATGGCAGGATGCTGCAAACAGGTAGAAGCACTAGAAGGCACAGAGGTCCCTCCTGAGGTCACTGTCCTGGCCAAATGGTCCTGTGGAGACCAGAAAGCAAAGCCTGGTCCCCCCTCCTCTCCTGCTGCCAGGTGCTGCTCACGGGACCACCCAGTGGAAGTCACAGGTGGCATGGCCAAGGGTAGGCAGGGCAAGAGGCAGAGAGACAAAGACAGGCGTCCAAGCCACGCCCCTCATTGGTGGCTGAGCATGGGGGGGAAGATGCAGGGTGATCAGACCTGGGTTTTTGCTTGACACAAATGGTAGAGGACAAACCAAACAGAGAACGTTCCCAACAATCCTAAATTTATCCTTTATTGTAATGACTGACCTTCATAAATAAACAGAGGGTGGCCAAGTCCCAAGCATGCCCAGAAGTTAAGGAAGAGTGTACTGTGTGCCAGGCAGCTGAGAGAAACCCAGACTCTGCTCAGAGCAAGCCCAAACCACCTCCCGGCCAGCCACCAAAGCAGCCTGTTTGCCACGAGCAGCATTGACATATTCCAGTCATTTACATATCTCCAATCACAGTCGTGACCTCCAGAATCACAGAACAAGGTGAAAATGCTTAGTGCAATCTCCTACCCATGTTTTCAATATTTACTTTCTTCCTAGAACCCGGCAAAGATCAGGGACTGTATTTTAAACCACACTATAAAAGACAACACTCCTGATGAAAGAGAGGTCCCGCCCTGGGCCAAACAGAGGCAGCGAATGGAGGGAGGCCTGGGAACAAGGGCTTCTGGGGAGACTTTGAACCAGTGAGCTCCACTGAAGCAGACTGGGGGGGAGGAATTTAGAGGGAGTGAGTGTCACTGTCTCCTCGGGGAGCCCCTCTAAGCAAGAGAAACTGGGGAGAAGCAGTGACTACACATTGCAGAGACAGTTCACTGAGCCAGTGAGGGCAAAGAAACAGGGTTGATGTTTCTGCTCCATGTTTATTCATCCTGCTAGTTTTGAGAGAAACCTTCTGGGAAGCAGGTTTACGGCCAGGTACCTTGGGAAGACAGCAGACAAGTCACTGTGGCATTAAAAGGCAGCTGGGCTGCTGTGCTCAGACATCATGGCTGCCCACTATCAAAGCGCTACCCTTATCACCTGGCCATCCTAATGGGCACTTCCTGCAAGACAGCCTGAGCAGAAGCCCCGCATGGCACTCTGAGGTAAAGCAGGGGCGAGGAGCCCTGCTGCTGGAAAAAAAAAAAACAAAAAAACCAAAAAAAACGCCTGGGTATAGTTGTGATGCCGCTCTGAGACCATTGTGGGTTGAGGAAGGATGACAGATTGTCACATGTTACCCCAACAAGGCTTCACCTACTCCTCCCCTGTCATGTAACAGGAGCCAGCTTAAGATGCCCGGAGTCAATTTAACAGATGTTTGTTTGAGCACCTACTGTGTGCCAGGCCCAGGGTAGGTCACAGCACCAAACAGGAATTTCTTGTCTGAGGAGCTTGTGTTTCCAGGGAAAGCCTGTGCCCTGCTGGAGGATTAGGGGACAGATCATCTAGCTGCTCCTTCTGGCCACTGCTGAGTAGTCTGGAAAGAGACTTCTGATACAGAGAGACCTGATCCAGAACCGAGTCAGGCAAAACTCTGGGTCCAAGTCCTTCCCTACTTACAAGCCAGCCCATCCTAGGCAAGTTACCAACCATCTTAGCTCCCATTTCCTGATCTATTTTTCTCCGAAGTAAAGATAATGAGAAAACCTGCCTTGCAGGATGACTCCGAGAATCGGATGGGAAAGCAGATATGAATACCTTATGTCTGCAGTTCTCAGCCTGTAGGTTGTGACCCTTTTGGGGGACATCAAATGACCCTTTCACAGGGGTCATCTAATACCACTGGAAAACACTGATATTAACATTATGATTCCTAACAGTAGCAAAATTACATTTATGAGGTAGCAGTGAAAATAGTTTTATGGTTGGCAGTCACCACAACATGAGGAACTGTCTTACAGGGTCACAGCATTAGGAAGTTTGAGAACCACTGCCTTAGACAAGGCTGGACATATTTGGGCCTCGAGGAGCTTGCTGTGTGTTTTATTGGCTGGGAAGACACTGCTTCTTCCATCATGTGGGCCTGGGGGATCTAAAAGGGCTGGAAATAAAAGCTACAATTCGGGAGTGGCCATTTGGAGACTGTGGTGAGCAAGCAGAGGGGTCCGATAACCCTAAAAGAATCAGAGAGATGCTCAGATGGATGGAGAGAGGCTGGCGATATGGAGACACTTCAAGTGGCCATGCTTGCATCTGCTGGCCAGCATCCTGAGTCAAGGAAGCCCCTCCCTTCCACTGTGCTCCCCACTTCCCAGCCACGTTACTCATCTCCACTAGGCTCAAAAGTGAGTAAGCCCTGACCAAACCAAGGAGCCTGCAAACCCTGTTCCACCATGTGACCATTTAACCAGGAAAAACAAAAGCTGTTGACGGAAACCCAACTTGAAGACAAATGGGCTTCTCTGCCCGGCTTCCCCTCCCTGGCTGGGCCTGCTTACCGAACCTCGTGGTTCTTGGAGTAGGAAAAGGAAAGAGGCGTGGAGAACAGAGAAGGGCCATCTAAGAAGGAGGATCTGAGTTCTCGTTGCTCTGCCAGGGCTGAGGGGAGACATCCAGCGCTCATTAGTGGGTCCCAGGGCACTTCCTGCCATTCTTCAAGGCTGAGAAGGTCACCAGAGAAGCAAAAGACACCTGTTGCTTCTTCCCCTGCTGGAGAAAGCTCTCCTCAGCTAGGAAGCCTAGAGATATTCCAACCCAGCCCCTCTTGACCAAGAGGCCTGAGCTTGGAATTGAGCACGAGGCTCAGACCTGAGGTGCTGGAGCATTGTGGGGGATCTGACATGCTGTCCCAATGCTGTGTCAGGGCTGAGCAGCTAGTGAAGACCTTTAAAGGGCAAGGAACGACCTGTGTTCCAAGCCAGTTTGCTAGAAGCAGCCTTATCAGTGACAGGATGCAGCAGGGTCACAAGGACAAGGAGCTGGGTTTGTGTCAAGGCCATGTTGATTCGGATGTGATGGAGTAGTTGGTCCTGAGGATGGCTAACTCCCTGCCTACCTTCCTGGTGACAGCTTCAGAGCTGATTGGTGGGTTGGTGAGCAAGCCATGCTCGCTGGGAAGGTCAGTGAGGAGATAGGATGGAAGCAGAGATGGCTTCCAGCCCAGGCAGATGATTTGTTCAGGCAACAGCACTTGCTGTTCTGAATCTAAGCCCCAGCGGTCATCTCAAGCTGGGCTTGGGAGCTCTCCTCCCAGGCTCCTGACAGACGGCTCCTCCTCCCTCCTGCTCCTGGTCCTTTTCTCCTTTCTAATTTAAACCTGGGTTCTTTCTGGTATTCAAGGAAGACTCCCTGACTGTATTATCTTCCTGTGGTCTCAAGACTTTTAAAGACTGGGCATCTTCTTTCTTGGTCCGTATGTGCGAAAAATAATGGTGAAGGGATGAAAAGTGTGTTTAATTAAAGAGAAAAATCAAACATTGAAAACTTGCATCACCCAGAGGGGACCACGCTAACATGCTGAGGCGTCTTCTGTGCAAAACCCTGCTGTCTTTGCAATACTCCAGCTAGTCAGTCTCAGCCTGGGCACCTGCTGACCTCACCCACTTCCCGCACAGTCCTGTTCCCTGTTCTCCATCTCACCTCAGGCCTTCCCTGGTGCTCCTAGGAGTCCAGCTACCAGACCTCTGGATGTGAAAAAATGATGGTGATAGGGGTGGCTCAGGGGGTGAGGTACCTGCCGCCAAGTCTGAGTTTGTCCCTGGCACCTATATGCTAGAAAGAGAGAGCTACCTCTAGGCATGTGTCATACAAAGCACATAAACACACACACACACACAAGAGCACTCATGTGCACACAATAAGTAAATGCAAGAAATTAAACAAAAATAATAGGGATGAGTTGTAACTATAGCTTGGGGGCCACGGTCACTGGCAGGGCAAGTCCCAGAATACATCATGTTCATGTGCATATTACACCACCCTGGGAAAACGGTATTTTGGGCCCCACTTTGCAATCAAGGACATAGATTCAGGGGGGTCAAGTACCTTGCTCCAGGCCACACTAACATGTTTGAGGCTCTGTACCCAAGCCCTTCTACTCTCATGAGGCTGCCTAGGGAAGACCTTCCAGGTCCTAATGGGTGTGCACAGGAGACCTTCCAGAGGAAAGCAAGGGAAGGGCTTCCAAGAAGAGGGGACAGATGAGGCACAGATGGCCCTGCCCTAGATGCTGCAGTGTGAACACGCAGCAAAGTGTGTGGAGAGGCAAGAAAGGTCAGCAGGGTCCTTCAAGAGGCCCAAACATTTCCCAGAAAGCAATGGAGAGTCCCCAGAATACACCAGCAAAGAGGGAGGGTTCATTTGGTCTGAGAGTGGAGGATGGTAGGTGTGTGAGGCTGAACGGAGAGACAGGGCAGAAAGCTGACTGGCTTCTGGGGAAGCTGAAGTATGAACCTGCCCGTCTAAAAGGGAGAGGGGATATCATGGACATTACTACAATGTTCCCGCTTTCTTGACAAGGACCCCCCCATGGGTAGCATCTAGCTGCTTGTAAGTCTGGCTCCTCACCACGGAAAGCGTAGGTAGAAATGGTGTGAAATTCTTGGGGTCAACAGAAAGACTGACAGAGAGGGGCCTACTGAGGACAGGCCTTATGCAGGAAGGGTAGCCCAGGGAGAAGGCAGTGTCCTCCTCCTGGTGGGAAGCAGGCTGATGCTTGCCCTCTTCCTTTCTCTGTACTCCAGATCTGCCTCCCCCAACAGTGCCTTGCATCTGTGCCAAGACTCATGTGCCATGCCGTGCCAGTCAACCAGGCAGAGACTGGAGTCCTGAGTAGCTCCCAGAGTGTGGGCTATTGGTCTCTGGTTTAGACAGCTGAATGAACAGAGCTGTGGCCCCAAGGTAAAAGGGCAGTTCACTCCAGCGGGCCAGCCCAGCCTGGCCTGCAACACTTCTAAGTAAAAGGAAATTGGGGAAGGGGTGAGACGTCATAGGAAGCCACCTCAAGCCTCCAGAAGTTGTGGCAGGAAGAGATGGGCACAGCAGCCCAGGTTCCACTGTAGACTCCCTGGACTCCACGCCTCCCATCACCACTCCAGACAAGGGATGCCTTCCAAACTTCTGGCTTGGGCGGGTTCTCCTACCCAGGCTGCCAAGTGTCATTAAGGGCCAGAAGTATCAGAGGAGGAGGACAGGCAGCCCTGTCTCTCTGTTCCCTCCCCTGGCCCGCCCGGCCCTGTACATGGTCTCTGGGGGACCCAGCCTTCCAAGAAGAGGAAAAAACAAGCATTGTTAGTCAGCTTCAGGGTCAGCTTGAGGAGAGTCTGCAGGAGGAAAGGAGGTGAAGCTGAGGATTAAACCTGAGCAGACCGGAGCGGGAGGAACAATGGTAGCGGGCAGGAAGACACCACCACGAACTGGCAAATACACGCTATCAAACCTGGCCTGGCGGTCATTTAAAATGGGCAGATCAGGGGCATTATGAATTTGTATAATCCTCACTGTTTGGTTCTAGAACTTTACACCAACCATGATAGAACCCTACAAGCTGCCCCAACTGGAGATCTGCTGTGTCTAAGGTGCTGAGCTGGGTGGGCACTTCACCCTCCTCTGCCCAGTTAGCCTTCACCCGAGCTCTGAAGGACCGCCATGAGTCAGGCTTGCATCGTGCTGGGTGGACAGCTAGAGAGGGTCAGGGTGACCAAAAGGCTTATGGTCTCAGAGGTGCCAGCCCATAGGTGGCTAGCTGACCCTATTGTCATAGTCTATGTAAGGCTATGTCCTGTTGAGACTAGGCGGCAGAGGAGACTTGTTCCCATGGTGGCCAAAACACAGAGAAAAAAAATGTCGGGGACCCTAATGTCTCCTTTAAGGACAATCCCCACTCACCTAACTTCCTACCACCTCAAAGGTCTTTTATTTCCCAGTGTTGTCACTGACTGTAAACACATAGGACTTTGGGAAGGATTCATCCAAACTGTGGTGTGGAGGACATTGGCCATCTGGGGGTTGACCCCAGTTATTCACTGTAGAGGCACCCAGGCTGATTGACACACAGTCACAGAAGTCACGGGTGGGTATCACGAGGATGTCTGATATGCTGGTTGACCAAAGGGATCATTACGGAGAAAGGGCTCGACTGTTAGAGCCAAGGAAGGGTGGTGTGCTGCCAGGCTCTTGGATGAAGGTTACCCCTGATGAGGTGCTGACAAATGCCTTGTCCTTAGGGGACAGTCCCAGCTGTAGCTCAGCAGAGGCCAAAGAGGAATCCGGAAAACCTGCTGGCCAAGGGCGTGTAGTGGGAAGGTGGTGTCAGGAAGTCCTTTGTGGTCAGTCAAGGGACCACTGGTGGCTTCCAGGAGCCCCAGAAGAAGGCCTAACTCTGCAGCCAGTCCCCTTCTAGCAGGGTTCTGAGTCCAAGTGGAAAGTGTTCAGGGCCCTCTGTCTATGCCACCAGTGGCTGACACAGGACTTTTGGGATGGCACCAGCAAGTCCTGTCCATCAGGAAAGAAGGGAAGTTGCCACTGTACACATCTGTTCAGCCCATGCTCCTGTGAAACAGGATTCTCGATACATCTGTCTCCAGCAGCTGTCTTCTCTTTGGTCTACTCAGAAACATGGCTGAAAGATATTACATCATTCCACCCCTCAGCCTTCACAGAGGGGACACTGCCTGCGTGGCTGTGTCTTGTAATAGGAAGGGAGGCCACTTGTTGGTTCCTGGCCACCCAGCTAGCTTAGACCCAAAATAATCACACAGAAACCATATTAATTAAATCACTGCTTGGCCCATTAGCTCTAGCTTCTTATTGGCTAACTCTTACATATTAATTTAACCTATTTTTATTAATCTGTGTATCGCCACGTGGCTGTGGCTTACTAGCTAAAGTTCCCAGCATCTGTCTCTGGCTAAGGCTAAATGGCTTCTCTCTAACTCCGCTTTCCTCCTCCTACGCTATAGGCCAAAGTAGTTCTTTATTCATTAACCAATAAGAGCAACACATAGACAGAAGGACCTCCCACACCAGTGTCTCTGTGGATGTGACCCAGTGGGCCTCACCTGGCAGAATCTAGTTACATTTTGATTGTCTTGATCCAGGGAAGTAGAAGTTAGGGGTGCTGTAGGCAACCTAGCAAAGAATTTTCTAACTTACCAAAGTTCCTACTATGTGTAACCCTTTTATTATCATAAGGTGACCACGGTGTGATGGTTAGTGTCAGCCTGACAGATTCTAGAGTTACCCAAGAGATAGGCCTTTGGGCTTACCTTTGGGAAGATTATCTTGATTGTGTTAATTGATGTGAGAAGACCCATCTTGACTGCGTGTAGGACTATTCCCTGGGCTGGGATCCTGCACTGAAAAGCATGGAGAAAGCGAGTGTGTGTTTGTCACATTCCACTCCTTGTCTGTGGATGCAGTGTGGCCAGCTCCCTCAAGCTCCTGCATTCTGTAGGGTTGCTAAGTGCATTCAAGTATTACCTAACAGGAGACCCACGAGCCGCTGGTCTTATCCACAGGTGACTCTATGGCACGTGTATTTTGAGAGCTTATTCTGAGTAAGTGCAACTGTATGACCTGAGTTCAGACCCTGGAACTCATGGTGGAAGGAGTGCACTGACTCCTGAGCAATGTCCTCTGGCCTCTGCATGCACACCACAGTATGCGTGTGCCTAATTACACACACATAATAATAGTGCAAGGTTTATTTAATGTAAGTGCCGCCTGCCTTCTTTTTCCCTGCTCCCTTTCTTCCTTCCTTTCCCCTTCTCTTTTCCTCCCTCTCATCCCCTGCCCTTCCTGAATAAGATCTCACGATCTAGTCTGAGTAGCCTGGAACCAGAGATCCTCCTGCCTTAGCCGCCTCTATGCTGGGACTCCAGGTGTTTGCTCCCCTACCCAGACACCTTGAGGCTTTCCTCTCAGAATGCTGAGCAGCAACCACAGGTAAGGGCAAGTGACTGGGGTCCTTGACTCATGAGTGGTGAATCTCAGGGCATCTTTCAGACATTGCTTCATGAGGACTTCTAGCTACAGCATTAGATGGGCACATTAGAATAAAGGTTCCTATGGTTGTCTCTTCAAAATGGATTCATTTGAGAGAAGTGTTTTGCCTGCGTTTATTCTGGATGCTTTATACCTGCCACGGTGCCCTTGGCACCGACCTCTTCTAGTGGTCCAATTTTTACCACATTGTATGCATTATGCAATAAGAATGGTCTCATTTTGCAACTGTCGTTTGTTGGTTTTCTTTTTTTGAGAGAGTATGTGAGTGTGCGTGCGCGTGCGTGCGTGCGTGCGTGTGTGTGCACATGAGCCTGAGCTGCTCTGGCTAAATTTCAAAGCATTTGGCTCCTGAGTCTACATAGCTTCTTCCCACCCACGAGGCAGTCCCATGGTGCTGACTCTAGCCCTGTGGCACCAAACTTCTCGGTCTCCCTGGCAGGACTCCATGGCTCATCACCTAGTCCCTTACTCTTTCTCTGCTATTCTGCTGCCTGGAACTCCATCCATGCACACATGGGTGCCCAGCCAATGGCTTCCGTGAGGGAGAACTTCCTGGGTCTATGGCTGAAGCAGTTGCCAACAATAAATACAGTAGTCACCTGTCCGGTTTTGACTGACAAGTAGGCAATCTGGTGGCCCTGGCCAGTTCTGACAGGATCATGACAGGTCTGTCCTGTAGGAGTAGTCTCCCCAGGAACCTCTCTTGCATTTCCATCCATTTTCCAGACCAGCCTGGGCAGATTTGGGATGTACAACTCCTGGTTTTGCTCTCCGTGTGTCGAGGTGTTCCCCACGTGTCCCAAGGTACCGACGGAGCACGGCTTTGTACTGTTGTCAGCCATCCCACGTCTGCTAGAACTGGCCTGCTTACGTTCTCTCCTCCATGGTTTTGCTGGTTGCCCACAGCGATCTCTATCCCTTAAAAGCTAGAAGAAGAGAGGACAATGCTTTCCTGTTCAGAATCAGCCTCGTGTGGACAGAAGGCAACGATCTACCACCTCTTACATTGTAGGAGGCTTCTGAAGTTTCGTGAGCCCAGATTCGAAGGGCAGGAGTGACAGGTGGGCAGCCACGAGCTGTACTTGGATAGGGCTTGGGCTACAAAGGAGCCTCGGACTGAAAGCCGACTCCCAGGGACGTGCTATTTTAGGCCAACCTCCAGTCCTTTGATGTGAGTGCCGCTTTACAGCCATTGGAGACTTCAGCAGGCACAGAAAGCTGCACCGGGGTGGATGGATTTAGGTCTCTATCTAAGCTCTGTGGTCACATTGCTGTGTGGTGCTGGGTAGACTACTTCACCTCTCTGAGCTTCCAGGATCTTCTGAATGCTAGCACTCGTGGGTTCAAAAATGAAAGAGGATCCAAGCAGTGAGGAGTCAGAGTGCTTGTCTAGAACGTGTGAAGCCTTGGGTTTGAGTCCCATCAGTCAGAGGGTGGGGAAGGTGAGGGGGTGGGAATGGAGAAGAGGAGAGAGGAGGACCCAGTACCCAGAGAAATGGGTTCTGTGATCCAATCCCAACTCTGACACTCGATGTCTCTGGTCCTCAGTTTCCCCATTTGGAACGAGAGGCTGGGATGCTCCAGTCTGTTAAGGATTCATCTCTGGCAGAGTGGTATTCACCTCCTACTCCTTTCCCCTCTACTGTGGTTAGCCAGCTACACGCCAGTATGAATTTGGAGGGACTTACCACACTGAACGAGGGCCACAGTGTCTTCGGATTGTAAAGACACAAGTGTCAATACATCAGAAGGTCTTGACTAAGACAACTGGCCCTGGCCCCCGCGTGGCAATTCACCAGCTTGCAGCCAGCAGGGAGCTTGCCTTCTTGGCACAGCTTCCTTGTCTGCAGAATGAGAGTGACGGTGTCTGTGTCCCTGTTGCTTGGCATGTGCTGTGATTCTGCCGTGTTCCCTCCGTGCTGTGCTGGCTGGTGTGGAGAACGGGCAGTCAGTGGCTTTGAGACATGATGTCTATCTGCAGAAGCCTTCACTTTGGTCCCGATTCCCGAGGCAGCAGCCCCTGGACTCTTCTTCGTTCTGATCCCTTCAGAGCGTGTCTTTCTCCGTCATGACTGTGTGACCCACAGCAGTGACCAGGGAGCTGTCCCTAATTTCCCAGGCAGTGCTGTGGGTGGCTCTCTCCGCCACCCCATGGCCTCGGGTCAGCATCAAGCTCCCCTCGTGACAGAGGATGACACTGTGGCTCAGAGAGAGATTTGTCCTCATCTTTGCAGCAAGCTGGACCAGTCAGGACCACTGCATGGCTGTTCACTACACAAAGGCCCCTGGGTAGTAGCTATCAGGACTGAAGTACGGCTTGCACAGTTTCAGGCCAGCAGGAGACATGCCATCAACACAAGTGGTATGGGGGCTTTCAGGCCAGGCCACTTCCCCGACAAGAGCATAGAGGCAGATATTCTTCTCAAGGAAGAGGGCAGCCCTGGGAAAGAAGATACCTCAAGGACATAGCTGTTCTGGCCAGGGATCACATCTGGGGGGGGGGGGCTGTAACAGCCCCTCCCCATTGCCAGACGCACCAACAAGACATGGTGCTCGCCACACACACAGATCTCTGACCTGAGCTGTCTCTTCAGCTTCTCAGACATGCATGGCTGCCTGCCCCAGCCCAGGTCTACAATGAGTCCTTCAAGGATGCCGAACAGGGTATGGCTAGGAGATGGGGAGATGAATGAGCCCCAGTTGTGGGTGCTGTCTACAACGGGTCATCGTATTTATCACTTTGAGTGTGTGGGCTATGGCTCACACATTGTTTGTGTCCTCTGAGTAGGCCGGGTGTCCATACTGGCCAGGCTTGGAGCATTTGGTGTGTGGGGACAACCGTGTATCACCTGCTCAGGCCCAGAACAAGTCCCCTCCTCTTGGTCATTTTTCCTTCTCGTGGCCAAGAGGAGTCTGTGCTTAGGTGTCCCCTAGGCGGAAGCTTCTCCAGACCATCATGTAAGGGAAGAGGTCAAGAACAACAGACACAGTCTCGGAGAGGAAGCCTATGGGACTGGTACTCGTGTGTCATTTGCTTGTTTGTGCTTCTTAGACTCTGAATGTCCCCTAAGCTTACTTGTTGGAGCTAATCCTCAGTGTGGTGCTGCTGGTATGGGGGGCCATCAGGGTTAGTGGATTGATCAAGCCATTACAGAAGGACTGGGAACAAATGAGAGGATGTGTCACTGTGTGTCTGTGTATGACTATTGAGTGTCTCTATGTCTCTGTATTGTGTTCTCTGTGTGTGTGTGTCTGTCTGTCTCCATGTGTATGTTCTGTGTGTGTGTGTATCTGTCTGTCTGTCTCTTTCTGTGTTCTCTGTGCATGTCTGTGTGTGTGTCTGTTCTCTCTGTGTCTCTCTGTCTCTGTGTATGTGTGTCTTTCTTTGCGTGTGTGTCTGTCTCCATGTATGTGTATTCTCTCTGTGTGTGTATCTGTCTCTCTGTGTGTTCTCTGTGCATGTCACTGTGTGTATGTTCTCTCTGTGTCTCTCTGTCTCTGTGTATGTGTGTGTGTTCTCTGTGCGCATGTCTGTCTATGTCTGTGTGTGTTCTGTATGTGCATGTCTCTGTCTGTGTGTGTCTGTTCTCTGTGTGTGTGTGTCTGTCTGTTCTCTCTCTCTCTCTCTCTCTCTCTCTCTCTCTCTCTCTCTGTGTGTGTGTGTGTGAGAGAGAGAGAGAGAGAGAGAGAGAGAAAGAGAGAGAGAGAGAGACATACTGCTCCTGGCTATGTGGTGACACAGCAGAAGGAGCCTCACCAGAGGTGTCCCTAAGGCTCTTAGCCTCTGGAACAGGGAGAAGTAAACGTTTTTATTTTTTTGAATTCCCCAGCTTCAGCTACTTTGTTACAGCATCGCATCATGGACTAAGGCAGACCTCAGAACTCTGTGTGGAAAGCCCAAGGGAAACAAAGGACCCCAGGGTAGCCCTGGGTCTGTAGGCACAGGGAGCAGGTGCCAGCCAGGGAAGGTAGGAACAGTGGCAGGATGTGCCAGGCTGTCCCAGAGCCCAGGGCTCCTTTAAACACTGCCAGAGTTGCAGGGGAGGGGGGTGGGAGGAAGTGGAGATGAAACAGCTCCTCCCCGTTCCTCCTCTCACCTCTTCAGGCATCAAGGACACATCCTGTTGATCAACCTTCCCTGATCAGAAGGGCTCAGAGGTCTGGATGATGCCATGGTGACCATGCTCCCTCAGGGCTCAGAGTGGCCTAGATGGAATAGAGATGGAGGTCTAAAGGACAAGCAGATGCCGGACACAGTTACCAGCCTGTCCTTAGGAGGGGACACTGGCGCTGGGAAGAGCAAAGCCAGACACTCAAGGTCACCAGCAGAGAGGCCAGGATGGAAGCCTTGCGCTGGAGGCATTGGGCCACCCCCTGCAAGTCCCTGAGCTGATTACCATATTCTCGTCTCAGGATTTCAGGAGCAGAGGGGAGATCCCAGGACCAGAGCAGGGGCCTGTGGGATAGTTGCCAGAAAGATGTTTTGAATGCAGCTGCTGAGGGCAGATGTGGGAGAACCCAAGCAGTGAGGTGGCGGGAAGTAATGCAGGGAGCTGGAGAAGAGCCCAGATATGTTCTGTACTTGCCCTAAAGTCACACAGCAGATCTGGACAGAACCTTGTCTGGGAACCCTGTGGAAGGTAGAAGTTCCCTCGGGCCTGTGTGTGTGTGTTGCAGCCTGAGGCAGAATTAATATGCTTCTGTCAAGGGAGAGAGGGAACAGGGCACACTTCTTAGTGGCCTATGAATGCACTGAGAAACCAAAATGGGCCTGTGAGAGAGAGACATCTCCGAGACAGTGAGTGAAGAGCCAGCTTGCTCATTAAAAAGAAACTCCGCTCCTCTTCAGCTGGGACATAGTGGGCAGGAACTAGAGAAAGGGTGTTGAGGCCTGCAAGTGAGGAAGTAATGAGGTAACCCCTCCCCCCAGAACCTAACTGACCAGCCCACTCCTAGGTAAAAGTCCACTCCTAAGAAAAAGAAAAAGTGTAAATGTAATTTTAAAAAAATAGAAAAGTAAGTGCCTCATAAAAGCTGCTGATGCTGATGTAGAGGGCTGGAGAGATGGCTTGATGGTTAAGAGCACTGACTGCTCTTCCAGAGGACGTGGGTTCGATTCCGAGCAATCACACGACAGCTCTCAGCTGTCTGTAATTCCAAGATCTAACACCCTCACACAGACATGTTTGCAGGCAGAACACTAATGCACATAATAAAATAAGAATAAATAAATTACAAAAGAAAGAAAAACTAATAAATAAGCAAAATTTAGAGCCCTCCTAAACGCCGTGAGTGAGGAGAGGTTAATGAAATGTGGTCTGTCCATACGGCAGAATACGATTCCGCACGAGAGGGAAAGCGGCTGAGACACAGCAGAGCCGGGAAGGTCCCAGAGAAGGTGAGCCAAGTAAGGTCCGTTTGCCAACAGCCATGGGTGGCATGGCTGCTCTAGAGGAGGACTTTATAGACAGCAGGCAGGTAGATGGCAGCCCACGAGAGGAGACCGCGGTGAGGGTGAGGGCCGAGAGCTCACATCCACCTTTCCTTTTGGGGTTCTAAGACCGATGCCGGCGACAGTTACGAAACCAATGAGCCTGCCGGCCAACAAGCTGCGCACTTCCAATGGGCAGATTTATGGTATGCAAATTGTACGTCAATAAATCTGGTGTAAAAAAAACCGAGCTGCGGGAAGATGGGTACATGTCCGCGGGTATGTGCAGAGCCTGGGACGTCTGGGAAGGTATCCCTCACACCTGTCTGCTGTGGTGCTCCCGGAGACTCCGCCTCCTGCTGTAAAGGGGCAGTGGGCCAAGTTCTTACCCGTGGTTCCAATGCGGCAGAAAAGCTGCGTCTGCACCCAGCTCTGACCCTGGGTTAGCCTTCCTTTAAGAGGCTCTGCTGCTGTGGGGCCACGGCCCAAGTGTTTCAGAAGCCCAGAAACTTGCAGGCCCAGAAACAGATGTCTGAACACACCAAGGGGGAGTCAGAGGGCACGGGCTTCTGGAGGTCATGTAGGAGCTAGCACTGCAGAGGGGCAGCCATTTTGCCTGCTCCCTTCAGCTAGCGGTATGGACACTGCCTGTGCCATATATGAGGAAAGAGGCTGAGAAAGGGGGTGTAGTCACTGAGGCTACCGTAGCTGAGGCTATTGTCTGGCCCTCCTATACCACCTGTTAGTCACTAGTGACAGAGTAGCATTTAGTGAAGTAATGAGGTCACAAAAGGCTGACACAGGAAGTTTAAGCCAGTCTGGGCTACACAGCAAGACCTTGTCTCAAAAAATTGAACGTACGAGCCAGGCGGTGGTGGCACACGCCTTTAATCCCAGCAGTCTGGAGCCAGAGGCAGGCGGATCTCTGTGAGTTCAAGGCCAGCCTATTCTACAAGAGCTAGGACAGGCTTCAAAGCTACAGAGAAACTCTGTCTCAGAAAAACAAAAACAAAAAATTGAACTAACAACCCAAGTTGGGCAAGCACAGACATCGTCAGGTGAGGCTAGATCAAGGCTCTGCCCCCTTCTTCAGTGGGGCTCAGGATGGCTCTCCTTCCTCAGCCCACACCAAGTTTCCACATGGGGTCATGTGACTTCTGTCAAGGAGCTTGTGGCCTGAACGTCCAGAGGGAGAACAATGTGGCCGCCTCAATGCAGCCAGCAGACCCCATACTTCCTGACTGTGGAGGGAAAGGCCATGTTTTAGAGCAAATCACTGTGGTCAGGGTTCAGGCCTGCAGACCCCAGAACCCAGCCCAGAGATGGGAGGCCATTAGCCTTGGGTGTAGCAAGAAGTGAGACGTGACAACAGGTTACTGGGTGAGGGATAGTGAAGATATTTTAAGATTGGCACAGCAGGATTGGGAGATGGGGCAAAGGAGAGTACCCGCTGCACCTGGGAAGGGTGGCGATACCACCCTGCACCTGAGGGATGCAGCTTTCCCAAACCTCTCCTGCTTCTGGCAGATCAGGGCCAGAGAATAGTCACCAGCCACATGCTGAGCCTCACTTCCCAGAGTAGAGGATAGGGGCTCAGATGGGGCAGAGCTCCATTGTGCTCAGCGAATATTTTCTCCTGCTCTCATGGATCACTGCCTCCCCCAACTAGATTTCCCCATCCTGTCCCCATTCCACTCTGCTCAGCCTCTCTTGCCAGGCCAGGCCATCTCCAGCCACCAGCCTGGCCTACAAGCCAGGGGCTCCCACCAAGGGGCTGGCCGGCCGGCCGGGAACCATCTCTGCCTGCATCCTGCTAGTTCCTTAGAGAGGAACAGGGAATAGGGCACAGGGAGGGGGCAGAGAGGCCAGGCAGACAGTTTCCATGAACGGTTCCCTGCTACTCCCCAAAATAACCACGGTGTATATCCACGGCCTCACACTGTAGACGCTTAGGATAAACCCTCGTAAATCTGCGTGCAGGACCGAAAACCAGAGGCCATACCAGGGGCCAGACCCTCAGAGAGCTCCTGCTCTCTCTGTCTCCCTCTGCCTCTGCTGTCTGTCTGTCTGTCTGCCTCCCTCCCCACCACATCTCCATGGTGCTTTCCCCCATCATGGAGCTGTGAGGCCCCAGCCCAGCTCACGCCCACGGACCACATATTTTAATGCGCCTTCACAGTCTTCCAGAAAAACAGCTACAGCATCCACGACATTCTTCCGCCTCCTTGGAACAGCAGTGAGGGATGGGCCTGGGGGAGGAGGGCCTGGGAGACATGGGGGAGGAAGAAGTGAGCTTCCTGCCCTCCTCCCCTGAGGTACCAGAGAGAGAACAAGGCTCCTGCCTCCTCCTGGGCCTTCAGACACCTAGAAAGGTGCCCAGAGTGCAGGGACCTTGGGGAGAAGCTTCATGAAAACATTACAGGGGAAGCCTCAAGTTCAGAGTTCATGAACAAGATTCCTGGTTCTGCTTTTCGGCTCCACATAAACCCAGAAACCTCAAAGCATTCTTAACTCGCAATTAGGAACCCAGGGCCTGGGACTAGGAAGGGGGACATGCCATAGAGGAAACGGTCACAGACGACACGGGAATGTGTAACACTGACCCTCCCTCAGGTGACCCTTGTGGGGTAAGGCAGCTCTGGGTTAAAGGGCAGGATGGACATGGCTGAAAAGAGCCGGGAGGAAGACTTGAGCCCTCAGGTACACACTATAGCTGACACACAGGAAGCTGAATGTACACAGAGGACAGGGAGACCATGAGGGTCACAGGTTTGGGCCTTCAGTCAGTGCCCATGGCAAGCCCTCCTCCCCCATCCCCAGACGCAGAGAATCTGGAAGGGAGGTGGATAATTGTCTTCCTAGTAGCCTTGCTCATGACTTCTCTTCGGTGGGCGCATTAGCCAAATGTTGCCTTAGTCATTCAGCCAGACAATCTTCAGGTTGCACACTGAAGACAGCCTGCTTCCTGAGCAGTGGAAAGGAACTCACTGGGAAGGGTACAAGGACCAGCTCTCCAGGCTGAGGGGAGTTCTCACTGAGTCCCTGGGTTGTGGTAGGTGAGGGGGTAAGAGATGATGCCAGAGAGACGGCCAGATCCCGAGGGGAAGGGCACGGAAAGAAAGCTGTGCCCTGTTTGCTGGTTGATTTTCTTGACATTAGCGTCCCCGGAAAGTGTGTGACTTTCAGTGACTCTGCTGTGGAGCTGAGAGCAGACCTGAGTCATCAGCTTGTGAAAAGGGAGGATGTGTGAATGGACGGGAAA
Organism: Microtus oregoni; assembly: GCF_018167655.1. Taxonomy (NCBI): domain Eukaryota; kingdom Metazoa; phylum Chordata; class Mammalia; order Rodentia; family Cricetidae; genus Microtus; species Microtus oregoni. The sequence goes on from NW_024543086.1 coordinate 16,243,902, forward strand.
GATGGATGACGGCGTGGAAGAGAGAAGCGAGTGGATGAATGAGTAGGGGAGGGTGGTAGACGACAGAGTGATGGACAATGGGCGGGTGCTGGAGGGTGGTGGACAGGTGATGACTGGGTGTTGGGGGGATGCGTGATAAACGGGTGCTGGATAGGTGCTGGATGAATGAACGCTGGGCGGGTGATAGTGTGTGGTGAATGAATGGATGAATGGATGGATGGATGAATGAATGAAAGGCTATATGCTCAAAGTCCCAGGAAGCATCTCAGGCCAGGGTTACCGACTGGAGGAAGGACAAGAGGCAGGGGTCCCATCATAATGCTGTCACCATGCACACAAGGGAGAAGGGACCAGAATGTTGGAGAAAACCTGTAACTGTGCTCTGAAAATGAATTGCTGTGTTTGGTCAAATGAAGGCTCTGAAGTGAGAGGTCCCGTGGTGGCCAGGGCCATCCTCAGGAAGATCGTTTGGAGCTTGCTGTGTGAGGTCTATGGTGACCGCGCTGATCCAAATGGGCAGGGGAAGGGAGACCTGGGAGATGAGGTGCAAGGGACCTGTGGCTTGGTGCACTCCCTCAGCAGGCCAGGGATGTGAGGGTTGTCAGTTGTGGCACACTGTCTTAGTTAGGGCTTTTATTGCTGTAAAAAGTCACCATGACCATGACGGTCCTCTCTTACAAAGGGTGCTCAGTCCATTGTCAGATGGATGAGCTTCAGATGCTCAGTCCATTGTCATCATGGCCGGTAGAATGGCAGTGTGCAGGCAGACATGGTGTAGAGGAGTAGCTGAGAGTCCTACATCTTGCAGGCAACAGGAAGTTGACTAAAAGTCATGCTGAGGGAAGCTTGAGCAAGAGACTGCAAAGTCTGCCCCCACAGCTACGTCAACCTCCAACAAGGCCACACCTTCTAATCGTGCCACTCCCCTTGGGGGCCATTTTCTTTCAAAGCCACTGTACCTTAGGCCATGTGCCAATCACTCGAATCTTATTTGTTCTCCTGTGGGCTGTGCTGCCAGGGGTCCCACCCATGCCGTTTTTTGTAAACAAAGGCTCAGGTAGGTGATCTAACTTGTCTAAGGTCACACAGTTGCACATATGGTGTCTGTACATGTTCACGTTAAGTGTACGTGTGTGAGTGCGTGCCTGTATATGGAGGCCAGAGGGCAATGCCAGATGTCTTCCTCTATGACTCTTCAGCTTTTTGTTTAGTTTTGTTTTTGAGACACAGTCTCTTACTGAACCTCATGGAATCGGCTAAGAGGACCAATCAATGAGCAATAGGAATCCTCCTGCCTCCACCCCCTCCCCTGCTCCCACCACCCAAGCACTGGAGTTACAAATGTGCATAGCATGCCCAGCTACTGGGAAATCGACGGGTACCGGGATTTCAAACCCAGGTCCTCATACTTGCATGACAGTGCCTAACCGGCTGAAGCATCTCCCGAGCCGCTCTCCTTCATTTCTGCCTCTCCCACCTCAGTGGGAGCTCCCAGACAGTACCACTTCCCACAGCATGCCGAGTGGCTGCAGGGGCCATGCCAGGTGGCGTTGCCTGAGACAAAGGTAGGAGGTGCGTGACCGCACACAGGGTGGGGTGGCCATGACAATAAGGGCTTGAGCAACACAGCCAGGTGGCTTCTGGGAAAAGACAGACACTGTCTCCAGTTTGTTCTCATCAATGAGTGAAGCAGGGCTACAAGCCAGGATTCCCAAATGGCTCCTGGACGATGTGACCTCAGCGCCTCCATGGACTGAAAGTTCCAGATGGCTTTTTTTTTCCTGCAGCTTAAGTCTTGACAGTGTTTGTTCCCAGCAAAAGAACATAGCAAGCGGCTACCGCTGACCAGGATGCACGGGCGAGCCGGCTCGCTGGAGGGTGGGGCAGGACGAGCAGCTGTCATGCCCCACAGGCTGATAGTCTGATAGGTGATAGTATCCTCTGAGGCTGGCTCTGTTCACTCAGCCTCCAGATGTGTTCCTGGGAAGGAAGACAGCTCTCAGTGCCAGACTGCAGCATGGGCGGGGCTTGATGTCCTGAAAGCAGCGCACCTGGATGTGCCAAGACCAAGTTCTACTGAGAATGTGTTGGTGGCTTACAATCGATTTTGGTGTAGTAATGGACACAAGGATCTCAGAAATCCTGGGGGATCTGGAGCCCAGTCACTCATATCTAACCCCGCTGGCTGGCCTTGACCATGGATGACAAACACAACAGAAGTATTCAGTAATCAGATACTGATGCCTGAAAGGGAAGTTCAAATCCAGAGGAGTGGCAGTGGCCAGGAGGCAAGCCTGGCCCTGGTCAGTAGCGTGGGGCAACAGTTCTGGGGGAGGCTGCAGGAAAAGAGGGTTTGCAAACACACAGCTGACAGTAGATCTACCACCATGTGCGCACACACCTGGGTAGTACGACTGAGCCTCCGGACACCTCCACAGGAAGCAGCAGCATGGTGGCATCTGGATAGGGCCTGCGGAAGATGGGGCCTCCTGCCATTGGCCATTCTTGCCTCTCTGGAGACTTTCTTATACTGTGCCTTCTGTATTTGAGATTAGCTCCTCATGGTCATGTCCCTCCCCGGCAAAGCTCCAGCACAGGAAAGACAGATACACCCAGCTGATAACTGCACATGGCACCCCTGAAGCTTCAGAAATGCTTGTTCATAGGTTGTCTTAGTCAGTGTTCTGTTTCTGTGAAGAAACACCATGATCACAGCAGCTTTTATAAAGGAAAGCACTTAATTGGGGCTGGCTTACCGTTCAGAGGTTTGGTCTATTCTCATCGTGGTAGGGAGCATGGCAGCATGCAGGCAGACGTGGTGCTGGGAAAGGAACTGGGAGTTCCACATCCAGATCTGCAGGCAGCAGGAAGAGAAAGAGCTAGCCTGGCTTGAGGTTTTGAAATCTCAAAGTCCACTCCCAGTTATATACTTCCTCCAACAAAGTCACATCTACTCCAACAAGGTCACACTCCTAATTCTTTTCAAATGGTGCCGCTCCCTGATGACTAAGCCTTCATATATATGAGCCTATGGGAGTCATTCTTATTCAAACCCCCACATGGGCTGATTGGTTGCATGTGTTTTAGTTTTGCTGTTTCTCTGAGTGTAAGTCGCATCTTGTGTTTGGGAAAATGACCCCCTGATTCATGTGCTACGTCCTTTTCTGGTACATGGCAAAGGACTGTTCCAGGGGTGACTCTAACTGTAAGAGAGAGTGAGCCTCACCCTTGCCAGGAGATGCTCTGAGAGCCACACATGCCATCACTGTCTACGCAGAGGAAGGACCAGGCTGGGCACGAGAGCAAAGGGGCGCTGTGCCTGTCAGTGGCACGTGTACGCCAAATCCAGAAGGACCATGCACACTGGCTCCTCCCCAAGGCCAGAGGTTCACGTCGTAGAGAAATGACAGCCCTCTGTGCTGTCTGAGCACTGAACAGGTACACCATGGAGTCAGCCTGCGTGCCGATAGAATACAACTCTGCCCTGAAAACAAGGGAACACCCACCATCAGCCACAACAGGGATGAGCCCGGAGGACATTATGTCGTGTGAAATAAGCTAGACACGGAGAGATGGCTGTGTATCTGGTCTCATGTGTGGAAAAGGCCTGAGAAGGTCAGAGGACTCAGTTCAGCCGACATGACGTGACTATTATAAAATGTGTGTTTGAAAAGGCAAAGAGGAGACCGTAAGTGTTCCACCAAATAAAACAGTAAGTGTGTGAGGTAACTGGCTGAGGGCTGGCTTGCTTCAGCTGTGCTTCTACGGTGCACATGTCCCTCAGAACAGCTGACAGACATCACACGTGTATGCGGTATTTGGATTAATTTAAAAACTAAAAGTTTTAAAAACAAATTTCAACAGATACCCCGCCAACTATGTCTAGAGAAGAAAGTTTCAACGCACAAGACACCAGAGGGAGAGGGTAAGACCGATAAGGGGAAAAAGGCCTCTGGAGGTGGGGCTTGGTGCAGTGGGAGATCACATGACAAGCTGAGCAGGTCCAAGCCCTAGACTAGATCCCCAGCGCACCTGCAAATGCTAATGACCTTGAAGACAGAGGGCCAGAAATGAGCCGAAATGAGACACAAAAATAACCCCATGTGTTTGTTGTGCTAGGGACTGAAGCTGGGGGGGGGGGGGATCTGGTACTCTACCACGGAACTACAGCCCAGACCTAAGAGAAATTCATAAAGACACCAATCTCACTGACCTTGGGGCACCTTCAGATGGCTCAACACCTGTGTAAACTTAGGAGGGCAGTAGCAGGAGGAATGATAACAGAAGAAGAGGAGCCCCAAATCTCCACGTCCACATAGACCATAATCAGAGTTTCCGGGTCCCTCTGCCCCATCCCATCTGCACCTTGACGTCCATCCCTTCCTCCAGCTCTCAGGGTCCTACAGGCCACTTGCCCCTCTTGCAGGTGCGCTTGTCTCTTCCCTGGAAGAGTTCTGGGGCTTCCCTGATGCTGCTTCCCCAGGGTGGGAGTGCAGGATAAAAGCCAAGAAACGAACTGCTCAAAGTTCCGAGCCTCTAAGAAGTCAAATGAGTTTTGACCCCAGGATCCAAGATACCAGAAAGAAAGGGAACATGGGGGTGTCCAAAAGGGCCACAGCTACGTGTAACCTGTTCACCACACAAACTGCACCAGAGGTATGCCCAAGGAAAAGACCACCAAGAGAAGTTCTATCAGGAACATAGCTGAGACTGTGCCAGCAGCGGTGTTCCTGAAGTGAGCATCTTCCAGACTTGAGCACTTTCCTGTCTCTCTGTGAAGCAGAATTACTTCATGAGCTGTGATGTTCACAGCAAGGTGGACAGGAACCAATCTCACAAAGTCTAAAACATCAGGACATCCATCGGGATTTAGACCTACTGGTATTGCCATTATAACCTTCATCAAAGTCCGTGTAGAGAGCTGGATGGAAGGAAACTCAGCTTTGGGAGAAGTAAAGTAAAATAGAAATTTAAGAGGAAGAGGATAAGGAATAGAGGGTTGTCCCAATGAATATGTTCCCTCAGCCTCCTGCCAGCGGTGGCATAAGCCCAGGCTTCTGGGGTATGCAGGAAGGAGGGGTGGTCACGCAGACCTGCCCAGTTCCAGCAAGCTGTGGCTCCTGTGGCAGGGCCTGTTTCCCTTCCCTGGTGGGTGGGCTCAGCATAGGTCTGCTTGATGATTCTCATGTATACAGAGCCCTCACAGCTCCCTGATATCCTCAAAGGATACCCAGAGGGACAGCCAGAGCTCACATGCAGGGCTCTTTCTAAAACCCAGAGACCATACCAGGGCTCCCTCCCGTCGGGTCCCATTCCCTCTCTACAGGTTGGGTTAAGTGACATGTGAGAATCTGTAGGGGACAACCCAGGGCTGGACCATCTGTCCTTTCTCTATTGACCACTTGCTATGTGTCAGGGCTTATTCAGTTCACTGTGTCCCTGTCTCTCCAGTAGCATCTTGGGATGGCCTGAGCTGTCTTGGGTCAAGTCATTCCCTAACAAGAAAGTGTTTCCTCTGGAAACACCTGGACCACGAAGCTGTGCACAGGCCCCAGGAAGGGCTGGGGTTGGAAGGACTGCATACCATTAATAGTTAGAACTGCAAGGAACGGGGCAGCAGGGATCCAGTTTTGCCTCAAGAGAAAGTAAAAAGGCCCGCCAGCCTAGGAGAGATTATGTTCAACGGTAGCACGGGGTTGGTTATTTTGTCCCTACCCCATGACTCACTGCTAGACTGTCTTTAATGCCATTGTATGGGGCAACCATGGGGTGAGGATTAGCTCAAAGCATCCCTTTCAGTGTCCCACAGCAGACATTGGGCAGGGTGACATGAGGCGCCGAGCTTCCCCCAGACCTGCAGAATAAGAAGTTCCAAGACCCCAGTCATGAGCTGAAGCCCTGAGGTTGGGGGAGGGGGCACCTAAGGTGGGGGTCAACAGGTACAGGTGCCCCGAAACTACAGGAAGCTCAGTGTGCCTGCTGAGCCTAGCCATGATGGTGGGGGTTATGGGAGTCCCCAGAAGCCAGGCCAGGGAGGGATCTGATGGGCAGGTGGGAAGGAGGGCTTTACCCACCCTGTATGGCCACAGCAGAAGCTGTGGAGAGGGAGTCTGCCAGTGGGCTGAGGATCCTGGGAATGGATCTCAGTGGCCTCCGGGCCTCTCTATAACTGACTTCCCTATCCAAAGATTAGGAGAATCTATGCCTGAGGCAGACCACCAGGACTGCACACGGCCTGCACATTCACTGAGCCCGCCCATCCCGCCCCCATATCCTGACACCCCAAACAGTGACTCATGGAACAAGACAGCAACCATGCACCCAGGTTAAAATTATGCAAGCCACGTGCGTGATATTAAAAACCCAGGGAGCGTGTGTTTCTAGTGCGGCAGGGGGCGGGAAGGGGGGATGCCAAAATGTAGCTGTTTTATTTAAGGAATTTATTGGGCTAGTGTGAACGGATGTTTGTTGAAGGTTTTTCTCCCAGTGGGGGAGAAGTAGGTACCTGCAGCCTGATTGCTAAAAATAGGGGGAACCTCAGCCTGCTCCATGAGATGAGTCCCAAAATACCATGTCTTTCCTTCTTCCCCAGCAGCAGCTCCGCGAGCCAGCTCCTGCAAAGTCTGGGCTGGGGACCATCCAAGACCCCAGGGCTTCACTTCAGAGCTCCTTCTCTATTCCCTGAGTCACAGGCTTGGTGTGTGCCCATCCCAGCTGTCTCAGGGAGGCAGGCAGGCAGGCCAGAGTCTACGGCATCAAATCCCCAGCCTGACCCTGATTCTGTCTTCCTGTGTAATCGACTTCGGATGCTGGGGACCAGACTGCAACACCCACCTTTAGGGTCTTTGAGAGGCTGCAAGCACAGCTGTGCCAAGCGAGTGGGGATGTATCAGCCAAGAGTGGGGCACAAGGAAGGGTAACAGGGGCCGAGTGCGACCAAAGCTCGTCACAAAGATTACGAAGATGTCCTGGTTCCATGGGGCCTATTATTTCATGCAACCAGTACACACTATTTTTTAAAGAGAGATCTGCAAAGCCTGGCCCCTTTTGGCTTTTTATCAGCTCTCCCACGTCCAGGCAACCTCCACCTGTCTGCCTCGGTGGCCCTCAGCCATTCTGCTGCTCCTCATATCTGCTCCTCTCTCACTATACCCAGCAACTGTTCTCGGGGCATTTTGCAGGCCTCATCTGGACTCTGTACTGGAACCTCATTATACAGGAGCCTAGACCTGGGGGTGGGGTGGGGCTTTGCCCCTTAGATGGACCAGGGACTGACCCAGAGTCACCAGGAGCTTCTCTGACATCTAGTCAGGGTGGGTCTTGTCTTTACACTGGAAATACGAGGCGTGCCCGGTGCAGTGTCTCCTGAGCGGATGGCCCCTGCTCTCCAGAGCCATTCAGCTCCTTTTGGGAAGGCATACCAGGTGGCCACTTTAGCTGTGAAACCTCAGAGTCCAGGTCTGGAAGGTCAGGACTAGCTGAAATCTCTTAGCCTAGACGCTGGGCCTGTGTGGCCTTGAGTTGATTTATGGGCCTTTTTGAATTGCTCTTTTTTTTTTTTTTTTGAATACCAGTGTGAGCCAGGCATGACGGTATAAACAAAGAAGAAAATGCCCACAGTGCTCTCAGACACCCCCACCCTGTGAGGCCCTCGCCAGGTGGCACTTGCTCAGACATCACCTGCTTTCTTTTCCTCCCAGACCTCAGCCCCTCCCTGTGTGCCCTGGGCTGCCCATCTGCCCACCGCACACCCAACTCACTGGCCTAGTGTTACAACACCCACTTTTTCTGTCACCCCCTAGCAGGGACAGCCTTAGGAACTTAAGCTCCCCTCCTGGGAGGAAGTAGCGGTCAGTGTGCTCTTGACTCCATCACGAGATGTGGTAAATGTGGGGATGGTGGAGGGTGCTCACACCATGGAGAGTCCTGAGGTTGGACATTATTCCTAGCCTCATCAGCAAAGGTGGGAGGTTCAGAGAGGTGAGGAATCTGTCCGTGGTTGCACAGCAGTGCTGAGACACACCTCCAGGTGTCTGTCAAACTCTTGTTCTTTTCTCTAGAATACACAGCCTGTGTGTGTGTGTGTGTGTGTGTGTGTGTGTGTATCTACTCTTTGTACTGACAATTTTCTGAAGAGGGACATAAGGGAGAGAATGTCCCCCTCCTGCTGCACAAACTTTCCCTGCCTGCCTCTGTTCCCTGGCCAAGTGATGGGCTAGCCTTCCACCTCCCCCTCCTGCCCCTGATCATTGAGGGCAGACCTGTGTCACTGGGAGACTATGCCAGCCAGAGAAGAGGACAGGCGTGGGCCTTTCAAGGCAGCTGCTGTGGGAGGAGGGGTGCTTTGCCAGACCTTTTCAAGAGGGTAGGTAGCTTTGCACAGTGGGAAACCTGGGACACCTCTTTCTTTGCTTTCTGCCACACCTCTGGGCCACCTGTTCCTCAGGGGGCTCCTCCCACTGACTCTCGGGCTCTCAGGGTGGCCCCACAGCCTGGGCAGTCCTGCCTTGCTGTCCACTTCTGCAGCAAGCATCGCTGCCACCTTTGCCAGGAGGGTTCCCACAGTCCCCAGGACTCGAGGAAACTGCTCCTGACACACACAGTTGTAGCAGGATGTGAATGAAGCCCTCAGTGTGACTCATCTCCTGAGCTGTGCAGGATATGTACTTCACACACGTGCGCACACACACACACACACGTATGTACACCCATACACGCACACACACACATGTGCACGCACACACGCACACAAACACACACACACACTGGCCCCATGGCTGGCCCGGAAGATGCCAGCCTAGAGGATCATGCAGCTTGGGGCAGCTCTCCTCAGCCCCAGCTCTGACTCGGGGAGACCACCCTGCACCTCTCCGCCATGTCTGCCTTGGCTGCCAGGAGTCTTTGCTCTCAGAATACTTTCACTGAATATTTCATTCAGCACAGATTCCACAGCTCAGCAGAGACTGCAGAGATTTCTCTAGAAGGTAACAAGCTTCCCAGCTCCCACAAGCCCCCTAGACCTGGCCTTGACCACCATATCATGCCCAGGTGGCCTCCACCGGATGCCATCCTCCTCCTCGCTCTGTGCTGTCTGTTCTGTCACATGGCTGGCCCTGAGCATGGCTGTGTACACGGTCATTGGAACTGCTGCATCATGGCGGTAGGCTTAGTTACAATCAATGCTGCTCAATAGGTATCTAAAACGTACAAATAAACAAGAATGCACGCTAAGTAGGTGTAAATAGACACTCGATAGAAACAGTTCAATATATAATAGATACTGCTAAATCATTTTCTAAAGTGTAAGATTTCCTGTTGTCCCACGATCTAGCCAACACTTAGCATTATCAACATTTTAAACTGTAGCCAGTCACTTGGGGTGCTGTGGCTATCTCTTTGTAACTTCAATTTTCATTTCTCTAATCACTGTTGAGATTCGGTACCTTCACGTTCATTGGCCACTGAGATGTTCTTGTGAAATACCTGGATTTTGCCCCCCGACTTACAGTGTATTAACCCTGTCACATGTGTGTGTTTGTGTTGTGTTCTTATTAGTCTAGGTGTCCACATATTTTTGGAGCCCAGAGGTCAATGTTTGGTGTTTTTCCTCCATCTCTAGACTTTATATTTTGAGACAGGGTCTCTCACTGGACCTGAAGCTGTTCCCCCTGAATTAGCTGCCATGCTCTTGGTCTCACGTGGACTCTAGAAATCCAGACTCAGGGCCTCATGCCTGTATGGCAGCCAGTTTGCATAATGAGCCATTGCCACAATTCTTGGTCAGTTTTGTTATTGTTGTTGTTGTGTTGAATGCCACATGAACAAGAAGACTTTCAGTAGTGGGTATTTTGAAACAAGGGCTCCTGTAGGCTAGGCTGGCCTTGAACTTGGGACAATCCTTCTGCTTCAGCCTCTCTAGTGCTTGAATTAGAGACCTGAGCCACCATGTCCAGCTGTATTTCTCTTTGAAGGATTTATTTTTTGGTTTGGTTTTATTGTTGTTGCTTTTGAACTCCCTATGTAGTTGACTCCTGTTTCTGCCTCCTGAATGTGGGTTTGCAGGCATACATCATACCTGACACAGATATTCCTTTTGTGTTGGTTTTTTGTTTGTTCGTTTGTTTTTGCGAGTAGGAAGGGTCAGATCTCATGTAGGCTGACATCAAACTCCATGTATAATCAAGGATGACCTTGAACTTCTCATCCTCTCGCCTCTACTTCCCAAGTGCTGGCGCTGAGATGAATTCATGAGATGTAGGGAATTGAATTGAAGTTTTATGCATGCTACGCAAGCAGGAACTGACCCGTAACTCCATCTCTGGGTCATTCTTCCCCTTTAATCTAGACCCTTCCACCACCATTGCTGTGATGGTGTGGGGCAGGAGTCTGTTCCTGTATGGACAGTCAACGGGACCAACACCAGTCATTAAAGTCTGTCTTTACCCTGTATTTGGTATAAATCACATGTCTATTGGTGTTCTTGTCTTCTAACCAACAGGCCTGGTCATTTATCCACACACAATGCCACACTGTTTTAGCTAGCTTTATAATTGGCATCAATATCCAGTAAAGCTGGGTAGATGAAGGGGGAGACTCAACCAAAGTAGAGGAGGTACAGAAATTCCATAATGAAACCTGCTACTTTGTATGCTAATTAAAAGAAAATTAAAATAGCACAAAACCAAAAGGTACCCACTAAAGCACCTCCTCCCATTTCGTTCTTCCTCTTCTTCACTATAAACAGCTGTCTTTCATTCTTCAGTTTCTATAGCTTCTGGGAAAATTAAAATGTGTTTCACACGCGTGCGCACGCACGCACACAAGCACACGCACACACACACACACACACACACACACACACACACACTCCAGACCTTTGTTACGGTTGTTTGCACTGGAACTGTCAATCAACTTGAAGCTGACTTCTTTAAAACACTGAGGCAACCAGGCCATGAAAAGCGTCTGCCCCTTCATTTCCTTTAGCTCATTTGGATCCCTCTTAGCATGCTGACAGAGTAGCTCTTGAGCAGCTCTGTTTGATGAAGCGGGGTGGGGGAGGGGGAGGATCTTGCTATAGCACAGCAATGCCTACCTTTCCATAGAGATGTAGTCCCAGAGCCCTAAAATGGCCTGACCAATTGCCCAGCCAGAAGAGGGCAGAATGAGGACTCGGACCACCTTGCTTAGCCAATCTGGACCTCTCAACACAGGATGCTGCAACATGCAGGCACATAGTGACAGGTCTGGGGTGGCTAGCATCCTGAGGGGTGGCTCTGTGGCTGGTTGATGACCCACTCCTCCGGTACCCAGAGGCATGTGTCCCCTGGCCCCTCCACTGCACAGACTCAGAAACAAGGCATGTGAACCACACAGGGTCAACCAGTCAGTAAGGACAAAGCTGTGCTTGAAGCTGGGCTCTTGAATGACACACATTCCTCTGTTTTAATTTTCATTCAAAAGTCTGTATCTCTAGAGCCAGTTTTCCACAACCCCAGGAAGGTGTCCAGACTCTGGCTGCTCCAGGTAAAACAGGCTGGTCCCTCTGTAAACTCTCAGCCACTTTTGGAGCCAAGAGGAAGAAAGCAAGGGCTCTGGGTCAAACTGGGTGGGCTCCTAGGCATACTTGTGCCATGGCTGGCTGAGTGACCATAGATACGTTTCTCTCCCTCTCTGAGCCACCTAACATAGTGCAAAAATTGCAGCCCTTGCCTTGCTGTAGGAGAAAAGGATTAAAGTAAGGGACAGATAAGGGGGCCTCAGAAGCAAGTCCTCTCAACCCTCGGCTCCTTTTCTTACCTCACTGCAAGAGTTGCCCTGAGGATCAACAAACTAGAGCCCAGATGTTCAATGTCTCTTCCCACATGACCACAAGCGTTACCCACATGGATTTTAATGTTCCCATTTAGATAAACAGACACTTTGATAGGACTACATCCTTACACGATTGCAATCTTAGCACACGCAAAGGGTTTAGGGGGCCTGAGGCTCACTCACTGTGGGCCTCCTTCGCGTTGTAACTACCCCAATATTTACACAGCCAATGAAATCTAGGATCATGGCCTGACTCCAGTCCACTCCAGCTCAGCCTTCTGCCCTGTGCCCACAAAGTGAGTCAGATCACCTCCACTTTGTCCTTGTATGGTGGAAAGACTGAATCTGGGTACCTATGATCCAGGCCGTGGCAGGGCTACCCCCATTGGATTTTAGGTAAATTCCCACCTTGGTGTGTATGTATATCCATCAAACCCGGTTGATACATCTTTGGATAATAATGATCTTCTTGTGGCCCTTAGGTGAGATCCCTCTACTTCTATCTTCAGGACCAAACGTGCATCTGTAAGCAAACAAGGAAAACCATGGCACAGGCTTCTTTCCCTTTTTATCTTGACTGCTGGGTATGTGTTTGCTAGGGTCTGTACCATGTAGAAGTGACTTACTCATTGAGGGCCGTGCAGCTGGAGTAAGTCCTGGAATCAGAAATTCAGACCCCCTGGTTCCTCTGCTTAGTGCTGTGGCAGGGGCATTATCACTCCAAGCCTGCCTTCTCCTCCATAGAGAAATAAGAACCCTGAGTTCTACCTTCTCCCGACTGGGTGAGGCTGACAGTGACCCCCCACTTCATCTCTGAGGCTGTTTCCTTTCCTGAGAGGTTCATGGTCACCTTGGCAGGTGGTGGCAAGGACTCAGAGGGTGCTGCCAGGCTCCTGTACCCGGCTGCTGGCACTTTGTAAACAGCAATTGATAAAAGGAAGGGTTATGAGCCTGAGGTTTGCAAATTGAGGCATTTTCCTTCGATGCTGAGGAGCAAATCGAGGGCCTTGTACATGTCAGGCAAGCACTCTGTCTTGGTGTTATGAGGCAAGAGCTTTGCTCTGGAACCCAAGCTGACCAGGAACTCACAGAGCTCCTGCATCCGTCCTGTGGCAAGTGTAAAACAGCTCTGTAATCTAACGACAGCCCGGATTCTGGCTTCCGGAGTTGGTGGATGTGTCTGCGGTGGGCACCCCCAGCTCAGGTGCGTCTTTGCAGGTGTTCCTACTGCTGCCAGGGATAGACCTGTCAGAGCTGGCCCTGCGGGTGCAGAGCCAGGGTCAAGCCTCCCACTGCCCATTGTGTAACCACAGTGCTGCTTACCCAGAGCCTACAGCCCTTGTGAGGCTGATACCAAAGAAGGGCTGTCGCCTCACTGTGTGCTGGGTGGGGCAGGGGCTGTGTGTTGAAGAGCCGTCAGACTGGAGGTGTGGCCAAAGCCTGGTGGTATTCCACATGCCCCACCTCCTGGGCCCTGTGGGGTGCTTCTGACCTGACACTCATTCCCGTACCTCCAGTGCCCTGGCCCCTGATAGAGCTGTCTTCTCTCACTTTCCAGGCACACTGGAGCCAGTCTGACCTGGGCAGCCATGCCCACTCCTCTTAGCAGCTTAATGCCTGAGGCGAGAGCCTCCACTTTCCGAGGCTCTGTGTCTGAGACTGAGTTTGCAGGCTGTCTTCTTTGGTGTGGTACGACCCATCTAACTGGAGAGGCGGGAGAGGGTCACAGGATGCAGCTATGGTCACAGAGCCCCAGGCACAGCACATGAGCGGGCCCTACATCTCTCCTATCCTTTCATGCTTCTGCCCCAGGTCTGGTCCTGGGTCTCCTAACCCAGCAGACAGAGGTTCCACACTTCCTCAGCTGGCCCTGCTGAGGAGCTGGATTGGCAGGGACTACAGAAGCAGGGCCATAGGGCATCAGCATGAATCTGTGGCTTTTCTAGCCTCGCCCACCACGGTGAATTTTGCTACCCTGTAGAACATAGACACCCCTACAGTAAAGCTCCTAGCTGTTTCGCACCTCCTGCCACAGCGGTCTCCCTACCTGGCCAAGCCACTGGCCTCACCCTCTTGCAGCAGCTTAGCTTTATTTATTTGTTTGTTTTTCATGGGTGGGCTCCAGAGTCAAAGCAAATTTTAGAATAAGTAAATCAGCCTGTGTGAGAGTGGCCATGCCCTTGGATACCAGACTACATTTGTGTTTTAATGCCTTGCTTATTTTGTTTGCTTACTTTGTCCACGCCTGTCACTCTAGACGAGTGGGTGGGACCGCTGTCACTGCCGCCCCCCCCCTTGTGGATTTTTTTCTTCCTCTCCCTTCTCTCTCTTTGGCCTCCCTTCCTTCTTTTCTGCCTTCTCCCGGCAGAGCCAGGCCTCTGTACACTGAGTGGGGGCCAGCTCTGTGTGGGGAGCTGGGGATGCATGTGTGTCTGGGTGGCAGAGGAAAGGGCAGGAAGGCAGCACCTACTGTGAGCGGGTAGCTGAAACAGGACAAGGTGCTGAGGGACCTCAGTGAATGGGCAATTACTGTGCATACCCAAATATAAGACAGTCTATACTCTATCTGGACTCTAGCTAGAGGGCCACCTCTATTCTCCCCAATAGCCCACACATGTAAAGCTGAATAGTCCAAAAACCACGAGGGAAGCCGGGCGGTCAAATGTCCACTTACAGGGTCAGGGTCTCACTTACACATCCATATTTTAAGTTCATGTTATTCAGCACATTGATTTGTAATTCTGAATCTTTAAGAACTGGACTCGCTGAACATAGCGGACAATGAGGACTACTGAGAACTCAAGAACAATGGCAGTGGGTTTTTGATCCTACTGCACGTACTGGCTTTGTGGGAGCCTATGCAGTTTGGACGCTCACCTTACTAGACCTGGATGGAGGTGGGTGGTCCTTGGACTTCCCACAGGGCAGAGAACCCTGATAGCTCTTTGGGCTGACGAGGGAGGGGGACATGATTGGAGGAGGAGGATGGAAATGGGAGGCGGCGGTGGGGAAGAGACAAAAATCTTTAATAAATAAATAAATTAAAAAAAAGAACTTCTTTGATCCATTTCTTTCCTGTGGGGTTTGTTGCTACTTCACCATCATGGCGGGGGGGCAGTATTTCCCAAAGCACATCTTCACGGGCTGGAGAGGCTCAGTCTCTGCCTTTCAGACCTGCGAAGCCTGTGTGGACACCTCCTACACTCCACCAGGACGGCAGGGGGCTCGGTGGCTGCAGATGACACACAGCCACTCGCTGGAGCACTCTGAAAGCGGTCTTTAAAAGACTAGTCAAGAGCAGCCTCCCTCCCTGCCATCACGAAGTCCTTTTGCCTTGTGTCCTTTTATCTGAGTGAAATTCCTCGAGTCCTTTTATAGCAATGGCGGCCTCTATAAGCACCCCAGGCTCACAGAGAGTGAAGGCCCACCCAGCCAATGTACCTTTCCCCCATCAGAGTTTGGGGTGAAAAAATAAATAATTCGGAGCACTTTATAATTGAGAAAAAGAAACTCAGTACAGAGAAGGTCCTGGAGGGGAGGGGGTGAGGACGTCTGAGAAGCCAAGGCAGAGGCTCTCCTCGGAGCACCCGTTGTTTTTGCAGTTTCTGAAGGAGCTTGCCCTCAGCTACTGGGAGATAGGTTTGGGTATCTCTTCTACTCACGGAGCCTCAGTTTACCCTGTCTATGACGTGGAGACGATAACCCTGCTTCGACGGCGGCGCTAGGAATACACAGCATAGGGGAAACTAGAGCAAAGGTTAGGGACTGGGTCTCCTCACACAGTTACATCTTCCCCACCTTGGTGTTCCAGCCTAGGAGTCTGGACCAGAGAGGCACAGGCTAGCTGACTTCGGTGTAAGAGAGTAGCCAAGGCTGAAAGGTTCTGAGAAAAAAAAACCTATGAGGTGGGCTAATTCACGAAAACGTTTGCCCCGCCCACATAAATTGCCCACCTCTCACACAACCCCATTCTCCCCAAAACCTCCAACCAATGCTACCTAACACCCTCTATGTTGTTGCTGACTTTGATCATTGTGTGATCTTTATGGCTAATCTTTCCTATATCAACCACTACTGTTTCTTCCTTAAGAGCAGAGACTGTATCTTGGGGCTCAGCACAGGGCCTGGTACACAGGCTGTAGCCAGTATTTTAATGAAGGGGGGGGGGATAGTGAGCTAATGACTGAGTCAACACCCCTCCCTATCCTTGCATGCCACCGAAGTCTCTCCTAGGTATGTGGCCCAGAGAATGGAGAAGTTCCCAGGCTCCACAGCTCACCCTGGCTGGACTGCCATGGAGTCCTTGACACTGTCCTGCGCGACCATCACCTCTGCAGTCGGCGCACCGCCCAGAGTGGCCCAGCACCCGGCAGCCCCTCCCGAGGGGCAGAAAGAACCCGCGAAATCCGCGCGGGAACGGCAAGGACCGGAGGCCAGCCCCGCCTCTCCCACACCCTGCCGGTGCAAACTTTCAAAAGACGCGGCGGTGGCAGCGGCCCCGCCCCGGCACGGTTGGCGGCGGGCGCGGGGGCGGGGCGGGCGCGCCCGGGCCGGTGGCTCCGCCTCCTCTCGCCGCCGCCCGCGCCGCCCATCTGCCGCCCGCCGGTCGCCCGTACAGCGGCAATGCCCCGAAGCCCGGCCTCGGCCCCCGGCCCGCCCAGCTAGCCCCGCGCCGGGACTCTCGGAGCAGCGATGGGCAACACGGTGCACCGGACCCTTCCAGGTACGCGCAAAGCCGCGCCCCGAGGTGGCGCGGAGCGCTCGGTCCTCCCCGGGCAGCCCCAGCCTCGGAGCCCCGGGTGCACGCTGGAGTCTGGCTGCCTGAGCCTGATGCCCGGAGCCGCACCCCAGACAGGCCGTGCAGACCCCGCCTGGTTCTCCTGGCCTTGGCCGTGCGCCCCGCGCCTTTGTTCCAGCCCGAGGTCGCTGAGGAGCAAGCCGGGGGGCATCGGGGCTTCCCCCGGCCGGAGCCTCCAGGGGGTCTTGCGGGTCGCGGGTGCCCCGGGTCCCCGCGCGCAACCCGCAGGCGCCCCCACCACACGTGCTACTTCTTGGCGGCGTTCCCACGCGCGCCCGGCTTCGCCCAGCTCGGGTGTCCGCTCAGCTGGGGGTTCTCCAGCCCCATCTGAGCCACTGCTGCGGAGCGCATCGCCCCCTAGTTAAAGGAGCCCTAGAATTTCCCAGACTGGAGAAAGGCGGTGGGCGAGGGGCGAGGGGCGTGGGGCGGGCTTGAGGAGGCTGGGGACACCACGCCTCGCTGAAAATACCTAGTGATGGTAGAACAGGTCAGCTCGCCGAAGCTCTGGGGCACTGCCTGTCTGCAAAGAAGCGTCCTCGTAAGGAAGGGCACCCCGATTTTACACATGAAGAAGTTGAAGCTCAGAACATGTGAAATGACCCCATACCAGGCAGTGGTGGGAGACTATAAGGGCCCTGTCAGCAGTCTGCCACCCACCCACCCCCACCGCCTCAAGTCGTCAGAAGTATTTGGTTATAAACCTGGGGCAAATTTAGGGGCAAAGGCTGAGTGTGTGTGTGTTTGGTGGCGGGTAGCTCAGAGAAGCAGCAGGTTGGCTGTAGGTCAGATGCAGGGCAGCCCAGCTGACACCCCCACAGCCCTTCCTCCTGCAGCTATCAGAAAAGAGTTGTCCCCTCCTCTGGAAAGGATTGTCTGCATAGGGCCAGCCTGAGGTCCAAGGGCTGTTGAGGAGGGAGACAGCCCCTTCTACTAGTAAGCCCTGAGCAGCTTTCTCTGGGTGGTTCCTCCTGTCAGCCAGGTCCCAGATTGGTCAGCTCCAGAGGTGGCATTAGAACCTGGGTCTGTACTAGAGTGCAGCTGCTTCTTGTGTACATGGCTACTGCTAGGATGGGGAGACCCAGCCCCCCATCCCCAGGGACCCAAGGTGTCATCAGCAACGGCACACAAGTCCACGGGAGGGAGATACCACTCCACTGCTCTTTACTCAGCTTCTTAATCCAGAAGTCTGTGTTAGTCTAGTCAGTTTTGTAAAAGCCATTCTGCCACCTGTGGGTCACACTTGGAGTACGGGAAGGGACAGGCAAGTCTTACCAGGTGACCACATATTGCTCGAGACTGGTACTGTGTTGGTTCCTCTGGGGCCTGGTGCTGTGGGTGAGCCCCAGACTGGGGGCTCAGGTCAAGGTAGGTCATACCGTGCTGTATGTAATTGTGGGAGCCCCCTAGTGTCGGAGGGACCAAGTGTGGGAAGAGGAGGCACCTCAGATAGCAGATGCCAAGAAATATGAAGGGCTGTGTATTTTCTCCAGTCTACCTGCCATTGGCTTCTTGCACCTCTGTACTCAGCCCCTCACACCTGAAATGCTCTTGCTTGGCCACACAGTGGCTCACCGTCAAGCTCCGTGGACGTCTTTTGCAGGAACCCTTCTGCAGCTACGCTCTCTGCTTCCAAGACTGCTTGTTCATAGGACCGGGCTGCTCTGTCACTGCTTCTTGCCGTGACTCTGTGTGGGGTTCTGTGAGGACAAGGCCCTTGATTGTCTTGTACCCCTTCCTGGCTTGTCCATCTCAGAGCCCAGTGACTGGCGCAGGCTCAGAACCGAGTGCTGGAGCACAAACAGAGCCTGCATCTTTGGCTGAAGGAATGCTTGGCTCAGGCTTGCCGCGAGGAAGCTGTGCTTTCCTTCTCAGGCAAGGGACACGTGCGTGGGGCTCATTCCACAGCACTGGAAATAGGGAGCTGGCATTTGCTGAGCACCTGGATTCCATGCCAGGCTCCCTATATGTGTGGCTGCAGTCACACACCAACACACTGCTCAAGGCGGCTACACTCCCATCAGGTGGCCTGGCAGTCTCAGTCTGATTTCCATGTGACACCCCCTTCCCTTGCCTCAGGCCCTTGCTCTAGAATGGTTCTAGGCATTGTCATTCCTCCCAGCCCTCTCTCCCTTTTTTGCTTTATGGTTCTCCTGGGCGTATGTCATCGTGTAACACCAGGTGTGTGCGTTTAATCGCTGCTTTATGTTGAATTTCTGGAGCAGAGGCTGGGCTGGTTAGCGAGTGAACGAATGGGTTTAATTCTCCCAGCAACCCTGCACAGCAGGATCATCACTCTCATTTGATGGGTGAAAAATCGAGGCTCAGAGAGGTCAAATGATGTCTCTTTGTCTACAGTGCTCCTCTAGGTGACAGCGCCAGAATTGAAACCCAGGTTTGTTTAGCTCCAAAGTCTTCAGTTCTTCCTGACGGGCATTATCCCTTCAACCCAGGCCTAGATAACACTTACTAAGTGCCCCCGTGGTTTAGATAACATTTATTGGGTATTCCACCTTGCACATGACTTGCTACAGGGCACAATAAGGAAATGCCAAAGGAAGGGAGGTGCCCTTTGGTGGTAGGAACCCCCTTGGCAGCTCTCTCAAACTGTGCCAACATATTCCGATGTATACCGTAGACCAGGAGTGAGCACGGGTCAGCAGGAGACCTTGCATCTGCTAAGGTCCTACTGTGTGCTTCACCCTCCTTTCCAGATGTATCTCCATCCTGCAACGTAAGGTATCAGCTCCCTGCAGTTTAGAGGACATAGGACTGGGTGAGTCCAGCTCACACAGGCTTCAACCAAGCTGGGCCTTAGCAGACTGAGATCCATCAGGTTCCTAATGCCATACGGTAGTATTCGTCAGTTCGCTGGCCTTCCCTGGGCTTTATAAGGGGAGAATAAGCATATAGCAGGTGGAAATGGGGGAGAGCAGCTTTCCAGGATGGGAAGGGTAAGAGAAAGAGTTCTCTCCTTTCTCCTAACCAGCACATTCTAGGTGCACCTTTCCCTGTGCACCTCTGGGGTTCACCCAGCACTGGTTGGAGGAGATGCTGAATTCAAACTATTTACTTGGTTTAGTCATTAAGTTGGCCAATGCTTGGCCAAGCCAACAGCTTTCAGAGTCTGCTCAATGGCCAGCTGTCTGGGAGTTTTAGATAGGAGGTATGCTGAGTCTATCGGGGCCACCACGGGCAGGCTAGACCTTCACTGTGTGTTCTCCCAAGGGCCATCTTTCACAGGCAACAGATGAAGGCTCAGAGAGGTCAAGGGCAGAGTCACTCACTGCTATAGGAGTGAGAGAGACAGACAGACAAGAGAAAGACAGGCGCGTCTTAACCTACCACATAGCTTGCAGATGCTAAGTCTAAAAGGGATGTACTCCTACCTGCCTTAGATGATCCTTCCCACAGAGCCCCTGTCCCCATCCTCCTAGACAAGACCATTTTGGACCAAGTGCACCCCAGCAAGACCCTCCTAGACAGAGCAAACCTGTAGCTGCTTGGCCCTCTGCTGCCTAGCACCCTGTCTGGTCACTGAGATGATATTCCCTGAATGAACAGCCACTGGTATTCCTGAACCATGGCTCTTTCAAGCTCTGGGAAGGTAACAGTCTTGTTCACTATGCAGTAGCCGCCAACAAGTGATGGTGGCCCTTCTCTTCACACCCCCTGCCTTCTCCCAGCTGAAGTTCGGAGCTGTTTTCCTTTGTCCCCTTGGCCATGTATACCCCCTCAAGTTATTAGAATTTCTTTTGTAGTGGAGCTGAGCCCCTCAGAGCCACGGCAGCTCCTTCGATGTCCCTGAGACCTATATGCTGCCGACTAATGTCCAGGCGGGCTGGGCTAGGCCCCTTGGTGAGGTCCTGTAAGGGTGCTGTGGGCTGGGCTATGCACACAGTGGCTGTGGGAAGAGGAGCTGGGGTCTGGCTTGTGTGAGCGAATGGTAGAGAAGTCTGTGGTCTGGACGGAACAGGTAGACTTCTGTTTCATCCTCCCCCTCCCCCACCGTGGGAGCTCAAGCCGGCTTCCTGGAAGAGGTTACATCGTAAAGGAAGTCCGGCTGAGTATCTGCTTGCCCTTAGGGTCTTGCGTGGCTTTGTGTGGTTTGGTTACTCTGTGGCCACCAACACCTGTCATGTTTCAGGCATGGGGTACAATCTTGAATGCCACAGCCAGAAGGTCTGCATGTTCCCGTGGCGCACAACCAGCTTACTGCCACCCTATCCCCAAACCAAGCTGGGCCACCAAAGCACCTGTCCACTGTGGGTTAGCACCAGCTACTAAATGCTCTTTAATGATACAGCATAGAGAAGGTACTGACTTGCACTCATTATAAAAGGATTATTATTGGTGGTAGTGGTGGTGGTTTTTCGAGGCAGGGTTTCTCTGTGTAACAGCCCTAGCTGTCCTGAAACTGGCTTTTGTAGACCAGGCTGGCCCTCAAATTCACAGAGATCGCCTACCTCTGTTTTTCACGTGCTGGGATTAAAGGTATGTGCCACCCCGCCTGGCAGAAGGATTATTTTTTTCAAGATATGTCTTATTATTTTAACTACATAGTTGCATGTGTGTGAGATAGAGCGCATGAATGCAGGTGTCCTCCGAGGCCAGAGATGTGAGATTCCCTAGAATTGGAATTACTGAGGTTGTAACCCATCTGATGTGGGTGCTGGGAACCAAGTTCAGGCCCTCTAGGAGAGCGGCAAGTGCTCTTAAATGTTGAAAAGTCTTTCCAACCCTAACGAGTGTGTGTGTGTGTGTGTGTGTGTGTGTGTGCGTGCGCGCGCGCGCGCGCGCACGCGCGCGCGCTACATGTGTGCAGTGCCTGCAGAGGCCAAAAGGACTTTCAGATCCCTTGGAGCTGAAGTTATACAGACTTAATAAGCCACCCATTATGGGTCCTAGGAACCAAACACTGGTCCTCTGCAAGAGTAGTATGGACTCTTAACCACAGAGCTGCCTCTACAGTCCCAGCAGATTCTTTTGAGATAGGGATTCACTGTGTATGGTCTAGACTGGCCTTGAACTCAGCAGCCCTCCTGCCTCTGCTTCCTAAATCCCCACCACCTGCTACGTTAGTGCTTATGTCCATGTGACAGGTCAAACCTAACTCTCTGATCGGCACAGTCTGTGTTGACAGAGGCTGCTTGGCTGAATGGGAGACAAGGCCGGAGCCCAGATCTTAGAATAAGGCCCCACTGCGCCCCAGATCCTCAGCAGGGAACAGGAATGGAAGGGATAGCTCCCAGGCTGGCAGGGTGACCCGAGTAGTGTGCTGGGAGCGGTAAACAAGAAAGAACACCACGATTGTGGTTGTCATTGGGAAAGGGTGTTCCCAGTCCTGCTCCTGGGGCCTGTAAGGACTGGCTGGCATGTGGCTGGCCAGGTGACCCTCTGTCTCATACCCAGGACTGAATTGGAGGACTCCCTTCAACCCTCAGGTTCTCCGGCGCTTCCCAGACTACCAGCCTTTGGGAGAGAAAGCTGGCACACTCGGTTAGGACAAGGACCATAGCCTGGTCTTAAGGAGTTGGGTTTTCATGGTAGAAACCAGCAAAGTCACCACAGCGATGGTGACAGAGGAGACCCACAGAAGATGCAGGAGCATTTCCTGGAGAAAGCACACTCTATCCAAGGAAAAAGAAGCTTTGTTGGGAAAGAGGGAACAGCTGGTGAAGGCAGGACACCTCAAGGTCAAAGACCCCGGGTGCGGGGAGAAGATGGGAGCCGAGCTGCAGAGTACTGGGAGCTAGTACTAGCTGGGGACAGGAAGTCTTGTGACGGCAGGCGAGGTTTGCAGACGGGGTGCAATCTGCTCGCTAGCTTCCCAGCAGGGTCAGGGTCAGGCTATTTAATCCTCCACGGTGGAACGAGGCAGCTCTGTACCCCGTATCTGTATTTAGTGCTGTGCTTTGAGGGTGTAAAATAGAAGGCAAGAGGCTGGCAGTGGCAATGTTTGAAGCAGAGGGTAAGGGGCAAGATGAGGAAAGAAACTCAGCAGTAATGAGACCTGCCCTGGGTCAGGTGGCTGAGAAGTGGCAGGTGATCCACCCAACCCCAGGCCTGCCCTCAGGAACCTTTGCCTCATCAAGTAGCTGACCCTTGTCCTCATCCTAAGCATCCTGGGACACGCCTTTTCTGTCATCTGAAATTACCTATGGTAAAAAATATCCCCTCCCAGCACCCTTGGCTCTGCATCTACAGAGGTGGGCGTGGCTCTGCACCAGTCTCTTTGAAGGTGCATGTGCCTGCCCAGTGGAACCCGAACACCCAGGTGATGGCGGACACCTTAGGCCCACATTTGTTGAGAGGCTGGCTACCAGGTAAGAGCAGCCTGTCCCCACACCGGCCAGGGTCCTTGATTGTCTTCCTGAATCTGTGGCCCACCTGCCCTTCGGCCAGCCAAGTAGCATGACCTTCCAAGCCTCAACCCCTTCCTGGCACATTGAGGTGACCATACATTCAGGTGTGCCAAATTCTGGACCAGGAGAGTGCTCACCTGGCTTCTGAGAATTGTGAATCCTCTAGCCAGCCAGCTGTTCCATACCTAGCCAGAATCAGGTGCTCTTGAAGGAGACAGACACAGAGTAATCAAAACTGCTAGCGTGTGTCCCACAGCCTGCTGGTGCCAAACACTATTCTAAGCCGGTACACTTGTTTAACCCTCAGCTCAGGCCCCAATAGCCGCTGCAGTTAGCTCCATATAACTGCTGAGAAACAGGTACCTAGAGGGGCAGAGGAGGGCGCCCACTGCAAGTTAAGATTAGCATTCTTTGGTTGTCCTGAATCATCAGATATCCCTCCCACCCTCACCCTGCTGCAGGAAAGGTGGGTTGGGCATGCTCCAGGTGACCTGTGGGTTCACCTCAGGGAACCTGCCTGAAAATCCCCCAGATCTAATGTGCATATCTCCAGCCCTTGCCAAAGCCAGTCAGGGGTGTGGAAAGTGCCGCTGGGAGGAGGCCTGTACCATCCTATTGGAAGTGTCGCCGTTGGCAGCTTGGGGCCTCCCAGACCTGTGGTCTGTTTTCAGATACGATGGCGGAGCAGCGTGGGCAGAGGTCCACTGTGTCCAGAGAGACAGATTTTAGTGCCAGAAGACTTCCTCGTGTCAGGGCCCCCAGGGCAAAGGTGAGGGAGTGCTTGTCACCTGAGTGGCTTGGCCTAGTCATCTGTCACACAGATCCTGGGAGGATAGTTTACTCTCAAGAAATTGGTGAGTTAGGGATGCCTTCTGTGGCCCTCCCAGCCATGAACCTGTGCCCCCCTAATGGTCTACAGGAGTTAGACCTATTTTACAGATCTGGACACTGAGGTGATGGGAAGCTACCTGCTGTAGCTAATACAGCCAGCCTCTAGTTCAACTAAGTGGTTCATGTGTTTGTGAGCCTGTCCTGGAACCTGCATCCAGGACAGCTGCCAAGCTCCCTAATCCTTCCTCATTCCTTCTTCTCACAGGGACTCCACTGGCCTAGTGATATCCTACCTCAGGCCTGGCCTCCCACTGGTGGGGAAAACTTTTTAATGAGTAAGCCATTTGGGGAAGTGGAAGGGCGGGGGCATCTGGCTGTGGGCTGGCCGAGTGCCCGGGGTATTTTGTTTACACCCCAGGCACCACCCAGTTTATACCACAGTATGGCCCTTGGGCATTTGCCTTTCTCCCCTTGGCCCCCCAGGATGATGGATTTATGAGATGGGTAGGCACACTTCCACCTTGTGCCTCCAAAGCTGGGCTCAGTAACTTTCCACTGTAGGCCGCAAGCTCCTTGGGCCTCAGGAGAGCTTCCTTTCCCTCAAGGTTCTTGGTGTTCAAGGGCAGGAGATGGCAGAGTGGAATTTCCATGTGTCTGGGTTATGGCGAAGGATTGCATCCTGGATGGCGGGGGCTTTATACTCAGAACCAGGGAGCTCTGCATCACCTTGCCCTGTCTCCCACTTGTCAGAATGGGCCACTGAGGCCTGGAACCTGACCCAGGGTCTCCGAGCAATCACAACCGGACTTTGACTAGAACCCAGGAGAGGTGTTTGAAAGAGCCCTGGTCTTAGAGGCAGTACTGAGTTTAGACCTCTGTCTGTGTGTCCTCAGGCAAGACAGTTGCACACTCTGAGCCTCCATCCCCTCGTTATCTTTAGGGTGAGAAAAATGATGGCACCATCCTCCTTTTCAGGGTTCGGAAATGAGTACCAGGTGGGAGTCAGAGCCCTGCACACAGTAGGACTCCATGAGTGTCCTTTATTCTTGGACACAAAGAATCTGCACTCCCGAAATTGCTGATGAGGGACTGAGACCAAGTTGCCTTGTTACACCCAACATCTCATGTCCTGTCCCATGGAAACAAGCGTGGGCTTTCACTGAGGTGTGGTTTACCTGTGCCCTGGCCATGGCCAGCCCCTCTCCATCTCTGGAAATGGGCTTCGAACTATACAGTGGCCACAGGAAGCCAGTACCCAGTAGGAAGGAGACTTGCACAGGGCCAGCACGGGTCATGGCCTTGTAGGGAAGCAGGCTGTCCTCAGCAGCCTGTGAGACACTGGAAGATCCAGCCTGGGGTGCAAAACCAAGCACACCCCTGCCAGCAGTCACGGCATCTTGACCCCAGCTTTAGCTGACTGCCCAGAGCCTCACTGTCAGTCCATCTCAGCTTGCTGGCCCTGGGCACTTTCCTCGCCTCTCCAAGCCCCTGCTCTTCAGCCACCTCTATCTCAGGGGCAGGCGCTAGGTCTCAGTCCCAGGATCTGCCTTCCAGCAGGCTCCCCTCTGGTTCTCCCCACACCTCAGGGTTGTAGGCCCTTAGGAACTCCCCTCCCCCACAGTCACCGCTTTCCCTTTTTAGACACTTTGCCTTTGTTCATCCCAAGTTCCGCCAAACTGTGACCTTTTTTGAGGCTGTGAACTGGCTGATTGATGGCTCTCACTGCCACCCCGCTGCCCCAGCCAGAATCCCTTATCTGTGCCAAGCTTCACAATGGCCTTGCTTCCATCTGCAGCCTTCTCCTTGCAGGTTGGGATGTTAGGGAGACCTGGGGTGAGCATGTTGCGCCTGTGAGTCTAGGGAGAGGGGCAGCCTTGATGGAGAACCTGTTCCACTCCCTGCTCCATTTCCACCCTGCAAGGTCACCACAAGCACCCAACTCTTAGAAGGACCTGCAGGTGCTCACCTGGCAGGGTGTCACAATGCCTCTGCTCAGAGCACCACCCAGGTTGGGGGAGTGGCTGTCTGCAAGGCTAAGGAGAGAGAGAGAGAGCGCGAGAGGGAGGGAGGGAGGGAGGGAGAGAGAGAGAGAGAGAGAGAGAGAGAATGAACACAGGCTGGGGCAGCTCTAGCCAGCTTATCAGTGAGTACTGCCAGGGCTGCCTGGAGAAGCGCCACTGGGAGTGGGGGTGGGGGTGGGGGGGCTGGACCAGGCAGGAGTGTGTGACAGTTAGACAGGATGTTCAAAATCTTGGCTGCCTTTCTCATGGCCTGTCCTACTGGGCCATTTTGACAGGAAGGGAAGAAAGGAAGGTTCACAGTTTGAACCTCATTCTGAAGAGAGGTAGATCCAGTGGGGGCGTGGTCCAGCCTCAAACTCTTCAGCACCCTGAAGCTTTCTGGAAGACCCCCTTTGCCTGGCCTTTAAGACCCTTTGTGATGCAGCCCTTGACCCCCTCCGCATCCTCCTGCTCCCGTCCACTCTGTGCTTCTGGAAGGTTCCCAGTGCAGACTGCTTATTCTCCCCTCTAGACCTTCCCTGGTGCCCTTCCCCCCACCCGAACACATTTCCCCTGTCCCTTCTGTCCGCAAAGTGGCTCTTTCCGACTTCCCTGTGCGTTTTGTCTGTGTCCTTCCTGCTGCTTTCAGCTCTGATCCTATCTCCTGGGGGGAAAGAGATGGCAGGGGAGTCCCGTGTGTGACTCACTGGGACATGGACCCCACAACCCACACAGGCGCTGGCACAGAGATGCTCCGGAGCTGTCAGATGAAGGAGGAAGTGACATACTGGGGAAGGAATGAGGGACATTCCCTCTGGCCCTCACAGCACTGAGGCCCTAACCCTGAAGCTGGCGCCTGTGAGACTGGAGTTTCCTGGGCCCTTTCATCAAGAAGCAACCTGGCCGAAGGGCCCGTGCAGTTGGAGGGACAGTGAGCTGACACTCTGCCTGGGCTCCCATCCGAGCCCGTGCAGCAGAGGGGGCTGCTACACCGAACAGTCCCTAGAGAACAGACAAGACTTTCTCCCTGGTTGCCTGGAGAGACCCCCAGCTCCCCACAGCTGTTGACTGTTGACAGTTGTTTGCTCAGCAAAGGGCCAGTGGCGGTTTCCAGCGCGGGCTGGCCCTCTTCCACGCAGGGTGCTGGCCAGCCAGGCCTCTGAGGCCAAGAACAAAGTCCCTTGCGCGCCTGTTGCTGTGTTTGGCAGGGGAGCCAGGGCCGGTTTGTCTTTTTCTAGCTACTTCAAACCCACCAATGGAAAGGTCCCGTCTGCTGCCAAGGACAGCCAAGTCCTTGCCCTTTCGGTATGGCGGGAAACCTTGTTTTTCTTATCTCTGAAGCTTGCCCTACACACACCTACCCACGCGCGCACCCCGTGTTGTTTTGTGCTCCTTGCAGCGCTGGTTTGCATTTTGACTGTGAACAAGTATTTCTTGAACCAGATATTTCTCCCTCAAGGTCTGCAGTCTAAGGATTGATGATCCAAGGGTCCAGGAAGCCTCTGAAGTTGAATGTCAGGTTCTGTGCATGGGGTGCGGATATGTTTCTGGGGAGAGAAGGTCATTGCTCTCAGCCTGAGACTCTGCCATACCCTTACCCAAGTGTTTCAGCCTGCAGGGGGCCAAGTGGGAGCAGAGCCCTGAGCCTGTCCTCACAGCCTAACTTCTCCTCCCAGTGGAAACAGAAGGTAGTGAAAACGGACTGCCGGGGTCTTTCCAGCTAAAGCCCCAGCATGAAGGTCTGTGTCCGGCACATCTCAGGAGCTCAGCAGGGATTCCCAGCCAAGGGCATGCTCTTGTTAAAGGTGGTGCCCTGCTTCTGGCAAGAACCAGAATGCTGTCACTACCAGCACTGAGAAAATGCTCACCATGCCTGTGGCAGTGGGCACTGTTTCCTCATCGTAGATCAAAGACTCGGTGGCATGAGGATTGGGATGATTGACACAGTACACCTGTGCCTGACACAGGACAGCTGCTTAAGAACAGGCCTCTGTCTGTGGACAAGAGAAGAGGTAAGGGTCTAGGGTAGCATTTCCTGGACAAAGCCATGGGCCCCTCTGGGAGAAACTCTGTCCCTCATCCACTGATTTTAAAAAGGACCAAGTTTTTCACAGCTACCTGCTGAGCCCATGCCATCCTCGAGACAACCTTAGAAGGTAGACATAATGGCCACTAGCCTTGTAGGTCTGCTTGAGGCTCAGAGGTGTTAAGCACGGAGCTTGAGGTTGCACAGCAGACACACAACACAGCCTGGTTTGAGCTGGGTCTGTTTGGCTGCAGGCCCGTTCTCTCTGGAGCTACTTCCACATTGATACCTGGTTGGAGGTGAGGCTCCACCCGCTGTTTGCACTTTGATGGAGGGCATGACTGTTTAGGACCTTTCTACCACGTGCCAAAACGTTAGAAGCCATATGTGTGTGTTCTCATCAGCCATGCCAGCCACCTCAAGGTAGAGATCCAAGGTCACCACCATCTGCAGGTGACAGAGCCACATCTGTCAGAAGCAGAGGAGTCTGCTCAAGGGCCCTCAGGCAGATTAGCGACAAGGCACAGGCTGAACCCAGAGCCACCGCAGGAACCGCCCAAGGAGCCATCATAGGCTTGCCCAGGCCTGGGTAGTGGAGAGGCCTAATCTGCCCACCCTAGCCTTGAAGATGCATGGTTTAGTGTCAGGCATTGTTCCTCTGACCCACACCCTAGGCAGGGCCAGAGCTGCTGGCTGTGAGGTTCAGGCAGAGACTGTCCCTGGTGTCAGCTACATGGATGACTTCAGAGGTCCGTTCTGTTCCACCTCCCAGGAATCTCCCTGACTGGATCTCACAGTTCCTAGATGGGCCTCACTAACCAGGGACCTTGACTGTGTGGGGGAGGGAAGGGACATGGGTTTGTCCCTGGTGTGATTTGGGAGCCTCATCCTAGCCAAGTGCTCTTGTCTGAATCTGGTCCTGGTGGCAGCACCTGAGACCTGTGTTTGCAGCTGCAGCTCAGCATCTGTGACAGGACGGTTCACAGGAAAGTGCCAGGAACCCGGGGCAGGATGGGGTGCATGCCAGCAGACCCTTAGCAAAGGTGGTGAGTGACCAGGTCCCTGGCCGCTGTAGAGAAGGAGTCTGCTACCTGGGGCTCGTACCTCAGCACTGAGGTGTGCCCTGTGGGTGATGGCCACCCGGAGCCTGCTTATCTACTGGAAGTGGGGACAGTAAGGTGCAGATTCATCTTAAAAGCCAGCTGCCATCGTGCTGAGACACCTCCATTGTGGGGCGTGTGGAGTGGGGGACTGCAGCTTGCCAGGGGACCAGCACAGAGATGAACAGTGCAGTGGGTCTGGGACTGGCAGGATTCATCTTTTCCTCTGATTTTCTGCTGTTGATTGCCCCTGCTGAAGTGACTGAGTTCATTTTCCTGCTGACATGCTTAGAGCCTTGACTCTCCCGCTAGCTCCAGTCCTGGTGTCCCCCGGCCCAGCAAGGCAGGTGCGGGAGGCCCATCAGGACACTGGTTGGCCTTTCTTGTAAGTGTCCCCACTTTGTGTCAAGAACACATCCATCCTACCCACAACCACTCTGGTTTTCTTTGCCTCTCATCGAGTCTCTGGCCTGGGGATCGGAGGGGATGGAGTGTTTATCCCCCATTCCCTGAAGGAAGTTGAGTTGTGTAATCAAGATTAAACAAATATGTCCACCAGGCCTAGAGTGCTCTCCGAAAGCACAGTGGTGTCTGCGGGGAACTTACCCTAAAGTTGTAGAGGCTGGATCTCCCCATCTGTCTGCCTACCCCAGCCTGCACATATCATCCGACTGGGCTCTGAAAACACCTGTGGAGGCTCCTGGGATGTGTGACAAGGACACGTGATGAAGAGATAGGACTGGTGCCCAGAGGGGAGCAGGAGAGAAGTCACCCTAGGTCACAGTACATTTGGATGCTCTGAAGGCTTTGAGCTGTGGTCCTATGAATGCTTCCTGGAGAACACGGCAGATGCAGGGGATCTTGGTCTTTAGTGTTCAATGACCTGCAGAAGGCTGCGCGTGCATGCTGCCTGTGCGAGTGCTCACACTGGGGATCCGACTTGCTTGGATTTCATCCTCTAAACTCTATAGGTCTCTGATTGATTGGTAGCACATCGGTTCCAAAGATGGCTGCCTCCTCAAAGCCACCCCTCTCTGCAGGCAGTATTGGCTGGCGAAAGGGCTGGTCTGTTGGAAACCTCTGCATAGCCCCTTCTCACCTTGGGTTATGTCATCTGGTCTGAGCCTCCTGCTTTGGCCTTTAGGACCGTCCAGCTGAGTCCCGGGACATGGACAGCACATATACCAACCCTTCACCCAGCAACTGCCCAGCCTTGGCACTCTGAGCCACCACTATTGCGGTCCTCTGCTTCTCCCACAGCAACCAACTCCCCGCTCTGCCCACAGCACTCCCCTCTGACCTTTCATGACCCATCTCTACCACCCACTGCCACCCTGGGTGCTGGGGCATGTGCTGGCCTTCATATGCTCCTTGCTGGAGTGAATTCAGCTGTGACAGTGGAGAGATGCCAGTCACTCTGTGGGGTCACAGAGAGTATGAGCGGGTGAAGACAAGTCTGAGTGAGCAGTGGATGGAACACTACCTGGCACTCTCCTGGCGCTCTCCAGAGCCTCCTAGGAGCACTCCCTGCAACCCTCCCGCCTGGCCCTTGTTGCTTTATTGTGAGAATGGGAGGCAGGAGGGAGGGTGGAGGACAGGCACTGCAGAGTAAGCGGCCTGGCCCTGGGTGTGTGCTGGATGTGTGGTGACTGCCCAGTTTGTAAGTAAAAGCCTTTCCCAAGCAGAAAGGCCTGTCTTGGCTAACCACCAGAATTGCACCCCAGCTTCTGGATTTGAGTGCAGTCACCCTAGTAACTGGATGTGATAATGGGGAAGGAAGGACCATTGTGGGCAGGCAGAACAGCAAATACGTGTGTCTGACTGTAGGGTGTGTGGAAAAGGATGGGGTCTTACTGCAGCCCAGACCTGGAAGGCATGCCTGACCAACCTGAGGTAACAGTGGTCCTGACACTCCTGGCTGCACTGGGATCACCTGGTAGAGTCCACAGAAGGGAGTTATACCCTGACCTGACCAAACTGAGTTTGGGGCTTGTAGTCTCTCTGTTGGCCCATGTCCCCATGGGCTCCTGGAGGAGCTAATGCCTGGAGGAAGACGGCGTCTAGGCTGGCAGGCAGCAGCTAGCCTTTATCGAGGACCTGATTTGGCCAGGTTTTTGATGGGCTGGTGTGATTGAAGCCCTGCCCCCGAGTCCACGCCTGCTACAACCCTACCCTTCCCCTTCTCTCCGCTGCCCTTCAGACACACTACATAGAACCAAGACACCTCTAAAAAGCAGGTTCTGTTTGTTGAGTATTGCTTTAATGTTCAAAGCAAACATACCAAGTGTTTTTTATTTCTGTGTGGAAAATTTCTTAGGACCTTTGTATCTCCCTATCTTAAGACATACTGACCCCTTCTCTCCACCTGCTGGCTCCTCTTCCATCTGAGCATGGTGTTATCACAGGCCTTGTCTAAGCTGTGGCTCTCCCAGCTGCCCATCCTTCCCTGGTGTCCAGGGTGGTCTTCCTCTCTAGGCTCCGAGCTTACAATAATGAAGTTCCCTTTCCTTTTAAGGCAAAGATCTATAAACTCCCACTCCCCCAGTTCTGGGCTCACCCAGAACCCAGTCCCTTAGCTTGCCCTCACTGTCTCCTTGTAGCTCAGGCTCATCAGTACTTTCCTTCCCAGGAGCCTTCAGCGCACTCCACCAGTGCGCCCCCACCCGCGGAGAACACTCCCTTTGTCGTTGGGCTAATCAGAAGGGGACCGTTGTCTGTCTTGGGACAGTTGTATCCCCATTGCCTAGCATGTTGTCTACCGCATAGTAGACCTTAACATTAGCTAAGCAATTAGTTGTCGGCAGCCCTCGAAGTTTATTTCCTAACGAAGGTCTCTGTTTTGGTCCTTTTCCGGCATCTTCGGTGGCTGGGTGCCTTCTGTCTGAAGAGGACTGCTTTCCTTCTCTGCCTTTAGAGGGGCCATGATGGTTTTTTCCCCCTTTCTCTGCCTCCCGTCAGCCTCAGGGTTAACCAAACCCTCCACCTACCTCCATCCCCGAGAGGACCACAGCACGTGCACTCTGGGTTGAGCGTGGGAGGAGTGTCCCCACGGTGGCCTGTCATTCTTCTCAGAATGTACTGTGGTGGCCTGCTTTGAAAATGGCCTCTGCAGCTGTGGTAAGTGCAGGATTCCTCCCTGCAGTGACCACCCACCTGCAGCCTCCCTCGGAGTGGAAAGAGGAGGGAGGCAGAGACATTCCCACTCCATTCTGGGCCGCCTGGGTTGTGACCAATGCCTGGGTTCTCTGAAAAGGCCCTCAGAGCCAATCCCCTTAGACATGAAGCCCCAGAAGGTACATTCTAGAAAAGCAAACCTCCTGACCATCAGAGAAGGGGGAAGGCCAGAGTCCTGGCTGGGACCGCTTTGGAGCCTCAGAGAGATGGGGAGGTTACCAGTGGTCCATCACAGACTCTAAGTGTCCCGCCATATGTAGGCATTTGGTCCACAGGGCCTTCCAGCAATGATGAGAGTTTCTGCACCCATTTGGAGACAAGAAGATCAGGTGGGGAGCCTGGGACAGCAGGCTGCTTTAGTGATCCCAGAACAATGTGTGCGCCCCAGATCCCAACCTCACTGTGAACACAAATTTTGAGGCAAGCAGCCAGACATTCCCACCTCAAGAATCCAGGCACTCTGCAGCTCAGATGTAGTCCTGGGTGAAAGCTTCTTGATTTGGGGGGTTGTGGGTTGCTGGGGATGAAGAGGTCACCTGACCTCAGACCAGGAGGTAATAAGCTGGGTGTGGTCCTCAGTTCACACCCAGCATTAAACCTTGGGTTGCTCGTCTGTGAAGTGTCTGCAGTGACTTGCCAAGGTTAGGGACAGGGGTAGAGGAGCTCCTTAGGTCTAGGCCGGAACCTTCTAGAATGTATCCACGTCCGGTCAAAAGTAGAAATTATGGAAATGGTTAATAACATCCCTGGCCACAGGAGTTCCAAGCGCTGACTTGCTTTCTCTCTGTCCATAGACTCCAGCCCTCCTGCCCGCCTCCTGGCCACCCGCCCTTGCTACGGCCCTGGCCCCGAGAGGCGTGCTGTCCTGGGTGAGGCACCACGCTTCCACGCGCAGGCCAAGGGCAAGAACGTGCGGCTGGACGGCCACTCGCGCAGGGCTACACGGCGCAACAGCTTCTGCAACGGTGTCACCTTCACGCAGCGTCCCATCCGCCTGTATGAGCAGGTACGGCTGCGCCTGGTGGCCGTGCGTCCTGGCTGGAGCGGTGCCCTGCGCTTCGGCTTCACTGCGCATGATCCGTCTCTCATGAGCGCTCAGGACATCCCCAAGTACGCCTGCCCGGATCTGGTCACAAGGCCTGGATACTGGGCCAAGGCGCTGCCTGAGAACCTGGCACTTCGGGACACGGTGTTGGCATACTGGGCCGATCGCCATGGCCGCGTCTTCTACAGCGTTAACGATGGTGAGCCGGTGCTGTTCCACTGTGGCGTGGCCGTGGGGGGCCCACTCTGGGCACTTATCGACGTCTACGGCATCACCGACGAGGTGCAGCTGCTGGGTAGGTCGGTTGGCAAAGCCTGTGCGTTCACAGTCCCGGGGGCTCGGCTCACCTGAGGGCTCCCAGCTGCCTAGTGTGTCCCCATGTGTCTCGATTCTCACAACAGCAATGACGATCAATTTCCACGGGAGGAAACTGAGGCACAGAGAGTTACTTTGTCACAGAACTGGGAGGGAACCCACGTGGGCAGGGCCCAGAGCCCATTGGCTATGCAGCCGGTCAGTCTTAGACCGCTACTCCCTCATCCACTCACCCCTCTTCCATCCCTTTGGTCATTTGTTCTTGTGCCACCTCCCGAAGGCCGGCATGCATTTCTTCCGCTGGTTCTTACTCATCCAGCAGATGAACCTATGCCAGTGGGCAGTCAGGTGCAGCCTCCAGAGCCAGGCTAACTACGGAGTGGGTTAGGGAGGCCCTCACAGCTCTGAAATTCTGACTGTGGGTGCTCCCAATGTAAAAATTTTCTCCTGTCATCTTGAGGCATTGTATGTGGTCTCATATGTGTATGTGTGTATATGTGTATACATATATATGGCCCACCCCATCACTGAGCATGGAGGAAAGACCAACACATGTACACACGCACGCGCACACACACACACCATCTCCTGAGCATTCAGGACTTCACAAATATTCCTATCTCAAGCTGGTCATATGGCTACAAGGACTGCCTAAGAACATATGTGTGTGTTACTTTTTTAAAAAATGATGTTTAAAAAAATTTATGTAGAATTTGGCCAGGAGTAGGGTGATGCGTGCCTTTAATTCCAACATTTGGGAGGCAGAAGCAGGTGGGTCTTCTGAGTGAGTTCCATGCCAGCCAGACTATATATAAGACCCTGCCTCGGAAAGAAAAATGATGTAGAATTAACGCCAACAGGAAAGTGTCCACTCTAAAAGGCCTAGTTGGGTGGCCTTGAGTTGGTGCCCATGACCTCTGTTTCCATCTTAGCTACTCTTATGAAAGAACACCAGACCCCTGAGGTCATTGTCTGTTCTCTTGGCCTTGAGTTGGTGCCCATGACCTCTGTTTCCATCTTAGCTACTCTTAGGAAATGACACCAGACCCCTGGGGTCATTGTCTGTTCTCTCCTCCCACAGTGAATGGTGGTCACTTGTCTTCTTCTGAGGCTGCAGCCCGCATTTGAAACAACCCAGCCTGGTAAGCTGGGAGAGTAGGTTTCTCAGGGAAGCTGGACAGAGCCCTGTGTGTAATTTACATGGAAGGAAATATGCAGGGGTAAAGTGAGTGGGCGAACAGGTGGACAGATTTACTCACCTGTCTGTAGCCGGGAGCTTCCACCTCCTGAGGGTCTTCTTCACTCTTTAGTCTTTCTGCATAGCCTGTTTCTTAACGCCCTGTGAATGAGCTGATCCACATCAGAGGTTGCTGCTCTTTTGGTTTTTGAGACAGGGTTTCTCTGTGTAGCTTTGGAGCCTGTCCTGGGACTCACTGTGTATACCAGTCTGTCCTCAAACTCATGGAGATCCACCTGCCTCTGCCTCCCAAGTGCTGGGATTAAAGGCATGCGCCACCACTGCCCAGCGATTGCTTCTCCACCCCCCTCCGTGGGAAGATGGTTTATTTTCCCATAATAAATATTTGGGTTGTTTCTGCCCCCACCCCACTGGGCATGGCAGGCAGATTCAGTGACCAGGAGCTAACTCTCCTCTCTCCCCAGAAATAATGAAGTCGAAAAACTTCTGTGTGGTTAAAGCAGACGGGGAAATGAGAGCCAAGGACACTTGTGCCTAGTCCCGGCTCTCACGTGCCATCTGTGTGGAATCGACACAGAGACAGACCCTCTCTGAGCCTCGATTCTTGTCTCCTGTAAAGCAAGTGCATGATGGCACCCACCTCATGGGCTTATCGGCAGGGCTATAGGACATGGTGTCGGGCCTGAGACACTGAGGGCACTTGGCCAGCAGCTGGCAGACAAGGACCTCTGCTGGCTTGCATGTGGGCAGGGCCTGTGTCCCAGGTCTGGGCAGATCTAACTGGAAAGCTCCACTCTGGGGCCTCACTTGGGTATTCTGACCACACCCCTGCCCGCCCTTACCCCTTAAAGGTTTTCCATGAAGGCACCAGAAATCGCAGCTTGCCTAAACC
This sequence comes from Microtus oregoni, assembly GCF_018167655.1. NCBI lineage: Eukaryota > Metazoa > Chordata > Mammalia > Rodentia > Cricetidae > Microtus > Microtus oregoni. The sequence continues at coordinate 16,279,454 of NW_024543086.1, forward strand.
TCACCAGTCTCCCACCACTTTGTCCCTGGAGAGCTAGGAAGCAATCACGCCTGGTTTCCCAGCCCACGTCTGTGTGAGCAGACAGGAAACCACAGCCACACATGAGCAGTGCAAATGGGCTAGGAATTTTTGAAAGTACAGATTGGAGGCTGTCCTCGGTGACTCAGTGAGGCTGAAAACACCCGGGGGACACACATATCCCTCCTTTCATTTTCTCACTCAGTAAACTTGCGTGGAAACCCCTCCATCACCACAGTGTTCTGTGACCCTTGCTGGGGGGAAGAGAGGGCAAACCTGAGCCTCAGTGTCCTTATTTGCAAGTCATCCCTGAGCTGCACCAATTGATGAGACATGCGTGGCACAGAACGATGTTCACACACACATGTAATAGGAGCAGTGAGAGCGAGAGGAACTCCGTCTCTGGGTTAAGGGGCCGCGGGTAAACTTCCCTTCCTCCAGGTATCTCTAAGAGTCACTTAAAGTATGTGCATGTGTTCAGTTGTGTTGCATGTTTCGTATGTATGAGTGTATGTATATGCATCAGGTGTGTGCATGTGTTGGAGGCCAGAAGTGGGTGTCAGAGCACCAGGGACTGGGGCTCCAGGCAGTTGTGGGTCACCGAGTGGGTGCTAGGAACTGAACCTGGTCCTCTGCAAGAGCAGTAAGTGCTCTTAACCCCTGAGCCATCTCTCCAGCCCCAGCCACATTTACAATTAGAAAGAGCATCAAAACCATTTCTGGGGCTATATCACGGAACCTTCTGGCTCTGTCGGCGTTTCTTTCCTTCCCGAGGGAAAAGCAAGTTGATACTGAGCACATCAGAGACAATGGAATGGATCTTTTAGAGATCCACCATTTCTGGGGGGTCACAGACTGTCCAGCTGAGGCCCCAGGGTGGCCAGTGAGTTACTAGCAATGTGTAATTTTTTTTTTCTCCTCCAAAGTTAAGTTTTTCAGGTCTTTTGCAGGGCTAATGCAAATAAGAAGAGGAGCCTGGCATGGTGGCACACGCCTTTAGCTCCCGCACTCAGGAGGTAGAGGCAGGTAGATCTCAGTGACTTTGAGGCCCGCCTGATGCACATAGGAAGTTCCAGGCCAGCCAGAGTTACATAGTAAAATTCTGTCTTAAAAAATATCACAAGAAAGAAGAAAAAAGGAATTGTGGTTGTAGCCCGGTGGTAGGTGCTCCCCAGCACGTGAGGTTTTGGGTGTGACTCCCCAGCAGGGGAGGTTTGTTAGGAGTGACTTCCCAGCATGTGAGGTTTTGGGTGTGACTCCCCAGCAGGGGAGGTTTGTTAGGTGTGACTCCCCAGCATGTAAGGTTTTGGGTGTGACTCCCCAGCAGGGGAGGTTTGTTAGGAGTGACTCCCCAGCATGTAAGGTTTTGGGTGTGACTCCCCAGCAGGGGAGGTTTGTTAGGTGTGACTCCCCAGCATGTAAGGTTTTGGGTGTGACTCCCCAGCAGGGGAGGTTTGTTAGGTGTGACTCCCCAGCATGTAAGGTTTTGGGTGTGACTCCCCAGCAGGGGAGGTTTGTTAGGTGTGACTCCCCAGCATGTGAGGTTTTAGGTGTGACTCCCCAGCATATGAAGTCTTAGATGTGACTCCCCAATGTGAGGTTTTAGGTACGCTCCCCAACATGGGAGGTTTTAGGTGTGACTCCCCAGCATGGGAGGTTTTAGGTGTGACTCCCCAGCATGGGAGGTTTTAGGTGTGACTCCCCAGCATATGAGGTTCTCGGTGTGACTCCCCAGTATGGGAGGTTTTAGGTGTGACTCCCCAGCATGTGAAGTCTTAGGTGTGACTCCCCAACATGTGAGGTTTTAGGTGTGACTCCCCAGCATGGGAGATTTTTTAGGTGTAACTCCCCAGCATGGGAGGTTTTATATGTGACTCCTCAGCATGGGAGGTTTTAGGTGTGACTCCCCAACATTTGAGGTTCTAGGTATGATTCCCCAGCATGTGAGGTTCTAGGTGTGACTCCCAGCATGGGAGGTCTTAGATGTGACTCCCCAGCATTTGAGGTTCTAGGTGTGACTCCCAGCATGGGAGGTCTTAGGTGTGACTCCCCAGCATGGGAGGTTTTAGGTGTGACTCCCCAGCACTGAATAAAAGGTTTTCAATTACAGTAAATAAATGGATGTTAGGCCATTATGACTTGATATTAATAATGGGCAGCGGGTCAGAAATGATGTAATGTACAATCCTGAGAGATCCCTGGGAAAACTTGGCTTGGGGAGGTACCCCAGGACCCACTAGTGGGTACCTCACAACAGCCAGTGTCTGTTTGCCCTGTGCACCCTAGACTTCTGAGGAGATGGTAGAATTACTTTAAAATTCTCAGCTATAAAATCCCAAAACAGAAACAACAACAACAAAAAAACCAACAGTACCCTTCATCTCCCCCTCAAGTCTCATACCATACAGAAAAAACCTGTGAAACAAAACCCAAAGATGACGTCAGGGTATGGCTGTCAGATGGGGCAATAAATACAGTGTGTCTAGTTAAATTTGAATTTAAGATAAACAAAAGAAAAAATTTAGTACTGATTGCCTGTGCCAGTATTTAAAACATGCTCATAACCCTGCCCCCTCCAAAAAAATTGTTTATTTAAAATTTAAATGAACCCAAGCTTTATTTCAGCCAGCTCCACAGGCCTGGGAAACACAGTCCTCATCTTTGGGTTCTGTGCCTTCAGTGTTCCAGAACTTGAGCCAAGTCAGAAGGGGCCTATAGGCTGCACACAGCTTTTGGCCTGGCGGAAGTGTGTGTCCTTCCCTGTGTCTTCCTGCAGTGGGTCTGACTACCACATTGGTGCGGCCAGGCCCATGGTGCGGTTCCCTGCTTAGGGAAGAATCTGGGTTCTGAGAAGGAAAGTGCCCAGCCCTGGAGTTCCCGGCCTGCAAGGCTGGATTTGTGTGTTTTGGGCTCTGTAGCTCTCAGCCCTGGCTGTACACTGAGTCCCCTGGGAGACCTGGAAAGTCTCTGCTCAGGCTGCACCTAAGCCAATGACAGCGCGTCTGGCTCCCAGCACCAGGCTGACCCAAGGCTCGCAGGTGGCACAGCCTGCAGCCAGGACTGTAATTCTGAGGAAGCCCTTCCCTCCCCCTCCCTCCTAGACATCCTCACTCTGAGGTGGAATTCCTTTAGATCTCATGTCCCCCGTTTATATTTGTGGTCATGTCACATACTGAGCCTGCCTCATCAATCAGTACACCCCGGGACAGCACGCAGATGAGGAAAACGACGCTCACATCTGCTAAGGTACACTGACATTCCAGCTGTCCTCTTCCCCCAGGACGTTGTAGGGGTCCCAAGGATGAAGCACAAAAGGTCTGGCTCCGAGTGGATCCCATCTTCCCTCTGCCCCGTGATTCGTCAGATTAAACAAACATCATGCCAAGGCCATAGCATCACGGGCTAGACAGTCTGAAATATTTGGTTGCTTCAATATTATTTAAGTGGAAAGAAAAGGACACAGCGCCTTGCAACTACCTGGGAAAGGCCAGTGCCTGGGGTGGCTCTTCACTTCTTGCTCTGATGTCATTCTGTAAGCTTCTTCCTCAGTCTGGCTATCCTGTGGGGCAAACGAAGGGCCACCCACCTGCTATGACAGTCCTGTGTCCTACCAACTGCTTATCTAGGTCTCAAGACATAATGGCCTCATTGACCTATTAGGGTTCAAACCCCATCTCTTGACTTGTGGCCATAGGCAGGAGGTGGGGTAGTAGTGACTGGCCAGATTGAAGAACCCCGGACTCCTCGGGTTATAGCTGTGAGGGTGGGTTGTTCTTTCTGAGGGAATATCTGGGTGTGGATACAGAAGCCCCAGCTGCAGTCCTGCCTGGGCCTTGCTGGCACCATGTACCTGACTGGAAAGGCTGCATGCCCTCTGCTGAGACAGAAGGCCCTAGATTATATGCTAGCTGCACTCATTTTCTTAAATTATATATCACGGCACACATAAAACACATGTAAAACCAGTACATATGGGGCTCTCAAGCAGCTAAGAGCACCTGCTGCTCTTCCAGAGGACTCAGTTCTATTTCCAGTACCCACAGAGTAGCCCGCAGACATCTGTAACTCCAGTTTCAGGGGATCCAGTGCCCTCTTCTGGCTTTCGTGGGCAGCAGCTATGCAAGTGGCACACATACGTATATACAGGCAAACACACACGTAAACATAAAAATAAGAAAAATGTTTTAAAAGTACATACAAACATATTTTAAATATATATTCAGCTCTTAGAATCACTCAAAGTACAGAGGGGTGTGTGAGTGTCTGTGTAACAACATGAAGATAGGTATGTGTATGTATGTATAAACAGCTATAGGCTTGAAAAAGCGTTCAGAAAGCAAGACCGTTTCTCCTTACCTGCTGGTCTGAGGACATGGGCAGGCCTTGAAAGCCATCTCTAAACCGTTGGCTTCCATGTTAGTCACTCTTCCGTCTGCTGTAACAGAATACCTGAAGCTTTGCTGAGAAGTCTGTTTGGCATGCTGTGCAGGTTGAAAGAGCCGATAGGGCTGCCTTCCTGATCTGGCCTCTGGCAGCCCCCCCCCCCCACCTCCCGGGAGCTGCCATCAGGGTGGCGGACACAAGCAGAAGAGATCACCTAGTGAGACAGAAGCTGGAGGGAATCGGGGCTCAGGTTTGTTCCCTTACAACAACCCATCCTCACAGGGCAGAGATGCTCCTCAGCCCAGCTCGCACCCTCGGGGACCAGCACATCCAGTAGCGTGCACTGAGCCCTGGCTCTCAGAACTTACGTTCCCTCTTAATCATCCAGGCCCTAGCTCCCATCACAGAAAACCCAGAGGACTTAGCAAACTAGAGTTGCCAGAAGCACACCTCACCCTGTCCGCTGTCCACCTGCCGCTTTGTGACACCTCAGCCTTGCACTGAACCTGCGAGAAGGAGCTCTTGACTCTCTCCACCTCTTGCTCTTCCAATCCCCTCTGTCAGCAGAGGCACCTCCCACTGCAGATGCTGGCATCCACACTTCCTCCCCGTCTGTCGCGTGCTCTGTCGTTTCTGCTCCCAGAGTTATCGTATTGAAGAGTCCTGAATCTAGACAAGACAGCTTGGATTCTGTGCCAAGTCGTGCCCCTACACTGTATGTCTCAGCTCCCACCTTTGCCAAAAGGCAGTAGCAGTAGTTCATACCTAGCAATCACAGTATTTAAATGAGATACATGAGTTCAGGTTAAACTGCCACACGGTAGGACCCCAATATTGGATTTCGGCTCTTTAGGTTGCTGTTAGGTTCTAGCTGGGGAAACAATAATGCCCAAACGTACAAATGTATGAAAACCTTGGAGAGCAAAAGAAAAAAGGACAAAGGAAGGAGGCAAAAAGTTGGACTTGGTGCATGAACCCCAGGACTTGGGAAACTAAGATGGACGATCACAGGTTCAAGAACAGCCTGGTCAGGGAGTGAAAAAAGAGAAAGCAAGATAGAAAGAGAAGAGAAAACCCTTTTTTGTTTGTTTTTTCAAGACAGGGTTTCTATGTGTAACAGCCCTAGTTGTCCTGGAACTTGCTCTGTAGATCAGGCTGGCCTCGAACTCACAGAGGTCCGCCTACCTCTGCCTCTCTAGTGCTGGAGGCGAGTACTACCACCACCCGGCCAAGAAGGCCCTTTTTAAAGCAATAGCAATAGCAAAGACTCAGGTAGCATGCAATCCAGTCTGACCACCTGCAGAACTAAGGTCAGGGGGTCTGGGGGCCAAAGTCTGAGGTCACAGGAGGATCTGGGATGAGATGCGAGGGAGCTGAGGTCATTAGGTCTAAGAGTTCAGGAGTGGTGCCTGAAGTCTGGGATGACATCAGGAAGAGCTGGGGTCTGCAGTCTCATGGCTGAGATTGGGGTGGGGGGGGTGCTATCTAAGATCCATGTTTTGAGGTTTGGGGGTTAAGAAGTGTGGAGTCAGAGGTCAAGGAAACCCAGGGTCCAGAGTCTGAGGCCTGAAGTTGGAGTCTGGGGACACGGGTCTGAGGTCTGGGGTCCAGGGTGCCCGCGGGCCTCCTGATGCTACTCCTCTGTCCCACAGAGAGCACCTTCGCGGACACACTGACACCCCTGCGCCTGGGCCAGGCCCGCCTCAGCGCCTGCCCTCCTCCTGGCAGCCACGACACCGCCAACTTCGACAACAATGAGCTGGAGAATAACCAGGTGGTGGCCAAGCTGGGTCACCTGGCTCTCGGCCGTCAGGACGCCGCCGTCCCGTGCGTGGCCCGCGATCGCGCGCGGCCCGCGTCGTCTCCCGCGCTGTTGGACGCGGAGCTGCGCTTCCATGCCACGCGCGGCCCCGACGTGAGCTTGTCCGCCGATCGCAGGCTGGCCTGCGCGTCCCGGCCCGACGGCGGCCGCACGCTGGTGTTCTCCGAGCGGCCACTGCGGCCGGGGGAGAGCCTGTGCGTGGAGGTGGGCCGGCCGGGACTGGCGGCACCCGCGGCTGTGGCCTTCGGCATCACGTCGTGCGATCCCGGCGCGCTGCGGCCATCCGAGCTGCCCGCCGACCCTGCCGCGCTGCTGGACCGCAAGGAATACTGGGTGGTGGCGCGCGCCGGGCCGGTCCCCAGCGGCGGCGACGCGCTCAGCTTCACCCTGCGGCCGGGCGGCGATGTACTGCTCGCCGTGAACGGTCGCCCACGGGGACGCCTGCTGTGCGTGGACACCTCGCAGGCGCTCTGGGCCTTCTTCGCGGTGCGAGGAGGAGCGGCAGGCCAGCTGCGCCTTCTGGGTGAGTGACCCAGGGTCCCCAACAAGAGCTCCCCCCAGCACCGGGCTGCTGCCGGGGCTTGGCTGGCCGGCCGATGGGTGTAGTTTTTATTTCCCTTATTATTAATATTATTAGAATTTTTAAAAGAAAATGAATAATGGCTATTAATTGTGAGAGAGAGGAGGGGAAGTCACTAGCATGTGCAAGAGAAGCAGCACCCCACCACGTCCAGAAACCGAAGGGAAAGCAGAGCCATTCTTTTTTGAGATGATTCTTGCCTGTGCTGCCTGGTCAGCAAAGGGACAAGACACCCACCCACTGTGTGTGAGACGCTGACAGGGATAGCTACACAGTGTGACATTTGCTGCAGCAGAGGGGGTAGCGAAGGGTCCAGAGAGCACAGTGCCATCCTCACAGCCCTGCCCAGAGCAGATACAGCTGCCTTGCCCTGGATGCTCCCAGCGACCTATGAATCCCCATCTACACACAGGACAACAGGAAGGCAGAACTCACCATCCAAGGGTCACACAGCCCTGGAGTGCTGGGCAGATATCATTCTCCTGGGTTCTCAGTATCCTGGGTGGGAGAGAGTGCTGTGTCCCAGGTGAGGTTATCATAGGGATGAAATGGTGAACTGCTCTTCACGCCCCTAGCTGGTGCCTGACACAGAACTGTCATAGGTAGCTACAACCAGGGTGTCTGAAGGAGGGCAGAAGAGGAGCAGGGTGCCTGTGGCTGTTGGCCAGGATTATTTTGCTTTTATTTTTGTTCTTAATTTTATTTTATGTATTTATTGAGCTCTACATTTTTTCTCTGCTCCCCTCCCTGCCTCTCCCCTCCTCCTTTCAATCCTCCCCCAAGGTCCCCATGCTCCCAATTTACTCAGAAGATCTTGTATTTTTCTACTTTCTACTTCCCATGTAGATTAGATCTATGCAAGTCTCTCTTAGGGTCCTCATTGTTGTCTAGGTTCTCTGGGATTGTGGTTTGTAGGCTGGCTTTCTTTGTTTTATGTTTAAAAACTACCTATGAGTGAGTACATGTGATAATTGTCTTTCTGTGTCTGGGTTACCTCACTCAAAATAATGTTTTCTAGCTCCATCCATTTTCTTGCAAAATTCAAGCTGTTGTTATTTTTTTTCTGCTGTGTAGTACTCCATTGTGTAAATGTACCACATTTTCCTTATCCATTCTTCGATCGAGGGGCATTTAGGTTGTTTCCAGGTTCTGGCTATGACAAACAAAGCTGCTATGAACATAGTTGAGCACATGTCCTTGTGGCACGATTGAGCATCCTTTGGATATATACCCAAAAGTGGTATTACTGGGTCTTGAGGAAGCTGTTTCCTAATTTTCTGAGAAATCACCACACTGACATCCAAAGAGGCTGTTCCAGCTTGCATTCCCACAAGCAATGCAGGAGTGTTCTCTTTACCCCACAATCTCTCCAGCATAAGTTGTCATCAGTGTTTTTGATCTTGGCCATTCTTACAGGTGTAAGATGGAATCTCAGAGTTGTTTTGATTTGCATTCCTCTGATGACTAAGGATGTTAAACGTTTCCTTAAGTGTCTTTCAGCCATTTTAGATTCCTCTGTTGAGAGTTCTCTGTTTAGGTCTGTACTTCATTTTTTTAAATTGGATTATGTGATCTTTTGGTGTCCAATTTCTTGAGTTCTTTGTATATTTTGGAGATCAGACCTCTGTCTGATGTGGGGTTAGTGAAGATCTTTTCCCATTCTGTAGGCTGTTGTTTTGTCTTGTTGACCGTGCCCTTTGTTTTACAGAAGCTTTTCAGTTTCAGGAGGTCCCATTTATTAATTGTTTCTCTCAGTGTCTGTGCTGCTGGGGTTTAGGAAGTGGTTCTCTGTGCCAATGAGTTCAAGTGTATTTCCCACTTTCTCTTCTATAAAATTCAGTGTGGCTGGCTTTATGTTGAGATCTTTGATCCATTTGGACTTGAATTTTGTGCATGGTGATAGATATGGGTCTATTTTCATTTTTCTACATGTTGATATCCAGTTATGCCAGCACCACTTGTCAAATATGCTTTCTTTTTTCCATTTGATATTTTTTTGTTTATTTATAAAAGATCAGGTGTTCGAAGGTATGTGGATTGATATCCGGGTCTTCTATTCGGTTCCATTGGTCCTCCTGTCTGTTCTTATGCCAATACCAGGCTGTTTTCAGTACTGTAGCTCTGTAGTAGAGTTTAAAGTAAGGGATTGTGATACCTCCAAAAGTTCTTTTATTGCACAGGATTGTTTTGGTTATCCTGGGTTTTTTGCTTTTTCAAATGAAGTTGAGTACCATTCTTTTGAGGTCTTTGAAGAACTTTGCTGGGATTTTGATAGGTATTATTTTTGTTCTTGTTGAATCACCTAATATTTCAGCCTGAGACAAGTTGCCCAAGTTCCTGATATGTTAGCTGACTTTCCATCAAGCGGAGTAAAGGAGGGACAGATTTTCTGAATTAGCACTGAGCTTGGGCGGAGAGAATTAGTCACAGCCCAGAATCCTGTAGCTGTGACAAAACCCCATTCTAAGTGCCCCATGCAACAAAGGGTAGTGTAACTCGGAAGCGCGGGAGTCTGTCGGACAGATTCGGGAAAGCTAGGTCTAGACAATGCGTGCGCGCCATCAGGACAAGCCCTGTCCTGGCTCCTCTCTCAGTGGCACAAACCTTCCCTTTCCCAACAGTTCTAATGGCAGTGTCAAGGTGGCCTTGCTTGGCTTGTGTGCCCTTCCTTGAGTCACAGTGGGATTGGAGAATGGAGGGTTCTCTGGACCTGACCTGGTATCCTAAGGCTATTTCTGAATTAGGAGTAAAGTTATAGCCATACCCCCGTGAATGCCCCAAGGTAGGGATGGCGACTGGGCAGGCAAAACCACATCCACCACATTGATGGAACCCTGGATGGTCACTCTAATCTGCTTCCCAGACAGAAGGGCTGCAGAGAGGGCTGCAAAGGGATGAGGAGCAGGGACTGGCAGAGCCTGTGCCACCCGCACACCCCTAATGGAGTCTCTTCGGCTCCCAGGTACCCTGCAGTCCAGCCCTGAGACCACAACCCCATCGGGGTCCTTCAGCGGCTCCCAGGATGACAGTGATTCAGACATGACCTTCAGTGTCAACCAGTCTTCCTCGGCATCAGAGTCATCTCTGGGTAAGGAAATATAAACCTCCTGAGGAGGGCACAGGGGTTCCTGATGGCGTGGGTTCTTTGGCTGTGCCAGTGGCCTTGGCCTCTGCTTGCTGAGCAGGTCTGCTGTGTTTTCCATTGCATCTGCTCCTTCCTTCTGGTGTGCTGAGTGGGAGCATAAATATGGAGGTTCAGAGGCCCAAAGGCTGCTGAGGAAGCCAGTTTACCTTTGTGCTTTTGGGGACAGCAATATCAAAAATGTGTAAAACTGAAGAGGTAGACGAAGATGGGACTCTCCACACTGTGCCCCGTTTCTACCATGGGAACACAGCGTTCTTGGGGTTTCCCAGCAGAGCCCCCCTGAGAGCCATGTCACTAATGATGTCCTACCTTCCTTCTGGCAGTGACCGCCCCCAGCTCCCCACTGAGCCCCCCAGTGTCCCCAGTATTCTCTGCACCTGAACCAGCGGGCAGCAGGAACGGAGAGTGTACAGTGTGCTTCGACAGCGAGGTGGACACGGTCATCTATACGTGTGGACACATGTGTCTCTGCCACAGCTGCGGCCTGCGGCTCCGAAGGCAGGCACGGGCCTGCTGCCCCATCTGCCGGCGGCCCATCAAGGATGTCATCAAGATCTACAGGCCGTAGCGGTGCCGCTGCCGCTGCCTCAGCCAAGGCAAGGTCACCTTTCGGAAGCCCCTGTCAGGTGGGCAACACCATGGCTACCAGGGAGCCCAAAGTCAGAAGCCATCTCTCATCTGCCACTCCGCAGTGATGAGCAAGGCAGGACAGGTGTGGTGATGAGGCCCTGGGGGGCCAGAGCCCAGGCAGGCATTGCTTCTGGCTCAGACACACGCTGCCCCCAAAAGCCTGTCCCAAGATTCAGCTCAGGAACTGCCTGGCAGATCACCTGCCTCTTGGTGACCTTCCGCTGGGAAAGGGTGCCCTCTGTGCAATGCTTCTTCGGGGTTGGGTTGAGTGTGTGCGTCGGGGTGGGGTGGGGGAGACAGCACAGGGAATGAGTGTGTGCGAACGGGTGAGGGCGTGTGTGTGGGTGTTCTGTGCTGGGATCTGTCGTCTCCCGGAGGGTATTTAACACTAAGGGATGTGCAATCCGGGCCCAGATGTTAATGTGATGGTTGTCCACTTTCTGGGGGTGTGGGTTTCTGCAACGAGCTAGCTTTGAACACATGAGGCCTGAACCTACCTACACAGAACTCCTTCGACGGTATAGAAAGAGGCACTCACATTTCCTAAGGGAAAGCAAAAATAACTTCACCGTTTACAGCTCCCAGAAACAGCTCTTGCTGAGGGGGAACGTGGGCGGGGACAGAAGAGCACAGGTGGCATTCAACCGCCTTCCCGTGGCTGCTGAGGACAGGTGCCCCAAGCCCTAGTATCCTGGATTCCTTCATCCCCAGCCAGTAGAACAGTAAGCGCCTCGCCTCTCGGCCCCTTCCCTACATGCCATGGAGTTTTATAATGCCCCTGCTGTTCTCTGGGGCAACTCCGTAACTCCGGTGATAGAATTAAGGAGAGCTATGGGCATGTCCCAGCCACCAGCTGGCAGAAGCCAGAAGACCCAGACTCCCTATCTGGAGTGTGTCCTGATCCTCTCGTTTTCCTCTTGACTATTAAGGTGTTAACTAATACACTTGTTAGATACTTGTGAAGAGCTGACTGAGATGCTCCCCACTCCTGGACCTGTTTGCTGACGTTTCCCAGGACCCTGGCCCTGGCCCTGGTCCCCTCTCACTGGGCCCGACCTGTTCCTGTAGGCTCCCAGACCTTGCCATTGCTGATGTTCTAGCCAGGCGTGCCCCTCCCTTCTGAAGAGCCGCCGTTCCAGCATTCCATCTGCCCGCTGGGAGCTGTACCTTTAGAAGGGTTCCTTGGCCCCCTCTGTTTCTTGGTTCCTACTTGGAAGCCTGGTGCCAGGCACTCGGGAGACCCACATGTTCTGAGAAAGCTTGAGGCAGCTTGTGAGAAGCAGCTTTTTTTCCTCACAGCTGGCCATCTCTTGCCGTGAGGGAGGAAGGGGGAAAAGAAACATTTAAGAAGTGAGGCTCATGGGACAAGCTTTGACAGGAGCCATGGACCACCTGACAGAGGCCCAAGCCGCAGTCAGTGTGACTGGGTGGCGGAGCTCCGGGCCTGCGTTGCTTCTCTGTTTGGGAGGGTCTGGATCTGACTCAGTCACAGCTTCCCCATTCCTGTCCCCAGCAAGAACCTCTGGCTTTTCCCTTAGGGACTGCAGGCCACATGTTCACCCTTTCTCTTTGTCCTTTTGCAGTTGTTTTTTTGAGAAAGGGTTTCTCTGTGTATTTCTGGCTGTCCTGGAACTCTTTCTGTACATCAGGCTGGCCTCAAACGCATAAAAATCTGCCTGCCTCTGCCTACAGGGTGTTGGAACTAAGGGCACGCACCATGCCTATCTGGATGCAGTTAAATGGTTTAAAGAGCTACAGGAACCCCTGTCTGCCTGGGTTAGAGTTGGAGAAGCAGGCACATTGGGTACCCAGCTCAATTTGTGCAGCCAAGTTTTTGGCTTCTCCATGTGCTGGGCATGGGCAGAGTTACCTCATCACCAGCGGTGGTGACTTGGTTTCCAGGCAGCCATGGCCCTGTCTGATCGTAGTCTCTAACTGCCCAGTCTCGTGGCCTTGGAGAGTCACTTCCCCTTTGCCTCTTGCTCTCCCAGCTAGACCCTGGCGTTGCAGCAGGGGTCACCCACGGCCACTACCAGGAAATAAGCAGCTGAGGTCCTAGAGCCAGGGGTGGACCAGGTATGCTCCTGGTGACCCCTACCAGGGCAGAAAGGCTTCACAGGCCTGTTTAGCCCGCTCTGCAGCTGCTAGAAATAGCTGCCGTGTTTCCCACAGAGCAAAAGGGGCTGCTTCTGTTCTAAAAGCCGGGCATTTGCCAGGGCTCTGAAAAAATGGAGCCAGGCCCTAGAGGCAGTGTGTGTGTCTCATCTCAACAAGGAGCAGGGGAGCAAGGAGTCCGTGTCTGTCCTTCCCACCTCTTCCATGCCTGCACACTGAGTTAGAGAGACACCTTTGGCAGGACCCTGCATACAGGTTTCGGTGCCATCCTGAGTCCCATCTGAGACCTGACTAATTAGAAGGCATACCGTCTTATGGGGAACTGTGAAAACCACACTCACCATAGCCCTAGGATACTGGGATGCAGCTTCTAGGTCCAAGACCTTAAGCTTCAGGAAATGGGTACTCAGGATCTAGGAAACACAGTATTGTCCTCATTTGGTGGGGGAGATGTGAGATCCTGTGAGGACCTTAAGGCTCACACAACAGGAAGTGGCATGGCCAGAATCCCAGCACCCCCCCCCCCCCCCGCATCTAGTCCTGGCCTGCCTGCCTCACTCCTCAGGAAGCTCAATACTGCCCAAGTCTTCTTTCCCTCAATTCACCTGGAAAGCCTGGCTTCCGCATCTGTGTAGAAGGTTCTGGGCCACAGTCCCTCTGCTGCCCACTCCCTAGAGGGGACAAGTGTCCTCTAAGGCCCGTGTATTTGCTGCCCTTCTGCACTGGAGTGTCACATGGGGCTGCTCTGGAAAGGGACCTTAGGCCACCCCTTTCTGGGATCTTGTGTCCACACCCCTCTCGGGTAGCACCCTGACCCCTTTTTCCAGGCTCACTGCCCATTTTGTGCCCTGTGAGCCTCAAAAGCCAAGAGTATGATGGGGGGAGGCCAGGTGACAACCCCCCATTCGTGGCAGCCGTATCCTGTCCACTAGAACTTCCTGGAAAATGGTTGTTTCCCAAGCAACGTGGACTTCTCCACTTCCTGCATCCTCGGCGCCGTCTTGGGGTTGGCTTCTTGGGCAGCTGTCCTGCAGGGGCTGTGACACGGGTTTTCACTTGTTTAACATCCGCTCACCAGTGTGGCTCATGATGAGGACATGAGGTTGAGAACTGGGGCCAGAGGCTGAACATGTGAGCAGCTCTTAGACCAGAGGCCGGAGGCCAGGTTAGAAACTGATCTCTCGTTCTGGAGTTGCGTCCTGTGCTAGTACATAGTAGGTGCTCAGGAAAAGACTGCAGATGAGTTCAGGGGCCAGGTTATGCATAGTCAGGAGTTTGGTGAAGTAGCATCACATGCATATGGACACAAAGTCATTCAACAGATGTTTGCTGAGTACCTCAGGATGTGAGCAGCTGTGCGGAGGGAACAGAGAGGGTTTGCCCAGCCCTGATGCCAGAATGGTGCCATCAACAAGGTAAGACAGGGCAGAACACGTGGGCTTTCTTGACCATTCTGTTGCCTTGCGTCCATTTAGTTACAGTGCCCACAAAGCTTCCCACACCCGCACTAGGTATGTGGGGGTCCCTTGTGGTAAGTGAGCTCTTGCCAGACAGCAGGACCCCACCAGTCAATGGCCACTTTCAGGTTCTACAAGGAGTCTCTGGGGAGACATTTTCCAGCCACTTCCAGGAGCTGGGAGCCACAGGAGCCCCAAGTCCCAGCTGAGAGTGGCATTGTGCAGCCTAGGAGCCTGGGAAGCAGCCACTGCACTGCACCCTCCGTCCCGCCCTGGCTGGGGCCATGGCTCAGGAACACACAGCCTCCCGGCTCTTCTCAGTACTTCAGTGTCTCACCCGGGTCCCTAATGGAACTGCCCATGCGACAATCTGTCTGTGCCTTATGGAGGTGTGTGTGCGTGCACTTTTTACCCTTTACAATGCAACCCTTCAAAATGGACAAGAAGCTAGCAGATGTGGTAGGGCTCCAGATGCTGGCGGGGAGTCCCCGAGACCCTCCTGTGGTTTGCTGGTGGACTGATAATGTTCATCCCCACCCCACTCCCACTACCTGTGTACAGACCCCCTGAGACATGTCTGTCCTTTCTGATTCAATACTGTGACTCTCCAGCCCTGTCTAATCTTTGGGGAACTGTACTAAAGGCCTGAGAGCTTGGGGAGTGAGCCGGGAAGGGTTTGCGCTGATCTTTATGTGTTGTGTGTTCTGATATTTGTCTGTTTTTATCTGTTTTGTATTAACATAACTTTCCTGTTTGAAAAACAAATACAACTCTGGCTTGATTTAAAAAAAAAAAGTCTCATCAGATTTTTTTTAATTGTGCTGAATTTTGTATTGGTGAGTGGAGGGAGGGCTCCAAATCCTGCCAGCCTTTAAAACAGGTGAGGTCACATCCGAAGAACCTCGACGGTCCTTAGTCTTTGCACCATGTCACTACACAGTTGCAAAACTGCTGCAAAGAAATCCTTTCATTAAGGGTGAACACTGATCGTGGCGATGTTAGCAGCAGTATCGGTTAGCGTGGCAGGAAGCCAAGAGCCCGAAGTGTGCAGCGACCGGGTGCTTCCTGAACTCTGGAAGTATCAAACTGCCCAAGGTGGGAAGAACAGAATGCAGCCTCAGCCCCTGAGTCGATTGCTCTGCATCCTGTGCTCCTTTGTTCTCCCTCCCTCCCCAGGTGTGTTCTCCAAACTGCATGACTGCTCAGCCTGCATCCTGCCCTCCATCATCCCTTAGGGGACCAACCTGTGCGTCATCCCTTCCTGAACCAATCCCTGACACCAGGGTGATACGGGACCTGATTGGCTAGATCCAGGACTTGCATTGGCCTTTTCCTGGGAATATTAGAGCAGCCTGGACAGACAAACTGACAGACGTCTCTGTAGGAATGGCTGACTGAGCCATGAGATGGTACCAGGAAGCTGTCATGTGAAGCCAGGGCAGCCTGACTCTGGTACCTTGGTTAGGCCTCTGCACATTGAGAGCCTTGATTTCAGGGTGGGTGTGATTGCTGTTGTGGTCGTGCTTGGAGATGCTCTGGGCACTAGTGTCCAGCACTCCCAACAGGCAACAAATGTTAGGCTTTACAGCACAGGAATGTGTTAATGTTAACAAGACTCAGGACGGAAGCTTGGAGGACCGAAGCCAGTTCAAGGCCACCCTGATCACATAGCAAGTTCCAGGTTGGGGTGGGAGGCAGTCTAAAATCACACGCACAGGCTGACCTGTTATGGATGTGGGGAAGCCATGCATCACAACCAGCACAGAGAAGTAGTCAGAGTGGGCTTCCCTGAGCTCATGGTGACTCCCTGCCAGATCCACATCTTTTTCCTCTTCTCTTCTCTTCTCTTCTCTTCTCTTCTCTTCTCTCTTCTCTTCTCCTGGCCCTCCCCTCCCCTCCCCTTCCCTCCCCTCCCTTCCATCTCACTATGCAGACCAGACTGGTCTCAAATTCAGAGATCCACCTGTCTCTGCCTCCCAAGTGCTGAGATTAAAGGCATGCTCCACCACTGCTCAGCTGGTTCTAACCAGTTATAACAAGCAGATATGATTTCATTAAAGCTTGAAGTTAGAATGAAAATTACCTCTCCATTCTGCAAAACCCACAAAGAGTGGCTGACCCCAGCTGGAATTTGTTGGAATTTGCCTGGAATTCTCAGGCAGCTGGTGTGAGTTTAGGATCAGCATTTAGTCATGGTGAGATAAGGCCAGGTTGACTGGCTTGCTTGGGCTTCCTATAGTCCAGGGTTTCAGGCCCAGGTGACCGGGGTGGGCTTGAAGCAGCCCCAGGAATGCAAGCGGGAAGGTGAGGGGAGCCTCAGCCTGTCAGAACATCCCAGCTGGACCACTGCGTTAGGAACGATGGGGAAAGAGAAATGTGGCACCAGCCTTTCGTTAGCCTTAGCCGTGGAAACCATATCCACAGGATGTCTATAAGGCCTCTTAGAAGTTCCCACTTACAGAGGAAGAGACCAAGGACTCCCCAGAGGAAGCAATAGATCCTGTCAAAACAGAACTGTTCACAGTTGTGTTTGTTCTCCTTTCAGAACCCAGGCCCCTCCCTTTCCCCATGATACCATTTGTTTCTTAGGCACTGGGGGACATTTGCATGAATATTATCTAATAACTAGGACTTTTTTAACTAAAAAATTGTTACATTAACCTGGGTTCTTTGGACCTGGAATACATTGTGAGATCTTGTAAAAATAAATGGATAGAGATAGATAGATAGATAGATAGATAGATAGATAGATGATAGATGGATGGAGGGAGGGAGAGAGAATGGGAAGGAAAGCCAACTTAAGAGCAAAAAGGAGGGGGGGGAATTCTTGATTGAACACATTGAACCTGTTGGTTCTAGCTGCTTCCAGGACAGCTGGACCCAGGTACTCGTTATACAACTGCCTGTTTCTCTAGTCTTCTTTCTTCTAGGTTAGTGTCATGCTAGGCAGGTTTGCCCGTGGCAATTAAGGTGGCCCCAGTGGCACCTAACATGTCATGCCAACTAGTAAACATGTTAGAAATCTGTCCTATTGTGGAGACAAAAACCTGTCCAAAGCAATTGAAGGGAGGGATGGTTGGCTTTAGCTCACGGTTTCTGGTGATGAAGACGCTCTGGAGGTAGGAGCAAGAGAGGGCCGGTCATAACCAGCTCTGCAGTCAGGAAGCAGAGAACGGTGAATGCAGGTGCATGACTTGCTCTCTCCTTTTTTATTCTGGCAGGTAGGGTGGAACTTCCCACCTCGATTCTCCTAATTAAAAATCTCATAGACACAGCCAAAGATTTGTCTCCAAAGTGATTCTACATCCGTTCAAGTTGAAAGTCAGTATTAACCATCCCAAATTCACTCCTGTCTATTTGATACCCAAGTAGAACATTTTTAAGCCTCAGTCTTCAGCCCTTCTTCCTGTATGCACATGGACATCTCATAACACACATTCAGTCCAACTTCAGAAGTCTCTATGGTCTTTAATGGTCCCTTTGTTTGTCCGGGCCGCCCAGCTAGCTTACACCGAAATAACCTCACAGAAATAACCTCACAGAAATTGTATTATTTAAACACTGCCTGGCCCATTAGCTCTAACTTTGTATTGGATAATTCTTACATCTTAATTTAACCCATTTCTATTAATCTGTGTATTGCCACATGCCTGCGGCTTTCCGGCAAGATTCTAACCAGCGTCTGTCTTAGGAAGGAGATCCATGGCATCTGCCACTCTGCCCTTCTTCCCAGCATTCATTTCTGTCTACTCCACCTACCTAAATTTTGTCCTATCAACTAGGCCAAGGCAGGTTTCTTTATTCATTATCCAATGAAAGCAACACACAAACAGAAGGAACTCCTACACCCGTACAATGCTATTTAAAAGCCGAAATCTCATTTGAGACTTAAGGTAATCACTTCACTATGAGCACCTATAAAAATAAGTAAATTAAACAAATAAATAGAAACACATTGCATATTCCAACACACAATGGAACAAAATAGACATTCCTGCTTCAAAAGGGAAAATTGAGACATAACAAGGAATAACTGAACCCAAGCAAGACAAAAACCTATCAGAGCAAACACCAAATCCTGCAGCTCCACCTCTGTCATCTGGGACACATGATGGAACCATCTGAACTCCAAAGGGGTTAGGTAGACACGCTTCCAGCTTTGCTCCTTGCAGTATGCATACCTTTCCTTTTGAACTGTCTCTACTCCATGTCTTCAGTTTTCTTCAGTGGACAGTCCATGGTTCTAGCATCTCAAGTATCCTGGCGTCTCCACTGTAGCTTAGGCTTCACCTTCAGAGCATCATGCAAAGTCTTCTTTGCAGGGACTCCAACCCTAACACACATTATCTAGTCTCAGAAGCTCTCTGGAACCCCAGTACAGGACTCTATGACCCCCACAATCTTAAATCTTCCCTGTATGCAAAACCATGTGAATGCTGCTGCCAAACTCTGCCACTAGCTGGGGATGGAGCTGTTATAGAAAGGCTACAACTGGAAAATCCCAAACTTGTGCAAAAGCTTGGGGGAAAAAGAAAAGAAAATATAGCCAGCAGGGCAATGCCTCTGGTAGGATTAGACAGAAAAGAGGAGATGATGTGGGATGTCCTTCTGTATATGACAGAAAAGGGATGATATGTGAGATGCCCTTCTGTATATGTGTTGCTTTTATTGGTTGATGAATAAAGCTGTCTCAGCCAGTGACTTAGCAGAGTAAAGCCAGGCAGAAAATCTGAAGGGGGGTGGCAGAGTCAAGGAGGCACCATATAGCTGCCTGAAGGATTCAAGATCATTGCGGTAAACCACAGCCTCGTGGTGATACATAGATTGATAGAAATAAGTTAATTTAAGATGTAAGAATGAGCTAGGAATATGTCTGAGTCATTGGTCAAACAGTGTTGTAATTAATATAGTTTCTGTGTGATTATTCGGGTCTGGGCAGCTGGGAAGCAAAAGCTCAGGCTCCATGTACATCCTGTCTGCATGCTGCCCCTGGGCATCTCCGTGGGCATTTGCTTTCCAGGAGCAGGATTCCCCTTCAGCATACTCAGGTAGGTAGGCTTTGCCCTCTCAAATGAAGTTACATTTCACAGTGTAGAACATTTGGTGGTGAGGTCTAGCCATCAGGACACTTTTTCTATTATCCTGGCGCAGCCGGAAGTTTCTTTAATAGTTACAGCCCCTTCTGCAGTACGCACCTAGGCTGCAACTTTAAACTTACCCAAGATCTTTTCTTCAACAAACTGAAATTTTAAATGTCTTTCCTACCCCTGTTGCTCTTTTTCCCTGACTGTAGACCTGCATAAGAGTGCTGAGCAATAACCCCTCCACAGCCTAAGTGCTTCCCTGCTTTGGAACTGCCTTCACCAAACAAATGACTCTTGTATTCAGATTCACTCAAGTCCTCTCAGTGTATAGAGATGATACAACCAGACTCTTTGTCAAACAATCACACAAATGACCTCTAGCCCAGTTGTCAATAAAAGCCATGTTCCTCATGAGCAGGGCCTCCACTGCCTCCAAACTCTCACGGGAACAGCCCTTGGAGTTCTGCAGACAGCACCCAAGGGCTTTCTAGATCAAAGTCCCAAATGCTTCCATGCTGTTCCTACAGAACACTTCCAAAGGCCGAAGAGCCGCACGGTCAGGTTCTTTACAGCAACAACCCCACTTCTGAGCACCAATGTCTCACTTCTGTGACAAAAGACTTGACAAGGGAAAGGAAAGGGGTGTTGTTTTGGTTTATAGTTCCAGGTGACACAGCCCATCGTGTCAGGGACAGGATGGTGGCAGGATCAGGAGGCGACTAGCCAGCCTGAGTCCACATCAGAAAGCAGGAAGAAATGAATGCTGGGACTCAGCCCGCTTTCCTCTCTTTATTCAGTGTGTCAGGGTCTTCCCACGTCAGCGGCTAATCTCTCTCGCTGGTGTATCTGGAGTGTTGTCTCCGGTGTAATTCTAGATGAAGTTGGCAGTTAATATTAACCATCGCAGTGACTCTATAGAAGTTTCTGGATAAATCTCAAAGTGTTTTTTTTTCCCCTTCTTCGATCCAAAGGACCAAAATCCCAGTCCCTGAGCCAGTCTCTGTCACATGCCCTCACCTGACACAAAGCCAGGGTTCTTTCTCTCTAAAGCTCACCTCCCAGGAGGGGCAAGCAGACCCAGAAACAGACCAGTGTGAGCCAGCGTGTTACTGAGACTGAGGGACAGGTCCATCCAGATACAAAGGCCATGGATCATTTAGTGACATGCTGGTTGTTGCTGGTAACTTGACACAAGCCAGAGCCATCTCTAAGGAGGGAGCTGCAATTGAGAAAATGCCTCCAGCAGGTTGGCCTATAAGCAAATATTTGGGACATTTTCCTGATTAATGACTGACAGGGAGGGGTTCAGCCCACTGTGAGCAGCGCCACCCCTGGACTGGCGGTTTTAGGGTGTATAAGAAACCAGGCTGGGGGCTGGAGAGATGGCTCAGTGGTTAAGAGCACTGACTGCTCTTCCAAAGGTCCTGAGTTCAATTCCCAGCAACCACATGGTGGCTCACAACCATCTGAAATGAGGTCTGGTGTCCTCTTATGGCCTGCAGGCATACAATGTAGACAGAATATTGTATGCAGAATAAATAAATAAATCTTAAAAAAAAAAAAAGAAACGAGGTTGAGTGAGCCATGGGAGGAAGCCAGTCAGCAGTGTTCCTTCATTGTCTCTGGTTCAGTTCCTTCCTCCAGGTTTCTGCTTTGATTTCCTGCTCCAATTCCCCTTCATGGCGGACTGTGAGCTGTAAGATGAAATAAACCCATTCCTCCCCAAGTTGTGTTTGGTCCCAGTGTCATTACAAATAAGAACTCATCAGTGTCCCCTTTCTCCCCATCTTGCACACTTCTCCCCGCCCACCCCTATTGATGTGAGAGTCCAGCCCCCAGCCCCACCTCCTGCAGCCAGAAGCTGAGCCTACCTCAAGTTTGCCCGTAATATGTGCGTACAAGTTTTTCTTTCCCTCACTCCTGGAGTCCTGCACACGGAGCTAATAATAAGGGGTCATTTAGTGAGCACTTTCTGCAAGTGAAAGACTTTCATTTCACCCACAGGGCCTCACAGGATCTCTGGAGCAGGCTTCACCACCGCTTGCATTTGACAGACAGGGTAGCTCTATGCCTTACTGTGCATCCCAAAGGTCTAGTCCCAGAGGTTTATCCAAGGCATCTTATCACCCCCTCCCCCCACGAAGTGTTCTCACCTGTAGTGCAGAGGAAGGAGAGGAGGCTCCTGGAGGGCAGGAACTGTAGGAGAACTCTGAGGTGGGGTTTAAACAGGCTGCCTCTTTCCTTGAAGCCCAGCTGGCCGGTGGGTAAATCTCGGTAGAGAAGAAGGGAGAGGAGAGGGAGAGAGGAAAAAAGGGGAAAAAGAACAAAAGCATCCCAACCAGTCTGGAATACAGATGGGCAAAGAGCAGCAGCGGTCCGTGTGTGGATCGCAGGGTACCATTGTACCCTCCCAGAGCCAGGGTCCCCTCACCTAGGTTTCCTACAGTTCAGCCTGCTCCTGGAAGTTGTTTTGGCTTCTATATGGGGTGTGGAAAATAGAGCATTTTCAGACATCTAGTTCTGGGAATAGCGTCTGACCATAGCTATTAAATGCACACAGAGAGAAGTTTCCAGAAATCTGAGGGAGGAGGCAGCAGCCATGGTTCCCTTTCTTTTCCTGCTGTCCCAGATATGGCCTTCCCCTAGGCCTGCCTAGGCCTAGACATCTTTCCCCAGACTCTGGCTGAGGCCCTTTCCTGCAACCCCAGCTGCTCGGGCAACACAGGACCAGCTCTGGAGTTGCTAGTCAGGCCTGAAACCCATACACCTGCTCTACCTGGCGAGAGACCTCTTCAGGGGTCTCAAAACCACTCTGCGTGTGACTGCATTCTGGAGCCGTTCATGAAGGGAAGACTCCTCACTAAAGTCCATCTTCCCATCTTCTCACCTCTGGGTGGGCATGCAGCTTAAGCTCTTGGTGTCCCAGCTAGCGCATGTGCTCTGAGGATCTGATGGCATCCAGCATGGTGGATGAGGGAGCATGGACACACACATGGGCCCCTGTCAGTTTCTGGGTGAGACTCTGGACAAGTTACTTCCCTCTCTGAGCCTCCTGGATCTCTGAGGAGGGAGGGGTATCCACCACCTTGTGCGTTACGTCATGGTGACGTCATATAGTCAGTGCTAAGTACAGGGCTCTATTTTATCCGGCTTTCCTTTCTATGGTTTCAGTTGCCCACGGTCAGCGTTGGTCTGAATACCAAATGGGACACTGTGGTAATAAATAGCCCATACATTTAAACTGTACATTCTTCTGAGTGTCCACAGTGTATAGGCTACCCAGCTTGTCATCACTGCGAAGTGAACTCGCTAGCCCGAGCCACTGTCCGGTTAGGTCAGGACTCAGGCTGAGTAAATCTTACATACTTCATAATTTCCCATAGTGGGAGCAGTTAGGTGAAGGCTATGCCGGGACAGGAACCTTGGAGGGCAAGTGGCTGCTGTCCCCGATGCTGCAGGATCGGACAAAAGGGTTCCGCAGTATATGTGCTTAGATACGCATCCCTGGCTGGGGCTGTGGGTAGGTCAGAAGATGTCTCTTGTGGATAAAGGCCACTAGACAGTTGCTTGCTCACCCAACCTTCTGCCAACAACAAGCCTGCTGCTAGCTTTATGGCAGGATTATGTGCAGCTCCGCTCCTAGCGGAGTCGGCCACACGGTGGAGCTATTGCGTTCCATCCCACCACCACCAAATGGAGTCCCTGAATTTAGCGCAGCTCCGGGGTGCTGAGACAGGGGCTTACCAGGCCTGCATCTGAGCTTGCCATGGCCCTGTGCCCCATGTTTATTTTGGCTCCTGGTCAAGAATGCTGGTCCAGGCTTGGGAGGCTGACCTTCTGACTCCAGAAGGAAAGTCACACTTTTGCTCAACTCCCAGGAGCAGTTCTGCATTCCAGGAGAGGCGTGGGAATGGCCAGGCCTTCCCCAGTGAAGGCAATGGAACTGCCTGGGCCCCAGTCGTTGCTTCCAGCCTCTGGACTGCCCTCGGGGATAGCCAGCCCACCGCAGCGGAGAGGAGATGCCCCCCACGGGGGGAGGGGGAAGGTGGTTCTAAACCAACACAGGACAGACATCAGAAGTCGCTAGAAGGGAACCATCCAGACACTTCGCTTGCTCGCTCTCACTCTCCTCCCTCTCAGTGCCGATCTTGCCTCCACATGGGCCCCATTTGGCTATCCCCTGGCAAGGGATGCCTTTCCACAGGTGCGATGTGTTAGCTGCTGTGGAGGCTGTACAGGTACCGGCACTTGCAGGGAGACTCCCCTGGGACTTCAAGAAAAGCCAGGCACTGGAGGCAGAGCAGCTGTTGGCCAGCAGAGAGACCATCCTGAGTCCTGCCGGCAGAAAGGGGATGCCAGGCCAAGGAGCAGAGGGCAGCAGGTTGGCGCGCCGCTGGGGCTGGGGCAGTAGTCCAAGTTGACATTCTCCTGCCTGGTTCACCAGGCTCTTCTCCAAGACGTCCCCAGATGCCATTCCCTGATAGCGCTTGAACAGGCTTCCTCCATGGGGCTACACAAGGTCCCTCCACAGGGACAACCCGCATGAACCTGAAGTTGGGAGGGGCTTTAAGCAATTGGAAGGAACCGGCCCTTTCTTTTCAGAAGATGAGGCATTATCGCCCTCTTGCGGTCATGATGAGATATGGCATCTCCTCTGGCTCGCATAAAAAGTTGGCTCTCCAATCAAATCCACTCTGTCCAGCACACCCTCCAGGTAACACCCAGCAACCAGGAAAATGAAAACCTGTGACTGACTTTGCAGGTCTGTGTTAACACGAGGTGGGAATGTCAAGGTGACATTGGGGCTGGTTTTGGATGGCCTAGTGCTGGCCTGGGAGCTTACTGGAGGAGCTGATACCAATACAGGGTCCCAGGATTGCCATACCCTGAGGGACCAGCAAGTGGTGCTGTGTCAGGTCGTGGTCGTGGTCGTCCCCGTCCGTGTCGTGTCCCCCACCCCTACCCTCCCCACCTCCCACCCCCGTCTCTGGCTCACTTTAATTCACCCAGACAACCTATGCCAGGAACCATGAAGAAAGACAGTGGAAAACAGGGGCACAGATAGTCATGATAAGGATGCTAAAACCTTAACTTTGGCTATGGGAACATGAATGTCCCAGAATTTGAGGAACTGGTGACCCAGTGACTCAAAGGTCTGCCTTGAGTGTGTGGCAAGTCTCTGGGTGACAAAGTAAACTATTTTTCAAGGTGGCAATTGAAGCCCAGCATGTATGGCTTGAACGGTGACCTCTGCACATCCCGGGAATGGGGCTGCAAAATACTGAGTCAGGTTGGATGGCAGCAGCATTGGCAGTGCCAGCCTGCTCTCTCAGGGACACAGTGGCCCTCGGGCAGATTGGCCAAGGACCCCTCCTCCAACTATACAGTGGCAGGTCTGAGATTCACTCTTGTGGGGCTAGCTTTGGTGCTGTCACAAAAGCATCTGTGCAATGTAATGTAATTAAAATAAATATTGTATTAATCAGAAAACAAAATAAAATAGATAAGTAAAGGCTGTAGGTATAGCTTGGGGGGAGGGAACACGTGTTCTCAGCACACTGGAATCCCCGAGTTCAATCCCCAGTATTGCAGCAATACAATAAAGAAATGTGTTTCTCATGGGGAGAAAGCTGAAGGCAGGTCAGCAAGATGGCTCAGCAGGTAAAGGTACTCGCTACCAAGGCTGAAAACCCAGGCTCGATTCCTGAAACTGCACGGTAGCGGTAGAGATCTGACTCCTGCAAGCTGTCCTCTGACCTCTACGTGATGTGTGCAAGTACATCACACACACACAACACAAACACACACAACACAAACACACACCACACACATACATACCACACCACACACCACACACACATACACACACACACATACATACCACACACACATACATACCACACACACACCACACACATACATACCACACACACACACATACCACACACACACCACACACACATACATACCACACACCACACACACATACATACCACACACACACCGCACACATACATACCACACACACACACACACATACCACACCACACACACATACATACCACACATACATACCACACACCACACACACATACATACCACACACCACACACACATACATACCACACACCACACACACATACATACCACACACATACACACCACACACACATACATACCACACACACACACACACCACACACACATACATACCACACACCACACACACATACATACCACACACCACACACACATACATACCACACACACACACACACACCACACACACATACATACCACACACACACACACACCACACACAGATACATACCACACACACACACACCACACACACATACATACCACACACACACACACCACACACACATACATACCACACACACATACATACCACACACACACCACACACACATACATACCACACACACACACACACCACACACACATACATACCACACACACATACATACCACACACCACACACACCACACACACACACACCACACACACATACATACCACACACCACACACACATACATACCACACACACACACACCACACACACATACATACCACAAACACACACACCACACACACACCACACACACACCACACACACACCACACACACACACCACACACACACACCACACACACACACACCACACACACCACATATACACACCACACACACACACCACACACACACCACACACACACCACACACACCACATATACACACCACACACACACACCACACACACACACACCACACACACACACCACACACACACACACCACACACCACACACACACACACACCACACACACACCACACACACCACATATACACACCACACACACATACATACCACACACACACACATACCACACACACATACATACCACACACACACACACACACCACACACACACCACACACACACACACACACCACACACACACACCACACACACACCACACACACACACACATACCACACACACATACATACCACACACACACACCACACACACACCACACACACACACACACACACACCACACACACCACACACACACACACACACACCACACACACCACACACACACACCACACACACCACATATACACACACACCACACACACACAGCACACACACACACCACACACACACCACACACACCACACACACACACACACACACACGTCATAATGCTAAGGTATTACTGACTGTTAACAAAGGTGTCTTGATAGAAGAACAGCAAAAGTGAGGAGAATTTTATTTTCTTCGTTTGTTTTTCTGCATGAACATAGCAACACATTTGTAATTGTATATGGATCAAATACTATTGTCATAATATGAAAATTATGATTATTTAATTCAGGAATTTTTAGGCAGGGATATAAAGAGACAATTGACAAGAGGAGATCTCTTCTAAAGAAAAAGATCCAAGGGGCATTGAGGGACAGGGCATGTGGCTCAGAGTAGAACACTTGCCTAATTCCTATGGGCCCAGGTCCCATCTCCAGCACCTCACACAACAGTGAGTTGGATAATTAACACAACTCCACTCTACCCTTGAACCTCTCTGGCCTGGGCAAGGACGGAAGTGGAGCAGCTACAACAAAAGAAGCCAGTACTGGGGCTCGGGTAAGCCTAGGGCTGGAGGGGCTCTGACCTAAGCTGAGAGGGTCACAAGAGCCTTCCAGAGCTTCTTAGCTTCTTAAAGTGTGTGCAGTTGGTCCACAGACAGAGACAAGCAGACAGGGTGAGCCAGACAGACAGCCCAGCATCCCCTCCTTGAAAACAATCTAAGAATAGGTTGCTATGGAGAAAACGTTGATGCTCCTGGGAATGTATTTGAATGCTTCATTTTAAATAGTCCCTTTTGCTTACCCCCCTCTTTACCCTAAACAACAACAATAACAACAAAAACGCTCAGACCCACCAACGAGGCCTCTCCCTTGAGCAGTAGCCTGCTAATGCTAAGACATTGAGTCAAACTGAAGAAGAGAGACTTCCTGAGGGCCATTCATGTATCCCCACTTGTCCACAGAGGAAGGAGGAGCGTTCCCTGGGACGTAGGTAAGATACGGGCACTGGAATCTCCACAGTGCCAGCAGTCACGGCACCTCCTACCCTCGGGGTCTCCAGCAGTGAAGCAGCAAGACACTGAGACCACCTCTCAATGTATTGTCTGGTTACAGTGTAATTGTGAGGGTCCCCCGTGCTGGAAAAGAAACTGTCCCCTATGTCATGGATAGAAAAGAGTAGGGGATGGGGGGAGGCGGCTGTGAGAAGTCCGTACGCAGCATCTCTTATGACTTTCAGGCATTGTTTAAGTGTTGATGGCCACCTTTGGAGGTGAAAGCCGGGTTCCCGTGCACAGGACATTCACATTCTGTAGCTTGATGCTCCGACTTCCCGTGTGCTCCTCTGTTTCTAGCCCCAGGCTGTGTCTCCCTGTGCCCATCTGGAATGAGCCACCATTAAATGCTGAAGGCTGTCATTTCCTCATTACCTGGAATGTTCCCTCTCAGTTCTACAGAAAGATGTCACAGGGCAGGAAGCAAATAGGAAATGGGGGACCACTAGTCTGAATTGCCATGGCAACAGACGGACTAGAAAATGTACTCCTGGGTTCTCTGTTTCTCATCAACACATTGGTACTATCTAAGCCCCTAGCTGTGACCTTGTGACGAGGGGGAGAACCCAGGGGGATGGGGAGGGAGTCTCAGGACAGGCAGAAACTTGAAGACAAAAGTTCATGTCATGCGTGCCTGGGTTTGTAGATCAAGATCAGATGCTGTTTGTGTTCCTGGCTACCCAGACCCAAAATAATCACTTAGAAACTGTATTATTTGCAATACTATTTGGCCAATAGCTTAAGCATATTTCTAGATAGGTATTAACATCTTAAATTATTATTTTATATTTTATTATGAGGTTCGTGGCCTACCGGCAAGGTTCTAGCTGGCAACTCGCGTCTTTCTCCTCTGGTGGCTACATGGCGTCTCTCGAACTCTGCCTACTCTATATATCTCTTTCAGCCTGGCTTAACAGAGTAAAGTCAACTTCTTTATTAACCAATGGCAATAAAACATAGTCACAGCAGAAATCACCTTCCACATCACCTCTCCTTTTCTGTCTAAATAAAAATGAAAGTTTTAACTTTAACATAGCAAAATTACATATAACAAAACAGGTATCAAACAAGAATTACAGTTATACTATTTATATATACTTTATATTTTACCATAACTAAGGAAAATTATAACTATTTCTCAACTCCATCAAATACTCCAGAAGGATATAACATTACCTAAGTAATCATTTTGCCCACATGCTCCTCTCTCTCTCTCCCTCTCTCTCTCTCTAACACACACACACACACACACACACACACACACACACGTGTGCGCACACACACACCCTTCCTGGATCACCCCCACTCATTCACTTCTTTTTTTTTTTAAACTCAGTTTCTTTTTTTTTAAATGTTTATTTATTTATTATGTATACAATATTCTGTCTGTGTGTATGTCCGCAGGCCAGAAGAGGGCACCAGACCTCATTACATATGGTTGTGAGCCACCATGTGGTTGCCGGGAATTGAACTCAGGACCTTTGGAAGAGCAGGCAATGCTCTTAATCACTGAGCCATCTCACTTCTATGAACCCCATTTCCATAAGATTTCTTCCAGAAGCTGTCCCTGGCCGGCTCCACTCCGTCAGGCTGAGTTCATCTGTCGTGATCCAATATTCCGCTCCTCAAGGGCGCATCTCATTTGCTACTGAGACTCTGGTGTGCAAAGAGTGTGTGGCTCTCAGCAGACAGCACACAAACATCCCCCTTGCTTACATAGATGACTACCCCGTGGGTGAGGAAGGCAGAGATAGTGACGGAAATTCCAAGAAGGGCTTCAGTCTCGTGGTCACAGAAACTGACTTCAGGCCTTGGGATGTGGAAGTGTGGTCTCTACCACCTGCCTCTGTCCTGTTTCTCCCTCCCCTCCAGAAGGGTTCTGGGGAAGAAAAGCAGGCAGGAAGCATGGAGACATGCTAGCTGGGCCCAAAGGAAAGACTTTTCTGAGTCTAAAAGTCTTTACGGACAGGAGACAGAGGTTAAGGCCCTTTGTGGTGACTGAGAAGTATGGCGTCGCAACGCAGCTTAATTTTGTCTGTGCGTCTGGCTCCTGATTCCACAGAGGTTTCTCTGATGGGGCCGTGTGGAGAAACAGCTTTATAAGTATTCTAGCCTGGAGAACCCCTTACAGATCGCTCCCGCCTCTTAGCTCACAGCTCCTGAATCTGGAAAGGGATTCCCGTGTTAGCTCTCATTTAATAAACATCCCAGTGTCCACAGCCCTTGGTCAATCATTCTAAGGCAAACACCCCTGGGATCTTGGAAGGAAAGTGGCACCGCACCAGGAATCCTGGGGACATCAGGATAGTGTTCGCACACCTGCCCCTATATCTGCAATCAACGCTGGAACTCTTCAATGGTAATCACTCCTCGTCTACAGTTTAACTGCTCCGCTTTCAGTTGCCCATGGTAAACACAGATTCAAAACAGCACTCAATGTTCTGAGGTGAGCTGCCTCCCAGTCCTGCTCAGGACTCGTGCAGACAGGTCCCATTTCCCGGACCATAGCTGAACATATAGCCTGACCAGATAGTGCTTCTTGAATCTGCTAAGTCCTTCTTTTAAATCACTGTCTACCCAGCAATGGGAAGAAATTTCTTCAAATGTAAACCAGATTGTCTAATTCCTACATCTGCCATCTTTTCCAGATTCTCATACTCAACCAGAAGCTCCCAGGGCCTGGGAAGCCTGTACTATTTGTATTAACGCCTCAGTCTCGAAAGAGCTGCTCCGGAGTCACCTTGCATGACCACGTCAGCAGCCTCATGTCCCTTCACATTCATCTCGTGTCACTGGGTCTTTCAACCTGCTCCTTTAGAAGAGGGAAGGCAGGGACAGGTGGGTCTCATCCACACGCTCTGCCCAGCGCCTGGCCCCATAGGTGCTGGGTCAGTCTTCGGAGAAGACGCTCGTGGGGTTTATGACATGGGCTGGAGGGCTACTTTCAGAGGCCAGAGTCAAGAGCCACAAGTAGGTAAAGGAAATGGGGGTCACTTCTGGTGGATGTGGCAGAAGAAAGCTGCCCTCCTCTGCATTTGTGGTTCCACATGCATGGGATCAGCCAACTGTGGCCTGGGACCATTGAGAAGAAAATCGTATCTCTACTGGACATTCGAAGATTCCTCCCCCTTTTTATTTTATCAAGTTACTCTCTGAAAACTGCAGTCTGACAACTGGTGCAAAGCGTTTGCGTTGTATTAGGGATGCTGTACAAAGATGAGCCGGTTTTCAGGAGGATGGATGTAGGCCATACACAAATTGTTCTCTGTAAAAGGGATGTGAGAAACTAGGGTTTGGGCATCTTCCAGAGTCCTGGAATAATCCCCCCCACAGACTGAGGAGTGAGGGTTCTCTGACCTGTGTGCCTTACCAACCACAGAAGTCACTTCTTACAGCTCTGGGGTTAGGAAATCCAGGACTGAGGGGCCTGCAGACCCCCTGCTGTGCCCTCACATGCTAGAGGGCATTGGAACTCTCTCTTGAAGCCCTTTTAATAAAGCGTCGATCCCATTCTCAAAGGCCCCACCTTCACAGCAGAAGCAGCCTACAAAGGCCCTGTGGTGTAAAATTCTCTTCCTCGGGAGTGCTGAATTTCTAAATGTGAGTGTGTGGGGGAGATACAGATCTCAAGTAAGAGCCAGGAAGAGATAACATATTGCACTGGGAGGACTAGATGGGAAAGGAATCAAATATGAGCCTTAAATGTTCAACCCGAGACCCTGAGGAGGTGGGCCTGCCAGTAGCCGGGAGGTGGCAGAGAGACTCTCACTATTCCTATGGGTCTGGAGCCAGGAAGAAAGTTTCAGAGGCAAGATATAGAGATGAGGACACGGCCATATGGGAGTTATTTAGAAATCATGGATTGTGTGAGGTCAAAGGCAAGGGTCAGCAGAGAGAAGAAGAGATGAAGCAGACCCGCAGCATCCATGAGTCAAGAAAGAATGGCCTCTCAGGGACAGAGAAGCCTATATATAGCAAAGATGCCTTTGCCGAGGGAAGCTGGACTGTGACGTCAGCAAGGACAAGGGCTCTAGGGAGTGACCCAAGTGCCAGCTTGATGCCTAAATGCCCTGCGGAGTGGCTGGGGCAGCTAAGATAAAAACATTCTCTCCCCCAGGTTGCTCAAAGGAGATTGGAGAGATAGGTCGTGGCTGGAGTTGTATAGTGTCTGGAGGCTCTCTGTGTGAGTGGCTGATGACTGACAGGAGAAACTGGTGTTTGGGGTAAGGAGAGTCAACACGGTGACTTTCTGTATAGTGTCAGGTATTTAAGATACATGGCTCCTCCCGATAAATGCACACAGAACCCTAAGAACAAAGACAGCCAGGAGTCACTCCCATCCCCAAATTCTGGTCATGGGCACTCTCAAAGTGTCCCCAACAACTAATGCTCCAGTGTTGAAGCCAATAAACTTTGAGAGGCAAGGGTCGGCAGACATTATTTTGACATTTTTCTTGACCTTTAGAACCAGTATAGAGTGATGGGTTTCGTGTGGTATCTTTACCTATGGTGAACCCACAAGTATGATACAGTACATGTACAGCTGACATATCTACTGGACTAACCCACAGCGGGTGTATACATACATGTCCACATGGAGTAACCGGTTTTTGCAGGGCTATGGAAACACCTGTATAAATCTTGTGAAATCATGGCTTTTCTTGCTTCTATAGTACCTATAGCAGTGTATAAACCTGACTTTTCCTGTAAGGGCAACTGGATACCTTCCCTACAGAGTGAAGACCTGGTGTGAAAGGTTCCCTCAGCCAAACCTTTGTTCTCATAGCCAAAATCTACATAAAACTAGGCCCCCACAACTTTCTTTATTGACAGGACTCACTAATAAGAAAGGAGCCCCAAACAGGAGGTGGTATGTCTGCTCGAACAGCAGACTCGGAAAGGTGTAATTGTCTGATCTGCTCTAAACAAATTACTAATATTCTGTAGTTACCCTTCGCCTTGGTTTCAGCTAACATACCATCATAGCCCAGGAAATTAACTGTTTATACAGGAAAAGGGCCTGAGTCGCTAAAACCAGCTTCAGAGAGAAAAACTTTCACCTGGGCACCCCGCTGGAGTCAGAAGCAGGGTTCCCAGAAGAGACTCCTTTTAACTCAACCAACTGGGCGCTAATGCAAATCAAGCCCCCAGGTTTGTATAGCAGCCACCACTGTGTTCCCAGTCGCCTGGGAACTTCACAGTCACGCCCCCTCTGAGACACAAGGTGCCTCCTTACCAGACAGATCCACCGTTTTTTTGTGACTCTGTGAAAATGCATGCTTGATACTATTGCTTTCGTCTGTGGGACTGCTGACTTGACTATATGCCTACATAAACTGGAAACTTCGTGGAGATCGCCCCTTAGGCTTCTTCTCACTACTTTTCCCATCCAAAGAATAAAGAACAGGTAGTGGTAATGTGTGTGAGTTGGTTTATTTTGTTTTACCATCAGATACAATTAGCCAGGTTTTTGCCTGCCGTAGTGAATCTTTCTAGACCCTGAGAGGTTTAATGTGTTATATTTACCTGTCTATATAACACACTTTGTGTTCACTCCTATTTCCCCCCTTATCCCTACACACACAACACACACACTTTTCCTCTCCCCAAATAGCCCAGCTCCAACTTTCATCTCTTCCTCCTGATTCCGCACATAAGAGCAAACAGCATGCAGCGTGGTTACTCTCATCCCACTCTGAACTGGACTTGGAATTACCTAGGAGACACACCTCTGGATGTGTCTATAAGGTGTTTCCCAGAGGCTTGATTGAGTGGGGAGACCCGAGTGTGCAAGGCATCGTTCCACAGGCTGGAGGCAGGGGCTCAACTGAATGAAAAGGGAAGTGGGGGGGCAGCATTCATCTCTCTGTGTTTGTCAGCTGCAGAAGGTGTGACCAGCTGCCTCCCACTCCTGAGGCTAAGAACTAATCTCATCACCCCACTTTCCTACCAGGACGGATTGCACCCTCAAACTGTGCGCCAGAATAAACCCTTCCTTCCTACTCTTGCCTTTGTCACAGCGAGGAAAGTGACTAATGCATGTGATGTCCGCCTTTGGGGGTCTGGCTGGTTTGTCTTAGCATGTTCTCTAGTCCCACACACTTGACTGAAGATGACATGTGTTGTTGTTATTGATCGTGGAGTGAGACCCCACTATACCTTCTTTCTAGTTTTTTTTCTTTTCTTTCTTTCTTTTTTTGGTGAGTTTGGTTTGGCTAATTGTGTTTGTTGGTTTGGTTTGGTTTGGTTTGGGTTTTTTGTATATGTATAAGTGGTCTGTATGCAGGTCAGTACACCACATGTGTGCCTGGTGCCTGAAGAGGCCAGAAGAGGGCACCAGATCCCTGGGAACTGGAGTTACAGATGGTTGTGAGCAGGAAGGAGGAACCTGGTTATTCTACACGTGGAGATCCAGGTTTTTCCACATCACCTGCTAAAGGATTTTTTTCCCCTATAAATGTGTGTTTTGGGCAACTTTTTAAAAAAGAAAAGACAATTTTAGCCGTGTGGGTTTATTTGTGCAGGCTCTGCTCTGATTCACTGATCTGCAGGTCTAGTTTTCCGCCCTCCCGTGTTGTCTTTGTTACCAGAGCTATGCAGTGTGATTTGAAATCAAGTTACTTTGACACATACAACATAGCACCCCCACCCACAGATCGTGTTGACTGATCTGGGTCTTTTATGCTTCCATTTGCATTTGGGGATTATTTTTTCTAGTTCTGTGAGCAATGTCTTCATAATTTTGATGGAGATTACAGTGAATCTGCTGATGCCTGTAATTTTTTGAAAACTATTTTGGACAGGGTTACATATGTTCATTTTCATGCGATTACATAATGTACTTTGTCTATTCGGTTTAAACACATACCTACCCACACCCGCCACTATTCTCCTTCTCAGCAGCCTGCCCCCTCCCATGTTATCCATACATATATCATATTATGTATCTGTGAACTCTAGAACCCACAAACAGGAGAAAACAGACGATATCTGTCTTGCTGAACATAACTCAGCTCACTCATTATGTCTCCCTCCAGCTGTATCCATTCCCCTGCAAATGATACAACTCCACTCTTCTTTTCATCTGAAAACATGCCATTATGAAACTGGGGGATGCCCCAGATGGTAAAGTGTTTGCCTCACAAGCATAATGGCCTGAGTTTGGATCCCCAGCACCCACACAAACCCTGGATACAGCGGCACATGCCTGTAACCCCAGCTCTGAGAAAGTAGAGACCTGAGGATACCTGGAGCTTGCAGGTCCATCTCAAATATATATATATATATACTCAAATATATAGGATCTAGGTTCAATCACACACACACACACACACACACACACACACACACACACACACACGATTCCATTATGTGTATACAACATTTTATCCATTTCTCTGTTGTTGGACATCTAGGTTCCTTCTATAACTGATCTGTTCTGAATAACGCAGCATCAACATTGACGTCTCTGTGATGCGTTGACTTGAGGTCCTTTGGAGTGGCATAGTTAGGTCATGGAGTAGGTCTCTTTGTAGGCTCTTCAGTTACCCCTGTGCGTATTTCCTAATGGAGGAACTGGTTTCTGTTCTCATCAGCAATGTAGAAAGGTTCTCATGAGGTGTCAAAGGTGAGGTAGACTCTGAGGACAGGGACCCTGTGTGTGTAACAGTAGAGTGGTATCTGCTGAAGAGGAAAGAACATGAAGGTCATGAAGAGGAGACCAAAAGAGAGACAACATTTTGTAAAACCAACTCAGATAAGGGAGAACTATCTTCCATTCCAAGAAACAAAGGATACCATGTCTCCAAGGCAGCCCTCAGAAAGCTAGGGCTCAAATGGGCTTCTCAGAGGATCTACTTGAAGAAGGTGGATTGCTAGCTGTTTGGCTGTGAGAGCAGAAGGCTCAGGGGAGAGCCTGGGGATAAGCCGGGATTGAGGATGAGTATATGGAGATGTGAATTATGGGTAAGGGTGGGGTGACAGTGTGTGATGGGGATGAGAGTTGGTTAATATTGTTGTGGTTGTGTAAATGGAGGGTGAGCATGTGTGAATGTGACAGAAAGTAGCTAAGTCAGTCACTTAAGTGAAGAGTGTGTAAGTGATAGAGTACACATTCATAAGTGTGGAGCTTTTATATATGGGTTTTCAAACAATATATGTGTGTGCGTGAGAGAGAGAGAGAGAGAGAGAGAGAGAGAGAGAGAGAGAGAGAGAGATGGTGTCATTTAAGTGAACAGAGCATGTGTGAGAGCTACTCACGCTTTATAAGTGGGTTTGGAATACATCTATATGTGATTGAGCGAGTATGGGATGTCTATGTGTGTGTGAGTGGAGTGTGACTATGGGGATATGTGTGTGTGAGTGGAGTGTGACTATGGGGATGTCTATGTGTGTGTGAGTGGAGTGTGACTATGGGGATGTCTATGTGTGTGTGAGTGGAGTGTGACTATGGGGATGTCTATGTGTGTGTGAGTGGAGTGTGACTATGGGGATATGTGTGTGTGAGTGGAGTGTGACTATGGGGATGTCTATGTGTGTGTGTGAGTGGAGTGTGACTATGGGGATGTCTATGTGTGTGAGAGTGGAGTGTGACTATGGGGATATGTGTGTGTGAGTGGAGTGTGACTATGGGGATGTCTATGTGTGTGTGTGAGTGGAGTGTGACTATGGGGATGTCTATGTGTGTGTGAGTGGAGTGTGACTATGGGGATATGTGTGTGTGAGTGGAGTGTGACTATGGGGATGTCTATGTGTGTGTGTGAGTGGAGTGTGACTATGGGGATGTCTATGTGTGTGAGAGTGGAGTGTGACTATGGGGATGTCTATGTGTGTGTGAGTGGAGTGTGACTATGGGGATATGTGTGTGTGAGTGGAGTGTGACTATGGGGATGTCTATGTGTGTGTGTGAGTGGAGTGTGACTATGGGGATGTCTATGTGTGTGTGAGTGGAGTGTGACTATAGCGTGCATTTTTGCATGAGTGACTTGGGGTGCAAGTAAGGAGTGTGTGACTGAGTAAGTCAGTACGGTGTGTATATGTGTGTAACTGAGGGGAGAGTATGTGTGTAAAGAGAGAGAGAGAGAGAGAGAGAGAGAGAGAGAGAGGAGTAATGGGCAGGGCAGCTGAGTTTTCAGCACAGAGCAGCATGCTGAGAGTCTGGAAGACTCCGGAAGATGGTGCAGCTAAAAGGTGAGATGAGATTCCCCAGATGTGAAATGATTGCTTATATTCTGCTATTATTAAATAAAATTCAGGGGTCAGATATTGGGGTAAAACCCTGGAAAATACAAAGAGGGATGGAGGAACAAGCAGCTGATCTAGCATCTCTACACTTTTAGATCCAAAAGCCTGGACATCTTTGTAAGCCCCTCCTTACTACTTCCTGTGCCCTCCTATCTTGGTCCTCCAAAACCTCTATGGCTAATTCTGGCCCGCTGAACATTGACTCTGCCCTCTGATTCAAGATTTAACTTAATGGGCAGTCTCAGAGTGTTGGTGCGAACAAATCTCCCACATTTCTCCCTTTTTAATCTAAATAAAAAGGAAAGTTTTTAACTCTAACACAGCAATACTATATATAATAAGAAAAATTATCGGGTAGCATCTAAAAAGGGGATGTTTTGAACTTAACGAACTAAAACTATGTACAATAAGAACAATTATCAAGTAATAATTACATAAACAATGTCCAGTCTATTTGCATTTGGCAAATTCAGAGAAAAGACCCCATTATCAATCCTATCTTGGTGAGTCCAAAGTCTTCTGCTGAATTTATTTTCTATCATAACTTGTATTATCATCCTAAAAATATCTCTTTAGACCTTAAGACAGTTTTTAGATAAACAACTTAAGCTTCTATGTTTCTCAACTTTATAAACTTTACATCTTTTCTGTGAGTTTTTCTTTTTATTTTCCTTTTCTTTCTTTCTTTCTTTTTTTTTTGTTTTTTTTGTTTTTTGAGACATAGTTTCTCTGTGTAACAGTCCTAGCTGTCCTGGAACTTGCTCTGTAGACCAGGCTGACCTTGAACTAGCAGAGACACCTGCCTCTGCCTTCCGAGTGCTGGGATTAAAGGTGTGCACCACTACCACCTGGGCAAGTCTTTTTGTGTGAATTTCGTTACAAGTAAAAAACTCTAATTATCTATTCTTTAGCCCCATCAGAGACCCACAAAGGATATAATATTACCTGAGTAAACAGAAAGTGTACAGCAAACTACTTTCCAAACTATAGAAATGACAGGCACATCTGGCTGCCTGGACAGTCACCCCAAGTTTCCTCTGCAACATTGGGACATCCATTTTTGGCCTACAGCCCTAGAATATCTGACAGACTTTTCTGTGAAGCAGGAATTTTGAAGAACTGACCTACCTTGTCTTAGCAAAGTTCAGCAGTTGCTTTCTTTTGTGTCCTGCTTGCCCAATTTGGGCAGCATACTGTCAGCAGTTGAGGAAAGGGCACTTTCTGGCCCAGGGGATAACTTTGCCACAAAGAAAGCAAACTCCATATGAAGGTTATTTGATGCCTATTATCTCTTTTTGAAGAAAATTGGTGCTGCCAGGAGCAGACATGTCTCACTGTCATGAAAAGCCTTAGGTTATTAAAACATCTTAAATGCCATATTCTGTAGGTCTCTGAAGTGTTTGAAAACTTTCTATCTACCTAAAATATATACCTGTTTGACCTTGAAAACATACCTAACATGGTCATAAATTTGATGGTTATAGATTAACTAACTACTAACCTGCCTTTCTTATTAACCTAAATAGCTTTCAAGGATTAGAACTTTACATTACATTTTAAAATACCTGCACAGGTATAATACCTTAAACAAGAGTAGAAGCATATATATAGTATGTTTAACAAAAATAACCTTAAATTTGTATCAATATACAAAAATACCTTAAACAAGAGTAAAAAAATACAGTATGTTCTAACAAATATAACTTTAAACTTGTATCAATACACAAAAATCCATACCAATGCAAACTTTGAGATTAATAGTTGCTTTTTAGTTTAAAAGTAGATTCAGTAATCTACCCTTTTATCTTGTCATTCCCATACCCCCTATTTTCTTTTCAGAAAGAGATCCCTGAATCTAACCTCCTTTGTTTAGCTTTTATTTCTGACCTTGACCAATAACAACTTGCCACCAACTCCCCTAAACAAAGACAAACATCCACAATCCACCCAATGACTGAAAACTACCCACCCCTTGGGAATGCGGGTATTGTGTTTTTAAAATTACTTTTTGCTGTCTGGGGGCAATGGCATCTTTAGGGGACCCTGAGAAAATTGAGATAATGGTCAAGTCCTGGGACAGCTAGATATTGTTTGGTCTTAGTATGGAGTGAAAGTGCAGGGTTTATCTGAAGTCCTGGCTGGAGTAGTCTGTAAGACTGGACCATCTCAGCTAACAGCCTTGAAGTCATCCTGAGCAGTTAGTACGCTGAAGCTGATCTTAGGTGGTGTCTGTCAGCTTAGTGGCATTAAGGCCCCACTCCAGGGCCCCATCATATTCTTAGAGACCTCAAAGGTCACTGTCAGGAATGGTCACCGTTCACTGCAAAAAAAGTTAAACATTTAAAAGTCATAACCTCTCTGAGATGTTAAAGGACCACAATTTGTTAAGTATGTCCAGGGTACACAACTTAGTTCCTAGTTACCTGCTTTAGACTCAAGCCAGAAATCATGTATAAGAACCTAGGTGAACCTGTTTTTAAAATCAGTACTCTATTTAATCATTAATATCATGACAGAAACTTCAAATATATATATAATAATTTAAAAATTTTTTCCTAGACTTTCTTTTTTTAAAATATTTATTTATTTATTTATTATGTATACAATATTCTGTCTGTGTGTATGTCTGCACGCCAGAAGCGGGCACCAGACCTCATTACAGATGGTTTGTGAGCCACCATGTGGTTGCCGGGAATTGAACTCAGGACCTTTGGAAGAGCAGGCAATGCTCTTAACCACTGAGCCATCTCTCCAGCCCTTTAAAATTTTTTAAGATAATATTTATACCTTAATAAAAGTTTTAAAGAATCAAAATAAAATCAAAAGATTATGAGATTAGTGACAATAGAACAGTCCCTTAATTTATTTCTGTCCCACACCAGCATGAGACAGAGATTTTGGATTTTCCTTTAACAAGCATATTTGGGTTTAGGAGAGAGCCATGGTTCAACTCCAAAGCCAACTTCAATTTTTAATTGAATTGGAATTACACAAGACCTTATACGTCTATAGAGAACAGAACAGCAGAAACAAACATTCAAGAAGACTTTTTTTTATTAATAAACGTCATTTATTCTATGTGTTTTTCACACCACGTATCTTGATCCCATTCAATCCCCGTCCCTTCATATCCATCCTCTGCCCTGAGGCCTCCCCCCAATAAAACAAAATTCAAGAGAAAAAATGAGAAAAGATATTTTTTAAAAGGAATTAAAAATCTCATCATGGAAGCTGAGTGCAGTCAAGTCACACCGTGGACTCCTTGGTTCACATATCTCTACTTGCAAGTGTGCATTGCAAAGAGTCCTTGGTCTGGTTTGA
Source organism: Microtus oregoni (assembly GCF_018167655.1). NCBI lineage: Eukaryota > Metazoa > Chordata > Mammalia > Rodentia > Cricetidae > Microtus > Microtus oregoni. Next base: position 16,319,423 of record NW_024543086.1, read on the forward strand.
GGCCCCTGGCCCCCAAATACATTCAATGCTGGGCCCTCATTAGGACTCTTCCTGGACAGCTTGCTGGTACCCTGTGTGGTGGAGAGCCTGAAGCTTTGGGTCTGTAGGTCAGGCACCTTCACGTGTTCCAACAAACATAGGTGGAGTAGATGTTTGGGCAGGTCAAGTCATAGCCCTGGGTCTGGGTCTAGACAGCTGCAGGGATGACCCTCCAGATGTGAGGGACAGCTGTCACATGCTTGTGATTTTGTGGCTGGCTCACTTATACTCCTGCTAATAGGGTTGACTCTGCTGTAGTGCCCTGGCAGGGTGCAGGGCCTGCTCTCCTGAGTATTGCCGCTGGTGGGGGGTCAGGGACAGCTTCCCCACTCTTGTGACCACAGGGCCAGCTCTCTCACATGCCCCAGGCATTGGTAGATGGGGGGGAAGGGCATTTCTCCCCAGCACATGTTACCATGTGACAAATGAGGGGTGGGTTCGACTCCCATGATCCTGTCCTCAGAGCTGGCTCACAATGGGTCATCTCTGCTGGCTGCCCAGACAAAGTGCAGGGCTCACTTTCCTGTGCTGATGCTGGTCGAGGGGTCAGTTCCCTCACCATCTTAGCCCATTCCTTTCCTCATTCTCTCTCTCTCTCTCTCTCTCTCTCTCTCTCTCTCTCTCTCTCTCATGCAATGCCATATCTCTGTTCACTCTAACAGTGGCCTTCTGGCTGGTACTATAAGTACCCGGTGGACTCGTGCTTTCTCTTCAGAGCCTGGGATGGGAAGTCCCGGGCCTGCATGTGGGTCTCCTGTCTCCCTCTGGTCCCTGTGATATTGGGCTGAGCCACGCATCCTCATCATAAGGAGACTTTTATTGTGACTCACAGCCCAGTGTCATAGGTGCTGGGTGGCTCCTGATTGTTGCGTTTAGCTGCTTTCCCTCCACCCTGGCCTCATGGTGTGGTGTAGGGGCTTGGCTGGGGTTACGCTACAGGCAGGGTTAGAATACCTTGCCCCTGCCTGCTAGGCTGTGTTGTGACCGTCCCAGATTCAGGCCTGGATAGGGTTGGTGGCTCTTGCTTGAATGGGACCCCCGTGGGCCCAAGAGTCATGGCGGGGGGGGGGCACTCTCTGTGTCCATTGTCAATTCAGGTCCAGGTTGGCCCAGGGCTCTTACATTCAGGAAGATTTATGAAATGTTATCCTCTTGGAAATGTGCTAATACCTTAGGCCAATTTACTTATTTTGGGGAAAACTTTTTTTTTTTAATGATTTATCCCCTTCTTTTTGATGTCTCATTTGCCCAATGTATTTTAGATATTTTAGTTGGATGTTCTTATTCTTCTGGAAAGACAAAACAAAACCCTGTCCCAACCCTAACTTTGGGGAGTTTCAATTTATGGCAGGTTATATTTGATTAAATCAAGGGCATTTGTTAGTCTTATAAGTTAGTTTAGATTGAATGGACATGCTGTTTGATGAACTGTCACCTCCCCTAATCAAGAGATCTCTCGTGTCCGAATCTAATCTTTATCAATTTTGATGGTATCCATAGCTTTTCTTCTGTGCAAACAAAAGCAAAACATCTTCTCCAATGTAACACATATCCTGGTTTCTATTCTGAAGCTCAGCACATCTTTGAAGTATACAAGCTGATTTAACTCAGTAGTATATTTTACAATCCATTGTCTTTCCACGGCTGTTGTTTTGGTTTATTTGTTTTCATTAGTATTAAAAATTTAAAGTTAATAAAGCATTGTGCAATCTATCTCTGGGGGGTCTTTATGACCCCTTTCTGTTTACTAAGCATATCATCATTTAAAGTGTGATTAGCTCTTTTTATACCTGCTTATCCTATAGGACTGTCCTGTAATATGTTTTTTTTATTTTTTTATTGATTTTTATTGAGCTCTACATTTTTCTCTGCTCCCCTCCCTGCCTCTTTCCTCCCCCTTCAACCCTCCCCCAAGGTCCCCATGCTCCCAATTTACTCAGGAGATCTTGTATTTTTCTACTTTCTACTTCCCATGTAGATTAGATCTATGTTAAGTCTCTCTTAGTATCCTCATTGTTGTCTAAGTTCTCTGGGATTGTGGTTTGTAGGCTGGTTTTCTTTACATGTTTAAAAACTACCTATGAGTGAGTACATGTGATAATTGTCTTTCTGTGTCTGGGTTACCTCACTCAAAATAATGTTTTCTAGCTCCATCCATTTTCCTGCAAAGTTCAAGCTGTTGTTATTTTTTTCTGCTGTGTAGTACTCCATTGTGTAAATGTACCACACTTTTCTTATCTGTTCCTCGATCGAGGAGCATTTAGGTTGTTTCCAGGTTCTGGCTATGACAAACAATGCTGTTATGAACATAGTTGAGCACATGTCCTTGTGGCACGATTGAGCATCCTTTGGATCTATACCCAAAAGTGGTATTACTGGGTCTTGAGGAAGGTTGTTTCCTAATTTTCTGAAAAATCACCACACTGACATCCAAAGAGGCTGAACCAGCTTGCATTCCCACAAGCAATGCAGAAGAATTTCCCTTTCCCCCACAACCTCCCCATCATGACTTGTCATCCATGTTTTTGATCTTGGCCATTCTTACAGGTATAAGATGGAATCTCAGAGTTGTTTTGATTTGCATTTCTCTGATGACTAAGGAAGTTGAACATTTCCTTAAGTGTCTTTCAGCCATCTTCGATTCCTCTGTTGAGAGTTCTCTGTTTAGGTCTGTTCTTCATTTTTTTTTTATTGGATTATGTGCTCTCTCCAAGACCTTTATCATGAAGGGATGTTGTATTTTGTCAAAAGTTTTTTTTGGCATCTAATGAGATGATCGTGTGGTTTTTATTTTTCAGCTTGTTTATGTGATGGATTACATTGACAGATTTTCATATGTTGCATCTCTGGGATGAAGCCAACTTGATCATGGTGGATGATGAGTTTGCTGTCTTAGACCTACTTTGGGCCTAAGTTGCCGGTTTTGACCTATATCTGTAAATCCTGGTCTGGATTCCCTCCCGCAGAAGTCCCTGGGTTGAAGTTGGACCTGGAAAGGTTTCTGGCTCTGGTCTACTGCCTCGGATGTCCCAGGCTCAGGTGCGCCTGGACCGGCAGAGGACTTGCTTACTCCCTCAGAGGTCCCAATCTCACGCTTGGACCCGCAGAGGTTCCAGGTTACTGCCTATTCCCTTTGATGACCCAGACCAATGCCCATACCCACAGAGGTCCTGGCTCAGCTCTACTCCCTCTGTGGACCCAGACTCACGCCTGGCCCCGCCGAAATCTCTGGTTCCTGCCTATTCCCTTGGAGATCCCAGGTTCACTCACGCCCAGACTGGCAGAGGTCATGGTTTAGGCCTAGTTCCTGGGAGGTCCTAGACTCACGCCCAGACTAACCGAGGTCCTGGCTTAGGTCTACTCCCTTGAAGGTCCCAGATTCACGTCTGGACCTGGCTCAATCCTGATCCGCCAGGGTCCCATGACTGGGTTGGCTCCTGGGGCTGGATTTGCTCCTGGCTTCTGCTCCCGGTGGAGCTTTGTAATATGTTTTATATTATAAAACTCTCTCTCTCTCTCTCTCTCTCTCTCTCTCTTCCCCTCCCTCCCTCCCTCTCTCTCTCTTTCTCTTTGTCTCTCTCTCTCTTTGTCTCTCTCTCTTTGTCTCTCTCTCTCTCTTTGTCTCTCTCTCTCTTTGTCTCTCTCTCTCTCTCTCTCTCTCTCACACACACACACACACACACACACACGCAGAAACTGTTTTATTTTACTGGAGCATTGTCATTTCTAATTTGTACAGGTATTCCCATAATGATCATAACCTTTAATAAATGTGTAATTACAGAACGGTCTTTTCAGAACTCAGAGCAGTTGCCCATTGAAATCCTGAATATGGATCCATACACATACTTTAATTTTTCAAACTACACAAAATGAAACTCAGCCATTTGCCAAATTTTCTTTGAGTACCTTTTGGGTTGGTTGCTGCTAGTAATGGGGTTTGGTTATACAAAGAACAAGTAGGACATTTCCTTTTAATTTCCTTGATTTCTTGTCAAGTGCTAGAAAAATCATTCTCTAAACCCTTGCTATTAACATGGCGTTTTTTTTATAAAATAGCTGGTCAATTTTGCCCTTACCTTGTGCTAAAGGGCCTGGCAGACCCATATGGGATCTGATATGTGTTACATACAAGGGATGGCTTTTATATCTGATTACTAGTCATTGAATAAATAATAAAGTTAATTATGAATCATCTGGAACAAGTTTGGGGGTGTCGAGAAGCCAGCAGCAGCAGGGATGCGTGGCTGCGGGCAGGAGCAGTGTAGTGCCCAGGCAGCCAGGCTAGTGTGACAGGTTCTAGGATCACAGCAGGTTGCAGCTGTGCCGCATGGGCCAGGCTGAGGGCACCTGCAGCTGCTCATGTGTAGCCAGGGGCTGAGGGTGTGCGGCAGTGGCGGCGGCAGTAGAAGCCTGAGGAGGTGTGAGTGGGTGGTGAGGCGGCCCAGCTCGTGCAGCAGCGGACCAGGGAGGGGGTCCAGGGAAAACCTGCAACCCATAGGGAGAGGGAGCAATCTACCTAAAGAGCGGACACAGGGGGGCGTGCAGGAGAAACCCACGTGGTGGGAAGTGAGGGCACGGGGGTGGGGTGGAGAGGGGGCTGCCTGAAAGACAGTCCTGGCAGTTGGCTGCTGGCTGCAGTGGCTGCTGAGCTGGCGGGTGGCTGTGACTGACTGTAGTGTTTGGGGTCGGGTGCACAGCCTGGGGTGCCGTTGTAGGGAGACTGCAATGGAAAAAGCCCCTGGCTGGAAAAGTGCTGACTTACGGTGGTGTGGAGAAGTGGTGGCTTTAAAAGCCGCTGCGTGATCTCCACCCCACGTTGGGTGCCAGATGAACTGATTGCTTATATTATTCTATGATATTGTTCTATTATTAAATAAAACTTGGGAGTCAGATATTGGGATAAAAACCAGATAGAGCCAAAGACTAATGGAGAAATGACCAGCTGACCCTACATCTCCAGATCGAAAAGATCGGGCATCTTTCTAAGTCCTTCCCTACACTACTTCCTGTGCCTTCCTATCTTGGTCTTCCAAAAACTCTACGGTTAATCCTGGCCCGTTGAACCACCCTCTGGCTCAAGGTTTAAATTTATTGGCAGTCTCCGAGTGTCAGTGCGAACAAAAGTCCCCCAACATAGGTGTCTCCAGGAGGAAGGGCCTCAGCCAACTGCTGAACGGACCTTCACCTTCTCTATAACCATGGCGTCCAGATTCCACAGTGTTTCTGGGTTGCTGCTTCATTTTATCGTTCACTTTAAGAGGTACACAGTCATCCATCACCAAGCACCCCATATCCCAGTCATCACCCCTGTTGATAAACACCAGAGTCGTATATAAATGTCTCAGTTGTCTAGAGTGAGCCTGTGCCTTGAAGCTGCCCTTTTAGCTCAACTGTCTGCATAAGTTAAAACCTGAAAGAAAGCCGGGCTGTGGTGGCGCATACCTTTAATCAAAGCACTCGGGAGGCAGAGGCAAGTGGATCTCTGTGAGTTTGAGGCCACCCTGTCTACAGTGTGAGTTCCAGGACAAGCTTCAAAGCTACAGAGAAATTCTGTCTCAAAAAAAAAAAAATCAAAGGGGGGAGGGGGGACTTGAAAGGAATTATTAGTTCAAAAGAAACACAAAGATGGCCAGGCATGGTGGTACAGGACTATAACTCCAGAACTAGAGAGCCTTGGGCAAGATGATCATGTGTGCCAGGCCAGCTTGGGCTACAGGATGAGACTGTGTCTCAGAATGCATATTCTATACATACCACACACACACACGCACACACACACACACACACACACACACACACACACACACACTGGCTTTAATTGGTAGTGGTATGAATCTACTCATGAGGGCAGGGTCTCTCCGATCTAACAGTCCACCACGGCCCCAGCTCCATCAGTGCAATGCTAGGGCCTAAGTTCCAGCAATTGAATTCAGGAGCCACACTTAGACCTAGCCTTCCCCTAGGCAGTCATAAAAATGGGTCTCAGAACTAGCTCTGGCTCATTGCCTCCGCAGTTTCTCTAGTAGTGGGATCCTTACCTCCACTCAAATGACTTTCAATATCTTCCTGACCAGGGCCACCGCCTCTCAGGCAGCTCCTCCAGGTCACTGCTCAGGAACTGCAAACTGTCCCTCTTTTAGGCGTACCAACCTCCTTCCCTGCCAGGAGTATCTTCACCTGCCCTTTCCTGTTCTGTCCAGTTCCATCAGCGACAGGAATCATAGTGACAATACACCCTCAGTCCACCAGAGGGCGCTGTGTCACGAGAAAAGCCCACAACTGTTTTCCTCTCCAGTTCTCTCCCTACCCCTGGGTGACAGTCCAAAATCCTGCCGCGAGTGACTGCTGCAAACCCCTAACTGTACCAAAGAGTTTGCACCACAAGCTGCGCTGTGCGGTTTCCCAGTGTGTCTTTCTCGACCCTCTACACACTGTGGCCAGAACTTTTACAGTTTGAGGTGGAAAATGATTAGACCCCAATTCCTTTTCCTCTTTTGAAACCTCACAGGTAGATTTGTTCTGGAGGGATCTTATCAACCTCACTTTGCCTTTTTCTTACTGTCCAGGATAGTACCTTTTCGCTTGAGGGAAGCACTCCACAGCCCCGCTGTGATGTTTCCAAGTTGCAGTCTCAACTCTAAAAACCAAGACAGTTACTCGGTGATTGACAGCAGAGCATAGAGCAAGGAGCATGGCCAAGCGGGACAGAGGGGGCTCGTGTGCGAGCCCTTTATGATGCTCTTACATATCACTTGATAGAATATCCTACTGAGTGTGTTATGATTATAGTAACTGCAGGTAAGGGATGGAGGCTGCTAGCCTTGAAGGGGTTCCTCAACCAGGAGGAGAAACTGGGTTCCTGGGGTCTCCTCCTTCAGGACTAAGCACAGCCACTGGAGAGCAAGCCCTCGCGTGGCCTCTCCTGTGCTAATTCCCATCCATGACCATAGGACGGCCTGTTTCTCAGGGCGGTGGAAAGATCCACATTACCCACAGCAACTGAGCCCGAGGATGTGGGAGAAGGAAGCAAACATTTGGGAAAAGAACCAGGTGGCAGGGGTGTTCTTTCCGCTCCTGTGTCGTGCAGTCCTTACAGCCACAGCGGTAGGCAGCCTGCTGTTCTTCACGGTCAGACAAGGAAACTGAGCCGCAGCAGTGTTCGGGAGAGTTCGTGCTCTACACCTGTCTTCCCACTGACCCTGCACCTGTTTTGCTCCACATCAGTGATTCTCCAAGTGTGGTCACCAGGACAGCAGCAGCAGCATCTGGACTTGGTAGAGACCGGGGCATGGGCCAAGCAATCCATGTCTCCCCGAGGAAGGCTCTGAACAAGTCAAGCGGTTTTGGATGAACAGAGTCCACAGTTAGAAACCCTTTTATAAGTATTGTGATTAGCTGGGCTGTGGTGGCACACGCCTTTAATCCCAGTACTCAGGTGGTAGAGGCAAGAGAATCTTTGTGAGTTTGAAGCCAGCCTGGTCTACAAGAGCTAGTTCCAGGGCAGGCAACAAAGTGACACAGAGAAACCCTGTCTCAAAAAACTAAACCAAACCAACCAAACAAAAAAAGTATTGTGATTTCTATGTCAACTGGAGTTTATCAAGCAAGCCATAAGGTCTGGGAAGGACTGGAGGGTGCTAGGTACTCAGGCCCAAACCCTCCTCTCCAGGGTGGGTGCTGGGAAGCTGCCATTTGGACAGGACCTGCCACCCAGTGCAGGCTAACCTTTGAGAACCTCGGCATAGAAGGCTTTAGACTAGACAGACCCATGGGGATGGGTGGTGTGGCCTGCTATAAACCTTGCCCCTCTGTGTCCTGGGGTTCCTCTCTACAGAAGGTAGTCCTGGCAGAAAGAGATGGATTCTGGGATCAGGTTTGCTTGTTACATCTAAAAGGGGAAGCCAAGCTAGAGGTGAGGCAACAAAGGTTAGGCCATGGACTCCTTGGAGCATGGTTTCTGAATCCTGGGGCAGAAAGGACCCAAACAGGTCCCATCAAATTTGCATTTTTCAGCGTTACAGCCCGAGGGGGTTGAGCTGAGGAGGAGGGAGAGGAGGTGATGCTGGCTAGCGGGGGCACCAGCTCTGGGCCATACTGCCTAAGTTCACATCTCTGCTCCACCCAAGCCCACAGCTGTGGGACCTGGGACAATGGCTTAACCAGTTAGTGTGTCAGTTGCCTAATCTGCCAAAGGCTCAGGAGAAGAATTCAAAGACCCGTGTAAGGTCCACAGGGTGAGTGCTCCGTCGGTTCTATTGGCAAAGGCCTCATCATTTCTCAGAGAGCAAAAGCAGGATGCCAACTACCACGGCAATATAAGCACTCTAAGGACCAAGACAGGTAGTATGGTCACTGACGATCCTCTGAGTAGCTCTGGGGACAGTATGGCCCCCTGTCACATTAGAACAGACCCCTGTCCTCAACCTCCCAGGAGCATAGGCCACCTGCTAGACACAGAGAGCTGGCAGGAAGGCTGACCCTGTCCTCCCTCAGCCCAGGCCTGCCCACATGACCCAGCTTCCTGTTTGTGATACCAACATCGGAGGGAGGAAATCAACACCCCACCCAGAGCTAGAGGGCAGGAATGTGGACGTGCTGATGTGACGTCAAAGCTTGTCCCAGTTCTGAAGAGAAGGGATGGGAAGGGCTTCCTGCTGAGCCTCTGCGCCAGTGTGCTTGGCCTGCTGGAAGGAGCCCATTCAGAACTTTCTCTGTGGTTTGTTGCAGGGGTGAACGCAAGTCCTGACCCAACACAGTTGTAGAACCTGGGCGAACCACCTCCTCCTTGCAAGTCACAGTTCCCTCTTCTATAAGACAGGAACACCAGCACTAAAGGAGCCAGGGAGCCCATCTGGTATGAGAGAAGCCCCCCAGCCCCTTTACCGTGAGCCTGTTTCTCACTGCAGGAGCGGTAGAGATCCTTGTCTTCAAGAAAGACACAAACCCCCACTCTATGTCCCCCCCCCCCCCCGGAATGGCGCCTACTCTGGCTGCCACAGGCTCCTGTGCCAGCATCTGCCTGCTGACAAGGCGAGAAGAGGAAGTCGGCCACCTAGGCATGAAGCATTTCCAGGGGTGGCTAGGAGGAGCTTTCCAAGCATTTGTGCTGTGACTCAGGCTGAAGCCTGGACTTAGGCACTTCCTGATCCAGTGACTCAGTTTCCCCCGTTCTACAGAAACGTCACACCACAAGACCTGCTTTTCAGCCTTGAAGAGGCAAGGCTACTGTGTGTCGGTGGGGCCCTTCAATTACCATGCTCGGAGGGCCTACTGTGTGCTTGTGGCTCCATGCTCATGTGCATTTGACTCTCAATTGAGCCTTACGGAGTTAGGAATACTATTGGCCCCACTGTGTGGAGCGATAAGCAGACCAAGGTAGGGAAAGAGATTGTCTAAGATCATGAAGGTAAAAATGGCAGAGCCTGGAAGGGCTGTGGCCTCCATTGATAGTAGTGGGCCATACCCTTGACCCCAGCGGGTGGTTATTTCAGGGCTCACCTCCCCACCTCCACCCTGTACAAGGTCTCCTGATATACTCTCCCACCTGACCCTCTGGCCTCTTTCAGATTTGGTCACATACGTGATAGCAATTTAACTCAAGTCTGTCCTCCCTTCTGTAGTGGACTGCTGGTGTCCCCAGGGGCCAGGGTGGGTCTGGAGTGCCGCTCCTCTGCCCCATATGCCCCGGAGAGGACCATCCAGGTGCTCCACCCTATGAGCCTGGACTTCCCAGCTTGGCACTAGAGGAGAGCTGGCATGGAGGACTGATACAGAGTGGGCAGGCCCATGAATGCCCCTCAGAGGGCAAGTCGCTTAGGAGGGAGAGACCAGGAGTGGACCTGCCTGGGGCCCAGATGGGCCCACGCTGGATAGTCCGCCCTCCTTCACAGTTCCCCTCTGTCTTGCCCAGGATACCACTGAACCCCACTTCAGAACCAGAGATACCTGGATTAGAATCAGGATTGGCTGTTCCCCAGACTTGTGACCTTGGGCATGCGCATCTGTCCCTGAGCCTGTGTTCCCCGGTACTGCTACAGGAACGACCCAGTTTCTGATGAAGACATCACATCTTTAAAAAGTCTAGAGCATGCCGGACGTGGTGGCGCATGCCTTTAATCTCAGCATTTGGGAGGCAGACAGGTGGATCTCTGTGAGTTTGAGGCCATCCTGATATACAGAGGGAGTTCCAGGACAGGCTCAAAAAGCTACAGAGAAACCCTGTCTCGAAAAACAAACAAACAAAAGTCTAGTGCACCTACCATCTGACAGAGCATTAAGAAACTCTGGCATTAGGTAGCTGGTGTGTATTGGCTTCTACCTATACCTAACCATACAGACACGGGGAGGAGCTCCGTGAGTGACCCTAAGAGCCCCTTCCCCAGGTGACCAGCAGGTGGCAGCATCGGCCCCTTGTTGGCTCACAGGCACCCTCTCTCAAAAAGAAATGTTTTGTAGATTTTTGCAGATTTTTTTTTTTTTCCAACCTAGAAGTTGGCGCTCCACCCTGAGTTACAACCGCGGTACTTAGAGAGTTTCACGCCGTCGGTGGTGAGGAAGTAGGCTTAGGAGTTGAAGTCTCCTGGAGGATTTCCGGCCCGCTAATCCCATAGGCCCATGCTTCCTGCTCTCCCCGTCGCAAGGCTGCCAGATCTAGCTCTGTGGGAAGAAGCAGAGGAAGCCTCAACCTGGATACCCTTCCGCCTGCTGCCCTGCCTGTCTTTCTGAAGCCTGGCTCTCTCACCTTCTCCACCTCTTTCTCTCTCTCTTCTTTTCTTTCTCTCTCATTCAACTCCTGTGTGCGCCACATCTACCGACGGTGCACAGGTTCTGGTCCAGGGTCAGGGTGTAGGGTACAAGATGTGACCTTTAAAGCCTTCAAGCAAAACTGGAAAACAGGCAGTAATAAAGGAAGAAAGGTGCTTCAGACCCTGGCGAAATCTGCCTGTTGTGGTGTGACAGAGTGACCACTAGGAAGCATGGAAGAGGCCTGGAAGCCGCCAGGGAAAAGGCGAGCCAAGCAGAGGTGCAATGCTCACAGGCCCTTGGGCAACCAGTAATGTCTTGGGGGTACACGGAGCCTGGGGCCATGCTTTTCCAAGGTGCTCTAGCTTGCCACAACCCACATAGCTGCCAGCACTGAGGAGCGCGCTCACTGCCTTTCCACGACGGGAAACTAGGATCCTCTGCCAAAGCAAGCTCCCTGAGGTACCAGGAGAAAAAGGAAAGAAGAGTGGATAAGTTAGCTGTGCTGGGTGCCACGTACTCTGCTGGGCTGTACCTGTAGATTATCGTCACTCAAGAGGATTCCAGAGGCAATGAAATGGGGGTCTAGGAAGGAGGCGACCTACCCAAGGTCGTAGTCGTCATAGTCAGAGAGTAGCAGACCTGAGGTTTGAACCTGAGGCTTCCCTGAGGAAGTAAGCAACTCGTGCCCTTTGTCCTGGAAACCTTCGAGCCATCAGGAGGACCTCTTCTTCTTGGGTCCAGCAAGTCACCTGGCAGAATGTTCTTAGGATCCCTGAAGTCACCCAAGAAGATCTACTCCCATCCCACGGTGGTCTCACTTTCCTGCAACAATGTTCTCCTACCTGTCGCTGCCACCACAGCACACCACACCAACCCTGTCGCCTCTCCCTGGATGGCTCCACTCTGGGACTAGCATCTAACGTCACAACACTAAGGCTGTGCCCCCCACCGGGCTGTACCTGAACTCCCATGGAAGTCATGACTCAACCCTATACCTGCCCCTGCACCCACACTGAGAGCACTTACTTATCCATTCCTCCCCAGAGGTGAGCACTATGTGGATAGAGAAAGGGCTCCGTGGATGGAAGACCTTTGCTTGAGCCTTCAGGGAGAAGATCAGAGAAACAGTGGCGGCAGTGACCCGGGCCATCTGGGTCATGGGTAGAGTCAGTGGTAGGGACAGGGCATCAGCAGTCCTAGTGGTGTCTGTGTGTGCAGAATAGTGATGGGTGAACCCTACGACATGACCTGGAACATCTCCTGTAGCGAGGGTGGAGTCCCCAGAGCTCAGAGCAGGATGGCAAAGTGTGTGAGGGTCTGACTCAGCCAGGAAATATGGGGGAACAGGGGAAACTGGGTACAGACACCATCCTTGCACAAGAAAGGCTTGGGCACAGCCCAAAGGACTGTCACTTGCTGTACCATCTCTAAGCCTCGCTGTGGTCCATGAAGCAGGTGGGATTCTACTCTTGGTATAAACAAGGAAGCTAATGTTTCCAGGAGGAAAGGTGCTTGTCTGTGAGTCCCCAGTCAGAAAACAGCAGATCTGGGTTAAGGGACAGCTGTGGAATAATCCTTCTGTATACTGTGAAGATTTGTCGCTCAGATTGTTTTAATAAAAAGCTGACTGGCTGGTAGCCAGGCAGGAATTATAGGTGGGACAACCAAACTAGGAGAAAGATGGGAAGAAGGAGGGAGTCAGAGGAGATGCCAGTCAGTCACCGAGGAAGCAGGACATATAGAAAATGAGGTAATAAACCATGAACCATGTGGAAAAGCATAGATAAGAAATAGGGTTTAATTTAAATGTAAGAGTTAGGTAGTAATAGGCCTGAGTTATTGGCTGAACATTTATAATTAATATTAAGTCTCTGAATCAGTTTTTTTTGGGGGGGGGAATAAGTGGTCAGGACAGGAAACCTCTGCCTACAAATGGTGCCTGAGAAGGCATGATAAAAGATTCTAGATACGCAAAAACGGAGCTTCCTAGTCTAATGTCTCCCATGCTGGCTGCAGTACAGAGCCGCTTCTCCTGGCAGCTGCCAGCACACCATGAGCAACTGCACAGATTCTGCAGTCTCTCATGCAGGTGGCAGTACAGAGAGGTAGCTCTCTTAGTTGCTGCCTGTGGGCTTGAGCCAGCATGCTGCATGGCGGATTTGGAATTTTGTTCATGCAGACAAAAAAGGATTATAGATACACGGTAAAGACAGATTCAGACAGGAAAAAAAAAACTCTAAATGGGGTACAGTGTGTTCAAAAATGTACAAAGTCTTGGGAGAGAAAAGGATAAAGACAATCACAGATTAAAAAATAATTTAAAAATAGTAAAGTCCTTTAAAAAGGAATAGAATAACAAAAAATATCATAAGTCACACACATAAAGATGGGAAATACATAGAGAGTCTGGATACTGTATGTTATTGTGCTTTGAATTTTTTTGTCTGCTAAGTAAAGAGCAATAGTGGCTCAGAGACAGTTGATTATAAAAACCACTGGATTAAATAAACCTGTATATTTAAAACGTCTTCACTTCAAAATGGAAGTAAAAAAATACGTTACTTTAGGAAAGATGTTCTGCTTGTATTTCCACAGAAAACAAAAGGCTATGGATTCATTCAAAGTTAAAGAAAATCAGATTTGGTCAAGGAAGACCCCCTGAAATTAAGACTAGAGACATAAAGAAATAAACCTAGAAGAACTACAAGATGTGATATTTTACCTGCTCAAACACATAGCAAGAAAAAAGTCATCTTTGACTTGTGTACAATGCAGCGTCTATACTTATATTAATGCAGATATGTATGCTACCTTAAAAGTTTATGTATTTTCAGAGAAAATGAACCAAATGCCAAGGAAAACAGATAACCCAGGTGACATAGCTTTTCAAAATGCCTCTGTTACAGTCTCCTCAGAATTTTGCATTCAGAACAGCTTCAAGGCTGCTGGCTGAGGTGATACAGCTTCATGGAATACTCCAGCCAGTTTTTGACAATAATCCTAAATTTCCTCAGAGTCCCCCAAAGATAACAGCACCCACAAACAACAGGAAGCAGTCTAGAGAATTATGCCCACATTCTCAAAAGATAGGTTATAGATATTTATTATTATTTAAAGGGAGTGGATGGTTACAAGTTGTTATTGGTCAGGAAAAATTTGAACAAATAAGATTATATTCAGAGATCTCACTCTAAAAAGAAAAGAGGAATATGGAAATGATAGGATGAAAGGGTAGTTTATTGAATCTAATCCAAAACAACTATTAATCTTAAATATTTTACATTGGTATGGATTTTTGTTTATTGGTACACATTTAAAGTTAATTTTGGTATATTGTAAGTATGTTTCTACTCTTGCTTAAGGTATTGTATTTATGCAGCTCATTTAAAATGTAATGTATAATTAGAAATGCAGAGTAAAATTCATCTATAGTAATCAAGCTTATAATCTTGTTAGGTATGTTTTCTTTATTTTATTATTTATTTATTTATTAAAGATTTCTGTCTCTTCCTAGCCACCGCCTCTCATTTCCCCCCCCTCCCCCAATCAAGTCCCCCTCCCTCGTCAGCCCAAAGAGCAAGGTAAGTTTTCAACATCATACACAGATGTATTTATATAGATGGTCTTCAGAACACTTCAAAGACCTACAGAATATGATATTTAATATGTTTAATAACCTAAGGCTTTTCATGAAAGTGAGACATGTCTGCTTCTAGCAGCACCAATCTACTTCAGAGAAGATGATGAGCATTGAAGAAACTCCATATGGAGGTTTCTTTCTTTATGGCAAAAGCTAGCCTTGTGGGCAAAGAAACTGCCCTTACCTCAGTCGCTGACAGTTACTTTCTAAACTGGACCAGAAGGATGCAAAAAAGAGACTTCCAAACTTTGCCAACACAAGGTAGGACAGTCCTTCAAAATTCCCTGCTTCTCAAAAAAAATATGTCAGATATTCTAGGCCTGCAGGCAAGGGATGGATGCCCCAGCATTAAAGAAGAAACTCAGGTGACTGTTGGCCTAATGCCTCTGTCATTAAGTAGCATTTTTTTCCTTATGGGGTCTTTGATGGAGTTAAAGACTAAATAGTTAACCTTATAGTTTTTCTTAGTTATGATTTAAAAAAAAGGAAATTAGGTATAAAACTTTAGGCCCACAAAGATAAATTAGATAGTAGACTATTTTCTTTAATTTTGTCAAGTACAAATAGACTGGATATTATAACTGTTATTCTTACTTGATAACTGTTTAATTTTACTATGTTAAAGATAAGACCTTCCTTTTCAATTGTACACAAAGGGAGAAAAACTGGGAATAATCCTTTCATACACTGTGAAGATTTGTTACTTGGATTGGTTTAATAAAAAGATGATTGGCTGGTAGCCGGACAGGAATTATAAGTGTGATGAAGATGATTAAAAAACTAAGGGACAGATACTGGTGTTTAACCTGAAGATCCAAAAAGAAAAACAGTCAGTCACTGACTCTTACCTCGACCTCAGTCTGAAATGGTGATCCTTCCTCCAGGAATCTCAGAATGAGACTGAGACTGAGAGCTGTCTCCTCCCGTTTTATAATCTTCTCTAGTGTCAGGAGCCAATTTCCTCCTAAAATCATTACAGGAACCATCACCCTGGGGAATCTACAGATCTGTCAGGAGCCAATTTCCTCCTAAAATCATTACAGGAACCATCACCCTGGGGAGTCTGCAGAGAACCCTACACCCCTAATTGTGTTAGGAATCGTTCTATTGACAGAGCCTACCCCACATCCAAATTGGCTGTTAATGGAGAGCTATCTGTTAGCGGAACCCGCCCCACATTCCAAACTATCTAGAGAACTAGGTGTGTTGACTCCTAGTTGTGACTTCCTAGCCTACGTGACCAACGAGAACCATGTGACCAACGTGAACCACGCGGCAAGAGCCTAGGCCCCTGTGCCCACCCCCCAACTCCTTACCCTATATAAGCTGTACCCCATCTCTAATAAACGGAGGCTCTGACAAACTTAGCATAGACTCATTCCTCTCTCTCAGCTCATATCTTCCAGATAGTGCCTCTCCGGGACCCTGGAATAACTGAACTGCCAGGCGGGTTACTAACCCTAGACTAAGTAACTCGCCAAAGCAATCAACACTCTAGGGCTGCAATTAAAGGCGTGCACCACTGGAATTAAAGACATGCACTGCCCAGTTTCAATGGCAACTAGTGTGGCTAGTAAGATAAAAAGGTGTGTGCTACCACTGCCTGGTCTGTAAGGCTAACAAGTGGGGCTGTTTTACTCTCTGATCTTTAGGTAAGTTTTATTTATCAAAATACAAATGAATTGCCACTACGTTGGAACAACCAAACTAGGAGAAGGGTGGGAAAAAGGGTGGAATCAGAGGAGACACCAGTCATCTAGCTGTTGAGGAAGCAGGATGTATAGAAAATGAGGTAAGAAGCTATGAGCCATGTGGGAAAGCATAGATAAGAAGTAGGATTTAATTTAAATGTAAGTGTTAGGTAGGAATTGAAAACGAAATTTATGCCCTGGCAAAGCTGAGGCATGCATGGGCAGCCTGTATATGGCGGTTCTGTTGAACTTGTCCATATTGGGTTTCATAGTCTAAGTTGATAAGGACGACTGACCAGGTCTCTTCCTCAAGAGGGCACCAGATCTCATTACAGATAGTTGTGCCACTATGTGGTTGCTGGGAATTGAACTCAGGACCTTTGAAGAGCAGACAGTGCTCTTAACTATTGACCCATAGGTATTACTAATAATAATAGGTATTAGTAATAAGCCTGAGCTATTGGCTGAGCATTTGTAATTAAATCTCTGTGTCAGTTATTTGGGAGGCAGTTACTAGTTATTTGGGAGCAAGCTGTCAGCACAGGAAAACTCTGCCTACAGGGGACCAGACAGAGATGACCCAGTGACCCTGGGTAACAGGTGTTCACAGGGGTTCAGGAATGAGTTAGGGATGCTGGAGTCTCTGAGGGGATAGAGCTTTCAATGCAGGGCCTATGGACTGGAACTAGTCTCAAGGGAGTATTCAGGCACACTCTCCAGGACTGGCTCTCCAAACAGCCCACCGAGGAAGTGACCTAACACACAACCTGACATTCCGGGCTGTTCACTGTGACCTTTCAGCAGGTCCATGCTAGGCCGCGACTTGGCCCTGGAGTTGCTCTGCCCTTAGCAAACCCTCCAGCCTTGTACCCTCCAAGCCTTTCCTGGCCCCCGTGTCCTCAAGCTGACCATTTACTTAAACCCCATACCTCTCTCTAAGGTCTGCACGTCTTTACCCAGGCCATGCTCCTCTGTGGCTCTGCTGCGGTGACTCCCAGAAGACTCCTCTACTACTTCAAGAGCCACCTCTGGTTTTGTGGGCTCTGATGATTCATTCTCTGGCAGATGGAGGGCACCGTACTCTGCCAGGACCCCAGATCTGCCCAGCTCTCCTCTCTGTGGTTGGTCCTGCTCTTCATCAGGCTATCAGAACAGCCTCATTGGCTGTTCATTAGTCGGCCTCAACTAACCAGGATGTCAGGGCCCGGCTTCACCTCTCTGTCACCTGGGTGTCTACAGTGCGGGCAGCATCTAGCTGGCATCTCTACCTTTATTTGTGAAGGGAAGGAAGGAGCACTTTGTAATTGGCCAGGTAATTCTGTCATGACATCATTTGACTTAATGACTGGGCGGCAGGGATGTTTTAGAGAAAAGGCCAATACATGAAGCACGGTGAGCATCATCGTAGGTAGGGCATCCTCGGGGCAAAGCAGAGATGATGACCATAGTGCCAGCCTGGGAAACATGGATGTAGACATACAGAGCAGATTAATCTCAGACCTGAGCGCTAGATATACTCATTAATAAGATTTATTTCTCTCTTTTTCCTGCATATGTACATGTGATCATGTATGAACCTGGTGCCTGTGGAGTTCAGAAGGGGCAGTCAATGATCCTGGATCATTCAGGAAGGTTGTTAAACTGCCATGTGGGCGCTGGGACTTGGACCCAGGTCCTTCTAAGCACTGAGCTCCTAGGAGCTCTCCAACCTAACTTTCTGGCAGCGTCCATGGACGGAAGTGACTCCAGCTTCTGCCGGGTGGGGACAGGACACGTTCTTTCGAGAGCCATTTGCTTCACTGACCTAATTAACAGCAAAGGTTATAAGCGTGAAGCAATCGCCCCACCGACGGAGCGGCAAATTGGCAGAGCCCTCTGCCGCCAACCGAAGCCCTCTGACGCCAACCGAAGCCCTCTGACGCCAACCGAAGCCCTCTGACGCCAACCGAGCTTCAGCAGCAATGCTGCCTAGCCTCACACCCCCTCAGATATCTTCCCATCCAGCCACCAAGTCCCTTGGGCAGATTTGTCTTGGACCTCTGCACCAAGGAAATATTATATTGCTTCTGCTTTGAAGGAATGGTCGAGGCACAGAGAGGCCATAGCTGGCCCCGAATTGCCTATTTGGGATGCACTCTGAATGCTTGGCTCCAGAGCCTGTGTCTTGGACAGGCCATTTTGCAGAAGGGAATCCTGAGACCCAGACCAAAAAGGAGCTGGGCAGGGACTTTAGGGGGTCTGTACTGAATCAGAGACTAAGTACGGGGACTGGTGTGCTGCTGTGTGTGGCAGGGTGGGGTAAAAGGCCCTTCTTGCCTCAGAGTGACCTGGCTGGCCTTGCTGGGATGGCCTGCTCTCCAACCTCTTCCACATGTTGCAAAATTTCTCACACAGGTAGACCACTGCTCCCTGGTGAGAAGACTGTGGGCTAGCCTGGGAATCAGAGGAACCCAGAGGGTGGAACTGGATGCCACCCTGAAGGCTTGTGCTTGGCACTGTCATGTCTTCATAGCCACTGTGGTGGAAACATGGTGCTCTCGTTTTCCAAGCAGTGATGCTGAGGCCCAGAGATGTTCAATGTCCAGCTCCAGCGAATGTGATGGAGGCAGAAACAGAGTTAAAACACAGGGCCTACAGGCACTGGGAACTTTCAGCATCTACCCCCTTCCTTCTGCAAAAACCTATAGGAATCTGATAACATCAACGCCACAGTTCCAAGGCTTGAGCTCTGCTGGCTAGAAACAGTTAACAGGTATTGATTAGGGGTGTTCACATGACCCCAAATGGTCTAAATCCATATTATAAACACTGGTTTGGGGGATGGTTATATGATAAAGGACAGTTCCATCAGAGAAACTATCCAGGAACCTTTCATATGGATGTCTCCTGCTCTGCAAGGCTCAGGAGCCACATGCTATGTGGGCGCTGAGGATGTGTGGAGAGTCCAGGGTGAGGCTGCCCACTCAGTGTTCATACACAGCAGACAACGAACCCTGCTAGAGTGTGAGCTGGGGCGGGGTGCGGGGCTTTCTCTTCCTTACAGGAGCACGCATTCTGTCACCCACAGAGTTGAGAATTTAGGTCTTCCCCTGACATGAACTCATGTGTCTCCAAAGAACACTGCTGAGCCAGGTGGTGGCAGCACACACCTTTAATCTCAGCACTTGGGAGGCAGAGGCAGGCCCAATCTCTGTGAGTTCAAGTCCAGCCTGGTCTACAGAGTGAGTTCCAGGACAGTCAGGGAGGTTACACAAAAGAAAACCTGTCTCCAAAAGCCAGAGAGAAAGGGAGAGGGGCGGGGGGAGGGAGAGGGAGAGGCAGAGGGAGAGAGATCACCCTACTGATGAGCTTTATCTCAGTTTTACAGATAGGGAAACTGAGGCACATCAACCTTAAGTAATTTACAGTGGCATCTTAATTTGAAAGGCAGCAGCAGCATGGGAATGCTATGCCTTTGTGTGGATATTATTGACTTCCAGAGACTCTGAGCCAGTGGCAACATCTCTTCATTAAAAAGCATTACTGGGTCCTGGGGATGTGGGCTCAGCAGGTAGAGTGCCTGCCTAGCCTGCACAAGACCCTGGGTCTAGTCCTCTGTGACATAACCTGGAATCCTAGCACCACGCCCAGGAAGTGAAGGCAGGAGGATCAGAGTTCAGGGTCAGCTTCCCTGGCATAAAGAGACTGAGGCCAGTCCGGGCTATCTACCTAAAAAGGGGGAGATCAATAAGTGTAAAGGGCATTAAAGTCATGGTCTCAACAGCCTGAGACTTTGTCCTTGGAATTGTCTGAGGATTGGAGGAGTTGCCAAGAAAAAAAAATGGATTGCTCACATGGGACTCGCCATTCTTTAAAGCAGAATCTGGTGTCAGAATGTCTCTGCTTGCGCACAGCCCACACTGTGGGAGCCCAAAGCAGACAGGGTCCCCAGACGTACCAACAGCACCTCCATCCCCTCCCCTCATTTGTGGCACAAAGCAATGTCCATGTTCAGCCATGGTTCTCAACCTTCCTGATGCTGCGACCCTTCCGTACAGTTCCTCATGTTGTGCTGGTAAAATCTCTTTCTCTACTACTTCATAACTGTAATTTTGCTGCTGTTATAAATTATAACATAAATAGTTTTGGAGATAGAGGTTTGTCAAATGGTTCACGACCCACGGGTTGAGAACTGCACGCAGCTTTAATTCCTGAAGTCATCCTGCTCAAGACAAAATAGAAAAAGGAGAAGGGGGCAGAACAGAAGGAGGGGCAGTTTCTCCCTTGCAGAAAATGTCAAAAGTGCGCAGGACATGGAAACAATGACTGTTATCAGTATGGAATCAATTCACTTGCTGCCAGGGGCTGCTGGGTGCCTTCAGGTCAGGGTCATGGCTAGAATGCTGTTGTTTGTATCTATGTGAACCCTGAGAACACCTGGAGGTGTCTTCAGTTCACATTGAAAAAGCCAGTCTGACCCAGAGCTTAGGCAGTGAGCCACCAGGGCCTCCCCACCCCAAATGCAGAACCTGACCAAGTCAGACTGAAGGCTGTGCTATACACAGTGTGCCTGTGTTCTGCAGAAATGTCAAGGTTGGGAGATAGGCAGGTTAAGGAAGCCGCTCGCTGCTATGGGTTAAAGAGAGAAAAGAGATGTGACAGGTAGAAAAAGCCATCTGATCCCAGAGTGATCGTATGTATAAGACTGTCACATTGTGTCAGGATGTGAGCGTCACACTGTGATTGGGGTGGGAGACGTTGGAATATGGAGGGTGAAGAGTCATTGCATTTATAGATATTCTCAAAGGGCTGGAGATACGTGCACAGAGGCGTCTTTTGCTGTGTGTGTAGGAGGGGGTTAGAAACCAAGATCGAGGGGTGGAAGACGGCACGCCATGTAAGCATGAGGTCCAGATCATGCCGAGAAGCCAGCAGGTGTAGTAGATGCCTGGAATCTACTCGGGGCAGAGAAAGGGATTCCAGCAACAAAAAACCCAGTGACAGTGACAGAGGAAGACAGCTGGTGTCAGCTTTGGGTTTCCACACACACATCCACACAGGTGTAGCACCCCACAAACATACACAAGTGTTCACATACATGTGAACACACACACACATGTGCCTATACCACAACACACACACACAAAGAAACCAAGATCTGGGCATACTTAAGGTGTAGGGGGAGGAGGGAGGGAGAGAAAAAGAGACAGGGAGAGAGAGTCAGACAGAGAGACACATACAGACAGAGACTCAGGAAGACAATCAGACAGGGAGATAGAGACACTGAGAGACAGAGACCCAGAAACAGAGAGATACAAAGAAAGAGACACAGACGTAGACACAGAACACACAGAAAGACAGAGCTGGATAGACAAGGAGAGAGTGGAGAGAAAAAGAGACACAGAGAGAGGGAGACAGAAGGGGCAGAGGCAGAGACAGATCAGTGAGGCAGGCAGGCGGCTGGTTTGAGGCAGAATTTCTCAGCCTGTCACCGTTGTCACTTTGGCCCAGACAGTTGTCTGATGTGAGAATCATCGCCTCCCTTGCCCTACCCACTAGGTGCCAGCCGCATCTCTGACTATAACAATTCAAGTGCCCTTGAATTGTCCCAGAGGGACCCAGCTGAGTGGCAGAATCTAGGCGAAGGGCAGAAGCGTACGTAACTCTATTGGTTCTCTTGCAACTTTAAGATTGAACCAAATAAAACGTTAAGAAAAAGATCCACTCTACCCCACAGGAAGTGGTTCTGAGTAATGCATGTGGTTGGCAGAGGGGGATCCTCCCCCGGTGAGTTTAGCATGCCTGTGGCTACCTTAGAGTACTGCGGGGCATGCCGAGTTGCAGCCATGTATGTTAGTCTTGGGCTAGTTGGCAACATCTGTGCCTTCACCTGGACTCAATTAATGGACCATGGCATAGAGTATGTCACCAGCTGACATGCCAACACCAAAAGTCAGCCAGGATGGGGAAGAAACCAGAAAGCCAGCCCTGAAGAACCGTGTTGGGAAGGTAGCCTTAGTCCAAGCAGAGAGGTGGCAAGGTAGTTCAGTGAGTGGCGTGGGACCATAGCGTGACCTCGAGGGTAAGGAAGCTCGCCTGGGAAACTGGGTACTCTTTAAGTACCAGATCCAACTGGATGGTGTTTCAGCACATCTTCAGCACGGAAGAGCAAACCTGAGAGAGGAGCCAGCCTGTGTCTGGAAAAATCATTCAGGCAGAGGGAAGAGCCAGTGGGAAGTGTCAAAACAGGACCTTGCCAGCGCTGTCTGGGGGTGAGGCGGGGGTGGGGGTGGGGGCAGGCGGGCAGTGTGTCCTAAGAGGAGGAGCCAGGGTCCACAGGAGGAGACAAATCAGGGGTGTGACAGGGCAAGTGTGTTCTACCAGAAGCCACATGGGACTCACCTCATACCGATGGTGATTGAGACACAGTGGTCCCACGGTATACCACTGCAGTACAGAGAGGCACTGAGAGCCAAACCAGGAATGTGGTCTTGCAGTGTGGTAGCTCTGAGCAAGCCTGACTTGGAGAAAATATTGTTGATTTGTAACAAGAGCCTTTGGGGTCCAGGCCCAAGGCTCTCTCAGGGATCAGAAAGGAAGCAACAGCCAGCAAAGGTATCGGTGTCTGAGGGCGAGGGAGTCTCTCACTACATGCTTCTCCAAATCAGTCTCTTTGTTGTTCTATCTCAGTCCTAATTCTCCTGTACTACTTCTAATTCCTCCTAGCTTCTTCTTTTGGCTTCTTCTTCTCTAGCCTAAAACCTCTTCTCCTTACAGGAGCCTTGAGGCAATAAACAAATTACAAGAGTTATCTCTCATTGGTCAAAAGCACATTCCTCGGGTAAGTGATATGGAGTTTAGTCGTTGCCATGGCAACACAAGGGTCCAAGGTTACAGGGGTAAGGCTGTGACCTGAGGGCAGGGGGTACAGTGTCCAGTGAGATACACTTTGAGATATAGATCTTTTATTAACAGACTGGAAAGCCAGGAATTGGCATGCTTTTCTTAGGGTGCTGTGTGCAGCAACCTTGGTTGGACATCTGTGGCTCTGACCTTGTGCATAGCCATAAAGTTTCAAACTTATGATCTATATACAAAAAGCCTTTGGTCCAGTTTGAATTTGTTTTGAAGTGAAAGTAAGCTAATTGTGTGCAGTTAGTCTGAGCAAAAGAACAAGGCCGACTTTAAGTGTCTACAGTCGTCATGGGACAAATCTATCTAGTTATGAAGCATGTCCCAGTACATATTCTATATATCAAAACTATACAACTAAATGAAAAGTCATCTTCCTGACTACCCACAGTTATATGCTCCCACAGGACTGAGATGTGACCATAAGACTACATATACATATCACATGAGACCACACACTACAATGCAGGTATTAGGGAGACACCAAGCTGCTTTAGGAAGAGTGAGCACCAGTTTCAAGAGTTGATGGTCCTGCAGGCCTTTCCTGGACAGGATTAGACTCCATCAGAGTCATCCCTCTGGTGGGTTGGCATCTGAATTAGCAATTGCCATATGCTGTATAATTCCACGGTCTCTGACAGATTTGGGTAATATTTGAAAGTCAAGTGTGCTGGCTAGTCTTAAATCAACTTGACACAAGCTAGAGTCATCTGAATGGGGGAAACCTCAACTGAGAAAGTGGCTTCATAAGAGCTGGCTGTAAGGCATTTTCTTTTCTTCTCTTTTTGTTTGTTTTGTTGAGAGAGGGTTTCCCTGTGTAACAGTCCTAGCTGTACCAGAACTAGCTCTTGTAGACCAGACTGTCCTCAAACCCACAGAGATCCACCTGCCTCTGCCTCGCAAGTACTGGAATTAAAGACACGTGCCACCACTGCCTGGCTGTAGGGCATTTTTCTTAATAAGTGATTGATGGAGGGCCCAGCCCAGTGTGGGTGGTGCCATTTTTTGGTTGGTTGTCCTGGCTTCTATAAGAAAGCAGGCTGAGCAAACCACAGGGAACAAGCCAGTGAGCAGCACCTCCATGGCCTCTGCCCAGCTCCTGACTCTAGGTTCCTGCCCTGTTGGAGTTCATGTCCTGACTTCCTTTGATGATGAGCAGTGATGTGGAAGTGTAAGCCAAATAAACCCTTTCCTCCCGAACTTGCTTTTTGTTCATGGTGTTTTCTCACAGCAATAGAAACCCTAAGATGCCAAGTCGGTTAGACCCCTCCCCCCAACAGTACATTTGGGTGTGAAGTACAGACACATCAAGGGTCCCTCTGAGCCTCATAGCTAGAGCTGCCAGCTGTTTTCAGAGAGGAAACCGAGGCCAAGATAGTGAAGACGTCTGCCCGTGGTCACACACCACTGTTGATTTGGATCCAGACCTCTGGCTTTGAAATCTCCTAGTTCCTTGTTGGCTCCCCAGTCTGCATACTATTCAATTTATGTCTTTGTTTTCTTTCATTTGTGACAGGATCGTGCTACATAGCCCAGGCTAGTCTAGGACTCAGAAACCCATCCTCCTGCCTCAGTCACCCAACTTCACTGAACTTTGAAAGAACTGTTTGCAGGGAGTGACCAGAAGAATCACAGTCAGTCTCCTGACCTGGTGCTTGTTTCTGGGCCATGAAGAAAGTGTAACCATGGAACACACAGTCCTTGGCTTGCACGGTACCCAGTACCCACCAGTCCTCCAAAACATCATGGTCAAACTCAAGAGTCAAAGGAGAGGGCAAACCCAGGCTGGTGTCATCTGACCCATTCATTCCTCCTAGTTATATTGGAAGACCAGGGTTGACATCTGTATCCCCCTGATAAAGAGCCTGATCACACAGGCACACAGCTCAATGCCAGCCATGCCAGGCTCTGAGGCAGAATAGCACAGCCATGGGGACTGGGTATTAACTGTCATCCCTCCTCAGGCAGACTATAAAGATAGACTAGACAGCAGGATTCAGGAGCCCTCACCCCAGCCATGCCTCTCCCTCCCACACTCCCCACTTGTGGCCAGGTTACCTTGACGTTTTACTTGGTGGTTTTTGTTTCACTGGGTCAGATGCTTCCCCCAGTATCCCAGGGATGGGGACAGCACCTCGGGATGTCTGGCACTGATCTGCTCCTTCGCCCCCATCCAGGTTGGAATGCTGTTGCCATGGAGAGATATCAACAGGCCTGCACAATGTTTGGGCAACACAAACTGGAAGATTGCTCTTCTTCCCGGAGCCCAGGCCCAGACATGCCAGGGTGTGGGCTGGGGGTGGGGCAGGGAAATTCTGGGGCACCACATGACAGTCCCAGACGAGTAGAGTTAGACAGTTCTCCCAACACCCTTTAGTACAGAACTCTTCTCATCCACCATAGTGACTATTACTCCTAATTCACAGCTGGGTAAACTGAGGCCAGTGTTCTTGCCTCTGCCATGGGCCTCTGCTAAGCCCAACAAATGGCTTGAATATTCTATCCACAGCTCTTTCCCTACTGCTTGCTTAAAAGTTTCCTCATTGACCTTACCCTAGGGCTTTCATCGGGTCTCTGGCCTGACCACTCGCTAGCAGTGAGATCCTACCTCTGAGCATCAGCTATTCGGTCATCTGTAAGTGGAATTGTGATCACACATTCTTTACCAACTCTATTGGGTACAGGTAACCATGGGTTAGGGAGCAGTATGTGTTTAACCAGCTTCCCAGGGGATTCTGGGATGTGCTTAGATTTGGGCATCATTTTATGACATTCACCAAACCATGCCACTTCACTGCCTTGAGGTCTTCTTCCATGGCTCCCCATTCCTTCTGGATTGAGTCAGAAGGTCTTAGTGAAGTTAAATGAATTAGGAATATTGTTCACTCCTAATTCATCAGCATGTTAATCTATGGGAGTTCCTTACTGAGTATCTTAGATAATAAATGAATTAGACTTCTGAAACCCTGTGCCCAGGAGTTTGGGATGAAGGATTGTGACTCCCAGGAGTTTCCCAGGGCTGGTCCAAGCACTTTGTACAGGTGACCTAGCTCCATCCTCATGGTCACCAAGGCAGCTGCATGGCTGTTCTCTGGAGAATGGAGAGCACAGAGGGTCAGTGGACTGAGGTTCCATGAAGCATCTTGCTCTGATGTGTTGCTTTTATTGGTTAATGAATAAAGAAACTGTCTTGACCTGTTGATAGGGCAGAGTAGAACTAGGTGGGAAAAACTATACTGAATGCTAGGGAAAAAAGGCAGAGTCCTGGAGAGAAGCCATGCAGCCCTACCGGAGACAGACACTGGAACTTTACCCAGTAAGCCACAGCCTCATGACAATACATAGATTAATGGAGATGGGTTACTTTAAGATATGAGTTAGCTAGAAATATGCTTAAGCTATTGGCCAAACAGTATTGCATATAATATGGTTTCTGTGTGGTTATTTCGGGGTTGAGCAGCTGGGAACTAACCAGCAGAGTCTCCTATAACAAATTAATCTCAGGGTTGTGGATTCAAGCCCCATATTGGGCACCAATTTGTTGTAAGGAGGCAGCTTATTCATTTCTGGCTGCCCAGAACTGAGATAATCACACAGAAAGTATATTATTTAAAACACTGTTTGGCCGTTGATTCTAGCGTACTTTTAGCAAGCTCTTACATATTAAATTAACCCATTTTATTATTTTACATTTACCATGAGGCTCATGACCTACCGGCAAAGATCTAGTGCGTCTGTCTCTGGCAGAGTTACATGGCGTCTCCCTGACTCTTCCTTCTTTCTCCCAGCATTCAGTTTAGTTTTCCCTGCCTAGCTCTGTTCTACCCTGCTCTGCTATAGGCTCAAAGCAGTTTCTTTATTCATTAACCAATAAAAGCAACACATATACAGAAGGACTTCCCACATCACTGCTTGATCGCACAGCCCAGAGTGAGGCCAGTCTTTAAACCTCTGTCATAGAGTTTTGAGTCTGCCCTGACTGCAGGGATAAAGGGGTGCCAAGCGACAGGTCCAAGGCATGCATGGCAACATCATCTTCCAGGAGCCCGTCATCTTATGGACTAACAGTTCAGGTCACACAGGGCCAGAAGGGAAGGTCTCCAAGGCTTGTCAGGAGCCTTCAGCTTTATACAGGAGGCCATGGAGAATAGCCAAGATAGAATCCATACACCAGACCACTGGAGTTCCAGATTCAGTTGGGCTGGAATAGGGCCCTGGGGTGTCAGTGCTGTTGGTGATATGGGGACCATACTCTGAGAACTGGCACTGAGGAAGGAACACACAGCAGTGAGGAGCAGGGTTGGGTACTCCAGCTGTCTACCGCAGTAAGGGCTACCCCAGAATTAGGAGGTTGTGGGCCGACAGCCTCTTGTACTGTCTTCTATGAGAAGCACTGACTCAGTCACGTGGTCCTGAGTCCATGGGACAGGCAGGATATTGCTATGTGCCCCTTTCCCCTTCAGGGAACAGCCTGCCCTTACTCTGTCTCCACAGCAGACTCAAGCAAGCCTGACAAAGAAATGGGTTGTCAGGACAAGCCCAGGGTCTTATCCCTGGCAATCCCCTGCCCCAAAGGCTGTATATCAGGAGACGCTGGCTGTTTTCAACAGTCCAAGTTCTCAACAGTCTTGTCCCAACACTCCATCAGAAGGACCCACCCTGGAAAGTCCCCTTCCCCCTGCACCTTCAGATGGACCAGCTGCTGGTACTGGAGGGCCTTTCAGTGGAGGAAGGGGCTTCAGCCTTCACTGGCCACAAAAACCTCCACACATCTGTCCCAGGGGTCCTATCTCTCAAGGACAGACAGACTGAAGTCTCCAAATGGACTAGCATCTGGAAGATCATCTCTGGCAACTGTGGATAGACTTTCCCAAATGGCCCAGGGCCCAGGATGGCCTGTCCTCAGTTTCCACTGGTCCAAATCCCTCCATCCCCTCTTCTTCCCTCCACTTCTTTTTCTCCTTCCATCCCTTCCTCCCTCTTTCCTTCTCTCCCTTCTTCCCTCTAGTCTGCCATCCCTCCCTCCTTCCTTCTCTCAGAGCTTGCTCTTTGTAAGGAGGGGCAGTAATGCACGCTTTATAAATAATTGGTTTATAGATTTCACAAACAAGTCCTAAAACCACTTGAGGTAGAGAGAAGCATGCTAAAGACAAACTAAGGAGAAAGGGGACTAAAGAGGAGAGCTGGGGTGAGGAGGGAATTGGGGGCAGGCCTCTCTAAGGCAGCTCTCTCTGGGTCATGACCTGGAAGAGAAAGTACCAGCCCCGGGAGCGCCTTGGGAAGGGCAGGGATCATATACAGAGTCACAGATCTAGGCAGGGCGGCCTGAAGGGATGGTTGTATGGAGGCTGAAGAGCCTGGGGCCCTAGACGGTGGAGGCAGTCGGAGGGATGTAGTGAATGGGAATAGGGAAGACCAGAGAGTTCAGGGCTGCTCCTAGGTTTGGGGATGAGGGCTGAAGGACAGGATAGTGAGGTTCTGATGGGAAAGATGGAAGGGAGACGCTCTGATGACCAAGACCAAATGGTGAGTGTGGATTCCGGATACACAGAGAGAGCATCAGAATTCAGAAGCAAAACTCAGCTCTACTCTGGGGTAGATCCCAGGGCATCAGAGCAACTCCTGGTGAGACTGAAGCAGGGAATTCTGGGACAAGAAATGTGTGTCCCTCTGAGAAGCCACCTGCTACAAGTAGCCTTTCTCTTATTATGTTGCTCGTTGTAACCATTACTCGCTTTCTTCAATATTTTTAAACCAAAAGATTTTGCTATGTGCCAAGCACCAGGTCAGCTTCCACACTCTAGTGCCAAGGGTGGCCTAGTTACTACCCGGTTCTTTCAAAGAGAGGAGTATTGTGTCCGATGTCACACAGCTGAGAATTTTAGAACCAGGCAGTCTGGTCCCAGAGTCTATGAGTCTGACCACCATACTTAGTATCTGAAAACACACACACACACACACACACACACACACACACACACACATCCCACAATGCATTTGGGGAAATGAGCTCGTGGTGCAGGATTCTGACTCAACTTGGTTTTACCCACAGGTCTGAATTCTCTTGTCCTCTTGATAAATATGGCCCAGAACAATGAGAAGGAGCCTGGGAAACTACCCAGCCAGGACAGTCTGTGCCCAGAGAGCATGAGGCTGTACATGACACACACAATGTCCTGGCTACCCTCTATCCTGTGAGACCTCAAACGAGTCACCTTCCTCCCCCAGCCTCCCTTTCTGCCTCCCTATAGTGGAGACAATGATGCCATCCATGGGAGCTCCACGAGAATCTTCACAGCGTCCATCCATAATTTCTGTCTTCTTTATGTTAGTGGGGACCTGTTCCACTACCATTCACTGAAGGAAACTCCTTCATGGTCTGGGATCACCATCTCAAGTATCTATTGATGACTGACTGACTGAACTCTGGGACATTCCTTGGCATCTCAGAGATGCTGGGTAAAGAGGGTAAGCACGAGGTTGAGGGGTGGGTCTTGACTGCTTTGCACCCTAACCTAACCACCATCACTAAGGAGATGCCAGGCCACAGAGATTTTCCACTGTCACAGACATAGGAGATCAAACCCCTGTTAGAACCTGTGCAGGGCTGGGCAGCCCCACCTTCCTCCTGCCAGTGTTCACACATCTCTTCCGTTTGTATCCAGGCCAGAAAGCAGCCGGATGCTGGGCTCAGCCCATCCTCTAGAAGACTCGCTCTCGCTGCCTCTAGCCCTGCAGGCCCCCGGAAAGACAGCAGGATAAGGGAAGCTTCCTCCAGGAAGGAGGTATGTTACAAAGCTGTCTCCTCCAGCGGAGCCCCTGCCTCCTCCCACAGCATCAGGTATCCATAGACACTTGCATCTCCCAGGGAAAGACATAGCAGACATCTGGGAGGAATGGAGAGACAGCAGCGTGGCATCCCCTGCCTCTGGCTAGTTATGCTTAGATTTATTTTTATAAATTTTCCCCCACTGGAAATGAACTGCTCTCAAATCACAAGGAAAGAAGCTCCTAACTTTATTTATTTGGGGGTTATTTGTTTTTGTTCTTCTGTTTTGTTATATTGAGGTCGGATTTCACTTTGTAGCCCTGGCTGGCCAGGAACTCACTCACTAAGTAGACCAAGCTGGCCTTGAACTTAAAAGTCTTGCCTTCCTCTGCCTCCTGAGTGCTAGAATTAAAGGTGTGTATCCCAACACCTGACCTCAAAATACCTTAGTTTTCACATTGAAAAGCAAAAGTAATTACATAACTTTACGTGTGCACGTGATCTAGGTGGGACAGAACATGACTTGTGACTAAGAATCACACATGTGTGTGCAGCACCTATATTCAAATAAGAAATCATGAGTAAGCCAGAATGACACAGTCAAGCTCCCTAGCTGTCCCTGATGTGTCCAAAGATAAGGTTCCGCTGTTCTTTCAGTGGACTGTCCTGGGACACCGTGAGCCCCTGTGTCCCTGTCTGAAGAGTTGGTATTTGGTAGAAGACACAAATGTTTCTGAACGGGTACATTAACAGTGCTTCTAAAGTTGAAGATGCCACTGCATCTGTGAGCAGAGAGCATGCTGGGAGTGGCTGAGGGACGTGCTCCACATCTGTACCAACACACACTGCATTCTCATACAGGCCCCCAGGGAGGCTCCGGCACCCACAGCACCCCGCCCTGAGCTGCAGGTGGCCCCGAGCTGCCCACCAGGTCAAGGTGGATAAAACAAATCTGTTCAACTCTGAACTCTGGGCTCTCAGCTCCAGAGGCTTGGGCAGAACTCAGGAGGACTGTGGGACTATGGGAAGTAGATCAGAGAGAAAGGGCAGTGGACACAGGGCTTTTATTCTAGAAGTGAGTAAGTCCTCAATATATAAAAGAGGGGAGAAGGCCTTGAAGGGACCCTCGAGGTCCTCCTGCAGACACAATCTCTTCCCTCTTCTGTCCTGGGAATGAGCAGCATCACATATGAGGTCTTCTGAGAGGAAAATGCCCAGGACAGGAGAAGGGACGTCATTGCTCCCTCCTGTGTCACAATGCAAGGGTTTTATGTCTGTTTTCCCCTCTAGCCTGAGTTCCTGGTATATGGGGTGAGTGGTCCATCTGCATCTGTGTCTAGGACAGCCAAACAGCATCTAAGAATCTGCAATAGACTACTGTACCTATTGGATGAGTGAGTGAGGGAGGGAGGGAGGGAGGGAGGGAAGGAAGCAATGGATGAATGAATGAATGAATGAATGAGTGAATGTGATTCGCTGTCACCACATTTCCACCCCTGTACCTTTTCAGTGAGGACACGAGAATGAGAAACAATTTGGGCCTTTGTTCGCTGAACTTCTAGCATGTTCCGGGTCCAGCTGTTGTCGTCAAGGTCATGTGTTCCGGCATAACTATGTTGGCATGTTAATCCACTCTGCATGGTGCATACTTTGACTTGGGGGCTTCGGTTTTCCTTTTTAAAGAAATATGAATGTTGATTCTCCTCCTAAGGGTGCAGCCAAGAGAAACAAGAACACGAAACCACACGAAGTCTTGAGCATGAATGGTCACGGCAGCGTGAATCACCACAGCCCGAATGGAAACAACCCACAGGCGTCACCAGTCAGAGAATGAACAGAGAGAATGTGGCATAGCCATGTAGCCATGAAATAGAATAGTATTTGGCTACGAAAGCGAATGCAGTCCTGGCACATGCTACACCATGTATGAACCTTGAACACACGCGAGAGATATGAGAAACCCGCCCCAAAGGCCACATACTATGAGATTCTGTTTCTGTGAAATGTCCAGGATAGGCAAGCCGCAGAGGTGGAGGGTAGCTTCCCACTGCCTAGGCCCAGGAGAGGGATGTGGGTAGGAGTCTGGTGGGGGAGTGCAGTGAACAGTAACAGACAGGTATGGACAGCTGTAAATATATGGAAAACCACTGAATCTTGCATTCTACAAGGGCAAGTCATGTGTCATGTGAATTTTTCAATGAAGCTGTTATAAAACCCAAAAGAATGAAATTAGAGAACTCCCCCTTTCAAGAAAGCACACTCAGAGAAGCCAGTTTCACAATCCTGTGGCGGCTCTGGTTTGCCAATGGCATTTCTATTTTTCAACAATCTTCAGCCCATTCTGCCAGGCAACTTTTCTCAAGACCTATATTGCCCCCACAAGCCCCATGTTGCTGGTTGCTGCCCGTCCCCAGTCTGGGTAACCCCATCTGTTGCCCTTGGCCCCCTTGCTCATGCCCACGATGCCCCTCCCTCCGTTTCTCTCTGCTCAGGAAAGCCAGTTCCTGATGCCAGGGCTGCCTCAGGAACCTGGTGACGCGGGCCTGTTGTGGTGTGTTTGGGCACAGAGGCCTTTGCTGCCAGCGTTGCCAGGCACAGAGGGTGACTAAGCCATCCACGCTCAGGTTTCAGTGCCGACCAGGAGCAGGGGGGGAGCTGAGGCCGTTCAGCTGCTTGGGGAGGGATATTCTCATTTCTGTCCAGTTATGCATGCTGTACTCAGACTGCCCTTACACACGCTTGTGCCCAGCGAGCATCTTCAGCCGCCTGCTGTGAGATGGACAACCAATGACATAGAGATGCTAAGAAAGAGTTCTTGGGGTGATAGAATTTTAAAAAATCAAACAAAAATTGTCAGGGCTCCAGACAGATAAACATGGAAGCGATTGCCACAGCCCACTGGCTGTGCCCATGGATTCCACAAGCACAGGCCTAGCCAACAGCAGATCAAAAATAGAGCATTTTAAAATTGTGTCTGAGTCAAGCATGGTGGCACATGCCTGCACTACCAGCTCTGAGGAGCAGAGGCAGGTAGATGACAAGTTAGAGGCTAGCCTGGGCTACAATAATAAGAGAGGCTGCCTCCAAAATTAATTGTGTCTATTCTATTCTGCACATGTGGTTTTCTTACCATCATTCCACAAGCAATACAGTATGGGAGCTGATCCACGTGTGTGCAGTGTGTGAGGTGTGAGGTGTCATGCAGAGCTGGTATTCAGGAGGGGGTGTGTGCTCCAGCTCTGTGCAGACCTGTGCTGTATGGGTGGACTTGATCTCTGCAGCCCTGGAACAATTCTCCTGCTTCCATCCCAGGACATCTGAACTCAGAACTTCTGGCCTAGCTAGGGACTAGGGAGAGGGGCAGTTTCTGGGAAGGGCTTGGAAAATAACATTTGTCAGTAAGGCTGATCAGCTAGAGGCAAGGAGGACCACCAGAGCAGAGCAGGCTGGCCCTCAGCCTTGGGGAAGCATCTGCAGGACAGGCTGGGTCCTTGTGAACTTCTGCATAACAGAAGCCTGTAACAGGGCTCACACTGGGGTAGCAGGATCTGGCCTAGCTTCTAGTTCTCAAAGACTGCTGGATGGGGAATGGACAAGTTGAGGGGACCAAGAAAGGCTACTATCCTACTTCTGCAAGAGGCCATGGACTGGCAGCAAAGTCCATCTCATAGCAAAGGACAGCCAACACAGTCACTGTCGGCACTCGAAATGGGAATTTATATCAAGCACTAATCATTTCGGTAAATTTTACCTATGTAATTTAAAGCTTAAGAAATGAAACCCCAGGGGCTGGAGAGATGGTTCCGCTGTGACTTGTTTCTTCGTCTGGTGGATTGGGCACACTCCTCTAGCCCCTGTTGGCACCAGGCACCCAGGTGATGCATACACATGCTTGCAGACAAAACGCACCCAGGTGATGCATACACATGCTTGCAGACAAAACGTTCAAACACATCAAATCAAATAAATAAATCTTTTAAGTAAGAAAAGGAAGATGACCTCAGTCAAGGGCCACGGTTTCATTAACGATTCCTTAGTTCCTTTTGCTTTTTTTTTAGTTTATATTAGTTAAAACATAACTAATGTAAAAAACTTGAGCCAGATTAGTGGTGCATGCCTTTAGTCTGGAGGCAGAGGCAGACAGATCTCTGAGTTTAAGGCCAGCCTGGTCTACATAGAGAGTTCCAGGCCAGCCAGAACCACATAGTGAGACCTTGTCTCAAAACACCAAAAATAAATAAAATAATAATTATAATAAAAGTTTTTTAAATGAATGAATGAACAGACTTAAGGCTGAAGAGGAACAGTGGTGTACAAATTGTAAAAATTTACCAGGAACACATGGGTTTGTTGTAGCTTGGTTGTCTTTTGTTTTTTAGTAAGTACTCAATTTTTAAAGTTCCCCCCCCCCCCAAACCAGTTCAAACCCTCCAGAAAGCAGCCGTCCAGGTCACTGACCACACTGCCTGGCTGTGAACTTGGACAAGCTTTCACCTCTTCTCCTAGTTTGGTGTCTGTGGCTGTGACAAACTCCATGACCAAAAGCAGCTTTGGGGAGGAGGAGGTTTATTGCCTCCTACAGTCAATCAAGGCAGGAACCTGGAGCAGAAACTGAAGCAGAAGTGGCAGAGGGGCGCTCCCTTGCTGGCTTGCTCCTCCGGTTTGCTCAGCCTGCCTTCTTATACAACCAGGACCAACTGCCCAGGAGTGGGAGTACCCACAGTGGGCTGGACCCTCCCACATCAATTATTAATCAAGAAAAAGCCACCACAGACTTTTCTCCATCGTGGTTTCGTCTTCCCAGATGACCCTGGCTTGTGTCCAGTTGACAACACGGTACCAACACACCTCTGAAAGTTTCAGTTGCTTTAGTGAGGTTGGAGTAAAACCAGCACAGAAAACAAGTACTTAAAGCAGCCTCCACAAGGGTCATGTAGCTATGCCAATCAAACAGCCTGGGGTTTAACTCCTCTAGGATCTGAGCACCTACTCTGCTGTATCTGAATAAAGGCTGCAGTTCCAGGGATAGACATAGACAGACGAGCTTCCACAAAACACAACTTGGTGTAAAGGGGCACAATAGGAGATTGTGGCCCAGAGGGAGGGTGACTAGTTCTGCTTAGGGCAAAGTCATGAACAGCTTCTAGAGAAGGTGCTGTTTAATCTTGGTTTCAGTGAATGCATGAGTTTTCCAGGTAGACTGACAAAAATTAGAATGCCCAAGATGAAGGAACAGTATAGGCAGAAGTGTGGAGGCCTGGACTGGCAGCTGTCAGAACATCCAGTGTAAGGTCGACCAGAAGGAGCTTTCTCTAGGCATTGCCTTTACTTCAACCATAGAAGGTGCTTAAGCCAATGGGGCAGTAAGGCCGGGCCCCATCTCCTCATTCTCAGGAGCCGATTATAGATACTACAGAGAAAGAACACTGACTTCTGCTGTCAGTCCAGACAGTGAGCTTGCCTGAAAACTGGGCCCACCCTTCTCCTATCTGTAGCACATCCGCCGCAGGTTAAAGGGGATAAGGGGATGTTGGCCAGATACAGACTAGCAAGAGGTACTCAATACCCACCTCCATGGCTCTGCCCCACCCAACTGGTCTGTGGGAAGGAGCAGACCAGCCAGGCCGGTGTGTCCGCACCCACCCGCTTCATGCCCCATGCACACCCAGCAAGCTCTTCTAGGCAGACTTGCTGAGCCTGACTTGCTCTGAGTGGAGGAGGTGTAGTGCCCAGGGTTCCATGTTCGTCCTTGGCCTGGACCTTCTGTTAGCTCTTATCACTCAGTCAGTTGAGATACCCACAGGCAGGCCCCTAGACTCCCATCCTCCCTGCTGTACACTGGGGTGTATTCTGTGGGTGTGTGCGTATTATGGGTTTGAGAGTCTCCAGTGTCTCCAGCTTGCTAGCCACCAACCAACCCTCATATCCCCTAAACTCCTTATATCCCCCTTAGGGGACTCCTGCTGTTCCTGGAGACCTTGTCTATGTTACTCTCCTCTATGCTGGGAAGCCTCTCCTTAATATTCTTCCACCCACCTGACCCCTGTCCAGTAAACACTTACTGAGTCAGTTAGGCCCTGCCGAGCTGCCTCCTCTTCAGAGAAGGCTTCTCTGATTTTCAACCCAACAGCCGGCCCTGAACCACAGGCCTCTAAGTTACAGTGACTGAGATCCACACAGACTCAACTCCGACGTCGCTAGGGCCTCTGGGTAAATAATTCGTGAAAGAAGGAAAAATGGATCAACCAACCAACTGCTTTACTGCCCTGCTCTAAGAGCGGTGGGCAAGAGTGGAGAAGACTCTTGGCTGATATCACAGTAATCTCACACATTGCGTTGTCTAGAAGAGGGCACAGACTCATCCGGGCCCTCAGTGCGGGTGCTGGAGCTTGGGGACGCAGGCTTCAGGCTCCGACTCACTCGGCTCAAATGTTAGTTTTGCAACTACCAGCTATGTACCTTGAAGGAAATAACTTAACCTCTCTGATCTTCTGTCCTGAGATGAGAACAAGTCCCCACCCCCTAGCACTGAGGCAATAGGAAATGCCTAGCATAGCACAGGCTTAAATAACTCCCGCCACTTCCCTGGACATCAGGAACCCTTGTTGCTCTCCCTAACATCCAGCTGTGTTCACGTCGGCACTTCTACCAAGAGCCTAGGCCAAGGTCTCTCCCGACTGGCTGTGAACCCTTGTTGTCCTAGCTCCCAGGACCAGTGCCAACCAATTTACTGTGATACTGAGCCTGTAGAATCTCCCTCACGGGCACCTACAAACTCGTGTGAGAATCCGCACTGAAGCGAGGCAGGTGGAGCCAAGCCCATTAGAAGAAGCAGGACAGGCACAGCTGAGCCCCAGCAGCACCCAGCAGCTCTAGATCAGGGACACACTCGGTGTCCCCACAGCAGGTGGGCGTTGTTTATGCCGGTTCCCAGGCAGCAGAATCCAGCAGCCTTGGCCAAGAGTTCTAATTTTAAACACTGGGCTCTGGGCAGGCAGAATTAAAGGTCAGATTCTGGAAGGCTATCCAAATGATGCACACACTAAAAAAAGATGACCCTCCCTGCAAAAAGATGTCCTGCCTCGGTCCCACTGTCTACATTGCCTGACATGACAAGGACAGACCTGTCAGGACCACCTGGGGGAGACGTCAGGAGGTATTATCATGACCGGTCCCCTCCTACCCCAAGCCGGTAGTCTCCAAACTGCTGGACTCCAAGAATTCCATCTGGAAACCCCAGGGACCCCCCCCCCCAGACAGGAGATTCTTGGGGCTCTGTCCAGGTGTCCTAATGTTTTTCGTTTATTGGGCTTGTTTCTATGAAAGTCCTAATCGCGACCCTTGCAGTGAATTCATAGCACATGCTAGCCCTTGCAGTAGGCCCCCATCTGATATCTGGTCTGATGACAGCGGCACATCTTTATGGTGCCATTTACCAAGGTCCTTTGTCTGGTGGCTCTTGCCTAGTGTTGGGAAATGGAAGGGTCTGGTGGATTCAGGGATGATACGGTAAACCCCCACCTTGTGGGTGGTATCTTGGTCTTCCAGCCAAGGCTCAGGTGTCCCGCTGCTGAAGTTTTTCTACATGAGATGCCATGGCCACCCAATGTCCCCTTCAAGTCATGGGCTAATAGAACAATGGGCCTTGCACTTACCACCCTTTTATATTGCTAAGCAGGGTTAAGTCTAAACAGAGCGCCCCACGCTTGCCATCCAATCGCGTGCAAGTACAGTTTACACAATTGAAGAGGCACAATGACTTAGCATCCCCTTTATTTGGTGGCACACTCCTGTCCCTTGGCAGAGCTCCCTTGTGCCTAGGCACAAGTTTTTCAACTCACAGACCAGGGCCACAGATCTGTCCTGGACCCCGCCCTCGCCCAGGCCACAGTCCTTCAACACAGCCCCCACCACCAGCGGTGACTCTATTGTTCAGCTGCTTCCGACCCCAAGGCTGGTGGGAACTGGAGGCACCGGCTCTTCCTGCCCCAGGCAGGGCCCTCGGGAGGAGCCGCGTTCCAGCGCCAGGCTGCACTTCCGGCTGCTGAGCCGCCACTGTATGAGGCCAATAGGGGGCTCTGGGCTCGGGGTACCGCCAGTCCCGATTTGCCCTCAGCAGCTCAGGAGTCTGAAAGCCACCTGATAGGCTCACCTCAGCACAACTCCAGGGTCTGGATCTCATGGTCAAGTGCTCGCTGGCTATCCCCAAAGATGCAGGCATGACACCTTTTAGCGACAAGCTGGTCAAATGGGCACCTGACCTTGGTACAAAGTCACTGAATCCAGACTTCCCAAGGATGGAGAGCTTTATTTTTCCATAGAGCAAAATGTCTCCCAGTGCCAGAACAGCCCAGCAAACTGCAAGCTTGCCCACTGTACAGCCATGGGTAAGCTGCGGCTCCTTTCTTTGCCAGTTTCCTTGTTGTAAGAAGGCGACTATAACAGCACCCACTACAGCCATTGTTGTGAACACTGGAGAGATCACACACATCATTCAGTCGTTGCTTTTCTAAAAGTAAAGAGAGCCAGGGTGACTAGCTATCCCTACTCACTTCCTGGATGTGGATCTTTGGTGCTAAACTCAGGACAGCCCTGGCACATGGTGAGATGGTTTCCTTCACCAAGCTGATCTGGTAAAGTCCAGACAGCTCTCAGCAGGGCGGAAGGAGGCCCCAATTTTATGCTAAAGGCAATGTTTCTTCCAGAAACCCTTGGGTCCTTGGTCTTGGTCTCTGCACCATGTCCTTGCTTAGCCACAGGAAGACCAGACGTTAACATTAAAAAATTTTCCACATCCTTCAGGGCAATCATTTGATGCCAGAAATAGTTGTCAGGATTTGGGAGTTAGCCCAGGCCACTAAAAGTAGCTCCATTGCCCCCTGGAAGGCCTGTCCATGTGGGCCCCGGATGCCCTGAACCTAATGAGGTGCCTGTCCCCAACCAGCACCTTAAATGAACAAGAGCACTAGTGGGCTGGCTGAATACACACGGGAGGTCATCTCCACTCAGCTTCCTCAGACTCTGGCACACCCTTCTCTCCACCCAGGAGAGCAGGGCACAGTGACTGGAGTTCTCGCCTGGACAGTCACAGGGCAGCCTTACCCTCCTTGCTTAGCTGCACTGCCACAGACATGCAGAACAGCACAGATGCACACCCATGCTGAGTATCTGAGAGCCCAGCTTTCCCGTCTCCATTCCCAAGGTGGTGTCTCCGCTTTGTTCTTCCCCAGTTTCCCTGGCCTTGGAGAAGATGGACTGTTATTAATTTTTTATGTGTATAAGTGAGAGCCTTGTGAGTTTATGTAGACCATATGCGTGTAGGTGTGCGCCCTCCGATTCCAGATGAAGGCGTGTATCCTCTAGGCAAGTACAGGTAGTTGTGAGCTACCTAATGTGGGTGCTGGGAATCCATCCCAGGTCTTCCACAAGAGCAGTAAATGCTCTTAATGGCTGAGTCATCTCTCCAGCCCCATGGTCGGTGCTTGTGTGTCTGTGCTTGTGTCTATGTGTGTGTGTCTGTGTGTGTGTCTGTGTGTGTGTGTGTCTGTGTGTGTCTGTGTGTGTGTGTCTGTGTGTATGTGTGTGTGTGTGTGTCTGTGTGTGTGTGTCTGTGTGTGTGTGTCTGTGTGTGTGTCTGTGTGTGTGTGTCTGTGTGTGTGTCTGTGTGTGTCTGTGTGTGAGTGTCTCTGTGTGTGTGTCTGTGTGTGTGTCTGTGTGTGTCTGTGTGTGAGTGTCTCTGTGTGTGTGTCTGTGTGTGTCTGTGTGTGTGTCTGTGTGTCTGTGTGTGTGTGGGGGGGGGGTTTCTGGCATCCAGGATTGAGCCTAGAACCTCAAGTATGCTAACCAAGCACTTTACTACCAACCTATGTCCCCAACCCTTTCTTTACCGTTTATTTGAAGACAGAGTCTCACTGATTTACCCCAGACTGCCCAGAGCTGCGACTGTGGGGCTCTGGGTCACTCTGTGCTTTCCCTGGTCACGAGGGACTCTGTCACTGGAGGGGCAAAAGATGAGCAGCTTTCCCTGTGGCCGCCCTTTAGAGCTGGAGTCAGAGCCCTCCCAGGGCAGCCTGGTCTTTGAGAAGGAAAAGGGGCTAGCTCTGGAAAGAAGCCAGCTAGGAACCAGGACAGAGGACGCGTGTCTGTTGTACATTTGTCCCAGTTCACAGACTTGGCCACTAACATGAACTGTGGCCATTGCCTCTCAGCCCCCAGCAGATTCTCGGCTCTGCCAGATGCTGATGGTGGAAGGCTCTTTGGGCTTGGGACAGAGGGAAATCCTCCGCACATTCTTTAGTTTTGGTCTGAACCTAAAAACACTTTAAAAATTAACTCCATGAAATTGTTTTTAGAGATCTATTAATACAAAGTGGGTAAATCAAAACAGTTGCATTGACTAAAAGAGTCAACCATGGTAGGAAGAA
This sequence comes from Microtus oregoni, assembly GCF_018167655.1. Lineage (NCBI taxonomy): Eukaryota > Metazoa > Chordata > Mammalia > Rodentia > Cricetidae > Microtus > Microtus oregoni. The sequence continues at coordinate 16,359,626 of NW_024543086.1, forward strand.
TGCTGCATGATTGCCTTAACAGAAAACTCTAGAAAACACTGGTTAGCTAAGGTGGGAAGGAAGGGTACAGAGAATGAAAAAATATATATAGTCTGTATTTAAAACATGTTGGCAGGAATAATACATTCTATTTTTTTCAAACTTTAAAAATTTGTAAAACTAACAACTGGAAAGATGGCTCAGTGGTTAAGAGCACTTACTGCTCTTGCAGAGGTATTCTGTATTCTGCTCCCACATCCTCGGGACTCCTGTGACTCCAGATCCAGTGAGATATGACATCTCTGAACACCTGCATTTTCATATACACATGCACATACAAACACACACACAGCTATGAGTCGTTTTTATTAAAAAGTAATAAAGGAATGTGTGGAGGCGCACACCTTTAATCCCAGCACTCAGGAGGCAGAGGCAGGTGGATCTCTGAGTTAGAGGCCAGCCTGGTCTATAAAGTGAGTTCCAAGACAGCCAGGGCTACACAGAGAAATCCTGTCTCAAAAAAAAAAAAAAAAAACTAAAGCCAAAAACATCCAAAATAAAATAATAAAAAGCTATGTTAAACTGTATAAATTTGTCAACACTCATTAAACTGCAAAACTAACACTAGATGTGTTTGTTGAGATCAATTTTATTTCTCTAGGTTACAGAGGGGCTCACCAGGACTAGTGACAGGACTCTACTTCATGGGGTCCTTGTCAGAAACATGGCTGCTAACATGCTTTTCTCTCCTTGCAAACTGGCCCCTGAGCCTGCCTTGGTTCCCTGCTCTGGTAGAAGACACAGTGCCCAGAAGGCAAACGACTTGATCATGCACCAATTTTGTACAGGCCCTCTAGAAACCAGTCTCCATGGGGCCAGTGCAGACAGCCAGATGGATGCTGCTTAGTCTGTGCTGGAGCCAAGGTAGAGACCCCTCATCTGCGGCTGCATCAGTCCAGTGCATCCCCACGGGCTATGGCATCCACCCGCTAGTTGTTTTGTAGCTGTCGTGGCTGCGGATGCCGTTCTTGGAGGACAGCCATGCCAAGTGACTGCAGTGTCGGGACAGACAGGCTGCGGGCAGGTGGAGCCTGGGGTTGCCTCTGAGCGGTTATCTCATCTAAGCGTTAACCATAACAAGCCCCAGCTGTGACCTTAGCGTGCCGTGGTCCTGCAGCAGAGTTCCACACTTCAGTGAGCAGACCGAACCAGCCGTCATATCCTCCCTACGTCGCCGGTCCCAAGGAGAAACAACTCACATTTCAAAACTTAGTCCTCAAGAAAGTGACGTGGTATCAGTGAGCTACTTTGAAAAAGCTTGTCTGCCTTCCTGCCGGTAGCCTGCGCCCTTATCTGAGTGGTTCTTAACCCCCGCTTTCTAATTCTTAGTAAACTCTTTTGAACCTCCCACCTTTCCAGTTTTTCACGTGCTTTCTTGCATGGTTCAGGTCGGCGGCTGTGGTGTCCCCGCACTTGAGTTAAGAACATCCCGATCTGAGCTCAGCAATGCTGCCAGTTCACACATGTCAGGGACACTGTCAAGGGTTTCTTGTAAGTGGAAAGGTAGATACTTATAGGTTCATAAGAAAGAGACAGTTCAGAGCCAGAGAGATGATTCTGTGGTTTAAGGGTACTTGCTGCTCAATCATGAGGCTTGGAGTTTAGACCCCAGAACCCACATAACGAGGCTCATAGAGACCAGGCAGTGGTAATGCACGCCTCTAATCCCAGCACTCAGGAGGCAGAGACAGGCGGATCTCTGTGAGCTCAAGGCCAACCTGGTCTACAAGAGCTAGTTCCAGGACAGGTTCCAAAGCTACAATGAAGCCCAGTCTTGAAAAAAGAAAGAAAGAGAGAAAGAAAGAAAGAAAGAAAGAAAGAAAGAAAGAAAGAAAGAAAACCACCACCAACAACAACAAAAAGAGGCTTATAGCAGATCCAGCACCTTCCTCTGGCCTCCACAGGCACCCACGAACTCTCACACAGACACACACACATACACACACACTCATAGAATAATTTTTTATATTTAGTTCATATAGTACTTATATACTCCACAGCTTCATATCCCACGATGGGGAGGGCATAGAATACGACGTCTGTAGATAAAGATGCGACTACTCTATTCAAACTCAGCCCCTGCATATGAGGGGCTATTCTACTGGGCCTTGGAAACTCTTCATTTAGGAGGCAAATCTATCCTAATTTAGACTGGAGAAATCCAGATTTTGTTTTGTTTCTGGATAGAATCTTGCTAGGTAGCCCAGGTTGCCCTACAACCTTGGCCAAATTCTGGGCTTAAAGAGAAAGGCATTATCTTTATCTTCCTGCTCTGGAAACAGATCTGCCTCTGTCCCAGGCTAGACACCTGCAAACATCCTTGAAGAGATGATTTTGTAAAGGGTCATACCATAGAAGCAGCTGTGGGGCCTCACCCTTCCTGTAGTCTACCTTGACCCTCCCAGAGCCCTTCTGTCTCCTTTCCCTGTTGTCATCCCCAGGGTTTCTTCATGAGTCACCATGGTCGCCCCAGCTCCAGGCATTATCTATTGGGGAAGAAAAGTACGGACCCTCTTTATGGAGCCTGCTTGCTAGTGAGACACATTGTTAGCTTGACTCATGCAAAGGGCTATCTTGGACTACAGGACCGGCTGGGGAAGACAGGACATACCCTTGACTAAAATCTGTGACTAAGAACAGATGTAGAGAGAGCTCAGACATTAAGAGTCTACTGTTCTTGCTGAGGATCTAGGTTCAGTACCCAGTACTTTCACCAAGCAGTCACAACCACCCCTAGCTCCAGGACTAACCTCCACGGGCGTTTACACGTGAGCGGTGCACATAAGCTCATACAAGAACACATAATTACACACAAAGTCACTGGGCATGGTGGCGCACACCTTTAACCCCCGCTCTCAGGAGACAGAGGTCAGTAGGTCTCTGTGCGTTCAAGGCCAGCCTGGTCTACCAGAGTGAGATCCAAGACAGTCAACGTTGTATACAGAGATCTTGGAGTGGGGTGGGTGGGTGAGGGATAGTGGGGATTTCTGAACATATGATTGGTTTAACAAGGGTCTGTGCACCTACTGAGCACCAAGGACACATAGTAGGGCTCTGCAGAGTCGGAGCATTTGCCAGCTAGACTGAAAAGAGGAAAACTGAGCATGTGACTTCCCGTGTTGTTGGGACAAACACCTGACAGAAGCGGTTTAAAGAAGGCCACTTCCGGCACACAGGAGCAGACAATCATGACCAGGAAGTCACAGGAGCAAGAAAGAGGCTGCTGATTGTATTTATCCAGACAGAAAAGAGAGAGAAGATGCTGGGGTTCAGCTCACTGCCTCCTTGTCGTGCAGTCTGGCAGCTCGGATGGGTCCTCCCACCTCAGCTAGCTTAACCCAGATTATCCTTCAGACACCCACCAAGATTTGTTTCTGACATGACTCTAGATGCCGTCAAGCTGTCAGTCAAATCAATCCTTGGCTGAGGGCAGGACTCATCTTTGACTGGTGTGTGGTTGGGAGACCCTAATAGACCAAAGCTGGGAATCTCAGGCTGTGCCCAGCATACGTGAACATGTCTTCCACTCTCCAGGTGTCAGCATTGTATTCCTGGAGACCTAGGTATGATCACAAGGCCAGACAGACTGAAGGGAGCATTGTGTCAGGCCAACAGCAGCAGGAGTAACAGACTCGAGTTTCTCTTCCACTCTGTTAGACACAGCCTCTGGCTAGCACACTGGAAACGAAGTCCCAGGTCTTTGGGGTATTATGCTTGACCAATGATATCACTAATGGGCTCCCATGTCCTGTATGGTTGAGGCTATGGGCATCTCTCTTCACAAAGGCCACATGGGAAGAATAAGCAGAGCCAATCCCTGGAGCAACCAGCCAGCTTCAGGTCACAGTCAATGTATGAGTGAGGACCCTAATGGTTTTCTTTGGGCTGGGGACAAGATCACTTTAATTTTATTGCATATTTTTCAGCCTCTGAAGATTTCATGTCCATGATGAACCTATCCTCTCAATGTTTAAGGAGTAAGGACCTGAAGCTCAGAGAAGTCAAGTGATTGGCTGAGTCACAAAACAAGAAAACGGTGCACTTGGGGCTAGAACACAAGTCTCCTGGCTCCTCAGAAAGTGTTCATTGGTGAGGATGTATGTTTGTTGAGGGATATTTTGATTGCACTCTGACACTCCCAAGACCCCCAATAAAGTTAAACCTTAAATCAAGGGGAGGAGCCAATGACTAACTGACCAGAATTGGCTAGAGAGAAGCCAGGAATCTAGATGGAGAAGGAGGAAAGGGTGGGGACTAAAGTTTGAGCTTGCCACGTGTCTCTTGTAGAGTCTCCAGTCAAAACACAAGGTCACCTAGTTGCTACTCAACCTCTTTGAGCTATCAGATTTTCACCCCAACTTTTGACTCCGAAGTCTTATTGATAAATAGAATGACAGAGAAGACCTAATTTAAACCTACATATCATGATAGCAGAGTTGGTAGCTGAACTGGAAACTCTGCTGGGCTGCAGCCTAAGTGGCTGATGGGGCACTGATTGAGAGGCCATGGGATGACAGATAATTAAAATATCAGTAGATTCATGTGCAACTACTGCTAAGCTGAAAAAAAACATCACTTTGTGTTCCAACATGTGACATGACCACACGGATGGAGAAGTCATGCCTGGGTCTTTCTAAAAGTCACTTGTGGGACTCCAGAAAGTGGGCTCCATGCTTAGAAATCTCAGGAGAAGCTCAAGCCCTCAGCTGAGGGCACTGCTGCTACAGACAAACTGAGAAGTCAGCAGAGTTGGTGAGCTAATTGGGAAGTTCTTAAGGAGAAAGTTAAATAATATTTTAAAAAAATCTTTCCCATGTGAAGAATCAGAAATATAACAACACAGGGAATTAGGACTCTGTATAGTGTGGATGGCTTGAAAATGGAAGAAATAAAAGAGGGGATAAACCACTTAACTGGGATTGACATAATGCTGATTACAATTACTATAAGTTTGGTAATTCATTTTTTTATCCTTAAAAAGTGGTCTAAGAACTATGCCAAAAATGAAAATTTGACTAATATAATACAAGACTTACTAATAAAAGTAATAAAAATCTGACTGATAAGATACAAGCCCTAGAAAGACTTACTAATAAAGTAATAAAAGTTTGACTAAGAGACAAGTCTTACAAGGGCTGACTATTGATAAGATATAAGCTTTAGAAAGATATTCTACTGATAAGATGCAAGCCTTAGAAAGACTAATGAAAATAAGAAAAATTAACTGATAAGATACAAATCTTAGAAGGACTTACTATTGACAAGATACAAGCTTTAGAAAAACCTACTAATGAAAATAAGAAAAATACATGCAGACAGAACCTACCACACCATTGTGTTATAAAATGGAGGAGGAACAGCCTAAGGTTATTAGAAAAACAACCTTAATTTATCCAGTTACTATACAAGAATGACTGCCAAGTGATAGGCACCCCCCACAAGGCTATGCAAATGTTAATTGGGATCCTGTAGAAATGTTAGATTTGAAGAGATTTAAGAAAACTGTTGTATCATATAGAAATCATGTATCCTTTGTGAAGTAGATGTTAAATTCATGGGCAACTCAGACAAGATTATTCCACAAAACAGGAAAGATTTAGCTTCAGCAATATTGGAAACTGGTCCTCACTTACAGGGGAAAACATGGTGGAGAGAGAAAGCTAGGGTCATAGAACAATGAAGTAGGGCTAGAGGTATTGAAATTTCCCAAGACCAGCTTCTTGGTGAGAGCTAGTGTGATGATCTGCAAAGACAGTCTATATTTGATGATCAAACCTTGGTTCTATGCCATAAAGCAGCTTTGAATGTTTGGTACAGGATTGAAGAATCAGGGAAGAGGACTGAGTCATTTACTAAAATTATACAAAGTTTACTTGAATCTTCAGCTTTTGAAAATGCTAATTCAAAATGTGAAAGGGTGGTAAGGCTTTTAAAGACAAGATCAATACCCAATGATGAATGTAGCTGAAATACAGTTGATATTGGATCTCATAACGATACTTGGATAGGAGAAGTTATTTCCAAAACCTTCAAGAAAAATCAAAATGTCAGATGTTTTAATTGTGGTAAACAAGGTCATTTGAAAAGGGATAATAGGCAAGGTATTCCTAGAAACAATGTTTTTTCTAGAAAGAATCCAAACAGAAGACCCCAGCCTTCTAGAGTTTGCAAAAGCTATGGCAAAGGTCAGCATTGGGTTAAAATGAATGCAGATCAACAAGGGACAGGCAAGGTAAACATTTGTCATTGGTAAATGCCCTGAGGGGCCTCCTGCAAGTTTCAATATCAAATCAAATCATAGAAACTCATCCACAGAACAAATAAAAGACTTAATATTTGTTGTTAAAAATCATAATACTCTGAATGTGATCAAAGACAGAACAGCTTCAATAGACACAACAAAAAGTTTAGGAGCGACCAGAAAAGAAATATTTTGGCAAACTGCTATAAACAATCAAAGATCAAAGCTAAATATACAAATAAATGGCACTGAAATTGAGGGTTTGGTAGACAGATGTAACAATCATTTCACCAAAATCTTGGTATCCAAATTGGCCCCTTCAGGATGTAAATATTCAGTTTCTAGAGACTGAAACTTTATCTCTAAGTAAGACAAAGTGCAAGATGGTTGAGTGTATAGGGCCAGAAGGACAAAGAGGAAAATCAAAACTGTATGTGACTAACACAGCAATAAATTCATGGGGACATGATTTGTTGCAGCAATGGAAAACACAGATTAACATTCCTCCAATCTCAGAAAAAAAATAAAATAAAAATGCTTTTGAGATAAATATTAAAAGATATTATCAAGAACAGTCACCAACTGTGCAAGTTGTACATAAGTCTTTATGTACCAATGACCCTGTCTTTAAAATGGTTAACTGGTCGGGCAGTGGTGGCTCACACCTTTAATTCCAGCACTCGGGAGGCAGAGGTGGTAGATCTCTGTGAGTCTGAGGCCAACCTGGTCTAAAAAAAAAGTTAACTGAAAAACCTGTGTGTATGGAACAATGGCTTTTGGCATCAGAGAACTTACAGGCACTAGAATAGTTGGCTCAGGAGCAGCTAAATGCTCAACATATTAAAGAATTAACCAGCCCTTGGAATTCTCCTATATTTGTCATTAAAAAGAAATATGGAAAGCGGAAAGTGTTAACAGATCTAAGAGCCATAAATAATGTGTTTTGTACCATGAGCTCATTACAGTCTGAAATTACTTTACCTTCTTTATTACCTAAGGGATGGCCTATAATAGTGATTGATTTAAAAGACTGATTTTTTTTTTACTATACCTTTACAAGAACAGGATAGAGAAAAACTTGCCTTCACAGTGCCTACTTATAATTCTCAGCCTGCTAAAAGGTACCATTAGAAAGCTCTTCCATGAGGACTCTTAATCAGTCCCACCGTATGTCAATATTTTGTACAACAACCATTAGAACTAATTTGTAAACAGTTTCTTCAATCTATAGTTTTACCATTATATGGATGGTATTTATCTTACTAGGGTTCAGATACAGATACTTTAGAAAAGAATGTTTGATGAAGTAAAGAGAACTTTGCTTTGTTGAGAATTACAAATTACTCTCAAAAACTACAAAGAGGAGATTCTATTAATTATTTAGGATACAAGATAGGTCTACAGAAATATCAATTACAAACTCTTAATGATTTTCAAAAATTGCTGAGAAATATTAACTGGCTATGACCCACAAATGAATTAACAACTCAAAAGCTAAGTAAGGAACTTTCCAGAACGCTCAGTGGGAGGTGGAGGGCCGGTGTCCGACCAAACCACGCTGTGCTACGCTCCTCTTTCCACTCACCGGCTGTAAAAAATGGTGAAAGAAACCACTTACTATGATGTTTTGGGGGTCAAACCCAATGCCACCCAGGAAGAATTGAAAAAGGCTTATAGAAAATTGGCCTTGAAGTACCACCCTGATAAGAATCCAAATGAAGGCGAAAAGTTTAAACAGATTTCTCAAGCTTATGAAGTTCTTGCTGATTCCAAAAAAAGGGAGTTATATGATAAAGGAGGAGAGCAGGCGATTAAAGAGGGTGGAGCAGGTGGTGGTTTTGGCTCACCCATGGATATCTTTGATATGTTCTTTGGAGGAGGAGGAAGGATGCAGAGAGAAAGGAGAGGTAAAAATGTTGTGCATCAGCTCTCAGTGACCTTAGAAGACTTATATAATGGTGCAACAAGCAAACTGGCTCTGCAGAAGAATGTGATCTGTGACAAATGTGAAGGCCGAGGTGGTAAGAAAGGAGCAGTAGAGTGCTGTCCCAACTGTCATGGGACTGGCATGCAAATAAGGATTCATCAGATCGGACCAGGAATGGTCCAGCAAATTCAGTCAGTGTGTATGGAATGCCAGGGTCATGGAGAACGCATCAGTCCTAAAGACAGATGTAAAAGCTGCAATGGAAGAAAGATAGTTCGACAGAAGAAGATTTTAGAAGTTCATATTGATAAAGGCATGAAAGATGGTCAGAAGATAACATTCCATGGTGAAGGAGACCAAGAGCCAGGACTGGAGCCAGGAGACATTATCATTGTGTTAGACCAGAAGGACCATGCTGTTTTTACACGACGAGGAGAAGACCTTTTCATATGTATGGACATACAGCTGGTTGAAGCATTGTGTGGCTTCCAAAAGCCAATATCCACTCTTGACAACCGAACCATAGTCATCACCTCTCATCCAGGTCAGATTGTCAAGCATGGAGATATAAAATGTGTGCTGAACGAAGGTATGCCAATATATCGTCGGCCATATGAAAAAGGACGTCTAATCATTGAGTTTAAGGTAAACTTTCCTGAGAATGGCTTTCTTTCTCCTGATAAACTTTCTTTGCTGGAAAAACTCCTTCCTGAAAGGAAGGAAGTAGAAGAGACTGATGAAATGGATCAGGTAGAACTGGTGGACTTTGATCCAAATCAGGAAAGACGGCGTCATTATAATGGAGAAGCATATGAGGACGATGAACATCACCCTAGAGGTGGTGTTCAGTGTCAGACCTCTTAATGGGCCAGTTACTGTTTGTCACTCTATATGCGGTAGTGAATGTGGGAAGGACTGTAATCATAATATGCTCACTAATTGGCTGTTGTTCTTGTTTTAATATTCAACTATAGTAGTGTTTTAAAAGTTAAATGAAGAATAAACACAAATATAAAAACTGACTTTGCCCTGTATGTATGATGACTTCAATGTTCAAGATAAGTTTAGTACTTGTAAAAAAAAACTACTTTAAAAGTTCCCTAGCATCTGTTAGGTCATATCTTGTGTAACTGATATTAGCTGTATACATTAGACTGATATGCTAGGTATGTGTTATATGACCCTTAATTGTTAAGCTATGGAATTAAAATTCTGTACTTAAGGTAATCAGAAAAAGAGAAAAAAAACCAAAAGCTAAGTAATTTATTTTAAACCTTTCAAGGTGATAAAAACTTAAATAGTCCAAGAAAACTATCAGCTAAGGCTGAGAGACAATTGGTTCTGGTAGAGAAAAGAAATTACAGGATGCAAATTCTGGTCATTTTACCTTCTACTCATTCTTCTATAGGAATTTTTATGCTGAGAGAAGATAATATCTTATAATAGATATAGTAGCAAATAGACTGAAAAAAATGGAGACCTATATAGAAAAGGTTTCTGAACTGATTCTGAAAGGAAAATTGAGCTTCATAAATTAAAAGGAATAGACCCAGCAGAAACCATGGTATCTTTTACTAATGCCTTATTATGTGCAGAAAATGAACTTTGGCAAAGAGCTTGCTGTAATTTCTTGGGAGAGATTAGCAACAAACATCCCAAAAGCAAGAGACTTCAGTTTATAAGAACAATCAATTGGAACATTTTTCATATAATAAAGGGAACAACAATTTCTGGAGCCCTTACATTTTTACTCTTACAAACAAATCAGGAAAGACAAGTGATAAGTCTCAAGACAGGTTTTAAGACAGGAAAACTAAGTAAAGTGGCTCAAAGCCCTTATGATTCTATTCAGAAATCAAAATTATAAGCTATTCTCATGGTATTATTAGATTTTTGAGAACCTCTTAATATATTAACTGACTCTCAATATGCAGAAAGAGTTGCTTTACATATTGAAACTGTTGAACTTATTCCAGATAATTCAAAATTAACTTTGTTATTTATTCAACTACAAGTAGGAATCAGAAATAGAAATCATTCCTTGTATGTAACACACATCAGATCCCATACAGGTCTACTGGATCCTCTAGCACAAGGCAGTGTTAAACTGATAAGCTTTTGGTAGGGAAGCCTCAGAGTTTCATAAGAAACACCATGCAAACAGCAAAGATTTGAAGAAACATTTTTCTATCACTTGGCAACAAGCCAAGGAAATTATAAGGAAACGTTCTACTTGTTTTTTTTTTGTATAGTCAAATTCCATTACCTGCAGGAAGTAACCTAAAAGTTACTCAAAGAAAAAAAAATTGGCAAATGGATGAGTTTCATTTTTCAGAGATTGGAAAATTAAAATATGTACATCATGCCATAGAAACATACTCAGGGTTTCGATGGACACCTGCTTTACGTTCTGAAAAGGCTGATTCTGTAATTATACATTTATTAGAAGTTATGGTCATCACAGGGATACCTATACAAATCAAATGACAATGCTCCAGCATATGTCTGTAGTAAAATGGAACTGCTTTTTGTATATTACAACATAAAGCATATTACAGGTATAACACACAGTCCTACAGGACAAGAAGTTATAGAAAGATCTAATTGTAATTTAAAAGACACGCCCCATAAACAAAAAGAGGCAATAGAGACCTCCAGAAATAGGTTGCACAATTATTTATTGACTTTAAATTTTTAAATCCTAATGAAAAAAACAATGGCCATGGAGAGACATTGGATAGTAGAAAAAACTGTTGAATTAAATCAGCCTATATATTTTTAAAATGTGTTGACCTCAGCATGGAAACCAGGATATGTGTTATGTTGGGGAAGAGGTTTTACTTTTATTTCCACAGGAGAAGGAAAGCTATGGATACATACCATCAATATTGATAAAGATTAGATTTGAACAGAGGAGACCTCTTGGCTAGAAAATGTGATAGTTCATCAAACAGCTTGGTCATTCAATCCAAGCTAACTTATAAGACTAACAAATGCCTTTTATCTGATCATGTATGAAAAAATTAATTTTTTATTATTAAAAGATAATATTTTTCTGTTGATGAAAACCATTTTGAATTAACAAAAATATAACCTGCAAAAAGAAAGAAAAAAAGGGAACTCCACAAAGTTAGGATTGGGGCAGGGTTTTGTTTTTGTCTTTCCAGGAGAATAAAAGCATCCAACTAAGAAATCTGAAGATCACTGGACAAATGAAACATCTGAAGAGGTACAAATCATCAAGAGAAAATGCCCCAAGAAGAAGAGTAAAATTGGGCCTAAAGCTATGGCACATTTCTAAGAAGATAAAATTTTATAAATCTTCTCAAATATTTTTTTCTGTTCATCTCTATAAACATAAAAGGCAAATGGTCTTTTGTGGTCCCAATCCAATTAAAAATAAAAACTGTGTAGCTCTCATCCTCACTAAACCCAAGCAAATTTGTTAAAAGAAAATCCAAAATCTCTGTCTCATGTCAGAAAAGTCACCTGATATGGGACAGAAAAAAAAAACCTAAGGGATTATTCTATTGTCACTAATCACATAATCCTTTGGTTTTATTTTGACTCTCTAAAACTTCTCTTGAAATAAAAATATCATATCTAAATTTATAAGATTTTATAAACTGTCTGTCATGATATTAATGATCACATAGAGTACTAACTGATTCTAGAAATGGGCTTCATCTAGTTTCCTGTGTATAATTTCAGGCTTAAGTCTAAAGCAGGTAACTATGAATTAAGTTTGCGTACCTTGGATATACTTAACAGATTGTGGTCCTTTAACCTTTCTGAGATCTGCTTCATAGGATGTTTAAAATATTTGTTTTCTGCAGTAAACCATGACCATTCCTTCCAGTAACTTTTGAAGTCTCAAAACAAAAAGCATGATGGGGCCACACAATGACGATTTCACCTGGGTTGTGGTAACAGTATTAAGCTAACAACCACCACCAAAATATCAGTTTTAGGCTATGGACTACTCAGAACAGTAGCAAATCTGCTAACTGAGAAGGTCCAAACAGATAGAGCACTCTAGCCAGGACTTCAGATAAGCACTGCACTCCCCAGTACACCAAGACTGGACACCAGATGCTAAAGCTAATGTTCCCAGGATTTGAATTAGCTCAATTTTCTCAGGGTCTCCTAAAGATGCTGTCACTCCCAAATAGCAGGAACTAATTTAAAAAATATTATGCCCAAATTCCCAAGTGGTGGTTTGGGTAGCTTTTTGTTGTTTAGTGGGTTATGAATGTTTGTCATCATTCGGGAAGGTTGCAGATTATTACTGGTCATGGTAAGGGAGGAAAATAAGAAAGGGAAGTTAGATTCAATGATCTCTTTCTGAAAAGAGAAAAGAGATATAAGAATGTTAGGATAAAAGGGTAGACTATTAAATCTACTTTAAAATAAAAAGCAACTATTAATCTCAAATATTTTACATTGGTATGTACTTTTGTATATTGATACAAATTTAAGGTTATTTTTGTTATGCTGTGTGTGTGTATGTGTGTGTGTGTGTGTATTTCTACTTTTGTTTAAGGGATTGTAGCTATGAATCTCATCTAAATAGGATTTAGGGTAACAAAGAAACAATGATTAATAGGCATCAAGCAAACTTATAGTTCTATTAGGTATGTTTTCAAGATCAAACAGATATATATTTTAAATAGATGGTCTTCAAACACTTCAAAGACCTACAGAATATCCTTAAGATGTTTTAATAACATAAGACTTTTCATGACAGTGAAATACATCTGCTCCTGACAGCACAAATCTACTTCAATAAAAGGAGACAGACATCAAAGAACCGCCATATGGAGTTTGCTTTCTTTGTTGTAAAGTTAGCAACTGGACAAAAAACTGCCCTTACCTTGACTGCTAATAGTATTCTGTGCAAATTGAACAAGCCGGACACAAAAGGAAACAACTGCTGAACTTTGTCAAGACAAGGTAGAACAGTCCTTTAAACTTCCTACTTCACAGAAAAGTCTGTCAGATATTCTAGGCCTGTAGGACAAAGATGGGTGTCCAAACTGATAAGTTTTGAATCGTTGGTTATTGGAAATTCACTGCCACCAACATAATAAACCAATCAACTGAATTATTAAATCCAGGTTTAATGAACAGAGCAAAGCAACTCTTGGGTGACCCTTAGGCGAGCAGGAGAAGAATCATGTGCAAATATGGTTTCCAGGTTTTATATAGTCTGTAGGCATGGTCTCAGGCAGCCCCAGGGAGTGGCTGACTTTTGGTGGGCTTTCTCAGGGGTAAGATCTAGAATGGGAGGAGTGAGACCAGAATGTGGAATGGGGCTCCTGGCTGGAGATCCCCAACATCCAACCTAAACACCAACACTGCAGAGGAACATTAGGGTGACTGTCCAGGCAGTCAGATGTTTCTGTCATTTCCTAGTCTTGGAAATTGATTGCTCTGCACTTCCTGTTTAATTGGGTAATATCATATCCTTCTCAGGTATAACTAGATAGTTATAGTTGTAGTTTTCCTTAGTTATTATAGAAAGTAAATTAGGTCCAAAACTTTTGACTCATCAAGATAGGCTAGATAGCCGGGCGGTGGTGGCGCACGCCTTTAATCCCAGCACTCGGGAGGCAGAGGCAGGCGGATCTCTGTGAGTTCGAGGCCAGCCTGGTCTACAAGAGCTAGTTCCAGGACAGGAACCAAAAAAAGCTACAGAGAAACCCTGTCTTGAAAATAAAAAAATAAAAAAAAAAATAGGCTAGATAATGGAGTATTTTCTCTGCATTTGCCAAATACTAATGGAATGGATGTTGTGAATACATTTCTTACTTGATAATTGTTCTTATTGCCTTTCCTTTTTATTTAGACAAAATGGGGGACTATGGGATATTTGTAACTATGTGAAGTTATATTGTTGTTATTTGTTTTAAAAAGATCTAAATGGCCAGTATCTAGGTAGGCGAGGTATGTAGGACTTCTAGGCAGAGAGAAACAACTCAAGATGAATCTAGGTCCAAGAGGAGATACTACCAAGACACAGAGGGAACTGGACATACAGAATGAAAGAAAGGTAAAAAGTCATGAGGCAAAATATTGATTAATATAAATGGGTTAATTTTTAGAGCTAATGGGACAAGCCTAAGCTAAGGCCAAGTTTCATAATTAATAATGTTTCTGTGTCATTATTTGGGAGCTGACAGGTAGGACAGAGAGAGACTTGTTACATGTGTTATGTAACTATTTCCTCAGAATTCATGACATTTTAAAATGTGTGTGTGTGTGTGTGTGTGTGTGTGTGTGTGTGTGTGTGTATGAGAGAGAGAGAGAGATGTGTGTGTGTTAGACTGAACCCTATTTTTCAGGATTCAAATTTTTCCTTCTTGGATGGAGGAAACATACATCTAAGGCACAGGAAACACATCTTACAAGGCTTAGGAACCTCCTGAAACTTGTGAGCATCTCAAAGCTCCTTCCCAAGGTTATATAAGCAGTGACAATTGTAGGGAGCGGGAGACTTTCTGATCTTCCAGCTGTGTGTCAGTGCCATGGATGTAGCTTTCCAGTGATGCAGCTGCCACAGAGTCACTGTGTGCTGTAATAACCCTAAGCAACCTCACAGTTTCGCTTAGTTACCTGCGTGTGAAGTCATTTCTTTGGTCAGTCATTGGTACCCTGTCCAAGGCGAACAGACATTAGTTTATGTCTCCCCAGGAAAGGTCATGCAATGCTATAATATGCTAAAGGAGGCTGGGCAGCAAAGCTGGATGCAAACCAACCCCACCCCCCACTTAAGGACAAAGTGGCATAAACGTCCAACAGCAGTACTGAGAGGGAGCAGAAACCATAATCCTAGCCAGCACTCAGCTTTCTCCCCTCTCCTCAGGACACCAGGTGCCTACTCTGTGAAGTGTCCGGTGTTGGAAACAAAGGGCTCTGATCCACCCTTCCTGAGGGCTGGACAGATGCATGAGCCTCTTGGGATGGAGTTCCAGGAAACGACAGGCACGCTTAGTCCTTACATAAAACCAAGCTTTCTGGAACCAGAAAGCTCTTCCCATGCTGTGTTTCCAGACTTCTAGAATGAAGGGTCCCTTTCTCCTCAAAGTCACCTTCTGACCGTTCTCCTCAAGCAGCTCCCTGATCCTAGCCCCCCCCCCATCTCCTCTCCACACTCCTGAAGCACCGTGCTCTGGACCATGCCCCAGTCCACCAATGGCAGAGAAAACCGCAGTCAGGGCCACGATGGATCTCCATCTTTGTGTGTCTAGCATCCAGGAGAGAACGTGGCACTTCTTGCTTAGGAAGGACTGCTGGGAGCCGAAATGAAGTCCTTGTCTTGACCAATTAATTACCTGCCTCGGTATCTCCAGCAATAGTCACTGCAGGCCACTTTCACCTGCCCCCCACTGCACAGGCGTGGGGTTTTCTCACTTTAGACCAAGGTGCCTCTAGCCTCTGCCAAGCATTTTGTCATCCCTTCAGCCATAGTGCCATGCTGGTGTTCAGGCGGTGGCTAGAGATGTGGTCATTCTCACTACTTTTCCTCTGTTGCCCACACAGATCAACTCCCTTCCTTATTGAGCAACTGACATAGAGCAACACAGACTCTGAGTGCCAGGAAGGTTAACTGAGAGCTGTGTAGGAGGCCAGAGGAGAATCCCCAACGGCCTCTAGACTTAGGACATTTCCAAGTCGTGGGACATTAAGTTTTCCTACCAGCTGAGAAGCTATGAGTCAAAGCCAGGAACAGCCCTACTGACTTCCCTGTGAATCAATGACTGCCCTCCACCTCAGCAGTGGCCCAGAAGGGGAAATTCTCTCCTGAACAAGAGGGAGGAAATATGGAGAAGTGGTGGGAGGCAGGGTCTCTGAGTGGAGTCCCTAAGTCCAATTTCTCAGTGCAGCCCTTCCCTATCCCAGTCCTGATCCCTGTAGGAGCCCGCCAGCATGGCCAGGTCCTGGATGGCCAAGAAGCTGCCTGTTTCCTGCTCTCCAGGGCTTTAGGATGCTTTGTTTGCACGCCACTGGGGGTTGTGGGAAGCTCTCTAAGGGAAATTGCCTCATGTGGAAGGGAAAGAGATGGCTGAGCAGAAAGCAGTCACTTCCTCTTTGCTGGGGCCCAGGGCTCACCCAGAGGGGAGGGAACATGTTTGAGTTCCTCACTTCACTGTGTGTGAGGAACACCCTTGGAATGCCAGGCTGTAGTCTAAGACCAGCTGTCAGGCAGTAAGAAAGACAGATGAGGCCACTGTCCTCACAGACACCTGAACCACTGAACAAATGTCAGGTGACTGGTACCCTGCGAAAAGGCAGAGACAAGGAAGGGACAGGGCTGCCAGGGCTGGGAAGCAGCCTGGTTTAAACAGTGACAGTCAAGGAAGAGTCAGTGTTTCCACAGAGAGCTGAGGAGACAGGGGACTGGCAGGAAGTCCAGGTGTGGGTTCCTGAGGTAGAAGCACCAGGAGAGGTCAAGTCCTTGAACATGGGTGAGATAGAAGTCCCTATGCTGGAAGTTTCTCTCTAGACTTGTATGCTTCTAATTTCTTTTAATTAATACATAAAATATTGAAATTATGTGTTGATGGGTACCATTTGGTTTTTTTATATATGTGCACAGTAGTGTTTAAGTTAGATTAAATATGTCTTGTCACCTCATTAAAAATAATTAAAAATAATCTGCTTATTTTTTATGCATATTGGTGTTTCGCCTGCATATATGTCTATGTGAAGGTGTCAGATCCTCTGGAACTGGAGTTACAGACAGTTGTGAGTTGCCATGTGGGTGCTGGGAATTGATCCCATGTCCACTGGAAGAACAGCCAGTGCTCTTAACCACTGAGCCATCTCTCAGGCTCTAAAACCACCCCAGAGTTACTCAGGTCCTGTCGAGCTCTGATTGGATTATAGTTACCCAGGTGCCATGTCCCATATTCAGCCAAAACCAGCCAGACATACGAGAAATGATGCATGACCAGACCTCAAGGGTAGGGAGGGAGAGGTGGTTCAGTGGAACGACGGGCAGGGAGAAGGGTTTGCTGTTCAAGCCTGAAGACCCAAGTTTACTCGCCAGAAGCCATATAAAGGTAAAAGAGAACCAGCTCTACGAAGTTGTTTTTTGACCTCCACAAATGTGCACCCCTCTCTCTGTCTGTCTCCCTATCTCTCCTCACACACACCCCAATAATATTATTTTAAAAATCAGGTAAATGTGGTAACACACACCTTTAATCCCAGCACAGAAGAATACAAGCCTGAGGCTAGCCTGGAAATTTAGTGGGACTTTATCTCAAAAATAATAATTAATTTTAAAACGTAAAAAAAGAGGACTGGGGACCTAGCTCCGTGGTAGAGCCCTCGCCTATCACGTACAAGACCCTGGGTTAATTTCCAGGGACAGAAACTCAGTAAGATTCAGAGAGTTATTGGTTACCTAGTAAAATAAAACAATGTTGTTAGTATTTAAAGAATATAGAAAAACAGTAGCAAGAATTCTCCAGACTGACAAACAGCATCAAGTTGCAGATCCCAAACTTCCACAAAAGCACAAGCGATATGCATAGGAAAAAACCTGCAGAGACACACTATGTCCGAACTTCTGATGACAAATCCCTAAACCAACGAGAGGAAACAAAACAAGCTACCCTCAGAGGGACAGCAGTGTGGTCATTAGGCTATGTCCCAACGACGACAACATAAGCCTGAAGACAGTGGCCTACATCTTCAATGTGATTAAAGAAATAAAGAAAAGATACATAAATAAAATAAAAAATAAGAAACCCCTGAAATCCTTTGCTCAGGGAAACGTTCTTCAGTAACAAGTACAGAGAAATATTTTCAGGTAAGCTACAGCTGGGAGGTGCAGTCCTCAGATCAGCGCTGAAGGCAAGGTCAGCTTTGCTTCCATCCCAGTGTCCGCAGTCCCACTGAACAGCCCAGGAGTCAGCTCAGGCTACTGCAGGTAGGAAGGTGGGAAGGTGGCTGAGCCACATGGGCCATTTTAGAAACAGCTTATTTGGGAAATGCATATGTTTTGAAGACAGCCCCGTCTCAGTTTGCTGTGGAATTCATTGTGCTGTGGAACACCGTTAACAGGTGGAGCGCACTGCAGCAGGAGGCTGGGATGGGGCAAATTGCTAGACATGGGCACCTATCAGACACATGACTATGTCTAGGGAGCTACTGTGTAGCACAATTTCTAATTGGTCTTAATAATAATAAAAATCCAGAGTCAGATATGGGGTAAATGCTGAAGATCAGAGAAGTAAAGGAGCCAGCCACTAGAGAGACTTTTTACCTCTACAGAATCCTTACCCAAGGGGACAAGATCCTGTCTCTGTGAATCCTCAGACTGAAGCGCACTGAGCTCCTGTCTCCTCCTGCCTTATATTCCTCTCCCCTCCCAGCCATATCCCTTTCTGTCTCCACCTCCTTGGTGCTAAGATTAAAGACACGTGGCTCTCCAGTACTGGAATTAAAGGTGTGAGCCACCACCTTCTGGCTGTTTCTCTGAGACTGGATCAGTCTAGTGTAGCCCAGGGTGGCCTTGAACTCACAGAGATCTGTCTGCCTCTGCCCCACCCCCGACCAGTGCACCACCATTGCCTGTCCCCTATGGCTAACTAGGGGCTCACTCCACACTCTGATCCTCAGGCAAGCTTTATTTGTTATAGTACAAACAAAATACCACCTCACTCTTGGGTACTTCAGTCTGCGTCTAGACCAACACCTCAAACAGAGTTGAAAATCAGAGACTGTCAGCATGTATTCCTATATTCTTCTTGTCTGCCTTTTTCTTTTGAGTCATCAACGACGGGAAAGGTCAAAGGAGCTCTGCATGTTCTTATCAAGCGGCGAGTGCCTTGTCCATGCGTGTTTCCCTTTGACACCTACCAGAGGCAAATCCTTGATTGCTCTCATATAGAGGTGTGGGGACTGAGACTTTGGGGTGAGACTTACTCCATGGACAGTCAGATACCGGCTGGTAGGGCAATCCCAGAATTCCAAGCCATCGGTACTTACTACAGACTTGCTGAAGGGATGAATGAATGGCTGATGTCATTGTGGAGAAGATGTATGATCCCATCTTTGTGGTGTGGTCCAGGGTGTGGAGAGGACAGGCCTGGGACTTGGGAGTATGCGGTGCCGTCTACAGACCCTTTGGGGGAGCCCATTCTCAGGAGGACCAGTCACATATCCATCATACTAACCCACTTTCCAAAGGTCCTCTCGCTGTACCTTCTCAGGAAGCATCCCACTTCCCACTTCCTAGCCTGGGTTTTCCGTGGACAACCTGAACAAAGCCCAGGACTGCCGATTTCCTGGCCTTCAGGATGGAATGGGCTTAGCACTCAGAGCAGAACAGGAAAGAAAGCTGGATGACACTTCAAGTGCCTCCTATGAATGAGGAAACTGAGGCTCTGAAAGGGAGGTTCCCTGGCCCAGGTCAGTGGGGCAGGGCAGCGTGATCTCAGAGCAAGGCCACCTCTGCTGGCGAGGCCTAGAGACAGGCATTACGTGAATGCAGGCTGGCGTCATGACAAAGGCAACACAGCTCATCCCTGTTTCCCTCTGTTAGGGCATTGTGCTCAGGGAGGGGCATCAATGCTCAGTGACAGAATGGGGACCAGCTGACTCACCCTAGCAAGCCTTGCTAATGTGCCTTTCGTTAGATCAAAGAGCCTTTAGAAGTGAGGGGCCATTGGACCATGTTGCAGATGGAGAAAGCAAGACTTCAAGAGTTTTACAAACATGGGGCAGTGGTGGCACATGCCTTTAATCCCAGCACTAGGGAGGCAGAGGCAGGTGGATCTCGGTGAGTTCAAGGCCAGCCTGATCTACAGAGCTAGTTCCAGGACAGCTAGGGTTGTTATACAAAGAAACCCTGTCTTGAAAAAACAAACAACAACAACAACAAAAAGTCTGGCAAGCTTCTGTCAAAATCTGGGACTCAAACATGGGTCTGACTCAAGTGTTCCATCCCATCCACGGAGCATCTATTCAAACCTCCAGTTCTGCTGCCCTCTGGGCTCAGACCCTTTTCCCCAGCTCACCACTCAGGCCTCAGTGTGGCTGCAGACTCCTCTGAGAAGCCCACACCTCAACAACCACAGTCTGGCTTCATAGCAACATCTATATGCCATGTCTTACTTCCCTGCCATCCCTGTCCTTGTTCCTTATCAGATATCTACTTGTTTTGCACCAAATAGAGGCCACGCGGAGTCTGTGGAGACGTCTTGGTTGGCTGATCATTGAATGAGTAGGATGGCTCTTAGCTTTCCATCACTAGAAGAAGGGGTTTTTTTTAGGTGCTTTCCTTAGCAGAACGTCTCTGCAAGTCAGCACTGTGAGGCCAGTACCCAAAGGACCCTTTGTTCTCCCCAGAACAAAACCTAGTCCTCAGCTGACACAGGAGAACCTAGGCTGGGCTAAACCGAGCTGTTCTTGAACAAACTTGCCCAGCACAACCTCAGGGGGAAAAAAGTTCCCAGAGGTGGGCAGCCTTCCTACCTGCTCCCCA
This sequence comes from Microtus oregoni, assembly GCF_018167655.1. Lineage (NCBI taxonomy): Eukaryota > Metazoa > Chordata > Mammalia > Rodentia > Cricetidae > Microtus > Microtus oregoni. Next base: position 16,380,332 of record NW_024543086.1, read on the forward strand.
GAGTGCAAGCTTTAGAGACAAACAGCCCCAGGTGACCAGGATCCGCCTGCTAGGAGGTATGGGAACTCCAGCTCCAGCATGGCAGGCGGGGCCAGCAAGCTGACATTGTTTGCCTCTGTATACAGCAACAGAAACCACGCAGCCAGCACTTCTCAGAGGCACCCCGCCCCCCTTCGTTTTAATCTCCCAAACTGACTTGTCAGCAGCAGGAAGTGACATGACAGCTTTCCTCACAAAAGGGAAACTCCTCCGCGTTACCATGGGGATGGAGGCCACTGCGGGATCACAGATTTATATAATCTTAAAGGTGTAGGCACCATGATGTCATCCTGGATAAACTGAGAAGGGGGAAAATGGATGCCCGAGGCTGCTGGTGCCTAACAAAGGAGCATCAGTTTGCAAAGTTCCCCGGAAAGGAAAGGAGAGGATGCTGTGGAGGCGGTGGGGGCTGAAGTCTCATCCCATGGATGCCTGGAAACCGCAGAAAAGCACAGAGCAGGCACCCATGCCTTTTTCACAGCCTGGAATTAAAGAGCTGGGATAAAACCAGTCCTTCAGATCCAGGGCAAACTGGTCATTTCACAGGGTGGGAAAACCAGATATCACTGGGGACAAGGGGGTCTAATTGTTGTTCCATAGCTCTCACTCAACATGCTAGTCACTGAAGCAGCTTCTAATTGTCTTTGTTGCACAGAGGAAGAAACGGAGGCCATGAGGGGCATTGCTTTTCCACCCAAAAATTCAGAGGTAAAACCGTGGGCAACACAATGGCTCCAACTCGTGTTGAACAACTTGGGTTGGTCTTCACTCCGACGCCAGTCTCTGCAAGACCACGTACTTACTGCAGGGCACTGAGTCTGCTGCCTTTCCTTTTTCTTTGAAAAATGGATGTGATGTTACAGACTGTGAACACAAGCAAAACACTTAGTGGACCCTGGAACTCAGTGGCAGCCCCCCCCAAACTGATAGCTGTCACTATCACACGAGCCTTAAATAATTCAGAAGTGTCTGTGTCAACTCTCTCTGGGGAACTAATATTTTAACGATTTCTTTTCATCCTGAGATACTGATTTGTGTCCCAAGCATGATGTTTTCTAGAGGACCCGAGCAAAGGTGACCTGTGAGAGGGGTAGCTTCTAGTCTGGGCTGTGAGGTGAGCAGCAAGAACGGGGAGAAGTGAGTGAATTGTTTTCCCTGGCAGCTCCCTGAGGCAGCCTCTGTATTTTTCCATTGACTGGATCACACTGGAGATTAATTTAGGTTCAGCCAGTGGCTGCCAAGTTGAAAGCAGAGGCCCTGGCCCACGGGAAAAGCAGTCCCTGCATCCGCCACGGGATGGCCATTGCTGGTACATTTCCACGAAGGGAACGGCTCACAGTAGAGAAAATATCTAGGGCTTGATAAGAACTCTGCATCTGATCTGTGTTGAAGGCATAGGGTAATCTCACCCCAAACCCAGCCAAGGATTTGAGCTTGCCAGCCCAGGATAAGTTCTTCTGTCTTAGGATGCATGGATCTTCAGACCTGGATGCCCAGTGGCAGGTGGGGAGAGGTCAAAGGCAAGCTCTGGGCCAAGGCTTAAACAATGGGGCTGTGTGAGCATCCTGGCACCAGTCAATCCTTGAACTTCACACAGCACTTAGTCCACAAACAAGTGGCAGAAAAGAGGGCACCCTGGGGCCAGGAACCTAGGGGACCTGCTGTTATTTCATTTGACGTCGCAGAAGGGATTATGGCTTGGTAGTCGATTATACCCTCTCAGCCTTAGCCTGCTTGGCAGGAGTGAAAACCCAGAGTCCTGGCCTGCAGCAAGGCTGATGCAATTCCCTATGTCTTCAACACAGTTACGTAGAGAGGCAAGTGACCTGAAGGAGACAGTTGCGACAAAAATGCTGTTTCTGTGCAGAGGTTGGTGTGCACACCCTGCAAAAACTAGCAGGGGAAGTGCGTGTGACTTCTTCCCTATACATGCATATAGTACCTGAATTCTTTTTTTTCCACTTGATGCAGTATTTTTAAAGACATAAAAGCCTTGTCCAAGGCAAGCTGACTATATGATACAGAGAAATGGCAAAGTTCAAAGGTCATAGGATTAGAAAACAAAACGCAGTATCTAATCCCCTGCTCCAGCTGCTCAGCTTACTCGAAGCCTCATGTCTTCATCAGCACAGCACCGGGCGTCTCTCTGAGGGAGGCTAATCCCATGCTTTGCAATAGAGCTTCTGCAAATTGCTCAGGGAGGGAGATCTTGTCCGTGAATCCCAGAGAGAACGTTAATGGCAAAAGGTAATTCAGGCAAATAGTTCTGGAGACACTCGAGCTTCCCGGGTGACATGGTAGCTGGTGCTGACTGTCAAAGGACACAGGCATGCACCTTGATAACAGCTCCCCTATTAATCCATACGCTTCACCTGAATGCCTCCCTGGCAACCTCGCCATTTCGTGGAAGCCATGGGTCACCCAAGAGGTACAGGATCAGACTCCATAAAGCCTGGAAGTGCTGACCCAATGCATCCCTACGACACTTGCTCAGGAGTGGGGTTGCCAAAGAAAGAAAGCGTCAAGAGCTCAATAGAAACATCATAATTTATTCTGTTGTATAAAAAAAGGTCATCCTAGTAACAAAACGTCTTCTTAGAAGAAGAAATATATTACTTCAGGTCATAAATAATCAGCAAACATACAACTGTTGACAACCAAAAACTACAAACCAACCCTGGCTTTGTCCACCAGCGCTGAAACCAAACCTACCCTGGGTCTATTTACAAGATAGCACAATACGCAAACACAAAAATTGAGGTATTTGGTTCTCCTATGAGTAGACACTGACATTTGTGAAGGCAGACCACCTACACAAAAAATAAATAAGGTAAAATTCTCATACATGTATGTCGTCGGGAATGGTTAATACTGGTAGGTATGTCAAGCATGAAGTTTCTAGAAAAAAACGGGGCAAGTGAAGAAACTGGCCTTGGAGTCCTTTCTCTTCCGCCCTGCTTTGTCTGAGGGACTTGATGTACCCACAATATAATGGTCCCGAACGTGCTGAGTTCAGCAAATAAATGTCTTGCGGTCAAGTCATTATTATGACTGCTTAGGAACTCAGTGGAACTCCGGAGGGGAAGGGGTGGGGTGGGGGGCAAATAAATAAGGGCCAGCTCGTGTGAGCCTCTCCCAGAGTTATTGCATCGCTCCTCCCATGGGAGGAGTGGCGTCCCGGTGGCACTTGAATGTCCACGTCTCCCCCCGGCCCTTCAGCAACTGGGAGAGGTCGTGATGGGGCTCTGAAGGTAGCTCAGGGCACTGTTCGTGGGGTGCACGGGGATGGAGACAGGGAAGTTGAAGACAGTGGTGGTGGAGGTGCCCCGGTCAAGGACAGCCATGGCAGGACTCGCGGCTTCAGCTGAGCAGTGTGGGGCCAGCACCTGGGACTCAAACTGCAGCAGCTGGCCCATGAAGCTGAAGTTGGGAGAGATGATACTCCGCCTCTGCTTCACAAACTCAAAGGCCTCGTCCAGCTTTACTCGGTTAGTCCTCATGAGGTAAGCAAGGCAGATGGTGGCTGACCGGGAGATGCCGGCCTGGCAATGAACGAATACTCTGCCCCCGGCGTCCTTGACGGAGTCTGGAAAATAAAGTATGGGTTACTCAAAAAACTCAGGAGACCAGCCCGAGCCCATCAGAAATGTCACGTGGGACCTGTCCAGAGATGGCTAGGGTCAGCCTCATGCTAGCATGTGAACTCCAGGTGTGCACTCTGCAAAGCAGGGCAAGGAATTTAAACCCAGACCGGGTATTTCCACTTATAATCCTGGGCAAGTCAGTCAGGTCAGCTATCTGAGACTCACTTGGCTGCTATGTGAGGAAGACGGCTCAGGTGAGAACCATTCAAGCCATCAACCAGGAGGCTGGACTCAGTGGCCACAGTGGGGACACAAGGCAGAAGGTCCCAGACACCTTCATTTACCTATGAAGTCGATTGCCTCGTTGAACCAGGAGCTGATGTCCGCTTTGTGGTTGTCCTCCACAGGAATGCTCTTGTACTGGTAGTGACCCTCAAAGTGGTTAGGACAGTTGGCTGAGACGTTGATCAAGGCAGTGATGCCCAAGGCATCAAGCATATCCTTCCGGGAAGCATGATAGGCACTGCCCAGGTACAGGAAGGACAGGATCTCCACTGGGCCCCCCTGGAATGCAAAACAGTCCAGCATTCATCAAGCTTGTTCAGAATTAACACCAGTTCCCACGCCCACAAAAACTCCCTACTGAAAAAGGGAGTTTCAGACCCTGGTGACCTCAGCACTGTTGACGAAATATTAAAATAATAATAAAGAATAAAGTCCATTGGCTTGGACAAAGTCAACAAGCTCTTATATGCCAGCAGCTGGGAGACGCAGCTCCATCCAATCGCTTTACTGTGTAATAAAGATTCCCTGTGTCCCCTCAAGTATAAATAGAGCTCCAGCCGCTCTCTGTATTCTCCCTGGCATAGCCCTTCCAGACCTCTGCCGGCTCCGCCACCCCTTGCAACTCCCCGCATAGACCCGACTCTTACTAACCTGATCGTAGAGAGGGGTGCTACAGGAGCTGCATCCGGATTCTGCGCTGTCAGGGACACTAGTACTCAGGGGGAGGCTGAGCCCCGTGGGGGTGGGCTGTTTGCTGCACAGCTCCGGGCAGGAAGCCGAAAACGCTTCATATCCTCCTGAGAATACAAAGACACACATTTTCCCATTAGCATCACCGACACAGTACCTGGAGACAAGTCACCCACCCACCAGGGGCTGCGAGTTTACAGGAAGGCTCAGGGAAGTCTTTGTTCCTGGAGCCAAACAAAGCCAGTGGAGACTGAACACAGGCACTCCAGGTGGGACGTCCCTTCCCTAGCTGATGGCAGAGGTCCTGCCAGAGCGAGCGCGTACCTTGGAGGAAGAAGACTTGAGTGGTGCGCGCTTCTCGACAGAGCGCGCCCGCGGCCAGAGCCAGAGTGCTGTCTCGCTTGGCGCCGTCCAGGGCGACGCTGCGCTCATCCAGCAGCACAACTGCGTTGTAGGCGCCGGCCAGCAGGCGGCCGCGCAGCTCGGCGTTGGGCACTATATGCTCCAGGCCCATGGCGCCTTTGGCGCGGCGCCGCACGATGGTACTGAAGCGCACGTTCACCGATCCCGCGATGTGGCCGGCGTTGAAGGCGAAGAAGGAGCGGCAGTCCAGAAGCAGGCACTGCGCGGCGCGCTCTCGTAGCAGCGCGCGCAGCCCCCCGGCGTCCAGGATGCCCACCTCCATCACCATTGTCAGCCCTAGCGACCCCAGCGTGCCCGTCTCGCGGTCCTCCAAATACAGTTTGTCGATCAGGCGCGGTATACTGCGACCCTAAGTCCCTAAGTGCTCGCTGCTCTTAGTCTAGTTTCACTGCGCGTCCCGCCCGCCAGTCCTTCGCTGCGCGCTCAGCCCTGGGAGCGCGGTTTTATCTGGCTTCTCGGGGGCGGTCCTGGGCGCGGCGCGGGAGGTGGGGGGGGGGGGGAACGGTTTGTTTGTTTGAATGGTGGTCACGTGACATGTTGGTGACGTCACCCGCCCTGCCGGGCTTGGCGCCGCCGAAGCCAAAGGCAAAGACGTCATCCGCCTGGGAGCGGGTCGGCTTTGAGCGCTGGCTCACGGCCGGGCCCCCACCCTGCTGTCCACCGAGGCCACAGGCAGGACCCCGGCGCGTTGCCAGCCCGGGTGGCCAGGACGCGCGGCATGAGGACGTGCCCGGGGACACCTGCCCGGCTCCCCTCCCGGAGTCTCCGCCGAGAGCGTAGGGGCACTGTTGGGACCACGGTCTCAACTGGTCCTGTTCCCCGCTGTTGGGGTAGTGGCCCGGTCGAGCGGAGCGGGAAAGGGGAGTGGGTGGAGAGAGATGACCAATTCGGTAAACCCTGTGGCTTTACCGAGGACAAATGGCGAGAGTCGAGACATCCTTCTCTAGTGTCACTTTAAAATGTTTTACGCCAAACAAGGGAAAGTACTTTCAGTCTGTCCCCTACCAGAATGTTATCCCTGCCGCGGTGATCACTAGAGGACTTGAAGCCAAGGAAGGAGGGTCGCAAAATCGGGTGTGGAGCCCAGGTTTGGCTTTTTGGAGGGACCTAGGCAGGGCTCGACAGCGCCACCCAGTAACCTCCAAGCACTTTGTTGCGTGGCACCAGAGGTTGGGCTCCCCCACCCCTTCCACACACGCACGCGCGAGCGTGTACACACACACACACACACACACACACACACCACTTTTGTTTTTACTTTGTTTTGTTTGTTGTCAGACAGGGCCTTGCTGTGTAGCCCTGGCTGGCGTTGAACTCACAAAGATCCTTCTGCCCCCTGCCTCGCCAGTGCAGAGATGAACAACATGCACCACCATGCCTGGCTCTTCATTTCTGTTGAACAGAAGCTGGGCGCGCTAGCGATCCAGGGCTGGGGGCCTGGAATCCGCTACGCGGGCCAAACTCTACCCGTCACACCCAGGTCCTGGTACTCCAGAAAGGCTGAATTCCTATTCCAACCCCAAGGCTCCTTAGGAGCATTGCCAAAACCTGTACCTTGGCACCTGGGAAGACCCCAATGATGTCTGTGTCCTTCCTCCAAACTTGGGCCGCAAGCCCCAACCGCAACACCACGGAGTTAGATACATAAACATAAACATTGCACCACTCTGCAGGGGTGCTGGGTCAGGAACATTCTGCGGTTTCTTCCTCTCTATTAGGGGAGGTGTTTTACCGGCCACCAAGTGTCGTTGCCCTGCAATGTCTGTTTTGGCTTCCCCTAGCTCTTGCTAGATTCTTTGTAGATTCGGGGTACTTCGTTTTTGAAGGGCGGTTTACCTTCCTTTGAGCATTGACCTAAAAGGATAGCAAAGAAGGCTTCGGATAACACCACCCTCCCTGCATCTCAGCGACAGAAAGAAAAAAAAATGATTTGTTTATTCTACTTATTCAGCTGAGGACCTCAACATATTTTTTGTGTTGAATCATAAAATGTTACAGCTGCTGCCTTTTCAAACTGCATACCAACTTCATTTTTTCCCATTTATTTATTTATTTATTGCAAGGCCATTCATTATATATTTCTCTTCCCAAACTTTTCAAAAAGAGCTTTTTATACAAATCCAGTGGCATGGTCTGGCACTGAAGTCAAATATCTGATGGTCTCTGTGGAGTTCCGCTTTCCTCTCTCCCTGGAAGGAGCATAAAGAGCAGGCTGGAACCCAGCCGCCAGCTGACTGATAGCGAGCCGGCCGTTCTCTTTTCTGCCGAGTCTTCAAGGCAGTATCTGTACAATGGGTACCATGCAACATGACTTGGTGACATTCCCTTGTGAAGCGGGAGGAGCAGGACACCCAGACCTTTCCCCTCCTCTGAGTCACCAACTCTCAGTTTTTCCCCTTCCCAGCAGTGATCCTTGTATCATGAGGCCCCTGGACTGTGTGTTTCAGAATCTGGCATCAGAACCTCAGCGGGTCACACCAGGTGGGCCTTGAGAGACACCTAGAAGCATTGATTGGTTGGAGCTCCAGCTGAGAGAAAGTGCTCTCCTGGACTGCAAGGGACTTGGCCTGTGGTCCACTTGTTCAGAAAGAGTTAGCGAAGGTACAGCCACCCAAGGTCTCAGTCCAGGCAGTGAGAATAAACACCCTGGTGACAGGGGTAGAGCCAGAGAGGCTTCTGCTGAGTTGGAAGGGTGAGCGGCTGGCACTGTGGGCTCAGCTGCTCTGAGCCCAGAGCAGGATGAGTCAGTAGGTGTGAACAGGCTGGCCCCCACTGGCCTGAGCACTTCCCAGTTTTAGGTGTGCTTAGGAACAACTGTAGACAGGTAGAAGCAGGGAAGCAGCCAAAAGACTCAACCTGCCCCTCCACCCCCCCATCTTCTGAGTGCCAACAGTCACTTAACCTCCCTGGGACTGTGGAAAAAAAGCCTCGGTTTCTATCTGGGCCCTGTGCAGACGAACACTTAGCACAGGGTCGGCCCCGGCCTATGAACCTGTCAGTCCCTTTCAGAGTTCATTTTGGATCTGTCTTGGGGGTCAGAGGAGGAAAAGGGGAGAAGCTTCCACTATGGACGAACAGGGTTCCCTGCTCACTGTCTCCTCTGTAACGTCGGGCAGGTGGCTTACTATTAGTGAGCCTCGGTTTCCATATTTATAAACTGGGAATACTGTCCATCCAGAACTAAATTAAATGAGAGAAAGACCTGGCAGGACCCTGTAGAATTGTTCCCAGGGGAGGGGCGATATCCCACAATGCCCTTCCCCCTTTGCCTTTGTCTCTCGTGTCAGTCTGTCAGTCCTATCCTTGTAACATATTGCCTGAGATAAACAACTTAGAGAGAGGGATGCAGGGGCAGCTCATGGTTGCTGGGCACCATCACAGTGGGCCTGTGGTGAGGAAGAATGCTGAGTTCAAAGCAGAGTGGAGAGGTTTAGAAGCAAAGAAGACAAAAGGGACCACAAGGACCCACTCCCTTCGGCGGGACCCCTCTTTTAGTTCCCCCCTCTGCCTCTAGGCCTTCACACTCTGAGCACACCATCACATCCATTGTAGAGATGGGTGTCGCTTCCCCAAAGTTTCTCCCTGAGCACTATTGCAGCGAGGACCAAGCCTTCAACACATGAGCTTTTGGGGGGACATTCCAAATCTGAGCGACAAGATTCTTCTTGCTCATAACCTTCCGTGACTCCCATTTTCCCCCCAAAAGCCCTCCAGCATGGGTCTCCCCCCATTTCTTTGGCCTTCTGATTGGCTCCCACTTGATTTGATTTTGCTCTTGGGTTCTCAGAAAACTCAGTGAGCTTGTGTTCCTCAGATGTTCTAGGCCTTTCCCACCCCCACAGCCTTGGTCACCCTGCTCTGTCTGTCCTTGTCTTCTGAGCTCCCCAATACTCTTCTCTCCCAGCAAAGAGGCTGTTTAAGCAGATGGAGACTCCTCACTTACCCCGTCCCTCTCCCCCTCCTCCTCCCAGGCACTGGAATATTCCTGGTGAGGAAGCCAGTTCACCCCTGTCTTAGGCCACTGGAGTACGCACTTGCTGACTGCAGGGCCGGGCCATGCTTTTCTCCTCTGTGGTAATTGATGCCCAGCACATAGTAGTAGGTCTGTGACGTAGCAGAGCGTCGTTAAGAACACTGGTGAAGGCTAAGCTTTCTTCGGTGCCAGGTGATAAACAGGTGTCGCCTCCTGGTCTCTGCCACAGTCCCGTAAAGGGGAGGTCGCTAAGCTCAGAGGAGGGACATACCCAGGGTCACACAGCTGGGAGTTGTCAATGCAGATCTGGCATGTGGCGGTGTCCACCTCCCTCTCCTGAGGCCGCAGTTTCTGCAAGCTCCACGTCGGCCATGCTGACTGAGGCCCCTGGCTCCCAGATGGCCTAGAGCTTTCCTCAGAGATCCCTGCAGCAGCCCTGGATAGAGTCTGAACCCGCATAGCTCTTTTGACGCAGCGCCTCCTGTCCCTGGTACCTTTCTGCATTGGCCCACCCTATGGATTGGCAAGGGTAATCCGTCACCCTGCGCACCCAGGCACGAGGACGGAGCCAGCCTCTATTGTGCAATCATTGCACACAGCTCTCTGATCAGGCCTGGTGTGTTGTGTCATTCAGCCCCCTCACTTAAGAGAAATGAAGCTCAGAGAGGTTAAGCAACTTGTCCAAAGTCACACCGTGTTCAGAACATCCTCACTGAAGTCAGCATGGTGCTAACTATGTGTTCGGCTTAACACTGCTTATCTCAAGAGACTGGCTGGCTCCCCTTGCGTCTTCTCCCTTAGAAATACAGACAGAATGGTGGCTTTTTACTCAAATGGGTCACGTTCGAAAGCAAGAAAACAAAATGAAAGTCAAAAGCATTAAAAGGAAATTGTATGGAGGGCGGTGGCGTTATTGTTACCACCAAGTTCAAGTCTGACAGCCTGGGCCAGGAGCCCAGTTCTCTGGCTTTGTGTTGGACAAATTGTATTACTTCTCTGACGCTGCCCATCAAATGGGAGCAGTCAGTGTTCTGTAGGGAGATGCAACAGCAGAGAGACAGCGGATGACACAGGCCAGCCCCGGAACCAGCCCTAGCCCTGCCTCTCTCTGGAGAACCTGGCTGGCTCACAAAACACTCCATCAAGGGAAAAGTCGGCCAGCCCCTGACACGGGCTTGTGGCCGGAAGGCCCAGGAACGTTTTTAGTTGACTTGGACTTTTGTTCTTCTGTGGCTATTTATAAGCTCTCCCCTGGGATGCCTCAGAGAGCGACGTTTGCTTTCATCCTCTGTTTCAGTGTGTGGAGATTCACTTTTCATATCTGAGCAGTTCTCAGAGTGTGACTTAGGCAGAGCCTGGCCTAGTTAATGGGCATGGTAACAACTGCCAGCAACTTCCTTTCTGATCTGCGTGTGACTTAGCCAGGTGACTGTTAGGGTCTGAAACATTCAGGTCCAATAAAACAAATAATAAGGCTTACCATGGAAAAGAATTAAAGTGATATCTCAGCCGCAGATATCAGAGAAGGATATGGACTCGTTAACACACGGGTGAACTTCGGGGGCTCATTGCCTGTGGCAACTGAGGAGCCTTGCGGTGGGGCCTCAGCCTGGAAGGAAGTCAGAGGAGAGGATCGTATCAGCTCGAAAAGCTCTTTATGAATGTAGGATGGAAACACACTTGGCAGGTGACTCCACTAACCACCATGTTCTCCTGGGAGCCTCCTCTTTTCCTCCCCTGTAATCTGGGAGCAGTCATAACCCATGGGACCACTGCCTAGAGATGTGCTTGTGTCTGGAATAGTAACCCCTACAGCTTTGCCGTGGGAGCACTCCCCTCCGAGCACCATCTGCCCCTCCTCCCACCTGCATGCTTGGCCATGGGTCCTTACTCTTCCTGGTCCCCAGTCAAAAGCTCAAAGCACAGTTTGTTGAGCAAACACACGGAGCAGCCCAGCACCAGTAGAAGGGCAGAGGTAGCGGGACCTTACCCTGACCCAAAGACAGCACAGCCAGCAGTCCCACCCTGCTATACGCTGGCTGAGGGAATGGATGCTGCGGGAGAGGTAACAGCTCTCTCCTGTTTTCCCTTTCTTTTAACAGAGTATAAGTGGAGATATAATTTCCTCTTCATCATCAGGAAACAGTAATTAACATCACTGGGGGCAAAGGAGTTCACACTTTGCCTATTCCAAAGTCTCCCCGGGGAAGGAAGACTTGTCTGTCGTGCAAGGTATGCAAAGAATCATCCCTGAAAACGTGGGAATAGTGAGTCCCAGTGTCCACTTTTCCCTTTGTGGGGAACTTATTTGGAAGCAGCTCTTATTAATAACTACCTGTCTGCCCTGGGGCGTTGCTGGGAACCTGGCCCTCTGCCCGGAACTTATATTCACACCCTGCTATGACCGTGACATGAACCCACAAGGTAAGGACCCTAGAAGAGGGAGTCGCGGCCAAGAGAGACCAGTGAGCGTTCCCAAAGATGCACCCCACGTGCTCGCTCTGCCTGCTAAGACTTCTGTCCTTATCTTCTGGACCACACAGAAGGTGTGGCACAAGGGTGGGGTGTTGGCGCCATTTTGTTGTTCATTTGTCAGGGATGATAACTTGCAGAGGCTCCTTCTAGACGCTTCTGGGTTCCAGGAGAAAGGGGGAAACGAATGTGATGGCATCCCAGGCCTTGAGCAGGCCCTGCCTGACTCACTGACCGCACTGGACAGATGACTCATTCACTAGCTTTGACCTCAACGGGTTTGGCCACCCATCGAGAGTGAAGTCACACCTCCAGTACCCTGGCATCCACGCCTCTTCTCAACCAGCTCCAGAGGCAGGCAAGCAACAGGCTTGGGTGGGCCTGTCTGGGGTCAGAGACAAGAAGGCACACACATGCTGCCGTTGATCTTGACTGGGTTGCTCGCATGAGCCTGAGTCTCCCCTCCAGGGGCCTATTTAGTTGGCTACGGCCACAGTAAGGAACACCACAAACCAAGTGCTTTCAAGAAGCAAGCCTGGCCAGCCATCAGCTTTGAAGGCCAGAAGTCTGGTCATAAGGTAATCACAGGGGTGTCCTCACAGGAGAGTGCAGTCCTCACCTCTCGGCAAGTGATTGCTGATGTTTGCAGATGGTCACCCATCCCTGCCTTCATCTTTACACGAGGTTCTCAATGTGCACATGACCCTGTTCAAAATTCCCTTCTCCATAAGGACACTGTTCTTGTTGGATCAGGACCACTCTGCCTCCCTCATTTTGACTTGCTCATGTGTGTGACTGACCCTGTTTCCAAAGGTCACAGTCTGAAATACTTGGGGGAGATGGAGGTGTCAATAATTTATGTTGCCTTTTACCCTCTCAAGGAGACTCCTCCCTAAAGACATGTGCACTTGAATGGTAGGATATCCATTTAACGTGACCCACATGAAAACAATGGTAGCCGGGTGGTGGTGGCGCACACACTTAATCCCAGCACTTGGGAGGCAGAGGCAGGCGGATCTCTGTGAGTTCGAGGCCAGCCTGGTCTACAAGGGCTAGTTCCAGGACAGGCTCTAAAGCTACAGAGAAACCCTGTCTCAAAAAAACCAAAAGAAAGAAAGAAGGAAGGAAAGAAGGAAGGAAGAAAGGAAGGAAGGAAGGAAGGAAAAAGAAAAAAACAGACCAATGGTGAGTAGTTTTATTTGGTTTCATTTTTCCCCCTGGAATTAAGTACATTGATATGAAATAATCAAAAAATATCCAGGCAAAAGAGAAAAGGAAGGCAGTAGCATGGGACGTACACCCTACCCGATACTGCAGTGTGCCACCAAACCACTGTAAGAGGCTGAGCTTGAAACCACCCAGAGGCAACAGAGCCATAGACACCAGAGCCCAGAAATGCAAGCAGGGCATCTCAGACATTAAAACACGGAGCTGGGAAGATCTGCAGGCTGAGGACGGAGCTGAGCAGAGCTCAAGCCTAGCATACCAGGCTTCAAATACCAGGACAGAAACAATGGAGCAAAAAGTGAATCCATGCCTCACACTCAACACTGGGGTCCACTTGTAAAACAAAACCTTACAAGACCTACGGCAAAGCATGGAAAGACTCCTCTGTAATCTCAAAGATAAGAAATTCTGAGTCAGTTTAAGGCTCAATGATCAAAAAAGCCAGGTGGTGGTGGCACTGACCTTTTAAACCCAGCACTGGAATGTGAGGCAGGAGGATCAATGTGAGTTCAAGGCCAGCCTGGTCTGCAGAGCTAGTGCCAGGACAGCTAGGGCTGTTCCACAGAGAAACTCTGTCTCAAAAAAAAAAACCCACAAAAAAAGCCAAAATTCAGAAACAATCATTGAAAACAATATAAAAGCTATATAAAAGTTAAAGCAAGATCTTCATTCAGTGAAGCTTTGTAGGCCAAATGGGTAAATGGAGGAAAGATTTCTAACTTGAAGACAAATGCTGATATCACCAATAAAAAATTCTCTCTCTCTCTCTCTCTCTCTCTCTCTCTCTCTCTCTGAGACAGGGTCTTTACACAGCTCTGGCTGTCCTGAAACTCACTAAGTAGATCATGCTGACATTGAACTCACAGAGATCTGCTTGCCCCTGCCTCCCGAGTGCTGGGACTAAAGGCATGAACCACCACCGCCCGGCTAAATTAATTCTTTTTTAAAAAGGGTAAAATCTATGACTGGGTGGTTTATGGACAGTTAGCTGTAGTTTTTGTGAGCATGTAGAAAGATGACCCTTGTCTTAAGAGACAATAAGACATGACACCACTGGAGACTCTTTCTCCCATCCCACGGGCAAGAGTACAGGAGCTTAGGGGTATGCTCTGGGATGAGTTGACTCTGAGTGCAGACTGGGCCTTGGTGTTGTAGAACCAGTGACTTTAGTGATTGCTTAGAGAATGTCTTGTTCTTAACATGTATATGCATGCTGAGCCAGGCAGTGATTGCACACGCCTTTAATCCCACCACTAGGGAGGCAGAGGCAGGCGGATCTCTGTGAGTTTGGGGCCAGCCTGGTCTACAGAGCGAGTGCCAGGACAGGCTCCAAAACTACACAGAGAAACTCTGTCTCGAAAAAGAAAACAAAACAAAAGATATGTATGCTGGAATATTTAACAATGAAGAGCTATGAAACACCACGGCCAAAGCAACTTGGGGAGGAAAGGGTTTATTTGGCTTACACTTCCACATTGCTGTTCATCATCAAAGGAAGTCAGGACAGGAACTCAAACAGGACAGGAACCTGAAGGCAGGAGCTGATGCAGAGGCTATGGAGGGGTGCTGATTACCAGCTTGCTCCTTTATTGCTTGCTCAACCTGCTTTCTTATAGAACCCAGGACTACCAGTCCAGGGGTGCACCACCCACAAGGAGCTGGGCCCTCCCACATCAATCTCTAATTAAGAAAATGCCCCACAGGTCTGCCCGAAGTCCAATCTTATGGAGCCATTTTTTCAACTGAGGTTCCCTCCTCTCGGATGAGTCTAGCCTGCGACAAGCTGACAAAAACTAGCCATCACAGAGGCCATGTTTTGACAGCTTGCTCTCAAATGATTCAGTCATAGGCTTGGGAAAGAGTCCTGGTCTCTTTAGCCACTTACACTGGGAAATGAGTGGGATTAGGGTGCATGATGTGAAATTTCCAAAGAATCAATGAAAAAATATGTTAATAGTTTTTTTTAATTTAAAAAAATAAAGAAAACCACTTATGCGGTGGAGGCAAGGAGATCAGAAATTTAAGGTCATCCTCTGCCACAAACTAACTCTGAGGCCAGTTTGGGTCATGTGAGACCGTTCCAGGGGATCAGAGGAGGAAATGGATGTGAATATAGGTCAGTGGTAGAGTGCTTGCTTAGCATGTGCCGAGTCCCAGGTTTCATCCATCGTATACACAAACACACACACACACACACACACATGAGTTCATTTTCTTGATAAACTGCCCAAAGATTTAGTGCATCTTACTGATGCGTCTTATTGTCCTGAACAACCGGCAAGGATTAATAATATTCTATTCCCTTAGGCTCAGTGCTTTCAGATACTAATTAAGGATGGAGAATAACAAACAGATTGTAATAAAGCAATTATGGACTCCGCCCCAGGAATCACCTAGCAACCCACCTGCAGTCAACGGGTCAGTTTGAGAGTACAGATGAGGGTATAGAAAAGACCAGCTCCAGTTCTCACAGGCAACTCTCAAAATACACTCCCACTACAAGATTGGCAGGTGGTAACGGATGTGGGGATCCCACACTAAGCACATAGTGAACTCTGCAGAAACTCCCAGTTAGCGTCTTCTAATCCCGATGCTCAACCTTCCCAATGCTGTAACCATTTAATACAATTCCTCATGTTGTGGTGATCCCTGACTAAAGATGCGGCACAAGAGAGCTTAGCAGGTCCCATAGCGGGTGAGGAACTCAGGAAGGAAACAGAATACGCCATGCAAACCAAGTTTGAGTATGGAGAGTTTTATTTAGAGGGTAATGGGAGGGTAGGGGGTGGGGGGAAGAGAGAGGGGGAAGAGAGAGGCAGAGAGCTCCCTCTTCAGGAGAGAGAGACTTGGAGTGGCGGAGCTTCTCTAAAAAAGGGGTCTTTGCATCTAGGACCCTTGATGGAGGAAGGTCATTGGCTAATAAAGAAACTGCCTCGGCCCATTCGATAGGCCAGCCTTTAGGTGGGTGGAGTAAACAGAACAGAATGCTGGGAGGAAGAGGAAGTGAGCTCAGATGCCATTTCCTTTCCTCTCTGGAGCAGATGCGATGAAGCTCTGACCCAGGGTGGACATAGGCTAGAATCTTCCGGGTAAGCGCACCTTGGTGCTACACACATTAATAGAAATGGGCCAGGCAGTGTTTAAATGAATACAGCTTGGGTGTTGTTATTTCGGTGCATAAGCTAGACCAGGCGGCCAGGAGCCGGGGCAGCAGGAATGCAGCCCGCAGCTCCCACAACACCTGGACTAACCAGGGCACTGCCTGGACACATCCTGCCAGATGACAGGGCAGGCTAACTCAATGCCTAGATCCTAACACCAACCATAAAATTATTTCGTAGCTACTTCATAACTATAATTCTGCTAATGTTATGAATCATAATGTAAATATCTGATATGCAGGATAGCCAATGTGTGACCCCAGAGGGGTCATGGCCCACAGGTTGAGAGACACTGTAAATCCAATTTGGTCTGGCGATCTCCGCCTGAACTAAGCATCACAGTCCATAGGTCAAGGGCTCCATGCCCAGAGCTGCCCTTCTCTCATTGTAGTTACTGATTGCAAACCCCGGGTGGTTCTGCCCATGCTTGTGACTGTCATAGAAGCTGGTGTTCACACAGATTTTCCAGAGGCCCAGTGAGTTCACTTGAGCCAGCTCACAGAACTCAGGAAACACATTTTCCTATTTACTGTAGATGACGTTAGAAAGGATACAGATGAGGCGAACAGCTCAGTGAGGGGCAGGAGGGGGGGGAGAAGCCACACCCACTTGAGGACTCTTTGAGTCCACATTCTACCCAGGACACCTCCACCCCCCACCTTCCCATCCACCCCCACCCCTACCCCCCCACCTACACACACACACACACACACACACACACACACCGTCTCCGGCTCTCAGAATAGCTCCCCAGATCCTGTTCTGGGTTTCCATGAAGACTTCACTGCATGAGTATGAAGCACGGACCAGGTAGAAATGCGATCTAGAAATGCGATCGGATCAAAAGGTCTGATCGGATGATAGGCTAGATGGAGAAGCCAGCAAGGTTTATCTTCATGGCCGCTCTGGGCCGCCATACTCTCCCATTTGGTGCAGGATCCCCTCTGAAATGGGAGTCTTCAGACTTCCCGAGGAACAAGAACTTCTCTGGACTGCCTTTGGGGTAGAGGCAGGAGCATCAGGGATCACAGATAAAACTCAAAATGAATGTACCATCAGGTCACATCTGACAGCCTGTAAGTTGGAAGGTGGAAATAGAAAAAGAACTCGCAACTGAAGCAAAAGTCATTTCCAACCCGAATTTAAGTGTAAGGTGTTTCGAAAGGTCAGAATGCAAACAAACAGTTCCCAGTTAGAAAGAAGGAGTGTGGCCCTGCCCCACACCCTCAAACCTCTCCTTTGTGAGCGCCCTGAAAGGATGGCACCCGAGGAACCAGTCTCACTCATCTCTGAAATGGGTACCACAGCGGCATCTTCCTCCCAGGACTCACGGAAGGGTGAAGAGAGCGACTCAATGCAAGTCACAGAGGGTTGGAGATATGGGGACTCACCAGGGCCACAGCTCAGCCTCCTGCCATCCCAGTGAATGCTGTTGTCCACTGTAGAGAGGAGCACACGGGAAACGCTCCGCCCTCAAGGATCTGAGCATAGGAAGAGGTGGTCCAGCTCAGGTGAGGAAGAAAGCAGAGGGAAGCTGCAGAAAGGATACCTTTGAAGGGTACTGCCTCCCAGCACCCAACCCAGCCTGGGCTTTGGGCTCACCCATGGGCCACCCTTATCCATCCCTAGTTCTGGAACAAGATATTCTTCCTCTAGAGAGGAAGGACAGAGAGACTCTATGTCTCAATTCTGCCAAGAGCCAGCGCTTACTACTGAACAGTAAGAGACTAGATAATCGATGAAATTGTGTAAATACACACAGCAAAGTGTATATAATGATACAATATTATGTACACCATGGCATATCTATGGGGGTTCAGTTCTATGTTCTCACACAGACACCAGAATCTGCAGATGCTCGGGTCATCTATAAATTGGTATTATGTGTGCAGAGAGCCCACATACATTCTTGTGAAGACTGGATCGACCCTGGGTTACTGATTCTACCCAGTACAACACAGGAACTACTACTGGTTTTATACTGGTGATCAGGGAATAATGGTAAGAAACAATCCAGCGTGGGCGGGGGGGGGGGTTCATAAAGTAAAAAAAGAGGACTAAAGAGAACAGGCGATGGCCAGGCAGTGGTGGTGCACACCTTTAATCCTAACACTTGGGAGGCAGAGGTTGGCCAATCTCTGACTTTGAGGCTAGCCTGGTCTACAGAATGAGTTCCAGAGCAGCCAGGGCTATACAGAAACCTTATCTCATGAAAGGAGAGAGAGAACAGGAGGCAGGGGGTGATTCAGCTTTAATGAGGATGTTCCAGGAAGGCCATTGTGAGAAGCTGACATTTAAGTAGCCATCTAAAGAGGGGAGGAAGTGAGCAATGGGTTCTCAACCCGTGGGTCACGACTCCCTTGGAATCAAATGATCTTTTCCTTCACAGGGACTGAATATCAGCTATCCTGTATATCAAATATTTACGTTAAAAGAGCAGTAGCAAAATTAAAGTTATGAAGTAGCAATGTAACTGTAATTTCGCTACTGCTGTGAGTTTTAACATAAATATCTGATATACAGGATGTAATGGTTTGTGACGATGTCCTCTCTCTTCAATCGGCGATGGATCCACAAAAGTCCTCTCAAAGTCCCACGAACTTCTTTCCTGAATTTGACCAGCTTAATTCTAAAATTATAAAAAAATTAAAAAAAAACACCTACAATGACCAAAACAGTTTAGGAAAGGAACAAAATTATGGAACTTTCACTTCCTGGCTTCAGATGTTACCATACACTCACATTGGCCAGGGCAGTGTCAGTGGCCAGGGCAGCATCAGTGGTCAGAGCAGCATCAGTGGCCAGGGCAGCATGGTGCTGACAAGGGCTGGCAGACAGGCCACTGGGACAGGCTCAGTCACCAAAATAATGAGCCCTTAGCTGTGTCCAGTTGATTTTTGAGGAAGGTGTCAAGACAGTTTGCTAGGGGCAGATATTCTGCCAATCTCCTCTGCCTGGTAAAGATTCCATGCAGAACTTTTATTCTCCTCTCCAGTTAAAACTCTTATTTATGGAAGCCCCTCTACCCCCCAACACCCCTGGCCTAAAGGGAACCCCTTCCCCCTTTCTTCATTTCCTTTGTGCCAGTTCTTTTTAAACTAGTTAATCGAAGCCAGGCAGTGGTGCTGCACGTCTTTAATCCCAGCACTCAGAAGGCAGAGGCAGGTGAATCTCTGTGAGTTCAAGACCAGCTTGATGTAAAAAAAAAATGAGTTCCAAGACAGAGTTGTTACACAGAAAAGCCCTGTCTCGAAAAACCGAGAGAGAGAGAGAGAGAGAGAGAGAGAGAGAGAGAGAATCAAAAAAACAAAACAAAACAAAACAAAAAAAACTGTGAGGTCAGACCCCAGCCCCTGGGGCAAGACACAGTCACCACCTGCTTTAGAACAGAAGTGAGTGAGCATCCTGCCCCTGCTATGCTTGGTTTGGGTCATGGCAGGGAAGTTTGGGTCAGGGTGTTCCCTTATTGCCTTATTGAATTACTTTCCGTTTATTTGTATTTTTCTTTGTGGGACAACAAGAATATTTGTTTCCAATACCACAAAGTCTGATGACCCTAGTTAAATCCTGTCTTAGTGTTTCTAAGTCTGTGAGAAAATACTGAACCATAAGCAACCTGGGAGGAAAGAGTTTATTCTGCTTATACTTCCAAATCACAGTCCATCACCGAGAAAGGCAGGACAGGAACCTGGAGACAGGAACTGAAACAGAGACCATGGCTCACTGGCTTGCTCACCATGGCTTGCTCAGCCTGCTTTCTCACAGAACCCAGGTCCACCTGCCCAAGGTTGGCACCACCCACAATGGGCCGGACCCTCCCCCAGCATTCACTAATCAAGAAAATGATCTATAGGCTCGCCTACAGCCCGATTTTATGGAGGAGTTTCTCGACCGAGGGTCCCTCCTCTCAGATGACTGCAGCTTGTGTCAAGTTGACATAAAAACCAGCCAGCACAGATCCCAGCACCCAGTGTGGGAGAGACCTGGTTCCTCAGTTGTCCTCTGACCTCCACACATGTGTGGTGGTACGCATGCACACAGACATACACTCAAGATGAATCCACAATTTAAAAAGAATTGGAAGAACTGAGACCCCTGTGTGTACACACACACACACACACACACACACACACACACACACCTCACACCATAACAAAAGTTGACTCAAAGGGATCACTAATAAGTGTAAGGGCTAAGACAATAAAACTTCTAAAAGAAAAGGGCCGGGAAGGCAGCTCATGTGTAGGCACACCTGTGCACATGGATACCACATAAACATTTAGAATACGTGGAGGGGGCGTTTCAAAATTCAAAGCCATGGCTAGGCAGATGTCTTAGATGCAACACCGAAAACATGATTTATAAAGGTACAAAAGATTCAAAAATCACCGTTCCATAGGTATGCCATCTACTTTGATTATGGCCATCTGTTTATAATCTATACACACACCAAATCATCACATCATACACATTAGATTTATATAATTTTATGGCACTTACAACTCATGGAACTAGGACTAGTACAGCCACCGTTAAGCTACTACGCACATGTATGCACGCCCCTCCCATGTCATTAAAAACAATAAAAAGTTTGAGAACAGTTTTCAAGGAAGAAAATAAAAATAGCTGGGGCAGGAGTGCTCTCTCTGTGATCCTAGCGCTCTGCATGTTGAAACAGGAAGAGCGTCACAGATTTCAGACCAACCTGGGCAGTGTCGTAAGACTATGCCAAACAAAAAACAAAACAAAACAAAACAAAACAGAGAGGTAGAGACGGAGACAGAAAAGATAAGAGGCAGAGGAGGAAGGACTGGTGAGGTGGTCAGGGTGTCAGAGCGCTTGCCCACAAAACCACAGAACCCCCCATTAGAACAACTGCAATGACAAAGGCGGACAAGAACACGTGATGGCTGGGATCCAGAGAAGCAGTAGCCTCTTGTAGGGCAGGCAAGTGTGTGAAATGGTCCAGCCTCTTTGGAAAACGGTTTGGAGGTTTCCTAGAAAGTTAAGTATATGTTTAAGATAAATTTGTAAAATTAGGATTAGCCTATGAGCCAGCAATCCTCCTAGGTACCCCTAAGAGAAGTGAAACTATATCCATGGAGAGACTTTCAAGTCAAGGCTGGTCAAGGCATTGCTCAGAGTGACCCCAAATTGGAAGGGTCCTATTCCCCATCAACTGACACAATAATTTCACGGTCATAAAGCTATCAGACCCAGGAGACTATGTAACAGTATATCACATTCCAGCTTACACATCCAGAAAAGGCGAATTTAGAGAGACAGAAAACAGATGACCAGTTGCCTCGGGCTGGGCTGGGAAGTCTGAATTGTACACCTGCACAGTGTGAAATTTACAATATTTAAAATGTTTGAGGGGCCGGACATGGGGGTGCACAACTTTAATCCCAAGCAGAGGCAGGTGAATTGTTGTAAATTTGAGGACAGCCTGGCCTACATAGCGAGTTTCAGACCCAGCCAGAGATACATAGTGAAACTGTGTCTCAAAATAAATAAATGCATACTACAATGTATCTTTTTATCTTTTTTAAAAAGAGAGAGAGAGAGAGTGTGTGTGTGTGTGTGAGAGAGAGAGAGAGAGAGAGAGAGAGAGAGAGAGAGAGAGAGAGAGAGGGAGGGGCTGGTTCTCAACCCCCCAAGGCCTGTTTGCTGAGTAAGCCCTAAGTGATACAAGTCTATTAGCTACAAGTCTATTTTTTTCAAATGTGTTCAGCTTACAGTTGTTCTTCATAGTAGAATAGTATTTTATATCCTGTCCGCTAATAGCTACTATTCGAGGACATTTACCTTCTAGTAGAGCTTTAAGAAGAACTCAATTTAGAGGTTTTTTTTTAATCCGTTTTTCTTTTCTTTTTTTTTTTTTTCCTTTTGGCATCTCAGTACTGATTGTTAAGAAAAAGTATACTAAAGGAAAAAAAAACAATTGATCAAAATTACTGTGGAAAATTTACAAATACATGCTTGATACTACCATGTCCCAGGCTGGCTTCAAAAGAGTCGGAGCTTATCTTGGTCACGAGCAACTCTCTGCCTGGTTCAGTTGTGAACATCTCCCTCTTAGCTCTGTTGTGAGCATTGCTGCGTCTCGACCTCTTTGTCTTTCTCCCGCTGCTGTGTTGAGTACTGTCTCCTACGGTTGTCCGGATGAAGGTGAGGGGGCAGCTAAGTGCTTAACCCGTCACTAATGACGTGGACAGGTGACACAAGTCTGTCAGGACAATAGGTAACATCCAAAGAATGTAGCAGATGGTTGGTGATAAAAAGTCTGTAGGAGATTCCAGTGGGGGGAAATTGGTAGCTTAAAAAAAAAGCAGAACCATTAATGGCTCTTTTTCTACCTTCCCAGTGATTTTAGATAAAGTTGGTGTGGAATTCTCTGCATGGCCACGGACCAGGGAGCTGGCAGCCGTGGGGTGAGAGTCCAAGGTTCTGTTTGGAGTTCAGCTTACACCTGAGCCACACCTCCAGCCTTTCCTTGTTTGTGATAGGCTGGGAGAGTTGCCACCTTTCTACTATTGATGGCTCATGAAATATCATAACAGCAAATCTGCCCCGAGGCACTGGTGTGTGCACAGGTCTCTTCACGTCCTAGTGGACTTGATTTTTCAGAATTCCAGAACAAAGTCCAGATGCATGGGACCTCACAAGGGCCAGCGAGTCAATGAGAAGTGTGGTTGAAAGGCCAGAGGCGAGAGCACAGGCATGCCACTCCTGGGTTACATTTCTTTGAGATTTGCATCCACATAAAAAGAAAAGAGAAAAGAGTTTAACAAAGGATATGGATACATAAAATGTGGCTATCCTACACGTGTGAACGCAGGCAAGAGAAGACGTGCCTGCTAACCCAGGAGTGGGTAGCTAGCTAACCACTCTTTCTCCAGAAAGGATGGCCTAGGAGAGCTTTAAGAAGAAAGAAGTAACTGGAAACATTGTTTTCATTCAAGAGAGAAGTAGATGGGAGGGAGGGAGAGAGAAAGGGGAGGCTACTATGGCCAGGCAGGATGCAGAGTAGGGGCCTCCAGGACAACAGCAAGCCTGGGGCTTCTCCAGGGAGTAAGGTCAGAACCTGGAGGCTTAGAGCAGAACGGTGACCTGAGCCAACTCAGTGAGGTGTGAGGAACACAGTTCACAGAGCAGGGTGAAGACACACGAGAAGCACTGAGCCAGCTAATTGATGGCCTGGTCAATGATTTATCCTGTCATACCTGGGGTTCTGAGGGCAAGGTCACAGCTGCTTGTTTAGGGGCCTACGGGGAGCCAGGCTAAGCTCCCGGCCAACAGAGGAGTTAGAAGAAAGGGCTTTCAAAGTTGGGGTTATAAGTCACCCCCACCCCCTACACCTCAGCTTCCTTGGCTCTGAATCTGTTCCTTTCTTGGCATGGGGGGAAGTGGCGATGGTACATCCTTCCTGCGTCACTGAGGCATCCAAAGAAGGCAGAGGCTGAAAAATTGTAGTGAGCCACCCAAATCTATGAGTCTCAAGTCCTATAGTGCAGGTGTTTATTGACACTTGTCTCAGCCACAACTGGGCTAGACAATAAAGGTATAAACTGGTGAAACATATTTCCCCAGAAGCAGACACAAACACTTACAGAGACAGAGATACGCTGACACACAGAAACACACTCCGACACAGACACAAATACACACACACAGACAAGCACACTCAGAAACACAGACACATATACACATACAGGCATACACATAAATACAGGCACACCCCCTATACACACACAAACACACCCACAGGCATACGCGCACGTACACGGACACGTAGAGACACACACCCAGATACACAGACGCACACACAGTATATTCCTGAGCTACCCACTTGTCAAAACACTCCATTCCAGACAGGGGTGAGTGTTTATAGAATTCTTTCTGGAGAGATGCACAGAGGTGTGTCTTGGGCTGGCTTTTCCAGGAGATGTGGTAGGCTATCACAGGGCAAGCCATTCCGTGGCACCTTCCAGTCCCCATTGACAGCTTCCGTGACTAACAATGGGACCGTGACAGTTTGCCCCAGGAGAAAGAGAAGCAAGGGCATTATGAAGAAAGCACAGAGCTGTGGCCCTGGCTTTCACCCATGTCTCCAGGCAGAAAGTAGGGCTGTGAGGCTCAATCTCAACTCCTGGCCATGTTAGCTTCTCTCCAGTGCTTCACATACCTGGCCTTGGGGCTCTGAACTCTTCTCAGGGGTCTCAAGGTGCGTACAGCACTGGAGACTCTTTACCACCAAGATTCTAATCAGTGCCCAGCACTTAGTAAAAGAGAGGGGATTTGTTCGGGGCTGGTATGTAATGGGTCTTCAATATGGTGTCATTAAAACATTAGCATGCATAGTGGGGCTTGCTTCCTTTACTTTTAAAATTTCCCCCCAAGCCTGTTCACTATTAATCTTTGGTGTGTTTACATACAGGTGCTTAGAGTGCTGCTTTCATCTGAAGGAACGTCCCCCTCTACAACTTGTTCTTCCTCTCGTAGGCTGACAGAGGACAGTGGGGCAGCCAGTGTATAAGACTGCCGCTTGTGCATGGATAAAGACAGTGGGGATTTTATAGCATCCTGGACATTTCACATCCCATAAAGCAGGAATTGGGGCTCCATACCAAGTGCTTCCTCTTAGGTTTCCTCTCTCCTCTTTTGGGGAGGGGCGAAGGAGTTCCTTTGCAATTGGCATGCTCTTGTCGGGAGGTGTTCGCCACCAGGAAGCCTTCCCAGACCTATAATCCCAGATATGCCTGATCCCCTCGAGCACAGCTTCCTAAGCAGCGGGTCCTGTAGCTAGAAGTGGTGCTTGCCAAAACCTTGGCAGTATGTAAAGGTTTCTGAGCATGCAGTGAGTCTGAGGTGTCTCTGGCCGCGCTCACCATTAAGTCGTGGGATTTCTCTGCAGCCATGGTTCCGAACACACAAGTGCACACTTTGGACAACATGTGCAAGCTGACCTTGCAATGCCATGAACACAGACTAAAACACCTCGACTGGGTATCAAGACTCCTAAGCACCAAGAATCCATGTTTTTTGTTGTGTGTTTGTTTTCGTTTTGTACATGCAAAGCTCTTGCTCTTACAGAAAAACAGTGGTTTCATTAGGGAAAACAAATAACTTCAATATTTCCCTACTGCTATCTCTCAGTGCATAAGCACCAAATTAGTACATTTGAGGATTAGATTTTGAAAATTGCTCTTTGAGTTGCTGACTCCAGTCATTAAAATTATTAGATGAATTTTATCTTAGGATCAAGACAGAATCCCCACCAATTTCTGAAACGACATTTTTTTTTGACATTTTATACAAAGTATTTGTATGAAGTATCAAGCAGTATTCTAAGCATTGATGTTAATAAAAATCAATTAATTTTAATTAATTATGATATTGATAGCTCTGAAAAATGTTAAATATGGTCTATATTCTACAATATCAGATATTCAGCCATGGTTTAATTTTTCTTTTGTCTTTTTATTTTTACTTTTATTGTTGGTTTTTCAAGACAGGGTTTCTATGGGTAGCCTTGGCTATCCTGGAACTCACTCTGTAGACCATGGTCCCATGTAATTATTTCTTAGACAGAGCTGGGTATGGTAGCGCACATCTTTATTTTGTTTATTTGTTTGTTTAATTTTGTGCGTGGTGTCTGGAATGAGAATAGCCCCCACAGGCTTGTGCATTTGAATGCTTGATCCTCAGTTGATGGAACTACTTGGAAAGGATTAGGAGGTGTGGTCTTGTAAGAGGAAGCATCACTGGCAGCAGATGTTGAGGTTTTAAAAACCCATGCCATTCCCAGTTCTCTCTCTCTCTCTCTCTGTTTCCTATTTGTGGATCAGAGGTGACAGTTGTGAGCCACCACGCGGGTGCTAGGAATCAAACCCAGGTCCCCTGCAAGAACATCAAGGGCTCTGATCCACTGAGCCATCTCCCCAACCTTCAATAATTCTTTTTCTTAAAAAATTATTTATTTATTTATTTATTTGAATTTTATGTGCGTTGGTATTTTGCATGCATATTGGTCTGTGTGAAGGTGTCAGATGCTCTGGAACCAGAATTACAGACAGTTGTGAGCTGCCATGTGGGTACTAGGAATTGAATCTGGGTCCCCTAGAAGAACAGTCAGTGCTCTCAACCACTGAGCCATCTTTCCAGCCCCAAGGCTTAATTCTTTGTGTAAAAATAAATAAACACACCATTTCATTAGTACACAGATTCACTTTTATCCTTAATAAATGGGAAAATGGTATGTATGCCAAAGAATGGTTTTGAAATATTTTATGATTTATTATCATCAAATGTTTGGTGTGAATATCTACTTTAAATACCTATGTAAAGACTATAAAGGTGTCTCAGGCCAAGGGCCCGTGAAGGAGAAAGTTTAATAGGCTCTTTGATAGAGGGTGAGGGCTGGTTTCACACTTCCCTGCCACCATTGTCTCAGCACTGGTCCTATCTAACCAGGATGTACTGTTTTTAAAATTAGTAATAATTAAAACAATTAGCTGGCTACTCCAGAACCATGACAGCATCCTTCCCTCTCCTTTCTTCACCTGTTCCAGGGAAAGGAAATGCCCAGCATTGCCAAGGGATGGAAAGGCCAAGGAGGAAGCCAAAATGCCAAACCCCATCTACAAGTCCCAGGGTCCCTCTGGGTCCAGCTAATCAGAACCACAAATGGCCTGGGGTAACTGAGAATTGGGGTGTTAGCAGAGCCAGCCTCTTCAGGGACCCAGTGAGGAGATTCCAGTTTCCCAGGACACCTGGCCTGGCTGTTTGTTTGGGTCATGGTGGTTCGGAAGGAGTCATCTGGTGACCTCAACCTGAACAACCTTCAGGCCCATTTCAGAGTGCAGACAGCTCACCAGGAAGGTGGTGTCAAGTGCTGAGGCCAGTGGTGCTTTGTGAAGATCCTGGCAGGATTCACCTGGCTGCCCTGACAATAAAGAGACTCAAGAGGCCCTGAAAGCTGGCCCTAAACCACATAAACACCAAATTTTAGTACTTCATGGGACCCAGGGATTTGACCCCCAACCTACACTGTCTCTTGGACTCTGTCTCTGGGATCTTAGGCAGCAGGAGGGTAGGCAATGACTCTGATTTAGGTGAGGCCTGGGAAGCACAAGCCGAGTCCAGGGACACTGGGACCCCACTATTCCTGGGGAATTATCTCTTGTTATACACTAACTCAGTGTTGAAATAAGGAGCAGCGGGCTGCGTCCCCGGCACCCGGCTACCCCCACGGCTAGCTTTACCCGAAATAATTACATGGAGACTGTATTCTTTTAAACACCGCT
The DNA here is from genome assembly GCF_018167655.1 of Microtus oregoni. NCBI lineage: Eukaryota > Metazoa > Chordata > Mammalia > Rodentia > Cricetidae > Microtus > Microtus oregoni. The sequence continues at coordinate 16,407,495 of NW_024543086.1, forward strand.
TGGCCCATTTCTATCTAGCCTCTTCTAGGCTAGCTCTCACACCTGGACTAGCCCATTTCTAATAATCTTCTGTAGCCCACGAGCTGGCTTACCAGGAATGATCTTAACCTGCCTCTGTCTGGAGTGTGAGAATCATGGCGACTCACTGACTCAGCTTGTTTCTCCCAGCCTTCTGTTCTGTTTACTCCACCCACCTAACGGTGGGCCTATCAAATGGGCCTAGCAGTTTCTTTATTGCTTAACCAATGAAATCAACAGATTGATATATGACACTCCCACATCAACTCAGATGATCAGAGTTCCCACAAAGGGGCTATGCTAAGCCTCCTGGCCTGAAATGCAGGCCCCACCGAGCTGACAGCATACTTGATGGGTAAAAAAGACCCCAGAACTTTCCCCAAATCCTGGCCACTGACCCTGTGCCTCAACCTCCTCCACCCACCTTCCTGGGAAGGTCAAGAGAGATTAACCAAAGATTATCTAGAAGGAAGAACACAGCAGAGCTTTAGTGACCTCATGCCTTGGCTAAGCCAAGTTGGGCCAGAGACCAAGTGGAGGGCCAGCCTCTAGAGAACCGGGAGCCAAGATGACCCTTGACCCTCTGGCCCTGAAGTCACAACACATATAGCCTTAACTGCCTCCTTTTTTCTTAGAAGTCTTCTCAACCCCGTACTTCCTGGGTCTCTTCCAAGAGTCCAGCAGCCTCCTTAACCCCTCATCTCCCATTCCTCACTAGGTGATGTGGGCCCAAGAAGGAAAGGGTCACAGAAATGTAGGACCACGGTTCAAGAGGAAGAGATGACACACCTGGGTACTCACAGTGTTTGTGTCAACCCCACACCTTGTCCTTGGAGTCTCTGTTACCTCCACTGTCGCACAGAACTGACAACAATTTGGAAAGCCTTAATCCTATCTCCAGCCACTCTCTGTGGCTTTTCAGTCAACTGAGGTCCTGGCAGGGCTCAAACTGCCTGTTGAAAAAGCTAAACGCCAGCAAAGACCCATTGAGCCTCACAGGGCTGTGTATCCAAGGACTATGATGTCACAGAAGTGAAGCTGTGTGGATCGGTGAGGAGGATGACCGGAGCAGAAGGAATCTGGGTGGCAAGCTGGCATGGAAGGTCACAGGTTCTGCACCATGCTCTTTAGATTTAAGTTATAACCCCACTAGGGACTGTGGGCCTTGAGAAAGTCCCTCAGCTTCTCAGAGCCTCTGCTGCCAGGAGGCACAAAGCACCCACCCACAGGGTTATTGTGTAGGCTAGGGAGACACAAGAGCCTGGCACAATGCCTGGCATGTGATCAAGTGCTTACCAGACAAGAGCCCTCTCTATTGTCTAATATGGTTGTCTCTGAGCCATGTGCTTACACACACAACACTGTGTGTGTGTAAGATAACTGGATATTCCCACCACAGAGCTATCACCTTGACTCATGGGGCAAAGCTTACAGGAAGGGATTGGTATTTCCCTACTGCTGCTGTGAATCTCTCTATATCTTTCCGAGTGATCCATGCCTACTTGCATCCAAACATTTCTGCGCTGGGTAGTCACAGCTGCTGTGATTTCTAGAGGGAAAATGAGGCTGGCATGTCTCCTAGTCCACAGGGTGAAGAACCTGCATGGGGAAATGGAAGCCTCTGTCTCCCCTTCAGCTTGTCCATAACCTCCATTCGGCTGGGCATCCACACTCCCCTTAGAGAGGTAAGGGAATGAGCTATAATAAGAACCTGCCGCTCTCTCTTTGATGGTTAAGACCGCGGCCCTATTTTTACATCAGTAGCATCACCACCCTCCTGAAAGTCTATTGAACACCTGCTAACCACCAGAGATAGGCATCTGTGTCACTGAATGCCACCATCCCCCAGCCATCACCATGTTGTCCCATTGACCCTTGATGGCCACCTAATAGGATGACCTCATTCTCCTGATCAGTGACTGACGTGACCCAGGACACCGTTCCTGACATTAAGTAGAGTCCACGTTACTAAGCCTTGTGAGGTAAGAGTTACTATCGCCATTTTATGGATAAAGAAACCTATAGCCAGGAAAGAAGGGAGTTAGCCCAGGTAAGGTTCCCTGTTTGAGTTGATGGCCCCCAAGGATGCTCTTCATCTTTCCTTTATCCCCATATATCAGGGGAGGCTTCAGGGAAACATGCCTTAAGCTCATGACTCTGATTCATGGCTCAGCACCCCCTAACTGAGGCTGGTCTTCCGGAAATGCCAAGGCCTCTTGTACATGCAAACCAATCCTAGAGCTCCTTCTTCATGGAGATTCAGGAGGGGAGAAGGGGAGGGCATTTATCTCACCAAGGCCATGAGCCCTCCCCTTGTTATCCTCTGCCCAGGGTGAGTTTGCCAAACCTCTGGGATGACTCTCATTTTGCGGCTGAGGAAATTGAGGTCATATGGTTTATCCACACTTTTTAAAATTCCTACACAATGTGGAATTAGAGAATGTTTTTCCACTTTTGGCTGAGGAATTTGGACGCAGGCTGCAGGCTGCAGGCTCCGCCTGGCCAGGCGGAGAGGAAGGCCATGAGGCAGGGTGTTGCATGATCTCCAGAAACCTTCATTGCAGAGCCTGCCCCCCCTTTTCTGCCTACCCTGCTCCTGGATGCTGCCTGGTTACCCCTCCTAAACTAACCTGGCTCCACGAGGAACAGAGTAAAGAAAGCTGCTGTTTGCTTCAGGGGAGGCCCATGCAACTCCAAAATCAGAGCCCCAGAGAGAAGACCAACGTGACTCATTCCTAGCCCAGGGGACAAGCCAGCTAGAGCAGGGGCTGCCTTGGGAAGGCCTGGGCTTTTGTTCCTTCAAGGACCAAAATGAATCATCTATGCTACTAAGTCACCCTGGCCAGTCCCAAATTTTCCTGGGTAGAACCAATACATGTGCAAACATGAGATGGGTCATGGGTCGGTAGGAAGGGGAGCAAGGTAGAAGCTGCAGCTGAGGAGGGAGGTCTAGCGAGATGGCCATCCGGAAGCAACCAGTCACCCATACCCCACAAGAAGCGCGTGTCTTCTCAGTACTCTGTTGCTTCAGGCAGCTGGTTCACAAGCATGACTGGCATTCTCTGGGCACTGAGCACACTGTCCCTTCCCCGACCCTACCACAGAGCAGACGAGGAAGTCACTTATCAGGGACCCCGAGCAGGACACAAGCTACCATCATTCTGACCTCACGGACCTGTCTTCCTCAGCAGGATCCGAGGCCCATTTTGAGTCAGCACTAGGTCCAGGCCGAGACAAAACAACTGGGTCATTTCAGGGGGTTAAGTCAGCTACAAGAAGCAGCAGATGCCGGGGGCCCATCTTGGGGCCCAGCATTCCTGAGGCCAGATGTGCAAGCCTGACATCCCCAGCATGGCCCCAGCAAGGCTGCATTCACTGACTCAGACGTGGCTGCCCCCTTGTCCCCTCTCCCCCATTCCTCAGGATGAAAAAGACTCAGGGGTGCTGGCAGCTGCTCCCCAGCATCTGGCGGAACATTCTGCCCTAAAGCTGGGCTTTCCTCCCTCCCCAGGGATAGCTGGTGATTCATGTTTCCATTTTCATTGCAGAGCCAGGCACTGGATCTTTCCATGACCCCAACGACTGCTGTGTGGTGTTGGGCCTTGGGTTGTGATGTCAGACATATCTGAGTTCAAATCCCTTCCTTGACGCTTGTTAAACATCTGTGCGTTTTTAAGCAGCTAGTTTGCCCTCTCTGACTCCCAGTGGTAAATGAAGACCGTAACTGTAAACTATGGTATTGTTTTGTTTTAGACAAAGTCTCCCTGTGTAGCCCGGACTCGCTTCCAACTCTCTCTATATGTATAGTGTATGCCTGTATGCATGTGTGTCGGGGGGTGTCCCCATGAGCACACCTGTGCAGGCCAGAGGAGGATATCCAGTACCTTACTCTACTGTTCTCTGACTTAGGCCCTTACGGGACTGTCACTGAACTTATCACCTTACTTTCCAACTCTTAATCTCTCACCTCAACCTCCCAAGTGCTAAGTAAGCTGTTAGACATATGCTACTACACCAGCCTCCACGGTGACACCTTCTATAGGAAAAGTCCCTTCTCTTCCACTCCCAGCTCTGAAAGTGAGCTGTTCCCTTCGCCAGTTTTCTCTTTTGTCCATCTAATTTTCATAATCCAAGCAAAGAGGAAGTTGAGAGTTTTCTGAGGTTCCTGGTCCCTGGGTTATAATGATCCCACTTAGAGTAGTGGTGGGAAGTACCTCCAGATAGCCACACTGCCGCACTGATCACTTCCAGTGTCCGACAGACTCCGTGAACCGTTCCTCATCCCGTGACAGCATCTGCTTGGTATGTGTGCATCTGAACAGGTTGAAAGAGGCTGGGCTGGGCTGTGATGCTCCATAGGTTAAGGGTATCAAATGCATTTTGACTTAATGATACTTTCCATCACATTGTAAGTTGGGGGACACCCATGTACAGTTTACTACTGCTATAATGCTAACATCAAATGTTATCACAGTCTATAGGCAGAAACAACAAAAAACAAAAAACCCCACGAGGCCCAGGGAGGTAAAATTACTTGTCCCAAGGTCATACAGCCAGAAAGTGGCAGAGCCAAGATTCACACCTGGGATGTCTGACCTCACAGACCAGTGCTTTCTGGTTCTGCTTAGGAGACGGAGAGAGATGGAGGGGCGAAGCCTGGCGCTAGTCTGGAGTGGATGCTGTGTTGGAGTTTGCTGCTATCACTCCCATTTGCCACCTCAACAGCTTCTGGTTACCAGGCCAGGTCTCCACTTTGCCCATGAGGAAGAGGCAGAGGGGACACTTGTCCTTCAGGCCAAAGCCAGCAGTCAAGAGCCCTGAGGTGGACAGTCAGGTGGTCTACCCTAAGCGTATTACTTCCCGCATGCTGGTGAATGCTCCTTCCTAAGGTCGTGGGATACCACTGTCTTTCCACCTCTGGGCCTCCGTCACTAGTCTGCCAGGTGAGGGTGTTTGCTCTCAGTCCTAGGGCGGGAACCGGCAGGGGAGGTGTTGGATAAGGCTGGGCCTGGGAAGCCTTAGGGCCCTGATGGACACCTGCCCTGGGCCCCAGTCCCACGAGTCACTAACTGCTGTGGCAGAGACACGTGTGAGGCCAAGCCAGGCTAGGAGGCTCCAGATGTGCCAGCGCCACGCAGACTTACCAGGAATCACAAGCAAGATGCAGACGGAGCTAGCAATATCGACAGACACAAAAACACACTAAAACTGGCTGGAGTAAAACTGGCTGGAGCAGCTCGCGCCAACGATCCTAGCAATTGGGAGGCTGAGGCAGGAGGATCACAGAAAGCTTGAGGCCAGCCTGAGCTACACAGAGTGAGAGACTATTTCCAAAACAAAATAAAACACACAAAAAAGCAGAAGTCAGAGCCAAAGCTAAAGGGAGTTGTGGCCACAGCGGCGTCTCCACGTGCCACCCATGGCTAGTTTCCTGTCACCTCCGTCGGACCTTTTTCTCTCACCTAACTCTGCTGTCCGTCTGCTCCAAGGCCTGTCCTCATCCCACTCCGTAGATGAGCCAGCCTCACCCATGGCCAGACTTCCTTGCTCTGGGGGCCACTAACCTCCCCAGAGACTCCGACCGTCCTGCCCTCAGAACTCAGGAGCTTGCCTCCCAGAGGATGCTTGCTAACCTGCTCCAGAATGAGTCTTGAGTGCACACCTGTCCCCATGGATACCCATGAAATGTGTGTGGAGCCCTTTGTCTGAAGGTCCGACCACTGGAGCCCAGAAAACGTCACGAGGAGTCTTCTGTGGCAGCGCTAATCTGGAGCAACAGGGAATGTCTGAGCTGAATCTGAGAACTTCCCTTATCGATTTTCCACTAGGACATGTGCCCACGGGTCCTCTGGGCCATGCCAGGGACGGCTCCACTCAGTGTGCAGCGGATGAGAGAACAGGAAACAAAGCTGGGGAGCCCCAAGTGCTGTAGGAAATGCGAGAAAGGCCGGTTGAGTCAGTGTTTGCAGGACTGAAGCTACTTCCAGATACAGCGCTGGAGGTGACAGTGTGGGAATTACAGCCTTTGGTGCCCAACCAGTGCCACAACCCACCTCACAGCCAGAACACCCATGAACCAGGTTCTTCCAGGTTCTGGCTGTGGAGCCTGGAGGTAGGCTCAGCTTCTGACCCTCGCCTTTTCCCTTGTGTGACCGCAGCTAGGCTCAGTTTCACAGTCTGTAAAATGGACACAATACGGTCTTACTAGAGTCCTGGTGGAAGCAAAGTGGACTGACTCAGTGCCTGCATGGAATTTGTATCATTTTTCCTCTGATGAGCACATATTAAACATTAGGGCAATGGTTCAGGCTCCAGGGTGCTGTGGGCGTAGCTGACCTGTGGGGAAGCTGGCGATGGGGCTGAGCCCTGAAGGAGGCTGAGTTTCTAAAGAAGGAAATGCAAAAAGTGAATCAATTCAAAAGCAAAAACGGAATGATTCAGAAGGCCATTCCAGTACAACAAATAAAGAATCCAAACCAAATGACTGGGTTCCTCAAAAAGAGGACGTTGCTCTGCCAAGCTAGAGTGTTAGTCAGGCGGGGGAGGTGGTTACTGGGAAATTTCGCTCTGTTCAGCACTATTGAGAAGTTGTGGGTTCCTGGAGCCTCGGTGGTGTTGCACAGCCCTACAGGGTTACGATTACCCAAACCTTGGGCCGGGGAGCGACAAGGAAGTGTTTAGACAGAATCTATGGTAGAAGAAACAAACAGAACATTGTTCCTTAAAAGGCAGAATGACCTCAAGGGAAAGTAGTTAGATGTGTTGGAGCACCTGGGGCAGCTGTGCAGGCCAGCCAACATCTGCCAGGACTTGGCACATCTGAGAAGCAGACAAAGGGTTCTCCCAGGGTCTGAGTCTGATGTCGTCTTTCTGTCCGTTTGGGAAAACCTCTCCTAATTCTTCCCACGCTCAAACTGTGGGGACATTCCTCCTGTCCAGCTGCTAGAACAAGGAGAAGGGGCTGTACCCCAACTCTGCCACTTGCTTGCTGTGTGATCTTGGACACATCACCTCATCTTTCTGTGATTTTACTTGTCATCCACAATATAAGCACAGTGGTACCCCCTTCGTCACTGTGCTTGCTGTCAGCCAGAATCTGGTCCCATTTGTTCCTCTGATGACTTCTTGTTGGGGAGACTAGCGATTTTCGAGTCGAATAACTGGATGTCCCATTTGGTGTCCTGCTGGAAGGCAGTATGTCACTACATCCCTGCTTACACATGATCTACAACATGACAATCCCTGTTCTCAGAAAAGACAGAAAACATGATATCAGGAAAAACAGGTGAGCACGGGCACACAAAATCTCAAAAATAGAAATGGAGAAGCTCTCCCCTACAGGGTCACTTCTGTGTGCTGCGTGTGAAGGTGGCCTCCCCTCCCCCAAGTCTGGACGTAGACAGATAGCAGCCCAGGGTTTTGCAGGGAACCAGGGCTCAGAGAGGCACTGCCACCTGAGATCGGCTCTGTTGCGTTGTCTCAGGAAAGTTGGGGAGGACACTCTAGAGGTGGGTTTGAGGGAAGGACCTTTGAGGCTGGGGGACAACTGCTGCCTCTGTGAGGTGACCGAAATGTAGTCTTCCCTCCACAGGCACCAAGTAATAGCTCAGTTTGGCCCTCTCGTACGTCTTTGACAGGTGAAATCCTTGACTGTCCAGAAGCTTTCTCCTCTTGCCCCAACTGTGAGCGGCCTCCCAGGATGAAGATAAATTCAAGGTCAGAAGAAGGGCAGAGCTGAGCGTCAAACAGAAAGAGACTGCGGCCTGGCTCCTGCTCTGAGCTCACTTCCTGTTTCGTGAGGCGAGTGGGTCCCTCTCCTAGGGTTTGAACGTCCTGTTCCCTTTCTCCGCACAGGACGTCGAGGTCTAGCCTGCTGACCCGTGCTCATCTAATGGGAAAGTGGCCCCAGCTGTACCCCAAGATGTCATCTCACCCCGAGTTGCCTTGGGGATTCCACCAAGGGTTTAGAGAAGTAGAGACTGTCCTGAGTCACAGGCTCTGTGTGTTCAATGCCTGTCAGAACTCTGAGGGACAGCTGGAGGGGGAAGAAGTGGATTGCGGCACTAAAAAGTAGAAGCTGGGGCTGGGGTTGGGACGAAGCTGTCTTCCCTGAGTTGTTACCAGAAGAAGCCTATGTCATTGTCTCCCTGGTGCCGCCAGCACCGTGGAGTGCCTGTATGTCAGTCGGTGTTGCTCAGTGCTGGGGACACTGAGAGACAGAGGAAGGACAGGAGATAGATAATCCACATTGATACGGTCTTCCTGCTTTAACTGAGTGATTCCTGTATGCTGCCGAGTTCAGCCTGTGCCCTGGGCCCGCACCAGCTTACAACACCCATCCATCCATCACAGCCTGCCTGCTGCTACCCCCTTTCACGGACATAGTGTCCTGGCAGGCTTCCCTCTCCTCCTTCAGGTTATGACCTCTAAAGAGACAATGAGTCAAGGTAGGGTTCACATGGTGACACCTCACCCAGCTCTGGGAGCCAAGTGACCTAACAAGTAAGGAATGAGGGGCTGTCATCTTCCGATAAGGCCAGTCCCCGCCTCCTACACACCCTCCCCATCTTGAGAGGTCTCCCGCCTGGAGCCTCTAGCAGAGCCCTTTCCCAACATTCCTTACTCATCCTTACTCGGAGGCAGGCATGCCTTTGCTCATCGGCTTCTCCATTCTCTCACGAGGAGAGAATTTGACTCTTTCTAGGCAAGAGCAGCCTTTGGATATGTTGTAGTGTAGGTGAGTATCCTTTCTACCTCAGAATTGTCTTCTTGCTTCAATACTGCAAGACAAGATGTCTGTCCCATGAACAGAGGGAAAAAAAACAGCTTTCCCTCTGTTTAGCAGATAACCGTCAAACCATATGCTGGTCATGAGGACGGCTAGACACTGGTGACATTGTGTGGAGGGGAAAGCCAAGCAGTGCGGCTGCATCCTGGCAGGAAGAGTCGGAGCCCGGTGACATCGGCACTGGAAATGTATTTTTCACAATGCTTATCTGCTTTGTGTCGTGTTGGCAGATTAAGACCTGCTATGGTGGGATATTTACACCACAGATGTTGGCAAACACTATCAAGCATCCTTGACCCCACCATCATCCTACACCCCAAGACTGGTCACTAAATACTTGCTGTACATTGCTGGAGGAAGACAAGCTATCCTGGCGACCACAAAAGAGTAGAAGGAAAAGCCAGCATCAGGGGTAGGGATGACTGCCGCCCCTACCCCAGTTCTTTCTGTTGGAGCTCTGCATTGCCATCCCTCAGTATGGGACTGTTATGGGCTCTAAAAGGCCACTGAGCAGGACCCTAACCCAACCTGATCACTGTCCTTACAAGAAGAGGAAGTTAAGAATACATACATTAGCAAATAAGGATTATTTATTATTAATATTGAGTAACTAGTGGTTTTTTAAATTTTCTGTTTATTATATGTGTATCTGTATTAGCATATGCACACATGTGTGTGAGGTGCCTGAGGGAGACGGCTACCCATTTCCTGAAGATGCAGTCCCAGACAGTTGTGAGCTGCCTGCTGTGGATGTTGGGAACCAAACTCAAGCTCTATGTAGGTATATGCACTTAATGTTTGAGCCAGCTCTCCAGCACCATCAACAAGAATGCTTTTTTGCAACGATTTTTTTAGTTGACATACAACATATGATATTTTCACAAACATCAGTATCTGCTCATATTTGCCCTAATGCCCTGGCTCTTTGCTGATCCCTTTCCTACACCCAAGTAAGTCCCCTTCTTTTTTTTTTTTTATAGTGTGTGTGTATAAGTCTCAATTATTCAAGAGAAAACATCAATGTTTTTGTTTCCCCCTCTTATTTCTCCTCCATATCCCTTTAGATCCCTCACGGCCAGACTTTGTTCCAGGTTTCTGGCTAACAGACTTTAAGCAGCAAGGAAAAGTCCCAGGAATGCCGTGGATGGCCACAGACTGATGCACTGTCCCTAGGATAGCAGTGAGTCCCAGGAATGCCGTGGACGGCCACGGGCTGACACACTGTCCCTAGGATGGCAGTGAGTCCCAGGGATGTTGTGGATGACCACGGGCTGACACACTGTCCCTAGGATGGCAGTGAATCTGAAAATGCAGCTGCCGAGCAGCAAGGTCCATCTGCCCAAAGAGGAAGAAGATCCTAGGCCTGAAGAGACAAAAAAGAGAGGAGGGGGGACAGAGGAGGGAGAAGGTGAGCGGGGAAGGAGGAAAAGGTCGTACCAGCCCCTCCTCTGCCCTCCTTCAGAACTGAAGTTAGTCTTGCTGTGTTAACCTCCCAAATCACAAACCCAGCTCTGAAGTCTGACCGAATCTATGGCGCTGATTTGTAATTTTCTTCATGGTGAGATATACAAAGACCGTAGTGACTGAGCCTGCCATATGGCATGACACAGAAGTCTCAGTGAGGTGGATTTTACTGGGAGGTTCCTGTAGAACCAGAGACAGGTGTGAAGCACACTGGGCTTTTAAAGTCTTCTGGGAACTCCATTTAACACCCTTGGTATTTTCTTAATCTTCCTTTCCTCCCGCACAGCCCTCCAACCCCCATCCTGTGACTACAGTTAAGAGTTTGAACATTTGACCCCCAAACAGTGGATGGGACTACAGCACCAACTCCTCCCAGCCTCACCCCAGGCTTTCTTCACATCCAGAGAGTGTGATACATACTTGCTAGGGTTCGGGTCAGGACTTCTGCTCGTCTCCCAGAGTGGCATTATTTGAATGTGACAGAACCTTCAGAGGTAGGACATTGTGAGAGGTCTTCTGGGCATGGGGGGTATGTATGCTCTTGCAGGTGATGCTGGGGCCTCGGCCATTTCCTTCCGCTGCTTTGGTTTCCCACTGCCGTGAGGTGAGCAGCTGTGTTCCATCTCGCTCTTCAGCCACAATGTGTTGTGTTGCCACAGGGCCAAAGGCAGCAGGCCCAACCGGGCGTGGACTGGGACTCCAAAAGTTGTTATCAAAGAAAACCTTTCCCATACCCTCCACATACACTGCCGTCCTTCCTGGCCCCAAGTCACACTGAACAGTTTAAACAGAGACAGGAGACTGCAAGTCTGGCAACTTGGGCAGATGGGAGATTTACACAACAAATACACAGCCAGAATTATTTCTCAAGCATATCGGTGTTGTTCCTTCTGAATGGTTGTTCACCAGGTTGATCTTGCCAACCCGGCTTCTCCGCATGAGACAATTGCTTTCAACCTGTGGATCGTGACCTCTGTGTGTGTGGGGGGGTCACCTAAGTCCATCAGAAAACACAGATATTTACATTACGATTCATAATAGCGAAACTATAGTTATGAAGTAGCAACAAAAATAATTTTAGTTTTCCACAAGATGAAGAACTCTATTTAAGGGTCGCAGCAATACACAGGTTGAGAACCCACCGCTCTAAGAGGACAGGGGACTTAGTGACAGACCATGACTTCATGATCTGCTCCTCAGAGGCATGCTCTTTAATATGGGGATGGGCCTAATAACTGATTCTAAGTCAGGGCTGTCTCATTTGGTTATGAGCATGCCACCCAGTTGGATGTCAATCTCGGTGAACAAACATTAGCATAAACTTTCTCAGAAAATTTCTCAGTCATATTAAAGGCAGCTCCTTTGGCTAAATTCTTCTTTGTGTAACTCACTATTTCCTAAGCAAATAAGTAAATCCTTTATAGTATCGATTTGGCTACTTCCAGTTTCCCCTATAGCAGTCCAAATAGTTTAAGACGCACTCAGTAACAGTTCTCAGCGCTTATTTTCTGGTTGTAATCACTTCCTCCATCCAGTTAGGAGGCTACGTCATCCCGTCATCCCGTCATCCTCTCTGCTTACCTCACTACGTGCCCCACCCTGCCCCTCCTGTGAGCCACATCACCAGCTCCTAGTCCCAGGAGTTCAGCCTTAGGTGAAAAGAGCCAGCAAGCCACACTTTCTCCCCCTTAGGCTGCTCCCTTAACCTTTGACCTTTCCCTGCCCTATTTCCCTCTGGTTTGCTTCTGTGGAATGAGCAAACTGGAATCAGTGGGTCTACGTTCTCCACAGCTGCTTCACGTTAAGCTGAATCAGGTTTTATTCCTTGGTGGAGGGGGGGCAAGGTGGTGGAGGATAAAGCGCTGTGTTTCCTGGCTGGAGGGGGGAGGTTTGCTGATGAGTCATTTACTTCCCTGAGCCCCAGGGGCCTTACTGTCAAAAGTGTGGCTCTCACTCAGCAATTTTGAGCTGCAAATTACTGACGTGTCACTCACGGAGTGGGAGTCAAGGCAGTGATGGTAATTAGCCGGGCCGGTTCATGCAGGGCCTGGAAAAGCAGACTAGCGAATTTGGACTTCATCCTTCAGGCACCAGGGAGTCGAAGAAAGATCTCTGTCATCTCTGTCACCAGATAGAACTAAGGGGGAGAACTTCTTGTTCAAGAGACAAGATGGGGATGGGAAGGAGGCTAGGAGAATAGGGAGCAAAAGTGAAAACTCTGACCTCAGACTGTAACTTCAAGTAGAAACACAGGGTGAGACCAGAGGCTACCCAGAGGCGGCTTGTGTGGGATGGAAAGTCCTCACTCCCCTCTCTCCTAAGCCCGCCACCCAGCTCTGGGCACTTTTTAACCCTGGCAAGGGCAGGAGGAGGGATAATGTGCGGAGGAGAGAAAGAAACAGCACAAATCTCCCTTTTCAAACATGAACTTCAACCAGAATAATCAACACCTGGAAAAGAAAGGGGTTTTGTTGAGGACTCCTAGGAGCTGATCTTGATTGCGCTCCTTCAGTGCCAGACTCCATGCTAGCCATTGGCTCTGATGCCCCATGGTGCAGCTAATTAGTACGGCCTCCCCTGTACAGATCTCATGGAGGCACAAAGAGGGGGCAAGTGTGGAAGGTGATGGAGAGTACGGATTGTAAGTGTCTCAGAGCCCAAACCTGAAGCACACGGGGGAACCAAACACCTAAGAGACTAGAGCAAAACAAGATGCAGAGCATGCAATGTCTACCAACCCAGAACGCACATTCTTCCCTGTGAGTCCTACTCTTAGTAAACAGTGTCCTTACGGAAGAGACACATTAGGCATGGCGAAACTACAGTTTATTTTTAGCAGACCTGTACAAAGTATAAGGTACTATTTCCAAGGGGCTGGAGTGGTGACTCAGCTGTTAGGAGCTCTTGCTCACCTTACAGAGGACCCAGGTTTGGTTCCGAGCACTCAGACTCACAAGTGGTAACTCACCACCGCCCGTAACTGCAGCGCCAGTGACCTATATACCATCTTCTGGCCTCCACACACACAGGCACCGCATTCTATACAAAGACACACAAACACATAATCTCTTGATAAATAAATAAATATTTTAAGATACTATTTACAAAAACCACCACAGATATACAATATCCCAACATAAGACAGCCATTTAAGGAAAATTGTAATGATAAAATTATAGGTGATATTGAAGAAAATCTAAGTATAATACATAGAGATGCATGTCAAAAGGGATAATTTATACAAATTATTTAGTCTTTCCCCATCAAAAGCCCAATAGAGCTTTTTATATAATTCAATAAGCTGAATGTTCAATTTTGACGGACAGCAAAGAGTCGAGAAAGGCTAAGATGCCCTTAACTCAAAATTCTAGGTGGAGAAGTGGCCCATCAAATATCTGATTTTATTATAGAAATCACAATGAAGGCAACATGAAATTGGCACAGGAATTAACAAATGATGACTAGAACAAAAGACCCTGTAATGGACCACATATATTAGAAAATCTGATTTCTGATGAAGGATATGCACTGTGATTCTTTAACAAAAGCTACCCAATCTCATACACACACACGCATGTATGCACACTTGCATGCACACACATACATGCATACATGCATATGCACACTTACATGTCTACTTAAACACAGACCTATACACATGCATGCATATATATATGTATATACATCATACATGCACACTCATATACACACGCATGTGCACACACACAAAAAATTCCAGGTGGTTCCAGGTCTTACATTAAAGAAAAGCCTTGAAATTCTTGTAAAAAAATATAGAATATCTTTATCATCTCAGGTAGAGACAAGTGCCTTAAAACAGAAAGAGCAGTCACACAGGAAAAGGCAGACACATTTGACCACACAAATAATTTCTGCCTGTAAAGATGCATCACGAGGGACTAACTGGAAAGGAAAAATGTAGAAGATGTTTGCCATGCATAATCAATAAATAATTAGGGTTTGGAATAGCTTAAAATTAAAGCAGACAATCCAAAAGAAAGAGTCAAAGAAATCCAAAGGTATTTTCCATAAGATGAAACAAGCATGACCACGGGGCATGTGACAAGATATTCAGTCTTACTGCTTGGAGAAATGCAAAACAAAACCACAGTGACCCATCATGTCACACCCGGCCACAAGCCCGTGAAAATTGAAAGTCTGGGCTGGGAATGTGGCCCAATGGAGATTCCTCCACTGAGGCACGCAGAAGCCTCTTAGCTCAGCAGGTCACTGACCCATCAAACATAAATATGTATTATACCAAGCACACAAAATAGCATCAAATTGGCATAGCGATTAACAAACAGATAAATAGAACAGAACCAAGGTCAACCGCTAGAACCACACACAGCAGACAAAAAAATCTGGCAGTGGCAAGTGCCAGGGCCATCTGCTCCTGAAGGCAGTGTAGTTGGCATGGCCACTGTGAAGATTCCACACGTATCTCACCTCCCGGTAATTTCGTTGCTAATCAGTTACTGGAGCATTTCCACAGCTGTACAGATGTATATTAGGGTAGAAGTAAGTTAGGGAGCAAGAATGGCCATCCATAGCCATTTGTTATGAGGTTGACTATTAAAGAGGGGGAACAAAACAGAGAATAACAAGCGTTGGTGACCATATGGGGAAACTGGATTTCTTGGGCAGCACTGCCAAGAGTGTAACCTAGTTCAGCTTCTCTGGACAACAGTGCGGTGATTCTTCAAGAAGTCAAAATTAAAAGAGTAGCCTAGCAATTCCACTATGGTCTGTACATGAAAGAGTTGAAAGTGGAGATTTGAATGAATGTCTACCATGCTATTATTGACACTCATCAGAAAGTGAAACACCTAAGGCAGTGGTTCTCAACCTTCCTAATGTTGTGACCCTTTAACATAGTTCCTCATGTTATAGTGACCCCCCCGCTATAAAACTATTCTGTTGCTATTTCATTATGAATCATAATATAAATATATGATATGTAGGATATCTGATATGTGACCCCAAGCGAGTCGCAACCCACAGGCTAAGAAACACTTTTCTAAGAGTTTATCCAGGGAGGATGGATAACCCAAAGAGGGTGTGTACAGGTGGTCTCTGACTGCGATGGTTGGACTTAGCTGCTTTTTCAAGTATATAATGGCATGAAAGCAGTGAGCGGTCAGTAAAAACCATGTTTTCAATTTTGGAAATTTTCAATTTCCCTGGGCTCTTTCTCCTGACTCTGGGCAGCAACAGAGAGCTGAAGTTTCCAGTCAGGAGCTGAAACACTCTAGAGGGGGCTGAGCTGCGTGGCGAGCTGGGCTCGCCTTCTCTGCTGATTCGTTTGTCAGCTCCTCCTTCAGTGTTGATATAGGGCAGCTTTACCTATACCCTGGGATAGATCTGCTTTATTCCTGTTTGCTCCTGACTCTAAAATCCCAAGTTCTAACACAAACCTCCTTCTAACAAAGTATCAGCTGTGGCCGACTAGGGCAGGAAGGTTTGTCAGACACAGAGGAACAGGAAGTTGGCTGTGAGATTCCCCCACCTAGAAATGTCAGGGAAGCTACAGCCATGAAGTCCCATCAACAGGACTGCCTAAACATGACCTGAATGAGGACAACACCGGTAGATATGCTCTCATGAAAGAGGAAAGGTCATGAGTGCTCAACCCTAGAATAGGAACTACATACAGACAGCTAAGGAGAGCTGAGAGTGGGAGAAACCGTGGAAGGACCCCCAGACTGGTTATCTGATACCAAATGGCCATACTAAATCATATACATACATGCTATATGGACTGAATAGGTTATGTATATGTTTGAATATATATTTATATATGTAACAATTAAATAAATAAGGGCCATGAATTTGAGAGAGAGCAAAAGATGGGTGCACGGGAAGTGTTGGAGGGAGGAAAGAGAAGGGGTTAATTATGTAATTATGGAGAAAACACACAATTATATTTTAATTTTAAAAAATTAAAAATATTTTAAAATGTCAATTGTTTATCTCTGTTTTAGCAATGAACATCTGGAAATATTTAATACTAACTTTAATAAAATACACATGATGGGGTGGGTACTACTCAATCATTAAAAGGAAAGAAATTTCTACAGGCAGACAACTTGTATGAAACTTGATGGCATTGTGATAAATGAAATAACACAGAAGGGCATGCACCATGGTTGTGTTTAGTTGAGGTCCTAGGGGGTAGACAGATCCACAGGAGCAGAAAGCAAAATGGTAGTTGGTGTTGGGGGTGAGAAGAATGGAGAGTTATTGTTTGTATTTTATTTCTTTGTTTTTGCAGGACAGGTGCCTGTGGAGGTCACAGGACAACTTGGGGGTTCTTTTTTCACCACGTGGGTTTCAAGGAGGGAACTCAGCTCCTTTATACCCACTAAGCCAGCTCGAAGACCTGGGAGTTACTGTTGAACTGGCACAGCTTAAGTCTGGGAAGATGGAAAAGTCCTGAGGATGAGTCCTAGCTTGCTTCCTGCCGCTGTGATAAGAACCATGACCAAAAGCAGTGTGGGAGAAAGAGTTGATTTTATCTTTCAGCTCACAGCCATCATGAAGAGAAGTCAAGGCAGGGACTCAAGCAGAGGCCACCGAGGAGAGCCGCTTACTGGTTTGTTCAGCCTGCTCTCTTATTACTGGTTTGTTCAGCCTGTTCTCTTATACATCAGACCACTGCCTAGGGATGGTACCGCCCACAGTGGGCTGGACCCTCCCCCATCAATCATTAATCAAGAAAGTGTCCCCATAGATGTACCCAAAGGCCAATTTTATGGAGGCATTTTCTCAGTTGAGGTTCACTCTTCCCAAGTGTGTTGAGCTGACAAAAACACTAACCAGCACGATGACGGGTGATGGCTACACACAATAGGAATGCGTACTGTTTAATGCCACCGAACTGTACTTTGAAAATGACTATTTCAAAACCTCCCAAAATAGTAAAAGGAAGGCTATATATGTTTTTACATGTTCTTTACAATAAAATATTTATCACTGAGCATAATAAAATGTTTTAAAGTTGAAAAAGAAAACCCTAGAAAACGTCCGCATATACATTAGTAGGAGAAGAGACGACTTGGGAAACCGTACACACAGACACTGTGCTGTTCACTATACAGCAGAACCCATGAGCAAGCAGGGCACGTGCCACACTCGGGAATGAAAAGAGAAGCTTGCAAAATGTTACCCTCCAATTATAGAAAAGTCAAAGGCATGACATTTGGGGACTAGACAGACAGATTTAAACTTCTAAAGCAAAGTGTAAGGATAGGTCTCTCCAAATTCAAGGTAGTGGTTCTCTGTGGATTGGGAAGGAGACATGTCTTCTGAGAAAGGCAGAGGGACTTCTGAAACACTAGCAGTGGATATGTGGGTGTTTATATTTTATAGGCATATTACATTATATTATATGTGTATTACATGTACATAAACATTGAGAAATGTGTAATATTGTGAAATCTTTAAAATGCTTAATATAGAAGACAGATGGGGAAAACTCCATGTGCTATCTTGGTACTGAGACTTTCCTATTGACTTTCTGTCTCTATAAAACACTCCGCAATCCTTGTATAGGAAAGTGGCTTTCAGTTATATTACAGAGAGGGGAAAGAAATAAAGAGAGCTTTTCCCTCTGGTTTGTTCAGAGAAAAGAGAAGTGGGAGGAAATGGTAGAGGCATTGGGCTTCCCCTAGCTCTGCCAGGAACAAAAGACTTTAGGCAAAGAGCTACTTGGAGGTAATACAGTCTAACCATTATCTTGAGGGGGTGGCTATTCCTTTAACCAACTCCCCAGTCCCCCAGAAAAATCCCTGCCAGTTTCAGGAGTGGGTAGAGGGTTCCAGCACCACTGGCCTTTTGAAATAACAATGTGTAGCCGCAGGACTCAGCCAGCTCTTGTGAGACCTGCAGACCACAGCCTTGGCACAAGTCCCCCTTCAACAGCCTGCAAAACCAGATGGAGGAGAAGGAAAGGGAAACACATTGGGCCAGGAGATGGTTTGAGAAACATGCTTCAGTAGCCTCCGTGCATCCGGGCTCCGTGACTGCTCCGGGTTTCTCATGTTTTCTCGTGCCCCCAGTCTGACTCCCAGTAGCAGGGGGCTGGGGGGCGGGGAATGCCCCACCAAGACAGCATCTCCAATCATTCATTTTGTTGAGGCTGTTGGTGTATCTCACAAACACGTGTTTGTGGACCACAGAGAGAGAGAGCTGTCCAGCCCCGCCTTATGTAGTAGGCAGGCCAATCAGAAGGAAGTATTGAAGTTAACTGAGTTGAGACTGAGAGCCAGTCTTCCAGGCACAGGGGGCTGTGTGAGCTTGGCATGAGGAGAATCATAAGAAGTTTTTGTTTTGTTTTACTAGAATTATGACTATGAAACCAAGCCTGACCATGGCCTGGTGAGGCTGTGAAAACTAACAGAAGCCGCATCTCAAGGATTCCTTTCTACCCGGAAGAAGGACTCACTATATGATTTAGGCACTGAGAAACCGTGGAAGCATCTTAAGAAGGGAGGTGCAAGTGGGTCTCTTCTATTATGAGTAGAGTGATTTGCCTTTTAGTGATCCCAGAGGCCAAACAGATTCTCCTGGACCAAGTCCAGGCAGACCGGGAAAGGGCATTGTGTCAGCTTTCCTCATTATGACAAAGTACTAGGGAGAAACAACTTATCAAGTGGAAAGGTTTGCTTGGGATCCTGGGTTCAGTCCATGGCTGATTGGCCTTCTTGCTTTCCGTCTGTGATGACAGAACGCATCATGGCAGAAGAGAACTGTTTATTTCATGGTGGCCAGGAAGCAAAAAGCCAGACAGTAAGCAACTGAGATCTTAATATCTCCTTCAAAGGGACACAGCCCCAATGACCTAACCTCCTGCCAGAAGGTCCCACCTTTTAAAACTTTACTACCTCTCAATAACACCATATACATAGGCCTTGAGGGACACTCTAGACCCAAGCCATGACAGGCACACACAGCCCAAACTGCAAACCTAAACCCTGCCTGCATCATTTACCTGCATGGCTCACCTGTTGCAGGAAGTCCCATGTGTACTCTGAGCAGCTGATTGGTCATCTTCAGGGTAGGCTGATGTGAGAAGTGAGTAAATCCCTAACTGACCTAAAAGAGTCCCCCACATGAATCATCAACGCAAAACAAATGGCTGAGTAACATGTCTCTGTACTATTAATTATAGCAATTTAAACAATGCATACATATGTGGAATATGAAGAAAAGACATGTAAGAATTCACATCAAATGAAAAGTAAAATTGATACTCTAAGAGAGGAAGCAAAGGTCAGAGGTGGGACCAAGAAGATTCAGATTTATCTGTCAAAGTTTTCATTTTAGACAGATTCCACTAGGACTTCTGTGTTAAACGTTAATTGGGAGAGCTGGAGGTGGTGGCACACACCTTTAATTCCAGCCCCCCGGAAGGCAGAGGCAGGCGAATCTCTGTGAGTTTGAAGCTAACCTGGTCTACAGAGCGAGTTCCAGAACAGCCAAGACTGTTAGACAGAGAAACCCTGTCTCGAAAAACAAAAGAAAACAAAAATTGATTTGAAAATAAGTTGACAAAAATCCCTTGACAGTGAGGAGGTGTTGGGCCGGTGCTAGCTCCCCTCTGCTTGCTCACATAGTAAAATCTGAGTCCATGCAGCCCTGTTTCCTACTTCACTCTAATTCCAACCCCGAATCTGGGCCAGAGGTATTTCTGACCCATTGTAGTCTTTCTATAAATATTTGTAAAAGCCCTTTTTTGACAGGCTCAGAAGTAGACTGAAGGGCTCTCAAGGTAGACCCCTCTTCCCAAGGCTGTGCCCCTCCCTCTTCTACCACGGGGCAGTGTGGAGCAGGGGCCTGCACTCTCTTTTGTGGGCTCTTTTTTCCTGCTTGATTACCTTTTCTTTCTTTCTTTTTTTGTTTGTTTGTTTGTTCTGTTTTCTGAGACAAGGTTTCCTCTGTGTAACAGCCCTAGCTGTCCTGGAACTAGCTCTTGTAGATCAGGCTGGCCTCAAACTCACAGAGATCCACCTGCCTCTTCTTCCCAAGTGCTGGGATTAAAGGCTTGCGCCACCACTCCCAGCTTTGATTACCTTTCCAAATAGGGTACTTTTAAACAAGTAGCATTCCTCTAAGCAAATACCTGCTGAAATCAGACTTAAACTTTCCCAAAGCAAATGCTCTTTTCTAAGCTGCTGAACTGGGGCTGAGGGCACCAGATTACTGTGCAATTCTGAGAGGTGGATCCGGAAGCCCCTCCATTCCAGCAGGGAACAATGAGGGGCGTTACTCTTGGGGGGTAGGCAGGATACAGTTGATGTCTACATCCTGTCTATGCTACGCTAAAACACTTCCTGGGGCCGGAGGCCAGATTTCTTGAATTTAACTTAAGTCGGAAGCTGCATCAAGGCTCTGCTAAAAATGTAGCTGTTTGTAAAGGGGAGAACGTGGGGCGAGGATAGAATACAGGGCCAGGAGTGGCTTCGTTCATGGTCACTCAGCAAGGTTGCGATGCCTGGAGACAGGATGGGGATCCAGATCCAGCCAGATGCAGATCCAAAGCAGTGAGAGCAAAGCCCACCCTGAGCCTCATAGTCTCCTGAGAGTCACACCAAGGAAAGTCACTCCGAGGAGAGTCACACCGAGGCCAGAACGGGGACAGGGCAACCCCAACCAAGGTGACCTGAGGAGGTCCTAAGACTAGGCCCATCCCAGGATTCTGTACTCTGATCTGGACTCTTTCTCTTCTGCCTTTGGCCCTATTTTGCGTCCATCAGTTCTTGGGAGCGGTGTGAGCTACTTCTTTATAAGGCTTCTTCAACTGCCTCTTTGTCAAGCCGGCTTGACGCAGCCTAGAGAGTGTATACAGTGTTTCCACATGGACGGCAAGAGCTTGCTGGCTTCCTGTATACAGTGTTTCCACATGGACGGCCAGATCTTGCTGGCTTCCTAGAAGGAAAGGAAGTAGCGAGGGTAGAGGGAGGACCAAGGCTTTCCACCCACCCAGAGCTTTGGTTTAAAAATGAAGAGACTTGCAGGGGCAGGCGGTGTGGTGACTGGCTTCAGAGTCACCCAGCCTCCCTTGCTTTCCTGTTTCCTGGAGCTCAGCATGACATCACAGTCCACCCCAAGGAAGTACAACAGTCATCAGCCAGAGAGGGCAGAGCCATCTGTCTCCAAACATCAGCACTGCCAGTGCAACGCTACCCACACAGTGACACACACACACACACACACACACACACACTTAGGACACAGGAAACCACACTCCCCTTATCTAGCTAGCTAAGGAGCAGGAGAAGCAGGGGTGGGGGGGATGGAGGGTGGGCGTCTGAATCCGAGGAGGAATGCAAGGAAGAACCTGCCCCTCCCCCACCTAGCCACACTACTAACAAAAGTGGAGGAAGGGCCAGGTGAGCTCCAGGTCACGGTAGAATGACTTGAAGGTGAGCAGCTGGTGCTGAGTCACACAGCCTACGTGAGCCATCTGACGCGCGGCAGGTGAGGTTAGCGCTCCCTGGGTGGGACCTTGCCAGAATAAGAGCTTCAGAACCCTGAGAAATGTAGCGGGAGTGCCCGCGCCTCGCAGACCGAGAGGGTCGCTGTGCGCTCGCAACCAGCGCCCCCTCTGTGTGGCCTGGGTGCTGCCACCAACAGTCTCCTGGGAGTGACAGTCAGAGGACCAGGGCCATTTCCTTGAGTGCATCCTGTGAGCTAGATCCCAGAGGCATCACCGACCCCAGGTTAATAATGTACAGTTTAGGCCAGAGTGATTTACTAACTACTCTGGATCACACCATTTGAGAATAGGGGCAAGGTGCAGAGATAGGATTGAAAGGCAGGTTCAGCATAATCCAAAGCATATAACCTAGAGACAATGCAATCAGTGACCAATGAACCCTTAATACATTGGTTTTCAATCTGTGGTTCATGACCCATTTGGGGTCAAATGACCCTTTCACAGGGGTCGCCGAAGACCACTGGAAAACACAGATATGCTATGATTCATAACAGCAGCAAATTTACAGTTATGAAGTAGCAATGAAAATAGCTGTATAGTTGGGGTGAACACAACATGAGGAACTGTATTAACAGGTCGCAGCTTTTGGAAGGCCGAGAACCACTGCCTCAATGTATCATCAGAGAGGGTCCCAAGCAAGAGCCAAGGCTGAGCTTTGCCTTGCAAGGAAAATTGACCTGGGTTTGGAGACCCCATAAGGACTATAAGAGAGGCAGGAGGCAGGGCTCAGAAAGCAAACAGAAGCACCCAGAATCTTCCCACATGCATTGTAATGTAAGAACATCACCTCTCAGGGGTGGGGGACCAAGGAGGTCCCTATGTTGCTGAGGGGAATATATGACAAACTGGAAACACAGCACTCACACGTACTCCTGTACATACAAATGCACACATGTGTGATATGGAGCTTGCTGCTGAGGCAGGAGGACACTTGAATCTCCTCTCCTCATGTAACTGAGGTGAGCTAACTGATATTATATGAGCTTATATTATTATATTATATTATATTATATTATATTTGGCTGGCATTTTCCAGATACATGTGGCACCTTCCACAGGCATGAAGGATTGACTGTTTAGAGGCCTTGGGTCAGGGGAAGGTTCCCTAAACCTTCATGTCTCTTGGAGAGACCATAGAATGCCTATTTGAACAAGTACACAAACTGCCCTCAACACTGCCTTTGTCCTTGAATGTCACCTGATTACTTATGCAGCCAAGACAAGTGGGGCGGTAATTCTACCTTTTCTTCCAGCTCCCCCACTGGTACCCCACTGTGAGGAAGAATTCTTCCTTTCCCATTTGGTCACCTCTATCTTTACTTTTAGCAGTATAAACCAGCAGGTCTTTATTTTCTCCCATGTCAGCCATCCATCACAATCATTATCGATCGTAGTGTTGAAATTGTCCCAGATGTGGCTACTGGGAGTGCCTTCCTTCTGATTCTTGTGTCCTTTTGACAAGCCCTCATCACACCTTGATCATGTCTGTACCCCAGATTCATCTGGTACTTTCCCCATCCCAGGAGCCCTGTGTACAAATGAGTAGAGCCTGCTGCTAGAATTTAGATAGTATATGGTTCTTCTAACACTTCTCAGACAGGAGACAGAACTGGGTGACACACACACATAAACCTATCTGTCATCCATCCATCCATCCATCCATCCATCCACCCACCCATTTATCTACCTGCACACATATTAAAACCTATGAGTTCACATCCAAACCCCTACCATGGTTTGACTATTAAATGCCTCCTGAAGACCCGTGGGATAGAAGGCTTGTATTCTGTAGGTGGGGCCTAGTGGGAGGCCTTTAGGTCATTGGGGGTGTGTCATCAAAGGGGACAACTGGCCCCTGCCCTCTCCCTGTGCTTTGCTTCCTGCCTTGAGATAAGAACTCTTGCTACATTCCAGGCCTCTACGTCATGAGGTGATATTTGGATGAAGGCGTGAAACAAACAAGACCAGCTAGTCACGACATCCTGAAAACTCCCAAAACTGACCCCCACATCAGTGTTTTTCCTTTATAAGTTGATCATCTTGGGTATTTACTACGGCGGTGGAAAGCTAGCAGAACCTCCAATTCCATTTCTGGAGCCACCTGCCTCTTGTAGTCCCCTGTCCTGTGTATAACTTCCACGTCCTACAGGGAAGACGACTTGACTCATGTCCAACATTGGGTAGCCATTGCCTCCCTCCTGACATTTCAGAAGACAGCAGTGTGAAAGACAGTGACCCCTGAAGGTGATGACGAAGCTGACAGCCTCCTACAGGAACAACAGAGTCAACATGGAAGTGTAACACACTCCTCGTGAGTTTGAGGTAGCAATGCTGTAAGCAAATCCGTGCACAGAGAAGTGTAGCACACTCACTTGTAACCATTTAACAAAAAGTTACCACACTTCTGGCTCAAGTATTTACACACTATGTATTTTAAAAAGATTTATTTTTTTAATTTTGTGTGTGTGTGTGCGCGCGTGCGTGCACATACACATGCATCCAGGTACCTGCAAAGGTCAGAGGCATTGGGTTCCCTGGATCTGGAGTTCCAGGTGGTTGTGAGCTATCCAGTGTGGGGCTGGGAACTGAACTCAGGTCCTTTGAAAGGACAGATGCTCTCAGCCATTGAGCCATCTCTCCAGGCCCCACACCATCCTTTTAAAAAATTGTTTCAGAGACACTGTGAGTGCAAGATAAGGGCAGCATCGCAAAAGCTCTGAGGCAGGGGCATGTCTTCTGTGTTTGAGGCCTGCCAAACATTCACTGTAGTGGAAGGAATCAGAAAGCAGTTCAGGTGTAAAATAGAGTCGGTCCAGTAGGTTGTGACCGTGAGAAGGTCTGGTCTCTTTATCAGAGGAGCTTTGGAGTTCTGCAGGTAGAGGAGTGGTGGGCCTGATTCACGTGGAACTTGACTCTGGTTGCAAGGTCGGGAATAGGAAGCCTTCAGCAAAAACAAGGGCAGGAATCTGTCTGCACTCGACGCTGCATTTAGGTGAGAGATGACAGTTGTGACTTGGATCAGTTAGTGGCTGTGTGGTATAAGTAGAGGGACTTGGTTTCTAGATTAATTTTGAAGTCCTAAGAAACAAATATCAGTGTCCAGGTCTGACATGTTTGGTGACACTGCCGAATCTCCTTCTAACGTGGCTGTGGCCCTGAAGGGAGGCACCTTCGGAGGAGAAAAACAAAGTAGGAGCCTGCGTGCAGCCTCCTCACCTGCCTCCCTTAAGAACAGCAAGTTCTAAACTTGAATAAGGTGATCCCTGTTTGCCCTAAGTGTCTGAGAAAGACAATAAAAACCCCGCCCCAGGCCTGAAGTTCTTTTATACATTTTTTTAAACAAAAATTTTAACACATAATCAAAGACAACTAGATTCATGAGATGTTAAGGCCTTATGAATAGAGGCTGATCTCTACACATTCAAGGCAAACCTGGTCTACATAGCAAGTTCCAGATCAGCCAAGGACCACATACCGATAGCCTATCTCTATAAACCAGCCAACTAACCAAACAACAACCCCATGGGTGATAACGAGTACACCTCAGTATTCTCAGGCACTGGCCATAATGTCATTATTCTTGTGGTCTAGAACATAAAACTCTATGTCTGAAAATTCTATGGAAGTAGCACAGCATCCTGGCCAACAATTGAGGACATACTGAGGCTTAGGGAGGAGTGTCACCAAAGGGTCCTTTGACG
This sequence comes from Microtus oregoni, assembly GCF_018167655.1. NCBI lineage: Eukaryota > Metazoa > Chordata > Mammalia > Rodentia > Cricetidae > Microtus > Microtus oregoni. The sequence goes on from NW_024543086.1 coordinate 16,432,984, forward strand.
GTGTGGAGAAAAGTATAGTAACCTCCTGGGACACCAAGAAGTGAAGCCATGAGGCTAGCAATATTGGCGTGTTCTTCTTCCCCTAGGCTTGGAGGAACAGAGGGAGGAGATGTTGAACGGACACAGAATGTCACCTCTTGAAAACAGAGATAGCCACTGAGGGACAGACCTAGCCAGGCTGGGTGAGCGCTTAGTGGAGAACTTGGGACTGCACGCTCAAACTTCACTGTCCTCCTCTTTCCAGTCTTCCGTAAGTGCTCCCCACAGTCTGACTTCAACCAATGAAATATCAAAGGGGGACATTGCGAAAGCCACCTCCCCCAAACACAGGGAAAGTGGAGAGGCAGAACTGCCTGGAAGCCATACACAGCCAGCACTGAACACAGAATAGTTGAGAACGAACCAAAGCGAATTCCAGAACTGAAAAACACAACGATGAGATGGGTAACTCGGGCTGGGAAGATGGCTCGGTCAGCTCAATGTTTGCTTTGCAAACTCACAGACCTGAGTCTGAGCCCAAGAACCCTGGCCTGCTGTCTAGCTATTTGGTGAGGTCTAATCCAGGGAGAGACCTTATTTAAAAAAAAGAAAATTGCCCTTGACAAATGATACCCCAAAACTGTTCTCTGGCCTCCACATGCATATGCAAGCATGTGTGTGTACATCTACACACACACACACACACACACACACAGAACACCAACCCACAGGTTCAGTAAGTTCAATCAATGTCAGTCCACACTTGTGGTTGTTATAGTAACCAGAACTGCAGCTAGGGGCGAGGACAATGGACAGCTGCAATATAATGGAGTTGTTGTCTGTTAAGATGGGGAGACCTAACTTGTGACAAACTTAGGAAATCTGGAAATTGCCTGACTTCAATAATCCTTTATATCTGAGCACAAACTCTGAAACTCTTAAGGAGCTTTATAAGAACCCACATGACTGCTTCCAGCCTATTGCCTGTCTCCTACAGACTTGACCCCATGCCTCTTCTGCTTAGAGACTATGAAACCTGTCTGCAGCCCCATCTAACCACCAGGCAGGCATTGTAAGTTGCCAGAAAGGAGTGTGCTCCCCCTACCCGTTTGCTTTGCATGATGGGAATTTCCCTTTAGTATTCCCAGACTCCCCTTAACTCCCATCAGGGCTGAAGGGTGGATTCTGACTGCCGAGTTAGGGATGGCGTCTTAGTTCCTTTTCTATTGCTCCAGCAAAACACCTTGACCAAGGCAACTTATAAAGGGAAGTGTTTAATTGGGCCATGGTTTCAGAGGGTGAGAGTCCATGAGTGTGGGGCAAAGGCATAGTGGCAGGAGCAGATATATTTTTTTTTACTTTGTTTTTTGCTTGCCTGTTTGCTTGTTTTTCAAGACAGGGTTTCTCTGTAGCTTTGGAGCCTGTTCTGGATCTAGCTCTTGTAGACCAGGCTGACCTAGTGTAGGGATAAGTCCCGCCTCTTAGGGGGCGTGTTCGCCTCGGGCTAATGTCTGCCTATAAATTTGGCGTGCTCCAAGCTGTCTCTTCTGCTTTCCTGGTCTCCGCTGAACGGTGGTTCTGTAAGTCTATTTCTACATTAAAACTATATATATTTTTACAATCTGTCTGCATTCGTTTACGCCGCTACATTTTGGCGCCCAACGTGGGGCTCGAACCCACGACCCTGAGATTAAGAATCTCATGTTCTACCGACTAAGCTAGCCGTGTGGGCGACTGGGGTGCTGGGGATGCAGCCCCGCCGCCCTTATTACTACAACCTAGAACTCACAGAGATTCTCCTGTCTCTGCCTCTCGAGTGCTGTGATTAAAGGCATGTGCCACCACCACACGGCTTTGTTTTATTTGTTTGTGACAGAGTCTCCCTATACAGTCTTGCCTGGATTGAACTCAATATGTAGATCAAGCTGGCCTTAAACTCAGAGAGATCCACTTGCTCTGTGTCTCTAGAGCTGAGATAAAGGCATGTCCTACCACACCAGGTTTTAGAGTTCACATCCTGATCCACAAGCAGGAGGCAGAAAAAGAGACAGTGGGATTGTCTCAAGCCTTTTGAAGTTTCAAAACCTAACCCCAGTGGCACACCTCCTCCAACAAAGTCACACCTCCTAATTCTTCTCAAATAGTTTCACCAAGGACCAAGTTCAAACATGAACATATAGGGGCTATTTTCACTCAGACTACCTCATTCCACTCCCTGGTCCCCAGAGGCACATGGAAATATCATAGCACAAAATACATTTAGTCCAACTTCAAGTCCCCAAAGTCTTTCGCAGTCTCAACACTGTTTCAAAGCAAATCACATGCTTCCAACATATAGTGATGGAATGTACATTACTATTCTGAAAAAGGAAGGATGGGATATAGTGAGGAAATACTGGGCCAAACAAGATTGAAACACAGCAGAGCTAATCACAAACTTTTAGCTCCATGTCTGCTATCAGAGGGTTTAGATGGCTCCAGCTTTCTGGTTTTGTGGTCTGCAACATACTTCTTTCTCTCGGTTCTGGTACCACTCACTGTTGTATGCAGCCCCCTAGAGTGAAGTCAGAACACAGGTAGGAAGAAGAATGCTCTGTGTTTGGGTGTCTCAAATTCTAAAGTCAAAAATAGCAAGCCATCCTGATTTAACATGCTTCCAGGCCTCTAATTACCTATAAAAGGTTTTGTGTTTTTTTTTTTAAAGGTATCACAGCATTCTTCGGGCTTGGGTTTTGGTTCCAGCGACATGGTTAAATACCAAGAAGGCAGGGATCATGGGGAAATACGGATCCCACTATGGTACCTCCCACCGGAAAACGGTGAAGAAAACTGGAATCAACCAGCACGCCAAATACACCTGCTCCTTCTGTGGCAAGACCAAGATGAAGAATCCAGCCGTCGGCATCTGGCACTGTGGGTCCTGCACGAAAGCAGTAGTTGGTGGGGACCTGGACCTACTACACCATTTCCGCAGTCACAGTGAAGTCTGCCACCAGAAGACCGAAGGAACTGAAAGAATAGTAGAAACAGAATGTTTGACACTTGCCATAAATGGGGTGATCTACATGACAAAATATTTCATCATGGTTCTCTGCACCCTCTACTGTCTAGTTCCCACCTAGTTAGCGCTACCAATTGATGTTAGCCCGCCTGCCACTCTCCAGCTCCTCACCCAGTGTGCAGATTCTACCCATCATTGCTGCCGCCTGATACCCGAACAAAGCTTCAGGAGGGAGGGCTTCTTTTGAATGACAGTCTCAGAGGGTGAGAGGCCACCATGGCGGGAGAGAGAATGGTAGAAACAGCTCAGCTTATGCAGTCAGCGCAGCAAGCAGAGAGCTTGGCCTCAGACCAGTGGTGGGAATTGCCTTCAAAAGCCCCTACAGGCCTGCTTTTACTGGCCAACCCCCAGCTCCTAAAGACCCTGCAGCCCTCAACACAGCACCACAGGATGGGGAATAAGGGTTCAAATCATGAGCCTGTGGGGACATTCCAGAGTCAACTCATAGCAGAAACTGCCTTAGAAGAAAAATCAATCCCAGTCGGGCAGTGGTGGTGCACACCTTTAGTTCCAGCACTTGGGAGGCAGAGATAGGGGGATCTCTGTGAGTTCGAGGCCAGCCTGGTCTACAGAGTGAGTTCTAGGATGGCCAGGGCTGTTATACAGAGAAACACTGTCTCAAAAACAAAACAAAATAAAACAGAACAGATTAATCCCAGTCTCCCCTTGCCCTTCACCATGCCATGAGCAGTGTTCTACAGAGGTCCATGTGGGGAACCCAGATGCCTGGTCCTTAGGTATTGAAACATGGGGGGGGCGTCTAAGTTTGGGTTTATTTGTTACACAGCAGTGGCTCTTCCCATGACTAATTCCTTTTGGCTCTTTCTGTCTTGACTCACAGAGCACCTTTAGACTGGCCAGAGGACTTAAATGAAGTGAGAAAAAATAGTCACATTTCCAGAGACCTTTTTTTCCCTGAGATCTAATTCCTTTAAGTCCTTGCTGAGTTTGACAAAGGGCTATTGTATTTTAATTTCTCTTCATCCAGATCAGGTTGAACCAGCCGCTCCAATGGAACATGAACTAGTGTCTCATTACAGAAAACAAACCCAACCCAAATATTGCTGCCTAAAAGAACGAGCAGGGTAGAAGAAAGCGAGCATGCGGGGTCAGGGAAACTTCTCCCTTAAAGACAGTCTTTTGTATGGACTGATCGTTCAGCAATCACTGAGCACCTACTACCTGTCAGGCATTCCCATGCTCCTTCATTCTCGCAGAAGGCTCCGAGAGCAGCAAACTTGCTACCTGTTGCTGTGTCGCAGATCAGGGCAAACTGGGCACTTAAAATTCTTTGGCGGTCCTGTGGGAACCCAGTAGAGATCAACTGGGTTGCCTCTGCTCAGGGTATCTCAGAGGCCCATTCAAGCTATCCTCCCAAGATACAGCTGGAGCTGACCAATCCCAGTCCGATCACATGTACCTGGTTGTTGTTGATTCCTTTGTAAGCCATCACATGATATCCCTGGAGGGCAGCCTCACAAAGGGGCAGCTCCCTTCTCCGAGATCATGAGTTACTTTCTGAGACAGAAGTTGCTGGGTTTTTGTAACATTATTTCAGAACCGACATCATTATGCGATGATGCTCTGTTCATTTGTCACAGGTTAGTAAATCCAGCCATGCTCTGGGGGAGTGGATGATCCAGGATCCCAGCACCTGGAGTCTCGGTCACTAGGGAAGCCTCAGGCTATTTGCCACAGGGAAGAATTTATTACCCCTGGTTTCAGACCTGTCCGTAGCCACTTAAGAAATGCCTCCAGGTCAGCCACCTAGAGACTTCTCTGACTCCAAAATTGGCCTCCTCCGTCTGGCTGGGGGTGAGACAGAGGAAGGAGAAGGCCAGTGTGTGTTTCTCGATTGCTTAAATACTTGGTATCATAAAGTTTCTAGGGGTCAGGATTTAGGAGCAGTTTAGCTGGGAAATTCTGGCTCAGAGTCACCCCTGGAGCTGGAGCTCAAGTGCGGGCCAGGCTGCAGCTTTGAGGCACAACCTGGTCTAAGCAGACTTCCTAGAGGGCTTCCTCACCTGGCTATGGCAGGAGGCCTCAGGCCTGCGGTGTGGACTGCTCTAAGGGAACAATGCCTGAGCCTCCTTAGGGACTGGCACTGGGGCTTCCCCCAGAGAAGTGATTCAAGAGAGTCTTGACGAAGGCGTGATGCCTCTTGGAGCCTGACCTCAGGAGTCACACCTTCTGCAATATCCTGTCGAGTTACATAAGCCAGACCTATTCACTGTGGAAGGCGACTATCATCTATGGGCCGGGGGCTGTTGCCGGATGAAGACCATTGGAGGCTGACCTGCACAGGATACCACAAGATCCATAGTTCCCAAACTCAACTGTTACTAGTTGCTGCCATGTTGAAAGAGGTTCAGAGCATTCCCACAGACTGTGACACAGGTCTGATTTACTTCCTTTGATCCACCTCTCACTGTCTCCTGGGTGGACTGACACATGGGATTGGCAACCTCAACAGTCTCCACAGAGGTTATTGGTGACATGATCACTCCACTCCCATCCTCTCTGTCCTACGGGAAGACCCTGTGACTATTCTGCCCTAGACATGTGCCTCTCTACACACATGAAAACACTGGCTGGGTGGTAGGACAGAGTGGTGGCCATCCAAGCTCCTTCAGGAAGCTTCCACTCAATGTGGGTACTAGCTAGTTAATCCAATCATGAGTTGTGCCAAGTTCTCCCAAGGAAAATCACAGGATGTTAGATAATAGTGGACTGGCCTCCTCTCTGTGCGGTATTTGAACAGTCAAGTGATTTAGGCAGGGCAGCAGTATTACCATTAAGTTCCATTGTAAGTGTTCAGCAAGCCAAAATAGTAGATCCAATAAGATGGACACTTATTTCTACCTTGTAGAATACCATGGAATTACTGAGTGACAAGAACTGGGCTCTTTCTGTCTTAGTGCTTTGTTCTGTGTTGTTTCTATTTCATGGTCCAACATTCTAGGCAGCCAGCTGGATAGAGGGACATGGAGGGACACAGCATGCACCAATTATTCCTTTCTTTCTTTCTTTCTTTTTTGTTTTTTCAAGATAGGTTTTTCTGTGCAACAGTCCTGAAACTTGCTCTGTAAGTTAGGCTGGCCTCAAACTCAGAGACCCACCTACCTCTGCCTCCAGAGTACTGGGATTAAAGGTGTGTGTCACTACAGCTCAGCTGCACCCACTCTTCTTAAAGCCATATTCCCCCCCCCCATACACACACATTTCAATAACCCAGTCACATAGCTGCAAGGGAAGCTATAACTTGCAATTTCTTTGTATCCATCAAAAGTTGAGAGCTTTCTCTCTGGGTAGAAAATATCAACACCAGTCAATCCTATCTTTATTTACTCCCCTGGCCATTTGTTGTCCTTGATCATGCCAAAGTGCACAACTGAGATGCTTTAGGAGGTCTGGGCTAAGGAGGAGGAAGGTCACTGAGATGCCCAGGTAGCTAGTCTCTGGACCATCTTCTGAAAAGAGAAGACATGAGATCAATGCATACAACAGACAACTTCTGTCTTGGGGGTTATCTGCACCCCGGGGTTACTGAAGGCCCCTTGATTCTTTGTGCTGTTCCCAGGTTCTGGGCCAGGCTGAGATGGTCTCGTTTCCCATAAGTGCACAGGGTGCTTGTGGAGTGAATGAATGACTGGGAGCGGAATATGGGTTGTCAGAAGAAGGAGCTGGCAGAACCACGGCTCCCGCATTTCCAACCTTGGCTTTTACTGCCCATTTATCCTTCAGGACATTAAGCAGCTGTTTCCATCTGGTTTTACATCAGGAAACTGCCCACGGGTCCTGCTTTTTTTTAACTTGGGTCCTGCTTTCCTCCCTGAGTTGCTGTTGTCTTAGGTCACCACAACTTTGAAGACGGGCATCAGCAACAGAACGCAGGTCAGATTTCCCCTACATCGGTGCTGTAGTTTGCTTTTTCTTTGCCGTGACAAACTCCAAACAAAGCAACTTGGGAGCAAAGGGTTTATTTGGCATACACATGTATACCCCAGTCCTTCCCTAAGGGAAGGCAGGGCAGTAACTGAAGACAGGAACCACGAAGCAGAAACTGAAGCAGGGACCTGGAAGGAAGGCTCTTGCCTCCAGCTCCTGGCTCCCATTCAGCTAGCTTTCTTACCCAAGGCTTACCTGTCTAGGAATGGGGCCACCCAAAAAGGGTTGGGCCTCCCTACATCAATTAGGAACCAAGAAAACATCACAGACATGCCCACAGGCAGAGGTGATGGAGGCAATTCTTCAACTGAGATTCCCTCTTCCCAGATATGTCGAGTTGACAACTAAGATCAGCCAATCACAGCAGGCTTGGAGTTCTGCTCCCTTCTCCTCCGGCCCTGCAAGCTGAGGGAGCTGATCTCTGCCATTTCTAACGGTGCAAACCCAGAGCCTCTGGATAACCCTGCACTGACTTGACTTCGGGTGGGTAGATGCTCAAATACTGGTTGGCACCAACCCCAAAAGGAAGATGATGAAAGCAGATAGTTAAACCCAATTCTAACAGGTGGAGAAGCTCTCACTAGATGCCAGGCTGTTCACTAAATCAGGATCCCAACGTTTCCTTTGATACCTAGGAAGACCAGGGTATATGGAGATGGAGAAAAGGGTAGTGGCAGGTCAGGCAAAGGATGCCCAGTGGACTTTTCCAGGAGTGTTTTGCGCACCCCTCAGTTTTAAACCCTCACCCACAGCTAGCGCCCCGCAAGAACCCTAACTTGCAGCGTTCTCTCTGATCGTCACAAAGCAATGGCTTTGTTTTACAAACACAAAAACCACTGCTAGAGGCAGAGGGATTTGCCCTGAGGCCCCACAAAGACTAGGAAAGAAGATCTGAATCCAAAAGGAACCAAAATAGGAGTACGGGAGAATTGGGTTTAGGCCCCCATCCCACTACCAGCCCGCCCCATCTCGCCGGTCCTTGGGCCCCTTTAACCGGGCGGCGGAAGGGGCGGCCGAGGGAGGCGGCGGCGCCCAATGGGCTGCGCGGAGCGTCACTTCCCGGCGGCGGGAGGCGAGTGGCGAATGTCGGGCCGGCTGGCGGGGGCGGGGCAGCCAAGGAGGCGTTGGCAGCGGGCTCTGACCCACGCGGCGCTGCGGCCCGCCTGGCCTGCAACGCTCCCACCGGCTCGGCGGCACGATGCCCTTTGACTTCAGGAGGTGAGTGAGGCACAGTCCCCAGGCCCTCTCTGCAGTGGCGACAATTCCCGCTGCGTGCAAACGCGACCCCGGTGCACGCCTCGGCAGGCCTGGGGGACTGCGGCCTTCTCCTGGGCTTGGAGCCCTATACCCCCCACCCCCACCCCCGTGCAGCTCGGGCAAGCCCACGCACTCTCTTTGAGCAGCGCGGGGTCTCCAGCTTGCATTCCCCTCCCCCAACCTGGAACCCACATCTCCCAACTCCCAAATAAAAGCAACTTCATCCTCAAGCTCTCTCCCCCAGCCCTCCCTAATGGACCCCCACCTAGGGTGACAGGTGGGGCAGGGCGCCTGGTCTTGCCCCGTTGGATCTCCCGGCTGCAGCCCCATCCAGTCTGGCAGCAGCTGGAGTAGCTTGGTTCTTCAGAGCCCCAGAATGCCCTGCTCTCCAGATACGGAAAACTGTCCCCCCAGCCCTGGCTGGGAACAGTGTATGAAGAGGAGGCAGCTGGGGTTCTGGGGCCCTGCAAAAGGGCCAGGCATTCTGCATGCCCTATAGTATGTGCCTTTGTAGGGTCCTCTGCCTCCTGGAATGCTATTGTACAGGGCCAGGCCTCTTGGAAGCCTGCCTGGGAAGGGCCTCCCCACCAGACATTCCCTGGAGATAAGAAGCACCGAGATACCCCGGGCTGGTGGGATGCTTTGGCGGAACGGGATTCTGGCTCTTGCCCCTCCACCCAGCTGTTTTGTATGTTGTAGATGTTGGAAGCAAAGGCTTAGAGTGCAGCCCCTCGCTACTCAGATGGCTGGCCGCAGCAGGTGTCCGGGTACGCTCAAAATATCAGTTTCACCTCTTGCAAACTGGTACTAAAAATAAGGTCCCCACCTGGAAGGACCAGGATTATGAGGCACCCCTTACCCAGTCTGCAGGCTGGAACTCAGAAATAGGACATCCACGAATGAATGAGTGTTCTCCAGAGCTAGAAAACGGTTATTCCTCCATCTGTCACAGTATCCCTCCTCCCCTCTTACTGACAGAGTGACAGTCAACCTAGAAAATGCCCAAGCTTGCTGTCACACCATAGTACAGGGACAACCTGGGATCTAGGTCTTGAGAGGACATTGACCTCAGACTGCTTGACTAGCTGACGTGGTTTTTAGCCCATCCTGGGCACTGGTACCATCTGGCAAACCAGCTTCCTGCTCCTTTGAGGCAGCCCTGGGGTTACCTGGGCTCAGACAAATGCTTCCAGACACGTCAGCTTTGGGTTTGGAGAGCCCTGCTGCAGCATTCAGGAGCAGTCCCAATACCATAGTGTGTCCCTGCAGAAAGAAGGGCATGGGACGGGACACACCCAGGTCCCCCAAACCTCCCTTCTAGAGCTGACTCTAAAGGTTCCCAACCCTCCTCTGTCCCCACATAGTTCATTACACTCTAGGGATTTTGAGTGTGGTGAAGAAATCCCGGCTCTTGTCTCTTGATTCTTTTCAACTTTCTCAACCCTTGCCTGTGTGCTAGAAGGGCAGACCTGGAAGTCTGGGGAAAGGTGAGATGAAAAAGCAAACAAACAAGCAAAAGACCCGGAGCCAGCTAGCTCTTGCTCTTGCCTTGGCTGCTTTGCCTGTGACATTAAAGCATTGATGTTTAAAGAGTACACAGCCCAGCTCTGAGCTTCTACTGCCCTGGGGATTTCTGGACATGCCACCATTGTTATGGAGTCCCCACCAATGTGGATTTAAAGTTCTTGCTTGCTTGGGTTGCCCACGGTATGAGCACCTCGTGCAGGGCAAGCTGTGTGCCCAGCAAATGTGCCCTCTTCATATTTTGACACAACAGTGCTCCAGGACTCGCTCTGAGGAAAGGCTCCCCATTCTACAAACCTCTCCACCTCTAGGGCCATCATCGGTTAGCTGAGTGTCATCCCTATGTTTAGCCCCCTGCCACTTGTCCTACCATTTCGAGATGGGTGACACATGGCACAGCCTTTGTAGCACTCCCAGAGGAGAGAGAGAAAGTGTGTGTGATATAGGTTCCAGGAGCATCCGCTGTACAAGCAACTTGACAACCATCCCCTTTTAAGACATGGTTTCTCTGGGTTATAGCTCTTGCTGTCCTGGAACTAGCACTTGTAGACCAGACTGACCTTGAACTCACAGCGATCCTCCCACCTCTGCCTCCTTGGTGCTGGGATTAAATGAATCTTCCTTTTAAAGCACAGGGAGGCTCCTCTGGCAGAAGTGTTTTGCGTGTATACCGATAAAGCTGGAACTGGAGTTTGGACTGTTAGCTGAAGCTTTAGCTCTGGGACACGACAGGAATCTTGGAGTCCCATCACCTGGTCAGATCTTTTCGTAGCAGAGAACCCAGAGGGGCATGGAGTGGTTAGAATACAGCCTTCACTTGCCAGTTCAAGACCAAGGGGAAACCAGCGCCTTAGCTTGGGTGTGTTTTCCTGCCCACGAAATGGGTATGGTCAGCATCCATACATGAGTGTGGGTGTGGGGCACAGCACGCACCAGGAACTTCTGGCTTCTGCCTGCCGTTATGACTGTGCCCTTTCCCTGGAGCACCTGTTCTCTCCCATCACTCTGGAGTTAGTGAATTAGTATGCAGTATCCCCTTCAGCAGGATCCCATCTCCTGAGGGCAAGGATGTATGTCCAGTTTACACATGATGGTGTCTGCAGCGTCTAGAATGGTGCCCGGCTGGAGATGCCCCTGGGCACGACCCACCTCCAGTTTGTCTAGAGTGCAGTAGGTAATAGTGTGATGTGGATGCCAGCTGCTGGTGGAGTGTTCTGCATCCTTGTTTCCTGTCTTTGGAGCTTAGGGTGGAATCCAGGGCCTCATGCATGCTAAGCAAGCTCTCCACCACTGAACAGTATCCCAAGGCCCTCTCTCTTCATCCTTGAATGGGCCCTTTTGTGAGTTTTAGGGGTTAAGGGAGGAGGCTGAAGGCAGTGGGGAGGGACTGTGGGCCTTAAATGATTACTGTGTTTGCTTTGCTCCTATTAAGCTTTTTACTGATACTGATCATTGAACTCACAGAACTGGCTTTGTGACCTAGGTCCGTGGGTGTTGTCGCTAGTTCCGGCTGGCTAGTGGCACTTGCTGCTTGCCTCTCCAGAGCTCCTCTTTCAGGGAAGAGATGCCGTGGGCAGCTCTTACACGGTGGCCAGGTTGAAACTCCATGATCTAAGGGTGCTGCTCCCATCCCTTGGTTATCTATGTGCTCACTTCTGGAGGGGTGGATGTGCGTGCTGCCTCGCTTGGGGGGCAAGAGAGATGTCCTGCAGTGCAGAGCCCAGATATCGGATTCTGATTCGTGGGGTCCGGTACAGAACAAAAGTTCAGCTCTATTGAGAAAGGACAGGGAGTTTCAGGATGGGGACCCCTCTGAACCTTGTGACCCTGTGTGACAACGCAAGTCATTTGCCTGCGGTGACTTGGTTTGGCCTCCATCACAGCTTACTCTGGCTTTCCAAAGGTCTCCCTTAGGCCACTCTTGAGTGGACCTTGCAAAGGTTTTATTTGCTCCCCCGCCCCTCTTTCTTGTTTACAGTGCTGGGAATGGACCCCAGGGCCTTGCACGTGCTAGGCAAGTGTTCCACCACTGAGCCACACCCCCAGCATGGCCCTCTTGAAGTTGGCTTGAGTTTTTCAGCATCCCACTTTCAGCCCCCAAATGAGTGACGTTGATCTGAGAATCAAGCCTGCTTTCCTTGGTACCCGACATGGCTTTCCCAGCGGGCCCTGCACAAAACTGAAGTCCCTTACTCCCTAACAGGCTAAGCTCAGCCACCCCTGATGCTCTGAGGAAAGAGTTAACTACCAACCTAGGAAGCAATAAGAATGCCTCCATGTCTACCTCCACATCCCAGAAAGAACTAGAGACTAGCAGGAACACATACTTCCCGGCACGTTTATAATGGAAATTCAGACGAGAGTTAGAATGGCCTGCAAAAGCCAGGCGTTCACGTTTGTTAAGCGTGTCCTAGTGCCGAGCACTGTCGACCTCACTGTTGGAGTCCCATGGGCATGACTCAGTGAACAACCTGCCCAACAGACGTAGGCAAGGCAGGCCCTGAAGACTTTCCGGTCATCCCATTACAGTGAGCCCGCCGAGAACTGAGGTCCTGAAGACAGTGATTGAAGAAACTGACCCCACACTACTGTGTGTGTCTGGAGCTCCTGTGTCCTGTGGGCTGGAAGTGTGTTCTCTCCTGGTCCCTGAATTCAGAGAGAAGCAAATCCTCCTCTAATTGGCTGCATCTCCTTCCTCCTCACGAACCCCGACCCAGCAGCACCCAACTTGAGACACTCATATCCTCCCCTTTCTTCCCCCTTTCCTCTCGCACTCTTTCCAACACCCGATTCCAGAATTTTCTAAAATCAATTTTTGCTAAAGTCCCCACACTGTTGACATCTGGAAGTGTTGGGTCAGTAGCTATCTATGTTCACATGCTCGCCTGGAAAAGTCTCTCCACCCAGGCCATCGGTGAGGAAGGCGTTCTGGCTAAAGCTTGCCCTGCACCTCTAAATCAGTGAGCCAGGACCCTGGTTAACCATGGGCATTGCTTGAAATCAGAACGGAGCCAGCTGTGCGTCTGTGCAAACATGAGCTAAGAAGGATTGCTCAAGGTTGGAAGAGCAACGGGTAAGAGGGCTAGAGCCCTCGGGAGCAGGGATTGGTGGAGCCCTGGCAGGCAACACTGGGGAGAGGAGTTCTGGTCCTACTACATGACCTAAATAGTCTGTTTTTCTATTTCTATGGTGGCCAAAAAGAGAGTCAGTCTCAGAGTAGGTCTCCCCTGCCCCCACCACCCTGCTGGACATGAAACACAGGGCTAGCTGATGTTCTTCCACTGAGCCATTCTGCCTCCCCTTTTATTTTGAGATAGGACCTGTTAAGTTGCCCATACTGACCTGGAATTTGAGATCCTCCTGCCTCAGCTCCTCAGGTAGTAGTTTGCAGATGTGTGTCACCTGTCCTTTCTGTTATGCTCTCCAAAGACCAACAGCATCACGGGAAGCTTGGGGGGGGGGACACACAGGAACTCCGTGCGCAACCCTACTCTGAGCCTGTGCTTTGATGAGTCCTTTGGTGAGTAGAGCCACGTTGAGGTCTACAGACAGCCCTCTCCCGCCCCCACGCCACTGACTGGACCCCACAGTTCTTCCAGCCTGTGTTCTCCCTCTAACACTTGTCCACCATTCGAAAGCCTCCGTGAAATCCTGCGTGGAAGGAAGCAGGGTCCTAGTTCAGCCTAGTTTGTGTCAGATGTCTAGTCTAAGGAGCCCGTTGTTGAGTGCCTGGCACCGCTTCTCAGAATATAGTTTGGGCAGCACAGCCCTAATTGATCCTTTAAGGAGGGGGTAATTAGCCTAATCATCTATTGTCAACTTGTGCTTGTAGGTCTATTAACCTAATTGCATTGGTTATATATGTGGGGAAAGTACAGGCGAGGCAGCCCTCCGGCACGCCTGTGTATCCGTTCTGAAAAATTCATGGCCCCTGGGGAAAGCAGGAGAGAGCAGGGTCATGGAAGAGGATCTACAAAAGGCACCTCACCCGCAGAACCTCAGTATCACAGCCATGGAGATGGGCCACCAGAAACTGTGGGTCTCAAAGAGGGTGTCTCAAGGAGCCTCTAGCACCAGGCTCCTTCTGATGGCACAACCTCCCTGTCCAGGAATACCAGCTACCCTCCAGGAACCTGCCTGAAGCACGGCTGGACAGGAAGCAAGGACTGCCTGCAATGGACCCAGTGTGCTGTGCTCTTCATCCAGATAGTGGGAACCCTGCCCAAGATGAGAGACCTGGCAGTGGCTAAGCTTAATCATTAAGTGAACTCAGCAGGCCTGGTGTGTATGTGTGCATAATAATGTGTTTCTATTTGGAATGCCACATAACCCGATTCTAACAATGCACAAAGGACCTTAATATCCAACTCTCAGAGAACAGACAAGTGGTCAGAGGGGACCGGAGCAGTCCACCATCAGCCCTGAGAACTGAAAACTGAAACCAGCTGCATCTGGCTACCACACCTGGCATCTGTGTCTGCTGTTGGCATCCCAGCAGCTCCTGCAGCTCCTGCAGCCTCCCATCTTGCTCCCATTTGAGGCTAGGTCTTGACTTTTCGGGGGTGGGGGGAGAGAGGATATAATGCTGATGCTTCTTTGGCACTGAGCTAGGCCCATCACTGACAGCCGTGCCGGTCCGGTCAGACGGATGCAGCCACAAGTACTTTATTGCCAGTGTTTTATTTATTTTTACTTACCACACAATAAAATTGACTTTTTTTGGTGTCCTTCTAATGAAATTTGAGGCCTGCTTATGACCACTAGCTGGATACAGAGCAGGCCCCAGCACTCTCGCAGACCCCCAGGCTGTCACTTTATTGTCACTGGTATTCATCTTAGTTTCGAAGCGCAGGAAAGAATACTCCTGAGAAACTTGACCTCACAGTACAGCATCATTAGCTATGGGCTCCGTGTCTGCAGCAGGTCTATAGAAGATCTTCATCTTGTGTAACTGAAACCGACCATTGGACAGCTCTCCCTCCCTCCATCCCTTCCCTAGTCCCTGGCAGCTACCACTCTCTGCTTCCTCTGGCTTGCCTATTTTTGAGAGTTCATAGAGAGGCGCCCTTCTACATTTGTCCTGTGGCTGAGTTTTGTCACTTAACATTGTCCTCTACGTTCATCTGCCTCATCACAAATGACAGGTGTCCTCCTTTTTAAGGCTGTGTAATATTGTGCCGTGTACTCAGACACCTCTCTATCCGCTCATCTTTGGATGGATGTTGAGGTTGTTCCCACAGTCTGGCTGTTGCGCTTAATCCTCAGCGAACAGAGCTGCGCAGACATCTCTTTGATTTCAATTTGTGGAGAGCGATAAATGCCAAGTAATGGGGTTGCTGGGTAGGTGGTTCCGATAACAGCGATACCATTTTACAGTCTCAGCAACTTCCTGAATCCCAGTCCCCACGCCCTCACCAGCACTTAGTGTCTTTTGTTTTTGGATAATGTCATGCAAGGAGATGTGCAGTGAGCCTTCAGGTGGCTGTGTCCCTGGTGACTGGTCATGTGGGATGCCTTTTCATATCCACCGGCCACTTGTTTGCCTTGTAACATCTGTCTACTTGGACCTTTAACTTGGGGTGGCATATGCTTTAGCTGTTGAGTTGAAGGATTTTTCTGTATGTTTTAGCTATTATTTCCTCCCGCCTTCGCCCCCGTCAGATCTTTGGTTTGAGAATATTTTCTCCCATCTAGGCTCCTTTTTCTCTCCAGGAACTATTTCCTCTGCTGATTCCACTTTAGAATAGAATTCGGGACCCAGGGCTGGGAAGTAACTAGCCAGGCACACAGCCGCTGAGTTGTGTGTGCAAGACTGGAATTCTAGAGGCCGGCACCTCACTGCAAGGACATCCTTCATCTCAGACACCTTGAGCTTATTGATTTTCATCAATCCTGGCAAGGACTTGTCTCCCCTCACCTTCCCACCAGAAGCCACTAGTGCATAAGAGTTAGTCAGAATGTCCCCTGAGAGCTTTTGGAGTCTCGGTGTTGCTTGGTCCTCTTTGATGCTTTGCTAGATCCCAGAGTCCATTCATGGTAGACAGTGTCTCCAGATCTTCCAGGAGTGTGACACATAGTTTGGACCAGGATCCTCTTCTCCATTGCAAATGCCCCAGAGGTTAACTGAGCACTGGCTGCCCTGAGCTGCCCCAGGACCAGCCCTCCCCATGTGGCAAACCTCTCATGGTCGCTGTCTCTTCTCACCACTGGGAACCCTGAACAAGGTACATGTATTAGTTTGCCTCATTTTTAGATTGGGGTTCTCCTTCATTGCAGGGATTTCGAGGGACACCGGCCCGGCAGCTGTTTAACCGCTGTATAGTTATTGGAACTGGTAAACTACAATGGTGGGGCACATGGTGTGTGACCATAGGGAGGAAGGGTCCTGGCTCTGCAGGGCCAATGGTGCCCACTTGAGAACTCCCGGGACAGGTGGAATCTGGGCTGCCCTTTTCAGTAACCATCGTAAAGTCCTGAGAGGACACGTCTTTTACACTGAGCTATCCAGAGAGCTGATTGTGGCTAGCTGGAGGGCGTGGTGTCCAGCAAGAAAAGTAGCCTCGGTGTGTCTCTGTGGCCTTCAGATCCCCTTGTCTTTTAAGAGAAGACAAAAAGCTTAACATTAGGTACAAATGATTGGCAATGGACTCCAGTTTTGTTTCTGTTAGCCATCACGATAGGCCAAACAAAGCAATGCACAGCCCTGTGTCACACACCCTGGCTGGCCAGTGTGACCAGCGTGTGCTCACTGGATGGACAGGACTTGGAGCAGAGCCCCTGGGACTCTTGGCCTGTGGCCAGAGGGACAAGTCAGAGTTCTGTTCCCCTGGGCTGGCCAGGCCAAGGGCTTTTGCTAGCACTTGAACTCTTCTCTGAGCCGCATTGGAGGGCATGGCCAGAGTTGGCCAGCTCTCTCCTGAGGAGTGTACCCTTCCTCCACTGCAAATACCAGCGGCTCCTGGGCATCACCCTCAGGCCTCCCTGGGGCTGTGTTGCTCTGGCACCAAGTGTACCTAGCAGGCAGCTTGCATCTAGGGCTAAGCCAAAGGCTTGCCATGGATCTCCTTGGTTCACAGCTGGGGAGGAGCTGTATCCCTGCTGGCCTGAGAAAGGACTGCACACTTGACGATGATGCCACAGTGGCAGGTGACGCAGCCGAGATTTTCATGCACGTCTATGACGTAAGAGCTGGCTTTCTCAACAGCATCATATTCTGGAGGGTGCGTTGTTATCGCTTTATTTTCTTAGGGGCATCCCACAGATACCCCGATGTTGGTTGTTATCTACTTAGTTGTGTTTATGGTTTGTTGCCATGGAAGTTGGGGGCGGGTAGTGGTAGGCCAGTGGTGAAGCCTGGGTGACTGTTTCCTATCACTGTGGGCATCTTTGGGCAGGAAGTTACCATTGAGCCTGTGCTGAGGAGCAGTAGAAAGGGTGCAGGACTTCCTGTGTGGACCTGCAGAGCGCCTTCCAGAGGCTGGAACACTCAGGTGTATGTGTGTGTGGGGGGAGGGGGGTTGCTCACTGGTCACTTGGGCCTGCTGTGTGCCGGGCATTCTGGGAGCTGGGGTGCAGACAAGCCCCTGGCCTTGACCCCTTGGTTTTTGTTTTAGTTCTGACATTTTTACTTCTCATTTTTAAAAGCTAAGTGAACTTTCAATGTTGAAGTAACTTTGTAGATAAGGCAGAGCTGCCCATTGTCCCCGCTGTGCACTCTGCCCGTTGCCACAAAGCGTCATCCCAGCTCAGGAAGTGACGCTGGCATGTGCTTGCTAGAGCCAAACTGGTTTCATCAGCGTTCAACCTCCCGTGCAGGCGCCCATGTGTTCTTATGCTGTAACTTCAGTCTCTGCTGGTTGAGGCCTTTGCACAGGCCTTGTATGGCTGTCATGACCATGGCTGTCTTAAGGGCTCTCCAGGGCTTAAGGTACCTGATTGGTCTGATAAAAAGCTAAGTAGCCAATAGCCATGTAGGAAAGGGAAGGGATCGGTGGGGCTGCCAAGCAGAGAGAGTAAATAGAAGAAATCTAGGCTTGAGAGAGAAATAATTGCAAGAGGAAGAGGAGAGACTGAGGGACATCCCTGGAGCCAGAAGCCAGGCATCCTTCAGCCGGCCAGACACAGAGAGAGCAAGACAGCAAAAAAGTAAGAAAAGGTTAAAAAAAATTCCTGAGGCAAAAGCCAGATAAAGAGAAACGGGATAATTAAGTTAAAAGAGCTAGCCAGAAATGTGCTAAAGCTAGGCAGAGCATTCAAAACCATTAAGAAGTCTCTGTGTCATAATTTGGGAGCTGGTTGGTGGCCCAAAGAAAGAGCCTAGTACATTTTGGCACCCCATGTTGGGCGCCAGATGAAAGTTTAAATATCAATACCACCCTGGATGCACCCAATCTCATCTGATCTCAGAAGCTAAGCAGGGTCAGGCCTGGTTAGTACTTGGATGGGAGGCCTCCTGGGAATATTGGGTGCTATAGGCTTTGCCAAATTGAAGTCTTTATTTAATTATTCTTTATCAATAAAAACTCGGGAGTCAGGTATCAGGGTCAGAACCCGAATGATCAGACAAACAGATGATAAGCAACCAGTGACCTCCTCTCTCTTGCTCCTTGATCCAAAAGGGTCCCAGACCCTCTCTAAGCCCTCCCTACTACTTCTGGTGTCTCTATCCGTCCTCAGTCCTCCAAAACCTCTATTGTTAATTTTGGTCAGCTAGTAGTTAGCTCTGCCCTCTGTTTCAAAGCAAATTTTTCTGACACTTTCAAGGGTGTCAGAATGTGATCGGAATATCATACAACATCCCCATCCATACCCCTGTCTGTACCCCCACCTGTACTTCCTCAGCTCTTAAAGGGACCACCACCTTGTAGCATCACCGTATGGGGATCCAGCTTCCTTCATGTGTCTCTTTGGAAGCAAGTTGCCTCTGTGTCTAATCCATGGCCGCAACAAAGAACAGCTATGACCTTGTGTAGCAAAACCCTGCATGCAATGTGCTATTATTATCGACCTGGGGTATTTATCTGGCCTCTCCCAAGTGTGCATATGGCATTCTCTGCTTTGATTGGCTGCCTTTCACTTTCCTACCTCCCGCCCGACCCTGACTCTGGTAACCACTCTTCTCTCTGTATATCAGGTTCTCCTCCCCTCCCTAGTCCACATAGCAGAATGTCCTCCAGGTCCATTCAGGCACCAGGCGGGATCTCCTCTTTTTAAGGCTGAATAATATCCCATTAGGCCCAAGAGCCTCGTTTTCTATATCTCTCCATCAGGTGGCAGCTGCCCCAAGTTCTGGCTGTAATGACTAGGCTGCAGTGGGGGTGCAGGTAGCCCTTAGGGGTTTCATTTCTTTGGGGTTTACATCTAGAGGAGAGATTGCTGGGTCTAGGGTTGTTCTGTGTTTGATCCCTGTTTTTCACGATGGCTCCACCAGTCTATACCCCCCAGCTGTGTGCACGCATTGTCTTTCTTCCACGCTCCCCCACCCCACACACTTGTTACCTTTTGGATTCAGTGGCAGCCTGAGATGGTACCAGAGAGTTTTGATTTGCATCTCCTTGACAGTTAATTGATGCCAAACACCTTTTCGTTATATGCGTGGCCGCCTTGCTCGTTTAATTGTGGTGGCTCACTTACAGTTCAGAGGTTTAGTCCATTATCATCATGTGGGACGTGATGGCGTGCAGGCAGATGTGGATGCTGTCCTGAGCTTGTTCTGTATCAGGATTGTGTGGTTCACCTCTCCCGTTGGTGTGATGCCTCCCAGGCCAGGTGTGAAGCCCCTTCCTCGTGTTGTGTTAGTTCTCACTTGCAGTTTCTGCCACAGGTGTGAAGCCCCAGGTGTGAAACCTCTTCCTCCTGTCCATCAGTTCTCACTTGCAGTTTCAGCCGGCTGAGACTTTCTTAGGGATGTTTATGTCATCGGCATTCGTCCTGCTCTCCTGTGGTCCCTTTGGCTTAGGTATTAGGGTGACATCAGCCTCGTAAAAGGTGTTAGGAAGGGCTCCTCCCAGCCTTCCTTTCTGGAAGAGTTCAAGTGTTAGCACTGATGATTTTTGCAGAGGCCATAGACTTCAGCTGCGAAGTTGTCTGTCTCTGTGGGCTTTTTCTCCACTGGGGGGTTAATTTGTTTGTTTATTTATTTTCATTGATTTCATTATCTTTTTTGCCCTGGATTCTTACAGGTCCTTACTGTAGCCAGGGTAGTGGGATTGTCTGAGCTTATTCTTGAGGATTAGAAGGTAATGCTAAGCTCCAAGTAGGGCATCATCTCCCCACCTCAAGTACCTCCTCCTCCAGGAAGCCCACCCCCCATTCTTCGGGGGGGGGCAGTGTTCCTTCCTTAACACTCTACAGCCTTGACAATAATGGCCCTCCCATCTCCTCAGCTCGGTGACATGTACCACATCCACCTTGTCACTTCTACACTAGTGGGGTTCCAAAGCTGTGGCAGAATCAGGCTTGCGCTGTCCTCAGCGGGACCTGGCCTAGAGCCTTACACATAATAGGGTGCTGAGCAGGGCATGGGGCAGTATAAGGCTAGCTGTCTACTTCAGATCACGGTGCCACTGCACCTCTCTCTGCTCTGTGACAGCAATGAAAGATGGACCTAATGATACTTCATGCCCGCTCCTGGACTGCCGTGAGGGTCACGTGAGCACTCTGTAATGCCCTCAGCATGGTGCCTGGCCCCCTCGGGTGCTCATATCCTGTCCATTGCAGAGGAAGCACCCACATACCAAGCTGCTGGAGATGGAGGGAAGGGCGAGACCTCAGGGATGCCGCCTTTGCATCCGTCCAACAGCTTCTTTGAGAAAGGACCTAAGAAACTTGGTGTCCTCATAACATACAAGCTTATTTTCCCCTCATGTGAAGTCCCAGTGGAGTGGATGCTCCGCTTCTTCGGACACTCAGAGACCAGGTTCCCTTCATTCAGGGTTTGTAGGAAGCAGCCTTCAGGGTAGGCTAGGATGTGCCACTGTCCAGCCTGCTCCCATGCTTGTGTAGAGCAGATAGGGAGGTGTGGTCTGGCCATGCACCTAGAAAAGATGCTGTTGTCTCTGCTCCTGTGGCTCTAGATAGTGTTGTCTGCCTCTCCCTTCTCCTGCCATCTTGATCGTTTGGGGCATATTCCTGAACAAATGTGTTCCCTACAATATTTCTTTAAGTCCGTCAGTGTTTGAAATGGTTCAAACACTTTCACCAAGTGGCGGTGTCCCACACCTTTTATCCTCGCACTCAGGTGGCAGAGGAAGGGGATCTCTGCGTTCAAGGCCAGCCTGGTCTACAGGGCAAGTTCCAGGACAGCCCGGACTACACAGAGAAAACCTGTCTTTTACTACCCTCCCCAAAAGAAATTAACACTTTCACATGTATGATGACTTCATACATCATAAAAGCCAAGAAGCAGAATTAACTGTGTACACACGAACCCAGCTACGGCAGTGTTCATGTGCCTGCTGAATCTGCTCTGTTTAAAGGTTTCAGTGTCCTCCTCAGCCAGTGGATCCATGCCAAGACGACCCCCGCTGCACACCTGAGCTGGCATAGTGCCAACCCCCGCCTCCACTGCTTTCCTATACATATGTGATAGCTTAATTTGTAAATTAGAGCCAAGGGCTGGAACTTAGAATAGGATGATGATACTTGTGCTGTATTGGAAAGCGGACCTTCGAGACCTTTATTGAGTAAAACTAGGTTACCTGAGCCCAGGCCCTATGGCTCTTCCACAGTCAGTCTAATAACTCAGATACAACTGGAGTGTGGAGTGCTTGGTTCTCAGTTCAGGAGTCTAGCCTCCTCCCCAGCTCCCAGCCGCCCTCCTCTGGGGTCTGTCTACCCCAAGTTAGAACATCACCAGCTCTGTCCATCAAAAACGCACATACTGACTCTGCCAACAATACTGCTGGTCTGCCAGAGGCATTGGGATTCCCACTATGTCCCTCCCTCCCTCCCTCCTTCCCTCCCTCCCTTCTTCCGTGCTTCATTGGGGCTTCTGAGGAGCTAGGATAGCTGCCATCCCTCTGGCTAGTCTAGCTGCCAGGAGCATAGGTGGAGTCACAGTGTGAGTGGGCGTTTTCCACACAAGTCCTGAAAAAAGGAAGGAGCAGATGGTGCTAAGAGAGAGCTAACAGTGATGCGGCTAACTAGGCCTGTTCCCTAGAAGAGCTCTCGCAGGCGGGTCTGTGGGCTTTGGGTTGCCTGCTGCTCCTTCCCTGCTTGTGCCTTGCTCTCCCTTACCTCACCAGGCTCTGTGGGTCACTGTGCTGCTACTGTCCAGTTAACAGCTGATGGCCAGCATAGCCTGAGAACACAGTCATGTCCTCCCACTCATGGAGCGCCTGGCGCTGGGTCTGGACTCTGCACCTGCTAGCCCTGTTGGTGTAGAAGGGAAGGGGAGATGGAAGACAAACTGACAACCCCCATCCATAATAGAGCGCTGAACCCTGAGGCCCCCACTGTGAGAGGAGACCTCCCTCCTCTGGGATTGATCTGGCACCATGTGGCTGTGCCCAAATGTTCCTGACTTTCTTCTAAGGGTGTCTGTGCACAGGAAAGGACTCATGGTGGCCTGAGGAATGGGGAAGTTGGAGTTATTCAGGCCCCACACTCTACCTTCAGTCTACAGGCTCCTCTTGAAATGCCCAGTGCATTCCCAGAATCTGGGTAAGGGAGGTCAGGAAAGAGAGGACCCCTCACTTTCCACCCTCACCCCAGCCTGAGAAATGGGCTTCCTTGTAACAGAAGGAAACAGAGGCTCAGAGAGGTCGAGAGCCTGGCCCAGAGCCACACAGCTGGTCAAGTCTTAGAGCCAAGCTCCCTTGCTTCCTAATGGGCTGACTTATGGAGGTGACAGAATCTAGGGGGAATAGACACAGGCTGAGGTGAGGCTGGGCAGAGCTCTAACGTTCTGAAAGTAGGGAAATTCTGAAACGTAGTGGCTGGGGGTGGTCCAGGACTGAGACAGTAAGGCCTGCGGTTAATTCAGGGGCTCGGTTGCTGCAAGGGTCTCTGGAGTGTCAGAACCATCATTGGATGAAGCTAAATGGATAGTATCATAATTGACGGTGTTGTGAGGAGCCTGGATGCCTGAGGCAGACTCTCTGGGTAAAAGTGTTTGGCTCTGTGACCCAAGGCAAGGTTCTAAAGCTCGCTGTGCCCCATTTTTCTCATTTGTCAAATGCACATCATAGGTCATTAATGTGTGGGCCAGATACATGGTAAGTGCTCTGCGTGTCAGCTGCTATGATTTCACAGACTTACCCAGTATTCACTCTGCTTCAGCGCTAAGAACTGAATCTAGGTCCTCAGGCATGCTGGGAGAGCCCATCCACAGAGCCATAAACCCAGCTGGAGACCAAAAGGGTGCCTCCAGCAGTTCCCAGTGCAAGTATCTGAAACTCCAAGCGGAGCTGAGTGTGATGGGATGCACCTCCTGGTAGCTGAAACCCCTGAATAGGAGTGGCAGAGGCATCCGGTTATTGCCGCCATTTGATGGCTGGGAATGTGAACCTGGGGTTTGGGGGTTGATTTTTTGTGCCTCTCCTTTGAGATCTGTGCTTGGAAATACAGCAGTGGGAAAGAAAACGATGCAGAACAGGGGAGCGAGAGGAGATGGCTTCTGATGTTCCAGAATGTAGGCGCTAGGTCGGCCCTGGCGGCCATGATGGCCTTGGTGGCCTGGCGGCCCTGGTGGCCCTAGGCACATGATTAGCCTGCAGGCCTGGGTATTTGTCGGCTGATATTAAATCAAAGAGGTGACGTAGTGTCTAGCATGGATGACCGAAGGGACAGTGGGAGCTGGACTGGGGTCGAGGTGTGTGTCTCTATGGAAGGAGCCTGTGGCCTTGGCGGGGAGATGGTACAGGCTCCGGTGACTCCAGTGTCAGGAGCCACTCTGTCTTGATCCTTAGGTCCTTGGGGTCTAGGGAAGTGCAGGGGGCACTGAAGACTCGGAAGACTGTGGCAGAGCTGTGGAGTGAGTGTGCCAGCCCTGTCTTGGCCTCACTGAGGATGGTGCCTTCCTCCTGGGCACAGTGGAGTGTTGATAAGACATGGGACTCACTCAGCCTTGATGTGGCTAACAGTCAGCATAGGGTTCTGGGTCATCATGGGTTCACCCAGTTATTTCTGTGTCTGTACCTGCATACAGGTTTCTATATGATGCTCTTGTCTTGTGGGTTCAGCTGTCCTTTTGGAATTTTCCCACTACCTTGTGATAATGGCCTAGAGAAGAGAGGTACATGGCTCAGTCTGAGGGAGGGGACCTCTAGGGGGAGCCACCAAATATCCTAGAAATACCTGTGTGCACATACATGTGTACATACGTGTGTAGGACTGTGTACTTGTGCCCATCTGTGCCTCAGTGGTGTCACCTTTGAGGCTTCCCAGGGTGGGACATGGAACCCGGGTTTCATGTCCTCTTCCACCAGGCGTGGCCAGTTGCTGTCACTCAGATAGGAATTACACGGAAATCGTGTAATGCGCAATGTGCCACAGTTCAACTGTTACGGTAACTCGATTGGCCTCGGGGGTCTCCTCTTGCTTCCGAGAGCAGCATCAAGTCCTGGCTCAGCCCCCTTGCTGTGTGGGCTGACTTTGGATGTCCCCCTGTACTTCCAGGGTTCCGGAGATCAGAGGAGAGCCAAAGGCATCTGCTTAGCGGTGTCTCATATAATGAGTTCCGGGTTAGCCTGGACTAGAGAATAAGAACCTGTCTCAGAAGAGCCAGAAGCAGTAGCTGGACGTGGTGGGGAAGGGCTGTAATCATAGCTTTGGGAAGGGTTAGAGTTCAAGGTCATCCTAGGTTATATAGCAGGGTTCAGGCCACCCTGGACTTCATTAGACACTGTCTCAACAATAACAGTCCCCACCCCCCTTATAATAGCACCCCCATGGGCTCCAGGCCTCACATGGAGGGGTAACACTGCACTCTACCAGGTGTCTGGGTTTTAAGCAGCCAGTGAGAGCAACAAGCATGAACTCTGGATCCCCCAGAGCCTGGACCCCCAGCCCTGCTGTCTGCTGGGACTTGTTCCTTCACTTCTCTGTCTTTAACTTCCTGACTCACCTCTCAGGGTGGCAATTTCGTGCCAGGCTCATGTGTGTCTGGTGTGTTAGAAGCATGCAGCCACTGATCGTTGCTATGAGACCGTGTGGGACTTACCTAAAAAGCAGTTTAAGAAACAGTCACCAAAGCCCAGGAGCATAGCTTCTAATGTTTTCCTGCCTCCTTTAAATGATCACTGCAGGCCCTGGGATCAGACTTGCTCGGTGCCCCATAAGGACACTTCCAAGGAGTCACTTGACCAGTGGGCACTCAGCCACCAGGGCTCCTGAAAGGAACCCTTTGCAAGTTGCCTGGGGCGTTCCCATAACAGACAAGGCCACTATGGGGCTGGCTGCTATGAGTGTTACAGGTCACTATGTCACCTGCCACCTCCCTTAAAGTGCGGTTTCCCAGATCACTAGAGCACATCGTGAGTGGGAACAGAGGGCAGCAGGGGTAGGAGGAGTACACTCACCTGCCTCTGACTGCCCTGGTTCCGGGGTGGCTGCATCTCCCATGCTTCTCCCCCATTCCCTACACTTCTGCACAGGTGACTTGACTGGACTAAAAATGTAAAATCAATCTACTAAGTCACCCTCAGCCCTAGCCTATCCTTGTTGGCCTGTTTGCTCATTCACACATGACACCAGCCTCCTGAGCACTACATGCCTCCGACCGGGCAGAGGACTGGATGTTAAGCTGATCTCCAAGGCCGTAGTGAGGCTTGTGAAGCTTGCTTTCCAACTGGGAATTCATGGCTTAAAGTTTTCTAACAAGAATGCCCAGAGAACTCTAGGGATGTTTGGCTTCAACTTTGTTCAGGATTCTAGAAGGTTCTCCCACAATCTTTATTCTGAGACCTTAATGATCAACAGACCTGGTTTGGTCTGGAGCAGGTGTTCCAGGCTGGTAGGGAGACAGATATAGTTATGAATGGGTCAGTTCAGTAGGTAAGCGATCCCCGGCCTGGGAAGGAGTGGGCCCTCCGTGTGGCACATAGCCAGGACCAGCTTTCTACGAGCAGTAGCTTCTTGGGGCGGGTGCCTGCACAGGCTCAGCTACAACGCCAACCCATCAGCTGGGCAGCAGTTGGCTCTGGCAGCAGCCAGTCTGTCTGCCAAGATCTCTCTTTGATTCACATTTTCCACATCAAGAGATGTTTTGAAAACCTTGACCTTCAATTCATCAAATGTTACTTATTAAATTGTAACTCGCATCCAGCCAATTAATGAAAAGACAATGGGGTGGTGACTCAGTGCGTGGCATCTTGGCAGGAGTGTGCCTGAGCATGCCAGCCTCAGAAGGCCTGGCCTAGTGATCTCTGGGTCCCAGGGCAGATGGCATGCCACTGCCATGAGGGACTGGGCTTGAGAGTGTGACGAGGGTGGCAGGGAGGCTGGAGAAGCTAGGACAGGCTGAACATTCAACTGGGCCCAAGCAGGTAGCCTGGAGCCCGCCTCACCAGAAGCAGAGCCCAGCTGGGAAGGTGAAGGAGAGTCAAGGCTGGTGAACACATGCGTTTAATGGGCAGAGAAGCACGTGGTAGATGTATGAGGGGGATATTGAGGTGGGGGATACCTAAATGAGTGGGAGTGGGAATTAGAAGGGGAAGGGGGAAGAGATGGCATTGTAGTGTCTGTACCCAGTGAGCTTCGGGAGAAGGAGGAGTGACTGACAGT
Organism: Microtus oregoni; assembly: GCF_018167655.1. Classification (NCBI taxonomy): domain Eukaryota; kingdom Metazoa; phylum Chordata; class Mammalia; order Rodentia; family Cricetidae; genus Microtus; species Microtus oregoni. The sequence continues at coordinate 16,459,478 of NW_024543086.1, forward strand.
GAGGGATGTAAGGGACAGGTGAGGTGAACCTGCACGTGCTGTATCAGACAGTGGGAGCCATCGAAGGTTCTAAAACAGATGTCATCCTGAGGAAGGTAGGAAGGAGCAAATGCATGGAGACCCCCATAGGTGCGGAGGAAAGGAGCTGAAGGTCTGGTGGCATGGGTGAGTGCAGTTCCAAAATATGGCAGAGGGTGTGTTTGCCCTTCTGGGGTGACTGTTCCTCATGGAGACAGGGCAGAGATCTGAGACTGAATTCTAGCTTGCCTCTGTGTCTTCACACATCACTACACCCACTTACCCATGGGAAAAGCATTCTTCCTCGGGGCCAAGGGGAGAGTGAAGTGCTGTATATATGAAATTCTAGAAGAATACCAGGCTTGCAGACAGCTCTAGATGAGTGTCACAAAGGGCCAGAAAGCCTTCAACAGCGGTGCCGCAGCTGGGAAGTTTAAACTTTATTTGAAAAGTCGTGTTGGGGCTCCAAGGCAGTGGACTTTAGGGTCACGTTGGCATATGTTCATTCACGCACTGTTGACTCTTGCGTTGGAGAGCAAAGGAACCTGTCGGGCCTTTAGTTTGCTCATTGTATAAGGGATAGAGGCCAGTGCCTGCTTCCGAGAGCAGAGATTAAGAAGCTTGATGCTGGACAAGGGCTTGGCAGTGGATTTAGTTGGTCAGTCCTCAATCACATTCTGGAGCGGTTCAGGTTGCTGCAGTGTCCCATAGTCAGTAGAAGCAGCAGTATTTCCTTTCCAGCCCTTTCAGGAAGATGCCTCCCTGTTCGCATCACTTCCTTGTAGAGACTGGTCGGAGACCCCTACCCCATGAGTCTTGAACTCTTGGCCAGACTCATGCACAGCAGGGAATGGTCACAGCCTGGGCTCTACCCCTTCCTGACTGTGGGAAGTTGGGTAGGCCCCTCATTACTATGGAATTGGTTTCTCTTCCGTAACAATGGACTCACAATGATGTCCCTTGCCCCAAGCATTGTGTGAGGGCAAGACAGGACAGCACACACAACTGCTGTGTGCCCCTCTCCAGGACCAGAATAGGGGAAGAGGCCAGAAGGGTCTTGTCCCATCGCCTGGGCGGAACAGGACCCTGAAGAGTTGCAGTTGCAGGGACTGGGTCTCCCAGGACCTCAGGATAGAGAGGACTGGAGGCATCTCAGCCCAGTAGTCCTGGGTCATGGTGTGTTACAGTGCCAAACCAGCCCATAAGCAGGAGTGGCTGACCACGCTGGGCCGGCCGTGTGTGCACTGGTTGAAGTTTATCTTAGCCTTTTCAGCACGCTGTGAGCTTGGTAGCAATAATTCCCACTACCCAAGAGTAGAAGCTTCTGCACGCCGGGTACTTGGGGCCAAAGCCCTGACCGGGGGGCGGGGGGGGGCACCTTTGTGTCCCTGAAGCCCTTCAGATGGCAGCTGTCCAGAGAGAAATTTGTAGGCAACCCAGAAGCATACCCAGGGAGCCCTTCTGTGGTCCATACTTCCCCTTCCAGCTTCCTAGGATCCAGGGACTGGGGGCAGGGCATGGCCTACGTGGCTCTGCGTTGTCACTGCTGTCCTGTTTGCTCATCACATACCACACCAGAGAATCCGGTTGTGGTGGGCACCGAGGCAGACCCTAAGTTCCCCTCTGTGCCCTGCATCCCCTCCATCCCCCTGCCAGGGACACAGCAGGCCCTTCCCTGTAAATACCAGTCCGCTTACATGTGTATTTTCCTCTAGGATTTTCCTGTTTTGATGAGACACTGCCTTTGGCCACACAGGTTCCCTAGGGGCCTGCGGTCCTGAGGCCCAGCCCTAGCCAGTCATTCAGGAATTCTGCTTCCTGGCGCCCCACACCCTGCACATTCCACCGGAGCTAGCTCCTCCTGCTATGTATGAATGGGGTCTGTTTCCCCCATTCCCACGGTTCCCATGACCACTTCCTTATCACCCTCTCCAGCTGACTGAAAAGGCCACATTCCAGGGCAAAATTAGACTCACCCTCCCTTTCTGTTTTCCTCTAGACTCAGGCAGGAGGATTTGTTAGAGTCATGGCCTGGCCCTGGAGCCCTCTTGCACAGAGACCTGACTTGCCATCTACCCACTGTTCAGACATGTCCCCTGAATCTATCACTTGGTTTCTTGGATCATTTGAGGAATGCATGGAGCTCCTGCTGTGTGCCAGGTGTAGTCCTGGGCGCTGGGCTTTCACACAGTGGGGGCTCTAAGGTGTACCGTTTGTAGGGACCAACAACTGGCAGGGGAGGGGTGGCTGTTTTCATTTGCCCCGTGTTGTAGATTCAGCTGATTCCTGGATGCTCCTGGCTGCCTCTGAGGGGTCACTTGATGATGATTTTTCAAGGCAGCTGCTTGTTTGTACTGGGAATAGAATCCAGAGAGTCTGCATATATGTTCTCCACTACATCTTCAGCAGGCAGAATGGGAGTCACTTTCCTTCTGCCTTTAAGCTGACACAGCACAGGGCCACGCTCTTCAAATGACCCAGGCTTCAGAACTGCAGGTCAGGTAAACCTCTTTTCAGAAGTTACCTAGTTCTGTTAGCACCACAAAAGTGAACTGAGAGACTCGCACCTGACAAACCCAGTCTGGGAACATTCCAGAAACTAACCAAGTACCCTTCAACAGTAAAACAGGGATACATCCTCAGTGGAAGGAACAGAGACACGGCTCCACACTATTGACTGCAACAGTCTGAGGGGCTGTATTCAGAGACCCCCCGCCTTGGCTTGGGAAAACCCATGATTTTCAGCTCTATTACGAAGAATAATTTCATGGTGAACCAACAGGAAGCAGTGTTTGGGGTTTATAAAGTGAGATTTTAATGTAAGCGTTTGAAGAGAGGTTTTTGGGAAGGAAGCAAGACACTGGAGAGCCTGGGTGTGGGCTTCTCTGAGAGCCACATGCCCGTCTTGGTCTTTATAGTGGACAGGTATAAGATTTTGATAGGTTTAAAAGATATTACTTTCAAAGTGTTGCTAAGAACCTAATTGAGATCTCTGAGTTCCCAAGGGCACCTGACAGGTGGGCCACAGGCAGGTAGGAGACCGTCACTATAGGAACATTGTAGTCTTGTTTATGAGAGTCACAGAAGATGTCTGGGAGGGAATGAGGCCCTACCCAAGGGCATATACCTTAGTCCCTATGCCTGGTTCATTGCCATTTTAACAACATATCTGTAATTGATCTGTCTACCATATTTGCAATCAATCTATCACTTATTAGGCCTACCATCCATCCATTTATCCATCCATCCATCCACCCATCCACCCACCTACCTACTACCTACCTATCATCTATGATTTCTGGCTTCTCAGCTCCTTAAGGGCTTCAGCGAGACTCCAGAGTGAGAGACACTTTTTCCTTCTCATGTCTCTGTAATTCTCTCTGTCTTTCTTTTCTGCCTCAGAAAAGTTGAGGACCTGTCATAGATTGGAGGGGCCTAAAACCTGAATGCAGTGTGATATCAGCAAAACCAAAAGCAAAAACTAGCTGCTTTTCTAAAAGGCCCAGGGTTGATTCCCAGCACCCACATGGCAGCTAACAACCACCTATAACTCCAGTCCCAGGGGCTCTGACACCCTTTTTTGGCTTCCTCAGGCACCAGGCACATAAGTGGTGCACAGATACACATGCCAACAAAATACCTACACAAATAAAATAACAAGAGTGGGAAAGTTAGGAAACCCATGAGAAAGTTGGCAGCCGAGCTGATGGGTCACTCCAACATTAGCTGCTTAGGTTTGAGAATTTAAGTTACATTAGATGTTAGCCTCTCACCCAGGAAGCTGTGGTCATGTTTATCCTCTGCAGATAGAAATAGTCTAAAGGGTAAAGGTTATGCTGAGCACACAAGGGGAGGAAGGGAGAAGAGCAGAAGAGAAAAATGGGAGGGGCCTAGTGGTAGACTCGTCATCCCAGCCATTTGGAGGCAGTAGGATCATAAGTTCAAGGACTGTGTGGGCTATAGAGCAGGTTTAGACCCACCCTGTGCTCTTTAGTGAGATCATGTCTCAAAGACAGATAGATCGATCGATAGATAAATAGATAGAGAGGGCTAGTCATCTGACTCCATGATAGAGTGTTTGCTTGCACTGGGCCTTCTGAACCCTCATACTCCACACTCACAGATTCAGGCAACTACAGAAAATATTCAGAAAAATCGTCCCTCCCTTGCTCTTATCACCCGAGCAATGCTGTTTCGTATACTTGCCGGCCTTGTGTTTCCTTGGGTAAGTCAGTGAGAAATGACTTCGAGGACACGGAAGTATGCATGTGTTCTGCAGGCCCTAAGCATTCCATGCAACACCTTTGAGCATCCCTGGAGTTTCTGAGGAAGTCCTAAAGCCAGTCCTTCATGGATACCTGGGACTGGCGTACGCATTTGGAGAAAGGCTTGGTGGAGGATGACGATGGGAAAGTAGATTCTTTCCTTCTGTTCCATGAAGAATTCTCCCCCAGAAAGTTAGCTGGCCTCATTATCTGAGCTCGGGTCAGAGCCTGGGCCCTGGCAGCAACTGACAACCACTTGGCCACCACTCTCAGTAGTCCCTATGTGGCCACATTGGGAAGAGAGACCAATAAGTGACTCCCTAGGCTATTTGGTAGGAGGTCTAGGTTCAAATGGAGAGCCGGAGTCCCGTCTAGGTGTGGGCCCACCCTTCTTTCTCTAGGCTGCAGTCTCCAGCTAGGTCGCTGACAGTCAGGACTCTGGGACTGCCTTTCTGGCTGGTACGAGGCCTCATTCAGCCTTTTCCTTCTCCCAGCATGAGATTCCGAGGGAAATTCCAATTCCACGGGTTCCATTGACTTAGTAACCAGTTCAGCTAAAGAAAGGGACATATATCTCTTTAGACTGTCTGGTGGGGGTCTGGTCACCCAATCTGAAAGGGGGAGTGTGTCCTTGCTGGCACCACTGACTCCAGGCTAGAAGAAGGGGTTTGTCCTCCGATCCCTTCCAGCGCTCCCCACATAGCAGCCACCCTTGGCACCGTCACAGTGTTGGCTGTGTCTGTCACACGTCCACCGCCCTGTGCACACAGCATATTTTACTTACGTAGACTCATTTTTAAAGCTCAGATGGATGGACTTTTCAAAGGCAAACATTGATCTCATCCCCACAAATGGAAAACAGCCATCACCAGTGAATCCCGGGCATCCGTAAGTGGGCAGTGAGAATCTCTAAAGGAAGGTTGTGTGTGGAAGCCTGCTTGTGGGTTTACTAAAAAGTGAGGATTATTGGGGTTGCAGGGAGCCCTGTGGTAGAGTGCTTGTCTGCTGTGTGAAGTCTGGGATTCAAGCAAAGGAATGCAGGAATATATCTTAAAGATGCTTGTTCGGGGGCTAGGAGAATAGCCTAGTAAATAAGAACACTTGCTACATGGGTGTAAGGATCTGAGTTCAAATCCTTGGCCCCTGCATGAAAAGCTGGGTGTGGCTGAGCCTGTAACCCCAGAATTTGGAATCCCAGAAACAGGAGCATCTCCGGGGCTCACTGGCCACCAGCCTATCCGTAGCTTTAGTGAGAGACCCTGTCTCGGGGCAGTAAGATAAAGAGTGATAGAACAAGACCCCCCCCCCATACCTTCCTCTGACCTCTGCATGCACACGATGATACCCAGTCAAAATACAAAAGTGGGGCTGGTGATGGGGCTCTTGCCTAGCATGTCCCGGTCCCCTTCCCAGCAAAGCGAGATTATCAGATGCTCAAAGGCCTGCTGACTCCAGATGGCATTTTCTTTTAAAATTATCGGGACACTTGAGAGAGAAGTGGGAAATATTTGCTGCCCTTTCTGGTCTCCTACATAACACCACATTAGGTATAGGCAGTGGCCAGAGCCACCTGCTGCTTCCTGAGGGACAGGAAGGCAAGGGCTCTTATGCATGACAAGTCTTCACCATCAAGCTGGGGACTGTGGTCCCCATGTGGCCTGGCCTGCCTCTTCTGGAAATTCAGTGCCGTTAGTTCTTGGAGAGCCCATCTGAAGCCACTTCCTCTAGGCGGCTGTCCTTCTCTTCCACAATTTCATCGCCTTTCTTAAAAAGCCAAAAGCTAGATGTGCGTCCTTCTAGGAAGTGTGGTTCTTTTCCAGTGTGGGGTTGTTCCTGTTCAGTTCTGAGAACTGGATTCTGGCATATCGAACTGATGCCATTTGTCACCGTGCCTGTAATCCCAGGACTTGGGAGGCTACAACAGGGTGATCACAAGTTTGAGGATAGCCTGGGCCACATAGTGTGACAACCTTAAAGAATCAAAATAAACAAAGCAGCATCACACCTTTAAAACCTCAGCATGGCAGAGCGTCCCTGATGGTAAGAAGGCTTCTTTTCCTTTTCCTGTTTGTTTGTTTTTTTCCATGCTATTTTTAATCCACCAATTTGATTTCTGACCCACTAATCCCCAGAATCTGTGTTTGGGAAAGCATCCTTTCAGAGGGCTAAAGTTAGTACCACGTTAACAGGTCCATTAAAAAAAAACTACCTACTGTGTGCTGTGCACAGTGCATACTTTGCCTCATTTAATCCCAGCCTTATTTGTATATCAGGCCACCGGGTCTCAGAGAGGAACATCACTTTGCCTAGCTCACGAAGCAGCTGGTCAGATTTCAGAAACTGGGTCGTGTTGACTTCTGCCCATGTTCTTGGGTGCTGAGGGACTTCCCCTGTGCACCTTCTATGGCTCCTTGTTCTGGCCAATACTACAGGCCGAGGTCAGCATGTGTGTGGGTGGGAGGACCTAGCAGCAGGGTAGTGGAGAAAAATCCTACCTGGTCTCTAACATGACCCTAAGCCAGGGCAAAGGTCCCAGGGCTGACTGATGATTATCTTTTTCTTTCTAAATGATTTTTAAATTAAGGTATTGTCGCAGCCCCACGCTGGTCCATTGAAAGAAAAACTATGAGACGCCTTGAGAATGAACTTAGCCTTTGGTGGCTGCAGGGATCTCCAGCCTCGCTTTCCCTTCACCCAGGGCATTTTTATTTTTTCTCCAGTTTTACAATTATGCCAGTTCATTTCCATATGCTCAAGACAACCCGAATGAAGCTTCCAGAAGGACAATGCCAAGTGCAAACACCCAATTGAGGAGGTACTGCAGTTTTCTGGGCTTCCTTCTAAACAAGTTTTGCATAGGCTTTGTACCCTTGGGAAACTCAGACAGAGGGCAACAAGAGAAGCAAAAGATCAATTGCTAAACAAAAGATGGATGAGGCCAGGTGCTAAGACCCACCGGGGTTAGGGTTTATTGCTAGCTCTCTGGCGCCAGGCCAACAGAAATTCTGCCACGAGGTATGACTCACCAAAACTGCACACGCGTACAGCTAACTGTGGGTACCATGGCCACGGGTAAAATCCCACTCCCCCAGGTTCTCACGCCCATCTCCTGACTTCCCTATGTTAGTGTCTTGTGTCCTGTGCGTCACACTTGGACACTTTCCAAGGGTCTAAGTTTTGGATGTCTTTTACCTGCCAGATGTGTGGATGATACCCAAATGGTGGTCTCGGGAGTTTATTCTTTGTTGTTGTCATAGTAGCTGACATTCTTTGTGCTGTCCCAACTTTTAAAGAATTTCATAAAATATATTGGACACATAAAATCACCCAGAGAATAATATATACCCATCTTTTTCCAAAAAGCAGCCCCATGCCCACGTTCCTCTGCCAGTTCCAACTCTGAAACTGTCCTCTGCAGAGCCACTCTGGGTGTTTGGGACCCTCCATGGCTAACATGAGTCCTTAACAGGTCCTGGGCAAGTGTGTGTGGACAGACTCACCTGCTTGCTTGGTTGCCTCCAGTTAACGATGTGCTATGTCTTCCTGGGATCTAGAACATCAGCTCTGTGGTGTCGAGGAGCAAAGCTGAGAAGGAAAGTCTGGGAGGGAACAGGCTGGCTTTGACCGCAGACTGTGGGGCGCTAACATGGAGGATGTAAGCCTCAGCTGTGCTCAGGGATTTCCTGGCAATGCCACTGTGGGTGACAGTTACCTTCCTTATTGAGGAAACTGGGTCCTGATAGTTCATTCCTCCCAAGGTCATTGGTATTGTGTGGTTAGCAAAGAGATGCCACCAAACACTGGGTACAGAGGGGGACGGTCCTCCTCAATGGGGCACCTAGGTTGAGCAAGGCCTAGGATGTTTAATGAGAGCACTCAGGAGGCCTGGTCAGCCGGTCAGCCCCACGGATCTCTGGCGGGCACAGTCAAGGTACCTGGTATTGCCGGAATCGCTGGCTGGCCTTGGCTATCTGCTGTGGTGTTGGTGTCCCCATTTCAAGCCATTCACCTCTCCCCCATCCCTCTGCTTTCAAAACACACTTTTAGTCCTGTTTTTTCATCCTGACCCAAAGACGGACTCCTGAACGGGCAAGTGGACAGCAGGGCTGGGCTTTCTCCCCTATCCTCTCATGTATTTAGATCCTCTTCTCCAGTCCACACTCAGTTCTACAGTCTGCAGGGAACACCAGGGACCCCTATCCATTGAGGACCCCACCTTCTGTAGCGTTTACTGGGTGCCACAGATTCAGGGGACCAGTTAATAAGCTCATTTTGTTCTTAAGATCACTCAACAAGAGAGACATGCCATCCTTTGCGGCGGGGGGGGGGCGGGGGGAGGATTGTAAACTGAGGTCCAGACAGATGTACTTGTTGCCTAAGCAGAGTCAGAACTTGAACTCAAAGTCAAGGCTGCCTCCATTTCCCCTGATGCTGCTCTCGGGAAGAGGAAGGCATGTGCGAGCCTCCTGCCGAAGCCACAGTCACAGCACAGTGAGGATGTCATGGCAGCTCCCAGCTACCCCATGCTGACTCTGGGCTGTGAACTTGTATGCGCATTTCCACATTCCACCCTCTCCCATGACTCGGGGTCTTTCACGCCCATCTCACAGGTGAAGGCCCCCAGAGGGTCAAAGAGAAGTGTCTCTAAGTCACCCAGCTAAGGCATGGGGTGGCCGAGCACTGGACCTGGAGGTCCATCAGGATTCGAAAACCAGGCCTGTGGCCATGTCCAGACGATGAAGTGTTATTTGGCCCTGAGAAGCAATGAACAAGGAGAAGACATGGAGGGTCCTTCAGTATGTCACTGAGGGGAGAAACCAGTCTACAAAGGCGACAGGGCCATATGAACAACCTCCTGGAAGAGCTAAGGCAATGTCACTACCCATCTGTACAAACAGGGAATGCAAGAGAGACCCCTGATATAAACCATGGCCTTTGGGTGACCTGTGCTGGGCTGGCTCACTGACTGTAGCAGATGACCTCTGGCTGAGGTCGCTGCTAGGGAGTCTATGCATTCATGGCAACAGGCGTATGACTCCCTGCCTGCCACTCAGTTTTGCTATGAACCTAAACTGCTCTAAAGTGTTGTCTCTTTTAGGGCTCGATGTAGAACGGCCGAAGAACATTGCTCTAGTGTAGGTGAGGCCCGGGGTTTGATCCCCACCACTGCCCCCTCCAAAATAATCGCTTTAGAAAAACAAGTCCATGATGTGCATGTTGGTTCTTGGGCTGCGGAACAGCCTGCTCTTCCTGCAGCCACAGCATAGGCTCCATGGCTCTGCAGAGGATGCAGCTTCCCCCATGGGATAAGCTGAGAGGCTCATCTCGGCCAACCCTCCTTCCAGGCCTGCTTTATGTTGTCATTTGAAACCCAGTCCAGCAAATGTTGTTGTGTTCAGGCTGGAGGGAGGCAGGCATTGGGTACTTGAGGTGATGGCTGGCATAGGTGACAGGCTATGCCAGGGGAAGGAGTGAGTGATCCTCCAGTGAGGAGTGGGCCCCACTCCCCAGGACAGCGTGTGCTGGCCTCGTGGGCAGGGGAGAGGCTGACCTTCGTCCTGCCAGGGCATTGCACAATACAAGCTGAGTTGAATCAATGTCTTTTGGAAAAGTACATTTTGCTCAAGAGCCAAGTTAAACTGGAGCTTGGGCAGCCAGCATGTTGAAGTCTCTGGCATGACTCATCCACAGGAGGGGCAGGCTGAGCCAGAGGTGGGCCATGAGCTCTCAGTGGGCCCAGGCACCCTCTGTGCTCTGCCGCTTGGCCAGCTCCTCAGTTGGGGGCAGCTTGCGTATGTAGGCGGCAGGAGCCAAAGGCTTCATCAAGACTCAGACGCTCGTCCCTGTTTAAAGATGTTGTCTCTCTAAGAAGTCATGGGCAAAATGAATCTCTACAAAAATTAAATTTTCTTACTTGCGTTATTGACTTAAAGATGGCTCCTCTTTGAGACGAGTCTGGGGAATGAGGGACATCTGGATGTCCCTGGAAGAGCCTCCAGTGGCACTCTAGTTTTTGTGACTTTGGTATTTGGGGCAACTTTGTGGACATCTGTTCTGTCCCTTTCAAAGGGGTCTGAGTAGAGCATGTGGGTCCACAGCTGTAATCCCAGCACTAGGGGAGCTCAGGCAGGAGAATTGAGAGTTCAGGGTCGCCTAGATTAGTGAGCCCTCCCTCAAAAACAAAATTAAATAAACCAGCAAATGTATGTAGGAGTGCTTGTATTGAATCAGCCTCGGTGAATATTTGGAAGATGTGAATCACATTCCCATGCTAGTGTCCTTGGCAGACATTACTAATCCATCTCAGCATGCTCACACTGGGGCAGGGCTCAGCCCCAGCAGCAGGGCCTCTAGATTTGTGGACCTGGCCATAATCTCTGGGCCAGAGGGCAGTCCTTGGTCTTAAAGTCCCCATTGAGCTCTGCAGCTTTCTCTCAAGCCTCCACCCTCTTGCTCTCCCTTCTGGTACAGATGTGTTTCTTTGTCAAGAGTAAAGACTGAGTTCACAAGTTGAGTGCTTGTCCTCGGGCCAAATCTGATGCATGGATATTTGCTTGGCATGTCTTTTTATTATTTTAAAACAGTAGTTGGCAACCTTTTTCATATTGGTAATTTCACATAAGACCTCCAGATTTCTGGGTTTCCCAGATCTGGTGATCCAAAGGCCCTTTGTTTTAACCATGAACCAGTTCTTTCTGGGGCCCCTCCAGCCATTGCAGGGCCTGCCTGGCCCGTTCCCTCTATTCCAGAACATGCTGAGCCGTATTCTGCATTCTCTGCTTTGGAGACACATGAGGTCTGATTGGCTTGATGTTTCTAGAAGGAATATTTCTCCCACCTATAAATGCTTCTCTGGGGAATTGGCGCTAGGCTTCTGTTTTCCCATGTGCTTTTCCTTAGAGCCAAGCCAGGTGTACTAGGAACTGTGGAAGTAAGTACTGTAATTCCCAACTTCACATCCACGCCATCTGTGACTCCCATTATCAGTGGGGCAGGAAACTGCTTGACTCTCTTAGGGGACACATCTCATAGCTTCAACACTTCTGGCTCACTATACAGTCCCAGGTGCCCGTGACTCAGCTGGCCTTTGGTTGCTTCAGGATGATTTTCCCACCTCAAGACTGTGGGGGCAAGCACTGGAGATCCCTGTCTTCAGAGAAGTCATAGCTCTGAGGAAAAGATACGACTAGTGTAGCTGAGACAGCACGGACTGTGCTGTCATTCCTGAACACAACACACGGGTCTAATGACTGCATGGCAAAAGTGATGATAGGGGCCGAAGACATCAAAAGGGCCCGACGGTTCTGCTGGCTTCAGCAGGGAGGGAGGGCGGTATGTGAGCTGAGCTTTGAAGAATTATCTTGGACATTCGTCTGCTCCTCCCACTCCACCTGAATTTGCCTCGCCTCATTCCAGGAACCTTCGAGGTGTGCACTGGCCGCCTGGCCTTTGCACCTGCTGTCCTTGCTGCCTGGAGTGCTCTCCTCAGATATTTCCTTGGCTGTTGTCTCATTTAATTCAGGTTTCTATTGCTTGTCTCCTTGTCCTATTACTCTTACCAGGCTCCACTCCCCCCATGTCCTCCCTAAGGCAGACCCCATTCCTGACCAGTGCCGACACGTGTTCATTCATTAATGGTTCTTTCCTGCCGGAGCACAGATGAAGCACAGGCAGGAAGGTTGGGATGTTGGCATTGCTATAGTCCCAGCACCTAGCCCAGCACCTGGTCCTTAGCAGCTACTCAGTAACATGGAAGAATGGTAGCCCTGGTAGATAGGAGGGCGAGGAGAGGATATGCAGAGGGAACGGGGTGTGTAGAAAGGTCCAGAACAGACAGCTGGGACGCAGTGGGCCTTTCAGAGACAGAAGCATTGGCAGGATCATGGGGTGGAGAGAGGGGCGGATAGAGCCCAGGCTGTCCAATCAGGCCTCCTAAGACAGAGCCTGGCTTGCTTCATTTCATTTGTTACAGGAAACTGACAGCTCCAGGCATCCTCGTAGGAAACAGTCCTCCGTAACCTGTAGCCAGAACAGTCCTCCGTAACCTGTAGCCAGAACAGTCCTCCGTAACCTGTAGCCAGAACAGTCCTCCGTAACCTGTAGCCAGAACAGTCCTCCATGTCCTGTAGCCAGAACAGTCCTCCCTAACCTGTAGCCAGAACAGTCCTCTATGACCTGTAGCCAGAACAGTCCTCCCTAACCTGTAGCCACACCTGCTGCAGCCCACTTCATTCTTTCCCTGTGTCCCGCTACCCCCCCAGAAGACTATGGGAATTGTCCTCACTGCAATGTGATGGGCGGATTTCAACTTCCCAAGTTCATAGTTGCCTCCCAAGCCCCTCTACCATCTCAGCATTGAAGACTGCCTGGATGGGAGTCCCACCTTGACACCTGCTCATTATGTGACCTTGAGCTTTGGCAACCCTAAGTCTTTGTAGGAACTGCCTGGTGCCCATGGCTCCTCCCACCCTTTTCTCCAAACCTATTTCTTCTTGTCTTTCTAGAATCAGGGTCTCTGTCTGAGTCCCTGCTTCTCTGGGTTTTTCTGAGCCTTCATTTTGTTTTGTTATCAAAATAGGGATAAAGCCAGGTGGTACTGGTGGCCCATGCCTTTAATCCCAGCACTCAGGAGGCAGAGGCAGGTAGATGGATCTCTGAGTTCAAAGCCAGCCTGGTCTACAAGAGTGAGTTCCAGAACAGCCAGGGCTATACAGATAAACTGTGTCTCAAAAAATTAATTAGTTAATTTTTAATAGTGAAAATAGTGATAAATCTAATAATTGTCATTCCTTGAATTCCCATCCAGTTTTGAAGATCAGACGAGGCAATATGAGTTAGGACTCAGGCTCAGTAAATGTCTTCATCCGGTCCTTTTACCCCAGTCCTAGCTAGAACCTCACCTTGACTTACTATCCAAGGTCACAAGATGTTGTCCAAAGGTGTTCTCAACTCTCAGCAACACTGAGCTACCGGCCCAGAGGACTCCACTCAAGGGCGCTTTCCACAGCTGTCTCTACATGCTACCCTCCCCAGTGCCCTCCTGAGTGAGAAACACTGACCGCCGCCCCCCCCCCCCCCAACACACACATACAACCTACCGCCCTGTTTCTTGCTTTTAAGCCTGCTAGAGGGCTGCCCCTGGCGGGAAGCCACAAACATGAGAGCCCAGTCCAGGAATAGCTCTCCCCACTCACCATTTAAATGCTGCCTGTATTTTTACCCCATGATGGGCCACTTTAAAGACCCCGTGCATGTCCTGCCCCTCTAAGAATACAATTCCATTTATAGCATCTGCCCGGGGGCTGTGGGGCCAGGCAGAGCATCCTGTTTCAGGGAGTTGGGAACACTTTGGGGGCTCCTGTTCACTATCATGAAGCCTGAATCCAGGCCAAGCCCCAAGTGCCTTCTGCTTCCAGGGTCTGAGCTGATCCGGCTGTTGCAGGGCCGGGGAGACACGTGAGGGTGAAGGCCCCTTGCCAGCTAAGTACTGCCAGGGTCCCCGGGCAGCATAGCATTGCCATTCTGGGGTGCCTTTTCTCCTTCACTCACCCACCAAATGCCCACAGCCTTCTGTTAGCACAGGGCAGTACTGAGCCTGGGCAGCGAGGGTCCCTGGGGGTGAACGTGGAGTTTGGGCGTGGTCAAGGAAAGTCATCAGCTGCTCCCTTTGGATCCCAACCTTTTCTGATTCTGTGAACCTAGATGATGGGGTTCCCTGGGTGGCAGGCAGGAGTCAGCCGTGGTCAGGTGTCTCCTGGTCCAGGAGATGTAGGACTCAGTCTATCCCAGACCCCTTTCTCGTTCTTCTGTTGGCTCAGGGTGGCTCAGGTGGGTACCCAGGTCTTACGAGAAATACTTGACATCAGCAACAGGAGCATGCTGGGAGTTCTAAGGTGCCTGGGCCTCTCCTGGACTACACTTCTTAGGGACGCAGAGCCTGCCCCAGTCCACTGTGAGTGGCTCATTCTACAGTCAAGCCAGGAATCTGAGAATCTGATGTTTCCTGGAGGGTTCTGAGGGAGTATGTTTGGACTCCACCTGGAGGAGTGCCATCTCTCCACCCACCTTGCAAGTGTCTGTCGGGTCTCCTCTGTGCAGGGGTGGGGGTGGGGTACTGGAGGCTCTGGCTCTCACAGTGTAGCCCAGTGGTGGAGTTAGGGCGTGCATAAGAACATGTGTGCACGTAACTGCAGGCGGAGAGTGAAGAAGAGAACACAGAGGAATGACAGAGAGCTACAGGCTCCCGAGAAGGTGACGCTTGGATACAGGCGTCATTGAAGGAGTACGCCACGCCGCTGAGTGAATGAACATTCCAGATATAGGAAGTTTTGTTTACAAAAGGTCGCTGTTCATAATTGAGTGGAAAATTCTAGTCATGGCGCATATGTCTCAAGCATGCCCTAAATAACATAATGAGGTCTGTCACCCTGGAATATAATATCCCTTTGTCCACAGCATCCACCTGTGTGCCTGACCCGCCCGTTAGTCACGTGACCACCCTGGTCCTCAGGCCCTCTGTCACAGTATCACAGGGTTTATTTCAGTGAAGTTTAATAGTGGCTCTATAACACATTGGCAAATTTATTATAGTGTAACATTATAATCATTGTTTGTTGTTGCTGACATCTTCCTGTGCCCACTTTCTATAAATTAAATTTCTCATAGATATACTTAGGAAAGGGGGAGACTGCTGAGGAGGGAACGTGTGCCCAAGTTCTTCCGCTGATGCAGAGTGAAAAATTAAATCTTATTTCTTCATCTTTTATATTTTATCTCGAAGGGATGCTCTTAGCTGAAGGAACAGAAAACCCAAATAAATGGACGCAGCTGAATATGCTTTGTTTTTCTAATGTAGCATGAAGATTGGAGGTATAGGCCACTGCGGGTTTTGGTCCAATATTCTAAGGATTCTTTTTTATTTTTTTAGAATATTTATTTATTATGTATACAATATTCTGTCTGTGTGTATGTCTGCAGGCCAGAAGAGGGCACCAGACCTCATTACAGATGGTTGTGAGCCACCATGTGGTTGCCGGGAATTGAACTCTGGACCTTTGGAAGAACACGCAGTGCTCTTAACCACTGAGCCATCTCTCCAGCCCCTAGCCTAAGGATTCTTATTTCTCCGTCTCTGCTATTAGTGAAATGGTCCCCTTGTGGTCCCCAGAAAGCTGCCTCAGCCCTGGGTGTCACGTCCACATCCAAGATGAGAGGATGGGGATAAGGATGGAGTGTTTAGAGCCAGGAACGCTTGGCCCTGTGATCCTAAAATTTAAAGCTCACTGCCGTGTATTACTTCATACCAACCGTCATTGGCTGGGGGACTGGAGAGGTGGCCCAGGCTAAAGTGCCTGTCGTGTAAGCCTGAGACTGAGTTTCGATCACCAGCATTATATAAAAACTGGGTGTAGCAGCATGTGGGGGTCGGGACAACCATAAGAGGATCCCTGGTCTCACGGGCCAGGCGTGGTAGCCAAGTAGATGAGCTCCAGGTTCAGTGAGAAACTGTGTCTCAAAATAATAATAATAATAATAATAATAATGTGGCAAGAGATCAAGAAGGGCACTGGTCACCTGCACATGTGGCTTTCTGAGTCGTGTATCATTGGTGAGCTTGGGAGCCTGGAGTGCGTCCAAGATCGGTTTTCTTGGCAGGGAATGTTTCTAGTAGTGTTGTGTGTTTGCACTGGTATGCCCGAGATGCAGTCGTGGCTGAGCTGGGCACAGCAGCCTGGCCTGGCTGCCTAAGGTTCCCATCCTCCACGGTCATTCCCTGGATGGAGCTCACACAGGGTGAGCCTTCTGATCCTGATCTGTCTGCACTAACTGTTGGAAATCCTTCTGTAAGACAGGGCTTTGCCTTCATCAATGGTCTGGTGACATAGACATAGATATTGTTAGAAAGAGATTCCAGATAAGCATTTTCCCTACTCCCTGGTTTTCAGAATGTTGAAAGATGGTCAGCAGGGGCTGTGGTTTTGGGATGCTGTTTGGAAGGCCTGGATTTTATTACACTATCTGATATGTTACAGACATGTCTGTTATCAGATTTACTAGCCCGTACATGACACATAGTTATGTGTCACCTTTGTACAGTTTGATATGTGCACGCCATGACATCATCACAATCCAAATGATGACTGTGTTCATCACTCACTGGAGTTTCCTTCATTCCCACCTGCCATCTGCTGGGGCTCTAGAGTGATTTGTACTTTCTAGACTCTACTGTGGGTGAAATCACACTGTCTGAACCTTGTTGCCTTTATCCAGTATGCTTTCTGAGAATCAGTCATGAGCACCCATCAGTACAGTGTCCCACTTCATGGATACTGCATACTACCATGTCCATGGACACACTGAGTACGTGTAGTTCTTCATATCTCCTTGGCACACGCCTGGGGTGGCATGTCCAGGTCATACAGTGAGTGTGTGCTATGGTTTCAAGGCAGTTTAACTGCACTGCAGCTTGTAAGGGTCAGTGCCTCAGTGTGCAGGCATCAGAGGGACTGGCGGGTGGCTAGGTCCGTGGAATCAGTGAGTGCCCCACTTCTTCAGAGTAGGTCAGTCCTTCTGTGACTCCTTGTGGTCTGAGGCTCAGGCTGGTTTCATGGGAACGAGTCAAGGTCTTAAGGGACTGTACTAGTGACCAAGGGAGCACGTGATCATAAAGGAATACCTTTCCAGGGAGCACGGGATCATAAAGAAATCTGGCACCTCTCCATCTATCTATCTCACACACACACCTCCTTCCTGGAAACTTCTCCTTGCCCTGTTTCCACCATGGTGTGACCTAGCACACGGCCCATCAGAAGTGGCCAGGTGGCCCTGTGATTGTGGATAGAATTGTGTGCTCCAATACGCCTCTTTTCATAAATTACCCAGTATGCCTTTACGGTGACAGGAAGGTAGATGTTTAGCTTTTAAAGAACTTGCTGGATTCTTCCCAGATGGCCACACAATTTTGTGTTCTCAATGACAGTGCAGGAGAGATCCTGCTGCTTGGTTGAAATGTAGTTCCAGCTTTCCGGATAGGTATAGTGACAGCTCACTGTGGTTCCATTTTGATTCCTCCCCAGTAACTTTGACGCTAGCATCCCTTCAGGTGGTTTTTGACATCAGTAAGTCTTTGAGGAAATATCTAATCAAATCCTTTGCCCGATGTTCATAGTGCAACGCTTTCACTTACTGTATTTTGAGAATTCTTTAGCCTGGACTCAAGTCTTATCAGACACAAGATTGACGTGCGTGTGTGTTTTTTTCCACCTCATGGCTTTTCTGTGTTCCTTTTAAGCACATCTCTTCTTCGGAGAGCAGACGTTTTTAGCGTTGATGAAGCCTGATTCATCAGCTCTTTCTTTCACGGAGTGTACTTTAGAGAGTCTAAAAGTTCCACCTGGTCTCAGATCACGAAGATTTGCTTACTCCTACACAGGGCTGGGTGTGTGAGCACGCAGGGAGATTTATTTTAGGGACTGAAAGAGGAAAACAATCGAGATGGCCACAGACACAGAAGTATGTACAAAATATCCACAAAGCAGGACGCTATTCAGATCACAAGGGATGTGGCACTGCCAGGTACAACATGGCCGACTCGCAGTGCGCATGCCAAGACTGCGCGGCTCAGACAGCGCGGCCACGGCAGGACTAGCTGTAAACCTAGAAGAAAATAAAAATATCTTCGTGAGCTGAGGTCTTTTGTTTTTTGTTTTAGGAAGACACCAAAAAGGTTTTTGTTTGTTTGTTTGTTTGCTCTTTCAGAGCTGGGACTTCGACTGTTGTATGACTTTTTCGTGTTGGTGTTGAGTCTTAGAACCAGCCTGTCCGTGTCTGCAAACACGCTAGTGGTGGTCTGGTTGGGAAGTGAGCTGGACCCAGAGGAAGTTGGGAGGAAGTGACCTAACACTGACCCATTGCCTTAGTGTACATACCACTTTGTGGGTGCCCTCTAGCCCGTGCGCTGTCCACCTCCTTTGCCTGGGATTTGGAGATTTGGCCTGGCTCCCGATACTTGCTATTGTAACTGACGCTCTGGTGAGCAGCCCTGTACTGATGCTATTTCACATTTTTTACCTGGAAAATCCTGGTAATTAATGGGCCAGGCCTTGCAAGACCCAGGGAAGAGTCAGGGACAAAGTCAACTTGGCCCAGCATAGCCGGGTGGAGGCTGAGGGAGGTGTGTGGCTGCCACCACCATACCTCCTCCTCCTCAGCCACACTTGGTGTTTGTGGGAAGGAGAGGAAAGGCCGGGACTCTGTGGTCAAAAAGGGTGTTCTGGGAGGTCACGTGTAGGATGATGGGGCAGAAGTGGAGACTGCTAAAGCTGGAGGGCGCAGTGTGGGTACCAGGCATCCATCATGGTGATAGCTCAAAGGCTGAGCTGGAGGGAGAAAGCCTTATCTGTGTTAGTGTCTTCATCACACAGCAATCTGTGTCGGCCATCACACTGGCCTTCTTCCTCCACCCTCAACCCATCCCCTCCTCCAGGCAGCTGTATGGCAGCTGGGGTAGAAAGCAGATGTCTTTCAGCAAACTGAGTTCGAATTCTTGCTCTGAATCAGGGTGCCGGTGGGAGGAGGGAGACACATGACACACAGGGTTAGGAAAGTAGTGAGATAAAGAGCATAGTGTAAGGCCTGGAGCACAGTGAGCCCTCAGCACAGGGGGCGGGGCCTGGAGCACAGTAAGCCCTCAGCACAGGGGGCGGGGTCTGGAGCACGGTGAGCCCTCAGCATAGGGGGTGTCAGCTCATTGGCCTGGGCTGGAGACAGACAAGTTTTCGTTCCCTCCACAGCAGATGGTGGTAGAAGTGTATAGTAGTATATAGACTGACCATTTGGGATTCCTGTAGGGTGGAAGCCACAGTGGTTCCAAGGCTCACTTTCCCTTTGCCCCCACCAGGCCAAGGTATGCCCATTTACCTGTGCCCAGCATCCCTGTGCGCATCGTGTTCACTCACCCCTGCCCTGCTGATGCTCTGTGAGGTGAAAGAATGCCCAAAAAGAGACAGGTGTGCACATTCTACCTCACTCCCTGGCCCCCTGCCAAGGGCTTTGCCAGGCCAGTGGGCAGGGCTGATCAGGCCAAAGGTCCAGCTAAGTGTGTTCACACGATTTTTGGGACAAATGACCCTCCTAAATGTCGTCTGATTTCACAGCCTCTGCCCTGGCGCTGCCCACACCCAGCAAAGCACATAGCTGTGGAGATTCAGCTGCAGGGCAGGGAGAAGTGAGGCCGAGCATGCAGTTAAAATAGCACAGCTGAGGCATTCTGTGGAAGGAAGTCACCGATGAAGTCAGACCACCCTCCCAGTGGTGCTTCCCTTGCCTGGGAGCAGAGAAGGCGTGTGTGTTTATTTTGGGTCGGGCTGCAGCCCCCTCTCTCTATAGGCTGGAGGTGGATTGCAGCCTGGATTTCTGTGAAGTAAATCCTGTTTCCCACTGATTCCCCGTGCTCATGTTGACGTATGTTCCCACGCGCTGTTATCTTCTTAGCATGGCGGGGAGGGGGAAAAGGGGGTTGCACAGTGCACTGTGGAATGGTGGCATGCTTAGCAGGGCATAAGGTTGGCCCAGGCAGGTCGACCTTTTTATATAGGTTACTTTGTCTAGTTTTTCCACAGAAACTTTGCTTTTTTAGACACAGAATGAAAAGACCAGAATTTTTAAGAAAGAATGCTAATTCCCAAATCCTGGTGTCTGTGGGGTCTTTAGGGCCATGGCTATGATTCCATTAGCAGAAGGAGAGCGGCCTCTGTGACCTCTTGAGAACTCAGGATGGTTGAGGAAATGAGCCCCCTTCTGTAATGTTCTAGTCCACGAGGCTTTCTCAACTGCAGGCCTGTGGACACAGGGTATAATCATTTCTGCTCCTGCAGCTGTGTGTGCAGCTAGGAGGCCAGAAGCATCCCCAGGCTCAACCCACTAGGTACTAATACCACCCCAACCCTAACAGCAGTGACCCAACTGTCTCTGTGTCCCACGTCTCTGGGAGACACTGTTATTCCTGCCTGAGAATCCCCGGCAGACATCTTTTATAGGACACAAAAGCTGCCAAGGTGTGATGACCAATCTTGATTGTCAGTTTGATGGGGTTTAGCATCACCATGAAAATGTACATCTGGGTGTGTCAGTGAAGATGTTTCCAGAAAGTTTAGCTGGGCAGGGAAAACTCACCCTGAATGTGGGCAGATGGCATGATCCCAAAGTCCTGAAATGCTGGACTGAATGAGGAGGAAGCATTCCCTCTCCTTCTCTGCTTCATGCTTTGCTGCCCCGCCTTCCTTATGTAACAGACTATGTGCCCTCGAACTGTGAACCAAAATAAAACCTTCTGCTGCTCTTCTCCCAGCAACAGGAAAAGTAACTAATATCATGGATCCACACCTACACATTTTTAATTGGCCCTTTGCTGAGCCAAGCAATCCCCCTGCCTCAGCATCCTGAGTAACTAGTATTATAGGTGTATACTGCCATGCCAAGCTCTGTTTTAAATACTTAAATTGGGTCAGTTACTCTGCTCTAGGCCCCTAGTTTCTCTCCTAAGTTGAGCAGGTGACATAGGGTAGCTGCAGGGACACTCCTAGAGCTCGCCTTGGTGAGTGTTGAGCAGGTGGTCAAGGTCTGGCCTGCCCACTCTATTTCTTGCTCCCATCCTGTTGGCATCTGCACCAGGCTAGGCTTCTTCCTGTCTGGGTTGTTCTCTTTCTTTAATTTCAGCCTGCCCAGTTCTGGGCCTCATTCTTGTGTTGATCTCTTCATTGGCTGCAAGGCAAAGACTAAACTCCAGGCAAAGGGAAGGGCAGGGAAGAAGCATGTGATTTCAGTAGAGGTTCACAATGAGCACACCCTTCATCTTTCTCTGTGTGAGACTGAACAATGACGGTTGTGAACCTTCTTCCTAAGGGTTTCCCCTAGAGTGACTTGTGTTCTTCTGCATCCAGAAGAATCGGTGAGAATGTGAAAGGCCTCATGCAGATCCCTGCCGAGGTACTTTGTGTGTGAATTTAGCCAAACCATGAGCCTCTCTCATCTCCATGTGTGAAATGAGACAAGACCTGCCTCAGGTTGGTCCTGAGACAAATGAGAACACAGGTAGCCTTAGCACCAAGGCTGCAGCAAGCATCCCTCCCGTTTCCCTCCCTTTCTCTTCACCCTTTCCTCCACATTCTCTGAGGCATGGTGGTCAAGACTGATGGCATCACCTCTCAAGAGCCTGACTAATTCAAGCCAGAGAGGATGCACTGCTCACTTCCTCGTCGGTCACATGCCCGGGCCTCTCACTAGCCTCATGGTGGCCCAGTTTCCCAGGGACAGTCACTCCTGACTCACTTGTCTTGTGGTCACCTCTGAAACCAGGTTCTTTTTCTGTTCTCCCTCTACCCCATTGCCCCTCTCCAGCTTGTCTATTGCGTGGGAATAGATCTTTGTCACATGTTGTGTTCAGGTGACCTCTGCTGAGGAGCCCAAAGCTTTATGAGGCTGGCAGCTTTTTGAGGGCAGGGACCATATTTACTTTGGCAGTTACTTTCCCCTACCTTCTAAAACATTGCAGGATACAGTACTTGTTTACATGTTTAGGACATGTTTGCTGAATGAATGAGGGATTTCTGAGATTTCCTCTCGCCTGCCAGGCAGCATCCTTGGAAAAGGAAATGAACGAAGCCTTGGGACCTCTGTCTAAGTGAGGGAGCATTAGCTCACTTCCCGCTAGTGTGGGGTGGTGGAAAGACGATGGCTTGGGGACAAAGCACCAGGATCAGTACTGCTGACCGGAGCTCAGTGATGTTGAGCGGGTTCCCTCCACCTGAGCCTCAGATCTCCCCAGGAGAGTGGGACTCCAGTGCCTGCCAGGGTTGCTATGACAACGCTAAATATATATGTCAAAGGGCCCAGCCTGGACTGGAAGTGGCCGTTTGGTATCACTCTTACTAGAGCTTTGCCTCCTGTGCCTTGGTCCAGGTCATACCGCCCTGTTACAGCTTAATTAGATACCTTCCTGTCCCTGGTGCTGCCCCAACAAGCTGTAAGTGCAGCTGCTACCCAACACGGAGCAAGCATGTATTAAAACACACCTCTAATTCAGGTGCCTGCAGGGACCCAGCTTCTTCCCAAAACAGACTAAGGTGGAATTTTAATTGGTGGCTTCCTTTCAATTTTTTTCCATTTGAATTTTAAAAATATCTTTATCCATTTTGAAATAATTTTGTACTTACCCCCAAATTGCAAAAATAGCACAGAGGTCTCATGTGCCCCTTACTTAAGTGTCCCCAAAGGTCAACATCTTACGTCATGTCTTAGTTGGATCTATAATGTCCCCAGAGGCCCTTTGCTTAAAGGCTTGGTCCACAGGACAACAGGGTTAGAGGAGATTGGATATGAGGGCTCTAGTGTCGTCTGTGGACTCACCCACTCGTGAGTTCCTAGCTCAAGGGACTGTTGGAATGAAGTGAAAATTTTAAGAGCTGGGAATGAGCTGGAGAAAGTAAGTCACTGAGGTGTGTCCTGGAAGGGAATCTTGTCCCTGGTCCCTTGTATTCATTCTATATGTCTGTCTGTCTGTCTGTCTGTCTATCTATCTATCCATCCATCTATCTATCTATCTATCTATCTATCTATCATCTGTGGTGTGATATTTTGTTTCTGACAAATA
This sequence comes from Microtus oregoni, assembly GCF_018167655.1. NCBI lineage: Eukaryota > Metazoa > Chordata > Mammalia > Rodentia > Cricetidae > Microtus > Microtus oregoni. The sequence continues at coordinate 16,482,410 of NW_024543086.1, forward strand.
ATGCTTGCCTGGAGATCAGAGGATGGAGCTAGCCACTAGTTAACCATAGAGGCCAGGCAGAAGTGGTGTATACCTTTAATCCAGCACTTGGGAGGAGGAAGTAGGAAGATCAGGAGTTCAAGGCCATCCTGGGATACACGATTAATAAAAGCTCAGGGTCAGAAATTGGGGTTCAACCTGAAGATCCGAAAAGCAAAATAGCAGCCACTGGCTCTTACCTCGACCTCAGTCTGAAATGGCGATCCTACCTCCTGGAATCTCAGAAGGAGACTGCATCTGAGAGCTGTCTCGCCCTGTCTTATATTTCTCTCTAGGGCTGGGATCACGGCGTACACCACTGGGATTAAAGGCATGCACCACCTGATTTCTATGGCAACTAGTGTGGCTACTGGGGTTAAAGGTGTGTATTACCATAATCTGGTCTGTAAGGCTGACCTGTGGGACTGTTTTACTCTCAGATCTTCAGGCAGTCTTTATTTATTAAAATACATTGGAAATGCCACTACAATCTTGAACTACATGGAATTGAACAAGTCCAAAAGAGAAACAGAACCAGGTGGTTGTAGTGCACATCTTTAATCGCAGCACTAGGGAGGTCGAGACAGGATCCCTGCACCATTTGGCCTGAAGATTCATAGAGGTAAGAAGTCTCTCTGTTGGCTGCTGCTCTACTTCACTGATCTTTCAGCTTTCACCCTAATATCTGACTCCAGGTTTTTACTTAATAAGAGTAATTAGGATTGTGCTTCTATCTGTCTGTCTGTCCATCCATCCTCCCATCCATCCATCCATCCATCCATCCGTGCATCATCTATCCAATAACCACGAGGCAAGCATCTTCCTCTGCCACCTGCTTCCCACACTGAGAGATGTTCTAGTGCACCCTAGGGCCTAAGTGGCAGAACCAACCAAACAGACTGAGACCTGGAGCCCTGAGCCAACACAAATCTTCCTTCCCTGAAGCTGATTTTCTCTGGTACGTTATCACAGCCATAAAAAACTGTCAGATGTAACCGTAATGCCACTGTCCAAACGGGACCAATAGCATTATTATATGGTGTTACCAGCGACACTGCGGAGCTTACCCAAATGACTCTTTTTCCCAGCAAAAGGAATCTAAAATGGTCCCACACTAAGTTTATCATTATGCCCCACACTTCTCTCATTTGTGACAGTCCCCATGTTGTTTGTCCCTCATAACCTCCCACTTGGGACACACGCTGGGCAGCTGTCGTTTCTGCAGTGGCTTCCTCAGGATCAGTTTGAGATGTCCAGGTGGACAAGATGCCCACCGAGGTGATGCCGCGCAGATCACATGAGGACTTCGTCTCCATCCTGATGGCTTTAACGTTCTTTGCTCGGCATGCTGTCTGCCAAGTTCCTCCCCCCACTTTCTAACTAGTGTTTAATGGGGAGGTGCTTTGAAGCTACACCGGTATCCGGTTCCTCTCCTGCTTCTGCCTTACTCATTTCTTCCTCAGAAGCCACATGGATTCTTGACTTCTTGCTTCCCCAAGGCTGACCTCTGACTATCATTTTGAGTCTCACGTTGGTTTTCCTCTGGCCAATGGGGGCCGTTTTACACCTCATGTCTCTTTAACACCGCCCCCCCCAATTTGTTAGAGGAAGTTCCTACCATTACATTCACTTTTCCTGGGAGACACAAACATCTGTTCACCCCAAACAGGGCACTGGCAACAGACCAAATAAGCAGCCTCTTCTGAGCTTATCTTGGAGAACCAATAGGATTCATTGGGGTTACTTATAGGAGTGTGGAAACATGGGTGAGAAGTTACCTAAACTTACCTGTGGCTTCCCATCTCCCAGTATCCCTAATCACTGAGGTGGGCCCAGGTGACTGGTGCATGCCCCTTGAACCCGGAGCAGCTCAGAGCCTGGTGATCCTACCGCCTGGTGATCCCACCGCCTGGTGATCCCACCCTTCCCTCCATGGTAGAGCATGAATGAGATCATCTATTGAGGATCTCCTCAGGTCATCACAGCTGATGTGCTTTCAGGAGAGTGATGGCCACGTTCACCTGGAGGGCAGCGTTCCACAGTGCTGACCTAGGAAGGTGCTCCTGCCTTATCTTGCTTTCTCCACCCAGCTAAAAAATGAGCCATTTCTGATTCCTTTGTAAAAAGGTTTTTGGTTGTTGGCCATGTCCTTGTGCCTTGTGGGCCCTGCCTATGAAAAGAGCTCGGGAAGGTTTATGCATACATGTGGCGTGTGTACATACATGTGTCTTTTTCCATGTGGCTGTACATACCGAGGTGGTAAGTTCACACTCTTGCCTCTATTTCCAGTCAGCCATCTGCACTGGCACTTCTCACCCTAATGCTGAGGCCCCAGGGCCCTGCCAGTCTCCCTCCAGTTCCCTTCACCCCCTTTAACCCCCATTCTTGCCCAGACTCTGATACCCCATCCTCCACCACCACTTCTTGCTTGTGTTAAGCACCCTCTAGCGAACTGCAGACTCCTGCTTTTGAAACACTAGGTCACATATTCCAAACCACGAGGCTGCTTTTGCCCGTGGGGCCCTGATGGTGACATGGCCAGAAACGGGATGGGTTGTAGCTCCCAGAGGGCACTGCTACTGTGTCTGCCTTCAGCTGAAAGGAACCTGTCGGATCTGTGTACCTCCTTGCTTTCATCCAGGGAAACTGATGCCCAGCAATGGACAGGGATTTCTAAGACCATCTCCCCGCCTGCAGCTTGTTATTCTGGTCATCTCAGGAGTCCCACACAGCTTCCACCCTGCCCATGTAGGCTGTCCATGTCCTGCATCTCTTCAGCCCACAGAGTCATTGATGGGCTCCTGAGCCCTGTCTGTCTAGAAACAGTTCTTTGTCTTGGCATTGTGTTGTCAAACATTTGAAAATTGGGGCATTCCATGTGCAATTCCAAATCCAGGGTCTTTTCTCAAAAACTCAGAGCATCCAGCCACCCTAAGCCCACACCTCGGCCTGGTGCCCTATGGGCGCTTCCTGAATCACGCGTCTATAAACCTGTGAGCTGGGAATGAAGCTGTGGGGGTTGCTTGTGCACTGTGCAACACTGAGGGAGATGGCCAGCCGAGCGAATGACCAAAAGTAAAGGGTCCCTACTAAATGCATGTCACTCTCACGCCACCGCCAGGTGGAAAGATTGTATTGGATCCATTGTGAGTCTAAACCACTTACACCCAACTGGGTTTCTTCCTCCCCAGTCTGCTGCCTCCCTGTGAGTCCTCTGATAGGCTTGTACAGTAGCACCCGACCTGGGGGCCTTGGCCATGGCCGGCCACTGGGAGCTCTTCATGGGACCTCTCTGCCTCTTCTCACTTTCACCCCATTGCTCCCCAAAATAAAACACAGCATCCTAGTAACCCTGCTTGTATCGGGTTCTTGGTCTTTGCTGTCTTCATGCCCTGTGACAGTCTTCTCTGTGCAGACATCACCTCCTCTAGAAAGCCTTGCTGGGACTTAAGGGCCCTTCTTCAGGCCCTCGTGTCTCTAGCTGACCCACCCGAACTCTGACAGTGGTTCTCAGCCTTCCTGCTGCGACCCTTTAATACAGTTCCTCATGTTGTGGTGACCCCCAACCATAAAATTATTTCATTGCTACTTCATAACTGTAATTTTGCTACTGTTATGAATTGTAATATGAATATCTGATATTCAGGGTTTCTGGTATGTGATCCCCACGTTCAGAACCACTGCTTCATGAATTTTCCTGTCCACTTTTTTTTTTTTTTTTGTCTCTGATGGCAAGCTGTATGTTTACAGGTCAGACTGACTAAGACGGCTCAGAGTGTCGTAGGGACCTGATGGGTCAAGTGAGGGTTAACTAGAGGACCAACAAACTCTGAGCACTTGCAGAATGCTAGGCATGGTTCTAAGAGCTTTATATGCGTCACCGACCTTCCTGCATTTACAAAGTTGGGAAGGTCCAGAGAAGTTAAGTGCTATGCCCAAGATAATGTAAGTGCTGGGTAATGACTGAGCACACGGTTTGGTAAAAGGTGTGTCACTGAGGAGTGAGGTGCTTGACTCGTGCAGACCTCCCAGCTGCTTGGTCACGCCCCAACCCTAACAGCTGAGCACAGAGCCGACAGGAGAGAAAGTGGCATCCCACTGGAGTTTCTAATCCCTTGAGGCCGTAGCAGACGGGTGGCTCGTGTGTAATTAGCAGAGTTGGCACCAGCCTTGACTCAAAGGTTTAGCAGGCGCATTTGGTTTCCCAATCACCAAAGAGGAATGGGGCTTCTTGTGCACTGGCCTTTCCCTGGGGTCAAGCTCCGCCTTCTAGCTTGAGGGTGTGTGGAGCGAGGACCCTGCTGACAAAGCTCCGTTAAGAGACTGGATTCAGCCTGCTGCCCCTGGCCAAGGGAAAGAAAGGAAGCCAAGTGTGTGGAAGTCCCCATGGAGACACCGCACCAAATCCATCACAGAGGGGCTTTCTTACTTCTCATTCGCCTTGCAGGGTTTAGCAGGAGTTGCCCTGTGTGGGTAGTTGAGGAAACTGAGGCCTTGGGAAGTAGTTACACTGTAAGAAAGAGCATTTACCAGGATTGAAACCAGAGAAATCCAATTCCAGAGTCCTAGCCAAGGGCAAGATGATGAGGATTAAATCTGTGTCCGTTTGATTCCAAGGCTCCACATTTCCCCCATCACATCCCAGGACTTCCCTGGCCCTGGTGGTGTGCTCAGAAAAGAAAGACTAGGGAGGAAACCAGAGGCAGAGCCAGCCTTACCTCCAGCTGACCCTAACTCATCCTGTAGGTAGGAGCTGGCAGGGAAGATGGAGACGGTGGACCAGGATGGAGAGGTGGAGGAAGAAGAAGAGGAAGGAATGAAAAGGTGGCACAGAACAAGAAAGCAGTGTGTAGTGTAACTCCAAAGACACAGAGCCCCCGCTGGTCCCCTAGACCCAGATGTTTGGTTCAGTTACTAGGCCAGCGCTTACTACCTGTCTGTCAGTCCATACTAGGGGACAAGACCTAACAAGGCCCTTTGTCCTCAGGAATACGTTACATTCCAACAGAGCTGAGACCCACCAAGAAATGTGCATGAGTGTAAATGTATGAGTAGCTAAAATTGTTTGTCATGAGCTTGAGTCGTGTCGTAGAGACGCGATGACGGGATACAGTGGAGGGACACGTAGGTATGCTGGCTTGCTGGCTGGATTTATGTCAGCTTGACACAAGCTCGTCATCTGAGAGTAGAGAAAATAGAGAAAATGCTCCATCAGATCCGGCTACAGGCAAGCCTGCAGGGCGTTCTTTTAACTGATTGATGCAGGAGGGCCCAGCCCATTGTGAGTGGTACCATTCCTGGGTTCTATAAGAAAGCAGGCTAAGCAAGCCATGTAAGTAGCCCCCTCCCCTCCTCCATGGCCTCTGCATCAGCTCCTGCCTCCAGGTTCCTCTCCTGTTTGAGTTCCTGTCCTGACTTCCTTTGACAGTGAACAGGAATGTGGAACAGTAAGCAGGAAATAAATCCTTTCCTCCCCAGCTTGCTTTTTGGTCTCATGGCGTTTCATCACAGAAGAGGAGACCAGGAGGAGACCAGGGGAGGGTGGAAGGGGTTCTTTGGTAAGAGCTGTGGTTACTGACCCAGGTCGCATTGCACCAGAACCCCCAGCCTCGGCCTCTAGGCCTGTACTCTACACCTGTCTAGTTCCTGTTTCTTCTCCACAGGTTTGACATCTACAGGAAGGTGCCCAAGGACCTCACGCAACCGACGTACACTGGTGCCATCAGTGAGTAACTGCCCTTCCCACCGGTACCCAGCCCTCTGTCTGCTCCCCACATAGCCTTGCTTCTACCCTGTGCAGAACTCTGGAGCAAGGAGGACAGAAGGAAGTCCGGTGGGATAGAAGGCGTGCCCAGCATCCCACGGGCCCTATACCTCTTTCTACATAGCGTCTCTATCCTTGCTGTACAACCCCACAAGGTCGAACCATCTGTGTCTGGAAGGATGCAGAAAAATATCAGTGCAGGTTAAGGATCCCCAATCTCAAAATCCAAAAGGGTTTCTTTTTCCCTTCTTACAGTGCTAGAGATTGACCCTCTACCACTAAGCTATGTCTCCTACATCTAAAACTGTGTGTCTAAATCCAGAACTCTGAGCCTTGACGTGCACTCTAGGTGGGAAGTCCACCCCTGGCCCTGTGTGATGGCTCTGAAGATGTGTTGTATGGAGAAGTACACGTGAAACGTGAATCGCCTGTTCAGACCTGGGCCCCGTTCTCAAAATGCCAGCAATCCTAAAATCTAAGGGTAGGGCCAGTGAGATGGCTCAGCAGGTGAAAGCATTGCTATACAAGCCTGCTGGCCTGAGTTAGAGCCTCAGAAGCCACGGGGAAGGAGAGAAAGGCACACCATCGTCATCATCATCATCATCAAGCAATAATAGTAATAAATAAAAATTTAAATAAAATAAGAACTGAAAGAAAAATCTAAGCAAGCAGATTGGAGGTGGGAGGGAGGCCTACTTTTACCTTTCTGCCTTTGAAATTATTTGAATTGTTAATTATTTTAGTCACTAAAAGAATTCACAAACTCGCTGACTTGGTTCAAATCAAAGGAGCCAGGGCATCTCAGACAAGTGGCCATTTGCAACACCAGGCAGGGAAGGTCTGATTGGAGCCTGGCAGTTGTGTCAGCAGGACGAGAGGACTCAAGGACCAAACCTGGAGCATAAGGCCAATAGTGACGCTGTTGGTTTGGAACCCGGAGAATTAGAGGAAAGGCCTTTGAGCCTGTGATAAAGGAACTGGGGAGGGGAGACAAACTCCCTAAAGAGTTCTGGTAACCCCCATGAATACTCCTTCCCTCTGCTCCTCTAGTGTGGGTTAGACTTAGCAGCTTACTACCAAGGAAAAGAGAATAGAAATGTAAGATGGTAGCTTTCCTGCAGGGAAACCTGGAGATGACAGCTCAGCCTTTGAGGGAGTTTGGAATAACCGCAATTGGTCATGTGAATGTATGGGTGCCTGAGGGACGCACAGAGACACCTTGCCACTGGGGGTCTTCCCCGTTAAACTACAGCCTGCGGACTGACAAAACATTGCTTGAAGTCTTCTGTCAGATACCACGGCAGCGCACTGCCGGAGGGACAAGGCCTTGAAAAGCTGAGGGAAGAGAAGGACTCAAGAGGAGTCAGTGCTTGGTTGGATCCAGGATCTGTTCCTGGAACAGAAGCAGCCTTCCTGGGAAGGCTGAAACCTGAGTAAAGGCTGTGGTGGGGATAGGAGCATAGCAACAGCGCGAATTCCTCCTCGCTGACACAGTGTGACAAAGTGCTATGGTTTTGTCAGGTGTGAACAGGGGCAGCCGGGAGAGGCTGTGTGGGCACGGTCCTGGCTTTGCATCCATTACGGTTCCACAGAAAACGTCCCTATAAAATAGTACTCAGAGCAAACCAAAGTCACCATTGAGTAAGTGGGAAGGAGCACTTTGGCTTCATGTCTCCATCTCTCCGATGCTCAGAAAGGGGAAGTGACTCATCCAGAATATCACTGTTTACAGAAGGGACAGTCAGGATTAGGTCTTGGGTGGCCCCCGACATGCCTGGTATGGGACAGAGAATCTCACAGCTGCCTCAGCCTTGTGTGAACAGAGGTCAGGTGATCAGCCTGGAGTCCCCTCTTGGGTAGACTGGTGGCCTTGGAGATCCCCACCACTCCAGCTAGCTCTCAGCCCTCCCTCTGCCCGGGTTCTGTAAAGCAGCATGTACCTTCTCCAGGTGTAGAGAGGAGAGCACTGCCTGGGGTTCGCAGGCCTTCCTGTCAGCCACAGTCGACTTCATCCTATTTAGCATCCGTGTGTCCCTGGGCAAGTGGGTGGGGCACATGAGCCCTCATTCAGTGCCGGAGTGACTCCCAGCAGCCCACTACTCACCTATGAGTGTGTGACCCAGGAAGCCAAGCAGCTGGGTGCTTCCCCTGGGAGGAAAATGACTTGCTCAGACTGTGAGAAACGAGGCTCCTGCCCCCTCCATGCCACCACGCACAGCCCAGCCTCCCTGCCAATTTCTGCAGCCTTGCCTTATCTAACCTGTTGAGCAATCGGGGTATGTGTACTCTTAAAAGCCCAGGATGTACCTACACCACTGTCCTGCACACTAGGGACAGCTGTGCAAACTATTCCCCCCCCCCCCCAATCTCTGTTGCTGAACACTGGACACACCCTTCCCAACTCCATCAACAGTTCTGCCTTCTATCCAGCCTGCTCCTGTGTCATTGCCTGGCTGACCCGTGGCCCTGAGGGTGGCCAGCCTGATTACAGCCTATTGTCTTTGACTCTTCTGTGGCCATCGCTGTGAGGTAGTTCTCCAGGGTGAAGGAACCCTGAGTCAAGGGGATGTACATTTTCAACTGTTTAGAAGTTCTGCCTGGAAGCGCTCAGGAACACAGTCTGATGAGCATTTCATCACACAAGGGGAAGGTCTGAGACATGGGAAGCCAGCCCTTAGCTACCATTTAGTGCACAAATATTTATTAAGCTGGACCTAGGGCCAGGCCCTGTGCCAAGTGCTGGGACAGTGCTGATGAATGGGCTTTGGTCTTCGTCCTTGAGGCTCGCACGGCCGAGCCAGGCAGGCCAGCTCAGGCATGCTCCATTGCGTTACGCTGTGGGACGACTGCTATTAATAGCTGAAGGAGACGGTGAAATTCTGGGGCTTGAACGTCAGCCTTTGGATTGCGCCTTCTCCCTTACCCGGCTATGTGACCTTGGACAGACTCCTTGACTTTCTCGCAGGCTGTAAGGTCTCAGGTCTTGCCCCCCTCAACTTGGCAGCACCCAGCTTCCTACTAGTAAGCATCTCCTGGGGTTACATTCCAACTGCCCAGGGCCTGAGTCAGTTTTAGAAGTCTGGAGTCAGAGAGCCTCCAAGCCTTGCCCAAACATGGGTTGAAAGCCTTCATCCAGCCTTTGAGGTCTGAAGGCCTTGGTTGGAATACTTGCTACCTGCTTTCACGGTTTCTCACCGTGCCTTCTCCGAGCCCACACTGGAGTTACACACCGAGGCTACAGCGGTACCAAGACCTCACCTCCAGTTCCCCAGTCTGAGACAGGAGCCAAGTGCACTTACGCAGTGAAGGACATGTGGGACGTGGACTCAGCTGAGCTATCCTGTCTACCTGCTAGGTTAACCAGGCTTTGGGCCAAGCCTCGAGTAAGCACACAGGTCTCAGAGAAAGGCCTTCTCAGTCTCCTTCCTCCCACCACAATGTGTGTAATTAGGACTTCGGGGTGTATCTGCAAGCATGGAGTGGGGAGGGCAGCTAGAAAAGTCAGCAGTGACCCTCAGAAAACCTCCTTGTGTCGTCTACTGCAGCATCCCAGTGGCTGGTGTGACAAAATGTGGGTCCTGGGTGGCACTGGACAGAAAGGCGCAAGGGTCCAGCTGCAGGATGCTCTGCCTACTGGCAGATTCTCCCCCAAGGGGCAGTAACTTCCACTGTAGGGCTGAGAGACCAGGAGCCAGGGTCAGTAGCTGAGCCACCCTAGGGGTGCTTATTCCGCAGCCAGAAAGGATATTTGAGCTTAGTCTGCATGCCATGAACAGGACAAAACAAGGCCGCAGTCTGAGCTGAGGCTGTTCACAGCTTGCTGAGGGTGTGAGGCATGACTGAGAAGGGTGTCTGTCTACTGCCATCGATGTAGAGTGAATGGGGGTTCAGAGTACGTATATCTGCACATATGTATGTGGATATATGCTCTTTGTTATGTTCATGACTGTCCTGGCTAGCCTGGAACTTGCTGTGAAGTCTGGGCTAGCCTTGAAATCTGGGCAGTCCTTCTCACCTGAGTTCTTCTCCTAAATGCTGGGCTTGTAGGTGTGGACCACCAGGCCTGCCAACATTGTGTGTGAGCGCGCGCGTGCGCGTGCGTGTGTGTACTACGTAATATGTGTAATATATCCTGTCACTTATTAATATTATGTTTATGTATATTAATATTTTCATGTGCCTATTGCCCATTTGGAGCTTTTTCTTGTTGATAATATGCACATAGTCTCTATTTTACCCCAAAGTAAAGCGTTTAAATGCCATGTCTATACGGCTCCTTCAAAGTGGGGCAGAAGTTATGAGAATTCCAGTCCCCATCTCTATGTGGCTAGACTCATCAGGCAGTTTGGGGATGTTCCTTCTTTCCCTTACAGCCCAGATTCTTGGGAGTCTTTCTAGGTGCCTTGACCATAAAGGATAGGGGGTCCCAGTCTCTTCTCGCTCAGCCTGCATTTTTTCAGCAGAGCCCCCATTAGGCTGGTGCCATGGTGGAGTGGTTTGTTAATGTATCACCATGGGCATGTGGCAAGCTCAATAATGCTTGTCTTTCCTGGACAGATAGGAAGTTAGGTAGGTGGCAGACAGACGGACGTGGACAGAGATGCTTCTCTATCGTTACATACAGGCTGTGTCCCAGGAATCCTGCTCTAAGTTCAAAATAGTGCAAGTAGAAACGGTCAGTTCCAGTCCGTGGCACAACTCCTCTCAGCCTGGCAGCTTCTTTGGTGTGTGAGCTGTCCCTCTGGTGACTGCAGGTTGACCAGGAGCCATGATCCACTGCCACCGGCCAGCATCAGGACAGGGCTCTGCATATCACTAACCTGGAAAGAGCCCAGACCACTATTCGGCTTCTGCTGAGTGATTCTGCTCTCGCCCTATTGTAACGTTGAAAAAAATCCCAAGGTGGGCACTGGCTGTAGACGGAGGGACAGACCAGTGGCAGAATATGCCTCAGTTTTTGATTCACCGATATGGGAGAGAACTCTGGTCTCAGACCTAGTATAGGACAGGGGCCATGTGTTTCACAGAAGCCAGAAATCTAGATGGTCACATGGTATCTCCCGATGTTCATTGTGGACTTGCAATTGTAATGTGTGTGGCACTCAAGACAGACAGAGCCCTTTGTGGTCCTCCATCCAGCACATGGGCCTCTTCCAGGCCAACCTCCCCATCAAAGAGGTCTTCAGGACTCGAGCAGGGCTGTTGCCTGTGTGAAGAGGCTCACCCTTACCACAGAATCAGGCCAATAGTGCCTTTCTGGGGGCTCACACTGAGGCCATGAGTAAAAGGGGGGACACAGTGAGACCATGAGTTAAAAGGGAGACACAGTGATGTCGTGAGTAAAAGGGTCATCAGTGAGCAGGGGTGTTGATGGTCTCTGGGAAGGTACCCTACCCTGTGTGTATACTGGGGCCTCTAACTTTCCTCCAGGATGGCAGAGGGGCAGGGAGGGCTGGCCGCCTATCCGGAGCATCCTGCACCCCTAACGCTGACTCCATGTTTCTTTTCCCACAGTCTCCATTTGCTGCTGCCTCTTCATCCTCTTCCTCTTCCTGTCAGAGCTCACGGGATTCATCACAACAGAAGTGTAAGTCATTTTTCCTCGGGTCAACTGGCTTTCTGGGGTCCAGATGAGGAGAGGGAGGAGTTTGGGAAGGGATAGAAGCCTTGCAGCTGACTTACTTCTGTATCCAAGTATGTGACATCATAAAAGGGTTTTGAAATTGGAACAAAATTTCACTTTGTCAGAGCCCTTTGCCTTCCTTTGGTCCCGGGGTCCGCAGGTCCACGGACCGAGCAGTCACACACACATTAATCATTGCTGGCCCCAACTTATCCAGTGGGTTTTCCATGAGTCCTTTGATGTAGCTGGAAGTGCTCAGAAGCCCAGGGAGCTTCCTCACAGTGGGTGGGGTGCCCCACTCAGTTCTCAGGCCCACACTCAGGGCAGTAAGCATGGGTTTCCTGGCAGCTGACAGCACAGTTGTCCATCCCTGATTCCAGAGTTAGCTGTCCCCCACAGCCTGGCAGCTCCTGCCTTGGGCCCTGGCCTCAGGCTTCCCAGCCTCTTCATTACTGAGTTTACAGTTTGCGGAATTGTCTTGGGGCTGGGCCCTGGCACCCCCTTCTCCTGCCCAGCCTTGGAATTTTCTTTTTCTACTCAGGGAATGTCTTGGTTTTCTTTGCTTCCTTCTCAGCCACAGACAATAGGAATCTAAAAACAGATGTCATGGCTTCAGCTGATTGTTGCTGTCTTTGTTCCCAAACGGCCCCTGTCTTAGGAGAGAAACTGAGGCTGTGAGTTATAGAGGTGCTTGCCCACAGTGGCAGAGTTAGGTGACTCCTGAGCCCTGAGAAGCTGGCCCCAGCTTTTTCTTAGCTCACGTCTGGAGGTAGCTTTCCACCTGCCCCCTGTGTAGGAACATCTGCCTCCTTGTCACTCTGAACCTGTTTTTAACCTGGGGGAAAGAACACCAGATAAGACATTAGGAGGCACAGAAGCAGGATACGGCTTTGCTGTGTGACACTGGGAAGGTTACTGAACCTCTCGGAGTCAAATGTGTGAGAACAGATCAAATTCAAACTTTGATGGAAGCAGGGAGGACAGGAGACCCTGAAACACAGTGGCAGTGTGCCAGGCAGGCATCTGTTAGCCTGTGAGGCTGTGCTCTCCTCTGGGATGGAGGCCACTCTACAGGCAGCTGTGTTCTGAGTAGGTGACAGCAGTGAGGCACAGTGTGCAGGCAGGGGGCTCCAGTGTCACAAACAGCAGTGAGGCGCAGTGTGCAGGCAGGGGGCTCCAGTGTCACAGACAGCAGTGAGGCGCAGTGTGCAGGCAGGGGGCTCCAGTGTCACAGACAGCAGTGAGGCGCAGTGTGCAGGCAGGGGGCTCCAGTGTCACAGACAGCAGTGAGGCGCAGTGTGCAGGCAGGGGGCTCCAGTGTCGGGGACAGCAGTGAGGCGCAGTGTGCAGGCAGGGGGCTCCAGTGTTGGGGACAGCAGTGAGGCGCAGTGTGCAGGCAGGGGGCTCCAGTGTTGGGGACAGCAGTGAGGCGCAGTGTGCAGGCAGGGGGCTCCAGTGTCGGGGACAGCAGTGAGGCGCAGTGTGCAGGCAGGGGCTCCAGTGTTGGGGACAGCAGTGCTCAGGCCCTGAGGCGGGAATGGCTGAGGGTCTGTGAAGAATGGAGCAGCTGGTATAACTGTAGCAAAGTGAGCAAGCAGTTGCATAAAGGCCAGAGTGGGTCGAACCACAGCGCTGGAATTGCTTAGTTAGCAGTGTTTCTGCTTTGACTGTGGGCTCCTAAAGCACTCTCACGCTACTGAGTGTCCACACCTTCTGGCTGGGGACACAGCGGGACAACTAGACTGTAGTTGTTCCCTCAGTGTCCTGGTCGTGTGCCTCTGGGACCCTCACCACAGAAGCCCAACCTCTCAGTCCATTCTGCACAATTTCATAAAATCTGCATGTCATTTGCATAAAACTACCTGTAATCCTCATGTGTATATATTTTTTCTTTTTTTAAGATTCATTTTTACTTTGTGTGTATGAGTGTTTGTCTGCATGTGTGTCTGTGCACTTTGTGCATGTATGGTGCCCTCAGGGGCTAGAAGAGGGCATCAGATCTCATGGAAGTGGGGGATAGAGGGCTGTGGGCCACCATGGGATGCTGGGAACTGAACCTGGGTCCTCTGCTAGACCAGCCAGTGCTCTTAACGGATGGAGCCATCTCTCCAGCCCCTTGCTTTTGCTTTTGATTTGTTTTGTTTTGTTTCCTGAGATGAGGGTCTTACAAGGTCTTACTGTGTAGCCCAGGGAGTCCTCCTGAGTTCCGGGATCACAATTAAGCTCCTGATGACCTTAAACTGTCTTCAAGTTACTTGAATATATCATACAATATAAATGCTGCAAACCATTGCTTAACGTAAGTGAGTTGTGGGAAGGGCTCTGAGGAAACAGTGGTGCAGGGTGGAGCTAGTTAGTGAGGGGCGTGGCGGGGGTACGGCAGATAGATGGACTGGACCTGGTGTTTTCTGAAGACCGAACAAGATAGCCTGGCTAAAGGGTACTTAACCCTGGGCCTATGGACTTTCCCATCAGTCAGACCCTGCCTCTTGGTGTGTTAGTATACCCTGTAACACCTGAGGAAGCTTCAGTTAGCTCAGCCCAGCAAAGGCGTGCCTGTGGTACTGAAATATGGCCACATACAAGTGGCTTTTAATGTCAGAGCTTAAGTCTGTGAAAGCTGAGTGGTAGGCTGGGCCGCTCAAGCAAGCCCTGACAGTGGACTTTGTCTACTGTTTACCTTGGGCAGGGCTGTCAGTGGCAGAGCACAGTGTGTTCCCCATGCCATCCCCTCCCTTGCTCAGGAACTTCCTCTTCCTGCCTCCTGGATGCTGTGGTCCCCAGGAGGAAGGAAGAGGGCTGCGAAGGCTTGAACCTGGTCCACTGGCTTCTCCCGGCTACCTCCCTCCCTGACCTTCCTCACTGTGGTACCAACGTGTCAGGGGTCCAGAGGCCTAAGACTTAACACAGCAGCCAGAAATGATTGCATTGCCCACACCGGGCTCCTTTCTTTACAGAAGCAGTCTGGCCCAGGAAGCATAGTTGGGGGAAAAAAACTGAGGGCGAATTCGTTCTCTTTTGGGGTGGCCATTGGTCCTGTCTGGTTGGCTTTGTGACCACAGTAGGTCAGCAGATCCCTCTGCGGAAATGAGGTCACCGCCGACTGGGTCAGCATTGCAGCCCTGGCCTGTGGTTCTCAGTGGCGTGAGATGCTCATTCTGTCCCTGCTGCATGAGAGGGAGGCAGGACTGTGTGAGTGCTCGGCTTCCGGCTTGGGCTTGGGCCAGGCTGTTAACCAGAATGAAAACAGGTGTCCCATGGGATATTCAGGGGTTCAGTCTATCCAGGGGTGTACCCACCTCTCAGAAAGTGGCTGTGGAATGTTCCAGTCCAGACTGCAAAGTTCCTAAAGACTTTAATAGTTACTCATCTGGTAGGTAAATTTATGGTAATAAAGTGTAGCTAGCTGCTCAGCCCCTCCACTCGTTTTTAACATAATATACCTTATGGTACTTTCTAGGTATTGTAAGTGGCCAAATGCTAGGCTCATATGCCCAGGTTAGCATCTTACAATGATTGCCTTAAAATTTGTCACAAGACCCCTTGAAGTTTCTGGGGGAAACTAAGGCACCAAAAGGCTAAAAATCCAAAAGGTTAGTAAAAGGGGGTGGGGGCAGGGGATGCAGAATCTAAGTCCTGTAGACATCCACAGCCTGGGCACCCCACCCCATAATCCCACCCATCTCTGCACGCTATGTTTTAGAGCCTCAAGTATATGAAAGCCAAGGCTTTTTGGTCAGAATTATTGAAGGTTAGGGCCAGATGCATCAGTGGGCAGAAGGACGTGCTTATGCAAACATCACAATCTGAGTTGGGTTCCTACTCCACTCAACAGACTTGTCCCCTGACCTCCATGTGTGTGCCCCACACATCATACACAACCACAATAACAATAATAAATTAATATTAAATTGAAAACCTGTTGACTAAACCGGACAGTGATGGTGCATGCCTTTAATCCCAGCACTTGGGAGGCAGAGATCTCTATGAGTTTGAGGCTTGCTTGCTATACAAAGCTACAGAGAAATCCTGTCTCAAAAGATTAAAAAAGAAAGGAAGGAAGGAAGGAAGGAAAGAAGGAAAGAAGAAGGGAAGAAAGAAAGGGAAACCTCTTGACTGGAAGACTCAAGGCTTCCCTGTAGATTTAGGTAGCAAGCTGGAGAAGATCACTCAGGAAGTAGGAGCTTGGAGGTTACCTTGAACGGGGTTCTAAACCAGGCCAACATTGGAGAGACTAGGAGCTTAGCCACCGGGAAGAGTGGGTGGCTCCCTCCTGCCCAACACCCCTGAACTGAGTCTTGATTGTGGCCAGGACTGGTGGAATTAAAATGTCACATCGTAGAGCATCCAGGACTCGTCCTTAGCCATGGGAGACTTGAAGGCTTCTGGGCACAGAGTGACAGATCCATTGTTTGGAAAGATCACCCCTGAAAAGTGGGTTTGGGGAGAGAGACCATGAGCCACAGGCTCTGGTAAGGAGTAGGATGATTCCCAAGAGGAAGAGAAGGGGGTTGCTGGGCAGCTGGCTGGGGAGGGCATCCTTCTGGTAGGCAGTTATTTCGTCTGCACTACAGAAATTGGGATTTAAAAGCCAAGGTTCTGAGGCTTCCTGGTCAGCCTACCCCCTTCTGCAGCCTCCCCACTGCATGGAAGTTTCCATTTGATCAGATTGTTAGTCTCAGAGGCCAGCAACCTTGGGCAGGAATCCCAACTATTCAAGTGCTCTTCTAAAAGCAAATAAAATTGTTTCCGTGGATGTCATCAGACTCGCGCCTCAGCCTAGACTCTCAAGGCCTTCGCCTGCATTCCACCTACACTCCCCATCCCCCCAATACCTCCCAACCCTTTCATCCTCACTCCCTACAAGGCGAATTCTCACCCACCTCCTCCCCATGCGCTCAGGCCATACAGTGCTGCACCGGCTGGTGTCCCCCACTGGAATGTGCCCCCCACTCCTGAACCAGCACACACCCTTCACCTTCCTGGGACTCCTGAGAACCTACACCCACACTCTCCTGTGCACCCCCACCCTCCAAGTTTCACTACACAGAACTCTCTCAGAAGTCCTCATTCTGGTGGGGGAGTTCAGACACTATTGCTTACTCCAATATGAGAGAGGGAGGTAACAGAGAGAGGTCTGTAGAGCAGAAAACCTTTGCTTGCTGTACAAAACTACAGAGAAACTCTGTCTCAAAAGATAGATAGAAAGAAAAAAGAAAGCAAGAAGGAAAGAACGAAGAGAGGAAAGAAAGAGAAAGAAAGAAAGAAAGAAAGAAAGAAAGAAAGAAAGACTTTTTGACTGGAAGACTCAAGGGCTCCCATATCCCTGAGGCCCTAAGGAGGCCCACCTGAAGGTTATCAGAAAAGACAGCGGCACCTGCATCACTAGCCTCCTGGGGGATGCCCTGCTTTCCAGGGACTCCGTCCTCTCCAGACAGTGTAACCCAGTGGCAAACGCAGGACACTGAGTCCCTTGGTAGCATCCTCCTCTGCCTCCTGCAGGCTGTGCAATCTCAGCCAGCCATTTGTGCTCCTTACTGAAGACACAGCAATCCTGCCCAGCACTGACTTGCTGTGTTACAGGAGACGCCACCTGCAAATTCCCGGTGTTGTCCCCGGCACGGCCTGGGGCTCAGAGTTGGAGCATCTTCCGGCTTTTGTGCGGCAGAGTACACTAGGCGGGGCTGTGCTATCCTTCTTATGTGCTTTGTGCATTCAGCCTTCACCCCCACACTTTGCAATGGAGGCGATCAGTGTCCCCGTTATTTCAGCTCATAAAATGTTGATATTCATGATAAAGGTAACAGCTAGAGACTGAGCATCTGGTCTGTAGTAAGACTGTGCTAGAACTCCTCTTGTTCTCATTGGCCACTGTAGCAGCCCCATTATTGATATATCAGAATCATTGAGGGCTGCTGGGGCCGCAGAGAGTGTGGAATTCTTATGTCATGTGCTCCTCCTCGTTTACTCTAGATCCCCCAAGATGATTTATTTTACCCCACAGTGCATGCTGTGCATATGATTGTGTCTCCATATTATTTAAGGAGCAAGGAAGGAAGTCATGTGTGTCCCATATAGATTCATATAGTTTCTGTTTCCCAGGGGTTTTTTGGGGGGAGGGGGTTCTTCAACTGGTTGAACCCAAAGATAGAAACCCCATAGAAATGGAAGATCAATTGTTGTGAAAGCCCCATTTTATTTCTAGGGAAACTGAGGCTGTTGAAGACAAAGTTCATTGTCCAAGGTCAGTCAACCAGGAGGTCAACCTTGGCAGCTTGGGCACTCCTTGGCATTGTGTTTTCTCTGCCAAGCAGAGCCTGTGGTCAGCCCTGGAGAGAAAATGAGACACGTCCTTGTTCCCCTCCCTACCCCACCCCCAAGCCTGAAGCTTCAGCCTGCCCTCCAGTAGCCCTGAGAGCTATTGCAAATTTTTGCTCGTTTCCTTTCTCCTTCTCTTCCTCTCTTCCACCTCCTTCCTTCGTTGGTTTCCTCTTATTGAACCATGTGTGACTTATAGCACAAATCCAAAAGTGGGGGCGGGGAATCTCACCCTCGTAGGCATCGTCTTAGTTGAGCCATGATAGATTTCTGCCATCTAGAAGGTTCTTTTGCACCTGCCCCCCAACACCATTCTTTAGACTTCTGTTGTCATAGATTAAGTTCCTTATTTTAAACTTCACCTGGGACTTACTCAGTAACTGTGATGAGGAAATTGAGGCTTGGAGAAGTGAAGCCCCCTGTCCCGGGTCTCTCAGCTTTCTAAAGTGACAGAGGCCCGAGGATAGCCCACAGGCCTTCTCATGTCCTGAACTGGTTGTGGGGTGTTGGGCCAGTTAGAGTCCCTAAACTGTAGTGTACCCACAGAACGTTTCTTCTCTTTGAGGCGAGCTGATTTGTAGAGCCTGGCAGCCCTGCACTGGCGGCTGTGGGTGAGGCTGCACCTGGGGTGGCAGGAAACTAGCTGGCCTGGAACATTTGCCTTGGACACAGAAGGCAGCCTTGCTGACCTCTCAGTAGGCGGTACAAGCGACTGAACCATATACATACTACAGTTAGGGGAAGTGGCTGGCTCCGGCCTTACATAACCACCAGCCCAGATTGCCACAGGCTATGCATTTATCCTCCCCTCAGGCATCTCAGCCCCTGCGTGGCCCTTCAGCCCTGGCAGCTGACCACTCCAGTTCTCCTGGCTAGGAGACAGGGATCCCTGTCTGGGAGAAGCCTCCCCAGGGGCAATGAGATCACCTGAGCCACACCTGGGATTTGCCTCACTCTGCTGAGGTCATCTCCCAAGATTGCCAGGGAATGACCTCACCCCATAATCCCTCAGCGATGCACAGAGGTCTAGGTCTTACCAGGTGGGAAAGGCGAGCGCTCCTGGAGGTGTCTCGCTGGGGACGCCCGTGCCCTGCCGCTGTGCAGTTAATCACACAGTAGTGTTCTTACTAGACTGATTGCTAGTCCTTTGGAATCGAGGCCGTGGTAGAAACAGGTGCTGAAGAGTCGGGAAGGAACAAAGCGGGCAGAGATGGATCCTCCTCTGACTGAATCTCACATGGCCTCTTCACTCCTTGCCCACTGGTTCTGCACAATCCTTGCCAGATCCTTGAGCACTACCTGGATAAGCCTCCAAGTCGCTGCCCACATCCCGTGCCCTGTCCTTGATCCCAGAGACTGAGGAGAAGAAGAGGAAGCTGGGTAGCCCTGGGAAACTTGGGGCTTGGGCGTGAGGCCGACTTCGGCTGAGATTCTGGCTCAGTCATTCTGCTGTGTGCTCTTGGGCTGAACCGCGCGTCCTCTGAGCCCCAGTTCCTTGGTTTTAAAGTGGGAATGAGGACTTTGCAGGGAGCAGAGAGGATGGCATGAATGCACCCTTTGGCTTCCTTGATTAGGGGTACCCCCTCTTCTCTTCTGCCCAGCAAAATGAGCTGGGTATTCAGTGGCCGTGGCTGTGTCCCTGAGCCACAGTTCTTGTTAGTTAAGCGCTGCCTGTATCACATTTGATGAGGTCTTAGTAAAAACAGAATTCACATGCTGGGCCTGGTCTGTTCTTCCCTAACAAGATGGCCAGCTATTCACAGGAATGGCTACCTAGGAGTCCTCTTATAGTACAACCTGACCCAAGGGATCTAACTGTGTGGGTTATTTCAAATGTTTGTTTTATGGCTTTTTTTAAAAAAGAATTTTTATCATTTTAAAGTGTGTGTATGTATGCATGTGTGTGCACGTACATACATGCATATGGGTATGTGCATGTGAGTGCAGGTGCTTATAGAGGTCAGAAGAGGGCATTAGCGCCCTCTTGTGAGCTGGCATTGTGATCAGGCATTGTGAGCTGCCTAACATGTGGGAACCAAACTTGGGTCCCTGGAACCCTAAGAGCTGTTAACCACTGAGCCACCTCTTCATCCCTATTTTAATTGCCAAAATGGGCTATGAGGTGACATTTTGATAAATTGCCAAATGATCAGTTCATCTAGTTAGTACACCCATTACCTTAATCATTTATGCTTTTGTTGTTTTTGTTGTTTTGTTTTTTGTTTTTCGAGACGGGGTTTCTCTTTGTAGTAGTGTTGGCTGTCCTGAAACTCACTCTGTAGACCAGACTGGCCTCGAACTCACTGAGATCCGCCTGCCTCTGCCTCCCTCCCAAGTGCTGGGATTAAAGACGTGCACCACCACCACGTGCTAACATTTATGCTTTTGTGAGAGAACATTTCAAAATCTTCTCTTGCCAGGAGGTGGTGGTGCACACCTTTAATCCCAGCACTAGAGGGGCAAGGTAGGCCGCTGGGCTACACAGAGGAACCCTGTCTCAAAAAAAAAAAAAAACAAAAAACCAACCCCTCAATGTGTTGTTACTGCAGTCACCAAGCCTGCACAGTAGAGCAGCAGGACTCCTGTCACCTATGACTTCCGATCTATTGACCAGCATCCCTGGTCCCCACCCATAACTGTAGCGCAGCCCACCCCACCTTCTCCTGCACTGCTCAGTTGAGCGGTCTTTGAGGCCAGGCCTAATGATGGGGTTCCCCCTTCCCATAGGGAGTTAGCTGGGCAGCTGGCCTCTAGACACAGCCCATCTTCCTCCTTACTGCTTCTGCTGCACGTTCAAGGGCCCCTGACTTAATGGGGAAAGGAAGAACTGGAACCATCCATTCACGAGCCTCCCTTGGCCCATCCCCCAGGTGTGTCCACCAGCACGCCTGCCTGCTCCCAGCAGCCAGGGTTTCTGGACCACGGTGGCCTACTCTCTGGCCTCCTTGGTACATGGTGGCTCCTCCAGGCCTCGAACCTGCTGAGGCACAAGCCTGACCACGTGGCTGTGCTCAGTGTCAAGTCACCTGCCTGAGCTGTGTCCCGTCACCACACCTGGGTTCTCACACTGCATGTGTCGTGACCCTCTTTCAGTCCGTCTGTCAGCCCAGTCCCCCTCTGCTTCAGGCCTTAGCACAGCCTCCTCCTCCTCCTCTTAGAGACCTGCAGGTCTCCTTGTGTCCTTATCTAGGAGGTAAGCGAGGCCTAGTTCTGCCGGTGAGTCTGATGAACGCAGAGACTCTATGTCTTCACACTGTTTCTAGAACCCGACGGGCAGTAGATGTCCCCCAAACTGTCGAATACATGTGTGTTGCTGCCGTCGCTAACTGCAAGGTGGTGTGGCTGTCAGGGGCCACCGGCCCTGTAACTCTGGCAATGAAGTAGTCTCATTGTTCACTCCTGCAGTCTATGGCTGTGCCGCCCTCCGTGCCACAGTGAACATGACGGTTGTGGTCACGTGAAGGATCTTAAGATGGGAACAACTAGGTTAGCCAGCTGGGCCGGATGAAACCTCAGGGGTCCTGTGTGAGGGTGGAAGAGGTGGAGAGGAGAGGAACCGCTGTGTAAGGATGTGGTGAGCTTTGCCCAAGCCTCTGGCTTCATGACACTCGATGACAGCGACCCCCCCAAGAGCAGGCAGTAGGCACTGTGTACCGTTAGTGCTAGGCCCTGAGCCATAGCGAGGCTCTGTTTCTCACTTTGTGGTTCAGCCACCCCATCGGGAAGGAGCAGTGTTGTCCCCACTCGACAGATGGGTTTCTAGAGGGGCTTGTAGGAAGTGCTGGAGCCGGGATTTGAACTTGAATCTGGACAGATGTAGATGTTCTTACCAGACCCCTCCTTCTTCCTGGTAAAGCTGTGTTGGAGGGTGGATTTGAACCTCATTGGGGCCTGGACACGTGTATGCTGCTGTACCCACGTGGGTATCTGGACCACTGAGTACTGGCCACCAAGTGAGGTGGCTCCTGGCTGTCCAGCCCCTATGGGCAGGATTAGTGTTCCCGTCTCAGTCCGGGCTTCTCTACTTGTCTATCCTTCAGGGTGAATGAGCTCTACGTCGATGACCCAGACAAGGACAGCGGAGGCAAAATTGACGTCAGTCTCAACATCAGTTTACCCAATTTGCACTGTGAATGTGAGTATTACAAATAGCCTTCTGTTTCAGCTAGCCACCCAGGTGATCTGTATGCAGACACAGTGAGCCATCTGGGGCGAGCTAAGTGCATGCCGCCAGCTGCAACTCACACGTGGACTATGACAGCCCCCACTGTTTTTTTTTAATTAATTAATTTGAGCTGAATATAATTCCGTTCCTGGAGGTTTTCTGGAATCAAAGACATCTCACACACCTCTGTAGAGCAGCTACATTGGTGCTGGTGGCACAGGGTGGGGAAGTCTCTCTGGTTTGTTAAGCCTAAGATCTTATGTGGCTCAAGGAGAGGAGGAAGCCATAAGGGAGAAAGGGATGGGACCAGCCCAGCCAAGGGGATGAGGTCAGATGTGTGTGCAGCTGAGGTGCGGTCGGTCTGAGGCTGGTCCTGCATGAGACCATAGCTGCCCCATCTGTTAGCAGCGGACCAGGGCTGTTATTATCCCTACCGGTGGCTGATGGCCACAGGATGGTTCCTGTGGAAGTTACATGGCCGCCTGAGTAGTTAAGGTGAGATGCCAGTTGACCCCAAGCCCCAGGCTGCACAGCTCACAGCTGCAGAAGCCGGTGGGACACCGTCACTGAGGGTTTCCTGGCATCTTAACTTCAGGCCTCTTCTGTTTGCTGTTTTAATTAAGACGAAGTCGTTTCTATAAAACACAACACAATGAAAGCCTGGTTTCATTTTACCAGACGAGCCTTGGCTGTGATCATCTCAGTTTCCCCTTTAGCAAGAGAAGTTCCCGTGAGATGGTACCTAGCATACTGATGGTGGTGGGATGTCTAGCCATCCCTCAGCCCCACCAGGTCCTAGCCTGATGTAGCCTTTTCAGCCTCTCCCCACCCCTCCCTTCCGATCACAGGACATGGCTCAGGAGCATAGCCCGCAAGGACAGAACACTGGGTGGGCCCAGACCGAGACAGGGAGACATTCAGCTCTGTTCCTGCTTTTGGTGAGAGTGACATCACAGCTTTGAGCCCACATTGGGCCCAGGGCCAGGGGACCTGTTGAAATAGGTCACTTTTATTTATTTATGTGTTTTCATTTTTTTTTCTTCTCTCTTCTTAGAAAAATAATTTATCTGGCAGCCTCTCCTTTAGGGGCTGGCTGTATCTGTAAAGCAAGGAAATTCTTAGTCAGGGCAGAGGACTAGACCAGCAGAGCAAGGGCTGGGGGGATGTGACTCTAGGCTCAGTCCCAGATCCAGACAGTGTGACTTCGAGCAGGACAGGCGTCCCTGGCTGCTGCCCGTGCCAGTCTTTGTGATCTGCCCCCTCCATGGGTCCTGCCAGCTCTGCAGGGCTATGACTTGAACCCGCCAGAGTCCAGTACAATGGCTTTTCTTTCAAAGACCTTCAAGGAGGGGTGCAGCTCAGTGGTTTGCCCAGCGTACTTGGGACCCTGGGTTCTGGTACCACTCACACACACAAAAAGACTCACAAAAGTGCATGTTCATCTTGGTATCATTGGAAAACCCAGAGAAGCAGAGGAAATCGCCCACAATTCCACCACCCGATGACGGTCTGTGGACACTCTGACATCATTCTGTCCCGCTGCCTTTCCTTCTGTGCATTTCAATCATGACTGAGGCCATACTACAGGTGTCTTCTCATATCCTGCTTTCAAAAACAATGTTCTTCGTCAGGGGCAGAGAGGGTTAGGGCACATACCTGGCACGTGAGAGGCCCGGGTTCCATTCCCAGCACTGTAAAGGTGTCGTGACGGTGTCACTACTGTTCATTATGCAGCTAATACAGGTCCACCTTCAAAACACAGAACTGTAGCGTAGTGGTAGAGCGCTTACTTAGCATGAGGTAGAATTTTAGCACAGACGGAAATACAGCTACGTTTTTAGAAATCGGAAAGTACCCATTCGGTGTTTCTTTTTGCTGCCCCAAGTATGTCACTGTCTCCTAAGCAGCCTGTGTTGACAGTGGAAGACTCTCTTCCCTCTTAGTGCGTGTATCTATTAACACAGTCACTCTGTGTGTGCAGTTCTACACCACAGATTCGACAGCCACAGGACGAAAGCTTTCAGAGAAGGAATACATTGCATCTGCCCTAAAACGTACAGACTTTTCTCCTTGTTGTTATTTCCTAAACAGTGTGACGCAGGAAGTCACTGTGTCATATTGTAAAGTGCCAGAGACCACAGCGTATGAAGAGAAAGGTGTGCAGGGACCGGGTGTTGCATGTGTCGTCTGTGCTTGGCTGGAGCATTGTCATATAGTGTGCTGAGAACATGTAGTGGGCAGAACCGTTCCCCTCAAGTCAAAGAAGAAGCAAACAAGAAAAGGCAAAGGGCAGTGATTTCACTGTCCCCTTCAGGGGTACAGCCTAGTAACAGTAAGGACATCCCACTAGGTCCTACTCTTAAAGGTGTACCACCTTCTGAAGCACCAGAGGCTAAAGTTCATGCCTCCATCATATGGGCCTTTGAGAAGAACTGGTCCAAAGGATGGCAGCTACGTACATGGCATTCGCATTGCACTGGGCTGTGTGAGTAACCCAGAGGATGCCAGACCAGGAATGCAAACAGCCCTCCATTTTACAGGGGAAATTTAAGCATCCCAAGACCTCGGTACCAGGGTATTGTATCCTGCTTACTTTGTTTTCTTCTCAGATAGCTAGAACTCTAGATGTTGTAGAACTTTTGTGAAATTCACACACACACACACACACACACACACACACACACACACACGCACGCATGCACGCACGCACAGAGAGAAAGAGAGAGAGAGAGAGAAAGAGAAACGCTTTTCCTAAGATTCTTATACTATTAGTGAAATAATAACCAGCGATTTTACCACCAAGGCCTGTTCTGAATCAGAGCTGTGTTCTGGCCAACTGCCTGGGGACAGGCTCAGAGCAAGGCTCTGTTGCTTCTCAGTTGTGAGCTCTTTGTGCCTCAGTTTCCCTTGACGTTGACTGGACAGTTATAACATCATCTTCCGCACAGTTATGTTCAGGTCCTGCATTCTTATGTAAAACTCTTCAGCAGCGTGCCCAGGCTAGCAGGTGCTGTCTTGAGTCTCCCGGTCTCCAGAGCAAGCCTGTGATAACTGAGTCACAGGAAGCTTAGGTAGCCTGCCTTCCGGGGACCCAGGGCCAGCCTCTCTGCACACGCCAGTTAGTGCATTCTCTACCTGCTGTGTCCCACCACGGAGGAGACCTGACCCATCAGCCACCATCATTTTGACAGGCACTTGGGTGGCTTCTAATTGTCACAGTTTCCACCAAGACTGGCCAGAGTGGCCTCTTGCACATGTCTGAGCACGGGTGTCTCTGCAAGCTGGCTTCAAGTGGAACTGTTGAGTCAGGCAGGGATTGCTTGCGTTTCTTTAGCTTTCTCCATGACAGACCAGTGGCATCATCTCTGATGGCCATGTCACGTGCCCTTCCACACTGGCTGGCAATACTTCCCCTACGCCCACTGAGGAACGCAGCTGTTCCCATTTTCTCTCTATGCCTGGTTGTCTTTAAAATAGCTTACTTTAAGAGATCTATTCTTTCTCTGTTCCTTTGGTGTGCCTGCCAGGAAGTTCGCTACATCCCCAAAGTGGACAAAAGCCTCTCTCCCTGTGCACACTGGGACCTTGTCAGAGAATAGAGAAGCCTGTTCATTGTTAGAGTGCAAAGCTGAGCCACAGTGAGGCTACAGAGCCATGTTGGAGTCAAGACTGGCATTGGGGGCCACAGACCTCCCATGGGTGGACTAAAGAACCTCATGTACCTGGAGGGTATAGCCTGACTCTTCCCAGGATGCTACTCTGGTGCTGGGACTTGGTAGCTACAGACACTGAGTAAAGGAAGGTATGAATAAGAGAGAAAGAGAGAGAGAGATGCTTGAATCTGTTCACCGAGTACCCCAGAGTGTCAGGTGCTGGCACTGGTGGAGCACTCGGCACGTGCTGCCACTCGGACCCTGTGCTGAGTGTCTGCTATGCCTGTTAACTCTGGTCCACATACCCTTCCACCAAAAGGTCATTTTTTTTCTCAAGAACAGAGTTTCTCTGTGGCTTTGGAGCCTGTCCTGGAACTCGCTCTGTAGACCAGACTGGTCTCGACCTCCCAGAGATCCGCCTGCCTCTGTCTCCCATGCGTTGGAATTAAAGGCGTGCGCCACCACCGCCCAGTTGAAAGTTCAATTTTTAGCACCTCATATTTCAGAAAGATAAACTGAGGCATTGAGGGTAATGAGTTCCTGAGTCTTGTCACAGTGAGGACCCAGTGAGGATCCAGGGGGCGGACCGAGTGGCAGACCCCTGTGGCACCTCCTACCCCACAGCATTCCTTTGGCCTGCATCCTTGGCTGTTCTAGCCCCTGCTTCCTCCTAGCTCTTCCTCCCTCATCGCTAGCCTCAGGCAGAGGTAGGGACGCTGTGACTTGGGGTGGGGGCTATTTTGGATGCTGCTCTCTCTGAGCCAAGCAGCCGCTTTCTCCTCTGCTGGCTGCCTTTCTGTGTAGCCTTGGGTTACCTGGGAATTGTGTTTATGGAGGCTAACTGGGGCTTCTGCAGAAATAGGCTGGTCCCCGCTCTAGGTAGGGTGGGTGACTGCTCTCTTTGGCCTCCACAGTGGTCGGGCTTGACATCCAAGATGAGATGGGCAGGCATGAAGTGGGCCACATCGACAACTCCATGAAGATCCCGCTGAACAATGGAGCAGGCTGCCGCTTCGAGGGCCAGTTCAGCATCAACAAGGTACGGAGACACTGCCTGGGTCCTTTTCCTGCTCCCTACCCACTTGACCCCAACAGAACCCCTGGCAAGCTGAGAATCAGCACACGACTGCCTGATAATTCTCTCTGAGACTGGGTAGGCTTTGGACTCCCTGGGATTTCAGGCCCCTGATGGTGGGTCTGCACCTTGCTGGAGTGGAGGAAATGGAGGGAGGCGAGAAGACCTGCCTTCGAGTCCCAGTTTGTGCTCATAGCTGTGATGGCAATAATGTCACAGTGGCATCGTCACCCATGTCACAAAGCTCACGTTGGGTAAATGGGTAAACACCCACCGTTCATTCCAGGTTGGTTAACATGCACCTTATTATATTGTTATATAATATATTATATTATATAACAGATGAGGTGCCAGGGCAGGTGGCGATAGACAGCCAGGACATATCCACCACTGCCCGACACCTGCCGGTCAGCCCAGTAGATAGTTCCCTTGGTGTGGGCTACCTGGGGGTGGGGGAAGCCAAGAGCTGAAGCTGTGACCTGGGGGTGGCACAGAAAGCACCCATGGCCCCAAAGACCCTGCCAAGTTCCTGCTTCCACAGCTGTTTTGCGGCTGAGAACGCTTGGGAAAGGGGTTCTGTGGGAGGGGCTGGGAGTCTGTTCCTCGATTCTGATATGGTTGATTCCCAGCGAGTATCTCTAGGGAAATGTTAAGCCAGAATTTGGAGACATGTTTCTGAGGTTGAAGGACAGAGTTTTGGGCAACAGGCCTTCCTGCGGGAGTCAGCGTCAGCACTGAACTGTGATGTGGGAAGTCATAGGTTTAGGTTGGGGACACTCTGAGCGGGCACTCCCAACAGTATTGCCTTGGGAGTATGAGGGAGGCAGAACTGTAGGTTCTACATCTGACCTCCTGAATCCCAGGACTTCTGCCACCAAGCTCTAAGAACCACAAGGCCTCCCAGAAGAGAGTAGAGTATAAAGCCTTGTTATAAACGCAGGGTCCACAGAAACCTGAAAGAGTACAGATTTATCTGCAGATACCCCAAAGATTAAGTCCCATCTCTCTTTTTACTAAGCTAATTTAGCATTTCCTACGGCTGTTAATACAATCCAAAAAGACCAAGGCAGCGTTAGTTATACCCGTGACTTTGTTACCCGAAGCTGCTGCTGTTCCCCTTCTAGTACAGCCGTAAAAAACTTCAAGGCGTGGTACACACACTGCCACTCTGAGAATGACAGCAGCCGACACACAGGAAACTCCTTGACAGAAACCACATCACTTTGATATCTAGTCAATGAAGCAGGGGCTGCATTGGGGAAGGGGTGAGCCCCCTGTGGTGGGGCTGTGGGGTGCCTGCTGGTGGTAGTTGGAGATTCCCAGGCACATGTGCACATGTGCTCACTTCCCAGTTGTGACATGTGGTCACCTGCATTCGACCATGTACACTCCTGACAACTCCGTTGTCACACTACCTACCTCTTGGCAGACATGTCCTCCGCTTCCTTGCGTGAGCTGCGTCATGGATCCCAGCTGGCTCCGGGTGGATCAGAATTTGCCTCTCAAATCAGACCAACCACCTTCGTTTTAAAAAAGCCTGACTGGTGTCCTGGCTAAGGAAACTGGGTGTTTTAGTGTATCAAACTCTGATTCCCTCATCTGTAAGGAGGCAGGGTTATTATCTACTGCATATGACCGAATCAGATGTATAAATGTTTCACAATATGACTGGTCGGGCGTGGGCAACCTTTCCTCCCCTACCATTAGTAGGCTGTTGCCCTGCCCTTGTCAGCCTATGCTTGACATCACTTTAGTGTAAGTGTGTTTGTACACTGCACATGAATGGCAGACACCGCACATGAATGGCAGACATGTAAGAAACTGGGCCTCTCTGAGCCAGCGAAAGAGAACGTGATGGCCAGGGCATCTGGGAAAGCACTAACCAGCCTTTGTACTGTGGCCACTGTCCAATTGATTCTTACCTGGCCCTTAACTAAAGCCTAGGAGTCAAGTAGCACTTGAGGAACCACAGCTAG
This sequence comes from Microtus oregoni, assembly GCF_018167655.1. Taxonomy (NCBI): domain Eukaryota; kingdom Metazoa; phylum Chordata; class Mammalia; order Rodentia; family Cricetidae; genus Microtus; species Microtus oregoni. The sequence continues at coordinate 16,511,002 of NW_024543086.1, forward strand.
GTCTGAGCTCAGGCACTCTGGCCACTGGGCCCTGAGCTCTGCCTGTGGCTACTGCTTTTAACATCTGTATTATACATGCTATGACCAGAGCGGCCATGTTCTTTGGGCACAGCCTAGACCACTGTCCACCCAGCCCTTTGGAGAATATAGGCTCTCGTGACCCTGCCCACTCTCCCTTTCTGGGGTCTTGTTCTCTGGAGCTGTGATTAAGACAGTCAGTGTAAGCCAGGCAGTGGTGGTGGTGCATGCCACCAGCACTCAGGAGGCAGAGGCAAGGGGATCTCTGAGTTTCAGGCCAACCTGGGCTACGCAGAGGAACGCTATCTCAAAACCTCCCTTTCCCCCCAAAAAATAAAATAAATAAAAGGCCAGTGTGACAGTCTGCCATGAGGACAAGGAGAGCAGCTGTCCCTCCCTGGTCTCCCATTGTTAGACATAGGCTTGTCCCCTTTATAGACCCTCTGTAGACATGGCCTCTTTATCTACCCATCAGCAAGTCCACCAACAGCCAGATGCCAGAGTTCACCTGCAGGTGCCCTGGCAGCCCCCATCAACTCAGGCGAGCCTGCCCGGGAGCCCTGCTAATCGTGGCTGCCCTGGGAAGGGGGGCCCGACTCCAGCTATATATTTTTAAAATCCATCTGAGACAGTGACGTAGGTGCCCAAGTCACAGGTTCTAAAAGCGTCGTCTTCTGTTTCTTCGGCTCAGTGTGCTTGTGTGACTCAGACCCCTGTGATGGATTTGGTGTGGAGTGGAGCGGGTTACTGAGTCACAGGCTGGAGAACGGGCAGCGGGTGGCAGATTTCCAGGAGCCAGCGTTCTCCATGCTCTTAACCCTGGGGGCAGAGACCCCCAAACCCAAGGCTGTCTGTCTGGGCCTCACCTGGCCTGGCCCACCGCCCAGAGAATCTGACAGGACACTGTCAGTCTCAGGAGTTCTGATGATATCACGTAAAAGGGCTTTTTTATTTCCTGGTGCTGGAATGGATCCCAAGGCCTCGTGTATATGAGGCAAGGTGCTCTTCCTGACGTAGGCACCTAGCCACATCTCTCCTGAGCTAGGCCCTAGCCCTGTGCAGGTTTTGTGATGGAAATAAACCCAGGTGTTACTCACACTGTGAAAGGAAGCGTGAAATTGTTCTCAGGAGCCTCGGCTTTCCCTCGCCCCTGTTGCTCGCCCTTCCAGGGCCCCAAGGCTGTGAGTCCTGAAGCATATTCATCCCACGTGCCTGTGCACTTCTGTCGTTCACAAAACCTCTGTGGTCATCGTCCCACTTTCTGATGGGGAAACTGAGGCACAGAGTGACAATCGGCAAGAGCCCCAGTGCCATGGGTGGAGAACTGCTGCTTCTGTGCCTCTGAGGCAGGCCACTCTTATGCTCCGCGCATTCTAGAGACCTTCCTGGGCCACCCCCGGCTCCCCAGACTGCCCACTTCAGCCACGGCTCATAAGATATATGAGCTTTGGCTAAGGCTGAAGACAGGCTGTCACAGCGGAAGGTCCCCAGCCCAGTGCCTGAAACAGGGCACTAACAAAAGCTCCCTGGTGGGCAGTCACATGCCAGGAAATAGCCATGTTTCTCACTCCCTGGCAGCTGGACTAAGAAAGACCCTGGGTCTCTCCAGTGTGGCAGTTGAGATTTTAGCTAAATGGCCTCTTATCCCCTGCTTTCTCTGCCTGCAGCTGCCCTGTTCTGTTCAAGGATTTTCTATCAGGTGTACCTGCTGCTTGCTCCTGCTGTCTCTGCTGTGAGACCTTTCCCTGTCTTCCTGAGAAATGCAGGCTTTAGGGCCTCTGCGCAAGGGAGTCCTTCCCCCTGGGAAGCCCTCCTGAACATATAACCGAAACAGAGCTGGGGGCTCTCCTCAGCCTGAGCACTGGGCTAAGGGAGGTGGGGAAGCTCAATGGACAAGCATCCAGGAAGAAGTGGCAGACACAAAGGCCCCAGGGCGGGCTGTACAGGACACTGTTCCCAGTGCCATAGGGAGGTGGCTGAGGGGTGGTGAGCAGAGGAGAGAGTGGCACTGATGAGGCATAGAGGTAGGCCTGAGTGTGTGACCAGTAACCAGACACGTCACTGAAGCACCTGGGCTCAACTGGGTCACTCAGTTTGTGCATTGCTGTAGTGAAATACTGAGGCAATAATGGATAAATAAATGATATTTATTCAGCCCCAGCGGGTGAAAACTTAGGCTCAGGAGCCCATCAGTTGACCTGTGATGAAGTCCTCTCAGTGGATGTCACAGTGACGGACACGTGACAGAAAGGATCCTAAAGGAAGGATGCTGTGGTAGGACAGGAAGCCCAAGAGAGAACAGGCCACCTTTGCTCTTTCAAAACCCAACCTAGGTGCTACGAGAAGCCTTCTGAGCTTAGCAGCCTAAGGATCACCACTGCAACTGGGCCCCACATCTTAGAGGTCCTGCCTTGATGCTCATGGCCGCCGTGAGGATCACACACATGAACTCTTATGTAACGAACCACCTTAAAGAACAGGCTCACTGGGCTGGAGAGATGACTCAGTGGTTAAGAGCATTGCCTGCTCTTCTAAAGGTCATGAGTTCAATTCCCAGCAACCACATGGTGGCTCACAACCATCTGTAATGAGGTTTGGTGCCCTCTTCTGGCCTGCAGACACATACACAGATAGAATATTGTATACATAATAAGTAAATAAATAAATAGATTTACTTAAAAAAAAAAAAAGAACAGGCTTACTGTTAGAAGCCTGGGGAAGGGTCTGTATAGGGAGAAGCAAGGGTGAGCAGACACTGGGGACCAGGATAGAAGCTACTCTGAGGTCCTCCGAGGGGATCTCAGTGGCTGTCAAGGCCACTGAGGTCAGTCTCTAGCGATTCCCTGTCTGTGGTGATGAGGTCGACTTAAGTAGACGTGAGCTTGGTTCAGAGTTTGAGGAAGTCACTTGCTTGTTCAGAGTGCACCCCCATCAACTGCTGAGCCAGCAAACCTTGAATCCACAGAGGTGGGTGGGAACAGCTGTCGTTTTGAGTCCAGGCTCTACTGATCGCCCACCTGAAAACCTCACATGGACTCTTGTCCTGGGTTGTCCCTGATGCCTCTTCCCGTAGCTTCTACGAGTGCACCAGTCTTCTTCAAAGTCATACAGTTGGAAATGCTACAAGTCAGAGTCCCAGTCCCAATGTATGTCCTACTCCTGTGTCCCAGTCCGTGGAGATCATACAGCCCTCGGAGCCAACCCCCTTGGACAGCCACCCAGATAAATGAAACCTGCCTTTCTCCCTCTAGGTCCCCGGCAACTTCCACGTGTCCACGCACAGTGCCACAGCCCAGCCACAGAACCCGGACATGACACATATCATCCACAAACTCTCCTTTGGGGATACACTACAGGTGAGCAGGGGAGCAGGGTGATATGGCTGTGAGCTAGTGTGCTGAGGTTTCTCCCTAAGAGTCACCCACACGAGGTTCTGTTCACTCGGCTCCTCTTTGTCCTGCTTTCTGGGGGTGCCACCAACCACACAGCAGACTGAGATGCTCAGGCTCGGAACTGGGACTAGGAGGGAGGTGGACTCTGGGGTTCGGCTCACTCCCTCATAGCTGTTTCGTTCCATTTTCTGTTGGTATCACTGAGCAGCCCAGACTGGGCGGTGTTTAATAAACAGAAGTTTTTTAGTTCACAGCTCTGCAGTCTCCAAAATCAAGAGCATCCTGCCAACATGGTACTATGGAGAGGACGTCCCTCTTGTTACATGCAGACATGGCCAGGCCCATGATGTTCATTGACACAAGGCCCAAGGAAGGGAGCATCAGACACATTGCCCTCTGTCCGAAGACCCATTCTATGCCAAACCCAGTCATTTGTTTTTATATGAACAGACTCTCAAGCGGACTTTTCAGAACAATTAATCAGCATGTGTCTGTGACCCCAGAATGATACATATAGACATGAAATGCCAAAGGCATGTGTCACCCAAGATGACTCCTCTCACTCAGCTGGCTAAAAGCCCAAAGGAATCTGTCTGAAGGAGGGGAGCAGGGAACTGGGTTTGCCTGAGGAAGGCCTGTGCTAGGTTGGTGAAGGGTTTGCTGACGGTTTGAGGCCACTGCCACACCAAACATACATCTATTAGGAGGAAGAAGGATCCATGAAGCAAGACTGTAGGCAAGAAGGTGAGGGAAGGGTTACAACCTGGGCAAGGAGGACGAGGACCTAGGCTGAGGCAGGGGAGAAGGGAGAAGGCAAGAGGGCAGATTGGGGCTGCATGTAGGCACAAAACCAAAGGACCCCAGCTACCCTCTGCTCTACAGGAATTAGAGCCAATCCGTGTCTTCTGTTCACTCTGAAACATCTGCCAGCCACCTACTGTGTGCCAAGTCTTGCACATGTTGGTCAGGCTGAAGGGGGTCCCTGCTGGTGTGACTCTTCCAGGCTGGAGGGCACAACACAACACCTCCATCCTTGAGGTCCCAAGGCGGCAGATGGACGTGCTGCTGCTGCTGCCCTACCCTGCCCTGACCATGTGCGGAGAGTGTCAGCAAGCATCAGCCTCGTGGGGTCAGCCTGAGGGTCATGTCACCTGCCTGCTGCTCCCCACTTCTCCAGCAGTCCCTGCCTGGGGACAATCTGATTACTGCCATGTGGGGGTGTCTCTTCATAACTCTTGTATGTCACCTACAGCTGACACAGTGGGAGACCACAACTCTGCACCCCTAAACTGGTTCTTCTCAGGACCTTTCAGAGGGCTGGGAGGGTCATGGAAGGAGTGTGACACAAAATGACCCTTTATCTGGGTTCACTTTGGCTCCATTGCCAGCTCAGATGTTTGCCAAGTTGGGGGGCTGCTCTAAGCCTTGCTTTGCTAGTCTGTAGAGAGGGCTAAGAGGTCTATTTTTAAGTGACAGTAAATGAGTTGACACCAAGTGGCCAGGACAGAATAGGTGTTTAAAGTGGCAAGCATGCTACTGCCTGCTATGTGGCCCGCACTGTGTCTTGCTCCCCAGACCTTTGTACGAGCCAGTCCCTACTACACCGTCCTTCGCGACCAGATGGCCCCTGGCCAGTCCCCACTGACAAGGCTAGGCTGGGAGGTAGCAGTCTTTAGGGACCGTCTCTCACTCTCTGCTTCTCTGCAGGTCCAGAATGTTCATGGAGCTTTCAATGCTCTTGGTGGAGCAGACAGACTCACCTCCAACCGTAAGTATCCCAGCATCAAGCAAATCTCTCCCCCAGGAGTCCTCTCTCACAGTGGGAACACAGTAGCCAGAGGGGCAGGAGGGTTAGTCAGGTGCTTTCTGCAAACCAAAGTCATATCCTCAAGCTATTCCTTTCCCACAGCTGCCCTGTCTTATGGGCGGGAAGAAGGTAGCCTGTCCCTAGGGAAAGCAGATCGAGGCCCTGGAATATCCCCAAACTCTAACACCAGCTGCTGTTACTGTTGTTAATCACTGCTTTGCCATTGTCCTGAGTGGAGGTAGTCACCTGGCTCCCATAGAGTGATGGCAGAACCAGAATCCACTCTAAGGGAACCAGCTCCATAGGGGGCCAATAGGGAAACAAGCTGGCTCCTCCCCTCCCATTCCCTTCCCCATCTCCTGACCAAACCCCTCCTATCAACCATTGGCTCCTTCCAGAGTTTTAGAGAGCACTGTATCCCTACTCAGGGCCACAGAGTGCACACACATACACACATATGTGTCCACTTTTATACATGCCCATGTGTACATGTGTACATGCACATACACAGTAAGCTAAAAAAAGTAATGTCCCTTGGGTCACTTTGAAGAACCATATTAATGGGCCGGAGAGATGGCTAAACGGTTAAGAGCATTGCCTGCTCTTCCAAAGGTCCTGAGTTCAATTCCCAGCAACCACATGGTAGCCCACAACCATCTGTAATGAGGTCTGGTGCCCTCTTCTGTCTAACTGTATACATAATAAACAAATAAATAAATAAATATTTTTTTTAAAGAGCCATATTAGTATTACTCCTAGTGTGTGGTAGGGACCTGCATCCTGGCTGCTAGCCATGATGCCTCACGACCGTTTGGCAGTCAGACATCAGATGCACGTTGCTCAGGCACAGTACCAAGTTCTAGAGACCAGGAGGTGAATGGGTGAAGCAAACAGTCTCCATCAGCTTCCATTCTGTGTTGTTGACTTGGAAAGATGTTCATGATACCTGGTCTTTGAGGCGAAGCCCCAGTGTGATTCCATGACATCTGGCATGTTATACTTTGGTGGGAATGTGAACTGGTCATCTGTACACAGTACACATAAGGGCAACTTTCATTTGTGTGTGTGTGTGTGTGTGAGAGAGAGAGAGAGAGAGAGAGAGAGAGAGAGAGAGAGAGACTGCCTTTGTCTTGTACAAATAACAAAAAAATATTTCAGTTGTGTTTTTTGCTAAGGCATTCATTTCTTCAGGCTTTATTCCTGGGCAATGGAAATTCGAGACATGTACTTCAAGGTGGTCTTTGGCCTCCTGGTTTAATTATAGATACTGAGCCCATCACATGGGCGTCTCTGAGGGTGAGAACCAGGGTCTGCCTTTGACACCAGGTTCCCTAGCTCACAACCCTGAGAGCCATCACAGGCATGAAAAAGAGCTTAAAGGCTAGGGAACTTTTCTCCAAGTTTTCTGGAGTATCAGCTTGATTCCAGGAGTGCTGCCCTTTCCTGGAGAGATGTCAGGGTCAGGAGGAGGCAGGGAGTGAGTTTGTCAGGTCTGGAAGGTTCTCCATGCCCATCACCCTTACATGTGAGTCTGAAGATAGGACTGACTTGTGGAGGGTGGGACCAGCATTAGGATTCAGAAGACTCAGTTTCCATGTAATTTTAGCTCCGTGGTTCCCAGCCCAACGTTCTAGAAGGAGTGAGAAGGACAGACATTGCGCCTCTGTTGGCGTCCCAAGGTCTGCAGGGCTCAGTCCTTGCCCGGGAAGGCTGTGGCAGCTCTTGTTCCGGTTACCTCATGCCCGGGGAGGCAGCTCTGATGTCAGTTACCTCATGCTTATCAGCAGCTGATTGATCCATTCTCCATTCATGCCTTTGTCCAGTCATCCTTCTGTCCATTCATTCATTCAGCAAGATTTACCACTGTACACTCAGTACCAGGCTCTGTTCAGGTTTTGGGGGCAGGGATAACAGGCTCAGGTCTGTCCTCAGCATCTCCCCATCCATGCTGGAGGAGAGGAGAGAGCTAGGTAAAAGGGTCTATCCTCAGCATCTCCCCAATCCAGGCTGGGGGAGAGAAGAGAGCTGGGTGAAGAGTTATGTTGAAGTATTGCAGGGCTGGATGGTCAGATGTTTTTTGATAAAGAAAAGAGAAACTGATCAGATTTTTTTTTTTATTTTTTTATTTTCGCAATGCTGGGACTGCAACCAATGCCATGTGTACTGAGCACATCCCCCATCCTCAGGGATTGATCAGTTCTTACATAGTTCTTTCTGGAGGATTCTTTTTGTTTTTCTTTCTGAAACCCAGAGCCTGATTTATTTTCAGAACAAAAGCATGCAGACAGTGCCCATAATGGAATGGGGTCTTTCTTGAACCCCACCTTTCCCCCTGGAGAGTTTCGTGGGGGTTGGGAGTGGTAAGGAGTGCAGTCCTGCTGGTCTCTCTCTAGGTAAAGGGATATTTGAAGCTCCTCCATTTCCTGGAGCTTTTTCTATATAATTCTGTGGGGTCACCCGTTAAAGAGAATGTGTCCTGTGGTCCCATGCTGATTCACGGTTTGGCTCTGGAGATAATGCCTTCTCAGCATTCTTCTTTAATGGTTGCCCCATTTCTGAATAGTATATGTTATGTAATGCAGATGCAAAGATCCCAGCAAATGGAATTAAATGCTCAGGCCGTGGCATTCCAGAGAAGAGGGAAGAGCTCTCTGCAATGCCAGCAGGACTTAAGCTTGGAATGGCATGCGGGGCCACCTGCCTGGCAGTGCCCAGCCCGTCTCATCTTGTTTTGTACTCCCTGCAGCCCTGGCCTCCCATGACTACATCTTGAAGATTGTGCCCACAGTATATGAGGACAAGAGTGGCAAGCAACGTTACTCCTACCAGTACACAGTGGCCAACAAGGTTAGTGGGCTGTAAATGGACTGAGCATTGCAATTGCGCCCTCTGCTGGCTGAGAGAAGAGGCAATGCCCCCGTGCATTCTGCTGAAAGGAGTATGGTGGGGTTGGGGGGATAGGTAGTCCTACCAGGCTCGTTCTCTAGTCTAGGTAAAGATGAAATACTCAGTCCTTGCCATTGTGGTGGCCTCAATGTCCAGGGGAGAAGCTCTAACAAGGAGATAAGAAGTGATATGTTTGAAACAACAGGCAGAGGACTGTCCCTCCATGTCCCAGGTCTGGCATCTTCTGGTCCTGGTTTTTTCAGGTGCCTGTTGATCAGCACATGGCAGATGCTCTGGCTCAGCCAGGGAACCATATCAGGGTGGCTGTGGCTGTTCCAGGACCCCAGCACTACAAGAGACAGACAGATCTTATGGGAAGCAGAGGGACATCAGAGTCAAGGAAATGAGATGACCCTGTAGTTAGTGGGTTGTGCCTCTCCAGAAACAGCACTGCCAATGTAACTTAAACACTTAGAGTAGGGGGAAATCCCTGCCCCAGCCCACTGGGGTGGGTTTCTTGTTTGCCACCAGGACTCTCCTGTTTCCGCTGTTGCAGGGCTACCCAAACCCTAAGTAAATGACGGGTGTTTAGCTCAATTGACTATAATCATGATTGGGGTGAACACTGTCATGTATCAAGTACTTAGGAACTAGACACCCCCCCCCCAGCTTCCTGCCTCCATCACCAATTTCTTTGTGTGTGTTTTCTCTCCTCCTCCTCCTCTTCCTCTTCTTCTTCTTCCTCTTCTTCCTCTTCCTCCTCCTCCCCCTCCCCCCCCTCCTCCTCCTCCTCCTCTTCTTCTTCTTCTTCTTCTTCTTCTTCTTCTTCTCTCTCTGTCTCTCCTTCCTTCCTTCCTTCCTTCCTTCCTTCCTTCCTTCCTTCCAAGACCGGGTTTCTCTGTGTAGCCCTGGCTGTCCTGGAACTCAAACTCAAGTCAGTAGACCAGGCTGGCTTTGAACTCATAGAGATCTGCCTGCCTCTATTTCCCGAGTGCTTGGATTAAAGTTGTGCCACTACTGCCTTGTTTCCATCACCATTTTCAGTCACCATGCCTGATAATGGGAGCTGTTGTCCCCATTTTACAGATTTGGTTACCAAGCAACTGAGAGGTAGTCACAGAGCTGTATAGCTGCCACGTTGAGATTAGGACGAGGTTCTCTGGGGCTCCAGAGCCCCCTGACTGCTCACCCACTCCATCGGTCCAGTCTGTCTGTCACAGGGCTCTCCAGGCTCACCCTCTTGGGAAGCTTGTCCCTCAGCTCTGGTTTGCTCTGATCCATAGCTCTCTCTGGGGAGGCTTTTTTCTTCCATTCATTATGTCACAGATGGTGTCCAGCCTACTCTCTTCCCTGGCGATGTAACCAAGCCCGAAGACTAGGTAATAATATAAAGAATAGAAGTGGATTTATCTCATGGAACTGGAGAAGAAGAAGTCAAAGCTATTGTCCCCAGCCTGTGCTGAGCCTTTTTGCTATATCATCACATAGTCGTGGGCAGGGCACAGAGAGACACAAACACACTAGCTTGGGAGCGAGCATCTTCCTCTTCTCACAGAAGCATTAATGGTGCCTTTGGCACCCCACCCCTATGGCCTCATCTAACTCAATCACCTTCCAAAGGCCTCACCTCCAGTTCCTACCAATGTATACTGTGGGTTGAACTACCATGCTTAGCCACTGAACTACAAAAAAAAAAAGGCTGATGTAAACTCAGATGTGGAAGAGCAGTGCCTAGTGTGCACAAGGCTCTGGGTTTAACCCCCAGCATGGCAACAAACAAATCTCTGAGGAGATGGGGCATGTTTAAATCGTTATACTCACTGTAATCCCCCAGTGCTGCCACATCTGAGCAGGGAGCATGGGCGGCGGGGCTCTGGATCGCACTGCCCCGTTCCAGCCCAGTCATTCCTGTTTACTTGTTTATAATATGTTCCCGGTAGTTACTTCACGAGATCACTGTCAGATGAAGCAGTATTTTCAGAACTCTGCCTGCAAAGGCGACTTGGGTCACTGGTGCCAGCTACTGCTATTTTTCATTCCGTTTCTCACCCCTCAGCTCTGGGCTGCGACCCAGACAGTCGCCCTGCTCTCTCAGCTCGCCCCTGGGAAGGCAGAGTTTTCTCTGCCCCGAGCTGCTGCCCTCAAGGCATTTGGCAAGGGGCCGATGGCTGGAACAGCTCGCTCAGCATTCTCCGTGGCTTTGGCTCCAGCCTGTCCTATGAATGGAAGTGGCTGTGCAGTGGGAGGTTAGGACTCAGTGGGGTCCATGGGATCATCAGCCCAGCTGCTCAAAACCAGCTCAGGGGACACAAGTGGGGCTTGGGGTAACCATCATCCAATCTCCATTTGTTACAAACAAGAGGCGTGCTCAGAACTCATGCCCTGAAGGGCCCAGACAAGAGATTCTGTGGGTCATCGACTAGGTCCCCAGGGCAGCGATGGGAAAAACCAAGCCCTTCAGGAGGGGGTGAGACTGGTCCAAGATAACCTGTCACTTTCGCTCTGTGGTGGCCATTTAGTCATTGCTCTGTGTTTTCTTAGATGCCATGGCGGGCCGGCCACTTCACTTTCCAGTTCTCTGTGCTGGCCCCGCTTTGTGGCCAAGCTCAAGCCAACGTGGCCTTTGTCCTCATCACACTCACACATCAGGCAGGATGTCTTCTGAGCCATCAGGTGTGACTTAGAATGTCCCCTCAGTGAGCCTTCCAGATTCGCCTCGGGAGAACTGACGGTTCACTTATGGCCCCCTGAGCACTTGAGTCCCTCTGCACGTACGCGCGCGCATACACACACACACACACACACACACACACACACGAACACACACGAACACGGTTGGAAGTTAGTGGTACAGTGACGTCTGTCTTCTCAAGCCTGGCAGCCTTGATGCCGTTAGGGGAGGGGCTTTATTACCCCAGGAATCCCAGAACAGCAGAGGTGCTCAACAGGCTAGATTTTATGTGACCAGGTAACCCAAGGAGAAGATGCTCAAACTGGGCATTTCCCAGTCTTACCCTTCAGATGTGCGCTCAGTTCTGGTGCCATTTCTAGGTTAACTTGGTCCATTTCCTACAGCTGAAGGGATCCAGAATGCCCCACTGTGCTGCCTGTCCTGAGGCCTTAGGAGAAGGAATGAGAGGAAGCCTGGACTCCCTCCTGCAGTCCCCACCCCACCCACCTGAGGCTGGCTCTGCTCGTAATTCTCCCATCACCCTCCTCTTCTCTCCTATAGGAGTATGTTGCCTATAGCCACACAGGCCGCATTATCCCTGCCATCTGGTTCCGCTATGACCTCAGCCCCATCACGGTCAAGTATACAGAAAGGAGGCAACCGCTCTACAGGTTCATCACCACGGTATGTCGCTCAGGGGCCGGGGCCAGCCGTGCACCTGCTGTGGGCTCCCTGATCTGGGCAGCCCACACCCTATTCTTGCTGGAACCAGACAGGGCCTGCTAGGCCCCAGTTGAACTCAGGTGGCTTTGACTACCGGACTGGTGAAAGTGTCCCCGGAAGCATGCTGGAACTACTGGCATTTCCCCTAGCTGATATGTGCTGGGAGATGCCACCTAGAACATCTGACGAACAAATCGTATGGCTCTGAGTGGGTGGCGTGTGTTTAAACCATTATACTCACTGTAACCCCGCAGTGCTGCCACGTCTGAGCAGGAAGCATGGGGGAGTTGCTCTGGACCGCACTGCCCGGTCCCAGCCCAGTCACCATTCCTGTTTACTTGTTTATAATATGTCCCTGGTAGTTACTTCAGGTGAAGCAGTATTTTCAGAACACTCAGCCTGAGATTTCCTAAGGGAAATCTCTACTGGCTCCAGGATCTTGGTGATTTTCTCTTTTTGGTGTTGTTTCATGGAAATTATTTTCAGCATTTGTTTTTTTGTTGGGTTTTGTTTTGTTTTATTGGGTTTGCAGTCCTGGCTGTCCTGAAGCAAACTCTATAGACCAGGTTGGCCTCAAACTCACAGGGATCCGCCTGCCTCTGCCTCTGTCTTGAGTGCTGGGACTAAAGGTGTGCGCCACCATTAAAGGCATGCCTCCATGGCGTGCCTTTAACTTCTCTTCACGTCTTCTTTCACAGTAGGGCCATCCTGGCTCCAGCGTGTCCTTTCTTCCTACTTACTTGTCTTCTTTTGTTTTTCTTTCTCTCCACCTTCTCTTCTGCTCTGGACAACATTAGATATCAGTTTAGTTTTACACTGATTGTTTCTGTCGTGTGGACAGTTTCCTGCATCCAACTCACCACCCTTGTACAGAGCATGCAGGTCATAGTGCCTGCTCCACCCAAGAAACTCCAGAGGTCTGGGGTAAGCCAGGGTCAGCAGAGGTGACAGATAGGATTGCTCTCTCTACCTGTCAGATTTGGCCACTGAGGCCTAAAGATGCATGTCATATTGGAAGGCCTTGTGTGGGGTGAGTTAGGGTCTTACTGTGCCGCCCATGCTGGCCTAGAACTTGTAGGAATCCTCCTGGGCTCAGGAAACCTCCACATGAGCTTCCGAGTGCCACTTGGCCCAACTTCATACTTTGAATGATAGTTTGAGATCTGGGGTGTGAATTCTGGCTGGTTCATTTCCTGCTGTAGCGGGCTGGTTCTGTGTTAATCACACAGACTGATGACTGAGTGGTGTATCGTATCAGGCCTGGCTGTGTCCAGTGACACACTTGGTGAGGAGTGTCTGTCTCCATCTTTTTCAGTCTTTTCGTCTCGCTCTGTCCTGCCTGGCTTTGTTCGCGGACTGAATTTACCAATAGAAGCTCTCTATTTCTCAGTAATTCCACGCCAAACCCTAGAAAGGACAGTGCTCTCCTTGTCTCAGCTGAGGTCCCATGATGTTTTTTTGATCTTCTGACTTAGAGAAAGGAATTCTCTGCTTGCCCTGGGCTAGGTCTCTTGCCCTCTCTGAAATCAAAGATTGTGAGGGATGGCGTTCATCAAGACGAAAATCAAGACTAGTTGCTGGGAGAGGGATGAGTGGGTGCTGCAAGGCACGTACGTACGTGGTCAGGGAGGTGTCTGTGACAAGGCCGTTGCTTCTAACTGGTGACATAAGAATAATGATCTTTGTTCTTGCTACCTCCCGGGCCTCTGAGGCTCAGAGAGCATCGTGGAAGGGGAAACTCTACAGGTGGATACAACGTGTGTCATAAGCCTGGGGCTTAGATAAGCCTCAGACAGCCTTTTGCCATCCTCTGAGCACATAGGAAGCCAAAGCTTCTGTTGAACAAATAGCACCTACATAGAGCTGAAACACCACACTCAGACTGGAAAGGGCTTGCCACCCATGTGCGGAGGAATGGTCATCAGCCTCTGTATAGAAAGACCTCCATGCCAGCAAGTGGCCAAAGGAGCCAGGCAAGGGCTAAGAACCGCTCTTTCCTGAGCAGACCGGCAAATCCTGCTCCTTTTACTTGGACTTGAGAAAAAAAAAAAATGAGACTTAAATGTTAAGACCCATTCAATCCTACCTGCCCGGTGATAGTCAAAGCCTGCCACTCGCCACAAAGATGGAGAAGAGATAAAACTAGGGACCCACACATAGGAGGAGATTTATAAAACTTTTCAACTCCACATCAAGGGATTTGCGAACAAATGCCTTTACCCAAGATTCCCCCAGGCGAGCACATGCTAAGTGCATGTGGGTGTTGGCCTGTCCCAGTCTGTTTCCACTGTAACCCGCGAATAAGCCCGACACTTAGATAGGAGCAGATGTCCTCCATGCTTCCAGGCAGGTGTGGCCTGCTCCTCAGAGGCCCTGGGGGCTGTACTGCCTCTGACACACTGCACTGCTAGGCTGAGAAGGCCCCTCCATAGGCCCCAACCCCCAGTTCCCATTTGTTCCTGGGAAGCAGCTGAACCTCTGAGCATCAAAAATCCCTTGGCAAGTGGCTGAGAGATGAAGCGGCTTTGGTTACTTGCCTACGGTTTGCTAGAATTAGTCGTGCCAGGCCTGAGGGAGCCTGGCCCTCCAGGAGCTTCCCGGTGGTGTGGAACATTCATGTCAAAATACTGCTGTGTCACGAGAACCTTGCTCCCAGGTTCCACAGTGGCAGAGAGGGGGCCCTCGTACCTGTTCAGCAAGGCCCGGACATGAAAGAGAGAAGGCTGCCTTGGGAAGGACCTTGTGTGTGCAGAGACACCAGTCCAGCAGTCTTTTGAAGGCCAACCCAGCTCTCTCCTTGGGATGGACTCCCTGCTAGGTCAAGATGAACCACTGACATTCTAAGAACTGGAGGTTCCACAAGGCCACAGGAACTGCCTTCCTCACCCAGTGTGACCCCTCCATTTATTCTTCTCCCTTTGGCCCCAGTTTGTCTCTGTCTGACCCACCTCTCCGGAAGTAAGACACCCCCCCCCCCCCCCGGCTTGCTAACCACCCAGCTCCATGGAACCTAGTGACATTAGCTTGGTTTGTTTTCCGAAGGCCCAAGGCTACCATCTTGGTTGCTGTGGCAACTGTAGGGTCAGCTCATGAGCCAGCTGGCTCCCAGCAGATGGCGTCACTATGGAGCTTCAAAGCCCTTTGTCACGGGGCAGCAGATGTGAGGGTGAGGCTAGACCTCAGACGAGCTGCACAAAGACCCCTGGAGCCTGCAGAGGGTGGGTGGGGCTGGGGCCTAGTGGAGGCACCTGCCACAGGCTGCTCATCCTCTCCTTTTAAAGTCAAACACTTGTGTGTGAAGCGCCACGCTCCAAGTGGATGTCCTCTGGAAATAGCTCCTCAGAGGGGGCCGTTGAAGAAGGGCTTAGGCTGGGATGTTGTCATGTGACGGCTTCAGAGGCGAGCAGCTGTGGCTGGGCTGGAGCAAGGGGCAGAGCTACCAAATGAAGCTTTTTCACATACCTGGTACCTGGCTGATTGTGGGCTCCCCTCAGGGTCAGGTCCTCAGGGAACATGCCCAGTAGTATCCAGTACCAGGCTGCCCAAGGCTCCTCTCTCTGGGTCCTCACAATACCGCATCAAACCTACCCCTCTTGCTCTAGCAGCGCATTCTTCTGCCAGAAGCATAAGCATTGCATTTGGCTGTGAGCATGTGCCTGGATCTCCACCTACCCCTCCATATCTGCTCCCTGCGGTTTGCTGAAGGCCATCTTTTGAGATTTAAGGGGGCTGTGGTAACAAATTGAATAACTTGAGGTATCAGATCTCTTTCTATGTATGGTTTATTTTGAGAGTGGGAATACCCAGAAGCAATTAAGTGCCAGATTGGGTTTAGCATGACCAGAGACTGGTGGTATGCTCCCATTGAACATGATCATGCAGCCCTTTCATCCTCACCTCGGGATGAGGGCGTTTGGCTGGAGTAAGTCCCACCCCCCCAATGTTCTTTCCGTTGTCCTCCCCCACACTTTCCTTACCAGGAAAATAACGCTCCATGCTTTAGATTGCACTCCACAGTTGTCAGGGCCAGCTATAGCCTCCAGGTGTCGTGACTCATCTACCATGGTGGCCCAGCGTCCAGCACAGTGCCTCGCCTGGACTCGGGTGTCCACAGGTGTGTAAAGGACAGCTGCTGCAAGAAGTGATGGCAGCTGCCTTTACTCAGCATCTACTACAGGCAATTTGGTAATTACCCCCTTACCCCTTCCAGGAACCTCAGTAGAGATTCTCCTGTTTCTGTTTTAGATAGGAATTCAGCGAAGGCTTGGAGAGGTAAGGAAACTCCTCCAGGATCATACAGCCAGTGAATGGCGAAGCTGGGACTCGACCCCCATGCCTTGTCCCCTTTGTAACATCTCCCCGCCAAACAAGGGCTCTCATGAGTGCTCCAAC
The DNA here is from genome assembly GCF_018167655.1 of Microtus oregoni. NCBI lineage: Eukaryota > Metazoa > Chordata > Mammalia > Rodentia > Cricetidae > Microtus > Microtus oregoni. The sequence continues at coordinate 16,526,891 of NW_024543086.1, forward strand.
AACAGAGGCCCCAGAAGTCATGAAGTCCTTGGTCTAGGACACTAGCGTTGTTTGACGGTCACTTTTACCTTGGCACTGAGACTCCACAGTAGAAAATAAACTGGCATTACCACCATGCAAGCACACTCACAGCCATAAAAAGTGTCTACCTGAGCCTGCTAACTGGCTAACAGTTTCCAAGTTCCCCTGCCCGGACCTGTGTTTGATTTCCAGCTGCCTTTTGTAGCGAGATGTGAGGAAGTTGATTGGAGACAACCTTCAGACCTTCAGGAACGGGGGCATGACTCAGGATAGAGCCACATGCTTAACGTGCTGGAAGCCGGGTGTTTGATCCCTAACACTGTGGTTTGGGGGAGGAGGGGGAGGCATTATTTGGTTGGTTGATTTTTGTATGAGGCTTTAGCTTAGTTGGAAAAGTGTTTTGTCCGCAAGCATGAAGACCTGTATTCCATCCTAAGATCCATGTGTCAAAGCTGGGGCTTAGCACTGTGCACTTGCAATTCCGTAGCTGGTACAAACATCCAGCTCCTCCGGGCTCACTGGGCAGCCAGCTTAGCATGCTCAGCAAGTTCCAGACCAGGGAGAGACCCTGTCTCCAAGACCAAGGTGAATGGCACCTGGAGTTGACCTCTGGCATTTATAGGCATGGATATCACATGCACGTGCGCGCGCGCGCACACACACACACACACACACACACACACACACACACACACACAGTTTTACACTCCTCTAAGGTGATGTGGGTTAAGAAAGGGCCACTTTGCCACTTGGGCAGGGGGCAGCCTTCACAGCCCCCGTGGATATCCTGCCCTCCTCTGCCTGCTTCTCTCCCCTGAACCAAGAACAACAGGTTTGTGTCCACCTTGCTCCCCTCTGCCACCACCACTGCGATATGCAGGCTAGAACGAAGCCCAGAGTCTGTAATTCAGGGCTGAGGGCTGGTGTGTACAGAAGCCTTGGGATCCAATCCATCTGGGGCAACTGATCTGTGTACGAGGGCAGGTGGAGGGGATGAGGCCGGATGAGGTGGGACTTCTAGTACAGTACTAGTGTCTCTAAGGTGGGTGAAAGGGATAGAGGAGGAAAGACACTGGGCACCATGGTCCAAGGAGGTTTAGTCCCAATGATGCATAGTTTCTCACTTCCCAACCTCTGCAAGCAGGGCTTTCGAATGTCCTGGTTTCAGGATATTTGCTGTGCAGATCTCTATAGGAGAACTGAGAAAGCAAGAGGGGTGGGGCCAAAGTAGGCCGATAGGAGAAACACCTGCAGCCTCCCACACCTGAAATGGTGATGCTTCCTTTCTTGGTTGTTGTGTGAGCTTGGACAAGCCTTCTCTTCTGCGGCAAAATTACAAGAACTGAATGAGAAGACAGAAGAGAACAGGGTCCCAGGGCAGGACATAGGTGCTCAACCAAGGACGAGCTCTGGGGTAGGGCAGAAATGAGAGTTTTCAGCTTTCCCTCAGACTTTTAGGGCCTGAGGGTAAGGGGTCCAGAAGATGTGACAGGCTAAGTGGAGGTCACCATCCCTCCCTTCCTCCCATCCCAAGCCTTCCAGAGCCCAATCATCAGCTTCCGTTCCTGATGCTCCCCCCACCCCTCCAGGCCCTCGCCTCTGCGACTTGGGTGTTCTCATCTGCGGCTCCAGCCTGTCTGCCTCCGGCAGCATATGATGAGACTTTGTTCATTATTTATTTCCTCTGACTGTGCCTTTTCCACAAGCTTTGAAACCGCATGGCCTGGATGAGGGAGGATGAGCAGTTCCTGGCATTCGTGGTTACGGAGGCCTCCTAGCCACCCCAGGCATAGGTGAGAGAAACTGAGGCCCGGAGAATTAAACTGACCTTCCTGGCCAAAGTCACAGAACTGGCTTCCATCCAGAAATTTCTGCCCCAGCGCTTCCTTTCTTTCCCTCTGAAGAGTGGCAGGGATGCAGGCTTTGTCACAGAAAGCCACTAAACAGTAAACATAGGCCCAGGAGGGGCAGGAGGATGTTGGTCTCTGGTGGAACAAGAATTCAGCTGTCTAGCCCAGGCCTTCCCTAGCATAAGGAACTAAAAGCCAGAGTTAAGACATAAAGAAATACATCTTTTAAAGTTATACTAGGGTATGAACTCCAGGACAGGACACTTACCTGGCACGCTCAAGGCCCAAGTGCTGCTAAGAAGAAAACAATGAACTAGGTTTGACGAAATAATAGCTCAGTGTGTAAAGGCACCTGCCATGGGCTGATGACCTGAGTTTGCTTTCATGTGGTGGACAGAACTGACTCCTGCAAGTTGTCTTTGGACCTCCGTGTGGGCACCATGGCCCTATGTTTATAAGTAGATGCAATTTAAAAATTAATTGCAAAATGAAATGATCAAGTAAGCTGGCTTCATTCTGGTCTCCACAGAAGCTTGGGAAGCCGTAGGGTCTGGGAAGGAAGGGGCTGGGTCAGAGAAGAGGATGCCATTATTGCTTCTCTTGGGCACACTGGGGCCTAGGTGAGTCAGCTCTCCTGCTCTTGTTCCTGGGACTGGGGCTGCTGACCAGGGTAGGGAGGCAGGCACTAGCCATAATGTCCCTTCCTGGCTCAGCGGCTCTCCTCCCTGACTACCCCTCTGCAGGGAGGCCCCCTCGCCCCAGTTGTTCCTCTGTCCTGAGGCCTGGGGGAGACAAGGGCCAAGGTCAGCGGCATGGGGGAGGGGTGTGTGTGCATGCCTCACAGATGGTCATTCTATGATACACTAGTCTTGAGAAATGGTCTTCCTGTTTTTAAAAGCATAGAAACTGAGGCGTAGACACTAGAAGCCTGGTTCTATAGACTCCAAGACCAGGGTGTCCTCAGGCTGAGTACCTCATGGCCCCAGGCTGCACCGCCCAGGCTTAGAGATTAAAGGAGCCGCATGGGATGGGTGAGGTTGTTGCCTGACCCAGATTCACAAGCCTTCACCTTCACCCCACCTTTGCACCAGCTCCCAGAAACTGCTAAGAGCAGAACGGGGAGCCTGCCGTTCCTTTGCTCATTCTCAAACCCATTCAGCTGCTCCTTGTTCATTCTTGGCGTTCCCTTGCTGTCCACATATTTAGCAAATGTGTTTTTTTTTAAAATATTTATTTATTTATTTATTATGTATACAATATTCTGTCTGTGTGTATGCCTGAAGGCCAGAAGAGGGCACCAGACCTCTTTACAGATGGTTGTGAACCACCATGTGGTTGCTGGGAATTGAACTCAGGACCTTTGGAAGAGCAGGCAATGCTCTTAGCCACTGAGCCATCTCTCCAGCCCAGCAAATGTGTTTTGAGCACCTGCTCTTTACCAATGACTCCTGCCTTCCCTCCCTTGGCCATGAAGACAAGAGAGCAGATGGTAGGGTTGACACAGGCCAGACACCAGGGACTCCCTGACTAGGGAAGTGAAAGGGACCTGACCTTGGGAGCCTGGCCCAGAGGGAGGCTCTTCCTCATGAATACTCCCAGACACGCCCCTAAGCCATGCCCTCCTGGGCAGCCACCTCTGGTAAGGCTCAGGCTGACTACTGAACCCCATGGCCACCATGGGTCTTGGGCAGTAGTTGCCAAGTCTTTAGGGAATCTTGCCGTCCTGTTCTTCCATGATTGACTTGTCTTCCTGAAAGCACCAGGAAGAGAAGGAATTGAGACAGAAAACCTCTAAGAAATAATTGGGGTGCTGGAGAGATGGCTCAGTGATTAAGAGCACTGGCTGCTCTTCCAGAGGACCAGGGTTCAATTCCTAGCGCCCACAGGCAGCTCACAACTGTCTGTAACTCTAGTCTGATACCTACATACAGACATACATGCAGACAAAAACACCAGTGCACATAAAACAAAAATAAATAAAAAATAACTGGGCAGTGTTGGCACACACCTTTAATCCCAGCACTTGGGAGGCAGAGGCGGGTGGATCTCTGTGAGTTTGAGGCCAGCCTAGTCGACAGAGCGAGTTCCAAGACTGGCTCCAAAGCTACACAGAGAAACCCTGTATCGAAAAACCAAATAATAATATTAGCCGGGCAGTAGTGGTGCATGCCTTTAATCCCAGCACTTGGGAGGCAGAGACAGGCGGATCTCTGTGAGTTCGAGGCCAGCCTGGTCGACACGAGCTATTTCCAGGACAGGCTCCAAAGCTATAGAGAAACCCTGTCTCGAAAAACCAAAATAAATAATAAATATGATAACTAATTGGTAGTATTTTACTTATTTTTTTCTGATTAAAATGAGTCTCAAGTATAGAGATTACACATTTAGCAGCAAGGTTGGGTACTGAGAGATGAGGTTAGGTGTGGTTTACTGAACACGCACTGAACTCCACATTCTCTCCAGAATGGCTGGCAGTAAGGTGGGGCTGCTTTTCTGATTTTATAGATGGAGAAACCGAGACCCGGGAAGACACTTACATGGCAGCCCCTGCTCAAGCCCCAGAGGATGGGTTCTGTAGATTCCCCAGTCCTCACCCCCTGCCTGCCCTGGTCATGTGCAGTGAGGAGGCACGTGCCCCCTTCCGCACCTCTGCACCCCTAGAGAGATGGCCAGCAACAGGCTGGGAGCTTAGTGTCTGCGGTGCCTTCTGCTTTGTCTACACAGTTATTCCTCTACATTGATCTTGGGCCCCGCCCTGCAGGTCAGGGTGACGCTGAGTGTCCAGTGCCACACCCTCTGTTCAGGTCATTCTTAACATTTCTCCTGCATCACCTCTAGCTGCATCTCACAACTGGTCCATTTATTGTTCCCCATATTGCTCAAGACGTATCAGTGCTGAGACCTATGCTCCTGCCACCCTCTTGTGGAACTCACCTTTAAGGGCCGGCACACCCTCCCACAGCTGGTGGCTTCATTTCCCATGTAAAAACTCTGACCTTTTCAGGACAAGGGATGACCATAATTCCCCAGTGAGTCCCAGTATGGTATCACCCTGGTGCTGGTGGCTGCCATGTCCCTTTGTATGTCAACTCCAGGACCTCCGTGCTTTACTCCTCCTAGTTGTCTCCGTACCCCTAGTCCACCTCATTCGAGTGGGTACTGAGGATGGCGGTGGGCTGCTACGGTGTCCTGTGGCTTTTCCTAGTCAGCCACAGTGTGGAAATACTGAAAGGCATTTTTTAAACACAAGTGGTTCATAGATTTTTAAATAATATTACTAAATATAGCATTCTTATTTTATCATCATTAGTCTTTTATTGTGCCTAATTTGTAAGCTAAAAAATTAGTAGGTACTGTTTGTTTGGTTTTTTTTTTTTTTAAGTGTGCATTAAGTATTAAGTTTGAAACTATCTGGTTCCAGCCACCTCTGGGATCTTATGATATATCCCCTGAGGATGAGGGACCACTAAAATGAAAACAAGGGTGGACCATTAGAATCTCCTCAGCCCTGAGGAAGCCCCCAAAACGTATCAGAATTCCTTTCTTTCCTTCAGCAGACGTAATGTACAGGTGGGCTGAGTGACGTCAGTAGATCCACATGAAGCTCCCTGCAGCCCCCTTAGCCTTCAGGCTGACAGTGGCTGGATTGGCACTGTGATTGGGCCTGTTGCTTAGCTTGCGTGCTCCCTCAGTTTCCCCAGAGGATGCTTCTTCTGGTGGGGGGGGGGGGGAGGGTGCTCCGTGCATATTGTCGCCTCCCTCTACCCCTGGGCCAGCCCAGTGCAAAGAGACCTCAGCCGGGTGCCAGGTGTGTGTGAGTCATAGGAATTCAGGCTCCACAGTATGTGTGGATGAAGGCAGATGGAGGGGCTATTTTTTCTCTTTTTGCTCCATTGCACTTAAGTCACATTTTCCTACCCTCCGCTCCAAGCTCTAAAAGCATTTTGTGGTATAAAATCTGCCATCATCTGATCCACTCTACCGAAATAAACCAGGTCCCCTGTCGTCATCTTCCCTGAAAAGTGCCCCTGCATCATGCGCTGACTGGTGGGGTGAGGCCTGGCCTGTTTAGAACACTTCATCATAATCCTCAGCGAGGGGCCCCATCCCTGGGGGGCTGCTCGGGTTTCTCGGGCTGTTATTGCTGGAATGGCAGCTGCTCTACTTAGAAGCATCCACACAGACCTGCTCTGTCTTAGACCTTGCACGCCTCTGCTTAGCTCATCGCAGGAAAGCACCACATGAAAGAGAAATGGCAGTGTGGCGTGCCCTCCTCTCACCTCCGCTGTCTCCTGGCTTCCCACCCCTCAGCACCAAATCATCCCTGAGTGCACCACCGCCACCCAGAGTCCTGTGGCAGTTACATGTCAGGAGGTGTCTGTTCACAGATGCGACTCCAGAGCAGTGCAATAAGTGTAAGAATAGGAATCGACATTTAAAAAAAAAAGTGTATGTACCTTTAATCCCAGCACTTGGGAGGCAGAAGCAGGCAGATCTCTGTGAGTCTGAAGCCAGCTTGGTCTACATACTGAGTTTCAGGACAGCCAGGGCTATGCAGAAAAACTATGTCTCAAAAAGTATATGTAATTAAATAAATTTAATATATACATATATGTGTGTGTATATTTAAAGCATAAGTTAGGTTAAGTTGCAAGTTTTGACAACTTGTTAGTACAGATGCTCTTCCATGTATGTTGGAGTTGACTTCCATGTTCCCATCATAAGTTGAAAATAGCAAAATCAAAAATATACTTGGGGGCTGGGCATGGTGGCTCATACCTTTAATCTCAACACTTGGAAAGTAGAAACTGGGGAATTTCTGTGAGTTTGAGGCCAACCTGGAGGGCTATGTAGAGAGATCTTGTCTTTAATTTGTTTGTTTGTGTGTGTGTGTGTGTGTGTGTGTGTGTGTGTATTTATGGGCTTCAGAGATGACCAGCTAGGTAAAGTGATTGTCTTGCAAATGAGAGGCATTGCGTTTGAATTCCTGGAACCCATGCAAAGCTGGGCTCAGTTCACACGTCTGTAATCCCGGTGCTCCTGTATTGAAATGGGAAGCAGAGCCAGGAGAACCTCTGGAAGCTCTTGGGCCCAGATTCTGTGTCAAACAAGAGAACCGACGCCCAAGGTTGTCCTCTGACCTTCGCATGAGTTGGGTGGCACATGTGCCCACACTCACACGCATGAATGCACACATACATATTATACATACATGGAAAGATCTTTAAAAATACAGATTTAATGCAGTTGACCTACCCAGAACCATGGCTTAGCCCACTTACATTAGTCTATTAGGGTTCTCTAGAGGAACAAAACTAATAAAATGAATATATATGTAAATTCTAACAAATATGACATCTATATCTAATATATCTATTACAATGGCCTACAGTCTGTGGTCCAGCTAGGGCAGTGGTTCTCAACCTGTGGGTCACAGCCCCTTTGGGGATTACATATCAGAAGATATCCTGTATATTATATATTTACATTACTAAACATAACAGTAGCAAAACTACAGATATGAAGTAGCAGCAAAATAATTTTATGGTTGGCGGTCACCACAACGCAAGGAAAGGGTTGCAGCATTAGGAAGCTTGAGAAGCAGTGAGCTAGGCCAACCGAGGCTGCTACTACAGAAAGTCCAAGGGTCCAGCAGTTGTTCAGTCCACGAGGCTGGATGTCTTAGCTGGTCTTCAGTAGATGCCAGAATCCTAGAGAGACAGACGTCAATGCCAGCAAGAGTGGGAGCAAGCAGGCAAAGAGAGCATTTCCTTCTTCCTTGTCCTTTGTTTAGACTTCCAGCAGAAGGTGTGGCCTAGGTTAAAGGTGATCTTCCCACCTCAAAAGGTCCAGATCAAAATCGAGTCTTCTCACTCTAAATGATTTAATTAAGAAAACAAAATCCCTCAGAGGTATACCCAGCTGATTGGGCTTTTAAATTAATTCCAGATGCAATCAAATTGACAACCAAGAGTAGCCATCACACCTATAGCGGATCAAAGTCACCTGACAAGAGGTGAGAAAAGGTGGTTGTGGACATGCCTTTGCACCCCAGTGACATTGACCAACCCTAAATCCATCCAAATCTGAGGAGGACCCTGCAGGCGTCACATAGGGAAGCGAACCCACAAAGAAATGAGGACAAAAACCTGGTGCACACTGACTTCATCAACTGGGGAATATGATGCCAGGCGGTTTATTGTCACCATATTTAAAACAATGCAGTTGGAAGGAAGATTCTCAGGCAACAATTATTTCCATTCCCGGTGCAACAGCCTAGGGATGGAGAGTCTGGGAAAAAGCATTCTGGGGGATTTGGGTGAGGTCTGCAGCCACTGATAGCAAAAAGATCACCAGATCATTACCAATATCCACTTGCAGCCTTGCAGGAGGAAAGCAGGTGTTTTACCTCCTCCATTGAGACGAGGACTCTGAACGTTTCACATCTCTGGTTCCCTGGTATTCTGTGGGCACAAGAACTTTTGCACCACAACCCAAATCTAAGGTTGCACTCTATCCATTTAACTGGGAGCATTTCTTGCTGAAGAAGCAGGAAGCTGTCAATAGCAAAGACTCAGTCCTGTGGTGGTGGCACAGGCCTCTAATCCCAGCATTTGGTAGGCAGAGACAGGAGAATCAGAAGTTCAAGGTCATCCTTGGCTATATGAGTTCAAAGTTGGCCTGGGCTACATGAGTCCCTATCTCAAAACAAAAATAAGTAAATAGATAAATAGCACAAGCTCTGACATTTTGAACCCCAGTTCAGCCATTTACTGTGGCATCAGCCAAATGATTCCAGACCTCTGAGCTTTTGCAGCAATTCTGGCACCCGTCAGTGCTTGGGACACCCTGCTATGATGAAGAACTGTCTGGACTCAAATGTCAGGAAAGCCATAGAAGCCTCTTTGGTGGTCCTTTCTGCGGCTGTGATCTTGCTGTTTGGAGTCTGTTTGCTCACTTCCTGTCTGCAGGAGGAATGCCAGCTCCAGAAAGTAGGAGTGTTTCCGGTCCTAAGTTTACCGGCGACTGTGCCTATTCAGTCACAGGCAGACAGTGTGGATCTGTGAAACCCAGACTGCAGTCCCAGGTGACCTGCATGTTATATGACCTTGGGTCAGAATTATCAACATTTCTGACCCGCCATCATTTACCTGAAAATAGGAGTCTAAGTAGTTGAGAAACCTAGAGTAGGTTAACACTACGGTCCAGACAGACCTGAGTTCAAATCACAGCTGCTTATTTGGTGAGTTTTGGGAAGTGACCCAGCCAAGGCTCGCTTTCCTTATCGGTGAAATGGGTTAATAAGCCCCTTTCTCATTCAGAGAGTTCATCTGGGAACTACAGGAGCTGGCACGGGTGACAGTGTTTTCTTTGAGCCCTGAACACCGCTGGTGACAAGACGGCAAACAAAATGGGTATCAAGGGCACTGTCTCTTCATGAGTGAGCTCACCCTCTCGTGGTGCAGGGGCGGGGCAGTCTGATGCCTCTTCGGCACTGATCTCTGACACACTTCCCTTTCTCCCCTCTCACAGATCTGTGCCATCATTGGTGGGACCTTCACTGTCGCTGGCATTCTGGACTCCTGCATCTTCACAGCCTCAGAAGCATGGAAGAAGATCCAGCTAGGCAAAATTCACTGACATCCTGCCCAGCCCAGTGACTGAGGACCAGGGGACCCCGCTAGCCTGTCTCCAGAGCCCTATCTCCTTCTGCCTTTTTGGCCCAGTGTGTGTGGGAGGAAGGGGGGTGGTACTGGGTGGCCCAAGGTTCCACAGCTACCTCTTTTCCCGTATTTTAGATAAATTAACACTGCCTGGAGTCGTGGTGTTCCTTTCCCTACAGAGTGAGGCATGGGGAGGTACCCAAGGATGCTGGTGACCCCTCATGGGAAGGCTGTGGTCTTTTCTCTGGTAGGGAATAGCCCTGAGTCCCCACAGAGCAGCTCCCAGCCAGGCTTTGACAATCTTTAAGCCCCCACCATTTGGACACACAACTCGATTTCTTCCCCAGCAGCCAACCTGAGCTCTCAGCCTTGGGACCAGGCTACCCAAAGGTACAGCTGCCTGGCACTTTCAACGTGGAATGGTACTTGGTAGGCAAGCCTCAAGATATGGCACTGTAGCTGTAACTTGCTTCTGCCCCATTGCTTCGTGCCCAACCTAGAACCCAGGTCTTCTCCCGTGTTCCATCCCTGCCTCGTTCTAGGAAGCAGGTGCCCAGTTGTGTGGCAGAATGGTGGAGACTCAGATTTGCCCACCAGTCCTGAGGCAGCTTACAGGTGCCCCTTCCTCTCTTTGCTCTTCTGAATTCCCCCACCAATGTGCCTCAGCCGCTGTACTATGTGGCAATAGCGTTTCTTGGTGAAGGGGCTGGTTCCCACTGAGAAGTTCCCCCGACATCCACTGTTACATTCTGCAGTACCAAGGGTTAGGGCCATGTGACGGGAGGTTATCCTTGGAGGAACACATAATGCACAGTCTGTGCACTTCTGTCCAATCCAGAAGCCCCCCTCCCAGAAAACCACCCCGAGCTTGCCACGACATCCACCTTTGCTCCCAAGGCCTTAGCTGGAGGAATGAAGCAGACCGGCTTCTACTCTTTGCACCTCTACCTTGTAGGCTCCCGAGGACGCCCAGCATTTGGGACCCACTTGCCAGTGAGATCCCCAATTAGCTGAGCACACACCAACTCATTCCCAGCTCCAGGGGTGCTCTAGTGTCACCCCTGAGGTGGATCCCTTCCCTGTTACCGCCCCCCCCCCATCCTTCCCTTTTTGTTCTAAAGGGAGGGGCAATGGTCCAGGCATGAATTCCATGCTGAGAATTTTAGCTATGCTCTCGTGTCCAGAGAGAGCCGCACGCCTGGGCTTCATTTTTATGAGACTGCTTGCATACTTTTGTAATGAAGGGGAGTCTCCAGTAGGAGGTTTTTTTATTTTTGTTTTGTTTTTCTTAAGTAATCTCTTATGGGTAGCTGGATTCTCTGCTCTTTGTGATTTTTTTGCCTCTGAATTCCAATTAGCAAAGCTTCCCTTTTTGTGTAAGTTGAATGTTGTGTATGTCAACTGCCCTGATTTATTTCTGGTATCTGGCCACTTGGATGGATTTCTTTTCTTTTTTTAAACATTCTGTTCCCCAGTTACAGAAACCAGTCCCCTTTGGTGTGTAAATCTGTCACCTGAGGAGGGTGGGGTAGGGTGGGACAGGGTGGGAAATACATGGCATGCATATGAGTTGAAATCCCACATTTGTGAGGGCACAGGGATGTTGGTTTCCCGTGGAAGAGGCGCCTCTGGATTGTTATTCTTGTAAAGGTATTCTCAAAGGGACATACGTTTCGATTCTTTCCCACTCACTGGGTTCAAATAGATTATTAAAAAGCTGCTTTTCAGAAATAATTGCTGTGACTCTGGTTTGGTTATGACTGGGTGGCCGAGAGACCAGGGTGGGACTGGGAGTGAAATCTAATTCTACAGGACCGAGGTTGAAAATGCTAAAGAGAGACAGGCAGTGGTGGCGCACACCTTTAATCCCAGACCTTGGGAGGCAGAGTCAGGCGGATCTCTGTGAGTTCTTGGCCAGCCTGGTCTACAGAGCGAGTTCCAGGATATCCAGGGCTACACAGAAAAACCCTGTCTCGAAAAGCAAAAGTAAAAAGAAGAAGGAAATGCTGGATCAGGGATCATCCTGGGAAGAGGGAATTCTGATGTCACTGAAGGCCACAGGTCGTGCAGACCGGCTGTCCACTCACCCATAAGGACCCTAGTTTAGCTAATGTGTCTACTAAAAATGAGTCATTTTCTGTTTTTCCTTAAGCACTGGCGTTACCAGAAATTTTGGGAAACCCACTGGGGGGCCATGTGTCTGGAAAGCAGAGCATTGAGTGGACTGTCTCTCTCTTCATGGACTTCTGATTACAGGGTTAATAGATTGACAGATGCATGTGAAGTTGATGTGCAACGCTGAAGAGTAAGTTGCTATTTTTATGCTTTCTCCTTTTTGATGATCTCCAACCAAATGTGTGTGTGGGATGCAGATCGCACCCAGAGAGAGCTGAATCATAGGCTTGCGTCCCTGGGCGTAAAGGTGCCCAGGAGGCTGTGGTGGGGGCACATCTCAAGGGGGAAATTCAGGTGCTTTGAGAAATGGATGCCGCATCACAGAGGAAGCCTGAGAGGAAGCCAAATGTAGCAGCGAGGCACGAGATAAGAAGGGGCAGTTAGGTTTTATTCCTTCGCATCACAGTAAGGTTTATTTCCTTTTTTAAAAAATTATTATTTTATTACTTAAAAAATACCAATCCAAATTCCCACTCCCTCCCCTCCTCCCAAGTTTTTTTTTTTTCATTTTGTTTTGTTTTGTTTGCTTTGTTTTTGCTAGAAGCAATGACAGGCCATTAGAGTTTCAAATCGCTTTTTAAGAAAAACCTTTATGGGTGGACGGATGGCTCAGCAGGTAAAGGAGCGTCCTGCCAAACCCAGTGACCGACATGATGGAAGGAGAATTAGCTCCCTCATGTGTCACGGAACATCATGCATGAATGAAGACACACACACAAGTAAATATAATTTAAGAAAATATTTTAAGAGCCAGCAAGGTGGCTCGGTGAGTAGCTAGTGACCTGAGTTCAATCCCAGAAACTGTGTAAAGGTGGAAGGAGAGAGCGGTCTTCACAAAGGGTGTCCTCTGGCCTCCATATGCACGCCATGGCGCATGACCCCCCCACAGTATGCCCCCCCCACATACACAATAATAAATGAAATTTACATCATTTTAAAACTGCTGTTGGAACTGGAGGTAGAGCTCAGTATTCGAGGCCCCAGGCTTACTCCCCCAGCACCAAAACAACAGTCAAAGAAACCTGGTGTGTGCTTCTAGAAGGTTCACTATCTGAGGACAGATACAGGAATGTGCAAATGTGAGAAGGGACATATGTAAAAGAACATTCTCTGAAGACCCTTTTCCTCCCCACAGCTGTTTCCTGCCAGTTCTTGGCTGATGAGGTCATGCATTCTATTCTAACCCATCATTGGGAGGTTTGGGCATTCTCAGCATGCCAGGAAGAGGCAGGCATAATTGCATCCTGGTCACACAGCTAGCAGGGGGTACAGCTGGAATTCCAACTCAAACCTGCTTGAGTGCAGGGTTCTGAAAAAACACAGAATTCTGCCTCAGCCCCAAGATCATCAGAGCCACATCAAAAGGAAAAACTGGAAGTTGGGGGAGGAGGGTCAGAACAAAAGAACCTTTTTGTGTGTGTGTGCTTTCTTTTGTCTTTTCCCCCCAGTGGTTCTCCTGGGCTGTGGTGTCGCGTGCCTTTAATCCCAGCACTCAGGAGGCAGAGACAGGTGGATCTCTGAGTTCGAAGCCAGCCTGATCTACAAGAGCTAGTTCCAGGACAGGCTCCAAAGCCACAGAGAAACCCTGTCTGGAAAAAAAAAAATGAAACAAAACAAAACAAAAATGGTTCTTGACTTTCCTAAAGCTGCAACCCTGTAATACAGTTCCTCATATTGTGGTGACCTCCAGCCACAAAATGAAACTATTTTCATTGCTACTTCTTAACTGTAATTTTGATACTGCTATGAATCGTAAATGTTTTTGAGAGAGAAATGCCAAAGGGGCCATGACTCACAGGTTGAGAATCGCTGCTTTAGATGAACCTGTGAGGGACGGAGAGTATAGGAGTTAAAATGTTCTCCACATCTCCCCCCACACTCTGCGCACGTGGTTTCGTGTAGGGGCCAAATAAATCAATGAGTGTGTGAACTCTTGAGGAAGTGTGTAGGGACTGACTTGGCTGGGCAGCAGGGGAGCCCGTGAGTGAGTGAACTAATTTCCACAGTGACTCCTATGAAGACAACCTCTGACCCTTCCTGGGCACAGCCACGCTGGCGCCTGCCCGTGTTTCCAATGAAAGTGACTGGCAGACGCTGGACATGATGGCACACACCTTTAATCACATACTCGTTTGAGTTCACTGATGACCCTTTCCGCAAACCCTTGCAACCTAGACACACTGGCAGTGGATGGCAGTGAAGTCACTGCGGTCTCTATGGCTTTAACTGCGGTAGCATACATTGCCCAAATATAGACTTCCTCCAAAAATCTCCAATCCTGGTTGTAGGGGCCTCTGAAATAAAGTCTGAAACAGAACTGCACTAGTCAGAACTCCAGTAATACCAGAGTTGGACTTCCCTATTACCAACTCTAATAAGCTAGGGATGCACACAGAAGGACCAGCTGAAGGTGGTGTTTCGACATTGGGCACAACATCCTTTCTGCATCTTAGTGCCTCCATCTGTTAAGTGATCATTACAGCCTCCTAGCCAGCATCTGGGACAAAGTAGGTGTTCAGCAGATGGACCGTGAGTGGATGAATGGGAGGGGAGGGCTAGAGATGCTGAATGAATAATACTTCCCACAGAATAAGCTCTTCGGGCTTTTAACATGAAAGCAGCGGGAGCTGGACGCCTTTTTCCTCCATCCTCGCCGCTACAGTGCTCAGGGAGGAGCCTTCACAAGACAGGTGCCTTCTTCACAGCATATGGCATCGCCAGGACCAAGACTTCACGCCCAGAGGATGTGCAGCGTGTCTTAATCGGACGAGCCTGCAGGTGGCGCCCGCGCTACCAGCAATCTTCCTACAGGCAAAGCAAAGCTCATTCGTTAGGTCTGGGTGGGACCCGGTCTGGGACTTGAAGGTGGGCGGGGGCGGCCGCGGACTCTCTGGATGGTGAGCTGGATCTTTCCCAAAGCTCTCGCAAGCAGTTAAAAAAAAAAAAGTAAAGAGAGCACACTTCACACTCTCGCCAGTGTGGGGCATCGCAAGTTTCCATTCACACAGAAAGCTAACCGTTTCCATCACTGAGATTAATTCTAGGGCTCTGAGCACTGAGGATATATATACCTCAGTATTAGAGCGCTATTCCCTGCAAAAATCGTCTAATGTGAAGACTGCAACAAATGCAAAGTCTGCCTTTTGGATTACCCTGCGTGAACCCCACACACCTGTTCTTTTTAGGAAGACTGGTACCTGGTTTGTGCCAGGGACTGTTCTGAACACTCTAGGAAAGTCACTTAATTCTCACGACAAGCTACTAAGAGCATTCCCATTCTACAGATCAGGAAATCAAGACTATAAAGCAGGCAGTTCCTAGATCCAGCAAGAAGGACACAGTTGGAACCAGGTATGACTTTATGATCCAAGGGCTAAACAAACAACCAGAGGGGTGTGTATATAAAAAAAACAAAACCAAACATTGAGAGAATGCTTTTTTAAAAGTTTAGATTTGAGGAACAGGGAAATGTAAGTCAGTGGTAGAGCGTGTGTTTAATGCATTGAGTTACTGGATTTAGCCCCCAGCACCAATAAATTAAATTTTACTTTAATTTAAATTATTCCAGATATATCTCTGGCCTTCCACCATGTGGCGATTTTTGTGTATTTCTTTTGTTTTGTTTTTGCTTTTTGAGACAGAGTTTCTCTGTGTAGCCCTGGCTGTCCTGGGACTCCCTTTGTAGATCTGTGTGACCTCGAATTTGACTTCTGCTTGCCTCTGTCAACTGAGTATTGGGATTAAAGATGTTCACCACCACTGCCTGGCCCACCATGCGATTTTTTAAATTTTTAAAATTTATTTATATTTTTTATGTATGAGTGCTCTGTGTGGACACCTGCAGGTCAGAAGAGAGCATCAGATCCTATTATAGATCGTTGTGAACCACCATGTGGTTCAAATTGAGTTGCTAGGAATTGAACTCAGGACCTCTAGACCACTAGCCAGTGCTCTTAACCACTGAGCCACCTCTCCAGCCTCCACCATGTGTTTTTATAGAATTGTATGTAGTAGGGCCCAAATTTTTCCATTTTGAGTTTAGTAATTCTGAAGAAGCCAGTCATATGACTTTTGAATGGTATGTCATGGTGTTCAAGGAATTTGGACAATGTACAATCAGTCTGCCACACAGGCAAATTTCACACAAATTGAACCCAGAGACAGGTGGAAAATGTTTAGATAAAAAAAAATAATTGTTTCTCTATATTGAACATGTGCAGATTTTCTTTTCATTTCCTAAGCAATACAGTATACGAATTCATACAGCCTCTACATTGTACTAGATGCTTTATCTAGACATCATTAAGTATGCAGGACATGCACCGGTTATATTCATATGCAAGCATTGCAATGGAATGGACTTGAATACCCAAGGATGGAGGTTCTGTAACCAGGAGGCTGGGAACAACTGTGCAGTACCTGCCCATGTGCCTTCTCCAGACCACTCTGTTGAGGGCAATGGCGGTGGGGTGGGGGGTGGGGGGTGAAGTGTTTGGGAATGGTGAGAAGATAAAGGGACAGCAGAAAGGAAATGGGACTGCATACAGCTCAGTGACTGAAGTGTTATTAGGAAATAGGGAATGGGTTTTCTTACTGATAAAAGTAATTTTTAAAAACTGGGCTCAGAATGAAGTTTTGAGAACCATCTCATGGGAATTTTGGAGATACCAACAGGGCAGACAAGTTGTAATCTCAGCTGCCCCCAGGAGTTGCTAGGAGAGTCCAAGAAAGGGCCCGAGAATGCAGACAGGTCTGAACACAGCTTGTGGTGTCTGTCTGTCTGTCTGTCTGTCTTCGGGGATAATGCCCAAGGTGTCACGACAAGCAACGTCCTTTTCTCTGGTATTTTAAGCCTTAAGGAGGGGCAATTTGTGGTGCTTCCCTTTCTTAAAATTGGTGTTAGAAAGAAAACAAGAGGTGGGAGGGCGAGCTGATCTGAAGGGGAAGTCTATCATCAGCAGCCTCCGAGTCAGCTAATGTCCGTCTCACTACCCAACAGACTAGGTCCTAGCTGTTTGTTTTGATTTTGAGAGGGGGTCTTACATCGTCTCGGTAGCTTTGAACTTTTGATCCCCTGGGCTCCTGCACTCCAGTACTGCAATGACAGGAATGAGACACCACGCCAGGCTAGAAAATGTCCTAAAAGCCTGGATTCGGTCCCCAGTACAAAACCGAAAAGTGAAGCCTGAGAAGCACCCATGGGCTTCTATTGGAAGCCTTACAAAGCAGTACCTCCTTTCAGGCCCTAAGACAAAGGGGCTCCAGCCGGCCTCCCAGTCCGCTCCACTACGGGAAGAGACCAGCACCGAGACTCGACTCCAGCCGCAGAGGGCGCTGTCCCGCTTTCCTGCGGCAGGAAGCGGAGACTCGCATTCCTTCTGCGATTGCGCCACGGCGAAACGTCATATCCGGCCCTGCGCGCACTGCACCGGAGCCGGAACTTGTGAGTTGGTGGTGGTGGTTTTCACCTGACTCATTTTTGGTTAGAGACCTAGCTCTTCCCTACCTCCTGTGGTGCTCTTCACAGGTGATCATAAGGAAGGTCCACCCCTTGGTGACCTCGGACATAAGCAAAGTCTCAAAAATCATTTCAGTGTCCCCTCTCATGTGCTCGGAAAGACCATGTCTTCCCGGCAGTGCAAAGAACCGCGGCGGAAGTACAACGTCCGCTCCGTTCCCGTCCGCAAGGACGACGAGGTCCAGGTACATCCAGAAGTCCTCGGGTTGTAGTTACCCAGGGATATATGGTTCAGTCACCCCCTTAGCGTGAAATCCCGGAGTAGTCACATACCCCAAGACCTCAGCAAGGCGACAGCGGGCGTGCTAGACCAGAGCCACTACAATGCCTGTGCTGCCTCAAAGCATTCAGTTTCTCGATAATAGTGATAAAATGATATGTCAAGACTACAAACATCTTCTTTCTCAATTTAGCCCACCGGCCTTTAGTTTGCCGAGTATTCAGCTCACGATGGCCCATTGAGCCGGTCTTTGAAGGACAAAGTGCTGGAGTATCATTTGAGTTTAGCAGAATTGGTAGACAGGGATGGATCTGAGGGAGTTGGCCCTGCAGCGATACTAGATGCGACAGAAATGAGTTAGTAGCAGCAAATCGGGTGCAGAACTATCAAAGACCATGTGTTCCCAGAAGCATAGGCTATGACAGGGCTGTGGGGGGTGAAATAGACAGAGGTTGGGTTGGTGGCTGGAAGAGGACTATGCACTTAGCAGGCGGTCATTGATCTGGATGGACATTAGCTGTGAACAGAACTGAGGAAGTCTGGACTACATAGTGAGACTTCTCTCAAATAGAAAAGAAAAGGTGCCTACACTGTTCTCCCGGTCACTTGTGGACACCCTGCAGTCTCATCCCTGTCCCTGCTGCCTTGTAAAATCTACTATGAGCTGAGAGCCCTCTGTGGCTAAATCCAGCGGCTATATTTATTATAGGTGCCACCACCGTAGTTCATGCTTGCAGTTGCTTGAAGCTTCTCAGACTCCTTTTCTGGTCATTTTCCCCTCTCGGATCCCTACCGAACCCCTGGAGTTCATCAAGGCCTGGGTCTGGTCTAACAGTCCTCCTTGTTTAGTAGTCTCTCCGAGCTTTAAATGTATGTTCTGTGATAGCAGCTCCCCACTTTTTGAAATTCATCTGCGACAGGATGTCACTGTTTAGTTGAGTTTGTTAATTGCGGTGCTAGCGAGCAAACCTGGGGCTTAAGCCTGCTAGGCAAGCGCTCTGTTACTGAGACGCAAGCTCAGGCCTCTAGAGCAGTCTTGGCCTTGACACCTTCTCTGCTTCTAAAATCTGATTTTCCTCTCAGCTTCTATATATGTTACTAGGTGACATGTCTCGCCGGTTGTCATGAGTCTACATTTTCCTTAATGACCCTCACGGAGTAGGGCCATCTCCCTGTAATGCCAACACTCATTGCCCTGTTGTGATCAAAGCCATTTGTATCAGTCACTTCTGGTGTCTTCCTTTTCTGGTCAGTGACTACATTTACATATTTACTTGTTAGCTGCTTATTGCCTGTCCCACGTCAGGTCCGTGTGCCAGAGAGTGTCATGTTTGTCACCAGGTCTCCGTACAGAACCTGGCTCCTAGCAGGACTCAGTCATTACTTATTGCCTAGGAAAAACATTTATTAAGCAGATGAATATGAAAGGTGTGGTAAAGGAGTTTTAAAAATATGAGGTGTGAATTGTGTTTTCTTTTAGATATGAAGAAACTGAAACTCAAGCTAAATAATGAGTTGAGGATGACCTTGAACCTCTGATCTTCCTGAGTGCCGGCCTGAGAACCCAGGCACGTGCTCCTGTGCTAGACATGTTTAGTACCAGGCCTGTGCATACAAGCACATCCTCCACCCCTGACTCTACTCCCAGCCACAGGTTAGTTTTGTGTTTGCAGTGCTAGGGTTTGAACCCAGGGCCTTATACATACTAGGCACGTGCTCTTGAATCCCTAGGCCCATGATACAGTTTTACAATTGTGGGATTTCAAATCGTTGCATGATAGTCTTTGGAAAATTTCTATCCCACCCCCCAAGACAGGGTTTCTTCATGTAGCTCTGGCTGTCCTGGAAATCTCTCTGTGTAGATCCGGCTGGCCTCGTACTCAAAGATCCTCCTGCCTCTGCCTCCCGAATGCTGGGATAAAGATATGTGCCACCACCGCCCAGCTATGAATTTTCCTTAACAATATTTTTTATTTAGATGTTGAAAGCTAGAATGTGGCTCAGTGGTAGAACTTGACCTAATGTGCAGAACCCTGACTTCTGCCTTGACACTTGAAGAATGATTATATTCTCCTATAATATAATATAAAATAAATAAATAAATAACATTTTTTTATTTGTACCATGTATATGAATACATATATGCCACAGGGCACATATGGAGGTCAGAGGACAACTTGGGGGAGTTCTCTCTACTGTGTGGCTCCCAGTGATTGAACTTACATCCTCAGGCCTCGTGGCAGTGGTCTTTACTTTGAGCCATCTTGCTTGTCCTGTATTTTTCAGTCTCAAAACTACTCCTGTAATGACTATCCCTGGCTGAGGAAGAATCCCCTTCTTCCTAAAGTAAATAAATAAAGGTGAAGAATCTCTGCACAGCCAACTATAAGACAGGTTCATAGCACAGAAGTAGCCAGCTCTGACTGCCACGTCTGTTTTCGTACAAAAGTTTGTATGTTTTAGCCCATGTGTTCTTCACAGCTTCCTCTATGTGCTGTGCTGTCCTAGGGGGTTTGAGGACACTACGAAGGTCATCAGATCAGCAAGGTAGTCCAAGTGTACAGAAATCAGTATGTCAGCCACATCAAGCAGGTACAGCATAAGGAGGCTAAGGGCACAACTGTCTGCATGGACATCCACCCAGTAAGGCAGGGTTCCAGTAGCTAGTGGGAATCCAGATGTTTTCTAAGCAGTGTACCTTGTCAGTCAGGCACATAAGGAAAATGTCCATCCATAATCAACACATCACTGAGCTGTGTAAATGATCTCATGAGAACCTCAGGGAATCCGAGGTCTTGAGGTTGGCTGGCGAGAGGAACCCAAGGGAGGCTCCACTGCTGGGGTCGTGGAGCTTATAAACTCCTTTGGCTTAAAACTCTGTCTCCTAAGAGGTGCTTATCACCAGGCTGGAACCAGACAGAGACAGGAAACAAATTCTTCAACGCAAAGCCACGTCTCGTCAAGCTGGGAAAGAGAAAGGCCAATGTAGGGAGCTCAGGAGGACGCAGGAGTGAGATGAGCTGTCACGCAGCCAGAGCTAACTGCTGAGGCCTGCTCTTGTGGGGCGTCTTTGAAACTTTCAGAGCATGTCTGATGTATTTCATTGTCTACTTCATCGTCCACCTGTTCTCTACTGACCTGTCCCTCTGTCAATCTCCTTTTGTAGTTTTGATAATTTATGAATAAAAATTGGAACCATTTCCTAATGTCAGGTGGCATTTGCACATTTTATAACGAAAGCTTTCTCATCCACCTGTCTTTTGGTCTCAGACATTTCTATGTGGAGCAGCCCAGCAACAGTGATAGCTAGGCCTTGCTCTGCGCCTGTGGAGGGGGAAGGACGGGGCTCTGGATTCTGAGGCAGGGAGTTGTCTGATTGGCATCAGGATACCAACTGGCACCCCCACAACCACTGGGCTCACACTGCTGTTTGCCTGCACACCAGGCCTGATAGAGGGTCCTCAGGCTTCCTGACTGTTGTTCTCCCGATCCCCTCTCCCTTTCTGTTCCCCTTTGGCTGAGACAGGGTTTTTTTGTTTTGTTTTGTTTTGTTTTTGTGTGTGTGTGTGTGTATGTGTGTGTGTGTGTGTGTTAACAGTCCTGACTGTCCTGGAACTCGCTTTGTAGAACAGGCTGGCCTCGAACTCACTGAGATGTACCTCACAAGTGCTGAGTCTAAAGGCATGTGCCACCGCTGCCCGGCTAACTTGGGTAATTCTTAAATCCACACAAATTTGATTGTGTCTATAGCATATATACCCAGCATACAGAGTGGTTGCCCACCACATCAGAGGTATAACCTGCTGAGTGATGTCAAATGAGGATAATGAACAGCTTAACTAGGAAGTTCTGTGTTTGTGGTTTTTGTTATTTTCAGTATTTTGAGATTTATCTTTATGTTAGTATAAGTGTTTTGTTTGCATATATATCTGTGCACTGTGTGCATGCAGTGCCTGAGAAGACCAGAAGAAGGCATCACAAAACACAAAAGGGTCGTGAGCCACTTGTGTGGGTGCTGAGAATCAAACTGGAATCTTCTAGAAGAGCAGCCAGTGCTCTCTTAACTGCGGAGCCATCTCTCCAGCCTCACGCTGTTGGTATTTTCTACTGAATTTTGTCTTCATTCTTGATCAGCTTAAGTTTAGGAGTCCAAAAGTTCAATAAAAGTTAGATGTCATTCTGGACTAAGTTTACAGCTATGCAAGTTCCCTAGAGGAACAGCACCTCTAGAATAAAAATAGACAAAAGGGGCATTTATTAGACTGCTTACACAGTATGATCTAGGTTATCCATTAGCAGCTATCTTCACTGGAGAAGCAAAGAACTCAGTAGCTGCTCAGTCCACAAGCTTTTGCCTTCGAGCTCATATTTGGACTGCCACCCAAGGGTTCCACCCTCTTTTATGCTGGGTCTTCCCTCTTCAAATGATCTGATCCAGAAAAATCCCTCCCTGGTGTGTCCAACTGTCTTTCAGTTAATTCCAGATCAGGCAGGCTGACCACCAGTGTGAACCATCACACAGCCTACAAGCTTAGGAAGCAGTGGTGTTTGCAGCTGTGGCTGCTGAGGGCATGGTGGCTGGAGTAACACGAGGATCTGCTCCTCTGTCACTGACTTGCACCCAAACACACGGAACCCAGCCTGTTCTATATCCCCCACCCTAACCTGGCCAGATGGGGTTTCTGGCCAGGTGACACACGGAAGCCAGAATGGGATTCAGATCCTCTATGGACATGCATCTGCAGCTGACTCCCATTGGGTATCAGAAGGTCAACAGGCGCCATGACTTTGCCTCAGTGAGTACTGCTGTGAAGAGTCACCATGGCAACTCTTTACTTATTTATTTATTTAATTTTGTAGCTCTGGCTGTCCTGGAACTCACTTTATAGACCAGGCTGGCCTTGAACTCATAGAGACCTGCCTGCCCCTGCCTTCCAAGTGCGGGGATTAAATTCGTGCACTGTTGCGGGAGGTCCTCCCACTCCTCCAGCCTATAGCTGCTGAGATACCAGCCCATTGGGGCGTGGTCTCTCTCCCTTTAAAAAAGTGGCCACTTCCCTCTCCTCTCTCTCTTCACTTCCTGCTCCGCCGACGACTAGACTCCCTTCCTGGTTGCGTAGAGGGCTGTTGCATGGGACAGTGATCTGTAAGTTTTTTTCCCCTTTTAAATAAATATCACCCTATTAATCATAATTCCAAACTGGTGTGGCATTGTTTGTGATTTACGTCTTCATTTGGCGCCCAACGTTTGGTTTTAGAACCTCTCCTTTCCCCACTCGGCTGCTGGCCGCAAGTTCGGCTTGGCGGGAGCCCTCCCTTCCTCAGCCGCTGCCTGTGCCTTGCAACAGCAGCCTTGACCTCCGCGTAGTCTCTGCCTGCGTGGTTTGCTCTTTTCTGAGTCGTTTTTAAATCTCCCTTGCAAGCACAGCTCTTAAGTGGCACGAACCAGAGCACACGGTTGCTGAAAGCTGCAACCCCTCAGGGTGACTCTGTCACGTGGAGGCATAAGCGGCTTCCAGATTGCTCTTCTCTATCCCTGGATTCTGGGTTTCTGGTTCCGTCTCTGGAATTGATTTAATTACATTTACTTTGTTGAGAAACTTGCATTTTCCAGTTTTTAACATCTACTAAGGCACTGAAACAGGACCCCGTTTTCATCGCGACTCGGCAACAGCGCCACCTGCTGGATAATAGGTAATATGGCAGTTTTCATTTCTAACGCAAATTTTACTGCTTTGTTTTCACTAATACAATGGATTAGTTAATTTATATTTACTAATACAATGGATTACGTCATACAAGGTTTATATGATTATGGGGATACCTTGATTTGCTTGTTACTAGGTTTCAGTTTTCTTTTCCATATTCTATCATTAAGGAAGAATATGGCAATCCTAAGAACGATAGAATCTTTACGAACTAATAATAAACAACTAATTGACAGGATTAAAATTATTGAAAATCAGAGGTTATCTGAACAAGTGGATACTATGACAGACAAAATTGATTCCATATCCAAGGTTATTAGAAAGTTACCTGAAAGGGTTCAGGCTGTTGAATTTGACGTTCAGACATTATCACAAAGTTTTGATAAGGTAAAAGACAGAATGTACCTCCAAGATGGGAATCTACATGATATACAAGAAAAGTTTAAGGAGGACATGTTATCTTTAAAGGAAAAAATTAAAGCTTTGGAATCACAGGTGCAGAATGGGGACCAAAAAATTGATGACTCAGTGAAATCACTGGAAATATATACAGGTCAGGAGATTCAGGATTTAAGAGAGACAATGATAAAAAGATTTGAAAAGATTGGAGAAATTATTGCAGCTGGTGAACAGAGTAAGGAGGCACAAGGACAGGATACAATGCCTCCACCAGCTATTAGAACTGGCCTACCCAGGGCTCTAGCAACATACCCTATACTTAATTCTGACAAAGCGTCAACTTCTAAAGGCTCAAAGGGAGTCAGAGAAGCTAGATGGACGCCAATAGCAATGAATGATCTGAAAGAAATTAAGCAAGCTGTTGTTAATTTTGGCTTGCACAATGCATATGTAAAGGAAATGATAAGGACTTGGGCTTCTAATGCTAGAGCTACCCCCCATGATTTCCATCAGTTAGTGTCTGCAGTTTTAGATAATGGACCTTCCTTGATGTTTGGAATTTATTGCAGAGAAGAATCCAAACATATGGAACAGCAAGGAAGAGCAAAAGGTGTTGAGGTTTCCCAAGATCAAATTCTTGGTGCAGGAGAATATGCTGATCCACAGGTCCAAGCTCTTTATGATGATGAAGTACTGTGTCTATGTCACCAAGCAGCTTTACATGCTTGGAATAGGATACAAGATCCAGCAAAAAGGGTTGAATCATATACCAGAATTAGGCAGGGACAGAGAGAACCCTTTATTGACTTTTTGCAAAGATTAATTAAGGCTCTGGACATAGGGGTAACAGACCCAGAAGCTAGACGAATACTTCTTGAATCTCTAGCTTTTGAGAATGCAAACATAAAATGCAAAAAGATAATTGGGCCTTTAAAGTCTAGATCAGCACCTATGGATGAATGGATTCAGCATACGATGAATGTTGAGACGTTTAGCTATAACGATAAATCTTGGGTAGGAGAAGCGATTTCCAAAGCAATGAGGAAACATCAAACTGCCAGGTGTTTTAATTGTGGTAAATTAGGACATTTGCAAAGGGATTGCAGGCAAAGAATTTCTAGGAATAATATCTCTTCTGGGAATGACAAAAATAGGAGACCTCAGCCTTCAGGAATATGTAGGAGATGCAGTAAAGGCCGGCATTGGTCCAATGAATGTAGGTCAACAACAGACAGACGGGGCAATCCGCTATCATCGGGAAACTCCTTGGGGGGGCCTCTCGCAGGCCCCCAAGCCAACAGTGGCCCAGTCACAGTGGAGAACGTGCCTCACCAAGAAAATTAAAAGCTCCAATTTCTGCTGTAAAAAGTAATACTGGTCTAAATGATGAATTACGTGTGGAGGATGAGTCAAAAAACCCAGTAGGACAGAGTAAACGTATATTTTGGCAGACTTCTATTAATGATCAAAGACCAAAGTCTGTATAAATGGCACTTTTATTGAAGGCTTATTAGACACAGGTGCGGATGTAAGTATCATTACCCCAGAATCTTGGCATCCAAATTGGCCTCTTCAAGAGGTAGATGTTCTGTTCCTGGGAATTGGAACCCTATCTCGTGTAAAACAAAGCACAAGATGGGTTGAATGCATAGGGCCCGAAGGACAAATAGGAAGACTAAGGCCATATATAGCCAATATTGCCATAAATTTATGGGGCCGTGACCTGCTACAGCAATGGAATACCCAGATTAACATTCCTGTAGTTCCAGGAACTCATAATTCTGGGAAGGATATGATGAGGTATTATGGAAAAAGGTCACCAGCCATTCAGGCTGTACAAGAACATACAGCAAATACCAAACCTTTAGAGGTACCAACAGCCCTATCTTTAAAATGGCTAACTGAGAAGCCAATATGGATCAAACAGTGTCCTCTAGCTGAAGATAAACTACAGGCATTGGAACAGCTGGTGCAAGAGCAACTAGATGCTCACCACATTGAAGAATCAACCAGCCCTTGGAATTCTCCTGTGTTTGTTGTAAAAAAGAAATCTGGTAAATGGAGAATGGTGACAGATCTAAGAGCTGTCAGCAAAGTAATTCAACCTATGGGCCCACTACAATCTGGAATTCCTTTGCCTTCTCTGTTACCAAAAGGATGGCCTCTTATAGTTATTGATTTGAAAGATTGTTTTTTCACTATACCGTTACAAGAAAAGGATAGAGAAAAATTTGCCTTCACAGTGCCTACTTATAATAATTCTCAGCCTAATAGGAGATATCAATGGACTGTCCTCCCACAGGGTATGCTCAATAGTCCTACATTGTGCCAATATTTTGTAAGTAAGCCATTGGAAATAATTCGTAAACAATTCCCCAAGTCCATAATTTATCATTACATGGATGACATCTTGTTATCTGATTCAAATAAAGATACTTTAGAAAGGATGTTTGAAGAAGTAAAGAAAGTCTTGCCTAGGTGGGGATTACAAATTGCCCCTGAAAAGATTCAAAGAGGAAATTCTATTAATTACCTAGGTTACAGAATAGGGTTAGAGAAAATTAAAACGCAAAAGGCACAAATTAGGAGAGACCGGTTAAAGACTCTTAATGACTTTCAAAGATTGTTAGGAGACATTTCCAGTCTACGACCAGCTGTTGGGATAACACCTGATCTAATAGTTCATTTAAACAAAACCTTAGATGGTGATAAAGATTTGAATAGTCCAAGAGAACTGACAGCTGAAGCAGAAAAGGAACTGACAATGATTGAGGAAAAATTACAGGAGGCACATGTGGATAGAGTGAACCCAAATCTTAGCTGCATCCTAGTCATATTGCCTTCCAGAATTTCCCCTACAGGGATTCTAATGCAGAGGGAAGATATTATTTTAGAGTGGATATTTATACCTAATAAACCAAGTAAAAAATTAAAAACTTATGTGGAAAAAATCTCTGAATTAATTATAAAAGGTAAGCTGAGACTTCGTCAACTAGCAGGTATAGACCCAGCAGAAATTATAGAGCCTTTTACTACTGAAGAAATAAAAAAGTTATGGGAAGACAATGAACCGTGGCAAAGAGTTGATTATAATTAGTATACGATTGAGGGTTGGGGGAGGAATTTTATAAGCTCAGGGATCATTTTGAAAAAAAAAAAGAGGGATGATGGGATAATAGATTTGTAATTGTGAGTTACTGTTTTTAGACAAATATATTGGTATAGTTTCTTGTATATTGACACAAAGTTAAATTATATTGACTATTGTATGCATGCATGTTTCTACCTCTGTTTAAAACATTTTTTATGTATTGACATATATTGTATTGATATATATATTATATATATTTACCATATTGCAGTGTACATTTCTACCTCTGATTAAGATACTTATATAATATTTGTGTATTGATATATATTTACCTACTGCAATGTATATTTGTACATTGTTTATATTTGGAGGTCATTGTCCTCATTTGTTTCACAGTTGTTTATTTTCTTAGTCTGTAAGTTAGATAGATATTGAGAATTATATAGATTAATAGTCATCTAAGTATGTCATTTATAATTAGACTAATCAGGTTCTTTAGATATATAGAGATTATACTCAGTATAGATAGATAATCTTCAACTTCTTCAAAGAGCTGTAGAAAATGGCCTTTAATCTAACTCAGAGTTTTGTGGTAGTGAGACACAATTGCTCCTGGCAACACCACTCTATTCCCGAGAGAATGTTGAGCACCAAAGACACTCCACCTGGAGCCTTTCTTTTTGGCAGAACTGGCCTTTGGGCAAAGAAATGCCCATACCTCAACGACTGACAAAGATACAGAGCGTGCATCAATGGATAAAACAGGACTGTCATATCCTGCCAAGACAGGGTAAGATAGTTTTGAAAAGTTGCTTGCCTTAGAAAATGGTATGTCAGTTATGTTAGGCCTTAGCCAAAGTTGGTTGCTTCAACGCTGCTAATGTGACTTTGGGTGATTGCCCAGGTAGCTAGTTGTCTCTGTGATTTGTTGCATGTTTTGGAAGTTGTTTTACTAAACTTCCTAATTACCCAGGTAACATTATTTCCCTTCTCAGATCTTCGATGGGGTTGAAGACTATATAAATGTAGTTACTTTCTCTCATGACTTGGCCAAGTTATTTATTATACAAGACCTAAGCTAGTTAGAATAGGATATTTGTACTTATTCTATATAATTTCATAGTAGGTTTAGAACTCTCTTATTTAAACAAAAGGGGGAGGTGTTGCGGGAGGTCCTCCCACTCCTCCAGCCTATAGCTGCTGAGATACCAGCCCATTGGGGCGTGGTCTCTCTCCCTTTAAAAAAGCGGCCACTTCCCTCTCCTCTCTCTCTTCACTTCCTGCTCCGCCGGCGACTAGACTCCCTTCCTGGTTGCATAGAGGGATATTGCATGGGACAGTGATCTGTAAGTTTTTTTTCCCTTTTAAATAAATACCACCCTATTAATCATAATTCCAAACTGGTGTGGCATTGTTTGTGACTTACGCCTTCAATGCACCATCACCACAGGGCGACCATGGTAACTCTTATAAATGAAAGCATTTAATTGGGGCTTGCTTACAGTGTCAGAAGTTTAGTTCATTATCACTCTCACATGGGTACATATACATACACATACATTTTAAAAAGTCTTTAAAAATTATTTTAAAAAAGAAAACAAGCTTGGTGGTGGTGGCCCAAGCCTTTAATCCCAGGTACTCTAGAGGCAGAGGCAGGTGGATATCTGTGAATTCGAGGCCAGCTTGGCTGTGAGTTCCAAGGCAGCCAAAGCCACACAGAGAAACCCTGTTCCAAAACAAACAAACAAAAGAAACCCAAAATATGTGATCTTGAGGTGACTGGAGACTAGTGTCCCCTTCAGGCCCCAGTGCGACCCACCTTTGGGGGCTAAAGTAGACAAGGGCCATTTGCACTTTGGTTTTGTGGCTTACTTATCTCCTATGTTGCCTTTTGGACATGTTTTGTAAGCCTGATCCCCACCCCCCATTTTATTAGATTTGGTTACCTAAAATATGGCTAAAATACCCATCACATAGAGAAGGGGCTGGGAGATGGTTCCGTGGTTGAGAGCATTTGCTCCAGGTTTAGTTACCAGCATCCCCATAGCAGCTCACAGCCATCCATAACCCTAGTTCCAGGGTATCCAATATCCTCTTCTGATTTCTATGGGTATCAGGCACACATGTGTTGCACAGATATAAATGTAGGCAAGGCACATTTATACATACAATAAATCTTTGTTTTGTTTTGTTTTGAGACTGGTTGTCCTGGAACTCACTTTGTGGACCAGGCTGGCCTTGAATTCACGAGATCCACCTGCCTCTGCCTCCAGAGTGCTGAGATTAAAAGCAAGCGCCACCACGGCCTGGTCAAGCAGACTGCTCTAAAAATGTTCATTCAATGCAATTTTAGACTTAAAAATAAAACTGTTTGTAATCCCAGCATTCAGGAGCTGGAGTCGGCAGAGACACAAGTCGGAGAGCACTCTGCCTTACATAGCCAGTTCTAGGACAGCCTAGCTTATATAGTTAAACCCACTCCCTTTCTCGCTCTCAGACACACACGCACACACACGCGCGCGCGCGCACACACACACACACACACACACACAGAGAGAGAGAGAGAGAGAGAGAGAGAGAGAGAGAGAGAGAGAGAGGCCTTGAAGA
Source organism: Microtus oregoni (assembly GCF_018167655.1). Classification (NCBI taxonomy): domain Eukaryota; kingdom Metazoa; phylum Chordata; class Mammalia; order Rodentia; family Cricetidae; genus Microtus; species Microtus oregoni. The sequence continues at coordinate 16,556,144 of NW_024543086.1, forward strand.
TACTAAGTCAACACGCTGAGGCAGGAAGTAGGACGATGATTGTCAGGGGCTGGTGGGAGGGCTGAGGGAGACTAGTTTGGCGATAGGAGAAACATCTAGAGAGCCTGTAATCCTACCACTGGAGAGGCCGTGGCAGGGATCACCGGGTCTAGCCTATCCTGGGCTCTAGGGCAAGACCTAGAGATCATTTGCACAACAATGTAAGCAATTGCTTCAAAATGGTCTTAGGATAAACTGGATGCTACATGCCTCGTAGCAGATTTTAAGGAAACAAGGAGTGGTATATGAGGGAGGCAGGAAAGAGCTGCTTTCTCCCCTTTCTGGTGCGCTCACCCTGCCTGGCCTATTCAGTTCAGCTGCACAGTGGTTCAGTGAGCCCAGTCCGAGCCTAGCATGCACAGTGGTTTAGTGAACACCTCCTAGAAACAACAAGCAGCTGAACAGGCAATGTTCTCCGGAAGCAACTTGTAGGCACGTCCAAACTTATGGCATTGTGATGTGACATTGTCATCTGCAAAGTTCACATCTGAGACACACAATTAGTAATGCACACACACCCCAAAAAAACACAACAAAAATTTCATAAGGTCTTAAATATGCTTACGATTCTGGGTTGGGCCACATTCATAGCTCTCTTCAGGCACGGGCTGGACACTCTGAAGGATTTGAACAAGGTCATAGACGACACAGATGTGCTAACTGTAGGCAATAGGCATTGGCGGTGTTTTGCCTGGGACTTAAAACAGCATTTCTGCTGAGCCTAGTTATGCCGGAAAGCAGAGTAAGCACAAAGCATACCAAATGATTCAAAATAAATGCTTCCTCCTTAACCGAAGAAGCAAAACACCTAGTGTGAAATTCTCAAAGAATAAATCATTTTGTTTCTAAGAAGGCCAACTAGTTGTATCTGCCAAGTATGCTAGACAGGTAAAGTCTTAACATCACTTGAGAAGCTGGTACAGGAATCCATTGTACTTAACGAAGAAGAAACAAGGGGATGTGGCTATTTCCAGGAACCTGGTCCATAGCCCAACACACTAGAGTCAGCTGACAGATCTCCTCTGCATCTTATTCAGTCCGTGAGCTTCTTCAATATATCAACCTCAGCTCAACACGGCAGTTCACCCATAATCCCAGCATTTGGGAGGCAAAGGCAGGAGGATTTTGAGCTGGAGGCCGGTCTGTTCCACATAATGAGACCCTGACCCAATGAAAACGAAACAAAACAACCCTCCAAGAATTGTTTCCTTCCTCTGTGCCTGAGGAAGTGCAAACTTTAATGTTTCTGGCTAATTCCTACTTTTTTTCTTTTTTGTATTTTTTGTTTGTTTTTTTGTTTGTTTGTTTGTTTGTTTGAGACAGGGTTTCTCTCTGGTTTTGGAGCCTGTCCTGGAACTAGTTCTTATAGACCAGGCTGGCCTCAAACACACAGAGATCTGCCTGCCTCTGCCTCCCAAGTGCTGGGATTAAAGGTGTGTGCCACCACCGCCAGACTTTGTTTTGTTTTTTGAGACAGGGTTTCTCTGTGTAGCTTTGGTGCCTTTCCTGGAACTCACTCTGTAGACCAGACTGGCCTCAAACTCACTGAGATCTGCCTGTCTCTGCCTCCCGAGTGCTGGGATTAAAGGTGTGCATTCCTGTTCTTCTTGAAGCTGTTGTGACAACAGGCAGAAATGCAAATTAGGGCCTGGTTATCCTCAGCTGTCAGTCTGTCCTGGGGCCTGTATGCAGGTCCACCTCCTTCCCAGGATGTGCTATCTCAGAGGGCTATCTCATGTACTTCTGTAACTCAGACCCTGGCATACTGTACAAGGTATACGGTAGCAACAACAGTCAAGAGCCTGTGTCTTGAAAAGTTATCGTCAGAGGTTGTATTCTGGCCCTTCTCACTTACTATGTGACTGTGGTCAAATTCTTCACCCGCAGCAGGGATGGCAATTCCGAGTACTTCATGGACTGTAGAAGAATGCAGCTTACAGTCAGCCTGCCTCACGGGGCTCTGGCACAGAAACCTACTATTGTTAAGCGCTTTACGTCTGCGCGTAAAATATAGATAAAAGTGTAAATAACGCACCGCCTAAATGGATCTAAATTCTTGCCAGAAAACCTTGCTAATGCCCTGGTGACTGGCACCCCACCTATGACAAGCTCCAAGAATCTGCAGCCTTGAGACAGGACAGGTGAGGGCGGGGCTCCGGTCCAAGGGGCGGAGTCTGATGGGCGAGTCACGCTGAGCGCAGGGGGCGGGACGTTCGTGCGCAGGTCACGTGAGCCTTGTTGACACTTCCGGGTGAGGCGAGAGTGAGGCAGCCGGCTGGTTGTCTGCTGGGGTACAAGCATGGCGTACGTCGGCCTCACTGTGCCTCTGATCGTGATGAGCGTTTTCTGGGGCTTCGTGGGCATTATCGTGCCCTGGTTTATCCCCAAGGGTCCTAACCGGGGGTAAGTACGCCAGGCCCGAGGCGGTAGGAGCGGAGGAGCGCGGCGGGAGGATCACGGAGGGAAGGGTCGCGCGTGGAGGACCACAGCGGGAGGAGGCGGGGTGGACCACGGAGAGGAAGACCGCATGCGCTCTTTGGGAGCCTGTCAATGTCCCTGGCCGGAACGTGAGGTCACCTCTGGCAGCCCCTCCCGGAAGTGATTTTAAGGGAATGCTTTTTGTCTTGATGGACCGAGGGCGTACACATCTACTGAGGGGAAGTTCGGGTGCCTCCCGAGCTAGTCTCGCCTTGGTCCTGCCTGTCACGCCCTGGAGGCCTTTTGCCCAAACTTGAAAGAAAGGGGTCTGAGAGAACAGAAATGGCCCGCTTTGTCCCCGCCCGATGCAGTCGCAGCTGCGGACTCTGACAAGCTTGCTAGGTCGTGTTGAGCTCAGCCTTTGCGTCCTGTGGGCCCAACCCCGGGGCGGGTGAGCCTGACCTAAGCGAGGTTAAATCACCCAGAGCAGAAGGTATTGTTTAGAAACCTCTGCGTCAGACCTACCAGAGCGCCTCCTGCCCTTGCTTGTAAATAGTGGTTGGCCAAGATAGATTTGCATTGCCCCCACCCAAGGTTTTGTTAAAAATATCGCTTTCTTTGTTTGGAAATAAACCTCTGTATTATAGTATAAGACATACCTCTTTAGAGTAGCATGGGGACACCCTCTTTCTAGTTCCCCTTTGAATTTCAGTCATTTTTTCCATTTCAACTCAAGATCATATGGAGGTGACTCTTAAAATGAAGCCTTAGTCTGTCCGAAACGTCCTTTGCTTTAATGGGTCAGACACTAAATGGTGACTGCAAGGTGCATTGCTCCGCAGCACATCCCAGAGCAGACAATGTGTATTGAGTGGGATGTCTTGATTAAAGAAAGTTTTACTGGGTTTTGTGTCATTGACCTCTATTACGGTCTGGAAAATACTGACTCTTAAAAATACAATTCTTTCCATTAGCCTAAAAAAAAAACACCCAACCACTTTTAAAGATTTATTTATTATTTTATGTATATAGGTATTTGCCTGCATGTATGTAAGGGCACCATGTGCATGCAGTGCCCACAGAGGACTTTGGATCCCTTGAAATTGGAGGGTTACGAACTTCCATGTGGGTGCTGAGATTCCAACCCAGGTTTCTGGAAGAGCCAGGACTTTTAACCAAAGAGCCATCTTTCCAGCCCCGAAATAAACCACTTTTGAAAGTGAAATAGCAGTCAGTTTCTATCATCTGTAAGAATCAAGTACCACCTCTCACTAACAGTTCCACAGGACCATCCTCAGTTTATAGCAGTCGATGTGGTATTAGAATTCTGGAGTTATTAAAGTAACTTGTATTAACTGAGTTCAGTTAGACCTTTTTTTTTTCCCCCCTCCTGGAGCTAAGGACAACAAATACCTCTGCTGTTTTTATACCAACCCTGTTTCATCCCACCACTGTCTGACTTTCTGGCCCTCATCCCTCTTACTAACATTTGGAGTTGGAACCCCTCCTTTCTTAAAACTGTCCCCACCCTTAGGAGCAGGTGCCACCCTGTTACGAAGAGTAATGAAACCCCTGTGTGTAGTCAGGCTCTGTTTGGCCTGCAGTGACACAGTATCTGGGTTCCACTCGCAGCCTCCACTGCAATCCTGTGTGTTTCCTGCCCTTGGCAGGATTGAGCAGGTCTTGAAATGGTGCCTCCTAGGACTTAGATCTTTACATTTGAGAAACACTGTTCCAGGGTGATTGAGCTCTGTGACCTTGGAAGATTTAGTTAGCTTTCCCACGTTCCTATTTTTTTTTTTTACTGAAAAAAAAATAGCTGCACATACTATGTTGTGCAGAGAGAAATCGGAGAATAATCTGTGGGATTGTCATACGCGGCAACACGCACCTTTACCCACTGAGACCACCAGCCAACCCTTGGTATATGACTTTCTATATACCTTTTACCCCCCCCCAGAAAAATTTGCAAATCAAAATATCTTTTGAAGTTTTTATGCTAGCATTGGCCTGGTTCATGGACTCTGGTGATTTTTTTTTTCCTGTGTGTGTGCTGCTGGAGTAGAGGGAGGGTTGCTGGGGAGTGAACCCAGAGCCTCCCATCTTCTAGGTGAGCACTTTACCACTGAGTGCATCCCCAGCCACCACCATGCTGAATGTTTAACATAGGAAGGTGTTTCTGATTTGATGGATTAGGGAGACTTTGATTAAGGAAATAAGAAGCTGTGTAAGAGAGGAGTGAAGCAAAGAGGACGTCTCTGTTGGATGCTTTCCCTGAGAGACCCTTGCACCTCTGAAAACGGTGTGGTCAGGAGGTTATCAGGACCTGATGAGACAGCGAGAAGGTGGCTGGAGGGACAGGCCCCTTGGAAAGTGTGGGTAGTAGGGAGCTAGCCCCTTGTTCTTCTTTGAATCTTGAATTTTTCCTGCAGTGGGACATGATCAGGACAAAATCCAGTCTGTGCCTGCTGTTACCTGTCCTGATCATGCCTGACATTCGTGATCTCCCTCTTTTCTCTGTAGGAAACCACAGATTCTCCAGAAGCAGCAAGCTTTTCTCAGTGCTCTCTTTGCCAGATGTGGAGGGGTTATGTCCACTCCAGATGTGGAGGAGCGCACAGGGGTAGCGCACCAGGGGTTATATCCACTCCAGATGTGGAGGAGCGCACAGGGGTAGCGCACCAGGGGTTATGTCCACTCCAGATGTGGAGGCGTGCACAGGGGTAGTGTACCCAGGGGTTATGTCCACTCCAGATGTGGAGGAGCGCACAGGGGTAGTGTACCCAGGGGTTATGTCCACTCCAGATGTGGAGGAGCGCACAGGGGTAGTGTACCCAGGGGTTATGTCCACTCCAGATGTGGAGGAGCGCACAGGGGTAGCGCACCAGGGGTTATGTCCACTCCAGATGTGGAGGCGTGCACAGGGGTAGTGTACCCAGGGGTTATGTCCACTCCAGATGTGGAGGAGCGCACAGGGGTAGCGCACCAGGGGTTATGTCCACTCCAGATGTGGAGGCGTGCACAGGGGTAGTGTACCCAGGGGTTATGTCCACTCCAGATGTGGAGGAGCGCACAGGGGTAGTGTACCCAGGGGTTATGTCCACTCCAGATGTGGAGGAGCGCACAGGGGTAGTGTACCCAGGGGTTATGTCCACTCCAGATGTGGAGGAGCGCACAGGGGTAGTACACCAGAGGTTATGTCCACTCCAGTTTGTTTCATCAACAGTTTGGAGCATGCAGAATATATCAGGTCACATATCAAGGTCTGGCTGGTGGCCTCAGTGGATAAAGATGTTTGCTGCCATAGCTGATAACTCCACAAATTGGTCTCTGGTATCTCCCATTATACCATGGCATGTTAAGAGCATTTAGTGCTCTTCCAGAGGACCTGAGTTCAATTTCCAGCACCCATGTGAGGTGGCTCAAAGCTACCGGGAAAGCCCAGTGGTGGTAGTGCACGCTTTAAATCCCATCACTCAGGAGGCAGAGGCAGGCAGATCTCTGTGAGTTTGAGGCCAGCCTGTTCTACAGCGCTAGTTTCAGGACAGCTAGAACTACACAGAGAAACCCAGTCTCAAAAAACTAAAACAAAACAAAAACAAATAAAAACCCAAAAAACTGTTACTCCAGCTCTAGGGAATCAACTTGGTCTTCTGGTGTCTGTGGGCACGTGCACACACACATACATATACACACACACACAAAATTAAAAATATAAAGTTTTTTTTTATTTTTGAGAAAGGCTGACATGTAGCCTTTTTTAAAAAAATTAAATTTAGCAGGGCAGCAGTGGCTTACGCCTTTAATCCCAGCTCTTGGGAGGCAGAGGCAGTTGGATCTCTGTGAGTTCGAGGCCAGCCTGGTCTACAAGAACTATTTCCAGGACAGGCTCCAAAGCAACACAGGTTTTGAGAAACCCTTTCTCAAAAACCAAAAAAATAAACCAAACAAACAAAAGGCTACATGCCAAGGCTGTATGCCACAATGGATTTATACATGTTTGCTTTATGAATGCATGTGAACGTGTGTGTATAGATGTATAAAGTTCTACTGAGACATTTGAAAATAAATTGCAGCTTATGACTCCACTCCTGCATGATTGCATGCAGCTATTTGAAGAGGAGCATTCTGTGGCAGCTCATGTTCGGTATGTGGTACAGAGGCTCCTCAGCTGCTTCCGTTCTCTGAGCTGTCTTTGGGGGAAGAGAGAAGACAGGAGAAATTCTAAGTCTAAGGCTCAGGAACAGGAGAAGATGAGCATAAACTTGGAGCTGACACTCATCCACATGTGGTGGGGGTTGAGTGGGGTGGCGGTGAAGGCACCTGCCTGCCTTCGGGAGTAAAGGGCTGAAGAGGTAGAAGGCTGGCCTTCTGTCTGGCCATCTTTATGTAGCCTAGGCTGACCTCAAACTTGCCATCCTCCTGCCTTGGCCATCCAAGTGCTAGCATTACGGGTGTGCACTCCTACAGCCAGTTGAATGAAGGGCTTAGGTTACACGTGGCTCCGTAGGTCCTCACTTTATTGTACAACTGTCACCTTTTTGTCTTTAAAATGTGTTTAGAGGTGCTGGAGAGATGGCTCAGCAGCTAAGAGCTTTTGCTGTCTTGGAGAGGACCAGAGTTTGGTTCCCAGGACTCACCCAGGCAGTTCCTAACCACCTACAGCGCCATCTTTAGGAGGTCCAAACTCTGCCTCCGTGAGCATTTGCACTGGCATGCACTCCGCCGTACAACACTCAGATCTGACCAACACTCCTTACCCACACTGCTCCAAGCCTTCTCCACTCCTCTGAAGTTCCTGGCACCACGCACACTCCTGCTCAGTCTGCCTTTTCACTCTGCCTCCCTTTCCCCAGCCTGCTCAGTCTGCCTTTTCACTCTGCCTCTCTTTCCCCAGCCTGGTTCAACCCAGATGAGAGACACCAGATTTTGTCAGTTTCCTTCAGATCCCATCTGATAACGTTTTAGGCAGAGGCCTCCCACAGGCTCTGGGATAAACCTCTCCTGCCTCCCAAACTAGCCTTGCTGGTCTGTTTTGACCTCCTTCCCCTGAACCTCCACGTCCCCACTCAGCTCATGCCTGAGTTTACTGTCCCACCGCTGGAAACCCTCACTCGCCCAAATCTTCAGTCATGCTCTGTCACTCACCAAGGCCTTCTCACCCTTGCACATCCGTCTTCCTTCCCTGCACATCCGTCTTCCTTCCCTGCACATCCGTCTTCCTTCCCTGCTTCATTTTCTCAGGTCAGCACTTGCTGATCCCACAATATACTAATGATAGATTATTATCTGTCTGCTGTTCAACTTATGTGTTGTCTGCTCTCCTCCAGCCTGTAAAATTCTCAGGGAAGGGCAGGATAGACCTTTTTTAAAAACATTTATTATTTCTTTTATTGCCCGTGTATGGATGTTTTGTCTTTGCAACACATGCATGTAGTTCCCAGAGATGCCAGAAGAGGGCATCAATTCTCTTAGAACTAGAGTTACAGACAGTTAACTACTATGTAAGTGCCAGGAACCAAATCTAGGTCCTGGAAGAGCAACTAGTACTCTTAACCTCTGAGCTGTCTCTCCAGCTACCAGCGTAGACATCTTCAATCAACTTTATTCATTGCTTGTGACTTCTTTAGAACCTGATACACCCTGGGCACTCAGGTAGAATTTGGAATGAAGGAATGTATCAATAGATTATCCACAGGAAATTATGCACAGAACTTGTAAAAGCTTAGCAAAGATAAGCTGGCCTTCTGGCCTTTGTCCTGTTTGTTCTGGGGGTGTGGCAATCGCCCTGTGGGAAATAGGCATCACTAAAGAGTGCAGTGAAAGGATATTTCTGAAAGTTCTGAATCTGCCAGAAACAAGTTAGCCAAACCAAACCAGTGAATTTTGTTATTGGCAAGTGAATGGAATAAAAGAAACCCACTGAAAGGCCAAAGAGATGGCTCAGAGGTTAAGAGCACAGGCTGCTCTTCCAGAGGTCCTGAGTTCAATTCCCAGCAACTACATAGTGGCTCATAACCATCTGTAATGGGATCTGGTGCCCTCTTCTGGTGTGTAGGCATGCATGCAGGTAGAACACTATACAGAATAAATAAATAAATCTTTTTTTTTTTTTTTAAAGTCCACCCAAGAGGGGAGATGTTTTAAAGGACAAATCCACAGCATGGGTGGGTATGCAGAGGAAGTGTGAGCAGATGACAGAGTTAAAAATAGATCAGGGGGGGCTGGAGAGATGGCTCAGTGGTTAAGAGCACCACCTGCTCTTCCAAAGGTCCTGAGTTCAATTCCCAGCAACCACATGGTGGCTCACAACCATCTGTAATGAGATCTGTGCCCTCTTCTGGCCTGCAGGAAGAGTACTGAGAATACTGTATACATAATAAATAAATAAATCTTTAAAAAAAAAAAATAGATCAGGGGAAATGGCAGTGCTGGAGGGTGCTGTGTGTGGATTGAACCCACGGCATTCCTCCTTCTTGCTCTACCACTGAGCCACTCCCCAGCCTTGGGGACTAAGATTCAGAAGGGGAGTGCTTAGAGAGAGGGTAATGACTTCTGGTGTTACTGTTTTTAAATTAATATTTTTAAATATTTGTTTTATTTTTAAATTGTATGTGGGTGTATGTTGTGTGCACATGTTTGTGGGTACCCATAGAAGCCAGAGGCATCAGAGCCCCTAGAGTTGTAGTTAAGGGCAGTTGTGAGCACTGGGGACTGAACTCAGGTCCTCTATAAGAGCAAGATGTGCTAAGCATGAGTTCTGTTTTAGAGATGCTGAAATTCTGCTGGTTGGAGACCCAGCTTTAACTTTTCATAAATAAGCAGAGATGGGGAGGGCTCCTGCTAGTGAGCATAGGTTTAGCAGGGTTAATTCATTGCCAGGAACACTGCCAAATACAGTAGTTCTGTCAAAATGAATTGTCAGTAGAGACGTCTCAGTTTCGAATCAAATTGTGGCACCAGTACGTTCCTTTAAAGACAGATGTTTGATTTTGTACTTAAACTTCTACTCAGTGCACACTGCAGTATGTTGGATGAGTGCAGGTCCATTGTCTTGGCGCACACTCCTGCAGTCCAGGATAGTGGGAAGGGAAGTACTGGGATTAAACCATCCTGCAAAGTCTGCATGTTCACTGATGTCTAATAGTGGCTTTTTTCTTCTTTTTTAGAGTTATTATCACCATGTTGGTGACCTGTTCAGTTTGCTGCTATCTCTTGTAAGTATCTTGTTTCTTATACATAATTTGTCTTAAAAACAGTTATTCTTGGTATTTATAATGTGTTAATTGACACATTATGGGTCATTGGCACTTGTATTTGCTTAATATCTACAAATAATGTCCTCAGATTGAATATGCTCAGAATTTCACATTTTAAGTGCTCAGTGTGTTAAGTAAGAGCTGGCAGATAGGAATACAAATGTAATTTAATTGCTGCAAATGTTAAGCTTATAATTACCTGGAACTTATAATTGTACTATTTTATATCTTACTATTGTGACATATTTATTTAAATCTACTCATTTCACTTATATATTTCACTTGAGTGTAATGTCTTTTTTAAATTAAAGTTATCTCTTATTATTGTCATTTATTTTACACATGTGGGTGCTTTGCCTGCTTATGTCTGCACCATGTGAGCCCAGTGCCCACAGAGGCCAGAAAAGGGCTTCAGATCCTCAGGATCCACAGGGCTCCAGGTGTCTTTAGGCCACTGTGTGGGTGCTGGGAATCCAACCTGGGTCCTATAGAAGAGCAGCAAGTTCTCTCTCTCTTTCTCTCTCTCTTTTTTTTTTTTAAATATTTATTTATTTATTATGTATACAATATTCTGTCTGTGTGTATGTCTGCAGGCCAGAAGAGGGCACCAGACCTCATTACAGATGGTTGTGAGCCACCATGTGGTTGCTGGGAACTGAACTCAGGACCTTTGGAAGAGCAGGCAATGCTCTTAACCACTGAGCCATCTCTCCAGCCCCTCTCTCTTTTTTTTTTTTAAAGATTTATTTATTTATTATGTATACAACATTCTGGCTCCATGTATGCCCACACGCCAGAGGAGGGCACCAAATCTCATTACAGATGGTTGTAAGCCACCATGTGGTTGCTGGGAATTGAACCCAGAACCTCTGGAAGAGCAGCCAGTGCTCTTAACCACTGAGCCATCTCTCCAGCCCCTGCAAGTTCTCTTTTTATGTTTGTTTTCTTTTGGTTGTTGTGACTTTTCAAGACAGGTTTTCTCTATATAGTCCTTGCTGTCCTGGAACTAGCTCTTGTAAACCAGGCTGGCCTCAAACTCACAGAGATCCAGTTGCCTCTGCTCACCAAGTGATGGGATTAAAGGCATGGGCATCGCCAATCATTCCTTCTTAAGATTTTTATGAAGTGAAACTGGAACTATAATCAGGTAGACTAAGGATAGTTTTTGTAAAAATCATAAACTGTATCAGAGTTGCATCCATCTGGATGGACTATATAAACTATTGAAGGGAAGCTGACTTGGCATATGTAGGCTAACTTTTTCCCTCAACCCATCTGGACTGCTGTTCCTTAGTCATTGCGAATGCAGAAATGGCAGAACAACATTGAACTGTTTTAAAGATGTTTCCCAAAGTTGTCCACACTGTTCTCTCCCCTTTGTTGAATGATACGGAACAAACCAGATTGCAAAGGGAAACAACAAAACTGAGTTTCAATCAACTCTTGGAGCAAATAACCACCACAAAGTGCATGAAGGGCATCTGATTTCTTCGCTATCAAACAGCTAAAACAGGGCACATACCAGAAAGTTACCCCTTAGGGAGTCCCGGGCTGGCTTGCCTAGGTAGTCTGGAGCTTACTATGTAACCCAGGCTGTCCTCGCATTCACAGCAATCCTCCTGCCTTGGCCTCTCTGTTCTGTTAACTTGACATAATCTAGAGTCTCAGTGAGGAATAGTTTGGATTGGATTGGCCAGCGGGCATGCCTGTGGGAAATGTCTTTAGTTGGGTTCGTTAAGGTGGGGAGACCCACCCTAAATGTGGGCTGCACACACAGAGCTTGGGCTTGGGTTCTGGACTAGATGGGAGTGGAGAAAGTGAGCCAAATAGGAAGCACACAGTCACTTGTTCTGCTCCTGACCATTGGGCCATTCCAGCTGCCTTCAGTTCTCAATGCCATGACTTCCTGCTACGATAGACTTCAGCCTGGAATTGTGAGCTAATATGAACCCTTTCTCCTATGTGCTGCTTGTTGTCAGGGTGTCTTCATAGCAACAGAGGTGACACTAGGGTATTCCCAAACTCAGGTTCCAGGCCTGAGCTACCATGTCCAGCCAGAGTGTAGAACCAGTCATTCTCTTCTCACAGAGCTTTGTCTCGTTTTCCGAGTCTTAGCTGATGTGTGAGGGGCATATGTCACCATCAAGTTTATTGGAGATAGGTTCTCCCTGTAGCCCTGTCTGGCTCGGAATTTACCATGTAGACCAGGCTAGCCTTGACTCACAGAGACTCACCTGCCTCTACTTTCCAAGCATTGTGATCAAAAGCCATGCCCAGCCTAATTTTGACTTTCTAAACCTTTGTATTCTCTCTCTAATTTCCCCATCTTTAAAAATTGCCGCCTCATAGACAAGCTTGTCTCACCCCTCATGCTCTCCTCTCCCTCGGATTATTTTGAGGCAAATTTAGTTCATCCTGTGTCTTAGAGATAATGACCATTACAGACCTAACCACAATATGGCTACCGTGCTCTAAAACTGACTCCTTTAACCAAGTAGCCTATTGCATTTTCTCCCCTGATTGTCTTGTTTATCTTATAGTGTGTGTGTGTGGGGGGGGGGGGGTAATGAGCCGCATAAGCACTGCACTTTGTAATTGGTAGGCGTGCTCTTGAGGAGGTGCCCTCTGGGCATGCCTCTTGGCATCCTTGGGTAAAAACCAAGGGCGCCGATAGACAAATATTTTTCTGTCCAGGACATTTCTGCCTTGCCAGTCATTCAAGATCAACCACAGTTCACAAATATTGGTATTTGCCTTGATTCTTCTGAGAGAGATCACATAACTTTTATTGTGATGTGTTCTGTCCTGCTGATCTCTTTGTGTACGTGATGTACGTCTTCACTGTTGCCATAGATGTGTATGCATAGGAAGCTGTGTGGTTAACGTTGGGTATCTGGCCATCCAGGTCTACTGGATGTCTTGGAACAGGACCTACATAGGTGAGGTGGGATTACCGTTTAGATGAAAATGTGGCAGAGAAGGCCTACTTCGAGCAGCCCTGGCGACAGGAGGTTGGACTGGGAAAGCTGAAAGGTTGATAGGTAAAACACCAGCTGCATGCTCTCTAGAGAAGTCCCTTTGCACAGATAGAGGGGAACTGTCTGACAATAGCAGGGGAAGGAAAGATGTCTCTGCCCTCATTGCCCAAGAGAGGTCTGCTTTCTGCTTGAGAGAGCTTGGAGGAATGGGGAGGAGCCAGCATCACCCGGAAGCAGTGGAAAATACCAGGGAATGGGGTTTGGGTTGTAATGGATGAGCCTAGGAGGTTTGGATTTCTGGAAAAATTGGCGTAAGCAAAGGTAGGAGACTCATTGAACTTATGTCCTCTAGGCCTGCTGGGCAGCCTTGGATCTGCAGACTCCACAGGTCTGGGCAGTGTCAGGGTTGGGCACATTTAGGCACTGTTGCTGTCCTAGGCTGCTGGCACTGAGGTCAGGGCTGGCCATGTTTTCCCAATGAAGACAGGCAATCTCTGCTGCCCAGGCTTCATTTTTCTTTTCTTATTTAGTGCTAGGGACTCAATCCAGAGTCTTGCCCCCTCCACTGCTCAGCTCCACTCCCAACACTTGTGCCTTTTCCTCGCTGTGTCTGTTTTGAGAGGGTCTCGGTGGGTAGCGCGGGCAGGCTGTGAGCTCCTGCTCCTCCTGCCCCTGCCTTCAGAGTGCTGGGGTTACAGGCATGCGCCTCCACCCTGTGCTTTACAAAGTTTTCAGAACTTCTTTGCCTCATTCAATAGTTTCAGCTTTTTTATTCGAAATAGTTTTGCTATAGGTGTATGAGTTTCTTTGCTGACTGTCTCATCTGTCATTGAGTTATTGTGTCCCCCACCCACCCACCTTTTTCTTTTTCCTTTAGAGACAGGGTCTCGTTATGTAGCCTGACTGGCCTGAAGCTCTTTGTAGACCTAGTCAGTGCTGAGAGTTTTGCCTTTTAGTTTAATTTAGTTTTGGTTTGTTAAGACAAGTTGAACTAACAGCTTCAGCCTCCAAGTATTAGCATTGCAGGCATGTGGCTCTCTATAACCAGCAGTCTTTGTCTTTTAAATAAATAAACTTAATGTAATTACTAACATGCTAACTTTAGGCTATTTTATTGTTTTGATTATCTCATCAGATTTTTATTCTTTTCTTTTCCTGTCATGTCTTTTTTTTAAAATTAACTGAATGTTAGTGATTTTTAATTTTTCTTAAGACCATATTAACTCCACTTTTTTAATTTAAAAAAATTTAATTGTGGGCCAGGCAGTGGTGGCACACGCCTTTAATTCCAGCACTTAGAGGCAGGCAGATCTCTGTGAGTTCGAGACCAGCCTGGTCTACAAGAGCTAGTTCCAGGACAGGCTCCAAAGCTACAGAGAAACTCTGTCTCGAAAAAAAATAATTTAATTGTGTGTATATGTATTTGTGCACATGAGGGCATTGCCTGTGGAGAACAGCAAAGGGCATTGGATTCCCTGGGCCCAATGAGTTTCTTTACTGGAGCTGAAGTTACGGGAGGTTGTGAGCCATCCAGTATGGTTGCTGGGAACTGAATTTGAGTCCTTTGGGAGAGCAAAAAATTCTTTTAACTGCTAAACAGTCTCTCAGTGACCACCCCCACACCCCCGCCACTCTTTCTTAATACGTTTTAAATGTATTGATTTGGGATGGGGCAAGTGTGTGGAGGTCAGAAGACAGTCTTCGGGGGTTAGTTCTTTTCCTTCTACCTTATGAGTCGTGGACATCAACTCAAGTTATCAGGCTTGGCAGCAAGCTTCTCTGCCCGTGGCCACCTTACCAGTCCCCCTGTCTCATTAGTTCAGGACTCAAAATAAAAGCCGGAGGGGTCCCAGCTTTCTTGAATGTTATTTGTGGGTTTTCAGATTGTCTGCACTGGGAGAACCTGGCTTTGGTGTTTCTCATCCCCGGAAGTCTGCAGGTGAAGGCCCAGACTCATCTGGTTTGGTGTCTGTCTACTCCCAGCTGTGGAGAGCACCTGCAGCCACCTCACTCCCTCCCTGGATAATTGCCATCATTTAATTTTCCGTCTGAGAATTGCTTAATTTCTCTCAGAGGTACATTTATGATGTCTATATATAGACGAGGAGAGACCACAGTGCCTGGCCCAGCATGTTATCATTATCTGCCTTATGGAGACATATATTAGAGTTTTTCTACTGTAGTATAGCAGATAAGAGGATTATGGGGCTAGGATTGTGCCCAGTGGTATTGTGAGGCCTCATTTTCAGTCCCTTGCTCATACAGAGGGCTCGGCAGGTACTTTGGTTTGAAAGACCTAATTTAGAAAATGAGTCGTCTTGAAGTCCTAGGGGAAGAAAGGGAAGAAATTTCAAGTTTAAAATTGGCAAAATTAGGGCATATTCCTGTGGTAAAAGGGGCCACAGTGGTAAGGTTGGCAGCCAGTTAATAAAAAACATGTTTGCGTCTTCTCATCTGGAGCTTAGCGTCCTCTGCCTGTCCTCAGGCTGTGCCAAAATTTAGTTCTTTGTGGTAATAATACTGAAGTCCCTATTTCCTCACTGGCTGTTAGTTAGCCACCACCCTGCCCCTCTATAGAGGTCACTCACATTCCATTCGGCCCCTCCTCTTGAAAGCCAGCAGCTGCATCTCCTTTGTGTGGAATTCTTTTCACCCTTTTGGGCTCTCCCACATCTGTCTGTCTGTCCGTCTGTCCGTCCATCCATCCATCTATCTATTTTTTTTTTTTTTTGGTTTTTCGAGACAGGGTTTCTCTATGGTTTTGGAGCCTGTCCTGGAACTAGCTCTTGTAGACCAGGCTGGTCTCGAACTCACAGAGATCCGCCTGCCTCTGCCTCCCGAGTGCTGGGATTAAAGGCGTGCGCCACCACCGCCCGGCTCCATCCATCTATCTAATGAATGGAGTCAGAGGACAATCTGACAACTTGTTGGAGTTGTCTCTGGTCCTGTGTTTTTTGTTTTTGTTTTTTTTTTTTTGTTTTGGTTTGTTTTGGTTTGGTTTTTCAAGACAGGGTTTCTCTGTGGTTTTGGAGCCTGTCCTGGAACTAGCTCATGTAGACCAGGCTGGTCTCGAACTCAAAGAGATCCGCCTGCCTCTGCCTCCTGAGTGCTGGGATTAAAGGCGTGCGCCACCACCGCCCGGCGCCTCTGGTACTGTGGATCAAACTCGGGTTGTCAAGGTTGGCAACAAGTACCTTCACCTGAACCATCTTTCTGTCCCTGTTGACCCTTTAGTAGTTACAGAGTTGTACCAAAGTGGTGGAGCATTGCCTAGCATGCCAGAAGCTATGGGTTCCACCCCCAGCACTAGGGGAAACAGCTTTGAAGTAGGGAGAATAGCCAAGAAAGAAAAACCTTAGATGGGATTCAGATGTCACTGAGGAAGGGATGGCCCACTCTATGAGAGAGGAGCAATGTTCATTGGTCATGCCAGGCCCGAGTTGATTTAAAGCTGTAGGGAAATCAGGAAGCCATGGTCTGGATGGCAGGTAGGAGAGCAGCCCCTGTGCTGGTCTCTGGAGCACATATTCCACAGGGACTCTGGTTCCATGCTACTGCCAGGCCAAGAACTAGACCAGAGAGCCCCTTGGAGCTTCTCCCAGTGTTCTCACACCCACCCAGTGACCTACCGTGTCCCCTCAGTCCTGTCTTCTGAGAAAGCAAAAAGTGGAGCTCATTTTAAGGGGCGTAGGGAATCCCACGGCGTATCCTTGCCGCACACTGACAGTGAGTTTCCAACCGAAGTGGTTGCCTGTTCATGTCTTTGACAGGCAGGCCTGTTCCTTTTCAGATGTTCCTTGACTACCTCAGGTCTGCCCAGGAACATACATCTCCCTTTTATTGAGTCTGCTCTCTGGCATGATGCAGTCCACAGGAGCGTCTGTTGCATTAACTGTAGGGTGTGTGTGTGTTAGGATCTGGCAGACGTGGGCGATGCCTTAGAACCCTGCTGACAATGGAGTGGTGGGTGTGAGCAGGGGTAGAGGTGGTAATGGCCCAGTGCCACATACTCTGAAAAACTCCAAAGGACATCTCTTGTGCCTCCTTCTGTGGCTTGCCTACATTTTTAGCTGTCTCACAGACAAAGAAAAGCAAGGAGCACGGGGTTATTTTGAACTGCTTACCAGCCGCTGCGAGGTCCCCCATTATCTCTTTAATTCCTGACACTTTGAGGCAAGTATTTACAAATGGAACCACGCTTTGGTTGGGAAGTCACTCACCTAGAGCACTCCACCAGCATTTGGGATGCTTAGGGTTAAAACCCAACTTTGGTACCAAGTCTCCTTATTTTCTAGTAGCTTCGAAGTCATGTCCCTGATTTCCGAAGTGTTTGTGTCCTTGGGTTGGGAAAGGATTGTGCGTAGTCACGAAAGGAGCCCGGCAAGGCGCTTGCACATGTTTTTGTTGTCACATAAGGTGTCTGCCGGCAGAGGTCACTCCTGTCATGGCCTGCTCTAGGAGGACTGTGGACGGAGGAGCCATCCCTGGCTGGACTTCCCCATTCCAACAAGGAACTCCATCACGTGCTTCACCAGGAACCAGGCCACACCCTTGTTTCTGTTCTAACTTCTACGTGTAAATAAAACCACTGAGCAGGATTTGAGAGCAGGGTTCTGCTTCCCGGCAGAGCAATGTAGTTTGTGCTTAGAGAGCTCTTTCAGCTGGACTGGGGGCCACTGGCCTGCCCATGAGAGCGTAATCCTTTGCCATCCCTGGTAGCTCAGCCCTTCAGCCAGCAACTTGGCATCCTGAGAGCCCGACATGGCCGTGACCCCTGAGAGTGATTGTGGACTAGCTGTGGTACCTTTAGACAGCTGGGCTACACAGTGAATTCGAGAGTAGTCTGGATAATTTAGCAAGACCTTATTTCAAAATAAACAACAACAACAATAATAATAGTGATAGTAGATTGGGAATGTACCTCAATGATGCTTGCCTAGCATCTGCAGAGTCTACTTGCAATCCAGTAACCCCCCCCCCCAAAAGAGGAACTTGAGTTTGCCCTGTGTGCACGCCAGTTCTGCAGCTCCCCTCACTGCTGCTGTATCACCCCTGTCCTACAGAAGCCGCTCAGCTGATGGTTATTAGGCCTTTGGGCCGTGGAGCCATGTGGAACAGTTTGGGCAAGCAGAAGGGTACAGTCCGTTCCTTCTGGTTACACAACAAGTCAGGGATCCGCCAGAGCGCCGGCCCTTCCTCCACTCGCTTCCACCAGGTCACAACAGGCTTCTTCCTTCCAATGCTCTGTGTTTATCAGCTAAAGGGAAATTTTAAGTCTGTGGGTAGTCAGAAGGACAGGCACTGAGTTCATTCAGCTGGCTAGAGGGAAAATTCCGCTAAAATTTCAAATGAAATAGCCTGTTCTATTTCTCAAGGCATTTTCTTAACAGAGTGTGTGTGTGTGTGTGTGTGTGTGTGTGTGTGTGTGTGTGTGTGTTGGGATGGGCATTGAGATTGACTTTTTTCTTTCTTGATTTGAAACATTGGCAATAGTGTTAGAGGGCTGTGGCTGTGGCTCAGTATTTGAGTGCTTGTTTACCATGTTCAAGACCCTGGGCTCTGTCTTTCAAACTGTTTGAAAAACAAAACGAACCAAATTTTCTCATCATTACAAGCTGAATGGATGGTCAGTGGTGTCTTAGTTTTTACTCAGGAGGATCCCTTGTATCTACAACTTTGAAACCAGCTTGGGTAACATAATGAGACCCACCCCCTCAAAAATGCAGCATGGGGAGGGTATGTAAATCTAGACACTTCCAAAGACTGGTCTGAGAGAGCAAAGTGGTCTTTATTCGTTCTTGCAGGGTCTGATACTTAGTCTTTTCCATGGGCAGGCACCAAAGGCTGCGGATTCTCACTTCCGTAATTCACAATTTAGACCTAGCTAAACTCCCGCCCTCACCTAAAGCACTGCAAAGGCTAGCTGTTCACAGAGCAGCATTAGGTTGGCCTGGTTTCTGGTCACCTCCTGCCTGCGTCTGCCTACTTAGTATTGTGAACACCCATGAATCACTTAACTTACCTCCACCTCAGGCTCCTTAACTGTGTGAGAGCTGCATGGTGACAACATGTGCAGGAGACAGACATAGCTACACGCCACCTGCTACAGGTGCCCAAGAGTTCCTTCAGAGACCTCCCACCAGGTGTCATTCCTAGCCAGGCTCTTGTCAAGAATTTTAGGATCACCCGGGGAGATCCTAATCCCAGGGTGCATACTTTTAATTCCCAGCACTCAGGAAACAGAGGCAGGAGGATTTTTTTGAATTCCAGGCCAACCTGAACTACAGAGCAAGTTCTAGGACAGTAAGAACTACACAAAGAAACTTTAGGATGAATCCATATGAAGAAACAGGCTTTGACATATCTCTCAGCATGGGCATTGAGAGAGACCTCTAGGCAAGGGACAGTGCTCATGGGCGTAGGGTTTTTGGGGTTAGCAGTGTCTGGTGGATGTGATAGTGCAGAACACCTGTGGTTCCTGCACCTGGGAGGTGTGAGTCAGCTCTGGCTACATAAAGGAGTTAAAGGCCAGCCTGGGCTACATGAGACCCTATCTCATGATTGTGTCTTAACAGTAGCTATCTATGTGACTATGTGATATTGATAGATTTTGAGGCACCATTTTTAAAGGATTCTTGGAGTAAATGAGACCATAGGTTTGGCCCTTAAGCTGTAGGTCACAAGGGTAGATGTGGCTCTTGGCACAGGGAAGTTAAGACATTTGTTTTGACTAATAACAAACCTCAAAATCTTGTTGGTGGGAGCCACAGGAAGTTACAGATTACAGCTAAGAAAGGGATAAGATTAAAAGCAAAGGTCAAATGTGCTTTGGCCTTAAGCATAGTTCATTCCTATCTTAATGTTCTTATTTAAATATCACTGTAAAAAAAGGAGTATTGCATTTCTGTAGTCAGTCTTCATTGCAACTTTTGCTAACTGTCTACTGGTGAGAGATTCCAACTAACCTTTCTGTTACCGCAGCACTCTAATCTTCCCTTTCTGCCCTGTCCCAAACATTTTCAGAAAAGCTCCAAGATGGCTATGCAGGATGGTCTATGCAGCTGGAAAGGCCCCTCCACACTTCGTGTGTGTGTGTGTGTGTGTGTGTGTGTGTGTGTGTGTGTGTGTGGCAGAGCCCAGAAGAAGGGCAATGGTGAGCTATCCTGTGTGGGTGCTGGGAACAAAGCCTGGGTCCTCCGCCAAGAGCCGCGTTTAACCCCTAAGAGCCCTTAACCACTTAACCATGTGTCCAGCCCCTAGATGATGTCTTTATTGCTTACTATACACTTGTGGGGAGGAAAGGCTGTGGGGACAGTGCAGGTGGGGGTGAGGTGGGGGTGAGGGTAGGGGGGCCTAGTGTATCTTTTTAATTTGTTGTTTCTAAGTGTTGCCAGTGAGGTCAGTCTCTTATGAAGGCAGGACTGTTCCTTGAGGGCAGTTTGTATCCTCTCTGGCCTTGGGGAAACCCTGGACTTGTGTGGAATTTTCCATGACTCTCTGGCCTCAGAGCTCTTCTGCAGTGCAGTATCTGTCTGTGTTGTCCACACCTCCACTGTGTGTGTGTGTGTGTGTGTGTGTGTGCGCGCGCGCGCGCGCGCGTGCAGAAAGGCTTGGTGTTGTGTTTATGTTTAATCTCCTAGTTCTAAGGGTGATCAGGCAGTCTCTCATCTGAGTTAACTTTGTTTGTAAAGTGAGTCAGCCTAAGGATCTGTTCTGGCCTGGTTTCCCCCTGGATCCCATTTCTCGGCACAAAGCGACCTTTTGTGGGCTGAGAAGGCAGACACCGTGTGTCTGTGGGCACCAGCTCCCTGTGCTGCACTGGCTGCTTCTCTGCATTGCTAGTCAGAACCGGCCGTTTGGTCTTGTGATTGGAAGGGTTCCAAAAAATGGTACCAAAGGAGGAGAGACCCAATTGATAATGGCCCTAGTTGGGTTTAGCTGGCCCTTGTCCTTGAGGGGAGTTTAGAAAGAGGCCACAATGGCTGTCTGTCTCCTTTTTCCCAGAAAGCAGCACCCTAATGTACGTGCGAGGGAGTCGATAGCATGGGGGACACCCCCAAAACTCACCCTTCTTTTTATCAGTGCTCACACTCCCACATTTACCCCCCCAACCAAAGCCACGATCCAATGGACTCCCGAGTCCAGAATAGGAAGTAAAGACAGCATGAATAGGAAGTAAAGACAGCATGAATTCGGCATCATTCTGGTCTGTTCAGACATTTCCTCCTTCCCTCAAGTTTGGACCAACACCTCTCCAGCACCCCAGCAAGGTGGGTGCAGAAAGTGTGGCAGGGAGCCCTGGGAGGGAAGAACTTTTAAAGGGGAAACTCTGTAGTCAGGGGAGTTCATGTCCTGTCGTCTTGGGATTGTGTAAAGAGTACATAAGATAAAGTAGTTTCTGAAGCCATTGGTCAGTTTTTGGGAACGAAAAATGTGTATGTCATCTTTTCTGTGTCCCTGATGCCTGAGACTTAGTAACTGCTCATTAAATATTTGTTCAGTAAGAAAAACAGAACGGTTGACTAGCCAGACACCTGCAGGCTGCTTTTCTTTTTATTTCTTGCTTTCATCCATACTCAGTGATTCTCAAATTTCATTGGTCCCATGAAATACCTCATCAGAACTCCGTGAACAACCTGAAATAACCATGGTGCTTTAGTTTCTGTTGGTATGTCCTCTGTATTTGTGTATAACAGAGACACAGCTTGTGATTTGGGTGCAGAAGTAAATGCCCATTTGATTCTGTGTGGTGGGGTCCATGAAATGCTTTGCCATTGATCACGACGGTGATTAGGAACCTGTGGGCTAAAACTGGATCTTAGTTGTACCCCTTAAATAGTGCCTAATGGCTGCACACTAGGGAAGATCAAAGGAAGCTGAGGCGTGACAAACAGTGAGGAGGTAAACAGGCTTGCGGTAAGGATGTCGTGATTGGGGACAGCCCAGATACTTAGCACAGTGATGACGTCATCAAAGAATGGCAGCGACTCAGCTGGGCTGGAGCCTCCCTGCTTTGTGGATCATCTCAGATGCAGGCCCAGTGCAACCTGGGATTTGTTCCCTGGTCAGCCATCTCCAGGCTGGGTCAGAATGGAGTACACTAAAGTTGTTTTCCATCGTGTATGAAAATGGTTATGTTCTAGCCAATTTCACCACTTTTTGCTCTTGTTCCTCCCCCACCGAATTTTAGTTGGCTGATTGCAATTCTGGCCCAGCTCAACCCTCTCTTTGGACCACAGTTGAAAAATGAAACCATCTGGTATCTGAAGTACCACTGGCCTTGAGGATGAAGACAGCTCCACAGTGCTCGGGCACTGAGGTGACTATGCCCTTGCCCTTTCACGTGAACATGTCAGCCATCAGCTAGAGTGTTTGCTATGACTTTTTCCTCAGGACTTCATGGCCTCTTGAAGATAACTGAAAAACAGACTGTAGTTTGAAAGTATGATCTGAAAAACAAGGGCACGAGTAGAACAAACTATTCTCTTGGTGTGTATTTTAGGGATTTACCCATAAGATTCTTTTAAAGTCAATGATTATCCTGTCTTTTTAAAATGTAATTTAGGGCGGTGAGATGGCACAGTGGGTAAAAGCACTTGCTGCCAAGCCTGAAGACCTGAGTTCAAATCCTAGGACGCACCTGCTGGAAGAGAAAACCAAGTCCTACATGTTTTCCTCTGATCTGTTCCTCTCTCTCTTTCTTGGGGTGTGTGTCCTTTATGAAATTAAACTTGCACACGGGCTTCTGACACAGATTGAAAGTGAATATTCTACTGGGTGGTGGTGGTGCACACCTTTAATCCCAGCACTCAGGAGGAAGAGGCAGTTGGATCGGTGGATCTCAATGAATCCAAGGCCAGCCTGGTCTACAAAACTAATTTCAGGGCAGCCCCCAAATCTACAGAGAAACCCTGTCTCAAAAAACCAAGCCAAAAGGAAAAAAAGGGAAAAGAAAAGAAAGTGAGTTTCTTAGCTTTGTAACACTCAGCAACGGGAAGAAGTGTCTAAAATATTTTAAATTCATGTCTTAGAATGCTTTGAAGATAGGGAAATAAGCACCTTCCAAAGGTTGGGAATGGTAGTACATGCCCATAATCCCAGCACTTATTTCAGAGGCAGGAGGATAATAAGTTCAAAGCCAGCCTGGTCTGTATAGCAAGTTCCAGACCAGCCTAGGCTACATACAGAGTGAGACCTTATCTCAGACAGCACAGAACAAAGAGAAAACTAGCTTCAAAACTGTAGCTTTTATTTAATTCTGAGAATCCAAGTGGCAGGGTGCAAAAATTTAATGACTGAGTGTGGCAGGACACTTGTCATCTGATTTGTTCCTTTCTCTGTTACTTCATTAAATGAAAGTTAGTATCAAGTGTTCAGAACAGAGCTGAGCCGTATTCTCCACCTGCACGTGTGTGCGTGCGTGTGCGCACGCGCGCGTGTGTATATGTGTGTGTGTGTGTGTGTGTGTGTGTAAATGCTTTGCTTGTGTGTCTGCATCACATTTGTGGAGTGCCTGAGGCCAGAAGAGGGCATCAGATACCCTGGAACTGGTCTTACAGGCACTTGTGAGCTGCCATGTGGGTGCTGGGAGCTGAACTCGGGTCCTCTGTGAAAGCAGCAGTGTTCTTAAAAAACTAAGCCATCCCCTTGAGATGTACTGTGAGGAGTAAGTTCATAGCTTTTATCAAAGATCCCTTGAGTCCAGAAGCAGGAAAGTGAAGAATGAGAGCATTGGTCTGCAGGCTCCGGGCAGCTCTCCACCATACCCCAGGCCGCCCTGGGACCTCCTGTGCCTCCTTTCTTCCCATCCTCTGCTCCTGACCTGGTGGTTCCAGGCCTGCTGTTTTCCTGTTCTTACCTCATACTTAGCTCTTCTGCCTCTTGCTGCCCTCCTGTATTTGCCTCACTAGAAGCGAGGTCCGCAGTATACCTCTGGAAGTGGTGCTGGCTTTGCCTCAGCTCTTACCGTCTCTTAATGCTTGGCATGTTTCAGGACTCAACCTGGCAATCATGTGCTTGCTTCCTGGACACTGTTTCTTTTTTTTTTTCTTTTTCTTTTTCTTTTCTTCCA
Organism: Microtus oregoni; assembly: GCF_018167655.1. Taxonomy (NCBI): domain Eukaryota; kingdom Metazoa; phylum Chordata; class Mammalia; order Rodentia; family Cricetidae; genus Microtus; species Microtus oregoni. Next base: position 16,579,909 of record NW_024543086.1, read on the forward strand.
TACAGGGTTTTTCTGTGTAGCTCTGGCTATCCTAGAACTCACTCTGTGGACTTGGCTGGCCTTGAACTCACAGAGATCTCCTGCCTCTGCCTCCCAAGTGCTGGGATTAAAGGTGTTTACTACCACAGCCTATCCCTGGCCACTGTGTCTAAGTGAGTTCTTTCATCTCCTAGATGAATTTAACTTTCTAATTTTTAGCCACTCATTTGGCACATTGCCTTGAATAGGTAAATGCCCCTTCGACTGACTTAGCTTTTGTGGTTGAATAAGACTACCTTTGCATATTATAATAAAGAATTAGTTTGAAAATTTATCTAAACTTTTAGAAAAGATTTAGAAACAAGAGACAGACACATTCATTCACATACCCTTTTTTGAATGGGTTTCTTCATTCTGACCTTGGAATTTTTAAGCTACTTTCTCAGACCCCCCCCACCAGCCCACACATATATCCATCCCATCATATTTCTCAGTTTTCTCTCTTGGTTACCGTAGTAATTCATTTGTTTTACAGAACAGGACTGAATTCTGCAGTGACTGTTCAGCTGCACCCACAGCTAGTTATTTACACTTCCTGGGAAGACTCTGCTTCCCGGTGGACTCATCCACCACGGCGCCAGGCCTTGCAGTACTGCACGTAGCTGGAGTTCAACAGTTGCCATTGGGGCTGAATGAAAAGTACCTCTCAGTTGTGTGTGTTTGTTAAAGTGAAGGCCCACTCGGGAGGCAGAGTCAGGAAGACCTCTGTGAGGTTCAGGACAGCCAGGACTACAGAAAGAAATCCTGTCTTGAAAAATAAGAGCAACAACAAAAGTGAAGGACAATAAGTCTTAAAAAAGTCCAAAGGGTGAGGAGGTCTCTCAATGTGATCTTCATAGAAGACTTCCACAGAAATGTCAGCATCTCAGGACAGTCTCTGCAGAGCAGCTGTTCTGCCAGGCCAGGCAGGCTCAGGAAGTGACTGGAGACTGCAAGGGACAGTCTTACTCTGGCAGTGGCCACCTTGACCTGGAGCTGCTCTCCTAGTGCACTGCAAAAACAATCCTTGGGTTATCCCACTTCCTCTTTCATTTTTCTGGTGTTGGGGATTGAACTCAGAGTCCAGGGCATGCCGAGTATGCCCTCTGTCAGGGAGCCACAGTCCCAGATGTGCCTCTAATTAAACACTGAGTTGAATGCATGTTGCTTTCAGTATCCTGCAGTGGGTCTTAATGGGGCTCCAGAAGGCAGTTGGGGTGAGCCTCCTAATGGAGTTGTCAGGAACTGAACTCTGGTTCTGGAAGAGCAGCAGGCACTCTTGTCTTTTTGGTTGTGAGCCTGGCCTTGCCAGCAATCCAGCCCAGCAGCAGGCACTCTCAGCTGCTGAGCCATCTGTGTGGTCCCAGAGCTGCCTACTGTAAGAACACCCTCCTACTACCGAGCAGCCCCGTGTGTGGAGACGCTGACACTAAACATTTGCCACCTTTACATGGGTGGTGTTGTCATTGTCACCTTTGCCTGGTGTCAGAATGAGAGGAACAGCCTGAAAGGCAGCCTAGAGTGCTGAGGGTAAGATAAGCTTGCTAGTCAGTGGTCCAACAAAGGCAGAACGGAGAGTGCCCATATTGGCAACCAGCTTCCTGCTCTGAAAGGGGAAGCAAAAAGCACAGGAGCTTGCTAAGCTCCAGCTCCTGTGTTAGCCAGCTTCGTGCTTCCTGCTTTCGGTAAGTGACATTGCTGTTTGTGTAGTTACATGATAGTGATGCCCCTGGAAATTGGACCTCTCTAGAACCTGCTCTGTGTGATGAGTAAGCCTGGGCTTCACCTGAGGTTTGGTTGAGCACCTACCTCTTGAAGTCCTGACTGGTTAACCGTGCTGGGGGAGGAGACGGGGCAGTCTCACTGCATTGCCCAGGCCGGCCTCACACTCACCACCCTCCACTTCAGCCTCCTGGTGCTAGCATTATGTGCACCATACTTGATTTTGCTTAAAAAAATTTTTTTGACACTGACTATATCTCTAATCTTTCTTTTTACTTTTTGTTGTTGTTGAGACAGGGTCTCACTATGTAGTTCTGGTTCACCTGGAACTCACTCTGTGGACCAGGCTGGCTTCCAACTCACAGAGATCCACCTGTCTCTGCCTCCTGAGTGCTGGGGTTAAAGGTGTGAGCCACCACACTCTGCTCACTTTTTATTTTGAGAAAGTTTCTCGCTAAGTTGCTTAGGCAGCTGGGGTTGCAGGCCTGGTTACTTTTAGTTCCCCCATTTTTTAATTTTATGTGTGGGTGTTTTGCCTGCTTGTGTGTGTAATGCCCGTGATGGCCAGAAGAGGGCATCAGGTCCCTAGGACTGGAGTTACACATGGTTGTAAGCCACCCTGTGTTTGCTGGAAATTGAACCCATGTCCTCTGGAAGAGCAGCCAGTGCTCTTAACTGCCGAGGCATCTCTCCAGCCCCCTTTCTACCCTTTTGAAGAAGGGTGAAGGACCTAGATGTTAGAAGATCTTAAGTTACTAGAGCTGTTTTGTTTTGCAGGTCACAGAGAGAATGCCTTCTAGATGCAAAATCACCTCCACGCCAAGACCATCATCTCCAGTACCTACTTTGGGTGTTACCTGCCTTACACTTGAAGACCTTCCTCTGCAAGACAGTATTTTTTCCTTCGCCTTTTTTACACTCTGATGAATTATGTGCCTACTTAGCTGACTCTGAGATGTGTCTGCACTCCGCTGAGAGAAAAGATGCTATTCTGAGAAATCTGTTACTCTTGCCTTGGAGCCTGTGGCTTTGAATATGGCTCCTGCCAGCTCACAACACGAGAGTCAGCGATGTGTTCAATATTGCCGCAAGACAAATAAGACTCAGCGAGGCAGTCAGGCGTGCCGCTCGAGAGAAGCTCTACCCCAGCAGATGTACACCAGGCTCTATTTTCAGGATGAATTTCTTACTTCTACATCTTTGGAATAAATTATTTTTCTTCTTTCTATGGAAACCTGGCTCCGGTGTTTAAAAAAGCTTGATTTTCTAAGCTCTTCTGTCTCTAGATAATGCCTTTTAAAAATGAGGTTGTTGTCTGACCTTAGGTTGGATATATAATCCTGGTCTTGTAGTGTGAGACGCCTGAAGACTGGTAAGTACTTTTCTTGATCATTCAGTAATCATTTGAGAGCTTACTGCAGGCAAGGTATTGGAGGAAGCAAATATTGGAATCGGGGTCCCTGCATGCTCATGAACTCCCAGGCTGTTTGAAGAGAGATGGACCCTTTGCATAGAGCTGTTACATAATGTCATGCTTGACCTTTGGAAGTGGCGGTGAGATGCAGGTACAGACTGCTTGGTTCCTGCTCCTTGAGCTGAGATAAGAGGGTCACTTGAGATCAGGACTTGGCAGCCAGCCCAGACAACACAGCAAGACTGTGTCTCTTTTTAAAATTAAAAAGACTATTGGTGGTACCCAAGTTGAGGACAATGTCCAGTCACATGGACAAGACAGTAAATATGGCCGTGGGTAGAACTATCACATTTCCAGAAATAGGACAAAAGAGATCTAGGGTGATTAAGGCTTGAGCCAGGAGATGTTTTAGTAGCGGACATCTAATTGCTAAATTAGGGGCTGTTTTGCGGCACTGGATTGAACCCGGGTCTAACCCAGATTCTGTGAGTTTTAAGAAAGAAACTCAAAATTAAAATAGATTGAATTTTCAGCAGTTCACAGTTCTCTGACAGCTAGCCAAGAGCTATTTCCTGTTTTGCAGTTTGCGCTTTTCTGGTCGTCCTGGGCTGTCTGGACTCTTCGTGTCTGCCCTTAAGACCACGGAGAGTTTCACGTTGAAGTATCTCTCCTACTGTCTTTCTTACAAAGTTGAAGTTTTCAGGCTGACCTTGAATTTTTTATCCTTTTGCCTCTCTCACCAGCTTTCTTCTGCTTTCCTTTGTTTATGTCAGTTTTAACTCTGCCCTGCTTTCTACCCTTCCCACATACTGGGGATTGAACCTAGGGCCTCACACATAGTAGGTGAGGGGTCCTATCACCTAGATAGATTTCCAATCTTTTGCTTTTTGAACTTAAAAGTTATTCTAAAAGTTTAGCTGGGAGTGTAGCTCAGTGTAGATGGCCTATCGTGTGCCCCGGGTTCCCTTTAACCACGCTCTTGTCCTGTCCCCACCCCTAGACAGGATCCTTTTAGAATTGGGTATCTCCATACTTTGTATTCCCAACCAAGGAAACTGTCCTTTACTAAGTTTGTTTTTTGAGGGGAGTGGGTGTATCTGCCTGGGTGTGCATGTGGAGGTCGCTTGCAAAAGTTGTTTTCTCTCTTTCTACTGCGTCAGACATGGGGATTGAAATCAGGTTGTCAGGCTTAGCAGCACATCCCCGTCTACCTACTGAGCTACCTCAGTGGCCCCCTCTTTAGTTAATTTCATGGACTCTATAAAACACTAAAGATTTGAAGCTGGTTACCATGGTAATGCATATGAGTGATTTGTCTCCATGTATGTCTATACCATGTGTGCCTAGTTCCCTAGGTCAGAAGAGGGCATTTGACTAGAGTTACAGATAGTCATGAGCAGCCATATGGATGCTGGGAACCAAACCAGGGTCCTCTAGAAGAGCAGCCAAGTGCTCTTCACTGCCGAGCCATCTCTCCAGCTCCAGGATCTATGCTTTAGAATTTCCACCCAAAAGCACGTTATCCCTAGCCATCCTGCCTCACTCAGACTGGCCAGTAAGTAGTCTGCCTGGATATCTTGTTAGAAAATGAATCTGCCATTACAGATAACCACCCTGCTTTCCTCCAGAGCAACTTGGGTGATCTTTAATGACTATTTGTCATCTAAGAAAGCCACACTGGTGGTTATAGCCGGTATGCAGGACTCCGCAGTGTTCCAGCTCTAAGTGCTCAGAAGTGTTCCTCTGCCGCAGCCATGCCCAGGGGTTCCCTGTGAAGCATCTGCTTAGTCGATTGCAGCAAAAAACAGGGCCTCCTCGTGTCACAATTGAGTCGGCTTCAGTGTCATTGCTGGGGGGAGGGGGGATTCAAGCTGCATCACATTTAACCCTGTCAGGGTAGCTGCACTTGGTCGGTGGAGGAAAACATCAGTTGTGGCATGCCTTGCAGTGATGGTGGAGGGTAGCTTTGGGGGTGCTTTTCATCAGTGTCGGTGGCTTAATGGTAGCATAGTTGAAGGCACTCACAAGCCGGGCTGATCGGTGTCTGTGGGTTGTTTTTACTGATCCACTTTATGCTCCTCCCTTGTTCTAATCAAATTACCCATCAGGAAGTGGCCTAAATTACACTGCTGATTTGCTTGTGATCTTGTTTTCGGTCGGGTGGGGTCATTTCCTGCAGTAAGGATGGTTGGTGTGTTACATGCTGACAACACTGAGAAGGACAGATGTGCATGGGGAAGGCTCCAGGGCTCTGTCGTGCCAGCCAGGTGTGGATGGCTGTGCCGTAGTCTGTCTTCTCTGGAGCCCTCAAGGACGTGAGGGGCCTGGACCTACAGCTTTGTCGTCTCTCAGCCCTCCTGTGACTTTCCCCCACTGAGGCCGCATAGCACCTGTGTGAAACAGGGCAGTGAGATACCTGGAGGAGAAGGAATTCCTCCTGGCCGAGCCTGAGATGACAGACTGTCTGTTCAGACAGAGTGCTTGCAAGACTCTTAACAGTCAGGTGCAGCCCTGCGCCCTCACTTAGCTGTGTCAGTGGCTTGGAGATAAAGGGATAATGAAATAGGTTCAGATTGAGGGGAAGCTTGCTGAGTTCTGTTTGCTGAGGAAATCAGTTTAATCTTGAGCCCCTGTTATTTAAGAAACTTTAATTTTGCTGTCTGTTTAGTGCTGCCCAGGATGCCCTCTGCTCACCTCACACTGTTGATGTTTTGAAATTGAGGAAGGCTTCAGTGTTCTGAGGTGGGATTACAGGTGTGAGCCAACACAGCCAGCTTCTACCTGCCTTTTTCTGTTACACAAAGCTGTGGCCAAGTGGTGGGGAGGCTGATTGGTAAATTAGAACAATACAGAACATTTGCCCAATAAATGGCCAAACCCTCTGGGCATGCTGGCAGCATTTTCTATTAAAATAAGACCCAGAGGGACAGCTGACTGTTTTGGTTTTGTTCTTCCTACCTAGGTTTCACTTTTGATAGGTCATTTGACTCAGAGGGTTCCAGAAAAATCAATAAAAGGCACCTGTGCCAGGCCTGAGCCCTGTGATCATAGCAGGAGTGGTTGGACCTCACCCTTCCTGCCTTGCAAATTCTACTACATATCACCCCAGGGAGGAAGTAGTTCTGGCATACTCTGGAAGAGTCCGCCAGTTGCTATGGATGGACCCCAGGGCCTTGCACATGCTCAGCAAGTATTTGTCCCCAAACTACACCCGCCCCCAGCCCTTTTTTGTAGCTTTGTCCCTGGCCAACTTGATATTTTATATTTTTTAATGTGACTTCAAACGTAACTCTTTTATGTGTCTCTCTAGGTTTTTAGCAAAGGAAGGCATTTTGGCCATAGCAAAGCAAATTTGGAATTTAGAAATGAACCCACCCCTTGAGATAGGCTCTTCCTATGTAGCCTCAGGTTGGCCTCTAACTTGATGGATTTCTTCAGTCTTAGCCCTATGAGTGCTGAGATTACCTGCATGGTTACCACACACCTAGCTTTGAAATTGTTGCTGAGTCAATGAATTACTGGATTTTATCTTCCAAAGCATGAGCATCAGTGGTGGGCTGGAGAAACAACAGCTCAGTGGTTAAGAGCATTCGCTGCTCTGCAGAGCACCCAAGTTTGGTTCCCAGCACCCACTTGGTGCCTCACAACCACCTGTAACTCCAGCTCTAGGGGTCTGAGAGTCGCTCTGAGGGTACCAGGCACCACACGATACACAGACGTGCATGTAGGCAAACATTCATGCATATAATAAAAGTAAGTAAACCTCTCTTTAAAAGTCAATGCTTTGTTAGATCTAAGCATTTTGGAGTGATTATACCCCACACTGTTTGGAGAACAGATGTGTTTACAGTGTAAACAAAGACGTGAGCAGCGAGTACGCGTTATATTTCCCATGCTGCATCCCTTCTAGAGCTTTCTGCTTCAGTGGATAAAGTTGTAGAAAACCCATAATTTTTAAACCACCCGGCTTAAAAAGACACAAAATACTACATAAAGAATATTTATATCCTGGCCCAGCTGGAAACAGCATTGTCGTCCCAGACCAAAGGCTTATCTGGGATGTGTGGTGGTACACAGTTCTTAGAGATGAAGCAAGAGGATAGATACACAGAAGCTGTCACTCCCACCAGCACAGTTAAGACCAGAAGATCAGTTCTGTTTAGAACCACATCTCTGGAAGAGATTGGAATGGAGAAAACAACAAAGCTAGTATCCCCCTCCTATATTAGTTACTTTCCTATTGCTTTCATGACACCATGACCAAGCCAGCTTATGGAAGGAGCCACGCACTGGGAACCCACAATCCAGAGTTCATCACCATCACGTCACGGAGCGTGTAGCGGGCAGGTGGGCATGTTGCCAGGGTAGCAGCTGAGAGCTTACATCTTACCCACAAACAGGAAGGAAGTGGCTCGTGGGGATGGCGATAAGCCTTGAAAGCTTCAAAGCCTAGCCGGGACACACCGCCTCCAGCAAGGCCACCCTGTACTCCCTTCCCAAACAGCTCTACAAACTGGGAGCAAGTATTCAAACACAAGCCTACAGAGCCGTTCTCATCGAAACCACTGTACCTTTGAGTGACTTCAAGTGATTTTCATTTACTTATTTTTTTTTTTTTACTTTTTCAGCACATTCTCCAGCAAAGATGTAATCTTTTTTTTTTTTTTTTTTTTTTTTTTTTTTTTTGGTTTTTTGAGACAGGGTTTCTCTGTGGTTTTGGAGCCTGTCCTGGAACTAGCTCTTGTAGACCAGACTGGTCTCGAACTCACAGAGATCCGCCTGCCTCTGCCTCCCGAGTGCTGAGATGTAATCTTTTAAAAGGCTTGTGTGGGGAACTAAAGAGAGGACTTGGAGATTAAAAATGCTTCTTGCTCTTCCAGAAGACTCAAGTTCATTCTCAGTACCTACATCAGTCAGTTCACTGCTCATAACCCAATAAGGAGATCTGATACCCTCTTTTGACCTTTCGTGCACCTGCATACGTGTGGTGTGTAGACATATGGACAAATATACATAAAAATAAGTTTGATTTTTAACTTTTTAAAACTTTTTGGTTTTTTGGGTTTTTTTTTTGATTTTTCGAGACAAGGTTTCTATGTGGTTTTGGCTTTTTAAAACTTTTTAAAAATTTATAAATATGGATGTTTTGCCTCCATGTATTTCTGGGTACCATGTGTGTGCAATGCCCTCAGTGGCCAGAAGATGGCATCAGATCCGCTGGAACTGGAGTTGCAGATGGTTGTGAACTACCATGTGGGTGCTAGAAACCAAGCCCAAGTCTCCTGGAAGTGCAGCAGTGCTCTTAACCACTAAGTCATCTTTGCAGCCCCTAAAAAAAATTAAATATATATATATATACACAAAATATACATATATATATATATACACACACACAAGAAAAGCCCTTCGGAAATATGAGGGTCTCAAATTTGGGACATCCTGGGCTGCAGAGTGAATTCCAGACCAGCCTGTGTTACATAGCAAGACCCTGTCTCAACATACACAAATGTAACAACTTAATAAAAAGAAACCATGGCAATTACTTTACCAACTAAAGATAACAGAATATTAAAAGATAGCCCTTCCATATTGTCAGTGTCTGGCCACAGAAAACTGTGTGATAGGAAGTTGTCCCCAGTATCACCACGATCACTTCTTTCATAGTTTCCCATAGTTTTCAGGTTGTCACAGAGCGTGCATTACTCTCACGTTTGGGGAGGGGGTTGTGTTTCTTACGGACTGTTGTCAGAAAGTTAGCACTTCCTTCAAGCTGTGTAAGCACATCCCATCCCCCGTCCTCCACCCCAAGCATTCAGGATCAGGGGAAGTGAGCTCAGGTTTACAGAGACACAGCAACTATTCTGAGTCAGGAGAAAGCAGTCGATTCATAGAGAACGTGTGAACAGCATTGGCTGAGCAGTTCAGACCCTTCAGGGTGTGAGGCCTCTCTGGCTTCCTTTTGTGTAGGTGCTCACAGTGACCATGTAGGACGATGAAAGGGGAGCATTGATATGGATTCTGCCCACATAGAAAGTGGAAATGTAGGGCCATGAATGTGCTGGGGTCCCACACGGGTTAAAGAAAGCCCCAGTGTTCTTCTTTCCAAACAAGAGTCTCTTCAGAGACTATCATCAGGATTTTGGCATGGTTTTCAAAGTGTCTTCACACTGGTCCAAGAGCGCCACTACCATGGGCTGCCACCCCAAAATGGAACAAGCAGGGTAGACTTTTGTAAAAGTAAGCCAGTGTTTGAGGAGGTATGACTTACGAAGCTGAGAATGACTCTCTAAGCCCCTAGTGCTTTTTTTTTAAAAAAAATATTTATTATGTAAACAGTGTTCTGCCTGCATGTAACCTGTGTGCAAAAAGAGTACGTCAGATCTCATTACAGATGGTTGTGAGCCACCATGTGGTTGCTGGGAATTGAACTCAGGACCTCTGGAAGGGCAGCCAGTGCTCTTAACCTCTGAGCCATCTCTCCAGCCCATCCCCCATGCTTTTCAACAGGTATCTCCAGCACCTGTTTGTACAGAAGGAGCTTGCGTGCAAACTGTATCTTGTAAACAAGATACTGCCCCTGTGTTGTGTGTGCTGTAAGGAAGACACATAATAAAGCATTGTTTATAGGGCTGGAGGGGCATTTCAGTGACAGCTTGCTAGCAAGCTTAGACTCAGTTTGGTCCCCATCAGTCTTTTTTTTTTTTTTTTTTGGTTTTTCGAGACCGGGTTTCTCTGTGGCTTTGGAGCCTGTCCTGGAACTAGCTCTGTAGACCAGGCTGGTCTCGAACTCACAGAGATCCGCCTGCCTCTGCCTCCTAAGTGCTGGGATTAAAGGCGTGCGCCACCATTGCCTGGCTCAGTTTTTTTTTTTTAAGATTTTTTTTTTGGGGGGTGGTGGTGTTGGGAATGGGAAGTGGCTAAAGATAGTGCAGCAGTTAGGAGTATTTCCTGCTCTTCCAGAGGACCCAAGTTCAGTTCCCAGCACCCACATTGGGTGGCTCAAAACTGCCTGTAACACCTTCTTCTGACCTCTGCTGGCACCCATACATATCAGACACATACATGTACACATAATCGAAAAATTTAAAGTAAATCTTTTTACTTTACGTATTCATACCCACTTTCACCAAAATGCATTTACTAAGTAAAGGCACCTAAACCACTAAACTAATGTTCAGGGAAAGTATTTTGAAGAAAAAAAATGGCCTTTAGTGGTGAACTCACAGAAGGAAGCTTGAAGGCCTCCAGGCGGACTGGGGAAGAGGTTGCAGGGCCCAGAAGAGGCAAACATCAAGGGTGTGGTAAACTGAAATAAATGGGAGCTAAGGAGCAGCTAGCTTGGTCATGGCTGTCAGATCAACTGTGGTGATGGCTTGGTTGCAGGGATGCAGGGATGGAAAACACAGGAGGTGCTAGGAACCACATCCAGGTTCCTGGTGTAGAACCGCACCATTTTGATAGAGGGCAGGACAAAGCGATCCAGTTCCCTCGGCGCAGTCATGTTCAGCACTGCACCATTCATGCTGACAGACCCCAGGTGTCTGGAGGGCAGGGAAGACTAGCTGGAGATGAGAATGCAAGGGGCCGACACAGACTCCTGGGGCTCCCTCACTCTCATGAACCCAAGAGGCAGGCCAAGGAAGGAGTCTGTAAGGAAGAGCCGTCTGAAAGGACCACGGCTCAGGTAGCTGTCAGCACCACCCTCCCCTCCACCTTACCAGAAATGTTATATACATTATCCTATGCAGTAAATAGAACAGGCTCTTAGTGTAGCTAGAAAAACAAGTCAATGGCACATCGAGTTCTCATTCAGAGGCCCAGCTGCCACTAATTCATATAAGTTATAGAAAGTATATTAGTTCATTTGGGGGCCGTAATGAAATACCCAAGCAGGCTACTGTATAAAGAAACAGGGGTTAATTTAGCTTACATTTCTGGGGGCTGAATGTGTAGGACTCACATCTGTTGATAACAAAAGCAGCACAGTGCATCCCGTGACAAAGAGCTAAGACATCCTGCCCACAAAACTAGGAGACTCAGTCTAGACGCTGCACCCTACACGTTTGAATCCCCACCACTTCTCAAAGGTATCTCAGCACTGCGATTAAGTCCCTACCTTCTTAATACCCTTCAACTGAAATGAATATTAGTAGTGATACAAAAGAAGTTTTAGGGAACATTTAAACCATAAATAAACACAAGGCTTCCAACCAGCTCCTCTTCAACTTGCCCCATGCCCGTGTCTGTTCTCATTTCTGGGCTCTTGGCCTCTTTTAGAGCTGGTTTTGTGGTTGCCGTTGCTCCTTGTTGTTTGGGTGGTAGCAATACAGCAGTTCCCTTTGCCAGTGCTTGGGCTTCAGGTGCAGCAGCAGCTGAGGAAATGGCTGGAGAGATGGCTCGATGGTTAAGAGCAATACCTACTCTCGCAGAAAGCTTGCGCTTGGTTCCTGATGCCCACCTCAGGCAGCTTATAACTCCTGCGGCTCCAGCTCCACGGGATCCAATGCCCTATTCTGGTCTCTCTGGACCCCCACACTCACGTTCACACACCTACATATAGACACACACATAATAGAACATAAATAAATAAATTGAAACCTAGGAGAGCCTGATCTTAGGGCCCAGAGTTGCCATTGCGTGTCCTTGTCATTCTTCCAGGGTCAAACTCCTCCCTCACTCATAGTTTTCACTCTCAGTGACTTGGTGCTTACAGCTTCCCCTGGCTCAGACAGATCCCCTGTACCTAAACATAGGCAATACCTCCTTTTGGAAGCCTTTTGCAGGGGCTGAACATAGTAGCACATGCCTGTAATCCCAGCTACTCAAGTAGGCTGAGGGGAGGGTCTAGGAGGAGGGAGTTCTAGGCCAGCATGGGCTACACAGCGATACCCTGTCTCAAAAATTAAAACAAGCCAACAGGGCTGAGTGGTGTGGTTCAGTGGTATAGCTATGGTCCTTAGCATGAGGCCTTGGCATAGAGCCCAGTGCCAGAGAAGGTTATAGGGCAGGAGTGTGGGTGGGAAAAGCCAATAGATCTCTGCAAAGGCTGGGCACTGTTAGGAAACCCAGCCTGGGCTAGGCAGGTTCTCATTCTACATAGCTTCTGAGTGGGTTTCCTGTTAACCCAGACATCCCGTCCCCTCTACTCCCCAGCTTCCTCCTTGACCTTGAGGCCAATTCTGGGCCTCAATGCAGTTTTTTTTTCTTTTTGTGACTTTTCCATGACCTCAGGCAAATAAAGGGGTGCCCTGCACCCCCCCAGTCAGCTAGGCTGCAAGTTGCTCCCACAAACCCTGGTGAATGTCTATGAAATCCCACAGTGTAGCCACATCCATCCTGAACCTACATGTCCAAGTACAATGCCATGTTGACCTGTCTGCAGTCAATCCTGAAAGGCAGAATCAGGATGGAACAAGCATGTGCCCTTAGAGTTGGCAAAAGCATCCCCTCGGGCAGGAACACATCCCTCCTCTCAGCTTAGCTCTATCGAGCCCCGGTTCTGGCCAGGAAGTACTTGGTCCATTTGGGTTCTCAAGCAATTTTTGCTTATCTCTGCCAACACACGTGTTGTTTGGTTTGGTTGCTTTGAGACAAGGTCTAGCCCCAGCTGTCCTAGAACTCACGGTGTAGGTGAATTTGGCCTTGAACACTTAGAAATCCTGCCTGCATTCCAGGAGTAAGCCACCACAGCTACCTGTTCAGGGATTTGATCCCCACAATCTTGCATGGAGGAGCTATTTAGTGATGCTCATTTACTTAGAGTTAGCATGGGAAAAAAGAATCCCAAGGGAGATGATTTCTTTCTTTTTTTTTTTTTTTTTTTTTTTTTAGTGAATTCCAATCTTTGGGAATTTAGTTTATATAACACAATGCCACATGTCTCTAAAGTTACAAAGATTCTCCAGTGCTCTTCCCTGTGTTGAAACTTGTGATGATCCCTTTTTTTTTCTTTCATTTTTATGGGGCTGAGTACAGAACTAGAACTTGGTGCATGTGTTTTGTGAGGCAGCTGCTTAGTCACTGAGCTGTACTCCCCACCCTCCCTCCTCCGCCTGGCCTTGAACTTGTACTTTTCCTACCCCAGCATCTCTAGTGTCAAGACCACAGGCGTGCATCAGCTGGGACAGTTGCAATCTCTCAATCAGTTTTGAGCAAGGATTCTTGTTTGTTTGCTTTGTTTTGTTGTTTATCAAGACAGGGTTTCTCTCTGTAGCCCTGGCTGTACTGGAATTCACTCTGTAGACCCGGCTGGCCTGGAACTCATATTCAAGGTTCCTATCTGAGATCCACAAATCCCTATGTCTATGGCTTTCTTTAGTCCCCCAGAAATGTTCAAAACCGTTTTTGTTAGTAATAATAACCAGTTGTGGTGGTACGCGCCTTATTTCAAGCTTCTCAGGAGGCTGTGGCAGAAAGAATACAAGTTCAAGGCTGGCTTGTGCAACTTAGTGAGCCCCTGTTCCAAATTAAAACTGAAAAGGATCTGGGGGACTTGCCTATCATGGCAGAGCCCTGGGATGGGGTTCAAGCCTTTGTACCTCGAAATAGTAATTACAGTATTAGTAGCTAACATTTAGGCAGTGTTGCCATGTGCCAGGCCTGTTGTATGTGTTGCTAGGCTCACTGGATTGGAGCAGAGCATTTTGCTTCCTTCCTGGTATTCCCAATCTTTTAGCTACTGACCTCAGAACTGGAGGAACCCACCGCTGGACCCTCCCTTCTCCGGTGGTGTTTGCAGGAGCCTAAACCCTGTCCCTACTGCCTTTGTTTAGAGGAGGGTAGCCACTGTATACTTGCTCTTATTCCCACTTCAGTTCCATCAGTATTCCACTTTCCCAGCAGTGGCTTCCTCCTTAGTCAGGCTGGGAAGAGGGGGCTCCCTCTGGCAGACAAGAGCCGGTTGCAGTACTAACAGGTGCATTTTGTACATTTCGGATCTGTTAGGAAAGGCAGGCTACCCTTTAGGGACCTAGAGCGATACCCTAGGGGCTGGCTAAGCACTGAGAAGGAGCCTTGGTCCGTCCTCCTCCTCGCATTGCCTCTCTTGACAGTCTGGGTCTGTTACTGAGTCTGCTAATCCTGCTTTGTGACCTGCTGCTGCAGTTGTGGGATGCCGACCCCATTAATCACACCGCCTAGGCTTTGTGGAAACAAAATGAAAACTGAAACCTAAAAAACAAGCGGATGGGCATGTCCTGAGTTTTTCCATAGCTCAGGGAAATTTGTGACTTTGTAAGTTTGCATTAAATCAAACCTCTGGTTGCAGAGGACCCTGGCTCCACCCTCCCCTCTCCTAGCTCTGTCTCACTTCTTTCCCTTAAGAAACCTTCTGAATTGTTTACTTCCTGTCCTTGAGAAGCTAGCCTTGCAGTGTTATACCAGTTTGGGGTTGTTTTGGAACACGCCTCCTCTCCTAATCCAACAAGCCATTATGGCTTTGGGTCTGGGTTCCTGCGTCTTATCATCTGTCCCTCCCGCTTTCGGCTTTCATCCTCCCACTCTGGCCTCACCAACAGAATGTCTTATTATACCTGTGTGTAGGGAGTCTTTCTTCAACAAACGCTAGATTGTTCTCGCTCCCTGGCCTCCTAGTTTGCTATCACTTACAGCCACTGATCCGACCAGTGTATGTTCAGCTCGGTCCTGATAAAACAGAATTAAAGACCCAATGCATTGTCCCAGAAGTGTTCAGTCAGCAAGAGAGATGAAACAATTTTGTCGAGACTGCTGCACTGAAAGATAAGAGAACAATTCCAGCTGCTTGCTGCCGCCTCTCCGCCAGGAGACATTTTTCTTTTCTACTGCCTCTCTTCTAACAAGTTCCCGAGTCACATTCCTCCTAGGCAGGGAGAGATGGGGACTGCTTATGCACTGAAGTCCTCCACTGGGCCCTTCAGATTAACCTGTGAGGCAGGTGAGAAGAGGAATGAAGTGTCAGACGGGTTAGTAGTTTGTCCAAGTAAGCTAACACAGAGGGGCGCTGAGGTCTGGGTCCTGCTCTTGGCACCAGCACGAGGGTTCCAGCTCATGAGTTCGCTCATTCTCCCTCACTAAGTTCTGAGGTCCTGCAGGACCAGGATGTTGTCTCGTGTATACATTCAGGACTTTCCAAATATCGCTTTCCTCTCCCTCTTCTGTCAATAAAGACAGGCTGGGATGTGTAACTCATGCTGAATAAAGATAGGCATGGTGGCATGCAAGAGTGTATGTATGCCCACTGAAGAAATAACACTGATACACATGGCACGAATAATCCAAGGCAGTTAAGTATTTACTGTGCTTAAATGGGTAGCTGAGGAAAGGGGAGGAGTGGGGGAAAGTGGACTGCACAGAGGAGGAAGGGGTCTTGAACCTGAGAAGATGGGATGGGGTTTCGATCTGCTCATCAAATCTAAAAGTCTGCCCTCTACCTTGGCAGGCCTGGTGCTGAGTATGGGATAGGCTGGGAAATCAGGATAGATAAGTAATGGGGCATTTGGGTGCTGAACTTGGTGTTTTCAGGGAAAAATAAGAAACTGAGGCTTAGAGCTATCACATAAGGACACTGTCCCGTATGACGGTGGGAATAACATCTCCCTCCAAAGAATGCTGTTTAGATGAGATGAATGAGGGATGCGATCCAGTCGCCAGCATCAATAAGTCTCTTTTAGACTACTCAGCAATACTGTCATCTTCTTGGGAAAAAAGTCAGTGCCTAGTGTCAGAGGGACACAACTTTTCCTGGAGATCTTCCAGCTTTGAGTTAATTGTTCTCACTTTTGAAGCTGTGACTCCTGACTGTATCCCACAGCCGAGAGCTGTCCAGAGAAAAAGCACTTATTCCCAAAAGGTTGACACCTAAGATGTGTGTGGAACCAGCAAGCAGGACCCAGTCCACTCTAAGGAGGAGTCACACAGAGTGCAAACTTCAGGTCATGGGGCAATATAGCGCTGGGTGTGGGGGTGCCCATCTGTAATCCCAGCACTTGGGATGCAAAAGCAGGAGTTCAAGGCTAGACTTAACCACATAAGACCCTGTCTCCAAACAAACAGAAATAGTAAGAAAATGCAAGGCTTTTGACAACTTTTCTCTGTTTTTCCTTTTTTTTTTTTTTTTTTTTTTTTTTTTGGTTTTCGAGACAGGGTTTCTCTGTGGTTTTGGAGCCTGTCCTGGAACTAGCTCTTGTAGACCAGGCTGGTCTCGAACTCACAGAGATCCGCCTGCCTCTGCCTCCCAAGTGCTGGGATTAAAGGCATGCGCCACCACCGCCCGGATCTTTTCTCTGTTTTTCTTGTCATTTGAATTTTCGGTCGCCCTTGCCAGCATGGCTGTGCATGGCTGGGTGCTCTGTTAGAGCAAACAGGATCTTAAAGCATGATCCACTCTGTCCAAATTTCTTGTGGGAAACAGTCTGGAATCCTGGTCACCTTGGATATCGTAGCTTAAATTAGGGTCTTGGCCAGAGTTTGTTTTTGAGACAGTATCTCACTGTGTAGTCCTGGCTGGCCTTGAACTCACAGAGATCCGCCTGCCTCTGCCTCCTGTGTGCTGGGGTTAAAGGCGTGCACCTCTATTCCCCAAATCATTTTATTTTTGAAAGAGGGACATTCAAAGCCCTGGAGTCAAGCAACTTGCTCGCTTCAGCCTCCTGCATATTATGGGGAAGTCTCCATGGAGCCCAAACAACTTGATAGTCACGAGAAACAGTATTGCACTTTTGTTTCTTTTTCTTTTTTTTTTTTTTTTTTTTTTTTTTTTGGTTTTTCGAGACAGGGTTTCTCTGTGGTTTTGGAGCCTGTCCTGGAACTAGCTCTTGTAGACCAGGCTGGTCTCGAACTCACAGAGATCCGCCTGCCTCTGCCTCCCGAGTGCTGGGATTAAAGGCGTGCGCCACCACCGCCCGGCCTTGCACTTTTGTTTCTTGAGACAAGGTACATACTCACTATGTAGCCCAGACTGACCTACTGGAATGGAGGTCCAAGCCACCATGCCTGGATCTTTTTGAGCTTTTGAATGTTATACCATACACGATTGCTACCTATTGAAAAATAAATTACTTTGAGGAATTTAGTAGCATCCTATGTATCTTTTGTTTTGTTTTTTTGTACCATTGTCTCATCTTTGTGTAAAGTCTTGTTTTTATGATTCAAGCTGTTCTACTACATCAATTTTTCTGGGGAGCAAGCACTGTTACATGCTTTGAAAGTGATAATGCCAGCTGGCCACCACTTTGTGGCTAGAATACAAGCCTCCCAACCCTCAAGTCAACACTATCCCTGAATCTGACTGCCAACTTTGTGGTAGAATCTGGCTGCATAAAGCCCAAAGAAACACAGATCAATCAGGAGCCTGTGATTTCATTCAGTTCAGAGCAGGACATAGTCAGTAACAAACCTTGATGGAAAGTCTCCACTGCACAGAACTCTGCCCCTTCCTAGACAACAGAAAACACAAAGGCACAGTCTAACTGACCAGCAGGTGCCACTGATGGCAGAGCCTTGTGCTAGGATATGAACCTGATGCCTGATAGGTATGCAAATGCCTATGTCTGAAAGGTAGTGTGATCACAGAAGGGCGAGCCATCTGCTGGACAGCTGCCAGACTTCTGGAGATTTAAAGCATGAACATCACATAAACAAGCCCAGGGATGTAGCTCCAACTTCTCAAGTCAATGTTTTCCTATTGGATTTCCAATTTCCCATTCCACATAATGGGGGAAGTTCAAAAGAGCTATGGTCAGACTTACCAAGATAATTAGAATTTGCTAAGGTACCATGTGGTAAATACTCATTGCATCATTGGGTATTGGGGGTCCTACGGTGTGCTTGGCAATCTGGGAGAGAGACATACTGTTTTCCTTTTTTCCTATGCATCCATAGTTACCTATTAATCTAGTGTCCAAAAATTGTTTTAGCCTAGTATGGTGGTTCATGCTTGTAATACATGTATTCAGGAGGCAGAGGCAGGAGTGCCATGAGTTTAAGGTTGGTCTGGTTTAGTGGCTGTTAAATTGCTGAGTTGTATAGAGTTATCCTTACTTGCTATTTAGTTTACAGCTGGCCTTCTAAATGATGCTCTTAAAATAGTCTAATAGTACTACTGTGCGTTGTGTACTAGCTATATGCCAGGCATTCTGGTAAGTGCTTTATATGACTTGTTTTTTAAACAATCTTTTTATTTTATATATGCATGTGTGTATACAGTATATGTGCATGCATGCTTGCACTCGTGTGTGAATGTGGGCATGCACACGTGTCATGGTGTCCAGCCTTGGGTGTTCGTTCTTGCTTCCCACCCTGTTTGAGACAGGGTCTCATCACTGGCTGGCCTATGAGTCTCTGGAGATTCTCCTATCTCAGATTCCCATCTCCCTGCAAGAGTGCTGGGATTACAGATGTTCCTGATACACAGCCAGCTTTTGCACAGGTTTTGGGCATTTGAATTCAGGTCCTCACATTTGTGACAAGTGCTGAACCCACTAAGCCATTTTACCAACCCTATGCCAATTATTTCACTCAGTTCTCACACCAATTCCAGTTTTACAAAGGTAGAAATTCAGCTTCATCAAACTTACATCATTTGTACTGGTTCACAGGTGGTGAAACAAGGATTCCGATCCAGGCTGTTACTAAGTCAGTAGCATAGTGACCGGCTGTATGTCTGGCATGGAGGGCAGAGGAGGAATGACATTGCTACTCCCACTCCGCCTTCCTCAGGATCATGATCTAGGCAAATCGTTTTTATTCCCAAATCCATGGTTGTTTGCTTTTGAATCAGGGAGTCCATCACAATGTAGCTCGGGCTTGCTTTGAAGATCCACCTGCCCCAGGCTTCCCAGTACTGGAGTCACAGATGCATGCCACCACATCCCATCCCAGTACATGACTGTGACATTGATACTCTACAACGTGCCTGCATGCCTCCGTGGGTGGGGGGTTCTTTTGAGGAGGGGGGTGTGAGGGTGGGTTGAAACCTGGTCTCATGAAGACTTGACTGCCATGCAACTCAGGATAGCTAAGTATAAATGTCACATCCTCCTGCCTCCGCCTCCTGAGTGCTGGAATAACCAGGGTCAACCACTATCCCCAGCTTCGAAGCCACATTTTCAGTGGTGGGTACTCCCAAGGGAGAACTGATATTCGGAGGGAATCTGATGAAGTTTCTCTGACCTTTAATCTTCTTTCCTGTTTAAGAAAATACATTTTCTGTGTTCATGTGTGTGTGTGTGTGTGTGTGTGTGTGTGTGTGTGCGCGCTGTGCAGACCTGTAACCCCACACTCAGAAGACTAAGACAGGAGGATCCTGAGTATAAAGAGAATTCTGGAAACAGCTGTAATAACTAAGTAGGTTATTTCCTCAAACGATTCCTCTGAGTTTTTTTTTCCCTTTTGAAAAATGGTTCTCTTATTGCATGCCTGTTGGGAGAACTATTGAGATAATGAATCTACCACGTAATTCACATCCAATAAACTGTCAACAGGATTAAGAGTCGTAAGCAAATTACAGGATCACTGGTGAGACAGGCTTGTCTGGAGAGCATCGAGTAACAGTTTGCTCAGCTGAATACAGCTCCGATCTCAAAGGTGCACGCACCTGATCCAAGATCTTGGGATTCAGACTTAAAAATATTAGTCGATGAATAAGGCCAGTTCTATCGGGGAAACGGGATGTCATTTACGAAACAAGATCTATGCAGCCACCTACTAACTAATTCCTTTAGTCCCCTGTGGTTCAGTTAGCTGTAAAGTGAGCATTCGGGCCTCATCTTAGTTCTGAGCCTACAGGCTGAATATGGAAGTCTCTGAAAAGAACATCATTCGCGCACGCGAGTTTGCAGCTCGCCAGTCCCCGCGGCCCACGCCCACGCTCAGCAGCAGTCTCGGAGCCCCCGCTCCGCCCTCTCTTCCAGGTTTTCCCCGGCAACCCGCCCCTCTGGAGTCACGTGACAGGGCGCCGGCCGGACTGAGCCCCCGATTGGCCAGGCTTCAGGACGCCTCGCGATTGGCCCGGGGCGGCGGGCCCCCGCCTCCCTCCTCCTCCTCGCCGCGGCCCACGTGAGGGGGGCGAGTCACGCGATTTCCGGGAACCCGTCAGGAAGGACATAAACAAAACAAACCCGAGGCAGCATGGAGAGGGTCCGCGGCTGCGGCAGCGCGGTCGAACCCAGCGCCTGAGCCACCCTCAGCCTCAGGTGAGCGCCGAGCGTCCGCACGGGCGGGCGGAATGCGGCGGCCGAGAGTTACGAGCGTGGGGCGCGGGTGTCCGGCTCTGGCCGAGCGGGGCGGGGGCCGCCGGGCCGAGGGCGCGCGGGACGGGGCCGCCGGTGCGAGCCGGGCCAGGCTGCTGCCGCGGCCGACGGTTACATAAAAGGCGGGCGCGCGGACGGGGGTCCGTCCCCTCCGGGGTCCGGCCCTTTGCGCGCCCGGGAGCGGGGGGCAGCGGCTGCCGGCAGCCGGCCTGTCAGAGCGGCGAGCGGGTGGGAGGGGCCGGGAGGGAGGGGAGGAGAGGGGCGTGTGAGGGAGGCCGGCACGTCTGGCGCTCGAGGGCTGGGGGGACAGGCGCGGGCCTGGCGAACTCCGGGCATGGGCGTCGTAGGGCCGCGGCTTCCCCCCCCCCCTCCGCCCCTCCCCGGGGGCGGCGGGCGACGGGGGCCTCCCTCTCGGGATTTGTTTATATGTCCTCTCTAAGCAGCTTGAACGGCCCGGAGGCGGAGCCCTCGCAGGCGAGTGGCGGCCGGTGCTGTCCAATGGAGGAGAGGAGCGGGGACCTTGCGTCCAATGGGCGCAGGGGGGCGGTGCCGCGGGCCCCAGTAAGTTAGGCTGTGCTGGGGGTGGGGCGGGCGGGGCGGCCATATTAGATGGGAGGGGACGGGAACGGGGGGGGGGGAAGCGAGCGGGGCGGGGGCTAAGGGCAGGGAGCCGGGCCGGGGGCGGGCCGGGTGTCGGCTGGAGTCCCAGCGGACCCGGAAACCGCCCCGAGGAGCCCGACCCGGCTCGGCTGCTCCCGAGTGGAGGTGGCCGGGAAGTACCGAGGGCAGTCTAGCCTCCCAGGGGGCGGTTCCTGGGACTAGATGGAGCTTAGTCTCTGGCTTCTCTCTCTTGCTCGGCCCTCCGCTTGCTTGACAAATCCTACCGCCAAACCCTGTAATCGCCCTTCTTTAACCCAAGAAAGCAAACCTTTCTGCTGTTTCTGAGCAGGCTTGAGTCTTATGACTAACTACCTTAAGGAGGTATTTAGGTAACTAGCGGTTTGTTTCTCTACCAGGCCTCGGGTAGAGGCAGTCAATCAGGAACTTCGGCATCTCTGGGTTTTGCAAAGAGAAAACCGGGGACTGGAAAAGCAGAGAAAGTTGAGGGCTGGGCGGGGTTCCCATTTTTTTCATGTGGACGCCTCCCAAAGATCAGGCCCCTGTGCGTCTCCTCTCTTGCTCAAATACATTGGAAGCTGACATACATCAACTTCATGAGAAAACTGATTCGTGAGAAAAGTATTTAGGTTTGAAAGATCTTTAGGACTTTTGTCTTTCCAGTACCAGCAGGTGAGAAAGAGGATCAAAGTCTGAACTTTTAAAAAGCAGAAGAGGTTTTTTGTTTTTGTTTTTCGTAAATCTCGTGATCTATGGTAAAATAAATGACTGCCATTTCATTGTACTTTAAAATAGCATGTTTCAGTGTTATCTAATCTAAAATAACGGAGAGATGCACAAGGAGAAAATGGTGTGGTTATGGAATTAGAAAATCACTTATTTGTGTTGGGATTGTTTTGGTTCCATGCTAGCCTTGTTAAGTGCTTATTTAAGTTTCTATTAACGTGAGCTTACAACCTGCGACCACATTTGTATTGTCAAAGGTACCAGGCTACTGATGCGTCTTTGAGCACTTAGGAGTAGGAACACACTGCAGATAGATTATTCTGGGATGCTCTTCAAGAGTTGAGCTGAAGAAAAATCTCAACAAATGGGAAATAAATTATTCATCAACTTTAGTATTAGTTTTATGTGACTGACCCTCGGTTTTGTTAAAACACTGTAAAAAATATAACCCTAAATTATTTGATATATTTTAAAAATTGAGCCTAATTTTTATTTATTTATTGTTTATTTGTTTTTTGTTTGTTTGTTTTTGAAACAGGATTTCTCTATGTAGCCCTGACTGTCCTGGAACTCACTCTGTAGACCAGGCTGCCTCAAACTCAGAGATTTGCCTGCCTCTGTCTCCCAAGTGTTGGGATTAAGTCATGCGCCACGACTGCCCTGCTAAGTACAATTTTTCTAGTAGATGAAATATTAGCCCTATATTCTATGACTTAATATTGTATTGCTAAGTCCCAATCTGCCATAATGCCATGATCAGTTATAAAAGGATATAACTGTTTCACTGATACCTAGAATACTTATATTCAAGACAGTTTTCAGTTGCTTATGTAGTAATTTCTTAAGAATGGCAAATATTTACACCAGAACTTATTTTGCTTAAAATTCTTTTATATGCTTAGTATACTTTAGGGTTTAAGAAATTGTATGTAAGTAAATTAGTAAGCGTTGGGGCTTAAAGAATCATTATTATTGTTGAGACAAGGTTTTTCACTTTCTAGCCCAGTTAGTTTTGAACTCCAGGGCATCAGGTATTTCTTCATGCTGGGACTACAGACAAGTACCTTGTGCCTAGCTCTGGAATTTTTAGTATAGTAAGAATACCAATTTTGTGTTCTTCATTTATCTTGTCATTCTGAATGTTTTTTTTTTTTTTTTTTTTTTTTTTTTTTTTTTTTTTAAAAATTTTTTTTCTCTGTGTCTCCTGTATCGTGTGTCTTTCTCTTTTTTTTTTTTTTTTAAATATTTATTTATTAATTTATTGTGTATGCAATATTATGTCTGTGTGTATGTCTGCAGGCCAGAAGAGGGCACCAGACCCCATTACAGATGGTTGTGAGCCACCATGTGGTTGCCGGGAATTGAACTCAGGACCTTTGGAAGAGCAGGCAATGCTCTTAACCGCTGAGCCATCTCTCCAGCCCCCCATTCTGAATGTTTTATAACAAAGTGAAAACAAACTTTTATGAAGAAAATAACCTATTTGGTTGGTCTGAGTTCCAGAGCAAAAGGATAATTGATAAAAGTCCCTGGTGTTGGGGACTAGAACAAGGGATTGTGGGAGTCCAGAGACAGCGAGTCCAGAGACACTGTATCTTTATTGAGTTAGTGTAGTGATTTTCATTTCTGTTTGTTTCTTTGTTTATTTTTGAGACAGGGTCTCTCTTTTAGGAAGCCCTGACTGTCCTAGAACTCACTGTGTGTAAATCAGGATGGCCTTGAGCTCACAGAGCACTAAGAGTCTCTTCCTCCTGAGTGCTGGGATTAAAGGTGCTAGCCACCACACTTGACAGAGTAGTGGCTTTTAATAAATAAAGTTCATTGTTACTTTTAAAGTGTAATTTTTAGTCAAGACTAACAATGGTATTTTGAGATTCATTAGTAGTTTTATTTTCAGTTAGGTTTGTACCTGACTTTTTGGGGAAAGGTCTCACTGACATTCAGTAATGTCTCATTCCAAGTGAAACATTCCCACTCAAAATTTGTCACACTGTTTTTGTTTGGTCCTGTGAGGTATGGTCTTTCCATGTTGCCCAGGTTGGCTTTGAATGCTTTGATCTTCCTGCCTCAGCCTCCTGCGTTACTGGAATCATAGAGATATGCCACAGTGCCTAGTTGTTGGTTCTAATTATCCAGGACAGGAGTAACTGAACTTCTTATTGCATAGAATTAAATAGTAAATATTTAATAATCTCTATAATGACTGTTCAGCTCTGCATGGTGATGATTGATAAGAAGACACCGTAGAGAATGCATTTTAGCTATATTCCAATAAAACTTTGTTTATAGGAGCAAGCTGTGCCTACTGGTAGCCCATGGCCATTGATAACCTCTGAAGTGCTCAGGTGTAAGGGATTGCAGGAGATGTGAATAAACACTTCAGATAGTATTGGCTCAATAGTCTAATGTCAGAATCTCCTGCCTTGAAAAGTTCACTATAGGAACACAGGGCACCATCCTATTTTAGAATTTTACAGCCATGTAGATGTTTTGAAACTGTTTTAAGTAGCTATTGGTTTAGTTCTGTTTGTTTTAAAGGTGCTTTTTTTTTCCTTTCTTTTTGAGACTTGCACCTTGGTATTTATTTAGCCAAGCTGGCCTTGAACTCCACTATGTTGCCCAGCCTGGGCTACAACTTGTTTTGTTGTTGTGCCATTTTTGTTCGTTTGTTGAGATAGGGTCTCTTGTTGGCCAGAAATATGACCTTGAGTTCCTAATTCTCCCGCCTTTCCCAATAGGGAATTATAAGCATTTACTACCATGCTGGCAAGAGCCTTGTATATTATTGGTTTGTCATAATTGGGGTTTTGGATGGCGACATTGGGGGTTGAGCCAGGGTCTCTACATAACTCTGGCTGTCTTGGAACATACTGTGTAGACTAGACTGGCCTTGAACTCACAGAGATCTGCTTTCTTCTATCTCCTAAGTGTTGGGATTAAAGGAATGCACCACCATACCACATCTGGTTTAAGATAATTTTTTTTTTTTGGATTTTCGAGACAGGGTTTCTCCGTAGCTTTTGGTTCCTGTCCTGGAACTACCTCTTGTAGACCAGGCTGGCCTCGAACTCACAGAGATCCACCTGCCTCTGCCTGGGATTAAAGGCGTGCGCCACCTCCACCCGGCTAAGATAATTTTTATAACAAGGTCCCATTTGTGGGGGAGAGAAATACAAAAATTCTTTTTTACAAAAATTTGTATTGCATTTGTGTGTCCAGGCACAAGTGTGCTACAGCATGCACATGAAGATGAGATACAGCTTTCAGGAGTCTTTCCTTTCTATCCACTGTGCGTCCTGTCACGGGTTGTCATGTTTGGTGGCAAGTGCCTTTATTCACTGAGCTGTCTTGCTTGGCCTGTAAAATCATTCTTGCTGGCTACTCTGATTCATACTTGTGAGACAAAGTAGACTAGGAGAGATGCAGAGGACTTCCATGTTACTTCCTGACTGCAGTACTCCTCTGTTCAGTCACTAGCCACATCGTGTCTGCTTTTTACCAGATTCTGACCTTTCCCTCCAAAGTCTGTAAGCCATTCTCTAAACTGCTATTGATTTACTAATTCTAGTTATCCAGTTCTTCTTTCCATGTCTCTCTTTTGAGACAGTCTCAGGCTAGGCTTGCACTTCTCTGTGTAGCTAAAACTGGCCTCGTATTCCTGATATTCTTGCCTCCACCTCTCAGGTGCTGTGATTACAGACATGAGACACCAATGTCCAATTATTTTGTACTTTTAACACCAACAGTGCTTTGATACCTTTTGTTTCAGGATTGTATTTTCACTTAATTATCTTTTCTTTCTTAAAATAGGATCTAATTATGTAATGGTGCCTGGCCTTGAGCTCAAAAAGCTCCATCTGCCTCCCCTCCTGAGTACTGTGACTAAAGATGTGTGTCAGGATGCTTGCTGTTCCTTTATCTTTTTCTAGACAGGGTATTTCTCTCGCTCTCCTAGAACTCATTCTGTAGACCATGCTGGCCTTGAACTCAGAGCTCTACCTGCCTGAGTGGTGGGCGTGCACCACCACAGTGGTCAAGCTTACTGATTTTACCCTTTGGGTTTCTTGGGTGTTTCCGTGTGCCTTGAGTATAATACTGTGTCTGAGGGTCTGAGGTGCTGCTCTAAATAAACCTTTGCTGCTGCTCGCTCTTCCTAATGAACCTGCAACCTTCTCTATCACAGACTTGCCATTCACTGAGGACTTTGAAACACTACAAGAATAATTTTTTTTTAGAAGTTCTTATGATGATAGGGAAGAATTAGAGGGTGGGTGTACTTCTGTTCATAAGATTCATGTAGAGGGGCTGGAGAGATCTCTGTGAGTTCAAGGCCAGCCTGGTCTACAGAGTGAGTTTCAGGTCGTACTCCAAAGCTACCCAGAGAAACCCTGTCTTGAAAAACGAAACAAAACAAACAAAAAGAATTATGTGGAATTTTACAATGCTACTATTTTGTGTGGTGTGTGTTTGTAGTGTATGTGTAGGAGGCTGTGGAGTCAGATGTTGATGAAGTGTCTTCCTCAGTCACTCTCACATGATTTATGCCCTTGTCGTACATGATGTGGCTATGTGTATTTTGGTGTGACAACTTTGTGAAGTTGGTTCTCTCCTTCCACTTTTTTTTTTTTTTTTTTTTTTTTGGTTTTTCGAGGCAGGGTTTCTCTGTGGCTTTGGAGCCTGTCCTGGAACTAGCTCTGTAGACCAGGCTGGTCTCGAACTCACAGAGATCCGCCTGCCTCTCCTTCCACTTTTATGTGGGTTTCAGGAATTGACCTCAGAGTAACAGGTTTGCATAGCAAACACCTTTACTTACTGAGCTATCATTACCCTCTCACTTTCCTTTTTTTTTTTTTTTTTTGTAGTAGAATGAACAGACTTATTAGGGAAAGGAAAGAATTCCAAAGAGTGTGCATGATTGTACGGATTTCACAAAGTAGACTACTTTAAGACAGAATTTACCACTGAACCTAGAGTTGGCTAACTGACTGGCTAGTGAACTCTAGGAAACTACTGTTTCCCCCAACCAGACATAGTCGCAAGGCTGCGGTTACAGCACCCACACCTGCTTTTACATGAGCACTGGGGATATGAACTCAGGTCTTTGTGCTTATGCAGCAGACGTTTTATCCACTGATCCATTTTTTGAACCCAACTTTTAGGGGTTTTTTTTCTCTGTTTGGTGGTTGGTTTTTGGCTTTTCGAGTCAGGTTTTCATTATATAGTCATGGCTGTCCTGGAACTCATTCTGTAGACCAAGCTGGCCCTTAACTCACAGAGATCTACCTACTTCTGCCTCCCAAGTGCTGCGAATACATTGCCTGGCCCATTTAACAGGTTTTTAGAGTTATTTTCAGTGAAGTTTTTGCTCTTACTCTTGGAAACAAGTTGTCCATAGAGTAGGGGACACAGTGACTGCTGCAGCCAGTGTTAAGGCAGCATTTCAGAACTTAGTGTTTAACTCTGTTGAAGTTGGAGAGTCTTCACAGAAATGGTGGGTGGGACTGACCTAAGTTCTAAGGAATGATAAGGGAAGCATTCTGGTCTCATTGAGAAAGTATACAAGATGTGTAGACACTGGGGCTGTGGCATGGGAGCGGATATGGGAGATTTAGGAGGAAAGAACTTTTGCTTCCACAGAGTCCTCTAATTTTCTTGAGATCTGCTCTGAATGGTTAAGTTCCTGGTTTGTCTCTCTTTTTCTCTCTGTCATCTCACTCCGACACACTCTAACTTTCATTAGTTCTCTTTTCACAACGCTTTCTTTTGGGAGGTGTGTGTGTGATTTTTTTTTTTGAGACAGTGACCTCAGAAGGGCCACAAACTTGTGCCATTTTCCCTACTTGAGGTGCTAGGATTTTAGGCATGTTCCAGCACATTTGGTTTCTTCCCTAGTTTTTAGTTTTTCTTTTAATCTCTGGCTAGTATCTGACCCACCCACCTTTTGCTTCTTTCTTATTTATAGGTACCTAAATACCTGTGATTTTTGACCCTTATCCTCATTTCTTCTGCTTTTAGGTTTTACTTTTACTCTTTCATTTTATTTTGTTTTTTCATTTTTTCTGTTGCATTTGTTTATGAATGTGTACCTGTGTGCACATATGCAATGGCGTGTTTATGGAGGAAAGTCTTAGGCATCAGTTCTCTTTTTCTACCATGTAGGTCTGCAGTAATTAAACTCAGATCATCAAGCCTGGTGGCAAGTGAGCTGTCAATCCAGCCTTCATTTTTTTGTTGTTGTTATTTTGTTTTGTTTTTTTAACTTAATTTTTTTTTTTTTGAGACGGGGCCTTATTATGCAGCCTTATCTAGCCTTGCACTCACTATGTAGCTCAGACTGGCCTAGAACTCCCAGAGATCCACCTGTCTTCTGAGTACTGGGACTAAATAAGTGCCACCACATCCACCTTATTTTGCTTTTTGACACAGGGTCTCATAATGTGACCCAGGCTGGTGAGAAATACTCTGTAGCCCAAGCTGGCCTTTAACTCGTGGTAATCCACATGCCTGAGTCTCTTTGAGTGTTGAGGTTACAAGGATGGGCTACTATGCCCAGATAGATACCTGTTTTAAATCAGTATTAAAGAAGGTCACATAAATGAAATTTCATTCAGATTCAATACTTCCCATTCCCCCCAAAAAATGGAAGTGGGGGACAAAAAGTTAACAGAATTTTGAGTTTTAATAAATGCTACCATCTAGGTACTGCTGTGATTAAATCTGTAATATTCCTGTCGTTGTACAGTGCCTCCTTTGAGGTTAGCCCTCCTTCCTCACCACAGGTCCCAGGCCCCAGGCATGAAATTGCTTTGTCATGTTATGTTCAGCAATGGAATGTCATATAAATGAAGTCATGCACTGCAGACTCTGGCTGCTGATGCACTTGAGAGGCCCTCCCTGTGTGTCAGTTTGGTCCTCGAAAGTTATCCTGTGGCCATATCAGTGATTGCTCACCTGTTTTTGGTGGTTGAGTTGATCCAGATTTTAGGCCATTGTGAATGGTGGGTGAAACCATTTTTTAACTTACTTTGTGTGCATTGGTGTTTTGCCATGGGTGTCGGGTTCCCTGGAACTGGAGTTATAGACAGTTGTGAGCGGCCATGTGGGTGCTGGGAATTGAACCCAGGTCCTCTGGAAGAGCAGTCAGTGCTCTTAACCAGTGAACCATCTCTCTCTCCAGCCTGGGTGAAAACATTTTTGTACTAATATTTTTAGTTTTTAGAAACAGGGTTTCTCTGTGTAGCCCTGGCTGTCCTGGAACTTGATGTATAGACCAGGCTGTCCTCAGACTCAACAGAGATCCACCTGCCTCTGCCTCCCAAGTGCAGGGATTGATTAAAGACACGTGCCACTGCCACCACCCAGCTGTGCTAGTCTTTTAAATAACTTTTCTAATATTAGCCACCTTTTACTTGACATCCGTGCAAAAAAACTGTTGTGAGAAAATTCCTAAAGGTGGCTACCTTCATAAATTGACGGTGTGTAAGATCAATAGTTAGAGCATCTATCAGCTTAGATGCCTATGTATGAATGGTCTGGGGAGAGAGTAGAGCAAACTAGGGAGCATAGTTTAGAGGAAGTCTCACCAGGGTTCAGTGGTCATCCTCTTGGGAGTATGTGCCCAGTGTGGTTAGGTCTGCCACCACCCCCCCCCCCCCGCAAGAGAATGATAATAGGAATTAGAAATGTGATTGAAATTTCCAAATTAAGTACTGCCAATTAAAATTTTTTGGCACCCTCACAGGTTTACTCACTTTTTTAAAATTGATTTTTATTGAACTCTACATTTTTCTCTGCTCCCTCCCTGCTTTTCCCCTCCCTCCACCAATTAAATCTTAAAATGTTAAAAAAAAAAAACCCAAAACTATGAAATCTGACATTTTGAGTCTTCCGCTTTTAGTTTTACTTCTTTTCCAGTCAATCTCTCACGTGTCTTAGGCTGTCCTTGAACTTACTGTGTAATTGAGGCTGATTTTAGAAACTCCTCCCTGTCTTGGGATTACAGGCATGCACTGTTTCTGTCTCAGCCTCTTGAGCTTTGGAATATAGGCTTGAGCCACTGCTTTTAGATTTTATTGTTGTTATTGTTTAAAGATTAAAAATGTAGCTGGGGCAGATCTCTGTGAGTTTAAGGACAGCCTGGTCTACAGAGGGAGTTCCAGGACAGCCAAAGATGCACAGAGAACCTGTCTCAAAAAGCCAAAAATTAAAGGTAAAAATAAAAGAAATAGAGGTTAAGCCAGGCGGTGGTGGCGCACGCCTTTAATCCCAGCACTCGGGGGCAGAGGCAGGCGGATCTCTGTGAATTCAGGGCCAGCCTGGTCTACAAGAGCTAGTTTCAGGACAGGCTTCAGAGATACATAGAAACCCAGTTTCGAAAAACCAAAAAAAAAAAAAAAAAGAGAGAGAGAGAGAAAGAAAGGAAGAAAGAAAGGATCTGTATCGTACGTGTGACATGTGCCCGCTGAGGCCAGAAGAGGGGATGAGAACCTCTGGAGCAGGAGTTAGAAGTGGTTATAAGGTTTCTGATATGGTTCTAGGAACCAAACTCAGGTCCTCTATAAGAACAAATGACCACGGAGCCATCTCACTAGGCCAGGTTTTTTTTCCTGAAGTTTTATTTTTACCTGTGTATGCCACATGCATATGGGTTTTGATGGAGGACAAAAAAAGGTTGTTGGATCCCCGTGAGCTGAAGTTATAGTCAGTTTTGAGCCACTCAAAGTGGGTTCTGGAACCCAAACCCCAGGCCTCTGGAAAAGGCCCAACCTGTTTTGTTGAGCCATTTCTCCAGCCCCTAGTGTTAGTTTCTCAGACAAGATCTTAATGTAGCCCAGACTGTGAAACTCAGTGGTCATCTAAGATGGCTTCAAATCATCATGCTGATATGCTACCACAGTGTTCATCTTAAGTAGAGTATTTAATCTAAAATCTCCTTTTCATAAAAGTCTTTCTGGGCAATAAACTAAAGTGACACTTAGCTTTTGTGTTTGACTTGAAAAGAGGCAACTGCAAATATCACTCAGTAGTTCCTCTAGCCCTGTGTTTATAAACCTGCTATAAACCTGCTGCCTTAGTATCATGCTTATGATACAGCCAGTTTCATTATTGAAAAGGGGTGAAATCCAAAAAGAAGGTCATAGTAAGTTTTGAAGAGCAGCTAGAGTCCTGAAGACAGGAGTGCTAGAGTTGGGAGGCTACCTTCAGGAATTTCCTGGTCTTGGTGTATACTCTGTATTTATTGAAGCTTGCACCAGTGTGAATTTTCAAGCTGCTGCTCTTATTTCTTTTCTTGTGTTTTATAGATTTCTGTAGAACACTTGAGAAAATCATCTGTTGAAGGAGCTGGATTCTCTTAAACAATTGGAATAAATGAATTTTATGTCAGTTCAAAGCCTGGATTGAGTTGGTTTTTTCCTTTTTTTTTCCTCCTGAGACAGGGTCTCTGTGTAGTTCTGACTGTCCTGGAACCTACTCTGTAGACCAGGCTGACCTTGAATTCACAAAGACCCACCTGCCTCTGCCTCCTGAGTGCTAGGATTAAAGCTATGGACCTTTGCCTACTTTAGTTACATTTTAAATTATATTTCTTCATCCTGTTCTCCCTAAACTAAAATTATTTTAGGCCTGTAAATACAGAGTTTTCTGGGAAATAAAAAAGAATTCAACTTTTGATATTTTTATTATCTGATATTAGTGTTTTTAATACAAATTAGGAAGCTATTGTAAGATAACTTGGCACACGTGGAGTGCTGCGCTCAATAAGTAAGTATTGAATGTCAGACTTCTTTTTAATGACCTCATTGCGTATGAAGAGTGCTTTACTACTTCTGACTCATTGTCCCCAAGGATCTGTGGTTTCAGAGATTTTTCATTCATTGTAAGCAAAGCTGCCCAATTTCTGTCCCACAAAAGACATTAGTTTTGGAACTATAATGAAATAGGACTATGATGGTTAGTCAGAGATGTCACTGTCAGTGAAAGCAAGGAAGAAGAAAGCTGTGAACAAACATACACAAGCCAGGTCTCTCTGTTGGAGAGACTTCAGGGGGCAAGGTTGGATTGTAAGCATCTGAAGGGTGCCAGGGAGCTGGTAAGGTCAGTCTAATAGTCATGCTTATTTAAAGTGGAAGATATGGTTGGGAAGATTGTTTCACTTGTTATCTTGAATATTTTAGACATTACAGACTTAGGAGTACAGTACTAAGATCTGGCAGGCAAGGGAGAGAATAACTTCAAAACAGGGCCTCATGCCTGGTGTGGTAGCATTTATATGTGATTCCAGCATTCAGCTGGCACAGACCAAAGGATTGAGTTGGAGGGCAGCCTGATTTTCTTTAGGAAAATAGGGCTGGGTACAGTGGCAGAGGCGGAAGGATCTCTGAGTTGTCTAGCCCGATGAACATAGTGAGTTCCAGGCCAGTCAGGACTACACAATGAAACTGTATCTTAAAATAACAAGGTGGGGGGAGAGGAAAAAGAAAAAAAAACCTGAAGCCTAAGACCTAGAGAGAGGAAAATTGTATAGGCAAATGTTGGAATGATTCAGGGTTAAACTTAGATTATTTGTGTTCATTGTTAGGTAAGTGTTCAGTATATCTTTATTAATAAAAAACGTGCAGCATAAATTAGTAAAATGGTTAAGGAAGAGTTGAATCTGAGATCAGTCCTCCACATCTGACTGTCAGAGAAAGATGGTTCTAATTTGGAGCAGGAGCACTTGGATGGAGTTGCTGGCATAGTGTCTATGAGGTGGTGGGGTGTTAGCACAGATACCCTAGCTGAAGGTGGTAGGCACATGCATGCATATTTGGAAGCTGAGGGAAATTTAGGATTGAGAGAAGAGTGTCTGTGGTGGTAGGTTTGTTGAGAGGCATCATTAGTTAATGACCTTAGGCAGATCTCTTACTCTTACTGAAGTGGTTTTTTTTTTAATTCGTATAAAATAGACAACGATGTACTTTGACCAGAATAATTTTACCAAAATGCTGACTCCTGTTACTTCTCCAGATTCTGTCTTGCACCTTGAATCTGTAAACAGTGGCACAAATATAAGCTGAATATTTTGTCCATAGTGATCACTAAAAGTCTCTGGGTTGGAAATGCAGTCTCTGCTTCTGTCAAGATTTTTTCAGTGGCCCTATGCTCTGGAACAATTGAAATGCGTAAGCCCAGGTTACAGAATACCCCTAAAGTCTTGTAGTCAGTGGTTTTGAGAAATAAGTAGCCCTTCCGGCTTAACCCATTGTGATGGAGCCACCCCTGGGCTGGTTTGAGAAAGGAAGCAGGTTGAGCAGGCCAGTATGCAGCGCTCCTGCATGGCCTCTGCCTCCAAGTTCCTACCCTGCTTTTTTTCCTTTTCTGACTTCTTTCATGATGAATAGTGATGTGGCTGTATCAGCCAAATACTTACTTTCCTTCTCAAGTTGCTTTGGTCATGGGGTTTTATTACAACAATAGTAGCCCTGACTAAGACAATTGGGGTTTAGTTAAGGGATCATTTGGACTTTTTTATACTGTAGACTGTTAAAAATTCCTTTTTGTTAAAATGACTAAATAAAAATTTTAAATATTCAAAACAAAGTAACTCTTCCTTCTAACTTAAATTATTCCAGAAAGGTGTGTTGATATCTTCTCTATTGGTTAAAAGGACTTTACCCCCCTAGTCTTTTAAAGGAATTGAACAAATGTATGAGAAATCTTGTGTCTTCAAGACCTCAGTTCAAGGAGAAAGATCACTTTTTAAAAAAATATTATCTTATGTGTGTGAGTGTTTTGACTACATGTATGTTGGTGCACAGTATATATATCTAATATGCACAGATGTCAGATGAGAGCTTTAGATCTCCTGGAACTGGAGTTACAGATGACTGTGTGCTAACATGATGATAATTGAACCTGTGCAATAACAAGTGCCCTTAATCAGTGATCCATCTCTTCAGCTCTGAGAGAGCAGTTTTGAGATTTAGATTCTCTCAGGTCCTCAGAATTATCAGCAGAATGTGACTTTTATTCTTTTTATTTATTTTTTGGTTGCAAACCTCATTCAGCCCTTATATTTTAAAAACTCTTGTGAAGCTAATAGAAGACTTGAATTGACTATTCAATAAAGGGGTTTTACAGGGTAGGCGTGCAGAAGGATCACAGTGGCTCAGTGCTGTTTGGGCCACTCAAATACCTTTTGATCTTTATATTTAATAATATTTATTCTTTGAGAATTTAATACGTGCATACACTGCATTTGTTCATATTCACCTCAGCTCTCCTATTCACTCCCTTGATCTTTAAGAACAAAATCTAATCTGTCTTCTTAGTCTCATCTTTTCGTGTCTGTCTTTTATCTTTAAGAGCTGTTAGCAGTGGGACTGCAAGACTTGAGAAATAATAAGGGTCTTACACTAATAATTTTTGCTGGGCGGTGCATGCCTTTAATCCCAGCACTCAGAAGGTAATGATGGCAGGCAGATCTCTGTGAGTTCAAGGCCAGCCTGGTCTACAGAGCATAGTTTCAGGACAGCCAGAGCTGTTACACAGAGAAGCCCAGTGTGTTGGGTCAGGGGAGGGGGGAATTCTTGGCTCAAACTGTAATAGTATATTTTGGAATTTATATACCTGTAAATTTTTGAATCTAAAGTATGCTATTGAAGTGTAAAATGTGATTTTCCTGAAGTTCTTATACAAGAGCAGGACTGCATTGTGAGGGAACTTCCCCCAGTGCATTCTTGCAGAAGCTTTTGCTTCCTCAATGGTGTGAAGTTCTTGGGAGCTCTTAGCTCTGCTGTACTAGCAAGTAGTGGCTTGATTAATGTTGAAAGGATTATTTTGACCAGAGTAGAGTGGTTTTCAAAGGGGAAAGAACTTTTGAAGATAGTGAGTGAAGTGAACCATGTGTGACAGATGGGTTCTGGTTGGCTAAGGTACTTAGGTGGTTGGTAAGCTGCCTTTCTTGCCAAACAAGAGAGGTCTCCTTGGGTGCACCCATTGTGTAAGCTTTATATGTGACTAAATCAGTAGTTTAGCCTTAGTGTCTCCTTCTGTCTTCCTCCCCTTCTCTCTCCTTTCCTCACATCTGTCTCTTTCCATCCTTCTTTTGTTTGCTTTCTTTCTTCCTTTAAGCTTCTGGAGAAACCCATTATTTAAATTAGTTCTTGGGACAGTTCCACCTGTTTTTCGTTTGTTTTTATGAATCTCTCTATTCATACCTTGACTGTTTCAGAACTTGCTGTGTAGACCATGCTGGCCTCAGATTCAGAGATCTTACCTCTGCCTACTGAAAGCTGCTATTGCAGATGTGAGCCAATGTGCCCAGTGTCAGTCTCCGTATTTTAGAATGGTTTATCTCTATAGTTTAAAGACTTAAAAAAATTTGGAGTACAGACTAGTAAAGATTAGGACAGAACAAATTAACAATGTCCTGTGGATTACATAATAGTATATAGTGCATTGATATTTCTTGTCTAAAATACTTGAAAATTTGTAACCCTGTGTTTATTGCTTTATTCACTATAGCAAGGAATTGGAAGCAACCTAGTTGTCAATCTGTCTTAGTGTTTCTATTGCTGTGAAGAGACCATGGCAACTCTTTTTTTTTATATATATATATATATTTTTATTGAGAAAAGGAGAAAAAAAAACAAGTTTCCACCTCCTCCCAGCCTCCCATTTCCCTCCCCCTCCTCCCCCCCTACGCCCCCTCCTCCCACCCTTCTCCCCCTCCCCCCACTCCTTTCCCCCTCCCTCTCCAGTCCAAAGAGCAGTCAGGGTTTTTTGCCCTGTGGTAAGACCTAGGACCTCCCACCTCCGTCCATATCTAGGAAGGTGAACATCCAAACTGGCTGGGCTCCCACAAAGCCATCACATTACGTAGGATCAAACCCCCGTGCCATTGTCCTTTGCGTCTCATCAGCCCTCATAGTTCGCCATGTTCAGAGAGTCCAGTTTTATCCCATGCTTTTTCAGTCACAGTCCAGCTGGTCTTGGTGAGCTCTCAATAGATCAGCTCCACTGTCTCAGTGGGTGGGTGCATCCCTCGTGGTCCCGACTTCTTTGCTCATGTTCTCCCTCCTTCTGTTCCTCATTGGGACTTTGGGAGGTTAGTCCAGTGCTCCAGTGTGGGTCTCTGTCTCTATCTCCATCCATCACCAGATGAAGGTTCTATGATGATATGCAAGATATTCGTCAGTATTGCTCAAGGATAGGGTCATTTCAGGTTCCCTATTCTCAACTGCCCAAGGAACTAACTGGGGACCTCAGCTTGGGCACCTGGGAGCCCCTCTAGGGTCAGGTCTCTTGCCAACCCTAAAGTGGTTCTCTTAACTAAGAATTGTGGTTCCGTGCTCCCCTGTCCAACCTTCCTTTATCCCAATCCTCCTGCTTTCCCAAGGCCCGACCTCCTTCCCTTCTAACTTTTCTCTCCCCATCTCCCCTTACTCCCAACCCTCCCCACCCCAAGATCTCAATTTTCTCCCCGGCAATTT
Source organism: Microtus oregoni (assembly GCF_018167655.1). NCBI lineage: Eukaryota > Metazoa > Chordata > Mammalia > Rodentia > Cricetidae > Microtus > Microtus oregoni. The sequence continues at coordinate 16,616,109 of NW_024543086.1, forward strand.
TGTCTACTTCCCTTAGCCAAGAGGATAACTATATGTTTTTCCTTGGGTTCCCCTTCTTACTTAGCTTCTTTAGATTCACCTATTGTAGACTCCGTGACCCTTATTTATGGCTAGAAACCAATTATGAGTGAGTACATCCCATGTTCATCTTTTTGGGTCTGGGATACCTCACTCAGGATAGTGTTTTCTATTTCCATCCATTTGCATGCAAAATTCGAGAAGTCATTGTTTTTTACCGCTGAGTAGTACTCTAATGTGTAGATATTCCATACTTTCTTCATACCATGGCAACTCTTAATAAAGAAAAACATTTATTTGGGGCAGGCTTGCAGTTTCAGAGATTTAGTCCATTATGTCGTGGTGGGAAGCAAGACAGCATGCAGGCAGACATGTTGCTGAAGAGGTAGCTGAGAGGTCTACATCTAGATACAGGCAGCATGAAGTGAACTGTCATACTGGGCGTGGCTTGAGCAAATGTGAGATCTCAGAGTCCACCTCCTTAGTGACAGACTTCTTCCAACAAGGCCACACCTACTCCAACAAGGCCACATCTCCTAACAGTGCTAACTCCCTGTAGGTCAAGCATTCAAAACATGAGTCTATGGTGGCCATACCTATTCGAATCACTACACCATCAACAGGTAGATGGATAGTGAAAATGTATAAAGTGGATTACTATGTATAATATTAATCAAGGCCACACAATCTCAGAAGGAATCCACATGTTCCTCATGTAGTTCCTAGCCTATAATATGCATATGTGTGCATATACACATTATGTACATATGGGTGTAATAAAACATGCAGAAAGGAGATCAAGAAAGGACAAATATGTAATGAGGTGATAAGAAAGAATGGAATTTAAGTAATGGAACATGAGTTAGGAAAAAAGATAGAAAACTAATTTCCTGGTTTTAGCTTTGTCAAGAACTTTTTTTGTTTCTGTGTGATGGGTAAGCGCGTAAAAATACAATGGATTGTGAAAATGTAAATCCAAAGTGAACCGCATAGCTTTGGTGTGGCTACTCTAACTTTAGTTCATTGAATGGATAGACTTTGAATCTGTCTAATCTTGCTATGTGATATCTTTATTTTTTAATTTTCTATTTTTTTGGTTTTTCATAGCAGGGTTTTTTTTTGTTGTTGTTTATTTATTTATTTATTTATAGAAGATTTCTGCCTCCTCCCCGCCACCGCCTCCCATTTAGCAGGGTTTTTCTCTGTAGCGTTGGTGCCTGTCCTGGAATTAGTTCTTGTAGACCAAGCTGGCCTTGAACTCACAGAGAACCACCTGCTTTTGTCTCTTGAGTGCTGGGATTAAAGGTGTGCACCACCACTGCCTGACTTGCTGTGTGATACCTTTTATTTGCAAGTTCTTTACAATAAAATTTTAATTAAAAAGCAGTAATTTAGAAATACAAAATACACATAAAAGCGTTTCACATTTGTTACGCGTCTCACTGTGTGATTCTGGCTGGTGTGTTACTTGCAGTGTAGTTAAGGCTCACTTCAAACTTGTGGCAGTTTCCTGCCTCAGCCTCATGAGTGCTGGGGCTACAGGCATAAGCCAACATTCTTGGAACCAGTTTACCATTTTTAAGTATGTATATTAATTGTGTTGTGTAGCCATCACCACTGTTTCCAAACATTTAACTATCTCAAACAGAAACTCTGTCCTTTAAATCACAACTCCAATCCCTCTGTTCTACCTCCTGTCTTTATGAATTTTCTCTGCTCTAGGCACTTGATGTAAGTGAAACTGTAACTGTTCTTTTATATCAGACTTAATTTACTTAATATAGTGTTTTTAAGGTTTGTTGTAATGTCTGTTAGAATTGCATTTGTCCTTGTTCTGTTGTGTATACATGGATGGCTATTTCAATTGTTTTTACTTCTTGGATATTATGTTTAATGCTGCTATGAATGTGGGTGTTTGCTGTTTAAGTCAAGAATAGAGTTTTCTGGATCGCGTGATAATCCTTTAACTTACTGAGAAACTACCAGACTCTCCCTTACCATCTGTACCATTTTACATCTCTACTAGCAGTTCATGAGGGTTCTGATTATTTTTGTTCTTTTCAACACTTGTTATTTTCCATTTTTTAGATAATAGCTATACACTTGGGTGTGTCAAAAATTTTAAACATTGCTCTGGTGATGTTGGATGACTCAGAAGGCAGTTTACTACTGAGGGGAGCTATTTTCGAATTACTAAAAGGAGTAAGTGGCCTAAACTACTGTAGTAAAAAGGGATTCTGACTGTCATGTGTAGATCTGCTTACTCATTTTAAAGAGGGTGTGTGGGTGTGTGTTTATGTATATGATTCTTTCCTTTTTTTATGCTGAGAGACAGACTGACACTGACTTGTTATGTAGTCCAGATTATCCTGGAATTTGAGCAATGATCCCCCTGCCTCAGTTACCCAAGTGCTGAGATAATTGGCATGAGCCACCACATTTCAATTAGTCTATAAAGAGACTTCTGTGTTTCTTGATGTGACTAGGGAGTAGCCAAAACTTTCAGGGGCACAGGGGCTTGGAGCTCACCAGTCAACTCTTGGGTTTTGTTTTTGAAGTCATTTATGATGAATTGTTTGCATGGAGCTAGGGATGAACTTCTGTAAGCTGTCTTTTGACTGTGTGTACTATATTACTTTAGCTGTTACCCTATCTGACGTGCATAGTAAGCCTTAGCCTATGTCTAGAGAACCAAAGACCCGAGAGCTGGACCTGGCAGGGCTGTAAAAGTGATTGGAACTATCTTTTCTTCAGGTACCATTGCTGCTCAACATTTACTGACCCCACCTCCCTGTCTCAACAGAGCTGGGCTCCAGTGCAGAATTGATTATATGATACCTAGAAAAAGTTCTGAATATTTTTTTAAAAACCCAGGTCCAGAACCTCTTTAGGCAGATATTCTGATGATCCAGTTTTGTCTCCCCTGAAAAATGCACATAACTTCCCTGAGAACTGGTAAGCCAGTGCTGTGAGCAAAAGGAAGAGTGACTGGGAAACTGCAACCACTTCCTTGTTTGTCTTTTATCTGGAAAAGGATTAGATGATACAGTTTTAGAGCAGTGTCTCATGGGAGATGCTGTGTGATGGTAATTCTTAGAGAAGATACCTGTATCTTCCACTCTTGTTACATAATTAAGGAAAATAGCCTGTACTGCAGATGTAAGAGATAAGATAAAATTTTATTTTGAGGCAAGGTTTCATTGTGTAGCCTTAGCAGACCTGGAACTCACTATGTAGACAGGCTGGCTAAACTCAAAGAGATCTGCGTGCCTCTATCTCCTGAGAGTTGATATTAAAACTTTGGGCACCATGCCCTATCCTTGGCTTTCAATTTTTAAAAAATTTCTTTCTCTCACTGTGTGTATGTGTGTGTGTCTGCACTCTCACGTACATGCTCCAAGGAGTACATGTGGATGTTGGGAGGACAACTTTTTAAAGTCACTTCTCTCCTTCTACTTAATCTGTGGATGAAACTCAGGCTTGAGAAGCAAGTGCCTTTGCCCACTAAACTATCTGGTCAGCCTTTGCTTACAATGTAATGTGTTTTATTAAACCACTTTTGTATATATGTGTAATTATACTTCGTTCTTATCCATTTCTCCCAGTGTTCTATTCATTCATGCTTCTAAATAATTCCCCCTTCTGCTTTTGTATCATATAATCCATTGTCCTTTCTTCCTCCCTCCTTCTTTCCCTCCCTCCCTCTCTCTGAACTAGAGTCTCTTGCTATGTATACTTCCCAAGCTGGCCTCGAATTCACTACCCTCTGCTTCAGGCTTTCTGGGTAGCTGGCATTATTACTAACATGACATCATACCAATTACATGTTTTCTTTTCTTTCCCTTTCCTTCCTTTCTCCTTCTCTTCTCCTTTCCTTTTTCCCTTTTTAGAGATGACAAAACTGAATCCTAAAATTGTTATTATCACCCAGTGCTGTGTAATATCCAGCTGAAAACTGAGACTAACAAAGTCTGCCCTTTTTTGGCTTCTCTGCTAGATCAGGCTATTAGGGTAGCATCATTAGTAGACACCAGTAAGTATATGTTGACTAGGACTTCATTCTTCCCACAGTTTCAAAACTTGGTGCTTATAATGGTAAGTTTCAGATTTTAGTAAGTAACAGCCCCATAGTCAGGTTATGTAGATTACCAGGATTTTACTAGTCAATTTAGTTGAGAGGCGTAGCATGAAGAAATTGCCTTTTTGGAACTAAATAATAGGTCTAGAAAAGATGACATGACTTCTTCCCAGAGTAATCAGAGGGAGAGTAGTGGTAGGCTATATACCTGCTGGGCCCCGTCAGGTTACCTGAGCAAAAAAAAGCTTGTCTGTCAGGGTTCTGCATAATATTTTATCTCCTTAGACCAGCAGTTCTCAACCTTTCTAATGTTGTGACCATTAATACAGTTCCTCATGTCGTGGTGACCTCCAATCATAAAATTATTTTTGTTGATACTTCATAGCTATAATTTTGCTACTCTTATGAACCGTAATGTCAGTATTTATGGAGATAGAGATTTGTCAAAGACCAAAGGAGTTGCAACCCACAGATTGAGAACGGCTGTCTTAGACTGTTGACTGGACTGAAAAGCATTGTGGACTCTGTTTCTGGGCCTACCACGTTTGCCAGTGTTTCCTCAGCTGGACCAGTATAAGTAGATGTGAGAGCCAGCTGTGGAAGGGCCAACAGACATCCAGGAAATACAAATGACTGTTAGTTCATTAGCCTAATTAAGTAGAACAATTAGTCTCTTCTCTCATTTGTTCAAGCAGTCAGTCTTGAACAGTGTTCTCTCTTTTCCTCTAATCTCCTGAATGTGAGAACCTAAGAAGACAGTTCAATTTAAGGAGTGATGGCTTTTCTTTTTTTTTTTAAGAAGTGACATTGTGTCTGGACTGAATGAAAGCAAGAGCAGGTCACTGGTTTTTAGCTCTAGGGAGATGAGGAGGATCTATTAAAGTGCACTGCTGAGCTCCACACCTTCAGTTTATGTCCTGCTGGTAAGGTTAAGGCCTGTAATTCTGCATTTCTGATGCATCCGGGTGGATGTTGATGGTTCTAGGATCATATTCTGAGAATCGCTTTCCAGAAAGGATGCAGTTGGGTGTAGCTTTTCAGTTTCTCTCCATTAAGGTTTTCATAAACAAGGGAAGAAAGCCTCCACTTCTTCAAGATGTCATGCCCAGTGATTGCAGTCAGCTTAGCCCACCCCTTGGAAATACTGTGCAAAGTAGTTCTTGTCCCATTTACCACATGCAGGTCATTAAAAATGGAGCCATTTTTCTCTTTGGAGGCAATAGTTTGCGTATACTTCATGAAGTCACTGGGCTAGGCAGTAACTAGAGAGCACCTTGTAGCCTAAAATAGTAACTTTTAAAGGACAGCTTTTATGTATAAATCAGAGGATAATGTTCTTGAACTTATAGATGTGATGTTTAATGTAGAAGGTATGTTAAATTCTCTTCCTGTTTGTATGACAGGTGTAGAGTTACAAGAGATGAAACTGGAGTTCACTTTCATAGTCAGTATATAGTAAATGTTACGATGGGTTTTCAAAAGATGATGGAGGGAATGAGAGCTTGACTCTAAAATAGTTTTCAAATCACAGAAAGGATGAGGATATATCAAAGTATTTTAAAAAGACTGTTACAGATTTATTTATTTACTTGCTTGCTTATTTGATACAGAGTCTTTCTGAGTAACCTGGACTGGCTTAAAACCTTCTGTAGCTTAGGGTAGCCCAACCTTGTGATCTTTTTATCTCATCTCCAGAGTGCTGGGATTATAGGTGTATGTCATTGCTTTCAGCTGCTGATTGATTATTGACCAACCTTATTTTAGAAATAAACAATGTTAAAGGGTATACTTCAGAATAGTAGATACTACAAAATGAAAAAAACTATAAGACTTATTTAAAGCACATTGTTCTTTATTAATGTTCTTTTGAAAGGTCAACTTGTTTTCAATGGAGCTCAGTGAAATTACTTTCTGTTATTTGACAGAACTACAAAATTATTTTTTTAAAAAAGTGGTGACCCAAGCAATTGAACTGAAGGCATTCTGGGAAAACGTGCTGTTTATTGTGAGAATCATCTTTGATCTTGGAATTAAAAGTAAAGCTGGAAAGAAATTTACAAACAAGACGAAGAAGTTTGGAATTGGACTCACAGGATCTGGGCTTGGAAATGCCTCAGGTAAACCACATGTGGAGGAGTATACAGTTTGATTCTCTGTGCTGGTAGAAAGGGCACAGTGTTGCCCTTTCTGCATCTTAACACAGCTTGACTCACTAGCTTCAAAGACAGCTTATTTCCGCCTTCACCTAGATGTGAGTACATGCTCTCTTGTTCCTCATTCCTTGAATATTTCAATGAGCTTGACACAAGGAGCATGGTGAGTACGTAGGTTAGTTGCTACATCTTTGTTTATGAGGACAGAATGAATTACCCAGAAATTTAATCTGCCACCCAAATCCCTTTTACAACAGTTCAGAAGTGGTGATTCTGTTTTACACATGGAAGCACACACATCTATATGTTCTGTAAACATGTCTAAGAGTGGTATATGGTCTCATTCATATTCATATTCTTATTCTCTCTCTTTCTTGACCTGGTCTTGCTGTGTAGGTGAAACTGGTTTCAATATAGCAGTCTTACTGCTTTGGCCCTGAAAATGCCTAAATCATAGACATACAGTACTACACCAAGCTGAGACAACTCCTTTTAATTGGTCTCTTTGGGTTTGAGGCAATCACTGAAATAAGAACTGGAAGCTTATTTGTCCCCATTCTTCTTATTCAAACTTTCCCCCTTTCCTTTCTCATAGTTAATTTTCACCCCCACTCCCAGAGTGAGTGCTGAAAAGAAGTCTAGAAATAATGAACAGTTAGGGACACCTATGAGGGACTGTGTAGGACTGTCCCCTGAGCACAGGGCTAAAATAATTGTTAGGATGGTTTAGTGACTTTGCAGCAGAGTGTAAGGAAGAGGACTTGGTAACTGACACTTAAAAGATCAGAGGCTGGTGTCCATCCCAAGATCTGTGACAAAAGGACCACATGTCCCTTTTTAGAGTTTGTGTCTAAATAAACAAGGTATGGTTTGCTGTTTATTGACTACTTGAATTAGGACATTAAAACTTGTTCTTAAACAAAATTTTTCTTCTTGACTACTTGAATTAGGACATTAAAACTTGTTCTTAAACAAAATTTTTCTAGGAAGAAAGACCCCAAAGTTTTAGAAGGTCTGCGGAAACTATAAACAAAGCAGCTGATGTGGGAGTATCTAGGAGAGCAGTGAGAAGGCAGGTTAGGGTAGATGAGCAGTGTGGAAGGAGAACGTAGGTGCATAGACCACTAATGCCTTATAGAACTCTTTGCTGTACCACCTCGTGGGAGAGTAAGAAGAATGTTTGTAGTGTTTCTCGCTTTCTTCTTCCTTCCTTTATTTTTTTTTCTTTTCTTTATTTTTTTGTTTTTCGAGACAAGGTTTCTCTGTAGCTTTGGAGCCTGTCTTGGAGCTGAGAAACTCTCTAGACCAGGCTAGCCTCAAACTCACAGAGATCTGCTTGCCTCTGACTCCCGAGTGCTGGGATTAAAGGCGTGCATCACCTCCACCTGGGCTCATTTCTTTATTGGAGTTACATTTCAGAATGTGGCTTTTATTTGTGCCAGGGTGTACAGCTGAGGTGGTTTGGATAGGTGATGAAATGTAAAAAGAAGAGAGAAATCTGAAGATCAAGCCCACTTTTCTAGCTGTGTCTTGGAGACTTAGGAGGCCCTTGTGTTGTTCATGTTGGTTGGACTGAAGATACCTAAATTTGGCTGTCAAGATGGCTCAGTGGGTTAAAGGCTCTTGCTACAGAGCCAATTGGCTTGAGTTCAGTCTCCTATCCCACATGATGAAAAGAGAGAACTGACTTCTGCAAGTTGTCCTCTGACCTCCACATCTCTCCCCACCCCTCAAATTAAAATAATAAAAAGATGTCCAAGATTATCTTTTTTTTGGGAAAGTAAGATATTGGATTCAGAAATATAGTTAAATCTGACTTACTACTGCTTCAGCCCTAAGAAAACGGGAGAACATTTCTACTTCAGGGAAATTAGAACAGTCTTGTTAGAGAAAGATTTTAAGAAATGTTTATAAAACTTAAATAAGTAGCCAAACAAACAAACAAATGGCATCTCTAGTGACCCACCTTCAGTTTTTAGGAGTTGTTTTTTAAGAATTGCTGTTCTGACTTTTTTCTATACATCTTGGCTGTTTTCCTCACAGACAGGTCCATGCTCAGTGCTAGTTAAAACTCTTGGTGTGCCCTATAGAAGAGACAGAATTATTTCCTGAAATAAATTATGTGCTGGGATAAGGACAGGCGTGTGTAGTAAGTTGGACTTGAAGCTGTCTTTAACCTCCTAAAGTGAAAATGGTTTTGTTGTAGCCCAGCGTAAGCGGAATGGACCCGCCTTTTGGGGATGCCTTTCGAAGCCACACCTTTTCAGAACAGACTTTGATGAGCACAGATCTCTTAGCCAACAGTTCTGATCCAGATTTCATGTATGAGCTGGTAAGCAACTTTTCTTGGTTTTAGTTTTAATTGATTTGAGATCAAAATGATGTCATAGAGTTTTTATTTATAAATGTCTGAAAAGAGAAAATAATGTACATGATATGGAGGCTCACACAGGTAAAACCATTACCTGAGAGGCTGAGGAAGAAGGATTGCGGGAACCATACAGAACAGATTTTAAGAAAAGGAAAAGGATATAACTAGGAGTCAGGCTGATTCTTGTGACTAAGTCTAGTGATTTCTGAAAGATACCCAAATTGATTAAAGTAGCATGTGAAGAGGTCGTCTGCCCTCAAGTCTAGTTGCCCATGAGGAGAGTAAGCTGTGTGTTAAAGGGCTGTTTAGCTCACAAACTAAGAACTGATGTATACATAAGATGTGTGCTAGAGATGGCAAGACAAATTAGCAGCTCCAAGCTTCTCCAGGTTTTTGAGGTAGATAAAAAATTCCCACGGGGAAAAATAATTTATTTTGAGTATGGGGTACTATGCACTACATGTACGCGTGTCCATAGAGGCCAGAAGAGGATGTCTGATTCTGTGGAACTGGACATTTGTGAGCCACCATGTGGATGCTAGGAGTGGAACCGAGGTATTTTTCAAGAGCAGCAAGTACTCTTAACTGTAGCCATCTCTGCAACCCCACCTTTCCTCTTCTTTTCTTTTCTTTTTGTAAGGCAGGATCTCACTTTGTAGCTTTGGCTGGCCTGGAGCTTTCTGTGTAGACTGGCTGGCCTCAAACCTCACAGATAACCTGCCTACTTTGGCTTCATGAGTGCTGAGATTAAAATCTTATGCCACCATGCCTAGCCCAAAGGGGGGAAATAATTTATATTTTAACAGTGCACATGAGTGAAGGTGCCCAAAGATGCCAGAGGTGTCAAATCTCCCCTGGAGCTGAGAGTTAAATGTGGTTGTGAGCTTCCAGACAACATCCTGGGAAACTGGTTTGGTTCCTTTAGAAGAGCAGTAAGTGCTCTTAACTGCTGTGCCATTTTTTTTTCTACCCCCAATATAATTTTAATTATATGTAATTTAAACAACACAGAAATGCTGAAAAATTGTGAATTTGAGTGCACATCTGTGAATTCATTAAAAACAATTGAATTTTATGCCTAAAAAAACTGGGGTATGGTATATATAAACTACTTAAGTGAGACTACTCACACATACAGACATACACACACAATCCAACACAAAATAAATGCAAACTATAAATTAAATGGAACAAAGTAAACTGGAACACTGAAAATCCATTCCTTTTCTGAGCCTCCACTCTTCAGATTTTCCCCCAAAGGTAACTAATGCCAGCAGATAGGATGAATATTACACATTTGAACATATTTTTTACTTTGAATGGATAATATACTTGTATACTTTAGTTTGCCCCCCCCCCAGTTTATTTAGTCTGTGTGTATGTGTTTAGGTGATGGTTCTCTCCTTGCATCATGTGGATCCCAGGGGTTTGATTGAGGTGGTCAGGCTTGGCGTCAAGCCTTTACCCACTGAGCCTTCTTTTAGCTGGAGTTTGCTTTTCCTAAACATAAAAATGTATGATGGATAGCCTTTTGTGTTAGTGCATTAGGGCTCAACTTCTTTTTCCATGACTGTAGCTACATTTTATTTTACTTTATTTATCTTTGAGACAGTTTTACCATTTAACTCTGGCTAGCCTGGAACTTACTATGTAAACCAGACTGGCCCCAAACTCCCAGAGACAGTCCTGTTTCTCCCTTCTGAGTGCATTAATGGTGTGTGCTTCCACTCTATGAACGTTTTTGCTACATTGTAAAGTCACATCTTTGCAGTGCGTGAGGGATATCTAACTTCCCATGCCAAGAATTAATACCTAGGTTTTACAATTTTACAGTCAACTTTTGGCAGTCTCTGGGCTCTTTGCCTCCATATTTACTTAAGTTGAGGTATTCTGTAATGAAGATTAGGTCTTCAATATTTGCTTCTTACTTGAACTTAATTTCCAAAGAGAACTTCTAAGATCACAAGAGGCTTTGATGTTTGGACCCATACTTTAGTACTTTAGTTTTTCAAAGAGTGTATTTTCCCACTTTTTCTTGTCCATTGAAATGAAGGTGTTTAGATAGATGTAAGGGGAAGATATCATGTCAGTAGCTTTTATCTTAAAACAGACCAGAGGTAGAGTATTTGTTTTGATATTTGCAGGTATGGATGGAGGTGAATATTTTCTTCCTAAAGCATGGTATGTGATTTCCCATTTTAAACCTTCCTTAGGATAGAGAGATGAATTATCAACAGAATCCTAGAGACAACTTTCTTTCTTTGGAAGACTGCAAAGACATTGAAAATCTGGAGTCTTTCACAGATGTCCTGGATAATGAGGATGCTTTAACCTCAAACTGGGAACAGTGGGATACATACTGTGAAGACTTAACTAAGTACACCAAACTAACCAGCTGTGACATCTGGGGGACAAAAGAAGTGGACTACCTGGGTCTTGATGACTTTTCTAGCCCTTACCAAGATGAAGAGGTCATAAGTAAAACTCCAACCTTGGCCCAGCTTAATAGTGAGGACTCTCAGTCTGTTTCTGATTCCCTTTATTATCCCGATTCCCTCTTCAGTGTCAAACAAAATCCCTTGCCCCCATCATTCCCTAGTAAAAAGATCACAAGTAGAGCAGCTGCCCGTGTGTGTTCTTCAAAGACACTTCAGGCTGAGGTCCCATTGTCAGACTGTGTCCAAAAAGCAAGTAAACCTACTTCAAGCACACAGATCATGGTGAAGACCAACTTGTATCATAATGAAAAGGTAAATTTTCATGTTGAATGTAAAGACTATGTAAAAAAAGCAAAGGTCAAGATCAGCCCTGTACAACAGGGCTGGCCTTTGCTGAGCCAGGCACATACAGATGCAACCAAGGAGAACACCTGCTATTGTGGAACTGTGGCTAAGAGACAGGAGAAAAGGGGAATGGAGCCTCATCGGGGTCATGGCACTCCTGCTTTGCCTTTCAGAGAATCCCAGGAGCTATTACTTAGTCCTCTGTCCCAGAGTGGTCCTGGGTCAGTTGCCACAGCAGAGAGTGGCAGCCTTTCTGCCAGCACTTCTATTTCAGAGTCATCCCAGAAAAAAGAAGAGCACAATTATTCTCTTTTTGTCTCTGACAATATGAGAGAATACCCAACCAAATGCATTCCTGAAGATGATGAGGATGATGAAGATGATATTGATGATGAAGACCATGATGAAGGGTTTGGCAGTGAGCATGAGCTTTCTGAAAATGAAGAGGAGGAGGAGGAGGAGGAGGAAGAGGATTATGAGGATGACAGAGACGATGATATTAGCGACACATTCTCTGAACCAGGTATAACTCTGCAGCTTATTAAATTGACCTTTCTATTTACTGTTTGAGATAGAAGGCTTTTTGGATGGTTTATTTGTTCATTTGGTAGATTAAATAACTGTGTCTTTGTTTAGATCAAAAGTATCTTTCTATTCACATAGTTCTAAAGCCATTATTTATGCTTACGATCATTTGTGCCTATGTCATAATTTGTGACTTGATTCTATGAGTACTTATTCTTAATCATTTTTTGTTAAGTGACCTACTTTGCCACCCTCTTGAACACTTAAGATTTAAAATACATTGCTTTGTTTTGCTTGTCCTCCTCCTGTGGCTAAGGTGCACGTAGAATAGTGAACCAAGTGATGTCAGCTCTTATCACTCATACTTATACCTAGCAAAAACCTCCTTAGTGAACAGTTTGAAGGCAAGGTTTTTCTTTGTGTCTGCTGTATTTTAGTAAGAAAATATATACTATACCAGATGTGGTGCATGCCTATAATCCCAACACTTGGAGACAGAGACAGGAGGATCACCACAAATTTGAGGTCAGGCTGGTCTATGTAGTTGGTTCCAGGCCAGTCAGACTACATAATGAGAGCCTGTTTCTAAAAAGCAACCAATAGGAGCTGGACCTTGGTTCAATTCCCAGCACCCACTTGGCAACTCATAACTGTCTATAACTCCTGTACCAGGGCATCCAGCACCCTCACACAGATAGACGTGCAGGCAGAACACCAGTGTACATAAAATACAAATAAATAAATTATAAAAAATTAAAAAAATAAAAACAACAAATAGAAAAAATACAGCTTGAAGTACATGAAGGAGGATGCTTCATTTAGTGTACAGTACATATAAATGAAAGAGAAAAAGAAACAGATTCCGTGGGGAGCTGCTTCACCTAACATCTACATGTTTGGACTGTAGCCACTATTGACTGACACTATTTATAAAAATCTTATGGCCAAGCGACACACAGTTAAAAATGCACAAAGAAGTGAAGTTTAAGCAAAAGTTACTTGCTTCAAAATTAGTTTTTGGTTTTTCAAGACAGGATTTCTCTGTAGCTTTGGAGCTGTCGTGGAACTAGTTCTCATAGACCAGGCTGGCCTTGAACTCACAGAGATTTTCCTGCCTCTTCTTCCCAAGTGCTGGGATTAAAGGTGTGTGCCACCACCACCCTATTCAAAATTAGTTTTGATACTAACAATTCTGCATAAAACCAGATAAAAATGAAATTTCGTAAGTTATCAAAGAGCCCCTTTGTTTAAAATGATGATTGCTGGCATTTCAGGCACTCTAAATGTTGACATTATTCTGAACATGGACAGTAACTATGTCATAGCTAGTGCAGCACTCCTTGTATGCATGCATGCACACATAGTGCATGTATGCACGAGTGGGTGGGTATGGCTGCTGCAGTGTTGGGTTAAACCCTGGCCTTCACACATGCTAGGTAAGCCTGCCACTGAGCTATATCCTTCCAAAGCACTTCTATTTATGAAAGTTTTTCCCTGTTTAGAAATTTTTTAAAAATTCAGGTGCTTAGATTTATTTGATACCACAAGTTGTTTGATTTGGGTAGGTTTTCTTTTTCATTTTTTGGGGGGGGGAGGTGTTTCAAGACAGGGTTTCTCTGTGTAGTTTTGGAACCTGTCCTGGAACTCACTACATAGACTAGACTGGCCTCGAACTCACAGAGATCCACCTGCCTCTGTCTCCCAAGTGCTGGGATTAAAGGTGTGCGCCACCACTACCCAGCGGATATGTATTTATTATATTGTGGTTATCACATGCTAACACCTACCTCTTGACATAATTATCTTCTTTTCTTTTTTTGAGACTTACTCTGTTAGCAGTATAGTATTTTTTTTTAAAGGCGTGCGCCACCACTGCCTGGCTTTTTTTTTTTTTAAAAGACTTAGTTATTTATTATGTATACAGTATTCTGCCTGCATGTCATAAGAGGGCACTAGATCTCATTACAGATGGTTGTGAGCCATCATGTGGTTACTGGGAATTGAACTCAGGACCTCTGGAAGAGCAGCCAGTGCTCCTAACCTCTGAGCCATCTCTCCAGCCCAGCAGTATAGTATTAATTACATGTGCTATGCTGTCTGTAAATTAGATCTCTAGACTTACTCTGCAAAACAGAAATTGCTCTTTGACCAACATTTCACATGTCCACAGGTCTCTAGCACCTGGCAAACTTCTGTATGTTTGACTTTAGGTTCCACATGTGAAGACTTTGCAGTTGTCTTTCTCTGCCTGTGCTACTTTACTTGGCATCACAAGTAAATTCATCTTATCATAAATGTAAGCCTTAAAGGATAAGTAATATAGGGGCTGGAGAGATGGCTCAGTGGTTAAGAGCTTGCCTGCCTGCTCTTCCAAAGGTCCTGAGTTCAATTCCCGGCAACCACATGTGCTCCCAACCATCTGTAATGAGATTTGGTGCCCTCTTCTGGCCTTCAGGGACACATGCAGTGTGATCTTGGGCTGGAGAGATGGCTCAAAGGTTAAGAGAACTGTCTGCTGTTCCGGAGGTCCTGAGTTCAATTCCCAGCAAACACATGATAGCTCACACCCATCTATAATGAGATCTGGTGCCCAGAACACTAGATACATAATAAATAAATTAAAAATAAATAAATAAATATTTTAAAAAAGATAAGTAATATTGTATATATTTGCATACATGAAGTTTATTATCTCTACCTTTACCTCAGATGTTAGGGAGTGTGGTGAATATAGGAGTGCATGTAGATTTCAAGAACTTCCTTTTTTTTTTTGAGACATGATCTTAGTATGTATCCCTGAATGATCTGAACTCGCTGTGCAGACCAGCATTGCCTCCACCTCACAGGAGATCTCCATGCTTCTGCCTCCTGAGTGCTGAGGTTAAAGGTACACACATGGTCTTTTAAAACAAGCCAGAAAAGAGATTTATTTTCATTATTTTAAATTATGTTTGCAAGAGGCTGGAAAGATGGCTCAAGGGTTAGGAGCATTTTTGTTGCTCTTGCAGAGGACCTGGACTTAGCTCTCAGCACCCAAGCAGTGGCTCATAACCATTTGTAACTCCAGTTTAGGATGTCCAATGCCCTCCTCTGACCTCTTTGAACACCAGGCACACAAGTGGTGTGCATGTGTACATGCAGGCAGAATACTCATACATGTAAAATAAATTTAAAAAATTTTTAATTATGTGGTGTGTGTCTGCATGTGGATATGTTCACCTGAGATCAGGTGCTTTCAGAGGCCAGAGGTGTCAGATTCCCTGGACTTGGAGTCCAGGCTGTGAGCCTCCTGACCTGGATACTGGGAATCAAACTTGGGTCTTCAGAAAGAGCAGAAAGTGCTCTTGAGAGCTGAGCCATTTCTCCAGCCCTCTTTCAGAGAAGTAGGGTTGTTGGGTCATTTGGTGTTTTTACTTTTACTTAGCTATTTTAGATGCTGGTGCTCAAACTCGGGGCCTTGTATATTTTATGCTGGGCAACTATACTCTGTCGCTGAGCTATATCTGTAGCCCTTAAGTTTCTTTGTTGTTTTTGTTTTGTTTTTCTATACTGAACATCAAACCCTGGCCATTGCATTGTACTAGACAAGTTCCGTACCACTGAGCCACATCCCACAGGCTCTGGCCTGCCTTTTCTGAGCTACAGTCTGGCTATCTACTTTAGATTGGCACTGAAGTATGTAATAATCTTGACTGGTCTCTGACTTGGAGTCCTCTTGCCACACAGCCTCCTGAGCCCTGGGAATACAGGTTTATGCTGACATGCTAGGTTATTTTAAGTTTTTTTGAAGAACTTCCAAAATGACTATACCAGTTTACACTTTCACTGACAATGAAACAAGGGTTTTCTCTTCCCCATCTCCTTGACAACAGTTGCTGTCCAACTTCAAATGAATCATTGTGACCAGTGTGGTATAGTACCTCTCTGATTTTTGTTGATAGTTAGTAGTCTTGAGAAAGTTTTCATATACTTGCTGATCATTTGGATATTTTGGGGGAAATAACCTACTTAAGTCCTTTATCCTATTTTTAAGTTTTGTTTTTATTTGGATAGTAACTATTGGATATACTGTTAACACATACTCTGTTTTATAAACTGTCTCTTCACTGTTTTCGGTTGGTTTTGTTGTTCTCAAGCTTTTTAGTTTGATAAAACTCCATTCCTCTGTTTCTAGTTCATCACCTATGCTTGTGGAGTCTTACCCCTAAGATCTTCATCATTCAGGTCAATATCAAGAAGCTTCCCCCATGTTTTCTTCTATCAGTTTTGTTATTTGAGGTGGATCTATGGCCTTCTCCTTCTGCCTCTGTCTCTTCCTCACTTTCTCCTTCTTCCTCCCCCTCCTCTCTTTTCTACCTTCTCTTATTTCCTTCTCTGTATCACCTCCTCTTCTTTCTCTGTTACTTTTCTCCACATTAAACTTAAGGTACTTTTTACTTAAACTCTTCCTAAACCAAACAACTTTTGTGTGTTAAATAGGCAGTGCTCTACACTTGTGTAAAAAGAATTAAAAGGGAAAAGATCTTCAGTTGGTCCTTGCTGTTGTTCTGTAGTACATATCTGCTCCCCGCTCCTGTTTTCCCTCTTTCTGCAGGGTCTTGCTGTGTTGTCCTGACTGGCCTGGTACTTGCTATGTAGCACAGGTTTTTCAGTCCTCCTGCCACAGCCAGTTGAATTCTGGGATTAGAGACAAAAACCATCATGCCTGCCATTAAATTTTTAAAATACTTTTGGTTTTTGTTATTGTCTTGGTTTTTTTGTGTGTGTATTTCAGAAATAAAAAAAGATATGTTGCATTCTTCATAAGTTTTTCATACTAGTTTTGTAGTATGACAGTTTGTCTTGTAGAATGCTCCAGTTTGTCCTGTAAAATGCTCTTTATTCTCTAAATGAATGTGTAGTTCACTGTTGTGGGATGGAAGCTTCTGTGTATGTCCATTTTGCTTTAATGTTGTTCAAGTCTGCTGTACCCTTATTCATCTTTTTGATCTATCCCTTAGCAAAAATGGGAATACTAAAGTGCATCACCACTAAATTACACATTTTTCTTGTCAGTAATGTTACTATTTGCTTTATGTCATTAGGTGTTTTGATATGGGTACATTTATAAGTCTTATGTCTTCTTGATGAGTTGCCTTTATCAATATGCACAGCTCATCTTTATCTTTAGTGATAGCTTGTTGCTTAAAGTCTGCTCCAAGTCCATGAACCACCTTCCCATCTTACTTCCAAGTCTAGCACCCACAGTGTCATAGACCACCTTCGCATCTCACTTGGACATCAGGGTCTTTTTTGCCTAAAGTTTACTTTGTACATCAGTCTGGCATTGAACTTGTGTCCTCCTGTCTCACTCTCCCAAGTTATGGATTAGAGGCATTTTCATACCACACTTAACTTTGTAATTTTGTCGAGTATTGATAGGTAAGGATCTACTTAATTTGTTGGTTTCTGACTGTCTGAATGTAGTTTTGAGGTTCTGGGAACAAACCTCTAGGAACTTACATATGCTAGAGAAATGGTCTCCCACTGCAATACACTCCCAATCCTTGTTTGTAGTTCTTTAATATTCTTATTCATATTCTCCCTCTCTCTCCCACATCTACACACAAGAATATATACTGAATATATTCCCTCCATACTTTACCTCAGAAGTTCTCAACCTGTGAGTGGTAACCCCTTTGGGGATAGCATATCTGATGTCCTACATATCCAATATTGATATTATGATTCATAACAGTATCAGAATAACAGTTATGAAGTAGCAACAGAAATAATTTTATGATCCGGGATCACCACATCGTGAATAATTTATTAAAGGGCAGCAGCATCAGGAAGGTTGAAAACCACTGCCGACTACTGTCCCTTACCTCCAGTCTTCTCCTTCCTTTTTAGTTCCCCTTATTCTCCTAGTGTCACTTGTGTTTTCATGTTATAGATACATACGTAGTTTATGTATCTGTGTAAAATCTAGGCACCCCAAATGAGAGAAAATACAATGTGTCCTTGTAAGACTGGCCGATCCCTCCATGGGATTTATCTTTCTCTTTAGTTCAGAGCATTCCTCCAGATACCTTCTGTAGAGCTAGTTTGGTGGTAATATATTACTTTAGTATGTTTTTATCATTTAAAAACAATCCTATGTTGACTTCTTCACTTAGCTGTTTGTGTTCTTTTGGAATTCATTCAGAAATTTGTTTAAATCCTCTTTGTCTCTTTAACATACTTATAATTGTTCTCTGGAATTCTTTGGGATTTCATCTAATTCAGTGTCACTGGAGGGCATTACTGTGGTAATGTGGTAAATTTTGTAGGGGGTCATGTGTCCCTTTTTGTTTGTTTTCATATTTTTGCATTGGGATATATGCCTAGGGATTAAGTTGTTGATTATCTTTGTTTTTTCTTCTTAAAATCACTGGTTCTTTCAGCAGGAGTGTTTAAAACATTTGAAAGAGATTAGGTTGTGATAGGATTGAGATGTCATTTTGCTCTTCTATACTGTTGTTTGGTACATTTCTGAAAATAAAATATTGTCTACAGAAAAAGTCACTAGCAAAATATAGTCCCACTGTGAATTCATAGGAATAGCCAAGTAACAATTTCCCTTAAGCTCTTATTGTTTTAGGAGATAAAGTAACACCGACAGCGTGACAAATGAAATGTTAGTTTCTGTCAGATGAGTAAGAATGGGAAAAGAAGAGTTAGCAGTTAATATTGGGTTGATAAAGAAAAAAATAGAAGAATGAAAAGTAAATAGAGAAGGTAAAATAAAAAAGTAAATACAGTGGGGCAGTTTACCTAAAGCAGAATGAAAAAGAAAGATATAAAGCAGTGCAGTCAGGAGGCTGGAGAGATGGCTCAGCAGTTAAGAGCACTGGCTGCTCTTCTAGAGGTCCTGAGTTTTAATTCCCAGCAACTATATGGTGGCTCACAGCCATCTGTAATAGGATATGATGCCCTCTTCTGGCCTGCAGGTATATATTTAGAACACTCATAAATACGATATAAATAAATAAGTAAAAGGAAACGCAGTCAGGGCCAGGCAGTGATGGCACACATTTTTAATCCTAGCACTCTGGAAGCAGAGGCAGATGGATCTCTTGAGTTTGAGGCCAGCCTGATCTACAGAGTGAGTTCCAGGACAGCCAGGGCTATACAGAGAAATCCTGTCTCGAAAAACAGAAATTAAAAAACAAAACAAAATAGAAAGGAAGAAGAGAAGGAAGGAAAAAAGAAATGCAATCAAATAATCTAGGATTCCCAGGTCTCAGGTACTGAGGTAAGGGGACCTGCAAATCAGGCTAACCTGATTCTTTGGGAAAACCTAGCAAGTGGAAAATAAAAAGGCAAAGAATATAGGCTTGGTGGGGGCGGGGGGAGAAAATGGAAAGAGGATTGAAGGAATAGGAGTAAGAGAACAGAAGGACAGAACTGACTTTGCTATTGACACTGGGTATTGAATAAAGAAGTATTAAATGCAAAGGGGAGAACTTGGTGGGTTGTGGAGTCTGAATGCAGTCTGCCCTGATTGCCGGATGCAGTCTCAACTCTCAGTGGTCCTTCCTGCTCTCTCAGATGTATGGTCCTTCACAGATAGGGTTCACAGGTCATTGGTCTGTCTTTGGATGGTTCTTCTAGTGTCTGAGACTGCTTCGAACCTATGTCTGTATGCTTTTGCCAACTCTGACTCCAGCTAAGTTTCTTGTTGAGTACTCTTTGGTTCTGATGCAGACTTTCTCACGTTTTTAGTCAATATGCTTGTCGGATTTTAGGATATAGTCTGGTAACTCCTGTGTTTTATGAGAGTACAGTTCACCAAAGGTCTTGGGTGGGCAAGCTTTTTCTTTCCCTTGACAGAAGGTCTCATTACATAACTCTGGCTATTCTGAATCTCACTAGTAGACCCAGGGTGGCCTTGAACTCAAAGAGATCCACCGGCCTCTGTCTCAGTGCTGGGATTAAAGGTATGTGCCGGGGTTGGGTGATTGGTTTTCGAAGTTTTTGTGATAAGTAGCTGCCAAATGCTGTTTTTTTTGGCAAATGGTCGTGCAGTTGATGAGCCTGCAAAGTTCCAGGAGAGGAGCAAAATAGAGTTTCAGCCCCTCTTCTGGACTGCCTAATGTTAATAGAGTCTATGCTATAGACTGGCTACAGCTGTTTGGGGTTGTAAAATTACATGGTTCAAGAACAAGAACTCACTCTCCTAAAATTTTGTAATTCTCACCGAGCATTTGTCACAGTTGACTTTACCTGTAGTCTGCACAAACTAGAGATGTGTGGTTTGAATTTTGTAAATATGGCGTTTTTTGTTTTTTATTTTATTTTTATTAAAAATTTCCGCCTCCTCCCCGCCTCCCTTTTCCCTTCCCCTCCTCCCACTCGCCACACCCCCTTCCTCCCCCTCCCTCTCCAGTCCAAAGAGCAGTCAGGGTTCCCTGCCCCGTGGGCAGTCCAAGGTCCTCCCCTCTCCATCCGGGTCTACGAAGGTGAGCATCCAAACAGGCTAGGCTCCCACAAAGCCAGCACATTAAGTAGGATCAAAACCCAGTGCCTTTGTCCTTGGCTTCTCATCAGCCCTCATTGTCCGCCATGTTCAGAGAGTCCGGTTTTATCCCATGCTTTTTCAGTCCCAGTCCAGCTGGCCTTGGTGAGCTCCCAATAGATCAGCCCCACCGTCTCAGTCGGTGGGTGCCCCCCTCTTGGTCTTGACTTAAGATCATGCTCAACCTCCTTAGCGATCAGGGAAATGCAAATCAAAACAACTTTGAGATACCATCTTACACCAGTCAGAATGGTTAAAATCAAAAACACCAATGATAGCCTTTGCTGGAGAGGTTGTGGAGTAAGGGGAACACTCATCCATTGCTGGTGGGAATGCAAACTTGTGCAACCACTTTGGAAATCAGTGTGGCAAGTTTCTCAGGAAATTTGGGATCAGCCTACTCCAGGACCCAGCAATACCACTCTTGGGAATATACCCAAGAGATACCCTATCATACTACAAAAGTATTTGTTCAACTATGTTCATAGCAGCATTATTTTTAATAGCCAGAACCTGGAAACATCCTAGATGTCCTTCCATGGAAGAATGGATGAAGAAAGTGTGGAATATATACATATTAGAGTACTACTCAGCGGTAAAAAACAATGACTTCTTGAATTTTGCATCCAAATAGATGGAAATAGAAAACACTATCCTGAGTGAGTTAACCCAGACCCAAAAAGATGAACATGGGATGTACTCACTCATAATTGGTCTTTAGCTATAAATATAGGACATTGAGCGTATAATTCGTGATCCTAGAGAACCTTAATAAGAAGGTGAACCTAAAGAAAAACAAATAGTTATCCTCCTGGATATTGGAAGTAGACAAGATTGCTGGGCAAAAATTGGGAACTGGGGGGTGTGGTGGAATGGGGGAAAGGAGAGGATGGGGAGAGCTTGGGGGAATGGGATGGTTGGGATAATGGAAGGATGGATATGGGAGTAGGGAAGTATATATCTTAATTAAGGGAGCCATTTTAGGGTTGGCAAGAGCCTTGACTCTAGAGGGGTTCTCAGGGGTCCAGAGAGATGTTCCCAACTAGGTCCTTGGGCAGCTGAGGAGAGAGAGCCTGAAATGGCCCAATCCTATAGCCATACTAATGAATATCTTGCATATCACCATAGAACCTTCATCTGGCGATGGATGGAGATAGAGACAGAGACCCAAATACGGCGTTTTTAACTTCCTTTTTGTTGTCATCATTTTATTTTTGAGACATGATTTACTATAGTCCAGGCTGGCCTATGACTTATAACTACAGGTGACTTTGAACTCCTCATCCTCTCACCTCCACTTCCCAAGTACCATGATAAAGTACTTAACTGTATCAAGCTTAACTTCCTTTTTATCATGTCAGCAGGGAGTGAGTTACAGCATTATGGTGATAGATCGGAGAAGAAGGAGGATGGAGAAGGGACTCAAGAAATCATTTATCAGCTTTAATCCCAGCACTCGGGAGGCAGAGGCAGGCGGATCTCTGAGTTCGAGACCAGCCTGGTCGACAGGATGAGTTCCAGGACAGGCTCCAAAGCTACAGAGAAACCTTGTGTCGAAAAAAAAAATCATTTATCAAAACATGTTTTAGTGTCTGTTTTATGTTTGACATTGTGTATTTTAGGTATTAGTTATATGGAGATTAACACAATCCTTACCTTAATGGAATTTAAAGTTGTACAGATTTATTTGCTCTTAGAATTTCTCAGTAATACCTCCCTACCATTGCAGTGCTGGGAATGGAACCTAGGGCCTTCTGCATGGTATACCGTAGCTAATGCTACATGGAGCAGCCTCCCCAGATCCTCTCAGGGTCTTTCTCTTTTATTATTATCTTTCTATTTTGAGACAGGGCCTCTCTATAGCAGACCAGACTGTCCTCAAGCTCAAAGTGATCTGCTTGCCTCAGTACTGGGATTAAAGGTGTGAGCCACTACATTAGTCTTTGTCAAAGTCTCTTCATATGCTTATGCACTGTGTGGCTTGGTCAGCCAAAGAAATAGGATCATAGTTTTGTAAAACTTAACTTAGCCACAGATACTTTTGGGTGGTGGTGGTAGTGAGACTTCTGTTACAGGAATGTTTTTCTTAGGGCATATTTTGAGAGACAAACGAACAGCCCAGAATGTTAGATCAGTGATGTGAGCATGTCATTTTTCTGCATTCTACTTGGTCACCATGCTCTTTATATTGAAAAACATATGGCTAGAGACACTCTGTGAGTTGGGGGTGGAGTGGTGATAAATGGCTGGGCCAGAAAGCTGGCATCTTAACTGCTCCTTGGGAAAAGATTGAACACATAAGTAAATCTAATACTTGGTTTAGGTGGGATGAAGAAATAAACGTTGTTGTGACTCTGATCTAAAAGTTAACAAGACTTTTTAGATTATTCAACCAGTTAGGCAGGGGAGTAAGATGTGGACTCAGAGCAAGGCTCCTTGAGTCATAAGACCTGACTCACCTCAGGTCTGCTAATCATGCCAGGCCCCTCTCATCATGTTAACTTGTGCAACTGAGGCAATCTCTTCCTCCCAGGGTCTTAGAAATATCAAATAAATTGCCCAAGTATTGAGTGAATGAAAGTGTCTTGCGACCTGCACACTGGCAGAGTTAGATGCTGTCTAAGGGAACATATGGAAATATGGAGAGAAAAGGGAATTGCTTGAGGAAGTGGAATAAAGTCTGTTCCTCTGCTTTGGACTAGAGTAAAATTAAATGTGTAAAACACTTGTTATGAATGGTGGTAGTAGGGAGACAGGATTGTTTTGGTTATCCATCTGTTTTCGGGTGAGAGATTTCTATGAGCCAGTAATTTTTTTGTGTAGCCACTGTGAAGCAAACACCAGTTAAAAATGCCTCAGTTGGTGGCACAATGTGACCCTTGCCTCTTTTCTAAAGGTGGGTTGATAACTACAACAGGTAAAATCCTTTAATTGAAAATAAAATATATGCACAAATAAATAGGTCAAAGCTATTATTTGTGTACCCAACACACTTACCTTTTACACCGTTTTAAAATTTTTCATTATATTTATTTATTGTGTATGTGGGGGTGCCACAGTAATATGTAGAGGTCAGAGGACAATTTGTAGCAGTCAGTTCTCTCTATACCCCTTGTGGGTCTTGGGGGTCAGGCTCAAGTTGGATAGCAAGTGATCGTCTCGCTTTCCCATGCACTTCTTTTTTTAAGAGAAGAACCTAAGCTTCATTGTCACGGTGTGTTCTGCACTTTGAAATTGTATCATGGTTGTGACATCTTTGGGCAGTGGTGAGGTGAAGCACATGCAGCATAAGCAGTAGCATAGACCTTATTTCTGTGTAGGTATACGCTTTTTAAGGGTCAGAAAAGGAGGAAACCTAACATTACATTCATTGTTGTTAGCCACACAGGAATGTACTGTAAATGTGCAGAATGACGTGCATGGTTTATCTGAACCATTGCTCAGAGACATCCTGCTCTTTGACTTTATTTTTTTAATCTTTGAATTCATCTTTTTTAATATCTATCTTTTTTTTAGTACAGACCCTCAGCTTTACACATGCCAAGCAAGTACCCAACCACTGAGTCACAATCCAGATTTCTTTTTAAAATTCTGTTTGTTGAAGTGCAATTGTCACACAACAAAACCGACTCTGCTTGTAGTGTGCCCTGTAAGAGTACCTTGTTTGTATGAGTTTTGACAGATACATGTAGTCATTTGTGTAACAACCTCCACGATTGGCACAGAAACTGCTTTGATATCCCTAAATCCTTTGTATTACCGTATAGTCATAGTCTTGCTCCACCCGAACCCCCGAGAGCTCCTGGATCTCTTTCCTTCTGTCTGTTCTAGATTTTATGTAACTAGAATCATACTCTCCTGATTGTGACTCTGAAGAAACCTTGATAAAATTCTAATGTTCAATGTTTTTCCCCTATGAAAAGGTGTTATCACTTTCTAGGGATAGTTCCAGAAGGAAAATGTGGTTATTTTACTTAGCATATACCCACCCCCTACTTCCACTGCCTTGTGGAGTGGAGTTCATCTATTATGATCATTCTCTAAAGGTATTTTAGGTTACTAGGCATCCTATGCTGATTTTGGCCCCAGCAGCTCAGAATTAAGTATTTTAAGGAACTTCTCATTAGTAAGGGAAATATACCCTTCAATGTATAGGAAGTACCAGGTCCACTAAAGAATGACCTAGAATGGACCTGTACGTTATTTGCTAGTCATTTTGTACTTTTTCAAAAGGAGTAGAATAAAATGTAGAGGAAAATCAGTGCTGCTTATGAAGCTAGGATGGCACTGTAGCCGTGTGCACAGCTCTTTGTGAGCAGACATGTAGAAATCACAGGTGCAGTACCTAAGTACCATTCTATAATGGCTCCTTTTTTTACTTACAGACTATTAGTTTCTTTAACCAACCTCATATAGATAAGACCTTACATAATTAATACAGTGCAGTACTCTTGTACACATGGAATAAATGTACTTGAACTCTTCTAGACCAGTTCTTTCTAACCCCAAACCAACAAGGTAAACTGGGATAATTTTTTTCCATACTTGACAACAGCATTAAACTTTCCAGCAATTCAAGTTATACATGTGTGTGAGTACTTCCGTGGAAAGACCAGTGTGTAGCACCAGTGGTGGCATCTCTTCCAAGCTTTGCATCATCTTAACAGAGTTAGAGAGACATCCAGCATACTTGATTTTTAAAAAGCCAGACATCAGCAAAGTTATGTTTCTGTTGTGGTGCCTGGTTCCATCTTTTATGAGTTTCTTAGTATAAAGGCACTTTGAATCCTACAATTGTATTGTATTTAATTATCTTCTTAATCTTGTGATGATACTGCAGTATCTCCTGCTAAATTCCAAAATTAAAGGGAAGCACGTGTCAAGAGAGCTGTGTAGTTTATTAATATATGGGTTTTTTTGGGGTTTTTTTGTTTTTGTCGAGACATATTAATATATGTTATATTAATGTTTATTAATTTCTGTATGTTTATGAGTTTAAGATTTACATACTGGACTGTACAAACTTGATTTAGTGTTTTTGACATGTTAGTTATGCTTCAGATGAAAGACAGTGTCTCAAGTTACCAATAGAAGGATCTTTTCGTTTGTTCTGAGAGACTTAGTGAATGTATGGTGCTTGATGTTGTGGAATTATTTTTTTTTTTTAAGGCTATGAAAACGACTCTGTAGAGGACTTGAAGGAGATGGCTTCCTCCGCATCTTCTCGGAAGAGAGGGAAAAGAAGATACTTCTGGGAATACAGTGAACAACTTACACAATCACAACAAGAGAGGATTCTGAGGCCATCTGAGTGGAACCGAGACACCTTGCCAAGTAATGTGTACCAGAGAAATGGTTTACATCATGGTAAGAGGGGTTCAGAAATATTTAGTGCCCATTTCTCTTTTTTAGGGGGTGGAGGTATTTTATTATGAGCCTTTGAGATGGGCTCTTGGTATGTAATCTAGACTGACCTCTAACTCTGTAACCCAGTGTGGCCTTGAGCTTTGAATCCCTTTACTTCTTTCTTCCAGATTGTAGGACTATAGGTATATGCCACCATACCTGTCTGGTGTCACTGTAAACCGAGATAATGTACCCTAATGCTTAGTGTGGTTGGGTTTTCAGCCCTTCACAGTCAGCTAGAGAGGGCATTGAAGAGAGCTTTTTAGTCACAATTGTTCCTTCTTACACAAAGCTTCTGTTGGGGTGGAGAGCCATCATTTCTGGTCCCCTTTTCCTCCACTCCAAGAAATAGCCAAGAGACTGCTGCTTCTTGACCTGTCCAAAAACAAGCAACACACTAGGGAGAAAGCAGAAGAACTTCCTCATCACTCTCATTTTCTTCTACTGCAGACTTAATTTTTTTTTTTGATTTTTTTTTTTTTTTTTTTGGTTTTTCGAGACAGGGTTTCTCTGTGGTTTTGGAGCCTGTCCTGGAACTAGCTCTTGTAGACCAGGCTGGTCTCGAACTCACAGAGATCCGCCTGCCTCTGCCTCCCGAGTGCTGGGATTAAAGGCGTGCGCGCCACCACCGCCCCACTCCGCAGACTTAATTTAATGGGGAGATTGAACTGTAAAAGGTGACGGGAAGAAAAGAAAAGGGGAAAAGTGGAAAAGGGAGGTTTATAGAAATCAGGAGAAGTTAATGGTTTCAGTAGATACCTTAGTTAGGGTTTCTATTGCTGTGAGGAAACACCATGACCAAAAGGCAAGTTGTGGAGGAAAGGGTTGCATTTTAGCATTGCTATTCATCA
Organism: Microtus oregoni; assembly: GCF_018167655.1. Lineage (NCBI taxonomy): Eukaryota > Metazoa > Chordata > Mammalia > Rodentia > Cricetidae > Microtus > Microtus oregoni. Next base: position 16,642,833 of record NW_024543086.1, read on the forward strand.
CTGAAGGAAATCAGGACAGGAACTCAAACAGGGTAGGATTCTGGAGGTAGGAGCTGATGCAGAGGCCATGGAGGAGTGCTGCCTACTTGCTCTGTATGGTTTACTCAACCTCCTTTCTTACAGAACCCAGAACACCAGCTCAGGGATGACCCCGCCCACAGTGGGCTAGGCCCTCCTCCATTGATCACTAAGTAAACACCTTACAGCTGTATCTCAAAGAGGCATTTCCTCAACTGAGGCTCCTTCTTCTCTAATGACTCTAGCTTCTGTCAAGTTGACATACAAAACTACCTAGTACAGTAGATCAGGACTGGAATTATGAATCCAGAAAGCTGTGATTAAATAGAATTTCTTCTGTTGTTTTCACAGTAGCTCCAGATAGTCTGTCAAAAAGACAGAGAGAAGGTATGAGTGAGATCAGTAAAGAGTGCACACTCATGCCACAAACTTCACCTGCTGAGCATTTTGGAAGACAAGAATTGATCCCCAGTCTCTCTGATACTGGGGCCTTGTTTTTCTAGTCACAGATCTATACTACCTTCAGTGAATTTTTATATCCAGACTTTAAAAAAAACAGAAATGAAAAAATGAAGTCCAGTCAATAATTCCAGGTAGCTTGTGATGAGTCTTAGGAAAGCTGTTGGGCATGCGGTAATACTTGAGAGGAATGAACTGGGACTGGGGTTTGGCTCAGTGGTCATGCTTACCTAGTATGCATGAGGCCCTGGGGTTCACTGGATTGGGCATTTAGGAAATGGAGAGAAGAGAGGGAAGTGAAGGAGGAAGCTGAAGAAGAGCTTTTAAAACAAGGTGACCCCCCCTCCTTTTTTTTTTTTTTTTTTTTTTTTTGTCTAACAGCTTATTTATTCTTAGAATCATGAATTGGTTTAGGTAAACTTGCCTGGATTTTTGTGTCAGATACTTAGTCCTTCTATGCAGAGAGTTAGGACTTTGATACACAGGGGTTCAAACCTAGAGGAGAGTAGCACTGATACAGTGTTTAATCCAGGGCTTCATGCATCCAGTCAGTAATTCTGCCACTCACTGAGATGTATCCCTAGGGTACTTCCATTTCTCTAGCAGCAGGACTAGGCAGAGGGAGAGGCTAGCCCTTCTAAGTTAGGAAGTTAAACATTCTCTATCTCCTGAAATGTGCCAGGGCATCTAAAATGAAATGTGACTGATGGTGACTATAGAAATTGCATGTCTTGGGCTGGAGAGATGGCTCAGAGGTTAAGAGCATTATCTGCTCTTCCAAAGGTCCTGAGTTCAATTCCCAGCAACCACATGGTGGCTCACAGCCATCTGTAATGGGGTCTGGTGTCCTCTTCTGGTCTGCAGGCATACACACAGACCGAATATTGTATACATAATAAATAAATAAGTAAATAAATAAATTAATTATTTTTTTAAAAAAAGAAATTGCATGTCTTGTTCACTAAAATGATCTAACTTAAACTCCCTTCAAATGACCTGTAGGGAAATATGCAGTTAAGAAGTCACGGAGAACTGATGTGGAAGACCTGACTCCAAACCCTAAAAAACTGCTCCAGATTGGTAATGAACTACGAAAGCTGAATAAGGTGATTAGTGACCTGACTCCAGTCAGTGAGCTTCCCTTAACAGCCCGGCCAAGGTCAAGGAAGGAAAAAAATAAACTGGCTTCCAGGTAAATTCTAATGATGTTCACCCATGTGAGTAGTCTCTAGGGGATAAGATTAGACCTTGAGATTTTGTAGAACAGGTGACTTTCAGAAAGTATTTGCTAAATAGCTACTATAGCAAGGTTTGTTGATGTTTTAAGTGAAGATGGCATTTATGCTCTTAGGTAAAAGTATTGGGGATGAGGCAGACAGAGTCAGTGCATTGTATTATGGTATAACTTGAAAGCCTTAAAACTCAGGTTTGCTTTTTTGGTAAGTGAGGTTGATTGAAGATAGTTAAAAGTAAAATTCACCCATTTAGGTATGATATTATAAGCTTGAGGAACATAATAACTAACCATCAACATGATCAAGATGAGATACATTAACGTTTTTATCACCTTAGAAAATGATAAAAAACAAATTCCTCACCCTAGGCCTTTCACAACCATTGATCTATTTTATTTTATGTGTATGGGTGTTTTGCCTGCATGTGTGTCCATATACCACTTGCAGGCCTGGCATCCACAGAAGCCCGAAGAGAGTATTGGATCCACAGATGGTTGTGTGACATTGGATGGGTGCTGGGAATTGAACCCAGGGAGCTCTGGAAGAACAGCCAGTGCTTTGAACTGCTGAGCCATCTCTCAAGACCCTGTTGATTTTTCTTCTTCCTCTTCCTCCTCTTCTTCCTCTTCCTCTTCTTTTTAAATTAACAGTATCTCATAGTGATCTGTCCTTTTCCAGAATGTCATAGGGATAATGTACTTTAGTAGTCTTTAGTCTGTCTGTCTTTAGCTTAATGTGACACATTTGAGACCCATCCATGGCGTCTCAAATGGTGGGCTACTGATTTCTTTTATTACTGTATAGTCAGTCTTTATAGGAATATCACACAGCTTATCTGCTTACCTGCTGTGAAGGACCTTTGAGTTCCTTCCAGATTTTGGCATGTTTGAATAAAGCTACTCTAAACATTGACTTACAGGTGTTTGTGTGGGTATGAGTTACATTCCTTTTGGATAAATTTCCAGGTCTATATTGTATGGTTTATCTTTGTAAAAAAGGTATCAACCATGCTGCCTTCCAGAGTAACTGAGAAGTGTTTTACATCCACCACGACAGATGAGGCTTTATTTTCTTCAAATCTTCTACAGCAGTTGGAGTCTTGTCTGTTGTTGTTTGCTTATTTTGTTAAAGTTACTTTAATAAGTATCTACATAACAGCTCTAGTTTTTGAATGTGTGCTTAATTTTTAAATGTTGATTTGGATAAATGGTGATGTGTGCTTTATAATTCAGTTCTTTGATAGATATTAAACAAGTGACTTAGAGTTACTATTAGGAACATTAGGGACTGGAGAATGGCTCAGAGGATAAGAATATTTTTGCTCTTCCAGGGAACACCTAAATTCTGTTCCCAGCACCCACATGGTGCTCAAAAAAACTGCCTGTAACTCCAGCTCCACAAGGATCCAGTGACTTCTTCTGGCCTCTGTAGGCACCTACATACATAAGGCTTTTTACTCAATATTGACGTACATGTAAATAAAAATAAATTTTAAAAAAACGCCTTATGGATGCCAGAGAGGTGACTTCAGCAAGTACAAGAACAAGCTTCATGAAGCAGGTGTGGTCTCCAGATCCCACAGTAGAAGAAGAAAACCAACTTCTAAAGCCTGTCCTCTATGCCACCCTCACATAAACTCTCTGCTCTCTACCATGCATGTGCACATACACCCATACACTCACGCACACTCTCTAATGCATGCACATACCAGAAGAAAAAGAAGGCAATTTCAAAGAAGGGTGTTTAATAATAGCAAATCCTTTTGCTACTATCATTCTTTTTTTAAAAATCTTTTATTTATGGAAATATATTCTGACAGCTCTTGAAGTGAAAAATAAACTGATAGTAGCTCTTCCTTTCACAGAGCTTGTAGACTAAAGAAGAAAGCTCAATATGAAGCTAATAAAGTGAAGTTGTGGGGCCTCAACACTGAATACGGTAAGCCCCAGTCTTCAGTTTCACTCTTTCTCCTTGGTTTGCATATTCTCCTCCTTGAGCATACTATTTGGCTCTCCTCTTTTGTTGTTGTTTTGTGAGAGGAGAGGGTTTGAGACAACACAGCCACAGTTGTCCTGGAACTCACTGTGTAAACCAGGCTGGCCTGAAACTCACAGAGATCCACCTGTCTCTGCCTCCCAAGTGCTGGGATTAAAGGTGTGAGCCACCACCATCCAGGTTGGCACTCCTCATTTGCATTTATCTATTTAGAAAGTCACATGCCCACTGTCAATTCATTCTTGTCTTCAAGAGTGACAAGATTTGTGGTTCCTTTGGCAAATGACACTACTGTTGACATATGCTAATTCATGGTCCAGTTTTCCTTGTTATGGTTGTATTTCTAGGTTAGCCAGTGTAGCCTATTGATTTTTACTATTTCCCTTCTTTTCAGTTGTGTGAATTTTTGTAGGTCTGTATTGTTCACATTGGTTACATATTGAAATCCCTCTATATCTATTAAAATAAAGATTTCTGGAATTTCTTAAATCTTATGAATTGCATAAGAATTTAAGACTCCTTTTTCTTTTCTTTCTCTCCTTTCTTCTTTTTTAATTTTTTTTTTATTTTGCCATTGTTGAATATCTCAACATTGTAGGCTTAGCTAGCCTAGAATTTGCTGTTACAGACCAGGCTAGCCACACACTTACAGAGGTCCTTCTGCTTCTGTTTTCTGAGTATTGAGTTAAAGATATGCACCATCATATCCAACAGAATTCATATTTTTTACACGCCTCATATTCTAGGTTATTTTGTTGTTTTCTTATTTATTTTTTACATAGTTAAGAATCCAACCCAGGGTTTTGTGCATGCTAGTGAGGTGAGTGTTCAACCCCTGAGCCGTGTGCATAGCCCTTCCTTTTTATCGAATATAGTTTGTTACATAATTAAAAGCAAACTCCCCCTTGTTAGTGACATATTCTAAGTGTTTGCTTCTGTCTTCTAGACAATTTATTGTTTGTAATCAACTCCATCAAACAAGACATTGTAAACCGAGTTCAGAATCCAAGAGAAGAGAGAGGACCCAGCATGGGGCAGAAACTTGAAATCCTCATTAAGGACACACTTGGTAAGGAGAACATTATTAGATAGCAACAGCTTGCACTGTGTGGTGCCAGAGTCAGAGTTCCGTCATTTTAAGGAAACTCATGTTCTCAGTGCTTTCCCCACTTCATTCCTGCCTCATCACCTCCCGCCCTGCCCCGGGATTTATCACTGTCAGTATTTTTATGAGAGCCTAACAAATTTGTGCCTCTGGATTCTCATCCCTGACCAGGTTGTACATAGTTGAGAGGACTAGAAAGGCCAGGCTGGTTGGTGGCTTGTGGGAGGAATGACTAGGACATATGAGATACTGCAGGGCCGGGAGGTGCACTAAGAGTGAATCACAGGGCTGCACAGCTTATTGCTGTCCCAGAAAGCCCCAGACTTGTCACAGTAAAAAGCTAGTGTTCATCTTGAGTATAATCAAAAACAATCTCAGATGAAAAATAGGTCCAAAAACAAGTACTTTCCTAGACAGTCACTGTTTGCCTGTGAAATTGCACACAGAAAGCAGTAAGGCAGTTTGCTTGACCTAAGTAGATGGACGATTTTATAGCAGCCTTTTTTTGTTTGTTTGTTTGTTTTCGAGACAGGGTTTCTCTATAGCTTTGGAGCCTGTCCTGGATCTAGCTCTTTTAGACCAGGTTGGCCTCGAACTCACAGAGATCTGCCTGCCTCTGCCTCCCCGAGTGCTGGGATTAAAGGCGTGCGCCACCACCACTCCAGCTGATTTTATGTATTCTTTCAAAGAACTTCCAGCATTCTTTAAAAGCATCCCAGTTTTCATGTGTTAGTTTGAGGGAGAACTTAATATCATAAAATTACTTTTTACCTTTTTGGTTTTTTATTTAAAAGCTTTTGTATACCCATTAAGTATGTGTTCTCTTATACTAGACAGACAGTTTGACCTGTTGCAAAGTGCTTGGCATATATTTTCTTCCATTGAATGTCCTGAGGGTGTTTTTCCTTCTCTTCTGGCATAAAGTGTTTTTGTTAAAGAACTGATCCCTGAATTAGTGTTTCTTGGTGGGTTGTTTGTTACCCTTGCATTAGATACATAAGATTCCTGCTTCCTTGTTTCTCTCAGTGTGCTTTTGAGGTTTCTGTGTTACTGGGCTTCTTCTGCTTCTCCTGAGGACACCTGAGCACCTGTATGTCAGATCTGCCTTGCTCATCTCTGCTCTTTGTTACTTCTTCTTGAACTACTTTTGTCTCCTCATTTCTTTTTTTTTCTTTCATTTTCACTTTCTCTTAGTGCTCTTGTGTCATGTTGTGGGGTGTGGGGGTCATGGCAGTCAAGGTCTCAAATACCCTCAACAATACTACTACCCCTGAGCCATAGCCTCACCTTTTCTTGTTGCTTTTGTTTGTTTGTTTGTTTGTTAGCTTAAGGAATTTTCCTTTTATTTTCATTGTTTACCAGGTCAGAGGACAACTTGGAGGAGTGGCTCTCTCCTACCATGTGGGTCCTAGGGCAAAAACTCAAGTTATCAGGCTTGGCAGCAAACACCTTTACCCACTGAACCATCTTACCATCTCCCTTCCACTTTTTGATGGTCTTTCTAATGTAGTTCAAACTGACCTCAAACTCAGGCAATCCTCCCTTCTTATGACATGAATATGGAGGTCAGAGGACTTACATCATGTAGGTTCCATAGATGGAACTCGGATTATCAGTCTTGGTGGCAAGTGCCTTTATATACACTGAGCCTTCTTCCTCTTTCATGTCTTATGGCATTTTCTTCACTATTGTTTAGTTTATTTTGAAATAACAGTGGCTAGGTTATGACATTTATGATCCAGTCTTTACGTATGCCTTTCATTGTTTGTAGATATCATCTGATCTCTTTCTTTCTTTCTTTCTTTCATCTTTATTTCTTATTTTCTTTCTTTCTCTCTCTCCTCTTCTGTCTGTCTGTCTGTTTATCTCTCTCTCTTTCTTTCTTTGAGACAGGGTTTCTCTGTATAGCCCTAGCTGTCCTAGAACTCGCTTTGTAGACCAGTTGGCCTCAAACTCACAGAGATCTGCCTGTCTCTGTCTCCCAAGTGCTGGGATTAAAGGTGTGTGCCACCACCACCCTGCTTCCTCTTTTCTTAAAACAACTCTTTCATGGTATTTTAGGCACCCTCTAGACTTGCTAGGTTCTTAGGTCCAGAACAGAGATGTGGACAGAAAAAAAGTTTAGTCACTTTTGAGGATAGACGTAGCCTTTCTTTTTTTTCTTTTTATTGATTTTATAGATGTAGCCTTTTATGGGTCATTTATGTAGTGCCCACTGTGTACCACATTTGCATGACATGAGTTTTTCTCTCACATGTTCTTTTCTTCACATGTAGCCCATGGGGGAGTGGTGATGGGGGTGGCATTCCAATCTTTTTCTCTGCTGTTGTTTTCTTTCATATGCTAATCTTTTTAAAAGATTTGTTTATGTGTATGAGTATTTGGCCTTTTTGTATATCTGTTTATCACATGAGTACCTGTTGCCTTCAGAAGAGCGCCCCCCTGGAATTGGGGTTACAGATGGTGTGAACTTCCTTGTGATCCTAGGACCTAAATCGGTGGTCCTACAGAAGAGCAGTCAGTATGCTTAACTGCTGAGCCATCTCTCCAGCGCTTATACACTAGTTCTGAGACAATGGCATTTATTCTTGGTACTATTCTGTTGCTTTTTTTTTTTTTTTTTTTTTTTTTGGTTTTTCGAGACAGGGTTTTTCTGTAGCTTTGGAGCTTGTCCCGGAGCTAGCTCTTGTAGACCAGGCTGGCCTCGAACTCCCAGAGATCCGCCTGCCTCTGCCTCCCAAGTGCTGGGATTAAAGGCGTGTGCCACCACTGCCCGGCCTGTTGCCTTTTTTCCTGAAAATTTATTTAAAAATTAATTAGCACAAAAAACATACTAGGTTTTGTTAGGCCATTTTTTTTTCAATTTGCTTTCTATTTTATTTTTATGTGTATGGGTATTTTTTATTAAGAATTTTTTTAATGCAATCTTTTCTCATTTTACTATTCCCATTTCATAAAAGCTATTCCCATTTCCATTACCTCCCCTCCTCCCACCTCACTCTTATTCCTCTACCCCACCATCCATTCCTTAGAAAGGGTAAGGCTTCCTATTGGGAGTCAGCCAAGTGTGACACTTCACTTTGAAGCAAGACCAAGGCCCTCTCCCCGTATATCTAGGCTGAGCAAGGTGTCCCTCCAAAGAGAATGTACTCCAAGATGCTAGTTCAAACACCAGAGATAAATCCTGGTCCCACTGACAGTGGCCCCACAGACTGCTCAAGCCTCACAACTGTTCCCCACATTCATTGGGCCTAGGTTGGTCCTATGCAGGTTCCCCTGCTATCAGTCCAGAGTCAGGGAGCTCTCTGTAGCTCAGGTCAGCTGTTTCTATGGACATCACCATCATGGTCTTGACCCCTTTGCTCATATTATTGCTCCTTCCTCTCTTGTACTGGTCTCTGGTACCTTGGCCCAGTGCTTTGCTGTAGATCTATGTATCTGCTTCCATAAGTTGCTGGTTGAAGGAGCTATGATGACAGTTAAGGTAGTCATCAATTTGATTACAGGGCAAGGCCAGTTTAGACGTCCTCTCCATTGTTGCTTAGAGTCTTAACTGGGGCTATCCTTGTGGGTTCTTGGGAATTTCCCTGGTGCCATGTTTCACACCAGCCCTTTGATGGCTCCCTCAGTCAAGATATCTTTTTCCTTACTCTCCCTCTCTGTCCTTCCCCCTTCTTGAGCATCCCATTTCCTCATGTTCTCCTCCTTTGAAAGCAGTGCTAAGGGGCATTTTCTAACAAATTTGTTCTTCTTGATTCTTTTCCTCTCTTCTTTCCTATTCCCCTTTTATTTTCTGCTCATGGCTACTTTTCCATTTTCATGTTATTTGTGTCCTGTTGTCCTCCCTCACATCCTGAACCCATCTTTTCCTTCTCTCCATTTCATAGCCCTCACCTCCACTCCCATACATCCATAGAGACATAAAAACTAGGATTGACATTAGATCATGAGACTTTGGCTTTCTGAATTACCTCGTTTAACATTCATTTTTCTAAGGTTATCATGATTTCAGTTTTCTTTATAACTGGATAAGTTTTATTGTATACAGGCAACAACTTTTCAGTGTCCATTTGACTTGGTTCAGACGAGCTTTTCTGACTTCATGGAGGCCTCCCTTCTTAGTTCATGGCAGCTTGCTTTCTACAGTTTCTTGTGCTGTTTTGTTTGGTCCACCTTTTTCTTTCACATACTTCCTCCATTTCTTGTCAGTTTCATTTCCAGTCCTTGTAGTACCAGTGCTTCCTGCTACTATCAGCGACCTGGCAGAGTTTTTTAAAATTTTCCTTGCATCTTTCTCATCTTTCTTTTATTCAATGCTTGCTGCTTGATTGAATAAAAATTCCAATGGTTTCACCTATGGATCTTGTTGACCTCCTGTGCTTTCCATGTAATTACCTGCTAGCTAATTTAGAATTTTTGTTCTCAAGTCTATGGGTTCCTTTTGGTTTGTCTTCCAGGTAAACTGTTGATGCTGACACCATGTGGGTCTTACAGATCTGGGTAGTTTGTTCACACCCTCTTGAACGTTAGGAATGCAGAAGAGTCCAGATCTCATGGAGATCCCTTTTTACTTGTTTACTTATTTCTTAAGGTTTTTAAGAAATAACTAGACTAAGGAATTTTGAGCCAACTAGATCTTCATAAGGAGACCTCTTCTCAAAGAGAGAAAAGAAAGTTGACAGAGTATCTCCACCAGTGGCTTCTAACTCCTGAGCCAAAGTGATCCTCATTTCTCAACCTGAGTAGCTCAGCTTTCCAGGGGCTAGACTTTTGTGGAGTTTTATTTTGCTTTTTGAGACAGGATCTTGCTATGTAGTCATGGAGGGCTAAATTTCAGGAATGCCTCATGCCTAGCTACTTGTTGTTTTATGTGGAGAATTGGAAATAAATCTCTTCTACCACAAATGTGGAAGTCAGTTCATGTGTTCAAGACCATCCTGGCCAAATACAAGGAAAATTCATCCCAGAGTCTCTATCAGGTTAGATGCATTTGGGGTTTCTTTGTATTAATTACTTTGTTATTACTTCCTTGTATTAATTGTTATTGTTTGTTACTTGTAATTATTCTTTGTATTAATTAATCCTTTGCTTAGAACACTTGGAGAAGCTGTTCTGCTAATGACACTTTCTTCTAGAAATCTTGTACATTTTTTATGGAAAGCTGTACATTGCAGCCCCTTCTGAGTCAGTTTGATCATTTATATAGTCCTAAAAAATTCTCTTCCTCCAGAACCTTAAATTTACTAAATTTAAACAAAAGTAGTAGTCTCCCCATGGTAGGTGCTCCCTTTTTGTTCATATGCACATATATAGGGGTGTGTGTGTGTGTGTGTTGTGCTGTTCATTATTTCTTAAATCAGTTGGTTATATATTAAGTGCATTTTCCCTGGAGAGATGTGAACTAACATCTGTTTATGCTAGAAAGACGCCAACAACAGAGCAAAGTAATGATTCCCCACACATCCATCTTGGTAAACCAATAAGTTTATCTGGCTTAAAGAGGACAAGTTAGGGATTGCTTGCAGGAACATTGGTTACCTCTAAGCAACTGTTACCATCACAGAATTACCCCATCATGGTATTTACCTCCTGGAAGCTGCATGGTAGAGAGAAAGGTGGAGGCAAGATGATCAGAAAGTTCAATGTCATCCTTAGCTACATTGAGAGTTCAGTGCAGCCTGTGCTACACAAGACCCTGTCGCAAAATAGAGTTAAATAAAATTCTCCCAGAGATAGGAAATACTTTGGTTTTACTAGATCTTCTGGTTTATTGCTAGTATTATTACTTGTTGAGATTTTCTTAACTGCCAAATATGTTATTACAATTTGATATTTTGTAGGCATCTATTCAGGTCACCATCCCCTTTTTATGTTGTCTTTCTCTTTGCCTGTGGGTCTGTGTATATTCTGAATAAAACTGAGAAACGCTCTCATAATGTGTTTTGAGTTTCACCTCCTGGGTTGTTTTTGCTTTTAAATGTTGGGTTTCTGAATAGGAGTTAGTACTACTAGATCTTCATTTGCATTTAGGATTTGAATCCTACGGTAGAAGAGTAGCAAAAAATAGTACAGTGTATGCCTGTATTTTACTGACCTCATTTCGCCAATAGCTGAGATTTTACTCTATTTGTTTTATTTCTTCTCCTGTATACATGTGTATTTGGGGGAATGTTTGGAGCTAACTTGTAAGTATCATGATTCTTTATTTCTGTTTCAGCATGCATCTCTTTAAAAAAAAAAAAAAGGAGTTTTGTTTTGCTTTTTTTTTTTTTTTTTTTTTGCTTTGTTTTTGAGACAGGTCTAGAATACCTGACTGTCCTGGAACTTGTTATGTAGACCAGGCTGGCCTCTGATTGATAGGTGCTGAGATTAAACGTGTGTGCCACTACATCCAGCAAGTATGTCTTATTAGCCACAGTACCAGCAGTATATCTAGATGTATGAGCACTGCTGTGATCTCCAATATGGTCTTCAAGCGTACATGCCTCTGCCTGTTTAGTTATACCCTTTACATTGTGTGTGTGTTCTGTTTGGGAGTATATTACTGGATTTAATTAATCTCCTTTTGTCTCTATAATTTCTCAGATCTTTTTCTTTTTAAATGAAAATTCTAAGTAATTGGTTCTCTTAAGTGTCCCAACATTTAGATTTATCTGTTTCTTCTTGTAAAGTGAAGTGAAATGTGTGTGTGTTTAGGTGTATACATATGCAAGTACACATGCATATATTGTGGGGGCCTGTGTGGAAGCCAAAGGTCAGCCTCAGATATCTTTCTTTAGGAGTCATCCACTTTGTTTTTTTCTCACTGGGGTCTGGTTTCACGAATTAGGCTAAACTGGGTGGCTAACAAGCTACAGGAATCCCCCTGTCTCCACTCTGCAGCTCTGGGATATACAAACACATGCCACCAAGCCCACTCAACTTTATACATGGTTGCAATCTAACTCAGGTCCTCATGGTTGTGCAGTAAGTGATTCACTGACTGAGCCTAAGAGTTAAATTTTTGGCAAGAATTTACATATCTTTCTCATTCCGTTAGTCAAGAGCATGGTGTGAGTTTGTCCTATTAGTGGTCATCCTGAGCTTGACTGAATAGTTGAGGTGGCCTTGATATCTTTACAACTTGTTGTATGCATATTAATCAGTGATTAAATCAGTGTTTTCTATTTCTACTCCGTTTTCTTTTCTTTTTTCTTTTTTTTTTTTTTTTCGAGACAGGGTTTCTCTGTGGCTTTGGAGCCTGTCCTGGAACTAGCTCTGTAGACCAGGCTGGTCTCGAACTCACAGAGATCCTCCTGCCTCTGCCTCCCGAGTGCTGGGATTAAAGGCGTGCGCCACCATCGCCTGAAGTAATAAGAGCGGCGGGGCTGCGTCCCCAACACCCCAGCCACCTGCCCAGCTAGCTTATGCCCCGAAATAATTACACAGACACTGTATTCTTTTAAGCACTGCTTGGCCCATTCTCTTCTAGGCTAATTCTCACATATTAATTTAGCTCATTTCTAATCATCTGTGTGTAGCACCCCAAGGTGCGCTTACCGGGGAGATTCTAGCCTATGTCCATCCTGGGTCGGAGCTTCATGCTGGGAGCGGGGCATGACGTCTCTGCTGAGCCATCTGCTCCGGAGAGCAGAGCTGTGGAGTCTCTGAGCTCACTTCCTCTTCCTCCCAGTATCCTGTTCTGTTTACTCCACCCACAGGGCCAAGCAGTTTCTTTATTGGCCAATGACCTTCCTCCATCAATCACCTGGCCCATTTTCTTTTTCTTGTGTGGGTTACCACTCCTCCATTTCACTGTCAGACAAGGGCTCACTATGTAGCCCAGGCTAGCCTCAAATTCCTGATCTTCCTGTCTTAACCACTCGAGTTCTGGGATTATCAGCATGTGCCACCATTCCTAGTTTCATTTCCCTTAATACTTAAAAAAAATTCTTAAACCTTTTTAAGTATTAACATTAATTATTTCTGGCTATCTAAGATGAATAATAGGATAGGAAGTCAGCATACTTGTGCTGTTCCTAATTTCTCTACCTCTAGTATTCTACCTTTTCTTATTCATTCACTTTTATTTAAAGTAAAGAAAGAGGAATTTAAATTATACAAGTAATTTTAGAAATTATTAGGCGTATCTTTTGTACTTACGGTTGTAGTTGTGTGTATCCACAACAGAACACAATGAGGTCCAAACAGTTGAAGGACACAGGAAGCAAACTCATAGACTTAGGAAACAGTGCCTGCCAGTGGGCCTTGGCTTCATTTGGGTATTGCTGCGTGTCATCTACCACTTTAAAATGCTTCATGACTCTTGGTGTGGGTCTCCTTAGGACACGTAGTCTGCCCTGTAGGATGGTTTTCTGGGCAGCATCAGCAAGAAGTGGAGCCCAGTATCAGTGTTTCAGATTTCTTCCCTGCCCTTTATGCCCTCTCCATATTTGTATTTTAAAGTGTACCTTTTATTCTCTTCAGGTCTCCCAGTCGCTGGGCAAACCTCAGAATTTGTTAACCAAGTGTTAGGGAAGACTGCTGAAGGCAACCCCACTGGAGGCCTTGTAGGACTAAGGATACCAGCATCAAAAGTGTAATCAGCCTCATTGGACCACTGGTCAGAAATGTCTGTTTTTGTCACGTTATCCATTGTAAATTTTCATTCTGTTTTGCATGTCAATTAGCATTATGTAAACATTTATAATTAGGTTACATTGTTTTAAGAACTTGTAGCATAAGTGAAGCATGATCCAAATTACTTGATTATTGCATATTCAGAGCATAAACCAGTGACCCTGCTGCTGGCATTAGAAAGGAAGCTCACATTAAGTAAATGTGAAGTACAGATTGTAAACATCTGTTCAAGCAAAGCATTTTGGAGGAGTGAATATATTAATATAATGCTAAGTATTAAGGCGGGTTTATGCTCTGAACCACACAGAAATACCGAGGAAGCATTTTTTTCCAAATCCATTTAGATTGTTTTTAGAATGACTGCCTTTTTGTTCTAATTTTTCACAGCCATTAATCTCACTTGTATGTGGTGCACCTAGCACTCATATGTGTACCATGTTTAGATGTTTTATTTTTAGAGCTCAATATGATATATATAAATATGCAAATATATATATATATAATTGTCTGTGCAAGAAAGAAAAAGCATATTCTTTGTGCCTTGTATTTTGGGGAAACTCTAAAACTGGTAATATTTTGTATGATGAAAACCCTAATGAGGAAAAACAAGATATATAGATGAGAAAATTATGGGGTTTAAATGTCTTTTTGTTCCAACTCTTTTTCAAATTTTTTGAATGTATATAGGACTATGTTGAAATGTAGATATATGCCACAGAGTCTGTGTTGTATAAAAAAAAAAGAAACAAAAACAAACAACAAAGATGGCTCTAGAAAACTCCTATTTTGGTACTTGACCGGAAGAAAATACTTGCACATCATTGCGATTGTTTTATTTTTTTCTACCAAAGACAAATGCAACTGGTATGGCAGACTGCCAGTCTAAGTAAAGTTTTGCACAGCTTACATGATACTGTATGAATGTATGAAAAAAAGAGAAAAAAATTAAAAGGTCAGGGTTAGGGATCTTACTCAACTGTGAATTTTATTTCTGTTTGGGTCCAATTATCTACAGAAGGAGCATCCATACATACAAATATTATTTTGCTGTTCCTCTAGTTTGCTTCCATAGTAGATAAGTTGGTGGCCATTTAGGTGTCTTTTATTTCTGCACTTATTGTAGGAAATTTTAATATATTTCGTATTAGTAAGCTATTGATAAAATAGTTTTTGACTTTGAAAATTAAAGTTTATTTAGCTTATTGTAGTATACTTCCACCAAACAACCAAAATAAAGATTATTTTTATTGTATTATATATATATAAAAAAAGAAAAAAGCTAAAAATATCTAATACTTTAGTTGCCACTTTTCCAATTGATGTATTATTGTGCATGTAATATTTTCAAAGATCAACACAAGCTTAAAAATTTATAAATTTTTATATTTTTGTACAGGTATTTTCTTCAAACTTACATGTGACTTATTTTCTGTAGTTTCTAGAATTGAGAACATGAACACGTTTAGTTTTTAGGTGCTCTTCTTTGCTCGTGTAAGCGGCTGTATTAGTCAGTTTAACTGTGCTCAGGCTTTCCCTCTGATGAGAAACTCCTCTGTCACGGCAGCGGTATAACCTCCACATGTCCTGCCATCTGTCTTTCTTGATGGTTTTATCTCAAATCTTGTGTTTGGAACTATGAAAACTGGTAGCTTAAAAAGTAAAAGCAAGCATATCTAGAAGAAAAACCTGAAATTTCAGACAGTTGCTGTTTCTCCATTACCCATTGATAGAACTAAACTAGTTGTCCTTGGGCCTTGCAGTAATTTCTTTTCTTTTCTCTTCCTCCTCCCCTTTTGTAAGCTACAGCACATGAAGGTTCAGTTCTAGAACACAGTAACAATCCAGAAATGTGTCTTACTTGCTCTTTGACATCCTGAAACATAAACGAAGAACTGTCTTGACATGTTAGCTATACTGTGACAAGGCTCCTATGTGTTTGGTGGAAATGTACTTGTTCGTGCGCTCACCCAACAGACAGTGAGCTCACATCTCATGCTTAGTAGAATGCAGGTGTTCACTTTTAGCTGGGAGAAAGAAAACATAGGTTCACAAATGGAAGTATACGAAGGCTTGGCAGTGTATATCTGATAAATTGTTAGTGTTCCAGAATATGGCAGTTTTGTAGTCAAGTGAACATCGCTTCATGGTAGCGATTCATTTGGTAAAGTTTATAAAATTCCCTATTTATAGCTGCCCTGTTAGGAATTCTGGTTTTTGATACCCTTTTCTTGTCTGCAAACCAGAATTTGGTTTTTTGGTCTTGCATTTCAAAAGAATTTGAATCTGTTTAGTAGATTCCAGACCCGTGCATTTCAGTGTTTTATATGTACTACTTAAGTTAAATAGTTGAAAGCCTTTAAATAGTTGAGCTTTTTAATGTTGACACTTTATTTTGTACCTATTTATATATGGATGTATATCTTAGAAAAGCACTTTGTTATAAAATTGCATTTTATATGATTCCTGCCATTTGCTGCTAAACCTGGGCTGGTCAGAACGCTGCAGCGATACTTGATCTAAATAAAAACCTGGCAGTAAAATGTAGAGTGCAAGTTAAATCCTCTTGCTGTTTAAGATGACATAGGCAAGCTGTGCAGCTTTACATTTTAACCAGGGGACTCTGTGGCATTTAAAACCGTCTAGAAATGGTTGTACTTTTAATGCCAGTAATGATCTGCTTCCTTTATTGTTGTTAAAATACCTACACCTAGTGTATCACAGACAGTTCTTACAAGTACGTAAAAACCCTAACAGTTGTACATGTTCTGTTTTTTTTAAAATGGTGGCGTGTATTTTTGGGTGGAAATCATTAGAGTGAGAACTGTCTAAAGGTTTTCTGCGTTCATACATGGTAAACAGATAGCTCATGAAGTCCAGAACCTCCCTAAGTGAAGGCATTGTGAATTCTCCTCGGATAAACCCGTTGTTCCAAAAGCAAGCATAAACTGACTCTAGTACTACTACAGTAAAAAGTAACAATGAACCTTCTGCTTCCTGGTTTCAGATACACTGGATTCTTTAGTCTGTGCCCACATGAGAGCACGCTGCCTGGCTGCTCCTGTTGAGGTCGTGTGTGAGTTTTTCTGTCAGTGTGATTGCTTGCTGTGCTGTACCATGAATGGGTTCTTGTCCTTTCCATGTCCTTCATGAGATGTTTGGGTGTGGCTTGATATTGTGCCTTACTTGTACACTTAAATGAAACATCTTCATTCCCTCCTGCTTCCCAAACCTTAACTTTGTCCTTTTTGTAAGAGAATCAGAACTATTCCAGAAGCATCATGAAGGATTTCAGATGGGTGTGGTTCCATAGTTCCCTCTCTTTGTAGTTATTTTATACTTGTATGAGAGACCACTTTTGAATGATCTTTGAGTAATCTTGCTGCACATCCCTTCTCTGGCTTTTGTGAAGTTGTCATGCGTCTCTCTGATGCTTGACTTCATTTGCTTCTTAGCAAGAGTCTGCATTATAGAAAGGTGCGTTCATTTCATCTGCTTGAATGTGATTGTTTTGTTTTCTAGAACTTTTTAGGAGAAGAGTACCCATTTTGTTTGTTTTTTTTACAACAGATGACAAGTCTCTTTAAAAGAAACAGAAGTACAGTACTTTTGAAATACAATGCTATTGGTATGAATTTTTCTTTTATATAATATTCATACAATTATCTGATGTTTGCCTTCATTAATAAAGCTGTTAGTTTACTCACCAAAATGTCGAGAATGGGCGTGCTCTTCTTTATTCCACATATTTAAATAATACTTTAGCTGCTAAGATTTAGTTAATTTCCTAAGACATGAATTCAAGTTGCCTTCAGCAAGAATTAACAAAACTCCTGTTCCCTTTCTTTACATAGTCTTCCTAAAATTCTGTTCAACTACTTTCTAATTAATTATGTGACAGAATGTTAGCATCTCTCCAAATCTTGAAACTTGAATTTTGAGAATGCATTGAATTTCAGTGTTAATGGAAAAGGTCTCGACTATGTTTCTAGTGGAGTCTTTTGTGGAATGCCATTTCCCATGGAACTGCAACCACTTGCACAATTTGCACAGAACTGCAGTCTTGTTTTTCCCTGGATCGTGACAAACGAGTCTCACACAGTGCTGTAATACTTGTGGATTCTTTCGTGATCTTTGTCATCTTAATAAGGGCATTATGAGAAGATGACTTCATGGTTTTTGTTTTTGTCTTTTTTTAACATTTCAAACACAGTGGGATGTAACACTGAATGTCAGCTGTAGGGATGGTGGTTTGTCCTAAGGAATAAGCATGTTGGGGGAATGTGATGCAAATGTACTACTGAGAGTTACATACACACTTCCATAGGCAAGTGGGATTATGTGTTGAAGCATAGTCCCCATGCTTAGTAAACTGAAATAGAAAGGACACCTAGGAACTGCACTATGCCAAATTGCCGTTTTGTTTTGAAGAGACTTTTGGAGGAGGTAAAGGTAACAGAACCTCACAGCTACTTCCAGATAGTATTTTGGAGTTGAAGACTCAGTGGCTAGTGAAGAGCACCCAGGTTTAGATCTCCGCGTGCCAAGTGGGAACAGGGCTTGCCTCTTCTACAACAATGTAAACATCTGGTGTAGCTGACTCAGTTCCGGGTGCCAGGAGTGGGACTGATTCTGTGTCTTGCCTTTTGCCCTTTGTTTTTTTTGAACTAAATAACAAAACTGTGTATGTGTACTGTATTGGCCTTTCCACCACATGTTTTACGACTCTGTACTTCACTGCCTGCTATTGTCTTCTTGCCCTAGAGTCTGTCCTTTAGCGTAGCATTTGTGGTTCAGTGACTCCAGAGCTGCCAACACAGAAGGACAAGAATACAAAGTGTTTGTTCCAGTGTTTTGGCAGCCTCTTCAAATAGTTGTGCTTAGGATCCTGTCTGTGATATGATCATAAATACTCCGTAGTTTTGTTTATTCCCTCACCTCCAGCTGGAGCTGTGACACTTTATTGGATTCAGTCTTGTCTCTTGTCTAGAAAGAATTGTATCTTGTTCATGCATGAGCTGTTTAAAAATGACTCAACGTTGGTAAATAGTCGTGCAGTTTTCCTTTCAGGAGAAGGCCATGCACAGGTTGCTTTGTTTTCTGTCACCCTCTAACCTGTCCGCACTGTAGTCAGACACAGAATCATCAGTGTATGCAGCACCCGTTGTAATTTAAAATAAAATATGAAAAGAAAAGGTTTTGAATCGTTTGCCTCATATTTTGTCTTTTCTCCTTTCTGTTGCCTGCGACACGGCAGCCATCCATTCCTCAAGACAAACTGTTCCTAAGCAGTCTCCATCTTCACAGAGCGAGGGAGCCAACTGTACTGCCTCTTTGGGCATACAGAGTGCTAAGGATTATTGACATTGTAAACTGGGCTTCTAGTATTTCAGTGGAATTTAGCTATACCATAAAATTATTTGATAGAAACATTTGCTTTGTTTGTAAACAATAGTTTGTACTTAATTTATCCTTTGATAATTTGGGCAAGAAATTTCTTCAAGAAAAACAAAGTATCAAACAGTCTTCAGGCTAGGGGAGCTGTGTACCGAAGGCCTCTGCCAAGGGGACCACACTAGGCGAAGGGGGCATAGGAGTGGGTGTTTTTCAGCAGCAAGTGTCTGTCGAGAACCTACTCTGCCAGAATGTGTAGGTAGGTAGGTGCTGGGTTACAGAGGGATTGAAGAGAATGCCACAAAATCAGTCTACCAAGGGGAGTGGCATGTGGGCAGGATGGCAGAAAACACAAGAGATGCTGAAGGTATGACATCCTGGGGGGATGCTAAAGAAAGGATGAGCCAGGGAGATAAAGTGCCAAGCAAGCATCAATCCCCAGCACTCAGATGAACAGCAGTATGTGGTGTGGGCACTTGTGTCTGCAGCCAGGGACGCAAACGTAGATCCCTGAGGCCCCCAGCACAGCATGGCCTACCTGGAAAGTAATGAGAGACCCCATTCCCCAAACAGGACAGCACCTAAGGGATGACAACTGAAGTTGACCTCTGGTCTACATATAGACACATAAAAGTTGACTCTTTTTTTTCTCTATTTGAGTGATACTGAGGTCATTTTTAAAAAAGGCAAAGTAGATGTGCTTTCTCATGGGCTTACCTCTGACAGTGTTGGTAATGATAACTCTGAGGAGTCGGGAGCAGGACCAGTGCAGCTATAGCACAATGAAGCATTTGAAAGAGAAACATTGGGCTGGAGAGATGGCTCAGAGGTTAAGAGCACTCACTGCTCTTCCAGAGGTCCTGAGTTCAATTCCCAGCAACCACATGGTGGCTCACAGCCATCTGTAGTGAGATCTGGTGCCCTCTTCTGGCCAGCAAGCAAACATACAGACAGAACACTGTATACATAATAAATAAATCTTTAAAAAAAGAAAACATTTTTAGTTAATTCCTAATTAATTAGAAAATGTTGTCCTAATTCAGCTAAAAGAGCATTAGAAGGTAGTAGATGTCCTTAGGTATGGGGATGGCATCCTGTAAGCCATCTAGTTGTCCTGCTACTATCAGGCCCAGTGAGGTTTGTGGCCTTGTCTTTCTGCAGCAGCACTCAGATGAAGGACTACTTCCAGCCTATTGTAGTAGAGGTTCAGTTCACACTCTAGTCTGCTTGATAGACTCTGAGGACAATTCCTACTCAGATAATCAGGCCAGATCTTGAGCAATATTTAGAAAAATGTCCACATCAAAGGGAAGTAAGGTGCTTAGAATCAGAAGGTCCAAAAGATCCAAAGCCCACTCAGTGCAGCCAACAAAGGCAGTTCAACAAAAGAAGTGAAACAGAGTTGGAAGAATCATGAGGGCCTGTGGGTCCCAGGCTGTGCACCCTTCAAGCTAGCCTGTAGCCAGGGGGCAAAGTTGGGTTGTCATGTTGGAGAGTAGAGATGTGGGAAGCTGCCTGCTCTGGTTGCTGCAGACTGCCGATTGTGAGGGTCCAAAGGCTAAAAATCCATCCAGTACTGCCTTTGGGGTCCTCCAGTGTCCTAAATGGAGAACTTTACTCGGAACACAACAGTGATTTGAATGTCAATCTGTTTCTTTAAACATTTTTAATCCTAAAATGCTGCTTAGAATAAAAAACAGAAATATACAAATTTGAAAGAAGAGTTTACAGCGAAAAGCGCAGAAGAAACTTGAATGAATGAGAATACACACCAGGCTCCAGAACAGGGCCTGTCAGCGGAAAGCTACTGGTGCTGTCACGCTAAAAATGTGATACCATCTTAACAAAATAAACCAAGGGGATGTCAAGTTGTGAGAAGAAAATAGCTGAAACATGTTGGGGTGGGGAGAGGATAAATCAAGTATTTTAATCCTATTGTAGAAGACTCTATAAAAACTGCCATTGAGTGCATGAATGGACAGGCAAGGAGATTAGAATAGTGAATTTAGAAATAGACACAAATAGATGAAAACAGTAGCATGGTCACTGTGGCATCCAGAACCAAGGTAAAATAAGTTGGGCCCTTCTCTAGTATTGGAGCCACCGAGAAACCTAGAAAATGTCAAGTTGGTTCTGCATCTCACACTATGAGCCAATATGTACTTCAAAATGGGCAAAGATACAGGTTTTTTTTTTAAAGCAAAAACAAAACAAAAAAAAACCATAAGCACCAGAAGAAATATGTACAATCTTAAATCCTAGGGGAGTGGGAAGGAAGTTTGTTTTTTTTTTTTTAACATAGACTCAAGTCCAGGAGTCATAAATAAAGATTCATCAATGTGAAACTGAAATTTTAAATCATCTTTGAGATAAAAAGGTACCATAAACAAAGTCAGAATTCTGCCAATTTTACAGTGAGAATACTAATAACAGAAAAGGCTCCTGGAAACAAATACAGTAGAAAAGTGCACAAAATGAATATGGTAGCTTTGAGACATTCTCGGTCTCATTCATTATGAGAGATACAAGCTAAAGACCTTTTAGGAAACACTGAATGGGGTCGGGCAGTGGTGGCACACGCCTTTAATCCCAGCACTCAGGAGGCAGAGGCAGGCAGATAGATCTCTGTGAGTTTGAGGCCAGCCTGGTTTACAAGAGCTAGTTCCAGGACACTACAGAGAAACCTTGTTTTGAAAAACCAAAAAAAAAAAGAAAAGAAAAGAAACACTGAATGGTAAGATTCCCAATGTCAGCTCACCATGCTGGTGGGCTAAAGGAAATGGGCATTTCTTCGATTTTGCTGGAGCAACTTAAGCTGATAAAACCACTATGAAGAGATTTTTTTTTTCCTATTTTGTTTAGTCCTGGCTAGCCTGGAACTGACCATGTTCTCTTTATCTGCTGGGATAAAGGCGTGCGCCACCATACCCAGAGAGAAAAGAATTATGAAAGCTTGTGTGAAGTTAAAATGCATGTCTGACAGCTTCACGTTGAACACCTGTTATTCTAGTACTTGGGAGTTGGAGGCAAGAAGACCGGGAGTTCAAGGTCATCCTTGTCTACACAGGCAGTCGGAAACCAGCGCGGCCTGTCTGAAACCCTGCCTCTGAAAAGCCAAGATAGAACACATATATCCACCTATTCCATTTGTTCTGTCCTCCTCTTCCCACTTCCTGTCGCCAAACTAATGAGTGTGATTATGCAGGCGAAGCACCGAGTAGAAAATGCCTGTGCTTCCGTACTCCAGAATGTTGCTTGGGAATACATGAATAGCAACTAGGCATTGGGTTCAATACCACGTAACCTAAGGCTTCATGTATTACCTCATTTCACCCTCTAGGCAACCTTAGGAATGATGTCACTGATGATCGCTGATCACGTGGAGTGGGGTTGGTGATGTGTGTGCCTGGAGTCCAGGCCTTTGTTACTTACAGTGAGGTGCACCTTTTCGGAAGTGGTGCAAACTGCCCTAGGAACGTAGGCAACTGTGGAGACTGACTAAGGGGCTATGTGTGAAGTTTGAGAAAAACCATTTAAAAAAGAGGGAACCCCATATCCCAAGGCTACAGGGCCTGGAGAATCCCTGAGGGCCGGGAAAACGGAAGGGAAAGTATTATTACTAAGAAATAATAATAATAATTAAATAGTACTTCTAAAAGCGCTACCCTTCTATGAGTAGCACTGATAGTTTCTATCAAAACCACACGACACAATCAGAACCATTCCTGTGATGCTTGTAATCTAATTCTACACAAAGGGCAGCATCAGAGCCATAGAAACACGTAAGGCAATGTAGTTCTGTATATGAGAAAGCCCTGGGATCTTGTTTGTACTGATGGAGGTGCCCCAGTGACCTGCATTGAATTCTACCCCTTTACAATTTTTTTTTTGTGTGTCTTACTCCATAATTCATACTTAATGGAGAAATTTTGTTTTAAATTTTAAAGAAGAAATGCAGCTTTGGTGGCATCCTATTCGGTACTTTTTTGTTCCTATGCATAAAGTCACTATAATAGCTGGTGCCTGAAAGATGGAAAGTGACCGCTGTTGAGCGGATTTCTTGTTTCTCTAGTAGTGGGGTCAGAACCCCAAGGCTATGGGGTATGCCAGACAAGCCCATCACCAAATGAGCTGTGTCCTCCAATCCTAATGGTTCTTCATAGTCACTTTCACTTTTCCGTTTAGTAGGAGCTGACCAGAGAGGCTGTGAGTGAGTGTCCCGCGTGTCAAGGAAAATCCCAGGTCTGGGCTGGCAACCTTGTTTGCTCTGTACCGCGTCTCCAGGCACCACAGTCAGAAGTACGGAAGGCGGGCCGGCGCCACGCGAGCGCGCTCAAGTTTGGCCGCCGCCGCTCGCCATAGCCGGGCTCCAACATGGCGGCTCCCCAGGATGTCCACGTCAGGATCTGTAACCAGGAGATTGTCAAATTCGACCTGGAGGTGAAGGCACTTATCCAGGTACAGATTCTTAGGGCCCCGCCGGGCTCTCGCTAGCCGCCTTGGCATTTTCCAAAATCTTCGCGCCCGCCCAGCTTCCCAGGCAGGCGACCCTCAGGCGCCATTCGGTCGGGTCTCCGTGATCGCAGACCTTTAGCGCTTTTCATGTGCATACAGTTGGTTCGCCCGCCTCTCAGCTATCCCCACGCCCCTCTCCTGCTCCCTGACTTTACCGCCAAGGTTGGGGCTAACCTGTTCCTGTCTCGTCAGTAGCCCCGCCCTGCCACCTCCCCCATCGCCTCGTACACCTACTTCTCTGTGTTAGGGGCACGGAGGGTACCCAGGGCCACCTGATACGGCAGTCACCGGACAAAGCTCAGGAAACCTGGACCGTGGGTATTTTTTGAATGAAAAAAATCAAAGAAAGTTCCAAGGCCTGGGTCAGAAGGCAGGCAGTGCCGATACTAGGACTGGACAGGGAAAACCAGCCTGGGAAAGGCATTTTAGATCTTCCATACCCGGTTCAGACGACGGGGAAGTGAGGCGCTTGTCTAGAAGCAGGTGTAAGTAGAGACAGAAGTGCAAGAAAGTTTACATGGGAGCCGGGCGATGGTGGCACAAGGCTTTAATCCCATCACTCGGGAGGCAGAGACAAGCGTTTTCAGTTCGAGGCCAACCTGATCTAGATTTCCAGAATAGGCCCCAAAGCTACAGAGAAATCCTGTCTTGAAAACAAACAAAAAACCTCACAACAACACCTTTGTTGTTGTATGAACAACAACAAAGAAAAAAAGAAAATTAACATAGGCAAGAGTAGGGAATGTAGAAATGGCTCCTGAGTTTAGAAAACAAAACCAAAAACCTCAAGAGACTCAGAACACAATCTGTGACAGCAAGGGAGGAGAGGATGGAGTGTAGCTCTGCTGGTGAATGCTTGCCTAGCTTGTCTGGGTTCCATCCCCAGTGCTGCTGCAGAAGTGGGCTGTGGTTGCAGGGATACATGAGCCCCTGTGGAAAAGGGGCCGGGGAGTAGTGCTCTCTGACAAGCCAGATGCACACCGGACCACAGTGGTCGTTTATCCTATGCCACGTGGAAGTGTGGTGTATGAATAAACTGGAGAGTAAGTGAAGAAACTTGACACAAACTTTAAAGTCTCCAACTTCACTCCTGGTATGTGTAAACCGCAAAATGTCTGGCCCAGTTGTAGAAAATTAAACAAGATTGGGTTTATACAAATGAAATTACTAGGGGCCAGGGTAGCGTAGCTCAGTGTAGAGTTAAAGTTTAGCCATGCTCAGGGCCCTGGTTTCAGTCCTCAGAATGCAACAATACGTTCATATACATACAGGAAACAAACTGGCTAGTGTGTTGGTGCCAGCACTTGGAAAGCAGGGGTAGGAAAATCATGCATTTGAGGCTAACCTGGGCTACATAGAGTGATCCTGCCTCGAAAACAAAAAGCAGACTACATCCAAAATTTAAAAACAGATAAGTTACGTTTTCATATTCTCTGGTTCGCTAGGTCTTTTTTGGGTTTTGTGGTTACTATGGAGTAAGCTTAACCCCAAAATTGCATTCTTATAGTCACCCAGCTCTTCTGCTAAGCGTTTTATGCTGAGAAATAAGCCTTTGAGGTAGGTTAGATGAAGAATTGGAGGCTTTGGTTTTTCAAGATTGCACTAATACGTTGCAGGATTTGAATATAGTAGCCTAAGTCTAGAGCCTGCTCTTAAATCTTAGCTCTGAAGATTCTGGAATTCTTTCCAGAAGCAAATCCTCAGTATGTCAAATCCCCTGTGCATGTCATATGACTTGTAACAGATAGAAGGCTTGTAAAATCAGACTAAGTTAATTTTGTTACATGTTACCAGAGATTTCGGCCCTTGACTTTTAGAGTTGAAGGATCTGAAGTCACAGTATCTCTTAGATGCCCATTCTTGTTGAACATGTAAGCTGCTTAAGACTTTCATGGTGGCTGGATAACACTTTGCTAAACTTTTAAGTCAAGGTTGAGTTTATCTAGCTACTTACTTATCTACACACATAATACATATCATGTGTGTGTGTGTGTGTCTTGCTGGTGATGGAACCCAGGGCCTCAAGCATGTTGCGCAAATGCTGTACCACTGAACTGCATGTCCAGTCTGCTTTTATATATTCTGTTCAGTGTTAATCTTAAGAGGGATGAGGAAACTGAAAATGATGTTTTTGCTTTTGTGCAGAGGAGAGCAGCAGTGAGCAAGACAAGGTGGAGCTAGGCCAACCTTAGCTGTGGGCTGAATCAGCTTTCCCCCTGTGCATGTCATTCCTGGAGAAAGGCCCCTCATCTCTCCGTTGTCTTCTAGGATATTCGAGATTGTCCTGGACCCTTAAGCAAGCTCACTGAACTGAATACTAAGGTGAAGGAAAAGTTTCAACAGCTACGACACAGGATACAGGTATGTGAGGCTCCACACCGCTCTTCACTAAGGGCGGGTATTGGGGTGAGAGCTTAGACCTCGGATAGCCTTTGCGTGAGAGTTGACCAGGTTCCTCACATGCCACACGGAGATAGTAGTAAACATTGTTACATTAGGGTGACTGGACTATCAAAGATTGGAGCCTATGCACTTGTTCCCTGCCTGAGTCTGTCACCAACATGTCCTGGGTGTTCTTCTTGCTGTCATTTTCGCAGTCACCGCCTTGTAGTTTCTGCAGTCACAGCTTCCATCTTGTGCTCATCACACCTGACTTTCCCATGGTGCATGTGCTGTATCAGAACACAAGAGAGTAGGGAAGGGACCTGTGAGTAGCAGAGCCGTCCACTGCTGCGCTCTCGGGAAGACTACTAGGAATCTGCCCATCACTGGGTGGGGCTAGGACCACCTGGGTTTTGTTTTTTCTGTTTATTTATGTATATTTTTAAAGCAATCTTTGCTCATTTTACATACCAATCCCAGTTTCCATTCCTTCCCCTCCTCCCGTTCCCCTCACCTCCTCCCCCCCAACTCCACCTCCCAGCCAGTCCTTAGAGAGGGTAAGGCTTCCCATGGGGAGTCAATAAAGTCTGACACATCACTTTGAGGCAGGACCAAGGCCCTCCCCTACTATATCTAGGCTGAGCAAAGTATTCCACCATAGAGAATAGGCTCCAAAAAGCCAACTCATGCACTAGGGATAAATCCTGGTCTCACTGCCTAAGCCACACAACTGTCACCCACATTCAGAGGGCCTAGTTGAGGACCCCCTGGTTTTGCTGCACGTAGTAAATGACCTTGTCCCAAAGCTGTCCTTCAGCTCTTGAGTTGCTTAGCAGATAGAAGTCTCTTGCAGAGCCACTGGGAAGTCAGCAGGTTGACAGCTTGAGAGGGCTTCTTGTTCCCTTCCTGAAGGGGTTTCCAGGGCAGGTGATTCCTGCCTTTGGAGATGACTTTAGAATTTCAGCACTGTGGCTGTACCTAGGTGATCACCATCTCCAGCACGGCTTCCTCCATCTGAACTTTTGAAAAATACTGCATCTTGTGTGTTATATTTGTATGTGTGCGTGTGTGTATCCACAGCTGTTAGTCTCGGTTATGTGTCTTGCTAATGTCCTCTGTTCTCTGTGCCTCTTTCAAATGCACTGTTTCATTACTCTCATGTCTTCTCAGAGTTTGTCTTCCTCAAGATTACAGATATTTTTTGCATTGTTTCCCCTTCTGGGAATGGACATGCCACAGCATTGAGTCTCCAAGCCTACCTGTGTCTGGATGACCTACCTTCTCTTGAACAGCCTCCCCGCCTTCTTATAAAGTTGTAGTTCTCTTCTAACCATTTTTCTACCAACAGGCATTCATCTGGACTGCTTCCATGTTTTAATTCTTTTTTTTTAATTAATTAATTTATTTATTTATTATGTACACAATATTCTGTCTACATGCATGCCTGACTCATTACAGATGGTTGTGAGCCACCATGTGGTTGCCGGGAATTGAACTCATGACCTTTGGAAGAGCAGGCAATGCTCTTAACCACTGAGCCATCTCTCCAGCCCCCCATGTTTTAATTCTTAGAGCTAATTTGTTTTCTTAATGTCTTTCTTCAACTCTTCAATTCTTAACTACTACTGTTGTATAAGTACCTGCATGTTTACCTGGTGTTTATTTCCTCCTCTAATTTTAAGTAATTATCCTCATCAATACATTTACATATTTGTTATGCTCTTACCGCTGGTTACAGCCTCTCCTTAAGCATAGACAGCATCTAGCAAGGTGTAGGCCAGCGAGTGACTAGCCCCATCCTAGCTCTCATCTGCATTTCCTTAGCTTTTGCATGCTCTGTATTTTCCTGAAAACACAAAAGCACTCGAGTGAATGTCTCTTTTGTGTATTTCAACAAGGGTGCCTGTGAGCAGAGGAGAACTGGCCTGTGTCTTCTGAATATGCTAGTTCCTACACAGTTGGTATTGGCGTGGCTGTGTGCAGATGTCCGTCTGTGCATTTGTGTTTCTTCAGCTGGGATTGGAGAATAACAGTGCACCTTTCATCTCTCCGGAGATAGCAGGTTCTCTGTGACAACTTCCAAGCAGCCTCTTCTAAGGAAATTGTGCATTTCTCCTTCTTTCTGTCTCCCTTCTTCCTGTTCACCCATTCTTCACTGAGATCAGTGTAGCAAAAAATAGAACACAGGGCTCTTTGGGCAGTGACTGCATTGTCAGGAATGAGAATTCTAGACAAAAAAAATTACGTCTTATTACTGGTAACATTTGCACTTCTACCCATTTTTCCCCTTGAGACAGAGTCTCGCTATGAAGCTCTGGCTATACCGAAAGTCACTATGTAGACCAGCCTGGCCTCAAACTCACTGAAATCCAACTGCCTCTGCCTCAAGTACTGGGATTAAAGGCGTGCGCCACCACGCCTAGTTATACTTGTTTTAATTCACAGTCAATTATTCTTTTTTATTCTTTAGCAGTATGGGGGGGGGTGGGCAGAATAAACTTTCAGAAGTACTTTCTGAGCTGTTGAAGTGATACAGAGATACACATGCTTGTTCCAAACCAGCACATGCAAATTTATATAGGAATGAGTTGATTCTTCTCTAGATAAACTAATATGTTGATGTTTTAGCCCTATGGCTTGCTTGAAAGTGAAACTTGTGATTTGTAAATTAAAGCTAGGACCTGAGGCTTCTTTACAGTGTGTGTGACGGCTCCTGCAGCTCAAGTTCTTGGTCTGATGCCGTTGATCATGTCTGCTCTCCCTTGCTCGTGGTAGACTCTTGTTGGGGGAGGCTGCTCGTTCATTCCCAGCCACTCAGACCCAAAATGATCACACAGAAACTATGTTATTTGTGGTTCTGTTTGGCCAACGCTTACGCATATTTTTAGCTACTAACCCGTCTCCATTAAGCTGTGCATCACCACAAGGTTGTGGCCTACCAGCAAAGTTTTGGCATGTCTCCTCCGCTGGCTGCTACGTGGCACCTCCCTGACTCTGCCTACTCTCTATATCTTTTCCAGCCTGGCTATATTCTGTTAAGCCATTGGTCAAAAGCAGCTTCTTTATTCATTAACCCATAAAAGCAACACATATACAGAAGGACTTCCCACACCAGACTCTTTCCCTGGTATTTGGTATTCTGAATCATGTGTGCTTATCTTCTGTATGCCTTTCCTGGAGCCTCTGCAACCTGGTCGTACCTCTCAGTCTCCAGGGATTATCACAAGTCTGGGGATACTGTTTATGTTAATTTCTCTTCTCTGCAGTTCTCAAATCACTCAGGAAAGATAAATCATCCCCCTACCCAAAGTCCATAGGGTACCCCCTGCCATTCACTTCACAACCAAAATAAAATAAACCAGACAAGTGTCCACCAGCTCTACTGTTGAGTAGACATCCCAGACTGTTTTACAGCTGCTGGAAGCTTCTGTGGGTCCTGGGTTTGTGACAGTTTCAGTTCAGCTTCAGCCTCAGGTGGCCTTAGGCATCAGTGTTATGTTCACAAATAAGTCGAAACCCATGGGCAATGTTTGGAAACATGTAATAGTGTGGTATCCTTCTGGTATTGTGCTGGGATCTTGTTTTGTTGTGTCTGGTTTTTTCCTTTAGTTCAGGCAGTGTCAAGGTTGTAGGAGTGGCAACCCCTGCTCCAGTGAGGGCAGCCTTTCTAGAGCTGACCACACCAGCACCCTGCTTCCTGTTCACCTTTGAGCTGCCAATTTCTCCTTCTCTTTCTTAAAAGATTTGCCTATATGTTTAAAAGGATATTTGATTGTTTTGGACATGCTCCCTCCCACTCCCAAGTGTCTGTTGTAAAAGATACTTAGTTGTTTTTGTGTGTCTCTATTGGAAACAGAAGCACTGTGGCTAACAGCTGTTTTCCCCTCCAAGGAGCTTGAGCAATCAGCAAGGGAGCAAGACAAGGAGTCGGAGAAGCAGCTTCTACTTCAGGAAGTGGAGAACCACAAAAAGCAGATGCTCAGGTAGGCGGGGTAGCCTACAACCACCTCTGCTGGGTCGCATGCTGATTGTGAAGCTTGTCCATGTGTTTATCTAATAAGCCCAGCTTAATGGTGATGTCGTGGTATCATTAACACACAGGCTGAAAGTTCTCTAGATCAGTCAGTCTCAAACCGGGAGTCTGAGGAGCTAAGGGGATAAGTGGAGTCTGCACGGACATTTGGAGCTGTGTGTGTAAAGTGCTCACAGTGTTGATATGTTTGCAGAGTTGGCCTCACACTGCACTGTATATATTCATGTATTTTAAAATACTGTGGGTGTGGGAGTTGTGTGTGGAGTCGGTTCTTTCCTGCCATTTGTCAGGCCTGCAGACACGCACCTCTGTCCTCTGAGCCTCTCGATGGCCCTTGTTCTGTCTTTTATTTTTTGAGACAGGGTCTCTTGTATTCAAGTTGTCCTCAAACTCAACATATAGCTAGGATGACCTTGGATGTCTGATCCCCCTGTTCCTACTTCCCAGGTGCTGGGGACACAGGCATGGCTCACCACATATTTATGTGGTGCTGAGAATCAAAGCCAGGGTTTTGTGCATACTAGGGCAAGCACCGCACCAATGGAACCACACCCCAAACCCATCTTTTGTATATTTGAAAACAAAAATGTAATTACTTTTGGAGGCTAGAGAGATGGCTCAGCAGTTTCAAATGTGCACTGCTCTTCTAGAGGACCCAAGTTCAATTCCTAGCACCCACATCAGACAGCTTCCAACTGCCTGTAACTCCAACTCCAGTGGGTTCTGATGCCCCTCACCTCAATAGGCAATTATGTGCACACACACACACACACACACACACACGATTAAAATAATAAAAATTAAACTTCTAAAAACTTGATTACTTTTGTAATACAGGGTAAATTTTATTCAAGAATAATTGGTATGTGGAAAGCTCACTGAAAGTGAACATACTCAAGATAGACCAAAATATAGCTTCCAGTGTGGCATTATTGAAATGAATGATACACAGAAATGTGAATTTATATTAGAATTGAGATTTTGGTGACACTGCAGCTGTGTGCTAATCTTTGATCATAAAGCCATTTCTTAGTCTCTTAATTAGGGACTATAACTTTTTTTTTTTAAACAATGTCTGGGAACATGAATCACTGTTTCTCCCTCCAGGTTGGACTTTGTGCTATAACCCAAAGGGCCTTGTTACTGCAAACACGCCTTTCCCAGCCCCGTGGTGTTGAAGGCCCGCTCAGCAGTCTTTGCTGCATCAGAGTCCCCGTAGGTTCCTTTGTCACAGCTATATACTCACGGTTTCCTCTCTGGCTCGGCTGGCAAGAGAGACCGACCAAGACAGGGGAGTGAGTGGTGCAAGTGTGCCTGGCCCATCGACGGTGGCTTTTTATGCCACACGGGTTCTCAGATTGTAAGCATGAACTCATGAGGAGTGCACGCGCGCAGTGTAGTAAGCTGCACCAAACACCGTCCGTTTAGTGGGGTCTTAAAGCTTGGCTGTCCTGGCGTGACGTGACGTTAAAGGTTTGAGGAAAGAAAGCGTGGAATTACTGTTTCTCAGGTTATCAGGTTCGTCATTCTGTTTAGTACTTGCTTTCTTCCCTCCCTAATACATGTGAGCTCCCTGAAGACAGGCTCTCAGCTCTGCACCCTGGGCCTTACTGATGTAGTTGATTGTTTGAAATGGCAGGTGTGGAATGGGCTGGTAGGCGTGCAGTATCTGAGAGCCACACTGTTTAGGCTGGGCAGCCTGGTGGAGCCACCAGGACCTCATGTGTGACCCTTCTTTTTCCAGCAACCAGACCTCATGGCGGAAAGCCAATCTCACCTGCAAAATTGCCATCGACAACCTGGAAAAAGCAGAACTTCTGCAGGGAGGAGACTCCTTGAGGCAAAGGTATCTTCTTTTGTCCCCTTGGCTCTGATAACATAACATCTAAGCACCATGTGAGGTGGCTTTTTGATTTCATAACATTTGTACTTTATGTAGTACATAAGTTCTTTTTTTTTATTTTGAGAACTGGGTCTCATACATCCCAATCTGGTCTCAAACTTCATATGTAGCTGAGGATAGCCTTGAACTTCGGATCTCACAGGTGTGACCTCCACACCGAGTTTATGCGGTTCTGGAGATCCAAGGCTTCGTGCATACTAGGCAAGCACTCCACCAACCAAGTACACCCAATTGACTAAAATTGGTTTTTGGTTTGGGGATTTTGTTTGTTTGTTCGTCGTAATGGGGTTGAACCTAGGGCCTCATGCATGAAGGGCAAATACTCTACCACTGAGCTAACTCCCAGTCCTCCCTGACAGTTTTTAAGACCCTTCTTTTAACTGCACATGCATAGTGTCCGTTATTAACCAGTCCTGCTGGCGTGTTTGCATTTCCACCTTTTTAGTATCGTATGATGCGTCAAGGCAGGTTTTTGTCCGGTTCTTTTGAGCAAGTTCTCTGGGAATGAGTGAGCATTTCTGAGTCTCTTGGTCCATAGTGCAGATTGGCTTACAGACGGCAGCACGGTTTCCATTCCTCCCAGCAGGGCTCGAGGACGTGGGCTCAGGATACAGCCTTAGCCACACTGACTGTTGTTTCAGAAACGTGCAAACCCAGTGGTGGTGGTGCACGCCTTTAATCCCAGCACTCGGGAGTCAGAGGCAGGTGGATCTCTGTGAGTCAAGTCCAGCCTGGTCTACAGAGCTAGTTCCAGGACAACCAGGGCTTCATAGTGAGACCTTCTCTTGAAAAAACAAAAGAAGAAGGAAGAAACATATGCTAACTGTCTGTGTGGTACATATCTGTAATCCTAGTACTCACAGGTGGGGGATGGGCTGAGGTGGTGACAGTCTGCCCTCTGGGCCAAGCTGAACTACATTTTGAGACCTTGTTTCAAAGCACAAACAGAAAAAGTACTAATGTGGTAGGTTGAAAATGGTGCTTTTCACAAGCTCGGCTTTTGTTGCTATTGTTCCTTCCTCTGGACTTTCAGGAAAACTACCAAAGAGAGTTTGGCGCAGACTTCCAGCACCATCACAGAGAGCCTCATGGGGATCAGCAGGATGATGTCACAGCAGGTGCAGCAGAGTGAAGAGAACATGCAGACTCTAGGTAAGGAGTAGATGCTGCTCCAGAACGCACGCCTGGCACCTCTGTGGAGCCCCCTGGCTCTCCCCACCCAAACTGTGCCTTAGGACATGATGAGACTGTCCGGTCTTGTGGGAGGGGGGAGCAGGATGCTGTCTTCCTCTCCTTCAGCTGTGCAGCTGTGCTAGACACGCCCTGTGCCATCATTCCTCCCTGAGGAAGCATTGCTAGGCTCATGTGAAAAGCAGAAATGGCTGGCCTCTTTAGAGATGGTGTCTGTCAGCAGTGCTTGCAAGAGGTCTGGGAATCTGGTTTTTAGCGTGGGCTCATGGGCTTAGTATTGCCAGACAGGTTTGGGAATTAGGACCACTGGCAAAACCATTACTGTGAGTTTCTTTTAAATGTAACAGCTAGAGGCCACAGAGGAGGCTGTTGGAGACCGGCACATTCTTGCCAAGTGTCTTCCCACCTTAGCTCCTTCGTAGAGAATTTGTCTTTCTAGGGCCCTTCAATTGTGGGAAACAGGAAAGGAGTTTGCTCTTTGCAAGATTTCACGTGTCAGCTGAAGTAGACAGTGAGGCTTGGTAAATGCTCAAACCTACCACCTTGCTTTCATCATGGCTGTGTTTCATTTCTACCCTTACTTCATCCTCTAGTCGAGACATCATCCATGAAAATAGCTCAGCACATCTAAAAGCTAATGATAAGGGGCTGGAGAGATGGCTCAGTGCTTGAAAGCAAGCACTGCTCCTGAAGAGGACCCAACCACACACACATCAGCCAGCTGCCAACTCATGCTCCTATACCCACACAGATATGCACATACCTAGCAATAGTAAAAATAAATCTCACCTGCCTGACTCAGGCGCTGGCCTTGTTGACAGACAGACAGACAGACAGACAACGTATTGAGCTCCTCTTTGTCTGGGTGGCACAGTCTGAATCAGACCCCTTTCCTTCTGTTGCAGCCAGCTCTTCACGGACTCTCCTAGATGCAAATGAAGAGTTTAAATCCATGTCGGGGACCATCCAGCTGGGCCGGAAGCTCATCACAAAATACAACCGCCGCGAACTGACGGACAAACTTCTCATCTTCCTTGCCCTGGCCCTGTTCCTTGCTACAGTGCTCTATATTTTGAAGAAGCGCCTCTTTCCATTTTTGTAAGGGAGGGATGCCAGCTATGGCCCTTTTATACTCCTGATTGCAGGTCAGGGCTCTCAAGGACTGGCCGCCAAATTGGGCTGCTCATTCCCTGCGGTTTTCCCCTGTGCTAAGTACACCCAGCCAAGGAAGCACAGCAGTTTCCAGTTTCCTGCAAGAAGCTGCTTGGAAAGGGCGAATGCACTAGAGGAAAAGGAAGCCTTTGGGTAGAGGCACTCCACGTTACTCAGCTCCCAAGCATGGTGCTGCCACAGGGAGCATCTCAACTCTGGGGTTTGATGCACCTCCTCCCTCTGTGTCAAGGCATAAATGCTAGATCAGTGGAGAGAAGAAAGAGGAGCCTGTGGGAGGGAAGGTGATGAGAGCTCATGGCTGTTTCCTGAATAAACCTCATTTATTTAATGAAGTGATAAATGTTTAATTTTACAAGGTATCTCTCTAGGAATGCCCTTACTTCATCATGTCCCTATTCCTAGGACATGAGCTTAGATTATTCATTCAACAAGGAATTACTGAGGCCAGAAAGAACACTTGCTGCTCTTTTAGAAGACCAGTGTCCAATTCCCAGTACCTCTTGGGGATTCACAGCCACCTCTAACTCCAATTCCCGGGGATCTGATGCTCCTTATAGGCCCCAGGCATCACATAGCGTGCTTACAAACATACAAGCAAACACTCAGATGCATTAACTTTTTGTTTAATTTATTGAGGGTGAGACAGTGCAGCTGGTAGAGGCACTTGCCAATAAATCTGATGACCTGGGTTCCATCCTCACGCTCCATCCACAGGCCCCACAGGTGGAAGGAGAAAACCAGCTGCAGGAAGCTGTGCAGCTGTGGCACCCCACATATACACAAATAACTAAAAGAAAAAGAAGTGTGGATCAGCTGCCACAGGCTGATTCCTCGACATTGCCAGACATTACACACACACACTTGTTAAGCTGACACGCTCCCTCCAGCAGCAACAGAAGTGAGATGTCAGGATGGGAGACTACAAACAGCCGCCATTGGAGCAGCCCACCAGCCTGGCAGGGCCTGGGGCATCGTGACTGAGGGGCTTGCTGGCTCCCTTCTCTTTGAGGTTCAGACTAAATGTGGCAGAGAGAGAAGCCAGTACTGCTGATGCCCAGCTATGCCCACTTCTGTCCATGCCAGATACATGTTCCCAGCTAGACCAGCCCTGCAAGTGCCAGCATTCCCCAGCTTGGCCGGTCTTGTTCTTGAAGTTTTTCCTGCACTGCTCACAGCCCTGGAGGACCTGGAGGCAGAGAGGAACGGAGGCACATGGCCTGGAGCTGGCACTCAAACGTGCAAACCACATGGCCCAAGCAGACTGCCTTCTGCTGCTGTCAGTTTCCACACCCACACAGTGGGAGTGGTGGTCCACAGAGGGCCAGTCTGAAAGGGAGAGGCAAAGTAGTGGGTGTGGCTCCCTCATTACTGATCCCTCATCCAGCTCAAAACGCTGGGGACTCTGAACCCTGAGAGTCCTACAGCCGCAGCAGAAAGCCTTCCTTGAGGAGCTGCCGGGGGCGGGGGGGGGGGCAGCTCTGTTTAGACCCCTTTGAGCAGCGGGTACCAGCGTTAAAGCTGCTGCGAAGGGACAGATCATCTTGGGACTGAGTATGTGCCACTGGCTGTGTGTACTAGACTGAAGTGCTGAGTCCACTGTAAATGGAAAGGCGTTTGTGTCTGTGTCACAGAGAGTGATGGGAACTGCCACCCCGTAGTACCGACTCCTACACACTGGCACTGGGAAGACTCCTCAGGGAGTAGTGGCCGGTCGCCTATACAGAGAGCACATGCTGGGTCGACTGCTGGAGCAGAACAGTGAGATTTCTATTAAGGAAGGTGTACAACTAAAAACCCATGAACTGCTCAGTTCTGGAATTTTCCATTTTATATTTTCATCTGTGGTTGGCCATAGAAAGCTAAAGTCATGAAAAGCAAAATCATAGATAAGGTATGTATAGGAGGAATCTCTCTCTCTCTCTCTCTCTCTCTCTCTCTCTCTCTCTCACACACACACACACACACACACACACAATTCTTGGCCTCCAAAGGCTCATAGTGCAAATTATGCACACAAATTATAGTCAGATGCAGCTAAGCACGCAGCACTGAGGGGCAGCCCCCACTCGGATTCCGGCTGTATGCGGCAGATGGAGGTTATCAAGGGTTTTCTTGCCCGAACATTGCTCTTTACTCTTCCCACTAATTGTCAGCCTCCTCGTGATGTGGAAACATGTAGGCTCCGCACTCCCTAGAAATCCTCGCTTCCACACTTTATGCCTTTTACTTGCCTCCTGAAGACAGTCTGGTTTGCCCTGTTTAGGGGGTCATCTGGAATGCATCTTGAACCCCATCAGCAGCCTGAGTCTTCCTCACCCGCTTAGCTGTGCAGAAAGCAGCCTTCCACACTCAGCCAGGAGGGGGCAGTGTCCACACTTACTCTGCATTCCTGTAGGTGGTGTGATAATTTCCACAGACTGGAATACTCCAATACCCCTCTTTTAAAATGGGGGAAGGGGTGAATAAAACTAAATATGTAAGACCTCCCCGTGATTAGGTTGAGATATGTTTCATAAGTTCCTTTAATATTTAATTAAACAATAAGGCAAACTCATATACTATATTTTGATTGACAGATGGTAATGGTGTTAAAAATCCAGAACGGAATATTCAAGGGAATACTCATTTAAGAGGCATTTGCTGAGCCCCTATTTTATACCCATAATGTGTCATGGAGCTGTAGTGTGCGGCAAGGGCCAACAGATGATAAATGATGTGTATACTAAATATGTCATTTATTATGTTAGAAAACAAAGCAGGCTTTCTGTATCCTTGGGTTCCCCATCTGCAGGTTCAATCAACTTTACACTTAAAAAAGGAAAATCATATGTATAGACTTTACTTGCCATTATCCCCTGGATGGTGTAATGTAACAAGTACTTTTCTAGCAATTACACTGCTCAGGATAGCAAGGAAGAACTGAGTGTACAGGGGAAAGTGGCTCAGCTTAAGTGTCTGGGGTGGAGGAGAGAGGCCAGGTGTGCAGTGGTCAGGGCCGAGTGTGGTGGCACACACTTTTAGTCTCGGCGCTCAGGAGGCAGAGGCAGGTCAGCCTGGTC
This sequence comes from Microtus oregoni, assembly GCF_018167655.1. Lineage (NCBI taxonomy): Eukaryota > Metazoa > Chordata > Mammalia > Rodentia > Cricetidae > Microtus > Microtus oregoni. The sequence continues at coordinate 16,679,911 of NW_024543086.1, forward strand.
TACATGCCGAGTGCCCTTCCAGGCAGAGCTCTATGGTGAAAGTCTGTCTTTAAAAGAGTTAAAAAAAAAAAAAAAAGGAAAGAAGTACGCAGCTGATAGATGAGGACCAGCAGCCCAGCAGGCCTGGGGAAGCCGGACCAGCCCCCAGATGGCACACCGTCTTGTTTTTCCCACTTCTCTGGCGGCTCTCCTTTTGTTGTTCATTTTCGGAACACCCTAAATGCCCACTTAGATCTCGCTGCCTCTGCCTTGTCCTGTACTGTCTCAAAGCCGGGGTCCATAGACCCGCAACCTTAGTCGTTTACAGGAAAAGCATCAACACTCCCCGAATTCTAGGGCAAGGCAGCCTTCGCAGGAGCTCAGAGCCCGCAGGCACCTGTGCTTCTGTCCACACCCCACCCCCTGCCCCCTTTCCCCGGCTCTGCCTTCCCCTAACACTTCTTCCTGGATCTGGTTAGGGCTAAGGATATGCCATCCCAAAATCCGAGTGTGTGAGACCAGTGCTGCTCAAGACAGACTCCTTCCTGAGGATGACGATTTAAGGTCCTCTTGCAGAGGACCTGGGTTCAGTTTCCAACCTCACATGACTCTTCAAGCTATCAGGAACTCCAGTTCTAAGGAGTCCGAAGTCCTCTTCTGACTTCTGTGGGCTCAGGCACAGACATACATACAAGCCAGACATTTATACACATAAATCTTTATAATATTTTTGTTTGGTTTGGGACAGGGATGTCTCTACATAACACTAGCTGTCCTGGAACTCGCTCTGTAGACCAGGTTGGCTTTAAATTCAGAGATATACCTACCTGCCTCTGCCTCCTGAGTGCTGGCATTAAAGGTGTGTACCATCATCCCCGGCTTAAAGTTTTGTGTGTGTGTGTGTGTGTGTGTGTGTGTGTTTAAGACAGCAATACAAATTATTTTTTCTTCCTGGCTTTACTTACAGTGGTCTTCCCTGGGCCCTACTCACAGCTTTGTCCAAGCTGCGCTTGAACAAGGACAGAATAAAAATAGCTGTAGCTATCTAAGAGATAGACGGTCTGGCAGTGCTGTCAGGGATGAAGGGCTGCAGCCTGGGGCTGGGGGGTGTTATCACCCCATTGTCCTTGCAGCCTCCAGCAGTGGGCTCAGGCTACACAAGGCATCCAGGGGCCCAGAGTGCTGGGCATAATGTTTATGCATTTGGCTCTTTAAATGGGCATGGTAACATGGTCAGGGAGACTTAAGTCCTATTTGTGCTCTCCCTGACCTGTGTCCCCAGGGGTCATAGGCATCACCGTCTGTGCTGTGATTTCCTTATCTGTGACTAGAGCCCCTCTGCATAGAATAGTTTCTCAGGGGGCCCGGGAGGACCACAGAAAAACCACAGCAGCCGCTCACATGCCAGCAGCTCACGTCACTGTGTACCACCAAGCAAAAGCAAATGGCTTCATTCTGCTTTCTCAACTGGAGGAAAGTGTGCCTAGATACAGAGGAAGTTTCTGGAATTGGAGAGGACTCAGGACCAGTTGTGATGGTTAATCTTTGTTGCGGGAGGTCCTCCCACTCCTCCAGCCTATCACCGCTGAGGTACCAGCCCATTGGGGCGTGGTTTCTCTCCCTTTAAAAAAGCGGCCACTTCCCTCTCCTCTCTCTCTTCACTTCCTGCTCCGCCGGCGACTAGACTCACTTCCTGGTTGCGTAGAGGGCTGTTGCCTGGGACAGTGATCTGTAAGTTTTTTCCCCTTTAAATAAATACCACCCTAATAATCATAACCCCGAATTGGTGTGGCATTGTTTGTGACTTACGCCTTCATTTTGGCACCCAACGTTTGGTTTCAGAACCTCTCCTTTCCCCCGCTCGCAGCCGCGAGTTTGGCTTGGCGGCCACGAGTCCGGCTTGGCAGCCACGAGTTTGGCTAGGCGGGAGCCCTCCCTTCCTCAGCCACCGCCTGTGCCTTGCAGCGGTGGCCTTGGACTCCACACGTGGATTTAAACTCCACAGGCCCGCATAGTCTCTGCCCGTGTGGTTTGGTTTGCTCTTTTCTGAGTCATTTTTAAATCTCCCTTGCAAGTACAGCTCTTAAGTGGCACGAACCAGAGCACGCGGTTGCTGAAAGCTGCAACCCCTCAGGGTGACTCTGTCACGTGGAGGCATAAGCGGCTTCCAGATTGCTCTTCTCTATCCCTGGATTCTGGGTTTCTGGTTCCGTCTCAGGAATTGATTTAATTACATTTACTTTGTTGAGAAACTTGCATTTTCCAGTTTTTAACATCTACTAAGGCACTGAAACAGGACCATGTTTTCACCGCGACTCTGCAACAGCGCCACCTGCTGGATAATAGGTAATATGGCAGTTTTCGTTTCTAACGCAAATTTTACTGCTTTGTTTTCACTAATACAATGGATTAGTAAACTTATATTTACTAATACAATGAATTACATCATACAAGGTTTATATGATTATGGGGATACCTTAATTTGCTTGTTACTAGGCCTCAGTTTTCTTTTCCATATTCTATCATTAAGGAAGAATATGGCACTCCTAAGAACGATTGAATCTTTATGTACTAATAATGAACAGAAGAATATGGCACTCCTAAGAACGATTGAATCTTTACGTACTAATAATGAACAGAAGAATATGGCACTCCTAAGAACGATTGAATCTTTACGTACTAATAATGAACAGAAGAATATGGCACTCCTAAAAACGATAGAATCTTTACAAACTAATAATGAACAGAAGAATATGGCACTCCTAAGAACGATTGAATCTTTACGAACTAATAATGAACAACTAATTGACAGGATTAAAATTATTGAAAATCAGAGGTTATCTGAACAAGTGGATACTATGACAGACAAAATTGATTCCATATCCAAGGGTATTAGAAAGTTACTTGAAAGGGTTCAGGCTGTTGAATTTGACCTTCAGACTTTATCACAAAGTTTTGATAAGGTAAAAGACAGAATGTACCTCCAAGATGGGAATCTACATGATATACAAGAAAAGTTTAAGGAGGACATGTTATCTTTGAAGGAAAAAATTAAAGCTTTGGAATCACAGGTGCAGAATGGGGACCAAAAAATTGATACCTCAGTGAAATCACTGGAAATATATACAGGTCAGGAGATTCATGATTTAAGAGAGACAATGATAAAAAGATTTGAAAAGATTGGGGAAATTATTGCAGCTGGTGAACAGAGTAAGGAGGCACAAGGACAGGATACAATGCCTCCACCAGCTATTAGAACTGGCTTACCCAGGGTTCTAGCGACATACCCTATACTTAATTCTGAAAAAGCATAAACTTCTAAAGGCTCAAAGGGAGTCAGAGAAGCTAGATGGACGCCAATAGCAATGAATGATCTGAAAGAAATTAAGCAAGCTGTTGTTAATTTTGGCTTGCACAATGCATATGTAAAGGAAATGATAAGGACTTGGGCTTCTAATGCTAGAGCTACTCCCCATGATTTCCATCAGTTAGTTTCTGCAGTTTTAGATAATGGACCTTCCTTGATGTTTGGAATTTATTGCAGAGAAGAATCCAAACATATGGAACAGCAAGGAAGAGCAAAAGGTATTGAGGTTTCCCAAGATCAAATTCTTGGTGCAGGAGAATATGCTGATCCACAGGTCCAAGCTCTTTATGACAATGAAGTACTGTGTCTATGTCACCAAGCAGCTTTAAATGCTAGGAATAGGACACAAGATCCAGCAAAAAGGGTTGAATCATATACCAGAATTAGGCAGGGACAGATAGAACCCTTTATTGACTTTTTGCAAAGATTAATTAAGGCTCTGGACATAGGGGTAACAGACCCAGAAGCTAGACGAATACTTCTTGAATCTCTAGCTTTTGAGAATGCAAACATAGAATGCAAAAAGATAATTGGGCTTTAAAGTCTAGATCAGCACCTATGGATGAATGGATTCAGCATACGATGAATGTTGAGACGTTTAGCTATAATGATGAATCTTGGGTAGGAGAAGCGATTTCCAAAGCAATGAGGAGACATCAAACTGCCAGGTGTTTTAATTGTGGTAAATTAGGACATTTGCAAAGGGATTGCAGGCAAAGAATTTCTAGGAATAATATCTCTTCTGGGAATGACAAAAATAGGAGACCTCGGCATTCAGGTATATGTAGGAGATGCGGTAAAGGCAGGCATTGGTCCAACGAGTGTAGGTCAACAACAGACAGACGGGGCAATCCGCTATCATCGGGAAACTCCTTGGGGGGCCTCTCGCAGGCCCCCAAGCCAACAGTGGCCCAGTCATTCCCAGTCACAGTGGAGAATGTGCCTCACCAAGAAAATTAAAAGCTCCAATTTCTGCTGTAAAAAGTAATACTGGTCTAAATGAAGAATTACGTGTGGAGGATGAGTCAAAAAACCCAATAGGACAGAGTAAACGTATATTTTGGCAGACTTCTATTAATGATCAAAGACCAAAGCTAAGAGTCTGTATAAATGGCACTTTTATTGAAGGCTTATTAGACACAGGTGCCGATGTAAGTATCATTACCCCAGAATCTTGGCATCCGAATTGGCCTCTTCAAGAGGTAGATGTTCAGTTCCTAGGAATTGGAACCCTATCTCGTGTAAAACAAAGCACAAGATGGGTTGAATGCATAGGGCCCGAAGGGCAAATAGAAAGACTAAGGCCATATGTAGCCAATATTACCATAAATTTATGGGGCCGTGACCTGCTACAGCAATGGGATACCCAGATTAACATTCCTGTATTTCCAGGAACTCATAATTCTGGGAAGGATATGATGAGGTATTATGGAAAAAGGTCACCAGCCATTCAGGCTGTACAAGAACATACAGCAAATACCAAACCTTTAGAGGTACCAACAGCCCTACCTTTAAAATGGCTAACTGAGAAGCCAATATGGACCAAACAATGACCTCTAGCTGAAGATAAACTACAGGCATTGGAACAGCTGGTGCAAGAGCATCTAGATGCTCACCATATTGAAGAATCAACCAGCCCTTGGAATTCTCCTGTGTTTGTTGTAAAAAAGAAATCTGGTAAATGGAGAATGGTGACAGATCTAAGAGCTGTCAGCAAAGTAATTCAACCTATGGGCCCACTACAATCTGGAATTCCTTTGCCTTCTCTGTTACCAAAAGGATGGCCTCTTATAGTTATTGATTTGAAAGATTGTTTTTTCACTATACCGTTACAAGAAAAGGATAGAGAAAAATTTGCCTTCACAGTGCCTACTTATAATAATTCTCAGCCTAATAGGAGATATCAATGGACTGTCCTCCCACAGGGTATGCTCAATAGTCCTACATTGTGCCAATATTTTGTAAGTAAGCCATTGGAAATAATTCGTAAACAATTCCCCAAGTCCATAATTTATCATTACATGGATGACATCTTGTTATCTGATTCAAATAAAGATATTTTAGAAAGGATGTTTGAAGAAGTAAAGAAAGTCTTGCCTAGGTGGGGATTACAAATTGCCCCTGAAAAGATTCAAAGAGGAAATTCTATTAATTACCTAGGTTACAGAATAGGGTTAGAGAAAATTAAAACGCAAAAGGCACAAATTGGGAGAGACCGGTTAAAGACTCTTAATGACTTCCAAAGATTGTTAGGAGACATTTCCAGTCTATGACCAGCTGTTGGGATAACACCTGATCTAATAGTTCATTTAAACAAAACCTTAGATGGTGATAAAGATTTGAATAGTCCAAGAGAACTGACAGCTGAAGCAGAAAAGGAACTGACAATGATTGAGGAAAAATTACAGGAGGCACATGTGGATAGGGTGAACCCAAATCTTAGCTGCATCCTAGTCATATTGCCTTCCAGAATTTCTCCTACAGGGATTCTAATGCAGAGGGAAGATATTATTTTAGAGTGGATATTTATACCTAATAAACCAAGTAAAAAATTAAAAACTTATGTGGAAAAAGTCTCTGAATTAATTATAAAAGGTAAGCTGAGACTTCGTCACTAGCAGGTATAGACCCAGCAGAAATTATAGTGCCTTTTACTACTGAAGAAATAAAAAAGTTATGGGAGGACAATGAACCGTGGCAAAGAGCTTGTGCTAACTTTTTGGGAGTAATTAATAGCAACTATCCCAAAAGTGGTAGACTTAATCTCATAAAAAGAACTTCTTGGATTCTTCCTAGAATTGTACGTGATGCTCCAATAACTGGAGCCCGTACGTTCTATACTGATGCAAATAAATCAGGGAAAGCAGGTTACAAGTCAGATGAATTGAGTAAGGTGGAACAACGCCCTTATAATTCTGTCCAGAAGGCAGAATTATATGCCATTCTTATGGTGCTAAGGGATTTTAAAGAACCTCTTAATATAGTTACAGATTCACAATATGCAGAAAGAGTTATCTTGCATATTGAAACCACTGAATTTATACCAGATGACACAGAGTTGACTTCATTGTTTATCCAGGTACAAGACATAATCAGGAACAGGCTTTGTCCGATGTACATAACACACATCCGGTCCCATACAGGTCTGCCTGGTCCTCTAGCCCAAGGCAATGCTGAGATTGATCAATTATTGATTGGAAGTGTGTTGCAGGCCTCGGAATTTCATAAAAAGCATCATGTCAATAGTAAAGGCCTAAAGAAAGAATTTTCCATTACTTGGCAACAAGCAAAGGACATTATAAAGAGATGTCCTACTTGTTCTTTCTATAATCAAACACCGTTGCCTGCAGGGAGTAACCCAAAGGGTACTAAGAGAAATCAAATCTGGCAGATGGATGTGTTCCACTTTATGGAATTTGGTAAATTAAAATATGTACACCACACCATAGACACGTATTCAGGTTTTCAATGGGCTACTGCCCTGAGCTCAGAAAAGGCTGATTCAGTAATCACACATTTATTGGAAGTTATAGCCATCATGGGTATACCCGCGCAAATAAAGACAGATAATGGTCCAGCATATGTATCTAAGAAAATGAAATGCTTTTTTGATTATTATAATATAAAACACATTACAGGTATACCAAATAATCCTACAGGTCAGGCAGTTATAGAAAGATCAAATCGTACTATAAAGGATATGCTGAACAAACCGAAAGGGACTGAAAATACCCCCAGAAATAGATTACATAATGCTTTATTAACCTTGAATTTTCTTAACGCTAATGAGAAAGGAACGACAGCAGCAGAAAGACATTGGATAATGGAAAAGTCTGCTGAACTAAATCAACCGATTTATTTCAAAGATGTGCTGACCTCTCAGTGGAAGCCAGGAGATGTGCTACATTGGGGAAGGGGTTTTGCTCTTGTTTCCACAGGAGAAGAAAAATTGTGGATACCATCAAAATTAATAAAGTTTCTATTTGAAGAGGAGAAACCTCTTGGAAAGGAGAAATGACAACTCATCCACAACGATGATATTCATACAGGTGCTAAGAAAAACATATAGAATGGGGGCAGGGTTCTGTTCTTATCTCCACAGGAAAACACTCATCTTTGAGAAATTCAAGGGACCCTGGATGTTTGGATACTGACAGATGGAAAAATACCCGCCCAATAGGAAATATCAAGACAACTGAATGGGTTGTGTAAGTAATATTAAACCATATTTCTAAATTTATAAAGCTGGTTTTGAAGTTGGACTCTGGCTCAGTCCCTCTCCAATTCCAAGCCTGTTAGTAAGAGAAAAACCCAGAGTTTCTGGAGTTTCTGTCTCATGTCAAGAGCCATGATATGGGACAGAAAGAAATATGAGTTTAGAAAACATCTTTGCTTTTCTTCATATCTATCATACTTTTCATTGAATATATCTATCATGTCTTTCATTGAATATATATATATATGTCTATATATGTCTATATGATTAATGTTTAAGTTTTTCATAATGAACAATGAGTTTTTCCTGAAGTGACATTTGAAGTTTCCAGGAAGAAGATGGGGCCCCATAACAACAACTCCACCTGGTTGATATGACGTCATGATACTGATAGCGCTACTACAAGACCTACTTTTGGTACCAGCTGCACAAGACAGTTCCAACTTGGTTAGCTGAAATGGTGCACATCTTATACAACATTTTGGCCAGACCTGCACAAAATACTCAGAGACTATTGGCAATTTTAAAAGACATTGATCTTGAAATTTAACCATCATTTCACTTTCACAGGATCCCCCAGAAAGAACGTCGCCCCCATGACAGCTGGAAGTAATTCTAGAGGACGACGTCCCCTCTCCCAGTAAAGTTTGCCCTTGGGTTTAGGAACATCATTTAGGGGTTGATTATAATTAGTATACGATTGAGGGTTGGGGGAGGAATTTTATACGCTCAGGGATCATTTTGAAAAAAAAAAAAGAGGGATGATGGGATAATAGATTTGTAATTGTGAGTTACTGTTTTTAGACAAATACATTGGTATAGATTCTTGTATATTGATACAAAGTTAAATTATATTGACTATTGTACGCATGCATGTTTCTACCTCTGTTTAAAACATTTTTTATGTATTGACATATATTGTATTGATATATATATATATATTGTATATATTTACCATATTGCAGTGTACATTTCTACCTCTGATTAAGATACTTTTATAATGATTGTGTATTGATATATATTTACCTACTGCAATGTATATTTGTACATTGTTTATTTTTGGAGGTCATTGTCCTCATTTGTTTCACAGTAGTTTATTGTCTTAGTCTTTAAGTTAGATAGATATTGAGAATTATATAGACTAATAGTCATCTAAGTTTGTCATTTATAATAGACTAATCAGGTTCTTTAGATATATAGAGATTATACTCAGTATAGATAGATAATCTTCAACTTCTTCAAAGAGCTGTAGAAAATGGCCTTTAATCTAACTCAGAGTTTTGTGGTAGTGAGACACAATTGCTCCTGGCAACACCACTCTATTCCCGAGAGAATGTTGAGCACCAAAGACACTCCACCTGGAGCCTTCTTTTTGGCAGAACTGGCCTTTGGGCAAAGAAATGCCCCTACCTCAACGACTGACAAAGATACAGAGCGTACATCAATGGATAAAACAGGGCTGTCATATCCTGCCAAGACAGGGTAAGATAGTTTTGAAAAGTTGCTTGCCTTTGAAAATGGTATGTCAGTTATGTTAGGCCTTAGCCAAAGTTGGTTGCTTCAACGCTGCTAACGTGATTTTGGGTGATTGCCCAGGTAGCCAGTTGTCTCTGTGATTTGTTGCATGTTTTGGAAGTTGTTTTACTAAACTTCCTAATTACCCAGGTAACATTATTTCCCTTCTCAGATCTTTGATGGGGTTGAAGACTATATAAATGTAGTTACTTTCTCTCATGACTTGGCCAAGTTATTTATTATACAAGACCTAAGCTAGTTAGAATAGGATATTTGTACTTATTGTATATAATTTCATAGTAGGTTTAGAACTCTCATATTTAAACAAAAGGGGGAGGTGTTGCGGGAGGTCCTCCCACTCCTCCAGCCTATCACCGCTGAGGTACCAGCCCATTGGGGCGTGGTTTCTCTCCCTTTAAAAAAGCGGCCACTTCCCTCTCCTCTCTCTTCACTTCCTGCTCCGCCGGCGACTAGACTCCTTTCCTGGTTGCGTAGAGGGCTGTTGCCTGGGACAGTGATCTGTAAGTTTTTTCCCCTTTAAATAAATACCACCCTAATAATCATAACCCCGAATTGGTGTGGCATTGTTTGTGACTTACGCCTTCAAATCTTGGCTGTCAGCTGGATCTGAGATCCACTAAGACACCTCTTAGTGGGTGAGTCTGTGAGGAAAATTCCTGGGGAAGGATTAACTGAGGTGGGGGCACAGTGTGGGCAGAACCTTTTAAAGGTTGCTCAGGTTCGAAGAAATACCAGGGAAATGCTGTGCTTTTTGCCTACCCCCTGTCCTACTTGCTGGTGAGTGCATCTACCCTGTTGCTGCCGCTGCTGCATTCCATCACTGGCATCAGAACCCAGTTTCTTTAGTTTCCAACATCCACTGAAGACCAGTGACTCTCCAGGAATCCTCCAGGCCTTCAGCACTGGAAAGGCATGGCTAAACCACCCAGCCTTGTGGACTGAGCCACTACCAAATTCTCAGCCTCTCCAGTGTGCGGGTAGCCATTACTAGACTACACAGGCTGTATCATAGAATCCAGTCTGATAAAGGCCCTTTAGAATATGTAAAATATGCTTCTGTTCCTCTGGAGACCCTGACTGATACCCCTGGGGAGGGTAGGAAGGGGCCCAAGCAGAGCAACCCAGTGTCTGCCAGCCTTCTTGTTGTATGGGAGGGGGAGGGTAAATTTTATAACTCACTCCCTGGTGATCTTTCCTGCTGCCAGGGTATCCCTAGATAAAGGGAGTGGACTTGCTGCTCTGATGTTGGATTTCCCTCTGTATGCTGGTTATTTAACGAATAAAGAAACTGCTTTGAACCTATAGCAGGGCAGAATTTAGGTAGGCGGGGAAGACGGAACTGAATGCTGGGAGAAAGGAGGGTGGAGTCAAAGAGAAGCCATGTAGCCCCACCAGAGATAGACGCTGGAACTTTTCCTGGTAAGTCACAGCCTCGTGGCGATATACGGATTAGAAGAAATGGGCTAAATTAATATCTAGAGTTAACCAATAAGAAGCTAGAGCTAATGGGCCAAGCAGTGATTTAATTAATATAGCTTTCTGTGTGATTATTTCAAGTCTGGGCGGCTGGGACAAACAAGTGGCCTTCCTTACCACACAACTGAGGGGAAAGCTAGCAGGCAGAGAGTAGAAACTTCCTTCTTCCATATCCTTACATAAACTTCCAGCAGGAGGCCTGGCCCAGATTAGAGGCGAGCCTTCCCACCTCAAAGATCTGGATTAGAAGTGGATCTTCCCCCTTCAAATTAAGCACAAACCTCTCATAGGTGTGCTCCAGTTCAGGGTTTTAATTAATTCCAGATATAGTCAAGTTGATAACCAAGAATAGCCTTTCAGGTATTGGTGACACACACCTTTAATCCCAGCACTTGGGAGGCATAGACAGGTGAATCTCTATGAGTTTGAGGCCAGCCTGCCTACAAAACCAAAAAAAAAAAAAAAAGAATATGTCTTCTCAGCTGAGCGGTGGTGCGTGACTTTAATCCCAGCACTTGGGAGGCAGAAGCAAGCAGATCTCTGAATTTGAGGCCAGCCTGGTCTACAGAACATGTTCCAGGACATCCAGGGCTACACAGAGAACCCGTCTCCAAAAAACAAACAAGAAAAGAGTACTTAAAGGTGTCAGCCATGTCTGTGTTGGCTCAAGCCCACAGTCTGTAGTCATCAGCATTGCCACTGTAAAAACAAAAACAAAAGGAGTAGCCATCGCCTCTCCACCTCTCCCTCCACCCTGAGGGGTGAGAAGGTGGGTGGGTTAGAGGACCAAGTGAGATTGCTGACCCACTGGGCTCCTAAGGGACTCCTCTCATTCCATGCTGCTCTTGACAGATGTGCAGCTGGGGGACACTGGTGGGTCCTGAAGGCGGAAGAGGACAAGCACACTTGCTTTCCAGCACCAGCAGGCTCGCTGACTTTTTAGACAGACAAATACATTACAAGATAGGAAGTGCCCTACAGGGTCCCAGGACTCTAGTGAGTGCAAAGGGCTATCTTTGTCCCACTTAGAAACTGTAAGTGGCAGTCAAAATGAATGAGCAGCCATGGGTTGGCAGAAAATTATGAAAATGTCTATATTACTGAAAGTGGTCTACTGAATCAACAAAACCCTACCAGAATTCCAGGGATGTTTTTCACAGAGCTAGAAAAAAAATTCCTAAAATTCATACGGAAACACAAAAGATACTCCAAATAGCCAAAGCAATGGAGGCTGAGTCCATATCTCTCACCCACTACAAAAAAAATAAAATAAAATAAAATAAAATGGACCAGAGCCATTAATAAAGGATTGAAGTGCCAAACTTCTAGGAGAAAACATTTCAAGACAGGCAGGAACTTTCTGGAAGATCCCAGCAGCATGGGAACTGACTCCCAGAACTGGCAGGTGAGAGCACAGAGAACTTTCTCTCTCTCCCCCTCCTCCATATCTCTGTCTGTCTCTGTCTCTCTCTCTCTCTCTCTGTTGCTTGCAGATCAGGTTGTAAAGCTCTCAATTACTGCTCCAGAGCCACACCTGCCTGCTTCCTTCCATGGTGGTCATGGACTAACCCTCTGAAACTGGAAGCCAGCCCCCAATTAAATGCTTTCTTTTACAGGAGTTGCCTTGCTTGCTCATGGTGGCTCCTCACAGTAGCAACGGAATAGTAACTAAGACAATGACATTGAGGGAATCTGGGTAAAGGACACACAAACTCCTATGAGCTGATTTTGCAGCTTGCTAAGAGTCTACAGTCATTTTTTTTTTTTGGTAGAATGACTTTTCAGGGGGTGGAAAGATTGCTCGGTGGTTACGAGGGCTTACTGCTTACCCTGGTTAGTTTTGTCACCTTGCACAAACAAGAGGCACCTGGAAGAGAGAACCTCAGCTGAGGATTTGTCTCCATCAGCGTGGCCTGGGGCATTTCTATGGGACATTTTCTTGATTAACGATTGTGGGAGGGCTCCACCCACTGTGTGCAGACGGTCCTGGGTTATATAAGAAAGGTCACTGAGTGATTTACAGAGAGCAAGCCAATAAGGGGATTCCTCCACGGTCTCTGCTTCAGTTTCTGCCTCTCGGTTCTCTAGGTGCCTGCGTCGCGTCCTGTGGTGGCTTCTTTGATGATAAACTGTAAGTTGTAAACCAAATAAACTTTTCCTCTACTAAGTCATAGCATTTATCAGAAGGCAGACTAGAACGCAGTTCTTGCGGAGGACCCAGCGCCAGCATCTGTCACACCCCAGTAACTCCAGCTGCAGGGATCTGATATCTCTGTCCTCTGGGGGCACCTACGCTCACATGCTCCCCCATATATATAATTAAAAATAAAAATCTTTTTTATTTTTTGAGACAGGGTTTCTCTCTGGTTTTGGAGCCTGTCCTGGAACTAGTTCTTATAGACCAGGCTGGCCTCGCACTCACAGAGATTCTCCTGCTTCTGCCTCCCGAGTGCTGGGATTAAAGGCGTGTGCCACCACCGCCCTGCGAAAAATAAAAATCTTTAAAAAACTTTTTTATTAAATATTTTTCATACAATATACTTTGATCATGTTTCCACCTTGCAGTTCTCCCAGATCCTCCCCACCTCCCACACATAAAAGCATAAAAATGAAAATAAAAGTAAACAAACCGGTAAGACAAAAAAAATGTCCAAACAGAACAAAATGAGACAAAACATCTACAAAAACTCCATTGAGTTCATTTCGAGTTTGTCAGCTACTCTTGGGCACGAGGCTTGCCCTGAGATGTGGCAGATATACCCAGTGAGGCTCCATTGGAGAAAACTGATGTTTTTCCTTTGCTAGAAGATATCAGTTGCATAAAGTTTCTTGATGAGGTGGGGAGCCTGTGTTCACTTCCTCCATCTGTCTTGACCCTCTGTCGGCCTTGTGCATGTTGCTACAGTCTCTGTGAGTCCATATGTGATTCCGCCCTGTTGCGTCTGGAAGATGATTTCTTGGTGGCAGCCATCATCTCTGGCTCTTACACTCTTTCTGCCTCCTCTTCTGCATAGATCCTGCCCTGAGGGGAGGAGTTTGATAAAGAGACATCCCACTTAGGACCAGTGCTCCAAAGTCTCTCACTCTCTGCTCATTGACCAATTGGAGGTCTATGTGTTAGTTCCTATCCATTGCCAGGAGAAGCTTCTCTGATAACAGCTGAGTGAGACACCGATCTACGGGCATAACACTATGTCATGAGGGGGCATTTTATTGCAGCAGTTACTTCAGACGAATATAAAATTTAAAAGCAGGGGGCTAGAGAGATGGCTCAGCAGTTGGGAGCACTGGCTGTTCTTCAGAGGAATTCAGTTCCCAACACATGTCTATAACTCCCATTCCAGGGGACCTGGCACCCATACACAGACATACATGCAGGCCAAACACCAATACACTTAAAAAAATATTTTTTAAAGTAAAATTCCCAGCTGGCTGCTGGCATTTGCTTCCGCAGGCAGGTCCACTGTATGTTGCTCAGGGCACATGCCCAAATGCAGACAAGTGGCACTTGTCTTACATGTTGGGATGTGATGTTCACCCTCTTACCATTCGTTCTTGTCCAGGAGTCCACAGGTGGCCTCGAAGGATGGGGTAGATGAGCAGGGCTTTATGTCTTCATGTTTCGGGGCCCCATTACAGAGTAGCCTTGCTTCCAGCAGAGAGGGCCTGCCTTTCCTGAAGCCCTGTCCCATGCCAGGCTAGGCAGGCATGAGCCATCCAGTGCTAGGTCGTGTGGCTGAGTTGTCCCAAGTTCCCTCTGTAGGGAGGTGGGATGTCTAGCTCAGTGTGTTAGTTTGCTGGGTTCTTGTAACAGAGGGTCACAAAATGGCGACATGACGCTCTCCCAGCTCTGGAGGCAGGAGGAGGAAAGGTGTGTGCAGGGTCTGAGGGAGGGTCCTCCTGCCTTTTTAGCCTCTGATACCTGCAGAGGGTCTGCAGTGGCTCTTAGAGGAAGTATGGGCTTCCAGAAGAATAGTCCTTGGATGGCTCATCATGGCACTAGTAGTAACACCTTTTGACTGTATTTGATCACTTTGGGGGGAAAGTTCAGAGAGTGAAGGAATGGATTGAGAGTGGCTTGAGTGGGAAGCCCCCTCTGAGACACTGTGGAGGGACAGAGACCAACATGAGGAGATCCCTGTGGAGGGGCTGAGACCAAGGTAAGAGGGCCACAGTGGAGGGGCTGAGACCAAGGTGAGGGGGCCACAGTGGAGGGGCTGAGACCAACATTAGGAGACCACTGTAGAGCGGCTGAGACCAACATTAGCAGACTACAGTGGAGGAGCAGAGACCAAGGTGAGAAGTCCAGGAAGACTGCCGGGCATAGGCTGTCATGTCGAAAGCATTTGAGGTCTGATTTGTGGAGGTCCCAAAGTGAAAGCAGAATGCCTCCTGTGCCTTGCTGGGAGATAAGGCATCCAGCCCTGTGATAATCATGCCCCAGGAGCCAGTCAGGCGCTGGGCAGGGATCAGATGGACCAGTAGTGGTAAATATAGAACATAAAAGCCACAGTGAGGCCCCAGCCCCCTTCCAGCGTGTGGCAGTCATATGACAGACCTGGGACCGCCACCCACTCCTTCCAGCCCACACGGGTCCACTCTGTGTTAAAGGTGGCCAAGGTACCCAGGGGCATCGACAGAGGAGTGAACAGAAAGGCGGATCTCACTGTAAGAATTGTTCACACTGCCAATTGCTGGCCAGAAGCAGCGGTGGAGTCTCTGACCTCATCGTTCTGATCAGCTGTAATCCGAACCCATTCTGTGGTTTTCCAGAACTTGATCAGCCACTATGGACATGCTTCTGGGCCCTAGGTGACCACTAGATGTCCTGTGGAGGGGTTGGGAGCTTACTCGTAAAGGGCCTTGATCAAGATCACACAGCTAGGAAGCGGGAATGAGGGCTGCCTGGCATGGACAGCAATCACTCTGCCATCCCTGTGGTGGTCTGAAAGAAAATGCACTGGCTGCAGAAAGTGTGTCACTGTGGGGGACAGACTTTAAGTTCTCCTGTGCTCCAGCGATGCTCAGAGTGGCATGTAGTTGCTTCCTGTTGCCTGCAGATCAAGATGTAAGCAACTCTTATAAAGGAAAACATTTAATTGGGTAGCTTACATTTTCAGAGGTTTAATCCATTATCATCACAGCAGGTCATGGTGGCATGCAGACAGACTTGGTGCTGGAGAAGGAGCCGAGAGTGGAGAAGGCACTACATCTTGATCCAGCAGGCAACAGGAAGCGGTCTGAACTAGGCAGAGCCTGAGCATAGGAGATCACAAAGTCCACCCTCACAGTGACACACTTCCTCCAACAAGGCCACACCTACTTCAACGAGGCCACACCTCCTAATAGTGTCACTCCTTATGAGATTATGGGGGCCAGTTACATTCAAACTACCACAGCCAGTGATGTGTTTTATGCCTGCAGAAGTTGAGGAGGAGGGTGGCAAAACGGCCCATCAGGTAGAGGTGCTGCCACCCGGACTTGATGCTGTGCAGGTGACCACAGTTGCTATGAGTTCGTATGTGCAGGAGCTGGTCACTATAGAGAGCTGCAGTTCACAGCAACCCTCGCGACTCCCACCGTGAGGTGACACACCCAGGGCAGAGGCCTCCTCACCAGGACTTGTACTATGCTGTTTGGACTTTCAGCCTCTAAAATGAGATCAAATAAATCTTTCAAAAGTAACCAGCCATGAGTGTTTTGTTATAGTCACAAAAAGCAGATGAGTGGAGGTCCTGACATGGCTATCAGGCTAAGCTTACATTTTGGGGGTGTCTTTTTGCAGCTAACTAGTTACAGTGTAGTGACTGAACACGAATGAGAATTCGGGGTTGTATTCTTTTTTTTTTTTTTTTTTTTTTCGAGACAGGGTTTCTCCGTCGCTTTTGGTTCCTGTCCTGGAACTAGCTCTTGTAGACCAGGCTGGCCTCGAACTCACAGAGATCCGCTTGCCTCTGCCTCCCGAGTACTGGGATTAAAGGTGTGCACCACCACCACCACCCCGGCTCCGGGTTGTGTTCTTAAAGGAACAGAGCACCTGTTTTCACAGCCCTGCTTTCACCCATCCTACCAGCTGGAATGTGGTGGAATGAGAGGCTGGAGCATCTCAGACCGTGAGACCGCTGCTGCACACTGACAATGGACTTCAGAGCAAAATATGAAGACCCTGATTCCCGCTAGGCCACAAGTCATAGCAAACTCCAGGGCTGATGGTGTACTCAGTGGTAGAGCACTTCCCGTGCAAGCACGTGACCTTGGGTTTCATTCCTAACACCACAAAATCAAACAATAAGAGAAAAATTCAAGCTTAATGCGGGAACCACAGATTCTGCTCTGTGACTGTTGTTGCTGTAGCACGCTGCCTTTGTTCTGACCGCTGCATCGCATGGCTATGTCGGGCCGCCGAAACTGTACTTTACTCTAATGGGGTGACAGGCATCCCCAGGCCTGGGTACAAAGACAACCATGTGAATGAAGAAAGCCGATCGGGTGTATTGTTCTCACCAAAAAATATGTTCCTTGGAGGTGGGAGGAGGAGGAGGAAGGAGAGGAGGAAGGGTAAACTTTGGTCAGGATGTAAAATAAATGAATAAATTTAATCAGTAATAATAAGAAAGAAATCAGGTTGTTGGTTGAGTTTTCTGTCCTGCCCGGTTCCCACAGTTGTTAAGTCCCAAAGAAATCACACAGAGGTTTGCATTAATTATAAACTGATTGGCCTAGTATCTCAGGTTTCTTATTAACTCTTATAACTTATATTAGCCCACAATTCTTGTCTGTGTTAGCCACATGGCTTGGCACCTTTTTTGGCGAGGCCTCCTCTGCATCTGGGTCACGACTGCAGACTGCAGAATCCTCTTCCCAGAATTCTCCTGTTCTCACTGTCCCACCTCT
Organism: Microtus oregoni; assembly: GCF_018167655.1. Taxonomy (NCBI): domain Eukaryota; kingdom Metazoa; phylum Chordata; class Mammalia; order Rodentia; family Cricetidae; genus Microtus; species Microtus oregoni. The sequence goes on from NW_024543086.1 coordinate 16,697,379, forward strand.
ACTTCTTGCCTGGCTATCGGCCAATCAGCATTCTATTAAAAAAATAATACAAGTGACAGGATAAAAGACTGTTGTCCCACAGCATCAGGTGGTTACATAATTTCCCCACCCTCGTGGGACACGGCTGTCAGGAATTTTTCTGTTCTTGGCTGGACCACAGAAGCAGCAGCTGATGGTTGGGGACTGGGTCAGTTCTGTGACTGCCACACATGGGGCGACCCAGGCCTTGCTTCAGCCCGCAGTATAGAGCTGCAGACTGGTCGCTGATGCTGTTGCTTTGGGCGAGGCAGAACATTGCATCGTGGTGGTGGCACGTGGCAGAGCAAAACCACTGAGCGCATACTGGAAAGTGACCAAGAGGAAAAGAAACTCTGAAGACAGGAAGCTTCTTACTAGGTGTCACCCCTTAAAGATCCCCAGCACCTCCCAACAACACCGTGCTGTGCTGTAACACTTAGGCTCTAAACTACCTAAGCGAACAATAGGGAATGGTAGTGACTGTGGCGAATTCAAGTGTGGGTACCCCCAGTCAAGCCGCTGCTCAACTTCTCTAGTCCTTGTCACATAGACAAGGTCACCTTCCCTGGCCTGGTGTCCTAGGTTTTCGATTCTCAAATCCTGGACTTGTGCATGGAGGTCAAAGGGCTGCTCTTGGGAGTCAGTTCTAAACTGCCACCTTAGGGGATCTGGGATTCAAACGCATCAGGCCTGTCGGCAAGTTTCCCTACCCACTGAACCATCTCGCTGGCCCCAAATCTGATTTTATATTCAGCAAGCTTTTGTACACAGGAAACACAGAGGCTCCTAGTAGAGCTCAGAGGCCAGGCCTACCTGATAGCCTGTAGCACCTGAGATGGCACAGTGTGTCCCTGGCACGCTAGGCCATGAGAAGCAACACGATGGGAGAAGGGGAGCCAGTCTGGCTGGCAGAGCCACCTCCCTGAACCGAGTGTCACTGATGTCAGCAATGGTCTACTTCCTGTATTCCAGGAAGGCTGTGGGCAGCGTTACATGAGCACCCAGACGGGCCACATGCCCAGGTACATGCCAAAGGGTATAGCCTTGGTTCTAGTGACCTGAAGCCAAGGTAATTTGAATGAGCCCATCATGGGAACTATGTTTTCAAAACAGTAATAGAATGGGCTAGAGGGGTGTCTTAGGGTTTCTAGTGCTGTGAAGAGACACCATGACCATGGCAACTCTGATAAAGGAAAGCATTTAATTGGGGTGGCTTACAGTTTCAGAGGTTCAGTCAATTACCATCATGGTGGGGCATAGTGGCATGCAGGCAGACATGGCGCTGGAGAAGGAGCTGAAGTCCTACATCTTGATCCAAAGGCAACAGGAAGTGAACTGAGATACTGGGCATCACTTGAACAAAGGAAACCTCAAATTCCACTCCCAAAGCGACATACTTCCTCCAACAAAGCCATACCTCCTAATAGTGCCACTCCCTGCGAGATCATAGGTGCCAATTCCATTCAAACTACCACAAGGGAAGAGGTAGGGCTGGTGTTCCAGTGGTAGGGTGTCATGGACTGACTGTGGTACTGACCAACATAGGTGAGCACACAGCTACAGTGAACCTTAGGCCCGGATACAGACAACAGCTACATGGAGTGGACTGGCTCCTGCTGGGTTGTACTTGGTTGAGTTTTAGAGATGTACCCAGGGGCCCTGCCATCCAGAAATGAGTTCACAAGCAGGGTCCCCAGCCAACCCACACCTCCCTACTTAAAAAGAACTCTTTCAGACCCAGGAAGCTGCCCAGCTGCCTAGTTCAAAGCCAAGTGTTAGAGCTACAACTGGGTGAGTTCCATTCAACTATTGATGTGTCATTTATTTGGGGTAGCCTGTGATGGCAGAGACTAGCATGGTGGTTTTCACTCACCAAGTCACATACAGCCTTGCCCAAGAAGTCTTTCTATCCATCTAAGAATGAGATGCTGAAGGGTGGGGACCTGACTGGCCAGGATCCTACTCCAAGGTAGCAAGTGGTTGTTAGGGATAAGGTGATGTGTGCAGGGTCCATTCTGGACCAGGGCTGGTCTGACTGATGGGAGAGCTTGGCAGACTGTTCTGAGGATCTGTGGGGTCCAATGCATGATCTTCCCCCGCACCGCCACCTGGGTATGTGGTCCAGTGCACAATCCCCTTGTTCCCCTGTTTTGATCACGACAATCTTCTCATCTTCTGGTACCCAGTCAAGTTGCTTTGTGAACTTCAAAGACTTCCCAGGGATCAGGAGTTCCCTTCACTGCAGAATGTTCTGGTGCCCAGCATAATCTCTGCTTCCACGTGCCTGCGCCTGCCCACAGGGTCCCTTATGAATCACAAACACCAGAGTGGATCGAAAGACCAAGCACGCCAGACATGGGGGACATATAAGCGGGCATCTGAGACGTCTGTGTCTGGCCTGTCCTCAGGCCACCCGTTCAGTGCTGGGATGACCCTCTACAAGTTCCGTGCAAATTCGTGGGGCACACCCAACACACTATTTTTCTTCCCTGCTGCCACTGGGTCCACTTTGACCCCCTCACATGTCAGCACCCCCAAACCTTCCATCAGCAGGAGATGAGGGATGGTTGATGGCCCTCCTGCACCCTTCCACTATGCTGTCCTGAAATTCAGTTAGGCACAGGACTTTGAGAAGGTCCTATACACCAAGGTTGGCCTTGAAAACTGGATCCTCCTGCATCCACCTCCCAAATGCTGGGATCAGGCATGAACTAAGAGTATTCCAGGTTGCTGTCCTTATTTCAGTAAGTAAAAGGCCTTCAAGACTTGCCCATGATGTAGCCAAAGTCAACATTCTTCTTTTTAAAATTTTTTTATTTAGTCTTTGTGTCATTCACATCATGCCTACCAATCCCACCCATCTCCTGTCCCCTCGCATCTGCCCTCTGCCCCTGAGACCCCCCAATAAATCAAAATAAAATTTAAGATAAAAAAGGGGGAGAAAGGAGGAAGAAAGGGGAAATCTCATTATAGAAGTTACAATGTGACACAGTGAGTCACACAGTAACCCCTTTATCCAGAACATCTTTACATGTGAAGAATCATGGGTTTGGTTTGAGACCCTGGTCTCTGCTGCACTATCTACAGTGGGTCCTCTCTGGGACTCTTCCTGAATATCCCATTGCTGCCCTGTGTCATGGAGATCCCATAACCCTGGGTCCCCAGGACCAACCCTCTCCCCACCTGTGTCCCAGCAAATCACAGATGTGGTGGATGCTGGGGTGGGCCAACAACCCTGGTTCCAGGCTTGGGGAGTTGCAGATCCATTCTTTTTCTTTATGGCAGAACAACAGTCCCTGATGAGGAGCACGAGGTGAGCATCCACGGTGCCTGTGAGGCCTGCAGTGAGTGTGCCGTGTGCATCTGTGTGTAGCACGGCGTGTGTCCTCTTCGCGTGGCGAGCATCCGCTGTGATTCCTAGCAGGCTGTTCTTTTCTCTCTCATCATTGATGGAGATTTCAACTCTGCTGTGAACCAGGTCTCCCCACACCTGTTCTGGTCCCCCCCCCATTTCTTTTGGTCACGTACCTGAGAGTGGATTTGCTGTAACTTATGATTAACCTCTGTCTTATGGTCCGAAGCTTGTGCTGTCTGTCCGAGAAGCTGCACCATTTTAGAGTCCCTCCGTCAGGAATGCACATTCCCCTGCATCCTCCGGCTCAGTCTTTGTCGGTTTTGTAACTACAGGCATCCTACAGGAGGGAGGGGCATCTAGCTCTGGCTCCGCCCTTCCTTCCCTGACTGGTGATGCTGGGGCAGCTTCCTATGTACGCTTCAGCTTTAAGGGGGCTTCTTGAGGAAGGTGTCTGTTCAACTCGGGTGCTTGTTTTTTTGGTTGCTATTGAGTTGCTGTTGCATATTCTGGATTAAGATCCATAGCTGATGTGCTGTGCTGTCCGCAGACCCTTCTTCCTGTCACAGTGTTCTTTGACATGCAAAACATGTGTTTCCATGCAGCCAATCTACTCGTGTTTGTGTTGCAGTGGGGTTGCACCAATTCTTTCTTTACAAGTCCTCTTTGTTACCCTGCTCAGGTCCATTTTCTTGGCACCCCAGCGGTGTTTTGGAGACTTGTTAGTACAGAGTCGGGGGAGACCTTGATAGTCCAGCAGGGACCTTGCTTTTGAAAATGCTCCATTTCTAGTCCTTTAGGGAGAACGATGCTCCAGCTAGCATAGCTCAGGGAAGACAGCAATGCTGCTGCTAAAATGATTAGGGGCAGAAAGAGGAGCAAGTAGCAGGGCACAGAGGCTAATTGCTTGCGGGGTCTCACCTGCCACAGTCCCAGCGGCTCAACCTGCACTTGACTCCAGACCGCAGACCCCAGAGGCTGCGGATGAAAGAGCAAATAAATTCCAGGTCTTGATTTCAGGCCACAGCGTAGACAGCTGCATGGAACAGGCCCCTTGTCTCACAAGAGAATGGGCAGTCCAGCCATCTGGCTGAGGTTCCATCAGCCATTCTTCACCTTCACGTGTGCTTAAACTCGATTCTCTGGCTTTGAAGATGATTCCTGCATGGCCAGGGCGCTAATTTCCTGGAGGGTGACTGTCAGGGTAAAACCCTCCCTCTCCAGGTGGCTCGGCCCTGTCTGGGAATACCGCCACTCAGGGACGCGGTTTCAGTTGCAGCAAGATGAGACTCTTTGGGCTTTGCACTTAATGAAGACAAAGTGGCATGGGGCGGGCAGTTGGGCCACAGGTGGCTCCGCACAGTTCGGTGCTGCTATCTTTGGAGCTTCACCGGGCATTTCATTTTCACAGATGCTGCTGTTATGCCTGTCCCTGTCTTACTCTCCCCATAGAATATGTCAAATCCTCAACCTTAAGACTGCGCCTTCCAGCCAGGCGGTGGTGGTGCACGCCTTTAATCCCAGTACTTGGGAAGCAGAGGCAAACAGATTTTTGTGCGTTTGAGGGCAGCCTTGTCTGCAAAGCAAGTTCCAGAACAGCCAGGGCTACACAGAGAAATCATCCTGTCTAAAAAAAAAAAAAAAAAAAAAAAAAAAAAAGAAAGAAAGAAGAAAGAAAAAAGAAAAAGAAAAAAAAAGACGGCACCTTTTTTTTTTTCATTTGTTGTGGTGTAATAAAATACCACAGTTGGGTCAGGTGTGACTGACCAAGTCTTTAGTCCAACAATCAAGAGGCAGAGGCAGGTAGATATGCGAGTTCAAGGCCAGTCTCATCTGCATAAAATGTTTCAGCCTAGTTAGGACTACACAGTGAGACCCTGTCTGAAAACAAACAAATTAACAACATAGTTGGCAATTAATGGGGAAAATAGGCTTAATAGGTTTATTTATCTAGTGTTTTTAGAGACTGAAAGCCTAAACCACGTGGTACAGGCCCTGGTGAGGCTTCCCTCAGCTATATCAGGTCATGGCAGATGGCAAGAGCTTGGTTATGCAGTGAAGCTGGATGCCAGTGGGCAACCGGGGTTCCATACACTATGTTATTCCCTTCCAAAGGTATGTCCTCAGCGACCCCAAAACCTCCCTCTCTGTCGGCTCCATCATTTAACGGTACTGTTGCCTCTTAATACTGCGACCATGGCACCATGACTGTGGCACTTGGGGTTCCCACAGACTCCATCTAAACCCCAGGGCAGCTCTAGATCACATTCCTGCGTATTTATTGCACACTGCTGTGTGCCCAGCAACAGTGACCGCTCGGAGGCCACGCCCTGTATGCAAAAAGGCACAGGCTTCGGAGACAGCCCCCCCCCCCCCGTCAGATCCCTGCTGCCCCTGCCTCTTCTCTGGGTCCTGTGGGTGAGACTCAAGCCACATCTGTACAAACAGAAGAGGTGACAGTGTCTCTGTGCAGGGTGACTGCGAGCACTCACTGCACTGTGGCAGGTGCAGCCTGGTCCTTTGTAACTGCAAACAGCATGTGCTCTGAGGACACATGCTGTCCCTGCTGTCCCCAGGCCTGCTGCTGAACTAGCACACCTGCAGCAGGCAGCAGCTCTCGGCACTCAGAACCCAGTCAGACAGGGCTCAGGTACATTTCTCCTGAGGAAGTGGTATTTGAGTCCTGAAGGAATACAGGCCAAGTGGGAGGAAGGGATATTCGGAACAAAAGGATCTCTGAGGTGTGGGTGATGGCTAGGAGTGAGCTAGGGATGGGTCCTGCAAGTGGGAAGCAGGGGTGGGGATGGAGGAGGGGATGGGGAGGTTGTGGGTGCGCAGGCTGGGGTCCTCACACAGGGAGTGAGGTGTGGAGTTGTCATGGTTTTGTTTTTTTGAGGCTAGGTCTCACTCTTAGCCCAGGATAGCGATTTTCCTGCCTTGGCCACCCAAGCCCCAGATGAAACCTGGCTGACGCTGGCTTTGGACAGATCACCCAGGCTGCCCTGCAGAGAACAGATGGGAAGGGAGGACTTGCTTTCTCTTACTGTGAATGATCATGATGCAGACCATGCAGATTCATGATTTTAACAGTCCTGGAAGTGAGAAAGCCCAAATCCAGGTGTCCCAAGCTGCCCTGACCTTTTCCACTTTCCCCACTCTGTGAGGTCACGGCTCCCAGCTGTGTCACTCCAACCCCAGCTCTCGTAGTCACACCCATCTCTGACTCTAAACCTTCTCCCTGTTATGAAGTCCCCAGTGAAAACACAGGGCCCTCCATGCCCTTTGCAGTGCCCGGGAAATATGTGCTGAATAAATTCCAGGACAGAGGAGAGGAGAGAATATGCAAAGCCGGAGGAGCCAACTGTATAGTTAAAGAAAGTGGAGCACGGTAGTGGTGGCACACACCTTTAATCCCCGCACTCAGGAGGCAGAGGCAGGCAGATCTCTGTGAGTTCAAGGTTGAGCCCCTGGACAGGCTCCAAAACTACACAGAGAAATCCAGTATCCAAAAGCAAACAAACAAACAAATAGAACAGTTAATGCACTTGTTGGGGGCCTGAGTTCAGTTCCCAGCCCCCATATCAGGTAGCTCACAACTGCCTGCAACTCCAGCTGTAGGGGTTCCAGTGCCTTCTGGCCTCCAGAGACGCTTGCGCCCATTTGTTCATACCCGTACACAGATGCACATGCATATACATACTAAAACAATAAAAAAATTCCCAGAAGGGTGCCTCCCCGATTCCCCTTTCTTTTTGAGACAGAGGCTCACCATATAGTTCAGGCCTTGAACTTATATTTTTGCCTCCTGAGTCCTAGATTACCATCAATAGAAGTCTGTTTCTTTCACTCTGAAAATCAGGGTAAAGAACCCATTCTTGGGCACTGTGGTGGCTTAGTAGATAAAGTGCTGCCCCAGGGGCCTAGACCTGATCCCCAGAACATATTTAAAGCTAGAGGAGAGACTGAACTCCACAAAATTATCCCCAAAATATGCCAGGAACAAGTGTGCCCACTGCACATATCATGAGCACACAGTAATGATAAGTTGAAACATTTTTTAGTCAGGGTGGTGGTGACACATGCCTTTAATCCCAGCACTCAGGTGGTAGGGGCAAGTGTGTCTCTGAGTTCGAGGCCAGACTAATGTACAGAGTGAGTTCCGGAACATCCAAGGTTACACAGAGAAACCTTGTCTGGAAAATAAATAAATAAATTGAAACTTTTGTTTTGTTTTTCAAGACAGGGTTTCTCTGTGTAACAGTCTTGGCTCTCCTGAAACTCGCTCTGTAGATCAGGCTGGCCTCAAACTCACTGAGATCCACCTGCCTCTGCCTCCCAAGTGCTGGGATTAAAGGGGTGCACCGCCACCACCCGGCAAAACTTTTTAGTATGAAAAAGAAACCATCCCTTTGTGGAGAAGAGAGTATGTGAGCAGCTCTGTGAGGTGAGCATGCTCACTCTGTCTTTGTCCCTCAGAGCTCATGACTTAGCAACAGATTCTAACAAAATAGGGTTGATAAGCACAGCACCTCACAGCAGGGAGACTTGCCCAGGGCTGCCCCTGCATGGTTCCTCCTTTTTCTAGTCACCCATCCAGCACACAGCACCTGCTCAGCAGCACTGTGGGCCCAGAGAGGAGCCAGACACCACAGCAATCCCCCTGCCCCAAGGTCAATGTGCAAAGTGAGAGTGGCTTAGTATGTGTTCTTCGGAAAAAACGTCCCCTCCAGTCCTCACCCATTGCCAGATTCCAACCCGGCATTTCTCTGGGTTTTGGTTTTACAGTTGAGAGAGGTGCTGGAGGGCCGCTCATGCTGAGAGACCCACGAGAGCCCACTCCAAACATACACCTGCAGAGAGAGGGATCTTCGAAGCACACTGGTGAGAATTTCTCCAGGGCAGCTGCCTAGCCAGGGAACTGCCTTGTAAGAGAGGCGGCCTCATTCTTTTGCACTTTATCCCTCTAAACTGTCACTTTGCACCTGCTAAATGTATGCTCCCCTAACCCAAAGGCTGAGCAGCTCCTGCATCTAGGAGAGTTAAGCCTGTAGTACCTGGAAACAGAAGTTGTGCCCCCCCAAATTCTCCTAGATGGCAGTTCTTCCACGGTGTGTTCATCCACGTTGATGCCCAGGCTCAGCACATCAACCTAATTTTCAGAGTCCTCCCCCAGAAGCCAGATGAGCAAGTCCTGGGGAAGGCGCTGAGAGCCATCATCCTGTTGGCTGTCTCAGGGTGGTGGTTACATTTAGGAAGCTAAGAAGGAGGGCAAGGGCCGGCAAGATAGCTCAGTTGGTAAACATGAGAACCTGCATTCGATCCCAGACCCATGGGAAAAATAAAAAACAGTCATGCAAGGTGGCCCACACTTGTGATCCAAATGGGCGGCAGAAAGAGGTAGAGTCCTGGACTCTCTGACCAGCCAGTGCAGCCCATTCGGCTGAGGTCAGACCAGTGAGAGACCCCGTCCCGAAGAAGGTAGATGGTGCTTCTGAGGACACCCATGTTGTCTCCTGACCTCCACACACAGATGCAGAAATGAATGTGTACTGCACACATGAACACACACATGTGCACACACATGGACATACACATACAAGCACACACACATGCACAACACATTTTTAAAAATTAGTATAAAGTGCTAAGTCGTCAGGTCATCAATATTTGATCTAGATTCTGCAGGAATGATCTAGGCTCTGGGGATTCCAAACAAAGCAGCTTTGTGTGTAGCTTCTGCTGCAGCTCCATAGACCAGCATCAGAGGCCTGGGGAGAAGGAAGTGTGCCACTTCCTCTGGTCTTGGCCCATAGTGCCCAGTCTCTCTCAAACATGTTGCTCATGTATACTTACTTACATTTAAGACTCTACCTTGTATATGATGCACATTGTAGAAGATATATAAGGGAGGAGGTTTCTGTCCCACCCAGTCCCACAGCCATTCACTCCCAAACAAACACACAGAGGCTTATAGTAATTATAAACTATTTGTCCTATTAGCTCAGGCTTATTATTAACTAGCTCTTACAAGTTAAATTAACCCATAATTCTTATCTATGTTTAGCCACGTGGCTTGATACCTTTTCTCAGTGAGGCATTTTTATCTTGCTTCCTCTGCATTGGGCTGGTGACTGCATCTCTGCCTTCCCTCTTCCCATAATTCTCCTAGTCTTGTTGTCCTGCCTATACTTCTTGCCTGGCTACTGGCCAGTCAGCATTTTATTAAACCGATATGAGTGACAAATCTTTACAGTGTACAAAAGCATTGTCCCACAGCAAGGAGGAGTTTTTTTTTTTTTTGAAGTTTGTTTGTTTATTTTTTTGAGACATGGTTTCTCTGTATAGCCCTGGCTGTCCTGGAACTCTCTCTGTAGACCAGGCTGGCCTCAAACTCACAGAGATCCAGTTGCCTCTGCTTCCCAAGTACTGGGATTAAAGGAATGTGCTACCACTGCCTAGGATTATATGATGTTTTTTGAGGGCAAATCTCATTAGGCAACCTAGGTGACCTTGATCTTAAGGTCTGTCTGCCCTCGCTTCCTGGGTGCTGGATTCTGGGCCTGTGCCACCATGCCCATTCACACTGTATGAAGTTGGAGTCATGTACATTTAAAGGAGTGAGGTTCAAAGCAGCCATCGGCCAGTACTATAAACTTGGCATTGAGGTAACTTTGCATGTGATCCTGTGGCACCTCAAGTGAGGTCTAGGGAGTTTCTCCTGGTGAAGTGCTGGAGGTTACCACTGAGCAGCCCATGTGGTGATTTTTCCCTCCGCCTCCCCAATCAACCCTCTCCCCCAGGCTGATTTGGTGTGATGGACTGACATAAGTCAGAGAGACAGAGAGTTTTCACTTGGGCCCTGACAACTCCTTGACTCAGTTGGCCCATATCATTTCCATTTTCTGTTTAAGCAGCAGCTGGCTCAGTCTTGCAGATATTATGAGCCAGGAATGGGCACATGTTGGAAAGGCGACATTTGATAACTAGAAGGGTGGTTCTTAGATGGTATGAAATATTTGTGTGCATGTATCCACCCACTCGCTTATTCAACCAGCCAGCCATCCACGCATCCACCCATCCATCTATCCATCCATACATCCCATCTATCCAGGGTGGTATGAAATATTTGTGTGCATGTATTCACCCACTCACCTATCCAGCCAGCCAGCCATCCACGCATCCATCCATCCGTCTATCCATCCAGACATCCCATCTATCCATGATGGTATGAAATATTTGTGTGTATGTATCCACCAACTCACACACCCATCCATCCATCCATCCCACCCACCCAGCCACCCATCCATCCAACACATCTAGACCTTCTTGGTGCTAGATTACATCACTGGACAAAGAGTACGTCAGAAAGTGGTGGAGGAACTAAAGCTAAGCTCTGTGGTGAAGCCTTAATCTCCAGCATATAAATATACAAATGTCATAAAAGCTAATGAAGAAAAAAAATAGCAGAGGTTACCAGGACTGTGTATAGATTGCTATTTTAAATGGAATACCCAGAAGGCTAGGCATGGTGGCACATTCCTTTAATCCCAGCACTTTGGAGACCGAGGCAGGTGGATCTCTGTAAGTTCGATGCAGCCTGGTCTCAGAGTGAGATCTAGAACAGCCAGAGCTAAATAATAATAAACCCTGTCTCAAATAAAATAAAATAAATAAATGGAATACCCAGGATGGACCTTCTGATAAGGTAACATTGGAGTAAAGCTTTGAAAAGGGGAGACATTCAGCAGGCAGCTCTATAGAGAAGGGCAATCCTAGTATTTATTGGGGGGTGGGCAGCTGGAGCAAAGGTCTTGAGGCAGGAATGTGCCAGGCTCATGGGGCTAATGTCAAGGAAGGCAATGACTAGAGGTCAATGACAGGGAAGAGTTACAGGATTTTACTATATGTTCTGGGTGTTAATTCTGTTATTATCATTATTAATTATTATATATCCATCTGGTTAAGCTCTTCTTCTGACCCCGACTTGTTGTCTCCCCCTCTGTGGGTGATGTCTTAGGGAGTGCTGGGAGGGGGTTTAAATGCTGCCATCAGTCCTTCCCCCTCAGGCTTGTGCTCGCTCCCCACCCTAAGGCCTTATGAACAGTTTTCACAGCATCTCTTCCTGTTGAGTAGGCTTCTTCTGCACAGGTTTTCTTTAATCAGCCCTGATGTGGCTTGTGAGTGAGGTGGGGACTTGATTTCATTTGGTGTGCATCTCATGGAGATTATAGCCACATGATCCTGAAGGATCTCCTTCTCAGAGGCTTAGTGGGGCTGGGCTGGGTTGGTTCTTGGATGTGAGAGTCATTTATAAAAAACCCATGCTTTCCCCCACTGACCTTCAAAAACACACCTGTCTCAGATTCTGACTCTGGGCACTCTTTTCTGTTTCTCTGGTCCATCTGCCCAGGTGTCACGCTGTGACAGTCCCTGCTTCATTGTCCGATAGGAGGATATCTCCCCACCCCTCTTACTAAGAATATCTTGTGTTGTGAAGTATTTGTTTAATCAGGAAAAGATATGTCACATTTGTTTATGCTGTGGAATAATACTTGAGCTGTGTAAAGATATGTTTAATTATATAAAGATGAGTTGCTGTTTCACCTTGCCTGCCTGAGGTATGTGATTGGTCTAGTGAAAAGCTGAACGGCCAATAGCTAGGCAGAGAAAGGATAGGTGGGGCTGGAAGGCAGAGAGAATAAGAGTAGAAATCTAGGCTGAAGAAAAGGAAGAACGAGAGAAGAGAGAATGAGGGAGAGGCCCAGGGCTGACGCCAGGCAGTTGCCAGCCAGTCAGTCATAGAGACACCAAGAAAGTAAGAAAAGGTAAAAAGCCCTGAAGCAAACTGTAGATAAAGAGAAACAGAAAAGAGCTAGCCAGAAAGGAGCCTAAGCTAGACTGAGCGTTCATCACTAATAAGAAGTCTCTGTGTCATGTTTGAGAGCTGGTTGGTGACCCTGAAGAAGAAGCCTGGTATGATCCTGGCTAGTCTTAGACCTGTATACTTCTTCTGGATTTCCTTAAGATTTTCAAATATCTCCTTTGCTCTTATTTTATGTGCCTGAGTAGTTTGTGTAACACATGAGTGCAGAGCTTTCCTCCAGAGGCAGGAAAAGGGCATCTGATTCACTGGGACCTGGAGCTCCAGATGGTTATGAGCCTCCTTGTGAGTGCTGGGAACCAAACCCAGGTCCTCTGCAAGAGCAGCCAGTGCCCTGTTGGCGGAGGCGGCCTCTACCAGCAGTGCCCTAACCACTGCGCCATCAGTCCAGCCTCCCCTCTCATTTCCAAACTTCTGAAGTTACAGAGAGTGTGCTGGTATCATGAACACTTCAGGATTACGGGGGCTCCGTGAGCCCTTCAGTGGCACCCTAAAGCACCAAGCATTTGTTTATTACAAGCCTCAAGTCTCCCCAAAGGCTTCTGCAGGTGCTTGTACTGTCCCTTCAGAAACTAGACAGTGGGAAGGAGTCACACAGTCACTAGTGAGGATAGATGAGGTGACGCTTGTCATGTCTGATGGGTTCAGGAGAAAGTGGGGAACTCTCCTTTTAAAAAAGGTAATTTATTTTTATTTTATGTAACTGGGAGCGTACACCTCCTGCGTGCAGTACATGTTGTACCTGAGGAGGCCAGACGAAGACTTTGTCCACTGGAACTGAAGTCAAAGGTGGCTGTGGACCACCATGTGGGTGCTGGGGACCACCATGTGGGTGCTGGGGACCACCATGTGGGTGCTGGGGACCACCATGTGGGTGCTGGGGACTGAGCCTGAGTCCTGTGCTAGAGCAGTGCTCTTAACCACTGAGTCATCTCTCCGGCTGCAACTTTGCCTTTCATTGCCAGAAGGTGTCTACAGTAAGGTCACCAGGGAGCCACATTTCCCATGAGAGGTTGTGCAAGATTTCCAAGGGCATCCCTGGCAATGAGAGCCCCCCCCCATTCACCCCACCATCGGTGTAGAAATCCCTGACAGTAGAATCAGCAGAGCCAACCTGCGCCAGGTGTGGTTCTCACCAAGTTGAAGTTCAGCCGGGCCTTGCTGGAGGCTGGATGGCCTGCCAGGAAGCAGCTGGCTTGTTGTATCAGCCTTCCACTTAGCTATTTCCTGGATGTAGGGCCAGGGCCAGAGACAAGACCTTTTAAAGTCTTGCTTTCGCTCTGCTGTGCAATACAGCCACAAGGAACACTGGCACGGGAACACTGACACCATGAGCCGCCCAGGGTGGTGTCTCCCTCCTCTTCCTGTAGGGTGCCAAGTTTCTCTTTCTCTCTCTCTCTCTCTCTTTCTCTCTCTCTCTCTCTCCCTCCTTCCCTCCCTCCCTCCCTCCCTCCCTCCCTCCGTCCCTCCCTCTGTCCCTCCCTCCGTCCCTCCCTCCCTCAGTCTCTCTCTCTCTCTCTCTCTCTCTCTCTCTCTCTCTCTCTCTCTCTCTCTGTCTCCCCACTCCCTAGGGTCCTGAGGGCTGTCACAATGAATAGAGTCACCAAGAAGCAGGGCCTAGAAATCTGACTCCAAATTTTCCCAGCTCAAGAGCTGGAGCCCATGGCCAGGACACCTGGTCATCAACAGGGCCTCGGCCTGGCCTAGGGGTCCATGATGCAGCTGGACAGGCAGGAACTCCAGGGCAGTGTGTGTCTTCAGAGAAGTTTGAGGACAACTTTGGGTGCCTTGGGAGTTGGTTCTCCTGGAACCTTCTGGATCCAAACCTGAGTGACCTTAGGCAGGTGATGTCCTTAGCCTGTGTGGGTGACAATTTCCTCCTTGGAAGATGACAACAGAGATGTGCAGGATCAGCAGTTAGCACCACCACCCTGCCGCACCCCCAGCCTGTCCCAGAGGATGTGAGGTGAGGGAGCTGGGAGGGGGGCATTGTGCTGGCTCTGGGGTGCCACCTTGTGAAGTCTCTTCACCTCTCACAATACTCTGGGGGGACAAACGCTCCCCTGAAGAGCAGCAGAAGGAAGCAAGATGGTTAGTCTGCCCATCCAGCAATCCAGTAGCCCTCCCGCTGAGATGCTTCACAGGTTTGTAAGCTCCCATGAGGAAATTTCCCAGGCAGGAGCTAATCTCATTCCTGTGTTGCATAACTGACTGAAAGGCCTTTTTGGTGTTTGCTCTTTGCCAGCTCTGAGCAGTGCTTGATCTGGGCTGCTGGGATTTAAAAGCAAACTTTAGCTGTGCTCTCTTGGGCAAGACCCTGCTCTTTCCAGGGAGGGGACAAGATGCCTCCACCTGTTTCCCCAGCACCTCTATGACTGAATGACATTAGGTCATAGGCTCTTTTCTCCTAGAGCCCGGTGTGGACCACGGGGCTGCTGTCTCTAGTCAAGACCTGCTGGGGTGAGGAGAGTTTGGGGAGAAAACAGGGAAAGCAGGAGAAAATGTGTTCTTGGAGACCTGAGGGGCCACATGTGGGTGCTTCTCAGGTCTGGGTCTGTCTAAATACTGGTATTTAGATATACAACCTGCTGTCAGCTTCTGGAGCAATTTAAGCAAAATGAGAAGGCAGGGTCAGGAGGACAAGGCCCAGGACCTGCGCTGCATCCCGGGAACCCAGGGTTCCACACATGTGTGGTGACATCTACATGGCTGCCCTCAAACATCATCACATACAAATACACACACAAAACAACACTAATGACAATATTAATAAAGAAGATGGGGCTACTCAAATTAAGTCAGGGAGTATTCCAATCAGGCAAAACCTTGGGACTGGTGGGGAAGGAGATCAGTGCGAACTTACCTCCTCTATTGCCACTGGTTTTCTCAGAATATTTTTAAACTACACATAGTCCATTTGAGTGGTTTTTTTTTAAATAAACGAAACTAGTTTGCTGTGTTCTTCACTGCCACCCCTGGCACAAGTCCGATGGCATGCCTGTGCCTTCCTGCGTCTGAGCTCTGCCTCCCCGGCTTCCCATGTTTTCCCCCCTGGCTAAATTTTCTTATTGTGCACACATCATTTATATAACAACTGACAAACAAGCAGCCAACACCTACCGCCTGGGAGGGAAGACTGGGGGTGCTGTGCTGGGTTCCTTTAGCACAGTCCTGACCCAGGCGTGCCTTGATTCTGGGACTGAAAACCTTGGCAGTGCTTCTCCACGGGGCTCAGAAAACCGTGCTTTGCTGGCCAAGGAGAGCAAGAAGCCTGCTGGCGAGGCCTGGAATTCCCTTGCCTAGGTTTGTGAGCCTCGGGAACGGGCCAGCTGTATCTTTGCTACATAATATCCCCTCAACTTTGGAATCAAGACCTCTGAGACCTTTTGCAGTTTCTCTTTTAGAAAAGCTGCCAACGTGAGCATTGAAGGCAAATATGCAAATGAAAATAGATTAGCTTGCAGAACTAAAAAAGCATTCTCTCCCTACACTCTCACCCCAGGGTCTGGTTTTGGACAACCCTTTCAGGTGTCAGCTAGTCACAGCTTTCTTGAGCTGGTGGTGGCCCTCTATGCCTTTTTAATCCCTGCAAGCAGGTGGAACTCAGAGTTTTTGAGGCCGGCTGGTTTATGGAGGAGTTCCAGGACAGACAAGGTTACACAGAGAAACTCTGTCTCCAAAAACAAACAAACATAAAGGTGGCGTTCTGCTGCCCCTGAAAGAGGAGTTGGAAAGGAGGAGATGTCATGAAAAACTCTTCAATGCTGGGGATGCGACTCAACAGCAAGGGGCTTGCACACTGGGGGGAGTGCGGAGAGCAGGGGTGATGTATAATGTTAATTGAAAAAAAAATCTTGTTCTGATGTTATTGTATACAAATATAAAATGAAAAACAAACAAACCGAGGAGGTCCAAGGTTCTGCAGAACCCAGAGAGGCAAAACTTAATCTTTATAAAAGTGAGATGATTCCAGAAGGATTTTCCAGGCTGTGAATCCGACTGTGTGTTAGGCATCAGGGCTGATCAGTGGTAGAGTGCTGCCCTCCCTGAGCTGGCACAAGTCTCAGTGCATCCCTCTGAGAAATGGGCCCACACTGCCTTGCATCCAGCAGCGGAGACCCTGAAAGGGAACACGGGCACTGGCAGGCGTGTCCAGCCTTTTGACATTGTGACAGGAGGCTGCCATCTACAAAACTCGCACCTCGTAACCACACTGATGAGTTACAAAAAGAATAGAAAAACAATCGTGGGTTAAGTGGACTTGCGGTTTTGTGTTGGTGCAAGCGGTGGCTGCTGCAGGTTGGATTAGCTCAGACCCTGGAAATGGAATGCTAGCGGCTGAGCTGAGTCCATCGACCTATCTAAAGGCAGTGCTGGTCTGCGGGTGTGGGAGAGGGCACATACTGTGCACCCTTCTCTTTCTCCACACCGCCCAGCCCAGAACCCTGCCATGGACAACTGTGTACAACTGCATCTTCATCTTCCCGGCATCCTCTAGGACCCTAAGAGGCAGCACCGCCAGTCATCTGGTCCACTATGAATTCATAGACTGGCAAGCAAGCTGTTTGGTTGAGTCCTAACCGCTAGGCTGGACATCACCCGCTCACTTCAGAGCTCCAGTCCTAAACTCCACAAGCAATGTCAAGGCGCTCTAGGGGCCTCGGCCAAAAAGCTACTGCTCCAGAGCCAGGACCCCACCCTGATTTCGAAGGTGAGGTTAGTTATTTGGCCCTTGATGCAGGGGATAGAGAAGCCAAAGTCTGAGCCCTGGCACGGAAAGTTGAGGGGCAGTGGGCAAGCCCCACAACTGTCAGCTTCCACCCCCTTCCACCAAACATGTTTTTTTCATCTGAAAAAACAAACAAACAAAAAACGAAACAGCCGAGCTGTTACGTTGGTCATTGTTAACTACAGTGAAATTGATGGCCTGCTGAGGGAAGGTACCGACCAGGTTGTAGGGTCTCCCCCTGCAATCATGAACTCTCACAGCCATCTCCCACTCGGTCTGGGAGCTTTGCCGGGCAGCTATTAAGACTGGGAGGGGACCCCAGAGATTTCTAAGGAGAGCTGAGTCAAGGGGAACCTGGACGTGGGCCCTTTGCGGCTGCGGTGAGAAGTCACTTGCTGGTGCTGCTCTCCTCCCCTCAAAGGCCAGAAACAGTATTGTCCGCTTTTAGGGTTTAAGGAGTTGAGGTTGGGCTCCCTCGGGCGCTCTCCCGCTCTGAAGGGAAAAGAAACTGACCCCTTGGGCTACACCCATTTGCTCACAGTGATAAAGCCTCTTGCGCCCTTTGCCGCTAACCTTGAAAGCAGGTCGCCCCCTTCGAAAATACTAGGCGACCTCAGAAAATGCCTTACGAGAGGCGCTGGGTGTGTTAGCTTTCGTTCGTAGAGGTTCTATGGATTTGTCCAGTGATAGCCTGCGCCTGAGACCTGGAGACGACCTCTGTGCTCAGAAATCCTACAAGAAGCACGCATGATGGCGTCAGCGCACTCAGTTTAATGGGAAGAGGGTTCGCATTTCTTACAGCAACAGGTAAAAACATAAATACGGTTGGGTGGGCGGAGGCAAGGCAGCCAGGGCCCGGGCGTCCGGCCCAGGCTCCGGGATTCTAGGCCCGCGTGCCCGGGCTCCGGGGCCCAGTGTGGAGTCCGTCCAGGGGTGCCTGTGGCCCTGAAAGGACTCTCCCGGGGCCAAGACTCCAGACTGCGTCAACGCACCGGGAACAAAGGGATGGAGCGGAGAAAGTTCCCAGGCCAGTATAAGAATGCTTGTGAAATCCCAGGGACCGGTCTTAGTGGGAGCCCTTCCTTCCCCAGAGTCATCGCCCTTCTAAAAGTGGAAGTCGGTCGGTCCGGGGTGTCCTAGGCAGGTCCCTTCCCTACCAGGCTCGAATGCCGTGCAGCGTGGACACGCCCGAATTGCCCTGCGACATCCCGGGACTCTGCACGGCGTTCAAGTCCCCGACGCCGAAGTTCACGAAGTTGCCGTTGGCGGTGGGGGCGGGCTGCGCGGCGGGAGGCGCGGCGGGGTAGGCGGCGCAGCTGTACCCGGGGCTGCAGGCCGCGCCACCGTAGCTGGGGTAGGGGTAGGCGTTGTAGCCGTAGGCGTTGAGACCCACGCCGTAGGCGGGCGCGTAGGCCGCCGAGTCCCCGAGGCAGGGCTTCCCGTCGCGCACCAGCACCGGCACCGCGATCCTGCGCGCGGGCGGCGGCGGCGGTCCCAGCAACTCCAAAGTCTGGTCCTGCCGCTGCCGCTTGCACTTGTAGCGCCGGTTCTGGAACCAGATCTTGACCTGCGTGGACGTGAGCTTCAGCACGCTGGCGAGCTGGTCGCGCTCGGGAGCGGACAGGTACCGCTGTTGCTTGAAGCGCCGCTCCAGCTCGTAGACCTGCGCCTGCGAGAAGAGCACGCGTGGTTTTCGCCGCCGCCTCGCTCGTGGTCGCTCGGCACCGTCCGTCTCGGCCTTGTCCAGCTCCACCGCCTTCTGCAGCGCGCACAGCTCTGAAGGGGGAGGAGAGGCGGAGAGATAGTCAATTAGAGCGGCCAGCCCAGGAGCTCAGGACCCTCGTGGGGTTGCTGCCCTGTCCTGCGTGGGGCGCCCAGCTCGGTTTCGTTGCCCGGGGTTCGATGTTGGAGCAATTGCGCGTCTGGGAAAAGCCTAAGTGATGTGGACACCCTACATGCTGCAGGACAAAACGAAACAAGAGAAATCTTGCCGCCTCCCCGCCCCCCCCCCCCCCGGTAGTTCGCGTTCTTAGCGCAAGTATGTGGCTTAGTTTTTCTCGGTGCAAAGAAAATGCAATCATAACGACGCTTGGGGGATGAATTACATCAGCGATACTTCGGTTTGATTCTCGGTGGTCAGTTTACCTTTAATCAAACAATTAAATATCTAGAAGGCCCAAAGTTTGGAGGGCCCCAGTGGGGCTGCCAGCTGGTGTTTGTGCGATTTCTCGACCTCCCAGTAACCGTGGCGGGAACTGAGACAGAGGCCTCTACTCTACACGGGCTCTTCAGGATCCGAGTGAGTCGGTAGCAATCAATTCTAGTACTCCTAGAATGTTCCTGAATCAGAATTCTCTCCTATCCTAGAGAAACCTACGAATGCTTTCCTAGCTCAAGGAAGTCACTGGGTCCTCTTGGCTTTTGCCCAGACAACCGGAGCAGCGCCTGGGTCTCCACCAGTGTGTCTGCCTCCTGTAAGCAGGCCAGACATTCTCCTCTGCTCTAAGACTTCTTGTGTACAGCCCCTTTCGGAAGCCTTCTCTCTGCTCCCTAGCGTCTTCGTTTGTTCCCTATTTTCTAATATTTTCCCAGAAGAGAACTTCTGCCTGGACCTTCCTGGAAATAGTGCTGGAGAAACAAAGCCAAACCCAGCTCCTGAGGTCCACAGCATCGCGTATCAAAACCACAGCCCTGTTCTCAGGCTCCTTTTTTTCCTGGCACAAAGAAGGAAGGGCCCAGAAAGACAGGATGGGCTACGAAAAGCCCAGGACCCGCGGGCTGAACTTTCTGTTTAGCAGTTCTCAGTGTCTCAAAATACAAAGGAGGTTTTTAACCCTCCGACAGGAATTGTTCCATCGCGAATTGTTAGATAGCTTAACTTGGTAACAGACCCAAAAGCAAGGCCCCAATCAACTGGGGCTCTGTAGGCCGAAAACAATATTTTTAAGTCCCTCTCTCTTTTCCTGACCCTCTAAATTCGGCGTTTCCTCTAAACTTCCAATTGTCTCAGAGAAGATACTGGGCAACCTGGAATCTTAAACTCCAAACTCTTGTGCGCCCAGCTTCAGCCCAGACGCTCTTCTGCCTGGCCTGGGGGTTTCTTGGCCCAGGAGGTTGAGCATGAGTGCGGTTCCTGAAGGGAAGGGCTTGGGCTTCTCCTTACCTTTCTTATCCGCTCGTGGGTCCTTGGTCGGATCAGGGTCGCCGTAGGCACGAGGATAAAAGGCGGGGGCGGCTGGAAAGGCAGGAGCGCACTTCGGGGGCGAAGGCGCGGGGCCCAGCTCCGCGCGCAGCTCTGCCAGGCTGGGCGCTGCGGCCTCGGGCCCGGAGTAGGCCTCCGGCTTGAAGGCGGCCAGCATGCAGGAGGCGGGCGCCAGGGTGGCCTCGAGGCGCGCAGACAGGTCCCCAGCGGCCAGGCTGCGCTGCTGCTGCTCCAGGTTCAGGATGTCTTTGACTGAGAAAGGCGTGGGTGTGAGCGCTGGGCTGGGGAACATGGTGGCGGCGCTGGTCTCACAGCGCCAGGTGGGCGGCAGAGAGTGGCGCTGCCCACCCCCGGGGACAGCCTCCCCGCATGGTGCCCGCCACCCGCCCGCGCACCCGCCTCTCTGCCCTGGATGTGGCGGGGCAGCAGGTAGCGCTGAGCACCAGGGACAGAAGAGGCGGGAGTAGGAAGGAGCAGGGGGACTCAGTCTGCCATTGGGCCAGGGGCCTCGATGACAGGAGCGACGGGCAGTTCTGCGTCACCTAATATAGACATAGGGTTGGGGGAAAAATCCTGCCCAGCTTTTTTAAAGGGGCCGTGACACATTTGGAAGAGACTCCGACCTCTACAGGAGATTGCTTCTCATTAGCCTGAAAACCCCAGCAAGACTCACTCAAAGAAAATACCTGACTCTTTTGAGTTGGGCCCGGGGTTTGAATAAATATTCCTCTGCACCCATTACTGAGTGAGCGAGTGAAGATGGACTGGGAGTTATTTACAGGAATCAAGACTGTCACTAAAATACTGATTACTGAAGTCTGGCTGTGAATAGCCCGCCGCATAGGAAGAGAAGCTCAAAGGAGACCGTTGTTCTGGGCTGATAACAGACAAACTTGGGAATTTGGGGTTGGGGGTACTTAATTTGACCTACAGGACCAATCTCTACCCAGGATTCCGCGCAGGCCCTAAGGGATTCTGAGCAAGTCAACCTGAATGGAAAGGTGAAGTGGCTAATTGCGGGGTGGGAGTGGCCACCTGAAGTAGACTGAGTTGTGAAAGCGCCTGTCCCAGGAGAACCATTCACTAAGGGCTCAACTCTTTAGTGAGGAAGCCAACCTAGGTTCCGCTGGGCTCCCTGAAGAGAAGCTGTCTTCTGATGTGTGCCCCGCTTCTCCTGCAGCCCAAGCTGCTTCATTTCTTTCCCCTTCCTCCTTGGCCACCAACAAGATTCCCAGACTCTTTAGCTCCAAGCCCCTGGTGGTCTACCAAGGATTTCATTCCACAGGGCAGGATGCAGAACAAGGCAGGTGGAGGGGCATTTTCAGTCCCATGGTGCTCCCGTTAGGGCTTAAAGGAGCCAAGGTTTTGTCCTAGTAGAACCGACTGGATCTAAGGAACACTTGGGTCTTCCCAGAACCCTCACCTCCACCTCCACGTGGCATACGGGAGCTTTATCCAGCTATAATCTCAGAAAGAGAAGGCACAATGCCTCTGAGCAAATGCTTCCCCTTCAACGCATGGTAAAGCTTGCAGCTGTAAGAGCATAGGCAGGGAGGACAAAGGATTTGGAGGGCTAGTTGACCACCCCAGAAGAGGCTCTTAGAATAGAAAAAGGGGGTGTGTGTAGGGTCAAAGGTTAGCTAAACAAGCCTCTCCTAAGTCATGGGCCCAAAACCCAGAGGGGTAAAATTGTGTCAGTACAAAATGTAGACCGTGCCCCCTGGCAGAACCGTGGACTGTTGGAGAGCGCTGGCACCATCTGGGCCATACTGAAGCCAGCATAGGCCTGACTTGGGCCTCTTTCACCAAACCCAAACTCTCAAGGCCTTGGGCCTTCAACTGAGGAAGAAGGAAAGCCCAGCTCCAAACAGACTGTAAAGCCACTGGCCCAGAAAACCCAATTCCAGGCTTCAGCCTTCAGCGCCAGAATGGGCAGCCATCATGAGATCTCAACCCAAGGACCACAGAGCTTTTTGAAGCTGCTAGCTCCAACTGCAGAGGAAGCCTTCCCAAAGATGTGGGGGCTCAAAGCCCACCGACCTCTGTTTCTCCACTCCCCCACCTTCCAGTGTATTCCCCCTCGAAGGTCAGTCTGCACTTTTCCGGGTTCCCCCCCCCCCACTTCTTGCTGAGGCTTTTGGCCACTTCCCAGCTACTGCTCTGAGCCAACCTAGCTGGGGACCCTCCTTGCTTTTGAAGATTGGTTTCTGTGGGTCGGATGGAATGCCTATCACCCAGGCGGTGACGTCTGGCAAACGAGCCACATCCGATTCAATTAAATGTCTCGCTGAAAACAGCTTGGGGCGAGGGTCCTGGGAGCCCTGTTAAGTGAATCGGCTGGCCTTGCAGAATCGCGATGACAGTTTGAAAGATTAGTGTGAGCTGTCGCCTGAAATATTACCATTTAATGGGGAGGGGTACACATCGGGGCTGCATCTGGGATCCCTATTTTAAGTTTTTTTTTTTAAAGATAGTTCTGAAGAAGAGGGGCATTTCCTTTGCAAATCAACATGGTGGGGATCCGTCACTTATTTTCGGATATAAGGGCTCCCAGAGCTGACAGATCTGTGGGTCAGGTGTCAAGAAAAAGGAAGAAAACCCTTCTAATTTGAACAAAATCAGTGACTTTCCCACCCCCTACAACCTTGGTGAAAGGACCCTGGCCTTTCTCTCCGGAGAGGAAGCAGGACAAAGTGAGATAAATAGATAAAATAGAATTGGGGTGACCGGTGGGGGTTTCCGCAGAGAACTGTCCAGAGAGCACTTTCCAACTTGGCTTCAGTCCTGGCTGTCTTCAAGCCAGTATCGAAGGAATGTATATATGTGTGTATGTATATAATATATTATCATTATTATTATTACTTAAACAGAAGTTACAATGGTTGGGAAGGGCGTGTCTTTCTCGCTAAGGGCGGCTGGCTCAACCTGGTGGTAAGCAGGCACAGCTGAAAGGGACAGAGACAAAAGAGCCTGAAGAAGACAGCGAAAAATCTGCGGGGCTATTTCTTTGCCTTTTAAAGACTTGGTGCTTTAGGATTAGTCAAATTCCGGGGTAGCTCCAGCGCATTCTGCGTAAATAAATTATTGATTGAAAAGCGATCATCGCGGCCCCGAGTCGCACGCCCCCCCTTCCTGCAATCAGCAGCGCCGGCCGCGAAAGGTATATATGATTAATTGAAAGATAAGCTGCAACTATCACCCGGAATGTCATTAATGCGCCAGGGAGACGTCCATTGGAGACAGGCGGCGTTATCCGTAGCTTTATCTTCAACAACGCCTCGCTCTCTTGGCCCGCGCTGGGGAAACAGATGGGGGTTTCTGTCTGGGACGCTCGCCCCGTGTTTATATTTTGGGAAGAATCGCAACTCTAGGGAGTCCCCGGCGGGCCCCCTGATAAATGAACATTAGCACTTTTTCGGACTACTGTATCAACAAAGGGGCCGCGGCGCGGCAATAATTGGCGAGAAAGCAAACAGAGGGCCGAGAGCGCGACTCTGCTCTTCGTCCGGCTGATGGATGAGCAGTGCGGCCGCCTCCCGGCCTGGCTCGGCCTGCCTTCCCGCGGGTCGCGCAGGGCCGCCCGGCTCTGCATCGAGGGACGTCCCGGCTGCAGGTACCCAGCCCTCCTCGCTACCTTCGCTAGAGGTGCTTTGCGAGTCCTCAGACCCCACCACCTGGCTAAAAGGCTGAGGCCACAGGAGGGAGTGACTTGCTTAAGGCTACCCAGGCTGGAAGCGACAATGACCATTGGGCTTACTGACTCTAGAGCTGGGCTTGTTTTCCTGTTTGTCAATGGGAAGGAAGCAAGTCGTCCCACACGCCACCCCCACCCCCTCCCCCCTCCCAGAGAAGAGGACCTGGGAGTCTCCTCACACTGTTATACAGAAGGCTAATACAGAGGAGAGGGGGAGAGGGAGAGAGGGAGAAGAGAGAGAGAGAGAGAGAGAGAGAGAGAGAGAGAGAGAGAGAGCATGAATTTGAGATGTAACTACTTCCTTTTCTCCCCCTGCTTTTTGGTAAGGCCTTATTTATATATAATTCATTCACCAGACACCACAGTCGATTTGAGAATTTTCATCACTTCCTAAAGAACCCCCCCAACCTTCAATCATCCACCTCCCCCTCTCCCCTTCTCAGCCCCAGTTACCGCTAATCTGCTTCCCCCCTCTATGCATTTGCCTCTCTTGAGTGGTTCATACAAACAAAATCATATAATATGTGACCTTTTCTGTCTGGTATATCTCATTTGGCAAGCCGTGTGTCCCAGGTTCCATCGCTATGACATTTATCAGTGCTTTGTTCCTTTTAGCAGCTAAATAGAATTCAGCTGCGTAGATCTGCCATTTTTGTTTACTAGTTCCTTGGTTGGTTGCCATTCAGATGTTTTTGCCTTTTGCTATTCTCCAGCCCATTCCTACCTTCTCAGACTGCGAAAATCTTCCTCTTTTCTCTCTAATTTCAATCCTGTCCTCCCCCAGTGTGGACTGAGTTTCTAGCAATATTCTGTTCTTGCTGTAGCCCAATTCTTGGTTTTAAAAAAAGTTATCAGATTTTCATTTCATGCTAAACTCACAGTGTCTAACAACCTTGCTTTCTAGGTCATCGGGTAGGACCTTGGGATTACTAACTCCACATCGTCAGATCCTGACTGCTAGCCTGGTTTTTGGCTTCCACTGCCCCAAGGTACAAGGCTGTAGGCCAGCAGAGCCAGACCCAGACCGAGAGCAGCATTATGGGTGCCGTTTTCAGGCCAATCTGTGCAAAGTTATCCCAGTAATAGGAAGAATCAAAAGCCGCAGAAGAGGGGCACAGTCTAAGAGAAGTCAGGACTCACACCTGCCTCCAAAGGCTCCAGAGTCAACTCCCTTGGGGGCATTTGGCCTGATTTTCTCCACCCCTTCACCCACACTGACCAGGTGGGTAAAAGGGCTGGATGAGCAAGCCTGCCCTGCCTGGGATTCTCAGAGACCATGGTGTCATCCGACCTCCACAAGTGCACAATGGCACGCCTGCACTCCAACTTGACACAATGTACACATGATGATTTCTACGTGTTATTCATGATAAGGATAATAATTTGGAATGTTTGCTTATTTCTGAGGGTGAATAAGGAGGCTAGGCTAAAACACTGAGAAACCATACAAGAGTACATTAAAACCATTGCCAAAAATATTATAAATAGAACCAAAGAAAAAAATAACCCAGAGAGAAAATGCTAGAAATACACGAGAAAATTATGAATTTTAATATTATACACAGAAAGAGATCTGGTGATCAATAGGAAAATTGCTTAACAGAACAACTGGAAAATTGGCCAAGAATCTTGCTGGAAGAAAAGGGAAGGAAGTAAATAAAAAGAAAAAAGTTAAGAAATGTTAACTAAATCAGAGAGGTAATAAATACACTTTATATATTGGACTAACGAATGTAAGAAATTTGGCAGCCCTGGCTTCCCAACAAATAATAAAGTTGAGCAAAATTAAAAAAACTGTGCACCCTTAATTATACTGTGGACATAGTCGAATGGTTGGGGGCTTGCCCAGCGTTCCTGAGGCCTGGGCTTGATGCTCAGGGTTGATTGTCTCTGCTGAGTGACTTTTCTGCATGGGAAACAGTACTGAAAACCCTCTCTGGAGCAGTCTGGTTCCGTCAACATGTAAAATGAACAAGTCATTTGAGGAAACATTTTCACTTCCAGTATCTATTTGCAAAGACACACGTGTATGCAAATAAAATTCTTTGCACTTTATTTATTTATTTATTTACTTATTTAAGAAACAACCCAGGATATTTATCTTGGGGACTGGTTAAAAAATCCCGTTATACCTATAGAACTGCAGACATAGGAGAGAAAGAAAAATATTTGTCAGCATGGGTACATTTTATGATACTTCATATAGCCGAACAAACTATGGGCCGGCCCTTTCCTTTCCAATGCTCTATGGTTGCAGGTAAGCCCTCTACCACTGAACAACACTTGGATTTTTTTTATTTATTTAACTTTTATATGTATGTGTATGTGGTGTGTCGGAGGACAACTTGCTGGAGTTCTCTCTCTCCTGAGGATCTCTCAGATCCTCAGGCATGTTAGCGACCACCTTTTACCAACCAAGACCAGCCACCAGCACTTCTAATTAATTAATTAATTAATTAGGTCTGAGACAGGGTTTTAGGAGGCCGGCCTTGAGCTCCAAATCTCCTGCCTGCCAAGTCCTGAGATTACATGTGTCCTCCAGCATTGCTACCCATTGTCATAGCTGTTTGGTGTTCTGTAGCCAAGCCTGGCTTCGAACTCACAGCAATCCTCCAGCCTCAGCCTCCTGAACACCAGGATAACGCGTGTGAACCACTACACCTGTGATGTACGTTGTGGATTTTTTTAAATTAACGATTAACAAAATGTTAAAGGAAGTTTCGAAGGAAGAAAACTGGGGGAGGATCTAGAAGAAAACGTCACACCATCCTATAGTAACTCCAGGAGAGCAGGGTTTTGTTGGTACTTTTAGAGCTGTGGAAATACCTGGACCAGAATCCTAGGAAGCACCTGTTCAAGATGTAAATTTATGCGCTTTTCCTCTCCTTCTGGAATTTTTAAGATCAAAGGTGAGTGTAGTTTGTGCAGAGAGCCCAAGTGGCTGTCCAGTGAACTCTTCGTGGTGGATCGGGAAGGGCTCCAAAGATGTGTGTGTGTGTGTGTGTGTGTGTGTGTGTTTGTGTGTTTGTGTGTGGTCTTTGTTCAGCAGAATCTGACCCCGGTCACCCTCTAGCAAAGCTGCCCTCTAGATTTCCCCTGAAGTGGGCTTCAGTCCCAAGAGCCCACCTGAAGGCGTACAACAACACCCCCACATCTGTCAGTGCACCTGAGGGCGCCGTAGTGAGCTTCCACAATGGAGTGGAAAGGAGGCTGGTCAAAAAGGTGTGGTCACTTGCCCTTCCCCCACACCCAGGTACTGCCCCAGCTGGAAGAGGCCTGGGAAGCCTCTAGCTTAGGCCTATTGGTCCACCCTTCCCTGGGTGAGTGGGTGGGTGGGTGGGAAGCTCCTGTTGAGCCACAGCTAGTGCTCCAGTCTTCCTAACAAGACTGAGCTGACTCTTCCCTATCTTGGAGTACAGAAAGCAGTAAGTAGAAATGTATCACCTTGTTTACAGTGGGGACTTTTGTGGCCACTGGTCTTAGATTCTCCTACCTGTCATGGTTCTTCAGAGGTCACTTGACTTTGGACCTCTTGAAGTAGGGATACTACTTTCAGATTCCACTTTCTCACTTGGAGAGGTTTCCAGTCTTCAGAAACCTGCTCCCTCTTTGCCTTCGCCTAGAGCGGGGATCGAGCTGTGGCTTGCAAGAGCCGGACCTGGCACTCGCCAGCCTTCTACCGCCCTAGGTTCCTAGAAGAGATAGGCTCACCACACAGAACCACCAGAAAAATCCTGGGGGGGGGGGAGGAGGAAGAGAGAGAGAGAGAGAGAGAGAGAGAGCGAGAAAACAAAGTCAAATACTAACAGTATCTCTTTCCAAAAAAATCTGTGAGCATGAGCGGTCTGGGTTGCTTCCTATACTGCAGAGGAAGCCTGTCCTGCTGGGTTAGTTTCCTTAGCAATGGATAAAACAGTTGGGCCAGTGACTACCTTTATTTTTAAAATATCATAAAAATCAAACAGCTGTGGGGAGGGGGAGTTAGTATGACAAGCCTCTCGGCTCCCAATCGCCTTACTCAAGGCTTTTTATTTTTTAAAGACTTGTTTCTGTCCAGTGTTGGGGACTGGCCTCAGCCCCCCCCCCCCCCGCATGCGCATTTAAGTGTTGACCACGATCTATTTAAATAAGATACAGTAAGTTCGGAATACAACCGACAAGCTAGTAAGTATACTGTCCCGTGAATCTGAGCACGTTGTCTGAGAAAACGTTGACAATTGTAATGAACCCTTTCCAGTTAGTCGGTCCAAGGTCAGTCACAGACTGACTGCACGTTCTCCGCAGATTTCATTTATTTGTGTGCTTATGGGAAATGTGTCAAATTGTAGAATGTGCGTGCTGTTTCGAAATTCTGCGGACTCCTTTATATTTTTTGCCGGCGCACTTTTCCACGCGCTTTTGGCGGGGGTATTTCCAAAGCGAAATTTCTCTTTGGTCACCCACTTGATGTGATTGACTTGATGGATCGGATGGACCAGACGGGAGCCGCTTCCCGACCCTGCAGGGGTTTTCCTTATCTCGGTTCTCTTTCTCCTCAGCTCCGAGCTCGGAGAGAGCCTGTAACAATGTTTTCCACCTGCCCTGTCCGCTGCAAACTGTTACAGCATAAACAGCAGAGGTGGAGTCTCTGGTGGTCCCTCAGAAACCGGTCTCAGAAGGTGATAATTTGAAAAACCAGGTGACATTGGAGTGGGACAATGATTCAAGATGCGGCGAGGGGAAAACGGTGCTTTTTAGAGCCGTCCCACGCTAGTGCGGCGGCGTGGAGCTCCAGGAGGCGTCTCCGCAGACTCCTTGGACTTGAGCGTTCAGATCGATGGAAGCGTAGCTGCAGGAAAGGCGTGGGTTTTCACTTCCAGAACCGCGGGCGAGTCGGGCTTCCAGAGGGTCGCCGCCGGCTGGGGTCGGAGTAGGAGAGCTAGCGCCTGATTGCTACAGCTGAAATCCAGACAGCAACCCCAGAGTCGCCGCCTCCTTCGGGGACTGCTAGGGTCTCCGGTGGGCGGGAATCAGGCTGTAAGTGGCCGGTCACCGCAGTTCGATGCGTCCTAGGATCGCCGCCCTTTCTCTTCTGCACCGTCCTTTCCTTTCAGACCGTGTCTTACGACCCTTAAAGTGCTTAAAATACGTTGGTGTCCCGCAGGAAACGCCGCTTTCTGCTACGTGGGCCGAGCGGATTGTGAGTGGGTAGGTGGCAAAGTGTCGCAAGGGAAAAGCCCTGACAGCGGTCGGTTGAGTTCACTCAGTGTCTATCCAGGGCCTCCCCGGGGGGCCGAGGACTTCGGGACCGTGGAACTCCGGGATTCAGCAGTTGCTGGGCACCGGCAGAGAGCGCGCCGCAGCAATCTGCCAGCACGCGAATTGGAGAAAAGCGGGATGGAGACGCTAACGAATGCCATGTCACACGCCACGCTTTCAGGATGCAGTTGACGGCTGCAGACTTTCAAGCCCTTAAAAGGAGCATTTAAACTTGGGAGGAGTACGGATGGAACTCAGAGACAAGCCAGTTAGTGTGCACAACGCGCGCGGGAACTTTGCCGGCAGAGCTCACAGGGGCTGTGAGGTGGCCCCGCCGCCCATCGCTCCTGCCATCTCCAGACTGGCTATGCCGGGCACCCAGAGTCATTTTCCGAAGGGTGTTATCGCATCTTGGCGCTCCCAGAGCCCCTACTTGCGCTCGTCGCCTGCGCAAACTCTCTGCTGTGTGGCCTTGTATCTTTAGGTGGGGGGGACATCTTTTGTCTCTCGGCAAGAAGCTTTCCTCCAGGGAAGATAAAGTAATCGATAGGGTCTTTTAAATAGCTCCGAGTTTCCTGTCGGGCCAGGAGTATCAGCGGGCACACCAAATCTGCTCTGGTATGTCATCTTATCTCTCTCGCTGTTGTCCCCAAACGCTGTCTGTCAAGAGAGACGCCACCCGCATTAGGACCCAGACTGGGGCCCTTCCGCTTGGGGTCACGCGTTGCCCCCTTGGCTCTGTTGTCCTTCGAGGTCCTAGAGGGTGGGGAGGAGATGCTGCAGGGCCGGGTGAAGTTCTGGGACAGACGTGGAGGGGGGTACTGCGGGCGCAATGTCACTTAGAAGGGGGCGTCTGGTCCGTTTGCTAACCACGAACTGGGCTAAGAGCTAGTCACAAAACGGGCGGGCAGAACTGCGCCTTGGCTGCTTGGCCTCAGTGAAGGAAAATCAGGCTTATCCTTCGAAGGGGCCACTGACTTCAGAGAGCGCCAGTCTGGCCCGAGCTTTCTCTAACTCCGGGTAACTTCGTTTGGGGGAGGACAGCTCAGGGGGCCAGGGGAACCTCAAAATCCCACCATTCTCCTTTGCTCCCACTGCTCCATTTCCAACCTGCCAAGAACCGGAGTGGGGGTGCTTTTGATTTAGGAAGCCCAGCCGTGGTGATAAGTGACCACCTTGACCAGTGACCACAGCTTGGTCAGTTTTTCATAAGGTAGTGAGTTCTAGTGAAATCTTCAGCCCAGGCCTCTGAACTCTTTGTCCTGTGTCCTAGAGTCCTAGACATCCTGATCAGATGGTAGGCCCAAATCTTCCTTGGGTTATATGCCCTTCCATCCTTTTTTTAAAAATTTAATTTCTATATTCAGCCAGCTATATCTCCTTTTTTAAATAAAGAAAAATAAAATTAGAAAAATAAAACCTCTCAGAGGCCCTCTGTCCCCATCAGTCCCGGTATCCACCAGACCTATGCATCTCAGGTATATATCCGACCTCCTTTATTTCATAGCCACACACAGGGCTAGGGAGCTACTGCCAGGGAAATCATTTTTTGGCTTCAAGACAGGCTTGCTCCCTTGCAATGGCCCAGGATCATTCTGGATTACTCCAACTGCTGAGAGAGGACCACCCACTAGAACACGCCTGGCCTGAGGATAATCTAGGCCTTGGGAAAACTGGGCTTGTCATTTATCAGGGTTTATTTGCCTAAGATAGCAGTTTCTGTAAGGAAACAAAGTAGGGGCAAAGGCAACCCTTCTCCCTCCTGCTTGTGCAGAGCCATTTATGAGTCTTCTTATTTATGTCAGCCCATATTAGCCCAGCCCTAGCTGAACTGGATTCTTAGCAATGGCAGAAAGGTTGGTGAAGGAGCAGGGGCGCTTGTTTTCATTGGATCGGCCCCGAGCCTTCTCTTC
Organism: Microtus oregoni; assembly: GCF_018167655.1. Taxonomy (NCBI): domain Eukaryota; kingdom Metazoa; phylum Chordata; class Mammalia; order Rodentia; family Cricetidae; genus Microtus; species Microtus oregoni. Next base: position 16,728,406 of record NW_024543086.1, read on the forward strand.
TGTGCTGTGTTGATCCCCCTCCCCCCAGACTATGACTTGAGCACCTCAAGTTGGTTTGGGACACATGGCTTTCATCTCTGACCTCTAGGGTTATTCTGACAGACTGGTCCTGCCCTTCTGGACAGACCTGGAGTTGGCCATGTCCCCCATTTAGTCAGGCTGAGTTAGGTAGGGCTGGGTTTGAAGAAACACTTGCTGCTATGCATAACCACCTACTGGGACCCAGTGGGACCCAGTGCTCTATCCCAGCACAGTGCTCCTCACCCAACACCAGCTTCCCTCACTGCTCTTCCCTGTCCCTTTTGCTGTTGTTTTGTTTTTGTTTGTTTGTTTTTGAGACAGCACTTACTATTCTTTGACTGGCTTGGAACTGGCATGTAGACCAGGCTTGCCTCAAACTTATGGGTATGTACCACCCTACTCAGCCTGGATCCTATTTTGTTTATGTTTTTGTTTTAACTCTCTTAATAGCATCAGACACCCCAACCTCCCCTTAAAAAAACAAAAAACAAAACCAACCAACCAACCAACCAACCAACCAAAAAACCTTTCTGGTCCAGTGACCATGCTTCTTCTGGCCTTGACGTTGTGGCACTATCAGCCCCTGTGCCTGGGTATCTGTGACTGAGCTGGATTCTTGGGATCCGGACAATAAGTCCTGCAACCAAGGGAAGTCCTGAAGACAGAACCCAAGCTAGTTCTGTTTGCTCTCCTCACAGTTGCCGAAACACCCTAGGTCTGTCTTAATAACCCATCAAACGGGGTGGGAGATGCCATAGAACCATCTGCTAAATTTATTACATGTGCTCTTTTTTTCTGGTATACAACGATGGGTCAGATGCTACCAAGCTGTTTAAGCAGATTTGAAATCCCCAGGCTGCTGTTTTCCTTCTTGTGATTGGTAGCAAGGCCAGAATCCAAGGCCTCTCCAGCAACAGCCCACCTAGCCCTGCCCTGGTGCTAAATTCCATGCGTTCTTAATATTTTAAATTAAAATTTATTTATTTTTTGTACATGCCATGGCAGTGCACATACTGACATCAGAAGATAAATTTCAGGAATTGGTTCTCTCCCCTTGCGGGGCCCAGGAATCAAACTCAGGTGGTCAGGCTTGGCAGCGAGTACCTTCACCCTCTGAACCTCAAGCTGATTTGTCTTAGTGTTCTCATGCATTTAAAAACCATGATGGCTGCAGGTCAGAAAAAAACAAAAACAGAAAAACTTAACCTCTTTCTCTTGGAATATGAGTGAAATATGGCCATAGTTTCATACAGTCCTTCTATAGTTTGGTAGTTCTTAAACACTATTTTTTTTTAAAAAATACAGGTAAAAACAGCATTTGATTTTTCTAAATTATTTTGATTGTTACCTTTTTTTTTTTTTTGAGACAGGGTTTCTCTGTATATCCCTGGCTGTCCTAGAACTCACTCTGTAGACCACACTGGCCTTGAACTCACAGAGATCTACCTGCCTCTGCCTCCCGATGCTGGGATTAATGACATACACCACCCTACCTGGTTTATTTTGATAATTAATTAATTAATCAGAGGTAGGATTTCATTGTGTATCCCTGGCTGTCCTAAAACTCACTCTGTAAACCAGGCTGGCCTTAAACTCAGAGATCCTTTTGCCTCTGGGATTAAAGATATGCACCACCACCACCTGGCTATTTTGATCATTTTTAAGTGTCTATAACCCATTGATATTTTTATTTGCATCTTCTGTTAGGTTCATCACTTCTTTCTTACTGAGGTTTGAAGTCTGTTTTTCTCCTAGCTAGCGGCCTTTTATCATTTTATTTTATGCTATCATCATTATTATTACTTTACCATTGTCCTGTTTGTCTTATTAAATATCTTATTTGGGTTTTAGAGTACTTTATAATTTAGAAAAGGGACATGGGCATATGGTAGGGCTTTGGTCCCTAGTAGTACTCATCATGGGCCATGGGGGAATGGAGAGTGTGCCAGGGCTCTGCATCCAGTGGGGACTCCACAGGCCACAGGCTGCCTCACTTGCCTTGAGCTTCTGGTGCCCATGATAAGTATCCTCAGAGACTAACCTAATCTTGGTATTTCTATCCTAGGCATCACCTGCTAGAAGACAGAAGAGGGAAGTGTCAGTGGATTCTCCAAGGTCAGAAGCAACTTCTAGAAGGCAAAGCTACCAGAGAAGAGGGAGGAAGGCTCCTGGAATCAGGCTTGGAGAAGGAAAAAGGCCTAGGAAGACATTCACTGAAAGACCTTTGGAAATGGCAGAAATGTATTGTGGGGACCATGGCTGTTCGCCCTTCCCGAACACTGATGTTCTCATCTGTAAAATGAGACGATAGCCACACTTCCTCAAAGGACTATGAGTATTAACACAGGAGCATCTATGGGAGCAGCGTTGTCCCTGGGTATCACCCCCCCCCCCCCCCCCCCCCCCCCCCCCCCGTGCATGGAGGCTCGCTGCAGGATAGCAGACCCCAGGTGACCTGCCTTGCTACTTGGAATGTCTTCTTTGACCTCAGTGTGTGCTTCTCTTTCCCATCTCCAAAGCTCCAAACAGCAGGGCACCACGGGAAAGTCGTCAGAGGCCCCTTTGCACCGCGTGCCCATCTTTTGTTTTTATGATTAATTTCATTTTGAATTATGTGTGCACACGTGTTAGGGGGCACAGAAGCACACAGAAGAGGGCGTTGGATTCCCTGCAGCTGGAGTTACAGGTGGTTGTGGGCTGCCCGGATGTAGGCGCTCTAAACCACGGAGCCACCTCCGGACACTCTTCTTTAGAATTCCGGGGTGGTGCCTGTGAGAACTTTGGGCCCAGTAGAGCCTAGAGCTGGAGGAACAGATGAGGGATCAGGAGCCGGCCATTTTGTCTCTACAACACTGTTGAGTCCTTGGCACCAGAGGGTGGATACCCCTGCTCAGTTGACACAGTTCTGGGTAGGTTTCCTGTGCTCAGTAAATGCTGCTGACTGAGGCCAGGAGCACAACAGTGACTCAACAGCAGGACCTGTTCGCACAGAGAAGGAACCTTGGGGCCTGAACCAGCGGTGCCAATCCCCTTTCCCTCTGCCCCAGTCTCTTGGATAGCCAGGCTGTGGAAGTGTGCGTGCGTGCGTGTGCATGTGTGTGGTGTGTGTTTCTGATTTAGGCTTTGATCCATGCATCTTCCTACACTGCTCCTGTCTTTCCCAGGGCCTCAGAGAAGAGACAAGGGAGACAGTGCTATTGTACCTAGGGCTACACAAGAGGAAGATGTAACTTGGCGGTGTTCTAGTGACTGAGCTGCCTCTCGCTTTTTCTGCTTCAGCATTCTGGGTCTGGGTCCTCATGGCATCTCCTCCTGTTTCCCTGGTGAGTGCCAGCCACCTTCTCTCAGCTCCCAGAGGATACCGGTCCTGGAAAAGCCGGCTGGCAGAGCGGCACCAGCAGATTTTCCACTACCTGGATAGATCGTTAAAGGGTCACAGACTCCCAGGCCGCGAGGCCTTCTCTTGGCTGGCTGTCACTCCACTAGGAAAGGGCCGCCTTAGCGCTAGGCAGATGCTCAGACCCTGCTGAGGGTTGCTGGTCCCAGAGCACCTGGGGAGATGGTGAGCCAGGGAGGGAGGGAGAAAAGGAGATGGTGAAATGGAAGAATAAAAAGAAAGGGAGAGAGAAAGTTGATCGAGAGGAGACAGTGGAGACTAGAGGAGAAGAGGGGGACAGGAGAGGGAACTTCTAGGGAGCTGAACTCCCGCAGCCCCGGTGAAGGAAGTTTCCAAACACAGCCTGAAAGCCTTCCTCTCCGTCCCCACCTAGACTGGCGTCCCCACCTAGACTGGCGCCCCCACCTAGACTGGCGAGAAGGGATTCTTAGAGGAAGTTGGTCTCCTGCTGACGGGCTGTGGAAGCTAGCCCCAGCCATTCTTGATGGGCACTTTAGATCTACAGTTAACTGAAGAGCCCCGAGGAGCCCATGGGGAACCTGCCCTATGAGCTCTGTGTACCTCCACCCACGTCTCTCTCCTCTCCCCTAAACTCAGCTGTTTCTCTAACCTCCAGTTTCAGACAGAGAGGCGGGTGTGCCTGGGTTGGACCTGGTTGTGTTTGGAAGGAAGAAGGGAAAGATGCATTTTGAGATCTCTGTGTAGCAGTGTGAATATGGCTCAGTGTATAGCAATAATAACCCCGAATGGATTATGGATTATATGGTAATGCATAATGTTTTACACAGCTCAAATATGTTTTAATTAAGGAGTGATGTATTAAAATTTTTCAGAATAAGAGTCAATCTCAAATGTCCCAATATAAGAGATCAGAGTTAGGGACTAGTCTTTGTTAATTAACTTAATTAAACCGTTCCTCGATGTACACGCATATCAGAGCATCTCACGGTACCGTTGTACCCTATACATATATGTGGTTATGATTTGTCAATTAATACTACTGAAAGTGAGAAAAGTATGAATGGCCCTTGTCGATGGCTGGGAAAATTACCCTCGATGCCCTGGATGGCCTCACAGGTTAGGGTAATAATGAATGTTTCCTTTTAACTCTCTCTTTTAATCCTCCTAGAACGTCAAAGGGATCAGAGTATATGAAATACACGCACGCAAGCAAAAGCCTTCTGCTGCTGACAACCCGCCTGCCCCATGAAGAAACTGTCTTGTTTCCTTTCTCTTGGTGGAGCTGGGGATGGAGGTCTTGCTTTGCTTTGGCTAGAAGAGTGCTCTCCCACTGAGCCGCAGGGCACCCAGCCTTGCTACTCCTTAAGCTGCAAATTGCACCCTTGGCTTATTTAAAGAGAAGAAAGAAAAAGACCGAGCAAGACCAAACAGATCTCACTTAATCGGAAGGAGGCTCAGCTCTGAACCACTGGAAGCAGAGGTCAGCGGGGCTTGCTCCACCAGCCTGGGCTTTCTCTGATCTGGGGCCTAAAGCTGGCTGAGGCCTGAGGAGGCGCTGACCTTGGGGATGGAGCGGCCAAGATCTCAGCAGAAGGCTGTTGAAGCTTAGTTAGTTGGGGCATAGCATAGCGTCTCTGCCCTGTGTTAGAGTGTCACCCCCAACCCTCTGTAAGTTTTCACCGGAGAGGAGAGGATGCTGCTGTCTTCTAGGTGCAAAGGGGCTTTGGGGATTTTGGGTTTCAAATCTTCAGTTCCAGCAGGACTGAGCAGGGAATCTGACTCCAGTCCTCAGTGCTGAAACAAAACCATGGCCTTTTGCATTCCAGTTGTGTTTAAGAACTACCCAGAATTGTCAGTTTCCTTCCAGAAAGTAAGTGAGGTGCAGGAACCTGCGGTTTATAAAATCTTCCCGGTACCAGACTCAGATAGAGCTGCAGCCTGTGTATACGGGAGACTTGCCTTCTGTTTTCCTGCGATTCCTCCCAGAGCCATCTAGACCCTCTTGTTTCTAGGAAGGCAAGCCAGGCTGCCGCCCTCCAGAAGCTTGCTGTCTCAGCTGCTGTCTAGGGACTGGTGGTGGTCAGGGCTGGGCACTTAGTCCTTAGTGCCTGCAAACAAAATCAACCCAGACAAAAGTAACTGCTTGGGGGTTGGAGGGATGACTCAGTCGGGAGGATGCTTGCTGGGCAAGAGGACCTGTGCCCAGAACCCACATAAAAATGCCTGGCTGTGGTGGGCAGAGCAGGGAAGGTCTAAACAGGAGGAGCCCTGGTGCTGCTTGGATAGCCAGCCTAGCCAAATTGATGGTCTCCAGGCCAAGGAGAAATGCCCTCTCAATAAAGGTGACAGCATTCATTCCTAAGGACAGCAACAGAGGTAGTCATCCAGCCTCCACACATACATACCTATATACATACACAGACATACATACATTCGTGTGAACATACACAGACATTTATGAATAAAACGAAATAAAAAGCAAGAACTCTGGGTGAAGAGAATAACAGACTTTTTTATTTTTTTAAAAAAAATTTATTTCTTTTTTTCCCCCAAGATTTATTTTTAAGTGCATTGGTGCTTTGCCTACATGTATGTCTGTGTAAGGGTGTCAGATCCCCTGGAACTGGAGTTACAGACAGTTGTGAGCGGCTATGTGGGTGATGGGAATTGAACCTGGGTTGCTTTAGAAGAATAGCCAATGCTCTTAACCGCTCAGTCATCTCTCCAGCACCAAAGACTTAGTTTCTTAATTCATATTCATGCTTCTTAACTTTGGACATTTAAGACTTATATTATTCTCTCTCCCTCTCCTCTCCTCTCCCCTCTTTCTCCCTCCCTCTCTTCCTTTCTTTTTTATTTTTTTCCAGACAAGGTTTCTCTGTGTAGCCCAGGCTGTCCTGACACTTGATCTGTAGACCAGGCTGGTCCATTTGTCTCTGCTGGGATTAAAGGAGTGCACCACTACTTCCCAGGTGAGACTTCTATTATTTGAAAGCTATACAAGTCATGAATATATCCACTTTCCCCCTATACTCTCTCTTTCTTTCTCTCTTTTTCACTATATAGGTCTTACTGGCCTAGAACTCACTAAGTAGACCAGGTTGCTCTCAAATTCACTCACAGAGATTCACCTGCCTCTACCCTCATTAATGCATGTGCCTTTATGCCCAACTATAAATATATTCTTTTTAAAATTTATTTATTTATTTTATGTGCATTGATGTCTTGCCTGGATGTATGTTTGCGTGAGGGTATAGGATCCTCTAGAACTGGAATTGCAGACAGTTGTGAGCTGCCATGTGGGTGCTAGGAATTGAACCCAGGTCCTCTAGAAGAGCAGTCAGTGCTCTTAAGTGCTGAGCCATCTCTCCAGCCCCTATATTCTTATTGTAAACATGCTAAGCTCTGAGAACTCCCCATTCCCTGCTCCCGCTCTCCCCTTATACAGAGTCCAGTAACAAGGTGACTGTAAACCTGCAGGGCTGGGTGAAATCTGAGGGTTCAGTGTGAAGAAAAAGGAAGGTGGAAGAGCCCGTTAGTACTTTTTTCTGTTTTGACTTGCATAATATTTCATTTCTGGAGCTAGGTCTGGGTGGGTGGTGACTGAACCTTGCACTCCACACATGCTAAATACAAGTTCTACCATGGAGTAACATTCACTCGATGTATATAATGTTTTAGCTATGTCATGTAACATTAGATAAGTTTTCTGTTGCAAAAACGTGAATACAAAAACATTTCTTTTCAAAAGATTTTACCTAAAACCATGGCAAAGCTTAAGACACTGACATTCTGTATGTCCACGGACGTGCTGCCGCCTGTCACCTCACGAGTCCAGTTGCTAACATGCAATTTTGTCACCTTTTCTGACTGGCTAACCCAAAACAGACTGGACACTTGCTCCTCTTCGATGCTTGCCACAAACAATGCCACAGCATCCCAGGCAGGAGAGTCTTTATACTTCTAGAGATCGTCAAAAGTCTGTTTTCTAATGGTTATTTTGAGTGTCTGAGTGTTTTGCCTGCATGTCTACCTGGTGCCCACTGAGGCCAGAAGAGGGAATCTAATCTCCTGGAACTGGAGTTACAGATGGTTGTGTGCCATCATGTGGGTGCTAGGAACTGAATCCAGGTCCCCTGCAAGAGCAGCCAGTGCTCTTAACCACTGAGCCATCTCTCCAGCCTCAAAGTATTTTTTTAAATTTAAATTAATATTTTTAAATAGCAGGTATCTCTTTAAATTTTTATTTTATGTGCTTTGTTCTTTGCCTGCATGTATATCTGTGAGAATGTTGGGTCCCCTGGAACTGGAATTACGGACAGTTGTGAGCTGCTATGTGGGTGCTGGGAATTGAACCCAGGTCCTCTGGAGAAAACAGCCAGTGCTCTTAACCACTGAGCCATCTCTCCAGTTCCCTAATTTTTTTAATGGATGAATAATATTCCATATCCAGAAGCCATAGCTTAGTTAACTATTTTCTGTTGGTGGATATTTGACTTGTTTCTATTGTAGTCTACTGGGCACCATCATTCTTTGGCTAAAAACAGATCCCTGGCCTACGGCCTGCTGAAATCTCAGATTCTTTCTGAAAAGATTGGGTTTTTATAATTACTAATTATTATTTTTGAGACAGGGTGTTTCTTTGTCTAGCTGTCCTGGAACTCGCTTTGTAGACCAGGTTGGCCTCAAACTCATAGAGATACAATTACTTCTGCCTTTTGAGTGCTGGGATTAAAGGCGTATGCCTCCACCACCCAGCTTTATTTTTTAAAGATTTATTTATTTATTATGTATACAGTGTTCTGTCTGCATGTGTGCCTACAGACCAGAAGAGGGCACCAGATCTCATTACAGATGGTTGTGAGCTGCTATGTGGTTGCTGGGAATTGAACTCAGGACCTCTGGAAGAGCAGTCAGTGCTCTTAACCACTGAGCTATCTCTCCAGCGCCCCGACCCAGCTTTATTTTTAAATGTTTACTTTGTAGTTTATTTATGTGTGTGTGTGTGTTTGTGTGTGTGTGTGCACGTGTAAGCTATGAATATGCAGGCACCTGTGGAGGCCAGAAGGTAGCATCAGGTCTCCTGGCACTGTCATTATAGGCAGTTGTGAGCCACCCAGCTTGGGTGCTGGGAACTGGTGTCCTCTGCGAGAGCAGTATGCACTCTTAACTCATGAGCCACCTCTCCAGCCCCTATGTATGTACGTACATATGTATGCATGTATGTATGTATGTATCTGTGTACATGTATGTGTGTATTTATTTATTTAGCTGTATAGGGGATTGAACCTAGTGCCTTCTATCTCTACCATCCAACATTCCCAGCCTTTTAGAATGACATCATTTACTGCCCTCATGAGATATTTGTGACAGAAAGGCAGGCTGCCAGTGACAATTCTGAGATGCAGTAGAGCCATGGAGTGTCTCAGTGTGCATTCACGAAGTGAGGGCTGAAAGACATGTTAAGACTTTGTTTCAGACACATGCTGGGCTCTGGGCTTCAGGTCCACCCTTTGTGTCCACCCTCTGCTGCTGGCAGAGGCTAGAGAGGCTGACTTCCTCCTTGACCACTCGCTGCTATTCAGGGACAGTCTGAGCTGCTGTGACCTGGGGTGAAAGACCACAGATCCTGTTACTGGTTCCTCTAGGAAGCCTCCGTTCTCGGCCTTCCCCCTTCCTGTGACTAATTTCTGAAATCCCTGTGACTGAGGAGGTCGAGGATGAAGTTTCCCACTCCTGGAGGGCTCTGGGTGCCAGACTGGGGCCAGGGGGGTGATGGTGGGTGACAGCTAGGACTCCTGTGTGGTCACATGCCATCCCTCAAGAGCAGAAGCAGAGCCTTCAGATTGGGTGGCAGCAGCTGTGGGGTCCTGGGATAACCTCACTGATGGCTGGGTAGATAGGCTTCTCTTGTGTTAGGCGATTCCAGAAAGCAACGGGCTCCCCGATGAAAAGGCCATGGACATTGTCTTAGGGAATCTGCCGGCCCAGCTCTGACAGTTCTCAGCTGCTCCATAAATCTTCCATCAGTTTCATCCGGCCAAAGAGATGTCATCACCGTTTTCTCCCAGCGACAAGGAATAAAAGGTCAGTCAGTCTTCCAGTCCCACCCAAGACAAAGGAGACAAGCAGGAAAGTTTCCAACAGGAGGCGCAGGGAGGGCTGTTTGTGCAGAAACCATTGGTGCTTAGATGCTGGGGTATACGTGAGGATGATGCCTGCACTGGGCACGAGTGCTTGGGACTCCCCCACATTTAACAGACAGAACTTCTGAAGCCTGAAGTTAGAAGAAGTAGCCATTATTCGGTCCCCTCGGACTCATCAATTCACTTATTGTCTTAAGACAATAGAGTCTGTATTGTAAATAGTAATTTTTATGCAGCATCTCAATACATTAACTTAGAAATACCAAGTATGGGGGAGGCCCAGGACTCCTCTGAACTCCTGCCAACCTGTTCAAACTCTGTTCAAACTCTGCCCAGTGTGTGTCTGCCAGGGCATCCCTGACACTGGCTGCTGCTCACATGCCCCCTCCCCCGTCCTCAGGAATCATCTGCATATCATACAGCCCTGTGGCCAATCCATACCTCATCTGGAGACCAGGAAGATTTAAAGTTGCCAGGTCACATTGGTTGGTCTGTGTGGTTTATTAGAAGTCAAATGCATCTTGTTTGCCCAGAACGTACACACCAAGGGGCTGGCACCCCTTCTGCCTTGGAGCTTGGGAGCCAGTTGTTCTCCAGTCTGGTGCATCCATGATGCTCGGGGGCAGCCTGGGGTTTTCATGCTCCCTCATGGAGCACCAACTGGGAGAGGGTATCTCCACTGTGCAGGACGCCCAGGGTGGAAGCTGTTTCAGTAGTTGTATGAAGACAACGATGACAACATCCCCAATAAAGCCTGAACACACAAAGGAACCATCGAGGCATGGGACTCCGAGGCAGCTGGGGAAGTAAGTGCTTATCTGCCTCGCTCATACTATAAAGGCAGAAAGGCAAGTTCGTCTAGAAGACAGGGCAGTTGCCCACAGTGGTTCAGGCAGATCATACTTCTGAATTGTGGTATAAATCTAAGTGCTGGGATGAGGATAAAAATGACCCAATCGGGCTCTGCTGGTACAGCTGGCTCCTTGCATGTCAGAGCTCAGCACCTACAGAGTCAACCAGGCTGGAAATATTTGGAAAAACTCTTGTCTATACTAAACTTGTATAGGTTTTTTTTCTTTTAAATCATGATTATCTAAACAATACAGTGCGACAGGTATTTACAGAGCACTTGACCCATACTAAACACTACAGACCCTCTACAGAAGGGTTAGATCGTATGGGAGGATGTGCCTGGGTGCTATATAAATACCCCACTGTTTTATAGAAGGGACCTGAACGTTCCTGGGTTTATAAAGAGGAAGGACGTTCGGAACTAATCCTTCTTAGATGTCCACGCACACACACGGCTGCGAGGACAGTTCAGTTGGTAAAGTGCTTGCCTTAGGAGGCTGAGGATCTGAGTTCAATCCCCTGTGTGTGTGTTGGGGGAGAAGGGGGCGAAGCTGGGCATGATGGCATGTGTTTGTAATCCAGTGGCTGGGGAGTCTGGGATCCCTGGGCCTCACTGACTGGCCAGCCTAGCCTACTTAGCAAGCTCCAGACAGTGAAAAACCCTTTCTCATAAAGCGAGGAAGGGACTGGGGAGATGGCTTAGTTCTTCCAGAGGACCCAGCTTTGATTCCTGGGATCTACACAGCAGCTCACAAACATTCACAACTCCAGTTTTAGGGGTTCTGACAACCTCTTTTGACCTCTACGGGCACCAAGCATGCATGAGGCACACAGGCATACGTGCAGGCAAAACACTCATACAGGTTAAGGAAACTCTGTTTTTTTTTTTTTAAAGCAATGTAAATGGAACCAAGGAATGACAACAGAAGCTGTCCTCTTGTCTTCTCATGCGCGCGCGCGCACACACACACACACACACACACAAACACACACACATGAACACACGCATACACTCATAATCTCCTCAAACCATTTACTTTACTTAATGTTATTTTTCCATGTAATATTTCTACACCAAAACTCAAGCCAAAACTATTGTCTGATTTCTCCAGTCCAGTTCCCTAGGAGGCCTGGCTGCCCTACCTGGTTTGTGCTGATGCCCACCCTCCTCATGTGCAGACCCACTGGGCAGTAGCTATGGCTGAACTCCTGTTTACTTGCTGAGCCTTGGCCCATTTCTATGGCACGTGAGAACCATTCCTGTTGAACTCTGTTGCTGAGACAGTTCTGACCTCAGGTGAATGGCCAGGGATCCAGGCAGAGGAAGAGAGAAGGAGGGAGGGATGTGTTGGCCTCCACCAGCACTTAAGCCAATGACCTGGGCTTGTCTGATCGAGTTGCCCACATTAGGCCAGTGGTTCTCAAATGCACATTTGGAGGTATGTTCACACACACAGAATGATGCCTGCCCTCTGCCATGTTTCTTTGTCAGTTGCCTGGGTAGGGCCCGAGTCATGGTGAACGCTTTTAATTTCAATGAGGGCCTTGCTATATACTCCAGGTTGGCCTAGAACTTATTACATAGCCCAGGATGGCCTTGGACTTGAACATCTTCTGCCTCTGGCTCTCAAGGGTTGGGAATACAGGTGTGTGATTTTGTGACTTGTTTCTGTCAATAGAACGTGATGAGTTGCTCTGCTCTCTGAAGGTCCTGGAATTCAACCCCTTGTCTTTCTGCCTGAGGCCTTGTTGCAGTCAGTTTAACTTCCTGGGGTACAGAGCAGGTGGAGGGGACCACAGTCCCAGCCCCTTCCAGCACTGATTATTGGATGCCCGAGTGACAACAGCTGAAACATTCCAGAACCAGTTGATCAGCAAGTTCAGGTTTGTCAACTGAGATACTGATGTTTGTGACCAAGTGATTCTTTGTTGCAGGGGCTGTAAGTTTTGTATCACCCATGGCCTCTCTCCAGGGGAAACCAGCAGTACCCATCAACCGTGTCTTTAGGCATCCCAAGCATACCTGGTTGCTGAGCAGGTTTCACCTGTGGTTGAGAACCCGCGCCCTAGTGGAATGCAGCTGAACAATGAGCTCTGGAAACCACCAGAAGGACCCATGCAGTCATCCAGCCCCAAACTGTGGAAGTCACTGGGTTTTGGGGTTTTGGGGTGGTCCCTGTGGGGGATAACTGAGAGCCTTTCCTCACTTTCCCTGATTTCTTTCCTTGGCATCATGCATTAAGAATATTAAAGGATGGTTTTAAAAAGCTGAGTTTTGAAATGTTCCAGAATCCAAAACTGTTGGAGCACAGTCAGGCTGTCCAGACATTATTCTGTCCTGTTACATGCAAGTCATGTGATTCTTGGTAAATCAGAACCTGTCTGGTCCTCATTTTCTTCATTTATAAGATGAAGAAAGTGCTATTTTTTAAAAGAGAAAATCTATTTACATTTATTTATTTTATGTGTGTGTTTTTCCTGCATGTATGTATGCGTACCATGTGTGTGCTGGGTCCCCACCGAGGCCAGAAGAGGCCATCTGATCCCCTGGACCTGGAGTTACAGATGGTTGTGAGCCACCATATAGGTGGGTGCTGGGAACTGAACCTGTGTCCTCTGCAAGAGCAACAAGTACTCTTAACTATCAAGCCATCTCTCCAACCCCGAAGAGTTGTTTTTTGTTTTCCGAGACAGGGTTTCTCTGTAGCTTTGGCGCATGTTCTAGAACTATCTCTTAGACCAGGCTGGCCTCGAACTCACAGAGATCCACTGCCTCTGCCTCCCGAGTGCTGGGATTAAAGATGTGTGTCACCACCGCCTGGCCAGAAGAGATTTTATTGCATAAGGTCTCAATGATGTGGAGCACAGATGGACATTTCCCTGTGTTCTGGGAAGGAGTGGATGGTGATGCTTTAGGCTTCACAGACCACACAGCTTCTGCCACAGTGACTCAGACAAAAGTGAAAACAACCACAGAGCAATGCTTGAGTGGGCGTGGCTTCTGACACAGTCGTCCCACCCAGAACAGCTGCTCTCATCTGAAGGAGTGTGACTATCACTCAGTAAGGCTTGATCCATCCCAGAGACGGCACATGAGAAAGTTTTGGCTGCTGCCTACTGTCTCTGTTAGGGTTTCTGTTGCTGTGATAAAACGCCATGGCCAAAAGCAGCTCCAGGAAGAAAAGATGTATTACAAATTAGCCTTCTACATCATAGCCTTTGAGGGAAGCCAGGGCAGGACTCTGCAGGCAGGAGCTGATCGTGGCCAAGGAGGAGTGTTGCTTACTGACTTGCTCCTATAAGTCAGTTTGTTCAGCCTGCTTTCTTACAGAATTCAGGACCACCAGTCCAGGGATGGCTCCACCCACTATGGGCTGGACCCTCCCACATCAACTAACAATTAGGAAAATGTTCTCCAAACTCGTCTACAGGGTTGGCTTTTTCTTAACTGAAAGTCCTTCTTCCCAAATGGCTTTAGGTTATACGAAGTTGATATAACTAACCAGGACATCTATTACAAAGGAAACCCTTGATGAGTGACAGCTGTCAGCGATGCTGCCAGAGGTACGTGCACCTTACCTCTTTCTCAGTCTTCTTCTTCTACAGTCTTGTACTTTCTGGCTTCATCCATGATTATTTTGGCTCAACTTTGGCCGATAGTGGTAGCCAGTTCCAAGATGGTGCCCGATTGGCTTTAGTTCCTGGTTTTCTGGATGGGTCAGGGTCATTGGAGGAGAATTGTGCACACAGTGTTATCCCACAATGCAGAGGGCTGATCTGGCAACCAACTAGCATTGTAAAAATGTCTATAAAAAATGACCTCAGATCCTAGGTAACAAAGACACTGTGGCTTCCTTTCTGTCCTCTTTGGGTGGTCCACTTGGAGAAACTGGCTGTCAATTCTGAGGACGCCTAAGCAGTCCTGTGGGAAGGGCCTCCTGTCATAGGCTAATCTGACCTTTCCAACCATGTGAACCGTATTGGAGGTGAACCTTCCAGCTTTGGCTAAGCAAGCCTTCAGATGACTGCCATATGCAGTCCTGATCCTAAGCCAGATGATGATGCTAAGCTGGGTTTCTGAACCACAGAAGTTTAATGAGATAATGCATGTCCCCCCCCCCCCCTTTCTGCAGCCTTAGGACATTTGTGATGCAGCCATAGCTAGCTGATACTCTAGCTCTCATGCTTCCCCTACATTGACTAACTGCTGATTTGTTCGTGTAAGGGCAGAGGCTGGTTTGCAAGTTTGCCTAACAGTTTGCTTGATGGAATAATTGACAGAAATCAACACGATTAGCTGGTTATTGCTGCTAGATTTGAAATCTAGAATTTGAAAGTTCCTGGTTTAAGCGATTTTTACCTCTAATCTGATTCATTACATCCTGCGGCCCACCTTCAGACCATGTGGATTATGGATACTGTATATCAAGGTTAGTAACACACTCTATCACTCATTACACATTCCTATCACTGTCAAGGTCTCGCTGAAGAAGGTTCCAGTGTCAGCTCTATTTTGTTCAGATCAGGGATGAGTCCGGATGTCTCCACCTAAACTCATGTTGAAATTTAATATCCTCTTAATACTCTGAGGTATTAAGAGGTGAGATCTTGAAGAGGTGATTAGGGCCTAAAGGCTCTGCCCCTGTGAGTGGATTAATCCACCTTTGGATTAATGGATTACTGGGCTAATGGGTTATCTCGAGAGAGGTCTCTTATGGAAGCCAATTTGGCTCTCTTACCTACAGAGGGGCCACACTCCCTCTGTAGAGTCCCAGCCAGCAAGAAGGACCTCTGCAGGTGCGGCTTCTAGACTTTGGGCACCCCACCATCAGAGCCATGAGACAAATAAAACTCACTTCTTTATACACTGCCCAGTGTCACGCTTTCTGTGCAGTGGTAGGAGACAGACTAAGGTACATCTTCCAGATGAATGAGATGTAGAGTCAGAGTTAGGACATGGTATCAACGCGATGGAACGCGAGGCCTCGGCCTCCCCGATGTTCCGCTTCTTAGAGGCCCACTCTGTCTGTGCTGTTTCTTCTTCCCCATGTCCTCTGCCCTCTTCTGCAGCAGGGAAACACCCATTTCTATTTCAGGACCCAGCTCAACTGTCACCTCCATTGTGCCACCTTCCCTCTGACATTCTCACCCACTTAACAAATATTTATCTGGGGACTAGCGACTGACAAGTCCAGTCTCGCAGTCCGAGGATTCAACTGTAAAAATAAAGCAAACAAAAAACTGAAAGAAAAACAGGGTTCTCCCATTTAAGGAGGTGTTCCGGTGGGAGAAAACAAACAGACACCTAGGATTTGACTCTAGTGCCTACTGCTGTGCTAATGGATTGTTTGGGGTTGGGGAGCAAAGGAAAGGGAGGGAGTGAAGGAGAGATCCCAGTGTCTATGGTTAAGGCTCAGGCTTCTAGGCTGACTTTCTGGAGGGTGAAGACTGGAAGAAAATCGATGTGTGTGAAAGAGGGTAAGCACTAGAGAAGAAAGCAATGACTCTCTCACAGGTGGGTTAAATGTTACATTGTTTATTTTTTTTATTAATTTATTTATTTATTAAGGATTTCTGCCTCGTCCCCACAACCGCTTCCCATTTCCCTCCCCCTCCCCCGATCAAGTCCCCCCCCTCATCTGCTCGAAGAGCAATCAGGGTTCCCTGACCTGTGGGAAGCCCAAGGACTGCCCACCTCTATCCAGGTCTCGTAAGGTGAGCATTCAGACTGCCTAGGCTCCCACAAAGCCAGTACGTGCAGTAGGATCAAAAACCCACTGCAATTGTTCTTGAATTCTCAGTATTCCTCATTGTCCGCTATCTTCATCAGGCGATGAAAGGAGACAGAGACAGAGACCCACACGGGAGCACCGGACAGAAATCTCAAGGTCCAAATCAGGAGCAGAAGGAGACGGAGCACGAGCAAGGAACTCAGGACCACGAGGGGTGCACCCACACACTAAGACAATGGGGATGTTCTATTGGGAGCTCACCAAGGCCAGCTGGCCTAGGTCTGAAAAAGCATGGGATAAATCCGGACTGTTACATTGTTTATAATCCAAGTTTTTCCTTTGTCAGTGTGAGAGATCGAACCCCGGACTTCCTAGATGTTAGACAAGTGTTCTTGTCACTGAGTTGTGCTCAAATCAGACACCCACATTTGGGCAGTTGTCTCCTGAGTCTATGCTTTAGCAGATGCATCTGCAAGGGACTCAGGAAGCTGGAAACTGGTGTACAGATGGTGTCTAAAGCCAGAGGGATGGATGAAATTAGGCAGGAAGAGCACGGGGAGGAGAGGAGAGCCCAGGAACGTACATAGGGAGGGTGTGGAGGGGGATGAGGCGGCCCAGGAATGGTCCTATCTTGGCTCGAGTTATTTTTTCCCCTCCTAACTCCCCCACGCTCTATTTTTGCGCTTGTTGAAAGGGTATGTTCCTCAGCAGGCTGGGAGTGTCTTGGGTGCCGATTCCGTGTCTAATGTCGGTTGTTGCTATGCTTTGTGTGACGTGTGGTCCACAGTGGGTGGTCCTAAATGATAGCTGGTGTCACAGGATCACACAGTTGAATGAAGAGCTGCTGTCAGCCCGGAGGCCGGGAGTTGCCAGCGCCGTGTATGCCCCCTGGGTGGCTGTTGGCTTATGGGTGTTGTCTTCCAGACTAGGACACGTGAAAGAGACCCCCAAGGGAGATCCAGCTAAGAAAGTAGGGTGGAGTAAAACAGAACCTTTGTGCCAGAAAATCCAATGGGTCGGTAGAACCTCAGGATTTGAGGTTTTCAAGACAATGAGGAGCAACTGGATGAACATGACATCGATGACGGTTACTTGATAGGAAGCCAGAGTCTCAGGGAGGAAGAGAAATATGAGGGTGCAGGATTCGGTATTATTGAGCGTGTTAAATAGCAGGCCCTTTATATCTGTTCTAAGTCTTACCAGTTTCAATTTTTATTTAATTCATTTTTTATTCTTTTTTAAAATTTATTTTTATGTGCATTGATGTTTTGCCTGCATGTATGTCTGTGTAAGGATATTAGATCCCCTGGAATCAGAGTTACAGACAGTTGTGAGCCGCCATGTGGGTGGGTGGGTGCTGGGAATTGAAGCTGGGTTCTCTGGGAGAACAGACAGTACTCAACCACAGAGACATCTTTCCAAACTTCTTTTTTATTCCTTAAATTATAAAGTTGTTGTTGTGTGTATGAACGCACGTGGACTACGGCACATGTGTGGAATTTGGAGGACAGTTCTGTGTACCCAGTTCTTTCCTTCCACCTTTATGGGGTTCTGTTACCCACTGAGCCAGGCTCTGGCCCCTGTCTGTGCTGTAAAAACAGGCTTACCCTCATCCATGGAGGAGGTGATAGTTGGGGTGAGCCTTGAAGCGAAAGGAGGTCTTCATCTGCTAGAGAGGAGGAGGGAGGAACTCTGGGACAGGGAGCAGTGTGGGAGAAGATCGTGGGGTCTGAGCAGCTTCACAGTGACTCCAGATGCAGGACCTATCTGTTTTAAATGTTGCCCAGCAATGATCCATAGGAGGAAACAGTGCAGCACAAAGCCAGATGGAGGACCTGGAGAGATGGCTCAGAGATTAAGAGCACTGACTCTTCTTCCAAAGGTCCTGAATTCAATTCCCAGCAACCACATGGTGGCTCACAGCCATCTGTAATGAGATCTGGTGCCCCTTCTGGGGTACAGGTACACATGCAGGCAGAATACTGTATACATAATAAATAAATAAATAATATTAAAAAAAAAAGAAAGCCAGATGGACAGACTGCCAGATAGCCCTCTGCCTCTGCTTTCATTGTTGCTGATGGGCAGTAGCCCCTGGTCCTAGTCTTTTATCTATCTGTCTGTCTGTTCATCATCTATCCTTCTATCTATCCCTCTATATCTATGTATCTATCTATCTATCTATCTGTGTATCTATGTATCTATCTATCTATCCCTCTATATCTATGTATCTATGTATCTATCTATCTATCTATCTATCCCTCTATATCTATGTATCTATGTATCTATGTATCTATCTATCTATCTATCTATCTATCTATCTATTTTTGAAACAGGGTTTCTCTCTGTAGCCCTGGCTGTTCTGGAACTCACAGAGATCCTCCTGCCTCTGCCTTGCTCATGTTGGGATCAAAGGCGTGCACTCCCATGCCGACTCTAATCCCAGTCTTTTAAAAGATATTTTATTCCCACCAAACTGATTTGAATGTCTCTCTTGCCATCTTTTGTTTTCAGCAGGCTGTTAAAAGCATGTACCCCGGAGAGGCTTTTTTCTCTTTCTGCTGCTGGGGATGTACATGGCTTCCCAAATCTGTGGTAAGATAATGTCGCTGTTGGGAAACTCTCATGAGCTATTGCAACGCTTTTTTTTATTTTTATTATTTTTTTGTTGGTTTTGAGCCTAGCCCAAGGGGTGGGGTGAGCCATCTTTTCAGTCCATCAATTATTATTCCCTAAGAAATTCTTCTATTGTATTGTTTTTCTCTTAAACTGGTGTTTATTTACGATGTTAGATTTTACTAAATCATTTACCTATTTTGCCCTAGCTTCTATATTTCCATCCTTCTGTTCTTTCTTTCCTTTTTTTTTAAAGATTTATTATGCATAGAGTTCTGCCTGCATGTATGACTACATGCCAGAAGAGGGCGCTAGACCTCATTATAGATGGTTCTGAGGGAACTGAACCCAGGTCCTCTGGAAGAGCAGCCAGTGCTCTCAACCTCTGAGCCATCTCTCCAGCCCCTTCTGTTCTTACTTTATCCAAGTAACTTCTGAACTAAAATAGTTTAGCATTAAAACAATTAAGGGGCTGGAGAGGAGACTCGGCGGTTAAAACAGCAGTTGGAGGAGGCTCACTGGCTGACTTCCAGAGAATGGGGGTTCGATTCCCAGTACCCACATCACATGGCTCACAGCTGTCTGTAACTCCAGTTCCAGGGATTCCAGAGCCTTCTTCGGTACCACACACACACACACACACACACACACACCATCCGATCATGCTGTAGGCGTGTCTGTGGTGCCTCTTCTTGATTAAGGATGGATGCAGGAGGCCCAGCCTGCTGTGGGCGGTGCCATCCCTAAACAGATGGTTCTGTAAAAGAGGTAGTTGAACAAGCCAGTAAGCAGCACTCCTCTGTGGTCTCTGCTTCAGCTTCTGCCTCCAGGCTCCTGCCCGGATTTCCCCCAGTGATGCAAGATGTATGGAAGTATAAGTCAAATAAACTCTTTGCCCCAAGTTGCTTTTGGCCCCAGCAATAGAAACGTACACACACAGACACACGCACCAAGGTGAATCTTAGCCCTCCACACACACAACATGAGAGTTCTCATTTGCGTTCTTAACTTTTGTTCACATATTGTCTTCAGTTCTAACCTTGCTACATGGCCTTTAGTTTGAAACAGTGTCTTGCTACATAGTCCAGGCAGGCCTTGAACTCTCAGGGATCTCCAGCCTAGATAAGCCAAGAGTTGTGATCTTAGGCATGCGTCACTAAGCCTGGCAAGAGCTCTTTAAAAAATAGTTATTAGTTCTCTTCCAAAATCCTGCCCACCTTCTCCTATTAGAGATTGACGTTGTCTTCTGTGACTAGCCACATTCTCCGCTGAGAAAGGTTCCCTTGCTGAACCTGGAACTCACCGTTAGACTGGCCAGCGAGGTGGTACTGGGATCACAGGCACATGGGCTGTGGGGCAGGCTGGGGCTTTTCCACATGGGTGCCAGGGACTGGACTCAAGTTCTCATTATTCCACAGTAAGAATGCTGCTTTGAGCCATCTCCCTAGTGGCCTCCCTCATCTTCTATTTTATTTCCTTAAATTTTGCAAGAATGTTTTTGGAGAATTTATTTGCTCCAATAATCAAAGCCTCCTTGAGCCGGTTCCTATTACTGGCTGATTGCCTGTCTGCCTCCCTCTCCTTAAGTGCTCCTTTGGATGCTTTGTGACATTTTATTTTCACTGTGGTTTGGATACTGTATTTTGCAAACTCATAGACTTGAGGTTCACATGATATGTAAAAGCAAAAGAAAGTGCTTGATGATATCTCTTCATTTTTACACTCCAAGGAATTCCATCAGCTCCTAATGGTTTGCCTGTCTCGTGGTCTCTGCTCTGGGGTGGGTCCTGTGGCCTCTGCTCTGGTGGATGAGATTACTCTGAGCCACCTAGCTGCACCTCGTGGTTTCCAGGCCTCCTGCTGCGTATGTGCAGGACTTTGGGGGCCGTGTGGTTCTATTTCTTTATTTGTCAAACCAGGGTAAAAATGCTGGCTTCCTTGCCTCATAGATTATAACTGAGACAGGTGGGCTAAGCTGTGGGGAACATGGAACCCAATATAAACACAGTGTGCTCGAAGCCCATTTTCCCTTGATTCTCATCCCAGGACTTTCAGTCATCTGTGCTCTTTGGGAAGGAGGGGTTGATGTGGGCTCGTAGCCCAGGGGTGCGGTGCCCAGAATAGCTGCATCCAGAGGTCTCTCTCTCTCTCTCACTCTCTTTTTCTTTCTTCTTATTTTTTGTTTATTCATTCATTCATTCATTCATTCATTCATTATTTTTTGACACAAGTTCTCTCTACGTAGCCTTGGTTAACCCAGAACTCACTGTATAGATCAGGCTGGTCTTGAGAGCTCACAATGATGCCTGTGATTAAAGGCCTGTGCCACTAGGCTCCTGTGCCACCGCTCCTGTGCCGCCACGCCTGTGCTGTTACTCCTGGCTTGGAGGTTTCTTCTGTTGCTGTTTGAACAATAGCTTAAGTAGTCCATTGTGTTAGGCAGACAGCCCCCTCCCAATTCCAGAGATCAGAACTAGGCCCTAGATCTATATCCTCAGACTTAATTGTTTAGTTTTTCCTACTTTATTTATGTATTTATTTATTGATGCTGGCACAGAACCCAGGCCTTCCTGTGCTCTGGGCACAACAACTACTAATGCTGGACCTCCCCTCCTCCGCCCCCCACCCAGCAGTCAGCTCTTCTTTGTTTTTGAAAACTTTATATTTGTATGGATGGATGCTTTGCCTGCCTGTATGTCTGTGCACCAGCACCTGAGCAGGACAGAAGAGGGTGATGGATCCTCTGGGACTGGAGCTGTGAGCGGCCATATGGGTGCTGGGAATGAAGCCTCATCCTCCAGAAGAGCAGCCAGTGCTCTTAACCACTGAACCATCTCCAGTCCCACCCAGTAGTTGGCGTTGAACTCTGAACTGCCAGTTAAGTTTTGCTTTTGTTTTTTGACTTGTTCTCACTTCTTTGTCTATGCCTTCTTGTTCCAGGAATATTATTCTAGTTACTTCTTGTCCTTCAGCTTCTGTGTCTAAAACTTTCCTTGCAGACTCTCAGGAAGCACCAGGAAGAAGCCTGGGTTTGCCTTCCAGCAAACCTCCCAACCCTGGCCTCCCTGTGCAGACAGGGCCCCTTCTGATCTCAGGCTTATTTTGGCCTCTGTGGACTGTGCAGAGCCAGGGCTGACCCCACTGATCTGTGGATGTGTGGCCAAGACAGGTCCCAGCATCCTGCCTGGGCTGCGTGCGTGAGCCGAGCCAGTGCTGCAACGTGATGGCATTGTGACAGGGTGAGGGAGCGATCCTGCCTGGGACTCCTGGCGGAGATTAGATTACAGCAGAGCCGTCCGTCCGTCTGGGCAAGGCGGGGCCCTTGGTTCTGTTCACTCCATCTGCAGCAGAGCCCAGAGTCACCTGCTGGCCTGAGCTGCTGATGTAGGAACACCAGGTAGCAGCGCAAGACTGCAGAGCCAGGCAGCTCTTTTCGAGCCCCTCAAATGCCCTGCACTTCTTCCGTTATTGTTTTGGTATTTTGTTTATTTCAAGACAGGATTTTTCTGTAGCCCTGGTTGTACTGGAACTTGCTCTGTGGACCAGGCTGGCCTCGAACTCAGAGATCTACCTGTCTCTTCCTCCCGAGTGTTGGGATTAAGGGTGTGTGCCTCCGTGCCCCGTCGTGCTTTGACATCTCTTTTGCTTCAACAGCCTGTTTTTCTTTGTGAGCTTGTGTGTTTCTGCAGTGCCAGCCCATCTGGTGAGGACTGCCAATCACCTGGCCATCGGCTTCCCCTGCTGTGCCCTTCTCATGGCCTCTGTGGGAATCCCAGTCCTTCTGAGGCAGGGGCAGTGGGGTTTGGAGGGAGGA
This sequence comes from Microtus oregoni, assembly GCF_018167655.1. Taxonomy (NCBI): domain Eukaryota; kingdom Metazoa; phylum Chordata; class Mammalia; order Rodentia; family Cricetidae; genus Microtus; species Microtus oregoni. The sequence continues at coordinate 16,750,945 of NW_024543086.1, forward strand.
CCTCAGGCGTCACTTGCAAGGTGACCTTGATCTCCTAGTTAGCCTCTGGCTGTTTTCTCCCCAGTGACTTTCTGTGATCTCCATCTCCTGGTTGTGAGGGCCATGTGGACTGGGATACCTGGATGTTTCCAGAATAATGCTGGCACCTCACATGCATCCATGGGGCATTCTATTCTTATCCTGTTGCTATATTTTTGCTTGTTTTCTGTTAAATAGTTTGGGAAAAACTTAGCGATGAGAAGTAATTGTGCCACCCACCTCAGGCTTTTGGGAGCTGCTGCTGAGGACCCTTGGGGAAGCCGTGTCCAGCTGAGGTGAAGGGAAGCAGGGTCAGGAAGGGCGTCTGTGTGGAGCCCCTTGGGTTGACCAGGGGAAACCGGAGCTTTATGCTGTGTCCTCCATCCATGCCTGAGATTTCCTGCCCAGGCCCCTTTGCAATATCAATCTTGAAAAAAAAAAGACCTTATTTTTAATTATGTGTATGTGAGTACATGCGTACGTGTGTGCATGTGTGCATGCGTGTGTGTGTAGGTAGGTAAGTACACGTGAGTGTAGGTGCCCCTGCAGACCAGAGTGTAGAATGCCCTGAAGTTGGAGTTACAGGTACAAGGCCCGGGTGCTGGGAACCAAACTTGGGTCCTCTGGAAGGGTAGCAAGCACTCTCCACCACGAGGCAGCACTTTAGCTATCTTTGTTTGTTTTTGCTTTTTTTTTTAAGATTTATTTATTTATTATATACAGTGTTCTGTCTGTTTGTATGCTTGCTGGCCAGAAGAGGGCACCAGATGTCATTACAGATGGCTGTGAGCCACCATGTGGTTGCTGGGAATTGAACTCAGGACCTCTGGAAGAGCAGCCTGTGCTCTTAATCTCTGAGCCATCTCTCCAGCCCCCTGCTTTTTGTTTTTTAAAGACAGATCTTTCTACCTAGCCCTGGCTGTCCTGGAACTCATTATGTAGACCAGGCTAGCCTAGAACTCACATAATCTGGCCTGTTTCTGCCTCCATCCCAAGTGCTGGGATTAAAGATCTGCACCATGGCACCAGGTTCTTTAATAGTATTAGGAGTAGAAGAGCAGAGCTTCATTCCTTCTCCCAACTCAGGCATTTGTATATATATGTAAAGCTTCACTTTGTTTTTGTTGATTTCTACTTTTAGTCAAGGTTTCGGGATTCTGTCCACGCTGTCCAGAAATCTGCAATCCTCCTGCCTCATCTTCTGAGTGCTGAGTGTTTAGGCCTGTATCATTACACTCACCTCAAAAGTTGTTTTTTAAGATGGGCGGTGGTGCTGCACACCTTTAATTCCAGCTCTCGGAGGCATAAGCAGGTGGATCGCTGTGAGTTTGAGACCAGCTTGGTTTACAGAGTGATTTCCAGGACAGTCAGGGCTACACAAAGAAATTCTGTCTTGAAAAACCAAATAAAGGTTGCTTTTTAAGAATATTTTTATTTTATGTGTATGGTGTTTTGCTTACATGTGTGTCTGTGCATCACATGCCTGCAGTGCCCACAAGGGCCAGAAGAGGGTGTCAGATCCCCCTGAGACTGGAGTTACAGAATATAAGAATTTGGATAGAACGTCATAAGCATTTGCTCCATGCCATTAAATGCTCCTTTCACATCTGACCTCGGAGGCTGAGTTTGCTGTGATGGCCTGAGGTGGCACACAATGTCACAGATCCCCTTCGGACTGAGCCCCCAGCTCCAGAGGGTTAGTGGGCCTCCGAGGCTGGTCAGCTCTCTGCCCTTTCATTTGCAGCTGCAGCTCAGGGCCCAGAGCTCTGCGCAGCTTGTGTTTGCTTTACACTGACCATGTACTGTCCCTGCTAGAGGGAGAGGACACGGTGGCTCTCCTCTGTCCATGGTCATGTCCAACTCATGTTGGATAAAACGGTATGAAATGGCATCAGCATCCCAAACCATGTTAGGTGTATATTACACTCTCCACAGCATCAGAAAGCGGCCTGTCAGAAACGCATCAGGAGTCTTGTTCCACGCCACTCCTAGACTGACTGTGGATGACACCATTTCCTGTTCACACTTCTTCTGACTTGTTCAGGGCTGTCCCACTATCTTTCCCCAGATACGTTCTACTGGTGATTCCTTAAAGAATCAAATGGCTTGGATGTTCCCAGGAGAAAAAATCGTCCCACGTCTGCCCACCTTGTGAGTGTGCCCCACGACACCCCCATGCGTCTGCACACCTTGTGAGTGTGCCCCACGACACCCCCATGCGTCTGCACACCTTGTGAGTGTGCCCCAAGACACCCCCATGTCTGCACACCTTGTGAGTGTGCCCCACGACACCCCATGCGTCTGCACACCTTGTGAGTGTGCCCCACGACACCCCCATGCGTCTGCACACCTTGTGAGAATGCCCCAAGACACCCCCATGTGTCTGCACACCTTGTGAGTGTGCCCCACGACACCCCCATGTGTCTGCACACCTTGTGAGTGTGCCCCACGACACCCCCATGCTGCAGCTTTGGCCAGGCTGCTCCGCGGCCAGCCGTCCTGTCAGTCCTCCTTGTCTGCAAGCATGCGCCTCAGGAGGGATTCGAGTGCTTTTGGGAGCACAGATGGGCAGTCAGGATGACACTCTGAGTGTGTGAAGAAAGACATGAGCCACGGCTGGGGATGGCCTGTCCATCACCCGGCAGCTAGAGACACAAGCGGTGTGTAAGCCGGCAGAAGCGCCTGAGCCAATTGTGCCGGTCCAGGATCCCTCATTATATGTCTGTTTGACAAGATGGCTAAAAACAGCCAAGACCATTGGCTCCTTCCCGAGGGCCACAGGCCATCTTTGGAATGCCATGGGTTAGCACTCTGAATGGACAGGGCATTAAAACTGAGTTCAGATGCCTGTTATTGGCAGCCATAGATGGACATCCCTGTCCTAAGGCCACAGTGAGTCCTGGTCGCCCCAAAGTCGGAAGCCAATTACACGCCAATGGTGACTATTAATATCCAGAAGCAAAATACAAATGCAGATTCAGTGGGCAGGAGTGCTTGCTGCTCAAGCAAGAGGACATGAGATCGAATCTCCAGTCTCCACCTAACACACATGCCTGTGACCCCAGCACTAGGGTTCAGAGATGGGAGAATTGTTGTAGCTGGTTGGCTGGCCAACCAGCCTAGCTGAAAACCAGTGAGTCTCCGGTTCCGCCAGAGACCCTGTGAGGGGACTAAGGAGACACCCTACTGTGGATGGACTCTATCCACAGAATTAAGAAACAAGCCAACCAACCCCCCAAAACTTGAACCATGTCTATCATCACTTGTCATCGCTAAGAGCAGGAAGACCCAGTCCCCCTCTCCCCCCGATGGAAGCTCAGATTTTTCATGGGGCTTCTAGAAAAACCATCTTTCTCTGAGCAGAGCTGTGATTAGGGGTGTTTTCATCAGGTCCCTCTCTTCCAGTTGCTCTTGCTTCTCCAGCTTGATTCTGGTGTTTGATTCTCGGTCCGGGCCACCCAGGGGCAGTGGGCCGCTAATGGGGGCAGCCCTGCAGCTGCTCCCTCCAAATTCTCTGGGACTCAAGGCCGGGTGCTGGGCGATTACGCCGCTGTTAACTAGGATTAGCTATTTTCGCTCCCTGTATTTATATCGGGGAAGCTGTAGTGTGACGCTGCCAGATGCCAGCGTGGGCAAACTGCCCTTCCTCCTGCACGCACCTGCTGCTTTGCTAATGCCCAGCAAGGTGGCAGTTGGTCGGGAACAGACCTGCCAAACCCACAGCCCCCTTCCCAAATGTCCCAGGGCGGTGATCTGAACCGTAGGCAAAGCCACAGCTTGGTAGTGACAAGCTAAGACTGCATCTCCACTTGGGGGAGGAGAGGCTGGAGGGCTGGCAGTGGTCCCTGCAGAAGATGCCTGTCACCTCCCTAATCCCCTGAAGACTTCAAGTCTAGGAGCCCTCTTGCCTGTCTCCACCCCTCCGCTACCCTGACACACTGTGCTTCTCCCAGGTTGCATGTGAAGCTGCGGAAAGGCCAAGCGCCTGGGAGTCCTGAATTGAAGGGCAGGAGATTCAAAGACCCTGCTGCTTCTGCTTGACTCACCTTTGACTCCACCTCTCCCTTCCTCCCAGCTTGCCAGCCCAGCATTCAGGACATGGGAAAGTTTTCTGGGAGGCCTTGCCACCATGTGAGGGCTCTATGACCCAGGGAGTGGCGACATGACCCAGGGAGTGGCGTAGAGAGTGGTTACTGTTTCAGTGAGTGCGTTCGATGCCAGCCCCAGTGCAGCAAGCCAGGCATCTTCCTTGTGCCCAGGAAGGCCGCTTGCTGACTCTTCTTGAGGCAAAGCAGACAATGCTAGGCCTCACCACACAAGGAACCCGCTGCTGTGAGTCTCAGGACTCTGCTGCAGCTCCACCGGGCCCCAGGAAACCAGAAAATGGCTGAGGGCCAAGGTGGGTTTCTCCACAGCGGCCCACCAGGCTTCTGTGCTCTGCAGACCCTGTCTCTCTTAGAGTCTTTCTCTGTTGGCACCTCTTAGGGTAGGAGTCATAAGTATGGCCATAAATTAGCCCTCATAGGTAAATTTAAAAATGGAAGAAGTTAGGGGCCAGCAGGGCTAATAACCTGAGTTCCAGTCTCCAAGGTGACGGGAGGGATATGACTTCCGAAAGTTGTCCTCTGACCTCCCCCTTTTTCTCTGTTTCTCTGTCTCTCACTGTCTCTGTCTCTTTCACACACACACACACACTTAAAAAATGTTTTAATTTAAAAAGTTAGGTCTGAGCAGCATGGTGCACATATTTAACGGCAGCACTTCAGAGAGTGTTGTAGCCGACCTCCTCTGTGTACTGTGGCCAGGCAAGCTGGACAGGTTGGGTGGGGAACACCTGGGAGGATCTATTGAGGGGTCTGGGTTAATGGAAATGAGGAGCTGTGGTACTGGATAGAACCTGATGCCTTGGGCACACTAGGAAGGGTTTCCTACCACTGAGTTCATCCCTAGCCCTAAAGAAACTTCTTGATTGGCAGCAGGGAGCACAGCATTACATGTTGGGAAAATTCAGTTCTCTGATGGGAAAGCAGAGAGAGAATTAAAAGCCCTTCTCTTAATCTATGTTTTCTGTTGCTATAATGAAATACCACAGTGTGGGTAAATGTTTAAAGAAAAGAGGTTTTCGCTGGTTGGTAGTGGCGCACGCCTTTAATCCCAGCTCATGGGAGGCGGAGGCAGAGGCAGAGGCAGGTGGATCTCTGTGAGTTCGAGGTCATCCTAGTCCACAGAGTGAGTCCCAGGACAGCCAGGACTATTTCACAGAGAAACCCTGTCTCAAAACAAACAAACAAACAAACAAACAAACAAATGTTTTCCTGGAGGTCCAAGCTTGCGGAGCTGCAGCTGGTGAGGCAGTATAAGATATCACATGGTGTCACATGGTGTCACATGGTGTCACATGGTGGGAGACAAGGGTGCCACCCATTGCCTCTCCTACTCCTTTATTTAGTTATGCTCCCTTCTCTCTATGACCCTTTCCAACCCTAAGCCCTCCCAGAGGCGACCTCTAAACACCATGATGTGGTTGAATTTTCTGCCTTGGTATCTCGTGAGATTGGGGACACTCAGCTCCAGCATGCTCTAGAAACTGTGTCTAAACTGCAATCCCCACCCCCATCCACTGGTGAGGGAGAATTGTCTGTAATCTGTCAATCATGTTTTAAATAAACGCTGATTGGCCAGGCAGGAGGTATAGGCGGGAAACCCAGACAGGAAGTAGAAATGATGCAATGAGAACAGGACAATTCTGGGAAGGAGGAAGTTTATTCCTCCCACTCCTGCCCAGACCACCGAAGCAGCAGGATGTGATCTGCCCCACTGAAAAAGGTACTGAGCCACATGGCTACCATAGATAAGAATAATGGGTTAATATAAGCTACAAGAGCTAATAAGTAGCCTGACCTAATGGGCCAATCAGCTTTATAACTTATAGAGATCTCTGTGTGATTTTCTTTGGGGCTTGCCGGCTGTGGGGTACCAGGTGGGACAGAAACCCCAAAAAGCAGGTCCTGTACATGTTACAATCCACTAAGAAAGACCATGCCTCGGATGAAATCATCTTCAGTCAGCGAGGTGACTTCCTGGCCCTTTCTAGATGAAGGGGGAAGTGGGAGAAGTAGGCTGAGAAGAGAGGCCACACGGTCTCCTTTGTGGCCTCACCCCCGTTCATTCTCAGTGCCTTTTCTGGGGCCATGGCCTGCTGTAATGAAGCAGGGGCAGCAAGGCTTGGGCTACAGCTGTGGTTTCCAACATAGACAGAGGGAAGCGTAGCTGAGCTCTTTCTAGCTCCTAACTCAGAAGACCGCAGAAGGGAGATGGGAAGCCCTCAGAGAAGGCATCGTTCATTGTTTGGTGATGGAGCTTGCAGTCCTTCCTGTGCACACATTATTAGCATATGTTAATTATACACCAATAATTATAATGGGCTTCATTATGGCATTTTCACATAGATAAGATGTTTTGGTCATGTTTATCCTCCACTATTGTCCCTTGTTCCCTTCCCACTAATGACCTCCTCTGTCCAACATTCTGCCTTCAATGCCATTTCTCTGTTGCAATTGATCCAACAAATTTCATAAGGGTTGCTTGCAGGACAAGGGCGAGAGGGGCTGTTTACAGGAGCAAGAACACCTGCTCAAGAAAATGTCTCTCCCAGGGCTAGAGAGATGGTGCAGAACTTAAGAGCACTTATAGCTCTTGCAGAGGACCTGGGTTTGATTCCCAGAACCACCTAGTGGCTCACAACTGCCTCTAACTCCAGTCCCAGGGGATCTGATGCCCTCTCTGGTCTCCTGTGCATGTGGTGCTCATACCCTTACCTGGGCAAAATAAATATCACACACACACAAAATAATTAACTAACTAAATAACTAAACAGGGGCATGAGGGATGGGTTAGTGGTTAAATTCAGAGAACCCAACTAAATTTCCAGCAAAGATATGATGGCTCACAAACATCTGTTAACTCCAACTGCAGGGGAATCTCACATCCTCTTCTGGTTTCTAAAGGCACCAGGTACATACATGCTACACGGTTGTAAATGCAGGCAGCATAGCCATGCACAGGAAATAATTAAAAAGCAAAAAAAAAATCTTAAAAGGAAGAAAAATGTTTCTCCTTTTTCTTGCAACCACTGGTTGCCTATGGGGCCTTGGGAGCCCTGCCCACTCTGTGACAGGATGAGGAGCCCAGGTGTGCAGCTTTTTTGCAGATAATCATGGCCCCTGGGAGTTTAAGAATGCCACGGCCATGGCATGCCCAGAAGACGGCATCTTGCAACACCCTACCCATCTTCTGGTTCTTCCATTCTCTCTACTCTATCTTCCAAGATGTCCTGAGCCTCAGAGGGGGTGATGTTGATGTCCCACATAGAGGGAGCATTTGACAGTCACTTTTCTTAGCATCTTGACAGTTGTGAGTCTTCGTGGTCCCCACTGCCCTTTTCAGAATGAGGTTTTAGTGACCAAAGCCAATGGCAGTGTTGATCTGTGGGCAGAAACACAATTCTGTAGAAAGCAATTGGACAGACCTAACATGCTTATTTAGCAAACCAATGACCTGCCCTGCTAGGTCTATGATCTCCTTAGCCAGGGCTTTGGGCTGAGTTTGCAGTACTGGTGTGAATGTTCTCCGTTGGAGCAGATGTTCCTTTCGATCAGATAGCAGCTGGCTTGCTCTGGAGCAGACTCGCTACTGTTGGACCAGAGGGCCCATTGCACAGGGTTCTCAGCTGAGATCATTGATGACAATTCTTCCCTGGAAGACCTCTGCATTATATGCGTCTTTTTATAATTTAAGAATTTTAGGGGGCTGGAGAGATGGCTCAGTAGTTAAAGAGCATTGCCTGCTCTTCCAAAGGTCCTGAGTTCAATTCCCAGCAACCACATGGTGGCTCACAACCATCTGTAAAGAGGTCTGGCGCCCTCTTCTGGCCTTCAGGCATACAGACAGAATATTGTATACATAATAAATAAATAAATAAATTATACATAATAAATAAATATTTAAAAAAAAGAATTTTAAATCACATTATTTATTTATTTCTAATTCTTTAAATAGGTATTTATTCTTATGTGCATTGGTGTTTTGCCTGTGTAAGTGTGTCAGGTCCCCTGGAACTGTAGTTACAGACAGTTGTGAGCTGCCATGTGGGTGCTGGGTATTGAATCCGGGTCTTCTGGCAGAGCAGTCAGTGTTCTTAACTGTTGAGCCATCTCTCCAGCCCCAACATTATGCATTTATCTGTGCACTTGCATATGCATGTGAAGACTGGAGAATGACTTGCAGCCGTTGCTTCTCTCCTTCCACCATGCAAGTCCTGGGGACTGAACCCAGGCTGCCCACCTTGGCAGCAACGCGTATGTTATAGAACCGATGACATATTTCTGAGCGAAATCTCAAAGTGAATATAAACTTCTGTAACGCTTCCCCTCCGGTGATGCCTCGTGCTGTCAATGAGAGTCACCACAGAAATACACCTCGGGGTATGGGGTTCCCCGGAAGGGTTTAGCTGAGCTGGGGAGCTCCATCCTGGGTGTGTATGGCACTAAGACTGGGGTCTTGGACCAAGGGGAGAGTGAACAGCAGCAGGGTTAATCTTACTGTTGGCAAACGGTAGAGTCACATCCCAGCTGCCTCGCGCGCCTGCCTTTCCCGCCATGATGGGCTGCACTTCAGGCTGCAGGCAGAACAAGCCCCGTCTCCAGTGAGATGCTCCCTGCCAGGTGTTTGGGCACATCCAGGAGAAGAACAACTAAATACCACCCCCCAAACTCTTTAGAAAATTAACCGAGATCGCCAAGTCCCTATCTTGATGTATTAAGAGTTCTACTTCTTTACTACGAAAAATAATATTGCTTTTAATATCTTAGTTCATACAGAAAAAATGTTTTCTAAAAATAGATTTCCAGTGTGGAGTGTTAGAGACAGAATTCTCAAAACTATCTTTTGTGTAGCCGACAACATCCGTACACATAGCATGAAACTAACTCAGGTGGGGTATTCTTCACCTGAAAAGGATTTTTTAATTAAAGGGGTGTTTGTTTTTATATTTTATTTATTTTATGTGTGTAGGCACTTTACTTTCACGTGTATCTATGCACCGTGTGTGTGTGTTTTTCTCTCTGTGTGTATGTGGTGTTCGTGGAGGCCAGAAGAGGATTCTGTTCCTCCAGAACAGGAGTTACAAACATCTGTGTTGTCATGCAGGTGCTGGGAATTGAACCTGTGAGCTTTGTGACCACTGTGACAGCCCTTTCTTTTCCTTTCCCTTTTCTCATTGTTCTGAAACTCAGAGTCATGTTTCTTTAATTTGATCATCTGCTGTTCTGGAAACTTTAAGGATTTTAAAGTCTGGAGACCCAGGTTGTATAACGTTAGGTCATTTTCTTGTATTCTCTATGATCATTTCCACTTGACCTTCTTATCCATCCTCAGATAAAACTTCTGGAACTCTCAGTCATTGGATCTTCCTCTTAAGTTTTTTGAAATGACCTTCTAATTTCTTTTCAGTTGTTTCTCACCCATGGCCATGTTGGTGGCTTTTTAGTCTTTAATCTTTTAAAATATCCTGTGGGCATTCTTTTATTAAAAGGTTTGTTTACTCTAGAAACAATTAAACAAGAATGTTTGCTTATGGGTGAGAGTGATGGCTCAGTGGTTAAGAGCACTGGCTGCTCTTGCAGAGGACCTGGGTTCAATTCCCAGCACACACACATAGCACCTCAGTACTCTAGTCCCAGGGGATGCAATGCCCTCTTCTGGTCTCTGTGGGTACTGCATGCACAAGGTGCATACACATACATGCAGGAAAACACCCATATACATAAAATGAAAATAAATAAAACTTATTTTTTTTTTCCTGAGTAATTTCTTGTTCCTGGCTTTTTTTCCCCTTTGGTTTGTCAAGACAGGGTTTCTCTGTGGTTCTGGAGCCTGTCCTGGAACTAGCTCTTGTAGACCAGGCTGGTCTCGAACTCACAGAGATCCGCCTGCCTCTGCCTCCCAAGTGCTGGGAATAAAGGCGTGCGCCACCACCGCCCGGCTATGTTCCTGGCTTTTTTTGCTTGTTTTACGGTGTGTGACTCTGGTTTCATGGGAGCTTGGCATCCCTTCCTCTTCATACATGGGTCGCTGTGACTTGATATTTTCCACCGAGCCCTGTATTGTGTCTGTCTGCTGGGTCTCTTTATCCTCGGGACATGTTCTGGTCTCTTTCATGGTGGATAAAGAGCCTGGCAGTCATTGCCTCTAAGTTCACGCTGAAATCACAAGAAGCAGATTGGAAGCTCTGTTTATTTTTAAATGGTGGCTAATTCTCATACCATTAGGGTCACCTCGGAAAGGGACACAGATAGGTGACTTTCAGTGGATTTTCAAAGCTGCACAGCCACCAGCGCTATCTAACGCAGTACATTTTCATCGTCCCGGAGACAAGCCCATGCCTGTTAGTCACCCCTTCCCATCCTGCCCCAAGCCACTGGCATCCACTTAACCACTTTTGGAGTTGACTATTTTGGAATTCACACAAATAGCATTGTATGATCTATGGCGTTTGTGTTTGGCCTCTTTCTCTCGGCATGTTTTCAGAGCCCACTCTGTTGCGGCACTCATCAGTGGCTCACGCTTTAGTTACGTTGTAATATTCCACTTTATGTATGCACCAAATTGGGCTCATCCACCTAAATTAGCTACTTTTCTCATCATTGGCACAAAACACCTGACCAAACAACTCCAGCGGCAGGGGTTTATTTTGGCTTACAGTTTGAGAGTGCAGTCTCTCATGTCAGAAAGGCGTGACAACAGGTGTAGGGGGGCAGCTGGCCACACTGAGTCTGCAGCTGGGGAGGGGAGGGCGATGAATGTTTTCTTTTCATTTGGTCCAGGAGCTTAGCCAGCGGATGGTCCCACCCTACCTCCGGGGTGGGTCTTCTCTGCTTAACTGAACTTTTCTGGAAATAATCTCATACACACAGTCAGAGGTATGGGTATGTTACTATGATGGTTTTAAATCCCATTGACAGTGAACACTGACCATGACCACCCTACCCCTTGACACTCAAACACACTACTTCACAGCACAACCCTTCACTCTTGGGCTCTGGACTCCCATTTTCTTCTTTCTTTCTTTCTTTCTTTCTCTTTCTTTCTTCCTCTCCCTCTCTTTCTCCCTCCCTCCCTCCCCCTCTCTCCCTTCCTTTCTTTTTTTTTCTTTCTGTTTTTTGTTTTTCTTTTTTTCGAGACAGGGTTTCTCTGTAGCTTTGGTGCCTGTCCTGGAACTAGCTCTTGTAGATCAGGCTGGCCTTGAACTCACAGGGATCCACCTGCCTCTGCCTACCAAATGCTGGAGTCTCATTTTTATCTCAGAATGCAAATGCATTTAGTTTATCTCCAAAAGTCCTCAGAGTCTTTGACCATCTCAATACTGCTGAAAAGTCCAAAGGTCAAAGCTCCTTCTGAGCCACAAAACGATCTCATGACCAAGTTATACACTCTTAAAAGCAGGGTGTAGAGTATGCATGCCCATTCCAAAAGGGTTTGCTCAATAAACACTTCTTGACTACCTACTCTGTCGGGGTTCTGCGCTAGATACTAGAGGAGCATGTGATAGAAAGACACCCACTCTAGAGATCTTACACATTAGTGAGATTGAACCACGGCAGGGGTGGGCACGGCTATCCAGCGGCTTGTGTGAGGAGTTGTGCCGGGACCCTGTCGTTCCTTATTAATTATTTTGAGGCAATGTCCCCAACGGAGGGAACTTCAGGAGCAACCGCACACATAGGCTTCCGGTCACAGAGAGATCTTGGTACGCCACAGTGGGGATGGTATGATGTTGAGAACCTGCAGTGGGGACTTTCTGGGTGACTCCTTTTCTCATGGTGGCTGGCAGGAAGCAGAGAGCTTGGGTGGGAACCAGAGGTGGGTCTAACCCTCAAGGGTCAGTTTCTAGAGATCTATCTCTGCCAAAGAGACCGTACCTCCTAAAGGCGCACAGCCTTCAAAGGAGTGTTGCAAGCTGGGACCCCTCCCTCAGCCTCTCATATCCCTGATAAGAAATGGAATATTTTCGAACAATCCACACACTCTCTGACACATCATCTCTGCTGCTTGTGATCTCGACCACAAGGAAATGCTGGGTTACTTGTTACACTGTATTGCTGAGTTTTATAATACTTAGTACAGATTCAATCTCCCCCCCCCCCAAGTGTTCTTGGTCATGCTTGTGAAACTGAAGACATTGGTTTGATTCACAGACATGGGACCTCTATCACAGTAGGGTGCCAGATATTGAGGGTCGGAGAAGAGGGAGCGGAGGTGGGAGACACTTAGCTCAGGTTTGGAAAAGAGCTGAGTTCTCCAGAGACCTCCACATGGTCCAAGAGCCCCATTAAGTTCAGAGAGAAAACTGACCCCATATTTGTCATAATTTCTGGCTTCTTAGGGCCTGTGGAGGATGGGCTGTATTTAGGGCCATTGGCCCAGTGCCTGGCCTTGTCTGTGGTTGGCCACTATTCTGTGTTAACCACTGGTGTGGGAGGCCGCGGCACCGGGCTCAGTCTTCAAGACAGGCCCATGTGGGAGTGTTTGGGACCCAGCCTTTCTTTCTGGGTTATTCTTAGTGCCTGAATGTACTGAAAGAGATGATTTGGCCCAGAAGCCCCAAGAAAGAAACCAGGACCAGACTAAAGCCTAGGCTAATGAGTCTAGGGGACAGAAATGAGAAATGTCACCAGCTGAGGGTTATCACACTAGAAAATATTAAAAACTCACTTATTTATCTGAGATTGGGTTATGCTACGTAGCCCAGAGCGGCCTTGAATTTGGGGTCCTCATGCCTCTCCCTCTCGTGTGCTATGGGACTCCAGGTCTGTACCCCTGTACCTGGTTTTCACTATACGCTTTGGATATCTCTTTCTTTGTCCCGTGTTCTGTCACTGTATGACGACAGGGTTCGTTTTCCATTCATAGCAGTCCAGGTCAGGGGAGTGGCCTGGTCCAGCTGGATGCCTATGTCCTCCCGGGACTTTTGGGATGTGCTGAGTGGCATGAGGGCATAAGGGCTGGGAGGAGGAGGACGGCGTGCCTAGGGGATGTCCGCGGAAAGGGAGGCTAAGGGCAGAAATAGACCCCGGGGAGGATGTGTGTCACAGGAGCCGGATTTAGCCAAATGTTTTGGGAAGCCACTTCTAATTATGAATGTCTTCATAAAGGAAGGAGCCACCTCATGCAGCTGGGGTGCCCATTTGCAGTGTAAGCAGAGGCTGGGAGTTTACGAGATGTCAGATTAAGTTGCACTTGGGTACCAATGCTGGCCTGGGTAGTAAGATTCATGTGACATTAGAAAGATGCCCCCTGCAGCCTTGGGGTTCCTGTATGAAAGGTAACGTGGGTCACCTGCCACTTCCTAGGGGTTAGACAAATTCAGTGGGATGAGACTGTATGTGTTGGGCCATGCTCAGCACCGAATTAACCAGACTGCCTAGCACATGGCCAATGGCTACCGTCTGACACAAGGAACAGGCAACTCAGACCTGTCCCGGGGAGGGTCTGTGACTACAAAGCCACCTCTCTCTGACCATCCCCATCCCCTCTGAAATTCAACTTTCCTGTTGTGTTTTCCCCACTCACCATTCCCTCAGGAGCCTCTGGAGACCATCTGACGGATCCCGGTCCCCCACAGGAATGTCTGCTTCACATACAGGGACGATGACGCCAATGCAGCCGGCGGTGTAATGACAGCCCTGGCATTCCCTGCCACACCCTCTACACAACCCGGCACTGACGGACACCATGAACTTAAAGCAGAATCTAGAAGGAACATCCCTCGGTTGCATCTCTTAGCAACTCACATTTTATTGCTAACTGGCTTACTTATTTCTGCCAGCTTTCCCTGGGGGAGTGTGTTTTCTAGGTGTCTACAGTCAAAATAAAGAATCGTTTTGGCACCCTTCCATTTGTGCAATTTTTCTCTGTGTTGTGTATCTCTTCATTATGATTTTAGATATTCAGGTAGACCAGCCATGATTGACTTACCTACCTGTGTCATTTGTTTATTTTTGAGACAGGGTCTCACGTAGCCCAGGCTGGCCTCCAGTTTACTGCGTTGCTGAGGATGACCTTGTTCTGAGCTTCCTGACGACCCCTCCTGAGTGCCTCGAGATGTGGTTCATGCTGGGGATGGAGCCCTGGGCTTCCTGTATGCTATGAGCATGCCACCCAGTGAGCTACTTCTCCAGCCTTCCGTTATCATTCCTGTGGCTTGCAACCTTTTATCTACCCTCTGCCAGCCTGACCATGCCTGCTGCTCTGCCAGCCTGACCATGGCTGCTGCTTGCTGCCTAGGGCAGCCTCTGCTTTAGCGTTTGGCTTTTGATCTCCAGGAGCTTGCTCGTTCCCAGTCAATGTTGTTTTCAGGCCCAGGCAATTTCCCACCTTTGCTTTGCAATGAAGGAGGTGATGTGTGCCTTTCTTTTTTCTAGAATTGCTCTTTGAGTGTCAGGGGCAGGCTGGCTGAAGTTGTCTAGGATTTGGCAGTCCAGGCTGAGAGAACCAAGGACAGGTTGTCATCCAAAGCTCAATGTCGCCTTCAAGTGAGAGTGTGTGGGAACTGCAGGGCTGGGAGCCAGGCCTGTGCTACCCTGGTGAGGAGATACCAAGGGTTTGGAGATGGGTCCGGGGCAGCTAGGCAGCATTCACCAGGCTGCAGAGGGTCTCTTTAGTTTATTTCTTTTTAATTCCATCCAGTTCTCTAATCTATTTCATCCAGGGAAGCAGTGGGGAGAAGAAGGGCAAGGAAGGGGTGAGTGTGTGCACAGCCACCATTAATAGCCGCAACAAGCCAGTCTTTTGCTGGATGGCTTGCATGCACCCGTGCTAACTTTCATAGCAAGGATCTTGCAGCTGCTGTCTAACAGATGAAACACCTAAGGCTCAGAGGTACCTGGTCATTTGCCCGAGGTCCCCAACTGTCAGATGCAGATGTTTTTTTTTTTTTAAAGATTTATTTATTTATTATGTATACAGTATTCTGTCTGCTTGGATGCCTACAGTCAGGAAGAGGGCACCAGATCTCATTACACATAGCTGTGAGCCACCATGTGGTTGCTGGGAATTGAACTCAGGACCTCTGGAAGAGCAGCCAGTGCTCTTAACCTCTGAGCCATCTCCCCAACCCAGATGCAGATGTTTTGAACAGAGCCTTGGTGCATTCTAACCTTGCCTATTTTTGCTGTGCCAGGCCCATCTTCAACCAAACTGCCAGAACAAGGAGGACCTGAGCCAAGGATGATTGGCATATCCTATATGACCTCAGGACACTGCTACTGTCCCCAGAGCTTGGTTCCCTGACCCTACTAGGGCTCCAACAGACTGGCAACCGAGTACCAGAATGCCAACCGGTACCAGACTGCCAACCAGGTACCAGACTGCCAACCAGGTACCAGACTGCCAACCAGGTACCAGACTGCCAACCGAGGACCAGACTGCCAACTCCCCATGCACCCTGGCTCCTTCCTCAAAGGCAGTGTTAGGCAATCACAAGGGGCCTGCTATCCTGTGGCTCAACCGTGCTTCCCGTCCAAATACTGAAATATCCTCTGGCAACACGTGTCTTAAATAATTAGAAAGTAAGCAAAGGAAAGGCAAGCAAACAAAATCTCCATAATCTTAGTTTCTAGAAACAATAATAATAGTTATTATTATTAAGTTATAGTATTAATTATTAATAATCATATTAAATAATTAAATATTATAATTTTTATAAATTATTAAGTAGCACTATTTTAGGATAATATTTAATAATTTAATAATATTATTAATAATAACTATTACTATTACCACTACTACTACTACTACTAATAATAATAAATAACGCACTTAAAAGGCGAAACAGTTACCTCAACAGCACAGAGAGCAGAAATAAGAAGTAATTTCCTGGGAGTCTTTCCAGAATTTTCTTTAGTTGTAGACCTGCGGATGCAGATTGAAGACACACAGTTGGACTGCTCTGGGTACACTTCGTGCCTTCGCTTTCCCGCCTGTGATGTTTGCAGTGCCCTGCCCAAGCACAGTTGCCTCGGAAGAGCAGGCCACATTGGTTTTTTTCCTCCGCACACCCGTCCAAGGCAGAGCTGCGAGACCGGGACCCGAGAGGACCTTGCCTGGGTCTGGCCCTGCTTTCCTGCCGTGACCGCGGCGGCGGCGGCGGCGGCGGCGGCGGCGGCGGCTGGGGCTGCGGATTGCTGCCCTCTCGTGGCCGGTCCGGGGAGCGTCTCCAGAGTCCCAGACCTCAGATCACACCCATCCAATCCCTCCAAACACACAGTCTACTCTTGATGTCTGAAGCGGAGGGGAATCTTTGTTCTTCATCCCTCATGCTCACCTAGGGACCAAATCTTGCCCCAGCGAGGTAGCTGTGAAAATTAGTTGGAACAAGGGTGCTTGGTTGCTACGCTCAAGTTGGGGAACTCTGACAATGCCGGGTACCTGCTGGGTGTCCAGCTCAAAGCTAAGAGACAGGGATTCCTTATGCTTGAATTGAGCCTGGGGGGCCAGGTGCGCTTGGCTTTACCACATGACTAGCTGAGCGCCACCTTCTACTTACCCACCCATCTACCTAACCACCTTTTCTACCCACTCCCCTATATGCCCATTCAACTGCCCTGACCTTCAGCATTCTGAGTTCTGTCACTTTGAATAAATTTGAACTTCAGCTTCCACGTATTTAGACTGAATGTAATGAAGGCTAAGTTTTGCAGAGATGCCGGAAGAGGAAGTAAAATAATGTCTGTGAGATCCCTCGTGTATGGTGGTCGTTCCGCAAACAGCCTTTATTAGATTGTCATCTTTTGGAAGTCTACGCTTTTGTGAGGGAGGTGGATGCAGGCTCACGGCAGCTGGAGGGTTTCAGCAAGCACACAGTGTTGTGTGACATTGGAAGGCACACGAACCCACGGTGAGCGTGGGCAGACTGCAGGCTGAAGCTGTGCGAAGGGAGGAGGGCTGAGGGCTTGGCTTGTCATGAGCCTGACTCTCAAGAGATGGGATTGCAAGACAGAAGAGGGGGTGCCCGGAGACGGAATGCTTCAGCAAAGATGTTTCCCAGCCCATTAGCCATGGAACCCCCATGGCAGATGCACCCCATTTCTGTCTGATTCATGAATTATTTAATGGTGTTATCTACAAGTCCTCTGTGAACCTAGACAGAAACTACTAGGTCAGTGGTTCTCAACCTGGGGGAGGGGTCAAACAGCCCTTTCACAGGGGTCACCTAAGACCATTGGAAAACACAGATATTTACATTACAATTCGTAACAGTAGCAAAATTATAGTTATGAAGTAGCGATGGAAATAATTTTGTGGTTGAGGTCACCATAACATGAGGGGCTATATTAAAGGGTCGCAGCATTAGGAAGGCTGAGAACCACTGTACTAGACTGATTGCAGAGGAGGGTTCAAAGATTCTCACCGAAGAATTAAGCATCATCTACTTGCCAGTGACCATTAAGAATTGTGCTGGGTTCTTCATACGCCTGTGAGGTGGGATGAGGTGGGAGTGTTATACACAATTTGAGGATTAATCTGAGGGTCTATGGGTAAATGACTTGCTCAGAATACCGCCATAGACTTCTTTCATATTCCTGAGAGTTTAGCTCCAAGCCAGAACTGTTTCCCTGTGCCTGAGTCTTCCAGGTTGGCCTAAGGATCTGAGAATTCTTCCTTTGCCATCGAGTAGGACTTCAGTGGCCAGGATTCCCGCTTTAGCCAGTAACTTGAGCCTAAGCCCAGGCCTTCCCAGCCCTCAAATCTGTTGAGTAAACCAGCACCTCCGTGAGACAGACCCTGGAGAATTGATGGGGACAGAGGTGTGCTTCCGCCATGCCTGCTATGGGCTATTGGATTGTTTTGTAAAACACTCTCCAAAGGTAATTTGTTTTCATTTTACATGTATAAGTCATCTTCTGCATGCATTCCGGGTGCCCTGGGAGGACATAAGACCCCTGGAACTGGAGTTAGAGGTGGTTGTGGGTCACATGGATGCTGGCCAGCAAGTCCAACCCCTCTGCAAGAGCAGTGAGTGAGTCCAGCTGCAGAGTCGTGTCTCCAGTTCCCCTCACACAACTCTTTAAAATCTTAAAAACTCGCACAAATCTCAAGAAACAAAGAGCTCAAGTGCCCAGCGCAGCTCTTCTGTAGCCCAACAAGTCGCCACCCAGAGGGTGGCAGTTAGCTTAGAGTAGCACATCCACGTCTATCTGGCTGACTACCTCCATAGGTGCCCTTGGGGGAAGCAGAGGCACGGGGAAGGGACTTGGTGCTGGGAGGTTCTGGTTGGCGACTGAGGGATAAGGCAGTGGCAAAGCCTCCAGCGGGTAGAGGGATGGGCACATTGGGAGGAAGGGCTGGGCAGGCAGCCTCTGCAGAGGAGAGCAGTGGTGCACAGAGGGCAGTATATTTAATATCCGGGCCCTAGGGCACCAGGGAAGCCACCTGGAGCGTGGGGAGAACGGCTTTCTTAGGGTTCCAGAATGGAGTGTTACCCCACAGTCTTCCTGTACAGAGGTTTCACATATCAGTAGCTATCTTAGTTAGGGTTTCTATTGCTGCAACGAAACACCATGGCCAGAGAGCAAGTTGGGTGGAAAGGGTTTATTTGGCTTACACTTCTGCATTGCTGTTTATCACCAAAGGAAGTCAGGACAGGAGTGATGGAGGTGGGTCTTGTATTTATCTGTTGCTTTCATTGGTTAATTAATAAATAAAACTGCTTGGCCCTGATAGGACAGAAAATTAGGTAGGCGGAGTAGACAGAACAGAATGCTGGGGTCTCCCACTCCAGACAGACGCAGGTTAAGATCTTTCCTGGTAAGACAGATCATGGTGCTACACAGAATATTAGAAATGGGTTAGATCAATCTGTAAGAGCCAGCCAATAAGAGGTTAAAACTAATGGGCCAAGTAGTGTTTAAAAGAATACAGTTTCCGTGTAATTATTTCAGGTAAAGCTAGCCAGGTGGCGGGACGCAGCCGCTGCTCCCACTACATAGGAGCTCAAACAGGGCAGGAACCTGAAGACAGGAGCTGATGTAGAGGCCATGGAGGGGCTGCTTACAGGCATGCCTCACATGGCTTGCACAGCCTGCCTTCCATAGAACTCAGGACCACCAGCCCAGAGACGGCACCACCCACAATGGACTGGGTCCTCCGCCATGGATCACTAATTGAGAAAATGAGCTACAGCTGGATCTCATGGAGGCATTTCCTCAGCTGAGGCTCCTTCCTCTCTGATGACTCCAGCTTGTGTCAAGTTGACACAAAACCAGGCAGTGCAGTAGCCCCACCCCACGTGTGCCAGGTGGAGCCAGCAGCTCCTGGAGCACAGGCTAACTGTATTAGGTAAAAAACAAACTCAGAAAACAAAACCCTTCAGATTCAACACCTCTTCCCCCAAAACAGAGCTGTGGAAACCAGTCTCCAGGGCCCCAAATTCTAGGAACAGAGTACTCTTAAGGGTCCTGCTTGTGGCAGAAAAGGAAGGGGTGTATGTGGAGGGAGCAGAAGGGATCAATGTTCATCAAATTGATTTTTTTTAAACCATAGTGAGGATTGAACCCAGGGCCCTAAGCTGCAAGGCAAACTTCCTCCCCCTGAACCATGCCCTCACTTATTTTGTCTTGTTACCTTTCACATTTTGAGGCGGGGGGGGGGGGGGGGGTCTTACCTAGTTGCCTAGGCTGGCCTTGAACTTGAGATCCTCCTGTCTTAGCCTGTGCCACAAAGCTCAGCTAATGTCAAGAACATAGCCCTCCATACTCACTGAAGGAAGACTCCTGCCCCATAAAACAAACCCTGAATCCCCCTTCGTGCATAGGAATAATGGTTTACTGAATTTGTACTAATCTATAGACGGAGGCTTCTCAGGATTTGAACCTGGGAACCCTGTCCAACTACAGAAGGCTGGCCTGCAGTGTCTGCTGGACCACACAGCTGTCCTCATGCCACAGGGGCAGTGAGGAGGCGGAAGACACCTGGGATGGATATGCGGGCTCTGGGGTGAGATAGGAGGGTGGCGGGTGGGGAAGGGGCTGTAACACGGGTACTCATACTTGGAGTTAGATTGGGGTCCTGTCCATTTGTTTGTCTTTATTTGTTTGTTTGTTTATTTATTTATTTTATTTGATAGGGTCTCTCTATGCAGCCCTGACTGTCCTGGAACTTTGTAGACTAGGCTGGCCTTGAACTCACAGAGATCCTTCTGCCTCTGCGTCCTGAGTGCTGGGATCAAAGGTGTGCGCCAATAAGCCTAATATGGTGTACTCTGCATTTTAAAATCTCGTGCCAATACTAACAATTGGATTTTATGTTGCTATGGTCTGTATGTTATTCCCCAAAGGTCTACATCCTAGAACTTGGTCTCCATTACAGCATTACTGAGGTGGATCCCTTTAGAATGGACCAAAATATGGATGTTGTTATTTAAATGCTTCTCTCTGTGGCACACACACTAGCGTCACTGTGTGATGGCTTCCACCATGGCATGCAGGAAGCAGGCCTTTGCCAAACGCTAGCCCTATGCTCCTGGGCTTCCCAGCGTCTGGAGCTAGAAGCTAAGTATGCCCCCATTTGCCAGTTACCAGGTCCAAGCCACTCACTATAGCATCATGAAATGGATTGGGACAGGTAAAATTCAAATGGAGCCCTCATTTCTGCAAGGCAAACCATTCCTTAGTTTATGGCCTCTGGGCACCATAGTCCCCACCACTCCCTTTTGTCTCTGAGCTCTGACCAGCTTCTCTCTGACGTGAAGAGATGTCACAGAAACAGCACAGAGCCCTCAGACAGAGGGCCTGAGTTGGATTTCCAATCCCCTGGTTATGCGATGTGGCTACATTAGCTAGCTCTCTGCTGCCTTAGTTTGCTAATCTGAGAAATGGGAATGGCACTACTGTAAGCATTACAGCTCGTGTGGAAAGGGAGCCAAGGAGTGTAACAGTTCTGCTCCAGCAGGAGAGGCTTCCCCAGAGATGTCGTTACAGTTCTGTTCCAGGCCCAGCCCCTCTGAGTGAATCAACTCTGCTGGGCTAAGGGGAGGTTTCCCCAGGGAAAGTGTTACAACCCTGATCAATCCAGCTCGGTGGAAAAGCTCCATTCCAGGGAAAGAAGGTCTCTCTCAAACCCCATTCAAGAGATTTATCGGGAGGGAAGAACCCAGGAGCGCAGCTGCCTCTGCCAGGGTGGATAGAGGCAGCCGCAAACTGAACAGGCACAGGGCTAATGTAGGGCTTCTTAGGGGTGGAGTTTTACCAGGGAGAAGATTTTCAGGATGGGAGTTGGTCAGATTTCAGCCCCTTGTGTTCAGATTGGCTAGATCTCGTGCTCTGGGATTGGTTGTTTTTCTACTTAGGGGCTGGTTTGTTTTCCTGCTCAGGGATTGGTTGGTTTTCTGCTTAGTTGTTCAGGGGCAGATTTTGGCTCTGATTTCAGGGTCAGGGTGTGTTTCTTTGGCTGATCCCTTTTTTTTCCTACAACTATTGCCTGCCCCCAGGGCCTAAACTGTTGTGGGTGTTTTGGTTTTAGGTACAGTCACAGTTGCCGCAGGTGTTTGGGCCCAGGACAGACTGCAGCTGATGGTGGCCCCCTAAAACGGGAAAGGAAGAGAACAGGACATAGGGCTCAAGGACAGGGAAGCAGAGAAGGGCTGGCCAGGCTCTGTACACGCTGTGAACTCCTTCTGAAGCAGCACCCTGTGCATGACAGAGCTCACAGGCTGACCAGGATGGACAGAGACCGCAGCTGAGAACACAGCCACAGAGAACACCTCTGTGCTCCTAAGGACAGCCACAGTAGAGCCAGTGTGTTGCAGGAGCTGGCTGTTCCAAGCCTGTCACTGCTCCTGTCTGCCATCCAGGGTGCATGGGCTAGATCAGGGAGGCAGACCATGCCTGCCCAGGCGCCCAGTTAAACTCCGTGGAGGCCAAAGCGCAGTGCAGATGTCAATGAGAAAGTTTAACAAACGGAAGGAGGACAACACCTCACAATGAGGAAGAGCCTATGGAGTAAAGGAAGACGTCTTGGTACAGACGTGCAGGTTCTGTTTTAAGTTCTTATAAAATAATCAAAATCAAGATGTTTTAAAAATTAAAAAGTCAACAGCATAAAAAGCTACGGTAAGGCCAGGCGGTGGAGGCGCACACCTTTAATCCCAGCACTCGGGAGGCAGAGACAGGCGGATCTCTGTGAGTTCAAGACCAGCCTGGTCTACAGAGCTAGTTCCAGGACAGGCTCCAAAACCACAGAGAAACCCTGTCTCGAAACGCCCCCCCCCCCCCAAAAAAAAGCTACGGTAAGTTAAACATCACTTAGTGCTGAGAGACTTTTAACCATTTTTGTGGTCCAGGTGTGCTGGGCTTTAGTAAACATTAGTTTTAGCAGACTCCTGGGTCGGCCCTGAACTCACCACTCAGTGACTCACTCCGAGTCGCTGGCAGCCTTTGGCCTCATGCACTGTCAGTGCGCTAGACGGTGCCTCGTTAGACAGTCACCTCTGTCTCTTTGTCACATCTGTCTCTCGCTCTTCCTCCCTCTCTCTTCTCTCCCCCGTGTGTATGTATGTGTGTGGTGTGTTACATGCATGCCCCACAGAGGTCACAGCAGGACAAGTGTGTCTTCCCCTGTTACCTTCTGTCTCCTTGCCTTTAGATGGGGTCTCTCACTGACTCGGGAGTTCCTTGTGTTTTAAGCTGGCTGGCTTTCAAGCTCTGAAGAGCCACTGTCCTCTGCTGCCACTGACACTAGGATTATAGGCACAGGCAGCCACGATTGATTTTGTTTTTTTGAGACTCGGTCTCTCTGTGTAGTCCTGACTGTCCTGGAGCTCACTATGTAGATCAGGCTGACCTCAAGCTCAGGGACCCACTGCTTCTGCTTCTCAAGTGCTGAGATTAAAGGCATGTGCCACTTTGGCCTCTAAAAATCTTTTCCACTCGAGTTTCACTGTACTTTTCCACACGTAGGCGTGTTTAGGACACAAACATTATCGTATTATAGCCAGCCACAGTATTCTGTACAATAGTATGTTATCTAGGCTTGGAGTCTAAGTGCAGGCCTGGGTCAGACCATGGATCCCTCTCTATTCATCTTCTCTCTCTATACTACATCATACAGCTGAGGTGGACAGTGTGCTCCACTGTGGAAGTCTACAGACATACTCCATGCTGTTGGCATCAGAAAGGAAGAGTCTCACGAGGCTCAGGGGCAGAGTGCTTGCCTAGCAGATATGAGGCCTGGGTTCTCCTCTCAGGACTGGAAAGAGAAGGGCAGTGAGAGGAGAGAGGGAGACAGGAAGGTCACTAACGATGAAATTAGATGCTCTTCTCAGAGTGTCCCCGTGAAGGAGACACAACTGTCTTTGTGCTTCTTGGCTGTGGGACTCCCCTCCAAATGACAAGTCTTGGCAGATGGAGCGGTCTGTAGAGGGGGCGAGTGTGGCAGAAAAGGCAGGCCAGGGAGGAAGGGTCGGGGACCTTTGCCCACAGCTGCATCTGGGACTTCTACTTCTGGCTGGGACCCTGCCCTTCTTTGGGGACTGCTGGGCAGCCTGTCTATCTGGTCACCAACACCTCAGCTTGTCAGGAGGAGCCCAGTGCCCTCTGCTCAGGACAGACACTTCAGCCCCTGGAGGGAGGGAACACAAAGACAATATCCAGCCCCAGTCCCCTGCTGTGTGGCTGTGTCTGGAGTCGGAGCTCGGATGACAGAGGCGGAATTGAAAACCCTGGAGGGCAGCTGTGCTCCGAGCTGTCAGCCTGTCAGCCCGGGAGGGTGGACACACTCCGGCTTGCTGCTTCTGCCCGGAGAGGCTGAGCCCTGACGCTGTGCAGAGCCACCATTTATAATTTCCCACGATAACAGGCCCATTCATCCCCTCTGCAGGCCCTAATTGCGCCGGAGCAAGGGATGACAGCTTAATTATGAACCTCACAAAAATTGAACTTGGTCTGTGTCAACAAAGTCCCTTCCCTGTCACCCAAGGGTAGCTCTTTGCCCTTCATTGTAGCAAAGGGCAGTTGGAAAGAAAGGAAAGAAGAAGAAAAAAAAAAAAGGAAAGGCTTGGCTGAATTCCAGTTCCAACAGACTTTTATTTTCTGGCTCCAAAGCATCGGCGTTTTAGGAGACAGAAGCCTTTTCCTGTCGCTGGCTGGTCACCGCCTGGTTGGAGGGGCATTTTGGTCCCCAGAGATTTGGGGTGTGAGTGTTAAAGGGACTCTGGGGACGGCTTGTTTGGGATTGAAAACTGGGCACAATTCAGCCCGCAGATGTTTTATTTGGCCAACAGAGTTTTCTTTTTTAAACTTTAACAAACTTTGTGGTAAAATCCACATCACACAGAATTAACCATTTTAAAGTTCCCGGTTCCCTGCCGCCTCGGCCTGTCTGTGGTATTTACAGCATAGCCACCAGCTGCCTCCCAAGTATTTTCACCACCTCAGAAGAAGCTCTGTACCCATTAAGCCCCGATTTCCTGTTCCCACCCCCACAACGAAGGCCCTGGACATAACATTCTAGACTTGCCGCCTTGGGTATGTAACTGACATAGACGCCGTGGCTTAGTGTCTGGCTTGGTCACTGCATCCTTCCCTGATGGGGCTCTTGCGTGCTGTCTCTGTATCAGCATTCATTATTATTATTATTATTAATTATTTTAACGGCTTGGAAAAAGATACAAGAGTCTTTGCCCTGCCTTCCCCCAGCCCTATCTACGTTCCTAGCCTCGTGTGTGGCCACAGTTGTGACAGCAATGAGAAATCAGAGTTCACGCCACAAAAGGAGAGAGTAACATTACGAACTAGGCGCCCACTTCTCCCTGCTACCCGGCTCTGGAAACAGGAGAGGCCTGACACCCTGGCCAGACAGATGAAGGAACGGAAGCCATCCATATCACTCTGCTTGTGAAGTTCACGGGGTGACACCACCTAGGGAGAATCCACGTCCTTGCTGCCCAGCACCGGTAGCTTTTTCTGCAGGTCTTGACAGCAACAGTCAGGATTTCTGTCTTCAGGGAGGTGTGACCCGTGTCCATGACAGCTTGTACCCTGGCGTTCTGTTAATGTGTGTTTTGGGGACCTTTCTGTTCACCTTGGGAAATACCCTGAATACTTGTGTGGTTTAGGTGAGTAGGGCCTGCCCCCTCCTGGGCATGTGCTGTATTCTCATAGGCTGAGAATCACAAGTGTCTCTAGAGATCAGGGCTGAGGGACTCTTGTGGGAAAGTCAGCCTGGGCTGCCAAGTAAGGATGGAGGGATTTCCAGCGACTCCATTGAGCGCTTTGATGTGGCTGTGCCCGGAAGCCTGTTAGTTTTTGTTTTCTGCTGAAGATGGAAGCCAGGGCTTCACACACACACACACACACACACACACACAAACACACACACACACACACAGAGAGAGAGAGAGAGAGAGAGAGAGAGAGAGAGAGAGAGAGAGAGAGCAAGTAAGCTACATTCCAAGTCCCGGATCTTTCAGTTATATAATTCAATACGCAACATGTTATGATGGGGATGTTTTCTGAGATGGGCAGATGGGCAATTTCATCATCGTAGGGACATCCTAGGCACTTGCACTTATGACGAGACCCTAGATTGTCCAGGTCAGTCACTAAGCGTGGCCTCTTGGTGCCTTCAGGAGGGTACAGTAAATCCAGAGGACGATGCTTCTGAGAGCATAGTGTGTAACACACTCAAAATCGACAGTAGAGATGGAGCTGTGACAGCCACTTACCAGTGCCAAGTGTGTGTGTAGGACCACAATTGCATGTGCTAGTCTTTGTAGGACTGGCAGCCCTGCAGGTTTGTTTACACCAGCGTAGCTACAAAGTGAAACCACACCCTGGCTGCATCCCAACAGGACCCACACAGGGTGGTAGGTTTCATTTTCTCTTCCATTATCTTCCTATGCACCACCATCATATATATGGCCTGTCTTACTTTCTTTTCTAGTCTGTGATAAGACACCATGCCCAAGGAAGCTTATAGAAGGAGTTTATCTGGAGCTTACAGTCTCAGAGGGGGAGTTCATGACTATCATGGTGAGAAGCATGGTGGTAGACAGGCAGGCATGATTGGCAGCGGAGAACTTACATCTCAAGATCCAGCCATGAGACAGAGAAAGCTAACTGGGAATGGTCCCAGCTTTGGAAACCTCGAAGCCCACCCTCAGTAAGACACCTCCTGCAGCAAAGCCACACCTTCTAATCCTTCCCAAATAGTTCCACCAACTAGGGACCACATGTTCAAACACGTGAGCCTATGGGGGGAGAGGGGGGAGAGGCATTCTCCTTCAAACCACCATAGGGTCTATTGTTAACTGAAACAAATGATAAATCTTATCTCTTCTCTCCCCCCCCCCCCCCAAACTGCATCAAATCTCTGAAGTCTACAAATACAACTTGCTGCTAACTTGCCACACACTCAGCGCAGTCAGGGAGGTGGGTAGTCACGTGTCGTTCGTGGAGGATAGGATGGGGAAGCAGGAGGTGACTCACGTTGCAAGTAGGCGATCTTGGCTTTCAGTGAGAATAAACACATCTCTATCCCTCTGTTCAGAGTACCCAGGGAAACTGGAGATGCTGGAATACGTAGGAAAGTACCCTGAAAAATCCCGCCACTCACTGTCACCTTCCCTCACACCACGAGGGAGTTTATGGCCCTTTCTCAGCTGCGCTGTATTTCTCTTGCCCCCAGCAGAAGGCGAAGGCTGTGTTCAGTATCTTCCGGAGTTCAAGCGGAAGGCAACAGGCTCTTGGACACACTTTTGCTGGGGAGGAAGCTTCCACAGAGCGCTGTCTTGGGCTGCAACCAGAGAGGGCTGTGCTCTAGGGCTCTTTTCACCTGGGTGACCAGCACTTGGCCTTCCCTCAGACACGTCTTTGGCCCCTCTTATTCCTGCTACCACCAGGTGGCGCTGTGGAATAGGAACCAGGACCTCTGGCTGGGTACAAGAGGGAAATTACAGGGAGCAAGGGAAAGATGCCAACTGTGAACACACAGCCACTTAAAGCATGGGTACCACTCAGGGTGTGTAAGGAGGGTCTGAGCAGTCGTGACTTTGGGCAGAGCCTGAGCAGAGTCTGGGAAGGGAGGGCATCTGCCTCCTGGTTCAGGAAGAAGGGGCAGAAAGAAGGGCATTCTAGGGGAGAGGGGCACAGTCCCCCAAATCTGGAGAGCTACATCAGAATATGTGTGTTTGTCTTTTCATGTATGGCTTTGGGTAATCAGGTCCAAGAAGCCCGACCCAGAGGCAGTCACCAGATCGAGCCTGTCTTTTTTTTTTTTTTTGGTTTTTCGAGACAGGGTTTCTCTGTGGTTTTGGAGCTTGTCCTGGAAGTAGCTCTTGTAGACCAGGCTGGCCTCGAACTCACAGAAATCCGCCTGCCTCTGCCTCCCAAGTGTTGGGATTAAAGGCGTGCGCCACCACCGCCCGGCTCGAAACTGTCTTGGAGTTCAATACGGGTAGACACCGACCAAGTACAGAGGCCTTACGCATATAACTCAAATAGTTGCCATGCTATAAGAGAAGTTAGAATTTCTTTGTAGACATTGTTATGGATTCATTAAATGCTAATTTAATAATAGAAACACGCTGATGTTAAACATTGTATGGAGGATGAAGGCTCATTCGGTAAAGCACGTACCTTGCAAACGTGTAGACCTGAGTTCCATCCCAGCACACATGTAAAAATAGCTGGAAGTGGTAGTAACCTGTTATCCCGTCCATGCGGCGACAGAGACAAGAGGATCCCTGGAGTTCCCTGGCAAAGCCACATCTAGCCGAACTGGCAAGCTTCAAGCCCACCGAGAGACCCTGCCTCAAAAAACAAGAGGTGGAAAGTGACTGAGGAAGACCCTTGGCATTGATCTCTTGCCTCCTGATAAACACATATGTGTGCGTGCGCGTGTACACACGTGCACACACACAGTGTGTATGCAAACACATATAAATAAAGTTATTTAAAGGATTTTTTTAAAGGGCTGGCCTTGCTTCCAAGTCAGGTGTTTTGGCCCCCTCTGTAAGGCAGAGTCCTACTGCTTTCCCAGGATTCCCAGTACCTCCCTATCCTGCACTGGCCAAGGTGGATGGGTTCAGCCTCTGTCCACTTCTGGCCTGGCTCACTTCCATACTGCCCAGCTCACTCCCCTGCTGGTATGTGCTGAGGCTGTGACCCAGCCAAGGTCCCAGGGGATGGCATTTCTGTGAGGATGGACACAGTGTGGGTGTTCTTGGCTTCTGAGTTCTGACCTGCCCCTAGGCTGTGGTTTGGATGGTCTTTACAAAAGTCATGCTGAGATAAAGTTGCCCCTGCACGATGAAGCAGCAGGGCCTTGGAGAGGTGATAGATTAATAGTGCTGTTGTGGGCGTGGGGTCCCCCGTTTTCACACTGGGACTTTCTCACCACTGGGTACCATCTGCTAGTTACGACGGAAGGGAGGGCCAGAGGCCAGCACCACTTTGGTCTTCCCTGCTCTAGAATTATGACAAGGAGAACTCATCTGTGTAGACGATTCAGACTTGGGCACTCTGTGACAGCAGCAGCATGGCAAACATGCCTGAGTTTTCCTCCCAAGAGGAATCCCAGCTAGAGGCTGCCCTGTGGGGAGTGTGTGATGCGTGAGAAGGGGCCAGTTCCAGCAGAAGTGAGAAGGGACCGGTCTCAGCAGAAGTCCGTGCAGAGACACAGTCGATGGACTGCCAGCCTCCTCGTCCCGTTCCCAGTGCCTGGTTTCCGGCTCTGCCTGGCTTGCCTTCTACTCTGAGCCCTCCTGAGCAGACTTCTGTCTTGAGTGCTGCGAGCTGCACGCATAGCATCCCATCTTTCTGCAGGATGTAGGCGTGGCCTCTGCTGCTGGCACAATGCCTCATGTCCTCACCTCACTGGGACTCCAGGAAAGCCTTCTCCACATCACAATCACCTCCCAGGTGTCACCATACACCCCTGTACCCTCGAGGCAGCTCTGAGGAGTCCCCACTTTCAGATCTTGTAGGATGGTGGCAGCTCTTCTCTGCTCTTTCCTACACAGCTCCAGCCTGACAGTGCTAGCTCCAGGGAGTTCTCTGCAAATTCGCCATTCTGTCTCAGATCCTGCGTCTAAAGAACACACAGTTAAGGAGAGTCTCAGTCACAGGCAGACGTCCTTGGCCAGCCTCAATAGCGACCTTTCAGGTCCCACGGTCTGAGTCTCAGGTCCCCTCTTGAGCAGTGGTGCATACTGACCACATACCCTGGGATTGCAGGGAGGGGCAGCATTACTGTTTGGGTCACATGGACTGGGGAGAATTGCTGGCAACTGATACCACAGGTAAAGCTGAAGTAATCTGTTGGATGCTTTCCCACCTCCAACCCCCTGGAGCGGGTTTAGATTCTTCCTTTTGTATTGCCCTACCTACATTTCAAATGCCCAGCGTTTAGGTGGAAGCCCTACCACCATCCATGTATACCCAAAAGATTGGGATGTTGGGAGTTCTCCAGCCAGGGGCCCCATTCCATGCTTTGGTCTCACTCCTCCCACTTTAAACCCCGCCCCTGAGAAAGTCAGCTCCTCCCTAGGGCTGTTCAAGACCGTGCCTACAGGCTATAGACCCGTAGACAATTATCACATGTACTCACTCATAAGTGGCTTTTAAACATAAAATAAAGAAAACCAGCCCACAAATCACAATCCTAGAGAGCCTAGACAACAATGAGGACCCTAAGAGAGACATATATAGATCTAATCTACATGGATAGTAGAAAAAGACAAGATCTCCTGAGTGAATTGGGAGCATGGGGACCTTGGGAGAGGGTTGAAAGGGAGTGGGGAGGCAGGAAGACCTGGTAGCCAGATTTGCCATGTGATTCCTCCCCTGCCTTCCCAAAGGTCACCCAGGAGTTGCTTTACTCTGCTCACATTAACCTGGATTTACTAATTTGGCCTGACCTGATTTATTATATCAGCGACGGCGTTACTACTGGGGGATTTAGACTTTTCACCCAAGACCTGTCAACTTTGAGTGTTACAAGGAAGGATCTGGAACTAGTCAGTCACACTTTAGCGAGATTTGCATTGACCCAGTTCATACTTTCTCCATTCTCCTGGAAGGAAGGCATAGGAAATGGCGGGGACAACCTGGAGACAGCTTGGATCCAGTCAGGAGAGCTGCTTTTCAGATGCCCAGACAGTCAGGAGGCAACAGTGCCCAGGTGGGAGAGGCTTCCCTTGTCACTAGAGGCATGCATGCGTGCATGCAGGAGTGAGGCAACTGGTGACAACTGGGTACATGGCTGTGGGAGAGGCAACTGAGGCTGAGGAGCCCTGGGGAGAGGCAACTGAGGCTGGGGAGTCCTGGGGAACTCAAAGAGGACACCTTTGAACCCAGGTGTATCAGCCCCTGTCCTTCTGTCCTCCTGTATTGTGCAGGGCCCTGGAAGGCCAGGGCAGGAAGGTACTGGTTACTACCCTGGTATAAGCTAATGATAACAATGTCAGAACATTTATTTATAATGATTCATTTATTTTTATTTTTTCTGGATATTGGTATTTTGCCTGCATGTATATCTGTGTGAAGGTGTTGGATCCCCTGGAACTGGAATTATAGACAGTTGTGAGCCTCCATGTGGTTGCTGGGAATTGAACCCGGGTCCTCTGGAAGAATAGCCAGTGATCTTAACCACTGAGCCATATCTCCAGCCCCCAGAACTAACACTTAAGTTGCGGTTAAGAACTTCAAATCTGTTCCTGTGCATTGCCTTTTCTCCTTTGGGAAGTTCTGCAAGGAAGTTACTGTATGTGCAAACAAGAAAAACCACGCCTGGGGGTCTCATTCAGAGGTGACTAGAGGAGGGCCACTGTCCCTCTCTGCTGCCTGCAAGTGCTCAGGTGTGGGACCCATGGGGAAGCCTGGAGGATGCTTCCAGGAGAGCAGGACCAGGGCTTCCCAAGGTCCCAACCTTGCTAGCAGCCTACATTTGGGCCAGAACTGATGGTGTCATCCTGTGACCCTGCTGGGAACAGTGGGCGGGGTTGTCCTGATGTGTTTCTGAATTCAAAATATTTTGCCAACCTCTGGGGAGGAGGTGGGGCACTGGGGAGAACCCTGCCAATTGCTTCTGTGGTTGCTTCCTGGGACTCTCATGAGCTTTGGCCTCGGCCATTTTCCTGCGTCTTCCCTTAGCGATGCTTCTCTTTGTCCTCTGACCTCTGTCCTGGCAGCCCCGCTCCATTCCTGCCTTGATGGTGCCAAGCCAGAGGCATTCTTGGAGGTTCTGTTCTTGGTGTGGAGTGGCACCAGCTGGGACAGACCCTTGGGTCCCAGCCTCGGGGCTGGCAGCTGCGACTACGCTTCCTGTTGTCTGTCCATTGCTGCAGCAGGAGAGAACAGTGGGAGGGGCAGCCCAGACCCTTCTGATTGGTTTGCCTTGACATTTTACCTTTGACTCCTCCTCAGATTTTGTGCATATTGCTCACCCTTATGTTTGGGGGATATATTCCCAACCCCCAACAAACACATTTTCTCCTACGCGTACCTTCTAAGATACGAATTGCCCTTCTTGGCTTAAAAGAAGTGCTTTGTGGCTTCTCTTTGCCACACCCTATTGCCAGCTGTTCCAGCTCTTTGGGCTATTCTGAACCAAAATAAGGCTTTACTTGGGTTTGCACACCATGGTACTGGGCAGTCAGGAGCGGAGCGACTCTCGAGTGGGTGGGTATGTAGTTACGGTACGCTGGGAGAAGGCAAACTTCATGCCTTGGGCGTGGCGTGAGCTTTGATCATGCTACCTGGAATGTGTGCAATTGAAGACTCATGAATTACTTCTGGAATCTTCCATTTAATATTTCAGGTGTGGTTGACAGCTAAGAGCTGAAAGTGGGGAGCAAAGCAAAAGATAAGGGAGGGGGCCAGGGACAGCTCGCAGGTGGGGGCAGGAAAGGAAACTAAGAGGTTATGACTGAGTGGAAAAGGGGTGGCCTGTGCCAGAACCTTGGCTTGCCACAGGAGCCTCTGCAGCCAGCGATATTTCCAATTATAAATGGTAAACTGAGGTTCCCTGAGGGCGACAACCTACCCCAAATCCACAGCTAGTCAGGAGGAGCTGGGTCACCCCAACTTCATCTCATATGAGGGTTTCAGTGTTGTTTCCAGTCCAGGCCTTCTGAGTTCCAGGCCCTTCTATCAGACACCCCTCACGGGTCTGACTAATCCTGGCCGCAGTGACCGTGACACAATTGAGGTCAATGAGAACCTTGGGAGGAAAACCTTTTTTTTCCCCCTGTGACTGCCAGGAGAAAGGAGGCTGTACGCTACGGCTGCAGTCAGTCTCCCGGGATGCCACGTGGCATGCCGGAATGAGGCTGGCGCAGAGGAACACGGAGCCCCACCACAGAAAGGAGGCAACTGAGTCTTCATGGTACCGCCTGAGCCCAGATCCAACTCTATCTGAAGCTGGCATCTGTGACTTTCTCAGTGGAACGAGCCAGGAGTTTCCCCTTCTTGGCATAAACCAGTTTGGACTGGATGGGTGCCACTGGCGACCAACGTCATTTCATATAATTGCCAGAACTTGCTGGAGTTCCTATTGAAATAACTTTTATTAGCTCATTCCTTTCAAAGTACCATGTACACACAGGCCTCCCAATGGGCATTGCCCCTCTATTGTATTATCTCCAGGCTGGTGGGTAAATTTGTTTCGACCCTTTCTTTCTTTTAATTTTTAATTATCTATCTATCTATCTATCTATCTATCTATCTATCTATCTATCTGGTATCTGTTTATCTATCATCAATCAATCAATCATCTATCTACATTTATATACACACCTGCACAAGGTTTTAAATTCAAGTTAATATCTAGAGCCTTCTTTTGTCTCTTCTGACTACATCACATGTGTGGGTGTCTCCATTGTCGCCCCAAACTTTGTAGGCTCTCATCTGTCCTTGTCTTTGGCTCTTGATGCCTTTGAAATCCTAGCAAATAATAGCTGGCAGATGTTGAGTTTTGGGGTTCCTACTTTACTTTGGGGTCTCTGGTGTAATATAGGATGCCAGATGCCAGGGTTGTGGGACACTGGTTATGTCTGGTTTCTGCTCACCTCTGGGAGATGCTCAGTGGTTGCTAGGCTAGCAGCCAAAGACTCAGCCCTTCAGCCCTCTCACTTTCCTGCCTCCTTCCCTCCCTTCCCTTCCTTTTGGTTTTTGAGACCAGGCTTTTTCTATACGGCACAGTCTGGCTCCTGGTTCTTAAATTCCTGCCTCAGTTTCATGAGTTCTGGGACTGCAGACATACCCGGCTCCAGTTCCCTTGTGCTCTGCTCTGTTTTAGGTCCAGGTGAGGTAACTGAAGCCCCCTTCTCTTCCTTAAGGCGTGTTCGGGAGTCTAGGGAATTCTCTATAGAAGGGCTGGCTTGACTTCGGCCGGCCTCTTGTGGGATGCAGCCCTTGCAGTCGGGTTTGTGACCACTTGCATGTACCATCTGCATCATTTTCTCTGCAGCGGCGTGAGCCTCGGGGAGCTTAAGGCTGATCTTGTCACTGCACCACACAGTTCTCGCCATCAAATCACTCCTGCTTCTCTTCCTTCTAGCAACGGGGCAACACAGCCAATCTGTGTCCCCAGGCCTGGATCAGTGGGTGCCGGGGAGACAGTGAGGTTGACCAGAGTTATCAGTTCAGGAGGTGAGCAACGGGGTGGGGCCTGGCTGGCACGTTGAATGCGCATGTGTGCTTGTATGCTCGCTCATCTCTGGCCCTCAGAGGCTGCAGTGTGGATGCCACGCCTTTGAGTTTCCTTTGGACAGAGAGGTTCTGTGTCTGTCCACTGCCCCTCTCTGTCAAGGGCCAGGGGACCCTCACAATAAAGAGGGAGAGGAACTTATGCCTGTCCCGAAGCCTAGGTCCAGAGCCTGTGGTATGAAGCTGTCTCCTGCTCTCTGTCCTTCAGATGTCTGTGGCTCAGTGGTCCTGGTAGTCCTCTCTTTTCTTCCGGGGCAGCCGTGTCTGGATCTCTGAGATTCATGTGGGTGTGGCCTCTAGCTTGTGGCTTGACCTGGCCAGTCAGAATATCACACCTTCCAGGCTGAAGCAGGGAGTGTGAGTTCCAGGCTAGAGGCACTGGGAATTCTTGCTCTCAAACTTTTCAAACAGATCTCAATGTGACCATCTCATGCAGACTTCTAGTCCGGGGTCCATCTGTCTGCAAGACTGTTGTCCTGAGGTGAGGAGACCCTGTGGTGAGAGACGCTAATGTTTGCTTTCCTATCAGCTGCTCAGTCTTGCCTCAGCATCTTGGGGCCCAGGCTGAGGTGGCCATACTACCTCTGTTCCTCCCTCCTGCCCAGGTGCGTGCTTCCGATTAAGGTTACCTAAGAATTGCTCTTAACTCTGTTGGCCACTCAAGCTACTTACTTTAGTCCAGATTTTAAGTTTTAGCAAGCTGGTGTGTGTAATTATTATTAAATATGAATCTTAGCATCAGAGATCCACATCCTTCATGGCTGGCTTGTGGCTGTCTGGGATGGAGACGGCCTGGCAGTGACCTCGGCTCCGTCCTGTGATTCTGAAGCCTAAAGCAGTGGGGTGGGAGGGGGAGGCAGGAGCCTGCCTGCCTTTGAGAATTCCGGTGGTTGTGGGGGGCGGGGCAGCACGGCGTTGCCAGGCTCCCACTCAAGAAAGAAATACGTTCCTGTTTTAATGAAGGGATTTTGGTCCAGGTTTTAGTCTCTTACTGCTGAACCCAGCTCTAGGGTCATAAGTTATGAGGAGCAGAGACATCCTACCCTGCACCTGCCACACATCAGTCCTGCTTGCAGAGACAGACAGTGCTTCCGCAGCTGGGCTGGGTCGCTGACCTCCAGGTGCTGCTGGGCACAGCTGCTGGGTCTCCATTATTGGCTTACTTGATGTTAAACATTCTCTTTTGTTTTCCTCCTGTAGAGCCCTGGGATCCAGGTCTCTTTTTATCCACCGTGCCCGCGGCACGCTCACTCTGCCCCTCTGTAGCGTGCTTCTCCGTGATTTGTCTCCAGTTCCATCATGAATAATTTAATTTTTTATTTCACAAGTGTTTTATATTTTCTGAGATTATACTTACATTATTTGCCCCTTCTCTTTCCTCCCTTCAGACGTCCCCATGTATTCCACCCCGACTCTCTTTCAAGTTCATGGCCTTTTAATCTCTTTAGTTGTTGTGTTTATATGTATATATATATATATATGTGTGTGTGTGTGTGTCCATACATATTCATATACACATATATGAATATACGTGTTTATATATTTCTACAAACACGCACACACACACACAGTCACCCATACACAGTGTTCTCAGTCCATATAAACCTCCATGTATGTGTATATTTTTAGAGCTGACCATTTGGTTGAATAGCCACCTGGGTGCTCTTCCCTGGAAGAACTATTCTCCCACTCTCAGCGTTCTTTAGTTGTCTGTAGTTCTTTGTTTAGGGTTGATTCTCATGCGTTTCCCCCTTCCACGTTAGCATGCTTGTTGGTGTTGCCCTTGTTCAGGACATGTTTAGGCAGCCACGTTGGTGAGGCTTCATGGATATAGTTTCTGACACTTCGAGGAGACACAGTCTCAGAGCAAACTCCCTATTCCTTTGGTTCTCATAATCTTTTCTAAAAGATTTATTTATTTATTTATTTATTTATTTATCTATCTATCTATCTATCTCATGCATGTAAGTGTTCTGTCTGCATGCACACCATTCTGCCAGAAGAGGGCATCAGATTCCACTATAGATGGTTGTGAGCAATCATGTGGTTGCTAGGAACTGAACTCAGGACTTCTGGAAGAGCAGCCAGCACTCTTAACTGCTGAGCCGTCTTTCCAACCCCGGCTCTTCTAATCTTTCTGACCCCCACCCCCACTTCTGCAATGATCCCTGAGCCTTAAGTGCAGGGGCTGCATTGATGCACAGATGGATCTACTGGGACTGGGTTCCATAACTGTGTTTTGATGGGCTGTGGTTTTTGTTTTTTTAAATAATGGTCTCCTTCTGTTAAGAAGAGAAGTTCCTTGATGAGGGTTACACACTATGCTGATTTGTTGTTACAAGAATAAATATTTAGAACTTAAGCGGGGGTTATGAGGATTTAGTGAAGTGCTGGTTGGTTGTAGGTTCTCCTCTGGGATCATTGACTTCACCAGCCCTGGGTAATTGGCTAGGTTTCCGGTACCAGGCATGACTTTCCTCTTGTTGAGTAGGTCTAAAGTCCAATGAGAGAGACTGGTTACCACCAAGCTATGTTTGCCATATTGCGCCTTTAGGGTTATCATGCCGTGCTGGCTGTTGATGTGTTTGTAAGTGTCACAGCTGGGTAGGACTGTCTGTTGCCTTTCTTGTCCTCAGGAGGGGCATTCAGGTCAGTTCCAGCTCAGGGGGCCACTGGGCCCTGTTTCTGAAGTACGTGGTGTCCTCTGCGATAGGGACTTCAACCTCCCTGGAGTAACCAAGGGCAACAGCAATCAATAGCCTATAATGTTTGGGAGTCTCATGGCCAACACTGACAAATGACTCTAAAGAGGACCTCTCGTGCTTGGTGCTGCTTTTGATAAGTGGTCCATGGTTCTTGGAGGGCGGGGAGATCACTGTCAGCCCGGATGGAAACCTTTCCTGTATACCACATATGGATGTTTGTATACTGACTTCCATGTGTCCTAGGTATTTTTTAGGTAGACAGTAGTGTGAGCCCTGTGGCTTTTCCAGACACCTTTACTGTTACATCACCCCTTGCTCTTCTCCTGCTGTATTTATCCCTCCTCTCTCTCTAATTAGAGCCCCCCTGTTTTCCCCATTCCCTCTTCAGATCCCTTGCCCCTTGCAGTTTCCTCTCTATTGCTTCCCCCTCCTCCACAATGGTCCCTTTTGACTTTCCTGGTTTCTGAGATGATAGAGAACACTCAACATTTGTCTCTCTGGGTCTGGGTCATCTCACTCAGTATGATCGTTCCTAGCTCCATCCATGTATCTACCAAGCTCACGATTTCATTTTTCTTTACACCTGAATAGCATTCCGTAGTGTATGTGTGCCCCATCTTCAACGTCCAGTCCTCGGTTGTTTCCATTTCCTAGTGACGGTGAATAGAGCAGCCATGACTATGGCTGAGCAAGTGTCTGTGAAGTAGGATATCGGGTCTCTTGGGAATATTCAGAGAATTGGGGTATCGGGGTAGATTTATTTTTAGGGTCATATGTTAGATTTATTTTTAGCTCTTTGACAATTCTCCGCACTGATTCCAGAGTGGTTTGAGTGACGGTTCCCTTTTCCCGGATCCCCTCCAGCATGTATTGTAGGTTTTGTTGATCTGACTTTGGAAGGATGAAATCTCAAAGTTGTTTGATTTGCAGTCCCCTAATGGCTAGGGACAATGAACAGTTTTGAGATATTTCTTGGCCCGTATTGATTTTTTTCTTTTGAGAACTCTCTGTTCAAATCCCTGACCGATTTTTTTTTTGAAAATTTAACTTCTTTATTGATTCTTTGGGAGTTTCATATCATGTACCCCAATTCCGCTCACCTCCTGGTCCCCTCATATCCTCCGCTCACCCCTGCAGCACTCCCCCTCAAAAGAAAATTTTTAAAAAAATCAGACCAAATCAAAACAAAACAAAACAAAGCAACCAAGCAAGCAAACAAACAAGCACAGGAACAAAACAGTCCCCCACCACCAAAAAACCCAAATCCAAAACCGAACAAACAAAACAGCTGAGCAGTGGTGGTGCATACTTTTAATCCCAGCACTTAAAGAGGCAGAGGCAGGTGGATATCTGTGAGTTTGAGGACAGCCTGGTCTACAAAGTGAGTTCCAGAACAGCCAGGGCTATACAGAGAAATTCTGTCTCGAAAACAAAACAAAACAAACATAACCCAAACCCCAAACTCCAAAACTTCCAAAAAACTAAACCAAACCAATGCTGATTTAAGGAGCGGCGGGCTGTGTCCCCGGCACCCGGCCGCCCCACGGCTAGCTTTACCTGAAATAATTACATGGAAACTGTATTCTTTTAAACACCGCTTGGCCCATTTCTATCTAGCCTCTTCTAGGCTAGCTCTCGCACCTGGACTAGCCCATTTCTAATAATCTGCTGTAGCCCACGAGCTGGTTTACCAGGAACGATCTTAACCTGCCTCTGTCTGGAGTGTGAGAATCATGGCGACTCACTGACTCAGCTTCTTTCTCCCAGCCTTCTGTTCTTTTTACTCCACCCACCTAAGGGTGGGCCTATCAAATGGGCCTAACAGTTTCTTTATTGCTTAACCAATGAAATCAACAGATTGATATATGACACTCCCACATCAAACCAAAACAAAACAAAATAACCCTTCCTCTTGTCTCTATCCTTCCCGCCTCTCCACCACCTCTCCATTCATCCTGTCAGAACTGGGGGCCTCAGGGTGTCATATAGCACACCATTTTGTCCAATCAGATTTACTAACAAATGTTCATTGCAATGAGTCACTGGTCTGGCTCAGGGCCTCTGGCTTCTGGTCCACCACCATCGCTGGATCCTTGCTGGGATTCTTCTGAATATCCAATGGCCACCCCAAGTCTAGGAGATCCTGTGATTATTGTTTCGCAGGACTGGATCCTTAACGCACTCCAGCAGGTCCTAGATGGAGTAGATGTTAGGGTGGGCCACCCCAAGGCCTGGATGTGGGTCTGGATGG
Organism: Microtus oregoni; assembly: GCF_018167655.1. Classification (NCBI taxonomy): domain Eukaryota; kingdom Metazoa; phylum Chordata; class Mammalia; order Rodentia; family Cricetidae; genus Microtus; species Microtus oregoni. Next base: position 16,789,680 of record NW_024543086.1, read on the forward strand.
TGACTGAGCTGGTCAGTCTGGGCCACTGGGGCCACTGGCCTCAGGCAAGGGGGCAGAGTCAGCTCGCCTATGCCCTTCTTCTCAGGGTCGTTCATCCTGGATTGCGGTTAGGGGTGGGGCTGTCTCTCTTGCTGTAGTGTCCAGAGAGAGGCAAGACCAGCTTTCCCTGGGCCAGTGAAGGGTGGGCTAAGTTCAGCTCTGACTTCATCTCGCATGGTTCTTATGGCCTCCAGGTGACATTGGTCACAGAATCATCACAGACCCAAGCTGCAGCTAAACCACAGACCCCAACAGGGCCCTCGGCAGCAGCTTGGGCCAGGATGACATCCAAGCACTGGCCATTCAGGTAGGGATGACTCTGGCAACACACGGCTCTTGGGACACCACCAAGGCCTCAGGTTACAGCCCCAACTCTGGGGTTTTACTTGACCTGTGACCTTTGGTGGCAATATAGGACTTGGACTTCAGCACAGTCCCCAGCCTCAGTACGACCATGGACCCAGACATGGTCCTCAGCAGCAGCCAGGTATGGATGTCACCATTGCCCCAGGTGGCAGTGCCGGCATCTCAGGCCCCAGTGGGAGTGTGGGGCTCAGACATCAAGCTCAAGGGTCTACATGGCTGTCGATGTTAACAGGAGCCTCAGGAACCAACACAGACCCTGGCTGCAATAGGGCCATGGACCCAGACTTGGCCTTCAGCTGCAGCTCTCCCTGGCCAACTTTTTGAATGGGTCATTAAAATTCTTTTTTTTTTTTTTGAGTTCTTTATATAGTGTGGATATTAATCCTCTGACAGATGTAGCTGGCCAATATTCTTTCCTAGGCTGCAGGCTTCCTCCTCACTGGACTGATAGTTTTTTTTTTGTTTGTTTGTTTGTTTTTTTCTGTGTTGAAGATTTTAGCTTTATGAAGTCTAGTTGTTAACTGGTGGCCTTGATTCTTGGGCATGCAAAGTCCTCATTCAGAAAGTCTTTTCCTATACCTACATTGTGCTGGCTAGTTTATGTCAGCTTGACACAAGCTAGAGTCATTGCAGAGCAGGAAGCCTGGGCTAAGAAAATTCCCCTGTAAGAAAAGGCTGTGGACAGGCCTGTGGGGCGTTTTCTTAATTAGTTATTGATACAGGAGCAGTTAGCCCACTTTGGGTGGTGGGCTTGATAAGAAGGCAGGTTGACCAAGCCATGAGGTGCAAGCCAGTATAGACTCCTCCATGGCCTCTGCAGCAGCTCCTGCCTCCAGGTTCCTGCCCTGTTTGAGTTCCTGCCTCCAGGTTCCTGCCCTGTTTGAGTTTTTGCCTCCAGGTTCCTGCCTCCAGGTTCCTGCCCTGTTTGAGTTTTTGCCTCCAGGTTCCTGCCTCCAGGTTCCTGCCCTGTTTGAGTTATTTTCTTGACTTCCTTCAATGATGAACAGTGCTGTAGAAATGTCAGCCAAATACACCCTTTCTTGCCCAAGTTTTTTGGTCATGGATTCCATCACAGCAACAGCAAGCCCTGATTAAGAGATCCATCCTGGGAGGTGCTGCTGTGTTTCCTCTGAGCAGTTCCAGGGTTTCATGTTTAGATCTCTGATCCATCTGGAGTTAGGTTTTGTGCATAGTAATAGATACTGGTCTGATACTGTCACCATATCACAGTCCACACTCAAGCTAGGCTCACACCGCAGGGTGTGCATCAGATCATGTGGTATACGTGCATGTGTGTGTTCATGTGTATGCACGGGGCAAGCATGCATGCATGCATGTTCAGAAGCCAGTGGTTGTTTTTCCCTATTGTGTCCACCTTATTTCTGGAGGCAGGATCTCTCAAGGAATCTGCAGCATGCTGATTAGTAGACTATTTTCCTCCCCAATGCTGGGATCAGGGGTGTGTGCTGCAGTGCCCGGCTGAACGTGGGTGCTGGGAATTGAACTCAGGTCTCTACCTGCAGGGCAAGCACATTAATGAGTGGGCCATCTCTCTCACCCCCTACACTCTCTTTTGGAATATAACCCTTGACTGTTTGTTTATTTTTGAGACAGGGTCTTACTATATAAACCTGACTGGCCCAGAACTCACTATATAGACCAGAATGGCCTGGAACTTACAGAGAGCTACCTGATTCTGCCCCCTGAGCACTGGGATCTAAGGTGGGCACCTTCACACCGGATGACTCCACATTTTTATGAAGTTAATAATGCATCATTTGGAATTTGTCCAATTTTCTTTTCCTCCAAGATTTACAGGAGAACATAAACATAAAAGTTTTAAGATTAGGTTATAAGAAAGGATAAGTCATTGCAGAAGGCTCCCTGTGTCCTTGTCCCTAGAGAGATAATCACTCTTTGACTTCTCTCTCCATAGCTTAACGTTTCCTGCTTCTGAACCTGAGTGGCTGTCCTGCTTCTCACCCCTTCTCAGTGGCTTCTCCCACTCCCACTTCACACACTGAGCCATCTGTGCGCTGCCTGTCCTTTGTTCCTTTTTCACTGCTGAGTAGTACTCCTTGAATAGGCGTACCACACCTAGCTTCTCCATTCCCAATTCTAAATATTTTCAGAAAGCTCTCATGAACATTGCTCCATCAGCGTGTTTGTGCATGCAGATTACTCTGATGGGAACCTGGGGGTGGGGTTCGAGAGCCTTGGGATGAGCATGTTTAATTGTGCAGGGAACAGTCTGGAATTTTTCAGTGTAGTTGAACCTAGGTGCCACAGTATAGATTTCTAGCAATGTCACTGGCTTGCTAGCATTCAGGATTGACATTGCTGGCTTTCTCTGATCTGTAAGCTGGGCAGTAGCTATTACTGTGGTCTTGGTCTTGTCATGGTTCCTGGGGATTTGAGGTCTCTTCAGGTGCCCAGTGGCCTTGGGAACCAGCATCTTTCCTGAAATGCCTGTTCAAGTTCTTTGTTCATTTTTTATTTAAGTTTTCTCTTTTTAAAAACATGCCTTTAAATTATTATTATTATTATTTTATGTGTATGAGTGTTTTGCATGTATGTATACATGTACATTTGTATGTGCATCATGCTCATGTAGTGCTTACAGAAGAAGGCATCATATCTCCTAGAACAGGAGTTCTAGATAGCTGTGAGGTACCATTGGGTGCTAGGAATGGAACCCAGGTCCTGTGCAAGAATAGCAAGTGCTCTTTAAGGACTGATTCGTCTCTCCAGCCCAGTCTTCAGTTTTCTATAATTAATTTGATCCTAGTGTCCTGTACCCAAACCCTGTGACAGAACTGAAATGATTACCCATCTCTTCCCTTATCTCTGGTGCCCAAGGTAGCTGCTTGGATTCTTCCCTCTCTCCTGGCTAATGCTCTCCTCCCAGGATTTGATGACATCCTTCTCTTTGGTTTTCTCCTCATTTTGATGGAGCCCAACTGATGCCAGAAGCACTTGTGAGAATCTGCGTGGCTGAGAACCACCTTGGCTGATGGGGATCTGGGAACTGACTGGGTTTAAATTGCTTTCTATTTACAATGTGGGAGGAGTTGGTCCCTTGTCTTCTGGCTCCCAAAGTTTCTACTGAAAATCAGATACCACATTGGCCATCATCCTGCCTAATTTTTATGATGTTTTTTCCTCTTTGGAAGCATTCATGATTTTACTTCATCTGTAGGAGTTTCAGAATTCCCCAAGTGTGGGGATTTTCCATGCCCTGGCCTTGGCCCCTGGAGGCCTATTCTCCAGTTCAGTGCTGTTTCCTAGATAGCTTTGTCCTGCTAGAGTCTGGATGTTGATGCCCCCGAGAGACCATGCCTTTGCTTGCTCTCTAGGCTGGCACTCCTGGGAGATGGTAGCAAGTTGGGAGAAAGGTCACTGGACTATGCACCTGAAGGGAATTGTGGGACGCTGCTCTTTTTCTCTTTTACTTATTGGTCACATGCCACCCACGTTGTTCTACCATATGCCATCTGTCATTGCCATAATGTCCCCAGGAAAGGTCCAGAAGCTTCTAAAACTGTGGCCCAAACTCTATACCTTTCCTGTCTCTGAGTTGATTATCAGAGGCTTTCTTCCTCCTCCTCCTCCTCCTCCTCCTCCTCCTCCTCCTCCTCTTCTATGTGTGAAGCATATGCCAGTGTGTGCATGTGTGTGGTGGGGCATGCTCACCTGTGTGTGCATGTGTGTGGTGGGGTATGCTCACCTGTGTGTACATGTGGATTCATGGTGTGTTTGTGTGTGTGTGTGTGTGTGTGTGTGTGTGTCTGTATGTCTGTGTACATGGAGGCCAGTTGTTCATGTTGAGTGCCTTCCTCAATTGTTCTCCATCATACAGATCGACGCAGGGTCTCTCACTTAACCCAGAGCTTTCTGAAGCTAGTCTAGTTAGCCCACTTTCTAGGGAGCTCTCTCGTCTCCACCTCCTGAGGGCTGTGAGGTGGGCCACGTCTTCCCAGTAGTTACATGGGTGCTGCTCCTCAAACTTGCCTGCAAGTGCTTTACCCACTGAGTCATCTCCCTAACTCTGGATCTTCCAACTTCTACTGAGATTTCACGTTTTTATCCTTCCTAGCTGAATCACTGGGAGTCTAAGTTAGGTTTCTAAAAGACCCCACTACTTCATTGTGCCCATCGGTGTAGACAGGAAACCTACAGCGGCTGGATTGGTGTGTGGTGCCCAAGGGAAGAGCACAGAGTGTCACTACAGAGAGCTCAGGGGACTGGGCTGAACTGTGTTTTATTTTTGAAGACAAGTGGGAAGCCCAGATTTTAAAGGCATATATATCCAGCAACCAACATGGCATTAAAAAAAATCAATTTATAGCCAGGTGGTGATGGTGCACATTTTTAATCCCAGCATTTGGGAGACAGAGACAGTCAAATCTGGAGTTTGAGGCCAGCCTGGTCTATAGAGTGAGTCCCAGGACAGCCAGGGCTACACAGAGAAACCCGTCTCAAAAAACAACAAAAATATCAACTTGTAAACTGGGCATGGTGTCTCACCCCTGCAATTTTAGCCCCTGAGAAGGTGAGGCAGGAGAATTGACATGAGTTTGAGGCTATCCCAGGCTACATAGTCTTCTAGGTCAGCTTAGGTACAGAGTGAGATCATATCTTAGAAGAAACCACCCACTCCAAAAGACCCCAAAGAACAACAACAAACCCACCATGTTAATCAAACAAAACATATTTTTGGGCACTATTTGCCTGTTAGCTGCCTCTCTGTAGGCCTCTATGACCAGTCTCAGAGTTTGCAACTTGCCACGACATTTATTCTCTTATTTATTTTTCACACCAGCCTCATGAAGAGCAGATCATGGGTAGGACCCATCACAAGAACTAAACATATTCTGGTGTGGTGGTACAGGCATGCAATTCCATCATCTGGATGCATCAATTGAATGAGAATGTCCCCCATAGGTGCATATATTTGAATGCTTAGTTCCCAGTAGGTGGAACTGTTTGGGAAGGATTAAGAGGTGTGACCTTGTTGGAGGAGGTGTGTCACTGAGGGTGGGCTTTGAGGTTTCAAAAGCCCACACCAAGCCCAGTGTCTAGCTCTCTCTGCCTCTAAGATGTAAGCTCTCAGCTACTGCCCCAGCACCCGCCTGCCTGCTGCCACGCTCTCTGTCCTGACGATCATGAACTAATTCTGAACATAAGCAAGCCCTCATTTAAACGCCTTCTTTCATAAGTTGCCTTGGTCATGGAGTCTCTTCACAGTAATAGAATGGAAACCAAGACACAGAGATGTACAGGGAAACATTGTCTGAAAAATTAAAAGGAAATCAGGAAAGACTGAGAGCAATGCTCTTTTGAAATATTATTACCGAGCAAGTGTTGGCTATTAGGGAGACTTGGGTGTGTGGACGCTCACACTGGGAGGGGGGACGTCAGCTGACAAGCCCCAGCTGACCCATCTTTAGGGTTTGCTATGTTTTATATGTGACTTTCCCCTAAGGAATTAGGTGGTTTGATCCCTGGAGTGGCAATATTAAGATACAGTGGTCAGGCTTCCCAGGGCTTCCGGGGGCTGGGGGCCTGCCCTGCCAAGAAGACTGTCTCCATTTCCTGGGGTTATTCTTGGTTTAGAAACCTGAGTGAGTTCTCTGGCTTTTCGGAAATTCGCCTGCTTTCTCTGAGGAAGTATTTGGACCACGTCCTGGGTTACATTTTGTGCCATTGTGCCTTCATCGGTTCGCTTTTTAAAAATACATTTCTCTTCAGCTGAGTCACCTTCTTCCTCCTCCTCCCGACACTCCGGGAGCCGGAAGGAGCCCTGCCCCAAATCCTTGGCTCCTCCAGGCCAGATCTTTTCCAAATGTCAAACTCTTAGGAACCCTGGCCGAGGGCAGAGTGGGCCCTGACCCTAATTTCTTTCATCTAGTCTTTGCTGGTCTCAGCTTTACCATCTCATGGAGAAAGCTTGTGAGCTGCCTGAGCCGGAGGACCCTGCCCTGAGGTTGCTGCCAGGGGAGGGCCTGGAGGGAAGGCTTCACTCCCAGCAAGGTCTTACACTGCCTTATCAAGATGTCACAGGTCTCCTCAGTGACCTGTGAATGCCCAGCATGGTAGAGCTACCCTGGGCCTGCTTGCTGCCCTAGTGAGGGACTGGAATTCATTCAGAGCCCACACTTAGTAGGTCCTCAGCCCTTCATGCCTACTTTTAATGAATGCCCACTGTGCGCCAACCATTGCCCCTTTCCTCTTTCTCTCCACAGCTTCGTAGCTCACTTTTGAGACTGGACAGTAGGACAGAAAACAGATAGTATGACAGAATAAAAGGGAGGGCCAGCTCATCCTATGGGTGTTCTGAGTCTTAGGCCTCAGCCTTCCAAGATGGCCCAGAGAAGAGAGAGGAATCCTTTCTGTTGAATTCCACTGTGTTTAAAGAATTTCCAGTGTACTGTGACTTTTCATACAGCGGCGGTCATTTAAAGTCACGTTGCCTTGTGTGGGAAGTCGGGAGATGGGAGTAGTTGAGGAAACGGACCCAGAAAGTTCACCTGATTTACCAGGGCCGGCACCCTCGTCAGTCCGCATTTGTCCCAACTCTCATTTTCTGCTGTTTGTCCCGGGGGCTACCAGATGCAGGAGGTGCGGGGCAAGAGTGCGGCTGAACGGGTACCCTTGTCCATGTCTCCTGGTTCCAAAGTTTACCAGTAATTTAATTTATTTAGTTACATGCTTGTTTAATATTTTGCACGGGTGAGCGCAGATGAACGGGTGTCAAAGGACAACTTGTAAGAGTTAGCTCTCTCCCTCCAGCACGTGGGTCCTGGGTTCGAACTCTGCTTGTCTGGCTTGGCAGTAGGTGCCTTTCCCCCACGGAACCATGTCTCCATCCTTCTACCTCATTTGAAAAAGTATAGCCCAGCAAAGTCAGACCACCAGAAAGCATCATGTCATTGTGTTGGGACTGGAACTTTTTTGACTGGGAATTTTGGGAGTTCTGGAAAAACTCTACCACTCACTCCTCATACAGGTCACTGCAAAAATAGTGAAATGAGATAGATCCTGTCTTGATGGCATTTACGTCCTGTGGTTTTTACAGTACCAAGGGTGAACTCAGACCATGGTTTGGATGGGAAGAAAATGCTGTGAAATCCACTAGCCTGTCTTGGGAAAAGCCAGTTACTGTGGAAGAGGAGAAGTCCCCAGAGGCAGCCATGTTCTGAGAGGCCTTGGAGGATGAGGTGTAGAGGAAGGGAGGGGATGGAAGCATTGACGTGTAATCTTGTAGGGGACACTGGGGTTTGGGGAGTGGAGCTCCCAGTCATTCATTACCTCAGACAGTGCCAGGGGATGAGTCTAATCGTCCAGACGAGCTCCTGCCATGTTCCTGACCCACGGAATGATAAGCCAGTTAGACTAGCCGTCTGATATCTCCTGCGGAGGCAGGAGGAAGAAGTCTAGGGTCAGCTCTTTCTGTGCCCCTCGGTCCTTCCTGCAGTCACTGCTAGTCAGGAGGGCAAGCAGGTGGTCCCTCTGCCCTTCAGGAGTGCCCTTCTTTTGGCATGCCTTTCCCCTTCCTTAATTTCAGAATCGTAAAACTTGTGGACCCCTTGTGTTGGAGAACAGGGCCCACTGATGACTCTTAGCACCCGTTGAGAGGCTGCCATCCTCTGAGAGTTCCTCGGGGGAGGCCAAGCTGCAGCTCACCCAGGCACATCTGATGTTCAGTGGTAGCGAGCTATGTGCAGACCCAAAGAAGCCATAGAGTCTGGGTCCCGTCAAGTGACAGGGTACATGGTGTTGGCATTCATTTCAGGCATTAATTCAAGTTGGCTCTATGACTTTTCTTCCCTTTGGGGAGTGAGTTTTTTTTCTTTTTCTTTTTTATGTTTTGGGAGTGATAAAACTAAACCGCTTATGCAAGCAGTGACATGGGACTCCAGTCCAAAGCTGCTGCTCTCTCTTCTCCGCTCACAAAAAATAATTCACATAAAAACTGTTCTCTGGCCAAGGCTTGTCCCCTCCTCAGCAGGGGACTTGCTTTTTTTTGTTGACTTCAGCACAAATTCAGATTTCTCTCTCCAGATTTTGGGGTGTGTCTCTATATCCCTTGGGGACCTTTGTTTAGACCCAGGCATACTTGAGGCCTCTCTGCTTTCTTTCTCCTCAAGCCTAATAATCCAACTATGAGGGTTTAGGGAGGCAGCTGCCTTTCTGAATTCATTTGTATGCATTAAACCCATGCATTCATACCTGGGATGAGAGACATGTCAGACGGAGTCCCAGGGCAGCTGCCTGTCACCAAGGACCTGGGTAGCCTCATCCTGAGATGCGACCTAGTACGATGTGATTGAGCCTCAGTTTCTTTATCTGCAAACTGGGGTTTGGAAACGATATCTGCTAAGTGCCAGCAGAAGCAAGGGCACACAACTGGTCCTCAAGGCTTGGCACCTGCATGCTGAAGATGACTGTGGTGAGCAGTGTGAGCGGGTGGAGGGAGCCTGGGTCTTCAGACAGGATTGGCTGTGGAGTGGGACGGAGGAAGTACTCATCGTGTGTTCACACCAGCCAGCTGCCCCTGAGGTGCTTTTCTCAGTGGTCTGGGGGGGTGGGGAGGTGCATTTACGAAGTCACCCACATGTGGATACATGAAACAGTTGCACCCTCCTCCTCACCTCTGTCTGTGTTATCCAGTCCTTCAGTCTCTGCAGGAAGCAAAGGTGAGAACTTCCATTTTCTTCCCTGCTCTGCAGAAAAATTCTGCCGAGGCTGGTGCTATAAATATGAGTATAATTTTTCTTTTTCTTCTTCTTCTTCTTCTTCTTCTTCTTCTTCTTCTTCTTCTTCTTCTTCTTCTTCTCCTCCTCCTCCTCCTCCTCCTCCTCCTCCTCCTCCTCCTTCTCCTCCTCCTCTTCTTCTTCTTCTTTTTTTTGAGACAGGGTTTATCTGTATAACACTTCTAGCTGTCCTGGAACTAGCTCTGTAGACCAGGCTGTCCTCGAACTCACATAGATTCACTTGCCTCTCCTCCTGAGCACTGGGATTAAAGCATTGTGCCACCACCACCCAGTGAGTCTATTTATTCTTCTCCCAGGCCTCGTGCAAGGTAGGGGGCCTAGGAGGCCTCATCTGGTTTTGAGTTCAGACTCCTACTCTCTAACCACATAGTTATCTGTACCTGGACTCCTCTTCAAGTTAAAACATTCATATTTGTGTGTGTGTGTGTGTGTGTGTGTGTGCCTACGAAAGCACCCCCCCCCACCCTATGTCATAGTGCACATGCGGACATCAGAGGACATCTTTAGGACTTGGTTCTCTGCTTCCACCAGGAGGGTCCCAGAGATTAAACTCAAGCCATCAGGCTTGACAGCAAAAGCCCTTTTACTTGCTGAGATGATTCACTGGCCTCCTCGGGCTTCTTTGTCTGCAAAATGGGAACAGTAATTGATACTGTGGGCCTTGGGGTGGGGTAACGCTTGCTCGATGACCACCGGGATGCCTGGCATGCAGTGTGGGCCCTGTGGCCCTGCAAGCTGTAGTGAGGAAGAGCTCCAGTCTGGCCTTGCGGTGGTAGCCAAGCATTGTGAAGGAGCCGGCGAGCAACCCCGCATGTGCCAAGGCATGGAGCTGATGGCAGGGGCTGCAGTGCCAGCCTGAAAGAATGGGTGGCACGGGAAGGTGACAGCAGAGGGAGCTTTGAGAAGCCAGTGGGGATGAGGGTGGTTATTTGTAGGCCAGTGGCAGAGGATTCCTTTTCCTCTTTGTCTTGGTGGCCCTGGTGGGCACTTGGCCAGAGGTCCTGGATGAGGATGTCCTGAGAGGTGGGGCGGGGCTTCTTCACCTGGCTTCCCTCCCACAAGTGTGAAGCACAAGCAATGCCAGCACCCCCGCTCCCCCACTCAGTTATCTCTCTTTATGCCTCACATCCAGGTGTCCCAGAAATAACACTGCTCAAGTGCAAGCCATTTATCTAAAACCTTTATTAATGCTTGAAGAACACAGGGTGACAGTGTCCAGGCCCTGTTGTCTAGCTTTGTAACAGAAGCAGACGCTGACTCAGTAAGCCCACGTGGTGCCATTCTTCCTTAGGAAGTGGATGCCAGGAGCACCGTCTCCATGTTGTTGCCGAGATGCCATTAGCCAGGTTCAGAGCTCACGCCTAAGGACGGACTGCAGCCCTGGGCCAGTGTCTCCTTTTTATTCGGTTCTGGGTTGTCGGCGTTCTGCTGTCTTTGGCCCTCTCGTTTTAGAATAACAGGGCTATTTATTGATACAAAGGAGAGGTGTGCGGATCATCTCGTTAAGATTCGAAGCTCAAAATAAACACTGCGACGTTATTTGGAGACCCACATCCTTCCGAACAGGAAGGCTCCCAAGTAAATGCGTACGAAGCATGAAGCCTAGGGAGGACTGTTCTCAACAGCTGCCTCGCTTACATTTAGACTGGGCGAATGCCTTCAGGAGGTACACAAGAACCTGGACAATTTTGAGCAAAAGGACTCTAGAGATAAATATATTCTGTGTTTCTAATCACATGAGGGACCGTGAAATGACATCTTTCTTTTTTTTTTTTTAACTTTTGGAGGGGAAGGGACGACAAAGGCATGGACATACACAACAGAGATCAGTTGGTGTGTTTGAAGGAAGCGAGTTTATGCCTTTGGGGGGGGGGGGAAGACACCGAGACAATAAATACAAACGACAAATATTTACAGCAGAAACAAACGGAACATCAGTAGGTGACTGCGAGACACTGATGAACTCAGTACAGACACTGGTGGCAAAGGAGCGGCCGAGCCAGGAACGAAGGACGGTGTGAGTGATGTAAGCAGAAAACAGTCAAGGTGCCACACAGGCACACCCAGCACCAGAGTGCCACCATCCCCATGCATTTTCCGCGGCAGAGTCTGGCATGCTGGGCCTCCTTCCTTGCAGGCAGGACCGGATTAAAGGCATATGCTCCTCTATGCTCTGCAGCCCCACATCTTCCTGGGGGATTCCCAGCGTGTCACCAACCCACCCCTCCCCAAATAATTTTTTTTTTCAAGCATAGCCTATATGAGAGATTGAGACTGGGTCCTGTGCATTGAGACACCAGCCGAGTTTGTGGATGTGCTCTGAGAACGGTGGCTGTCCCTGGCCTTAGGGGCCTTCCAGAGAGAGAGAGAGGGTAGGATGCATGTTTCTCATCCTGCTCCCTAGAACATGGAACATGCAATGTGCGGTCTGTGAGCCTGGGGAAGAAAATCTTAGTGGAACAGAGCCAACCAAGCCCTTCCATTTGTGTGGCGGAGGGCGCTTTTGTGCTGCCACGCCAGAGCTGGCTGGTGGCAACAGAAACCGTGTGACTTGCCGAACGGAAACTCACTAATCACTATTTGGCCTTTCATAGAAAAAGTTGGCCGAGCCTTGCTCTCAAGACCTGGTCCAGGTTACCCCCTATGCCTACAGCACTGGCTGTAAAAGCAGTAGCTGTGACAGCCCCAGAGGAAGAAGATCTTAGCGCTGCACTGACACGAGTCCCTTCTCTCCTCTTTGGCCTTCCTTTTGTCCACCCACCTCCTTCTTGCTAAATTTCCACGTGGGCTGTGGAAAGCCCTGTCTCTTGGAGATGAAGCTGTTTGCCCAAGTATGCAGAGGGTGGCATTCCCCAAAAGCAATTTCCTTAGTGGTCTCGATGCCAGTTTCTCTTCTCCCTCTTTCCGGCATGCAGAGACTGGTTTCCAACTTGGCCACATGGATTCAATGTACAGGCTCATAGGACTTGGTTGAGGTCAAGTTGAGATAGTGAAAGTCTAGAAAAAGGCTGTCAAGGAAGGGACCCCTGGTATGTGCTTCTCCCTCTGGGGATCTGTCTGTTTCGGAAGGAGAAGCCCATGTGGGGATACTGCTGTTTGAGCTCTTCTTAAAAGAGAAGTTATAAAAATTTACCCCCCAGAGGTGGGCTGGGGTTGATTTTCTTCCTGCTTTGAGCTGGTTCTGGTGACCCAGTTGTTCGATTTGAAAGTCATTTATTTAGATGCCAGACAAATCGTCAATGGATTTAAAACAAAAGTAAAATTGAGCTCTGAAGCAGTGGTCAAAACAGACGGCCACTCCTTTGGTGTCCCCCAGACAGAGCAATGGCTCAGAAATGACACACAGGTAATGCAGTACCCCATGTCCCTTCCAGCAGCTATGAAACACAAGGTCCCAGGCACGACACTAAGCTTTGGTTTGGCATCGAGCATGGCTGAGTCCTGCATTCTCTCTGCTCCTCCTTTGCCCTAACAGCCACACTTCCCACTCACTCCTGCCCCAGAACCCAGCTGCCCTGTTCCCTGCAGACAGCACTGGAAACTGTAGGGCAGGGCCTGCCTAGCACCCACGTGTGGCCCCTTCCCTCCCCATCTGACCTCCCCCCAACAGAGCACACCTTAGCCACCCACTAGCTCCCACAGACCGAAAGGGACAAAGCCACAGGCAGACTCAAGGCAACACTCCCGTGAATAAGCTTACGTAGGTGCCGACCCACAGGGCAGGCACCTGAGACCTCATCTCACCTGTTCAGACACCTGCATGAAGTCCACAATTCGCACACATCCTGCGTGTGACATCCCCTCTTTAATGTAAAATGTTTGGAATGTCCATAGATAAGGAAATGGACGGCCTGGAGGAAACTTTCTTGGCCAGGTTTTCGTTTCACCTCCGGATGTCGGAATACTCGGCCTGTTCATCTTCCCACTCGCTGCTCCCAGAAGGTCCCTGGGCGCTCTGGCCACCTGCTCCGCCTCGGGCGTGCGCATGTGGGTGGCTTTTGCTTCCTCGCTCACCCTTGGCGCCTCTGCTGGCTTCTGATAGGTGGTGGCCTGTATCCCGGTGGTGAGGCCTGGGTAGTTGGGCCCTATCTGCCGGGGGCTGATGCTCAGGGACCGCAGTGGGAGGTCTCTGTATGTTGGAGGTGCAGAAGCTCAGAATGGAGCACAGGCCTCCCCAGTTCTGCTCACACTGAGCCTGGACGCTGTGAGTGATGGCCTCCCTCACATCTTCCCCGCAGGTCAGCAGCAGATTCACGAGGTCCACATAGGGCCTAGAGATTAGAACAAAGAGAGAAGGACTGAGACTGGAGCATGTTCTAAGGGGCCCTGTGACAAGAGACAATGCTTAACTTGAGTTCGGTGAGTGATCTTTACGGACTAGGTTCCATGGTAGGGAATGGCATTAAGGCAGGTTCCTCTTCTCAAATAGGTGTAGCGCTACTGACAGTGTAGATACATGGGAGGAAAGCTGAAGGCCAGGGCATTAAGGTAGGCATTTCAGGCAGAGCAGCTGTGTGAGTGGAGAGGAAAGCAAGGGTGTCCTGAGCACACCCAGGCTACAGGAGCTGGCGAGCTTGACTGGAGTGGAGACGATCTTGGCCAATGGTGAAGGGTCTTCAATAGTAAATTGGTATGTGTATGCACTTCCAGTGAAGAACCCAGGAAGTGTTGGACTAAGGAGTTCCTGAGCAGCTGTCAGGAGTCCCCATGCTTGCCCATCACAGGTGGCATTAGTGAGGGTCTCCTGAGGTCACATTCCCTACCTGTGTGCCCTGACTTAGGCTTACAACAAAGGGCCCTTATGAAAGTTGTTAGGTATGTATGCCACGGTCTGGGGGAATCTGAAACGAGATGCGCTGGGGAGGGCCATGGCTCTATAGTGTCATCTCCCTGTGGCTTTCCCTTTTCAGTCAGTCAGGGTCCCCATGTCCACAACGAGAGCAGCTCTCTCTGAAAGCAACACAGCCCATTCTGGTCTCAGAACTGCATCTCCACCTGTACCAACGACCTCGAGTTGTTTCTTGGCCAAATTGCTGGAGGACTCACTCCAGGAGACAGAGAAGCGTGCCCCCTTTTTAAATTGATGGGCCTACCTACGGAGCCCCCCCTTAACTCTCACTGGCCTTTAAGATCCAAGAGGGTGTGGGATGCTTTATGTGACTTTGTGTGGCTAACTAGAATTAAGTCCTGGACAAATATGCCCATGACAGACAGCGCCTGCTTCCACAGGGAAATCGCTGTGGGATGTGCAGCCATTTATAAGGAGCAAAGGTTCTCTCCTCCCTGAGGTGTGACTTGAGACTTGGATGACCATCCTAGGGGTCTGTGTAATCTTTCTCTGCAGGCTGGCAACCTTGGCTCTGCAGAAGAAGCGGCTTATGTTCTAAGATGTGCGGCATAATCAATGCTGTTGTGGCCATTCACTCCCCAGGTTGGACCTGTCCTTACTTTGAGGACATAAGAATGAGGAATAGGGAAAAGGAAAGTCCCCTTTGGGAAATCCTAGGTAAGGGAGGCCTGGCCTGGGCTGAGGACAGGCAGAAGGGATGTTCTGGAGCTGCGTTTTGAAGCCTACTTGATTCCTTTGACATCACGGTTTGTGCATGGCTGGTGGGCAAGGCGCTCAGCCTCTTTCAAGCAGGTCTAGGCTGCTGCTAAGGACAGTGTCTCTTGAGCACTCGGAGGAGGAAGTTATAGAGAAAGGGATGCTGTAAGCTGTTCATGCCCCCTTCATACTTTGAAAACAAACGCTGCCTTAGGAAGCTCAAATCCACTGAGGCCATCTGCAAAATGGGAGCAAAATGTTTGGTCATTTGCTGGCTCTATCTGGGATTTCGAACTGAGTTTCCTTTATTCCTTTAAGTGTCTAGCTTAAAAGATCCTCCCAGGAACACACAGATCTCTCTGGGGTCTTCTCCATCATGGTGTGTGTCTGCCTTTGAACCCTGGACCTGTAAGATGGACACCGGCCTCCTGAGGCAGGACTAGTCCCCCTCTCCTCGGCTTGTTCTGTCTTCTCTCTCAGGGATGAAGCCGAGCCCTGTGGGGAGGGCGTGTGTGGCTAAGTAAATTAATCTAAGCCGGGCTTTGGGTTGGCACGGTGCCTTCTTAGGCTGCAGGCTGAGCCTGTCCGATGACAAAACCCAGCACTCAACTGAGTGTCAGCAAGGCCGAAGAAGGGGAATGTGTTTGAGGCTCCAAACCCCTGACGGCTGCCAGCACCCGGTGACAGGGTGTGCAGAGGCCAAGGGAGACTGGCCACAGCTAGGGGGAGGCAGATGATAAGGACAGAGTGGGGTGGGCAGGCAGTGGTGAGAGGGGCAGCTCGCGGCAGACTGGACCTTGCTGCCACCCCTGCTCCTGGCAGAAGCACTGTAGAGGAATGGGGTGGTTTGGATTCTGCACGGCTGACTTCCTCCTCCTTAAAGGGAAAGGCAAACTTGGCTCACATTCTCTTGTTTGTGACTGTTGCCACACACTCTGAGATGGCTTTCTCGGTATGTGGGGGCTGAACGGATCCTTTAATCAGTTAAGCTGGTTGAAAAATTGGGAAAGTTCAGCTTGAAGTCGAAGCTGGGCATTGCATTGCTGTGTGGTGCTAGGGGATGGAGGTTTTCAAGGAGCCAGAGCTTGGCACAAACTCAATGCCCAGAAGTCCTGGCTTAGAAGCAGGAGCAGGTCCCGCATGAGGCCTCCTGGCAGTGTTCTTAAGACACCCACACCTCTGCACAGGGTGGACCACCTGCTTCGGCAAAGCAGGCCAGTGTTGGCTGCTATTGCTGATTCTAAATGCTGTGGGAGACCCGTGAAACAAGAATCCCTGGCCTGGAGGCCACGTTCCTGTGGAAGAGGTACTAGACATCACAGTGCGCTAACCCTCCCTAAATCCTAGGATGGGGCATGTGTTCCCCAAACCCGAAAGGCTTCAGTTTTCCCAAAGACCTTTCTTCAGAAGATACTCATACTCCACACACTCCAGGAATGTATCACAGGTGTATAGCAGGCCCCCAACCTCCCACCTTGAAGACTAAAAAGTCCTCTTAAATATGCCACTGAGATAGAGGTTCCTTGGTTGTGAACACGTGCCTCTTTCAAGAGCACCTCGAAGGAAGAGACTCTCATAGTACTCTCTGGCGACAATGAGGGAGTGATTAGGGAAAGGAAGAAGACCTTGTCACATGAGAAGACTCCTGAAGTCTTAGCAGGTCTAGCAAGAACAGGAGGAGCAGGGCAGTTGGCATTCTGACCGCCGGCCTATTCCTCACAGCAAGTCTCATACACAGCTCCGTGCCTGCAGATTCAACTAGCCGGGCACAGATGGACGTTTCGGAAGCAACCTGCCTCTGTACTGTAGCAGACCCTTCCTGCCGTTATTTCCTAAGCACTGTAGACTAACAACTGCTTACATGGCAGCTGCTCTGTCTGTAGGTATCGTAAGTCATCCAGAGTAGATTACGCCATCGATTTATCTGAGCCTTCCTCATTCATGGATGTGGATGTGTAGGGGAGGCCCTTGAACCATCCCCTGTGGATAGTAAGAGACTAGCGTACACTACCAATTCCCAGGTCGCAAAGCGGGAACCAAACCTCACAAGGGAAGTTCTTAGCTTCACTAGCCTTCCCTATGAAGTGGAGATGTGAATTTCAATCTTGTGGCTGGTCAGAAGACAAACAGGGTAATCCATGCCCATGACCAAGGTTTTTGCACACCAAAGAGAAATAAAAGGCAATTACTATTGTCCATGCCATTGTTCCTTTGTAAATATTTGGAAGAATGAAAATCTGTTGTGAAGTATTAGTATGGTCTAAAAACCAAGCAATACAGTCTTTCTTTTGGAAAGGTCTGGTTGCAGAATTTCACCATGAATAATTTTATATTGTAACAAAGTGCCACAAGCTACTCAAGGCTTCATAACTGAGAGACGAGATGGCTGTCTCAGAATCTAGGCATTAGTGCCGTGAAGGGGGTATGTTTGGTAACATAACTGGGAGAAGGTCATGCAATGAACTAATGGGTGAAAGTCCCTAAAATTGTGCTGATTTGGCCCAATGAGTCACCATGGAAAGATGGAGGTGGCTATAAGGGTGGCAGTGGTTGGCACTGTCTACTATACTGGTGGCTTCCCTTTTTGTTCTACATCTCTGTCTTTGGGGCCTGTGGACCTCACTGCCATGTTAGAAACAATGGTGGATCAATGTCTTTTACCGCTCTGCAAAATCTGGGATCCTACAGCTGGGGTAAGAGCCAAGGAATGAGATGATTTGGCTCTATCATCTTCAAGTCCATTTTACCATGCCTATTTAGCAGACTAAAGTTTCCGCTGTTTGTTTTATGTATTCTGCAGAGTTAGAGAAGGGACCTGGGGAGCTCTGGAAGCAGAAAAAGCTGATTAGATTGGCACCTTTGAGAGCGAAGGTGCTGTAGCCACACTGCGAGAACCCTAGCACCTAGCTTTGCTTCTCCCTAACTGTGAGTGCTTTGTGCTTCACCACAGCAGAGATCAGTTTTCTGTGGTGAGAATTTGGAGGCATAAAGGGTTGATGTAAGGAACGGGCGGACATTTCATGTAACACACCTGGCCTAGTGCCGAGCACCTACACGCAGGTAAATGTTAGTGTGTACCGGCTGCTGTTCTGACGCCTGTGAGCTACTTGGATCACACAGCAACCAAGACTTGGCCGTGGGGAGGATGGAGAATGCTTCTGATAGTAGATATTTTGTACTTAGTAAAAATGTTTCTGTTTGCGGGAATTTCAAATTTGATGAATTTCTGGGGGGTTTTCTAGCTCTATGGGGCACACCACAACTGTATCCACTTGAAGGGAGTTCACCTCCAAAAGTAGCGTCCTCAAACACATTTCCGGCCCTCAGGACCCCACCCTTGCCAGGCGACCCTTCCTCCCGTTCTCCTGGGGATGGGGGTGCTACTCACTCGTGCAGCAGGAGGTCCTTGAAGTTTATCATCTCCACCATCACGCCGATGTTCTCCTGCGCCGCTGAGCACAGGTTGTGCTTGAGGTAGCATTCCCTCTGCAACTGGAAAACCATCTCCTTGATTGCCGGACACTTCCTGCTGATGCAGCCAAATCTGTGCCGCAGGGCATGGGCCTTGCACTTCAGGGCATCCTTGATGAATGACTTGCCCTGAGGATGGAGGACACAAAAGGGAGGGGGCAGAGGAGACAAGGTTTTGTCACTAGCCAGGATGGCATGTGCCAGTCTCAGGCTAGCACAGGGGTTTTTGATCTCGGCGTAGCGAGGCTGTGCTTGGATTGATGTGGTTCCAGGTGGGAGGCGACGTGACATTGCTGGCATCAGGCCAGAGTGGTTGTGAGCTTTGTACACGGACAGATCTGCCCTTCTCTTCCCCAGTTGCTCTTCTAGTTTCCCTGGAATTGGGGTATCCTCCGGGCAGCTGGGAGGTGACTGCCTGGTAGAAAATTCCCCGAGATTGGCCCTAGCTCCTTTGCCAGTGTCAGCAAGAGTACACTTCTTGCTCACGCTCCATCCTGGGAAGCAGTGCTCTTGGAGCCTCCCAGTTAGTGCCGGTGCTCCAGCTCATGGTCTGTCACCTCTTTGCATGCTTCCAAAAGGAACATTCTTTGCTTTTAAACTGTTAGGATTATGGTCTCTAAAAGGTCCCCCTGGCATCTTGCTTGGCAGCATGTGAGTGGGGCAGAAGCATCAAGTAGCATCCTCCCCACTGTCTCAGAGGGGTGAGGCAGCCAGGCAGACATACATGTGGCCCACAGTTCTCCTTCCTGGCACCCTTAGCCGATTGTGCCAAGGCCAGAAGGAGGCAGTTGTCAGGATGTGGGGGCAAGCTCCCAATTTTACTCTTATCAACCTCCCTGGCCTGGAGGCACTGTTGGGTATCTACCCAGGAATCTCCCTTTAATTTCCATGGAAACAGGCTGTCTCAAGAGCTAACCTTTTTTCTTTTCTTTTTTTCTTTCTTTTCTTTTCTTTTATTTATTTATTTATTTTGAGGCAGGTCTGGAAATCACTGAGTTGAGAAAGTGAACCAGTTCAGGTCGGAGGTGGGAAGCCAGCCAGTATGTTTGTTTATTTTGGTTTTCTCTTTAGAAATGTCTACAGATAGTGTCTGATGGTTGAAGACCCACGTGGCATCCATGTCCACCCTGTGGCGCCCCCTTTTCTTTGACTTTCTAGCTGGGAGCCAGATGGGCTAGGGCGGGGCTTGGCACTTTATTAAGTAGTTACACACTGAGAAGTGACTTGAAAGGGATGTCTCTAACTTGAGAACATTCTCCTATTGGCTGAGAAAACAAGATGGATTTATGTGAAGGCTGTGGCAATCTGTTTTTTTAGTATTCTTCTCTGACATCCTGTGGGAAGGCCCTTGATATGCTCCTCTCTTCCGGATTTCCTATTGCGTGGCCTAGCTCCAATTTAGGGAGCAGGGGGGCGGCACGTTTTTCTAAGGACGGCAAGGAGTTCAAAGTTCTCCCTCTTCCCTCCGTTTCAGCTTCCCCTCTGCTACCTCACATCCTCCACTGTCGAGGCTGCCACCCCGTCACGTCCCTCTCTGGTTCCCAGGCCTTGCTTTGTGAGGCTGTCCACAGGATGTCAGTGGACGGTGATGGCTGACGTGTCTAAATCACACCTCAGCTGTTGGCCTCCTCCAGACTTAGTCATCAGGCTCCATTGAAATGGGAGAGGAAATTTATGAGCTATACCAGCAGTGTGTTTGGACAG
The DNA here is from genome assembly GCF_018167655.1 of Microtus oregoni. Taxonomy (NCBI): domain Eukaryota; kingdom Metazoa; phylum Chordata; class Mammalia; order Rodentia; family Cricetidae; genus Microtus; species Microtus oregoni. The sequence goes on from NW_024543086.1 coordinate 16,809,582, forward strand.
GGCCGAGAACCGGGGCAGAAAGCGGCGATGAGCCCCATGCTACACGCTACTGAAACACACATTCTATGCCGGAACCACCAGCTGGCTTATAGGTGGTTTACCCTGAGTAGCAACTCAACTTTACCTTGGCAATCTGAGGCGGATTCAGCTCTGGCTATAAGGCAAGCGAGATTCAGTCAGGGTTTGACTTTTGGGGTTGGGAGGGGAGACTCTCTCTGCTCCTTGCTGTTTGGAGGCCGTGAATTATCTATGCGGCCTGCCCACATATACACTAGAAGAGCCTTTGCTACCTACAGCAAGGGTCCCTACCTCTCCAGCCTTCTCTTCCTCATGCACTTTTGGGGATGGGGTTCTGGTTGTGCAGACACTGTGTTTATCACTGGCTATGACTTCGATGTCTAGCCTACTTTGCCTATGCAGATACAGTGTAAGGATTTGAAAGGATTTGGCCCAATGGCAACTTCAGGAAGCAAACACACTGGTGCCCTTCTCTACAACTGCAAGCGTCAAACTGCCTCAAATAACAGTACGGGAAATGGGTTAGCAATCTGTCCAGCCAGTATTTCAGCCATGCCACACCAACCGGAGTATTCTTCATGCTATATGCTTTACCTGGGCATCGAATTTTCCAGCATTATGCAGAAAAGTCATGCAAATCCCATGTAAGCCCCGGATTTCACAAGAGTTGTTCTCGAAACATTCAAACACGCCACACCCCACGTCTCCGGCGTTGACCAAACAGTGCTGGATTTCCGCTAAAATGAAAAAAAAAATTACAAGTTTTCTGCCATGCTAACAGTAAGGGCTAGAGGAAAACTAAAGGGGAAAAGGGTGTGCCAATTTCAGAATCGAAGGAGGTGAAAAAATAGAATGTCATTATTTACTACTACTTACTGAAAAGAATTGGTATTTTTTTTGTAAAATTAGCCAAAAAATAACAAATATCACAGTCAGAAGTTAGGACAAGCATTTTCCCCTCCCTCTTTCTTTCCCACTTTATGAAGGTATATGTGAGAATACTCAGTTTAAGAGCAGAAAATATTTCAGCTTTTGAAACCCACAGGGAAAAGTAAGATTTCCAAAAGACCGAATTTCATGAATTATACGGCCGCAGAAGCCACTGCCTTTAAGATCCAGCTATTTCCTTCCTGACCCCAGACGAAAGCTTCCAAAAAGCAACTTGAATTCAGCTTTATGATTCAACACCTAAAAATCAAAACAAGATTCCTATTAAAGCCGTGTCTCCAAACCACCCGCATTAAAAAATGCCAGGCCAGGGAGGCTGCGGCTGGCAACAGCCTCAGCATGGAGGCAGGTGGGGGCTGGCCTTCCACCCGCCGTCATTCACTTTGGAAGTTCCTTTTAATTAGGGATCTGGTGTGAGCTATCACTTAATCCCCTAGAATCCCTGAGGCCCAGGAGCGTGCTACCTCTTCCAAGATGTCCTAATTCGTCAGCCTGAAAGGACAGAGGAGCTGTCAGGCTGCGGGAGTGCAGTCTCATGCCCTCTTGGGCTCACTCAGTTCCACGATTTAAACCAACCGCAAAATTACAACTAGGAAAGTGTATTTTGGAAGAAGGGCGGGGCTGGAGTCGAAAAATCTGTATCAGATGAAATCTAGCGAGAGAGTGAGGGGCGTGTATTTGTGGAGGGGCACCTAAACCCTAGAGGAGGCAGGGCAGGAGAGGGACCCTCGACTGCGCGCCTGGGCAACGGGGCCGGGGCGGGGGGTGGTGGCAGAGAGAGGCTGGACTAACTCCACGCGTGGCCACGGACAGGACAGCGATTGCTCACTTGGGCGCCCCTGACCCTCATTTGTGTATTTCGACTCAGGCAAGGAGCGCACGCACGCCACGGCCGCCGCGTTCACACGGCCCCAGGGGAATAGCGGGAGTGGGGGCATAAGCAAGGAGCCAAGCGGCAGACACGTTTCTTTTTCTCCCGGGAGCTGGGAAGAAGGCCAGCCCCGTGTGCCGCACGCCAGGCTCGGCGCTGCTGCTTGCCGGTGAGCAGGGCGGGCGCACGATTTGGGTCGTGTCAACATTTCTTCCCTTGCTGACCTGGCTAGGAGCAAGGGACCATGGAGCGTCACACAGGTACGCTTTGCGAACTCCCTCCTCCCAAGGAAAACTTCTTGATGCCATTTAACTGGCCAGCAAAGTTCTGGGATGTCCGGCAATCTTTAAAGGAAGGAGAGTCAGTCCATGCCAGACTTGGAAGAGAAGTTCTCTGAGCGCAGGGCGAGCCCAGTTCCGGGGACCCTCGGGGCCCTGCACAGGCTAACCTGGACAAAGTGCGTCTTGCTCCGGGCCTGGCAATCTTGCTGGAGCTGGCAGCGCCAAGCGCTGCCTCGTTTCCCCTCAGCCCTGGGGGAGAGCAGCAACAAGTCCTGCCTCAGCCATTTCATCACCCTGCTAGCACGTGCGGATTCCGGGCGCTCGGAGCCCAGCCCAGCCCTCGCTTCTCTCGTTCTTCCCTCTGCAAGTCCCGAGCCACCAAGAGTTTGCGCTGCTCGGGGTGAGCTCGGGTCGCTGGGTTGGGGCTAAACGCACTAGGAGCGCTGCGGGCGTGCACCGTGTTTCCTCCCCGCAGCTCCCCGCTGCAGGGCGCACGCGTTTACCTGTGTTCTGCAGAGACAGACGGCCTTTCTGCTGGGAGCTCCTGTCTTGCGGACCTTCCGGAGGGTTCGTGGCGTCGGTCCCCCGCGCCGGGTCCAAGGTGGCAAACACCAAAGCCAGGGTCACAAACTGGCTCAGCCGCTCGGCACACATGGTTCTGGGTATCACCCTCCCTCCGGGAGACCTGGATTCTTTGTGCGCCCCTCCTCCTCCTTTTCCTCCTCTGCTGCTTCCCCCCTCCTCCCACTCTTCCTCCCGGCTCGCCCCTTTCCTCCTCCTCGCCGCAGCTCGGATAGAGGTTACCCAGCGCCCTCCCGTAGCTCTCCGGAGAGCATGTGACCAGGCCGTTAGCAGAGCCGCGAGTGCCCGGCGATGGCAGGGATGGTGCCTCAAATATCCCTGGAAGCTCTGGTGTCACTTGAATGAAGGAGTCGAGCAGGTGTTGTCCCGGAGGCTGGACCAATCCGAGACCCCGGCCCGTTTGACAACACAGCCGGGAGGCGGGGCCTGCGCCAACTACTATGGGAGGAAGCGGAGCGCCGCGGCGAGCACCCCACAAAGTTGCCGACCTGGCGCCGGCCACGCTTTTGCGTGCGTGTGTGTGAGCGCGGCCCAAGATGCGTGCGCGTGTGCGGGTGCTCCGGGGCAATGGCCGAACGGACTGAGGAAAAAAACCCAAAGCGGATGCCAGTTCTAGTTGCAACGCGAAAATTAGGGGCGGGGGGGGAGGGCTGGGGTGGGAGAGAGGGCGGGGAGGGTCGGTCTTTACTGGGACCACGTCCGCAGGGGCTCGCTTCCGGCTGAGAAAGTTTTCTCTTTGGAACTCAGTGACATTGTCAGCCCCGAAGCCTGGATAGATTGGAACAGATACCTGGGCACAGAGATGGTGCGAGCAAATTGAGCTCCGATGGGAATTCCTAAGAGTCGTTAGGCTTGGCGTTTACCAAACAGGCGCTTAAAGACAGGCTGCAAAACCCTGAAGCACTTGGCCCGAGAGACAGTCCACCTCCCACTTATTTCTGCCGGGATTTGGTGGGTCCTGCAACACCTGGGGCGTCTTGTCTCGCCCCTCCCCCAATCCAGACGGATTCCTGTCTGGGCTTCAGGGATCCAGGTGACAATCCAGACTAGCATCATTTCCTGGCGGGTCGCTAGGAGGCCCAGGCAGCCTTGGGTCAGGCGGCCGCGGAGCATCGCGTGCTCCAGAAGCCAGAGTTTAACAGACAACTTTAGGCATCTCCAAATACACGCTTCCATTTTTTCCTAAGCACCTCTCTGCCCAGTTGGAAGGTTCCCTTTATTCCTCAGCTCTCTGATGCAAAAATAAAAGCAAAAGGTCCCAGGTTCTGGGACATTCTCTCTATACCTTCTTTCTCTTTTGGATCCCCCTCCTTAAGCATCCTGGGAATCAGATCGCCTTCAGCTGCTATCTCCCCTGCTGGAGGAAGCAGGGAGAAAGTTGGGCGCTGCTGGGAGCGCCTCTCCCCCCCTGCTGTGTGTGTACGTGTGCACGCTCACGTCTCCCTCGCTCCAGCCCCGGGACAGGAACTGCTGCTCTTGGCCTCGTTAACCCGACGGCTTAGTTCGGGGGGCTAGCTTGGTGGGGGGAGGGTGGAGAGGCGAGCGCTGCCACCTAGTGCCACCTGGCCCTCATCCGGTATTGGCGCTACTTGCCCCTCCCCCTCATTCTCACCCTAGTCTTGGAGAACAGGTGAGCCTGGGTACCAGCTCTCAATCCACGTCCTCGCCGTACTCCCTGCTCGCCCGCGCACTCTGCAGTAATGCGCCTAGGAGGTTTCATCACCCACCGCCTGCGGCGACTGCTACCCTGGGCCTCCGCACCGAGGCGCACTCTCTGACTCTTCTGCGCCTACGTGTGACACGCCTGAGGGAGGGGTTTCAGAGATGGGCGCCCAGGTTGTCTGCCAGCTGCCCGCTCAGTTTTCCTGGGTGCCAGCTGCCTTCCAGCGAGGAGATGGCGGAGGCTGGGGCTCAGGGTGACCGCCGCTTCACACTGGAGAAAGGAAGGGAGGAGGTGGGAATGGACTTTCCAGGGGCAGAACCTCTTGGAGCTTTTGTTCATAGTACCTCTCCATCTCTCGGGGCCCCAGAAAACGGTCACTTTGAGTGTCTTAGTCTTCGATGGTGGGAAGAAATTAGCCACTCATACCCATGATTTTAATAGCAGAAACTTCCTCGCTCATTTTTTGAGGAAGGTGGTGGATAGTGGGTATAATGATGGGTCATCCTCATTGACCACCTCGCTTGTTTGAATAGTTAATTTAGCTTTATTAGTTTATGAAAAGAAACCCTCCTGGACTTCCTTAAAAACAAAACAAACAAAAACATGTTGGCCTGTGCCTCCCCCCCCCCCCCTTAAGGCCGAAAATTTTCTGGGAGAGTCAAGCAGACCTCAGCCTTACTTAACTTTAGAGCTGGACAGACCTCTACGGCCTCTTCCACGAGCGAAAGTGGCACCAGAGAAACAGAATCTGGAGATGCACAGCGGTAGCAGGAAAGCCAACTTGTCCTGTTGCGGTGAGGCACCGCACCTGTCCTCAGAGAACCTGCGTGGTTTTAAAAAACCATCCTGAGGTTTTCAACTCCAACTTTCAAGGGAATTTCATGGTTCCCATCTGAGCCAATTGCTGCTTTAGGAAGAACACCCAGTGGCTGGATGTATGGTGCTGGGAGCGCACATAGCACCCATGCTTGAAGGTTCCTTTCGGGACCAGCTGGCCAAGGCAGAAGCACAGACAAGGGTGTTCTTTCGCCCATCTTACCAGGGCTGCAGACTCTCTGGGAGGTTTGCTGGGCGATGCTCTGGGCCTTTGGCCCAGGGCAGAACTAGGCTGGAGAAGGGCGGGGCGCACACTGGAGCCTTTGTCGTGATCCCCTTTCCCCTGCAGATTCCCTTAGTTCATCAGTCCCTCAAGCTGGGTTTGGCAGAGGAGTGGAATGAGCTGGGTACAGTAGGTGACATAAAGCCAGCGTGAATCGAGCACAGGTACTGCATCACATATCGAGACTGACACTTTGGCGCCTCTCTAAACCTAATGTCCACCTTAACAAGCCTTGGAGGAGCAAGGGTGGGCCAGGCAGTGCTGCACCGTGGTTCCAGCGTCTGTGGACAGTTTGAGACATGTAACTGCGGAGACAGATCTGGTCCGTCTGTGACACCCAGACTTGTGTGATGAGACCCCCCCCCCGCCCCTTTCCCTTTACTGTCACCCTCAATCGTGTCCAAGAGTGAGGGTTTTGGAGAGGGAAGTGTTTGGGTTGAAAGCTAGGGAAGGGAATTGCCAAGTGGAGGCAAGGGAAAGGATGTTTCTGTGTAGGCAAAATGCACTGAGTTTTGTGTCAGGAATGAGTTGTCCAGTTTGGGGCTAAAGAGGGAGACCAGGCTAGCTAGATGGCTAGTCACGTGGTAAGGCCGGGCCATGTTGCCAAATCCGTGTTCACGGTGGAAGACCTATCATCCTGCTAGGTATTTAGAGACGTGATTCAAGGTGCTCTTTGACTGGATTTTTCTTTAGGATTCAGAGAAAGCTCTGGGATGGGTACTGGCATTTTGGAACAAGACAAAGGGAGTGCAAAGGAATGGCTTGACCCCTCCAAGTGGGGCGTGGTGTCCCGCAGGACAGAAGGTAACCTTGCTCCCGTGTGAGCATGTGGGGCCCTAGCAGATGGGATCTTTCTAGCCCGCGGAGGCACTGATTACGAGTTGATGCAGGTCTCTAGTGCAGGCTTCTTGAAGGTTCCACAGGCCGAGTGAGGAACATGGCTTTCCTGGGAGCTCCGCCCCCTGCATACCCTAGCCTATTGGGGCAGACTGGCTGGGCTTATGGCACCACCTTATGGCCAGAAGGGGTACTGTCTGACCAAATAGTGGACTCTATTATTCTTCCACCTGGTCAAGGGCCTGTAACACTGGGTGTCCCACTGTCCCTTCCCGTCACAGTTTCCTCACTAGCTCACCCTGGCTCAGCCAGCTCCCACAGGGGTATGATTTAACTCCATGCCTGAAGAAGGACATCTCTTCCAAACGTCTTGATTTCCCATCTTACGCCTGTCGTTCACAGGTGCATTCTGTGCACCCTGCTTGCTTCATACTTGTAGGAAGGAAATCTGGACAAAAATGGCTAGAGGTAAAACTGGACCAAGTGACAAACTGCTGTGTCAGGCTCCCCAGATTCTCATAAGCAGAAGTCTCCCCTAAAAAGCCTTGATCCTCCCCTCGACCTTTCTCATTGGTCGCTTTGTCGAGCAGGCTTCGTAATGAAAGGAGACTAAACCTTTCACGTTTGGGTTAGTTCATGAATAAATCTTAGGAATGTTTTCTGCTCCTTTTTTCCTGTAAAAGCTCAAGTCTTCAACATCTGAGTGAAGAAGACTTTGGGTCTGGCCTGGAAACCAACCACTTACAATATTGTTTTAGCTGGGCACGGTGCTGCAAGCCTTTATTCTCAGCTCCTTGGGTGATGGAGACAGGAGGATGGCTTGAGGCCAAGAGTTCATGGCTAGTTTGGGTGGTACCGTGGGGAAAATGATGGTTCCTTAACCAGCTTTCAGAGCGCTGGAACACAGCACACTTGGGAACTCGGCACGTCTCATCAATCAGTAGTCAAGCAGTTCATGGATTGGCCAGAAATACAAATGTTACAAAGGAATTTTTTAAAGTCTCAGAGAATAAGGACACTGTATCCCTCAGTAGATCCATTTACTGGAATAACCGAGAAAACAGTGAACATCAAGTGTCTGCCTGTGGGCTGAGCTGTGTTAGGACTTCATCCCAACGCCTGAGCAGTACCCAGAAGCCCTCACTGTTTTCTTTGGGACATAACTTTTTCTTCCTTCTGTGTGCTGAGACAAACTCCGGGAAAAAATATCCCAAGCAAGGGGCTGCCTGGCTTTCGCAGCTGAGGCCAGTAGGGACACTGTGATGCTGGGGTGAGGTGGCGCTCCTTCTGACTGGGTTTGGAACTCTGACTGAGAAATGCTGAAATTTAGAAAAGTCCTTTTTGTGGGCTTGTTTTCCACATGAACCTGACTTTGGTAGTCTTCAGTAAATGCTGAATTCTGTTAATGCACTTTAACCCTCACTGTACCCCAGGAGTCTTTGAGGGTTTTCCTCTCTCTCTCTCTCTCTCTCTCTCTTTCTCTCCCTCTCTCTTTCCTTCTCTCTCTTTCCCTCTTTCTCCCTCTTCCCCCCTCCCCCACACAGCGGTTCTATTTTCAAAGAATGCTATTTCATGACTTTTGTTCATTTTTAGAAGTCTTCCAGAGACAACATTAAAAAAAAAAAAAGACAGAGTGAAATTTATCCTATCTTAAAATTACTCAGTAGAACCCTTGGCAAATCTATGGCTCTCTGCATAAATCATGGGATCTTGAATTTAATTTTTTTATATCTTTGACATTTTATCATGCTGGGAACACTTTAATTATTTTCACCAATTATTGTCAGTTATGGTAAAAATCTCTGAAGCAGGAAGCCATGGAAGGATGACGGAGGCATCTTGAAAGCTGATGCAGGAGGGCAGAAAGAAAGCCCTGCTGTTGTGTCCTGCAGAGCACTGCCTGTGTTCCCAGGAAGGTATACTGCGCAGATGTTGCTATCTTTGCAGGCGTCTCTCAATGAGCATTGCTTGCTTTTTCTTGGACGTGCATATGTTTATTCAACTGTCACCTGAATGGTTTATGGGGCACACTTCTTTTGCTTTCCATGAATATAGTCGTGACCATAGAATTTCTAATTGTATGTGCAAAATGATAGAGAGGAACACTGTCAGGGAAATGTTCAATCGTCAGGCAATTGGGATTAATGTAGAAATGGCAATACCGTGTGCTGGTAATGGTGATGGCAGGGTGAGCCCGTGTCAGCAAAGGTCTAGGCTCTGCGTCTGCCCTGAAGCCAACCTAGATGGCATTTAAGATTCTGGGAGTAAACACAGAGAAGGAAAGCAAATGTCTTATTCCCATCCAGCTAGCCATTCAACAGGAACGATTTTTATCTTAAGATGTTTTGCAACATAAACTTAAAATGGCCTGTCTTCCTAAAAAGAATGGAGGCCAATGTTTTTTATATCTTTGAGGATATTTACTTACCAAAATTTACTTGATACAGTGTAAAATTGACAATGGAGGGAGTCCAATTAAAGATGGCTGCAAAGGGATTGGTTACAGTATGGAGATGAAGGAGTGGGTCCCAATGAAGCGCTCTCATGGGTGTTTAACGTACAACGTGCTTGGCTACCATGGCGCCAATAGTGCAATGATTGTCCCCAAAACTGTAGACTGTCGTGGGCTATGGGAAGAACGGGTTTTGTGGAAGAATCAGAAGAATCATAATTGAGAACTCATTTTCTCGAGATCTGACATGGCCAGAAGGGACCTTCCCCAACTTCATGCCTGACTTCTGTGGAGCAATTAGATGCAGTCACATGACAGTGCTCATTCTGTATTTATATATTTTCAAGACCAGGAAATTACTCTGTGAAAGTCTCCCATATTTAAATTATTAAATTTTCTAATGAAGTTTCACTTCCTTAGGTTAGTCAAAAATAAAAAATAAAAATAAAAAAGATCATTTCTGATGGCCGTGTACGGGATGAGACCCACTGATTCTTGGGTGCATAAGAATAACACCGAAGCGAATACCCAGTGCACACTGGAGTCCTCGTGTCAATGGCTGTTTGAATCACTCATCCATGACCCACACATACCATTGACTCTCTTCTTTGTCCATTTCCAGCTGCCTCAGACAGTCATCAGGCTGGTGGCTGCTACAGAAGGACGCTGCATGGGAGACATTTTACATGGTCTTCTGTTTATTCTCCTTCAGTGTTGTTCAGACTCCAGTGGGGACCAGTAGAACAGGACCAAAAAAAAATTGCCCTTTTTTTTTTTTTTTTTGTATCTGGGATGGAACCCAAGGCTTTGTGCGTACTAATGATAGGCAAGGGCCCTACCCTAGAATTTTCGCAAGTAATTTCTTGCACTCAAAATCTTCATTTTGAAGACGTTAGAACCTTATCGACTCTGGCATTTATTAACTCACCTAAGAGACTCACACGTATCTGTGTACTCGACCTGGTGGTGTGTTCTGCACAACAGGGAGGCAGAGACACATTTGCAGCCCTTAGACTTTAGTGTGGTCATCTTTATGGCACGGTAGAGGGACTCCTCAGTGGTGTCAAAGGTGAAAAATTTTAGTTTTTAATATCCATAAAAAACAGAATGTGAATCTTGAAAGATGGTTGGGAGGATTTAGAATCTGGAAGAGAGAGAGAGAGAGAGAGAGAGAGAGAGAGAGAGAGATATGATGGACACCAGAGAAGCAGGAGTATGGAAGTTGGGAAACTGGTTGGTTTTGTATGGCTGAGAAGGCCACACTTGGCACTGGAATTTCCATTTAATAACCCATGACTTCCGAGAGAAGCGTTCTCCACCCACGAGGGCACCTCCATTCAATTTCCTGATCTCTCTTTAACAAACCTACAGAATAGTAGGTTCCCATATGACGTTCTCATAGATCCTTAGTTTTGGTTATACCTCCCTTCTCTCTGCCCTGTCACCTGCTTACACCTCCCAATCCCAGCAACCTCCCCTCCACTTTCATGCCCTATGTGTTCTGCTCCCTTCTTCCCTGAAGGCCTCATCCTGCTCTCCCATACCAAGGGATTCTTTCTGTCTTTTTGGCTTTTTACCAGCACTCAATGCTCCAACCAAAAGTCTTAAATAATGAAGGTTGGGCGGGGTTCCCTTCCAGGAAGTCAAGAGGATGAACTGCTATGGAGTCAGCAGGTGGAGGTGATGAAGATGCCAAAGCAAGGCTCCTTGGGTAGTCAGGTGGCAGGCGGGAGACGAAGAAGCAGCGTCTTCAATGAGTAGTCCAGAAAGAAGGTGAATGCTCCCTCCCCACTCCTCTTACGCGACTGTCCCATCCTCCCCTGTCTCAGAATGCTATCCCCATGCTTGCTCCAGCATAGCCAAGAATCTTTGGTATTCTCCTGTTCTCTGTGCCTCTGTAGGAAGCTCATCACTGTCTTATTTCCAATTCCAGAATGCCTACAGTGTCCATCCTGTTCTCACCATATCTAATTGTTGCCGAGTTGACCTGGATGCCCAGTTTTGGTTGCTCTCCTCCCGGTTCCTCTCCTTTCCCCTATCCTTGTGTGTCTTGTTCAGAGTCTGCCACTGCCAGCTTATGACCATGGTCAGGTTACTTAGTCTCTCTAGGCTTTAGTTTGTTGGCAGGGTTGTTGTGGGTTCCGTGAGACTTCATGCTTGGCACCATTGTTTCTCCCTTGATCAGGAGCGGTGGTTGTGACCATCCTCTGATGGGCAACTAAGCTGCCCTGGGCACTGTCCCACACCCTCAGAAGGTGGGGCACAGAGTCAGTGAGCTGCTGGTTGCCCTCACTGTGGTCTGGTGGCTCTATCTACATGGGGAGGCTGGGTGGATTACCCTGGGTCAGGAGCTGTGTGGACCATGGTGGATGCATGTCTTCCTACCTGCAGATTCCCTGTGTGCTGTAAGCTTGCCACATTCATGTCTTTCAAACGCCTCCGTGGGCTGCCATCGTAGAAGGAGAAATCCTTCATTTGTATGTGTGTGTTGTCCAAATGGTATTTTTAAAGATTTATTTCTGTGTGTTCATAATGTTCTTGAATAATGTTTCCATAAGTGCAGTGCGCAAAATCTGCCCATGTATATTTTCGAGTGTGATTGTCTTCAGCAGCCGGGGAGTCGCTTGCCAAGCTCTTCCTTGCCTTATGGTTTCCTGGGATAGTGACTCCCTGACTGGGAAAGGGCTAAGCCCAGGCCCCAAGGGCAACACCCCTGCCGGTGTCCCTTCCCATCCCCCCCTCTCCATCTCTCTGCAGCAACTTGGCTCTTTAACTACACTCCTGGGTCCTCTGTCTCCATCACTAACGCTCCAGATATCTGATGGGCTCCTTTGAGGTGCCAGGCGTTGTGGCAGCTGCTCTCTGACAGAAGTCAGGTGACTTAGGCCTAGGCCTAAGCTGAGTGGTCAGAGGAGGTCTTCCTGGATCACAGTCCTTTCTACAGAAGCCCTGATGGCCCCAAGCAGCCAGTCACACAGGAGCAGCACCCACGAAGACTACACCTGCACCTCCTTCCGGTCTGCACTAAGGAAATCAGCCCCAGCTTCAAGATCCCACTGTCACACTTTCTGTACCCCAACAACTAAAGCTTCCAAAGCTACAGGTCTAAATAAGCCCTTCCTCCATTACCATTGTTTAGTCGGGTGTTCTGAGGCGATGAGAGAAAACTACAGGTGATTGCTTCCCCAGCTCTAGAGGTAACCCCTCGGCTGCATGGAGACAAGCCCCTCCACAGTATGCAGACAGGTGTGGCAAGAAACCCCTCCACAGGGAGTCCTGCACGAACTGGACTTTCAGGTTCCTGACAGTTCCTCCCTGAGAGGGAGGATCTGATCTGCTCAGATCGCTTCATGCTTTGTGGTAAAGGGCAGGGTTGTGTGCTGTTGTCTACCTGGGAGCCTGTAGGTAAGGTAAGGACAGCAATTTCCAAAGACAAATCTCATGGTGGGCAGGACACCAAAAGACTCTGTGAAGTGCCCACTCTCAAGATTTGGAGCAAAATAAGGCAGTTCTGTGAGTCGGGCTCTGTTTCTGCCCAGCTTTTCTCCCCTGCACTCCCCCCACCCCAGCTGGGGTTGCTGGTCAGCCTCTGGGAAGGAGAAGACAGCCTCTGCCAATGAAGAAGGGCTAGTTCAGTGGACACAGGAAGGCAGGGAGCAGACAGAGCTGCCTAGAGAGCGATCCTTGTTCAGTGTGGGCCAATCAGCAAGGACCTTAGCCATTCCTGTCCCCCAGCCTTGTGCTCCCGAGGGTGCCACATTGAGCTGCAGGAAATGGCTTACTGATCTGTCCCTCACAAGGTCCTCATACCTGGAGAAGTTCAGTCCTTCGATGGCTTTCTCTGCCATAAGAAAGTCTCCAGAACATGAAGCTGCCTCTCTGGATGCAGGGAATCAGGTCAGAGCCCAAGGCCTGTTTTAGGGTGCTTCCCTGCTCACCCAAAGATCCAGAGTTTCCCTTCCCATCCCTACCTCTCCCAAAGCTTTGTTTTTATACATTGTTTGCTCCGTCTCTGGTGGTGTTTCCTAGGCTCCCCTTCGGGTGACTTACAGTCCTGGGCCCTGCAGACTCTTGGCTAATAGGCATCTCTTGAATTTCATGCGTTTAATCTGGTCCCAATGAACAAGTGACAAAGACGGGTCTGCAGGATGGCTCTGTCCCAGGAGGCCAGCCCTTAACTATGCATTACCACCTTTGTGGTCTTAGCCGGCTCACAGCCCACCAAAACAGCTACTTACTTCTTCCTTTCCCTGAAATTGGCTCCAATTTTTCACTTAGAAAGTATATTCAGGCAGGAAACTTTACACTGTGACCGCACATGGAATCTAGCATCTCTTTCCATAAATAGAAGGTGATCGTGAAATTAAACCCTGAACTCTTAAATAGAAAGCATGTGTCATTGCCCCCTGAATCATCCTCGGAACTCCAATAAAATGCATCCCACACTCGTGGAATTGGATTCCTACCCTGTGAGGATGTGTTTAGGAAAACAGCCATCTCTGACACACTGCCACAACTTGGGCAACTTTCCTTACTGCCACTCACCTTGGATTGTGTTGAGGGGACAGTGTAGGTGACCTATCAGAGGGCACAAGAGAGTCTAGAGTTTGGTACTGGGGCTCCATTGGCGTCCTCTGGTTCCTCCTTGAAGTCTTCTTGAGAGCATCTGCAGAGAGGAGGCAGACAAAAGACCTGGGAGCGGCAGGACTGAGGACCAGAGGAGGGTAAGAGAGACTGATGGCACGAGGAGTGAATTGTGGAAGTAGCTGAGGGCTAAGCCGACCTCGTCCCAGTGAAGCCCACGGGCTCGGCAGAGGTGGAGAGAGCGGAGGGTCTTCGCTCCCTGAGCCGAGAGGACTCTTCGTCCACAGGCGACTTAGATGGCTGTGAATGATCCTAATATGTGACAACAGATTTTAGGGTTAAAGAGCAAAGAGCTGGTATACAAGGCCTCTGAGAATTAGGAATGTAAAAATCCCCCTGTTTTAGTTACTTTTCTGTTGCTGGGACGAGGCACCGAGACCAAGGAGACTTGTTAAAGCTGGCATTTAATTGGTCTTACAGCTTCAGAGGGTTAGAGTCCACAGTGGCGGCAAGAACAGCTAAGAGCTCACATCTGGATCCGCAAGCAGGAGGCAGGGAGAACACTGAGAGTGACAGGCGATGCACGATTAATCAAAACTCAAGGTCAGAAATTGGGGTCTAACCTGAAGACTTGAAAAGCAAAACAGCCAGCCACTGGCTCTTACCTCAGCCTCAGTCTGAAATGGTGATCTTGCCTCCAGGAATCTCAGAGTGAGACTGGTCTAAGAGCTGTCTCACCCCGTTTTATATTCCTCTCTAGGGCTGGGATTAAAGGCATGTACCACCCGATTTCTATGGCAACTCGCGTGGCTACTGGGGATTAAAAGTGTGTGCCATTGTGGCTGCTGGGATTAAAGGTGTGTGTTACCATAATCTGGTCTGTAAGGCTGACCAGTGGGACTGTTTTACTTTCAGATCTTCAGGCAGTCTTTATTTATTAAAATACATTGAAAATGCCACACAGACAGGAGTCTTTTGAAACCTCACTCAGTGCCTCCAGCGACACATCTTCAACAAGGCCACACCTCCTAATCCTTCTCAAACATTTCCACCAACTGGGGACCACGTATTCAGACATATGAACCTATGGAGGCCATTCTTACCCAGACCACTCCAGCATCCTTCCTGCCTTCCTTCTTAGTTCTTTGCATTTAGCTTAATCATCCGGTTGAATTTCAGAAGGCTAAGAGATCAAATAGTCTTTTGTTCCCCTCCTCTCTGATGTTCCTTGATGAAACAAATGGGAAAGGGGAACAAGGGGAGAGGGCTGGGGGAGTAGGGCAGAAGAGAGGATGGGTAAAGGGTAAACTAACACTAGGGTGTTTGTAAAAGCCATATGGAAACCTGCTCTTTTATAATCTTTACACATACACACACACACACACACACACACACACACACATGCACCCATTTAAAGGGTTTAATTGGAGTAATTAAACAGGGAATAATGCTCTTTCTGAAAGCCATAGATTGCCAAATAAAACCATTGGTGCCAGATGTGAGGTATCTATCCCCTCCCCCCCAAAGTTGTTGGCCAGAGGCGCCCTATTCCCACTCCCAAACAATATAGGATGTCGCCATTGCTCTTGGTTGCCCATCAAAACTTAAATGGTAAGAACCTATTGCTGAAGACTCCACACACTTTGTGTGTAGGACATTATAAAAATCAAGTTTTACTAACCAGGATGCTCCCCACTGCTGGCTGCTTTTCCGTTTGGGTGCCATTTGCCAAGATCTGTGTACTTTGGGTCTCCAAACCCTGGCACAGGATGGAGAAACAATGAGGGAAGGACAGACACACAGACTCACAGACAAGGAGGTTGGAATCAGGTGGGGTTCTGCTACTGCCACAACCTAGAACCCCCGTGTGTTTATTAGGTCCAGCACAGAGGAGGGGTGGGGCAGTCCTGATAGGAGGGTCTCTGAAGAGAGCAGTCACAGGCTGTGAACATTCAGGGGGAGGCTACAGTTGCTGGTCTGCACACACTGATCAGTCACCCACAAACACTCACCTGGGCCATATCAGTAACAACTGTGCCAAACTCTCCTGCGGGAGGATTGGCCTTGGTTCCTTGATATGTCCATGTCAAAACACACATTTGCTCAGGGCTTCCTCTGCTTCTTTCATTCGAGGGTGCTGTGTAGGCTGTTGGGGGTCGGGTGGGTATTTATCAATGGTCATACCCAGCTGTGAATCCTGTGGGTTACAGTAAATGATTGATTTGATGTGCTGAGAAATATGCCCATGGTTTAATTATGGCACAAATCTTATGGGGGTAGCCACCTGCTTTCTGATTGGAGTTAAGGCCTATTCCCATAGAGCGTGTAAATATGGCCAAGAACCCCATGAACCTACTACTATAATTTTGCTAAGTGGACAGATTATCAGACTGCCCCTTAAATTTGAATCTCTGTGCCCATAGATTAGGACGGCTCTCAGACCTCATTAGAGGAGTTTCTTTATGCGGTGGAAGGTGGTGCAGAAAGCCACAACTGGCAAAGGGCAGAGAGTAAGTGTTAGCGGAGCGCTCGGCCACAGAGGGAGCATCATCTTCATCCACTTACACCAGGGCTCAGGCATCGTCCTGAAGATGGTCAGGAGGACTGGAGTGGACCAGACAAGAGGCTGCACTTGGGGACTCAGGGAAGCCGTAGATGCCTCTGTGAGATCAAGTCATCCGACGGTCTAAGTGGTTTCTGGGAGGAGAGTCAGTTTTTTCAGGATGTGGTCACCTGGAGGCCGGCTACTCTGTAGTGCCTGAAACCCATGAATGAACGGGCTGCTCAAATCAGAGTCCGCGGTTGTTAGGGAAGAGTCACAAAGTTGGGTGGATAGATTTGGGGACTAGGGAGGTGAGGGCAGAGCTGAGGTGAGTTGGAGGGAGAAATGGATGGTAAATATGACCAAAATACATTGTATGGAATTCTTAATCAATATTATATTAAAAATTAATATTATATTGATTAACAAGAATATTATATTATTATTACACAATATAAATAAGTAGTTAATATAAAAGTATATTAATTTAATAGTAATATAATAAAATTGATATATTTTTAAAAAGAGAGAAATAAAATGACAGTAGAGTCTCTATAAACTTTATAATTTTCGGTCTACTGTATCATGGTGCAGAGCATTTTATAGGAGGCAGGGGCTGAGCCATGAAACGCTGCTTTAGTTTATTTTCTTTACTGTAATAAAATACTGAAGACAGGGTATTTTATAAAGAGAAAAAATATATTTGGCTTGAAGTTGTTTTGCAGACTCAAGAGCATGGTGCTGGCATCTACTTGGCTCCAGTAAGGGCTAGCCTGGCTACATTACAATGCTGAGGATGGTGTTATGGAAGGAGGGAGATGGGGAGGGGCTGGGAGGGTGGAAAAGGGAGGGGAAGGAACGTAACAGTGGGAGAGAGGCGGGGGAGCAGAAGCACTCTATCACGTGGTGGGACTGAAGCCCGAGAGGCTCTGTTACACCCTACCCCACCCTATCTCCCTCCCCTGCCTGGGGGACTCGTCAGGGCTCATGAGAACTACATTAGGTTCCTCAGGCCTCACCTCTTGGTTTCCGTCCAGTGAACCGAGGTGAACCTGCTGGGACATCATCTTGTCTGGCAACCAGATGGTTCCTGAGGGGCCTCTGTTAGCTCAGCCTGATGCGGCCTGAAGTTGCAACCTTGTCTCTGGACCTCTGGCCTTGTCCACAGAGAAGCTGTCCTGATTAGGGACCCGTCTCTGCAGTGCAGTGTACCTGATGAAGGGCCTGGAGCGGGTGTTAAATGAGAGCCCCTGGTACTGTCATTTGGTACCATCTATTCCCTGTTGTCTCCAGAGCTGGGCTTTCACCGTTTACGGCTGACCACTTGTCTGTCTGGGCTCTTTGTGTGTCTGTTTTCTCTATCAGTCCATCCACGGTCAGTGGATCCTGCTGTCAACAGTGTGATACCAGGCATGGGAGTGTGCTAACCCATTTGCTTGATAACTCTGTTGCCTTGGATGGATGCCTGATAGGCCTCATTAGCCCCCCCTCCCCCCTAAGTAACAAGGTTCTGCCTACTGACCTCCCACTCTGCAGCCACCATCCTCACCTCCAGCAATAACTCCTCAGCTCTCAGTCACACACATGTGCGACATCCCCATCTTCCTGGGTGTTCAGGACAAGCCCTCCCCTTGCCTACATCTCCCCAGGCCCTTGGCTGAATCCTCTCAGGTTCCCTTGAACTTGGGAGCAGCCTCCAGGAGGTGACTCCTTGTATCCCAGCCCCTGGTCCCTTTGAGGCTTTGATCTTGCTGGTTTCTCTGGACACTGCCAGTCAGCAGGCCTCAGTGGCTTTCTGTTTCCCAAGTTCTGCCTCGTCCCGTGTCTGTCCTGAGCCTCCTGCGGGTCTCCAGTGGCTTCAGCAGTCTCCTAGTCCTGCCCTCAAGCTGGCCCTGCCTTCTGCTCATCCTGCTGTCTCTGCACTGAGCTGGCTCTGCCCCTCCCTAGCTGTGTCTCTCTCTCTCCTCTCATCCTTTCCTTGCCCTCTGGGCTCTGGGCTTCCCCGCAGCTGCTTCCTCCCACGGGCTGTTATTTCCAAGCCATCCCGAGTGCCAGACTGTGGTACTGCCTATCTGATGGGAAATAATTAACAATTTTCAGAGGGGTGACCAGGCCACAAACCCTTGGGAGGGAGCCCAGAGTCCTCCTGCAAGCTTGCTCCCTTACCTGCTCCACACAGCCCTTCCTCCTCATGACCGTGTTTCTACCTCACCTTCAGCTCTGCCACGACCTGTGGTTCTCCCGGGCAGCCATTCCTTCCTTGCGGCCTGTTGGACACCTCCTATGTCAGTCAGTTTTCTATCAGGGGCCTACGTTGTATGCTCAGCTCGTTTGTCATACTTGAATCTAGACATTGTTGTGAAGGTGTTTTACAGCTGTGTTGACATCTGCGACTGATTGTTTTTCTGCAACCCTCAGTGATGGGGGAGGCCCTGTTAGGCCAACTGCAGGCCTTAGGAGTAAAGCTGAGGTCTCGTGCTGGGGGTGGGAAAAATGCTGTTTCAAGATGGCAGCACCGACCTTTGCTGAAAGGCCCAGCTGCTGGCCTGTCCTACAGAGTGCTGGCCCAAGAGCCCCATAATTGTTTGAACTAGTTCCTTATGAGACTCTGTGTGTGTCTGTCTGTTTCTCTCTCTCTCTCTGTCTTTTCTCTTCAGGTGCTTGCCACATATGCCCTGTGGCACACATGGTCACACACGCACACACAAATAAATGTAACAAACAAACAAAAGTACTAAGGGAAAGAGTTCACTCCTTTTCTTTGTCTCTTTAGCCGTGGGAGAGCAGTGGCTCTCCCTTTTACCGCTCATCTTTGTGACACATAAGGACACAACCTTAGGTGTCATCTTGGCAATAGGTCCCGGATCTGCTGCTAACCTTGAACTTGGATTTCCTAACCTCTAGAATTTAAGAACATATTTCTGTTGTGTAATCTATCAACTGTTTGGTCTCAGGCATTTTGTTACATCTGTGGGAATGGACCGAATAAGACGAGTGCTCCTGAGATTTCCGGGTTCACTTGATGGGCAGCTGCTGGACTAGTGCCAGGCTGTGAACTACTTCTTGCTCTGTTGCCAGCATTATTCTGGGATTTGTCTCCCGAGTGGCCAGTCCATGGGTGTCTCCAGTTATTTCAAGTGGAAAACCTACCAGATGAGCCTGTAAAAGCCCACCCAGCTCAGGAGATAGTGCAGGGCAGGGGCAACCTGAGGACCGTGCAGCCAACTCCCAGTGTCCCTCCTAGTGCAGCCTGTTGATCACAGTGAAGACCCGAGGACCGTGCAGCCAACCCCCAGCGTCCCAGTGAAGTTAGACTGTTGACCGCAGTGAAAATTCACTTCAGAAGTTTCTGCCTTGCTCCGGGGAGCGTCTCACTTGTAAGGAAAGCCAAGACCTTCCTGGAATTTTCTTCTAAAGGCAGGGCACCTAACCTCTCCTGGGTGTTCTGGGATTGACAATCTTCGTGCTTTCTCCCTTTAGTTACGGATACCGCCCTAGCATCCGGCAGGCACACAGGTGGAGAATGGACACAGGGATGACTTTGCAAAGCACCTGGAAATGGCAAGGAAATTCCTTTTACTTTGTCTTTTTTTTGTTTTTTAAATGAAAAGGTCGAATGATTGACAAAATGTCCTCAGTGAGCTGTCATACTTAGGGTCTACAAAAAAATAAAAATAAAAAAGAGCACGCTTTGTCGATAAAATACAAGCTGTTTGAAAGATTTATGAGTCTAAAATCCTGCATAACCAGTCAGAATTCAAAGCAGCAGGAAGCCACTGTGATATTTTTAAAACAAGTATTTAGAAAAGTAATTGGGTGCCCTTCATGTGGAATTAGGAGGGGACCTGGTAAGGAGACACGCTGAGCCTACAGAAGAGCAAAGGAAGAGTTTGCAGCAGAAGGAAGGGCACCCATTGGCAAGGGTAGCATTCTGGCATCGAGAGAGAAAGCCTGAAGGCTGGCATACAAGAACTGCAGGCCTCGCACACTGGGCAGCAAAGAAGGTCAAGGCTGCTGGCCCTAGCGAGGCATAGCTCCTGCAGACAGTGGGCACTCCCCAGGTATCGTAGCTAACTGCTGAGCCCCCTGTTTAAACTCCGACCCCGTCTCCAACCGATTACATGTAAACAGGACAGAAAACACATGTTTCTGAGAACATTTTGGTTAAAATTAAAAATGTGGCAGTGTCTGTGCCAATAACTTACTTGAGAATATCCGAACCAGATGCCGCTAGCCCATAATTCCGCGTAATTTGCCAAAATTATGTATTTACTTTAATCCTAGAGTCGAAGTTAAAATATGCACGGTTTTTGTTATTTGTGATAAAAAACATCCATGGGATTTGAGCTAATGCTAGATAGAGCTGGCAAGAGTGGCTCGCCATCACCCCAAGGCACACAGCTGACCAGCGGCAGTCTCTGGAAAGCCCTGGAAAGTCGAGTTATCTGGTAAGTTAAGTAAGCAACGCTGGGCAGGACGTAACTCACGAAATGACAACCACAGGCCGAGACAGCGTGTCTACTGTGACAGAGTTTTAATTCCTGAGTGGCTCCTACTCACGGGCGCATTATCCTGTTTATGTGATGTCAAACATCTGGATGGAGATAGAAGAGGAATCCAGTCAGTTGTCTGGATTTCTCTCTTTGCAGAGAGAAGCTATCCAACAGTGGGGTGAGCTGCTCAGCAGAGGACCTCTGCTGCTGTGTTTAGATGTTCCGCAGCTAGGCGGAGAAGCTCACTGCCAGGCAGAGTGTGTGGCTCTGAAGCCCAGACTCCTTGCTGCTGGCTGCAAAATGGCTGTTATAACAGCACCATGTACCCCGCTGATCTCAGGAGTTAGTGCAGGTACTTAGTGCTATAAATGTCGCTCTTTTTGGTTCTCCATGGTGTTTGGAACCAAGGGAGGGTTCTCCCAGTTAAACCCATTAAACCCTTCCTCCTTTTGGCAAATGAGAGCATCAGTTGGTAAGAAATGCTTTATTATTTTTTCTTTCTTGTGTCGGTGTACAAAAACATAAAATTCTCTATTTTTTTATAAGAGAGATACTTTCTTTATTATTATTTTTTAAAGATTTATTTATTATGTACACAACAGTCTGCCTCCATGTATGCCCACATGCCAGAAGAGGGCACCAGATCTCATTACAGATGGTTGTGAGCCAGCATGTGGTTGCTGGGAATTGAACTCAGGACCTCTGGAAGAGCAGCCAGTGCTCTTAACCACTGAGCCATCTCTCCAGCCCCAAAATTCTCTACTTTAAACACCTTCGAGGTATGTGGTTTGATGGAAGTCAGTTCATCTCATCACAACACTCGCCCTTCTCATTCCCCTATCCCCCTAGCCTGTCTGCATCAGAAAACTTAGAATAGGGATGTATCTGTGAACAAAACTCTGAGGAGTGGTTGCCTGGGCTGTTTGAGTCTGGTCCTGTCCAAATCACAGCTCTGGACTCTCCCCCTGAGTGTCCTTTTGGAATTCCAGTCTGGCTTGGGCTAACTCCATCCCACACAGGATCCCTCTAAGCCAAAGCCTGGCCTCACTAGCTCCTGGTTCTTTGGCACTTGACCTCAGGGCATGCTTGGGGCTATGGGTATGCACGACGAGGGATGAAGGTCAGGAAGTCGTGCCCGTCTTACTGGTGGAAGACCCTCCATTCCAGCCTGCTGTGCCATTCCACCAAGATGGATGCTTTTACTATATACAGTTCCGGGAGCACCAGGCACCAGAAAGTGTTCCGTGTTTCAAACACTTGCTTAGCGTGGTCCCTGTGTGAGAGATGTTGCCACTCGAGGTGGGGCTGCTTGCAGGAGGCCTGGGTAGTCCTTCCTCTGTCCCTTGGACTGACTCCCCTGGGATTCTGCTCTTCATCTCTGATATGGAAAAGCGGAGGCACACGGGTTTCTGTAGGATAGGTGAGGTCTAAGAGGTCGAGGACACAATTTTCCTCAGAAGCGTGGCAGGAGGCGGTCAGAGGGAATTGGTATTCACTGTGGTAGCTGTGGTCTCTGTTTACCTTTGGAAAACAAGCAGCCTAGTTCTTGGTCCAGAGACACCAGTGATAAGTCTGTCAAGAAATGACGTCAGTCCTCAGTAACATTGGAGTGGGACAGTCTTTCCTTGACTCCAGTAACCAACCCTGGCTGTTTCTGGCCTCCACTGGCAGGGAAGGGACATCTTTGGATGCTTTGTAGATAGCACAAATGCTCCCGTGGCTTGCTGCTTCTTGTGCCCTGTCCCATTGCCTTAGAAATGACCGTGGGGCTTTCTGGCTTTCACACATGGGAGGATCTTCGTGGAGAGTGTGCAGTGTCTATGCAGCCAAGCTGCCTGTGGGAAGGCTGCTTTGGAATGGACCATTTCTTTGAACTGACTTCCAAGGCGATTCGACTCTCACTGTAACGCGGTAACTCCCAGAGCCCCCCTAGGAAGCATGAGATTTTTGCTCTTTTTTCTTTCAGTGCTTGCAATGTCTCTGTGGTTGTTGATAGGGTGGACAAGGATGACTCTTGCTTGCTAAGAAGTTTAGATGGGGTTCGCTTTGGGATACTTTGGTCTTTAGTAACTCTCTAAAAGAGAAATCCTCCCAGAAGGTTATAAATGTAACCAATGGAAGGACAGACTTGAAATCTGGGGGTCCTCATTGCAGCCTCAGCACCAGGCCAGCCCAAGAATGTGTGGGATGTCTTCCTGTGCCTGGCTTATTTCATTTAACATGGCATCCTTCTGGCTCATCTGAACTGCCAGAAATGACAGGACGATTCCATCAATTTTTATGGCTGGGCAGTATTCCAGCATCTTTGTGCTTTCTCTACCCATCCCTGTGTTGATAGACAGCTAGGTAGAGTCCACGTCTTGGCACCTTTAGACTCTGTTGCAGCGGACACAAAGACACCTTCCTGCTCATAAGTAGGAGCTGAAAGGTTGGTTTCAGAAGCAAAGGGTGGAACTGTGGTTTGCAGAGGCTGGAAAGGGCCAAGGAGAAGGAAGACAGAGAGAGGCTGGTTAATGGGGACAAAATTACAGTTCGGAGGAATATATTGTAGTGTCGCACGATGTGGTAGGGCAGCTAGAGTTATCAATAACTTACTGAATACTTCAGCAGAGCTAGGAGAAAAGATTCTGAATATTTCAAATATAAAGACACAATGTATTTGGGGAGACAGAGCGGTAATGGCCCCAACTGGATGCCACACTTCACAGGAGTCAAGACATCATAGGATCCTTCATAAACATGTGAAATATGTTATTATCACTCCCTCCCTCCCTTTCTCAGGGAATAGAATCTAGGGCTTTGATGGGGGTGGTGTTGGCGCAAACCTTTAATCCCAGCACTCGGGAGGCAGAGGCAGGTGAGTCTCAGAGTTCAAGGCCAGCCTGGTCTAGAGAGAGAGAGAAAGAGAGAGAGAGTTAGTTCCAGGACAGCCTACACAGAGAAACCTTGTCTCGAAAAACCCAAGCAAACAAACAAACAAAAAAACAATCCAGGTTTTGCTTCGTGCATGCTAGGCAAGTGCATCCCAGTCCTATGTGTCAGTTGCGTGAAGAAAGGAATATGTATGTGGGTTAAACAGGCAGGAGGAGAACTGGAGCTATGGCTCCTCTTGGTGCCAGCACGGCAGGCCATGCTGGGCTCCTTTGCTACTGGCAGGCCTAGTGGCCATGCACACCCTGAGCATTTGTACAGAGTGGGAATAAACAAGCTCTCTTCTCCTTCTGAGTCTCCAAGGGATGTGTGAAAGGCGAGTTGTCTGCCCAGCAGAGAGCAGCCACTAACTGCGCCTCCGGCGATTGCAGGAGCCACAGCCCGACTTGCTGTCAGTTGGTCAACAAGTTGGACTGAGCCCTTCTGTCTGTGGGGCCCTGTGGGTGCACAGGGAGACAGAGGAGGGGACATTTGCTCCCTGGAGGCTGTTTATTTCCGATGAGGAATTCTGTTGGCAACGAAGTTGGTTTGCTGATGGGAAAACACAAGAGTGTTTGGGCACGGTTGGGGTAGTCAGGTTTCTTATGGGTGGGGCTGCCTACCATGCTCGTACACTCATGCTCACTCCTGCCCTGACACATGCACACACACATACACGCATGTGAATATTCACAAGCGTGCAATCATGCATCCACTCACATGCACACACATGTGGACACACACGTACCGCGTGCTCTTCCTTCAAGCGGGCACTTATAAACATTAGCATCCTAATTAGTGATTCACCCTGGCTTCCCCTCCCGCTGCCGCCTCGCCGAGGGACCTGTCACCTCCCCCATCTCTGCCTGGCTTTTGGCTTTGAGAAGAGAAGTCTCTTCTGTCTTCCTTTTGCTTTGACAACAAAAACTGCTGGTCCTCGAATTTCACCACTGGCCCGAAGCTCTTGCATGGCTCTCTTGGGCAGTGCCAGTTTGTTCGTGAAGTCATTGGAGATGAACTGTCTGGGTTCATGAGCCAACTCAGACAAACAGGCGCGGGGGGCGGGGGTGGTCTGCAGCAAATTGCTTCTTCTTAAAATGATTTTCTGTGTATGGGAGGTGTTTTGCCTTCAGGTAAGGCTGCAAACTACGTGAGTGCCTGCGCCCAGGAAGGTCTGAAGAAAGTTGCAAATGGTTACAAGCTGTCATGTGGGTCCTGGAAATAGAAAGTGGGTCCCACGGAAGAGCAGCCAGGGCTCTTAACCAATGGGTCATCTCTTCAGCCTCAAGTTACCTAACTCATGGAGGTTTAATTCCGTTGGCTGTAAAATTTGAATTAACTCACCATGGAGTGGAACTTGGGACTTAGCATCCTGCCAATATTGGTGCCTATTGGTTGCCTGCTGGCCTCGGCCATTCTCTGGAGACTCTTGGCTCCCTTGGGCCTTCTTCCTTTTGCACTCGTTTGTCCCTGTTTTGTGCCCAGGGACAAATCTTCCCTGTGTGTGCACCACTAGGCACTGCCCATAGAACTCTCTCCCAGCTGCTGGCTCCATCTGTTTGGAAGCGATGCTGCTCACCTTCTGGAGCCTTCTACCTTGTAAGCTGGAATTGGGTGTCTTCCGAACTTGCAGCACACGGTTCCTTAGCAACCTCCATAAACATAGGCTTAGGCACAAAAATGCCTTTGGTTGGAACTGCAAACATCCTAATTTCTTATAGCCCAGTGCCTTTTAAAAATTGCCCTGATCTCCTGGGCTTATTTCAAATGTGATGCAAATGTCCCGAGGGTCCTTGGGGAGGAGGAAAACCAACCTGGCAGCCCTGGGTGTGTGTGTTCCTAGTTTTAAGAATGAATCCATGCGTATATTAAGGATGGGTGCTGGCCTGTGCGTTCTTTTTCTATATGGTTCCCCAAGTCCACTCAATTTCCCAAACCCGTTTATCCAGGATGTTTAAAAATGATTCGTGCGCGTGTGTGAGTCTGGGTGGAGGCAAGAGGTATGCCAGGTGTCTTTCTCAATCGCCCTCTGCCTTACTTCTTTAGAGAGGGTCTCTGGACATGAAACTCATGGAGTCAAACTGGCCTGCCTGCATGCTCCAGGGCCCTCTGCCTCTACTTTTCCAGCGTTAGGACTGAAGGAACACATCTGGCTTTTCATGCGGGTGCTGGTGACCCACCATGGGCTCTTGTGCTTTTGAGGCAAGCACAAGTTACTAACTGAGCCATCTCCACAGCCCCTGAAATCATTTTTTAAAAACTTTTTTATTGGTTGTTTGTGTATTTCTCATCCTGTATCCTGATCCCACCATTCATCTCCCCATCCCTTCATATCCTCCCTCTGCCCTGCAACCTCCCTGCCCCTCAATAAAATACAATTTAAAACGAAACCCAAAAAAACCAAAATCCCCAAAACCACCCCCAACAAACACCCCCCAAAACAAAACAAAACAAAACTTTCAGGCATGGAATCTGTAGTGTGGCCCAGGGAATCACACAGGGCGCCCTCTCACCCATACATTTTTACTTGTAAGTGTTTGCTGCAATGAGCCGCTGGCCTGGTTCGAGGCCCCTGGTAATCTGTTACCCTATCGGTAGTAGGCACTTACTAGGACTCCTCTTGGATATCTTGTTGTTGTCTTGTGTCATGGGAATCCTGCAGCTTTGGATCTGCAGGTCCAGCCCCTTCACATGCTCCAACATTTCATAGACGAGGTGGGCTTACTCATGGCCCTGGTTCTGGGTCTGAGTAGTAGCTGGATTGGTCAGCCTGACAGCTCTCCCTCATCGTCACCACCCAGGTGAGCCCGTCAGCACTGCCTTGGCTAGCTCACCCAATGCAGCAGACAGCAAAGAACAGGGCCAGTTCTCTTGTTCTCACGTCCTCGGGCCACCTCACCTGTGTCCCCCTCCCCCGCCAACAGGGTCTGCTCTAGCGAGTGTATGAGATACCTGGGCTTCTGTGTGCGGTGAGGAAGGCTGCCAGAATGTTATGGAAAAGCTGCTCCCCAGGCTGGATTTCCTCTTGCAAGCAGAGGCGGTTCTAGGCTCTGTGCAAAGGCCAGGGAATGGGTGGACAGTGCTGCCACTGGCCTTTCTGGACACTTGTGCAGTCAAGAGAATGTGAAGCCCTGGAAGCTTGGCCCCGGGGTGGGAGGACACCAGACTTCCTGAAGGAGGTGGGCAAGGCCTGAACGTACAGGCTCCAGAGTTAACTCCCTGGGTGTAGGTCTCACTCCTCCTGCTTGTAGCTCTGTTGCTGCAGAACTCTGAGCAGTGTTTTGTGTCATTCAGTTTTCTCGTCCTGTCGCAGAGTGCCTGAGGTTGTCAACTTGCAGAGAGAAGGAGTTTGGTTTGTTTGTTTCTAGAGAGAAGTTCCATTTCATCCACAGGTTTCAAAGTTTCTGTGGTTGACTGGCGCTATGGGAGCCTGTGGGAGTTGGCGGTCAGCTCATCACTGTGGGGAGCATGTGAGGGAGCTCGCCTTGTGGGCAGGAAGTGAGAGAGAGGTGGAGGAGACTCAGCCCCCAATACGACCTGGTAATCCCAAGTGTTCAAAGGCTGCACCTGTAACCCTTCCGCCCCCCAAGTGCTACCCAAGCTAGGGATTGTTGGGATGGATTTAGGCTAAGATGAAGTCAGCAGGCGTCACCTCTATGATGGCATTGGTGGTTTTATGAGAAAAGGAGAGAGTGCATGTCCTCTGTCTCACCCTGCCAGGAGGCAGCACAGAGCGCTTGCCACATCCCCACACTCTGAATACTGCACTTTGTAGCCTCTGGGAACACGGGGAATTAATTTTCCTCATAAATTCCTAGTCTCAAGGACTCTGTTGCCACAACACCGAAGACAGCAAGGGTGTCCACGTGATCTGCTCTTTCTCCATGCCTCAGTTTCCTTCATTGCAAAACGGAGATTGTAACGGTGTCTGTCTGATAATATGTCTACACTAGTGTGCACGTTCAACATAGGTAGAACTGTCTGTATGAAGTACAGAGTCACACCAGAATCCTAGGGAGGACAGTGGCAACTGTCACCAGTGCCTCAGTGACACAATATCTTGCTGCCTCAGTGGTCCCAGACAGGAAGGCTTTTCAGCTTCTTTTGAAAGCTCCTTGGGGAGATTCTAATGCTCACCAAGGCTGAAGCCTCTCTCTCTAGCCTGGCCTTTGATTGGCAGCGAATCTTCCCTCCTCCAGTGAGCAGTGGGGCTCATCTGGTCCTGCTGTGGATGGAGAAGTGGCTCAGAGCAGTGTCCTGTGCTGTCTCTGGGCCTCTTCGAGTGCCAGAGTTCGCTCAGGAACTCGGACAAACAACAGATACTGGCATTTGATATCTGGAGATAAAAAATTTAGCATATGAATTTTTGCTTGCATGTCTGTCTGTGCACCATGAACACACCTGGGGCCTGTGGAGGTCAGAAGAGGGCACCAGGTCCCCTGGAGATGGACTTCCAGATGGTTTTGAGCCTCCATGTGGGTGCTGGGAATTGAACTGAGTTCTCTGGAAGAGCATTTAAGTTCTCTTAACCACTGAGTAGTTCTCCAGCGCCGACATCTGGAGGCTTTATTCAGGGGTCTGCTATGGGCCTCGGGAATCCAGGCTTTTATATCTCACCTTTCTTTTTTCTGTCTCATTTTTTACAGAGCTGGGGCTGAACCCTGTATGTGCTAACCAAGCATTCTGGCACCTCTCTATATTCCTAGCCTCTGCTTTTAAAGTTTTGGAAAAAATTTAATGGACATTCAACTGTACATATTTATGGACACAGTGTGGTATACACATATGCTGTGCACTGCCCCTCGGATCATGGTAGCTGCGTATACAATACTTTAAACGTTATCCATATCAACACAAAGGTGCTGAGCACACTGGCCATCTAGTAGCTATTCTGAAAGATCCAATTACTTGTTGTCAAGTCTGGTTACTCTGCCGTGAGACTGGACAGTAGAAGTGATTCCTCCTCTCTGCCTGCACCCCGTACGGCTTAACCACCCTCTCTGCCCCTCTTCCCAGGCTCTGCTAACCACAATTCTATTCTACTATGACATCAGTTTTGTTTGAGCCTCCACACACGAGTGAGATCATGCGGTGTCAGCCTTTCTGGGCCTGACTTTCTTCACTTAGCATAATGTCCTTGGGTTCCAGCTATATTGCTGCAAATGACAGGATGTTAGAAATCTAGAAATTTCGAGAGTTCCCAGGACAGCAGATAGAGCAGCCACTGCCAGTTACAGCTCTTTCTGACTCTCAGAGCCTCAGTTTCCTTAGCTGTAAGATGGGGATATGGTGGCACAAGCCCCTAACCCCGGCACAGGATAGGTGCTGAAGATGAAGGACATGCACATCTTTGTGGACTGAATTATTCTCTAGAACCTTCTCTGTTCTGAACCTCAGTGAAGAGCTTGTAGCCAAGATCGCTACACAGACGGCAGGACCAGGACCCCTGCTTGTCAGGCAAATGCCTGCTGCTGAACGACACCCCAGCTTTGCTCTTACGTCTCTGCTAACATATGTCTGCTTGGGATGCACCTTCTATGAGGCTGCTTGTCTTTCTCCTGACATCCTTTCCAGTTGTTTCTCAGCCAAAGAAGTCCCCACCATCCTTCTCTGACATGCCAAACAATGGCATTTAGAACCCTGGTTTTCTTGAAACCTCCATGTCTGTCCTTGTCCCGGCTAAGATGTGTATTCTCAATCAGTCGTGTAAGATGGGCATTGTGGTGCAAGCCTGCCATCCCAGCACTTGGGAGTCTGAGGCAGGAGAATCACAAATTTGAGACTATTCAAGGCTTCCTACCAAGACCTTGTCTTAAACACAATTAATTGTCTGAGGTTTGTGATGTGTGCTGTTGCTGTGATCAAATGACAGATAAAAAGTTGTGACGATGTCTCAATTCTGAGGAAATACTTCAGTACTCAGAACCCAATAGTTCAGGAATTAAAAAGCAAATCAGAACTTTAACTTTTATAAATATTTTTAAACATAGAATTATGATACTAAGAATTGTGTACTGGGATGGAGAGGCAGCCCAGTGGTTGTTAAGAATGTGTATGATAGCTGGGCGGTGGTGGCGCACACCTTTAATCCCACTTGGGAGGCAGAGGCAGGCAGATCTCTGTGAGTTCGAGGTCAGCCTGGTCTACAGAGCAAGTTCCAGGACAGGATCCAAAATTACACAGAGAAACCCTGTTTAGAAAAGCAAAACAACACAACAAACAAACAAATAAAGAACAACAAACAAAATAAAAGAAAAAAGAACATGTACGGTGAGTAGCAGAGGATGTAAGTCTGGGTTCCAGCACCCAGCTAGGCGACTCACACTCCCCCATAGCTCTCGCTCCAAGTAATCAGTCTTACCCCATCTCCTGTATCAAGTGGTTGCCTGCGTTCACATATACAAGCCACCCCGTCATGCACATATCATTTTGTTTCTGATTTTTTTTTCCAGATAGGATTTCTCTGTGTAGCCCTTGTTGTCCTGGAACTAGATATGTAGCCTACACTGGGATTAAAGGCGTGTGTTACCACCACCTGACTATGTACACATACGTTAGAGTGATCAAAATAAATCTTAAGAATTGTATAAAGAGTTGTGATCATAAGAAGTTTCCTAACATAAAATTATATCAGGATGAATTAATTTGGGTTTAGTGAGGAAAAGAAAAAAGATATCACTTTTTTTCCTGAGTCACGAAGAATTTTTTTATGTATATATTAAAAAAATAGCTGATGGTGGATATGAAGTTGCTATGCTATTAGATTCTATTTGGGAAATCAAGAAGGGTGATGTGAATTTTATTTATCAAATGTCAGTGTTTATGGTATAGTGTGAATAGCGTTCTTTGTGCGATTTAAAATATGTGAAGTGTCACCCAGAAATGTGAGGGGTCCACGAAGTCTTGTCAGAATTTGTTTAGGGGTGATGTCAGCTAAAACTGCGCACAGTGGTATCTTGTGCACAGTAGGTGCTCAAAGATGCTTGCAAAACATCCCATGGGAATGAACTAAAGTGAACATGGAAAGCTTATAGGTAAGGGTTTGCTAAGGAGAGCCTGGAGGATTCTTTAATGTGCTCCTGACCGCTCCTGAGCCTCTTAGGGATTCTGGGATTCTAAGACATCATTTCCACCACCCCCTTTTAGATTAGGAAGTTGGGGATTGGCGTAAGGCAACAAATATGACCTTATGGTCTTTGCCAACTCTTGGAAGACTAGAACTGAGGAAGGGAATAGAGTTTAGTTGTCTGCTCATTTATTCATCCACCTGTCCACTCACCCACCCCTGCATTCACCCCTCCATCTAACCATTCATCTCCACAGACAGCTAGGGCCTTGGCTATGTGCTTGATGTAGAGGTTGGGCCTTCTCCTGTGAGGGTGACTCAGTCCCCTTTTCCCGGAGGAATTGCAGTCTGTGGTGAACTGCCAACCTCGTGGTCCTTCCTGATTTCACTTCGAGACAGCATGCGCTTCCCTCCACGTGTTTTAGGATTGCATCTCACTGATGGAAAGTGTGTCTGGTGGAAGGGGGCTTTGCTGCCCACGCTGGTCACGATGCGGAACGGGATCCACGGTGCAGTGGCTGCTCCACGCCTTCTCGGGCCCCTCTGACCACTCCCACACCACCGTCCACCTGAGTTCCCAGCTGCCTTAGCCTGCCGATTCCACATTCAAAGGAGGGAGTTCATTTTTAGAACTGATGAGTAGATCGGAAAACAATGTCTCCAACCGGATGTTATCAAAGCTTTGCATCTGACTCCCCCTCCCCCACTTCAGTTCTTAGGATTGAACCCAGGGTCTTACGGATGCTAGGCCACACTCTATGGCTGCGCTACATCCCCATCCCACCAGAGCTTACTTAAGGCTCCGGAACTTTGTAGATGGTGCAGGAAGATGGTGTATCCTAAAGTAAGGATACAGAGTCTGGGGCAGGCTTCCGTCATCAGCATCTGTGTTCAAAGTGGTCCCTTCCACACCTTAGAGGATGAGAAAATGGGCAAGAGGTATTTCTGACCTCTGAGATTTATCATTAAAACAATAAAATTCTCTGAGTGAAAAGAAGTAAGACATAAAATTGTGTTTCTTTTCCTTCTGACAGATAGATGTGGGCAAAAGGGAGTCACAGAGAAGGGTGCAGGTTCTGACTTGGGTCTGTGTGCCTCTGCCGAGGGGACTGTGTGAGCAGATGTGGTCACACTGCAGAGGGGATGGGGGAAAGTGCTCTGGGGGCAGAGAAGAGCTTTGGGGAACACACCCAAGAAGCAGCTGTGGGCAAGCGGAGAACCCTATTTTAAGAGTTGGGGAGACTTTTTTGGGGGAGTTAGCCAAGGCTAGGCATGAGGGGATGCTGTGAAGGGGGGACACCTGTGGGTAGGAGGGGAGGTGGAGAAGGAGAGCAATGGGGAAGGAGGCTGATCGATTGTTGCCGTGGGTGGAGAGTTAGACCCTGCCAGCATTCCAGGACTGGGGTTGGTGAAGATGCCTTGGATTAGCTTTTGTCTCTCCATGTCATTTCCTAAAATGCAGAGCTTGGGCTTCTGTAAGAAAGCAACATAGCCCAACTGCTTGGGTTACAAGCAGTCTGAGGCTTTCTGGCTCTGGAGCAGGGAGCTCAGATGCCGAGTAGTTAGCTTCTAGGGACTGGCCTCTTTCCTTGACTTCCAGATGACCACCTTCCTGCCTGGGCAGCATCCTCACTGTACACAGATGCTGTGGTCTGGGTTTGGAATGGGAATGTCCCCTTCAAATCAAATGCCCATGTGCTAAAGGCCTGGTCCCTCGCTCGACACTATTAGGATGTGATGGAAGCTTTACTAGGTGGGACCTCTTGGGAAGATGGCAGTCACAGCATGCATGTCCTTGCAGGGGTTTGTGGAACCTTCTACTCTTTCTTTGCAGCAGCTTTGAGCTGAACAGGCTTCCTTCCCCACGCGTTCCTGCAGCGATCTGTTGTTTATCCATAGGTCCAAAGCTACATACAGGGCTTGTCAGTCATGGACTGAAATTTGCTAAACCTTTCTGTTTTATAAGCTGATTGTCACAGGTATCTTGCCACAGTGATGGAAAGATAACATGACATTCTTAAAACCACATTTCCTTCCACAGGCTGATTGGATTAGGGACCTACTCTATTTGATATGACCTCATGTTACCCTAAATAATCACATCAGCAGCAACTGTTTCTCCAAAAAATGTATTGAAGTTAGGGCATCAATATGTGAACTTTTGAGGGGACTGTATTTTAACCCACAATATGGGTAGAAAAAAATACTGAATTACTAGTGACCTGGCTTGAATTGTATTTCTTTAACCAAGTATTAACTTGGTAAATGACAAAAGTCTAAGCATTTTCTATAGCTAAAATCATAGCGAAAGTAATGTGCCTTTTGACAAATCTTCCAGGTGAATTGCAAATTTGGAGTGTTTTCTTGTGTTTGTGACAGAGTCTTGCTATGTCGCCCAGTACCTTGACTCATGACCTTGGACTCAGGATCCTTCTGCCTCAGTCTCTGGAGCCCTGGAGTGGCAGGTGTATTATACCACACCTAGCTCAATCCAGCTACTTTAATCCTTGCACTTGAGGTAAAATTCCTCTCTTTCTTGTGGCTTCCAAGGCCTTTAAGAGCAGCCTCTATAATCCCCCACATACCTCAGGCTATTTTGTTCATTCTGTTCTGGCTGTCTGACTTTTTCCCATTAGTGGAGAGCTATTAACTCAGCTCAGACAGTGCACAGGCTGTGTCCTTGGTCATCAACGCTCTTTCTCCCCAAAACTGGTTCCTCCCACTTTGCATGATGTGTGTCTCCTCAGCCTTCAGATTGAACTTAACTCTTACCACCCCATGTAAAACATGTTACTGTATTATGATCTCTTATAGGGTAAAGGGATGGGACTCCAGCTAAGTCACAGAAAGAGTCTGTAGTTTTAATTAAGGATCTTAAGATGAGCTCGCCCTGGATTATCTGGATTCTTGAGTGCAATGACACATGCCATTGTAGCAGAAAAACAACATGGAGAGGAGAGAAGAGGTCACATGAAGATGGAAGCAGAGATTGGAGTAATGTGGCCACCAGCCAAGGGATGCTCAGAGATACCAGAAGCAGGAAGAGAAGAGTTTCTCTTAGACCTTTCCGTGTGTGTGGGGGAGTTGTCCTGCTACCTTGGTTTTCGAATTCTGGCCTTCAGAGCCGTGAGAATAACACATTCCTGTTGTTTTAAGCGATGCTGATTCCTGATGTAGGTGGGTTTGTGGCAGCAATCACAGCACACTGGTACATACAGCATCCTGTTCTTCCCCTTCATGCATCTTACAGTCTTACAATGCCTGTCCCAACTTCTTCAACCCCTGCCAAACGGTCAGGATCTACCCTTCCCATTCCCAGTTGTATCAGCAGATACTAAATAGCATTTGTTGAGCGAGAGAAAGTCCATAGTATGTCTCCTTGCTCAGACCTCAAAGTATCATTCAGGGAAGCCTTAGGTAGAGGGGCTCTAGGCGGTGAAAGGGGGGTTTCTCCAGAGTTAGGCATCACCTGCAGGCCTTTAAAATGGTCTGGTCCCTCTGCGGCTGAGCTCTTTATTTAGGGAAAGGGAGGTATTCGTGGTTCCGTATCTTGTAGTGTAAACCATTTTCTCTGCGATAAACCTTAATTGTAGAGGGAAACTGATTGAGACACAGGGTGTTCCAGAAGGAAGTAAAACATCCCATCCTGCAGGGACACCCTCTAAGCCCAGGAAGTAAATAACTCAGAAGCTTCAGGAAGTCCCTGAAACTTACCAGATTCATTAGCCCCCTCCCCTCCCCAAGCTTATATAACTCGTGAGGCCTTCTGACACATTCTCTGGCCAGACTAGCTGCCCAGAAGAGGACTTAGACCAACCGAGATGCCTGGAAAAGACACTCTTCAACACGCTGAATGCCCTGTAGGTTGTGCCATGGGCTGCAGGGTTGCGGTGAGCTATCACCCATGCCCGGGTGTGCTTTTGGTGGTACAGCCATCTTTGAATCGCTTCTGTTCCTGAGATTAACCCCTCACCCACATTCCCATAAGTGACCCCGGTAGAACTCACTGGTTCACAAATGAGATGGTGTCTCTACTTTTGCTGTTGTTAGTTGCCTGTCTGAGGTGAGCAGATGATTGTTCGTGTTTTCACAAGAGAAGCGCCACACAACAGGTCCTTTTATAAATGGTCCCGGGTACTGGCCAGCAGCCTCATCAGGGGCATGGAGGCATAGTGCAGGAGGTCCTGGGGTTCAGCGGATTCAAAGCCAAAGAAAACACATTCTTTGAAAAGAAGGGTGATTGCTCAAGGCTTTGTCTGATGTTAAGGCAGAGGGGATGGGCCATTTGAATTGGCTTAGTATTCATGATAATAGATGGTTCAGGACTCAATAACAGGGTATAGTTCTATTGAGGGATTCCACTGAGCTCATAGACCGCGGGAGTGTGGCTCGTCAGCAGAATGCAGGGGTTAGGTTACCACACAGCTTGTCAGTGAGGACCACTGCTGATCACTCCTGAGAGAGGAGTCGCACAGGGCTCCTCAGACCTGCATGCCTAGAAAACCAAAGCCGAAAGAGAGGTGCTAAATTTAGCGGGCGGATGAGCGTATGTCTGTAGCCCAAAGTAGACCCAGGCTACAGTGAAGCGGGTTTATTGTGTTGTATTGGTTAAAGAAATTTATACACAAACCATCTCAGAGATGCCACAAAGAAGCAATCGGGTCACACAGTTGTCCCCTGGAGTCATCACGGTAAGGGTGAAAGGGGGCATGGCACAGCATGAGGTAATAGGGACCAGTGAGTAGTATGGCCACTTGAAAGTGCTTACTGTGGCCATACCCTGAGCTTGCCAATTAGAAGACGCTGCAGTCAGTGCACAGACTTGCTTACCTGCTTACCATTTGACTAAAGAGTTACAAGCAAAGCCCTTGGCTTGAAGTCCTGTCAGCCTCTCATTTCCATAAAGTTTTATTGAAACGCAGCCACACTTGTTTATTGAAGTACTATCTGTTACTCCTTTTGAGTCACAAAATGGCAGGTGCATTAGTCAGATTTCCACTACAGTAACAAAATACCCGAGGTGATCAACTTACAAAGAGAAAAAAAGCTTACTTTGGCTCACTGTTTTGAGGTCCCATTTCCTGGGCAATTGGTCGGTTCTTTCCGGGCCTGTGGTAAGATAGGATATCATGGCCACAGTGTGTGTAGAGGAAAACCGCTTGCTTTATGACCAAGGAACAAAAGAAAAAAAGAGAAAGGGCTAGCGGTCACCTTCAATCACCCAATGATCTAAAGACTTCCCATTAGGCTTTGCCTCTTCAAGTCTATACCATTTCTCATTGGCTCCAAGCTGGGACCAAGTCTGCAGCATGTAGGCCCATGTGTATGTGGGAATAATTCATATCCAGTTGGCAGCAATCGAACTGAGCAGGTGTGGAGAGGACAAATGGCCCTCAGAGCTGAACATGGTGATTGTCTGCCTGAAAACGTTGGGCTTCTAGAGGGCAAGGGACACCCCCTAAACTCAGCTGGCATTTGTGTACATTGTGAGGGTGGTTTCCCTCTTGGATGGAACAGCAACAGCTATGACCTTTTGGAGTCTCGGAGGATGGTGGTGGTGTGTGTTAGCCAGCCTGGGTTCTACTGTTTCTATGAGTTCTGTAGTTTGGGCGCAGGCCTGTGACTGTCGTGTGGCGTGGAGGATTTTGAATTCTAGAAGGCCTTTGTCTGAAGGTCGTCGATACCTTAAACCCTCAAGTATAGCCACTTAAGACAGGAGTGTCTTATCAAATTTAAAACACAGAACTCATAAACAGCAATACAAAAATCCCCCAACTGTTCAACGGTACCTTCAATAAGTGGAACTAACTTACTCATTGTAATTATACTTCTAAAGCATAGAACAACAAAAACTTTAAGAACATGGAAGAAACCACAATCTTATGAGTGGAAAAAAGGAAAATGGACGAAGGACACAAACAGGTATTTTTTAGAAGAGAAGGTGCAAGAAGGCAGCTTGCGGGTTCCTGCTTGGTAGGTGTCATGAGGGTCAGGGAAGTTCAAGTCAAAACTAACACTTCCCGTCCATTTAGCTGCAAACAAATCTTCCTTCTGTGTAACTAGATTTAGGTTATAATCGCAATGGAAGCATAGACCGTGTGCTTGAATGTTGTTTGCGTTTTTGTAATCCCTCACCAAAAATTTACATGGTCTTCTGTCCCCAGAATCTTATTGTAAAAAGAATCAAATTCTGACGCTGGAATTTTGCTTCTCCTCCTTCTTATATTTATTCATTTCTATTTTATATGTGAGTGTTTTGCCTGCATGCATGTACATACATCATGTCTGCGCATGCATATATATACACATCACGTCTGCACATGCATGTGCATTCATCATGTCTTGGTGTCTGAGGAGGTGAGACAAAAAGATCAGATCCCCTGAAACTGGAGTTACTGGTAGTTCTAAGCCAACATGTAGTTCTGGGAATCGAACCCAGGTCCTCTGTAAGAGCAGCGATTGCTCTTCATTGCTCGGCCATCTCTCCAGCCCCTGCACTACATCTTCAAGTTCTTTCTGATGGACTCCTCATGCAGTTTCTTTTTAAACTGTCAGCCGACTGCAGGGCCAGAGTTTGCCCTGCTGCAGGCTGTGCATTTGGTGAAGAGGCTCTCCACACGCACCCTCATGACTTCTGGCAGCCATGGTATCATGTCCGTGTTTCTGCGCATTGGATTGGCAGAGCATTGTGGGCCGCTTGCAGCTACAGTGTGCTTTGACCATGAGTCTGCCTTAGACTTGCTGAGGCCGGGGACAGAAGACTGGCGGCTGGGATGGCCCAGAGTTGCCTCTGTTTCTCCCATAAGTTGCTGCACCAGGCTCTGCCCTACTTCAGGTTACTCCGGATTGTGTATAACGGTGGTTTTCCAGGTGGTGCCCTGCGCTGGGACACTCAACTTTCTGAGCAGCCTTTGGCTCTATTTCAAGGGCAGAGGGTGACTGCAGCTCCCGGGTGGACCTAGAAATGGCTCCATCATCATCCAGGACAGACTGATAAATGATTTATTCCTGGGACTAGAAATGGAGCCAGCTTTTAAGTTTATTGGGGTGAGTCGAAACTGTGAGGCACAAGGGTACATTAAAATTGTATCAGGAAGGTAGGTCCAAGAGCCGGTAGCCAGATACACCCAGACCCCGCAAAGTGATAGACATTTAATGCTATGATGGCATGGCCGCACATCAGCCTATCGGGGTAGATACTGATACTGGGTGTGTGCGTGTCAAGGACCAAGGTCTCCTCCACTATTCCTGAAGGTGTGACATGGCTCAGAGCCCCTGCGACCCATTGATGCAGCCTGTTTGATTGCCTGCCTACTCATGCTTGCGCCTCTGGACCCGCTGTCTCCTGCTCCTGATGTCTTTCCTGCCTCTGGCCTGTTTAACCTTTCACCCCACAGCTGAACTCTGCAGCATCACCCTCCTGCCTGACTGCGGTGGCTCCAGGAGCTGCTCTGGTCTGGCTCGTTCTTATCCTTGCAGGCCCTTCCAAAGCCTCTGGAGCTCTACTGCAGCCCCCTTCACTCATTCATACTCGTTCTCCAATCCCCATATGCACAGAGATACATGGGAATATTTACTGTGATATGAGAGTCGATAGTAGTCACTAGGCTGGGAATGAAAGAAGCCGCAGTTGCCTTGGCCAGGTAACTAAGGGAGGTGGGCCATAGAGCGGATGGTTGTCACTGAAACTCCTGAACCCTGAGAACTCACCATGGTTCAATAAATTGTGGCAATGTGGAAAGATGAATGTGTTCAGCTATGTTTCTGGGTAGTGTGTTCACTACACAAATTTACTTTCCTTTCTGGTAGAAACCCTGGGTTTTCTGGAGGAAAGTCAGTCAGGTTCTCAGATCGAATGTCTTGACTGAGGCCACACTCCCTACCAGAACTCAACATCTCTGCCATACCGACAAGATAAATCCCTGGTCATCAGTAAAATAAATCCCTGGTCATCAAAGGCCTTCCTATTGCTTATTATGATTTATTTATTTTTGATTCAGATGAACCCTAACCAGGCAGCTGTTAGCTTCCTTCAGCATCTATAACTGATTACTGTAAGACATGCTTTAATATGTTTCTCCAGGTTAGAGACCCTACATGAGTCTCACAGGATTGAAACAGAGGTGTCGGCGAGGTTGTGCACCCCTCTGAGGCTCCAGGGAACAGCCTGCTTCCTTGAGGTTTTCAGGATATAGAAAAATCTATATTGCTTGGCTTCTGGGCATTTTCCTGAGTCTTCAAGGCCAGCACATTGGGGGAATCAGTTCTCGCGAACATTGTGTTACTCGGGTCCCTTTTTCTGCAGCCTCTTCCACTCTTTAGGACTCTGGTGATTGCAGGAGTCCTCTCGGATAACCCAGGGCCCCCCTAGTCTAATGTCAGCTGTCCATCAATCGAAATCCCCCGTGCTTGCTCAAGGAGGGAGAGCCCTGGGTTTGCACAGCGGTGCCCTCCCCGGACACAGAGCCTATCATGTAGGAACAGACACAGGGAAGACACGTTGCTGGGTGTGCGTTTCTGAGCATGCTCAGAGTTCAGGGCCATTAAGCACATGTTCAGAAAGGACAGACAGTAGACACAGATACTTCTGCATAGATCAGGTACTATCAGAGTGACCACAATTTTCATAGGTGCTTAGGTCTCCTAAAAGAGTCTGTTTCCCTCTAGGTCTCCAAAGAGTGTTATCTGAAACAAATAACCACTATGGAGGCATGTCAGCAGTCTCTAGAAGGGGCAGCAGCCTACTCCCTCCCTCATCCCCCTCCATACATGTAGGAGTTTGCCACTAAAGGTGCCTGTCCTGCTCGGTGCCTAGCAATTCCACTCTGTTACTTCCTTTTTTTTTTTTTTTTGTAGGTTTTGCTATACGACTCAGGCCGGCCTTGAACTCATGATCCTCTTGCCTCAGCCTCTCAATAACGGAATGGCTGGAGGGTGGAGGGATGTCTCCTCTCTTCTGCCATTGCTGGGCTACAAGCAGAGTGTAAGCCTAGACTTCCAGCCACCTCTGCTGACTTCAGAATAGAGCCAGCACAGAGGTAGCTGGGGGGGGGGGGGCTGTTGTGGAGGGATATGGTCTTTCAACTGTTTTTTTTTTTTTTTTTTTTAGGTTTTTCGAGACAGGGTTTCTCTGTAGCTTTGGTGCCTGTCCTGGAACTCTTGTAGACCAGGCTGGCCTCGAACTCCCAGAGATCCGCCGCCTCTGCCTCCCGAGTGCTGGGATTAAAGGCGTGCGCCACCACCGCCCGGCCTTTCAACTGTTTTTTAAAGAAAGGTTTTATCTTATTTTTAAATATGTACGTACCTGGGCATCTGAGTGTGGGTTTGTGCACACGAGTGCATTGCTCTTGGAGGCCAGAAGAGGAGCGCCGCAGGACTTGCACGTGGTTCTGATCAACCCAGCGTGGGTGCTGGGAATTGAACTCATGTCCTCTGGAAGAGCATTGTGTGCTCTTAACTGCCTGGCCATCTGTTCAGCCTCTCCACCTTTTTAGAGACATTTTGGGAGCTTTTTATTTTCTATTTCTTACATAAGTTGTTTGAGTTGGATTTATTTCATTCTTCCTTGGAGAAGGCCAGTGAACTAACGTGCTAGCCGGACTGTGATCCGAGCTGTGTTTTCAGATGGGCAGGCTGAACTTCAAAGCCCAGGTCATCGCTAGTGCCACCCAGGTGCTAGCTGAGGCTGTTGTCATGACAACAGAAGCCAGACACGTCAGACACCACAGGAGGTAGTTTTCACATAGTGGAGGATAGAAGTCCGGGACCAAGGAGCTGACACACCCAGTGAATGGGAAGGACCCACGTTCTGCCATAGATGGTGAGATGGTTTGTATGACCCAGAAGGATCTGGGATCACCTTGGAGACAAATCTTTGAGCTCATCTGTGATGGAGTTTGTAGCTTGGGTTGATAGAGGTGTGTAGACTCATCATGATGTAGATGGCCCCATTCCACAGGATGGGATCTTGGACTGTATGGAAAAGAGAAAGTGAGGCGGGCACCAGCATATCTCTCTCTCTCTCTCTCTCTCTCTCTCTCTCTCTCTCTCTGTCTCTCTCTCTCTCTCTGCTCTCTGACCACGGATGAAAGGTAACCAGTGGCCTCAAACTCCTGTTGTCGTATCTGTAGCTTTAAGTTGTGAGCCAAGATAAGCCCCTCCTTTCCTAAATTACTGTCATCAAGTTATTTTGCCACAGCAGTAGGAAAAGAAGTGACTGCAGATGGCTTCTCACGCAGAAGGAACAAGCCAGCTGCCTATGTCCCTTGGTAGGGACAGGAACCCTAATTGTGAGTTCCTTCTGGAGGCACCTCTGAGTACCATTGTCTAGGGATCAGAATTTTGGCATATGGCTCTATCTATGTTTAGCATCTATATTTAGCAATATTTACTCAGTGATATGTTATCTATCTGAAAATGTTGTATGATAAGATTATTTTGTATACTAAATTTAATTTTAAAAAGCAAAAACAGTTATATGAACTTTGAGGAACAAACATTCTGAGTGTAGCAGCTGGTAAGTGCTTGAAGACTCGAGACCTCAGAGGCCGTACCTTGCCCACTGCTGTATGCAAAGCCAGGGGTCTTTTCTTTCCATTTTTATTGACATTAAAATAAGAGAAGGAATTAGAAGTTGCTGCTGGCCTCATGACCACTGTATCCATGGTGCTCTCACTTGGACCCGCTTGGCTCTTGGCAGCGGATGAAGTGGACGGACTCTGCCATTCCTCTTCTTGTTGAAATGGAGCTAAATCCTTCCAACTGGAGATGGGGGCTCCCCTTCAGTGTGGGAGTCACTCTGTTGATCTAGAGCGTGGGTTGGCAGACTGTGGTTGGCTTGGAGCCAGATGTGACTAGGTGCATGAGAGGCGTGGAGGACCCCAGGTCCTCTCTGGAGGAGTCTGGTCTCAGCTTCCCTGGTAATTCCTGCATCCAGGCCTCTAGAGTGCAGGAGTGTCTTGAGCAACCTTTCTCAGTCTTTAGATTGTGACTCTTTGGGAGTGTCGCACATCAGATATTTACATTATGATTTATAACAGTTACAGTTGTGAAGTAGCAACAGAAATAATTTTGTGGTTGGGGTGACCACGACATGAGGAGCTGTGTGAAAGGGTCCGCAGAAGTAGGAAGGCTGAGAAGATCTAGAACTAAAAGGCGGCAGGACTGGGCAAGTGCAGGAAGGAGAGGCAAGTGCCCTGCCTTCCCTGCTCAGTGCCCTGCCAGGAAAGGTCATTTTGTAATGGGAAATCTGAATTGTGTCTCCGTGGCTCTGGGGACGTATGCGGCAGTGAGCTAAGTAGAAGAGTGAGGGGTTTGGGCACCGATCCCTGACACTTACCCTCAGCTTCCTTCCTGGATGTGGTCTGCCATGTCCTCTTCCACCAAGATAAGGGAGTATGACGTGGTGGTTGGGGTGACCAGGTAGATCTTGACATCTCATGGTCTGGGTTCAAATCCCAGTCCACCATTTGCCGCTTTGGGACCTGGGACCCAAAGCCCAAGGTCCCAGGAGTAAAATGGGACCTGGGGATGAAGTGAGTTGAGACGCAGAAAGCACCACAGCAGTGCTCGGCACACGGGACATCAGAGATAGCATTCAGTAAAGGTAACCTTCGGAGTAACGTCTCCAAAGAGAACCAGCAGGGAGTGGCAAGGGCAGAATCAAGACCCACACTAGAGCCTGGCTCCAGAGCGAGCCTTCCCCTCAGGCTGTGGTGCTTCTCAGAGGAGCGGTGATCCTGGGAGAGAGGCAGGCTGGTATTTCATGCTCCTTTCTATTGCAGCTCTGCTGGGATCTGCTACATCTCATCGCCCATGACTTCCTAACGCCGCGAGAAGAAAGCACGTTCCTGTGCTGCAGGCGAGC
This sequence comes from Microtus oregoni, assembly GCF_018167655.1. Classification (NCBI taxonomy): domain Eukaryota; kingdom Metazoa; phylum Chordata; class Mammalia; order Rodentia; family Cricetidae; genus Microtus; species Microtus oregoni. The sequence continues at coordinate 16,851,794 of NW_024543086.1, forward strand.
ATAGGGATAACTTATCAGCCTAGGACTCCGCCTGGCTTGGGCTGTGTGCACGCCCTCTCCTAACCAGGCACCTAGCAACCCGGAGACCTCCTCTGCATCAGGCTGCATGCACTTATCATTTCAGACATGACCTGAGTGTCTCCTTCCCTAGCAACCTTTAAGAACTCCGCTCTGTGGTCAGTTTCTGCTCAAACATATTCTAGAATATATTCTGGTACTGGAGGCAAGGGGTTGATCTGGCTTGAGCTAGTTTGGGGTACATGTGTTTTAAAGACAAATTCTGTCCTCTGAATAACTGTTTAGGGAAGAAAACCCCTATTTATCACTTATGCCTACATATAATTAGGAATGCGTATGATTAAAATCAGATGCATCATGGGAAGGGACAGGTGCAGCTAGTATGGGCTTATATAATTCGAGCCTGTCAATCAAAACAGAGAACTATCCCCAGCACTTGGGAGGCAGAGGCAGGCGGATCTCTGTGAGTTCGAGACCAGCCTGGTCTACAAGAGCTAGTTCCAGGACAGGCTCCAAAACCATAGAGAAACCCTGTCTCGAAAAAAACCAAAAAAAAAAAAACCAAAAAAAACAAAAAACAAAAAAACCAGAGAACTATCCACCTGAAGCCCTTTAGCAATCAACTCCTCCTCCTGAACGCCATCCTGGAACAACCCCAGCAGTAACAAGGGCCCTTGAGTATACTTGCTTGGAGTGTGTCTGATCTCTACCATGCCTTTGCTCCTGACTAAAGTTTCCTTGGGATTTAGCAGTCTGTGTGCTTCTTCAATGTTCTGTACAAGACTCTGAGAACTTGGAAACACCTGTCCGGACAGCACCCTTTAAAAGTTATTATTTAATTATTTTTATATGCATATGTGTTTGTCTCCATGTATGTCAGGGCAGTACTTGTGTGCCTGGTGCCTGTGGGGGCCAGATAATGGTGTCAGATCCCTTGTAACTGGAGTTACAGATGGGTGAGAGCTGCCAAGCAGGTGCTGGGAATTGAATTCAGGTACTCGGAGAGAGCAGCCAGTGCTCTTAACTACTGACGTATCTCCCCAGCCTTTCCTCAAGTCACCTGTCCTCGCCTCCAAGGGGGCTTTGTGTTTTAGAACAGCATGGGAAATGCTTGCTCACAGCAAGTTCTTACATAGAAATAGGATGTCCCACGGCAGTTCTCTAGCTTAACCCCCAGCAAGGCAATTTGGACAATCAGAAGATGCAGTATCTCACACAGCGGGAAGCTCACAGGATGCCTTCAGATGTGGCGTGACCAGGTTACCCTCAGTCTTTCTCTGTTTTTCTCTGGCCTCACCTTGCCTCCAATGTTGACCTTACTTTGGGCTTGCTTTTTTCAACATGTCTCATAGAAACCTGCAGTAGACAGGTTTGCATGCTTGTCCTATCCAGGGAAGGAGAAGGCGCCGCACACCGAGCAGCCTCCTTCCAGGTGGGTCAGCGTAGGCCAGTCTGTACGCTGAACTGATGGGTTTCTCAGGCAATGCAATACGCCTCTTGTCTCATTCCACATTTCCAAATCAATCGTTGAGACTATCTGGGGTCGATCAGGGCCATCGCTAAGCCACAAGTAAGACCTCCAGAGACCATGGACTTCAGAGCCTGTGCCTGTCATGGTAGCTGGTGCAGACCAGTCACTGCATGGGGCTTCTCGATGTGATCAATACCCTTGGTAGACCCGGGATGAGGCTGCTGGCAGGGTAACAAGGCTTACTGTGTGACAGCTAGCGTCTTTCAGCCTCAGGCGAATACTGTAAAACAGTGATTGAAAACGCAGTATAGCAAATACTTAAGCCTGCAGTGCTGGCTTACTGACCGTATCTCCTGACTATAGGCTTGAGGAAGGTCACGGTGACTCTGTGACAGAGGGTGGGGTAAAGGAGAAGAACCAGGGAGGAGGGATGGTCTGAGTGGGGGTCAATAAGAAGCTAGGAATGCTCCCATTGTACAGCACTCCCAGATCACAGACCTTCATGTGACATTGGTCAGTTTGCCCCATACTGATATCTGACTGGCCCAATTGCTTACTAATCTTTTTTAATGTGCATTGGTATTTTGCCATGGGTGTTGGGTCCCCTGGAACTGGAGTTACAGACAGTTGTGAGCTACCATGTGGGTCCTGGGAATTAATCCCGGGTCTTCTGGAAGAGCAGTCAGTGCCCTTAACCACGGAGCCATCTCTCCAGCCCCAACTATTTTTCTTTAAGTTGACTTGCAGTAAAATACATTGCTCATCAATGCATTACTCATAAATACACCATCATAGATGGATATAGCACCATTTACTATAGAGAGAATGTAATGAAACAAATAATTATTAAAATAAAGATGTCCTTAGATCACCTAAAATATTCTCATATTTATATGTACTAGAACAGTTTTCAAACATTAATGCATATGCAAATTACCTGAGGATCTTGTTAAAATGAAAGTTCTAACTCAGTCCTGTCAGACACGGAGTCTAAAATTTTTTTCTTTGAGCCACAAATGATAATTCAGCAGTCAGAACCACAGCCTCATGGGACTTTGAGGATGCTCATTCTGTCCCCAGTCTCTCTGTCCATACTTTCCACCTCCATATGCCTAGTGCACTTCTTTCCGAGACAGATAAGGCCAGGATGTACCATGGATCTTGTGAGCACCAGCCAGCGAGTATTTCCAGTCCTCACTTTGTTCCGACCCCATTGGTTGCCTGCTTTCTGATCTCTCTGTGGTTTGATAGGACCTGGTTCTGGCCCATGGAGTGAAAGTCATATGAGCCATTTAATTGATCTCATCTCATCTGGGTTGCCTACCGACCACCTGGAGGGATGGTGAATGCTCTCTTAGCTTGGGTACTAGTGCGTTGTCCACCTGCAAGGATGCATCATGTTGGCAAGAAGCAAAGCCTTCTCGTTAAAAATGCTGCAGGACTAGATCCTGACAGCATGATGATTTGGGTCCCCATGCTCCTGTCTCATGCACTCCCGCCGTGGGCTCCCTGTGATGCCGCTCACCAATGGCTGGCACCATACGCTTGAACTTCCAAGCCTCCAGAATTCTGAGTAATATTTTTTCTTTATATATTACTTGTTCTGTAGTGTGTTGTTGTGATAGCAGAAAAGGCATAGTTGGAGCATCAGGTGAGATTTGATTCAGTTTTTTTAAATTTATTTATTTATTAAGGATTTCTGCCTCCTCCCTGCAACCGCTTCCCATTTCCCTCCCCCTCCCCCGATCAAGTCCCCCTCCCTCATCTGCTCGAAGAGCAATCAGGGTTCCCTGACCTGTGGGAAGCCCAAGGACCGCCCACCTCTATCCAGGTCTCGTAAGGTGAGCATCCAAACTGCCTAGGCTCCCCCAAAGCCAGTACGTGCAGTAGGATCAAAAACCCACTGCGATTGTTCTTGAGTTCTCAGTATTCCTCATTGTCTGCTATGTTCAGCTAGTCCGGATTTATCCCATGCTTTTTCAGACCTAGGCCAGTTTGTTAAAGAGACATGGTTTGATCTGGGCCAAGCCCAGCCTGAGGGGCAAGCCCAAGCCATAGAACTGAGGAAGCTGGTGAGAGAATTCCTGGCTGCCAGTTCAGTACTGACCATTTGGCACTCGTGAGAGTATAGGATGGGGAATCAGTTTGATACTTTGACAGACACAAGGGTAACTGGCTAATGAGGCATTGTAACATAGAGGGTCAGGCTGCTTGTCGTGTTTCTGTCCCGCCTGGTACCCCACAATTGTTTAGCCCCAAAGAAAATCACACATAGGTCTCCACAAATTATAAGCTGCTTGGCCCATTAGCTCTAGCCTCTCACTGGCTAACTCGTACATCTTGATTAACCCATTTTTCTGATCTATGTTAGCCATGTGGCTCAGTACCTTTTCCAGTGGGGCAGATCACATCCTGCTGCTTCAGTGGTCTGGGCAGGAGTGGGAGAAATCAACTTCCTCCTTCCCAGAATTCTCCTGTTCTCATTATATCATTTCTACTTCCTGTCTCGTTTTTCCCGCCTGTATTTCCTGCCTGGCCAATCAGCGTTTATTTATTACATGATTGACAGAATACAGACAATTCTCCCACACCAAGGCATGCTTTATAGGAAAGACCAGAAACTCATTCAACATGATGCCAAAGGAGCTGCGGAGAAGAAAGCCAGGCTTTGCCCATCGTGCTGTGAGGGGACACTGAACCCCAGAAGCTGTGTCGTCAGTGGACAGAGGCTTATCATCATCATGGTTTGGGTACACTGGGAGTGCCACCACATGGTGAGAGCTCCCAGCAGAAAGCGCTTGAGCCAGGAGGGAGGAGGCATGTCTAACTTCAGAGACCCATGAACATCCCTTCAGGTAGATCAGTTCGCATGAAAGAAAGCACACCCTCTTGTCGTTTTGTGTGCAACCAATATGAAATCTCTTACAGAATAAAAACACCCCGTAAAGTGATAAATGCCAGGGAACATATAAAAACTGCCAGCCTTGTCCATAGGAGGAAAAGGGCAGGCAACTCTTACTACTGTGGTTTGGTTGAGTTCTTCGTTTGCGTGGTCCTACTGAGATCTGTGGTATGTCACTTCCTACCAGACTTGAGCCCAGGGGAATATGTGTTATTGCAGGTGTCTTGCAGCATAAGGGGTCTGCTTGTCTGAGCATGGAGTTGAGCAGGGAGCAGGAAATCAGACCCAAATACCAGTGGAGTCCCCGGATCCAGCTGTGCCTCAGGCTGGGTTTTCAGTTGTGTGGGTTAAGCCTGTGTGACCATTTCTCTGGGTTGTTAGGATGCACCTAGGACATGGTACAAACCTCTGGGTGTGTCTCTGACACTTAAAAGAGCCAGCTTGAATGAGGCTCACACCACTCCATGGGCAAAGGGCCTGGAAAGGGGGAAAGGAGAGATCCCACTAATGCGCTCTCTCTCTCTCTCTCTCTCTCTCTCTCTCTCTCTCTCATTTCCTGCTCACAGGAAACCTCCCTGCCAGGGTGGACTAAAGTCTCTGAGGCCACAAGCCAACATGAGCCCTTTCCCTTTGAACCTCTCTCCCCTTCGGGTATTTGCCATGATGATTAGAAACTGATGAGTCTAATTAGAGTCAGATTTTTTTTTTTTTAAAAAATAGTCGATAGTAATTCTAGCCAATCCAAGCACAGTGGCAGAGGGAAAGGGCCCCCGACACCTGTGGTGTTTTGAGAATAAATGCATTCACCTTCTGTATATTCATTTAAATTTCACAAGCCTCACAAGGAGGCTTCTCGTCTTATAGAGAAGGAAGCGGACACACGTGCAATGATAAAACTTGCTGAAGATGCTGCAGCCACTTCGGGCCTGAGACCATGTGGTCAGACACGGCTTCAGTAGCAGCGGTTTTAGGCCCAGGACAGGAAGTGCAGGTGCTTTCTTTGCAGTTGGGCAACACAGGCTTTGCACAATCGGATCAGCCCTGGCCACTTGTTCAGTGAAGGAAACCCTACGGGGGTTAGGGAGATGGCTTAGTGGTTAAGAACGCTTGTTGTGCAAGCGTGAGGACCCAAGTTCAGGTCCCCAGCAAGGACAAAGCTGGGCATGGCTGTGGGAACTTGTAACCCCCTCATTGATGATGGTACAAGCTCGAGAGACCCTCTCTCTGGACTCCGACAGCGCACGCATGGGCACACACAGCTGCATGTGAGCGTGCACACACACAAACACAAACTGTAAAAGAGAAAACCCACAGGATGTTCTCAAGTTTGCTCCTACATGCTTAGAAAGATGAGGCTGATTTTCCATCCTGCAGCGGCATGACACAGGATTAATCTGGAAATTAAATGTTTGATGTTGGGAATGAATAAATTGTTTTCTCTTACCAAACCATCCGCCAACTCACTTTGGAGTGGGAGAAGCAAGATGCCTGCTGGTCCAGTGAAGTGTCCTCTTCTGCTCTGACCATGCAGGACACACAGGGACAGTGTTTTCCAGTGTCCAGGATGATGTTGTTCATTGTCCTTGATGCCAGAGGAAGAAAATCAGGCCACTGCCTCGTGCCTCTTACCCTTCCTTGCACCATATGTGTGGCATTACACAAGGAGGTGTATGTCTGCAGCAGGTATAACTGAGGTTGCCCCCTCCAGGATGGCTGTCGTCCTGTTGTGGGCGGTGCCTGAACATCAAATGTGTTCTCCTTTCAGAAAGTTCTTGTACTGGAGCCCTCTGGGAAACTGCGAAATCATTGTATTTTATAGTGACCCCAAATCTTTTGTCTCCAAAGCAGCAATTCTCCTTCCTTCACTGCTGTCGCGGTTGGCGGACATCGCTAAGATGCTTGTGGTTCAGGCTGCATGCTGCACACACAGCGAGCAGATACCACTGCGCATATGCTCGCCTGTAAGTTGCCATCTCAAATGCTGAGGCTGGGGGATGACCCTTCAGGGAAGGAGCCACAGGCATTCTTCCCTTCTGCAGAGTTCATCACTGTGTGTACAATTCTTTAGTATGAATTTTTATCAGGGGAGATCCACAATTATTTATGAAATAATTATTTCATTATACAATCATTTATACTTTACAAAGAAAATTGGGGTGTTTCTGTAAAATAGTGTGGAATTTTAAATTTTGTGGAAAAAAGCAAATAGAAAAGAGCAAAACTAACAACGTGTTGCTTGAACGTTAGCCACCAACATTTATTCTCGAAATATTTTACCTCAGGGGTGGAGCACTGGGAACCTGGCTGGAACCTGGAGTTAGATGGGAGTTGAGTCCAAGGGCTTTACTTGTGTCTTGTCCAAGGGATTTACATTCCAAAACTTCCTGACTTATATCTTAAACCCACCATACCCTATATATATTGTCTTTTTCTATACATATACACTTAAGATAAGCTTTAATTTACAAATTAGGCAGCCAGTAGGCTATTGTCAGTAGACAGTAGGAGAGCAATGACAACATGCCGTGCAGGTCATCTGCGTACCTTTTTCACCCTTTGCGTGATGATGCGAGGTGATGCAGTGCCCACGTGATGAGACAAAGAACACCCAGTGTCACATGGGGACCATATAACACTGTGGTGGTGGATCTGCTGCTAAGTGACTCCTGGGTGGGTAGCATAGATAGCGTGGGAATGCTGGACTTCAGGAAGATTCGTGTCCAGCCTGAGTCGTCCTTGCTTTACTCAGAGGGGAACAATTAAAAACTTGTGAATTCTTTGTTTTGGGAATTTCCCTCTTTGCATTTCAGACGGCGGTTGACTCCAGGTCTCTGAAACAGTAGAAAATGAAGCTGTAAATCAGAGACGTGGTGCATCCAGGGTGATTTTGGTCACTTTCTGTTGCTGTGACAGAATGTCATGACCCAGGTAACCTATGAGAGAAATAGTTTAATTTGGAGCCAGTGGGTTTGGAGGGTTAGAGTCCATGATGGCAGGGCGAAGGCATGGCAACAGGAACAGCTGAGAGCTCACATCCTGATTGGGAAGGTGGAGGGAGGGAAGAGAGAAAGGGGGGATAGCCAGGGTCTTTTGAAATCTCAAAGTCTGCCCCTGGTGACAGACTCCCTCCAACAAGGTCATATGTCTGAATCCTTCCCAAAGAGTTCCACTAAGGACCAGGTATTCAAGCATATGAGCCCCTGGGGCCGTTCTCACTCAAACCACCACGAGGACTTTGGATAACATGCTCCATACCACTGAGCCTTCATCCCTGTCCTCCATGGGTTTCATGTCTCTGTGAAAGGGATGAGGATAGTTTACATATCTGAGACAGGAGACTCCCATCAAGCGACAGCTGTTTTGTTACTACCCCGTGGTTTTCTCCTATCAGGGTTCTCCACAGGAGCGAAGCACCAGCTGCAGGCTGGAGATGAAGTTAAGTGCTACCCAGGTGTGCTGGCATTTGGTAAAGCTGTTTAAAAAAAAATGAGGATCCACACCAGGCGTGTGTGCTGTGAATAGCGGTTGGCTTTCAGGAAGAAGCCACCAAGCTGTGGACCTCTCCAGGTCCCCCAAAGTGTGATTTCATTTTCATACCACTGTGGGCTTTATTCCAAGACATTGTCTTGATGCAGATGAGACAGGTTTTCTCTTGAAAAACAAGAATTTAAGGTAGAGGCCAGTGTGCTGCTAACCCCTGATAGGAGATAGAAGAGCAGAAGGAAGGAGGACGGAGGGGCAGCCTTGAGAAAGGACCACCTTGAGTGTCAGGGAGGCTGCAGATATGCCACCAAGAAGACATTCTCGGAGTGGGATTGGAGAGAAGGTCCCAGAGGATTGGACAAGAAAGACCCCATACAAATGGTTAAAATATTGCTCAGTTCTATTATATTATGAAAAAAATGGCAGTGACCAGAGCTGCCTGGATTAGGGAAAAAAGGCTGTAATTCCATCTGGAGCTTCTGGTGAGTCTAGCTGTGGGCCTGTGGTTTATGATGTCACCAGAACCCCCAGCTGGAATGACAGCCTTCTAATTTACAACTGGGGAGATGAGGGTCCTCCTTGCCATTCTCGAACGTGGCACAGACCAAGGCCGGGCTGTGCTTGGAGGTCACGACCCGGAGGTGTCCTCTCTCTCCTCATAGCAGGTCATCAGTTTTGGGAAAATTGTTCCCTTGTTTTGACCTCTGACCCCTTTTCCCCAGGTCCCCAATCTGCTCTCCTCATCTCCCCAAATTGCATAGCATGAATTTTCCTGCAATCTATTTTATAAGTTAAGCAGATTCCTCTGGTCTTCATACTGATTTAGCTCATGTGCAAGCCTTTCCATCTCAAGCCATAGACTTCTGACCTTTGCGCTGAAACCCTGGTGGGAACTGGATGGTCCTGTCTGTGCTGCCCAGCCTTGCCCTCTGCGTCCCTCCACCCCGGCAGAGGTGAGGCTGTGATGGAGCTGTGGTGTGGCTCCTTCAGCAGTCCAGCTCAGCCTCCCTCCGCAGCAGCAGCACTACACCCCAGCCTTTGGTTCCATATGATTCTGAACCTTCCCTTGTGTCCCAGCCTGCATCAGCATCCTCTAAACATTTAGTGTATGTTGACATGGGCTGGGATGTGAGGATGGGTGAGGAGCAGCATCTTCATGCGGTCTCCACCTGCTCACCTGCTCACCTGGGTGTCAGAGGAGTATGGGTTGGTCCATTAAGGCTCAATCCTGGCACTCTGACTCTGCCCTCTTGGGCCCTTATACACTTCAGTGGATGCCACCATCACTGCCAAGTGGTTCAACCTAGAGACATGGAATGTCCTGCTCATGTCTTCTCTTTTCCAGGGTCCTCCTCACCACTGGCTCTGTCCATTCTACCTTTATGGGGATTTGTTTTCCTGTGGTCTGAAGCTACTAAGCAAGAAGTCTCAGAAATCATTGATTCATAAGTTTTGAATAACTTTTATTATGGTTTATTGTTAGATAGTTCTATTGTATTAATGATAGTCTTTCACTGAACCTAATTTAAAAATTCAATCTTAGTTTATTTAGGTTGTATGTAAGTTTAGGTGTGTGTGTAAGACTAGGAAAAGCAGTTCAGATATGTTTAGCTGTGGTTTCAGGCATCACCCAGGAGTTGTGGAATGCATGTATTTCCCAGGGATAAATAACATGAGACTCCTGGATTCTCTTCTGGACACCCCTCTTTTTTTCCCCAGCCCAACTAATACCGTTTAACTCCCTCAATTCTTAACTTCTGTAACAGCATCCCACCAATATCTCCCGTTCTCCCTGTTCTCCCTAACCCAAGGGTTCTCAAGAGGGAGATACTGGCCACAACAGCCAGCAGCATTCTGTCCAGCAACTTGTTAGGAATGCAGATTCTCGAAGCTGCCGAGAGCATTGCATGCTCAGGGGACCTGATACTCCAGGTGAGCCTGACTCGCTTGTGGGAGCTCTACCAGTCTGCTCTGCTCTTAGGCAGGGCAGTAGCATTTTGTATACCTTTCTGAGAGCCCTAACAAGATCCCTTGTGAGGAACTAAATGTGGGCATCCCTAACACTCCTTGATGACCACCATCATAAGCACGTGGGACTGGCTGGCAAGAGCGTGGGCTTTAGGGATCAGATAGTTGGGTTCACAAAACTGCTTCAATTATTTTCTGTCACCCCATCTTTCTGTAAAATGGAGAGCAATGTTTGGAGCTTTTGTAAATGTGTAACAAGGTGATCTTGAACAACAGAATTTTTTCCTTATGATTCTGGGGGTGAGTCTGAGATCAGGTGCCAGCAGAGAGGCCCCCACTTCTCTCCCAACCCTCCCAACCCCTGGCACACTACAGCTTTCTTCCTGTTGTATGGGAGAGGAAGAAAGAAGAGTGTGGTATGGGTGAGGACTCTGTGGTGGTTTGATGAGAATGATGCCCATAGGCTCATAAATTCGAATGCTTAGTTCCCAGTTTGGTGGATTGTTTAGGAAGGATTCGGAGGTGCAGCCTTGTTGGAGGAAGTGTGCTTCTGGGGGTGGCTTTGAGATTTCAAAAGCCCATGCTGGGTCCATTCTCTCTCTCTCTCTCTTTCTGCCTCTGGGGGGCTTGCAGCTTGCAGATAAGACTCACTTCTCAGCTCTAGCTCCAATTATACAGCTCCAGCGCTGCCATACCTGCCTGCTGCTATGCCTCCCTCGCGATGACCATGGACTGACCCCTGAAACTGTAAGCAAGGCCCAGTTAACTGCTTTCTTCTATAAGCTGACTCGGTCATGGTTTCTTTTCACAACAATAGAACAGCAACTAAGACAGGCTCTCTGGGGTCCCTTTTAAGAAGTTTTAAATTTTATGTGTGTGTGTGTGTGTGTGTGTGTGTGTGTGTGTGTGTGTGCACCACATGTGTGAAGTGCTTATGGAGGCCATAAGAGGGCATCTATTTTGGGAGGATTGAAGTTACAGGTAATTGTGAACTGTTCAGTGTGGGTACTAGGTCCTGGGAACTGAACCCAGGTCTTCTGCAAGAGCAGAAGACTTAACTACTGAATCCCTTGGGTCCCTTTTTTGTAAAGGTACCAACCCCGCTCATGAGTGTTTGTGATATAATCACCCCAAAGTTCCACTCCAGACAGCATCTCATAGAGGGTTGGGAGAGATGAGTCCATAAGGAAGGGTTTTCCCGCAATTGATTTTCTTCATGCTCTTATCTAAGCGTCTGGGAGCACTTGGGGGACTGGGCTCCATCTATCTTGTAATCTGCTGGCAATGCTGGCAAAGCTGGCAGAGGAAATGCCATGAGAGCCTTCAGAACATGCTTTCTATGCGTGCGCAGTGCCCGGGTGTGGGCAGCTGCCAGGGACAGTAAGGAGGTTGCCCATCGCTGTGGGCGAGCCCTACCTCTGAGTCCCAGGGATAGAGTAATCTGCAGGCAAGTTTGGTTCATGCTCCTGTGAGGAGCAGCATGGATGGATGAGCCCAAGCCAAAGCTCAGGGTCACCTGGGAAATGCATAGAAAAGGCACAAGGCATAGCCAGGTGGGGGCAAAAGGCACTTCCTCTGGAGCCTAGAGCTAGCCTGTTCTTCTTCCTTCTGTTGCCCCACCATCTCTGGACAGTGCCACAAGTCTCCCGAAACACAGACAACAAAACTAAAGAGAGACAAACCAGATTTCACCAGATTAAAATGTGCCTTTGCTTTCAGATTTTAAGTTTTATGACTCTGGGCAAGCGGAGTAGAAACTGGCTGCGACTGCTCGACCCTGTGCACTGGACAGGCGCTCGGTGCCAGCAGAGGCAGACACTGGGGTCCATGGAAGGAAAGCTGGGTGCACACAAGCATCAAGAGAAAAGCAGGTGCCCAGGAAGCAAGACAGATGAGACAGATGCTGGGGAGCTGGGGAGCAGGGCTGAGCTCAGTTTCCCAGCTCCAGGATATCAGCCCTCCCTCCCCTTCCCCCGACACCATCTTCTCAATTTTGCTCCGTTTAAACTCCAAACTCCTGGGGAGACAGACTCCAGCTGAAATACCCCAGATGCCGGTCTATCCCTTGGGCAAAGGCAAACCTGGGTGCCTGACCCTACAGGCCTTTGTTACTCCTAAGAGGAGTAACAAAAACTTGGAGGCCATAATACTGGGTGAGCCATAGGGCACATTAGCCTCCTTCAGGGATCGTTCAGGTAACCCAGGGTTTGTTTTGGAACCATAGTGAACATGGCATAGCTGCTGGTCCTCTCAGCCTGTCTCACTGTCATGAAGGATTCCAGCCAACTTGTGTAGAACCTTCTGTCAAGGTCAGAGTCTCAGACGTGACATAGGACCTTGCTTATTCCGGCCATGTGTTAATTCGCAGATGAGTGTAACCGAATCAAGTGGAATTCCGTGCCACAGTGTCACATGAGGCCGAGGTGACTCCTTGGCAGAGTGAAGACTCTTTCTAGTTTTGGACTAATATTTTTTTCTTTTTTTGATCCAAGACTCTTTGTATTCATTTCTTTTTCCTTTTTTGATAGAGACTTACATAGTCTAGGCTGGCTTCAACCTTGCTCTATGGCTGAGAATGACCTTGATCTTCTGATCTTCCTGCCTCCACCTCTCAAATCCGGCAGCACAGCCTGTTTTTGTGGTGCTGAGGGTGGAACCCAGGGCTTTGTGCTTACGGAACGAGTACTCTGCCAACCGAGACCTATCCTGAGGCCCCTGTGCATATGTCCCATGGACCAGAAAGGCAAAGGAAGTGGGGACCATGAGGGGAATTGTTGAGGACCTCATGGTCTCTATTTGTCTTGATTGACAGTGACTCTCTGGTCTGGTGAGGAGAAGCAAGCTGTACTGTGACAGTCTGTTCACACTGTGCCCTGGCAGTAGGTGAGGGAAATGTTCTCTTATTTTGGGTTTCCTCATATCCTCTCAGGAAAAAAATTTCTAAAATAGTTTCTATGTATCTGAGTCTTGAGATCCTTTATTGAAAGTGGTTGGTAGGGTGTGTCAAAGAAGCTTGGAACACACTGCAAGCAGATCCTACCATCTTTGGGTGTTCAGGACTGCCATTAGCGCAGCAAGGTTCCTGGTAAGTGTTGCATTATGAGCTACCTGCTTTGTGGCAGCTCATTGTGTTCCCTAACATTTGGACCACAGAACGATATTCTAGGTCCTCCGTGGCTACCTTCTGGCTGAGGGCTGAGGGCACACTGTTCACTTTGCCTGTTTGAACATGTGGGTTATGGCCACCTCTTTATCTCTTTGGCACTATCAGACTTCTCCATGGTTACTTCAGCGTCATGCTGGATTGTGTTTCACAATTCTAAGTGACCCTGGGGAGTCGCAGCGTACTTCTGTGCTGCCCCAGGCTTCCTATGACTAGCTCACTGACCGCCAGCAGGTGTTTGTTAGCTAGCGTGGATGTTCGGATGTTCCAGGAGGCACAGTTCCAGACATGATAGAGTAAGGACGGAACTTGCCTTCAAAAGTCCCCAGGCTCCCATAGTAATACTGGCTCTGGGGAATCCTGAGGGGCTTGACCCTTTAAATGGCACTGCCTGGCTGTCACCTGAGCTCACACAGCTCTATCCTCTACATGCCCTTTTCTGCAGGTAGAACGTTTTGTCACCTCCAGCCACCCCTCCCCCCAGAGGTTTCTCAGTAGTAGCTCCTTCTGACAGAAGCCAGGATCTGTCTAAACTCCTGGGCCACCTTTTGCAGAGCTTTCCCCAGGTCCTGCTGCTGTCTGATGCTGGAAGGTGTTGAAAGGGCTAATCGGCTCACAGTATCTGCTCTCTTTTAAAATGTGTGTTTTAAGTTGGATCACAAGGTCGTAGGCTTCCACAAGGCTTTTGCAGACACACCTACCTCTCTTTCCAGTTTTCCCACTAGTTTCCCACAGGAGGTCACAAGAGAAAGCCAAAGGACACCAGTGTTGGAAGGTAATTTGTAAGGAGGAAGCCATGTTGACAGGGTGGGAGGGAGGTGAAAAAGGGAGGGGAAAGTAGTTGGGATGCATCATATACATGCCTGAAATTGTCAACCAGCACATTTCATTCACTTAGAGAAAAATGTAGTTGTCTCCCGAGCTGGGGTGTTGCAAAGAGAGCCCACTTGTTCGTCCCTGCTGCCCGGCTAGCTTAGATAAATAATCACACAGAAACCGTATTAATTAAATCATTGCTTGGCCCATTAGTTCTAGTTTTTATTGGCTAATTCTTACATCTTAATTTAACCCATTTTTATTAATCTGTGTATTGCCATGTGGCAGTGGCTTACCAGGGAAAATTCCCATCATCTGTCTCTGGCGGCTCCATGGCATCTCTCTGACTCTGCTTTCTTCCTCCCAGAATTCAGTTCTGTCTTTTCTGCCTACCTAAGTTCTGCTCTATCAGGTCAAGCCGGTTTCTTTATTCATTAACCAATACAAGCAACACACAGAGGGGACTCCCACATCACTGGAACATGTTGTTGCTCAGGGTTGATGGAAGGGCCACTTTACTCCAAAATGTTTTCTTTCTGTGAGGCAGGGTCTTACACTACTAGTCCAAACTGGCCTGAACGCCAAGCAATCCTCCTGAATCAGTCTCTAGAATATTATAGAAGTTATTTCTACTTATGCAATTCATGCATACACTCTTAGAAAAATAAAAATAATAGAGAAATTATTCAGTAACTATCTTCCTAATTCCCCATTCTCTGCAAAACTTTAAGGCATGGAATCAGTCATTTATTTTTTTAGGGCTTTAGGAATTATTTAATATTTACATACAAATTCTGTGGTATGGGTGACACCATATGCAATGGTTATCTATAGTCTCCCCTTTCTTTCCTTTTAGTTGTGTTTCTGGGTTGTTGTCTGAGGTCTGTCCTACCCGGTTCCTTTAGTCATTAAGTCCCAAAGAAATCACACAGAGGTCTACATTAATCATAAACTGATTGGCCCATTAGCTCAGGCTTCTTATTAACTCTTATAACTTACATTAGTCCATTATTCTTATCTGTGTTAGCCACATGGCTCAGTACCTTTTTCAGTGGTGTAATAACATCTTGCTTCTTCCGTGTCTGGACAGGACTGCAGAGGGAGCTTTCCTCCTCCCAGAATTCTCCTGTTCTCATTGACCCGCCTCTACTTCCTGTCTGGTTGTCCCACCTAAACTTCCTGCCTGGCTACTGGCCAATCAGCGTTTATTTAAAACATAATTGACAGAATATAGACAATGGTCCCGCACCACTGTTTTTTTTTTTTTATATGCCACCACATATAGCTGCATCATTCCTTTCTCAGGATGGTTTATTTTCTGTGTCCCTAAGGACTGAATACACTGCTAGGCACTCGTTCCGCCACTGAGCCACTCCCTACCCCTGATGCATTTATTTTTCTCTCCAGTTTTTCATCTTGAAACAACTTATTTTGAAGCAGACGAGTTGCAAAACTACAAAGAGTTAAAAAAATGTGCAGCACCTGTCATGGTTAGTGTTTAATGTCTGTGGCCCAACCTACAGTTACTTGGAAATAGGAAACCTTAACTGAAGATTGCCGTGATCAGACTGGCCCATGCCAATGTCCCTGTGAGACATTGTTTTGATGGGCGAGGTTCTAGCCCACTGTGTGTGTGTGTGGGGGGGGGGGGGTGGCATCCTTATGTGGTTCTAGGTTACATAACGAGCTGGTTGAGCATAAGCCGGTGAGGTGAGTCAGTAGTGAGGGAGAGCCTCCCAAGTTTCTGTCTTAGTTCCTTCCTGAGTCTCTGCCCCACTTCTCTCAATGACCTCTCAATGACCCGGAACTATAAGCTGAAACAAACCTTTTTTTCCCTAAGTTGATTTGGTCATGGTATTTACCACATCAACATATCAAACTGAAAGAGTTCACTTGCCCCAGAATTAATATTTTGCCCAATTTGTTATCTGAACATACACATGGTATGCATATGTATATATACATAATTTATGAACATAAAAATTAAAATCTCTTTTTTTGAATTATTTGCAAATGTGGCATATACTGCTTCCCTTTATCCCTAAACACTTGAAGAAACCAGCCATAGAAGTCAGGAAGCACTCAACTTAATTTTGATAAATTCTTCTTCACTAATCTCCTATTTGCTTGCATTTTTACAGGGTTGAAATACATAACACAGGCTAGCCTGAAACTTCCTGAGTAGCCGCAGTTGGCCTCAGAGTCACAGTGATCGTCCTGCTTCAGCTTCTCAGCTGGTGGGATCACAGGCAGATGCCACCACATCTGGCTAACCTCCTATTTATTATCAATTATTCAAAATAATGTCATTCATAGCACTTTTTTTTGAAACCAGGATCCAATTTAGGATCAAATATTCTATTCAGCTGTTATATTTCCTACATCTATTAATATGTCTTTATATTTTAAGGATTTTTTTAAAAGATTTATTTATTTATTAAATATACAACATTCTGCCTCGATGTATGCCCGCACGCCAGAGGAGGGCGCCAGATCTCAGAACAGATGGTTGTGAGCCACCATGTGGTTGCTGAGAATTGAACTCAGGACTTCTGGAAGATCAGCCACTGCTCTTAACCTCTGAGCCATCTCTCCAGCCCTATGTCTTTATATTTTATGAAGCTGACACGTTTAAAGACTATAACTTAATAAAATCAGAGCCTTTATTTATTTATTAATGATTTATTTTTATTGTATGTGCACTGGTGTTTTGCCTGCCTGCATGTCTGTGTGAGGGTGTCAGAATCCTTGGAACTGGAGTTATAGACAGTTGTGAGCTGCCATGTGGATGCAGGGAATTGAACTGGGTCCTCTGAAAGAGCAGTGAGTTCTCTTTACTACTGAGCCATCTCTCTAGCCCCTTAAACCAGAGCCTTTTATATTGGGTTTTCTCATGATTGGATTAATGTTTAAAGTCACAGAGCTCCAGGGCTGGAGAAATGGCTCAACAGTTAAGAGAACTTGCTGCTCTTGCAGAGGACCTGGCTTTGGTGTCTAGGACTCCAATGGTAGCCAACAACCTCTTTTAACTCCAGTTCCAGATGATCCAATGCCCTCTTCTGACCTCCATTAGCAGCAGTCATTCAAATGGTGCACATACATACATAATATATACATACATACATTCTATAGGCAACACACTCAAATACATAAGATAAAATAAATCTAAAATCAAGGTGAACATTTCATCCAGAATACTCCACAGGCAGACAGGTCCTTAGAACACCACATCTGCACAGTAGTAGGGCCATCTGCTTCTTATTGGTGATGCTAATGTTGATTCTGTTAAAAGTCATAATAGGTGCTATCTGATTTGTCTTCTATTAAGACACTATTTCTTTCTGAGGATAATGTCCACTCTGTTGGAAGCCAGCAGAGACCATGCAAACAGCTAGCTCTTCACCAAGACTTTTCTCATGTTTAGCATCTGTGGATGAGTCTTGCTTAAGCCAATTGTTCCGAGAATTGTTGCAGAGTATTGATTTTTGCATCAACAGCAATTCCTCAGAGTTTGCCAGTGGACTTGGCGCTGTGTCATAAGCGAGAGTTTTCTCCTCTGTGAATTTGTTTATTAATTTATTATGGATTCCTAGGCTCTAGACCTTAAAAAAAAACTCTAACTTAATGTACTCAGTTCTTGGGATCTGTGGGGAGGAGGTTTCAGGAGTCCCTGAGATATCAGATTTTTCTTCTGACATGGCTTGAGATCTGTATCTCATCTATGTACATCCTATACCGTAGGTCATCTTAGATTACTTATAATAACCCAGTATAATAGAACTGTTGTGTGGATGACTGGTATACTGTGTGGCTTAGGGAATAATGACAAGGAAAACGGATCACATGCTTGGTACGGATGCAGCGCCCGCCCCCGCCTGAATGCTTTACCCCTCAGATCTGCTGAATCTGCAGGTATGGGATTCATGTAGGAAGGATGCTACGCTCCCCCCTTTTATTTGGATGCTCTTTGCTCTATATTTGGCCAATGGGCACCCCTTCCCTTGTCCCTGCGACATTGCCATAGGTTTTGAGTCTTTCTTCCCTTCTGGCATTACACAATGTTCCAGGCTTATCTTGTACTTCCCTCTCCCAGCCCCGAAGTCAGCCATTCCTCTAAGGAGTCCTGATTTTCCTTAGTAGGGAACGGTATTGCAGACCAGGATCTGCCTGCTAGTGCGCACATTGCAACTGATCTCTGGATTTATCTACTATCGCCTTTAAACTGTTACTCTTCTGGGTGTTTGGTGGAACAACTCTATATCTGTGATATCTGTGGCCATACTGATGGATGTCGCCATTGCTTTCAACTTATCCCAGGGAAGACCCAGTGACCACCCTCCTCGGGCATCTGTAGCTGACTAGAAGTGGATTTCTTGGTCATGAGGTATGTATTCAAAATTTTCCTTGCTATTGCTGTCTAGTTCTGTGAGGTGGCTCTGCCTGTTTAAATACTAACGCAGGAGAGCCATCTTCTGATACCTTCCCAGGCATTTGTTTCTACACAGTGTGAGCAGGGCAGAAAGACCACTTGTCTCCACAGGGTTGGAGGCCGCTCCGTGAAGCACGCAGCTGGAGAGTTGGCCCTCACAGGGTGGGAAGGCATTTGGAAGACAGGCAAGAGGAGGAGTGCGGCTCACGTGTGAGGGAACAGAGCGAATTATAGACAGTGGCAGTCCACTTCTTTCCCCCGCCTGGATGGGCCCTATTGCTCTGGCTTGGGGCCACTCTTTCACCGTCTTCTCTATGTAAGAGGCCTCCGGACACGGGAGGATGATTCCCTGGCTTCAGATGAGAGTTCCATGGTAACAGTTCTTATCAAATCCAATTTTATCAGGGGCTGAAATAAGTATTTTATTGAGACAGGGTCTCACTATGTAGACCAGGCTGGCCTTGAACTCACAGAGATCCACCTGCTTCGGCCTCTGCCTCCCAGGTACTGGGATTAAAGTATGCCCCCCCCCATGCCCATCTTCACTGTTTTTTGAGATGAGTTCTCCCTAGCCTTCAGCCTGGATTCCTCTTGTCACACCCTCCCAAGTGCTGGGATTATAAACCTGTACCACCGTGCTCGGCCCAAATGTTTTTCTTAAAGAAGCCATACCTACCCAGCTCACCAGAACCTATCCAGTGAGAGTGTAGCCTGTGCAGGAAAGAGCACAGACAGCAAATGGCCACAGGTGGAAACCCAGCACAACTCAGGCACTGATGTTGAGATCAAATGTGGCAATACAGTCAGTGGTGTGGAGGAGAATAAAGACAGCATTTAGGGCAGGGCGGGAAGGTGCGTGGGTCTTGGTAGTGTCCTATGAGAGGCACTGAAACACAGCACAGGTTTCTGGTCACAGCAAAGGGAGGAAGCAAAGAGCCTGAGGGACGGAAGCCAGAAACCTGAGGTTTGCTGGGGCTTTGGACAGACACACTGTGGGATGGTCTCTTCCTCTCAGACACAGGGAGGATTTTGAGGGCTGCTTCTTGTAGCTCTCCAGACTGGATTCTGCCCAGGTCAGGGACTCCAGTGCTGGACTTTAGGTCAGCTACCCACACAGATACTCCTTGCCTCTCACATCCTCCGGAGCCTTCCGCCGGGTGAGGGGACTTTTGAGTAGTATATACACTTAGGAAAATGATGAACTGGGATCTCAGTTTTGGTACCAACACCATCCCAAACAGTGAAATGGGTTATTTTCTACCTTTTCAACCGTTCAGCACGAGAGCATTTTAATTCACAGAACTGAAATTGAAAGCACAACCCAATAATTCAGCCCTGGCTTAGCCGCCACATCTAATTCAACATTTTATCCCATTTCCTTTGTGCAGGCACACTTACGTGCACGCGTGTTATATATCTATGCACGGACACCAACATAGCTACACATTTTCTTTTGGCTAAACCTTTTAAAAACCCGTTCCAACTACTATATATGTTTTACCAAGTTTTAAGGCAGAAAGTACATGTTATTTAGGTGAAGAGAATTCACTATGCCATGGAGCTCCTTTATCTGCAAGGGGTATACTTTAAGGTCCCTAGTCGGTACCAGAAACCACAGATGGAATGGAACCCTGAAGGCACTGTTTTTCTTTCTCTATATACATGCCTATAGTAAAGTTAAATTCACAGATTAGGCCTAGTAAGAGATTAATAGCAATGACTAATAATAAAATGGAACAACTTTTATAATATGCTATAATTTGTGTGATTTGGCAGTATCTCTTGAGTAAGGCAAATTTTAGTAATTCCATCTGTTTTTTTTAAACCTTGTCTAGCTGAAACTACATACTTTGTGTGTAAACTACTGTTCTGACCTGTTAAATAGGTATAAGGCTAGGACCCAGATAACTGGCACAGTAAAAGGGACCCCTAAATAATCAAGAAGGGCATAACTTAAGAAATGGCTACCGTCCCTAGGGCTGGAAGAACAGGACAAGAGGAAGCAAAACCAGATGCTTTGAGGAGGGGCTCCGAGTTGCTGCTCTCAGTGTGTCCCTGTAGCCAGGGGTGGGGTGGCCTCAGAGCTGGGAGCTGGGACTCAGCAGCTGGATACAGCTGTTGCTCCAGGAAAGAGCTACAGCTGCCAGGGAGGGCAGGTTACTGCTGGGGACAGAACATGGACAGGAGGTGGCAGGAAGCAGCAAGTGTTTGTCCGTCCCGCTTAGCACTCCCCTTCAGCCTCTTTCCTTGGTAACATTTGTGACAGGACTTGTGGGTCCTTGCTTGGCAGTGCAGAAGAGTTAAGTATGGTTGTTTCTTGCTGTCCCTGGGAACATGGTTCCAGCATTCCTTATAGATGTTAAAACCCGCAAATCTTCAAATCCGTTGTATGAAATGGTGTGGTATCCATTTATAACCTATGCTGTCCTTCCATATACTCCAAACCTTCTTTAGATGGCCTCTTCGGCCTAGTGCTATGTAAATGTCATGGAAATAGTTGTTGTAACATATGGTCTAGGGAATACCAAAAGGCCTGTACATGCTCAGCGTAGACACTTGATCAGTCTATCTTTGGTTGAACCCACAGACATAGAACCTGTGCCCACTAAAGGCCACTTATAGAAGGGTGAGCCTGGAGCTGAAAAACAGTATTTTAGTAAACAGAAGAAGGGTGTGCTTTCTAAACAAGAGTGCTGTCCTGCACACACACACACACACACACACACACACACACACACACTACCCCGACTGAGCCATGCACGCTCCCGTCTCTGCTGTCAGAAACATGATTGTTGTCCTACACACACACACACACACACACACACACACACACACACACACTACCCTGACTGAGCCGCACACTCCCATCTCTGCTATCATGTCCCCAGATGCTTTTGTGGTGAAGATTAGAGTTATCCCAAGAACAGGAATTCAGTCAGACTTTCCCCACTGCATTTACCTGATCTACCCCTTTAGCCTCTCTTATTCTAGAACAGTCTACCCATACCCCTCCCTCTGGAAGGCTTATGGTAAGTGACCAAGTTATACTATACAAAGTCCCACATTCTGAGGATCTTACTGTTCTTGACAGTTAAAAAAAAAACCTGTAATATTACTTTTAAAAAAATTTATTCCTGATAGTTCCTGTAACCTAGAGGTTTCATTTAAATTGGTTAGATCACTTCAGTTTTTTCAAGAACACAGATACTTAAGGCAGGGCTGTATCTTAGTAACCCCTCCGTAGGTTGGAATAGATCAAGTTGAACATGCATTGCCTGTGTGCAGCCTCCTGCAGATCTCGACTGGATGTCACAGCTCACTTGGGGTCTAGTTGTCTGCCAGTGTGATGTACAACTGCATGGGGGCTGTGGCTTATGGCTACTGCCCAGCATCAGAAGCAAGTGTCATGCTGCATGTCACTAGCCCAAGAAAAGGCCGAAGTTCAGCATTCAAAGCAGAGTTATTGAGTGTGTGTCACTGATACAACGCTGGGGAGTTAAGATGTTGCCCATTGAAACACCCTAAGTTGGGCGTGGTGCCTCACACAAGTTATCCTCACTGCTGTGTTTTAGCAGAGGAGTTATGGTGTCATCTCTGAAGGTCCCAACTTCAGATACACCTTGATTCCTTAGCAACAAAAGTGTCGCTTCACGTCCTAACCCATGGTGCTTCTCATGTCCCAGACTCCGGATCGTCTCAGCATCACTGAGGTGTTCTTTGGGGTCTAGTTGTCAGCTTTGCTGACCACGATCTTGGACCCTGGCCATCCTGACTTCCCATCGACATCTGTGGGCAGAGGCTTCACCTGTTGCTCAGCTGCACTTGGTCTTTGCCGCCTGTTTTACTGCGCATGAGCAGAATACTCAGCTCTGAGCCAGACAAGGGAGTTCTAGGCTCCATTCCTTTTCTTAAGTGTTCATAGGGTTGTAGCAGGTAGACAGACACCAAAGAAACCCCATTCTAAGAGAACCAGTAGCTCAAATTCAAAATGTGATATTGATTAACCCTTCAGTTTCTTCTTCCTTAGATGCTTTGCGGCTTCAGTTAAGAGGGGAAGTCAATTTCCTTAGCCCTGGAATTAAGCTGGTGAGGGGGCTTGCTTGACCCAGTAGGAGATAATCACATAGCAGAGGCCAGGAAGTGCTTGGGAGGATTTTCCCCTCCCGCTGGTGGGAGAGCACATTGGGAAGAAGGCTGGGCTATTACAGGCTATGTGAAGAGAATTGGGGTATCCTTGCCAAACAGTGTGTCAGCTCCCAACTGGACCACAAAAGCCAATGTAGGTGAGATCAAGGGAAGACACACTTCCCGGGTCCAGCCTACACTGCCAACACCCAGAATCCTAGCTAGTTAAAGATCATCAAGAGAGCTATCAAGGTCACACAGCACAGGCACGTGGGCCATCTAACCGGGTGTGGAGGGGCAGCATCTCCTCAGTCTCAGCTTGGAGTCACCATGCTGCTGTGTGGGCCCAGTGTGGCTGCATCATTCAAGGTAGTTTGTATATAAAACACTCCAACCTTTAAGTAACATTGGAGACGTGGATTCATCTTCTCCAGGCCACACTGACTCTTGCTGATGGTTCCAGTGTTGGCTCCCATTATTCTTTTCATCCTAGAAAGAGCGGAAGTCTGGGGGAAGATGGTCAGGGAGATCCTGAGTCCCTGACAGAAGGAAGAGGGAGTGAAGACAGCCTTGGCCTGACTGGCGTGGACATTGGTGTCATGGCAGGGATGTCACTACAAAGGTCTCCCAGGGGCCTCTCTCTACTCATTCGTCAGGACCCTGACAAAATTGGCTCTAGAAGTGTTTCAGAATTGGGGCATTTAAAAAAGATTTTTGAATAATAACAAATGTATAAGGAGATCCCTTGTTTTTGTTTTTTAGTTCTTTGGGACCTGGCTTTGATGAATGTGCCACCCTGGGTTAGGAGTAGCACTTTCTACTTGTGGTATTGTGCTGGCACTCAACGTCTTGGATCTGTGAGCATTTTTGGTTTTGGATTACGGAGTCTTCAGTTTGTAGCTTACTTTTAAAATATTCCTCTCTCTGTCTCCCTTGTCAGCCTTGGGGATTACTCTGGGACTTCTAATCTGGGTGAATAGTTACACTCTTCCCAGGCCATAGTGCTACTGGGGTGTGGCCGAAGATTTAAGGGGCAAGACCTAATGGGAGGCAGATAGGTCATTGGGGGCATGCCTTCAGAAGGGCCATTGAGACCTGAGCCTTAATGTCCTTCTCTCTGCCTCTCAGCTGCCTTGAAGTGAACAGCCTGCCAGGCTGTGGCCTTCATATCATGACTGCTGCTTCCCCACAGGCCCTGAAGCAGTGCCACCAGCCAATCATGGGCTAAGACTAGGAGAAAAATAAGTCCTTCTCCTCCAAAAGCTGGTCACCTCCGCCATTTTGTCTCAGTAACAGGAAGCAACAGGAAGCTGTTAGCTGAGAAGACTGAGGAACTGATTCATGTTTTAGCTTGATGCCCAGGTGAGTGTGGCTTAAAGAACCATGTGACCCAGAGGATGTCCCCCTTTCCTGATCGCTCTCCATCAGTGTGGCTGAGGCAGGCTGTATCACGTCCCAGCTGCTCCCAGATACCTCTGCATGAAATGCTATGTGAGAGTGAGCCGTTGGGTATCAAAGTTCACCTCGCTAAGGAGTTAAAAAAAAAAGAAATGTTCTCCCAGTTGTGTGGATTTATGGAAGTGCAAATCGACCAAGCACATAGCTCCTCTGCCTGCTAAGTGTATCCGAAGTTAACCTGCATGCAGAAGCTGTCCATTTGGCTTCCTGGTCCGGCGATAGTAACCTTGTCATTCCCAGGGTTTCTGAGTAATTAAAGCCCTAATCAGAGTGTGCTGGCCTCTGAGGCCAGGTGATTTACCTATGGAAGTGTGTCATGGGACTTTAGTGTGTGTACAATCCAAGCCAGACCAAACGTCAGGATGATTGCAGAGGAATAACCCCTAAACTGGTGTTCAGTCTCCCGTCGAGAAAGTGAGCTCATAGACACTGTTTTTCCTCCCCACTTTCATTCACTTGGTCCCTCACAGTCTAAATCTGGGCATGGATGAGGTGACTAGGAAAACATTGAGACAAGGTTGCCAGGGCCCTCGGAGAGGCTTGGGGAAACCCTACTCTTTTTTCTGTATGGAGGTTCTTTCCCATTTGGGTTACCCACTCCTCTAGCTGGTGGGAGATGGCCCATTATTAGCAGGAACCTGGTTGGAAGTGGGCCAGGAGGCATATGGCTTTCCCTTCTAGGAGAGGATGGGGAGTTTGAGTGTGTAGCCTGAGGCCCCTTGTGTGCACCAGGGCTCCCAGAACACAGAAGAATAACTGAGATACAGGGATGGACCAAGGATGAGCCCTTCTGAGGATTCCTGCTGGAGACGGTTAAGATGGGCAGTTGGTTTGTCCTCGTTTGTCCAGTGAGGGCAGCTACCCTGAATGGGGACTCTTAGCAGTCCTGACTTCTAGATCCATTAGCAAGCTATCCTCTCTCCGGTGACAGCTCTATTCTTGTCCTGGGTAGAGGACTTGGGGATGGATGGCCTACCTACTGTTATACCACACGATGTGGCTTTCGGCTTTGCCTGGGCAGGGAGGAGGGGAGCTAGGATACCAGGGAGCCTATTGAAGCTGAGGCTGTCTTTCCCAGCCTCTACTTTGCTGCCTAAATTTTCTTTATGGCTGTTTCCCCAGGATCTCATGTTAAAAAAGAAAAGTTGCTTGTTTGGAGAGAAGGAAGGCATGAAAGAAGGGTTGCCATAGTTACTTTCCAACAGATTCTTTGGTCACATCCTTCTCTCCCTTGAGGGCTGGAAAGGAGGGCTGGCACATGGAAGAAAGATACACCTGCATGTCAGGATGTCAGGGACATATGGGCAGGAAAGCCACAGTTGGAATATTTCTCCTCCTCCTCCTCCTCCTCCTCCTCCTCCTCCTCCTCCTCCTCCTCCTTCTCCTTTTCCTCCTCTTCCTCCTTCTTTATATTTATTATGTATACAGTGTTCTGCCTGCATGTGTCCCTGCAGGCCAGAAGAGGGCACCAGATCTCATTACATTTAGTTGTGAGCTACCATGTGGCTGCTGGGAATTGAACTCAGGACCTCTGGGAGAACAGTCAGTCAATAGAACCATTGAGCCATCTCTCCAACCCCAGCTGGAATATTTCTAGCACAAAGGAGAGTTGAAGAGAGCAGAAATGTTTGTAGAACTTTCCCATGGGTCAGCTTCTGGCATTGTGCTCCCCAAGGTCTTTTAATTCTGACCTGAATGGTTAGTCTCCCACTGTCCCCAGCTTGGTTATTGCTTATGGAAGGGTGTAAGGGAAGAAGCTTGAGTTTCTCACCTTTGAATCAAAACTGTCTTGCTAAATATTGAGGAGAGCTCTTCACCCCTTAAATGAAGTTAAGCATAGAAATAACCAGCATTGTGTCTACAAGGATAAATCCACAAAGCATTGGTTCAGGATGCCTGCTGATTCCAAATCTGCATTGTTAAATCCCTTATGTAAATGGCTCAAGACTTAACCAGAGCTTTAAAACCTTCCCACATGGGTTAAGCAGGTTACTGACAATACTCAATGAAATGTAACTGTTCTGTAAATTGTTTTCACCCTCTGTGTTTAGCGAAAATGATGAAGGGAGGTCTACACCCATTCACTGCAATTGTCGCTTGCTCTGGATGTTTTTGGTTTACAGTTGGTTCAATGCACAGGTTGCAGAGGCCTGGCTGCACTAGTTTCTCGTAGCATTGCAGAGTCTGCGCTGTCTTTCCACTCTTGGTAGCACTGAGATGAAGACAGCTGAGGTTGCAGCCGAGACTCAGGTGGGAAATGGCTGCCAGTGGATGCTGGCTTTAGCCTGTGGCTTGCTTCAGGGCTGCCAGGTGTTGCCACCAGCTGAAAAAGAGAGAGAGAGAGAGAGAGAGAGAGAGAGAGAGAGAGAGAGAGAGAGAGAGAGAGAGAGAGAAAGAAGGGAGGGCCAGGCTAACCTCTGAGCTTTACTATTAGAAAAGTGGGTGGGATCCTCATCCTCATGCACTCGGGCAATGAATCACACAAGAATTTTACAAATAACTATAATAGGCTAGTGGCAGATACACACTATTCTTTGATGATTTATAACTAAAAAAATAATGATTTCAGGAGAAACATAACCTGAGGAAAGTATAAAATGAAAACTACATATTAACGTGGAAGGCTGTTTTTGGGCACGAATGGGCTGCGGATGGTCTTACATGCAGTCAGCCTTCCCCGTCCGTGGTCCTCGTGTTTTCTGGTCTCCATCACCTTTGTGAAGGCTTAGGAAATGCCTATGAATCCATGCCTGTGTCACTCAAGATGCCTTATTCTGAACATGCGGAAAAGAAGGAGGCTCCTGCACAAAGGAGTAAGGGAGCAGAGGAGAAGGAACCAGAGGGAGGCTCCTGAGTGATATCGGAATCTTTATTAAACTCATTAAGTCCAAAGCGGGATGACAGATTTGGTGTGAGCCTACTGGTAGCCAAAGCAAAGAGGGAAATCTGACTCATAAGAGGAGTCACATGAAGGTCAAAGGGCAACTTAGTGGAGCGGATTCTCTCCACCATACAGGTTCTGGGCACTGAGCTCAAGTCTCTGGACAAGAACCTTTATAAGTTGATTTGTTGGTCCCACAGAACATCTCCCTTAAGAGGAGGGAAGTTCTTACTGACGTGGAAGTGGGGCAGGTTTCCATGCCAGAAGCCTGTGTGATGAAGTCAAGGGATTCCCAACACAGCTTTACAATGTACAAACCAGCAAGTTTCATACCAGTGACAACAAGAAGACCCTTCTCACGCTACTGTAAAAGGACCCCGAACATTCTGTCCTTAGACACTCCTCTCCTTCATGACTAGATTTCACCCAGAGGAAATACATGAGGAATACTGTACAAGGGATGTCCCGGGGGACGAAAGCATCCAGCAAAGGGCAGTGGACCTAGAGCCACAAACCAGCCCCGCAGGTGTGGAGCTCTCCATGGACAGTGTGCGCCTGTTTCCTGAGTCCAGTGGACTGCAGAATCTCGGGGTTCTACTGGAGGGGAGATTAGAAGTTAGAGGCACACGTGTCTGGAATCGGAGACACGTATTTCTCATCCTAGCTCACACTCTCATATCGGGCGCATGAGAACGATTTTTAAAATTGACATATCCAACTGTAGCTTTATGGATTGTGGGGGATTTTATGGATATGTGGTATAATCACATCAGGGCAAGCATATCATTTGCCTCAAAATTCATCATTTTTTTGTGGTGAAAACATTCAACCCCCCCCCCTTTTTTTTTTCTAGCTTTTGTGAAATGTGTAGCACATTATTGCTGTTGGCAGTCACCCTGCCGCAACAATATAGCACCAGACCTCATTTCCCTTGTCTATCTGTGACTTGATACCCACTGAACAATCTTCCTGCACCGCCCAAGCCTCCAGTCACCACCAGGCTATTCTTAACTTCTATGAGCTCAGCTATTCTAGATGACATGTATGAGTGAGGTCATGTGGAACTCGACTGTCTGGGCCTGGCTTCTCTCACTTAGCATAATACTCTTCGGTTCCACCCGTATGCTGGAAATGACATCTCGTGACCCTTTGTGACTCAGACTCATGTTTGAAAGGGACTCTTGTAAGATGGCACCTTGGCAAGGACCCATCTGGAGTCATGTGTCATGAATGGGTTATGGTTTTTCCTGGGACAAGTAAATAAGACCAACTTAAGATTGCTTTAAAGATGAGCATCCAGAAAAGCCCTTCTGCTAATGACTTTGCATGTCCAGAGGTAATCATCCCATTCTGGGGGAGTCTCATTGTACACGGGGGAGTCTAATCTCTCTGCCACGTGATGAAAAGTGTGTTATGGCCCGGGTCCTGTGCTCTGCCATTTATCCAGCCTTGGCATCTCTACTTAAGGGTCCATGCATTTCGGGCCTTCTATTCTGGGGTGCAGAGTGGAAGATGTCCCTACTGTGCGCGAAGCTGAAGAAAGGGAGCCCCATTCCTAGGCTTCTACCTCTCACTTGTCTTTGCTTGCAGCCATCTTTGGTTTTGCATGGGCTTACCAGGTGGGACTCTTTAGGTTATCTGAGGGAGTCAGGTTCACAGCCTACCCTCTCCTCAGCACTCTCCCCCCTTCTTGGAGCTGCATGGCTGATGTTTGGAAATGTTTGCCTTCTGAAGCCAGACACTCATTTTTCTTGGGCTGCAACAACCACCCAGTCCATGCGGATCATATGCAAAAAGGGGCGAGACAGTGCTTAGAAATATATACAAAAGTCGTTTGAAAGTCACATAAATCCCTGCATAAGTAGCATAAGCTAGGCTTCTAGCCCAACAAGGCAAGCATCATGTATATAAATGACAAAGAATATTTATACAATAAGTCCTGCTCTTGCAGTAAAGTTCTTTTTAAACAGTCCGTGCTTGGCAATTGTTACTCCCCAAACCAGTCTAGTCATTAAAATACTGGCATCCTGGTTTGGAAAAAAAAGGGGCCAGAGAAGCCTTTGTCTCTCTGGAGTCTGTTCTACTTCGCATTTCTCCTTGTTGTGGCCACACAGCCTTCCTCGTGCCTGTCTTTGTATCGCTCTCAGGACTAACTCGACACACAGGCACAGCTTTCTTGTGCCTTACTAGCTACCATGTCTTAGTAACTCTGCATCGGACAAATCCTCATCGGATCCTCCCCAAAGTCCTTCTCGAACCTACTTTATGTGCATAGTGTTGTTCCCGGGTATGCAGATTTTTGGCTCCGAGGTCACTAAATATAAGCGGAGTAGCCCGTCCTCAGGGTTGTGATTAGGAATGGTGGTAAACGCAGACCCATTGCAAAGGGAGCCAGTGCACTGAGTTCCAGCCGTCAGAGAGCATTCTGTGACGCGGTAGGAAATGTGCAAACAGTAAGGAGAAAAATCAGGTGTTTAAAAGCCAGCAAAGAATACATTCTTCCTGGGTCTATTGTATGGATCCTAGAAAGACACGGGAATATTTCTTTCTGCCTCTGTTTGGCTTTTTGAGGTTTTAGCCATCCATGGCTTAAGAGCAGTTTGGAAACAATATGTGGAAAATTCCAGAAATCCGTAAGTTTTGAGTTGCACACCATTTTGAATGACAGGACGAAACTGTGAGCCACTGCTCTGCTGCCCAGGATGTAAATCATTCCTTTGCCCACAGTATCTACTTGGTATACCCTACCTGCCTGGTGGTTATCAGAGTCACTGCCTCAGTGTTATGGAATAACCTTTATTTGACCTCATAATGACCCAAAGGCACAAGAACAGCCATGCACCAGTTCACGTCCTGCCCCCACTGTCTTTGAGTGAAAATGTGGGAGATTTTGACTTACTAAAAAAACAAAACAAACAAACAAAAACAAAAAACAAGAAAAGACCAGTCTCTGTGGTGAGTTATCATTTCTTTCTTTCTGGATCTAAGCTGTCTGTGCAGTTTTATTACAGGTGGGCACACACAGGAAAAGCCTGGTGTGAACTGGCTTTGGTATTCTGCAGTCTTAGCTCATGGACTGTGAACCTAGAATCATGGGATACCTGCTGCTAACCCTGTGGCCGCAGGGACAAGGGTGCCTCTGATGCAGCGAGAACCCACACACGGGCGCAAACATGGCCTTCCTCACTTGTAAATGAACTTGAATGTGCAGAGAGGTTTTTTTTTTTTGTTTTGTTTTGTTTTGTTTCTTTTTAGCACGAACGTTTGGTGATTCACCTGCAGTGTCACTCTTCCTGGAGATGCGAACTGTCTAGGGAGGCTCTCTCTAGAAGCAGACAAGAAGAGAGGAGTACTGGACCCATCGCTAGCTCCCTGTTTGTGTCTTCCTCATAGGCTTCATTTTGTCCATCCTGGACATGTCAGCCTTGTGGGTGAATGTTTTGTGCTGACACCACTGTGGGAAAATACTTCTGGGCAAGGGTGCATGGCTGCAAAGGAACTTGTCTAAGAGGTCTAGTGAATTTTACTGACATTATTCGGTTAGCATTTACTAAATAACCATGCCCTGTGCACCAGGTGTTGTGCACCTACTATGTGCCAAGTGTGTGCGTGCACACCTACTAATGTGTTTTGTGGTGCTGCGGGTTCCCTGTCTTGTGTTTGAGCTTTCTCTTTGCACCACACACCAGTGCTTTTATTGCTTGCAAGCCTCACGTGTTCTTCAAAAGTGTCCTTGGAAATCTGAGCGTGCAGGGTTATGAAGCAGTGTCATGGGCAAGAGAACTACCAGGCCCCAGAACTCTGCCTTGGTTCTGGCTTCATCCACCTTGAACTTCGAAGTGCTCGGTTTTCTCCTAGGAAAGCAAGGGAGCAAGTTAACTTTCTTCTCGTCTGTGGGTAAGCACGTTATGGTTGTAGGCTGTCGTTCTGGTCCAACAGTTTCACAAGGCAGTGACCTCATCTGCATGAACTCAGATGCTGTGGTCGCAGAGAAGGCACAGAAGATTAATTAGAGGGTCACTTGGAACAATCGATACCACTTTGTCTTAGCTGATGTGTGATTGGTTCTTAACTCATTGATTTAAAGTTGTTTGTTTCCTGTCTGATGATTTAAAAATGCTTCTTGAGTGCACTTCAGCAGAACGCATTTTTCAGTTTGAAAAGTCAAATATTTTAATTGCAAAAAAAAAAAAAAGCAGAAACCCATAAAGGGGGAAAGAAAAAAAATGGAATTTCAAAATGAAATGCTGATCACTTCTCAGCTTTTTGGCTTAGATTAAGTCCAGAGATGCTGCACATGTATCTCCGTGTGGAGTCGGCTGTGTTGTCTGCACTGTTTGCTTCACTCATGAGCATCCCCGAGAGCCACCGCGGTGATCAAGCAGCCACACTGTTTAGACAGCGAGGCTGTTTCCAGCTTTTTCCTTTTACAACCATTACATTGTGGAACATTTAAATGTGAGTATCTTTAGCCACAATTCCTTTGGGATAGATGCTTAAAAGGGAATTGCTATGTCCAAATTTATTCACATCTGGCAAAGGGATTACAGCTTTCTAAACATATTGTCACCCCAAAATATTTTACCTCTTACAAAGAATATATGCACCTGTTTACCCATCTTTCTCCTCATAAAAAAAAGCCTAATAAAATTTTAAATAGGCGCCTGGTTTTGGTAGTTTCTCTGTGGTTGTTTGTGATATTTTTTGCCTTTATCCACTTGGGTGCTGTGCACTACGAGCTGCTGAGTGGCAGCTTGTGCTCCTTGTCTATGCAGGTACAGTTTTCCCTAAGCAATTATTCTAAGTGTTATTGGGGATTGAACCTAGGGCCTTATGTGTGCTGAGCAAACACTCTACCGCTGGGCTATGCCTCAGCTCTTCCCACTGATTTTTGCATGTCCCTATAAGCTATGGTATATATTATAAACAGAGTTCCCTCCTGGTACAATTTAAAGAAATTTTCTTTAAAATTTGAATTAAATTATTTATTAGGCTTTGTACATTTATTTATTTAGTGTGTGTGTGTGTGTGTGTGTGTGTGCACATGCTCTAACATATATGTGGAGGTCAGAGGACAATTTGCAGTAGTTGGTTCTCCCCTTCCACCTTTTGGGTCCTGGGGATCCAGCTGGGGCCATCAGACTTGGCAGCAAGCGCCTTTCCCAGCTATCTCTTCAGTTCTGAAGTTGCTTTTTGTAAATTTAACACAGGTTTTTCAATTTTATGCAATTAAACCCATAAATGTGTCTGTCTTTCTCCTGTGCCTTGCCCTTAGTGTCTATGCGTATGTAATTTTAAATCCCATGAAGACAGTGCACGCATTCTCCTTGTGAAGAACCCGATGGAAGGAACCATAGAGAATAGAAAGCCAATGTTTTCTCTGCTCCTACTCTCCATGCCCCACCCAAGAGGCAGCTGCTAACAGTGTGGGTAATTGCGCAGCCTTTAGAGCAAGCGTCATTAATTGGTCTTTGGCCCTGGATGGCCTGCTGTCTGTCAGCTGTGAACACTGTGACTATGTGACGAGCTGGTCGTCATAGCTCATGGTCCCATTCCGTAGGCCGTCAGCCTGTTACCCACACTGCACCTCTCTACCAGCTCCGCGCGTGGTCATGGCTTTCCTTAGCAGGTCCTCCTGCTCTGGGTCCCTGAGGGGAGCCAGGGAAGCTGGTCTGGAATGGGAATTATAGAGCCCCATGGTCCAGCTTTCTCTCCTTCCAGCACAAAGTCTGGCCTCCCCTGTCTGTATGTGAATTGGACTCTGTGAACCCGCCATGCCCAGACCTGGATGGGGAGTGAGAACCACCCTTGCCCTTCCTGACTGGCATGCAAGCCCTGCAGGCCTGGCTGCCACCAGAGACCAAACTCTCCTGTTGCCCGATGCCTTTAGGTGCACGACAGCCACAGATCTGTCTTTGAAGGAAATGAGTGCCCTGAGTCGGCCAGGAACATCTTTCCCCAGAGTTAAATTGAGCTGCTACTTTACTCCACTACACTGAAAAATAAAATACCAATCTTGGTGCTTCCAGAGTGTTCCCTGCAGTACCCCTGGGGGTGGGGAGGCAGGATGCTCTTCCCAACACCTTCCTCACCTTTTTTTCTTCTTCAAATTTTAACACAGCCTTGAGTGAATGCTGGTTTCATTTGCAGAACGTGTTGTGTCTGATTCTTGTTTCTTTCAGTAGGTTTTAGAAAATATACAGGTTCAACTCAGGGTCAAGTTGGTCTTTTTTTTTTTTTTCTGAAAAAAAAAACCACTTTGGTTTGTTCCACTGTTCAGTAACAAAATTAATGTTTGGGCCTGGCTGAGGGTTCAGCGAGCGGGTGTGGGCTGTTTTGGTCACAGCGGGACAGTGGACGTCCTTGATGGGGACTGAATTTCTTCTGTTCCAAGGGAGAATTGCTGGTCTGTTAGGAAACGCCTTCTCAGCTCCTGAGGACTGCTACCACATTCCCTGAGAGCGTTGCCCTCAGCTCCTGGCCAGGTGGTCAATGGTCCTCTGTGTGGAGGGGTGGAGCCACCACAGCAGAGGGGACCAGGAGGTGTGGTCAAGAGGCATGTCCATCAACTTACACAGCAGAGGAGCCAAGAGACCGAGACAGGCCCCTGTCCTGAAGCCTGCTGCAGGGGAAGAGGCTGGAAGGTACCTGGAGGATGGGTACAGGACCAGCAGCCCCGGACCCACAGTGACGAGACTGTATGCTTCAAAACCCTTTATCTATACCACCTCCATGGCTCAGGGAATGCCAGGGAAGAGGGGGCAGGAAGAATGGAAAAATAGGGCCGGGTGGAGAGGTGTGCTGCACAAAGGCCTCTACTGGGCATGATACAGCTATCGTGTTTATGAGCTCAGCGAAGCCGAGGTTACCTGCACAAGACTGGGCTCATTAACATGGCATGAAGGGTGAAGCACTCACAAGCCTCCACCCCTCCCTGAGGGACAGCTCATGGCAACTATCATTTTATTTGGTGGTGTAACTACTGACAAGTTGCCTATGCATGGTAAACACGTTTTCCTCCCCCACATACATATACTCATGCAAGAACTACAATTCAACTTGGTAAGTCACAGGCACAAAAGACATGAACGTGGTGGGGCACTGCTGGGAAGAAGGATGGGGAGGGGAG
Source organism: Microtus oregoni (assembly GCF_018167655.1). Classification (NCBI taxonomy): domain Eukaryota; kingdom Metazoa; phylum Chordata; class Mammalia; order Rodentia; family Cricetidae; genus Microtus; species Microtus oregoni. Next base: position 16,885,637 of record NW_024543086.1, read on the forward strand.
GAAAAGACTGACATTTATCATATCCATATATACATTAGACTCATGTAATATACCTTAAATACATTACATACATGTGTGAAGCTGTCAAAAATAAGTCAACAAGCAAACAAAACAAAATAGGATCCAGGCATTGGAGAAAGCTATGAGAACGCATCACAGGAAAGTGCCGAGAACTGATCATTTTCATGTATACCCCACCTCAGCCTTTTTACCCCCTTCTATCAACAGGACCTGGAAGAGCATACTACTCATAACCGTTCAGTCTACTAAACAGTAGACCTCTTGTGGGCACAAGCCTGTGTGCACTTATCCACTACAGAATTCCCTACAGCTGGCTCTGTGTCAGGCAGGGTTGTTGCTTTAAAAACTTTTTTTTTTTTGGTTTTTCGAGACAGGGTTTCTCTGTGGTTTTGGAGCCTGTCCTGGAACTAGCTCTTGTAGACCAGGCTGGTCTCGAACTCACAGAGATCCGCCTGCCTCTGCCTCCCAAGTGCTGGGATTAAAGGCGTGCGCCACCACCACCCGGCTATTCAAAAACTATTAAATGATTTTTTTTTTTTTTAACCTTCACACACCATGAACAACAAACAACCCTTCATCCTAAAGATGGCAACTTTCTGTCGACCTTTGGCAATGACTGGCTATCATCAGGCTTCCTCTTCATCTTTAAATGGGGATGCTGAGGTGATAACCATCTTCCTCCCGTGGGCAGATGGAGGACCACAGAGCAGTCACAGTTGGGGAGGGCTTGGCACAGTGAAGAACTGAGCTGGGGGCTGTGCACATCCAGGGACTTTGACCTGGATGGATTAAGTCATAAAGAACCTGCAGACGGCACAGATGAGAGAAGACTGCAGAGTTCAAGCACAAAGGTCCCAGATGTGAGGGAGAAAGTGACTGTTCGGATGAGAGAGTGGACCTTGGAAGAGTGGCAGAGGAAGCCCCAAAGGCTCAAACCTGCACCCTTTGCTTGGAGCCTGGGCAGAGAGAGCTGGGAGCCACTCTCCCCTCTCTCCCATCAGACAGTCAACTGACCTAGACATGCTAGATAACTGTTGCGTTGTCCTTTGGCCAGTCCCTGACTTTTCACTGTGGGAACTTTGCAAATGATTTGCTTTTAGGTTTTTGGGAGAGAGGGAGAGAGAGAAGAAGAGAGGGGAGGGAGAGAATATTTGTGTGTGCAGTCAAAAGACAGCTTGTGGGAGCTGGTTCTCCTCTTCCACCACATGGGTCATGGGAATCAAACTCGGGCTGCCAGATTGGCAGCAAGTCCCTTTACACAGAGCCGTCCTGCCAGTCCTCTAAACAGTCTGTTGCCAGGAGATCACTCCTGAGTAGACAGAAGCAGCCATGTCCACCCAGGGTGTGCGCTTGGCCCCTCAGAGAGGACAGGCCTCTACAGGGCAAGCGTCTCCTTTCCCTCTGACTCCAGGTCGATGCTTGTGCACTGACAGCAAGAGTAGCGTGCAGTTCTGCCTGCCTGAGCCAGCGCAGCAGCGTGCAGGCAGCCATTGTGCCTGCTGGCCCTTGTGCTAGGGGCTGAGCCCTGTGATGTCTGCAGGGTTGCCTGGAGAGTTCCAGGTCACTGGACCATGGTCATTGGAGAGTTCCAGGTCACTGGTGACTGTCAAACATTCCAAAGGTGGTGTGTGGCAAGACAAAGGCCATCTTGAGGAGGGGACGACCCTTTGGTACTGTACAAAGTGGCCAGATTCCAGGCTCACACTGGGGATGCAGAGCTGTGTGACCAAGTGGCATGTGCCACCTATGTTGATTTCCTCTCAGACAGGGCCTCTCTTAATTCCTTCCTTTTGGGTGACTCCCATGGTGGGCACCATGGGGACAATTCATCCTTTGCTTAGAGGCCGTCTGGAGGAAGACAGAAGCAATAGCCTGGGTAGCTACTTTTGAAAGCTGGATGTGGGATGAAGGAGAGTGTGTAGCCCCTCTATCCCTGTTTCATAACTCTTAGACACCTGTTGGCACATGAAGTCTTAACTTAGGTGTTGAAGGTGAGGCCCTTTTGTATAGGTGACGTGGGGAAGAGGTGCCAGAGAGAGAACAGTGAGGGATGGGACAGGGCAGGGAAGAGGTCACCTGAGGCTTTCATAGATGGAGCACCATGAGGGCTCCCCAGTCTGGTCTTGCAGGTGACTTGGGAGTATCAGACACTCCTGTGAGCTGGTGGAGGGCTGGGCTTTCATGTATCATGCGGTCTGTGGTCTAAGGGCCACCCGAGAGGAGGAGAGGGAGATTGCCTACAAGTTCAGACTGCTAGCAAGCCCAGATGTAGGGGGTGGCCATCATGACAGCAAACAGCCTGTGTGTGGAAAGAAGACACTAATTTCCGCTCAGAGACCATCACCACGCATGTCTGTCTGAGAGCCTAGATCCTGGCCAGTTGTTTTGTTCCACTGAGTCTGCCTGGATCCTATGGCCCACTCTCACCTTGGACCCCACACCTTGTGCAGGATCCCACACGCTGCCCTCTTTGTCTCCAGAGTTCCCTGCTTGCATTACATGGCTACTACTAACTGATCTTCTGGGACTCTCTACCCCTTAGGTGTCACCCAGCAGTCCAGGGAAGTCCCTACATCATCCACACCAAGGCCAACACTGCAGGCTTCATCCACTCAATGCCAACACTGCAGGCATCATCCAGTCCAACACATGGCACAGTAACAGTGGATTGAGGAAAGTACTGGACCAAAAAGAAAGCAAAAGCTTCAATGGGAGATGCTGTGGCATCTAAACAAATGCTCTTCTGGGATAGCTATGCCTTGATTCCTGAAACCCTCCACTGCAAACATCATCCACTCCAGCGCCAACACTGCAGACATCATCCACTCCAGTGCCAACACTGCAGGCATCATCCACTCCAGCGCCAATACTGGAGGCATCGTCCACTCCAGTGCCAACACCACAGACATCGTCCACTCCAGCGCCAACACCGCAAACATCATCCACTCCAGCACCAACACCGCAGACATCGTCCACTCCAGCGCCAACACCGCAAACATCATCCACTCCAGCGCCAACACTGCAGGCATCATCCACTCCAGCGCCAACACCGCAAACATCATCCACTCCAGCGCCAACACTGCAGGCATCATCCACTCCAGTGCCAACACCGCAGGCATCATCCACTCCAGCGCCAACACCGCAGGCATCATCCACTCCAGTGCCAACACTGCAGGCATCGTCCACTCCAGTGCCAACACTGCAGGCATCATCCACTCCAGTGCCAACACCGCAGGCATCGTCCACTCCAGTGCCAACACTGCAGGCATCGTCCACTCCAGTGTCAACACCGCAGGCATCGTCCACTCCAGTGCCAACACCGCAGGCATCGTCCACTCCAGCGCCAACACTGCAGGCATCGTCCACTCCAGCGCCAACACTGCAGGCATCGTCCACTCCAGTGCCAACACTGCAGGCATCGTCCACTCCAGTGCCAACACTGCAGACATCGTCCACTCCAGTGCCAACACTGCAGATATCATCCACTCCAGCGCCAACACTGCAGGCATCGTCCACTCCAGGGCCAATACTGCAGGCATCGTTCACTCCAGGGCCAATACTGCAGGCCACCAATGCTGCTAAAGACAACATTTCAGAACAACACCCTCAATTCAAACCCATCCCTCACACTGATGGGACCACAGGAATAGAGGGTGGGGTATAAAGAGATGCAAGCAGTCGCTGTAGAAAGATGAAACAAGAAGTCTACAGGATGCTAGAGCAAAACAAGCCACAGAACAGACTTCCTCGTGCCGTAGCCATGACATTCCAGATCCATGTGAAACCTGGGAACCGTGGTCAGCTAAGCTTAGAAATGGCCTCCAGAGATCTATACCGGAGCAAATTAAGGGCTCTGAGCAAGCCTGCACTAACGCTGCTGCTCATTTCCCTATTTGGCCCTTTCTCTTCCAAATCTTTAACCCCTTTCACTCTGGAGCATCAGTTAATCTCATGAGAGAGGCGCTCCCCAGCACAGAGGATAGTACCAGAAAGGCCATGGCTGCTCCTCTGACTCTAGGACCAAGCCACTGGTCTTCAAACCATGTTCTTGCATTGGGCAAACTATCAGGCCCAGGGCTTTGGTTCCCCCACTGTAAACGGGGTAACAGTAGTGCCAATAGCATGCATATGGTAGAGTGGTTGTGAACAGAACCAGAGCATATGCAGCTGTGATGATGAAGACAACTCAGGACCTCACCCTTAGAGCTGAGTGGGGCAGCTCTCCCCTCGACCTTACCTTTAGTAGCTGTCTTGAGGCGTGGAGGACTCCTTAGGACTGGAGTGTTTGTGCTGGTCCCCGAGCGGGGAAGAACTAAGCAAGACTCAAATATGCTTTCCAGATTTTTTATTTCTGAGTCCTCTGGGTGATTTCTAGCTGCACAGCAGAGCTCTTGAGGGCAGGAGTTGAACGATCTGTGTTCCTGCCCCGCAGGTCCAGCTTCCAGATCCCACCTCAGAGGAGAGGGGCCAGGCAGAAAGGAGTTCTAAAGAGGTGTGGACATGGGGATGCTCTGAGTAGCACTGATGTGGCCTGGGCATGGGGTGTAAGATGCTGGGAGGGTGCTTGAGTCTCCCATAGTTTCTACAGGTCTTTGGTGGCCTTCCGATGTCCACTCTTCCCTCCTACGTGACATCTGTGCCTAGTGGAACAAGTCTATGTAAGGAATAAGCACTCCAGTCTCTTTGGCAGCAAGGGAGGCTGCGTGATGGATGAGGTGTGAAAGGTGTTGTGTGGCCGATACAGGAAATGTCCTTCTTCTCCTCTCTCTTCTGGCTGTTTGGAATGTAGACACGATGGCTGGACTTGAGCAGCCATCTTGGATGGTGAGTTGATGTGCCAAGTTGGTAAATCACAAAAACATGACACCGTGGAGGAACCACATTGCATCGGCCCTGGGATGTCTACTTCTGGCTGTCTTTTTGTAAAAGAGAAAAATCTAGTTCAAGCCACAGTTATTTTTGAAGGGGCTGGCAGAGTTCTGCCAACGAAATGGGCACAGCCATGACCTCACCTTTTTATTAGAGGAACGGGGGTTTTAAGAGAAGAATTCCAAGGTCAGAGGAGAAGCACCGAAGGCCTCCGGGGCAACACACTTTCCTGGCTGAGCTCCTCCTTCTTGGCCAAAGTAGTAAGAGCAATGAACATGGGGCAATGGACAGAGGGAGTGGCTGCCAACTGTCTCCTTCTGAAAAGAGAACTGGTTTTACATAGACAAGATGGAAGGACTGCTTGTTCCCTCTGGAAAGTTCTGTTGAATGACCAACAGACACACTCTCATATTAATGGGAAATTCCTCCTCTTGTTTACGAAATCATTTTAGAGTTGACTGAGAGAGACACAGAGAGAGAGAGAGAGAGAGAGAGAGAGAGAGAGAGAGAGAGAGAAGAGAGAGAAGGGGGAGGAGAAGGGGGGGACGGAGAGGAGAGAGAGGCTGCTAGCTAGACAGATCCCAGAGGATTATTTATGGGCATTTTTGAGCGGCCAATTTTAATGTGGATCAGTCGTCTGGAGACTGCTGCCTGACACCGGAGAACGCTCCTGTACTAAGAATAAATTTATAAATGTCTTTTAGAAGAGTCAACAAACTCAATAACCCTACAGACAGTCTCTCACATCCCAAACCAGAACAGAGACACTCGTTTTGGTCTTTCATTGTGGGAGGGCTGGGCAGGCCAGGTGGCTGGCTCAGATGATGTGATTTTCTGGCTAGGGACAAGGTGACAGGCCACACTGGTGTATTTCCACCCCTCCACGGGAGAGCTAACTGTCTCATTCCCCAGGGAACATCTTATGCAATTGATAAGAGAACATCAGGACCCCCTAGGTTGTTAGATCAGAGACCACTCTAGTGTAGACCAGAGTCATTGGCACCAACTCCTGGGTCTTTGCCCCTTGTATGGAGAGGGTCCTGTCCCTTGACCTCTTCAAGGATCTTGGATCACTTCCAGGTCAATGACTTTTAAGGTGGTTTAAATTCTATGGTAATGCCTGAGGCTCAAGAATCATTTTGATCACACTTAGGGCAGCTGTCTTGGTGTCTCATTTGTGGAACCCTCTTGCGTTCAGGGACACACAGTTTTGATTGAAAATGAACATACAAAACTTAGAGGCAAAAAAAAAAAAAAGGTTGAAAATGTCAAACACATCCTTGATGGGAAATGTAGTTCTGCTGAGAGAGGGATGCTCACCTAGAGAGCCCTATCTTCCCTTCCCTTATCAGGGCTGCTTCTGAAGCATGGTGGCCGGGTAGGGGACTCACAGGGCCTGCACAGTGTGCTCTGCTGTCCCATGGCTGTCGCAGGCCCCAGCTTCTTATGTGTGTCCTTGTCTGCTAGTGGCCAACCAGTGCTCAGTGACAGCCCATGTCTCTTGTGACGTGATTGTGTTGACTGGCAACTCACCGTGTAGGCTTTCCTGGTCCGGCGGTCCTTACCGCTGTCTCACAGAGAGACTTGTGGATCTCCTTCACACAGCTGGCTGGGAACACTGGTCTTCGTGGCTCCTTGGGCTAGTCCTACCACGTGATTGCTCCATCTACCTCAGCCTCTGCCTTCTTAGACCCATTCAGCAGGATTCCCTATCCACTGCTGGAATGGCCAGAGAAAAACCAAGAGCCAAACAGCAGATGTTCAACACCCACATCTGGTGGCTTGAAGGCCAAAGAAAGGTGCCAGCAGGATCTTGCTTTGGTAGCCATGAATTTCCGGCTACCTTCAAGCTGCCTTCCCATGTTTTCTTTTCCATGGCTATGACCCTGGCATCTCTCCCTTTTCTCTTCTTATAGCAGTTTTCGTGCTGGGAACCTTACTCTCGGCCTTCACATGCTAAACATGTATTTTCCCACCCAGTCAACCAGCAGGCTTCCCTTTCTTGGTAATGACCTCAGATCTGAATCAGGAGTACCTAACCGCTTCTTTATACTTCTTGACGTCTTTGAAGACTTCATGTCTGAATGTGGTTCATGTCTAAGCTCCATGTCTGAGCTTAGAAGATGGGATTGCCAATATATACAATTATATATGTGTGTGTGTGTGTGTGTGTGTGTGTGTGTGTATGTGTAGACATTTTGTGTGTGTGTGTGTATAATTTTGAAGGGACATTATTTTCTTCTATCTCATCTCTTAGGGTTCTCTCTTTGCTGGACCACTCCCTGAACTACCTAACCAGGCTCAAAATGGAGGACTGGCTGGGTGTATGAGCATCATCCCACTCAATGGTTCCTCTGAGTCTCTGGCTTCCTGCACAAGTCTTCAGGTTACAGGGCTGGCCTCCCCTCCAGACGGGAGCAGCTCTCCCAGCAAGGTCGACCTTTTCTGAAGTCGAAGGTCACGTTCAGAGTCCACCAGCCCTTGTTCTCTCAAGAGAAGGAATCTGGAGTCAGAACTTCTTCTCTGGAGCAAGCTTGACTCGGAGCTCCTCCTGCTGCAGCCCTGCACCTCATAGGCGCTCGCCAGTCGCCAGTGCTGGGTTCTGAGGTGGCTGAATGGAGCTACAGGTCCTGTCTGTGCAAGGAAGGAGCATGGACTTGGTCAGGATCACAGTTAAGCAATCATCTGATTGCTGCACGGCAGAAATCATAAATCTTGGAATTATTTTTCTAGTTCAGAGATTTTAGTTTCTTTTTCTTCACCACAAACAAACCTCCAATATGTTTATTTTAGGGAATCTGGGAAAAGGTCGAAAAAGAAAACTCAGGCTTTGACATGACATTCCAAAGACAGGCACTATCCTTACTCAGCCATTTCTTTCGTCTGTAAATAATGTTGGGCTTTCTTTTTAGATTCATAGGTAGTTTTTAAAGCTAGTCATAGTTCAAAGTGGTTTTAAAAGACCAGCATTCTGAGGTGTAGCGAGGTACTGAGCATCCCCTTCCTATGTCCACACTTCTCTAGCCCTGGTGGATTATCACCAGGGCAACCTGTTTGTGTGTCCATCCCTTCAGAGTTCCTTGAACACCATCTCCTGTTTATTTATGGAACACATCACCAGGATGCCTTGTTGAACACACAAGAGCGTTCTCCATCCACCTGCATCCCCGAAGCCTGGACACTCTACTTTCCTCCGCATCTCCAGGCCTGTCCGGATCAAGCTTTAGCTATAAGAGGCATTTTTGAACTAGGGGAGCTGAGAGTCTTGCCATTTTCTTGTCTCTCCCGGTTAGAGCCTCATCCAGGGTGAATAATACATTCTGTTGGCACCTCACACAGGGGACCCTGAAGGGCACCCTCTCCAGGTTATGGACATCATAATAACATGACTTGTTTCTAGGAAGGGACATGGACAGACCCAGGCCTGTTCCAGCCCAGGTCCTCCATTCTTCAAGTAGTAGTGTATTGTCAGCACACACTACACAAGCTCTTAAGAATTACGTCTAAGAAAGTAGGGAGCACTGAGTCTGTCCTGATCCACTCAGTGAACCTAGCCTCTGATCACATGATTCTGATTGGTTAAGACTTTCCTCCCAGCATGGCCAAGAGAGGCAGGCTCTGCCTCTGGGATTACTGCACAGTCAGGGTATAAACTTGGTCATTCCACCCCCCCCCCCCCCCACACACACTGTTAGGAAAGAAGAGGTCAAAATTCACAGAAGTGGGGGTGAAAAGCCCCTCAGACTCTCTGAGAGCTGGGTTTGATCCCCCTGAGGCCCACCTTCCTGTGTTATGGGAGTCTTAACTTCATTTTTGTCGCAGTGTGGATTTGAGCTTTTAGCCGTCAGGGAGGCCAGAACCCATGTGGTGGATAGACATTCTGAAGGGGCAGCGGGTAGTTGCAGGTTCTGGAGCCAGCCTGGCTGGGTCACGTTTTAACCTCACCTCCTAGGCTATCCCTCTCCCTGCCCATCATCGCATCACTGAGTGACAAGCCGTGACTGAAGAAGTTGATGCGGGAGGAATGAAACCCAACCCTGAGCGACAGCAAACTGGTCACAAACTGTCACATTTGACAGATGGCATAGACACTCTTGCCAGCTTCATTTTCACCCCACCTGATCCCTTCCTCCCCGTCACTAGCCCTGAAGCTGCAACAGTCAGCATCAAGATGGAAGGTGTTGTAGTTAGGGTTTCCATTGCTGTGGAGAGATACCGTGACCACAGCAACTCTTATAACGGAAGACCTTTAACTGGGACTGTCTTAGAGTTTCAGAGGTTTAGTCCATTCTCATCATGGTAAGAAGCATGGCAGCATGCAGGCAGACTTGGTGCTGGAGAAGGAGCTAAGAGTTCTATATCCGGATCCACAGGCAGCAGAGGGAGACTGTGTGTTCCATGGTAGATGTAGCTTGAGCATAGTAGACGTAGCTTTGAGGTCTCCTCAAAGCCCACCCCTATAGTGACACATTTCTTTCCACAAGGCCACAGCCACTCTACCAAGACCACACCTATGGGCCAAGCACATGAGTCTCTGGGAGCCGTTCCTACTCAAACCTCCACAGAGGGAAGCAGATTTTCAGTCAACACATTTGAAAGTCAAAGGGCTGGGCACATGAATAAAAGGTGTGCAGCTTGAGGTGAGAGGCAGAACCTTCCTGGGGTGAGCTGAAAATATCAGCCTCAGCATACAGGGGCCAGCTTTGCCTCACTGAGAGTCTCTCACTGAGGGGTATCACCTGTCAAGATGGCCTCCCCAATTGCAGAGGAGCAGCTGGTTTGTTTGTCTGTTTTCTTAATCTCTGTGGTAGCTTGCTGTTGGGACATTCAGGGAGATTAGAGAAAGTTTCTTACCCCATACTGCTTCTGGAGAGCAGTCATGGTCACAGCACCTGTGAGGTTTCATCAAGGCCTCTCTGCTCAGCTTGCGTTGGCTGCTACCTGTGTTCACAGGATGGATACTCTCCTTGTGGAGCTGTGACTGAATCTCCTCACCCTGTAGGATCAGGGTCCATTCTCCTGGCCTTGACATACCTCACTGTGGCCCTAAAGGTCCTATCTCCAAATACACCTACATGCTGAGTAGTAGGAGTTAGGGGCAGTGGAAGCACAGCTGAGCCCCTAACGCTCTCTGAAGACAGCTTTCCCCAGCTCTCCTGGACCCCCCAGGCCTCTCTCCTGCTGACCACTGCCTCCTTGCTCCTCAATTCCAGAGACACACACAGAATGGCAATTTGGTGGCAGCAATGGAAGGATTTCCTTTGTCCCCAGACAGCCTCCACTCCTTAAATGAGGTATGGAGGGGGAGGGGTGTGATCGAGCTTGAGTGTCTCATGACACATGCCCCTTGACACACCGAAGACTGGCCTCATTTATTTCTTTTTCTCCTTCTCCTCCCCCTTCTTCTTAATTAGTTGACTTTTTATTTAAACATTTTTTATTTATTTTACATACCGACCAGTTTTCTCTCCCTCCTCTCCTCCCACCTGTCCCTTTTCCCATCTACTCCCTTCCTGTAACACCCGATTCTGTGTTACACCCTCGGTACAAGTTCGTGCGCCACTGCACCTTACGCGAGTCGCGAGTCGAGCAAGGGCCTGGAGATTGAAAGAACACACACAGAGACCAGGGTCTTTCGAAAGGAAACCAGCCAAATGCCAGTTTATTCAGATTTGGGAGATGAGAATATGTATTCATGATTACGTGAACATATTGCATGCGCCCAAAAGAAGGAACATGGGTGACATCCATTTGTCATAAATGATTGGGAGCAAGCCCACAAGGATTAACTCCCAAATGGGGAACAGTTAAAAGTTCTGTACACAGAGAGCACTTTTTAACAATATTAGTGGCTTGCTCTCGAGATATCTTAAAATGAAATCTTAAAGATCCAGCATTGAGATGAAAACGATTATGAGCTTTTTTTGTAGCTTTATGAGATTCCTGACTCACTACATAAATTTAATGAGTAAGCTGATCAGCTAAAGCATTTTCTTTACTCAAAGGACCAGGGAGGTCAGTATGAGCCCGCAAATGCCCTACGTGAATGAGTACAGATCGGGCCCAAAGCAAAGTTTGAATAGCCAATAACTGCATCTGGACTCGAGATACAGAGGCAATATAAGCTGCAGTTTCCAACGGTGCAAGAATTTTGCTTATATACTGACTGTCAGTAAAAAGGTTAAATGGAATATCAGCATATTTTTCTAGGGCCATCTGGACAGTAACCAATTCAGCCACCTGAGCAGAGTTAGTATTAACAGGCTGAATAACAAAATCAGGAGGGGAGGTTACCACCTGAAGGTTACCATCTTCCCCATGGAAGATCCATCAGTAAACACATTTCGTGCCCCTGCCAGAGGCTGCAAAGAAATAACTTTAGGGAAACATACCGGATGATTTTTAAAGAAGGTGACTAACTTATCAGAAGGATAATGATTGTCAAACTTGTAGGGATTAGTGAATAAAAATAAGGTCCAATCTTTAGCAAAATTTTGCAACCAAGTTATTTTTGCCTGGGTATATGGTGTGATAACCTTATCAGGTAACATTTTAAAAGTTTGCAAACTAAGCTTATAGCCTTTCTGAATAACACGTAGCACAGCTGATGGATATGAGATAACAATTTTTACAGGTGATACATGTTTATGTACCCATAGGATGGGTCCTTGTTGCCAAAAAACTCCATTAGGACTATGCTTGGAGGGGAAAATTATCAACAGCAGTGGCTGACTATAGTCAATATAATGAATATGAGCAGAGGCAAGCTTTTTTCAATTAAAGTAATACATTGTCTTGCTTGAAGTGTTTTGCCTGCATGTATACCTGTGTGAGGATATTGGAGTTACAAGACAGTTGTGAGCCGCCATGTGAGTGTTGGGAATTGAACCCCAAGTCCTCTGGAAGAACAGTCAGTGCTCTTAACTGCTGAGCCATCTCTCCATAACAAGTAATCTCCCCCTGAAAGACAAGCCCTGCAAAGCTGCATCCAGTCACTGGGTATAAGGTTGAGTTCTGCAAAGGATTTTAATAAAGCTACAGTGAAAGGATCATGAGCTCCATAGTCCACAACTGCTTCTTTTAACTGCTTAATATCCTTAAAGGCCAGGGGGTTATGCTGCCTGGTCCTCTGTCCCTGTTGATCAATATTTTCCACAACAGGATAAATCTGCCTCTCTCTACTTAGATTATTTAACCTGTCCCGGATCTCTCGGATTTCCGTCTCTAAGTCTATAGGGGCAGAAGCAGTAGTATAAGGATTTTGTGGAGGAGGTCTCATGGAGACATCTCCATTTGGTTTTTTTCTCTTTTTTTAACTTTTTTTTTTTATCAGTGAAATTTTAAAAATTTCTTCTTTTTCTTTTATATCCTTTCTAATACCTTTTGTTCCTAAAACTTCCTGTTCCTCAAAACTCTTAATAGAACTCACAGATTTTACTTCCTGAATCTCCTCAAGGGTTTTGTTTAAACTCTCTAATTGCTCTTTCACTTTTACATCATCACTGAGAAGAGCATCTCTGACTAAGCACCATAGTGAAAATATCGCCATGGGGAATTCTTCTGGCCCTCATGCTTTTAGTGCATTTTGAAGATCAGCCTTTACCTGCTCCCAATCAGTAATGTTAAAACCCCCTGCATGTAGGAACCAGGGACCAAACTCTAAAACCGTCTTAATGATCTCTTGTGCTGTCTCAACTTAAATACCGGTGCCTCTATTCTCTAACAACTGGCCTGTTAACCGGCCCCTCAACATTGGAACAGAATAACTTGCACCCATAACCAATTCACCCTCGCCACTCAATCTCTTACCTGCTGGCCAGCCTTCCCGAGGGCGACCTCTTAGGGATCCCTACTTCCCGATCTCGCAGATGGGTCTAGTTGCCGATAATCATCCCAGCGGTGCCTCCAATTGTAACACCCGATTCTGTGTTACACCCTCGGTACAGTTCGTGTGCCACTGCACCTTATGCGAGTTGAGCAAGGGCCTGGAGATTGAAAGAACACACACAGAGACCAGGGTCATTCGAAAGGAGACCAGCTGAATGCCAGTTTATTCAGATTTGGGGGAGTCCTTATCTACCTAACTGCTCTACAAGGATCTCCACCCAGGCAGGTGGGAAATTACCATATTAACAATGGAGACAATGCCCTGCAGCTAATCACCAGGCGGGGGCAGGGAGAGCACAGAAACAAACAGGAAGCTTAGTTAGCTGACCATAAACTGTCCCTGCCAATGCACCCCAGGAACAGGGGCAGACCAGGGCCTACACCTTCCCATTCTCTCCTCTTCCATCTCCCTTCAGAAAGGGACAGGCTTCCCATGGGCTTACACAAAGCATTGAGGCAGGACCAAGCTCCTCCTCTTACATCCAGGCATCTAGGTGAGGCCAGGTAATCCAGCATGGGGATCAGGTTACCAAAAGACCTTAAAAAAAAAAAAAAAACCTTATCTTTTTTGTTCCTTTTTAAAGGAGCCTTGAAAAAAGTGATGATTAGCACAGCTGGAAGTCTGTTGGGTGAAAACCCACAGGGGTTCAGCTACCAGAATGGCTGTGGATTATGTCAGGGCTTCCCAGCCTTCTGTGTCCCTTCCTTTGTGTGCCTCTGTTCTCCTGCCTTTAGCTCACAGCTGAAGGATGAACATTGTTTTATCTCATTTGTCATCACTCGGCAAAGACGGCTGAGCAGGATTATGACCCTGGGAATAACTGATAAATAATGTCTGGTGTAGGAGGTCCTTCTGTATTTGTGTTGCTTTCACTGGTTGAATAAAGAAACTGCCTTGGCCTTTTGATAGGGCAGAACTTAGATAGGCAGGAAGAAAAAACTGAATGCTGGGAAGAAGGGCAGTGTGGCAGACACCATGAAGCTCCTGCCTGAGACTAACACTGGTTAGAATCTTTCCCAGTAAGCCACCACCTTGTGGTATTACACAGATTGGTAGAAATGGGTTAGATCAGGATGTGAGAGTTGGCCAAGAAGAGGCTAGATATAATGGACCAGGCAGTAATTTAAATAATACAATTTCTACGTGGTTATTTCAGGGGTTAAGCTAGCTGGGTGGCGGGATGCAGCCTGCTCGCCTCATACAACAAATGTCTGTTGTGGCTATTTTCTCTATCCTCTGACTGCTGGGATTACAGCCTGCACACAATGATTGTTGATGGGGCTGGCATTGAGTCTTCATGTGTTAACTCGACCCAGAACCACCCCACAGATCAGCCTTCCTTCTCCATAGCTATGATTTCATTCTCTAATCAATAATGTATATGTATGTATGTACATACACCGACACACACACACACATATATGCACACATACACACATGGTTTTTCAAGATGGGGTTTCTCTGTAGTTTTGGAGCCTGTCCTGGAATTAGCTCTTATAGTCTTGTAGACCAGGTTGGCCCATAATTCACGGAGATCTGCCTGCATCTGCCTCCTGAGTGCTGGGATTAAAGGCATGCACTACCACTACCCGGCTAATAGTGTATATTTTTACAAGCCTTCTTTAAATCCATGTACCATCAGTTCAAATGTATTTTGGGGAATATGTTCTCCTATATCTCAAGGTGATGTGGGAAGTTGAACCTCAATAACATGTCATCCAGTTACACTCAAATTTTAATTTTTTTTATATGGTGAACAATATTTTACTCTATGTATGTGTACGCACGTGTGTGTAGTTTCTCTATCTGTTAAAGTATCGATGGACACTTAGGAGATTATTCTGATGGAATAAGACAGGTGCAGAAAGAAAATTATTGCACAATCTCACCTAATTAAAAAAGTCAAATAAAACAAGCAGAGAAGAGGCTATCAAGGAAGATCTGGGAGGTAATGGGGGAGAAGGTTAGGCAAACAGCTCTGCTGTTAGGTGGGATAAAGCCCAGAGGTCCAATCACAGCTCAGTGAAATAGTGTGGCCCCAATGTACGTATACCAAAACATGCTGCAAACACTAAATACATACAACCAATATACATAGAAGATCTGACTGTTTAGCTCAACTGTTTTCAACTTGTGGGTCTTAAGCCCTTTGGGGTTGAACGATCCTTTCACAAGGGTTCCCTAAAACCATCAGAAAACAGATATTTACATTATTATTAACTTTGTAACTGTGGCAAAATTACAGTTACAAAGAAGCAACAAAAATAATTTTATGGTTTGGGGAACCACAATTGTGAAGGGCTGCATTAAAGGGTCACAGCTTTAGAAACACTAGTTTAGCTAATATTTTCTAGGTTGAGATTAAAAATAAAACGCAAAGTTTGGAAGCATTAGTGTATTTGGGGTTTGAAAGCACATCTATGTGCAGATGTCTTTAAGGACACATCCACGGCTTGGAGAACAGTGCAATGTATTCACACAAGCATAAATACAACACATACATAAGTAGAATTCTATTACTTGGTGTGATCGGTGGTGTGTTGAGTTTTTTTGCTATGAAGAGGCTCTATTGTTCTGGGGGAACCTTCACTCTGGCCCCTGGCATCTATATATCCAAAGAGTCTGGATTGTTCCTTGTAAGCTCCATTCCAAGACCCCTCCCACATCTTATTGCAAATCCTGCTGCATCTCAGAAAACCCACAAAATGATGACCCTTACCCCAGAGATGCTCAAGACCACTCCCACAGGGTATTTAAATTGCTCCCCAGAAAAGAGACGTGTGGTTTTTCTGTCTCCCTTTCCTGTCTTCTCTCTGGGATTGAAACATCATCTGGGAACATTTTACCTATCAAACCTTGACTTTTTCTAAGTGGGTTTGATTTGGTTTGATTTGGATTGCTGCGTTGGGGGAGAGGCTTATTGGGGTGAAGAAACTTTTCAACCATGACCATGGCAACTCTTTTTTTTTATGTTTGCATTTCTTTTTTTTTTATTGAGCTCTACATTTTTCTCTGCTCCCCTCCCTGCTTCTACCCTCCCCTTCTTGCCCATGGTCCCCATGCTCCCAATTTATTCAAGAGATCTTGTCTTTTTTTTTACTTCCCATGTAGATTAGATTCATGTATGTCTCTCTTAGGGTCCTCATTGTTGTCTAGGTTCTCTGGGATTGTGATTTGTAGGCTGGTTTTCTTTGCTTTATGTTTAAAAACCACTTATGAGTGAGTACGGTGGCTCTTATGAGAAAAACATTTCACTGAGTGGCTCGCTTATAGTTACAGAGGTTCCATCAATTAGCATTATGGCAGGGAGCATGGCAGTGTGCAGGCAGACATGGTGCTGGAGGAATAGCTGAGAGTCCTACATCTTGCAGCCAACAGGAAGTCAACTGACTCACTGGGCAGTATTCTGAACATAGAAAACCTCAAAGCCTGCTCCCACAGTGACACACTTCCTCCAACAAGGCCACACCTCCTAATAGTGCCACTCCCTGTGAGATTATGGGGGTCATTGCAATCAAACTATCACAGGAGAGGTATTCAGATTCATCAAGTTTTATAGTTAATAACCAACTGTTTTTTTATGTTGTCTTAGAACCTACCAAATAAAATAATAATGCCAATTAAATAGGTGACTCGAAAGGCAGAGAGAGCTTAACTGGATTTTAAAAATTACCATATATTAGTTTTTTAGTAGACACCAAACACTTATCCTCCCTTCTTTCCTCCCAGAATTCATTCTTTTTTACATTTATTTACATATATGTAAGTAAATGCATACATTTACATATGTGTGTGTGCAAGTGTGTGAGCATGTATGTACCATGATGTGTGTGTGGAGGTCAGAGGATGATTTTGGGGGTCAGTTTTCTCCTTCCACCACATGGGCATGAACTCAAAATTAGTGTCAAGTGCCTTTACTTGCCGAGCCGTTGATTTCTTCTTAATGGTTGGGTAATATTCCATGGTGTGTATATTCCACATTTCCTTAACCCATTCCCCCGATGGGCAGCTAGGCTGTCCTGACCATTTGGCATTGTGGGTAATGCTGTAATAACCATGGGCATGTAGGCATCTCTACTGTGTACTGCCTTGATCCTCCAAAAATGAACCCAAGGCTGGTCTAGCTAGTCAGACAGCTGTTTTGCTTGTAGGTTTCTACAGTGGTTGTACCAGTTGACATCCTGACCTATAGCCTGTAAGGTGTCCCTGTCCCCAGATACTCACCATCATTTATTACCTTGTGTTGTCTTGATGCAGCCATTCTGACTGGTGTAAGACGTAACCTCAGTGCAACTCTGATCTGAGTTTCCCTGGGGCTTAAAGAGATGAAACTTTGTGTGTGTGTGTGTGTGTGTGTGGTTGTTGGCTATTTGTATTTTTTCTTTCTAGAAGGCCTTGCCCACTTAGTGATCAGATTATTATAGTCTTTGGGCATTATTTTTTGATTATATTTGTATATATATATAAATATATATATAAATATATATATATATATATTTATATATATCCTTTATATATTCTGAATAGTAACCCCCTGTTGAAGAGTAACTAGCAAACGTCCCTCCTATGCCACAGACTGACTCTTTTCTCCTGTCACTGTTTCTGTCCAGCTCAAACTTGTTACTTTGATGCAACCCCATTCTTTTTATATCTGGATCTGATCTAGTTCCTGTTGCCTATTCCTACAGCTTGAAATGTTGGCCCTGTGTTTACCTGCACTAGTTTTAAAGCTTTGGGTTTTGTTTTAAGAACTTAGATCCATTTTAAGTTAGCTTTTATTTAGTGTGAGATGTGTGGATCTGGTTTTAAACATGTGTACAGGGGAACCCAGTTTCCCTAGGATTCTTTGTCTTCTCCAGCGTATGTTGTTGGCCCTTTTGCTGGGAATGAGATGCTTGTGGATGTGCAGGCTCATTTCTAGGTGCCTTGCTGTATCCATGACAATGTCTCTGTTTGGATGCCAGCACTGTGCTGTCCTTGTCACCACGGTTCTGTGGTATGGTGATGCCTTCAATGTTGCTCTTTTTGCTTGGGGTTGCTTTGGCTATTTGTGATCTTTTGTGTTTTCAAATGATTTTAGTAGTGTTTTTTCTACTCCTATGAAAAATGCTGTTGGTATTTTTATGGGAAATGCAAAGAAATGTTGATTTCTTTTGGTAATATGGGAATATTTTTTGCTACTACTTCTGCTGATCCATGAGTGTGAGATGTCTCTCTGTCTTGTAGTGTCTTCTAGTGTTTACAGTTTTTAATGTAAAAACCTTTCACTTCCTTGGTCAGAATTATTTCTAGGTTTGGGGAGGGTATTGTTAACAGGCTTCAATCTTTTTAATAGTTATAAAATCTTATTTATTTCAACACATATGAGAGTGTTTGGAGGTCAAAGGACAGCCTCTGGATTTGCCCTAATGCTTAGACCTTGTTTGAGGCAGGGTCTCTCTTGTCTGCTGCTTCATGTATTGCAGGCTAGCTGGCCCTCAAGCTCTGTCTCTCCTTCCCTGCTAACCATGGGGATTCCATATGCCTGCTACCGTGTCCAGGTTTGCACGGGATCCAGAGCTCCAAATTCAGCTTGTCCATCTTGCACAACAAACACTTTTGAGCAATAAGCACCGTGGGTGGTGTTTTCCTGTCCACAGTTTCTTTCAAATAAGCACACTGATGCTTATATTAATTGCAAATGCTTGATCAATAGCTCAGGCTTATCACCATTTAGCTTTTACATTTTAAGTTAGCCCATATTCCTTATTTACACTCTACTACATGACAGTACCTTTATTAGCATGGCACATTCATCTCCTGCTTCCTCTGTGTCTGCCTGGCAACTCCAGACTCCATCCTTCTTCCTCCCAGCATTCTTCTAGTCTGGCTTTCCTGCCTAACCTTATTCTGTTCACCTATTGGCCAGTCAGCTTCTTTATTACACCAATTATAGCTACAGATATTCACACAGCAGAAAGGAATATTCCACAGCAAACACCCACTGAATAGTCTCTCCAATCCTCAATCTTTTTAATTTAAGAAGCACATCCATTTTGGCAGTATCATATCCATAGCTATGTCAATGAACCAGTGATAAACTAGTAAATTTTAAACTTTCTGTTGAATTAGGATACACATACACACACACACACACACACACACACACACACACGATTGGGCAATATAGTTTTTGGGCTGTGTTTTAGGTAAATGACATAATATTTGAAACTTTTTTTTAAAAAAAAAACAGATTTCAGTTTTTTTAAGTTATAGAAATCCCCAGAAAAATATTTAGATTTCATGTTTCTCTTAAGAAATCATGGGCCCACAGCTCACATACTGTGTGGGTCTCCTTGACCTGTTTGGTTCTTATTTGCAATTCTTAAAACATATATTTTTTTTGTGTGTACATATGTGTATATATAGTATATATATTATATATTCCTAAATATAACCTACTCAGACTGTGTAATGATACTTGTAAGTATGTTTTCAGGGGTGTGCTCTTCCCTGGAGAAAACCACCCTTGCAGCTCCCAGCTTCCCTCAGCTGCCTGTAGTTCTGTGTGTAGGGTTGAGGCCCCATGAAGTTTCCCCATCCAGTCTGGCCTATGCATTGTTGTCCTCCTTGTTCAGCTCACGCATAGGTTATCATGCCATGTTGTGAGATTTTACGGGTATAGCTTCTGACTTGGCTAGGAGACAGAGTCTCACAGCAAACTCCCTGTTCCTCTGGCTCTTACAATCTTTCCGCCTGCTCTTCTGCAATGTTCTCTGAGCCTTAGGTGTATGAGTATTTTGTAGATGTAGCCACTGGGGGGACTGGGCTCCACAACCCTATATTTTGACCGGTTGCCATTTTTTTTTGTAGTGGTCTCCATCTTTTGCAAAGAGAAGTTTCTTTGATGAGGGGTAAAGATTATACTTATCTGTAGGTATAAGGACACATGTTCATTGATTGTTGTAAAGGATTGTGCTGGTTTAGTAAATTGGTGGTTGTAGATTCTTCTCCAATAACTATGACCTCACTAGCTAGCCAGGCTTCCAGTACTAGGCATGGTGTCCCTCTTATTGAGTCTTATGTCTGCTTAGAAAACAGTTGTTGACATCAAAGTAAGTCTACCACTACTACTGTACCTGTAGAGCTATCGAGACATGCTGTTTGTAAAACAGTTAATAGATGCCTCATAGCTGGTAGGACTGTTGATTGCTTCCATTTGGAAGCTTGCATGGAACCTTCTGGTACCATGAAAGCTACTCCTCAAGGAAGGGCTTTCAGGTTAGTTCCCGCTTGTGTCCTCTAAGCCCTGTTTCTAAAGTGCATGGCGACTTCAGCAATAGGGACTTATCTTCCACCCCTGGGGTCTAACCAAGGCCAATAGCAATATGCTATATGTTTTGGGAGCCTCTTGAACACCCTTGGTCAATAACTCAAAAGAAGGCTTCTCATGCCTGGTACTGGATTTTTTATTAGGTGGTCTTTGGCCCTTGGAGGCAGCATTGTCAACCCAGATAAGAAAACTTTGTTAAAACTGTATATGTATATTTATACACGAAGTGTGTGCTTTATAGGGATTTTTGTTCTCTTGTTTGTTTTTTAGGTAAATAGTTAATAGTATGGTTCCTTGTGGCATTTTCAGATATCCAAGCTATTTTACCACCTCCTTCCTTCTCCCAGATTTATTTCCCTTCCTTCCCTAAGGAGCAACCCCTCTCCATTTTCCCTATCAGACCGTTTAGGAAGCAGTCTGGAGCCTTCTTACCAATGAGCTTGCAAAATTCTGGAGTTATATAAATACTTAAATATATATATATATATATATATATTTTT
The DNA here is from genome assembly GCF_018167655.1 of Microtus oregoni. Taxonomy (NCBI): domain Eukaryota; kingdom Metazoa; phylum Chordata; class Mammalia; order Rodentia; family Cricetidae; genus Microtus; species Microtus oregoni. The sequence goes on from NW_024543086.1 coordinate 16,906,227, forward strand.
TTTTTCTTGGTTTTTCGAGACAGGGTTTCTCTGTGGTTTTGGAGCCTGTCCTGGAACTAGCTCTTGTAGACCAGGCTGGTCTCGAACTCACAAAGATCTGCCTGCCTCTGCCTCCCAAGTGCTGGGATTAAAGGCGTGCGCCACCACCGCCCGGCTATAAATACTTATATTTATACTTATATTATATACTTATAGTTATATAAATGCATTTATTCTTTTCCTGGTTATATGAAAATACATTTTGAAAATAATTTTTTTTAAAGAGTTGAGGAATGTACAAAAAGAGGAAAATGTCCCCAAATATCTCTACACAAGGAGACTTGCTGTTTTGATATAGTCATTTCAAAATGTCTTTCAAAGGATATGGGAAGATGTTCACCTCCACATAAGTGTGTATGAGGAAAGTGACAGGAGAGTCATAGGCCCCTAGACCTTAGCACAACCAATTCCATGATGGAAGTACCATTTGGGCTGTAGAATTCTGCATGTAGGCAGCATCACCTGCCAAGATGAGAACAAAGACCTAATCCATCCAAGCCCATAGTTCTGGGAAAGTCTCTAAATGTACTACCTCTGCTTTTTGGCTTCTGTAGTTCCGCTTCTGGCTAACTGTTCTTGTTACCTGAAGTGTGTCAACCCAGGACATGGTTTAAAGGCTTGATGCTACACTTGGATCCCGAACACCCAGTGTAATCACCGGTCTGGCTAATAAAGACTTCCTATTGACATAATCCCATGTCTGAGCAGTCTTCTTTGGGGGGGATACCCCACAACAAGTAGAAAGGCTTATGTCTACCACGGAAACGTTCTGTACCTAGACACAGGTGCACACACTCACCCAGAGATGTGGCATTCTATAGTATGTGCACAGATATTGTCAATCAGCTATCGATGAACAGCCATTTAGGTTACAGGTCAGTTAATTGTCTCCTTGTTCTGAATAAATACCAGAGCAACTGAAGGGAGGGAGGGCTTCTTCTAGTTCACAGTCTGAGGGGATACAGTTTGTCATGGCCAGGAAGTCATGGCAGCAGGAGCAAGGAGCTCTTAGTCACATTGTGTCGGTTTCCTATGGGGGTCTTAGTCACATTGTGTCTACTTCCTGTGAGGCTATAATTAGTCACATTTATTGTGTCTGCAGGAACGTGGGTGTCAACGCTCAGCTTGATATTATCTAGCCCCGTGTGGATTTAGAGTATGTGACTGCCACCATGCCCAGTGGAAACCTCAGGATTGTCTCCACAGCCCTCAGGCATTTTCTTCTCCCAGGGAAGAGTTTCCCAGCAGCCCATTTGCAGACTAAACAATCCAGATCCCCCATTCGAAGCTTTGTCGCTGGACTGCGGATCCAGGGCAGGGCCTGTCTCTCTGATATTGTCTTAAGATAAAGCAGGCAGATTCTGGGCAGGAATTTTTGTCCCAGCTTGTGTGTGTTATGTCCCTTTCTGACCTAAATTGTGGGGCTCTGACTCATCTGACTGACATCTGGGCTCCTACCTTTGGGTTGGTCCTTACACACCATGCCTGGGATATTCTGATGGAGACATGAAGGTGAACGAAGCACCATCCTGACCCCTCTTGAGCTCAGCTGATGTCACGGCTCAAGCGTGAGCTCCCTGCTCACAATGCCCTGTAGTACGCGTGTAGTGCTGAGCTTTTATACTAGTGAGTCCAAAGGCAGAGTGGATAGTTGTGCCTGGGAAAAATCCATGGAGATCCTGCCACTCCTGCTGGGCCTAAAGGATGAAGGAGACTCTACCAAGCAGAGATGGAGGCAAAGGCATTTCAGATACAAAGATCCTGCTGCTCAGGGGCTCAGGTGATGAACTGGGTGTCTCAGCTGGCTCAGCCTCAGCAATGAGACTAAGCAATGAGACTCCTTTTCCTAATAGTCTGTCCTCCGGGACTCATGTCACTTGTTTCAGAGGGACAGAGGTTTGCCCAGGTGCTAAGAGATGCAAGCATTTCAATAGAGTCTCACGAATGAGGTGTGTCATAGTAAACACGATGGCAATGATCTGTTCTCACTTTTAACTGGAGACTCCTTCCGGCCATTTACTTTCTGAATGGAACTCCGTGGTTTTGCTGTGTCCCCCCCTGACTGAGTCTGGACTTGCTACAGTCCTCCACTGTGGAGTTCCTGAGACTCTTAGGTCCATGAGTGTAAGGACAGAGCAAAGAGGCTCACATCCACTGGCTTTAAAATTCACCTGGAATTTGTTTGTGTGCTCAAGACTCTTGGCCATCAAGCCGGGCTTCTAATACGGAACTGTGGGAAAGCTGTAAGATCTAAAATACTTTTCATGAAGCGCTGTAAATTTCTGGACAGGGTAGCATGTCTCAGGTGACAGAATGGAAAAAGCCACCAGTGTGGGAGACTCTGCTCTGGCCCAGCCTTAGCTTCATTGGACACCGATGACAATGGTGCCGTAGATGAGAATGATGGACACCGAACACCATGGCATGATTGTTCTTTCCATAATGTGCACCCACTAGTCTTCATCCCACCAGCTCTGAGCTTAGTGGTCAGATGAGCTAAACGTGTTCCCCAGGCAATCCCAAAGTTCAAACCCAACCTCCCCAACCTTGTCTTTTTGCTTCTAGGAAAATGGAAAGATTTAGTGGGAGCCTCTCAAAGGGTGCTCTGACTTCTGCATCCCTACAAGTTTTCCCAGGTCACCCCTTCTTGTAACTTAGGATCTCATCAAAAACATATTCTCGCCTACCTGGTGGGCAGGACCAGGCTGTATGCACAGAGGATGGAAAACTGGCATTACAGGTGTCTGTGTTTATTCTGCTCAAGAAGAGGAAGGGTTGAGTGGACCATCAGTGCCCTGGTTGCTAGGATATTGTTGAAGTAGTTGAGCTGACCTGACACAAAGGGTTCGGGAGCCACATCCCTGTGAGACAGGTGGGACTGTGTTCTTCAGCAACACTGGACCTTTGGGCTTAACGGACTGCATTGCTTTGTAGGGGGTCTATTCGTGGCCTGGGATTTACAGAGCCATGTGAACCCAGGGTTTTCTGCCAAGCCTAGCAAAAACCCTGAATGGGCAAGTACCTCTCGTCTGGGACAGGGTTTCCAAAACTTCAGAATGGCAGTGGGGTTGAGTGTAATCCCTCCATTTCTAAAGCTGAGGTATAACATGCACACACAAAATGCTCTTCCTGAAATTACAAACTATATACAAATCTAGTATTTATCATTTTGGTCATTTGTAGACACACAGTTCAGTGACATCTCAAACAATCAGTGTTATATAACCATTGTTACTGTCTATGCCCTAAACCTTTACATCACACTGTAAACCATTACATACCCAACAAAAGTTCTTTACCCAGTAGGAGCTCCCCTTCCCTCTCCTTCTTTTCCCTGTCTCATAACTACTTTATTATTTTCTGTCTCTATGAATTTGCTGATAGTCTAGGGACCCCATATAGATGAAACCATGTAACATTCAACTCTTTGTGCCTGGTACTTACATCTGTGCTGCAGCACATCTGATTCACACTTTGATCAAGGTAGCATCCTGCACGATCCATCTCTACTGGGGACATTCAGTGGCGTGAAGCTGAAGCAGATCCCAGTCCCTGGTCTACTGAGCTTTCTGCTGAACAAAGACAGGGCACCTTTTGAACTCAAGGCCCAGCAGGAGTAACCCCCAAATTTATGGAGAAACTCCTGTGTGTGACCATCTGGGTCCCTTTCCTTTCCAGTTCAGACTCCTGGGAAGCCCAGTCCGGGATTCAGCCTTGAGTGTCTCCAGTGACTGTCATTGCTTCATGTTCCTTCCTTTTCTTTCCTGGCAGGGCAGTTGCTCCCATTTGCAGGTGGATGGTGACCTCTCTCTCTCACGCACCAGTTTGCTCCCCATTATCCCCAGCAAGCATCCGTGTCCTCGCCAGCAGAACCCATCCCAAGCCTCTGAGCGCTCTCTGGACGGTCAATCTCTCCCCTGCCTGGCTCCTTGTAGGGACCTTGCTCCTAGAGCCCTCTCTTCCATCACTCCCTTGGCAGTCTTGACCATACAGTCTCTCTCTCTCCCCTCTCTCTTTCTCTCTCTCTCTCTGTTTCTCTCCCGCTTTCTCTCCTATTTTTCTCTCTCTCTCTCACACACACCTGTCTCTAGAGCCCTAACTTTCATCACTTCATTCACACACCCATAAAATTTGGGATTCAGTGGCCAGGACCTGCCCCCTACCTCAGTGTTCAGGGAACACTCTGCTCCTAGTGTCCTCAGCTTAGCCCTCACTGCCCATGATAAAGACCACAGGGCAAGAAAGCACCCAGACAAGGGGCCTTTTCAGGCCTGGGTTGCAGTATGGTGTCTAGGGGTCTGTTTCCTTCCGGGAGGAGAAGAGGCTGAGGACTGTTTTCACAGGAGGCAGACATGCGGGGTCAGCTGTCCCAGGTGAGGGAGGGGCTCCTGTCTCTGTTAGGGACAGTGGGTCAGGAGGCTCAGGACAGCCATGGTCAGGGCCTACAACTCCTAACAACTACCCTAACTGGAGTGCAATCTCCCAGAAACCATGGTTGGGATGGCACTGTGACAGTCACAGTGGCTTCCTCGACTGGCATGCAGTCTCCTGTCAGTAGCTGGAGTAGAGTCTCCATGAGGGGCTGGAGACAGTTTAAAAAATAAAGTCCCTGGTGGTGGTGACCGGAGGGGCCTGAGAAGTGACCGCTGCATTGACAGCACTGGAGGTGTGGTTGCCATGGCCTCTGGTAGATCTTCAGGAGAGGTGGCCATATTGCCCTCAGCGATAGTGGCTTCCAGCTGGTCTCTGTCCCAACCTGGGCTAGGGTGCTTTGTCTTTTCTTCTCTAGCAGCTGCCGCTGCGAACAGGTGTAGAGAAGGGTCTGAACTGCTGAGTCCCGACTCCAATCGCAACATAAAGGTGGGATCACAGCAACGGTCAGTGGTGGAATTCGTCCTTCGAATTGTCTGAATCCAGTCTTACACCCTTAGGGAAGGTGGCCCTCCTGAACTACTCAACACGGTAAACATACGTGTGGAAGAAGCGGGTGACAGACACAGCTGTCTCAGGAAACAAGAGGGTGGGAGATTAGGAAAGGAGCATTGGCTCAGTCTAAATTCCACGGGGATAAAGGGGTTTTAAATATCGACCAGGCTCAAGATTATACTTAATCTTATTAAGTTAGAAGATTTTTAAAAAGGTATGTATATGTGTGTGTATTTCTGTGAGTGCTGGAGGAAGCAGAGGGGTTGGACCCCCTAGAGTTGGAGCTACAGGTGGTTTTAAGCCTCCTAGTGTCAGTGCTGGGAACTGAACCTGGGCCCTCGGCAAAAGTAGCAAGTGTTCTTAACCACTGAGTCATTTCTCCAGTCCCAAGACTGTGTTCTTTTATGTGGGCAGTGGAATGGAGAATGGCCTCTTAACAATGCACCTGATGACTGGGGCGAGGGTGTTGGTTTTATTTGCTCCATGTGAGACACAGTGCTGAGAGCAAGATGGAGGTTCGGTCCGGTAGTTCCTTCTCTTGAGAAGCCTTTAGCTAGAACGCTTTCCCACGAGGCAGGATAGAATCTCTCAACAGAGTCATGACTAATACGACGATGACTGTAAATGCTGGCACGGTGTGTCCCTCACATTCGGCTCCCTCGCTGGCCTTCTGCTTGTATTAACTCATTTCTCAATCACCTTCTGCTTTAGGATAGCTGTGTTGCTGTGACAAGCTACCCCAGGCTGGGTCATCTGTGGAGAAGGGGGCTTTATCCCTCACCGTTCTGAAGGCTAGGAGGAGGCCAGATTCTGAGTGTGAGCAGGCAGCCTGCCTTTGGGCTGAGTCTCCCCTTCCAGGAGAGTGTCTTGTTGATGTTACCGTACCCTCGACAGCGGAAGGATGAAAGAGGTAGGGAAGGACCACATCCACACAATCGAGGCAGCCTGAGCCCACTAGCAAAGTGGGGTCCTCGTGACCTAAACAGTTCCCAAAGGGCCCCATCTCTTCCAATATTACAGCAGGGATTAAACTTCTGACTTGTGGACTTGAAGGACACATTTAGACCCCAGCACTACCCACACTTTGAAGCTGGGGGAGTGAGGTTAGGTGATTTGCATACAGTGATTTGGAAATGGGGGCTTGAATCCACATTCCACAGCTAAACGTGGCTGTCTTCTGCTTCTCCCAGGGCCAGAGCCCTGAGAAGATCAAGTCCACTTCCATCTAGGGCATTGTAATAGGCTTCTTGGAGGAGACAGCTAAGCTGTCCTCACAGGATAGGGGGTAGAGTGTGTGTTCTAAGTGGGGGCGGTCATCCTGGACTCTGAGCTCAGAAGAACTGGAATCTCCATCGTTCCTGGTGGTGGGAACCAGAGCCTGACATTTAGTTTCTCCAAATACCAGCACTGTCCCACGGAACTGCCCTGTTTCGATACTCAAAAATAACCCAAGAGTTTAAGCCATCAGCTGTGGCACGTACATGGGGCTAGAGAAGTTGACTCCATGAAGGTATTTCCATCATTGCCTGCACGCGACCTGCTCCATGGTGACTCTGTGTTGTACTGGGAAAACACATGTGTGAGGAATCTGTAGGTTTTAACTATCCTTTGATTTTGAACCCTTTGGGTTATTGATCTCTCAAAGGCCAGAAAGTCTCTATTCTGCCATGGTGCTCCCCGTTTCCTTTCCTCTTATGGGCACAGGTAGATATGGGGTCCTCTCCATGCCAAGCTCTGTGCCGGGCATATAGATAGAAGGTTTGAGTCTAATGGGATCATGCGTGGAAAGATGGCTCTGAACTGATACATCATCATTGGAGGTGGGGAAACTGAGGCATGAGCCACGTGGTTCATGTGGGCTGATCGGGGGCTTCCAGATGAAGGACAACTAAGGTGGAGGGGTATCCTCCAGGGGTTACAGAAATGCCAGGGTGACAGGAGATGATGCTAAGGTGTCCCTTTTGCCAAAGCTTCCATGGCACCAAGTTTGGGTGAGAGGAGGAAATGCCAGTCCTGCCCACTCCCTGTCCTCACCCAGCATTTCAGTGTCTTGCTGTGCTGCCTTTAAACTTTCTGCAGAAGCTGAGTGGCAACGAGCGAGGGCTCTGAGTCCTGGTGTGTTTGGGCGTCAGCTCCAGACTCTGAGAACACACCTGGGAAAAGACTCCAAGGGAAAACAAGTGCATTTGGAGGTCATATCTTCACCAAAAGTGACTTCGAGGCCTCCATCCCTGAGACACATCCTGACTTGGACATCTGATATGCAGAACCAGTGTCCCAGGGTGACAGCCTCTTCTGAATCCCAGGAGCACACTGCCCTGTATTATTTCCAACCCCGCCACCATGTCTGACCCCATGCTACACATCAGGGGACTTTGCCCAGCTTTTCTGCTGTTTAGAGTGACAAGGACCATCCTGGATGGAAGGGTTTTCCGGGTTAACTTTTGGTTGCAAGCTGGGAAAGTCCCAGGAAGACAAGGACTTGTTGATGTCCTGCCTCTGTCTAAGCCCACAGTTCTGTGGTGTGCGTGTGTGAGCAGCGTGTTCATCAGAGTAGAAGCACTGGGCCTGGTCAAGAGTGGGAGACTTATCACAGGAACCCGACCCATACAATTTTGAGGACAGCTTCAATAGTAGCAGGTATGGGACCACTGTCCTTCGCCTGGTACCAGAGCTGAAGTCAGCAGAGGGACCATCAGGGAGACAGGCGAGTGAGAGGTGAAGGAGGCAAGGAAATTCTGGCCCCTATGAGGGTGAGGTGGGACAATGAGGATGGCCTGTGTCCCAGTATGAAAGGTGGGTGCTCAGGAAGATAGGCTAGACTGTGGGATCCAGTAACACACTCTGGTTTGCATCAATATGGCAGCTCACCCAGGATGTGAACACTAGCGGAAGCAGAGGCTGTCTGTCTGCAGGTGCTATTCCTCTGAAGCAACTCACACAAGCCAGGAGAAGGGAGCGGGTGCTGCCCCCAGTGGCTGCCTCTCCTGGTGAACAGTGTAGGTCAGCCAGCATGCCCTTGACCCCACCTTTGACCCCACCCTGCCAGATTCCCCTCTACCTTTAAGGTCTCACTAATGTCTTTCTTGGTTGAGAATCACGCACAGAGAATTATGGGGGAAAGGAAATGAAGTGCCGGAAGCCTGTGACTACCTACAGATGCCTTTGACAACAGTGCTTTTAGGAACAGGTGCTGGTTTCTTTTACTTAGAAATGTTGCCATTTTGTTAAAGTTTGATTAGCAAGTAAATATTCGTGTGTTTATGGCAGACAGTGTGATGTGTTCACTAGAAGACTAAGCAGGCCAATTAGCATACCTGTCAGCACACACGTGTGTGTGAGTGTGTGCGTGTGTGTGTGTGTGTGTTAGGAGTCTAAGATGCCTGTTTTAGGAGTTTGGGGCACACGATAGAAGATTGACCCTCGTTCTCATTCTGTACCCTCGTCTTCTGAGATTACCCCTCCTTTTGTTATCCCTTTGCTCCCAGTCCAGTCTCAGACCTGGCACTGCACCCGTGAGTTCCTGCTCAGATCCCACAGCAGTGAGCACAGCGTTTGCCTTTGTGAGGCCAGCTTATTTCACTTGAACCAGCCCCCTCCAGAGACACGCGTGCCACTGCAGATGACAGGAGTTTCTTCACCTGTCAGTGGACAGTTAAGCTGCTTCCGTGTTGTGGCTGTTAGAAGCAACACTAACCGCAGGCATGCAGATTTCCCAGATGTGCACCCAGCTAGGGGTCAATGTTAGCCGCATCTGTCATCTTCTGAGGATGCTTTGTACTGCTTTCTGCAGTGGCCTTGCTGACTTATACCCATCACCAACAGGGTACCAGGGTCCATTCTCTCCTCTGTGCTTTATAAAGAGGATGTCCTTCAGCCCTGTGTGGCCCACAGAAAAACCGCTGTAAGGACATATTTCTCCCAACAATTACCTGCTTCTTGGGAGGAAAGCAGGTCACTTGGCCCTGCCATGGTCTCCCTGTTCTGTGGGAGATGCTCAGTCCCCAGAAGAGCCTTCTCCTGCCACCACCTCACTAGCCAATAATGGCCACATGTCCGCCTCTAGAGCTCACTGTAGAAGAGTAAATGCTAAATCCACCCAGCTACGTGTGTCCCTCTCACAGCCTTCTGGTCCAGGACACTGTCACCTCTCCCCTGGATGCCTGTGAGCCTCCACGCTGTCCTGCTATTGGGTAATCCTCAGTCACAGGCCCTTCAAAGGCTCCTGGCTGCCCAGGGTGAAATGTAGTCTTCCTGCTTCTGGCTCACTTCCTGGGACCTCTTTGCCCTCCAAGCCTGCCACCTGGCCTCTCTCATTGCTCCTCAGGAACTCCACTCTTTGGCTACTCAACCCTTTGTGATCCAACTCATCCTCTTACCCCGAGGGCTGTTCCCCAGCCTGCTGAGAACCCTTGCTTCCCTGGGCTCACCTCTTGTCTGTCTGTGCTGGATGTGAACTCTGACCCTTTCTCCCCTGTGCTCACCTGTTGTCCTTGCTGGATGTGAACTCTGACCCTTGCTTCCCTGTGCTCACCTGTTGTCTGTGCTGGGATGTGAACTTTGACCCTTTCTTCCCTGGGCTCACCTGTTGTCTGTGCTGGGATATAAACTCTGATCCTTGCTCTCCTGGGCTCACCTGTTGTCTGTCTGTGCTGGATGTGAACTCTGACCCTTGCTTCCCTGGGCTCACCTGTTGTCTGGGATGGGATGTGAACTTTGACCCTTGCTCCCCTGTACTCCCCTGTTGTCTGTGCTGGGATGTGAACTCTGACCCTTGCTCCCCTGGGCTCACCTATTGTCTGTCTGTGCTGGGATGTGAACTCTGACCTTTGATCCCTACTTGCTCTCCTCATTGTCTCTCTGCACTGGGATATGAACTCTGGGAAGCTCCGTGTTGCAAATATTTATTTATGCTATAAAGATGTGTCTCTGTCTAAGACGCCTTCTGATTGATTTAATAAAGAGCTAAAGAGAGAATAGGCTGAACTTCCAGGGAAAGAGAGGACTCTGGGAATAAGAGGCAAGGATGCCACGAAGATGCAAAGTCAGACACACAGTTCAGAGGAGAGAAAAAAGGGCCAGACACCAATGAAGACAAGTAGTCCAGGCAACCCAGCCTCTCAGAATTCCTCTGTTGCAGTTTTCTCAAAATTCTGCAGAACAACTTCAATACTGCTAGCTGAGATGGTCCAGCCTCACAGACTACTCCAGCCAGGACTTCAGATAAGCCCAGCACCTTCCCATCACACAGAGTCTGGGCAACAAATGATACAGCTCTCCCAGGACTTGATCATTATCTCAACTTTCTCAGGGTCCCCTAAAGATGTCAGCACTCCTCCCAGGCAGCAAGAAGCAGTCTAGAGGTGGGAGAGGTAGTTTTTGGTTGTTTGGTGTGTTATGGATGGTTGCCATCATTTAGGGGGTTGGTTGCAAATTGTTACTGGTTATAGTAAGGGAGAAAACTACACAAGGGAGATTGGATTCAAGGATTTCTTTCCGGAAAGAATAAAGGAGAATATAGAAATGATAGGATAAAAGGGTAGATTATTCAATCTAGTTTTAGACTGAAAAGCAACTATTAATCTCAAACATTTTATATTTGTATAGATTTTTGTATATTGATACAAATTTCAGGTTATTTTTGTTTTTAACACATTGTATATATGCTTCTATTCTTGTTTAAGATATTATTCCTATGCAGCTCATTTAACAGTGTAATGTAAATTTCTAGTCCTTGAAGGCTGTTATTACAAACTGTTTAGGATAATTAAGAAATATAGGTGAATAGTTAGCCGTCTATAACAATCAAACTTGTATTCATGCAGGCATGTTTTCAAGTCAAATAGAGATATATTTTAGATGAACAGATGGTCCTCAAACACTTCAGAGATGTACAGAGTATGTATGATATTTAAGATATTTTAATAACAAAAGACGTTTCATGGCAGCGAGACATGTCTATTCCTGGCAGCACTGACTTACTTCAAAAAGGATGGTGGGCAACAAAGAACCTCCTTATGGAGTTTGTTTTCATTGTGGAAAAGTTAGCCACTGGGCAAGAGTAATTTCACAAAAGAAGGTGACTACCAAGCTTTGCCAAGACAAGGTCAGACAGTCCTTCAAAATTTCGGCTTCACAGAAAAGTCTATCACATATTCTAACCCTGTAGTCAAAGATGGATGCCCCAGTGTTACAGAGGAACCTTGGGTGACTGTTCAGACAGCCGGATGCCTCTGTCATTTCTATAGTTTTGAAGTTGTTTGCTCTGCACTTCCTGTTTACTCAGGTAATATTTTATCCTTCTTGGGTCTCTGATGGGGTTGAAAAATAGATAGTTATAGTTTTCTTTGTTAAAAAAAATTTTAAAAAATTCTTACAAAAGAAATACCAAGTTTTTAAAGGTTTTAAAAGGTTTTAGAGACATAAAAGCTTAAGTTGTTTATCTAAAAAATGCTTTAAGGCTTAAAAAGATATTTTTAGGTGAGTAATACAGGTTATGATAGAAAATGTTTTAGGTATAAAACTTTGGACTCATCAAGATGGCATAGGTAATAGAGTAATTTCTCCAAATTTGCCAAATACAAATGGACTGGACATTGAAATTGCAATCTTTGTTTGATAGTCGTTCTTATTGTATATGGTTTCACTATGTTAGAGTTAAAACCTTTGCTTTTTAATTAGACAAAAGTGGGGAATGTTGTGGAATATTTATTTATACTGTAAAGATGCATCTCTGCCTAAGACATTTTCTGATTGGTTTAATAAAGAGCTAAATGGCCAATAGCTTGGCAGGAGAAAATAGGTGGGACTTCCAGGAAGAGAGAGAACTCTGGGAAGAAGGGAGGCAGATACGCCAGTGAGACAAGAAACAAGGCAGACATATAGTACAGAGGAAATATAACCAATACATATATAGCAGAATGTAGATTAATAGAAGCAGGTTAATTTAAGTTATAAGAGCTACCTGGGGACAAGCCTAAGCTAAAGGTCAAGCTTTCATAATTAATAATAACTCTCTGTGTCATTTTTTTTCAGGTTGGTGGTTGACAAGAAAGACCGACTACAGCTCTCTTTGCCGGGTCTATGTCTGAGGTACTAACACTCACAGCTTAGACTGGTGGGTGGAAGATGTGATGGGTCAAAGGGTTTGTGACAAACACCGGTGCTGAACAGAGAGAAAGCAGGCTAATAAAATTCTCTTCATCAGCTACTAATGGGACACCTTCTGCCTCAGGTTCCAGATGGGAAAAACATGAGCAAATGTCACAAACTGTCGTTCAAATGAGTGCCCTAGGTGTGCAAGTTGTAAAGTTGCTCCCGACTCAGAGCGGGATCAGCAAGCCTTGCTGTGCACACCTCTGCCAAGCAGCGAGCAGCTGCAGATTTTCGGGAGCCGTAGTGACACTCTCACAGGCCTGCAGGGCCGCAGCAGGGCTGGCGGGATCCAGGAGGGCTTGGCTGGGCCTGGCTCTGGGCTGGAGGTGGGATCCGAGAGCTGGTGTAATGTCTTCCTTTCTTAGACCAGCTGATTCTTGAGCTACATTAGGACCACAAAGGCGAAAGGCCAGCCACATGTGATTTTCAAACCTTTGCCAGTTCCTCACTGGCCAGTGCTAGTAACAGTCAAATTCAGAGTCAAAGGCCAGGAAAGTCCTTCCACGCGCCCTGCTGCTGTGGAGAATAGAGAAACAGGAGTGATATTTCAGACCTCAAGTATGCCATTTGACCTGTCAACAAGCCTGCAAGAAGGGCTGTTTCTAATCTATTGGACTATCGCGATACAGTGAATTATAATACAGTATTCTATATGCTGCCCCAGAAACATGTCTATTATGACTAATATATTATAAATATTATATACTGTAAAGGTATATTATATTTCCTGTTGTATGTTTTTAATACTATATAAACATGTTATAATTATACCATAAGTATAAATTACAAGTTGCATACCATGCTCCATCTTAATGACACAAATAATGTTACAAAAATTATGGCAGCATGTTCCTACAAGATCTTATTAGTGTCCCCACTTTTCATCAGGAACACCACACTATGGATAAAGATGGGAAGACCCTTGCCCAGGGACACACAGAGGCTGAGCTGAGCTCGGTCCCAGGACATCAGATTCTCCACTTACCTCCTTCCTGAGCAGCCTGGGCTTTCACCTCCATTCATTTTGGGGTAAAGCTTTATTTTCCTCTCATTAACACAATTCAACTGGAGCTTCATCTTCTTAGGATCAAACTTATAGCACTGTTATATACTGCCCGACAGACAACACTGCACACACTACAGACACACTCTGTTTAAATGCATGCTGCTTAATACATAAATATACATTATATAAGTATTTACCACCATACATCTTAGAGTACATAAATATAGTATTATCCATGCTGTAATCATTATACATTATATATCATATATATACTATGCTTGGCATTTCAAGCTCTCAGATCTGAAGTCCTGAACAGCGTGCAGGGTTTTGACACCAACCAGGCCCATGGGAGAGGAAGTAGAAAACAAGAAGGCTTTGGGAGCATATGTTGGTCAGTTTAGTTTTCATTTAGAAGGAGAGAAAGGGCAAGGAGGTGGAGGGAGGGGAACAATAGGAGGACAGTTTAGCCATGAACAGTGGTTGTTGAGTACCTGACTGCTGGACTGGACCTTACCTGAGATCTTTAGCATCTTTTCAAGAGAAATCCCAGCCAAGTGGCTGTTCTAGTGATGGCAACATCCTCTAATGAGTTTCTGGCCCTGAACAATCCTGATGCTCAAAGCCTTAGGCAGCACTTGAAGACATCATCTCAGGGTTCCTCTGAGAACAAGCTCTGGCCTCCTGTGTCTGCGTAACTGAGTGTTTGCTTTCTGAAGAGCTTGATCATCTTTGACGTCACACTGTGTTTATGAAGGGAGTGAGCTAGAAGGTCAAGGTCACAAGGACAGCTGGGAGGCTGGTGGTGGCCTTGGTTTCAGGAAAGCAGCAAGGTTGGAAGTCTGAATAGAGCGGATTATGACAGCCATGATGGGAAAGTAGATTCCACAGGGTGGAGGCATGCAGACATACTTTGTGCAGAGTGAAGAAGGGAGAGGTGTGAGAAGGTGGAAGACAGACGACGGCAAGGAGCCACCAGGCAACAGGGAGAGGGCCAGACTGGGAGAATGGTGTCTCGTTACTTGACAGAGCCAAAGGATCTTCTTCAGGGCATTGATGGCCTTCCCCGCGTGAGTGGATGAGGCTATGATCTCAGGCCATGCTCAGTTTCTTTGATCAGGTACAGGTGGGAAAAGCTGGGCTTTATTAGGGTTGGGTTTTTGCTGGGTGGGAGTAAGGGAGTAAATACAAGTGTTGTGGTCGAGAGAGTCTGAAAGGGACTGGTGGGCTGTGGAGGAGGGACGTCCCCTGGTGACCGGGTCAATGGTCAGCTGTGTCGATAGGCTCTGGATAGTGGTAGAGCTGAGCCGAGGAGGGCCTCACGCTGGGAAGGAAGCAGGGTTTGAAATCGAGACTGTGGAGAGCCCAGTGTAGTGAGTACAGGCTGCCAGAGCACTTGACCGGCAGCTTAAACAGCAGACCTTTGAGCCTAAAGTTGAGGTATCAGCAGGGTCGGCTTCATTTTGAGGCCTATTCTCTTCACACACACACACACACACACACACACACACACACACACTCACACACACACACGGAGAGGGCTAGTTGTGTGTGTGTTTTTCTAAATAATGGCACTAATCTCATCATGCAGCCTCCACTCTGTGACTTGATACGATCCCACCTACCTAACTCCGAATGCCGTCATACCAAGTGTGAGCATCTGAACCTTTGATATCGAGAGAGGCCCAGACATCTAGTCTATAATATGCAGCTATCGCCAATGATGTGGTCCAAGCATCTGGTGAAGCGAGTGGGATGGAGAGCGGAATGATGGGAGGCAAGAATATGGAGGGGGGAGGGGAGGGGCTCTGGATGAAGCGAGCCTCTGAGCATGAGTGGTTTGAGGAAGCAGACACAGTGAGGCAGGTGCCAAAGGGGATTCTGTCATCCCTAAGGGGGGGTGGTGGGTAAGTGACTGAACTCCTGCGCCAACTCTGTCTTTAAAAGTTTAAATCTTTTAAAAGGACTAACCATTTTAATGGACCAAGCTGTATGTCTTCATTAGCATAACGTGGTATCTGGAAAATGTGTACATTGCGGGCATGGCCGATTTGAGCTAATTAGTGTCTGCATTACCTCACATGCTTGTGTTCTGAGATGAGAATGCAATCCTCCCTCTGGGTGAATATAATACCTTGTGATTAACTTTAATCACATATGGTCCCACGCGTCTCATGAAGCTGGAACTGTGTGCCGTTCGACCAACATCTCCCTCCCCTCCCCCAGGCTCTCACCACCATTCTCCTCGCTGCTTCTGGGCACGGCCATCTCAGGTTCCACATTTAAGTGAGATCATACTGCATCTGCCCCTCTGTGCCTGGCTCAGTTCAGCCAGCACAATGTCCTCCAGGCTTGCTTATCAACCCCCGCCCCCTTCCCCCAGATTGTCCTGCCATCTTGGCTGTTGTGGATGGTGCTGCGGTGGGGGTGGTGTGCAGATGTCTCTGACCTGGCTTGACTTTCAGTTTTGTCTGAGAAGCCTTCAGCCAAGAATGTCACCGGTGTGTATCTCAGTGTCCTGACTTGTGAAAAGGGGCGTGCTAATCACGCCTGCATCACGGGAGTTGAGAATTCTCAATGAGCAAAGATGTAAAGTGTTTTAAACTGCTGCTGGCACGGCTCTGAGATTCTACCAAGTCACTGTCTTTGAGACAAAGTACATCAGGGGTCTAGTCTGTGGCATCAAATCGTGGGAGCCTTTTTAAGGAAACAGAGGTGATGGAAACGTGGATGTGGCCAGGATGATGTCTCCACTTGTGGTCAGTGAGTGAAGGGACTCTGGACAGTGAAGAGCCACTCCTGGGCCAGCAGGAGTCCTCAGAAGACACCTGGGCTTTGGTTAGGGACAGAAGGCGAAGGGCAGCTCTCGGACAAGACTTGAGGTGGAATACCATGCTGAATGGGCTTCACTGTCCTCAGGGCTATGGCCATGGAGAGCCTGGGACCCCATGGAGGGATGTGAGATGGAGTCCTGAAAATAAACAGAGTTGAAAGCAAGATGGTGAGGGTAGTGGCAGAAGCTGCAGTGTGGCAGCACTGGTCTCGAAGGTTTCTTAGGCTGGAACTGTGATATTGAGATGATAGGACCAGTGTGTGTGGGGGGGGGGCAAAAGAGAGAGAAGGGTGGGGAGTCATCTTGACAGCCTGTAGAGCTTGATGTCCTTGTTTCAGAAAGTTCAGGGTGTTGCTAAGTCCTGCTATAGGAAGCCTGTGTCTATGCAGGGTCAACATGTCCTTGAAACTGGAGTGATATCCCCATGGAAGGCCAGGGTTGGAGGAACTAGAGCTGAGACAGGTGGATTAAAGGGGTCTGATGTAAAATGATGTGGGAGGTGATGTATGATGTGATTATGTTTTATTGCCATTGGTTAATAAAGACGCTGCTTTCAGCCAATGGTTTGACAGAGTAAAGCCAGGCTGAAAGAGATATATAGAGAGAGTAGGCGGAGTCAGAGAGGGAAACCGTGTAGCTGCCAAAGACAGACACACCAGAACCTTGCTGGTAGGCCACATTCTCGTGACGATACACAAATTAATGGAGATGAGTTAGTTTAAGATATAAGAATTAGCTAGAAATATGCTTAAGTTATTGGCCAAACAGTATTGCAAATAATATAGTTTCTGTGTGGTTATTGGGGGACGGGGGACCACAGTAAAAGATCTCATATGCAATTTTAAAATGCAAATCTTTATCTAGAAAGTCTGGTCTGTGCTGTTAAGATCCCAGGATGAGATGGGTGGTGGTGATGGGTGCCCTTAATCCCAGCACTTGGGAGACAGAGGCAGATGAATCTCTGAGTCTGAAGCCAGTCTTGTCTACAGAGTGAGTTCTAGGACAGTAATGGCAACATAGAGAAACCCTGTCTTGCAAAACAAAACAAAAACAAAAACAAACAAAAATATCTCTGGATGAGAGTGAGTGATTTTTGAGGAACCAGTACAGGGGCTTTGCGGTACAAAAGTCAAAAAATCATAGGTGAAGCATGGGAGGATGGAAGAAGGGAGCAGACTTTGAAGAAGTTTCAGAAGACACAGGACACTCAGAAAACCCTGCAAGGCCGGGAGTGCCGAAGATGCTGACAGAAGAGAAATGTCAAAACCTAGCCTGACTTGAGGTCCCATCAGAGTAAAATGGCACCTTTAATGGTTTTCCATTTCCTCAGTTTCCCCGACTAGCCCACAAGCACAAGACAGGTAGTTCTAGTCTTCTGCAACATGGAACAGGTGGATGACATATTGTTCTGTCTGAGCCCTTCAGCCAAAGGTGTGTTCTATTTGCAGAGTGGGGCTGCATCCAAGTACTTTCAAACTTACTGTGCCACTAATGCTCACACACCCATCCACTGAGTCGGACACTGAGAGGCATGAGATGATGGCAGTGAAGATGACAATGAAGAGAGCTGGCACTCTGAGTGTGTTTCATTTGCTGGATTTACTCCATCCTGCACCAGCCCCTTGAGGTGCACAGTACTACTGTGCCCGTTTTGAAGATGAGAAAAATGGAAGTTTGGAAAGATGGAAGCCAGTTTTCTGTAGCTGTGCTTAAGCAATGGGCTGGCAAAGGTTGGGGAACCAGCAATTAGCTGGCACCTCACTTGATAACCATTTTTCCACATAAGAAGGATGAGGGGTGTCAGCATTCCAGGACTAGATGAGAGGCAGGTAGGCTGAGAGAATCCCAGTGATTGTTTTGTAAATGAGGTTTTGTTGGAGACCAGCTACAGTCACATGAGGATCAGAAGCCTCAAGAGGTTGTCAGGAAGTCTGTCCCAGGTGCCACTGGAAATGTTGGGAATCCCCTCATCTGTAAAGCAAGGCGTTGGGTGGAGGCTCCAACATTGCAAGCCATGCCTTGGAGAAAGGCCCTGTCTCAGAACACGTAGTGCATATACAAGTTGTGCATTGAGAAGAAGGGGCTTTGTATTCCCCTGGCAGACTTGACTGGGACTGACCCAGCTGAGGGTGGCCAGCAGATGCCCCCGAGGAGCAGTAATGTCACCTTCTGGTCATGAGAGGACAGCACCCTGTGTTGTCTCTGCCTGGTGAGGGGGGTGAGGGATAGATAGGGGTGGGAGTGAGTGGTTTGCTCCTCGTTGGCTTGTTTGATCCGGATGCCCCAAGTCCGGTTGCTTTATGAGATTGAAGTTAGCAAAGTTCTCTATGGTACAGTCACGTTCCTCAAGGGCTCGCTTCCAGCCTCCTGTGGTGTGAGGCTAAGACAGTCTTTATGCTGAACAGAAACCAACTCTTGGCTACTTTGGCCAGGCTGACTTGAGAAACACAGAGCTTTGTCACCTTCTGCATCATGGTCTCCTCTGATAACGCCCCTCCTCCACCAACTGAGAAGACACAGTACCCCAACTTAGATCACCCTGTTTTCCAAATAATCATTTGGTTGATCTGTAGGTTCAGCCCGAGGTGTGTGTTTTGTTGCTTGAGTCCTTTAGCTTTTGGCTCATGATGAAAGTGTGTATTTAGAATTAGCCAGCAGGACTCAGTTCCGATGACCCAAGTGTTTTGTTGGCTATGGCATTCAGAGCTCTATCATCAGGAGCCAGAGGAAGGTGTGCCTTCACCTCTGCAGTCCTGGTGACATGAGTGTCATGGAGCTCCCCACAGTTGGATCTGGTGCTTGCCAGTCTTCATCAGAAGGTGTTGTCTTCCATCTCATCACAGCTGAGCGGTCAGGGGGACATGTTGAGGCTTTGCGGTCAACCTGGCTTTTCCTAGGGGTGTTCCTGAGGTATTTGGCTGCCTGCAGAGCCACAGTATCTTGGGACACTGGAAGATGGATGACATTTAGTTCTCCTCTCTGTGGCTATGGCTGCATTTCAGCCCTGTCTTTGTTTTCAAATCCTTCACATTGGCTCTAGGTTTGGGAGGGGTGGGAACTTCCTTCTTTTCTTTCTGTGTCATCTTGGTGAAAAAGTATTTTGTGGCTCCACTTTATAGCTATATAAACTGAGACTCCACTCTTGTAGGCAGAGTTTTCTTTCCAGCCTGCCAATTCCCAAATAACTGAGACAGAGACTTAATTATAAATGCTCAGCCAATAGCTCAGGCTTATTGTTAGCTAACTCTTATAACTTAAATTAACCCATTTATATTAATCTACTTCTGCCACATGGTGTTACCTCTCTTTCATCTTGCACCCTCCTGTTTTCTCTCTGTGTCTGCTTGCTACTCCTCCCACTCTACCCTTTTTCTTCCCAGCATTCTCTGTGTGACTCTCCCTTATCCTAACTTTATCCTACCCAGCTATTGGCCACTCTGCTTCCTTATTAAATCAATCACAGTGGCATATATTGACACAGTGTAAAGGAATATTTCACACACTCTTGTTAAGGATCATGTGTCTATGATGTCATTGGACTGGCAATCAATATCCAGCACCCATGCTTTTAGGACAGGCTCTGTTCAGCTGCCTTCCAGGAAGGGAGCCATAGAAACAATGACATGGTTTTAAAACCATCTTATGTTTCCACTGTAGGCACATAACAGAACAACTGGAAAATCTTAAAATAGAAAAGAATTATGTATACTTTGAACCACAGCCCTGTGATCACAGCCAGCTCTCTCAAGCCTTTGTTTTCATTGTGTGTGTGTGTTTTTCATATCAGTGTGAATGCAAGTTGTATCCTGGTTCCTCACTTAACACACAGGGTCCCAATGTCATTACCTAGCTTTCACAGTCACTATTTAAATATCGACATAATGCAAGTTCTGGGGAAACGCTTTGACAAGAGTTTCCTAAGAAGGCGGTCAAGGAGAGCCATCAAGTCAAGGCAAGGGTACAGCTAGAGGTGTCTGTGGGACTCTGGATTCAGATGACAACAGCGAAGGCTACTCTCTGACACAGCAATGTCAAGGGTACTGGGCTAGGAGGTGGCAGTTGGGAATCTAGAGCAGTATCAGAGACTAAGTTTAGAACTGGAAAGAGGCAGTGTGTGATGAAGACTTAGTGAGGAGAAGCAGGGCTGGGTATGTGCCAGTACTGTGCAGTACTGAGCTGGAGGCTTAGTACACGTCAGTACTAGAGACTTAGTACACATCAGTACTGTTTAGTCCTGAACTAGAGACTTAGTACATGTCAGTTCCATTTACTCCTAAAGTATGTGGCGTCAGTTAGGAGCACTTTGGGCTGCAAGTCTCAGCAAGCTGGATTTACAGAGGACCAGTCAAACAATGAAGGTTTCTAATTAGCTCATGTCTCAGGAATGTGGAGGTGAATGGTCTAAGGCTAGCCAAAGTTCAACGGCATTGCCAACAAACGTGCACCATCGCTTCGGTGTTGGCTGCAGTACTGGCCTTTAAGCACAGTACCTCACGGACTGACTCTGAGCTGGAGTGCTAAGGGTTACCCTTCCTTATAAAAACCAGCTTCTGGAGGGCTGGGCGATGGCTCAGTTGGTAAAGTGCTTCCGCATAAGCCTGAGGGACTGAGTTTGGTTCTGAAGCAGCTCTGTTAAAAAGGTCGGGGGAGAGTGGGAAGACAACATAATGCCTGTGACCCTGCACTGGGGAGTTGAGCCAGGAAGATCCTTGAAGCTCATTGGCCGGCCAAGGTGAAGAGAAGGCTACAGGTTCAGAGAGAGTCCCTGTCTGGAAACTAAAGATGAGGATGATGAGGAAGTAGGGCTGATTTGACCTCCGGCTTCCACATGCATGCAAACACGTGCCCTCATACCCGCATGTTCACCAGCATGCACGGGACCCCCTAACAAGAACACCACACCCATCCCCATTCCCACCCCCATCTCCACCCCCAGTAGTTTAAAGACAATGGTGGTGTTCTGTCTGTTGGGTAGGAAAGTCTGTTCCCCCCACTGCTTCTCAGAAGGTTGTGGAAATCCCACTGTGAAAGTGTCCCGAGTATTCTCTCTCATGTGTCCCGAAACACTCCCAACACCATCCACCCTGTCTCCATCGCTCTGTGGGAACACCCACAGTGTGGGCTGTAGATTCCTGACCCAGGCAAGCCCTCTTCACAGGAGATGCAAGCAGAAGCTCTGTGCCTTTGTGTCGTTCGTCAGATTGATGTTCAGTTGTGTGATTACTAGATTGCTGCTGGTCTTTCTCTCTAGCCTGCAAGTCCTGCAAAGCCAGAAACTGGGACTATTTTCTCCTTTATCCACCCCAGAACCTGCCAACAGCAGGGGTTCAGATGTATCTCATGAATGAGTCATGATCTTCTACAGTGTAAGCCTGTGTGAGCGGCCACCACTGAACCCAGGTTTCCCATGTCGGTGACCTGAACTCATGTGTGTTCTCCCTGACCAGTGAGGGCATTTGATTCCCGTGATCACAGGCTCTGCAGCAGGCACTGCAGGCACTGCTGCTGCTGCCAAGATGCTTCCAGTGCAGAGACTGCTGGTGATTGCTAGACATCCTGTCCTCCCACCCCACCGGGCTAGGCCACCTCAAGTTTCTGTGGCAGCTGTGGTGGGCAGGTTCAAGCACTGGGGCGCCTTCCCATTCTAGCCACCAAGAGGACTTCTCTGGGGACGCAGGAGCTGGGCCCTGTGTGAGGCTGGGTGGATTCTGAAGAAACCGGGTGGGGAGGGTTCTGATAGTAGCACACACATTCTGTTGTAGATGCAAGTTCCCCAGAGACAGGCAAAGCACCTGTGAGTGTCTAGGGTGTGCATACATGACACCATTTTCTTTTGGAGACTTGGCATTTTTGGCTTTTGCTACTCTTGAGTGGTGGTCCTGGGCTGACCCTGTGGATGCTGAGGAAGGACCATTCTGTATTCTGTGGGTGTCTGCCTCGCACAGTTTAGAGATGGGTTCAGGGTTTTCAGCTTAAAGAGTTGAAGTGGGCGCCCATCCAGTGTTTTGGGATCGCTGGAGTGGAGTGGATGCATTTGTGTGTGGAAAGACACATTTTGAGGGTTGTAAAGAGATAAACTGAACATTTGCATCCTCCTGGAAGCCTCACCCCTCAGTGTGGTGGTGTTGGGGGGTGATTAGATTTAGATGAAGCTATGAGAGTATCCTCCTAAATGTCTTTATAAGAACAAGGAGAATCCAGCTCCCTTCCCTGTCTCCCTCTCTCCCTCTCTTCTTTCTTCTTTCTTCTCTCCTTCCTCACTTCTTCCTCCCTCCTAGCTTTCCTCCTTCTCCCTCCCCCAGTACTGACTTTATTGACAGCTTAATCTCCCCCTAAGGCCAGAGCAGTGGTGTCAAGGAGCCTCCGAAATGAATGTGTGTTCATTTTGAGTTATTCCTGATATTTTATCACAGTAAAGCAAAGCCAACCAACAAGAGATTAGATCAAAGACAGCAGCTTCCTGTTCTCATTCTGCCTCTCCATCATATCCCTACCTCTCTGCCCCTTTTTCCTCCTCTTTCTTCAACCCCTCTACACACCTCTTCCTTCTTGCTGCTCTGGAAGCTGAGGCCACGCTGTGGGCACTACTGTGGAAGCTGAGGCCACACTGTGGGCACTCAGACTGTACCTCGATGAGGCTGCTGAGCTGCAGAGCTGAGCTTCTGCCAATGCCTCCAAGCGAGTCCCCTCAGAACTGGGTCTTTCACCACCTACAAAACCTTCAGGTGTGGCTGAAGTCCAGGTGGACACCTAGGCTGTGATCTCACAGAGACCTTGAGTCTAAAGCAACTTGCTAAGCCCCTCCTAAACTCCTGACTTCCAGATCATTAAGGTTTGCAGCTTGAAGCTTCAGGAATGGGCTGGAGAGATGGCTCAGTGGTTCAGAATACTTTGCTGCTCTTCTGGAGGGCCCAGGTTCAGTCCTCAGCATGACCTTGTTGTTCACAAATGTCTGTGTCTTCACTTCCAGAAGATCTGACATTTTCTTCTAGCCCTTGTACGCACACATGTGGTGCACAGACATCCATGCAGGAAAAATACCCATACACATAAAATTTTAAAAAAAACTAGGAAAATTTGCCACATATCAGTAGATAATATATATGTGTGTCTGTGTGTATATATGTGTGTACGTGTGTATACATATATGTATATATGTGTACATACATGTGTTTTGTTATATATACATTTTCATATAACATAACCCATAAGCTTGGTTCCTTCCAAGGTTATGTCAGAAAAGACCATGAGTTCCTGCCAGTCCCTCACCTTGAATTTGGGCCATACCTGGGCTCTGACATCTCAGTGATTGGTTGATAATCCTGAAGCCACATAAAAAACTTTATTGCTTGCACCTAATCTAGGGAGTCTTACTCTGGGAGAACTGAGCTACCACAAGACTGTCATGCCGGGGAGACTGGCGTAGCCGTGCTGGCTGCCTGTTGAGCCCGGCCAAAGTCAGGTGAGCCAGCCTCTGACAGCGCCAGTGAGTGATCCCCAGCAAGGAGCTCACAGTGGATCCATCCCCAAGTTCCCAATCCCTGAAGTCGTGAGCAGAATAAGGCTCGCTAATTCTCTCATGTCCACAAAGACATAGTCAAGGTCCCCATAGTTGTCTGGGACTGTGACCCTATCGTAACCTACAGAAAGTGTCATTTTCTATTCATGCCTACTGCAGGGTTTAATGTATATGCATTTTTCCTGAGAATTAACAGTAGCTAACAAAAAACCAATTGGAAATTTAAACTTCTCTTCTTTTCTGATTAGTTTCCTTGCCAACCTGATGCAAGCCAGGGCTGTCTGGGAAGAGGAAGCCTCAGCTGAGAAAAGGCCGCCATGGGATCAGATGGCCTGTGAGGCATTTCCTTGATTAATGACTGATGTAGGAGGGCCCAGTCCACTGCAGACGGTGCCACCCTGGACAAGTGGTCCTTGGCTGTGTCAGAAAGGAGGCTGAGCAAGTCAGTAAGCAGCACTCCTCCATGGCCTCTGTTTCAGTTCCCGCCACCAGATTCCTGCCCCAACTTCCTCCCTCCAGAATGAACCATAAGCTGTAAGATGAAATAAACCCTTTCCTCCCCAAGCTGCTTTTAGTCATGGTGTTTATTGGAGTACCAAAAAGCAAATTAAGATACCTTGTCAACTGTTTACCATGATTTGTTTGCTTGTTTTAAGAATGTATGTGTTTCTTCTATTTGGTGACTAGTTGACTTGAAGGGAAATACTAAAAGAAAAACCATAGGAGTGTGTGCCCACATAAGCATGTGTACCTGTGTGTGCACACATATGTGTGCATGCCTGTATATGCCTGCATACATTTGTGTGCGTGAATGCCTAAATTCATGCGTGCATGCGTGTGTATGTGTGTGCACCAGCTTGTGCATGTATGCATGTGTGTGTGCATGCGCCTGTGCGTATGCCTCTGTGTGCATGTACACTGTTATATTTGTCAGACAGCAATGTCGAATCCAACAGTCGTATTTTGGAGGTGATTAGACTCACATAGAGTTATTACATGTGACTGTTCCTAGACATGAACATGGGGAGCTTACCGAAAGGTCGTCTGAAGGGTAACCCTTTGCTTACCCCTTAGAAGGAAAATCCATGCCAAAGTTGAAAGTTGCAAGTTCATCTAACACAAGCAAAATATTTAAAAAGTAGAAACTAAAATTTAAATGCCCAGAAGCACAAAAGACTACCAATGGTCACGTTCTTTCTTAGACACGTCTACTTTCTGGCCATCCTCTGAGGACAGCATACAAGACTCTGTTTCACTCATGGAGTCACGTGACTCCCATCTCAGCACATGCCCAGGTTTTCACTGGGCAGTTGGTCCTGGCAGTAGGGCAGGGCATTTGTGTCTCCAGCTGAGTTTCTGTGTAAGCATTTCTTTGCTACTAGAAATTTGTTCCCATTGAGATTACTCAGTGGCATAGGCCAGGAATGGGTCCTTCTCCTGTGGTCCTCTGAGTGGGGGACCCTATGGACACCCTGGCTCAGAGGTCTAGCCTACAGAATAAAAGTTTAAGCCGTGAGGTGAGGAGTTACCCCATGTGCTCCTAGCACACTGTGCTGTCTTGCCATAGGTCCTAAGGCAACAAATCAGTCATGAGTTGAAACCCTTGAAACCATGAGCCCAAACAATCATTTCTTTTTAAGTTTACCATCTCAAGTGTTTTCTTATAGTAATGGAAAGCTGACTAATACACCTCCCTCCTTTGTCCCTCTTGCTTAAAGGTCTTCATATGTGTATATAGTTTTTCCTAACACAAAGGATGGCTTAATAATAGTTTTCTATACCAGAATTTGTAACCTTTTGAATGTATTAATTTAATATTTTTGTTGTAGTCTATTGTATTACTTTTATGTTGCTGGAATAAGACATTCTAACCAAAAGAAATTTAAGAAAAAATATTTATTTTGGCTTGTGGTTCCAGAGGGTTATCCACAATGGTGGGAAGGTCACGGCAAGGTTGCAGGAGCTGGAAGCTAGCTAAGGACATCTTTGTTTACATACAGGAAGCAGACAAACTGGAAGTGGAGCAGGGCTGTAATTGCTCAGAGCTCTCCCGCATGGAAGCACTTCCTCCAGCAAGGCTGCACTTCCTAATGGTTCCATAACCTCTCCAAACAGTGCCACCTACTGGATACCAAGTGTTCAAACACCTGAACCTAAGGGGGACATTCTCATTTGAACCACCATGTCTACCGTTTTATTGTCCCTCTCACAGCTGTGTAAATGTGGAACTGGGAGAACTTTATCCTCTCCTCTTGATGGCCAGGCTGTCACTTGAGTCCTCCCCTGGGCCCCTCATACACCTTCATTTAAATAAGACAGGGTCAGCGAATGATCCAAGCACAGCCAATGCCCGAGGCCCACAAGCAGACAGAGGAGTGGCATTCATGGATGGTTCTTCTATTTGCTACTTGGTTAACGCCTCTGGTGACTCACCCTTTGGCACTCAGCTGAGAGGCCCTCTTAGGAGTTCTTAAAGCACCTGCTCTTCTCATTCCTGCCCTTAGCATGCTTGTGGTTTCCACCCTGGCCAGAGTTATTTTTGAATCTCGACTACTTCCCTCCTGAGACACTCTGGCCTGGCTGGATCCATGGCACTACACCATCGTCTTGCTTGGTCAGAGGAGACTCTAACAAATTGCACATTCAGTAAGGGAATCCTTATATTGAAAATGACCAGACGAAGGCATGATGGAACTGACACAGGTAAAACCTCTCCCCCATTAGGTGGGAACACTGCCACAGCAGAGCATGTGGCTTTCTTTGAGGTCAAAGTATTTGCAAGACCCTGGCCTCTGAACACTTACCTCTTCCCTTGATCATCTGTCCTTGGCCTTTTGTTACCTCTGAGGGTGACAAGAGAGGTGTCTTTGCAAAAAATTGGAGCTCAAAATCAAAGTTAAGTTCTTGGTTTAGTTCATTTTCTGTTGCTGTAACAAAATACCCAAGATTGGCTATTTCCTAAAGAAAAAAAAAACTTATTTATCTCCCATTCCAGAGGTTCAAGAATGTGTCCTCAGCATCTGCTCCGTGCTCCTGAGGTAGATCCATCACAGTGGTAGAGCATGTGTAAGAGTGGTCAGTGGGTGCAGAAGAGTTTTATTATGACACTTTCGTGTGTGTGTGTGTGTGTGTGTGTGTGTGTGTGTGTCTGTGTGTGTGTGTGTAATTGTACTCTGCTCACCTTCAACCCCACAAGCTCCTCCCCCTTGCACAGGTCAGTTCTCTTCTTTTCCCAGAAATGCCGTTTTTCTCTGCTTTCATACCACACTTACATATATGCCATATATGTGTGTGTGTATGTATATATGCAAATCTAGGTTTATACATAGGAGAGAAAGCATACAATATTTTTTCTTTCTTGCCCCATTGCCCTCTCTTAGTTCCCTTTCCCTCTTCCCTTTCTCCTCCCTCATAGCCATCTGTATGTATTTATATATGTTTTAATCTTGCAATATATATTTAAAACTCTAAGTTCTTCATTCTAATATTTGGCTTCTTTAGTCTGGATTGTCTCACTAAACATGATAATGATCTCTATCGTTGTATCTGGTTTCCTGCAAATGACAGTTTTCTTTTTCTTTCCGGCTGCCTAAAGCAATACTGTGTGTCCTTACGGCACACCCTTTACCCTGGGTGGCTCTAAACCTTGGTGACTGTGACTGTTGCCACAATAGATGAGGGTGCGTATGTGTCTCTGTGGTCCAGCCACTTAGATACTGTCACACACAACAACAACAACAATACATTTTTTAAAAAAAGATGTTGTGATTAGTTTTCTCTTTCATTTCCTGGAGACAGCGTGCAGTTTGCAAATGCACAGTTGTCCTGAACTACACCATCTGGTCTGATCATGCCCCTGACAGTAGCGTCCGTGTGTGGAGATGGCTTAGATACAGGCAAGGCACATAGGCGGAAAGGCGGGAAGAGGACACGGCAGGCTGCACCTGTGAGAAGGGCTGTTAGGCATCAAAAGCCTGGTGGTGGGCAGCTGGGAGAGCCTGTGGAAGGAAGGAGGGAGAGCAGGGCTCTCGACAAGGAAGTGTAGAGAATGTGTCTGGGTCCGGTGGGGCTCTGCTTTTGGACCTAGCATGAGTGGAAGAGGTGAGAAGCCTGTACTGCCTTCCAAAGCTGGAGGATACTCCAGTAACGGCTGGGAGGAAAACCAGCTCGTTTCTGTAATTAATCTGAGGCATTTGCTGGGTGCCATGCAATGCAGTTGGTTCAGACTTAACATGCTTTAAATCTTCAAAATCACACAATACCTAGTAGGTACCATTTTATGGATGAGGAAAGTGAGGAGGAAGTTGGCTAAACGCCCTGCCTGAGGTGATGTTGCCAATGAAGCAGGTCTCCCTGGCACTCTGGCTGGGTCTAGAGTGTACTTACTCCACAGGAGTTGACCACAAAGGCTCAGGCTAAGAATCAGGGATGACCATCATGTATGTTAGCACCCCACACGCTGAGGTTAAAAGTGTGTACCACCACACCTGGAGAGAGAAGAACTCTTAGCACTCAGAAGGTGTGTCCTGGACTGGGAGCGCTAGGTAACGTGGACCTGGAGGAAACAAGGCGATTGGTCTGGTGTCAAGCTCTGGCCCAGACTCTGTCCTCAGAATTTATTGTCTGTGCTTACTGTCACACAGACTGTGTAGAGACAGAACTACGTGTCATGTTCTGATGGTCCCAGCCACCTTGCAGGGACCCTGTCTTTCGTCCTGTTGCTTAGGTGATGGTAAGTCTCACCTGGAAGGCAGGTGACCAGCGCACTACGCTCAGCAGAAGGGGGACGGTCGTCCTTCCAGGATTACCGTTTGCCCTCTTTGCAAGCTTGGGTTTGAGGAACAAATGACAATGATGGGGCAAGCTGGGCAAGCTTAGGACCTTATCTGCCAGGCCCAGGTCCAGGCTTCTTCCTCAAACACAGGAGCAGCAGCAGTGACTCCAGGGCCTTGTTGAGGGCCCTGGGGGTGAGACTGGGGAAGTCACTCTCCATAGTGCTGCTCTAAGTCCCACAGGCCTTGTCAGCTGCCTTCATCTTCCCCACCGACCCTTTCCTCAGCGGTCATCTTTAATTTCCTTCCTTGTAATGGTCAGCGCATGGTTCTGAGCTGCCTGAGCCTGGACGGCTAGCATTTGTTAGCCCTTTCTTCCCTAACGACTTTGTACTGCTCACTGCCTTCTTATTGTGTAGCAAACTCGATTTCTGGGAAGTGCAGCCCTGCTCACTCCTTCTGTGGGGCACTTCTATTGGCAGACTCCCTGCTGCTTACAGGGCACACCTGGGAACCATGACACCCACTGAGGCCCCTCCTCATTTAACTAGAGTTTAGACTAAAGGCCTGGGTCAAATGCTGCTGCCTCCCCGAGGCCCACTCTAAACCATCCTCCTCCCCTCCTTAAAACCCAGCAGTCCTGACTCCTTGGAATCATTACTTTTTCTTTCAGATATGATACTTTCTCATGTTTTGTGCATCATAAAATTAAGATATATGCATCATAGTAGAGTGAAATATGCAGGGGGAAAAAGGCAAAGAAGAAAAGAAGAATCGCCTACCCTCTTAGTTTACTGTCCGACACTCTAACAAAATACCCCAGGCTGAATATGTTACAAATGCAAGAGGCTTCGTTTGATGCATGGCTCTGGAAACTAGGGCATTCAAGAGCATCTCCTTATAAGCAAGGATGAGGGGATGAGGAGGCTGTCTTTTTAATGACCCACTCTGCCGACGTCAACCCGGTCCCCAAAGTGCAAGAGAAGTTACTTGAGTTTAAGTTTGGTGGGGTTAAATCTTATTCAGACTTTAGTTCTGGTTAACTGATGTTTGGCCAGGGGTCTGTGACGTGTGGCAGGTATTCCCTGAAAACACGTGCTGTTGCTGCTACCGATATAAGCTACTAGAACCAATTAGCTTGAAAACCCAAGCTATGTATTACCTGGGCAAAGCTCACACTGAGGGCCCATGCTGGTTGGTGTGTGCATTACAGGTGTATGTCATTGCCCCTGCTCTTCCTTGCACTGACACATGGCCATTTTTGTTTGGTCTGTTTTGCTCTCCTGCCAGTCTACCTGGCAGTGCCAAGGCCTGTGATGGCAGTCCTGTGCTCTAGAACCTGCTGGGTGGTCAGAAGTCCTGAGTGTTCTTTGTCAAGCCATCCACTCCCACTGGGCTCGTAGG
This sequence comes from Microtus oregoni, assembly GCF_018167655.1. NCBI lineage: Eukaryota > Metazoa > Chordata > Mammalia > Rodentia > Cricetidae > Microtus > Microtus oregoni. Next base: position 16,935,878 of record NW_024543086.1, read on the forward strand.
TGAGAAGTTGGCAGGTAGATATAACTCCCACGCACAGAAATCAGCATAAAAGGCATGGTGCCCTCATAGTCTTTGGACCCAGCAGCTGGAAGGTGTACCCGAAGCTGTCTGACTTCATTTCTTGGGGCAAACATAACTTCAGCCTTACCCAAACTGGGCAACGGGGAATGTGTCATGTACCCAGGACTCCCAACAATGCCCCATTATGCGTGATGACTCAGGGATGGGCCCCTGTCCATGGAACATACTGTGTCTGTAGTGAGCACAGCGCCTTGCTGTGCATCTGAACCAGCTTCACAGGCTGTCTCCATAAGCATGTCACTTGCCACCTTTTCTGATGGCTCCTGAAGCTTGCAGGGCTAGGGAAAGGCCAAGAAAGGACTCTGATTCCTTCCACGGCAGTTGAGCACAATTGGCAATAATGCCTAGGGAGGAAATTAAAGTGAGACCTTGGGCATCTGGAGGGGAAAGCATTTGTTTTTCATGGCAAGGAAGACTCTCAGATCGATCATGGGTGTTGCTGTGTTAATGTCAGGGGCGTTCTCTGACAAGGGGGAGGGAATGCCGAGTGTTGACATGGCACACTGACAACAGGCAGGACCAAGATGGCACTGCCCACGGTGTGTGCAGCAGTGAACTCACCTTTAAATGTTTTCATGAGGGCAGGCATCTTTGCAGGGGGAGAGAACCCCGGGAACACAGATTTGACTTCTGACATTCCTAAGAGGCTGCCATATACCAATCACGGGATGCCCCACCTTCTCTTGTTGCCCTTTCTTCCTGCCTGGCACAGATGTGCTGGCTTTGTGGGCTTCAGATGTTTTGAAGGGCCTCACCGGCCAGGGTAGGCTCAGAGCCAGCCTGTCTGGTGTCATTTTATATCTCAGCACAGGTGCAAATCCAGAGCACTTGTGTCACTGTGAACGGCTCCCAGGTGCAGCTGGGCCCTCCAGCCAATTGTGCATAGTCAATAGAGGCTTCGATCTTTCCAGATCTTCTTGGCCACTCATTCCTTGGAGCTGCTTTTGGATCTGGCTTCACCTTGCTGTGAAATCAGACTCACAGTCAGCCTTGTTGTCAACACCCAGCTCCACACCCTCCCCTACAGTCATCTCTTATCTACACAGTAGGCTGTTGTAGCAGGCCAACACCCTCCCCTGTGGTCATCTATCTGTACAGTAGGCCACCATAGCAGGCCAACACCCTCCCCTGTGGTCCTCTATCTATCTGTACAGTAGGCTGTTGTAGCAGGCAAACACCCTTCCCTACTCTTTGTGCCTTTGCCATTTTCTCCTTTCTTTTTTCCTTCCTTTCTCTTTACCTGTGCCCCATCCTCTTACGGTTACATCTCCCAAAGCCAAAGGCTGACCAGGCCTATGACGTCTTTGTAGTCTACTCTTATCCCAGCACCCAGTGATTCCATCCCGTTTCTCCTCTCTGCTTCAGTCATTCCCATTCCTTTGCCTGTCCCCCCTTCCTGTCTAACAACCTAATAGTCATCACAAGTCTCACCCTGATTGCCGACTCTTCTTGCCTTTTCTCCTCACGCTAACATATTAGTAAGCACGGTGCTTTCAGGGTGCCCTAACTGATCTCCAGCACCACGTGGTGATGCAATCTGTCTGTAACTCCAGTTACAAGGAATCTGACACGCTCTTCCAACCCCCATGGGCCCCGGGCACATGCCTGTAACGCAGGTCGACGAGGACCAGAGCAGTATCTTCTTGACAGGACAGAACCACTGCTCCCACTCGGGAACTCACCCAGCTGTGGTTGCTCACATAAGACCTTCGCAAGATCCAGCCAATGAACACTCCAATACGGAGTGGGGAGGAGTTCAAGAGAGTCCCCCAGCCCTGAACTCTTGGCAGTTGGTGGGTTCTCAAGGAGAGTCACTTTTCTTTAATGGGGTGGCCTCTAGTAGGTCAACCATGCTCCAGTGGATGGCCTGTGCCCATGAATACAGAGGAAGCACAAATTGGGCTCCATGGATTTTTTTAAAAAGAGGACACAGAGTTGCAATGGCATGGAGTGTGGATGGGGATCTGGGAAGAGTTACAGGAAGGAGCAGGAGGAATATGATAAAAAACTACTGTACTGTAGTTGGTTTGTTTGGTTTTCTTTACTCTTTTCTCTTTGGGGGGGAGCATGACCCCCAACTCCCAAATAATCACTTAGAGTCTTAGTCTTTCTATGGATGCCCATCCTTAGCTTGGCTTGTTTCTAGCAAGCTTTTCTTAAATTAGCCCACCTATTTTTCTTTTTGCCTCTGCTTTTACCATTCTCTTTTCTATACACCTTTCTCTCCTTCTTACTCCATTGCTGGTTGTGTAGTTGGGTGCTGGCCCCTGATGTCCTCTCTTTCTCCTTTTCTCACTCTTCTATCTCCTCTCCTTTTTCCCTTCTATTTATTCTCTCCACCTGGCAGCCCCACCTATCCCTTTCCTGCCTATCTATCGGCCATTCAGCTCTTTCCTAGACCAATCAGGTGTTTTAGGCAGGCAAAGTACACAGCTTCCCAGAGTTAAACAAATGCAAGAAAAAGAATGCAGCACATCTTTGCATCATTAAACAAATATTCCACAGCATGAACAAATGTAACAATCCTTAAGAAATATTCCACAACACTATACTCATGTATGAACTTTTCCAAGAATTAACAAAAGTATCATATTTAAAAAAAATCACATCTTTTATCACTCATCAGTGCCTCTTTGTTGATGGGTTCACAGTGTCACACCTGAGGAAATAAGCTGGACTCGTTCTGTTTTGGATGGAAGTGGAGGTGTGAACATGTGTGTAGAGCGAAGAGTGAGTGAATTCTGAGGCAGGACGTTTGCTGCACACGGCTTTCTAAGGTAAGGCTGTCCTTCAAAGAGAAGGGAGGGCAGAGGCCATGTTTTCCTCTTCGCTCTGGAACCAAGCCAGTGGCTTAGACTTATAGGGCTCCTGTAAGTCCAACTGAGTCCATAGTTCTTGTTTCTGGCTTCTTAAATCAGAGATGTCTCAATTAATTTTCTACTGATGTAAAGAGACATCCGACCAAGACAACTTACAGAAGAGTTTTTTGGGGGGCTTGCTTACAGTTTCAGAGGGAGAGTCTGTGACCACGCTGGCAGAGAGCCTGGGAGGAGGCAGGCATGGTGCTGCAGGAGTGGGAGACAAATTCACATCCATATCACAACCTCTAGGCAGAGACAAACAACTGGAAATGGTGTGGGCTTTTGAAACCTCAAAGCCCTCCAGTACATGCCCCTCCAATGAGGCTACACCTCCTAATATTTCCCAAATAGTTCCACCAGCCAGGGATCAAGTATTCAAACAGATGAGTCTGTGGAGGACCATTTGCCTTCACAGATGGTCATTCATTAAGTCTTCCTTCCCTCATTCAACCAAATCCTACTGAACACCTGCAATGTAGCAGGATATAGCAACAAGACAGAAATATGTCTCTCCCTCAAGTAGCTCTTAAGTAAGCTGGGCAAAGAGAGACACTAAACACAGGGATCTGCTCTGATGTCCAGTGATGCTCGGTTCCCTGAAGAGGAGCGTGACTGGAAAGGGCAGTAGAGAGAAACAGGAGGGTTGGCTTAGATGGTGTGGAGGTGCAAGGGTAGGGCGTTTGAGAAGAGGAAAGGAGGCCACAGAATAGAGGAAAGGGCTCTGATATCAGGGATGCTCATTTGTTGGACATAGAGAGACAGAGTTCAAGTCTGGCTTCATCACACTGACAGAGATCCAGCATTGGACGAAGACATTCTCCTTGGCAGTACTGTTTCCTGCCACGCTAATGGCATTTTGGATAAGGACAGACCCAATGCATGACAACAGTGTTATCATGTTACATTGATGGTGGAGAAGCCCTGTCACTGAGTGCTGTAGTAGCCAGGGCATCTCTGCTCTACTTTAGAACATGCCCATCTACTTACTTCAAAGGAAAATTTACTGTAAAACAGTGTTGTTCTGGCAGCGGGGTCGTGGCTCTCATGTTTATCATGTCCTTTTGCCCATATCATTTTCTCTTATACTCAACTTAATCTTGTGTGGTTTTGTGCATCACGGTCCCAGAAGCTATAGTTACACTTTGTATATACTACGGAGCTGAGATGTGCATTGGCCAGACACACAGCACCGTGTAGGAATGTGTGAGCACACTCTCATGTTTGCACGATGAAGTCACCTAACGGCACATTCGCCAGACTGTGTCCTGGTTGATGGCCACGTGGTTGGGATCCTCTCATCTGAGCTGAGCAGAGGCTCTGACAGAAAACCATGCGTGGAATTCGTAGCCAGGACCTCATTGTGCCGCTTCTCTCACTGACTCAGGCTGCTCCTTCTTTGGGTGAGGGAAGCAGCCAGCGTGAGCTGTCTCTCAGGCTGTGGTGGCGCTGACGTGTGAGATAGAAGTACCTGGTGACTTCAAGAGTGTCCTGCCAATGCTATCTGCAATGTCACCCCCTGCCCACCTGTGAGTGTTGAGTCCCACAAATGGTTGCTGTTGACCAGTGCCTAAGGAGCCTGTTGATTCTTGGGGTGCTGTTGGGCACCTTTCGCTGTGCCCCTGAGCCTGTGTGCTGAGCCTGCGCAGGACTCCCCTATTCCCGTAGGATTGTTTTCAGCGGATCTACAAAACACTGCGGAGTGACCAGTCAGCACTGTCTAAATCAGTTGCTGCTTGTGCCATACAGATTTTTAACAGTTCTGATGCTTAGCCCAGTCATAATATGAATGAAAGAGCCAGACAGCTCCAGTTCAAATCCCAGATCCACCACTGGCACGTGCAGGATTTTGAATAAGTTGTTCTAGCTCCTGTTTGCACTGCGTTTGGAAATGGGAGTCTGCAGCACTAACTTGCAGGATTGCTGGGAGAATACATGGGACTGTGTCCAGTGCTCAGCTTCTGTAAGGTTTTCTGTCCTTCCGTTCCTGTGCCTCCTTTGCCGACTCTGTAACGTCTATGGAGAAGAAGTTCCATTCATCTCTTAGTTTCTGATAACTGTCAGACTTGGCAGTAGGTAGGTGTTCCACGAGCATGGGTTGGATGAAGTTAGATTTCTTGTTACTTCTAATGTCTGAGGGTGATGTTGGAGAATCTGGTGGAGGGACACACAAACAGTCTGGTAAAAGGAATAGAGCAGGATACAACAACCTCTTATTCTCAACTGTAATGACTGAGGATTGAGGGCTGGGGTAGGGGCTATCCCATCTGGGCTCTCCAGGTAATGGTGACCACCCAGGGATCACTATAGCTTCCCATGGCACCACCCACATCTTCCCCATCACAGGTCACAGCCACACCAGGAGGCAGGGATTTAATAGTTCCATCTCACAGATGAGGAAGTTTGAGATTGGGACACGTGATTTTCTTAAGGTCACACACAGGACTGTTAATCCAAACCTGTCACTTAAGCTTCCGTGACACATTCTTACAACTCTCTGTTGGGGACGAGCACATTCTCTGGAAACTTTCCTTCCACCCAAGATGACATCTTGGGCCCTGGCAGGAAGGTGTGTACCCCCTGTGCCAGGCATTCGTGTCTAGAGCAGTTTCTCCTCAGGAAAATTCTACAGTCTTGTCAGTGAAGTCTGCCTCAGTTTCCTGAATTTCCATGCCAGCAGGGGACTGTAATCTAGTAATGCAAGCCCTGCATTTGGAAAGAAGGCGGTGTCTTAGAGTAGGCGGAGACTGAGGTCTTCACCAACCCATACTTCCTCATCAGCTTTAACTCAACTCTGAAGAACATTTTAGCATCTCCATTTTGCAGGGAGGGTAACAGGAAGGCAGTCCCCAGTTGAGATGCCTCTGACACGGACGAGGGGCACCAGACTTCCCCTAAGGTATCAGGCTGGAGGTTAAGTATGCATTCAATTTGTCCCCCCCCTTTAATGACGCTGTCTGTCAGGCACCCCAGTCTGGATGCTTGAATAGTGTCTATCAGATCTTATGTCCTACCCCTAGTCATAGCGGCAGCTGCCCCGAGAACGGGGGAGCCGGGTGGAGAGCTATTGCCCCTTGTCCCCAGAGTTCTCGGAAGCAGTGCTCTATTGCAGCACCAGGACAATTTTCATGTCTCTCACTACTGAGACAAAAATCTCTCTGAGTGTTCAGGACTGGCGTGGAGCCTCCCTGACCGGAACAAAGTTTCTAGACCAGCCACTACTGTTGTGATGGCACCCTGATCAGCCACCGAGGGAGCAGCTGCTTCAGGAGAGTCGTGGTCGCTCCAGATTTCAGTTGGTGGCTTGAAATGACCCTACCTGCAGTTGCTTCACACAATGCTGCACACAGTTGCTCATGACCCGCTCATAGTTCTTGTCCTCTGACTGGAGAGTAACGCCTCCCTCACCCATCATGGCTGCTGTGCACCTGACTGTCTGAGCAGTGTTGCTCTCACTGGCCTAGGGTTGCTTGGGGAACTCTCCCTCCTGCGCCCTGACTGCTCTGACCTTGTACTGCAGTACTAGGTCCCAGTAAAACCTCATCTAAGCGGCCCTCTTGTGTAGTGAGGGGTGACATGTAGAACAGGTCACTTGCAGGATTGCCAGCCCCGGGGATAAGGCAACAGTAGTTTGGGGAAAACTGGAGGGTTCCAGAGGCCGCTTAGGAGCTGTGACTGGGGAGACCTGGGATGGTAAGAGCTGCCGAAGCGCTGAGAGGGTGGGAGCCGAGGTTTCTGAAGACTTTGATGAGCCAGCACTGTGGGAGATGAGAAGCAAGCGCTAGGAGCTGACAGCCGCACGTCCTAACTGCATGGGAGTTCAGAAAGGTCTGAGAGTAACTGGCTGTAACCCCGAGACACCCAGTCGCAAAAGTTCAGAGAGTCACACTTTGCCTGGCTGTGGCTTCCGTCTACACAGAAGAGAGACTTCAGCTACTGGTGACATTTTGACTTGAGGATTTTCAACAGGCTGACCGTCTGGTTGATCGGAATTTTGAGTGTGGATCTTTCTCAGGCTAGTGATGCGTGTCTCTGTTCTCTGTCTAGTGCCGGGCAGGGCTTGTAGTTCCCACGCAGTCCTGGGTTATGAGGACCAAGCACCCACTCTGCGGTGTGTGGTGTTGGTGTTCTGTGATGCTTGGTAACCTAGGTGAAAATGTATTTTCAACAGCTTCAGATGGGCTGCTTGGGACCCAGGGCCACTGAGACGGGAAGAGCCCCTGCGTCGGTTCTCTGGTTTACAGGTACTGGGTAGCCAACAAGGACCGGAAACTGGGTCTGCTGGGCTTCGAGTCCCATGCATTGAAACAGTGTCCTTTGTTGGGACCCATGGTGTAGCTATGAGTAGGAGTTCACAATGACTATATCCTTGAGCAAATTGACGTCTAAAAGATTTGTTCCTTCAGGGCAAGTATCCTGACTAAGAAAAAATCTAGTCAAAAGTAAGTATTCAAAAGAATTGTGGCTCTCGGCTTCTAGCGCTTGCTTTTCACCTCCCATAGTACTGGCTCTTCAGAGCCTCCTGAAACCTTGGCTCCCACCCTCTCAGCCCTTCCGCAGCTCTTACCATCCCAGCTCTCCCCAGTCCCAGATATTTGCATAAATTCATTTACTGCAGCCTCATGGAGTAGACAAAGGTGGAAGCAGCTCACTGATAAATGAGCTGCCAAACACAATAGGCTTTCAGTCATCCTTACCAGGGAAGAATGTTCTCGTATGTGCTATACCACAGACCGAACCTTGAAGACCACAGGAAACTAGAACCACCCACATACAGAAGACCAAGTTCCACACAAATCTGCCAAAGTAGCTGGGAGCATGAGATTCATAGAGGCAGGAAGCAGAGTGGGGTTCTAGGCACGGGGAGAGAGGGTGACAAGAGTTACAGTGTAATGGGCGCAGACTTCCAGTTGACAAGATCAAGAGTTGTGAGTGACTGCAATGCCCTTGAGGAAGTGGGCTTAGCCTTGTGCATGTAAGAGAGAGAGAGAGAGAGAGAGAGAGAGAGAGAGAGAGAGAGAGAGAGAAGGGGGATGGAGGGAGAGGGTGGGGAGAAATGGAGAGAGAGAGGGAGGGAGGGAGAGAGTGAAGAAGAGAGGGGAGAGAGAAATAAGAAGGGGGAGGAAGGGAGAGGGTGGAAAGAAAGGGAAAGAGAGAGGGAGGAAAGGAGAGAGTGAAGAAGAAGAGATGGGAGAGGGAGAGAAAGGAAAAGTGTGTGTGTGAGAGAGGGATAGAGCGTGCAAAGGAAGGCTTTGTCAGTTCCCTGAGCCTGACCCTGGAAAGTCTTTGCTAGTTCCACTCATCGGTAACACACATTCACTCAAGGCTCCCTCTACTCCCTACAAGGATGCATTTGAATTTTACTTCAAGGAACTTCAACAGTGCAGTTGCTTGTGGGAAGAGATGGCCAGGTATGGTCCTCCTGGACTATCCAAGAACAGTCAGTGCTTTTGCCAGTTCACGGTTCCTAGAAAGCATTCCTTCCTTCCTTTCTCCCTTCTTTCAGTTGTCACCCTGTTTTTTTTTCTTTTTCTTTTTGCTATTTACTTATCAAACACCTGCCTACTGCGTACCCTTTGATCTTCCAGACACTGGCCATGACATGCAGTCTCTTTCACTGGCCTGTGTTCTGTCTGATTGGTGGAGACATGCCTGCTGTTTTGATGCTCACTGGCTCAGGTTGCTTTTGTGTCTTGAGGCAGTTTTTTTTCCCCAACAGAAGAAAGCCATCGCTTGCGGTTCAGTTTCTGATGGTGACAGAGACAGTTCCCGGCTGTGCAGCCCAGGTCTGGGAGCTCAGGTAATGGTACTGTCCAGAGACAAGGAGATCAAGTGGCAAACGTTACCTGGCATTGGCACTTGTGGGCCTTGGGTTCTGAGAGCTCAGAAAGGAAAGACCGTCAGAGACTTTTCTCTTCCTTAAAACAGCACGTATTTGCTTAAAGCCTTGACACTCCTGGGAGGCTGGAATTTGCCCCTGTGTTTATTTTCACATCTGGGTGATTCTTGTCACCACTGGGTGACTTTTAAGGAACCATTTCACTGCTGATTTTGAAAGTTACTTAGATGATACAGACAGGCACAGGGTTTTATAGGACCATCTTGGCTCCCAGCTGCTGCCTGGGCCTGAGACAGTCCTGGGGAACCTGCTCCCATAAAATTTAGCATCCCAGGGTTCTGGTGGGGGAGAGGCACTAGGAATGACATCCTCTGTGGAGTCCCTTGGGCAGCCCCAAGCAGGCAGACAGTGAGCAGGAACTGTGCACCTCCATGATCCTAGAGACATTCTTAGGTTCTGAGCCAAGTGACCTCAAGTGTCGGGCTGACAACGTCCAGACTGAGCTCCAGTGTGGTGGCTCCTCCATGCTCCTGCCTGAGCACAAGAGCCTCTGAAGACAGCATGCAGCATGTCCATTCACCTGAGAGGGCTGGATGGAAAGCCAGGTGAGGAACCTGGGCAGCAGAACGCAGGCTGACCATAGGTCAACACCTCTTCCTCCTGCCTTTCAGTGTGCATGCACTGTTTGAAAAGTGTTTTCTAAACAGTTGCTCAAAACAGTGATTATCTTAGCTATTCTTCTGTTGCTATGGTAAAAACGCCATGACCAAGGTAACTTAGAGAACAGAGTCTGTTTGGGCTTCCAGTTTCAGAGGGTCAGAGCCCATCACTGTGTGGACAATGGCACTGAGTGGCAGGAGTGAGAAGCTGAGAGGTCATCTCTCTAAGCACAAGGACAAAGCAGAGAGGGTGTGTTGGAAGTGGGAGAGGCTATCTAATCTCAAAGCTTACCCCAGTGATGGACTTTTTCCAGCAAGGTGGCGCCATCCAAACAGCGCCACCCACTGGGAAGCAAGTATTCAAATGCCTGAGCTTGTGGGGTCCATTTCTCATTCAAACCACCAACCACAGCGGGGCTCAGGCCCTAAGGGGATTTTGTTTGTGGTGTTTTACTAACTGGACTCAGAGTCAAACTAACTGCTTTCTCCGTAGGTCGTTTGTGCCCCCAGCTCAGTGCAGCTCTGAGCCTCCATCACACACAGCTCTCTGCAGAGGGTGACAGTTCATAGAGGAGCTTGCAATGGGTAAAGGTATGAGAATAAGTAACTGGTGTGTCCCTGGCCCTAAGCAAGACATCTGTGAACACCCTGAGACGGCCCAGGGAACATGGAGGAAGAGGGAGCAGAAAGATTTTTAAGAGTCAGGGGATGAGGAGGCGTGTCATGACAAAACACGGTTGCAGTACTTGTGAACACACCCAGCTGCAGCCATAGCTACCTGACTGAGAGTAGGCAGAGGGGGGGGGTTAGCTGGAGGAGGAAGGGGGACCCTGGGGGGAGGGAGAGGAGTGAGGGTCATAGAGGGTGGTTAATGTCACAATGCGTTGTATTTATGTATGCAGCTGACAAAAGGGGGTGTCCATTTGTTTGTTTTTGATTTGTTTGTTTGAGACAGGGTCACTCCATGTAGCCCTGGTAGGCCCAGAACTTACTGTGTAGACCAGGCAGGCCTCACACTCACAGAGATCTGCCTGCCTCTGCCTCCCAAGTGCTAAGATCACCATGCCTGGCCTTATAAAATGATTTTTTGAAAGAAAGAAAAGTTGGTGCCCACAAAATAATTTTACTGAAAAGAAAAAAAAATATTATATCATACTATCAGAAGGAAGTGCAAACTAAATGGCTCCACCTAAATAAAGGCTCTCCCCTGTAATGAAGTCAAAGTGTTTCAGAAAACACCTTGTGGGGAGTGGGGTGGGAGAGACGGCAGGAGATGTTTGACTTTCAGGTGCCCCTTTTCTGTTCAGGGCCTTTCTTAGGAAAGCACACTCTGTCGTTATAATTGAAGCAATTTTAGGAGAGAGAAAAAAGTACCAAAAGCTGAGAGTAAAGAACATTTGGAGAGTAACAAATGTGAGTCACTGCACCACAGTGTCAGGAGTGGGACTGGGGAGACACACGCTTTTTCTGACTGTATTAAACTATTATCATTTGTGCCAGATAGGGAAACCGAGGCTCCAAGATGTTAGGAGACCTATCAGCAGAATGTTTTACACAAGCCATAGTTCATAGCAGCATCTGCCCTGCTTCTGCTCAGAAACTGAGCAATAAGATAGGAACAAGCATGTACAGGAATAGGTGTGTGCAGGGGCAGAGTCTGCAGGAGCAGGTGCGTGCAGGAGCAGGTGCGTGCAGGAGCAGGTGCATGCAGGAACAGGATGTGCAGGAGCAGGTGTGTGCAGGAGCAGGTGTGTGCAGGAACAGGTGTGTGCAGGAGCAGGTGTGCGCAGGAACAGGATGTGCAGGAGCAGGTGTGTGCAGGAGCAGGTGTGTGCAGGAACAGGAGTGTGCAGAGCCTGTGGTTTGTGATGAGTGCAAGGTTAAATGGCTGTGAGTATACAGAGGGCATAGTCTGTTCTTCAGGAACTGGGCATGTGTGGTCTGAAGGAGAGGGCATCGCTTTTGCTGTCAGCAGAGCTGAGCTCTGTCTTCTGTGAGCTGCATAACTTCAAGAAATTCACACACACACACACACACACACACACACACACACAGCACACATGCTAGGAGGGATATTTTCATGGAGGAAGGGTGCCAACAGGAGGTTGGGGAATGTGTCAACATGGTCAAACTACGAACACATCCCTGTAAAAACAACAAAATCCATCACTTTGTGAAAGGAGTATATGCCTTAAAGCTCGTTGGCAAAACAACAGTGTTTTTTTTTTTTTAAATGCTTGCTATGTGCCCAATGGGGGTTTCCCACATTCCAAGGAGCTGCTATTATTCTCCATCTTGCTTTATTAAAGAGGAGAGAACACAGAGGAAGGAAACCTCGTGGCCACAGCCGAGGGACCTGTGTGCTCAGATTCTGGAGCCTGCTTTCCTAACCAACCACATTCCCAGTGGTAGCATGGGCAGTCAGGCCTCCTTACTGATGCTGTCAGGACTGTGGGATAAGGTACAGAAAGCTTTATCTCTAGAGAGAGATCAGCCCAAGATCCTAACATAGAGCTTATAATTAGCCTGGGAGCAGCTTTGGGCCTCAGGGGCTTTAGAGATCCCTCCCCACTTTGGATTGTCAACACTCTAAAATTAAGATGCATGCATGCATACAACAACATCTTTCCCCAGTATACCTTAAACGCAATCTGAAAGTCTGGCTAATGCATATCCCTAGGTGGGCAGAGAGCAATTGGCTGGTATCAGTTCCGCAGAGGCGCCACTCATCCTTGGCCCATCTCTGTCTGCCATCTCTCATGGCTTTCACGGTGGCATTTCTGAGCCTGGGTTTGCACTCAATGTTTGCCTGACTCCTGCGGGCAAGCTGGTCTGTAGACAGAGCATAGCCAAATAGCTCAAGGGTGTGCTTGTATCATTTCCTGGATGGTCATCTTCTATCTACCAGCTTCAAAGGTCAGAGTGCTCTGGAAAGAGTCAGCTCAGGTACCTGCGTAGGACGTTCCGAAGGCTGTTCCTTTGCCAGCATGGCTCAGCAGCGGCTGTGTAGTGTGTGGTGTTCAGATGAGCACCAGGCTGGACAGGTAGCTCTCCACACTTGCATCTTTTCTTTACGTCATTTTAAACCTGTATCTATGCTGACCTGGGATTTCTCCAGGTCCTAGAGATGTCCCTCCTCTGGCTAGGTACCTTTCACATCCCATTGCCCAGGGTTCAGAGACGGGAGACAGAACATGAGTGCGGCATTTCTCCGACAGAGTATTTTCAACGAGTTATTGTTATATACTCTCTGTGCATCAAGTCTATGTTTTACAGAAGTCATCAGCTAGGAGGAAGCTAAGCTGACACAAGTGTTTAAAACCTCAATCGCGAGAGAAGCAATGAGTAAATACTATTAAGTGAAAGTGGATTTCAGCATCCGCAATGTTGATGATACGAATGAGTGACATTTAGGATATATGGAGCCTTCTGTCCTTTACGTCCGCTAAAGAGGGTCAGGAGAGGGGTTCCCCCTTTTTATTCCTGGCTTCCCCTAGCATCCTTCTGTCCCCTGAATTTCAGAACCCTTGATCAAAATGTGGAAGGGTAGGAGCTTTTTTCTCTTATGTCCCCCTTTTTTTTAATTAATTAATTAATTAATTTATTTATTATGTATACAATATTCTGTCTGTGTGTATGCCTGCAGGCCAGAAGAGGGCACTAGACCCCATTACAGATGGTTGTGAGCCACCATGTGGTTGCTGGGAATTGAACTCAGGACTTTTGGAAGAACAGGCAATGCTCTTAACCTCTGAGCCATCTCTCCAGGCCCTCTTACGTCCTTTTTGCTGTTCCCACAGGATCCTTCCTGGTCTCAAGGGAGCAAGGCTCTCAGAGCTGAGGCAGGCGAACAGTCCTGTGTGGATTTGGGGAGCAGGATGCAGACGTGAGTGTGATGGCCATCGCAGATGACAGCAGAAAGCAGGGACAAAATAAGCCAAGGAGGTAAACCTCAAGGGTGGAGGCTTTCTTAGGGGTAAACGTGTGGAAAGCAGTCACACTGTGGATGACGGCAGGGCAGTGCGCTAAGAGACACATTGTTAGGCAGTTTTGCCCCCTGGACACTGCACTTACACCGACCCAGGGGGTGGCGGTCATCACTGCGTGTAGCCTCTGGATGTTCTCAAGAGATACAAGATGGCCAAGGCCACCGAGAGAACGACACAGCACGCCCTGTTACGCCACCCCCTTTTAAATTATTCCTTTATTAATTGAATTCCTGCTTTGACAATTTCATGCTTGTATAGAACACATTCTGATTATTCCCACTCCCCATTTATCTCCCTCTCATTCATCATACCTCCCTACCAGTTCCTTTCTATGTCCTTATGTCTTGTTTTCTGACTCACTGGTATTAACCAAGGGCATCCACATGCTCGAGGTTTGGAACTGGCCATTTGAGCGTGGTGGGGTCACAGATGGATACACAACTGAAGACAATGGCTGCCACTCCCCTAGAGCCTACCAGTTACCAATAGTTCAGCAGGCTGGGCACGGTGACCCCTAACTGATGGTTGACAGGCCCATTCTTGTGATGGTTTCATGCTGGCAACCACAGCTGCTGTGAGGTCCTATTTCCAGTGGCTGTCCCGTGCCCTGAAGGTGACAATTCACAATCCTTCTCTCTGTCTTCCAGCTGTCACATGCTTCCTCTTCCACAGTGTTTGCTGAGTTTTAGAGGGGTTGGCTAAAAGGTCCTGCTTAGGGGTGAACCCTCATCTGCCACTCTGAGTACTTGGAGCAGCCCCAAGTCACTGTGTTCACCGCTGTTCACTGTGCGGGACCACGATAAAGTTTCTAATAATCAGAAGTACATTCCAAAATAACTGTTGCAGTATAGGACTGAGATGCAGTCGATGGTTACTGTCAAGCACTTTGTTGTGTATTGCAAAGCTGAATTGCTGTATTTTCATATGATTGACAGTGAGCTAGGTTTATCTACAGGAGCCTTGCCACGACAAGTGAGAGACACGTCACATAGAGAGAGACTGGGATGCCACCGGGTCTTAGAAGTCCTTAGTGCCATTATAGTCCAGTGGGACTCATTATCACACATTCAGTCTGTCACCAGCTAACCCCACCCCCACCAAGAACATGAGGACCTAGGTAGACTATAATTAATGAGTTTGGCCAAATCGCTCCATTTCTAAAGTGTTTTTGTCATCTCTATGGCGTAAATAAAACTAAAACTTAACTTGAAAATTGTTGCAAAGAATAAGAGAGAGAGATTGTATATTGTCGTGTTTGTGGTACTTAGGAGATGGTAGTCCAGGTGGTGGTGAAAGGAGAAGGAGGAAGATGAAGAGGATGAGGAGGGAGCGTAAGAGGACGAGGAAGAGGAAAAGAATAAGAAGAGGAAGAGAATGAGGGAGAGACAGAGGAGGATGAAAAAGAAGAGGGGGAAGAGGAGGAGGGAGAAGAGAAGGATGGAGAGGAAGAGGAGGACGGAGAGGAAGAGGAAGGGGAGGATAATGGAATGCTATGAGACAGGGTCTTTCTTTGGACCTGATCCTGATTTAGGGGAAAGAGGGGTTGTGTCATGGAGTTTCGTGTTGGGATTTTTTTTTCTGTGAGAACATCTTGACAGGGTGCATGGACTGCTGGCTTCCTAACAGCCATGCCCTAAGGCCACCATTTTCCTTGCCTTTATTTGGTCTGTGGGTACAGGGAACATTCTGTTCTGTTGGTCATAAGTCAAGACTGTGGGAGTCGGGAGCAGCTCTGGGCACTTGGCTGCTTGCTGGGTTGGGTACCAGCCAGTGACGAGCAGCCACAGCCCATCAGTTCAGGGCAACAGGAGCCCTCTCCCACTTGGCTCCATGCATGAATGCACCATGAGAATTTGCCCAGGTTCAGCCCAGGGTGCAGTGGAGGGAGGGGAGCCTGGGAGCTCACTACCTTGAATGGAGACCATCAGGATTCTTGTCGTAAGATATTGGCACAAAGGACAGAAAGGGACAGAAGAAACTAGCATGGCTTCACCCAGACAGAACTTCCCACTGGAGATGGGTTTCTCACCCTGTGGGTTTTGATTTAACTCACAGCTATTTTCATTGACTTTTATAATAACCATATTTTCCAGTTTCTATATTTGATTCACTGACATCTGTGGTCTTGCTAAGCCTAGAGGTGAGTCAGGATAGAAAAGGAGGGGGGATTTTGGGAGCACAAGAAGGGGGGAAAAAGCTCTCATTCTGGAGTCCAGTTGACACCTCTTGCCAATAGGGTAGCAAGATTTCAGCACAGCCAGGAACTGCTCAAAGCCCCCCTCTGTTTCTAAATGAAAACCTGCAATTTTCTAGGAATCTCATTAGAAACCCCATTTACAGGCAAGGACATATATTAGACTCTTGTACAGCTCTGGTGTTTCCTGGTACAGCCCTGGTTCCTCCTGGTACAGCCCTGGTTCCTCCTGGGACAGCCCTGGTTCCTCCTGGTACAGCCCTGGTTCCTCCTGGGACAGCCCTGGTGACTCCTGGTACAGCCCTGGTGACTCCTGGTACAGCCCTGGTGACTCCTGGTACAGCCCTGGTGGCTCCTGGTGCAGCCCTGGTGGTTCCTCCTGGTACAGCCCTGGTGGCTCCTGGTGCAGCCCTGGTGGTTCCTCCTGGTACAGCCCTGGTGGTTCCTCCTGGTACAGCCCTGGTTCCTCCTGGTACAGCCCTTGTGGCTCCTGGTACAGCCCTGGTGGCTCCTGGTACAGCCCTGGTGGCTCCTGGTACAGCCCTGGTGGCTCCTGGTACAGCCCTGGTAGTTCCTGGTGCAGTCCTGGTGGTTCCTCCTGGTGCAGCCCTGCTGTTTCCTGGTGCAGCCCTGGTGGCTCCTGGTACAGCCCTGGTGGTTCCTCCTGGTACAGCCCTGGTGTTCCCTGGTACGGCCCTGGTGGCTCCTGGTGCAGCCCTGCTGTTTCCTGGTACAGCCCTGATGGCTCCTGGTACAGCCCTGGTAGTTCCTGGTGCAGCCCTGGTAGTTCCTGGTGCAGTCCTGGTGGTTCCTCCTGGTGCAGCCCTGCTGTTTCCTGGTGCAGCCCTGGTGGTTCCTCCTGGTACAGCCCTGGTGGTTCCTCCTGGTACAGCCCTGGTGTTCCCTGGTACGGCCCTGGTGGCTCCTGGTGCAGCCCTGGTGTTTCCTGGTACAGCCCTGCTGTTTCCTGGTGCAGCCCTGATGGCTCCTGGTGCAGCCCTGATGGCTCCTGGTGCAGTCCTGGTGGTTCCTGGTTCAGCCCTGGTGGCTCCTGGCTTTATCTCACCAGATTGTAAATCTACTCAAGGCATCTCACTTAACAAAAGAGAACAGGGGTGGGGTCTTCAGCATCTTTTGAGATGTAACTTGAGAGCTACCAAAGTTATCCCTATGCCAGGCACAGTCGTGCTTACCCTGAGGGGCTCTTCCCCACACTTGGTGTGCCCTATTCTCTCCAACTCTCTTTTGAGAAGCCCACACCCACACTCTCGGGTGTACCTTACTTCCTTCTGGGTGTCCCTATCCCTTGACCTTCATGCTCAAGACTATTTTAAAGCCTTTTTTGATAAAGTCGGTCATGGCAGACCACTATAGACAAGCCCCCTGCTACTCAGAGCTGCTAAAATAATCCCACTAGCCGGTCCTAGGCCAGCTTTCTTACCTTGCCCTATTTGTGTTAAAAATACAGTTTAAAAAAATACACCATCTCCTCTTTTTTTCTCCTCCGGTCTGAGCCCAAAGGGCGTGCTGTCTATGTCCAGGAAACACTGAGTAAAGAAATCTCTTTCCTGACAGTTAATGTCATGTGTATCTCATTACCTGATCAAAAGAAGCACCAGCAATATTTATAATGAACTGGCTGATGGACGCTGTCTGGACAGTCAAAACACCAATAAATATGACCCAGGAACTAACATTAAACCGAACACTCTGACAGTCTCCCTGGAAACAGCACATTTACACAATGGTGATATTTTCTCTCTTTAAGACTCAGATGAGCAGGTCCAGAACCAGCTTGAGCGCCGCCCGTAGGAGGCCCGAGATCCTTACTTACCTCCTTTATCCCAAGGGTCCCTGCAGGAGTTGTGATGAGGGAAGGCTGCTCAACTTTGGATTGGTAGGCTCGAACCACAGGGACTTGGCCACAGACCAGTTCAGGTCAGGCTAGGCTGGGCTCTGGGGCTAGGTCAGGACAAGGGTGTACTTGGGGCAGGTGAATAAGGTAGAGAGAGAGACATGAGGATTGCTATAAAATGGAGCACTGAGCCAACAAGAAGAACATATAAAGGGACACTGGGGGTGGTAAGGTAGCTAAGGTTTGAAATTAAAGTAGAAGTCAGCTGGCAGAAAAGTTGGCTAGATTCTCCTCCCCACCAACACTTCCTGTCACAGAGCAGAGCACAGGAGAGAAAGAAAACAGGAGTGTGGAATGCTGGAGAGGTTGGTGTCACGTAAATGACCCGTAAAGGGTCATGACCCTGGGAGGAGGGCTTGGGGGTCTCTGTCCTGGTGCAGCTTTATAACCCACCCCCACTCTCTCTTTCATAACGAACTGTCCATTCTTCTCGCAGCCCATGTGTCCCCAGCCTGAGTCTCTTCTAGGACACCCGGACCTAGAAATAGCATCGGGAGCCCTCACCGCTCAGATCCATACACACAGCAGACTTACTTCAGATTCGCTGCGCCTGTAAATGACTTTTTCTTCTACCGTAATGTTTGCTTTGAACCTATTTATTTGAAAATAAATGTAGTTTGTTAATGCAAAAATATAGCTCTCACCTCAGAGGGGGAAAGAGATAATTTGTTCTGGAGCCAACCGTGAGTAACCATGGCCTGGGAACACAGATTTAGACCACTCCAAACTCCATTTCCAGTGGTGTAAGTTTCATGAAGTGTTACTGGATACTATGCTTTCCTTCCTGGCTTCCCAGACCTGAATAATCACATGGAAACTATAATAATTACAACACTGTTTGGCCTATTAGCTCAGGCTTCTTATTAACTAACTCTTACATCTTAAATTAACCCATTTCTATTCATTTGTATTTTACCATGAGGCTCCTGATTTGTTACTCCTTGCTTCTTGGGTAGTTACATGGCATCTGCCTGATTCCGCCTTCTTTCCTCCTCTGATCTAATCTCTGACCCAATCTTTCCTCCTTCTTCCAATCTCTGATTAGATTTTCCACCCTGCCATAGGTCAAAGCAACTTCTTTATTAACCAATAGCAATAAAACATATTCATAGCAAACAGAGGGGATCCCTCATCAGTGAAGTTTTATAACAAAGGAAATCCATGCCAAGGTACTTTTCAAATATATTGGTGGAAACATCAGGCAGGTGCCCGCAGCAACGCAGGGACCAGGCATGGGCCTCAGATGCCGTCTGAGCACATTCTCAGCATTTTGGATGGTGGAAACGAGGAGTCAATTAGAATATAATGAAGGATTTGCCTATTAGTCACAAAGACATTAAGTCACATATGGAACTGCGTAACAACTGGTCCTTAGGGGGTCAAGATGGCCTAAGACAATTTGAACTAGATCCTGGACTGGCAACAACCTCCCCACAATCACTGAAGCTCTAATCAGCCTGTGATCCAGCCTCTTTCCAGGAATTTTTCTCCTCAGCATCACATTCTGTGCATGGAAAGGTGAGATATTTTATTAACTATTATTTAATGTCCTTCACTGCTCGGAAGCCTCCTTCCTAGGAACTGTAGAAGAGGCTCTGTAAACAGGCGAGCACTTTCAGGAAAGGATGACCAGTAAAGAGATTAAGGAAGAAAGTCCTGGGTCATCTATTAAAATCTACACGACATTATGATCCAGATCTGATTATTACAATCCTCTGTATTGTACATAATGTGGCATATAGTAAAAGTAATCTGCCTATAATGAATATAATCAAGATCACTGTCTGCCCTGACTAAGAGAAGGTAGCAGATAAAGGAAATGGGCATTTTAAATAATAAAAATTAAACATTAAAAAAAGTAGACTGACTATAAGTTTCACTGCGTTCACAGCTATTTTTAGTCTATGAACTATTGTATTTTCTATTTGGGGTATTTAAACACATCCACTCTCACTTAAGTTTGGTTTTTCTTTTGGCCTCATGAGGAGTGGCTGACTCTATTTCTTAGGACAGATTGGTCTAACTCAGCATCATTTTTATTTGTGAATGTTAACTTGATCTAATTTGTTATCTTGGCATTGTACCAGATTTCATTAGTGAAAGTGAATGGAAATCACATTATAAAAGAAATTAGATAGCGATATAGTATCTAAATTTTTCTTTTAACATAATTATCTCTTACTATATACTAAATATTATTAAAAAACAGTGATAGAAATAAGAGTTCAGGTTTGTCAGAAAACAGAATTTTATAGGCCTTATAGCTAAATCTTATTTGTACATTTTTATCTTAACAGAAATGAAAGGGGACTCTGGTGAGAGTCATGTGACATTGCCCAATTTATTTTTTAAGAATACATGTAGCTATAACTCAGAACACCTCAAATATTCATTTAGTCAAGAAGCACTGAGTGTGAAGACACAGAGGACCACAAATGTTGTTATTAGAGATAAGTATATTTTGTATAATTTGTGTAGAAGAGTTTTCCCTAATCTCTGGCTAGAGTAAATGGAGTTAAATAATTTTAAGTTTGTCAGTCTTCTGAGCACACTGCAGGGCCGTTTAGAGTGTTAAGTTCATTGTACCTTAATGTTTTTAATATCATTAGAGTAATCCACTTGGTTGGTCACTTCTAATATTTTCCCCCTTTTAATAGGAAAAAAACGTCTAACAGTTTTGAATTTAAAACCTAAGCACCTGGGGGCTGGAGAGATGCCTCGGTAGTTAAGAGCACTTGATGCTCTTGCAGGGAACCTGAGTTCAGTTCCCAGCACCCGCATGGGGACTCATATCCACCTGTAACTCCAGTTCTGGGGATCCAATGCTCTCTTCTAGAGAGCTCAGACAAAGGCACACAGAAGGTGCACACACACACTAAAAATAAAGTAAATGGGCCTCACTGAACACAATTCATAGAATAACCAGAAGGAGTTTGCAGAGAGACAGTGGTAGCATGCATTGTAAATACTCCATTTCTTCCTACCAAAATACTAATCAGATCTGGGCTGTTCAGGGTGAAATGACCATAGACAAATACTTCTAAAAAGAAGCCTCTTTGGATGCCCAGGTATCACACAGAGGTGTTCGTGAGTGTCACATAGGAACACTCATGCTATTTTTAAAACTCCATGTCCGAGCATGTTGTGTTAAAGGGAAGCTAGATAGCGACCTACAGGTCGCCTTTGTGTGTGACAGCCAAGAGGTGTGTGGCAGAAAATGGTGGAGGCGTAGCTTAGACCAGCGTGAGCCATGCCATGATCCATGAGTGCTGTTGTAACCAAGTGTGACAGCCCAGGTCATTTACACAGAACAGAAAGTTAGTTCTCGCAGTTCTGAGGGCTGGAGAGTCCAAGGTTGGTGTCTGGGAAGGGTTGCTATCTGCATCCAAGATGTCACTTGCAGGGCATTCTCAGATGGCAAGTAGGAGGCTACTGTTCTGTATTGTGAGATAATCTGTGAAGATGTATCTCTCTCTGCCAAGACACTTTCTGATTGGTTTAATAAGAAGCCGAATGGCCCATAGCTAGGCAGGAGAGGATAGGCAGGACTTGCAGGCAGAGATAGGAGCCCTGTGAAGCAGAGAGGCAGAATTTGCCAGTGCGAAGTGGAGGGAGTTTGATGTACAATATGGAGGAGAGGTATTGAGCCACATGGCAAATTTAGATCAATATAAAAGGTTAATTGAGTTTTAAGAGCTAGTTGGGAATAAGCCTAAGCTAAGGCCAAGCTTTCATAATTAGCAACAATCTTCCATGTCATTATTTGGGAGCTGGTAATCCCCAAAGAAAGTATGAGTGCTGTTCTGGCCCCCTCTCTGAGACACCAACCCATCCTGAACATGCTGCCTTCCCTTCTTAATTGCCGCCTGAAACCCTGCAAACATACAGAGGTGCATCCAAGCAATAGCAAACTAAACTCAATGACTTAGGCAGAGTCCATAGATCCAGACCCCTTCCTTCGGGAATGGCTAGCCTGGGGACGCAGAGGAGGCCTCCAGATTCCTGCCCTCCTTTCTACTACTTCCCAACAGCACAAGGGTAACCTGGGCACAAGCAGGCCCATAGAAAAAGATGACGTCGTACTCAATGATTTTAACAGAGCTTGTTCACTGAATTCCCATTGGCTTGCTTTGGGTCATGTGACCACCTTAAGTCCTGCAAGAAGATTGGGTGCTGCTGGCTGGAGCATGGCAAAGGGTGCGGATGCTGCGTTCATAGCTGTGGCTACAGAACAGATTCCACTAACAGTCAAGTCGGTGAGGGGTTTTGGCAGGTCCGAAAACGTGGGAAACAAGTGAGGGCTCTTCAGACTCATCTTTCCCAACCGGTCATCCGGAACCAAAGGGATGAAGAGTGGTATTCACACTTACCAGCACTTGGAAATTCCACCCAGCAGGCA
The DNA here is from genome assembly GCF_018167655.1 of Microtus oregoni. Lineage (NCBI taxonomy): Eukaryota > Metazoa > Chordata > Mammalia > Rodentia > Cricetidae > Microtus > Microtus oregoni. The sequence goes on from NW_024543086.1 coordinate 16,957,812, forward strand.
GACCTCCAATGACGAGCCTGGGAAAATGCTGGGTTCTGCTCACTCTAGGCTCGCCTGGTGCTTTTAATAATCAAGCAGTTCTGGCTGGTTCTTCTTCTGGCCAGGCTTCAATGATGCGTGCTGTATTCTGCCTCTCGAATTCCATCTCAATTTCCTGTGGAACTCCTTCTCCCCCTCTCCTTTTATCTTTTTTCAATTTTAATTTTTAAAATTCCTTTTCTTTCCCCCCAGCCTAGTTCTACTTCTTGGCTATTTATAAGATCTGTGAGCCACCCAGAGGTGGATGAGTGTTTCAGACAGACACACAGACTGGTTTTGTCCTCAGTAACTCTTCCTCACTTGAATGTGTAATGAAACACGCCCAGACCCAGAGTTTAGCTCCAGGGTCCCTGTCTTCTACAGGATGGCAGTAACCCTTAGAATGCCTTGCAACAAGCAAACAAACAGAAAACTCACCAACTCAAATTGCCCAAGATGCTACAGGAATTTGGTGACTTGTGTAACTCAAATGTTTAGAGACAATAAGGCTTCAGGCATAGTTTGATGAAGCTTCAGCATCGTGTGGATTCTCCCCCTAGGGGCAGGGAGTCTCATCGTCTTTACAGGATGAACTAGGTACTTGAAATAGCATCTAGAAAAATATTTTTGAATGAATACAATTGTATCTGTCTATCTCTGCAGGTTGCTTTGGTCTTGAGCACTACAGAGCAAAAATGAGGTAAGGTTTCTTACCGCCCTCACCCCACCATCCGACAGGCGTCCACTGCCTTTATGCGGACATCTTCTGGCTTTACTATAGAGCTAAATCCTTACCAAGTGAGCCAAGACCAAACCTCTGCAACTTTAAGAGACAAAGATGGTATCTGTGTCTGTCTTTAGATATTCTCCCACTGTCCCGTACAGTGCTACTGGACACCTTGAGAGTTCCACAGATGAGCAGCTTCCTCCCAGCTGGCAGGGCTATACACTAAAGCCAACTGCTAATCCTGCTGGTCTGTGGATTTTCAAACTGGGAGCAGAACCCTTTCAAACCATAACTGGTGCCAATTGGTGCCAAAGGGGCATGTCCCAGCCTGACCCTCTCCTCTAGGAGAGCCCTATGTGCTGCATTGCAGTTGAGGAACCCCAAGGCCACCCCAGGCTAACCTCCAGCCCCACTCCTGTGCTGATGGGCTCTTTCAATGCCAGCTGTTGGAACTCCAGCCCTTTCTGTCCACAGAGCACCCAAACCTCCACATCACCTTCTCTGAGACAGCAAGATGTGCCCAGTGAGGAACTAGTAGGATATCTGGCTACTTATTTCACAAGCTTAATTTTTTGTCTTTTTATTTAAAAAAAAAAAATTGGATGTCCTTGGGATGAACCTCCTGGTGGGGAAACTGATAGGTTGTGGAATAGGGAAGCAGTTCCAAGGACGCTGCCAGGCCTGGACATACTCCCAAAGACTGGCGGATGAGTGAGCCCAAGGCAGGGAGGGAGCATGGGCAGAGTTTGCCAGGCTATGAAGCCAGAGATGGCACAAAGAGAAATCCCCAGTTTCTCCGATGCGGGTGCTGGGCCAGTGGCTGAAGAACCCAGGTAAGGGCTGCTAAATCAGTTTATACACGCACCATTGTTTTCTAACTTCCTGCGGACCTGCACAGGACAGACAGCAGCAGCCCCTGGATGCTGTGTTGGTCTCCTTGCTCAGCCTCATAATCAGTTTTAACCTTCCACATGAGAGGGGGGCTGTGGTGGACTAGAGGTGGAGGGCAGATCGCCTGCAAAATCTCTGCTGTTTGTGTGTTTTGTGAGACAAGAATTTTGTAGCCTAGGCTAGACCTGATTATTTGATCCTCCTTCCATAACCTCCTGGGGATTGAGTGTGTAGGTACATATCATCACACATGGCTTGAATCTCTTCTGGGTGACCCATCGGCAGACGCTGCCTGAGGGTGCTGGACAGGCAGCGTTTCCATGAAGGGTTTCAATAAGACGCAGAAGGATCACTAATATGAAACTCTATAAATAAGGGCTAGGCTAGCTCTGCCCCTGGAAAGGAGGTGACTGTTGTATGCTGCCAACTGGCTGGCTGGGGTCTCTGAAGAATCTATGGGTCCTGGTTCATGATCAGTTGTAGCCAATCATCTGTTCCTAGCCCAGAATGCCTAGATCCTCCTCTCTCTCTCTCTCTCTCTCTCTCTCTCTCTCTCTCTCTCTGCCTTCTGTGAATATTGGATATGGAAGCAATTATGTTAGGTTGCAGTAATTACTATTATGTAACTATAGCTGGGAACATGTGAATCAATGCTATACCCATTTCTCCTCCCTCTCATCCTCTCAACAGTACTGGACAACGCTAAGTCCTTGGGGGCTGGGGGGATCAGCACATTTTTAAAGAGTTGACAGCCACCCCTGCGCACTGCAGTGTAGGACTAATGAAGACACAGTGCAAGGAAGCCTCTAATTGAATCCAGCATGCATCAAGCGGAGCTGAACACAGCACCCCCAGCTAAAATCCCACGTGTTGGCTCCTAACCCTCCTGGACAGCCAGCACAAGAAAATATTTCTGGGCTGTGTCTCAGGCAGCCTGTTCTCTCCACGTGGCCAAAAGAGAACAAGAATGGCCCATTTCCTGGGTAGAGGCAATGGATTATCGGGGAGCCGAGATTGCCTTTGATAAAAGCAGTTGGCTTGACTAAAGGGCAGGCAGAGGGCAAAAAAAGAAAGAAAGAAGCCTGAGAAACAGAGGTGTTTGGGCGGGAGCACTCTGCTCCAGTTCCTGTCCATTTCCAGCTTGCGTGTGTCGGCTCCAGTTGGCTGGAGGTGGGCAGCCCCTCCTCCATCACTCTGGGCAGGCTCCATCCATGCCCTGCTTGGCCTTGCACATCCCTCGATATGCAGATTTCCATGTGGGAGTACATCTTCCTTTCGGAATTCCCTGCTGGTGATTCACAGCACGGCTATCCATACCCAGCTGCTCTGTCTCCTGGGGCCATCCCTGGGGACGAGCTCCCCCCACCCCCACGCTTGGTCCTTGGTGCTGTATGACTTTCTGGATGGGGATGTAAATTGCTGAGTAGCCCACAAGAGATCTGAACCTGAGATGACCGAAGGAATCCTGGGTATGTACACCACTGGGCCCCTTCAGCCAGCTGTTGCTGGAGCTGTTGAGTGCAGGCTGGCTTGACTCGGATCCCCTCGGGTCATTTCCACAGCATTTCACATGCCTCATGCCTCCGGTGTCTCCAAACAGTGCTGTTCAGAGGCTAAGGGTCTCCTGCTGGCATGCCAAGGCTGTGGACACTGGGATCCTTTCCGATCCCAGGTGCTGTGTCCACTTGCGGAGACCCCAGCAGGCTTGCACAGTGACACCGACCCCTCGTGTCCCATCCCTTTGGGTTCCTCTTGGTTAAAGGCATGCAGCTACATTGCTGCTGAATGCGTGGGTAGGGCTCGGCCTCTACACAGAGGAGGGCATGGCTCTGAGAGCGGGGTCATCTGTGCAGCCCAACTCTGCCCTGAGCCTCAGAAGCCCGCACCAGAGCTGCAGGGAAGTCCCTGGGTGTCTGCAGAGCAGGTGGCCTCCGTCTACAACCCAGCCCTGTCAGCTGTTGAGAGCCCTAGTTGGAAGAAGCATTCCAGGGACATTCCTTCTGTCTGGAGCAGGGACTTGGCCTGAACCTTGAACAAAAAAACCAGAACAAGCTGCACCAGTTTGCTCCACCTCAAAACAAATGCTTTTTTTTTTCTTCTTTTTTTTATAGCACTGAGAACAAAACCCGAGTTTCTGGGGTTGGTATGCTTTGTTTTCCCACTAGGGAACAGTTAGTGAACAAGACTAAACTGGATCTTCTGACTGAGTGGGGAGGAAGAGGACCTCTGCAAGGTGGGTTTATGCAGTTAGCTCCCCTGCAGACAGATGCTGGAAGTCAGGCCGAGGTCTTCAGAGATTGCCTGAAGGTGTCTACAGGTTGGAGGGTTCTGTCCTGTGGATAATGCTGGCAGCCCGTGGAGAGGCAGGGGAGAAATGTATGGTTTTTGAAGCCTTCTGGCAGCCACAGGAAAGGGCGCAGAAGCCTCCAGATGAAACTGACCCACGACATACCCTTCTTTATGAAAAAAAAAAAGGGTGGTTGCTTCCTCTGGGTCATGTGATCTTTCCGCCCTGATATGCACAATGGTACCGAAGAAAACACCTTCCCACAATGCCACCCCTGGCTGGAGGGGCTTTTACCACTGTCTCTTTCATGCCACTGTTGATTTCCTGTCTGCTCAGCAGACCCTGAATCTACTGAGAGTTTAACTATCATCTTCTTTCTGTACTCAGTGCCCCTCTACGGACTGTGACCTGGTGGGATTTCTGGCCCACTGGCACCAGCCGCCAAATGTTGCTTTTATCTAACTTGTTCTGCTTACCAATAAAAAGTCAGATGTTGGAATGAAAACCTGGTTCATTAGAGAAACCTGGAAGCAACCAGCTGACCTTCCTTTCTGGCCTGAGACCCAGCAAGAAAAGCTCTCCGCTCTTCCCAAACCAAAAAGACTGAATCTCTAAGTCCCTCCTTCTCCTTCCTCTGTGTCTCTATCCACATTTCTGGGTCCTCTGGACTCTCTAGGGCTAATTATTGTCAACTGGTTGCTGGCTTTGCCCCCTGATCCAAGGTGAATTTTATTAACACAGCCTCAGAGTTTCACGGCGTGGGCAGGTGTCCCGAAACATATCGTGATAAGAAATACCTGGTAGAAGTGACCTACGGGAGAAATGGCTGCTCTGAGCTCACAGTTTTGGGAGGGTTTCAGTCCATTCCGGCAGGAAGGCAGACTTGCAGGGGCAGCCCTGTCTTTGGTCAAGTGGGAGGAAGGGAGCCTGCGGCCTCAGCTTGTTCATGTGATGGAGACCAAAAGCAGAGGCAGCAGACCATGGGCAGAGGTGGGCATGCATGCCAAAGGTAGCCCCAAGCCAGCTACTTCTACCAGCCAGGCCCCAGCTTCTAAAGGTCACACAGTCTTCAAAATGGTACTCCATGTGGAGCAAGCAAGGTACATTACTACCCTGAGAGGATGCCTCCCTAGAAATCCTGTCAGATTTTTCTAGAAGCTTGAGTCTGGAGACTGTAATTGAATTTGCTTCCTGACCTCCTTTGCTTCTCTGGATTCCCCAGGTAACCTGGAATCTGAAGCGGTCCCTCCAAAACACAATCACAGCTGAGGCTGCCCTAGGAAAATATGTTTGCTTCCTGTTACCTTCAGTCCAAAGCGAGTCCACAAAAGTGCTTGTTACCTTGTACTGGTTGCTTGCCCTCTCTGAGTCCTGATACCTTTCTGTATCGAATAGAGCTACTTCTGTCCTTCAGAAGGGTCTATGGAAATGAATGTGTTATGATAACACTCGTGCCCTTGCCTGACACAGGGTCCCCTTCTCTTACCTGAAGATAGCAACTGCATGATAGGGGTGAGGGAGGGAGCTAAGGTCACAAGATGTGTTTGGCTGAGTTCAATCAGGGTTCTGTAAAAGAGGTTAAATTTAGTTCAGACATAAATTTAGCAAATAAGTGTGGTTTAGGGTCTTACCCCCCTTTTCTGTTTATGGCTTGGTTCAGCCTCTGTCTCCCTAAGCAATCATCCACACAGCACTAATTAAGACATCTATGGAGCTCCCAAAAAGTGAAATTCCGAGACCCAGATGCCTGCCAAAGTGTTCTGGAACTTGTCATTTTTTTCATGTGCTCGGTGCCATCTAGAGCAGCACCGGTCCTTCATGGCAGGGGCCAGTCCCATAGTGCAATGCTCTGCCAGTGGCTTTCCCAGTGCAGTGCCACTAACTCTGAACTCCTTCCCAGTGGCTTTCCCAGTGCCATGCCCCTAACTCTGAGCGCCCCCCCAGTGGCTTTTTCAGGGCTGTGCCCCTAACTCTGAGCACCTCCCCAGTGTCTTGGTCCTTAGGGAGAAAAAAAACCATAAGATTTAATCATTTTTGCCATGTGGAAAAGGCTTAGGAAAAAACAAAGTTGTGGTAGAACATATAATTCCTCTGGTGGACACTCCTGCCTTGGTCTTCTGAAGGCTGAAATGTATCTCTTCAGGCAGGACCCTGGCTCTCAGCTCCTCACCCTGTCTTTGTCTATTCCAGGGGCCACGGGTCCTTCGTAACAGTTCTACCAAGAACTGACTCCCATACACTTCCCAGGATGGCCCCCCAGCTGGCACCTAGGCCAAGCTGACACAGACTGGGTATGAGGGGACAAGAGACAGCACACAGTGACACAGGAAAAGTGATGGCTGAGGGAAGGGGGGCACAAAGCATGAGATGCATGCCGTCCAATATGCGACGTCTCCAGGCTCGCATCTGAGTGCTTGGCCCCCAGCTTTTCCAGACTGTGGAGCCTGGAAAAGGAGAGGCCTGGTGGACAGAGGTGTGTCAGTGGGTGGCTGGCCTACCAAGGTCAGGCCTGTTGCCTCCTGGTTAGCTGACGCGTTAGCAAGCCTCTGTCTCCCGCGTCTGCTACCGGGGACAGCGCCTCTGTTCTGCCATCCACCCCGGTGCACAAAAAGCGTTTTGAAACCATGCGCCTGAACACGTCTGTCCTTACTTCAGCTGTTTGTGTTGGGTGTTTTTGTCACAGTGATGATGAAACTCACTATCCCATGTTTAGAGGCTTCAAGGGATCCTGGGATGTTTCATCACAGAATGATGTATGGTGCCTATATCAAAAGAATCAGGTACTTGAGGGGTTGCCAGATGGGTGTGTTTACAAAGGTGAAATATCTGATTGGAAGGCTTTATTTTGAAAGTAGTTGGGGAAAGAGAAAGAGGCTGAACGCTAAAACAAGTAACGTATCGTGTAAGTCTTTGCTGGCACAGGGGATTTGCTCTATGTTGTGGAAAGGTAGGTACTGAAATATGTCCTGGATGTGAGGGACTGACTGAGTTCACCACTGAGATCAGAGTTGGAATTGCTCCCCCTGCACAAGGAGCATACACATTTAGCCTGTGGACATATTGCCACAGGTGAAACCCCGCTGCCTGCCAGAGCATTCTGGAATGCGAAGTATTAGACCCCTGAGTTTCTGTTGGGGTTCCTTGCAGCTTACTTCTCAAAATTTTCCAGGGGAGGAAGGTGTCTGTGTAGTTGCTGCCCACAGGCCGACTCTTCTGTGGTCCATAGCCAACATAAAGTTTGTTAGATTGTCTCTCAGGCTTTAGAACGGCACCATGTTACAAGAGCGGCCCTTCACACATAGCCTTGTTTGTGGTGGTCCTATGAGTGTTCTCAGACCTTGATCCCAGGGTCCTCCATCACTTCTGGTGATGGTCTGTGGGCACCAGGGTGGGGCAGGGAAGTGAGTTCATGTCCAAAGGCATAGGCAAGCTCTAATTCGTATCCAAGGTAGTCAAGGACTTGGGGAGCACTATTTCTGGAGCTTTGAACCCCTTCATTATGAGACAGTGCCATTCAGATGCCTTTTTTGGGTGTGTGTTGAGGTATGTAATTAGCCTGCCCTTGGCCTTGAGCTCTCAGAACACGGAGAGGCTCACACGCGAGGATCTCCCACCTCTAACTGTTCTCTCTGATTCCGGGAAAAGTGACAGGGTGACCTTAGCTAGTCTTCCCAAACTTGACCCAGACAAAACCAAGGGGTCTAAGTTCAGGTGAAACTCAGAAGCCAAGGACATACTTCTTGGAAGGACTGACTTTTTTTTTTTGTCTTCTCTGAGTGGTGATGTACCTACATCAGATGTTACTGAGTAAATGGAAGAGCTCTCTGCAGTTAAAGCTACAATGGTCGGAGCAACAAAACAAAGCCAGGCCTACACCGTATGACTCAGAGTACAGAAGGGTACAGCGGAGTACAGCAGTACAGAGTACACCAGTCCACATGATGTGAATAAATAGTCAGTAAGTTAATAAGTAAGAAGAAGAGGCTAATCTAAAGAGAAAAAAATCTAAGAATTCCTATAGCTACCCACTTTAAAGGGGATGGGCGTAACTCCCTCCTCCTTAGATGTGAGTTACAGAGTTAGGTGACTTCATTGTGGTGTGAATATCACATTGCATGCATGCAAAAAAAAAAAACCTACTTGGTTTAGCCTACAACAGACAGCAGAGTATACACCCAAACTGCATGGTATACACCATTGTACAGGTAGGTTGTTGACCCAATGTCATGGTGTGACATGTAAATCTGTTAGATACAAGCCTTGCCACACATTTTCAAATAAATTCCCATCTTTCCTCAGATGCTTCACACAGGTTCCGGGATGTCAACTTTCACAACAAAATGGAAGACTCTATATGGGAAAACTCCTGGCCATGAGTCTTCTTTACATCAGGGTGACTTGAAGTGCCTGGTATCCAGGACTACAGGAGACTATAGGGCTATGCTGTCCAAAGTGGTGTCCCTGTGAAGCCACTGAGAACTTGGTGCTGAAAGTAGAGAAAACACATCAGGTGTTAGAGCCATAGTGTCCTTATGAGCTATTTTATGCTGATCGTGTTGAATGGATATTGTTTGACTATTCCGGGTTAAATGAATAGATTATCAAGCTTAAGTCTTCCTACTTATTTTTCTTGTTCTTTCTTCTCCTCCTCCTTTCAGTTTTTTGGTTTACTTAGACAATCTTCTTGTAGCGGAGGATGGCCTCAAACTCATTATATAGCTGAGGATGACTTGAGTTGCTGAGTCACATTGCCTAGATAATGTGATGCTAGAAACCAACCCCAGGCATTGAGGATGCTAGAGCAAGTCTGTCTTCCTATTTAAAAGTATGACTAAGAACTGGGATCATAGCCCAGTGGTAGGTTGATTGCCCGCTACGCCTGGAGCCCTAAGCTCAATTATGAGTACAACAGAAACAAAGCAAATGATGCGGGATGCAATGAAAGTAGTCCTAAAAGGCAGTTTTATAGCTGCCTTAAAACAATCAGAATGATGTCAAATAAATAACAGTGTACCTTGGAGTCTTGTAAAAATATGAGCAACCCAAACTCAAAGTCGGTGAGTGGAAAGAAGCCGTGCAGGGCAAGAATTAATGGAATGAAAACAAAGAACAATATAAAGAATCAAAGAAACAAAGAGCTGGCTCTTGGACAAAATAAGCGAGATTGGCAAAACTTGAGTGAAATGAACCAGAAGAAAGAGAAGACCCAAATTAATAAAATTAGAAATAAAAAAAAAATGAACCATTACAACAGATATCAGTGAAATTCAGAAAATCATTAGGACTACTTTGCAACTAAAACTCCATGAAGACACAAGATAAAAATTACAGATCAATATCCTTGATGAACATAGGTGCAAATTTTTTTTCAACAAAAATAAATACTTGCAAGCCATATTTGATGTGCAAGGACACATCAAATAGATCATTTACTGAGTCAAGTTATCTTCATTCTAGAGATGTAGGGATGGCTCAAAATATGCAGATCTAGAAATGTAATATATCACATAAACTAAATCAAAGATAGAATTACATGATTATTTCAGTAGCTCACAAAAGGCTTTTAACACAATCCAACATCACTTTTGATAAAAGTCCTGAAGAGACTAGGAATAGAAGAAATACATCTCAATGTAATAAAGTCTACATAGGACAAACCTATAGCCATACTAACTAGAAACACTCAAAGCATTTCCATTAAGATCAAGAAGATAAAGTATCCACTTTCTCCACTCTTCTTCACTATGGCATTTGCAATCTTAGCTACAGTAATAAGACAAGATAAGAAAATAAAAGGGGTACAGATAGAAAAGGAGGACACACACACGTGCATGTGGTGGACAGAAAACAACCTTGGGTTAAGACAGAATCTTTCATTGGCTTGGAACTTACCAACTAGAGTGGGCCATGAGAATTTGCTTGTCTCTACCTCCCCAGCCTTAGAAACAAGGGTGTTACCATGCCATCCCTGACCTTTAAAAAAAAAGACATTGATTCTGAAACTCAAACTCAAGTTCTCATGCTTGCAAAACTGCTAAGAGGAAAAACTGAATGGGATAATGGGTAGATTAGTGTGAACTTAATCATAATAATAATAATAATAATAATAATAGTAAGTAAAAGAGTGAATACTTGTGAGCTATTATTTATGAACAATTTACATTGGTATAGATTTTTGTATATTGATAGAAATTTAAATTATATTTGTTATATTGAATATGCCTCTATTTCTGTATTATATTTTATAATATTTGTACACCTATGCAAAGTTATTTTGTCAGATCATATGCATGAGTGTTTCTACCTCTGTTTAAGACATTTTGTGTATTGATACAAGTTTAGGATATATTTATCATATTGCATTATATATTTCTACCTCTGATCAAGATATTTATGCATTGTTTATATTTTGAGGTTATTGTCCTCCTTTACTGCACAATTGTTTAAAGATTGTTTAATATTTTGATATGAAGTCTTAATCTTTAGGTTATATAGGTATTAAGTATTATAGGTCAATAGTCATTCATGTTTGTTATACTTTTAGTCAGACTACTTAGGTTCTTTAGATACATAGAGATTATATTCTGCATAGATAGGTAATCTTCAACCACTTCAAAGATCTGTAGAACATGGCATTTAAATAACTTAGGATTCTGTTGATGTGAGACACAGTTGCTCCTGGCAGCACCAATCTCTTCCCAAGAGAGTGTTGAGTACCAAAGACGCTCCACTTGGAGTTTGTTTCCTTCTTGGCACAACTAGCCTTTGGGCAAGGAACTACCCATGCCTCAACCACTGACAAAAATGCACCATGTCCAAACTAGACAGCAGGATACAAGAAAAAAGACTGTCAAATCTTTCCAAGACAGGGTAAAGTTGTTTTGAATTTTTTTCTGCCTCTGAAAATGGTTTATCAGTTACTCTAGGCCTTAGTTGCTTCAACATTGCAAATGAGACTTTGGGTATTTGCTCAGGCAGCCAGTTGTCTCTGTCATCTACTGCACATTTTGGAAGATGCTTGATTGCATTTCCTGCCTATTCAAGTGATATTATCTCCCTTCTCAGGCCTTGGATAGGGTTGAAGACTAGATGTAGTTACTTTCCTTTCATGACTTGGCCAAATTATTTATAAGACTTAGACTCCTTAGCGAAGAATGTTTATTAAAACTTTAGGATATGTTTCTTGCTTAATATTGTTGATGCTGGTTGTAATTCTAACTTTATACATGATATCTGTTCCCAGTGTACATAGTTTTGTTTTAGGTTTAGAACTCTTTTATTTAAACAAAAGGGGGGAGGTGCTGTGGGAGCCACTTGGGCATGGTCTCTTATACTATAAATACAGCTGTAAAGCATGCACTCGCTCTATTTTGGGGGGACTGGGTCGCACAGAAACCTCTGTCAACAGAAGCCTCTGTCAACAGGTGCCAATGTGGACAACTAAATCTACTTAAAACCTGAGAGAGTTTGGAAAGTAATTCTAGACACAAAAGAACAGAGGTAAGCATGGCTTCTTAGTAGCAGCATTTTCTCAGGTGGGCTCTGTTTGCTAGAGGCAAATGCATTTCATTTAAGAGAGATTTCCTGACTCATCTTTAGCTGCAAAAACCTTGCAGCCCTTTTGAGAGGCTCTGACAGAAAGCACTTAAATGGTGTTCATGAATAGCCTACAGCATGCTTCTTGGTGACGGCAGGGACCTTGAAACTCCATAGAGTTGTGGCAGTAAGCATGGCTCCTGCCAGTACCTTCACCATGAGGCTAGACTCTTGGAAAGTTAAGGAATGAGGTGGATCCAGCTGTCAAAACCATGGCTTTAATCCTAGCCATATTGCTTAGCAAATTAAAGACTCATGTGGTCAGAAAAAGAGAAATATAGAGTAAAGATAGATTCAAAGACAAAGAAAACCTCTAAATGGTTTACAGTGTCACTAAAAATATATTTAGGCTTGGGAGAGAAAAGAAAAAGTATAAAGTCCTTAAAATAAAAAGGAAAAAAGATAGTAGTTGGGTGTGGTGGCACACACCTTTAATCCCAACACTTGGAGAGCAGAGGCAGGTAGATCTCTATAAGTTCAAGGATAACCTGGCCTACAGAGTGAGTGCCAGGACAGCCAAAGAAACACAGAGAAACCTAGTCTCATAAAACCAAAAATTAAAAAGAAAAAGAAAAGAAATAGAGTTTAAAATAAAGCCACATAAAGATGGAAAATACACAGAGAGTCTGGATACTACATGTTATTGTGTTATCTTGAATTGTTTGATGGCTTAGGAAGGAGCAACAGCTGCTAAAAGAAATTTGGTTATAAATGCTGCTTGGATTATAATTCAAAATAGGTACTTTGAAAATGCCTTGACTTCAAAATTGAAGTCAAAAGATACGTTACTTTGGAAAAGAGGTTTTGCTTTTGTTTACACAGGAAATGAGAAGCTGTGGATTCATTCTGGGTTAAGAAAAATCAGGTTTGATCAAGGAAGACCCCCTGAGAAATCTCAGATAGGAGCTATGGCCCCCATGTCTGCGTTCTACATCCAGAACAGATTCAAGACTGCTGCCTGAGATGATCAAGGCTTACAGGATACTCCAGTCAGGACTTGATCATAATTCTAAATTTTCTTTAGGTCCAATAAGATTATCAGTGCCCCCAATCAGTGGGAAGTAGCCTGGAAAACTATGCCCACATTCCCAAAGAAGAATTATGGATGTTTTTCTTTGTTTAGAGTGTTGGCTACCAGTTGTTATAGATAATGGTCAGGAAGAAAGTTAAACAGAGGAGATTAGATTCAGAATTCTTGTTTTGAAAAAGAAAGGGGGAAGTGCTGTGGGACAATGATCTTATACCCTTTAAAGATTTGTCAGTTGTATTGTTTTAATGTAATTTAATAAAATGCTGATTGGCCAGTAGCTAGGCAGGGAGTAGAGGTGGGGCAACTAGAACAGGAAAATTCTGGGCAGAAGAAAGGAGAGTCTGTAGTCATCACCCAGATGCAGAGAAAGCAAGATGAGAATGCCTCATTGATAAAGGTACCAAGCCACATGGCTAACACAGACAAGAATTATGGGCTAATTTAAGATGTAAGAATTAATTTATAAGAAGCCTGAGCTAATAGGCCAACTGGTTTATAATTAATGCAGACCTCTCTATATTTCTTTGGGACTGAACGACTGTGGGACCGGATGGGACAGAAACCTCCCTCAACATAAAACAAACATTTTATCAACTGATCTATCTCTTTAGCCCATCCCAGAAAATTCTTAGATCTGATAAACACCTTGAGCCAAGTGGCAGGATACCAAATTAACACAGCAAGTCAGTAGCTTTATCACATACAGATAACAAACGTGCTAAGAACAAAATCAGGGGGAAACCTTATTCACAAGTTCCTAAAATCAACCTTAGAGTAAACCTAATGTAGTAAGGGAACAATCTCTACAACGAATGCTCCCCAACACTGAGGAAAGAAATTGACAGTCTTCAGTCAGAAGATGGGAAACCTTCCACACAGGGACAGGATGAATGGATACTATGAGACCATCTATCCTCCTGGATGCAGTCATCAGATTCACTAAAAGAAGAGGAAGGATAAAAAAAAGGAGAGTATAGGGTATGGGTGGGGCAGTGTGAGCACACAGTGCATATACCATGTGAGATCATCCTCTTATAACTCAGTGCTAGGTCCAAAGACTATAGACAATGGAAGAATTTTAAATAAATTTGGCTGCAGGAGTTTTGAGATTATAGCCATCTGTATCAGAATCCCCGGAGGACTGGCTTCAGGACCCCAGCAGGTGGGGAAACCCATGCTCGCCTGAGTCCTTTATATAAAACGGCACTCTGTAACTCCTATACACCCTCCTGTGTACTTCGTCATCTCTAGATTACATACAGTGCCTAGCAATCTGTGAATGCAATTTCAGTAGTTGCTATGCCATACTGTTTAAGGAATAATGACACCAAAGTCCATACATACATGTGGTGTTTAAAAAATATTTTCTTTCTGAGCTTGATGGAGTCCACTTGTGTGGGATCTGTGGAGTGGAGGGGCCAACAAAGCTGCCCTCTAGGGAAATGCTATGGGTGAGCATACCATTTAGAAAATGCTTCTTAGTGACTCCTTCCTGGAAAGCAGTAAGACTCTGGAACACACTAGATCTGAGCTCTGAAAGACAGGAGTCTGTCTGTGCAAGCCCTGGATGTGACCTGGATAGGGAGGACAAACAGAGGTACTTTCCGTCACTGGGTCTGGCTTGCTGTTTGGCACCTGGGGCAACTGTTGCAATTCTCGGCGAGGCTTTCTCTCACCTTGCTCAGAGTCACCATCTCTTGCCAGTTGATCTTGGCCACACCATGATGGAAGCCACAGCTGCTAGCCCCTCCATCCCACAAATCTCACACCCTGTGGATTCCGCCAAGCTCAGATGGAAAGTATTTTCTGAACATACCAAACGTGTGTGAGCTTCCTTTTGGTCCTTATTGCTTAAGCACTGCTGCATAGCTCTCTCTGCTGCATTTGCCCATTGTTAGATGTGTTCAATCTTGAGCATCTCTCTGGGTCCTGATAAGAAACAAGGCACTGGGAATGTCTGCTGTGAGGATTTTAATAAAGCTATGCTTAAAAGGGAGAACCAGCTACAACCCACAGCCCTAGCGAGGCTAGGTAACAAGGAGAGCCCAAAGAGGGACGGGACACATGGACTTCCTGGAGAAGCAGAAATAGAAGAGATTTACCAGGTAGACTGGGGGCTGACGGGGATGGGAGCGTGAGGGATTGGGTTGGAGAGAATGGAGGGATGAAAGGGGAGAGTAATGAAAGAGGCATCTTGATGCAGAGGAGGGGCACATTTTGGGGTCAGGTAAAAACCTGGTACAAGGGAAACTCCCACAAATCTACAGGATGACCCCAGCTAAGACTCCTAGCAATAGTAGACATATGTCCTGAACTGGCCCTCTCCTGTGATCAGCTTGGTGACTACTCCAATTGTCATCAGAGAAGAGCCTTCATCCAGTGACTGATGGAAACAGATGCAGAGATCCACAGCCAAGCACTGGGCCAAACTTGGGGAATCCTGTTGAAGAGAGGGAGGAAGGATTGTATGAGCTAGGGAGGTCAAAATCATCACAAGGGAACCCACAGAAACAACTAACCTGGGCTTATAGGGGCTCACAGACTCTGGACCAACAGCTAGGGAGCCTGCATGGGACCGACCCAGGCCCTCTACATGTGTGACAGTTGTTATCACAGTTATCTACTTGTGGGACTCTCCCTAGTGCTTTGGCTGGTTTCCAGGAACCTATTCCTCAGACTGGGTTGCCTTGCCCAGCCTTAACACAAGGTGGGAGCTTGATCCTATCTCATCTTGATATGCCATGCTTTGTTGATACCCATGAGAAGCCTGCCCTTTTGTGAACAGAAACAGAGGAGGAGAAGATGGGGGGTGGGGGAAGAATGGGAGGAGAGGGGGAAGGAAACTGTGGTCAGGATATAAAATAAATCAATAAAGTTAATAAGAATAAAGGTGTGTGTAGGGGAACCAGGGTTTAGAGAACAATAGGGAGTCTACGAGACTCTGGTACTGGCTCCAAGTGAGAGCCAACACTGGTCCTGTGATTAAAGACACACACGAAGTGGGCAGGCATCAGTTCCCAGAAGGCAGAGCTGATGGAGAAGGCAGGAACAGGGCCTCTGCTCTAGAGGCACAACCTGCCTGTCATAGTCCCGAATGAAGGAAGCTGGGGAAAATTCACATAATCCCCTCATTCCCCGACTGGGCTTCTCGGGGGGCCAAGTCTTCTGAAAGTCAGAGGGCAAGCAATCCTGTCTACTGTCAGTCTCCTCTAATTGGATATCAAAGCGCAAGGTCGGGGTATTGTGGACTTGCTCACCCTATAGGCCCTAAGTGGGTATTTCCTTAAGAATTTAATACGCATTGGCTGCTGTTGTGGCTTGTATGGACTTGGGGTGTGCCCCTCACGGGTCTGTGCATTGGAAGTTTAGTCCTCAATGTGGCTATGCTGGGGGCGTAGAGTGGAGAGTGGAGCTTAATGGGAGGGGTTAGGTTCATGAGAACACTGTCCCCAGAGGGAGTCACACAGTGTTCCAGGACCCTTGCTGATTCCTGGAGGAGAATCCCTGCTCCTGACTCCCTCTCTCACTATGTGGCCTCTCTCTCACATCTTGTATCTATAAAGTTATAATGAGACCAAGAAGAGCCATGTAAAAAATCCAACAAATAGGGGTTACCAAACTTGGACTTTCCACTTCCAAAATTGTATACTCAATAAACATTTTTCCTTGAGAATTGTTCAGTCTTGGATATTTCACTATAGCAATAAAAAATGGACCAAGATGGTTGTTTTTAAAAAAACAAAAACAAGAAAAGGGCTTTTGGCTATTTAGGCCTTAAATAACAGGAGTCCTATGTGACTGTCCTTCTTTAATTTTTCAGGGAATGTTTAATGTCAGTGTGTCAAACACACACACACACACACACACATGTACAAATCATATGAGTATGGGTCTGTGAGTTTCCAAAATCTGAACACAACCATGTAACAAGTACTCAGACCAAAGCAGAGACCTTTGTGGTACCCAAGAAGCCCCTGTGCCTCCTGTTGATCACAACCCCCATAACCACTTTCTTGACACGTATTATAAATTAGTTTCTCTGGCTTTGAACTTCATACATGTAGAATAATACAATGCATGCAATTTTGTGTTTAAATTCTTTAATTTCACAATGGTTTGTGAAGTGTAATGTAATGCTTGTATACTTTGGTTTTTGAGACAGGGTTTCTCTGTGTAGCTTTGGAGCCTGTCCTGGAACTCTCTCTGTAGACCAGGCTGGCCTCAAACTAACAGAGATCCACCTACCTCTGCCTCCAGAGTGCTGGAATTAAAGGCATGAGCCACCATCACCACCCAGCTGTGTTTTTTTTTTATTTTATTTTTATTTTCAGAAGTTTAAGCTCTTGTTAATAAGACATGTAAATGTACAAAAAAGAAGGGTGGAACCTTTGTCTAAAATGATGTTTCAGCATTAAGAATATCTTAAACTTCAATCTTTGGGAATCTTGATCTCATTCAGAGAGAACCATTACATTTGTAATTAGAGTATGTGTTTTTAAAGTAGGAATTAAGTCCAAAATGCTGGTGTAAATGTGACCCAAGGAATTTTGCCATTTCAAGTGTTATAAGACTTTATAAACTAAACTGGGACTTGCATCCCAGCACCTTGGAGATGAGGCAATACAACATTCTGATTGCCCTGGACAACCTGAACTATATCCTTAAAGAAGTATAGTGTTCAAATGTTTTAACACGTAAAGATTCATCCATTCTGTTCACATGTAAATGTGCATGTTTTGTAGGGGAGGAAACTCTGGGTTTTGCACACAATAGTGATATATATATATATATATGAATAATTTGCATTGGTATAAATTTTGACTTATTGATAGAAATTTATGGTCAATTTTGTTATATGTATATGTATTTCTGATCTTGATTAAGGTATTGTGATCATGTTGTTAATTTAAAAATGTAATGTATAATTAGGAAATATAGGTTGTTAATGGATAATCATCGATAATAGGCTTGTAGTTGTATTAGATTTTCTAGATATATAGAGATCTATTTCAGTTAGATAGACATTCTTCATATCTTTCAAAGACTGCAGAATATGACATTTAATGTTTTAATAACTTAAGACTTTTCATGACAATGAAACACGTCTTTTCCTGGCAGCACCAATCTACTTCAAGAGGAAGATGGGCATCGAAGAGGCACCTTATGGAGTTTGATAGCCATTTGGGCAAAAAACTGCTCTTGCCTGGAATGTTGCATAAACTGGACACAAAGAACCCACAGAGAGAGGAGTGCTGAACTTGTCTAAAGGTGAGATGGTCTTTCGGGGTTCCTGATTCATGAAAGAGTCTGTGAGACATTCTGCAGGATACAAAAGAAAGTGACTGAAATGTCTTTGAAATTTTCTGCTTCATGGAAATATCTGCTGGATACTATGGGCCTGTAGGCCCAAGATGGATGCCCCAATGGTACAAAAGAACTTTGGGTGACTGTCCAGGCAGCAAGACATCTCTGTCATTTCTAGAGTTTTAGAAGTTGCCTACTTCTTATTTACTTAGGTAATATTATATCCTTCTGGAGTCTTTGATGGAGTTGAAGAATGGTAGTTACAGTTATAGTTTTACTTAGTTATGATAAAGATAAAGTAGATATAAATATTGTAACTGTAATTCTTGCTTGATAACTGTTTTTGTTATATGTAATTTATTATGTTAAAGCCTTTCTTTTTTGTTTAAACAGAAAAAGGGTAAATGATGGAGGAGGGTCATCTGTCTATGTGTAAATTTCATTGGTTAATAAAGAAACTGCCTTGGCCCTTTGATAGGACAGTAGCTTAGATAGGCAGAGTAGACAGAACAGAATGCTGGGAAGAAGGGAAGTGAGGCAGATACTATAGCTCTCCTCTCCAAGATGGACACAGGTTAGGATCCTTCCCGATAAGCTACCACCTCGTGGTGCTACACAGATTATTAGAAATGGGTTAATCAAGATGTGAGAATTAGCCAGTAAGAGGCTAGAGCTAATGGGCCAGGCAGTGTTTAAAAGAATACAGTTTCCGTGTAATTATTTTGGGTAAAGCTAGCTGGTGGCCAGGAGCCCTCCCAGGTAGCAGAAAGCAGCCCGCCACTCCATCTACACAATAGGCAGTTGATATTCTACTGAAACCCATCCCAACCCTATCTGTCCTGCTCTGATGGGCATGGACATGGGTGTTGTTGGGGTTTCTGTCCTGTCCAGTTCTCTGCAATCATTAAGTCCCAAAGAAATCACACAGAGATCTACATTAGTTATAAACTGATTGGTCCATTAACTCAAGCTTCTTATTAACTCTTATAACTTATATTTGTCCATATTTCTTATCTGTGTTAGCCACATGGCTCAGTACCTTTTTCAGCAAGGCAGTCACATCTTGCTTATTCTGTGGCTAGGCCAGGACTGCAGAGAAATGGGCTTTCCTCTTCCCAGAATTCTGTTCTCATTGACACACCTCTACTTCTTGTCTGATTATCCCACCTGCCTGGCTACTGGCCAATCAGCATTTATTTAAAATATAATTGACAGAATATAGACACCACTCCCCCCTTTTAAAAAAAGAACTCTGAATTTAATATCCTTTGTTCAGCTTTTCTCCTGACCATTAGCCATAACAATTTGTAACCAACATTCTAAACAAAGGAATAATCTTATGGGACCTAAAGAAAATTTAGAATTATGATCAAGTCCTGACTGGAGTATCCTGTGGGTCTTGATCATCTCAGGCAGCATCTTGAATCTGTTCTGGATGTAGAACTCAGACATCTAGGCCATCTGTTCCTACCAGAGATTTCTCAAGTGGTCTTCCTTGACCAAACCTGTTTTTCTTAACTCTGAATGAGTCCACAGCCTCTCATTTCCTGTGGAAACAAAAGCAAATTCTCTTCTCCAAAGTAACATACCTTTTGACTTAAATTTTGAAGTCAAGGTATTTTTAAAATACCTATCTTGGATTAATTCAGCAGCTTTTATAAACAAATATCTTTTAGCAGCTGTTGCTCCTTTCTCAGCATTCAAACATCTCAAAGAGAACATAACAACATACAGTATCCAGACTCTCTGTGTATTTTTCATCTTTATGTAGCTTTATTTTAGCCTCTATTTCTTTTATTTTTAATTTTTGGCTTTTTAAGAAAGGATTTCTGTGTATCCTTGTCCTGGAACTCACTCTGTAGACCAGGTTGAACTCACAGAGATCCACCTGCCTCTGCCTCCCAAGTGCTGGGATTAAAGGTGTGTGCCACCACACCAACTACTCTCTTTTCTTTTTTTTTTCTTTTAAGGACTTTAACCTTTTTCTTTTCTCCCCCAAACCTGCATATATTTTTAACACACTGTAAATCATTTAGAGGTTTTCTTCATCTTTTAATCTATCCTTACTCTATCTCTCTCTCTTTTTCTGACCACACGAGTCTTTAATTTGCTAAGCAATATGGAGAGAATTAAAGCCATGGCTTAGATGGTTGGATCCAGCCCATTCCTTAGGTTTCTGAGATTCCAGCTAATGGTGGAGATACCGGCTGTAGCCATGTTTATTGCCACAACTGTATGGCGTTTCCAAGGACCCTGCTACCAAGCAAGCTGCAGCAGTCTCCTCACGAACCACACACAAATGTTTTGTAGCCGGACCTCCTGCCTGAAAGTGTCAGAGTTTGTGCTGGCAGGATGGCCCAGAAAGCTAGCATTTTAAAATGGCATGGCTTTTTTCCTGCTACAGCTGAAAACCAAACAGCATGCAGTCAGCTTTTCATCAACACCATTTAAGTGTTTTGTGGCAGGACCTCTTAAAAGAGCTGCAAGGTTTTACAGTTAAAGCTGAGTCGGAAGCCTCTCTTATATGAGAGCTCTTATCTCTAGAAAACAGAGCCCACCTGAGAATATGCTGCTATCAATAAGCTGTGCTTAACTCTATCCTTTTTTGTCTAGAATTACTTCCCAAGCTCTCTCAGACTTTTAAGTAGATTTGGTCAGCCCCACATTGGCACACCATTTGCTGTCAGGGTTTCTGTCCTGCCTGGTCCCCTGCAATCATTAAGTCCCAAAGAAATCACACAGAGGTCTACATTAGTTATAAACTGATTGGCCCATTTGCTCAGGCTTCTTATTAACTCTTATAACTTATATTAGCCCATATTTCTTATCTGTGTTAGCCACATGGCTCAGTACCTTTTTCAGCAAGGCAGTCGCTTCTTGCTTATTCTGTGGCTGGGCCAGGACTGCAGAGAAATGGGCTTTCCTCTTCCCAGAATTCTGTTCTTATTGACCTGCCTATACTTCCTGCCTGGCTACTGGCCAATCAGCATTTATTTAAAATATAATTGACAGAATATAGACATTTGTCCCACACCACATGGGTACAGACAAAGCCAGTTATGTTTATTCCTAGATGTCGTCCTCAATAGATTCAAGTGTTCACTAGATTCATTCACAAAAATATATGTATAGCTCTGGTGTTATGTTCACTAGGTTTATTCCTTGGCCTGGTATGTTTGTGCTAATAAGAACGATGCCACTGGCTTTTAGATATTATGAACAGCGTGCTTCTGAACATATTTCTGTAGGGGGCTTTTGGGGACATATGTGTGTATATATAGATACATGCATTGGAATAGCATCTCCATTCCATAAAATAAATCTTTCCCTTTGGTAGATAGTGTGAGTTTTCTGAAGTCGTATTCCCAAGGCAGCTGGCAAGAGCTCTGACTGCACCATGTCCCCACTATTGCTATAGTCTTCCATTGCTGTGAGGGTGCTGGTGTCCCACTGTGCTGCCTTTCTCTGGTGACCAATGAAGTTGACACCTCTTCAGATTGGCACACAGGGAAGATGGCAGAAAGAATGGCCTGGACATGGGCATTTCCTTGGAACTCTCAGATTTGGGAGTGATGGTTCAACTTACTCATCGACATCTGAACCCTGAAGTGGACATTGGCCACATGAATCTGAAGTTAGGGCAGAGGCCAGAGGCAGAACTGGTCATCTAGGAGTCAGCGGCCTGTCACAAGTCTTAAGGACAGATGAGGTCGTGTGAAGAGTGAGTCAAAGAGAAATGGCTGTGAGGACCCAGGATAAGAATTCTGGGAAAAGAAAGACCCAGCAAAGAACATTGAGATATGGAGCAACCAGGGAAGTAGGAAGGACAGCTAGAGAGAGGGGGATGAAGAATGCAGAGAAAAGAAACTAGTGCCATCTCCTTTATGCAAATAGAAAATAACCCGAGGGTCACTAGAAATCCCAATGCACTCATTATCCCAGTGAGTGGGGATGGATTGAATAAGGTCTGTGGTTATCAAACTAGATTACAAAACAAAATAGCACAAGTTGAGTGATGTGTATATTAACTGTAAGAGTACAGGGTAAATTAAAGTTAAAAGATGAGAGAAGATATTCTATGCCAAACACTGCCCCCAAAGCAAGCGGCTACCGTTGACCAAAAGCCAGGTAGATGCCCTGTGAAAGCACCATTAAGATCAGATGATGTTTTCAAAACAGCAGAATTGATTCTCCATGAAGATGGTGAATTCTCAATGTGTGTGGGCACAAAAACACTCTCAAAATATACTAAACAAAAACTGACAGAACTAGAAAGACCTGGAGGCACATCCATTCGCAGTGGGGGACTTTGTCACTTGTATCTCAAGAAAATACACAAGCAGGGGGAAGCCCAGGAAATGTGTCTAAGATCTACAAAGCATA
Organism: Microtus oregoni; assembly: GCF_018167655.1. Classification (NCBI taxonomy): domain Eukaryota; kingdom Metazoa; phylum Chordata; class Mammalia; order Rodentia; family Cricetidae; genus Microtus; species Microtus oregoni. The sequence continues at coordinate 16,980,048 of NW_024543086.1, forward strand.
GATAACAAATGTGATACCCGGCTGTCACCAAACACTGTGCACACAAGAATTCCTGTTCTTTCCAGATACGCATGGAACATTTATGCTGGCCAGAAAAGAAGTCAAAACAAATTTCAAAAGATTGATATTACTCAGAATCTGTTCTCTGACCACAGAAGAATGAAGCTGGAAATCAATAACAAAAGAACTAGAAATTCCAAAAATGCTTGGAAATGAAGCAATATACTTTTAAATAGGTCAAAGAAAAAATTCTCAGTGGAAACTAAAAAATATCTTTAAATGATAGTGAAAATACAACATCAAAATATGGGGATATGGTTAAGTCTCTGAAGAAAATTTATAGTCTTAAGTGCTTATATTTTAAGATATCTAAAAGAATAAAGCACAAAATCAAGTTATTTGCCTCCAGAGAGAAAAAACAGCAGGAAGTCCATCGAAAGAAACTAGAGGAAAATAACAAAGGTGAAGAGAAGTTAGTGAAATAGAAACATTTTTAAGAAAGCCAGTCTGCCTTAGACATCTCTTAAAACATTTCAGAAAGTCAGCTCTTGTACAAGAATTGATTCTCTTGCGTTAGATTGGAGGCAGGCATATGTGCCCAGTATTGTCAACGCAGTGAGAACCCCATCCTTGGGGGTTGTGAGCATATGTGTCCGGTACTGTCAATGCAGTGAGAACCCCATCCTTGGGGGTCATGGGTTCTGGCCAGGGAACTCACCACCACTGTTTAGCTAAACTGACTTGACTCAGCCTACATTCTAAATATTTGTGTTTATACTCATAGACAAATGCTGTTCTTGGCCTTAAAGGACCCTCTCTTTGCAGTGGAGGGCAGTCACTGCCGACTGGTGGCTTCTCAGGATGCTGAGAGTGACAGCCGAGTGTTCAGCCCCAAGTACCACCCTTTCTAACTGTTAGGGAGCATCAAGGAATGGAAAGCGTGTGAGAACTGGAAGACAGAGACCGAGCAGCATTGCCTCCAGGGCTTGGCATGGCCACTGCAATCGTGGAAGCTCAGCAGTGACTCTATTGGGTCCACACAAGGCAGGGACTGTTTATAGTCGATCAGAAGATCAGGTCACAGCTCACGGGCCCCGTACTGAACTGTCAGCTTCTGCTGGATTCTGGAGGAGGAACGGTCATTGCTGACAGTTGTGTGTCAGTGAGCCCGCTAGGCTCCAATGGATAGCTCCTAACTGTGGCCACACACGTGATCATGGTTAAAACCAGTGGGCCACAGAACAAGAATCTATGAATGTATGATGGGGCCTGTAGGAAGGAGAGGGACTGACAGGGATGGGAAGAAGATTAAAGAGAGTGAGGGTGTGGATGGAATCAGAATGAACTATATACAGGTATGAAATCATCAAAGAACACATAGAAAGATAATGCAGATGGCAGATGCTGGGGAGTCTGAGAAAAGAAAGATGAGGGGAGAGAGAAAAGGAGAGGGAAGGAAGAAGGAAAGGAGAAAGGGAGAGGGCAAATTGGCTACTCAAAATGAAAAGGAGGATATCAGACAATATCCTACAAAGTTTAAAGTTTATTATACCATATTACGAACAATATTTCAAAGGTTTAAAATTTATAAAAGCTGACATAAGAAGAAATAGAAAACCTTGAAATCATCTTATACCTGTTAATGTTGTTGTAGCTAACAATGTCCACACAAACACTCTCCAGGCATAGAGTACTTTCTCCCAAGTTAATTGGCCCCAGATTTGGGGAGGGGGGATGACACAATTTTTATATAATCATTTGTATACATTAAGGAAGAGAAAATATTTGCTATTTTTTAAAATGTAACTTGGACACACACCCACAAAACTAATCTGCACAGGAAGGAAAATTACAGATTAATCTGTCAAAAGGACACAGAGGCCAAAACAACAAATTAGCTGTTTGGAGTCAGTAAAAGAGCAAGATGACAATGATTCATGAGCAATTGGACCTGTTCCAGTAGTGAAAGTGTAGCTTTGTATCAAATAATCATTGTAGTCCATCATACTGTCAGAATGAAGGAGAAGACCAGTGCTTCGCCTAAGCTGACACAGAAGCCATTTTAATGGCGTCACCACATGTCCATGATCCCTAAAAGCACTCTTTGTAGATGGGCAAGCATGCCAGCCACTCTGTAATCTCAGCTCCCGGGAGGTGTTGACAGAATCCCTGGAACAAACTGGCTAGCCATGCTTACCAGGTCAGTGAGGTCTGGGCTCAAGTGAGAGACCCTGCCTCTAGACAGAAGGTGGGGAGCCTCAGGGAAGACACCCAGCGTCAAACTGTCACACATGCATGCACGCACAGACACACCACATATGTACATACACACAAACATGCACACACACACCACACACACGCACATACATACACACACAAATACCACACACCATTCACACATGTGAAAATATACTGTTAGGAACAGAAGATAATCTACTTAATTAGATACAGTATTTGTTTTAATTTTTAAAAAAACTGTCAAGCGTTGTACATAAAGGCAATATATTGAAAACTTCCTAAGAATAGGCACGGGCAAGGTTGTCTGTTCTCACACTTCTTCTGTGTATTGTGCTGTGTTTTAAACGGTGCAGAAAGGTGTGTGAATAGAGCTGACTGCTTTCCAAAGAAGAACGTCACCACTATCTGAAAAACAAAGCCACATTCATACTAAACCTGGAGCCTGCAGACAAACTGCACGTAAATTCTGAAGGTCACTGAATAGAGCAGCTGTGCATAAAAATATGCGTAACAGCAAACAGCACAAAATGAACAATGCACTGAAAGAATACTGTGTAAATTAGTATAAAATTATAACATGCATGAGAAAAACCAATGCCTAAGTACATGGAGGGTCCTACCACATCCATGGATTAGAAGACTCAGGGTTGTGAAAATGTCAACCTTACTACTCTCTCAGATTAACTACAGGCTTAATGCAATTCAACGAGCACTTGCTATCACACCTGATGACCTGAGTTGATCCCTGGGCCTGGGACCCACATAGCAGAAGAGAATTGACTCCTGCAAGTTGTCTGTTGGTGTCCACAAGCCTGTACCCACCCATGTGTATTCTCTCTCTCCCTCCCTCTCTCTCTCTCTCTCTCTCTCTCTCTCTCTCTCTCTCTCTCTCTCATGCACACACTCTCTCTCTCTCTTGGTCTCTCCTCTCTCGGTCTCTCTCTTTCTCTCTCAGTCTCTCTCACTTGCTCTCTCTCTCTCCCTTGATCTCTCAGTCTCTCTCTCTCTCTCTAAATGAATGTGAAAAAATGAAATTTATGCCCTGGCAATGCTGGAACATGCCTGGGCAACCTGTATATGGTGATGCAATGAAAGAAACACATGCATTCATCCAGTTACCATTTAGTAGTGTGCTTAGTGAGCTTGTATTCTTTCCATGGTGTTTATTCCTGGTGGTTCCTTGCTATATTCCATTGTGGTCATGCAGAATACAGGAAGTTGTTTCAATTTTCCTGTATTTGTTGAGAGTTGCTTTTCAGAGAAAGTTCCATTGATTGCCTTCCTTATTTTGTTCAGTTCTTGGTTTTTGTCCTCTTCAAGTATGTTTATGCCTGCTTTGAGTCGTTTAAACCAAGCTCGTTCTTTTAAATTCTTTGGCTGGAAGTTCCTCCAGGTCGCTCTTGTTGGGAGCCATTACTATGGGATGAGTGGTTTTCAGAGGGACGTGTGATCTTCTGTGACGTTTTTGTAACTTGCACATCTGGAGTCCAGGGTGAGTTGAGTCTTTTTGTTAAAATCATCTTTCTTGCAGTGGAAGTCTCTCTCTCTCTCTCTCTCTCTCTCTCTCTCTCTCTCTCTCACACACACACACACACACACACACACTCACACACACATGTACACACACATATACAGACACATGCACCACACACACATACACACATACACACACATGTACACACACATATACAGACACACACACCACACACAAATACACACGTACACACACACACTTGCGTGCTCACGCACACATATGGTTTTAAATCTACATTTCCTGTGTGAGAAAAAACATGTTTATGAGTGTGGCTCACTTTACTTAACATAATGGCTTCCCGCTCCACCTGGTTTCCTTGCAAACGTCATTTCCTTTCTCTTTGTGTGGGAATAAAAGTCATGTTTGCATGCACCACGTTTTCTTTATCTACTCATCCCTTTGAGGACGTCTAAGCTGGGGCCATTCTCAAGCAGTTTGAACAGTGCTACAATAAACACGTGTGTTCAGGTGTTTCTGTGACATGCTGACTTGGAGTCCTTCGGGCAAGCGTGAGACAGCTAGTGCTTAGATTTTTGAGAAACCTGCACTCTGGTGTCCACAGTGAATGCAGGAGTCAGTAATGGAAAAGGCTGCTTCTCCTTGTATTCTTACTGGTGTCTGCTGAGATTTCTCTTCTGGTGTTTGGGATGGAATCTCAAAACTTTTCTCTTTGCTGTTAGATAAGGATATTGAATAGTTTTTCAGTACTGATTTGATATTTATTCTTCCAATTTTTTTGATGTTTGTTTTTCGCAACTCTTTATGTATTTGAGATCTTAATCTGCCATTCAATGTATATTTGGCAAAGATTTCCCTCTCAGTTTGTAGACTAGTTTCATTGGCTATGCCAAAGATTTAATTTCTTATACTCCAGTTAGTAGAACAAGATTGCTTCCTGCAGCCCCGAGTCCTTCCACAAAGCCCTCTCCTGTCTCTGAGAGTCGAAACGCTTTACCTGTGCTTTTCTCTAGCAATTTCAAAGCTTCTTAAAAGAAAAAGGTCTTTGATCCGTTTTGAGTGGATTGTTTTTCAAGGTGAGAGACAGGCCCTACTTCAGCCCAATGCACATATTAATTTAGTTTTCTCAATACTGTTAGTTAAGCAGGCTGCCTTTTCTCCAAAGTATGGTTTCGATATCTTTCTTTAAAAAAAAAATAAAGGACTGTCATTCGTGTGGATTTATTTCTGGATCCTTTATTCTATTTCCACTGGTTTACATATTTATATCTGTGCCAATATTGTGGGTTTCTTTAAACTATGCATTTGTAATAATTTAAGCTCAGATACTGTGGTAGCTCCAGCATTGCTCTTTTGACTTCTGATTGCTTTGGCTATTTTGCGTCTTTCGTGCTTCCATATGCATTTTAGAATTGTAGGTATTTTAATGGAGATTGTACCGAATGAAAATGAGAGGCTTTCCCATGTCGTAGTGTCTTATTAAACCCCTTTCTTCGGCATCTCCGAGTCTGCACTGCAGAGCTCTTCTGCCCCCTGGAGCAGGTGTACTCCTGGGTGTCTTGTAGTTTCTGAAGCTGTTGTGAAGGCAATTCTCCTCCCACCCAGTTTCTTTCTTGGCAGCTTTGCAATTGGTCTATAGACAAGCTACTGATTTGGGTAAGTCAAGTTTGTATTTCTCTACTTTGCTGAGTGTGTCCATCAGCTCTAAGAACTTTCTGGTACTCTTCGGGCTCTTTGGAATAGCGTGCACAGACAGAAACAACTTGGTTCCTTTGTTTCCTCTTTGAATCCCTTTTACTTCTTTTGTCTTATTGCTCTAGCTGAGACTTCAGGCTTTCTGTGAATAAGAGTGGATAATGGATGCCCTACTGCCCTGAGAGTTGAGGGAAATGATCTTTGTTTGGTATAATGTTGACTACATTTAGTATACACTTAGTCCATTTAATATACTGTTGACTACAGGTTTCTTGTGTGTAACCTTTATCACACTGAAATGTGTTCCTTTCATTGCTAGTTTCTTCAAGGCCTTTCTCATGATGAGATGCTGAGCTTTCTTTCTGGGAGACCATTTCTGTATCAGCTGAGATGATCATGAGCTTCATCCTTAAGCCTAATCATGTGCTGTGTTATCCTTACTCATTTGTATATTGTATATGTTGAAACAGCCTTGCATCCCTGGACTAATACCACTTTGGTCATGGCGAATAGCATTCTTACTGTTCTTGAAATTCTGATGGCAAGAATTTTATTGAGAAGTTTTTTGTCTAGATTCATCAAGGAAACTGGTCTTAAGTTCTCCTTTCCCAGTTGTGTCTTGATGGGGTTTTGGTAGCAGGGTGATGTTGGCTTTGTGTTTGGCAATGTTCCCTCTGTTTCTATTTTATGGAACACTCATGACTGAGACTGTTTTCCTTCCCTCTGATGTAGCATTCCTACAAGTATCTTCTGCAATGCTGGCACAATGACTGGGAACTACCCTAGTTTCTGTTCATCTTGAACTGACCTTATCTCTCTATCAATTTTAAACCGTCCTCTGAGGTCACTCTCCTCAGGATCTGAAATAGATCTTCCTTTGTTTTATTGGTTTTTAAGGTTGCTGGTGAAAGATTTGTGTGGCGGTCAGAGGATAATTTGTAAGAATATGTTGTCTCCTACCACCATGCGGACTCATGGGACCAGCCTGGGGCTATCATCCTGGAACCATCTCGCTGACTCCTTGAGTTGCTCTCCATAGGTGTGGCCTTTCCCCACAGTTCCCAGACATCCTTCACATTCTGTGTTCTCCAGCAAAGTTCTTCCTCTTTTTCTCTTATCCTGATTCTCCTTCTTAAGGTTACAAGGAGGCAGCTTCTAACCCATCGTTTGCAGATATTGTCCTCGGAGACCAGAAGAGGCACCGGCTTCCCCTGGAGCTGCAGTAACTGGTGGTTGCGAGCTGCCCAATGTGGATGCTGGGAATCAAACTTGTTCTCTGCAAGAGAAGTTTGTGCTCTTAATTGTGAACCATCTTCCCAACCCCCAGTCTCTACTGTACTTTTTTCTCTCTGTTTTTCACATGGCATGGCTTCTCTTGTCACATCTTTTTTATCTGATCTTCCCTTCTGTAATGTCTGCCCTGCCATCAACCCTAACCACTGCTTTTTCTCATTTGGAGGCTTGTAGGGCTTTTTGTTTGTTTTTATCTATAGGTGCTGAATTTTGTCTCTTTTACATCTTCCATGTTTTTGACTCAATATTTTTAGTTTTTAAATAGTGAAACTGTAGCTATAGTAGCTGATTTTAGTCTTAACTCTGAAACCCGTGCACTTGCACAGGTTTCTGAAATCCATGCACTCACTCAAGTCTCTGAAATCCGTGCACTCTCACGGGTCTCCTTTCCTTGATCTTCTACATAGCTGGTGATTTTTTAATTTGATGCCAAAATCTATCCATTTTAGTTTCCTAATTGTTAGATATTTTCGCATTCCTATCAATTGTTTGAATTTATTCTGGAACCAAATGATTTGAGTGTTGTCTAATCCTTGGAGGTCTTGCTTTGCAATTTTAGATTTATGTTAGACGAGAACAACATTTGTCCATAATCAGTTGTTCAGAAGCTACAGTAAGACCCTTCCAGTGCTCCAGCCAGTGCCCTATGCTACGTGAGGTTTCTGGGTCTGGCTGATTGTTACAGTGCTGTCTCCCTCTAACCTTCTGTGTGAGTCTCTCTTTAGCCTTGGAAAGCTTCTTCACACACATACACCATCTGCCTGCGTACTCATTTCCCGGCTGCCCAGACCCAAATAATCACTACATTAAATACAACACTGTTTGACCAATGGCTCAGGCATATTCCTAGCTAGCTCTTACATCTTAAATTGACCCATTTCTATTAATATGTGTATTGTAAGGTAAGGTTCCTGTGTCTTTCTCCTTCACAGCTACATGGCCTCTGCCTGACTCCACCTTCTTTCTCCCTGTATTCAGTTTAGTTTTCCCGCCTAGCTCTATTCTGTCCTGCCATAGGTCAAAGAAGTGTCTTTATTAACCAATGGTGATAAAACATATTCATAGCATACAGAGGGGAATCCCACATCAGTTCTCTGCTTGGACACCAAAGGCCCTCTGCCAGTCTCTAGACTTCTGCACACCTTTCTCTGGTATCGAATCATGTTACACAAACTCTAGTTCCCTGCAACTCCCTAAACTCCCAACTTTACCTCCTTGACTGGAAAGGCTCTGGAAGCCAGTCACTACTATGTAGCAACCCCTCTTTGTGGTCTCCCTCTTTGTGCCACATCTGAACATGCTATTGGGTCAACAAGCTGGGAAACATCAGAGCTCAGCTCATCTGTGGCCTCCCCGTCCTGGAAGGTTCACCATCCTTACACTCCTGCAGGAGTGGCCACAGGGAGCTGTCAAGCTGCCTGCCACGGTTTGAACATTCGTGTCCCTCCAATGTTCATTTGGTGACTTAATCCTCAGTGCAATGCAGTGAGAAGTAGAGGTTTTGGGGTGATCACGCCACAGGAGCTCCATCTTTGTGAATGAGATTAATGTCCTTGTACAATAGTATGGGGTAGCCTGCTTAGCCTTCTCTGTGCTCCTACAGTGTGAAGAGATAGGGTTCGTCCCACTGCCACACGAAGAGGAAATAAGGACACCCTCACACAGACCTTCACCAGACACCAAGTCTATCGGCACTTCCGTCTTGGCCTTTTCTGATTCTGAAACTGTGAGAGCAAGTTTCAGTGTATAAATCACCTAGTTTAAGGTACTATGCTACATAGTAGCGACGGGCTTCCAGAGCCTGTAGAACCACTGGCTCATGGGTGCTGTCCAGGGCTGCCTTGTTTCTGGTAGGAAGTTAAAGACCTCTGTATCGCTCTCCTTCTCTGGGGTCCTGTCACCTTACAGAGCCCCTAGTGGTAAGAATTAGAGTTGACAGGATTGAATGCATTTCAAAGGTAAGCAAAAGGTAGGCACCGGGTTAATGGAGTTTCCTTTAACTGCCTGTTATAATGGCTTTCTTCAAAGCAATGTTTAAAGCTCTTTCAAGGTACAGTGATTGAGGCCCGAAGGAGATACAGTTCCAGGCCAGTGAACACTCAAGAGCAGTTTTATTATGAGACATGGATTTCTGACATTAGAGCTTGCTTTGTAGGAGTGGAAAAAGTTTAAAGTGTTGTTTAAAGGACCAGTCTTGCTCCTGGCCTCACCCTGCCCCCCATCTTACTGCTCCAACGCCATCTCACGATATCATCAAGAACTTTCTCCTCACTGAGACAGCTGTAAAATCAGTGTGGTGGAGAAGGAAGAGCTTGTCCTCCACCAGCCTGCTCAACAGTGCATCACCCTCCTATGAAGTAATGGCTTAGGAACCAGATCCCTCATGAGGGAGGAAGGACCTCTGCCTTGCCCACCTCTCATCTCTGGCCAAACAGAAGGCTGTGAAGAGACACCATGACCACAGCAACTCTTATAAAGGAAAACATTTAATTGGGCTGGCTCACAGTTTCAGAGGTTTAGTCCATTACCATCATGGTGGGGCATAGCAGCATGCAGACAGACATGGTGCTGGAGAAGGAGCTGAGAGTCCTGCATCTTGATCCAAAGGCAACAGGAAGTGAACTGAGACACTGGGCATCTCTTGAGCAAAGGAAACCTCAAAGCCAACCCCCACAAGGACACACTTCCTCCAACAAGGCCATGCCCGCTCCAACAAAGTCACACTTCCTTTGAGCGTATGGGGGTCAATTACATCCAAACTACCACAGGAGGGGTCCTTCCTACGAACCTTAGGTTGAGTTAGAGCACTCTGTGCTTCAGTGGCAGACAGACTATGAACTAGGAAAGGCTCACAGAGGGTTTTAGAAGTGAAGAGTGTTATAGAAGACCTAAAGGCTTCTCCCCACAGTTGTCTGAAGAACTAGCATCTCCCATCCAAGGCTGGTTCTGTTCCTAAGGCGCGTGTGGGTCTCACTCACTCGGGCTCTTTGCTGTCTGAGTGTGTTACCCTCAGGATGATCATAAGCATCCAGTGCTGACTCGGGCTTGTCAGGGGATCGAGGAGATGGTGGAGCAACACAACTTCTCTCCCGAGTGCAGTCATCCTCCAGCTTCTTCAGCATTTGAAGGGGTAGGGAGCCTCAACCCAGCCTTTATTTGGATGTCGTAGTGAGGAAACTTGTTTAATCTTACTATGCTTGTAATTTAAACATTTATGTGTTGAGTTTGGTGAGTGACAACCACAATTTTTAATATTTAAATTGTCTGACATACATGGGCAAGGGTAGAAGGGAGAGGGGAGGAAGGAAGGGTGTAAAAGGAACAGCAGGCTGAGTTCCCACCCCCTGGCTCTCTGGCTAGTTTTCACCCAAAATAATTACACGGAAACTGTATTCATTTAAACATTGCCTGGCCCATTAGTTCTAGCTTCTTATTGGCTAATTCTCACACCTTGATTAACCCATTTCTAATAATCTGTGTAGCACCACGAGGTGGTGCTTACCAGGAAAGATCGTAACCTACGTCCGTCTTGAGTCAGAGAATCATGGCGTTTGCCTGACTCTGCTTTCTTTCTCCCAGCATTCTGTTCAGTCTACTTTGCCTATCTAAGCTGCTGTCCTATCAAAAAGCCAAGAGAGTTTTTTTTTATTAACCAATGAAAGTAACACATAGACAGAAGACCCTCCTACATCAGAAGGGGAGTGGAGAAAATGTATAGCGCAATAAAAACAATAACAAAAGAAAAATTTAAAAATTATCTGACATAAAACACGAGGCTTTCTTAATGAGCCACAACTGACCTGGAGGCATGGGGGTGGGACTTCTAAAATGTCACATCACAGGAATGTATAGGCTAAACAAAAAGAAAGGATGCAGGGGCCGAGGCTGTGGCCATCTGAAAAACAGTCCACTTGAGTCCTGTTCTGACAATTTCCTCTGGTCGCCCATGAGATGTATAAGGCTGTTCATCGACCGCTGTTTCATGTTCTCCCTTCCTCCACACAGGTGTTGTCCCAGAACCCCTGAGCACTCACAGGGACTGTCTGTGTCTGTAGCTCAAGCTCCTGCCCCACTTCACTTCCTTTTGTAGTGCTTTCTCCACCTAGAGTCCTGTGACCGCTGTCCTACACAGGCAGTGCTGTCTGTCTTTCTAGGTCATTGTCATCTCCCTCGCACTGCGTCTCCACAGTCTAGGGTGCTGATTTCTGGTTACAGGCACTTGGTAAGCAAGTGTGGGATGGATGAAAAGATACAAACAGCTGGATGAGGTCAGCATATGACAGGGCCTGACATGAGTGATACTCACCGAGCCCCAGCAATCTAGATGAATGTTAGTCTATTGGATTCTACCTGTTAGCAAGCAAAGGAGATCAGTGTTAGGTGTGGATGGAGAAAAAGTCAAGAGTGGGTGGAGAGGAAGAGTTGTTAATGGCCCAAACTCAAAGGACGAGGGTATCAAAAGGGAAATTGAGGGAGCAAGAGATTGAGGTCTAGGTGAGCTTTTTACAGCTGGAAGGATCGATAGATGCGATGTTAGATACAGCCAGGCAGGGTTGTTCACATACATAGTCCCAGCCCTCGGGAGGCTGAGGCAGGCAGATCTCTATGAGTTCAAGGGCATTCTGGTCTACACAGAGAGTTCCAGGTCAGCCAGAGTTATATAGTGAGACCCTGCCTCAGGGGAAAAGCAAGCAAACAAACAAACAAACACAGAAACATCTAAAAACAGCACTCAACATCAAAGTTTGGAAGGCAGAGGAGAGCGAAGGGTAGCAGATTGAGTTCTGTATTAATCCTTTATGAGAGAGACAAGATATTATATATTATATAAGGAGATGGAAACAAAGACACCAGGATGACGAATCCATGTTTGAACAGGGGAGGTCACAGCTAAGAAAGCCTAAATGAAAACGGTAACAATATTTCTACTGCCATACAGTCTGCCATTTTCTTCCATTTTGAAGCAAAGTACTCTGGGTTTTGGCTTCTTTTTCTCTGTTTAGTTTCTGTTCCATTTCCTTGATCCTCTATTCTACAAAATCCAATCCCCACTTTCTCTTTTCAGGGTCTCATGTATCCCAGGCTGACTGTGAGCTCACAACGTCATGACATTTAACCATTGCTTGTCTGCCTCCACTTCCCGAGCACTGGGATCACAGCACACACCACCACGCCTGTCCCTGCCAGTCTCTCCTGAGCACCTGCCACACCCTGGACCAGCCCTGGCCAAGTTCACTTAGTCTCAATGCTGCCTGCCACCCCACAGGCTCACTCTGCTGCTTCTTCCTCCTTCAGAGACGTCGACTCCTGGGCTAGAGTGCAGCCCTGATTTCCCCTTTCCAGGTTCTTGAAGAATGTCCCATGAGCCGTTTCTCCTTTCAGTTTAACTCATGATTTGGGTTTCCCATTTCTCTTCAGAGCCTTAATGCTATTTATAGCTCATCTCCTGGACTTGGAGCTTCCAAGGCCATCTGCTTACCTGCTGTTTCTCCTTAGAGTATCAAAAGCTGAAACTCTTCCCAGGGTCAGTACCACCCCAGGGAATAATATTCATCCTTTCACTGATTCAGAGCCGACCCTTGTCATCATTCTTGGCTCCTCTTTTTCTCCCAAACTCATTTATGCCCTGACACTTAATTCTGTCAGCCCTACTTATATGTCCAATCCAACCAATTTTCTCCATCCCCGTCACCCTCATCTAAGTCACTTGCATCCAAGAAGGCCACCAAAGATCCTCCTCCCCTGGCATTCTTGCACTTGGATAATCTCCTCTCAGACCAGGTCTGAACTGGTTTGTAGTGCCACCGAGTATGGAAAAGATGCTGGGCGACATAACCCCTTCTGCTGTAGACCCTGCGTTGTGTGAAAGAAGGTGGCCACCATGTGAGGAAACTCAGGCATCTCTGGGGTCAGATCTCCAAGAACAGAGGCATCTTGGTCAGCCAGCACCAACCTGCCAGGGAGTCGTGCTGCCCTGAAGAAGCCTTCAGATAACCGCTGGATGGGTAGCATCTCTTGCTCAAAGGCTCAGGTAAGAAGCAAGCCAGGTCCACCCAGTTAAGCCACTGCCCAGTTTATGACCCACAGAAACTAGAGAAGACAGGAGTCTTTACATTGTTTCAACAGCCTACTGCTGGGAAAATTGGACTCAGCAGCAGATACTGTTACTGCTGGTTCTTCACTCATATTCCTGTCATTTGTTTGGTGCTCAGCAGCCGAAGTGAGGCTCTAAGAACGTAAGACACAGTATGAGTCCAGAGAACGGGCAGGGTAGGATAGTCAGCAGATTAGATGCTGTAGGCTTGATGGACATAAAGCGCAGCCATAGGGCCGTCCTAAGGGAGACACAAGAAAAAGAAACTGGAGAAAAATCAAGAGAGCAGAGCTCCAGAATGCTGAGCAGCTTCACCTGGAGCCGCTGGAAGAGGAGGGACAAGGAGGGTTTGGGAAAGTGGCCGCAGCTTGGTTTTCTCAGGTTTTCTAAGAACTATATAAACATGCATCTCAGCAGAAGAGGCACAGAGACAATTACACCAAGCTACTTAAGTTACTTAAAATCTGTTAAAAAGAGAAAACAAACAAACAAGCAGAAGCCAGATATGATGGCACAGGCCTGTAAGCTTTGCTGTCCGACTGATGAGGTAGGCAGATCACAAGTTCAATACCTGCCTGAACAACATGGTGAGTTTGAGACCAGTCAGAATAACTTTGTGATACCCCATCTCACAATAAAAACAGAAAAAGTTGTCAGGCGGTGGTGGCACATGCCTTTAATCCCAGCACTCAGGAGGCAGAGGCAGGTGGATCTCTGTGGGTTTGAGGCCAGCCTGGTCTACAGAGCTAGTTCCAGGATAGGCACCAAAGCTACACAGAGAAACCCTGTCTCAAAAAACAAAACAAAGCAAAACAGACAAAAAAAAAAAAAAAAAAAAAAAAAAACAGAAAGAGTTGTGGGTGTTACTCGGTGGCTCAAGAGCAGAGCTTTTGCCTGGACTGTATAGGATGCTGAGTTCAATTCCCAGTATGAAAAAAAATTCAGAACAAGAAATATTGTGTAGAGTATAGAGAGTACCAAATATTATGAATGAGAAAATAAGCTAAAGGACTCCCCATGCATTCAAAATGTAAAAGAGTTACTTACCGGGGCTGGAGAGATGGCTCAGAGGTTAAGAGCGCTGGCTGCACTTCCAAAGGTCCTGAGTTCAATTCCCAGCAACCACATGGTGGCTCACAACCATCTGTAATGAAATATGCTGCCCTCTTCTGGCCTGCAGGTACATATGCAGGCAGACCACTATATACTTAATAAATAAATAAATCTTAAAAAAAATACTATCATTCTATAAAAAAAAAGAGTTACTTACCAGCAAATCTACCCTGGGAAAAGAAGGAAAGAGGGGGAGGGCTATAGTATGAAAGCAGTGAGTGTTGCAAGATGGGACTGTAGATGAGCTGAAGAGATTCAGGGACATCAGCAGGGGAAAACGTGTATGAGAAGGAAGACCATTTTCCTTACTAGCGAAGTCTCTTTGGAGGCCAGTGGGTTCTAAGAGGTTGTTTGGTTTACACCACATGGAAGAGTAAAGCTGTTGATGGTTGTAAGGAAACAGAGTATACTTTTTAAGAGTCCTATGCTGTGTCATATACCATAAAAAACATTTAAAACTAGACTGGAATAAATTTGCTGCTAATCCTAAGTAAGAATTATTTTTAATCATTGGGATAACAAATATACTAAGACAATATAGGAAAAAGTATCATAAAGCTTATTAATTTGAAGGAAGACAGGGAAAGAAGGAAATGAAAAGAAAGAATAGATGAAAAAATAAAAAAGATTTTAAAACTCAATCACATAAAAAACTCAACAGGATCAATGACGTATAAATGTACTTACATTCAAAGGCAACTTTATACTGACCACAGAAATATATGGTGAATTCTGACACCAATAGGTTAAGGTTGAGACCGGTAATGGATGGGCACACTGTTCCCAAACAAAAGGACATGTTAACACAGTAAACAGTTTTCAGAGAACATAGCAGCCCCAAAATGGAACAAGTCACTTCCTAATGGTACAAGTCCTGCCGGTTGGTCAAAAGGATGTAAACATTTTGAATGTTCATGAAAGCCTGGGAGAAGATGCAGGAGGCAAAAGCAGGGACGCAGGGTATGGGGCAGACCTACCATTCCAGCCAGAGAACTGAGCACCTCTGTAACGATGGAGCGACATGAAGCCGGCCCCGAAGCAGAAGATGTGATTTTGGGGAGCGGCACTCTTGTCCGGTTGCAGGTGAGTATCTTTTACATGGCGCATCATTGTGATAGACCATATTCTCTCAATTTTCCAAAAATTAAAACACGGGAAATTAGAGAGCACATTCCCTAACATCAGTAGGACTGTGAGAAATAGATATCAACAAGGCATGTAGGAAATCCATACATATTCATGTTAAGGATATTCTTCCACATAACTCGTGAAGCAAAGAAGAAAGTGTTAGCAGTATTGAAGTGTTCTGACAGGAGGGAGCAATGAAGGGACGACGTATGAAAAGCGTGGGAAGTGGCGGGAGCAGCTTTAGAAGAAAATCATAGCTAAAGCGCATATCTTAAAAAGCAAGAAAGGTTAGTGGGGTGTGGAGGCACACACCTACATCCCCAAGATTCTGGAGGGCAGGGCAGGAGCACCTGGTGCTTGAGGCCAGCATGGGCTGCCAAAGACCGGGCATGTGTAGCTTGTAGCTTAGCGAGGAGCACAGCTGCAGCATGTCCGAGGCTTGCTTCTCAGCATCGTGAAAACACAGGAGCAGATTAAAAGGCAGGAGATGGATGGTCTGAGTTTCTACCTTCGGACACTAGCAAATGCACACAAACGTACATGGACCCAAAAGTAATGAGACCAGAGTGAAGTCCTTGCTCCTCTGCCTCTCTCATTATTATAAACCTTATCCCATTCCCAAGGGCAGACCGACCACTGTGACTTTTTAAAAATCATCTTCCTTCCCTCCTCCCTTCCTTTCTTCCTTTTTTCCCTCCTCCCTCCCTTCCTTCCTTCCTTTCTCCCTTCCTTCCTTCCTTTCTCCCTTCCTTCCCTCCTCTCTTCCTTCCTTCCATCCTCCCTCCCTCCCTTTCTCCCTCCCTTCCCTCCTCTTGTCCTTTCTTCCTTCCCTCCTCCCTCCCTCCCTTCCTTCCTTCCTTCCCTCCTCCCTTCCTCCCTTCCTTCCTCCCTTCCTTCCCTCCTCTGTTCCTTCCTTCCCTCCTCCCTTCCTTCCTTCCTTTCTTCCCTCCTCTGTTCCTTCCTTCCCTCCTTCCTCCCTTCCTTCCTTTCCTCCTCTGTTCCTTCCCTCCTTCCTCCCTTCCTTCCCTCCTCTCTTCCTTCCTTCCCTCCTCCCTTCCTTCCTTCCTTTCTTCCCTCCTCTGTTCCTTCCTTCCCTCCTTCCTCCCTTCCTTCCTTCCCTCCTCTGTTCCTTCCCTCCTTCCTCCCTTCCTTCCCTCCTCTCTTCCTTCCTTCCCTCCTCTCTTCCTTCCCTCCTCCCTTCCTCCCTCCCTCCCTTCCTTCCTTCCTTCCTTTCTTCCTTCCTTCCTCCCTCCCTTCCTCCCTTCCTTCCCTCCTCCCTCCCTTCCTCCCTTCCTTCCCTCCTCTCTTCCTTCCTTTCCTCCTCCCTTTCTTCCTTCTTTCCCTCCTCTCTTCCCTCCTTCCTTCTTTCCTTCCTTCTTTCCCTCCTCTCTTCCCTCCTTCCTTCTTTCCTTCCTTCCCTCCTCCCTTCCTTCCCTTCTCCCTTCCTCCCTTCCTTCCCTCCTCCCTTCCTTCCTTCCCTCCCTCCTCCCTTCCTCCCTTCCTTCCTCCCTCCCTTCCTTCCTTCCTTCCTTCCTTCCTCCCTTCATTCCGTCCTTTCTACACCCCAGCTAACTAGACAGAAGCTCCGAGGCCAGAATGTCCAGAAGTGGGAAGCACATGGACCCTTCTGTCACTCTTTCTCTGTCAAAGTCATCCTAAGTCCAGTCAGGTTCATCCAGAGGAGGCAACTGTATGCTAATGCCATAGTCAGGAGATTTTTATTCTCAGCCCAGGGAGGACTTGAGAGGGTTTGTTTGTTTGTTTTAGACGGTTTTTCTGTGTACCCTTGGCTGTCCTGGAACTCACTTCTGTAGACCAGGCTGGCCTTGAACTCAGAGATTCACCTGTCTTTACCTTCCAAGTGCTGGGATTAAAGGTGTGCGCCACCACCACCACCTGGCGGGCTCGGCGGGCTCGGGAGGTTTTCGTTGCAGAGTGCCATAACCCAGTTGTTGGCTGTCAGATGATCTCTCCTGGTTTCATCCGCATGCTCAGAAACTCATAGACGATATCTACCGAGGTTTTAAGCGAGCCTGCTCTTAGTGATTGCCCCCGTAAGTGCCCCGTCAGTTGGTTTCCATTAGAACACTCCTGATCACTAGTTTGCTCACTCATTAAGACACTAAATGTGTGTCTCCCGTGTGCTGGTCACAAGCAAAGTGTGAAGTGTGTGCATGCAGTTCCTTATTGGACCAATCTAACTCTTTACATGGAAATATCAAGTTCAAGGGGGACAGGGAGCTCAGCTGAAGCTGCAGAGTTAGAGAGTGGGGAAAGGAGAGCTTGGAGTTCTCTCCCCCATCAGTCACTTCTCCACATCCTGCATGGGATCAGAACCACTGCTTCCCGCTCTTGCCTGGCTCTGTTGGCACCTGATTTCAAACAGACAATGTCCATCCCTGACCTGCAGGCCCTGTGGCAGAGAATTCTCTACTTTGTGCACACAGATGGGAATTTATAAAACTTACCACAAACGCTGGCTAAGCACCCTGTCTCTCCACTGGAGTGCCTGTATCCGGAGAAGTAAAGAGCCATGCTGACCACGTCCGGCTCTGAACCTCCTGCCAGGGACCCTGGCCGCTACCTCTGAAGGCAGTGCCCTGCTCATCTATTTCAATGTTCTCATGAACATTTCCCCCACCAAACCGTTCTGCCCACCTCGTTGCGCTGTTTGTGCTGTGTACAATACATGCCGTACTTTTCTGCTGCCCAAAGCAGGGGCGGGAGCTCTTGCCTGTTTGAAGTAGGTAGGAACGCTTGGACCACTTCTCCTCGAAGCCTGTTTGTGTTGGCCTGGGGAAATGGCTCAGAATATTTTCTGATGGAGACCTCAGAGGTTGAAATTCCGTTGAGTTGCACAGGCATAGCTAGCGCCGGTCTGCGTGTCTTGTTGTTTCTGAACCTTTGGCAAAGTTAAAGCAGCTGCCGCGCCAAGCAGAAATGCTTTACGATGTGCGGACACCTCCGGGAGGTACTGAGGGAGTGCTGGGTGCCTGCTCAAGAGGACCCAAGTTTACGACTTTCCCCTCAGGGGCCCAGGAATGCAGCTGCCCGTGGGCTTGCTGTCCAGGGAGAAAGGGACACTGAGAGTCACCTTCATTCAGGGGCTGGCCCACCCAGACCCGGTTCCTTGAGGTTTTGGCCTCCGAAGGAAAGAGTAGATCTTCTCCTGGCAGGACACACTGCCCTCCAACATTGCTGCTGCCAAGAGAGACGGTCCGGTTCACTTGCTACTGAAGAACCATGAGCTTGGGCAAGACAGAGCCAATGAGAGGTGTGGTTACCCTTTGGGCTCTGTTGCTTTTGAGCTCTGTGGTCTGGACAAACCACTTTGATTTTCTTTACTCTTGAACTAAGAGCATCTTGTGATCCAAGAGCTGATTGACCATGAGCTGAAGTTACACTAGGCAGTGGGCTAAGATGTTCGTGCAGAGAATTTTATTTAGTGTTCTCAAGAAACCTATGAGAGGGGCTGGCGACATGGCTCTGTGAGGAAGAGCACTTTGCTGCTCCCTCAGAGAACTGGGCTCAGCTCCCAGTACCCACACGGTAGCTCACAACCATCCTTAACTCTCGCTCCAGGGGATCCCAGCCCCTCTTCTGACCTCTGTAGACATCAAGAATGTGTGCGGTGTACATATTTACATGTAGGCAAGGTACCCATACACATACAATGAAAATATGTAAGTCTCTTTTAAAAAGAAAAAGAAAATCATGAAATAGACTTGATTTAGAGAAGAAGAAAGGAGACACCAAGCAACTGGAGCACTGACCCAGAGGGAGGCTTTGGGCAAGGTTAAAATCCAGCAGACCGCAGGGCTAACCACTACACAACAGTCTTAGAATTCTGCTGAAATGGCGCTGCTGGCTACAGACACCACAGCAAAGACTCGAAGCCCAGCTACAATCTCACTAGCTCACTTGCCATATGCTTATTGTCAAAATAAAATGGCTGGAGCTGAGAACAGCCCTGGCATATCAGGTCAGAGCTGATAGCAGAGCAGAGGACTCAGGTCCTGCCATACAGCCATGCCAACAAGTGGGCTGCCCTCAGCTTTCCACATTACTCTGACAGAGTTCAGCCTCTTAAGCTTAGAGAACAGTCTGCAGGAGCCAAGTGGCGGGAGGGTGGGGCATCTCTGTGAGATATTCTTGGGCAAGTTAACGTGACTGTTGGGCCCTCAGCTTTATTATCTACAGGATGGAGGAAGGCGCGTTCTCATTCTCCAGAGAGAGAAGCTGTGAGGCTCCATGAAGCGTAGAAAGCACTTCACACAGGGCTATTATCCTATTTCAGAGTCCAGGGGTAGAGGCAAGGGTAAGGGTGGGAACTAGACCTTCATTATGCAAATGCCTTAGGAAACAAAAGGACAGAACCCCAAGCAGAACACAGCTGTATTTTGCCCTAGCTGGCTCTCCTTGTTCTTGGTGTTCTTCTCTGTGTATCTATTTTGAAACATCCTTTGACATAGCCTCAGCATTTTTTTGAATGAAACAAGCAGTCCTATCCCCACCCCTCCTCTTGGGAAACATGAGAGATGCTAAGGACGCTGCTGGTGCCCAGCTTCTTAGAAAGGCAGAGAGCTACAACCTTGACAGCACAGGCTGTCCCGTACTTTAAGTGTTCCGGTTGGAGTTTGCTGCGGGTAGTGTTTAAGGCACATAATAAGTTGTGTTTTTTCCTGGAGCCTTAAAAATACCCTTAAATTGCGACAGAGTCCATTGAAATAATCTAAACAGTAAAATGCTTTCTGTATCACGCATAAGGGAAATGAGTTGCTTGCAGAAGTTTCTGAAAAGCAATCATTATATGGAAGCTTCTGTTTTAGGGGCCATATCATGAGAATTCCACCCAAATAGGCAGCAGAAATACACTGCCCATGGATGGCAGACACTGTGCTTGACAGATGCAGTAACCATGCCCTTCTTCCTTGATGCCAATACCCTGATTTTGTTCAGAGAGGCAATGCACTCAATTTCTGGTGATGTAACACTTTCCCAAGATGCCCTTGCATTGAGTGTGCCCACACGACATACTCTAGGCATTGTGTACATGAGAGAGCTTTGGGATTCTCCCCCTCATTTCTACCCTGAGCACAGACATGATGGGTGAATCCATAGCTGTCATCTTGAGGAGGAGAAGAAAAGGCAGAGAATCCTGGCTCTACTGAGCTTCTGAACTAGCTAACTTCAAGTATATGCTAGTGTGAGAAAAACTCTCTCCCGTAGGGAGAAGACTATAGTAGTCCCATAGGGAGAAGACTATAGAAGACTATAGTTGGGTTGACCAGATAGCTAAATTCTTTAGTGTAGATAACATGAACTGAAGGGCCTATGAGGCAAGAGGAAACCTTCAGACGTGATTGTTCCTCCCTCGCTCTGAACCATTTCTGTCCCAAAGGGTAAAATTTTTGTTTTATTCTTTTTAGCTGGACTTTACAATTACTGGCAGCCTAAAGAATTCCCAACTAAAAGAAGCAGAGTGCCAGGTGAATTTTTGAAACTTGAGTTTTAAAAAAAGAAAGGAAAACTGAAGGGTAAGTGGAAAGGACTGGATTTTCCTCTTTGATCACATCTTTCACACTTTTTAGTTAGCACTTGGCTGAGCAGCCCCTTATAGAGTAGGAGAGCGTGGCTGGAAAAGGCAGTTCATAGAGTTTAAATGTGTCGTATACAAGAAAGAAGGAGGGGGAAGTCCTCACGCCATGAACTCATGGCCTTTAGGGAGCAGTGATCTCCAAGATAGCCTAAGATGCATATTTCCCCCTGTGCCTGGTTCCCACTCAGCTTTGACAAGTCACTGCCATTTTCAGTGCCTAGCTTCAGCTACATCATTGACTTTAGAGTTTTCAGCATCTCTTCTTCTATAGTCACTTTTGCTTTCTTCTGGGCCCCAACTTGATGACTTCTTCTGTTAGCTCTCCGCTGTTACTACCCTGCCTCTGACCTTAGGGGCACTGTGAACCCCAGATTTCTACTCCAGCGTTCTCTCCAGGCCCTAAGCCATTGAATACATTCTTGCTCCCCAAGTCTGAGTGCTCGGCATGGTTCATTGAGGTCAGTGTATAGTTCACTGCTCAGGTTTCCTTGAGGGCGGGATTCATTTAACTTAATCATCTCACCCCCAGAACTCAATATGGCATACAAAAAAAAGCAATCAGGCCTGAAACGCTGGTGCTTTTCATTATGTGCCTTGAAACACCAGTGTCCTGGGACAACTAGGGAACTGTACATCAGAGATTCCATGGTCATATGGGTGTGGAGAAATCCAGGCTATGGGAGGTTAAGCAGATCTCCATGACCTGATTTCTCAGAAGCTTAACCACATCAAGGATCTGGATGGGAGATGGAGATGCCCTTTTGAAAACCCTAAATCAAACAATTCCTTTATTTTAACAGAAAAAGGTAATCAAGGCCTGTTTTAAGATCTCCCATCTGGGTGGAGGGACAGATGAGACCCTAGATAGACCAACTGTGAACTGGGATTAAAAAGGCAAGAGTCCAAATGGTCAAGAAGACTGGAGTTCAATTCTGGAACTTACAAACATTTGAGTCATAAAACACTCAGGCCTTTCTCAGCTTCAGGTCTCTTCTTGAAACTATGGCTAAAGATGCCTATCTCTCTCCCTGCTTGTGATGCCCATAGGCTCTAACATGCATCAGATACAATAAATAAATGGTAGCCGTGGAAGCCAACAGAATTCTCCAAGCTTCCTGGCATGTGAGGAAAGACCCTGCAGGTAAGAGAAGTAAACATTGAAGGAAAATTAGTATTACATGACTAAGATGTGTAGCAATATGACCAGAAGAAGCTTCCTGGGAGACAGAATCCTCCTGCTCACACTACTGAGCCTCGGCAAGGAAACTACAGCTGAATCTTGATAGCTGTGTCTCTCGAAAGTCAGACCACCCCTCTGTAGTTAAAGCTCCTTAAAGATGTCTCCCCGCTATCTCCAGAAACCCAGGTGCCAGGGCACGTTCCCACTTGCTACATGTGCACAACACTGGAGCGCCCTTGTCCTCAAAGGGCTTGCACTGGGTTCTGACCTCCCGTCCCATGAGCTTATCAAAGACAGAGATCTGCTGATCTACAGTGATTCGGGAGAGATAAAATAGCAGCTTGGGTTCCATTCCAGAATCTTCCTGCCTGTGGTTGGAGACTGAGGCATGAACTAACATTCAAGTCTCAAAGCTAGCCTCTATTTCCACCCCAGTGGGCATCTGACTGAGATCGCCATCACCTGACTGAGGAGAGTATAACTGGCCCTCCCCTTCCCTGCTTCATCCTTGGTGACTCTGAGCCTTTTCATCTTTGTGGTTTGTCCCTCTACTCTCTCTGTCACTGTCTCAATGGCATTGGCACTTCAGTTCCTGGCACCTTGATAGGCGTGTGTGTGGCGGGAGTGGGGAAATCCCTCTCTTCTCTGTGGATGTCTTCTCTTCTCTTTGCTGGGCCAACTACCTTATATCAAATGTCATGACCTTGAGAGACATCTTCTCTGGGGCTGGAGAGGTGACTTAGCAGTTAAGAGTGCATACTGCTCTTTCAGAGAAGACCCACATTCAGTTCCTAGAACCTATATTAGATGGCTCACAGCTGCTTGTAACTCCAGCTCCAGAGCATCTGACCTCCTCTTCTAGCCTCTGCAGGCATTGCATTCCTATGTGCAAACCAACACACACACACACACACACACACACACACAAAATCTTAAAACAGAGCTCCTTTCATCTGACTGCCATTGTGACTAGCCAGTTATTCTCCTGCACCTGTATATGACTCCCTTTCCTTTTCCAGCATATCCTATTAGAAACAAGATATTTCTGTAATTAAAAAATGTCTGTCTCCTCGTCTAGGTGCTGAGCTTCCTGAGGCTCCCTTAGCTGACACTGTCCTTAGGGCCCACGTGGGGAAACAGAAGGGCATGAAACTTAGGTAAAGAGGTGACTGTGTGATGAATTGTTTAGACATCTCTCGTTTGTTTTGGAAGCTCATGAACGCCACACTTTTCTGAATGGAATTGTTTCCGTCGTGGTCCTCCTGGAAGCAGAGGCCTGGGAGACTTGCCAACCTGCTTCTTTCCAGAGAAGCTGATCTTGAACGTGGTGTGCACAGTCAGGCAGAGAAGCCCTGCAGGGGACCTCATCATTCCACATTCCACAGGGGACACTGAGAGATCCCGGGGCAAAGTGCTTCCAGCCTTTCACAGAGCACTTTTACAACACCAGCACGTTCCAGCTCTGGACACGTGCATTCTAGAGGAGCTCAGGCTTCGGCTATTCTTGAGATGCTGGGACTCTCAAGTTGGAGTTGAAGCCACTTCTACCAACTGAGTAAGCACGGAGGGAATCCCAGCACAGACATTCCCCATGCCTAGGACGGCTCACCCTTGCCCACCCCACCTTCCCTTTGGCTTGGATTTCTTCCTGTCCTTCTTCTACACCTTGAAGTGTGAAGGAAGCACTATTGTCTCAATCAAGTCCCTCTATAGTGTAGTGTTTTGGTTTTTATTTGGTTGCTTGTTTTTGAGATTGGGGTGAAAGTTAATCAACACAGCCCAACCCAGAGGCAGTCAGCATGCCCACCACACAACCAAGCTACCACCTCCTTCTAATTCCAAACATTTCCCTTGTTTCAAAAGGGAACTTACCACTCTTGAAGCAGTGTTGTGGTTTGAACACAGCTTCTGGTCCTTTCTGAGACTCAAGCTGAAATAAGATTAGCACTAGGGTGGTGTTGGGAGTTGGGGCAGAGGGGTGAAGAGGTCATTGAGAGAGAGGAATGCCTTCCTTGTGAGAGTGGGTTTGTGCCCGTGACAGGCAATCATAAAACCAGCCTGACCCTTGTGTCTTAGCTCTTCAGCACTCGGCCTTCCTCTAGCGTAAGCCCCTCAGATGTGGGCTCCTGAGAGAAGCTTCCAGTCTCCAGAACTGTGAGTAAATAAACTTTCCTTAATCATCTGGTTTTGAGTATCTGTTATAACAATGGAAAAGGGGCTAAAGTAGGCAGTCACATACACACACACACACACACACACACACACACACACACACACTGCTACCCTGTGGGTCCCGGCAGCCACCACTCTCCTGTCTTTCTCTACAGATTGGACTAATCTGGGCATTTTAGGGAACCCCATGCTATGTAACCTTTTGAGTCTGACTTCTTCCATCTTGAATACTATTTCAAGTTTCCTCCATACTGTAGCATTCATTTTTCGAGTTTGATGGGTTGACTGGTTTAAAAATGTGGGTCTGCTGAACCTGGGAACACCAAGGTTCCTCTGGCATGTGCAGGGAGAAGCGTCCTAGGTCTCTGCTGAGTACACACGAATGGCAAAGCCCCCACCCAGAAAGCCAACATGCCATGGACCAACACCACATTCCAGAGGCCCTGGGACCTGGGCACAGGCTGCTTCTCTCCAGAGATACTCTCCCAGAATAGACAGGGGTGTCAGTAAGCATGAAAATAACCTTGGCAGAGAGCCCCATGCCAGAGAGATAGCCACAAATACAAGTGCCAAGGTACATGAAGGCAGGGAGGGGACCCTAAATTAAGTCTCGGACTTTGAGTTCTATTGACCTGGGTTTGACTGGCCTGTCAATTCTGCCCCCTTTGAATGCACAGCTCTGGCTTGGCAGGTGATGGGTGAGAAGGGTCTTGGGAAGGGCAAAGTGAAGATGCTGCCAAAAAAGGAGGTGTGATTGAAACCCGGTACCGCGTCTAAGCCAGAGATCAGCTTAAAGAGGAGAAACAGAGAAGCAAATGGGTGGATTCGGCTTCTTGAACAGAACTTAGAAGTGAAGCCTGGCTGTTTGCCTCAAGGAAAGGAGTCTATCAGCACAGTGTGTTCATTGATTGTTGACCACAGAGGTGATCAGAGCCGTGAGAGGGTGTCATGCTGGATGAACATCAGTGTCAGACCACTGTCAGCCCAAGCAGCTTTCTTCTCTCCAGAGAAGAAATGGCATGTTCCTTTAAAATCTCACCAGCGTGGCCACGGTGTTTGGGACAGTTGTGGGGGAAGTTAGGCAGAAAGTGGATCTGGTCCCAGCCCTGTCCTCTCTCCGTAAAGCCGGGCAACTTCCTCCCTGACTCTTGTTTCTCTCCCTACAGAATGGGAGTGATGGCCCAGTTAACCCGAGGATTTGCCGTATGGATTGAAGCCTGTGTAAGATGCCATCACTTGCAGAGGCTCTGTGAAGCTTGTTCCTTTGGCGGCTTGGGGATGGCTCAGCTGGTAAGGTGTTTGCTGAACAACAGCAAGGACCCGAGTTCAATCCCCAGAACAGATGGGTGTGGCAATGCACACTTGTAAGTTCAGTATCAGGAAAGACAGGTGGACCTGGCACGTGCTAGCCAAGCAGTCTAGCCGAGCTGGTGAGATCCAGGCCAGCAAGAGACTGTCTCAGTAAAAACAAACAGTAAAACCCAAGATGAGGGTTCTTGAGGATCAACATCCAAGGCTGACCTCTTGCCTACACACACACACACACACACACACACACACACACACACACCACGCAAACATGCACACACCCAAGCACACACGTGCACACTTGCCCTTTTTCTTTCTTCTTCCTCTTGTAAATGCGAGCAAAGAAACAGATCTTTGTCTGAACCCATCAAGTGTCCCCCCCAGTGACAGAATGGCAGCACTGAGATGGGAGGGGAAAACAAAGGGGTGGGACACATGAGCGCCTTGTGGTTGAGAGGACTTCATGACTTCACAGCTCATGCCATCTGAAGCCACTTCTGCCATCTCTGGGGCTCTTCATCTGTAACTGTAATTGTTAAATACCATTCCATCCAGAGTCTGCTAGCTTGGCATTGGTGTGCTAGGGCAAAATGATGTGCCTGGAAGTCTTGTCCTCTCTCTGCCAACCTATCATGAGGAATGCCTTTCCACTATCATGTGAGTGCTGTAATGTGGCATCTGGTGGATACTTGCTCTCTCCGGGCCTGCATTGAAAGTCTCCTTTTCATAACCCCGAGAAATAGTTTATATGAGTGTCCTAACAGGTAGATGAGGGAAGCTAACCTCAGAGAGAACACATTCGCCCAGGGTTTCAAGAAAGTAAAGAGAGATTTGGCCCAGGAGGCGGGCTCCTGGGTCACTACTCAGAATCTCTTTGCAAAGCAGGCATGTGATGAGCAGTTGTACTGAAAACCTACAAGGAACTCAGACAAAGTAACAACAAGAAAATAACCAAAGGTGTGGAGATGAGGTTCAGCAGTTAAGAGACTGGCTGCTCCTCCAGAGGACCCAGGTTCGATTCCCAGCACCCACATGGCAGCTCACAACTGTGTATAAACTCCAGTTCCAGAGAAGCTGACACCCTCACACAGGCAAGCAGGTAAGCAAAAACACCAATGCAAATAAAAATAAAATCTAGAAATAAACAAAAGAATCAAGCTGATTAAAAATGGGCAGAGGGGGCTGGAGAGATGGCTCAGAGGTTAAGAGCATTGCTTGCTCTTCCAAAGGTCCTGAGTTCAATTCCCAGCAACCACATGGTGGCTCACAACCATCTGTAATGGGGTCTGGTGTCCTCTTCTGGCCTGCAAGCATACACACAGACAGAATGTTGTATACATAATAAATAAATAAATATTTTTAAAAAATGGGCAGAGGATCCAAGTAGACATTTCTCTGAGGAAAATAAACAAATAGCCAACAGAATGCTGGGCACCAGTAACCATCATGAGAATTCAAGTTAGAGTCCCAGTGAGATGCCACTCACAGCTGTAGCAATGGGTGCACATACACACCAGCAGAGAAGATGTGGAGGAGAAGGCACCTTGTCCATTTTATATAGGGATGTAAATTAACATAGCCATTCTAGGAAATCATGGGAGTGCCTCAAAAAATTAAAAATATGCCTGCCACATGAACCAGAAGCCCTACCCTTATCATGTGCAAAGAAAAACCACTGTGGAGAAGAGATACCCGCACACCTGTATTCATGCGGCCCGCAAGGCAGGAACCCCGAGACATACACTGAAGCAGAGGCCATGGCGGAATGCTGCTCCTGTTCTCACAACTTGATAGGCTAGCCCTCCCACACAATCCACACCATTGCCCAGGAGTGGCACCGCCCATAGCGGGCTGGGCCCTCCCGTATCAGGCAATCATCAATCAAGAAAATGCCTCCACAGCCTTGCCAACAGGCCAATACTATGAAGGCAATTCCTCAACTGACATTCCCTCTACACGAGCCTCTACTGAGTTGACAGAAAACTGACCTGCACCGCAGGTATTCAGCTTACTCTTTCAATACATGCAGGAGCGTG
Source organism: Microtus oregoni (assembly GCF_018167655.1). Classification (NCBI taxonomy): domain Eukaryota; kingdom Metazoa; phylum Chordata; class Mammalia; order Rodentia; family Cricetidae; genus Microtus; species Microtus oregoni. The sequence continues at coordinate 17,007,396 of NW_024543086.1, forward strand.
CACTGCTGGACTCCAGCCTGCCTTGTCACTAGGGATTGCCAATACTTAACATTCACTCCTCATTTTTAATTGTTTTAGGCTGAAGGGCATAGAAAAGTGCATGTATGCGTGCATGCATGTGCGTGCATGCATGTGCGTGTGTGCGTGTGTTGGAGCTGCGATCAGTCCCTAACCAAAGAACACGTACATGCTCTGTAACAGGTGCAGCTCAAAGGATGATAAACTTTGCTTTTAAGGTCCTTTAGGAGACGGGACACCTACACTGGCTCTTGACAAAGGGGAAGGACTCACCCAGGTAAGAGCAAGAGAGGAGTTTGGTAGAGTCCTGGCAGAGCTTGGTTCCTTCAGGAAGTGAGTTCAGAGCTAGAATGTGGCCCCTGGAGCCCCTTGTGGTTGGCCCTTTCTTCCACCTCCTAGCCAGTTCACCTAAACAGTCTCCGAGTGCTCCAGGCTTGGGAGGGCAACACATGGGTGAAGGAACCCAGGAGCCAGGCACGGACTTATGGGAGGGAGCGGAGAATATGGAGCGTTTTGTGATTCTGGACCTCCAAGGGCTGCATAGCCGGCTCTATGAGCCTGCCAGGGTGACCGCGTACATCTCCAGCGTTCCCGTGGCACCGCGCCATGGAATCGAGGGTGGAGAAGGTTCTTGGCAAGGAACACCATAGTCTGGTACATGTCATGATTCCCCTCAGAGGCCTCTCTGGGTGTGCTGTCTGTCACAGGCGAGGATGTCCGTGGGGTCCCCATCGGCACAGCCTGCCTCTGACTTGTTTTCTCAAAAGTGCGGCTGGATCTGCTCAGTGCCATCTGCACTGTCTCACTGGCCACCCCGCCCGCCATCTGTTTATAGGCTGTCAGACAGCTGGCTACGGCGAGGGGGACACTGTGTGACTATAGAATGTACAACAGGCACTGGCTCCAACGAGAGGGACCCTGGGGCTTTTACCTCACTTGCCCTGGGATCCCGGTTGAACATCCCTCGTAAGCTTGGCCCACAGCGACCACGAGGCCCGTGATGCCACTGACGTGCTGGATCTGCTGCCTCATCTTGCAGCAGCCCTGCAGGTGGGGTTATCTGTCTGTTTTGATGATTGAAGAAGCTGAGGTTCCAAGATACGTTGTAAGATATGTCCAAGGGCCACAGCCAAGTGACAGAACTGGCAATGAAACTTCTGTCTCTCTGATTCCAGAAGCACAAGGTCCTACAGCAGAAAAGAAGCCCCTCCTCCTTCCCTGGGGCTCAAGGGTCTTCGGGGTCCTACACTGACCTCTCTGTGTGGCCTGGGGTCCTGTATTCCCTCATGCCCATTACATATGTGCTGTCCCATGGGGCCTCTCCGGCTTCCAGGTCATAACTTCTCTATGCTCCCCACCCAGTTCTTGGAGCCTTTTGCAGGGACAGGGCTGTCGTCTGGTAGAGTCAGCAAAGACACCCTCGTCTTGGCATCTCCAGGGCCCCGAACTACAGAGCTGATGAGGACACATTTTTTTCAGTGTCCCTCAGTTTAGTGTAATTAGATCACACTCTTGCCCAATCCCTTTTCTCTAACACCATCCATTCGGCATCCAACCTGTTAGGGGACAGCAGGAGGGGTTGTTTGCCTCCTTCTGAGGCCCCTGTGAGCGCAGTTCTTATTGTTAAGGTACCTGCTCACTACCCGAGAGTCCCAGATGCCCAAGGGTACAGTGCGGAGCCCCCTCAATCCTGCCCACTCTGCCCTCCACCTCCCACTTTGGCAGAAGACTTTGAGGGTAGGCACCTTGCTGTGTGACTTCAAATGTATTTGTGGACAGGAAGCATCTACAAGTATCAATATTGACATCAATGGGATCAAGCCACACTTCTGAAGGCCTCTGACTTCCCCCTCTCTGCTGGCCCTAACCTACTCTGTCTCCTTGCCTGCTCTGTGTCCAGGAGGTCAATCCCCTCAGGTGGCAGCACCCCCATTTCCATGGTTTCAGGAGGTGGAAAGGCAGGAAGGGAAAAGGGCCAAACCATTTAGTGTTTCTTCACGGGGGTGGCTCAGCACCACCTCCGCAAAGAGGCCCGACTTGCTTGAGGGCACAAGCCTTACCTGGCTGACCCTTCTCTAACTCAGTTCCTGCTGGAACCCAGCAGTACTGTCCCCTTCCTGGTCTCCGAGTCCTGAGTATGACGGCTCCCAGTTGTCACCCCCTCGTGGTACTTCACAGACCCTGCTGCTTCCCGGTAGCTATGGTACTCTGCCTGTCTGCACCTGACACAGTTGCTATGCCTTTTCTACACTTTTGAGGGTGCCTTTGGCTTGCTCTGAGAAGCCAAACTGTCCAGGGACACCCTCAGCACTGTCATCAGCATCTCTTAACATCCATACTACGGACCTGTTCCCAAGGAGTGCAGGTGGTCTTGGGAGGATTATCAACCAGGGTTAGAGTAACAAGAGGCAAATGCCCTGGAAGTAAGGTTTGCGGAGCAGAAGTGGGAAGCAGTGGACCCTAATGGGCCCACCAAGACTTTGCAAAAGCTGCCAGTCCCTGGTCCCGTGGTAGAATGTAACCATCTGCACCTGTGGCCCATTGTCACACACTGGGTCCTCATCAGAACCTTACAGACAATGCCATACAGACCCTTCTCCCTTTCCCACTCTCCCTTTCTCCTCCCAGAGGAAGCTCCTAGTGTAGAGGGCGGGGGATAATGAGTAGATTTGCTTGATTCGATGCTGAGGGAACCAAATGGCTCCGGAGCGTCCAGGCAGGGAGCATTCCATTTGCCCTCTGAGGATCTAAGGAGAACACAGGGAGGGCTCAGCTGGGGTTGAGCGCTTCCTGGAACTCAGCCTTCTCGTTTCACTTAAATTGGCAATAATAATAATTGCCAATTTAATTGGTAATTAATTGTGGCGTGCCCACCATCACCTCCCATGCCCACCTTGACTGTCTTTCTCCCAAAGGACCGTGGAATCCATACAAGAATGTACAACAAATACCAGGGGGAATTTTCTAAAGTGCGATCCAGCACAAAAGCCTGGAAGCCACTACTCCTCCATCCTTCCTGGTCGCTCCATTTGGGGGGAGGGGGCAGGGAGTGTTGAAAGAGCACATACTCTGGCTGGGTTTAGCCTGACACCAGGGGAAGAGGAAACAGTGCAATGTTGCCCTCACCCAAGGTGTTTGGAGTCTCCTGGGGGAGGGGAGGAGAAAGGGACTTCTAGGTCTGTGAAGGGACCTACTTGTCCCTTCAGAATCCCCTGGAAGAGTTTCGGGGTCTCAACTCTCTGAGCCTCCCTGGGATTTTCTGCTCAACGGGTCTGGGTAGGATCTGAGGTCCTAGAGCATTCGAAGACCCTTAGACAGATTGTCCCCCAGGGCTGATTCTAGAGTATTCAAAGCCCGTCAGACAAATTGTCCCCCAGGGCTGTGTCTATGACAGGTGTTTATCTCAGCCTATAGCTTGACCACGGAGCAATGGAAGGTAGCAAGTCTGCAAGGCCAAGGGCTGAACTTGGTGTTCTGTGTGGTCCACAAAGGGACCTCATACAGCAAAAGGGACCTTGGTGCATACAGCTTCCCCATCCAGATCCTGAGGCTGCCAGCCTTTCAGAATAGTTGACTTTGTCGACCTCCACTCATAAATACATACACACACATACATAAACACACATACACACAAACACACACACGATTTCAATCTGCAGGACTGGCGAAGCCGTAAGAACACACATATTCCTGCAGGGTTAGTAGAATAGGAGGCAGAGAGAGGGCATTGAAGCCTTGAGAGCAGATGCAGGAAAGAGCCGAGCACAGAGCAAGATCACAGGGATGGGTCCTGGGCACGGAGGGCAGCCTGGAATGCCTAGGTGTGTGAGGTGATCTGGAGCTGGGCTTGGTGAGGTTAGGCTCCGGCTATTTTGAGTGGTATTCTCGGAGTATGTGGTGGAATGGAGATGAGTGTGACTGTTCATAAATATTATAACTCTGCCTCCTTTCAAGGCATGACAGGCTTGCACAGTCCTGCTCAGGTAAAGGCTGGGCTGGCCGAGTGACTCACGTCACACGCTGGCGAATGATCAGACCATGAGCTGTCGCTGTGGGATGAAAGCCAGCTCATATTCATGCCATTCTATCCTTTCTGACACATGGACCCTGTGTCTATCTACGACAAAAGAATGCGCTGAGACCTTGCCAACCCATGGCATATATAAGCACGAAATCATCTCTGCTTTAGGATGCTGTGGGGACTATTTGTTACCACGGCAGAACCTGGTGATCCTGACGGGTTTAGATGAAAGGCATTAGTAGCAGCAGTGTAGAGTACGGAGGTGGGGTGGTGACATTAACTTATATCCCTCTCCCTTAGGGAAACACTCCCCCCTTTTTCCCCATTATCCAGATTGCCCCAGGGAATCAGTGTGGAGCAAGAGTAACTTCCCCCTTGTCCAGGAGCTCCTGTGCCCAGTGGGAACAGACTACAAGCTTCTGTAGTTAGCTAAAAATTCACAGGGTAGTTTAGAAACTGAATTTAATTTTAGGGTTGCCTTCTATTTATGGAAAAATGATTATAGTTTTCCATTTGTGGGAGTGATATAAAATGTAAAAAATTGGAACTAAAGAAAGAGTCATTTTGAAGACTTCCATGAAGCCAAAAGAACACAGGGGTGCCTGCTCACAGCAGAAATCACGAAGAGGGTTTCCAAATGGCTGACCTGGGAGACAGAGCTCAAATCTACTGAAGACACAGAAAGCTCCTGCCAGGACTACCGGAGCCATGACGGTAGCCATGCAACATTAGTAAGGTATCCGGAAACCTTCCTGGTGACAAGGGGATGGCAGCAGTCGCCTGGTGTTATTCAGACAGGCACGGATATAACCGCATGTCTTCCAGCCACCCTGTGCCTGGAGTGGAGTGGGAGCCGAATCAATGTGCATCAAATAAGTGCTGGACTGGCGGGCCTGGGTGACCGTGCCTGCGTACTCGGGTGTTCAAGGGCTCAGGGAAATGCTGGCTCTGTGCGCGCCTGTGCCTGCGCACGCGGGTGTTCAAGGGCTCTGCTCAGTGTATGGACAGCTTCTGTGAACAGTCGGGTGGAAGCTTACCAGCTCTGGAAGAGTCAGACATGTGGGGATTGAGGAAATGTGTGTGTGTGTGTGTGTGTGTGTGTGTGTGTGTGTTGCACACACATGTATGTTGGAAAGGGCAACAGAAGACAGACATATCTGGCTGTTAAGATGAGGTATGCAGAGTAAACCTCTCGTACCTCCCACGACAGAGCCCCATGCCTGCTCAGTGCCGCTCAGTGTGGAAATGTTGGGAAGGCCTGGCCTTTCCAGAGCATGGCATTGTGGGTAATGACATCGGAATACCAAGAACTGCCGGGGTCTAGCGCTTGGCGATGGAATAAATAGAGAGACGAGGGCACACCAGTGTGACCTCCAGGTCACTTTTCACTGTGTCTGTGAACAGTGGCTAAGCAATCTTATTCCAGAAGGTGGCTGCACCAAGACATTACACTACACACATTTTTTTCGTATGTGACCTCGACTGTCCTCTGCAGGGGCAGTGTCCACACTCCCTCCCTCCTGTCTCTGTGTGGGCATCTGACGATGCTAACCAACAAGCCATGGTGAAGCAGGCCACGTTACAGCTGCGGCTGCAGCCAGACAGTGCTGCAGCAACCGCCTTGTTTAACACAGCGCTCGTGCTTCACGCTCCGGGCTGCATACTGCTGTGGTATGAACGTGGTTTCTTCCCCTTCAAAATTTGTTTTGAAAGTTGGCTGTCATGTGACAGTGTTCGGAAGTGGGACTTCAGATGGCCAGTTAGAGTGGTCAAAACCTTTCTTGCAGGACTGGGGTCTCCCTTGTAGAATCGGTGTGAAAGAACTCAGCAAAAACCAAGGCAAATCCCCATCTCCTCTATGTGCCACTCACTCCTCCCACTCCTCTTCTTTTAAATTATTTATTATTTTGGGTGTGTGCATGTGCGTGTGTATGTGTGTGTGTGTGTGTGTGTGTGTGTGTGTGTGTGCGTGCATGTGATACACATTTACTACTGTGAGCATGTGGAGAGTAAAAATGAGTCCTTTCCTCCCACCCTGGGTTCTGGGTACCCACCTCAGGTTGTCAGACTTACTCAGGAAGCTCTGTCACCCTCTCCACGGCCCCGCCCTTCCACTTTTCACCGAGTGGAAGCAGCTTGCTTCAAACATAGGCATTATGCTCTTGAAAACTGTGAGCCAAATGAAATGCTTTTCAAATAAGTCACAGAGCCTCGGATACTTTTTCACAGCAAGAGAAGGTAGACTGAGACACTTGTGAAGGCTGAGAGGCTCTGGCGCTGCTGGCTCGTGAGAAAGCCAAGACACGGGAATGACAGCAGACAAGCGTTCTGGTCTACTCATCCCACACGGGAGACCCTACTTCTGCAAGAAATGCCTGGTTGTCATGCCACCCCGGCGCTGACCTCTAAAGGAATCCATTCTCGGCTGTCAAGAAACCTTATGGCTTTGAGTCTCCACAGGTAAGATCACAACCATTCAGAAGCCAGCCCTGTGGTATTTCGTCTGACTTCCTCTGATCCCAAGTGACACAGGAAGACAAGAAAATGGCTGCCTGAAGCTGCTAAGTGTCCAGGTAGTTTGCTGGGCGTGCCAGCTCTAACAGCACAGGCTGAAGGCAGGCAGGGGCTAGATTAGAGAGGCAGAGAGGATAAAAGAGTAACGGGCTGCAGGAGCGTGCCCATGTGTCCCAGCTTGGACTCCCTTGGAGCCCTTCATCCTCTCCAGCATGCCCGTGTAAATAGAGAACACCATGTTTTCATGGTGTCTGCAGCCTCCAGAACTACGAATGGTACCTCCTTTCGAGAGCCCCTGATGTGATTTCCTCTCTGGTAAGCTACTCTAGCTCGACTGGCAAGAGGGAAGGGGTGTATGTGCGGGAAGGAAACACGCATGCTCGGGCTTCTGCCATTCACTAAACTACCACTCAGTTTCTACCAAAGCAACACCCTGCACGGGAACCTCAAGAGGCCACTCCTGAGGGTGTCCTGCAAAGGCCATCAGTGAATCCTCTAACTCACCCGCCCCGTGTCTTGCCCAGCTGCAAACGCTAGGGAAAACTCCCCACGAAGCTCCCTTCCATCAAGTGCATGGTCATGGGTCGAGGCCATGTTGACCAAGGTTCGCTTCCAAAGCACTATCCAACACCACTTCCTTTCGACTCTAAGCTGCTTGAAAACTGATGCTAAAACATTCTGTCTGTGAAAGAAGGTTTATAAGCAGGCAGGGTATGCTTGCCTGGACAGCACCAGTAGGCATTGTCCATCCAGCTTAGGCAGCTGTCTCTGGATAAGGAGAAACCACCCTGCACTATGAGGCAGGGTGCCAAGCTCTTTCAAGAGAAGATACACTTGTCTTTTAAGAAGAAAAGGAGGAGGAAGAGAAAAGAAAAGAAAACTATTGCATTTGGGGGTCTCAATGCTCTTGAAGTTTTCCTGATGTGTCACCCACGAGGAGCTGGGCATGCTTGCTCACTACATACAGCCTGGGAGATGTAAGAGGAGGCTAAATTATACCGTGGACAACAGGATCTTTCGAGAACTCCTCACTGTAAATCAACTTTGAAAGTGCTTTGCCAACTAAAGCCTTGGAGAAGGCAATCCAGCTCAGCGATTCCCTTCTTCTGAAAGGCTATTCACAAATTCTTGAGCATCTCCAAGCCAGAAGTATGCAGCTAATTTCTTCCACACAGCCTGAAAACAATCTCAAATCCTAACAAGTTTATCAAAGTGTGTGAGCTGGTGCCACCTATGGGGCATTGGTGGTACTGCAGCCTAGCTCTAGTAGATGTAAATGTCTAGATCTAAAGTATCATGGAGGCAAGAGAGATGTAAAGAAAAAAATCTTAAATATAAACACTCGTTGACATTATTTTGCATGGAGAGAACAGAGGCTCTAGGTACTGGAGACAGGAATTATGAATCTGTGTAAGGAGATGAAGACAATAGTCTTATAGAAATGTCTTTGAAAAATTCTTTGTGTAGAAGAAATGGATCCAGTCCTAAGCTGGAGGAGTCGGGTCCCAGGTGTGACGCTCCTGGAAGAGTGTGTAGTCTCTAAACTCCCCATGCAGAAGGACGAGCCTTGCTTGCTGGGAGGTGTGAACTGCTTTGTTCACACGCAGAATGACGGACATGCCCTGTTTCCGATCACACACAGGACGGTGAGAGCACACGCTACAGTGTTCATATGCTCGTGTAATTCAAAGGAAGAGTGCAGCATCCGTACTTTACAGTGGGGGGGGGGGGGGGGTTAAAGAGAGGCAGGAGTAAAGAGAAAGCAGCCACTTCCTGCTCCTACCGGGTGGCAGGCACGCAGGTTGCCCTGCTGGTGCCTCCCGCATGGGAAGACCGCTCCTTCTGCTTTAGAGTAAGAAAAAGCATACGGGCCACAGAATTCACACAGCTTATAGGAAGAAGAGGTAGAGTTAGGATTTGAACTCAGGCCTCTCTAAGGTTCCTACTCTACCTCCTTTCCTCCCTGCTCTGGTCACCAAGAACTCTGTCAACACCAGTGAGGAGAAAGCCCCTTGTCTTCAGAGCAAAGAGGGTTGTGCTGTGTCTAACGGAGCTCTTAGCTCGGTAGCGGGAGGAACAGGGGCTTCCGGGCTTCTACTACTCACAAAGGAAGCTGGGACTAAATGATCCCGAGAGAAGCTGAAACCAGTCCGGGTGATGTCAGCTGGAGAAGGCTGGTTATGTAATAATGGCTCTTCAGGTTCATTGGAGAGTCTTGCTAGATGGTGGCCCCAGCTGTTCCTCATCTCATCTGGATGAGAGAGGAGGAAATTTGGCTCAGCAGCAGCCTGAGGGCGTCTGCATGGGAGGATTTCCTGGTCTTGGAATGGGTCTGTGCAGAAAAAAACAAAACACAAAACAAAGGAGCGAAAGGAGAGGCCCGTTGTCTTAGTGCAGGCTTTGGAGAGGCCACCATCTGCCTTGCTAACGGGGTTCCCTGGGTGCGACCTTCTGGGCTGGGTCTCTGACACAGGCAGGGGCTACAGGGGAAAGGACATGGACCCCTGGAGAGTCAGTCCTGACCACAGTGCTGGGGAGCTAATACCTCCGTGTGGGCCTTTCACCACTAATGACAGGTCTCAAGCACCAGGCACTGTGTGTGACTCTGGCCCAGCCCCTGCATGGGCAAATGGTCTACCTTCTATAGGGCTCAGTTTCCTGGTCCTTAAAGCTGAGCTAACAGTGTGCTTGCCTAGCCTGCCTGAAGCCAAGGCTCCCACCCTCGGTGCCTCAAAGAACCAAACCAACAAAACACCAGCCTAATCCTGGGGCTCCGGAACCCCAGTCAGGGCTCTGTAGAGGAGGCCTTAGCGTCAGCTCAGCACTTCTCGAAGGATGCCTGACATACACTTGATTGACAGCCAGTCCTTACTCCCCAGGCTCTAGAGTGCATAGAAGTCTCAACAAGCCCCACTTTCTGAGAGCAGTAGGACTTGATTGTGAGTTGATGAATCCTGCAAGATTACTCTATGAAACCTAGTCAAAGAGTCAAGGGCACTCTTTACAGCTGTGGAGGGCATGGTGGCGAAAGAAGCCACGTTCACTCTCTCTCAACCCCCTCCAGAAGTGTACCCCAGGCCCGTCAGTCTGCTCAGCCCAGCTCCTCCCAGACCAGCATGCCTAGGACCCTCTAGAGCAAGGGTTCCTTACTGTTCCTTTGAGCCGGTCTGTCTATCAGTGTTATCTGGATAGGTCAGCCCAGCAGGGTCACTTGTCCATCTAGAGACCCATTCCAAAGAGACTCAAGTCAAGATCAAGCTGGCTTCCAATGCCAGTCCCTCTGCTGACTTCCTCTGTGGCTTCAGCCAAGTCCCTTAATCTCCCTGAGCCTTGCTTTCCTCACCCGTAGAGTGGGAATGAAGGCCTGGGGCTCTGTGGCATGTTTGGAATTCGATTATGCAAAGCACCTGGCCCAGGGCCACTCTGGACTGCAGAATGAGAATGGAGCAGAGGGGCCGTCCCCACTCCAGGCCCTAGCTGAGCCACGGGAGAGCACGGCTGGCTTCCCAAAAACAGAGATTCCTTTTACTTTTTAAATTTTTATTTATTTTACTTTACAAGGGTGCAAAACTATTAGGCTTTTTGATAGAACCCGTATTTCAGACTTGGAATTTTGATCCCCTCCTGGGGTCGGCCACCTGCGGTACTCGGTACTGTGGTAGGGCTTCAGCCTGTCACTGGCCATCAGGGGGAAAACCAGATCCAGTCTGCTGCGTGGCTCAGCGTGGCTGTCTGTGCCGCTCTGCTGAGGTGTGCGGCAGGTGCAGTGGATTTTATGCCGAGGGTCATTTTGGTTTCCCAGGGGTTTACAACACACCATCAGTCCTTAAGAGCCCAGAGACCTAGGCTTTATCAGATAACCCCTGGCCTAGCCTAGCTCCTTCTCTAGCCATTCTCAAGGGAAGGGGAGGTTCTGCATTCCTTTCTTCTTGTTTTGCTGGTTGCTTGGTTTGGGAGTGTGGATCTTCTCTTCTGTAGCCCAGGCTAGCTTTGAACTTAGCTGAGACTGACCTTGAACTTTTGGTCCTCCTGCCTCTGCACTGGTGTGCTGGGGTTACAGTTGTGTGCTCCACTGCCTGGTTTTTTATGGTTTTATGACCCAGGTCTTCTTAGAAGCACTTGAGCTACACCCTGACCCGTGTAACCTCTCTTCTTGCCTTAGCTTCTGGAGAAACTCAATTCAGTCTCTTGCCTCCATTTCTCTGGAGTAGCTAATGGGGGGGGGGGGGGGATCACTGCTGGTTTACTTACTTTGTGGGCCAACTTGTGGGAGGTGCTCAGATGCTTGCTTAGCAAAGAAAGTCAAGTCTCTTCATCTTCTGGGCTTTGACATTTGGGGTGGGCTAATTCCTAGTGCAGAGTGTGGGATGTCCAAGCACACCCTTCTCCATGCTTCACCCCAGGAGTGACAACCCAGACCACCTCTAGATATCGCGGGATTTATCGTGTGCACGCATGCGTCTGGGCACTCTGAGTCACTCGATTCAGCTGAGACTGGGGTGTTCTTTAGGCCCCCAGTTCCCTATTATCCGACTATCAGAACTCGGAAGAGAGAAGGGAGTTCCCCTCCCATCAGCTCTTAAACTGTCTGCCCCCACTGTGACTGTCTCAGCAGGGAACCAAGCAAGAGGCCTCCTTCAGCTTCTCTATAGCAAGCAAAAACAAAGGCAGGACAGGCAGGAGCCTATAGCAGGTGAGAGGGAAACTGAGGCAGGAGCTACCTAGCAATAGACTTCAGTGAACTTCTCAGAAAAGGTGATGCTGGAGCAGAGAGAAGAGCCAGTGAGGGCCATCCTGTGCTTGGGTAAATAAATCCCTGGGACCAAAGGGAGGGTGGGCAGCTATCAGTGGTATCTCCACAGCAGCCAAGCAACTGAAATACAGGAAGGACATAGGGTTCCTTGTACAGAAACTGCACATCCACCCCCTCCATCTTCCTGTCCCTACCAATCACAACACTCTGCCCTAGGGCATCCTTCCCTGCCCAGATGCTCTGACCCAGTCATCCACTGCCCACAAATGGCTCCAGTAGGTCCAGGGTCCAGTAGCCCAGGCTGGACCTGGGATGCATGAGACCAGAACAAAGGAAAGGAATCCTCCAGGAGATGCCACGGATGTGAGCACTGCCCTCTCCGAGGCTGGCTTTGCCGTGGTGCCAAGGCAAGAGCTGTCTGTCTCGCCACCTCTCAGTCCTTGTTGAAAAGTAGAAGCCATGGCCGGGCCTGCAGGGCCACAGACAGAGAGGGCTTTCTTTGCAGCAGCTGGATGAGGCTCAAGGCTGTAATGAAAGGTCTGATTAGCCCCAGCTGGCGTCCCACTTTTCCTGAGCTGGAATAAAAAATTGCCTTGGTCATCCTTTCCCAGGCTCATCTCAAAAGCATAATCACCATCATCATAATTGATTACTATTTATTTTGCTCATTAATTGGCATGCACTCCCTTGTTACATGTGAATTAAATGGACCGAGACTATTTAGGGCCCGTGAAAGTTGTACGTGTTTTCTCCCCTTCCACACAGATCCCCGAAGCCCCTGTGTCCAAGGTACCCCCTTGATATGACCACACCCAGAGACTAGTAGTCATGGTGAGGTGGACCAGACGCGGGATGAAGAGCTGAGGAAGAAGCAGACGGAGTCCTGCTACGGCCTGCAAGGGACAAGAGGGGTGTCTGACCTCCAAGCGTGTGCTCCAAGAGAGAGATGAAGGAGAGCAGGCTTGGGGAGAAAGGAAGAGGTCTTCAATGAGCAGGGATAGATTGCAGCTCTTCTTTCCAGGCCTTCCCAAGTATCGGCAGGAGTCGAATCTGGGAACCAAACTGGTAAATTTTGTCTCAAGACAGAGCTTGAGAGCCACCTGCATGCAAGCACAAAAGGTGGCAAAGCCCCAGATGTTGGAAATATGAGTCCCTGCGACTGTCCTAGCAGGAAGAAGGATTCTAAAGGAAGAGACGCCCTCCAGGTCTGGACCCTCTAGATGGACTTGGTGGGGGAAAGGTCACCAGACCTCCTTATTTATAAGAGGGGTCTGATGTTTGGATTTATGTGAGTACTGTAGACCTATTGGTGGTCAAGCTGAAGATTCTAACTCTGTTGAAACTATGAGAACTAGGTGCTGGAGAGATGGCTCGGCATTTAAGAGCACTGTTGCAGAAGACCCGGGGCAGTTCCCAGCACCCTTGTCCAGTGGATTTACAGCTGCCCGTGACTTCAGTTTCAAGGATCCTGACACACTGTAGCCTCTTCCAGCACCTGCATACACACACACTCACACATACATACACATACACACACACTCACATATACATACACAGACACACACACTCACACATACATACACATACACACAGGCACACATACATACACATACACACAGGCACACATACATACACATACACACATGCACACATACACACACTCACATATACATATACATATACATATACATACACACACGCACACATACATACACATACACACACATGCACACACACAGTGCACATAAGCTCATGCAGGGACACAAAGACACTTAAAAACCCTTTTAATAATCTTTAAAAAGGGGCTGGAGAGATGGCTCAGTGGTTAAGGGCACTGTCTGCTCTTTCAGAGATCCTGAGTTCAATTCCCAGCAACCACATGGTGGCTCCAAACCATCTATAAAGAGATCTGGCGCCCTCCTCTGGCGTGTGGAGGCAGAAAGTTATATACATAATAAATAAATCTTTTAAAAAAAATAATCTTTAAAAAAATGATAACTAAATGAAAAAGGATTTCTCAATACCTCTGAAAAATGATGCCCATTGTTGCTGGCTCCTGTGTGTATTAGACACATTCTGTTCCTGCCGTGTGACATAAGGCTTCTATGATGTGACACTAAGGACACTTTATCAACCTGATGTCCTCCAGACCTGAACTGTCAGTGTGCTGATCTTTCCAGGCCTGGAAAATCCTGAAACCTTCTTTCTTTAGGCAAAGCCGCTGGCTGTGTATGGCAAGGAGCAGCTGCTGACAGGTAGAAGGTTCTGGAGACCGTGCATTTGTAAATAAATACTTAGCTAACGTTTCAAACCCCTTTAACTATTTGTTTGTTTGTTTGTGGCGATGCTTTGCAACTATTGTTGCCAGTCTCTGCACACCTGTGGAACTGCTAGCTAAAAGATCCGAACAGTACTTTGGGGATGCTAGGGTGTCCCCACAGGACAGACGGAACTGGGACTCCAGAATAGACTCCTTCGGGCCTAGTCTAAGGACCACTCCTTCTGTATCTCTTAGTTCCTCACAGCTGGCAGGAGATTTCTTTGGGCACTGACTCCTTGACACCTGTCACCTCCTCAGTGTGTACGCTGATGAAACCAGCCAGGACTGATCTCATCCTGGTGAGGAGGCACAGCTGAGCTCAAAAAGAGACAGATGATGAGCGGGGCCAGGGGACAGCAGCTTGGATGTATGCGCCTTGGCCTTCTCTTAATTAAACCTAACCCTCATATCAGACACTATGACCACAGCAACTCCCATAAATGAAACATTTAATTGTGGTGGCTCGCCTACAGTTTCAGATATTCAGCCCATTATCATCAGGATGGGGGACACGGCGGTGTGCAGGTGGATGTAATACTGGAGCTGAGTCCTACAGCTTCACTCAGAGGCAACAAGAAGTCGACTGACTGTCACACTGAGTGAACGTGAGAAAAGAGACCTCAAAGCCCACCCCACAGAGACACACTTCCTCCTACAAGGCCACACCTCCTAACAGTGCTACTTTCTTTGGGGGTCATTTTCTTTCAAATCACCGCAGTAAATGGGTGCTGGTGGTTTCCTCTGATGTTGTGTGGTATTTGACCTGAACATTTGTATAGGTGACTGGACCTGGTAATCCCTCTGTCATCTCTAGCATATTTAGGGATACCCCAATCCCTTGTCTCTAGTCCCTCTTTTGCCCAATGTAGCTGGAATTCGACTTTTGTACCTCACATCAAATAAATATGGTGAGAACAATTGTCTATATGGAGAGAGAGAGAGAGAGAGAGAGAGAGAGAGAGAGAGAGAGAGATCTTTCCACACTAGATGGCAGGAAGGATGTACCTCAGACCTCCAGGGAGTTCTTGAGGGGTTAATGGTTGGGAGAGGAGTAGAAGCCAGGCTCTAACACCTCCTCAAACAGGAGCTGGGATTCTGGGCTCTGTGAAGCAGGGGCCACATGAAGGCTCACAAGGCGGCAAAGCAATTTCCAGACACCCTTGGGGTTGACATGAAGAGCTCAGGTGCGGGCTAGACAACACGGTCCATATGATCTTCACATTTTCGGGGGAGTGAGGCTGAGAGAAAGAGGGACACAGCAGCAGCTCCAGAGGGTGTGGCATGCGAAACAGAGAGGGTCCCAGTGAGCAGAATAGCTGCATCCAACCCAGGAACCCTGACTAGAAAAGACTCACAAAGAAGCTTAGAATCCAGAGTTGCCATATTTACCCCCAAGCCTCCACCCACCCACCCAGTCCCCAGCCCAGGCTCTTTGAGTCTGCCTCGTAAAACAGTAGGCACTGAGTCTCAGAAATAAGCAATGATTAGAGGATTTTTTTAAGAGGATGGAGAGGGACAGGGAGCAGAGAATTCAAACAATCCCTTGGAATGTAAATTTGTGTTCTGTAAGGAGGCTTCTGTGGGTTCATGGCCTATCTCTGTGGGGCCACAGGAGAGCCACACTCACTCAGCGGGCTTCAAAGATGGGGCGATGGTACCTGACTGTGTGTGAGCAAAGAACCAGATGTGATGGACATTAAGACTGTCCAGCTGCCAGGAGAGCAGGGTGGTGCGGGACCCTAGCACAACAAGAAGAGCAGGGGGCGGGTAGCATTCTTTTTTCCTCCTGTCCTGTATTGTTTTTTATTTTTTGTTTTGCAGCACTGGTCTCAAACCTGGAGATCTTTCCATGTTCTTGCTGTCCCCCTCCACCATCAATTCTTCCTGTGATCTTCTCACCTGTTCAGGACAGAGTCCTTGCTTCTGCACTCCAGCCTGAGGTCTAAGGTCTGTTTCTCAATCCGGGCCTCTGTGGTTTGATTTTCGCCTTCATGCCCTTGTCCTACCCCTAGCTTACCCACTGTTATACCCTTTTGTTGGCAGCCATTTTTCTCTCCCCACCAATTCATTTCTATTAGTAAGCCTTTGCCGTTTAGCAAACTGTGGCTGTCCCTCATATCTGAAAGCTTACATATGCTAAAGCCCTTCTGTAGATCACAGTGTCTGGGCCTGTCCTCCTGCAGAGGGCGAATCATTTTTAAACTTAAAATGACAAGATATAAGTCTAGTAAGCAGTTCTTAGACTGTGTTGTTTAAGGAATGGGGTAGGGAGGCATTAGGTGTTTAGCAAAGATTCAGTGTTTCCATCTGAAGCTAGTTGTCTTGAACAATGCAGAGGGCCAACTGTCCCCAAGTGAAACATGACTTCACAGTTCTGTCCTAGAGGGGGCGTCTTGCTGGGGCGATGCCAACTCGGTCTGTCTTCTTGCTCTGGTCTCATTTCGCTCCGATTTCCAGGGTAACCTCTCTCCAGGCTGTTTGCAGAGGTCTCCACAGCTCAGTGCTATCAGAACAGAGGTGGCCGGCTTCTTCAGCAGCCAGGGACTGAGGAGAGAGTGAGCATGCAAAACCATCACTGCTGTGCCTGGGAAGAACTTGTCTCCAAAGCTACGTGCTGTTACTTCTTCTCTGTTGCTTCTTCTCTGCTGCTTCTTAGGAGAGAATCCCTTTCTTTCTTTTCCTTTTCTTTTTTCTTTCTTTTCTTTTTTTTTTTTTTTTTTTTTTTTTGCTTTTTGTTTTTTTGGTTTTGATTTCTGGTTTTTCAAGACAGGGTTTCTCTGTGTAGCCGTGGCTGCCCTGGAACTCTCTCTATAGACCAGGCTGGCTTCAAACTCACAGTGATCCACCTGCCTCTGCTTTCCGAGATTAAAGGCATGGACCATGGACCACCATTGCACAAGTGAAGGGTGTTTCTTAATCCAAACCACATTCATGGGGTGGGGGTGGGGTGGATTCTTAAACACAAGAACCTTGAAGGATATGCAGAGATCTCAAAACCACATGGATCCTAGGTCTGGCTGCACCCCTTCCATTCCTCATTGCAGCATCCCTGATCGGTGCTCACCAGTCACCAGTGCACCTTTGTCCCTACACGTGACTCTGGAAAGTTATTGTCAGATGTCCCTTTGGGGCACATGGATAGCCACAAGCAGCAAGATTACCCCAGGCTGAGGTGCTGGGTCGAGAATCACTGATCCTCGTCTTTTGTCAGGAGATACTTTAACCTATAAAATGTGCGCATGGCGCAATGCGCAACATATGCGGCCGGCTCATGGTCGTGATTTGGCTGGTCTGTTCGCTATTTGGCCCAGTTTGCGCCTTCTCCTTTTCTCTGATTGAGGCTCTACACAGCAGAGTCTGACACACTCCACAACATGTGTTAAGACGACACGCCTCAGACACCCTCTCCTCCTGTTTCCTCTGTCCTCAGGGAAAGCATTTCAATTGTTTAAACATTTATTCCCTATCTCTCAATATGCTGGACCGCTGTTTCTGGCTATGGGGTTTCTAGAGTTTTCCACTCATTTGCCTCCTGAAGAAAAGGGCTTAGAGCTCCCTCCTTCCATTTCTACCCAGCACTTCCTGCCCATATATGGCAAGTGTTTATTGCTGCTTATATGTGTTTATATTTGCCTTGCCGAGCCATTCTGTGGACCGGTCATTTGTTGTTTTTTCTGTAGTTAACAATTGCCCTTTTTAATTGTTGCTATTTTTATGTAGCTTTTCAATGTTTCATAATTCAAACCCTGGGTCTCTTTCAGTTCTGGCCTCAGAAATTCTTTCAACTTCATCTTTCTTTACATCATGTTTTGAGACTCTTGAGACAGGCTCATTTTTTTTTTTAGATTTATTTTACAGAAACAAGCATTGCAGGGCAACTGCATGTGTGCGTATGGACCATGTCAGTTCCTGGTGCCCCTGGAACTGGAGCTGCAGGCAACTGTGAACCACCACATGGGTATTGGGGATCCAATCCTGGTCCTCTGCAAGAACGAGTGCTCTTAGCCACCTTGCCACCTCGCCAGTCCCAATTTGATTTTCTCAAGGAATCTAAGGCTGGCTACCCCCACCCCCACCCTTGGGCACAGATGTGAGCCCAGGCTCATTCTTCCCCGTTGCCCTGAGACCTTCACCTCCTGTTATGGCGGGTTGGGTTAATGTAGCTTTCAAGAACTTGTGTACTCCCCCAGAACCTCAGAGTATGGCTTCATTTTGAAAATGGATCATCCAAGCTGTAATTCATTAAGATGTAGTGATAGGATTGCCGAGTGGGTCCTTGCTCCCAAATGACTAGAGTCCTTATCAGGAGAAAGAGACACACAGACAGACACACACAGACAGACACAGACAGACACACACAGACAGACACACACAGACAGACACACACACAGAGGGAAGACAATATGAAGACACAGACAGAGATGGCCATGTGGGGTGGAGGCAGAGACTGGGGGTCTGCTACCACTAACCCGGACCAAGCGAAACTCAAAGAAAAAAGAAGGTTCCTGCCCTGGACCTCAGAGGGAGCATGCTCCACTGCCACCATGGTTTCCAGTTTCTTACCTCAATGGGTACCTGAAGGAACAAGTTTCTGTCACTTTGAGGTACAGTAGCCCACCCGCAAGCTCCTCAGTATCACTTCAATTTTGGGTACCTGTTGTCAACCACAGTCTGAAAGTATCAGAAACATTTTAAGTTCATTTTAAGGATAGTTTAAGTTTCAAGCGGCATGATGAGGTCACATGCCACCCTTCTCTGTCCTGCCTGAGCCGTGGGTCAGGCCTCCCTTTGCCCAGCGTGTCTATAACGCATATTCTACCCACTCTACAATAATTTCATCTTGACTATGACCCGTTGGTGCAATATTGTCACTTTGTGCTTGTATTTAGTAACTCCTTTTGATTTAATAATGACTCCAAGGCAGTGGAACAGTGAGAGTGACAGCTCGGATTGCCCAGGAGAGCTCTGCTGCTTCTGCTAAGTTCTTGGCTTAAAGAGGAAAGGAAAAAAAAAAAAAAAAAAAAAAAAACCAGGGTGAGCAAATTGCTGTTGTGTGCGATGAGAATGAAAAGCAGAATGTCTAATAATGTCAACATCCATTCAGGGAGGGCTAGGTACCACATGTGCTCTCAGTCATCTCGGGACAGGCTCCCTGTGGATAAAGGAGAACAAATGTCCTCTGCACCAGCTGGAGGAAACCGAAATTCCTGACCAGCATTTAAAAGTCCGTTCTTAACCCATTTCATTTGGTAGTGCATACCTTCATGGCTTCCTGGGAAAAGCAGAGAAGTTTAACTGGTATTTGTTTGTCTGTCTGTCTGTTTGGTTTTTAGTATTTGCATGTCTGAATTATTTTTATTCTCTTCTTAGACATTAATAATGATTGAGCTCGCCATTGAATTTTAGGTTGTGGAGGTAGTCTGAATGAATTGGCTCCCATAACCTCACAGGGAGTGGCACCATTAGGAGGTGTGGCTTTGTTGAAGTGGGTGTGGCCTTGTTGGAGGAAGTGCGTCACTGAGGGGGTGGGCTTTGAAGTGTTACACTCAGGACACTGCCCAGTGTCTCAGTTCACTTCCTGTTGCCTGCAGGATGTGGGACTCTCAGTTATTCCTCTCTCACCACATCTTCCTACCCATTGCCATGCCCCGTCATGATGATAGTAAACTGAACCTCTGAAACTGTAAGTGAGCCTCCTCAATTAAATGTTTTCCCACAGAGCTGCCATGGTCATGGTGTCTCTTGACAACAATAAAAACCCAAACTAAGACAGTTCGGAATTATTTTCCTTTAGAATTTAAAACAATACCAACCTTTAAAAATTGTTTTGCTGGGGCTGGAGAGATGGCTCAGCAGTTAAGAGCACTGACTGCTCTTCCAGAGGATCCAGGTTCAATTCCCAGCACCCACATGGCAGCTCACAACTGTCTATAACTCCAGTTCCAGTGGAGCTGACAGCCCTCACACAGGCACACATGCAGGTAAAACACCAATACACACAAAAGTTTCTAAAAATGAGCTGGAGCAGTGGTTCCGAGGCAGAGTATTAGCTGCTCTTCCAGATTGAACTCAGGATGAGTTCAATTCTCAGCAACCACATGGGGGCTCACAATCATCTATGAGATCTGGTGCCCTCTTCTGGCCTGCAGGCATAAATGCAGGCAGAACACTGTATACATAATAAACAAATCAATCTTTTTTTTTTAATTGGTCTGCTTACCAGCCCTAGTGGCACCTTCTGTAATCCCTGCATTCAGGAGGTTGACATGGAAAGACTGTGGTTCAGTTCTAGACTGGGCTGAATTTGAAACCCCCTCTCAAATCGAGGACATTTTGTAATCAGAGACACTCT
The DNA here is from genome assembly GCF_018167655.1 of Microtus oregoni. Taxonomy (NCBI): domain Eukaryota; kingdom Metazoa; phylum Chordata; class Mammalia; order Rodentia; family Cricetidae; genus Microtus; species Microtus oregoni. The sequence continues at coordinate 17,027,374 of NW_024543086.1, forward strand.
AATGCCTCTGGTCTTCAGTCGGTCTGCGGTCGCATTATCCAGAGCCACTGTTTTCATAGTGGGGGAGTGACAGAGACCTAGCTGGGAAGCAGTCAGAGAGGGAAGGATCCAGGCATCTAAGTACTTCTAAACCCGTGTTATCCGGTCTCCACTATTCGGGTTGTTTGTTTGTTTGTTTGTGAAAGGATTTCACTCTATAACCCCATCTGGCCTGAAACATACTATGTTGAGCAGGCTGGCCTTGAACTCACAGAAGTTCATCTGCCTCTGCCTTCCAAGTACCACTCCCAGCTCCAGATTTGCTGGTACCTAGAGGCTACAGGCTGCTGAGGTTTTGAGCCTCCTCTTGGCTTGTGGATTCCTGTAGGACCGGCCTGGGCTCATCACTGCTCAGGTACCTGCTCTGTTACCTCTTGTCTCCGTCTTGCTGCTGCTTTCATCCTCTGGGTTAAAACCTTTAGGAACTCCCATTATGAGAGTTGCAGCATCCTTGCGGGGAGAAGCTGCAGTCTCTGCCTTCAGGAGGTTCTCACCTGTATTTCTAACCTCATCTTGAGTGTTGCTTTGGAGCCGAGGCCAAGTGCACCTGATGTCCATTCCAAAAAGCCCCTTTCAGCATTACTTCATCCCAAACAGCATTTTATAGCAATGACATGCTGTCTACAGCTCCATGAATTGTGTTTTCTATAATAGTTTATACTAGTTTTTCTATAGTAGTATCTTCCTGTATTTCCAAAGGATCCACATTTGCATCATGTTTCTTGAACACTTTGCTCTTTCTGCATCTGCGTATCTGCTGTGAACATGGTTGGTTCCACAGGGGATTCTGGGAGAACAGAGTCGAGACACTGCAAACCCTGCAGTGCTAAGGTTATGACATGGCCAGTGAAACTGCCTGAGATATTCTAGCCTTGAGAGGTCTCTTCTCTTAAATGCCTGCGACTGCAGTCCTTCAGGGGTCAGAGGGACAGGAGAGAAGAGTCATCAGTCTGGAGGGGGCGGGTCATAAAGAATTCTCTTGCTACCACAGCCACCCTGGACGGCCATGTGCAGGGTGCCGGCACAGACCTATAACTGCCCCACCTTGCCACACACAGGGAAACAGCCCTCGAATGTTTCCTTAGACAGGCATTCCTGCAACTGACAGGAATGAAGAGTCACCTTTAATTCCTGGGTCCAGAAGGGCCCAAAATGAACTTAGAATGGCTAAAGAGTCTCAGTGGAGGGACACTGAAAAAAGCAACTGATAATTATAGTTTGGGAGCCATGCAGTGGCCCAAAGAGACCGAGGCCGTCCATATAAGACCAAAGAAAGAATTCTGTTTACGAATTTTTCATTTATGCTCCACCCACTTCCAAAAAGAATTTAGGGTGGTGGACAGGGAAAGTAAACAAAGATCCCAGCTCTGAGGTTCTGCCCACTGTTAAAAGGAGTGAGGGGGATGGAAGAGAGGTGGCTCTTCTGCCAAGAAGAAAGACATCCTGGAACCAAAGAAGTCGTGAGAAGGAACTAGCTACAGATGTGCACAATGAAGAGCCACCCATGGGTGCCCCTACCCCAGCATTGGTTCACATGTGTGTAATGCAGTGGTACCCCTGCCCCAGCTCTGAGAGCACCAAAATCCCAGGGCCCTCAAGTCCCTCAAGCGAAGTGGCATGGTATTTGTGTAGAACCTACTACACACACCTGCCAAGCCTTCGGTCATCTCTAGATGGCCTGTAATGCCCAGAGCAGCGTAGATGGCACACTGTGGAAGTGTTTGTTAAGCTACATTGGTCAAGAAACAATGAGAAGGAAAACACAAATTCTTCTTTTCTGATTACAGTTGGTTGGTTGAACCTGCAGGTTTGAACTCATGGACAGGGAAGACCCCAGACAAGAGAAATCTCTCCTGATATTCTCTGAACATCACGAAGCAATGGAAATGTCCATCAAATATTGCTGTATTAAATCACGGGTTCTCGTCTATTCTAGGCACTGGACTAGAATTTGAATTCTTAATGCAGATTCCTGGGAAGCCATGCAAACAAGCATGCCTTTTCACCAGGTGGCTCCCCTCATGTTCACTGGTCTAGGAGTGCCTGCTTCCTGGGGAGTGGGAATTGCTGAGTGTCTAGAAGCTCAGCATTGTCGGGAGAAAGGATAGGTTGGGCTGGGCTATGGGAAATGGTCTGACTGTAGATGGGGGGAGGGTTATATTATGCTAGCAAGAAATTGACTTCTTAAAGAACTGTATGGTGTAATCATTCCTAATTTACCAAGAAGGGAATGAGGGTTCAGAGAGGGCCCGAGTCACACAGCTGGAATGGAAGTCAGCTCAGATTACATCCCAGGATGCTGGAGAACTGAGTGAGAATCATGGGGAGTGCTACACTCTCACTTCCTGTGGCATCCGGAAGTCCAGGCCCAGAAATCTTCAGCAGCTCTGAACTCCAGAGCCCCACTGTTGTCTAAACCGCCAAAGGCCAGTGTCAGAGGCTGGATGGCCACCACGGGGTGCCACCCCTAACCCCACAGCTTCCTGCAGCCCTCCCATCCCACAACCATTTTCAAAAATGGTGCTCATAGCAGAGACACCTGCTGAAGTGGAGTCTGTCTGGCACGGCTTGTGTCTGTACTGACTTTGGTCTGTGTTCCAAAGGATGAGGAAGTCAGACGCTGTGCAATCAGCTCTCCGGACTCCCCAGCCTGAGTGTTTCTGAGCATAAGCCGTCTAAAGCTTGGAAACACCTTTAACGCAGTGAGCTTTGTTGTTATAGGACTGGATGGTTTGTAGACAAGTGTCACCTTGCATTTTGGGACAAACAGCCACTCCTACGGTGCACACTGATGGAAATGGTCAGCGTGGATTTCAGGACAAACAGCCTCTCCTAAGCTGTCTGCACCTGGTTGAAAACGGACATCCCTGCTATGCGGGTTCTTTGAAAAGTTCTGCCAACTCTACGTGGTGGGTTTTTAGAATTATCTTGTTTAAGCTGTGCCACAGTAGCATATTTGGGGTGGCATTAAGTCAAGGGGGTAAAGTAGTTCTTGGGGCGTCAGGAGAGCAACAGTGAGTGCAGGTGGTCAGACCTAAGCAAGCAACCTGCCCATGCTCATAGCCGATAACTATCCTTTTGTGTAGGTGTCTTTCTTGTTCTGCCATCTGCTTCCTACCAAGTATTATCTAATAAGAGGGAGTCTGGGGCTGGAGAGATGGCTCAGAGGTTAAGAGCATTGCCTGCTCTTCCAAAGGTCCAGAGTTCAATTCCCAGCAACCATGTGATGGTTCACAACCTTCTGTAATGGGATCTGGTGCCCTCTTCTGGCCTGCAAGCATACACACAGACAGAATATTATATACATAATAAATAAAAAGTATTTTTTTTTTTAAAAAAAAGAGGGAGTCTGTCTGGACTGGCCTTGCCATCTAACAGCTGTAAGCCTCTGTTTTCCTAGTCTATAAACAGGATATCAGTGGTGTCTCCATCCTTATGGCAGGGCTACAAGGTCCAGAGAAGCCTCCACGTTAGGCTTTGGCTTAGTCTGCTTGCAGCAAGCCTTTGGGGGTTATTCCTGCCTTCAGGTGCTCACTTCAAGCCCGGTATGATTCCTTGGGTTCAGTTCGTGAAGGGATGCTCTGGGATCCCTAGGGATGAATGCTCTGCCCAGAGCCACACTGTGGGTTTGGCGCAGAGCTGGTTTTGAACCTGGACGTTTCTGTCTGTGAAACTAACCCAGGCAGCCATCATGCAGATGCCTAAGAGAGTTCAGACAGGCAGGTAGTGGAAGGAGGGCAGGGGACTGCTAGCTGGGGCACCACTGAGATCATCTGCAGAGAGAACACTGTGAGGAAAGAAAGGATTTTGCTTTAGGGGAGAGCCACCCTGAAATTCTGATGTTTGAGGCCTCGCCTTTAGCCCAAGCTGCCACAGTTAGCGGTGCCTTCTCAGAGCAAACACCCAGTGTGTCTGGAGTTAAGTGGCATGCATGCACACACATGTCCCCCAATCAATATGAAGCTTAAATGGAACAGGAAAGAGACCTAAGAATAACTTACCACCAAATAATCTGCATGCCAACACCTAGATGCTGGACATGCGCACTGTGGAGCGATCGGTTTCCACAAATGACTTCGAACTTTCAAAGAGAAAAAGGTGCAAATCCATTGAATGCCATCAAAATTGTGTAGGCAATTGCTCAAACTAAGATCAGTGAAGTACGAATGTCTCTAGGTAAAAGAGAATCAACTGGGATTAGACTAACATGACCCCTTAAAGGGCTTCTTTATGAACCATGATCAGCTCTGTGGGGATATGTTCATTTCTGGAATGGAGATTGCAGTCTTAGTAAATTCCAAATAAAAGGGAAAAAAATGTCATTGTCTCTACTGCTTGGGAACTGCAACCCGGGGAGACCTGTGCATGGTGCGGCCGACTGTTTTTATTCAAAGCTCTGGGCTGGCCTGAAAGCAGCCTCACCATAAACCAGGCTTTCTTTCATCTGCATGGGTGTTGGCTGGGTCATTTGAAAGACTGGGAGAGGGGCTGCCAATCACCGCACAAAAAAATAAAACCACCCTTTTGAAAAAGCACAGAGGGGTGGGTGGACATGATTTAGACAAGACGCAAGTTTCTGAAAAGCAAAGCGGCTGAGTTTTATTATCTTAAAGTTGTCCCAGCAAACAGAAGCTTTTACGAGAGTAAGAAAAGCCACATGCCATAAAATGAGAGAGGACACCTGCAATCCAGACCGTCACCAAAGGAGTCACATCCAAGATAATCAAGCTCAATAAGAAGAAAAGCGAACAACGCGACCGAAGGCTGTGAGAGATGAGCAGGCAGCTGCCAGAGGGCCAGGCCTCTAAGGGGAGGCCACAGCCCCTATCTAGAATGGTTAAGCCAGGAGACCCAAGTGTTGGAGGATGTGAGCATGTCAAAGGAGCAGCTTGGGAAGATTCCTGCAGCGGCTATGAAGACTGCTCGTGTCTGGCCGCACAGTCTGGCTATGCTGGACAGAAATGTGTGCTTCTGTGAGTCCAGAAATGCGTCCGAGATGGCACTGAGCGTCACACCGTCATGGAGCAGATAGCACGTGGGTCTACTGAGGGAACTAAGCAGCAATTAAAGATTCTAATGACGGGGGGGGGGGGCTGGATACAAAGCAACTCCATGCAGGGGCCTCCCAAGCAGGCTAGCTGGTTCCTGATGAGAAGCCAGGGAAGTTGCTAGGAAAATGTCTTCAGAGAGAGATATAGCTGCAAGGGAGCCCAGTGGTGGCCACGGCTCCTGATGCTGATAGCATGGTTGTGCTCGCTTTGGGAAACCCCATTCAGGCATGCACTTTTCCATATGTATGCACATAGACACGGCTATATCATTCAAACACATGTAGTAAGTGCTGAAGGAACCTGCACACCCACTCCCTGAATAGCTGTCCTTTCTCACAAATCATGGAAATGATTTAAAATGCTCCACTGGTTTCCAAAATGCCCCCCAAGGGTCCATCTATGTGAACCATGGGCCCAAAAGAAGGTGTTAGGTCAAAGAAATAGGGAAATGTCATCACACAGTGAAGTAACGGGGGTTAGGGCATCTACTGGCAAGGACCCAGGAGGATCTGGGAACAAGAAGGCTGGACCTTGGAGAGTAGCTGTCTCTGGGTTGTGCCCTGTTCCAGGCTAAGGGAAACTGGGGCTTAAGGGGTCTTTGAGGACTGGGCAGGGTGGGTGAGGATCTCACAGGTCATCACTCAGTAAGAGTTGTTCCAGATATTGGTCATACTGTGGGCCTCAAGAATGTGTTATTTACCGGAAAAACCTGCTTCTAGCTGTGGTGTGGCTCAGCCCCAGCACACACCTTTATCCAAGAGCTTTCTGCTCATTGTAAACAGGATTAAATAAAGTCAACCATAGGTCAAGAGGTAGAGCAAGCAACCAGTTGAGAGGGAGTGAAGAAAAAACCATAGAGAGTAAGAGGGAGTCAGGAGGACAGATGGAGAGACACACTCTCTATCTGTAGAAGGGAGAGATATTCAGTTTGAGGCTTTTTGTTTGAGATGGCAGAGGAGAAAGAGAGTTTGGAGGGACATCAGAAGAGGAGGAAGGTCAGCTCGGTGCTTTCTCTGCCTCTCTGAGCTAGCAGGCTTTCGCCCCAGCATCTGGCTCCTGAGTCGGATTTTATTGATAAAATCAAACAACTGAGATTTAGTCAAAAATGACAAAGAGTTCCAAGGACATAGGACAGTGGTGAGATGGCCAGAACTTCCTGGACACTTCTAATCCCAAAGCACAAGTGGTACCCACTGGTCTAGATATATTGAGACAACATGGCTCAGCAACCAGACAGGAGGGGGCATGGCTTCAGATGCCAACAAGTCCCAGCCAGCATCTGTGCCAGCCAATGCCTGGATACAAAGTATCATTCAAGTGTGTGACTGCTGGTGTATCCCGGGCACTGCCAGTCAGAATAGTCACTAGCCAGGAGAGTCAGAGGAAGGACTTGCTATTTTTTACCAACGTGAAGCTTTCCACATTGTCTGAATATTTGACTCTGGGAGCCATGAGCAGCATCCAGGCTCAGGGTGTGGTGTGCCTGCAGGGCTTAGAGCAACAGCTGATTTCAACCCTCAGTGATTATCTCTGAGGTCATTGCTGTAGGCTAGGCGGCTGTAACAGAAAACCCAAGGCTAGGTTTTGGATGACATGATGGGCCTTGTTAGCTGGTGATTCTGGTGTCTGGTGGGTCTACAAGGTGTGGCACTGGCATGCTAGTAAGGGCTTCTTGCTTGTGTTACACCATGGTGGAATAGTGTAATGGAGGTGGGTGTTGTATCTTATCTGTTGCTTTCATTGGTTAAGTAATAAAGAAAGCTGCTTGGCCCTCTGATAGGGTAGAATTTAGATAGGCTGAGTAAACAGAACAGAATGCTGGGAGAAAGAAGCTGAGTCAGTGAGTCGCCATGATTCTCCCACTCCAGACAGACACAGGTTAAGATCTTCTCTGGTAGGCCACCTTGTGGCCTACATAGATTATTAGAAATGGGTTAGATCAATATGTAAGAGCTAGCCAATAAGAGGCTGGAACTAATGGGCCAGGCAGTGTTTAAAAGAATACAGTTTCCGTGTAATTATTTCGGGGCATAAGCTAGCCATGTGGGTGGCCGGGTGCCGGGGACGCAGCCCTGCCGCTCCTATTACAACAGTAGTGCAAAGGGAACCCAGTGTGTGCAGAAGGTTCAGAGCTGCGGGCAGACTTGCTGCATCACAGCTGCATTTTATGATAGCTGGCTCGATACTGGAGGCTGAGCCCTGCTCGGATGAGCACAAATGGGGATGGAGCTCCATGACCCGATGGCCTTCACTACACTGGCCTGTCAAAGGTCCCAATGCCTCAGCTTGTCACCTTGAGGACCAAGTCCCAGCATTGACATTCTTCTTCGACAGTCCTAACCTTTGCTTCTGCTATCCAGCTTGTCGCATGGACCAGGATGTTGGGGAACCCTGTGTTTCTTAGGCAGTGCTGACCGCAGATGCAGGGAGGAGGAGAAGGGATGAAAGGGAGCCCATCTAGTGGTTCTGTGAAGGAAACTCTTTGACTTTGCCCAGCGAGGAATGACAGTGGTTCTAGAAGCTCATAGGGAGGGTGGAAGATCAACAGGTCATGTCAGCACAGAGAAGCAGTTCCTGGGCTCTCAACCCTGGATGGCACAGTTCACATAGGCCACTGGAGAAAAAGACCTTCTCAGAAGTCACTGGAGTATCTCGTGACTTAAAAGAGCAGTGGAAGAAACTGTGGCTGTCTAGAATCTTCTCCAATCAGCAACAGGAATTCTGGTCCCATGGTAGCCTGTGCAGAGGGAAGAGAAGGTAGAGGAGGGAGGGTAGAGGGCAGGGTGTAGAGGGCAGGGTGTGGAGGGCAGGGTGTGGAGGACAGAGGAAGGGGGGTAGAGGGTTGCTGTGGAATAATCTTTTTGTTCACTGTGAAGATGTGTCTTTGACAAGGCACCTCCTGATTGGTTTAATAAAAGGCTAAATGGCCAATAGCTAGGCAGGTAGAAGTAAGGCAGGACTTGCACAGAGTGGGGCGGGGGGAGAAAGTTGGGGTTGCCAGCCAGATGTAGAGAAAGCGGGAAATGAGCATGACATGTTGAAAAAAAAAAAGTACTGCCACGTGGTAGAGCATAGATAAGAAATATGGGTTAGTTTAAGCTGTAAGAGTTAGCAACACGCCTAAATTATCAACTGAGCAGTTATAATTAATATTAAGTCTCTGTGTGGTTATTTGGGAGTGGCTGGCAGGACAGAAAAACTCCACCTACAGAGGGTGGAGCCAGGAGAGCAGAGGCAGGGGTAGAGGATGGAAGACCACTCACATTGACTGGCAACTGAATTCTGGAAGAGAAAGAAGAGCCAGGAGAACAGAGCAGAATTCTTGGAGGAACCAGCCCTGGTGCTCTCCACTCCCTGATGGCAAGAGTCTGCCTGAGGCAGGGCCATTGTCTGTGGATGAAGTTTAAGTCTTGAGTGCAGAGGCCCTTGAGTGGAAATTTGACCTCTCATGTGGTGCTACTGGGAAGTGGGAGCCTAGTGGCCACTAGGAATGTACCTCCCTCCCTTCATGGTGTGTTATGTGAGCAGTTTTGGCTACCACACGCTTCCCGCAGCAACAGTGTGCGGCCTGATCAGGCCAGCTGATCTGGGCTGCAGCCTCCCTGACAGCTGCTACACATGACAGCTCTTTAAGAGTCATTGTTTCAAGGCAGAGTCGCTCTAGTGTCTGCACTACACACACACACACACACACACACACACACACACACGGCTCCCCAGTACCAACTCCCATCGCACTGTGGTTGCAGATGAGAGCGGCTGTATCCAGCTTCTTCTGTAGGCTTCAGGGACGAAGCTTGAGTTATTGAGCTTGTTCAGCAAGCCCTTCCACCTGCTGAGACATCTTGCCAGACTCCCTTTTTCTTTATAAGCTGGGTAGCTCAGGGATTTCATTGCACCGATGGACGCTAACCCATCTGGCTTCTCTCTATGGGCTGAACAAGGGGATAGCCTTGTCCAGGTATCCACATGAGAGGGCACAAGATTGTGGACACGATGCCAGAATTCAGGCCCAGCCGGATGAGTCTTGACAAGTCGACCGTCTCTGTGCCTCCGGGAGCTTTTTGGAAAGATGAGCCGCTCTGAGGACAGTTATTGCTCATGACGTGGGAACTCATTCCAGTCCTTGGTGTTAAGTAGCAGCTGCAGGGCACCCTGGGCACAGCATAGCTGTTATTTTAAGAGCTTCATTGTGCCCTCAATTCTGTGCCTTGTGGTTCACTCATTTGCAGTGTCTGAGTCAACAGCCTTTGGTAATTGATGGACCTGAGCATCCAGCACCAGGATCAACCTGGGAACGGTCTTTTTACGCCCCCCCCCCCCCCCCCGCAAAGAAACCCTGACTTGACAACTGACCATCATCACTCTTATCCCAGCACTCAAAGTGCAACTCCAACTGATGTCTCTGACTGTGTCCCCTGCCAGTGTCAGCCCCAGCCCCGTAGATCCAGGTCTTGGGTATCAGTGAAGGACAGCTGCAGACCATGGGTCTCGGTTAGATTACAAAAGGCAGCCATAGAGAGGCGGAGGGCAGGAAGAAAGAGAGGCTTGGTCCGACCTCAAGCTGCACCGTGTTTATTCACACCTTTGTCGCCAACACTAGCAGATGGCCAAATGCCTAGGGGAAGATGAGATGAGGTCTCTTATAGGGCTAGAAACCGTCGTCTGCAAGGGGAGCTGGGAAGTGTAGTCTTTCTGTGGGAAACTCTCTGTCTCCACAGGAGTTCAAAGCGGGAGGTGTGCTATGCCTTAAGGGCTTTCCTTGACAGATGCCCCTCCTAACTACCTGGAAGCCAGGTTCTATTTCAGTCCCAAGACACCTGATGCTCTGGTGGGAACTCGCCCCCCTCGCTCAGTGAGATCCAGCCAATAACAGCCCCTGTTTCTTTCCATCCCAGCTCTGCTCCACTCTTTGGAGGGTCTCTGTGTAATCTGTGATGGCCAAGCTTTGTCCTCACAACCTGGTAAGAGCAACCATACCTCAGCCAAGGCACTGCCTGACCTGGGGCACACCTCACCTAATAGGGTCTGGAACTAGCCTCAAGCCTCTTGGGATCTAGGATCAGTCCCCTCGAAACCTTGGTACATTTATATGGGGATGGTGTGGGATGTTTGTTCCACTGGCATTTTCCTCTGCTAAGCCCAGAGATTCAGGGCTGGACTTCACTATGGCTACAGAAGCCCTGGGTCACCCGCCCCATACCAGGACCACCTGCAAACGCACCCCTTGCCACTCCTGCCTTCAGGGAGTCCCTCAAGACTCTTCTATGGTCCTGTATTCTCCTTCCCTTCCTTCCTCCCTTCCCATCCTTGGGACTTGTCTGTCTGTCCTGCAGTGACCTCATGTTCTGCCTTCTCTTGTTGGACCACAGGGGGCTCAGGCCTTTCTTAGAAATCAGAACAGCACCATTCGAGATCAAAGGTTTAAACTTGGACAAGCACTAGCTTGTGGGGACGTGGAGTGGGAGAACCAGCCCCCAGAGGCAGACAGACCTGGGTGTGGGGATGACTTCTACCTCATGCCTGGGTAGCCTGAATTCTGTCCCTAGGCTAAGTGAGGCAGCACACCCTTGTAATCCTAGTGCACGAGAGGATCCGGGTCAGACCTAGTGAAAGGCCATTTTCAGCTAGACAGTGAGTTCAAGGCCAGCCTGGGTGACGTGACAAGATAAAACCAGAACCACTTCCCCACATGGCCACCCCAGGCTTTGGGGTGTGAGTGTGTGCTAGAGGGTGGTCACGGTGTGTTTGCTCTCGAAGGCTCCTCAGCTGAAGGCCCAAAGTCCCCTTTTCTTCTGTGACTGCTTTATTTCTGGTGTTTAGATTTTCTTGATTGTTCTCCACTTTACTAATAATTACAATTCACAGGGAGTCTTACTCACTGGGCGCTGTTCCAACGGCCTCTCCGGGCAATTCTTGACACGGAGCGCTTTCAGAGAGAAGCAAGCAAGCCAGGCTTTGGAATGGTGTGTTTGCCTGTAAATGCGGAGCTGCCATTTTCAAAGCCTCATTGCTCCCCCTAGGTCAGCTAGCACCTATGCACCTGTTGAAAACACACAGTCTCGGACCTGATGTGGTGGTGGACTCCCGTGATCCCAGTGCAGGTGAGGCAGGAGGATGGAGAATTTGAAGGCAGCATAGCAAGATCAAGACCTGGTCTCAAAGAGAAAACCAAAACACAAAATAAAACAACAGCAACAAAAATGTATTCTTAGGGTGCAGCCTGGACCCTGGAGGAAGAGGCTGGGTGACAGCCAGTTACATGTGCCAGTGTGGCCTTCAGGTGACTTTTGTGTGCATTTGAGGGCACCCTCACATTGATACCCCTGTTACAGACATGGAGACTAAAACACAGAAATCCTGAGTGTGGTCAGGTCACACTGCCAGGCTCGAACTCAAGGATCGGTTCCTCACCCAGTGGCTGGCTGGAACAGCTGGTGATACCTCATCTACTGGAAAAAAAAAAAATCCCAGAAAACCTTGCAACCTCAAGGACTTCTCTTAAAGAAAAAAATAAAAAGTCAAACCAGGAGCTGACCAGAAAATGTGATTGGTGGATTGGGAGAACTCAGCTGGCTGCAGATCTGAGTGTAAAGGCTGGATGCCTACAGAGCCAACAGGCACAAAAAGTAGGGCCCCAGGGTGGGACAGGGACTGCTAGGGACTTTGAGAAACTTGGGGGCGGGGGTGGGGGCTGCTATGTTCTTTCCTAAGGACATACCTGCCTCTGTCTCAGCTCTAAAGAAGTATTACTATTCGTGGGGTAATGTAGATCGATCTCTCTCTCTCTCTCTCTCTCTCTCTCTCTCTCCTTCCTTCCTCTTTCCCTCCCTCCCTCCCTCCCTTCTTTCCTTCTTTCTTTCTTTCTTTCTTTCTTTCTTTTTTCTTTCATCATTTTCCCAAAACAACCAAAAATCTGGATTGTGTGTATGGATTCTCCCAATTTTAAAGAACTCTCTATTTTAAATGGTTCCCGTTGCTTTTGAGACCCGGGAAGACTGAGTCTCAGTAGATACTGCAAAGCAAGTCTGGCCAGTGACTGCTCAGGGCCCTCAGGAAACAGTCCCCAGTGTGGGTCTGCTGTGAGCCAGGCTACAAGGGACTTTCACAAAGTCAGCAGAATTACTGGTGTACATTCTGGTTCCCGCCTCGAGACAGATATACAGGGAGAAGGAAGTGGGGGTAGTGGGGAGGGGAGGGAGTGCTAGGAGTAGACACCTAAATTGAGTCCCAGACCCCAGACTCTGATCACCTGTGTTAGCATGTTCCCAGCCATGCTCAGTGCCTGGCACCTGGGCACTTCATACTGCAGTGGCTGCGCGCGCCCTCTCGTGGACAAAGAGGTGCACTGTAGAAAGCCGTGGTCGAGGGAATTTGGGGGCTCCAAGCAGGGCTCAGAGTAGCCCCAGAGCAGGCAGAGCGGCATCCAGAAACAGAAATGAAAGGGTATTCCCTACCCTGAAGCTGAGAACTACTTGGGATAGCAACATTATCAAAAACTGTAACTAAAATAATCATAATAGTATGTAAAACGACAAATAACCATTCAACATCTTAATGCCTGAAGTTCATTTACTGAGCCTTATTTAGTGATCAAAACCACGGAACACTCAGGTAAACACGTGTCTGCATCCCCCTCATCCCCCCTGCCCCAACAAGATTCAACCAGCACAGAATTCCCAAGATTCTTTGTTCTGACACAACTTCAAGCTTAGTGGAAGTTACCAGATCAACAGCCTTTCTGATGATACATCTCTTAAAAAACCATTGCTACTCTCCACATTGGTCTTATCATTCCCGCTTTCTTTCTCTCTGGACACATGTTGTTATGTTAAATCCGGCCGCATGAGCACTAAGGCCTATACCTGTAACTAGTTCAGTGGGCGACTCTTAAGAGCAGGGGCATTCTCGCACAGTCCAGGGGATTTTACAGAGTCAGGGACATTGACAGGAGTGGAGTGTGGTTATCTATGTGCGGCCTTAGGCAAATTTCACCAGTTAATTCCAGACAGTGTTCTTGCTGTGACTAAATAGGAAATACTCAGCTGGGTAAAGAGCAGGGACGCCTGTGTTACAGCACCAAGGGCTGGAAAACCCAAGGTCGGGGGGGGGGGGGTGTCGTGTCCATGGTGAAAGGAAAAAAGGAGGGGAAGGAGGAGGGAGAGAGAGGATATGAGAATCAACGAGACTGACCATGAATGAGTAGGCCAAACTTACACTTTCCTATTTATTATTGATTACTAATGAACTTGGTTCTGGAGGTTTGCAAGAATGGCCCCCACAGGCTCAAATTTGAACACTCTGTCCCCAGTTGGTGGAGCTGTTTGGGAAGGATTAAGGAGGTGTGGCCTTGCTGAAGATGGTGTGCACTGGGGGTGGTGGGCTTGGAGGTTTCAAATGCCCATGCCATTCCCAGTTAGAGCACACTATCTCTTTCTCTCTCTGCCTCATGCTGTTGTCTCAACATATGAGCGCTCAGCTACTGCCCCAGCTTCATGCCTGCCTCCCTGCTGCCATGCTCCCTGCCACGCTGGTCATGCACTCGCCCTCTGACGCTGTAAGCCAGCCCCCAGTTAAATGCTTTCTTTTATAAGTTCCCTTTGTCATGGTGTCTCTTCAGAGCAAGAGAAAAGACATTGTTGGGCACCAACCCCAGAGATACTGAGCCCACTCCTGAAAGACAGGAAGCCTTTCTGACCGCTCAGCCTCAGGACCTTAGCAACTCCTAAAGGCGGCGCCTCCCAGCGCTCTTGCATTGTGGATGATGTTTCTGACCCACTCCTGAGACAGAAACACAACCTCGGGACCTGGTCACCTCCCAGCATGGTGGCATTGTAGATGGCGCTCCTGACTCTTGAACAGTCAAGGTCCGAGTCAAGCCGCGCAGTTCTCAGGCTTTGCGGTTCGCTCAGCAGCCCGTTGCTGATATTTCCTGCGGAGTGCCGGAGTGCTGAAGCACCGGCATCTGACCCCTTGGCTCAGAAGTAGCTCCCCCACAGACTGTGTCCCTCTGAAGGCTTCCTCTCAGCTTCCTCCACATTTCCCACCTGGCAACATGCCTTCAGCGCTCCCCAGCATAAGCTCTCCACCAACCCTGTCAGGGAGGACTCTAGAGGAGATAGCATTGGCTAGAGGATGTGCCCTGTCTCCAGACTTCAGAGACTCAAGCTCCCCTGCAGGGAACCAAAGCCCTCAACCCCACCACACCCCACCTCCACTGTCCTCCGTGGAAAACTTTTAGATCCAGGCCCTGGACGCAAAGAGGAAGTTACCGGTGGCTGCCCCCGGAGACTGCCCAGGCTAGAGCGCTGGTCAGGGCAGGACAAAACACCCGGAGCTAAGTGGAATGATACAGCCCAACCCACCAAGTGCGGCGGTGGCCTGCGGTTGGGTGGCTGGAATGGTCGGCATTATCGGGAGTTCAGCAGACCCGAGTCTATCCCCGGACAGTGCTGACTGGTTCCTGGGACTTGAGTGGGATGCAGAACTGGAGCATGGTCGCCAAGAGCCTGGGAATGGATGTTGAGAAATGGACAGTCCCTTGGTATCTGCGGGGGTTGGTTCCAGGCCACAGCCCCATTCATCCTCAAAGATGCAGATGTTCAAGAGGCTGTTTGATGTGTGGAAAGCGCACAATCATCTCGGGGTGGTTTGCAGGACCACCTGAAATGTGAATGCGGAAGCAGCAGTCGCGAGGAGGCTGTGTGAACCGAAGGGGCGATGTGGCAGCAAACACTGTGCAGAGTCAGGTGCAGACACATCTTATTCTGAGTACTGACTACGATTTCTCACCCACAGAGGGTGAAGCTGCAGAGGGGGAGCCCAGATGAGGAGAGAAGCTGGCAGAGAGGCTGAGTCCCTGCAGCAGCGCTGGGCCACCATCCCAGGCCCACGGGGCACTGAAGTCGGCTACATACTTACCTCCTCAGGCATGGCCCAGCAGAGTCCCGTAGCTGGGCCCTCTGCTCCCGAGTGTCAGAGGGTGAACTATAGTAAGGAGGGCGTGAAGCGGGCAGAAAAGACGTAGCCAGCACGTCCCGTCCTTTGCTCTGTGTTCCAGGCTGTGTGGGACATGGCTCTCCGCTGCCTGTGAGCAACAGCTTGGGACAGTTCTCTGGGGGATGGGTTCTGAGGAATTCTGCTCCCGTTTGGACAGGCATCTCAGCCTGACTGGCTCTGGGGGGGCTTTAAAGAAAGCTGACAGCTGGAGTCCTAGGAGCCTTAGGGGTCTGCTGGCACCAGGAGGCACTGTCAGATCCCCGAAGACCTGGCCCTCATGGTGTCCCCGTTTTGTGATGTTTCCGTGGAGATGTTTTAGTATCGGGAACACAGGCTGTCCTTTGGGGCCCTGTGGCTGCAAATTCTAACGTAACAGGCTGTGAGCGCACACTCCCTGCCCTGGGGTCTGGTGCAGGAGGCCACAAGTCCCACACTGTCAAACGGTCAGTGCTGCCATGTGTCTGATCTGTGACGGATGGGACTCAGATGAGGGTCACCTACTAACCAGTCAGGATTGGTGAAAGCTTTTGGTCACTTCTTACGGCCGTGGTGGCAAAGTCCCAACAGCTTTGTGACTTAGAGCATCACAAATTCACCCTCCCGTTCTGCAGGTCTTCCCAGATAAGGTGGTCCTCACAGGAACCCCAACGACCCACTTTCTGGCTGCTCTGGGTCTCCAGAGGCCTCCAGTGCAGCATGGTCTGTCACCCTCTTCTCCATCATCACATGGCTCTGTTTTTGGCAGCTGCACAGGCCTCTGCCTCTTGCAAGCCTCCCTCAGTAGCCGAGGCTCTTCCCCCACCTGCAGCACTGTGTGAAACCCATTTTGTCATAGCACATAGCATCATTCTTGAGTCCCCAGGGTTATGATGTGAAAAACTTAGGCGTCGGCATTCTCCAGCCTTGTTAGGGTCCAACTTTTAGCCTCTGGATTATCTGTTGTAATTTCTGTATCAGAGATTTGGGAACTGGGGGGCTCTGCTCCCAGGTCTTTCTTGAGCTGCAGTCAGAACAGAAGCCAGGGCAGCCTTGTCGGAAGAGTGGGTTGCGATGGAGGTTAGTTGGAGCCTGCTGTGGTGAGGCCTTGTTTTTCTACACAGGGGTCTCTGTGTGGGGCTGTTTGAGCTTCCTCACAATGTGTGGAGAATTGCTAACTCAGGATGCCCTCTGACTTCACCTTACCCCTACCCACACACATTAGGGCAGCAGCATGCCCCGTGTCACATAGTCAGCTCCAACTCAGTGTGAGAGCAGAGTGCACAGAGCATGTGTGCCAAGAGAACCTCTGGCCACAGCTGCCTCCAGTAGTTAGATAGAAAAGCAGATATAATGTATATATAGCTATATAGTATCTGCCACTGGTATCTGGGGTGTCTCCCAAAGGCCCACATGTCCACGGCATGGTCCCCAGCTTAGGGCTGTTGGAAACCTTAGAAGGTGGGGTGTACTGGGAGGTTTTGGCCACTGAGGGCCAGCCACATGTTCCCCTCCAAGTGCTGCCTCACTCAGGCCCCAAAGCAGCACGGCCGGGGCAGCAAGATGGCTCAGAAGGTAAAGGTGTCTATTGACAACCTGATGGCCTGAGTCTGAACCCCAGCACCCGCAATGGTAGAAGGAGAGAACTGCCTTCTGCAGGTTGCCCTCTGATCTCCATGGTAGCACCCCAGTACACAAAATGTAATAAAACACAAGTGTGAGCCACAGCCATTTTTTTCTTTGTAGTATTACCTTGGGTATTCCTTTCAGTAAGGGGGAGATGATTGTCACTTAGCAACATCCTAGGAATGCACCCCTAAGAGACCTCACGGTGCCCCAGAAGGTCCCTGGGTAAAACACCGTCACTGGCTGAAATATCACACGGCTGTTCATGTTAGTACCAGCATGATTCCTGTTGTTTGTAGACATTCAGGAGAAATCTAGGTTGGCAAAGAAGACAGTAGGCACAACCCCACTGATGCCCGACTCATAAAAATCATTGTCAAAATTTGGGGGTATACTTGTCAGCCTAAACTTATTAAAACTTTTATAAAAATAAATACTGAGAACATTTTTCCTGCTCACTATTCTTTTACTTAATAGAAGTTATAAAACACACATCTACTGCACCCTTTGACAGTTTCAAAATTTATTATTCATTTATTTAATGTGTGTGTGTGTGTGTGTCCAAGTGGATACGGAGACACTGTGTGTGAATATAGGTGTATGTGCGTGTGTGAGTGTGTGTGTCCATGTGGGTACCGAGGCACTCGTGTGAAGTCAGAGAACAGCTTGTAGGAGTAGGTTCTTCTCTTTCACTGTTTGGACTCCGGAAATTGACCTCAAGTGGTCAGGCTTGGTAGTAGGTGCTTTTTTTTAACCCACTGAACCATCTTACTAGCCAGGCACACTGTACCCCAAGAAGTGATTAGACGTGTCTGACTCAGCCAGTCCCTTATCCGGTGCACTTGCAGACTCTCTGTAGAGCAGAAGCAAGCATCCTCTCCACTCACGTGTCCACATCCACCCATGGGTACCCACATCCACACGCATTATGTAAGGTAAGGGCACTGCCCCCTTAGACTATCCTGGTCATTGTCATCAAAGCAATGGAACTGACAGAGGCCGGCTAGCCCATAATATTAGAGCACATACAATCAAGACGATAAACACCCTCCTGGGGAAAGAGTGAAAAAATAAACAGAGAGTTCACTGAAGTGCACATGGCTCCTAACACACAAAGGGCTGTCTGTGCTTGAGTCTCTGCAGTACGAAGCCCAGATGCCGTCGCAGGGGGACGTTGCCATTCTCAGCAGAGAAGGCCACACCTCTCTGCTCGCTGCACACTCTGCAGAGTAACAGCAGCCTTAACTCAGAGCTCGGGATGAAAGTATCTTACTTCCTCACAGCAAAATGCTGCAGTACGGGCCGGGCCGTAACCTAGGGTTTCTTTGGCTTACGCATCCCAATCACAGTCCATTTTGAAGGGAAGCCGCGGCAGGGAATCCAGGCGAGAACCTGGAAGCAGGAACTGAAGCAGAGGCCATGGAAGGATGCTGCTTATTGGTTTGTTTCCCCCATGGCTTTGCTCCTTTCTTATACAGCCCAGAACCACCCACCTATGGGTGGCACCACCCTTCCCCACACACACACCAATCATAATTTTTAAAATACCCTCACCGACTTGCCTACAAGGTCGGTCTAATGGAGGCAATCTTTTTTTTTTTTTTCAGTTGAGGTTCCCTCTCCCAGACGATCCTACTTTATTTCAAATTAACAAAGCAACTCTACCCAGCATGCCACAATTCCTTCCACACACCACCTGCTTCCTGTGGGGCCAGCTGCATTGATTCCACCTGCCAAAGTCTGCGCCCCTTGACGGGTAATTCCATTTTCACAGAGCTTCCCTCTGATGTTAGGTGATGAGAAGCCCAGCCTCACCCACAGAATGGTAAAAGGAGAGCAAGGCCAGGGCTCTTTCCTCGCCCCTGCACAAAGCCAAATGGCAGTTCCACTTCTGTGAGTTTTCTAAAACAGTGATCCCCATTGGCTTTCGTGGACCTTCGGACTCGGGCTCGTGGGCCCCAGTACAGCCTGGGTCTGGCCTCCCAGGTGCTTTAGCGACCCATGTCTTCAAAGCCAGTCTGCTCACACCTGTGTTGCACCAACGACGAGGCTGGCCTATTGAGGGTGGCTGAGGAGTCCCCCGCCTGCAAGTCTGGGCCTTTCCTTTACATTCTATTTTCAGATCGAGGATCCTTCTAGCTCTGTGGGTATGGTTGTGTTTTCTCCTAAATGGGGCAAGTCTTTGTTCCCCAGAGGTGACCCTTAGAGTTCCACTCTGCTCAAGTGGGGAAGTTCAGTCATGGAGGGTTTTAGACCAGAAAATGTAACTGACACGTTGAAGGATGGTTTTAGAGATTTTACCAAAGTTCTCACCTGAAAAATCGACTTGATTTGGTCCTGGCATAGGGGGGGCAAAGCAAACTCCCATGTTTATGATCAATTGAATGTCAACAAAATGCTGCAAAACCATTCTGAAGAACAATATTTTTAACTGTG
The DNA here is from genome assembly GCF_018167655.1 of Microtus oregoni. NCBI lineage: Eukaryota > Metazoa > Chordata > Mammalia > Rodentia > Cricetidae > Microtus > Microtus oregoni. Next base: position 17,046,501 of record NW_024543086.1, read on the forward strand.
GTGGTGCACACCTTTAATCCCAGCACTCAGAGGCGGGCGGATCTCAGTGAGTTCGAGGCTAGCCTGGTCTATAAGAGCTAGTTCCAGGACAATTTTTTTTCCAACAAGAAATGATTCTGGGGCAATTTGGTATCCACACGTGAAAAAAACAAGTGCTGGTGACTATGAAACACCACCAATAAAATTCACTCCGAATGCAACATTAAAAGTATGAAATGAGATGCGCAAATTCTAAGACAAGGACATGGGCACTCGCCTTTGTGTCTGGATCAGGCAAAACTTTGTGTTAGGGCATTAAGGCCTAACAGCTCCATCACCATGCGCCAGCGTGCTTCAGAGACACCGCCAAGGAGAGCAAGGCAAGATGGCTAGAAGAAGAAAATACTGGCACGTTCATGTGCCTGATGAAGAACTCACATCCAAGACATACAAAGGACTACAAACACCAGCAAAAGGTTAACCCAATTTAAAGCCAGAGAAACAATCTATCTAGACCTCCTCTATGAGGTACACTAACAGCCAATAGGCCCATGGAGACCCCTGTGCTCCACATGTTACGGGAATGCAGATGTGATCCACACACCACGTCGAGGAAACCTGGTTTAGTTAAAGAAGTGGAAAAGGGGGCTGGAAAGATGGCTCAGGAGTTAAGAGCATTGCCTGCTCTTCCAAATGTCCTGAGTTCAATTCCTGGCAACTTGGCAATCACATAATGGCTCACAACCATCTGTAATGAGGTCTGGTGCCCTCTACTGGCAACAGAAAGAAGGGGCTGGAGAGATGGTTAAGAGCATTGCCTGCTCTTCCAAAGGTCCCAAGTTCGATTCATAACAAACACATAATGGCTCACAACCATCTATAATGAGGTCTAGTGCAGGCATACACACACTGAGCCATAAATGGGCTGAGAAAAAAATCAGAGAAACATCACCCTTCACAATAGCCACAAATAAAATATCTTGGAGTAAATCTAGCCATGGGGCCATGGGGCCATGGGGCCATGGGGCCATGGGGCCATAGTTCAAAACTGTCTTGAACTTGAAATCCACAAAGACATACTTAGTTCTCACTGTATGTGAGGTATACTCATGCCAGTGCCCACATGGGGGGCAGAACTGAAGTGAGACAGGAGGAGCTCACTTGTGTGTGTGAAGGAACACTATTGGACTTGGGACTACTGAAGCACCCTTGGCAGCACTACTATAAACAGTGCTGTCTACCATGCATCTTTAGATGCAGCAGGACTGTAACCTGTGCTGCCTACTCTGCATCTTCAGATGCTGGTGGCCTTTCCTGCAGGAACTCTTGATGTATTTATTATCCTTCTCCCAAAACAGCATTCTGGGTCAGCATTTCACGGCTGTTAAATTAATAGATTATTAGGTATTATTTTCCAAATTTCCTAGATAGGAGAGCCCATGGCCAGCATGGCCTCTGGCACAATGGGGTTATTGTTTAACACAGAAAGAAAGAAGATTGCATTGACCCAGCATGAGGTTTGTTTTGAAACATGCGCACTTAGATTCTTGCTCTAAAAGGCTTTTGGGATGGTTGATGCCAGTGTGTAGCCCAAGAATAAATAAAGCTCACATAGAACTAAAGTCTGAAGAAGACTAACATGGTGGGGGGCACCGAGAGATGACTAAACCGTTGGGAGCACTGACTGTTCTTCCAGAGACCTGGTTCAATCCCCAGCACCCACATGAAGCTCACAACTGTCTATAAATCCAGTTCCAGGGGATTTGACACCCTCACGCCAATATACGTGCAGGCAAAACACCAATGAACGCAAAATAAAAAAATAATTTATATATTGTAAAAAGAAAAGAAGACCAACAGGGAAAAAGTGGTCTAAGAATCCACATTGTGCTGGGCAGTGGTGGTGCACACCTTAAATCTCATGAAGCAGAGGCAGGCAGATCTCTGAGTTCCAGGACAGCCTGGGCTACACAGAGAAACCCTGCCCCCCCCTCCGAAAAGAAGAAGAATCCATGTTGGGATGAAATAAGAGAAGCTCTCCCTGCAAATAGGAAAACTGCAGAATTCGCCACAACACTTGGAGGACTAGACAGCTCAGAGGACCACGGGATCCAACAGCCACTCGCAAAATACAAAGGTATTCTATGCAACTGGAGTAAGTGAACCAAAAAGGAAGCAAAGACAATTCCGTTCCCATTGCCACCCCCAACAAAGACGCCACGGAGGAAAATGGCAACGGAAGTGTCGGCTTATGCTCCAAGAACTACAGGGAGAAATAAGAGAACTTTCTGAAAACCATTTTGCAGTCATTATTCAGATAAGGCTTCTGTTGCAGACCGCTAAATTCAGTCAAGCCCCCACACGCATGCGAATACTCATGCGGTGACCAGGGAAGGAGGAATAGACTCAGAGGCAGCAAACCACCGAGGAGGAAGAGAGAACTCCGGAAACGCCAGCCCTGTGGACACAGCAACCTGAGGCTTCTGGCCTCCAGAACTGGAGAGGACAAAGTTTATGGCACTTAGCTGCCATTGCTCTTGTGAAGCCAACATCCCTGAATCCTCCCCACAAATAAGGACACACTCCTAGTAAAATGCTGGGGATCTTTGGCGAAATGTAGCAAGCTGATCTACAGTTTCTATGGAAACTCAAGAGACTTCCATCAGTCCAAAATAATCTTGAAAAGGAACAACGTTGGAATACTTGTTCTTCCTGATTGAAATATATTGTTCTACCACAGTCAGGACAATGTGACGCTCATAAGGACAAAAAGACAGATCAACAGGGTCAGGCATGAGACTCCAAAAACAAGCCCTTACGTCTAGCCAGCTAAATGAGCAGAATAATCTTTACCACAAATAGTGTTAGGATAATGACTATCCACATGCTAAAGAATGGAACTGGGCCCTCACCTCAAGTCATATATGAAGACTAATTCAAAATGGAGCAAAGGCAAAGAACCCTGGGGTATGGGGCTGGACAAGGGGCTAAAGGAATAAAAATCTGTGCATACATAAGTGTGCATACATGTGTGTGTTTGTGACTCTGGATTAGGCTGCAGCAAAAGTATAAGCAACAAAATAAAAAGAAATGATAGGGACACCACTTAGAAAACAAGCCAAAAGTCAGGCAGTGGTGGTGCACACCTTTAACCCTAGCACTCTGGAGGAAGAGGCAGGTGGATCTCTGTGAATTCAAGGCCAGCCTGGTTTACAGAGCAAAGTCCAGGAAATCCAAGGCTACACAGAAACCCTGTCTTGAAAAATAAAAAAAAGAAAAGAAAAGAGAGAGAGAGAGAGAGAGAGAGAGAGAAGAGAGAGAGAGAGAGAAGAGAGAGAGAGAAAAGGAAGGAAGAAAGGAAAGGAAAGGAAGGAAGGAAGGAAGGAAGGAAAGACAGACGACTTTTGTTCATCAAAGGACAATACCAGGAAACCAAAAAAATAATCTGAAGTATCCAGGCATGCTCATGTAGGCCTGTAATTCCAACACTTGGGAAGTGGAGGCAGGAAGATCAAGAGTTCAAGGCCAACCTCTGCTACATATTGAGATCAAGGCCAACCTGATCTACATAGGACACAGACACAAACACAGACAAAACCCATAAAAAAAAATAACTATAAGGGAATCCAAAGAACAAGAGAAAATTTTTACAAAGCCGGAACCGGATGAGTCTGGTCTCTAGAATGTAGGGAGGTGGCCTGCTGACTTCCGTGCCTTAGGCTGTCTCAACTGAGTCACAAATCCTGATTGGAATGGACCAGAATCTTGAAATAGTATACTGGTGAGTCTCCCAAACATTAATGGAAAAGATTCCACTCTTTCTCCAGACTGGTTAAAAAAAAAAAAAAAAGAAGTTAGTTACAAAACCAAAAGAAAATAGTCTTTCATGGGAGTGTCCCTTATTGTTCCCTTTGAAAGAGTGGCCAGTGATGAGCCTTGTGCCTAGGCCCTAGCACCACCTGGTCAGGAGAAATAGGGCCCTTGGGAGGTATGAATGGGTCCCAGCTCTGGGGCAAAGCCACCAGGAATTTTTCCACTGAGTGTTGAGAGGAAAACTTCTAGGTGGGGCTCTTTAATGAAAGGCAAAAGCAATTTGGGAAAAACAAGATCTGGCTACAGAGTACAAAAATTATTTTTATGGAGAATGCTGGCCATCCCCTAAAACACTGCCAAGGCCAAAAATCTGTCTGGACCCTCCAGAAGCCCGGCAGGCACTAACGTGACCTGCTGCCCCTTGGGTGATGGGGATCGATGGATGGGGTGTTCCAGTTTCAGTGGGAGACTCCCAGGCCTTGCAGTCCCTGCCAATAGAACTGGTGTCCCGTAACGGGTTTGTTTCCAGAAGGGAGACTGAGGTCTCTGCCTCCTGGAGTCCCATCACGGCACATCTGACTATGAGCCCCCCCCCCCATACACCGGCATGCATGCACGTAAGGCTGCAAGGACATCTCAGTCTGCGTTCCTGTGTTCTTAGGCCATTTGTTGATGCACAGGCCCAAGAGAAAGATGCTTACTGAGGTCACATGCCCTATGCACATATTCAAACCAGACAGAAAAGATCCTCTGGTGGCCGGCTGCATTTCCAGAACCGTACTGAGCACAGATCTCTAGAGAGGTGCTTCTGACAGTCGTTGTCTCCCAAGCGACCACTATTAGTTGTCCATGGCACCCTCTTCTCCCTTAGCCTTATTGTGTGTGTTGGGGCGGGGGGGGGGGGGGGGGGGGCTCTTCACCGAGCTCTCTGCGGGCTCCCTGCCCTTTACACAGAGAGACTCAAGCGTGAAAGCAACTTCCAGCTTTGCACTCAGACAGTCCCTGCTGCAATCTAGATTTTCTACTTGTTTGTATTTGGCTTTGGACAGTTCACTGTAGACTATGCCCACCAGGTTTCTCTAACTGCAAGCCAAGGTGACATTGTGTACACAGGATACCCCCCAAAGCAGCAGACTGTGAACCTTGGCGAGTCGAGATGAGTATGCCCCTTATGTGACAGGGACCATGGTTTTTAAATGCTAAACTGTGCTGTGGGAATTCGGACCCATAGCCAAGCCAGTCGCATGCGGTGGTCTTGGCACGATGGCATGGTCTTCTCTGGAGATGCCTGATCTGCTAGGGACCACGGCTTGGAGTTTCCCTTCACCCTTTGGGAACAAGGTGAAGGCACAGGCGGAGAGCTGATCCCCCAGCTGGAACGGTGGAGCAGCTGGTGATAGGACCCGGATTCCCCATTCTGTCTTGTAATCATCGAGCACAGATTTATAGTAATAAAAGATAACACAGTCCCCAAGCTTCCTTCATTTAAAACTGCTCACATTCCTACTGTTTTTAAAACTCCAATATCTCCAGAGCTCACACTGTGGTTTTTAGGTAAAACCTACTTTCCCAGGAATCCAAGCATGGTGATTTACCACTAGTTGTCTTTGGGCTGTGAGTTTCCCTTGGATTCAACAGTGTAGTAACCAGAGGGCTCAGGAGACAAAGGCCAGAGGGATATAAATTCTGCACCAACCTGGAGCCTACTTCAAAAACTTAATATATCTGAAGAATTTATTTATTCATGTCCCGTGGAACTTACACCAATAGCTTGGCGCAGGAATCTGGCTACGTCCCCTTCTCCCAAGTCATCTCTCAAGCCACCTCTTCTCTGACTCAGAAAGTATTGGTCTTCTTTTAAATTTCCCCAAACCCAGCGAGACCAGTCTTGTTTAATAAATCCCAGATGCAGCTGAGTCATTGGTTTAGTTGCTGTTGCTTCTCTGCACCACCGGGTGGCAATGTTGAACATCAGGCAGCGCACAGCCCTGAAGACATAGTAGTCATCCACTTTGGTCAAGGCTCTTGCTGCTCTGAGCTTGTCTGCTGTCTCTTGGGGTCCTGCGTTTCAGCTCTGAAAAGTTCCTTTGATTTGTGTTTAGTGACCCTAGCTGGGTAGTTTCTAGCCTCAGCTATGCAGTTGAACACGAATTCTTCATACCTTGACTCCTGTTTGACTTCGCAAGTATAATGACTGACTGAAGGTTTGGGTTTCTTTAAAATTCCTATGTTGTGATTATCTGAAAACAGCTCTATGGAAGGAACCAGTGGTGGAGGCCACAGGGTGGAGTTTTGATCCACAGGATGAATTGCCTATCAGAAAGACAAATCTGTCATCTCCATGTGTACACACTGCTGAGTGACTGTTTACCAGTCAAGCGATTTCTCCCCAGACTCTGACCATCTTGGTTCCCTGAACTTGGACTTCACAGTTTTCATGTGTCTTTGTCACTTTTCTGTTGCTGACCTAAAAGACCCTGATGGAAGTTACATAAGGAAGAAAGGGTTTGGGGGCTTATAGTTCCAGAGAGTTACCATCTATCACAGCGGGGAAGACACCGCAGCAGGAAGGCAAGATGGTGGCTAAAGCGGGAAGCTGACTGGCCACATTGTATCCACACTCAAGAAGCAGAGAGTGAGCAGGAATGGGGCTCACTATAAAGCCTCAAGACCCTCCCACAGTGACTTCCTTCCTCCAATGAGGCTCCACTTCCTAAAGGTTCCTCATTTGACCCAAGTAGTGCCATTACCAAGTGTTCAGACACATGTGCCTATGGGGGACATTTTACATTCAAATCACATCGTGACACTGAAAAAATTAAATCATGGTCGTTTAAGCCATGCTGCCTACAATCATCTGCTATGGTGACCAGGTTAAATTCTTCTGGCGCTCTGTGTCCAATCCTTCCTCATTCTTTGATCAGGACCACCATGGCCCTGCTTGGGCTGGGATCTGAGGTCCTCATTGCATCTGGGGACAGAGTGCAGGCTTCGGGTGGGCGCGTGCAGAGCCGGTCCCTCCAACATGTGCTTATGTAGCCTGGGCAGGGTCCTTTGGCTAGGTCTGGTCAGTATTGTCTGGATTCTGGCAGCAGCATTGCCCCCACTGTGAGCCCCAGCCCTGCGCTCATGCTCTTGGTGCCTCTCGGTGCCTCTCTGCCCTTCCCTGGAAAACAGGTCTCGCCTGGCAGGAATGGTGTAAGTCACATGATCGAGCCACACTAAGGGCCCAGAACAACGCATGGCAGATGGTCTGATGAACTCGGCTCCTCTAAGCATCCACACACCGTCCCCTCACCCAGGGACAGACTAAGAAGCCAGGACGGCACTGGCCATGAACATATAAAGATGTCCCTTCAGAAGACCATGCCTGGTTCTGGCTGGCAGCTCATACCTGCCTTTCTCCACGAAGACTCCTCACAGCCCCTATCTCTTCGCTGGCTACCACTTCCTGTCTAGTTTCACTCTCCTCGCTTCCCTCTGGGACACCTGCCTGGTCTTGTCCCTGTCACCATCTAGTCACCTGCCTTTCACGTGTGCACGTGATTCTGGGGTTCTCCTTCCATCCCGATCGGAAATAAGAGTAAGAAATAAGCAGATTCCTTTGGAAGTCCCCAGTGGAGCCATCTCTCTTTTATGGTGGAAGTGCTTTTGTTACACTACGTGGCTTTTGAGTGTGTGCCCCAATGGAAGTGAAGCATCCATAGGCAGTGGTGACAGCTAGTAAGTGGCCTCAGGACCTGTGTCACAGAGCACAGGATGCTGCCTTTGGTCTCTGCTGGGTCCCTTGGGCAGGCCAGAAGCCCTTCCTCCATCCTCAGGGTGGGCAGCTACCAGGTTGCCTTGCACCCACCCACCTGGGCTCTGAGCGCCCTCCTGGGAGTGGCTTCTTCTAGATCCTACTGGTCATTCCAGGTTTCATTCCCAGCACCTACATGGCCGCTCACAACCATCTGTAACTCCAGTTCCGGGACATTAGCATGGCTGCTCACAACCATCTGTAACTCCAGTTCCAGGGCATCAGCATAGCTGCTCACACCCATCTGTAACTCCAGTTCCGGGGCATCAGCATGGCCGCTCACAATCATCTGTAACTCCAGTTCTGGGACATCAGCATGGCCGCTCACAACCATCTGTAACTCCAGTTCCGGGGCATCAGCACTCTCTTTTCTGGCCTCATCAGGTGCCAAACACACGCAGTCGAAACGTCCACACACGTAAAGTAAAAATAAATAAATCTATGACACAATAAGCCTACCATATAGCACTAATTTTATGAATATCTTAAAAGTGAGGGTAAGGTAATGGGGGCAGGGGAGGTTCCGGGGCTTGTTCCAAGCTGTTGGGGTGACTTTCCAGCAGGCTGCAGGGATGAAAGCTAAGGAGACCAAGCTTGGCCTCCGATTTCAGCTGTGGATCCTGCCTCTCTGCTAAGGGGGTTGATGATGTCATCTCTGGGGGGAGTTCCTTCTCAGGATGCCTCTTGAATTTGAGGGGGCATGTGAGATGCCCAGGTATCGCAGGGTCAACCTTGCCTTAGGGTGAAGGGCTCACCCTGTAGAGGTCAGGGCTGCGAGGGAAGAGCTGAGCCCCAGGTAGGGTGATGACTGGCAAGATCCAGGAGGCCTGCACACCCTCTGGATTCAGTATCCATGTGACTCCCTGTCTGGCTGAGTCTGAGGCTCAGAGAGGGTCTTCTGTGGACACTCTGTCCCTGAGTTCTGTTGTTTCCTTCAAACCAACTTGGCACCCTCCAACTGTCCTCTGGCTCGGCCATCCCTCCGGGGAGGGATACCAGAGGGTGGTGTCCAAGTGAGGTCACTTCCTTGGACCTGTTTATAGAGGGACACAGATGGCACTGGCTCTTCACTGGGCCTGGGTGGCAGCTCCACAAAGACACCTTTCAAGTCGTTCATCTGGAAAGCCGGGGACATCGTATAAAATGATGGCAAATGAGGTCAGACCAAGGCCTGGCTCTGCTGAGCACGGGGACAGCCACCCGATCTCACTGTGGCCCAAACTCAGGGAGCTGCCTAGGCATCTGGTCCACCTGCTCCATAGCAGGAGGAAGCAGAGGGATGCAGCACTCACCTAAGGCTGCTCAGCTCTGCTCTGGAGCTGTGACATCAAGCACTGATCTCTGATGGCAAACACTGTGTCCTTTACTTTGGCTATCTTGCTTCCTGTAGCAAAATGAATACCAATAGCTCCTGCTTACAGTTTGTAATCCTCACATACATCCACTTTATAGATGAGTCTGAGGCTCAGAGAGGACCTTTCTGTGGTAGGAGCTGATAGAGCTGGGACTCATTACCCATTGTTTCAACCTGGTCACGAGGCTATGGAGCTGCTCCTGAGGGCACCAGAGCCTTGCTGACTGCTTCTGCCACTTCTGCATGGTGAGGCCTGGCTCCACCCAGGCTGGGGGACTCAGCTGTAGATGAAAGTTTCTATCCTGCCCAGGCTTATATAATTATAAACTGTTTGACCTATAAGCTCAGGCTTATTATTGACTATCTATTACTATTGTAACTTAAATTAACCCATAATTCTTATTTTTGTTTAGCCACGTGGCTTGGTACCTTTTATCAACGAGGCATTCTTATCTTGCTTCCTCTGCATCTGGCTGGTGACTGCATCTCTGCCTTTCCTCTTCCCAGAATTCTCCTGGTCTGTCTGGTTACCCTGCCTATACTTCCTGCCTGGCTACTGGCCAATCAGTGTTTTATTAAACCAATTCGAGTGACAAATCTTTACAGTGTACAGAAGCATTATCCCTCAGCACTCAACAGTCTCTGCAAAGCTACTGTTTGGTGACTGGATGCTTAGCTGTCATTCAGCAGTCATGGCCGCTCCACTTTCTATAGGCTGAGTGTCCACTGCTCATCTCATGAGTCAGGAACAGAGACTGGAGAGGAAAAAGGTCACCTGACATCTGTAAGTGCCCCCTAGGGTATAAGCTAGGGGCAGGAGTTCTTCATAGGTCACAGTCAGCCAATACCTCCTGTGGCATTGCCAGTGAAGAGGTACCCTCCACTCCACCTGCTGCATCAGGTAAGCCCACTTCTGGGGCACGTCTGGGTGGTTATTGCCCTTATATCCAGCTCTGACGTCTGTCCTTCACATCTCCCCTTCCCCAGGATTCAGACCTGGCTTCCTGAGGGAGACATGTTTCTTGACCTAGGCTCCCAGGGCCTCCTGCCACTGCCAGCCTAGCCAGGAAACTTTGTAAAACGGGAGCTGTGACTGACCTGGCCTTTGGGATGTTGGGACGGTCCAATGGGTCACCAAAGATGCCCACTGCTCCTGCGTAGCTATGACAACAGAGGAGCTGAAGAAGCCTAACGAAGAGCATGTAGCAGTGCTGGCCGTGGCAGCACAGATGCAGAGGCTGTCTCCCTCAGGGATGGGGAGGTGTCGGTGGATCCTGTGGCCTGTGTTCCATCTATGCCTGCTCTGTCCTATCCTGCCCCACCCCACCCCACCTGCTGCGCCTCTCCTACCCTATCTGCTGCCTGTGCTCTCTCTGTGTCTATTCTAGTCTGCTCCACTCAACCCTGTTCGATCCTTGCATGCCCACTCACCCACCCCCACCTGGCCCAGCCCACTCTGCCCCTGTTCCTTCCTCCCTCTAGAGGAATACCAGCCCCAGCCCACGGGTTCAGGTTGAGCGTTGATTCTGTACCCCATGACCCCACTGCTCACTGCTCAGTAGATAGGCATAAGTCCTATCAGTGCCCCCCAAAACCACCTTCATGACAGCCAGTGGGTATCACATACCTCCCCTCCCTAGTTCTGACAGCTCTCCTCAGAGGCCTGTATAGATGTGGTCCTGTCTAGCTGACTCTCCACCTCTGCTGGATCCTGCCATTATACCCCCACTTTCCTGTGGGAGAGTCCTGGAGGTGATGTGGGATTCCCTTCTGTATGCTGTGGATATGCTTTAATGCTGCTTTCAATCAATTGCTTAACAGAGTAAAGCCAGGAGGAAAATCCAAACAGAGATGTAGAGAGAGAAAGAGAGAGAGCAGGCAGAGTTGAAGAGACACCATGTGGCTGCAGAAGGAGACAAACAGCCTGGAACCTTACCCAAAAACCACAAGCCTCACAGTAAAATATAAAATAATAGGAATGGGTTAATTTAAGATGTAAGAGTTAGTTAATAAGAAGCCTGAGCTAATAGGCCAAGCAGTGTTTTAACTAATATAGTTTCTTTTCTTTCTTTCTTTCTTTTTTTTTTCTTTTTTCTTTTCTTCTTTTTTTTTTTTTTTGGATTTTTCGAGACAGGGTTTCTCCGTAGCTTTTTGGTTCCTGTCCTGGAACTAGCTCTTGTAGACCAGGCTGGCCTCGGACTCACAGAGATCTGCCTGCCTCTGCCTCCCTAGTGCTGGGATTAAAGGCGGGCCGGCTTCTAATATAGTTTCTGTGTGATTGTTTTGGGTCTAGGCGGCCAGGAAACGAACAAGCAGCCTCACCTACACTGGTGGGTCAACTCCAGGCTCTAGCCATACCTCAAGACTGGCAATCTCCATTCAGGGCCTGGTGCCCTTTCTCAAATACTCACATGGTTTGAGTAGGCCTAGAGCTGACTGTTGTCAGGAGAGGTCCCCCCCTTCCTCTCTGCTACTCAGAAGGCACACACAGAGAAGAGGGGTGCCCTGCCGCCTTCAAAGGCTCTCACCGCATGCCTCCCTCCTCTCTTGTGGTGCCCAGCTGGACATGCCACCGCTTAGTGTGGCTGCAGGCTGGGACAGCCATGTGCTCCTAAGGGGGTGGGGAGGCCTTGAATCTCATGGAGTGGTGAGTTCTAAGACTCAGGCTTGGGCACAGAGGAAGGAGCCAGCTGGCTTCTGAAGCTGGCTGTGGTTAGGCCACACGGACCCAGAACTGGCCTGGGCAAACAGCACCCTGTGTGGTCCAGCCTGTCTCCTAGAGCTGTCAGGCTCTATGAATAAAGGGGCCATATTCCCAGTGTCAACTGTGCACACATCTTCCTGGGGACATGTGGAGAGGCAGGGGCAAAGGGCAGAGAGGTAGTTCTGAGTCCTCTGTGTCAAAGGACTCCTTTTTACAACAAACCACGTGTTCCCGGCATAGACTTAACAAGGTAACTCGGGGTGGCATTGCACAATGCTCCCTTCATGGGGATTTCACCCAATAACACTCCGTGTTTTTAACGCCTCCCCCCAAACATTTATGGAGAGATCTGTGCTTAGAATGGAAACCAGAAAAACCCTATTAATAATTTTGGGGCTATAAATACATTTCTGTTAGCTTCACAGACCATGAGAACAGCTTCATGGGCATTTACCAAGTTTGCTAGGCAAGTTTACAATGGTCTAAGCTGCCGTGTGGAATGAGTCCCGGGCAAGATCAGACATGGGCAGTGGGAAAAGAGCACATGGGATGGGGTAGGGTACAAGACAGTATGGAATGGACATACGTGGAACCCAGGTCGGTGTGGCCCCCAGCTTGCTCTGGCTCTCCTGGACCACTGTCCAGGTGACAAGCTGTGCTAAGGCAGGGGCCGTCACCTGCTTTCGCTGTCTTCTACACTGTCAACGCTTGTGGGTCAGCACTTGCTCAGAGGGAGCTCAGTTCATGCATGACCTTCGAGAACAGATTGCAAGTTTTCAGCATACATTTCACACTGCGTACCTTCGGAGATGTGTCCTGGGTGATTTGTTTTTGTGCTAAAAATTAGCCATGCTTTTCAAAATGTGATATGCACACAGCAGGGAATACTACTCAGCCTTCGAAAAGAAGGGCCTATGAAAGAAGGGGAAGACAGGCTTCTAGTTTTCAGCTATGCCCTGGTCACCGCTCATGGCAAACACATGGCCAGTTTACACTCTTTGTTCCCATTCGGGCAGATGAGACCACTGATGCGACCCAGTTTGGAATGAGTTAACCCCAGAGGACAGACATGGACGAACAAGTTAAGTATCAGAGACAGAGTAATCACTAGTGTGGGGAAGGCAAGCCTTGGCTGCACATCCCCGCTCCTCAATCAGTTATGAACAAAGTCCTTCACCTGGCGAGCCTTCATTTCTTCACAGAACGGAGACTATCTTTCCAGAATTGGGAAAATCACATAAAGCCATACACTAAACAGGGCCTGACTCTTGGTTCCTTTACTTCTTCTTGGGAAGACTGATAAGTAGAAGTCTCCTGGTGAAAAGCTGTCTTAGGAAGGAGGGTCAGCTCCTTAAGAGAGAACTCACATGATTACTACCACGTGACCTTGGAGCCCAGTCCTGAAGATACTACCTTAGATAGGTGACTGACAATGGGCGCGATTTACCGTGTCAACTCTCCTGGCCTGTCCTTAGTATTCCCAGGACACAGGGTGGGCAGCCACATCCTCATCTAAACAGCCTTCAACACAAACTCCCTGACTGTGCCGGGTCCCCACAGACATCTCTCCTGACCTTTCTGGTCCACAGGGGCCTGTGGCAGCTCCAGGTAATGCTGAGCTTCCTGAGCCAACTCAGTATCAAAGGACCACTTGGGAGCTGAGCTACATGCAGGCATGGCTAAGCTAAGAGGTCCAAAGGCGGTCCTTGCAAGGGACTACGAGGGAATTCAGAGACACGCATCATCACCATCCAGGTGGTGTTGGAACAGTCATGTGAGTCGTGTGGTTAGTTTATCAGTACAAGTCACGTCACCAGCCTTGGAGAGGCTTCCTACAGTGGCACCGACTGGTATACCCGAGGCTGCACATGTGGGGATGGCCACCTTTTGGAACCAGTGTGTCCACGTACTGCTGGGATGCATCTGGTGTCTCCAGCTCACAGGGCTGCTAACACAGCACACAAGAACTTGCCGCTCTGAGTTAGTAGAGGATGAGACACAGCGACAAAAGCAAGGCTAAACCTCTAGAAGCCACAAATGTGACTGAGCACCTGGAGTTCACACAATTGGCTCTGGATGGTAAGTTGGATCAGTGCCAAGCTAGGGATTAGAAACATACCAGGAACTAAGGTCTCTGGTAGCAAGCTGATTTTGGTTCACACAAGGGAGCTTCAGAACAGGGTACCACTCTGCTGGCCCTAATAAGGGCCCTTCCCGGTGCTGATCATATCCTAGAGGTCAGCCCCATGCTCCACACAGCTCTCGCAATGGCTTTTCCAGAGAAGCTGGACTCACTTAAACCACCGACAAATCACATCTTGCAGAGAAATGAATACAGGAGTTGGGGGCGAACATGCTCAAACTACATTGTGGAACATTCTTAAAGGAATAACTAAAATATCAAAAAGCAAAACAGAATGTTTACAGCAAGGTGTTTAATAGGTGAAGCAGTTTTGGTGGGCTAACCTTCCTTGGGGGAAGAACTGTCCTACTTCTTGGACCGTGATTTCCTCAAAGGTCCTGTGTGATAAACCCAATCAATACCCAAAGCTTAAGGATGCAGGGGTTTGCACAGATCTGGTTGACAACCAATCAGCTAAGGCAGTAGTACTCTTCCTCTCCTCTGAGTCTTACAGGGTTGTCGTGACTACACCTCCCCCTTGGTCAAATGTCCATCTTCTAAGAGCACAAGTCTCTCTAACATGACAAAGCCCTGCTTCCCTCAACTCTGCCTGAGTCTTAATGGGAAAATGTGCAGGCAGAACTGTGGAGGCCCTGAGCTCTAGGCAGGCAATTGTGAAAGTCTGCACTTCTGGGCATCTGGTCGGGTCTTTTTCAGTCATGGGAAAAGAGAGATCGCAGATTGAAACCTGCCTGCTTAAAACACACACAAAACTGAGTAGGCTTCCCCTGAGCTGGTCTGTCGTGCCATCTTTCCTTAGGTGGGACAGCTGTGCAGCCTCAGGATGTAAGGACCGTCTAGGAGAGACACTTCTCGGCACGTGCAGGAAGGAAGGGTCAAGGACTGTGTTCTGTGCCCAGCTGTTGAGAACTTTGGTTCCTGTCCTGACAAGGCCAGCAACCTGTTCCATGGAGATGGTACCACATCTACACATCTAGGAGGGGAAGTATATCACACCTCTGCGGTCACTTCCACCTGTGCTGAGGGTGGGCCGGTTTTTTTTTTTTTTAAGATTTATTAATTATGTATACATGCATGCCTGCAGGCCAGAAGAGGGCGCCAGATCTCATTTAGATGGCTGTGAGCCACCATGTGATTGCTGGGAATTGAACTCAGGACCTCTGGAAGAGCAGCCAGTGCTCTTAATCTCTGAGCCATCTCTCCAGCCCCAGCCAGTTTGTTTTTAACACAAGCGCAGGTGCTGCAAAAATCTTGCTGAGCTCTTGACAGGAAAAAACAAAAGTCCTCCCTGAGGGATTTGTGGAAAGGTGGAAGGGAAACATTTCTTCTAAGGAAGAAACAATCAGCTGGGTTGAATTTTGTTAGATCTGAGCTGGGCACGTTGCTCAGATGTAGAACATGCGCTTAGCAGGTGCAAAGACACCGGGTTCGTCTACCCCCAGCACCACAAAACCTCCAAACCCAACAGGTTAGATCAACAGTATCAACAGTGTACTCAACTAAGAACAAGGACTCTTAGTTTGAAGCAATCTTTGCTACATCCAAGGCCCAGCATCACCTGGGAGCTTGTGAGATACAAACTTCTAGGGCAGTAAATAAAGCTGTTTACCAAGCCTGGTGACCTGAATTCAATCACTGGGATCCACGGGGTAGGAGAGAACCATATCCACAAGCTGACCTCTGACCTTCATACATGCAACCTGTCCCCTTCTCATCCCACCCCAGGCCAGGCCAATAACACCCAGATCCCATAGCCCACCCTGAGATACTCAGGGGTACTGGTACTCATCCAAGCTTGGGATGAGCTGGAACACTCAACCAGACACTGTCTGTCCCTGACCAGCTGCAACACCCAGCCGGAGTCAGGATGCTTTTTAAGTTCCAGCCAGCAACCCTTCATTCCCATCAAGTCACGTGTTATACAGAGAAGGCAGGCAGGCAAAGGGGAGTCACCTCCACAGACAGAGGCGCTAAGATTCTGTTGAGGCTTTAGGGAAAGATCAAATGACTTTATTGCAAACACGTCTGCTATTTATTACTAACGGTTCTTCTGAAAACACAAACACAAGAACTGAGCACCACATCCAGAGTGACTCGCCCTGTGGCTAGGGAGAGGCCAGGACTGAGGCTGTGGGGCTTTCCTCACTCATTCCAGGGCTCCAAGTTACCTCTGATAAGAGAAAGGAAACCACTAAAATCCCCAAGTACAGGAAGTACAGGAAGGCCACAATAACCTTAGGGCTACTGATGCTAACTGCTGCACATCCCAGCCTATAACTCTAGCAAGGCTATCAAAACCCACCGTCAAAGAGCTGCTCCCATGGCCCTTTGCTGTCCTGACCAGCTAGCCCCAGCCCGGCTTCTGCATACTGCAGAGCACAAGCGTTAACATCCACATGCAGTGTCCAGGTTCAAGTATAAAGGTCTGATCAGGACAGCCCGAGCCACGTAGTGCTTAAACCTCTGTAGTGTCTATACTGGGGTCAGACCCCTGGACAGGCTGGCCAAAGGTGGCACAATTCATGAGGAAGTATGAATAACGTCCCACCACCAAACTTGCTGTCCATCCAATATGGACACCACCCGAGTCAAGGTCAAAATCTTGACATCAGTAGTGACATCGGCGACTAAAGTTATATCCATATGAAACTGGAATCTGTTTCATTTCTTCATTAAATGGAGTCTTCCAAAGGTATCAGGTATATCCTTTAAAAAAAGAGAGAGAGATAATCATGTTAAAATGCTACTTTGATAAGGCTCCATATTTTCCTAAAAGAATTTACAATGAAACAATTTAAAATAAATGTTTTACTCTCCAGGACTAATTAAGGATCTCTCCCAAGAAGCACAAGAAGACAGTCCTTCAACTGCCCATGGTCAAAGGCCTAGGTCAACGCCTCCCTACCCAGTTTGTTAGCACCAGTATCTTAACTGACTTACTAGCAGCAGAACAAGGGACCAGAACCCCCCAGGGTGTGAACAAGGCAGGTAAGGTCTACTGCTCATCCAGTGGCTCCCCAAACCAGGCACAGCATTCACCTGTGTCTCCAGCTATTTTTAAAGTTTAGATTAGATCCTAAACCTGAGACAAAGAGAACAGATCTTCACGGCAATCATAGCGGCTACACGGGAACACGGAGCTCACGGCGAGTGTCTCACTTGAGACAGCTCTTGGGGATGGTGCTTGATTTTATGAAAATCACACTATCAGCCGGGGAGAGCCACATGTAAGCACTCTCAGAGAAGATGACCTCTACATAAGTCCCCTGTGCAAACCAGTTGCCACAAAGGTTTCTGATGAGGTTTCCTTGGTGACCTGGATGCTCGGCTCTAGCGGCACAGAGCACACCCGCCAATGGGAGCATGCTGGTGCTGAGTTCACTGAGATGGCTCACGGGGTGAGCTCTACTTCTAGCACCCTCTTCTGAACAGGTGAAACACGTCTAAGTACAGCTTACCCTGCTTCTAACCATCTCACACACTGACCAGCAAGAAAAGAGAAATAGGTTACTAAACCTTAGGAGGTATCTTGGGATGGCGCTGGAGGATCCTGGCTTTCAGGTTCTGGAGGAGGAGCTGGCAGAGCTTCTTTTTTCTGGGCTGCCAGGAATTCGTGGATTGCTCGCTCTATCTGTGGCCTGAAGATGTGATTTAGTTTGGGGTCCACCACCTGAGAAATGATCCTGTCCACTCCTGCTTCCAACATGCCTGACCTGTGGAAACAAACTACTGTTATTTGGTTCTCAAGAGTTCTCCTCTGCACCAGTAAGCCCCCAAGTCCCATTCAAGAGCCCAGCAAACATACATTTTCCCCGGTCTAGACCACTGGCCTTTCATTTGAGGGGGTTCACAGCTGCCTGCCAACCACCATTCCTAATGCAGTCTCAACTTTGTACAGAGGAACCAGACAACACTCAACAGACTGCTCCAAAGGCCAACACACATGTGACTAACCGCACGAGTCTGGTCACAGGCGTAGGGTGAAATTGCATTCATAGTGTCAAAGGCAGCAAGCCTTGTGCCTTAGCTTTCCTCAGCATTTATTCTTAGCAGCGAGAACAGAAGTGGCTTCCAGCAACACAAAGCAGGTGAGGTGTCTGTGATGACTGGTGAGACACAAAGACCGGGCGTGCAATGTGCAGAACCGAACTCACCTTGAGAAAGGGAGCAGCACTGTGCAGACTAAGAGACAGCACAGGCAGCTGTAGAGGCCACACTCCCCTAGTGCACAGACAGACAGCCTTACGTGGGTGTTAATTTTCTTCACTGATAAGATTCTGGTTTCAGTGGTCATAAGCCACACAATGAGTACTATGGCGCCAGTACAATCCAGACTGGATCAGATGACCCACACTCAAATGTGTATGTATTTTTACCCGGCCTGCCTTGTGTTGCTGTAACAAATACCTGAGGCTGGAAATAAATGTATAAAGAGGTATACTTGGCTCATCATCTAGTGACTCAAAGTCCAAACAGCACAGTGCCAGCAGTCTAAGGTCCCTATTGGTATTGCAACGCGATGAGCATGCAGATGCCAAGACAGACTAGGCAGCCTGATGAGAAAAGCAGCTGAACTCACCTCTTCACCTCCTTCCCACCCTCTTTCTGAGAGGTCTCACTGGGTAGGTGAACCAAGACTATCTGATTCTCCTACTAATCTTCCCACCTCAGTGCTGGGGTAACAGGAGTGTGACAGACACCACATCTGGCTGAACTAAACAACTGATTCTTACTCAGTGCCACAAAGATGAAGGCCCCATGACCTCAACTCCTACCAGCTCCTGCCACATCATCCTCAACTCCCTGAGGATCAGCTCCTATTGTATGAGCCTCTGGGGGGTACAGCACAATTTTACATGAGGGGCTTAGGGTGTACACCAGCACCACTAAGACATCCAGCAGCATCATGAGAGCCCCTAGTTCCAGTTATCTCAGCCCAGCTCCCTTCATGCCTTTGGCAGCCACCGCTGGCCACACATCTCTGCACTGGTGGCAAATGCAGTCATTCCTCAGTCTTCCCAGACTTGCTTTTCTCACCACAATTCCGATGTTTCTATTTTCACAGTCCTGCTCCATAAGCTTTTATTCAACAAATTTAGTGTGGTAAGAAGTGCTGAGTACAAGCCCCGGTGTTAAAAGCCAAAATGGATTCTGGACAGACCAAAAATCATGGAAAATCTGGAATCTATGACCCATCCCCGGTGTGCCAGTGACAATAAGGCCACTCGTGTGAGTCCTCCATAATGGCGTCTCTATTCTGTGAATGACAACATCTTCCAGGACATCTTCCTGCAAACTGTCACCACACTCTGGCAGGTGAAGCCCGGCTAGCCTACCCCCTAACACTGGCATCCTGGACTCATTCTCCTGTTCAGATCACACTGAAGGCTTTAAAGAACTGAGCCTCACAATCCGGAAGCCCTGCCAGAGTTACCACCGAATGGCCACACCCAGGAGGCACCCGGAGCGAGCAGTGGGTACTCTAGGCTCTGCTCACCCGGCTACAAAGCACCATCCA
Source organism: Microtus oregoni (assembly GCF_018167655.1). Taxonomy (NCBI): domain Eukaryota; kingdom Metazoa; phylum Chordata; class Mammalia; order Rodentia; family Cricetidae; genus Microtus; species Microtus oregoni. Next base: position 17,065,811 of record NW_024543086.1, read on the forward strand.
CCAGGAGGCCGGGAACCGAGGGCAGTCTGCAGCAGCAAGCTGGAACACCCACTGTTCCCACTGCTTTACTTACTGAACCACGCTCTGCCTCAGCCCATTTCGCAACTGGTTCTTGTTCATTGCAGGATTCCATTCCTGTTTGTCCAGGTGTGTTGACACAAAATTATCCACTTTCTGCCTCAGGTTCTGGTAAGCTGGCTGAGACATTCAGAAAAAGAGACCAAGTCAGTGCATGTGCCAAAGTTGTGGAAACGAGCCATTCAGAAAACTGCTTTTCAGAGAAGAAACACATTTTTCTCATTTAAGCAGACTTCCACCTGACCTCAGAACTCACCCTGCAGTACGGAGCTATGAATCAACAGCCGGGAGGGTATTTACCAGTGGCTAGGAACAGTGCAGGGCGGCACATATATAAATCTACCTACCTCCTCGAGGGAGGGCCCATTAGTATTGTTCTGCCTGCATTTATACAGTAGTTTTCAGAACCTGAAAAGTAAACAAAGGTGCCCTCCAGCTGCCGCGTGGCCAAGGACAGTTGCAGGTGGCTTCTACAAAGAACTGTTTCTAGGTCAAGGTGACCTTCCATGAGGCGTCGGACTCCTAGAGTTCCGGTAATTTGTGTCCATAAAATGCAAACATTCCGCCTGCTCCCCTCACAGTGGGTGTCTGCAAGGGTACACCCTGGAGAGGGCCCTCCAAATGAAAAGGGCCACCCAGGCCTCAGCAAGAGTCACTACAGCTAATGCCAAGGGACCTCTGCATATTGCCAGGCAGAGGTGTGACCCTTACAGGAGCCGGAGGCACTTACTCTAAGTGCTCCTAAGAGCTGGAGAACAAGACTAGGAAATTCCCTGTGAGTACAGGGAATGGATGTCCTGAGACCCCAGCCTCCTCCCTCTCTCCTAGGGAAGACAGATAACACCTCTTCACCCCATCCATGCTGAGTGGTCTGTCAGTGTCTCCAGGACTGAACTGAGACTTTGCCTTCAGGCATGGCTCTGGGCCCGTTATGAGAATTTGTAAAGGGAAGGATGGCCTATCTGTGAGGCTCATGGACTGAGATGTGTATAGGCAGGGCAGACCTAATCCCACATCAAACCCATAACGCAGGCCCAGGCAGCCTGCAGATGACAGCCAAGCCACCAGCTGAGGCCTATCTAGACCAGCTGGCTTGAGGGGTCATGCCACCCTAAGAGCATGTGGAACAACCCCTAGAGCCCTCTCGGTCAGTAAAGAGCCCCCAACTCTACCACCTTAATCCGCACTGAATCTAACATAGGCATCAACTCCCTTTAAATTAGTTAAAGGATACAAAATAAGGATGCTGACTTTACGCTTATCCCAATTTGACCAAATAAAAGCCCGCAAATCATTGCTCTGGGGAAAGGGAATAACTATTACCGTGTGGTCCAACCCACCCGTGCTTAAAATCACCACCCTGGTGGTGAACAGAAAATGGGTTGCGCTCCTAAAGCACTCTGCCTTTCCCGACTATACTAAAAACATGGGTTTCTTTCGGATGGAGGGAGCTGTATGTGTGCAGCTGTAATCTCCAAAGGCGACTGGACTAAAAATCACAGCTGGTAAGTGATGGGCGAGAGCAGAGCTCAGGTGTGCACCACTCGGAGGGCGCCGGTACTGCTCCCCGCCGCGCGTCCCCAAGGCTCACGAGCTGCCTTTTGTTTTACAACCGCCCCTCCGCGACTAGCATGTCAAAACAGCGGGGTGCACCGCCTCGCCCCCCCCCCCCCCCCGGCCCCGGCCCCGGCCCCGGTACCTTGGTGTCCACGTCAGCCAGGCAGTCCCGGCGGAAGCTGTCGAACAGGCCGCGGCTCTTGAGCTGCTCCACTATAAGAGCAATGAGCTGCGGGTCTCCCGGAGGTAGCGAAGCAGGGTTGACCGGGCCCCCTGCCCCACTCGAGCCCGCCGCCGATCCCGAGGCCTGGCCCGCCGCGCCCGCTCCTGCACCGTCCGCCATGGCCGCGCCCCGCGCCCGCGCCGAGCCCCGCGCTCGGATGCTCCTCCGGGAGCCGCGGGCCGCGCTGCGCAGACACGGAGGGCCCCACGGAGGCGGCTGCGACGGAGGCGGCAGGGTGGGAGGCGGCGGGGCCCACGGCGCTCCCCGCTCGCAGCGCTGCAGGCGCTCGTCTAATGGCGTCACCGGTGGCCTTTGCATTGTGGGACGGTTGGTTTCCTGGAGCCATCGCTCAAGTTCTTATAGACTGGGTCTGGCCGTAGAAAACTACAACTCCCGGTAGGGAATTGGCTCGCTCGCGCTAGTTCGCGGGACAACATGGGAATTGTAGGCTCAAGCCTTAGCAAGGGCTTGAAATTGTTCAGTCACTGCAGCCTTCCCAAATCAGACCGCCCCACAGAGCAGTGAGCAATGACTTGTAGAGCGGATTGGAAGATTTACACTTTAAAAACTGAATCAGTAACTCTCTTTCCAAGTCTGGCTGCCTCCGCTTTTGACATGCTCTCAACGCCCATAACCTCCTTCAACAATATGATCTGGAAAATTTGGTTAACAATGGGTTAATCATACTTCTTTTTTTTAATAAAATTAACTTTACATTTATTTTGTGTGGCGGGGAGGGGCGGTGGAACGTGCTACAGCGCTTGTGTGGCGATCAGAGGACAAAGGCATTGGTCCCTCCTATGATGTAGGTCCTGGAGTTGAACTCGCATCCTCAAGATTGATGGTAAATGCCTTTGCCCACTGAGCTATCTAGCAGGCCTACAAGAAATACATCTTTTCCAAAGTTTGTACCTGTCTGTTTGATTTTTAATAGCAACACAGATTCATTTTACAAAATCGTAAAATAATTAAAGAAGAAAAATAAAAAACCCGCTATTAAGTCTTTCTTGCATGTATGGATTTTCTCTTCAATATTAAATATTATCAGTATTAATAGTAGAGCCAGTAAGTAGAATGTGCTAGAAGTAATGCCGCTGCCCTCTTTAATCACTTCCACAGCTACCTGAAAGCCAGCACTGCTATTTCTTTCTGTAGATGAACAGGACGAATTACGCTGGTCATATACCAAGAAGCAGAGGAGGATTATAACTCAGGCTTCCTGTGTTCCGGTTCCTAAGATATCCACAGACCTGAGAACTAGCTGTCATTTTACAAGTAAAATACCCCAGCTTTCACAACCACAAGTCTGTACTGAATTCCCACTGTTGCCACTGTTAGAATAAGTGTGGGATTGCAAAGGGAGACCGTCGCTCCAGCTGAAATGTCTGTGCAAGGAATCCTTTACTCTTGATCTAGAGGGTGTCCTGGGGCGGGAACAGGCAGGGGAACGGACACACCTAGACAGGAAGTGCATTTGGGTTTTATTCTAAGGAAAGTGGTGGCTGTGTCTTTTCCCCATTGGCTAGGCTCCAGGCTCACCATCTTGTTCACCTTGGCCTCAGCCTCCGCCTCCACAATCGTGTCCGTTTTCTTTTTCCGTTCACCTGCCTGGGTACCTCCTGCCCACAAGTGATCGAGCACATCCTATGCAGGTGGGACAGCCAACCTTGTTCACAGAAGTGAAAACACATGGCTTGTTACTTTACACGAACAGCAGCCCCCAACATTCCAGGAACTTATCTGTCCTTGGGCAAGTGGGGCTTTACAGATGAGAGTCATCTTTGTTTTATAGATCCCTTAAACAGAGTCATTTAAACTTAAAACATAACATTAGCCCTCACAAAGCTTGCCACCTAGGAAGAGTGCTAGCAACATTCTGACAACCTTTCAGATCACCTTGCTGGAGAGATTCCGTGGGCTTGACCAGCAAGCATGCCTCTTGGTCTCCATTTAAACCTATACCTCCGGTGCGGACTCGGGAAGATAGCCTTGGTTTGGTACAGCCATTAGGCCTCTTCCCAAATGATCATGTTAGTTAAATCTACTTTCTCTGTTTTCCAACATGTCTCATTGGTTAGCCTTTTGCAGATGGGTGGATGGGTGACCCTGGCCCGATAGGGTTGCCAGGGTCTGGCTCGGTCAGATATGGGTAGGGACATATTTTACTCACCATTTCAGGATGTCCTAGTATATCAGGAATCACTGGGACCATTTGCTGTGACCTAATCAGAAAGTGATGCTCACCGCCACTGGGCCCTGAGTGTGGCTGCTGGGACTCCAGACTATGAAGAAGTGTTACTCCTGATGTTCTCCCCGGACGCTTGCCTTTGTAACTGCTGTAACTGTATGTGTTGAGGGTTGAGACTAAGGGTAAAGATGATCAAGATTATGGGAGGTCTATTCCTAATCCAAGCCTTGCTAAAGGGAATTCAAAAATTCACTCCTCTGCCACCACAAGACCTGTAATACACAATAATGATCATCAGGGGGCGCCATTGCTGTATTTATAGCGCAGAGTGGTTGAACCAGCATAGTACTGTTTGGACTTTGGTCTCAAGATAGCAATCTAGTTTTCTGGCGCCCTTTAGATCACTGCTGTCAAGTCTCAGTATTAAGTTTTTCAGGACTAGGGATATGGCTTAAGTACAATGCCGGCCCATCACGTGCAAGATCCGGTTCCATTTGGGCTCCATCTCAGACACTGAAACAAACAAAAAGCCTTTTCTGTGAGAAGTTGCCCCAAACTCAGCGAATTCACACCTCTTAGATATTAGGATATTTACATCGAAGCCTGTGGTGAGGGGGAACGCTCACGAGCCGAAGTCTAGACAGCATAGAAACTGGAAATGAGTGGTTTGTCTCAGGATCGTGTGACAGAGTGGAGAACCCACAGGCTTTTCACATCAGAGGGCACTGGATTGGCTTATATCTTCTTGTGGGTGACGGGTCTTTGGGAAAGCAGCAGGGCCGATTCCCCACGATAGTCGAGAGCCTTAGCAGTGCTGGCGATTCCTGGTAGCAATCTTCTGGATCCTCAGTAAATGTCTAATAACGCGCTCTTGTCGTGGACTTGGGCTAGGACTTGGGTTAGGGCAACTCTTTGACCTCCACCTTCCCCGCTAGCCTCAAATTCCACTAAGCAGGCTGGGAAAAGTAGTCTTAAACTTTTTGATCTAGAAGCCTGTGAAAAGTTGGATTCATATTATTTAGAACAAAGTAGCAAGTGCACAGTGGAAGGAAAAAAAATCTGAGGGAAAGATATGGGCCCAAGAGGGCCCCGTGGGTTGGAGGCTCCTCAAAGGGCCAACAGATCCGTACTCAGAGTGCCTTATCTACCCACCCCCACCCCGCTGGCGCCCTTCATTGTCCCTTGTGTCCTAACTGTTATCTGTCACTATAACAAAGTACCTGACACCAACTAAGTTACAGAGTGTGACTTAGCTCTGCCTCAAAGGCCTACAGAGTCCCCACACCCTAGACTCCTCTGCTCCTTAGGCAGCTCCTCCTTAGTGCAGAGGGAACCTAGGGTCCCTGAGTAAAATGTCTGTTTCTATAGGCGAGCGTGCGTGTGTGATGGGGGAGCCTATGGTAAGAGCAAGGTTGCCCGCGCGGGCTCTGGAGGCTGGGTTCAGTTCCACCGTGGGTTACTCCTGGCCCAATGAGAAGTTCTTGCTTGGGACCTCCACTGGACAGCCATTTCTGCCCCATGGAGTCTGAGTTAGGGTCTGTCTTGATGCAAGTGAGGAATGAATAGGTCCCAGTGCCTCAGCAGGAGTAAAACCCAGCTCTTGTCTCCATCCCATTGTCTTCCTGATAGCCACCCCTTGCCAGGCGGCCTTAGCCAGCAGATTCCGTGTGGTCCATTGCCATCCCTATCGGCTAGTCCCATCTTGCTGGTAGACCTAAAGCAGCGTGCACTCGCTCACCCAGAGGCAGGCCTGCACAGCTCTTTCTGGCCCGGCGATGTGTGTTACTTCTAGGCAAGAACCTTTGATTGCTGGCCAGCTTCTGTGCAGATTGGCAGTTCTTCCTTCCCCTCCTACCTCCCTGCAAACTCACAGCAACTTCTAATTGGCGTGTCTACACAGTGCTCTTAGTCAGGAGCGAAGGTGTACAGTGGTTAATCAGCCCGAGTCTTTTCATTAAGGGCGACCTTGAAAGGAGCCCTCAGCTGTTCCTGATGGCTGCTGGAACAAGGTGGAACTTCAGGGTGTTCGTAAGTCACTGAGCATCTGTTAGTCTGTTATCCGGTTGGTTGGTTTGTCACAGCTGCATGACCTGACCCAGCCTAATTGTCATTTGTCGTCAACTTAGTTCCTGGTCTTTCAATGCTCTCCACTCTTGGAGAGAGGCAGAGCCTTCCTGTAGAGGGCGGAAATGCCAAATACCCACTTTCCCAACCTCCTTTGCACTGCTGGCACGTGGCAGGGGCCAGCGCTGTGAGGGCATTGCTGGTGTGGGTCTGTGGAGTGCTCCTGCTGTGGTTCTGGTTCACCACCCTTCCTAGTTAGCCCTTCCTTCCATCGGTTCTGAGAGCCTCTGTGTGACTTCCATACATTCCCTTTCCCCTGGACTCACCTGGAGTTCATTTACATTGATGTGGCCAAGAACCTTAGCTGCGTTTAACTGGAGGCTGACAAGAGGCTGCGAGGAAGCCGGGGTGGAGTGACGACGGGTCTGTGATGACACAGTGCCCTCAGGGACTCTCCTCCAGAAGCAGGACCTTTACCTGGGGACTTCACTTTTTTTATAGGTAAAATTGCCAAATAATAGGAACCACAAAACAAAGCCACATCACAAATCTAACATGTTATTAATACCCCGACCCCATTATCCAAGACCCCTAGAGAACAGCCGAAATCACGGCTAGTCCTGAGCCCTACATAGGCCTGTGCTGTTTCCTTCTTAGAGATCTCGGCATCCTTACAAGGCAGTTTCTTTCATTCTTAAGCATTTTACAACTTCTCCCTGGCACATCTGAGTGGCCAGACCCTTACCCTTAAGCCTTGGTTAGGTGAAGGTCCCCGGATGCAGACACTGATGTTGACAGTGGATCTGATAACCGAGGTAGCTGCTACGTGATTAGGTAGTGCGTACTGCGTGGCCGCGTTGGACTGAGAGAAGATCTATCCAGTTGAGATAGAAGAGCCGTGGCAGGCCTTCATCACACTGCTCAGAGCATGGGTCATTTATTTCTGCAATTTTGTATTTAACTTCTTGGGACTGTAACTGATTGCTCTCCACTACGCTTCTGTGTAGAGGCAGAGTGGGGTGTAAGTGTTAACTTGTAGGGGTACGGCCAACTGGAAAAATCATGGCGGGCATGAGAAGCCCATGCTGAACAAAACCCTGTCTTTTCCTGTCCTTTACCTCCTGAGGGCCACAGAGAAGTCCTCACAGTTCAGATTCAAGACCAGATGTCCCATATAGAGTCAGGAAGACTCGGAGAAGCTGAGAGGTTTGGAGGAGCCAGAGAGAAGCTGAGAAGGTGAAAAAGAGTCCGTTTTCATTTGGCTCCAAAACCCTAAATCTCCAAGTGTGCAGAGGGAGGCTGCTCACCTGCAGGCATGCAGGAGTCTGGGACTTCCTGCTGCAGTCAGGCGACGACACCCTGGTGGCAGAGCTGTGATCCAATCCAAGTTTGCAAAACTGAACCGAAGATAGGACAACTCCCCTAGACAATGACACCACCCCCAATACACACACACACACACACACACACACACACACACTCCACAATGATCCTCATTCCCTCCTGAAGAAAGACACCCATCCCACGCCCCAAGTCTCCTTTCTCCTTTGCTTTCTCAGCCTGAGGAACAGGGGAAAATGCTGAACTGATCTTTTAAATTAACACGGATCCCAACCAAAGAAATTTGGAAGCCCAGAACTCTCGCCTCACAGTGGCTGCCAATGCCCCGCCCCCGCTGAGGCGCTCCCTTGTTCTTGTCTGCTCTGCCCTAGATTCATGGGCTGTTTTCAGAATCATTGGCAATTTTTTCTGTACTGTCCTGACAACCCTTGGCAATGAAATTAAAAAACTACTTACTGAATCTTGTGACAGAGAAATCTGCAAGAGGGGGTTGCTTCTTGAGGGCTGGAATACCACTGGCATGACAACGGGATCCTCAGTGAGGAGAGAAGAGAATGCTCCTGTCAGGAAGGAAGGAGAAAGAGAGTGGGCTCTGGACTTATGATTGAAAACTTCCAGTGTCCTCCAAGCTTGGCATCAAAATCCTGAATGGACACATGACCCCACAGCAGGGCTCTGGGCCCCCAGCTGGGTCTGGTGCACCGGCCTGCAGGGCTGGAGAGTTGGAACTGGGGAGAGGAAGTGGCTCCAAACTGGGGCAGACCCTAGGAGGTATCCCACTGTCTGTTTTCTGTTTCCCCCAGATGCATACACCAGAATTAATCCCACCAGCACATCAGTCCCCCAGCAACTTAAAGAAATCTCTAAATTGAAGAATTTTAATAAACCTTAAGAAACTACCTGGGGAAAAGTTGGGGTGTAAGAAATATATCAAATATGATCTGTTCTATCAGATACTATGAATTTGAGTTTAGGACAAGGAATTAAGATCTCTTTGTCTCCACCACCTTGCAGGACTTGCAAGTGTTTGAATTCTCCCCACCCAGGAAAACCTTTGTTTACACAAGGCCAAGGCTCTATTCCAGGAATCTGATGGCCTGGAGCAGTGACCCCTTTCCCCTTCCTCCTCCAGGTATTGGTCACCACTTCTTGATAAATTAGCCAATAGAATAAAACTGTGAGGTCAGACCTCACAATCCCTCCCTTCTCCCCCTCCCTCTCTTACACACACACACACACACACACACACACACACACACACGCTAGCACACCCTCTTGATCAAGAGTAAAGTTTACACCAGCATACACACACACACACATACACCCTCTTGATCAAGAGTACAGTTTACACCAGCCTAGTCTAGTGTCCCACACCTTTAGTTCGAGCACTTGGGAGACAGAGTCAGGTTGACCTCTGTGAGTTTGAGGCCATCCTGGTGTATGTACATAGTGAGTTCCAGGATAGCCAAGGCTATGCAGATCCTGTCTTGAAAAACAAAAATAAATAAAAAGAATAAGTTTATCTTGTCTGGACAAGGTGGTCTTTTTCTTTGTGACTCTGAACTTACTTCTAACAATGGGGCACATGGCATTGTGGGTGTCTCCTGAGAGGCGGCAGTGGAGCTGGGACCTAAATAACAAGATGCTGGTCACACTCCACCACGAGGGGAGGGTCCCAAGGGAAGCAGCCACAGTACCTTCTATGCTGGGGGACCCACCCTTACAACTTGGTCACCTTCTAAAGGCCTCTGTGACTGATAGCTTCAGCTATCAACTTGATACAAATCCAGACATACTTGGGAAGAGGGACTCTCAACTGAGGAATTGTCGGACTCAGATGGTCCTGTAGGTGTGCCTATATGACATTTTCTTGATTGCTAGCTGATGTAGGAGGACCCAGCCCACTGTGGAGGGTGACACCTCTTGGCAGATCCACCTGGACTATACAGGAAGTATAGGTGAGCGAGAGGCTGGCTAGTTGCAAGTCAGCTTGACCCAAGCTGGAGCTGTTTCAGAAGAAAACTGAGAAATTTCATTTGAGAAAATGTCCCCACCCAATCGGCTTGTGGGCAAGCCTGTGGTACATTTTCTTCTTTGATGACTGACATGCGAGGATCCAGCTCATTGGGGGTGGTGCCACCAATGGGATGGTGGTCCTGGATGTTGTAAGAAAGCAGGTTGATCAAGCCACGAGGAACAAGTCAGTCAACAGTGCTCCTCCATTGCTTCTGCATCAGCTCCTGCCTCCAGGTTCCTGCCCTGACTTCCTTCAGCAATGGAGTGAGGCCTGAGAGTTCCTCTCCACATTGTTTGGGGTCATGGCGTTTTCACACAGCAGCAGAAACCCTCAGATAGCAAGGCAGGGGAGAGAGCCAGGAAGCAGTGTTCCTATATTGATTTCTGCTTCAAGCCGTTCGTTTCCACCTTGACTTCCATTGATGAGGAACTATAACCCGGGAGCTAAAATAAATTCATTCCTCCCCAAGTTGGTTTTGGTCATTGTCTTATCCCATCAACAGGAGAAAGCAAACCAGGAAAGCCCCACTTCTAAAACCATGAACTTGGAGATCATTTTCAATCAGTGGATTCTGGGCTCACATCCAAACCATGCAGTAGGCAGCTCCCTAACTTAGGGCCACACTTGCATGGAGACTAAGCGTTCCTGCTGCCCTCTATGAGGGGGCTGCCCTTCTCAAGCTGAGCTGGCTGAGCGTGGTCTGAAGTATTTACCTCCATTGTTCTATTATTAATAAAACTCGGGAGTCACACATGGAAGTAAAAAACATGATAGATCCAAAGAGTGAAGAAAGAACGATCAGCTGGCCCTAACTTTCCACACTTCCCAGATCAAAAGCTCCAGGAATCTCTCTAAGCCCCTCCCTATATCTTCCTGTGCCACCGCCCCTCCCCCCCAGTTGGGTCCTTCAAACCTCTATGGCAAATTCCTGTCAGCTAATTGCTGACTCCGCCTCTGATTCTTGGTAAACTTCATTAGCAGCCTGAGAATGTCAGTTAACAAATATCCCACAACAGTGATTAGATGACTTCTGCAGTGTGCCCATTCTCCAGATCCCTAGGGAGAGCTCACAAACACAGCCAAGACTCCCCTGGGGAAGCTATGACCATCAGACCCCTGCAGCTGCCCTAGGTGTCCAATCCAGCCTTCCTTGACCGTATTGGCCATTTTATTAGGAATATGAAGTATGAGACTCCATCCATGGATGGGGAGCTAAGGACTTAAGGGGCACTGAATGCCGTCTCACCTCTTCATCCATTGCTTGTCAAGCATTTTGTTAGTGCTGATTTGCTAAATACAGGGAACTATGGTGGTCAAAATGAACATGGATTCTACCACTCAGGGACATCGATGTTTTAGGGGAGATGTTAATAGTCACAGAATAAATATGTAATGTTGAACCACAGAAAAAAACAGACGCTATGCTACAGGTGTGGACGCGGCCAGATGTAGTTTGATGAGGCCAGACAGAATGCTTGTGAAACCCGTGGGTCTCGGTATTGGTTCTTACCACATTGTTACATATGGAGGCTGGTCCAGGCACGTCTGAAATCAGGTTAGTTCTAAGAGTAGCTGAAAAATATTGATGGTAACAAAGATTGTCCACTGTTTGTTTGTAAACATGAAAAGGACAGATGGCGTTGCTATTTGTGTGATATCTTCTATGTCTAAGGGTCCTTGGGAAGAGCATCCTACACCTGTTACTTAGAAATAATGCTGCCTCTTCTGGTGCTGGTGACCCCTCACAGCAATGGTCTACACCACCTACCTACCATCCCTGGTTTGCCTAACTTGTTTCTATTCAAGGTTAGACCCTGTCACCAGCTTTCTGTGGAGTTTAACCTGCCAGGGTTTGGAATGGGGATTGCCCGTTCTCCAGGGCCGGGCTTTTACATCTGATGAAGCCAACTGTGTCTACATCTTGGGTGAAACAAGCATAGAGAGGAGGGCTGCATGGCAGAGCAATCTCCTTTTAGGTTAGAAAACAGAGAAAAGAGCACTATTTCTGTTTCTCATCTGACGGCACACCCATGTCGTTTTAAGCCACCTCCCTTCCCAGGGCACACTTCACCTCCCTCTCCTTCCCCTTTCTCCTCCCCATCTCTGCCACCTTTCCTCTCTCCTCCTTCCTCCATTATCTCCCTCTCCCTTTTTCTCTTTCCTGACTCTTCCTCCCCTATTTCCTGTGCCTTTCTCCTCTTACTTTATTTTTTTTTTTTAAATTCTCCCCCACCTTTCTCCCTGCTTCTTTCTCCGCCTCTGGCTTCTCTTCTCTGTTGAATCATCCCACACTATTGGCTTTTGATCTGGAACATAATAGTGATGGAGGAACTTAGTTTTAGGGGACTTGGGAACAACCAGAGATTGTGGAAATGATCCACAGGTGTAGGGTCCGTATGGTTTTTCTTCCTCTAGAAAATGGGAGCAGTTCAATGCCGTACATATTTACCTGAGTGTGCGTCTTTTTTCCTCAGCCTTTGGGTTCCAAGAAGAACAAAGGAGGAAGGAATGAAACACAATCCCTTTTGGCAGCTCCCTTCCTAAGGAGAACTTATTCTCAGAGCGACTGCCCCTCCCCAGGCTCTGGAGCCAGACCTCAGTGAGTAACTGGGTGCAGCTCAGGGCATGGCCTGAGCCCTGACCCAGGCTGGGCTCTGTATGGGCTAGAGGAAGGCTCTTTAGGCACGGGGATTGAGTGCAGTGTGGGGGAGCAGAGGGAGTTTCTGAGTGAATGTGTATTTCTCACATGAGCAGGGCCATGTCAAGAAACATAATGCCTCAGACCCATGGAAATGACAAAGCCTGCCCTAGACAGGCTCAGAGGAATGGTAAGTTCTTCCCCTGGGGCCGTGGACAACATGGACAAATGGTTGACCTTTAGCTAATACCAGTGTGTGCAGAAACTTTCAGCGTGTGCAGCTTCCTCCCTGCAGATGAACACATCCTGAGACTGTTCCCCTATGGAGAGACCGTCTACATAGACTGGCTGCCTGCCTCTTCCCCTATAGAGAGACCGTGTACATAGACCAGCTAGCCTGCCTCTTCCCCTATGGAGGGACCGGCTACATAGACCAGCTAGCCTGCCTCTTCCTGTTCTTGCTGTGTGTGATAAGTGAGCTGAGTTTGTGAGCAGTTGCTGGTGTGTCCTTCAGAGCTCACAGCCCGTCTGGTTCCAGCTTTTCTGTCTGTCTGTCTGTCTGTCTGTCTGTCTGTCTTTTCTTCACTCCCCCTTGTCTGCCCCAGTTAGGTCTGTGCAGGTTGCAGCAGTACAGCATCCACATTTGGAAGATTTGGAAATGGGGGGCTAAGATCCTCTGATTCTGATACAGGAAAGGCAAGGTCTCTCGGAGGTCCTCTGCTCCTGCATGGGGAGGGCTATTCTTGTTTGCTGCTCATTTCCTGGGTGATTCTGATGCCTCTGTCCTCACCCACCTCCTCCTCTGAGCTCAAGGATAAAAGCATTTCTCTGAGAACAGGCAACTTAGATCTGGCCAGCCATAAGCATAGTGGGAGAGGACTCTGCAGTCACCTGACCTGTGTCTGGAGCCTGGCTCTGTTCAAGGAGTGTGGGCATAGGCAAATCAGCTCAGAAGCTGAGGGTCCAGATGTTTCATGAACTGGAAACAAACACTGTGTTCTTTCTCACTTACTGCTCCTGGATCATGGGTACCTACAAGAATGTACATGAAAGTAGACGCCAACATGTCTATGGGGACTCGTGGGTCCAGTGAGATGGAGAAAAGGTGGAGTAAACAGGAATAGGCCCAATGTTAGAATTGTGTGAAGTGTCCTTATGTAACACAGTACCACACACAATGATTATACACAAGGAAAATTTGAAATAAAAACCGAGACGGCCACACTGCCTCACAGGATTCAATAAGATGAGGCATAAAGAAATGTCTGATGTTGAATGGAGCCCTGAAAATATAAGCTCCAACTTTCCCCTGGTTCGTTTCAGATAAACATGTAGGCAAAGAAAACTACCCCAGAGGCGAAGCATCAGGCCCCTGTGTTCTGGAATCTGAGCACGCCAGACTTGGTCCCCAGTTCCTGTTTCTAGGATAGGTTTTCTCTGGATAGGATCTTGCCTGAGCTTTAGCCTCCCTTCTGAAGCAGATATCCAGCATCCCTCCCACCAACCCCTAGAGAGCTGCGTTCTAGATGACACCAGGCAGTGTAAGCCTAGTATTGAATCTCATAGTTGTCATGGTAACACTTCTTGGGAGTAGCCCAGCAAGACCTTTGCATAACCTGAAAAAAACCATGAAACATTAAGAGATGAGAAACCACCCCCCTCAATGTCCTCACGTGGAGTGTGCCATGGTTGTCATTGGTGTCCACAGGCAGGGAGCATGCGTGCTTGGAAATAACATCTTGGGGTCCCAATGTTACTAACTTTCTCAAGGTGCCTTTTGAAATTTCCACGTCACACGCTTTCCTTTGGGGGTTCACCTGATGCCAAGAGCTTGTCTGATGTGAAGAACAGCATCACGAACCTTGGCAGCAAGAATTCCGGGGCACTTTTTTCTCTAGGCTCAAAAACCATCACCCTGCCCACAAGCAGCCCACCACTGGCTTTACAGAGGGCGGAGCCAGAGCCCATGGCACTTGCCTTGTGACCACAGCAGAGATGAACTTTTTGTTTATTTTGTTTCAAATTTTATTTATTTTTTTTAGGTAAGATCTTATTTCATCTAAACTGGCCCCAAATGACTTTTGCAGCCAAGGAGGATGACCTTGAACTCCTAATCCTCCTGCCCCTGATTCTGGAGGGCTGGGATGACAGAAAGAGTCCAGCATGCCCAGCTTGGTTTGTTTGCTTGTTCTCATTCTTTAGTTGCAAGTTGGCCGGGAACTCACGGCAATCCTCTAGCCTCAGCCTTGAGGAGAGAATGGTTTACCTGATAAGGAGCCCTCCTAGGGGTGCTGTGTAAAATCAGAAAGAGACTGCAGGATGACCTGCTAACACGTTCCATCAGCTCTGCAGGCCAAGCTGGGCTTTGGAGTCAGGTTCCTGGATTGTCACGTTTCTTGGATCCAAAGAACTTTCACAGGCACAGGGCCTAGAGAGTCCCCCGTGGAAGTGAGCATCCAGGAATAGACCTATCTGCAGGAAAATCAAAGAGGTGCATCTACGGATACTGTTGCGAGCTATTTGATGGGCTTAAAATGGCCATAGCTGCAGGAGCTGTGCCCATTGACTCAGTGCCTTCTGGGGCCTGGCCATAGCTAAGCATCACTTTAGTGCGGCACCACGGCCCTTTGAGATGGGGTGCTCACCTCCCCATTTTACAGGAAAGGAAAGTGAAACTCTGAAGAGCAAAAGCAGGAACCAAGACCCAGCAGCTCCAGACATGAGAGCCCCAGCCTGACGGGGCTCAGGAGGTTGTGGAGGTATGTATAAGAGGATTAGCACATAGGCAGACCACAGAGGAGAGAGGTGCGGAGGGGGTGGGAAGGGGGCTCACCTGATCTCAGCAGGATTAGTTGGTTTTGTGGTGGATCAAAGCTAACTAGACTCCCAGCAGAGGTCACCAGCCAGGCACAACCACAGAGGCAGGTCTGGCCAAGAGGGAGGAAGGAATCCCAGAATGGCTGGGCTGGGCTTGTGGTGGGTGGGAGTGTCTCACAGCAGAGCTGGAACTCTGGAAGACTATTTGATGGAAGGGAGCGGAGCTCCATTAGCTGTCTCCTAGGCCAACTGAGGTCTGAGCATACATACCAGGGAATTGCTTTCTCCTGGCTTAGTGAAAGAAGGAGGAAAACCAATGCGGTCTTAGGTATCAGCCAAGTCTGGTTTTAATATTGATTTCCCCTGTGCATTTGCTCTGTGTCCTTGAGGAAGTTTCTAGACTTCTCTGCTTGTATTTTGCAGATTTTTGGAGCCAATGAGATAGGGCACGGTGAGTGAACTCTGAGCTGCAGTTGTAGATAATACGAATACTCAATGATACAGCTGATGTTATTATCAATATGGACACGCAAATATATCGTCTTTTTTTTTTTGTTAGGACCGATCCTTGTGTAAACTCAAAATAGAAGGTCCATCTTCTCTTCTGACCTCCTACTGGACAATCAAGACCCGTTTCAAAGCATCCCTACATCGTGAAGGCCTTGCCCTGTTTGCAGCATGAAGCATGTATCTCTGTTACATGTGTGCCTTAGCCCACATCACACCATCAGTGGGTATGTTTGCCCACAGTCTATCATCTCAGTCAAGAATCAAGAGGTACAGAAACTGGCCCATCCTCCTTGCTTAATGGTTCTCCAGTCATGGTCTGCATATCCCAGGGGAGCCCCCAGACCACCTCAAGTACCCTTGAAGTCATAACTATTTCTACCTCTGGGGCGTTACTTGCCATTTCCATCTTGTTGGTATTTGCTTTGATAGCGAGTAAAACTGCTGGAATTTTAGTAGTAGCAGGAAGTGACTCCAGAGTGTCACACAGTCATTGAGGTCTCCACTGGCACACAATTGAATGCACACCTGTGCCAGGGGCGGTTAAGAATGTCCTTAACGAGGGCTAAGATGCAGCACGCATCAGGCCCTGGGTTCAATGCCCAACAACTCCCCAAAGTCCTCGATGAAGCAGGAAAATGTTAAAGTTTTGAAACTCACCCTGAATATGTCTTTTTTAGCAACCTATGAGGCAAAATAAGCTGGACTAAAGCACTTAGTTCTGTGCCAAAGCTCTGAACTGTTTGTGTCTGAGCTGAAGAAGCCATCCTTCACTGGACACTGTTTCTATCTGAAAGACCCAGGCATAAACCATTGTTCACAGTAACTGGCCTGTGTTTTCTCAGAAGTTACCCAAGCAAGTCAGTCCTTGCAACAACAACAACTGATGGCTTTTATGGCCAAGGATAAACTTTGAGTATGACTTGAACCGGTAAGCTACCGTGAGCGCGATGGTTCCCCCAAACCCTCGGTCCAAGGGGAGAGATACTGACAAGCATGATGCTTTCACAGCGCCACAGACCGCACTGCCAAGTGAAAGGTCTGTGAGAGCCGGGGAAGCAGTTGAGTTCGAGGTGCACACTGCATGTTGGGCCTTAATGTGAGGGAACAGGAAAAAGATGGAAATATTGTTTGGATCTGAGGTCACAACCTTACCTTTAACCCTTCAACAAGGGCTTAGTGTAATGCTGACATATACCCACAATTGAGAAGGCTGTTAAAATTCTTCCCGTTTCCAAGTACCTGCTCGTGGAACACCAGGTTAGCCCAATTTATGGCTGTAAATTAAATGCAGAAGCAGATATGGGGATCCAGGTGCCTTTAATTTAACTCAATATCAAAAGGAATTGTAAACAGGTAGCAGACTTTTTCTTTTGGGCCAATAATCAGCTTCCAAATCATGACATAGAGACTCCCCCCCCACCCCCAGACAGCCCTAACGCTGTCCTGGAACTAGCTCTGTAGACCAGGCTGGCCTCGAACTCACAGAGATCTGCCTGCCTCTGTCTCCTGAAGTACTGGGATTAAAGGCGTGCACCAGCACTGCCTGACTTATTAGTTTTGAATGTTCAGCCTAGTTTAGGCGTGTTTCTGGCTAGTTCTTTTAACTTAACCCATTTGTCTTTAGCTACTTTTGCCCTGGGGCTTATTACCTTTCTTCCTTCCGTGTGTCTTCCTTTCACTGATTCTCTGGCTGGCCTCTGCCTGGCTTCTTGCCCTGGGCATCTCCCTTCTTCTCTCCTCTCCTTCTTCCTTCTCTTTTGGAACCTAGATTTCTCCTCCTGTTCTCTCTGCCCATCAACCCCAACTATCCTTTCTCTGCCTAGCTATTAGCCAGTCAGCTTTTCATTAGACCAATCAGGTGCCTTAGGCAAGCAAAGTGAAACAAATGTAACACATGGTTCCATAACTTTAAAAAAACACAGCAGAAACAAACATAACACACCTTTACACAGTTAAAGTGATAGTCCGAAGTATACACAAATGTAACACGTCTTTGCCTAGTTAAAATGACATTCTACAGCATACCAAGGTGTCATGAAGCTTCTCATTCCACACCTTTGCCTTTGTAAAATGTAGTTCTATGAAATTATGTTGCACATGAACATGTACTGAATTTGCCACTGCTTTTTAAATAATAAATGAGTGAATATTTGTGTGATTCTTCAGTTTTAATTCTTATAACTAGATCCCGAGGTTATCAATAATGTCTATGGGACAGGATCTCACTGTGTAGCTAAGGCTGGAGTAGAACTCACTAAGTTGCCCAGGCTGGCCTTGATCTTGTGACCTTCCTGCCTTATCCTCCCACATGGTGGGATTATAAACATGTACCACCATGCCTATTTGGGCTCCTCAATTATTTTTTAGAGTATACAGAGTCCTGAGAGCAAAAAGCTTGAGAGTTGCTGGCGTAGCACACGTGAGGTGCCCACTAAAGAGGTGTGGTCTCCCAGAGCTTTAGCGCATTGACGTCCTCTGGTCACAGTGTTAGAGACCAAAAGTTTAACCAGCATTGAGCAGCCTCCGAGGAGGGAGGTGTCCTTTGCCTAGTGTCTGGAAGGGGCTGCTGGGAGCCAGAGCTGGTGTTCAGAAAAGACTCCCCAAATGTCCAGAACAAATGAAGGCAGAAGAGGTCTCATCTCCAGAATGGGGTGACTGGGGTCCCACATTTCCCTTGGAAGGCACACCCCTAAGAAACACCCACTAGGCTCCACTTCTTGAAGGTCCCCTTGCTTCCTGCCACCCCAAGCTTCTAGCACAAGAGCCTTGGGTGGACAGTTTGCAAAACACTGCTCCTGGGGGTGGGGGGGGGGGTCAGTCTTGCTAGGGACTGCCTGTTCAGCTGGTGGCTGTAACAGGAGCTGGACGATGACCTTGGAGCTCCTTCCAGCCCAGTTCTGCAGCCTGATTTATGCTAAGTAGGATTACCCAGGAGCCCTCACAGCCAGGTCCCAAATTGCTTCCTCAGACTGCAGCCTCTGATTCCATTTGTTTCCTGCCTTTATCGCTGGGTTTAGGCCAGATTGGGCGGCATATGGAATCGCTGAGACCATCATTTGAAATTAAATTTCAGAGATGTTAGGGGTCAAGTCTGGGGCAGTTTGTGGGCTATTTTTGAAGATGGACCATTTCAGAGGGGAGCAAAGGTGGACCGCTTCCCATTCCTGCCTCCCTCTGCCTGGCTGGACATGACACATCCTGCTTCAGAATCGCTGATTGCGCTCTCCCTACTGATGGGCAGACCGAAGTGGGGGAGCAGTGACCTTTTCCTGCCACCAGTAATGTAATCCAATCTCCCCTCTCGGCCTGAAAGAGAACCACTTCGCTGTCTGTGCGGAGCGGCTGCCTGTCATTAGAGCCCAGGCCACTGTGCACTTGAGGAAACCATAATGGGCCTGGAGAGACACTCATTAGCTAATGTAGTAAAACACAGAAAGAAGAAATCCAGCGTCCTTCAAGGCTTTCAGGGCTTGTGGAGCTTGAGGATACCCTGGGGCCTCTAAGACCTCAGTGAGGGGTGCTTCCTTTGCTGGGCCCCTGGAAGGGACTGGGAGCCAGAGGGGGACAATAGGAGAGCTGGGTTGAGATGCAGCTGTGACTGAGGCCTTGGCCAATTCTAGGGAAACTAGGGTGTCTTTGTGTACTTGTCTTGAAGAAAGGAGCCTCAGTTTTTCCTCCTCCACAGCATCTCCTCCTCCATCAGCTACTATCCCGCCCCTCCCCGCCAACCCCTTCTCCAGGGAAGGCCAGAGTCGGAGGTGGTACACAGTTCTTTGCAAGAGCCCCAAACAATCAACTCCTCCTGCAAGCCTAAGAAATGGGTGCCTGGATTCACACAGGAGTCCAGATATGGACGATTCTCTCAGACCACAGAGAGTCCCAGGAAGCCGTATGGGGATCTATGGAGCCGAATAATCTAGTCCAGGCATATAGGGATGTGGACCTAGAAGAGATGTCAGTTTCATCCTAAAAAGAGTTTGTGTTTTTTAATAAAACCCAAGAAGACATAGAAAGTACTAGATGTCTATAAGCTGAGCAAGTGTTTTGATGGCTGAAGGAAGAAGTGAGGTTCTATATGGAAATCCAGTATGCAACTTGCTTAGGTTAACCATTCTGGGCCTCAGTGTCTGTGTGCATAGAAGGGGAATGATAGTAGAGCTGTTTCCATAGGTATCTCTCTAAAGTTTGCACCGTTGCTTCAGGCTGGGGACAGTGCCTGACATGTGTGTGAGCATCACCTGTAAGTGTGAGCAAGTTACCATGTGCTTGTGACTGTTACACAAGGTGCAATCCCCACCCCCAACCTCGGAACAGAAGGCTCAGAAGAGAGCAGTAGTGTGCCAGTCGTGGGCAGGGAGCCACACAGGTACAGAAGCCATTGGAGGCTGGCTTTGGTTTTAGCTGGGACTCAGTTTCCTCAAATGCTATTGGTTTAGTGTTTCTTTAGTGCCCCGGAGAGGGGGCACAGATAAAACAATATAGGAGTTAATTTTGTTAGTTCCCAATCAACCTTTCTGCTTGTTTAGGCTGAGCGTGCGGTGGTGATGGGGTGTCCTGATGCCTAGCCCATGCCATTTCCGTCCCGGAGGAGAGCAGGCCTCCCCAGCGCCTCCCCAGCCCAGCCAGGATGCACTAGCCGTATTTCACTCCCTTTGTCCTTATTGTTATTGTGCCCATTTTTAAAATAGCAAGTGCAGCCTCTTGGCCCGTAAACGTGACAGGAGAAATGTTCCCCTTCATACAATCTCTTCCAAATAAAATTAGTAAGGATGACTGAGGAGATGTGGAATAATGAACAGCCAGCATGAGGGTGTACCTGAACATGGCAGGTCCTAGAAGGCGGTTAGTCAGGGTCTGCGCGCTGAGGGTTGCGTGGAGAAGTGTCTGAAAGGCTGAGTTGAGAGGCCTGGCGTCTGCCCCCTGTGGCCCAGTAGAGGTCACAGAACACTCCTCCTTTGTCCTGGACACCTCATTTGCACGTGGTTCCACCCAGAGTCTTCCACAGATCAGTCCAAGGGCATCTTCTCAGAGAATTTCCCACAGTTTTCCCTGAGGGAAACTCACCTTTCTGTGTACAGAGGCTGCTTTTCTGTTTCTGTGCAAATAAATACACCGGGGACAATCAATTTAAGAGGAGGACAGCTTTCCTTTGGCTCAAGGCACGAAGATTTTGGTCTATGGTGGGCTGCCTATCACTTTTGGGCCCCTGTGGTGAGGTGCTCCCGCAGGTGAGAGAGGCCAGCTTCCTCCATAGCAGCAGGGGGCAGAAAGAAAAGGGAAGAAACAGGACACCCCTGTCCCCTACAAGGACACACCACCTACTCAGGGTCTGAAGACCGTCCACTGGGCCCCAGCTCTGAACAGTTCCACCACCTCTGATCCAGTGACAGGGGAGAAGACGGTCTTTGGAGGACAGTCAAGATGTGAAGGAGAGAGCGCCCCGTTCACAGTCATTTGCGGGGATGGGGTATGGTCTATCAGAGCAGGTCACACTGCATGACAGTCACTGGTGTCCACCATGGGGAACAGCACACAATGGTGGCTCGTTCTGAACCCGAAGCTGGTTTAACCACGACTACACATCAGCTGTGCATCAATGGCTGGGGGTGGGGTGGGGGTGGGGGAACCGCAGCAGAGTGCGATGAGACCCTGGCTACTGGTGTCAATTTCCTGTGATTTAAGACTATAATCATAATAATTCATGTTAAATTTGGTAACAGCTGAACGAGGTCCTGGAGGCGGATGATGGCCCTGCACAAGCACTTTTGGGGTTTCTGTGAGGTGCCGTGGGCTCCTGTGGAATGGCGAGCCCCTTGGGAAAATCTTGTTCTGTTCCCAGGATCTAGCGGCTCTCCCCAAAGCCACCCTTGGCTTCTCAGAAGGAGCTGCGTGCCGCTCCTGAGATGCGGAGGACCAGCCACCCCGAGCTTGAGGGTAACCCCACTGATTCGGGGAGAAAAGAAGGAAGCAGGCAAACACTCTCTCACCACAGTGCCTGTCTTTCTAATCGGTCCATTTGAGGGTGAACTTGGCCCGGAGTCGGAGCTCTCTGGAGCCTCTGGTGTCACACAGAATGGGTACAGAACTCTAGGGCTTTGGCCAGACTGTAATGATACGCAGTGCGCTCGAGGTGGGACTACGGATCCCACGGCAGGGGACAAACACGACATCAGACAGAGTTTACACGGGAAGAAAGTTTATTGGGAGGCGGGGGTGGGGGGGAGAAGGAGAAAAAGAGAAAGAGACAGAGAGACAGTGACCTGCCTCCCTCTGGGAAACAGCAGGGAGCTCGGGAATGGGTGGAGCTTGTCTCTTAAAGGGACTTTGCACAGGCATAGAGTCGGGGTACTGCCTGCCCTGTGTGCAGGAGAGGCCACTCCGCCTCTGCCAGGTTCCCCGAGGGGCGGAGCCTGGTTTTTCATTGGCCGGGATGCTAACACAGACCGTTTGTTTTCTCAGAGCCTCGGGTTTCTCACCTGCGAAACAGGCAAGGCAGTTCCTTCTCTTGAGTTTGGTAGTCACAAATGGCACAGTGATGGGCAGGTGGCTGTCACCTTTGCCACGCAGAGTTGTGGTTCCTTCTCTTGCTGTAGTCTGAGGTGAATTCCACCTCTGATGTAGGCTGAAGGTTGGCATGGTGGGGATCAAATGCTCCTGAGAAGGGTGCCCCAACCCCACTGTAACAGGCGCAAGTGAGGTCGGGAATGAATGAAAATGGGAAACCTGGAATGCCATTTCCAAGTTGCTGCTAGAGCAAAATGGCCTTGGAGATTCTTGGTGCCAGGGAATCTGCATTTTAACACCCACCTGGGCTCTTCCACTGCTGGACTCTGCAGCAGCACTTTGAGGGTCCCCGTAGACCTGCAGGACAAGCTGTCCTACTCTGGAGATCACAGATGGGGGACCACCGCTCCAAATGGAGCCCCTTGCTCACAAATCTCCAGATTCCCATTCCTGGGAGCATCCAGGCACAGGCAGTACTGTGCCCATTCTTCTGCTTAGCAGCAGACAGAGCTCTGCCATGCACCTGCCATCCTCGGCCAAGGATGCTGCTGCTGCTCTGCCGTCCTGGCCCAAATTATGATGTCATTTCATTTATGATATCCCTCACCCCACACATCAGAAACAAACCCAAAGCCCCAGGGACTCAGGCTTGCAGAGCCAGCGATGGACAGCTGCCATGGATGTGTGCTAAGACCCAGAGCCTCAGGGCTGAGAATTCCAGGAGGACAGCCACTGGGTCCCCTGATGTGAGCCAGAGGAGGCTGCAAGGAAGCAAACAGCCTGTCAGGGTTGTAGGCAAGGTCCTTGAGGCGGGGACATTCAACATGGCACAAGATGGGGTGCAGGGAGAGCAGCTACTGGCTATTTTTGCCTGTGATGGAGTGAGCCTGCCTAAAGCTACCGAAAGCAAAGCGCATGGGGGCGGGCACTCACGATGCTAGCACGGGGAATCAGCTTGCTTTTCAGTATCATCATAAGTATTCTGTATATAACACGAGGGGTGTATCTAGAATAATAATTTTAAAAGCCTAATCTGTACTTCATATTTATTTGACATCTTGTATTTCTGTTTTCTGAATCTGACCAGTTTGTCACCCTTCCGGTGGAACTAGACCAGCCCGGTGAGGTTTCAAAGTCTTGCAACCAATGGACTCATCAGAGGTGAAGGGTTGGGCAACTCAATCTCAGAGAGGACTCATCAGGCCCAGGGTTAGAAGGCCAACAGCAAGCCACAGCGTTGGAAAGGAAGTCAAGCCCGTGACTTAGGAAGCCATGTGCTGCTATCTGGGCTCCCATGAAGGCTGGGCCTTGGTAGGAGAGGAACAGATGTGGAGCAGTGAGCATCAACAAGGATCAGGGCATACAGCTGTGTTCACTGAGAAGCAACATCTCTTTTCAAATTTTATCTGGGGCTGGAGAGATGGCTCAATGGTTAAGAGTATTGGCTGCTCTTCCAAAGTACTTGGGTTCAGTTCCCAGCACCCACATGGCAGCTCACAACCTTCTAGAACTCCTGTTCCAGAGGATATAATGCCCCCTTCTGTTCTCTGTGGGAACTGCATGCTTGTGATACAATACACGCACACACGTTCGCACACACACACACACACACACACACACACACACAAATCCTTAAAATATTACCTGTTAATGCACTATTTAAATTTAGTGTTTTCAGTGCTGGTGTTGGGACCCAGTCTTGTGCATGCCAGCCATCTCTCTACCGTCAAGAGCTCAGCTTGCATTCTCTGAGTGTTTGTGGAGCAGCCATTAGTATAAGGCACAGACCTTATTTCCTTGGCATCTGAGGTAGATTGTAGCATCATTATGTACTCTTCCCATTTACAGAATGAGTGAGGCCTAGAGAGGACACAGGTCCACAGGTTTGGGAGCCACAGGAACTCAGGACACACACACACACACACACACACACACACACACACTGTGTATTCTCTAGAGCTTCCTGCAGGGCCCCATGGGGGGCCTTCCCACCCCATGTTTGCTGCATATTCAAATCTGAGTCTCCTCCCCAGTTTGAGCAAAGCAATGCAAATTGAGATCCTCAGGGATGGTCAGTTTTGGGCAATTCTGTTTTGGCGGACGCCATGCTTTATCCCATCACCCTGAGCCCCACAACTCCATCACAGCCATGTTGCAGGGCCCTAACCATGGCCCCTGTGTGTAGCTCCCCAGCCATGGTTTCCTTTCTATCTTGTGGAATGAAGGATGCTAGGGAGGGACTAGATGACAGCAGCTCCAGGTCTCAGCAGAGCTGCAAGTTGGATCCAGGACTCTGGTGCTATGGTGACAGTTACTATAGAAACTCACCAGCTGCACTTAGCAAGCCTAAGGGAGATTGTGGGGGGTTTGTCATAAGCTAGAGCCAATAGAGAGGGGGACCCTGGAGTGGGTAGAGTCTGAAGCGAGGGCCAAGTCTCATTTTGGAGCTGCCCCCACTTGCTTCTGCATCTTCATCGCCTACCACTTCTCCACGCCCCCACCCCTTTCATGTACTATGCAGTCTTGAGTGCCGAGTAGCTGGCTGGATGCCCTCCCTTGTGCCTTCTTTCCCAGGCTGGTGCCGCCTGCTTCCAGCTCTTACCTTTTTATCTCAAAGCATCTTTACTTCAAGTACAGGACACTGGCCACAGGAACACAGACAAACAAGGTATCTGGCCTCATGGAACTCCCCATATAGGTTGGAAGGACTCAGGGATTACGGAAGCACCCAAATCAACGCATGAAAACATACTGAGCCAAGGAAGGGCAGAAGAGAGCAACGAGGCAGACTTATTATGGGGTTTTAGGGACTGGGTGGTCAGGAGAGCTGTGTTCACAAAGAGGAGTCTATTTTCCTGTGTGCACTGTCCTCTTCCCCTCACCTTTGTATTCCATATGCCTAGTCTCCAGCTGATAGATTGTTAGGAAGGGTTAGGAGGCATGGCCTTGTTGGAGTAGGTGTGGCCCTAATGGAGGAGATGTGTCACTAAGGTTGGCTTTGAGGTTTCAAAAACCCATGCCAGTTTTCTGCCTCCCCCGCCTGCTGCTAACAGATCAAGATATAAAGCTCTCAGCTACTTCTCCAGCACCAAGCCTGCCTGAGCACTGCCATGCTGCCTCTTGTGGTGATAACGGACTAAGCCTCTGAAACTGTAACCCCGGCCCCAATTCCATGCTTTCCTTTTTAGGAGTAGCCTCGGTCTTTATGTCTCTTCACGAGAACAGAACAGTGACTAAGGCAGGAAGCTCAGTGCTGTTGCCTGTCTCTTACCTCAGTTTGCTTTCTCCATGTAGCCAATGAAGTTTGATGCATCTTCATATCCTGGAAGCCACAGGGACTTCGTACAGCACATGCATTCCCTAAGGGTATCCCATAGGTCAGGCACTGTCGCAGGCATGTTCTCACTTCCCCTGCATATGGGTTCCATTACATAACTGCCACCTGGTCATATAGAGGGGTCAAGGTTCAACCAGGGTTCTCCCAAGTTCCACATCTGGCTCATGGAAGGATCGAGTTTCAAGCTCAACTCCGACTCTTGGAGTCCTTTGTAGGCAACAGGGTCATAGCGTGACTGAAATACCATTCATGTTCTCACCTAGTCCCCCCTTTAATGTGTACCCATAGATAGCTTTGACCCTATTCACTGACTATGCAAACAGCGGGATGATCTACCCTTTTCCACGTGCTTCCACCAGGAAACAGAAAAGCAACTCCATTCCTTTAGCTGGGACCCATCTTTAGCCTTATGGGAGAACTGTAAAGCCCCCTGGTTGACTGTGGCTGTGAACTTAGAACCGAAGGTGTGTCCACAGGGGAGTGACCTTCCCACACTGCACTTTGTGCTTCTTGGTATGTGCAATGTGCGCCTGTAGCTCCTTTTGGTTAGGACCTCACTTCTCCATGGAAGGATCTCAAAACAACCTACAGAAAAATAGCTGAAATTCCCGGAGAGCCAGGGGGCTTTTCCGGAGTGGGAGGGAAGGGGTGCAGGTCATGTCACCACCCAGAATGTCTAGAATTCACCAGTGCCGACAGCAGCAGGAACTCCTGACACCCTAGAGCCACTCTATCCTCCCCTCTAAAAGAGCCTTTGTCCCTTCTTCCACATGCCAGTTCACAATTAAGACAGAGCCTTGGGACCAGACTAGTGGGTATATGAGATGATTCTTTTACTATTTTAGTGCTGGAGGCTTTACTGCTGCTTGAATTCCTTTTCTGCAAGCCACTCTGTTGATGGATGTCCTTACTAGAGCACTGACGAGGAGCTGGCAGAATGGTCCTCCCAGCTCCGTGTCTTCTAATCCAACTTAGTTTGACAACGTCTACCTGGAGAGACTCTTAGGGGTCTCACCTGAGGCTGGTACAGCCCCTCTTGCCACTGCCCCCATTCTGATGCCAGTGACAACCTCCTGGCTCTTTTACCCATGATTCCACAGGGCTGGCTATAGAACGGAGAGTTACCGTTCTCTCTCCAGGTAGATTTACTTGTGACAGTGACTCACGGGGCTGGAGGGAAATGCCTACTTATGCTTACTGGCTTGTTTCAAAGACCACGACAAAGGATGCTGATGAAAACCAGCCGGCAGGACATCCAGTGCAGTAGGTGTGGATGAGTGAAAAGCTCCCACTCCTTCCCTAGGAATCTTCCATGTTTGCCACCTGGAGGAGTATCTGCACTTTGACCTCTCTGGGTGCTTATAGGGGTGGTTGATTAAATCACGGGATGATGGGATCAACTTAGCCTTCAAACCCTTTTGCCTCCCTGGAGGTTGAGGGGTGGTGGTGAATGCCCCAACCCTCCAACCCTGGAGCTACCTGAGGGCTGCCAGCCATCAGCCATATCACTAGCATACAAAATTCACTCATGACTGAAGATGTCCCTGATGTCAGGGGTCGTGTGCCAGAAACAGGGAAAGACCAGGGAGTTGGCCTTGCCAGCCTTGCCCACCATCTCTCAGCCAGTGCCTGGGACTTTCCTCCAGAATTTCTTATAGCCCCGTGGCACCTCGCATCTTATTTAGCCAGCCCTTCATAAATACATGTTCAGTCTTTTATATCCCTCTAAATTCCAGTGTGAGGTAAGTGTAGCCTTGGATACTTGTATTTTTGTTTTTAATACCGATGGGCTTGAGTCACAAAGGTAGGACCTCTGAGTTGAACATCAAAGGCATCTTAAGTTGAGGAGATATCACCAGATTGCCTTCCCCAAAGTCCCCCCCCCCCACTGCCGTGATTGCCACCCCTAAAGCAATGAGCATCTTTTCTACGTTCTTTCCAAGCCTTAAGCTTTTTCTTTTGGCTTTGTTTGAGTCCCCCAACAACAGCGTCTCTGCGTGTCTCTGTATGCTACACCGAATGTCCAACCCACATAGATTTTTACTTCTCCTGTATCTTTTGAGCTTCTCTGTGGCTTTCAGGTCCCTGTTAGAACTCTCCCAACTTTCAAAGGGTTCCTTAATCCCCCGAGAGAATCAGCTTGTCTCATTCCTTTCTTTTGGACCCCTGTGGTCCTCTCTGTCAGACTTGTCATGAGAGACAGATTACATTTGTGTGCTGGGAAGTTCCCCTGTTGGGAGCTGCAGATCCCTGGCCCCTGGCTTTCTTTGACTTTCTCAGACCCTTGCCTGCTGGAGTGAACTGAGCAAAGCACCTGTGCTTGCAGTTGCTCTGAGCATGAGACCCTGACGGCAGGCTGATGAAGGCTGATGAAGGCTGATGAAGGCCGATGAAGCCTGCAGCTGAGAGGTCCCGAGAGCTGGGTGAGTCCAAAGATCCCTATATAAGCTTCCCCTGAGCACAATACAGTGGGCAGTGGCATTCTTGTATCAAGGATGACCATGTTCTTGTCTCTCTCTGTCTGTGTGTGTGTGTGTTTTAAGTCTCTTAGTTCCCAACTTGTGTACCATCTTGTAGTGGCACAGGCACTACAGGACAGGACTGCTTCGGCGTTTTACACGCCACAAGCTTCTTAACTGGTGAAGATATGTCATAATCTTCTCTGGGCTTCCTGTGCCAGGAGAGATAACTGTTTATTTAGTGTCATCTTTTCCACAAATGTTTGTTGAATGAGTGAAGATGTGTTTTTTTTTTTCCAAAAGAGACTACTAGCTGCTTGCTATTCAGACAGGATGAGGCTGGGAGAAGGTGAATCCCAGAATCTGTGGGTAGAGCAAGTCAGGCTAGAGGGCACCCTGAGGGTCCTCTGCCTAGACCTTGATCACTTTGCAATTTCTGCCATTCGGATATCTTCTCTCAGGTCTCTCGGGATTCAGGCAGTCAAGGTGACCTGATCACATCTCTATTTGCTATCTCCCCAAAGCGGCCACCGATTTGAAACATCTGACCAACTTTCTAAGTCAAATCTGCTACCTTGTAAAATCCAATAAATGTCAGAGGTCTGTCAGGCTTATTAACATCTGGAGGCCTGTTCAAGGAATGGCTAGGGAGATTCTGGGTGCCAGGACAGTCGGTGCTAAACTCTTGGACTTAAGTCATTAGGAAGTAGGTAAGATTTAAAATCAACTGGATTTGTTGACAGACTTGACCCTTTTATTTCTGCTGGCACAAACACAGCATCTATTAATAGGATCGCTTAGCTGATCAGTAATCAAAGGAAGCTGCAGAACTGTATCTGCCTCCAAGACATTTAACCCCATCCCTGCTCCCGAATACGCCTCACATACCTATTTTCTCTTAACCCCTTACAGCAAACATGAATATCTGCTTGTATGTGGGTTCCTACCACTATACCTTGTGATGGTTAATCATGCTCGTCAGTGTGGCAGATTCGAGAATCACCTTGAAGACAAACCTCTGGGCTTGTCTGTGTAGATGTTTTTAGATTGTGTTAGCTGAGGTGTGACGATCCGCCCCACTGGGGTGGCACAGTGAAGGGCTGAAGTTGCAGCGCAAACAAAATGCAGAGAGTGATCAGTTCCGTGGTCAAGCCTTCCCCACCGTGATGAACGATGCTCACAATTTATGAGCCAAACAAGCAAACAAACAGCCAACTCTCCTTCCTTCAAATTGCTCCTTGTTCACCTTTCCAGCACAGCCCCTCACAAGACTTATCACACACTCTTATCACACAAACTTTGAGGGACACACTCAAGCCTGGCGTTTTTCTGGGGTCATCCCAGGAAGCAGTCTATTTGCTCCCTTCTTACATCCTTGGAGTGGCGCACACACCTGTTGTGGCCAACAGAATGTCCTGGAAGCCACATTCTCTGGGGCTGGGCCTTCAGAGATATCTAGCTTCCATTTGCCCTCCTTGGTTGCCTCTTGTTGTCATGCTCTTAGACAGACATGGGAAAGGTCACAAGGCTCCCAGCGAACAAGTCCAGATGAACAGATGGCAGCCAGTGCCAACTGTCACCCTTAAGCAAGGACATTTGGACCTCTGACCTCACCCAGGGTGTCTCTGACCTTACCTGATAGAAACCCAGTCAACCTATAAGATCACAAAATCACAATCAACGATCAGGACACTAGGAGTAAAATGTCACCTTGTATTAGTGCTATGGCAGCGGGGGCTCAGAGACGGCAACAGCTTTGTTTAGGTCACAAAGTCCTGAAACAGGAGAGCTTCAGATTGGAGCCAGCATGACCTTGGGGAGACTGATTTACCAATGGTTAAAGGCAGGAGGCAGAGACAGGAGGACAGACGGTTTGGCAATGTCATAGAGGCAGTTCAGAGCCTGGGTCTGAATTTGTATGGATCCTTTCTGAGGGCTTTCCCATGACAACAGAGCACAGGATGTAGGGAAGGGGCTAGGAGAGTCTCATGAGGCCATGTGGGGCAGCAAAGGGTGACGAGGACTGTGGCGCACAGGTGAGAACTCATGTCACCAAGAAGACTCCGCCACCCTGAAGGTTGTGTTACCAGACGTGATGTTTTCCCAAGGTCACCAGATTCTTTGATAACTCAGAAGTACTAAGTCTTCGAAGGCCCTAGTTTAAGTTGAAGCCAGTGAGGTGGAAACAATGTCTGCCCTGGAGCAGAGTCCCTAGAAAGCCCTTTGGGGGTTTTCTTTCAAGCCGGGCGGTGGTGGCGCACGCCTTTAATCCCAGCATTTGGGAGGCAGAGGCAGGCGGATCTTTGTGAGTTCGAGACCAGCCTGGTCTACAAGAGCTAGTTCCAGGACAGGCTCCAAAACCACAGAGAAATCCTGTCTCAAAAAACCAAAAAAAAAAAAAAAAAAAACCAAGAAAACCACCCACTTTAGGAGCTCCAAAAGGAGAGATCCAGGTACTGTCTTAGTTCTGATAGAAATATTCCAAAATGTTCCACTCCCTACCCCACCATAGTTAAGACGATCTGTAGGGAATTCTCATCCATCCTCCACTAAACTCTTGTCACACTGGGTTCTAATCACACTTGGATATTTGTCTTCAGTAGACAAAGGGTCTGACAGAGTCTCACAGCACCCCTAGAGGGAGATGAAGGTCTGACAGAGTCTCACAGCACCCCTAGAGGGAGATGAAGGTCTGACAGAGTCTCACAGCACCCCTAGAGGGAGATGAAGGTCTGACAGAGTCTCACAGCACCCCCTAGAGGGAATGAAGGGTCTGACAGAGTCTCACAGCACCCCTAGAGGGAGATGAAGGTCTGACAGAGTCTACAAGTGCCTCCTAAAGGGAGATGAAGGGTCTGTCAGAGTTTCACAGCGCCCCCTAGAGGGAAATGAAGGTTCTAATAGAGTCTCACAGAGCCCCTAGAAGTAAATGAAGCCCCATTCCAGGCAGTGGTGAGAAGCAAAGGACACCCACTGAATGACTTTCCTCATCAGGGACCTAGGTGGTGTCCCACCAGGAAGTGAAACAAACCTGCAGTATTCATGGAGAAGCCTGCTCCTGTCCTGGATATGACTGGCTTCAAGCTCCCAGTTCTGTTTTTCCAATCTTCTTATGCCCTTTTGTAATAACTTCATCTGACTTCTTTTTCTGTAATGGTTACCGCACTCATATATAATATATGTGACATATATATTTGTATATGTATATTTATTACTAAATAGGACCTGCTCCACCCATATGGTATTATTTGTATGTATATTTTCAAGGCTGACCATTTGGCAGTGAACAGCTGATTTGTGTACTCATCCCTGGGGAAGACCACTTCTCCCACTTCCAACTTTCCTCAGTTCCCTCCTTTTCCTTGTGTAGGGTTGAAGCCTTGTAGGCTTTCCCCCATCCAGTGTGACATGCTCATATTCTGATGTCTTTGATCCTCAGTGGGTTGTCTGAGAATACGAGCCTGTGGGTGCAGAGATCTAACAGTATTTTAAGAGTTAACACTTGGGTTGTGCATCACTTACTCTTCCTGTTGCTGTGACTGAAAACCTGACAGACACTGATTTGAGGGGGGCAGGGTTTGTCCTGACTCACAGTTTGAAGGGATACAGTCAACCACAGTGGGGAAGACATGTCTGCATAGCATTGTGTAAGCATGTGGTAGCTACCTGCTCACATCTCAGTGGAACAGGAAGCAGAGAGGAAAGCAGGAAGTGGGGCTGGCTATAATTAAGGCTCACTCAGCTTCCCAGAACCCAGGCAGAAGGCAGCTAGATTCTCTGCCGGGATAGAAGGTGAGTGGCTGCTAGCCCAGCTCCCGGTAGAGTCTTTGTTCCCTCTGTAGCCTCCCTCCCTCACTGCATTTCTCTCTGTGTTTTGGTCTTCCAAACTCCCACCAGAATGGCCCATTGAGCTCTGCTTATGGTACTCCACAGTTGCCGTAAACAAAATTCCAGACATGCCCTAGACTGCACACATACACTCTGGTGTATCAGAGCAACAGCCCCCGTGCTTGGTGCCTGCTCTCTGCGTTCCTTACCTTTCTCAAATACCCAACAAGACCGAACACCCAACAAGAAGCAACGGAAGGAAAGGGGGGTTTGTTGGGGCTCCTGGTTTGAAAGGATCCGGTCCAACACGAGAGGAAAGAAATGATGGCCTGTCCAGAGTGCCAAAAGAAATGGTGCCAGGTAGCTTTGTGCCACACCCAGCGGCTTGCCATTGGAAACTCAGCAGGGCGGTAAGGGAATGAAGAAAGTTCAGACACAGACACACATACTGAAAAGCTGGGACGAGGAGGGGTGTGCTTGCTCTAATGGAGCAACGCCAACTACATAGCAACCGGGAACCTCAGTCGATTTATTATGTACGGCACAAGGAGCGGGGAGTAGCTAGCCTCAGTGAGAAGTCTCCCTCAGGGAGCAGTCTCAGGCTGGGACCCGCCAGGAGGAAGCTGCCTTCCATGCTTTCTGTACACCCAGTCAGCATTCGCACATGGACCAGAGGATGGCTTTGCCAGGTTCCATGCGTCTGAGGCACTGGTCACATTCACTCAGGACTTCTTTGTCAGAGTTGTGGGGAGCCACAGCTCTATGGGGGACCAGAACAAGACTAGACTGCAATCTTCTGGGTTCGTATCTCCCCGCCATGACCCCCTTCTTCCAGAAAGTGCCTATCTTCTGAAGGTTCTACAACCTCCCCAAACAGTTCAGCCAGCTGAGGACCAAGTGTTCAAACGCATGAGGCCATGAGGAACATTCTACATTCAAACCATAACACGTTTTAAATTTTCTCAAGCACCAAACGACCTTCCACTCTTTCTGACTTTTACCCCAGCCTGTACGGCACAGCCCAGGGCACTGGATAACGGAGACTCCACGAAGGGCTGACCATGTGCATGGCCACTGCTGCTGGCACCTGGTTGACTTCAAGCGCCTGTCTCCGAGCCTCAGGCTCCCCAGGGACAGGAGTCTCTTCCGCCAGGCCCCAATCTACCCAGCCTTCAGAGAGTCAGAGAAAGCTGCCCTGTTTCCCTTCAAATTAGACAAGGCTATTTTGGAGTGCTCAGCATTGCCATGACGTCAGCGCTGCCTCCTCTCCATCCCCAGGCAGCGGTGAATCCCTTCCTGTTTGCTGCTCTCTCTCAAGATTCCCAGGAGGTTATCAGTCTTAAAGGGATAGATAGCTCCGCAGTCCTCAGAAGAAAAGACAATTCTGAAGCCCCAGCAGGGGTATTGCTTCCTGGCAGACATTCATCTAGTTTCTCTGCTGGGAAAGCCAAGTGCCACGGGCTTCCCCAGGGAGGCAAAGTGTTCCCTAGACTGCTGTTGTTAATTAGGTCCATGCCTGGAAGGCCAAAGATTCATGCCACCTTCTCCATCCTCATTCCAGGGTAACCACAGAAACAGGCCTGGTGGGACACGGGATGGCTCTCCAAATGGACCTGCCCACCAAGGAACTTCGTTCTGCCAACACCCAGCGCACTGCAGACATGAAGCCATTCCCATGGGGCATTACTTCATGTTGTTGAAAACCCTAGTCTTAAATTTAGTCATGGCTGTCCTCAGAGGCCACAGCCATGGGGACTGAAGATGGAACTTCTAAAAGATACTGCCATGCCAAATGGGAAGAAGTGAAAGTTCCTCAGCTAATAAAGATGGTGGCAAGGGCTGGCAAACAGTGGTCAAGTGCTCATCCTAGATTGTACCCCGGAACCAAACATTCACATCTCCATTTTGTAGAGGAGAAAACAGGGGCTCAGAGGGGACCCCCCACTTGGCCAGAGTGGTTTTTACTGCTTGCAGCTAGAGCCATAATGTACAGAACTCCCTTGTATGAGTGGCTGCAGGTCCAAGGTAGTCATCAGGTGCGGTAGCAGGATCTGGAGGGAGGAAGGACAGCAGTCATCACCCCTCGAGGCCAGCTTTGCCATGACAACAAGTCACAGACAAGGCAGAGTGGCTTGGGCCTTTGCTGCCATCTGTCCCATGTCTGGCTTTTCTCTCCAAGGCTTGCAGCAACGGTTAAGACGGAAGATCCCCAGGTGTTCCCTCCCACGCTCCCACTTTGCCTCTTGGCCTCCAGGATTAACTGGCTGTGTCACCATGGATACTCTATTCCCTGCCTCAAGCCTTCTCCCACCTGGTTAAGGCCAAACTTCAGTACCAAATTTATTAAACACCCTGCTTGTTCCCAGCAGTTGAAGCCTATAGATGCCGCTTTGACCCCAGAGGCACAGCTGCTAAGAGATAGAGAGGCCTTGGGGCCCACCAGGTTCCTTACATGGCATTCTCCGAAGTGTCAAAAGGTACAGAGAAGTTGTGTGTGTGGCACCGTAGCAGACGGCAGATGACACCAGATGAAAGAACACAGCTGTGTCTTCCAGGGAGCTTTTGCTTATTTTAGAGATAAAAGTGAAGAGACAACGCCCTTTGAGAACACACATACACCCGCGTTACCCTTGGAAGCAATGCCGGTTAGTATGCAGTCAGACCCCTAAGTCTGTCGGTTCCATATCCATGAACTCAGCCAACTGCCGGGGTGGGGGGCAGTGAAAAACAATCACACCTGCAATGAGCATGTGTGGGCTTTTCCCTCACTGTTCCCTGAATGACACCACACAGGTGTTTCCATAGCGTTGGCATTCCGGTTTAAAGTGCATAATAAGATCTACATAGGTTATCTGTAAATACTGTGGTATTTTACGTCAGAAGATTTGGGTCATCGCAGGAGGAGGACTTTTGCTGCTGAGAGATGATTTTAGTTGACTAGGCTTCTGCATAAAGCATGGTGCCCAGTCCAGGAGGTTGCAAAGGTAAGTGGGCTCTGCCCAGGACAGGTCCAGCAAGGAGGAAAGCTATGGTTCTGTACTCGTAGAGTGTGGTAGCCAGTAGCTGTGCACGTATACCTGGCATTCAAGCCCCCTGCTTCCAGAACTTGTGAATTTAGATCATGGGCTGAAGCCTCCAAAATGGTGAGCCCAGATAACTATTTTCTTTTTAAGTCGATTGTCTTAAGTGTTATGCTACACTAATGGAACGCTAACGCAGTGTCTACAGACAGGCAGGCAAGCTGCCGTATAGCTGTGCACCATACAATGTCATTCAGTCATAAAAGGAAAGAAAAGAAATATGTCATTCATTATGACATAACGTGGGTCCTGGGAAGATGTTATGTTAATGAAACAAGTCGGGCACAAACAGAAAAATGTTACAGGTCTTCCCTCACATATAAAAACAAAGTAAGCTGATCTCATTGACCATAGTGGTTACCAAGCCTGAAAACAAAGTGGGGCGAGTGAGAAGGGAAGAGGATGGTTGACCAGTACAACTGTTCAGCTGGGCCCAAGGAATCCCTTTTACCATTCTGTAGGTCAGGAGATAATTGTGGTTGATACAAATTAATTGTGTATATCAAAAGAACTGAAGGGAGGGCTCTAAGCATACCCAGTACAAATAAATGATTCGTAGTGGGGGTAATGGGGGCACACCAGGTTCCCCAGCAGACTGTCACATATGTATGTGTGCATCAGAACACTACTCTGTACCCCATAAATATGGGTAATCATTATGTGTCAATCAGTTTTTAAAAGGAGAGGGACCAATGCCTACTCTTGGCAATTGGTGTCTAAAAGGAATGGAATCTTCTAGTTTTTCCAGACAGGCCAGAAAGAATGAAATACTCTGTTTCTTTGGCAACTGCTGTCATTAACATGCCATCCTCACTGTCTTTACCCATTCCCAGAAGTGTCCCCTTGTCAGACATCTTTCTTAGCTATCTCCCCAAGCCTTCTATGGCCCAAAAGGGCATTGACCACTGTGCTAACTTCCTGGCCTCAGGGGCTCCTGAGTATCTCTTGGGCGGCCAGTATGTGGGAAGAACCAAACTGCTGCCTGGCTAATGATGACAGGCTTTTGGTGGGAGACGTCACTGTCTCCCAAACATCCGTCCTTGGACCAGCTCATTTCAATGGCAGCTCAAACTTACTGAAGACAAGAGGCCTTGCAGCAAGCTAAGACCAGAGCAAAATCACTGTGCCCTAGCCACCCCAGGGAGACAGCCAGCTATGTCCCTTCTACTCCCGATCTCGTCATTCAGCACCATGGAGACCCCAGGAGTCTATCCTGCCCCATCACCACCAAACCCCTTGGTCATGTCACATCTATGCAGGAACCCAACAGCATTTGCTACAGGTCTGCCACAAATGGGGAATGGGACGGGTGGAGGCAGCACTTGCCCTGCTGAAGCCCCAAGGGGCAAATCAAGTAACGCAGAAGCAAGAACTTGCACAGACTTTGCTGAACATTAGGGAGGAAAGGGTCATGTGATCTGACCTAGTCTGGGTGTCAGCGGCTCATCGAGTCAGAAAGTCTGCAGGGAGTCTTAGGGAGTCTATTCAACAGGGAGCCCATGATCTGGTTTTCAGAGGCCAAATGTGACAGGACAAGACAGTGCAGAGGTTCCCCCATCTTGTATTCTTGCTGAGGCTATTTCAGGTTTAACGAGAATCTGATCCCTGGATTGAGAATCCTGTGGGAAATTACCAAACTCTATTCTAGGAATCCAAGGTCAAGATTTTTCCAGCTAATTTAGCTTCTGTTAAACTGCCTGCTGCAGAACTTTCCCCTCCCCTCCAGCTAACTGTTTATCTTAGCTTCTGTTAAACTGCTTGCTTGTGCAAAACCTCCTCTTGTAGCTGCTGATGGAGATACTAGTGTGTGGTTTTGCCTTTAAAAAACCCTTGCCCTAAACATTTAACTCTACATTTGGATCACAAATATCCAAGCATACTCCCAGCCAGTCGGAATAAGACCTTCAGTTGGCTACAGATTGTGTCTGAGGGGTCATCTCTGGTGGGCTCCCTGTAACAAAAGGTCTCACTGGCTGCCGTACCGGAGAAGATGGAGATAAAGTGAACTCTGGCTCTGGCTTTTGCCAGGAAATTGGGAGATTGACACCAGGATGTGAAGAGAAGGTAAATGTTAGCAGTAAAGATGGACTGACATACAGGTGGCTTTAGCTATCTTAAAAGATTAAAAGAAGATAGTGCAGTTACAGGGAACAACGGGCAGATCCAGGGTCTGCCAGGGTCTGGCTTCCATTCTGGAGCTGGTGATACCTCTGTGACGGGGAGTCCTGGAGGAGAGGTACCTAAAGGAAGCATCACAGAGGTCAAGAGGAACGATTCCATATCCCAAAGCCTTTCTACTAACAGGTGACTCTCTGTGCTAAAGGTCCAGTGCTTCTGCTTTTGACCAAACACTTCAGAAACTCAAGGACTGAGTCAAATGCCCCTTTCTTGGGCCACTTGGGCACATGAAGGAAGCAGGCAGGGCTGACAACCTGAATCAGATTGGTCCTGATGGAGCTTTTGAACTAGGAAGGAAGGAGGCGGTCAAGCTTGGTGGGCTTGGGCTTAAGGGTCATCTGAACATCTGGGAACAAAATGGTAGGAAGGCAGTGTGAGTGTGTGAGTGTGTGTGTATGCACACATGCGTGCAAGCATGTATAAGTGTGCATGTGTGTGACTGAATGTGTGCACATGTGTGTGTGAGAATTGTGCAGTGGAAATGTGCATTGTGGGAATGTGTGAGTTAGAGAACGTGTGAGGGTGGGGCTATATGGGAGTGTGTGTGTGGAAATGTGTGTGAGTGTGTGAGAATGAGTGTGAGTGCATGGCAATGTTGGCCTATACGGGAATGTGTGTGAGTGTGCGGGACTGTGTGAGTGTGCAGGAATGTGTGGAAGTACAGGACTGGTGGAGCTGGTGTGGGGATGTATGAGTGTGAAGGTATGTGGGATGTTAGCGTGTATGGAGCGTGTGAGGGTGTAGGTGGATATAAAGGTGTAGGACAGCATGAGAGAGTGGGCATATGAGAACACACAGTTGAAGGAAGTCTATGTATATGTGCTATGAGTGTGCAGAGGTGTGAGAATGTGTGGATCCCGATGTGCATCTATGCATATATGTGTGTGCTTACCTGAGAGAAGGCATGAACAAGGCAGATGATCTGAGAGTCCCGCATCCATGTATGCAGGCATGTGTCTGACAGAGGAGGCAAGTGCAGATTAGGAAGGAGTGGACAGCCAGCCTGACCCATGCTCACTGTGGGGGTTAATGAAAATGGCCCTCATAGGCTCATATGTTTGAACGTTTGCTTGTCAGTTGGTGGAACTGTTTGGGAAGGATTTGGAGGTGTGGCCTTGCTTGAGGAGGTGTGTCAATGGGAGTGGATTAGAGGTTTGAAAAGACTTATGTCTTCTGACTCCTACTTAAGTTCCAGATGTGAGCTCTTACCTGTTCCTGTTGCCTTGCCTTTGCTCTGCCATGGATGCTAACCCTCTGGAACCACACACCCAAAACAAACTCTTCTGTCTATGAGTTGCCTTAGACTTGGGGTTTTATCACAGCAATAGAAATATAAGTGAGATACCCATTATCTCCAGGAGGGCAGCATTACTGTATGCAGCAGGGCTGTGGGCTCTGGGCTTTTCCACATGGCAAGTCCATCCTGTGATCTTGGGAAGGCCATGTCACTCTATCTGAGCCTGTGATGAGGTTGTAAGAGCACCTGTTCCATTGGGTTTGTATGAGGAGTTAGAGGATTCATAAAATTCTTCCTAGGACCAAGAACACAGAAGGGCCCAAGCCCTACTAACATTTGCTCCCAAGCTTCCCTATTCCTAGCATCCCTGCTGGCATGAGGGTTTCATGCTCTTCTTGCACCGAATGGTTTGTTTTAATGCTCACCATCATCCCAGAGACCCGGAAGGAGTTGCAGTGGGTTACAGTTTGCTCCAGGCTGTTTTCCTGCCATCTAGTTTGGTCGGGCACATAGCGGGATATGGCAAACATTTAAAAATCAAAGACTACTTGTAAAACAAAAATCTCCTCTCCTGACTCTCCTCTCCCCCTCTTTCTTCCCTGCTTTCCTCTGACATACCCCATCTAGGAGGGATGTTTTTACACAGTGACAAGAGCATCGCTTAGAAACAAGAACCACACAAGGACACGAATGCACCTGACTCTGGCATGGCCATCAGTGTCCGCTCCCGCATGTGAGAGCTTGGCACAATTATCCTGCACATCACGATGATTCAGGGGAGGGGGTTTTCTAGTTTTGCCTGTGACTTCCATTTTCTTGTTGCTGACAGAAGCTGTCTTTTTTAATCTTCTGAACGCCAGCTTTCTGTGGCTGGTTTATAAAGCTGGCCTCCCCCAAAGGCAGACTGTCACCGCTCAGCTGGCTCATCTTAGCTGCTTCCGTGAGAACTGCTCCCACAATCCTTGTGGGTTTTTTTTTTTATTCTTTTTTTCTCCTTTCAATTTTTTTTTCTGCCTTGGAAATGGGCTTCGTGGCTATGGTAGGCAATTAGATTTCAAAGCTGGAGAATTCCGGTGTGCTCTGCCAGGAACTGCTGAAGCAAGCAGGCCGGGCAATGGGCTTTGAATGCTTGGCACGGAAGTGGGGCCTCTGATACGTGCAGCCTCTCCCAGGATGGGCTTCCCAGAGGAGTGTGTTTGTCTTTGTTCTGAAAAGGGAAATCCAGTTTCATTCCAGTGCTAGCTACACAGTGATTCCAGAACTCAGTAACACCTCCGTGCTAAAGCTGGGCAATCGCCTGGTTTGTGAAATGTCATAGTTGGCACGATGCAGGGCAGGGTCGGCATCCAGCCCGCAGGTCAGTTCTCAGGCCTGCCGCTCAGCCCTCATCTGTGGCCCCAGTCTTTGGAACGCTGCTATCTTTCAGAAGAAAGAAGGGCCCTGTGTTCCTGACCCAGCCCGCTGACTGAATCACGGGGTTTGGGGCTAGCATCTGATTACTAGAGCTGCTGGGAACAAAATGCCAACACTTGTTTAAGAAGCAGGTTGGTGCCCTGGCTGTAATTCTAGACTGAGGGCCGCTGGAGAGGAATCCAGGCTTGGTGGATCGCGTGTGTATGAGGCAGGCCAGTGGCCTGAGTCTTCCCACTGGGGAAGGAACACTTGTGGCTGGGAAGATCCTGAGAAGTCACAGATGCTCTGATAAAAAGCAAGACCAAGTGACATAAAAAAAAAAAAGGGCTGGGGGTTTCTCTGAGGAGGTGACCTCCTAGGTGAGACCTCCTGAGACCAGGGGGCTGTGGTTCTTTAGGAACGGCAGGTAAGCTGGAAGGGGCAGCTGGTGAGGAAGCTGGCATAGCAGAGCAGGGTGAGCAGGGGGCGACAGTGGAGGTAAAGTGGGAGAATTAGGTCCTAATGAGGTGAAGGTGAACATTCTGGGGTAGTAGGAGAGGCGCCGAGCTGGCCTGTCTGCAGATCGCTCTGTCTTCTTAGGAGCTGATTGGAGGAAGCAGGGCTTTATGCAAAAAGCTACTGCACGGCCTCATTGAGTGTTCTAAAGACAGGAGGCTTGGTCCACGAAACAAGTCAGGGCTTCCTTCTTGGAGAGACTGTTGCTAGACCAGAGGCATTATAGACACTAGGCCTGCTGGAGTGGCCGTGTACAGGGGTGGAGGTGACTGTCCTGTCCGTTTGCAGCCCAGAGTATGAGTTCCTACTTGGGAAACCATGCATGTTTTGCAGGCATCTATACAATACCAGACCACACTGGGACCACTCTTCGAAGGGACTGCAACCTTCCATGTGTTAACGGGGGCAGGCTGAGTTCCCTCCGGGATACCAACAAACATGTTAAGGAAAGTGTAAAATATTTTAAGTTGGGAAAAACAGTGATAAAATTATGTGTATATGTGAAAAGCAAAGAAGGAGTGGTTCTCAAATCTGCTCACTCTGAACGCTGAGAGTCGGCTGTGTGGGACTGACGAACACACCCAAGCAAGGCTTTCTAAGTCTCAGACAGCACCTCATTCTAGGAGAGCAGTCTTATTCCTTGAGTGCTATCTAACAGTCTGCCATGACAAGCCAGTGATAGCTGAGCACAGTGTGTAGTTAGAGCAAATCCCACTGCAGTGCCCGCTTTTGGGGTAAAAGACCACGTGGGTGCCCGTGACAGGTTGTGATGTGTAACCATAGGGTAAGGCAAAAAGCGTACCTACCATCCATGCCTGGTTTCAGGAATGCCCCAGATATCAGACTCTGAGGCTTTGATGCCAAATTATCTGTAGAAATCATCACAGATGAATTAAAAACATGTCAGAGGGCTGGAGAGATGGCTCTGTGGTTAGGAGACCTGGCTGCTCTTCCAGAGGGCTCAGGTCAGGGTCTAGCATCCACATGGTGGCTCACAACAATCGGTGACTCTATTTCCAGAGGATCTGACGCCCTTTTCTGGCCTCCACAAGCACTGCATGTACACGGTGCACAGATATACACAAGAGTAAAACATTCATACAAATAAAAAATAAATAAAACAAGTCAGGTAGTTGTGCCCAATATATTTCACAGTGTTCCAGAGAAACAATCAATTGCTTGAATTCTGTATCCCATTTGTGCTGGGAACTGAACTCAGGTCCTCTGGAAGAGCAAGCAGTAAGTACTCTTAACCACTGAGCCTTTTCTCCAGCCCTATTTGTAGGTTTTCTTTTCAATAAAGTTTTAAATAAACAAATTCACTTCTTCTCTTCATCATACTGGTTTGCACTGAATTTCTTTTCCATGGTGAAGTCAAGAACCGGATCTACCTGGGAAGAGTCCCTAGGAGATTAGAAAGGCTCCTTAGGCTGCTGATGGCCACATAAGGGTTGTCTCTCCCTACTGCTTCTGACTATCAGATATCATTTGGAGAAGGAATGTTCTGGTGTTTACCAGGGGTCCCGGAAGTCCCCAGCGTGCTAAGAGAAAACTGTGCACAATATGGGTCGGCCATGCTGCATGTGGTTGCAGGTCCCACAAGGACTTCTGCAGCTCCCTGTTACTCCGGACCCTTAGCAATCCAGAAAATACCATCAAAGTAAAACCACACAGGCAGCTTTCTTTCGGAAGCTCTCAATGCCATGCCCCTAGCTGCTACACGGCTTCGAGCAAGTCAAAGCCATGATGCTGGCTTACTCCTCTGTGATGTGTGGGTGCAGGGTCTCCTTTCAAGGCTGTGGGGAAGCTTGACTCAGCTTGGGTGCACTGGCTGCTGGGACCACATTCGAGCCACCGCACACACGTGTGAAGTGCCAGTTTCTCCTAAGGAGATGGCTTTCTTTGTTTGTATGTGGGGGGGTTGCATTGAACATAGCATGTCACGGTCATAAATGGACAAGAGACATAACTGCTGTCCAGTCAAGGGCTGTGTGTCTGTGTGAAGCGTGGACAATAGCAACGGAGTACAAGCCGTGGTGAGAACGCTGCTGGACGGGGAACAACTGCTGGGGCCTTGGCAGGAAATGACCTCACACGAGATTCTGTTGAAGAGCGCTGGATGTCTGGCATAGATTTGGAAAACCAAGAGAACAGTGAAGTGT
This sequence comes from Microtus oregoni, assembly GCF_018167655.1. Lineage (NCBI taxonomy): Eukaryota > Metazoa > Chordata > Mammalia > Rodentia > Cricetidae > Microtus > Microtus oregoni. The sequence goes on from NW_024543086.1 coordinate 17,107,937, forward strand.
GAAGGACCGAGCAGCTTACTGCGGTGCGTGGTAAGTTTGGGTCATCGTATCTGGCTCATATCCTTTCATAAGGTGGCAGGACACCACGTGATTTAGTCTGGGATAGTCTGAGTAATAGGAAGCACAGAGGAGCCAGAAACTGGATAAATTGGGGGTCCTGAAGCCACAGCACAAGGGAGAGCTTCAGGGTGTTGGGGTGCAGCCTGATTTCCTCAGGTTGTAGAGTCTGGTCTCTGAGAGGCAGGCCCATGATCTAACAGCGACAGACATCTTCATCCCATTTTCCCTAGGCCTGTGTTCCAGGTACATCTTGGAGTCCAGAAGGCACTTGCTGAGTGACATCTCCTGGTTCTCGTGACCCAGAACAAAGACCTGAACCGAGGGCACATGGATAATGGTTAGCACAGCCAAAGGCGCTCCCGAGAGTGCCTGAGAGCTTGGGAAAGTGGAAGCTGGAAAACTCCTTTACGAGTCATGTGTATAGCACCCGTCTCCTCTTGCCATTAGAAACTGGAAGTTTAGTTTTGTTACAGGTGGGGGACAAGGTCCCTGCCATTGGTTCTCTTACGTGTTAATCTTGATTCTGTTGGACCCTCTCTCTCTCTCTCTCTGACCCTGTTCTCTTACCTTACCTTGAATAGAACAATTCCCTACCTCCACAGAGGATCTCAGGGTCCAGCAGACAAGGGTCCTGAAGTTTCAGCTTTTGGTTTTAGAAGCTGCTGGTTGGAAGGAATGGGGCCATGCCTGTTGACCTGTGAGCCTGTTGGTGTCTACCTGGAACCGTCCAAGGCCCCTTGTCTTTCCATTTGTTCTTCTTCCCAATGTGGCCACATTGAATAAATCCCCCTTTCTGCTTACCACTGTTCCTCGTCTCTTTAATTAGCTTGTTGGTGGTGGCTGACTCTCACCTTGGAGGTTGTCAGAACCCAGACTTTACTCCTACAAGCTGTTTACACTGGGACAGGAGGAACTGGGCACACCTCACAGGCGCCAAAACTGCGCTGAGGCCTGGGAAGACCCAGGTGGCTTTTTAATATTTTGTTTTCTCCATTTTCCACTCCGTGGCAGGAACATGAGCCCACAATCTTAGAACTGCCCCCCCCCCCCCGGAACCATTGGGGTTCGGCGATTGCTGAAGCTGCACTCAGGAAAGCTGCAAGAGGCGGGTTTTTATCTTGTTCTTTTACCCTGAGATAACATTCCCAGATCACAGGCAGCCTTGTTTCGGAGGCGGGCAGGACAGTGCAGCCAGCGTGACAGGAACAATCCTCCTGACTAGTCTAAAGTGAGCCCCTAGCAGACTGTCAAAACAGTGGTCCCTGAGAGATCAGTTTCCTTGGGAGTCTCAGTCTGGAAGAAGGAACGGCTGAAGCGTGGCTCTCAGAAAGAGATTTCACACACTTCTGACTACTTGTCAGGGCATTTCGTAAGGCCAGAGATGAGACAATGATGGGCCGTGACCGGCAGGACCTCATGGACCAGGACTGCTCCAGTTTGTATCCCTGCTGTTCCCTGTTCAATCCACAGTCTCCTAGCAGGACCCCAGTGATGGACTCTGGGGCGTGGCGACTCACCGGCCCTCTCTGTTTGTTTCTCTTCCGACACTGGAACAATTTCTTTCCTCTGCTTTTCACGATCACCTGTTTAACTGGCCTATTGAAGACAGGGGGCTGAACCTAGCATGTGAGGACCCGGGCTCCGACCTTAATAAATCTGATAACAGAGTCACCCAGGATTGATTTGCACTGTGGCAGACTTGAGCCTGCGTCCCCTCGCCAATAAACAAAACAGAATTTTACATTCATGCATCTGCAAGTCAGAGCCTCCCGAGGAGGAGCTGCTTCTCGCTGGAGATCCTCAGCGTGCGTCAGAAATGCCTGCAGCACGGCTCCAGTGCACAGGTCTATTAATAGCCCAGGCTGCCTCTGGCAGCTTCCTGGGCAGCTGTGCTGTGCTGTTCTGAGCACTTCTGAGTGAGTCCTCCCTCTGCGCCCTTTCCTCCCTGATTCCGTCTTCACTTCCCCTTCCCCGGCCTGCTCGTCTGCTGTCTGTTCTGGCTCAAGTCTTACTGTCAGCAGTAATCAGAGTGATGGAAATGGGAAGCCTCACTCCCCGAAAGAGCTGTGCTGGCGTCCACGACAGCCTGCGGTGTCAGAGGTCACAGTCACCTTGGCCTGGAGGAGGCCTGTTGACTAAAGCAAAATGATGATGTCAGTCAGCTGCCAGTGGAAAGTGAAGGCCCAGGGCTTGGACAGAGAGCAATGGGGGAATTTTTGAGAACGGGTCCCTCCCAGTTCTGTACTACAAAAGGCCCCATGATTCAGCAATACCATAAGAGGTCACCAGACAAATGTCAGTCTCTGGCCTGATTCCAGAGGCTGCCTCCTGATCTATTGCTCTCATCCCCCACCCTGTCCTCTGTTGAAGCGGAGGAAGTGCAGGCATTTGTTAGAAGGTCTTCCTTCCTCTCTGTCCCTATCTGTGACAGGAAAGAAAGCCTGTCCCATGTCCCCAAGATCAGAAAGCACAATGCAACCCAGCGTCGTCATCCTCCAGCCAGAGACAGGAAAGGCAGGGCACTACCCAGAGGTCTCACCAAGGAGGGTGGATGGGACTGGATCATGTGGCAGAAAGCCACGGGAAACAGTCACTGCCTTGTTCATCCCAGCAACCTGTGCACACGGGCTCGTTAGGCAGTCAGCACCTGAAATGGGAACCTCAGCACCTGAAATGGGAACCTCAGCCCCAAGACCCCAGGTGAACCAGGCCTGTAGATCCTGTTACATTTTCTCAGTGGCTTTTCCACAATGGAGGTCAGCCTTGAGCAGGCAAAGGTCCCAAGCTTACCTCTAACTTCTCTATCAGGGAGGTTCCCGTGCATCGTCTGAAGCAGCCCCTTCAACTTCAGCTGCCTTCCACGTGGGGTCCTTTGGTGGTCAGCAAAGTGGTTCCCATATTTTGAGGGGGTATTCTCTTCTGCCTGGCATTTGTCTGGATAAATTGTGCCAGCCCAGAAGGCCCCGTTGTTACTGGAGCTGTCAGGGTCAGAGCCTGGATCCTGGCAACCCCAATGTGCTGGCTCAGCTACCTGTCCTCAATAGACCCAAAGTCAAACAGGTGACAGGAAAAAAAGTGGCCCCATTGGAAGAGGGACAGTGGCTGCCTCTACCAAGTCCACCTTTGGGTCCCGGCAAGATGTTGAGGATTGAATAGAGGACAAGAGGTATGAAATCCCAGACAAGTGGACTCCCACCCATTATGGCCAATCAGTGTCTGGTCTCTGGTCTTGCAAAATGTACTGGCGTTTGTCAGAACCGAGTGAAATCCTTCTGTGGTAACAAGTTCCCCTCTGGCCAGCACTGACATCAGTTTCTTCCTTCCTCCAGATGACTCCTGGGGAAACTGCAATTTCTTAGGGAGCGTTGTTGCAACGGCCTGGTACCCAAAGGGAGGATGCAAGCACCTCTTTAGAATCCTTAATTCCTTTCCTGCCGCGCAGCTGCAGCTCTCACACACACACCCACCCACTGTGTGCCAAGCGCACCCAGCTGAGGCTCACCCTGCTCTCAGCGAAGCCTGGTTGAGGGGAGCTGCTATGGGGAGCCCTCCTGGGACCAGGCAGACAGAAGAAACAGGAAGTATGGAGGGTGTGAGACTCCAGGGGGTGGCAGATACCATGGCAATGGGGTGTGCATGCTGTCCAGGATTAACGCGTGGCTTAGCCTCAGCTGATTGTTACTATGCCAGAGTGACTCTGGGGTTTACCTGAGGTTTTTAAGTACAGTCATATAATTGTGTGTGTGTGTGAGTGTGTGTGTGTGAGTGTGAGTGTGTGAGTGTGTGTATGTGAGTGTGTGTGTGTGAGTGTGTGTGTGAGTGTGTGAGTGTGTGTGAGTGTGTATGAGTGTGTGAGTGTGTGTGTGAGTGTGAGTGTGTGAGTGTGTGTGAGTGTGTGTGTGAGTGTGTGTGTGAGAGTGTGTGTGAGAGTGTGTGTGTGAGTGTGTGAGTGTGAGTGTGTGAGTGTGAGTGTGTGAGTGTGTGTGTGTGAATGTGTGAGTGTGTGAGTGTGAGTGTGTGTGTGTGAATGTGTGAGTGTGTGAGTGTGTGTGTGTGAATGTGTGAGTGTGTGAGTGTGAGTGTGTGAGTGTGAGTGTGTGTGTGTGTGCGTGTATGAAGGTGTACAAGAGAAGCATAGCTGCACAAGTGTGTGAGTGTACATAGAGGCCAGAGGTCAACTCCGGGTATCATCTCTCAGGTACCATTCACCATTAAATTTTTAAAAATCTATTATTAATATATGTATGCATGTGTGGGTATGCATGCCATAACATGCATGTGGGGGTCTGAGGGCAGTTTTGTAGAGTTGATCCTTTCCTTCCACCTTTACATGGATTCTGGGGATCGAACTCAGTATCTCAGGCTTGAACAGCAGGGATGTTTACCCAGAGTCACCTTGCTGGCTCCCAACCGCTGTTTGTTTATTTGATTTGCTTGTTAGTTTGCATCGACCGACACAGGGTCTCGCACTAGCCTGGAGATTGCTCTTTCAACTAGGCTGGCCAGAGAGCCCCAACAGCCTTTCTGTCTCCACCTGCCCAGCGCTGGAACCCGACATCATCATGCCTGGCCTTCCCACTGTGGATTCTGGGATCAAATCTTCATGTGTGTAAGGCACATTGCAAACGGGGCTATCTCCCCAGCCCATGGGTAGAATTTTGCGCCTCTTTTCTTTTTTAAATACTGTACGGGCCAAACAAACTATCCTTGTAAGAGTGTGGGGGACTCTGAAAGCATCCTAGAGTCAAAGCTGACATAGAAGAAATCTCAGGAGTCGCATAGAGGGAGGGGCTGTTGAACCCAGTTACATGGAGAAGCAGGAGCATCTTCTCAGTGAGGGTAAACTGAGTCTTGAGGGATAGCTGTGCTGGCACAAGTCATGGCATGGTGCATCTGCAATGGTGATTCAAATCATCGCAGCGGTCTGGGAGGGCCTTCACCCCAGCAAGTGGGGATTTAGCCAACTGCACGGCACATGCCCACAGAGTTTCCATTTTTTGGTCTTCCTTTGAACCCAGTGGCCACGTGACCGATGAGGTCTGCCTTCCGTTCTCATAGGGAGAAGACTCACATCTCTCCCACCCCACTCCTTGTTCTTGCTGATGGAGTAATCATTATAAGTGTAGGGCATAAAAAACTGTAAAACTGAGAAACGTCCAGCCTGTGGAGAGGTTGTGAGGGTGAAGCGAGGCCTCTAAAGGATGGGGAGCTGTCCTGGTGTGTTTTGTCTCCCTGGCATTCTGCTCATCACACTATATCTCAACGTGCTGAGGCAGAGCAAGCAGGGAGTAGGGACCTGGGGCCTGGCTCCTGCTGGCAGTGCTGTGTTGCTAGACATGGATGAGTCAGTCAATCACCCTCTGGTCTACGTTGTAAGGGTTTGCAGAGTCACGCAGGCCAGCTGGGTCCTTCCTGGTTTGTGGGAACCAGGTAAAAAAAAGGTCATCTTGGTCCGAAGCACAGAGCTGGTACCATGGAGAGTGCACCAAGACCTAGGCATAGATAGCTCTTGAAGCCCTATGCCCCGGGAGCCCAGATTTTCATATGCCGACATGGCCCGTGCCATATAAGTGCTGTCAAATGAACTGGCTCTTTCTTCGCTCCCCAGCTGTCAGCAACAGCGTGCTTGCCCCAGTGAAGTATGGGTAGGCTGAGCTGGCTCTGCTGAAAGGGGCTTACTTCAAGCCATGCCCTGTGGAGCAGGGCAAGGTAGGAACAGCCTTTGCTCCCCTGCCAGGCCCTCCTGTCTCCGTCCCTGCCACTCTGGGAACATGTTTTCTCAGTTACCTCCGAGGGTTCCAAAGCAAAGATGAGGAAATGACTGGTCCTGCTGTCTCCAGAGAGAGGCCTTCCCCTCCCCCTGTGTTGCTCCTACCCCGAGCGGACATGGTAGCCCCACTGTCCAGCTATCTCAGCAGAACAGATCTGCCTTTAGTGCTAATAGACTTTAGCCAAAGGATGAACCCTATGACCCCACAGAGACAGCCTGGAGGCCCTGGCTGTTCTACCCGCATCCCTTCCCTGCTCTTCCCTCTGGCCCTGCAGTCCTACATCATAGTGAGACTGCCCTCAGCATCCCCCTCTTCCCCTCCCAGTTGTTCTGGATTTCACTCCTATACTAGATATCTATTCTTAACATCTTAACATCTGTTCTTCCATAATAACACACTGCCACGTTCTTGGAAGAAGAGAGAGATTTTTTTTTTTTTCAACTCAGGGGACGCATACACATTAAAGAAAACAAAGCCTTGATAGACGTGGCCTCAGATACCAGGAATACATTCGGGTGGAGGTGGAGGCCTCTGTGTAAGAATCCAGTTCTTTCCCCCACACAACTGGAAGAGTCAGAGTGACACCTAAGAAGTGGGAAAGGCTGGAGCTTTCCCTCGCCCACCGCCATCTGTGGGTGGGGGTGGGGGTGGGGGAGGTGCCATCCATGACAGCCTGGATGCTCTTGATTGCCTGTGAGAACAATGGCTTTTTGATACCTTTCCTTTTGCAAGTGGACTGACTGCCCAGCATTCCGCAGGAGGACACACCTTTTTCTCATTCAATGTGAAGAGATTACATGTTTGGCTTAGACAATCAGGATTCGATTCCCTGTTGAGGCTTGGGAGGTTGCCTCACCTGAGTTATTGGGGTTCTGTTTGCAGATATAAAAGTGGGCATAGCTCTTGGAGGAGGCACCCGTCCCTTTAGTACTTCCTGGTTGTGATGCGTTGCTGCCACCCCCTCACTTCCCACCACTTAGGCTGTGGCTCCATTTCTATTTTTCGTAATTATCTTTTGATCCCAAAGGCAGGGATTGCCCCTTGGTCTCCTGACTACAGTTGCTTTTATTTGTCACCTTACTGGCAGCGGGTATTCATCTAATTCCTGTCCCTCATTTTATCAATTTTGGCTTAAAAGATTACAATCTCTCAAAATAGTCAGAAGTAACGGAAGGTCAGAAACTATCAACTTCTGGTCCAACTTAATTTTCAGAGTGATGGCTGAGTTTCCTCCAGTTTAACGATCATATCTGAACACAAACTGGGCATCCAGTCTTGGTGGCATGCTCTATAATTTGAGAAAAACAAAACAAAACCATTACTCTTGGTTTAGACTATCAGTGCAAACCTGATTAGACTGAGCCGTCTCTGGGATGACTGGTCACTTCATTGGAGTAGCTGAGATTTTGTAAAAAATTAAGAAGGACTTGGACATACAGTGGGAGGACAGTTCTAGGATCTATTAGTGATGTCTGCCCTAAGACATCACCAGCGGAAGAGCAGTGGCACAATTTTTGTGGTTTCTGGACAATAAAATCTCTAAAATTCTTGGGCTCCTACCTATGGTTAATACCTAAAATTCCAAGAGAAGATTGTCTGGTTTCTTCTCCTGTTGCTTTGATAAAATTCCCCACAAACTCAGCTTAAGGGAGAAAGGTTTTGTTTAGCTTACAGTTCCAGGATAAAATCCCTCAATGAAAAGTCAAGGCAGCAGACACTTGAAGCAGCCTACCACACCCACAGTCAGGAGAAGAGAGGAAATGAATACTAGTGATCAGCTCATTTTCTTCACTCGCTTACAGTTCAGAATCCCCCTTCCTAGGGAATGGTGCTGCCCACAGTGCGTAGGTCTTCCCATCTCAACTAATGTAATCAACAAATGTCCCTCTAGACATGGCCAAATGTTGAGTTGACAACCGAAACTAACCATCAAAGCAGCCTGGCACAATTAGAAATCTGGTCTCTGACAGAAAGGGAGTTGTATGACCCTGGGTGTGTGTCTCTTCAAACACAATATAGCTTTGCTGCTCGGGTTCCTCAGACAGAGCCAGAAATAAGCAGTCGAAGATGTTGATATAGATAAAGGGGTGAATGTATCTGCATGTATATATCAGGAAGTATTCCAGTATTATAATACATTTCCTTAGACAATGAACTTGTAAAGAGAAAAGGTTTATTTTGGCTTGCACTTAGAGCCAGATTAGCGTCTATGATCCATTGGTTTCACTGCTTTTGGGTCAGGTGAGGTAATACACCAAGGTAGGAGAATGTGGCAGAGGGAAACCATTCAACCTTGTTGCTGAGAAACAAAAAAAAAAAAAAAATAAGAAGAAGAGAAAGGGTTGGAGATCTCACAGCATCCAAGGTCATGCCCCCAGTGACACCCTAAGTTTCCATTCCTCTCAACAGTGCCAGCCTGGGGAGCCTCTGTGGGACAGTTAACACCCAAACTACAGCTCTACGCAGACAAAAGCTTGAATAAGGCCTACTGATTGCTCAGCCACTCCACATACGTTGCACCGTCTGGTGTGCAGTGATGTGAACAGCTGGTTATGTGAGATTCAGGAAGAAACGATCATTTGGTCTTTGACCTCCTTGAAGAGCTTTTATATAATGGGAGAGAGAGAGAGGGAGAGAGAGAATGCAATGGTGTCTTTTCTGATAAAGCCTTGACTACCATCAGATTAATGTCACATCCCCACAACCTCATCTAACCATAGCTGCTTCCTTTAAGGGTGTTTCTAAATACAATCACACTGGAGATTAGGGCTTCAACACAGGAGTTCAGCCATAGACACAATTCAGCACATGGAACTGTGTGGTTGGGCGAAAGTGTAGATACTGTTTTCATAGTAATTGGAATGCCAGAGAAGATTCTGAGCCGTGGAGGGTTTGGTCATTGAGGAGATGGCTCTGTCAGTAAAGAGCCTGCTGTGTGGAGAAAGAGGACCAGACCTAACCAGAGAACTCTCAACAGAGGAATCTAAAATGGCTGAAAGACACTTAAGGAAATGCTCAACATCCTTAGTCATCAGAGAAACGCAAATCAAAACAACTCTGAGATTCCATCTTACACCTGTAAGAACGGCCAAGATCAAAAACACTGATGACAACTTATGCTGGAGAGGTTGTGGGGTAAAGGGAACACTCCTGCATTGCTGGTGAGAATGCAAGCTGGTACAACTCCCTTGGATGTCAGTGTGGTGATTTCTCAGAAAATTAGGAAACAACCTTCCTTAAGACCCAGCAATACCAATTTGCGTATATATCCAAAGGATGCTCGCTCAATCGTGCCACAAAGACATGTACTCAACTATATTCATAGCAGCTTTGTCATAGCCAGAACCTGGAAACAATCTAAGTGCCCCTTGACCAAAGAATGGATAAGGAAAATGTGATATATTTACACAATGGAGTACTACACAGCAGACAAAAATAACGTCATCTTGAATTTTACAGGAAAATGGATGGAGCTAGAAAACATCATTTTTAGTGAGGTAACCCAGACACAGAAAGACAATTATCACATGTACTCACTCATAGGTGGTTTTTAAACATAAAACAAAGAAAACCAGCCCACAAATCACAATCCTAGAGAACTTAGACAACAATGAGGACCCTAAGAGAGACTTACATAGATCTAATCTACATGGGAAGTAGAAAAAGGCAAGATCTTCTGAGTAAATTGGGAGTATGGAGACCTTGGAGGAGGGTTGAAGGGATAAAGAGAGAGGTAGGGAGGGAAGCAGAGGAAAATGTAGAGCTCAATAAAAATTTAAAAAAAAAAAGAATAAATAACTTCGGTTCCCACCAATCCAGTCTAAGCAGGAAGCTGCTACACAGCAGGGAATTCTGATCTTCTCTTCAAGAGGCCTTCCATGTTGCTTCTTTGTCTGTCCATGGAGTTAAAAATATGCTTCGGATAAACACCTTGCTCCTCAGTAATCTGTCTCAGGATTCCTGATGAACTCCACATCCCAAACCTTTTATTATTTAAGTATACCATCATTGAACAGTTGCCAAACTTGAGAGGGGGACCTCTCTATTCTTCCTGACTCTGATAAACAGTACATTGGGGAGGTATCAGAAGAGGGGCTGTGGCAGAAAGGAGGGACCATGCTTGCAGCTCATAGCACCAGTTGCCCCCACCCCACACAGGCAGTGCTGTGTCACCAAGGCTGGTGGGTTTAGATGGGTGGGGATCTCTGAGAATCCTGTCTCACCAGCTGGCCAGAAAGGGGAGCAAACCAGGAGAGCCTGTGTTCCCCCCTGCACTTCCTGCTTGCAGGTCCAGGGTGAGGTGCTCCCAAGATCTGCTTTGCCTGCTCCAGTTGTTTCTGCCCCCTCTGAGATTCCCGACCTGCAGAGGCAAAGAGTGTTCCTTCTGTGCTGGCAAAAATCCTGCTGGAAACACAACTCGAACACAAACACAGGCAGCTGCCAATTTCCAAGTTAGAGTCTGTGAGTGAGGGTGTCACGAGCCTTTCGTCCCTCGTGAGCTTCCCCTCTTAGTCCTGGTGAAATGATTTGTTCTGGGTCAGGGAGAAAATGTCTACAAAGGCTAAAATACCTAAGCCCGGCACCCACCCTCACCCCACCCCACCCCACTCCTCCCCAGGGTTCCCTTGTCGATCATATTTTCCTTTTCTTGACCAAACCTGAGGAGAGATGCACACCAAGGGGACTTTCTACTGCTAGTGCTCCCTGACAACACTCGAATGGCAGGATGGGTGGGGCATCCCCTCTTGCGCATGGCTAACCTGGGCTGTGGGACTCTCTCATGTGTCAGGAATGTCATGGAGCCCTGCTACTCCAGGGGCATGCAATGTTGACCAAGCTTGTGAGAAATGCAGAGCGAGTCTCAGAACAGCCAGGAATGTTACACAGAGAAACCCTGTCTCAAAAAAACCAAACAAAACAGCAATGCAGAACTTCAGGTCCTACCGGAGACCCATAGCACCAGAATCTGCATCTCATTTCGTAGGTCCCAGGCGACTTCTGCTCATGGACAGATGGAGAAATGCTACTGTCCCTCTGTCCTCATTACAAGGACACCTGTGCTGACTTCGGACAATTTGTGCCTTTTAAAATCTCTTGGGCACTGTGCTCTCAAAATCGATCTTGTTTTTCCTGAGAAAAGTAGGTTTAGTTCAACTGAAGAGCATGCGCCACCGATTCCTGTTTGTAGCGTGCCCAACACAGAAACAAAGAAGATGCCTAGGTATATTAATCTGGTGCCCCCTGCCTTCTTGGCACCATTCCCTCCTCCCTCCCCCATGCCCTCCTTCATCCCCCATGCCCTCCTCTATCCCCCATGCCCTCCTCCTTCATCCCCCATGCCCTCCTCCTTCATCCCCCATGCCCTCCTCCTCCATCCCCCATGCCCTCCTCCTTCATCCCCCATGCCCTCCTCCTCCATCCCCCATGCCTTCCTCCTTCATCCCCTATGCCCTTCTCCTTCATCCCCCATGCCCTCCTCCATCCCCCATGCCCTCCTCCTCCATCCACCATGCCCTCCTTCATCCCCCATGCCCTCCTCCATCCCCCATGCCCTCTTCCCTCCCCCATGCCCTCCTCCTCCTTCCCCCACGCCCTCCTCCATCCCCAATGCCCTCCTTCCTCCACAATGCTCTCCTGCCACCATGCTATTTTGCCGTCACACTGACATGAACTGATTAACACATTTAGCAGATGTGGCTGGAATTCAGTTTCTCCCCTAAATCGTGTTAGTTGGTAAGAGATGGGTGGATTTAGCTAGGGGAGGGCTGGGGGAAAGCCAGGGTGCATAGAGCAATCAGGAGGACTTAGGCAGTGGGCAGGAGCCAAATGAGGAAGGTTTCCTTGGGGCCTGGGGTGGGAGGGGAGCCTAGGGCTGAAGTCTGTGCAGGAGTAGAACTCAGCAGAAAGGTTAAGTGTGTGCTGTGGTCACTGTGATGAGAATAAGGTAGGAGACTAGCCTAGGTGTCTGAGGGTGGGTCACAGCAGTTGGCCCTGAGGGAAGGAGTGCACAGCCGTGGGGGGCTGGGCGGGAGGCTCGCCTCTGTCCTCTCTGGAAATGAGGTGTGCACAGCTGCCCTGTACCCCCTTTTCTCTCTGTTTCCCACCTTCCAAGAAGAGGTGCTTCAGCCAGGGTCGAACCCCTGGACACTACAGCTGTTCCCTTTTGCTCTGACACTCCCTGCCATTTGTTTCTTTGTATTTGTAGTCATAGTCATTCAGGGGTCTTTTGTAAGCTTATAAATGAGGTGATCCTAAATTGAAAGCCTCAAATCCCCCAAATATCCAAATCCTCCCAAACCCGAAAGGAGCATTGACGTCACTTCACAGATGGAGACCCGTGCGCCTGACTTCCTGGACTGTCTCAGGCAAAACAGGTGCAGCAAAGTAATTAGATAAAATCAACTCCAGGCTCTGCAGTGAGGAATATTTTGAAAAAAGTCGAATTCATGTTTAAACGTTGGCCCCTTTCCTGAGATAGTTCAACACATAGGCAAATATCCCCAAAGCCAGAAATCCAAGATCAAAATTTGCCAGACATTTTGGGCAGGGGACACTCAACCTGAGTGTGAATGTCCCAACGTGCTTAGACATACAATGGGAATGTGACTATGATTAGTGACGAGGGTGATGCTGTCCAAGCCCCTTCCCGCAGGCTGATGTGTTTCTGGACTTTCCAGACTCCGGAACAGGGAGCTAAATAAAAACCCTTCTCTTCTTTATAAAACAGTCAGTCTCTGGAATCCAGTTATAAGAACAGAAGATAGAGTAAGACAGGTCTGGGAATGAGACCATCCTGGATTTTATGGGTGACTCCTCACATCCCAGAGAAGACGAGAGGAGAGAAGGGGGCAATGGCTGCAGGCAGAACTCGGAGCCCTGCAGTCACGAGTCAAGCAATGTCAGCAGTCTTCGTGGCTGCCAGAGGAGTGAGGGAGCCACTCTGGAGCTGCCCAGGACTTCAGCTTAGACGTCCAGCCTCAGAACCACATGATAATAAACACCCAATCTGTGGTGATGTGTGAGGGACACAGGAAAGGGAGTCAGGGCCTCCCCGAAGCCACAACGGGAGCAAGTGAGGTGAATGAGTAGCAGCGGCCACGAGTACAGAAGGCCTCTGAGGCTCAGGGAGGTCGAAGCAGCTGCTTCCAGCCACATGGCTAGTAAACTTGGAATTCAGCTTTCCTGAGTCTATTCTGGAACATCCCACCTTCCTCCTCCCATAGGCACTGAAGGATTATGAGCTGAGAGTCTCTGCAGCCAGGGTAGGTTTGCAGGGTCTAAAGGAGCATCCCCCAAACAGGCTAGCAGCTGCTCCTGGAAAGGGGTGTCTCTTAAAGGTTATCTCCCTCTCCATCTGGGCTCGTGCCCGGTTCCATTCAAAGACTCCCTCCTTCTTCCAAAAATAACAGTGGAAGACCAAGCCAGAAAAGCATCCGGGTTTGCAGGCGAGGCCTGCTTTGAATAACTTCACGATATTTGTTAAGCAGCTGTGCCTGGCACTCTTACAGTTTTCCTATGGTAAGGTGAGGCTTAGCAAACACCCAAGCAAACGCACCAAAATAACTGCAGAAGAAAATACTTGGGTCTTGAGGCTCAGTGTCTTTGCTGAGGTTGAGTGTTACATTGTAAATATCAACCTGTCCAGGGGCTTCTCTCTTTCCAGCAGTCTCTGAATTTCTGTGTCCTCACTGGGAGGACGTAGATTCCCTGCTGCTTTTTGGCAACAGAGACCTAGGCTTGGGTAGGTGGGTGACTGGCCCAAGGCCATGTTGATAGCTGTAGGGGCTGGATTTCAGCCCTTGGTCTGACCTCAAGCTTGTCCTTCAGGTTTCAGTCACAGGATTTCACCTCCAGGGAGTCTGAAGCAGCTGGCCAGGGGCATGCCTTCCTGCAGGATTGTCCTCCCCAGACAGACGGGAATGTGCAGGGAGTTTAAGAACTGCTAATCCAGGTCACATGCTGCTCAGTCACCCTCCAGCCCTGTGGGATCTGCTGCTCTGGACTCAACCAACTGCAAATAGAAAGTACTTTAAAAAAAAAAAAAGCTCCCCCATAGAGGAGCTGCAGTCTGTTTCCTTGTCACTGTCCCCCAAATGACACAGTAGAGCGGTCACCTATGCAGCAGCTATGCAGCACCAGGGATTATAAACCCGCAAGAGAAGGTCAGAGTACACAGGAGGGGGTGTAAGGAAGATTTGGGTATTTGTGAAGATCCTGGAGCCAGTCTCCTGTGGGTACGGAGGGTGGTGCTGCCTTCTTATCAGAGCGCAAAAGACCTGATTCCAGAGTCAGTGTCACCTTCCCAATTTCACCTTCAGGAAAGCCTGTACTTCTATACCAGGTTGGAAATACAGCCAGGGAGCCCTTAGAGACCACACAACACCATCTGTGGGCTCCCCCTGAGCAAACTGTGTGAGTCGGTTCGCTGCATGACTCTGCATGACTGACTGCATTGTCGCTATCTTACAGACGAGGAAACCTTTACAGACGAGGAAACCGAGGCACAGGGAGGCAGCTCAATTGTACCAGGCTGGAGACTGGGTAGCTGTGGCTCCCAAGTTTACCGTTGGCATCTCTTGTCCTCCCTAGCACCAGGGCTGAGCTCTGCCGGGTGCTCACAAGTGTATATCTATCTGTGTTTCATCTTTTCTGTCTGTTAAGGTTGTGACATGGGCCTCAGCCAATGGTGTGTATGTAGCAGGCTGGGAGCTGGGGACTCTGCACCCCCCTCCACGGCCTAGTGAGTTTAGCTGTACTGAAAAGGGGCAGGAGATGGATGGCCCACCATCTGTTGTGGAGGTTTGGATATGGCCCCCAAGCCTTGTGTGCTGGAGGTTGGTACCCGGTGTGGTAGGTGATGGGATCACTAAGAGGTGGGTGAACGTGCTGCCATGGCCTAACTCAGTTCTCCATAGGAGGTTGTTATGGAAGAGTAAGACCAGCCCCTTCCAGCTCTCAGGCTTCCGGTCTTGCTGTGTGAACTCAGTGGTGTCATCAGCCAGGAGGTGATATGCCCAAACTGGTGGCATCTGTGGGGACTTTCAGCCTCTAGACAGTGAGCTAAATAAATATCTGTTCCTTATCAAGTATTTGACCAGCGGTGGAAAATGGTCCAGCCTCAGGTGAGGTTGAGTGGGGACATAGGAACATACAGCTCCTCAAACTCCTTCAGAATCATTTTATTGCCACCCTCCCCACCCCCAGGCTTAATTCCAGATCCTTCCATTCTATGTGAAGGTTGTTTAGAAGATAAAAATTAAATGGATAAATACAAGGACCTGACGGTTTGAGGAGTGAATTCCGTGAGAGCAGCAAGAATCAGCAGCAGAGGGAATCCATTTCTGGTTCATTCTTACAACACTGAGAGAGTCGGCCGAAGGACACTGGGGCTCGCAGCTCATGTGACCTCCTTCAGATGGTCACAGGGCTAGGAGACACAGGGCTGTGTTTTGAAGAGCTGCATCAGAGTGTGTCAGCCATTCTCCACAGCTCCGCCCACGGAGCCATGCTAGGGGCACTGTGGCTGTGCCCAGCACCTCTCAGGATGTCCATAGAGGCTGGGTCCTGGCAGGCCCTGGGCAGTGACCCGACAGTCCGTTCTAATTCACAGCACTGGAAAGAATATGGCTGCCAAGGTTACGATGGCCAGCGGTTCCCAAAGCATGGGACCAGGGGGTGGGTCACTACCCGTGACTACAAGAACAGGGGCCAGTGCACACCTGTGCAATACAAGAACATGGCAGAGGCAGTGCACATTCTGTTACCAGTGGCTGTGGAAGCAACCCGGAAGGCTGCATCCCACCTCAGGTCCCCATGTGGCTGTACAGAAGAAAACCTCCCCAGGGACAGGGCGAAGATGAACATCTCCAACACCTGTCAGCTTTCTAGCTCCCCGGACCCCCACCCCATCCCACCCCCTGAGTCTGCAGGAAATGACAGCGTAGGGCTGACAGCATGCGACTTAGTTTCCTTTTCATCCCCTCTACACATACCTGTCGATGGCCAAAGGTACGAGTTTTCCAAGACGGAAATTTTGCATTTTATTTTTTTCAGTGAGGGATTTAAATGACAAACGTTAGGGCATTAACTCTGTAGGGCGCTGTAGCTGCGACAACAGAGCAGACGACGAGGTGGGACGCTGTGAGTTGGTTGTCCCTCATCTCTTACACTGCTTCAGGAGGGCTTAGGAAGTCCCCTGGCAGGGAGGTTCTCTCTATCCAGGAGACTGCCCTGTGACCCCTCCCCCTGCCTTGCAGAACCTCTACAGCTACCTCGAGGCCAAGATTTGCCAGCTTCTCGCCTGGGCAGTAGGTACCTGTTTGGCCCCAGGGGACTCCAGCATCAGGTCTGGATTGTCCTCGGAGTACAATGTGCTCTTCAAACCTCAGCTGCAGCGTCAACCCCTCTACAACTGGATCCTGGGTCCTCATTCTGTTCATCTCTCACAGAACCTACTGCAGGACAGATGACTCCTCTGTCACCCCACTTTATTATGTGTTCCTTGAGGGCATGGATAGGGACATCCCAGACTTGGCATCCCCAGAGCCTGGTCCTGATGCACAGAAGGTCCGTGGTGACATTTCATGGACAAGAACAGCAGCAATGACAACTCTGTTCACACAACACTGGCTGTGTCACCTGTTCATTCTCCCCAGAGCATCAAGAGAGAGAACTAGACACTCACCCCATTTATCAACAGGTACATTGAACCAAGAGATCTCAAGTATCTGAGGGCTCAAGAAACTATATATAGCACATGAGAGAACAGAGACTTAAATGAAGGTGACCTCCAAGCGGCTTCTCCGGAAACCATGGGGGATGTACCTGGTGACCTCTCCCCCAACTGCATAGTAAGACCGTAGAGACTGGCATGCCAACCCTGTTTGCTGTTTCCTGCTACCTTTACTCCTTGCAAGGGCACAGGCAATGGCTTTTCCAAGGGTGCAAGCAATCTTCTCTATACAGACTTGCCCTCTATACAGGCAGCGCCCTGGGGTGAGCTGCCCCCCACAATCCCATTGGCCAGCCCCCACCCCACTGCAGGATTCTGCTGCAGCCACCCTGCTCTGGGCCCAGCTACTGGGCTTGTGTGCAAATTGGTGCTGATTGAATTAGCCTTGTTTAGTCATCGTGACTGGTGGAGGCAGGATGTAGCTACCTAATGACATTCGCTGTCTGTGACTCTAATCGCTTTTGCAAGGGACATTATGTTAATATCACACACACAAGCAGGGCGGACGAGGCTGCCCGGTCCAGGCCATACGTGCATCACACCCCTCCTTTGTGATCCGGGTCATTGAAATCCTCACCCTCTGTGAACTGCGGCTAATGGGCAGCCAGGCCCTGTGGCATCTGACCCGTCTGTCGTGGTGACCTCATCTCAGGGATGACAGCAGGGTGATGGGGATTGGTGCTAGAATCTTGATTCTTCTTGGATACGAGAACCTCTGTCCCTCACTTGGTTAGGAAAAGGAGCACTAGCTGAGGTGGGATGGGGTGGGGCGGAACAGTGCTGGTGCTGGTAGTACATGCCTTGGAAGGTACCAAACAAATTCAATCAGTGTCAGCCCTTGGAGGTCTTCCACATAGGTTGCTGGGCCCTTCCCCAGAGCGACTGAGTTGGTGGGTCCATGGTAGGACCTGAGACTTGGCATTCCCAGTCAGTTCCCAACTCAGGTGGTAACCCTGACCACCTTTGAGAAGCACCAGCCTAGGTGACCCTCACTGTCCGCCTCTTGTAGGCTCAGTACGGGCAAAAGACATTGCTACACCATTCTACAAATGAAGTCCAGATGGGTCCACTCGTCTTTCTAAACTCTCCCAGCTTCCTCTCTGTGAAAGGAAGGGTCTGTGTCCCCAGTGGAGAGGTCACAAAGACAAGAAGTCTGGCCCAAGAGGCTGTGTCGTACGTTGGCTGACTTTCTGAGGGCTGGTTTGGGTCCCATCTTGTAGTTGCCCATGCTCGCCTGCAGGGCCATCACAGTGAACCCTCGCAGGTGAATTCCTGTGGGTTTGAGCTGAGTGTACCACTGGGCTGGCCTCCTCTGCTCAGGGTGACACACACGCTCTGTGGGGTAGAAAGTGACAACCGACCAAATGCTTCTCTGCCTTACCTAGCAGTCAAGGTTTTCCCAGGCCGGCTGGTCAGGCCACCCTATTTAACCGCCCTCCCTCTATACGTCCTCCAGGTGACCAGAAGAGGGTAATTTCCAGGACACTTGCTCAGGCCTGGCCCTGCTATCCTAAGATTCACTGTTCTCCCTGTGTCTGCCATTCTTGTTTCACAGCTTCCCAGAGGCCCTGCTAAAGGCACCCTCCTGAGACATGGGCAGGGCAAGCTTGTGGAGGTGAGGCCATTAAAGCCCTGTCCCTGCTCACACCTCCAACAGCCTCCCTCCTTTGACCCTCTCCCCAGATCTTCAGAGAGCCAGTCATTTTCCAGGCTCATGGAGATGACACAGGGTCCCCGGGACACTCAAGCCTACCCATCAGCTGGAGAATT
The DNA here is from genome assembly GCF_018167655.1 of Microtus oregoni. Lineage (NCBI taxonomy): Eukaryota > Metazoa > Chordata > Mammalia > Rodentia > Cricetidae > Microtus > Microtus oregoni. Next base: position 17,126,270 of record NW_024543086.1, read on the forward strand.
TTCCTCCCCTCTCTCTTCACTCCCTTTCTTTCTTTTCTGTTTTTAGGGTCAGAGTCTGGGCTCTGGCAGCCCAAGCCAGGCTCACCCACCCAACGCCAACAGACAAGTCATAGTGAAAAGCAGAAAGTAGATTTACTCAGAGCAGCTACATTGGGAAGAGGAACAAACAAAGAGCCCCAACGACCCCCCAATCTATCTTGGGGTTCTGACTGAAGGTCTGGGGTTAAACAGAAGGCCAGAGGCATGAAAACTAAGCAGGTCTCGTCAGCGCGTGGTCCTGCCATTACAGACACATCATTGTCTTGTGTCTAGTTCTACAACTGTGTGGAAACCCTTTCTGATAGACAAGCTCCTCTCTGGCCAGCTCCATGGCCTCAGCTTGTGCTTCTCTTAGCCAGCGATGGCTCCTGAGCAGAGTCCAGTTTCTTGGGGACCGTGGCCCCAACAGTCTGAATGCACAAGTGTCTGCTCAGAATATCTTCATTTTTTTTTCCAGGAAAGTTACACTTCCTCTCTGCCTCCCTGCTTACTTCCCTACTTTCCTTCCTTGTTATTATTTTTTAATGTTTAAGCATATAGAAACAGGCCATTAGACCTTGCCACTTTTCCTGTTAGCAACAAAGCACACCCTTCCTCACAACTCAAATGGCTCAGTGCTTATGATTCCCCCAAGACCAGAGGGTTTAACTTGGTATATTCTCTCTCTCCCTTTCTCTCATCTGTCCCTCCCTCCTTCCTTCTCTCCATCCCTCTCCCTCTTCTTCTTCCTCTCCATATATATATATATATATATATATATATATATATATATTTGTTTGTTAATGGCAAATGTTTATTTATTGTAGCTACAGATAGCATGGCCATTGTCAGCCAGCCTTGCTTACAGAACTAAGGAAACAAATATCTGGGTTTTTTTTGGAAGCTTAGAACACAAGGAAACAAGAGGCCTCAGCCAAGTTCCACTCGGAGCTGCTTGTTCTGGGAAAGTCCTTCCTTCTCCGGGCTGCAGGGCCCTCTCCCTCTCTTCTAAACTTCTGTACCAATTCAGAAGACACACGGGCCCTGGAGTGGTGGGAAAGGGAGTTCTATTACAGCTTCACTGAGGACAGTGAGAAAGTGGGCTACGGAAGCAAAGATGTCAGAGCCCCAAAGAGAACCACCTGCTCCTCCGAGTCAGTAGCACCTTTGCCAGGTGCGGACCTCCGCTCACAGTGAAGACATGAACTCAAGCTGAGCACAGATGCTTTGGCAGAGCAGCTGCTGCAGATGCCTGGTGTCCCACATGTTGCTGAGGGACTGTCACCCTGAGCCAGAAAGGATGTGTCCACTACAACAGGGAGTCCATGGTGAGCATGAAACACTGTGCCATGTGGATGTTTGCTTGTGGACACCACTCATAACACCCAGGTGCTGGAGGTCCTCTAGGGTTTGCTCTTAGGAGAAAGACAGGAGTGCGCATTGACTGTCTCCTGTCACATAATCTGACCAGGGCCTACTTGTTAAGTAGATTCTGGAAATGCTTATAGCTAATTGGAATTAATTGCCACACATTGTCCTTCTGGGCTGGCCTCAGCTTTCTCTCTAAACCTTAGGAAAAAAATTTCAATTTATTTGTTTATTTATTTGTGTGTGTGTGTGTGTGTGTGTGTGTGTGTATGTGTGTTGGCTTGGCTACTTTTCTTATACTGTCCACACCCATTTTTCTAGGGATGGCGTCACCCGCAGTGGGCTGAGACCTGCTACATCAAATGGCGATCAAGAAAATGCCCAACAGATATGCTCACAGGCCAACAGGATGGAGGCAATTCCTTGGTGGATGTTTCCTCTTCCCAGGGGCTCTAGCTTGTGTCAAGCTGACAAAAATAGCCAGAGCAGGCATTCTGTCACACGGGTGCTGACTAATACCTTGGCTGACCAGCTGACTTGGTCATGAGCAGGCTCTGGTCTCCTGAGTAATGCTGCCGGGTCTCCCAGACCTCTCCACAGAGCCCTATGTGTGTGTCCAGGCAGGGCACAAATGAGGCCTCTATAGCCGTATTGCCCTTATTGCATGCCATGACTTTAGCATGCACCTCCAGCTTACTGTGGCTCAGTCAGCTTTTCTGGGTTGTAAGAATCACATTCTCTGTTTACTGTGAAGGGCTGAATTCCAGAGTTTTCCAGATTTCTCTAACCTGGGCACCCTTTGACTAAACACAAAAACTTGTGTATTCTCCCAAAGGCTCCACTTCCCCGTATCCAGATAAAGAGTGCTGTCCACTGGCGGCAGTCAAGGACATTGTGTCCAGCCTTGGCACAATTTGCTTTATGAAACGAAGAAGGTATTTTTGTCGCACAAAAATATAATTCTTACTAATATGCCAGCTCAGTTGTTCCCGACTGTACACATTCCTGTCTCATTGCCTTTCCCATCAGTCACACCCTCAGAGTGTCTGTCTGCTATTTCCCTTCAGGATTGTGGAGAATCAGACCAGATAACACCAGTCTGGGGAAAGAGCCAAATCCAGTAATCAAAGTACGGTTTCTATGGCATATGGAGCACTTCACATCATTGTGAATTCAGGCCAGCACAAGGAAGGGGCATTGCGTATATCACCCTGACTCTGTTTCCCCTTATAACCTCACACTGGTGAGACACTTGCTGGAGAAGGAACCCACACAGATAAATTATTATTTTTTGAAATGCACAGTTTATATTAGGTTTGCTCTTGGTGCGCACTCTTTGATGGGTACATTACTCCCAGCTCTATTCCAGGTTCACACAGAAAGCTACACTGTCCTGCAGAGGTTGTGTGCCTAACTACCACCACACCTGAACCCAGCCTTCTTTATTTCACGGCCGTTTGCGCAGATGGAGCAAGGAGGCCACTCGGTTAAGATGGGAAGACCCTGAGCACCACATCCATTGGCACATCTCCTGGATCTATTACAGTGCCGGCCATACATCAGCTACTTGTCAACGTGACAGCTGTTGATGGAGAAGGGACACTCAGATGCCCTTGTGGGTGAGCAGAGAGGAGGAGATAAAAGAGGGATCCTGGAAGTGGCTGGAGCGGGCAGTGTTGGAGAGCAGAGAGTGAAGAGGAAGCAGCCCGCAAGTCATGCGGCCCATGGCAGGAGCCTCCCTTTAGGGCAAGGGAATGTCAAGGCACAGTTGTCTTCAGGATAGTAGCTGAGAATCCACAGTGGGGATGCTTCTGGCAGTTACTGTGTCTGCTCTTTCACTTCTCGGGTTGGTGAGCAGAGAAAGGGTGTCCAGGGTGCCCTGTCCTGAGATGGCCTGTCAGAACTTGATGTGCGGCTTTCTCAGTCTTCTGAATTTTGGAGTCTTTTCCAGATCTTTTGACCCAGTAAACGATCAAGCATTTTAACAGAGGCAGGCTCCTTGAGGAAGCAGGCTTCCGTTCCCATCTGCCCCAATTACCCCGAATTTAATCTGTCAGGGAGTCTGCTTCCAGAACAAACAAACTTCACTGGATCTTTCTTTCTTTCTTTCTTTCTTTCTTTCTTTCTTTCTTTCTTTTGTTCTTTCTTTACGTTTGTTCCTTTCTTTCTCTCTCCCTTTTTTTCCCTCCCCCTCCCTTCCCCTCTTTCTTTCTTTCTTTCTTTCTTTCTTTCTTTCTTTCTTTCTTTCTTTACCAGAGGCTTGTGACCTTGAACTCAGTCATTGACCTGGCTTATTCTGATGTTTTCCTACGTCTCTGCTCCTCAAGACCTGAAGGAGCAGACTCCCCCAGATCCCTGGGGGTCTCTTGGATAGAGGCAGGATGCTGGTGGCCCCATTTGCCCAGAAGCCAGGGCAAGCATGTGAAAATGCCCCATTTTCTTTGCTACAGACTGTGCCAGCACAGGTGCCCTGCAGCTGAGCAGATTGGGTGTCCTTGGCTAGCTATGTTCTCCCGTCCATATTTTCATCTGCTCGACTTTCACATTTGCTGCCTGCCAGCTGTCTGACCTGGATTCACCAAGAACACCTCAGGCCTTTGCTGGGTCCCTGAGGTGGTTTGTTTCAGGGCCAGGTAAGGACTAGGGGTTCTGAAGGAGAGGGCGTGTGGCTGGAGACTAGGCCGAGCCATGTAGTATTTTCTGATGTCAAATCTCATCCTGTGACCTCCTTTTGGGCCCTTCTCTGGCCTTTGAGTTTGCAGGGTGAGATCACGTGCTTCCCCGAGGTCTCCCCAGCCCCAGCTGAGTAGACGAAGGCTGCAGCATTTGCACTCAGCCAATAGCAGGGCTGCTTTTCTGAGGCGGAAAGGCAGGCCTCATACCCAGATGCCTCTGCTGGTTCCCAGAAGTCAGGGATACACTGAGGCAGGTTTCTGAGTTAAAAATAATCAGGTTAAAAACCTCATTTCTGTAAATACTGGGAAAATCCAAGCCTTGCCTGAGAAGGAAGAGTCATGCTATCATGGATCCCCAGAGGGGATAAAGGACTTTGAAACCTTGGTGGCTTGTCCTGCTTGTCCCACCACTCCCGCCATCCCCTAAGACCCAGTGGCCATGTAGTGGTCATGGATGCCATCCTGAAGCCAATCCCCTCCTCCGGGCATAACGTCTTAGCTAATGTTGCTGTCACGGCCTTCCGCGGGTTAGATCTTGCTGTGGAACAATCTCTGTACACTGTAAATATGTATCACTTACTGGTTAACAAAGAGCTGACTAGCCTATAGCTGGGCAGGAAGGGAGTGGATGGGAGAGCCAGACTAGGAGGACGCTGGGAAGAAGGGCGAGTCTTGGGAGTCACAAGCAGATGCAGAGGGAAGCAAGATGAACCTGCCGTGTTGAAAGAAGGTACCGCCACATGGCAGAGAGTAGATAAGAAATATTGGTTAATTTAAAATATAAAAGTTAGCTAGTAATAAGCCTGTGCTATTGGCCAAGCATTTATAATTACTATTAAGCCTCTTGCAGTTATTGGGGAGAGAGCTGATAGGACAGGAAACTCTGCCTACAGGATCGCTTCAGACCCATTCCTTGCCCCTCTGGGTCTGACCTAACACCCTTGTAACTAACAGAAGCTAAATCCTTTTGGAAGGCACTAACCTCCACAAAAGCCCAAGCTTCCACCAACAGAAAGGCTAAGTGTCCACAGGCAGCCTTTGGGGGCCCACAGCTAAGATCACCCAGCTTTGCCGTCACCAGCCCACCCGATGTTTCCACTGATAGTTCTGAAGAGTGTGACGACTTATGACTTTGTTGTGTTTCATAAGATCTTCATAACATTGCTGCCTCCCGGGAACAGGGGATTTGGGGGAATCAGAAGCCATGTTCTTCATGGTTGCCTCGGGAATGAACTCTTATTTAAACCTTTGAGGTGAGAACTTGGCCTCAGGTCAGAATGTGGTGAGTAGGATGAAGGGGGGACTGGTGGCAGCAGAGGGGCCCTCTTTGCCTCCTTGATTGGCGAGTTCTGCTTTTCACCTGAATGTTGGGTAAAGCTGACAGCCTTGCTATTATGCTTTATATCATAACTCAAATTGCAGGTGCTCTGTGTATGAAATCTCCCATAACAAATGGTTTTAGAAAAGAACACAGGCTTGTCTTTGTTACCAGATATGACTGTTCTGCTTTTGGCTCTATTTCTATTAAGCAAGGACAATTTTGCTTACACACACACACACACAAACACACACACACACGCATGCACAAGTACTGGACTTAAAGTTCAAAGTAAAGCATAGGGCTTAAATGAGCTCTCGCTACCTTGCGCCAGCCTGGGGTCTTGCAGTAGAATCTCCCCTACCTCAGCCTCCACAAATGCCATCAGGTCATTTATCTGCTCAACACTCCCTGCTTCCCAAAGCCCCCAGGCTGTGTTCTTTTATGCCTGCTGGTTTCCTGTCCTGCCTGGAAAAAGAGGTTTCAGACCCTGAGACCTGCCCCTGCTCTTTCTACCCTACCCAGTACCGTAGGAACAAGGGGGTCCCTTTAACTATCTGGTCTCAAAGATCCACAGCCAACAAAGGCAAGGCTCGGGCTTTCACGCCCTGTGACCTTTCCTGTACCTGGCTGATACTTTAGGTTTCATTTTGGTGACACTTCTTCCAGGAAGCCTTTCTTGATGCCCACCTTTTGTTCCCACAGCCTCCTTGTTAATCCCAATCAAAACACCTTAGGCTGTATATAACGCTAGCAGATTCTCCCTAAAGGTCACGCCTCTCTCTACTAGATACAGCTTCCCCAAAGCAGACACGGGTCTCGGGTTCCCTGGTTTGCTCAGCACTGACTGCACAGGCTCTAGTTCTATGATAGCGAGATGTCAGTCCCCCAAAGTCAGGGTTCTATCTGCTTTGCCCATCTGTGTAGTTCAAATATGCGGCACGAAGTCGACGTGAAAAGATAATTGACAAACATTCTGGTTGGGCCTACGATGGGCACCCTACTACTTAGAAGCTATGTGAGTTCGGGTGGGGTGCCCCACCTCGCTGAGCCTCCCTTTCTTCCTCTCTAATCTCAGAGAGTCACTCTGAAGGCTAGGGGAAGGTGCATGTCACATGGTTAGTCACATGGCCTCAGCTGCTTACACATGAGTCTACACCTGACCCCAAAGGCCTCGAATAAATTCCTAGCGGGTCTCGAGGTTGTCTGTCTGAGCTCAGAGCCCCCTTGCCCTCGTGGGTGGTCCATGGGAAAGGGTTAACTGATCTGTGCTCCTTCTCTTTGGCCAGAAGCTGGTGACCTTTGGGGGTCACTTCTGACTGCAGGGTCATCAGAGGCATTGTGTGGGGGCTGTTGATAGCTGGACAGCTCTACTGAGTCTTCAGAGCCCAGCTGGACAGTGCAGCCAAGGTCACGGTCCCCTTTGCCTGAATGGCTCTTTCATCAAATAAAGGCGGCCCCTTTGGCAGCCATGGGCAGCCAAGGCAGCCAGCTGTCTGAGGACTCTCAGGTCCTTTTGAGCCCTAAGATGTAAGGTAGACCAGCATGAAGGAGGGACCATGCAGAGCTAGGCTTCCTGGCGCTTCCCCACTGGCGGTATCATGACTGGGCAGCTGGCCTCACCTCTCTAAGAGCCTCTGTGAGTGGGAAAAACCAAGACACATTGAGAGGGAATGCTAGGCACAAAGACAATGTGTGTCGCTCGGCTTACAAAGTCACACCACTCACCAGTCACGAACTACTTTATATGGACCATAAGAGAAAAATTCCACCTTAGGGCATGGTTACCAGAGTGCTTGCTTAGCCTGTGTGAGGTCAGAGTTCAAATCCTGTGCAGAGAAAAATAAATAACAACGAGAACAAAGCCATCCTAACAGAAAGAAGGACAGGGTGTGCTGTGTACAGCTGTGGAGCTGATGCTGGGGACTGGCTTCTGTGGAGCCGACAGTGGAGCAACCCCAGGCCAAGGCCTACATGACTCCTTGCACATGGGTGTTTGTGCATTGCAGGTCTAACTCTGTGCCCTACCTGACTGGGGATCTAGGGCTTCGGGAAAGAAGAAAGGGCTATAACAAGACATATGTATTACTGAGCATGTTTGTGTACATGATGAAAAAGAAACACTTGGGATGCCAGGTCAGGGGTCCAGGGCTGCTTTCATTGGTCAAGGTCTCCAGATCACAATGTTCATGCTCTGCAGCTGCTTATTGGTGCCCCATCCCCCTCCCTCCAGCGCTGCTGCTCTTGGCTGCTGGGCAGACCCTGTCCTTCCCAGCAGGACCAAACCCCCATTCTAAACCTTCCTATTGTGGCTGATTTCTCTTCCATGGCCCTTGTCACAGCTGACAGACACTTTCTGCTCATTTGCCACCGTCAATTTACAAGTGTCCTCTGCCAGACTGAGGGTCAGCTGCACAGAGGTCGGAGGCCCCGTGTGATTTTGCCACCCGTTTCTCTCCAGCATCCACGAGGCAAGTGGCAGTGTGCACACTTTTTCAGACGTCTAGCAACAAGAGTGGCTGGGTGGATGAGTGGTTAGGTGGAAGGCGGATGGATGGAAGATGGGCATACAGGTAGCTTACTGGGTAGAAGAAAAATGGACGGTGGAATGAATGGGAGATGAATGGGTGGATATAAGTGGATGGATGGGAGGAAAGATGAGTGGGTCGATGGATGCCTGGGTAGATGGTTGGAAGGCAGAAAGACAGAAGGTGGAAGGCAGATGGATGGATGGATGGATAATACTGATTTACCCTTCAGAAGCAAACTGTCCATTTGAAATACAAGATCTGTTTAGATCTACAGATAATCAACAGTAACTCAAGAAAGTTTGTGTAAGAGGGTCCTGTTCTAAGTGTTGGGATGCCTAGTTTCATGATGGAAGGAAGGGGATTCTAGCCAGCTGTCATGGATAGAAGCCTAGGACTGTCTCCACAGGGAAGGATTATGTGGCCCTCACCAATGACGCATGTTCTGCACTGTTTAAAGTCTAGAGGACACCTCTGTCATCTACTGGGAGCACCTCTGTTCACAGGGAGTATCTCTACCCAGAAGGAGTAGCTCTGCCCATTGGTCACTCAGAGTATGGAGGGGGAAGTGGGAGTGGACCCCGCACCCAGCCTTGGGTCAGGAGCTCTTTTCCTGTTAGAGAAACCCAGTGGGAACAAAGCAGGGCACCCCTCGTGGCCCCACACCTCCCAGAGTTATGATTTCTCTGATACGGGCAGAACTTGGGGTTAACAGTTGGAGAACTCTGCCCTCCCCTCCTACCAATAACTCAGTTACTGCTGTTGTCTCTCAGATGAAAAAAGAAACAGCAACTATTCAAGCCTGCAAGAGCATCAGAGGAGAGGACAGCCAGGTCAGGGGCTTGGGCTGGGGACAGGGAAAACATGTCAGACCCAAGGGGAAAAGAGGAAGGAAAAGAGGAAGAGGTACTACAGAAAGGGCCCAGCTGCCACTGTAGGCGAGGCTTTCTATTTCTAAATGGATGAAGGGAAATTTTAGAGAGAAACTATCTGCTGAGAAAATTCTGAGTGAAATGGAGCATGGTTACTCAGTTCTCGAGAACAGACGAAAGGGCCTGCGCATGCGCAAGTCCTGCTCTCCTAAAACGTTTATTTTGAAAGGGTAACTCTCTCGAGGCAGAATCGTATCGCGTGCCTGTGGGACAGGGCAGGTCACACAGATGAGGGAGACGTTCCTGCACGGTGCAAAGGCACAGGGAGGACAGGCTGTAGTGGTGGGGACACACTAAAGAGGGGTGTGGTCTGTGGACAATCGGAGGGCCCACAACCACGGACAGAGAGAGCATAGAGCTACAGCACGTTCCAGGTGCTGTGGAGGGAAGACAGGTCAGGGTGGCTGTTGTCTAATTAAAAAAAAAAAAATCAGTAGGACTCAGATAGGAAGCCTGATTGCATAGTGCAGTGACTCGCTCTGATTTTCTTTCAATCCATTGTTCTGTCCACTCCGCAAACAAAGAGAACCATCCGGCCTGTGCCTCCCTCTTCTCTTACGAGCTAAAGTCTGCAGTGTGCAGCTAGGGCTGCCTTTGCATGGTCCACAGCTCTCCCTCAGTCCTGTCTCCAGTGTGGGTGACTCTTTACTATGAAAAAATTAAAATATTATGGGACATTCTTTTGCTTTGAGTCTAAAATCCCACAGGGGAGGGAGGGAGAGGGAAAAATGAATGTAGGATGCTGACGGCATTACCTCCCTCCTCCACCTCCTTCCTTCACCTCCCTCCTCCCTCCCCCACCCCCCTCCTCCATCTCTCCTCCACCTCCCTCCTCCCCCACCTGTGTGTTCCACCAGCCTTTACCATGTTTCCCTGCTGGGCTGTGCTCTATTGGAGAAACACAGCCCAGCTATCTTATGCACTGCACTCTGTGGACACTTGGGCTGTTCACGCTCATGTTTTTAGAGATGGTCTGTTGTGCTCACACTTGTACATGTCTCCTGGGACCAGATTACAGGAGCTCCCGGAGGGGACATACTTGGGGGTGCATTAATGTTTGAAGACTTAGAAAATGCCAGGGAAGCCGGGCGGTGGTGGCGCACGCCTTTAATCCCAGCACCCGGGAGGCAGAGGCAGGCGGATCTCTGTGAGTTCGAGGCCAGCCTGGTCTACAAGAGCTAGTTCCAGGACAGGAACCAAAAGCTACGGAGAAACCTTGTCTCGAAAAATCAAAAAAAAAAAAAAAAAAAGCCAGGGAATCACTCTGCCAGGATTCCCCCACTGTGGAGGGAGGATGCCCCTATATCTGGGGGCACTTCAGTGTGCCTTTGGATTCCCATTCCTACCAGGAGTACACCGGGACCTCCCAGGACACCCTGCTCAGACCCTCCAGGTTGGGTCCAGGTTCACTGTAGTCTTGAACAAGGTCAGGGAGAGAAAAGCTCCCATTCTTTGGGGACAACTCCCCCAGCTGCACAGGGTCTCCCCTGTGCCCTCCTGTGCTCTGACCTTGCTGCTCTGTGGATGCTCCCTGGTGACCCATCTGTCCCTGGACCCCTTGAAAGACACCGTGGGGTCTTCCCTGGGCTAAGTCCTCAGAGCATCCAGGTCTAGGCTGGAACCATCTCAAACTGCTGTTCTCTGCACCTCAGCCTGGGGTCTCACCCTCCTGCTATGCCAACTGTATCTGGAAGCGTGTTGATCTCATAGCAGACAGTGGTGAGGCTGATAAACAAACCCATGAAGAAATGAGTCATGAACTGGACTCGGGAAAGCACAGCTTTGGGGAGCTGTTCAGGAATGCGTGCCTTCCTCTCTTTTAGCCTCATTCCTTAGTAAATGCCCTTGCAGAAATGAACACAGTCATTTATAGCCAAGGAGAGACCATGGTTAGGTCTGTGGACATACACACACCCGAGCCATGCTCTCTTTGACCCTGTGGGAAACTGACAAAGTCATCATATGGTAATCCTCCTGACCCAACAGGAACTCGGCTCAGCCCCTCAGGCACTGTGGTGATTGGAAGTTTCTGCTACCGGCATCAATGAGGGCATTCACACAGTAAACCCAGGAAAATCTCACTCAAAATTCAAATTATGAGTCCTGATGATTGTGTGCCTTTTTCACAGCATCCTAAGATCAAGAAAGAGCTACATGAACCAAGGGGGGGGGGTGTATATGAAGAATAATCCGCTTCTATCCATGTCATTCTACACTGAATTCCCACACTCATACACACTCAAAAAATGGGGCTGTGGTATATATATATATATATATATATATATATATATATATATATATACCAAAAAGTAGGACTCTTTTATTGATGTTATTTTGTATCCTTTTTGTTGTTAATTTAAATACTGCTAAGACATTAACTAAGACCACTGGTTATACGATACACTTCTTTTTGTCAGCTGCATACTATTCCACTGTGTGGGTGATTCACCATTTCCCAGGTGTTGATGGACATGGGAAGGCTGTTTCCCAGGTCTTCACCACAAGGAATAGTGTGGCAATTTAGTGCCTTACACAGACTAGTGACCCTTTCAAGGGGTTATTTTGTCAAAAGGTCTGTGTACTTTGTAATGTAATAGGTGTGGTTTGGGGGTCCCACTAAGTCACCTGTTCTCTTGGTTGTTACTTTCTTTGCTGCCCTGGCCCTGAGGCTTCCTCCCAGTGCAGGACTGCCCGCGGCTAACTGCTTACCCCTGAGGTTCTCCTGCAGGGCAGTGCTCTGTGTCGTCTGTGTGAGAACACACCTGCGGCTGTGCGGAAGGACGCGGTTGAGTACAGTGCAAACACCGTTTCTCGCTTGCTGCCCTCGGCCTCCACGGCTCAGCATCTCTTAGATGGGTACAGGGGCGGAGGGCCTCCACTAGCCTCTCTCCGTTTCCACAGCCTACCTGCCTCCACATGGCCAACTAGCTGGTGGGGACAGAAGGCCTGGGGCCTCTGGCAGCCAATCAGCGAGGCTCAACATTTGCTAAGGCTCGGGGACTGTTTGCTCAGGCCACTGGGGCTAAGACACACATGTACACGTGAGATACACACTCGGCTGCTCATGCACATGTGCGCACATGTGCCCGCAGCTGCTGTTGTCAGCATGACCTGCTTCCTAGGGTCACCCGGTGCTGTGGCTCGCTTCACCGGGTGGCCTGCCTTCAGCTCTCCAGCATGCTTTATGCTTCCGAGGCAATGGATCCTAAATCCCAGGAGTTGTGTTAGGTGCGCTAGGCCTCCTGCCATCCTTACTTCATACACTGTTCCTTAAATGGATCCACTTCACATAAGAGTTAAGTAACATTATTTTAGCCTTATTTAAAGTGATTGTATTTATGTAGTTGTAGGTTAGATATCCCGATTTAAAATTTACATATGCGGTAAACATAAATAAAGACATCCATGAGTTTCCATTGATGTGGTTCTGTTTGCTCCCTTTGGACAGTTTAATTTGTACACAAAGACATATTCCATGATAAAAGGGATGGGTGGGAATGGGCCTCGGTGGCCTGGTTTAAATTTCTAATGGAGGATATAACAATTACCCCATGAGTCACTGCACTGTTTGTGTTAGCATATCCCCAGTGCCATGGCTCAGCATGCAGAGCTTGTCTCCTGGGGACTCTGGAATGCACACTGTATCACTGTTAGGTAAAGTCACCACTGCGTGCTGGAGCCCCAGAATTGATTCCAACCATTTGTAACCCCATGCTCTTTCATGAGAACTTACACACATATAAGCATGTACACATACAAGGTTACATGTTTTAAGTTCTTTTTTAAAAAAGATTTATTTTATATGCATTGGTGTTTTGCCTGTATGTATGTTGGTGTGAAGGTGTAAGATCATCTGGAACTGGGTAGTTACAGACAGTTGTGAGCTGCCATGTGGGTGCTAGGAATTGAACCCAGGTCCCCTGGAAGAGCAGCCATATTCACCAAAGAGTCACACTGGCATACCAGGCATCTGTCCCTCTGCTCCTTGGCATTGTGGTGACATTGCCCCAGAAGTACTTCTTATCTTCCCTTTACAGGAGATTGTCTCAGGAGATCTGGTTTCCATGGGACACACATAGGAAGACTCCTTCACACCAAAACACGCAGATGCGGTAGCACCCCCTTTAGTTCTCTCATTCTGGGAGAGAGGGTGCCCAGTTCCCAGATTGGAAATGTGTTTTCACTTTCCCGTGTCAGAGCAGAAGCCAGGGCTGCTTCTGTGGGAGCCTTGGCCTCCTTTCTCCTTGAGCATCATGGCCTGTGCTGGGGGTGAGGGGTCAAGCCCAGAACCTTTCCCTTTGTCATAAAGAGGAAGGACTGGAAGTTTGGAAGAAGAGAAAGGGAAAGGGAGGGGAAGGAAAGAGAGGGGAGAGCAGGGAAGAGGAGGGAAGGGGAAGGGGAAGGAGGCAGATGCCCAGATAGATGGGCCTGTCCCTGGGCTCTGCAGTCCTAACCAGTTTCCCTCACCAGTCCTTAGGCAGGTGCTGTGGGACAATGGTCTGTACTCTGTCACTTGTAAATAAAATGCTAATTGGCCAGTAGCCAGGCAGGAAGTAGAGGCAGGGCAATGAGAACAGGAGGAATCTGGGAAGAGAACAGTCAGTCTGCAGTCATCACTCAACACAGAGGAAGCAAGATGAGAATGCCTCGCTGATGAAAGGTACCTAGGCACATGACTGATAAAGACAAGAATTATGGGTTAAGATGTAGGATGTAAGAATTAGTTAATAAGAAGCCTGAGCTACTAGGCCAACCAGTTTATAATTAATGTAGACCTCTGTGTGTTTCTTTGGGACTGAACGGCTGTGGGACCGGACAGGACAGAAATCTCCATCAACAGGCAGGTCACTGAATGAGACCATTCTTAGCAACTGAGATGCCCCCAGGATGAAGTTAAATCAGTCTGGTTTAGGAGAGGATCCTGCTTCCCCACAGAGGGAGGCAGGCTAGGCATTAGGAAGCTGGACAGTTCCTACAAAGTCAGGCAGCAGCTTGACTTAGGCTGACGCTGGGTGAAGCCCTTTCTGGTAGAGTCCACAGCTATAAGGGGAGATGACTCTGCAAGGTGGGTCCCTGAGACAGTGGTGAGTGGTGTGGGTGAGACCTACAGCTGGCCGGGGTTTCACCATGGGGAGACTGTCTCCTTTGAATCCCTTAGGGACAGTGTGCTTCTTAGAGCCTCTGGACTCATGTCACACAGGCTGTGAATGCCAGCTCACATGGGAGAGAGAGCTACCGTGGCCCAGAAGTGTTTGACACATGATTGAAAGAACAGAAAGAAGCAGAGACAGGAAGGGGCTCGAACCTGTTCAAAGTTGCTGGAAGAAACCTGTGCTACTTTGGCAAGCCAGAACCTTGGAGACACTCAAGTGCCCAAGACTGGCAGGCACCATTACTAACTGGAGAGGACATGGACAAGGATTTCACTTATTAGATGAGCACTTGATGCCCAGACAAAGGGGATAGGGGAATAAAGGGCCTTACACTCCTGCCAGGAGACTTGTAGCCCATACCCCAGAGCCAGACAGCCTACTCAGAACCCCGGTGTTCACTCATTACCATGCCAGCAGGTCTTCATTTGCTCTCCCCCAACCAGATGGAAAGGACGCATAGGGCAGGACTGGGGGAGGGGCTAAGACCTCCATATCCTCAGCACACCACCTCCCAGCACCGACGTGGGCTGGGCTCATTCCAAAGGCAATTGATTATACCTCTACTGTTGGTAATTAGCTCAATCTGGTTTCCCCAGAAGGAAGGAGGCGGGGCGAACCATTCCACCACAGAATGCATGCCTGTTTGGCCTTTCTGGTGATCAGCCTGGTTTTGAAGCTGTTAGGATAGCCCAAGCATCCGGTCTGTTCATCACTGCAGAAACACTGGGAATAGACAGGAACATTGGCCATGCCCAGGGACTCTTAGAAGCCCTACGCCAGAAAGCAGGGAATACTCCCATATCACTTGCCACTCAGCAATTGGAGAACTGGCAAGCTGTCGGTCAGGGACTGGAGAGGAATCCCAAGTGCAGGCTTCTCTTCTACCACAGAGGCAGCCTGGTTCATGCTTGAGACAAGAAGCTCGGGGACTCAGGCTGTTGGACCAGTCAGCAGTGGGATCAGGTCATGTTAGAAGTCGCTCTGCCTGCACCAGGGTCGTGGCCCCTGGTACCTGCTTGAACCGTGTTAAGGTAGCTGAACCGTTTGCCCAAAGTCGTTCCAAATTTATAAGTGATAGTGTAGAAGCCAGACTTCAATGTCCTCCCAGGGCCTGTGACCTGACCCCATCCACTGACTCTGACAGTTGTCCTGTGCCCGGGGCTGTTGGAGCCCGAAGTCCCTGAAGTGAAAGGAAGGTGCCCCCGGAGCCCAGTGCATACTTGGCATTCTCTGAACAGCACTTGGCACAACTCAAGCAGGCACGGTGCTGGGCTCTGAATGCAGTCCTTCAGGGGCCCTAAATCTAGTGTCAAGACACCACAGGGCAGCAAAGCAAGCAGCTGGGAAGCCCACTTTCCACCTCTCTGTTCCTTTCCTCAGTTTCCTCATTTGCAAAACTAGGGAGAACAGTACTCGCCTAATTCGTCCTATCGAGCCGTGGACAGACTGACCGACAGCCCTCATATTTTCAGGTTCTCCTCCACAGAGTCAATCAATCACAGATTTAAAATAGAAAACTCGGCCAGACGTTACCTGGGCATCATCTTCTAAACCATGCAATATGAAACTCTTTGCACGCTATTTATACGTGCTAGGAATGAAAAGACCTACATAGGAAGCCTCTGTCTCCTAATGTGCAGACGCAGCCATTTTATACTGGGGGCTGTCAGTTAGTTAGTTACACAGTGTTCCAGAAGTCAGTCCTCCGTGAATACCAAGGGACGCATGCACATCCAAGCAGTTCCTATTAAGAATGCATCACTGTTCGCTGGAACCTTCTGGTCCTCTTTGTCCCTGGAGTCCCGCCTGGCTGTTTAGCTGACAGACTCAGCTTCTACATCCTGCCCCAGCTCCTCAGCCGCCCCAGCTCCCAACGGTCCTATTTATTGCTGCCCCACAAGTCAGACCTTCATGCTCCACCTCGCTCACTCACTCAGCCCAACTGGGACCCAGCCTGGCCACGCCACACCTCACCTCAGCCCAGATCATATTTAAATCCATCACCTCTGGGCAGCATTCCAGCCTTCCTGCATCTGACTCTGAAACCTCGCCCAGGCCTGTCAGAATTCGCCCCCCTTCTTTGCTTTCTGTCATCTATTTTTTTTTTTGACTCCCACAAGAAATGTAGGAGTCAAATTCATATATGTCCTGCTTAGTCAAGAAGTAGCAAATTAAAATCTGTGGTATCCTCATCCTCGTGATCCCCAAACACAACTGGTTACAACGAGAGAGAGAGAGAGTGACTCATGATGATGAAGGTTGGGGAGACCAGATTCTGCAGAATGTTCCAGCAGCTACAGACCCAGGACAACTGGCCACACATTAATCTGCAGCTGCCTCCTGGAGAAGTCTTCCCGCTCAAGGATGCTCATTTGTTCTATTGGGCCTTCTGCAACCTTAAAGCGATCTGTTTGTTTGGAGACTATGTAGTCTTTTCTGTCCTTGAACTTGCTGTATAGACAAGGTTGGCTGAAACTTACAAAACATCTGCTTCCCAAGTGTTGGCATTAAAGGCATGCACCTGGCACCTTCAAGCACTGGAGGAGGCCTGCCCACACTATGAAGAGCAAACTGCTTTTTGCAATATTTGTCCATTTAAATGTCAATCTCATCCCTCCAAGCTCCCCCCAAATGACACATACCATCACCTGTCACCCCTATTAACTGCACAGTTCACTTCCTCATACTAAGGAGAACACAATGTAAACAAAGCTGCAGGCATTCCCAAGTGCTCTCTTTAGCAAGAAGCCCATCTCAGTTCTGTGTCCGTCAGAGGTTCAAGTTCACTGCCCGCTCCAGCTCACCTGTTTGCACGTGTTTGAGTAAGGAAGGTGAACCCACACTGCTGTCTCCACACAATCCTCTTCCTAGAGTCCCGGGCCTCCTGCTGCCCTGAGGAAGGACAACAGCTTTGGCTTCTCCCACTTCCACCACTGCTTCTCTTGCTTCTATGGTCTGGGAATCCCGTCTCTCTCTCACTGAGAATAGCCATGAGACCCAGGCTGTGCAGGTTGGAACCCGCTCTGGGTAGTTATGGAATCAATACTTACCACAATAAGGCAGAGTCTCTCTCCAGTCTCACGTACTAGAACAGGATTGATGGAACCAGAGAGGCAACAATAAGTCACAAAGGCAGTTAATATCCCTATACCTAATCTGCTGTTCCTGTGGTTTAAGGTTACCCCTGCGTTTTCTATAACACACACACACACACACACACACACACACACACACTTCCGGTTGTCACAATTCAGGGGATGCTGTTGGTATCTCGTGGACAGAAGGCAAGGGCACTGTAACTGGCTGTGATGTATGAGATAGTCGGCCACCAGCAGGCCATCATCTCCTCAGCTCCTGGTTCTAAGTGTCCAACCAGAGCCTGTTCTGCTGTTCTGATGGTGTCTGGATGTCATGAAAAAAGTATTCCTTTCCTCGGGTCTTCGTACTGTTTCTTTCTCTTGGGCCAGAATGTTGGTTAGCATGTGCTTTTTTTTTTTTATTAACCACGAATATGGGAAATGAGCAGGCCCCTCCTCCCCAGCTCTCTGAAGATCCCTGGCATAATTTCCTTCTCGTGGCTCTTGCTTTCCAGATGTATTATCAGGGGCTCTTGTTGCTATAGAAAATTCAGAGGTGAGTTAGGAGTTGATGCTGCCCAGTTACCATGGCAATGCCAGCTGCTTCTGCCATCACAGCCAGGCAGAGTGGCCACAGAGAGGCTGTTAGAGCCTCTGAGAACAAACAAAGCAAGACCTCCCCCCCACACACTTCCTTTTAACCCCAGTCTTCACTTATTTCTCAGGGGTGCCTGTCTATAACTGACCTTCTGGCTCAAGCCGTGCAATCCCTCTGTGAGGAAGTGGAGGTCTGCAGGTGGAGGGAAAATCCTACTGTGTGCCTTTATACTCATAAGTGAGTCAGCGCCTGACCCAGCCTTCAGGGCGATGATGGCAGAGAGCCCATCCTGTGGACCAGTTGCCTTAGCTACTGTCGATAGAAATTACCCATTTTGGAAAGAGCTATTTTCAAGCCACCATAGTAATATCTGCTTTAGTTCTTTTTCTGTTGCTAACAAAATACCCAAGACTCTTTAGAGAAAACAAGTGGATTTGGAGACTGGAAACTCCAACGCTCGGGCCTCTGATGAGGCTTCTCGCTGTATCTTAGCAAGGGGTGCAGAGCTTCCCCTCTCTAATCAAGTTACCATCACAGGTCTCCGGCTCTCTGGACCTCATCGGACCTCATCACCCCCTGATAACCTTACCTCCAAATTCAGTCAACGTCTGACCTTGAAGGTTATGACTCCGAAGCCTGAGATCTGGGGAGACAATGGAAGCATAGCATGGCTCTTTATGGATCATGAGGGACACTGATGACCCCCAAGAAGGAGTGCACATGGGCATCTGGAAACGCTTCAAAGCCTTGGCATCTCTGGGCGGGTCCTGAGCAGATGCTCCGTGAAGAGCTATTAAAGGCTGTTGACATTTAGGTGTCACTTAGACCACCTCATGGGGTCTTCTTCATCCCCTGGTCTTGGAACTAGGCCAACCATCAGCTTCTTGTCACAGAGAAGAAAACAGGCTCAGAAAGGCCAAAGAAGGTACCCAAGGTGGGACTGCTGGCGTGGCAGAGGCAGAATTCCAACAGAAGATTGGGTTAGTCAGTGTTGTGTTGTGTGACTGTAACAATATGCACGAGATCATCAACTTTGACTCAGCCCGTGATCATCTTGCCCAGTGCTTTTGGCAGAATATCAGGCTGCTAGCGTACAGTAAAAGGATCTATCAATTTGCATCTGGAAGCCAAAAGGGAAAAACAGTGGGGTCTGGGTCCCAGTACCCCTTTAAGAGTATGTTTCAGTGATCTCACTTCCTCCTATACCTCTTAAGCCTCCATTAACCCCCAGTAATAACACAGGCTGACAAGCAATCTAGTATCTTTAGGGGGACACTGAAAACTCAGACTGTAGCAGAGGCCTCCTTCTAGAGTTGACAGCCTTACACAGGTTTGGGGTGCTGCTGCAAACAGCTGTGAGGTATCAGGGCTATCATTCTCTATTGACATATGATGAAACTGGGGCTCTCAGAGGTCAGGCCAGACACCCCAAGTCATCTCTGTGGCAAAGCCAGGGTTGAAAAGATGTTCTGCTTGGACAGTGGTGGTGCACACCTTAATCCCAGTGCTCAGGAGGCAAAGGCAGACAGATCTCTATGAGTTCAAGGCCAGCCTGGTCTACAGAGCAAGTTTCAAGGACAGTCAGGGCTACACAGAGAAACCCTGTGTGATGCTCTCTGGCTGCAAGTGGCCCACAGCACAAGCAAGAAGTCCCTTGCTTTCTGGTCCTGCCCAGAACATGACATAAGGAGTCATGCCAGGCTAGGAGATGTAGACTCCTACAGTGCTCTAGCTGACGCTTCCATGTGAACACCAGGCCAGCCATGGCACCTGGAACTCTTGCAAGTCCTCAGTGAGTGGAGATAGTTAATGCTACCAAAGCTGACAAGAGGGCTCCTTGGCCAGCAGATTTGTCTATCAGCGGTGGCTCAAGGAGATTAGTCACAACTCTTTGGCACCCTTAAGTGTGTCCAAGCCAAGGCTGGTGGGAATCTTCTGATAGGGTCTCAACCCCTGGTGAAAACGCACAGATCTGGTCGCCAAAGAGAGGTACAATGGAGGAGGACACACGGCAGAAGACAGCTGGAAGCAGGTGATGGGGGCACACCTCAGGGTGGTACATTTCCCTAGCAATTGAGAGAACAAGACAAAGATAGAAAGAGCCTTAAACTGCTGAGCTTTCTGATGTCACCCTGTGCTTTGACACTCACAATGATGTCCCATCTTCCTGCCCACATGCACCGGGGTCCCTGTAGGTCCACACGCATCTTCCTTCTCCCCACAGGGGTTTAGATTCCCTCAGGCGGATTTGAACCTCAGGGGTTGTGAACCAGGAGAGATTTGCTTCACTTAGAAGGCCTCATTCTCTCCATGAATGGAACAGAGAACACCTTTCTCTCTAGGCTGCCGGGGAGAGAGTGGGGTGTGTGTGTGCGTGGGTATGTATGAGACTAGAAATAAAGACCTGATAGCCCCTGGCCTGTGGCCAGTACTCAGTGTGGTTCTTTCCCATCTCCCCTGCCTGTCTCCAGAGCCCAGTGTGCGTGTGGTCTCCAGACAGAAAGACGCTGAGCTGGTAGCCCCCCTCAGAGCCCTCCCTCAGGCGTCAACAGGCACAACTGCCCCTTTCTCCCATGTGGTCCCAGCCCACCCACACTTCTCATTACCAGTCAGCCTGTAATTAGATGGCTGCCTGGTCCTGGAGAGTGCCCATCAGCACCCAGCTCCGCTTGCTGATGAGACCCCGGTTCTTACAGGAAACTAAGCAACAGCTTCTTCCCACAGCCCTCTTAAGCCGGGGTGACACAGGTAGACAGCAAGAGGCATCCCAGAGGTGGCTCCTGCTACACCGGGATTTCGGGCTTGATATGGAGGGGAAAAAAGGGGTTCTAGAAAAGATTGCTGTCATGGCTATCCTTTCCCATGCTGCCAAGCTGCCAGGCTTCCTTAGCATGCCAGCTGTCATCCCATCTCTGCCTATGAGGGAGGCGTGGAGAATACAGGTGTCCAGCAATGTAAGCATAAATCCTGGCCCTACCTCTTGCTGGCTGTGTGGCCTTTGACAAGTGACCTCCTTGTTCAAAGTCTCTTTCTGCAAAGTGGCAGACATGGACCTTACTCCAGATGCTTATGCAAATTAACTGGGAGCTGGGCACAGACTCGGGAGTCACCGCCACCTGCATGAGAGGCTTGGCTGTTTTCTTTCTCTTGGTTCTGTCCCTCACTTCCTCCCTGAGTCGGCCACACTCAAGCCTTGCATGATTTGCTTAGCAAACTCCTATTGATTCTATAAGGCTGGCTGAAATGTCACCTCTTCTGTGAAGCCTGTGCCGGTTCCCCCAAGAAATGAAGAGCTTTGTACTCTGTATTCCAACAGCAGTTACCGCGCAGCCACACTGAGCGTTACCATGGTAGCTCTCCCCACCGCCATCCTTTCTGCTCCCCATCCTCTTCCCCTTGCCCCGTGGCCAGGCTTATGAAACCAAGACAGACTTGGCCTCTATTTGTTTCTGGTGATTCTCAGAGTAGGTCCTCTGTAACTCTCAGCTGAACCCATGCCTCCCTGAAGATCCAAACAGACAAGTGAACAGGTAAGTACGGAGATTAAATATTAAAGGAAAAATGCAGAGGTCCAAGGAAACCTTGTTTTGTCTACACATTGCTTTCTTTGGGCTCGATTCCATTGAAGACTCAGGACCAGAAGGAAGGAAGTACTCAGCCTACAGAGAGGCCACCTAGGGAACTGGAGCCCCAGGGGACTGGATGAGTAAGTCACTCAAGGATCTTTTTCTTAATTCTTTCCACCCTGGCACAGGAGCTTTAATAAAGCCTCAGGGCTGGGAGCAGAATATGTGAAGAATTTGGAGGCCCAAAAGAGGCAGACCTTGGCTAGGGACTCTTAGGAAGGGAGTCCTTGACCTAGGCTTCAGGGACTGGTTGGCCCAAATGCCCCTCCCTAGAGAGGGATAGGACCTTGACTGTAAGCAAAGTGGTTCCAGCCAGGAACTCGTCTTGGAGAGGCCTCAGGGCAAGAACAAAGGCGTGACTGGTAGATGAACAAGCACACCTGCCATTATAGATATTGTGTGCAAATTAAGAACAGGCTGTAAACCTGTCTCCTGGAGCAGCCAGCATCCTGGTGTGCAGAGGCCCTGCACACCTCCCCAGCAGGGCTCCCTTTCTCTTGGGTTCTGCAAGCTGTGCACCTGATGTCCTGGTTGGCCCCTTCTCCAACCAGTCCATCTCACTGCCTTCTTCAGCCTTCGACTCTCCACCTGCTCCCCTGCCTTCATGGCACCCTCCCAGCTACACCAGCACACCCATTTCTGCCTTTCTTCATTAGGACCCTCAGCACAAGGAGGCTGGGACAGGGTCGGGTCTCAGCACAGAAGGTGGTAAAGAGTGGGTCGTAGGATGGAGTGAAGGTTTTCTAAGAGGGCAAGTGATGCGTGGACCCACACTGAGCCTGAATAAGAATGGGACTCCATTCCTGATGTCCAGTCAACAGCCTAAGGGGTTCCTCAAAGTCACCTGGAACAACAGCCTCTGAGCTGACATCCTGGCGTCCCTGCGTGGGCTCTGGGGTATGCAGTTCTTCATGGGGCTGGGCACAGAACATATGCCTATGGTGGGTACTATAGTACAGATGCTTCCTTGACTTGCCATGGAGTTATGCCTTCATAAATCCATCACAAAGAGAAAATAGCATAAGCTGGAAACACTCTTAATCCATCTAACCTTCCACGCCCAGCTCAGCAACACAGGAAGCTGACCTGGAGCCATAGACTGCTGTGTCAGCCCAGCGTCTCAGAGGGGGATTGTGCCACTTACCACTGGGCTGGGGGAAGATTCAGACTCCAAGCACAAAGCATCTTTCTTCTGAATGCACATGGCTTCCATGTCATCACGGCATCTGACCATCGCTAGCTTCCATGTCATTGTGGCATCTGACTGTCACTAGCCTCACTATCCTGACCTGGAGAGGGTCTCTAGTTAAAGCAGGGTTTGGATCTCAGGCACGGCACCATCTCACTCTAAAAGACTCACGTTTCTTACTCTTTCTGAACCTCCCTTTCCATAAGTACAAGAGAGCCCCTTGTAGTGCTGGCTCCTCTATAGGATATGGTAAAGACAGAGACAGTGTGAGGTGCAGGCACCCGGGAAGTATTAAGTCTGTAAACATCATTTACAGTATGTGACCCAAGTCCTGCTGAGGACTGGCCCACACTGGCAGGAACGAGCTTATATGAGAGTCTTATGCCACCTCAAGCCCCATTTCCACGCTGTTTGGCACATGTCATCCTCAGCCAAGACTCCGGGGTTTGAGATCCCTCCGGCCCTCTCTCTTTCCTGCTTACACCATTGCTTTCCTTGACCTCTAGCTATGGCTGTGACGTGAGCAGCCATGCTCTGTAGTGAAAAAGAGGGAGTCATTCAAATCAAGGTTTCCTTCAGCCAGCTTTGTCCGGTTCTTCCTGGGGAAGCAGGAGAAAGAAGACCCCTGTGTGTTCCCCACTTGGCAGCAGGCTGACAGCTGCAGAACCTTCAAGGACCTTTTCAGGATTTCCTCACTTGAAAACAAGGGAGGAGGCCCAGTCTGGGAAGTCTCACCTCACCTCACTCCTGGTGGCCTGTCTTCTGGAATTGCTGCTCTAAAGCAGGACATGGAACATGCTAAGCCCCCAAAGCACAAGAAACCATAGGGGGTCCGCAACTGTGCTGTATCTCCATTGTGGCCACACAAAACTACACGTTTAAATTTCGGAGTCGGTCCCTGGAGTCTGACAGTCATTCGGGTTAGATGGTACCGGGAAGTGCTAAAGTTCCACAAATAATCCCATCATTCAGTCACGTGAGTCAAACACTGGCATCAGTGGAATTTAAATCTGTGCATCTGGCCATACGACCCATTGGGAGGATGGGTAATCAAGCTGGAGAAATGACAGAGTCCCAGCCCTGAGTTCTCTAGTGTGCAGAGCTCGGATGAGAAGAAGCCAGTGAGGGGGAAGAGGGGATCCAGTCCCAGGTGCAGGGGTAGCAAGGAGCCTCGCTTCAGCTGACACTGGCTGCAGCTGCTAGGAAGGCAGATGGAGGACCAGGATGGGTTCCTGAGTTAGCCCCTCCTGCAGAGAGGAAGCAGAACAACCCTCCCGGCCCCTTGACCTTTTCCCGAGGGAACCAATTGTGGATTTTCAACCTTCCAAACTGGAAGATAATGAATCTCTGTTGCTAAACCACCAGACTTGTACTAATTCGTGACGGCAGCAGGAGAAAATGAGAACAAGCCCAGGTCTTGCCCAGGCAGGATCCCATTCCTGACTTCCTGTGTCCCTTGCTCTTCTCCTTTAGCCCCGTGTGGAGGTCTCATTCTATGTGAATACTAGATGGCCTTGGGTCCTCCACACGATGTCTTTGACACGGTCCTCTCGTTTGATGAAAAAGCCTATTATACAACAGACGTCACCACAACTATGAGGGTAAATGAGATGACGCTTGCAGGGTCTCTTAGCAACCATGCCTGGCATGAAATTGGTGCTTGTTGCTATTTTTAGGCATGGAACAGAATTCTAAAATTTTTATCCCTCTTCTGGTTCTAGATGGGGTCCCAGTTTTGCCTTAGGAGACAGTCCCTTCCTGAAGTGCATAGGCTAGAAGAAAACTGGCTTTCTCTTTCCCATCAGCCACAGGGCACCAAAACCTTGTCTACCATCCTAACAGCAAAGAGAAATTCAACCAGCGCTCAAATCCTTTTGTTGTCATTTCTTAGCTGGGTGATATTGGAGGAGTTAGGCCACCTCTCTGAGCCTTAGGCGCTTCATTTGTAGAGTCTGCATTGTGAGTCCTGGCCCAGGATGTTTGTATAAGGGTAAAATGTGCTCAGTGTGGCTGGGTGTGACAGATGTTCGTATAAGGGTAAAGTGTGCTCAGTGTGGCTGGGTGTGACAGATGTTCGTGTAAGGGTAGAGTGTGCTCAGTGTTGCTGGGTGTGACAGATATTTAGTGACCAGCACAAATTGCCAGTCTCCAAAAAAGAGGGGGTGTTTTCTCTCAGTCAAGACTCTAACTGGATTAGAGGATCCTGAGACCCATATAGTTTACACCCCTATTTTAATAATGAATGCCCAGGCTTACATATTCTCAAGGATTTCAAATGGGACTAGGGCAAAGAGGTGAAGTCTAAACTGCATGGCTCTGAAGCCTATGTCAAAAGGATTCCAGGAAAAGCAAAAACTCTCCCCAACATTTTAGGTAGATCCCAAGAGCCCAAGGCTTCCTGGAACTCCCAGAAGCAGTGCCCACTGAGGTCTCCCAGCAGAACACAAGTTCTCATGGTGAGCAAACAAGACTTTCAACGAAGCAAAGAAAGAATCTTTCTTGCCTGATGCCAGCTACTTGGACCCAAGAAACAGTTCAACTGCTTCCTGCCTGGGTATCAGCTCGTTGCATTTAGCAAATGAAAACATTAAATGTTCACTCTCAGATAGATAACAGCTAATTTTAAGGTATAAGTGTGTCCCAAATATTGCACGGAACATTAAGCTTGTCCACCTTATCCATGTCTGGTAACCATGTCAGAGTCCTATCAAGTCAAGTCCAGGGCCTGGCAGGGGGAAGTGAAGTTGCAAGACTGTAGCAATCCAAGCTCAGGGTGTCTCTTTCAGATGCATCCAGTTCTGAAAAGCAGCTGGGGACCCTTGATCTTCAGCACAAGAATAACCAGTGTGTGCACAGGAGAGTGGGAGTGTGTTTTGTTAGTAACGGTGGCTGCCTCCCAAGCTAGTCAGGGACTTGATTGTCAGAGGTACCCAGAGGCAGGTGGTCAGAGTTGTGAGAATCTTAATTCTTCTGTCCCAGTCTCTTTCCACAGTGACATCGACAATATCCGTGAATGGTGCGACATGAAATGAACGTGCAGGTGGGTGCCAGTAGGCACTATCCCTGTATCTTTGTTCATTTTCTGTTGCTATAACAAAGTACCAGAGTCTGGTAATTCATAAAGAACAGAGGTTTACTTGACTCAGTCTAGAAGCTGAGTGGTCTAAGAATGTTCAGCTGGCATCCTGTAAGGGCCTTGTGTTGCCTCCTCATTAGAACAGGGCACATCACAATGGAACACAGAAAATCCAGTCTGGGTATGTCTTCCTCTTCTTACAAAGTCATCAGTCCTCTCTGGCTGTCTCGACTCTCGTCACCTCATCCAATGCTAATTGCCTGTCAGGGTTTCACCTTCTGGTGCCACTGTCATATGAACTGGAGGTGGGGGGCGGGGTTAGTTCCTAGCATATGAACTTCGAGAGGGTGCATTCAAGCCAAGCACTCTACACTAGGATTTTGTTGTCGGCCGCTTTAGAAAACTGTGTTTCCACCAACTGATGGGCATGCTCTCCTGAAAAGAGGCAAGTTGGGGGACCCCTCTCCAGTGTGGAGCTTGTCTGTGGTCACAGGGTACGTAGGCCACTGAGCCTATTTACCAAGAAGCCATATTGGAACTCAGAGTACAACCTGCTCTCCTGCTTCTGCTGGCCCTGGGCTCAGGCAGGAGCTCCCACCTATTCTCCTCCACACCAGGTGGCCCCTGAAGCTCCAATGGGCAGGCTTCGAGCCCCCACTGCATGCCTGCCCTTTACATGGGTCCTATGATGGCTCAGAGAAGGGCTCTTTCTCCTTACTGCTGCTATGAGCAACACTCACCTGAGATTAGAATAGTCTCACCCATGCTCAAGACTGCTCATCCTTCTCAAACCTCTTGAAGATTCTTAGTCTTTGTTGAGTGACACTTAGGGCCAAATAGTTCTTTGCTGCTGGGACTGCTGCATTTGGAGTATCTTGGCCCCTAGCCAATGGCATTGCCACCATCTTTGTCACAACTATGGAAATGACCAAACATCCCTGCAGAAACTGGTCCTCCTGGAGCCCATACCATAGAGTCACCACTGCTAAGGGCTCCTCATGAATCTTTTTAGGCTGTTTCTAAGCGTATGCTCAAAGCTTTTATTTAAAACAAAAAACAAAACCAGATGGCTTTGGATACGCATTTCTTGCACTACTTGCTTTTTTATGTGACAATAGATCTTGGCCCTCATTCTGTACGTGCACCCTGAATTTCTCCCAGAACAACAGCCAGAACTTGCTGTCTTTTATCTTTTGTCACGCTGTCTGCCATGGTTGTGACTGGCATGACAGCCCCCTGCAATAGCATTTGAGTTGCTCCTCTCCTAGGGTTTGCAGCACACCCACCCTGGTATCCACTCAGCATCCTCCTCATGCATGTCCTTTTGCAGCACACCCACCCTGGTATCCACTCAGCATCCTCCTCATGCATGTCCTTTTGCAGCACACCCACCCTGGTCCATCCACTCAGCATCCTCCTCGTCCATGTCCTTTTGCAGCACACCCACCCTGGTCCATCCACTCAGCATCCTCCTCGTCCATGTCCTTTTGCAGCACACCCACCCTGGTCCATCCACTCAGCATCCTCCTCGTCCATGTCCTTTTGCAGCACACCCACCCTGGTCCATCCACTCAGCATCCTCACCCATGTAGGGGTTTAGGGCTAAACTCCTTTGTGTGTGTTGAGTGTGTGTGTGGGGGTGTTACAGGAGCTGCACACGTGCGTATACTGCATGTGGAGGTGAGGGGGATGTCAGGTGACATTTGCTTCTCCACTTTTTGTTGCTGTTGTTGAGACATGATCTCACGCTGAATCTGGATCTCATGGACTGGCTAGCTAGTTCACAAGGTCTTTCTGTCCTGCCCCCTCCCTGACAACCGAACCTATTTTTGTTTGCTTGTTTTTACAGGGATGCTGAGTATTTGATCTCAGATTCTCAAGCTTTATCAACTGAGTTGTCTCCCTAGGCGAGGGCTAAGCTCTTAAAAGAGGAAGCATTGGACCAGAGGTATATATGTTTTAGTTCTGATCCACCACATTAGTCTCCAAAATGGTTTTGCCAATTTGCCATGGATGTTGTGATTAAAAAGCATACCATATTTATGAGCATCCATTTTGTTGTATGTATTAGTTTGTGTTCTTTTATTCAATACCTACTACCATTGTGCTCAGCAGGGGCTGTCTGCCAGCTTGTCAGCAGCAGAAACTGGAACCTCACTCCTCCGTCTCAGCAGGGAGCTTGTTTCTTTGCTAACACACTGAGCATTCGCGATCTTTCTGTGAGGTCTGCCCCACTATCCCCAGGTTCTAATGAGATCTCCAATGACTAGTGTAGTTGACCTGTTTTGTCTTTGCTAGAGTTGGCAGATCCAGCCATAAATACAGAATCTGAGTTTCTTCACCCTGGGAGACTTCAGGTCCACCTCCCCTAGGAAGCTCTCTGGGATTGTTCCGGCATCCTCAGCTGCCTTCTAGGAATCTGGGAATCTGCAGCAGACACTTGAAGCCAACAGAGTAAACGTGTATTTGCATAGGATGTTATGGGAATAGAGTCTGGTAGACTTAAGTTAGAAACCTCCTCTGTCACCTGCGCTTTCAAGTGAACTCGCACAAGAGGTCCCTGTAGGGGCTGTGGATACTTAACGTCATGATTCCTATTATAGTTGCTACCCCTTCCCTGCTTTACTTTTCTAGTGTTTCGTTTACCTACAGACCATGGTCCAAAAATATTAAATAGGAAATTCTAGAAATAAACAGTCCCTGGTTTGCCAGGTGGTGGTGGCGCATGCCTTTAATCCCAGCACTTGGGAGGCAGAGGCAGGCAGATCTCTGTGAGTTTGAGGCCAGACTGGTCTACATAGGGAGTTCCAGGACAGCCAACGCTACACAGAAAAAATACTGGTTCAAACAACAACACATTTCCTAGGCTTAAAATCAGATGTCATTCTAAGCATCAGATGAGAACTCACCCCATTCCACTCGGGACAGGGCATCTTTTTATTTAGCACATCCATGCTGTGTGTACAACTCGGGAGAGTCACCTGATAGAGGTGTTCGCTGAGGCAAGCTTGTGTTCTTGTCATTCTTGTTTTATTTAATGCTGGTCCTAAAATACAAAATAACCAATAAAAAGAGAATTCCAGAGTTGAAGCACAGCAGGATGGGGTGTGGTGCAGGGAAATGGGGTTGGATGAAAGAGAGAAAGAAAAAGGAAGGGAAAGGACATGACTGCCCCTAGGTCGGGTGGAGGAGAAAGGTTATTGTATTTATGTGGGAAAGTATAGCCAGAGGCAGGACTATCTGGGAGAATCTAGAGTGCATGACCAGGCTGAGCTGGGCCTGTGGGGAGAGGGTGAAGGGAAGGGAGAAGGAAGAGAGAAGGACCAGGCTCTGCAGCCAGGAGGCCAGAGATCCAAAAGGGGCAGGTAACCAAAAAGTCTGGATTACATTGGAAAGAGCCCTGGGGAAGGGCAGCCAGTTCCTGAGCTGAAGAGTATACAAGCCATATCCTGTAACAGTTAGGACCTGAGGGATGCTGGGAGAACCTGCTGGCCAGGTCCAGCTTTGATTTGTTAAACAGGCACTTCAATCATTTGTCCCAGGTTTGAATCTTAACAGGAGCTATTGGGAGTTATCACCCAATAGGAGGGAGGGCTTCTGCACTATTGCAATAGCAGCAACCAGTTAAGAAGCGACAGCTCTATACCACATTTGAAAACATTTATTTATTATTTATGTGAATGTGTTATATGTGCCTATGTGTTTATGCACCACTTGGGGGCAGGTGCCCTTGGAGGCCAGAAGAGAGTGTCAGATTCCATGAAACTGAAGTTACAGGCCCACTGTGAGCCACCAGGGTGGGGTGCTGGGAACGGAACCCAGGTCCTCTGCAAGAGCAGCAAGTACTCTAACCACTGACCCATCTCTCCAGCCCTTCTGTGTCTCAACTGATACGACGCAATGCCTTATTTTATGTCCGTACAGAAGTAGACACTAAGATGAGGATTTAGGACAAGATTGTCAGCTTCAAAGAAAACTTCAGTCCCCCAAATCCTGGGGCCCATTTCCCTCTACCTAAGGAGCCATTCCGCATCACTGTCAGGGACAAACGGTTACTCCTGGTGCCTACTGGCCTACTAAAGCACATGATGGCCCCCAGGCACACTCAGTACTTGTAGTTCTTCTTAGCTCTTCTCAGCCCACCCTCCTTCCCTAAACTTCTCCGGCTCATGGGTCTCCCGTCCCCTAGCTTCTCATTCCCATATAACCCTGCCATTTCTCCTCTTTATTGTTTTCTTTTCTTGGCCTTCCCTCCCTTGCCCCTTGGTCATCTCCTCTCTCACCCACCCTCCTCTTCTGTCCAGGCTGCTGGCCATGTTCACTGCTTTTCTCCCTGCTCTGGTCTCTTCCAGATGCCTCTGGCTGTCCTCTCCCTCATATCTGCAGGAGAAATCTTCCCCTCAACCATACCCAGGAGCAGTTATGTCCTCAGTTTATACATCTGGTGACAAAACTCTCAGTTTATACAAAATTATTCACTTCAGACATTTCTATCAAAGCAGGAAGATGAGACAAGGAAGGGACTCAAACCATTGAACTGGTGTGTTGACAGCCAGCTGGGCTCTGTGCCCGTGAGAGCCTCTGCAACCACCATGTCAAGGCAACCAATCCATCATGGCTTCTCCAGCAGGTCTGGGAGAAACCTGCTGCTTGGCTGGCTGCAAGGCCCTGGCACAGCTTAAGGGTTAGAAAAGATGTCTGTGATAGCCACCAACACAGCCTCCTTCAGGCAGCTTGTAGGAGCTTCATAATGAACCAGTCCCCACTCACCTTGGGTTTGCCATGGTCCTGATTAGGTTTTTGTCAACTTGACATAGCTAGAGTCAAATGGACGAAGAACTTCAGTTGAGACAATGTCCCCATCAAATTGCCTATAGGCAGGTCTTTGGGGACATTTTCTTTATTACTAATTGATATAGATGGCTCAGGCCACTGGAGCAGCGCCACACCCAGGCAGGCAGTCCCAGGCTGTATAAGAAAGCAGACTAAGCCATGAGGACAAGCAACATTCCACTGTGGCCTCAGCTTCAGTTCCTGACTCCAGGTTCCTGTCTGGAGTGCTTGCTTTGGTTTACCTGGTGATAGGCTATAATCTGCAAACTGAAACAAACCCTTTCCTCCCCAGGCTGTTTCAGTCACTGTGTTTCATAACAACAGAAAGCAAGCGAAGATCGTCACTGACCTGCATCTTCTGCCAGCTCTGTAATCCAAAATGTCCATTTTTGCGCATCCTTAAGGTTTCCTGTCACCATGCAGGCTAACACAAACCTTTGCTGGTGATCTCAGGTACCTTGTTATGGTAACAGAAAGCTGAAAACACAGTGGGGTTGGCCCTTCCTTAAATGACACTGAGGGAAGCCATCTCACTATAACTGACACTATGTCACTCACTTCATATCTGACACAGAGCCTTGAGGGAGAGCAATACCATCCCAAATGAGAAGACAGACCTGGAGATGGTCTCAGAGGCAGTGCATGGCAGAGCTGGCCCTTGAACTCTAGCATTTCTGGTCCAGAGATTCCCTGACCCCACTATGTTGTTTACTTTTAAGCAAAACAGGTTTTGGCTAAATTACAATTCAGGCTTATGAAAATAAAATGCCACTAATGCAGGTGGTCTTCATGATTTAACACCAAGCTTTATCTGGGCCATGATCTTCTTAAGACCAGCTCTTTCTCCCCTCTTCCTTAGGAGAGGAGAGGCCCCGGTCCATACATATTTGCCTTGATTTTCCTGTACACACACATGCATGCACACTTATCCACACCACACACATGTACACACACGCACACTCAAAGAGACAGACATGTTTCTATGAACTGGAGAAAAGCAACCATGACCATAGCTTGGGGATGAAGTTTAAGGGAAAACATGGAGAGGATGCCATGATGATTTACTTTTGACATTAAAAAGCAAGAAGCATGCTAATTTGCACGACTTCCTGGAGTTGAGAGAAGTTTCCCACAATGTGTTGCAGGAGAGCAGGACAGAGACAAATGGAAGCAGCTGCAGGCATTGGTTCTCTCCTCGGGAATGTGGGCGTGGCCCCCTGGTACAATGCGGTCAGGTATAAGTCAAGACACACATACACTGGATAGAGCAATGAGAAAGGGGAATGGGGACTCCAGCACTGCCACTGGCTAGTAACCTGGAAGCAGTCAGTCACCCGGACCCAAAGCCCAAGTCTTTGAGAACTGAATGGACAGGATGGCATTTCTCTATCCTGCAGACCTGACAAAGATAGCATTTTCTGGTTAAACAGGGAATTCTGCTGAGGGACACACACCTTAACCAGCAGGAATGGATGTGTTTGCTTAAAGTAGCCAAAGCTTACAAAGACCTTAGTACAAGCCAAGAACTGGGCAAAGCACCGTGACTCAGTTTCCACAGCCCTCCAGTGCCTTCATTCTCCCACACTGATTGATAGGGAGATCGAGGCTCAGTGATTTGCCCAAGTCATAGGGTAGAAAATAAAAGCAAAATGAAAAAATGAGAAAGATTGGCAAATCCAGGGTTCCCTGGAATCTGCTCCAGAGGGGGCAGGGTCAGCTGCAGGCTATTACCCAGTAGACAGAAGAGAGCGGAGGCCTGAATTCCTCATGAGCCTCTGGCTGGTAGCAGCTCAGGAGTGTAACCCGATCTGCCTGGAGAGGCCACACTAGTCACCCAGGGGACCAGAAACCTGAGCTGCTCCTAAGAGGAGCTGGAAGGCAGCCAAGGACCTAGAGACTTGTCCTATCTCAGCTTCACCCTCACGGGCGAAGGAGCTTTTGGCCCTGGTTAACGGCGCCAGCTCAGATCAGAGCCAAGGAACCACTGGCCATAATGGAGATTAGAACCCCCTCACCAGTAAGTTTTTGGGGAGAATGCCAGGTCCTAGGTCCCTTCCTCCTGTGTGTTCAGTTCTGTGACACCCCCGCCCCCTCCAGAGCTGACTGTCCTTGCCATGGATAGGTCTACAGTTACTATTTCAACATTGTTCCCTGAGAATTCTGTCTCTTCCTCTTTCCTGGGCACCTCCTCACCATCTCTCCCTCCAATGAAGCAGCCTGTGACTATGACACCCATGAATGCCTCTCAGACTCACCTTGGGAGGAGGAAGAGGAAACTGAGTATAAATGAATTCATACATCAAGTGTTGATAATGTTGAAAGAAAAAAAATTTTTTGAGACTGGTCTTGTTCTGTGGTCCAGGCTACCAGGCTAGTCTGCTGTTTGCCATTGTTGCCCAGGAATAATCCTCCTGCCTCAGCCTCCGAAGGAAGTTCTGGATTTATTTTTTTTAAATGCATTGTATGTTTTAAAAAGGAAAAGAGATTCTGATGGCATAGACAAGGCTGGGTTACAAAGCTGTCCTTTTACAACGTCATAGCGATGCTTCACGTTTACTTGGGTGTAGCCCACACAGTTAGCTCACATCACCTCTAGGATATCACCCTTACCTTCCGTTCTCAGATGAGGAAACCGAGGCATGGAGAGGTGAAGTCATTTGCCCAAGGTCTCATAAATCACGAGAGGCAATTTACTAAGCCAGTTTCTACTCAGAGGAGGGATGATAGCTCCCTACTTGCTAGGTACTTGAAAGGTTACATTCTCTAAGGGATGAGGGCTTAGGACTTAACCCTGCCTTCCACCTCCCTTCTTTCTTACCTATCCCCTTTCCTGCCCATCCTTGTAGACAAGAGGACTTAATAGCTGGAATCTGTCCCTCCCTCTCTTCCTCCCTCCTTCTCTCCATCTCTTCTTTTCCTCCCTCCCTTCCCTCCTTCTTCCATCCCATCCTTGGGGGGGAACTGAGGAAGACCTAAGTCAGCGGTTCTCAACTTGTGGGTTATGCCACTTTTGGGGGTCAAACAACCCTTTCACAGGGGTCATCTAAGACACAGATGTTTATATTATAATTCATAACAGTAGCAAGATTACAGTTATGAAGTAGCAACAAAAGTAATTTTAAGGTTGGGGTCACCACAGCATGAGAATCTGTGTTAAAGAGCGGAAGCATTAGGAGGGCTGAGAACCACTGGTCTAAGTTAATGTGTGTTATTGACATGGGCATGGCTCACACATCTCACTTCTGACTCTCCCTGGTTCTGACAGCAGACTGAACCAGGGTACCTTTGTCCCTTGCCACCCCTCACTTAGCATTTTATGTGATCAAAACTCTGACCCAGAGAAGTAGAAGAGCTGTCCCAGGGCCATAAAGGAAGGAAGCCACTGAGAAACCAGTCCTGTCTGACTGAAAGCCCCTAAGGATAAGGTAGAGAGAGTATGAGTGTCCCCAGCTTAGGCCGTGGTCTGTTCTTATCCTTCCACACTTTCACTTATCCCCCAGCCTGTGTTTTTGAAAGGAAAAGCACCCCTTCCAGCCCTGGCTATGACTTCCTGAGTTTATTCTCTAATTCCATCCTTGGTAGAGAGGACATTGCACTCCTAGCCCTTTCCTGGGAACTTGCTGGACACATCACCTTTTGTTACCATTGCTAAAGTCCCCCTTCAAGTGAGATGCTGAAGGTCAAATGGTCCTCTTCAGGCTACAGCAGGGACCAGCAGACATTTCGTCTTCTGTGTGAGCCCCGGCTCCGTCAGTTTCTCCACTGGGCACACTCAAAGTGTGGCCATTAGTCAGCGAGAGCTGCAAATGATGGAAGCATTTCCTGCTACCAAGGCAACGGAGTGTGGGCATCAAAGTGCATGGAGCTCTCTAGCTTTCTCCCACCACGAATCTGCAGTGTGTGTGTGTGTGTGTGTGTGTGTGTGTGTGTGTGTGCGCGCGCGCGCGCTCACATGTTAACACATACACCAGTGCTTGCATGGGGACACCTGAGGGGGATATCAGGTGTCCTGCTCTGTCACATGCTGCCATATTCTCTTGAGACAGGGATCTATCACTGAATCCAGAGTTGGGCTGGCAATCAGCGCCCTTGTGATTCTCCTGTCTCTGCTCCCCACAGTGCTGGTATTATAGACACACAGCAGCCATGCCCAGGTTTTTTGTCACCTGGGCGCTGGGATCTGAACTGAAGGCCTCATGTTTGTGTGGCAAATGCTCTTCTTAGCCACTGACCGTCCCCACAGCCACTCTGCCTCACTTTGTAGTTGGTGACACCCTAGGTTCAGAACCAAGCCAATCCCTTGACCTTGTGTCCATGTCATCAGGTTTGGGACCCCATGGCCAAGGCCTGTGACTGCTGCTGTCATGTGATTCCATCTTCTCTCTGTGCCACTCATGACAGTTTAGGTTCTGAGTGCTTCAGAAGCCAGAGTTAGCCTGTGACCTCCAAATCTGTCGTTTCCCTGAATATGACCGTGCCATTCTAAGAAGAATACTAAATCTCCAGTGGAGCCTGCTCTGTCCACTCTCTCACCCCCTGCCCAGCACCCTTCTAGTCATGACCCCAGTGCACTGAGCAACCCCAAGAATAGACTCCTCCCCTACAGCGCACACAAACCTCCTCCCCTTATGCAAATGGACATGATATCAGAGTCTGGGGTGGGACACCGGTTGGTTTCTGTGTGCGTGCACTTGCGTGTCTCTTTCTCTTTTTAATATTTTGCTTCCTCTGGGACATGTGGTGGGTTGGAATATTTTCTCCAGGTCTCCATTCTCCTAGGCTGGATTATGGACTCATACCGCTCAATGTGACCTTCAGTTATCTCTCGGTCAATGGATTTACCTCCTACGGCACTGATGTGGAGCTCACGGTGGTCATCTGTGCAGCGTTCATCTATAATGAGTATTATGGTTTGGATTTCTTTTTTCTTCTGATGGTGCCGGGGACTGAACCATCACATGTAGTAGGCAGGATGAGCTGCAGCCCAGGCTGTATGGTTTGTCCTTTTAAATTAATATTTATTTAATGATTGTGTGTGTGTGGGTGTGTGTGATGGTACACTTGTGGAGGTCAGAGGACAACTTGTAGAAGTCAGTTCTTTCCTTCCAACATGTGGGTCCCAGAGATGGAATGCAGTTCATCAGGGTTGGCAGGTGGCACTTTCACCCTAGCGCGGGTCAGCAGGGTTGGCAGGTGGCGCCTTCACCCTAGCGCAGGTCAGCAGGGTCAGCAGGGTTGGGAGGTGGCACCTTCACCCTAACGCGGGTCATTGGGGTTGGGAGGTGGCACCTTCACCCTAAACGAAGGTCAGCAGGGCTGGCAGGTGGCACCTTCACCCTAGCACAGGTCAGCGGGGTTGGGAGGTGGCACCTTCACCCTAGCGCAGGTCAGCGGGTTGGCAGGTGGCACCTTCACCCACTGGGTCACTCCACCATCACTGTTTTGGATCTTAATTGTTCCAAAAAGCCTCATGTGTTGGTGACTTGGTCTTCAGCTGATGAACTATTGGGACGTTGTGGGACTCTTAGGAGGTGAAGCCTAGAGGAAGTTAAGATACTGGGGGCAAGGCTTTACAGGGTATTCTGGGAGGTGGGCCCCTTCTCTCTCTTTCTGCTTTCTTTCCATCTGTTCTGAAGCATGCTGGCCTCTTCTTCCGCATGCTCTTGTCACATGATATACTGAGCTGTCCACCACAGGCCCCAGACAGCAAGAACAAGCAACCCCCGGGCTGTAGCTTCAAAAACTATGGGTTTAGAAGCTAAAACCATTTATTTAGTTAAAACCAAAATAAGTGTTTCTTTTTACAGCTGTTTGCCTTGGGTGTTTCATAATGGAGACAGAAAGCTGAGTGATGCAATGAGGAAACGCATCTCTTGGTCCAGTGAAGATGACCAGCGTGTGAAAGAGACCCAGATCTGCTCTCAGCCTGGAGCCCAGCCCGTTTGGCAGGTATAAGCATAAGAAACACAAAAGTTTGCCAGCATAAACCTCTGAACCCAGAACATAAACTCTGAAGCCATCACTCTGCTCCGCCTGGCCTGCTCCAGGCCTCGGTCCCTCTGCATTGCAGCCTTCTTGGGCTCTGACAGTTCCTCTCCTTGCTCCTTCAGCTAACAGCAGGTCACAGTTTCTTCTGTGGCTAGTCCCAGACGCCCTGCCCCCTCTGCTGTTACCCCCAGTTCACCCCCAGACTCCAGGAATAGATGGTTCATTAATTGGTCTTAGAATCCCTACTTTCTGGACCTTCGGTTTCCAGCTGAGACCCTGCTAGGTCCAAGCCACATCTTCTACTCCAAACTTCAGATCCATGTGAACAAGCTACACCCCTACTCCTTGAACTGTAAAAAAATGGGGATTACAGCGTTGCAAGGCTGTTGTGAAAGAAATCAGATCATGCAGCAGTGCTGGCCAGGCTTGTCAGTCCCTGCGAGCTGCACAGAGGCTAGCTTCCCCGCCGATCGTATTACCGCTGACATTGAATGCGGTCGCAGACACGCCCAGAAGCACCCAGAAATGCCTACAGATCGAAAGGCCCCACGATTACTCTTTCTTCCTTTGACATTTTGATACAGCAGAACCCAACACCTGATGCCATGGCGACAGTCTCTATAAAAGTCTCTAGGCTGCTTTCGGCACACCTACGGATGCAGTGGGAGGCTGGCACAGATCTGGACCAATAGAGAGAAGGCATGTTTAGCCTTGGCCTGGTTACAAAGAACATTTTTTTTTCCCTTCCCTTTGAAATGGACCTTCCTGTCCCCAATTCAGCATCACCCAGTGTTGTGCTAATGAGGGTTAATTTCCTATTGGCTCCTAGAAAGAGTGTATTTCCAGTCTCTCCTGGGGCAAAAGAGAATTGCCAAGCAGATAAGGCCAGCTTCCATGCCCCACAAGGCCTACAGAGGAGACAGCATGGGCTCAAAACAGGTAATCCTTCAGATTCTCCAACCTGAGGCCATGTGGCTCCCAAAACCTCCATGTTTCTGTTTGTGCTGGTCTTTTTCTTCTGGACATGCATTATGGAGTAAAGGTCACTGAATGACACCAGTCAGTGAATCTGTCCCTTTAAGAGGGTCCTTGAGGAGGGACAGTTAGAGAATCAAGGAGCCGAGGGCCAGATGGCACTAAACAGAATGACACGAATTAGGCCAGAATTAGGCGGCCAGAATTAGGCCGAGACAGCCGGCGGGCCACCTGCCTTGTTGCCTTGTAGTGAAACCCTCTGGCCAGCGGCTACCAGAGGACTGTCTGACAGGAGAGCAGACCTAGCCTGCAGGCCTTGCCCTCACCACAGTGAGAATCTGACTAAATTGCTCCTGACTGGAACTCGGGCTGTGGAGTGAGGCAGCCTAACTTCACGTCTGTAGACCTCTCTGGCTTGTCTCACCGCCCACTGCAGGGCAGGGGCGGAGCAGATCTGAAAGCAGTGCTCAGGAGAGCCTGTCCCTGTGGATGCATTGTACATGCTAGTTAGTGGTAGGCACTCGACACAATCTAGAAACACAGGGTAAAGGGACTGCCAGTTGAGGAACTGCCTCCTCAGATTGGCATGTGGGCATGTCTGGAGGCATTTTCTTGAATACTGATGGATGTGGGATGGTCCTGCCCACTATGGTCAGGTGGTCCTGGGTATCACAAAGCACACTGAACAAACCACGGAAAACAAGCCAATAAAAAGGGTTCCTCTGTGGTCTCAGCTTCAGTTCTTGCCTTCAGACTCCACCACTGAGTCCTTGTCCTGAGTGGAAGCCGTGGGACGAAATACACCCTCAAGACTGGAGAGATGGCTCGCCATCGACCGCTCTTGCAGAGGACCTGGTTGCGATTCCCAGCAGCTTCAGTAAACCCAGGGCTTCATGCGTGTTAGGCAGGCTCTGTACCACTCAGTTATATTCCCAGCCCATATACACTTTTAGGGAACCTAAGGCCCTGGGAGTTTGAAGATGAAATTTCCAAATCCCAGACACAGCTGTAAGGATTTGCTTTGTACTCAGGACTACTGTCAGCCTCATGATGACAGTGAGGAGTCCTGATGTGAACAGTCAGGGACTAAAGTGGCTCCCTGATCACCTCCTCCCAGAAGCCAAGGATCCTTCTGTCTTGGTGGTTTGCTATCCTTAGACCAAGTCTTCCAACATCAGTGTCCTCACATGGTTAAAAAACATTGCTGCTGCTCCAGCCATCATGCCCACATTCCAAGCTCCAGGGATGGGTAAGATGTACAGGAGGTTTACCTCTCAGACGAGTCAGCATGTTGAAAATATTTGCTAGAAGATTCTCCCAATGACTCCACTGACATTAAAAAACAAAAGACTTGTGTGTGTGTGTGTGTGTGTGTGTGTGTGTATTTTGCTTTGCATGTATGTCTGTGCACCGTGTACAAGGCGAGTGAGTGCACCAAAGGCCAGAAGAGGCACCTGGTGCTTAGGAACTGGGGTTCCTGGTGGATGGAAGCTATCATGTGAGTGTTGGAAACCAGGGACCTCTGCAGGAGCCATGCTCTTAACTGCTGAGCCATCTCTCCAGCCCCTCAGCTTACACTTTATTAAGCACCTTCTCTATCAAGGGAGATTGGAAATTTTCTGGGCAGAAGGAAACTCTGATATTCAGGAGGGTCTGTCATTTCTGGCGTAGCCAGTGCTCCATTTCTTTGGCTTTCTGCAATGAGAAACAGGCTCTTGGATGTAAAGTACTGAGGCAGGAGAATGCTGAACCCAAGGAAGCACCTATGTCCTCAGTCTTGGTGTCTCCCAGGACACTGCAGGGCAATTTCTGTTCTAGCATTAAGGATATTAACAGACTGATAAACTCCTTGTCAAAGAAGCTGGATGGGACTCAAGA
This sequence comes from Microtus oregoni, assembly GCF_018167655.1. Classification (NCBI taxonomy): domain Eukaryota; kingdom Metazoa; phylum Chordata; class Mammalia; order Rodentia; family Cricetidae; genus Microtus; species Microtus oregoni. The sequence goes on from NW_024543086.1 coordinate 17,165,502, forward strand.
TCCCCACCCCTTCCTGTGGGTTCATGTTCAGGTTGAGGGGGAGACATTTTTTCTGTGGTGTAGCCACTAATAAGATGCCCGTGTTCCTATAATACTCACTTTCCTATGAGCACACACCTGTGGAGAGAGAGAAGTAAATGGGAATGGGAAGAGGAAGGGGATTAGGGAACAGGGAGATGGCAAAAGAGGATAAGGAGGTGAAGGACAGATTTGACTAAAATACATATATTCATGAAATTGTAACAAAATCATTATTATGTACAATCACTATGTACTAATAAAAACAAGTCTTAAAAAATACTTGGTTGGTCTTTAGGAACTGCAACCTTGGGGATAGGGGCAGGTGTGTCAGCACTGTGATCAGGGATGCTGGGCAGGCTGTAGGGGCTGGAGGAGGCACCCTGGTAGGCTGACCACTGTGGCTCAGTCGCTGAAGCTGGAGTAGGGCTGAAGCTAAGTCAGCAAGGTCCAGGGCATCAGGGAGCGGCCTGCGGACACAGAGGTTTGAAGATCTGGGCAACTCCGACTCCGCTGTGTCTGTCTGAAGGAGACACAGGTTATGTCCCCAGCATAGCTGAGGATCAAGTTGGAGAAGCGAGCAGGAATCAGGTGACCGTGTGTCCTGGTGTTACACTGAGGCATTTGGATTTTATCTTTAGGAAATATAGACCCATGGGAAGATCTTCAAGTATGAGATAATATGGCTGGCTTCAAGCTCTGGAAGGTTCTCCCTGGGTCATGGTGGAGGATAGGCTGGAGAAAAGTTACAAGGAGAAAGAGCCAGCTGTACCCGTCAGGCAAACAGGGGGAAAATGCTTGCCTGGGATGATGGGTAGAGGGCTGGGTATGTGTATGAAAAGCTGGGAGTCTGGCAGGGGGAGAACAGGTTGTGTCAGTCAGCAGGAGGCCATCCCAAGAGAAGGCAGACACAGGGGAAGGCAGAGCTCAAATTAAACTCAAATCAAGTTCAGTCTGGAGTCAGGGGCCTGCGGATTCTGCATTTTTATTTTATTTTTGGTTTTGCAATTCTCAAGCTCAGCAGAAAAGCCCGCATGAGAAGCAGGTAAGGGAGGAGACGAGACTGTCATCGTCAATCAAGCACTTGCCGGGCAAGCATGAGAACTTGAGCTCTGATCCCCAGCACCCACAGAAAATCAGGTGCGGCAAAGCATGCCTGTAACTCCGGCGTTGGGGAGATGGGAACAGACTGATCCCAGGAGCTCAGTGACTGGCTAGTGTAGCCAGTTGGTGAGCCCTAGGTTTGGTGAGGTACACTGTCTCAATTAACAAGCTCAAAGTGGGTGATAGTGGAGCACGCCTTTAATCCCAGCACTCAGGGAGGCAGAGGCAGGCAGATCTCTGTGAGTTCTGGGACAGCCAGAGATACACAGAGAACCCCTGTTTCAAAAAACCAAAAGGAAGAAAGAAAAAATAAATTTGGAGAGCAGTAGAGGGGGGCACTTAGCTTAGCATCAACTTCTGGGCTCTGCACAAATGTACACAAACATACACTTGCCTACACACACACACACACACAGAGGTGGGGGGTCGGGGAGGGGTTAGGGAGAAGAGGCGACAGCCTCGAAAGTCCAGGGCTTCCCAGCTTCCCAATAAAGGCTGTGGAGTGTGAACAGTGGGCACTGTCCCCAGCACACAGGCAGCTCAGCTCAACGGAGTGGACGACCCAGCTCCTTTCTTCCTGCCCTGCCACCCTTAGCTGTAGGCTTTTCATCCTCTTGCTAGCAAGTCCCATCTTGCATCTTATATTTCCACATTTTCAGGACATGAGCAAACACTTCATGACGTGAACCCTGTGCTTTTCAGGGTCCCCAGTGTGCCCCACTGTCACCCGAGGTGAGCTTCAGCTGTCACTTGAGTGAGAAGAGTAGTCTGGCAGTGTTTCAGGAGAACTACAAAGGCTTCTGTGATGATGAGGAGATATGGCCAGAGCCCTGAGGACATATGGGTGGCCTGGTGTGACCTCCTTCACTTCCTGTCCCTGCGATGTCCCTTCAGCACTCTCTGAAATGAGTCAGGTGTTCCCTGGCACGCTCCTGTGCCAGAAGCGCTCATCTTTAGATAGTGAACACCTGTCCCTTCCCATCTCACTCCTCATAAAGGTAATTTAAGAACAGCCTCCAAAGAACAGAAAGTCCAGTTCCACAAAATGGATTCCTAAAGGTAGAATTTCAGGCCCGTGTTGCTGGCAGGGTGTGGGTTTGTAGTGGCAAGGGTAGGGGAAATGGATCACTAGGCTACTACTCCCTTCCCCCTCCCTTCTATTTACTCTACACTTGGGGCCGTGTCCGGCACTCACACACTGGGATGTATGAAAACCAGACCAGAGAAAAGTCTCCGGAAGTCACCAGCTTCACCTCGGAGTTCAGACCGTTAGGAATGGAACCTGCCACCACCAAGACTGCTCCCAAGACTGGTAAGGCCACCAGCAAGTGCGCAGCCCAGCTTCCCCTCATGTCCATGAGTCACAGATGTCTGCCCTGGCCCTGCTTACCAGGTGGCCACTATATTTAGACATTTTCATTTTCCGTTGTGAGAACGAATTACGCCGAGTGTGCTCTGTGTGCCTCAGGCAGAGGCAGACTCTCTCTACCTCCCCTGTCAGGCCTGAAACAGGCAGGCACAGTGATGCCATCATAGGGACCTTCTGGGATCTGCAAAGGCTTCAGCAGCCCTGAGCCCCACTCCCTGCCAGGTGCAGCTGTTATGCAAAACAGCTCAATTGACCTATAGTTTGGTTGAGTTTCAATACCAGGGATGGTACTGCCACAAGAGAAAAACAGACCCGGCTGATTACAGGTGGGGCTGTGTGGTTTACACAAACAGAAGAAAAGCATTGTGGGGCAGAATGGGCCTCAAATGGAAAGCAGTCAGCATGTATGTGCATATAGATAGATATCTGGCATGTGTGTGAGCATACACATGCATATAGATAAATATCTGCCACATATATGTCAGCATGTACATATATATATATATCCATAGATAGATAGATAGATAGATGATAGATAGATTAGACAGATAGATAATAGACTATAGAGGATATTTCAACATATTATGTGTAATCTCTCACAATGCACATATTATATATTAGTAGATATTGACATAATAGCATATAACACACATGCTATTTACCATATATGTAAGTTTTATCAGCTGAGGGGGAGCAGATTGAGGAGCTTGTGGATTGTGGAATGTAGCCCTCGTGGAGCCCCAGGATGACATGTCACCTGGCACCGCAGACCACGTGGCCATTCCCTCTGAAGAAGGAAGTCCTTCCCACCTGGACAAAGCACTCAGCTTAGAAATTGCTCATTCAGCTATGTCACTTAAGAAAGCATTTGTTTGGTGGAACGTTTTAATGCTTTCTGCTGCTGTAACAGACACCTGGACCAAAAGCAGCCTGAGAAAGAAAGGGATTGTTTCAGCACACAGGGTACAGTCCAGCATCAAGAGAAGCCAGGGCAGGAGCTTAAGGCGGGAGCCTAAAGGCAGGACCTGAAGGAGAGCCCATTGCGGGCACACCGTTTACTGCTGGCTCCCAATCACATTCAGCTACTTTTCCTATACAGCCCAGGATCACCTGCCAAGGGATGGTACTGCCCACAGTGGGCTTGGCTATTCCACATCAATTGGCAGTCAAAATAATGCCCCCCCCCCCAGACATGCTCACAGGCCAGTCTGATGGTGGCAGTACCTCAGTTGAGATTCCGTCTTCCTAGGTATTTCTAGGTTTGTGTCAATTTACCAAAACCAGCCAGCATGTGGAGTTATTCCTGGAGCTCCTGGTAGCCATGGCTTGGGTGTGGCTGGATTCACCAGCCAGAGGTTTAGGCTTGACTGGCCTGGGGAAGCAGGTAGGCTCGGGCAATTCTTTGACTTCTTCAGACAACATCTTCCATCTCCAAGCGTATGTCCTGTTCACTATGTGGCAAGGATGAAATGAGGTACCAGATACAGTGACCTGGAGTCTGAACTTGGATGCGGTTAGATTTTCATGTATTCCTTTTCTCAGTGAAGTTGGTGTGGGGTTGCTTTACTCTGCCCTGTTCTGGATGCTGGTGAGCTACTCTGGTTCATTCATGTCACACATAGTCGCTGGCCACTTCCTATGTGCTGCTAGGTACTGGGCCATGCTCCTAGCCAGGCAACAGAGATAGATAATAAAAAAAAGTAGCATAGATAATTCCTTGCCCTCAAGACCTTTATTCCACAGGGCACATCACATAATTACCAGTTCATCCCAGAGGTAAGATTCCTGAAGATATTCAGGTACACACGGACCAGTGCCTAGCCAATGGACATTAGAAGGGCATCATCCAGCAACTAATGGGAGCAGATGCAGAGACCCACAGCTAAACACTAAGAGGAGCCAGGGGAACCCCAAAGAAAAGAGGGAGGAAGGATTGTAGGACACCAGAGGGATTGAGGACGTCATGAGAACACAGCTCACAGAATCAAATAAGCAGGGATCATAGGGGCTCACAGAGTTGGAACGGACAAACACGGATTCCGTATGGATCTGAGCTAGGTCCTCTGAGTATACGCTATGGCTGTGTAGCTTGGTGTTCTTGTGGGACTCTTAGCAGTGGAAGTGGGGCTGTCTCTGACTCTTTTGCCTTCTCTTGGGACCCTTTTCCTCCTACTGGGTTGCGATATCCAGCTGTGATATGAGAGTTTGTGTCCATTCCTATTGTATCTTGTTAGGCCATGCTTGGAGGGACTGGGAGGAGAGGTTGGAGGGGAAACTGCAGTTGGAATGTAATATATACGAGAAGAATAAAAGTTTAAAATACAAACAAGCAGGACAAAAACAAACTAACAAACAAAAAACAATTCAAGTCAGAAGCTCAGAACAGTTGAGAGACAGATGGTGTGCAGCTAGACTCAGCTGGAGCACAGGTCACTTTGACTTCAGTCTTCATCCTTCCTCACCACACACACATTTGCACCCCAAGAAGGCCCAGGGTGCCTAGAGGAAACCATTTTTTCTCCAGAGTCTCCAATTTGAGGTTACAATTCTTGAATACACAGGAGGAGTTAAGGGAAATTCAGGACCCGCTGGGAGCAAAGGGCATTAGGTATGCCTGCCTACTTCTTGCTGAGGATGTGTTAGTGTTAGTGTTAGTGTTAGTGTTAGTGTTGTGTGTCCCAGTGTGTCTTCACATGATGGAGACACAGCTTGGTGTCTGTGTGCACTTTTATGGAGATTCGTATGTCCTTGTGTCTATACTCTGTGTGTCTTTGTGTCTGTGTGTCTGTCTGTCTCTCTCTCCCGCCGCCGTGTGTGTGTGTGTGTGTGTGTGTGTGTGTGTGTGTGTGTATGCATGTGTGACTATGTATACATGTAGGTCTGTGTATGTCTGTGTGTCTGTGGGTCTGTACCTGTGTCTTGGGGTATGGGGAGCATTTGAGGCTGTGTGCGTATGTTTTCTATGATTTGATTTTTGCGTGTGTCTTTCTATGCCTGTGCGTCAGCAAGTGTCCTTGTGTGAGCTTCTGTGGGACTGTGTTGTGTCACCTGTCCCCCTCCCTGTACCCAGTTCTTCCTGTGAAATTGATCTGACGTCCTTCCATGTCAGGGACGTCAGTGGCTTTAGCTTTATCTCCTAGCCTGCAACAAAATTAAATTTTGGCTTGGCACAGCCTGTCCCTTATGATGTCACTGGCTGTGACTGGCACACTTTGCTCACCAAGGTATTTGTCTTTTGGTTGCTTGATGAATAGCTGCCAATTCAGAGATTAAGAAAACATGAATTGATCTTTGAAGGACCCTACATTCAAAGTTAATGCTGTTTTTATTTTTACTGTGGACTTGGGACCCCAGACAAAGGAGAAAGAGTTTTGGCTTTTCAATGTAAGACCTTGGTTTAAAGATCCTTCTGCCCCTTCAAAAGCTGTGTGAACTTGGGGAAGACACTTAAATTTTCAGAGCTTACTTTGTAAGAAAGTATAAATACAAAATGGGGCAATGTTCTCAGAAATCTATGATGTTCTTTAGTTATATGATATGCCTGGGGCATGCAGAGGGAAAAGCCCCTAGGGAGATGTTTAACAGTCAACATTCAGCTCCTCTCTTTCCTTGAGGCATGGTCCTGAGTCAGCACCTGAATCCTTCTGAGCTTCAGATTTCCCTAGGATAAGCAACACAGGATACACAAGGCATTAAGCTGATCGTTGGCAAGTGAGAGGCTCCGGTATGGGAGCTGGCAATGTTTGTGTTATACAGCAGGAGTGATGTTGCCCCTTTAAAGCTACCTGTGAGTGCAGGCACACTGAAGTTCTGAAGGCAGGCAAGCAGACAGGTGCGGGCAGAAGTTTCTTCCCCTCTCAGGCCCACAGCTGTTCAGTCCCAAAGAAACACACAGAGGCTTATAATTATTATCAACTGTTTGGCCTATTAGCTCAGACTTATTATTAACTAGCTCTTACAACTTAAATTAACCCATAATTCTTGTCTATATTTAGTCATATGACTTGGTATCTTTTCTCAGTGATTCACATCTTGCTTCCTCTGCATCTGGCTGGCAACTGACTCTCTGCCTTTCCTCTTCCCAGAATTCTTCTAGTCTGTTTGCCTCACCTATACTTCTCGTCTGGCTACTGGTCAATCAGTATTTTATTAAACCAAAACGAGTGACAAATCTTTACAGTGTACAAGAGCACTGTCCCACAGTAGACAGCTAGGCAGGATGAATGGTGCATAGCAGGGCAGGATGGATAGAGGGGTGCAGTGTGGGAAGAATGGATAGCGCAGAGTAAGGCAAGATGGACGGACGTAGTTCAAGCAGGATGGATAGTGTAGCTTAGAACAAGATGGATGGATACTACGTAGGCAAGGATGGTACTGAGCAGGTAAGGACAGTGGTACATTTCAGAGTAGGATGGAGGGTGCAGAGCAAGACAGATGGTCCAGTGCAGGTGGGATGGATGGTGCAGAGCAGGTGGGATGGATGGCAGTGCAGGATGGATGCTACAGTGCAGGCAGGAAGGATGGTGCAGTGGAAGACAGAATGGATGGCTAGCAGGATAAAAGGTTTGCGCTATCCTTTGCTTTTGCTATTTCAAAATGCAGCATTAGCAGAGTGTTTTGGGCATTGCCACATCCTTGGCAAGTGCTTTGTCTCATTGAGAACTCAAAGGCTGTTCTCCTTGCAGAAATAGCTAAGAAGGGGGTGGCCTCCATCTCATAGTGGTCCAGGCTGTCTGGCTGGTGCCTGTTCTGACACTACCAGCTGTACCTTTCTTAGTGATCTTTTCCCCTCTAGTCCCTCATGTCTTTGAAGATACTGGTCCCTTTGTATAAAACACCCTTGGTAACCACTCTGATCCCCTAGATTATTTTAGCTCCCTCTGCCCAGGCCAAGTCAGGGATTCCTGTTTTCTACACGCCCAGTGGAGCTTGGACTCCCTTCACCACGCATGACTTTCAGGGTGTGATCTTCATGGCAAGAGGTCTAGAATTTCCCTGAAAATACATCTTTGGGTATGTCCGTGAGAATGTTTCTGGAAAATTTTAACTGAACAGTGGATGGAGATTGACCTCGAAGTGGGCAGTACAGACTTGGACTGGGCTCCTGGACTGAATTTGAGGAGAAACCACGCCGAGTGTCAGCCCATCTCTTTGGTTTCGGGCCACAGACACAGTGTGGCCAGCAGCTCACTTCTGTGACCATTTCCTCTCCAGCACACAGTCTGTACCCTCAGACCATAAGTCAGCATGAACCCTTCCTTCCTTCCCATGCTTTTGTCCTGTATATGTCACAACAATGAGAAAATTAACTGACACACAGGGCATTTGAATTCCTGGACTTCTCCCCTGTGACGCTCTGCAGGAGAAGAACGAGGCTCCTACAAGCCCTGGTTAGACCTGGGCAGAGTAAACGCTGGAGGATGTTAGTCTCCTTGTAGGTCCATCCTGCCCTTGGATGGCCACGCCTTCAGGGATGAGTATATTCACTTCGTCTAACAAGAGTCAGATACCTATGTGTGTAACAGAATTTCTGAGAGCATGCCTTCTTTGTGCTGGTAAACTTGGTTGGACATGGATGGGCACATCTCTGTTGCATTTGCTTGTCACGACGAGGCATCAGTTGCCAACCCTGGCCTAGATTTTAGGGGTAACATGAGCTTGCTTTGGTGACCATGGCTTCTACATGGGTCCCTATCATCAGCTTCAGAGAGTGGTTTGGAGCCTACTTTTTGAACTGGACTTCCTGAGTTCCAAACTGTGGCTCTGCGGCTCACGAGGCAGATGGCCTTGGGTCAGACAGTGAAGAATTGAGGCTCTTTGTGCAGTGAGGAGACACTGTGGTACCATCTTCCCTCACTGGGTTTCTGTGGAGTTAAGTGAGATCACTTTCCTGGTGTTAACCTTCACGTGATGTCTGTGACCAACAGTGGTGTCAGGCAAGGGCCTCCACTCCAGCTGTAACAGGGACCTGGCATCTGCATGAGGTATTTTCAATCCATTTTTATGCCTGTAATGAAGCACCTAAAAGCAGGTGTTTATAGAGCAAAGAGGTTCCCTGAGATTACAATTTTGAGGGCTCGCGAGCACATCCTGGGGCTGAGGAAAATTACTGAGAGAGTAAAAAGTTGCTGCATGTCTTAGTTAGGGCTTCTATTGCTGCAACAAAACACCATGACCAAAAAGCAAGTTGGGGAGGCAAGGTTTATCTGGCTTATACTTCCATAGTGCCATTCATCATTTAGGAAGTCAGGACAGGAACCCAAACAGGATAGGAACCTGAGACAGGAGCTGATACAGAAGCCATGGAGGGGTGCTGCTTACTGGCTTGCTCCTCATAGCTTGCTCAGCCTGCTTTCTTATAGAACCCAGAACCATTGGCCCAAGGGTGGCCCCATCCACAGTGTTCTTGGGTCTCCCCCATCAATCACAATTAAGAAAAGGCTCTATAGATTTGCTTGTAGCCCAGTTTTATGGTATCGTGCAGATACATATGTACATATTTAGTCACATCAATATCCTCCCCTCCTTCCCTCCTTTCCTCTCTCCCTCCCTCCCTCTTTCCCTCCTTTCTTTTCAGCTTAAGGGAGGAGTTACTTATAGTCCAAGAGGATAAAATCTCTAAGGGTGAGGTATGGCAACAGGAAGCTGAAGCTGCTGGCCGAACCACTTCAGAATTGAGCTTCTTAAACTATGGGTCAACCCCACATGGGATCATGTAATTGAATGGGGGTGGGGTGTCACAAAAATATGGCTACAGTAAAAGGTTTCGGGATATACAGTGACAAAAATTTAATATATTAGCTAAACACACAATAAAACCAAGGTGTTTGTGGCAGCACTCACCATGTGCCATGTGACACAGTCGCATAGCTTCACTGCTCAGCGGCCTTGTTTCTAAGCTCGTATCGCGTGTACTCTGCACTGCGCATGACTTGGTCAGTCCACTCTGCACTGCGCATGCCTCACACCACCGAGGGCCAGCCAGCACAGTCCGAAACACCTGGGCGCAGACGATCAAATGTTACGAGTTACAGTGTTTTGTGGTTTTGTTTTGTTTTGTTTTAAGCAAAGTTGTCTGCTTTGGTAGAAGCACAATGGTTTCACTATGGAGAACAGAGACTTTGAGTGTTTTCCTACATCATTCCTCAACACGAAGGTATCACATTAGTACACCTTTGGACTGGATTGTGTCAACGTTCGATTTTTTTTTTTTTAATTCTGCTTGAGTTACTGACTTGAGTTTTGAAAAGCTTGGTCAATATGTTTTGCCTTGGGATGAGGATAAAATTTCCAAAGTTTTTGGACATGACTTTAAACGTATTTTTGCCATTTTGTGCTTCATATTTATGCAAAGTGCCATTCTCAGCACCAACAATTGTGAAACCAAACTATCAATTACCCGTCCATCCTGCAGCATCCTTCACCCAAGATTCAATTCTTTGTGTAACAATAAGCACCTATCTCATCAGTATGCAAATTTAATCTCGTCTTTCCTAAGTACAAAAGTTGTATGCATAGAAGAATCATTTTAAATGAATTCCCCTTTGACTTGTTATCAGGAAATATCTGACTTGTGTATCTACACGGCTTACCTATGTGCTCACATTGTGTGAAAATCTCTCAGGCACCAAAGGGCTGTAAATGGAGTCTTTAAGAAGCCCTGTCTAAGGAGATCTTGGGAGTGGGTTAGAAAAGGATTTTAGTGAGTGTGTATGCATTCACACACTCATGCATGCACGTATGTATGTCTCTGTGCGTGTGTGTGTGCACGCGCGCGCGCACACACACACACACACACACACGCACAGTAAATGATAAACACTTTCTGAAAGCCTGTAGTTTGGCTGGACTTCATTCTGACATTTATTATGTAGTCCTTTGAATACAATGTGTCTTTTCTTTTGGTTACAAGCCTTACTTTTCTCTCTCCATTACTAGACAGGGAACCACTGGGGGCAGCAGGTGTGTCCATTTCTTTCAGCATGCCCTACACTCAGCAGCATGCCATGTGGAAAGTGCTGGAAGGAATGAGACCAGAGCCCTGAGCCCAGGTTCCTCCAGTCCCCTCATCCTCTTACTGACGTGTAGCTGTGCTTTGAGAAGCATTCTTATGATACCTAATCCTCATCATGCGATTCTGGGACTCCATCTCGATTTCAGGGAGGGGGAGGGAGCGCAACGGGCCCTTGAGTAGGAAATGGAATGTCCAAACCGGCTCTGGAGAATGAAAACTCCAGCTGACCTACAAGAGTTCTGTAATGAGCAAAAACCAATTTAAATGCAAATTGCCTATGGTGTGGTTGAGGAAAGGCTTCTTACTGCCGAGAAAGGCTGGGAAAACGTATCGGGGCCACTTCACTATTGGATAGGAAGGTTGCTTTATCTACTTAGGATTAAAGTCCAAACTAGTAACAAAGAATCACACGCATTGCTGGCAGCATTCCATGGTGTCACATGGTGCTGACTAAGACCTGGGTATTCCTAAGGGTACCAGTCGCTAGTCACCAGCCAGTGCCATTTACTGAGTCCTTAGGTGTCAGGTGCCATGCCAAGAACAAAGGACATGTCCATGTATAGGAGCTGTCCTTCCGAGTTCAAAGCCTGGGAACAGCTTGGTGTCAAAGTCAATTCTGGTCACAATACTAAGATTTTATTAACCATTTCTTATGTGTCATGCCCAGGATGAGAAGCTATATGCATGTGTGTATGTGTAGATGTAAGTGTAATTGTGAGGCAGAACCTGCTATTTCTCAGGTTTTACAATGAAGGAAGGTTAGGTTTGGTTACAGTGAGAGACGGGTGCATGTGGTTTCTCCCCGTGTTGCGCAGGCTAAGCACCTACTGCTCACCCTGCATGTCTTGGGGTTTCTTTTTTCTTTCCTCCTCCTCCTCTCATTAATTCTTTCAGAATTCCATATAGTGTATTTCAATCATATTTACCCCATTCCTCTCTCTTAACTCCTCTCGGATCTGCCCTCTCCTCCCTATCCCAAACTTTGTGTCCTTTTTTTTTTTAACCCATCAATTCCAATTTGTGCTGCCCATCTACTTCTGAGTGGGAGGCCATCCACTAGAGCACAGCCAACCTACCAGGAGCCACACCCTTAGGGAAACTGTCTCTCCCTCCTCCAACAGCCATTAGCTGTCCAGAGCTCCTCGGGGGCGGGGCTCATGAACACTGGCCCCTCATCAGTCAGTGCTAGAATGCTGAGGGGCTTGGTCCTGTTGAGCTCTTCTGCAGGGGACCACAGTTGCCTTGAGTTCACTGGTGCAGTGGTCCGGTCACATTCAGAAGACCCTAGTTCACTGTGGCCCTCCCTGACCTCTGGCTCTTCAAGTCTTTCCATCCCATTTCCGAGATGGCCTCCTGATGTTTTTCTGCTCGCTTAGCAGCAGCACAGGAATCAACTGAGATTTTAATTATCTCCTGCAACCCTACAGTCAATGTTCTGTCAGCCAATCAGGGTGTGACCTGGTGGGACTTCCCATCCTGTGACCCTGCCCTGCTCTGCCAAGACCACAATATATAGGTTTAAATTAAGTTCTATCCTTCTATTTATCAATAAGACTCAGGAATCAAAGGCTGGGATGAAAACCTGCTAGCTCAGAGATATTGAACAGCAACTATCTGACCTTGTTTTTTGGCCAGAGACACCTCAACAGACGCATCTCCTTCCTCGTCCCAGAACCAAAAAGGAAATTCAAACTCTGGTCCCCACTTCCCTTCCTGTGTGTCTTCTCTATCCAAATTCCTGGCTTCTCTATGGCCAATTCTGGTCAGCTGGTCTCTGGCTCTCTGCTCCCTGATTCAAGGTTTAACTTTATTGGGCAGTCTTGGGAGTGTCAGAAAGCAATCAAAATATCCCTCAACAGCTCCCAGCCTTGGGGAGACTGTGACATAGATATTCCATTTGTGGCTGAGTGCCCTTCAGTGGCTTATTCTCCTTACTTTGATCCCTTGTGTGTTTCTGTGTTAACCACTGCCTACTGAACAGAAATCCTTCTCTGATAAGGTCTGAGATGGGAACTAATCTACAAGTAGTCCTAGGATGTCTGATGATAGTGTCACTCTAGCTTACTAAGAGGCTGGCATGAGACCAAGCTTGTGCGCCAAACTCTCTCTTCCTGCAATAAAAATACTAGGTAGGAGCCCAGTGTAGTGGCATACACCTGTAACCCCAGCATTTTGGGAGGTAGAGGCCAGAGAATCAAGAGTTCAGAGTCATCCTCCTGATACATTCTGAGTTTGAGACCAGCCTGGGCTATATGAGACCCTATTTTAAAGCTCTTCAACCAAACCACAAGGAAAACTGGGAAGAGAAACTCAAGGGCACTGGATGAATGCAGCCCACTTTTGTAATGGAAACATAATGAAGTGAGCTCAATGGTTCTGGCATCTATCTTATTTCCAGCTCCCTAAGAAACAAATGGTTCTCTCTGTCAAGACCTGGTTTTTCAGCTTTTCTCTCTAATGCCCTTGCAATAGACCTTTATTTAATCCATCAGAGATAGTTTCTGGTGCCTGAAACGCCATTTAAATTCCAACAGTGTCATGTGAATGGGGACAAGAGACTGTAGGCCTCCCGTTCACTGCACTCATCACTCTGTGTTGGACAAGTTGTGTCCTTCTTGATCAAGGGACTTCTTTTCTGAGCTCACTATAGTTAGAGTGATTGTGTTAGTTGTTTTTCTCACCACTGAGACAAAATACCTGACAGAGTGGTACATCAGAGGAAAGACTTTTGTGTCTCATGGCTCAGAGGACACAGTCTATCACAGTGGGAAAGGCATGGTGGCACTGGGAGCCTTGCTGATGTAGGAAGAGATGGATACTGGGTCTCAGACATCTTTCTCCTTTTCCCCTGTCCATTGAGTCCAGTGCCCCAGCCCATGGTATGGTCCTGCCCTCTTCCCTCCTCCAGGATGCTCCAAGTCCTTATGTGGATGTAATAACATTTCCATGTAACCTATGTACAACCCCACGTACGACGGAGAAAACAGTGGCACTGTCTGTGGTGTCAGGGAGCAATGTCAGGAAAGAAAGAGTCTGCATTTATTGTACAAATGCAATTTCTGTTGAACATTTTCAGCAGATGCAGAGCCCACTAATCCAGAGGGCAGGCTGCTCATCTCATCGTGGAATAGTTTGTTTAAACATCATCCTCTTCCGTGGTGTGAAGGACCATGAAGATGAGCATATGGAATCTACCAGTAAGCCACCCAGCGATGCCAATTTGCTGAAACTGAAACTAGGAAAAATCACAGACAAATTGGGACAGTGGCCACTTTGTTAATGTGTGGTATATAGGAAATATTCAAGTACCATTCATTCAGCCACTCTAGAAATGTATATGTGTATGTATGTGTGAGTATGTGTATATATATATATATATATATATATATATATATATATATATGGATGGTTGGATACAGCAAACCAAAAGCATGTCTTTGTACCTACTATGTGCCAGGTCATCCACTGTGCAGAAACAGAGAATTCAAGGGAAGAAGTTCTACAGACCTGCTGCTGTAGAATTGCTACTTGTAACAGCATCAGGGAAGGCAGCTGAGAAATCTGGGTGCAGTGCACAGGTGAGGCAGATCCCTATTGATTTAGGAGAAGGGAATTGGGGGGTAGTGCTCCTCAAAGACTCTCTAATGACAGAAGCATCACAGGAGAAATCTGCAGAAGCTGCAGAAGAGGAGACGAAGCCCAGCTTGATGAATTAATCAATTGTTTCTTCCTCAATTCTCTGCCAGAGGACGGGGTTAGCAATTTCCTTTCTCATCTCTAGTGAGGCCATCTGCTCTGTTCGGCAAGCAGAAAATCCACTTCCAGAAAAGTGTGCATCTCTTTGTGGCTATAGGAAGAACCCCACAGTTCTGCTCCTTGTGAGTACCAGTGACCCAGTCCATCCCTTGGGGCTTTCCTTTGGGGGATTTTAAACCAGCTTCTAGGGAGGAGAAGCAGATAGAGAGTTCAAGGCCAGTCTTACACAGGGAGATCAAGGCTAGCCTCAGTACACAGTGACACCCTGTCTCTAGAAAAGGACCAAGGATATAGCTGCATAGTAGTGTCTACCTAGAACTTCAAGGCTCTGGGTCCCATCTACAGCACTGGGAAAATAAAAAGCAACCCCACTATATAAGCAGATAGGAGAACATTTATGTCCAATGTTTATGTCCCTCCCCCCAAATTTTGGCACTGAAGCCCAGCTCCTAAGGTGATGGATGTTATTAGGAGACAGAAGGAGAATGGATCATACTGTGGAACCTCGGAAATGGGACTGATGTCTTTATGAAAGAGACCCAGAGCACTTCCTAAAGACTTGACCCTTAGGAGGACCTTGCCAAGAAAAGGCATCAATGGAGCCCAGACCTTTTCATCCTAATACTTGGGAGGCAGAGTCAAGCAGATCTCTGTGAGTTCAAGGTCAGCCTGGTCTATGTGGAGAGTTAGAGGTGGCTAAGGCTACACACGAGACCTTGTCTCAAAAAACTTTTAAAGGAAAGACAGACAAAGGTACCTGTGAACATCAAATGCGAGTCTGCCCACACGCTGGTCTTCAGTTCCTGAATCTGAAGGATGTTTCTTAGCTGAGCTCTCTCACTTCAAAGCAGGGAAATGGTTTGCGATCTTCTCCTTAGTTCTTCTCAATAAAGAACTAGATTGTATGAAGACAGAAACTTCTAGAAAGTGAGAAGACAGGGAAGTAAAAACGATGAATTTTGTGGTTTGACAGTCTTTTGTGTTTATATTTTCTTTCAATTCTCATTTATCAAAAAGAAAATCTTTCTTTAGTTCTGACATGTTTTTAACATTTTTGAAAAACATGGAACCTCTCCAAATTTCCCACTTAAATGGAAATCAAACAGGCCCAGGCCCTAAGCCCAGAGCCTTTGATGGGTAGCCCTATTTCTCCAGAATTTAATAGCATTGTTTTAATTTCATGGCATTTCTTTTTATGGGCAGCTTTTATCTACAGTAGGTGGTACCGACTTTCTATTCATGGTGGTGAGTAACTTTCCCTTTTGGAGAAATGTATTTTAAGTTTTCAATGTGAGACGAGCCAAAGAAAAATAAGGCACAGACCATATGGTCTACAGCTATGGCAAAATCATCTATGGCTTTAACCAACTGAAGCTTGAAAATAGGATTAAAGTCAGAGGGACAGCAGCCCAAGCACCACTCACTAGGCAGATGTCAAGGCTGAAATGGAAAAGATGGACTAGTAGATGAGTCAGAGATAGACTCTGGAAAAGGCCAGGGGACTCTTCACATGACCTTGAGCAGACAGAACTCCCCTGAAAGGATAGAGAGCAGATCTAGTGTTGAACTTGGCCAAGGGCCACCTGCTCCTGGGTCCAGATGTCTTTTTTCTAAATAAAATGCTGGCCAGTGCATTTGCATCTGTCTCCTGTGAGTAACTAGTGCAGCTGTGGTGATGGTGGCGGTGGTGCTGGTGGCGAGAGGCTGGCTAGTGGTGGCAGCTGTTGCTCATTGAGTCTCTGGGCTGAGTTCCTCATATACTTCTGTGCGCTTCTCTCTGAACTCCTGCAATGGCCTACACCATCCCAGCAGCCCTTACCCATGCCATTGTCTCAGGTATGATATTTTCATACGTTGGTGAGATCTCTTGAGGATGGAACCAAAGCCCAAGGTGAGATTCATGTTATGCTCATTCCTAGACACTTTGTGTACACAGCCTGTGGAGGTTAGCATTATTAACTGTTGGAGTAAGGCCGCTAGTTAGTTCCTGGCCACTCAGCCCCAAAATAATCACACAAAACTATATTATTTAAATCACTGCTTAGCCCATTAGCTCTAGCTTATTATTGGCTAACTCTTGCATCTTAATTTAACCCATTTCTATTAATCTGTGTATCACCATGTGGCTTACCTGGTAAAGTTCATGTGTCTGTCTCTGGCTGGGCTACATGGCATCTCTCTGACTCTGCCCTTCTCTCTCCCAGCATTCAGTTTAGTTTTTGCCACCTAGCTCTGTTCCCTATAGCTCTGCTATAGGCCCAAAGCATATTTATTAACCAAAGATATTCATGTCATACAGAGGGAAATCCCACATCAATTAACCAACTACACAGAATCTAGAATCATTTGGAAGATGAGCTTCAGAGTACGCCTGGGAAGTTATCTTGACCGCATTGATTGAAGTAGGAAGACTTGCCCACTATAGGTGGCACCATTCCCTGGGATGCTGGACTATAAATGGAGGAAGAGAGCTGAGCAATTTCATGCATTCATTGCTCTCTGTTTCTTGTCTGTGGATGTCATGTGACCAGCAGCTCCTGCTGCCTTGACTTCCCCACCATGCTGGACTGCACCTCGAACTGTGACCCAACGCAAACCTTTCTCCCTTAAGTTGCTTTTTGTCAGGATATTTTTATCAGAGCAATGGGAAGAGAAGACCTAGCTTTATCAGGATAATTCTACACAAGTCTTTAAGAACACTTACACACATAAAACTAAGCATGTGCAAACTTCACTATCATAGGTCAGGCGTGGGAGTTTTCCGTGTGCTGCATCTTGATAATGCTCAAAAACCTTTAGATTTTGAAGTATTCTAAATTTCAGATTTCAACCTGAAAAGTCAACACAAGTTACCCCTGACATTTAAGGATCATATACATTGCTCCCAAGACTTCTTCAAGCCATGCCTTCATTCCTTTATTCTTGACAACCATTCCAGGAGGTAAGTATCACCATTCCCATTTTACAAGTTAGAAAACTGGGTAGAAAGAGGAATTGCTAGATGTGATGGATGTTCTTGATTGTTAACTTGACTACACCTGGAATTATCTAAACACCAAGAGGCTGGGTACTTGTCTGAGGGATTTTTCTCATGTAAGTATTTGAAGTGGGAAGACCTACCCTAAACCTGAATCTTTTGAGATGGGATGATCTACTCTGAGTCGGAACCTTACCTTTGGGTGACAGCCTATATAAAGGATATGGAAGAAGAAAGCTCTTGCTGACAAGTTTGTTCTTTCATTAGTATTAAATCCTACAGCTTCAGAATTCTGACATCAACTAAAGAGCAGTTGAGACACCCAGCATTGTAGACTGAACAGCTACAGAATTCTTGGACTTGGGTTTGGGAAATAGCCATTGTTGGAATAGTAGGACCATAACCTGGAAGCCACTCTAATAAATCTAGTACGTATATATTATTACAGATTCAACCTATCAGTTCTGTTTCTCTGGAGAACCCTGACTGATACAGTAGACTCCAACCCTAATTGGGGGATCCCAGTGCTACCATCCTGGCCCCAAAGCCCATACGTCATCATCACACTGTGTGCAGTAATGGAGCACAGAGCTTATCTCTGTCTTACAGAGAACTCTGTCAGATCACGGTACCACCACCCGAGTGACAATTCCCAAAGGCAAATGACTGTCACTTGAGCAACACTGTGTATCTACCATGCTGGCACAGAGTCCTTTCTGCAGCTTGGAGCTACGGGCCCATCCTCGCCCTCCTGGAAGTGGGGCATCACCCCACAGATTTAAGGGCTTTGGTGGAGCTGTGAGCTTGGGCTGGCTGGGTCTCTAGAAACTCCAGTCTCTCTCTCTTTTCTCTTAAGCCCCTGGATCTGCCAAGTTCAGTTTCTTCAGCTATTCAGTTGGCTCCTCCAGATTGTGTGGCTGAGCTTATGGGATTCTAGTGGAGTTCTGAGGAGATGGATGCAGTGAGCAGCTGAACTGAACCAAAGCCCCTTAGAAACGGAACTTCTGTTTCTTTGTTTTGCTTTGCTTTGGACCCTGCTCTCTGATGAGTTTAGTTTCAAAATTGACACCTAAATTTCAATTAAAATTGACATAATATTGTTACATACTTTATAGGGATGGCATGATAACTCTCTACATGCATGTGATATGTGGTAGAACTAAAAAGTTTGGCCCCATCAAAGCAGGGGTGGGGTGGGGATGTGGTGGTAGCCTCTCTCACCACAGAAGCCTGAGAAGACAACTGAAGAGAGGAAGCAGGCAGGAGGGATGAGGGAGGATTTATTTTATTCCAGGTCTTAGTTTCCCATAGTGGGAAGATAGAGCATAACAAAGCGTTTACATTGTGGCAGCCAGTAAAGTGTGGCCCGCCTCCTCCAGAGTCTGCCTCATAGTTCCCATTAACTACCTGGACAGCACCCGGGACCAATCCTTCAGTAACATACCAGCCCTTTTTAGGGAGCTCTTCATACCCAAACCATAATCATGATCACCAATCTGGGATGGGCAGAAGGATGGGAAATAGAGAGAGGGTTGATGTGGGATGTCCTTCTGTGAATATGTGTTGCTTTTCTTGGTTGATGAATAAAGTTGTTTTGGCCTATAGTAGGGCAGAATCTAGCTAGGCTGGAAATCCAAGCAGAGATACAGGTGAAGAAGGGTGGGGTCAAAAAGAAGCCAGCAAGCCACCAGAGCGACAAGATATACAAGGGAACAGGTGACACCACGAAGCCATGCACTGATACACATATTATTAGAAATGAGTTGATTTATATGAAAGTGCTAGCCAATAATAAGCTGAAGCCATCGGCCAAGCAGTTATAATAAATATTAAGCCTCTGAATGATTATTTTATAAGCAGCTGCAGGAACTGGTGGGTGGGAGAGAAACAGGTCTAGTAGGAGCGGGCGAGACAGAGAAAAGCATCCGGCTACAGAGGATAAGTACAGGGTCCCCAACCCAGTTATGTAAGAAGAAAAGCCCCTGTGTTCAGTAGCACCATAAAGTGACTGTGGCTCCCAACCACGGATGTGTTTCACAGTGACAGGGAGAAAAGGCCATGGGCTCTCGATACACAGGAGGAAGAAACGTTTGAGGAACTGGAGACATATTTTGATGTGTTCTTTGAAAGTCCAGACTATTATTAGTCTCTAAGGACAACAGTTGGAGAGCCATGCAACACGACAAAGGAACAAATAAAAACAGCTCACTCTCCCACTACACACGGGTCATTTCCTCCTGCATACAGGGATATAAGAACTGCTATGCTGAAAATTCAGGGCACTTTGAGCAAAGTACAAAATTCTCCCCCCTCCACATCCTACCACCCTAACAGGGTGTTACTAGGTTGCTCTCGCTGTCCTAGAACTTACTACAAACCAGGCTGATCTTGAATGCATAGAGATCCTCTGCCTCTTTTTCCTGATGCTGGGGTTAAAGGTACACGCTACCATGCTTGACCTACTTTTACTATCTTTTTAATTGTGTGTGTGTGTGTGTGTGTCTGTCTGTCTGTCTGCATGCATGCATGCATGCACAT
This sequence comes from Microtus oregoni, assembly GCF_018167655.1. Classification (NCBI taxonomy): domain Eukaryota; kingdom Metazoa; phylum Chordata; class Mammalia; order Rodentia; family Cricetidae; genus Microtus; species Microtus oregoni. Next base: position 17,185,278 of record NW_024543086.1, read on the forward strand.
GCACACATGGGTATAGGTACATGTGAAAGCCACAGGTATCGTATATCCCAGGGATGGAGTCCCAGGCAAGTTATGAAGTCTTCCAATATGGGTGCTGGGAACTGAACTCAGATCCTTTGTAAGAACTGTGTGTGTTCTTAGCCACCGACTCATCTCTCCAGGCCTATAAAATGGAAAATTCTTGTGAACCCTGACTTGACTGTCAGCTTCTGTGTGACCTGGCCCGTGCCTGCCTCTCCCATCTCTTCGGTCACTCTCCTCTCCACCCAGCCCTCCAAGTACATAGCTCCTCAAAGCTTTTGTCTCTGCCCCCAGTGAAGTGTTTTTGCATGACTTGCTTTTCTCCAGAGTGTGGCTCTCAATCAAAACGTCACCTCCTATGATAATCTCTCTTGGAAATCACCTTCTTTCATTCTAAGTTTCTGTGTGCATCGTCTGTTCCCCCAAGTAGTAAACTTCCTTCCTTCCTTCCCCAGTTCCCAGAACAGCCCCAGAATAGCCCTTGGCACATGAGCACATTCATTAATTATTCAGTAAGTTCATGAATTAGAGTACTGTATTTACAAGCTGAGATCCAGCTATGGTTGATGGTTTGAATCTGAATTTTCTAACTCACGAAGATGTGGCCACATCATCTTTTAGTGGCGACATGGATGTGGGATGGATGCATCCTAACGTTTGACCAAGCTGGGAGGGCATTTCAACTTTCTCGTTTTGAAAAGGGGTGCAACATACCTCAGGGAGTCTTCGTACACACATGTGCCCTCTTCCCCCCTCCGCCCCCATTTTCCCGTGAGTCACAGCTCGCCAGAGACTGAAGGATCAAAGGGTTGTATAGCTCTCATCCACTAGGCGATCGCCGAAGTGACCTGTAAAAGCTTTCATCACCTTGAGTTACCTAATGATCCGTTGCCTGGGGCCTTCCCAGTAGCATCCTCTAAGGCGGTGGACTATTGCTGTTTACTTACTCAGGTGAGCTACCATGGAGGCCATGGGTCAAGACTGCTCAGCCTCCTCTCTCTGCCAAGGTTCGCATACACTGATCAGCTGTGTAGGGATCGTCTAAGCTGAGAGTGGCAAAGGGGAATGACGTCACTCCTTCCAGGTCAGGGTTCTTGGTTGTGGAATCTGTAACCGGAGAGCCTACCTCAGCCACACACTGACTCCATTTCCCTCCTCCACGGTCCAGCATTCACCATGGGCTCAGCGAGCTGGTCCCCCCAAGCCCCACCCCTACCTGGCCAAGTGCACTGTGCCTGCATCCAACCCGTCTTTGTTCTGCATCTCCCTCAGCCCATTTCGTCTTCTCAGAAGTCCCTTCTGTGGTCCAAGTCCCAGGATGCTCTCCAGCCCACAACTGTCCTGGTTACCAGGTTCTTGCTGCTGAATGTCCAGTTGGGAACTCCCCTCAGCCCCACTCTTCCCCATTCCAAACCCCACCCCTCTCAGAAAGACCACCAAAAATCCAGGCTCCTCCCATGAAGTGCAACACCCTGCCTACACGGTGTGCCCCATTTCTAGATGAACCATGTGATTGCTCCTCATCCCCTCCCCCGCCTCATGGGGGCGGGGTTGTGAAGGGAGGCTGGAAAGGTCACCTGAGAGTGCTTGGCTCATTAAACCTGGTCTTTTGAATTTGACTTTATCTGGTTTACTGTGTTGGTGGAGAAACCTACTATGGGGTACTAAACAACCCCTTTATCACTATGCAGTTCATGTACCTTAATAAGCTCAAATCTCCAGCTTCTCCCGGGAGCTTACTTGCAGAATCTCATGACATCTAGAGGAATCAGGACTGGAATGGAGCCTTCATTGGCCAGCTCTGAGCACTGGGGACAACAGCGTCTACCCTCCTGAGCATCACTTTCCCTGTCTTCAAAATGGGGCTTATGTGATTTGGGCTGAGAGAATTTCTTTGAGAATTCGGGGCTCCTACAGCACAGAACTCTCAAACCGAACAGTCGTGCCTGTGAGATGGTGCAGCTGAGAGGAGCAGGAGCACTTGGTGTGCAAGCCCTAATGACAGGCGCGCCATCCCTAGAGCCCACAGCGGAAGGAGAGAACTGACTACTGAAAGGTGTCCTTTGACCTCCACGCATATGCTATGGAACTTGTGCACATAAATACACAATAATAAAAATGTCACAATGATGACTTTGCCTCCCAAGAGACATAGACTTAATGAGAAACCCAAACACTAGACACTAAAGCCCTCTTTTGAATTGTTGGTCGGGGATGTCCAGGAGATTCCCAAAACATGATAGGAGATTGCTGTTGGCCTCGGTTGCCCCTCATTGGTAGAGGAGTAATTACTTATTGCTAGAAACATCATGCACTTTGGACAGAGGACCCCAGCTGGGCCTGACCTGAAAGCCCTTTCCCTGAGGACTAGTTTTTATGGCACCAAAGGCGCCACACAAGCTTCCAAAGGAGGGAGATAACCAATAGTCCTACCCAGCTATGACATCTAGGAGATACAGCAATGACCAGCCTGGCATGATAACCCTAATGGTGTAGTGTGGCACATATATGGCAGTAACCAACAGCGAGAGGGAAATCATGCCTGGTACTGGAAACCCAGGCAACCTCCTGTGTGTGTATATATATATCTCAACATTGTGTAAGATGGGCAGGTTGTATTTGCATATATGTGTGTCTATGTATACCTACATGTATTTATATGCAACAACAGTTAAACAAATGAGGCAATGAATTTGAGTAAGGATAAGGAGGTACTTGGGAGGGGTTAGAGGGAGGAAATGGAAGGAGGGAAATGATATTACTCTATTATAACCTCAAAAATTAAAAGTTATAATTGAAACATAGAAAAGCACAATAAAATGATGGCATTAGAGCAGTGGCCTTAACTTTGTCCTTGGGTCCTAACAGAGACAGTGCTAGCAGGGGGTTCAGGGCTAAAGGAAGTATTTGTGGAATTTGAGGAATGGCTGCTCTGTAGCCTCCTTTCTAGTGCGAGTGGAGTTTCACCAACCGGACTGCTGTTAGAGCCAGCTTCAGACCTCCCTGGGAGCTCAGTCTAATGCTCCTGGAGAAAAACGACGTGCTGTCCCATGTAATGCCCACACCAGCTTACTAGGGAGATGTTCTGGTATCCCTAGATGAATGAGACCCACCATTCACTGGCTACCTCCTGTGTGTCAGACCTGTGGGGGCAAGAGGGTTTTCTGTGGGGCTTCATTTGACCCCTCATGCTAGCTTTATTTTTTTTTAAGATTTATTTTTATTTGAAATTATACATGTGTCAGGGAACATGCTCACTAGTGAAGATCTGGCAGAGGTCAGAGGAGTTAGAGCCCCTGGAGCTGGGGTCCCAGGTGGTTGTACCTGATGAAGGTGCTGGGAATTGAATTCAGGTCTTCTGTGAGAGCGGCCTCTCCAGTCCCGCATCATGCTATCCTGATGTAACAAAGATTCTTATTACTCAAGAAAAACAGAGTCATGAAGTTCAGGAAGCAGCCGGAGGACAGAGGGGCAAGAAGAGGAGAAAGAAGAAGTGGGGGGAAGTGTTTGAACAGAATCAGCTAACATATAAACAATAATAGTTTCCTTTTGTATAAAAGGAAGCAGCTCCGCCTCCAGCTGGTCAGCCTTCTTATGCATTCAGTGGGAGCCTTTCAGGGTTGAAAGGAGGCCTTGTGGTCACTAGATCAAGGATTATCAGAGACTTCAACCTCCCAGTGCTATGGCAGAGGAGCGGTTTCTATTTCTGGTGCCCGTTGCCATCTCCAGGGAAATGGCTCTCCGCTGCTCGGGAGTCACAATGTTCTTGTTTGCCTCCTGTGACTCAGCAGGCAGCTCCAGATGGCTTCTTGCCCCTCTTGCCCTGCTGGCTGGGTGCTAATCGCAAAGGCGAGTCTGAGTCCTCCTGGCCCAGCTCTCCGCTGCAAAGCCTTGCTGTCCCCTTTGCACAGGTTGCTTGCTCTCTCTTTCTGGCCTCCCCCAGAGTATGTATGCCTCACGCTTTGAAGGTCAGATCCACAAAGTGCATCCTCCTGTGGACCAGCGAGAAGGGGAGGGGGCATTGGTGGAGCCTCACTGACCCAGTGGGAACACTGATCACCTGCCTCTGAGGCTTGCAGAGTTAGGACTACCGGATACAACACAGGATACTCTGGTAAATCTGAATTCCAGATAAATTGTTTTTTCGCTATAAATATGTCACAAATACTACATTGAAATTTAATTGGATGCCCTGCAACTTTATTTGTGAAATGGCAAATAACCATTCCAGCATGCTGAGTGTGGAACGAGGAAACCAATGTGGTTTCTCCTCCACCAAGAGCCTACACTCAGTAGCAAATTTGCCATGTGTCACCATGACAAACACACAGTCTTGAGGCGTGACAAGGATATGGACCACCTCAACCAGGGAGTAGGATATTTGGGTCTTTTGTCTGTTGCTTCATCCTTAGGGTGGATGCTGTAATGCTTGCATGTCGCTGGCTGCCTGGCACACAGCTAGATCAAGCCTCCTTTTAATTTCATGGATAAGTAAGAAGCCTAACTCATTGGTAGGTTCAAGTCACACATTTCACTGTATCATACTCCTTGAAGCCTGCTTGACATAAGAAAACCACAGGGGACAGTTGACAGCTGACCTGCTAACCAGCAGCCGCTTTCCCTCTTTGACTTTGAAGCGTCTCTGAAAACCAACATAGGAAATCTGCAAGAAGCAGGGTTTGGTTTGTTCTGTCCTCAAGCACTCAGAAGAGTGCCTGGCCCTCAGGAAGGGTAAGCACTGGATAAACTGAACCCTGTCTCATTAACAACATCAACAAAAACACACCCATGCTAAGGCACAGTGGATCACCTCTGTGGTCCCAGTGCTCGGAAACTGGAGGCAGGGAAGTCATGGTTGTCAGCCTCAAGCACATGGTGGCTGTGAGTTGGCCCATCTCAGGAGACCTTGTCTCAAGAAACAAACAAACACAAAGCATAAATAAGTAAATGCATTCACAGTCTATTAGAAGGGAGCCTTTCTGACAATAATAACGTCCCTTCCTTGTTGGGACACAATCCTAGCCCTACTCTGCTTGCAGTAATTTCTACCAAACCCGAACAGGATTTCCATTAGCCACTGAGAAGTCACAAGTACTCAGCCCAAGGCTGACACAGCTTTGCCAGCTCTCTCCAAGCTCCCCCTAGATCAGAGGCTGGGCTTTTTATCTTGAGTAGCTTTTCCGTGGCTTTTGTGTGAGTCAGTGTTCTGTTGTTATGAATCATTTCTGAGGCTCGGTAACTTACAAATCAAAAGAAAAAAGGGTGTTCAGAGAGTGAGTGGCTGGAGAGGCCAATGCCATGTCACCAGCTCTGGTGAGCTTGGTGACTTTCTTTACCTTGTGGCACATGGTGTCACCGTGGTAGGAATACATATGGGCAAATCCAAGACATGAAGCCAGAGGGGGCCTGGCATGAGTCAACCTGCTCACACAAGAACTACTTCAGACCCCTCCAGAGTGTCCTGTCCCTAGTGACCTCCCACAAGGTCCCACCACTCAGCTTATGAACCAAGCCTGCAAGATATAAATTCCTGGAAGACAAACCACATCAAACCCCAGTGGGTCACAAGGCACAGATGACTGCCCAATACTCGGTATGAATGTGAGGGCATCACCCACGGGAATTGCAGGCAAGCCACTGGAATGGTTTAGCACTCAGAAGCCCTAAGAGCCATCCTGGGTTCACCAGGTGGCAGCTCTGGAGGGTCTGGTATGCCAGCTTCACCAGCTGTGTTCAGGGCCCGCATGCCCACTAGCCCCTTATATGGTTCCACACTGACATCTCATTATTTTATTGTTTTCCATGATAGGTTCTCCAAGCTGTCCCCTCTTCCATCTCCATCACAGCTCTCTCTACACAGAGCGTTCCATCTGCCCTAGTTTGTTTTCTGTTGCTGTGATCCAACTCTGACCAAAACTAACCTCCAGGCGGGGACTTACTTGTCTCTTAGCTGACAGTCTATCATCCAGGAAGGATCTCAAGGCAAGAACCCAGAGGCAGGAACAGAAGCAGAGGCTGGGAGAAATGCTGCTTACTGGCTTTCTCTTGTCTTCATTTTTAGTGACTGTTCTTAGCCCCAAACCACTGCCTAGGGACGGTACTACCCACAGTGGGCTGAGCCCTCCTGTGCCAATTCACAATCAAGAAAATGCTCTTCAGATGTGGCCACAAGCCAATCTGAGGGAGGTAATTCCTCAATTCCTCCTTCCCAGGTGTGTTGAGGAGAAAAAATGCATGGACTCATGCATTTGAATGTTTAATTCCCAGTCGGTGGGTGGGAGTGTTTGGGAAGGATTAGGAGGTGTGGTCTTGTTTGAGGAGATGTGTCACTGGGGGTGGGCTTGAGATTCCAAAAGCCCACCTCTTGTTTATCACGATGTGAACTCAGAGCTACTGCTCTAGGACCATGCCTGCCTGCTGCCGTGCTCCCTGCCGTGATGGTCATGGTCTCTAACACTCTGAAACTATGAGACGCCCGTAAACTCTTTCTTCTGTAAATTGCCTTAGTCATGGTGTCTCATCACAGCAGCAGAAAAGTAAGACAACGGGCTCACTATGACACGGTCTCGCTCCGGATGGTGTTGCTGGCTCTTCCCAACTTTTCCACTCCCGGCCCCCTCTCCCCAGACCTACTTTCACCATTGTCTCAGAGTGACCATCGATCAAAGGGTGTCTTCAGTCTTGTCCCAAATCTCTCATGAAATGAAACTGAGGAAGCCCAATGCTCAGCCTAACATTGGTCCGACTTTCTTCGTAGGCTATGCCTGTGGCCACTTCAGCTTTGAAGGCCCATTCCTACTGTACTCATCACTTCGTGTGAGCCTGTGCAGCACACGCTCACCAACTGATCACCGTATCACCTGAGGTGTGGCTTTAACTCATTCTTCTTCTATGATGGAATAGCACAAACACGTAAACACAGATGTTAGGGCAGGCAGGTGGCTCAGAGGCTAAGATAGCCTGAGGAGCTGAGTTGGAAGCACTGACACCTGCACAAAAGCTGGGCTTGGCCATTTGTCCACCTGTGACCCCAGGCAGGGAAACAGCGGGAGACACAGGCGATGACTGGAACTGCCTGGCCAGCAACTTAGTGGAGAAGTGGTGTGCTCTATGTTCCACGTGAGACCTTGTCTCAAGGGGAGAAGGTAGAGAGTGATGCGGCAGGGCACCCAGCGTTTTCTTGTGGCCTTTGCATATGCCTAGCATGACCTCCTACACACACACACACACACACACATCCCCCACAACAGTACAAATGTCATTTGATTCTCCATCCTAGAGTCTTCTGGTGAGGACACCACGCTGACTCATAACGTGGTGGAAGGCAGTGCGGAAAGCAAACTCACGAGAAAGAGGGAAGAACAGACAAGCAGCAAACAAATATGTGAGGGTAAGATGCAATTTCTAGTATTTCTAGCCACTCCACAGAGACAAAAACCAGTGCACAGTCAGAGACAGTGACACATCCCTGTAATCCCAGCACGTGGAGAGGCAGAGGCAGGAAGATTGCCACACTTTCAAGGCTTTCCCGAGCTGCACAGCAAGATCCTGTCTTGAAAACCAACAAACAAAACTGAACATAAGAGACACAAAAGAAAGCCAGAACCCAAGAATGTCCATCCGGCTCTATAGGAACAGCACGTGATCTCTACCACTCCTGTTAGGCTCCACCCCCTACAATGGCACTGTGGGAACTGAGGCCCCCAAATGTGAACTCTTGGAAGAAAGAGTCAAACCTCAGCAGCTCTCCTCCCCGCTACCCACCCTGGGAAGAGCATGTGCACAGATAGCACGTGTGTAAGCAGGAGGATACTAACCTTCTCTGGATACTAAATGTGCGTGTTGGGAAGACAGCATCTTCTGGTTTCTCGCTGGCATCACTGCACTCGCTTAAGCGGCCTTGTGTGTGTGGCGTTCCTATACACGTGCGAGAAGGCCCCACCACCTCATCTGAATACTTGGTGTATTTCTCACCTCAAACATTTATCGTTTGTGACATGAGTATTCAAAATCCTCTCCGTCTGCCAGCTATTCTGAAATACACAATATGTCACTGCTAACTATAACGTAGACTTTTTTTTTTTTTTTTTTTTTTTTTTTTTTTGAGACAGGGTTTCTCTGTGGCTTTGGAGCCTGTCCTGGAACTCGCTCTGTAGACCAGGCTGGTCTCGAACTCACAGAGATCCGCCTGCCTCTGCCTCCTGAGTGCTGGGATTAAAGGCGTGCGCCACCATCGCCCGGCTATAACGTAGACTTTTAAAGCACTATGAGGTGTGGGTTTTTGGGGTTTTTTTGTTTTTTACTTCATTAAAACGATGAGAGAAGGAACAAGAAAATGGAAGACCCTAGTTTCCGAGGTGAATCATCGCCAAGAGCGAACTCCTGGGCCTGGAAGTGGTTGACACTTCTCGGACCCCCAGTGTAAGACACAGGAAGTCTGGTATGCCAGATGCTGTGAGCCCTGCATGCTGCTCCTGGAGCCCACACTGCTTCTCCAGCTCCTCCTCTGGGCTTGTGCTGCTCCCTACCAAGGCTCTTCCCGGCCTTTGCTTTTGAAAAGCTCTCTAAGGCCTCCTTACTTCCTCACTGCTGAAAAGATAGTCTTTAATGGCTGACAAGTCGACCTCTGTTTTCCTATAGAGAGGCAGGCACCGGGGGAGGAAGGATCCCCTTGGAACATAGTTAAGAGCTTGAGACATATTTGCCAAGTAAATAAACAGCCATGCATTGCATCACTTTGGGAGAGAAAGGCCAGCCCACTCAGAAGGATGATCAAGGTCACCCCTAGACCCTGCCTCACACCTGCACCACTCTGTGCTTCTGAACATGAAGCCCTCAACTGAGTCCAGCTGATAGCTGCCCTCTCACACGCATTTCTGAGGACACCCTCGGTGCCTGACATTCTTGAGACACAGGGCTTCCTTTCTTTCCCTGCTGGGTGAACCCACAGGAGATACCAATGCTGCCCCTGGCAGACTGGCAATGAACTTTAATTTAATAAGCGATTAGCAGCAAACAATCACAAAGCAGGATCATCATAACAACGCGCGGCCACACGGGCTATTTAAAACTTAGCCCTGGCTTGTCTCTGGGATTTTTCCAAGTACGTTCAGAACTCACAGAGAAGGGGACAGAGCCTTACACACTGCAGATGACCTAGTGGGTCTTACATACAGCAGACGACCTAGTAAGCCACATGGGACCCTCAGTACCTAGCAGAATACACAGCCCCAGACGAGCTGTTACAGTATGTTCAGGCTTCATTGGGGTGGGGGTGGGGTTCCCTGAGAGCGTCTCATCTCCTATCCATCCCTTAACGCCTAGCTAGAGTATCACCCCCTCAGGGAGTGTCCCAGCATGCCCATGGCCTCCTGCCTGTTCTACTGTCCTCTTTCTCTTGTGTCTCCCCAGCCAGCCTGATCTCTGGACTCCAAGGTTCAGTGTGAGGCAAGACTTGATTCTATTCTATTCTATCGGCTACTGACCTGCCCTTTAGGCAGTCTCTCCCTCCCTCCCAACAGCCCTGTCTTCCCTGTATAGCAAGTTCATGCCCCCCCCCCCAGCATTTCTTCATCTTGTTTTGAATTAACCTTTCTGCTTCCGAAGAAAGTCTCAGACCAAGAAGTAGTAACGTCCCCTGGCTAGCCAGAAAAGCTTGGCCAAGAGCTCATGAAGATTGCTTTTCTGTTTTTACTTTTCTAAGCCCCACCCCACCCTGCATTTTTGCTAAGCCACACCCTCTCCTGCGCTGCAACACTGCTCCTTTGCCAGAGATGCCTGCATCCTAATAGAAACTGCACCCTGCACCCCAGCCCTTTGCTGCCCCTCAATGGAAAGTGGAGTGCTCCCACCGTGCTCCCTATTTCTCTGGCTATGCAGGGTCCCGTACATTCTGGAGGTACACCCAGGATCTACTTGCTTTCGGAGTTCTTGCCTCCACCCGGGCAAGGCGGTGCTCAGCCTCACCTGTGTCCTTCCAGCCCTGGGCCTCAGGCACACCACACCGGGAGCCACCCAGAGGACTGCTGTCTGGACTGCTGGGGACCCAGGAGAGGGCTGAGGAGCGTCTAGTTTGAGTGGGACTAACCAAGATATAGGACAAGGCCAGTGGCCCAAGGCAACCAGATCAGACGGTCGCCCCGCCCCAGAGAGACCCCGCCACTGTTGGTGACCAAGCCTGAGCAGCAGGAGGGCGAAGAAAAACAGTGAACCAAAGGAGAGTCAGACATGAAATGTCCCCATGAAGCCCAGGTTATGTGACACTCTGGCTACAGGAGGGATGGACACTAGCAAGCCTATTTGGTGGCAGCACTCTGAGCAACCCAAAAAGAGAGCCAGAAGTTCTGAGCAGGACATTAGCTCTGCTGCTTACTAACCAAGCCAAAGTCCCCATCTCCTTGACCCCTGGTCTCTTTCTCAATAACTGTGATTAGCAACTTGCAAGGCCACTGTAAAGGCTACAGGTCACATGCCCATGGCAATCAGTCCAGCAGCACCACTACCTTTGTTCTGTGTTGTTAAGAGCTGTGGTCTGGTACAAGAAGACAAGTCAGGTGCCATTTAGGCAGTAATAAGCCTTAAACAAAGGGAAAAAATAGAGAGGAGGGGACACTGGCCGCATATAGGCAAAATCCTTGTGTTTAGAAATAGCGGAAACTCTAGTTGAAACGCGTCGAAGCAAAGAAAGCACCAGCCCCACAGCGGGGGAGGTCAGAGGCTCATGGCCATGTCACCCTGCCCACCCATGGGATAGTCTCATCTTCAGACAACCACTGCATATACCTACCCTGGCACCAGCTACCCAGGCCTAGTGGGTTCCTTGTAGGAATACAAATGATGTCTTTGCTGTCTTTCCGGATGGTCTGGAAACCTATTTCCAGAATATTCCTGATCCTGAGGCCATCAAGGAACTGATTGGCTAAGCCTGGGTCATGTGACCATCTCAACCCAGGTGCCAGGACAGAGGGAAGGAACCTATTTCCAGAATATTCCTGATCCTGAGGCCATCAAGGAACTGATTGGCTAAGCCTGGGTTATGTGACCATCTCAACCCAGGTGCCAGGACAGATGGGAAGGGTTGCCCCCCCCATCTCACCCTAAGCACAAATGGGCTGGGAGTGAGGAGGGGGGAGTCTCTAGGGAGCACAGGTGTGTCACTCAAAACGAGGGTGGGGTGCTGGGCTAATAGGAACTCCGGGTGTGCCCTGCAAATGATGGACCAACTGAGCAGGCGCAGATGTGGAAGGCTGGGAAGTCAGAGCAGTTAGCGGAAAGAAGGCACTCTGAGTGGCAGCCTCAACTGTGACTCCTAATGCCACATGAATTGTGACTCAGCAGCAACGCTTGGTTTTGCAACAATTTTCCCTTGACTCCCACTGCTCTGCTGTGTCCCTGGGGCTGCCCAGCTTCTGCTTAGAAATACTGCCAGCACCGCCCCGCCCCCCCATCCACCCCCCACCCCCCGCCCCCCCATCCACCCCCCGCCCCCCCATCTACCCCCCACCCTCCCACCCCCCCCACCCCCCACCCCACCCCCACCCCCGCACCCCCTGTCTCTAGAATCTCTGCAGCCCTTCCTTTCCCTAGTTCCCTCTGCCCAGGGCAAAGTCTGGTGACTGCAGAGGAAATGTCAAAGATTGCCTTGTGTTTCTGATGAGCCTTTCAGCCACCCAGTCAGGGAAAGACCAGGACAGCTTGGCAAGGACCCTAGACTCCAGAGACCAGCAACCATAGAACTAAGCCTAGAGTGTCAGCAGAATCCCCTTTGGCTGTGCTCAACATGTCTCAACACTCCCAGTGATATGCTCCCTGGGGTGTGGAAAGCACTGGGGTGGCCCACAATTGCAGACTATGCTGGGAGAGGAGACTCTGCCCTCAGCAGGCCTTTCCTGGATACGGCTGAGCTCCGATGGTCTGAACCACACACTGGCTCAGGAAAGAGAGGAAAGTTCAGCCCAGTGCAATCTGTGCACAGAGTTGGTGGGGAGGTTTCATTCACGACAGAGCAGACCTGGAACCAATAGCCCAGAACAGACAGAATCCTTTGTGGGAGAAAGCTAGATACATCCTGGGGATGAACACAGAGACCAGACAAGCCGAGATGGAACTGGCCTCAATGGGAAGTCGAAGAAAGGAGGAAAAGGGCAGTGTTGGCAGAAGCAACTGTGCAAAAGGGCTAGGTGGGGGTGGAGGGTGGGGCAGGACCGCAAGTTTCCAATAGGAATGTGTTGAGGTTTGAGAGTGCCTTCTCTACCAGCTCATCTCTAAGATAGAGAAGCACAACCTTGTATTGAGGGAGGCTCTCCCTTCCCTAGGAATTGGGTTCCAGGAGGACTCTGGCATCCAGGGAACGGTAAACAGAACCTGACTTTCTAGGAAAGAATCATAACCTGAACATATTTCCGTGACCATTAAATCAAGGTCTTTTCTGAGAAGTTAAGACAGTGGTATGTACTGGGACTATCCCAGTGGTTGGGTGGACAGACACACGGCCTCTGCACAGCTAATCTATATGGCAATGTGGCTAAGGGAGTGTTCAGCAAGGAGCACTGCAGGTACCAAAGTCCCTGCCATTCCCACCCACACATTCAAAACATCTTCCTGGGGCTGGAGAGGTGGCTCCGTGCTTAAGAGCACTTACTGCTCTTGCAAAGGACCTGGATTCGGTTCCCAATGCCCAGATGGAGGCTCTACAGTCAGCTGTATCTCCAGTTCCAGGTGATCAACACGCTCTTCTGGCCTCTGTGGGTACCAGGAACACACTAAAAGGAAATATATCTTTTTTATAAAAACCATGAGGCCTCGGGTCTGGGATGAACACAGCCACGCTATGAGATGGCATGCTCACCCCAAACGATGCTCTGCCGAGCCCACGTGGTCTCCTCTCTCCATTGCTTGTGCTGCGTCCATGAGTGGCTCCCAGAGAGAAGACAGTGACAGCATAAGTCACAGCGCCGATGGCAACACCCAAGTGTCCAACGGAAGATGTCCTTCTCCCATCCTCCTGAGAACCCAGGGGCTCAGCCTCTGGTTGCCACAGCAGCGCAGGACAGCTACTTCTTCATTGCCCAGGACCTACAATGGGGCGCCAGGAAAGACACCAAGCCCTCACTGCAGCTCTGTGCACATTCCACAGAGCAATTGCCCTTGGTCAGTGCCTACACCTTGGGCAACCCTGGCCATGTGGCTCACACTGGGGAAGCCTAGGAGGAGGGCTTAGCTTCAGAAAGAGAACCGCGGAGTCCCAGGGCTTAGAGTGTGCAACACACATGAGTGTATCCCTTCCTCCCTAACACTCTTTGTTCTTGATGTTGGATGGGTCAGAGCAGGGTCTTATGGAATGCAGGGCCCAGGAGGAGAGCTCCACTGACCCTGCAAGCAGGTTCTTGGTCTCACTATTGCAGGTGCACTCTAAAGTAAGAGTCTAAGACTCTCAGGGCTTTACATCTGCAGGCTATTTTGTAGCTTGGGCTCAAGCTGCTGAGTCCGGTCCTGGCCAGTGGGTATCAGCCACTGGCCTTGGTTCCCAGGTTACCCCGTCACAGCAATGCTCAGAACTGAACATCTGGCCTTCTCTAGACAACATGTTAGTGATGGAGAAGGGAGTAGCCACATCCACCTTCGATTTCTTCTATCTGTGATCTTAAGGGCAAGCAAACCCTGCCTAGGCCTGCCTATTAAGACTCCCCTGTCTTCCAAGCCAAGCCTGTGTACATCCAGGTCCCTCATTGGGATCCTAAAGAAATTAAGTAAATTAGGGAAGCTGAGAAGGCAGAGGATTCCTGACTAAACATAAGGGAAAACATGATGGGAAGCTATGAATCTTGCAGGGTTCAGAGACAGCCCTGGAGAGGATGGACAATCCTAAAGAGATGAGGGGAGAGGAGGGGGGACAGCGTCACTGTAACCACTCAGTGGCTCTATGAGGGCGTCATTTCACCTCTTCCAATTCTCTAGTCTGGAGGCAGACATAAGACCACTCCCTTTTGGTCATGCCAATGAAAGATGTGAAACAAACAACCAGCCTATTCGTTTTTCATTTCGTAGACAAGTATTTACTAGGTCCCACTGTCTCCACCAGGAATGGACGCCCCTCCATGAGTACCAGCAGCTGAAGATACTGAGGTCCCTTCTATACAGTGGCCTTGGGTTTGCATGGAACTTGTGAAACCCATCCTCCTGTACACTAACAGCTATGCCCGCATCGCTTATCATGGAATGCCAGGTAAATGCCATGCAAATAGCTGTGGGAGAGTGTTTAAGAAAAAAAGAAAACCAGAGAAAAAGCCTGGGCTATTCTTGTCTTCTCAGCATTTCAATCTGTGGTTGGTTGAATCCGCAGTAGAGCAGAGGCCAGCTGTATACACATATATGTTATATAAAGCACAAACAGGTTCATCCACAATACATGTATATAGATAGTGCTGTAGGACTTGCTTTTGTCTGCTGACTAACTGCCTTGGTTTGTGGAGAATCCAAGCCGCAGAGCCTGGTTGGCCAGTCGCAACACCCAGGCCAGGGCTGTGCCTGACCCAGCAGCCACTCGGCTGCTGCCAGCCCTCCAGCTCCCAGTGCTGACCAAGAGAACTGCTTTACCATCTGGTTTGACCTGATTTTCCTCCTCTTTTTCTTCCCCACACTGCAGGTTTCGGAGTCTGGGCAGGTGGTGTAGAGGCAGCTGAGCCGGCAGAGCGGGCTGGAGGCAGACTTTGCTCTTTTTAGAGGCGAGTGGGCAGTCCCCTGGCGTCAGGCCACTGGGGCCTTTGTGCAGGCATTTGGCCTGATCAGAAAGGCCAACTATGCTGGCAGGTGGGGCATGGAGGGTAGCATTGCTTTCAGGTTGTTGGTGCCAGTGAGCACTTGGGGCCACCTGCCTGGCTTTGTGCTGGGACCTGCGTGAGTCTTCTCACCCAGATGAATTCTGTCAGCCACATAAAAAGACAGGCAAAGAGACCCATTCACTGGTCCATTGTTTAGACTTCCATTGCACCCAAGGCTGTCAGCACCGTGGCAGGTTCTTCCTCTCCTTGCTGTAAACGGCATTCAACTGCGGTGTGACCTAGGAACCGTCTTTGGGGGATGCGTTCAGATCGCAGGAAAACGGGGGAAATGGGGGAATCTGAAAGAAGGTGAGATCTGGGCGGTGCTGAGTAGAGAGGGCTTTGGCCAGGAAGGGCGTTCAGGCGGAGGCAGTTTGGCTGAGAAAGGCTGGGAGACATACAAAGTGGGTGTGCTGGGAACCCAGAACTGACTCTGATGTCCCCAGCTCCACGGTGGAGGAAGAGGCTGTTGTGACAGAATTCTTTCCACTGCTCTCTTGAGTGGCCTGAGGCCAGTCACCTGCCTCTCTGACCCTCAGACTGCCACCTTGGAAACCGCATTCCAGGATCCTCACCTGGCCCATCCTACAGAGAACTCTGAGAGGGCAAAGGACCATGCAGGCTTTACTCTGGAAAAGTAAAAAGAGCTGGAAGCTACATGCTTGCTTCTTCTACATGTTCCCATGGTTTCATCTGACCTCAGTCCCTGGTGGCCTAAGAAGGAAAGATTCAGACTATGGGAGGTGGGACGGACACTGGCATGCGGCAGTCTCCGGTGGAAGGACTCAGGTCAAGAGAGCCGCAGGCAGAGGGAAGGAGAGGAATTCCTGTGGCCAGCAGACCTGCTGGGCTGGAAAGAGTGGGTGCAGCCTGCTTGCACAGGTGGCAGGCATGGGTGGGAAAGGCCCTGAGGCGTGGGCTCCCTGCAGCCTGGGAATCCAGGACATTTTCAGGGCAAGCTGTGTCGCAGGTCTGGAGGAGAGGCCTGGAAGGTGGGAAGGCCAGGGCACCAAGGGTGCCTCGCCCCCCACACAGCAGGCCTCCTGACCCTTTGAGTAGCACATAGGGGTGGGGAGCAAACAACCCCACTACCAGCTCACAGGTGATCTGTGGAGAACCCCATGTGTTCTCTAAATGTGTAGAAATGACCACTGCCCAGCCAGAGGCTAGCAGCTGCCTTTCTAGTTCTGGGATCTAGAATCCTCTTCCTGGTTATTCCAGACACGTGATCCAGCGCAGGCCTACCTAAGCTCTTGGCAGTCCCCTCTGCTCTCTCTGCAGCCCCATGGTGAGTTTGTGTACTCCTATTTGTTCCTAAGAGCCTTCCTCCAGCCCACGTGATGATGGGAGAGTCTGGATCCTGGAGGAACATACTCCAGAGCCAAGGAGACAAATCCTTTGGAGAATTTACACCAAAGGACCAGAACATTTAGGCAGTGTTAGCCCCTGGTGACAAGGTTCTCTCGAGCATTTGCTCTGCTGACCGCTTACTCAGTGTGCTTTATCCCAGCCCCACTCACATCAGTCTGAGGGTCCGGGTCTGATTAGCACTGGCGACGGGAAAACAGCATCGCGAGGACCCATGTTTGTCAGATCATCTCAGGCAGCTGCGTGTGCTATAACTCAGTTCTTCAAGGGAAAAAGGGAACAGAACTGGAAACGCCTCATTATCTAGGTGATAGATCTGTATTTACACAAGGTGACTGCAAGCTCCAGTGAAGAGACCGCGCTGTGTGCTGCCGATGGAAGGCTCCACAGCAGACTCAGGTTTCCTAGAGCTGACACACACATGAAGAATATAAGCTACAAACGGAGCTTCTGTGGGACTGGGATCTGCCTGGGCTCCATGGCAATGGTAGGAGCTTCCATCCGTCATTCATGTCGGATTGAAGTCTGCATGCAGTCTGGGGCTCTTAGCGATACGGACATGTTGTCCCTACTCAGCAGAGAAGGACGGTTGTAGATGAGGACAGTCCCTTGGTCAGGGAAGTGGCTGTTTCAGAGATGGTATGGCCCTGGTCTTTGTTATTTGCTGTGCTTTCTCTAGAGGAAGCTGAGGCCGGAAACATTCAACTCCAGGCTGCCTGCAGGCACTGGGAGCGAGGGCGGCTGTAAGGTGGTGCAGTCTGCAGAGGGAACCAAGAAACAGTTCAGAACCCCAAAGAGTGAGCAGAGCCGCCCACCTTTGTCTTCTCTGAAGCCTGGCACCTTTCTGCCACCTGAGGTGTTTTGAATCCTCCTGGCTGCTCTCCTGTCACATGACTGTTTCTGAGCCCTACGCACTATGTAACGACCTGAGGTATAAAGCCCTCTAAGAAGCAGCCACTCCACTAACTCAACTGTCCCAGATATGCCAGCAATGTTTACTTTATTTCCTGGAGGTCAAAAAAAAAATGTGACCCTGAGTGGCATTCCTGCTGATGTAAGTCAGAAATGCCCACTCCCCCCTCCCATACACTAAGGGAGAGGTGGGGAGGGCCTTTTTTTTTTTTTTAGGACATTGAGCTGTCAACCATTGACCCCTTAAATGCATCTGCACTCCACTCCTCCCCACAGCTGAGGTCCCTCCTACAGGGTCCCCATTGGTCAGTGTCACCTGTGCATCTAGACTGCAACTAGGCTGTCTGAGTTAGGTGCATCACCTGGCCACTTCCGCTGGCTACTGCCAGCCTCCACCCTCTTCCCACGGAAATCTCCCTCTGTCACATGGCACAGGACATATAGCTTTCTCTCTCTCTCTCCTGGAGCCAAAAAGGCAGCCTATACTGAGAACCTTCTAGAAGACGAGAACGCTGTTAATAGGAGGGAAGAAAGCGTGTGTAGGAGCGTGCAGCATGTAGGGAGCCCTCGCAGGTCTTTCTGACACCTGCCGTGCTCACGATGACCACAGCACCCCTAAGAAAGATCCTGCAGCTCCAGCCTCAGGAATCCTGCCTATGTCACCCCCCAGACGTGGCTGTGGTCAGTGTAAGGTTCCAGACTGCTCCCAGTGCTGCTTCCTTGGACACCCTCTCAGAAGGCTACCCAGGCCAGACTGTAGTTAATTCTTCTGGCATCTTCCTCGGGAGCACTAGGCTCATGTTTATTGAATGTGCGAAACTGGCTTGCATGGGCTCGGATCTTACTTTCCTGCTTAAGACCCAAGCTCCTCCACTCGGCTCAGACCCTGTGTGTCTGGCTCCCTGCTAGTCTTTTCAGCTTCGACCCACACCCTCCCACTCTGCATGTGCGTCCAAATCTCACACCACCCTCTCTTCTCCAGGGCTTTTGCTCCACTGTGACTGTGCCTTGCTTAGCCTCCTGGCAGCTTCCTGGGCTGTCTCAGGCTTTCTACCATGTGAGAGTGGAGTTGAATGTCCCTGGGCCCAGAGTCACAGAGAACTCTGCTGTGTGCCTGGTGTGTTGCCTGTTATTCTCAGCACCTCGGGCTTCTCACATGTAAGCGGGATATCACAAAAGCAACTTAACGGAACCACAGTGAAGCGTCACTGAGGAGACAGGGGCAAAACACTGAGGAAAGGAGATAAAAACGGTGTCCCTAGGGCTCCGTAAACAGAACCACCTTTGCCATTCTCCCATCGGCCATCTCTTCCTCATGCATCCCTCAGCTGAATAAGCAGAGCATAGATTGTCTATCCAGATAGGGAATGCATGGCTCAATTCACCATGAGGATTTGGTGTGATAACATACAGAGAATAAAAGTGGCAGCCACATTTGCTGGCATTTACTATCTGCCAGGCACCATGTGAAATACTTAAAAAGCATTAATCCACTTCTTCTCCAAATCTACTAATGGGGAATTTTCCTTTCATTTACCTGGCTGTGCTCAACTTATCATAGCCGATGGCTTTTTCAGAGTTAAAATGGAGCCAAAATGATAGGCGCCCCGTAAAAACTGTGCTCTGACTTTGAATGTCCCCTTTGTCCTAGGCTAACGATGAGCTCTGGGACTCTTTCTGGAATGACGGGGCAGCAGCCAGATGCCACTTGGAGCCAATCCGGAATTCTGGGGCCCAACAATGCAGTGTCCTCTGCCACTGAGGGTAGTGTCTGGTGCTTTCCACTTAGCCACGCTACAACCTCAACCGAAGAATCGTCTTCCTCAGATCGGCCCAGAACCATGTCAGTGAGACATTTGGTTTTGCTTGTTAGTTAATATAGGAGAACCCACATACCATGGGCATTACCACACCTGAGCAGGTGTGCCTGGGCAGTGTAAGAAAGCTGAACATGAGTCAGAAAGATCAGAACCAGTAAGAATTGTTTCATCCCGGTTCCTGCCTTAAATTCCTGCCTCGCCTTTGTTCCTAATGTGCTGTGACCTGGAAATGTAACCCAAATAAATCCTTTCCCCCAAGTTGATTTTGAATAGATGGTTTGATCACAGCAATACAAAGAAAACTAGCGTGCGCGCACGCACACACACACACACACATACCACAATATCTAGGAGATTGGTTGGGGAGGTGGGAGGCAGGGATTGGTGGTGGTGAGGGCATGACCAGCAAAGAGGTCAGTATCACCCACTTGTCCCCACTCTGGATAGCAGCGCAGTATGAACCTTCATGTCCTGAGCTCAGCTGCTGAGCTACTGCACCCATCAGCCATGGGACCATGCTGGTGTTTCACTGAGCATGGTGGTCCCAGTGGCCAGGCCCAGCAAAGGGCACAGGTTTGTTCACTCTGGGGCTGAGCCCTAGCCCTTCCCTCAGGCACTCTGACCACCACATGATCTGGCAAGCTGCACACAGGCTTTTGGTATGTCTATTTCTGACCTCCCTCCATCGGGCCTCCTTCTGCAGTTCTGGCTGTTTTGTGACCTTTATTTCCAGACTCTGGAGCATTTATTGGTCTGTAAATGTTGTAGTGAATTTGATGAAAGCAACACCTGTGACTGGTACCTGCAAGCGTTCTAGGATTTAGAACATATCCTCATTCATAAAGGGTGGTAGATGGGCTTGGTGGCAACAGACAACCTGGGTGTCTCATCCACTCATCCATTTGAAAAACATTTAGTGAGCAACTACCATGAAGTGTGCATAGTTAGAGTGCTGTGAGAATAGCTGTGTACCAATAGGCGTGGTTCCTATACTCAACCAGACTATGGGGTAGGGATGGGAAAGATGGGGCAGTGGTCTAGAGCCCTGATGGTCCTGCCGACGACCTGAGGTCCAGCATCTGCATGATGGCTTGCTTACACCTGCCTTTAACTCCAGTCACTGGGGAGCCTTTGCCCTCTTCTGGCCTCAGAGGGTACTGCAGACATGTGGTGCAAATATACTCACACAGGTTCACACACATACACATAAATAAGAATAAATATCTAGCTGGGCACGATGACACACGCCTTTAATCCTAGTACTTGGCAGGCAGAGGCAGACAGATCTCTGAGTTCCAGGTTAGCCTGGTCTACAGAGCAAGTTCCAGAACAGTGGGAACTATACAGAAGAACCCTGTTTTGAAACAAAACAAAACAAAAATAATTAATACTAAATAAATAAAATCTTTCAGAAATTTAAGACTAGATTTAAGATGGCGGTGGAAAGGAACCTGGAAACAATAAAAAGCAAAGTGAGTTCAGAGGGCTAACGTGACAACACATGAGGTATAGAGCAACCCACGCCTTGCAGCGGGTGTCCAAGTGGATACGTCCCCACAGATGTTCACAGCATCGCTCTTTGCAAGAGCCCAAAGCTAGAAGCAACCCTTTGCCCATCAACCGCGAACAAATCAAATGTGGGATGACTGTTATGTGCAAGAAGATGCTATCCAGCCTTGTAAGGGAAGCTTTGAACATGTTCTATTGAGACCAGTCAGTCAGTACACAGACAAATAACAGATGGGCACAACAGCACAAACTTCTAACCCAAGCACTCTGGAGCCTAGGGTGGAGAATGGTGAATCCAAGCATACCTTGGGCTACATAGCAAGTTCCATGCCAGCCTGGATTATGCAGCAGGACCTCCTCTCAGAATAAACAGAGACAAAACTGCGTCATTCCACTTAAAAGACGTCTCTAAAATAACCAAGCTCACAGAGACAGAAAGCAGAATGGCAACTGCTGCTGAGTGGGGGGAAGGGATTAGGGAGGAGCTGCCTGGGACTGATGGCAGTAAGCTGAGGTTCTACAGGTCGGGGTGCAGCATGGGGACACACCAGCACCCTTCACCACCCTTTGAAACAGTCACCATGGCAAACTATGTGTTCTATGAGGCTATTTTTACCATCTTTATATAAAAAGGAGAGAGCAAGAGAAAAGGGAGTGGAAAGAGAGAGAGACAGAGACAGACAGACAGACAGAGACTGATAGAGTGAAGGAGGACCCGGACTTCCAGGGAGAGGAGCCTGGGCTATGTCCTGGATTCCCACGTATATGTGAATGAGACTTCCTGTCTCCTGAGGTGGCTGTTGGGTACCCTGTGAGGAACTCATGGGAACTCCACACCTGTACAAGGCACGCACGAGATGAAGGTGGAATCTTTGCTATTGCTATCTCGGGTGCTAAATAAACAGCTGTTGGAATAAACACAGCAAGACAGAGGTTTAAAGACCCAGCAACTCCTACTCCTAAAGGAAGGCTGTGTGCTTTGTCTTGTCCCATGTAGGTCAAGTCCCTTGCCCACCCTATAGTGACCTTCCTGTTGCTAAGCCCCACAAGCACATCTTAGCTGTCACAAGAGATGGTTGAGACTTTGCCTTCACCTGTCCCCAGTGACACCATTCTCTTGATACTCTTTTGGCCTCTCAAGTATCCAGCTCTCGGCCTCCTCTGTTGGTTTCCCTTGCCTGACTACCCTCTGTATGGCCAGGGGCAGAGCCCAGCAGTGGTATCTTTTCTTTATTTCCACTCATTCTTGAGACTCCGACCAGATTCGGACACCCCTACCATACATGCAGCCAAAACTGTCCTGTCTTCACCCTGGCCATTCCCTCAATCTGGACTCAACACTGTCACAGAGATGTCTAACTCAACATTCTAATGGATGAACCCAATGTACACAAAATAAATAGGCCTTACCCAGCAACGGAGATCCCCATTGCTTAAGCAAAAACCCTGGTAACACTTTTACCTTCCATTCCTCTTCCATCCCATTTCCAACACAGCAACAAGTACCACCTGGTCAGCCTTTAAACCATAACCAGAATCTAGTCATCTGGTCTAACTGATACCATATTGTTTCCTGACAGCCAACCTTGTGCCTATTGGCTTCCAATGAGTATTTTCCCTACTTGTGATTTAAACCAACCTATAAATAATTCATCCCCCAAATAACAACCAATGTGATCCTTTGAAAATATGAGATCACATCTCTGAGCTGACCTGAACTGACATGGCCTCTCTTTCATTTAGGATAACAGCAAACTTGCATCCTGTCTACCAAAGCTCTACTACCCAGGGGACCAAAGGAGCCCTAAGGAGTAAGAGAGGAAGGGAAGGATCTCTCTCCATCCCCCAAGCCCGTACCCACAGGGTAGGCAGGAGCACATAGACCTCCCCTTTCATTGCACATGCTCGCTACTCAGAATGGAAATTGTAATTATGGAAATGAGAGTCTTCTTGAACTTATAAGTGAAGAGGATTTGTTGGTCTATAAAATGAATATCCAAAAAAAAAATTATAGCTCCCATCAAAGGTTTGCCCCACTGAGTAAGGGGCTAGCATTTTGCAAGGACATAATTCCTCCTCTTCTTCTTCTTCTTCTTCTTCTTCTTCTTCTTCTTCTTCTTCTTCTTCTTCTTCTTCTTTTTAGGCTGTTTTTTTTTAAGTTCCCTATTACTCAGAATTGAAGGAATTCTGCCTTTCTACAGAGAATTCTTCCTACGCACCACATCGAGCCAGCCCAGCAACCAAGCCAGCAGCGAGATTTCTCCCCAGCGCCTCCACCCTCCCTGCTGTTGGTTTATGGTCTGGAGTGAGGCAGTGGTGTGATTTTGTCACTTATACAAATGAACACTCACAGCTGATGTACGATTTTGCTATAAATTGAAAGAGGGCCCCAGCAAGCACTTACTACAAAAACAGTTTTAGTTTCCTTTCCGATCCAGGGATGCCATGAAAACACAGCATGCCCAGAGTTCCACACGGTGAAGACTTCTTTAATGTTTTATATTTTTGGCCCAAGTACTGAGATGCAGCCCTGGGCCACATATCAACCTGAAGCACTTAAAATGGCTACCCAGCCTTCTGCAACTCATGAACTGTGTAGCTGGGAGTTTTCTTTTGTTCCCAGAATCCTCTCTGTTCCCTTTGGGTTCCTCATTCGTCTCCTTGTTGTTATGGTGGTGCTGGGGGAGGCTGTGATTATCTACTGACTTAGGCTGAGGTTTCTAATTCAGAGTTGAGAGGCTGTCTAGAGCCTCAAGTGGGCTTGTTAGCTGGCCAATCTCACTTCTGGGTTAAAATGTGGCAAGCTAGGTTTTGTTCTTGTTAGCGACTGAAGAAAGGACTACTCCAGCCTCCTGCCTGGAATCTGTTCCCCCAGAAGTCAGTGGGGACCTCACTACTTCATAAGACACTCTCACTCGATATTCCTCTGAGAAGCAGCTTTGTATTTTACAGCTCCTACCCAGCATGGTATCTAGAAACACTAATTCACCTTCTCCAAGGACAAGCATCCGGGGTTTTATTGCGAGAAGAGGGAAATGCGCTTGGATTCACTGGCAGAGTGAAGGAGTGATGTTGGCGTGGCATTGATACTCATGGAGGTGCTAGATGTGGTGGCAGTGACTGTGGTGACAGCTGCAATGATGGATTTGGTGACAGAGGTGGTGGCGAGTCGGCAACAGCAATGGCGGTGGTGGTAGAGCCGCTGGTGAAAGTCTGAGGGGTGGAACCTGCAGCTATGTGGCTGAACTGGCAGCAGTGACGGTGGACAGCGGTGCTGATGGCTGCAGTGGTGGACAGCAGTGTTGGTGCTGATGACTGCAGTGGTGGACGGCCGTGCTGATGGCTGCAGCAATGGTGGACAGCGGTGCTGATGGCTGCAGTGGTGGCAGCGGTTCTGATGGCTGCAGCGGTGATTGTGATGGCACTGTGGTTGCTGGTGATGCTGCTGGTAGAATATCTTGCTCCTTCCGCCCTCCCTCCTGTTGTCTACTTCTCACCCAGCCATAGAACTATCGGGTGCTCCTAACTCCTGCCATGTTCTGAGCAGCTCTGGCTTTTCTCCTACAGATTAGATTAATGCTTCCTTGCTATTTAACTACTCACTTCCCTAGAAGTTGCCTGACATCTATCTATACTCCCATGCTCCTTGTCTTTGTAAATGTATCCTCCTTTTTTCCCAGGATAGATAGATAGATAGATAGATAGATAGATAGATAGATAGATAGATCAATCGATCTGTGGGGTTTGGGAGAGAAGTGGGTTTTTAAATAGAAGTTCCCACTTCCTTTAGAACAAGCTTTTGTTTCTTACATTTTCAGATTTCCTTTTTGTTTTCTGTATAAAAAGTAGGACCCATCCCCAAGAACAGCAGAGTACTCCAAGAGGAGGCGAGACCTTTAAACTCGTGTGTTGAGACTCAATTTCTCAGGACACAAAGGGTTGAGACTCTTCAAGTTCAGAGGATTTTTTAGAGTACCCCCTTTTTTAAAAAACAAACAACATGCTTAAGCAAAGTTTAGGAAAATTGAAATCAATTTTAAACATCTACATTTACAAAATTCCTGCTTTCTATACTGAAAACAAAACACAGAGCAATACAGTTGTGTACTGTTCACAAGATAATCACAGGATTTATTAAATATATTAATTCACAATATGTAGGCAGAGTGGTACAGTAATGAGATGCAACCTGAGCCAGTATGAACCCATGTGATGGATGTGATCTTTGCATTTCATCTCAACTCACTTCAGAGTCATGATTTCCATAGCGATGGCAGCTGTGCACATGCTCCATTTATGCTCACGTGCCTCGCCTCAGTCAGCACACGCACCCGCTGATGAGCCAGCTCAACAGACAACAATAGCCCAGCTTCCCACGGGCAGCAAGAGCTCAGCGCCTGAATGTGAGCAAGTCATTGCCGTGTGCAAAGGGCCTGGTCTACAGTGTGCTTGCTTACAGCAGCTACTTCCTGCAACCCAGGCAAGCTTTGGAACCATACGTCCTCTCTTGGCCCTGACAGGAAGACAGAAAGGGGATTAAATAACCAACACAGCTTATCTCCCTTTAAGATATGTAGGGCTACTGGAAATCAGAAAGTCTGGAAACCTAGTAGGATATCTTTCTTTGCAGTGTAATTTAACACTTAGGGAAATACAAAAGGGAGGGATTCACCCACCACTCAAGATTGCTCTTCGAGCTGATGAGGGAGAGGGACTTGATTGGGGAAGGGGGAGGGAAATGGGAGGCGGTGGCGGTGAGGAGGCAGAAATTCTTAATAAATAAATAAATTAAAAAAAAACAAACAAAAAAAAGAGAAAAGTAGCAAGTTTTGTTTTGCCACATTTTCTCCTCAGCATAGGTGCGCGTGCACATGCACGCATGCGCGCACGTACACACACACACACACACACACAGGGTTGAGGGACAGACAGACAAACAGAGAGGCGAAAGACACAGAGAGCTTGAATTAAAGCAATTCAATCCAACAAGACTTGGCTTCAGATTCCATAGCCTTTAACAAGTGTATGAACTTAAATAGACTTCAACTTTTGACAAAACCTCTATGCTCCAGTTTTCATGTTTATGGGCAGAATAGTATCGATTGCATATATTATTTCAGAATAAAATAATGCAAAATAATACATGCGGAATAATGCTGGCCACAACCACAGCTGTCTTGCAGGCACTGGTGAACAGTAGCTGAATTGCTGATGTTGACTCTTAATTTAGCAGGTCTCTGTTAAGAGTCAGGCAGCAGGGAACAGGCAGAAGCAGATGTGGACTTGCCCACTACTGAGCTCTGTGTACTGAGGACTCCATCTCATGGAACCAGCAGCAGTGCAGCCAGAATGAGCCTGAACCTCGAAGGCGGGGAGGGAGGAGCAGAGAGGTGGGGTCTGGCTGACGGGGAGAACTTGCAGAAAGATGACTTGGTACTCTCTGCCTTTTTAGATGAGCACACATTCCAAGCATCCCGGATGCTTGCTACTGCCTAATTTTCTCATGGCTTCTAATGACGGCATGACATCACCCGGCTTCCAGCTGTTGCCTTCTTCTCCACCCTTCCCTGTCATTTGACTTCTCAGCTGTCGATTTGAAGCTCTTACAGGTATAGCTGCAATAAACATTCACCTGGCAGTTCTTCCTCTAGGGAATTATCTCCACCCTGCTTCAAGGGCTATGGGCACTCTTGGCAACTCTTGCGACTCTCTAGCAAGCTGCTGTCAGTGGCTTCGGACACCTGTTGTTATAACTGTAGTTTGTCAGGACAGGTAAAAGCAGAGCCTCACTGTTGTTGTAACTGTAGTTTGTCAGGACAGGTAAAAGCACAGCCTCACTGTTGTCTAGCATCACTTTGTTTTAATGTGTTGTTGGTGGGGAGAGCACCAGTCACTAGGCAGGAGAAGGCAATGAGAACGGGGAGAAGGAAACTTACCTCCTGAGCGACAGCCAGGGGGTGGCCTGAAGCAGGACTCAGCCTACAAGCTGACACTCAGTGTGGCTATGGTGCCGAGTTTCTCATCCACAGCTAGCTGGTCAGGCCCTTAACAGAGTAAATACTCATCGCTTACCATATGTGCCAGGAAAAAAGCATTGTTGCTTCCAGTTCTGACCATTCTGTTTGTTGTTCATTTTTAGGAAGTTGCCAACTGTCACGCAGGGATGTTCTTCTCTGCCCCAAGCACTGTGAAGGACAGCTCATGTCCTGTTGCTTGGTTTCCATTTCAGCGTGGCCCCTGTTGGGTTTTTTGATTTGATGCTGACATTTGGCTACAACCTATTGTATCAGCACATTTCTCATTGATGTGAGAAAAGACCTGAGACGAGATGAGAAAAGGTTGTTTGGTTCATACTTCTGTGGGTTACAGGTCGAGGAACCTGGCACCAGCATCTGCTTAGCATCGAGGAAGCCCTCCTGACGCAACAACATTGTGAGTCAGACAGGTGTGTCTTCCTGCCCTTTGCCATCACGGGTCCACCCTCATGACCTCTCCTAATCCTAGTCATCCCACACAGGTGGCACCTGCAGACACCATCTGTGCTGGGCATTACATTTTCAACACACGGGTGTACAGGGGAACACACGTTCAAACCACCGTACCTGTGAAGCTCCCCTGAAAGGGTCAACCTGGAGGAAGTCCTGAGCTAGTGAAGGTGATGGGGGGGCTCTGTTCCTCTTGTGGGCCCCCACCCCTCTCCTCATGTCTGTTCTGCAGAGAAGATGCCAGCAGCATGACAAGACTAACTGGCCACACAGGATCTGACTTTTCCAGCTCTGGGGGTGGAGACCCTGGAAAGGAGCAAGGTGGAAAACATCAGGCAAGGACTGAGAACATGGCCCTGGCAGGGTGGAAAGGGAGGTTGGTGCCCAGCTGCCCAAGACCATGGTGCAGGGACCACAGTGCAGCCTTTGCTAAAGGAAGCAGCCAGGCAAATGAGGGTGGTGAAGCACAGTGAGAGAGGTATCTACAGTTTCCCGGGGGCCCACTGCGGGACACCAAGTGTCTGAGGAAGACTAGTGTGGTTAGATTTAAGACCTGTGGATTTTAGTGATGGGTGGCCATACTGCACCAAAGCCAGATGAGACCAAGCACCTTTGAGCAGACCCATTCTAGGCACCAGGCTAGACCCGGCAGTCCACAACGGGGATAATGTAGCAAAACCACCACCTTGGCTTCCATCTGTCTTGAATACCAGCTGCTCCTGTATGCTACCCACGCCCATTTACCATTGCACATTCCACCATTGCAATGAGGGAACAACTGGATCTGGGTGCTTCATAAGGAACAGAGGTTCACTTCACTTCCCAGGTTTATAGGCGGGAAGTCTGAACGGCACGGCTCTGGCAGCAGCCTCCTTGGCTATGTCTTAGCATTGTGACCGTGGAAATGGGAAGCGGTTGTGGGGACGAGGCAGAAATCCTTAATAAATAAATAAATTTAAAAAAAAAACCCACATGACAGATAGGAGACATCTCGGAAACAAAGAGGGACACGTCGCTCTCACAAGAACTATTAAAATACCATAAAACTATCCTGCTCCCTTCTGATAGCCCCCTGGCACCTGCCTCTCAATGTCTTCACGCTGGAGACCAGGTGTCTATGCAAGAACCCTTGGGGGTACACGCCAATCACACCCAAACCACAGCAATGTTTGCATCTCAGAAGCAAAAGAATTTGAAATCCCTAGGGAGTTGGGAAGAAGGGAGGGGGCAACAGAGACTGGAAAGAGATGCCTTAAGAGGAAGGGAGATGGTGCCAGGGTGTGTGCTGGGAAGCGGTTCCTGTCCCTTCACTCCCCCAAAGCCCCACATAGTCAATGATAAACTTGCTTTGTGGAAAATCAGGCCCAGATGGAGTACTGAACAGCTGTGGAGTAGGCTGGGGGCAACCACACAGCAGCTGAGAACCCTGAGGATCGAGTCCTGTAGAGCCCACCAAGGGCTGTGCTACACGGCTGCTTTTTCCAGGACATGCCCATCCCTCCGTGTTAGTGTCCTGAAGCAGGAATGGAAGGGCTTCAGCGACAAATAGCCTCTATCCACACCTCCCTTTTCCCACCTGGGAGCTAGTGTTATGGGGCAGGCCATCTGACGTCACAACGTCCTTCCTAAGGGCTGAGTAGTATAGCATAGCTAGAGTACTGAGTACCTTGGACCGTTCCGCCTTGGAGACAAGGAACTACCACAGCAGTGTCCTGTGCAGGTGTGGACTAGCTAGTGACAACAATAATAGAGGGGGTGGTGCTGGTGACTGTAATGGCCAGGGCCAGCTTCTTGCCGTTATCACAGCTCCTGTTCCCTAGCAACAGCAGCAGGCCTAGCCTGGCTGGTGAATCTGTGACTTGGAGGTAATTGCCACCAACATTTCCTCCAGCATCCCTTAAGGCAGCTGTTCCCAGCCTTCCTAATGCTGTGACCCTTTAATACAGTTCCTCATGTTGTGGTGACCCCCAACCATAAAATTATTTTCGTTGCTACTTCATAACTGTAATTTTGCTATTGTTATAATTCATAATGTAAACATCTGTGTTTTCTGGTGATCTTACAAGATCCCTGTGAAAGGGTCACTCACCCCCAAAGAGGTCTCGACCCACAGGTTGAGAACCACTGCCTTGAGCTGATGTTATACAGCTCAGACCAATGGGACTTAATAGAAACTATGCTGCAAAGGTTTCTGGGAAAGTTTTTGTTTGCCCTGATTTAAGAAAACAGCTGACTCTGCTCTGGAAATACCTGTTCCCCCCGCCCCCCACTGCTCACCCTGCCTGCAACAGGGCACTGTGAGGGTGCTAAAGGGTTCTTTGTTTGCCACGACCTTACAAACGCAGGCAACTGCTCAGGGCATCATGCCTAGCCCAGCACTTCTTACTCTTTAATTCTGAGACAAGGTTTCACTAAATTGCTCAGGCTGGTCTTACCCTCGGTAGCCCTGGCTGACCTTGAACATGTTATTCTCCAGCCTCACCCTCTGAGTAGCAATGGTTACAGACCTGTGCCACCAGGCAGCCTTGGCTGGCATCATGTGATTCCGAGAGATAAACATGAGGAAAGAGGCCAAGGGAGTCTGAGTCACTGGCCTGGCATTTAGAAGTCTCTGGACCTAACTTACCGGCTGCCTGCTCTAGGCTCTTGCTATCACTGAGGAGTATAAGCTACTGGTTTATGCTTCAGTTACCTGCAGCCAAAGACATTCCTAACAGATCCAACACTGAGCTGTTCAAGAAGCAAGAAGCCCAAGCAGACATGCAGGCTCTATGAATGTCATCCGTTTCTGTCCCCCAAGCGTCCTTACGTCCTCATCCCTAAGAGATGACTTGGAGTTACCCTGCTGTGTCTATCAGAGCTCAGCTGATTAAAAAAAAATGCAATGGTAGTATTCAAAAAAGTAGTGAAAATGTGGCTTCCAGAAAAGCCAACAATGAAGAAATAGCAGTCGCTGCCATCCTGGGGAAACCCCAACACTCCCTCAGCAGTTCACTCCCACCTAGTTCCCAAGGATTCCAAGGGCCCCTGCTTTGCTGTGTAGCCTTGACTAGCTTTGAACTCAGAAAGCCTCTTTCCTCTGCCTATGAGTACAGAGATTAAAGGTGTGTGCCACCCCGCTCAGCCCTGATAGCCTTGTTCTCAGGGTGCACTACCCAACACTGTAGTTAGAAAAGTGGGCAGACAAATGGAGATAGGCCCTCAGTGTGAAAACACCAGTTTGTCCAAACCTTGAACACAGAAACACAGGGGGCTGTTTCTATCAGCCAGGCTCAAGAGCCAGACTAACACAGCAGCAAGGCTGTGCCCCTGGTAAATCAGAGCAAATCAAGTGACCACGGGTGGCCAGGGAGACAGTTTTGAGCATTTTCCATCCATGAATGTATTTATGCCCCCAGAAGTGCATGTGTTCTTCAAAATCTATGCTACAACCCTGACCTCTGTTGGATGCGCCACCTTCATTCTCCCAAGGAAGGGGCAAAGGGAGAAGCCCTAAATGGCAGGTGGATGGATACAGCTGGTGGCTACTCCATTTTCACAGTTCTGTGAACAGAGTCCCAACTTCTGTTTGCGTGAGAGAAATTTTGAGATTGCTCAATCACAGGTGACGTAGCCAAAGGACTGCTGTGGTCACGGTGGTGCCCTGCCTTCCACCACAGTTTGTGGAGCCACCCAGATTTGGAAGGGGTGCCCTGGGGGTCAGTCCCAGCCCAGCCCTCGGAGGTGTCAACAGAGGTTAGCTGGCTCCTTGTGGGCGTGGCTTGGGGCCTGCTGAGCGAGCACACAGCATCTTCCTGGGAGGCCACCTTTATACACTTTGGCCCAACCTGATCTCCTGAAGCTGGGGTTTTGTAAGAGGCCAAATTCCAGGCCAGGGCAGAACAAACAGACATTCGTGGCTAATGATTGGTGAGCTGGCCTGGAACACAACTGACCACACATTTCAGCAGAGACTTTGAGATCCCACCTGACCCCACGCCAACTGTTTACTGTGAGGCTCTCAAACAACCAGGGGCTCCCGGTCCCCATGGCGTCTGATAGTGGCTCCCCTGCGTCCTTTAAAAAATAACAGAGATGGTCCTCTTATCAACCTGGAGCTCTCTGCCCTAACTGCTTAACAAATAAACAGTATCTTTCTGCTTAAAACCTTACACCCAACCTAACATTTTGCAATCTCCAAAAAGATTCCCAATTCTACCCTGGACTCAGTTTTGGGAGAGGAGGGTCAGAGAGGACAATGACTTTCCCAAGGACACACAGCCAGATGTCTGGGCCAAAAGCTGAAATTTTTCTCCAGTGAACCACAGAGAACAGTGGTTATATTTGGTTCTAGCCCAGGAGATACACCCGCCCCACAATCCCAGAGATGCTTGGCCTACCACTGGAGGGGATGGGAGGGTCCCAAAGTATTTCCACCTTGGTGGTAGCTCAGAATATTGCTTCCACCCTCTGTTTAAAGATAACCACAGCCCTTCCAATTACAGTATGCACTTCCCCTCTTTTTGAGGGTACTGGGGGCCAGGCCAGGACCTCACACTTCTTAAGCATACACACACTACCGAGCTCCATGCCTAGCCCCACTGGAGATGCCAGTCAGCAGTCAGCAGGCAAGCAGAGTTCATTTTCTGGCCTGCTACCATTCTGCCTTCTAGATCCCGGCTTTCTAAACTTTCTCAACTTGTGACTTCTTTGTACTTGAGAAACTTTTAAAAAGAAAAAAAAAACCCTGTTGTTTTATTTTGTGTGTATGAATGTTAGGTACGCATGCATGTATGTATACTGTGTGTGTACCTGGTACCCTCAGAAGCCAGAAGAAGGTGCCAGATCTGCTGTAACTGGAGTTAGAATGGCTTTGAGTCATCATGTAAATGCTGGGAATTGAACCTGGGAACCTCTGAAAGAGCAGCAAATGATCTTAACCACTAAGCCATCTCTTTAGCCCCTGTACTTGAGGCATTTTTATATAATCCTAGATACATAAGTTAGGTTAAAAATCAAGTATTCGCTAATTGTAACTCATAAATAAATTTGTTTAAAAATAATTCTTACCATTTGCACACAAATAATTTTACCATTGCTTGAAGATGTGCCTGTTTATTCTCACACAGAGCAGTGCTGCTTGGCTGGATGGCTGATACCAGGGTACAGAGAGCAGATTCAGTATTTTTCATAGTTGGTCAATATTTTGATTTTATAATCGTCAATGCTAAGGATGTGAGTCCTCTCAAGTAGGTGGTAAAACATGACAAAAGAATGTTTAGGGCCATTCCAGAGCTTGCTGGGAATTCTATCCTACTCCCACACCAAAATTCATTGAATGATTTAATGATTTCTGCTATTTTTTCACTTTTATTTATTTATTTACTATTATAAAACTCAAGTCAGTACCTCAAAAGCAAAATTTATAATCACACTTTTGAACCCATCAGAAGCCAAAGCTGTACTATCTGGCTATGTACATGCTGAGACGTGACAGGTGGGAAACCTCCAAAGCCTTTGCTTTATGGAATTAAACCATTCGGTTCTGCAAGAGAAGGAACCTTTGTCTGTACAGTAGGAACAATTAAGAACACTGCAATGCAGAACCTCAGATCTGAGCGGAGGTGTTTCACGCATTGGTCAGTGGCACTGTGTGGAGTGAACACATGCGCAGTACAAAGTGCTCAGAACCAAGTCTGCAGTGGTCACCATGCCAGACATACCACAGTCTCACTACTCACGTGATTTAATTCTGGCCCTTGTATGCTTAGATTTTTTTTTTTTTTTTTACCATTGCCAGACTTTATTGTGACCCCCACACTCAGTTACCAGACTCTAAGCAGGGTGTCCAGTCCTGGTTTTTGAAGTGGTAGATGACACTAGATGATAGTGACCATCACTAGCCACTGTAGCAGGGCTCAATTAGTTTCCTAATCTTAAAAGAGGACCGAAAGCCCCAGCTAGCCGGCAGATCAACCCATGCTCTTGAAACTGCTATTGGGTGTAAACTTCCAGTTACCCCAGTGCTACTCAGCTGCTGAGGACCCAGGGACCCACAAGATGTGTGTCCCTTCCATGTACCCATTGCCTTGCCCTGCTGCCCCATCATGGGTCTCCCCAGGTCTATGATGGGTGCCTCAGCTACCCTGTCAAGTGCAATCGGCCACCTCACTGGCCCTGCTCCCTGCAGGCTGCTGGGAGACCAGTCAGTGCCTTAGCCAGGCCCCCTCAGCTGTTTAGCCACATTTCTGGACGCTTATTGTTTCTCCAGATTAAGTCCCAGTCAGCACTGGGAAGCCCAGTTTAGGCTGGATTCTTCCAATTCTCCAGGGCCAATCAATTCCTAGCTATTTTTGGCTTGATTAAGTCTCAGGCCTTCCTGCTTCCAAGGTGACTGTCATGTGTGTATGTATGTGTGTGTGTGTGTCCGTCTGTCTGTCTGTCTGTCTGTGTTGGGGGGGGGGGGTCTATGACAATACCATGTGACCCTGGCCTTGGTTTAGTTTTTCTCCTGTGGGAACTGAGGTTGGGTGAGGCATGCCAGGCTAGGAGAGATGGGTGACAATGAGATCTGCCTCTCAGATGTGCACCAGCAGTGGCCTCCATCTTCTTCTCTGCTGACTCCCTACTCACACACCACTGCAGAACTGGAGTCACTTAGAAACAACAAGGCCACAAAAACCACTCTGGGCCTTGCCTTCCTTGTTAGAAATGCAGATTCTATGGCATTCGAGCAATTTCTAAGCCAGGCCGGTAATCTCCTGGTCATGTTAGGAAAGCAAGCGCAAAGCCATCTGCGTTTGAATAACTCAGTGAGCAAGCAGAGTGACTTTAGAGACCCAGTTGCCCTGGAATGCATTTCCAAGCAGGAATTAGCTGACGCAGACAGTGTCAGCTGGAAAAACAAGGTCCCCGGTTAGGTGGCCCAGAGATTCCCACTGACTTCACCAGCAGGAGAGCACAGGCCCCAGTCATTGCCCCCTTGGTGGCTGTACCACTAGAAACCAGACAGCTGGTGGGGGTTAACAGCTTGCATAGTCCTGAGGGCTCTTGTCATTTTTAGGAAGAAAATTACTGGTCTATCGCTCTCTTTAAACCTGGACAGTAATAATTAGCCAGGCCCCGGTGAGAGGCGCGTTACCCTTGACCTTGGTTGCTCCAGTGAAGTAAGCCAACTGAGTCTATGCAATCCTTTGACCCTGACCAGCAGGAGGGCCAGTGTGGAAGGAATTTAAGAGAAAGGGGTTACAGTACACACTAGTTCATTTCACAATTTTCCAAGCTTCGGGTGATCTTGAGGTCAAGAGCAAAGAACTCTCAGGTAAGGATCAATAAATCAGGGCCCACCATCCAAATCTGGCCCACCCATATTTTTGTAAATAAAATTTTACTACAGTCCAGCCAGGCTGCCTGCTTATCTACACATTATCCGAGACTGTTTGCATGTAATAAGTAGCTGTGGGTTTAAACTCTAAAATATTCACTCCTAGACCCTTTACAGACAGAGGTCAATGGCCTCTGTCCTACATCACGAAGTTTAAATTACTTAGCCATCATTTTTTGACCTTTGAACTTGGATGGATGTGGCTCTGTGGCTTGCCTGGGTCTAAGAACTGTACAGGGAGTGGTATGCATCATTTCAACACAGAACCTGTGTAGATGTTCGCTGGTGTGTGCTATTGTTCAGATCTCCAGGGTCCCCAAAGGTGCGCAGGTCAAGTCTTTGCCCCCCAGCTTGGCAACACTGGGAGCTGTGAGGGCATGATAGGAGTCCTCAGGTTACTGGGAGTATGGTCAAACAAAGGCTATTGTGAACCCTGGTCTCTTCCCCATCACTCCTAGTCAGAGGGCAGATGGGGTTCCTCTGATCACTCCCACCATGGTGCTCTGCCTTGCTACAGTCCTAAAGCATCTGTTCTGAATCCTCCAAAACCATGAAACAAAATAAACCTTCTCTCTTAGTAAATTAATTAGCTTGGGGACTTTGTTACAGTAATGGAAAGCTAACTAAAATAGAATGCCCAGGCTTTCATACTAGAACCATCAGAGAAACCCTGTCTTGAAACCGTCTCCCCCCCCCAAAAAAAAACAAAAACAAAAACAAGAAAAGATGGTAAGTCACAATCCAGGATCTCACTGCTCATAGGTGAGCTACATCTGCATGTGGATCTTCTAAGCCAGACCCAGTCTCTCTCCACTAGTGTACAATGTGTCAACAATCTTCAATAGGAGAACTTTGCTCATGGCTTGTTTGAATCTAGAATGTCCTAAGGGCCCATGTGTTAAAGGATGGAGCCATAGCTTTGTGCTATTGGGAGATGGAAGAATCTCTGAGCAGTGGACCTGCTGGGAGATCTTTCGGACACTGAGGGTCCCTCAAATGGGACTGTGGGACCCTGGTATCCTGATGTAGGATGTCCTTCTGTATACGCGTTGCCTTTATTGCTTAATGAATAAAGCTGCTTTGGCCTCTGTCGGGGCAGAATATAGCCAGGCTGTAAGATATATATATATATATATATATATATATATATATATATATATAGAGAGAGAGAGAGAGAGAGAGAGAGAGAGAGAGAGAAGGTGGAGTCAAAGAGATGCCATGTAGGTGTCAAAGGAGGCACTCGCTGGAACCTTACCTGGTAAGCTACAGCCTTATGGCAATACACAGAATAATAGAAATGGGTTATTTTAAGATATAAGAGCTATCCAATAAGAAGCCTGAGTTAATAGGCCAAGCAGTGTTGTAATTAATATAGTTTCTGTGTGATTATTTGGGTCTGAGCATCCAGGAAACCAAAGGCACAGGGTCTGTTTACAGATGGTGTGCCAAGGTGGGAGACTACAACCACGTAAAACCTGAGAGAGCTTGGGAAGGAATTCTAAACACAAAAGAAGAGTTAAGCACAGCTTCTTGGTAGCCACATTCTTTTCAGTTAGACTCTATCTGCTGGTGGCAAACAGAGGTACAGCTCCTTTAAGAGAAGTCTTCCTGACTCGGTGTTAAAAGGGGAAAAAATTGCATGGCTTCTTTAAGATTCGGCTTCCTGGTTCATGCTGGCAGAATGAACTCTGGCTCTTTGGGGAAGTCATGCACTTAAATGGGGTCTGTGGGCAGTGGGTTACAAATTGTTTAATGGAGACATAGAGCCACTGCATCCCCGGAGCTGGGGCTGTGAGCATGGCTCACAAAGCTGGTGATGGACATCGCCACACTGGACTGGATGGCCAAAAGGCAAAGCAGCCTTAGTACTAGCAATGCCGCTTAGCATTTTAAGAAGTGCTCCTGGTCAGAAAGTGATTATAGCTACACAAATAAGACAGATTCAGACAAAAATAAACCTCTGAACAAGGCACAGTGTGCGTTAAAATGTACATAGGCTTGGGAGAGCGAAGAAAAAGAATATAGACAGTTATAAAAAGAAGCATGAGTGTGAATGTGTGAGAAAGATTTTGTGTGTGTGTGTGTGTGTGTGTGAGAGAGAGAGAGAGAGAGAGAGAGAGAGAGAGAGAGAGATTCTTCACACTGGGAACTGTGAACTACCTGGCAGGCCCATCGGGAAGATTCTTTCCAACCATACACTGCAGCCCACACTCCACACTACTGAACTCTAGTAGAAAGCCAGGCATTCAGCTAAGCTCTTATGGGCACTGACTTGCACTATGTTGGCAGTCATCGTAGGCAAGGGATGCTTTTTAAAAATCATTATTTGACAGAAAAAGAGACTTCGGCTCAGAGAACAGCAATTTGTAGGTATCAAAGGCAAGATGTAACCCTTGTCCATTTAATTCCCACTCTGTGTTTTCTGGTGCTTTCCAACTACCCTGAGGGAAAGAGATTGTCTTAAAATGTACCCACTGGTTCAAGTTTAGACTCAGTCTTTCTGAACAAAGCAAAGCAAAACAAAACAAAAAAAGCTCCTGTGTTTTAAGTCATGTTGATCTAAATTATACTATGGTTCCTCCTGACCTATTAGGCTATTCAGTACAGAAACAGAAGAACGGGAAAGAGTTGTGGCTTCAAGCCCTAGGTCTGAATCTTAGTAGTGACTTCATTATGATGACTTCGGCAAACGTCTACTCTCAGAACCTTGCTTTTCTCATCTGCAGTATGAGGATAATGGCGCCACCAAGGAATGGGTTTGCAGAGGAACAGACATGATAATGCCTTGGGAAAGGGCTCGCCACACGTACCCAAAGCTGTTGGGATAACACATATAAAATAGTGGATAGAAACAGCTTCCAGTTGGATGGAGCATTGATGGAGTCCTGTGTTACCACCGTCATCCCACCTTTCACTCACTTCCTCAAATGCTGATATATATATATATATATATATATATATATATATATCAACAACAGTAAAGAACCAAACCATTCCTCTAAGAAGAAAGTTGGGAGGAGGACACCATCATTTGTCATACCCTATTATAGACCTTTATTATCTTAGAGCTGGAGCCTTATAGAAGACTCATCCAGGGATTTTTATACTCACAGAGTGATTCTCCCAAGACCCTTCCATCTGTGGCAAATAGATGACCTCGGAGGGAGCTTGGATCACCTGCAAAAGGACATCACAAGCAGACAGGAATGCTGAGCAGAACCAGTGCCCACCACTGAATCCTGGGTCATGATGGTCAGGCACAGGGCTGGCTTCAGTAGAGATTACTGCCGTGGCCGAGTTGACATATTTCCCATCAGTCCCCTTGATTTGCCCTCTGTAACACACTCAATGTGTGGGTTATGAACTATTTCCTCCTCTTCCCAGTGGGTAGCAAATAATGCCCTCACCTAGTCTAAGCCTCCCTGAGACTTTGTTTTGACCAACAGAACGTGTCAAAGGGACAGGTCTAAAAATATGGACGTCCCCTGCTTTCTCCCACATGAAAGGCAGCTTTGGGGAAGGACCTTGAGGACGGGAGGCCATCTTGGTCACTGTAGCTCCCGTCAGTTCCAGGAAAAGGCATTGGCATGAGTAATCGCAGCTCCAGTGTACGGAGTGAGAACCATCCTGAGCCCAGGCAGCCTACCCAACATGGGAAGTCATATATCCAAGGTGCTTGTTAATTCAGGGCCCTGAGCCCTAACATACAGAACGGCTTCTTCCCAGGCACTGAGAAGCAAACCAGCAGACGTTTCTTGTATCCATAATTTTCTAATCTCCCCTTCCATTGTACACCTACCAAGTAGTTTCTGTGTCAGCCCATGGCTCCCAGAGGGATTCTTACCAGCAGCACAAACATCGCAGGGAAACTGAGAGATGCAAATTCTCAGCCTCACTGCAGCTCACCTGCAGTAGAACTTCAGGAGCCGGGATAGTAGAAGAGCTGAACAAGCCAGGATGAGTCTAACAAAGAGATCAAGTCAGTTGGCCAACAGTGGTCTTCACTGTTACGCTTGTTAGATCACCTGTCATCTTTGAAGACACACATTGTACTGGGGCTACCCCATCCCTACTGGATCAGACCATGCCCTGGCAACAGTGATATCCAAAGCATCCCATATTAATTTTGCTTATGGCAGGGTAGAATTGAAGATGGTCTTCACGGAGAAAGAGCTCACCTGGGGATCTGGTCAAAATGCAAGTTGATTCAGTAAATCTGGGGTAAGTCTGGCATTAGGCATTTTTATTAACGTCATCTGTGGTAACCCCAGGGGATTACCAGGAGACCCACCGATTCCCAGTCTGCAGATGTTCCAGTGCCCTTTGTAAATCAGCATTGTGTGGGCACACAACATGCACATCCTCTTGTGCACTCTTCAACATCTCTAGGTTACTTACAACACCCAAGACAGAACAAATGTCACGAAATGGCTGCTGCAGAATAATGAGAAAAGATGCAAAGTCTGAACAGGCTCAGCATGAACACATTTTCCCCCCTGAATAGTATCAATCTGTAGCTGGTTGAGTCAGCAAAGCTGGAAAGACAGAAAGTCGACTGTGTGCTCCCTTCCAGTGGTGCTCAGTCTTGCAAACCTTGGTAGGAGCAGCAAAGCTCTAGGGAGTCACAATCTTATCTGGAACGTCTTAAAAAGCAGTTGTAAATGACACGTCTACACTATAAATGCTTCCTCAATGCTCCTCTTGCCATCTTCAAGGGAGACTGCCTGTGGCAGATGCCAGCTGAGCTTTGCCCTAAAAAGATGGAAAGGATTTTTGCTCAATAGACATAGAAAATGATGTTGTAAAGCAAAGAGACGAGCTTTTGTTTAGGAATCCACCAAAAACCACGCTGGGGGCCTGGGGTCTAGCTTAAGTGGAATAAAGAAAGGGAAAGGGGTCAGAAGGTTTGTGGCTAGTGTGAGAACAAGCCTGGACATCAGACTAAAACGTCTCCGTGAGTCATAGAGACACGGAAGCTTCTTTAGTGGGGGTAGGATGCCTCTGCATACACGCAGCCTGGGTTCCACATGAGCATGATGGTTGCCACGATTGCCCTGCTTTTCATGACAAGATTTATATCACAAGTCAAAGAGATGCCAGGACAGTTTGGGGGCCTGTAGTTAAAACTATCCACTCCTCTTCCTTGTAAGAGAATGTCTTCTGGTCTTTTTGACGAATTGTCCCAAGGAGGAGGAATGACAAGATTTCTACTTATAGAGAGCACAGCTCAGCTCACGTGTTCCAGAAAGTAATGTTCCCCGTGCCACGTTGAGCACTAAAACGTGTGTGATGGAATTAAAAGCTCTACTGCCCAGCCACCCGTGGGCAGCCTGCGTTACTATGGAAAATTCCTGTTTAAAGTCAGCAGAAGAATGTTCTACCTAGTGACTGTTATTAATAGGAGCCTAAGCCTTGTGCTGACATTCAGGATTTGGACTTTTAATATGTCACTGCACAAGCAGGTGAATACCCCCCCCACCCCGTTTTTTAAAGCAAAGAGAAAACACCCATCTTTGCAGAATGACTACCATCTTAAATAACTCACGAAGTCCTGATCAGTTATCATGAGAACAAAACAGCAACCATGGAATTATTTTAACAGGACCATTAAAAAATTGCTTGAGTCCTGGGGGGGAGGGCATAATGTTCTCACTAAACTAATTAAACTCTATATGTCCCTGTGTCCTTCCTGACATTTTTCTGGTTCACTTTGCTTGGATGCTTGCAGGAGGACTGGTGCCAAGCTGTCAGAGGAACGACTCAAAAACAAAGGCAGGGTCCCAGAGAATTCCTGCCTGGCCAGCAAACTGAGAGCGAGTGACTTTGGGCTGGTCAGCATGCTTCCCCTGCGATCGCATCCTGCCTGCAGGAGGAGATGAAAACAGGGAGCTACTGTTCGAGTTCCAACTCGGGGTGAGCTAGGAATTGGCATTGTCCTTACTATAACTTCTATTCTACGCCCCCCCCCCCCCCGTCACACTGCTTTAGATAAAGGCCCCAACAGCGGTCTCCCGTTTTCTATGCGGCTTCTGCTCCATCTCACGGTAATTTATGTCTTTCCCGCTCATACTAGCTATTCCCGGAAGCCCCTGGCAGCTTCCTGAGACATCTTTACAGGCAAATGGTTTATTTTGGGCCTGGTAGGGACTAGACAATGATTAATGGATGGGAAATTTGTTTTTCTGGCAAGAGAAGCTTCTTTTAGGCTGGAGAGACCTTTAGGTATTGATCAGGCTCTCATCAAAGTCAAAATGGGAAACAGGGAGGGGGTGTGTGCATGGGCACACTTATGCCTTGTGTCTGAGCATGGCTACTATGGCCTTAGACTCTTTCGAACTCATGTTTCTGTTCCTTTGGAGTTTCAATGAAGCATTCCACTTCGCAGCTCTACAGCACGGATGAGGCCATCCTTTACATTTCAAAGAACTGTAGAGCACAGATAAAAACACACAATCCCACTCATTTCCATTTAAAGCACCTCACAAGAGCACCTGCCACGTGTGAGATAGTGATGTCCTCGCACGCTTTGGGTGAGCAAGATGAAACTGATAGAGGCGACTCCTGACTTCAAGGAAATTAGACTGTCCTAATTTAAGAGAGGAATCGATGTGATGAATGGCAGCCTGCTCACTGTGATAAGCCCTGACATTTCCATTACCAGCTACGATATGCAAAGTGCATGCGTATGTGCCCGTGTGTACGCGGTTAGAAGGCTATTCTTATCTCCTGCCAGTGGATGCTGGTGGCCTCAGATTGCTTTTCCACTGGTTTGTCCCACTCAGTGGAGAGAAAGGCAATCAGCTGGAGTCACGGGAGCGAGCCAGGAGACTGACCAAGAAAGCCGGGGCTTTTGTAGTAACTTAGATCATGTCACACAGGAACAAAATGCCCATTTCTCAGAATGGCCAAGGTTCCGTTCTCCAGTTCCTTTGTAGCCGATTCACAACGCCTGTCTCATCCCTTCCCCTTTTGTCTGGTGCTCCCTTTCTCAAACCCCATGTAACTTATGCATAGGAGGCAGCCCAGGCTGCAGTTGCGCCATGCTGTCCTCTGCCTTCAGTCCTTGCCTAGTGCCCCTGCCCAAAGTGTACCCTGTCCCAGGGCTCTTTGCAGAACAGATTTGTCTCTACGTGGAGGAGGGGCTACAGGGAAGGGAGGCTACCAGGAAGAGCAGCAACCCCAGTTGGTACTTCCTGTTTTGAAACCCAAGGACTTGTTTGCAATCAAGGATGGGTGGCAGAGGTTGGCAAGACAGTTTCCAGTGTGCCCCGAGGACTGTCTGTGGCATGCAGTAAGCAGGCCTGGCAGTGTGCCCTCCCTCTATGGGTTACACTGCCCTATAGGTATGGTCACGATGGCAGCATGTGGTGGTCTGACCTGGCGTAGGAAAGGGGGCCTGCTGGTGGCTGCTGCTTGACCTATGATCTTCCTCATCTCATGGAGAAGGAGATGTTGGAACTGATAACTTTCCGCTTCCTGCAGCTCATCTGAAGTCTGCTGCAGGATTCTGGATTCTGGAACCTGAAACCACAATCACCACCTTCTCTGAAGAGTGCCTACTGCTTGGATGCCTACTATGGGCTCCGAATCTCTGCTTTTCCCCATTCGCATCCTGGCCTTTCTCCCACGTCTAGTCCTACTGAAGTCAGTTCAGAATGTAACTCTATAACCCAGGTCTGGTTGGCCAGACCATGACATCACCTGACCAGTGTGACTGGTTCAGGAATGGGCTGTAAGCTAAGCTAGGGGATAATTATAACTTCATCCATTAAGCACTTGCTGTGTGCCAGACACGTAACATTCAGCATTTCAGTTGATTCTCCCGGCGGCTTTGTGGGGTCAGCACTCTTACTGCTAGAGGGGCTGAATAACTTGTCAGAGGAACTTGATAAGGTCACTGTCTAAACCTGAC
Source organism: Microtus oregoni (assembly GCF_018167655.1). Lineage (NCBI taxonomy): Eukaryota > Metazoa > Chordata > Mammalia > Rodentia > Cricetidae > Microtus > Microtus oregoni. Next base: position 17,227,487 of record NW_024543086.1, read on the forward strand.
TCTAGGACTCCAAGTTGAGACTTCAGTGTGAGAGCAGACATAAAATATTCTGTGAGTGTTTTATTCAAGGAGAATTCAGTTTTCAGTATGTATCATCCCGGAAAGTACGCATTATGGCAACAGAGGCCAACCAGGGAAGGAGGAAACTGCAAGGCCGATGGCCATCTGGAACTTGGGAAGGCCCTTCTCTCTGCTCTCCCCAGCAACATCAGGGCAGCATGCCCCATGCCCTCTCCTCTCCCCTCCTTTTCCTCCCTCCATTCCCACCTCTTTCTTACTTTCCTCCACCATGTTATACATCCTGATCCATGGATCAGTTTTTCCCACTGAAACTGACGTGGACTCTATCAGTGCACTTGTCATAGCGTGAAACCGGCGAGCCTCGTTCCTTCGGGTTCAGGGTGAATCACAGTGAATCATCATTACTCACGCATGTGCATGTGATGGTCTGACCTGGGTGAGGAAGAGCCTGCGGTACCCTGGGATCTGGGTCACGAGGGTCAATGGTAAGAGCTGCATAATCGCTACAGGGCATAGATCTAGCTAAACCCACCCTGTGGGGACTGTTGGGCTCAGAAGATGATACCCCAAATGAAGAGCCAAGCTACTCTTTGGCCTTCGGTCCTTCTTTGGTCCCCTACTCTAACCTGGTGGAAGCTTTGTGTACCAGGACTTCTTCCACAAAGTCAGTCAAGAAGTCTACCTTTTCCCTTCCTTTCTCTTGACAGCAGGCTAGCACACCATCAAGACCCTCATTCCAGAGGAGTCCTGCCCTGTACCAGACAGAAAGAACAGTGCAACTGAGGCTCTGAACAAGAAGGCATGGCTGGGTTTCCCACTTGGTCTGTTAGCAGTAACTCAGACCCATTCACTTTGGTATCTTGCTGACCCTACTTTATTGAGTCTAAGCATAAAAATGAATAGTTCACTCTGGGGTTTGGAGGCCTAGGATGACCCCTGCGCCTGCAAAACTTTGGTTACATCTGGGTGTTGACCTTTCTCTGGGTGTCTACTGAGACTGTGGCATGAAGGACTGCCCACCCGTCCCCTGCTGGGAGATAATGCCAGCTCTCAGGTCTGTGGCTCTGCCCTCCTGTAGACCTGTGCTCAGGACAGTGCAGCTTATTCCTACTGAGAAGAGTTGATATCAACACTCAGAACTACTGGATTAATTAATCCTTCTAAATACGAACCGAACCCATGCTGTTGTTCCATCCACAGTACTGCCTGCCTTCCTCCACAGGCTCCCTTTGTCAGTGGAGCAGTACTATTCTAATAAAATGATTGCCAATCAACTGATTTCTGGTTTCTTTAGAAACTTGAACATACACACAGTGTGGCATTTTATATGACATCATAAAAGCCCATGACAAGTACTTAGAAATGACCAGAATCACAGAGATGGAAGGCAGGAGTGTGGCCGAAGGCTGTGGGGATGGGAGAAGGGAGCCACAATTCAGGGCACGAATGAGCCATGAAGATGGATTGTGGTGACGCTTTGGCACGTTATGAATGTATTTAATGTCACTTGAAATAGATATTGGATAATACTGACTTCAAATGTTCAACTTACTTAAATCTATTTGGATTTCCACAAATGAAAATAAATTGAAAAAAAGAAAAAAAAGTAGAGTGTATATTATATACTACATGCCAGTATATAATAGGAATCCTAGAAAATCTCCTGTTGATTAAGAAAAATACACCACTTAAAATATTGAAAAGTACCATTATTTTAAAAAAGGAAAAGTCTCCCTGCTGGGTATACTGACTCATGCCTGTTGTCCCAGCACCTGGAAGGCTGAGGCAGGAGGATTCCAGCTGGAGCTGCACAGAAAGAATCTGTCAAAACCCAGATGATTTACATTTTGACTTCAGCTCTGGCCATGAGTAAGTGAACAAAAACATTAACCCTTGCCTCGTCCCTCCCTGTTTTCCAGTGTTAAATTGTTAATGATGGGGTTCTTAGCCTTCTCTGCGTTGCTGACAAAATTATTCATACAGCCCTTTAATATCATTTCTGTGCTTAAGTACGTTCAGGGCCCAGCACTGGGCCTTCATCCTGCGTTTTAGAATGTGCTTATCACTCTAAAGATCACTAAAATGGTAAATTACATCATATTTGTACAAATATTTTATCATAATTAAATATTATGAAAAACAATCCATTCGATTTTTCTGATCATAGTTGTTTTCTGAACAGAAATTTTATCTCCGTCCGCTCTGGAGAACTCAGGTGAGCATTAAGAGCTCAAGTCACTAATGTTGCCATTTTGCTACATAGAAAATTGTGATCAAAGATCCGGTTTATTTCCATTAATTTTTTTTTTTTCAAAACAGGGTGTCATTGTGTAGCCCAGGCTGACCTCAGAGTCTCAGTATCCTCCTACCTCAGCCTCTTTAGTCCATCAAAATTTATGTACACGTATATTTGTTTTCCTAAAATAAATAGTATGATTTCATGTTAAATACGTGGGCCATTTTTCATCTATTGTTTCAATTTCTATGTGCTTCTTTATGTGTATAAATAATATAATACGTATATGTTACAGCACCTTACTCCTTTTACATATCAAGTACTGTCATGTTCTGGCTCCTAGAAGGCTCAGAAACCATATGGATGGCTTTGATAAGCACTAGACTCACCAAAGACATGTTTACATCCTAACTACCCTCCTGGCCTTAGCATATTCAGTCTGTCTTTCCCTAACCTTACTTTGTCCTCGGCGGTTGTCTAGCTTATCGTAGTACTGTAGTGCATGTTGTTCTGAGAGTGCATCTCGTATCTATTATTATTATTGCAAGTGACACATGGATATAAGATAATTATATATTACAAGGATGATTGACCAAAATATTAAATTTTAAAAAAGTGTCCTGCCTAATCTAGCGCAGATGACAGCAGAGTAGAAGGGGATCAGTATCAGAGAGAGACAGACAGACAGAGAGAAAACTGCTGCACCCTGTACGCCTGTGGCTCTGTCTGTCACTGAGAGTGTGTAAGTTTATCTGCTGTCTTCTGATAAGTCTGGATGACTCATTTCTCTCTGGCTTGAGCATCTGCCAGGCTTCCAGACCACTCCCTGGACTCCAGAGTCGGGACTCTTAGGGTGGTTTTCTTCTTCTTTTCAATGCAAATGCCCGCACGTGACTCTGCTGCATTTACGCTCCAGGGTACCCCAGAGCACACCTGGGCACTTCCGAGATTGCTGCCACCCCTCAGTGTGAAAAGAATGAACTCCAGAGATGGAGAGCAAGGCAGTGACGCCATCCAGAGCAGAACCGAGATCCCCTCCTCTCTCCATTTGTTCTTAACAACTGTTTCTGAGGACCAACAGGTGTCAGACACACTGGAGACTCCGGAGACAGAGCAGTGACAAGGCTGACACCGGGCCCCATGACTTCAGACTCACATTCTGTAGGGACAGGTGAACACAGAAATGGATGCGGTGACTTTAGATTGTGCCAAGTGCTGTACAGACTAAACGGAGGCATCCTGCTGGGGAGGGAATCAATCGGGATAGAGGTGACGGGCAGGTCTCTGAATGTAAGGCGGTACTGGTGCGTATGTACAAGATTGCTCTGGAGGAGAGTGCTTGTTGGCTCCTTCTCAAATGGGAAGGAGTCTGGGTAGAGCTGTGGACAATGAGGTTGGAAAGAGGAGCAAGATTTCCTACTCTGTCACCCCAACTCTGGTTCCAGATGCTTGTCAAGGCCTCAACTGTAAGATCAAGGAGCCAGCGAGCTAGACTGTTCCTCCCCTGCTCATCCCAAGCTCGTACCTTTTCTTGCAGCATTACGTTTATACCCAGCCTGATTTTAGCTTCCAGAGAGCTTTCCAGCTCTGCCAATACTCCCTTCATGAAAGAAGAGACACATTTATCTTTGTGGTGGGGACACACTGGTCAGTGAGAGACAGCATGGCAACAGGAAGGAATAGAGGCACTGCAGTGAGGAGGGATCAGGGTGGAGCCTTAGCCAAGTCCTAAAACTAGTCTACAAATTTAGTCAACAATATCTCGTTATGGGACTAAAGGCATGTGCCTCTGCCTTTAAAGGAGCCACATGCCTTTAATCCCAGCACTTGGAAGGCAGGGACAGGGGGATCTCTGTGAGTTCAAAACCAGCCTGATTTATAGAGTGAGCTCCAGGACAACCAGGATTACACAGAGAAATCCTGTCTTGAAAAGTCCCCCCCCCCAAAAAAAAAAAAACTAAACCTTCCCTTCTCCCAATTAGGGTCCTAATTAAGCATCCGCATCACCCACCCTAGCATCTGACACGAGAAGAGCCACAAAGCTCCTCGGCGCAGGTGCTCCTCCTAACACTTTCTGTCTTAAGAGCGAAGAGCCAGTCTTCGGGGCATGCCCATTGTGGAGGATTAATTAGGCTTTACGTAGTGAATCCACTCCAGCATTGCAATTTCCCTGAGCCTTAAAGTCCCTTCGTTAACACTAAGCCAAGGGAGAGCTGGCATTTTTAGCTTCTTCTCAGTAGGCCATCTTTTGACAAATACGTCAGCCAACCAACCAAATGATTGGCACCACTTTTCTGTACAAGCTACAATATCAAACCTGGAATCTCTGTTAAATGGTCCATATCAACAAGCTTAAACCAATTCATTTTTATGTTCCTTCCACCATTGTCCCACACCCTTAAAATTCATTCCCACACAAATTCCCCAGATATATGCTTGAATGAACCAAAAAATTAAAAATTATTATATGTGTAGCATGCTCCAGAGTTTTGTGTCTGACATGTGACACAGATCTGGTCCACAGTCCTACCCCTAGCCACTGCCCACATCTTGGTCTCTGTTCTAAGTGAGCGGGGGCTTGTATCTGTTAGAACACCCAAGGGCATCCAGGCTTGTGTTCCACACCCCTCCCTACCAGTAGGCACTGCCTCTTTCCACCTATAGACATATCTCATATTCAGACGCAGAAGACACTTGCTTTTGTGCCTTTTCTCTTTATAAGCTAATTACCACAGAAATTCCATTACTGATGGAAAGTCAGCTGAAAGCTCCCATCACCCTTGCCCCTCCTCAAAGATTCTTCTTGTAGGCTCAGGAGATGTAACCCAGACTGATCTCAGTCCCTCCATATTCCTGCCTCAGCCCCTCCAGCCCTGGAATGGATGGGCCCTTAATCCAATATGACTGGTGTGTTATAAGACAAGAAGAGCCCTAGATACATGGACGTGAGGGGAGAGTGCTCTGTGACAACAGAAGCAGGGAGTAGGTGTAGCTGCAGGCCCAGCAATCACCAAGATTGGCAGCTACCACTGGAAGCCAGCAAGAGGCAAGTACTTGACTGAGAGTCAGGAGGCGTGTGGCCCAGCTGACACCTTGACTAGATAGAGATCTCTGGCTTCCAGAAGTGGGAGAGTATGTGCCTGCTGTTTTCAGGCACCCAGGCTGTGGTCCTTTGTCGCAGCTGCATGATACAACTTCACCTTTGTATCTACAGGGGACAAAAGTCTTTCAAGGGGAACCAAATAAACCAAATGATAGACTTCAACTGGGAGAGTTTGAATAGACTATTAGAAGCAAACACATACTCTTGGAACATTCTGGAAAGGGTCTGATTTCTTCTAAATTATTTTTTTCTTATCTAAAGCTAAACTAGTACTAGTGGAGTCTTAGAATGACAGGGTGGGAGGGCAGGATGGCAGGGACTGTGGGCAGTTAAGTCATGTGGCCCAGGCCCACCACATGATCAGTCCCATGGCCTCTCACAAGACTCCAGAGGAAGAAGCCCCACTGCAGAGGTTTAGAGAAAGAAAACACGCAGGAGTACAGTGAGGGTGAGGGGCAAACTAAGGATGGTGAGGTTGGCAGAGCCTATGAGACACTGATCCATTGAGGGACACAAAGAGGGGCACCACGTGACACCAACCAGGGAGGGAGGGAGAACAACCTTCAACCTCTGTCTTCTCATGCCAGGGCCTCCCATTGGCTGAACTGGCAGGGAGCCCAGAGGACACAGTAGCCTGGAACAAAGAGAGGGCAAAGGGTGGGAAGAGAATCCAGGGAACCAAATGGAGAATTTCCAGGGCAGCCAGGGATTCTTCATTCTCGGCTTGGCATTCTCACCCTCTCTCTGCCAACCTGAGAGAGGCTAGGGGGATGGGAGGGACACCAGGTGATGAGTCCTAAGACCCAGAGGTAACTCCTTACAAACGTCGAGCAAATAAACAATCGACTGACTGCACTGGTTTTCATAAGGCCTGCTTGTTATTTTGTTTTCTTTTAAAGTCTCCAGTGATAGACTCGGATAAATTATGCCTCTGCTCCATGTCATAAAAGGCACAGAGGGAATTGTACAGTGTATTAGAGATAATTAACTCCAAGCCAAATCAGAACTGCCAGAATTCAGGAAGGATTTGAATCAATCTTATCCTAAACAGACACCGAAGCCCACGAACAGGAAGGAAAATAGAAGGCAATTGATTCAAAACATTCTGTACCTTGCAGCCTCAGGAGGTTTGGATGGAGGCATTAGTGCCTGTGACTAAAATAGCAGGTTCATCTGGCGGCTTGTGACAGACGGGGAGGGGGAGAACTTCCTAGGCCCCTCTGTAGTGGCCCAAGTGGTGTCCATTATCTACGGACTGTTGATGCAGAGGTTCTGAAGGGGAGTTGGGACAAGGCTGGCTTTTAGCATCTCTGGGGAACTATGCGCTCCACCCTTTCTGTAAGAGGAACGATGGCACACTTGCCGCGGTGGGCCGATGGGGTCGAAGAACCCTGTGTGTCACTGTATTGCATCCTCAGCAAGTAGCAGGGGCAGGAGAGGAAACAGACTCAAGGAGTTTTGCATGCTTTCTTAACCAGGAACCTGAAAGAAATTCAAACTTAAATCAAACACACTAGCCAGGCTCTCAAGATTTGGTCTTGATAAGCCTTAAAGAAATGGTGTTGCCATACTAGTACAAAAGCAAACATCTTTTGTGGGTGGTTGGGGGCAGGGCTGATGAGGGTGAGGAACACTGGTGAGATCCACTCCTTCAGAAAAGCACCAAAGACTTTCTTCTTCCCCTTTGACACAGGTCTCCATGTGCCTGACACCACAGGTACCACAAGGGGACTCAGCCTTGTGGTGCTGCTGGAGTCTGAATGGCACAAGTCTTGATGACAGGGCTGAGCCGTGTCCTCCTTTTCACAGGAGCACACACCCAGCTCAGTAAGATGAAGGTGACCTTCACATGGAAGCCATCTTGAGTTTGGCATTTCTGCTCCTTTCAGTGGGGGATGCCCTAGCTGGTACTCTGCTTCAGAGCTGCCTCACGCTTTCCCTGCATGACTCCTATCAATGCCATGGTATCCTTCAGGTCCAGCTCAAACATCACTCCTCCGTAAACCATGCCCCTCACTGTGCACTGTCTTATCTGCTTCCTGCAGAGTCCTGGGTCTCATCTGTGTCTCTTATTTGAAAACAGCAACCCTTTCCCATACTAGAACATGGGCCTGGGGACAGGGGTGTGTCTGCCTTCTTTACTCCACATCTCCAGGACTTAGCTCAGTACCTAGCATATAGTAGGCACTAAATGAGTCATTTCCAAACCACTGGTAGACAGCTGGGGTTCTAATCCAAGCTAGATGCTTTTCAGATCTCTTTGTCTGCCTCTGGTGGGATTCAGGTTTCTTGGCTGCTGTTTCTGTAGCTCATGGATGCAGCTTCCCTGGCATGTGCCCCTATCTATCAGCATGCTTTCTTTGCAGAAGAACTCCTAAGAAAGACAAGCAGCCCAATGAACAATACGTTCACAGCTGCCTGGTCTGCATCTCATTTCTTGGCTCAGGATTGGTGACGCTCTTCTCTAGACCAAGATCTTGGACACAGACCCGCAAGAGCCTTATCATCTCCCTCGGCCATCTCCCCTCCCCCACCAATTCACCTGCCCAGTCTGATCTTAGAGGAGTAAACTGGTGTGGCAATGCCATCATAGTGTCCAAGAATTACCCAGAAAAGGGAAACTGAGGCTCACATGGAGGCGACCTTGCTATAGGCAGTAAGTAGATGATGGAAGAGAATCTGAGTTTTCTTTGTCTCCATATTTCAAGTTCTTCCCAGTAACCTGTGAGGTGGGGACAGAGAACACTAGGCCAAATATAAAAGTTTTCATTGCTTCCAGGGTGGTCCAAAGTCTATCTGGTTAATTCTGTTGTCTCAGTTTTCCCATCAGCAGATTGGGGTGCTCAGCCAATTTCTACAGTGTGTGTGCATGCATTCAGGAGCGCACATATGTATATGTGTGTGTATGTGTGTGTGTATGTGCGCGCACATGCACAGTTTCACACTCCTTAGAAGACTGTGTAGAGGAAGTTGATATAATAAAAGCACCTAAGTAGCTTTTCCTTGACATCTAGGTTCAAAGAGCCACCTAAACTGGGAATTTTGTAATTTGATCACTATACACACACAGCCGTGTCCTTCACAAGACACTTAGTGTAAAGCACCCATTGTCCATTTGCTTCTCCACTGGGCCATCTATCTGTCCCAGCTCCAGGACATCTGATGCCTGTGGCTGATCCATTAGCAGCCTTGCCTGCCCCCAGAGAAGAGCAATCCAGGACACCATAAAATATTAAGCAGTCTTGACAGCAGATATCTCCCTTTAACTGGATTCTGTGAGGGTTAGGGTTAGAGTTACAGATGAGAGGCCAGACCAACTAAGGCTTTAAAGTCAAAGGCCTAGCGCAGGGTTGACCAAAACCAGGGGATGCACACAGGGAAGCAAACAGAAGCTTAGGGTTCTCTATTGAAAGAGATGCAGAGTTGGGGTGCTTGTACATCCTGCAGAGGGGCCAGGACTTGTGAATCCACTCCAGATCATAGAAAATAGCAGTTTTGAGTCACATCTGGGGTCCAGTACAGCCTGGCCAACTTCTAGCTCCTATAGTGAATTACTATAGTATGCCAAGACTCAGTTTCTCAGTCTGTAAATTGGGGAGAACCCAGCCCACCTTCCAACAGCATCATAAGACTTAACTGCTGTAAGGTGTCTGAGGCATGTGGAAGAGCCACTCATGTCTATTATGTGTGTTCCCTCCTTCCATGTAATCAGGGCATGTTAGAAAGCATAGCCAGGCACGGCCCAGGAGGTGGAAGATGACTATGTTCAAGGTCACCTGCACTGGAACCAAATCCATGTCACTGAGCATCAGATCACACTAAGTGTGTTATATGAGAAATGAGTCAGAGAGAGAGTCCATGCCTGGAACTGTGGGCTGGGTACTGTGTTAAGTTGGAACTGTGGGCTGGGTTCTGTGTTAAGTGCTTCACCCACATTGCTTCTGTCAAGGACAAAACACCACATGGCATTCTGGCAACCAGACAGAAGCATGCATATCTACTAAGCACTGATGGCCCTCACTGGCAGAGCAACCCTGACTTCAAGTTCATAGCTATAAAATAAACTGTTTCAATGGGACTTGAGAAAACTGCCGGAGAGTATATGAGAGTGCTTTAAAGACACAATAATGAAAAAGACTTTTCCTGTAGGAATGCCAACACTGAAAGTGTTTTTATAGCTGGGCGCTCATGACCATAAAATCCGAATTCTCCCAGCTCTCCCAGCGCTACCTCACATTGCACCTTCCTTATCCCCACCAGCTCTGACCCTGGGGAAACATGCTATGTGTTCTCTTTTCCTCCTGTCGTCTTCCCTAGCATGCTATGGTAAAGTGTCTCCAACAGGCATATGTTCACAGCAGCAGTCTTTCAATCTGTTGCTCTTGTGGTTTGGTGAGAGGGAGGGGGACCCTATAAAGCCAATTGTATAGCATTTGTATCATGGCCACCAAAATGCAGAAGAAAAGCTTATAGTTAAACGGCAATGGTCTCTGAGCAACCTGGCAGCCACTGCCCAAAGGAAAACTCCGAAGTCAGCAAACCTTATGGTCCTGTGTTGGTGCAAAGCAGGGTGCTGTCTGACCACACCTTTGACTTGGTGGTAAACTTTTAACTCCCATTGGTGCACAAAGAGTCTTGCAGCCTCAGTGTGAAAAAGCAATGTATTTGGAGGCCTTTCCCACAAGGGTGCCAGATCCACCTACATTCATGGACTTTATCTCATGGAATCTGAATGATTCCTATCTCCATTTGACAGCCCAGGTAAAGGAGGTGAGACCTTCCGAGACTCACAGAGCAGGAAGCAGTGGGGTGCTGTGTTGCAATCTCCTCCAGAGATCTCAGAGCAGGACCGAAGCCCTGCACACACCCACTCTACCACACAACCTGCAGGCTCCTGCCACATACCGAGAATTAGTGGAGATACTAGGGTATGGCTGTACGTAAGAGTCTGTAAGTAAGACCTGTACCCCCAAGGGATTCACTTTGAGTCAGAGAATAGGAGAGAAAGCAGACAGGTTCTGCTTGAGATGAGTCTTGTGATAAAAGTATCCAGGTCTCCCTTAGGCAGAAGAGAAAAAAGCATGAAGTGACTATAGTCAGGGGAAGTTCCTCTGAGGCGGTGATATTACCTGAAAACTGTGTGATAAATAGGAGCCAGTCATGGAAAGAAAACAAGGGCAAAGCCCAAAGGTTAGAACAATGTCAACCTGGGACCAAGGTAGAAGCAGTAGCATGGCCAGAAGGTCATGACTGAACCCCAGAAGAATGATGGATGGATGTTGACCACAGGTCTTGAGGACAAAGCAGTGAGACTGAACATTAGAGAACAGGACAGACACCGAAGGGTTCTGGCATGAAGGTGATAAGTCAACTTTGCATTTAAGATGACTTTTTAATGCCAGTGTATATATGTCTGCATGCATGTGCATATGTGCATCTGGGTGGATGTACATGTTGTGTGTGTTGAGTGGAACATGGGAGAAGGCTACATGACGATCAGGGAAGCAAAATGATACTGCTCTAGACACCAAGACAGGACTGGATGAGATCTGCTGTACTGAGATGGGGGGAGATATGGGATCCATTTACAAACAACGTCATCTGGATTTGAAGGCTTGAGAATGAACAGCAAGGGAGGCACTCACAACGACTGCTGCACCAGTGACACAATAGGTTAGGTACAGGGCTGTCTATCTGAGGTTGTTGTAGCAGGGTGAGGGGGCATGGAAGAGCCCTGTTTCAGGCAGGCATACCCCGCCTCTGCCCACACAGGAGGCAAGACACACTCAGATAACACCCCTTCTCTGCCCAGCGTCTTCCTGGAACACCAGCCAGTCGGGCCCTGCGGCAGCCAGGGCACTGTGCTCTCTAGATTGGGTTCCTGGAAAAACTGTTCCATTATTGATAAGGAGCCCTCCTGACATCATGACATGATGAAGAGGCGTTTCCTTGCTGCTCTGCAGATCTAGGTTCTCTGGCTCAGAGTTGGAGTGTGCAGGAGATTGGGGATGGGACGGTGCAACCATGACATAGAGCCAGAAGAAAATACCACAGAGGAACATGGCATTGTGACAATCACATTCTCCTTCCGAGGGAAGACAGTCCTCTTAAGAACTCTAAGGAAAAGGTCCAAGTTCTCCCTACCTCACATAGGAGAACGCTGAGGCAAAGGGAGGTTAGGCAGGTTGCTCCAGCTTACCTAACCTTCAACAAGAAGGGCCAGGTTTAAGATCTACCCATCTGGCTCCGGTTTGCAGCACTCCACTTGCTGAATCACCCCAGCTCAAGTCAGGAGCTGGGGCAGGCGCAGAAGGCACTCTCTGCCCTTCCTTACTTGAAGTGAGTTAGTTAGAGCTGGGGTGTCAGTGGCAGACACAGCATGTGCAAGGCTCAAGTTCCATTCCAATACCACATAAATGTGAACTAGCAAGATGAAATGATATGGGGAAACACTAAGACTGTCAGGCATGAATATTAAGTGCTTGTCTGTTTCTTCCATTCCTCTGAGTAAGGAATCTTGCCCTAAACCTGGGCAGCTAGGAAGCAGTGGTACTAGGATGTGGACATAAGTATATAACCCAAGTGCACTGGGCAAACTTATGGATGCATATGGAATATAAAATGCCCAGGCTCACTGCACAGACTATTAGTGTCTCGGGAAGAGCACACACTGCTCCCACCTCTCACAATGCCCAGTAGAAGAGTCACTCTGTGACTAAGCATTTCATCCTCTGACCTTGGGTGAGTGACATTCTTCTTGGAAACTCAGAAGAGAGGAAATGAGACCCTAGTAAACAAGGCAAAAGATGATGAGCCTAGGGTTGGCTCTACCCTAGGACAAGAGCCAGGTATGCAGGTATGCCATCTGGACCACTGCTGATAACACCTAAAAGCCTCTGGCCCATTGTCTCCCAAACACAACTAACAATACTTTCCACCTTCAGAGCTTTTATGAAGGCTGAAGAAAGTATATGCAAATATAAGGTGTGTGGATTGTGCACAATAAGGATCAGCTTTTAGTATTTATTCTCTCTTTAAAATTTTTTAATTGTATTATTAGTGGGAGAGGAAGTGCAGGTGTGTGCATACCACTGCTCCTATGTGGAAGGCAAAGAATAATTGCTGGAGTTGGTTCTAGGGAGCCCACTAAAGTCATCAGCTCACATGACAAGCACTTTTACCTGTTCAATCATCTTACCTACCCTGCTCTCTCTCGCCTTCTCTCCTCCCCCTCCATACTCCAGATAGGGGTGTGTGTGTGTGTGTGTGTGTGTGTGTGTGTGTTTCTTCTACAATAGGTAGATGTCACTGGCCAGTAATTTGGCTGCTCCATTTCAGAACACCGAAATGGGAAGCACTTGACAATTATACTTCAACAAGAAACTGCCAGCAGTGTATGTGTTCTGAATAAATGGGAGAAAGCCAACCACGACAGGGCTAGGCTCCTTGCATCTAATGCAGAGCCAGCATCCACCTTACTTGATCTCAAGCCCATGCTGCATAATGGGCTCTAGTTAGGCGGACACTATGAATGCACTCATTGGCAGTACACATCAGAGGAGATGAGCAGTTTGGGCATCAAAGACAGAAGGAATAAGTGCTAGTGTTCTGCAGCATAGGGGATGACTGCACCTCACAATGATCCGTTATCTGTTTTATGAATAACTAGTGGAGGGGAGCTCAAAGGCTCCAAACGAAATAATGATGGAAAAGGAAACAGAAACCCCTTGATTTGATCAGTCCGCATTGTAGACATGTATTGAAATAGCACGTCACGGTCCACAGTCAAGTACAACTATGTTAGCTGAAATTATTTTAACTGGTCTTTAAAGAGTACGCCTACAACTGCCAGCAGGCCAGCACACTCGGTGATAGGCTCAGAGATGCACAAAGCATACATGCACAGGGGCTCTGGGGGGCTCATTCATGCTGTCAGCCCATGCATATGCATGAAGTAACTGTTCAGTGACCAATCCAGAGACAGCTTCTGAGCAGAAAAGAACTGAACATCCGATCAGGGAAGCGACCAGAAACCTTATTAAAACCCACAAGGGGGAGAGGAGTGGGGGGAGGGGGAGAAGGGTGGGAGGAGGGGGAGAAGGGTGAGAGGAGGGGAAGGGAAATGGGAGGCTGGGAGGAGGTGGAAACTTGTTTTTTGTTTATGTTTTTTTTCTTCTTTTCGCAATAAAAAAAAAACCTACAATATATGCCTAAGAATATCAGAGATGGAAAATTAAGGTTTTGTTTTGCTTTTACTAAAATAATACAGTTGGGTTAGTTTTTAAGGGTGTCAAACATAGAATTGAATTCCGAAATTGCTCATAAATGGACTAAAGATGGATTTCACTCCAGAGCAGTGTGTATGAAATGCTCCTCCGAGTTAGTGTTATGTACTTGCTATGAACAGTGATAGAAACATATCACTTAAGCAATTCAGTTCTATGGAGAAAGGTGGTCCCAATTTAACACAAAACTCTTTCGAGGACCTAAACTGGTAAAAATTAGACAAGCGGCTCAGGAGACCTTCAGTCAACGGACAGGCATTACCGAACTTTTCCAAAACGTGGGATGTAATTCAAAAGTCTGTTCCCTCTGACTTATCATGACATACTGTACAAATGTGTACAACTGCTATGTGTCAAGTTAACTAAACAGCGGTTTACTTAAAAAGAAAAAAAAACCACATTCTGCCTCTTACATCTCTTTGAAGCTTGGTTCCCTTGTTTGTAAAAGTGAGGGTAATATAATTAGAGTGGTCTGGAATATTAAATTAGAATATTGAAATGAGAATGGTCTGAGACAATGCTTGAAAAGTACTAAGGGCTTAATAAGTGCCACTTAATTGGGAGTCTAAGGGCCACAGAGACATACCAACTTAACAAATACGTATTGGTATTCTACAATATGTCAGCCTTGTGCCAGGTTCTGGGCATATGGAGACAAAACATGGTATTGTGGGGGGCTTCCATAGTTTAACTGGACACACTCATCCCTCTCTGTCTATGATTTCTGAATCCATGGATTCAACCTAATGTCAAGAATACATAAAAAGCAACGGCATCAATTACCAAACATGTTTAGACTCTTCCCTACTTTTACTTCCCAGATAATATAGTGCAGTTACTATGTCTGCAGCACTTACATTACATTAGCTATTGTGGGTAATTCAGACATGACTTAGCACACATGGGAAGATACATGAGGTTATATGTAAGTTTTGCATCATTTTATGTAAGGGACTAGAGCATGTACAGATCTTGGTATGGGGGTGGGGCTCAGTACATATCGTCAGCTCTCCCAAAGACACTAAAGCATGCCACATGCTTTATTTGTGCATGTGAAATCAACACAAGCAAACCAGCCAAGACAAGTCACTTGTGAGGGACATGAAGGAGCTGGAAATTCTCTTAGGTTACCTCTTGCATTGAAGATCATGGCCATAGAGAAATCTTAGGTTCAAGACACAATTCACTTTGAGTGGGGTAACCTGCAGAGGGACAGAAGGCAATGTCAGGAGGCATCCATGTTTGTCAGAAAAATATAAGCATGCCTTGACTACCTTTCTACACAATCCAAAAATCAGACCATTATCACTGGGGTTTTGTCTGGAAATTCTTCAGTCTCAGAGAAACAATAGCTTTTCTGGGCACCAATGTTCCTGAGACCCTTGCTTGGACAGCCTCTACTCTCTGTCTTCCTGCTCTGTGCCTCGGGGAGGATGTTCCTTCTCCTGTAGGTCCTGATGAGGAAACAGGATTGGGAAGTCTGAGATGGGAATGGTGGCTGGGGGCATTTACACCCCATCTTCTCTCTTAGAAGGCCACAGTGTGAGACCCTCTGCCAAAAGCCATATTTCCTGCCAGGTGGCTGCCTCCAGGGTGTTCTCCATCCCTATACCCAAAGACCCAGAGGAAGTGACAACAGGGGCTATTATCAGCCCCAGGGAATTGTACTCCGTCTCATGGGTTCCCCTCACCTTTGTAAATAACTCCTTCATTAAACTCTCCTCACATGTTGCTTAATTTGAACGATGCCATCTGTTTCCTCTGGACCACTGACTGACACTTCTAGGTACCCAGCCTGGAGGCTGCTGTGTTCTGTGCATATGTTTTCTGGACCAGTGGAAAATAAGGCTGGAAATTTGGCCATAACAAGATTGTCCTTTCAAATCTTCTTCACACATCCTGTTTGCTGTTCAGCTGGGGCTAACCATGGGAGTTGGTCCCCCCCCCCCAATTCTTAGGAAAAGCTCTCTCCCATTTATTCTGGGACCAAGGAACCAAGAGGTATGTGTGGGGACAGAATTCACATGGACCATGGAAACTACACACCTATCACACGGTGTTTCTCAGGACTCCATAGAAGCCTGTGTGCTAAAATTCCTGGTGGAATACCCGGCTTACAGTAAGGAATTTGGGTCCTTTCTGGTTCTGTGATTGGCTGGACTTCAATTCCCAGGAACTCCATGGATATTGCTCTAAATGCCTGCTTGGCTCTGTAGCCACCTGTTGTTTCTACATCTGTAGCACAAATTCTAATTGGTCTTAATAACAAAAATTCAGAGTCAGCTATCAGGGAGTGAAAGCTGAAGGATCAGAAAAGCCGAGCGGCCAGCCACTAGAGTTCTTACCTCTATCAATTCTCAGACCAAATAGAAAATCCTGTCCTTAGACTGCCTCTTAGACTGACTGCCTAGACTGCAACCTCAGATTGCAACGCTCCTGTCTCCTCCCTTGTTATAGTCCTCTCTCAGCTAAGCCATATCATTCCTGTCTCCACCTCCCTAGTGCTGAGATTAAAAGCATGGTATCCCAAGTGCTGGAATCACCTTTGTGTGAGCTGTTTCTCTTTTAGACTGGATCAATTTTTCTGTAGCCCAGGGTGGTCTGCCTCTGTCTCCAAGTCCTGGGATTAAAGGTGTGTGCCACCACTGCCTGGTCTCTAGTGACTTAACTCTGCACTCTGATCTTCAGGCAAGCTTTATTTGTGAAAACATTAACAAAATATCACTACATACATCTCCAATGTACAGAATTGTAATTCACATTTTTAAATCTCCTACTAGTGATCAAGCACCTCAGACCACAGAGAAGACAATAGCCATTGGCACAGTAAGCAGTCTGATTATCCACTTACTAACCTAAAGTTTGGGTCAGTTTCTTAACTGTTAATGCCTCAATTTCCTCATTGTAAAATGAATATATCACCCACCTTTAAATTTGCCAAGAGGACTCAACGAGGAAAGCATGTGAAACATTTATGCTCATGTGTTATAGCTACACCCATTATCTTAGTTAATCCTTATGACAGTCCTAGAAGCACGTGAGATTGTTACAGCTTTGCAATCTTGGTCTGTTACTATGGTCATGAGGATATACTGTGTGACAGAACTCAAGCATCAGAGTGTAATAAATATATGAGCCACGGCTGCTGTGTACTGAGTCATTACTATGCACCAGCAACCGTGGAAAGCTCTTCATGTGCAGTATCCCGATTTCAGGTCAAAACAATACAGCCTATTTTCAATCCTATTCTCCATGAGAACCTGGGAACCCAAGACTTAGGTTACATGCATAAGGACATGCATAGAAAGGGCCTCCAGTGGGACTGAAGGCTAGTTAGTCTCCATGCTCTTGACCACCAAGCTCTCCACTTCAGGGACCCCCTGAAACCCTGTCTGCCGTGTAAACGGTATCCTACCACAAACCAGGCTGGCTTTCTGCTGTGACAGTGGGAAGCAGAGCTGAGTGCTGAGGCTGGCAAATGCAGCATCTGCTGTAATCTACTCCATTATGGAATGTGCAGTGGCTCACATTAAAACAAAAGACGGAGAAATAGTAGGAAGTCGGGGTGCTTAGAGCTTTGCCAGTTGAACAGTGGCACTTGACATCACCAAAGTTGATCACAGCAGCCACCAGATGGGAAGCCTGAGAGGATCCTAACTGTCTATGCCATCATGATTGCAGCTTGTAGAGCAAGAAAAGGCACTCTGACAAGGTCCCTTCAGGCTCCCACAGCCTAGCCCTGCTGAACAAGGCAGCATCCCTGCCTCAGAGGAGCCCATCTAGGGACAACAGCTGCTTTCTATGCATTCTCATTCCTGCCTCTGTCTGAGCTTGTAGCGTGCAGCAGAACTGGGGAGATTCCCCCCATGTCCCCTTCAAGAAGGTTCACTCACGATCCTAGTTTTCTTTCCAGTGCTATGATAAGTCATTCTGATGAAAAGCAACTCAGCAGGAGGAAGGATTTAACTGGCTTAAATTTACAGGTCATAGTCCATCACTGAAGTAAGCCAGGGCAGAAAACATGGAGGAACACTGCTTGCTGGCTCACTCACCACCTCATGCTTAGCTAGACATCTAAGACAACCCAAGACCACTTGCACAGGGAATGGCACCTTCCATAGTGACCTGGGGTCTATCTACAACCATTACCTATTAAGGCCATCTTTAACAGACATGCTCAAAGACCAACTTGATAAAGAAAGTCCTCTCTCAGGTGATTCTAGGCTGTGTCGAGTTGACATTTTAATGCTATGTAGGACACTTGGATGGAAAGGGTGGAAAGTAATGTGATGTGCCTTTATCCGTTACAAAGTTGGAATAATGAACAATGGTGGGTCAGACACATAAAAGACACTGAGATGAGGTTAAGGAAGTAGGGTCCTTCCCAGGACAGAACATCAACAGGACTTTGAGGCAAGCAGCTACCATAGTGGAGGGGCTAAAGCTTTGCTAGAACCAGCTCAACTATGCATTGAAACTTTCTGGTCCAGGAGACTTTCAGGATGTGCAGTCTGGATTCTACATCTGCTCAGCCTTAGGAACTGACCTTTAGCCAGGGTCATGTAACACCCCCCACCCCCACCCCACCATGATGATGGGATCAGGAAAAGAGATCAGCTGACTCAAGATAGACCAATCATAATCTCACTGGAAGTTACAACCCAAAAGACCCAGGATTTCTCCTTATTTTTTTCCTTTAAAATTTTACACAGGCTTTGTATACTACTATAGCTCAAGGGCCCAAAATAAGGCCTGCCACTAGCAGGTGCTTAGTGTTTATTTTGAGCTAAAGTTTGGCCAATTAGTCTCCCTAGAGAGAGTTGAAGTTCCTTAACCCAGGAGCTGGGACACCCATGCTGTGAAAAATGGAAGGGAACTGGCAGAGGGTCAAGGAGGAGGATGAATAAGGAGAAGGATGGGGAACATGACAAACTTTTTAAACCCTTTTCTATATTCTTATGATAATGTTCTCCTGAAGCTAGCTTGCATGGGCCTCAATATTTAAAAATCAAGTCATTGCAACACAATAGCAGTGTTTTCCTGAAAACCTTCCTCAAAGGGATTGAAGAGAATCCTGTGAACGCTTGAAGTATTTTTAGCTGAGTGCTCTTGAGGCCCTAGGGACAACTTTAGTGTTTCCCCAGATACCTTGCCTGACCTGTCTCCAGAGGAAGGCATGGGAAGGCAGCATGCTGCCAGCTCCAGAGCCTGACAGCTTGCTTCCAGTCCTGGTCCATCCTTGTCACCCTGCAGCTAGAAGCAGCTGATGCAACTGCTCCTTCCCCTGTAAGAGAGGCTGTAGCTGCACCTGCTCCAAGAGAGACTTTGAAAATATGGACATGTCAATACTGAATAACATGAAGACACTGGGCGAGCAGGACTGGTGTTGGCTCCCACTTCCCTTTGAAGGTGCTCATGGTGTACCATATGTCTCTTGCTCCGTGCATTCTCTGATCTTGGTTAGGTAATGACAATAATAAAAGGTCTGTGGTCACTTTAAGTCAGAGACACTGCCTCTGTTCATTGTGTAATTCTTCCCTCTCCTTCCTGCTTGGGTTGCTGCCAGCAAGAACCTGTGGATCCTGCACTTCTGCTCTTCCACTAGCTTGGGGACTTAGTTTCTGGTCCCTCCAGGAATCGTGGGGGTAAGGAAGGAAGTTAAAGGGGAATGAGAAGGCTCTTAAATGGTTGGTACTGCCAAAGGTTGGCTTTGTCCTCTCAGAGGGCAGCAGGTGCATTCAGTGGACATTCTCCTTCCTGGAAGATCTATACTGTTAATGGAGGCAGCCTTCCCTGGCTACCTGTGACGTCAGCTCTGTTAGTGTAGACAGGTTTCCCATTTGAGCAGCTCTTTTCGTTCCCCAACACTCAGGTCCTTCCTCCTAGATCCAAGGCTGGCATTCCACTGCTGCTCTAAATATGATGCTCTGTCCTGTTTTACTTGCCTCTGTCCTAATAATGTGGGTCATGCCCCGACTTCTTCTAGGCTGCCACCAGCCACTGTAGCTTCCACAAACAGGAAAAATACGCAAGTCCATCTCATGCCCCAGCTACAGGCCACGCAGCCATCTGAGAACCTCCATGGACCAGGGCTGAGAACAAGAGAATATACTCCTTCCTAGAACAGTCTTCACATACTCATCCCTAGTCAACAACACTTCAGTTCTTACACCCAAACAAGAACAAGACTTGAGAAATGTGTCACTGAATTCTTTTCAATACTTTTGAAAATTCTGTACTTGGCTGGCCTTCCTCATCTAGCCTGTGAAGTGTAGCAGCTGTTAGACCTGGTGCCTCTGTGGAAGCTTCAATTGAAAACTCCTGTAACATGCATTTTTCAAAATGTGTGGCAGGCATGAAGCCCCAGGTTCAATCCCCAACATTAAAAATTAGAAAAACATCAGCATGCACAGCTAAGCTGGAGAAGCTGAGGCAGGAGGCTCACCTTATAATAGTGTTGAAGGCTGACCTGGGCAACATAGTAAAACTTCACAGCAAAACACAGAAAGGGAAAAGTTCAAAATATGTGAGGTTGAGCAACTGTCCTCGTAGCCAAGGCGAGACTCTGATCCAGCTCACCTGCGAACATACAGCTGGGAACTTGGTCACATCTGCACCCACATCTGCCTTTCCATTGCTGCATTACAGCTCTTAAATGAGGACAGACAGAGCTGCATAGCCTTGCTTTGTGGGATCTGACATGTGGTCCGAGGAGGCCTGCCTGGAAAGGCAACAGCAAGTGAGACGCAGAGGGGAATATCCCTGAAGTGTATGCAGGCGGCTTGCACCAGATGGGAACTGGATCCAGAGAACTGACAAAGGAAAGCATTTCTTCCTTTGCCACACATTCCTTTCTCTGCTACCCACACTGGCACACACTTGTAGACCAGGGCTGCCAAGGCTCAATAATGAAACTGACATGGGGAAAAAGTGAGAGTTTTGGGGCTCCCCCATTTTCTGAACCCTAACCCCACATAATCCCACATAACACTTGCAATGTTCATGTGTTTGAGGATTTTCATAGGGAAGGCTGAGATTACTTGTACCAAAATTTGAGGAGCAAATGGTAGCAGAAGGTACATATAAAGATAGCTTGATAGCCTATGACCACTTCCACAGTGGGTAAAAACACACCTCCCTTCTCCTCCCTGTCATGTCACCAATACCTTCTAGTATTCATTCCTGGGCTAGCTCTAGCTACTACACCATGAGATTATCAACCTCTTCCCACTTTCCAGAGGCTCCAGTTCCAGTGAGAAAAGCCAACATGCAAATCCAGGATAGAAGAGTAAGGATGAATATGGTCTAGAGCCACATGGTGACACCACAGCCATCCAAGGGACCGCAAGGATCTTGTAAGGATAATAGAGTGCTCAAAAGGATTCTTGTTGCTGAGTGATAGCATGGCTCAAATGTAGTGGACGTAGTCTGTATGTCTGTGGCGCTGCAGGCACAAACAGCTGCATTTTCAGGAACACCAGTGGGTAGTCCATAATTCTTGGTTGCATACTAGCTTATGTATTTACTGTACTATATGGCTGTCTTTATTTTAGAGTGTGTTCTGTTGCTTATAAAACTATCTTTGCTATAAAAGTAGGCCGCACATACACACTTGGTATTTGTCTCAAGGCATTAGAAGACCACGCCAAGAACTTGACCTGGACCTACAGATACAGTTCACAGACTATCCTGCATCTCTGCTGTGGGGACAGAGTGGGGAGGGGCCAGATGAGCTCTGAGGTAATCTTCCAGATGTTTCATGACTGGTCCTGACTGACCAGGCTAGAGACTGCCTGCCCGTCTAAATCGATGCCAGCCCAGCCCTGACAGAAGCAGTTTCTTGGAAGGCTGATGCTTGTGCTTAGTCACGATTCATTCGACAGACGTGCTGAACAGAAGCAGCCCTTGCGAGGGAACCTGCAAAGGCAAAGAAGGAGAAGAATTCTAGGGGAATGCTCAGAACTTCTTTGTTGTAAATCTCTCACAGCTGAATGCAGTCAGTAGATGTCAGTTGAATCTACAAGAGAATACAAACAGGAGAATGAAAGGAGTGGAGGAGGTGTGATACAGACCCACAGTGGAGACATGGGTCTGTATCAGCATGTCTGCACAGCAACAGTAAGGCGGAGACATGGCTTCAGCCGACTGCAGAGGATGGCGTGCCAAGAACTTCCCCTGTCTGTGCTATTCCATCCCGCCTGCCATGGCAAGAACATTGGCCAAGATTACAGATAGGACGCTATCGGAATGCCTAGAATAGCCCCTGCCACATATTCTTCCATAGGTATTTGTCTCACCCAGAGAACGTAGTACCAGCTTATACAGCCAGGCCTATGTGACCCTGAGTATCTTCTCTTAGCGCATATTTTCAGAGTGTAGTTGGGCAACTTGGGTGAATTGGACATAGAAATAAAGCTGTTTATGTGTGTATAATTTGCACACAGCATCCTAGATGCAAATCTACTTCTCTTGGGATTCAAAGAAACAATAATGAATTTGGGCCAGCTGCGGAAATCAAACAAGCTTTATATGCCATGCAAACCCAACACAAAAGATAGGACCTTTTTTGTTGGACTTTCTTGAACTGTCAGCCCACAAATAATGATATGGAGACTTATTACTAATTATAAAAGCTTAGACTTGTTTCCAACTAGCTCTTAGAACTTAACAGGTATTTTTAAATCTACATTAGACCACATGACTCATTACCTCATCTCCATACTGCACATCCTGCTTCCCTTGTCTCGCTGGTGAACCCGCCCTTCTTCTTCCCAGAGTCCTTTCTCTGCCCAGAAGTCCCACCCATTCTCTCCCAATCACAGCAATACATCTTCCATCTTCACACAGGGTAAACAAATATTCTGCAGGACAGCATCAACTTTGATAATGTACAAAGCAGTCCAAGCTCTCTATGGAAGGTCACAGATCCAATAAGGACTACTATGTAGTCTGTAGCCTCCCAGTAGAGGGGCGGCCAGTTGGTCTGTGGGTCAAAGGATCTGGACAGCAATCCTGGAGCATTGGTGCCCTGGGGTCTTCTGATTCTCAGTGGCCAAAAACATCCAAATTTTATCTAAAATCTAGCATTTGAGAACACAATAAAACTTAATAAACTGCTCCCTGGTTTTGTAGATGCTACCCACATGTTCTCTACCATCCTGCTGTTTCTGTAATTAGCCTTCAGACTCCAGAAATGAAGGCTCTACAACAGTCTAGGAGCTCTGCAGGTGGGACCTTCACCCTGACCATCTGTACATTGCAGCTCAGCCTAACAGAACAGTCACTGCTGGATGTGTTTCTCCTGAGAGCACCAGTACCGCACGGCACCAAAATAACATTTAAGTATTACCTTACACAGAGAACAAAAAAGGAAAGCCAACTGAGTTGCTAGCTACTTCATGTGTTTATTTCAAATACATTTTATTAATATTATCCTTCAAATGGCTGGTCTGCTGAAGACTTGTAGAAAACAAGATTTGTGTGCATTCATTAAGCCTCTAACGTGGAAGCATATTCTCATAACAATTATTTTTTAACCAACTAATCAGCATGCTTCATTCATAAATCGGGATTTATCGGTATAGTACATGAGAGGAGAGAAGACATTCTTATTTAATTTGGTTAATATGCAGAAATGGTACTGTCTATGTAACAACCCGCTTTTGTTAAGGAGCCACAGCTGGAAAGAGTAGCGGCTGTTAGTGAGGGCACTGCTCCCAGTCCCAGCAGCTCGCAGCAGACACTCAGTTTGCACTCTGACCTTTCAGCGCACATGCACCCCCTCACAAGCTAAAGCCTCCTGTTACTTCTGCAGATAGAACCAGTTACACCTGCTCTGGTGGTGGAAGGTGTGGGGAGAGGAGGCCGTGAGAAAGGTCTCCCTTCCTCCCACCCTGTTCATTTCCCTCCCCTCTTTTCTCCTTCTCTCTCCTTTCCATCTCTTACCTCCAGATACTGGCAAGGATAAAGCCCAAAGGAATATGGTTCAAAGGCAGAGCACATGAGGGCTGGAGAACTTATTTAGAGCACGTGCCCCTCCGCATAGATGACGAAAGCTCAGTTTCGTTACTACGGGATTCTACACTAACCGACTGATTTTTCCCACCCTGCGCCTGGTCAACACCACAGCCCATCTGCTATGCAAATAATTTCCCTGTTCTGAAGTCCTCCCTCAGGACTGCTTTCACATATGTCTCCTCTCACAGGCTGACTGAAGACCAAGCCAGAACGCAGGATTATCCAGTCCATAAGGAGCCTGGTTTATCTCTTCAGGCCCTCTACACACAACGTCTCGCTTAAAACTGGAGTCTGTGTGGCTTCCTAGCCAAGTCAAGAGAATTGCTTTGGCCTCACCTAGAAGTGCAACGTGGGGAGAGGTGACTACTGGTAGGGATCACATGACCTTTCTGTGACACACTGGAACCTGTCCCAGGCACTCTCTTTCTGTCCAGCCTTGGAGCCAGACTGCTGAGGTCTCCACTCTGGGGACATTCTGATGTAGCACATTATAGAGAGGCCCTGATTTTGTGTTTTAAAAGAGAGTGTGTCCTCTTTTAAAATTTTTCACCGGAGCTCTTTTTAAATTATGGAATGAATGCTCATTGGAGAGATTCAGAAAGAAAAAAATCCTTTTAAAGTCAAGAAAAAAACATGACTCTTAATCCCAGCACTGTGGAGGCAGAGGTAGGTGGATCTCCCTGAGTCCGAGGCCAGCCTTGTCCACATAGCGAGTCTCAGGACAGCCAGAGCTATGTAGAGAGAACCTATACCAAAAAACAAAACAAAACAAAAAAAAACAATATATAAGTAAGCTAGTCTGTAATAACTCCACGACCAGGAGCAAGTCGCTCACCTTCGGAGTAGCTGCTTCCTGTCCCCTGTGCAGTGGCAGAACAGGTCTGCTCAGCAGGAGGGGAAGCCTGGACTTCCTCCATCCCGGAAGCTTAGAGGGTATACACATGTATCACAGTTAGTCACGAGATAAACTGTAAGACGAAGTCTGTGACAGTGGTAGAATCAGAATACCCTCTGCACTGTAGAGCTGACTTAAAGGGTCATGTCAAAGTCTAAATACAACCTGGTCAAATAGCGCTCCTGCACCACACCACCCCGGGACACTCTGTGTACTGTTGTGTCCATCTCATTATAAGAGCACAACCATCTTCATACTTTTATGTTTTAATTTTATTTTGTGAACGAATTCACAAGCCAGTAAAAATTCTTCTACAGCATGAGTTTAATGGCTACCCAGCATTCCACTCTACTAACTTAACCTTTTTAAGCTCTTATTCATTATTAGACAGCTTGGACGGTTCTGTCCCCTTCTGTCACTGTAAATAATACTGCTTTGAACATCTTCTTGAGGATATCACTGTAAATAAATAGGGCTGTCTTGTTTAGATAGATTCCTAAAAGGAAAATTGCTGGGCCATGGAGTAGGAATACTTTCTGAGTATCATGTTTCATGCTGTTCAATTTGTTTCCAAAGAGATGAGCTATCATGGAAATTAGGGTATTTTCATTATTTCAACTAATCTTTAATTACACAAGTAATTCATGGAATACAATCTCCTTGCAAAAATACTTTAAAAGACTTCAGTCTCTTTTAATGGTCTCTTCCAATGTCTGAAGCCTTTAGAACTTAACAATTCTCAGTTACAAAAAACCTCCAGTGATGTACTGGCTCTATTGTATGTGTTACACTCTTACTACAGACTGTGTGTCTGCCAACTAATCAAACATACGTCTCTGTGACTACAGGCATTCTGCATTTCTGTACAGGGACAGCCCCCACAAGGGTAGCCTGGACATGAGCAGCCTCCACAAGGGGAGCATACACATTATTGTTCACGCCTTCAGCTGTGGGCCTTGGAGGCAGGGATACAAATATAGCTCACTCCTACCTTTCCCTATTTTCCACGGGACAGACACCAGCCTCCTTGGCTATTCCCTACATGTAGAAAAGTGAAGCATCCTAGTCTAGTTTTCACAAAGTGTGCTGCCAACAATACCCTTTCACATGAACTGTTTTGGTTTGATTTTCTCTGCTGGAAGCTAAGCAGTAGAATTTCTGAATCGTTCATGGGGTGTGCATGCTTTCAATTTTAACGGATGCTGTCAAATTGTACAGGGCATTTAAAACTACTTTTATTGACAACTTAGGTACAATTGTCAAGGCTGTACCTGAAGTGTTCTGTTCTGTAGGTTACCTCCTAAAGGTCTCGTCACATTTTCTTCATCAGCTCTCCATCCCTGTCTGCCCAGTCCCACTGTGGTCCCTGACCTGTGGTGTACAGTGAAGGAATATGGGTTAGGTGCTCTCCATCCTCTCAGGGCCCCACTGGACACCTGAACCCTTTCAGCATCTGCCAAACCCCTGCTCATCTTTCCAGACAGCACTCAAATGTCTGTTCTTGGAAGCCTTCCCTGCAGATGAGGCTGAATAAGGCAGCTAAGCTTCAGTGTCCTCATGGCACCCTTATTCATGGGCTCTTCTTGCTTACTGCAACTTGAAATATGGTTAACTCTATCTTAATAGTTATCTGGAGAATTTGGGCTTTAATGGTGCATCACAATCGAGAGTCACCTTAAAAATGTGGATCACTGAAAACAAGAATGTCCATAAGTGTTGAAAGGAAGGAACCAAGCACATCCTGCTGTCTTCACGGACAACACAAAAGGACTATAAAAACTAAACAACCGACAGTTGACTCTCAATGGTGATCAGGAGTTCAATAAAAATGATGAAAAATCAGTAAGAAAGTAAGTTAGCATGTCCCACCTGCACACAGAAATTGAAAAACATTTATCCCATTGGAAAACATAACATTCTTAGTTCACCATTTTTCCACGAAACTAGACGATTTTAATGTGATTTGTCTTTTAAAACACACCACTGAGAATGAGACAGGAACCTGCTACGTAGTCAGAATAAGGAGACCTCACTGTCCTAAACTTCTAGCAAGGGTGTCAACTCTGAAAAGAAAAGGCTGAGGAAAAGGGACTAGGGTTAAACAGAGCAAACATCAACAGAAGTAGCTGCTGCGGAGCTGGGGCGGTATGTGAGCTGCTTATATTTGCCTTTCTAAGCATCCCAGTTTATCCTGCCATGTGCGTACTTTTAAATCAGAGAAATAGAAATGGCCCACACATTTTTCAGACGTTAAACAAGTTTCTAAGAAGAAAAAAAGTTAGAACTGGTGCATTTGTATGCGTCTAACAGGTGAAAATAATTCCTAAATAACTTACTCCCCAAGTCCTTCTCTCAGACTAGATAGCCACTCATTCAGCATGGTGGTTAACAATCGGGTACAGTTCCTACTCTCACATGCTTACAGTGCAGTAAGAGCAGCGACTCAAATACCAAACAGGGTGGGGAGCAAGGGGAAAGAAGGGAAACCCACAAGCAAGGCAACTCACTAGCTGCTAGCATCTGAACACTTGGGGAAAGAGGCTAATGACAGCCCGTCTCCCACATGTTTAAAAACTTACCACAATATGCAAAAATACTGCTGTCAAGAAGTATGCCTCCAAACATTAAAATCTATGGGTGTTCAAGTTCTTTATGTAAAATGGCATGGTATTTGCATATAACCTATACAACCATCTATGATGTATTTCATCAGCTCTAAAGTATTAACACAATATAAAAGTTGTGTAAATAGTCTGACAAAATGTAATCCAGACAGTACTGCATAAAAAAAAAATCTATCCATGTTCGGTGAAATTACAGCTTTTTCCAAATATTTTTGGCCAGCACTGACTGAACCCACAGATAAGGAAGGCAGTCAGCTTCTGGGTGTCATGTGGGAGATTTCTGTAGAGGGAAATTAAGGATTTTATTTATATGCCGCTTGACCATTGTCTAATTTTGAGAATGGCATTCTTCAGTTCTTTAATAGCATGTGAGCTTGTAAGTAAATGATAGTAGGGCTCCATGCCTGAATATTACGCTCAAGCTTCATGCATCCTTTGCTCGCCAGCAGGAATTCCATGTACTTGGAATTTGATGTGTCCCCAGGAGCCTTCAAGGAGAGGCCTGACATACGGATGTGCATGCTTTCTTGTCTGATGCTAACTTTAACCATGTTCTCCTTCCCCCTTCCTTGGCCCGCCATCTTAACCTAGGCACATGGCTCTCACTGCATTGCACATACACTGCTGTCATTATCTCTAGCACACAGCTGTCACTTCAAGAATTATCAGCCTGTCTCCAGGACCTGCTAAAGAGCCTGTCAGATGTAGACACCTGGTAGACTTTGTCTTGAGACAGATTCATCAGTTTGGCATTCTCAAATGACACATATGTCTACATAGGAAGTAGAAAAAGACAAGATCTCCTGAGTAAATTGGAAATGTGGGGATCCTGAGAGAAGGTGGAAGGGGAGGGAAAGAGAGGGGAATGGAGAAAAATATATAGCTCAATAAAAATAAAAAAATAATCATATTTGGTACACTGTTATTGCCTAGAAGCTACCCAAAGAGCTTGGCATGTCCTCACCTCATTTAACCCTCTAGAAAACTTTCTGGGCATCGTTTTCCAGGTGCAGAAACTAAGATCAGAGAGACGAAAAGACAGGAACAGAAGTCACTCAGCTGATGACAGAGATGGGACTTGAACCATTACCCAATTAAAACATCTGTTTTCTAACCCAGTAACTTAGTATTTCCTGAAATTCCCCAGTCAGAAGGTTCATGAAGGGACAGTCTCTTGCTTTGATTATAACATCTGTTGGGTGAAATATGCATTTATTTCAGCATGTATTAGAAAAAAGTTCATGACATCATAATATATATATGGCATGGCATTAGTATCAGTGATACAAATTTTTCTTTTAGCTTATTTACTTAGGTTCTAAAACTCATGTCCATTTGAAAATAATGATGAACAAGAGGCAGCAGAATGACAGAATGTAAATTAGGAATCTTCCTATTTTAAAGGAGTAGAACTAGAAATCAATTGCCTCAAAACAACCATGTATGAATTTAAAAGAGCACACACACACATGCACAAACACACACACATGCACACAAAACACACACAAGCACCCACATACACATGCACACACACATATGCATGAAAACCAGGAAACTAAATTTTAAATTCTCACCATGCACTTATAGGTTATAAAATGTCACCTAAGATTTAAACTGTATCTCAGATGTTATCAAGTGAGACTCCAAATAGTCCCTAAGTTTCTACATTTGAAGCATGTAGAAACTTTTTTTTCTATTTTTGGAGCTTAAATAGCTGGATAGATTAAAAATTGCCTTTAAATAAAAAACGAGCGAGGGACCCCGAGCTGTCCTCTGCCTCATTTCAACTCTGAGCAAATGGTGAATTACTACACCTCTGGACACGATGGTTTCTAACTACAAGCTGCCAGCAGCACAGAGTGTGGCCATAATGCTACTTATTTCCCTTGCTAAAATATTTATGCACTTATTAGACTTTACATAGGCGGCTGAATGTGAAGGTACCTCCTGTGGGGGCTGGGTCGTTTTAAGAAGCCCATTACAGAGACTCAACTCAACCACATTAGGGACTTGAGCATCCACTTATAGGTGATATTGCTCATTAATATTAGACCATTTCTGTCTCCGCGCTTGTTATGAGGCAGTGATAACATTATGTGCGAGCATGCACGTGTGTAGGCACACATTGGCTGGTGGCTCCTAAGCAATCCACTTCATTAAGAAGCAGTTTAACATGGAGGGTGTATCAATAACGATCAGCTTGATGCAGCTGCAGCACTGCACCGAAAGTGATTTAGCCAAGTGAAGCAATTACTATGGATAATGCATTTTACACAAGGCTGAGATGGCTTAGTGTTTATAAAGTAATTCTCTGGATTTATAATGACTGATCTGCTGTGCGATCCTCAGCAGAGAAGTTTTATGTTAACAAGAGCTTCACATATGCTACTAGGACACTGCCATGTCTCCCCTCCCCACAAAACCCCACCAAACAATAATAAAAATGAGAAGTACTAGTTGTAAAATTTCTCAAATTTTTGTTGTCTTTTTTTCTAAATTCAACTGAATATGTCTTACTCTGGACTTACTTGTGATGTGTATAGAAGGAAAAAAGAAACTACCTTAACTCCAAAAATATTTGCTAAAGGCTTATGTGGGTTGGAACAAAGAGGAGAGAGCCCCTGAGCTTGAGAGGCAGCTAGAGCTAGTGGGAGTTACACAGTTGATTACACAACAGTAGACTACGTGCTGAACGTGCATACTGACCTCGGAGGAGGTGCCATCTCTGCTGGTGGCCAAAAAAGGTCATCTAGGATAGGACCCTTGTAGAAGGCCCTGGACGAACAAAGCAGATGCTCAGCTGTGCAGGGATGGTAGTGGGCACAGGACACATCTGTTCTCTCAGGACTTCTCCTGGTCCTCTACAGCAGCCTACTCTTTCGGTCCTCTACAGCAGCATCCTCTAGTTTAAGGGAAAGTAGGTCCACATCCAGGCATATGGTTCAGTTCCCACCATAGGGCCTAACAGTGGGCTGTTAAGTGTGTGGTGGGTCTCTGGAGAAGACTCCAGTGTGAGGAGAAATCAGACTCTTTGCAGCCCTGTTTCTTGTTTCTGAAAGGCACTGCATGACAACTGGGCCTGGGGACTGGGACTGACATTTTAAGACCTCAGAGAAAGCCAAGAACATCAAGAGATGCCAACTGGAACCCTGATATCACTGGCTAGCCAGCATCAGCAAATATGCACACAGCCTCTTAGATGTGACGGAAATCTCTTCATATGGCGCTGAGTGCTGCCATCCCTGGGTTTCATTCCTTGTAGCAGATGGCACTCTGGCTGAGAGTTCATTGTGTGCAGACAAGTCTCGCAGGGTGCTAAGCAGCAGAGGATCAGGTGGCAAGCACCAAGGTGATGGGTGGGCCCTTTTGCCATGTCCTAAGAGTTTGGCATTGGCTTTCAAACAATGTTAGACTTTCTACTGGGGTGTGTGAGGTGACTGTGGTGGCACAGACAAGGCAAGGCATGAATCACACAATGAGAAACTTAGATCGTCACCATTCTCTCCTGTACTTCCCATTATAGAAAGAGTATTTTTCATAGTTTAGACTAGAAAGTCTTTAAAACCCTTTCCCACCTTATTAACTCTCGTTTCAAAGAGGAGATCTCAAACCCATGGCCTTTGACTTGCATACAGGATCTAGGCGAAAGTAAATACCATTCTTTTGTTTCCATTGTCATAATTCTGAGAATCACTTTTTGGTTATAATAAGTGACACTAAGTTCTTTGTGTTTCTTTGAACATACACTTAAGTTTTTGAAATAAACCAAGTAACAAAAAATATCAAGTAAGGCAAATGGTGATTCCAGAATGAAACTGACCAAGGTTTGATTGGAGCTGAGCACATTTCAATCACGGAGTAATATAATTTAAAAACAAAGATTTCGTGGGAAAAGCTAGGCATTAGGTCTAAAGATTGCTTTGGCAAAACGAATGAACAAACAAAGGTGAGACATGCTCAGTTTTGAACCAAAGGAGAAGAGAAGAAAATGAATGGCAAGGAAAGAAAAAGGAGAAAAGCTCAAGGACAGAGCAGGCAGAGCTTGAGATGACTTTTAAGGTTGGCTTAGGTGACTAAAGAATGAATCACACTGTTAAGTGAGTTAAAGAAAACAGGAGGAAGACTGGGGAGGAAGTGGAGGAGGGTGATGGGTGTAACTGGCTGCATGAGCCCACTGCCCATGTTAAATCCAGAAAAGAACACCTCCAAGACTTCAGTTCTCAAAGCATATGCACATCAGCATCATCTGGAAGCTTACTGGAACCGACACAGCTAGGTTTTCCCACCATCTCTTCCTGCAGCAAGTGTCCATGGACTGAAGCTTCTGCAACCACAAGCCCAAATAAACCGTGTCTCCTAATAACACATGATTTGGCATGGATTTTGTTACACTAATGGGAAACAAACGGCATGCTAAAACTTGAGGCTACGGGGCTCAGGAGAAAGAGGATAGTCAAGATACTTGTGCAAAACCAACTGTATTATTTTACACAAGGCCTTTTGCTAGACCCCAGTTTTCTCAACTATGAAATGAGTGGCTACAGGACTGCTAGCAGGTCACTAAACCTTGCTACTTCTGAGAGCGCAACCCTCAAATACCCACCTTGCTTTAATAACAGAGTCTGACTTTTGAAAAAAGATTTATTTACTTATGTATTTTCTGTATATGAATACTTCGTCAGCATGTATATCAGCACACCAGAAGAGGGAATCATGCAGTTGTGAATTGCTATGTGGATGCTGGGAACTGAACTCAGGACCTTTGGAAGAGCAATGAGTACTCATAACCACTAAGCCATCTTCCCAGCCCCCAGAGCCCAACTTTTTAACAGAGTACCCAGGAACACCAACAAAGCCCATGTTTTTCGACTCTATTTGTAGTAGGTGTGGCCACATGGCCTATTGTGAACCATAGGAGAATAGATGTGATGCCTATGTCTTCTGAAAAGTTTCCTCAAAGAGAAGGTTAGGTCTCTTCATCCCTTTCTCTGCCCTCCAGCCTCATGCATCTTGGCTGTAAGGAGGAAGGCACACTTAGAGGCAAGAAGAGCAAAGAAAGCAGATGCCTGGGTTCCCAGTGAGCTCTGAAAACCACTCACTGCACCAGCTCTATTTTAGTCCCCCGAACTATTTTACATAAGAAAGGGGCAGTATTGCTTTAACATTTCTTAGTTTGGTTTCTCTGTGTTCTTACATAGTAAGCCTCTTCTACTTTGTAATGGTAGAAGATGCTATGAGGAAAATGTAAGATAAACCAGCCTTTAATCCCAGCACTCAGGAGGCAGAGGTAGGCAGATTTCTATGAGTCTGAGGCCAGCCTGGTCTACAGAGCGAGTTCCAGGGCAGAGGAGCTATACAGAGAAAAGCTGGTTCAAACACAAACAACAAAAAGCAAGACTCCTTGTATTTTGAGGCCCAGCCTGGGAATCTGTATTTGATGTAGGCTAATGTTTGTGAGTAGCATACGCTCAAAGAACAAGAGGGCAAGAAATTTGGACACAAAAGAAAAGGATAATTTTTAGTCACCCTTTCCCATAGGCACTTTTTCTTTTTTAAAGAAAACAACATTCAGAACTGACATTCTCTTTGCAATATTAATTTGGTCATGAGGAAATCATTAGACCAATTATACCAGTATTTGTGAGTTCCTGGATCTATTGGGACAACCCGTAATCCCTGCCTCCCAGGTCTCTGTCCTCTGGCCCCCACAGCTTGCCAGCATGTTCAGCAAAGTTGCTGTTTTCCCTGGCAGTGAAGGTAAAATTCTACAGCCCAGCTAAGCGGTGTGAGATGGCAGTTACTTGGCACGACGGCCATGGTTTTGATGTAAGAGGAAAAGTGTGTCTACTCAAAGCAGAAAGGGGTGATCGAGGTCTGCAGCCTGTCCATGCAGGAAGCCGGAGCTCTGAGAGAATCCAAGTGTGGCAGTTTGGATATAATTGGCCCCCATAATCTCATGTGGAGTAGCACTTTGGTGTGGCTGTGTTGGAGTGGACATGGTCTTGTTAGAGGAAATGTGTCACCGTGGGGGTGGTCTCTGAGGTTTCCTATGCTCAGGATACTGTCTAGTGTCTCTGTCAACGTCCTGTTGCCTACAAGATGTAGGATTCTCAGCTACTATCTCAGCACCACATCTGCCTGCATCCTGCCATGTTCCCGACCATGACAGTAACGGTCTGAACCTCTGAAATTGTAAGCAAGTCACCCCAATTAAATGTTTTCACTTACAAGAGTCGTCATGGCCATGGTGTCTCTTCACAGCAACAGAAATACTAGGATATCAATTTATCCCGTGTGATGCACATCACAGTTTGTAAAGGGCAACCCCTGCTCTCACTCACCCATGTCCTTGCAGGATGAGGCATTTCAAGGGAAACATGTCCACATGCTGGGCCTCATCTTTTCAAACCTGTTGTTTAGTAAGGATGCACTGGAGGAGCTGGGTGTTCCCTTCCGAACAGTTTGTTAACTAGCACTCGGGGCTAGCGTGCTATGGGAAGGCAGCAGGAAAATTCAGACTTGTGCACACTGCAGAACACCAAGCAAAAGAAGAAAAACCAACTGAGCAATCAGTCATTTAAAATGGTGTGTTCTAAGTAAACACACACCATTTCCTAACACTGGGTCTCAGTGAAGAGCAGAAGTGGAATTTGAGAAAGATCTGTTCTGGGAATTGGTTCTATCTCCGTCCAGCTCACAAGTTTTGGACACTCTTGGAAATGAGGCTATCCCAAGAGTTAGCCCATCCTCTATTCTTTCTTTGCTTTCACAGAAGTTGCCTTTAACTCTTATAATTTTTATAGTCATTAAAAAGCATATTTTGACATTTTATTAGAAAGCTCATTAATGTTGCTAGCCAAGAAGTTGTTAAGTATTAATTTCTTGTGTGGTCAAACTATATACCTGTCTACATTTACCTTCTTACTATAAGCAATAATGAGGACACCGAGTCCTTCAATTCAATTAGAAAGTTCTTGGGCTGCTGACTCCAAAAGGATCAATTGCTTTAAATAATTCTGCATGTGTGGATATGAGCTTATGCCATCTATGGTAGCTTCTTCTGTAGGGGTGCCATAGTTTATAATGTGTCTCAGTGTTTTATAGAAAGGAAAGGTATCAGGGACCATGCATTGTACAACTCCTGTGGATCTCATTTACATATAATCTTCGGTACCTTATGGAATTGCATAGTACACAATATAAGCAGCCTTGGATGAAGGCTATGATTGCTAAAGTCATTAAACAGGCCTCTAGATAGCTTGGGTGTGTGCTGTTTGGAAATGGCTGCAGTGTATGTTTCAGGAGTAGTGGTGAGGACATTAGAGCTCTAGTGGGCCAGTGTTCACCTTGTGAAATTTCTGTCACCTGACAAGAGTTAGAAGAGGCTGGTGACGCAGACATTTACATTGCTTCCTGGAAAGCTCTAGGTTTGGGATGTGCTTGGCTTCAAGACCCAGAGAGGGCTGGGCAGCAGCTAGGGACATATAGGCATTCCCTGGCCTATAGTTTTTGTGAGGGTGTGTTTGTATACTAGACATGAAGGGAGCTTTGTAAAATTTATTTTTGAACCTGGTAGCACCTTAACATTTGGGCAAAGTATGTTTGCCCTGCAAACCGCAAGCTTCCTGGTGAGCATAGTTCATGGGAAGGACTCCTACCACCAGCAAAGTGCTCCAGCCAGCTCTTATCTGCAACTGCAGAGCCCTTTAAAGCTCCTAAATGGAGCTGCTGAATTGTTGCCATGGTTACCAGAGGACAGTTTCTGAGGCCACAGTGTTTTCAAGGAGGGTAGTCTTGGGTTGAATATCCTGGGGTTCTGAGTATGTAACAGACTTAAGAGAACAGTTTCTCCCTTCCTTCTCTCTTCCTCACAGTGCCCAACCATGCACCTGACCCTTGGTGACTCAGATGTCCCCAGTGACCATCCTAGTCTCAGCCAGACCAAACCTTAAATGATCAGACCGATCTAGGAGTGGAAGCACTGACTGTGAGTCTTGGCATGACTCCTCCTGCAAACCAAGAGAGGTTCCTAGACACTTGGTTCATGTCACTTCTTCTAGGCAAAAGACGCAGCTTAAGTAACTCTCTGGACTCAGTATGCTCGCTAATAAGGCACCAACATCTTGAGCACTGCACATGGGCACAGCACTTACGCAGACCTCATGTAACTCACTAACCTAACAAGAGGGTGGAGAATACTGTCCACATTTTATCTATGGGGAAGGAAGGACATATAGTGGTGCTGCTTAAGGCTGCACAAGGAGGAAGTAGTAGAGCTGGGATTCAAACTCAGGGCTATTAGGTTCTAATGGCAGACAACTTTCTTCTATGCCACAGTTGCCATTTTGGATACTGAGAAGAACTAATAGCTCCAAGAGACCCGTGACCATCTATTGGACACTGAACGCCCATCTATTCATTAAGTAAACATGTCCTCAGTCTGTTCTGAGCCAGATCCTCTACTGGTCACTAGCAATATATAAAGACAAATCACACACAGTCTCTGCCCTTAAGAAACTAACCTACTAACAGCTAGTAGTAATTTAAAAACAGGAATCTAAAAGACTCCACTGAAGGGAAGTTAGGGAAATCATTCTGGAAGAAACAGTACCTGGCTGAGCCAGCTCAGTATCAAGGTATGTGGAGGGTGGGGACAGAGGAGGGGAACAGCAGAGTTAGATCCAGCAATACCTATGCTCAAAGAACTCCCCGAACTGCAGAGATAACTATGATACATATACAAGGAAAGAGCATAAACTTCCTGAATGAAGGTCACATAGGTAAGCCATATAAAAGCATTGGAGAATTGAGAGACTAGATGCAGAAGGTAAGGTCAGGAAGAACAGCTAAAGAAACAGTGAATAAAAGATGATGATGATGATGATGATGATGATGATGATGATGATGATGACGATTCTTTGAGACAGAGGCTCACTATATCGCCCTGGCTGGCCTGGAACTCATACAAATCCAGTGTTTGCCTCCCGGGTGGTGGGATTAAAGGCATGTGTCACCACACCAGGTCAATATTTAATTTTTTTCTTATTTTGTTAGAATTACTTAGAGCTCTATCCTAGTTTCATTTTTTTCTTCAGTTTTCATTTCCTAATGAAAGAAAAAACATTTATTCAACATACATCTAAAGTTTATGCTGAGGGCAACATATTACTTCAGGCCCCAGTGGAGTGCACGAGAGGAGAACTGTACAAAGACAAGAAGGTGCTTGAGTAGACAGCAAACAACCAATATGGTGAAACCTTGAGATGTGAGCTCCAAACCAAATGGCATAAGGAACTAAATTATTAATTCAGATTTGAGAGTAGGAGCTGTCAGGAAGGAGTCATTGTTGCTGGTTTATCCATTTCTGTTTCCATTCAAGATTCATTCCCTGGTGCTTCCTTCCCATCTACAATGTCAACTCTTTAGAGCAGTGGTTCTCAGCCTTCCTAGTGTTGTAACCCTTTACTACAGTTCCTCATGTTGTGATGACTCCCAACCATAAAATTCTTTTCATTGCTACTTCATAACTGTATTTTACTAGTTATGAATTGTAATGCAAAAATCTGTGCTTTCTGATAGTCTTAGGCGACCCCTGAGAAAGGGTCATTCGAAACCACCGAAGAGGTCGCAACCCAAAGCGCAAGCGCCAGTCTAAAGATATAAGCCACCAATGCATTACACAAGCGTGAGCTGCATCCACGCACAGGTGCAAGGTCATGTGCGTCTGTAAAAGAGAACTCAGAAGGCAGAGCAGGCAGTTTAGGGGCTGAGTCCTCAAAAGAAATAGAGTTTGCCAAGTGGAGACAAGGGCATGGAAGAAGGCATAAAGATTAATGCCCACAGGACGAGAAGGCTTGAACTGCGGACTTTGGTTTTTACTCTCCAGGTAACGGGCAGCCATTAAAAAACATACAAACCGAACAGGATCGTGACTGGATTTTCGACTTTAGAAAAACCTTCCGTTATGCTTGGAAAGTGGGATAGAAAGCCGAGAGTAGGTGGCTCAACCACGGACGCCTACAGCATCTGCATCTCAAAGGAAGGACGGGAGAGTAGGCGGTGGGAGTGGAGGACTGGAGGCTGAAGGGAATCCCTTCGGAGCTGCACATTCTGGGGAAGGGCTGTGCAGTTCTAGGCACAGCACAGCTGCCGGGAAAACCCGCCACCCCTTCCCTCCCTCTGGGGAGGAGCTCGGGCCAGAGCACGTGATGCCTGGGGCACCCACCTTTACTAAGGGCAGGCTTCTCGTCTATTCTCGGTTTCATGGGTTTGCCATTTCGGCCCCCAACAATTCAGCTCAGTGTTTCAGTGCGCAAGGAGCCCACTCTATTCCGAACGTCTCTCTATGGGCTTCCTGAGACGCCTACTTTGGGAACATAAACCTCAAAGGAGTCTTTGCCCACAAAAAAGATGGCGGCACACGCCTTTCACTGGCTGCGCGGACCCGGCTCCGGCGTCGGCCCCACTGGGCGAGGCGCAGGCGGAAGGGGCGGCTCTGAGATGACCGGGGACCTTCCTGGGAGGGGCTCTGAGCCTAGGAGGCGTGGCCTAATCGGAATCGTAGCGTCTGATTGGTCTTCCGCACGCTGGGCGGGGCCTCCGCAACACCCTGCCCCTCCCTCCTCGAACCGGAAGTGTCTCTCGGTCTTTCCAGCTGGTTGTCATTTCACTCGGCTCGGTCCTGAGGAGAAGGACTCAGCCGCGGCTGCGGGACCCGGGCACCGGAGGCGGTGGCGGCGGCGGCGGCGGAGGCGGCGGCAGCGGCAGCGGCGGACGGCAAAGGAAGACGAGGAGGAAGAAGCAAAGCAAAAGAAGAGCCAGGCGGAGTCCACAACGACGACAGCTGGGACTGCGGGACCAGGGGAAAGCGACGGCGGCGGCGGCGGCCCAGCAACCGTGAGGAGAAACAAAAGCCTTCTAAATTATAGTTTCCAAGCAGTGTAGGGGGAAAGAGATCGCAAGCCCAGGGAGGAGGCCTTTCTCCTTTAGAGTAACTACGTAGCGGGGTTTTCCTTTTTGTCCATCCCCCCCCTTCCCCCCCCCCCCCCCCCCCCCCGGCGGAGAATCGAACTGAGAGAACTGAACAAACCGCCCCTGGGTCCCATGAGGGAAAAAAATCCCGGAGCCGCAGAGAGGGGAAGAGGCAGAAACCGCAGGACCTTCCAGGTCGCCCCCTTGGTCCCCGCACCCCCGGGCCGCCAGCTCGCCCTTGTCCAGTCTCGCTAATCCCTCCTGATCTCGACACCCCCCAGAGGGAGAAACGGGTGTTCCAACCCCTTTCATGGGGGAGAGGAGGCCGAAGGGACAAGAACAGCAAACGCAGCAAGATCTGCACCCGGAGCCCCAGGAACAGCCCCAGAGGCCCACACTGCACCCTACAAAAGAACAGAAACAGGACCAGGAACAGCAGAAACCTCCCTGCAATCATCTTCCCTTTAGTCAAGGCTGATTTCCTCTTTGGCAACCAGAAATTCACCTCCCGCCCCAGATAACCTAATATAATCTATCTATATATAAATATATAATATATAATGTTCTTAAATTATTCCTGATTTTTTTAACCAAGCTGCCAAGAAAAGAACGTATTCTCCCCTTAATCCTATTCTAATTTTTATGTGAATCTAAACTGCTGAGGAAGACCATATGTGATTGTTAAATTTTATATATATATATTTTTACTCTGCACAATGCTTATTCTTCTATATCCATAGATGTTTGAGAAGCTGTGTTTTTGTCATTCATGTACATTTTCCTTTGGAAAAAGAAAGCGCCTATTTTACTAACCAAAGACTTGATTTTTACCTTTTTCCTTTTTTATTTCCGCCTAAAAATAAGCCCAATTGGATTCATATCAATATTTTAAGAGATTTTTTTTAGTTGTTTGTCGTTCCAGAGAGACCAGAATTCCAAATCAGAGATACTTAGGGTGATAAGCTGTGATCTTTGAGTTAGCTATAAATAAGATACTTCAAGCAAACAAATTTGAAATACAGAGGAAAAGACGCGAGACATTAGATTGTCTTTTTTTTGTTGTGAGATTCTGATCCTAAAAATAATAAATGGGGGATTACGGGTTTGGAGTGCTAGTACAAAGCAATACTGGGAATAAATCTGCTTTTCCAGTCCGATTCCATCCACATCTGCAGCCTCCACACCATCACCAAAATGCCACCCCCAACCCTGCTGCTTTTATAAATAATAACACAGCTGCCAATGGCAGCAGTGCTGGGTCAGCTTGGCTCTTTCCTGCTCCAGCTACCCATAACATTCAGGATGAGATCTTGGGGTCAGAAAAAGGAAAAAATCAACAGCAGGAACAACAAGACCCTTTAGAAAAGCAACAACTCTCCCCCAGTCCAGGTCAGGAAGCTGGAATATTGCCTGAAAGTGAAAAGGCAAAAGCTGAAGAAAATCCAGGGGACAATTCTTCAGAAAACAGCAATGGAAAAGAAAAAATACGCATTGAATCACCAGTGTTGACAGGGTTTGATTATCAAGAAACCACGGGCCTCGGTACTTCCACCCAACCCTTGACATCTAGTGCATCATCCCTTACTGGTTTCAGTAACTGGTCAGCAGCGATAGCACCTTCTTCCTCCACGATAATCAATGAAGATGCAAGTTTCTTTCACCAGGGTGGGGTCCCTGGCGCTTCAGCTAATAATGGTGCTCTGTTGTTTCAAAATTTTCCCCATCATGTCAGCCCTGGCTTTGGTGGTAGCTTCTCCCCTCAGATTGGTCCTCTCTCCCAGCACCATCCTCATCACCCCCATTTCCAGCATCATCACAGCCAGCATCAGCAGCAAAGGAGGTCTCCTGCCAGTCCCCACCCCCCACCTTTCACACATAGAAATGCTGCTTTTAACCAGCTGCCTCATTTGGCGAATAATCTTAGCAAACCTCCTTCTCCATGGAGCAGCTACCAGAGTCCCTCTCCAACCCCCTCTTCTTCCTGGAGCCCAGGAGGTGGTGGCTATGGTGGCTGGGGAGCTTCTCAAGGCCGAGATCACCGCAGAGGGCTGAATGGTGGAATAACACCCCTGAACTCCATCTCACCTTTGAAGAAAAATTTTGCAAGCAATCATATTCAGCTCCAGAAGTATGCTCGCCCTAGCTCAGCCTTTGCTCCCAAATCCTGGATGGAAGATAGCTTGAACAGGGCTGACACCATTTTTCCTTTTCCGGTAAGATGTTGTTCCATTAATAAATTAGGATGAATAAGGAAGTCATGTGGTAGAGTATCTGTGGAATGAAAGAATTGGAATTGTCTGTGTCCATATTAGAGATCTTAGAAAATAAATTGATTGCCTGTCTTTATTTTAGCAAATGAGTGTAATTGGAA
The DNA here is from genome assembly GCF_018167655.1 of Microtus oregoni. Classification (NCBI taxonomy): domain Eukaryota; kingdom Metazoa; phylum Chordata; class Mammalia; order Rodentia; family Cricetidae; genus Microtus; species Microtus oregoni. The sequence continues at coordinate 17,268,010 of NW_024543086.1, forward strand.
CAAAAAATAGTCACTTGTTTCTTGGGCCTTAATTTTTCCCTTTATGACTACAGATATCAGGTAGTTAGTGATACCCTAATTACTTATAATACCTTTCTTGTTTAACAAGAGAATTTTCTTCACTTGCTTAAGGAAGAATGGTAATATGTAGCAGATGTGTGTTTTGTTGTGAAAACTAATGAATGTTTTCTGCCTATCTGAAGAAACTAACTAAAAATGACCTTTTTTGACATTATAAGGTAGGGATTTACTAAAACCAACTAACTGCTAGGTTGCAGTTTTCCTCTTGGTTATATTTAGACGTGAACCTTGTAGTCTGAGCAGTCTGAACTGATCGATTCAGCAATTCCTCTTAAATCTCTCTGCAAATTCTGACCTTTCTTGTGTCAGTAAGGACTACTGCTTAGGGAGAAATGGTAGATGGGGTTTTTGCCATGTTTAGAATTATTATTACTATTAATTATTATTTGCAGTGCTTGGTGTAGAACCCGGAGTCTTCTAAATGCTAAAGCCATGAAGGTGCCATGCCTTTTTTGTTTTTTGGTGTTTTTTTTTTTTTTTTTTTTTTGGGTATCTGATGCCCTTCACCCACTTGTTTATTTTCCAGTGTTAATTCTAGGAGTGTAGATAATTAAACCATTCCTAAAAATAGATCCAGGCAAAGATCACTTGTCTTTGTTGCTACTAGTATATCCTTTATCTGGTAGGAGTAACATTGTTTGATGTTTTTGAACTAATGAACAGCCAGTTTATATCACAGAAAACAAGGTAAAGGGAATTTCAGATCAGCTGAACATCACTTGCCACACTCAGTGTATATATCATAGTGTATGATCATTCCTGTGTCCTTAGAAAATTTATAGAAAGTAATGAGGTACACCGAACCTCTCCTCACAGCAACCCACAAGGTAAGTTTATCCTTATCCCATTTACAGATAAGGAAACTAAACACGGGATTAAAATTATTTATACACGAATGTGTCACACACATGTATTACAGCCAAGGGGTTATTTTAGAAACAGTTCAGCAGGGACTAAAGCATAGTATAAGATAGTCGTAGTGTTCCTGGTTAAGGGAAGTGAAAGTTTGCTAAGAGAGCCATATGTCAATCCAAGGAATTAAGTATCTTTTCACTCCTTAAGGATACAGGTGCAAGGCATCTTAAAATATTTGATCAAATTTAGTGTTAGTTTTTTATTTTTAAGTTTTTTTCCTTGTTGGCATTTGCTATTAGAAAGCATTATTTTTTGCTCAAGCCAAAGTACAGTTGTCATGTAGTGACAGATAAATAGCTGCTCAAGACATTGACAATGGCTTTAAAAAGTTGTTTTTAATATTCCTTAAGACATAAATTTTAAAGCAATTTAATGCAAAGATGACTCACAAACTATTTATGTACTGCTAATTTAAAAAATCAATACCTTGGGCTGGAGAGATGGCTCAGCAGTTAAGAGCACTGACTGCTCTTCCAGAGGACCCAGGTTCAAATCCCAGCACCCACATGGCAGCTCTCAATTGTCTGTAACTCTAAGATCTGACACCCTCACACAGACATACATACAGCCAAAACATCAATGCACATAAAATAAAAGTATGTATTATAAAACAAACCTATACCTTGGGGGCTGGAGAGATTGCTCGGTGGCTAAGAGCACTCAATTCCCAGCACCCACATGGCAGCTCACAACTGTCTGTAACTCCAGTTCCAGGAGACCTGACACCCATGGCAAAACACAGTTGGACATAAAATAAAAATAAATAAAGTTTAAAAACCCATACTTTTTAACTAGATTATGATTAGTGTGAGAATTGTATGCACTTTTCTTCCTTATTTTCTACTTCTTACACTAACAGTAAACTTATGTGACCGAATGATCCCTCATTCTGAACTTACTAACTTTGGTAGAGAACTGTTCAGGGAAAATGAGAAGTTCAGGACATAAAATATCTATATATGTGAGTCAGGTTTTCTCCCTATGGGGCTGGTAGGATGTGTTGAACATATGGAATCCTTTGGATCAGTTAAACTTGTTTTTTAAATAGCAGACTGAGATTGATAATAAAGGCTGTTGTTAAAAACTAACCCTCTCAGAGGGCTGGGGATATTAATAATAGAACACTTGTTTGGCTTGTGTAAGGCTTTGGATTTGCTCTCCAGCACTGAAACTTTTGTTTGTTTGTTTGTCTATTTATTTTTTTTTACTTTCCTGTTGCTTTTTCTTGTCTATTATGCTAAGGATAGGAAAAGGGCTGGCCAGTAAACTTGGTTTAAATACAGAAAGGCTGGACATGGTGGTGTTCGCCTTCAATTCTAGCACTTCAGGGGCAGGTGGATCTCTGTGGGTTTTAGGCCAGCTAGTGCTACATAGTGAGTGAGACCTATCTCAAAAAAAATTGTTTTCAAATATGGAAAGATTAGAAAGTGGATTGTTTTATGCTCCCCATCTCCATAATTTTTGGTACTGGGCTTAATATGAGATTATAATATTCATATAAATCAGGATAGCATGTTATGTTAAAATAGAAATTATCTGGAACTTGCCTAATATTGGACAACTTTTATTTAGTTTGAAATGAAACAGAATGTTTTTTTACATTTGTTTACTGCAGGTTTGCTTTTGTTCTGGCCAAATCATAATCCTGGGTTTTAAAATGAATAATGTTTAATTTTTTTCAATTTTATTTGTTTTGTATGTATACACATGTGTACATGTGGGGTCAGAAAATAATTTACAGGGGCCAGTTTTGTCCTTCCACCAAGTGGATCCAGAGATCAAACTCTTAGGAAGCCTGATTATACACCCCCATGAATATAGAGCCCCCTAACTGATCCACCGAAGAGGTATATTTTGAGAAAAAAACTTTAATTAAAAGTTGTTTCTGAGTTTTTACCTAGTCTAAAGCTTCATGAATTGAAGGTATGAATTGAGAAGTCATAACTTGAATCCTGTTTTCAGATACATTAAATTAATATGCATTTAATAATATATATGGTGCTTTTTATGTTGTGTTTTGTATGTTAATCCATTCATTAATCCTATGAGGTAGAAATTATTATGTACCTGCAAGATTTGACTCTTAACCATTATACTATAGCACCTCTTCACAACATAAAAGGCTTAAGTTTGGGGTGTGAGAGGAGCTCCTCCCACAAGCATGTAAGATGAAAGGGGAAAAGTTAACTGTGTGTGATGACCAAAAGCTGATTGTGAGCCCAGAATAGTTTCTGCTACTCCGGAGGCTGAGGCAGGTTGGAGAGTCTAGAAGTTATGGCCAGCCTGAGCAACATAATGAGGCTTTCCATTTAAAAAGTTGGCTCTTAGAGTTTTATAAGTAAAAAATAATAACATATTTGTTTATTAACTCTAAATGTTAAACTTCATAATGTTAAGGTCAATAACTAAATTTCTTATAACATTTGTTTATTGTATTTATGTGTACTTGCCAATGCCACTGTACATGCATGGAGGTCAGAGGACAACTTGTAAAACTTGTTTCTCTCTTTCTACCATGTGGGACCTGGGGATTGAATTCAGGTCATCAGGGTTGGCAGCAGTGTCTTTAACCAATCTCACTGGCTCCAGATACTTTTGTTTGTTTGTTTTTGTTTTGTTTTTCAAGAGAGTTTCCCTCTAGCTTTGGAGCCCATAAGGGAACTCAAGACCAGGCTGGCCTTGAACTCAGAGATCCGCTCGTCTCTGCCTCCCAAGTGCTGGGAATAAAGGCTGCACCACCACTGCCTGGCTTTATCCCTTCATTTTTTCATTTGAGTAGTTACTATATAACAGAAATGGGTTAGGCGCTTTCTGATAGGCTCTATTACTCCCTGTAATAGAATTCCTCAATCCCCTGACTTTTGGTTGTATTGTCCTGACTTCAAAATAAAGAGACAAGGCTCATATTCATGTGACTAAGGTATGATTTGACCCTTACATTTAGGAGAAAATAAATAAGTCTTATCTGTCCTGCCAAACACATTCTGGAGCTCCAATTTCCAAACCAAATAATAGATTGGGATGCCTGCCAGTAATTATATTTGAATATAGTACCTTATTGGAGTGATGCCTAGATCTGTCCTTACAGGAAAAGTAGAGCAGAATTCCGTAGTCTATATACTGTTATCTAAGGCTCCATTTATGTTCCCATCTCCATTAGCTAAGAACCAGGAAAATGGCTACAAAGATTACCATTAATCTTGATTGGTAGAGAGAGAATTCAGGACTTTACTTAAGGCTCCATTTGCTATTACCTTAGACACAACATCACAAGTTTATTAAATTGTCTTAATTTCACAAGTAATTCTTGTCACCTTAATAACTTACTAGGTGGTGTCAGCATTGTGTCTTTAAAATTATATCGTGTGCTTATAAATAGAAAGTCACTATAGTGCTTCAGGTGACAAGTCTTAGTGAATTATTAAACATCATAACATACAACCTCATTCTATTTTATCTTTTCTTAATTTAATTCCAACAGAGATTTTTGCATAGGAAATCTTTTGTTTGACTTAGACAGAAACCTATTTTGTAATTGTGAAATATGTGTTGGATGTGTCTAGCTCTGTTAGAATTGAAATGCTGGAAAACATGCTGGGAAAGGGGTACAACTTCTTCCTCTTTGCAGAGGGCGTCTAACAATCTGCTATTACCTGATAGAGCTGAAACTAACCAGAGTAGACTTTTTTTGAAACCCTTTCCCCCTGTTTTTCCCTCATTTAAAAAGAATTTATTGATTTTTATTTTATTTGTCTGAGTGATTTGCCTGTATGTATGTCTATATACTTCATGAGGCGTAATACCTGCGGATCTGAAGAGGGCATTGGATCCCCTGGAACTGGAGTTACAGAAGGTTGTGAGCTCCCATATATGTGCTGGGAAGGAGCCCAGGTTCTCTGCAAGAGCCCCCAGGGTAGAATTTTTAGCCATATTTTGTGTTGTTTTCAGGAAAGTCTTGAAATGTGATCAAAAAATTGCTCTAAAACCTATCAGAAGAGTTTACTTATTGCAAGCCTAACAAATATGGTTATTGCTAATTTTAGCATTAATTTATTGAGAAATTATATTATAAAATAGGTATGGGACTCTCACAAAAATGATTTGATAATGTATTTTATAATCTCTTTCTAATCTTTGCTAATATCGGAGTGATATTTAGCACGCATTTTTCTTAACATTATAATCAAATCATAAACTAAATAATTTAACTCCATTTTAATTCAGGATCTAATTGATTAAACTTTAAGGCAAACTAACAGATTTAGCTGTAGATATATCAGAAGTGATATGTGATTTGAATTTGCAGAGTGTTTTTTGATATACATTGATCATTTTTATACACCAGTTGTATATTGCATTATGTATTTCAAAGCCATGCTTGTATTTATAATGTGAGGTACATTTTAAATAATAATCCTTTCAGGAAGCCTAGAGGGATGCATCCAACTGGTAGGTTCATTATGCTAGCTAGTAAAACATTTGCTGCCACTTTATTGTCCATGAGACCCCAAGAACATTTCTACCCCTAAAACAATCTTAATTATGACAAGACAGATCTGGTCTCTACATATGGCTTTGCTGTTTATTAGACATATAACCCAGGATAGGCATGTTGCTCTCCTGATTCTTCCCCCCTTTTTTCATTTCTCCAGTCCTTTTGAGAGTAAAACGAGATTATGCCTAGTATTTGTCTTCCAAAAGATTCTGTTATTAAAAGAATATTTTAATTTGACAAAATTTGCAATAGCAGTTTAGTCAGGGCTGGCAAGTTGGCTCAGCAGGTGAGATCACCTGTGGCCAAGCCTAATGATATGAGTTCAATTCCTGGAAACCACGTGGCAGAAGGAAATAGCCAACTGCTTTCAGTTGTCCTCTGATCTTCATCTCTGCATGCACATGCAACACACACACACACACACACACACACACACACACACAAATGTCATTTAAATGTGGAAACCATTGTTTGACTGGAATGTGATAATTGAACTTAATTTTAAAGAATATTTTCATAAATGAATTATAATTTTAAAAATTAAATTATTTCACAACAATAATAGTGGGACTTGGGCTACATAATGATCTTTATTTTCCTGAACACGAGTAAATACAGTGTCTGGCTGATGATTTCCCCCTTTTTAAATAAGGTTTTCTCCCCCATGTATTTTTTTTTTAATTTTTTATTTTGGAAAATTTTAAAAATTGACTAAACAAAATAGTCACCTGGCTTTGGCAGCCTCTGGCTCCTGGACAATCCTCTCTCACACCCCAGAACTCTTCTTTGCCATTTATCTTGAAGCAGTTCTTAGACATGGTAGGGTTTCATTGTAAAAGTATACACTTCTCCAAGGTACGGAGTCTTTAAAGGGTATACAAAGAGTCTTCCAAGTGTCTTTTAAAGATCCTGATGGCTCACATTTCTGCTGTCCCTGCTCAGCCTGTTTTCCCTGCTCAGCCTGGTGTTACTCCCACATACACCAATGGCCTCATCTCTTTCCGGGCTATCAAAAAAAAAAAAAAAAAAAAAAAAAAAAAAAAAAAAACGGCAAACAAGCCCAGCTCTGAGAAAATCCACTAGCAGGGTATAATCTTTAATCTTGGCTTTCTTCTAATTCTAGGCTACTGTGGAATTGTGGGTATGATCTCTGGAAAGAATTAAAAAGAACAGGACAGGCTGTTCTTTGGGGATTATATTTCTGTTCATATTTCATTTTTAAAAGGTATTCAGAGGTTGGGGGTCTTTTGGAAGCCTGTGGAGCGTACCAAACCTTATTCATCCATCTCTTTCAATATATAAGTGTTTGCTATTTTTGATGGATTGTAGGCTAGAAATATTTGACCATGGCAAGGTAGGGACTTCTCATGAAGAGTACAGTCTGGTAACTTCCTATTTTCTACTTGAGAGTCGAGGCATGTATTATGCCTGGATACTGTACAGAGATAAAGACGGGGGTGGCCTTGTTAGGTCGAGACTGAGCACTGACTGCTTTTTGTCGTCATTTGTCAAAGGTCACAAAAAGAAGAGTTGTTAAGAGCTGCAAAACGTAAGTCTCAACTCAGGCATAAAGAGTGTATTTTGGGTTTGCAGTCCCTCTGCTGACTGGGCCCTGAGCTGACCAGGCAGACATGGAGAAGAGGAATTCTGACAGCTATTTAGGGTCTTCATTTGTCTATGACCTGACTCAGTCTCTTCAGGGCATCAATTTGTTTTTGTTTACTTTTCTTAAACCAATAACATCTTGTGTTAAATAGCTTGTTAGCTAGGAGAACATCTGTGGTACTTTTGGATCCAGAAGTTTTGGGTTTATTATGATAACCTGTATGAAACTGGCCATAGTGAAGCACAGAATGGCTGGATTATTCAGATAGGCCAATAACCCATTCATAAAATGTAACTTTCACTCTTTTTGTCCATATACCAGAGGGAAGGCACCCAAGGATGTTCACTGAATGTGCCTTCTAGCTGTCAGCCTTTGTGCCACACTGTCACATACCATGTCTCATTTACTTCTCACCAGTTTTTTTCTTGTGTGTGTGTAAATATGAGTGTGCAGGTGCAGTTTCCCTTGTGTACACATGCAGAGGTCAGAGGAGGACAATGGGTATCTTCAAGACAGGATACCTCACTGTACAGGAAGACTCACCATTTTGTCCAGGCTTCCTGGCCATCTGACTCCTGGTATCTGACTGTCTTCGCCTCACAATGCTGAAGTTACAAGCACATGAAGTTGTGCCCAGATTTTTTATTTTATTTATTTTTTACGTATCCTAGGGTTTATTCATTTTATTGAAAATAAGGTCTTTTCTCATATAACATATACTGATACAGTTTTCCCTCCCTTTACTCCTCCCAATTCCTCACCACCTCTCCTCCCTTTTGAATCCACTCCCTTTCTGTCTTTTAATAGAAAAGAATAGGCTTCTAAGAGATAGCAACTGACAAAATAAAATGTAATAAGACAAAGCGAAAAACCATCACACCAAGTCAACCCAACAGAAGGAAAAAGAGTCCCATGAGCAGTATGCCTAGCTTTTTATGTAGGTGCTTTGGACTTGGGTTCCCATGCTTGCAGAGCAAGTGTTCTCACCCCATAGCCATTTTCTTGGCCTCTCATCACAATTTTACAGAGATAAGTTTCTTTTTGTGTATATGAAATCAAGATTCAGTGATGTTGCAGTGCCAAGATGACTTATCCAGTTAGTAGAGATTTGGAATCAAATCTTAAATGGATTTTAACTATTTCTTTCCTCCAAGCAAGGTTATAATGGCTAAATAGCCAAGAAGGAAATCTATTGAACTAATGGAGTCTAAATTGCCAGTTTGGTTTTTTAATTCAAATAAGTGGCAACAAGTTTTATTTTTTTTAAAAAATAAAACACTTTAAAGATTTTATAATACTCAAAATGCATAAGTACATGTGGCATTTAGTGAAGGGGAAGTAAAAGGCAATTTCCTCAAAGGCTTTCTGAAGAGATCTTCTGATTTATCAGTTCATGTGGAAACCAAATGGAGCTATGGGCTGATCAGAGTGATTCAGCTATAGTTTAGAACCCTGTTAGAAATAGTAGCCTAAGTAAGAACTCTTTACCGTCATTGGAGGTATTATGATGAGAAAGTACTGACTCAGAAGAGAAATGGCAAAGAATAAATATGAGGTGCTGATAAGTATATTTCCTTGCCCCTTCTTCACATTCACATAATTACCTCTTTGATGTCACCCCGACACTTGCCTGCATCCAGGCCATGTAGACACAACCAAAAATTTATATCTTGCGCATGTCAGTAATGAGCATTCTATGTTATGACACAACTTACTTAAATAGATTATTTTAAACTTCACCTCTGAATCTCCTTACAGTATGATTTTAAGCTTTATTATCCTAAAATGGGATAACAGCAGTTAGTGGTTTCTCATGGTACTTGTAAGAAGCTAATGCAGATGAATTTATGTGAGAAATGCAACTCAGAGCCAGGAGAGACCCACAGCCTCTTGCTTTACCGGTGGAGGTAGATTTACAGCATGCTGTACCAGTGCTGCAGGAAACGTGCAGTCCTATCCAGGGAGATAATCAGCAGCCTGTCTGTCTGGTGAAACATGGGAGTGCTGAGGGACTCAAAGCAAAGAAGCTTACTCAGTGTTGGAGTATAAGGCCTTTTGGAAGCAGGGTCCTGAAAGTTAAATGTACAGTCGCCTCTTTGTGATTTGCGGACATAAATAGCATTTCATCCAAGAAGAATATTTATATTTTGGAAAATCTTGGATTAAAACTCCCATAGTTAGCTTTGATTAAATGTGAGCTCTCCCAGAACTTTCAAGCTTCCTATTTGTTTTGGCAACTGACACACTGGCATTGACTTTCCTTTTGAACCAAAATATTTTCCTTTCCCTTCTTCACCAGGGAAAATTTAAGCCAGAAAGAGAAACTTCCACAGCTTGATATGGATTAAGAGCAGACTGAAAGTGATCACAGAAAGGGAATGAAGAAAGTAGGGAGCTGAATTTTGCCTTGGGCTCTTAATGATCTGGTTGTATTCAATTAATTCCATTTTTTTTTTTGTATCACACAAGTCTGGTAGCACTAAACACAGTGACATGGGTTTACAAAAAGAGCCAATAAAAAGTGGTACTAGTCGTGGTTAACTTGGATATATTTTAATGAGAAAATTCAGTCTGAAGACAGAATCTCTGAACACAAAACATCCAGTACAGACTGTATAACATGATGCTTTCTGTTGTTCTTACCTAGTGAATGTGAATATCCCCTTAAATAAGAGTGAAACACGAGAAAATTTTGCCTTGAGGGTCTCTAGCCTTAGGGAATTGGTAGAGATAATAATTTCCCTTTATAAATGATTTTTAAGAAAATGTAGGTACTGATATTTTATAACAAGATTCAAGTATAAATCTGAGACTATGCTCTTAGACTTTTTATACAGATGAACTAATGTTGGCCAGGATATGCTATACAGCTCGAGGAATCTAACTAAAAGAAATTTAAGAATCTTAATTAAAAAGAAATGAGCATGTGCTTCACCTGTCTTTTTAAGTAGAGATGACTTATAGGGCATTTGACCAACAGTTTTGAGAGGGGGCACATTATTAGTAAATATCTGAAGGCAGGTATGATATGCCTCAAATAACAGATTTTAGATGCCAGAGATAATAGTGACAGTTTAAGTGCCAGGATAATAAAATACAAACCACACCACCCAAATAGCTAAAGAAACTAACGTGTTGATTGGGATTATTTACCTTAGTAGTTTTTATGTATAGTCTCTGGCCTCATATGGAGACTTGCCAGAAATGTGAATTCTTAGGCTCTTCCTGGACATCCTGAATCTGGGGGTGGCTCAGTAAACTGTTCTTAAACAAGACCTCCCCGTGTGATTCTGAGGCATCTTCAAGTATAATAAAACATAAGCAGCTGGGCATAGTGGTACACACCTGTAATCCCAGCACTCAGGAGGCAGAGAAAGTGGATCTCTATGAGTTTGAAGCCAGCCTGATCTACATAGAGAGCTCTAGGCTAGCCAGGCTACACAGTGAGACCTTGTCTCAAAAAATAAACAACAGCAACAATATTTTGGCCTAGATCAATATGAATGTTAAAAAAAATGTGGCTTGTAATTCTAGCTACATGATAGGCTGATACAGGAGGATGGTGAGTTCAAGATTCTTGGAACCAACCAATTACTTACATGCAACTTAATGTTAAGTGTAACAAGATCTAGTGGTACGGTGCCTGAAATCCTAGCACTTGAAAAGCTGAGGCAGGAGGATCAAAAGTTGGAGGCCATGGTGAGGCAAGACCACTCAGTAGGCAAGGGCACCTCTGCCAAGCCTGATCACCTGAGTTGGAGAGAACCAGCTCCTATATGTTGTCTCTGATCTCAACAGGCATATCAGAGCACACAGTCACCCTACCCCAACATGCACACAAAGGAAAAGAAGGAAAACGTAATCTTAACAAAAGAGAGTTAGAGGTCAGTCCGAGCTACACAGGGAGAGCCTGTCTTTAAAAAAACAAAACACATCCAACAAAAGCTATAATATTATAAAATAGTCAAAATACTGCAATAAAGATGCTTGTGGAGCCTTGAAAATGATAGGTGTGGTTTTTTTTAATTTATGGGTAGTTATCAAGTTCACGGGTTTTCAAGCTAAAGGCCTGGGTTCAAATTTTGTTACAGTACATACCTGACAAGAATAAAGTCATTCTGTTACTGTAAGCTTTTTTTTTTCCATCTGTGAAAGGGGATAATTGATTATACTGATTATACAAGGCTTTTGTGAGGGATGAGTGAGGGTATGCATTTAATGTTTGAAATTAGCTGCAGGCATTATTACTATTAGGACCAGCCTGCTCCTTTGGTTTACGGTTGATAGCCTGCCAGTGTGTATATATTATAGGTGTAATGTGTGTGTCTTACCTAAGTGTCATCCCAGTGGGGGAGATAGGACGAAGGCTTTGTTTTCTCATGTGTTTTTTTTTCTTCAGATTTCTGTTTCTATCCTTTAACCCTTACACATTTTTTTCATTCTTTGTTGAGTAATCTTTAAGTGCTTACTGTTTTCCAGTCATTTGCCATGTGCCTATGCCCTCAAAGTCCTTTCAACGTCGTTCCCATCCCCCACTTTGTGCATACAGTTTTAGAGATCCTGTGGTGATTACCTTGTCTAAGGTAGTCTCCCCAACTTTGGAATGAGGCTTGACTCACAGCTGTGTTGCTGAAGTCAGCAGGAACCTGCCTATGCAGTAAATTGTATGAGTTTTCCTTAGTCTTAGTTTTTTAAATTATTAAATGGAAATAACACATTCTAACTTAAGAAGTCTGAGGCTTATAATTAAAACAGTGCTAACAAAGTACACAAACTAATGGTGGGTACTTATTTTGGTGCTCAGTACAGAGATGATTAACTTTTCTCCCAAGGGAGACTGGCAAAAGTGGTTTGAATCAAATATGGTTGTTGGTTGAGGGGAGAGTGTTGTTTAACTTTTGCAAGATATTTAATCTTCTCCCTAATATAGGCAAATAAAAAGAAAACTTGTTATTTTGCTTTATGTTTGCATAATGGGCTATTAACCCTGTAGAGAAGACTGGGACTATATAGTTCTATGGTAAAATGATTTTTACCACATGGAAGGCCTTGAGTTCAGTCCCAGCACTAAGAAAGAAAAAGGGTTCAATTTCTTACTATCAGTGGTCTCTGCCTTTTTGTAGGCTAAAAAGTGAACTTTAATTAGTGATTTTAATCCACATCTTTGATTTTTGACATAGTTGTCAAATTGATAAAATATACATCCCCAAAGAGCCCAGACAGTTAGGATATTGTAAACCGAAAGAAGAAAATTGGCTGTGAATATAGCTCCTTCCCAGAACACTTGCCTAGACATGGAAAGCCCTGGATTTCATCGCCAGCTCTACAAATGCAAACAAATGAAAAGCATTTTGTGCTAGAAGAGACTGGGCATCTAATGAAATTCCTTCCTTTTATGGACCAGGAAAGCATTCTGGAGGACAGCAGTACCCTGAGAGTTGAGGCTTTTTAGTGTCTATATTCAAGTGCACTGTCTTAGGCTGATATTCAGGTTTTGGTCATTGGCTCAAAAACTATCAAGAAGAACTGTCACTTGACAAATATTCCATTTTACAGTTGCTTTCTGGGAAATGGATCCTAGAAGCAAATCAGCAGTTATATGTGGTCCATTTTGTAGTCAGAAGATTGAAAAAAAGGAAAAAACTTGGAAATCAAGTCCTTAATAAACTTAACTCTTTGATCGTTGAATAGGAAAACTGGCATTGTTTATTCTGTTCTTGTGTGCTGGCCTTGCTATTGAATCTCTACCCTTCTACCTATTTCCCATTGGTACAAGACAAGATCGTTAAAAAAATTAAATGTTAAAAATAGAAAAGATCACTAAAGTAGAAAATTAAGAATGATAAACTTTGAGTCTCTATTGATAAGAAGCTAACTTGACAAAATATGTGACTTTTGAACCCTTTGAATTACCAGAGCATTGCGGAAACAAATGTTATATGAATGTAGTTTATAGTAAGTCTAATTGCTAGTATGTTTGGGTTGTGGGCAAGAATACCTATTTCAGTGGGGTTGAAAAGCAAATGGTGCTTATGCTACTGAGCCCTCAGACTTTGCATTTCATTATCAGCGATCTCTTGAGGCTCCCTTTCCTTCCAAAAGCATATAGAACCTGGGAATCTGTCTCAACACACTGCACCTGAGTGTCAGTGCCAATTGATCCAAGTTTATATTTTGGCATTTATTTATTAACCTGTAATTAAATCACAATAAATTAAAAGAAAAAATATGGGTAAAAAAGGATTGAGATTATTTTAATCCAAAAATTACTGAAATTTACATTTTTCATTTAGGTTTCTAGTTTGCTATACTTTTTCAGGTAAAGTCAGTGGTTATTAAATTTAGTAGCAGTCTGTGGTATACTTGGGACCCAGATAATAACCATGGAGTCATTTACTAAGCTCTAGTGTCCCATTAGCAAACAGAAGCTTTTTTGACTTACTAAAAGTAACTTTTACAAAAGAAGCCACACAGAACCACTGTATATTTTGCTTCTCTTTTCTCTTCATTTTGTGATTGGCAAAATGCAAATTCTGGAAATTCACAAGGCTTCAGTTCCATGAAAAAGAATAACCGAGTAAGTTGTTCTATCCCTATTGTTTATTTTGGCAAATGAAAATGAATAGCTGTAATGGGAAATGGGAAATAGGAAATATCTAAACAAACCTTCAGACAAGGAAGCAGAGAAGAAATATTTTACATGCTTAAAACTCACTCAGAAGCATTCACCCACATGTTGGTTTAGCAATTGTTTTGAGCACCTCCATCCTGTAGATGTGCTTGACAAATAACAATGCAGAAGGGTGGGTAGTACTCCTTAACCCAGTTCTTAATTCCCTAACAGCATGGACACAAAGAAAATATTTAAAAAAAAATATCATCACCGAGTTTCTGCCATCTCAGGTCCTTCTGGGCAGTCCTTTGGGGGCAAAGTGGTAGGACTTTGTTGTCTCACCATTACCCATTTGAGGTCAATGCTGTACTAAGGGCATTTAATGTAAAATAGGTCCTGCCCTTGGGACATTGTCAGAGGACATAGCAGGTGAATGCTTTGTACTGGCTATGGCTTTGGTAGATGACCCAGGGACAGGCATAGTTCATAGTCTACTGAAAAAAAAAATCAGCTACTATGGATTGAGATAGTGTGACTTGGTGTTGACATCCAAACCTTGAGTTATACCTCAGATCCACTGCACTTCTAAAAGAAATTGCAGTAAGGATTTTGATGTTATGTTGCACTTGAAGCCTTAAAAATAGACCAGTCTTCCCTTTTACACATTCTTTGCCTTAGAAAGTCTAATTCTGGCTGCATGTCCTACTTCTCTGGGGACCCAATTGAAAAAAGAAAGCTGAAGAGGGAAAAATCAGGAGGAAAAGGTGGGGAAATAATCAGTTCTGGACTGAGTGGCCCTTTAGAGCAGAATCAAATGGTAAAACACCCTACCAAACCCATAACCCCATTCTCACCCCCGAATCTCTCATCCCAGAGGCAGACCTGTAATACTCTCTCCTCTAATGTGGAATTAGACTCAGATGTAATTGCATCTGGACTCCTAAATCTGCAGAGTGTCAGAAAACCATGGGTTCAGTGAACACTGCTGAGTGTCTAGATGTGGACAAGATAAGGAGGAGTGTCCCTATTTTAGGAAGCATAGTGCAAAGTACAGAAAAAAGCACAGAGAGTAATGTCAGGTTGATCAGAAAATAATCTTGAGTGGAAGATATCTCCCATTAGCCTAGAAGTTAGATATTAAAATAAAGTGAGATTTCAGCAAGTAAAAATAAAAGTAAAAGCATGGTAGAGCTGTCTAAGATGTTTAAGAGATGTTTGTTTGTTGTTTGTTTTAAACAAGCTGAAACTCTAGGTTAAAAAGTAATTAGGAGTTATTCTTAGCATTCTTAAGGGTCTGAGTTTATTATCAAGAACAAAAACTTGACAGAAACTGAGTGAAAAGTCATTTAACTGCAGAGAAGGCTACAGAACCTTGCTTGTTAGGTTCCTGTGAAGTCCTCTGGAATGCTGTGTGTTTTTTGAGATAAGGTCTCTCACTGAATATGAGGCTCATTGACTCAACTGGCTCAATCTGAGACGGATTCAGTTGGCTGGAATTGACCTTCAGGGCTCTGCCAAACTGATAGAGAGTTATTGTAACAGCGTGGAAAGGTTTACCCTATTAGTGGTCTTAAGTCTTAGAGATTAGCTTTCTTTTACATTCATGACTGTTCTTAATGTGAAGGCTGTTTTAATGGTTTGTGCTTTATTAATTAATATGCTTTATTAAGTGATGTCTTTGTTGAATTCTTGTCAGAAATAAAAGTGATGTGTGAGTCCCCTCTGTATGTTATGAATATGTTTTATTACTATTGGTTAATGAATAAAGCTGTTTTGGCCAGTGGTTTAAAAGCAGTCTCCAATGAGGTTTATGTACTTTTGTGGGTCTTGATGTTTTGGAAGTGCTAGAGTAAATGCACTTTTTGTCTTGTGTCCTAACAAATGCAATTTATTTTCCCCTTGTGTAGGTAAATCCTGTGAGGAGGGAGGTTATTAGGAACTGAGCCTTACACATGCTAGTGCTCTGCTGCTATGTTATCTCCAAACCTTAAAATATTTCTTTAAAAATGGTCTGTGATTTTGTGTTTACAGGATCGCCCCAGGACATTTGACATGCACTCTTTGGAGAGCTCACTCATTGACATAATGAGAGCCGAAAATGATTCCATTAAAGGTAAGTTGAAAAATGGAGCTATTCTATTTTAGTAAATAGTTAATAATTTATTATCTACTTATTCTGGTGAGCAATGTCACTATTATAAAGTCATTGTGTCTAGTAAGTAGTATCAATTCTACACATAAACTCCTTTTTGCTATAAAGTCAAATTATTTGATGGGCATCTGCAGCAGAACCCATCATGGTACCAACTAAGAGCACTAAACAAGTTCTCATTGCTAAGTGGGCAGCTAACTCAAAGATCATATACTGCACCGTGTCTCAGACAAAAGCCTTTTAAAGAGCCCTGAGGTTCTTAAATGTGACAGTAGCTGTATATTATGTTGTTGGCATGTTGGCAGTTTTTGGCCTAGTTTTACAATTTTAAAAATGCTTCATAGTTTTGATGAAAATGTTTTATAGTTAATTTTTCTATATATGGTGATTTTTTTTTAAAATCCTATTCCTGCTTGGCTTCTGGTCTCAAGTCTGTCACTGACTAGATAGATGTGTCACAGTCTTGAACAAGGCACCCACTTTCACCAGGTCTCCTTTTTTCTTCATCTCGATAAGAGACTCACAGTCACTGGAGCCTTAAAAGTTAAATACAGATGCATGGACCCACCCTATTCATGGACTATGGATTTGTCATGTTATTTTTAATGTTTCAGAGAATTGTCAGAGTAAGTGTTTTCAGGATTCCTTGCGAAAACTACTAAACAAAAGAAACCCTTTTCCCTATAAGAACCTCAGTTTACTAGGAACCAGGTTTATTTGTTTTAAAGAAATTTATAATGTTTAGTATATTAAGTAAACCTACCCAAATTTTAATACATTTGCTCATTTATTTATTTATTTGGTATTTACGAGGCCACCTTGTATTGGACTTAGAGCTTTGCACAGCAGTCCTAGTAGCAAGGTAGCCTGCTGCAGTGCTGACTAACCTAGCCCAGTCTTCCCAGAGGTTAGCTTGCCCTACCACTGACACAGTAAGGCCTTTAAGAATAAACTCTCATTTTCTTCACAACTATTTGGGCTTATTTTTTCCTTTATTCTTGAAATATGATCATATTTACTCCTCCCCACTTTCCCTCCAAGCTGTTTCCATATCCCCCATGAGGAATCTTTGGGTGTCGTAGAGCTTTGTGAAATAATGTGTGGAATCATGTGTATCCATCTAATGAGGTCACTTGAAAATAAGGGTATTTGAAATTGTTTCGGAATATTTTGAAGTTCCTTACTGAATACCTCAAGGGATTCTGGGCGTGAGTTTCATATGTGAAGAGATAGGATCTTTCCAACTTTTTCAGAGTTTTCTATTTTTAAATATGACTATAATTCAGCTTTTTCCACATTTCCATTTCTTGTCATTAAAATGAAGAGTGGCTAAGGCCACTTTGAGCACCAGAAAATTGTACTTTCTCACAGTCGCTCAAAGAGAACCTATGTCCTATAAGAGATAACCAGTTTGGGGACATGGAGTAAAGGGACATGAGGGTTTCTCTCTATGACCTTTTGTAACTTATTTGTGAGTCTACAATTACTCCATAAGCTAATTACAGGAAAAGTTTGTAAAGGACATTTTTTAAAAATTGTTTACTAGATTCTTACAGCAGGTTTTTTTTTTTTTTTTTTTTTTGAGAACCTCTCTTGTACTAAATCAGTGGTTCTCAACCTGTGGATTGTAACCCATTTGGGGGTCAAACAACCCTTTCACAGGGATTACCCAAGATCATCAGAAAACACAGAATTTATATTACAGTTCATAACAGTAGCAAAATTACAGCTATGAAGTAGCCATGAAAATAATTTTCTGGTTGGGGGTCACCAAAACATGAGGGACTGTATTAAAGGGTTGCAGCATTAGGAAGATTGAGAACCACCGCACTAGATGCTGGGAAATGTGGGGAGAATAGCAATAGATACAGTTTGTTATGTTCTATTTCTAGGAAGCAAGCCTCTGACTAGTACTTAAATATAAAGAGTTTCACACACATGGTTTAATTAACTGAAGGATTTATCAGTTTTAGCCAAGATATTTAAGGTTCATTTTTCCTTTTTGATTGATAAGGTATTATTGCTTAAACTCCACTTTTATTTCATATTCCATATAAAATTTATTCTCACTGATATTTACTTATATCTCTTCAGCTGGTTCTGTATGGGAAATCAAAAGTGAGAGAAAAAAGTTATGTGTAGATGGTCTAATCTGGAAGCATAAGGAGTTTATGGAATCATGATTTGTAAGAGGCAGCATAGCAGAATGAAAAGAACATTTAAACTCTAGATTTAAACTGTCCTCACAGCTGTGCTGATATTTGTGAGGTTTAAATGACAGCATGTGTCTGTCAAAATCAACATATTGCCTGGCTCTAGAAGACACTCAAAAATTGATGTGGCTCTCACTGGAATCTGCTAAGTGTTTCATCATGTTCATTACGTGAAGAGGCCTGCTTCAGTTTAAGTTTCAGTAGTAAATAAGCTTCACATTTTTTTTTCTTCAAAAAAGCAAGGAGGAATCTATAGATGAAGGCATGCCCTAAAATGCCAGTTTATAATTCTGCTTGGCTCTTAAAAAGTCCTGAACATTGTGTCAATGTAGGCTTCACCAGTAGAACAGCAGCTCTGTCCAGGGCGGTACTTCATTTCCTGTGAGCGCTTCTCTGAACTGAAGAGTTTCACTCTGCTGTGCTTGATTTGAATAGTGAGTCTGTCTTCAGATGTTGTTTAACAGTGATCATTACCTTTTAACACCTTGAAAACAATTCACTGTCCTCTAAATCAGGCACTAAGTCCTCTGGCCAACCCATGTGTAAGTCATCTGGCTAGTGCTCCTTCCTCAGAAACAAGAGAGCAGAAAATCACCTTTCGTTCTGTGAGAGCATCATACCTCTTAGAAAATGTAAAATTTAGCCGGGCGATGGTGGCGCACGCCTTTAATCCCAGCACTCGGGAGGCAGAGGCAGGCGGATCTCTGTGAGTTCGAGGCCAGCCTGGTCTACAAAAGCTAGTTCCAGGACAGGAACCAAAAGCTACGGAGAAACCCTGTCTCGAAAAATCAAAAAACAAAAAACAAAAAAAAAAAAAAAAGAAAATGTAAAATTTAACTTGAGATTAGTGCTAAGATTTAATCATACAAAGACAAATTTTTTATTTGGGCTAATTTTGAAATAAAGTAATTTCATAGAATATGAATAACCTCATTTATTTTATCTCTTATCTGTGGTTCCTCATAGATGTGTCTGTGTTTAAATCATAAAGCCTAAAATTAATTTTGGAATGACAGCATGAGTCATTGTTGTAGCATATATTAGTTTAAATGAGAAAAAATATAAAGGAGAATTTGCATTTTCCATTTGGGAAAATATTTTCTTTATACAGGGCCTTAAATTTTTTATTTTTGCTATCAGCGAATATAATACTTAGTATATCTAGGGGCCTTCAAAGATAGGTTTTGAATTTTCTTATGAATGTGTTGATTCTAGCTGATTTCTTTGAACTTTTAACAGATGTTCAAGAGGAGGACATAACCTTCATTTGATCATGAATATCAGAGCTTTTGTAATTCAAAATAATTTTTTAAATATTGTTTTAAAAGAATTTTTAAGTTACTGTCATTTGCTCCCTAGCAGGGGCTCAGCTGTCTGGGGGAGAAAAAGGGACCTCCCTGTTCTTTATCTTTGTGTCATCACTGAGGTCAGCTGGCAAGTCCTTATGTTATTTTTATCCTGGAAACTGTGTATTGCCTTCTCCAGAACCAGTGCCAGTGACAATCCACAGAAGCTTGTCCCCAGAGACCAATTTTGTTTTCTTTCCTCCACACCCAGACTCATATGCCAAGAGCCTGAGTCTTTGAGTTTTGATCTCCCCACGTGGCACCTTGAGCATGACTATAATGCTATTAGATAATCAGAACAGAGCCGTGCTCACCTGTTTGTATGTTCTGGTGATTGTTTGGGGAATACTAATGCTCACTTTTTTTTCTTGCACATGACATTAGTAATTATTATTTAGAAATGGAGCAGCAGATTGAAGCCAAACCTTAGCACAGCTGTTTTCAGCCTTCTGAAGCACAGGTTGGACACATGAAGTAGTCATGAAATGTGTTCTCATATGTGTATAGTAGGAAAGACCTGGCAGTCAGGGAACTCCCCCACCCCAGTGTGTGTAAGGAATTAAGGAAAGTAGGAATAAAGTAGGAAGTAGTTTATGGAATGGAGTCAGATGTGTTGGCTAAAGACAAAATTAGTACTTAAACTGTGTAGAACAATTCCATTTCATGTAAGTGGTTGAATATTTTAAATCTGATATATAAAATCAATTTAATATCCAGTATGCTTCATTTCACTAGAAAGTCAAATTGACATCAAGATTACTGCAGGAGCAAATGCAGTCCATACGTCATTGCAACACTGCAAGTGTTTTTGAGATAGTAACTAAACTATGAGTCAGTATCATATTTTACCTTTGAATGTAATGAAAATGGAGTCCTTTGCATTGTTTTAGAGTAAACCTCGCTTTCAATTTTTGGAAGGAATGGGACTTGACATACTTACCACCAATGATTCCTATGTGTCAGGCATGAAATGCTAAATCTACATGTAAGCAATAATAATTGTTTGTAGTGCCCGTTTACATATCTCTTCATGCCTAAGGAGCCTGTTAGATATACATGTGATGAGCTCATAGTATACTGTTAAACATGTTTCTGCCTCACTTGCTTCATACATTCATCTCATAAGGATTTATTTTAAGAACTGTGGATTTAATATAGGAGTCTTCTACATTTTAATTCCCTATTGCTTATGGTGTTGTGACCTTCTACTTTAAACATTTTTGATGTTTTCTCCTTCTTTATATATAAAATTTCAGGGTCTCTCCTCTACTGGTTTCATCACTGCACTTTTTAAAAAAAAAAACAAAAAGCTTAAATGTGTGGGCAAGGGGTGATTCCATCTGTGCCTCTTTGTTGCTGAGGAAAAGAATTTATAATGATCTCCTTAGAAGACAATCATGAAATTCAGTTGAAATTTGGTGCACAAAACTTGCTTCATTAATTTCATAAGATTTTTTTATGTCTTTATGAAAGAGTGATGGTTAGGATAATTATGTAAATTCTTTATCTTTGTTATTGGGAGAAAATAAATTTAGTGCTACCTTTGGGAAAAGCTTAAATAATAACTGGAAAACTTTTATATACAGTTGCCTCAATATTCTTATTATTCAAATTGTAATCACTTAGTTCTCTATTTTAGAGAACAGATGGTATATACTGGTATGTCGAAGCCTCAGACTTAATTTCATATAGGTACTGACTCTGCAGCCTTAGAGAACTGTAGACTACCTGAGAGCAGTTGAACGAGGACTACAATTGGTCATTTATTTGTGTGATGTGTTATAAACCTGAAATAGTTTGGCCATAAACAAAAATTTCAAAAATTAAACGAGTTCCCATAAAACAGGGTGTGGCTTTAACATTATAGTGCTTAATTTCCAGTTAGAAATGTGGGGGGCGGGGCTTGTTGGGGGGTTTAGTATTTGCCCCTTTTCTATTTAAATATGTTGGCCTCTGTCTATATGAAGACAAAGTGAAGATAGCACCCTAATTTCTACCAACTATTTAAAGGGTTAGATACTTTCTTTAAGGAGCATATAATAGACAAGATACAAACTGCTTGAAGAACCAAAAAGAACAGTGCAAAACACAACTAATTTATCTTGGATTCATAAACAAATTTCTCCTTCCAATTAAATTACTATTTATGTTATCTAGTGTCTTCTGGGAAATTGGGGGAATCGTAAATATTACATGTTTTTAGAATTCAGACTCAGCCAAGCAGCTTCCCTGCTTATGGGACTCAACCTTCCTGAGAACACTGCTTTCTTCTTGTCCTCTTTGGACGATACCAAATAACTCAAAGCAGCTGAGCAGGGGAGTGGTTGAGGTTCCAAAGTAGAAAATTGCCTTACTTCTAAAAGTCTCTTGAGTAATGGAGTGAGAGACATAGTAAGGAGTATAATTTCAACTAGACTACAATTAACTGTGTGTGTGGCTGTTTTGAAATGAAGGGTGTTTCCTCTCCTGCACTCTCCCTTTCCTAGCTGGGGACGTGGAACATCCTGAATAGCCTTCTCTTCGGCTGGTGTGCCTAAGGACAGGGCCTCAGCTGTGTGTGGGGGCAACATCACTGTGAGGAAGAGGAGGTGGGTGGGTTTCTTTGGATCACTGCTGGGGAAGGGCCTGCTGCACTGTTTTCAGGGTTACTTCTGATCAGGATTTACTGAATACCTCAAGCCCTGTGTCAGCAGAGGTAGCCTTTGAACATGCTGGTATAATCTTTCATTCAGATTTAAGGATTGCTAATATTGTTTCTGTCTTTAAAATAAGAAGAAAAAACCTAGGGGAGGAGAGAATCGATAATTGCCTAGGAGAGAGGAAAATGTGATGTTGAACGTTGATTTTTCTGGTAGAATTGAATTGGTGTCATCGCCACTGTACCTCTGAACTGAACCACAGTTGCACAGAGCACACATTCTGTTTACCCCTCAGATCCACTCATGATCTGCTTGCATACATGGGATGAAAGCAGTGTTCTTCTCTCCTCTGTCCCATACATCTGTGGTAGAAGATGTACCATACATCTATGATAGAATACTTGGCACTTATTTCTATTCTGAAAATCTCATAAGCAGATGTCATAGAGCAAGAATTTATCTTATGTCATCCATGATGTGAGGTCATAATTGCTTGAGCATTCCCCTTATTTTTATTCTTGAACATTGAGCCCAGAGAATCCTAATTTGAAAATTGAGTGGTCACAATCATCTTAAAACATTGGTGCAACTCTGATTTTACATGGGTGGCAGGTGAGGGTAGAGGGCTGGGGGCGCGGGGAAGTCATATTAAACCTTTTATGTTATTAAAAGGTTAATGATCCTGAGCATTTTCAAAAAGATTCATTTACCTTATAACATTGTTCTTTTCAGTTTCACTAAGGCTCCTATATCCTATGGCTGTTGTGACTTAATTTTGTTTGACATACAGAGGGGCAGTGAAGGGGGAAGGATTGCTAAAGGCATAAACACAAATTTGGTAAACACTTTTGAGATAAGTACTAGTAAGGTAACATATTGGCAGATAATTTCCTTTACAGTTTTACACTATTACCTTAAGTAGTAGGTGCAGCTTATATAAGCATGGATTTACCAGATGATTGTCAAAAATAGTAATAGTCTCCATTTACAAGTGAAAGCTGAGTGACATTTTGAAGTTTTCCGGCATTGTCAGCAGTTTATGAGTGATAAATATTGGAGACTCCCACTATGTAAAAGAGAAAGAGGCTCAGAATCACAGAGCTCCATGCTGCTGTCACCTCCTATCCATGTTAATGTGTGTGTTGTACATCTTTTGATAGCATCACTTATTTTTCTATTTTTTTCTTCTCCAAAGTTTCTATGGAACTTTTATATGGAGGTATTCTTGCTAGCTCATTTCCTGACAGCTTCTAAAATAATCATGTATGCAAATACCTATTTAATAAGTGCTTTGTTGTCTCTAGCGGTCCTCAGACCTTGATCATGTTGTGTAGTCCTGGCCTATGTTATTGGGGGGCCTTTGGCAAAGGGAACCAGTTGCCTGGTTCATACCTGTCATAAAGACATCCTGATTCCTTTTGCAGTTAACTTAGCTGCAACAAGAAAAGAACCATCTAGTGTGGGAAGAAATGACTTCCCGAATTCAGATCTGAACCCTTGTAAAAAGCCATTAGTGGTCACAAGTCCACCTGTTAACCCCCATACTGCAGGGTGTGGAGAAAGAGATTGCTTGGCTTTGTTGGTCTTCAGTTTAGCTTCAGGTTCAGAAAGAGACTGGTCTTAGAAGAATAAGGCAGGAGAATGAACAGGACACGTGATGTCCTTGTCTGGCCTCTGTGTAAGCACCACCTGCATTCACACTACATTAACACACACACACATACAATGCACTCATATTCATGCATGAAATTTTAAAAAAAATTCCTGATCTTCATGGAATATTTAACTAAATATCATGTGCAGTTAATTATCAGTTATTTGTGTCTTTTTTATTTCATGGTGCCCACGTACTCAGTACTAAAACTTAGAAAGAAAGAAAGCAACCAGCAACAAAACCAATGAATTTATTGCTGTTTAACAGCACAATTTGAATAAACTTAACTAGTTTTAAGCTAGTTACTACTTTGAAAAAGTAAAATACATTGAGATGGCAACACTGCCTCTTGAGCTTCTTTTTTCTAATTGGCTGGTTCTGGATTCAGTCCACAGTAGTACACCCAATTCTAAAAACTGGACTTTGTTTTATTCTGAGTTATACCTGGTAAGCAGCCCATTAAGAACATTAGTCAGACTCTAAAGAGAGCTTAGAGGGGTGGATGCCAGTTGCTATCCATCAGAAAAGAGGTCAGCCAATTAGAAGACCCCTTATTTAGTACCTGAGAAACTAGCAATGCAGTGCAAATCTTTGTTCTAAAGAACAGTCATGACTAATAATGCAGTGCAAATCTTTGTTCTAAAGAACAGTCATGACTAATAGTAGTTTAACTTGAAACAAGTCTTACAGTGTCTACTGGCTGTAGAATTCTAAATAATAAATATCTGGCATGATTGAGTAAATAGAGGTGTTTAAGCAAATTGAACCCACCCCAATGATCAGATATTAAGAAATAATAAGAAACACGTTTGAGATTGTGTTCAGACCTGGCTCTCTGGTTACAAGTTGGTGGCTTTCATCTAGACCTCACCTATAAATGAAAGGGTGGAAGCTAACAATATTTAAATTGCCATCAGCAGTTTTACACACTCACTTAGAAAATTTGACAGTGTTTAGTATTGAGTAGCTTGCAGGAAGAATATAATCAAAAACCAGTTGGGGTTAAATCAGTTATATGAAGGTTTTCCCTTAAGCGGTTGTTTAAATGTGATCTCATGGAAGGTTTCTGTTCGGCACTTATGTACCATGGATCTCTTTAGCCATGGGGTTATTTGATGGAGTCTGTGAATTCATTAATGACCAAGTATACTAGTTCAATGATAAATATGTCACTTTCTGTGTAGTTACTTTTCTATTGTTGTGATAAAACACCGGGATCAAAGCAACTTGTAGAACAGTGGATCTCAACCTGTGGATCATGACCATCAAAAAGCACATATTTCTGATATTCTTATACTCTGGGACACTGCTCAGTAGCAATTACAGTTAGGAAGTAGCAACAAAAATAATTTTATGGTTGGGGATCACCACAACATGAGGAACTGTATTAAAGCCTTGCCGCATTAGGCAGGTTGAGAACCACTGAGCTGGAAGGAAGGGTTAATTTGGGCTTTTGCTTCCAGAGGGTTAGAGTCCATGATGGTAGCGGGAACAGCTAAGAGCTTACATCTCAAACCATAAGCAGGAAGCAGAAAGCACACTGGGAATGGCACAAGGCTATTAAACCTTGAAGCCCATTTCCAGTGACTGACATACCTCCTCTAACCTCAGCCTCCCTACACAGCTCTCCCAACTGGAGACCAAACATTGAAATGTCTGAGCCTATGGTGGACATTCTCATTCAAATCACCACACTTGCATATGCATTGCTGCTTTCCAGAAGCATGTGAATGCTGATATAATGCAATTAAATTACATTTAAAGATGTTGCTGAGTTCTTACTGTTACTAAGGTGTTAGTTGTTTTGTTTGTATTTTCTGGGTCTTTGTTATCACGTAGTGAAGCCACTATGAAATAGGATATGATATGCCGGGCGGTGGTGGCGCACGCCTTTAATCCCAGCACTTGGGAGGCAGAAGCAGGCGGATCTCTGTGAGTTCGAGACCAGCCTGGTCTACAAGAGCTAGTTCCAGGACAGGCTCCAAAACCACAGAGAAACCCTGTCTCGAAAAACCAAAAAAAAAGATACAGAAATAGGATATGATATAGTTCTAGAGAACTTCTTTAATTGTTCTGCTTTATGCTTCTGCTGTTAGGATGTTCCCTGGTATGCAAAAGAACATAGTATTATAAAGGAATAATAACTAGAGGAAGAAGTAAGGAGAATGAAAATGCATAGGTCACTTACTTTATATTGTCATCTCCAACAAATAGTATTTTGGAGCTTCATTTCTATATTTGAAACTGTATTTGTCATTTGAGAAGGGACTAGGAGAATAGGGACACTCTGGCATGATGTGACATAGCCATATGGCTCGGAGGTACCCTTCACTGAGCTCCTGCCTCTATTCTAGCTCCCCAAAGATTGCACATGTTCATATTCTGTAAGGTACCCTTTCACTGTATGTTTCTTCTTGGAAGTAAGCTAGATTCTCCATGAACACCAGTATTGACATGCACATCCAAGCGGAAGGGCACTACCGGCACTTCTTTTTCATTCTCTGCTCTTTGGAGAATTGACTCCAACCTAAATCCTCACAGAAACTTTTTCTTTGAATTTTGTGATCTCTATTTTATAATCA
The DNA here is from genome assembly GCF_018167655.1 of Microtus oregoni. Lineage (NCBI taxonomy): Eukaryota > Metazoa > Chordata > Mammalia > Rodentia > Cricetidae > Microtus > Microtus oregoni. The sequence continues at coordinate 17,294,306 of NW_024543086.1, forward strand.
AAAACAGTTAAAGCCCAGATAGGTAAAACAACTTTTGTAAAGTTACTTTGCTTCCCAGTAAGGGAGAGATGGTCAACATAGGAAACCTGGAAGCCTCTTGCCTCGACTTCAGTGGCTCAGGCATTTGTTTTGTGGCCACCAAGAAAGAAACAAAAATGTAAGAAGATAGAAGCAGTTATGGCTTTGCATGCTTCCATAGGGTAGGCATTAATATTTCCTAGCTTCAGTTTAGGCATTCAATTTAAAATTTGTATTTTAGCATGATTCATGATGAATTTCTATAGAAGGAGTGTGGTCCTCACTCTGTCTGACTTTCTGTTACAGAGTGGAGACTGGTGTTCTGTCTATTCTCTGACCCATGACTCTGATTCCTCAGGCTGTTCTGGAGCTTATATAAGCAGCCTGTTAACACCCCAGGTGACTCACTCAGGCCTATGAGTTTCCCTTCCCATCCACTTGTTTGTCTGTTTTTATACTTTTCTACCCATTAGATTGCCCCCTCCCCTCCGTTTTAACCAACTATGTCTGATTTAATTTGGACAAAAAAAAAATGCCTTTTTTTTTTAACTTAAATTTTTGTCATTAATCACTGGTATCATAACATCCTCTTAAGGCAAGTTATCCTGTTGCTAGTCTTCTCATTGCAGCAGCCGGAGCAAAAGGCTTCTGGCGAGGGTAAAAATAGCTTTCCTGCTTGCTGGTTTGTTGTTAGCTTTCCTGGCAGTCGGAAATCTTTTGAATTCCTTAATTAGGTCAGCTTCTTGGTAGCTCTCTGCAGACATGCCCTTCTGCCTGGAATTCTTAGTTGCTTTTAGACCTTGCAAGTTTACAGCTGCTTTGAATTACAGTCAGGTAGTCTTTCATTCTGTAGAAATGTGTTCCTTTGACTTTTACAATCTGTTTTCCACTGTCCTATTAGAATTTAAAATTTAAATTTGAGCTTTTGGTACAAAAAGAAGGTGCCCCTTGTTTTTATTAACACTGGAAACTTAAGGTAAGTTTTGAAGTTTCCCTTTTTCCTAAAATCCTTCTGCTACTGTGCTAGTTATAACAAAAGTCAGGCGCTTGAGTTTTTGTCTTCTCTCTTTTCTCAGAAAAGAATTACTTCCTGTTTTTAGCCAAAGATACTAGCAAATTTCCGTTTATCTGAAGCCAAAAGATTCCCTAGATTACTACTGCCTTCACCAGAATTCCAGTGTAGTTCTTGTTAGCTGGCAGAAACCCCTGCTCCCTTTCTCTCACAGGTGGAAAATGGATGCTTATCTTTGGCTGTTGTTGAAGAGGGGAAAGGAATTGCTGTTAATCGCTGAACCACTACATAGGGGCAGAGGGGTCTTATCACTCTACAGAGGTTATTTTAGGACTAACCCATAATGCCTATAAATGGAAATAAGGACGTCTGTGTCCCTAATATTCAGCAATATGAAACAAATTTCAATGCAAAACTATGATTTTACCCTTTTTCCTGTATCCTTCAAGGCAGAGAGACATTACCACTTGCTGGCTTTATTTCTTTCATTCATCCAGCAGCTGATTATTGAGTATTTTCCTGTGCTCAGGCTCTGGAATACAAGACTCAAAGTCTGTTTTCCAAGAGTTTTGCTATCATCCAGGAAGTTAGCTTAAAAAGGAGTGTGACAATTAATTTTAATTGTCAGCCTGACACAAACAAAATCACTTGTGAAGGGAGAGCCAATGAGGAATTACCTAGTTTGGCCTGTGAGGGATTATGTTACTTGAGATACCAGAAGTGGGAAGGCCCATCCTAAATGTGGGTGAGACCATTTTAAATAGTCTAGGCCCTGGACTGAGTGACTAGGAGAGCTAGCTGAGCACTGGGAAGCATGCGTGCTTTCATTCTCCGACTGCTCTCAACTGTGGATGTTCTTCAACTTCCTGCTATCTTGATTTCTCCACAACAATGGCTTATAACCTAGAATTAAGAGCAAGTAAATCCTTTCTTCCCTAAGTTCCTGTCTGAAGTGTTTTATGACAGCAACAGGAAATGAAACTAAGACACACAGTAACATGGTATGAGAGGCGTTGTGGACCACACTGGGTTATCTGAACAGAGTTTGGTAGAGGGAATGGAGTTAGAATTTGAGTGGTGAGACATTGGGACTCAGAGAAGAGAGGGGGCATTCCACAGATAAGGTACCCTGGAAGTAGAGGTTATGAGTTAGCAGGTCTGAATGCCTGGTGGATCTAGTAAGAGAGCAGACAGGAAAGAATACAAATGTAAGAATTTTTTTCTGGCTTTCACCCTGACAGCCACATTCATCCCATAGAGGGCTTTTGTTTAGCTTGAACTCTGTGTGTATACAGCGGGTTTTAAATGTGTCTTCAGAAAAGAGCAAGAGTCTGCAGCTGGCGTCAGTGCCAGTTCTTCCTTTGTGATTTTACATAGAAATGCTATGAAGAGTTGGTTACAGGACAGAAAGATCTATCAGGAAACCGAGTAGGGTAATGGACTTTGATTGTTAAGCAGTCTTTTTATCATAAGGCATAGAGAAGAGTGAGTACACTGCATTAGGTCATACTGACATTGGTTCTACCTTTATGTAAACACACAGTTGGCATCATAACCAGTGAATTTATAATGGGCCTTTAGCTTTTGTTGTATGTTCTCTAGGTGTCCACAGCACCATCTTACTACAAGAATCTGGCAGTATTAATTAAAAACAAAAAGTATGTGAAGGCCATATGTTACCTTTAATAAGTACTTGTGACAGTATAGCTTCGGTTAGTCATGAATTAAATAAAATTAATCACTCTCAGAGTTAAGAGGGATGTTCTTAATCAAACAACTACTACAGTGTATGTGTCCATATACAAATATGTATGCATATGTGTATATGGAAGGTTTTTTTTAGAGTACTTATGTTATTCTAGCTTGAGCCAGCTTAAAAAAAAACTTAGAATTTTAGGCTACTTGGAATTGTGTAGAACCACATTGTCTATGTTCTAGACAGCAAAGCCTTTATTTCTTTTGTAACTTAGCTTGTACCTTGTCACAAATGATGACTCCGAAGAAGAGAAGGTCATACATAGCATGATATCTAACGTTAAGCATTTTCTGCTGAATCATATGTGGCAATAATACCTGAGTTTCTCATTGGAAAATAAGTTCTAATTATGAAAGTAACCTGTGCATTTATTACTAATAAACTAGAACATTGCCTGTTATCTCCTTGACAAGCTTGCTTAGTCCTAAAAGAGCATGATACACACAGTGTCCTCTTATTAACTTAAGTTCATCATTTGCTAAGTAGTGGTTCTTTCCAACTCATAGATGCCCAGGATGGACCTGTTGAGCCGGTGCCCAGACCTTTTCTAACTGTAGAATTTGGTAGTGTATTTCCCAGGGTCACACTGTATCAGTTGCCTATATTTGGCTAGATTGAATCGTGTCTACAAATATAGCCTCTGCCTTTCATATGATATATGCTAGACTCTGGCTCCAAATGCCATAGCTGCCTCCAGAGACACATCGCATTTCTGGCGATGATGTCCCTTAGGATTGCTGATCAGGTACTGTTTTTTGTATTTATATCATAGTCAATAGCAAAAGCAAAAGGATTGAATTTTAGCCATCAGGTAGGTTCACTTGCCTGAAATCCTAATGTTATCCTTTTTCCTTCAGAACTTAATTATACCAAAACATGTTCATAGATAGCTGAGTTATCAAATAACCAGCCCAACAAAATCATAGGCACTGCACTACATCTATATTCACATAGCTCAATTATTTTTATTCTTTATTTGTGACTTACTGTTGTTTTAAGTTCAGTAGAATGAACTTATGACATCTAAGTTTTAAATAAAAGTTTTAGTCCCAATGGACATTTATTATATATTTAAAAAAAAGATAAGAGAAGTATCCAGTAGCTGAAATGATTACATAAGACTGACTATCGCTGTGTGGCCAAAAGTAAGATTTGGTGAGCTAATTTAAAAAAAATATTTCCATTTTGGGAAAAGTGTCTTGAAAAAAACATGACCCTGAAAATATTTGATAAATCTCCTCAGAAAGCTTGTATTCTTAGTGAAAACCAAGAATAGATGTTTCTAACAGGTTAACTAATAATTGCTATACTTAAAAATAAACAAAATATCCTTTAGTAGTCCCATGAAAACATATAATAATATGATGTGATACTAAAAGCTCTCAAGCTCCAGGAAAGACATAAAAGAACCATAAGCCCCCGGTAAGTGGAAAAGGCCAATCTGATAAGGCTTGGTTCTGTGATCTCAGCCATATGATATTTTAGAAAAGTAAAAGCTATAAAATTAGCATAAAGACCCAAAATTTGGGTAAAAGGACAGAATGAATAGGTGGAGTACAGAGAAATCTTAGGATAATACTCTGCAATTCTGTATCAGTAGGTGATTTTGGATTCATGTTATACATTTATCTGAACACTAAGATTGAAAGTAATAGTACTTGTGAGACACAATAACCAGTCCTTCCCTGGGAACAGGCAGTGAGACCCACTGTGGATCTATGGAAGGAATAGTCAGGACCTTAACCATGGAATAGGTAAGGGAAGTTAATGACCAATATTGACAGTCACAGAACAAAGAAGACAGAAGCCACAGAAGGGCAGTGGGGATAGCTTATAGCAGATTCAGTTTCTACATAATATGAAGCGTGTTTTGGGAGGATTTCCAGAAATTGAGAGTGATTATTACCTGTAATTATGAATGACTTTTTAGATTCATTAGTTATAGAAAGAATTTACAAATTTGGGAAAAAAACATTATGAAACTTAAAAAGAAAAAAAATTTCTTAATGTCACTGCTGATATTTTAAAACTGAGAGAAAGAATTCTTGATTGTTTTGGGAGGATATCACACAGGTATTGTATTGACCTCATGATTAAAGCTAGTGCTTGCCTGACCGTAAGCCTTTTACGAGGCCAAGCTAAAGCTGTGAGGGTGAGGGTCACTCTCAGTGTTCCAGCTAGGAACACTGCCACTGGCTTCCAGGGTCGTGTTGTGTCGTGGGTGCAGGGTAGAGCTGCTATATTCAGAAAACTAAGGAGCAGACCATCTGTGAAAGGTTGCTCACCTTAAAGTGGGGCACACACCTGAGCAGAGCCAATTTTTGTCTGTGAAGTTGGAATATTTCTCTGTCCTCAGAAAGTACCCAAAAGCTGTGTTTCTAGTGAGTCTGAACTTTGTTCAACTGGACCAGCCAGTGTGGCCATCTGTCACTTGGATTCCCTTTGTTGTTTGTAGCCTTTCTTAGCCTAAGATAAGAGACACTTTGGCTCATGTGGTACAGCCCCAGCTTCAACTACAGTGCTAACACCAAAGAAATTGTGGCAAATCCACAGAACTACAGAGACAGCTCTTCTCAACCTTTAATTTTACTAGAATCAGCGCTTCTCAGAACTTAATTTTAACCAATATAAGTGTTATATTTATGTATTGACTTCTTAATTCATCTTTAAAAATGATGATGAAAGAAAATGGTTTGGATTGCTCCTCTTAACTCATTTGCTTAGAGGGTTGCATAGCAACAAAATCTAGACATACATTTCATTAGTAAAATCAGGTGAGGATCACTCCCTGCAGGTTTTAAACAGTTCATGCCATGTTCCTGTTTCCAGCATCTCAAGTCTATTCTTTAAAAAAAAGAAAGAAAAGGAAATATACATATATTTACAAAAATTGAATCCAAGCTCTAGTTTAAAGCAGTTCCAATGGCATTTACCAGAGTTGCCTACTTGACCTGTATATCAGTATAAGCCAGTATTTAGGCAGAAACTGAAATATCAAAATCAGTTTTCATTTTTCCCCCTCTCTCCATTCTTCCATTCATTCCATAAATAGCAGTAAGCTGAAATCTTAAGAGGGCAATTAATTTAACCTCAGAAAGCCCCTTTATTTGATTTTAAATCAGTGGCAAAGTTTAGTCAGTTGTGGTTTTCCCTTGTGGGACCCCAGGTTTGGGGCATGGATTCATTACAGGTTCTGGCAGTACAGGACAGCCCTCTCTTCTCATGACATGAGGTGTTTGTAAAGAAGTTCCTTTCAAAGTCACAAGGTTATAACATTGAAGTTCCCTCCCAAAGAGCTGTCTGTTAGTGCTCCATGTAGGCTTGATAGGAGTGCATTAGCTCTGGCTCTTAGTCTCTGTGAACTGGGCAGTCTTGCTGGCATTCAGAGAAGGCCTGCTCCAGCCAGAAGGCTTGGCAGACACTCTGCTTCCTCTTTACTCCTCCATTGCCCATGAGACTCACAGCTCTGTATGGCCAAAATAATTCAGTGCTGACTTCTAAAGGAATCTCCGTGCTTCAGAGTCAGATAGATAGTATTCTGCTACTCCTGACTATTCAGAGAATTGACAACCCAGCTTTTCTGCCCGTTCTTTAGATGAGCAGCAGAACTTGATGGGGGCTCTCCACCATTTTTCTGAATTTTGGTAAAGATGAACATGTAGGATTTGAAGGCTTAAAAATGGTGCTTCCGTGATTTTTTTTATAAACTTAGAGTGTACACAATATGTATTCAATAAGGATTTGTGATCTAGTTAGCTCACTTTTCATGTAGAGGCTCTTCAAAAAAACAGAAATATAATTTATTTTATTTTATTTTTATTTTTTCGAGACAGGGTTTCTCTGTAGCTTTGGTATAATTTCTTAAAAGCAGAGAAATCCCATTGCCTTCCCTTGCGAATTTGTAAGACAGTTCATCCAACAATTTCAGTGCTTTCACAAGTTCTTTTTTGGGAGTAGCTCTTAAATAGTGGTTTTAGCTTCAAAATTTATGAACCATTTCAAACTTGGAAGTCAAATGACCGTGCACTTATTGAGTGCTTAGTGTGCTTGTGGTCTGTGTCAGGGCTTTGAGCTCTTTCTAAAATGTAAAAGCCAGACAAACTCTCTTTTCTACCTTCATTGTGTACCACCCAAAACCCAAATTCAAACCTGCCAGCATGCCTTTACCTGCGGAAGTCTGGCTTTTTTCTTAGAAAAAAGTCACATAAGAAAATACTGTGATTAAGTGCATCCTTTAAAAAAGCAACAACCATCACAGATGAAAATATTTCATATTTATGGGACAAAGATTTGAAGATTGTTATTATAGGTTGTCAGAACACAGCAGTATAATGAAAAGTACATTGGGTGGTGACTTGGAAATGAGAATGACTTAATAGTTATATAGTTAATATGTTATGAGTAGTTAAATATGAGGGGGGACTTTATCACCTTCAGACTTTCCCCTTTGGTGCATCAGTGCTTAATACATCCCGAGAACAACAAACCTGTGTCCCAAAATGAAGATTTGTAAATACTTTGCATTTTAGAAGCCATCAACTCAGCTCTGTTATTGAATAAGCTTAAACCATCTATGAAAAAAAATCAGTAACGGCCTTCTTTTACCTTCAGGTCGTCTAAACTATTCATATCCAGGATCCGATAGTTCTCTGCTTATTAATGGTAAGTGATAATTGATTTACCCTAGTGAAGTGCACAAACTGAAGTTAGTATTAGGTGAGAAAACATAGTATTTGTGCTTCAACAAGTACAGAAGTGACACTTATTTGTTCCACAATGATAATTGTAGATTGCTATTAGTCACCTATTTTAGCAGTAATTCTTGCCCCTCAAAATTGTGACAGATATTTTCTCTAAAAAATACTGAGAGCCACTTGATTCTCCATTCCGAAATAATGGAGTGAATGTGGATCCCATAATGACACAGATCAGCTTCATTAAGTGCTAGTTAGCATCTTAGACCAGAGATCAGGAGAAGAGAGGAGAACCAGAGACTTAGCACCAGGAAGAGGCAGCGCTTTACATTCCAAAGAGAAGGTCATTCATTATCATCAAGAAGAGCTTGAAGAATGAAGACGGATTGGCCTTTACAGTTCCTTTCATAGAGGCCCTTACCTGGCCCAAACACTACTCAGGTGCCCACAAATACTCCATTTATGTATACATGCCAGAAGTAAGTTACAGATCACAGGGAAGGCAAAGGCATCTACTCACAGAAATAAGAACTTTAAAGTGCATATCTGTTTTTTGATTTCACAATTTTAAAAAAATAGGTGAAATACAGAAGTCTTTTTTTTCTTTTTATTTGCTAGTGTGTATGCGTGTGAGTATGTGTATGATTTATTCTTTGCTTATGTGTATGTGTCTGTATGAGTAAGTCACATGTGTACCAGTTCCTGTGGAGGCCAGAAAAGGGCATTGGATTCCCTGGAGTTGAAGTTACAGGCCATGAGCTACTATGTAGGTACTGGGAACAGAACTTGGATCCTCTGGAAGAATAGGAATAGCCCTTAATCACTGAGCCATCTCTTCAGTTCCTGATATTTTTTCCATATTTCTGTTAATTTCAAATCTCTTAAGATCTTCTATCCTCCAAGAATTATTCTTGCTGCATTCTCATCATTTCTTAAACAAACAGAAACAAATGAACAAAACCATCTTGCCTATGGCAAATAGTAATGGAGGAATTGAAAATATGCTCATAATGTCATATAGTAGCACAAAGGTATCAAGCTAACACCTACCACCTAGTAGTGATGGCATAAAGTTGGGGAGGACAGCCCTTCCATGGAGCAAGGTTTACTTTTTCCTGTAAACTAGATCCAGGCTCAGGTCCAGGTACTGGAAATTACAGTGAACCAAGATTTGAGATATGGCAAAGTGGTTGACTTTATATTAATTTCCTCATGAAGTTGTTCAGTTGGATCACTTGCCTGTGAGACTCATCTTAGAAAAACTCTCTGGTAACTTTCTCTTAAAGATGAACATATTTAAATTTTAAGATTTTTTTGTTTTGCCTTTCCTTTTATCTCTATTAATATTTATTTTTATGAATTTTTATTCAGTGATGATTTCTTGGCAAAGGAAAAATAATAAAGATGACCTTTCTCCCCAAGCATTTTTGTTTTGAAATTTTAATGGTCCATAAACTATAGAAGGAGGCCAGATGCTTCATTTCCACTGCTGCTTATATAGAAGTTTTATTTATTATAAAAATATACTGACTGGGTTAATATCACCTCAAACTGAAAGATGTGATGATGAAGAAAACTAAAAAGATAATAGAAACAGAGAAACTCTGGCTCCTTAAGGCAGACCCAAGAGTATAAAGTCGTGATTGCCTTGGTCTCAGGTTTAACATCCAGCTTTACAGGGTCCAGACTAGGTTTTGTCAGATGTGACCTAGTGTTAGTTTTTAGTAGGAGACCAGTAGGACCAGATGCCGATGTTTTCATTTGTACTGAAGAATGAAACTTGTGGGCAGAGCAGATGCCGGAACTGACTCTGTCATTCTCTAGTATTAAAGTCAAATATACTAGAAGATTGTTTAAGTGGGGGCAGGAGAGATGGTTCAGTGGTTAAGAGCACGTACTGCTCTTGCAGATGACCCAAGGCTCCGAACCACTTGTTACTTACTCTCCAGGGAGATCTGACACCTCTAGAATCCTCAGGCACATGTACTCATGTGCACAGACTGATACACATAATTAAAATGTAAGGGAAAATAATTTTAAAAGATTACTAAAAAGTCATGAAATCAGAGTTGTTTAGGAAAGGAGGACAGTGAAACCTTCAGCACCTTGACTTAGGCATGGGTATTTTTATAAAACATCCTTGCAAATGGACCACTTTTATAATAAATGGATCTTATTGCTCTGATTCTTAGTAGCTATGCTCTTAGGTTATGTCAGATTTCGGGTGTATTTATCTTGGAAGGCTAATATACGATAGTAAATGTGCTTAATGAAGACAAGCTCAAGAATTACAGAAACCTCCCTTCTTGCAGGGTTGAGTATTAAATACAGCTAAATCACTTATCAAACCAAGCACACAGTGAGTCTAACTAAAGCCATCCATTTATATTTCTTTTTGCTTGAGAATATGCACACTAAGGATTTACAAAAAAGGAGCGACAACAACAAGGCATTACTAAGATGAATCTGTAAAAGTTGTCTGGGGTGAACACATTTTTTTCTTTGTTATTGAGATAAGTAACCCAAACTTCCAATTCTAAATGTAATTCCCTCAACTTTTTGCTGTTTTAAAAAATGGATAATAAAAGCTTGATACCTTGGTGTAAAATGTTAGTTATAGAAGTTTTCTTTTTCTTTTTTTCCTGGGGAAAAGTCTTGGGCTTAAATGCATTTAGTGTATTAATTTGCTGAGGGATCAGTAACAAGCACACCAACTGTGACTTAAATATCAATTTTTCCTCACAGTTGTGTAGGCTAGTCACTTTGTGGGAGCTAGGAGTCACTTTGTGGGAGCTAGGAGTCACTTTGTGGGGCTAGGAGTCACTTCGTGGGGCTAGGAGTCACTTCGTGGGGGCTGGAAGTCTAAGATGAAAGCATGCCCAGGAGTGGTTTCTTGTTGGTGTAAAGATGGCTTCTCCTTACATAGTCTGCCCTCTTTACACATCTCCAACCTAACTTCTTAGGACAGAGGTCATGTGTGATTAGGACCCACCAAAGGTCCTCATATTTACCTTTCAAAAGACTATCCCTAAAAGCCATCATATTCTGAAGTCCTTAAAGGTAAGACTTGAGCATATAAATTTTGGGTGTGGAGCAAAAAAATCAACCCATAACGAATGTCTTTTACTAATAAATTTTATGTAATAAGCGTATGTGTTTTATGGCTTTGAAACATAAGCTTGAAACTTAATTTCTTGGTTAAGCAAAAATGCTAAATATGAGCCAGATTTACCTCTGAGTTTCTTCTGGTATGACTTAGTTAAGCACTAAGTTAGGTGTTGACTGGAAGATTAATTAATTTTATTCATCCCTAAGTTGAAGCTTAATTTTATCTAAGGAAACCAACAATCACTACCACCTCCACTAAAAAGAGAAGTGTGTACTTTTGTTCTGTCATTTTTCCTTTAATCTTTATTTCAATTCTCCATTCTCTACTATTTTAACCATTAGAATTGTTTAAAAGATAAACTTTGGTCACAAGAAAGGTTCCAGAACAACAACAGAATGTTAGGTTTTGGAACTCATTTATGTGGTTCTTTCCCTCTGATGATGTCTGTTGTTGATTTAGAAGCATCAAGTGTTTTCTTATTCCAGAGAAGGGGCATTGAGACCTATCTTTTAATAACTGTCAAAGATGTTTTGTCTCTTAATTATAAGTTTTAGAGTGAAGGAGGGAGATTGTTGGCTTGGATGTGGACCGAAATCTGTAAAAAAGGAGAGTATAATTTACTTAAGAAAAATATAGGCCATGTTCATATTCTTTCAATGCTACTGTATCAAATTACTAATGTGACATAGGAAATGTTAATTATAATCTATATGTGTGATGTGACTTAGGAAATTCTAATTATAACCTATATTTATAAATTAATTTTGATAGTGAATTTATTAGAGGTTGATTATAAAGTCACTTAAAATTGTTATTTGCACTTTTGTTGGACTATATGCCTTGATCATCTCAGATATAGGCATCCTATCAGCTTTTAGTATTTACCCCCTTTTGTTCAAAGATTAACGACTATAAGTTTTAGGTCTTTGAATTATATCTTTTCTTTGTTACATGTTAGTGTGTGTATGCGTGTGTGTGTGCACTGCTACACACAATACAATAATATTTGCACATGTTAAAAGGGGTCACATAATAGGAATTCCTGATATGGATACTTTGAAATAAGGGGGGAAAAGATGCTTTTTAAGAAACAAATAGAAACTCACCTTTATAATGAAATACATTCAGAGAGAGAGAGAGAGAGAACAAATTTTCTGTACCTTCTTTGCAATTCTAGCCCCCGGACTAATGGAACATTTTACTAGAGGGACTTTGACTGTGAGTATAAGGCTGATAAGAAAACCATTTATAAGCAGTCCTGTAGAGTTGTTTTATAAATGAAGCACTTATCAATAGAACTAATAACACAGATTTAGAAGTTAGAGACATTTATGGCCACAATGTTTCAAGCATATGTTTACTATTCTTGATTATTTTTAGTTCTGAACATTAAATCATTGAAGACTAAGCCCAAAGTGAGCAATAAAAATAAAGGTAGGGCCTACAAATAGTATTTATTTTAACTCTAATGGAGACTGAGAGGCTCTAACTTAGCAATACGGAAATGTTTCTTTAAAAAGTCATAACAGTCTAGCAATACAAACATGTATCTAATACATCATAACAGTTGATACTTTAGTCACTTTGAGGAAATTCTTAACATAGTGTACTTCAGCTGACTTAACTAGAACTTTTCCAAAACATGTGTGCCTTTGTGAATTTTCCCCTTTGTGTTTGCAAAACATCAAATGACAAACTATATTTTCTGTTCATGAGATTAGAAGTCTGTGTGACATATTTTCCCCAGGAAAGTCTGTGTTGCAAGTATTTCATCACAGTGTTATTCCAAATATAACTTGGAGTCGGTGGGGAAGGGGCATTAGTAAATCTTTCCATAGGATAGAGAGGCAGCATTTAGCATTTAATTACTACTTGGATTCTGATTGTGCTGGCATGTTCGTCAAAGCTGCAGTTTATTTTTCCATATGTCACATGTCAAAATTCACATGCACAAAATATAAGTGAAAATAAAGAATACATTTTCATTTTTAAGTTTCAAACGTCATTATTTTCCATACTAGTTTACACCATTTTTTTCTGTTTGATTTTTCAAGTTTTATGGTTGTAAATATTATGTACCTGCAACCTTTTTTCCTTAATATGGGAAAAGGTGTCTGATTAGTTTTCAAAATTAATCCTGGAATTTAACCTTACATCCCTCTTAACCACTTAATTTCATGTACATAAATAAAAATTGAGACCTCACATTTGAAGATTTTTGAAGGTACTTTATTTTAGCTATTTTATCTATAGCTCTTGCTGTTTTTGAAGGCTTTGGGGCTTTGTTAATTTTTTTATGGAAGCCATGTGAGTTTTCATTTGGCTTTGTAGCTTCTAAAAGCTACTCTTTCAAATATCTCTTTTCTCAGAAATTGAAGTAGCATCAATCTAGATAGAACTTAGACACTCTCTTCTCAAACTCCTTTGTCTTTGAAGTGGTTGTCTAAATAGAATGTTCTATTTATAAAAGCAGACACCCACTTTTGTGATGTCACTTGTCTTTCTAACCTCTGTCTGGTAAGTTGGAAAGTAGCTCTTTACCTGCTAACCCTGAACTCATCAGAATTGAACACCTACCAGGCTTCCCTTGAAGAAAATCTTAGCACTCTTTTAATCTATTTACTCCAGTAGTTGAGTGGAGTCCAGTGCTATGTAGTAATGGTAGAAATATATTTTGGTATGAAACCTAATTTTATTTTGCAAAATACTCAACTGTTAGTTCCGAGTTAAATTGATTTGTGTTGTATCTAGAAGATAAATAGTGAAAGTGGTGTCGTGGCAGTTTTTAGAGTGACATCTAACGTCTAAGAGCCTGTCAGAATGTCCTGTTTAAACACAGTCCCCAGCCAAATACTACTTGTGCTGCATTCTTTGTGTGAACATAACAGCACCCTGTGGTATGGCAATCTTGATACTCCTCCTGTTTTTCCTTTAAGATCTCACCTATATTCTGTTCCTGCCACCCCCTTACATACAGGGAATTCTCCTCAGTCCCTGTTGCATGTTCTACATAACCAGCAGGACTGTGTTCCCTAAAGACTGATGATGGTGTTAAATGTTTTCTCCTATATGTACATATATACATACATACCTGAAATAAAGTTTATTTATAGATGAGTTATGTAAGAAATTAACAACAATAATTTAATGTTGTTGCTTTTAATTTAATGAAACTGTAATAAAAGTTATATGAATATAGTCTTTCTCAAAATATCTCAGAAGTGACTAACAGGCAGGTAGCACATGCAGCATGAAAACACTGGACAAAAAGGATGATCCACATCTTGGGCATGGTAGAGAAGAGAGGTGCCAGGTTCCATAATGCTACTCAGAACTTACAAATTGTATTTCTAGAATTTTCTATTTGATATTTTCAAATTGAGATGTACCATGAAAAATACTGAAACCATGGAAAACGAAAGTAGGTAAAGTGAGGTCACTACAGCCATAGGCACGGCTCATTATCATGGCAAATGGCTATGTGACCCGTGACATACATGAGGTCAAATCTTCAGGTTGTTTTATCCACTGTACTTAGTAAGACCATGGGGTCAGGAAATGTCAAATTGAGCCAAGACTCACCTTGAACAGGATGAGCCCCCGTGCCAGTTCATCTCAGAGAGAGCATTTTCTCAGGATGCTCTTAAAGTTTATGATGTGTCTTGAGGATTCAATAATTAAACCTTTTCTCTTCTTTTGAACTGCAACTGATTTGGCGACAAAGCCCGACCTTCAGTTTTGAACATTTGGGACTGGGTAGAGGTTTGGGTTGGTTGTGGATTTTTTGTTTGTTTGATTATTTGGGGATACAAAACTTTTGACTAAAGCCAATATATAAATTGCCTAAAATTTTCATTTGTTGTGATTATCTTCTATTTGCAAGGATTAGAAAAAATACTGTAAGATGTGTATTCTGTAATGGTGAAAAGACATGAATTCAATATTGATGTGTTTGCTAAATTATTAGCTTGGAAATCTGAGAGAAAGTATAATTAACACAGTGGTAATTGGTGTAGATCATGTTGCACATTACCTTAGGTTCATAAGGTCTTGGCCCTTTGATATTGACTACAGTCAACAGTTTCCTTTAAAACAAGTGACATTCAGTAACGATTATGTTGTCTTTGAAGTTCTTTTTAAAAATGCATGAAACTGATCATAACCATCCAATTCCTTGGTTTGGTTTTTGGCTTTTGGGTTTTTTTTAATGCATAGACTAGGAAATGAAGAATGTGGCTTTCCTTTTCCGTTTCAAAAGCTCATAGATGAAATCTCAGTGGATTCTTTGACAATGTTTGAAAGGTTGTTTTTGTTTGTTTTTTTGTTTTTTCTTCTCATTTGACATGCAGCAAGGACTTATGGGCGAAGGAGAGGTAACATCAATGTTTTTCACTTTTGAATGTATCAGTTCTATATGGAGAGGACTCTTGCTCTCCCAGTTTTTAATCTCTGTGGGGAAGGAGTGAAGGGAAGTGGATGGGTTTGCCATTTTCAGAATCTCTGTCTTATAGTTGGAGCTGTAGACATTAAAGAGCTGGAAAAATTACCAGAATGGTAGGACTAGCTATTTAGCTGACTTATAGCTGAAGATTTATTTTTTTAACTCCTTAGAAGAATTTAAGAATTTTTTTAAATATTTGATTCCTTAAAAGCTAGACTTGTCTAAAATATATCTCATTAATTGAAGAGTCATTTATACTTAAGGAACTTACATCAGCTTCTTTTACTAAGTGAACATTATATATTTATTTAATTAAATATGATGAATAAATGAACAGTTCTACAAATGCTGTAAAGTAATAGGGAATTTTAGAGATTCATTTGCTAGAAGCTCTCAACTAAACTTAATTTTCTTATCTGTAATACTTTGCTATTTTATAAGAAAATAAAACCATTAAATAATTTAAAGTGTGATTTTTTTTTTAAAAAAAAAGATCATTCAGAAAATAATCTGAAGTTGTAGAGCCATTTGGGGTCATAATTTACTAATGGCATATAGAATGAATTTGTGACAAAGACACTGTTCCAGTGCGACATTTCCAGTAAATAGACTGGAGATCATTTCTAGAATACAGTTGGCAGTTTCTCAGAGAGCATCTGTACACAGCAGCTCGGGACACTGAAGCTCTCTGCGCCTCTGTGCTTTGCTTGTTATAGATATTTCTATTTTCCTGCCAGGTAAGTATAGGAAGACTTGGCATTTGGCATTTCTAGTCTTTTCTCCTTTTCTATGTATTCCAGAGAATAGGAACTTCAGTTTTTAGAATAGTTTTCAAAGCAGATGACATCCTTGGTAAGCTAATAATCACTCAGCTAATATGTCTTTAGCATGCCTCCAGATCTTAAATGCTGTAAGACTAGAAACTGAATTGTGTACCAACATGAAATGAACTTTGATATATCCTATTAGTTAATGTAAACTAAAATGAGTACCCACTTAAAATTGACTTGCTCATTTTAAGTACATTCTTAGGAAAGTATGCAGAGGCTAGACAATTGGGTCTATTAAAGAAATTTATGTAACCAACATTTTATAGCCAAATTTAATATTCCTTGTCCTTGTGTAGGTTGCCATAGGGCACTGTCAAGGCAATGCAGTCTGTTGCCAACAGCTTTCAAAAGAGTGTTCTCTTCAACTGTGCTTCCATTTCTCATGCTGAAGCTTCTGGATTCCTGTGGGATGATACTTAAGTAGCCCTCCTGTTTAACCAAATATAGTCTCTGTGATTCCGTAGACTTTAAGGTGATAACAATTCAAGAGCATAAGTGAACCTGTAGTGAACAAATAAAAGCAGCAGTTTTATCATTCATATTTTTCTTGGTGTGTGTGATAACCAGTGACGAGGAGCCCTTCCTATTAGCTTTCTGTTCTGCTTTCTGTTTCAGGTCAGTCTTCACTGTTTCCGATGGAAGATGGATTCCTGGATGATGGCCGTGGGGATCAACCTCTTCATAGTGGCCTGGGTTCACCTCACTGCTTTACTCACCAGAACGGGGAGAGAGTGGAACGATATTCCCGCAAGGTGTTTGTGGGTGGATTGCCTCCTGACATTGACGAAGGTATATTCAGGAAGTTCTGTGTTAGAGCAGCATGGTGGCCCATGGGGAAGTTGTACAGAGTTTGCTGTTATAGTCCCTGTCTTGCCCTGCTCAGATCTTAGTCTTGCTCACCTTGTTCCTTTGTCCTGTCATCCTGTCATATCATAAGATTAGTTGCAGAAGGAAGTGAAGCAGGACTGTGGGGATGTGCTGAAGCAATGACCAAATTCAGTAGAAAGAGGGAAGACCCCAGAGATGTCCCAAGGATTCTATTGTGGACAGCATGGGCTTAAATGCCCTTATTCTGTTTTGTCCAGTTTTGTTGGGTTTTGTTTTTGTTTTTCTTAGCTACCTTCCATTGTTTCAAATTTTCAAATTTTAGACTAACCATGAACTTTTTAAAATGTATTCTAAAGCCAGGCGGTGGTGGCGCACACCTTTAATCCCAGCACTTGGGAGGCAGAGGCAGGTGGATCTCTGTGAGTTCAAGGCCAGCCTGGTCTAGTAGAGCTGGTTCCAGGACAGGAACCAAAAGCTACAGAGAAACCGTGTCTCGAAAATAAAAAAAATAAAATAAAATAAAAATATGTATTCTATACCTGTACTACTAGAAGAAAGTTCTTAAAGTCATTAAATTTTACATATTTTTTTCATTCAGCAAACATGTACATGTTCTCTAAACAGCTGTACTGTTCTTGGGCTAATCAAATACAGAGAGGAAAAACAGAAGGGCCCATTTGCAGAATCTACATTCTAATGGGGGAAGGTACATGGAAAGTATGTAAGCATATGAGAAAATATCAGAGAGCAGTGTTGGAAAGCAAACAGTGTTACAAGGTCTAGCATGCAAGGAGTCTTCTTAGATTGGGTGGCTAAGGAAACCCACTTTCAGGAAATAGTATTTGTGCTGAGACCTGAGTCGGTGTGGAGGGATTGGTTACCCAGTAATAT
This sequence comes from Microtus oregoni, assembly GCF_018167655.1. Lineage (NCBI taxonomy): Eukaryota > Metazoa > Chordata > Mammalia > Rodentia > Cricetidae > Microtus > Microtus oregoni. The sequence continues at coordinate 17,311,885 of NW_024543086.1, forward strand.
TGAGTTCATTTCTCAGTTTTAGTTACCCTAATAAAAACCACAGTAGCAGACCAGCAGCCTTACAGTCTTGGATATTTTCAGTTTCTTTTGTTTTAGTTTTCTGAATGGAAGTGGAAATAGAGTAATTCATGTTCTAGAGAATAGAATTTATTTCTGTAATAGTCTGTAAGATCTAATAATATTTAATTATTTGTCACTTAGACTAAGATTGCATTTGTCAAGCTTCTAAAAGGTTAAAGATTATAATAAACACACTTGTTAAGTATCTTGATAAAACTGCTGAAATTTCAATTCCATTCACACTCATTCTCCTTATCACCCTCAGAGTGCAGAGCTTGAAAATATTGTATTCTGGAGAACTGTACAGTAAAAAATTACAGAATTTATCTATAGGACATGGGATGAGAGGCAGATTATTTGAAATTGAATAAGCTTTGTATCTGAAACAGAAACAAAACCAGAACTAGTACTTGGACATAACCTGAACAGTCCAAGTACTAGTCGGGTAGCCCAGTATCCTGTGGCAATGCCCCTAAAGCAACAATGTTGAAATGCTAGCTTGTAGTCATGGAAATATAGTAAATAAAGATGGACCACTGAACACCTGAGAGGATACCAGGAGCCCTGGAGACTGAGATCCTCCTCTCTGGCAAAAGAGCCTTGCTTGTTACATTTGGATTTGATTTTCTTAACCTGGAGCCAAGAGGGTGCAGGCTTTGCATCACACAAGCTGAGGCTTTTCCTTTTATAGTGAGTATTATGGTTAGTTCTGTTCTTACCATCTAGCTCACCTTGCTCAGGAAAAAGTTTCTTATGAACCATACAACTTCCAAGTCAGCCTAGCAGCATTCTTCTGCAAATCAGTCTCGTTTAAGCTAAGTTGTGCAGAAACAGGTATACAGAATAGACTGCACTATTGATTGAAGGAAGCACAAGCCAAGGGAAGGAACAAGGCTAGGAAAACCCATGAGATGTTGGGGTTGCATTGGAAATATCAATATGTATGTTGGTTTTTATAATACATAAAGAGTTATAAGCATGTTTGTTTGCATATGTATTGATTTCCTAGCTTTGTCTACTGAAGAAGACTTGGAAATAATATCTTCTAGTTATGAGGATATAGGAGTTTTTTGCTGCTAAAAGTAATCCAGACTGCTTTATAAAAAAGCATTTCATATGTTGACATGATTTAGTGGTGAGGCAGGAAAACAAGATATGATGAAATATCTTCATGAGCCACAAAGTATGGAAATGCTTTGTAAAATGACAGGGAACGGTCAGAAAGTCCTATGAGTTCCCACTGGCCGTCTCAGGGAAAGAAAGGTAGGTAGGTAGATAGATAGATAGATAGATAGATAGATAGATAGATAGATAGAATCAAAATAGAATTAGAACTGGAATATTATAACCTTTTGAGTGAAGTAGGTGTGTGTGTAAATAACAAGAAGAGAAAGAAGAGCTCTTCAGTACTGTGTGATACAGATGAGCAAATGTAGAAGGAACAGTGGAAACAGGTCACCAACATTTGACAGCCATCATGGTGATTACATATGTATCAGTGGTGCCTTCTAATAAATGGCATGACAAATGCAGCAGAATGCTGCTAGTAACACAGTATTCCTTGCAAAGTGCTAATCAAATACAGAGAGGAAAATGGCTTATCCTTGACAGAGAATCCACATGACCAGAATCAGTTGTGTTTAAGTAAAAGATGAAGTGACACAGTATCATTTGGTAGTATTTGTGTCTGGGATACACAGCATGAAACTACCAAACAAGGGCTGTGCTAGACTGCAGGGTCTCGACCCACAAGTTGAGAACCACTGATATAGACTGACTGTGGAGAGCTGAAAAAGTCTAGTGCTTCAAGGATATAACAGTTGATGCAGCATGTGCTCTGGGTGGGATTCTTTATCAAAAATAAAGGAAAAGATTGTGTTGGGTTATTGAATGGAGTCCGAGCACTGAAGAGTAATTGAATCAGTATTGATTTCCTGACGGTGGAAGCTACACATAGAGGTGTAAAAGAGCAACTTTTGAGCTGCTTTGAGCTGATACCAATGGTAGTATTGAGAGTTATAAAGGATAATGTCAGTAAAGGATGATGGATAGATAAGTTGGCTCTATATGTATCTAACTAGAGGGAGAAAGATGTAAGGAAGAGGTTGAGGCAGATGTGCTCAGTCCTGAGTGTGATGCCATGAAGTAATACAGGAGCTCTTTGCACTGTTGTTGGAGATAGGCTTTTATTAAAGGGAGAGCAAGGAAGGGTGATACCAGGTGATGAGGAAAGCTGGGATGTAGATAATGGACACATGAACCCTGAAAGAAGATAACTAGCTGCTTTCTAGTTTTCTCTCTGTCATATTTTCTTTCTTTGTTTTTTTTCCTTTTCTTATGTGCTGGATAAGTACATAAAAATGTAATTGATAGTGACAATCTGAAACCCTACATCTTTAAAATGTGTGTTCTGACTGTTCAGAGGTTCACTGAGGTGTGGAGACTTGGAACTGGGCACATAATTGAGTGGCCACATTCTAGTTTTGGGAGGTTTTATTTGTGACTTCATTGCAATAAAGTGATTTTATATTTAAAAGACTATTAAAACTGATAGATTTAAATCAACATTTTTTATTTCTTATTAGATGAGATCACAGCTAGTTTCCGCCGCTTTGGCCCTTTGATTGTGGACTGGCCTCATAAAGCAGAGAGCAAATCTTACTTTCCACCAAAAGGTAAGTCTTGAGACTCCAATTATTGAAGCACATTTTATTCTCAGGTTGTCTAATACTGAGCGCTTTCATAAGTATTACTTTCACTGCAAAAGTTTTCATTAAAATTTCTATTTTTCAAAGTGTGTTTTCAAATTTTCTACAAATATACTTTTGATTTAATTTTAATTACACATTTGCAAAAATGTTTCCAGCTACTACCAAATGGAGCTAGTTAGAAGACTCAATACTTATGCCACACTTGACAACCAAAGTTCTGTCCCCCTGGACCCACATGGTAAATAAGGAAAAACAGTGCCTGCAAGTTGACCTTTGACCTTCATGCATGATCTACACACACACATACACACAGGAGAGAGAAGTGTTTTTAAAAAGATACTACTAAAATGAGCTACTGATGTGTTCAGACTTTTATTAGGAATATTGTTTTAATTTTTCATATTTTCTATTCTTTTTCCCTTAATTTTACTTTAAGCTGTTTATCCTATGTGTGACAAACACAGGAAAGCATGTAAGCCTTACTTTCTGTCCCCTGTCTCAGGCTATGCATTCCTGCTGTTTCAAGATGAAAGTTCTGTCCAGGCTCTCATTGATGCATGCATTGAAGAAGATGGAAAACTCTACCTGTGTGTATCAAGTCCAACCATCAAGGATAAACCAGTAAGTGTAGTATAAAATTGTCTTTTGTTTATGCTTCCATTCACCTGTTTTCTTACTTAAATTTATATGTTTGAAAATAGAGTATAACAGGTTTTATTATGTATTTTTTGGTAATTTCATATGTGAATACAATGTATTTAGATGCCCTACTATACCCCTTCAGCTTTTAGAAAACATTCCTCCCCTATATCCTCCTCCTAACTACATCATCTCTTCTTCCTCCTCCCACTCCCTCTCCTCATCCTCATCCTCCTCCTTCTAAATACTTACTGAGTCCAATTAGTGCTCATATTAGTATATATGTGCCAACTATGGGCCACAGGACTGAAGAAAGCTGACTGTCCCTCCCCTAGCAGCCACCACCTGCCAAAAGCATTAGGGAGGAGGCCCTATGAGTTTCTCCCTACCGGTGTTGGAGCTGTGACTGCTTGATCTTGTGCAGGCAACCACAGCTGCTGGGAAGACTCTATTTTCCAGTGTCCTCTCCAACCTCAGCTCTTACAGTCTTCCCATTCCCTTTTCCTCAGTTCTCCTGAGCCTTTTAGATGAGGGAGTGTGAGACAGATAATCCATTTAAGTCCGTACTCTGCAGTCACATGTTCTCTGCACTTTAGCCAGTTGTGAGTCTCTGTATTAACCACTATCCACTGCATAAAGAAACTTCTCTGAAGAACAGTGAGATCTGCTTATTCTGTGGGTAGAAGGATAAATATTTAGAAGGCAGTTTGATATTATGTCCCTTTAGCAAAATAGTAGTAGGTTTTCCTCTAGAGCCAATGGCCTATCCAACCATAGTGTCTTGGCCCAGTTAATGGTATCATACATAAACTTCTGTCTTCTGAAGTAGGTCATAGGCCAATAAAAAAACTCTTGGATACTCCCATAACATTCATGCCAGTTTTCCACCAACGGCCAATTCTGCCAGGCTGGTTGTTATTGTAACTCACAGGGTTCACAGCTGGATAAGACTGTTCATGACTTTTCTTCCCCAGCAGCCTGCAAAGCACCTTCTAGGCTATAAGTGGGAAGTTTAAGTGAAGAAGAGAATGAGAGGGTAGGGCAGACAAGGGGTTGGGTGAACTAACTAACACTGCAGATATTTGAAAAAACATATTGAAACTATTTTATATTATTTTATAAGCGTGTGTGTGTGTGTGTACATATACATAGAGAGAGGGAGGCAGACAGAGACATTGAGAAGGAGGGAATTAGAGTTACATTATACAGAGGGACAGTGCTCCCACATAAAGCCATAGGTTATCAGACAAAAAGCCCAATGCCAGGTGTGGAATACACCATAGGCTATTGCCATTGCTCTTAGCTACCAACAAAAACTTGATCATAAGACCTTATGGTTGAGGACATCACACACTCACAGGATAAATCAAACTGGTACATAGGGTGTACAAGACTGCACAACCAGGCCTGGCTTAGGCACATTATTCTTGGTTGGGCTAATGAGCACTAAAGTGTTTATGAAAGTAATACTGCTCAGTGGGTAAAAACACTTGCTGCCTTTGCAGAGGATCTGGGTTCAGTTACCTGCACCCAAATAAATAAAAATAAATAAACTTTAAAAACTTTTTGCAAACATTAGCAATATTTTTACTTTGCAATGTAACAGATTCATTAGTATCAATAGTAAGTATGCATTTCCTGGAAATATGCTGAGTCCTATTTTATTTAAATTTTAATTATGTAGATATTGTAAGGATGGGTAAAATAGAGGTCCTAGTAAACTGAAAAATAGCTAACTTGTAGGTAATGAAGGATGTATGAGTGTGTTTGGCTCATAGTAAGTGAACTATTCATGAAACATTCTTACTCTGAAATGAAGGATAGGGAAAGCAGTTTTTAAGCCTTTTAGTTTTACAGCTTTATTGGTTTGTGACAAAATGGGTTATCGTAAAATACTCTGCAATAGTTTTGAACTTTTTTGATATGAGCATTTTGATTTACACACTCTTAGGTGCAGATTCGGCCCTGGAATCTCAGTGACAGTGACTTCGTGATGGATGGCTCACAGCCGCTTGACCCACGAAAAACAATATTTGTCGGTGGTGTTCCTCGACCATTACGAGCTGGTACAGTTAGACAAAATCCCTGTATCTTTAGCATGTGAAATATAAAGATCTTTGACTGAAATACTCCGAGCTTTGAGTTTATGTGCAATGCCCCCAGTGGCAAGAAGAGGGCATTGAATCCCCTTGGACTGGAGTTGTGAGTTGCCATGTGGGTGCTGGGAATCAAACGCTGGTCCTCTGAAGGAGCAGTCAGTGCAATATATGCTAGTAAATAACTAGATGTAAGCAAAGGTGCCGGGCTTCAGTGGTGAAGGGAGTGAGAAGGGCTCCCAAAGAATCGACGAGTGAATTTTCTAATGTTCTGTTTATAGTAACCAGTACCTTCCTAACCAGTACAGATATGACAGCAGTGCAGCCCAGAGCAGACAAATGTAGGTCCCTGTCACCAGTGACAGACCAATCATCTTGGAGCCTGAATTTTCTCAGAAAATTACTGCCTATTTCATAGGTTGTGAAAATTAAGACAGCACATTATAAACCAACCAGCTTGTTGAATGAATAAATACTCACCCAGCAGAAAAGTTATTGCAATAATAATTTTGATTTTAATAATGACTATGATGCAAACTCAGAAGTCACATAAACTTTGTTTCCATGAAACGGTAGGTGTGATTTATCTAAGTCTTCTTGATTGTGTCTCTGCTCCTCTCATTTTAGTGGAGCTTGCCATGATAATGGATCGGCTGTATGGAGGTGTCTGCTATGCTGGGATTGATACTGACCCTGAGCTCAAATACCCAAAAGGAGCTGGACGAGTTGCATTTTCTAATCAACAGAGTTACATAGCTGCTATCAGTGCCCGCTTTGTTCAGCTACAGCATGGAGAGATAGATAAACGGGTAAGTCCTGGACTGTGTTTGGAAAGTTCCAGAAATGGTGCACCATCTATTCTGAGACCTGTGTCTGATGTAGGTATCGAACACTCTGTGACACTATACTCTGAAGTCTTCATTGGTTATTTTATTGTGCTATTCTCAGTCTAAAATAGAAAGTCAACTTGGTGGGTTGTGCTCAGTGTTTCAGGTCGTGTATAGTCTATGTCAGTGGTCGCTTTCCAGTATACATAAAGAGAAAGCTCTGCCTATAGGTGACAGGCAGGATTTGTTCTAGCAGTCACATGCTGTTTGCTCTTCATTCATACTTCCCCGTCAATGTGTTTCCAGCTGGGGTTTATCATTAGAAATGCTTAGTGAAACCCGTGGGTCAGTGTTCAGTCCCTCTCTAGGACCACTGCAGAGTCTGGGGCTTAAAGTCTACCTGCCCTTCCACAAGTGCTAGGGAGTTTCATCCTGGAGTCTCCAAGACTAAAATCATAACCAATCTTATAGCAGGTGAGTTAACAACGGTTGTTCTAATGCTCAAGAGGCTCAGATGATATTGGCCCACTAAATACTGGAACAACCCAGTTCTGTAAAATCACCTCTCACTTTTTGAGTCAGGTAAACCACTCTCATTGACAAGGAATAAAGTGAGGTTTTCAGCTGTGAGGACCACAGCCACATCAGGGTTTACTGGAACTCCAGCTGTGGACACTTAAAAGAAACCACCAGCCAAGCTTGGCAACCTCTCAGAAGTTCATAGAGCAAAAAAGGCAACCATCTTCTTGCCCACTAACCCTTGCAGTATGCTATTTTATGGAAGATGGAAGCACTTAGATGGTTTTGTTTAAATTTTAATTCTGATAATGACCAAAAAAAATCTAGATCCACTAATTAAAACAAGGGTTTCTGAGGAAAACCTGAGTTTCATTTCATAATGCTCTAAGCAGTTGGTTTTACTTTATGATTTCTGATAAAATTCTTCTTTTGTTCTTTTGTTTGAAAGTTTATTTTAATAAGACAAGCATGTAAAATGATAGATATTAGCATCTTCTGTTGAAATGGATGTCTTCATTTCAGTAAATGCATCACTGCCCCTTCCCTTTAACACATAGGCACAGGATAAAAGTGTGCTTGCACATGGTTCTGACATGCCAACTCCCTTTTTATCTCTCCATTGCAGGTGGAGGTTAAGCCATATGTCCTGGATGACCAACTGTGTGATGAATGTCAAGGGGCCCGTTGTGGGGGGAAATTCGCTCCATTTTTCTGTGCTAATGTTACCTGTCTGCAGTATTACTGTGAATATTGCTGGGCTGCTATTCACTCTCGTGCTGGCAGGGAATTCCACAAGCCCCTGGTGAAGGAAGGTGGTGACCGCCCTCGGCATATTTCATTCCGCTGGAACTGAAGGATGAATGACTCCAGAGCTCATTTGCAGGCCTCAGAAGTGCCCTCTTCTGTTCACTCTGACCCTTCCTCAGCCTCTTCACGCTGGCATGTCCTGTGTAGAGTGTGTAACTAACAGTAGTAGAATGAAAGAACAACCTACAACATAGGTATTTTGTAGACTCTCGTGTCACTACAAACAGTGTGTTTAACTCCTTTTCCACATTGCCATCATGGTGCATGCAAGTTTTAACTCTCTTGTTTTGCTGGAGGCCAAGAGGATCCAAACTTGCTGCAGCATTTTCTTAGAGGAGAGAAATATTAACAGAGAAATGAGACAATATTTTGGGTTTTTAATTGCTGGTAATGATATAACATATAAGAATACTTTATTGAGATAACCACCAACAGTAACACTATTGTCTAATCTGACACAGTCTCCCCCAGGGAAGTGCTCTTGCCGTTTCCTTTCTTTTCTTTCATTCCTTATCTTTTCTATCCCTTTTCATTCTTTAACAGCAATGGAGGAAGTTAACAGTTACTAACAGGAAAGAGTATGTCAGAACAAGCAAACAATGAACAAGATTGAGCAGCATAACCAGAAGGGCTTTGAGGCTAAGTATGGTTTAATCATGCCTCAAATGCATCATACATCAGAAAATAATAAAGCAGGCAGAGCTGAGTTTGTTTTCTTTGGAATAATTCTTAAATTCCGAATGTAAGAATCAGGTGACATAACTACTGAGGGGAGTGCATTTATTTACTTCACTGACTTCCTAGTCACACCCCAGGAAGCCTACCAAAGCTAGAAGAAATGATATCTGGTGGGAAACAGAAGAACAAATGCATAAATTTTATTTTGTTGTTATATAGAAACTCTATATCCTAATTTACTAGGTCATCAGCTGTCGGCCTTTGCTCTCCATTTTGACATTGGAAAACAACATATCTAGACATACCTCAAGGATATCATTTTTGACTTTGTGTTACACTACACTTGTAGCCAAAACTGGAAGATGAAAATAGCATACAAATTGGCTGCCCATTGGCTTTGTTTTCCATTTGAAGTTACTTTGGGATCCTGTAATTTAGTTGTAACATAGAAAATGTAGGGGGGGAAGGTTTAAAAAAGTCAAGTAGTTGCAAAGTGTTTTTGCACTGTTGAACTAAGTAATTGTGTAAATCTGTGCAAAAGTCCGTATGTTTATCTTACTCTTCCTATAAAGTACAATAACATACACTTTCCGAACTTAGCATGGGACATAGTGTTTGAAGTGCCAACTTCATCAAGTAATGCATGCTTTATTATAAATACAACCCTAGCTTTGAAAGATGTTCTTATGTTTTGAACAGTATGCTTCAGAGGTAAATTTAAAATAGTCTCTTGAAGCCCTGGTCATGGACGGAACTTTTCGTTGAATTGACTTTCTCTTATTAAATGCCCTACCGTAGTTCAGAGGATGACTATCAGTGTGCAAAGCATTTGACAGCAGCAGCCTCAGTGCGCTCTTGCTCCCTGTGCTACCTAACAGTACCATCTTGGAGCCTTCAGAACCAAAGACTTGCCCCGCAGTGCTGTGTCACCGCCTGGCTGGTGATCCCTCTGATGTCTGTAGGAAAAGCAGCCCTTTATTTTTAACACAGGCTTTAATGAACTACACCTGTTAAGTCCCAAAGGTCAAAATGGAGGCACTTGCTGTCTAAGAGTCCAACAGAAAGAAGGAGCCGCTGTCAGCGACTCCCCTGCTAACAGAACAGCAAAGCAGTCATGCGAATGAATGGAGGGTGCTCTCTTGTAGCTGGTCAGGGACGCATTTTCTTTTCTCCTGAATTACATGATTCTAATTGGAATGTTCGTTTGCCTCTTTTTCTTCTTTACTGCTTGTAGGTGGCTTGGGGTGTGCCGTCGTGCTGTTCCTACCCAGTAAACAGGCGTGATGAGTTAAGAAATAACACTGCTTGAGAACTAGCTTTGAATAATTTTCCCTTTGTACATGACCTGCTGAATTTCGGTACAGTGTTTTGTAGCTAACTTATTTTGTCATGCACATGATGTATATTTGTTATGCACTACTTTTGTATATCTTGTTTTTCCAACAGTGAACATTTTTAGGCACACTTTTCACTGACGGGATATCTCTTTATGCAATACCTCAATTTTTCATATTGCAAAGAGTAGCTTTTTGTACTTTTATTACTGAGAGATCTTCATATACTTCATTTTTTAATATAAATAATTTTAATAAATTTTATTTTCTTATATTCTGCTTTTTATACATTTCAGTGCTCTGCATACATTTTAAATTATGAATGTTGTGCACTGGCAATGCTATTTTAGAGTCTGCAGAGAAGAGAAAGCATGTTGCTTAAACATCCTTCCCCAGCACCAGCTATTGGTGTACCTATAATTTAAGAAATAGTCTATGTAAAGTCACAAATTAATGAAAAAAATTCGCATGAAAATGACAAGATAACACTGTAGTTCCTAAAAAAAAAATTAAATGTATGAGCATAGGGTAGAAATTTAAAATAACAAAATTGTCTACAGCTTCTTACTAAGTTTTTAAAATTATTCATAAAATGCAGACATTTTGGCTGAATGTTTAACCATTTTTAATCTTAATTAATTGATGTTATGTGTTTGATTCAGAGATGTCTGCTCTTTTAAATTCTATATAATAAAACAAAATCGCCTGCCACAGGACAGGTCTGTAATGTTAGTATGCATGACTAAGGTAAGAAATTGTTATTCTGCTAATATTTACTTGTGATTGTGTGACAAGCGTGTTTACAGATGATTTGGTTCCACTTCTTTACAGGGCATAAACAATGATTATCTATTACTCTGAACTTTATGATTACATGTCCTTCAGATTACATGGGATTGTAGTTGGGAGTTACCATGTAACTCAAACATAATTAACATGTAATTAGTTTACAAGTTTTAGGGTTATCACTTCAATTTACCAAGCATGTAGTTCTAGCGCACTAGCATGGCACCAGCCATGTATTTACAATGTAGTTACAGAGTAATTACATGGTTATTTTTGCAATGTAAAATAAAGTGTTTCTGATTATTTTCTATGTAAAGGAACTCCCCCCCCCACCCCTGCCCCCCTGGCTTTGGTATAATATATATACTTCTCCATACACAGACCTCTGCAGAATGCAAAATAAAACTTGCAGTGAATGAACTTAGCATTTTATGAGAGTGCTGTTGGAAAGACTTGATAATTCACCCCTTTTGTTTTGAAGAGTTGAATCTTCTGTTAAAAGGTGATTTAAAACTTGAATGTGATGAATTGTGGCAAGCTCACTCCAGTTATGTGCAATACTTATCTCACACTTTGGAAGATCTTTGCAGTGTAATTCTTTGTTTTTAATTGCAGACATTTAAAAATGTCATTTTCTACTGTTAAGAGTAATCCTCTTTCTTGCTGGTGTTTCTAAAGAAAAGAATCAGAAATCAATCTTTCTACTAATGTAAATTTGAGATTATTTTTAAAAATGGAATAAAGAGGTTTTGGTCATTTGCTTTATTTTATTATCTTATTTTAAAGCTACTGTGATAGCATTGTAAGAATTGGGACAATATTGTATTCAACTGTTTTATTTTTTATATTTTTAAAATTTAAAGTATAATTAGTTTTTATAATTTCATCAGATTTTTGTTATATTTTTTTGGAAGTGAAACTTTTAGCAAGTGGGTGTCTAGTTTTTACTAATCCCTGATTTCCCAGTGATTGCTCATATTATCAGAAGGAAGCGTTATTTAAGTGCGTCAGTTAATTGTACTACTTGGCTGAATTTCCATATAGTTTTTACTGTGTATGGGGAGGTTGTAGTATTTATTCTAGCATTTTAAATAAGGGTAATTCATTTTTTTATTAAAGTCATTTTCACGTTAAGTTCCTATTTTTGTATGTTCTACTCTTAAGTTATATAACACAGTTCCTTTTTTAAAAGAGTTCATTTGTTGAAGTGCTAGTGAAGAATTAATGTTATTAAATAGTTTGCAAATGACTATTTATACCAGTATGCATATAATTTTTAAATATTTGTAATGTGAGATGTTGAATGAATAAAACTTTTAACTCAGATTTCTTTTACTATACTTATTTCTTTTTTTTAACATAAGTAGGTTCCCTGGTTGGGAACATAACATTTTAAAAGTACTAGGAATGTCTTCTTGGGCCCCAGCCGAACAAACCAGTATGAAAAAGTGTTTAGTCATCTGAGTGCTCGAGGCAGCATTCCTGGCTCATGTAAGTGGTAAGAGCTGGCAGCTGTAGTGTCTTTGGTCTTGTTGTTCTAATGCTGTCCTGTGGTGTGTGTGTGTGTCTGGGGTTGGGGGTATCAAGTCCAAGTGTTCTCTCTCCCTTCTCTCTCTTCTCTCCCTCCTCAAGATTGAACCCAGGACCTCCTGTGCTAAGCAGTTCTCCACCACTGAACCTCATCTCTTGTCTCAAAGCAAGTCTTCTTTGTCTTTGAACTCTCGGTTCTTTTGGAGACTGGTGTCACAGGCTATGGCCTTGGGTTGTAATCCCATAGCTAAGGAACTAACTGTATGTGCTGTCTTTATTTGGTCCATGTCTTATGTAGAATACCAAGTATTGCAGTGCATCAATATTTACACTTCAAGATACATTTAAACTTTCAGTGATAAATTACAACAAAATATATCCCAAGGATGCCCTGTTTATGAAGTAAGGTATCTGTGCTTTCTTCCTGCATTATGCTATTCTCAAGAGTAGGAAAGCAGGTCTTACTGGAGACAAACGGACTGAGATGTTTTACTTCTTAATTATCCTTCCCTACATAGAACTCTTTCAGCCACTGGGAATTGTGGGAAAGTGGGCTAGATGGTGGACTATGCCCAGGAGTTCTGGGTTCCAGAAGCTTCAGCGACATGGGTCCTGCTTTCTCTTAATTGGCAGTTTCCAAGACTGACCTTCATTGAAGCTCCCATAGGAAGCTTGTGCTCCTTGTCAATCACACATAGAGTTGTTTGTGTTGTTCACCCATAGGTTCCAGGGTTCCAGGCTAGCTTCGAGTCCTGTCCCATGCTGGGTCAGGCTCCTTAATCCCATGTAGTAGTAGGGGCGGTAAGGCTGCTTCCCCAGCACCTGGCCGCCCCCACGGCTAGCTTTACCCGAAATAATTACACAGAAACTGTATTCAGAAACTGTATTCTTTTAAACACCGCTTGGCCCATTTCTATCTAGCCTCTTCTAGGCTAGCTCTCGCACGTGGACTAGCCCATTTCTAATAATCTGCTGTAGCCCACGAGCTGGCTTACCAGGAATGATCTTAACCTGCGTCTGTCTGGAGTGGGAGAATCATGGCAACTCCTGACTCAGCTTCATTCTCCCAGAATTCTGTTCTGTTTACTCCTCCCACCTATGTTTTAACCTATGAGGGCCAGCCAAGCAGTTTCTTTATTGCTTAACCAATGAAATCAACAGATTGATATATGACACTCCCACATCAATCCCACACTCAGCCCTGACTCTAGAGGACTAGAAATGAGAAGCTATTCTTCAGCTGTTTGGATTATGCTTCCATTGACATGGACCAGCACTTGCCACAACCGCCACAGACACAAACATCTCGACATAAGCCACCAGATTTGAATCTGCCGTCCTGGAGATGCTCTCTGCCTTTCTGATCATATTGCCTCCTTAAAAATTATCACTTGAGAATTTCCCTCAGTGTTCCCTCTCCCAAAATAGGAATTCTGGGGGTAGGAACCACTGGATTTGAAAAAGCAAGAATTGGGAATTTATCTAGCCATTTTGGTCTCTCTTATTAGAGAACATTCTGTTTTGACATGCCTAGAGTCTTCTCTGGATATTTTAAAGTTCTAATCTTTCTCTAGTCCGATTGGGTGTCACCACTGGCCATCTGGGAACATGTTAACATGTTACTGTGATTGCACATGGTGACAGAATCAGAAAAGGAAGTTAAAAATGAAAATCAGCATGCTGTCCAGGATGCAGCCAAGGCAAAACATCCATGTTTCGTGTCGCACAGCCTCTGATTAGGGGTCAGTGGGAAATGGCTGGAGGCAGGTGGGGCCTGAGGGTGGTGAAATGGGGAACACAGATGCTGCACTCTAAGCTTGAGCCTGCTTTAGCCTTTGCCTTCTATTTCAGGAAGCAGAGCATTGATGTCATACATTATCTGTATGATCAAGCAAATGTCACCGTTTTAAAGAAATTTTCAGCTCCTCTCCTACACCTCTGTGACACCAGAAAAGAAAAAAGAACCAGGCACAGGCAGACCTAGAAATGATCCCTTCCCCAGAATCCACCAAAGGCAACAAGACATCTGAACTTGTTCTGAAATAAGTTACCCATAAAAGTAACCAAACAGAGGGGGAGAGGAGACCAGTCCTTTAAGTATGGAAAGTGACACACATGATTTTAGGGAGGACCTAGCAGAGACTCGATGAAATGGAGGCACACTGCCTGTGAGAGGCTGACCTGATGCAACACCTTTGGTCATCACCTGTTGAAAGATGTGATGGGAGCTGGGGAGGGAAGTGGAGTGGTTTAATTACCAGGTGTCTCTCAGCAACCCTGACTCTACTGGGGAAGGGATCAGTCACAGCCCAGCCCCTGTACCTGTCAGTAAGACTCCATCCTCAGAGGGCACTGCACAGAGGATCTGGTGCCCTGGGAGAAGGCAGGCAGTGCACAGCTAGGATACAGCAAAGCCTAGATTCCCATTCTCGTCTGTCATTCTCCATTGCTTCCCTGTGATCCTCAGGATCACCACTGCCACTGAGTCACTGAAAAAATAAATAGGGCAGGGCAGAGGTCGCATACGCCGGAGTCAGAGCACTCTGGAGTCAATGGATCTCTGTGAGTTAAAGTCCAACCAGGTCTATGGAGCGAGTTCCAGGACAGCCAAGGCTACATGGAGAAACTCTATCTCAAAATAATTAATTAGCTAATTAATTAAAAAACAAAATTGGATTCTGTTTTGATCTGCATGAAAGATTTGGGATATTTTAAAAGTGTCAAGTTCCTGAAATTCAGTAAAATATTTTTATTAATACAAAAAGTAACAGCAGGCCACATAAGTGAGAATACTCAAGTGCCTTAGTTATTTGGGGGAGCTTTCTTTTATGGGGTTTAAGCAAAGGAGTTTGGTTATAAAGAGTATTTGAGGGTGAGTTTTTGATTGCTACATTAGGTCAGATAAGCATTTTTCTATTTTTTTATGATCCTTCTCTCAAATACACCTGGTTTTAATCATGTGCATATTCAATTATCCATTAAGCATACGGTGATAGTGGATAGGGTTTTTTTCTAAAAATTCACATAAGGAGCACAATTTGTCTTAATTGCATGTGCCCTCAAAACTAGTTCATGCCAGATTGGCCCCCTACCTGCATATAACTGGTGTACAACTGACTGTTGGGGGAGGAGGAACACTTCACTTTCACTGTTCAGGGTGGAGAGGTGTGTAGCTCAATGCCGGTCCTGGCTTGTGAACAGGTTTCTAGGTATTGTTTGGAGAGGGGTGTGTGTGTGTCGTAGTCCATGCAGGTGAGGGTCCAGGCTGCCAACCGCATTATTAGAAGAAGGGTGTATGTGCAGCTCCAACAAAGCAGAGCCCATGTGGCGAAGGTATTCCCTATGCTTGGCATGAACCTGGGAGTGAGAATGGTACCTGCTAATGTTGAGGTAGTATTGCCAAGCCCGGGCCCTGTGCTATAGATAGCCCTTTTCAACCTTCCTGCAACCTAAGGAGTCAGGTGCTCTAATTATGTTCAGTTTAAGATGAGCAAAGTCCAGAACGGCTAGGTAGTCTGTAAAGCAGGCTTTCAGCCAGACACACAGATTGCAGGTCATATTTCACCTTTTCCTAACCTAAGAAGTTACTCCATCCCCATGGGAATTAAAGTCACCAGGAAGTCATGCTGAGACGATGCACACTGTCTCCTGCAGCTTGGTTTGGTTTGACAAGTGTAACTTTAACTGTAAGGAGATAGCGACTGTGTGGGAGCCAGGCCCCTCTAGACTATCAAGACATGGCTCAATTTACCAGCATCATATCAGTCCCAAGAAGGAATAACCACCTAGCTAAGTACATGGCTAGGTGCTGGTACTTAGGTGAAGAAAGAGGAGCAGGGGGAAGAGGGAGAGCGGAGAGGGACGGAGGAGAGAAGATGTATAACTCACAGACATGTTTTTGTTCAAAAAAAATCCCACTGAGGAAAAAGGTTTTGTTTTTTTTTCTGTATAACTTCATAACAAAGCATCTTATACATGTCATATTTTTGATACTCTGCAGTCTGCAATACCACAGAAATAATTCTGAAATCCACACAGGGGAGACTTTTGTACTATGTCCTTGTGAATTTCTCAAATCAAGTTTTCTTCTGCACTAGAATGTCAGCAGGGTCAAAATAAATTCCTTTTAGAAATGAGTATTCCTGATTTTGTATATATTTAAAAGAAAGCTTTTGCCATTTTTAGAGTGCTAGAGCTTTGGAGCAGGCACGGGCTTTTGATTGGCACAGCAGCCTAAACAGCTGCTCTTGAACAGAGCAGCACAGCCTGGAAGAAGCAACCAGGGTGTTTGAGCCTGGATAACAGCAAAACAGCTTCAGAGGCAGTGGGCCACGCCCTGCACCCCACGAAGAAGTCCCTCAAAATTCCAATCATGACGTTCTAAAATTGCAACAGACACACATGAACTTTGAACTTATAAGGAAGTCCGAATCAGCACCCTTCCCCAAAGGTGATAAGGGATGTGAGGGAAGGGGTTCTGGGGTGGAGATCAAGGAGAATGTGGAGTATGGGAAGAAGAAAGTGGAACATGTATGCACATGCCCCGAATTGGGGAGAGACCACCTCTGCATCCATCACAGCCTCGCCTGGTTCAGTGTGATGCAGTCACTACGCGTAAGGGGGAAACTGGAATCCTCCTTGGCTGTCTTCATGCCCACATTGTGCACCAGTAGTCTTTCCTCTGAGGTCCATATGGAGATGAAGTATCCTGATCTTAGACGTTTGAGCCCACCATTTGTGGTGAGGCTGTGTGTCTAGCCTGTTCACCTTTGCTACACCAGCAGCATTGCTGTAGCTCCTGTTATCCCTCCACTTACAGAATCCCTGCCCCTGTGCTAAGTGAAGGCTTGGGTCAGTGGCAGAGCCACTGTTGCAGGCCAGCAGGTGGGAACCCTTAAGTGCCCCCTGCCCAGGTTGGTTTTCTCCTGTGGATTCTCTGGTTCCCCATCCCTGTCAGCCTACCAGAGTTGCCATGGTGACAAAGGGCACCGAGACTCTAGGCTGCCAAGTGTTGCTACGCAGGACCAGCTAGTGTTTCTCTTTCTTCCTCTCTCTCAATTCTCTCTCCTTTTCCCATCTCACCACATACACACCCCTCTATCCAGAAGAGGAGTATTCCTTCCACCACATGGGGATGTGCAGGGCAGTGGAGGGTGTGAGTTGTGTTGGCAAACTGTCCACAAGGCCCAGAAGGCCTGTGTTCTGAGGCTTTGGTTCTCTGAATGCTTTTGGGTAAGCCCAAAATCTCTTTGGAGGAAAATATAAGAAAGAGGTAGGAGGAGCCAGAATGCAAGTGTGTGTCCCTGGGGTGGCAGATCAGTGATGCAGCCTTTAAGGAAATACAAATTCTTGTTATTTCTTCTTTGCCCTGTGAGTACAAGATTTAGGTAAAGGTGGACCTAGGCACAGTAGGATGGAAGTGTTGTGTTGTGTTTGGAAGTTGGACAAACCTGGGAAAAATCCCAAAGCCTGGGATCAATGTGGCTATGGCCCTGGGCGGGCCTGGGTTTCTGTCCCTCACCTGCCTGCTTATGACTAACCAAGTGACATGACCGTATTAGGAAGCCCCTAATGACCAGCTTTTGCATCTCTAGGTTGCAATAACAATGAACTGAAGTAGTCACATAGGCACCTGAGTCAGAAATGTCGGCAGCCCCTGCTTTCACTAGAATCTCTTAGTCCAGGTCCAGCTGTTGTTGGCAGCAGCGGCTGTCTCCGAGTCACTGCCTATGCCACCAGTTTCCTGCAGCTAGGGTGGGGCAGGGCTCTGGCTTGCCACTGAGCAGCAGGAGCAGATGCCCACTGCCTTAAGATAAAATCTCCATGTCTTTCAGTGCACTCCTGCCTTCAAGGTAACCTTGGCCTCACCATAAACTCCTTTGTTTCTTCTTGGTCACAGTTCCAACCTCTGTCCATGGGCCCCTCTCCATTCCTCTAAGGCAAGTTCAGGGTCCTCCTCATGTCTGTCTCCACCTACCATTGCTGACTTCTACTGCACCCAGAGCTGATGCTGCATCCTCCGGGGCTTAGCTGAGAGGACCCCTTATCCCTACACCACTTTCTGAAGACCCCCGAGTTCGTTTTCTGTTGCTATCACAAAATACCACAGACTAGATAAATTATAAACAATAAATTCATTTGGCTTACTGTCTGGAATTCTAACACCTACATTTGATAAGCCTGTCAAGGGCCTGAGTACTCGATCATAACGTGATGGGAAGACCAGGGCACTCTGTCTCAGTGTCTGTCTTCACTGCTGTGATAATGAAACACCATGGCCAACTTGGGAAGGAAAGGGTTTATTTCAGCTTACAATGTGAGTCCATCCAGCTTACAACAACAAGTCCATCATCCAGGGCAGTCAGGGCAGGAATTCACGGCTCACACCTGGAGGTAGGAACTAATATAACGGCCATGGAGGAGTGGGGTTTCCTAGTTTGCTTGCTCGACCTTCTTTCTTACAGCACCCAGAAAAAAAACCACCTGCCCAGGGATGGCCCCTCCCACATCAATGATCAATCAAGAAAATGTACCACAGACTTGCCCATAGGCCCACCTGGTAGGGGCATTTTCTCAATTGAGACCCCCTCTTCTAAAATGACCCCAGCTTGTGTAGGTCAAGGGACAACTTTGGGCATGGGAGCCACTTCTCTCCTCCCACCTTTCCACGGGTTACAGGGAGTACACTTAGGTCAACAAGGCCTTTACCTGCTGGGCCATCTTGCCTGCCCAGGTCCTACCTCTTACTACTGTTTCATCAATAACAAATTTACCCAGAGACTGGGAGAAGACATTCCAGCCACAGGTCTCTCTTCCCCATCTTCACCTTTCCCTAGTTTTCAGTCTCCCTTGGAGAGGCAGCCACTCCAGGCTCCGCATAGCATCGGCTTGCTTTGCAGGGAGAGGGCAAGACAGATGTCATGTTGCTCGTGCCTTCATGGTCCCTTGTGTGCCTTGCTTATGATGAGGGGTTAATAGATGTTCACCAAGTTAGTGACTAACAGGATCCTAGAGTTTAGTTCCCTTTCCTAGACCTGCCGACAAATCCTCTAGTGAGAGATTCCCATGCTGAGAGACCTGGCCAAGACTCAGACATTTTGTCAGGGGCTCCATTTGGAGTGGAGCGTGCATAGAAGGCTCTGGGGCTGATATGCAGAAAGTGCCCCCCACCTCCCCCGCCCCACTGCCACCCCCAGGACGCTGCCAGAATGCAGGTTCTGAGTCAGTAGCTCTGCAAACCTGAGATTGCATTTCGTAGCAGCTGCCAGCTGCACTGTGTTCCTCCCGTCTCTCAGAAACAACTAGGGAGCCACAGGAGAAAGTCTTGGCTTTTCTGAGCTTAGAGGATGAGGTAAAGATACGAACCTGGACAGCTAATGAAGCCTGGGTGGGCTATGGTGGTCCTCCTGCAGCTGGCAGACCAGCCACTCCAGGCTGGCATCTGCTTGGTTTTGGTTTGGAGTTGACCTCAGTCCCAGAGAAGGGACTTTGTTCAATCTCATCTCATCTCCTCTTCTTCTTCTTCTTCTTCTTCTTCTTCTTCTTCTTCTTCTTCTTCTCTCTCTCTCTCTCTCTCTCTCTTCCTCTCTCTTTCTTTCTTTTTTTTACAACAAGGTTTTTTTTTAATATTTATTTATTATGTATACAATATTCTGTCTGTGTGTATGTCTGCAGGCCAGAAGAGGGCACCTCATTACAGATGGTTGTGAGCCACCATGTGGTTGCTGGGAATTGAACTCAGGACCTTTGGAAGAGCAGGCAATGCTCTTAACCACTAAGCCATCTCTCCAGACCCCTCTTTCTCTCTCAAATGACAGCAAAAACAAACAGACAAAAAAACTACCACCACCAACAAAACCCACACACTTGCCCCTAAGTAGGAGCTGAAGACACTGAAGAGGAATATATAGACAAAGAGAGCGTCTGTCCTCATGGCCTCTGATCTTAGCCAAGGCTCGGGTTTGAACTTGGGTCTCTGCGCACTCTTGTGTGCTTGCTGCTGTGTGTGCATCATCCCAGTTCCCTGAGCCTCCGTGGACTATAACTAGCCACACTCAACATAAAGGACGATTTCAAGACGACGCCTCATGTGCTTCAGAGCAAACAGTGCACACACTGTGGAAGGAGGTGTACTTAGGGGGTGCTGGCCAGGGGAACGTCGCACATGCTCAGTAAAGACAAGGCCCTTGTCTGAATATTTCTGAGGCAAAGTTGGTCGGGTCTGTCGTTGGGTAGATCTGCAGCAGTGGAGCCAGGACTGTGGGATGTCCTGTCTAAAGCCTTGGTGACTGTTAGCTACCGCTGTCAGTCTGCAAAGGAGAAGGCCATCAGGGAATTCTCTCTTAGTTTGTCTCACCTTCATCTAGCAAAGGATTTGCACTGCTCCCAGGCTCTGACCATACATGCCATGGGAACAGACCCAGCAAAGTCCCCACCTTCTTGGGATTCATATTCTGAAAGGAGAAACTAGTACAGCCAGGGTGCCCATCAGTACACTAGAAACCAACAAGCATGCTGAGCTATTAGATGATGCAGCAGAAACGAGTGTTGAGTCAGGAATCAGGGCCACTTTCCTTGCCTTGGTAGGGCATATCATCAAGAGCATCTCCGGAACTGCAGATCTCAACTCCACGTTCACTTCCTGTCAAAGCTGCACCTCATTCTCCTTCTGCCTCCAGGATGTCACAGGCATCACGGAGTGGCCTGTCCTCGCCACAACACTGTGTCTGGGCCTTTGCACAGGATTGCTTAGTTGTTGAAGTATTTGTTTGGGTCCCTCCCTTGTGTTGTTGGGAAATCTTCAGTCCTGGATTTCTTATCAGCCCAGGCAAAAGCAGAAACCCAGCCCCTAGGAAAATTGCGATGAAGTGGTGAGGTATCCTGGGGGGGAGGGGGGCGTCCTGTTATTGTCAGTGGACTAAAAGTCCTGGATGAGCCCCCAGATTGCTGAGAAAGGATCGGGGCTGCAGATCAGGAAACCACTACTCAAACTGAACCCGGACTAGACAATTCTACTCCTTCTCATGGGTGCTCGCTCAGTCATCCCAAAACAGAAGAGCAAGCCAGCCAGTGGAAATGGCTCCTGCCATTTACTCCTAAAGAAAGAGGGAGCTTGGCTGCCCCTGGCTGACTGAGATTTAACCTTAGAATCTCTACTCCGCTGGCCTGGAAGAGGAAGAGGAAGGGGAGGCCTGGTTGTCTGGATAAGCAGGTGGCTGAGTACCGGGTGTGAGGAGGGAAAGAATGTCTAGGGAGTGGGGAGGAAGCATGCTCAGCCGCCTGCCAGACCCAGGACCACTCTGATCAGAAGGTGAGTGGGTGGAGGGTTACCTCCAGAAGCAGGGACAACAGAAAGGGAGATGCCTCACTGAAAACTGTACCCCAGAATGGTCCAGTACTTCTAAAAGCTACAACCCTGGAGCCCTCTGGATGGCTTGCAAGCAGCTGGACAGGTCCGGGCGTCTCCCCTCTGCAGGTCTTCTAGTTAGAGAATCTCCTGCGGATGCTGCCTCCTCCTCCCAGGCCGTACGACTCTGGAGAGCTCTGAGGGTCCTGCTTGTTTCAGCTCTCCAGGCTTTTGAGTTTGCCCCTTCCTCCTCTGGCCAGGAGAGAGGGTCTCAACTGGGAAGAAATGGCCCCCTCCCGGGTGCCCAGATCCAGCAGTCATTCTACCTGGAGTGCGGACTATCTATGATGCTGCGGTTTGGTTTAGGCCTCCCTGATGGCTGGTTGCCTGTCTTCCTTTGAAAGTTGTCCATTCGGATCTCTTGCCCAGATGTTTGAAGTTGTTTTCTAGCTTTGGGGGCTGTTTTGGCTCCTGATAATTTTATCAGTTTTATATTATCGCATACACTCTCCCGTCCTGCAGCTGGTCTCACTTTGTTCCGTGTTCCTTTACAGAGGATTCCAGCTGGATTTTCCCCCCTATTTGTCTGCTTTGTTGTTATATGTTTTTGTTTTGGGAGGCTTTGGAGTCTCTCTATTTAGTCCTGGCTCTCAGTACGCAGGCCAGGCTGACCTTGAAATCATAGAGATCCTCCTGTATTTGTTAACCAGCCCTGAGATTAAAGGGGTGCACCACCACGCCTGGCCTCTTTGTCTGGTTTTGCTTTCGAGGTTTTGTTCAAAACAGCCTTACCTGACTCAAGCTACGCATGAAGCATCCGGTTTTTTTCCAATAGTTTTGTAGTTTGGGGCCTTACATTTAAGTCCTCAAAATCCTGTGTTTTTGGATATACGTATGGAGGGACACTAAAAAAGAGGGTACAAGGGTGAGGCATGAGCTGACTTATCATCACTCTGGCAGTCATGTGACTCTAGGCTTCTGGGGTGGGGTAGAGAGACTGTGTGGAAGGGAACGGCAGTAATCTGGGTGAGCGATACTGGTGGACATTAGTGAGTGATGGTGACTTGAGCCAGGATGCTGGCAGCTGCCTGCAAGGCTGCTGAAGGAAGTGAGGGCATCGGGGAAGTTACACATTCGAACCAGCTGGTGGTTGGCAAAATCCTGCATGCTCTATTTTGGAAGGAAACACAACTTATAATGCGTTCCTAACCCCTTTTCCTTGGAACCCATCAGCGAAGGGGAACTATTCCAGCAGCAACCAGAGCCTGCTGTAGCTATGCCTGAGCTTCCAGGACCCTCCAAAGAGTGTCACTTGCCCTGGGTGATGCCCCCTTCTACCAGCCATCTGGCTTAGCTGTGGCTTCAGCTATTGGAGGGGTTTGGACAGACAGCCTACTCACCTGAGTTCTGAAGCCACCTCAAAATTCTTTACTTCTTTGCTTGTTTGCCCAGGCACGAGATTCTGTTTTAACGGCAGCACGTGGTGCTCAGATGTTCTGAAAAGATTCTAGTTCTAAGTAGGCTTCCTAATTCAGAGGAGGGCTGTGGGAGGAAAGCGAGAGCAGAGTGATGGCGTGGGCTGTCTAACTAGGAGACTGAACTTAAAACCCGGGAACGAAAGTGTGTGCTGGTCTAGTTCCCAACTCCTGGGTCTAAGGGAGTTAAGTTTCCTTCCTGGCCCACAGTGGTTAAAAATGGAGCCAGGTTGACCTTGACCTAAGATTGAGTGACAGTCTGAAGAGTCATTCACCTGTGAGTAGACTTGGGCCATCTGACACCTTTAAACCAGGGTGCTGCACCCTCCGCATGTCACACATAAAGAACCAGGCTTTAAGAGGAAATGATTTCTCAAGAAAAGTACAATGACTTCCCATTGAGGGTCGACAGCATCATTTGTTTAAACAAATCTGTCACGATTTCTTTAAGCCAGCAGGTAAACAAAACCTTAACTCTTACCCTCCAACGGAATTGGACTTCTTGCCAAGGGAAGTCTTGGGGCTCACTTTGGAAGGTTGGGATGATGGGTAGCAGAGATCATCGCAGCCTCCCACCACGGCCACTGTACACTCCTGATCAGACCCTCACCATCCTCAGAACAGGATGGTGACATCAGGGAATGCATAGTAGATTCAGTGGAGGGCAGAAGGGAGAGATGAGGTGAGAAGGCCCTTTTCTGACAGTCATGATGATGTTGCCTTGGGAGCAAAATATGTCCCTATACCCACTGTGGGCTAATGGAATGCATGACAAGAAATGTGAATCTTTACATTTTTTTGTTTTAGCCAAAAGCCCAGGACAACTAAAACAATCTTATATAATGAAAGAACTTCCAGGGGTATCACCATCCCTGACTTCAAGCTGTATTACAGAGCTATAGTAATAAAAACGGTGTGGTATTGGCATAAAAACAGACAGGTGGATCCATGGAATCAAATCAAAGACCCAGACATAAATCCACACACTTATGGACACCTGATTTCTTATAAAGAAGACAGAAATAACACACAACGGAAAAAAGAAAGCATCTTCAACAAATGGTGCCCATCTAGCTGAATGTCTGCATGGAGAAGAATGCAAATAGATCCATATCTATCACCCTGTACAAAACTCAAGTCCAAGTGGATCAAAGACCTCAACATAAATCCAGATACACTGAACTTGATAGAAGAGAAGGTAGGAAGTAGCCTTGGATACATTGGCATAGGAGATAACTTTCTGAGCAGAACACCAATAGCACAGACATCAACAATTAATAAATGGGGCCTCATGAAACTGAGAAACTTCTGTAAGGCAAAGGACACCATCAATAGGACAAAACAGCAGCCTACACAGCGGGAAAAGATTTCCATCAATCCTACATCTGACAGAGTGCTAATTTCCAAAAACTAGAAATTAATAAACCAAATAATCGAATTAAAAAAAATGATGTGCAGAGCTAAACAGAGAGTTCTTGACAGAGGATTCTCAAATGACTGAGAAACACTTAAATGCTCAACATCCTTAGCCACCAGGGATGTGCAAATCAAAACCACTTTGAGATTCCATTGTACACCTGTCAGAATGTCTAAGATCAAAAGCACAAGCGACAGCTCATGCTGGCAAGGGTGTGGAGCAAGGGGAACACTCCTCCACTGCTGGGGGGAGTGTGAACTTTACAATCACTATGAAAAACAATATGGCAGCTCCTCAGAAAACTGGGAATCAATCTATCTCAAGACTCAGCTCTACCACTCTTAGGCACATACCCAAAGGATGCTCTATCCTACCAACAGGCACACTTGCTCAACTATGTTCATAGTAGCTTTATCCGTAATAGCCAGGAAATGGAAACAAACTAGATGTCCCTCTACCAAAGAATGGGCAAAGAAAATGTGATACATTTACACCATGGAGTATTACTCCGCTGTTAAAAAAAAATGACATCATAAATTCATAGACAAATGGATGGAACTAGAAAATAATCATCCTGAGTGAGGTAATTCAGACCCAGAAAAACATTTACTCACTTGTAAATGGACATTAGTTGTTCAGTAAAGGATAACCATGCTACAATCTGCAGACTCAGAGAGGCTAGGTAACAAGGAGGGCTAGGGTGGGGTGGGGGATGAATGGCTCTCCCTGGGCAGGGGAAAACAATAGATTTTACATGTGAACTGGGGGAGGGTGGGGATGGGAACAGGAGTGATCAGGTTGGGGGAGAGTAGAGGGAGAGAATGCAGGGAGGGATGACTGGAATTGGGGGGCACCTGGGGAGCAATGGAACCCGTGAAAGTGACTCTGGCAAAGACTCTTAGTAATGGGGGACGGAGAGTCTGAATCAGCCATCTTCTGTACCCAGACAAGGCTTCCAGCGCTGGGTCTGGGACAAGAACCCAGCCACAAAACCTTCAACCTTCCATTTGTCCTGCCTGCGAGATGTGCTGTGGTAATGGTGGCACAGAGCTGGTAGGAGCGACCAACCAACGACTGGTCCAACTTCAGGCCCGATGCACCAGCGCCTGGGACTACTTGACCCTTGGTACCAACTCTCCTGGATCAAAGATACCTACCAACTAAAATCTGTTTTTTTTCTGCTACTGTGTCCCCATTATACACCCGAGCCTCACCTGTACAACCAGGGAGCTTCACCTCAGTTCACTGGCACCTCCTTATCCAAAAAGCCTGGAATGTTTGGTAAAAAGTGTCACCCCAGCTCCCTAACACCCCTTTAAACAAAAAGTCTGAATTGTTTGCTTAGGGGCGTCACTCTAGCTCCTGGCATAAGACCCCTCCCCAGGGAGGGTCATAAAGCCCACCAATGGCAACCTCTCCCCAGGGAAGGTCAAGACCACCCCCACAGGCTATTTAAACTGCCCCACCTCCCAGAGAAAAAAACACCTGGTCTCTGGGTTTCGCATGGTCTCCCCTTTCCTCTGTTCCCCTCTCCATGCTTTCCTGGGAGCACTGCATTAAACATGGGTGTCTTTTATTCGGCATAATTTGGTCTGATTGGAATTATTTGCGTCGGCGGAGAGGCTAAAAAGAAATAGCTAATACTTTCTCCAAGCACCACTTCAGAAAGCTCAGTCAGAAAGTTGTGGGGTTTTGTTGGTTTGCTTGTTTTGTTTTTTTCTTTTAAATTCAGACCACTTTTTCTTTTTGGTAATAATAAAAATCGAGTTCTTGCTTCAGGGACAGGCAGTTAAAGAAAGGCGATTTTATCTGGAGACTGTGACTGCCACCTGGTGGACATTAGTTGCACAACTGCACAAAGGCTCTGCTTCCAACATTTTCTTCAGCCTCCTCTCAGGGAGTCCTTAGAAAAGCAGTTGAGTTGAAGAAGAGACAGAGGCAACTACAACACAGTGTACACTTGAAGTTACAGAGACAGTCTGAAAACAGGATGAAACAATGCGGGTGCTGGAGCCTCGCTACCTGCATCTGGAACTTCATCTCTGTGGCCCTGGCTGAGCTATTTAACCACTCCTCCGCTGCCTCTCCCTTATCGGTAAACTGGGGCCAGTAATCGTTTTCCCTCATCCAAGGTTTTGGCTACCCATGATCAGCCTCAAAGAACATGAAGTGCAAAATCCCGGAGTAAAGTCACATTTACATCGGGAGCCACTTTCGGTAGCATGACCACACTCTAGACATGTCCAGCTCACACAGGTGTATGCATATGCCACCTGCCTGTTTGTCATCCCAGGACTTCAGCACAACAGGGCTCATTTCAGACAATCCTGTTTTACTCAACAGTGGTTAAGTAACGTGCAAGGGTGGTGACTCTGGTTACTCAGATGTGCCAGCGTGAAGCCATGCATTGCTTTGAGTAAAAGGGAGTTGATCACATGTGTATGGAAAGAAGGGAACAGGCTCTGTGTGAGGTTTGCTACTATCCAAGTTTTCAGATAGCCAATGGGCGTCTTACACTGGCACGGCCTGTGGATAGAGGGAGGCGCAGAGCCTGTTATAGGACAGCTGTGGGAATTAAATGCTCCAGGGAAGCTCCTAGCACTGATCTGCATCTCAAAACCTGCTCAGCAAATGTCCCTTGGTGGTGGCCCAAGGCCCTCCCGCTGTTGCCTGCCAGGGAGGAGGCTGCCCCAGGAGGGAGGCCCAGAGACCCCCATAAGTAACCCTGCATCACCTTCTCCTCTCCTTCGGCTCCCCAGCTCAGCTCCCCAACCCCGTACAAAATCCTTCCTGCCACACATTCAGAACTCCAAGACTCTTCCACTGGTTCCTTCTGGCTCTGAACTCTGAAGCGCTGCTCACTGACTGTTGGGGATACTCCAGGGCCTGAATACCCTACAAGAGACCTTATGCTTCCTCTCCAAAGTCCTGCTCTCAACCTAACAGAGACCCTCCAGCTGCCCCAAGAGGCCTGGAGACCCAGGATAGTGATGTCACAATCCCACACCTTAGCCTCTGCCTTGGAATCCCCAGAGCTTCATTCACCCATGTAGGACCACACGCTTCTCTCCCTGCCCCTTTCTGTCTGGGACTACCTAGCCATGCCCACCAGACTTACACACACACACACACACACACACACACACACACACACACACTTCCAGTCACTGCACAAGCCTGGGTACATTCTGCCTGTGTTTTGGGACAAAACATAATATTTAAATAAATAAATAAATAACCAGCACTATAACTCCAGATGCCGCATAATACAGCAATAGGGAAAAACAAGGCAACATGACTCCCTCCCTAAGAATCACCAGTCCCACAGAATAGTCTCAAAGGAGAGCAACTAAGACAAAATGCACAGCCCAGAGTTCAAAAGGACGGTTGTGCACATGTCCAACAAATCAAAGGAAACACAGGTAAATCCCTGAATGAGTGGAAAGGGGATACAAATGAGCTGACTGAAGCTGCAAACCAAACCAACGCAAAAGACCCCACAACACCTGAACGCGATGAAGATACAACATGACCTTGGTGTGCTGCTCTCCCAGCTGGGCTATTTCGGTGCCAAGCAGGCAAGGCAGCAGTCAATAGAGAGACCGAAATACTGAAGGGGAAAGAAGAAAACTGAAACTGGAAGTGAAAAATTCAAGTAAAAAGTTCAGCGGAAAGTCTTGACTAAAGAACGGATCATGTAGAACATAGAATAGCAAGGCCTGAAGGCAAGAAAGGGGAACTGGATTATTCAAAGAAAATAATAAAAATGTAAAAAGTCCATAAATAGAATATTTTGAATCTTTGAAACACCATGAAAAGACCAAATCTCCAAATCATAGGCACAGGAAAAGGAGAATTCCAGGTCTGGGACAAAGAAAATATCTCCAATAAAATTATAGAAAAAAAATTTCTCAAATCTAAGTAATTGATGTCTATCAAGGTCTAAGAGACACATAGGACACCAAACAGCACCTGAAAAGCAATTCCACATGCTATATTATCGTCAAAATATTAAACATGCAGAGCAAAGAAAGGGTGTTGAATGCTGCAGAAGAAAAAGCCAAAGCCACATTGAAGGGCACACCCGTCAGAATAACAGCTGACTTCAAAATGGAAATTCTAAAAGCCAGAAGAGCTTGAAGTTTGTGATTTAAGCCTTGAAAGGGCACAGATGCCAAGCCAGACTTCTTACCCAGCAAAACTATCTGTCACAATTGAAGGAGTAAGAGAAAGATCTCTGCATGATGCAAACAGGCTAAAGACACTGGTGACGGCTACAGAGAATGCAGGGAGGAAGACTTCAGAAGGGATGGGAGGACATACACATCCAAGACTTGTGTGGATGGGGCCCATAAGCTGCCCCGGGGACTGCCCACCTCAACTTCCGGCCAAGGTTTGGTTCCACAGGTGGATTGCAGGGAGTCATTGCCTAGGGTTGCTAAGCTATAGTGGCTGTGTTAGCTTGTTACAGTTCAGACACTTTGCTTCACTAGGGCTGCTTTGGTCATTCAGATCCTATGGGTTATAAATATCTGTCATTAATTAAAGGAATTGTTATAAATTATTAATGGTTAGGGTAAAAACAACTACTGCTAGTCTCAGGTGCTTCATGTTGATACATGTTTTTATGTGTTGATGAAAATTTAAAGTTATTTGACCACATTAGGTTAATTCTGGTTGAAAAGTACTGTTTGTCTTGTTGGAAGGTTTTGTCTATTTCTCAAGGAAGCTGTGTATGATTATTTTATTGGATAGTTTTTTTTTCTGCGTTTTCTGGTGTGTTTGTAAGTTTTGCTGCAAGTATGGAATTGAAACAAAAATGGTTTGGATATTTTTGCTGACAGCAACCAGTCACCACCCACTGATGCTGTGGCTGTATTTATGATCAAGGTTCAGAATTTGTCTCTGAGTTCTGGTCACTGGATTTGGGTTAGCAGGAGTTCAGAAGTCTTTTGATATAAATAATGTTAAAACTGTTTTATGCTGTCCTTTATTGAAAAGCTGGCTCTAGAGTTGAATGATGGCTCTTCCTTCCCTATACACAGGCATGCTTAATCAAAAGTTTCCTCTATGTCTCTCTGTCAGTCTTAGCCCTTGACACAATGACAGGGAGAAGAAAACAAACAGAACAGCCAAAAAAAAAATTAGACTTAGTTTATGTAAACACTATCTACTTTAAAATTCATAAGTTTACTTTGTTAGATATGCTTTAAAATCTCTTAAAATTAAAACTAGTTAAAAAGTTAAAAGCTAGTAACAGTGGAAACTGATAATTTAAAATCTATGCATGGGTAATTTAAAAGAAACCATATAACAAGATTCCAATTTGGATTGCCATCATGTTTTAGTCGGTCATGTGGATGGTTGCCATTTTGCTGAAGTTAAAGAAAAATATGGATGTCACAGGATTTCACCACCATTTTGATTAGAGGTGACCGTGTGAAATGGGCCTAACTAGGAGACAATAAAAGATCTCTAAGATAATTTGGATTTGAATGGATTTTTTATGATAATTCATGTCCTGTCCTAAAAAAAGTGATGTTACAAAATAATCACACAATAGTTCAGAATTACATATAATAAAACATTATTTATTTAGGGGTAGATTCACAGATCACAGTCCTAGATCACAGTCCTCTGCAGAAAAATCTACTGTTCATGGCTGAAAACTTAAACATCATTCATATAAACATATATTCAATGAAAGATATAATATAGACAAAATGGGCAAAGAAAAGTAAAATTTTTCCTTAAAATCTATCTGTAGACCGCCCTGGCAGGTCAGTAATTCCAGGGTCCCGGAGAGGCGCTACCTGAAAGACATGGGCGGGAGAGAGGAAGGAGGCCATGCTAGGTTTGTCAGAGCCTCCGTTTATTAGAGTCATGGTTACAGCTTATATAGGATGAGGAATCTGGGGGGGGGGGGGGGGGGGGACAGGGGCATGACCAGAGCAGGAAGGAATCTTGCAGCGTGGTCCAAGCTGGTCACGAGGTCGTCAGCCAAGAGGTTACAATCGGTCAGGTCACGATTCCTCAGTCAGGAAGTTGCAAGTTGACACTCCTAGTTCTCTAGAGTGTGGGGCGGGTTCCGCTAACAGATAACAGATAATTGGGTGTGGGATAGGCTCTGCCAATTTTGAGGGGAAATGGCTCCTGACATCTATCTGCTTTCTGTCCTATACCAGATGACTCCTGATATGAGACAGAAATTCTGAATTTTTCTTTTAACAACATGCTTGGATTTACAGAAGGATAGCCATTGTCTAACTCTAAAGCCACTCCAATTTTTACGTAGAGATGTATACATGTCCAGTTAATCAAATTTTACCATGCAGATGATACAGCATCATAAGTCAGATTTCTCTTTGCTTAGTGATACTTTCTGGATAGTTATCTTTTCATCTTTAGGCATCTAATAAATGTCCAAGGTCTCTCAACTCTTTGGAGATGAGTATTTTCCTGCAAAGACAAGAAAAGACCCCTGTCCCAACCCTTATGAGGTTTCCATACTGTTTGTATGGTTGTCACCATTGTGGATGAGCTGTCATTTCTCTTTCTCAAGAGGTTTCTCTTTTTTCAAACTGAATCTTTATCATCTTTATCAATTTTGATGGTATCTATAGCTTTTCTTCTCCTGTGGAAACAAGAGCAAAACCCCTTCCCCAACGTAGCACATATCCTGGTTTCCACTGTTAGGTCAACACAGCCTTGAAATATACTTGATGATTTAATTCAGAAGTTTTTTCTATTATCCAGTGTCTGTTGTTCCTTTCTCATTAGCATTAAGAAAATTCAAGGTTAATAAAGCATTATGCAATCTATTTCTGGGGGTATTTTCCATCCCTTTCTGTTTCTTTAGCATATTCTTTATAGTTCAATTTGATCTTTCTATAACTGCTTGACCTGGAGGATTGTTTGGTATACCTGTAATATGCTTTCTATAATAATAAGCAAAAAACTGTTTTATTTTCTTAGACACATATGCTGGACCATTGTCTGTCTCTTTTGTGCAGGTATACCCATGATGGCCATAACTTCTAATAAATGTATGATTACTGAATCAGCTTTTTTTTTAGTTCAAGGTAGTTGCCCACTTAAAATCTGAATAAATGTCAATGGTATGGTGTACATATTTTAATTTTCCAAATTCTGTAAAGTGGAACACATCCATGTGACAGATCTCATTTCTTTGAGTACCCTTTGGGTTACTCCTTGCAGGTAATGGTATTTGGCTATAGAAAGAGCAAGTAAGACATCTCTTTGTAATCTCCTTAGCTTGTTACCTTGTAATAGAAAACTCTTTCTTTAAAGTTTCTTATGAAATTCTGAGGCCTTCAGCACACTTCCAATCAATAATCAGTCAAATTTTGAGCTAGAAGACCTGGCAGACCTGTATGGAATTAGATGTGGGACAAAGTCTATTCCTAATTATGATGTCTTGAAACTAAATGAATAATCAAGTCAATTCTGTATCATCTGGTATACATTCAGCAGTTTCAGTATGTAAGACAACTCTTTCTGCATATTGCAAATCAAATATTTCTGCATATTTATTGAGAGGTTCTTTAAAATCCCTTAATACCTTAAGAATAGCATAAAACTCTGCCTGTTGGACAGAATTATAAGAGCTTTGTTTTACCTTACTTATGAAGAAAACATGTTTTTGTGAACTAGAGAAAACATGTTTTTGTGAACTAGTTGTGACCCCACCCTGCCTGTTGACTAGAACATTAGGTGTTTTCCAACAGCCTGCAGGTGCTTCCCTGTCCTTCGCTGGACCCAGCAACCGCCCGTCCCGCCTTTGATATAACCAATCATAGTAAATGCCCTTAAAATGAGCCAATCCCTGCGTTTGACAACCCCTCCTTGAAAATGTGGTTTTTGCCTTTAAAAGTAGCCTGTAATAGCTAGTCAGGGCTTCTCTCCCTCACCTGGCTGAGGAGCCCATTTGCGCAAACGAGAATAAATTTCCTCTTGCTTTTGCATCAGCTGGACTGGTGAGTGGTTCCATGGGGTGACCCTCCTGAGGAGTTAGCAGCCCAGAGTTGGGGTCTAACACTTAATTCTTCTGATTTGTAACATGACTTTTCTGATTTATGTGCATCAGTATAAATTGTACAGGCTCCATTTATTGGTGCATCATGTACAATTTGGGGAAGAATCCAAGTAGAACTTCAATTCAAAATCATCATTTAAAATATTGATTATAAAGCTTATTATATCAGACAAAGACTCCCAGATCCTATCAGTGACCCAAGGTCTTCAAAGAAGATTATAGGGTGCCATCGTGTCTCCAACTAGATTATGATGATGCTGACCACTGGGCTAGATGCCCCAATGCAATACTTGCTGCCAGGACCCAGCCCAGACTGTGGACAAGCAGTAGGACACTGGAAAATAAACTGTACTCCTTTTGCCTAGACAAAATAAGGTCAGTCCTTACCCATGTTCTTCCACAGAAAAGACTCTCACCTTATAGGCCTGGTGAAGATTAATGCTGTTTTTCTGCCTTCATTGTTTTGGAGACCTTGGAATAGCTAACTGGTCCCTGTCCTTTTTAATAGACTCTGAAGCTGGTTGGTCTATACTCAGGGATAATTTATCCTTCTTGGATCTTTGCTAGTATTAGCAGCTGGGCTAGCTATAATTTTGTCAGCTTAGCAGCATGTAACCAAGTTCTTCCACAAGGGTATAGTCAGTTTATTAGCTCATTTTATATATAAAAATCAAGCCTTGATATGGGTCTATAAAAGGTCTGAGGATATAAAAACTTATAAGCTTTAAGTGCCTCAAAAATTAATTGTGATGTAAATGCAAGTTATAAATAAATAATTTAAGATTTAAAATATTTTAAATTGTTTTCTCCTTCTATGGTATAAAAGTTCAGAGTTTAGTATTTAATAGAGTTCTGAAAAGCTGGTAGAAAAATGACTACTTACTGCTCAGTCACAAGCTCATGATTTTGAATTTATTTTGGTTGCCATCTAAATATAAGCTTAAAGATGCTTCTCATCAGGTCAAAGCTATCTCTGCCCAATCTGTGCCTGGCTCTCAGGACAGAAAAAAATGTACATGTTTCTAACCCAAGTCTTCAGTTTCTGCTAGGACTCAAATGAGCGCACTCCTGCTGTTTTACAGACACCCATTGCCTGCTTTTTCTGCTATGTGGATTTCAGAATAGATTGATGATACTAATATATTGAAAAATGTTATGTCCTTTTGTAAAGTAAAAATTCATATAGACCTCAGGGGAAAAAAAACCTGGATCTACTTCTCTCAGGTCAAAAGATTCCAGATAAGTACAGCCTAAATTTTCCATACCTTCTATTTCTGAAGATGACATTTTTCTCTCTCCTGGTCTTGGGACTCCCCACACACACACTTACTAAGACTATGGACCTGAAAGTTTTAAATGTAATATTTTTCTTTACGTTCATAAATTTTAACTTCTGTTCCTAGCTTAAACTGTCTCAACAGGTTTCCACTTGGCTGACAGACATCCAAGCATCAGCTGTTGACCACAACCTGCCACAGATGACTGTGAGCCCTGGACCTGCTGAAAGCTGATGTGGACCAGTTCAACCTATGTGAATGCTCCCTGCTTCTTCAATGCAGTCAGCAAACGAGATGCTTCTGATAAATACCCTGAATTCCCTCCTTATCTTTGACTCGCCTTTCCGCCTTCTTGGGCCCTGAATCCAACACTTCAGTGTCAGTTCCTAGTAGTTACAGAAAAGAACACATTGTCCCATGCTCCCTGCCCAAAATAGATTGAAATATTGAAACAAGGGGGAACTCCCAGGCATGGGAAAAAAATGGTTACCTATAATACCCATTGACATACCAGGAAAATAAACCTAAGTTGTAAATTAATGGATTTATTAACTAAAATGGTTCTACAATAAGATACGACCCTTTGGTTCTTTATGCAGAACCAAAAAGGTCATTTAGGATTATAATTTGTTTGTACTCAAAGATCAGAGCTACAGGGCCTGGTAGCAGAAGATGGTCACTCACTGTCCTACAAAAATGTTAGTTAATGGTTTTTAGGTCCCAATACCATTCCCTTAAACCCTTGGACAAGTGGGACCTATGATTGGGTCCTGTCATCGGTGGTTGTGAAGGGAGAATGTGGGGCCCAGACATGGCAGGCTCAGTGGAGGTTCTGAGTTTCAGATTACCCTACCTAGTTCCCAGGAAGACCATGGACTGAAACCACCCGGGCACCACCCAGGAACAGAACATTCAAGGGGAAAGTACCCAGTGTTCCAGAGGAAATTCCTAGCATTCCAACCATTTTGAATGGGATCACCTGACATCACTTGGCACAGCACACACCCATTCCCTTTCACCAAGACACCCCTGGACAAGTGCCAGCCAATCAGGGTGGCCAAACCTTAGAGATCCCTCACTGCAATCTCTGTTATGATTAAAATAAAAAAAAAACACCTCAACTGAGCTCAAGACTTTTTGAATGTGCCAATCATTAGACACACAGAGAGTCCAAATTCAAACTTGAATAAAGGCTCTTTGCTTTTATATATGGGACTCAATCTCCTTGTTGGTTTTGAGGGGACTCCATGATCTGGACATAACACCTCTAAACTCTGCACCTCCACATCTAATGTCAAAATGCTCTTCACACCTCCAACTCTATTCAACTTTGTTGACTGCAGCATGTTTGTTCCTCCCGGACTGATTTCACTCCCTTTTAGCAGCTCTCCTCCACAGGTATCTCACAACTCTGGCATCTCCAATATCTTGGGTTCTCCAAGGCAATCAGTCTTCAATTTCACATCTTCATGCAATGGACTGTCTGCTGGGCCTCCATTCAGGGACACCCCTGACACATACCTGGCCTCAGTGGCTTTCTTCAGGTACAGAGGCAAATTCCATAACCTGTTTCTTCTATCCTTATCTCTAAAGCCAGAACTACGTGGCCAAAGCTGCCAAGTTCTGAAACTTGCTGGGGCTGGAACATAGGCCCCTTGTTCAGTTCACTCTTCACCAGTTTTCCGTTTTCCGTGGTTTCCTTCATTGCCTAAGCTTAGTTGTCTTAAAATTGGATCTGTAGACTAGGCTGGCCTCAAACTTAGAGATTCATCAGCCTCTACCTGCTGGGATTAAAGGTGTGCACCACCCCGTTCTAAGTTATTTTTTTTTTTCACAAGTTGGAAATTTAAGTGGGTGGGATCTTGCCCTGAGGTCACCACTTTCTTTATCCCATTTCTAGCCTGTTTATCTCCTTGAACTCGGGACTTAGCTCCATTCTACTTCCTGGTGCTCTTTTTCTCCTCAAAATTTATATTTTGTAATTTACCCTACTCAGCTTGCTCATTTTTGTTAAAAATCTTTATCAAATTTACTGCTAATAACTACATGATAGGGTAGATATACTAGGTTGTTTTGAGATTTCTTCTACCAATGGAATTAACCCAAAACTCTTCACTTTAGCCTCAGGCAGACTCTTTGGACAATTCATTAAGAGATGTTACAATTTTATAAATACTCAGGTGCACCTAAGTTCATAAAACAAATACTAGTACACATTGAAGCCACTGATTAATGCCAACACAATAGCAGCGACTTCAATGACCCAGTCATACCAAGGGACAGGTCATCTAGATAATAAATAAATAAACAAACAAACAAACAAACAGAGAAACAGTGGCATTAAGGGCTACAATAGAGAAAATGGTCTCCACAGATATCTACAGAACATGCCACCCAAGCATGGCAGAGTACAGATTCTTCTCAGCAGTCCGTGTAACATACTCTAAAGCAGATCACATACTAGGATGAGTACAGAAAGTTGAGATAACTTCCTGCATTCTTTCAAACCACAATGGAACAAAAAGTCATCAGCTGCTGGAAATCAATGGTAAGAGAAAATACATGAACACATGGAAATTGAATAACACATGATTGAGCAAAAAAATGGGTCACTAAAACAATCAAAATAAAAATTTAAAAATTTCTATAATTAAATAAAAACAAACATACTACATACCAAAACCTATGGGGTACAATTAAGGTGGTGCTAAAAGGAAGATTTATGATTTAAGTTTCTTAAATCATAAAATTAGAGACAACTCAAATTAATAACTTAGTGATGAACCTTAAGGCATTGGTAAAATAAGATCACACTATAAGTAATAGCTGTAAAAAATAACAGATCAAGACAGGAATAAACAAGATAAAATGAAGAAAAAAATTAAAGAATCAGTGAAAATAAGGGCTGATTCTTTGAAAAGATGGACAAGATTGATAAACTCTTGGACAAATTAACCAATAGAAAGAGGTGAAAATTCAAATTAATACAATTCGATATGGAAAAGGAGACATTACAGCATATGCCAACTGTACTGGCTGGTTTTGTGTCACCTTGACACAAGGTAGAGTCACTAGAGAGGAAGGCGCCTCCATTGAGGAAATGCCACCATGAGATCCATCTGTAAGGCATTTTCTCAATTAGTGATTGATGGGGGAGGGCCCAGCCCATCGTGGGTGGTGCCATACCTGGGCTGGTGATCCTGGGTTCTATAAGAAAGCAGGCTGAGCAAGCCAGGGGAAGCAAGTTAGTAAGCAGCGCTTCTCCATGGCCTCTGCATCAGCTTCTGCCTCCAAGTTCCTGCCCTGCTTGTGTTCCTGCCCTGACTTCCTCCAATGATAGACTATGATCTGGAAGCATAAGCCAAATAAACCCTTTCCTCCCCAACTTGCTTTTGGGTCATGATGTTTTGTTGCAGCAACAGAAACCCTAACTAAGATATCAACTAAATTCAAAAAAGCATAAGATCATACATTAAAAACCTAATTAAAACTCTACAAAACTGGAAAAATCTAAAAATAAAAAAGAATGTAGAAATGTCTTGGTGAGTGTTTTTTTTTTGTTTCCCCACCACCCAAACCCGAATAATCACACAGAAACTACAACGCTGTTTGACCAATAGCTTATGTATATTTCTAGCTAACACTTACATCTTAAATTAACCCATTTCTATTAATCTGTGTGTCACCACAAGGCTGTGGCCTTCCAGTAAGGTTCTGGCTGGTGGCTGGTATCTTTCTCCTTCAGCAGCTACATGGCATCTCTCTGACTCTGCATACTTTCTCTATATATCTCTGTTTAGATTTCCTGCCTGGCTTTACTCTACTAAGCCATTGGCAGAAACATTTCTTTAATAACCAATGGTAATAAAATATGCATAGCATACAGAGGGGAATCCCACACCATCGATAATTTGATCCAAGAGGAGAAAACCTTAAAACATCACCACTAAAGACTAAGACAAATAGGGTCCACTTTTCCCATCCCTATTCAATATAGTACTTGATGTCTTAGCCAGAACAATAAGACAAGATGAGGAAAGGAGCACGAAAGAAGTCAAATATCTCAGCATAATCCTAAAATCAGGAACAAGACACAACACCCACTTTCTCCACTCTTATTAAATGGCATTCTTGAAGACTTGGTTAAAGCAGTAAGACAAGATAAGGAAGTACAATGTACGCAAATGGAAAAGAAATAAAGCATCTATATTTGCAGATGATGGGATTCTATACATAAAATATCATAAAGACTCTCCCAGGGATCACTTTTGGAATAGATAACTATTTTTAGCAAAGTACCAAATTAAAAAATATAAAATTAACATGCAGAAAAAATAGTCTTCCTATATATCAATAACAACCCTGCTGACAAATGAATCAGGGGAACAGTTGGCTCAGAAACACACTGGGATAAAATTAACCAAGGAAGTTAAAGAGCTATCCAGTGAAAACTTTCAAATAAGAGAGAAATTAAGGAAGACACTAAAAGATGAAAGGATCTCCCATGCTTATAAATTAGAATTAAATTGTGAAAATCTCTATTTTACTAAATATAATCTACAGATTCAATGCAATCCTCATCTCATCAAAATTCTAGCACTATTCTTCACAGATATTTTTAAAAATCTTAAAATCTAAGTGGACACCAAAATATTTGGGATAACTAACTCAAACCAGAGTAAAAAAAATAATACATGAGATATTACAATTTCTGTTTCAAGTTATACTATGGAACCACAGTGACAAAATATCTACTGGAGCAAAAACAGACATGTAGATCCTTGTAATAAAAGACTGAAATATAGACCCGCACATCTAAAGCAGCTGATTTTTTGACAAAGATGAAAAAACAGCATTAGAGAAAAGACAGCATCATTTACAAATGGCGCTGGGAAAATGGGATGCTCACATGTGGAAGAATGAGACTAGATCCCCATCTCTCAAGTTGCACAAAAATCAACCCTGAATTGGTTAAAAAAACAAACAAACAAACAACAAGAACAGCAAAAAACCTTCTCGTAAGACCTCAACCTTGGTAACAGAGAAAAGCAAATAAACCAAACAAGAAATCAAACAAGCCTATCAATAAATGGAACCATCAAATGAACAGACAATTCTCTAGAGATGAAAAAGCAAACTGCCAACAAGCATATAAAATCAATCCGCCTCACTCACCATCAGAGAAATGCCAGTAAAAACTAGTTTGAGATTTTATTTTACCCCAGTCAAAATGGAAGTCATTAAGAAAACAAATAACAACAAATGCTTGAAAGAATGTGGACAAAAGGGAATCCTAACCCACTGCTGCTGAGAGCATGAACTGTTCCAGCCTCATGGAAATAAGTATGGAAGTTCTTCAAGACATTGCAAGTAGATCTAGCACAGAGCCTGGCCATAGCGCTCCAAGTCACCATGTACACCCAGCCTTGCACACTGATATCTACCACCGCACCATTCACACCATCAAAGTCATAGAAGGAACCCTGGTGCCCAACAACAGAGCAATGGACAAAGACAGTATGGTATACATACAATGAAAAAAATCAACTGTAAATAATAGCAAAATTATGCCATTCGCAGGAAAATGGAGACAATCACAGTAAGTGAATCAAGTCAGTCTCAGAATGACAAGTGGGTTTTCTCTTATTTGTGATCCCTAGACTTTATATGGCTCACTAAAATCAGGCCTGTCCATGAAAGTTGAAGTAAAACCATCTAGGGAGCAAAAGGAGACTAACTGGAGGGGGAGGGAGAGAGGCTGTGAGGGGAAGGAATGATGAGCCGAGGGAGTCATGGAGGAATGAGAAGGCAAACATGAGACCTAATGCGAGATATCGCTTAGACATAGAAGAAAAAAATCCCAGATGTGAAACCCTATTCATGTGGGATAAAAGGTAAAGAAACATTGTTGGGATCAATGCCCCCTCCCTGAGTCTTACTCTCTAGCTGACACAGCTGCAGTCACGGTGTGGACCACAACGGGCTAGCCTGGAAGGCTTCTCTACTGGGTTCCTGCAGAGTCAGCTCCCTGTGGGGCTCCTGGTCCTTGGTGTGGGTGCTACCTTCCTCCCTACCCGCTTCGGCTGCAGGTTTCTCTCTGGTTTTAAGTGTGACCCTATCTTCCAAAAGAGCTTTTCAGTATGTTGGAGGGGAGTACCAGTGCTTGCATTTCGTCTTCACTGTTGGGTGCTCTTCCTGTTTCTATGTTGTATTCCTCTGGTGGTTGGGGTCCTCCCTAGTCTAGCTAGTAGAGGAGATGGGTCCCTGAGTTGGGAGATGCCATAGTACCCTGATGGTGACAGGATGTCTCTCAGAAACAATACTTCCTTTGACCCCAGCCTAGAGGGAAAACCAAAGAGCAGGCAATGGCAGGCCCACTGAAGCCCCTGCTCTGGGGCTGGGGAGTTTTTAGGCAGACTATTTTTTTTTTTTTTAAGATTCAACTTGTAAAAGAAAATCCTTGTCATTGAGGAAGATACCTACATAAAGTAAAATTTTGTTTTGAATAACACTTGTAGAGAATATGTTGTAGAGTGTGGAGGTAATGATATAAAATTCTGGTGGCAATTTAACAGAACATTTAACAGAATAGTAGCAGATGTCAGCTGAGGCCAGCATTTAAAGATAAAAGCCCTGTCCCTGTCGTGGGGACTTTGGGGTAATATTTGCAGAAATCTACTGTGTATAGACCAAATCAGATTGTTTTCCCAAGCATGGTAAAGTTTCCTGTAACAAAAGTATTGCTTTTCAGCAAGCATTTCAACTTCACAGCCACAGTGACCACCACACAGAATACCAAACAAAGAGAGCATCCATGCCAGAGAGCTAGCACCTTCGTGATAATACTAAAATATTTGAGTCTTCCCTTTTTGTGTTTTTTCCTCTCTTTCCTTCTTTTTCCTTTTCCAATCAACCCTGTTGTTGCAGCTGTTTCTTAGCAGCACTGGTAAAGAGCAAAATTGCACACAACAATCTGGCAATTGAGACCCTTAAAGCCTTCAGTCTCCTGGAGACTGTACCATGTGACATTTCAGACTGCTTAACAAGCAAGGTGCTCACAGATACCCTGTCTTAGAGATGTTCACAACTTTCCCAATCAGGTCCTCTTTACATTTTTCTTAAAACTAACCTAAGAAAATTTTGATTTTGGAGGGATTGTCCAGTAAGTTCTACCCAATTTCATTCCATGAATCAAAATCCCACAAGGACTGAGCAGATAGACACAATAACAGATCCTGGTATCAGGTCTCGAATTCTACTCTCATAAGTGACACCCTCTGAAGTCAACACCATCTTCCCTACCTGGGAGACAAACATGCCACTCTCACGGAGTGTCACGAGCTTTGGTCCACTCTCACGGAGTGTCACGAGCTTCAGTCCACTCTCACGGAGTGCCGTCATCTTCGGTCCACTCTCACGGAGTGTCACGAGCTTTGGTCCACTCTCACGGAGTGTCACGAGCTTTGGTCCACTCTCACGGAGTGTCACGAGCTTTGGTCCACTCTCACAGAGTGTCGTCAGCTTCAGGCCACTCTAACCAAGTATTTTCAGCTTCGGTCACACTCATGATTGAACATTGCACATCTTTACAGCAGTTTCTCAGTGTCTTTGAAAAATTTGCAGCAGCAGCTTCCATCACCATGAGAATAGCGAACAGCCAACGACCACAGAAATCCAACTAAATTAAATTTTTTCTCTCCCGCCCCTCCGCTACAGACTTTTCCAGCTGTGTTACTGAAGTTCCCTTTTTAAAGATGACTCTAAGAATAAAAAAAAAGACTACTGGAAAAATATTGTAAATAAGTGGCAATAAGCTTTTTTTTTGTTTTTCCTACATTGAGGCCACGAGCTCAGGAAGGCTGGACCTTCTGCTTATAGCACCAGACAATCAGGCAGAAAACCCCTCTCTCCATGGCCGCTTAGCCTCGCTTCTCTTGCCTTTCCCGTAGGGCTGACA
The DNA here is from genome assembly GCF_018167655.1 of Microtus oregoni. Lineage (NCBI taxonomy): Eukaryota > Metazoa > Chordata > Mammalia > Rodentia > Cricetidae > Microtus > Microtus oregoni. Next base: position 17,353,400 of record NW_024543086.1, read on the forward strand.
CAAGTGACTCCATTTTGATTCCGATTCTGCCATCCGGCGTCTGGTTCCCTCTAGTGACATTGCTGATGGACTACCCTGTGGTCTGGTTGTCACTGCCATAAGATAAATAAGGAGTCAGAAAGCTGTGTCTTAGAGCACTCATGGGGCATCTCCAACTCTGAGATGCTTTTCAGAGCCAGGGCTGGGAGACTTAGAATGGGCTCGGGGAAAGGCCTGAGGACTATTAGCAGCTGGCAAGACACTCTAGTTATCCCCACAGCACGCAGCATTAAGATAACAGTTATGATGCCCAAAAGTCTTATAAGTTCTATACAGTTTTTAGATAATTTCTATGGAGACATAGAACATGCTATGGGGAAGCAACAGCTGTTTGTTTAACCAGGGTTACAAATCACATAATTTAAAGATTTTTTTTAAAAAAGAAATACTTTAACCCCCACCTTCATTTTGGTGGCCATGGGGATGCTGCGGGAATCTTTCTGGATAAGCACCCAACACCCGTGACAGTGAAAGAGAACAGGTGTCACCCGTGTCCCAGAGCTAGGACAGCTCCTGAGAGGCCTCAGTCCAGACACCAGTCAGTGTCCATTCATGGTTTATACACTAAATCACCGAGGTGGGTCAGGCAAACAAGCAGGATTTGCCAGCAGCATGTGTGGCGGTCAGCAGGTTGTTAGAGGCAATGACCATTGTTCCAGCATGTCCCCCGCTCATCCTGTTCCGGGGAGTGAGTGAAGTCATGCTGGGCAATAGGCAGTACAAGCCGTGCTTAGTAAATCACCAAATAAACCAATAAATCGGTATCTAATACTTGGCTGGTTTTTCTACCATATTCTACCTCAGGGATTTAACAACACTTTACCTCTGAGCTGCATCCTCTGCCTTATTTTTACTTTTTGAGACACTAATTTGCCCAGATTAATTTAAGTTTTCACTTACATGAAAATTCAGTTTCTTGGCATGTATCATGCAGATACACCATATAACATGTACCCAAAAGCATCTGGTAGAAACACACACAGAGAGAAACAGAAACAGAGACAGAGAGATCAAGACCATGTAATAGTCATGTTAAAATTTCAGTCATAAGGCAAAGTAATATAATAAAACAAACTTGGTTTCTAAAGAGTAACAAGTCCAAGTTATGTAGAGGCTGGATTATACAGGCCATATTCCTACATTGTATGGCAGTCAGAATTCTGAGCAACCCGGCAAGGCACAATATGCACCTACCACACAAAAAGTGATTGCCTAGACTTTTGACAGTGAGACAACCTGACACCATTCACGTAAGTGGTCAGGATATGCCAATGTCGTTCTGTTCCTTCTATTGTAATTTAGGAGGTCATCTGGGGAAGAGGTGTTTTTCAGGCTATGTGACAAAATGGGCATAGATAGGAAGATGTGACCTAAGTTCCTCCCCACCCCCGGCTACCTAGGAAACAGAATGCTAATGAACTTCCCCCTCAGTTACATTTTGATATAAAAGCTGTTTGGAGAATAAATGCGAGTGATTTTCAGGATGTGAATTCAGGACTTCTTGAAAGAGCTCTGAAAACTCCCGATAGTCATTCCCACATCTCCACTCTGGTACAAGAAATGATTTTTGTTGGGGCTGGTCCCCAACCAAGTTATAGTTATAACAAAAATAATACAGGTTAGGGTGACATATACGACTGCACTAAGAGTTTTATTTGCAATTTTTATATAAATCTCAAACCAAATTCTTTATAAAAAAAAAAAAACAAGCAAGATGGCACACAATTATAATCCCAGCATCAGGATGCTAACATGGCGGGATTGCAAGTTCCAGGGTAGCCTGGGATACCTAGAAAAACTTTGTTTAAAAATAAATAAAGTTTCTTTTATCCTTTTTTCCTTCCATCTCAGTTGTGCTGGAGAACTAACTCGTAGATATCTGCCTTCTGGCTAGAAGGGGCTGAGGAAATGAACCTCCAAGCAGCTTTGAATAATCAATTATTGTAATATAAATAGAAGGACAGAGGAAGAAATAAAATAGGTGGACAGAGGGCCAAAAGCTCTCCCATGGTAACCCCATAACTGAAGGAAAAATTGTCTACAAGGTGCTCACACACAGAAGATGCTTTAATGTAGTCATGCCGGTCAGACAAGAACCTCGACGTCAGTCCATAGCATGAGAAGAAAAGACTCTACCTGGACTCAAGCAAAAGAAGAAGAACTTTCTGTGAAGTAGAATGACCAACTGGGCCTGAGGGTCAGGCCTAGACCTTAGCTCACAAGGTCAGCCTGGGCTATAAAATGTGTTCAAAGCCAACCTCTGCAGCTTAGCAAAGCCCTGGTTCCAAGTGAAAGACTAGAAACCACATCTGAGGGCATGGATTAGTAGTAGGCCTTAGCCTGTCTGGAGTACCAGGTACAGTGCCCAGCACTACAAAGAGAAGCACATGTGGGTGCTTCTAACCCTAACTAAAGTTATTTCTAGGTGTTCTGAGGGGCAGCCTACCGCTTTGAGTTTGAATTAAACTCTGTCCAGTGCTGTTTTTAGGACTCGTTTCAGTGGTTCATCTGATGCCTGGATCAGTAGTCAGTTTTAAAGACTTTTCAAATGAACTTTTTGACCATGTCATACATGTAGATAAAGTATTTAGATGATATTCACCTTCCATTACCTTCTTTTGTCCTGCCTTCATTCTGAAGATCCCTTTCTTCTTTCCAACTCTCCATCCGCTCCATTCTCCTATCTGCTTTATTTTATTATTATTATTATTATTATTTTGGGATCCACTGAGTTTAATTAGGGTCGCTTGCACACACGTGAGCAGGGGTGCTGTACAGCCTTACTCTCAGAGCAGAACAACTGTCATCTCCATAACAGCTGTGTCTGCTTGCAAAAGACCATCATGGTTGGCTTGCTGGCTGCTGAGGAGCCATTCCTCAGCCAGTTACCTGCAGTCTTTCCCTGACTGGATTGGCCTTGAGACCAAAGGTGGGGTAGAATACATAGACTGGGGAGGACTAGGGAAAGGGAGCTCCACCTGTGCAGCCACAGGGAGGCCATCTTCAGCACTGGGTGCAGACCTTCCAGAGTGGCTGCTTTAGGGTCCCCTTCACTTCTGCCTGTAACCCCTGACCCAAGCTCTGTCAGAAAGCCTAATAAACGCATTGGTTCTCTGTGGTGAACTCTGGTGGAATCCAGTTTGGGTTTGTCAATGGGATCTTAGGAGTCACCTGGTCACCCTCCCTCACCCCCCAGGAAGAAAATTCTTGGTATGGGAGTTATTTATCAAAGCACAGAGGTCTCCCTCTTTCTCTCTCCCTCCATTAACTGTCAATAGCTCCTCAGGGAGGGGTGAGGTAAAGCCTCAGGAGCCCCTAGCCCATCCATGACAAATGTTGATGAGCCCAAGTATCTTGTGCAGATAATCACAGATGTTGGAGTTATAAGCACAAAGGTCTTGTCACGTCTGGAAGGCAGCTTTTCCCAGCACTCCCCTGAAGTGGGCTTTCCTTTGGGTCACCAACCAGCCCCAAATCATGACACTGAGATTCATTATCAGTTATGAAAGCTCGGTCTTATGCTTGTCCCACAGCTCTTATAACTTAGATTAACCTGTTTCTCTTCATCTACATTTTGCCTCTGGACTTTTTGCCTTTCCTTCATTCTGTACGTCCTTCTTCGTGTCTAGCTGGCTGGCGGCTGCCTGGCTTCTGGCCCTCAGCATGGCCCACTCTTTCTCCCCCATTTTCTCTTCTTTTTCTTCTTCCCGAGCCTAGATTCCTCCTCCTGTTTCTTTTCCCCACATGCCAGCCCTGACTATCCCTCTACTTACCCAGCTATTGGAAGTTCAGCTTTTTATTAGGCCAATCAGGGGACTTAGGCAGGCAAAGCAACACATCTTTACATCATTAAACAAATGCAGCATAAACAAATGCAATAGACCTTTACATAGTTAAAGTAACATTCCACAACGCTCCCCTTCATCCTCTGCTTTCTCTTCTCTGATGTCCCCTGAACCTTGGAGGGGATGATACAGATGTCCTGTGTGGGCATGAGCACATGACAGTCATATATTCTCAATGCCCTGGCCAATTATGAGTCTCTGTAGTAACAACCATTCATTGAGAAATGAAACTTCTCCAGTGAAGGCTAAGAGCAGCACTGATCCAAAACCAGACGGTGACATTCTTAATCTGATCAAGGACCTGTGTCTTATTCTATTGCTGTGACAAAAAAAAAACACTATGACTAAGGTAACTTATAAAAGGAAGAATTTAATTGGGGACTTGCAGTTTTGGAGGGTAAAGTGCATGACCATCACGGTGAGGAGCATGGCAGCAGGCAAGCCAATATGGCACTGGAGAAGTAGCTGAGAGCTTGCATCTGATCCACAAGCACCAGGCCATGGGGGTGGGGGAGCTGGAATAGGATGGGTTTTTGAAACCTCAAGGCCCACCCCCAGTGGCACACATCTTTCAGCAAGCTTACACCTGCTACTCCTTTCTAAACAGTCCCACCAGCCGAGGGCCAACTTTCCAACACATGAGACTATGGGGATCCTTATCATTCAAACCACAACAATAAGATAAAATAAAAACAGAAACTAATAAAAAAAACTGAAGTAAACATTACTTAATAGTGAAAGTCTGGGGCTTTCCTTTAAGATGAGCCACAAGGGAAGGAATTTACTATCATTTATGATTAACCTCATAGTGAATGGAATATTTATATGGAAAAAATTAATTGTGATCTGTCTATACTATTGATCCTAGATATAAATGTGAAGATAAAAATAAAGCTTATAAAAGATATCAATTTCTAAGAATAATTCAGTATTTATGAAAACAAGCACCAAATGTGTGATTCTCTAGAAAAAGACCAATGGTTTGGACTACATTAAAATTAAAACTTTATTCATCAAATTTCCATGAAAAGATTTGAAAAGTAAGCCATGGATGATATGCTGAATATATTAATAATTCCAAAATAAATTCTTAACTTATTATGAGCAAGAGCTATCAGAGATACATATATCAGACAGATTTAAATGCAAGGACTATTATCCAAGTGCTTGATGAGCTCGATTTCGCTGTTGGTAGGGGAAATGCAAATTATAACCATGCAGAACCACACTGTAATAGTTGATATTATGGCTGTCTTAAATAGGCCAAGATGTGCATGTTTCTGATGAAACATTCCTACATATTTCTATGAGCGAATGTCAAGTTTTTCATGAGATAAATATTTAAACCTATTGATCAGGCAAATCATATTACTCTCTATAATGAGGGCAGGTTTTATTCAAGCAGCTGACCATCTTAATAGCAAAGGATTGCCCTCGGGGAAAGGGGAGTGGAATTCTACCAGCAGATGACCTGTAGATGGGATCCTGAGCATCAACCTTTTCTGGCTCTCTACTTTGTTACTGTGTGCCCTGTCTACCAGTCTCTGCTTCTAGGCCTGCCTCTTCCTCTTACACACACACACACACACACACACACACACACACACAGTCTGTCTCTCTGGATAAACCAATACAAACACCTCTCAGAAGACTGACAATATGACGTTGTAGGAACCATGTATGAAGCAACTGTGATTCTTCTCACTTGTAGGGTGGAGTGCCGGTTGGTACAACCTTTTCTGGATACCTATTCATTAGCAGCTACTAAAGCCGAGCATGCGAATGTCCCAAGTATTTCCACACCGGGCTATGTACCCGATAGTGTATGTTTCACAAAAGATGTATTTTCCTATACACGTTTAACATTAGTCCTAAATTGACCCACCCAGCAGTTCCTAAGTTACTCCAGGGTCTTGAAGAGGCACTATCTGAAAGACATGGGAGGAAAGAGAAATGGACGCCAAGCAGTATTCCTTGTCAAGGCATCCCATTTATGGAAGCAAGTTTTATGTCTTATATACTCCTCAGTGAGGAGCTCGGGCAGGGGGGAACTGAGGAAGGGGAAAAGGGGGGAAGGAAAAGAGGGGCTTGGTAGCTAGGCAGCTAAGCCAGGCAGCAGTAAGGTCAGTGGCTAGAACACCTGCTGTTAGTGATAAGCAGCAAACAAAGAAGACACTCTGAGGTGCGGTCAGAAGCTTGAATCTCCAAGGTCAGTATACAACATCTTAGTTAACTTTAAGTTTTCTGTCTCAAGATTTCCACCTCAAGGCCCTGTAAGATGTGAGAAAGGAGAAGCCTGAAATGGCTCCTGACACTAATCAGAAGCAAATGTCCCTACTAGTGGAATGGATGAAGGATGACATACTAAATCATGCAATGACAATCTCACAAATACAATTTGAGTGAAAAAGGTCAAACATGAAGGACAACCCTAACCAGTGGCACTTGAAATTGGGAAAGGATACAAAGTATTTCCTTATTGCCCCTTGATTGGTCTGAACAGACACTAATTACAATGAAAGACACTGAGTGTCTGAAAACCCAGCCAGCTTTCGACCGATGTTTTCTTTTGCCCTGTTCTGCACAGATTTAGAATTCAGTAGAACAGGGTTATTTGGAATGTATATATTTATTACTTCGAGATTCCCCTTTCATATTTTGTAATCCTCATTCCCTTGCCATGAAACAGCAAAAGGAAAGCTATCAGTAAAATTTAAATGTAAATAAATTACAGCATGCACCTCACAGGCTCTATGCTGAGTAAATGGAAAAAGGCATTCCAATCTAAGGAACGACCTCTTTGTATGTGTCCCTCAGTATGCCCTGCTGTGATTTATTCTTACATGCAAGGAAAAGCAGACATTGCATAACTTTTCCTAGCAGATGTAAAGAGACATCTGCTCACTCTAAGCACCTATAAAGACAGGGGAGAAAGATTCTATTCAATTCTAGCGTAATGGGCCAATGAATTTCTTGTGCTTACTTACAGAGGTATTGATGAGAAGTTACTGACATGAGCGTCAATGACTCAGAAACAGATGCACAATAAAAAAAAAAGTCCACCTGGAAAGCCTGGACTGGGGAGAGCATCATCCCCTGGACTCTCCGCCCACCTTGCTGGCAAGCCAGTGGTGGACAGTTCCCTCCCTGGCAATTGCGAACTGCTTACAGAACCTTGGGGAAAGGCTTTAGGAAGCTTGTGACGTTCAGAAGCTTTGATTTGATTTGATTTACTTCTAATGTCTTGTAAGTTTCTTTTACTTCCTGAGCCTTACAGTGTCTACCTTCATGGAAGCACGTTTCCATTGGGAGGAAATAACTGTGGTAGAGGCTCAGGGAAGGAAAATGGTTGGCTGGAAAAAGCCTAAGTGGCCAGCAGCTAGCCCAGGACTGAGGTAAACTGTGAGGTCTGTGTTCTCTCTGTAGGGTATCTCTCCAGTACTAGAGCCATTACCTATGGCAGTAAAGGGTTGTCTTCTCCCCAGGCCTTCCAGCTTTATCTGATTAATTCTCCACACAGATCCAGTGTTAGGTCCTCACACTGAAATTCTCCACACAACCAACCAACCATGAGGCTGACCTGGTTTCAGTCTCTCACCTTCTTCTCGGTTTAGCTCATTTCCTCAGAGGAGTTCTCCCCTTAATTGTTTGCTTCCTGTTAGAAATATGTTTGAAGTAGAATGAGACCGAAACGGGAAACCTATGCCTTGCAGGTTGAGAGTTCTGTTTGCAGTTAAGAGTGAGTTCCTGTCTGTCTGACCCATCTATACTACATGCGCTTGATCACATGTGGGCAGGAGGCAGCGTGGGCAGGAAATGCGTCAGGATATATGCTTGCCCCTGACTAGACCTGATGGGAAACACGGTGACTCTATGGGTTTTTCCTTTTCAAGTCCCTGCAAAACACGACTTGTGGCCATTTCCTGGGAACCCAGGAGTGGTCCTGGCCAGAGTCCACATTTCTGGCCAGTATTTAACTAAAGCTTGCTTCAAATCTGACTTAAGATGGTGGTAGTGGTCTTATTCTCGACCGGTGGGATTAGCAGTAGCAAGAAAGAGATCACTACTCCAACCAACGTGTCTGGACCAGGCAAACTTTACTCACGAGCAAGTGTGCACTAGGAAGAGTGAACTCTGAAATAGAAAGTGCACTTGGTTTCAGTTCTAACTCAGGTGATGCTTGTGCCTTGTCTTCATTGCCTGGGGTCTGACCTCACAACCGTATTCGAGTGGCTAGTCTGAAAAGCAGTGGTTTGTAAATCCTGCAGTGGTGGCCTTTACTCAGGAGGCAGAGGCAGGTGGGTCTCTGAGTTCAAGGTCAGCCTGGTCAGCGGAGTGAATTCCAGGAGAGCCAGGGCTGCACCGAGAGACCCTATCTAGGAAAAAAACAAGCAAACAAACAAACAAAACAGCAAACAAACAAAAAGAAAAGAAAAAAATTGGCTTATAGGAAACAGAAGAGGAAAGAGAAAATGCCACTGCTCCAAGCCATCAGATTCCTAGAATAGAGCCATGGGCATTTGTGAAAATCAGTTTTCCTGGGTGGAGAGGAAAACTTTTACACTGCATAAAAGTCTTACAATAAAATATTTTAATTCCTTATCCTAAACACGTTTTATAGTACTTGATAGAAAAGACCATCCTTCCCGCTAAGGACCTTCCTGTTAACCTCTACACTATGACTTTCCTTGCCTCCCAACTTCGGGCAGAGAGGGCCTCCCTAGGCTCCTGCCTTCTAGCCGCCTACCGTCCCTCCTCTCCTTAATTCCTTCTTTACCTGGAGCCCGGTCTCCCAGCTATTCAGTGGTCCACTCCTCAACTTCCCAAACCCACTACCAGGCTCCTCCAGGGGTCTGGCCCCATTTCCCAGGCCCCGCCCCATGGGGAGGGCTCTAGGAAGCCCCGCCCACTGCTCTCATTGGTCCGCTCCCACGTCTCCCCACCCCCTCCCGCCTGCTGCACGTGCCTGCCCCCCCCAAACACACACACCCCAGTCCTGCCCGGGTAGGAGCTGAGGTGCGTCTGTTACTTGGCAGAAGACAGACATGGTTCCGGCCGGCAGCCACCAACGGCCGCAGGGGCCTCCCCTGATCTACGTGACCCGCTTCGCCTCGCACCGCGGTGGCGTGTGGCAGTTGAGGGGCCCCCGAGGTCTCTGTCATCAAGGCCCAGGACTCGGGGCCTGCTCCGCCATGGAGGGAGCGGCCGTGGAGAGTGGGCCCCCGGGACGAGAGCTGCCAACCGGCACCCAGGCCCCGGTCGCCACCATCCCCGACTCCACCTCTTTCCAGCTGCGGAGGTCGAGAGCGCCGACAACGCCCAGGGGCCTGGAGCAAGCGGCGCGAGCAGGTGGCGGGACCCTCCTGTCAGGGCTGGTGCTGTGGGCAGCTGTGCTGCCATCTTGTGAATGCGGCCCTCAGTCAATCAGGCCGCCTGTCAGCCCTCCTTCCAGTCTCCCCTTATGTCAGTCTTCCTGTTAGCCTTCCTGTCAGTCGTCACATACATTCCAGTCAGTAGGCAGCCAGGCAGCCCCCCTCAGTCTGTCTTGGAGCCATGGACTAGGAGAATCCCTCTAACTTACTTAATGGGTGGCCTGAAAAAGGGCTGTAGGACATTTAAGATAGCCCAGAAACCTGAGAGAAGTTCTTGGATGTAGCTACTTCAATACCTCAGAGAAGTGGGAGTTTGGCATGCTTAGTTATTCTCACTGAACATTATTGAAATTGCTAGTTACATGAGCTGGAGAGATGGCCCAATGAGTTAATAGCGCTGTCTACTCTTCCAGGTGACCCAGATTTTGTCCCTAACACCCACCTGGCACCTTATAACTCCAGTTCCAGGGAATTTGACGCCCTCTTCTGGTCTCCTTGGGTATCAGGCATCTAGGTGGTACATAAACAAAATGCCCATTCACATACAATAAAAAATATAAATTCCTAATTACTTGATTTATATATATTATATTTATATAATATATAAATATATAAGTATATGCTTATATAATATATATTTATATAATTTATATATAATATAAAATCTTGGGAAATGTTAAATCCTTTTAAAACACAGAAGATGTAGTTCTGTTTGTTCAATCTACTTTTGAATTCCTTCGGGAATGTTTTAAATAAATAACAAATAAAAATGCATTCACGTGGTGGCCCATGCTTTTAATCCCAGTATTAAGGAGGCTAAGACGGGATTTCTAAGTTTGAAGCCAGCCTGGTCTACATAGAGAGTTCCAGAACAGCCAGGGCTCACCAGAGAAACCATATCTCAAAACAAAATTATTCATTATAGATTTTGCATAAATCTAGGTAAATTTATTCCCTGGTATTTAATCTTTCCTATTGTAAGTGGAGTTACTTACTACATAATGCATTAGAAATGTATGCAAAGTCTATCATTTAAAATCTTTAGCAAGGATTAGTTTTTGTGTGTTTTGAAGAGGTTTGCAAAATTACATATTTCATACTTCACAGCCAAGGTATAAAACATTGTAGTCATTTCCAAAAGCTCGTCTCCTTTGAGGGTTCAGCTTTACAATTATACTTGATTTTTTTAGTTTGTTTGGTTTGTTTGGGACTTTGGGGCTTTTTGTTTGTTTGTTTGTTTGTTTTGGTTATTGGTTTTTTGAAACAAGGTTTCTCTGTGTAACAGCCCTGGCTGTTCTGGAACTTACTCTGTTGACTAGGGTGGCTTCGAACTCAGAGATCTGTCTACCTCTGCCTCCCAAACTCTGGGATTAAGAGCATGTGTCACCATGCCCAGCACACCTACACTTTTAAAAACAAGTTTATTGAGATTTCATTAACAATGTATACAATCACCAATTTACAGTACACAACTTACTGGTTCTGACAACATCCAGAGTTATGGACATAACTCCCCATTCTAGCGTGTTTGTTCTGTCACAGAAAAACTGCAGCCACAGCAAGCATCATATCCCATCACCTTTGCCTCCACTACCCAGTAATCTTAGCCTAAGCAAATATTAATCTACATTGTCTCCATTAGATTTACTTATTTTGAACCTATCTAAATGGAGTCTTTATATGTGAGCTTTTGTGACTGACTTCTCTTCCTTAGGCCTATTCAATTTTGCATGTTAACTTTAGATCCTATTAATTCACCAACCACTTTTATTATTATAGATAGTTCCATCACTGATCCTCATATATTTTCCAGGTATATATTACTTGTGAATTCATTTTTAGAGACAGGGTCTCACTATGTATTTCCAGCTGGCTTTGAACTCACAGAGATCTACCTTCCTTTGCCTCCCAAGTACTGAGATTAAAGGTGTGCACCACCAGGCCCAGCTGGTATGTGTCATTTGTAAATAGAGATAATTTATTTTATTCATTTTATGTCTACAATAATCTTTGTCTAATTATTCTGGCTAATACCTCTTGTGCAGGGTAAATAGTTGTAGAGATAGTCGACCCCGTACCTTGTTCTTATTCTTAGGAGAAATGCCTCTAACGTTTCTCCATTAAATAAAGTACTGGTTTTAGAACTAAGACTGTATATTTAGAGTATGAAAAGGTATATCTACTTTTATTATCTTCAATATTTTTTATTTATTATGAATAGACTTTAAATTTTGTCAAAGACTTACTATAATTTGTGGTGATAATATTGTCCTTATAGTAATGTGTAGTGATATATGTGTGTGTGTGTGTATGTGTTTTTAAATACTGAACCAACCTTATACAGTGTTGAAATAGATTTCACTTGCTGTGTTAGATTATTTTTTCATATAGTGGCAAGCTCTAATAGTAAGTTGCTTAGAATTTTTCTAATGATGTTCATGAGATATAGTGACCTGTATTTTTTCTGTGTATTTCTTTACTTGATTTTGATATCAGAGTTATACTTACTTCATACAAGTAACTGGGAATCTTTCTTCCCTTTCTATGTTCTGGAATAGTTTGTGGAACAGTGGAACTATGTAGGCTTGATAAAATTCTTCTGCAAAACCATCTGGGCCTCATGTTTTGTGGGATAATTTCTTAATTTTCTCTATGCCATGGAAACTGGTCTGTTTACAGTTTCTGACTCTGAGATGTTAATTTTTGGTAGCATGCATTTCCTTAAGCAATTACACACTTCATCCAGGTTTCTACATGTGTTTCTGCTGAGGCCTGCAGCTAATGTACTTAAAGTTTACCCAGCTTTATCGGTCATTCCTTCTTCACAATTTGTTTCTGTTTTATGTATGTAGACATGTACTTTCTCGCTTTGTACTAATGACATTAGCATTTTATTTTTAAAACAAGATTTTGATTTATTACTTAAGCATTTTTGTTTTGTTTTTCGAGACAGGGTTTCTCTGTGTAGCCCTGGCAGTCCTGGAACTCACTCTGTAGACCAGGCTGGCCTTGAACTCACAGAGATCTGCCTGCCTCTGCTTCCCGAGTGCTGAGATTAAAGGCATGTGCCACCACCGCCAGCTTAAGCATTTTTTCTTGTTTCTTCCTCATTAATATCAACTTCTTAACCTTATTGTTTTCTCTGTGCTTTCTTTTGGTAGACTTTTTTATACTAAAAATTGGACATTTATTTTTTAATAATTTCAAAATACATTTCAGTTTCTTCTTATAGATAGATTGTATATTGAATATACCCCCAACCCCTTACCCAATTCCCTTCTTTCAACCCTTCATTTACTCCCTTAGACAATTTCACTTATTTTCATTTAAACTATATACACATGATTTTATGTGACTATGTAAAATCTAGGAATGGATGAAAGCATGTAATATTTGTCTTTCTGAGACAAGCCTAATTTGCTTAATATGATTGAGTCCAGTTGAATTCATTTCCCTGAAAACAATGAAACTTCATTCTTCTTTATGGATAAAAAAATCTGTTGCTGGACTCCAAGGTTTTTTCCAAAACATAGCTTTTGCATAAATATTGATCTTCAAGTATATCCATGATATGTTGACCTGGGTCTTTTGGGTAAATACTCAGGAGTGATATAACTGGGGTATGTAATAGACCTATTTTTTAGATTTTTTTGAGAATCCTCCATAATGATTTCTGTAGAATTTGGACTAGTTTACATTCCCCCCAGATGTTTAATTTGTCCACATCTATACCAGAATTTATTGTTGTTTTCCTCTTAAATTTTTGTTAAAATTATCCATCCATCTACCTATTGCATGTGTGTATCAGCATATCATGTGTGTGCATTAGGAAACAACTTGTGGGAGTCGGTTCTCTCCTGCCATGTGGGCTCCAGGGATCAAACTCAGTTCGTCAGGCTTGGTGGCAGGGAGTTTTTACTTTCTAAACCACACCTTGTCAACCGTGTTGCTTCCTTAATGACTGACATTCAGACTAAGGCAATATATATCAATGTGATTTTAGTTGGAACTTCTCCAATGACTAGTGAGGTTCAGCAGTTTTTCATGTATTTATTGATGATTTGTTTCCTCCTTTCCAAATTGTCTATTCCTTTCATTATTTCATTTGCGGGGTGAGGGGTGGGGTTGCTTTCTTATTGATCAGTTTTTTAGCTCTTTGTTTATTCCACTGACTAATCCTCTCAGATGTATAGCCAACAAATATTTCTCTAGTCTGTGGCCTCAACTGTTCGCTTTGTTACACAGATTTTTCTTTTTGTGAGATCCCATTTGTTGATTGTTGACCTTATTCCCTTGGCAACTGGGATCCTACACAGAAAGTCCTTTCCTTACTTATATCTTGAAGTATGTTGTCTACTTTTTCCAGTTTCAGATTTTATATTAAGGTTCTTTCCCCCATTCAAAGTGGTTTTTTGTTTTTGTTTTTTTGTTTTGTTTTGTTTTTTTGTATAGGATAAGAAATGGAGACTAGTTTCTTTCTTCTGCATGTGAGCTTTCCATTCCACTATTTGTAGGTGAGGCTGTCTTTTCTCCAATGCTGTTTTGTCTGTCTTTGTCAGAACTCGGTGACTAGTTGTGCTGGTTTCTAGCTGGACTCCCTGTTCTGTCCATCATTTTACATGTCCTCAGGACCATGGTGTTTGTTACTGTGACTGTCATGTGATTCAACATTAAGCATATTGATAGCATCAGCATTATTCTTTTTATTCAGAATTGCTTTGCCTCTTCTGGATACTTTGTGCTTTCAAATGAGTTTTAATATTGTTGTTTTCTACTTCTATGAAGAATATCATTGAAATTTTTATCAGGATTGTGTTGAATATGTAGATTGAAAATCAGGCATTTCATTTACTTTTTAAAATCTGGAAGCATTTAGTATGGCGAATTTGTTTTAACCACTTTTAGTACCACCCACACATATCAATATGTAATATCCCACTGTTGATTTTTAAAATGTTCTATAATTTCATTCTGCACATTCATGTGACACTGATACAGTTTAATATATTTTAAAGGTTTGAAATTCTGAGACCTTCCTATTCCTTTGGTTTTGTTAGTGATTTCCGTTTTATTGCATTGTTATCAGATAATGGTATTCCTAGTATCTCCACTGTCTTACGTGTTAGCAGTGTTTCCTTTGTAACTCAGCTTATGACCATTCCCTCTCCCCTCTTCCAGAAACCATGCCAGAAAGATTTTCCTTAAGAATCCCGGTTTCCCTTTTCACCCAAGTCTGTTCCATTCAACTGCTTGCTTGGTACCCTGTGTGGGATTTGGTCCTTTGGATTACATACTTAAATATCTTCTCTGCACTTCATGTTCTGATATGCCTTGTTATTTATTTATTTAGTATTCTCAGATACAGGATGAATTTAGTTTGGCTTTACAGCTGATAAGAGGCTGGAAAACAGCTTCAAGGCAGTGATAGTAGTCCAGTAGAAATTGAAAGTTCAGGACTGAAGCTGTAGAGGTAAATAGACAGACCTGATAACTGATTGAAAGAGAGAGGGAATAGTTGAGGCTGTGGCTGATATATCTGTACTGGGCCACTGTGTGAAGAGCAAAGTTATTAACTTCCATAACCTCCTTGCTGAGATTGTAAAACCAGGAATGTATTCAAGGAAAGGAGGCCTTGAGAGAGACGTGCACGTGGGCTAAGCCAAAGAGTATAAAGTACTTAGGTTTACTCAGTCTTGGTTGTATTTCATATTAAATAGACATTTGTTAGAAGTCCGTGGGAACTAAAAATGAATATTCATCTATTTAGCATCTACCATGTTGTAAACAATCAGTCAAATGCTAATGGCAATATCAGGTGACTGTTCTGTACTCACGTGTGAATATGGGTATTTAAGTTAGCAGGTGTGAGTGCTGAAAGAAAGAGACCTGATCAAGTTCAGAAACAGAAAGAGGCACAAGACAGGAAATCAAGAGGAGAGAAATGGAGACATTTTTGGTGGGACAATAGAGATGATCAAGAGCTCTGGCTTTGAAGTCAGAAAGACAACCATAGCTCTGTTAATTACTGGAAATATAATATTGCCATTTTAGTTATCCGGCCTGATTCTAAAAATTTATCACATTTCAAGTGTGGATAATGATTTCATCCTCAAGGGGTCGCTGTGAAGATTAAATAACTCAGCTTGTGCTGTGCACCTAATGTGGTGTTTGGCATGGAATAAGCTCGCAGTAAATGTTGGCACAGTGAGCAGATGGCTTGGAGGAACAAGAATGACTAACAACATGTACTAAACGTTTACTGAATGAATGAAAAACAGGTTTTTGATTAAATCGTAGAGTGATTTTCATGTCTATAACCCCTAAAGATGGGATTGATGGTGGGATGATGTCACCAGAGACAGGTGCCTAATGAAGTCAGGCTGGTAAGCCATTCTCCGACGTGCTGGTGCTTTGAAAGCCAAGGGACAAGCAGCAGGCAAAGCTAACGTTTAAGGCAAGACTAATAGGTCAACCTGGTTCCCTGTCACTGTGCTTGGGAGATAGTCATGCGTCATAAATAAAGATGAGGAGTGCTATTGTGGAGGTGTACAATGGATACTTTGGAGACGGTGAATAATTGGAGGATAACGAAGGTAGAGAAATGTGTGAGCAGAGTGTGGAGGATGGATGACGATTGCCAGTGACCAGGGAAGAGCTACAGGTACAGCTTGATAGGGTCAGAGCGTGGGCAACAAGAACCAGAGGAAGATTGGGAGCGTAAGTTGGTATTAAATCCATGGTGTAGCATACCCTGGTGCCCAGTCACAGCACAGGAAGAAATGAAAGACATGTTTTTCGTGTGCACATGTGTTTTACTTCTCGCTGTGATTTTAATAGACTTCATGGCCCCTGTCTTACTTTAAGGGGTGTAGGAACAGATTAGGTGAGTCTTATTAGTAGGAAACAGTGGAAACGATGACAACATTCTGCTTGAAAGTTGTGGCATTCAAAGGGGAAGATAAATCTGAGCAGAACTTGTCAGACTTGAGTGTTCATGCCACATCTGCATGTGTGCTAGTTTACTTAGCGTATTTATTTAAATAGGTAATTTTCTCCTCATCTAAATTTCATTAGAACACTGTGTGTGTGTGTGTGCTTGCTAAGAAGAGAAAATAATTACAAGCTAATAATGGGAAAACAATATTGTTCAATTGTAGTAAATAGGTTTCCTGCTAGAAGGTATCTGTGTCATAAAGAAAAAGCATCAAGTCTTGGAGATCTCTAAATTACACGTGAACAAACTCAGGCTTCCTCTGTTCCTGGAAGATTGGAAGAGTTGGCAAGGGAATGAGTTTCTCACAATGTGACTTAACCAAGATCCTTCATCTCATGTCTGTGTCCCACCCAGAATCAGTGGCATATGCCTCTCAAATTAGTAAATGCCATTTGGGAACACATTTCCGTTCATTCAACAAATGTAATGTGTTATCCACCGACTATCTACAAACTAGAACTGGATTGCCAGAGGAAAAGACACTTCTCAAGCAAACTGTGAAGTTCTGTGACAACCCATCATGGTTTGTAGGATCCAAGAATGTTCCCTGGAAAGCTGTTGAATGTGCAAAGGAAAGCCAGGTATAGAGGGTGGTCAGGAGTGAAGTGGGAGAATTAAGGTAGGTGTGCTGAAGGCAAAGGCAGCAGATAGAAGGGACTCCATAGAGTCAACAGAGACAGAGCACCAAGTCTAAACACCCCCCAGAGAGCTTCAGAGACATTGCTATGACCTCTGTTTTCAGGATAGTGCTTTTTACAATATGTATTAATTTTGATATCTTTCTTTTCTTTAAAAAAATAGGTTTAAAGCAGAAAACTGCAGCTGAAGAGTTTGATTTCCCCATACCACTGAATGAGTCCTCCAAAACAATGAAGGAAATGAAAAAGGTATGCTGCTCTAAAGGAGAATTAACAGTGTTTAAGGTTTAGACCTCCCTCTGTGAATACAGTGTACAAAGGTTCCAAGACAGTGAAAGAAAGTCCATCTCTTTCATTACTTAATTTTCTGAAATGAAGAAATGGAAGAAACTTGCCCAAAAATGACATTGAGCTTGGAAATATTTATTAACTATGAAAAATAGTTCTGATATTTGAAGGTATAAAATGCATTTTAATGAAAAGATAACCTGCCAAGATATTTCTTTCAAAGCATAACCTATGTTCCACAGAGTATTGCTAACTGCTATATATAAAGCAGCATAGGAAGAAGATCACAGGCTTCATAGGAAAGAATATATCTACACTGGTGTCACATTGCTCTTTCCAAAGCAAAGAACATATGTGACTTTTTAGGCAGGAAGATGACAAAGATGAACTTTATTGCTGAACCCTTCTCACCACTGGTTGCCAAACGTCATGGTAACTCGGGCATTTTGAACATACTTCAGAGAAGTGCTGTGCTCATCTATGCTTGCCATTTTACTTCAAAGAATTTATTAGTTGAGCATGTCACATAAATTCCTGCGTGTTTGGTGTATAGCCCATGCACGGTCTAAAACAGTACTCAGAGTAACTAACACTTATACCGGATATATCTGAAGTAAACTGCAGTCTTCCCCTGCACTGAGACCTGCTTCCTTCAAAAGCCATTTTCCTTTGGGTGAGGAGATAGGAACACGGCCAGTGCTTACCTCTAAACATCATGTGCTGTGCCCTGGGGTAAGGGATTTACATGCAAACTCTTCGTCCCATTGCTCAGAACATAGAGATGCTTCTAGATGACATTTAAATGCTTGTCAAATGTCAAACTGCTAAGTAGCAAAAAAAAAAAGTCTATATGTAGATATTTGATTTTATAGGGTTTTTTTTCTATTGTAGTATGTTCATAATCTCTAGCAACTTTGTCTGGCTAGCTCCTAGGAGAACTAGTTAATTCTTACCTAGAATAAAATACATTATAAACGAAGCATAAACAGGAATAGAAATTCAGTATTTTTAGTACCTTTTGAAAATTGGATGTGCTGGACCCACTTAGCAAGATTTTGCAGACATTGTTTTTGGCTTTTCTTTTCTTTTTTTTTTTTTTTTTTGAGACAGGGTTTCTCTGTAGCTTTGGTGCCTGTGCCGGAACTAGCTCTTGTAGACCAGGCTGGTCTCGAACTCACAGAGATCCGCCTGCCTCTGCCTCCCAAGTGCTGGGATTAAAGGCGTGCGCCACCACCGCCCGGCTTGTTTTTTTTTTTTTTTTTTTTTTTCAAAGGTAGCATCATCCGGGAGAGGTGGTTTAAACACTACAGGAAGAGGTCAGACAAGTTAGTGACCCCTGGGGTCATGGACTTAATGGTCCTCTGTGTATTGCTTCACACTAATAACACTGACAAACACACAGGCCAGCAGTCACTCTCGGTTACCTCCATCAAAGGTAAAACACTTGTGCCCAGTGTTTCTTAACGCTGTTTATCTTTTCAAGGTCTTAGCGTGGAAAAAAGTTAGCAAAGTCATTTCCAGAATGATTGCAGAAAATGAAAACTACAGACACAGACTGAAGTGCCAAAAATTATCTAGTGAAGTAAGTTAGCACATTTTAAATTTTGTAAAAAAATTGAAGTTATATAAACATTGTATCTCACCTTGTATTGCATTAGATTTCCTAACTGCCAATATTAAAATCTAGGAACAGTTAAAAACATACTCAGACGGATGTAGGGTAGACCCTGAGTGTGGGTGTGAGGGTGCAGAAGACAAGCACTGGCTGGAATTACATAGCAAAGAACACACGTGTCCATTCAATGTATATTTGGATGTTAGTCTTTAAACACAAATTACAAAACACCCATACTGGTGGAGAGCATGTTAACTGTAATATAAAACTACACCTTCCATCCAACTTCTTGCCATTTCCTTTCCGTGGATGCTGCATTCCAGTGTACCTCATATAACAAAGTCTGCCCTTGGCACAATTTCACTCCTATAAAGCAACTCATGAATTGAATCTTGTCCTAAAGCTGCATCAGAGTTTAGTAACGGTTATTATGGTAAAATCATGAAAAGTTGCAGGTTTTTAGAATGGCAGTCTGGATCAGCAGGTACAGGTGCTTACCAGCAGGCTTGATGACCTGAGGTCAGTCCCCAGGAACCACATGTGCAAAGTGAATAGCAACACAAGTGGTCCTTGGACTGCCATTTACATGCCACCTTCCCCAGCATGTGTGCAAGCACGTATGCGCACACACACACGCACATAGACACAAATACACAAGGTAAACTGATGAGATTTCAAAAAGTTTACAAAGGAAGTTCTTGACTTTCAAAATATTAGCGGGAACAAAATTAGCATAACTAATAATTAATTGATAAGTCAAAATGGTTGTTTCCATTTCTTCCAATATAGAATATGTCCTGTCACAATGAGTGCTTCCATGAAGTCTCAATACTTAGTGACAACTTTTAATGTTTTAATAAAACAGTAATAGAATGTTTGTAAGTAATACAGTATTGGATAAAAGGCACAACTGTTAGCAGTCATAGCGCGCTGCACGTTGCTTGCAGGGGCAGCATACTCGGGTACTTCAGTTCACTCTATCTTGTCCAATCAGAATGAGGTTATGTCATGAGGCAGTAGGAAGAAGGAACAGAGTCAAAGTTTCTCAAAGGAAAAGCTGTTTGAACAGCAATGTGCAGAGAAACTGGGCAATGTTCTGCCCACTGTGTGCTTTTAACTTGGCAGTCTTTTGAATCTAGCCTTCTGTGAATCCAAAGTCATCTGGTAAAAATTATTTGCTAACTTAATACGCCAGGCTTTACAAAATAACATAAATAAAATCTATTTTTGACATTTGTTATTATACCTTGAGTTTTGAACTATATCACATACTGTTTAATAAAGCTAATATGTTGCAAACATATATTATAATTTTATCTCATAATATGTATTTGTTAACAAAAAATAAGTGTTACAGGTCAACTTGAACTTTTCTTACGTTGTTTCTAGATTGGAGTTAGTACAAGATGAATGTGAATCTTCCTGTCTTCTCTGGTGAGAATCCATTGAGATAACTGATCAGATCTTTTCCTCACTTAGTATCCTGCTTTCTCTAACCTTTGGCACATCCCCATTGTCACTTCCAACCTACTTCCTTCCTTAACCCAGAAATGGCACATAGCACACCTCTTTAAACATTTTTTAACATTTAAATTTTCACTTAAGCCCCTTCTCTATCATGCCCTTGAAACTACTCTCTCCATGATACATGGGTATCATGTGCATGTATATGCACATATATGTCTGTATATGTGTGTACATGTGCATATACATATATAAACATACGTGAGCGTGCAGTTTTTCTTGTTGCATATGACTCTGCTCTGCTTCATTCTCTTCCTCTTGGATGTACTATCATATGTGACCCGACCTCACTACTCCTCTCTCAGTGTGCTACAGTCTATGTCATGGTTCTCACTCTACACTTTGACTGCATTTTCTGT
The DNA here is from genome assembly GCF_018167655.1 of Microtus oregoni. NCBI lineage: Eukaryota > Metazoa > Chordata > Mammalia > Rodentia > Cricetidae > Microtus > Microtus oregoni. The sequence goes on from NW_024543086.1 coordinate 17,374,074, forward strand.
TCATGTTAAGTTGTTCCCCTTGCTGCCCTAGGAGCAGTTACTCGTCCTGTTATTCCTTCTTGTATTCACTTCCCAACAACTCACTGTTTTTCTAGCCTTAGCTGCTATTTATATCCTACCCATGACCTCTGACATTTTCAACTATTCCATAGACACATTACTAGTCTATATTTTTACACTGATCATATCGTCTCTTCCTTCCCCTTTCTTTTTAGTTGCCTCTGGTTTCCCAACCACATGGCCCCAATTCACACACAGGGGGAGGTTTCATCAGTTTTCTGAGATTTGGGAAGTAATAGAGGGAGGGCCGACCTTACGAAAGACAATTAGACTTTTGTAAGTAAGAGAATGAGGCAAGAGTGGTATAAGGAAAGTGTATTTTAGACCAGAGCATGAGCTGGGGAGGCATCAGTGAGAGGGTGGGCTTCCTCATTTTTCTTACAAAGCTATTACAAAGTGGAAATATGCAAAATTCTCATGAATATAAGGTAGGTACAATAATTTGTAATTTTGTTTCTTTTCTAGCTTCAACTTAATCATTTTGTGATATTCCAACAACCTTGGCTTTGTGGTTGTATGTTCTTCAAGTGACTAGTACATTCACCTGCTTCCAGATGAAAGACATGTACCTGGGCAAATGGCCTAGGCCTTGCATGCATACACAGCCCACAGTTTCCTTGCACCATCCAACTTCTTTGGACAGTGCTGAATCCCTCAGTGAAGTGTCAAATGTTAGTTCTCACAACTACATTACCAAATGGAACGAACATGTTCATAAACTTGACTGCATGACATTTGTGAAGCATGTGGACAAAGCTTTTTGGTATAGTTCAACCTTTGCTTCTGTGTGTGCCACCTGTCAACTCTTCGTGGAAGAGTTTTGTTATATCTGCCAGTGTTCATTCATGTCACTGAATGGGTGTCATGCTGGATAGTGTCCCACTGTTCTATAACCAGGCAGCTCTAAGAACTTTCATGCAAATGAATGTTCTCAATGTTGTATTTATTGTTTAATAAATTTTGATGAAATATATTAAATCTATTTTGTTTAACAGAACATAAATACAATGTGAAATTTCTTCTGAAATATCATTGACTACCAGGGGTAATATCATGACTTGTTCAGGGTGACCTCTTCATTACAACCTGAGACTACAAGTTTCCAACTTGGGGACATATCTATTACGCTGTAGAAATAAGATTTTCACATTTCCCCCATCTCATCTTCATCAGTCTTTCCTCTGGTCTCTGTGAATAGGAACATTCATTCATAAATTCTATTCCTGGTTTTTCTTTTTCTTTGCATAAATCAAGGAAGTTTTATTTTAGCCAAGTAGTCTTCTCTTGTGGCACTGCATTCTGAAAAATGCATTATGGATGATTCTGCCATCTCATGAGCATCATAACATCACACAAAGCTAAGTGGCTTGAGTCATCACTGAACTTGGCCCCCTGCTGCAGTCAGGACTACCACATAAACCCAAGGCCTAGGAGCCTGCTGCCCATGTAATGGGGCATGCTGCTTCAAACTAAAAAGTTTCCTATAAATAAAAGTAATACTCATTATTGATGAAAACACAGTATTTTGACTAAATAAGGCAGTGACATTTATTATCATTATTAAGTATCCTGACCTTTGTGTGCTCCCGGTAATCAAATGCAGCACTCTGCCACTGAGCATATCCCCAGGCCTGTGCTGTCCTTCCGTTTGACTGGTGCTACAGTAGGCTTGCCCAGCACCACCACAAACAAATGAGCAATGCTTTGTGGTAGGTGGCCTTGGCATCCCTGATGTATATACTTAGTGACCAAAGTGTTGTAATATGACCTGTGATGATTATATTTGTAACATCTGTTGTGTGTTCTCTAGAGATGTTTCATGCTTAAGTGTGCAGTGTGGAGAGGAAAGAATAGATCTAATGGTTTCAATAAAAAAGTTTTGGCAATTGAAGAATAGAGAAGAAACTTTCTCCAAGTAAGTAATTAGCCAAATATTTACTCTGGGCCACCCAAATGATTTAAGGCATGTTTTCAGTTATGAGGAAAAATAACGGAACTTTTCAGCATCGGAACTAAATAAAGATTAGGATATTTTCATGGATGATGTAACCTGAAAAAAGATTAGTGTTTTGGGAAAGCCTGGATTCTTATAACTCAGAGGAAGGATAGTTTTGAGATTAGAAAGTAGAACACTGGGAGAAGAGGGAAGCCGCACTGGAAGAACCGTCTGCTCTAGGAAGGACATGAGGTGAGAACACTACCACAGTGGTAGAACTACTGCCTGCCTGTGAGGCCATTCTTCCAACAAGCTGTTCCTATTAGTCGACGATTGAACTTCACAAGGACATTGTGACAGGCACACTTTAGGGAGCTGAACCTCAAAGATTGCCCACTTCTGTTGCTGATGGACTTCATAACTTTCCCTATTCGCCCTTCTTCCCTCCCTCTCTATCTATACCAGTCATCCATGGTGGTATAATGGCTGGAGATGCACAATCCAAGCATACATACTGTGCATAGTGTAGATATCCGGGTGTGTGGACGTGAGTCTACTTTGTCATGTCTAGGACCCAATGGAAAATCTGAGTCTCTAGAAGATGTGATGATGCCATTGTTGCATAAATTCCTCTGCATGCTCAGAGTCTGAATAAGGGATCCGCTTTTGTACTTGAAGCCAACATGTGTCCATCAAGGAGTAGTAGATATACATTTTCCAGTCCCTGCCCAGATCATGAAATCTAAAAACTTTGACTATTGTATATGACAAAAATAGACTAATGTCTTCGTTTCTTTTCTATTGTCATGAAGCATGACAGCAGACAGGCAGGCATCAGCTGAGAATTTTACATGCTGGAGCAGTAGCTGAGATTTTTACATCCCAATCCATGGGTAACAGGCAGAGAGAGAGAGAGAGAGAGAGAGAGAGAGAGAGAGAGAGAGGGAGATCTTTGAAATCTCAAAGCCCTCACCTAGTAACCCTCCTCCTCCAATAAGAACACACCTCCTCCTGATATGGGAAGTCCTTCTGTATATATATTGCTTTTATTGGTTAGTGAATAAAGAAGCTTCTTGGGCCTATGACAGGGAAGAATAGAGCAAGGTGGGAATTCCAAGCAGAGATAGAGGAAAAATAGAAGGTGGAGTAAGGGAGATGCTATGTAGCTGCCAAAGGAGACAGATGCCAGAACTTTACCCGGTAAGCCACAGCCTTGTGGCAATACACAGAATAATAGAAACGGATTAATTTAAGATGTAAGAGTTAGTTAATAAGCATCCTGAGCTAATAGGTCAAGCGGTGTTTTAATTAATATAGTTTCTGTGTGATTATTCGGGTCTGAGTGGCCAGGAAATGAATGGACAGTCTCCTCCTATGTGCTCCAACAAGGCCACACCTTCTAATCTTTTCCAAACAGTTCATCAGCTGGGGACTAGTAAGCATGCAAATGTATGAGCCTTTAGGAGCCATTCTCATTCAGTCTACTACATTCCACTCCCTGGCATCCATAAGCATGTAGTCATTTCATAATGTAAAATGCATTGAGTCCAACTTCAAACGTCTCCATAGTCTTTCAGTCTTAAGACTAAGAGTCCAAAGTCTCTTCTGAGACTCAAGGTGATCTCTTTAACTGCAATGCCCTGTAAAATCTAAAAGCAGACCACAGACTTTCAGCATACAATGTCAGAGGATATACATTACCATTCCAAAAAGGAGAAAGGGGTGCATAGTGAGGAAATGCTGGACCAAAGCAAGACAAAACCTAGCAGGGAAAACTCCAAATTCTGCATCTATGTCTTAACATTAAAACATTCTTTGGATCTCCAATTTCTTGCTGTGTTGACTACAACACACTTCTGCTTCTTGGGCTAGTTCCACTCTGTTAGCAGCTCTCTTTGGCAAGTATCCTATGACTCTGGCATCTCCAACATCTGGGGTTTCCAATACAATCCAGGCTACAGCTTCACTCCGTGGCTTCTAGAGGCCTTTCCATGCAGTGCCTCTCCCTGCCAAAAGCCTGGCCTCAGCAGCTTTCCTTAACAGCATAAAAGATTCCACAACACCTTTACTTCTCCTGCATCGTTTACTCTAGAGCCAGACAGCTTGACCAAAGTTGACAAGGAAACTGCTTGCTGGAGTTCCTGGCCCCCTAGTTCAATTACATATGCATCAGCTTTCTGTCGTTGATGGTTCCCTTCACTGCTAACCCTTCCTTGACAGCTCATCAACTGGAAACTAATGTGCAAATATTGAGCCTATGCGGGGCATTCTCATTCAAACCAGTATATCTAGGGAAGATACAGACAAGAAAACAAGAAAACAGGGCAATTTCCAGTTGTCTTTCTACCTCATGAATGTGAGGTGATAATCTCAGCTGTACCCACTGGGGAGGTAGTCTGTCTGGAAACTGTATATTTAATTTCCATAGCACACTCAGTACTATTAAGGACAATGTTTCCAAGCTCCCCAAAACAATATTGATTTAAAAATTTCAAGTGAAAGCAACCCATATCATACTATGCTAAAAGCAGGATCGTTTACAGATGGAGTCTCATTCTTGGTGCTGAAGGCCATCTGGCAAGGTCAAGCAATGCTCAAAAGAGTTGGCATTCTTTGCTTCACCCAGACCAGTGCCAATCCGGTATCTATTTATTTACATATTTTAGGTTGTGTTGCTTTTTTATGTGTATGGGTCTTTTGTCTGCACGTATGTCCTTTGTACCACATGTGTGCCTGCTGCCTGAAGAGAGCCAGAGAGTTACAGATGATTATGAAACAACCTGTGGGTGCTGTGAATTGAATCCGGGTCCTCTGCAAGTGCTTAGGGCCCTTTCCCAAGCTTTGAAAATGTTCTCTTTCTTCCATATTAAGTCTGTCCCCACTTGAACTTGAATGAGCGTTGTCCTATAAATATCGTTCTCTTTCTTGGAAGTAGACCCTGATTCTTAAGACCATCAGGGTCCTTCCTCAGCACCAAAGAAATCAGGTCTCTAATTCTTTGAGAAAATGAATCCTTTTTATTAATTTACTCTTTGAAAATTTCATGCATGAATATAATACACTTGGGTCACTTTCATCCCTCCACCATCCTTCCCCTCTCTGTGTCTTTTTTGTCTGTGAACACTTTACTGACTTCTGGGATTGAGTCTTTAACACATGTTTATAATTTTGGATAAGTTGTTTAATCTCTTTGCACCTAAATCTTCTCTTTGTAAACTGAACATGACTAGCACCATAGCAGGTCATCATAAAGACTAGATGAGCTAAAACATGAAAAGTGCTTCTACCAGTACACGCAAGTACAAGACATTTACTCTAGTTACTACTAAATGAAAAAAAAACCTATATAACCCAGGCTGGCCTCAGTGTTCTTGCCTCAGCTTCCCAAGTACTGGCAGTAGCCAGAAGGGACATTCTTCCTGCTTTACGTTGATTTTTCCATGTATTTTGTCCCAGCAATAATCACTAACATGGCATTCCTATCTACTACTCATTTTTAATTCTTTTGTGTATTTAGGTAGAGTTTCATTTTCATCATCAATATCCATTCATTACAGTGTCATTTTCGAAAGACTGTTACCTCATCACTGAACTGCATTAAGTTTGGGTTTAGTATATAATGTATTAATTTTATTAATTAATTTAAAATTTGTTTTCATCTTCCTGATTTCCTGGGTTTTGTTGTAACTACCGTTCTCTTTTTAATCCATTGCAACAAATACCTCCTTTATTTTTGTTTCTTTTACACTTGAAAGAAGTAATGATATTACTTTGCCTCTGAATATTGCTACCTTTATATGATCATTTTCAAAGTGTTTTACAATTGGTTATTTGGTTCTATGTTTAGTAAAATGGTTTGTCTTTCTTTTCATTGCTAAATTATTAGGTTGTATTGTTGCCATAATGTATATAATTTGTAAGTAGAACTGTGTATATTTTCTGCTTTGTGGAAAACATTAGGTTTTGTAGCCTCACATATGAACTATTCCTATTGATAGTCTCTGAATGTGAGGCAAAGTCATATCTGCTATAGACTTATGTATAAACATTGAATCATGTCTGTTACTTACATTATTTAAAACTGTGTCCCTGTCAATACACTGTGTGCTTGACCTGTCGGGAATGAGTCAGTCATGTCCCACTAGCGCCCACCATTGCTCTGAAAGCCTGCATTGAGCCTATGACATTGACATGTGGTCTCCCGGTGTCTTTTCTCAAGGGCTTTGTTTTATGGATGAAAAATGACCAAGTGGCCTTATTTAGTATGCTTTGGTTTTAACTCTTCTTTATCTGAAGTTTAATTTCAAATCCTTATTTCAATGGTTTTGTGTTTGCTTTTTTTCAACCTTTTACACTCAAAGTTTTTTAATTTTTTAAAAAATATTATTTTTCTTTATATGTAGGTGTGTTTTTCTTTCATGTGTGTGGGGGTCCCTCAGAGACCAGTAGAGAGCATTGAATTTCTTGGAGCTGCAATTACAGGCAGTTGTGAGCTACCCAACAGGAGTGCTGGAAATCAAAGTCAGGTCCTCTGGAAGAGCAGCCAGTGCTCTTCACTGCTGAGCCGTCTCCAGCCCAGGCCTTTGTTCCCTGACTACATCATTAGGAATCTTTCTAATAGAATGATATTCCTAAAGTAATCCCCGTGAACATGTATTGTCTGAAGCTTGTCACAATTTCTCTGATTTTTGTAATTATTTATTCTCCTCATTGTTTTCTAGATAAACTGTTTTACGAAAGTATGGAATGTACATATAATTTTTGAATGGCGTTCTTCAGTTAGCTTAGTATGTCAAAAGCACTTGGGCTGATATTCATCTCCTATCCTGGAGAAATGAAGAAATCTGGTCCCATGTGCATCACAACACTCGGCTGTCCTTGACCCCCAGCTTTTCTGCATGGTTCTCCCTCTGGTCAGCTTCACCCCAGAAATTTAACTCTGCTCTTGCTGTCACTGATGCATGAGTCCCATGGTTTAAATCCTGACATGCTCTTGTCAGAACTGGAAGCAGGGGAAAAAAATGAATCTAATTTGAGTTTTCCATCCTCAGGGTGCTACCCATGATATGTCACCTAAAAGTAATTATTTTACATGTATGTACATTTCAAAGGATCTGCATGCTACCGGGACCAGTGTTCCTTTTACCTTAGGTTTTAGTGTTTTGTTTCAGGTACAGGTAAACCCCTATGAAAAGGACAATAAGAGCACTTTGCATATCTCATTATAAACCTTGTTGGCTTGAGAATGTAAAGATCTGATGGGAATCCGAGCCCTTCACACACCTGTTCCCAGGAACTCCCAGAGGCAAGCATAAAAGGAAGCTATGGTTGTGCCATCACTGGGTGCTCTGTATTTAAATGTCAAATAGCAGAAGTCAGAAAGCTATGAAAAGCTATGATTCTCTTCTTTAAAGGAAGGGATGACATCACTACCTCTAATGTAAAAGGAAAAGAATAGACAGGCAGCAAGTTTTGTCAGGAGTCCTCTTCTGGCTGCCTGGAAAAAGATAAAGAAGGCAATTTCCCAAAGCAAGGAGATGAGCCCTTAGGGTGAGACTGGCTATAACTTAATCCAAGCAGGATGACTTATAAAGAACCTTCCAGTTAAGCTCTAGGGATCCATTCAGAAAGATATAGAGAGTGCTGGATATACAGTATACTCTTGTATACTGTAAAGACTTGTCACTCAAATTGGTTTAATAAAACACTGATTGGCCAGTAGCCAGGCAGGAATTATGGATGGGGCAAAAATACTAGGAGAATTCTGGGACGAGGAAAGGCAGAGACTCAGTCATCATCCAGAAGCAAGATGAGAATGCCTTACTGAGAAAAGGTACCAAGGCACGTGGTTAAGCATAGATAAGAATTATGGGTTAATTTAAGTTGTAAGAAGTAGTTAGTACTAAGCCTGAACAATAAGCCAAACATTTTATAATTAATATAAGCCTCTATGTGTTTATTTGGAACTGAACAGCTGTGGGACTGGGTGGGACAGAAACTTCTGTCTATGTAAGTTGATCAGAATAAAGGTTTTATGAGAAAGTTTTTTTCTAATTTTGCCTAGAAATGTATAAGTGCGACAAACCAAAAGCCCCATTTTCTTGTTAAACGATGCACTGGTGCCTCTAGTAATAAAAAGGCGTCCTGGCCCCGGTGTGTCTTATAAAGCAAAGCACAGCTAAATGGAAAGGTTCCACAAAACATTTGCTGTAAGAAGCTATCCACACCGGAAGCTTGTCACACAGTGCTTTGGGAAGAGGGAGGGGAGGAAAGGCACACAGCAGGCCCCAGGCAGCTCTTAGCCGTTCCCACAATAAGCATGAAGCTGGAAGGGCCTTTTGCAAATGAAGACAGCACTTTTTTTCCCCCAGCTGCTCAGACCTGAATAATCACATTGAAACTATATTCATTACAACACTGTTTGGCTAATGGCTCAGGCATATTCCTAGCTAGCTCTTATATCTTAAATTGACCCATTTCTATTTATCTGTATTTCACCACGAGGCTGTGGCTTACTGGTAATGTTCTGGCGTCTTTCTCTTTTGGCAGATACATTGTGTCTCCTTGACTCCCTCTACTCTCTGTATCTCTGTTTGGATTTCCCACGTGGCTTTACTCTGCTAAGCCATTGGCCAAAACAGCTTTATTCATTAACCAATAAAAGCAACACATATACAGAAAAACATCCCACATCAGCCTTGTTCCTTTAGCCCAAGTTGAGATGCAGGTGGATGCCCTTCTCTGGGTTCACAACCATGGGCAAGGTGGCTCTCATCTAAGGCTCATTGTCTAAAAGGGTTTAGACCTGGGAGCCACCAGGGAGAAGTCGAGAGATGCAGTCCTGAAGGAAGCCTGCCTGGGCACTGCATCTACCGCAGGCTCTGTTGTAGACCACACTCAGGCCACACTTCCTCCCAGAACACTATACTCAGCTGTGATCTGGCCATTGTCCTCCTAAACTCTCAACAGTTTCCATTACCCAGACTAGACACAAAACTGGGCCCATTAATTTTCCATTACTGCTGGGCCTAAATTCTCCCTGATGATGAATATTGCTGGGAGGGAGGAGCTTACAAGGCCCTATCCCTCCTTAAGGATTTTATGATCAGTTAATAGTTGCCGGGAAATACGTTCAGCCATGTAGCCACTGGTAGGTTCCCCTTGCTCCTGGGAGTAACCTAATGAAACTCACTGACTCACCACCCTAGACTAGGTGGAACTGTTTCTTTTGTCTGATATTGGTGGGTAAATACAAGTTTATTAATCTCCCTAGGAAACATTCACACAACACCCACCCACTGTCTTCGGATATCACCCAGATACCCAGTACTCTTTTTAACTTGACAACAGATTGCCTCTGACATCTAGAACCATATATGTAGCTGATTGATTGATAGCTTCACTTGAAAGGCTTAAAGTCATCAGAATCTCAACATGTACCAAACTGAACTCACAGCCCCTACTATGGCCTTCATGTTTGTGTAATTAGGCAAGTATATATGCAACAATCAAATTCTTATTGGACTAGTATTTGGAGGTGGGTCTTTGGAGAGGTGATTGTGTCATGATATTGGGCCTATATCATTCACAGTCTTATAAAAGGTCCCCAAGAGCTCCCTGCTTTTTCTTCCCCTTCTAGATTTTTATTTCTTTAAAAGAAAAATGATATGAGAAGTCAAGATCCTGCATAAGGAGAAGTGACTATCCCCCAACCATGCTGGCACGACTTTGTGTTGCTAACCTCCAAAACCACAAGAAACACGTCTGTTAGGACCTAGGCTGTGGTCCTGACATCCTGAATGCCCTAAGGGAGTGTCTACTTTACACCCGCTCCTTGTTCAGCCTTGCCCCATCTAATAAATTGTCCCACCCCACCAGGATTCAAGCAGATCCTGATACCTCCTTTCTCACTTCTTTTCTAAACACTACTTGATAACTCTTCCTTTCATATCTTCCTCTAATCAGTTCCCTCTCTCCATCATCATGATTCTACTTTAGTCCAATTCCTCTCCCTACCTAACAAGTCTCTTCACAACCATGTTGTCTTGCTGCATTGAATACATTAAAACTCATAAAAATACATTAAAATATGCTGGAAATGCCCAGAAATGGCATTAAGTAGAGTAGTTAACCAGGGGACCAGGTTTCCTGGCATCTCATCTCTCTCCAACCATGGCTAAACTTTCTCTAATAACCCCTGGCTGGTGGGCATAGTATCAACAAGTTTCTCCCAGTGCCATCCAAAGACCTCCCTGTCTCATGAAGAGGTCCAAACCTCTTTGATTCTGAAGAGCAACCTCTTCTAGGGAGTCTACCTGGACTTCCAGAAGGGAAATGAAATTTTCCAGATGGCCTAGGTCTATGGCTACTTGAGCACTGAGGTCCTTGAACCTTTTATCCCCCATAATTGGGGCTGAAGTTCCAACTACAACAGATTCTGTGATGCCTAACCCCTGGCATGTAGCACAAATTCTAATTGGTTTTAATAATTAAAACCCGGAGTTAGATATTAGGGTGTGATAGCTGAAAGATCAGAGAAATGAAGCAGCCAGCCACTAAAGTTCTTACTTCTGTGAAATCCTCAAATCAAAAGAGTTGAGCAACTGTATGAATCCTCAGACTGAATGGGCTAGACCCTGTCTCCAGTGGCCTTATATTCCTATCTCCACCTCCCTAGTGTGGGATTAAAGGTGTGTGCCTCCCAAGTGCTGGGATCAAAGGTGTGTGCCACCACTGCCTGACCTCTGTGGTTAACAAGTGGCTAGCTTCAGCCTCTGGTCTTCAGGCAAGCTTAATTGTTAGAACACAAACAAAATATGACCACACCATCACAAAGTGGGAATGAGAATAGGGACAACTCACTGCATGGGGAAGCCCAGAATATAGAAATAGGTGGACCCTGCCCACTTCTCCATTATAGATGTGCACCTGTGGTATAGCATGCAAAGGAGTGGGGTCTCCTCCAGGGCAAACAACTTAGAAGATGCACATTTGGTTGAGCCATTAGTGCAAGTGAGCCAGGAAGTCTCTGGGGCCTGGACATACACTCCATTTCCACTACTAGAATTAAGCTGTGGTGTACAACTACAGGACTCTGCATGGGGAAAGCTATCTAGGGATATCTTGGTAATATTAACCAGGTGTCTTTTCTGCAGAGGACCCCCAGTGTGAGCTTAGACTGGTTTTGCAGTTGTCAGGGCTGGAAGTAGATCTAATTATTTGATTAATTCCAATCCCAACATAATATGGGGGCTTGGAAGACCAGGTACAGTCAACTATTGATGTGGGATGTGCTAATTTATGTGTTGCTATTATTGGTTGAAGAATAAAGCTGTTTTGGCAATGGCTTAGCAGAGTAAAGCCAAGCAGGAAATCCGAACAGAGATACAGAGAGAGAATAAGTGGGGTTAAGCAGACACCAGCCAGCCTAGGAAACAAAACGTGTAGAAAATGAGGCAACATCATGGCCATGTAGCAATACATAGACTAATAGAACTAGGTTAATTTAAGATGAAAGAGCTAGCTAGAAATATGCCTGAGCCATTAGCCAAACAGTGTTGTAATTAATATAGTTTCTATGTGATTATTCGGGTTTGGGCAGCCGGGAAATGAAAGTGCAGTCTCTGTTTACCAACAATTTTTAACCTATGTCTGGTTGAGAATGGTTATGAAACTGATAAACTCCTCCCAACATCCTGAACACTGAGGAGCTGGCTTCTGTTACCTCCCTGACTTTTAACCTCACGGTTACCAAAGGAATTCCTGGAGAAACTGGAGTTTGTGAGCTTGTCACAATTGTCATATTCTGGGAGTACCAAGATGCGTCCGTTTGGGTCCGTGGTGGAGATTTTCTTTGGATAGTAAAGTTAATGTCTTGGTTCCAGAAATTTACATACAACCCAGCCCCCTGGCTCTGCCAATTTCCCAATAATGACCTTCAGTTTCCTGCCAGACTCTAACATTTATAGATGTGGGGCTGCATTGCTTGAGATTAGCGAAGTAACAGCTAGACTCTGTTGGTTTTGGGGTTTTTTTTTAAATTATTATTATGAAGGGCTCTGTGTGCCTACAGGAGGACTCAGTCTCACAAGCCCTGCAAGCACAATGCTTTTTTGCCCAAAGTGGGCAAAGAAGATTTGCAGGGAGGGGGCTGTCACCAGGACAGACATAGTATTGGGTAAATTGGAAATCTGTTTCTTTATTAGTGGACCCACAGCTCCAGGAGCATACATTTCTGAGGCCTCTCCTCCCAACAGCCTCTGGATGCAACATATTACAGAAGTCCATGTGGAAGTAGGTCAAGTCTCAATGGATAGATTGGCTATAAGAGCCCAGGTTTCAGTCTTTTATCATTCCCATACCACAGAGCTTGGGTCTTTCCCAGGGAAAAATAAGTAAAACAGAACAACCATAGTCATGGGGCCCATGTCAGTCTTCTCTTTAGTGGGTCAGAGGACCTGGTGACGACCCATCTGTCATTCTGTAGCCTTCTTCAGCTGGGTATGGTGGCTCTATGGGGTGACACCAATGACCTTTACCACTGTGAGGATGGTGAGGACTGCAGGGTACAGACCTTTTAACATTGGATCCAAGCTCTGGGTTGGGATCCTCTTTACCTACAAAAGGTTGCCAGGCTGGAACTTGTGGGCAAGCTCAGACATGGGCTAGGGTATGACCTCCCAAACTGCCTGATGGATAGTCCTCTGGGCTTGCTGCAGGGCCTGTAAGGACTTGAGGATGGAATGGCTCATAGATTCTGCTTTAGGGAGGAGAGGGGAAGGCTTTCCAAGCATAATCTCAAATTATGTTTTTGATAACATAATTTGATATGGAGTGCACTTAGCCCTTAGAAGACAAATGGTAGGAGGCTGGCCCAATTTCACTGGTCTCAAAGACTTATTTAGTTTTGTTGTTTTCTTTTGTTTTTTTTTTCTAGACTGGGTTTCTCTGTAGCTTTGAGCCTGTCCTGGAACTAGCTCTTGTAGACCAGGCTGGCCTCAAACTCACAGAGATCTGCTTGCTTCTGCCTCCCAAGTACTGGGATTAAAGGCATGTGCCACCACCACCCAGATTTTAGTTAAAGTTTCCTTCAAGGTCTACTAATCTTTTCTACCTGCCTTGAACCTGGAGGCCTACAGGTACAATGTAGTTTCCAAACAACATTTAGGACCTTTACCAGGTTTTTGGAAACTGATCATGTAGGCAAGGCCATTGTTAGACTCCAGGGAGAAAGACAACCCAAATCTGGAAATTAACTCTTGGAGGAGTTTCTCGGTGATGACTGAGGCTGTCTCCATTTGGATGGGATAGGCTTCCAGCCATTCGGAGAAGTATCTTTGTAAACTAACAAACAGTTCTATCAATGAAATGTGAGCTTGATCTCTATAAAGTCCACCTCCCAGCGTTCTCCAGAGGTGCTTCCTCAGGCGTGGATTCCTTCCTGGGTTCTCCTCCTCCTTTGGGCTTTACTTGAATATAAATGGCACATCTGGATACAATGTCCTTGGTAGGATGGTCTAATTGAGAGACATAACATCTGGGTCTGAGTAACTCAGCAGTCTAGTTGCCCCAGATGGGCATCCCAGTGGAATTTGGTGAACATCTGTTTTTTAATAGCGGCAGTGAATCTCCCATCCAACAAAAAAACCTATCCACTTGCCTCCTGTTTGGCATCCTTCCTGTTCCCACATTAGGTTTCTTCCTGTGTGAAGGCTGAATGCTGGAGTAATTCCAGGTTAGTCAGGGTAACCAAGATTTTGACAGGCCCCTTTGGTTCTAGGGTCACCATCCAGATGGCCAAGTCTGCTGTCCTGTTTCCTTAGGCCACGAACATAGGCTGTGGCACATGCATACTGACTGTCCATACACACCGTGATGGCTTTGTACTTGCCCCAGCGAAGTGCCTGGGTCAATGCCAGAAGTTGAGCACTTTGTGCTGACATCGCTCGATTGAGGGTCTGTGTCCACACCATCTTGCCCAAGGTGATAACGGTGGCCTTGGCACACCCGATTTTATCTTGAGCAAACCCGCTCCCATCCGTGTACAATGCCTTTTCCACTTCCCCTAGAGAGACATCTGTTAGGTCAGGTCTGACAGACTGGACCTCATCAGTCACTTCCAGGCAATCGTTCAGGGTCAGTACATTGTAGCAGCTGGGTGCTGCCAGGACTAGCACACAACGGCTCACCTAGCTTTGCAAACTCAGGCATACACAAGTGTCAATACCCAACTGCTTCCAGAAAGTCCCCCCTGGTTCTTTGTCTTAGGCACAGGGATCTGTAGGCTCACCAAGCTACGGCTTTGGGAGGATGTTCGTCTGCCTCCAAATTATACCCCAAGTAGGTGACGCGGAGAACACATGGATGGGCTTTCTTGACTGAGACCCAGTCCCCTGGAGACTGTGGTGCCTCTGGCAGGCCATTTTACACTCCTACTGTTTCTGAAGCTGTGAGGAGCCATCCACATTCTCTAACAGTGTGCTTTCTGGGTAACTTTGCCGGAAAGTCAGGAGGTCAACACTTAAGGTCTCATCAAAGAATGTAGGAGAGTTTTTGAATTCATGAGACAACCTAGTCCATGTCAGTTGGCCCAGAAATCCTCCCTCAGAATCTGTCTATTCAAAGGCAAAAATGGGCTGGACAGCAGGAGGCAAAAGAACTTTAAGTCCAGCGCAAAATATATACATGTTTCTCTGGAGAAGGGAACTCAGGAGCATGTAGGGGGATGAATAATTTCATCCCACTTGTTGGCCTCTCTAAGATCCTGCACTGGTTGGTAGCCCTGGGTACCTGGCTTTAGGACTGGAGCAGTTGGGTGGGGGGATTCAAGCAGAATGACAGGGAAGAGGATTCCTGCTTTCTGTAGCCTATTAAAGTCTTTAATAATTGCCTGCTTGTTTTCCCAGCTAATAGGATACTGTTTGACCCATACTGGGGTAGCAATGCTTAGTAATTGAATGATAATTGGCTCTTAGTGGTGGCCAATCTTGGTGGGTAATTCTCAGCTTAGACACTGGAATACTGCTGTGGCAAGTCCTGCAGACATCCCAAAGTTTGGGTGTTATTTTCATGTTCCCGCAGTCATTAAGTCCCAAAGAAGTCACACAGAGGTCTACATTAACTACAAACTTACTGGCCTAGTAGCTCAGACTTCTTATTAACTCTTATAACTTATATTAGCCCATTATTCTTGTCTATGTTAGCCACGTGACTCGGTACCATATTCGGCGAGGCAGTCATATCTTGCTTCTGTGGCTGGGACACAACTAGAGACTAGGACTTCCTTCTTCCCAGAATTCTCCTGTTCTCATTGACCAGCCTCTACTTCCTGTCTGGTTGTCTCACCTATACTTCCTGCCTGGTTACTGGCCAATCAGCATTTATTTGAAATATAATTGACAGAATATAGACCATTGTCCCACACCAGTTACCTGTAGTCTTGTAATAAATCTCTCCCAGTCCAGGAACAGAGGCAGTCTTGTGTGACTAAGAAAGAGCTTGTCATAGTACCTTATCCCAAGTCCACCATCCGGGAGGTCAGCAGAGACAGAGTCACCTGTCCCATTGCTCCTTGGATAGCTGTCCATTGAGACATCACTGGTCCAAGCAGCTTTGAACTGAACGAGCTGTGCTCCTGTCAAGCAAAAATTTAACAGATTTGCTCTTTAATGTTACCCTGGGTACTCAAGGGGATGGAACCCCAGCCATGTCAGTTCTGGCCCAAATGAAGAACAGGGTGTCACTTTCCAGTGTCCTTTTTACTTTCAGTGAATGTATTTGTCCTTCTCTGCCTCTTCTTTTTCTGGCATTCCTGGATGGCCCCTCTGGTATCTCTCTTATGGTCCTCCCTGAGCACTGCCAACTACTGCTTGGATCAATCTTTTATTCTGTTTTTTTTTCTACAAAGTCACAGTTGTTATAAACCTTTTAAGCAATCTCCAATAATTTGGACCTATTCATACCCCCTCAATGGTCTACTGGAGTTTCTTTCTAATATCTGGGACAGGCTGTATATCAAAAGCAGTACTCGTTGCTCACTGGTTTTCTGGGGCATCTGAGTCTATGGGGGTAAATATCCATGAAGTGCCACAAAGGCTCTCAAGGAACCCAGCGGGTGATTCTTGGGGCTACTGTATAACCTCATTCACCATAAGACGTATTGGTGTATTTTCTAGCAACTTCAATCCTCCTAACAGGGCCTGGTGAGAATTGTCCAGAGCCTCCTTACCTTGGTCAGTGTCGGAGTCCCAGTCAGGTTGAACTGAAGGGAAAATCCACTCTACCCAGGCTGCACTGTTAGCAGCGACCCCTTGCCCAGCTTGGGGTGATTTTTCTACTCTCAGGCTGAATTCTGTCCTGCTCTTCACTGTGAGGAGGGTGCCAGGAGTCTAACAATCATCCCAGGTCAGCTGATGGTTGTAAAAGACTGTCTCTAGGAGAATAATGAGAGCCTGATGTTTTCCATAGAGCTGTGGGTTCTGAGCTTTCCAATTATACAGATCATTGGTTGAAAAGGAATATAAACCATGGAAGGATAAGGGAAAGGGGAGGAACGTGTTGGTTTGGGGTTCACTGGGGGTGCCTCCCTTAAAAGGAGGATGGGGGAACCTCTGCCCCAGGGAGGTTCCTCCTAGAGCCCCCAGAGCCAGAATCACTCCATGTGTGTGGAGGAGAGAAGGGCCCTGGGATAGAAGAAACTACCTCCCAGACAGTATGGCCAGGGGATCTAGTTTTCCTTCCTCGGGAATGACTCAGGGCAGCACTGAGACAGGGAGAGTCGGTTTCTTCTGGAGGACTGAGAGAACAGTTTGGGTTTCTCTGGGCCGCCTGGCCAAACCAAGGGGATTCAGGAGCCCAGTGAAAGGACACAAATGCTAAGCCAGGGGAGTGGGTCTGCACCAGAGAAAGCCACTGATCAACATAGGGAAACTGACCAGGGTGGCTGGGATCTCCAGCCACCACTTTCCAGACCACCTGTGCCCTCTGTGGGTCCAGGGAACCTCCACTGGGCCACCCAACTTATAAAGAAGAGGGCCAATCAATTTCACAAGTCCAGAGTTCTCCAGGTGAAAAACAGATGCCACAAGCTGTCCTTGTCCACAAAACCCTCCATGCACGTCAGCAGTTTCTAGGGCTGCTCACTCCCTTTCCTAGAACCCACAGAACTGACAGTGGCACATTGATGACAATAAAGACAACCAGGGATGGACACCACCCAGGCTTAAACCAAGAGGTCCAGCGACATCTCTCATGGATCTCATTCAAACAGCCTTTCCTAAGTGACCCATGCAGGAGGTGCCATAAAAAGACCCAACGCGTCAAGAGTTTCTGAAGTTCCCTGTTGGAAGCCTCAAGGACAACAAGAGCAGAATCAGGAGGAGGTTCTGGGGTGCACACCTGCTAGGAACTGTTCTTCCCAGTGCTATTGGTCCAGGGGATCTGAGACCCCCAGTCTCTCTGGGAATTTCTGTGGCCTACAGAATGTTGTGAGGTAACTCCATCAGAGAACACATGAACACACTTAAAGTCTTTGCTCTCATTGGTCAGCAGCTTCACGGGAAACTTGCTCAAATCATGGAGCCCCAAACCTTGCCCTTCTTGCCTTTTTATGCACAAAACTCACATCCTACGTGGACACACGTCAATTAGCAAGTTCTATTAAAATAAGCAGAGCTGTAGAAGTCAAGAGAGCAAGGTTAGCACATTTAGGGACTTTCCCAAAGCTCTGGATTCTTGTGGAATATTATTTTAAGGTGTGTTACTTTTATCTTTGGAACATTTATTTAATGATGCAAAGATGTGTTTGATTAAACAAGATCTCTTCTGTAGTGTGGAGGTCGAAAAATACAGGCCCATTTCTACCTTGTCTGAAATTAGAGAGTTTGGAGAGTTGACAAGTGTGGTTGTGCGTCCTAACTCAGGAGGTGATTGCTTGGTTCTTTTGAAGCTAAGATAGCTGGGTGCCATCCTGATGGGTGGTCAGGATATGCAAATGTACTCCTTTATTTTGTTACTATGAGGTCACCTAGGGAAGGGCGTTCTTCAGAGTACTGACTTAGAGCACCTTAGTTGCCTGGACAACAGAATGCTAATGATTTAATGTCTCAGAGTTGACTGTGTGAGTTACCCTTTTGTATCATGTTAATAAAAATAAATTTGTTGGGCTGGAGAGATGGCTCAGTGGTTAAGAGCACTGCCTGCTCTTCCAGAGATCCTGAGTTCAATTCCCAGCACAACCATCTGTAATGAGATCTGGCGCCCTCCTCTGGCATGTGGGCATACATGGATGCAGAATGTTGTATACATAATAAATAAATAAATAAATATTTAAAAAATAAATTTGTTACATTCTCCCCCAGTTTACGTTGGGTATAAAAACTGTGGAAAAATAAACGTGGGTGAATTTCAGGGTTTCAGTAATCTCTGGAATACCCTCCCGGTACTGTCTTTTGGCTTCTGTCTTGTTATTCTATGCATCTTTGTATCCTTTACTTATATTACTTCAATTCCCACGCCCCTACCCTGTAAGAAATATTTTTGTTGAGGCTGGTTCTGGACACTGTAGACTGCCGATTTGTCTTGTTGACTGTGTCCTTTGCTTTACAGAAGCTTCTCAGTTTCAGGAGGTCCCATTTATTAATTATTGCTCTCAGTGTCTGTGCTGCTGGGGTTCTATTTAGGAAGTGGTTCCCTGTGCCAATGCATTCAAGTATACTTCCCACGTTCTCTTCTGTGAAGTTCAGTGTGGTTGGTTCTATGTTGAGGTCTTTGATCCATTTGCATTTGAATTTTGTGTATGGCAATAGATATGGATCTATGTTCATTCTTCTGCATATTGATATCTAGTTATGCCAGCACCATTTGTTGAATATGCTTTCTTTTTTCCATTTTATATTTTTTTGCTTCTTTGTTAAAAATCAGATGCTTGTAGATGTGTGGATTGATATCCAGGTCTTTCATTCCGTTCCATTGGTCCTCCTGTCTGTTCTTATACCAATGCCAGGCTGTTTTCAGTACTGTATCTCTGTAGTCGAGTTTGAAGTCAGGGATTGTGATGCCTCCAAAAGTTCCTTTATTGTACAGGATTGTTTAGGCTATTCTGAGTTTTTTTGCTTTTCCATATGAAGTTAAGCGTTGCTCTTTCAAGGCCTGTGAAGAATTTTGCTGGGATTTTGATGGTGATTGCATTAAATTTGTAGATTGGTTTTGGTAAGATTGCCATTTTTATTGTGTTAATTCTACCTA
Organism: Microtus oregoni; assembly: GCF_018167655.1. Lineage (NCBI taxonomy): Eukaryota > Metazoa > Chordata > Mammalia > Rodentia > Cricetidae > Microtus > Microtus oregoni. Next base: position 17,393,314 of record NW_024543086.1, read on the forward strand.
ACCAAGAGCATGGGAGATTTTTCCATTCTCTGGTGTCTTCTTCAATTTCTTTCTTCAAAGATTAAAGTTCTTGTTATACAAGTCTTCCACTTGTCTGGTTAGAGTTACTCTGAGATATTTTATGCTAGTTTGAAGGGTGATGTTTCTCTGATTTCTTTCTCAGCCCATTTTTCATCTGTGTAAAGGAGGGCTTCTGATTTTTTGCGTTAATTTTGTATCCTGCTATATTACTGAAGGTATTTGTGAGTTGTAGAAGCTCCTTGGTAGAATTTTTGGGGCAACTTATGTAAACTATCATATCATCAGCCAATAGTGAGAGTTTGACTTTTTCTTTTCTGGTTTATATCCTCCTGGTCTCCTTTCATTGTCTTACTGCTCTAGCTAGAACCACAAGAACTATATTGAATAGATATGGAGAGAGTAGACAACCTTGTCTTGTTCCTGATTTCAGTGGAATTGCTTTGAGTTTCTCTTCATTTAGTTTGATGCTGACTGTTGGCTTGCTGTATATTGCTTTTATTATGTTTAGTTATGTTCCTTGTATCTCTGCTTTCTCCAAAATCTTTATCATGAAGGGATGTTGAAGTTTTTTGAAGGCTTTTTTAGCATCTAATGAGATGACCATGTAGTTGTTTGATTTTGTTTTTGTTTTTATTTTTATTTGTTTGTTTATATGGTAAATTACATTGACAGATTTTTGTATGTTGAACCATCCCTGCATCTCTAGGATGAAGGCTACTTGGTCATGGTGGATGATTTTTCTGATGTGATGTGTTCATGGATTCAGTTTACCACTATTTTATTGAGTATTTTAGCATCAATGTTTATGAGTGAGACTGGTTCATTAATCTCTTTCTTAAAGTAAAGTCTTTGTGTGGTTTGAGTATCAGGGTAATTGTAGCCTTGTAAAATGTAAAATGAGTTTAGCAATGTTCCTTCTGTTTCTATTGTGTGGAACAATTTGAGGAGTATTGGTATTAGTTCTTCTTTGAAAATCTTGTAGAATTTTGTGCTGAAACTATTCCGGCCCTTTTTTTTTTTTTGGCCGGGAGACCTCCCTATTATTCTTAGATTTGGTCATTTCATGGTATCCCATATTTCCTGGATATTTTGTGTTAAGCTTTTGTTAGATTCAGCATTTTCTTTGATCATTGAGTCTATTTCTCCTCTATCGTATCTTCAATGCTTGAGATTCTCTCTCCCATCTCTTGCATTCTGCTGTTTTTGCTTCCATTTGTGGTTCCTGATTGTTTTCCCATATTTTCCGTTTCCAGAATTCCCTCAGTTTGTGTTTTCTTTATTGTCTCTGTTTTGGTTTTCAAGTCTTGAATCGTTTCTTTCACCTGTTTGATTGCTTTTCCTTGGTTTTCTTTAAGGGATTTGTTGATTTCTTCCAATTTTGTGTTTGTCTTTTCCTCCATTTCTTTGAGGGGATTTCTTTTCATTTCTTCTTTAAGGACCTCAGTCATCCTCCTAAAGTTATTTTTTACGTCATTTTCTTCTGCTTGGTCCTGCAGAGGTGACTGGCTTGGGCCTGTTCCTGTGGAGATTGCTCAAAATACAACTAATTCTTACACCTTCCTGTGTTTCCTTACCTCTCTTCTATACCAGATTTTCTGAGTGTTCTTTTATTCTGAATTGATTTTTTTAATTTGTGTGTGTGTGTATGTGTGTGTATGTATGTGAATGTGTGTGTATGTGTGTATATGTGTGTGTATGTGTGTATATGTGTGTATGTGTGTGTATATGTGTGTATGTGTGTATGTGTGTGTATGTTTGTGTGTGTATGTGTGTATATGTGTGTATGTGTGTGTGTATGTATGTGTGTATGTGTGTGTGTATGTGTGTGTATGTGTGTGTATGTGTATGTGTGTGTGTATGTGTGTGTGTATGTGTGTGTGTGTATGTGTGTGTGTGTGTGTATATGTGTGTGTGTGTGTGTGTGTGTGTACCCATGCGAGTTGACGTGCACCATGGCCATGCAGGTGCTGCTGAAAGAGTGGAGGTCACGTGATATGAATGTTAGACACTGAACCCAGGTCCTCTGCAATATCCCTAAGTGCTCTTAACTGCTGAGCCATCTCTCCAGCCCCTGAATGCTAATTTTCATTAAATTACTTTTCTCAGTCAACTGTATTTCTAGTGTAAAGCTCACTTCTTATTCATGATACATTACTGGGTTTTTCCTGTGGCTAAATTGGATTTTCTAATATTTTGTTGAAGATTTTGTCGCCTACAATTTGGGATATATCAGCCAGTGACATTTTTATATTATATTGTCTTTATCTGGTTTGATATCCTTGTATAACTGGCCTGATAAAGCAAGTTAAAAGTGCATGTCGGTTGGGTGTGGTGGTTCGACTCTTTCACCTGGCACCTCCTAGGTGGTTGTCTGTGTCAAGATGAAGCTGAATTCTCCTTCCCACCAACTACTGGGTGAGGGCATTCCTGGACTGACAGATACTACTGTACTAAAATAACTGGCTCAGGGGGCTTTCAGTTTCCTGTAACTGGCAATTTTTCTGCCTTCTGCTGGGGGCTATTTGCTAATATTCAGAGCCATCTTTTGTTCAACACAACTTGGAGCTTCGACGATACTATTGGCATCTGCTAGGTAAATGCAGGGATATTGTCAACAAACACAAGACAGCCGGCCCCCTTCTCCCAAAAGTAACTCTCCACCCAATGCATTAGTGGTCTTGACACGAATCCTGCACTGCATCGTTGCTGATTTTCTGTCTGCCACATTCGTTCATTCATTCATTCATTCACATTCATTCATTCATTCATTCACATTCATTCATTCACATTCATTCATTCACATTCATTCACATTCATTCATTCATTCACATTCATTCATTCATTCACATTCATTTATTCATTCATTCGTTATAGCTGTCCTGATGTCTGCCATTGTAACCGAGTCCTGTGTAGAACCCCTTTCTCTGAAGGTGTGGAGCCGTCTACAGAGAAGCTTTATTTTTTAATCTTACAGATGTTAAGACTGTGGCACCTTCTTTGTGAATCAGTACCAGTTGGTCGCAAGGTCTCCTCCGGTTAGCTCCCATCATTTTCTCTCCCTGGAGTCTGTGGTGTCTGGCACTGATGGACCACGCATTTGTTACTGTCCTCACTGCTACAGCCTGATAAAAACCAACGTCAGGGAGGAGGGCTTTACTTTGGCTCGTGGATCTGGAGATGCTGTCCACTCAGGCAGGAAGGCATGTCTGAGGGATCAAGCTACTGTCACCTAGCAGAAAGCTGCTTGCTCGAATCTCCAAAAATTAGGAAGTAGAGGGAGGAGTTGAACCCACACAGTTGGCTTTCTCCTTTTCCACTTTTACTTGTTCTGAGACTCCATCTTGTGGGAAAGTGGCCCACCCCTGGCATTCAGGGAGTATCCTCCTCACTCAATTAATCCAACCATGTTGATGGTGGGAACGAACCGAACGGCCACAAGGTATCCTCTCGGTACGCCTGTCTTTTAAAAACCTCTTTTCATTTCTCTTCCATTGTTTCGTTCATCCATTGTCAAATGATTCTTTGCTGAACTGTTCTCCCCTGTAGTTCTTACACAGCCAGACATACCAGGATGCCGTTGTGCTGTCCTCTAGAATGCATAGCTGCAGATACGCATGCGTATTGCTATTGCAGGCTGCAGAGGGAACCCCGGGTGCCTCTTACAAAATGCAGAGGTTCTGCAGCTGAGACCAGCCATGTCTCTCGGGAATCCTCATAAATCATCATAGCAAGCAAGCTGCCAGACTCTGTTTTTTTTCTGTTTCTTTCTGTCTCTGGGTAGTTCCCCGAAGACTTTGAGGATCTGGATAGAGGCGGGAATGTACTCTGCACTCTGGTCTGTGTGTTCTGAACAGTCCCTGGAATCCATGGGCCTTTCTAATGAATTCTTTTCTTAGCATTGCCACAATAGTCTAGTTGGCTTGTTTTTCTGTTTGTTTGTTTGTTTTTTGCTTGGAAAGACCTAGGAGGTTTATATTAGAGATCAAACTAACAGATCGCTGACTTTCCTACCAGATGGTCTTAGGCCCATAGCTTTAATTTTGCTGTGATCAAGCCTATGTAAACTGGAAGAGGTGGCTGGCTGATGCTGACTAACACTGTATAGCCACTGACTTAGTTGCAATGTTGTGTGTGTTTCTCACTGGCAAGATGCAGTTCATTTATATTTTCATTCCATCTTGACAAATCTATATTTTAATTAGTTATTATTCCACTTACATTTAATGTGAGTATTGATATGTTTAGATATAAGTATACTATTTCTTTACTCTTGTTCGCTCAGCTTATTGTTTCTATTTTATTCTTTCTCTTTCTGGTTATTTGAACTTTGTTTTATTCTATTTCAATCTGTCTATTGCATTTTTCTCATCATACACACACACACACCAAATCTTTGTATCTTTTTTACTATCCTAAGATTGCATTAGACATACTTAACTTTTCACAGATAACTTGGATTCAAAGCTTTACCACATCAAGCGGTCCATAGAACCACTGGCACCATCTTGATTCCTTTCCCCACTCTGTACTATAGTCTTTTTTTTTTAATTTATTTATTTATTAAAGATTTCTGTCTCTTCCCTGCCACCGCCTCCCATTTCCCTCCCCCTCCCCCAATCAACTCCCCCTCCCTCGTCAGCCCAAAGAGCAATCAGGGTTCCCTGCCCTATGGGAAGTCCAAGGACCACCCACCTCCATCCAGGTCTAGTAAGGTGAGCATCCAAACTGCCTAGGCTCCCACAAAGCCAGTATGTGCAGTAGGATCAAAAACCCATTGCCATTGTTCTTGAGTTCTCAGTAGTCCTCATTGTCTGCTATGTTCAGCGAGTCCAGTTTTATCCCAGGCTTTTTCAGACCCAGGCCAGCTGGCCTTGGTGAGTTCCCGAAAGAACATCCCCACTGTCTCAGTGTGTGGGCACCCCTCGCGATCCTGAGTTCCTTGCTCGTGCTCTCTCTCCTTCTGCTCCTGATTTAGACCTTGAGATTTCAGTCCAGTGCTCCAATGTGGGTTTCTGTCTCTGTCTCCTTTCATCGCCTGATGAAGGTTAATATTCAGGAGGATGCCTATATGTTTTTCTTTGGGTTCTCCTTCTTATTTAGCTTCTCTAGGATCGCGAATTATAGGCTCAATGTCCTTTATTTATGGCTAGAAACCAAATATGAGTGAATACATCCCATGTTCCTCTTTTTGGGTCTGGCTTACCTCACTCAGGATAGTGTTTTCTATTTCCATCCATTTGTATGCAAAATTCAAGAAGTCCTTGTTTTTTACTGCTAAGTAGTACTCTAATATGTATATATTCCATACTTTCTTCATCCATTCTTCCATTGAAGGGCATCTAGGTTGTTTCCAGGTTCTGGCTATTACAAACAATGCTGCTATGAACATAGTTGAGCATATACTTTTGTTGTATGATAGGGCATCTCTTGGGTATATTCCCAAGAGTGGTATTGCTGGGTCCAGGGGTAGGTTGATCCCGAATTTCCTGAGAAACCGCCACACTGCTTTCCAAAGTGGTTGCACAAGTTTGCATTCCCACCAGCAATGGATGAGTGTACCCTTTTCTCCACAACCTCTCCAGCAAAGGCTATCATTGGTGTTTTTGATTTTAGCCATTCTGACAGGTGTAAGATGGTATCTTAAAGTTGTCTTGATTTGCATTTCCCTGATTGCTAAGGAAGTTGAGCATGACCTGAAGTGTCTTTTGGCCATTTGAACTTCTTCTGTTGAGAATTCTCTGTTCAGCTCAGTGCCCCATTTTAAAATTGGGTTGATTAGCCTTTTACGGTCTAGTTTCTTGAGTTCTTTATATATTTTGGAGATCAGACCTTTGTCAGTTGCGGGGTTGGTGAAGATCTTCTCCCAGTCAGTGGGTTGCCTTTTTGTCTTAGTGACAGTGTCCTTTGCTTTACAGAAGCTTCTCAGTCTCAGGAGGTCCCATTTATTCAATGAGGCCCTTAATGTCTGTGCTGCTGGGGTTATACGTAGGAAGTGGTCTCCTGTGCCCATGTGTTGTAGAGTACTTCCCACTTTCTCTTCTATCGGGTTCAGTGTGTTCAGACTTATATTATGTGTCACGTGCACTAAAAACCTCGCCAAAATTTATGACAGCATTTGTTTTCAACCCTCAACTTTTTAAAATGCCAAAATGATATTATTTTATTTGGAACCCCTCAACTTCATTCTCCAATAAGGTAAGAATCCTACTTGTCACTCCAACACAGTCCTTGTCTTAGTTAGGGTTTCTATTGCTGTGAAGAGACACTATGATCACACAGCAACTCTTATAAGGAAAACATTTAATTGGGGTGGCTTGTTTACAGTTCAGAGGCTCAGTCCATTATTATCATGGTAGGATGTGGCAGCATGCAGGCAGATGTGGTACTGGAAAAGGCACTGCGAGTCCTACATCTTCCAGGCAACAGGAAGTGGTCTGAGACACTAGGCAGTAGCTTGAGCATAGGTGACCTCAAAGACTGACTCCACGGTAACACACTTCCTCCAACAAGACTACACCTACTCCAAAAAGGACACACTTCCTAATGGCGCCACTCCTTTGGGGGCCGTTTTCCTTCAACCTACTGCAGTCCTCCTGGCAGCCTATCTTTTAGCCTCATGTCTAACCAAACCTGGATTTCTTCTTGCTCCACACAAGTCCCTTTCTGGACCTTACTAAACTCTAGGAGCCTCTGGCTTAAAAAGTGTGGGGTTTTTTTTCTTGTCAATTGGTCAAAAACTATCACAAGAAATTTCTTTGTATTTTGGAGCAACAGCAATAGGATTGGATAAAAAGGTTCTCAGTTGAATATGTGGTCGTTGACTATATTGTGTTGGCCTTGTACAATGCTTGCAACTCTCAGTCATTTAGATCCTGGAAAGGAGGGCAAGGAAGACCAATATCCCTTAGACCACTTCCCTCTCACATACTACATCTTAATGTGTGCAGCCCTGGTGTGTGACAACCTTCACGGCCTCATAAGTCTCTTTACACACATATTTTATTCCTAAATAATACAGATGACACACTTTCCTGTGCCTTTTAACTAGCGAGGGTGACTTTTTGCACACAGAACAAGATATTTGAAAATCAAAGTGGGGAGTGTGCTCAATGCCAGGACAGAAGGGTCGTGAGACATACAAACAGCAGTGCAGCTGGTGACAGCAGCCAACCGTGACTTGAGCCACGACTGGGATATGAACCATCCCTATGGCTGGACCAGGCATTCAGAACACTGCTCACAAGGCAAAGGCATTTCCGTGGGCATACTCTCTTCTGGTATTCACTGCCATTCTGCAGTGAAAGCATTATTCGCAGTCAGAGACGAGGAAGCAGGGGCTTAGCGTGCACAGTGTGCAAGAACCGCAGAGCCAGTGTTGGTAGGGCGGGCGTGGCCACTTCACTCCTCGCACCCGTCTTCAGACTGGGTGTCATCTACTTTCTCGTCCTGGAGATGGAGTCTGGGAACAGAGAGTCAGGATTCAAATCCTGGGTCTGGTCTTTTCCAATTCTGTGACCTTAACTGACCTGGACAAGCCTGGGGCAATTGTGAGTCAAACAGCTCCAGCCTGTGCAGCGCTTCAAGCTTTGTGTGCTTGGGTGTCCACACTGCACGCTGCCCCCATTCCCAAGTCACTGTTAGAAACCACATTTGCAAATGAGGACGGAAGCTTGAAAGAGTCCAGAAAGGTGTTACTGCATGGGAAGTGGGAAATTTTTTTACTTTCCCTTCTAATCCCAGAGCAGGTGATTCGAACCATTCTGTTTTATAATATTGTTAGGGGAGCTTTAGTAAAATGTGAGCCCTTCCCGAAAGAAAGAAAGAAAGAAAGAAAGAAAGAAAGAAAGAAAGAGAGACCCTTCCAGCCCCCCCCCCAAAGATTCAAGAATCACATTTTACGTAACTATATAATTTTTAAAAGCCAGATTATCGTTGGCATAACCAAAATCCCTTCCACTTTTTCAAAGCCGTTTGTCCTATGCAGGGGTTGTGGCCATGCATGAGAAACAGCAGGTGGTGCCAGATGACAGGTGGTGTGGGAGCCGTCCCTGGTGGGAGGCGCGAGCAGGCGAGCAGGCTGGCAGCTGCCGAGATCTTCTCTGAGCGCTGGCGCCTCGCTCTCAGAAGCTCCGGATCCCGGCACGCGAGGGCTGCTTTCTCAGCGACAGCGGCTCGGGCTGTGGAGGGAGGACTTGGGCTTGTCCTCCTCCTCTGCATATTGGCTTGACTCTGCCCTGACCCCCACCAGCGCGGCACAGTAAGTAGGCATTTGTTTTTGTTGTGCCACTCCCCAGCCTCCTCCCAGCCCTTACCTCCCTGTCATCCCCACGACAACCCTGTCCTCCCCAGTTATGTCCCACCCGCAGGACTGACAGGAGAGATTCAGTTGTGCTGGGCTTTGGAGGGTGGGGTGAAAGCAGTGCTTGACTTCTAAAGGGAGCCGGAGAAAAATAAACGTGTTTTGTTTATTTAGTTGGCAGTCTTGCAATATGGGGGCTGCTAACTTTCCATGAAAAAAAAAAAAAAGCCCTTGGCTATTGAGGAATGGAGGTATTTCATGGCTGAATAACAAGATCAGGTTCAACACAGCCTCTTTCTGATTTAGAAACCTGAATCTCATGTATGATCTACATATTATGTAAAAAAAAAAAGGTACTGAGAGAGATACTGAATGTATTTAATTACATTTTTAGAAATCGAGGAAGAAAAGGCAAAAATAGCAGTGTGGGTGGTGAGGTGAAGTATACCCTACTGCAGGGGGACCCAGAATAATGGAGTTTCCTTTTGTGCTGAGAACAAGCTGGCCAGTGGGGTTCCAGAGCTGTGTTAGCCATAGTGTCTTGCTATTTTTTTCTAAGCTTGTATTTTTTTTGTTTTTAAATGAAGGTCTGGGGGGTTTTTTCTTTCTTTTTTTTTTCTTTTTTTTTTTCTTTTTTTTTTTTTTTTTTTTGCTGCTCCCTGATTTGAGGGTTGGTAAACTCGGTGGGCAGTTGGCACAGTCTGCTGGCTAAGGAAGTTTCCCTGGACAATGGGAATCACGTCAGGAAATGTAGTGAGTGGTTGACGGTTACCACCAGACTGGACACTGCTGGAAGGGAGCAGTAGTGGCCGGCCGTCAGCCCCTCACATTCCTGCCGTAACCAGAATCCTGCTGCTCGCCTTAGGTCTGGGAATAAAAGCCGAAGTATGGTGAAGCTGAACAGCAACCCTGGAGAGAAGGGGGCCAAGCCACCTACGGTGGAGGATGGCTTCCAGACGGTGCCCCTCATCACGCCCTTGGAGGTTAATCATTTACAGCTGGCTGCTCCTGAGAAGGTAATAGGTGATCTTCCTTCCCTTGCCCCCCAGGTTACCCCAACCAGCAAAAAATTTTACCCCTCAAACACATTCATTCTCCCGGCTCCCATCCTTGGAAAATGCTCTATCCAGGAGCGAGAGCTCCTGTGTTATTGCAGATTTATGGTGTTTGTTCATCTCTACATATACAGGCAAACAAATTAATGTTTTCTTGTTAAGATGTTATCATGGCAGGTGCATACACATAAGCTTCTACATGGGGATGAAGAAAAAAAAGCCTGTCTCAATTTTCTTGAGGTGTTTCAAATATTGATTGGTACAGATAGGAAGGCAGAGACTTGGATTCAGTCCGGCAGTTTGCACCTGCTAAGGTCGCCCCTGTCCTAGGAATTGGTTATAAAAAGACTAAGTTACAAAACCCTTCTTCAGATGAACACAGTGCATCATGGTAAATGCTGGACCCAAGCCTCACAAAGGGTGGGGAGGGCCAGGGAGATGCAGAGGGAGGGCTGGAGAGGTGAGCTACAGTGGAGAATATCCAGATTAGTCTTGAAGGTGAATGAAGTCTTTCAGGTTCGGGGAGGAACCGTATTTAAGGCAATGGTGGAAACGAGTGTGGGAAGCTCGCAGGGACAGTGCTGCTGCAGGAGAATGTCTGGGGAAATGAGGCTGGGAAGCAGCCTCGGGCTGATGGCCCATCTCCTGAAGGAAGAAACCGAGGTGGCAGAGGGGTGTCATCCCACAGACATAGGCAGGAGAGTGTGTGTGAGGTCTGGCCGAGAACGCAGAGGCTTTAAGGGATGAGCTATTGCCCATCGTGAGAGGTTTGCAGGTAAATGATCCTGCCCCCAGGCTGGAGACGGAACAATGGATCGTCCCATCTGTTCGATTTTTCTCATTGGCATCTCCAGGAGGGTATTGTGCGTCTTAACCACTTGGCTCCATCCAATCAATGGTGAGGAACTAAACCGAGATGAAGAGCCAGCTGATTGGCTGGGGCTGAGTCATTTGTTTTGAAAGCCCAGAGGTTTCTGATAGAAGAATGTGTCAGGGTGGGTGGTGGAATTAGAGCAGTTGAGCTATCCTGAGACACTAATAAAGCCTTTTGAAAAGAGCTTTGAATGCCATGGCTGCTAAGGAAGTGTGAAGAGACACACTGAGAACTTGCCTCAGGCATGGCAGACATACTCAGCTTTTACTTCATGTTAGAAGCACCAGGCAATTTAGAAACTCCTATTGTTGAGGTCACCCCCACCCCCAGCCAAAGCAATTCTGACAGAATCTTTGAGATGGGATCCAGCCATCAGCATAAATGCTGTCTCCCCACAAGAACCCCGAGTGCGGCCAAAGTTGAGCAAACTCGATTTCAGACCCATAATACACCTGGGAGTCTGGGATTGCAAACTCATATTACAAGCCCAAGGTTGGGGGGCTCCAGGTGCACAGAAAGCCCAGGTGAGAGTGTCTGAACCCCATCTAGGCCCCAGTGCAGGTTTCTGAGGAAGACAGGTGTCTTGAGGTTCAAGTTAGTAGCCACATGCATGTGTCTGAGAGGTGGGTAATGACAAGGGACCGTGGGAGGCCACCTCCCCACAACCTTCCACACAGTTACAGGCCATCTAGAGAATAGTCTGCCCCCTCTCCCTTTACTCTCCTAACTCCCGCTGAGAGTTTCTTCCTCCCACCGAGCAACCAGTCCAGGCATACCAGGGAGTCATTCCAAGGCCAGACTAATCATCTCTCTCATATTGTGTGTTGAAAGATGCAGGAGTCCCTGCAGAGGCACACCGAGTGCTCCCTCTGGGGCTCCTCTCTGACTCGCTATCAAGTGGGTGTTAGCTTCCTCCTCTGTGGAGTGAGGAAGCTCCTACCTTAGGCTGTCAGAACAAAATCATATATGGCCTCAGATGCCAAGTGGAACAAAGCCAAGAATAAACATGTTCAAGTGCTCTCCCAAGCACACGCATGCTCTTGCATACACACACACACACACACACACACACGCACGCACACACACACACGCATGCACACACACACGCACGCACACACACACACGCATGCACGCACTTTTGCTTCAGCCTCTCACTAGTGAATAGACCCTGGTAAGGGAATAGCTATCTCTCTTGTTCCAGTGTTTAAGGAAACTGTACCTTCTCGAAGCAAAGGTCGGTGAAGCATCTAGATGCAGAATCCAGAGGTGGTATTCCAGAACCTTCCACTTCAGGAGCAAGGCATGAACTCCGTCTGTGCGTCCACAGATTTGACCTGTTTCTGACTCACTCAGGAACTCACAACAGGGATCAGCTGTGTCTTAGGCCTGCGTCTTCTCTGAGGCAGGAATTGTCTTAGTGGTTTTCCATGCTGATCACTTAGATTTTATTACGATTTGTTTCCGTTCTCAGGGCAGGATGTTAGAGCGAGTGTATCACACATGCTAGACAAGTGCTCTTCCATCGAGCTAGGTCTCCAGTGCAGATTTTATGTTCTTTACAAAAGCGAAGACAATTTCCCCCCGAGAGCAGAACAAATGTGTTAAAGGAGAATCGGATTCAAAGGCCAGTTTCTCTAAATGACAGCTACCATCGCAAACTGCAAGAAACATGTTTAGGAGGATTCAAATCCTTATTTATATTTTCTTTCTTTTTTTCTAAATATTTTAATTATTCCTTAATAATTTCATGTATGTATGAAACGTATTTTGATCATACACCCCTATTTCCATTCCAGCTCCCCCGAGATCTCGCCACAATGACTTCCTCCCAATTTCATGTCCTCATTTGCTTCTTCTTTAATTTTTTATTTAAATAACTCAGATTCCAATTAATGTTGTCCATATGAACATAGGTATAAAACCATCCACTGCGGGCATAGGGAACCTCCTAGTGGCCATGCCCACAAAGAAAAATGACTCCTCTTCCAGCAACCGTCAACTGCCAGTCCCACTCAGCTGGGGATGAGGCACCATGAGCCCCTCCCTCACCCATGCTGGAATCTTGCTTAGTCAGTTTCTGTTGTCATAGCAGAAGCCTGGTGCTAGACACTTTATAAAGAAAAGAGCTGCAGCTAGGCCAGTTTCCCAGACTGGAGGCCCAGAAAGCACAGTGCCAGCCATGGCTGGTCTAGAACATGGCTAGGACATCATGCTGGGAGCGTGTGGAAAGGGAAGAGATCGATCATACAGTGAGCCAGGAGGCAAGAGTCTTCCTTGGTTCTCTGAGGAATGAGTTCCAGAAGAACCACACTAATTCCTTCTGAAGGCAGTGCCGCCAGTGACCTCATTATCCTTCCCTAGACCCTGCCTCTTGAAAGTTCCATATCACTCAACATAGCTCTCCTGAGGACCCAGTTTTAGCATATGGTCCTTGGAGAGACACTCAAACCATATCCAAATCATAGTAGTAAGCCTGTCTGAAGTCATGCCTTGGGTCCGTGATTTTAGTTCATCTTCCAGAAGCTCCACCGGGGTAGATGTTAGTGTACACATCTCACCAGTGAGGAAACCAAGATTCAGAGCAGTGAAGTGACATATCAAAATGTCACAGGTAAGAAGTAGAATGCCAGAACTGATGCCCTACAGAATTATCCTTCCCCAAATGCCAAAAAAAAAAAAAAATGCATACACAGAAACCAAGACTCAGCAGGATATCTAAACATCACAGACAGGAGTACATTACGGGACTGAAGGCCTAGTGTCCTGGAATCCCAACTTTCTCCTGCAACTTTCCATGCTCTCCAAGATGCTGGCTCTATTCCTCCCTCAACATAGTCTTCTTAGCTGCGCTGGATAGGACAGTGTTCATCTTCCTTAGCCAAGTTCTGACAGAACGCCCCTTGGAGACCTTCCCTGACCACCATCAAGTTCAGTTGTAGTTATAACAACCTTACTAAAAGGTACCAATTCTTCCATCTGTTTACCCACCCAGAAAATCCTGCGCCTAGCTAAGTATACACGGCCATGATAAGACGAGAAGGAGTTTGGTGGGAGATGCTAAGAGATGGGGAGGCAGGAGGTGAGAATGAGGAGGTGAGCGTCAGGTAGGCCCCAGCATAAGGAAAGAGTTTAATTCAGGAAGACAATAGGATCTGGAGTTCCATTCTATGAGGTTTATGCTTGAGGCTGTGGGCCATCCAAGGACGATGGACAGGGTCAGCCCCACAATGGTCCCTAACCCCAGTAAAGGTGGCCAGGCTCCCTGAAGGTACAAGGAAAAGAGCAGAAGCAGGAGCCTGACTAGACCCCGCAGCTGGGGCGTGAGGCAGCGGTGCTGTGGGGACTGGCACCATGGCAATAGTAGCTGGGTGGATTCTCACCAAGACCCGGAGCTGCTGTGGCTTGTGAAGAACTTATCCTGGCTCTTTTGCATTTAGTCACTTAGCCCGAGGTCACTGGCTCTGCATGAACTAATTTAGTGCTGCCACACAGCAGGAAGATGGAAATTTTTAATAAGCCTCCCCTTCTGTGTTTAAAAATGCCCTTCATCTCTTCACCAGGCGTGTGGGGAAATAGACTCAGAGACAAGCAGGCAAGTATCCTCCGGGTTATGGGAAAAAGAACGGCCCCCATAGGCTCATATGTTTGAATTCTCAGCCCTCCAGTTGGTGGAAATGTTTAGGAAGGATTAGGAGGTATGGCATTGTTGGAGGAGGTATGTCCCTGGGGGCTAGGCTTGTAAGTTTCAAAAACCCATGCCTTTCCCAGTTAGCTCTCTCTTTCCCCCCTCTCTCTTCCTCTCTCTCTCTCTTTCTCTCTCTCTCTCTCTCTCTCTCTCTCTCTCTCTCTGCCTTCCACTTGTGCATGAAGTGTAAACTCTCAGCTGCAGCTCTGGCACCTCCCTGACTAGCTGCTGCCATGCTCCCCAACATAACAGTCATGGACTCACCCTCTGAACCTGTAAACCCCAACAAACTCTCTTCTCTAAGTTGCCTCGACCATGCTGTCTCGTCACAGCAGTAGAAAGGCGACTAAGACAATTGGAATACCCAGTTCTCCTCTGGAGCCTTCTCACTACAAAAAGGTACCCTTGGAAACTGTGAGGTTTCTACCCAGGACTCCCACGTTGCAAATGCAGAAGTGAGTTCAGAGACTAGACCGACTGTCTCACCCAAAGAAGCAGCTGAACTCTGCACGCAGAGATCCTGGAGATGCCAGCAGGTGCATGGCAGGGCTGCAGACAGCAGGTGACAGACAGACATGCCTGCCTCGGCAAAGCCTCCAGTCCATCACGTGCTTGCTGAGCTAGCGGCCAGGTTCCAACCACGCCCATTTCCTTTCTGCTAGTTGTTAAGTCTTTGTGAGTCTTGGGCATGGGTGGCTAACCTGCCTTTAGAGAAGAGGAATGGAAAGATTTTGAGATCAGTTGTTGTCATCTGCCACACTTCATGGTTTGTGAAGAATGAAATTGACGGTAGAGTACACACACTCTCCAATCCTACAGAGCTGGGTTCAGATCTTTGCCAAGCTGCTTGCCTGCCGTGAGGCTTCGTGCAGGTTGTTCAGCCACTCAGGGCTTCATTGTTGTCGGAGTTGGAAGGTGGGCCCAGCGTCCACCTAACAGCTTACCATCAGAGGAAAAAAATGTAAAAAGTATCCAGGGCCTTGCTCAGGCACAACACAGAGAGGGCTCATTGACCCAGTTTCCTTCCTTTCCCTGGACACTCAGAATGTCACCTAACATGGAAAACATGTGGAAAACTGTAAAGGAGCATGATGGGCTTCAAGGGTGAGGGCTGGGAGAGCTGGGATTCACGCAGGACAGAGGTGGAAGGACTTGGGCAGAGCTGGGGCTGTGCTCCTTGCCCCCAGCCTTCCTGTCTTCCCTTTCTCCTTAATGGAATTGTCAGGCTCTCCCAGGGAGCAGCTTCACCCCCAGCCCCTCCCCAGGACAGCCTCCCTGGGACCCTGCTCTACACAGAGGCTCCTAGAAGTTTCTCTGATCCCCCACACTGGGTGAGGCTCAGGAAGTGCCTGTGAATAGGTTAAAAAGAAAAAAGAAAAAAAAAAAAGGTTTACTTTACCCAGTAAACACAGAGTACAAAGTCTCTGTAATTTAAAAACAAAGCAACTTTCAACAAAAAATATCGATGATGCTCATGTTGGTAAGTTTTGGAAAAACAGCCTCAGTATGTGCTTTTTTAAATGTTAAATTGAGTAATTTTTTCCCATTCTTTTTAAGTTAGCAGATAGAGGGATAAGTCTCACTGCGACACTTTAATGCAAACATGTCCTCATATTTTGTTTTTATTTATTCTCTACCATCCTCCCCAAGGCTGCCCTCTCCTCTGCTAACTCTTCTTCCCTCTATGCTCTCCTCTCTTCTGCTGTTTTTTCTTTTGTGTGTGGGTGCACGCATATTTTGCCTGCATGTATTTCTGTGCACCACGGTCTGCCTGGTGTCTATGGAGACCAGAAGAGGGTGTCAGGTCCCCTGAGACTGGAGTTTTAGACAGTTGTGAGTCACCATGTAGGTGCTAGGATATCAAACTCCAGTCCTCTATTTATTTGTTTGTTTGTTTGTCTGTTTGGTCTTTCGAGTCAGGATTTCTTTTTGCTTTGTTATGGTTTTGCTTTGTTTTGTTTTTTCGAGACAGGGTTTCTCTGTGTAGCTCTGGTTGTTCTGGAACTCACTCTGTAGACCAGGCCGGCCCCAAACTCACTGAAATCCACCTGCCTCTGCCTCCTTAGTGTTGGGGCTAAAGATGTGCGCCACCACTGCCCAGCTAACCCCAGTCCTCTTGAAGAGCAGCCAGTGCTCTCAACCTCTGAGTCACCTCTCCAACCCCAGCCTCCCCCATTCTGCTTTTAGGTCGTATGTGTTCTCTATCTCCCTGCCCTCTCCTGTTAGATTCTTTCCTCCTGCTCCTAGGACATTCTTGTTGGCTGCAGAACTTAATGAAGCCTTTCAGAGGATATATAACATTATTAAGTTAAACTGGTGACATCGCCTGGCTTTTGTGCTTCTTATTGGTAAGAATGTATCCTATGAGCATAGTTTTTTTCAGTTATACAATGCCCGATAGATATTACCAAAAAATGAGACTGATTTGGGCTGTTGAGGAGGAAGGGCTGGCTAAGTGAACGCTGGTGTGAACTGGAAAACACTGAGCGACTATCACCTTAGGGGGCAAGAGACAACTTGTGGTTTGCTCCATGAGAACATATTCTAACGTGGTCTCACATATAAAAACAATATGCATAAATTCTAGTCTCTTTTTTGTTTTATTGGTACTTGAAAATGGTACACATTTCTGAAGCAAAAGAAAATGTGGTTTTTAAATTCGGCGTGTGGTGGGGGAAGGGTACATGAACGCCATGCTCTCCAAGGCCAGAAGAAGGCACTAGAGCCCCTGGAGCTGGAGTTACAGACATTGTGAACCACTTGATGTGGGTGCTGGGGACCAAGCTCTGGTCCTCTGCAGAAGCAATGGGTGCTCTTAAACACCAAGCCGTCTTTCAGGCCCCCAAAATGTGATCTTTTGACACATGTATACATTATAGCATAAAATATACGTAATGGAATATTATTTAGCATAAGAGATTAAAATCTTGTCATTTTGACAACCCACGTGGTCTTGGAAGACAAACGAGATGTGTGCGTCTCAACTGCTAAATGCTTGAGAATGAGAATGGGGGCCATTTAAAGACTTAAGTCCGTGATTTTCAGTTTTGTGACTTTTGTTTTAAAATGTTGATCCCATTTCACCAAAGGTGAAACAGCACGGGCCAGCTGCCTTGCTCTCCTCCCCTCGTGAGCCCCTGCAGAGGGTTGTTAAGCTGGGAGCTGAGCTCCTGCCATTCTGGCCACACTTGCCTTATATTTTGTCTCTAAGAAAGCAAAAACCTGGCAAAGCAAAGAGCCCTGGAGAGAGCCCAGACCTGTGTGGCAGCTTCATATTAGCCTTCTGCTTTTGACTTGCCTCACTGTGTGATGTGTGCCAAATGTCTGCCTTCTCTCAGCTCCAGTCTCCCAATGTGAAATCGATGGGGCCCTATAGACCGCCACTAGCTCTCTGGGCACTGGCGTCTGACCTGCGCTCTCCACCCTACCTCAGCTTTCAGGATCCCAGGGGAAATCTAATCCAAGGAGAACACATGAGGTGAAGAGCAGAGAAACAGGGAAGATCTGAGTGAGGACTCAGCCCCACCTGGCCCTCTTCCAGCCTCCCTCCCTCTGCCCTCACCTCTGGCAGCAGGTTTGTGGGGCCTTGGCAACATCCAGGACCCTCAGGACCAGGATGTTTGAGGTGACTTGATTCAGCACTGCCTCCTAGCAGCTAGGTGAGGATTGAGGTCACAGTTCTCCCTGGGCCTCAGTCTCTCCTGTCAAGTGTCACCCACACCAGAGGTCACGAGATGGCTGAAGCTCAGGATGGCAGGCTTTCGGCACAGTGCCAAGCACCTGGCGCTACCTCCCAAGGTGATGTTGACCAACAGTGGTGGCGCACACCTTTAATCCCAGCACTCGGGAGACAGAGGCTGGAGGATCTGTGAGTTCGAGGCCAGCCTGGTCTACAGAGTGAGTTCCAGGACAGCCAGGGCTACACAGAGAAACCCTGTCTCAAAAAACAAACCAAGATAAAGGAAAGAAAGAAAAGGAGGAAAGGAAGGAAGTTAGAGCAGCCCTCCTCAGAGCGTCCCCAGCATGGATGTGCCCGTGGCTGCCCTCGCCCTGCTGCAGGGATGAGCCGTGACTACAGTGAAGGTCTATATTTGGCTTCTGCAACTCCGACTCATAAAAACACAATTTTGCTCCTTGTCAGCTCTTCTGCACTTTCATTTATTGTTCCTGCCAATCCTGGGGACTCTCCGTGTGGGAACCTCTTCATTATTGATAATTCGGGGAAGTATTAGTTTAAATTTTTATGATCTGCACTTTGAGCCATCTGAACCACCGTCTGTGATCTAGCCTTGCTGGTGAAGTGGGGGGGGGGGGGGTGAGGAATAGAAACTGGCGGGGGGAAAGGGCATCCTCTGGGAATGAATAATTTATCCCATTTTCCCAGTGTCGGTTATATTAAATTATGTTCATATTAGCAGCTTGAAAGGACAATGGGAGACCAATGTGTAAGCAGGAGACAAAACAAAGTGACTTTGTCCATACCCACAATATTTAAAACCCTGGAGCCTCGTTTGTTAAATGGCTGTAATCCTTTTAATAATGAACGGGCTAGGACAGTTTTTTCATTCCTCTCCACCCCCACCTCTAGCCCATTTCTTTTACAAATCAAGTTAAGGCACCAGGGCCCTGTCTTGTTTTAACTGGGGCCAGGAGGCAGCTATCCATGATGATGCCGATGATGCAGAGGTCGTTTCTTTGCGTTCTTTGTGAAATCTCTCTTTCTTTCTCTCCCTCCCTCCTTTCACGTCCCCCTCCCCTTCCAAGACAGAGGGAAATGTTTCTGGTTCTACTCCACAGGACCAAAGCACTGAGCATCTTCCTGATACTCCTGATAGCAGCTCGAATTCTGTAACTTTGTAGGAGGGGCTTCCAGTTCTGCCCCCACCACAGCTTCCTCCCAGTGGCTGGACCTAGGGAGGCTACCTTGTTAACCTTCCTTCAGCTCCTTGTGCCCTTAGGGCCATCTCTCCATGGTGATAAGAGAGCCCTTTCAGCTTCTGCCTGCCCCTCCAACTTCATCTCTATCACTCCCCCGGTGACCCTGTTCTCTGGCCACTCCAAGATGCCTGTGTGGTTCCACCAGGTGTCAGCCTCCTGGGTCTCTTTGCCAGTGTATGCTCCTCCCTCCACCTAGAAAGATGGTTTCTTTGAGTCTAGGGAGGCCAGAATAGAAGCAAGAAACATGTTTAGAGCCAAACTGAAGAGAGATAAAGGGGGTGCAAGGAAGTATCACGAGATAAATGTGTTCTTTGAGGATGGTTTGGACAGATAGCAGCTGAAACAAATGACTTGATGGAATGGATTTGGAAACAGAAGGAACGAGAGTCCTACATTTCATCCGAACTAAACAATGGTATTGACTTGGTTAAAGTCTCCGTTGCTGTGATGAAACACCGTGACCAAAAGCAACTTGGGCAGCAGAGGGTTCAATGAGTCTTACAGCTGTGGTCCATTATCCAGGGAATTTAGGACAGACACTCAAGATAGGAACTGATGCAGAGGCCAGAGAGAAGTGCTGACTTATGGCCTGCTCTTCCAGGCTTGCTCAGCCTCTTTTCTTATAGCACCAGGACCACTTGCTTCAGGGTGGCACCATCCACAGTGAGCTGGACCCTCACACAGGCCAATCTGATGGGAGCACTTTCTTAGTTAAGTTCCCTCTTCCCGAATGACTCTAGCTTGTGTCGAATTGACATAAAACTGACCAGCACAGTTTGAATGATGCTGTTTTCCAGCCCAGATTCTATAGGCATGAGAGTGCAGGATAGAGGAGAAGGGTGAGGTAGAGCCCTGCAGCTTGAGTGTGACCACGGCAAATGTGGGTGTGTAGATCCGAGAGCATCAGGTAGGCTGAGTCTCCGCGAGCTGGGTAGAGATGTCCACTGAGAGTCGTGAGAACGAAAGATGCACTAGGCATGACGGCACAAGGGGGACACACAGGCCTGGGCACAGGCAAGGACTGAGAGTGACGAAGAACTTGCTCTGTAAAGTCCCAGTGACACCCTAGAATGAAGAACCTGGAAGGAAGGGGAGAGGCTAGAGGCTGAAAGCCGAGGATGGCTGATCAGAATAGACCGAGGGAGCAGAAAGTCTCAAGGAGAAGGGGGACAGCAGGCCTGTGGAACTTCATAGGACTGCTTCCAGATCTGGAAGGACGATATCCTAAGTCAGATGTTCATACAACCTGTGTAGCATCCCGCGTGGCCTAGTTGAGCAGCATGGTACTCTGTGGCATTCTTTCTTCAGGCTCCTGACTCCGGCCTTGGGTCCAGGCAGCTGAGGGATCTATCCTGGGAAAGACCCAAATGGAAGCTTCCAATTTTGTTTCCATTGACCATGTAAAACTGATAGATCCTAAATGATACCCCAGAGTGGTACCAGGGTGGTACCAGAGGTGATGGATCCTAAGTGATACACCAGAGTGGTACCAGGATGGTACCAGAACTGATGGATCCTAAGGGCTGTACGCTGGCTACTTACTCCAGGTAGAAGGGCCTATGTGCTTGAAACAGACTTGGGCTCTAAGAAGATCAATTGTGGGGACCATGTTGGAGAACATGTGGCCTTTCTAAAAAGAAAGGAATAGCTGAGAGTGCTCACATACCAGGCAGAGGTACCTGACCATCCCTTGGCAGGTCCCTGAAGCCGATATAAAATAATTTTTTTTCATTAAAAAAAATTACCCAGGGCACCTAGAGCATTTCATCAGCACTCAGAGCAGAACAAGATGCAGATGGCAGGGCTCTGGCCCCAACTCTGCCCCCTCAGCACCGCCAAGGGAGACGTGTGCATATTTAAAACAAATAACTTCTGTAGTGGCCAAGTTCATTCCATGTTAGCTCCACACTTACCTGAAGACATCAGCAAAATCCACGGTGTCTAAAAGGCCTGCTGGGGTCTGATTTCTTGTGTTTAACATGACATCTGTGGGACGCGCCATGGTATTGTGGTGTTGCCCTGCTCATGTGGCCACCCTCGTTCTCCCCCGGGTTGTTCTTGGAGTAGCAACAGTTGCTCCCTCAGGGCTTAAGTCCCTACAGCATCGTGCTAGGGAAAACAGCACTTCAGGGAACCCATGGAAATGGGGGGGGGGGGGGGGCTTCTTCCCATAAGGCTATAGTGGTGCCTTGTATCTAATGCATCTATCTGAACTGAGTGACATGCTGATGTCAAGACAGTGTTTCCTGCTTGCCTTTGTCTAACTAGATACCATTGCAGTCATGAAGGGAGGGGGAGAATCCCACCAGATCACAAGTGGGAGGGGGGTGAGTGAGCACCTGAAAGGAACCCAGGGAGCTTCTGATTCAGGAAAAGATAAGGAAAAGGAAAGAGACACTAGAGAAGCAACCTCTAAGTGCTCAATGTGATGGCAGGAGTATAGGCCCTTTCTCATTTACACCAAACAACGAAGAAGGCCTTAAGCTCTATCGGGGGCTCTGGGCAGGGTGTCCATACAACAGAGAGGCAACAAGAAGACTCAGAGTAAATGCTCCTTCCCATCTGGCATCTGAGGGAAAGAGGCTCGAGTGGAGGCTGTTGGCCATGGCTGTGGAAGGGATGGGCCTGCACCAGTAGGTGGGGAGTGGGCCCAGGCACGTGAGTGGGGAAACTAGTTCCCTGCTGCTATCTTGAGCCAATGCAAGTTTCTCACCTTCGAGTTTTTGTGAGGTTTTGGAAGTCAGTCTTAGCATAGTCAGGTGTAGTTGGCTTGCATCCCCATCTATCCCTGGATCCTCATCCAAGCTCACTTGAGCTGTTGGATGAATTCCCTTCCTTGTGGTTGCAGGACTGAAATTCTCATTTTTCTCATTGGCTGTCAGATCTGGCTTGCCCTCCGGTCCTAGCTCCATGGCCCTGTCACAGCATGTTAGGGTCTCTTGTCAAGGCCCCTGGTTGGTCTTTTCCCCGTCTCCAGGGTTGTGTGATGTTGTTCACTCACGGAAGGGTCTCTGCGAAGCAGTCTGTGAAAGGAACATATAAAGAGAACAGAACCAGCATTCCCCCAACCCCACCCACCCACCCCGGGCAGGACAGGAAAGCCCTACCTGTGAACATACCTGACTCAGGCTGCTATCAGGAGCACCAAGAAGTTCAGTGCATTGTGGAGTGGAAACAGTCCCCTGTGGCAGTACCAGGTACTCTGTTTAGTATGAGACATAAAGGGCTGTGGGGTGGCCAGAGTCTGTAGCTTCAGGTGGGGCCTCACAGCTCGGTCAGTTTCTGTGTTGTCCACGGTGCCTTAACACATGGCAATAACTGCAAACTATTTGTTGGGTTTCTTTTTTTTTTCCTTCTGAGTCCACAAAGTGGGGTGGAGGTCCATAAAAGCCGTGTGAGGTAGCAGCGCACCTCGGTAAAATATGCCGCCAAAATAGATTCCAGGGAAAGGAGACGGTGCAATGGGCTGAACAAATGCCTTCCTTTTTCCTTGTGCCAATCCCCAAATTATATTACAACTAAGAATGTGTGCAGAGGATTAACCAATAGGTTATTAATCATAACTTGTTTTTATAACCCAGACTGTGGAAGTGCCCTAAACACTTGCCAATGGAAGATCAGCTGCAGACAGCTTTAGAGTCTGCTGAACCCTGGTGTGAATGGCAGAGTTGTTAGTGGGCAGTGTCTTTGTGACCTTAGGAAAGTTAGTAACCTTCTAACTACAGTTTCCTCATTGGTCAAACAAAGCAATTCCTACCTTGTATCATCTTTAGAAGGATAAGGTATAAGGAGCGTGTGGTGTCTCTGTGTAAAATTGAAAAATGTAATAACTTTTAATTAAAAAAGAATCAACTGTGGAGCCAATGAGATGGCTCAGCAGGAAAAGGCACCTGCCATCAAAACCTAAGCTCAGTCCGCAGAACTTACACAGTAGAAGGAGAGCCCTGAATCCCCCGGTTGTCCCCTGACCTCCATACAAATACCTCAGCATGTCCATGCCCTCCCCAAATACACATAATTTTTTTTTAAGTTAAATATCAGATGCAGTGGACCTATATGAAACACACTGCATCAAAAGAAGATGCCATAATCAGGGCACGGCAAAGCCATTCCAAACACGATTCCATAGCAGCTGTGGCCACCTGCATTGGGCCTATCAACAGCCAATCCTGGACCCAGGAGAATCTCACAGAGGCCCTACTCCTCCCTGTTGAACTATTGGTGGATAGTTCCACCGACTAAACCGGTGGATTCTGGGAATGGTGACCCTCTTCAGTTGTGGATCAAACAGTGAGCCCTCCAGCATCCTAGGGCCAGTCTGAGCCCATGGGCACACAAATGGTCCTGGATAAATAAGTGGATAACAAAACAAAAAGACATGAGTGCGGGAAGGGACCTGCCAGGAGGAGTGAGGTATGGCAGGGCGGGAGGAGGGAGGCTAGGCAGAATGCACTGCAATCAGTGATGGAAATCGTCAAAGAATGCATTTGGTCAATACGGAAGAAAGGAAAGGGCAAAATGAAGGGTTGAGAGCCTAACTCGGTGGTAGAACACTTGCTGAGCAGACATTTGACTCTGAGTTACATCCCTAACACACACACACACACACACACACACACACACACACACACACACACGTTTGTTGGCAAAGTGGAAAACTGGAAAAGAACATGAATTGCCTGGTAGAGTGGCCTATAAACCTATGATCAATGATTCCCCTTTGTCAAAGTGAGCTATGCATTTCTATGGGCAGGAATACCCATAATACACAAACATCTGGAGAGGTCTAGTCAACATCGTCACCCTGCTTGCTGGGATGAGGGTCATGTGTTTGGAAGGGGGCTCATCATTCCTGATGTCTGTGAGATGGAGAGCAAGTCCTGGTGGCCAGAGGGAAGGGAAAGGGAAGCACTTGTCTCTGTGCTAACACTGGTCCAACATTGCAGGTGATCGTGAAGACAAGAACAGAGTACCAGCCGGAGCAGAGGAACAAAGGGAAGTTCCGGGTGCCGAAGATCGCTGAATTTACGGTCAGTTCCTTGGCAGAGTGACAAGAAGGGAAGAAAGGAGGGGCTTGCTGGTGGCACGGGGACAGTGGGGAAGAGGGAAGCAGTACAGGCTATTTCAGGAGGGATTCTGGAAGTCACATGGGCTCTGCCACTGAGGTTAATCACAGGACAAGAGTTCATCCCAGGTTCTTGGGCTTCATCAGATTTGATAATTGATAAAGGCTATCTATCTACAGCCTCTCTTTTTTTTTTTCCTTGTCCCCTTCTTCCTGCATTTTCTTTACAGTCTTCGGGAGATATGTCAGGAACATATGAAGAAAGGCAAATTTTAGTCAGAGGCTTTGACCATAAGCCACAGAAAACCAGGAAAGGGAAGCTGACAGATACAAACCAGTGGGTTGGATTTTTTGTTTTTGTTTTTGTTTTGAAAAGGGGGTAGAGTCACCAGTATTGGACAGAGCAGCAATGCATACTGCATGCAGAGGGGGTGAGTCACTAGGAGTGGACAGAGCAGCAGCAATGCATGCTGTGTGCGGAGGGGGTAGAATCACTGAGAGTAGACAGAGCAGCAGCAATGCATGCTGTGTGCAGAGGGAGTAGAGTCACTAGGAGTGGAGAGAGCAGCAGCGATGCATGCTGCATGCAGATGAAAGAAGCTAAGGTTAGCGCCTGGGGAGTCTCTTAGGAACTGACAGGAAGAGAAGCCCAGCATGCAGCAGGAACAAGGGTGCTGGGGACCGAGAGAGAATAGCTGTGCCAAGGCCCCAAGGCTATAGGAACATTAGCACCAATAGGAACAAGGGCAATGAGGCTGTGCTTTAGAAGAAAAATAGGGGAGAAACAGATAAATCAGATGTGGGTAATATGCAGTCTCAAGTCTTGTGGGCCATGTGGGTAAAACTTAGGTTGTATGGGGAAAGCTATGGGAGGCTCTGAAGGACTGTCAGTAGAGGAGAGATGTGGATGAATTTCGCTCTTAGAAAAACTGTATCATCTGTCACATAATGACATGTGGTAGCAAGACTTTAAATGGGAGACTGTCACTGTAATTGTCCAAGTGAAAATCAACAAGATTAGTAAACGGATAGCGAAGAAAGCAGAGCCAAAGACTGAAAGTGAGCATGGCCCTTGATCGTCTGGGGGCTGGAGTGGGCTCCTTTCTGCCTTTGACAATCTCGCTTTACACTAAATCTCTATGTGAGTGACTGGGGGTGTGAGCCTGGAGGCTGGCTCCCTTGAGAAGGCGGGGACTGTTCACTTACCGTCACCTTAGCTTCCGCTGTGCAGTGTGGACCTAGTGAGCGTGGAACTGGCTCTTGCTGTGCGTGGCTACCTGCAGGAATGAGCACAGAGGGCTGAGGGGAAAGCAGGGATTGTGGTGATGATGTGGACATATCTGGCCTTGGGACAAAGCTGACTTGTCCTGGCAGCAGAGTTCACAACAAAATGCCCAGAGTCACACATACGAATTCTTACAGAAGAACTATATATGAATCAAAATATTAGACAAGGTTAGACAGACCTTCTTTCTTCCTCTTGATTTTATAAATAAACCATATCTCTATAATAGACTATTTTATAAATTCTCAAGGTTTACTTTTTCGGGCTGGCAAGATGGCTCAGCATGTGACAAGCATGGAGATTTAAGTTTGTCTCTTAGAACCCACATAAAGGAGAGAGAGACGGCTCCATAGAGTTGTCCCCTGACTGCACATGCTTGCCTTAGTATGCACACAGAGAGAAAGAGAGAAAGACAAGACAGTCAGAGACGGAGACAGAGACAGACAGAGGGGCTAAGATTGGTATAACCCCACCTCCATTCATCAAAAGAAAACTATGGCTCAGGGATTGATTAAATCTGCTGGGCCCGCTACCAATGTCAAAGCCAGCATCAGAGCTAGGCCTGTCTGGCCTTTCTGCCCATCCATGTTGCCAGCAGTTCATTACTGCCAGATAGAGCAAGAATGAGTCAGGTAAGAGAATGAACAAGGGTGACTCTGCCGGGGTCCCGGTCTGCGGAAGGCCCCTCACGCAGTTTGGCCCAGTTGGCCCTGGTGGGTCACAAAAGGCTTGTGGTTCCCTAGCAGCCTTTCCTGAGCACTGTCAAGTGTAGGTGGGGACAAGCTCTGCCTTTTTGGAACCAAAGGGGCGGGGGTGAAGCAAATTCTCATTTGCTTATGTAAAGCTTGAAGTGTTAATTAGCCTGGTTTTCATCTTTCTTCAGAGAGCTTCCTCTGGGCTTTGCAGAGGCTGCATCTGCTGGCTAGAGGGTGGTGCGGGAGGAGGGTGAGGAGGCTGTGTGGTAATTAAGAAGAGTCTGAGGGTCTTCCATGAATGAGCTCTCTGGGGCTCAGGGATACACCAAGGCTGCTGTGGGAGCAGACTCGTGAGACTTATTTTTGCCTGGGAAAGGAGGTTTGAACTCCTCTGGCTGGACCCAAGGGGAACCTTCCAAGCAGGCAAGAGGCTGGGAAGATGTTCTGAGCTTAGAGTCGTGGTGGGTGGAGGAGGTAGCCTTGCATCCTTAGGTGTCCCTGAAGTTATGGATGGAGACTTCAGCTAGAGAAGCAGAGCTGGGGGTGCATCATTGCAGATAGCCTTAGAGAACTTGGTGCTAACCAGCAGTTGCTGCCCACCCCCACCCCACCCCACCCCACCCCAGGCACTCTCCAGTTCTTGCAGAATGCAAGGAGAGTGTCCACAGGCTACCGGGAGCAAATCCTTCCTTCCTGCGCCCTGGGACCTGGGGATGCGGCTAAACTGCCTTTGCTGCAGAATGTAAAAGGATGTTCTAGAACATTCTGGTGTTGTCTGGTGCGTGGATACTCTGGAACTATGGAGGAGCTGGTGCTGTGGAAGTTCATGGTGCACTGGAGAATGGGTGTCACAGACATGGTGTTCTGGGTGGCTCTAGCGTCGTGAAGGTGCTGGTGGCATAGGGGCATCCGATGCACATAGGTCAGGGCTCCACGGGGAAGTGTGGTGCTGCCATGGGAGGCGCAGGTGACACAGAAGGCAGTTACACTCTGGAAGAACTGGGGCTCTAGAGGAAGGTCCTGGTGGTGGAGAGGATCCTGGGCTATGAGATGATGATGACAAGGAGGGCACTGTGATGTCCAAGGCTTCTGGTGTCACGGAGAATATGGTATTATGGAGAGAGGGTGCTGGTGAAGGTTCTCCTGCTATGGAAGATTCTGGTACTGTGGAAGCGGCAGTACCTTGGAAGGTCCTGTTACTACAGGAAGTCTTGGTGCTAAGGAAAGTAGTGATCTTGAGGAAGAGACAGGTGCTGTGGTTGTGCTGGTGCCAAGAAGGATGTTGGCGCTATCAGTAGTGCTGGTGCTAAGGACTGCACTGTTGCTATGGAAGGCTCTGGTGCTGCAAAGGGCATTGGTGCCATGAACAGTACTGGCACTATGAATGGTCACGGTGGCATGGAAGGTTATTGCTCTATGGAGGCCACTAGTGGTATAGGAGGTGCTAGTGCCTTGGAAGGACTAGCACTGCAGCCGTGCTAGGAGAGTGGAAGATGCTGTGCTGTGGGAGGGACCCATGCACCAAGCCTGTTTGTTCCAGGGCTAGTCCATTAGTGGGAACTGACTGTTGTGTTTGGAAACCATTATATTATGGGGATGAGGGGCATTCAGAGCAACACCGGGGCCTTGAGGATGCAGTTCATGACCTAGGAAAATCCCTTTAGCCTTCCGACATTCTCTAGTTCCTCACGGGTGAACACAGGGCACACTCTTGAGATGACAAAGAGCTCGAGATTCTGGAATACTCTGGGTACTTAAGCAATGCCCATTTATTCTCTCTGTGGTGTGGCCTTTGCCCTTCTGTTTGGTTCCCAGCTTCCTGCCTAAGAAGCTGGATTTGTCTCTTGGTTGGGCTCTGAGCCTTTCTCTTCCTTCCCATGGGGATGTATCTGGAGAGATATAGAGGAGTCATGGAAGGCTGTAGCCAGTTCAATGTTAAGGTTCGCTGGTGACCCCCACTTTGTAACAGTGTCCTCTAGAGTTAGGTCTTTTCCTAAGACGAAGCTATTTTTCATTACCTTATATTAAATATGTTCTTTGACAACTTCATGCCTACATGTAGTACCTTCTTTTTACCCTTAACCTCCCTTACTTCCTCCGTCCCTGCTGTCCTCCCTACAATATAGCCATGATCTCATAACAGCCATAACCACCAATAGTAAGAAAGGTTGGCCCCTTAGAGTCGGTACTGGAAACCCCATAGACACCAAATTCTCAGCACAAAGGAGATTTATTACTCCAGAGAGGCCAGCATAGATGGGGAGGGTGCCTCGGAATTGGACAAAGGCAGGCAGGATGCAGCAGTGACGTGTTTCTACAGGAGTAGGTTTTAAGGAGAAAAGGGGGAGTCTGTGCTAGATTGAGTTGGTAAATCCTGGTTTGATGTTAGCCAAATAATTAATATTGATTGTTGGACCTTGGCGTTTTGACTCAGGAACGGACCTTGGAGACCAGCTTTAGGAATGTAATCTAATAGCAAGGCAAATGAAAGGGGGCCAGGGCAAAGCCTGTAGACACCATGTCTACCATGCTCAGGACTGCTAGAGCCCTTCACCTATGATGGACTGGATAATACCAGGTCTATCAGCAGCCAGTCTACACAGGGGAGGGACCACATGGCACATGGCACATGGCCCTACCCTCCCTGCTGAACTATGGGATATTGATGGATCCCAGGCAAGGCAGACATTCTCCTCATTTGTGACCCCCCCACCCCACTGAACTCATGTCCCAAACCCCTGGTCACACAAATGGCTCTTGTTAAACTCAATAGGTCTCAAAACAAAACAAAACAGCATTGTTTGTTTGTTTGTTTGGGGTAGGCTATTTTTCACATGTTACAACATGAATGATTACAACATGTTTAAAAGGTGTTTCTTTAGCCCACCTTCCCTCCAGCAGCCTTGTTGCCTAGATACTATTACTATCCCAAAACAATGCTCAGGAGAATGGAAGAACAATCCCAAAGTGGTTAAGCAGGAATTGTTGAACCAGACAACCCATCTGCTGGCCTTGTGTGTCACAGTCCCTGACACACCTCCATGCCGTCCTACCATGGCCCTGCCACACCGGCTTCTTCTCTTCCTTCTCTTTCTCCCTCTTCTTTGTCCTCATGATATACTGTGGGCTGGCTCAAAATCTGTTCCTGGAAGACACAAAGGGTTAGGAGAGCAAAGTGCTTCCCAAGCACTTATCACAATATAGAATAGACACACACACGCACACATGCACACATACAGGCCACCTCTTGTGTAAGCCTCTCATGTCATCTTAGCTTGGTCTAGGGCTTTCTCTGGGTTCTACATAGGGTTATGTTGGATCTTCATTTCCACTTGGTTTCCCAGGGATGCCCAATACATGCCTCCCCCCATCTCTGATCTAAGAAAATGCCTGCTCTATTGCTGTGTTTCCAGTTCCCAGGACAGAGTTAGGCGTGAAGTGATTGGATGGGTTGCAGTGTGGACCAGTTCTCTCAGGCGGTCTTCATGATCTTGGCAGAGCTTGCTCTAGGCAAGCTTCAATTGGAGGGTGCGCAAGTACCTGGAGGAAAGTCATAGGATACCAGTAGAGTAGCCCAGGTGAGTAGAAGCCAGAGCGGTGACCAGCATCAACCAAGCCTGTTAGACAAAAACATTAAAAGATGAGATGGGGGAACCACAGACGTGAGAGGTCCAGTCTCTCCTGAAGAGCCAGTATAGGAGGTTCTTATTAAAATCAAACAACCACAGCAAACACATCAAAACTGAAATAAAACCTTCCCAATAGACATTTCAGACCCAAATATTCTCTAGTGTTGATTTTCTACTGTTTAGGCCATTAGAGGCGTTAGGTTTCTTCCCTGGTTCCAGTGGCGTCTGGCATGTTCTGTCTGTTGTCCCCTACAGAAAGGCTGCTCTGGGCAGACAGGCTGTAAACCCAGGGGACAGCTCCTCCATACTCAGAGAAGCAAGGCTGCTTACCCTGGGCCCCACTGAGAGGCTGTGAATCTGGATATCCCCCAAGATCCTAAGACTGGTCCCGCCCCAGGGAATCCAGTGCTGAGAAGCCTGCTCTGGGCAAGCCCCTGCCGAGTGGCAAAGAAGCCCCAGCTCTACCGAGGTTACTTCACCTTCCTGCCATCTTTTTTCTTCCATACTGTAAAGTCAAGTGTAAAGTCTGTCTCAGGCCTCAAGCCTTCTGCATTCACGCCAATACTAGCATGGCAGGAAACGTGGAGAAATAGAAGAACCGGCCACCCCATGTCAGCTGCAATGTCCCTAGAGGTGTCCTTTCTGCACCTCCACTCCTCAGCTCCTCCAACAGCTCCTTCCTGTCAGGTCCCCTCCCTGGCCCATTTGTCTCCCTTCTCAGCCTCCCTGATGCTATTTTCACTGCCCCTCCCCCATCCTCTTCATCCTTGTACCCCAGAAGAGTCTTGTTTAAGTGTGCAAAGATACTCTTAAATGACTATATATAAATATATATTATTATATAGAAAATAAATTACTATATAATAAATGAGCAAACAAGCAAAATCCCTGTAGCTGTTCGAGGAACTCTACAATGTCAACATCATGACACTGGTGGCCTTGTTGTCAGCATCTTCATCTCAATCCGGGCTTTCTCTGTCCCCGAGCGCCTCACCAACAGCACCATCCTTCCCTGCTCCTCGAGAGATGGGATCGCGCTTATAGCACAGTCATTTGCAGCTACCAATTTTCATCGAACCACAGGGACTTCCTTTCATGGCTGGGATGCTAATACTTGCTGACAGCAGCAAGTGGAGTTTTAAAATGTTACTTTAGTATATGTTGTCTTGGTTTTTATTGCTGCCTTTTTATTTTGGGGAACATTTTTAGGCACGTTATTAAAAACTGCCTGCTGAGCTCAGGGCAGAGTCATTATCCAGCTCGGAAGGAATTTGCACATGAGAGCCATAGATACCAAAGGCTGCTGCCATGGCGTCTAAAGTGCACGGCTTCCCTATGGCTAGGTCGTCATTGAAAATGAGAATAAAGTCTCTGTTTCTAGTTGGATAAGTGTCTTGCTAGAGTCACCTTCAAGGACATGTGCCATTCAAACAAACAAATAAATAGAAAAACAGGAAGATTAAAAAAATACTAAAACCAAACAAAAAGTATACACACACAAAACCAGAACAAAACATGGAGTCCATTTTGTATTAACCAACTAACTGCTCCAGGACAGAGAGAGACAGAGAGAGAGAGAGAGAGAGAGAGAGAGAGAGAGAGAGAGAGAGAGAATGACAGGGAGTTGAATATGATCAGGGAGGAGTTGGGGGAGAGACAATATGATCACAATATATTGCATGTAAAATTTTTAATTAGCAGATTTTAAGAAAGAACATGTGCTACTACTAATTAATAGTTGGGCATCAAATACGATTTTTTTTTTTATTTTCCAGAGAGAAAAAAAGTCTTCTGAGGAATAGACCAGAGTAGTTTGTATGAAGCAATGTGGGAATCAGTGGCTCCAAAGCCAGACTCCCGGAGCCGTATTTTAGTTGCCGGCTTCTCAGTCTCCGTGACTGGAGCAAACCTGTGTCAATAAATGCAGAGATAGAATAAGGAACAGCTAATGAATCTAGCCGAGGACAACCCAGACTCTTGTGGCTGTTCCGTCTCCATGGCACACATACAGTGGGGAGCTGGAGCCGGTTCCCTCCCAGTCCTGAGGGGCAGAGCAATGGGAGAGCTGTTGGAAGTTTAGGCTGCCCACCACAGAGCGAGTCTACACCAGATAAACCAGAGCCTCTGACCAGCTCCCTTCTCTGTCCAGAGCTGCTTTACTCCGACAAGGGTGGAGGGTGCTGTGGAAAACGCGTAACGCCGGAGATGGTGGAGGTCAGTGTCTTAGGGTACAGTGTATGAGTGTTCCTGGTTGTAAAGTGGGACCGCAGTCCCTGCATTGTAGACTCGCGGTATGGCTCCATTCCAGGGAGCTTCATCCCAGGAGTGGAGTCATTGGGCTGGATAAACGCATCCTTCCTGTTGGGTATCTGGGGAAGGCTAGACCCTCAGTCTTTCCTTGTGAACCCTTGGACCTTCCGTCTTTGCTGCACCCCTCCACTCAGGATGAGCAAAGTCAGAGTAGCCCTACCTCCTTTACCATCCCATGTTTGTTCCACGGTGACCCAGCTCAGATCTTCCCTGGCCCCTCCCGCCTAGAACTTGTTCTTAGTTCTATGAGTCCCCTTCTCTCCGGGGTACCCCTCCAAACCAGGTGGAAGCCCTTCCCTCTGTACCCACACTTATTTCCCTGATAATATCACGGGGCTTCCCTGGAGCCCTACTGCCTGCTGAAATGCTTGGGTGGTCCCAGGGGCCACAGACAACTTCCCCATGCCCTTCATTGGTTTCGTCAGACAAACCAGAATGCAGAAAGCAGAGCAGCATTTGAAATATCGTTACTTATGATTCATAGTCATAGGCTCTGTTTGCTCAAACTTCTATGATACACCAGTGTCTTGCTAACTATTTCCCACTTTCTGTTTACTGTAGTCAGGAAGTGGGTACATTTTCTTTCTTTATGCACAGATGAGGAAGCTGGAGACCAGAATGTTGGCTGAGGGTAGCGGGAGTCACACAGCCAATGAGGAACGGAGATAGGCTTTTTGGGTCAAGAGGGCTTTGTGTCTGGGTGTGTTCATGTGTGTGCAAGTATACGCCAGCACCCTCTTGTCACTATTATCTTCCAAACTAGAAAAGACAGCATATTTAGGAAGTGTCCTAAATTAAACTAAACTAAAGAGATTGGTAACTTGGTTGAATTTTTAACTGCACATCCCTGTTAAGTTTCTTCCTCTTCCTTGAGTACACCATTTGGCCAAATCCTGAAGTGCTCTGGTCCAAAACGGGGGAAAAGAAAGGCAAAGAAAGGCAGACATTTCCCCCACCTGCTTCCCAATCCCGGCACCACAAGGCAGGAGGCTTTGCTCTCTGATTTTCTGGGTCTCTGTGCTGCTGCTGCTGGTGGTATAATGAGTGATTATATCAATTTTTCCCCTAAATTTACAATGCTTAAGCTCCTGGAGCAGTCAGGGGAAGACAGGCCTTAACAAAGTGACTGTGTGCAGCTTGTCCTGTCACCACTGAGCTCCATAATTATACAGAAACTAGTTGTCGTGGCAACTGCCATACAGCCCTCCCCGTTCTCCCTCGGATGCTGACAGTCAGGAGTGCCTTGACAGGAGGGAGTTTCTCTATGGAGGCTTCATCTCTCACTTGGGTGGCCATCATTAATTCATTCTAATTCCTCGTTTTACTGGCAGGCCAGGGTTCAAATGTTAGTTCTACAGCTCATTGGCTGTGGGGCCGAGGGCCAAATCATCATGCTTCTGGAAGCTTCGCTTTTCTTCTTTGTAAAATGGGGTGGCAACACCCGCTAGAGAGCGGCAGTAATGATGTGTGTGGCGTGACTACCAGGCTTCCCTGCATGCAGTCGTGCCTGCGAGATACCGGACAACTTCTTGATCTCCTTTACTCTGAGGTTGTGAGCTGGTGTGTGTGTGTGTGTGTGTGTGTGTGTGTGTGTGTGTGTGTGTTAGAAGCATATAGAGGGAAGAGGCCACAGACACTGCTAAACATCCCTTGATGCACAGCACCACCCTCTACAGCAAAGACCCATCACCCACAAGGTGCCAGTGGGGAGGAAGTGAGCAGCCTTGCTCTATGGTCGGTGTCAAAACAGGATCATACCACAGTCCCGCCACTAAGATTTTCCTGCTGTTTCTCTTATTCTGGTGCTCGCAAACAGGGTGGGGTTAGTAAACACACATGCTAACTCAAACTTTTAATTCTAGCATTTGTATAGTAGCTGGGGGAGGAGAATCCAGAGTTCAAGGACAGCCTGGGGTATATAAGATGTTGTGAAGGAAAGAGGGAAAGAAGGAAGGGAGGGAGGGATCGAGAGAGGGAGGGAAGGAAAGGAAAGAAGCCACACCCCAGGTTTGAGGATGCAGTTCAGCAGAAAAGAATTTATTTTCCTAGCAGGGCCCTGAGTCCCAGGTTTAGTCCCCAACACTAGAAAACAGCAATGGCAGGCAACAATAAATCCAACAAAGGGGCCGGAGAGATGGCTCGGTGTTTAAAAGCACTGAATGCCCTTCCAGAGGACCGAGGTTTATTCCTTAGCACCTACGTGGTGGCTCATAACCATCTGTAACTCCGGTCTCAGGGGCTCCATTGCCCTC
Source organism: Microtus oregoni (assembly GCF_018167655.1). Lineage (NCBI taxonomy): Eukaryota > Metazoa > Chordata > Mammalia > Rodentia > Cricetidae > Microtus > Microtus oregoni. The sequence goes on from NW_024543086.1 coordinate 17,427,422, forward strand.
TTTTGACCTCTCTGGGCAACAGGCTTGCAAGTGGTCCACTGGCAGACATACAGACAAAGACCCACACACGTAAAATAAAAAGAGGTTTTAAAAGACACAGTGAAGCCAAAGAGCAGGAGATGGCTGGAGGGTGCGGGACTTTCGTGAGGATGAGATGCTGCAGGGAAGGAGCAGCTGCCTCTTCCTTCTTTTCCCTGCTCCTACCTGACTGTGAGAGGCAGATGTGATTGCGTCATCCCTCAGGAAGACCGCTCCAGATGCTTCAGGTCCAAAAATAGCTGTATAATCAGGGCTTGAGTTTCTTCAGTCTCCTGCTTGCCTCCAGCTCTTCCCGCCCATCCAATCCCATTTCAGCATCCTCCTGGCCTCTGTTCCCCTTCCCACACCAAGTGTTTTTCTTTCCTTCACTTCTGACAGACATTTAATATTCATCTGGTAACACTGGCTCAAGCCTCACCTCCTAAATTCGTCCATTCTTGAGAGCCGCTCCTGTCTTCCCACTGGCAGGTTAGGAATGGTGGTTTCCTCCTTGAGACCATGTCTACCACCAGCCTCGCCACCTTCGCCCCTTCCATGCAGCTATTTCCTGGCATACAGCATTTCCATGATCCTAAGGCAGCTTGGCTTCTCCAGGGCAGAACTGTCCAGTTCAGTTTCCTAACCATGGGGCTACATGTTTAGGAGCTATGAATAGGATGGTCAGTAACGTTTTGAAGCAAAACAAAAAAATATTTCTTCTTTTTATGTGCATTGTCTATGGTGTGTGTGTATGTACGCATGCTTGAATGAGCGTCAGCATGTGTGTATGTGAGAGTGTGTGTATATTATGGTGTGTGTGTAACAGTGTGGTGTGTGTGTGTGTTTAAGTATGTGAGAGTGTGTAATTAAGTGTGTGTGCCCGCACAGGCAAAGGCCCAAGGTTGATGTCAGGAATCTCCCTTGGTCATCCTTCCTTTGAGGCAGGGTCTCTCAGTCAAACCCAGAGCTCTGCCAGCCAGCGTGCTCTGGGCATCCCTTGTATCTGACTTCCAAGGCTGGAACTGCACACCCACCTGGCATTGACATGGGTTCTGGGTGGATCCAAATTCTGGTCCTCTTGCTATGGGACAAAATGTTTCAACTGTGGAGTCATCTTCCCAGCCCATGGGGTTTTGCTCTGTTTTGTTTTGTTTCTTGTTTTTATCTTTTAGTATGAGAAACAACACACACACACACTGTATGAAGAAACGAACATAAGCTGAAATGTCAACCCCCCTTTTCTCCCCCTCAATGTCCTTTGCTCCCGAAATACCCATTGTGTGGGTCTGTGCCATTCAAGTTGGAAAGTTCTAGACACATGTGGCTAAATACAACTGGATTAACCAATGGGTGCATTAGGTAGCTCCCTTACTGCTGTGGCAAACACCTGAGGAAAAGCACCTTAGGGAGGGAGGGTTTATTCCATGTTACAGCTGGAGGGAATACAGCCCACAGCGGTGATGAAGTCTTGGTGGCAGGAGCTGGAGGCAGCTGAGCACATGGAATCCACAGGTCAGGGGTCAGGGTGTGGATGCTGGAGCTCAGCTCACATCCTCCTTGTTAACCACCCAGAGGCTTGTTTCCAAGGTAACTCAAGAGTCCATCAAGTGACCATCAAGATTAACCATCATATGAATATGATTCAGACTTTGATTCCATAGTCCTGAGCCACGGTCAGAGTGCTCAGAAGCCACAGGAGTGGAGAGCAGCCCACACCACAGCCCTCAGGCCTGAGAGTCACAGACACTGCTCAGGAGTCCTCTCCTAGCTTCTCCCTCAGACCTCTGCGGGCAGCGTTTGCACTTATGTGAGCACACATGTGTGCATCTGACACCTCCCTTCATTGTCTCAGAAGCGAACACTTTGCCGTCTTCTGTGACTTGTTCTCTTTCTCGTGATAACACACCTCAGAGACCTTTCATGCTGCACACTGAGCTCTCTCCTGTTCTCGTTGCTACTGCAGCCTGAGGCTGTCTCATAATCTCTTCCAATTATGTTGCTATTGGTCTGCCTTTCAGTCTTGTATGCTAAACATTGCAACAAAATTCATGTTTATGTCTACAGACACACACACACCACACCACATACTCCATACCACATACACACCCCATACACACGTATTACATATACACACATACACACACATACTCCACACCACACCACATACACACACCACACCACACACATGCACACCACACCACATACACACACCACACCACATGTACTCATCCCACCACATACACACATACCACACCACATATACACACACACATACTCCATACCATAACACATATACTTCACACCACACACCATACACACACCACACCACATACACACACATACACACCACACACACGCATGCACACCATACCACATACACATACACACCACACCATACATACACCCCACCACGTACACACACACCACACACACACCATACACACACCATACACACATACCACACCACATATACACACACATACTCCATACCACACACACACACACTCAATACCACATACATAGTCCACACCACATACACACACGCACCACATATATACACACACTACATACACACAGCATACCATGCACACATACACACAAAACATCACATACACACACACATACTCCACACCACACACACACCACATACACACACATATACTACACATCACACATACCATACACACACACCACACCACATACACCGTACATACCACATACACACACCGCATTATATATATACACACACCACACCACATATACACACACACCACATACACATATAGCATACCATGCACACATACACACACACCACATCACATACACACACATGCTCCATACCACATATACATATACACACCACATACACACAGCATACCATGCACACACACCACACACACACACTCCACACCATATACACCCACACCACACTCACATACCACAAGCAGTCTAAATGCTTTTCCTTCAAATTCATATGTTGAAATCTTAACCCCCAGATAACAGTATTAGGAAGTGGGGCCTCTGCGGAGGTCCTTAGATCATGAGAGTGGAACCCTCACAAAGAGGATTACTACCTTTACAAAATAGTCCTGAGGGGCAGAGAGATTGTAAATGCTGGAGAACTAGAACACACTGAGAAATAGTGTCTTCATACATGACAGAGAAGCTGTACCCAGGAACTCTCAACAATGTGACTGCCTAGACAAGATGTGCGTGATGACAGCTCCAACTAGCATGCCAGTGTTCAGGGGCAACATCTCAAGGCGCCACCTCTAGATGGAGAGTCACAGGTAATTAATGGCTACTGAGAGAGGGAGAATCAGTTCTCTCCAGGGACGAGCCCAAGTGGTTAGCCCTAATGCAATACATGTGTGTGTATATGTATGTATATATGCATAAACACACACACACACACACACACACACATATATATGCAATACTAAATGGACCCAACAGGGTATATTTATACAGCGTGTGTGTGTGTGTGTGTGTGTGTGTGTGTGTGTGTGTGTGTTGTGGCTAGATCAGGAATTTAAGAAAGACTGGGGAACAAGGAAGAGCTGGAAGGGGAGAGGAAGAATGGAAATTATATAAATACAGTACTCAAGTACACAATTCTCAAAAATTAAAAGGTTTAAATTAAGTAAATAAAATGGTCCTGAGGAGGCTTGCTTGTCCCTTCCACAGATGGAGAAGCTGCCATGCATGAGCCCAAACTGGTCTCCACTAGACAGCCTCAGCAGAAGCTTTGAACATGGGCTTCTCCATCCTCAGACAGCAGAAAGATATTCTCACTGTTTGCAAGCTCCCTGGCCTATGGTATACACATGTGCATGGACGCACACCTTACACACATTCATATTTATAGGGCACAAGGACACGCAGTCATTCCATTTTATAAACGTTTCCCAATTATCTACTTCCTCCTAAAGATGCGGCTCTCCTCACATTGCCAGCACCAGCTTCCGACTAACTTCAAAAACGGTACCACAACATAGGTAAAAGATAGTTTATTTTACCAATAACGTGGGTGGAGATGCTATTTGATTTTTAACTCTACTTATCATTATCAATAAGACTGATCTTTCCATATTTTTGCCTAACATGTATTAATCATGCAGATTAATTAGGTTCAGTATGATATTTACATACATGCATATATGTGTCCTGTCAGATCCAATCTCTCTTCGTCTACCCATCTCCTAGTGTCTGTGACAATTATTCTTCATTCATATAGCCTCTCTGTCTCTCTGTCTCTCTGTCTCTCTCTGTGTGTCTCTCTCTGTCTCTGTCTCTCTCTTTATCTCTCTCTCTCATGCTATCTTTCCAGCTTCTGCAAATGAGGCAAAACATGCGGTACTTATTTTTCTGTCAACATAATGTCTTCTGGTTCCTCCCATTTTGCTGCAAATGGCATGATTTCATTCTTCTTTGCAGCTGGCTAACACTACTTTCTCTAGATAGAGAGCTTGTTCTTTCTTCACTCATCACTGGCAGCCACTTCAGCTGAACCCCCAGTTTAACCGCTATGAGTAGCACCGTCATAAACGTGGACATGCACATGTTGGGGGGGGGGGCTTGGATGCTGGTTTTATTCCCCGGGGCTGTGTCTGAAAGGCTGACTCACACGGCAGATCTATCTTTAGTTTCTTGAAAATCTTTATACTGTTCTTCATAATTGTGTTCATTCTTATTTTTACCGGCAGTATAAGCAGCTCTGTTTTCTTCACAATATTGTGTGGGTTTATTGACTGTTTGACTTTTGATTCTTTCCTGAGAGCTTCCTGTGCCATTAGGCTGGCTATGGCTCCCACCCAGCCAAGTCCTGCACCCCGAACTACAGATGTCATCTTTCTCAGTTGTTTTTCTTCGTTATTTATGTTTGGTTTTGCTTATGGGCTGTTTCTTTTGCTGCTGCTTCCACCTCCTCCTCCTCCTCTTCTTTTTGGATACTATAGGATTTTCCCTTTCAATTTAACTCAAATTAGTCATCAACCCAGGAGTACAAGAGAAAACACATCTCACTCTGTTAAACTGAGGCCTTCTCCCACCCTGAACTTGTGTTTTGCTCCACACTTTTGCTATTTGTGTTTCGTGGTTTGATCCATCTAGAATTTGCCTCTGACTGAAGAGTGGATTGGACATCGTGTTATTGTTTGTGCTCGTATCTGCACTGAGCACAAACCCCTAAGCCCTGTTTGCCCGCCTGCCTGTCTGTCTGTCTGTCTGTCTGTCTGTTCATACTCTGTTTACACTTCTTTGCCATCAAGTAGCTGGTTTCTTATTGTTGCTAGTGATTTGTTGACAGGTTTAGTTTGACTTCCTAATGCCAATGACCAATCCCTCTTCCGTATTTTGTTTTCTTGGGTTACCTTTCCTATGTTAAACTCCTGTTGTCCCTTTCTTTCCTAGTTGCCTTGGTCAGTAATTTCAGATCTGCTGTTTCTAGCAGTTTATCGCTTAAATTGTAATGGGTTTTCCCCCAAAATGTCCTTTCTGAGTTATGGAGATGATCATATGTTTTATCTTCTTTTTTTTTAATTAAAACTCCCTGCTCAGTTTCATGCATGTGTACAATGTGTTGTGCTCATCATCACCTGGTGACCTCGCGTGTCCCACTCCTGGTGACCCCTTGTTCTTCACCACTACTCCCTCATATCTCACATCTTTTTTGTGCACAGAAGTGCAGCTGCCCTGTGATCATGGTTGTAACAGCCAGGCCATATCTGGAAGGCAGCATTCTGGAACACTCCTCCCTATTCTCTGCTCTCACCCTCTTTCCTCCCACTCTTTGATACTCTCTGGGCCTTGAGGGTGATTATAAAGATGTCCTACTTAGGGGTGAGTGCTCAATAGTCACTTATACATAACACTTTGACTGGTTTTTGGTCTTTGTAATAACTGCCTCCTGCTACAAAAAGAAGCATCTCTGGCCAAGACTGAGAGCAACACTAACATAGGTATAAATAAATATCTATAAGTCAGTTCGACAAACATCCAGGTAGAATCTGTGGCTTCTTCAGCAGCCACAGACTTTGACAGGCTCATAGTACCAAGCATGCTCCCCTGGAACAGGCTTTAAATCCAATCAGAAAGTGGTGAGTTACTAACAAAATTGTCATGCCATGATGGTACCAGCAGGCATTTCCTGCCTGACAGGTCTGTATCATAGCATGGAGGGACCACACTTGGTCCAGCAGCCTTCACAGAACCTTCCATCACTACATGTAAACAGAGACATATGCAGAACACAGCACATTCCACCACTACATGTAAATGGAGACATATACAGGATATGTAAATAGAGATATATGCAGGATATATAAACATAGACACATACAGAACACAGCACATTCCATCACTACATGTAAATGGAGACATATACAGGATATGTAAACGGAGATATATGTAAACATAGACATACAGAACACAGCACATTCCATCACTACATGTAAATGGGGACATATACAGGATATGTAAATGAAGATATATGCAGGATTTGTAAATGGAGACACATACAGGACACAGCATATTTCATCACTACATGTAAATGGAGACATGTGCAGGACATGTAAACGGAGACATGTGCAGGACATCCCCTATCAACTACAAGTCTTGTCATTTGTCTGTTTTTATTCACTGATAAAATTTTGACAAATATGGTATATTTTACCATTAGATTTTCAAATATGAAGCCAATTTTTACACATTTTGTAATACACACCTTTATTTTATATACCTCCAACTTCTATTGCTATTGTGTTATTTTAAGCTTAAAGAATATTATGAGATTATATTTTCTCTGTGTGTGTGTTATCTTTATCAGCTTTGCTTGAGTGCTATTCTGCATTTGGGGGAGAAAAGGAGTTCATGGGTTTTTTTTCTTTATTCTCTGGGAAAACAGAGTACAAAAATTATGTTTATCTTTCTTTCAGGATGTTTTTTATAAACAGAAACAGACCATAAAAAATCATCTGTATTAGCGTTGTCAGGGGTATGATAGGTTTCAGTATATATGTGAAGAAATAAACAAGCAAACCTGGTTTATACCCAGCTGTCTCTCTAAAGCTCTGAAAGGTTGTGTTTTGAGATGTGCCCATTGCCTTTCCCCTGTGCCCACTGTAACTCCCTTGAGCCATTCTTCCCCTAGTGGCCCCATTCAGTCGGTGCGTATTTACAGGGCACCTACCCTGTCCAGTGCCTTGGGGTATACGGTGTGGGTGGGTGATTCTTGGGAGCACAAGCCCTCATCCCGGGGATGCTGCCATGCAGAGAAAGCTCCTGTTTAGGTGAATCTTTTTTCTATCCTGGAATATTTGAAAACGAGGGACTTCATATTTACAGAGTAATTCTTAGGGATCCGTTAGTTATCCTTGGCTCTGGAGAAAAACATCTAATTCCAGGCTGCACACACCTACAGCAAACTGTTTCCTGTGCCTGTGTCTCTGCTTCCGGCCTCTGATGCAGGTCTACAGAGTGAAGCCACAAGGGCCTTCGGGGTCACAGGGCACAGACCTGCCCTGCTGGTCTGGCTCACCTCTCTTTGACTTCTGAACTTTAGGTCTCTGGTTTGCAAGATGGAGTCCCTGATCTTATTTTGTGGGACGATTAGACAGAGTAGATGCACATGAGATCATGAAATACAGTTTTTGATGTTTTCTTATTGTTTCCTGATTGATCTGGTGTCCATCCAAACACCTGGTTCAGTCTTGGACCGTGACTGGGGCGGCTGTAGGATTCAGTTATATCTGGGTTGTGTTTGAAGCCCGCAGCTGGTGTCCCTAGCTTATGGATTTACTCCTCTTGGTATCAATTTCCATCTAAACTGCCAGAGTGCTTCTTAGGACTCGAGTGGAATCAGGTCGGTGAATCTTGGGTGCTTGGCCACCGTTCAGCTCTCTTGTGTTCTCAACAAGCTTTCTAGTTCAGGTTCCTTCCTCTGCTGTGCCTGGCCATCACGGCACAGCCTTTATTCACAGTGGAGCTCCTGCCGACCTTCTCCATGACTTCAGGCTGAGTCTCTGCCTGCTCTCCTAATCCCCCCACCCCCTCCTGCCAGGCTGGCTCAGGAGTCTGTCTCCAGCTTACCGTTTCTCATCTGGCCTTCTAGCTGTCCGTCCCTACCCTACACCCCATGTGCCTGGCAGTGAGCTTGTCCTGAATTAGACACCCAGCCCATGTCTGCGATCCGATGTGCAGTCAGCTCTGAGTTATACAATCACATGTGAGTGACATTTTTTGCCATTTCTGTTCTCCGAGGATCCCAGGGAAATGGTTTGTTAAAACAAAAATGGGCCAAGAAAATCAATTGCATTTCTCAGCTGTAGAAGAGGAGAAAATATGAATTTCCTAAAAGACCCCAGGGCAAGGCACTGTAACTGGGAATTGGAGATTCCTTTAATTATTTTCATTCCACCAGAAAGGTTTAAATCTTTTGGATATCATTTATTCATATAGTCTTAACTACTCTAAATCAGTGTCCTGATCTCCTGATTGACACATAATATCTGAGCACTGTTATGAAGTTCAATCTCAATGTTCTGATTTCTGATTATCATTTCAGGATGATTAGCAATCTTTTCCTTTTTATCATTTCCTTCTGGCTATTCCACTAAAACCCCTCTTGCAGCTATTTGAGGTATATAGTATATTGGGGGGAACTATATTCGCCCTGGAATAACAGATTGCCAGAGCTTATTCCTCCTCCCTCTGTAATGTTGACCCTACTGACCACCCTTGCCTCTGGTCTCAATTTCTGCGCCATGAACCATTTTTGACTCCACACAGGAGTTCACACCAGTGACCGTTGCCTTTCTCTGCTGGCATTTCACTTGACAGACCACCCTTCACATCGACCCATGCTACTGCGCATGACAAGATTCCGTGCTTTTCTATGGCAGGGTTGTATTCCGTCATGCATAAATATCTTATTGCCTTTCTTTGCTTGTTAATAGACACCCAGATTGATTCCACAGCCTGACTGGTAGAAGCATCACTGCCGTGAGGATGAAAACACGGCATCTCTTCTTCATGGTGGTTACTGCTTTAGGGGATATGCTCAACTTTTGATGGTGCCTCAATATTATTTTCCTTAGTGGCCACACTAATTATATTCCTGCCCTCATTTTGTACATTATCTTCAACATCTATATTATTATCATTATTATTATTTAGAACGCTCATTCTAACTAGGTATCTAGCTGGGGTTTTGACTTTCATTTTCCTGACGTACCCATCAGGTGAGCATGATCTCTGACTGCCACTGCCCATTTTATTTTAATGAGTGTTTCCAACCAAGCCTGGAGATCCAACTGCTCAGCCATTCTCCGTGGTTCATGAAATTCAGGAGCAGGTGCACTTGCAAAGCTGCCAGCCTTCCGGTGCAGCCCCTTCGTTCTTTCTGGACAATGCCAGTGATTGACAGTTAAACACCCGCACTCCAAAATGGCTGCCTCAGTACGAAGAGAGAAAGAAGGCCAGGAGTAGACTTCAGGGTGACAGAAGCTGGGGGCTGGTTCCACCGTTTGCTACCGTTGCCATCTCTGTCAGATTTCATAAGTACCTTGTGACAGGGACATTGCTGGAATCACTCTCTTGGGATAGAAAACAAATGAGAGAGAATAGCTACTTGTTTGGGGCCAAGCAGGTCGACTAGAAGACATCTGTACATCTTGTAAGCAATCAGTCTGTTTTTCTTTTCTTTGTGTTATGAGTGTTATCACAAAGCTATTGCCTTCTTTGGTCAAACAGCTAGAAAACACTGAGTCAGCTGATTGCCCATTCATCTCCAACATGAGACCTGTTATCTTCCATGCATCCAATTTGTCATTTTTGTTCCTTCCTTTGGATTCACTGAAATAATATGATTAACCACACAGATGGTTAAGGAGCCTTTGTCCAGCCGTACTTGGGACCAGGAGTCTTTGAAATTGATTGTGAATATTTACATATTTCCGCTCAGATGTCTTAGGGCTGGGAACCATGTCTACATATGAAATCCACTTATGTTTCATGTATGCATTGTGCAGAGCCTGAAGGTCACTTTATAGAGTATTCTGACCAGGTTTGTTTGCATCTTGACTCAGACTGTCATCTGAGTCAGGAATTCTGCACTCATGGTATCACCTCAGTGCTCAGAATGTTCTGGATTTTAGATTCTAGGATTAGTGATGCTTGGCCTGTGGGAATTGTTCAGACACATGGAGGAACTGTGCAAAGTGCTTGGGCAGAGCGTGACGTAAGTTATGCTTTCAGTGACCATTAGGAGCTACTAACCCATGATGAGGCATGATAACAAGATAAGGGAGAAAACCCAGTAGTGAAGAGCCGTGACTGCTCTTAAAGAGGACCCAGCACCTACACAGCAACTCACAGCCACCATTTTTAACTTCAGTTCCAGGGGACATGATGCCTTCTTCTGGTCTCCTTGGGCATGCCATGCACCGCGCACAGGCAAACACCCCTGCACATAAATAAATTTTAGAGATGACAGAAGTACTTAGGTGGCATTTATTTCCTTGACACAGACTTACTTGCCAAGCACCCACAGTAGCGAGCCTTGGCCAAATGCAAGAAGTGCTGTAATAATATTCAGTGTACTCTGGCTCTCAGAGAGCAGTTTGGGCAAAGCCTGCTTGGCACAGGCAGACATCAAGCAGGCTTCCTCAGCCTGGAGTAGGGCAGAGCCTGCATCCCTTTGGGGGCCTCATTTTTCCATATCCAGGAAGATTCCCTGGCCCAAGCCTCACTTCTGACCCCTCAGTCTGTCCATAGCCTTCCAAACACAGCCCTGTACAAAGACCGCCTCAGAGTCTCCACTTGGTGCCATGCTGCCCCCTCATCCAGGGCTTCAAAGTCCTGAAACCTCTGTGGGAACTTGAATTGGATAGACATTGCCCCGTGTTCCAGGCCCACATCTCAATGGCACAATGGACTCACCGGTTGGCTGTGTGCACAACCTGGAGCCTGCTAGATGACTTCCTCGTTCATGAGGAGACAAAATGGTCTTCATTATTCACAGGCAGGGAGAGTCTCACACATGCCCAGTGAAGCTGTGAGAAAGTTCACCAGGGCTGTGACACACCCACCCGATCTTCTCCATGAAACAAAGTCAGCTGTCCAGTGACTGCAGGGGCAGGATGTCAAGGTGTTGGTTGGTGGTGAATGACAGTGACGTGATCCAGTGCCTCAGGGTGTCATGCTCCACTGCACTGGCAGGTAGTGTCAGAACTAGCTGCTGTTTCGCAGATAAGGAAATGGGAGCTCAGAGAAGCGCTGCCGTACACTTGAGGTCACACACAGCTCAACGCTGGAACAGACTGTTAACACTGTGTGTTGGCCTTCCTCCCTCCTCCTTTCTATGGCTTCCCTTTCAAACAGCTGCATCCCAGCCTGTGGGTGGGCAGAAGTGAATTACCACACTGCCTGTATCCTAAATGCTTGGTAGTTTTTCATCTTCTTAGTCGTAATTTAAAGTCATTGCCAGGCAGCATTAATAGAGCCCATGGTCCTGCTGCTCAGAGCGTTTCTGCCTGCATGGTGAGCAGATCAGTAGCTGTGATCACCAGCTCCAGAGACAGCCAGACTGTGGTCTGCTGGGCTTGCTGAGTCGGGCATCATCCATGACTACGCTGGTCAGTGTGCTCGTGTTTGCTTGTCCTGACTGTTGTCTGAAATCAAAATGGTGACCTGAGGGAAATGCATGTTCAACAGTCAAGGGGGGGATTAAGAGAAAAGGCCAGGGGAGTTCCACCAGGCTGGGTTCTGGGCTTTCAGGGGAGCCCCTGACTTCGTTTTATTAAGAAAAGAACCATGGGAGATGGGGAGACGGCTCAGTGATTAAGAGCACTGGTTGCTCTTGCAGAGGATACTGGTTTGGTTCTCAGCATCCACATGGTGCCTCGCACTGGTCTGTAATTTCAGTTCCAAGAGATCTGATGCCTTCTGGCATCCACAGACACTGCATGCATATGGTGCAGATATATACACTCAGATACACACACACATGCGCACACACACACACACACACACACACACACACACGGAGTAAAGAATACAAGGGTAATGACAGCTTTATCTGACAGTTATTGGCGTGGACTTAAAGCCATGTGTGTAAAGCTCAGGGTTTGACTTTATTGGCTGCTCAGGCCAGGCCTCCTCACTTCCTCACTTCCTTCGCTGTGATATGCCATAGATCTGCATCTATATGGAGATGCCTTTCGGATGTGTGGGCCAGACCCCTTCCTTCAGTTTCCTGCCTTGCCACACACCATAACTGATTACAGGTATCTGTAGCGCCACCTTGGAACAGGGTCTATACTTAGCTCTAGACCAAATCACACTGCCTGCCTCCCCCAGGACCTTGTCCAAAACAGACTAGAGGTGACGTCTGGTTTTCTAGCCCCAAACTACACGCTTTGGGAATCTCTTTGCTTGTAAAATAAAGATTAAAAAGCCATACTTCACAGGACTGCTGGAAGGCTAAAGTGAATATCAAGGAGGTAATGAATGTATTATTTGGTCTGCTCTCCCGAGTCTAGAAGTGAAGAAAAACACATGGTGTATGTATGAAAAATCAGAAGATCTGCCTCTATAGGAACGCTTTTCTGTCTTTGTCAGTATGTTGTCTGGAGAGAGCATATGATGGGATGGACCCCCACAGTCCCCAGTGTGCCCTCTGCCTTCCTCTTGGCCATTGTCACATATTCCTGTCGTCTGCTCCACACTTGTTCAGGAAGGTGACCAGGACCAGCTGGCTAGTTAGACACAGGGAACTTGTCTAGAACTATTTCACATTTAGCTGTCCTTTGTCATCATAGACAGACACCGTTGTGTGAATTAAGGCCCCTCAGCTTCTCTCGCCTGTAAGAGGGTCTCCGCCACAACTCTCAATATCCCCTGACCCGGGCTAAATTATAGCTTTAGCTTTTAAGATGAAAACTTCTTTAGAAAGCCAGAGATTTCTCTCCGAGCTGCAGAGGGCCATCCCTGCCCCCTTTGTAATCATTATGCCAATAGCACATTACATTGGGGAATGAGTGGTTGCTTTGGAACGCTCCAATCTAAACAGTGTCTTTTCCCTTTCAAGGATGCCACAAATATTCATGAATTCCTGGTCCTGTGCCGTGGGGCCACACTTTCACGCCATTCTCCGCCCATGAGGAATTTCCCCCTGAGTTCTGAAAGAGATCCTCCAAGCATTGCTTGTGTGAAGTCTGAGGGCCACAGATGTTTCATTTTCTTCTACCTTCAAAAGGCAATTTACTTAGCAGATTTCACCGGGGCCCCAGAGAGAGATCTTCTGTAATGGGTTTGATGGGGGCTCTGTGGGAAGCTGGTCAAACATCATGATGACATAGTAATTTGGTTTGGGAGAAATGCTAGGGCTTACCTGATATGACAGACTTACGAATCATTAAACAGTTGCCTCTCAGGGCTGGAGAGACGGCTCTGCGGTTGAGAGCATTCATTCTCCATTCTTGCAAAGGGTTCAGGTTCAGTTCCCAGCACCCAGAGTGTACATCCCACAAACCACCTTTTATAGCCGTCCCAAGGTTCCAACACCCTCTTCTGGCTTCAGTGGGCACCTGCACACAGAACATGTAACAAACAAACACACACACGTGTAAAAAAATAAATAAAACTGAAAAAAAACCTTTATCATGCTTAATAATTTATAATGGTGCCCTAAACCTTGCCAATGGAATCTTGGGGAGGGACACAAAGCCAATTCCCTGCTCAGGAAGTGGCTCCAACTGAAGACGTGACAGACTGATGGGCAGTGGACAGGATCTTCCCCTAGATACTTACTCCAGACCTGTCTCGTCATTTTAGGGCTGGCATTTCTGTCCTTTATATCCTACAGAGATCATTCTGATGTATTCCCTTAGATGCCACTTTTGAGCAGGCACCATTTCATGCCAAAGCCAGGCAGGTGGCCTTTAAGGTCTGGGCTCATCTTTCAGCGCTTGTGCAAGTGTGAGCGCTTGTCCTCTTGTGGAGGTGCACGGTTGTCTTCCTGCACCCAGCCATCTTGCTGGTCCCGTGCAGCCACTGTTCTCCTCTCCACGGATGAGAACAATTTCTGCAGTCCAAATACCTTCTTTTATTTCAGCCGCTTTCATTCTTCAATCCCCTTTCTTGGCAGAAAATTTGATTTTTAAAAAATCGGGTTGGCAAAATTGATTTGGAGATTTAGTTTCCGTTCCAAATCCTAACAAACAGAACTGCAGGGTTGTTAGGCAAGTCGGTGGAGGCTCCAGAGCCAGCAAGGCTGGAGCACATGTCCATTTAATTCCCAGAATGGTAAGCAGCCATTCCTGTCTACAAGGTAGTCAGCATTGGCAACAGGACTCTGTGGACACAGAGGTGTCCTAGTTAAGATTAAGATTGCTGTGGTGAAACACCATGACCAAAGAATTGGGGGAGGAAAGGGCTTATTTAATTTATTCTTCCCCATCACAGTTTATCATCAAAGGAAGTCAGAACAGGAACTTAAACCAGGCAGAAACCCAGAAGCTGAGGCTCATACAGTAGAGGTCGTAGAGGGGTGCTGCTTACTTGCTTGCTCCTCATGCTTGCTCGGCCTGTTTCCTTATAGAACCCAGCATCACCAACCCAGCTCTCCCCCATCAATCACCAATTAAGAAAATGTCCCGAGGATTACCTACAGCTGGATCTCATTTTCTCCAATGAGGCTCTCTTCTCTCTAATGTCTCCAGCTTGAGTCACATAGACATAAAACTAGTCAGAAGGGAGACACACTTCTGCTCCATACTATTGGCCCTTTCTGTGAGGTGGAGAAACTCCCTGCTGAATCTTCTAGGTCCTTATATCTCCTTTTCTACATGCCCCAAACAGACAGACAGACAGACACACACACGCACACACGCGCGCGCGCGCGCACACACACACACACACACACACACACACACACTGGGGTGGTGCGTGGGAAGCAGTTTGTATAAAAAAAGCACTCATAGAGTAAGATAGAGCACCCCCTCCCCCTTGGAGAGAGATGTTTGTTAAGTTTAGCCTCTGGGAACTTAGATTTTAAGAGTCATCCACCATTCCCAGAACCAATGGGGGCCTCTTTGTGCCTCGATTTACACACAATACAGTGTGTGCTGCACACCTGCCTTCCATCTGGCAGTCTAAAACTCAGGGAGGTGCTCAGCTGAGGGTGACGTCATGATGAGCACCCAGCACAAATCCCCAGGCACCAAGTCTCTAATGAGACATGTGACATGCTGTAATGTTGGAATGCATCCTGGAGAGATGGGTCTGTGGTTAAGAGCACTTACTGCTCTTGTAGAAGATGCAGGTTCAACTCCCAGAACCCCCATGGCAGTTCACACCTGTCTGTAACTCTCCTACATGCAGGCAAATAAAAACAACAACAAAGTTTCGGTGGGGATGAAGCACACCTTGTGTGGCCCCACCAGGAGAGCTTTGGGAGATTGCGCCTGGCTAGACTTGGCCATGGGTTCTTACTCTTCTGGTGATTTTGATTTTAGCCTTTGACGGTGATAAGCTACAGCCAGGCACACACATCATAACTAGTCCTCTGATGTGTTTCACTTCTCGGTGCCCCGAAGATGGTAAGCAAGGCTTTCTCGGAGGCCCTGTGCTTTCAGACAGAACACAGGGTCTCAGCCCTCCCTCCATCTTCCCTTTCTGCTTTCCGAGCCCCATTGACATCTCTTCCTATTCTTCTTGTCTCATCGGTCAGGGTTGGGGTCATGGGTCTTAATATTTCTGTAGAGAAGAAACCTAGCCACCTATTTGGGAGGTCAATCCCTCATCCTCCACATGACTGGCCGTAAAGAACAGTACGGCCAGAGACGGGCATAGTGACAAGACCCACAAAGGTTCTGGAACCAGCTCCTCACAGACACTGAACAATAGCCCTCTCCTCTTCTCTTTCGAGACGAGAAAAAGTATTCTGACAATCACAAACTATTGACAGCTCTGGGTAACTTGCTTCCAGACTGCCAGGGTCTATGTGGACTAGGCTGATTTCCAGGGGTGGGGTGGGATGGAGGCTGTCAGAACCTACAGGCGGGAACCCGGCACTCCACCTGACCCACTTCCACAAGATGGCAGGCCCTGGGGGTGAGACGTGAGAGGAAGGTTTTCAGCATTTCCACAGTGTTCAGAAGGGTCAGTTAGGAAGAGCCCTCGGCGGCCCTGGGAAGAATGGGCTAGGCAGGGGAGACAGAAGAGCCAGAGAGGACAGGAACCACCAGAGAGTCCTCAAGGGACCCCATGCCTCAAGGAAGCTCAGAGAGAAGCTGGCCCTGCCCTTGAAGGAAACAAGAGCACACAGGGTGGTGACGGTGCCACATCCTGGGTCCTGGTGTTAAAGAAGCCACTGAGTCACATTCAGGCCTGGTGGGGCCCAGGCCAGAAGGAATAGAATTTCCTGGAGCTGAGCTGGTTCCTTCCCTCTCATGGCTTTTCCTCTCCCACGATCCCATGTTGTTTGTATCAGGGCACTTAGTATAGATTAATGTAACATCTTAGAGCCATCTTACATGAGAAGTCAAGGGTTCTCAGGTAGCCTGGAATTAGCAAGAAAGGTTAATGTGTCCTCCCCTCAAGAAACCCTGAGGGACCACAGTGTGTCAAATGGGATGAGAGAAAAGAAACCACCAGAATCTCTGCTTTGTGTAGGATGCTGAAGAGGAACAAGAAGACAGTTGCATATGACAAGTCATTTTGTCTGCCTCTGACACAAATCTGTAAAATGGGTACAGAGCTGGCCCATGTGCCGAGGTCATTTCTGTGAGACACTGAACGTCTACCCTGACCCAGGCTTACCCAAGGGCTCAGTCACTACGAGGATGCCAACAATACCACCCTCAGCCAAGAAGAAAACTGAGGTCCCCAAGAAGCAGGAGAGCCACCCAGGTGCAGACAGCTCTGGGGCTTCCATCTAAATGACCCGGCTTCAAAGAATCTTGTGTTCTCTGTTCTGCCTGGTACCAAAGAGAGTGCTGAGGAAGCCAGAACTGTCTCGGTGGCCTCGCAGAGGCTCTGAGCCCCCTTCCTGTTCCACTGTTGTCAGACCTCAGGGCCAATCCAGGGAGAAGGCACCAGGTGCCACAATTCCATCTCTTCTGTGGGCAGCCGCCATGTACACGTCACACGTATTGGGCAACTCTGGTTTTGTGTCACCACAAAATTTAGTTTCCCCAATGAGAGCTTCTGTTGCCACAAGGGTTGTTTCCAGTTGTAGCGGCGTAAACGAATGCAGACAGATTGTAAAAATATATATAGTTTTAATGTAGAAATAGACTTACAGAACCACCGTTCCAGCGGAGACCAGGAAAGCAGAAGCGAGCGCTCGGAGCTTGCTCGCCAAATTTATAGGCAGACATTAGCCCAAGGCGAACACGCCCCCTAAGGGGCGGGACTTATCCCTACATCTCCCCTTTTTGTCTAAATAAGACGGAACTAAACCAAATACAGCTACATACAATAACAACAAATAATAAATATAACAAACAATATTGAGAACAAAAGCTTTGCTAAACATTCTATCTCAAGGAGTCCAAATAATGTAAAGAGTAACTACAATTATATAATCTTCAACTCAGTCAAAGATCTGAGAAGGGAATAAACACTACTCAACAAACGAGATATATCCAAAATGTGCAACAATTGACAGAGACAACTGACTACCTGGGCAATCACCCAAAGTCTCGTTTACAATGTTGAGTCAACCAATTTTGGCTAAGCCCTAACATAACTGACATACCATTATTAAAGGCAAGGAACTTTTCAAAACTATCTTACCCTGTCTTGGCAGGATATGACAGTCCTGTTTTATCCATTGATGCACGCTCTGTATCTGTGTCAGTGGTTGAGGTATGGGCATTTCTTTGCCCAAAGGCCAGTTCTGCCAAATAGAAAGGCTCCAGGTGGAGTGTCTTTGGTGCTCAACATTCTCTCGGGAATAGAGCGGTGTTGCCAGGAGCAATTGTGTCTCACTATCACGAAACTCTGAGTTAGATTAAAGGCCATTTTCTACAGCTCTTTGAAGGGGTTGAAGATTATCTATCTATACTGAGTATAATCTCTATATATCTAAAGAACCTGATTAGTCTGATTATAAATGACAAACTTAGATGACTATTTATTTATATAATTCTCAATATCTATCTAACTTAAAGACTAAGACAATAAACAACTGTGTAACAAATGAGGATAATGACCTCCAAATATAAACACTGTACAAATATACATTGCAATATAGCAAATATACATCAATACACAAACATTATATAAGTATCTTAATCAGAGGTAGAAATGTACATTGCAATATGGTAAATATATACAATATATATATCAATACAATATATGTCAATACATAAAAATGTTTTAAACAGACATAGAAACATGCATGCATACAATAAGTCCATATAATTTAACTTTGTTTCAATATACAAGAATTGATACCAATATATTTGTCTAAAAGCAGTAACTCACAATTATAAATCTATTATCCCATCATTCCCTCTTTTTTTTTTTTTCAAAATGATCCTTGAGCTTATAAAATTCCTCCCCCAACCTCCCAACCCCTAAATGATGTCCCTAAACCCAGGGGTAAACTTTACTGGGAGAGGGGACGTCGTCCTCTAGAATTACTTCCAGCTGTCATGGGGGCGACGTTCTTTCTGGGGGATCCTGTGAAAGTAAAATGATGGTTAAATTTCAAGATCAATGTCTTTTAAAATTGCAAATAGTCTCTGAGTATTTTGTGGAGGTCTGGCCAGAATGTTGTACAAGATGTGCACCATTTCAGCTAACCAAGTTGGGATCGTCTTGTGCAGCTGGTATCCAAAACAGGTCTTGTAGTAGCGCTATCAGTATCATGACGTCATATCAACCAGGTAGAGTTGTTGTTGTGGGGCCCCATCTTCTTCCTGGAAACTTCAAATGTCACTTCAGGAAAAACTCATTGTTCATTGTGAAAAACTTAAACATTAATCATATAGACATATATAGACATGCATATATATTCAATGAAAGGCATGATAGATATATTCAATGAAAAATATGATAGATATGAAGAAAAGCAAAGATGTTTTCTAAACTCATATTTCTTTCTGTCCCATATCATGGCTCTTGACATGAGACAGAAACTCCAGAAACTCTGGGTTTTTCTCTTACTAACAGGCTTGGAATTGGAGAGGGACTGAGCCAGAGTCCAATGTAAATTTTGGGTCAACTGAAGCTACATGGGGAGACTCTGCTAACAAACAGACAGACAGATGACAGACAGAGGGGATGTGAGACGCCACAGCAGAGAGGGCTTTGTGCCAAAAGCAAGGACACAGCTGTAAGGTGGGGAATGTGCTGTGCACATGATACGTCCTCTCCATGGAGCCAGATCCGGAGCTGGAAGCTGGGGCTGTAGAGAGGGGACTGAGGAGTCTGGGTCTCTCTGTCTCTCTCTCTGTCTCTCTGTCTCTCTCTCTCTGTCTCTCTCTCTCTCACACACACACACACACACACACACACAGTACAGAATTGTGTCACAAGGAACTGGATTGTGAAGTGATGTCAGGATGCTTACAGTACACCACACACACACCACACACACATAGCAAGAGAAGGTGATGTGTATTATGTTGGGCCTCAAGGCTTAAGAGTGTGAGGATGGGGGTGGGGATGAGGAGAATGACATGGCACACCATACATGGTGACAAACCGCCGTCCTCCTGAGTATCTGGGTCTTTTGAAGTAGTGAGGAGCTTGGCGGGTGGTGTGGAGGAAAAGCTTTTGTAGTTCCCATGCTGGGCACTACTGGAGGACACTATTAGTTCCCTGGAGCTGTCCTGATAAATGGGCCATAAACCCTGTGGTTTAACGCAGCAGAGCTTCATTCTCTCACAGTTACAGAAGCCAGAAGTTCAAAACCAACATGTGGCTAGACCCTGTCTTAGTCAGGGTTACTATTGCTGTGATGAAACGCCATGATCAAAGCAACTGAATGCAGAAAACGGTCATTTGGCTTACACTTCCACATTTCCCTGAAAGAAGTCAGGGCAGGACCCTGGAGGCAGGACCAGGCGAAGGGGCCATTGAGGGGTGCTGCTTACTGACCTGCTCCTCATGGCTTGCTCAGCCTTTTCTCTTACAGAGCCTAGGACCACCAGCTCAGGAATGACAGCACCCACAATGGGCTGGGCTGGGCCCTCCCCTATCCAGCACTATTTAAGAAAATGCCCGATAGACTTTTGCCTGCAGCCCGATCTTACGGAGGCACTTTCTTAATTAAGGCTCCCTTTTCCCTAGTGACTCTAACCTGTTTCAAGTTAACATGAAGCTAGCTAGCACAGTCCTCAAAAAGTCTTCCCTCTACCTGGCCTAGCTCCTGGGGCTCCCTCCAGGGCCTCCCATTCCTTTCTGCATGTTTCTCTTGATATGTGTCTCCAATAAAGCCATGTTTCCTGGACTGTAATACCCACCTGGGTTAGCCACAAGGCCCTCCCCACCCATCACTAGTTAAGAAAATGCCCTATAGACTATGTTTCTTCGATAAAGCAATGTTTCCTGGACTGTAATACCCACCTGGGTTAGCCACAAGGATCTCACCTCAAGACCTGCCATGCCCATCCTTCCAAACAAGGTACCATTTATGGCAGAAGATGTGGGCATGCATTTCAGGGTCCAGTCCCCTCCCTGCTCCAGGGATTCACGTGCGCCCTAACTGACCCCTGCACCTCCTCTTGTGGAGAAGGAAAGTTTCCACGGGGATCAAAGCTGGAGCCCACAGGACAAGACCCTCGTCTGCACATTTAGCACCGTCTGCCCCGGGGTGCAGAACTAGCCTCTGACCTGAGCTTCAAGCCAGCATGCAGTAGATGAACACGTGCTCAGGCCACACTTTCTGAGGAGCAGAGCAGACCAGCACCCAGGTGGCACGTCCCATACATAGTTCAGCTCCTGGGAGTACACTGCCCAGTGAGCTGTGCGTCCTTGGGGAAAGCGCATGACCTCTCTGTGCCTAGTCTGGTCTGAAAGATCCAGTAGCTTCTACCTCAGGGGCCATCAATCAAACAGAACCCAACTCCGGGAGTGAGAGCTGACCCACGCTGCCTCCCAAGGGGGACAACAGACGGACAGATTCTTTCTGATACAGAAGCATCTCAGAGAGGAGGAGTGGATGGGGAGGGGCTAGTGCTGCCTGAGAACTTGAGGGGAGATTGGGGGATGGATGGGTTCTCCTTGATCTGGGGCGTCTAGGATAGATTGAGAAGTTAGTGAGTTTGGAGGTAAGAACTGGTGACCAGGCAGAGGAAAGGAGGCAGGTTGTGTCAGGGCCTTGTCCGCTCTGCTGAGCACACATAATGGTGGAAGGGCTCTTTTCTGCAAGGAAGCAGCTGGGAGACTGGGTGTCTGACTCTGGCCAGTGGGTGGGGGAGGGGCCGGAGATCTGTGGAAAGTCTCAGAGTGGTGCTTTGTCCTGGCTGGGATGGCATGGGCCTCCAGGGCATCATGGCCCTGGTCCCTGTCACCTCAGCAAAAGGCCCTCTGGGCCCCCAAGCTCTTTGCAGACGCTCTGGGCAGTCTGGAATGCTCTGCCCAGAATCACAGTGTCTGGCTCCTTCCAGCCTACCCCTGTCCTCCATTTGCTCGGCCCCACACCCTGCCCTGTGGCATGCTGTGAGGTTATTCAGTCAGGGGCTGAGCTGATACCTGACTGCTCGCTGCACTGTCCTAGTAGCCTGCCTGCCTCATGGCGTTTGGCTCAGAGCCGAAGTCTGTTTGTGATGAGGAAGTCAGGGAGTGAGGAAATGAACAGAAGAGAGGGACAGGTGTTGGCAGGTGGTGATGATCACGTCACACAACGCGCTGAATCTAGCGCAAGAAAAGTGTAATTCACTGCTAGTCCCAGATCGTTCAATTCCAGGAACCAGGGGCCATAAGTAAGTCGGTAAATCCTGACATGGAGCCCAGTTTCTATGCTCAGGGCATGATGGTGTGTGGAGAAACAGAAGGTCCTTCCCTGCAGGCCGAGGCTCACCTTTCCATGGGGGGACTTAGCTACAGGCTCCAGGTTCTGGAGGCCTCTGAATTCCACAGATCTTCTAGAAAGGGAGAGGTTGGCCCAGGGCAACCAGGTCTCTATGTGCCTGAAACTCTCACTGCAAGCCAAGTCAGAAATCCCTAGCTGCTAAGCAAGTCTCTGGGTCATTCCACTCTACTGCCCAGGCTACTACAACATTTGAGATCTCCCCTATGACCAGCCTTCTCACTGCCCCCCCCCCCTGTTTCCAGCCCTGCCCCAGCGTCCTGCCAAAGGCTAATCTTGATCCAGTCACTTGCCTGAGTAAAACTGTCAATAGTTCCCTGCCACCCTTGAGTTAAGGCTCCGTGCTGAGTATGTCCACTCCCCACCCCTCCGCTCCAGGCCTCTTCCTTCTTTGCCTCCTCTGAGTCAAACCTACCCTGCATCCAGGACGGCCTCGACCTTCTCCAGCTGCCCTCTGGGAAATGCACGGTCCTCTACTTAGAGCCTTCTGCCCTCCCACTTGGTGTTCTCTGCAGTTGCCCATAATGTCACATCCATAATGTCACATCCCCTACCGCAGGTTAGTCCCAGAGCCCTCTGTGCTGGCAGCCTCAGTCACAGAGAAATCCCTACCAAACTTCAGGAGAAGAGCGAAGGCTTTCAGACAGCACATCCTCCATTTACCCCAACCCGAGCTAGCCTGATGGGCAGAATCACACACAACCAGGCTACTCCCCAGCCTCCACTCAGCATTCCCACAAGCCGCCCTATCCAAGCTCTACACACAATGCCCTTCTCCCTGCCTGCTCTAAGGAGCTGGGGACTTCAGACATCCTATAGCCTGGACTCTACCCCAGAGATTCTGAGGTCATTACCCAGGTGGAGCCAGGAGATGGGGCTTTTTTAAAACACTTGCCACATGATGATAACATGTGCAGCCAGCTTGAGATCCAAATCCAAACAGCTTACAGGAGGGGCCAATCTTCCCACGGGTGTACCTTACAGTCCACTGGAAGGTTGAAAACTGGGCCCATGTCCTGGGCCCATTCGCTCCTTGTCCATTAAGTTGCCTGCAACAGGACAGGGAAACCTGGATGTTAGCATCCTCAGGTCCCTCAGATGCTTCTAGCAGTAGACTTGAAACCACCTCCTTCCTTCCTCCCTCCTCTTTTCCTGGTGGCATTTTCTGAAAGCCTCGGTGACCTTGGTGAATCTCACCTGCTTCTCTCAGAAGGTTAGGAATGGGAGAGCCCTTCCATGTCTGGGGAGGCTAACCCTGGGTGAGCAGGCTGGGCACCCTTCTCTAACCTGCTAGAGACCCCTGGGGTGGGAGCACCCACCCCAAACGTATGTTCCCTGGGACCGTGACTGTCTTTAGACATTTTGCCCTGCTGCTAGGTTTGCCAGAAGGCTCGGGCTCAGTTCAGTCAGAGGCTGAGATCACACGTGGTTACTGGGATGGGGGAATTTCCCAGGGCCCCCTTGAGCTGCCTGTGACCGCTGATATTGGCTAGGTGGGCCTGTGGACCATTGTTCTCTCCTTTGCATGCATGACATCCCCAGCCATGTGGTTGCCAAAGATACTGCACAGATAACTCTTTGCATCCAGAACGTGGGCAGCCCTCTTAGCTGGGCCTGCGGGGATGCTAGCAGCATTTTAGAGCTCTCTGATGGAGTCACCACGTACAGGAATGGCTCCCACCCCGGAGTCTGCATGCTCCCTTAGTTTTAGCATTTCAAACCCGAAGTAAAAATTTCTACACTGTAAAATTAGTCACTTTAAAACAAACTATTCAATGACATTTAGAATATTTACAGCACTGTGACCATCATCCTTGTCTAATTTCAAAACATTTTCATCACTTAGAAGGAACCTGGTATCCATTATCAGTCATTCCCCACTACCCCCCACCAACACGTGTGTGTGCAAGCCCCTGGCAATGTGTTTTCTATCGCTACAGTTTAATCTATTCTCAGTATTTCATGGTGACCTTTTAGATATGACTTCTTTCATTCGGTGTGATGGTTTTGAGGTCTGTCTACATCTGTCAACACGTATTTTATTCCTCTTATGACTGAGTGGTGTTATGTGAATACACATCATCTATCAAGATCGGGGTGCCTGGACACAGGACCCCCTGGGGTACCAAACTCCTCTGATGTGCGATTCCCTCCCGTGCATTTGCATATGACCTTTGTTCATCTTCTGTGGGTGTTAGCTCTCCTCTGAAGTTCTTATAAAGTAGTCCAATATAAATCCATGTTACTAATTGCCATATAGCCTTATATGGGGATCATGATCTTAAAAAAAAAGGCTGGTGTGTTCAGTACAGAAAATTTTACTTTTCCACAAATTTTTTGGTCTCTAGTTAATTGAACCCATTAATGTGAAATCATTAAATATGGGAGGCTGATAAGATGATATTTGGTTATTCTGAACTGTTTCTGTCTTTCGAGTCTTGGACAATCTGTAAATTTTTTAGTTTCTTTACATCTGTAATGCAGACACTCTCTGGCCAGCGCTTTTGAGTTCTTGGGACTGGTGAGTGGTGATCCTGGGTGACCTGCTTTCCTAATAAATTAATATTAATTTGGGGGAGCATAGCATCTCTCCAAGTTCCGTTTCCATGGGCTTCTGCGGCTTTTCAGCTCCATGCCCTTCTGAAGGACCCGAGTCAGATCTCATCCTCCTGCACAGTCAGCCTAACCCTGCCTTGGAGGCTGGCGTGTGCGCAATAGGCTTCAGCAGAGGCCTTGGGTAACGGAAAGAGTAGCCAGAGAGCACAATGCTTCCACAATAACTTAAAATGGGATTTCACACCCATGCGAGTGGAGAAATCTCTTGTGGACTGTGTTCACCCAAGGATTCGGCCTGATTCTCTCCTCACTGTCTTTCCCCTTCCAAACTCCTCCCATCCGGTATTTAAAGGGGTCTTCAGGCAACTCCCCTCAATTGGAGCATCGCAGATTCCTGTCTCCTCCTACAGTTGTCCCCATATCTTAGAGTGAAATGTGGAATTGAGGACCCCCCCCCCAGAAAAAACACATTGATTTAATTTTCTCCTGGATCAAAAGGAACTTTCTCTTCCTGGGAGGAACTGTGCCCAATTTCTAGGCCAACTGATTCAATTGGCTAGCATTTAAAAATAATACACACTCCCAAATTTTGACAAGAACTCGGCAGACCCCAGTATCACGGGGGAGAGTACCTTTCCTTTTGTACATATGCAGTGTTATGGACACAGTGTGAGCTTGTAATTAACCATTTACTCCTTTCCAATAAGTCCTGGCGTTGCTTCGGTTTGGCATGGCAGGTACTAAACAAACACTCGCTTGTTGCTCACCGCCAGGAGTCAATTCTTTACACTGAGCTGGTTG
Source organism: Microtus oregoni (assembly GCF_018167655.1). NCBI lineage: Eukaryota > Metazoa > Chordata > Mammalia > Rodentia > Cricetidae > Microtus > Microtus oregoni. The sequence continues at coordinate 17,452,842 of NW_024543086.1, forward strand.
TTTGGTGATGATCACATGCTTTTGGGGGTAGAAAAACTTAAAATTTCCAAGTCTTCTTATAGCTGTGTCAACCATGCTATAGAAAGCCTTTACAGTTTGTTTTTTTTTTTTGTTTTTTTTTTTGTTTTGTTTTTTGTTTTTTTCGAGACAGGGTTTCTCTGTGGTTTTGGAGCCTGTCCTGGAACTAGCTCTTGTAGACCAGGCTGGTCTCGAACTCACACAGATCCGCCTGCCTCTGCCTCCCGAGTGCTGGGATTAAAGGCGTGCGCCACCACCGCCCGGCAGCCTTTACAGTTTTAAAGGCTGCGTCAGTACTGCCGGGGAGAGGAGGCATGGCTTCAGACACTCCGGGAATGACTGAAGCAGTCAAAAGGGGTCAGGTTGTGAGTTCATGTCAAGGCGGATTTTCCTGATGAGCTGATGTGCAATATAGGGGGACATAGTTAAGTGTGAAGGGAAGGTGTGTGTTCACTACTGACCATGTGGAGCTGCCGTTTCCGGCAGTGGGAAGAAAGTTGGAGTGGGAGAACTGTGGATGGGGGGGCATTCAAGATGGTGCCAGGGGTCCAAGCAGAGGCAAAGCCAGCAACTGGTGCCTGACATTAGAACACCGTGCTGACGATAGGGGTGGGGTGGTGAAGGAAAGCAGGAAGCCCAGGATGTGATGGCTAACCACGCCCCCACCCTCGTGTTAACAGGAAGAGTAGCGGGAAAGCATATGTAGAGTTAAGAAAGAACTTCCTGGATTCTCCTAGGACGGAGAATCTGAAGCTCCTGAAGGGCAAGTTTTCACAGGGCCATGTTACATTCTAATTAGTGACAAAGCCAAGACATATTCAATTCCCTGGGTCCTTGGCCCCTCCCCTTCCCAACGTACCAGCCAGCCTCTTGACTCCAGGTGCCGAAGGCTGCATGTGTGGCCTGAAGGCGCATGCGCTGAGTCTGTGTGACGCTCAGTTCTGTCTTCTTTCAGGTCACCATTCTTGTCAGCCTGGCCCTTGCTTTTCTCGCCTGCATTGTGTTCCTGGTGGTTTACAAAGCCTTCACCTATGACCACAGCTGTCCTGAGGGATTTGTCTATAAGGTAAGGGGCTTGGGGCAGGTGCGCAGCCCTAGGTGATTGGCAATAGCCGGAGACATTAGCAAAGTCGTCTCTTCCCTGGTGGCCATATTTGGGTATAGCACTCTCCCCAAGGACTGAAACACAGCTGAAAAGGAGTGATCATGGCTTCCTGAAGGATCAGTCTCAGACAGGCACGAGAGCGCTCTAGCGAGGTCAGGAAGTGGACCACCTCCAGACTGCGCATGAGCAGTGAAGGATGCCCACTACACTTGACACTGGCTCGCTGTTTTCGGAAAGCTCCACTTGACGTGGATCTTCTGACCACCTTGCTGATTCCTTACCTCAGGGTGTCCCTGAAGAGACACGAGGCAGAGCGCTTCTGAGCTTTCCTCCCAGCCTGTGTCCAGACCCTTGGTCCTCTGGGTCCTTTTCCTCCTGACCATTGTTTTAGTTGCCCTCCTTCCTTCAAAGCGTTGGGTGACCTAGGGCTCTTCTTATTCCTTTGGAGAATTATGTATGCCCAAACAGTCAAATAGTTTAGCACAAAAATAAATAAATAAATAAATAAATAAATAAAGCAAGCAAGCCTATGGGGTAACAGATTCAATACATATGAGTTGCAATAAAGTTAACTGTTTTAAATTGGAAGCAGGTGATGTATTTTTTTCCTTGGTTTGGTTTTTGGTTTTTTTTTTTTTTTTTTTTTGGTTGGTTTTTTTGTGGTTTTTTTTGTGGGTTTTTTTTTTTTTTTTGTTTTGTTTTTTTTTTGTTTTTTTTTTTTTGGTTTCTCTGTGTGACAGTCCTGGCTGTTCTGAAACTCGCTTTTTAAACCAGTCTGGCCTCGAACTCACAGAGATCCATTTGCCTCTGCCTCCCAAGTGCTGGGATTTACCACTGCCTGGCAGTGTTAATTTTTATAATCACAGTTTACTGAGTACTTATTTTCTGTCAGGCTATTTACTAGAAATTTCCATAAACATCATCTCTACAAAGTCACACAACTGTTCTGAAAATAGGATTATTTTTGTCCCTGTTTTCCATAAGAAGTAACAGAAATTGGGGGTATTTAGTTAAGAGGGTTTCCCAATGCCTCACAGCTAGGAAGCTGTTCTAAAGTGGGGGATCAAATGAGAGCCGTTCCAACTTGAGAGTGTGTGTCTTTTGATGTCGCTGTGTGTCTCCATGGAGTGATGCTCCTGTTGGATAAAAGCTGAGGTTCTGAAGGAGCGGAGACAGTGACAGCAAGCGTCGGAGACAGCTGAACAGACCCTGCTTTCTCCACACAAGGCGACCCTTCAGAAGTATGACAGCGAGAAAAAGCTGTCTGCTTCGTGACATCGATTCCCCTCCAAGATAATATTAGCAAACAAAGGAAGAAAGTTCTCCCTGTGCGTGGAAGTGGGGAGGTGAAAGAGGCTTATTTCTAAATTCTAAAAAGATAAACATTTAAAATATCAAATATGGATACTCAGAGAGGAGGAAGGAGTCAAGGAGGGATGCAATATCATCCAGAATTAGCTCACTGTATATTTTCCTTAAAATACATAAATTGTTGACTTGTTTGATGAATAAATAAGAAAAAGCAAACCCAGCAGATTGAAAACAAGCTAAGCAAAGAACCTAGTTCTGTATCAAGTGGAGAGACTCAGCCAAGAAAGCTAGTATTTCAAATAGCCACTGCCTGCAGAATCTCCCTAGCTTGTGTGGCTGCTCCTCGGCTCACTGTGGGGACAACAGGAGAACCCTGCAAAGGCTGGAGCCATAATGAGGGCAGAGGGCCTTTAAGGGCATCTGACCTATCGGTTGTCAGAACTCTACACGGGCCTACAGTTGGCCAAAACCGCCTGGAACAAGGCCTACTTTGTAACAGTGACCATTTTGTGCAGTTTATTGGCTACTGTGCTAGATCGAGAAACAGAATTATCTAGGTACACATTAGTACCATTAGACAGTTGAAAATGCCCAGGACATTAAGACATAGCAACATCCGTTCAATGCACAATTCATTATGAGTGCTAAAACTGGTAGTATTTTATGATTATCCTATATATGGTGGAATAATACAAATGCATAATGCAAATTCATATTAATGTTAGGAACCAACAACCTTGATAAGAGAAAAGAAATGCATATATTAAACAAAGGACGGGAAATTGTCAGTATCTCTGGACAGTGGCCCAGACAGGCACTGGGACCAGGTAAGAGGACCTGATGTCGTGCTACCAAGAACTACTATTGCCGTATGGTCATCAAGCAGATGAGTCTGATCTTACCTCAGTACCAGTAGGTGTATCTCCTCTGCTCTGAAGACGGCAATGGTATAATTGGGGAAGGTCTGCTGAGGCCAAGCCCAGGAGCACTGTCTCTTGTGGTGTGACTGACATCTGGATGAACCTGAAACTCCGGTGCAGGGCAGCAGTGTCTCCGTGGGTCTGTGGGTCCGTGGGTGCCAGCAGCCCACCCGGCTACTCTTGACTCGTATCTCTTTCTTCCCCAGCACAAGCGCTGTATCCCGGCCTCGCTGGACGCTTACTACTCAGCCCAGGACCCCAGCTCCAGGAGCCGCTTCTACACAGTCATCAGCCACTACAGTGTGGCCAAGCAGAGCACTGCCCGGGCCATCGGGCCGTGGTTGTCGGCAGCCGCCGTCATCCACGAGCCCAAGCCGCCCAAGACCCAGGGCCATTAGAGGCCCGCCTCAGCCGGGATGGGGGTGGTGGGTGGAGAGGGGAACCCCCGACTGGCTAGGCAAAGCTGAAGCTACAAGACAACACTGTACTGCTGGGGTACGGGGTGGGGGCGGGGCAGGATGGGGTCTGGGGAGAACCCCCTGAAAATATTGTGCACTGGAGTCGTCTGAATCGATCTTTCCTTTTGTCCTTTCGTATTGTTCCTTCGTACCCAAGTCAGGCTCGTGTACAAAGGCATGTTTCGTGTTGATTGTTCCCATGTAAGACACTTTCAACGCCCCCGCTTATTCTTTGTTAGGATAATTTAGAGACAGGAAGGGGAACCAGAGAAAATGAATAAAAGGCACCTGAAACAGGCTCTGTGTGGAAGACACAGCAGAGCAGGAAAGAGCACAGCCTCTCTGGGCTTCTTAGACAAGGCACCGGTGGCTTCAGTGTGGGTGACTGAGTATCTGTGTGGCAAAGAGTGGGCCGTTTGGTTTGCCTGTGGTCTGCAGGAGAGGAGCACAGCATGGCAGAGAAGGCTGAATTGGAGAGAAAGGTGACGCTGGCGTTTCTAAACCAGGAATGCCTAGAGTACCACTTAGTGGTGAGTTTGCAAGAGGAGCACAAAGCCACGGGGGAGGCATCCATGCTCCACCCAGGGCAGCTCACAGGGCAGCTGTTGTGAATCAGCAAACACAGACATGGGTAGATGTTGTCTTTCTTTTATTTTTCTAGGTGTATCCCTAGACGCTGCCTGTGTTCTCAAGATGGCAGGGGTGGAAAAGGAGAGAAAGGAAGAGGGGTGGCAAGGACACAGGCGGGTCGCCCCTGGGCCCAGCTAGAAGCTCAGGCACCTAGGTCTCACATGTTCGCTCTTTCCCAACATGCTCGTGACAGCAGCAGCGACCATGGGAGCCTAGCCAGGAAATCCAAGAGACAGCCAGGAGGAAATCTGAAGATTGGGCCTGCAATGGTGGCAGGTCATTTCTAAAAGAAGCTGGAGAAGGTGGCTGTCTTCGGTTCACTTCGTTGTGTTGACAGAGGATGTGCACCCAAACTCCCCAGCTGGGTTCCAGAAACACCGATGGGGGTTGGGGGGAAGCAGGAGGGGCGTGGCCAGCATTCTTAGGCTTCCCATTCCAGGGCACAGGGCAAGCTAGCCGGAGCCTCTTGCTTCTCAGGAGAATTCCAAGAAGGCCCTTTTCCGCGGAGGTGCTGGCTCTAGGCCCAAGAGGACCAGAACTGGCCAGGAGAATTGTTCATTTGACATGTGTTTCTGTTTCCCAGTGCCTCTCCAACAGGCCATGTAAGAGTGCTTTTTGTGGCTTGCTTTATTGCTGAAATCATTTTACACAGCAGCTGGGTAACAGGAGTAGCGTAGCTCAAGCTATCCTGCCAAACAGGCTCATCTGATTTCTCCTCCCTCCTCCCTCCCCCCGCCCGTCCTCCCATCACCTTGAGTCACCTGTAAATTCATTCGTCATCTGAAGCGGATCAACAAATTGTCCCTAGCAAAACCACAGAGCGCTTTATAATTTTGTGGTGTATTTTTGTCAGTAGGTAGCAGAGGCTGAAGTATTTTTTGGTGTAATTCTTGAGATTTTCTGACAGGAAAAAAAAAATAAACATAGATGTGTCTGAGCGTCTTGACTGTCCTTTACAGCTTCTCCTTCTCCTCAGAGCCTGATGGAGAGGCTGGGGGTACAGGAGAGGGGATTGGGAGGCCAGGAGCAGAGTGCCCTGTTAGGTGGGAGGAGGCACAGGGGGCACGGGTTGGGGGATCTCCACCTTAAAGTAACCATTGCCTTAAGACCCTAATGATGGTGTCATATGGCACTAGGTCCTCACCGGGCAGAGGTCCAGATGTGTTTCTAAGGAGCTAATAGGATGCTGAAGTGTGACATGATACGGAGCATGTAACACCAAGAGGCGGATAATGCTGAGGTCATGGTGTGCTGCCGCTGTTCTGATTGGCTCAGAAGGCCTGACATGATACATGACACAGAGATCCTGATGATGCAGAGGGTTTGACATGATGCTGAGATTCTTACATAAAGCTGACCTGAGGTTACAGCCGTGTCGTCATACTAAAGCTCCGACATGCCAGTAAGGAGCCAGCATGCTGGCAAGAGCCTGACTCTGTATTCGCTACCCAATCACATACTGAAGTTCTGAGATGATGCTGAGGACCTGCTCAGTTTCCAAAAGGATGCTGCAGGCCTGACTCGGGGGTGAGTGGCTGACGACATGATACCGAAGTCACAGCACTATACTGACGTCCTGATAGGTTACTGAAATAAGGTCCTGAAACGACGCTGAGCTCTGACAGTGACAGCATGTCCAGATGTCACGCTGATGTCCACACATGATGGTCTGTTCTGTCGTATACTGAGGACATAAAATGATGCTCTGTGTCCACATGGTACTAATGCAGTAACATGATGCTGAGTCCCTGATATGATGCTGGGGTCCAGCACGATGCTGAGGTCTTTATATGAAACTGGAAGCCTGATATTATGTCGAGGTCCTAACAAGCTGGTGAGTTTCCTACAGGAACTGAAATGATGCTGAGGTGGTATCTGGTGCTGAAGCTGTAACGTGGTACTGAGAACCTGACAGGGCACCACGAGTCTGACATAATGCCTTGTGTCATACCAAGGGCCTAACGTGAAGCTGAAGTACCCACATGATACCTAAAGACTGGCAGGATAGCTGAAGTCTGACATGATGTTGAAGTCATGACCTGACAGCAAGGAACTGATAATGGTGCTGAGGTCCTGATACGATGACGAAGGCCTCGCATGATCCTGAGGACTAGATGTTTTGATACTGTGGAAAGATCTGATATATGCTAATAGCTTGCAGTGGCACTCAGGTTCAGTCAGGTTCTGAAGGGCTCATATGATGCTGCAGCCTTGGCATTGCACAGAAAACCCGACACAGTACTGAGGCAGTGCCTCGATGAGGGCCCACCTATGATGCTCAGAACCTCATGTGGTCCTGAGGTCCTAACGAGACTGTGAAGTCCTCATAGTGAGGCTCTGACGTGATGTTGAGGCTTATACCTAACACTGAGGTGTGGATGTCACACTGACATGTTTCTGAGTACATACCATGGTGTAATTGGTGATTACATCATTTTCAGAGCCAGACATGGTATCCAAGCCTGATACACTGGGTTTCTGGTATGATGCAAAAGACCTGACATGACCTTGAGAAAATGACACAATGCTGAGATATTGCTATGATGCTGAGGTCTTGATATGGTTGATCTTAGACTTGACAGGGAAAGCTTGACCTGATACAGAAGCCTTGGCATGATGCTGAGCATCTGAAATGATGCTAAGGTCCTCCCATTCTGCTGAGGTTGCATGTTGATGGAAGGCATGGTGCCACCGTCCACGCTTTGTGATGAGGTCCTGACTTCATGCCAAGGGCTAACATAGCACTGTGGTCTGGCATCATGCTGAGGATTGACATGACACCAGTCGTCTGGCATGATGCTGAAGGCTTGCAATGAAATTAAGTCCTGACACATTGCTAAGGCCCTGATAAAATGTTGAATGTCTAACATGACACTCAGGTCATGACAGAGAAGACCTAACATGATATGAGAGATCCACTCATGACACAGGTGAAGACGTGATGTCAAGGTCTGGAACAACACTATGATGCTAAAGACCTACTAAGCTGCTGACATCCTGACATAATTCACAGGTTCCGACATGACATTAGACTAACGCTATTTTTCTGAGGACCTGGCATGAGGCTGAGGACCTAATAGAATCCTGACTGACAAACACAATGCTGAGGTTCTGCTACGACATTGAGGTTCTGATAGAAGAATCTGACACCAACATGCTAACAAGATCATGCATGATACATAGGAAATAGCATAACGCAAGGGGAATGGGTAACACTGATATTTTCACATAATGCTCAGGAACTCCCACGGTAACAGAGATGCTAATATCAGGACATGTTGTTGTGGGCCTGCTAATAGGCTCATATCCTGAGACGCCACTGAAGTCACAGCATCATAGTGAGGACATGTGATGCTAAGGGCCTCACAGGATGCAGGCGTAATTTTGAGGCACTGGCATGATCCAGATTGCCTGACGTGTTGCTAAGATCCCACATAATGTTGAGGTCCTGTCATTGTACTTAGGCCTGACATGATACCAAAGTCCTGACAGTTTTGAGGATGACATGAATCGAAGGACACCGAGGTCCCACCTGATGTTGAGGATATGAAGAGATTCTGAGGTCCTGGTGTTACTGGATGTGTGGTATGACCTAACGTGATACTGGCATGGAGTGCTTGCCATGGTATGACCTAACATGATACTAACATGGAGTGCTTGCCATGGTATGACCTAACATGATACTAACATGGAGTGCTTGCCATGGTATGACCTAACATGATACTGACATGGAGTGCTTGCCATAGTATGACCCTAACATGATACTGACATGGAGTGCTTGCCATGATCCTGAAGTTTTAACATGCTGCTGAGGGCTTAACATGGCTCCTGAAGGCCTAAAGTGATGCCATCCTGACGTCCTGACATACTGAGTGGGGCATGATAAGATACTGAAATCCTAACACATTACTAAGTTCCTTCCATTACACTGAGAGCCTGGAATGATACTCAGGGCCTGGCTCTGTACTGAGGTCCTGACATGACTGAGTAATTTAGATAGAAATAAAATTTCTTTCTCACAGGTCTGGTTGTTGGAAGTGATTGAACTAGAAGGTGGGCGACTCCTTCTAGGAAGGCCAAGAGTCAGTATAAGAAAGCAAGGAATCCATCTCCAGGAGCAAGCCCTCACTCGTATTCAGCATTAACCTGTTGATGAGGCTGGAGTCCCCATGGCCATCTCACCAGGATCCGCCTCCCACAATGTTATTTTGGAGACCAAGTTTCCGACACATACTTTTGGGTCACAGATTCAAACCATAGCATATACTACCACACATGTCGCTACCCTGAAGTTTAGAGACAAAAATTAGATACAGAAACAGACAGTGGCGGAAGCGGGGTCTGCTGGTGCCTTTGCTACGATGCATCTGGTTGCCAGCCAGCAGAAGGAGGCAGAGAACACCAATGCCGCTATTGTCTTAGCCGCTTTAGATGACAGTTATTGACCACATTAGACAGATGAAGAACTGAAGCTCAAAGGCAAGGAGAGGCTGCCCTGGGCCCCAGTAGACAAACGGGTTTAAATCTAGGTTTGGTTGATTTCTTGGCCCCAAACTAGTTCTGTTGTGTTTCAGACTCCGGGCAACACAGACACAATTACTGCTCATTTCTCAGAACATCAAACTGCGGCTCTCACAAAAAGCGAACTGGTTTATTCTTAGCTTGAACTCAGCCTAAGTGTTTAACGCTAAGAATAGCAAAGGCCCTTTGCTGTGCCAAGTGCTAAGTGCTCGGCAGTTCCAGGAAGGCACCTCCCCTACCTTCAACATCCCTGCCATCGGCAGTCATTGTTGCACAAGCAAAGGCAACGAAGCCGTTTGTGTGAGGTGTTGTGGTAAGTGCTTGAGCTGTGATTCCAACCCACGCATCTTAGTGCTCCCGTCTTAACCACCGTTCCAGCAGCAGCAGCTACGCATCTCGACGCTGTGCAGTTTGTGCCCGCACATCTTCCTGCCTCAGATGGCAGGCCATTCGGGGAGGAGGGCAGGACGGGCCAGATAGAGCTGGAAACAGGCACACTACACTGATCGTAAAACTGGGGGATTGGGACCAGCCAGGCTTGACTAGAAGAGAGAAGGAAGGCAGCCCTGCCCCAACCCTCAGGGGCTGTGCAAGCTGTAAGCCCAGGGCAGAGACAACCCTACTCATACCCCAGAGCTCTGGGTAGCCAGCCCATCTTTGGAAACAGTGAGCCTGGGAGGCCCAGGCAGGGCTGTGAGCTGGCATCCCACTGACAGAGGCCATGGATCCATACAGCCAACATGTAAACACCAGATGCATCATTCAGCTACACAATCAACTAAAGATTTAATGAGCACATGTTCAAACATTCTATCATAAGTGGATTTGCTACTCTATTGCCAAAAAATAATAAATAAAGCCAGAAAGAAGAAAGAGAAACCACCGAAGTTATCTTTGCTCCACCTTGGCTGCCACATGCAATATGCATACGATGGGAGAAAAGACAGAGAAGAGGCAATGGAGGGGCAATGGGATCTTGATTATTAGGGGTGACCTTAAGATTTTTCCTAGTGGGGTTATAATTTTCTCATCAGAATAAAGGGAATATAACCCCTGGATGAGCAGAAGCGCCAGAGCAGTGAGAAGAACTTAACCAAAGATTTAGTCAAGAAAACCTCCTTTTTCACAGAGCCCTGCTGAGCCAGCAATGATCAAAAAACCAGGACTTAGGTTAGTGGAAGAGACTCCCTTTGTGGCCTCTGCACACTTTTCAATCTATTTATCAACACCACGACCTCTTCTGAGGGGGAGCTCCGCTGTGTGGGGACAGTGACTTGAGTTCCCTAAGAGTGGGTTAAATGTCCCAGGGTGGGCGGCAGCCTGAGAGGCAGGTTGTAAAGGACAGGTTCCAGCTAGAAGAAAGAATTTGGGAGTGAGGCTCTGCAGAGACACCCTCTGAAGTCACTGGAATAGCGTCTTTAAGATGCAGAGGGGGGGAAGTTCTTACTGGTGCTGCGGGGATCTCTTCCCTAGCCTAGTGAGTGCTACAGGCAGAGCCTCAACCTGGAAGGAAGCTATCCTGCTCCCTGAGGCTCACAGTTGAGGCTGGAGGACAGCCAGGGAGTAAGCCAAGTGAGTGGGTAATTGCTGCCTGGCAGGGGGAAGAGATAATGACGCTGGAGGGGGCCCCAGCAGGAGATCAGGACAGAGTTATTTTAGGGAGATGCTGGGGGGGGGGGAATTGAGAGACCACCTCTTAGAACTGCCATGGATCCATTTATCCCCCGTGCCACCCCCACAGTCCACTCAAATCTGACTGGGGACTTGTGTAGAAGAGGAGATAAATTCCTCATCATGTTTCCAAGAAGCCTCCAAAATTAGCAAGCTTGAACGGTTGAAGGAAAAGGCTGGTTTCCAAGGCAACATCAATGTCAGACTAGTCAAGCATAGCATGGTATTTACCCCCCATCCCCACTCCTGCCCTTTCGTCAGAAAGGGTCTCTCCCTCCCCAGGAAGTCAGACCTGTGGCTCAGTAGGTCACAGCTGCCTTCCACTGGCCAGGCTGCCCTCTGGAATCCTACTGCGTCTCCTTCCACCTTCTCCGAGGTCTCCCCTTTGTCAGTCTTTGTCTTTCTCTGCCTTCAGTCAGAGGGATCACGAATAGAGTTTGTGAAAGAGCTGAATTTATGTTTCATTTGAGGTTCCTGGTGAGCCGTTTGCTGGGTACCCGGTGGAGCCTACAGGGGGCTGGCAGCACAGTGGGCCTGAGGGGAAGGCAAGCAGTCTGTATCTGCCAGCCCCTTCTCCCTAGAGAGCAGCAGTCTCATCTTTCAAGTGGAGATCTGAATTGCTTTTGCCTCATTTTACGAGAATTCCATGAAAGGACGCTTAGCGGTTTACCTACCATACACACAACCAACAGCCTCCACTGTCAGGCCTCTCACTGCCTGGCTTTCCCTGCTTGTAGCCTGGAATTATGTATGAGCACCTCGGTCTCCTGCAGGGCTGCTGAGGGTTAAATATGTTAACTGCCTCGAAGGCCCTACAACAGAAACTGCTTCCTTCCTGTCTGCATTTAGGAAGCTTACAGCTGTGGCCCCTTCCCTGGTCCCCACTTACAGCCTGTCGGAACCAGGGGTGGCCCCATTTCCCATCGCTAGGGACAGTTTTTATTCCTGAGTTTAGTTGTGTGGAAGTATAATGTTTAATGGTAAGATTAAAATGTTATTTCACAGTCATAAATCCTGAAACGATGTTCACATAGATTATTTTTAAAATAAATATGTAGACTTTATGCAAATGTCACCAGATTTTCCACTAAGATCCTTTTTCAGATGCAGGATGTGCCCTGCAATCCCACATGGCATTATGTATATACATATAAATATGTGTATATGTGTGTATATACATTTGTATGTGTAATTGTATATGTGAATGTATATATGTGTATACAGATGTATGTATTTACACATGTATATTTATATAAACATAAGTATATAGATGCATACATGTATGTATTGTGTGTGCATGCTTATACATATACATTTGTCTATATTTGTACATGTGTGTATACGCATGCTTGTATTGTCAATGTATAGGTATGTACACATATGTGTTGATATGTGTATGCATGCAAGCATGTATGTATGTATACTAGTGTGTATGTATATGTGTTTGTGTGTGTGTATTTTGCACAAACCCATAGCCTTACACATGCCAGGTGAGTGCTCTGCCCCTGAGCCACACCTCCAGGACTCATTTTCTCAGTTCATTTGATACTGCAGGCTCATCTTATATTTTCCCTTTCCCTGTCCCGAAATCTGTTGTGTCCCTAAGAAGACTTAGTTGCTTGTATTGCAGCAAGAAAGTCAGAAACCAAGATTTAGGTGTAAACACGCTCGCCAGTACAGAGCTATGCTGGTTTTAGCTCCTACTGGCATAACCTATGGAGTGTGCACGCGCACACGTGTGTGTGTGCGTGTGCATGTGTGTTTCCATTGTTATCTATCTAGCTCATCCATTCTCATCTGCCTCAAGAACACACAAGTCTGTCTTGACCTCTCTTAGTGAACACCCTAGTGTTCCTTCTCTGCTTGCTTGTCTCTTGTTTCTGACAGTTGGAAGTGATGCTGTCTTACCTACAATACACTAACTCACTTCTAGTTTAGATATAAGTTGTTTCAGGTACCTGGATTTCTTCATCTTACACTGCTAGAGAATGAACATGTGACCCTTGAGCTCTGCTGACCTTTGTGACTCCCCCGATGATGTCAGACTCCGAGGAGGCACCATGGGTGCCCTGGCATCCCTGTAGTTTCCAGCAGCCACTCCCGTGGGGTAACTAGAGATTCTCTCTGCCTCCTTCAACTCTCACTCCTGAGGGCCCTGCTGCAGGACCACCTCATCTTCACTTCCCGCAGTTGGGACCGGATAATCCCTGCCTGTTTCTGTTTTATTCACTGTGCCCGACTCCTCTGTCCTGTACCACATGGAACCCATTTCTGAACGCACAGGTGCCATATTCCAAATAAACTGTGTGGCAGCTGTCAAGCTTGACTTGTAGGTAGCTGGCCTTCATACCCCCAGCTGCTCCTATCTGCACCCAGGAGCCACTCAGAGAATCAGTCACATTGCCCAGGCCCACTGAGCCCTGCTGCCGTCCGGGGGCCCTCTACGCTGTGCTACACACGGTGCTCAATGCTCCCTCTGCTACTCAGTTGTTGCTAATACTGACAGAGCTTGCCAGGTCCCCAGTCTTTCATGTTCCGGTCTCATATTGGGAGTTGTCACCAGGTTGCCTCTCGTGTCCACGATTTCATGCATGCCAGTCATCATTGCCCGCTTGTGAGTGGGTGTGGAATGCATCGTGTCTGGGTTGGCTCTTTCAGGAAAGTGGGCTTTTCTGCTCATCCTCACTGATCGGTCCATCCTTCGACATGTAGGAGCTGGGGGCTTTCTGGGATGACAGAGCTACATGATGAAGGGCACGTGGGTCCCTGGATGCTCATGTCGAAGAGAGCCACCTGTCCACCTGAGGCTTAGTGGGATGTTGGGTCCGCTTGTCATAGCAGAATTACCTTGACAACGTACAACAGAACCCTATTTTCCGTCAGGACATTAGATCTAGTCTAGAACTGGTTTAACAATGGCTTGACTCACAAGGCCCGGATCTACTTTTCCCTGTGCTAGATTTATCCCAGGGTTTCCTCAGTTTCCAAACTGTGGAATCTACCAATCACATCTGAGCTCATAATCAGGATTCAGTTTAAAATTCACTGCTTTTCTGAAATTCTCCCCTCAGACAGGTAAGCTCTTCTCTGCCGACCTCCCAGGTCTTCTGTAGCCATTGTCACTGAGTTCTAGCGGTCTATTTATAGACACAGAATTGCTTGCCTGTTAGTTCCTAAAATGGATGGTTGAACCTATGCGTTAAAAAAAAAATAGTTCTGCCAATAATAATCCCTAACTGTCTAACTGCAGCCTTGCTCTTTCTCATGGGAGTCCCAACCATGAACTTCTTTCTGTTGGTTATGTCTAAAGAAATTCTCATCTGTTACCTCAAACTTCACACATTCCCCCAAACCTTCGTTCTATTCCCCCCCAAAAAGTATGCTTTATTTATGTATCATTTAAGTTGGCTAATGACATCACCACACACTGGGTTTGACAGGCTGCCAGTGTTATTATTGTTGTTGTTGTTGTTGTTTTTAATTATTATTGATTTAAAGTGCTAGGAACTGACCCCAGGGCCTTGTGCACCCTAGGCAAGCGCTCGCCCATCCCGAGTGGCGTTGTTACATTGCTTCACAGATGTTCAAAGATGAAGGTTGAGGCAGGCAGAGCACTGGTAACCTGCTCTGCTATTCCGGGACCTGGCCAAGTGCCCTGCACCCTGCTGTGACGCTCACGCCTGCCCACCTGTTCTTCCTCTCAGGCATCCCAGCACCCCTCCCCCACAAGCCCTGCTCCCCTCCAGAACCAACAACCATCACTGACTTCTCTCCCTACCAGATTTTCCCCTGCAGCTTTAAATAAACACATTTGATTAGGAGAATGTGCCTTTCTATGTCAGTAATTTATTCCCTTCTATGCAAATTGCCCAATTAATTAAAAAAAGAAAAAAAACCCACAATTCAGATGAGTGATCTCCTGAAAGAGAAAAGGAAGAAGCTGTTAGCTAATTGGTAGCATGCAGAGAAGCCTGGACTTGGAGGCAGACAGACGCAGCTGTCGCAGCTCTGGCTGTGAGCTCTCAGGCTGGCCCCATTTCTACCTGAGCCTCTTCCTCTGTCGGACATAAGCACATTACCTTATTTCTAGAACTGCTGGAGGCTCCTCTGAGGGAGTAGACAGACGCTTTTGGGGATTCAGAGTCCTCTGAAAATAAGGGAAGAATAACCCCTTACATAGAATTTTACGACGGCAAATTTGGTCCGTGGGTGTCCTCTCAAGGACACACTGCTGGAAACTCAGTCACGCCTCAGCTGGAGCTCCTGGTTCTGCTGTGAGCCGAATTCTGTCTCCTGAAAACAAATATGCTGCAATGCTGACCCCCCAGCATCCCAGAGTGGGGCTTTAGAGTGGGCTAGCATATAGCGTTATTGGACTTGATTCACAGCCTGTGCCCCAACAAGCCAGGCTTGGCACCCATCTTAAATGACTCAATTTTAAAAGTCCAATTAATGGTGAAAAACAGGAAAAGGTGATTCATTTAATGTGGCTACATTGGGAAAAGAGACACAGAAGTATCCATCGACCCCTCAAACCGATCATTTGGTCCATTGACCTTTCCCATACTTCATTTGGGGTCCTGACATGAGTTTAGGTTTGAGCAGAAGGCCAGAGTTGGGTGCATCTAAGCAATGCTGGCCAAGGTGTGGTCCACTATCACGGGCACGCTGCTTCCTTTGGCTCCACTTTCCTGTGAGATGGTGGGTTAAATTACAAATCTCTTTGCAGGAGACAAGCCCACCACTCATTGGCCCAGACTTTTGGTTTTCTCTTCTTCCAGCATGAGATTTTTAGGGGAATTCCAATTTCTCGAGTCAATTGTTTCAAGTGTCTGGTAGTCAAAACTAGGGACACAACTGTCTCTTGAGAATATCTTGACCACTATCAGGCATGTTACAATATGGTATCTTCATTTAAAAAAAAAAAAAAGACAGTGGGAAAGAAGGAGTAAATTCCCTGTGAAGGCAGACACTGGGGTAATATAATATCTCTGCTACCTGTCTTAGTTCAGTTTCAATGTGATAAACCATGACCAAAAGCTACTTGAGAGGAAAGGGTTTATTTGACTTACATAATCCTGATCACAGTCCATCACTGAGTCAAGTCAGAACAGAAACTGAAAGCTGGATCCTGGAGGCAGAGACCTGGAGGCAGGGACCTGGAGGCAGGGACCTGGAGGCAGAGACCTGGAGGCAGGGTTCTAGATGGTGGCAGGGATCTGGAGGCAGGGACCTGGAGGCAGGGACCTGGAGGCAGGGACCTGGAGGCAGGATTCTAGATGGTGGCAGGGATCTGGAGGCAGGGACCTGGAGGCAGGGACCTGGAGGCAGGATTCTAGATGGTGGCAGGGATCTGGAGGCAGGGACCTGGAGGCAGGGACCTGGAGGCAGGATTCTAGATGGTGGCAGGGATCTGGAGGCTGGGCCTGGAGGCAGGGACCTGGAGGCAGGATTCTAGATGGTGGCAGGGATCTGGAGGCTGGGCCTGGAGGCAGGGACCTGGAGGCAGGGCCTGGAGGCAGGGACCTGGAGGCAGGGACCTGGAGGCTTGATGCAGCTTACTGCTTGCTCTCCATAGTTTGCTCAGCCTGCTTTGTTATGGAACATAAGATCACCTGCCTAGATCCGACACACATCAATCTTTAACCAAAACATTGCCCCCAGACTTGCATATAGGTCAGTGATGGAGGTGTTTTTCCTCAATTTAGGCTCCCTCTTCCCAGATGACTCTAGTTTGTGTCAAATTGACAAAAATAAATAAATAAAATAAAATAAATAAAAACCTAACCAGCACAGCCTCCACGCCCAACATTTATTGAAGGTTGCTGTGAAACCACCTAAAGCTGTGGGGAGGGGAGGTGGAATAAATCCTGCCTCACCATCCTCAGAAGAAAAGGCCCCTGCAGGCAGCCTGATTCTGCACTCTGATTGGGAGAACTGGCTCAGTGAATTCCTGTTTAACTGATGTCAACATCAGCAGTGTTTGTTCTGGTGACTCTGGTAAGTTAACTTGGGCTCCACGCACTTGCCCTTTCTTCCTAACTGCATGGGACAATGACCCATTGTACATTTTCCTATTATTGCACACTAAATGGAAAGGCTATAATCATTATCTGCCCCTGACCTCTGCCCGTGCACAGGAGCACCCATGATGATTAATCTGTAAATCTCATTTTTAAGATGTGGCGCTGGGCTGGAGAGATGGCTCAGAGGTTAGGTGATGTGGGATTCCCCTCTGTATGCTATGGATATGTTTTATTACCATTGGTTATTAAAGAAGTTGTTTCGGCCAATGGCTCAGTAAAGCCAGGCAGGAAATCTGAACAGAGATATAGAAAGAAAGTAGGCGGAGTCAAGGAGATGCCATGTAGCTGCCGAAGGAGAAAAAAAAAAAACGCAAACAGCCAGCCAGAACCTTACCGGCAGGCCACAGCCTCGTGGTGATGCACAAATTAATAGAAATTGGTTAATTTAAGATGTAAGAGTTAGCTAGAAATACGCCTAAACTATTGGCCAAACAGCGTTGTAATTAATATAGTTTCTGTGTTGTTATTTGGGTCTGAGGAGCCGGGAAATGAATGAGCATTCTCCACCTACAGTTAGGTACTTGCTGCTCTTCTGGAGGACCCAAGTTTGTTTCCCAGCACCCATCTCAGATGGTTTATAACCAACTATAGCTCCAGCTTTTGGGGCTCTGACACCCTCTTCTGGCCTCCATGGGCACTATGCATTCATGGCACATATATACACATACACATACATAAAAAATAATACTTTAAAGCTGAATAGTGATGAAGTCAAACACAGTTGTGGAAAGAAACCCTCACATTCCCAATGTTAAACCTGAAAGTATTGAGGAAAAAGACCAGTTCCACAGTTATCCAAGTAAAGCAAGCTTTGTTTAACACTGGCCAGATCCATACCTGGGGTTCCCAGAGATTGACTGTGAGCTACATTGGCCAGATGCTTATAAAAGCCAAATCCCCAAAGCCTCTTCATCGAATCAGGGACAAGCATACATCCTGATGTGCTTCCTGTCTCCGTAGCTCCTGCTTACAAGTGAGCAAGCCTGTCCTGTGCAGTTGGAACAGCCAACCTTGTGTGTTGAAGTGGAAACACATGACTTCTTATGTCACAGGAACAACAACTCCCAGCATTCCAGGAAGTGATCTGTCCATGGGCAAATGGATCTTGCAGCTTAACTTTAGCCTTACATCCACCTCCCACCATCCAGAGAGTTCAAAACCCCCTGGATTCGCTGATGGGATGAACCTGGCCCTGACTTTGTGGATCAAGGGGCTTCATGGTGTGGTGAGAAGATAGCACGCAGGTGAGGACAGCCATCATCATAACCATGGTCACACCCACAACAACCCACTGGCAGGTTCAAGGTGGGCACTGAGGCAGATCGTCCTCTCTGGTAAGAGTATGTTTGAAGTGTTGCTAACACTACAGACAGACAAGAGGATGATAGGGGCCCTACGAACAGTCAGACCTACAAGGTGGAATAGCGGTCCTCTCTAGTAAGTGTCAGAAGAAGGGAAAGGTTTCATGTCGTATGGTTGGTGAACGGCCACGGTGCTTACCAGTAGTCATGGTAGCTCTCATCTCCTGGTTGCTGAGGATGCAGAGGAGGAGCTTCCATTTGGAGGAAGATAGGATGTAGAGTAAGTTAGGAGAAGAGTCACATTTAGTTAAGGTGCACCTATCATTCAGGTGAGAGATAAGCCACAGACAGCCTTGGCCTGTAAACTTGCATGTGGGGAAGTGAGAATTGAGAAGGCCGACATTCTCCCAGAATCCGGTGCCTGGGGAGTCTTACAAGGTTATTGGTGTCTGTGTCTCCTTGGACAGTAGGGATCCCAGAATCAACTATGAAGGTAGAGGTAGAAAGGGCAGTAGATGGGCATGACTTGAGCAGCTCTGTCTGAGGTCTAGCATTTATTTCTTGGAATCTTGGTGTGGTAGTTTGAATGTATTTGGCCCCATGAGCTCATAGAGACTGGCACTAGGGATTGTGGCTTTGCTGGAGTAGGTGTGGCCTGGTTTGAGGAAGTGGAGGCGGGCTTTGAGGTGTTATATGCTCAAGCCATGCCCAGTGTTCAGTTCACTTCCTGTTATCTTTGGATCAAAGATGAAGAATTCTGTAGCACCATGTCTTCCTGAATGTCACTATGCTGCCAGGCACCATGCTCCCTGCCATGATGATAATGAACTAAACCTCTGAAACTGTAAGCCACCACCACAATTAAATGTTTTCCTTTATAAGAGTTGCCATGGTCACGGTGTCTCTTCAGAGCAATAGAAACCCTACCTAAGACACTGGGTACCTGGGAAGCCTGCTAATGGATTCAGATTCACAGACAGACTCTCTCTGTAGGGCACTTGCCATTTCTTTGGCAGCAGCTCTGACCAAGAGGCTACCATGAGTGGGTATGGCTTGACGAGCTCCTAGCCTCAAACCTAACACCCACCATTAGCTGTCTGAGAAAAGCAAAGAGAGAACAAAACTTCATTTGGACAAAATGATCTGGGACACAGACTCTCTAACTTCATGTGCTTACTGTTGACTTTCAGTCTCCTCTTTTGTAATCATGAGAGAGAGAGAAAAAACAGCATTGGCAATTTGGGCTTGAAATCAGCAAAGGTAGCTGGCATTTAATTAAGAGAGAAAAATCTTTTAAAGTCATTATTGTATTTCTGTGGCAGCAAGAGGAATGCTTTTAATTAGTTGTTCTCTGACCCTTTTCAAAGTTTCATAGATGAAAGCTGGCCATGCTGGGCTCAAACCAGGCTCAAATCCACTTTAAGCGCAATGGAGAGCCAGCTGCTGGCTACCTCCTCACTGGTAGGGCGTGGTCCCCTTCAGGCCTGCATTTTAAAGTATGGAGGAGGAAGGGAGTACCTTTTACATAGGTTCTGCCAGCCAATACCATCCTGCAGGTTCAGGAAGAAAACCTTCTACGGAGGCCTGGAAGATCCATAGTTGAAAGTCATAACCCCATGGCTCCTCGGCCCTAAAATGTGGACCTTCCATTCCAGCATCATCTCTGCTGGGACTGGATTCTTTGCAAATGAATTTCCTTTCCCTAAACTGAAGGACCAGCTGTGTTTTTCCTTAAAACCTCTTTAGTTTAGGAAAATGCGGCCTAAGTGGCAGGGCCATCTATTTAAACAGTATGCCCGAGACATCTGCTGCCATTACTTAGTTCAGATAAACCTGACCTTGAGACAATATCACTCCTGGATTCTAGTTCTAAGTCTGATGGACAGACAGACAGTGATATATGTCTGAGCAGCCTACAGGAAAGTCTGTAGGGCTGGGCTTTTTCCTTCCACTGCAGGGCTTTGCAACAGAGGCACCTACTTGATCTCTCTCTCTCTCATCAGCTCTTTCTCTTGACCAGGACAGCAGGTCTTTGTCCTTTGGAACAACGTGTGACAGTAATGTCAACCCCCAAATACGGTTCTCATCTCGAGGAGATGATTTCTTCCCAATTTAAATATAATGACCATGCCCCTAGGACATAGGCTCAGAACTCCAAATTCCAGGTTCCAGCATGGTGAGAGTTTTGAGAAGTTTTTTTACAGCAGCAGAGCAAAGGGAGTCATAAATGGAGACACTGGTGGAAGCCTCGGCAGGTAGGCTCCAGAAAAGTCGGGATCTGTCTCAGCTGGAGGCCTAGAGTCATTTCTAGCTGCACTGTTAGCCTTTTAATGGTGGGAGCTAGTGCCTTGTACATTCCAGAGAACTAACAAAGATGTCAGGGAACATCAGAGGGGAGCATAAATGGCTCTTCAGGGGGCTAGGAAGCCCAAGATGAATTGTCATCAGACTCCGCAACCTTCCAACCTGACCTTACCGTTGATCCTCTAATGAGCGCCTCGGCCTTGCAGAAGGGTCAGCGTGGGGTGTGGGGTGTGGTTTGGCTCTTTCCAGAAACATTCCATCTCAGCAACTGGATGAGGGGCCAGCCTTCCCTCAGGGATTATGTCAGGGAGGTGAGAGAGGGACTGTTACTGATGTTATAGAAGGCCCAGAAACTGTAGCTTCTGAAACTGAAGCTGCAGCCATCCAGCCCACAGTCTCCCCTCCAAGACTCTTTCCCCTCACTGAAGACACTTCGTGTAAAAGGCAAAGTGATTAGCTAATATTCACAGCTTCGTTGAAATGGCCAAATCCACAATACAAGATTTAGCTTTCTGGGGCAACACTCGGAACCACACTACAGGGGGCCCTGGGAGGAGGCCGAGAGCCGAGAACCCCAGTGACTGCCACAGAGTCAGGATGCAAAAACCAGAGGCATCGTGAAAATGTCTTCCTCTCTTGGCCCAGACTGGTATTAAATAGGTCAAACCTGTTCAAATTAACAAAAGAACACATTAGAATAGTTATTAAAGCATTTCACAGCTATAGATCTATTTTTACCTGTGAAATGCCTGCCCAAGTTAAAAACACTGTCTGTCTTTTCTCTCTAGGCTGTTTCCTTGTCCAGGTCATAGCTTTAGATTATTCAGAACACATGCAGGAAGAAAAATCAAGCTGTGTTATAAACCTCTTGGAAGGGCAGGAGAGGTCCCTGTGGCTTTGGAGGCCCCTGTAAGGCCCTGCCATTCCTCTCCAGACAACAGCAAAGGTTCCACGGGCAGCACCTTCCTGGCTGGGCTCTCACCAGAGAGTTGTTATTTTTCATCTTGGGAAATTATTGCTGGGAGTCTAGAATAACACAGCTACTTTGGAAAAAGAATTCTATTCTCTCTCTCTCTCTCTCTCTCTCTCTCTCTCTCTCTCTCTCCTTTTTCTTTTTTTACCTCCCTAATACAAGAAGCATCTATCTGCCCTACAATGAGCAATTAAACTCTCAAGCAATAGAAAAGTATGTATTTGCACACGAGAATATCCAGTAACATTTTCACAAAAATCAAGACATAAGAAGTAGCCCAACTGTTCATCAGGAGGAGAGTGGGTAAGTGGGTAAATGAATGGGGTATTTTTGTAAAACAGATAATGAACCAAGATAAAAATGGAGCCACAGTGTCTCAGTTAGGGCTTCTATTGCTGTGAAGAGACACCATGATCACAGCAACTCTTATAAAGAAAAGGATTTAATTGGGGCTGGCTTACAGATTCAGAGGTTTAGTCCATTATTGCCATAGTGGGGAGCACTGTGGCACTCAGGCAGACGTGGTGCTAGAGAAGGAGCTGAGAGTTCTGCAGGCAGTAGAAAGAGACTACCACACTGGGCATGGCTTGATCATCTGAGACTCCAAAGCAGGGCCCCAGTGTCACATTCCTCCAAATGGTGCCACTCCCTATGGGCCTATGGGGGCCATTTTTATTCAAACCACCACATGTAGCCTATGCAATGACACAGATGAATCTCAAAAACTTGCTCAATAAAGAAACCTGATTCCAAAGTGTGCAGCCTGCCTGACTCTTGTTTTGTAAGGTTCCACAAAAGGCAAACAATAGAAATCAGCAATGGCTGCCTCTGAGGGTGGGTGGGTGTGGGGTTAACCGGAAGGAGGGGACAGGAAGCTTCTCAGGTGATGGATGGAAATGCTATGCAACTTGGTAAGTGTCTGTATTTCACAGGGCAACTATTTGGAAAAAAAAAAATCCCTCAATGAGCTCTTGAGTGTTTGTGCAGTATAAAATATCACGGAACAAAGGTTTATGAATAATTCTGGGCAATACAAATGGTAGGCGGGAGTGAAGCGTGCACATAAGGCAAGGCTCAGAGGAAACGGTAATGATATCGGCAACTTACTTAGAAATGCATAAAAATTAGGATGGCGTGTTATGGGTAGAGGAGATGGGCAGGAGAGATGCGTGACAGAAGGGATGCGTGGGAGGGTTAATGGTTTAGGAGGCGGGCACCTGGCAGCGCTGCACAATTCAGTTAAGGTTAAACGTCTCTCGATCGCCATCCTACAGCCCTGTGCGTGCCGCTATTAGTGCTACGTAGCGCTGTAGCTCGCTGCTTCAGGAAGGCCAGCCTAGAGAGATGCTCCATGCCACCTTCAAACGCAGCTTCCCTTCCACTGATACCTTCAGCGCTTAAGCTGCTTAGCAAACGCGCTGCTCACTGAGTCACGGTAATAATCTTGTGAGATACGAATCACCCGTGGTTACAGATGAGCGGACGGAGGTCCATGGAAAGCTCAGATAATGTGTGTACATGCACATAGCCACTTGGATGAGAGCCCAGATCTGAGCTCAGCAGCCCACCCCGGCATACACACACTTCAATTGTTTCACCCTGTTCAAGGCTCGCCCTCGTAGAAGTTCGTAACTGTTTTAAATCTGAGAAGATGAGCTTGAAAACACAAAACAGCAGACTGTGAGAAGTCAACAGGGGCTGGGTGACACTGGTGCCGTGCGCTCTGCTCATTCTCATGCTCCCCACTTTTGTGCCTTTAATATTTTTTAATATGTTTAATTTTTAGGATATGTATCGTTCTTTTGACTGCCTGTGTGTCTGTGCACCATGTGAGTGCTTGGTGCCCACAAAGAACTGGAGTTAGAGACAGATGGTTGTGAACAATGATGTGGATGCTGAGAATCAAACCCGGGTCATCTGGAAGAATAGGCAGTGTTCTTAACCACTGAGCCATCTCTCCAGCCCCTTTCCTTTGATTATTTTGTTCTTAAAGCAATGACGGTCGTGGGTTGAATTGTATCCTCGTACTATCCAACTAGCTGAAGTCCTTAATATATGCGAGTCCTTTTGGAAATTAAGTCTTTATAAATGGTCCAGACAAGGTCATCAGGGTAGGCCCTGACCCAATGTGGTTTTTATCTTATCGATTTTTATTGTATTTAACTATATTGTAGGCAGGGTAAGGTGTGAAAGACAGAGAACAGCTTGTGGGAGCCGCTTCTCTCTTCCACCCATGCAGGTCCTGGAGAGTGAAACCCAGCTCTTCAAGCTGGGTGGTAAATGTGTCAACCTGCTGAGCATCTCACTGGCCCCTAGCGTCCAAAAGAGACTTTGGACACAGAGACAGATAGGTCCACATACAAGGACAGCACCATCCGACTATGGAGGTGTTACCAAAAAGGGGGTGAGGACGCGAGTCAAATAACCCAAGCTGACTTCAAAAGATTCCAATTATAATTCTTTATTATAAGGGGCAAACTCACGGAACAGGAACAAGAAATCCAACCTCAGGTGTGTAACACGGGAACCAGAGAGAGAGAGATCGAGCCCTGGATAGTCTGGTAGTTTTTATCTGGGTACCCAAAAGTCACATCCTAACCTGGTCCAGCCTCTTAAAAGGCTATTGGCTGAAGGAGGTTCCCCATCATGAAGGTGGAGATCCAGGGGATGCATTTAGAGGCAGAGGATTTCCTAAGCTTGCCAGCCAGAGTCTAGAATCGTGCCATGAAATGGATTCTCCCCTACGGCCCAAGAAAGAACCAATATCCCCACCCCACTCCTCTCTCTCTCTCTCTCTCTCTCTCTCTCTCTCTCTCACACACACACACACACACACACACACACGTTTGTGATACATGCTAAGATAAATACCTAAATATGATATAGCTAAGAAATACGTTTCCAGAGAAACTTGACTCTGAAATCATAGCGAAGACTGGAGGTTTAGGATTTACTTTACAGAAACACATTTTGCCAGGACTGGAGCAATGAGTCAGCAGCTAAGAGCACTGGCTGCTCTTTGCAGAGGACTGGGGATTTAAGTCGCAGCACCCACCTGGGGGCTCACAGTCATCCGTAGGCATGCGCACCCTGCACATACATAGGCACAGGCAAGCACTCATACACATGAAACAAATAATAAAGAATTTTTGAAGAACAAACCTGCTTTGTAAGTGCCCCGTGAGGAATCCGCGGTATGAGATGTACTATCCTAGAATTCCAGAATCCAAATGACAACGCTTGATAGACTCCTCACCACTGTCACGGGACTGTGCCAGCTGTCATTGAGGAAAGCAGGTCAGGCTCACTGAAGGACTAAGAGATTCCGGGGACATAACATCACACACACACACACACACACACACACACACCGCAGCTTAAAGGATGACTTCTCTTCCCCCATCACGACTCCTTCCCTCTCTCCCTGCCTTGGGCAAGCTGTGCTAACAGTGTGTGGTAGACATGACCCATCCTTTGATGGAGCAGAGAATCTTTGCAGAGAAACAAGTTTCCGATGTTAAACTACATTTCCCAGCCTCCTTTGCACCTGCAAAGGGCTCGTATGCCTAAATTCTGAACAATGGAATATGAGAAGAAGTATACGGCATTTTCCCATCAGCCTGGTTCTTAATTATATGTCCTTTCTTTTAAAAAGTTACGTTTCAGTTTTAGTTATGTGTCTATGTGTCTGTGTATGTGAGTGCAGGTGCCTACGGCCCGAGGCTTGGGCCACACGTGCCTAACCACTGAGCCATCTCTCCAGAGCTTCACTCAGCCTGGTTTCTTGTTTGTTTGTTTTGTTTTGTTTTGTTTTTCAAGATAGCTTTTCTCTGTGTAACAACCCTAGCTCTCCTGAAACTCGCTCTGTAGACCAGGCTAGCCCTGAACTCACAGAGATCTGCCCTGAGAAATCCACTGGCAGATTAAGAAATAAAAAATAAAGTCTAGGAATGGAGAGACAGCTCCAAGGTTAAGAGCACTGATTGCTCTTCAGAGGAACTGAGTTCAATTCCTAGCACCCACATGGCAGCTCCCAACCATCTATGAGATCTGATGTCCTGTTCTGGCATGTAGGCAAATGTGCAGACAGCATACATAAGACACTGTTTACATAATAAATCAATTTTTATTCAAGCATTACCTTAGAGGTTCTGATGAGGGGCTGGAGAGATGGCTCAGCAGTTACAAGCACTCGCTGCTTCCAAAGGACCAGAGTTTGGTTCCCAGAGCCTCCATCAGAGAGCTCACAACTGCCTGGAACCCAGGGAATCCGTCACCCTCTTCCAGCCTCTGAAGGCACTGGCTGCACTGCACATATCCAAACCTATATACATAATCTTAAAAAATAAATAAAAATAAAACAAATGACGTTTCTGCTAAGAGAAGGAGGGGCTTCCAAGAGTGAAAAAAACATATCATTGTTATCTGAAAATGTGTGTACCTCCATTTTTGCCAGATGATACAGGAAACCAGAGTTCTCTTTGGGGGTTATTAAGTCTCATCAGTGAAAGAGTTTATGAATTGAGTCAAATGGAAGCTTGAAGACAATTTTATCACAATTTAAAAAAAAAAAAAAAAAAAAAAAACCTCACAGGGCAGGCAAGTTGGCAGTCATAGCAACGGCCTTAGCAACGGCCTGCAGGAGGAGAAGAGAGCAGAAAAGGGGAAGAAAAAAAATACTTTGGTTATTGCCAGCTTCCAAAAGAAAGAAACAAAAAAAGAAAGAAGTTGTGCCTGATTTAGACTCAGAAAGGTGGGCAGACCCAGCCAAACCTCATGGCTGCTCATAGACACTGTACCAGGAGGGCAGGAATTCTGGGAAGGAAAAGCACAGTTTCTCATTAAAGGGAATATTATTCCGCCCATCTCTTTAGCATGGTAAAGCTCACCTTCTAGGGGTGGTCCCTCCGTCAGGTGATTGACACAGTCCATGTAATAGACAGGTTTTCACTCAGACCAGAGACTTCTTTCTCAGCCAAAGGAGTTTTTCCTTAATGGTCTTTATTGCTGCTCTGACAGCATGAATCCTACCACACGAAGATTGTTCTTTTTCCTACATTTCCATACATTCTGATGTCATTAAGGAGAGAAAATTCTATTTCTTTCTACCTTGCCTTAATGTATGTCTGCACACCTTGCTTCCGCATGCAATGTTTCCTAAGTTGTGTTTACACAGGTTTAAAAATATTTGCTTTCGTCATTATTTTTGGGCAGACTAAATGATATGAATTTATGTTTAAAGATTTTATGTGACATTTCACCTTTTTAAAGTTTTTTTTAATGATTTATTTATTTTTATTTCATGTTCATTAGTGTTTTGCCTGCATGTATGTCTGTATGAAGGTCTCGGATCCCCAGGAACTGGAGTTCCAGGCAGTTATGAGCTGCCATGTGGGTGCTGGGAATTGCACCCAGGTCCTCGGAAACAGTAACTAGTGCTCTTAACCTGTGAGCCATCTCTCCAGTCGCATGACATTTTGCCTTTAAATAAAAGTTTTAAGTAATATATTTAATCAATTTTTAAAAAGTATTAAATTATTGATGTGATACAATGATATGGCTAAGATAAAATATCGCCTTTCAGAAAAATAGTTGGAAAATACAGACCAGGAAGATGCCAGGTTATCCCAGGAAGCCAGGACCTAGGAAGCAGAGAACAGAGACTCCGCGAAGGCCTTTGTTTCTGTCCGCATCCCTGCTTCTCTGGCAGCTCCCTCAGACAAGCTTTCTCTTAACAGAAAGCAGCTGGAAACAGTTTCCAGTTTTACAGCCATAAGGGAAGTGATTAACCCCCTTGCCTTCAGTTCCAATTTCACGTTCCAAGGACCAGGATTACCTTGCCAGACGTGGAGACAGGTAACTTCTTGTCTCGTGGCTCACATCAGAAGTCAGTTGTGAGACGCAAGAAGTTCTGAGGCGCCAAAGAGCAAACATTTGCCGTTAAGCTGGAAGCTTTCCTCTTAGAGAAGAGTTCCTTCAGAAAAGTAAACAGTTGAATTACACCAAGTTAAAACACTTGAAGTATCTCAAATTGACTAATTATTGATAGCTACAATACATAAAGAGCCTCTGTAAGTCAATTTTCAAAAGAAAGGAGCTCAATTGGAACCAAGAAGATGAGGCACCCTTTCACTGGAGAAATCGCCTCAGCTCAGCAGCAGCTAGAGCCGGATTCGAACTCGCTAGCGAAGACGGCAATGATGTTCACAACAGCCATGCAGTAATGAACTTTGCCTACTAGTATGACAAACAGTAGTGAATGTATAATTCCAAGTGTTTCCTGCCCGTGGGGATACAGAGTTCTCTTTGACAGAGTCAGTCTAGAAAGCGAATTATAGCATTTGGTCACAGTTAACGCACACAAGATCTACAAAGGAATGGGGACTAGACAGGAACACTCAGGCCTGGCTGTGTGTGCAAGGGAGTGGGGGAGACTGAGTATGGCCCAGGTGCCCATCGCAAGGGGGTAGCGCGTACAGTGCACACACTGAGCACCGGTCCGCAGGAGCCAGAAAGTACAAATCAGGATGAGTGCTCGTGGAAAAATCTCCATGCCATGAAAATGAGAGAGAGAAATGAGTAGCCAAACGAAGTTAATGGCATAGTCCTGTATGTTTTTTCTTTAAAAAGGCATTACATGCAAAATAGCTCTACTTAGTTGGTTGAAATAAATACCTACCTGAGGCTATACGTGGGACACTGTACAGTGGGTACAAAGTGTGTGTGTGGGGGGGGGGGTGATGTTACTAAAGGACCAGAGAGGAGGAAGAGAAATTTAAATGAAAGGACATGGTGGCTAGGCTAACTGTAAGAGGATGTCTGGCCACGATGCTGGAGTGCATGCATCTGAGGGATGGTTGGGAGGCTATTGGCATAGTTTGGGTGTGGCGGTAAGAGTTGAACTAGGTCAGTAGCAGTGCAGGCGGAATGATGTCAGTGGATCCGTGAGAAAAATAAAAATGATGGCACCTGTGATGGGTTGAACAAGGGGTGAGAATAATACTTCCTGTGTTCAGAGACCACTTCCTACGTATAACCCCAGCAGCACAGACATTAAGGGCCTCATTGAATAAATGGGACCTCCTGAGACTGAGAAGCTTCTGTAAAGCAAAGGACACTGTCACTAAGACAAAAAGGCAACCCACTGACTGGGAGATCTTCACCAACCCCGCAACTGACAAAGGTCTGATCTCCAAAATATATAAAGAACTCAAGAAACTAGACCGTAAAAGGCTAATCAACCCAATTTTAAAATGGGGCACTGAGCTGAACAGAGAATTCTCAACAGAAGAAGTTCAAATGGCCAAAAGACACTTCAGGTCATGCTCAACTTCCTTAGCAATCAGGGAAATGCAAATCAAGACAACTTTAAGATACCATCTTACACCTGTCAGAATGGCTAAAATCAAAAACACCAATGATAGCCTTTGCTGGAGAGGTTGTGGAGAAAGGGGTACACTCATCCAATGCTGGTGGGAATGCAAACTTGTGCAACCACTCTGGAAAGCAGTGTGGCGGTTTCTCAGGAAATTCGGGATCAACCTACCCCTGGACCCAGCAATACCACTCTTGGGAATATACCCAAGAGAGGCCTTATCATACAACAAAAGTATATGCTCAACTATGTTCATAGCAGCATTGTTTGTAATAGCCAGAACCTGGAAACAACCTAGATGCCCTTCAATGGAAGAATGGATGAAGAAAGTATGGAATATATACATATTAGAGTACTACTCAGCAGTAAAAAACAAGGACTTCTTGAATATAAATGGATGGAAATAGAAAACACTATCCTGAGTGAGGTAAGCCAGACCCAAAAAGAGGAACATGGGATGTATTCACTCATATTTGGTTTCTAGCCATAAATAAAGGACATTGAGCCTATAATTCGCGATCCTAGAGAAGCTAAATAAGAAGGTGAATCCAAAGACAAACATATACGCATCCTCCTGAATATTAACCTTCATCAGGCGATGAAAGGAGACAGAGACCCACATTGGAGCACCGGACAGAAATCTCAAGGTCCAAATCAGGAACAGAAGGAGAGGGGAGCACGAGCAAGGAACTCAGGACTGTGAGGGGTGCACCCACACACTGAGACAATGGGTTCTATCGGAAACCCACTAAGGCCAGCTGGCCTGGGTCTGAAAAAGCATGGGATAAAACTGGACTCGCTGAACATAGCAGACAATGAGGACTACTGAGAACTCAAAAACAATGGCAATGGGTTTTTGATCCTACTGCACGTACTGGCTTTGGGGGAGCCTAGGCAGTTTGGATGCTCACCTTACTAGACCTGGATGGAGGTGGGTGGTCCTTGGACTTCCCACACATCAGGGAACCCTGATTGCTCTTCGAGCTGATGAGGGAGGGGGACTTGATCGGGGGAGGGGGAGGGAAATGGAAGGCGGTGGCGGGGAGGAGGCAGAAATCTTTAATAAATAAATAAATAAATAAATAAATAAATAAATAAATAAATAAAATTAAAAAAATACTTCCTGTGTTCTTTGCAATGAACCCTGGAGGAGCCCAAGGCTGGGATGAGGATGAGTTCCCCTTCTGTTTGCTATGACAGGAGTAAATCCCGGGGTGTCCATGGTGAGGTATGCACTAATTTTACTGCAGATAAACATTTAGACAATACATCGGAGCACATTTCTTATGGAACACATGCTGCTTTGCAGAGTCAGTCTTTAGAACATGGCTAAGGTGACTCAACAAAATGAATTTCTGGACTGAAGAGGAAAGAAAGCATACAATATTTATATCTTGGGGAAGGTTAGGATTCTGACAGACCCAGAATAAACATGAGGTTTTCATTCAGAGTTTAAGATTCTGGCAGACCCAGAATAAATATGAGGTTTCATTCAGAGTTTGAAACAGAAATGCTGGGATTTGCTTTTAAATCTCTAATTATAAAGTGGGATTTGAGGGCAGAATTTTATTCCCCGTCGACTTCAGCATGAGTAGTGGGAACTGAAGGAAACTTGTAACACAATACCGAAGTTTTTGGATGCAAATAAATGATTCATGACAGTAGCGAAAATCTTATTTCCAAAACTGCTGATTCATGTAGCAGTTGGCAAGTCCAGGGACGGAAGGCTGCGTGGGTATCAACTTTACTGTGGCGACCCCAAGGTCAATGACACGCACCTTTAGATGATGCTTTGTAGTCCACAAAGGTCTTGCAGATATTAGGAACAAAGAGAGAGAAACCAGGAAGGAGGTAGAGGAAGGGTGCTGGACCCCACCACTGAGTTTCCACCTCTAGTTCTGCCACAAACTTCACAGGGCCTCCCGTTCACGGCCTGCATGGACCTTCCGGATCTCACTGCTTGGAGCTGATTCTTAAGTTATGACACAGGGGAAGCTCTCTGAACACTTTCTCCACTGGGCTCTACTGCTCTCTGCCTTCTACCCCAGCTTTTCCACGACATACTGATTGCACCCCGTGTTTACATCCCTTCCGAAAAGGCTCTTAAGGATCTTGAGGAGCTCTTCGTCAGGTGTTTATCCAGCAATGAGGGCCGGGTGAGGCTGGACTTCCTAAGTAAAGACAGTAAACTCTATCCTGAGGCCGGGGCTGTGTGTCCTGGAAGTAGTGTGACCAGCTGTTACGGCTTAAATGTGGCATTCCCTCCATGTATTTTGTATTTGAACCCTCAGTCACCTGGAGGCAGGTTGGGGGCCTCAGTGAGGGAAGTGGGCTGCTGAGAGGTGACCTTTGAGGACTGTCACTCAGCCCCACTTCCCACGGAGCTCTCTGCTTCCTGATGGAAGCAAGCTGAACCACATGCTCCACAACCAAGAGGGGAGCCGCCCTTCACTGTGCCTTGCTCACCACAATGACTGCATCCGTCCTGTGCCTTCCTCGCCGGCCATCATGTTGACTGCATCCTTGAACTGTGAGCAAATTAAACCTCTCCCTGCCGAAGCTGCTTCTGTCCGGTATTTGGTTATAGTGATGTAAGAGGAACTGAAACACCAGCGGTCTCTACCTGGGATGGTTCAACAGCAGCACTGAAAATCCTGGATATAATGTATGTGTGGAGTGTGTCCACTGAGAGTTTGAGCATTAGAAGCCTGTTCCTCAAATGGTGATGATGAACATGTAGAAGCCATAAGCAGGGGCTTGGGCAAGGTGACTAGTGTTAGCATCCGGGCACATCAGGCCACACCCCTTGGGGCCTTGTGTCACCCCTGTGTGCATGGTAGGCCTCTTTGTCCTCTTCCTCTCTCTGCATCTCTCCGCCCCCTTCCTACAAGGCCTCTCTGCTCTGTGCTCCCTTTCTCTCTCTCCCCTCACCCTTCCCTTCCTATCATCATAGCCACAAGCTCAAGATTTCAAATTCCCTTCGGTTGCTCTCTAACTATAGACTTAAAAGGTGCTAAAAACATCTGTCACCGTTTTCTCTATAGAAGGAGTGTTAATGCTTTCAACCGGAACCATTTCCGGGGTGAGTACACCGCCATTGCTACAATGTAAATTTGGACACAGATTATAAACAATGCTAATGTGTCTAAAACCTGTTTTCACAAACTCGAAAAATCCCTGTAAGCTCCAGGAAGTCGACTTGGATTCACTTCAAACAGGTCAGATGCACTCAGGACAAGTATTGTCAATCAACAGCCTACGTCTCCCCACCTTTCCCTGGTTTTGACAGTCCCCTCCCTCAATTACCAGGACCTAAAAAAAGAATTTTTCCCCTAAATTTAACTTTTTATTCTACTCTGACAGCATCTTGCGAGGTCCAAGAGACACCAAGATGGTTCCACTAGCCTGGACAGCAGTGAGATGCCCAGCTACCCCAGGACATGGCCAGCACCCTGGCTTTCTCAGATCCGCCAAAGATGGTCGACGCCCCCTAGGTCAGCAGGAAGCAGTCTTGGGGACTGGATGCCCCACCCCCACCCCACCTGGTATCCCCTTTAGCTCCTCACCTTTTAATAGTAAATGAAAGTAGGAATGTTAGGATCCAGGCATTATGCCGGCCCACCCCGTTAGCCAGCAGGGAGCAATCCGCTGGCATTCAGGCAAATACTTAGTCAGCCCAGGGCCCTATGACTGTACATCACTACATCATGCTCTCGGTGGCTACGTCATGCGTTGTGTGTCTATATCATTCTTGGCATGACTTTGTACGCATGCGCAAAGAGTCCCTTGTAAGTTCCTCTCGCCCCTTGCTCTCTTACTCGCCACGTCTCTCTCCCAGTCGACTGTCACGAACCCACCCCCCCTTTTCTCTCTACCAATAAACTCCCACATGGGTTTGTTGTATGTCGTGGTTTGTTCTCTCTCTGCTGCCGCTAACTACAACTAGGAGATAGGGATGTCCCTTGCAAGGGAATAATGCCGTTTTCACGGGACTCTGGTTAGTTCCTTGAATGAATAGGTTGTTGTGATAGGGCAAGCTTGTCCCTCCTCTTCCTCCATCTCATCATGTGATCTGTCCCTTTGGGGGGCACTCCTTGCATGATAGGGTCAGCTACATAGTGACATAGCCAAGAAGCCTCATGAAGTCAGCAGGTATAGGCACCATGCAGTTCATCTCCCAACTCTGGGATCCACAGAAGCCTACTTTCTTAGTATTGCCAGGCCTCATAGCAACAGGAGAAACTAATACAGTCTCATATCCTAGGAAACGCTTCTGTCTCAGATGACAGCCACCCCAGAAAAGTATAGTCTGAAATTTAAAACAGTGGTTGTAATTTTTCAAATCTTTCTCTCTTGTTAAATTAAATATTTTACCATATACTCAGAAATGTGCTCTCCTCCCCCTCGCCCCTCAGTATCTCCACCTCCTACAGACTCCTACCTCCCAGAAGACTCCCAGAAATCCTTGGAGGAGAGTTAAAGCTGCTTGCTTACACTCAGCTGGCTTTCTTACAAGTCCAGGGAGGGTGCAGCCCACAGTGGGCTCAGCCCTTCAACTAGATGGCAATCAAGGAAATAACCTCCAGGCATACTCACAGGTCAATCTAATCAAGGCAATTCTTCATTTGAGGTTCCCTCTTCCCAAATGATTCTAGGTTGTATCAAGTTGATGATAAAAACTCACCAGGACATGGGGCAAAAGAAACCAAAGTAAACACGATGCCCTCGTCCCTTGACCCTGACCCAGGGGTCCTGTGTCTTCTGCAAATAACCACAGCATGGGAGCTATTAATGTTGTATGCTTTCCGTGCAGACCAGATGTGACTGAAATATCTCGATCCCTCTCTTCTGTCCCCTCTCCGCACCTCTCCCTATCTGGGGGAATCCTCTCTGATCTGGGGCTGAAGCTGCAGAGTAGAGCAGTCCCAGTTCACACAGCTCCTGTTTCTTCCTAAGCATTGCCCCTGGGCTAGAGCACATTCCCAAGCAGTCAGGACTTTGGAAGTTGCAAGTGAGAAGCTGGACAGCAGTTCCCCTTTCTCCTGAGGTAGGCAGGACCCCAGGGAGGGATGTGAGAAAATAAAGGGATGGACAATAACCAACATGGGAACCAGGAGTGTGGAGAACCGGTTAGTTTCATGGGACATCCCCAACTGAAAACAAAAGAAAACGCTTGTTAGGGATGGCCAGGGGAGATGAGTGGTCCAGGTACCTGTGCTGCAGTCATCGCATGGGGTCGCATGTAATTAGTGTGCATGCGTTGTTGGTGCATATGGGCTCGCCCATCTGTCGAGGACACACACATGTCTCCACTTCTCTTTGTGCACAACAGCTTTCGTTTCTCCTCCGTGTTTTGTGAAAGAGCCCTTAATAAGAGACACACTCTCTTCATTTTCAGAGGTCCAGGATTACAGTGTAGCCATGGACACCATGCTGGGCAGAGGGTCAATCAACTCTGAACGGGGTTCAAGAGGAAGTGTCCTTCAGCGTCCAATGTTCAGCCCAGATTTAATTCTTCATGTAAAAATAAGCAAACACATCCATCTCACTAGCAGGTAAGTTTGCTTTCATTTTAGTAAATGGCAAGATTGTACATATGCCAAGTAAGGGTTTAAAATATTTTTTTCTATGCGATGTCATCAGTAAATGTAATATAAATTACTATTATATTGTTTATATACCTTATCTATCAGTAATATAATTATTTTATGTCTTTTAAATTTTTATCTCATTAATTAACTCATTTTTTATGTTTTGCCTGCCTTATGTTTGTGCAGCACATGTGTGCCTGGTGCTCTGAAGGTGAGAAGGAGATTTTGGATTCCCTAGGATTGGGATTACAGATGCCTGTGAGCTGAATATGGGTGCTTGGAATCAAACATCTGTCCTCTGGCAAGAGCAATGAGTGCTCTCAACTGCTGAGCCAATTCTCCAGTACTATACATATATATATATATATATATATATATATATATATATATATATATATATATATTTTCCATGCCTCTCTATGTCTAGGGTCATGTAAAAATTTCTTCAGCAAAAAGAGGTGGCAAGAGAGGTTAGGCCCTGCCTTCAAGAGTGCTATCCTTGAGACATGTGCTCAACTGTGTTCATAGCAGCATTATTCGTAACAGCCAGAACCTGGAAACAACCTAGATACCCCTCAACTGTAGAATGGATAAAGAAAATGTGGTACATTTACACAGTGGAGTACTACATAATGGTTAAAAAAAAAATGATATCTTGAAATTTTCAAGCAGATGGATGGATCTTTAAAAAAACATATTGAGTGAGGTAACCCAGACCCATGAAGACAAATATAACATGTACTCACTCATAAGTGACTTTTAGACATAAAACAAACAAACAAACAAAAAAACCCAGCCTACAGTCCACAACCCCAGAGAACCTAGACAACAAAGAGGACTCTAAGAGAGACATACATGGTTCCACCTAGGAAGGAGAAAAAGACAAGATCTCCTGAGTAAATTGGAAGCATGGGGGTCACAGGAGGAGGAGGGTGGAAGGGGAGAGGGGAGGAAGGAAGAAAGGGGAATGGGAGAAAATGTATAGCTCAATTAAAAACGATTATATATATACATATATATATATATATTCCTTGGGATGCACCTTCCCCAAAATTAAAAACGATTATATATATATACATATATATATATATATGTTGCCCCCAGGTATCTGAATCCTGAACAGAACGCATTTCTTGAAATCCCCCCAAGGCTCCAAGGCTCTGAAATGCAGATAGAAAATATGTCTTCTCCCAAAGCGGGTGCCTGTCGCTTCAGGGCATATGTTCAGTTCCCACCACAACCAACACTTGCTTTATGGATGCGCCCGAGATGGAGGGAAGAACAGGGTGTTTGTTCTAGAAGTTTCTCTTTGAAGTGGCTTTTGTAACAGATGGAGTTAGTTGATACCCTGTCTCCACTGCGTATCCCAAGGGATCTTGGACACAGCTCTTGCTCTCTGGGTCTCTACTTCCCCATCTGCGGATAGATTTGAACTTCGAATATTAATCTTTCTGAACCTCATCAGCCTTGACTGTAAATTGGAAATCAACACCTTTCTGAAAACTATGAGTACCCAATGCACGCCTTGTCACCCCCTCCTTGAACCTGAAGGAATTGTGAGGAAAATGGGTCCCACTGAGAAGCTGAGGGGCTGGGCCCTCTCTAGAACTAGATGTTGCCTATCTGATCCATGGCCAAAGGAAAGCCCCACTCCCCAAGACAGGCTGCAACTCCTTTCTGCCTTTGTTTTGACTAATGCCTGGCTCTGCGGTGATGCAGATGTGGATGTTGTTGCTAGGCAACTGAGCTATAGCACTAATCCTAGGAGGCTTTCTTTGGTTTCACTTGCTTCTCATTCTGAAGCTGCTGACAGTGTTGACTTGGAAATGCCTGTAAAAATGAGAAAGGGGTGATGTGTGTGCCTGGGTATGTTGGGCGAGGGTGTGTGTGTGTGTGTGTGTGTGTGTGTGGGGACAATGACGCCGCTCACACTCATTCCAGTTTCTATAGCAGCCTCTGGATGACTGCTGTTTTACCAGTGACAAAGCCAGAATGTAGAGATAAAGAGGCTTATGCAAGTGTGCCTACTTGGTAGGTGGTGTTGAGGGATAAATCCACTTGCATCGATTTCAGAGAAGAAGGGAAGCTGGGTTTTGATTTCCCCCCTGCACATCCACTGTCCACTGCAGTGCCATTAAACATAAATCAGACCACATGTTCCTGCCATAGCCCATCCCAGAGGTATGTGTGGGTGGGCTAGGCAGCCCTGTGTATGACTCCGTGATGTGAACTTCTGAGGGCTGCACACACTCACTTCCCTTGTTCACACTCCTGCTCCCTCACTGGGTGTATGCTGCCTTTTCTCTAAGTGTCCTGCGCTCCCTGGCCTCAACTCAGGTGACACCTCCTTCCTCCATGATCTAGAAGCACCACCTTCCCTTCAGGCTTCAGTCCTGACACCTGCCTGACACTGTAGCCCTCTGCAAACCTGCTGCAGCCCTCTGCAAACCTCCCAGTCTTTGAAGTTCTTCCTGCCCATTCACACGACTAACTGCCCCATGCCAGACCCTGAGATTCAATGCTGCTTCACCATATGACCCTGTCCCAGTCCTGGCAACCTGGAGAAACCCAACTGGCGCTTCCTGAGTGGGTATCTGAGAAGGGGGCTGTTGGGGAATATTATTTTAGGATGTGTTACTTCTGTTTATACTGGGGAACATTTGTTTAATGATGTAAACAGGTGTGGCTCTTGTTTATGTTACGTTTGTTTAACTCTGTAAAGCTGTGATTCTTTGCCTGTCTAAAACACCTGAGGGTCTCATAAAGAGCGGGACGGTCAATAGCGAGGCAGGAGCAAGCATAGTTGGGGCTGGCAGGCAGAGGGGATAAATAGAAGGGACCCCTGTGACTGTGACAGGGCTGTGTGTCCCTGGGTAGAGGGGCTTCCCCCAGAAAATATCTCCTGGAGAACTGTGTCCCAGAAGGCAGGGGAAATGCTGCGCACAACAGCGCCGGAGGCAAGGGGTGTTCCTCTGTCTGTGACCTCTGGAGTCTCCAGCAGTGTTCACAAGAGACTTTCCATCCACCTTCCAGAGGACCTTGGGACTCATTCATTCATTCGTGGTCACGTGTCATTTATCAATGAGGTCCCTCACTAGGCATCACTGCACAAGTATCGTAAAGTGTGCTTACACAATCCTAGATGGTGCATGTTATTCTTTTTTTAAAAAATGCTGCAAGAGAGGCAGCTTTGCTTCTGCCTCTCTCCCCACTTCTCTCTTCCCCCCTTCTCTGTCTCTTTCTCCTCTTCTCTCTCTCTCTCTCTTTCTCTCTCTCTCTCTCCCTCTCTCTCTGTCCCCCCCTTCACCCTTCCTCCTCCATAACCCCCTGAATAAACATTCAACCTCACCCTGCATATGTCATGTCTATCCATGTTTCTGTCTTCTGCCCGCCCGCCATGTGTCTCCCTGCCTGGAACCAGCCATTGCTCGGGGACCAGCAGCCTACTCTGCCTGGGGCCCACTGCCTGCTGCCACATGGCCCGCCACCACTGCTCAGGCCACCACTGCTCTGGGACCAGCAGCTGTCTCTGCCTGGGACTGGCTGCTCCCAGGGCCCGCTATCTGCCGCCACATGGCCCACCGCCACCATTTGGGACTTACAGCATTTCTGCTGCCTACTGCCGCGGGGATCTTGCAGCATTTTTTAAAAAAGAACAACAGCGCAGCCTTCTGCATGTCTACATGGCAAGTTCACACACTCATGTGTAAGCACATATATACATGGTCTAGCCTATTGGTCTTAGGACCTTGATGAATAGAGCAACATGAAGTTAAGCCAAGCCCAAGAGAAAGCAACACTGTAAGGCCAAGGGTGTGAGGCTGCTGTTGGCACCACACAGTGTTCTGGTTTCCTCTGGACCTGTTCCTGTTAGTATCAGGAATACTCCACACCAATTGTGCTCAAACGTTGGCCTCTCTATGCCAAAAACAAACTGAAGAATTGTCTTGGGCCACACATTAAACACAGACATTAACGGAAGCTGGTGAGCAAAATAAAGGTCTGTGTATAATTTTTGTGATCTCCAACAACGTAGACGAGCCAGTAATCCTCACATAGGAATCTTAATTCTGCTCCTCATTCAGAGAATTGAAAGGCATTGAGTAGGCACCTACTGTATGATCACTAACAGTGAAAACAGACATGAGGCTGGAGAGATGGGTCAGCAGCTAAGATCACTAGCCACTCTTCCAGAGGACCAGAGTTTGATCTCCAGCAACCACATGGTAACGCTCAACCATCTGTAACTCCAGTTCCAAGGGATCTAATGCCCTTTTCTGGCCTCCGTGGGCACTACACATATATGGTGTATAGACATACATGCAGGTAAAACACACATACACATAAAATTTAAAAATGAACTTTGTTGGGAGCTGCAGTCTCCTGGCCCCTTCACTTTCTTTGCCTGCCTCAGACCCTTTGCCTGCTGGAGTGAACTGAGCAAAACAACTTGTTTTCCTGTGCCTGCAGCTGCTCGGAGCACAAGATTCTCATGAGTTCCTGATGGTACAGGAGTGAATTCTAGTGGGTTTTACAGCTGAAAATCCCAAGAGCTGGGGCATGGCTATCAGTTAAGGATCCCTATAGAAGCTTCCCTGGAGCACAATAAAGTTGGCATTCTTGTATCAAGGATGACCTGTGTCCCTGTGTCCCCGTCTGTCTGTGTGTGTGTGTCTAGCCTGGTTCCTGGCTCATGTACCATAGAGCGTAGAACAGGCATTGTGTTTTACAGAACTTAAGTAATATAATGTTATTTCTTGATATTATCTATAAAAGCCAAAAGAAGATAATATAAAGCTAGTGAAAGAGCCAGACATGGTGACATATACCTTTAATTCCAGCACTTAGGAGGCAAAGAGGCAGAAGGATCTCTGAATTTGAGATCAGTTGGTCCACAGAGTAAGTTCCAGGTCAGCCAGGACTGCCTACATAAGGAGACCCTATCTCAAAAAAATTAAAAATTAAAATTATTCTAAATTAAAAAAACACAAAAGCTAGTAGATGCGCGACATTGTATTTGAGATACTGTGTGTGTCTGGTTTGATGGAAATTGTTACAATGTTAGTGAATTCAGATGTCCCAATCCTAAGTATGTGTAAACATGCCCAGTTGTGGGTGTGAACAAAGTACGATTGTGAAGAAAAAGACGTGTGTGAAGTCTGTGAGTGTGCCAGGACCTGTGACAACCTAGTCAGACCACACATCAGAGTCTACGAATTCCGTCTGAAACTGTCAGGCGGACATTTAGGCTGACAGAAAACACAGCCAGAGATACATGAGGAGGAATATTCCCCCCAGAAATCTCCAAATCTGTTTTGAAAGTCTTGTATCAAATTGAGAGGCATGGCTACATATTCTTTGCTATTCAGGATTTAGACAATTTGCCAAAATGCCCAAAATGCTCTGATTTAATTTGAGCTTGCCATCATTTCAGTTTCTTCAGGAGGCTGTTATGATTCAAACCATTGTGTTGATTGTTAGCTTTCACCTTGCAGACAAATATTAAACTTGTGTAAATAAGCAGTTAGAGCCACTAAAAGTGCAAAATCTGGAAGCTGGTTTTCATTGTCAACTTCTGAATAGATTTAGGTTTTGATACCATAAATGGCTCAATGACATGTCACAAATCCTAAAATCTGTCCAGCACTGGGCTTCGACTTAGCCATCCTAAGACTGAAAAGCAAATGTTGTCATAGTCAATATGACACTTCTAAGGAGTTCTGGCCTGGAGATGAAACAACCCCTCGGCCCCTGTGAGGTTCAGTCTTGATGCAGCCAGCGTGTGTGATAGCTCCCTTTCTAAAGTTTTGTGCACTGAGTTTCTGGGCATGCTGTACCATGACACTTCATTAAACATGAGTTTGGAGTGGCAAGCTCTGTCTTCTACTGATTTACACACCTCTCTCTTTGACCAGTGCCAAGCCCCATTGCTTACTGTACCAGACATACTTACATGGACAAAGAAAGCTCTGACAGTAACGTGCATCTGAGGTGTAACTCCATCTGTTTCTTTTCTGAGAAGACAGACTTACTGTCAGAGCTGCTCTCCCATCCGGAGCATGTGCTGTGCAGTGCACATCAGACTGGGCAGCGCATTTTACACCCAGTGCCTTTCAGGTCATAATCCTTGAAAACCTGCAGAAATTCCCCATAAATTAAGCAGCACACCTTGTCCAACAGAAAAAGTGGCCGTCTGTTCACTCTCCATTGAGTGATGTTCCTTTATCACTTGTCTTTTGAGACCTTCTAGAAGCCATTCTGGAATTAAAAACAATAGTATACTCTGAGTTCGAGGCCAGCTCATCTACAGAGTGAGTTCCAGGACAGCAAGGACTAAACAGGGAAACCCTGTCTCAGAAAGAAAATAAAATAAAACAAAATAAAGGTTGGGTCTTCCCACATCTCAGCTGCTGATGCAACCTGGTGCAGGAGCTGGCCAGAAATCATTGGCAGGATGTGCGTGAAAGTGCTCTTGACAATCAAATACGAGCCCTTCCCTACATGGTTTTCTGAAACCCTCTATCAGTGGTGTTTTGTCTGCCATGCTATCCCAGCATATGGGACATCTGATGGTGCCAATTCCACTTGACTCTGCCTTTGGAAGGAAACACTGGAAGCCACACGTCATTGCCCAATTGAAGCTGTCAGAGTGTAAAAATA
This sequence comes from Microtus oregoni, assembly GCF_018167655.1. Taxonomy (NCBI): domain Eukaryota; kingdom Metazoa; phylum Chordata; class Mammalia; order Rodentia; family Cricetidae; genus Microtus; species Microtus oregoni. The sequence goes on from NW_024543086.1 coordinate 17,493,766, forward strand.
ATGACAGTATACATATATTCACTTTGTGTGGCACTGCAACCTTGTCATATACAAGCTCACCAAGCGGTCAGTGGAATCCAGTTACCAAAAACATTGCAAAAATTTAATGTTTTCAGGAGGTTCATAACTTTCTTTTGTGCAGCATTCATGGCGAACCTGGGCCACAGGCAGCCCGCAGACCATGGGTGTACAAAGTTTAGCAAAGTAAAGCACACAGAGCAGCAGCAATTCCATATCTGTGTAGCATCCCAATGGCCCGTACCCTCATTGCACCAGCAATACATTCTCCGTCCCACTCCCCATCTTAGCTTCCTTGCCTCTCCCCTCTCTCTTTCATTCTTTCTTATTTTTTCAAGGCTGGGGTGGAACCCAGGATCCTGTACAGACCATGACATGTTCCCTCACTGGGCTGTGCCCCAACCTATCTGGGCTTTGCATTCATGCACAGTAGGGCTGCACCCCCACCTGCCTGGGCTTTGCATTCATGCACAGTAGGACTGCACCCCACCTGCCTGGGCTTTGCATTCACACACAGTAGGACTGCACCCCCACCTGACTGAGCTTTGCATTATGCACAGTAGGGCTGCACCCCACCTGCCTGGGCTTTGCATTCACGCACAGTAGGGCTGCACCCCCACCTGCCTGGGCTTTGCTCCTACCAGCATTACCACAGAAACCAGCATGCACTGGGCTAAGGCTTCGGGTCCCTTTGCCAGCACAAGGCTACAGCGGCTAGGCCTCTTCATTGGACAGCTAGCTGGTATTTTCAACACTCCCCCAACACAGTCCTCTCTCAGCTTCCCATCCCTATGAAGAGCTCCCTACCTACCCACATTAGGGCTGCCGACCCACTGAGAACCTCTCTCCACTCTCCACCTTCATCTGCGAATCCACGCACCCATCTCTGCCTCCTTGCCCACCTCTCACAGGGGCACAAACAAGTCTGACATTCCCCCAGTTCCAACACCCCGTCCTAATCATAGTGACCTGTAGCTCTATGACTTCCCATCAGCTTCCTGCTATGCCCCCCACTTCTGCCATTGTATAGCTCCTGATGAGAACTGTCCCTGACTTCTCAAACCCTTGGAAGAGCATGCGGTTCCTACCCAGGCTGTATCTGTCCACACTCCCTTCTGTCCCTGGGCATCTGCCCCCATTGCTCCTGGAACACCTGACCCCTGTCTACGTACAGCTGGTATTCACTTTCTGTGAGGCCTTTCCTCTCCTGGCCACTCTTGGTCATACCATCCTATTCTATTTATGTGTAAATTGTGTATTTTGTATTTGCTATTTTTCTATTGCTGTGATAAAACACTTAAAGAAGAATGAGTTTATTTGGGCTTGTGGCTCCAGAGGGTTAGAGTCCATGACTGTGGAACAAAGGCAAGGCATGGTGCCAGAAGCAGGAAGCTGAGGACTCACATCTTGGACCACAAGCACAAAAAGACAAAATAAGAAAGAGAGACAGAGACAGAGAGGAAGGAAGGAAGGAAGGAAAGAAAGAAAGAAAGAAAGAAAGAAAGAAAGAAAGAAAGAAAAGCAAGCACATTAGGAATGACTCAAGCTTTGGAACCTAAAAGCCCATCCCTAGGGCCATACTTCCTCTAACAAGGTCACACCTCCTAAGCCTCCTCAAACAGCACCGCAGTTGGGGATTGAGTATTCAAATGCCCAAGGCTATGGGATCATCTCATTCAAACTTCCATGGCTGTATTACTTATTTCTCATCCTCCCTCTGCTATTGCTCTGTATGAGCAGGAATTGATGCTCTACCTGGACCAGAACAATGCCAGATGCCCTAGTGGCTGAACTGATGCACAGGTGGGCATCACTCACATCAAAGCCTATATTAAGTTGCTTCTGGAAAAATGCAGGTGCAACCTACCCAGATGTGCACGTTAGCCCCTGAGTGTATAACAGTGAGTGAGACGGAAATAATCTCAGATCTCACGGAGCCAAGAACTTACAGGCTTGATTCAATGATTATAGACTTTTAGGATGGAAAGAGCCAGGCATCACCCAATAGTCAATAGTTGTTTTCCATATCTTTCCTAACAAGAGCCACCATTTTACAATTGGGAAAGAAAGGGGTGGAGAGAGAAATTGATCTGCCTTTGGCTCACTCACTTGGTAAGGTGCAGAGCCAGGGCACAAACCCACTTTGATCTGGTCATAAAGACCTATACACATTAGATAGAGTGCCCCTATTCCCACAAAGCTCTTTGTCTTCTTGGTTTGACAATCTAACATTTTGTGAAAGGGCTACAAGACTCACCAGTCCCTTCCCAAGATTCTATAATCAGTAAATGCTTGCTGGGGAGGGGAGACTCTTCGGTAAAGTGACAACCGGAGGAAAGAGTTCCTGGAAGCGAGCTCATGGGAAGGTCATCATTAGGACAGGCTCTGGATTGCTGCCCAGCATTGTAGCTAAGATAACTGGGACTTCAGAGCAGCCCCTGGCTTCTGGCTGGAGGTCTGGGACTCTGGATACCAAAAGTTCTCTCCACTCTGGTCAGCCATAGCCTGGAATCAAAAGGAAGGGTGGTGATCTCCAGAAGCATACATCCTGCTGAGTTATCCATACTGATCTACCAGGAGCCCTGGTGGCTAGAGAAAGGGTGGAAGAAAGCCTTAGTTCTATGGTCTTCCATTATCCAAACAAGGAAGTGGTTAGAGGCAAAGATGGTATGGATGTCCCTTACTATCTGTTACATGTAACAGAGGAAAGTGACCTCTTTGGTGAGATGAGATGAAAGGGGGGATGGGGGGGTGAGGGGACATTTGGATGGGAAATCTGAAGTTTCATCAGTAGAGTAACCCCAACCTTTCATTAGCAGAGTACCATCATGCCAAAGAAGAAAGGTTGCGGAATATTTGATAACTGTGTAAAGGTGTGTTGCATTTGTTTAATTATGTAAAGATGTGTTGCTGTTTTACCTTGCCTGCCTAAGGCACCTGACTGAGCTAATAAAAAGCCGAACAGCCAATAGCAAGGAAAGAAGTAAAGGCAGGACTTCCAGGCAGGGAGAGTAAGTAGGAGGAGGAATTTAGGCTAGAGGGAAGAAAGAAAAGGAGATGCCAGGGAGACACCAAGGGCCAGACAGACATGAACGAAGCAGAACATACAAAATGAAAGAAAGGTAAAAAGCCTGAGGAAAAATGTAGATGAATAGAAACAGGTTAAATCAAGCTAAAAGAGCTAGTGGGAGCCAGGTGGTGGTAGCACACAATGGTGGCACACACCTTTAATCCCAGCAATCGGGAGGCAAAGGCAGGCGGATCTCTGTGAGTTTGAGGCCAGTCTGGTCTACAAGAACTCAAGAACTAGTTCCAGGACAGGCTCCAAAGCTACAGAGAAACCCTGTCTCAAAAAAAAAAAAAAAAAAAAACAAAACAAAAAAAAAAAACCAACAACAACTAGTGGGTTGCCTAAACTAAGGCAGAATATTCATAATTAATAATAAGTCTGCGTGTCTTTATTTGGGAGCTCGTTGGCTCCCAAAGAAAATCCCACTTACAAAGAAACATCTTGACAAGCACTGAAAACTTTGGAGGCAGCGTCAACCCAAGCACATGCCTCCTTTGCCTCAAGCCCTTCATTTGGTGATGCTGAGGCTGAGTTAGTCATAACCCCTGAGGATGCTGACTTAAGAGAGCCATGGTAATGAGAAGACAACCACCAGCCTACCTTACGGTGGGACAAAATGGTACTCCTTACGCATACCCTGGAAGGCTGGGAGAGGATTTAGTTACAAAGTCTTCAAAGCGGCTGCTGAACAAAGCACCCAAAAAGTTCTGGAAGCTGCTCCACACTTCTAGAAAGGCACTTCCCACCGACCCTCAGCATTCAGGTCTCTCCCTTGCAGGGCCCATTGAATGCATGGACAAAAGGCATGTCCGACTTTTCCACCCTGTGACTCCAGTTTGTCATCTACAAAATTCACACTCGCAAACAACGTGATCAAGTTACAAAATGAATTGCAAAAAAACCCTGATAGTTTAAAGTAAGTTATCCTTCACTTCATACAGCTACATATGTACACACATACGTACATACAGCTACCCATGTGCACATATATGATGTACATACAGCTACATGCATACACACATATGTACACACAGCTGTATGTGTACACACATATGTGTATGCAGCTACATGTATACACACGTATGTGCATAGAGCTACATGTATATACATGTACTCCATTCAGACAGGCAGTAATCTTGGAGGGTGCAGGCCTGACATTCTAAATCTGTCTCCACCTTTCACATTTTTAAGGAATGAGAACAAAGGCAGTCAGCTATTCCAAAGTTTAGTCTTGTCCCTCTGGTCAGGTGACCCTCTCCATCTCTGCGATCTGCGGAGTGGGTGTTGAATCATCTTCTGCAATTTTCTCTCATTATCATCTCTCTGTTTGTAGAGAGGGATTTATTTTCTCCCAAGGTCACTGAGCCCGTGCTCCTCCTAAAGCAGCATCTAGGTTAGTGATTAACTTGAATCATTAGCAGTGTGGTCAAAGTAAGCCATTTACAAATGTGTGTGACGCTCCTTTCTTCAAAGTGCAGTACAAATGTGCTTCCAGAATACAGAATTCCCCATGCCTGTTCCTTCCCACATGACCCCTCTATCCATCCCTCTCCATCCTATCCACAATCTGCTTCTATTTGTCCATTCTCCACCATCCCACCTGTCCTATTGATTCCCGTTACCGTGACAAATACCAAGACCAAAAGCAACTTGGAGGATGACAGGTTTATTAGGCTTATAGGTTACAATCCATCGTCAAGGGAAGTCAGGGCAAGAGCTCAAGACAGGAACCTGGAGGCAAGAACTAAAGCAGAGACCGTGGACGAGCACTGCCTGCTGGCTTGTTTCCCATGGTTTGCTGCCCATGGCTGGCTCAGCTACCTTTCTTCTACAGCCCATGACCTCCTGCCTAGGGGTGGAAACACCCTCATTGGGAAGGGCCCTCCCACATCAATCACTAACTGAGAAAATGAGCCACAGACTTGCCCACAGACTAACCTAATAAGGGTATTTTCTCAATTACTAGTCCCTCTTCCCAGGTGACCCTAGTTTGTGTCGAGCTCACCAAAGCTAACCAGGACACCACCCATCCATCCCATTATCCATCCATGTCCACCCATCCATCCCATTATCCATCCATGTCCACCCACCTTTTCATCCCTCGTCCACCCATTCCCTAACCATCAACTCCAGGCCTCTCTCTCTCACACACACACACACTATTATTGCCTCTGTTTTATAGATGAAGGAATGGGGCTGAGGGAGTTTCTATTACTCATTACCAGAGGGTAGCTTTCCCTCTGGCTGCACTGTAGTCTAAAGAAAGCCTAGTCGTTCACAAGTCCATAGTAGGCACACAATACGTATTTGCTGTAGGAATGGACTCCAGGCTCTGTGCCTAGTGTTGAAAAACAATGAAACACAGCAATCTTTGTAAAACAAAAAATTTTAGACCCACATGCCAATGCAGTGAAAGTCAACCACATGATAAATCAGTGTCACCTAGAGGAAGCGTGCAAGACACCCAGAGATCTTGGAAAGGACAAAATCTGAGCAGGATTTAAAATTCCATTTCATCAAGACAAAAATTTATGTAAAAAAATTACATCCATTTAAAAGATAAGATTTAAAGACTCTTGAGAGAAGAGTACATCTGTCAATCTGATGCTGCAATCAGTGTTCTGAGTTATTTCAGAACGATTCTCTAGTCTCTATCCTGGAAGTCTCTAGCCAGCTTTGTGTATCCTGGGATATCATGTAGAAAGAAATTACAATTTCTTTCACTTAGCACAATAGACTTGAGGCTTATCCATCCTGTGGAATCTTAGCAATATAGCAATATTTATTTCCCTTTTGATATTACGCAGCATCCCATTTTATGGCTATGCCAAAGTTAATTCGTCCATTTACCTGTTGAAGAAAACATAAAGCTGCTTCTAGACTCTGTTTATTGCAGATAAAGCCTCTATTATCACCTGCTTATGCATTTCATTTCATTTGAGCAAATACCTGGGAATGAGTCACCGGTCATGCGGCAAATATAAACCTCAGAAGACACCACCAAGCTGTTTGCCTCAGCGATGGCGCCATTTCTCTTTCCTGCCGATTGTCTGTGAACGTCCTGGTTGCTCCCTAGCTTCACCAACAGTTTGTGCTGTGAGTTTAAAATAGTTTTATGGTATTTATTCTAGTAAGTGTGCAGTGATAGATTCTCACTGTGCCTTTAATTTCACTGATGCTACTGAGTGTATTTCCTTGGTATGGACATCGTATGTCTTCTTCATGTGCGTGTGGATGAATGTGTTAGTGTACGTGTGTGTACACCTGTCTATGCATGTGTTTGGAGGCTAACAGACAACCTCGGTTGTCATTCCTCAGCTATCTACCTTATATGTATGGGGGAGGAGGGGCTAGGGCTTTGCAACTGGGCTTAACTGGCTCACCAGTAAGTCCCAGGGATCCTTTAGTCGCCACCTCCCCAGGCCTGGGATTAGGACCACGCACCACCTCACCTGGCTTGCAAGCCTTTGATCCTATTCAATCTTTTGCCCATTTCTACTACATTGCTTTTATATTACTGAGTTTTGGGTTTTTTTTTTATGTCTTCTGGATAAGAGTCCACTGTCAGTTCTGAGACCTGCAAAGGCCTGCCAATCACACACTGGCCTCTTCACGGTCTTGACAGTGTCGGAAGAGAGTTAACTATTTCTCTACTGTTATCTTTCTCTTTGAAAATGGGCCATACCTCCTGGTTCTTCATGCATTCATTTCTTTCATTATAGCCTGAAACTTTTCATTGTAGTGCTTCAGAAACAGAACGTTTGTTGCATTGCTCCCACACATGTTCTGGGCTTGTCTGACTTAGCGGACAACTAAGCACATTTAATAACCCTAACCCTAAGCACATTGAGGTGTGGTCATGGCTTGTCTGTAGTTCAGCATCCTCCGTTCTCAGGTTTATGAGTCTATTCTTCATGTGTTTGGTTTTGGGATTTTCCAAATACTCCGACAAAGTTCCCACAAATGCGGTCCTCTCGCCTGCGCCTCCTTTTTCCTTCATCTCCCACCTTTTTCCTTCTGTGACTTCTCTAGACTCTGTACTCCTGTCCCTCAAGAAGACAGTGGCTTTTCTCCTTGGTTTCCCCTTGTAAGAGCCCATGTTGCGGGAGGTCCTCCCGCTCCTCCAGCCTATAGCTGCTGAGATACTAGCCCATTGGGGCGTGGTCTCTCTCCCTTTAAAAAAGCAGACACTTTCCTCTCCTCTCTCTCTTCACTTCCTGCTCCACAGGCGACTAGACTCCCTTCCTGGTTGCGTAGAGGGCTGTTGTCTGAGACAGTGATCTGTAAGTTTTTCCCCTTTTTAATAAATACCACCCTATTAATCATAATTCCAAACTGGTGTGGCATTGTTTGTGACTTACGCCTTCAAGCCCAGACCATCCTCAGTCTAAAGCTGCAAAGGTAGAGGCACTTGGCACTCCGGTCCCTTCCGTACCCTGATTCTCCCTACAAATACATCTATTTTAATTGTTTTTTTGTGGCTTTAATGTCCTCAGTTTTGTTTGGTTGGTTGGTTGGGTTGTTTGTTGTTGTTTTGTTTGTCGACTGCCCATATTTCTGGGAGAATTTATGTCTATTAGACATTAACTTGCCACACCTTAACCAGAATCCCAAGTGGGATTTTAAAGATGCCCCTTATTTTTGTAGAAACAATGGGCAAGAGTGCCCAAGACAATGGGATGAGCTTCATGAAGTAGAAATGTGGCAAACTCCGGCTTTAATGAAATAAGAAGGTGCTTGCAAACACATGGTCCTGGAGGCTGGGGCATCACTGTAGCCTGCTCCCCCGGGAAAGAAAAGTGAGTGCCTAGTGAAGACCAAATCCTACCATATACACACTGCCATGCACAACCCTCCAGCAAGCATCTCTCAAGGAAATTGACACGGTATGGGCCCGTTGCTGGAGATGAAGTCCGGGCCCTTAGTTCTAACATTCAGATACTGTCAACAAGGAGGCATCCGTTCCTGCCTCTAAGATCGCTAACGCGTTTCTGTGACACATACATGACTTTATCCGGAAAGAGCTCGGCCGTCTCTGTCAATGACTGAAAGTTATTCTCTTTGGTGCCCCTCTCCCTCTCTTGTCTCACAGCCTTAGTCTAAGAAGCCTGTCTGCGCAACAGCAGAAGTCCTCAAATGTGAGCCAGGGCCTCTGCATTTCAATCCTAGGAAGCTCACCAATGCGCCGTGGTGGGGAGAAAACCAGAAGTGAGAGCCAGTTCCATCTATCTGACTCATGCCTTTTTTAACTTGGCTAATTTAATTTATAAAAAGAATGTTTAATGGGTCACAACTTTTGATGACCGTTTATGCTCACTAGAAACGGTGGGAAAATAAACAAACCTAGATGGCTAAGTTTGCTCTGTCTACACACAGATATGTGTGGAGGTGGGAAACAGTGAGATCAAAGAAACCAAGGGCTGGTGTCCTGGACTAAAAAACTAAACAGTAACCAAGCCCCAGTGTCCATTGCTTCCCTGCTTCCTGAATGCAGACTCAAGACGTCCAGCTGCCTCAAGCTCTTCCTCCACAGCTTCCCAGCCACAGGGACTGTGCCCTCAGACTGTCACCAAATCCAACCCTTCCTCCTTTAAGCTGTTGTTGTCAGGTATTCTGCCACAACAAGAAGACAAGCGAGACACTGCCCAGTCTCGTCCCACATCTCTGTGGGGTAACTGCCATCGGCTCAGGTGGCTCCTGTTACCCCCATGGCAAGTGGAAGCCAGGGTAGACAAAGCCCAGTGCCTGTCCTCAGGACCAGCCTTGTCCAGGGTTGAAGGGAGGGGCTGCCCTCCTTCAGACTTTCTACCCTCTCCCCAGCCTCTTCTTTCCTGTCCCCTCGATGCTAGGGACTCCAGGGAGGATTTGGGGTTGCAGCTTAATCATCACTCCTTGGTTAAGCTTTCGGCTCCTCCCAAGCCCAGCAAGGACCCGCATCCTCTCAGGCTCCCTGGAGACGGCTAGTTTTTCCCACTGGTGTATGATCACTGTGCATGGGCCTGAGTTACATAAGGACGTTTTCATAAGTATGCAGTGTGCACTGACTGCTCTCTCCCCCACACCACCCTGCCATCCCTGTGCTAGCTGGTTTTATGTCAGCTTGACACAACTACCGTCATTTGGGAAGAGAGAGCCTCCGTTAAGAAAATCGCTCCCTCCAGATTGGCCTATAGAACATTTTCTTGGTTGGTGATTGTGAGAAAGCTTAGCTCACTATGGGGCAGTGCCATCCCTGGGCACGTGGCCCTCGATAGTATAAGAAAGCAGGCTGAACAAGCCAAGAAAATCAACTGAGCAAGCAGCACTCCTCCATGGCCTCTGCGTCAGCTCCAAGTTCCAGCCTTGAGTCCCTGTGCTGACTTCCCTGGATGGTGGACGGTTAACCTGGTTGCTTCCGGTCATGGGGGATTATCATGGCATTGGAGACCCCAGCTAAGATAATTCGCCTTTCTCCTCGTCCCATTGGTCTTGTTTGTATTACACAGTCTCACCTCTGTGTTCATGTCACATATACACACATGATTGTGGATCACCCACTTAAAATCTAGGAACTGCAAATGAAAGAAAGTACGGTGTTTGCTTTCCTGAGACGGATCCAATTTGTTTAATACGATTGTGTCCATCCACTTCCAGGCTTCCCTCTCTTTCCTCAACATCACTGCTGGGGAATGTTCTGGGCAGTTCCCATGAGCCCAAGCTCTCGAGTCCTGCACCTGTTCAGGTTCCACCTCCACAGGCCACTGCGGTGTGCTGCAGGTGAGTTCTGTCACCCCACCACCGCCAGCTCCCCTCAGTCTTTAAACACTGAGAATCACAGCAGCCTGCAGGGCTGTTGGGGAAGTAAGTGTTGATGCTCACTCAGGTGAAGTAGGCATTCAGTATAATAGAACTCCGGGTCGTCATGGCCACTGTCTTTCCTTCATCAGTGTATCTATCTGGTCTGGCACCTGTTCTGTGCTGGGGTGGAGGTGGCCAAACTTCAGCCTACCTCCTGTTTGCACTGACGAAATGTCGCTAGTCCATAGTCACCCTGATTCTTCAAATATTGTTGACATCCCAAAGCAGGGCCACCCGCATTCTTCTGTGTCACTGATTCCCAAGATCAGCCCTGAGCTGTTACACAGAAGCCGCGTGGCTGCTGACCTCAAAATTTCGCTACACTGTTATTTCCAGAAAACGCTGCTGATCCCTGGCCCTGAAAAACGCCTGAGGAGGCTTTCTTAGGATGAGTGACGTGGGCGCAGGTGCTGCCACAGAGTCACCGGCTGTGGGACAGCCGGAGACCAACGGGAAATTTGCTCTCGCTGGTTTTGCTTTCTTTTGGCAGGTAGGCTTTTCCCCTAAACTAACAACTAGCGTTTAAATATGACACCTTGATTAGTAACTGCCTCGCAGTGTGGCTGACAGTGCTGGTGGGTGGAGACGCCTGGTGGAAAGGAAATGGGAAGAATAGTTGGGAAGAGGGAGGAGGAGGCCTGGGAATCAATGCACAGAAGCCGCCCCGCCCCTTCAAGCGGCCTCGGGTCTTAGAGCCACGCCCTCCCTGAGCCAAGCCTGGACTGTGGTAGCCTGGCAAGTGGGAAACACATGAACAGCTTTTGTTGGGTGAATGAAGTAGATGACTGGGAAGAAAGCTAACAACTGTGAAGCCAGAAACAGTTCGTATCTAAATTCCACATTTAGTCCCTTCAAAGAGATCTCTGCTCCAGCGGGACCAGGATCCTCACCCTGCGTCCCCGCCCCTCATAGCGCCGGCGCAGAAGAACTCTACCACTTTTGCCTCAGCTGTAGCTTTTTGGAGAAAACTGAGCATGCCTACAGGAGTCGTCCCCATCAGCCCTTTAGACCTTTTGAACATGTGTTCCATGACCTTCAGCTAAGCATGCACAAAAATATGTTTGCTATCTTTTCTTCTTGAATTGTGACCTTAAACTGAGCATGCTTAGAAATGTGCTCCTTAACTAAGCACGTTCAAGAGGGATGGCTCATGAGGTCCCTTCTTTTTTTTTTTCCTTTTTTTAAATTTTAATTACATAATTTTTTAATTGATTCTTTGGGAATTTCTCATCAAGCACCCCAATCCCAGCCATCTCCCAGTCCCTCTACATCTGCCCCCCCACCCCACTCCAAGGAAAACTTACATAATAAAACCAAAAAATACAAATAAGAATATTAATTAAAAGCAAATAAGCAGAAAAAAGGATAAAAGACAAATAAGAAAAGACATCGCTCCTCCATCTTTCCTGTCTCTCCATCCCTCTTCACTCGTCTTGGCGGCACTGGGAGCGGCTGTACGTCATGTATGTCTTTTGTCCAAACACCTTTCCTTGCAAATGTTCATTGTGCAGTGTGCTGTTGGTCAGGTTCAAGGCCTCTGTCTTCCGGTACACCATCAATGCTGGCCCTTGCCGAGAATCTCCTCTTGAATAGCTTGCTCTTGCCCTGAGTCATAGAGAGTCTGCTGGTGCGGTTCTGCAGAACCAGTCCCTTCTTGCACTCCAGCAGGTCCTAGATGGGGTAGATGGTAGGGAGTGCCACCTCAAAGGCCTGGATGTGTGCCCGGGTGGTAGCTGAGTTGGTCAGTCCAGGCTGCTGAGACCGCCCGCTCAGGTGAGGGGCAGAGCCAGCTCTCTCCATAGCAGTGAGGGGTGGGGACAGTTTAGCACTGCCCTTGTAATTCAACAAATGGTTCAACACCTTGTCCACATGGACCCCTGTGGTAACATAAGCAACAGACCCCAGCTGTGTCTGGACACTTGTCACCATGGCCTCAGGTGGCAGTCCAGACCCCTGGCATCTGCACAGCCTTTGGCAGTAATAGGAGCCCTGGACATCAGCTCTAACTCTGGCTGCAGTAGGCCACGTATCTGATCATTAGCTTCTTATAATCATGCACCCTGTTTTCTGAGAGATAGAAAAGGAGGCTTTGCAGGTAGAGAAAATGTGCTCTTTTCCAGCTGAACCGGGGAGAATGTGATGTGAACGTTGCCTCCGGACAGTCGAGTAGATGGAGCATGTGGTCAGTGCTTTTACAGTCTAGAAGGGTTTTTATTTTTAATGACCCATAACTGAAATACTAAAGGCTGAGACAAGGCTTTGTTTTAGACTGGATTTCACCAAATACATCTGGTGCCACAGACACGCATTCGATGACAATGTCTCGGGGACTGTCACAACTGGGTGTGGCCCTCCCTGGTACCTGCTCCCATTCTTGACTGAGGTCCTGTGGGGCATGCCCCACTTTCATCGTTCTTGGACATTAAAAGGGAGAGCCCAGGCTTAGCTTACCAGCTGCTGAGCTCCATTGTTCTTCCTAGCGGTCTTAGCTTCGGGTTCCTGCTCTTTCCAAAAGGCAATGAGGCCAAACATAATAGATTGCTGAGAGCCTAAAAAGATAAAAACCTGTCAGCGTTTCACAGAAGGAAATAGCAGGGGCGTCAACCAACACCATAATTATGCTTCTCAGCACAGCTTATAGAATCTTTAAAAGGTGAAGTGAAACCCAGTGGGTTTCTGCCATCCTCTGAGGACCATAGCTCTCTGCCCCCCCCCCTTGTCTGTGGTTGGCCACAGGTTTGTCTTGTTCTGTTCTCTTATCCGGAGGTTCAGCCTGGCTCCCCCTTAGGTCAGCTGACAGGCCAGTAGCTGTGACAACGCCACTTCTTTCCCTCGTGGTCCATGTCTGTCTCACTGACTGTCAAGAGGCCCCTGTGATGTCGCAAGCAGAGCATGGTGCTGAGGGTTGTGCAGGGCTAGGGAGAGGGGAGCCCAGTCAGCTGCCATTATAAGCAATGTACATGTGTTGATCCTCTGCTCTGAGCAATAGCTTTGTTCTTATACCGGACCCCTCTGTGGGTCCTTTGCCTTCCAAGCCTTGTGGCCATGCCCAGGTCTTTACATCCTGTCCCTGCTGTATTGTGTCCAGCCCTCCTGGACCCAAGGGTGTGCTAGGATGCTCTGAGATCTCATTTCACTTCCTTTACCTCCTGGCCTGGTACTGATGCCCAATCTTAGGTCCCCTGTGCTACATGTGTGTGTCAGACATTCACCTTTTAGTTTCCTCTTGCCCATCATTCTCTTCCCTGATCCTCCCCAGCACCCCCGAGAAACCCCACTGATGGAGGAGGGTCTATGTGTTACTTTCATTGGTTAATAAAGAAACTGCCTTGGCCCTGATAGGACAGAAAATTAGGTAGGCAGAGTAGACAGAACAGAATGCTGGGAGAAAGAAGCAGAGGCAAGCAGTCGCCATGATTCTCTCCAAGATGGACGCAGGTTAAGATCTTTCCTGGTAAGGCACCACCTCGTGGTGCTACACTCATTAATAGAAATGGGCTAATCGAAATGTTCTAGCCAATAAGAGGCTAGAACAAATGGGCCAGGCAGTGTTTAAAAGACTACAATTTGTGTGTTGTTATTTCCGGGGCTAAGCTAGCTGTGTGGGATCAGGGCGGGAACATGGCCTGCTGCTCCCTACTACACCCCACCCTTAAAGATAGACAGGATTAACTTGCTCATGGCACCAGAAACAGGTACTCTTCCTGGCTCTAGCTCACATCCGCTTAACCTCACCATGTTCTCTTGTCGTGCCCTCCAAACTGTTTCATCCTCACCAAAGCTCTGTAAGGGAATAACTGATTATTGCCGTCTCATAGACAGGAAAACAGGGGCTGAGGTCAGGTGTTAGCGCATTTCTCAGCACTGCAAAAGATACCTCAAGCTGGCTACTTCCAAAAAGTGCACATGCGTGTGTGCAAGAGAGAGAGAGAGAGACAGAGAGAGAGAGGAGAGAGAGACAGAGAGACAGAGACAGAGAGACAGACACACACAGAGAGATAGAGAGAGACAGAGAGAGAGAGAGACAGAGAGAGACAGAGAAAGAGACAGAGAGAGAGAGACAGAGAGAGAGAGAGAGAGAGAGAGAGAGAGCTTACTTTGGCTCACAGTTTTAGAGGTATAAAGTCTAACAGCCTTGTCCAGTAATAGTTTTCTTACTGACAGAGTCCAGAGGCAGTGCAAGACATTGCATGACAAGAGACAGTAAGCTGTGTGTGTCCACTCTCTCTTCTTACAAAGCCACCAGGATCCATTCGTGGGGACTCTACACTACTGAGTCATCTTGTCCTTGTGACTTTCCGGAGATTCCACCTGCAAACGACAGTTAGGGAGAAGCACCCACCTACTTCACCAACACGCTCACATGAGGCGCTGGGCGCCGAGCCAACTCCGTGAGCTTGGCAGGCAGTTGTGTTGACGCCACAGCCGTCTGCCACCAGCTGAGGTCACAAGATAGGACGACTTTAGGTTTAGAATCTGAATGTGTGTAGCTCCCCAGTGTGTGCACGTGCCCTTGATTACAGCTTGCCTTGTGGCTGAGAGGAATCTAGGGCAACCAGGAAAGCTGCTGGGAGTCAAGAAGCCAACCCATCAGCAGCTGCAGCCCCCGTGTGGCATGCTCTCATCTGTGAGCTGTGCTCACCATGCATGAACTGCAGGTTGCATTTAATTATCCCCTTTGGTTATAAAATTCACCCACTCTCCACCAGGCAGGCATATGGATGTCTTTATGTTCTTAAAGCTACAGAGCATCCTCAGAAATGATGTGTGTAAATATAGTTCCACAGGTGGAAAGGAACTTCATTGGGCAGTCACTGTCCACATGACACAGCCATCGGGCTCCCAGGGCTTGTATGGAAGAGCTGCCTCACTGCGTGAGCACCCCGGCAAGTGACTCCTCACGCACACGGTGACTTACACACCAGCCTATGAGCCATTTGATCTGATGCTACGCACGAGGGCTGTGCTCAGACTGGACCTTCAGAGGGACCCTTATAATACTCCCCAACAAAGACATTGTAACTGTGTTCCAGTCTTGTTTTCCTGGTAACGGCTCAGTCGACAGATGATATGGAAAGTCAAGAGGATACAGGAACAGCACTGGACTCTGTGACCATGTTGATCTCCCACAACAGTCCAGAAACTACATGGGAAGCTATGGCCACTTTACAGACGTGAACACTGAGCTCGACTGAAGTTAGCCTTCCTTCCCAAGGCCTCACCTAACACAGTAACATCTTTTCTGCTTTCTGAACACCACTCTCTTCTTTAAATATTAAAATTTTGAAAAAGCAGCAAATACTCATGATAAAAAAAGTGACAGCTTCCTCGGTGACATTGTCACTCATGTAGACCAGGAACTTTGACCAGGTTTACCCCACTACGCCTCCTGCCCCTCCCTTCCCTAAGCCTCCTTTCTTTTGCTTTCATCATACACACACACACACACACACACACACACACACACACACATAGTCATATGCAAGGGTGTATGTAAAAATCTAGGTTCCACAGAGAAAAGAAAATAAATGACCTTTGTCTTTCTGAGTCTGGTTTATTTCATCTAACAAACTGTTCTCCAGTTCTGCCCATTGTCCTGCAGGTGATGTCATTTCCTTCTCCTCTGTGGCCAAATGAGACGCCAGTGTGTGTCCCTACCATGCTGTCCTATCTGAAAATAGTGTGTGTCCCTACCATGTTGTCCTATCTATTAATCTCCTGGCGACACCTGAATTGATGCTGTGGCTTGGCTGTTGTGGACAGAGTCACACTAAACTCAGACATGCAGGGATCTGCTGCTAGGTCCCCAGCTGACCCTGCACTCGCTCTTCTGACTCAGTGCCTGTGGACTGGTGTTTGACCAGGTCTTCCCACGGCTGACAGTGGCTCAGGCTAATGGGTGCTGTTCTAATTAGTCCCTAGAAAGGTCAGATCAAGTGTGGCATTCTCTCCTGCAGAAATCATCGTTTAAGGGAAGCAACATCCAGGAAAGAAGTACACAGCATCCTGGGGATGGATAGACTATTAGTGAGTCCCCTTGAGTTTGGTTGTGGGAAGGAAATGTGGAGAACCTTCAATCTAACAAATCCTCCACAGGTCACTCATAGAAAAATGCAAATCTGCAGACTGCATCCCTGGGGCCACTCTGGGGCCTCAGGTGCAACCTGGGGATTACACCATTCAGGGGGTGGAAACAAAGCCTCGGTGGGGGGATTGGCTGGAGGTTTACAAAGTGGGTACCTAATGAGCCACTGGAAACTTATAAAGAGAAGAGAAAAGACAGTGTCTATAAAGAACGAGGGCATCCTTTGTCTGGTCCTGCAGGTTGGAAACCAGAAGGCTGTGCTCACACCTGACTCTGGACATGCCATCCAGGCCCTATGGAAGCACTGTTACTTGGGCTGGGCAGAGGAAGTGGCTCAGGAACTTGTGAAATTGTGCAGACAGAAATCACCCAGCGTCCATCTGTTGAGAGACTCCTGAAGCCAGACACACTCCTAGGTGCTGGACATAGAACAAATGGGGACAAAGATCAAGTTGGCACGGAGCTTTGCTCTGTGAGAAACAGCTTGGCAGATTAGAATAATCACCACACAAAAGGCAAAGGAATGAAGATGAACAAAAGTGACAGTCTGAGAAGAGACCACAGGCCTCTTACTTCCTGGGAGGGAGTGTTCAGTTCCACAGGACACTGTCGCTGTGTGACCTTGGCCTCCATTTTCTACCCATGCAGGTAGGACAATCTGGTGCTCTGTTGGGTGGGATGACCAGCCAAGGAGTAGAGTCTGGGAGGGAAGGAACCTCTCCCTGAATCCAGAAAGGTTGGGGTGGGGTTGCCCGGGTGATGGAGGAAGGTCATTGGTTAAAAAATAAAGAAACTGCTTGGCCCTCATGGGTTAAAACATAGGTGGGAGGAGTAAACAGAACAGAATGCTGGGAGGAAGAGGAAGTGAGCTCAGAGGCCATGCTCCCCTCTCCCAGGGCATAAGCTAGCGGGTGCCGGGGACGCAGCCCCACAGCTCCCTACTACAACACCCGGGGACCATGAAGAGGGTGAGGAGGATGCAGAGGGGAAAATCAGTGGCTTCTCTGAACTCCCAACAGCACAGCAACTTCCCCACCGTGTGTGAATGACTTGTTCAAACTGTTGTTTGCTTCCCTTCTCCCGAGGAATCTCTGAGCACTTCTAAAAAGAAGGACGTGAATACTTTCACCGTAAACAAAGCCATGGAGAATTCTGAGGAAAGTAGGAAGTCTCTTTCCACCTTCTCCGAGTCCATTTGCTTCCCCGGGCATTCCCTAGGAACGCTCTTCTGTGCAACCATGCTCAGCCCCAATGCACAGACGCCCCTGACTTGAGACGATTCCGTTTAGGATTTGGGGCCCTTTTGAGGAGGAGAAAGTAATGCACACTAGGTCTAAACTGCGCTTCAAAATTGGGTTAGGTCTTCCCCAGTTAGCGATGTGCTGTGTGCAAGAGTTTCGGGGATGCTGGGCACGGGCAGTGAGCCATGGGGAGGGTGTGAACAGAGAAAAGGCCACTCCTCATTGCACCCAGCAGCTCGCTCTCTCTCTCCAATATGCAACAAGCTACGTGTGATGTACAACACTATTATAAAACATGTTGTTCATTATGCGATTTTGTCCGGCTGTTGGCTAATGATCACATTTAAGGGGGACTGGGCTAAGCCGGGATGCTTTGTGGGTTAGTGTGGTAAATACAGTCCAACTTTTTTTTTTTAAATATTTTTTTTATTGAGAAAAGGAGAAAATAAAAAAAACAAGTTTCCACCTCCTCCCAGCCTCCCATTTCCCTCCCCCTCCTCCCACCCTATGCCTCCTCCTCCCACCCTTCTCCCCCTCCCCCCACTCCTTTCCCCCTCCCTCTCCAGTCCAAAGAGCAGTCAGGGTTTTCTGCCCTGTGGTAAGTCCTAGGACCTCCCACCTCCGTCCATATCTAGGAAGGTGAACATCCAAACTGGCTAGGCTCCCACAAAGCCATCACATTAAGTAGGATCAAACCCCCGTGCCATTGTCCTTTGCGTCTCATCAGTCCTCATTGTTCGCCATGTTCAGAGATTCCAGTTTTATCCCATGCTTTTTCAGTCACAGTCCAGCTGGCCTTGGTGAGCTCCCAGTAGATCAGCTCCACTGTCTCAGTGGGTGGGTGCATCCCTCGTGGTCCCGACTTCTTTGCTCATGTTCTCCCTCCTTCTGCTCCTCATTGGGACTTTGGGAGCTCAGTCCAGTGCTCCAGTGTGGGTCTCTGTCTCTATCTCCATCCATCACCAGATGAAGG
Source organism: Microtus oregoni (assembly GCF_018167655.1). NCBI lineage: Eukaryota > Metazoa > Chordata > Mammalia > Rodentia > Cricetidae > Microtus > Microtus oregoni. The sequence goes on from NW_024543086.1 coordinate 17,511,990, forward strand.
TTCTATGATGATATGCAAGATATTCGTCAGTATTGCTCAAGGATAGGGTCATTTCAGGTTCCCTATTCTCAACTGCCCAAGGAACTAACTGGGGACCTCAGCTTGGGCACCTGGGAACCCCTCTAGGGTCAGGTCTCTTGCCAACCCTAAAGTGGTTCCCTACAGTCCAACTTTTGATGGGTTTCCCAGATAGTCCCACCATAAGTCAGGGAGCAGATGTACTGTGTCTTAAATCAGAAATGGAATTAGACATGCCTTTTGCAGCACAGGTGACCTCTTTTTACTTTACAGCGTGTGAGAGGAATCATTTGTATCAATAATTACATGACGGTCTATTTTTTCTGGGATAATTTCCATTTTTCCTACTGATGAAGTCGTGCTGCCTGAATGAATTCATCCTGTTCATCAACATGAAATAAATTCTCAAATGCACTTGTTTCCATAATATTAATTGAAGGGTGTTTCTGAGTCAATAAACACACTGTTGTAGTAAAGATTTATTTATTTTCATGTGTATGTGTATGTGCCTGTATGAGTTTGTGTGCAGCAGATGCATGCCTGGTGCCCTCAGAGACCAGAGGAGGATGCTGAATCCCCTGGAACTGAAGTTCCAGCTGGTTGGGAGCTAGCTACCTTATGTGTGTGCTGAGAAGCAAATGCAGGACCTCTGGAAGAGTAATCCATTCTCAGAAGAGCTGAGTCATCTCTCCAGCTCCAAACATTCTGTTTTAGTCGCTATAGCTTTGCATACGGTTTTATGTCAGTATCATTCCTCTTTTTGAAAATTTCCCCAGTAATTTTTTTACACATTTTAATATCAAATTTAAAACCTTGCTAAGTTTCATTAAAACTCACATCAAACTATGATTAGGGTTGTATTGCCAATGAAGAACATGTGGAAAGGGTTATGATATTTTTGTAATTTCTCTCCCTATCTAGTTTATGCCATGGATTTTCTTCCCCATCTTTTCTTCCTTTCTTCCTTTTTCTATCTTTCTTTCTTTCCTTCTGTGCTGGAATTCAGGATCTGGTTCATGCTAGGCAAATGAACTCATATTGCACTACATCCCAACCCACAAATTTCCATTACATAGGAGGATTTGAAATATTATTGTTCATTTTGTAAGGCCTAATAATTTTCTTCTCCAGGGGCATAGAGAGACTGCTCAGAGGGTAAGAGCACTGGCTGCTCTTCCAGAGGACTCAGGTCCAGCTCCCAGCATCCACACAGCGGCTCCCAGCCATCTGTAACTCCAGTTCCAGGGGATGTGATGCCTTCTTCTGACATCTGTGGGTACCAGACACACACAGTGCACAGACATGCATACAAGCAAGACACTCAGACACATAAAATAAAATAATCTTTAAAAAATTAAATAATAATTTTCTTCACCTAAGTATTGAACAATTCTTATTAGGTTTGTTTATAGATCCTTTACGTACATCTTTGTTTTAATTATAAATGGGAACTTTAGTTACATTCTATAATTGTACCAAAGGAAATCGCTACATTTTCAAATGCTGTGTATGTATCTAGCTCCCATTTACTGATACCTCTTTTAGTTCTGTTATCGTGTTAGTTTTTGTTCTTTTGCTTGCTGGGGGAATAATAACTACAAATACCGACAGATTTGTTTGAAAGTTTATTCCTTCCATTCACATCATTTTTGTTTTGCTTCGTTAATTTATTTTTGTTTTGTTTTGGGGGGTTGTGTTCTTGGTTGTTGGTTGGTTGGTTGGTTGGTTGGTTGGTTGGTTGGTTGGTTGTTGGTTGGTTGGTTGGTGGTAGTTGGTTGGTTGGTTGGTGGTTGGTTGGTTAGTTGTTGGATTGGTTGGTGGTTGGTTGGTGGTTGGTTGGTTGGTTGGTGGTTGGTTGGTTTGTTGGTTGGTTGGTTGTTGGTTGGTAGTTGGTTGGTTGGTTGTTGGTTGGTTGTTGATTGGTTGGTTGGTTGGTTGGTTGGTTGGTTGGTGTTCTTTGCCTTCTTGCATTTGCTGGGTTCTAGGAGTAGATACTGAGCAAAAGGGATGCTGAGAGCAAGACACAGCTCTCAGTACAGCTGGTGTCTGGGCAACATCGAGCACTAGGTTAGGGTTTTATCTTAAGACAAGTTTTCCTCTCTCAAGGTTCTTAGCCGTGTGTTGAAGGACTCACACATCATTCGCTTTTCCACTCTACTAAACTGGTGACTATATTAGTAGATTTTTCTACTAAACTGGTGATGATATTAATAGATTTTTCTACTAAACTGGTGACTATATTAGTAGATTTTTCTACTAAACTGGTGATTATATTAGTAGATTTTTCTGATTTGAAGGCAAAATAAGTTCACCTTATTCGATGTTTAACACATACATAATCCAGTTGACATCTTCCTGTAAAATTTTGCAAGATCACACCGCCAGCCTCCTGATTTTATACGCTCTGTTCTAGGCCTTTCTAATTCGGAACTCTTTGACCTTTCTAAATCTGCTGATATACACTGATCTGTTTGGATGTTTCTAGCTCTCCTTGAATCCTGGGCACCTGCTACCTGTTGATTCCCAATAACAAAACAAATTTAGCATCTGTAGTCAGTGGAGGAGACAAGAACATCAGTAGGCAGTTCTGGGGGTGTCCCCAACCGCACAGAGATGGAGAAGTGGCGGGAACCACCACAAGCAGTGCAGGATCAAGCAGCCTGTTCAGCCATGAGTTCCGAAGCTCACAGGAAGGGCTTATTCCATGCAGAGGACTCAACCTAAAGGGAGGTTGGAGAACATGGAGTGTGTTTGGTTCACCAACTGAAGCCCAGTTTAGCTGCACTAATGAGCATATTTCTAGGGGGTTGTGGCAGAAGGCCGACTTCAGACCCACTACAAGGAACTCTGAAAATAATGTCTAAACAAAGTGAGTCGTTGTGGCCAGATTGTTTGAAAGACTCTTAGCCTCAGTGAAAGGCACCTAGGGAATGAGGAGCCAAGGCAGAGAAGGGTTGAGCAATCCAGACTGTGACAATGATTCTAGACACACCTCGGTCACTGATGCTGTTTATCACTGTTCCTCAAATTTCATCTGTTAGAAACCAGTCCTCAAACTTGTATATTGATGGTATTTTTATTTGTTTTGTTTTTAAGACAGGGCCACTCTATATAGCTCTGACTTCCCTGGAACTCACTATATAGACCAGGCTGGCCTCAGACTTACAAGATCCGCCTGCTTCTATCTCCCGAGTGCTGGGATTAAAGGTGTGCACCACCAGCCTAGTGATGGTGGGTTTTGAGGTGCTGCTTCAGGGAGGTAATCAGATGAGATGAACCAGGTAGAACCCCTGAGGACACCAGTGCCTTTGTAGGCAAAAGAAAAGACTCCGGCTAGCACTTGCTCTGCCTCACCCTGTCTGGATGCAGCACAGAGGCTGCACCAGAAACCAGGGACTTAGATTCCTCGGGTTCCAGAGCTTGAGCCAAATAAATCTCTATTCTTTATAAATTACCTAGTCTGTGGCATTTGGTTATGGCAATGGGAAATGAGCTAAGACAGCTGGGTTTGCTCCAGCCTTACATGAGTACTGCAGGCCAACACAGAACAGCCAAGAAGGCCTCCAGCATCCTCCGGTCCCCTCACAGGCACCTGGGTCCTAAATGCAGTTGCTTATACCAGAGCTGTTATTTCCCATAATTGTGCTGGCATGCATAACCTCGCAATGCACTGTACCCTGAGGATGGGGTTCTGTCGGGAAGAAGCTGCAGGCCCCTCCCAACCTCTCACTGTCAGATCCTTTCACTACCGCAAATCTAGCTTTCTTGCCCATTAAATAAGTGTGGGGGAGAGTTAGCAAAATGAAGCGGGCAAAGCCATTTTCTTTACTAGGCCATTTTTCTTGAGACACTAACAGCTAGTGAGTTCTTTGGCTGGGACATCTTATTAGCTCTGGGTTGTTAGTTTTGTTGTTTTTTGTTTTGTTTTGTTTTGTTTTGTTTTTCCCTGAGAGGAGAGCAGCCTTGGTCAGACATAAGGAAATGGTTTGTGTGTGTTCTGTTTCTGAGGAAATAAAACAACAAAAGCCTGCCGCCAAAGGGCTTCTGCCAGGCAGGCAGGCCGGCAGGCTGCCTTCCCAAGTGCCTGCAGCAGCCTGCCTGCGACACTGTGGCTTTGTCACCTCCCCCTCACAGCCTAATGACATTCTCAAAGGTGGCAAAGGAGAGCTTTGGGTTGCCATGGAAACCCGATGCCAGGAAGAACCAAGAGAATTCTAGCCCTTAAAGGCTGTAGATTTATTCGCCTGCTGCTTAGGGAGCAAAATTTGCAAGGGAACGGGGAGGGGGAGGGGAGGGAGCTTTGGGGAGAAACAAAGGGGTTTCTGGGACACTGGGCAGTGCATGGGTAACAGAGCTGGAGTCCAGGGGTTCAGGGCCTCTATGGGACAACGTCCGTTCTCCTTCTTTGAGTCACAGCTGAACCCAGATTCAAACAAGCAATGAGAGGAGCAGAAAGGAGCGAAGGGAAAGGATGGCTTCCCTATAGCCACGGGCAGCCTGTGTCCACATATAGGGTCCTGAGCAGACCCAGGTCCGCCTGGCTCCCAGCTCGTTGCAGGCTGTCTTTCCAAACCTCTCCTAACATGCCACTCTTTCCACGAGCCCAATTCCCTTTCTAAACAACAAAGCCCCTCCCAGTGTGCCATGGCAAGATCTCCACAATGCCCTGCAAAGGACGGCAGGTGCCTTGTGCTTTCACATAGAAGCTCAAGTGGAGGCTAGTCGGGCTAGTGTGGACAAGCAGAGGTGCCCGCAGAAGCCCGTGGAGCCTGCTGGAAAACAGATTCAGGGAAGGGTATAAAACAGTACCTTAGACCAACTGACAGAGGCATTGGATGGACAAAGGGTCCCTGTGAAGGTGACACTAAGCCCAGAACCTTCTTCCATTGTTTATCCAGTGCTAACCGTGTGCCATGATGCCTCCATACATACATACCGTGAAGGGCTTCAGAGATTCACTCTGCAGTCAAAGGCTGGTTATACCCACTTCACAGATGTGGAAACTGGGCCCGGGAAGAAGTAGCTGGGCTTAAGTCATAGGTGAGTATGGGGCAAGATTGAACCTAAGTTGAACAGGATCTACCCTACTGCTCAGCTTCCCATCAGCCTCTGGGGTGGGGTCACACTGCCTGGGGGCTGATGGAAGAGAGAACAGATTCTCCTAAGGATAGACAGACAGACAGACAGACACATGAGTGTGCACACACACACACGCACACACACACCAGCCTTTGTGTGGTGGATTTACCAGTCATGGTGATAAAGACATTGAGGATGATGTGTGCTAACACCCTACATGCCCTCTCTCCCCGGAGATGCCGCTAGCCCCACCTCCCTCCCTCAGCAAACCTCTCTTCCAAAACACCAGGTCAAATATGCATCAGCTAATCCAGAAGGCATAAGGACACCTCCTGACATGGGACTCTTCCCCAGTTCTCAGGAAAACCCAGCAGGAGGCAGTGAAGTCGTCCATTGGGCCTCTTCCGAGTGACTGCTGCCCTCCCCTAGGCAGGTGCTGTGTCCTCCCCACTCGACCACACTTGTCTTGGCTCCACACTGCCTCGGCGTCCACCTAAGACACTTTAGTCCTTAGTCCTGATTCAGTTCCATGGCCAGTAATGGTGATTGTGGTTCATATCGACAGTTACCGCGAAATCTCAGCATTTAAAAGCGCACAGTGGGGAGGGGAAGTTAAATCCCAGACTTCTGTTTCCGTTATGGTGAGAGCCAGTGTTGGTACTGAGACAGTTGTCCTGTTGCAGCAACATGTGAAAGAGTGGGGGGGGACATGAGCATGCTTCCTCCTGTGGCTCAGGGTCCCAGAGGCTCACAGGATGGTGACGGTGAAAATGCCCTGTGGTTCAGCTCCTCCCACTGTCTCCACCTGCACCCAGCTCAGGGCCCAGAAGCCACCCTCCCCCACCTCGTTCTCAACACACAGGGTCTCTGCTTCTCTGTGCCACCGTCGGAGCTGTGTCCTCATCCAGTATGTGTCTTACCATGCTTACATAGAAACTCTGAAGTCTCCCTTAAAACCTTGCTCAGACCCCTCTGAGGTTTCTCTGCCCTTTTTTGCTTCCCTTCAAAGACATTGTTTCCCCAAACCTGCTTACATCCTGGTCATCCCATGTAGTGGGTGACAGCTGTCTGCTTCCCTGACTTCCTCCCACCAGAGAAAAATCTATTCTGCAGGTGTCCCTATGGAGAACTTTCTAGGCATCAGATAGTTGGCAAAATAGACTTACCTGTTTGCTTGTCTGCAACTTACTGAAGGGAATCCCATGAGCTACAAGATGCACTGTTCGGAGTACAAACTTACTAATGTGTGGACAGACAGACAGATAGACAGCAGCATGGTGGACATGCTGAGGATGATTCAGTCCCCAGCACCAGAGACAGACAGTACGGTGTGAGCTTTAAGAGAAAAAAAATCAGGGCCCACATGGCAAAAGCAGGAGTCTCCTCCTAGACCTTTCTGAGGATGGAAGAGGTTTCGCTACACTCCCAGGAAGAGGCAGACACAGCAAGGAGCAGGATGTGTGCCCACCATTACCCTCTTTGATGTAACTCACCAGATGAGAGATCTTGTCTCCCGGTAATCTGTTAGCTAGGGGCTCAAGGACAATGCCTCAGTAGAGTGTTGTCAGTGAGCGGGGACAGGCTGCTGTGTGCTGTGTCCCAAGCAGCAGCTGAACCCTAAGGTTCTATTTTTACAATAACCTGGTGGCAGAGGCAGAAAATAGGCAAATAAGAAACCAAATAACCATTGTGAAGGAGGCCACACAAGGAAATGAGGGCTGGTCGTTTCAAATAGAGTAGTCGGACAACCATTAAATTAGCTTGTGACTTAGGAACCCAATTCTCTGTTTGTCAATCCAGCCAGGATGAGAGTTGGGAGGCTTGGTTCCACACAGACATGCAGAGACTCGGGCTGATGGAAGACTCAGTCTCTCCAACACATGCATCCAAACCATCCCTGATGCTGACAATCCTAAGCAGCGTAAACCAAGTGAAAGGTCATGGACCATGGACCAAGGCTGTCGAGAGCACGTGCCACTGTCAGTCACGCTGCCTTGATGGAGGCAGTTGCGCCGTCTATAAGTTTGCTTGGGTAGACGGCACTCTGAACTACGTGGCTAAGACAGTAGAAGTTCATTGTCTTCTGAATCACAGTGAAGATGTTGGCAGAGTTGGTTCCTTCTGGGTCTTCGAGGACCAGGATCCGTCCTGCCTCTCCGAAGCACCTGGTGCTGTTAGCCCTTTGATGACCCTTGGACTATTGATGGATCAGCCTGGTTTCTGCCTCCATCTGGACATGTGTGACTCTCTCCCTCTGGCTGCTTCTCATTTCTTTTCATAATAAGGTTACCAATCCAATTGGTTTAGAACCCACACTCCAACTTGACCCTATATCAATTACACCTATGACGACTGCCTTTCCCAATGAGGTCATGTTTTAGGTTATAGGGGTTAATATTTTCAGCAGATGACATTTGTACACAAATGTCAGCCCTAACCCATGGTAGCACTCCAAAGCAAAGGAGGCGGGGCCACTGTGGCTGGCAAGCAGGTAATGCATACATAAGCAATGCGATACATAGAGGAGCTAAAGCAAAAGTGGCCAGGCCTAACCTGCACCAGGCTTGCACTTCTTAAGAGCAGAAACTCAGCTCGACTGCCCCTGTACCAGCTTGAGGCCAGGTTTGCACAAATGCTCAGTAAGCAACAGATGGGCTGAACTAAAGCCAGAGTCACTGAGTGGAGAAAGGGGCACCGGCGGTGCAAAACTGGAAGCTGGGGGATTAGACTGACTCAGGGACAAGCCAGGGATGGATGCTCATTGTGCTGACTGCCTTGGGATTACTGGCCGAGACTCTAAACAGGTCTATTAACCCCACCAAAGGAAACAGCCCAGGAGGAAAGTCCAGTCAATGTGTGTTTTCCCTGCGAAGGTGTCCTTGGCCAAACAAGAAGGAACTGTGTCATGGGAGAGAGGAAGGGGACATTTAGCCCTAGTTCTGTCTTTGTCTCTGTCTATCTGTCTCTGTTTCTCTGTATGTCCCTGTGTGTGTGTGTGTGTGTGTGTGTGTGTGTGTGTGTGTGTGTGTCTGTCTGTTTCTCTCTCTCCCTCCTTCCCTCCCGTCCTCCCTCACTCCCTCCCTTTTAGGTGTATGGGCTCACCATGCTGCTGGGCCCCTAGATTTCTGCATCTAACAACTCAGCTCCCCAGCATCTCCCATTGTTCAAGCACAGAGATTTGAGGAAAGACTTCTCATGGCTTGAGAGCCACAGAAACAGTGGTGGAGAACAGACATGTTTGGCATCCTTCCCAGACTGCGAGATATCAGATTGGGTATCAGGGAGATGGCTAGAAGCTGACGTTGTCAGAGAGACAACTCCCATGGCCTGAGGAACCCTTCAGTGTCCTACCAAAAGGTCACATTCACCAGGATGTATAATGTGAGTAACAACTGCTATCTGTTTCCCAGGGCTTAACGTTAGACAGGACCAAGCTGGGCTGCACAACCTGCCCTGGCCGTAAGTTGTACTTAGGGCCTCTGGTCTCCCCATCACACCAGAGGTTAAGAAACTCACATGTCAGAGAGACACCGTGACAGGTGCAAGGTTTCCCACCGGGGAGTCAACCCAGACCTGAATAGTCTAAAGGGACCTCTGAACTTAGAGTCCTGGCTCTGGCCTTCCCCGGGGTCAGCCACACACTTCCTTCAGCCTTGTCTCAGTTAGACTGCCATGACAGAATGGCAGAGACCAGGTACCGGTCGCCACAATTTATTTCTCAAAATCCTAGAGCCTGGGGTGTCTACAAGGTTCTGACAAGAAGCTGATTCTGGCTTAACCATCTGTTCTGTGTCCACATGTGGTGAAGGAGATAAGGGAGTCTCCGAGCCTTTTGTGTAAAGGCCCTAAGCATGTCTGTGAAGGTGTCACATTGGTGACCACATCACCTTCTGAAGGCTTTGCTTCCTGATTCAGTAAAGCTTAAGAGGTGTGACCCAGTGTGAGGTCTTTAGGTCACTGGGGTGCACCCTCAAAGGGGGTCGTAGGTCTCTGGTCTGCCCTATCTTTTCTCTTGGCTTCTTGCTGGTAAACTCAGAAGATTTATTCCCACATGTCTCCTGCCATTCAGAAGCTTACCAGAGGTCTGAACGGTCTTGATAAGTTTTGTTTCCATTTTATGTGTGTGTGTGTGGGCCTGAGTGTATGTCTGTGCACCACATGTATGCAGGTACCCTTGGAGGCTAGAAGAGGGTGCTGGATCCCCTGGAACTGGAATTACAGACAGCTGGGAGCCACCATGGAGGTACTGGGAATTGAACCCATGTCCTCTGTGAAGCTAGTGCTCTTAACCTCTGAGCCATCTCTCCAGGCCCTGGGAAATTTCATACAATGTATTTTAATTACAGTTACCCCAATTCCTCTCCCGAATTCCTCAAAAACCTAAATCCAAAAATTCTTGCCCTCCCCCCAAACTCATATCCTCTTTTCTTTTCTCCCCCTACCTTGGTTTTCAGACAGGGTTTCTCTGTGTAATAGTCCTGGATGTTCTGAAACTCACTCTGCAAACCAGACTGGCCTTGAATTCACAGAGATCCACCTGCCTCTGCCTCCCAAGTGCTGCCTTTAAAGGCACGCGTCACCACCGCCAGCACATCCTTTTCTTAATAACCTGTCGAGTACTGGGTGAGGGGCCATTCACCATGGTCAGTCCAACAGGGGCCACACCCTTAAAGAAGGCTGAATCTCCCTCTCCTAGAAGCCATCAACTGTCCAGAGATCCTCAGTTAGGGGTGGAGGATCGTGATCCCAAATTTAAGTTGTTATCTCGATTAGTTTATTATAACAATGGGAAGCTGACTGATGCAGCCACCAGGTAAGACCTATCAAAAAGTCAAGCAACAGTGGTTCACACCTTTAATCCCAACACTAGGGAGACAGAGACAGCAGGATCTCTGAGTCTGAGGTCTGTAAACCGCTTTGGGTGGGCTACTCAGTCTAGGGGTTGTAACCCACCCTGCCGTCAGTTATTCCAGGGTCCCGGAGAGGCACTATCTGGAAGATAATGGGCTAAGAGAGAAGAAGGAGGCCAGGCAGATTTGTCGAAGCCTCCGTTTATTAGAGACAGGTTACAGTTTATATAGGATAAGGAGTTTGGCTTGGGATGGGGGCAGGGGCATGGAATCTTGCCGCACGGTCCACGGTCACGTAGGCCAGGAGTTCACAGGTTGACACACCTAGTTCTCTAGATAGTTTGGAATGTGGGGCGGGTTCCGCTAACATTAGCTCTCCATTAACAGACAATTTGGGTGTGGGGTAGGCTCTGTCAACAGAATGATTCTTAACACAATTAGGGGTGTGGGGCCCTCTACAGACTCCCCTGGGCGATGGTTCCGCAATAATCCTAGGAAGAAACAACTCCTGACAGAGGTCAACCTGGTCTACAGAGTGAGTTACAGTACAGCCAGAACGACATAGAAAAACCCTGTCTCCAAAGACAAAATCAAAAACCATCTAGCCAACCAGTGGTGGCACATCCCTTTAATCCCAGCACTTGGGAGGCAGAGGCAGACTAATCTCAAAGCCAGCCTGGTCTACAGAGCTATTTCCAGGACAGCTGGGCTATTATACCAAGAAACTCTGTCTCGAAAAAACAAACAAGCCATCTAGAGTCTAGGAGTGCATTGTGGTGATGCAATAATTATGACAACAATGAATGAAGTCAGGCATGGTGAAGAATGCCTGCAATTTCAAAGAAGTAGAGGCAGGAAGATCAAGACTTCATCTTTGACCTCACAGCAAGTTAGTGGTCAGTCTGGATCACAAGAAAACGTGTTTCAAAACATCCCAAAAGGCAACAAACAACCGCAGCCTCCACTCTTGAATCGTTTAAGGAACACCTACTCAGTGTTTGGCCTTGTCCAAGGCCTGGGGAGGAATGTATAATGGCTTCTGCCCTTCTGGAACACTCAGGGCTTTGTATTCTAAGAAAGAATGGCAAGACACCACTTGTCACAATCCTGGCAGAAGTCACTGTGGACTTCAGGAAGTTCATGAATGGTTCAGGGAAGGACAGCGTGCCTGGCCTGCCCAGTGGAAGGGACATAATTACTCACCCTCTGCCAGCCAATTACTGTTGACCTGTGTTGATCTCTGTCCCTCTCTCTTTAAACACTGCCCTTGAACCCACGGGAAGGTGGAGTATGTTTTCCAGCCTTAGAGGGGAAAACTGGAACAGACCCCCAAGAGGTCTTGGTTTTCTCCATCTAAATGGGGGCTTCCAAGCAAGCCTGAGCTGTTAGTGTTCATAACAGGCTGTGTTCTTGGCTGAGGAACCATGTGCTGTGGAGTGGCGTCCCGCTCTGCAGGTGCATCCTGACCGCTCTGTAATGGGGCTTGAAGGAGAAAGAGCCTCAGCCATCTGCCTGTCGACTGCACGTTCGCTTTGTTTCGTAGCCCTGACTGCAGACTGACTTGGTGCTCTGGCATCTCCTGCCCCCAGGAACAGAGGTTGCTCTCAGCAAGTCAGTGGCGGGCACTAGGGTGTCAGCCTAGGTGAAAGGTGAGCCTCTAAGGATAGACACACACCCACATGGCACGTCTGGTTTCTCCAAACTCATGGTTGCCCCTTATGGTCATGGCATTAGTAGGTGCTACTAATCTAGACCACTGTAGATCCATTTGTTAGCATTGGGAGCTGACAGGCCTGGGTTCAAATCCTGTCTCAGCTACTCCCTACAAATCAGCCCACGTTAGATAATTCCCTTTCCCTGTAGGTTCAGGTAAAGTCACTTCACCTGGGGATTATCATAAAGGTAGAACGCAGGCTGGCCTGGAACTCTCTTCTACTTCAGCCTCCTGAGTGTTGAGATTACAAAAATACACCACCGTGCCCAGAGACATGGTTTCACTATGTAGCCTTGACTGGCCCGGAACTGGCCTCAAACTCACAGAGATCCACCTCCCTCTGCCTCCCCAGGGCTGGCATTAAAGACGTGTGATGCGTGCCTGGCTCTAATGATACTTTTTAAAATAAGACAAATAATCAACACTTGGTATAAATACCTCACACTGCAAAGGTTCAAATATATACACAGCACTCACACAAGACATTCGCTGTGGCACCATCTGATAACGACGCACTAAAGCCATAGGCGTTCATTATATAAACCTGCACTCTGTAGTGTGTGTTATTCTACAACTGTTTAAAGGAGCCTGGTTTTCCTCTACGCTCTGAATCAGGCCTCAGAGTCATATCTGATTTTATTTTTTTTCACTCTACTTTTAATGCAAAACCAAAGCTCTTAAGTCCAGTTAGGGAGTCAGCCATGTAATGGTTTGCAAAGGGAGAACCTTGACTGGCCTTCTGGGTCTCTTAGAATCCCCCTCCAGTCCAGCATGGTCCCACTCATGAAGGTTTAAAGAGTGGCCATCCACCCAGCTAAGTCACACAGGAACTGAGAAACCTGAGGGCCACAGGATGCTGCCAGTGACGAGTGCCCCTTGGTGCCATCTACAGTAAGCACAGCTACTTGGCTCCTCAGCACTGCTGGTGAACAGGCCCATTGCCACGGAAATGAGATTGGCCTGGGGTGAACAAACACAGGCGAGGCCAGCTCTCCTGAGGATGGAGGCAGTGGTGGTCTTCCAGTCCTGCATGCTCCGGGTTCAGCGTCCTGTCTGCTGTCTCAGCCTGTTGTTGCCTTTGCCATTGTCACTTGTCACCTCTTTATTCTTCCTTCTCCTCCTCCTCCTGTGTGCTCACAGAGACAGCAATATTAACTCTGATAATCCATCTTCGGGGTTTTTTTTTTTTTTGTAGTTGAGTCAGCGCTGGAAATTTCAAGGTGAAGATCAAAGCATCTGTTTCATGTTGTAACAGTCTGTCCCACGCTTGAGGGAGACACCCTAACCAACTCTGCGAGTGTGGCAAGGTCACTTCTTCTCAGAAGGGGCACTTGCTACAGGAAAGGAATCATGCCGCCACTGTGACGAGTCATTGAGCCGCCCCACACACTCGGCACACATCTTTTGTCCCCTCTGGGTGACCCTAGCATGGCGGCACCTTCTCCTGCACCCAGGGTCTTCCGTCTTGAAGGCACTCGACTTTCATAATCACTCCGGGCCATTATCTTATACTGTCGCTTCCCAGCATTTTCCAAATGAAGCTCTCAGCCCAGAACTCACTAATGAAGACAAATTATGTGGTTGTTTGGATGATGAGACTTACCTCCTCACTACCTGCTCAAGAGCAGCAGAATCCAGCTAAGCCCTGTTGCCTGACGGCTGAGGGTTTGTTTGCCTTCCCAGCTCCCCTGGCTGCTTCTGTCATCTGCCTGAGACTGCTCATGTTGTCCTTACAGAACACCTGAGGAAGGGTCATGACAGAATGCCAGGACAGGACCACGGTTCTGAAGGCTGCAAAGGTGGGAGCCTGAGAGACTGGCGTCTGGCGAGGCTGTGGGGCCACAGGGCAGAATGTGGGATGGCAATGAAGTGAGAACAGAAGAGAAGAGAGCTAAACCTATCCTCTTCTGGGGATCAGTATTTCCAAGAAAATAACCCCATGCCTAATTACAGCCTTGATCGTTCCATGAAAGCAGACCCCTCATAGCTCTGGAGTAAATATTGAAGCTGTAGGGTAGTTGTCACCCTCCCCTACCCCCAAGTTAGAATAGTCCATCTGTGAGCAAGACCCATTACGATTCAGAAAGTGGTTCCAGAAGTCCAGCCTTCATGGCCTCTTGCACCCAGTAGGGGACCATGGTTTTCCCTGTTTAGTGTCACCTGAGGAACTTTCTGTACCAGCTGAACAGAGGAAAACCAAGTCTCAACCCTGCTAAGTCCTCTTCTGATTATTGGGGGGGAAAAAAGGAAAGAAAGAAGGAAAAACAGATGGAAGGAAAGAAGGAAATAAGGGAGGGAGGGAGGAAGGAAGGAAGGAAGGAAGGAAGGAAGGAAGGAAGACTCAATCAATGAACTTCTCCAGATACACAAGTTCCAGTGCAGAAACAGAACAACATGAAGTCCAAGTTAGCATGTCTTCTCCACAAATCACTAATCTCAAAATAACAGCCTCCAATGAAAACCACCTATAAGAACTTCCAGACTGCCAGGTAGTGTTGGCACAGGCCTTTAATCCCAGCACTTGGGAGGCAGAAGCAGGCGGATCTCTGTGAATTCAAGGCCAGCCTGGTCTACAAGAGCTAGTTCCAGGACAGCCTCCAAAGCTACAGAGAAACCCTGTCTCGAAAAAAAAGAAAGAAAAAAAAACTTTCCAGACCAAGAGTTCAAAGGATGATTAAGGCTGAGAGATGGCTCATGGGTTAAGAGCACTGGCTGATCTTCTAAAGGGTCCAGGTTCGATTCCCAGGACGCAGATGGGATGGTGGCTCACAAGCTCCTGAAACTCCAGATTCAAGCACCAGACATGCATGTAAGCAAAACACCCATACACGTCAAAATAAAAATAAATAAAAGTTTTCAAAAAGAATTATTGTTATTATCCTCAAACAACTCAAAGGAGATGTGAATATACTTCGAGAAAGCAAAAATAAAAGCTGAATGAAATAAGGATGTTAATACAAGATATGAAAACAGAATTCAACAAAACGATATAATTACTGAAGAAAAGCCAACTGAAATGAAGAAGGAAATTAAAAACTCAATGAGCCAAATCAAAACCTGTGCAGAAACCCTCACCAACAGTGGGAAACAGTATCTGGGCTGAAAGACAAGGTAGGGGGCCAATCTAAATTTCAAAGCATGTGAATAGCACACGGGAGAGCTCTAGGGCACCATGAAAAGACATAACCTTTTGTTTACGGGCACAGAAGAAGAATATCATGCCAAAGGCATAGAAAACAGTTTCAACAAAATCACAGAAGAAAACATTCCACACCTAGAAAAATCGATGCCTCACCCAGGTTAAAAAGGCTTACAGAACACCAAATAGACAGGACCAAAAAAGAAACTTATCATGTCATACGATATTTAAAACATTAAAATCATAGGATAATGAAGTCGCTTATAAAAGGCAGACCCATAAAAATAACTGCTGGTTATTCAACAGAAATTTTTAAAGCCAAAAGAGCCCAGGAAAGTGTATGCCAGGTTCTGAAAGACTACAACCATCAACCCAGAAAATTACACCGGCAGAACTGTCTATTAAAACTGAAGGAGAAATGAGAACTCATAAAACATATCAAAAGAATTTATGGCCTCTAAACCATATCTATAGAGAATACCATAAGGAATATTTTATGCTCAAGAGAAGGACATCCAAGAGATCACAGAGAGTAAATTTAAAAAACACCAAGGCAAATAATAATTTAAAAAAATATATAACAAAATCAACAAAATGACAAGAACTATTTACTCTTAATATTAGTGGTCTCAATTCCCAAGTAAAAAGACACAGACTAGTGTGTTGGATTAGAAAACAGAATCCGTCTTTTCTGCTGCCTCCAAGAAAAATGTCTCACCATCGATGACAGACAGCTCTTTAGAGTAAAGGGTAGAAAAGTCACTTTAAGCAAATAGTGCTAAGAAGCTGTTGATAGTCTAATATCTGAATTAAAGTCAACATCAGAGTAGAAGGAGAGAATTGGTCTTCAAGAGTTGTCCTCTGACTTCCATACATGTTCTGTGACATGCACATGCCTACACACACACACACACACACACACACACAGAGAGAGAGAGAGAGAGAGAGAGAGAGAGAGAGAGAGAGAGAGAATTTAAATATATTTTAAAAGACAAGATCTCTTGATTGTGACAACCTTAGTGTTATATTTGTCTTAGTCAGGGTTACTGTTGCTGTGATGAAAAACCATGATGAAAGGCAGCTTGGAGAGAAAAGGGTTATTTCACTCACAGCTCCATATCATAGCTCATCATCAAAACCATTAAGGGCAGGAACTCAAGCAGGGCAGGAGCCTGGAGGCAGGAGCTGATGCAAAGGCCATGCAGGGGTGCTGCTTACAGGCTCGTTCCCCATGGCTTGCTCAGCCTGCTTTGTTATAGAATCCAGGGCCACCAGCCTAGGGTTGGCTCCACCCACCATGGGCCAGGCCCTCCTCTATCAGTCATCAATCACTAATTAAGAAAATGCCCTACAGGCTTGTCTGCTGCCCAATCTTGCTGAGACATTTTCTCAATGGAGGCTCCTTTCTTTCCAGTGACTCTAGCTTGTGTCAAGTTGACATAAAACTAGCCAGCACACACTCTCTAAAGGTCTGTTTGAGGAGTAGAAATAGTTATGAACTATAACTGGATCGCCCCAAGCTCAATTAGAATTGGGTTTTTATAGTAGTAAAGGTGGGGGGGGGGTCTCTGAGGTTCAGGACCTCTGACTGGCTGACATGTGTTTAGGGGTGTCCTCGTGAGGTGCACTGGCAGGTGATCCTATCTACAGCAGTTGGAATGTTAGGCATTTCCTTTGAATGGTCTGCTCCTGGCTGGTGATCCGGTAATCTCAGCTTGTGGTTCTTTCCTGCTACCAGGTACTGCTTCAGGGTAAACTACTGAAATTCAGGCCTCTTATTAAATTTATCAAGGGCCGAGTTCTACTCTGGCAGGTGATAATGGTTGGAAATAAAGAACTTCCTTTGGGGGACCTGTCCATCCTTAGCTTATCATGGCTGACCCCAGGATCACAAGTGTGCACAGGAGTCCGTGCAAAGGTTCTGAGATGTGTGCTTGGTCTTCGGACACATCACAAGCACTGTATTGGCTGAGCTGCCCCCAACCATCTCTGTATTTTTTTTTTTTTCTCAGTTTGAGGCAAGATCTCAGTAAGTTACCTTGATTGGCCTTGAACTGGCTCTGGAGCCTGGGCTGCCCTTGAACTTATGACCTTTCTCCCTCAGCTTCTTCAAGTCCCTGGGATTGCAGGTCTGTGCAACAAAGCTGTAAGAGGTGGCCAGTCAAGGTGTACTTCCTCCTTGTGGAAGATATGTGGGTTCTCCACCACGGTCTACACTGAGCATGCTCCACATTCGCCTCCAGGGATAACCCTTCACTTCCTGGTACACAGCAGACAGGGCACCTTTACCTCAGAAGTCTTGCTTTTAGGCAGAGAGCTTTCCTGCTTCTGTCTTTTGTCCTTCACAGTGGGGGAGATACTGTTAAGTTCTTATTCGCCTCCCATTGCCCCCCACCCCAGCCAGCCATAGGAAAGAGGGCAAGGAGCCCAGGGAAGGACGGCCAGCAGTGCTGTTTGGGCTCTGTGGTCTTTCCCCTCCTTTGCTGGCCTTGGTTTAATGTGGAGTCATTAATGAGAATAAAAATTAATTGAATTTGTGAAAGAGCTAAAAAGCTCAAGCCTTGCCTGGAGGAATAAGCCACAAAATAGGCCTAGAGCCGGCTGGGAAAAATTGCCTTTGTAATCGTAATATTTTAAATGGGCAATTCCTACAGTAAGAGGACGCCAAGCTTGTGTTTTCTGCTTCCATCCCTCCCCCACCGGCTTTCTGCTCATCTGGTTTATCTGTTAGACTAGCTACCAATGTTCACAAGCATGTAAATGCAGAGTGGGTTCTTACACAGAAGACACCAGCTTGTGTTCTGTTTTATTTGTGCTTTCTGTTCCATGGTTTGTCCATCTTGGCTCATAAATAATGTTCTGGCTCTTTTTTAAAAAAAATGTACTAAAATGCAGGACTCGGAGCACAGTTTGCATAAGCAGTACCCTATTAATGGGAACTTACATCATTTTAAATCTTTTCCTTTCTCTCTCTCTCTCTCTCTCTCTCTCTCCCATTTCATCTTTCTTCCTCCCCTCTTCCTACTGTTTTTCTCTCTGTTTTTATTCCTTCTCTTTTCCCTCTTTGTTTTCTCCTTATTTTTTCCTTCCTTCTCCCTCTCTCTTCTTCTTCTCTTCTCTCCACTCCTCTCTCCCCACCCCCACTCTTTCCTCTTCGTCATGCTGGAGAGTTGACCCAGACCCCTCCCATGCTGAGCGTGGACTCCACCATCACTGAGCTTCAGCCCCTGTCTGAGTCCGTTGATGCAATGCAGAACCTTGTCTTTCTCAGTCCATTCCCCAGTGCTGTGGCCCAGCTTGGAAACTGTGACCTGTGCGCAGAACAGTTTCCTCCACTCTAGGTTGTGGAGGTTCAAGGGAGGTTGTGGAGGTTCAAGGGAGGTTGTGGAGGTTCAAGGGAGGTTATGGAGGTTCAAGGGAGGTTGTGGAGGTTCAAGGGAGGTTGTGGAGGTTCAAGGGAGGTTGTGGAGGTTCAAGGGCTCAATGACAACAACTTGAGATGGCTTTCATATTCTGATGATACAGGAATTGAGCCAGACTCATCCCCTATTCTCAGGACCCCTCTCTGCTCCCACAATGGCAACTGCTCATGAGGGCAGAGCCCTGAGTAGTCCAGCCACCCCTTATGGGTCCCCCCTCTTATTACTATCATGCTGGCAGTTAAATGTCAGCATTCAGGCTGCAGCAGGACTCACATGACTGTGTACAGCTGTGGGAGCAGAAGTGTGGCTCCTACACCCACGTGTGTGGCACTTGTGACTCAGACCAGAAGCTACCCCTCATTTCCTGAGCACGCCCCATCTTCTGCTCCCACCAATAGCAGTGTGGGGTGCCTGGTTCCCACAGCTTGATCAGCGGGTGCTGTTTTCATCAGTTTAACAGGTGTGTTTTGCTGCCTCTGCCTGTTTCAGCTACTCTCTCTGTGGCTCGTTCTTTATGGGAACCGCTGTAGCTGGGGTGGAGTGTGTGTGTGCGCGCGCGCGCACACACACACACACACACACACACACACACACAAACACTGCTTGCCCTGTTTGCCCTTGCAGGCTTGGGTGGCCTGCCTTCTTGTGGGAACAACTAGGAATTGCTCCTGACTCCTCACTGAGAGCTGCTGAGAAGCAGCTAAGCCAGCACCAAGGAGGGGAGGCTTGCAGGCTTCCCCCAGCTAGTCTTCAGTCTCAGCTCCTTTCCTGTCAGAAAATGAACTGCACCTCCCCCTCAATTTATAATACAGAGTCCTAACCGGAGCACCTCAGAATGTAACCTGTAAAAGCCCATCTCCACGTGAGATCACATGCTGGACGAAAGGGAGCAGATTCTAATCTAACACGCATGTCCATATATAAGGGTAACTATGCACACAGAACCTTCATAAAGAGAAAACTGTGTAAGCAGCACGGGGAGGCCCAGCAATCTTGAGCAGGTGCCGCCCTCCTGCTACCTAGATTTTGCAAGTCTGATCTCTGGAACCATGGGAGAGCAGTTTCAGTCACTCAGGCAGTGGTGCAGCAGGAGCGGCCCGATACACCCCCAGAATGACCAGTGTCCTGAACAAAGGACTTCACCCTGGGCAAGTCTTGCCACATCCATCAAATGGGGTGATGACCCTATTTGCCGCAGACCTGGCTATGCCTGAAATTTGCCTGCAGGTGCTTCAGGAGATAGAAATGGTCCTCACTGACTCCCTGGTGTACCCAGAAGTCCTGGGTTCCGGCTGTCTGGAGATATTTTTTGTTGTTGAATACTATTTTAAGGTGTGTTACATTTGTTTATGCCCTGGAACATTTGTTTAACAATTGTTTAACAAAGATATGTTGCTTTTGTTTATGCTGCATTTGTTTA
The DNA here is from genome assembly GCF_018167655.1 of Microtus oregoni. Taxonomy (NCBI): domain Eukaryota; kingdom Metazoa; phylum Chordata; class Mammalia; order Rodentia; family Cricetidae; genus Microtus; species Microtus oregoni. The sequence continues at coordinate 17,531,632 of NW_024543086.1, forward strand.
ACTCTATGAAGCTGTGATTCTTTGCCTGTCTAAAACACCTGATGGTCTAATAAAGAGCTGAATGGCCAATAGCAAGGCAGGAGAAAAGGTAGGCAGGGCTGACAGGCAGAGAGAATAAATAGGAGGAGAAATTTGAAAAGGAGGGAGGAACAAGAAAGAAAAAGAAGGAGGATATCAGGAGACAGCCACTGAGCTACGCAGACAGCCGCGGAGTAAGATGTAAAGAAAGGAGTACAGAATAGAGAATGATGGGATAACGTAAGAGAAGAGAAGCTGAAAGAAACAAGCCAAGGCCAGGCATTCGTAACTAAGAATAAGACACCATGTGTGATTTATTTGGGAGCTGGGTGGCAGGCCCCGCAAAAGAGTAAAGAGTAAAAACAACCAGTTTCCCAGTGTCTCATACACTGAGGGCCAAGGTCATATAGCAGAATGGGCTGCTGTCATTCACTGTCATTCACTGTCAATCACTTCTGTCATTCACTATCAATCACTTCTGTCATTCACTGTCAATCACTTCTGTCATTCACTGTCAATCACTTCTGTCATTCACTCTCATTCACTGCTGTCATTCACTGTAGGCCCCTGAACCCCTCTGGACCTCAGTCCTCTCACCTGTTCAGTGAGAAGAGGTGTCAGCACCGCGGTATCTGACAATACTTTGATTCCGGCATCTTGTGATGTGCTTTGAAAAAAAGACAGTCAGATAAACGTGTCCATTGTCCGCAGATGATGCCGACAAATGGGCCCATTAGCTTTTCTAATGCTTTCACCTCTTTGTAAGGAGATGCTCCCCAGAAAGCATCTGAGAGGTAGAAACGATCTTTAAAAAATCAATTCTTTACCAGAGCTGTTGCACTTGCTGGAAATGTCCCCGAGTCCCATTACACAGGTTAAGAAACAGCAATCCTGTTGAGTGCCTCCCTGCCAAAGTGTTGAGGTCACTTCGACAAGTGGATTCCAAACATCTTCTAAGAGATGATACTGGGGCCATAGTTACTCTTCAATTGCTGTGGTAAAACAACATGATCACAGCATATTATAAACAAAAGCATTTGATTTGGCTTACAGTTTCAAAGGGCTGGGGTCCACAATGGTGGAGTGAAGGAATGGCTGAGAGCTCACATCTCAATCTACAACCACAAGGCACACACACACACACACACTCACACACACACACACACACACACACACTCACACACACACCCCAAAAATGGTTTGAGTCTTTTGAAACTTCAAACCTTACAGCCAGTGACAGGATTGCCCTGACAAGGCCATACCTCCTAATCCTTCCCAAACAATTCCACCAACTGGGAGCCGAGTGTTCAAATATATGAGCTTAAGGAGGCCATTCTCATTCAAACCATGACCCTGGGTATAAAGTCGTCCTGACCCAACATAGTGTCCTATAAGTCTTTATTTGCTAAGTGGCCATAATGATAGCATCCAGCTCACAGGTCTGTGGGGACCTGAGGTCACAGTATACAGAGAAACTTAGTGCACACTAGAGCAGTGGTTCTCAACCTTCCTAATGCTGTGACCCTTTAAATCAGTTCCTCATGCTGTGGTGACCCCAACCATAAAATCATTTTCATTGTCACTTCATAACTGTAATTCTACTACTGTTATGAATTATAATGTAAATATCTGACAGGCAGGATATCTGCTATGCAATCCTCGTGACAGAGTCATATGCCCTCTAAAGGGGTCACACCCCAAAGGTTGAGAACAGCTACACCAAAAGCTCAGTAGAGAGGAATTATGTATTTCTCTCGTTGCTGCTGCAGCTCTACCAAATACCTGTCACTGGCTACTTACATAGAAAAGCAGCTTACTCAGCTAGGATTTAGGAGCTGAGCATCCAAGATAAGGATTCTCCCCTGTTCAGTATCCAGTGAGGATCCCCTTGGTTATTTCACACCATCATGGAGGGGACTCTTGAGCGGGATGAACAAGCTCTCATGATGAGTCAGAAGCCAGAAACCATGAAGGGGACAGCCTTACTCCTTAAACACAACTTCTCATCTGAAATAGCTCATTCTACAAGACTCACACTAATTCCTCCTCTGACGTTGGCCTGTCATCCAGTGACCTCACACTCGGCTCCACCTGTTGACACTGCCACACCAACAATCGACTTTGAACCCACATCCATCAGGGCAGATGACAGCCAAGCCAGAGAGAGCTTGGATGGCTGGCACACTGCCTTTTCTCCAGCGTCCAGCAGAGTCACAGAGTTCAAACGCAACCTCTCTGACAGGCAAAGATTGAATTGGTGACTGGAAGCTACTGATTCCATTTCTGGTTTAGCCTGTGAGTCATTTCCAATTACCCAGCAGCCAGAGACCTCAGGAGCCTGGCAGAGGGAAGAGCCCCTTACAATGAGACATGCCTGTTGCCCGAGTGCTTTGTCACGCTGCAGAGGACACAGAGCAGAAGGAGCAGTCTGGACGGAGCCTCTGTTCCCTGGGACAGGTCAGATCCTCCCCTCTGGGAACAAGGGTGATGTCAAGTGTCAAATCCATGAGAACATCCTGGAATTTTAGCTTGAGTATCTGCACGAAAGGCTTAGAAATGTTTTCTAGATGGCCATGGTAGGACACACCTCTAATTTCAGCACCTGGGAGGCTGAGGCAGGAGGATTGAAGATTTGAGGACGGCCAGAGCCACATGGGAAAAAAAAGAAGAGCGGGAAGAAAGAGTAGAAGCAAAGAAAGAGAAATTTTTGGTTGTGATAAAATACCATAACCTTCAAATAGCCGGCTTCAGAGCCAATTCTGAACGCCTATTGAGTGCAGGTGTGTCTGACGAACAGCAGCATATGCTCACACACTGCTGGGAAGCTATCACCGACAGGCATGCACTGAAAGCGGTCATAGTCCCAAAGCCAGTGCCCACTGGGGAATAACTTCCCTCCCTCCACCCGACCCTAATCACAGTCTGCCTCTGTCCCAGCTCAGCTGCTCTAGAGCCTCGGTCAAGTAAGACCACACTGTCATACAGTCTTTGCTCTTAATGTAAATTCCAACAGTTAATCCAGGTTGCAGCATGTGTCAGAATTTCATTCCCCTTTTTTGGGTTGGATAATATTCTATAGTATGCATGGGACACAATTCATCTCTGCGTTTATGTTCTGATTGATACATTTGTCTCTACCTTTTAGTGTTGCAAATAGTGTGGTTATGAACTCCGCTACTTAAGTATGTAGTAATAAGAGGAGCGGCGGGGCTGCATCCCCAGCACCCCGGCAGCCTGGCTAGCTTATGCTCCGAAATAACAACACACAAACTGTATTCATTTAAACACTGCTTGGCCCTTTAGCTCTAGCCCTTACAGGCTAATTCTCACATCCCAATCAACCCATCTCTAATAATCTGTGAGCACCGGTCTTACCGGGAAAGGTTCAGCATGTCTAACCTGGCGGCTTGCTTCATCGTGTGCTTCATCGTGTGCATCTGCCCGGGAGCAGGGCATGGCGTCTCTCTGAGGCGTCTGCTCCTGAGAGGAGAGCTGTGGAGTCTGAGCTTACTTCCTCTTCCTCCCAGCGTTCTGTCTACTTCTCCCACCTACCTTCTAACCAATAAAATGGGCCAAGGCAGTTCCTTTATTAGCCAATGACCTTCCTCCATCATAAGTATCTCTTCGAGTCCCTGCTTTCAATTCTTTGGTATATGCACTCAGAAGTAGACTCGCTAGGTAATTCAGCAGTTAATTCTCTCGATGTCTTCCCTCCTCTCTCTACTATGAGTATGTATGGTTGTGGATGTGACAACATGGGTGTTGGCCCTCCCCTTTCTACTTTGTTTGAGAGGGCATCGCCTCACTGCTGGGTTAACCAGTGAGCTAGCCTGTGAGTTTTCTGGAACAAGGCTAACTGACCCTGCCCCATGCCTTCTGGGAAGTGTCCTGCCTCTGCCTCCCACCTGCCTAGGCTGGGATGCTGGAACTGCAGGCTTCTGAGTTCAGCTCTTTCTTTTTCTTTCTTTCTTATTTTTTTCCTGTTCTGTTTTTTCTAGCTTCCCCCTACCTTCCCCCCATCCCTTCTTTCCCTCTCTCTATCTTTCTCTTCCTGGTAGATTCTCACCATGTAGCCAGGTTCCTCCTGCTTCTGCCTCCAGGTCCTGGGATTACAGGCAGGTACCCATGCCCAGCTTTCCGTCATTAATTCGTTAGGAACTGCCATGCTGTTTTCTACGGTGGTTGTGCCATTTCACAATCCTATCGACAAAGGGGGTCTGCTTCTTCCCAGCCTTGCAAACACTTTCTTTCTGTAGAAGCTCCTCTAAGAACACAGGATGAAGATGTATAAATGTCTGTCCTTCTTTGATCTGTATAAACTTTATCAGGCCACCAACTCAAGGGCTAAGTACAGCTCTCTTGAATGCAGTCTAAAAGTTGACTGTCTCCTTGACCGCTCTGCGAAGCATGAGAAAGGTCATTGCACCAGCTTGGTCCCCTTCCTGACACTGAGGCTGTTTCTCGGTCCTGAGTTAACTGTGCAAGCGTGGACGGGGAGGGTGATGACATGCTCTCCTGGTCCTCCGTGTCACACGCTGAGCACACGTTGCTGCTGAGTCATTGAGCTGCCAGCATTCTTCCTTGCAAATGACACAGTCCAGTCTAGCAGCTGAACTTAAAAAGGATTTTGAACGTCTGAAGTTGCACAGAACCTCTGGGAGACTGAAAACAAAGCATAGGTCTCTTATACGAGGAACAACAGAGCCGAGAGAGACACCCACCACCTCAGGGCATACACTGTGGAAATGCAGAACAGCCAAGGCACCTCACCCTGCTACCCCCAACCCTCCCTACCTCACCCTCCACCCCTCCCTACTCCTACCCTCACCCCTGCCCTGCTTGCTGAGACAATCCCAGAACAGGATACTACAACAGACAGAAGTGTCTTTTATTCTGAAACTCATGGGTTTTTTTTTTCTGGATTTTGGAATATTTGCATATATGTAATGAAGTACCTTGGGCATAGGGCTCAAGTTGAAGCAGGAAGTCAGTTTATGTTTCAAATGCCCCCTGAAGGTACCTTCTCGGTGTTTTTTAGCAGTTTGTGCACGGCCCAAGCCTTCATGACGAGGAACTTTCCACTGTGAACACATCCCGCTGACGCTCATGAAGGTCTGGTGCTGGGATCTTGGATCTCAGTATGGGGTGGTCAACATCTGCCTCTATCAACAAACCCCCAGAAGGGTCAGGCATCTGCCCAGCTCGTCACACCACAGGACGAATCCCACTCCCGTGTGGGCTCCAGCATCCCCAACTCAGCCCCTGGGACCTGAGACCCACGGGGACTCCCAGAGAGTAGCAATTCTGGGGAAGTGACCTAACGTTTAGTAACTGCAGACCAGCTTCAGTTCGCTATGGTGACCACCCACCCACCCAGCATCCTTGATTGGTGCTTCATCCATTCTTCGACTTCCCGCCTGGCACCTCCAGAGGTTTCTGGAACCTTCTGAAGTGACACCTAGGGCTTTTCAGTTCTCCCAGCTTGCCCTGGAAAAGCAGCTGTGTAGACCCCTGCTGTCAGTCCTGAGGGGGCCACCTACTTCCCTACCCCAGGGTTAGAGAGACTGCAAAGAAGACACTAGCAGGCTTCCAAGGGGCACACCAGCATCTAACCTCTGCTCCTCCTCCCTTGGTGGTCGGGACCTGGTTCATCTGTGTGTATTCTCCCGAGATCCCACCCCCTAGGATTTTGTATGCCTTTTTTGTAGGCTGAAAGGCCTTGATTAGCATTCCTTCATGGAGGCTATGGGCGCAGGACACAGTTGTTTGGGTGAGTGAGGGGACCAGACGACTCAAAGATGCAAAGACAAAAGGGAACTCTGCTGTCCTCCAGCTATTACTTCACCAAGTCTTGAGTGCCGCTCCCAAGCCTCCGGTCCGTTACAAACAGCTGAGGCAGCCTCTCTGGCTTAAGATACAGGCCCCGAGGCTTAGGGCTGGCAGTGATAGAAAGGGGATCTTTTCCAGAGGCTGAGCCCACGGACACAGCAGGGCTGAGACACATTTCTGTCTTCTTTGTCTCTTGTATATGCAGACACAGTTTGATTGGGTACTTTAAACCACTAGGCAGGAGTTCATTCTAACAAGGGCTGGAACGCCAAGGTGCCGGGAAGGAAGAGAGCTGCCTGAGCAATGTGTTGGGTTAGCCCCTATACACAGGGACACCAGTCAGCCCACGTGCTGTTTCCTGCCTTGCTTCTGCTTAGCTGGTGGGGGCCCCTACCACACAGTCATGTAGTTTATGTGATTGGTACCAGAGTGAGCAGGAACAAAAGGCAGGGGCAGCCCAGAGGACCCAGGTTCGATTTCTAACTCCCATACAGAGGCTCCCAACCATCCATAACTCCAGTTCCAGGGTAAACTATGCTCTCTTCTGGCCTCCTCAGACACTGCATGCATGTGGTACATGGGCATATAGGCAAGCAAAACACCCACACATAAAATAACAATTAAAATGATTAAAATCCCATAGAGCAAGTGTCGTCACCTTATAGTCCCATTTTGTCTACGGCAAGTGTAATACACACATGTAAAACACACACAGTACCACGCCCCATGCTCCTGTCTTCCTATGTGCATACCTATAATAAAGTTTGATTTTTTAAAATTAGATACATTGGAGCTGGAGAGATGGCTCAGTAGTTAAGAGCACTGTCTCTTCTCCCAGAGGACTGGGGTTCAATTCCCAGCACCCATATGGCAGCCCACAACTGTCTGCACCTCCAAGATCTGACACCCTCAAACAGATATACATGTATACAAAACACCAATGCACATAAAATAAAAAGAAATAATTTAAAAATAAATAAATATAAGTTAGATACCTTAAGAGATTAACAGTTAATAATAAATAGAATAATGATAAGAATACACTGTGGCAAAAGTTATTGAATTGCGTTCTCTATACCACAGTCAAGGTAAACCTAGAACTTTGGGACCGAAGTTGGCCACAAGTAACTGAAACCATTAAAGGTGAAACTGTGGGTGAGGGGACACCACCCTAGGGCAAACAGGATTCAAGAGCTCAAGTCACCGAGGGGCACTGTACAGTGGCAGACAAGAGGTGAACATTTGTCTCCTGTCTGTCCGGCTCCCAATGTGGAGCGTGTTTCAAGGTCTCTTTTGTGAATTCACTTGTTTTGAACTTTTACCACAAAGCAAGAATTTATCTTTTTCCCCCTCCTGTGTCTGTCTTGTTGAAATGAGAATCCAACAACGCTGAACACTTAGAATCTTAAGGCTGATATTTTTTTTTCTTCTGTGCTCTTCAGATAGTTCTGGCCTTTGTGTCTTCCCCGCAACCACCCCGGCAGGGAGAGGGAGGCTTCAGAATGAGATGCATGGCATCTGCAGATAAAGGGAAGCTGTCTTTCCCTCCTGGGTCTCTGATTGACAGGCTTAGAGTCAAACCAGCAGGCCCTGTGAGGGAAGCTAGGGAGAGATGGTGAGGCAACTGCTGGCTTCAGCGTGCTTGTGAGAGCCCAGCTGTTTGGCTGAAATCCCCTCTGTCTCTGGCTTCTGGCTGACCTGTAGCTCTTGGCCTGGGTGTGGCCATCGCGAGTGCTCACTGGCCTCTGCCTTCCCGCCCTCGCAGGCAGCTGGACCAGTCCTGGCCAGTGCCATGTGGATGGCAGGGAGCATCAGTCATAGACTGGGGAACAAAAAGGCCCTGCACCCTTCTGGGTCTTTCCTCCTCGAGAGTGGCAGACCGGTGAGTGCTTGGTCCCTAGCTAGTAAGCGCGTTGCTCTGTAAGGCTCTGAGAACCTGGGGGGGGGGGGGGGGGGCGAAGGCAGAGGAACTAGGTCCCTGAAGACATGGCTTTGAGACTGAGGCTTATCCTCAGCCTCCTCCCTCACCCTCTACTTTGTGCTTTGTGTCTACTTTGAGGTGAAGAAGCTCCTCCACCATAAGCTAACACCACCACGATATTCTTCTCGAGCTCATGGGGCAAAGCAGCCATGGACCCTCTGAAGCGATGGGTTGAAGTTCCTCTTTCCTCCCTGAAATTGTCCTTTTGGGGATTTGGTGATAGCTCTGCAAAACTGATTTGCAAGGCTTCTGTTACTGAAGCCCTGGGATATGTGGGCTTCCCTGGGTCTGCACAATGTCCAGGTTTCACTATAAAAACTCTACTGAATTACCTCATAGTCTGCCCTGGCATTTTACCCAAGCGTTGGTCCTTTGCTGTGAGATGATCTTTCTGTATGCTGTGAATATGTATTCCTCTCATTGGTTAATAATAAAAGCCGCTTGACCAATAGCCAGGCAGGATAAGGTTAGGTGGAACAATCAAACTGAGAACTCAGATGAGGAGGGGCGGAGTCAAGAGAGATGCCAATCAGCCACTAGAGAAGCAAGATGCCAGGAGACCAGAAACTCCATGGCCACATAGCAAAACATGGATTAATAAAATGGATCAATTTAAATGTAAGGGTTAGCTAATAATAAGCCTGAGCTTATTGGTCGAACATTAGTAATTAATATTATGCCTCTGAGTGATTATTTAGAAGTGGCAGCAGGATGGGGTGGGACAGAGAAACCCCCATTTACAGACCCTACTGATTTTTTTTTTAAAGCCATGTGCTGGAATTTCTAAGCTTTCAAAATCCTGTGAAGATAAGTGACCATAACAGTCATCTTTATATATATAGTTATATAACTATAACTAAAAGCTGAATGTAGCCTGGAGTTGGGGGGCCCACACTTGTAATCCCAGCACTGAGGAGGCAGAGGCAGGCAATCTGAGTTTGAGGCCAGCCTGGTCTACAAAGCAAGTTCCAGGACAGCCAGAGCAGCACAGAGAAACCCTGTCTTGGAAATAAATAAAACCTTTCTTCCCAAAGTTTCTTTTGGCCCTAATGTTTATCACAGCAATAGAAAGCTAGGAGGACCAGTCATGGTAGTGATGCCTTTAAAACCAGAACTCAGCCGGCAGAGGCAAGTGGACCTCTGAGTTCCTACGCCAGCCTGGTCTATAGAGTGAGTTCCAGGACAGCCAAGGATACATAGAGAAATCCTGCCTCAAAGCAAACAAACAAAAACCTAAATCAAAATAATAATAATAATAATAAGGCAAACTAAGACATCTACCTTGTCTTCAAGCCCTGGGAGCCTTGTCCACTTGATCTGTCCTATTAATGAGACTGTCTTACTTTTTATTGAGATTTTCACGCTCAAAACTTCCTTCTGAGCCTGGAAAGATGACTCAGCAGTTAAGAGCTCACATTACTTCCACAGGTCTGAGTCTCATCTGCCATGTTCGCTGTCTCACATCTGTCTGTAAGTCCAGCTTCAGAGACGAGACACCTCTTGCTCCTGTGGGCACCTGAACTCATATGCCCACATAAACACGGGGAGAGAAAGAGATGGAGGAAAGAAGGGAGGGAGGCAGGGACAGAAGGAAAGAGGAAGGGAGTTTTTCTCTTTATTTTTAACCTTTAATTTGGCTTTTTGGTGTTTACTTATTTAATCTCTTTCCTATCTTGCATAGATCCCCTTATTTTACTCAGTCATTGGTTCATGATCACTTTAATTCATCCAACACTTCATTCCTGTCCTCTTAGATTCTGTTGAGCCTTCTCACATAACGGTTACTTTGAATTCTTTGGGATTTCTCCTAAATCGTGCTCACTGGAGTATATTGCTGTGGAACTCCTAATTTTTGGAGAAGCCAATCTGTGTGGCTTTTTCACATTCCTATGTTGGGTTTCTGTGTTGGCTCTTGTCCATCTGGGATTAAGTCGACTGGATGTTTTAAAACACCTGCATTCTTTCCATGGAAGTACCCACAATATTTGTGTAAAGTTGGTTATAGCAAGGTTGTGGGTGTGACTTGGTAGCAGAAACCCTCAGTATTCATGCCCAGGACAGCAGGCTTGATCTCCAGCATATTCCCCAGAATGGAAGACTCTCTGTGCTCACAACCACAGGGCAGGTCCCCACAAAAGCAGTCGATAAACACAACAGTCCTTAACTGGGGGTGAATAAAAGAGCAAGTTTGGGATGGCAGGCGCTAAGGTTTTAATCACTTTTGGCAGGAATGGGAAAGAAAATACTCCCCCACCCTCCACCCCCGCCCCAAACCAGGGTCCTAAAGCAAGCCTGGGGTTCCAGGAAAAAGTGCAGAGAGCAGCTACACCCACAAGCCCCAAACCCGGAGGTTACAGAAACACATTTATCCAGAAGAACAGTTTATAGGTCTGGCGAAGCCATGCCCTCCCTCCCTGTCCCTCCCCGCAGCTGCAGAAACTGTACTGGCTTAGACTCGGCAATGCAGCACATCCTCTTGCACCTCGAATGCTGTGCTGCAGGCCCTTGGGGTACTGTCTTCAGGCCTGCAGTCTCGCTAGGTTGATCTGAGTTTTCATTCTTTTATTCCCTCCACCCATTTAAGTCTTACATTTTTTTTTCTTTCAAGTATTATAGCCATATACACAAACCAGAAGAGGAAAGACACATAGAGGAGGAGGCAGGAAAGACAGAGGGACTTACGCCACCGGACGGACAGCTGATGAGATAAATGCAGTCAAACAGTCTCCAACGATCACAACACGCAGAAGCCTAGGGCAGGGCGCCCCTAACTGTAGGGCACCTGCATTCCTTGAGAACCTGAAAAGGGAGAAGGGAGAATTAATAAGTGCGTGGTTCAACAAAACTGAAACTGGATATTAAAGGAGGGATATTAAATGAGGGATATTAAATGAGGGATATTAAATGAGGGATATTAAATGAGGGATATTAAATGAGGGATATTAAATGAGGGATATTAAATGAGGGATATTAAATGAGGGATATTAAGTGAGGGAGATATAAAGGAGAAGGGGCTGCGGTTGGAAGATTCACATGCAGTTCTTTGCCTGATGAGCACGGGACCAGGTCTTTCATGGAGCCAGGGCACAGGTGACAGTGTGTCTCTGTAGATCCTTCATGGGGTGAGGGGGCAGGCACCACCTTTGGGCCTATCTGTGTCTACTTCAGCCACCTGAGTGGGTCAAAGATGCCGGTTGTACTTCAGTAAGGTCCAACATGAGGGCCAGGTGCATGTGTCCTCCTGCCTCTGTTTCTCAAAGGGGTGTGTTGTGTGTGCTGAGCACGCTTTTATGGGGTCTCTCACTGGCATAGGGACAGATGCCGCACCTGTCTCTGTGTGATCTTCTCCAGTCGGGCTCAGAGCAGACCTCACAGCCCATTGTCAGTCAGTCTTGCTCACCTCCCAGTGTTTGCAGGGAGGGACTTTGGCCTCTAGAGCCACCTAGCTGCCAACCCAGCAGAGGTTTCTGTGCGGTGGCTTCTGGCCACTGCACCTGTGGAGAGAGGATTTTTCCAGCACAGCCCCTCCCTCTGCTAGTGCAGCTGACACCAAAGCGCTCTCTGCCCTCATCCTGCCCTCCTCCTTATTGCTTTTTAAATTTAAACTGTCCATGACTGAATGCGGTGTGACGCTTGTGAGGCTCTCTCACTGTGTCAAACTGCAGTTCTGAGTAGAGGGTCCTCACTGCTCCTGGGAACCGAGCCCTGAGCTTGGGGCTGAGCCTCAGGAGCAAACTCCAGAGCCTTCCATTGTTTTCCATAATTTAATTTTTTTCCTTTCTATAGAGACTAGTGTTTTTCCACAGTCCATTTCCCAACCACCCTGTCTATTCCCCAGATGGTCCAGCACTCCACACAAGGCTGTGGTTCTCCACGTTCTCCCTGTTTTCAGCTTTAACTACAAATTTCTAAGCAGGGAGCCCAGAAGAACTCCAGCTGAGCAGAGTCCTCACGGGCCATGAGTCCCTCTTTAGAGACATAGACCCAGGTCCCAGGACACAGAAAACCTGCATTCAAGGAAACATCAGAGTTGCGAAGCAGAGAAAAGCTCAGGCCTCTTGGTCTCAGTGACGTCTCCCACCTTATCAGGACCATTTTCCCTGTGAGGTTGAGCTTGTTTCTAAGGCAACACTAAGGACATGAAATGCTGCCAACTGCACAGGTGCATGCCTTCCTAGAAATACAAACTGCAATGAATTCTAATTTTAGAGACACTAACATGCAAATAATGCATGTTCTAAGGTGACGAAAGAACCCTTTTATGGCAAGAGATGTATGCCATACATCTTCTTATTGTCTTTCCCTCTGCCCTTTTCTGGTTTCTTCCCTAATTCTGATTTTATGATAAATAGATGTGCTCTAACTGTCCCCCTCTTTTTTCCACTAGCTTCTCCCAACAGTCAGTCAACTCCTGTCCCTAAGCCGCAGCTCTTGCCGAGCTCTTCCCTGTCTGCCAGGACACAAGCACGCTCCTATCTTCCATACCATCAGAATAATTCATTGGACATCACTTTGCATCAACTGATGTCATTCCCAGGACCTACAGAATACAGTCAGGACCATTCATACCTCTGGATCCCTGTTTGGTACTTAGCTTCAAAGATCAACACCCAAGGCACTGTGCTCTTGGGTTCCATCAGACAGATGGAGCCCGCCTCCTGGGCATGCTCCCCACTCCCCTCACAGGACACCACATATGTGTGTGCTTAGGGGGGAGTTGTGGTTTGAGTATAAATGCACCCTCCTAAAGGTGCATGTGTTTGGACCCTTGGTCCCCAGCTGGCGGCACTGTTTGGGGAGTTTGTGCGACCTTTAGTTGCACCTCACGGGAGGCAGGGTGACTTGTGCTTGGTATTATGTCACACTGAATAGTCACTGCCTTGAACTTTTTCTATGCTCTCTGTCCTCTCCTAATCCCTAGCAACTGCTCTTTTGCATTGTCCCCACTGTCCTGCCTGCCCCAGAATGTCAGTTCATTAGAATCATGCACTGTGGTAGCCTTCCCCATTGGCTTCCTTCACTCAGTGGTACAGGTCAGGGTCCAGCATGGTGTTCCAAGGCTTGATAGCTCATTGCGTTTTAGCACTGATCTCATTGCCTGGATAGACCACAGCTCACACATCTGTTCGCCCCCTGAAGGACACCGTCCCAAGGCTGCAATAAATACCTCTGCTTTTGGTTTCTAGCTTCCTTGGTTAAATACCAAGAGGCTCACTCAGTTGCTAGATGATGTGCTAAGAGTACATTTAATCCTATGAGAAATCGCAGCACTGTCTTCCCAAGTGTGTGCACCATCAGTCTTCCTGCCAGTCATGGCTCCCTGCTGCCCCACGTGTCACCATTGGATGGTGATGGGGACAGCAGAATCTTTAAAAAGAGTCAGGGTCCTGGGTGACTACAGGGCGATCAGCTGGGTTCTGCAGATGTGAGGTGGAGTCCTGAGGTTCTGGTACCCTTCAGGGGCCGTGGTAAGTGTGATTAGCTGGGTTCTGCGGATGTGAGATGGAGACCTGAGGTTCTGGTACCCATCAGGGGCCATAGTAACTGTGGCTGGATCTGAGGATTCCTAAACCTCATCCCAAGGCTTGCATTAAGGCAGGCCACTACTGATGTCTGCAGAGAGGGCTTGGCAGGTAAGAACTCTTACTGCCCTTGCAGAGGACCGGGATTCAGTTCCCAGCACCCACTGACAGCTGACAACCGCCTGTGATGCCAGTTCCGGAGGATCTGATGCCTTTCCTGACCTCTGAGGGCACCAGGCACACATGGGGCACATACAAAATACATATAAATACATATAAAATACATATAAAACTTAAAAAACGAACATCAAGAGGGTAGACCAGTTGGGTGTGGTAGTACATGCCTTTATCAACACTCTGAAGGCAAAAGCAGAGGCAAGTGGATTTCTCTGGGTTCAGGACCAGCCTGGTCTACCTAGAAAATTCTAGGCCAGCCAGAGATACACAGTGAGGTCCTATCTCAAATTTTATAATTATTATTATTATTATCATCATCATCATCATTATTATTTCCCTATCTGTGAAATGAGACCAATGTTGTATCTCTTCTCTTGGGGCTTATTGTGAAGATTAAATATGTCCTGTACATGAAATCCTATACCAGGTGTTTAGTAGACACTCAGTGAGTGTTTGTGTTCTTATAACAACCTCCCTTAACTGTCAGGGGAATGTCTCATTGAGCAGAGGAGATAATTAGAGACAGGCTTGTCTGCAGGGCCTGCCTTTCTGCCTAGGGAAGCAAACCCTTACTCACTTTCCTGCTGTCTGTGGAATAACGTGTGTGTGCCTGTGTGTGCGTGTGTGTGCGTGTGTGTACGTGTGTGTGCATGCGTGTGTGTGCATGCGTGTGTGTGTGCGTGTGTGTGTGTACGTGTGTATGCGTGTGTGTTGTATTGTACACATATACATTATTTTTAATCATATGTATGTGCATGTGAGTGAAGGAGCACATAGATGCCGATTGTTGGGTCCACTGGAGCAGGAGGTACAGAAATTCTGAGCCCCTTCCCCCAGTGTGGATGCTGGGAACCAAACTTGGGTCTCCTGTAAAGACAGGGCTTGCTCTTAACTGCTGAGCCATCTTTCCAGTCTCCGAGTTACTCTTTTTGTATCTGAGGACAGATTTGTATTTGATGACAAATCTTCCTTGCCTCTGTGGTTCTTCTGAGGCTCTTTTGAAAAGCAGGGGCTGAGGAAGTCTTTGGAGACACACGTCACGGAACAGCAGTGCAGACTGAATTAAAGTGGCCATTTTGACTGCTTAAGAGTTGGTTAAAACGATGCCAAGTCCCATCAACTGAACTCTTCTAATCATCACTAATAAACCAAAGCCCCTGCCATCTCCCAGAATCTCAAATTTCAGGCAGTGTTGCTATGAGAACCCCACTGTCAGGAACAAACAAAAAACAACAAAAATCAGAATACACTCCTTGCTATGGCCTCTCACCAGTTCCACAGGGAACTTACGCCAGGCCAAAATGCTAGGCTCTTATGGCTACTGTAACAAAAGACCACAAGTCTCTTGGCATTGAGACCAGAAAGGTAACAAAGTGTCTTTTCCATTTCTGTGGCAAAAGTGACTTAAGGAAGGGTTCATTTTGGTGAAAGGTCGAGGCTAAAGTTTGCTCAGTGGGAAAGGTGTGATGTGAGGCAGCTGGTCACATGACACCCGCGGTCAGGAAGCAGAGAGAGATTAATGCTGCTGCTCAGCTCAGTCTCCCTATTTAGTCCAGGTCCTCAGCCTACACAATGATGCTGCCTGAAGTTAAGGTTTCTCACCTCAGTTAAGCTGATCTAGGTAATCCTCATAGCTGTGACCAGAAGCTAGCCTCCTGGGTGATTCTGGCACCAACACTGACCACCCAGGCTTCCAACGACACAAACTGGAGACCCAAAGGGCATCATATAAGGTGAGAACCAAGGTGTTGATGGGTTTATTATTCCTTCTGGGTGTCTCAAAGTACATTCCTCCTCCTCTTCCTGGTCCTGAAGGCTGCTTCCCTTCACTGGCTCAGAGCCTCATCAAGAGTCTCAGCATCTCTACCGGGTTGCCTCCCCCGCCCCACCTTCATCTCCAGCTCACCTACCAGGATGAAGGGCCATCTCTGCAATTCAGAATCTTTAACTTGAGCACACCTGCTGAATGCCATAGATCACATCTGAAGGCACATGGGGCCCTGGAGTCAGAAGCCTTCTGGGCCCAAGGTGGCCCTTCCTGCTGAGGGAGGCAGGCCTCAGGCAGGGGTGGCAAGCCGGAGTGAACGCCTCAGGGAAGGAGGTATCAGGATCAGGGATAGGAGGCCTCTGGGAAGAAGAGAGAGCAGCCAGCTGTGCTCTGCTCAGAGAAGGCTCAGTGGATCAGAACCTGAGATTAGATGAGATTCGGGGTACCTAATAAAAAGGTCAGGCCGTCTCCTCTTTTCATTCCCACAAAAAAAAGAAAAAGGAGTTTGGTTCTTGGGCCCAGGTAGAGTTCACCATGTGGTTGAGATGGGACAGAATTCACAGTGTAGTTGAGATAGGACAGAGTCCACCGTGTGGTTGAGATAGGACAGAGTCCACCGTGTGGTTGAGATAGGATGGAGTTCACCATGGGGTTGAGATGGGATGGAGTTCACCATGGGGTTGAGATGGGATGGAGTTCACCATGTGGTTGAGATGGGATGGAGTTCACCATGGGGTTGAGATGGGATGGAGTTCACCGTGTGGTTGAGATAGGGCAAAGTTCACCGTGTGGTTGAGATAGAACGGAGTCTACCATGGGGTTGAGATGGGATGGAGTTCACCATGGGGTTGAGATGGGATGGAGTTCACCGTGTGGTTGAGATGGGATGGAGTTCACCATGGGGTTGAGATGGGATGGAGTTCACCGTGTGGTTGAGATGGGATGGAGTTCACCGTGTGGTTGAGATGGGATGGAGTTCACCGTGTGGTTGAGATGGGATGGAGTTCACCATGGGGTTGAGACGGGATGGAGTAGCGCATGAAACCTGTAGTGTGTGACGGTATTGGGTCAACAGAACCTTGCTTCCTGGACGAATAACAAAAAGTCCCACATTGACTCAGCTGTTTGTTATCCTGGAAAAATGAAAAAAGATAAAATTCGCAGGCAAGGTTTAAAAGCCATATCAAAATTGAAATCTGTTGAAGGGAAGGACCTTTGTGAGCTAGCCACCTGGGACCTGGCAGCTCCTGGGAAGGCCGTAGGGAACGGTCCTCAGCACAAGCGTTGTCCAAAGACTTTCAAAGTCGCATAAATATTTAAAAGCACTGCTGCATGCAAATAAACACGTGGAGGGCAAATCTGAGGGAGCAGGCACAGTTTAAAGACGCACGGTTTAAAGGCGCACGCCACACTTGCTACCGGGGAAGACATGCGGGGCTAGCTTCTCCAAAACACCATTTCTCAAACCAGTGAGATGTCAGCTGCAAGGTGCTTTTGGCCCAGGAGCGTGCGTAGCCCTACATCAAAGCAATTTCTGATTTAAGAATTAATTGTCCCAGAGACCCTTCTAGCATATTCCTTCAGCCACATTTGAATGACCTACCCTGTACACCTTCATGCCAAACCTATGTTTGCCAACGCTTTTGTAAACACACATACATGTACGAAGCCCCCGTTCGGGGATAGTTCGGAGGCAGAGGAGGCTATCTGTCACCTTTCAGCAAGAGTAGCTGCAGTATCTGGGAGCCAAGATTAGTAAACAACGAGTCACAATGGAGCTGAAATGGCAGAGAAGGTGCTTAGCCTCCCTTGGGTGGGACACGGCTTGCCTCACCCACCTCTTTGCCCATAGTTCCTGTGCCTACACAGCCGACACTCCCCTCCCGCCTGGAAGCGTCATGGGTGGTAAAAAGTAGCAGTGGCAGCCAGAAGGCCAGCGCTAGGGTTTTCAGCTCCAGCTTTGCAGCACCCCTTGTCCCACATGGAAGAGAACCAGACTCGCACCTGTTCAAAGCCTCTGTTCCTCCGTTAGGAGCAGCTTTGCACGACTGTGCTTTCTGCCCTTAAACCGATACATCCTTCTCTTGCCGCTTCCTGGTCTCTGTCTGTGAAGGCAGCTCCTGCTCTGCCTGTGGCCTGTGTCTGCAGAACTCACCGATTTTGCACAATGGTCCCAGGAAGCCTGGCAAACGCTAGGACAGGTATCAGGCATGGTGGCGAGCAAACTTCTCTAAGGGTTTGCACAGAGGACAGGAGTTAGGTCAGCTGTGCCTGAGCTTGCTTTGGGTTCCACACACAAAGAAGCCAAGACCCTTTGACAGATGTCCATCCCCCAGGAAACACCTGTTCCCATTTGGCCACTCTCCAAAGGCCCTTCTTGCTCACCATGGTAGTATGCACCTTTAATCCCAGCACTCAATAGGCAGAGGCAGGTAGATCTCTATGAGTTCAAGGCCAGCCTGGTCTACAGAGTGAATTCCAGGACAGCCAGGGCTACATAATGGGACAAGGCCTTGTCTCAAAGAAAGAAAGAAAGAAAGAAAGAAAGAAAGAAAGAAAGAAAGAAAGAGGGGAGGGAGGGAAAGAGGGAGAGGAGAGAGAGAGAGAGAGAGAGAGAGAGAGAGAGAGTGTGTAAAGCCCTTATTTTAGCTGGAATTCTGCCAACAAACTTTCACCCTGTGTATCTGATTAGGGGTGCATGTACTAAAACCACGTAAATAGTAATAATAAAGAGAAACCAATATGTTAATAGCTGCCATTGTTTAATTCCTATTCCTTGGCAATGTTCAAACACTTGGAAGCAGTTCAAATATAAAAACATTTCTGAGTATCACCGTGTCTGGTCCACAGGAAAAGGGATAGTACTGGCGGCAGGATGGTTCAGTTAGGAAGGCAGATGTACATTCTCTGATAAGATCAAGGAAGGTGTTTCCCCACAGTCAGGACCACACGTGTGCAGGACACAGGGGGCTGTTCAGGAGTGTGCTACAGAAGGAGTGAAGAGAGCATACGTCCCAGACCTGCAGGAAACACGGAAACACCACAGGAGTGGACATGTAAGCAGCTCACGGGGCCAGGAGAGGTCAGGACGGAGGTTCAGTTTATGTTTGGCTAACTCGGGATCCCAGCAATGAGCCATAGCTGTGTATTGACCACGCTTCTGGTTTCTCACTCTCTGGAAGTCCTGGGAGCCCAGAACTGCTTGGCAATAGTCCATCACACATACAAGATGCTAAAATGTTGGTTAACGTACTTTGCTCTATTTTTCAAAGTTCTGTAAAGTATAGTATATTTCAAATGTGTGCAGGTCTGGGAGAGAATACCCAGTACCTGTGTGTCTGTCATCCAACGTTGACATCTGTCAGCTGTGAATACGTTGTAAACCACCTCCACCAACTCCCATCTGCAGCCTGGATGGTTTTGGAGCCTGCATGCCCAACTTGCTCCTAACACGTAGCTTTTCCCGGGGCTCATTTTCTAGGGTCCCCAGTTTACCACTGTAGATGAAGGTTTTTGGATGCTTGTACTGGGGTGAGATCTAAGGACTAAGAATGCGCAGGAGAGCATGGTACCAGGCCCCTGGTCCCCCCCAGCGCTCTGTCCTTCACTAACTGTGACCTCCACAAGCAGTATCTGCTCACTTCAGTTCCACCAGCTCAGGGTGGGAGTGAGAAGCGTGGGAACCCTTCCCTTGTGAGGGACAGGTAAGAAGCCTCAGTAAGTCACTTCGTAGCTATTTGCCTTTGGCGAGCTACTTAACTTCTCTGAGCCTCCACTTCTCTGAGCCTCCGTTTTCTCACTTACAGAAAAGGAGACAAAATATCTGCCTCCAAGGTTGCTTCAAAACTTTGTTGAAACAATGGGAGTAAAAGTTTGAGCAAACAAAAGATGTCAGTCAGGGAGGGGGAATTCGAGCCCAGGCCACGCTGGGATTTTAAATCTTCCTTTCCCGATTCCTCCAATATTGTCTATCACTTCATGTTTGCCTAAGGCAGAAAAGTGGTGGCGTGATCGCTGCCTTACCCATTTTTAAGCAAAGATATTCTTTCTCATTAGCATAAGGCAAGCAATCAGTGTGACATCACAGAGACTCAGGCAGCCATGAAGTCTCTCCCCTCCCCCAGCGACTCCCAGCGCGGGCACTGTAACCTTAGATCTAACCCTACAGGAAAAACTCATTAGGCTCAGATCTGGAAAAGCGCTCTCTGAGAGAGTGGAGTGTGCGACCTCACAGGAGGCCCGGGTCACCTTAGCGAACTTCAAAACACTGAACGCTCCACGCAGGCTGCCTGCCTCTCACAGAGGAGGCAATTTAGAAACTCATCATTTCTCACTGGAGAGACCCTTCCACGGCAAAGACCTGTGGGGTCTCTCCAGTGGCACCCCCATTAAGGAAATATAATTTAATTGTCATTGGAACTAAGGACCTGTGTTGGAGGCTGCTTGTGGCAGGCACTCGGCGGTGACAAAGAGATGGAAGGTGCCAGAAGCATGCAGACCTGGAAGAAGGAGGGTGGCATCTGGGGAGCGTGCCAACGCTGAATTGCCCCATCTGTTGCGTTAATAACCAATTGGTCCAGGGGACCAGGACATACGGTACCTATTAGAATCTGTCTGCACATATGTAACTGCTCATTTCATCTGCACAAACGACTGACTCTTTATGCAAATGCAGGTCTGAACGCCCACGTAGGAAAGGTTTTGTTCAGTCCCCCCAAATGCTGAAGCCTGGGGGCCCCAGAGCCTCGGATGCATTAAAGAAAGCAAGCAAAGTGGGGAAAGCAAATTGTGTCGGAAAGATGTGGGTGCCGACAGCCAAGGCTGGTGAACAAGGTGGCAGGGCAGGACACAGGAACACGCAGTGGAAGTACTCAAGGCAGAGTTTACCAGGAGAGCAGGGGTCCAGTATGGGAGAGGCTGGCTACCCAGAGGGACCCTGTCTCTAAAAACCAATAATGAAAGAAGGAGAGAGGAGAGAGAGAGAGAGAGAGAGAGAGAGAGAGAGAGAGAGAACAAAGGGCTGGGTATGACGTCACATGCTTTTATTTCCAGGACTTGAGAGGCAGGGAGGCAGAAGTAGGTGAGTCTCTGTGAGTTCAAGGCCAGCCTGGGCTACTAGTGTGGAACTTTCACCCCTTATTCTCAAAGGGGCAAGAAGAAATTTCCTAGCAGAATGTTTTCCCTGGAAGATAGTGGCCTTCCCTCTCCCACCCGGGAGATTCGGAGCACAAGGTCACTTAGCTCAGCCCAGCCAGCCACCTGGTACAGATGGTAAAGATGGCCTAACTCAGGAACAGTGGCCTTGCTCTAAGAACAAGGAGAAAGCTGACTTAACAGAATGGGAGGGAGCAAAAGTCCTTGCACCCATGCCAAAGCATCTTCAAAGATTCTCTTTGTAGTTATGCCCACAGAGGAGATACATCACTGTAACGGGGATGGAGATGAGTTCCAAATGTGTTTGTATTATGCTGATTAATCCTTGCTTATTACAGTCTGGGCCTCTCTGGTGGTCTCTTTCTTGAAGGGGCGTAAACGACCGGCAAATAGGATTAACCAGGCTAGCTTTAGTATCAGCTTTATTAAGGGGAAGAAGGGGAGAGCTTACAAAACCAGGGTTCCAGCGACGAGCAGGAAATAAAAAAGAGGCAAACAAGCGCACATGGATGGTTTTATAGGCTATTTGGGGGCCCGGGGCAAACACCCCCCCAAACAAGGTGATTGGTTGAGATTCCCCATCACTTTCTGGGGGTCATAATCTGGGCACAACACTAGGAAATTCCTGGACAGCCTGGAGTACATTAGTAAGATTCTGTCTCCAAAAAGAAAGGAAGGAAGGAAGGAAGGAAGGAAGGAAAGAAGGAAGGAAAGAAGGAAGGAAAAGGAAGAAAGACCAGAAGAGGAGGTATAGAGAGAATGTGGCAGGTTAGACCGGGCCACAATTATTGTATAACTAAATCTCAATACATATATGATCTATGTTATATTTAAAACCAAAAAGTCATGATCGATTGAACCAGAATCTGACCAGTTATGAGAAATCTTTTAGAAACAGGGTTTCTCTGTATAGCCATGGCTGTCCTGGAACTCACAAATTTCCTCCTGCCTCTACCTCCCAAGCACTGGGATTAAAGTGGTGCACCACCACTACCCGTTCAGTTAAAAGAAGTCATGAGCTCCTGATTCTGTTCTGTTGGGAACTGCTGTTCATACACTTCCTGACCCGCTTCCCCTTCTGGTTGGCAATGCCGTTGAAGGTGCTGTGCTGTTCTGCACACTAACTATTTTCACTGAATTCCATTTTTATTCAACCTTCATATCTTTTATTGGTTGTCAGTATGTAAATTTAAATCTTCTAATAAAAAAAAAGGAAACAGGGCCAGAGAGATGGCTCCCATTGGGTGAACATGCTTGCTGCTGTGCCTGGTGACCTCAGTTCTATCCCAGGGACACACAGAGTGAAAGGAAAGAGCCCAGTTGCCCTCTGACCTGCTCACTTGCACCGTGGTGGGCATGTATGTGCCATCCGCTCTCCTGGATCATGTGTGCATATTCATAAACACACCCACACAAATAGCGTGACTTTAAAAGTGGAAAGCAAAAGAAAATGCCATTTTGACACCCGCTAACTTAAATTTTTAATTTAAAAGCTCAAATAATCAGTAGCCAGTGAGTAAGGCCTAACATTCACAAATCAAGACAACGTGCACATATTGTTTGGGGCCATGGGGAAGAAATAGGAATAGTCGAGAATTTTGGAAACGTTTGTCTCGAGGAAATGGAAAAAGGATCTTGAAGGGAAATCAAAGAGGTTGGCGCATCTGGAGAGCAAGATCAGGAGTAGAAGGGACGAGCCATGCCCTGTGATAACCCCAGGGCTATGGCTGATCTCGCCTGTCATTAAAACTGTCTCCTTATTCCATTTAGGTTTCTGAAATCTGGGTCTGATTTATTTACTGACATTGAAAAGCAGAGCAAGCTTTCCTTTCTCATAGGATAAGGAAATTTAAAATGTTAATTACAATAGCACAGCTAATAAATCTGCCAATAATCTTTACTGTTGGCCACTGTGTTCCTAGGAGGGACCCCCACCTGTAGGGGTCTTGCTTAGCAGGTAGTGCTGGGGGCCTGGAAGAGAGTTTGGTGCACACACGGGGATGAGATATGTGTAGTCTTTTTAAAGCTGCGACCCCATCTCAGTCACAAAAGCAGAGACCAAGGGTCCTTGGCTCAGCGCCTGGGTTCTGCCCATAAGTGTTGTGAGCAGTTGAGACAATGACAGGTAAACCCTCCACTAAGACTGGACCGTTTGTTGATGCTGCCCCCGACTCTTTCCATCACCATGTTCCTTTACATTGTCCGGCGTCTTGACAAAGCTTCTGTTTTCCCATACTTGTGGGGAGGAGCTGTTGAATGGCGCAGTCTGCGGCTCTCTGACTCTATCTCTTTGGCTAGCATTCCACTGTCTGGATCTAAACGACTTTCCCGGCACCAGTACTGCCCTATCATCTTGCTTTTCCACAAGGGTTGAACCCGGGGCTTCTAGACTCAGTGAGCACTCTCCCACAGGGACTCACCCACACCCTTCCAGGATCTTGAGGATTGCTGATTTGAAATGATTTGAATGACGAGGTGCACGGCCTCCTACTCCCCGCTCCTACTCCACACTCGCCCAGGACTGTCAGGTTGTTCTGACTACCTCGTAACTCGGTATAAATATCCACCCCAGCCCTCCGGATTCAGTGAGGTGCCTCGGGTTCCATAGGAGCTAATTTGTGTGTAGACTGTAGAAGGCACACAGTGTTCCATCGATATGGGGTAATCTTCCATTTGCCTCAGTAGCTAGGTTAATGGAAACTACCAGGTTTGTAGTTTTCAGGCTGTAGCTTGAAAACTTGTAGTTTGTGGTTCTTTAGCCACATTTATCCCTATGGATCCATTCTTTTGGTAATAACATACTTGTATCCACAGCCTTACTTGCATCTTCAAGTGTCTCACTGTATGTGTGTAGAGGTGTAGTTAGGATTTGGGTGTCTTTCCCATTGGTCTTGGTGAACAGAGCTTCATCCTGTCTGCTTCTAACCCATGCATGATGCCGCTGTAAACCTTGTTGCACCTGATTTGGATTGGGAGGAAAAAGGTGGTAACATGAGCTGGGGATTTACCTTTTTTTTCTTTATTTATTTATTATAGATACAGTGCTCTGTCTGCATGTTTGCCTGCAGGCCAGAAGAGGGCATCAGATCTGATTACAGATGGTTGTGAGCCACCATGTGGCTGCTGGGAATTGAACTCAGGACCTCAGGAAGAGCAGTCAATGCTTTTAACCTCTGAGTCATCTCTCCAGTCCCAAATGTGTAACCCAGTCTGGCCTCAGATTCATGATCCTCCTGCCTCTGCCTCCTTCAGCAAATCCTACCGGTACATGTCACCACAACCGGGGCATTTATCTTATTGACTAAATAACTGGCATGCATGTACAAGGACCTGGATTTGCTTTGCGTACACACACGCGCGCGCGTGCACACACACACACATGCACACATGCCTCAAAACACAAGAACTGGTAACAAATAGATTAGAGAGCTGTGTATTGCTCAGGCCAGTGCTGTTGAGACAGAATGTCTGAGGCTGGGTAATTTATGTACACACAAAGTTCTGGAGATGGGGAAGCCAAGGGCTGGTGTTTGGGAGGCCTTCTTATTGTTGTCTCGTGGTGGAAAGGAGGCCAGACAAGAGAACACAGAAGAAAGAAAAAGCAAATTTGTAGCCTCATGCCCTTTTCCTGTGGCCATTCATCCTCTCAGGAACAAAATAACTCCCAGCAGGCCCATCTTCTAGTCACTGTTGTGCGAGGGGTTAAGTTTCTAAGATGCGTTTTGGAGACCTGTTTGAGCCAGCTTTCCATTAGTGTGACAGGACACCTGGAAACAGGGGAGATGTGTGTGAACTCATCCTTTGACAGGCCTCAGTGCATGACCTCAGGGCCTAGGGTGTGACAGAAGCATACACTGCGTGATAAAGAAGGCTGCTCACCTGGTGGACCAGGAAGCAAGGAGAGAAGTAACACCTGGAATCTCACAGGTTAGCAATTCATCCTCCACCAATGTGGGGGCACATTTCAGATTTCAGACATAAAAGAGAGCACATGGGATAAAGCTTAAGAACACGAGAAAGTTGTTTCCTACGATTCCAAGAATTGAGAGGCAGAAGGCCAAGGTGCCTGCGGATTTGGCTGATAATGAAGGCTGATTTCTGGTTTTTCAATGTCCCTTTTTCCTGGGTCCATCTGTGTAGAAAGTGATTAAGCACCCCTGGGCCCATTTCTAGAGGTTCTGTGCTTGTGACCAAATCATCTCCCAAATGTCAACATATAAGTCTGGGGGGACACAGACATCCAGAATGCAGCAGCTCCCAGGCTGGCATTTTTGAAGAGATGAGCCAACAAATACATTCCCAGACCTACAGGACAAGCCTGTATACAATTTAAAACCAAGCTGTGCATGGAAAAAATAAAATTAATGGGCTTTTCTGGGTGCCCCATAACAATCTTAAAATTCAATGCGCATGTACCTCACCATAGGCTCCGGCTAAAACTCAATATGGAGAACTCAGGAATCTGCATTCCCAACAAGCTCCCAGATAAAGCTGAAAGTCTGAGCTTCACGCTTCAGTGAGAATTAACCAAATCTTACCATAGTCGCTACAGTGACTGTATGGAGTCATTTTTCCCCAGCTAGAACAAACCCATCGGCATATGACAGGATACTTGCCAAGCACATTTCTCTCCACTCTGTTTTCCCTTCTGCCGTCTGAAATAAAAGCAGTGTGTCCTGCATGAAAACACTCTTCAGGGGAGGGTAGGAGGAGAAGAGGAGGGGAGGGAGAAGGTAGGGGAGAACTTGAGGGAATGAGATGATCGAGATGGAGGAAGGACAGAAACCTGGCTCTAGAGAAATTCCCAGGAATCCACAAGGATGACCCCACCTAGGACCCTGGGCAATAGAGGAGAGGGGACCTGATCTCGACTTGCCCTGTAGTCAGACTGATCTTATATCACCATAGAGCCTTCATCCAGCAGCTGATGGGGGCAGAGGCAGAGACCCACATCTGAGCACTGGACTGAGCTCCCAAAGTCCAGTTGAAGAGTGGAAGGAATGAGAATATGAGCAAGGAGGTCAAGACCATGATGGGTTCACCCACTGAAACAGTCTACCTGAGCTAATGGGAGCTCACCAACTCCAGCTGGACTGGGAAGGAACAAGCATAGGACCAAACTTGTCCCTCTGAATGTGGGTGACAGATGCATAGTTGGGGCAGACTGAGGGGCCACTGACGGTGAAACCAGGATTTATCCCTACTGCATGTACTGGCTTTTTGGGATCCTGTTCTCTTTGGATGTATGCCTTGCTGAGCCTAGATATAGTAGGGAGGATCCTGGACCTTCCACAAGGCAATGTGCCTTACCCTCTCTGAGGATTAGACGGCAGTGGAGTGGGAGGGTGTGGGGGGGAATGGGAGGAGGGGAAGGAGTGGGAACTTGGATGGATATTTTTTTTAATCTAATAAATTTTTTTTTAAAAAAAGAAAACACTCTTCAAAAGAATACAACACAATAATCTTTGCCTCTCAGTCCTGGCTTACTGCCAGTGTCCTTGGGCGAGTCCTCCGTGCCTCCAGTGTCCTTGGGTGAGTCCTCCAAGCCTCCAGTGTCCTTGGGTGAGTCCTCTGTGCCTCCAGTGTCCTTGGTGAGTGTCCTTGGGTGAGTGCCTCCAGTATCCTTGGGTGAGTCCTCTGTGCCTCCAGCGTCCTTGGGTGAGTGCCTCCAGTGTCCTTGGGTGAGTCCTCTGTGCCTCCAGTGTCCTTGGGTGAGTCCTCTGTGCCTCCAGTGTCCTTGGGTGAGTCCTCTGTGCCTCCAGCGTCCTTGGGTGAGTGCCTCCAGTGTCCTTGGGTGAGCCCTCTGTGCCTCCAGTGTCCTTAGGTGAGTCCTCTGTGCCTCCAGTGTCCTTGGGTGAGTGCCTCCAGTATCCTTGGGTGAGTGCCTCCAGTGTCCTTGGATGAGTCCTCTGTGCCTCCAGAGGGTCCTGCTTCCACTGGTAAGCATGGGGAAAGTGATGTATGTTGAAACCATTGAAGTTGAAGTGGGATAATAGGTCTAACTCGTGTGCACCCTTGTCGCACACAGCCAAGTGATGGAAAGTGGAGCGTGGTCTGTGTGCAGGTGTGGCCTTAAGTTCCCTGCCCTCAGAGCCAACCTAGCATCCTTGACCACACGTGTGGATCAGATGTAACCGGGGCCTGGGAAGAGTGTTCAGCGTGGTGCTTTCTCAGAGCCTCAAGCCACAGGATGAGCTTCTGCGTGGGTGACCAAGGCTCCTGGAGAGATAGGCAGAGCAGACACAGGCCCCGAAGCAAGGTTCTGAGTCAACTGACCATTGGGCAATTTAGAGGGGCTTGAAAACCCAGTACTTTCCATGGCTGAGAAGCAAACTGACCGCCCTGCCTTCAATTCTCCTCCCACCCTCCACCTACTGCGTGGACAAAGGGTAAGGGAGGAAATGGCACCATCTTTTCAAGGGCCCAACGCGGCGGCGTCCTATCACATGGTGGCTTGGGCTTCAGTGTCAGCGCTGGCCGGACAGGCCTCGTGCGAGCCGTTTCATAGTCTGGAAGTAGAGATAACGCCAGCTGGCTCCCAGAAGCCTCGAGAAATGAGAATGAGCTCATGAGGCAATGCCAGGTACCAGAGATATCCCCAGGGAAGGCTATTAGAGTTAAAAACTCATGTTAGCAAGCTGGCTTTCAACTCTATGAGGACAACAGAATTGCCGTTATTTATAGCTTATTATCTTAAACATGGTTGTTATTCAATAAAGGCTTTGAAGCCAGGGTGATATGCCCAAAATGTTCTAGGTTCTGGGACGTGTGTGTGTGTGTGTGTGTGTGTGTGTGTGTGTGTGTGTGAGCATGTGTGTGTGTCTTTTTTCTGTCTCTAGGTCAGAGTGATGATCCTCTTTACTTCCTGGAGAGCACCCTGGGGAAGGCTTCTGAGCCTGTGGGAAAGATGCTGAGGTCATTTTTTTTGCTGTCAGTCCCAAGTGTGGCAAGAGTCCATTTTCTGCTACTGTGATGAAATGTTAGGTATTTTTCCTCTTTAAAGAAAAGGTCTTTGTTTAGAGGACAGTTTTGGAGGCTGGAAGCCCAAGTGTTATTACACAACTTCTGGGGAGAGTCCCCTGGCTCTATCACCTCATGACAAGCGAGTGGCCTCAGGGGAGAGGAAGAAGAGCAAACTGGGAGCAGCCATACTCTAGACCAAACAAAAAAACAGACAGTTTGGGCCTGGAGGGATGGCTCAGTGGTTAAGAGCATTGCCCGCCCTTCCAAAGGTCCTGAGTTCAATTCCCGGCAACCACATGGTAGCTCACAACCATCTGTAATGAGGTCTGGTGCCCTCTTCTGGTCTGCAGGCATATACACAGACAGAATATTGTATACATGATAAGTAAATAGATAGATAAATAAATAAGTATTTTTTTAAAAAAAGACAGTTCAATGGCCCTCTCTTAAGAGCTAGCTAAGTCAGGTCAAAATTATCTTTAGGACACCATCCCAATCCCTATTTACCTGTGACCAAAACACTTCTCACCAGGCCCCATGTACTAAAAGTCCCAACACCATCACACTGTGGACCAAATTTCCAATCCACAAACTATCAAAGACACTGTCAAACCACACGAGTGGCCTATAAGATAAAACCCATCAGTGTTTGGAATCCATAAATAAAGTCTGAGTTACTTATGAATTAGAGCAAATTGAGGGTGAAAAATTACATTTTGGTAATAATAAAAATATTACATAAAAATGTGAGAGACAATAAAACTGTTCTTTAGAAAAAACTGCATAGGGTACTGGAGAGATGGCTCAGGGATTAAGAGCACTTGTTGCTCTCGCAAAGGACCTGAGTTCAATCCCCAGCACCCACACAACGACTTACAACCATCTTTAACCCCAGTTACAGGGGCTCCAACAGGCACCTATGGTGCACACAAACGACTCAAGCAAAACCTTATACACACAAGTAAATAAAAAAAATTTTAAAAAATGCATAATCTTCAATGATGACATGAGATAAAAGGAAGCAAAATGAGGAAAAATGGTTACTCTCCAAATAAGTGGGAAAACACAAAAATCGGTAAACTTTACACAAAGCAATTACACAGAATGCAATGACCGGAACATCAAACAAGATAAAATTTGAAAGAAAGGTGAAGAAATACCATAAACCCAAAATAGTTTCCTAAAACTTCTAATAAAAGAATTAACAAACTTCTAGAAATATTGAGAAACTCAAAATAAGACAGAAAATTCAACTTTAAGAAAAAACTAAAAATGGGAACATGGACATAAATGCAGGATTCTACAATAATTTTTAAAGTAAGGGACCCATTGAATAATTTTTGTGTTAATTAATTTAAAAACAGGAATAACGGAAAAACACTATAGTAGTAAATGCAAATTATTAAAATTGCCTGAAGGAAAAATAGAAAGCTTAGATGATAAAAAAGCTGTTACAGGAATTAATAAAATAACGATATTTTTCATAAATAAACACCAAAATCTCCTCAGTCTTGAGGAGGAGATTGTTTGAACTGTCACGTGGACTTAGATGAGGAACTGCTGTGTAGCCAGGGATTCTAGAATCAACAACAGAGTGAAGTGTGTAGCTCACACTCGGACGACGTGGTCCAGCCATCCAGGGAGGCCAAGAACTTGATTTTTTGGGGGATCCCTTTTGACTTTTAACCTTGTCATGACCTCTACCCTTTATGCAGGGTGAGAGGGAACGGCAGTCCTAGCAAACATTTAGCGATGTAACTCACTCAAGAGCCAGCAACTCCAGAAAGCCATGGTAAAGCCCCTGAAGTGACTGTCTTCCAGAGCCCATATTTGTCCTTTGTACACCTTTCTCTCATGTCTAATAAATCCACTTTTGCTTCCTATATGGTCCACTCTGAAACTCATTTCTTTATTGAATCTTGACTCTCGGTTTGCCCTCTGGAGATTGGAATGAACTCCCTGGGCGGGCAGCTGCAGTGGGTAGGGGCTGTGTCCTTATCACTCACAAAACTCTGAGAAACGGTGAGAAAGGCCACATTCTGGCTGGTATTTTAAAAAGAGAGAAGGAAAGTCAGGTGGTGGTGCACGCCCTTAATCCTAGCACTCAGGAGGCAGAGACAGGACAGCCAGGGCTACACAGAGAAACCATGTCTCAAAAAAAGCAAAACAAAACAAAACTGAGAGGTGGGGGAAGAAGAAGGGAAAAAGCAAAATTACACGTTTGAAGCTATAACTCAGACAAGTCGACTGGCTTTGCCCTGAAAACCTGTGGCCCAATGCTTTGTGGGATTCTCCTAGAGAGGACAAGCACATTGTTTCAGTAGGGGACAGTTATTCCTCACATCCACTTAGCGTATCTTCAGGGAGTCGGATTTCCTGAGAGGAAGTCTCCTAGCCAGGTGACTGACACATGAAGGACACTCCTCCAATCTTTGGAGCAGAGCAGAATGTCGAGGGCCAGAGGTGGAACTCAGAGTCCTTCCTACAGGCGTTGAGGAACAGGTCTTTCCTTGGTGGGCCTCAGCAAAGCCAAGATGGCGGCTCCTTTGCATATGGTATTTTACAGCTTTAGGAGGGACAATTGTGACGCTTCCCTTTCTAGTGTTACTGGGGAAATGGGAGGTAGAGCAGGATCCAAAACTGATTAGGAAAGAGGCTTCCAAGCCTGCCAGTGTCTGTTTAGCTAGCAGTAGCTTAAGTGAAACAAAGAACGGCCGTTTTCACACTGAAGGGACTGAGATCTTGGTATCTGCTCAGTTCCTAGGACTGGATACTTTGGCAGTCCTAATCTGGCACTGACTGGAAGTTTGCTAGAGCCACTGATCTTCAGTTCGTGTAGAAAAGCGAAGGAGGCCGGGTTCTGGCGTCAGTGAAGGATGGAAGCAGAAGACAGGTGGATGCACAAACTAGCAAGAGTTGAAGAAAAGCAGGCAAAAAGCTAATTTTCCCCATGGGTTTTCCTGTATGTGGGACATCACCAGAGGTGCTATCCCTGTGTGGGAAGGTCTTCCTTCTGAAATGAATCCCTCCAGGAAAAAGCTTTACAGACATGTCATGAGTCATGTCTCTAGGTTGATCCATGTCCAGTACAGATGACATGCAGGACAATTAACACACTATTCTCTCACTGTTAGAACTTTATGTCTAAGCCAGAAAATGGGAACATCAAAAAGCCAAGTATAGCCATAGCCCAACTTATTGAAGAATGAATCCAAAAGATTCCTAAATACTAGAAAAGTCAGGTTCAACAATAGGTCAAATAATAACATACTGAAATTAAATTCGTTTTATTTTGAGAAAGCAAGATTAATTCAACAGTAGAAAATGTATTAACCTAAATTACAACATTATCAGATTAAAAGAGCAAACAAATCATTTGATTATTATATTAGATACAAGAAAAGAATTTAGTAGAACTAAGCAATATTTCATGATTAAAATCAAAACAAAGCTTTTATAGCAAAAATAAACCTTTGCCTGGTAAAGTTTATATAAATCAAACAAAACAAAATAATCACTTGGAATTGTATTACTCAATGGTGAAATGATAAATGCATTCTTTTCTATCTGAAACAAAGCAAGGAAAACTCTTGTCTCTGTTTCTATGCAGCTTTGTACCAGAGGTCTTAGAGGATGCATGGACAAGGAAAAAAAGTGAGAATAAGGAACGAAAAAGAAAGTTTAACTATACACAGAGGACATGAACACCCACTGAAAAATAATTTAAAGATTAGTAATGAAAGAGTTTTTGGGATATCATGAAAACATAAAATCAATTGTATTACATGCACCAACAGAAACTGGGAAATTTAAACAAAACAACAACAAAAAACTATAAAATTACTGGGCAGTGGTGGTGCATGCCTTTAATCCCAGCCCTTGAGAGGCAGAGGCAGGTGGATCTCTGTGACTTTGAGGCCAGCCTGATCTACAAAGGGAGTTCCAGGACAACAGCCAGGTACAAAGTATTTATGTGAACTAAGTAGAAACTCACACTTGAAAGCTACCTTAAGAGAATCAAATACGTGGGAAGATAAGCCCTATTTGTGGATAGGAAGAAATGGTGCTACACAATTGTCAGTTACCCTCAATTACCCTCAAACCAGCCTCTACATCCAACGTTTTTCTCATCAAAACACCAACATGCTTTTTCTTGAACAATGACAAGTTGACTCTAATGTTCAAAGGTGGTGGGAGCAAGAACAGTCAATAGATTTCTGGAGATGAGAATTCTTACCCACAGGCGCACAAACGCAGCTTAATGTCAGAGGTGGAAAGACAAACAGACCAGTAAGAAAGGAGGTTAAAACGTAGGGATCCCATGTATGTTCAGCTTATACTTGGCAGATACCACATTGCAGAGTAATTTAATGAAAAGTGAAGAAACAATTTGTGATCCACATGAGAAAGTCTGATCAGGTGTCTTGCTCATAAAAGTTGATTTGTGGCAAGACCTTGCGCCAACCCTAGACAGGGCCCTCTCCTTCCTCCCTCCTAAGCCACCCTGCATGCTGCCTGCCTTTCCCAGGACATATGGACCATGTTGTCAGGTGGAGAACTCTGCTCTCTCCTCCCCAGACCTCCCAACACACGTATGTCTTTTTTGGAACCCCATACTGCCACATGTCTGGGTCGGGACTTCTTTTTCTTCCTCCCCAGGCTGCTCAGCATCCAGTCTGCCTGTGCCAACTCTGCCAATTGCTCCAAATAATCTAAACCAAGGCAGAAATTAATGAAATGGCAAAGCAAAAAAAAAAAAAGTATAAAGAGTCAATGAAATGGAGGGAAACAAGATTGATGAACATTCGGTCAAGTTAACTGAACAAAAGAGAGAAATAAATTAATAAAATTAGAGGTGAAAATAAAGAAGTCACAACAGATATCAAAGAAATCAGAAAATCCTAAGGATAAACTTTAAAAACTTATTTTCTGCTAAATTGGAAACCCTGAAAGAAATGGATGAATTTAGTTACATCTGGCCCTCAAAGTCAAACCAAGATTAAATCAATTATTTAAGGAGACAAGTTCCAGGTGCAATTGACTCCCAAGCCCACCTTCTTGACTACCAGGGCATCGTTACTAAGATTAACTTCCAGACCTGAGTTCAATTCCCAAAATCCATGCAAAGGTGGAAAGAGAACTGGCACAGCCATATCCGATGAGAATGGCAAAAGCCATAAAGCCAGCAAAGCTGCTTGACAGAGACCCAGCCAAGCTGAGCCACGCGACAGCCGCCAGCCACTTTCCGTTTGATCTCTGCATGTTGCATGCTTGGGGGCTTTTAATATTTGTACAATTTGGGGATGTTAGATTGATGGAAAATTTCTTCTGAATCCTTTATGCCTTCTCCCAGCAGTACTACTTCTAAGGTTCCCCAGGACCGCCCTAAACACACTACCCCTCCCACTTTTAGGGAGATATCCTTATCTACTTGAAGGTCTTCCTTATGCCTTGGAGGCTGTGACCCATGTAAGTTAAAAATCTCTTTATGAGACTCTGACATACTCTTGAAACATCTGTCCCTGTACTTACTCAGGAATGAGTTAATCAAAACAAAGTAAACTTTAAAGGGCCAACAAGATTCAGTGGGCTAGAGGAGCTGGCCGCAGATCAGATAGCAAACCTCTTCCTGCCGGGCACTCAGGCAACTATGTGGCTTATACAGCAACAAGATTGGCTGGAGTCACTTCTGCCCTACGCAGAGATTTATATCAATGGGCAAAGAAGGGTACAGAAAGATGATAAAAATCTAAGGAGTCAGGACCTCCCTTTCTTAGAAAAGTTAGCTCATGTAGAACCACTGTGGTGTCATATGACCACAGAACAAAGATGCCAGTATTAGATATAAATTCTATAAATATATAAAATGTAAACATGTATTATGCCAGAAGTTGAATAATAACTGCTGAAGCTTTGGCCTGAGGATTTTTCTTGGGCACTCTGAAGATTAAGAATTAGTAATATACTATTCGGGATGTGGCAATCTGCCCGGGCTAGCTTGAAGATTTTCCATCTAATGTCCTTAAAACTACAAGAGCTGCCTGAAAGTTGGGTTATGGGGCTGAGGAGTAAAAGGGATAGTAAAAGATAACTATTGTCATGGTTTATCAATGATGACTAAAAAGATATACAAGAGGAAGTTGAACACGTATCCAAATGATTTGGAACAACAAAAATCTATCCCTGCCTTCTGAATTCTGTGTAAATAAAGAAGCTTTCTGGTAGTTGGTCAGTCAGCTTGCAAGAGCTCATCACCACCATGGCCTGGCTCAGTCCTTCCCTTGCCTAGTCCTTGCCTCCTCTCTGGAACCTGTTAACCGTCGGGAAAGGCCCCCAGCAGAGCCAGCATCACAAGGTTTCCTCTGACCCCTGTGCTTGTGCCCAAACAGGCATCATATGCTCATAGACAATTACAATAAATAAAGTAAAAACATTTTAATATTTTTAATGCTCCCCTTTCTGAGCCTCTACTTGGTCCCTCAGGGTCTCTTTCCCATCGTCACCTGGTCTCATAGGTGGTTTGGAGAATAAGTAGGAAAACATGAATATGTGAAATGGTCTAACAGATCCCCCCAATTAAAAATATGTTGGGTGTGGTGGCACGCTCCTTTAATCCCAGCACTCAGGAGGCACGGCCAGGTGCATCTATAAATTCAAGGTCAGCCTGGTCTACAGAAGGAGTTCCAGGACAGCCAGGGCGCACAGAGCAACCCTGTCTTGAAAAACCAAATAATAATAATTGTCATCTGATCAAAAGTGCCACTTCTGGGAATGTACCCAAAACTCTGAAAACAGAATCTTGAAGAGACACTTGTATGCCAGTGTTGCTGGCAGCATCGCTATTTACAGCAACCACAGGGCACAGGCAACCCCAGTGTACCTCCGATGCCTGGCTGGAGCTACAGCATGCCATTCAGCCAATGAGAGAAAATTCAGACACACGCTGAGACATGGACGGACCTTGGGAACGTGGCGATACAGGAAATAGACGGTTACAGAAAGACACTGTGAGGTTCCTACGACTCGAATTCACGGAGACAGAAAGCAGAAGGGTGGTGGTCAGGGGTTGCAGGAAGAGGATGATGGGCACTCTCATTCAGTGGGCACGGCTCTCTACACGGTAATCAGACATACAGGGTGCATACCGTTAACACTCACTGTGTGTTTGCAATGATTATGATGGTGAACTTGACACATTTCAGCACTAGTAAAGTGTGTGTGTGTGTGTGTGTCACTGTGCTCGGCACAGAGTGAGACCAGACTACAATCTATCACTCCCTTCTTGCCGTCACCATCTGCTCCTTTTCCAGAGTCCACACCGTTATCTAGAGCACCATCCTGTCCAGCCGATGACCTTGCTCCCCTCTGGAGGTCATGACATAAGCAAGGACACGAGACAATTAAGGGGTTTCCTCCAAAGGTGTCTGGCAAGAACATTCTGACCTCCTGATTCGGCTTTAGAAGCTGCTCCCCTCCAGATCTGAAGTAGGGCTAGTATCTCTGTTCATCGCTGACGAGACAGGGTGAGTTAAAACTCACTCAGAATGCTCTGAAGGGAAATGTAGCTGGTTCGGGCTGACTTACTGCTGCACGGCACAGCCAGACAGGGCCTTTGCACGCTCTAGGCTTGGTTGCCCAGCTCATGACCTCTCAGGCTCATTTGACTCCCCATTTCCTCAGCTTGGAAAAGGGTGGAGAGCAATTCCCCATAACAACCTTCTCATTGCACAGAACTTGCCTGTATTAAGATTTTTTTTTTCTTTTTTTTTTTTTAGTTTTTCGAGACAGGGTTTCTCTGTAGCTTTGGAGCCTGTCCTGGCACTAGCTCTTGTAGACCAGGCTGGCCTCAAACTCACAGAGATCCACCTGCCTCTTCCTCCCGAGTGCTGGGATTAAAGGCGTGCGCCACCACCGCCCGGCAAGATTTTTTTTTTTCTTAAATGGTTTAAAAGATGAACACGCCCCGTAACATAGGCTGGACATTCTGATCTCGTGGGTTATAGGCCAGAAGCGTGTGGGACTTCCAATGATTTCAGCCTTTGGTTGATTTGCATGTGTGAGACAGCTTAGGGATAGGCCCCAAGTCTAAACACAGTTTACCCTTAAACGTAATATGTTTTCTATATACCATAGACACAAAGCGCAGCGTGACTTTCCTCCCTCCCCTTGGCAGAAGGGCGGTTTTGATTACCTTTAAGTATAGACAACTCCACAGTGCACATCTGACTTGGTTTAGCGATGTGTTCTTCAGTTTGGCAATGAGAGTCACAGAGTTTGGATCCAGGATGTCGCCTACCTTGTTGTGCTGGCCCATCTCCTTACATCTGCCATTGTAACTAGTCCTGCTAGTGTCTGCCAGCTGAGCCATGGCTCCTGTGATAACCACGTGAAGGCAGCAATGGGGGGATACAGCCTCCTGTGGACTAGACCCCTTGGGGGAGGACCCCACCTTATAACACAAATCAAGGGGAACACACGAGCTCTGTGGGATCCACATCACATGCAGCCACCAGCATCTGTGACTTCTGAGATGGGGACAGCAGACAGCACCGAGCCCAAGGAGGAGGTGGCCTTTCGGTGGGACATAAGCTTTCTTCTCCAGCTGGGTCACAGTCTCTGGCCTCTTCCTGCTCTGTCACTGCTCTGTCCTCAAGGGCCAGCTTAAGTGGGTCGGAGCAGCTGCAGGGTCCCGGTAGCCGTGTGGTGAACTGACTTGCTGGGTGAAGAGGATAGACCTTAGCGGCTGTCCCTAGGTGTGAACATCCATTTGCAAAGCGGGTGAGGCCGTTTTAGAGCTGGAAGTCGAATCTAATACCAAATTTTCCCTCACAGGGGATTTACTACCACCTTGATCACGACAGAGGGGCTGCAGCTGTCTTCCCATGATTGTGTCCCTTTCTGTACCTCAGGTGGCCGCGGAGAGCTGGAGGTGACTTTAGACAACATTTCTAGAGCACCAGAGTTTTGACTGATCCGACACGTGAGGTCAGGTGTGGAATTTTCCACTTGCAGTGGCTCGTCAGTGCTCCAAATGTTTTCGGTTTTGTGTTCTGGGCTTAGAGGTGTTCAATCAGAATGTGCTTCAATGCCAAGTCTTTCTTTCCCAAAATATTCTATTGCCTCCCTTTGTTATCATGCACAAACGGTCCAGTCAAGATGGAAAACCACGGGTCCTGTCTTCTCTCGTCCCTCCTTGCTTCCATCCCCGAGAAGGGCATCAACAGGATTGCCTCATCTAAGGCCCCTTCACTAGAGAGCAAAAGAGGCTCTATTGTCTCCCACTGTGGGTCTTGGTTACTGTTCTACTGGTGTGAAGAGACATCATGGCCAAGGCAATCTTGCAAAAGAAGGCATTTAACCAGGGCTTGCTTACTTACAGTTTTAGAGAATTAGTCTATTATCATCATGGCAGGAAGCAGACAGGCATGGTGTTGGAGCAGTAGCTGAGAGCTTTATATCCTGACCCCTAGAGAGCTGGGGGGAGGCAGGGAGAGAGAGACTGGGCCTGGTGTGGGCTTTTTAAACCTCAGAGCCCACCCCAAGTGACACATCTCCTCCAACAAGGCCACACCTCCTAATCCTTTTCAAACAGTTCCACCAACTGGAGCCCAAACATTCGAATATAAGAACCTATGGGGGCCATTCTCGTTCAAACCATGCTTAACGGCAAGCTGTCATAGTCCGGCTCTACTGCCCCCAAATTCAAACAGTCTGTGTCCCGCTCTTTCCCTCTGGGTGTACACTTAAGGGACATAGTGGTGTGTGCCATGATCTAGTACCTAATGTGTCATTCAGCTTATGGAGAGCTAGGCTGTGCACCCTAACAGGTCTTCCTAGGCACCCGCACAGTGGGTAAGAAGCCCATGGTTCTCCTTCCTGTGTCCGTGGTTAAAAGAGGGCATTGAAGTGGCCATGTTAGTCAAAATGGCCTAAAGAAATAGGAAAAATAAATCTCCGAATTTGTGGGGGCTCTCAGAAGACCTGGAGAGACAAAGCAATCCTAAGAAAGAACTAAGCGGGGGGGGGGGGGGGGGGGGGGCCTCCGTGAGCGCCACAGGGCTACAGCTTTTGTAGAGATATTTGGGGTCCAGAGGCAATGGTAGGCGCCAGTACGCAGCCAACCATGTGAGCTAGTGTCAGTACTTTATAAAGTTCAGGAACTACACATCATTCACCCAAGGCTCATCACTAAAAGCGTGGTCAGCCTATCCCACACCTCATTCCCGGGAGCACCAGTCGGTGAGCATGGCGGTGAGCATACCCTCTGACCCCCACATGTGCATGTCCACACATACACACGTAGGCAAAAATAATAAAATAATTTTTAAAGAGCTATTTTCCTGTTCTTTAAATAACCTGTGTGTGCTAATTAGTAACTCATAAGCATAAGGATGGCGCACTGAAACCTCCGAACTAGACCATTCCCTAGGTACAAACATGAGCTTATTTGGGAAGCTAACTGCTGGGCTGCCTCTCGGGGGGGGGGGGGGGGCCAGAGAACAGCAGCCCGTAGGGAAATGCCTTGTCAATTCTGAGAGGACAGGCAGTGATGGGAGGAGAGGTGCAGGGGAACTTGGGGATTCCAGCCTGGGGTTTGGCACGGGGGGGGGGGGGGGGCTGTGATCTGTGCCAGGCTGTTGTGTTAATCAGGAACTAGGGGCCTTTGCACAGGGGAGTTGATCATCGGCAGGAAGTGGGGAGGAGTGACTTTCCTGGTAGCTGAAGTCCACCTTACTAGATCCCTGTGGGCTGCTGAGCTTGGGTTTCTGTTTACCCAGAAACAATCCTGTTTAACTGATGGAGCCCTGTTTAGGACATTGTCACCAGCACTGTCTCATTGAGGGTCTCTGCTCTGACCCTAACAATACAAACAAAATAGTGTAACATTAAATGGGATGAGCCTTCCGAGGCTGTGTTTTCTGCCACCAGCGCCCTCGTGCGAGATAACAAGCTAATAAGATCATGGGCATTTCCTCCTTTCCTCTCCTTCTCTGGAGTCCATCGTGTAACCCAGAGATCCCAGCGATTATGATAATTACTGTCATAATCATAGTCAGCGGGCTTTGGTTCTGTGTGTGAGAAGGAAATAGAAGGTTATACCCGGCCTCCCTTTCCCAATTAACATGACCGTGTGGTACCCAGCCAGGTCCACTTCCGTCCTGAAGTTCAGTCACTGAAATACATTTTCCAAGAGAGGCTGTGGAGCACGGAGGGATCCGAGTCTGAATCCAGCGCTCTGGGGTCAGGGTCAGAGGCTGTGGCTGATGGTGAATTAGAGTTAGGTGTGGGGAGGTGACTGGAGAGAACTGATTAGCGGTATGTGTGTGAGCAATCAGTATCCAAGGCTCTTCGGGACCCATGTTCAAAGAATAAACACGTTAGTATGACCTCAGGGTGGAGCTTCTGACCTTCTGAGGCCAAAGGTCAGCACTGGACACTTAGAGGGGAAGAGTTGAACGTTTTGACCAAAACCATCTTCAGAGTTCTAGAATATGATTACGCAGTCTCAGTTTCGGTGGCCCATGTACGGGAAGTGTCATCTCCAGCAACACTAAGGGTGGTGAATACCACGTAGCCAGTGAGTACCACGTAGCCAGACTGCATGCTCTCCTGAGCTAGGAATTTTATGTTTGAAATTTGTTTTTGTTTGTATTAGGCATATATGTCTAGGGTGGGTGGAGCCAGTGCACATGAATGCAGAGTGCACCACTGGGGGACAGCCACATCTGGCCACATCTGGCCCGACCCTCCCACTCTTTACCTAACCTTTTCATCTCCAAATACACTGGGGAGTAGGAGGTTGGGGGTTCTTATAAATTCTGAATGGGACAAAATGCAGCCCAGAATGCTCCTCCCAGCAGGTTCAAGTCTCCCGCAGTTACCAGTTAGGGGTTATCTTGATGGCCAAGCTTATCAGTTGAGGAGTGCATAGAAAATTACCTGTCTGGGTCTGAGTAGGGGAGGAGGACCCATCCACAGTATGGGCAGCACAATCTTTAAACCGAAGGTTCAAGTGGGATAAAAAGGGAAGAAGGAGAGAATCATTCGTGCAGACACTCCTCCCCTCTCTCTGCTTCCTGAACGCCTATCCCCACCCCTAAACCCTGTCTGCTGTGGTGGCCGAACTCGCTGAAACCACTAGCCAAAATGACTGATTTCTCTCTTACGTCGTATTCTCCAGTTGGGCACAGACTGGCAGGCTAGCACATCCTCCATGTTTCTGCTAAGCTGATTCTGAACTCCGTACTCACGGGTCTCACCAGCCACCAACGCTGCTGTGCACAAAACAGCAGTGAAGTGTCTGTGGAGCACTTGTGAGGATAAAGACATGCGTCCAGATGGAGGGGAGAGCCAGGCTGAGGAGGAAAACCGTCCCCTGTGTGGCGGTGAAGCTGTAATTGCCAAGCTGCTCCCTGGGGGTGCTGATTAGGGGAAGAAGATGAAGGGAAACTGGTGTCTGGATAGACAGAAAGGAGCCACATTCGATTCTGCCAGAAATGTCGTCTGCTACAAAACAGACCGGCTTAGCTGGAGCCGA
Organism: Microtus oregoni; assembly: GCF_018167655.1. Classification (NCBI taxonomy): domain Eukaryota; kingdom Metazoa; phylum Chordata; class Mammalia; order Rodentia; family Cricetidae; genus Microtus; species Microtus oregoni. The sequence continues at coordinate 17,571,582 of NW_024543086.1, forward strand.
GCTAGAGCTGGCTCCGCCTGTTGTGAAGTGAACCGCAGGTCTCGGTTGCTGCCTTCTGTTTTGTATGGAGATGTTGCCTCTCCGATATCATTTTTTGCCGCATTCTAAATCGGGCAGCGGCTTACAGTACCCCCCAAGACGTCACCTCATCTTCCTGGGGAGGGACTGGATCGGGACCATGTTACGGGCTTTAGCTGCGTCTGGAGGTTAAGGAAAACCTAAGCAATCAGCTGCTTTTTCAGGTGCACAAAGAGACCTCGGAAGAAAAGCAGATGGAATAGTGTGGTTATGACGAGGCTGAGTGCCCATTGGCGGAGAGCTGGCTATGCTCCAAATACTCGAGGGCAATTGTGCGCATCAGGGATTTCAAATGCAGATGTCGGCCCACGCCACCGCCACCGGAAGCCAGAGGAGGTGGTTGGTTAACGGTGCTCCGTTTGCAGTGGTGCTTTGGGACAGCTTGGGAACAAGGCAAGAACAGGGGGCACTGTGGCCAAAAGAGGTCAGGAACCCACAATATTTTTTTAATAGTTCAAGTTTTTCCTACTAGAAACTACATTTTAAAATAAAAAAGGAAAAGAGTGGTTCAGATAAAATACACTGGTGGGCTCCACTCAATTCTAAGGGTCAATTAGACTATAATTGACCCTTAGAATCCACAGGAACTTGGTCCAGATCTACCTGGATACCAAAATGGATGGATGATCAAGTCTCGTGTATAAAATCATGCCATGTCTACACAGGACCTACTTCCAGCCTCCTAGGGAGGGAAAATCATCTCTGGCTTACTTGTCATGCCTAGCACAATGTAAATGCATGAAAATAATTGCCACGCTGGATTATCTAGAAAATAATGACAAGGAAAAAGGCACACGTTTAGAACAGGCTCATTTTTGTCAGTTTGGGGTATTTTGTAGTTGTTGTTGTTGTTTGTTTGTTGCTGGTGTTGTTTATTGCAGACTGGTTAAATCTGCTTCTGTTTCTGGAACCCACAGACAGAGCCTGGCCCAACTTGCCAGGACCATGAACGCTGGTACTAACTCCGGTCCAGTGTCCCACCTTACATAACCCAATTTATTTTTGTGTGTGTGTTTTTTTTAACAGGCTAGAGTGTTTAATGTTTCTTCAGAATTCCACAGCCGATAGGATGTGCAAAGAGTTAGAGATGTAAGACAGGGCTTTGTAGGGGAAATGGGGCTGATGATTGTGTAGGAACTGGGGAAGGGTGGGGTGATTGAGGTAGTTATGTCCAAATCTGGAGGCATCAGAACCAACAAGATGTGGAGGCTGCTAGTGCAGGTCCTGAGGGCTCAAGAACCTGCAGATCAGACGTCAAATGCCCTCTGCCTTTGGATGCCAGCTGGTCTCGCGGCTAGCGGCATGGTGTCCATAAGGTGAGGGTGGTGCTTCTTGCTCAGCCCACTGCACCAGGGGCAAGGTTTTCCAGGAACATCCTCAAAGACTTTACTGAAGAATAGCAACTGACCAACTCCCAGGACATTCCATAGCCATCAGAGGGAGCGACAAGACAGAGATGTGTGTGTCTCTGCCGTCCTCATGGTACTTGTGCCCCTTGGACCAGGCACGAAGGTGTGCCAAGGGAACACCAGGTCTTCACATGAACTAAAGCTGAAGCGAGAGTGGGATCAAGAACAGCATTAACAAGGCTCCTATTGCTTCTGGGAAGTTTTTGTGAGGGTCATCCAACCACTGCCATAGTCCAGACCCTCCTGGGCTCGCTGGATCCTTGCCAGGTTAGCACAGCTCTTTCTCCTGTGACCTGAGCTATTGTGAGGGACTTTCCTTCTGTTGTAAGCAGCCTTGTTGCCTGTCTTCTGTGGCTGGACAATTTTTACTCATGCTTAGAACTCCGATTAGGTGTAAGGCCGTTTAAGAGACTTTCAGCTAAGGAAACGATGACCTTCCCTGTGACAGTCTCTCCTCAAATCTCTATCCCCGGTTGACCTTAATTACTTAATTACTCAACTCCGAACAAATGATCCAATGTGCACATGTCCTCACATCCAATAAAACAGAAAAACTTTTATAGTACCGTCCAATTTTAGTAGATCTCAACCAGTATTTTTTTTCTGATTGTTTTTTATGTGCTTGAGTGTTTTGCCTACCCCTTAAATGTACCACACACCTGCAGTGCTCACAGAGGCCAGAAGAGGGCGCCAAATCTCCTGGTACAAATGGTTATGCGCCAACTGACCCTAGGTTCTCGGCAGCGAGAGCAGCAAGTGCTCTTAATTTAACCACTGAACTATCTCTTCAGTCCGTCAACCAATCAACATATGAGAGAAAAGACAAAATGGAAAAATATATTAAGATAAAGAACATTACATGTCTTATATAATTGCCCAGGGAATAAGGCCACCCGCACTAGGTGGGTCCTCCCATACCAGTTAACATAATTAAGATGATCCTGAATAAACACATCCACAAACTAAACTAATCAAGGCAATTCTGGTTGTAGGAGATTCTAGAACCAAAACCAGTCATCCCACCTTAAAGTACAGAGAGAAAAACAGGACAGGAAAGTTGGGAGGGGGGAGACCTGCCAAACTCAGCTCAGGGCCAGGGCCAGGGTTCCTAAGCCAGTGGCCCAGCCTCCGAAAGCTTCAGAATCAGTATGTTTGGTGACGTGCACATGAGGAAATGAAGGCCAGTCCCACGTTACCACCCTGCCACTCACAGATCAGTGTTGGGCATCATCTGAACCACCCTGGTGACCTCAGAACTGGGAACAACACACAAGATGGGAATCGCGAATTTAATCTGCCCCAGTACAAGGGAAAGAGGCAGCCCCAGGAGGTAATGTCAGGAGGGAGAGCTGAACCTAACAATACTAAAACTGCAAACAATGAGGGATTCAGCAAGCTCTTAGAAGAGGAAAAAACCCTACTGGGTCACCATCACTGTCCCTGAGACCAGAGCTGGTGAACTGAGTTTGAAAGCCTTTGGATCAGAAGGCAACTCAGAGCCAGCAAGATGGCTCAGGCCCTCACTCCAAAGGTCAACACCAGAATAAACTGGAGGGGGGGAGGGGGAAACAGAGGGTGCTCAAGTGCCACCGACATTCCCAGGAAGACCCAGAAAGGGACTTGTTGACAGTAGTTTCTGTCCTGCCCTGTCTTGCAGCCATTCAGTCCCAAAGAAACACACAGAGATCTACCTTAATTGCAAACTGGTTAGCCTATTAACTCAGGCTTCTTATTAACTCTTACATCCTACATTAACGCATAATTCCTGTCTGTGTCAGCCACATGGCTTAGTACCTTTTATCAGCAAGGCATTCTTATATTGCTTCCTCTGCATCTGGGTGACCTTTCCTCTTCCCATAATTCTCCTGTTCTCATCACCACACCTCTATTCCCTGACTAGTTGCCCTACCTATACTTCCTGCCTGGCTACTTGCCAATCAGCATTTTATTAAAGCAATACAACAGATAAATCTTTACAGGGTACAAGATCATTGTCCCACAGCACTCCCCCTCTTTTTTTCAAAACAAGAACTGAATCTAATCTCCTCTGTTTAGCTTTCTTCCTGACCATTATCCCTAACAACTTATAACCAACATTCTAAATAAAGAAAAGCATCCATAATCCAGTTTTTGGGAATGTGGGCATAGTTTCCAGGCTACTTCCTGATAGTTGGGGACACTGATCTTACAGGGACCTAAGAAAATTTTGAATTATGGTCAAGTTCTGACTAGAATATTCTGTCAACCAGCAGTCTTGAGGCTATTCTGGATGTAGAACTCAGACATCTGGGCCATCCACTCCTTTTGGAGATTTCTCAGGGAATCTTCCTTGATAAAACCTGATTTTTCTTAGCCTAGAATGAATCCACAGCCTCTCATTTCCTGTGGAAACAAAAGCAAAACCTCTTCTCCAAAGTAACATAACTTTTGACTTAAATTTTGAAGTCAAGGCATTTGCAAAATATATATGTTGGATTAATCCAGCAGCATTTGTGATCAAATGTCTTTTAGCAGCTGTTGCTCTTTCCTCAGCCATCAAATAATTCAAAGACAACACAATAACATACAGTATCCAGATTCTCTGTGTATTTCCCATCTTATGTGGCTTTATTTTAAACTCTATTTCTTTTCTTTTTATTTTTAATTTTTGGTTTTTTGAGACAGGGTTTCTCTGTGTATCTCTGACTGTCCTAGAACTCATTCTGTAGACCAGGCTGTCCTTGAACTCACAGAGATCTGCCTGCCTCTGCCTCCCAAGTGCTAGAACTAAAGGTGTGTGCCACCACACCCAACTACTCTCTTTCTTTCTTCCTTTCTTTCTTTCTTTCTTTCTTTCAGGACTTTATCCTTTTTCTTTTCTCTCCCAAGCCTACACTGTAGACTATTTAGAGGTTTTCTTCATCTTTGAATATTCTTTACTGTATATTTATTTTTCTGAACACATGAGTCCTTAATTTGCTAAGCAATATGACTAGTGTTAAAGCTGTGGCTTTGACAGCTGGATCAACCCCATTTGTTAACTTTCTGAGCTTCTAGCTTCATGGCAGAAGTACTGTAAGGAGCCATGTTTATTACCAGAACTCTATGGAGTTTCAAGGTCCTAGCGTCACCAAAAAGCATGTTGTCAGCTATTTGTAAACACCATTTGAGTGTTTTGTGGTAGGGCCTCTTAAAAGGGCTGCAAAGATTTTACAGCTAAAGCTGAGTCAGGAAATCTCTCTTAAATGGGACACATTTGCCTCTAGCAAACGAGCCCACCTGAGAAAATGCTGCTGCCAAGAAGCCATGCTTAACTCTGTTCTTTTTGTGTCTAGAATTCCTTCCCAAATTCTCTCAGATTTTAGTGGATTTAGTTGTCCATGTTGGTACCATTTGTTGACAGAAGTTTCTGTCCTCCCCAGTCCCACAGATGCTCAGTCCCAAAGAAACACACAGAGGTCTACATTAAACTGATTGACCTATTAGTTCAGGCTTCTTATTAACTCTTACATCCTACATTAACCCATAATTCTTGTCTGTGTCAGCCACGTGGCTTGGTACCTTTTATCAGCAAGGCATTCTCACCTTGCTTCCTCTGCATCTGGGTGACGACTGCAGACTGAACCTTTCCTCTTCCCATAATTCTCCTGTTCTCATCACTCTGCCTCTACTTCCTGCCTAGTTGTACTGTCTATACTTCCTGCCTGGCTACTGGCCAATCAGTGCTTTATTAAAGCAATATAACTGATAAATATTTACAGGGTACAAGATCATTGTCCTACAGTAGGGACTCATTGGTCTGGCACTTCATTTTTCTCTTCTTTCCAGAAATACTTTTTGACTTGGGAGGCAGAGGCAGAGGCAGGAGGCTATCCTGTTCTACATAGCAAGTTCCAGAATAGCCAATGTTACACAGTAAGACCCCATCTCAAAAAATAAACAAAAAAATACTCTTTTGCCACTCATACCTTGCTCTTTTGCTTTTGATTGCACTTGCAGGAGTTTTACTTTCTCAATTGCAGACATGGTTTTAACTTTTCTTCTCCATATATTCATCTAATTATGTCTGTGCACTTTTTGTTTTGGGATTATTTCCTTTTCCTTTCTCCTTTCTTTCTTTTCTTTTTTGACCCCTGTGCTATCACCAACCCCCTCTCCCCCCTTTAATTTCTCTCTACTATACGTATTTGACTTTTCACTGTCATTTGTTTGTATTAGTTTTCTTTTTTTCTTTTTAATTTTTTTAAAGGACTCTCATAGGGGCTGGAGAGAAGGCTCGGCTGTAAGAGCACGGGATGCTCTTCCAGAGGACTCAATTCCCAGCACCCACATGGTGGTTCACAATCATTTGTAACTCCAGTCTCAGGGAATCCAAGGTCCTCTTCTGGCCTCTGAGGGCACCAAACATACATGTGACATACAAAAATGCATTCAGGCAAAACACTCGCACACATAACATAAAAATAAAGGACAACTTAAAACTCACATTTTCTTTTTATAGTCCCCTCCCTACATTTAGCTAGTTTTATTTTGTAATTGCTATAACAGGTAAATATTATTTCTTTCTTTTGATTTCTGTTCTTTAAAAGCCGTGAGTCTGTCTTTCCCTTTTTCTTCCACTCCCTAACACTTTTTTCTTCTCTTTACATTTTTCAGTTAAACGTTCTTCCAGTATTTCCTCACATTCTGGCCTTCCTCACTTTATTAAGTCAATATTCTCTGCCCACATTTACACTAAAGATTTTTTGATATTTTTTTAATTATGTGTACAGGTGTTTTGCGTGTGTGCATGTCTGTGTGTCACATGCATAGCTGGTGCCTAGGAGGCCAGAGAAGGGTTTCCCAGTAGCTAGAATTGCACACAGTAGTGAGATGTACCTTGGGGACGAGCACCAAAGCTGGGTTCTTTGCAAGAGCAGCCAGTGCTCTTACTGCTGAACCTCCTCCCCAGCCCTAGTCCAAGTAATTTTTAACTTCACAGAACATTCTACACCAGCTCTCCCAGTTTCTGGTTTCTGGGAACTAGTGTTATATCAAGGGCTAAAATCAGTAAACGTATTTCCAGACCTTCTGTAAGCTGCTGCTATACCAGTTCATTTTCTCATAACCAAGTGATCCTCAGATGAGGGCTGGTTACTGAAAAGATCTCCCAAGTGAAACAGGCAGAGCTGTCTAAACAAACAGATACACAAATCACATCACAGAAGAAAAAAAGTTTTTATTTAAAACTAAAGGTATATGGAATATATTCAGTGAAATCATACAACTGAGGAATTACCTAGAACAGATTGGTCTGTGGCTATGTCTGTGGACTGCCTTGGTTATTCATTGATGTAGAAGGGCCCAGCCCATTGTAGGTGACACCATCCCTAGGCAGGTGGGCCTGGTTATATAAGAAGCTATTTAAACTGGGCATGGTGGCATACACCTTTGATCCCAGCACTTAGGAGGCAGAGGCAGATGGATTTCTGTGAGTTTGAGGCCAGCCTGATCTATATAGCAAGTTCCAAGACAGTCAGGGCTACACAGAGAGATCCTGACAGGAAGGAAGGAAGGAAGGAAGGAAGGAAGGAAGGAAGGAAGGAAGGAAGGAAAACATGGTCCCGTGGGTGAGTCAAAAAGCAAGCAGCAGTCCTCCATGGTTCCTGCCTTCAGTTCCTGTTTTAAGTTACTACCTTGGCTTCCCTCAGTGATGGACCATGACCTGAAAGTATAGGATTAAAATAAACTGGCTTTGCAGACCTAGTGGGAACCGTGACTGGCAGTTTCCATGCTTTCTTTATCCTCACATGTCAGTTCTCTCTGCCCTTCTCACAGTGTGAGAAGACACACAGGATTCAAATACAGCCAGTGAAGATTAATGAGAAAAATGTGAGAAAAGACAACTGGGCTAAATTGAGAGCTCCTTTTCCATTTCAGAGTCTGCAAATGTGGCTATATTTAAGGCTTACAAGTGACTTGCAGCGCCTGGTTCTATTTCTGCCAGTAATTACATGCTGTTCCAGATGCCCCTTGAGGAGCCTGATAGCCGGCAAGGAGTCTGACATCTAAGCAAGAACACCTGCTCCTCAATGCCATTCTGTCCCTTTGTCTCCTGAATAAACAAACACACATACACGTGTGCACACCACAGATACTGGGAGCTTCTCTATAAAATGGTCTCATGGGGCTGGAAAGATGGCTCAGAGGTTAAGAGCACTGGCTGTTCTTCCAGAGGTCCTGAGTTCAATTCCCAGCAACCACATAGTTTGTGCCCTCTTCTGACCTGCAGGGAAACATGCAGACAGAACACTGTATATATTAATAAATAAATAAATCTTTAAAAAATAAAACAAAATGGTCTTATGCGGACACCTGTTTGGGGGCTTTCTGATATCACTCCCAGCTTTAGGAGGTACTAGAATGCTTGCAGAACAAGACAGTCAGATCTCCTATTACAGGCTATGAGATACTGGAATGTTTACTGCATGAAGTGGCTAGATCCATAAAACATATGGCTGCCTTCTGGATTTCCCTCTAACGGAACACAAAAGCCCTAACTCCTAGTGGCAGATGAAAAATATTGGCAAGAACTTGTGCTTAGTCCAGCTTGGCATCTCTGGCCTCTGTTTGAAATGTGGCACAGGGAATCGTGTAGATAGAAGACCGGCAGAGACAAAAATACCAGGGTCTAGGATCCGCCGGAGGGTCCAGCATCGACAGGAACTTTGAAGCCAGCGTGTGTAATCTTGCCTTATAAGGTATGCAGAGTTTAGCTATCCCTAATGCAAACACGTCTGTGAATCTCTTCTGCTTAGCTCCCGATTAGCCTACACGACTGTCTGCACCATCTGGATTTCCTCACCAAGGCCAGGGTTTCCTTGCTTTCCCTCCAGTGTCTGAGTTCATGGGCAGCATCCTGTGGCATGGACTGGGAGTTTCTCGGTCTCTCTGGATCCTCCTGGATGCTTGCTGAGTGCCCACTGCTCCAAATGATCCTTGGCCATTGTGCAGTTGATTGGTTCACTTAGACGAAGAAACGGTTGGTTTGGATCACAGTTTTAGAGGATTTGATCTGTGGTTGGTTGGCCCTGTTGCTTTGAGCCTAAAAGGAGGCATTATATTCTGGCCGGGGACACGTCATAGAGCAAAGCCAATAACCTAATCACCTGGACGGACACACACACACGCATGCACGCACGCACATGCTCACATCCATACACACCACAGAAGAAGCGGAAAGGGAAGCTTAGTCTCACAAACCTTTTCTTCGACACAGCCTAAGAGACCTAACAACTTCACACTAAGCCTTGTCTACTCGAGTGTGCCCCTCCCAAGGTCACCATGGGCGGCATCAAGTCTTTAATATCTGTGGGCCTTTGGAGAAAATTTCAGGTCCAATCTGCAGCATCGTGTGTGTGTGTGTGTGTGTGTTGTGTGTGTGTTCACTCTCCCAACCACACCCTCACCAGGCCCAACCTGTTTCCTGTCCAATCTCACTTTTTTTTTTTTTTCGAGACAGGGTTTCTCTGGGTTGCTTTGGAACCTGTCCTGGAACTCACTCTGTAGACCAGGCTGGCCTTGAACTCACAGAGATCCACCTGCCTCTGCCTCTCAAGTTATGGGACTAAAGGCGTGCTCCAGTCTCACTCTTAAGGGGAAATTTTCTTTTCCCCTTAAAAGTCATTGTACTTTGTTTTTTTTTAATTTTTGGAGCTTCGCGACATAGCCCAGACTACCATCAAATCTGCAATCCTCCTGCCTCAGCCTCCCATGTATACCACCACACCTGCTAAACACAGGGAAATTTCTGACCTCAAATGTTGAGTTTGTTTCTGGTTTTCTTGCCTGTGCATGAGACATTCTATTTCCTGCCCAACTGAGGCTAGGCATCTAGGAGCCAAAGTCCCCAGCACCCTGGATTCATAAAGGAAAGCAAGGGACAGGTTTGTTCTCACTCAGACGCCCCTATAATCAATTCCCCTGCCCTGCAGTCTGTCCCACCCCTATTCAGCCAGTGGGGGCTGCAGGTACATCTCCTAAAGATGGCTGATGCTTTACCTCTAACCGTCTTCCATCTACACGATCTCTGTGTCACATTTCAGACAGAAGGCCAGAGAGTGCCTAGATGGACCAAACGTGTGTCCCTGACAACCGCTTTTCATCTGCTTGGGCCTCTGCTTCATTGTTCTATTGCCTGAGTCTCCTCTTGAGACGTCTGTGGCCCGCTTCTTGCATGGATGAAGTATGGGGGGGGGGGGCGGACACGCATCTATGAATATATCAAACTCTGTTTCAGCTGTGGTTTTGTGTACGGGCAGTGACTGAAGGGGCAAAGTCTACTGCACGTGACATTTTCCATTGTCTGGCTCGCATTCCCCGGTTCCTAAGCAGCAGCGAAATCTGCAGGCGAAGCAGCATTTGCCAGAGGGCCATGCACCGTTCAAACCTGGCATCGGAGAGCCAGAGCTTCAGAGCACGAGAAGGAGGGGGAGGAGGGGGAGAAGGGGGAGGAAGGAAGGGGAGGAGGGAGAGGAGGAGCTTTCTGCCTTCCCCCAAGGCTGTATAGCCACACCATCTGGAGCCAGGGGGAAGCAACGGGGCTGAATAAATATAAGGTGCGAATGTAGAGAGAGGAAATGCAGGAAATTGGCAAGGACTCATTCATCATCTCATAAATCTGTCTTTACAAAGTGAAATAAAAATCAAGCCAGTTTGAACAATATGGAGGGTGTACAGCTCTTCCAAGAATAGCTAATGAAAGAGAGGGGGAGGGGAAGGCGGAACCCTCCAGAAAACATGCAAATGTGTGAAATTGGCAGATTTCGCTGACACTTTAGGGTGATTAGTATGCTGATTGGTGTGCCTTGAAAAGCTCTAAAGAGGAATCATATTGTTTTATGAAAAAAAAATAATGAAACCGAATAAAGAGCCCAGCACTTCCCAAGGAGGGGCTCCAGTGTGCAGTCAGCGGCGCCTGGGTGAATGGGGAGAGGAGCGCTGGGTGAACACCAGTCTGCACCACGGAGCCTCTCCAGCAACAAGCTGGCACCCGATATTTACTTCGTTTACTCATTCATTCATTCATGCGCTCAACACAGGCTGAGGGCGGCTACCCTTTGCCTAGCGCGGTGCGAGATGCTCGGGACTCAAAAGATTCAGGTGTCCCCTCTGACCTTGGTGAGCTCAGAATCTGTTTTCATAGAGAACTGTTACGGCCCACAGAATAACCACTGCCAGGAGAGTGTCCCAGCCAAGTGATGAGGACACCCAGCGGAAGGGAGAGTTCGCATGAAGACAGGGGAATCTGTTAGGGGTGATGGGTGGGGTCATGGAGAAGAGCCCCTGAAGATGAGCTTCCAAAGAGCAGACTTTGCTGAGCGCACAGGGAGACACAGGCTAAGAGCATTGGAGGCATGAGCAACAGAATGCGCAAAGGCACAAACTCAGAAAAGTACTTAACGTTTCCTGGGCGGGGCAAGGAGCCTGTTGAGTACTCCAGAGAGGGTCGAGCGTGGGACACCTCGGTAGGCCGGCAATTGTCTCAGCCTTCGGGATATCTGAGTTCCTTTGGAGATAAAAGTGACTACTAATTATCATTACACATTTCTCGAAACTCCAGAGGCCACCTGAAAGAGAACGCCCAAAGCAACTGGTCCACGGCTGTGTACACACTGCCTCTATATACACCTTGCTTAGGAAGAAACAGAGATGACCCAATTCACACATGAACCATGAGGTGGGTAAGAGTTGGCACTGAAGCAAGACCAGAGCAGGAAAAACTTTCTGTAACTTCCTGTTTTAGGGTGGAGGCAATGAGAGCCTCTGGGACAGTGGGACTAGAGGCGGAAGTTCCTGGGGATCATCTCAGGGTGCACAGACCCTAGGAACAACCATTTTCCATGTTATCTCCACGGAGGAGATCTGAGACCCCTCATGTCCCAGCACCTCATTCTTTGATGATCTTTTTTTTTAATATTTATTTATTTATTTATTATGCATACAATATTCTGTCCAGACCTCATTACAGATGGTTGTGAGCCACCATGTGGTTGCTGGGAATTGAACTCAGGACCTTTGGAAGACGAGGCAATGCTCTTAACCACTGAGCCATCTCTCCAGCCCTTCTTTGATGATCTTGTTGGCATTTTCAGAATGTCACAAGATAAGCCCACCAGAGACCACCACATAGGCACTGTAAAGCCAGAACAGGGTCTTATTGCTGGGCAGCTGATGCATAGAAAATGTGCCCAAATCAGACAGTCCCAAGCCTTACAGCCCTTGGTTTTTATGCACAAAAACCATGTCCTGTTTGTCACAATTCAATTAACAAGAAGCAGGACTACAGAAGCCAGAAAGCAAGGTCAGAATATGTATGGACTTTCCTGGGACTATGGACCAGGTCTTTGATGAACTGGGCTTTTGTTCCCATTTCTTGGCAGGTGCTGGGTCCTGCATCCTGAGTTCTAAGATCAGAATGGTGCCTCCAGCATGGTGTCAGTTGTGCTAAGGTCTGGGGGCCTGTTATGCTTCTTTTTCTGAGCCTGTGAGTTGCATCGTTGGGTTATTAACCACGGCCCACGGCAAACAGAAGCTTTCTAGCCAAGACAGAGAGCAGCAGTAATATATGGGCATAAACGTAAGTATGGAGAAGGCAATTTGACAACAAATCTGTCCTGGCTAATTTTATGTCAACTTGACACAAGCTAGAGCCATCAGAGAGAAGGGAGCCTCAATTGAGAAAATGCCTCCATAAGGTCAGGCTATAGGCAAGCCTTGGGGCATTTTCTTAACTAGTGATTGATGTGAGTGGGCTCAGCCCTTGTGTATGGGGCGACCCTTGGGACCGTGATCCTGGGTTCTATAAGAAAGCAGGCTGAGCCAGCTATGGGAAGTAAGCCATAAGCAGCATCCTTCTGTGGCTTCTGCATCAGCTCCTGCCTCCAGGTTCCTGCCTTCTATGTGTTTCTGCCCTGGCTTCCTTTAATGATGGACTACAGTGTGGAAATATAAGCCAAATAAACCCTATCCTCCCTAACTTGCTTTCTGGTCACGGTGTTTCATCACTGTGGTATAATCCCTAAGACAACGTCCATCTAGCAAAACAACACTCAGTAGGTTCCCACTGGGAGTATGCCCTCCACAGCCCTGGGCTTTGACCAGCCTAATAGTGACAAGTATGAGTCCCTCCTGTGCAGCGGCCAAAGCAGTTGATTACCTCTGAGAAGGGCCGTGCCTCTGCTGCACCAGTGGGTACATCCTCCTGGCATATTGATACTGTAGTGTAGTGATAAGGAGCGGCGGGCTACGTTCCGGCACCCGGCCGCCCGCACAGCTAGCTATACCCGAAATAATTACACGGAAACTATATTCTTTTAAACACCGCTTGGCCCATTATATCTAGCCTTTTCTCGGCTAACTCTCACACCTGGACTAGCCCATTTCTTATAATCTGTGTAGCCCACGAGCTGGCTTACCAGGAATGATCTTAACCTGTGTCTGCCTGGAGTGGGAGAATCATGGCGACTCCTTGACTCAGCTTCTTTCTCCCAGCCTTCTGTTCTGTTTACTCCTCCCACCTATGTTTTAACCTATGAGGGCCAAGCAGTTTTTTTATTGCTTAACCAATGAAATCAACAAATTGATATATGACACTCCCACATCACTTCCCCTTTTTCTGTTTAAACAAAAAAAAGAAGGCTTTAACTTTAACATAGCAAAATTACATATAACAAAACAGTTATCAAGCAAGAATTACAGTTACAATATTTATATCTATTTTATCTTTTATCATAACAATGGAAAACTATAACTACCTATCCATTCTTCAACTCCATCAAAGACTCCAGAAGGATATAATATTATCTAAGCAAACAAGAAATCCAAACTCTAGAAATGACAGAGACATCTCGCTGACTGGACAGTCACCCAAAGTTCCTCTGCACTGTTGGGGCATCCATCTTCGGCCTACAGGCCCATAGTTTCCAGCAGACATTTCCATGAAGCAGGAAATTCCAAAGGCAGTTCAGTCACTATCTGCTGTGTCCTGCAGAATGTCTCACAGACTCTTTCATGAGTCATGAACCCCGAAAGACCGTCTCACCTTTAGGCAAGTTCAGCAGTCCTCTCTCTGCGGGTTCTCTGTGTCCATTTTATGCAACAGTCCAGGCAAGAGCAGTTTCTTGCCCAAATGGCTATCAAACTCCATAAGGATCCTCTTCGATGCTCATCTTTCTCTCGAAGTAGATTGGTGCCGCCAGAAGCAGATGTCTCATTGTCATGAAAAGTCCTAAGTTATTAAAATATTTTAAATGCCATATTCTATAGCCTTTGAGAGATATGAAGAATGCCTATCTGAAATATATCTCTATATATCTAGAAAATCTAAGTAACATGACTACAAACTTGACTATTATTTATGATTATCCATCAACAACCTATATTTCCTAATTATACATTACATTTTAAAAATGAACTACACAATCACAACACCTTATTCAAGATCAGAAATACATATACATATAACAAAATTGACCTTAAAATCCATACCAATGCGGGCTGGAGAGATGGCTCAGCGGTTAAGAGCATTGCCTGCTCTTCCAAAGGTCCTGGGTTCAATTCCCAGCAACCACATGGTGGCTTACAACCATCTGTAATGAGGTCTGGTGCCCTCTTCTGGCCGTCAGGCACACACACAGAAAGAATATTGCATACATAATAAATAAATAAGTAAATAAATAAATATTTTAAAAAAATCCATACCAATGCAAATTATTCATACCTATATCATTTCCCCCTTTAAATGTAAAAGAACATTTATAAACAATATTTTGGGAACGTGGGCACAGTTTTTTCTCTTCAAACTGCTTCCTGCTGAATGGGGGCGCTGTTAATCAGATCATTTAGGGTGTAACCTGTGTGCCAGGTTTATCTCAGTTGGCAGTTGAGTGAAGTAATTTTTTGAGGGTGTTCACAGGAACTTTTTGGGAGGTCGTGGTCTATCATACCATATCGAGATAGATGCAATCCACAGGGTCTGGTCCTCTGTGAAAACAAAAGAAGACCCTCTCCAAAGCATCATATCCTTAGACCCAAATTTTGAAATCATAATACCCTTATATCCATTCTGGTTTACCTTGGCAGCCCATGTAATGAAATGTCTGTCTGTACTTAGCTCCTTCACAGTCAAAAATTTTAAAGAAAACACAATGTACATAATCCAGACTCTCCGTGAATTTTCCATTTTTACGTGGCTTATTTTTCTTTATTTCTTTTAATCTACAACTATCTGTACTCTGTCTCTTTAAAGACTTTACCTTTTTTAAAAAAAAACCATTAATTTTATTCTCTATATTCTTTTTCTTCTCTCTCTCAAGCCTACGTACATTCATCCAATAGTGTGGCCTTTTATGTCTGAATCTGTTTTATTGTGAATCTGTAACATTTTTTTACTATCCAGGAGCATTTCTTAAAATGTTCAGCAGTTCTTAAAAACTTAAGTTGCACCATGTACAGGTAATCCGGTACCGCCTGTGTCCTGCCCAGTTGAAACCTTAACTGCGCTGTTTTTATGGTAATTACGGTAGTTCCTGCCTGAGACCAGCACAGTTCAGCATGGCGGAGCTGAGCCACTCCTGCCTCAGAGCTATTTGGTGCCCCTGAGCCACACACAGTTCCAGGCACACAGCAGTCCACATTGCCATCAACCAAGCCGTAGCACATTACACCAAAATTCAAAAGCTCTGTCTCCCGCAGGAGCCAGACAGAGATCGCAATGGCAGCACAGTCCAGAAAGCCAGCATTTTAAAACAGCCAGTTTTTTTCCTGCTGCTGAGTCAGGAAAATTTCAAAATGGAGGACGTACCATTTTGTGCTAGCTCTGGGGCCACCAGGTAGGAGCAGCACTCAGCACTTTAATTCTGAGACTGAGCGTGCAGCACAGAAATTCTTTTCATCCAAGTTACAGCCAAATCTGACACGCAGAGCCGCCTGCCTGAGCCTGATTCCGCTGTCTGCCCAGGTGCAGGCAGGGAGTGCTGAGCCATTGGCATGGTCTCAGAGCACTCTCCTTCTGATCCCAAGCGGGAACACAAACATCCAGTCCCATAAAATCCATTGAAATGCTTTAAAGCCAGAGTTCATGCGGGCAGCACAGCCCCAGGAAGCCGCGCTTTAAAATGACGCAGCGTTTTTTCTGCTGCTGATGCCGAATCAGGAAATCTCTCTACGGCACGCCACTAACAAACAGCAAAAATCTGTGTTAAACTCTCTCTCCCTTATTTTTAAGTCTTCTCAGGTTTTTAAGTGGATTTAGTCCATCACGTCTGGGCGCCACTCTGTAGTGATAAGGAGCGGCGGGCTACGTTCCGGCACCCGGCCGCCCGCACAGCTAGCTATACCCGAAATAATTACACGGAAACTGTATTCTTTTAAACACCATTTGGCCCATTATATCTAGCCTTTTCTCGGCTAACTCTCACACCTGGACTAGCCCATTTCTAATAATCTGTGTAGCCCACGAGCTGGCTTACCAGGAATGATCTTAACCTGCGTCTGCCTGGAGTGGGAGAATCATGGCGACTCCTTGACTCAGCTTCTTTCTCCCAGCCTTCTGTTCTGTTTACTCCTCCCACCTATGTTTTAACCTATGAGGGCCAAGCAGTTTTTTTATTGCTTAACCAATGAAATCAACAAATTGATATATGACACTCCTACATCACTGTAGCTCACAGAGTTCAGCCGACACTAGAGCGTTCTCCCCAACAGGCTGTGTAGCTCCTCTGTCACTCTGAATGCTAGCCAGCCGAGAAGAAGGTTCCTGCTCATTTTCTGCTTAGCTTCTCTATATCTTGCAACCAAAGCAGGTGATGTCTTCAGCAACAGGGCCTCATCATGAAATTCTGGTGGCAACCAAGAAGAATGGCAAGTGCCTGCATTGCTTTGAAAGGTTTCTCTGACCCCCAGCTGGAAAGGAGGTGACCCACTCCTGGCCCTGGAGTCTTTTTTATTTTAATGCCCAGGTCTTGCAGAAACAGCATGATTCAGTCATGCAGCTACTCCCTTTTGATTTTAATTTTTATTCTTTTTTCCAAATATTTATTTATTTAATATGTACACAGTGTTCTGCTTGCATGTATGCTTGCAGGCCAGAAGAGGGCACCAGATCTCATTACAGATGGTTGTGAGCCACCATGTGGTTGCTGGGAATTGAACTCAGGACCTCTAGGAAGAGCAGTCAGTGTTCTTAACCACTGAGCCATCTCTCCAGCCCCTAATTTCATTCTTTTTTTTTTCTGAGACAGTTTTTCTGTGTATCCCTGGCTGTTTCTGAACTAGCTCTGTAGACCAGGCTGGACTCGAACTCAATGATCCTCCTGCCTCTGCCTTCCTAGTGCTGGGATTAAAAGTGTGTGCCACCACCACCCAGCTTAAGTTTTTTTCTTTAATTGGCTTATAGATGGCAGGTTTCCGTAGGGCTGAGATATTTGAAACCATGAACCAAGACAAATGTTCCCACCTTTACCTTGCTTTCCTGTGTTATCTGTCATAGCCACTCAAAAGCCTCACTAATATACATGAGAAAGCGATCCAGCCATTCTATGAACTCCAAGAGTGCATGCCTACACTCAGCTATCAAAAGTCTCTGGTGACCATACTCCCTGATATAAAATGGCAGAACATTTGCATCTAATTACATCTTCCTGTACATCTTTAATCATCTCTGGGTGACCTGAGATACCTATAAAATGGAAATAGCTGTTATACTGCATTGTTGGAGGGAGGGGTGACGTGGGGGGGAGTCTGTCCATGTTCTGTAGAGGTGTGCTTTTTGTTTTCCAAGTATTCTTGTCATTGTTGGTTGAGTCTGCTGCTGTTAATCAAGAGGGCTGATTACATTGTATCCACCGGGTAAACAGCAGGGTAGCGAGCTGCAAAATAAAACACCACCCAATTGTAAGGGAAGAGAGGACAAAGAGCAGGTTCCAGGATGAAGGGGGACCCTGGAAAACCTCCCAGAGAGCAGAGAAGGTTCCCCACCTGGGGCCTCTCAGTCTCCCCCAGTGAAAAGGACATGGCAGGGCCGTTTGAAGATGGCACAGCAATGATCTCCAGGAAAGAGGACAGCTCCAAGCATAGCTGAACCCAGGGTGAGATGGACTCTCTGTGATGGGGTTTAGTGGATGGTGGGGACTCAGGTGTAGAGCGGGCCAGAGGAGAAGGGGCTCACCTATCCTGAACTCCTAGGACCAGGCTTTCCAGTCCAGGAGAAATGCCACTGCTAGAGGACAGACAGACAGAAAGGAGCCTCCTGGCTCTGGAAACACACACAGGCTTAGCCAACAGAGAACAAGCTGGAAGCAGAGGCATAGTGCAGAGAAGCTGTGGTTCTGGTCATGGGGTGAGAGGTGATGGTGGGAGCTGAGGGTAGAGGTCCGTAATGAGATCAGTACGCGGCACTGGCCTTTGTCCAGGTGTAGGAAGCTCAGATGCCTCTGAGATTCTCCAAGTTTCCTCTGTATTGTCACGGGCATACTCGGTTCTACATTCGCATGTTACATTTAACACTGGAAAATGCCATCACAGCGGAGTGGGAGGCCCAGATTCGGGCAGGCGGGACTGGGGCGGAGGCACCCGGTAGTGGCCAAGGATGCCTGGCTCTGTGTGTACAAAGAAGGAGGGGTGGGCAGAAAACGCCGCAAGCTAGAAAATCAATTCTTTCGCTTTGCAAGAGAAGGAAGACGGCCTAGGGAGAGGGGCGCTAAGGCACCAGCGACAAACGCGTACTGACGCCGGTCCACCGCACCCAAGGCGACCGTGCGCTTGCGCTGCCCCCTGGTGGCGAAGTGGCTCTGCTCGTGCAACGCACAACTCCTTTGTTCTGAGACTGCTGTTGTGCTGTTCGCAGGAGGTTCCGCAGGGCCTGGGCAAGCAGGACCGGCTCGCAGTTGTGCCGGGAGCGTGTGTTACAGCCCGTGAACCTGAGTTCCAATCCCCCCCTTCTTGTTCGTTGACTACAAGCCTTGACCTGCTCACCTGTCGGCTCAGAGCCTCGGTTTCAGCAAGAATAAAATGGGGGTGAAGAGCACAGGGTTGTAGGGTAGGCAGGGAAATTGTGTTATAAGAAGCTGGTAGCAGTCACCGCGCTGCTTGCTCCACCCATTCACAAGGCCATTCGTGAGCTTGAGTGTAGCATTTTAGAGGGCAGAGGATTCCCCCAACCCACCCTCTGCCAGTTCATTCTCATAACTGGCTCCTCTGTCTCCTTCCTTTGGAAGTCAATTTAGTAAGCAAAGAGCACCGTTTGCAGCTTGAGGATGCGCCTGGGGCCTCACAGACACCTCCAAACACTGTTTCTAAGCAATGCCCCGCTCTTGAGAGGACTCTCAAAGAGTGACATATCTCCTAACTCGCTGGCATCCTGTGAGGTGTGTGAAGGTGGGCTTGCCTTTCATCTTTTTCTAGAGACAGATCTGCCACTAATCCACCCTGAAGCCATTATTTTCTTCTTTAGTTGGATTACTTTAGGTTCTATTCTGACTTGGGAGGGTGGGAGGATGAAAGAGGAAAAAGAAAGGAAGGATAAAATAGGAAACGAAAGAAGAGAAGAAAAGACAAAAAGATACCAGCTTCTCAGGGCTACCAGAGCAAAATACTGCAGACCTAATGACCTTGGGGAAGCCGGTTCTGACCACCGAGGCTGAAAGTCTAGCGTCCGTGCAGGCAGCCTGGGTCCTTCTGAAGCCTCTTGGCCCAACTTGCAGATGATGTTGTCTTTCTGTGTCCTTGCATGTCTGCCCCGCCTCCTTGCACTGCCTACCAGTCTCCTGTCCTCATGAGGAGGTCAGTCATGTTAAATAGAACTCAATCAACTTTTTTTTTTTTAAATTTAGCTGCCTGCTTGAAGGACCTGTGTCTAAATTCAATCACATCTTGAGATGCCCAGATAAGAACGTCGGCACCGGGCATTTCGTTGGGGGTACAACACAGCCTATTCCAGGAAGGGAAGCAGGGAGGGGTGGAGAGTCGAGCCCAAACCCATATTATCTAGTACTGCCTCTTGCCAGCACTTATATGACCCAAAGACCAGAAATCTCTACCTGTAAATGTCACTGAGAACCTCAACATCAGGAAATTCCTAAAGAGCATCTGGAGTTGGTTCTGTCTTGAAAACGATGCGCTGGATCCATTCATGTTCCGACCCAAAGGAGCTCACTTTCCACTGCGTATTAACACTCCTGTCCTCACACTGTTCACTTCCTCCCTCACTGATGTTGATGACCCGCCTGAGGCCTCCAGGTGACTGAGCTGGAGATCTCTAGGATGTGAAAATCATGCTGCCCCCTGGAGGAAGCGTGTCCACAGAGCAGTGGAGAAAGCTGGGGTTTAGGTAGAGCCCCAGTATAAATCCAAGGTATGCCATCTATAAGTTATGTGTTGTTAGGACATGGAGCTGTGTCTCCTGAACCACAGGGTGTCTCCCTTTGTGGAACTGCCATTGTAATGCCTGCTTCTTAAGATTAAACTTAAGGAAGTGGAGCTGAAGAAATAGCTCAGCAGTTAAGAGCACAGCCTGCTCTTTCTCAGACAACCCAAGTTCAGTGTCCAGTACCCAACAGCCTAGAACACCAGCTCCTGGTGCTCTGACGCCCTCATCTGGCCTCTTCAGGCACTTGCACTCATGTGCATTTACATGGAGACACACACACAAATACATATCATTAAAAAGAAAATATTTGCTTAATTTTTTTATACAAAAAAATAAATCTAAACCAAATGAAATTTTTTTTGACCCAAGATGCTGACCCAGGAAGGCCTCAATAAGTATTACTCTGTGAGATGACTCTGATTTCTGCAGATGGCACAGAGTCCGTAATTCAAATTCAGTCACAGTTCTCACCACCCCCAGAGCTCACCAAGGAAACCAAACACAGGCAGTCTTTTCCGGATCATGCTGGCAGTGGGTGGAAGTAGGTGACGGTGGTGGTGGTGGATGGGTTTGGGCCTTAAAGTCAAGAATTTGAGAGTCACCGGCTTCTGTGTTGCAGTTAGCCCCTTATGTGCAGACAAGAGGATTCGCTCTCTTGCCTGAATTCCTCACAAGGGGCAGCATGGGGCCTGCAGTGGAGTGAGAAATGTATGTTTATCAAGTGTTCCTCATGACTGAGTACTCTGTGGCCATTCAGCCTGCAGAAGGCCACCCCCAGAGGACCTACCCATGGTTCACATCACCACAACCCATCCTACGCTGATAAGATTGGCTCTACCATGCGCGGGGGAAACTGAGGCTGGGACAGGTAGATGCTCACACAGATGAGAGATCAAAATCTGAGATCTGAACCCAGGAATGTCCCTGGTGAGTTTTTCATTTTCTGTCAACAAGCCTGCTTTTGAGGGAAGAACGTTGCTTCTATGTTGATCATGGACTCACCCTCTGAAACTGCAAGCAAGCCCCTGGTTAGATGCTTTCTTTGGTGAGAGTTGCCGTGGTCATGGCATCTCTTAGCATCAACAGAACAGTGCCTAAGACAGTGCTCAGAATCTGAAGAACGGCTTTCGTCTTGCAGTCGTTGGTGGAACCTCCCTTGTGGTAAATCCTAGATCTTGTCTCAACACTCAACGCCTCCCATTTGATAAGCGCCCTTTTTAGTGACTCTAAATCAATAATCTCTGTGTGAAAGGGAAGAGTTCCGTGCTGAGACGAGAATGACTTTCTGGAGCTGTAAGTTTTGAATTCTTTATGTACAAATAAGAGAGAGTGGAGGCCTGAAGAGACAGCTCAGTGGTTAAGAGCACTGACCGCTCTTGCCGAGGACCCGGTTTCAGGTCCCAGCCTCAGAGTGATTCACAGCCAACTGTAACTCCAGTTCCAAAGGATCTGATGCTTTCTTCCGAACACGTGTGGTGCACAGATACATGTGCAGATCAAATACTCATGCACATAAAGTAAATAAATCCTTAAACAAGAGAGAAAGGATAGCAAATGTTCCTGCGCATTAAAGCTTGTGTTAGTTATGTGAAAAGATGTTAGGAAAAGTGGGTGCTCAGGAGACACTCAGAGAACTCAGCCTGGACGAACATTCTGTGTAGCCTGAATAAGTCTTTTCTAGACACATATCCCCCTAGTTCTTAGAAATGAAAGAAAGCATGCTAAAGCCATGGTTTTATCATGCTAAATTCATGATTAAAATCCATTTTTTCTTAGGTTAACACATGTATATGACACATTCTGTCACATGCACCCCTTCTCTCTTCTCCCCTCCCTTCCTCCCTCTCCTGCCCCTTCCCCCTCCTCCCAAATCCCCATCCCTACTTTTCGTTCTTACTCTGTAGCACCATGATGTCCCAAGGGACCATTGTGACGTCACAAAGGGGCGCTGTAAGGTCAAAACGGAGCTTTGTGGTGTCACAGTCAAGCACTGCGGTGTGACGGTACAGCTTGGCGATCGCACAAAGGCTCTCCGTGACCTGCTCCTTAATGTCACAGTGCTCCATGTCGCCCGCACCGCGCTGCACCGGGACACCAAAGCTCATTTGATACCATGATTCTGTTTTTCATCTTCATGCTTAACTGTAACACTTCAAAATGAACTGTGACATCACAATGCTATTGCTGCCATGGTGCTGCACTGTGACATCATAATGCTTTACTTTTACATCACAAGCTCTAGTGTAACAATGCTGAATTTGCCACCATGGCTCCCCACTACAACGTCACAGTACTCTACTGATAAGACCTAATGCCCCATTGTGACGTCACAATACTGAAATGTTACAGCGCAATATTCCCCTGTGACACACAGTGTTGATTTTTGATATCACTTTGTCTGACTGGCACACCATTGTGGCCCTGTGTGCCACACTGTGATCTCAAAATACTCTATAGTTACAGTTCCCATGCATGGCAGGTGAGGTGTCACCCAGCCACCAAGGCTGCACTCTCCAGCCTGCCTAGGCTCTGTAGTTGACAAGTGAGGGCCTGCGAGGCTCCAATCATTTGGCCCAAACTTCTAGAGCTGCCCAGCTCCAGCTGCTGATAGGGGACGCCTCCGCCAGGCCCAACCACCCAGCCCATGCTTCCCAGTTGTGGCGATCTGAATGAAAATAGCCCCATAGACTGGGGAGTGACATTATTAGAGGTGTGGCCTTGTTGGAGGAGGCGTGGCCTTGTTGGAGGAGGTGTGGCCTTGTTGGAGGAGGTGTGTCACTGGGGGGGGGGATGAGCTCTGAGGTTTCTCTCTCTCTCTCTCTCTCTCTCTCTCTCTTACTTCTACCTGCTGATCCTTCTTCAGCACTATGTCTGCCTGCATACTACCATGTTTCCCGTCTTTATGATAATGGACTGAACCTCTGAACTGTAAACCAGCCCTAATTAAATGTTTTCCTTTGTAAGAGTTGCTGTGGTGGGCTGGAGAGAGCACTGCCTCCTCTTCCAAAGGTCCTGAGTTCAATTCCCAGCAATCACATGGTGGCTCACAAGCACCCTAATGAGATCTGGTGTCCTCTTCTGACCTGCAGAGACACATACCGGCAGAACTCTGTATACATAATCAATAAATAAATCCTTTAGAAAGAAAGAAAGAAAGAAAGAAAGAAAGAAAGAAAGAAAGAAAGAGTTGCTGTGGTCATGGTGTCTCTTCACAGCAATAGAAACCCTAGCTAAGACACCAGTCTACCCAGCTCCTGATAGGCCCAGCTCTTAGTGCTGGCCTGTAAGTGGTCCCTGATCAAGAAACCCTTTCCACAGCTTCTCCTGGTGCTAACAGGCGAGCCACCTCCAGACTGTCAACATCAGGCTCACGCTCTCCATCAATCAACTAGCTAGCTGCAAACACACAAATCTCAGTGCAGAAACACATCTTCTCAGAAATCACCATCTCTATCCTGAGGGACCTGGAAGAACTTCCAGACGAAGGATTAATAGGAATGACTGAGTATAATCATGTTCAAAAAACACAAAGAAGATGGGGGGGGGGGGCACTGGGGCTGAAGAAATGGCTCAGTGGTTAAGAGCACTGGCTGCTCCTATGGGGAACCAGGTTCCATTCCTAACACCTACATGGTGACTCACAGCTGTCTGTAACTCCAGTTCCAGGGGATTCGATGCCTTCTTGAGCCCTCTGCAGGCACCAGACATACACATAAGGTAAAATAAATCAATCTTTTTTAAAGGTTAAAGAGTAGGTTCACCTAAGTGGTTATAGTACAGTTATAACACCCCTTAAAAACCTAAGACAGCCGGGTGGTGGTGGTGGTGGTCCATGCCTTTAATCCCAGCACTCAGAAACAGAGGCAGGTGGAGCTCTGTGAATTCGAGACCACAGAGTGAGTTCCAGAACAGCCAGGGCTATAGAGAGAAACCCTGTCTCAAAAGAAAAAAAAGGTGAGACAATTTTACAATTTTTGCAGAGAGACAGTGAGCGTGGCTGAGAGGTGAGGAGACGTTCCTGGGTCCGTCCCGGATGCTGTAACTAAGTCTACAGCCAACTGCATGCACCCAAAAAATGTGATTGACTGCTTTCACAGGACGTGTGGGTATGGACGGTGGGTACCGCCGGGTCTGGTCCTGCACAGGACTGTCTTTTGTTTCCCCGTCTGCCAACACCTCACTGTCCTCAGATAGGGGAGAGGGAGGCAGGTTTCAGAACCCTGTAAAGATGCTGAGCCCCATCCTCATGATCTAATTCCTCCTCAAGGTCACTTTCATCACACACCAGCACATCAGGGTTTGGAATTCAGCACAGAAACTCTGGACTAAGATAAGCACGGGTGGGCGCCTTGCCCCGGCTCCTTTCTGTCACATGTGGAGTCTACAGTTGCCCCCCAAAACTGAGTCCACAACAGAGAGCTTTTCAGTAATGTATCTTTTTTTTATTTAGCAAGAGGCGATAAAAAGGAGTAATATTCTCCGACTAAATAAGAAATTTGCCAATATCTTCATCAGAGATATTTTCCATTGCAATAATCGCATTTCATTCATTGGCTACATGACTGGCGGGCCTTTCTGTTAGTAGACAACTAGAGATTTGGGGTCTATTCTGTCTCCCGGTATCATTGCTAACCTCACTATTATTATTATTATTATTGTCATTCTACTGCTTTGTAGTCAGTAGGCAGATCTGAAAGAATTACACACTGAATTCTGACCTGGATTGCAGCTCCTTAGACTTTGTATACACGTACATTAATATTCCATTTATTTTAGCCTGTCACAGAAGGGCTGGGTCCTCAAAAATTTATGCAATTTATCCTGAGATGGTCAGCAGGACATCCCAGGCCCTTTTCCCACCACAGAAACCTGCATAATGAGAATATCAGGGTGAATTGTATTTTTTAAAGAGCCAGAGAACTTGAGAGGGTACAGAGGAAAGGCTACAGGCAGTCAATGGCTGCTGGAGGAGGAACAAACCTCGGGTAGGTTTCCCCATCCTGAGGGGTCAGCAATAAACCTATGTGCATACCAGCAGGATAAAATGTATTCAGTGGATTGCATCTGACAATAACAACAGCAAAAGGTGATCATGAGCCCTAGAGGGCGGTGTGGGGTACGGAAGAGGTGATGGAGGAAGGACGGGTGGAAGTGATGTAAATACAGCCGAGTCAGTTGTGAAATTCCCAAAAACGTAAATTTTAAAAAGGGAGTTAACAAGGCCAATCGAAGCACCCCAGAGACAGGGAATGACGCCGAAGTCTGCTGGAAAGTTCCCTGCGCTTGTGCACTGGTCTCCTCTTCTAGCGAGCAGACTGAGGTTCCACCTCGCAGCTCCTTCCTTGGAACAGAAATAGGGGTGTGACGTGCAGTCAATGCCCTGTACTTGGGGACCGTGGGAGGACACAGTCTCTGTCCCTATACAACTGGTCTCCTGAAGGAGCTCGCAGAGGTTGGTGGTCCGCTCTCTCCCCGGGGCCCAGGGTGATGCATTACCACAGGAAGACACTAGAGGGAGACAGAGATCATGAGTTAAAAATTAAAAAGGCTGGGAGAAATTAGACAAAAAATACAGAGAAGACCCAACTGCACCACGAATCTGTGGTCCCCAGAATCTCTTGCATGTCCCTGTGTGAAGGAAGCAAGAAACTAACCATCCAGAAACTTACCCCAAACATATTAACGTGGCAAAACAGTTAAAATACCTAAGCAAATGAAAAGAATCGCATTTGCAAACCAGGAACATCACTTCACAAAACTAATAAAATTTTCTACTGTGCTGAGCCAAGTCCATCTAGAGTTTACTTTTTACAAATGTTATGTAGACATATTTAAATATTAGGATAGCAAGTGTTTGACTGACTACATAGACAGATATGACATGGAGGTTTGGGGGGGTTGGTTGGCTTTTGTGTTTGGGGGTTGGTTGTTTGTTTGGGGAATTTTGTTCTATTTTTTTTTTTTTTTTTTTTTTTTTTGGTTTTTCGAGACAGGGTTTCTCTGTGGTTTTGGAGCCTGTCCTGGAACTAGCTCTTATAGACCAGGCTGGTCTCGAACTCACAGAGATCCGCCTGCCTCTGCCTCCCGAGTGCTGGGATTAAAGGCGTGCGCCACCACCGCCCGGCCTTGTTCTATTTTTTGAGAAAAGGTTTTTTCGTGTAGCCTAAGCTGTCCTGGAACTCACTCTGTAGATCAGGTTGGCCTCGAACTCACAGAGATCCGCCTGCCTCTGCCTCTGCCTCTGCCTCTGCCTCTGCCTCTGCCTCTGCCTCTGCCTCTGCCTCGTGCTGGGATTAAAGGCTTGGGCCACCACCGTCCGGTCAGACAGGAGGTTTTTAGATGTATTTATTTGACGAGTATGAGTGTTTTGCCTGCCTGGTGCCCACAGAGATCAGAAGGCATCTGGTCCCTGAAACTGGACCTATGGACCTTTGCAAGCTGCTATGTGGGTAATAAGACCAAACCTGGCTCTTCTGCCAAAGCAGAAAGGACTTGTAACCTCTAAGTCATATCTCCAGCCTCACGATTTGATTTTTACATGTTGTCTATCTCCTAAAGTGAGGTTTTTTATTTCCTTTTAAAATTAATTTAAGTCGGAAAAAAATCAATGTCTCAAAAAAAAATTGAAACACATTGTTATGGATTACCCAACAAAGAATTCAGAATAATTATTCTCAGATGCACAATAAATCTAAAAAAAATCATGTATCTAAACAAAATCAAGCAACCCATGCTGTTAATAAGAAATAAACACAGAACAGTGGTAACACCAACACCAGTCCCAGCACTTAGGAGGCAGAGCAGTCAGATCTCTGAGTTCAAGGCCAGCCTGGTCTACAGGGTGAGTGGCAGGACTACACAGAGAAACCCTGTCTCGAAAAGAAAAATAATATATATACAACCTTACAAAAAGCTGAGAAATAAACTCCTGCACTGTGTAAACGCAGAACTGGACTGAGAATTTCTGCCTCAGCAGCTGCCAGCATCCGTGAGTTAAAGCATCAAGGCGGGGTAGGAGTGAAGGTTTTAATTCATGGAAATCTGACGTCCCCGTGAGACTGCTGTGTGCTCAGTCTGTGGCCCACCTGAGACATCCCGTGGACCTTTCTCGCAATGTTGACTGATTGGCTACATGTTGACGCCGTTCCGTTGTATGGTGGCTTTCTGCTGACTGTCCCATTCCCCCGCCCCCTGCACACCATGTACAAGATGCTGTACTTCTTAATGTCTTGCTCTCAGGAGCCATCAGCTCCTGCAAGGCCCCAGAGATGCTGTCGTCCTTACTTCTCATCCCCCAGTCCCCTCTCAGGACCCTGTCACGGAAGAACCACCTGCTGTTCCGTGTCATGGCTGCATACATCACCTCACAGTAGCCTTGTCGTCTGTACAGGCCTTCACAGGATGCAGGAAGTCAAAATTCCAACAGGGCCTTCTTCTTCAGGAAACACCAAATGGCAGGTGGCACCTGTCCTGCAGGAGGGCCTGGAGGATGGGGCGCAGAATTAGGAGGCCACGGTGGCTTCCACGGAGGATTTGGCAGTGGTTTTAGGGGCTGCAGTCATGGTCAAAGCTGTGGCTATGGTTCACGCTGCAGGCTCATGGGGGTAAAGACAAAGATACCTGCCACCTCACTGGGCCACTTGGTCAAGGACGTGAAGATCGAGTCCCTGGAGATCTGCCTGTTCTCCCTGCCCATCCAAGAATCCGAGATTATTGACTTTTTATAGGTGCACCCCTAATGGATGAGGTTCTGAAGATCATGCCAGTGCAGAAGCAGACATGGGCAGGCCAGCGGACCAGGTTCAAGGCTTTCGTTGCTATTGGGGACTACAATGGTCACGTAGGTCTCGGTGTCAAGTGCTCCAAGGAGGTAGCCACTGCCATCCGAGGGGCCATCATCTTGGCCAAGCTTTCCATTGTCCCTGTGCAGAGAGGCTACTGGGGGAACAAGATTGGCAAGCCCCACACTGTTCCTTGCAAAGTGACAGGTCGCTGTGGTTCTGTGCTGGTGCGTCTCATCCCTGCCCCCAGAGGCACTGGCATAGTCTCTGCTCCTGTGCCCAAGAAGTTACTAATGATGGCTGGCATTGATGACTGCTACACATCAGCCAGGGGCTGTACTGCTTCCCTGGGCAACTTTGCCAAGGCCACCTTTGATGCCATCTCTAAGACCTACAGCTACCTGACCCCCCGACCTCTGGAAAGAGACTGTGTTCACCAAGTCTCCTTATCAGGAGTTCACTGGCACTGACCATCTTGTGAAAACCACACCAGAGTCTCCATTCAGAGCTCCAGCTATGGCCACCACATAAGGGATTTTGGTTTGTTTGTTTGTTTGGTTGGTTGGTTGGTTGGTTGGTTTTTTGGTTTGGTTTGGTTTGGTTTTGGTGGGGGTTGGTTTGGTTTTTTCAAGGCAGGGTTTCTCTGTGTACAGTTGACTGTCCTGGAACTCACTCTGTAGACCAGACTGGCCTCGAACTCAGAGATCTGCCTGCCTCTGCCTCCGAAGTGCTGCCACCACCCAGCCACATAAGGGTTTTTGTAGAAGAAAAGTAAAATGAATTAAGTTGGTTTTTAAAGATTTGCCAGGTGGTGGTGGTGCACTCCTATAATCCCAGCACTCCAAAAGCAGAGGCAGGTAGATCCCTGTGAGTTCAAGGCCAGCCCAGTTCACAAAGTAAGTTCCAGGACAGTCAGCTGTTATACAGAGAAACCCTGTCTCAAAAACAAAACAAAACAAAAAATTCTGGAAGGCATGATAGTCCACCCCTCTGTCTTATAAAGAAAGAAAAAAGAAAGAAAGAAAGAAAGAAAGAAAGAGCAGACAAACAAAAAATCTTTTTTAAAAAAATATTTATTGTATAATATTGTATACAATATTCCGTCTGGGTGTATGCCTGCAGGCCAGAATAGGGCACCAGACTCCATTATAGATGGCTGTGAGCCACCATGTGGTTGCTGGGAATTGAACTCAGGACCTTTGGAAGAGGAGGCAATACTCTTAACCTCTGAGCCATCTCTCTAGCCCCCAAACAAAAAAATCTTAACAGGCCTGTATCTGAAGAGAAGCAGTAGAGGAATAGTGGGCTGGGTGGGGGTAGATAGAGAAGAGGTGGGGGAAGGAATTAGAAAGAGGGGAGGGGAAACTTTGGTTGGAATATAAAAATAAAAACTAAATAAACAAACAAAACTGCCAACAGGGATGGAAGAGGAGGCCTCAGCCCCATTGGAGGCACTGTTGGCAGCCCCTGGGAAAGTGAGAGACATTGTTATTTGATGTGGCTATGAGAGGTTGCCCACGCCCAGTCAGGGGCCCCACACGTGTGTGCACAGAGTCAACCCTAAAAGAACTCAGGGAGATATTAATAATACACACAAAATAGAGATGTGAAGTTGGGAGGGAGACAGGTTGGGGGGATCTCATAAGGAGCTAGAGGGGAGTAGTGGGGAGCTGATATGATCAAAATACATTGTCTATATGTACAAAATTTTCACCGGATAAATAAAAATTTGTTTAATTATATTGATTCCAGAAAGGAAGAGAGCAGGGGGTCAGGAATTCTAGGAGTGGTTGAAACTCCACAGATTTTAAGGAAGATGTAGACACAGTCCAGAGTGTGGGAGTCTCCAGAGAAATAAAGCCTCGAGGCATTCAACAAACTGTCCACAGTTGGGAAAAAGCAAACGGCTCAGGAGATCTCACCACAGTGAACGGAATGGTTTATTCCAGGTTACAGGGAATGCACTAAGAGGCTATCTGTAAAGAGGAGAGAGAACAGTAACAAGTGTCTGTTAATACCCGCAGCAGTGCAAACCTCAGCTACACCCACAGCCTGGAGTTTAGGATACATTTTTGCTTTCCTTTAGCCTCTGAAGCTGTCACAGCAGGGATGATGTGTCCTTTGTTCGGGGAGAGCATCCTGATGCAGGTGAGAAGGTCACTTTCTAGTTAAAGCGCTCTCTCTCTCTCTCTCATCATAACGTGGGTGCACCATCACGTCCAATACGGAACCCCACTGTTTAGTTTCTCTGCTCAGAGAACAGAGGATCTCCCACAGGGCTGAGATACAGGCTTTAGGACTTGACTGTCCGAGATGGACCATACTGCCGTCGACTCCACCTCATCCTACCTCCATATCACAAACGTGTATTTTATTACTATCTTTCGTTTTCAACCAAAAAGTTATATTCTACCAAATGTATTAAAATTAGAAATTAAACTGCCAAAAAATGATAAAAAGGAAAACATGGAAAAATAGAAAACTATAGCTTTTCTTTATTTTTCTCTTTAAATGTGTCTCAATAGTATCCTTTTTTAAACCACAACGGCATCATCTCCAAATATATGCGTGCGTTTTGCACAATTGGACAGATTTCTTGCATGTGTAGGCGTGGGCATGGGTGTTTTTCCTCTCTGTGTGACTGTACTCTATGAGCATGCCTCGTGCCGGTGGAGAGCAAAAGGAAGCCTGGGTCTCCTGGGACTCGAATTAAGACTGTTCTGAGCCACTGTGTGGGAGCTGGGAAGCAAAGAAGCAGTGTTCTTAACTGTGGGTCATCTCTCCAGCCCTCTGTTTAATGCTTTAGTGTGTGTGTGTGTGTGTGTGTGTGTGTGTGTGTGTCCACACTCTACCCAATGAGCCATCCTGCTGGCCTGGGACATGTCAAGACTCTCTCTGACTGTGACTTGTAGAACCTTAGGTATAATATGCCTCTGCCTCACTTTGCATGTGTCTTTAGCTACAGATAAGCGATCTCCTTGAATTTCTTCAGATTTTAGTTTAGTTTTAGTTATCTGTATATGAGGGACAATGTGGTAGTTTGAATGGGAATGGCCCACATAGGCTCATATACACTAATGATTAATCACCAGGGCATAGGACTGTTTGGGAAGGATTAGGAAGTGTGGCCTTGTTGAAGGAAGCGTGCCATTGAGGGTGGCTTTGAGGTCTCAAAACTCCACACCAGGCCGTGTCTCTCTCTTCCTACTGCCTGTCCAATCAGGATGGAAAGCTCTCAGCCGCCGCTCCAGCACCATGCCTGTCTGATTCCTGCCATGTTGATCATAAATTAAGCCTCTAAGCCAGTGTTTCTCAAGGTTCATGACCCTTTGGTAAAAAAAAAAAAAAAAAAACCTTTCACAGGGGTTGTCTAAGATCATCAGAAAACACAGACATTTACATTATGGTTCACAACAACAGCAAAACTACAGTTAGGAGGTAGCAACAAAAATAATTTTATGGTTGGGGGTCTCGGGGTCTCCACAACATGAGGGACTGTGGTGAAGGGTCGCAGCTCTAGGGAGGTTGAGAACCACTGCTCTGAACTGCAGACAAACCCCTGCTCAAATGCTTCCCCCTGGAAGTGCTGCCTTGGTCTCTGCACAGCAAGAGGACAGCAGCTAAGACAGCAGCGGCATGCACACCCGGCTGCAGAAGCCCACAGAGAACAGAAGCATCAGATCTCCCTGCAGCGGGACTTACAGGAAGCTGTAAGCATCTGCTGCGGGCGATAGGAATCAAATTGTGTCCTCTGCAAGAGCACGAAGTCCTCTTAACTGCTGTGCCATCTCACTGGCCCAGCGTTCTTGCGTTTTTATTTTCTCCATCACGTTTCCCACTTTGTCTCTCTTATTTCTTACTGACTTATTGTCTGTACAATTAATTACTGCTTGCCTCCATGTAGACTGTTTATTTCCTTGCTTATAGTCTTCGTTTTATTCCGTTTCCTGTGTTTCAGCTCCGTGGGCATCTTTCAAATGGCTATTTTCAATTCTTTAAGCAATTCATAAACCTTAGCTTCCTGCTGACCAGTCTCTAGTGTTTTGGTGTCATGGCCGCTGTGCGGTTGTAGCATGAGTCTCTGCTTCTTTGTGTGTTGTGTTATCCTTCATGAAAATGTGTGCATTTGAAAACCAATCAGCAGTATATCTCATGAGGAAAATTAAGGATAAGATAGAAATT
Source organism: Microtus oregoni (assembly GCF_018167655.1). Lineage (NCBI taxonomy): Eukaryota > Metazoa > Chordata > Mammalia > Rodentia > Cricetidae > Microtus > Microtus oregoni. The sequence goes on from NW_024543086.1 coordinate 17,603,417, forward strand.
TCTCAAAGCACTAAAAATAGAATGGCTGAAGTCTGGCAAGGCTGAATTAGGCAACAGACATTAATGGTCACGGTTGAGATACCTGTTATCCATCTCAGTGTCAAAGCAGTAGACGAGAGGCCGCCACGAGGCATTTGCTCAACCACGTTCATAGCAGCATTACTCGTAATCGCCAGAACCTGGAAACAACATAGATGCTTCTCAGCTGAAGAGTGGAGGGAGACAGCGTGGTGCATTTACACAATGGAGCACTGCTCAGCAGAAAAAAACAACGACAATTTGAAATTTGCAGGCAAATGGACGGAACTAGAAAAAACATCCTGAGTGAAGTAACCCGGACCCAGAAAGACAAATACAATATGTACTCACTCATAAGTGGATACCAGACATAAAGCAAAGGATAATCAGCCTACAGCCCACAACCCCAGAGAAGCCAGAACCCTCATCCAGAAACAGATGGAAGCGGATGCAGAGATCCACAGCTAACCACAGGGCAGAACTCCCAGAGTACAATCAAAGAGAGGGAGGAGGGAGAATACGAACAAAGGGGTCAAGACCATGATGGGGGAACCCACAGAATGAGCTGGCCTGAGCTAGTGGGAGATCACTGACTCTAGACTGACAGCTGGGGAACCTGCACAGGACCAAACTAGGCCCCCTGAATGCAGGTGACCATGGTGTGGCTTGGACAGTGTGTGAGGTCACTGGCAGTGGGACCAGGATCTAACTCTAATGCATAAACTGACTTTGGCGAGACCATTCTCTATGGAGATACCTTGCTCAGTCTAGGCACGGGATGGGGGTGTGAGGTAAGAGGGGTGGCAGGAGATGGGGGGAGAGCCTTGGTCCTGTTTCAACAAGGTGATAGGAGGCTTAGACTTCCCAGGGGAAGCCTTACCCTCCCTGAGTAGCTGATGGGGGATGGGGTAGAGGAAGGGAAAGGAGTGGGAGGAGAGGAGGGAGGGGGAACTGGGATTGGTATGTAATAAATAAATAAATAAATAAAATTAATACTTATAAGGAAAAGAGGAAATTTTTTTCTGTTTTTATTTTATTTATTATTAAAAAGAAAACAAACTATCTTTTTTATTATACATACCAATCCAAGTTCCCACTCCTTCCCCTCCTCCCATTCCCCCCCACACCCTCCCACTCCACTGCCGTCTAATCCTCAGAGAGGGTAAGGCACATTGCCTTGTGGAAGGTCCAGGACCCTCCCTACTATATCTAGGCTCAGCAAGGTATCCATCCAAAGAGAATAGGCTCCCAAAAAGCCAGTACAAGCAGTAGGGATAAATCCTGGTGCCGGTGGCCCCTCAGTCTGCCCCAGCCATACAACTGTCACCCACATTCAGAGGGACTAGTTTGGTCCTATGCTTGTTCCTTCCCAGTCCAGCTGGAGTTAGTGAGCTCCTATTAGCTCAGGTAGACTGTTTCAGTGGGTGAACCTATCATGGTCTTGACCTCTTTGCTCATATTCTCACCCCTCCCACTCTTCAACTGGACTTTGGGAGTTATAAGGAAAATGTTTTAAGAGATGAGCTGGCTGACTGGGAGCAGCACATTCTAAACACCGGGCGCTAATTATAAAGTAAGGGCTAAGTGGCTAGATTTAGCTTTTATAACCACTTATATGCTCTGAACGTGCTGCATATGGTAATTTTCCAACAAAATCGATACTTGCTTAATCTCAAAAGAAGTTATTTGACCCCCATATCTGTGGGTTACCTTCATCCAGGCAAGACTGCTAGCATTCATCTGCTCCAGAGATTGCTGGACCCTCTCATCTAGTATTAGGTCACACCAGTCCTCTCTTCTTACCGTTGTGCTAGGGCAGACGCAGACGCCCCACGCCCACACTAGGAAGCCACAGATGTGTGGGAGGGCCTCCCTTCCATGGCTCCTGAGGAAGTGGGAAGTTCAGAGATTTCTCCTAGTATTAGAAAAGAGCCCCAGGGACAAGGGCTGCAGGCTTCAGCTCCCTTATGCTTCCCCCGCCATCCTGGCCACTGTGAGTTCTTGACCGGCTCTGGAAGCTTTCAGGTCACGTTGGCCTGTATGCTGTGATGTTCATGTACCACTTAAACCATGGGGCCTTTGCTTTACCCTCTTCTACTGGTGTCCCAGGCATGGCACAGCTCTATGTGTTAGAGCATAAAGTGTACCCACAGCCTACTGAGTGGGATAATTTTCACAAGAACGGAGCATAGAGCATCTCTTCCCGAGACCTAGAACAGCGGCTTTTCCAGGCACACTGAAAGGTGAGCAGTCAACACTCCCTCTGTGGTGGACATAACCTGTGTCCGGCTGCTAACAAAAGCAAGTGTCACTGCTAATAGAGACCAAGAACAGAAAATCTGAGACACACGCTCATGTCTGGCCAGTTTAGCTTTGATGAGCCGTGTCACGGCCATTCTGTAACTGCTCCTCCTCTAAAATGGAATTTCAGGAACCCACAAAAGGATCCCAGTCCCTTTGGCTAATAATCTGAACAACGTGTCATTGGGAGCAGCTTCCACTCAAGCGTTTCTGTAGACAAGAGCTTTAGAAACAAGGGCCAGTCTGCAAATGTGATCTGTTGCTTCTGCAAGGGAGAGTTCCCAGCCTGCCGTCAGCACACGGGTCTTCCCTGTGCCAAGATAACAGTGATGGACATTTGCAACACACCCACTATCAGTTCCAAACTCAGATGTTAGACAGATGGCTCAGAACTAAGTCACTGGCTGCTCTCGCAGAGAACTGGGTTTGATTCCCAGTGCCCACACAGTGGTTCACAACAGTCTGTGACCGCAGTTCCAGGGACCTGATACCCTCTTCTGGCCTCCTTGGGCACACTACTCAACCATGGTGCACAGACATTTGTACAGGCAGAACACACACACACACACACACACAAATAGAAAATTAATAATGATGTGGATTTTCAGAGATACGGATACTCAGAAAACCCAATACACATGCAAAGAAAATAAGGAAGCTTTTATTTTATTTTTTAAATATTTATTTATTATACATACAATATTCTGTCTGTGTATGCCTGCATTCCAAAAGAGGGCACCAGACCCCATTACAGATGGTTGTGAGCCACCATGTGGTTACTAGGAATTGAACTCAAGACCTTTGGAAGAGCAGGCAATGCTTTTAACCTCTGAGCCATCTCTCCAGCCCAAGGAAGCTTTTATTAATGGATCTAACGTAAATAATTTCAGAATATTTATATTGCAAAGGATACTTATCAATGTAACAAAATCTATAACAACTTTGACAACAGCTCAAACCCTAAATACCAGTATATTAAAAATTTCAAAGAACCACTACAGAAAAAAAATGCTTCATCAACCTTCAAAATGTATTCTTCTTCAATAAACTCACACTGAAGGCCAGCCTCGCTAGAGGGGAGATTGAGACAGAGGATTTTGCTTCAAAGTTCAAACTTTATTGAAGAGTTCAATCTGGACAGAAACTGGAGAAACGCAAGGTGTGTGGCCAAGTCTCCAACTACTGTTCAGCCCTTACAAGACAGCAGAAAGCCCACACAACAGAGACACCTGCAGGGGCAAAGAGTGTGGCAAAAACCTTAACCAGTGTTCAAATCTGACAGAACACCACAGGATTTATACTGGAGAGGACCCTACAAATGAGAGGCTGTGGCTTTAATGAGAGTGTAAACCTTTCAACATCAGAGTTCATTTTAGAAAGAATTCTTATAGATATGCTGACAGTAAAGGCCTCTTTGGGGCTGGAGAGATGACTCATCACTTAGAGACACCAACTGCTCTTCCAGAGGACCAGGATTTGGTGCCCTGCACCTACATAGCGCCTCACTCTGGGAGACCTGATGCCCTCTGCTGGCCTCTGAGGGCACTGCACAAACATTTTTTAAAATGGAAAAAAAAAGAGACTTTTTTCAAATGTACACATAAAAGAAAAGCAAAATATACATTTATAAGACAAAATAATTATTTAAATATGTAAGGGTATAGAAAGCCTTTGTCCACTCCAGACCCTAAGCTAAGGGCTACGGGAGATGAACCGCACACACAGGACTCTGGGATCACGCGTCTGACTGCGCCAACATGGGCTTCCCATCTGACAGGGCTAACTCGGGCTTCGCGGCTACACCCAGCCCAGAAAAACCTCCACTGCTTTAACTTTTCTAGATACCATGAGTTGATGTAAATAAACCATCACAGACTCAGAGAATTATGCAGACATTCCCTCTAAAATGATCTGATTGTATTATGTATCTGAGGTTTCTCGATAGCCTTGCTCCTTGTCACTGGAGGAAACTCTGACATAGGCTCTTTATAACCAAACAACAAGATTCATCCCTGAGAATTTGCCGTCTGTATGCAACACAGCCCAGACAGTGGATTCTGAAATGCTTTTATTCAGATTATGTACAGCTTCATTAAATAAAGATCAACCTTTCCTCCTCTGGGTTTTTTGATTGGTTTTTGTTTGTTTGTTTTTGTTGTGTTTTGGGGGGTGGGATGAGTTTGTTCATGTTAGTTGTTTTTGGGTTTTGTTTTGATTTTGGGTTTTTTTGTTTGTTTGTTTTTTCTTATGTTTTTTGGTTTTTCAAGACAGGGTTTTTCTGTGTAGCCCTGACTGTCCTGGAACTCACTCTGTAGACCAGGCTGGCCTCAGACTCAGAGATCTATCTGCCCCAGCTTCCCAAATGCCGTGATTAACGGTGTGCGGCCACTATGCCTGGCAGAATAAATCTTTTCAATGAGTTGTTACCTTTGTATTTTGAGTGAATTGCCATGGGCATTAAGTTTTTCCATCCTTCTTCAAACTTCTAAGTAACATATACTAATCACACACCCAGGCAAACGGAGTGACGGCTGTCTAGTAACCATTGCTAGGGTTAGTTACTACACCTTGAAATAATTGGTGACTATTATCTTCATCAATTACAACTTGCTTCCTTTTGTGAGAGCAGTGACAGTCATGGAAATGTTATTACAGAGGTACAATAAAAAGTCCCGATTGCCAGGTGGTAGCACACACCTTTAATCCCAGAACTCCAGAGATAGAGGCAGCTCTGTGAGTAAGGCCAGCCTGGTCTATAGAGTGAGTTCCAGGACAGGCTCCAAAGCTACAGAGAAACCCTGTCTCAAAAAACCAAAACAACAACAAAAAAAAAATCACAGATTCCAGAATCTTAAATTATCTTTTGTGAAATTTTAGTAGTTAATTGTTTTCACAGATCATTCCATGATCTATAAAACACACAAACTTTAGTTCGAGGATTGCCTGATCTACAAAGCGAGTTCCAGGACAGCCAGAGCTACACAGAGAAACCCTGTCTCAAAAAAAAAAAAAAAAACAACAACAACAACAACAAATAAATATATAAAAAGAAGAAGCAGGCCAGTCGGTGGTGGCGCACGCCTTTAATCCCAGCAGAGGCAGGAGGATCTCTGTGAGTTCGAGACCAGCCTGGTCTACAAGAGCTAGTTCCAGGACAGGCTCCAAAACCACAGAGAAACCCTGTCTCAAAAAAACCAAAAAAAAAAAAAAAAGAAGAAGAAGAAAAAGCAGATGGTAGAGGCCAGAGTAGTATTTATGTAAGTGTATACGCTGTGTCTATTCAAAAAGGGTAATTATTGAAATGAAAAATAAATTTAAAAATAAAATTAAAAGGTAAAATTAGAAATCTCCTCTACCTGAGAAATTGTTATTCCGCTGAAGGACTTATTCTAAATTGGAGCCTAATCCTTGATTGAAAATCTCTGCACGCCAGCACAGATAAGGCAGGGAACCAGACTGGAGGGAGATCCCAGCTCTCTGAGCTCTAACTAGGCCATCATGTCGTGGAGGATCCTGTGAGCCAACAACACTCCCTAGGTCAGCTGTGTGAGCCCTCCAGAGCACCAGCTCTGACCCACAACACCTCGTTCCTACCCACTCACCACGCCCACCACGCAGTAGTTTCGCTATCTCCTGCACATTGTTATGGCCTCAGAAATCATCCTCGCACTACCATTGTTTCTAAGCTTATCCCTTAAAAATCTCAAAGGATCAAGAGGGCTCCTGTTGGGTCAGTGTTTTAAGGTCCCAGCTGTGCAAACGCGTCCACCAGCTCAGTTCTGCCCACTGGACCACAATCTCTGCTCACTACGAGGGTCTCAGGAAGACCCCGCCCTCCCATTGGGGTAGCATCTCGTCCCAGTACGGAAGAGGTCGCTCATAAGGAAACAAATGCGAAGTGAGACTTAAAGCAAACCCTTCCCTCCGAGGGAGCATGGCGCTCTTGGCATCTGCAACCCAGACCCCTGAACTTCAGTCAGCGAGAAAGCAAATCTTTAGCCATTGGGTTCCTGCTGCTCTGTCAGGGCAGGCCTAGGAAATTAACAGCCACAGTCTGGACTGCCCGTCATCTGTCCGTCATCCCCTCTGGAGCACTCCACAAGGCAGTAGGGGATTGATGCTCCTCTCAGGCCACAGTGGCTGAGGAGTAGCCACTTCCAATCTGTCTAGTGGCTTTGGTCTTTCTCCTAGGAACAGTGAGGAACAGTGAGGTGGGTTGCATGAGAACGTCCCCCACAGGCTCACTCATGTGTGCAAACACTTGGTCCCCCGCAGGAGGCACTGTGTGGGTAGACAGCAGAACCTAGGAGGCAAAGCCTTGCTTGAGGAAGAAAACATCACTTCCCGTTCAGCCTGCTTCGCACTTTTAAGATGTGAGCGCTCAGCTTCCTGCTCCTGCTGGGACGTCTCTGCACTGATATATTCCTCGGCCTCTGGAACCTAAAACCAAAATAAACGCTTGCTTCTCTTAGTCACTTTTGGTCACGGTGTTTTAACCAAACAGTGACTAATACAGATGGTAAGACTTCTTGGAATCATTCAGCGAGACTCCATCTTGCTGATCTCAGAGATGGACAGCCTGCTCGCTCAGAGTTCCACCGTTTGCCCCAACCCCAGCCATCCATAGTCTGGAACAGTCAAAAATATCCCTTTCAGTCCTAGTGGGGAAGGCACCTCAGGAAGGGACAAAAAAAAAAAAAAAAAAAAAAAAAAAGACACTTAACCTGTTCATACTGTCTCAGCAGGGTCCCCGTGGCCCAGGCTAACCCTTAAAGGTTATGAGGACAGACCAGGCTACCCACCACATGCTCCTTTCCGGACTGGGACAAAACCAAGAAGAGGAGAGAAGGAAGCCTGACTCAGGGGCCGAGTGTGGAGGCCTCCCCACCAAAGGGCAGGACGGAGCCATGAGGAACAGTCTGCTGCTTCCATCCACATGGCCTCTGACCAATGCACAGCTGCCTCCGCTCTGGGGTCCCACAGACACCCAAGGGTCAGTCCCAGGGTCTTTAGTTCACTTCCCCAAAGCAGAAATGGCTCATCCAGCTGAGACAGGCTGAGACTGAATCTAGTGCCCTCCCAGGGTAGGAGGAAAGAAAACGCCCACATCCCTTGGTAGGGGTCAGGTCCTGCTGGACACAGGAAGGGCCACAGGCTGGGTCTGTGTGAGCTCAGGGCTCTGGGTGTGTTCTGGGAAGGCTGAGGGGCGGAGCTCCTCACAGGAGTTCAAGATGCAATAGTCGCTGCCGCCCCCGTCTGAGTCCAGAGGAGGGGGCCGGACAGAGACCGGAGAAGCCCAGCCCTCCTGGGGTAGGTAGGCAGACGGCTGTCCTTCCAGCTCCAGACACACTGCGGGCAGCACATGCTCCAAGCCTGGTGGCCCTGAGAAGCCAAGCCCTGCGCCTTCCCACGGCAGGCTGGAAAACTGCACAGGGCACGCTGGGCTGTAGGTGAGGGATGTAATGGCCTCCCAGATGCTGGACTCTGAGCCTCCTGATGGAGTGCCGGCATCATTCCGTCTTGGTTGCAGTCCGGTTCTGTGGGCCCCTGTCCAGGTCTGCATCAGAGCAGGAGGCAGGAGAAGGGCTTAGGTAGTATGTTCTGGACTTACCCTGGGAGCAGCAGAACCCCCCCTGACAGCCCAGATCTCCTCCTCCAGGAAGTTCTAACATGCGCTCCCAAAGCCAAGGCGTGCCTGAGCCCAGAGCATTCTACCTTCCTCTCATGCATGAAGCACTGAGTCTCTCCAGGCCCCTCAGGTTCCCCCTCAGCCGGAGGCCACAGAACCAGGTGCCAAGGAGAAAGGGGAAGAGTGACAGGTGCCAAAGACAAAACCATGGCAGAACGATCGTCCAGGGCCACACAGCAGGGGCAGATGGAGGACACCACCACCACCACCCCCCAAAAAAATGCAGCAACACACAAAACTAGAGACACAGTCCGGAGTCTCTGCAGAGCCACAGGAGGGCTGAGCTTCCCGAAGAATGCTGTCTCTCAGCGGAACTAGAAGCCTCCCCTGTGTCTCACAGTCCACTACTGCTGTGCCAGGGAAAGCTGGCCCACAACACCATCACATAAATACAGCAAAATATGTGCCCATTAGAGATGGGGTACAAATGTAAACCTACTCTATATACAAAAGAGACTCGGAGCATAGACAGGCCCCCACTGCTCGTGTGCCCCAGTCTAAGCCCAAACTTTGCTTACACAAGGCAGACTTCTAGGCCATATCCTGCCCCTGTAGTGCCAGACTTGGCCCTGCTTCCCTGAAGTTCCCCGGAACACACCTGGAAGTCCCCATTGTACACACTGTAGAGAGGAAGGAAGAAAGGTGCTGGAGAGGGAACGTTCTGGTAGATGATCCTCTTCACCCTGAAACCAAAATAGAAAAGTCAGGACCAAAGGGACCTAATGCCACACTCCAGAAGGCTTAAGGTCACTGCCAAGACTGGACCTTCTACCTACCAGATGCCAGCTCACTACACACAAACCTGTCCTCAAAGGCCACTAAGCACAGCAACACATGCCTATTGTTTCATCTACCCAAGAGGCTAAAGCATGAGATCACTTCAGCCCATTTATTAAGGGCCAAAGTCAGCAATGCAATAATATCAATCAAAAATAAATACATAAATAAAACCTCTGAATGAATCCCAGAACGGAAGCCAATGTGGTTCACTGTGACCTCTCTGGTTAATGCCCATATTTACACCACAGCCTGTGTGTGTTCTCCAATAGTGGGTTCAGGGCCTGGAAGCAACCAGCTGTGTCCTTAGCTCTCAGATGAAGCCAATAGCTCCAAAGATAACATCTGTGCCATCAGCAGGCAGTCGTGTTTCCCCGGTCTCACATACTAATACATGTGTGCTGTGGGACAACGGTCTTGTATTGCTTTAATAAAATGCTGATTGGCCAGTAGCCAGGCAGGAAGTAGAGGCAGGGTGATGAGAACAGGAGACACAGGGGAAACCAGACACAGAGGAAGCAAGATGAGAATGCCTCACTGATAAAAGGTACCAACCCACGTGGCTAGCACAAACAAGAATTATGGACTATTTTAAGACGTAAAATTAATTAATAAGAAAACCTGAGCTATTAGGCCAACCAGTTTATAATTAATATAGACCTCTGTGTGTTTCTTTGGGGCAGGACCAGGTGGGACACAAACTTCTGGCAACACTCGTGTATCCCAGCACACTTACATACATGTCCACAATTCATTCACACACACACACACGTACATGCACACACACACACACACTGGCTACCTACCTGGGTGACAGCTTGAACAGAAGGTGAATAAGGCCGGTCAGCAGAAGAAAGATGGACACAGCAACAAGGACGCTATCCGACCACCGCCAGGATGGGAGCAGGAAGTCTGTGGGCAGAAAGGTCCATGGCTGTGAGTAGCCTAAGTGCCAGGATGTTCCCCTAAGACCACATGGTGTGGGGGGGAAGTCACTGTTAGTTCTCCAAGCTGAAACAGAAAGAGTTTAGGATGGGCCTTGGGGCTTGTGTTGTAAACCTCTGATGTTCCTGGGGTGACCTCATCTGCACCCCTCCTTTCCCACTTGCCATATGGCAGTGGTCACCACTGCACAAAGGAAACCCAGGTCTTGTCCAGCCTCAAACAGAAGCAGCCAGTGTGCAGTCCCAGACACCCTTGCTCCTCATGGTGGCCACTAGCTATGAACTAGCACATCCAGAAACAAGGGGAGGGGCTGTAGGTTGAGGAAAGAGAGGAGAGGCAGAAGGAACCAAGGAACAGAGACTCAGCCCAGGCTGTGACAAAGCACCCACCACACAGCACCTACCCTGTCTCCATCTCTGGGGAGAAGGAAAGGACACAGGCTGACTCCACTCACTCCAATGGCTCTTATAATATCTCTCCTCTGCCATGTCATCCTCCTCCAACAAAGTCATCTGGACACGCAGTCTGGCCTCGTAGATGGAGCCAGGGTTCAGCTCGACGGCTTCAAGGCTGAGCCAGGTCACTCCAACAATACGGTCCTTGTGCCGGGCCTGCTGCAGGGTTGGGGGCATTTGACTGAGCGCAGGGCCCTAAAGAATGGACATACATGTACCCACAAGCCCACATATATACACACACACCAGTGGGTACATGTACACCTTTACCACATTTACACACTCTCTCCAGTTAAAAAACATTCAGCCAGAGACGCACAAAGCAAAGCTACTCACACATGTACAAACGGGCACACACACACTATGTTCAAAGACACACACACAAACATGGGTTTGTATGTAGCCAGCACCTACATGCACATCTGATTCTGACTTCCTCTGTCCTCACCACTGACTCGAGCCAGTCCCAGGAGAGAGACCTCAGAGATCTACCACCAAGTTACCTCCCAGGGCTCTTCCTGCTTCTTGAAGGCCAGCTCATAGTTGAGGTCTGAGCTCCAGGGCTCCAGAGCAAAATGGATGCTCCAGGTCAGGACACAGCGCCCAGAGCTGATGTTGCTCTGCAGATCGGAGGGGGGATCCAGCTTAACTGAAACAAAGAGGGGCCCAGTGTGGCTGCAGCTACCATTGTGTCCCTCAGCATGGCCAGAACCAGGACCAAGGACATTCAGACCGGGGACCTCATCTGGAGACTACGTCAGGAAAACTGCTTGGTGAAAGACAGTCAATGACTTCCTAAGTCCCTGCAGCAAGGTAATTTCCTTCACAGTTGGCTGCAGGAAGTTCTTCCTGGTGTCCTTCCGGAATAATTCCTGTTGTGACAGGAGTGCTGGTGTGGAAGTCCCCTCTGTGTGCTGCGATTACCATTAATGGAAAAAGAATCTGCTTTGGACCTGTAGCAGGGGAGAACTTAGGAAGGTAGGGAAAGCTAGGCTGAATGCTGGGAGAAAGGAGGCGGAGTCAGAGAGACGCCATGGAGCTGCTGCCAGAATCAGACATGCTGAAACTTTGCCGGTAAGCCACTGCCACGTGGCGATACACAGTTAAATTAATATGTAAGAGTTAGCCAATAAGAAGCTAGAACTAATGGGCCAAGCAGTGATTAAATTAATACAGTTTCTGTGTGATTATTCAGGCAGGAAGAACAAGTGGCCCTGCCTCCAACAGAGGGGCATTTCCAGTAGCTCTCAGGCTGCAGTCTCTACCCCCACCTAACCACGTCTCTTCATTCTTTGCCCAGACCCTGGCTCTGCAGCAGCCATTATGCCACTTCCCAGGGTCCTATCTGCTTCCAGGACTATGTGGTAAGGATTCTCACAAGGGCACTGGCGGCAGGGCTGTCCTACTCACTGTGCCTCCACGGCTGGAACTGCGAGTCCACCAAGCTGACCTGCTCCTCCTGCCCCATGACGCAGCGGTTCAAAGTGATGGTGAAGACATCAGTGGGCACCAACACCTCCTCAAGGGGCAGCGTGAGGGTGCACACACTGCCCTGGAATGGGCACCTGTGCTTGATATCTTTCACCTGGTTACTGGAAAGGCCGTGTGTTAGCACCATGGATGCTGCTACCACCACGGGGACCCTGTACCCTCCCTGAGCAGGCCTGGCCCTCCGTCCTCACTTGGTAAAGAGGAGCCAGGCCCTGGATTCCAGGCCCACTTCTGGAGCTGACCAGTGACAGTCAATCCTGAAGAGGCTGTTGCTGAGGCAGGTGAACGTCCCAGCCTTCGGCCCTGGGGATGGGGGAGCACACAGTAGGGCCTCAAGGCAGAGCTGAGGTAGGTGGGGGAGATCTGGCCAGAACATTTCCAAAGAAAGTACCAAGAGAATGTGTCAGGGGCAGGATGAGAGGCTTAGGGACAGCTGGGTTGTAACCACGGTAGCAGGGTCATTCAGACCTGAAACCTTTGTGGGATGGGAGGCGGTGGGACACTAGAGGACAGGTTCCAGCAGTGTCTGGGCCCATGTTTCCCCTAGGTTGTCACAGATGACAACTTGTCTCCAAATCCCCTCTCTATCCTGTTACCTCAGGGAGATGTGGCACCAAACTCTCACCTGCTCCCTGCTCTGGGACAGGGACTCCCCAGCAGATGCAAAAGCAGACACAGGTGTAGATCAGGAACCAGGGGACCAGGACCTGCTTTATTGCCATCCTCTGCAGGGGCCAACCTGCAAAAAATTGAACTGTAGGGCCTGTGGGAGGCGTCCCCTGTGGGAGGCGTCTCCTGTGGGAGGCGTCCCCTGTGGGAGATGTCCCCTGTGCTGGGTGTTCCCTGTGTGAAGTGTCCTCTGTGCTGGGCACCCCTGTGGGAGGTATCCCCTGTGCTAGGCACACCATGGGAGGTGTCCCCCATGCTAGGCACCCCTATGAATCCCTTGTGCTAAGCACCCCTGTGCAAGGTGTCCCCTGTGCTAGGCACCCCATGGGAAGCCTGCTTCCCACAGGGCTCTGCACCGCAGATGCCCTTACCGTGTCCGGTGGACAGGACTGAGCACAGCTCTGCAGCTTCAGTGATTAATTGAAGCTTAGAAAAGCCAGCTGACTCAACCAAAGACTGGTGCCTTCGGCACTAAACTGTCCCCTCAGACTCAGATCTCCTGAATCCTAGGCTCAGACAGCATCATGTCCACATTGCCAGCCATCCATCTCAGAGTGGTACCCTAGGCTCTGCAACACCTGTGCTTTGTCTTGGCTCTTGTTGGTCTGTCTATCTGTATGTCTGTTTTAAAATGGAGCCACTCTATGTAACCCTGGCTGTCCTGGAACTCACTCTGTAGACCAGGCTGGCCTCGAACTCACAGAAATCCTCCAGCCTCTGCCTCCTGAGTGCTGGGATGCTGGGATTAAAGGCATGCGCCATCACGCCCAGTTCTGCCTCGGTTCTGACAACTGTCCAAGGAAAGGCTGCTCATTCACAATGCAAAAGTGAAGTCACATAAAGGGCCAGGGCTCTTCTCAGGGACATAGGACAAGCCTCTGTGCATTTTCTGGCCTGCTACTCCTGAAACAGACTTATCCCGGGGTTCTTCCCTGGGGACACAGACGAAGTCAGCAGCAAATGTCTATATAAGAGACAGCTCTTCCCAAACAGCATGGCATGCACTGTCCTCAGCTGTCCCACAAAGGGAAGTCCCTGAGAAGAGCAAGACCTTGAGCTCTGGGATCCCTGAGGAGCCAGAGTGGATGGGGACCAGAAGCTGACTCTCAGGAAGTGCCTGACTTTGTGACTCTACTGAGGCCCTGTCACCCCATTTACATCTACAGATGGCTCCTGATAGCCCCTGAGCAGGAAGCAGGGCCACCCTGGTTATACAAGCCTGATTAGTGATAAGAAAGAAGAAAACATCCATGCACGGAGACCACAGTGCTGTCCTCCAGAAGCCAATGCCACCTCAGCAGACAGCACCCTGACCCACAGACCCAGAAGCCTGTCTACACAATCCAAGACAGACTTCTTTTTTGTTTGTTTTTTTGTTTTGTTTTTGTTTTTCGAGACAGAGTTTCTCTGTAGCTTTGGAGCCTCTCCTGGAACTAGTTCTTGTAGACCAGGTTGGCCTTGAACTCACAGAGATCCACCTGCCTCTGCCTCCCAAGTGCTGAGATTAAAGTACCACCACCACCTGGCCCAAGACAGACTTCTATTAACTCCAACCCACCGCCAAGCAGTCTGTCTGTCTGTCTGCACCTCTAGACAAACGACTGAAGCTTTAGGATGGAGCATGCAGCCTGGGTCACCAAGGACATGAAAACGAAGCTCCCAGGCACTGTATGTCTCCTCTCGTGGTGATTATTGGCAAAGTGGGGACAAAGTATATATTCTCATATACTCCCAGGGTATCTGAGAACAGGATCCTAGACTCACAGAACCTGGAAGGAGAATGTGGAATGCCCTTCTGTATGCTGTGAACATGTTTTTATTACCATTGGTTAATAAAGAAGCTGATTTAGCCAGTAGTAAGGCAGAATAGAATCAGCAGGGAAAAAGAAGCAGAGATACAGGGAAAAAGAAGGCAGAGTCAGAAGGACACCATCCAGCTGCCAAAGGAGAAAGATGTCCGAGCATCACCGATAAGCCATGGCCACATGGCAATACACAGATTAATAAAAACGGGTTAATTTAAGTTGTAATAGCTAGTTAGTAAAAGTCTGAGCTAATAGGCCAAACAGTTTGTAATTAATATTAAACCTCACTGTGGTTATTCCAGAGCTGGCTGGCAGGAGAGAAACCTTCAGTTACACAGTACTGCCACAGAACTCAGGGACTTGTCGCCACTGGAGAGAATCAGCTCATTGCAGCCTCAGGTTGGCCCACGAGCAGATGGCTTGAGAGCAGGGAGCAGAGTGACTTCCAGCCCAGTGTATCCCGTTTCTAGCCAAGGACATCAGAGGCAGGTACACCAGAATTGATGTATCGGATCCGCCTGATACAATGTAGCTATTGTGTGGGCGGGGAGTGTTTCCTCTGCGCAGGGCATCTCTATCTGCACTGGGTGACTCCGGGAGGGTGGGGTCACTACCCTTCTAATAATGAGAAAACAGACCCAGAGAAACCAGAGACTAATCCAGCATGGGACTATAGGCCTCTCTGTTTTAGGAAGGGGTCCCACAAACTGCCACAGCACCCATGAACTTTCTGAGTGCACTGTGTGGCTCCTGGGGCTTGGCCTCACCAAGGAGGCCAAAGTCTTGGGCATCACAAGCCTCTCTCTCCCGAAGCTCTACCAGCACAGGCTGGCACTGACAGGAGGTCTCCCCTCCTTGACAGACAGACCTTGGGCCAGGTACTTAGGACTGAGGTAGGCAACTGAACACTCACTGGTCCTTGAGGACAGGCTGGCCTGGGCCCAAAAATGTCTGACCACAGCACAGGTTATAGAACCTGTGAGAACCTAGAGGAACCAATACCCACCATCTTGGAATGGATGCTCCCGGGCATGTAGCCCTGATGTGAAGCCCCCACCACTGCCCAGCACACCCCACCACATCAGGTGTGAAGACATAGCCCTAGCCTCCCAGACTCTCAAAAGAACTAATATTGGGCTGGAGAGATGGCTCAGAGGTTAAGAGCACTGATTGTTCTTCCAGAGGTCCTGAGTTCAATTCCCAGCAACCACTTGGTGGCTCATGGTCATCTATAATGAGATCTGATGCCAACACTGTATACATAATAAATAAATAAATTGCCGGGCGATAGTGGCGCACGTCTTTAATCCCAGCACTCAGGAGGCAGAGGCAGGCGGATCTCTGTGAGTTCGAGACCAGCCTGGTCTACAGAGCTAGTTCCAGGACAGGCTCCAAAGCCACAGAGAAACCCTGTCTCGAAAAACAAAAATAAATAAATAAATAAATAAATAAATAAATCTTTTAAAAATATATAAAAAAGGTAATATTAACAACAACAACAATATAGCTATGGGCAAGAACACGGCTAGGTAAGTACTCTACAAGAAGACACACCCAAGCCCTGCTCTGTGTGCGTCTGTGTTTGTGTGTGCGCGTACATGCCCTCATGAGGTACTACCACTGAGCTGTATTCCAGGTCCCGTCCCCCTCACCCAGACAGGGTTTCTCTGTAACAACTCTGACTGCCCTGGAACTCAGACCAGGCTGGCCTCGAAATCACAGAGATCCGCCTGCCTCTGCCTCCCGAGTGCTGGGATTAAAGGCGTGCACCATCACCGCCCAGCCAGAAGCAAGTGTCCTTAACCACTAAGCCATCTCGCCATCTCCTCTTTTCTTTTCTCCCCAGCACTGGGCATTGAAGGCAGGGCCTTGGCATGCTAGGAGGCATGCACCTACCAACTGAGTTACATCCCGAGGCCCTGTTTTCTGTCTGACAGAGGCAGGGGAACTCCCTATTCTCCTGCCCACTCACAAAGCCCACAGAAGAGGATGGTAGGAGTCTGCTCTTTAAGCAAACCTTGTCCAGTAGTGTCTTCTCTTCTCTCTGGAGGGAGACACCACGCTCTCCAGAGGCAGCAGGAGCCTGTGGCGTATGGAAGCTGTGCCAGGAAACGGGGCTAGAGGTGGACACAGCATCGAGTTTCCCCTTTGGAAAACCCCACAGAGTGTGAGGACCTCCTCTCTCACCAGGGGGATCCCAGAGCCTGCTGTGCACAGGGTGTGTGAGGACAATCACGATGTTGATGGAGTAGGAACGGTAAGAGCCGGAAGGATGGGGGCCAGTGGACCAGCTGGGTGACAGCCAAGGTGACAGACTGGAAGGAGCAGAGACATTGAGGCAAAGAAAGAAGCCCCCCAGGAGCACCTTCCCGCATACTTCCTGCAGGAAAGGGAGCTAGTGGGCAGGCGTCCGTGGCACACTTGGCTGGACTCAGACGAGGCTGGATCTAGAAGCAGTGGGTGACTAGCACAGGGAAGCTGTTGGGGAGGTGGCTAGGGAGTTCCTCCGGGAATTCTCACTCTGTCCCTCCAATGACTTTTTTACCCATCCGAAAGCACTCACCCACCCTCTATCTTAGCTTCCTCGCCCGAACCCAGGCTCGGCCAGCTGTGTCTCTCGGCACCCGGCACCCGAACAAGAGGTCCTGGCTAAGGCGGGTTCAAGTACACTTGAAGGGTGAGTGGGTGGGTGGGTGGGAGGAAATGGTGCCCCACTACTCCCACTGCCTTCATGAGGAAGTGCCTCTGGCCCTGCAGCAGGGGCCGCCCCTGAAGCCACCTGCAGGCAAAGCCAACTAAGCCAAATGGGCAGCTCGGGGCGCCTGATAATGCCCCAGCCCAACTCCTTAACAAAGATGCATTCCCACATCACTACCAAAGCCACCCTGCCCCAGGGGGTATCCAGGACTTTTCACCAGAGTGGAAGTCATGGGTTCTAGTTCACTCCTAGGAGGCTGAGGCCTGGCCAAGAATAAGCCCAGAGGAGCATCAGTGTCCTGGAAGATCAAGTTAGAGAAGAAAGGCAGAATCCCAGCAAAACAGCCTCCTGCAGCCCAGTAACCCAGAAACAGAGTATGCTGCTCACCCCCACACTCCCTCCTCTCCCTGCTCCCAACCTCAGCACCAGCCTCTCCCAACCCCACGGAGCTAACCTGGAATTCCACCCACATACGCTGCCTCCCATACCTTCTTCTGCCATGAAGCTTTCAAAAGATCTGGAGGTCTAGGGGACTTTACCAACCCTGGGCCTAGGTCATTCAGTTTTGTCCCCCCAGAAAGTTAGCTCAATCGAAGAAGCTTGAGAAAGCAAGGCTTCTTCCACAAGCACCAATACTTCCTGTCCTTCTCTCTGTTGCCTCGGGGCCTGGACACACTGACACCACCACCACCACCCCAGCCCTGAACACTGCAGTGCAGTTTGGCATCTCACGATTACCTCTGCAAAAATGCCATCTCTGGGAGATGGTCAAGACCAATGCACCAGACAAGATCAAACGAGGGCGTCACCCACGTCACCAGGGACACAGCACCTCTCTGCCTCCTGAAGCTCATGTTAATTTGAGAAGAGGGGAGCCCCAAGCACTACTCACCCTCTGAGGAGCATCTTCTCAGGGCCATAGAGCGTTGCAGGCAACCCCAGCCAGGAGGTGACTTACTGCCAACTGTCTCTGTGTGAACTGCAAAGCCCCTTACCTGATCCAGGAGATAAGTCTGAGCAGGCGGACACGGGCCACCCACATCTGAAACCACAAGCACATCACAGAGCTACTGTCCTCCACGGAGCTGAGAGGTGCCTGTCGCCACCTGTTGCACGCCAGAGACTGGTGAGGAGGAATGAGATTTCACTCCACGACACTGAGCATCGCCAAACAGGGGCGGTAGACATGCATCTAAGAATGGACAGCCAGCGTAAGCGGTGTCCTCCAGGAACCCCACAGGAGCAGCACAGACAGCAAGGACGTGGGACAGAGCAGCGCTTGAGCAGAAACCTTCTAGGTTTTTCCCCTTCGAAGTTTTCTGAGACACAGCACTGGCAGTGAGTGTGAGTACTAAACCTAAGTAAAACCTCAGTCAAGAAAAACAAACAGGCTGGGCGGTGGGTGGGGGCACGCCTTTAATCCCAGCACTTCGAGGTAGAGGCAGGCAGATCTCCGTGAGTTGGAGGCCAGCCTGGTCTACAAAGCGAGTTCCAGGACAGCCAGGGCTGTTACACAGAGAAATACTATCTCAAAAAACAATACATAGGTAGGTAGGTAGGTAAAAAAATTTCACAGAAATACAAAGAAAACCTAACAGTACAACAGGCAACAGGGATCTCAAAACATGAGATCTTTACCTCCTTCCTCACAAGTGCCCATGTGAGAAAGGACACTTTTGTAAATTTTATTTAGCTTTTGTTTTTTATTTTTTTTTTTGTTTTTTGAGACAAAATCTCTTTATTTATGACTCTGGCTGTCCTGGAACTCATTGGAAGCAGGCTGTCCTCAAACTGACAGAGATCTACCTGCCTCTGCCTCCTGAGTGTTGGGATGAAATGTGCGTACCACCACACTCGATTTTAGTGGGGGTTTTGGTTTTTGTTTTTACGTGTATGAATATTTGCCTGCACATTTGTCTCTGCTGCATTTGTGTTCCTGGTGCCCTTGGAGGTCAATCAAAAGAAGTTGGATCCCTGTTGTGAGCCACCATGTGGGTGCTAGGAATCAAACCAGAGTCCTCTGGAATAGCAGTCAGGGCTCTTAACCGCTGAGCCACCTCTCCAGTCCCCAAGCACAGTAGGGCTCTTAACCGCTGAGCCACCTCTCCAGTCCCCAAGTACAGTAGGGGCTCTTAACCGCTGAGCCACCTCTCCAGTCCCCAAGCACAGTAGGGCTCTTAACCACTGAGCCATCTCTCCAGCTTCAAGCACAGTAGGGCTCTTAACCGCTGAGCCACCTCTCCAGTCCCCAAGCACAGTAGGGCTCTTAACCGTTGAGCCACCTCTCCAGTCCCCAAGCACAGTAGGGCTCTTAACTGCTGAGCCATCTCTCCAGCCTCAAGCACAGTAGGGCTCTTAACAGCTGAGCCACCTCTCCAGTCCCCAAGCACAGTAGGGCTCTTAACAGCTGAGCCACCTCTCCAGTCCCCAAGCACAGTAGGGCTCTTAACCGCTGAGCCACCTCTCCAGTCCCCAAGCACAGTAGGGCTCTTAACCACTGAGCCATCTCTCCAGCCTCAAGCACAGTAGGGCTCTTAACCGCTGAGCCACCTCTCCAGTCCCCAAACACAGTAGGGCTCTTAACCGCTGAGCCATCTCTCCAGCCTCAAGCACAGTTGTTTAAACTCACACAAGATTATTAGAAACCAGAGCTGGAGAAGCCACCCTGAAGACAGTGGGCCAGGTATGGTGACTTGTGCCTGGAACCCCAGGAGCGAGTCAGGAGACTCAGAGTGCAACCTTATTCTCCTCTACAGAGTGAGTTCAAGACCATCTTAGGCTGGCCCTGAAATAAAACCCTGTCCCAAAAATAAGAAGAAAAAGATCAGAAAAAGGGAATAAATCATATTACACGAAGCATTAACTAAAATATATCTTCTGGAATTTTGCTATAGGCCTTCTGTGAGGACTACATTTGTTATTATTTTTATGAATTAGTATTAGCATCGTTAGTTTGGTCCTCCTTGAAAACTCACAAAGAAAGAGCAAAGCCATTTGGGCTCTCAAAGCCATTTGTTGGCCAAATGGATCAGTACCATCTCTTCATTTCCTTTGTTTTATTTACTTTTCTACTGTTCATTGCCTAATACATAATAGAGTTTTTATGCAAGAAAAGGTAACATATTCATCCATATCAGTCAGGGCTCTAGAGGAAAAGAACCAATAGAATTGATACATAATAAAGGGATTTGTATTAGCCTGGTTTACCCAGTACCTTCCTGGTATCCAACAATGGCTGCCTGCACACTGGAGAGGTGAGAGCCCAGCAGATGCCCAGTCCTCAGGGCTGGATGCCTCAGCAATTCTAATCTGATGCTGAAGGTCAGGAGAATTCTTGGAGGGTCACTTGTCTTCAGTCGATATGGGGAAGCTGAAAAGGCTGAGTCCCAGTGTCCCTGGAATAGTGACAGCCACAGAATAGACAAACTCATGCACAAAACACAAAAGCAAGCAGGCAAAAAGCAAAAATCTTTCCCTACAGACTACTTCATATGAGCATCTAAGCTGCCACCAGAAGGTGTGGCTCACATCCCAGGGGAGCCTTCCCATCTCAATCAGTGTAACCAAGAAAACCCAGATACCAGAATGGCCAAATACTTAAGGTATCAGACTTAAGAAAATCCATCACAGGCATGCCCAAAGGCTGACCTAATCTAAATAAGACCTCACAGATAAACCAAACCTGTCTCACAGGCGATTCCCTGTCCTGTTAAGCTGAAAATCAATATTAATCATTACAAGGCCACCCTTGTCAACTTGACACCCAAATACATATCCACCCTTACACCATGCTTAATTTCCAAGCGAAGACAAGATTGTAATTCTGCCTGACGTAACAATCCCAGTACAACCACAAACACACTACCTTTCTCTCAAAGTAGGTCAGGGTCCCTTTAATGCTTAGTCTTGTAGTGTCCCAAAAGGCAAATACAATAATAAATATTTACAAGACTTAGTAATGGATACTGACTCTGCTTAACAAATGTGTGTGGATGTGGACATATGGAGATACAAATACAGACATGAGGCAGGACAGAAGGAGATGAAAACTATGGTGGCAGAGAAAGGAAAACAAGGGAAAAAAAGAAGCCACCATCTCAAGATCTGGTTGGTCTTTTCTGATGATAAAGACAGAAAACTCAATGCTTGGCGGTGGTGGTGCATGCCTTTAATCCCAGCACTTGAGAGGCAGAGGCAGGCGGATCTCTGTGAGTTTGAGGCCAGCCTGGTCTACAAGTGCTAGTTCCAGGATAGGCTCCAAAGCCACAGAGAAACCCTGTCTCAAAAAACAAAAAACAAACAAACAAAAAGACAGAAAACCTGACACAACTAACAAAGCCAAGATTGCTGGCCCCTTACAGGTTTGAGAGGAGACATTGCAAACGAAAATGTCAAAGACAAGAAAGAAATTGTGCTTCTTTAGGGCCAAATTACTCTATAATAGAAGAGGGTTTGTTTGTTTGGTTGGTTTTAATCTGGTTTGAGACAAAGTCTCACCGTGTAACCTTTTTTGTTTTTGTTTTTTAACTTTCTTCATATCTGCTATGCAATCCTGGTGGACCTTGAACAGATTCCACTGCCTCAGTCTCTCCAAGGGCTGGGATTAGGGGTGTACAACAGGCTTGGGACAAGGACTGGAGTTTCTTTTTTGTTATATATTGCTTTTTGTTTTCCAAGACAGGTTTTCTCTGCATAGCCCTGGCTATCTTGGAACTTGCTCTGTAGAGTGGTCTGGTCCCAAACTTACAGAGCTCCTCATGCCTCTGCCTCCTGAGTCCTGGGATTAAAGGCATGTGTCACCACCACCCAGCAAGGGCTGAAGTTTTAAATAAGGTGATCATCATTTTTTAAAAAAAAAATTGTGAAGAGGGGAGATAGCTCAGCAGTAAGGACCCAAGGCTGCTCTCCTAGGGAACCCAGAGCCATTCCCAGGACCCACATGATGGTTCATAACTGGCTATAACTCCAGCCTGAAGGGATCTGATATCCTCTTCTGACCTCTGGCCATTGAACACACATAGTACACAGTAGAAATAAATGCAGACAAAGCACCCATACACACGTGATCTGACAGAGAGAGAGAGAGAGAGAGAGAGAGGTGTTACAGGGAGACCGGAGAAGGTAGTGAGCAAATGAGAGCCTGGCACTGCCACCATGCACGAAGGACTAAGGGTTTCGCCTGGATTTTTTGTTTGTTTTGTTTTTCGAGACAGGGTTTACTCACTTCTTGTAGCCCTGGCTGTCCAAGAACTAGCGCTGTAGACCAGGTTGGCCTAGAACTCAGCGATAGGGAGAGATCTGCCAGCCTCTGCCTCCCAACTGCTTGGATTAAAGGTGTGCGCCACAACGCCCGGCTCCATCTCACTAGGTTTCTGGCCACTTTTTGGCATTGAGCCTGAGGAGGAAACCCTGAGTGACTGAGACCTGGCTGGGGCAAAGACACAGAGGTAGCGACGACTGGCCCCGAGCAGCAGGAGGCACCCACCTCCTAGAGTCACATTGTGAGCAATGCTGTGCTTAGGGGCAGATGTCGGGAGCGAAGGGTTGGCAGTGCCGTCCCCTACTGATGACCAGCCCAGAAGAGCAGTCTGACTGCCGCTCGACCACTACGGACCCGACTGAATTGTACAACAAACGACCCGCGCTGCCCACACCACGCATGTGACCTGCCCATCCGGCCAATCGCCTGCTGTCCGCGCGCTCCCAGCCTACCCCGTGTCTCGCACGTCTCATTGGACACTGAAGCCACGCAGTGCACCAATGACCAAACTGCCTTTCCGGGGGCGTGGCTCAGTCACTGCGCACGCGCGGGAAAGCAGGGGCGGGCTGGAGGAGCCACGGGAAAGCCTGGCTTCCCGGTAGCTGGCAGCCCTGGAGGACCTGGAGCCTGCGGATCGGCCGGAAGTGCCTGAAGACGACGAGGACGATGAGGAGGCATTGCCACACTCCGAAGCCGTGGACGTGTTCCAAGAAGGTCTCGCCATGGTGGTGCAAGACCCGCTGCTCTGCGACCTTCCGATCCAGGTACGCGACAGGTCTCTGGGGTGTGGATGGGCACCCGTCGTCCCACCAGCGAAAGACGCTCCTGCTCAAAAGCCGAAAGTTTTGGGTGAGGGGACTCCAAAACACTCCCTCGCAGCGTAAAAAGTTAGATTTAAACAAATCCTAAGATTTTAGCTCACAAACAGTGTGACCCGTCTTTTCCATTTGCTTCAAGCGTCAATATGCGTGGGCACAATTCTTTAGTGTATTTTTTAACCTCACCCGTCAGTGGGTGTTTTAATTTAATATCTGTGTGCACACAGAACTGGGCATCAAACTTGGAGCCTTTTGAATACTAAGCAAGTGCTCTACCACGGAGTTACACCACTTTCTCAATTTGCACGTCCCTCAGTGCTTTTGGTTTTTCGAGACAGGGTTTCGCTATAGTTTTAGAGCCTGCCCTGGAACTAACCCTTGTAGACCAGGTTGGCCTCGAACTCACAAAGATCCGCCAGCCTCTGCCCCCTAAGTGCTGGGATTAAAGGCGTGCGCCACCACCGCCTGGCTTCCCTCAGTGTTTTATTAAAACATCTCTTGTCGCCAGGCGGTGTTGGCGCAGGCCTTTAATCCCAGCACTTGGGAGGTGGAGACAGGCAGATCTCTGTGAGTTGAAGACCAGCCTGACCCACTTAGAGTTGCAGACCAGCCAGGGTAACTAACATAGTGAGTCTCTGCCTCAGAATAAACAAACAAAAAGATTTTTGTCATCACTGCTTTTTGGTAGCTGATAAATTTTGCACCCCTGCCCTTACTCAACCTAGTGCTCAATGCTCCTTATGGAGGGCTCTCAGAATTATAATATTCTCCTCTTGTGCAACTCCATCTCCGTGCCTGTTCCTTTACCCCCTTGGGGGACTTTCTAATAGAAAACCCTATTGCATAGCAGGCAAGAACACTTCATTAATCCAGGGCACCACTCTGGGGCACCATGAGCTTGATTTCTGTTGTTGTTCGGGTGGTAAGAGTCAGTATCTCTCCCTCCCTTTGGTCTTTCCCAGGTCACTTTAGAAGAGGTCAACTCTCAGATCGCACTGGAGTATGGCCAGGCAATGACTGTCCGGGTGTGCAAGATGGATGGAGAGGTAATGCGTAAGTACCATGGATGTTGTTGCTTTCCTCTTGCTGTAAAGAGGCACCGCGATCAAGACAGCTTAGTGAGGAAAATGTCTGTGAGGGCTCACAGTCGCAGAGGGCTAGAGTCCATGACCTTCGTGTCAGGGAGCATGGCAGCAGGCAGGTATGGTCCTGGAACAGTAGCTGAGAGCGAGCTAACTGCAGTGGTGTGGGCTTTTGAAACCTCCAAGCTCACCCCCAGTGTCCCCTCCTCCAACCAGGCCACACTGCCTATGATTTCCAAACATTCGAATACATGAGCCCCTGGGGGCCATTGTCATTCAGACCACAGCCATCCTTCTCTCTGTAAACCTGAGCATTCACAGCAGCAGGATACTAGCGGAGCGTCTGTGAGAAACTCGGGCCAGGCCTGGGTGTCTCCCATCGCCTGGGCCTTTATGTGTGCGTCCCACACGGATCTTTCTCCTGTATGTGTTCATGCAGCTGTGGTCGTCGTACAGAATGCCACGGTCCTGGACCTGAAGAAGGCTATCCAGAGATACATGCAGCTCAAGCAGGAGCGGGAGGGAGGCATTCAGCACATCAGCTGGTGAGAGGGGCAGCTGTGCCTTCCCTGTGCCGTCCCTGGGATTGCGTGGGGGGCACTCCAAGGAGGCAGCTTCAGCTCCTTTGTGTGTACCGCCAGGGCTCCGCTACCAAGGAGCGATGGTTGGGCAATTCTGTGCCTAGGGGTCCTGCCCCAGTTGTCCTTTCTAGACATAGCCTTTCACAGACCTTACCCTACCCGCACTGCTGGCTATCTTCACTGGGAACACCTGACACCTCAATGTCTCCCTAGTTATAGATGGAATACCTGTCAGTGGCCTCCTTCCCTCCTCACCAAGGCGCTGTTGGCCCTGCCTCTCGTATTGGATCAAATTTCCTGTGCTCTGACTCTCCCCCTGTATCACCTATTTCATTAGCCAGATGAGTTCAGTAGTCCTACGACTGCCTTGGGCCGACCGTATCATGTAGGGAAAACGTCCAGAAGGGGAATAATCTGTCCTGGGTGCCACAGGCTGTGTGCCGGAGCCTCTGTCATCCCAGCTGCTCAGCCCACCCTCCTAGGGGTAGCGTGTGCATCACTTAAGTCCTCCTCCGCAGGTCGTACGTGTGGCGGACGTACCATTTGACCTCAGCTGGGGAGAAACTCACAGAGGACAGGAAGAAGCTCAGAGAGTAAGTCTTGTCCACTTCCTGAGCTGTAGGTGGCCTGTGTGCCCCCAAAGGGCTCTGATGGGAAGGTCCCTGACTGGCCTGACTGTCCGGTGGATGTTTCCTTGGGGCCTCCCACTTAATGCTAGACAGGGAAACAGCCCTGCTGTTCTCACAGTGGTCTGGGGCTGCATGAAGGAGACCAGGTTGAGGAGGAAGAAGGCTCTGGCCGTCTTCACCTGATTGTTCCTGATCCGTCATAAGCCCAGGTGGTCCTTCTGTAGATCAAGCACTATACCTTTGTCCTTTTCAGTTATGGCATCCGGAATCGAGATGAGGTTTCCTTCATCAAGAAGCTAAGGCAAAAGTGAGCCCCGGACAGAGTGATCACATCAAGATGGCGCCCTCCCCTTGTCCTCACAGAAAAGGGTGTTGGGTTAGCTGTATCCCTAGTTTGCCCGGGTTGGAACTGTCAGCATGAGACCTAGAGCCCTCAGAAGACAGAAAGTTCCTCTGTCCCGCACTTTCCTGTGAACTCGGCCTGAAGGTCCTACACGGTTGTGGGCCTGACCTACTGAATAAATCTGTTTGCTTTGTATTTGGAAAAATCAGAAAGTCACTCCGTGTAGGTGACTCCCATACCAGAGGGAGGTGAGGGCAGACATACCTAAGCCCTGGGTCCATCCACACTGCTCACCTCTCTGCCATGGCCCTCACATGGAGTGACCCAAGCTGAGTCGAAAGCTTTGTTTCTGGGGGTGGAGGGTGGACACAGGAACCTGCATCCCAGGGCCTGTGGTAGGACCTAGCAGGTGACAGTGGGAGTGGAGGCCTCTAGCCTCCACCTACAGGTTCCCAATAGCCATGTTTCTCCCAGGCTCAGTGGAAAAAGACAGTGATGAAGAATGAATCACAGGGGTGCAATATGCTCCCCACTGCAGAGATACAGCAGCACTCCCCTGGGCTCATGCCTCAACACTGGCTACTATGGAAATTCACAGAGAGGTGACAGCCAGTGATGTCTGATGCAGGGCAGTGGTTCTCAACCTTCCTAAAGGTATGATCCTTTAATGCAGTTCCCCATGTTGTGGTGACCCCCGACCATAAAATTATTTTCGCTGCTACTTCAGAACTAATTTTGTGGCCAGGTGGTGGTGGCATGAGCCTTTAATCCCAGCACTTGGGAGGCAGAGGCAGACAGATCTCTGTGAGTTCGAGGCCAGCCTGACTACAGAGTGAGTGCCAGCATAGCCAAGGCTACACAGAGAAACCCTGTCTCAGAAAACCAAAAAAATGATAATTTTGCTACAGTTATGAACCATAATATAAATATTTTTGGAGATACAGGTTTGACAAAGGGGTTGCCACCCACAGGTTGAGAACCACTGACAAAGGGAATTGTATGTCCAAGGTCTTTGTGGCCTCTCCCAACAGCCCCAGCCAGAAATCAGGAAAGGCAACAACAGCCCTGGTCAAGTTAGTGGCAGCTAAAACGCTCCCAGCCCATTTATTGGCCACATGAAGTGGTCGTCGGGGACTAGTTAGAAGGTTATCATGGGAACTCATGTAGTAAATGTCCAGCCGTATAAGGGTTCAACAGGAGCGAGCAAGGCACAGAGGTCAGAGTTCAGGGAGCACCATGTGTTCAGCCCCGGGAGGCTGGGGTGTCCTGGGGTGCCCACAGCTGCTTCAGTGGAGCTGAGCGTCCAGTTCGTACTTCTCACAGAACTTGTCGGTGAAAGGGATGCAGGTGAGAAACTCGCACCACTCACAGCGGACCGGGTAGAAGTAGAAGAGTACCACCAGGCCAGCCAGCAGGCCCAGGAAGACCGCCTGGAAGACGATGATCTGGCAGCGCTTGCGGTACAGGTCAAACTTGCCAAAGCTGATGTACGGCAAGAAGGCAAAGGAAAGGAAAAGGCCACTGATGAAGCCTGAGATGTGGGCGAAGTTGTCGATCCAGGGCAGCAGGCCAAAGGCAAAGAGGAAGAGCACCACGGCCAAGAGCTTGAAGAAGGCACGCCAGGGTCGAGCCAGGATCTGCCAGCTCTGGAACAGCTCCACGAAGAGGCAGGCCAAGATACCAAACTGCGAGCCAGCCGGACCTACCTGGTGTTGGGGGTTGGAAGTTGTGGGCTAGTGGGCTGCAGCATCTCCCCACCCCCCTGAAGCTCAGGCCCTCATCTTCCCAGCCCACCTCTCAACATACTTTATCTCAACATAGATGGGTTCACAACAGCCACAGGCACACATCGAGGGTCCCCACCCTGGGAAGCCACCTTACCTCCGCCCGGTATGGCAGGAAGATGGCACTGGCTAGGTTGCCCGTGATACCACTCAGCAGGTAAATGATGGCTATGCGGTGCCAGCCTGCCAGCTTCTCCAGGTCCCGCAGGACTGTCATCTGGAAGCAGACGGATACCAAACAATGCAGGATCCTGTGGGGAGCGAGTGGCACTCAGCAGGAAGGTGGCTTCTCTTTCACCTCCAGCCCACCGCTCCTGGGGAATGAGGCCACCCACCCAGCCCCCAGTCCCACTTGCCCAGCGTGCAGGAAGAGGGACAGCCACAGGCGGTAGAACTGGTCAGGCACCTCGGGATTGAGGAAAGGCAGGAGGCCACAGACATCGTCCATGCAGTGCACCTGTGCAAAGTGGCCAGTCAGCTTCGACAGTGGCCGGAGGTGAAAAGGGGCGTGCCCTTAAGGCCTACCTGAGAGCAGAGTGTGGCCTCCTCGTGGAAGTAGCCCCTCATGAAGTCACAGTACTCCCGGGAGGTGATTTCACACCTAAAGGGTCATGCCAAAGATTGGAGGGTGCCCAGAGTCTACGGGTACCTACCCAATCTACCCCAGGCAGATTTCATCCCCACCCACCTCCACTGGCCCAGTCTTAAGTCCCGGTTGCTGGAATCAGATTATTGCAGGCTTTAGTGAGGGAGAAGAACGCTGCTGCAAGCCAGCTGCGCATGCGCACCCACCTGCCCTTGGTGCCGATGCAGCAGGGCCGGCCTGTTATGACACAGTCCATATGAGGGTGGTTAGTGTGGTTCCCAGCACTGTTTTTGGTGCAGATCTAGGTGAGAAAGAAAAACAATTGGGCCGGGGTCATTTTCCTCACACACCCAACTCTTGGCCTATTGGAGACCAACACAGAAGCAAGACTCGGATAGAAACCAGCAGATAACACCCCAAGCCCGAGCTGGGCCGCCTGCAAACTAGATTAATGACACTTTGATCTCTCAAGTCTCCACCCCATTCTCTTGCCCTGACCCCTTGCTTACAGAGGCGAGCCTTGTCGGCCAGGTGAGGCAAAGGCTAGGGCAGTGCAAAGCTGTGGGGGATCCAACAATGAGAGTCTGCAGCACCATTAATGGCAGGGTGCAGCCACCTCCCCCTTTCAACAAGCAAGCCAGAGACCCCAGCTCACCGGCCACTTGGTGATATCTTCTGGCCACTCATGAGGATCCTCAGAGGAAGGCTCGTCACACACCCTGCATGAGCCCACACGGTTAGAGCCTTTGTCCCACCGCAATGTCACCCTTCTGCCCCAAACTAGGAATCCTCTACACCCCTCAGACACAGCCAAAGGTATTTTAAGAGGGTAATTGGCAGTGCTCACCTGGGGTCCTGGTGGCAGACAGAACCAAACTGCCTCTTGTTGCCTGCAAGGTCTGGAGCACTGGGATGAGTGGGCCACTTCACCCACACTGCCAGCGTAGACTGTGGGGACACAGGGTCAGCCCTAGTCAGATCCCATGCACTGCTCAGCTCAGAGCAATGTGCTGACTCAGCCAGGAACCAAAGACAAGGCCCCATGAGTGCCTTCTGCCTCCACACAGCTGTTAGGCTAAAACCCCAGACACACAGGGGAGTGTTAAAAGGTGCCCAGCGGCATAGCAGGGGCACAAGAGACACAGCCTCTGTCCTAAAGTAGGGAAGTGACATCAACTATGGTGCCAAAATCTGGGTGAGTCTTGCATTTTTCTTGGTTTTTTTTGGGACCATGGAGCATAGCCCAGGCTGGCCTGGAATTTAACCAACCTCTTACGGCTGCGCTTACAGGCATGCACCATCAAATAAGGCAACATTCACTTAAGATAGAAGGCACAGAGGTGCTGAAAGGGCAGACCCAAATCAAGGCCAAGTTAAAATCAAATGGCTATCCTCTATAGGAACTGAGTGTGAAGAGCAAGATGAGAGGGGCCTAGTGAGGTACCACACACTGCCAAAAGCCAGAGTAAAGATGTTGTGAGGCCTAAATCTGAAATAAGAATGGGCAGCTCAGATAGAGCAGGCGCTAAGACACCCACCGAGCACTCCTCCTTTGAAGTCTGCACGCAGCCAGAGCGGTCATTGCGTACACAGCAAGCTGAGTGCTTCTCACGCTCCCGGGCAGCAAGGATGAAGCTGTGCACCTGTGGGTCCTGGCGCATGCAGGGTGAAAACTTGGCCCCCAGGTGAATGAGGGCCTCCTGTGAAGGGGGAGAGAGAAGCTGTGGCCTCAGGCCCAGGCACTGATGGAACAACCCCAAGCTCCACCTCCAGCCCTGTCCTCACCGAGCTGGGGCCGATCCAGAAGTTCTCCTGCTGAACGTATTTGACATTCTCATAGACACCCCGCTTCCTTAGTACCTGGAAGGTAGGGAGTGAGATCAGATCAAATCTGGAGGGCTTCATCCTCCCACAGATCCTGGACTCTAGTTATCTGGGTGCAGGAATTGTTGCTGAGCTCACCGAGTCCACTGTCTCGTGCTGCGAGAAGCCCACAGGCGCAATACCGTAGATGCACACAGCCAGGATGGTGACCAGTGAGTGCACAAAGGTGAGCCAGTAAGTGAAGAAGGGCCTGTGAGACAGAGGTATCAGGAGGGGGCATCCGTGACTTGGATTCCTAATCCTAGCCCAGCCTCTATCCCAACACAGCCTACCTGTGATCATCCATGTCCTCGATCTGCCGCTTGACATAGCTGTCAATACGTTTCCGGTAGGTGCGGTTGGTGAGCCTTCCCACCATTCCCAAACCATAGGGCCGCTTTTCCCGGGCGAAGAGCTTGCGTACTGGTACAGCGATGCGCTGACCCCTCCTGGGTCCAGCTGCACTGACCACCTCCTGGCGAAGCCGAACCTTGGGCTGTGGGGCTAACGAGCTACCCTCCTTCTGCTTCCGCCAGCCTCGCTCCAGGGGCCTGGAGGGGGCCAGCATATTCATTTCCTGCCTAGACCCTACAACTGCCTTCCCTCGGGCAGAGCCAGAGCACTGCTGCCCTCCCAGGGGTGGAGGCACCAACTAGCCACCCCTCTTCCTTCTCCTCCTTACAAGCAAGCCCAACAGCTTGGCGGGGAGGGAACGGGAAGCCAAGACTGAGGCTCTATATTTCAACAGTGTTTACTAGACCATGGTCTTCCTCCCACCTAGACTCTAGCCTCTGGGCTCTGGAATTTCTGTAGCTGGGCATCAGAGTCTAGGGATGAACCTCCCCCGGGTCCTCATACCCACAGTGGTCAGGCCATATTCCCAATTCTCTAGTCAGCCCCAGCTATGACCACGGCAGCATTGCACCCAAGGGCCCAGCTACTCCCCATAAGGCAGATGCTCCCTCTGAGCCCCTCCCCCACTGCCCGTACTCACAGCATCAAGTGGCTTCGCTCAAGCTCGCTGCGGTCCAGGGCCCCACCCGTGAGGTCGGCCTGCTCTGGGGCTTTCTCCCAGTCCTTGAGCGCTGCCTCTGATGGGGACTCAAACACCTCATCTGGGTATGTGGACAGCTCCTCATGGAGGACACCTTCCTGAGCAAATATGTGAGGTCAGGGTGGACCCAGAGACAGAGGAGATGGGGCGACACCCCAGGCTCCTCTTACCCGGGCGAAGAAAGACGTATCCAGCTCATCAGGGAAGTCCACCATGTCTTCCTCCAGGAAGCTGGCTGGGGTAAAGCTTCGACGCTGTCCCCTCCGTAAAGTGCCATCCCTAATAGACCGACCCTGAGGACAAGGAGGTGACCTTAGGATCCGGAAGTGGACGTGGGTGGGCTCAGCTCTCACACCTCCACCCGTGCTGGACACTTGCCTTCACCAGCGCCGCAGCAGCCCGGAAGCTCATCTTGGCCACTGATTCACGTTTGCGCCGCCGAGGGAGTCGGTTGAAACCTGAGCGGGAGCTGGAGAAGGAGCAGAGGGAGGCGGCACCTGGTGTGACGGGAGTGTGGGGGGCGCTCAGGCCATCGGCAGTGTCATCAGCCATGCGGAAGGCCCGGCCACGGGCCAGAGGGTCGATGATCTGGTGGGGTCAAAGACGCTACATCAGTATACAGACCCAGGCAAGCCTTCTGTGATAACAGACACTCCCAACACACTAAGCCTCACTCTCATCCACGACACCTAGAGGGGTCCCTCTCTCCTTGACGTTGGCAATCCAGAATCTGAACTGGTACAATAATCTTAGGACACTTTTCCTCTTACCTGGGAGTATCTCAGGAGCCTTCCTAAGCACACAGGCTTGTAGGAATACTCTCTCCCAACCCTTCCCCACCAGCTACAGGAGCAGAATGAGGAGCCAATAGGAGGCAGCACACCTTCTGCATGCCCAACTGGCATGGCCCCACATAGAGCGGCGGTGGCGTCTCGGTGCTGGTCAGCGACACATTGTCCTGGCTGGGCAGGTCCAGCTCCCGAATGACCTGTGGTTTTAGCTTCCCATACCGCTGGCTACAGTGACGGATGCTCTTGCGCTGCCACTTCTGGGTGCTGTCACTGTCCTTGCTCACTCCGAACCAGTCCGCTGTCCCCCTGGCATAGGAAGGACTCAGCAAGGGGAAGCCATGGATCCTGTCCCCCTACACCAGACAGCAAGCCTCAAAGGCCAACCCCCTAGGCAGGCCTCCAGTCACCCCAAGGACCCAGTCTAGTTGGCAACATGTAATTATAAGGACATGGGAGTTCCAACTCTGGCCACCCCAATTCCCACGACAACATTCTTCATGCCTGTCAGCAGAAGGTTCCCAACCCTGAGTCCAGAGAGACCTTGGCCTCAGGCAGCCACCGCCACCCCAGGGCACTACAGAATCCAGCAGCAGGAGCTGTAAGGTGGCCACGGTCTCTAGACATGCAAATAAATACACAGCCAGCCCCTGCCATCAGCAGCCAGGGACCATCAAGTCAAGCGCTCCAACAGCCCCAAGAGGCTACATAACATGCACGTGCCAGAGAGCACACTCAAGACCTGCGTGAGGTACCTGAGCAAGGACCAAGAGAGAGACTGGCGCTGTGGGAGGGCCTTGCAAGCAGCCCGAGACCCCAGGAGAGGCAGAGTGTGGACACGCCCAAAGCGTACCTGTCGGCTGTGAGGAGCCAGGGGATTAGGGTGGGGAGAAGGGAGAGCGCATGCCCGGGGAACAGAGAGGCAGATGGAGTGCCCACCATAGCCCCCAGAACAGGAGGATGATGAAGTGTTGCTGGGATTAAGATAGAGGACAAAGCTGAGAGAGAAGGGACCTTTGCCCCGTTCCCATCCCCAGGACCTAGGGGGATCCCGTATGCCTACCTCTAGACCCCCACCCTAGCCCCAGTCTGCAGAACAGCCAGGATGGTGTGGTACCTGCGGATGGTCTGCGTGATGGATGTCTGACGCTGTAACACCAGCCGCCGGGGCTCATGGTGGGGTGATGGGACACGGGCTGTCTCAGCTGGCATACTCACACTCCGCAAGAAAGCCTGCCGCCGCAGGGGCTGGACAACAGAGTCCTGGTGAGGAGCCTGGCCAGGGAATTCCCAAAGCCCCTACAGGCCAGAACCTACCTGCAGGAAGCTGGGATCTTCTGCTGCTGGGGGCACCACGGCTGGGATGTCCAGCTTGAGCCACGGGGGCTTCTTGCGCTGCAGGCTGCTAGTACTGTCTCTTCGGGCCTCGCTCATGGTTCCAGCTGCAGGGAGGCAGGCCTGGGGGAGGGGGTTCTGTTGAGCGACAACCCTGACAAGTCCCAAACCTAGAAGGAGCAGTACAAGCCCAGCAGAGGTGCTCACAGCTCCTGCTATATGCTGGCATGCTCTGTGCCCGATCTCATCACAGACAGGTCCCCCGACAGTAGGAATCCAAGGGGCAATACTGCATGCACCTACTATGAGCAAGACGTGATGCTTGGCACATGCTGGTAGAGGGTTCTCACCCTCTTGAACTTAAAGCCTGGTTAACAATAGCCTTATAAATAAGGAAATGCCCGGTGTGTTGGGCAGAAAGCAAATTACAGGAGCTTGGCAGGGGGTAAGGAGGACTCCCCAGCAGCTAGAAGCAGCAGGGAATACAGCAGAGAGTGTGCGGCGGGCACATACAGGAGCAGCAGAGCGCTAGCCGTCTGTCCCAGGCCATCTTAACCACTATGACCTCCACTTCCCACACTGTGGGGTTTGTGATCAATTACACAGAAGACTCCCCATGTTTAGAGAAAAAGATGACTTTCTCGGGCTTCAGAGCAACAGCTAGGACACCAGACTCCTGTGTGCAAAGGACTTGACAAAATTTGGTGCTGGGTAATCCCAGTGCCAAAGGGACAGGGCTAGACGGAGAGACCATGTCCAAGCAGCAGAAAACACGACGGATGACCATGAGGTGGCGCCAGCTGCCAAAAAAAGACTATGAAGTTGCTAGGCAGGGGAAAACTCCCAGAACACCTAAGACCCTAAACCTATCACACAATTGGGCCCTCCAGACAGCTCAGAAAATGAATCCACAAAGTAATCTGATTATACACACACACACACACACACACACACACACACATCTGAGCCAGGCATACTGTTGCACACCCTTAATCTTAGCACTTGGGAAGCAGAAGCAGGCAGATATCTGTGCGTTTGAGGCTATCAGTGCAGAAAGGCCTGCTCAAGACTGTCAGGCAAGTCTTGACCTCTGTGGGACTCTTACTTCCCCCTTTACAAGGACAGTCACAGCAGATGTGCACCTGACCCTGCTCCAAGTGAAAGGTCTCACGTGTCCGGAAAGCGGAGAGAAAGCAGGCTGAGGGTGCGGGTAAGGGTTCCCCGGTGTAAGACTCAGGGTTAAGGATGCGAGTAAGGGCTCCCTGATGTAGGACTCAGGGCTGAGGATGCAAGTAAGGGCTCCCTGATGTAGGACTCAGGGCTGAGGATGCAAGTAAGGGCTCCCTGACTAGGACTCAGAGCTGAGGGTGCGGGTAAGGGCTCCCCGATGTAAGACTCAGGGCTAAGGATGCGAGTAAGGGCTCCCCGATGTAGGACTCAGGGCTGAGGGTGCAGGCAAGGGTTCCCTGACTAGGACTCAGGGCTGAGAGTGCGGGCAAGGGCTCCCTGACTAGGACTCAGAGGGTAGAAGACACAAATTCTAGACCTTCTTATCTGCAGACCTGAGCAGGCTCTGGGCTCTGTAACCCACCTGCTTCAACTCAGGTCTCTCCCTCTCCATACCTGGAGGACACAGAAGCTTCATCCTCACTGTACAAACAGGGGAAATGCGGCCTGGAAGGCAGTGAACCCCTAAGGTTGGGCTGGGTCCTGTGAGGCCCACTGGATAAGGGGCAGGTATCGGACAAGATGGAGGATGCCTTACACGAGCTACCTCTGGTCCATCCTGAGCTGCCACTCAGGAGCTCCAGGAAGGACCACGGGCAAGAGTGGTCCCAGGACCATGGCGAATGCCGAAAGCTGGGGACTGGCCTTTCCAACAAGCTGGGTACCTTTGCCAAGGTATTGAAATGGTGCCTTTCTCAGGAACACAAGCTGCCATTCCCAGCAGCTACTAATAGCCAAGGCTTCCCCTCCCTGACCAAAGACTGTCCTCGACCTCCCTTTCTCCAATATCGAAGTCCTGTAACGTGCTTCATGCTGGCCTCCAGGACTATCTGTCCACTGGTGCTGCCTCACCTGAGCACAGATAGAGAGCACCAGCTCTCCTGTGTGGGGATGTGGGGACTCTGGAAGGAGCTGACCCTTCAGCAAGACCTGGAGACAGCAGCTAACCAGTCTTGGTGAGTGTGAATGGGAAAAGCATAAGCTAAGAGAATCATAAGCTCTGGGAATCTGACCCCATAACCTGCTTCTGCCTGAGCATCTGGGTCTCCCGGGGTCCCCATCTACAAATCTTCATGCTACAGCGAAGGAAAACACAAGGAAAGCCACATACAACTCCAGGCCTGCAGTCTGGGGAAAGGACACCCACCCTACCCAGGCAGGCGCTGAGTTCCCAACTTGCCCCACCCTATGCTCTGTTCTTACCAGGGCCTCAAGCTAGTGGGATTCACAAGGCCTGGGGGAGGGGCTTTCCAGGCCAGACAAAGAGTCTAGGCCAAGGAGCAGCACACTGTCGGCCCACAGTGGCTCAGTGTCTACATCTTCCCCAGGCACACAGTGGGCTCTTGTTCCCTCTCCTTTCTCTCTCCTCTGCTGGCCCCAGTGCAGTGGGAAACCATGGCCCATGGAGAGACTGACTGCCTGGGGTCACACACCATGAGTCACCCCAGAAGCATAAGGAGCCGCCCAAAAAGGAACTAGAGTTAAGTGGGAAGTGGTGGAAAGCAAGCACAGTGGTCAGAGGTGGGATGGAGTCAGGTCGGGCAGCAGAGCCGTGTCAGGGCTCCAAGGACCTTGAGTGAGATGCCAGTCGAGGGGGATGGACAGGGTGGACCAGGGAGCTAAGGAAGCAGCGCACATCGAATCCACTCCGATTGCCCGTGGGAGGCTGTGGAGGAGACAGGGGTCTATCTAACTGTAGAAGAACTGGGGACCCTTCGGGCAAGCCCCTGCTCATCAGTATGGTTAGAGCCAGGAAGTCAGAAGGCAGGTAGAGCAACGTGAGTCAAAACTCTATGCCCACACCATTGTCCCCACCGCTTACAAGCACGAACATGCCTAGACTCTCTGTTCGCAGCTTTTGAGACAGGGTCTCATATAGCCCATGCTGGCCTCAGATTCCCTCTGTAGTTAGAGGAATGTTAGAGGAATGCCTTGAAATGATCCTCCTGCCTCCACCTCCCAAGTACTGAGAGTACCGATGCGCACCACCACACCTGGCAAGCCTCCATTCTCTCATCTGAAAGGGGTGGCAAAAGTGCCTGGCACACAGTAGGTGCTCGATAAGTGGCAGCTGAATCGACAGAAGGGGAGGTTGCCTGAGTGGGGAGAAGGCAGCCAGAGCTGAGGTGTAGCCGGGTATGATGGCGGTACACACCCGCAATCCCAGCACTCAGCTCAGCAAAGGAAGATTCTGAGTTTGAGGCCAGTCCAGATTACATGGTAAAAACCTGTCCCAAACAAAAAAACAAGATAGCAAAGCTGCAGATGGGAGAGGGACCTGAGGATGCGTCCCACAAAGGTAGACTGTAGGAAGACATAAGACCCCACAGCTGGCGTGAAACTGAATCCTCGATGTGGGCTACGGCTGCCTCTCACTCCAGCATCCCACCTGAAACCTGTCCTCTCTCTAATCTAATACCCAGCCTCAAGCTGGGAGAGGGTTTCTGTGGTTCCTGGGAGGGGGTTCTGAGTTGTAGGCTATCGGGAGTCAGTCAGAGCAATTCTGGGGAACTCTGTGCCTCCTCCCTCCACTCAAAGACTCAACTGGACTGCAGATTGGGACCAGAAGTGTCCATCCTAGTGGTCACAGCTTTCTACAGCCTCTATGCTGGCCCATCGCCACTCGCCACCGTGACTTCCCTCGCCCACATCGTGTGTTTGCTGGGCCCTTTGTGAACCCTAAAGAGACTGCGACCTCCACTCTGGCTTCTCCATTTTCATGTAGGGGAAACCTGGCTCAGCATGCGGTGGGGCAGACCTTTACAGTGCCCTCCCTCACCTGTCATCATCTCAGAGATGCATACACAGAGCGGGCAGCAGAGCAAGGTATTCTCCCCTGCAGACAGTCTGTGGGAAGCTCCTGGTCCTAGGGATGCAGGAAGCCCTGGAGCCCAAGGAACCAAGGGGTGGTGCAGCACACAGGAGGAAAGAGGCCCTCCTTGGGGAGAGGCACCAGCCATGGCTCAAAACCACACGCAGTCCAGGGGCCTCCGATGGCCAGCCAAAATCCCTAATTCAGTTGGTGCTCAGAGGGAAAAGGGGCCCTGACCAAGTCACCCAGTCATAAAGGGGCTTGGAGTCAAAAGTTAGCTGTGACCACTAGGACGGACACTTCTCATCCCAATCTGCAGTCCGTTTGAGTCTCTGAATGGAGGGAGGAGGCACAGAGTTCCCCAGAATTGCTCTGACTGTCTCCCGATATCCTACAACTCAGAAACCCCTCCCAGGAACCACAGAAAGCAGGACAAGACTAGAGAGGCTTCACAGGGGTAAACTGAGTCTGCAACAACAGCTTCATTCATCAAAAGTCTAGGACGCCTGCCTCAGAGCCAATCCCAACTAATCCTGTTGACAGTATAACCTAGGGCAGGAAGAAGTCAGTCTTGTCCATTTTACAGATTAACTCGCAGGGGCCATTCACACCCTGAGGTCACGGGGCCTCGAGGGAGTTCAGCACCTCGGCCAGGTCTGCCAGGGAACTGGGAGGGATCCAGCCGCTACAGAGCTTCTGGGGCTGAGGGAGGCTGCTGTGACTCTCTGGGTGAACCCCCATCCTCAGGCGAGGGAAGGAGTCACCCCTAAGCACAACAAACTCAAAAAAAAATGGTCAGAAGGCAAAAAATCTGATCCTGAGGGAGGGCTTCACGTCTGGGAGGAGGGTACCCTGAGGACAGCTGAGAGCTTAGAGGGATGGATGGGGCCAGGGAATTTGGAGGGGAGGGCTCTGACGGTTCTTTAACTGGAGACCAAGACCAGGGCCACTAGACCACCTCCCCAAGGAAATCAAGCGCTCACCCAAGCGGACTTCCCAGTAGGGCTCCTGCAGAGGAGCTGGCCAGCCTTGGAGGCTGCCTGGAGGTCTGTGGAGCGTGCGAGAATCTGTACCTTCAGTCTAGGCCTATCCGACATAGCCTCTTAGCAAGTCTCTAAGCAAAGAACCCAGCACGCCCAGAATGACCTGGTAGCAGAGGACTCAGCCTCTGGAGCCTCTTGAGAACCGGCCAGCTGCTGAGTTCCCCAGCATCCTCCAGGCTTAAGGGCGGGGGCAAGGGGCTGAGGCTCGCCCGCCCGTGAAGGTGGGGAGCACCTAGCCTGGGACTGCCCCGGCTTCTAGCTGGTCTAAACCTGAAAAGCCAGTTTCATCCTAGAATCTTCTCCCAGCTTCAACAGGAAGTGGGGAGGGGGGGGTTGTCCCAGGACAGAGCGGGGGGCCTCCAGATCCAGGCCCCGCCCACGCAGACAGACACGCTACCCCAAGAGGCACACGGAGCAGGAACTCTGATCGGGACAAACTGAGCGGAAAGAAAGCCTAGGGGGAGTCCCCTGTCCATTCTCCACCCAGCTCTTCAAGCATGCTCCCAGCAGGACAGACAGGCCCTCTCGCCTATCCCTGAGCACCTAGGGTCCGCGGTCACCCCACCGCGCCCAGGCATACTTCAAGAACCCGACTGTGGCCCTAGGGGTCACTGTACAGGGCAGGAGCTGTCTTTGGAGGCAGTTCCCGGGTTTGTTGATGTGAACCGGGGTGGAACGGGCCAAGCAGGCCCAGCCGAGCTCCCCAGTCCGCAGCTGCTGCTGTTACTCCGTGAGCTGGGAGGACACGGACCGGGTGGCCCGAAGTCGCGCGCTCTGCGCAGAGTTTTCAGATGCCACCCTTGGGGGGTCGGGGGCAAGGAGAGCATGGGGGAGGGGCTGGCAGCCGAGGCGCCGCTCGCTTTGGGCGGCTGCGGACCGAGGACCTCCGGTCCCGACGACCCAGTGGGGCCGGTGTCCGTCTGCCCCTCCCGCCAGGCCGCGCCGATCCGACCACGGCTATTTCTGTGGGGCGCCGGGCTGGAATCCGGGCCGCGCCGCCTCCGCGGGCGCTCGGCAAACTCCGCGCACCGTCTGGCAGCGATCGGCGGACACTTGCGCCAGAACGCAAACCCCGCACCCGCCCGCCCTGAGCCCCGCGCCGAGAGCCCGGCCGCCACTCACCGCCGCGGGGTCCTCGGAGGGGTCTGCACCGGCTGCCGCCGCCGGCCGGGAGGGCGCCCGCGCCTAGTCCCTGCCTGCGCCGCCCGCGCGCTGGCCCGGCCCGTCCGCCTGGGAATGCCACGGGCCGAGGGGCGTGCGCGCCGGAGGCGGGCCCGGTAGAGGGGCGGCCGCCTGACTCAGGGCTGAGGAATGCGCGCCGCCCGCCCCGGGCACCTCCTCCGGGAAGACCGCCGGCAGCGCTCTACCAGGCGTCCCTCAGAGACACCTGTGGCTGGGAGTCGAGCTCGCCAGTGATCGTTGTTGGTCCTGGGCTCGCCTTCCCCTAGTGCTGCTCCTAACTGTACCTGGGGAGGGAGGGAGGAGAGCTCCAGAGAGAGAGGGGGGTGGGGGGTGGGAGGCACCTAAAGATTGAACGCCTCTTTGGAAGGCACTCACTGGTAAATCACTGAGGCTCGTCCGGAAACCCACACTTCCCTCATGCACACCCTCCTGATCCTTCCTAGTAAACACTCAGGCATTCGGCCCCTAAACACCTGTTTACACAGACACATGCGCACACGTGCATCTCAAATGTACTTTCATGGTGGGCTCATACTCTCACCCTAACGCATTTACTCATGTACACACTAACACTCCTACCCTGATACACTGTGTCCCGGGAATCCTAGCTCGGCAATTACCCCAGCCCAGCAATTACCCCTTCCCCTACTTCTTTCCCTGCAGGTACAAGGGCCAGACTGCACCTGCCACCCCTTAAGCCATTGTGCATAGTGACAGCAACATTCTGCACACCCTTCTCTTCCCTCTGCCTCAGCGCCCAGCTGTCAACTCTGGA
This sequence comes from Microtus oregoni, assembly GCF_018167655.1. NCBI lineage: Eukaryota > Metazoa > Chordata > Mammalia > Rodentia > Cricetidae > Microtus > Microtus oregoni. The sequence continues at coordinate 17,643,427 of NW_024543086.1, forward strand.
GTAGAAGCTCGCTCGTTCCTCTGTAAACTGGACACAAATGCTCCTTTATCCTCAGCTAAAGTCACAGGCTGAGGGAGGAAGCTGTCCTGATGCAGGGTTCTGGACTCCTGTAGCCCACAGATGCCAGACCAGAGATGGGACAGTCTCCATACCTAGCATTCTTGGCCCCTGCTAGGAATAAGCAGGGTCTGGATGCCCAGACTGGGCTAGCTTGGATGATGTCCTTTCTGGACAATCAGGAACTGGCCACAGCTGGGCATCTGGTATCTGTAGGTCCCTCCTCCTGTCATGGATGCTTCAGGGGTCCACCTAGACCTATGTTGAGACATAGAAACCTATTCCCAGACACAAAAAGTCCTACAGGAGATCCACGGTAAAGACACACCCAGTTCCACAACTCAGTCATCCTTTTACAAAAAAAAAAAAATCTGTTTATTTATATCTCTGTGTGTGTGTGTGTGTGTGTGGTTGCAGGTGCCTACAGATGCCAGAAGGGGCACCAGCTCCCCCTGGAACCAAAGTTACAGACAGTTGTGAGTTGCCCCATGTACAGGGAGGGGGGGGGGATTGGGGGATGAAAATCAAACTTGCAGCAAGCTCTCTTAACGGCTGAGCATCTCTCCAGCCTTTGAGTCACCTTCAATGCAGCCATTCCACAGAGAAGGTTGCCTGCGTGCAGTGACAGAAAAACAGCTTTCCAGGATTCATTGCCCCAGAGGCCTTGCAGTTCCCACGCTCCAGGGGAGCCTCTTGCAAACCCTTCCATCTCCGTCCACTTACACAGGTGCTGTTCCCAAGAGCATGATTCCTGCAGACGAATGCCCACCTCAGCACTTGGGGAACCTCAGGATTTCCCAGACACAGCCCACCCTGGCCTCCCGAGTAAGGGCGTGAGCACAGTGTGAGCGGAGGAGTATGGACGAATGTCCAGTCCCAGTACCTCCTGCTTGCCTTGTTGACCCATGCTTTGGGTGCAAGAGCCTAGTACTTGGCATCCCAGCCCCTGACTTCTCTCATTCTTTCGTGGGCTATGCGGAACAGGAAGTTGGCTGCAATTCCTGAACACTCTGGGAGCTGGTGAGCAGGTGGTCAGGGTGGACACGGCCTCCAGATCTTGTATAGCACTCTCCCACACCTGTGTGGATCCCTGAGCAGTCAGAGGACTCCCAACAACTGCTTCTGGGACCTTCAGCTAAGCTTCCAGGCCCTACACGGAGAGAAGATGTAGGGATGAACCCAGGACCCTGGCAATTTGGGGAGAAGGCCTAGCTAGCCAAAGGCCTGAAACCCTCAGCTATTTCTGAGGCAACCCCCTCCCCATAGTCCTGGACTTGGCAAGGGGGTCCTCTAAGGTCCTGGGCCAAGAGCCTAGCAGTCTTGACAGTGTACCTCCTCTTGGCCTGCCTATGTCTGCCCTCTGCCCGCCCCCATTAGAGAGAGTCACCCACCCAGGCCTGTCATGATGTCAGCAGTCACTCTGCTGAGACGCTGCTGAAAGGATGCGAGTTTCCAAATGAAGAGCCAGCTGGCTCCAACCCAGCTCCTCCTTTATCCATGTGAGAAAGAGACCGAGCCAGTGTGTTGGGCCCCTGAGACAGTGAAACTGAAGCCTGGCATCTGTAGCCTATAGAGCTAGCAAGGACTGGCAGCCCACACCACCGCTGCTAGAAGCAGCTCCAACGTCCCCACAACCTGTGGGGGGCTTAAAACAGCTCACACCAGTGTCAACTCCAGACTTGACCCCTTTCAAAAAATTTCCCAATGGCTTCTTTGCCACCAACCAGCAGTAAGACACACTGGGAACAGAAGAGGTCCCAGCTCCTTCGGTTCCTTCCTCTTGGACATTCTCCTACTCCTGGCCAGCCTGCTGGCAAAACACAGCAGGGAAGTCCAACCCCACACTTCCAGCCTGTGGTGGGAGCTTCACACCACAAACCAGGAAGTGGGGAGGAGGGGGCAGACCTTGCGCAATCCCACACTCAGGCCAGAACATCTGGAGCATAGGATGCTGGCAACACCCCCATCTCCTCCTGGGGCAGAAGCCAGACTGCCCACCAGAGAAGCTTGTCATTCACACAAAGGTGGGGGATGAGCTAGCGCCCTAGGAGGCTTCACAATGCCCTCTTCCTGCCCTTATCAGGGAACAAGAACCCAACTAGGGTCTCAGTTTTCCTCCTAGATTGGGAAGGGGCATTATTCCCACAGGAAGGGAGAGTCATTGTTTGGACAGAATGGCTGTAGGGGATAAGGAGGAAGGGGGTGGGAGCCACATCCAGGCCAATCTCATTAGTTCAAATTTACAACATATTGCCCCTACCCCACCCCCGGAAACAGCACAGAGTGCCACAAACAGCTGGATGACTTCCAGCAGGCAGCGGGCAGGCAGAGAGGCTGCCCCTCCCTCCCCAGGAAGTTCTGGTTGAGGCCCATGAGAGGGGATGGCTGAGCCCCAGCCTGACTGACCAGTGGAGAAGCAGTTGGGGACCAGAATCCTGATGAATAGCCTAGCCTTGGGCTGGGCTAAGTTCCTTGTTCATCTAAGGTTCACAAACATGCGACCTGTCCCTCTGTGCTGTCTAGATCTCCTGTTCTCACACCCAGTTAGTTGCTCTTCCATGCCAGGGTCAAAGAAATCAGACAGTTGTGACAAGCAAGCCCTCAAGGGTTCTGACAAGGCAGGGGCAGAATGTGAACGGGGAGGTAAGATTGTGTTTGCCAAGAAACAGAGCCAGACTACCCTTAGAATGGTAGAAGAGGGTGAGGGTGGCTCTGCTGGGTGTGGGGGATGCCACGGAGCCGACGCGGTAAGCCAGATCCTGGAGCATCTTACCCTGTCCTAAGACCTCCCTTCCCTTACCATTCCTTCCTTTGGGCCAGTCATTTCCCATTCGAGGCTCAAATCTCTGCCACCGGTGCGCAATCTCATTTGAGAGGCTACAGATAGGGTGGGTAGCAGGCCTAGGTCCTGGAGAGGGAGTCATTAGAGGTGCAGAGCAACTGTTACCCAGTTAGATGGGTATTCCCAGGTCCCTGCAGCCTTGGCCCTGCCCTACAAATTGGCTCAGTTTAGGTGGTGAGCCCTCTTCGCAGGAATCCCAGGCATCAATGGGTTAGGTATCAGGGATGTAAGCGGTGGTCTACTGCCAAGGCAGGATTCCCTTTCTTTCCTCTCTATCAACTGTGATGACCAGGGCAGGGGCCTCCAGATGGGGCATGCATCCACTTCCGTTCAGTTCTCCCCTTCCGCCCCCCAATAAAGTTGGGGAAGGAGAGTTCCAGTATCAGAGATCCGTCTGAGGTTCCAAAGCCTCATGTTTTTTCTCCACACTACCAACCGCACCCGCTGTGACCCAGCCCGTCCCAAAACAAGGCCTTCCGGCCCGGGACCACCGAAAATTCAGTTCAGGATCGGGTTGTGGGGGGGTGAAGTAGACGGCACTCGGCCACTAGTATAGAACCAGACTGGGGTACTTGGGCTCAGGCCAGAGTGGTGAAGGTAAATTCTGACACCCGCCCCGCTCCTCCCCTAGACTCCTCGCTCCGCCTCTTCGCACACTCGCCCCACCCCCGAACTGTGTGCCTTCTGCGCAGGCTCCAATCTCCGCCCTCCTCGCGCTTCCGGCTGCACGGCGGATCCTGTAGGCGGCTAGATGCGAGCCCGCGGCCGGGCCGGTCTGAGTACGCGCCTGGGCCGAGGAGCTTTAAAACCGGTGTCCGTGACCCTGCCTCCCGACACCGACCAGCCTCTGTTTCCTGGACGAGCCCGGCGCCCTGGGAGTGCCAGAGCAGGATCCCGAGTGACCGGATGTCGTGAGGCCGGTCAGATGCCAGCGCCGGTGAGAGGGGGCGCAGCGTCGCGGAGTCTGAGCCCACGGCGAGCTGGCACAGTGGGTCGAGCTGCAGAGACGGTCACGTCAGCATCCATTCCTGGCAGCCTGGCAGCCTCGGTCCAACCTGGACGTCAACACAGCAGATAAAAATAATGGGTCTTACCCGGGCGTGGTGGTGCACGCCTGTATTTCCAATACATGGGAAGTGCATGAAAGCAGGAGGATCGGGAGTTCAAAGCCAGTGTGGTCTACATGGGACCTTGTCTAAAGAAAAGTAATGGCTCTTTAACCCAGCTACGGAGCCGTGGTCATAGCTGAAGTCCAGATTGGGCTGAGGACAAGTCTTGGCTCTGGCCCCAGGTTCACGGCCCAGTTGTCCCTTTCATCTCCCGTCTGTTGTACCACAAAAGCTGAAGGATGTAGTCAGATTTCCCTACTTCGTTTATCCGGCTTTTGGTAGACTAAGGCCTGCTGTGTCTTACTGACCCATAGACTTTTTGTTCTAGTTCCTAGTTATTCTCATATTCAGCCAGTCAGAGGTCAGTTGGAAGCCAGAAGGGTTGTACCCTGAACACTTAGAACAGGTCATCCCCATGTGTACTCATGGGCCCCGGTCGAAACTGAGGGGGCCTCATGACCTAGCTTTTGAGCGTGACAGGACAAAACTCAGTCTGTTTCTCAGCTAGGCCCTTCCCAGGTTCTGGCTGTATTTTAATTCCTGGCCAGGATTAGGAACAAGGAGTCAGGTTCCAGAAACAAGTTTCCTTGGGAATGGTGTGATGTAAGGGAATCAGAAAATGCCAGCCCTTCTGTATCAGACTCGGGCACCCAAGCTTCTGTGTGCAGCAGGTGTGGGTAGAGCATGCCCACCCACCTGGCACCACTAACGGCCTGTCATTACCCGCACCATGTCCCAAGGCCCCCTGAGGCTGTGTCAGCTGTGGTATTCTGTTTATGCCTCAGAATGAACCACACAACGGGAACCCCACTCTACTGATAAAGAAACCCAGGCAGGCAGACAGATGCTTACTTCCCCCCCCCCCCCCCCATTACAGCTTTCCCGAAAGATTGGGCAAAAAAAGCAGCGACTAGCAGAATCCCAGCAGCAGCAGATCCCTAAAGAGAGGCCACCCTCAGCCCTAGGCCTGCAACGGAGCATCTACTTCTCCAGTTCCGAGGACCACCCTGCCCGGCTGGGGCCAGAGTTTTTTGACCAGCCAGCAGTCACCCTGGCCCGTGCATTTCTGGGGAAGGTAATGTAAATGCAGGTGCGGGTTCCAGGACCCCTAGTCCTGTCACTACTTGTTCACATCCGTGATACGGCCTTCCTCGTGCTCACATAAGTAGCTGCTTTGTCCACATTGGCCTGGGACAGTGTGACTATTGCTTAGGATCACTACAAAGGGAAATATGATAGTGGTGTTTCTTGGTGCAGGTAGCAGGACCACTGGAAACTCTCCTGCTTTGGCAATCAATTGTTAGCCTTTCCCATCTGTCTAAAATCCCCTTAGGACAGGTTGTTTGCAAGGACTATGGATGATATTAGGTAGGTAAACCCTGTTCCCTGATGGCTGGGACCAGGGATACCATTAGGCTGCATGTCTGAATCCCTTGAAAGAGCTGGTCTTCTCGCTGCAGGATCTGGGCTGTGCCAGGCGTGCTTAGAGTGGGAATGGGGACTACTCCAGGTCCAGCCTGGTGTACCCTATAATACAGCCTGTCACCTTCTGAAGTGCACATCATGGAGCTGGCCGGGTTCATCTGGAGCACCCACTATTCTTAGGTGCCAGAGCTTTGACAAGCTTCCCTTTAGGATAGCATGGCCAAGGACAGCCAGTTTCTCTAATAGAAAAGATGGTGCTGAGAGTCCATGTTAACAGGAACAGACCCTGACCTACAGCAGAAGGCACTTAATTCTGTTGCCAGGCTGTTTTAAGCTGCAAGGCTCTGTGTTCCTTCTAAAAGCACCAGAGTATTCAACATCTAAGATATAACAAAACATGGCACAGATTCATCCCAGGTTTAGGTAGAGGACCCAAAGGTGGCCCAACGCCACCACCGTACATCTGCCACTATTCAGCATCTTGGGCATGTCAGCTGGCTCCCTGTCATTCCTGCTTGAGCCCACGTTGGTAGACCAGATGATGTCTAACAGGGCAAGGGGTATTTTAGCCTGTGTATCTATCCCTTTGGTCAGGGAAAACTCAGGCGTGGGTCACAAGCTCAGTAAAGGTTCTGCAGTGAGCTGCTGGGACAGCCATCTGCTCTGGCCTCAGGAGCATGTTGCCTTCCCAGGCCCTCCGCCAGAAAAGTGCTAGGGGCTCCCTCCAGCTCAGCTGGGGTTTCCAATGTGCCCCTTGGAGACATGGGAGCATGTGAGTATGGTTGAAGGCACACTCCCTGACCTTTTTTCTCTTCCAAAACGCTCATCCCTGTCTTCAGTGTTTTGGGTTCCTGAAAGGATTTCCAGGCTTCCATGACAAGCTCTGGCCCCTCTTCCTCCACCCTGCCTGTTATACCAACCCTGAGGCACCATGGGTCTACCTGGACTGAGATAAAGGTGCCTTCCGACCAAATAATCCCTCAACCCTACGGATATGAAGCGCTGTGGACATGGATCCTGAAATCTTCCTATGAGCCCTGGCTAAGAGTGCTGGCCATTCTTAGGCTCGTGGACCAGGCTAGGCATTGCATGAGCTGGCCCCACTGGCCCTGTTTCTCATTAAGGCCTTAGCATTCGTGGGCACAATCTGAGATGTAGATCCTTTGTGGCTAGCCTGTTTTAACAAGCACACCACAGAATCTGGAATTCCCAGGAAGCTGTGTAAGGACCCCTTGGGGCCACTGAACATTTAAGGCTCTCAAGGGAACTCTGGGAGAGGATGTGGGAAAGCAGAGAACATACTGAAGGGACTTTGAGGTCAGCCTGCACAGTGAAGCTCGAGATGTGGTCAGAACCCCGAGTGAACAACTGTAGTTGGTCAGGAATGGCTAGTCACCTTAACAGCAGCATCCAGGCTCCAAGCAGGAGCAGAAGAGGCAGAATGGAGAGCCAGGTGGCTAGGTCTGGCTGGGCCTGGGTTCCTGGTCCATCTTGAACTTAAGAGAGGAGGTCTAGGTAGGGACTGTCCAGGTGGGTTGACCCCCATCCCTATGGTCTGAGCAGGCTCAATGCCCACAGGTCCTTGTCCGGCGACTCGCTGACGGAACGGAACTCCGTGGGCGCATTGTGGAGACTGAGGCATACTTGGGGCCAGAAGATGAAGCTGCTCACTCCAGGGGCGGCCGGCAGACTCCCCGCAACCGTGGCATGTTCATGAAACCCGGGACGCTATATGTGTACATCATCTATGGCATGTACTTTTGCTTGAATGTCTCCAGTCAAGGTTAGTGGTACTGGGCTTGGGGAAACAGACAGGGCAGCAGCTGGCCAACTCCCTTGGAAGACTGAGGTAGACAGGCATTTGAGCAGGGCGATGCCATTGCCAGGGGTTAAGTTGGGATTTCAGGAGCTTTGACTGCTCTTGACAAGGTAAGCCTGGCTAAAGCAGCTGAGTTTCCACAAGACAGAGGCTACAGGGACAGCTTGAATGCAGAGCAGTCAGGTTCTGTGGCCAGAGTTCAGAAGGATGTTTTTGATTCTGGGTTAAATTTGGAGTGGGCCAGCAGGTAGGGAAGGGGAAAGCAAGAGACTGGTTTGGGGTAATCTGGGCTCATACAGGAACCTTGCCGAAAGTCCTGTTATGGGATCTGGCTCAGTCATTCTCATCCAGGAGCATTTCTGCCCCTTAGGAGACATCAGGCAATGTTTGCTGACATATTTGGTTATCATAGCTGGCTAGGTAAAGGCAGGGATGCTTCTAGAAACCCTACAGTAACCACAGAGGACCTTTTGGCCCCAGATAGCATTTGTGGAGGGTTACTGATGCAGTGTTCCTGAGAGAAACCGGCTCTCCTCTGGGGTCCAGCTCTGTCTTGACAAGCATGTAGCATTGTCCCCAGTGGTCAGAGTCTGAAGAACCAGTATCATCCTACCAAAGCCACCACTGGCCAGGAACATGATTGGCATATCTCAACATATGTGCTTAATACCCTCCTGCTTGCCCACAGTGACCAAATGTTCTTGGTTTGCTGGACAAGTACTTGTACTGCAGGTTGGCCTTAGCAGAAGGCTAAGGTGTCTAGTGCATGGGGTTTGGACACTAGAGGTGACCACAGAGCTGATACTGAGGACCCTATGAGAGGAGGCTGGAGAGGTAGATCTGTGGTTAAGAGCATTGGCTGTTCTTGCAGAGGACCTGGGTCCTTTTCCCAGCTTCCACATGGCAGTTCACAACCATAACTCCACTTCCAGGAGATCCAGTGCCCTCTTCTGGCCTCTGTCAGCACCAGGTGCACAAGTGTACAGACACACATAAGCAGAATTTCAATACACTTCTTTTTTTAATTAAAAAGAGAGAGAGAAAAAGATGACAGAGCCTTCTTGGACAGAACCAACCCCGCTAGTGTGGCTTAACTAAGGAAACAAAACCAGAGATGTTAGTGCTATAGTTTCTGAGGGGGGAAAATGCAGGTTCCTGAGACGTGGTGAACAAGGCAGAGGCAGGGGTGAACATGTAACTGAAACACCCCAAGAACATACAGGTTGGAGGCAAATTCCCACAAGGGTGTACATGGTATTGGTGAGGGTCATCCATGTTGAGAGAGGCTAAGGACACGGATGTCACTGGCACTTGGGAGTTAGGCAAGGACATGGAAGTCAAAGGTGTTTGCATGAAGATGAGAGGGAGCCAGGATAAGGCGGGATGATAAAGTGGCCCTGGGAGCTGAGAGTAGGGATCATGTGCCCTGCACTCACAGGGACTCTGTGTCCTGCTTCTCCCTGAAATGGCAGAGGCGGTTCCAGTTGGTGAGCTAGGTACAGCACGGGACTGCACCTTCTAGTCTTTCTTGACTTACCATTTTCTAGTAGAATGGCATCCCTTCTGCCCCAGAGGTGCTGGTTCTCTGGGGCTTCCTATGCCATCCTAATAGCCACCACCAGTCAAGACTAGGAGAAGCTACAGAAAGGACTGACTCACACTAGATGATCATAGTTCTGACTTTGGAGAGCAGTGGTGGGAGTCTCGCTGTCAGTCTTGCCAGGTAGAGGCTTCCCAAGGAACTCAGGGAAGGCAGAGCAGCCTAGCTGGTGCTACAGGGAAGGGAGTGCAGATGCAGAGGGGTCTGCATGTTTGGATGCAGTAGGTACAGGTTACATGTGCAGGAGGATGGCAGCACCACTGCCAGTGGGTGTGTGCAGGAGATCTAAAGTTTACTTCCAGGCTGTCTGTCTGTCTCACAGGGGCTGGGGCTTGTGTCCTGCTACGAGCACTAGAGCCCCTGGAGGGCCTGGAGACCATGCGGCAGCTTCGCAACAACCTCCGGAAAAGCACTGCTGGCCGTACACTCAAGGACCGTGAGCTATGTAGTGGTCCGTCCAAGCTGTGCCAGGCCCTGGCCATTGATAAGAGTTTTGATCAGCGAGACCTGGCCCAAGATGAGGCTGTGTGGCTGGAGCGTGGCCCTGTGGAGTCCAGCAGCCCAGCTGTGGTGGCAGCAGCTCGCATAGGCATTGGTCATGCAGGGGAGTGGACCCAGAAGCCCCTGCGCTTCTATATCCAGGGCAGCCCGTGGGTCAGTGTGGTTGACAGAGTGGCTGAACAGATGTATCAGCCTCAGCAAACAGCCTGATGGGATTTTTTATTTTTTTAAAGTAGAATAAATATCTTGTTTGTGGGAACTGTCCAAGTCTCAGCCAGAATTTGTGTGCATGAAGTTAATTCTTCATCTGGGTCAGGAAACTTGGGAAGCCCGTATCATCAGTGTATGGGCATATACACCTAGGAGCAGGAATGAGTTAAATGAGTTTCTGGACACTCTCAAAGATGACTGCAGAAGAGGCAGGTTGGGAAAGGGGTCAGAAAGACACAACTGTGTGTGTGTGAAGGACTTGGACTTCAGAGACACATCCTCCAGCTCAGCAATGTTAAGATGCTGTAAAGGACCAGACTGAAGAGATGGCAATGGTTAAAAGCTTCCTGCTCTTCTAGAGTTCCGTTCTCAACTCCACACCCAGGGGCTCACAACCTCCCTAACTCTAGCTCCAGGGTATGCTTTCTTCTGACCTCTGGGGACCCACACATACAAAACCATAAATAAAAATAAATAAACATGTATTTTTTAAAGTAACGTTGGTGGCACATGCCTGTAATCCTAGCATATGGGGACAGAGGCAAGAAGATCAGGAGTTCAAAGTCATCCTTGGCTACCTAGCACATGTGAGGTCTAGGCTACATAAAACTTTGTCTCCAAAAAAAAAAAAAAAAAAAAAAAAAAAGGAAAGTCCAGCAGTGGTTGCCCCATAGCTACTTCTGACCAGGTGGACAGCTGGAACAAGAACCGGTTCTACTAGACTAGAGCTGCCCGTCCTCCTAAGGCCAGTCAGAAGCCCTGGGCAGGGAGTAGGCTAGTTCCCATTCCCACTGGGCATGCTGCCTGGGCTCATGTGAGCAGTGCTTGGAAGACAGCAATGACAGGGTCCTCATGGGTGGTCACCACCAGCACACTCCGGAACTTGTCAAAGAGCGTGAGCAGCTGGGAACGCCGTGTGTTCTCATTGTACATGATCTCCTCCAGATGGTGACGGCCACGGAAGTAGTGAAGGAGCCTGGAAGAGAGAGGGTGGCATGAGCCTAACCCAAGACAAGGAGTAAGGACTCCAAAAGCCATTGATGGGTGGATCTGTAAGCTGCCTGCAAGCTTGTGAAGAGCCATGTGACCGGCGTTGGGCCTGAAGGGAGTCCACAAAGCAGCGCGGCTGTGCACCCGATGAAGGGAGAAGTGCTAAAGGCTTCTTTATTCTCCTATGACACTGGGTTCAGTCTGCTCCAGGGAACAGGTCAGGCCTGGATCAGCACTTGAAAGAGTTGTAAATGGTCCTCCAACAATCTGCAGTGTGATTTTCAACACTGAACATGACAACCTGACCTCTCTCATAACACCATGCCCTTACCACAACTAAGTCAGGATGGACATGGCAGACATTAAACTACTTAATTTTTCCCCAGGGCCAAGAATTAGGACATATTCGTGCCAAGCCCCAAGCGGGTCAGAACTTGAGAGTAGCTGCCTCTCAAGCAGTGACAAAGTACATCCAGAAGTTCTGAGTAAGCTGCCCACTAGACCTAGGGGCTTGGCCAGAGCCTGCATCCCCACACCTGGACAATAGCTCCTGCCCTTCACACACCAATCCTAGGTGGAGACCCACCATGAGCTGTGTAAGGATACCAGCGTTCCTATACCATGTCCCACTCAGTTGCCTGCTCCCTACCTGGCAAACATGCGGAGGTCCTCGGGGTTTTGGGCCGCAGGCACGTTGAGGATAGCAGCCCGCTCATGCTCGGAGAGGCTAGCCAGCAGGTTCTCTGTCATCCTCTTGTTCAGTGGCGAGTCCCCACTGGGGAGCAGCTCTGCACTGGAGTTATCCATACTGGGGCTGGTAAGGGTCATGTCATCACTGCTGGCTGTGGGTTGAAACAGCCAATTGATGTCAATTATGCCAAGATGGGGAGCAATGAAGGCACTGACAGCATCCAGATCCTGAGGTCACTGCCACACTCCCCTTCTGGTGCCCAACTGTACCATGTACCTTCATGCAAGAACTCACTGCCACCCCACCTCCTAAGTGTGTAGTATGCCTTTTATGTGGCTAACCTGGAACACAAGGAGCTGCCCCACAGGAACAGCTTCAAGGGCCCAGAATAGAAGAATGCTGCATGCTCACTATCCCCTAAAGCAGGCATGGGTATCATGTCCCACCTCAGCCAACATGGGGATGAAGCACTCAACAGAGTTCACATGGACCTAACAACAGACAGCTGTGGTCCCTGTGTTGACAGTATGAGGCCCTGCTCTGAGCACTCGCTGGAGTAGGGGAGTCCAGCTGTGCTTCAGTGGGCAAAGGCTGCCCCTAACTACAGCCAGCCGCTTGTGGGTGAAGCCTTCCCCTCAGACCCAGGGGAGGCAGGGACAGAGACATGTAAAGACATCTCTTATTCCAGCAGTGCCCAGGCTTCCTGGATGCCATCACCAAAGTCTCCCAGCCTCCCACTAACAGACAGGTGTCCTGGATAGGGATCCTACTTGGCGAGCCGAAGCTTAGGGCATTGGGCGTGCTGAGGCTGCGGCCACCAACTCGGGCAGTGAAGGGGACATCATCCTCTCGCAGTCTGGGCTCCTCTTCACTGGGTGAGGCCATCAGACAAACATAGGTGTGCAGCTGGATGAGGAGCCGGCGCTGCAGCATCCACACCACCATCTGGATGAGCTGGGTCTGTGGGTGAGCAGGGCAGACAGTGTGGGCTGGTTCCCTTACTCCACTTTTGACCCTGTTCCTAGGGGGTGAGAGAGCTTAGGCCCTTAACAGCCCCAGTACCTAAGTATGAAGGCCTCCTGTTTGGAAGAAGGGACCCTCAGCTGCTGGGAAGGTCAGCTCAGTCCAGGGGAAGCAATGGGCTAGAAGAATTCCCAGACCACACTGGCACTAGCTCCCATCACACGCCTGGGCTCCCTCCCTTCTCCCTACAGCAAGGTCCGTTCTTACCTCCCTCCTTCCAGCCCACTGAGACCTGCTGCCATTAGACAGTCCACTGCTAGGCAAGCCCACAGACTGTTCAGAGAAGCAACTGCCCTATGAGTCCTTGGCTTTTCCTGAAAGTCTGCTCCGAGAACAGAGATGTTTCCAGAGAAAATGGGAAGGGGACCTACTGCTCCGGCATGCAGCCAGTGGCTGGCTCTTCCTTGATAAGGCACATTCAAGCCTTGTGAGCACTGGCCAGGCAGTACCCAGCACCACGGAAAAGCATCCTCAGGCAGACACCAAGCTGCAAGGTGTGTGCAGACTGTACCAGTGCACTCATCTTTGGAAGGCCCAGAAGAGCTTCTTCTGTCACTCATGGGACGGGGCTGGGTTACCATGGTCAAAACCAAATAAAATTTTATTGGAATTCAAGCTATTGAAACACAAAACGTAAAAACTAAAACACAAAAGCTTTGCAAGCATTAGACAGTATTCCCTGGGATATGGCAAACCAAGCAGCTCCATCCCAGCCCCCAAAAAGGCCTGAAGCAGCTGCTCAGCATGGAAGATCAGCCGTTATCCAGACAACTGGGAAGTTTCTGCTGGGATGGGAGCACTGCCAGACCCTCCCCCAAGAACTGCCTGGGGGAGAGAAGGGAGGGTACAGATGTAAAGTGTATCTTTCATCCTCCTGGCTCAGTTCCTGGAAACCAAGGGCTCTGTGAAAGGCAGCTTTAAACTCTGGCACACTCAGCATGTAAATGAGCTGAAAACCCAGGATCTTATTCCCATTCACAATCTGAGAAGGGGAAGTATTTGACTTTAAGGACTGATTCTGCCAGTGTATCTGGCATCTACTGAAGATAAAGCACAGAGATCACCCAGCCTGTTTCAGACACCTGTCCTCTCCCCTGGGTCCCCTCCTAGAGCTCAAAGCACTTAATATAGGGGAGGGGCAAAGCCTCTGCTCCAAGTCACCACTCCCCATCTCTTGAGCATGGGGCTGTGAAAAGTGACTGACCTGCAGCACACTGCACCTTCAGAAGCACCCACTACAGCCAGCCTCCAGCTACCAGCCCCTGCCCTGACCCAGGCCCGCCAGGCAAGACACAGTCCTAGCCTGATGTACTGTAGGTCTTAGGAAAAGGACCATAGGCCCAGAGACCCTAGGATTCCACACCAAGATCCCATGGTTTCCAAGCCCCCAGAGGAAGGGAAAGCAGGGCCTAGGCTTAGTGAAAAACAAAGCCGTCTGCAGCCTCCATCTGTAAGAAGCCCCTTGTCCAGGGGTAGCACAAGGAAAAGCCAATGCTCTTCCGGCAAACTTAAGCCAGTCATGGACTTGAGGATACCCATGGTGGCTCCGTGGACCACAGGAAGCCTGCAGTATTCACCAGCAAGTCCCCCAAACCAAGCCCAAGGTCAACAGTGCTAAGGGCCTTTGAGTCAAGGGGGGCTCTAGTGACTCACCTCCTGTGCAGGGGGAGCCAGAGGGCTCCTGAACTCCGACAAAGAAACAGGCAAGGAAAACTTAGCCAGGATGGATGGCAGGTCATGGGACGGGAACTGGCGGGAGAACTGCTCAGCCAGTGGGGAGTACCTAGGGCAAACAACCGTGGTCACAGTGCAGTCTCATGCTCACAGCAACTGTCTGGGTGGGCATAATGACAACAGAATGAAGTATGGTGACCTGGCAGGCCTTCGGATGGACAGAGTTGCAGGCATCATCCCTTAAGATGTGTCAGGAACCATAGAACCCCTCTGATCTCAGCCAGGAAGAGACAGCCTTAACATGGGCAGCACCAAACCTGACTGGGATTTATCTACACCTAAGCACGCCATTGGCAGCATCAGGATACAGTTAGAGCTGGCCTCGGGGCTTCAAGGCCTCTGGTCACTGGGGGTGCCACTAGAAGGGCCTGCTAGAGTCTTCCTAGCTCTAGCTCTAGATGTTGGCAGCCAAAGGTACTCACAGGCAAACACTGGCATTGGGAGACAGGACATAGACGTTGTTCTCACACAATGGGTAGATGATGACCGCCTTGCCCCAGTATACCAGGTGAGCTGCGAGCTGGAAGACCTGCAAACCAAGGGGAGATGGCAGGACTGAACTTGGAGGCCATGGTCTTCCTGCCTAGAAAGGATGCACTCTGGAACTCCTCCAACCTAAAGTAGCACTGTACCACCCCAGCCTCGGGGCCAATGAGTACCACCAGCACTGTGTTGTGCACTGTTTTGTACACTGTGAACAACTGTCATTCTGACTGCTTTAATAAAAAAGGGAATGGCCAATAGCAAGGCAGGATTTTGAGGGCAAAGAGGATGCTGGGGGGAAGAAGAAGAGAGTCACCAGCCAGATGGAGAGGGAGTAAGACATGTAGGACAAAAGGTAAATGCCACGAGTTACATGGCAACACACAGATGAATAGAAATGGGTTCATTTAAGTTACAAGAGCTGGTAGGACAACCCTAAGCCATAGGCCGAGCTTCCATAATTAATAAGAAGACTCTGTGTGGTTATTTGGAAACTGGCAGGTGGGACAGAGAAAGACTGGCTATAGCATTGGTTCTGTATTCACAGCTCCCTGTGCTGCCTGGTACCACTGTTTTGCTAGGCAGTTGGCACATGAACACAGGGACACTGAAGTGCTGGGGAACCTGATCAGCCCACCCGGGTTGGATGATCCCAGAAGCATAGCATTCCCATGTCGACTAGAACTCCAGCACCATTCTCCAAAGTAATGATTATGGAGTCTCTTATTGTATCCACTCCAGTGTACTCAAAGTTCCAACTCATCCCTGTGCACCTTGCTTTCCCCAGAGACCATCCTGCCCTGCTAGGCTCTCATATACCAGGAAATACAGACACCAGAAATCCTTTCTAGGGGTGGCCTCCAATACATGCTAACTTCATGAGGCCGCCAGACCTGCAAACACAGCACCTTAGCCCTTCATGAGAACATGTGTGAAATCCAAGCAATGACATTCTACCTAGATCACCAACACCCCGCTCCATCCTTTCAGCAGATGGGCCCAGGGTGGTGAGTTCTCCTGCCTGAACACAGTGCCTGTTATATTGTTGAGGGCAGGTATCTGCCAGCAACCAGCTCAAACATGGAGGAAACAGTGAGATGGTTGTTTCCACACTGTTTCTCCAAGTGCCACTGACATGAGCTCTCAGGCAAAGCCAGGCCCACTTTCTCTATTTCTGCCCTTCCCATCCTCCCTCCGCCCCTAAAATATTTTTCATTAGGCAGCCAGAACACCATTTTGGGGACTAAAAGTCCAAAATCAGCATGACAGGGCTGGAACCAAGGTGCCAGTAAATCTGTGCCCCCTTGGTGGGTTTCAAACAAACAATTTGTCTTTGTCTATTCCAGCTGCTGTCATTTCTTGGTTTGTAGCCTCCTTCTCTTTTGTAGTCAACTTTCCTTCAAGTCCCTTCTTAAAAATATTTTTATTTTGTGTGTGTGTTCATGTACCTATAGAAGTCAGAAGAGGCTGTAAGATTCCCTGGAGTTGGAGTTACAGGAGACTGTGAGCTGACCAACTTGGGTGCTAAGAACCAAATTCAGGTCCTCTAGAAGAACACAAAGTACTCTTAAACCTCTAAGAACCAAATTCAGGTCCTCTAGAAGAACACAAAGTACTCTTAAACCTCTAAGCCAATGAGAGGGTCCCAACCTTCCTAATGCTGCGACCCTTTAATACAGTTCCTCATATTGTGGTGACCCCAACCATAAAATGATTTCACTGCTACTTCGTAACTGTAATTCTGCTACTGTTAAAAATATCTAATATGCAGGATATCTGAGGCTCAGTAGTAGAGTGCTTGCCTAATTAGTCATGAGGCCCTAAATTCAGTCTCCAATACTGCCAAAAACCACGTGGGTATACATTAAAAACCTGAAGAGGGCTAGGCAGTGGTGGTGTACACCTTTAATCCCAGCATTTGGGAAGCCAAGGCAGGCAGATCTCAGTGAGTTCAAGGCCAGCCTGGTCTACAAAGAGAGTTCCAGGAGAAATAGGACTGCTACACAGAGAAACCCCATCTCAAAAAACAAACAAACAAATAAACAAAATACCCTGAAGAGAAGAACTGAGTGTGGTGACATACCAAAGAGGCTGGGCAGGAAATTACCAGCTTGCAAATACAGTAGGCAGGCCAAGCAGTGGGGTGCACACCTTTCACCCCAGCACTCGGGAGACAGGCGAATCTCTGGGTTCAAGGCCAGCCTGGTTCTAATGAGCAAATTCCAGGACAGCCAGGGCTATGCAGAGAAACTGTCTCTAAAACAAACAAACAAACCAATCAAAAACCCTCAAAACCAAAAAACAAAACAAAACAAAAAAGTCCACCTAAGGCTACAGAGAAGACATCCTATCTCATCTCAAAACTACAAGTCTGGAAGGGCCTTTAATTCAGCACTCAGGAGACAGAGGCAGGCAAATCTCTTAAATTCTAGGCCAGTCCAAGCTATATAGGAAGATGCTGATTAAAACAAACAAACAAACAAACAACTTTAATACTGACAGGATCTTCAGTGTTTATCTCTGGAATAGAGGATTGTGGGGACTTTCTGATCTGTAATTTATGTTATATTTGAACTTTCATGACTGTTAATAATTTTTCATTTGTATTAATTACATGTATATGTGTGTATATTCAGGTGTCCTCAGAGACCAAAGGCATCAGATCCCCTGGAACTAGAGTTCTGGTCAAGCTGCCTGATCTGGGCCCTAGGAATGCAGCTCAGGTGCTCTGCAAGAACAACACAATGAACTACCTCTCCAGTCCTACTTATTAGTAATTTTATCAAGACAAAACTCCCAAAGTAATGGGAGGCAGTGGCGGGGAGGAGGCAGAAATCTTTAATAAATAAATAAATTAAAAATAAAACTCCCAAAGTGTTTACATTCTCTGGATTGATATGGTATGCGTGATTTTCTAATTGTTTTGTCTTGCTTTTTGGAGACAGGGTCTCCCTTTGTAGCCCAGGCTAGCCTTGAACTCAGATCCTCCCACCCCAGAATTATACACATGTACCACAAGGCCCATCAGAGTGATCTTATAGTATGTGTGACATTCATACCCGAGGCAGATGTTCCCCCAAAAGTCCAGCACCACCCTGGGGCTACTGTACTCACAGGGACACCTACAGGAAAGAGCAGCCCAGAGCATGTGAGGAGAACCACCAGGGCTAGAACTCATAGGGGTTCGCACAAGCACAGCGGCAGTGAACTATTTATATCAGGTTCAGCAGGGAGTTGGTATGGAAGGAAACAACACCCTCCTCCCTGATCCCAGACAAGGCCCAGGCAAGGAAATGGAGGAGACATCAAAGGTTTATCAAAGAGGACTGTGACGGTGAGGGTCAGGCCCAGTCCTAGCACAGACTCTATCCAAACTGGGACTAGGAAGTGAAAATACACCATCACCCATGTAGCCTGAACTCTTTACAACAGTAGCACAACCCCTCTCTGTGGAGGTTCAGAGCAATAAATATATTCAAAGTTCTGAGTCTTAGATGCTACAGAGGGAAGCAGAATGTGGTCCTTGCCAGGTCTTGTCCAGCTTAGGAGGCCAAGGTGAAATACAAAGGCAGGATATGCTAAGTGCTCTCACAGAGCCCAGGGAGAGCCAGAGATAGAGAGAAGGGATGAACTTATTCTGAGAATAGAAAGGATTTTGAAAAAAAGTAACCCAATAGGCCCATAAAGCAAAAACTACCTGCAGTGCCAACTCACTTCTCACACAGAGCTAGGAGGCCTAGCTAGAGGGGTCCAAGAGGGCCTGCCTCAGACCTGTGGCCACTTCATTCCACTGAGAAGTCTAGCCTTTGAGAAAACAGAGGTCCCCGGGTGAGCATTTGCTACCCCCTGGTGGCCACAGGGTGCACACCACTACCAGATCTGAATATTGGCATCCATTCACTTGGTCCTGCCTTAGATCACCTGGATGGCACTTACAGCCCTGGCATAGGTAACCTGGTAAGCATTCCAAGCCCCTGAACATTGGCTTCTTCTATGCTTTTCCTCCATCACACTTCAGCCAGAAACACAGACAAGACTGAGGGGCCCCCCTCTGAGCCCAGAGTGGGATCCAGCACGTGATCTGGGACACAGTGCTACCCTGCAGGTGGAGTACATTTCTGAGGACAACCTCATCAGTTGTTTCTCTCCTGTCTCTACAGCTCTGCCCACAGCCTCTTTGAGAATGAGGGTATTTTGATGAGTCTGGGACTGAATGAGAAACAAAAAAGGGGGTGGGGGCAGTGGAACAAAAGGGATACATGTGGACCAGTAATGGACTTAGAGACTAGTCCTGCAGGCATCAGAGAGTGAATTAAACAAATTCTCAGTCCTATAGGGAAGGCTTTCTCTGAACATCTGACTGGACTTAAATGATCTCTAGAATAAGGCTGAATCTCTGCATGTCTCTTTGTTAAAGACATGCTTTATTTAAAAATAAATAAATAAAAGGTGGGAAAATGTGCAAAGGAAAGAAGCACACACAGTAGGACAAGTTAGCAGCTCAGGTCCAAGCTCTCACTTCCCACACACATGCGACTGTCCTGAGCTATGTGCTGCCCCTCCCCAAGCTGTCCTCCAGGCCTTTGCTGGGACCATCTCTCTCCTTCTCTCATGGCTTGTCTCACCTCTGCTCAACAAAGAAGGGAGTCATGCCAATGCTCACAAAGACAGCTCTAGCCAGGTGTGACTCAGAAGTCAGAACCCCAGGCCTCCCACCCAGACTACCCTGATCTGTGGCAGGTCATGTATGTAGTATCTATTTGTGTGCTAGACAAGGGCCCCTGGAGATTCAGCATGGCAAGCAGGCTGCTTCCCTAAATGTACCCATAGGTCTCTTCCCACTTCTCCAGGTCCCCGGCATACCTGCAGCAAGGCCAGATCAGCGTCCTGGGCTAGCTGCTGCAGGTTCTTCACAGCAGATGTGGTCTTGATGACCCGCACCAGAGCCGGAGAGCAGTCAATGGGAAGCTCACCTAGCAGAGACTTCTCATCACTGAGTAGCAGCAAGGCATGGTACGGGCTGAAGGACAGAAGTACACATCAGCGGAACATGAAGGACCATAGGCCCTGGACCACCAGGTAAGTGCCTGGAACACCAAGGCATGGTCAGAGTTCATAGGCACTGAACTGTGGGCAGGAGAGGCTAAGGGAGAAATCAGAGAAAACAGTGATGTGTCCAGGAGCTTTTACAAAATCTGCAAGGATTACTGCTGTCCTGGGGTAGGGGTGGGGATTAGAACAAAACTATTATGCCCAGCTCTCTACCTTATCTTTTGAGATAGGACCTCTCATTGAACCTGAAGCTTGCCAATTTGGCTAGAATGGTCAGCCACCAAGCCTTTGAGGAGATCTGCCTGTCTCTGCCACCTTATACTTGTGTACACCATCATGCACATACACATATAAATAAACAATATTGGGGCTGGAGAGATGGCTCAGAGGTTAAGAGCACTAACTGTTCTTCCAGAGGTCCTGAGTTCAGTTCCCAGCAACCACATGGTGGCTCACGGCCATCTGTAATGAGATCTGGTGCCCTCTTCTGGCCAGCAAGCATACATACAGACAGAACACTGTATACATAATAAATAAATATTTAAAAAAAAACAAAAAACAATATTATAAAGTAAAAAAAGGGGAGCTGGAGAGATGGCTCAGCAGTTAAGAGCACTGCCTGCTCTTCCAAAGGACCTGGGTTCAATTCCCAGTACCCACATGGCAGCTCACAACTGTCTGTAACTCCAGTTCCAGGGCTCTGACACCTTCACATCAATGCATACAAAATAAATAAAAAAAAAAACTGCCGGATGGTGGTGGCACACCTTTTTTAATCCTAGCACTCAGGAGGCAGAGGCAGGCGGATCTCTGTGAGTTAGAGGCCAACCTGGTCTACAAGAGCTAGTTCTAGGACAGGCTCCAATGCCACAGAGAAACCCTGTCTCAAAAAAAAAAAAAAAAAAGCCAGTTGGTGATGCACACCTTTAATCCCAGCACTCAGGAGGTAGAGAGGTAGAGGCAGGAGGATCTCTGTGAGTTTGAGTCCAGCCTACAAAGCGAGTTCCAGGACAGCCAGGGCTGTTACACAGAGAAACCCTGTCTCGAAAAACCAAAAAAAAAGAATTCCAATACTTGGGAGGCAGAAGCAGGTGAATCTCTGTGAATTCAAGGCCAGCCTGGTCTACATAGTAAGATTCAGTACAGCCAGGAAGACAGAGAGACCCTGTCTCATGAGGGGAGAAATATGTGTGTGTGTGTGCACGTGCATGCATGCATGTAGTGGTAAAGTGCTTGCCTAGCTTGTGAAAAGTTCAATCATTAGTACCACAAAAAAAAAAGAAAGGGGGGATCTTTCTAAAATAGGAAAAACAAAGCATCCACCAACTATGAATAGAACTACACAAATATGCACAGTGAGAAAGAAGGCCATTTGACTCCAGCACAGATGTGGGAGGGTGGGAGGACTGGGCATTGCATGCTCTGCTTCTGCCATTCCCGGTGCTGAGGAATGCGCCCAGATTTTTCTCCATCTTTTTCTTCTTTGTAGTGCTCATGTTCCAGATTGTCCTTGCAGGAAATCAATTGATCTAAAAAGCTACCTGGGTTCCCATGATTTCGGACTGAAATGCTGACCATTACTGAGTGTAGAGTACCATGAAGGCAATCTGCTAGAGTCCTAGTTTAGACCCATGC
The DNA here is from genome assembly GCF_018167655.1 of Microtus oregoni. Lineage (NCBI taxonomy): Eukaryota > Metazoa > Chordata > Mammalia > Rodentia > Cricetidae > Microtus > Microtus oregoni. Next base: position 17,664,598 of record NW_024543086.1, read on the forward strand.
TGCCCTGCAGGCCTGGGCGAGGCCCTTGGCCAGTTCTACTCACCCAGACTATGCTGGGAGGGCCCAGAAAAAAAACTGGGATGGGTCATTTCTGGGCAGAACTGGATATAAAATCATGTGGTTTTACTAACAGCAAAGTCCTACCTACCAACTTCTGTGGCAGGAAGAAGAGAATTTCTGGAACAAAGTAACAAGTAAAGTCCCAGGCAGCAGCTGCCAGGAAAGGCATGATGGGGTTGGCTCTCACCGGATGGCTTTCAGGCTCCGCTCAATAGCCTCAGGAGGGATCAGACTTGAAGCTGCATAGTGGATCTTGTGGGGCAGACAGAAGCTCACTTCCAGCCAGCTGTTAATATGAAGCCGCACCACACCAGATGTGCAGAGGCTGTCAAAGTGGCACCGTTAGTACAGCAGCCACCTGCCCATTCCCTAGAACAGCACCCTATTCACAGATGCGGGCCTTACACGCTGCCCTGCTGGCTATAGGAAGACATAAGGGAGAGCTCAGGGGTAAGAGAGGATCTTTTCAGATCTTAGCAAGCCTAAGTACATGTTAAGAATAAACACACACACACACACACACACACACACACACACACGAGCCCCCGTTTCTTCCTCCCTCCCTCTCCCTCCTTCCTTCCCTGGAATATAATCCAATCAGCCTGTCATGACTAAAGGAAAGTGCTTCTGTCTCTCCTGGGAATTCAATGTAGCAGAGCCATTGGCTGCCTGCCTGAGCCCATGGCAGACAGACACCTGGCATCCACAGCCCATCCTCTCTGAGATGACCCAGGCACAGGTGGGCAGTTGGACAAGAAAGGACCTATCTCCAAGGAGAAGAGATGGTAGAGGAGGGGAGCTGCCAAGTTCCACAGAACACTAATGGTAAGAAGCACAAAGCACCTGCCTCCATGACCCTTGCTGGTGGTGGGAGTGACGCAGGTTAGAAGAGAAACAAGGGACCATGCAGCCCCAGCATGTACCACGGCAAACCTTTACTGACATGTGCAGGTCAAACATGGCAGCACTGTCCCTAGCTCAGCATGGGACATGTCCCTAGCTCAAACCATCAATAAATCCTATGTACTCTACGTGCAAAGACATTCAAAATCCAGACCTCTCCAGTAACACCAGACCAGAGCTGCCCGGACCACCAGCACCCAGTCCACTTTCCTCACAGGTTCTACCTGGGTAGTACCATCCAAGGTCTTCCAACATAGAGGACCTGTGTCCTGTACACACTTCCTGCTCTCATTTCCTGCCCCATCACTCAAGTCTAGCCACTCTCAGGACCCTGGCACTCGCGGCTCTCTCATGACTTCAGTCTCAACTGAAGCCACTTTCTCCATGAGGTACTCCCGGGTCCCACCTTCACTCTAAGCCCTCACCCTGCACCCATGTGCTCATGGCCTGTCTGCTACCTAATGCTGTCCTGACCAACCACACCCTATACATACAAAGCACAGCACTCATGAGTAGAGGAGGGGGAATGCTCTTCAGGAGAACTGTCTGCCCAGAAAGCCCTTGCTGAGAACAGGCTCCACTATGGACATGTGGAAGAACCACACACAGAGGAGGAACGGGTTGTGCAAAGGGGGAGACCCGCCCCATGGTTCAGCCATACAGTCCTTGTGTTAAACGCCAACAGCACGTGCTTATTAAACAGAATCTGTTCAGGTCTATATGCTATGTGGGCAAGAAGCATGATAGCACATTTCTGCAGTTAGCTGAATGACATAAAGGAAGAAAAGCAACTGCTTAGGCAAAGTCCCTGTGACTTTATTCTGCATGAGAAAGCTGTTTCTGGTCATCCGCCCCAACCCAGTCAAGCTCAGAGCAAACCAGGCAGGTAGCCTCCTTCACCCAATGTAGGAAATACAACCTAAAGCTTCATGGTAACTTCAGTTCTCAAACAAGCATACAGGATACATCACTTGGTTTTCAAACTGCCAATTTCTATAGCACCTTCCCCCCATCTTGTTTTCTCTGCTGCCTCCTACCCAAAAGAGCAGCCAAGAAATACTTTCCCATCACCACCCACCCTGCTGCTATTCTCAGCGCCCAGTATGGGAATGGCCAAGCCTAGGGCAGGCCAGCAGCTCAAGGAGGTGTGGCAAGAGTTCTTCCTGCCCAGGTCAAAGGTGTAAATGTCGGGTACTGTGGGAGAAACAAGGTCCTTGCTTCAGGCCCGAGAAAACACACTTTTCTCCCCACTCCTAATTCTTTTCCTGAGACAGGGTCTCTGTATGTCCTGACTGTCCCAGGTCTCAATATGCAGGCTGGCTTCAAACTCACAGACTCTGCCTGCCTGCCTTCCAAGAGCTGAGGGTAAAGATGTGTGTGTCACCATGCCCATGCCTTGCTTTGAGAGAGGATTTTGCTGTGTGACCCCGAGCTGACCTCAAATATGTGTTCCTCCTGCCTCTACCTCCAAAGTGCCGAGATTCTCAGCATGTATCACAATATAGCTGCCGAGGACTATTACAGCCTCTTCCCTAAAGCCTCCAGCAATAAACCAAGAGCCTTAAGTTCCTGAATTTCTCCAGGAACTCTAGCCAACAGTTTCAAAAGCAAACTAGGTCTTTTCTCCTTCAAGCAGGGACTAAGCACGAGGAAAGGAAAATGGAAGAACTATCTGTGAGCCCTCACTCCCCCGGATCCCTGCAGCACCGACTGTTCAATGAAAAGCAGGCCATGGCTCCCAAACTTCTATGTGTGCTTCTCCCAGAGCCTCAGCACCTCTGAGGAAGGGTGGAGGATGGGTACCACGCTGTGGCTGAGGGCAACTGTGGTTCACATTCCCTCAGGGAGAAACAAACTAGATGGCTTAATGAGTGTCAAGATATGAGTCAAGACAGTCAGGACATACAGAGACCCTGTCTCTGAGGAACTCAATATTCTTGGTCTCTTCTAGAAATGGGCCCTGACCAAAGCATGTCTGAGTGCATGGAAAGCTCACAACCAACCTTGAGAAACCACCTAAGGAAACACTGCATTGTGATAAGATCTCAGCATCCACACACAGATGGAAAAAGAAGGGTAAGAGAGGAGAAGGTTAGAGTACACTGCATGGAGTCACGCCCATGTAAACACTAGCCTGCCTCCTCCAATTAGCTTAACTCATGGTCATAAAGGGAAGAAATAATAGGTCCTATTTTTGAACTCTCTTATTTAGGGGATAGCACAGGGTAGCTGTTGGAACAACATGGAATCAGAATTAAATGCCAAGACTCCTATCATTTCAAATACAAATGATTCTGCTCCACCAAGGACCTCAGTGGTGCTGTAACAACCATCTGGTAGGTGCAACTCTAAGTACTGTTTCAGGTTCCTGGAGTACAGCAAGAAAGGAAACAAATTACAGCCTTGCACTCGGGAGAATCTCTGGCTGGCACTAAGAAAGACAACCTTCAGCAAGTTGTATAAACCACAGAGTTACAGAAAAAGGCGCATCAGAGACTTGTGTATAGGCCAGGCTTAAATGCTAGCTGTGGGCATGAGGGAAACCAGGGACACATTAAGGCCTTCATAATACCTTCACAGCTCAGGAGTCTCTGCCATCCTCATGACAGATGACTTTGGATCCCCAACCTGTGACTTTCCCTCTGAATATTTTGCGCTGAGCTGGAGCTGTGGGGCAGAGACACTAAGCGCTGCCATTAGGAGTCCCCCGAGGACCAGATGCACTTCTAGACAAACCTCTGGAGTACACTGGAGGACAAGGAACATCAGAAATGCCCAACTTTAGCCTGTAGCTCTGGAGAAAGTCAGGTGAATCCTTCACAGTAAGAGGGAAAACCAGGGAACACACTAGCGTCCGTTAAGAAGGGAAGAAACAGGACTGTCCCTACTTCTATAATCTGCAATTCAAGACAAAACCAGGGTCTACACCAGAAAAGTTTCCTGCTAAGTTTGTGTTTCTTTTTGCAGGTGTTTAATTATTTAGTCTGAAAACACCCTGCAGACAAACACTATCCCCAAGCTTATCCAGTCTTCACAGCAGAAGAATCCAGCCCTTTCTGTAACAAGAGATAATGCTTCTGCCAGAGCCCTGCATCTGCACACCATGACTGTGCAGAGCACCAGGACCCTGTGGCCCACACCCAAGATGCGCCCTGTGCAAGCTTATCTCACTCCTCACTCAACTCATCTCAACTCCTACCTCTGGCTAAGAACCAAAGGTCACTTTTTGACTCAGCTCAGCTCATCCTCTTCCTCCTTTGAGACTCTGTCATGTGTGCTGTCCTCTGACCCACACAGCAGCAGTCAATCTTCCTGCACATGTGGTAGGATGCTGCACAAACCAGGAGACATGGGTAGGCTTCAAAAGTCCTTGAGACTTCAAATGAAACTTTACATATAGGTACACTCTCATGAAATAAAGACCGTGACTCTCAGAATATCAGAGGCATCCACAGGCTTGCGCTTGCTCTTGAGCAGTGCCTGGCCAGGCCTAAGACAGAATTCCCAAGAGATAAGCCACCCAGACTCTACCACAGTCCGTTAACTCAGAGAATTAACACCCCAAGGGATTTAAATCATCACTTCTCCTGCCATTACATATTCCTTTAACTCTCAGTGGATGATGAGCTAGGCAAAGGGTTATGTACAGAAAGTGAAGGGATACCCCTGCCCTATTGAGGGATGGAACCCAGGGGTCACATAGGCTCGTGAGTTCCGTAAGGAGACAGGTAGTGGGACAGTCAGGGTGACCTCCTAAGAGGTTCCTACTTCCAGTCTATACTCACAGACACATAGGGACCCTGGCTTTGGATAGTAAATCCAGAACAATTCTGTTGAAAAGATGCTCTCAAAGCTCTACATCAATTAAGCTCACAGCTTCCTGTCCTTTAGGTCTTCTCTGAGAAGATCTTTCTCAGGAATCTGGCAGGAACCTGCTTTCAGGAGACAATTACCCAGCTAATGTACAGTAGCCACAACTTTTCATTGCTGAGAGAACAGGACCTTGAGACCAACCACAGACCTAGTGAGATGAGGCTGAGGGAAAATCAAGCCAAGAGGGCTACTAGGCAATTACAGAGCTGTGCCAATACCAGATGGGTGGGAACAGAGGTCACACCTGCCACATCCTGCCAGGAAGTGTTGCTCTCAGCCTCCCCAAGGCAGCTTCTAGGACCCAGGATTGGCTGGTGTGGAAGTTCACCTGGAGAGTGAGACCTTGCGTACTAACAAACAGGTTATCTGGCTAGAAGAAGAATCTTGAGTAGCCTTTCTGGTGAGAAATTCCAAAAGCTCAAATTCCTGTGCTCCTCCAAATTGGTCCACTAGGTGGCGCTGGGAGGCATGAAGCCCTGAGCTGTGCCTGGTGGATGACAAAACTATGAAAGGTCTTATTTCCTTCCAACTTTCCACCACAATCCCGGTCCACTCTTTTTTCTTTAGAAACCTAAGGTCCCTGGTTTTCCTTTTACTTTGTTTTTTAGATGCTATGTAGCCCAGCCTTGTCTACATAAATGAGTTAGTTCCAGGCCAGTCAGGGCTACAGAAAAGAACCCAGTCCAACAAACAAAAGAGAAAAAGCTAGAGTCACACTCCTGTAATCCCAGCAGAAGGTTCTGAAGTATCAAACGAATTTAGACTACTTAGTGAGACTCTATCACTCACACACACACAATTAAGTATTTTGTTTACATTTTAATAGAGTATCCGGCCACCAATATAATCAAATCAACATGAGGTTTCCATTGTGTCCCCAATACTTGCTGACCCCATATAGTCAGTGTCTCAAACTCCAGCTTTCCCGGAGCCCAGATTATGACACCAGTTCTACCCACTGAACCTTGATTTCCTCATGTGTGAAGAGACTCACCTCATGTGAGACTCACCTCAATATAGATGGCAAAGAACTTGATAGCAAGTTAAGCTCAATAAAATGTTTAATGGTTTAAAAAAAACCTTTCAGGCTTCTGTGCATAACTTTGCACAATCTTCTGTTTTAAAAGGGGTCCGGAGTGATGTATCCCTGCTGATTACACACTACTCAACAAAGGGGCTGACGCTTGAAAAATGGACACCAAGGTGACTTTTCTGAAGAGTGGCCACACAGCCGTCCCTTCCCTGCCCTCCCTTGTTCTACCTCAGCAGAGCTCCAGCACACACACCACAGCATCACCCAGCCTATGGCAGCTCTGGAGACTGGGGGAAGGAGACCCAGGAAGAGGAGATTAGACAAGCATAATCCTGTCTTACCTGTCGTAAGCTTCTTTGAGGTCCCTAGCCAGCTTACACTTGGGCAGGATGTGGTGGAACGGGGACTGAGGACCTTCATTTGCTACAAGAATCACAATAGGTAAGGATTTACCTGATTTTGTTTTTTGTTTTTTTGTTTTTTGTTTTTACAAAGCAAATAAACATGCACCGGCCAGAACAGGAACTAGCTTTAGAACAAATTCAACATTTCAACATTAACAAGTAATGTTAAAGCAATGTTAAACTAACATCAAGAAACCCCTTGCAGTAATAATAATAACAATAATAACAAATCAATGTATCCCTGATCCCTCTAAAATAAAAACAGACTCAGGTGATCTGTGAAATTATTTCTATATGAAATATCTGCATTTAAACTTGTCACTGGCCTACACAGCCTTGCAGCCACAGGAGCCTGCCATGGAAAGAGTGTCTCTTAACTCATCAGACCCCACCTTTTGCTGCAGTGACGGGTACTCCCATGGCATATCCCACTCCTCTTCCCACACTTGAATGATAGTGAGATTTGTTTTTATGACTGAAATATCTTTTATTAATCTTCATGAATCACTAATAAAAATATGAACAATTAAGATCTTTCTTTTGTTGTTGCTGTTTTGAGACAGGGTTTCTCTGTGTAGCCCTGGCTGTCCTGAAACTTACTCAGTAGGCCTCGAAGTCACAGAGATCTGCCTACCTCTGCCTCCCAAGTGCTGGGATTAAATGTGTGTGTCACCATCACCTGGTGAATGTGTTTTTTTTTAACATTTAATTTTTTAACAGATTTTGTTGTTTGTAAGTTTGTCTGTTTCTTTCCTTTTGAGACAGGGTCTCACTATGTAGTCTTGGCTAGATTGGGACTCACTATGTAGTCCAGGCTGGCCTCAAATTCACATAGATCCACCTGCCTCTGCCTCCCCAAATTAAAGGTAAGTACCATCAAAGAAGAAGATGAAATAAAATTTCTGGATTGTTAACTATTATAATTAACTAAAATACAAAATATAAGTGGGGGCTGGAGAGGTGGCTCAGAGGTTAAGAGCACTGGCTGTTCTTCCAGAGGTCCTGAGTTCAATTCCCAGCAACCACATGGTAGCTCACAACCATCTATAATGAGATCTGGAACCCTCTTCTGGCCTGCAGGTAGACATGCAGGAGAAACACTATATAGAATAAATCAATAAATCTTAAAGTGTGTGTGTTTGTTGTCATTCTGTTTTGGGTCCTGGGGCTGGAACCCAGAGCCTCACATATACTAAACAACCACTCTATAACTACTTTCAGGCCCACAATACAAGTGATTTTGTTTTTCAGGCAGGGTCTCTCTATCCCTGACTGGCCTGGAAATCAGAGATCCACTGGCCGTTGTCTCCCAAGTGCTAGTATTAAAGGTATACACCACTTTAGCTGGGCAGTGGTGGTGCACACCTTTAATCCCAGCACTCAGGAGGCAAAGGCAGGTGGATTCTTTCTTCTGTAGCTGCTAACCTTATCGAAAGGAGGCCAAGGTCATTACCAGTTTCTCTCCTGTATTTGATCTTTTGAGCACAACAAACATTACCATGTCTATCAGCAAAGACTATTTCTTATAATTGATTAGGAGATATAGTTAGATTCTTCTTCAATTTAACAGCCAAAAATATGGAAATCACCCATTTTACCAGCTGATGATCTTAACCCCTTCCTGAGTTTCCCAACCCAGGGCAAATTTGTCTAGAAGAACCAATGCCAGGCAGAGATTCACAGCAGGGTGGGAGGTATTTCCTATAGATATCAATTCAGACCCATCCATTTAGGGAAGTAGATCCATATGCAAATGCCTGGAAGAGCCTTCCTGTGCCCCTGGTCATGACCAGCTCAGTGTGAAGACACTGTAACTTCTCTGACCAGTTTCTGCTTACCAGATGTTGTAAGAACTTCCTCTCCAGTGTCCAGTTCACCAAAAGCCAAAGCTTTGGTTAGCTTCTGACTGTTCTGTTGTGGTATGGGAGAGGTAGAAAGATTCTCTGTTCTTAGTCCACAAAGAGAACTGGCATGTGCTCAAACCTGCAATCAGGCAGCAAGCCCGCCTTTTCTACATAGAAGTTCTCTTCAATAGTGTCCCTGAAACTAGAGAGCCAATTAGTAGCACTATCTGCAACTGCCTCGAATCAAAGCATAGTGACCAATTTGTCCTCTAGAGATACGACACCAAGAAGTCATCAGCCAGAGCAGACCCATGCTCACCAGGCAGCCGCACTTACCGTCAGCCATAGCAGATACCTCATCCTGAAGTGCTAGTATCAGCTTGGCCTCTCGAGTGAGGTACTGGCAGCGGCGCTCCTCATGCTGCAGGACAGTGGCAATGCGCCGGGACAAGTTATGTAGACAGTTTATCACTGATGGGTCAGCATTGGCCTGTGTGAGAGAGGCCAAACGCTCAAAATATGTATACAGAGACATATTATTTAAAAGGAGCTTATACACGTGCATAGCAAAAGTGCAGACCACAAAGAAGGTCCTCTCCATTTCCTCCACTAGGTTCCTCCTCATAATAATTACTGTCCAGAATCCCTGTACATGTCTACAGCCTACCTACACAAATGCTGGCTGACACCCCATCTTATTTTTATATCTCAGGAACAACTGTAGTGACTCTATGGGAGTCCTCTAAGGGGAACACATTCCCACTATGCTAGGACTATATAGAAAAGAAGGGACAGCTAAGGGTATGTTATGTGATCTGGGTCACAGGTCATCTGAGGAAGGACACCCAACTGAGCAGAGAAAGCTAGTCAAACACATACAGCACTCAGAACAGAGGCTGCCCTGAGCAAAATCTTGGAGGTTTCTGCAATCACTGCTGTGCACTGACCATTCAGGAACATGTCTGGCCTATAGTATATAGGAATTCATTCACAACAGGCTGCATTGTTACAGAACATGTAATACAGAAGTATTATGCTATTTTCTGAATATCTGTCAGGGGTGAGTTCTTCCTAGCAAAGAAGACCTAGTTAACCAGAATACCAGTAGGCTCCAGGTCCAATCATCCTGCCTCCCCACCCCCCATTTTGCATCCACACTGACTAAGTCAAAGTGGCATGCAAAAGTTCTCAGGTTAGAAGTGTCCCTCACCCCTCTGAAACCTATCAGAGACCACAGTCAACCAGCAGGTGTACACACCCAGACCAAGGGTGGAGCAGGCCACTGTGGGATCTATGGAGATGCTTGAAGGAGCAGATAACTGAGCCAAGCATGACTCAGCGCTTCTAGGGGCCACAAGGATTGCTGAGTAATACTTTGGGGTACAGGGTTAGAAGGAAGAGGGACAAATGGCACTACTGATTAGGCCCTCTGATGCTGTTTTCCCATCCTGTGTATTTTCCAGATGACTCTGTGCCTGTTACTTTTAAGTAAAAATCTTACCCAGACCACACTTTGTTCACCTGGAGTTGGAGATTTTCCATACTGTCAGTAAGTCCCATCTTCACAAAGAGAACTAGCACATGGGCAGGCTTGCAATCAGGCTGTCTGCCCTGACTCTGCAAGCCTACAGCATCCCCTGACCATGTCCTAAACAGGATGATTTACAGGATATATGCAACTGCCTCAAAATAAAACACACATTTAAGAGAGTCTGAGTGAAAACATTTTCACTAGAAAAGCAGGAAGAAAATAATCTTGGACACAGAAAACTCCTTTGAGGAAGGACTGAAGAGGAGCCACTAGCTGAGGCACAAAAGCATCCCTACATCAGCTGCTGGGGACCAACTGTTTATATTTCGTCTTTGTGCAAAGTGGCACAAAGTAAAATTTTGCTTCTCCCCACCCATGAAAGGTTCAATAACATGCACTGAAGGGATATCTGGTATGTCTTGTTTGCACAGGCTAACACTGAGCAAGCTGCCTTCAGCTCCAAGCTATGCAGGGACATGCTGAGAAAGCAGCCACCCAGAACATGCCAGACTTTAATACGAATGCTTATAAAGTACATACTTGCAGCTAGGCGTGATAGCTTATCCCTATAATGCTAGCACTTGGAAGGCAGAGGTAGAAGGATCAAGTTTAAGTCTACATATGAAGTTTGAGACCAGCCTAGTCTACATGACACCATCTCAAACAAAGAAACAAAGTGAACTTTCACAGTACAGAACAGGAAGCAGCACGAAGTGACTATGTCATCATCCATGGGGCTTCCTGCCAAAAGCTTGTATCCAAATGAAACACCTCCATAGTCACTTCCAGTCTGCAGGGTGCAGAATGTCGGGAAGCAAGTCTCACAGTCTACTCAATCAGACAAATCTGGATGTAGAAAATGTGATGGGACAATGGGACAGCCAAGACTAGAAGAGAAAGATACACCACTCACACTGAGTGGAGTCTGCATCATGGCTCACACAGGCCAACTGGAAAACTATGTTCTCAATCAGAAATTTTTAATAGACCAGGTACTAGTTAATACCAACTTACTGTGGTGAATTCTTATCAAATTGAAAAGCGGATTACGGCATAAAATAAGAACCATTACTTTAGCTTTTAATCCCAGTCCTTGGGAGGCAGAGACAGGTGGATCTCTGTGAATTCAAGGCCAGCCTGGTTTATGGAGTGAGTTCCAGGACAAGCTCTACAGTGAAACCCTGTCTCGAAAAAACAAAACAAAAACAAAAAAAATTTTTTTACTTTATAGATAAGTCTTGTAGTAAAGGAATAATGAATAAAAATACAACAGACATGAGGCACATGCCTGTGATCCTAGTAGAAGGATCAGGAGTTCTAGGTCATCCTCAGATATATAAGAGCTTATGGCCAGCCTGAGATATGTAAGACCATGTCTAAAAAGAAACAAAAGGTAGGCGTGGTGGTACACACCTTTAATCCCAGGACTCAGGAGGCAGAGGCAGGCAGATCTCTGAGTTTAAGGCTAGCCTGGTCTACACCTATCTCAAAATAAAAATGGGTGTGGGAGGGGCAGGACAGAAAGATGGCTCAGTAGTTAAGAGCACTTATGCTCCTCCAGAGGTTCTGAGTTCTATTCCTAGCACACATCAAGGGGCTCACAACTGCTTGTAACCTCAGCTCCAAAGGATCTGACTCCTCTTCTGGCCTTGGACAGATACCCATTTACTCATGCACATATAAAAATAAATCTAAAACAAAAGAATGGACATGAGGCCCAAGACTTGCTTTAAGATATAGAGGCAAGGGGCTGGAGAGATAGCTCAGTGGTTAAGTGCACCGCTGCTCTTTCATAGGACCTGGGTTCAATTCCCAGCACATGGCAGCTCACAACTGTCTGTAACTCCAGTTCCAAGGGATTCAATATCCTCACACAGACTTACACACAGGCAAAACACCAATAAAATAAAAATAAATAAATCTTTTAAAAAAAAGATACAGAGGCATAAAAACTGCCATTGGACTTCTCATGGGTTTCCTGTTAAGAGGGATAAAATATGAATCTAGATAGCTGTGATAAATAAGATGAATGATACATAGTGAATTATATTATAAATGTATTAGGTATAATTAAATTCTTTGTTTTATTTATGATTTGATGTTTTAGGTCAGGATTTTACTATACAGTAGAACACATGTGCAGTTATGCCTGACATAAATTGTCTATTTTTTTATCTTTTTAGGGTAATAGGGCACTAAAACAGGGCTCCATTAGCCCATGCTGGTCTCAAGCTCCCTGTGACCTTGAATTCCTACTTGTCCTGCTTCAGCTCCTCAGGTGCTGGGCTATAGAAATGCACCGCCTGCTCTAGCTGAGTGCTCATCTGTCTTTTTCAGACAGATCGCACTCTGTGGCATAGGCTGGCCTCAAATCTGTAGCAATTCTCCTGCATCACCTTCCCAAGTACTGGTGTGTGCCACCACATACTTTTTGTTTATTAAATTTATTTAATTTTGTTTTATGTGCAATGGTGTTTTATCTGTGTGAGAGTGTTGATCTCCTGGAACTGTAGTTACAAAGAATTGTGAGCTGCCACCTAGGCGCTGGGAATTGAACCCGGGTCCTCTGGAAGAGCAGCCAGTGCTCTTGACTTCTGAGCCTTCTCTCCAACCCCCACCACACACTTTAAAATGGGAAACATTCAGGACTAGAGATATAGCTTAATAACAGAGTGCTTGCCGGGCGGTGGTGGCGCACGCCTTTAATCCCAGCACTCGGGAGGCAGAGGTAGGAGGATCTCTGTGAGTTCGAGACCAGCCTGGTCTACAGAGCTAGTTCCAGGACAGGCTCCAAAGCCACAGAGAAACCCTGTCTTGAAAAAAACAAAAACAAAAACAAACAAACAAAAAAAAAACAAAACAAAACAAATAACAGAGTACTTGTCCAACATGCATGAGGCCCTGGGTTTCATCACTACTGTTTATAAAGTAAATTTTGTTATAAGTATGTATTTTACAAAAATGTTCAAGGAGGAAGAGGAAGGAAACACGATGAGCTATGCTCCACCTACACACCAAAAGGGTAAGTGCCATGCCCATGGTCTGAGCTCTGGGCCAATGAAAAACTCACTGGAAACTGGCTCTTCTCCCTCAGGTTCCCTTCCTGATCTAAACACTCATGTAAACACTCACCCTGAGTGCAAACACCACATTAAAAAGAATCATGGTGGGTGCTTCCCGCTTTGGAGATGGGTCTGTCTTGGAGACCTGTAAAAGAGCATAATTCTAATAAATCCAAAGACACAGCATCCAGTCTGTCTATTTGTTTGTGACAGGCTATCACTATGAACTACAGGGTGACGCTAGAATTACTATGGATTCAAGCTGGTCTTGAACTCACAGTGATTCTACCTCAGGCTCTCTAACTGGAATTGGAGGGATGAGACACCACAGCCAGCAGACAGCTTTAACTTTCTACAGGAAGTTGTTAGATCTTTCTACTCCAGGCATGGAGAAAGGCTCCAGAGCACGGTAAAATGAGAGAAAAACATTCCCTGGGGTCTTTGAGGTGCTGGTGCTTTTGCTCAGTCATCCATACAAACCGACGAATTTCATGTGAGGAAGGAGAAGAATGGCTGGGGCTGGAGTTCCATGACTGAAGGAATCAACTGACAATGCCCAAAAAAGACAGGACAGAAAGGGATGTAAGTGGATGGAGAACCCAGACCATGCCTCTGTTGCCATGGCAAGTACTCAGGACATTTAGAGATAGGACAGTGCTCAGCAGCCCTGATGAAAGGGGGCAGCCAGTCTTGCTACAGAAACAAGTTGCTCTCTCTTCCCATTCTGGCATCCAGGCAGCTCCAGTCACAAACACCAAAGCATCCAAAGGTACCACCCTGAGCTCTTCAAGCCCAATTACAAGTGCTGCCTAGAGAGGGAGTTAGAACTCTCCCTATAACATCCAGGAACCGTACCCATCCCTGCCGGTCACCGCAGTTCTACAGGAAGTGACCATCAACTCTCCTCACCCATAGATAGGAACCCAAGCCCGGTCATTAAATACCATTGTAAGGAGGGAAGGTATTATCAAAGGGGCAAGATACTTCTCGTTGCCCTCAGAAGCTCCTCACATTGATAAAGCTTACAAGTCACAGCACAGCCCTTTATACATTCCTGTTTAGTACGGCATACCGACACCTTCTGAATCTAGGTGATGCTGCTATGGATCCTGCCTGGATTTAGAGCTGACTGGCTCTAGTGGACAGGCTCCTTTGGGTAACAGCACATTCCACCTTGCTAACACTCCTCAGTACCCAAATACTCGTTTATCAGAAAACAAATATAAAAAGGTTAGCATGACAATACATATGTTGGCTATTAAAATATCATTTAACAGAAGTGTTTGCACCATTTTTTAGAAGGTGCAGGAATTAGACAATTGTTAGTTAACTCATTCTATTGCCTTTTCTGGACACAAATACCTTATACATGAGGAAAAGCCACAGAGGAGGCACAGAATGTAGTCAGCAAAAGCTAGTGACAGAGAGCTGGGGATGGAGCCCAGTGGGCCAACAACCGCATAGCACATTGAAAGGCTTGAGTACCATTCATCACTAAATGGAAAAAAAAAAAAAAAAAACAACTAGTGGCAGGGACTATAGACAGGGCAAGTACCCCCTGTCATTCTCTACTGGATTCCCAGGACCTACAAAGGTACACAATTCATGGCAAGCAGCTGATCAGGTCTGCTGCCCCAAGGGCACATTCACCAGCATCGATGTCAGCACAGTCCTGACCCTCAGGGCCAGAAGCCAGCCCCTCCCACCCTAGAAAGATCCTACCTGCTGAGGGCCATACCTGCCCCAGACCATGCTGCAGCAGTGTCGGGTGCCCAACAAACCGTACGTTATCAATCTTCAGTTCAAATTTTTGGCCACACATTTCAGACTTGGTTGCCAAAATTGTTGCCAGAATAACATCCGAGAACCTTAAAATTTTAAAAAGGTAGATGGAGATGCATTAATGAAAATCACAGCACCATGCCCAGGTACCCGAAAGGGTGGAGTGGCTCAGGAAATGACAGTTCTGTGGAGCTACTTGTCCCCAGTGGGTGGCATTTCATCAGTGGCTCTCTTGCAGCAATCCCAAGGTTAGGGATGTGAAGTCACCAGAATTACAGGTGGAAGGCAGGAGAAGCACAGGCTGAAGGCACATGCTGTCATTTATTGCATGCTGTATAAATTAGAAGAGAAACAGCTGTGGTTTGCATTTAAAAGATCAGCTGGGGCTGGCACTGCCCTCAGGAGCCACTCATTGAGGCTCACAGGCAGAAGGGCCTCTCCTGACTGTACTTTGGTTTGTGGAACTGTACTTCTCAATCTCCGTGATCCCAAACCATCCATAACAGGGCCACAAAAAGGACCAGGGGACAGAGCTCAAAGACGCATGCAGTATGCTAACTACATCCCTTTCAGCATAGCTGCTCAGCCCTTCCCTTATCCTGAATACTTAAACTTCTCAGTTCTTCTTGAGGGACTGTGATACAAGGCATGCAGACACACTGTTACAGGAACACGGGATGCACAGAAACAAGTGTCATGGGGAAGTAGGAATGGCTGGGGTGTGAGAGCTCACCCCTTCCAATATGCATCTGTACATCTGTGCCCTGCTGGCAAGCCTAGTCCTCCATGTCTGGGGGATCTGGATAAGTGAGTTGCCTGAAGGGAGGAGAGCACTGGGGCCTGGTGTTGCTGCTTATCTCCAAGACCAGGGACTGAGGGCCTCCACTGTAGACACACGAGCACTGTTTCTGATCTAGCCCTGAGGAGAGCAAGCACCTACGCTCACCTATCTACTAAGGAACGCTTTCTAATATCTAGGAGGGTAGTTTGGGGAAGACAGCTAGCTCTAGCACTATCAAGACCATACGGCAGGGGGACCCTTCAGTCCTGAAAGAGTCTATCTGGGATGACATTCCACTGTGGGATCTTAGTCTTGTTTCTTCTAGAGACATTCTCAGTTGTAGGAAGGGAGACAGACTGACATCACAACTCCTCCATTGCAAGATGGAAAAGGAAGGTCAGCTTTAAGCACCTCATGTGGCTCAATCCAAAGCAGCAAATGACGCTGAGATAGGACGTATCTAAGAGGGGCATCCATTCCCGGCCACCCTACACAGAGCAGGGCCATAAGAAGAGTGACCTAGAGGCAATTGGGAACAGAAGCCTGGCCATGGCCAACATGTAAGACAAGCAGCTGTGCATTTCTCCCACTTCTACCCATGCCAGCAAAAAAAAGTCCAGGCTGCTGTGGCCTGCAGGGCTTGCACTGGCTCCCTGCAGAATGAGCAGGATCCTCCAGCTGCTACAGGGCTTCTGGGCCCCCAAATACACCAGACACAGACAGTTGGTCAGAAAGGGCTTCTCTGCCCTTTGCAATGAGGGTTTGGTCAAACCTTTTAGCACCAGTCTCAACACTGACATTCTGGAACCTGCAGGACCCATAGCCAAGTCCTTAGTTCCTGCTTTTCTGGAACATTAGTGGCTGGGGTGAACAAACAGATATGGAAGACTCCAGCATCTCAGACCAGGGAGTCTACATAGCTCTCTCTGCCCTACTCCATCTGTTTGAAGGACACATCAGGATATTCAAACACTTCAGCTCTGATCCAGCCAACATTTCACATCACATCTAGACAAGCAACACCCGGCATTCTACCATCCAGTGACTTAGCACACAAAAGTAGCAGATGGGAGAATGACCTTAACTACTCCACAACAAAACTCCCTTCACAGTCAAAAATCTCCAGTAAAAACCCTGCTGTCATCAAGAGCCACAGACATGCCTTAGCTCAGGCCATGGATTCCCAGAGGAAGCAGTGGTATCCCAGCTTCCATTCATAAATACCAAAATCCAAATAAGCCCTTGAAGGAATCAAATCAAATCTTTCCCCAGTAAGAGGCACAGAGCTGTGTGTGCTTAAGTTAAGCCACAATGCCTTAAGGGCTATCATAGAAGTTCCTGCGTAGCTGACCTTTCTGTTCATCCAAGCAGGTCTGAGCTGCATGCTACCTCTTACCATTATACATTTATGATGAAAACTCACCTGCTTGGCTGTGGAATTCACATAGTGTTTGATGACATAATGTGCACAAAGATAAAGTCATCTTGAGGCCAGGAAAGGGGTACAATTTAAACACAGCAAATTCCGAGGGACAAGGTTTACCGTTTCCAAAATTTACAAAAATCCTTTTGATAAAAACATAGTAAACGTAATATAAGACAATAAAACAGTTGCTACAAAAACGAAAAATTTCTAACTTGAACATCTAAGAAAAGCATATTTAGGAAGACATGACAGTCCAGTTGAAAACAGGCCAGGATTCTGTTTTTAATAAATCATTCTGGAGTAGGGTTACCCAAAAATAGAGAGGGAGAAAGATTGGAAAGGATTCAACTCTATGTCCTCAACTTGCCCTCCTTTTTTTTTTTAATGTATATGAATGTTTCTTCTTGCATGTATGTATGTAACCAGTGTGCACCTGAGGCCTATGGAGACCAGAACAAGTCACTAGATCCCCTGAAACTAAAGTTACAGATAGTTGTGAGCTGCCATATGGGTGCTGGGGATTGAATCCAGGTCCTCTCAAGAGCAAGTGTTCTTAAGCACTGGACCTCTCCTCAGCCTCTCAGCCCACCTATTGATGGAAACTCACATACACTGTCTGTGCATCCACAGCCCACACAAGACGCCTGTTAGGGGGCAGGACAGTGCAGCCTGCAGAAGCTCCATATCGCCTTCAAGGGGACATTTTTGTCACTACTTAGTTTCATCTAATCCTGAGTACCTAACTAAACACTCAGAATACTCAAATGCTGTAAATAGTATGTCTGTCTGACTCTCTCCCTCCCTTCCTCTTCCTCTCAAAACTAAAGGCAAGAAGCAATGATCATGGCCCCCTGCTGTGGCAGTAGAACAGGAAGATGAGAAATCCACATCTGTTGGCCCAACACCACAGGGCTACTAGCTCCTATTTGGGGAGGAGGTTTGCACAGTACACCTGGTCCAGAAGTCTCTCTCAGGTGCCAGCCAACCATGCTTTAGGTTCTCGGGGGATGTGAAATAGCTAACTAATTCTGGGTGGGAAAAGGGCAGAGGCTGTGGGGAAATCTGGGCTTTTGAGAGGCAGGGAGGGTTCCAAGCTAGGGCCTATGCACCTCGTTAGTCATTCTTCAACATTGGGAGAAATTAGGCAGTAAGCACAATTACAAGAAGAGAAGGCAGCCAGAATCAAGACAGAAAAAAGAGAGGAGAGATCTTGGTCTTACCCTGCAACCAATTGCTCATCGGTTGGAGGACATGGCTTGCTGAAATGGGAACAGGACCATCAAGACCAAACAAAACACTGTTTCTTCAAAACCACCAAAAGTTATGTTATAAGGCTGTTTTATAAAAACAGTACTAAAGTCTAGCAGAAGCACCATTACAAAGTATTAGCTGAATTAAGCGACTTACCAGATGAGAAAGAAGACATACATACCCCAGATGAACACTTACATGGGATTTTTCTCACTAAAGCTCAAATTCTCACAAACAAATCCAGGCCAGGAGAGGATGAGAGTCACTGTTCAGAACCCAGGACAACATCAACAGGCTAGACCCTAGTGCCACAGACTCAACTGAACAGCTGGGGACAAGTATCTGATCTTTCCAAGAGACCAAATAAGATGCCCAGACAGAAAAGTCTTCCAAACTGGGGTGTCATATGAGTATGGTCCAGCCCCAGTTCCTGAAACACTGTGGACACCTGCATATTGACCTCCCTGAGCCTCTACCCCAGCTGGTAAGGAGGTCACAATAGAATCAAGCAAGCATGCTTTTGTCAGAAAACTGGGGGTTCTGTACTATCTGACCTGGTCTTTAGGAGTTTAATATTTCATGTTCCTATGAAGAGCACTTTATTCTAGAACATGCTGTGTTCCAAGCAACCATGGAAAGCTACATAAGGGCCCTACCTGGACCACCCATTGTGGCTCCCAGTCCAGTTTGCTGGATGGCTAAAGACCCACATAAGAGAAACGGATATCAAAGGAGCCTTTCCCTAGCAGTTCCAAACTTAAGTTCATCAGATTAGATAGCACTGAGGGTGATGTCTAATAGACTTCACCCAGCATCCTAGCAGCTCAAGCCTCACTCAGCTTTATCGCCTACAACTAGACAAGTCACAATGGGCTATCCGACAGAACTTTTTACAGCAACGGATACATTCCAAGCATGCATCTATAATTTGCAAGCCGCTGAATACCTGAAGTGGGGGTAGGGGGATAACACAGGGGACAGGACACTAGGAGCTGGACTCTTTTATTTTTCTTTAATTTCACAGTTGTTTATTGACTTATTGGTTTTGTTTACTTGTTTTGTTTTGAGACAGGGTCTCCCATATCCCAAAGTAACCTCAAATCCACTATAAAGTCCAGGATGACCCTGACCTTCCGATCCACTTGCCTCCACCTCTTAAATTCTGGGATTACAGGAACTCACCACCATGCCCAGTTTATGAAGTGCTGGGAATCCAGCCCCACTGGCCAGTGCCCATGATCCTGACTGGTCCTTGATTACAAAGGCAGACAGCCCCACTGGCTGTTTGCACCTGGAAAGCTGACTGCAGGAATATCCTGTAGGTCCGAAAAGGAGAGCACGTCTGGGAAGAGCCAAGGGACAGAGAATGGCTTTGCTGCAGCACTGCTTCAAAAAGAAGCTGGAGAGTTGGGGGGGACCTAGTGCCTGGCAGAGAACTGGGCCCTAAAGGGAATTCATCTGCATCTTGTAATCACGGAGACAAGGGCCAGCAAATACAATAAAGTTAAAATTACCAAATGAAGCAATTCTCAAGTTCATTGAAGAATTCAGACAAAAGCCCTCTCCTCCCATGGTTTTCTCTTTTGAATCATGCTACATACATTTTGAAATGAGTCCCTAGAAAACATCTTTGTAAATCTCTGAAATTCACTTGCAGGAATTAGATGCTGTTGTCATCCCTAGGAAATTTCTCTATGAAAGACTGTTCAAAGCCAGGCATGCTGTCCTTTGATGCCAGTATTCTAGAGGCAAAAGCAGAGGGAAATGGATCTCTGTGAGTTCGAGACCAGCCTGGTCTACAGAGATTACAAGACAGTTAGGGTTACACAGAGACACCCTGTCTTAAAAACCCAGGAAAAAAAGAAAAAAAAAAATAAAAGCAAATGAGGCTGTTGAAAGTCTCCTCTCCAGTGAACTTGGGAGGTGACCGTGAGGGCAGTCCTGCTCCACAGCAGTCTGCGGCACCCATGAAAAACAAGACACACCTACGCAGTATGCGGGGGCAAAGGGGTTTTGTTTGGTTTTGTTGTTTTGAGACAGTCTCATGTAGGCCAGTGTAGCCTCAAAACTTACTAAGGATTTGAGGCTGACCTTAAATTCTTTTTTTTTTTTTTGACCTTAAATTCTTGATCCTCCCTGTATCCACCTTCCAAGTGCTATTATCGCAGGTAGGTACCATCACAGTCAGCTGAAGCAAAAGCTGTGTGCCTGTGACACATTTATTTCAAACCACCATCCTTAAGCAGGAGAATCCCATAGGCCTGTCTATCAAAAAAATGTTCTCTAAAAAGACCAGCAATTTTCTATCCCCAGCCACCCCAACCTGCCCCCCCCCCACTCCTACCATGCACACAGGAGAGAATACAAACCACACTTGGGACGCTGAGGATGTGGCTCATAGATCAATATGGTTCCTGTGTTGTTCATGCCTAGCACACATGAAGCCCTGGGTTTGATCCCCAGAGCCACATTAAACTAAATATAGTGTCACATGCCTGTCACCCCAGGTGAGTTGTCACCCTACTTGAGAGGCAGGGGCAGGAAGATAAGAAGTTCAAGATCATCCTCAGCTGCACAGAGGTCAGCATGAAACCTTGCCACAAAAACTAAAAGTGAAATAAAATAAAAACAAAGAAACAAAAGTCCACATACTTTGGGTACTGCAATCACAGAGGTGAATATGGTGCCTCCTCAAAGATCTGACAGGAAACAGCACTGACTCACTACATCCCAAAGACCCAGCGTGGGAGTCTCAGCTACCTTTTCCTGGGACAGCGGAAGCCCTATCCTTTTCCCCACAGGCCTTGTCTATGCTTCAGGGGATCCAGGGCAAGTAAGTCACTATCTTCTCTGTTTCCTAGACTTATGTTCTCTCTTACTAACCTTTAAAGTGCACCTAAGAAAGCAGAAAGGGCCTGCAGAGGTGACTCATTGGTTAAGAGCACTGGCTGCTCTTCCTGAGGATCCATGTTCAATTCCCAGCACCCACATGGCTGCTCACAACTGTAGTAACTCCAGTTCCAAGGGATTTGACACTCTCACACAAACATTCATGCAAGCAAAACATCTTTAATAAAATAAATTTTAAAAAAAGAAAGGCAAAGCGGTTGCTCACAATGTAGACCTGACAGTCCTCCCAGACACAGAGAAAGCAAACACAGGGGGAAGGACTGGCCTTTCACCCAGGCCTGAAAGAATGTCAGTCATGGCAGCCCTAGCTGGCACTGTCACCTGAGAAAGAATGTGCCCAGGCTGTACTGTCCCCAAGTAGGCATGGGCTAAGGAATCAGGCTTAGGACAGCTAAGGGATCTGCATTCCTCTCAGAGCCTCTCACTGGGAACAATGTAACCCGTGGACATCTCACTGAGAACAATGTAACCCGTGGACATCTCACTGGGAACAAAGTAACCCGTGGACATCTCACTGGGAACAATGTAACCCGTGGACATCTCACTGGGAACAAAGTAACCCGTGGACATCTCACTGGGAACAATGTAACCCGTGGACATCTCACTGGGAACAATGTAACCCGTGGACATCTCACTGGGAACAATGTAACCCATGGACATGCCTTGGCCATCTTCTGACTCCTTTACCAGCCACAGCTGCCGCTGGGCTGAAATCTCTGAGTAAGTCAGAGACAGGCAGTACAACCCGCTCTTCACTACCCAAAAGCATTCACTACATGGAAGAGAAGGGCACCAGATTTCTCAGAGGCACAAACATCTGGGTCAACAGGAGGGTGGAGCTCTGGCCAGGCTTCCTGCCCAGAATGACTGGTGAGCCCTTACCTGGAGTCACCATCCTGGTCATCAACATGTTCACCCGTATTGTTGACAGCGTATCTGCTGCGTGGTTTATCTGAGTGAGGGCAAAAGAAGAAAGGCTAAGAAAGTAGGATCTCTCCACACACAGGATTGTGGGGCTATTAAAACCCATGGCTTCCACTGTCTACACAATTATTATTCAGCTACAAAGAGGAACAAACTCATACATCCTGAAAACAGTAGGTTGAATGAAATAAGTCTGATACACAATGCCAAACATTACTTAATATGAAAACTCTATAATAAGCAAATTCACAGGGATACAAAGGCAACTGGACATTAGCAAGGGCTGGGAACAAGGGAAAATGAACTATTACTTATTACAGAACTTCACTTTAAATGATGAAACATTTGGAAATGCATAATGGTGACAGTTTCACAATGGAAAGAATGTAGCTAATGCTACTGAAATCACGTACTTAACGTGGTTTAAATGGCAAGACTTGCGTTACAATAAAAAACGTTCAGGGTTAGGGATGCATGTAGCTCAGTGATAGCGCTTAATCAGCATGCGAGACCAGGGCCCATCTGGAGAACAGAAAAGATTGTAAGAAGGTTTCCAAGAAGTGATGACAATGTGAGAAAATGGCTTTGCTGCTCTTTGGAGGAGGGGACTGAGACAGGATCTTACTATGCAGCCAGGGTCAGCTTCAATCTCTATACAGCTAAGGCTGGACTTGAACTCCTAAACTAACTCCTAAATTTTGAATATTACAGTGTTGGGATTACAGATGTGGGCTGTCATGCCCAGCTATGGCCCTTAATTTTCTTACATAAAAATTTATATAAACATAATTATATGCATGGGGAATATACATTTAAACATCCTAAATGTGAAATGGTGATTAGATAGGAAAGAGAAAAGAATTTTTAAAAGTACATACCATAGCCTTCATACAATACACATAAACAATTCTTTACTAGAACACTTTGGTTTAAAAACTTGGTTTAAAACCCATATGATAAATCAGGGATGATGACGCATGCCTTTAATACCAGCACTTAGGAGGCAGAGACAGGCAGATCTCTGAGTTAAAGGCCAGCCTGGGCTACAGAGCGAGTTCTAGGACAGCCAGAGCTGTTACACAGTGAAACCCTCTCTCAAAAACTAACCCCAGGGGCTAAGGAGACATCTTTGTGGGCAGCGCCTGTTATGCGAGTGTGAAATGGCAGCATGTGTTCATAGCCTTATGTTAGGGATGCAGACAGGTGAACTGCAGGGCTCCAGTCAAGCCAAGACATTAATCTCCAGATTCAGTGTGATCCTGTTAAGAAAATAAACTAAAGCCGGGCGTTGGTGGCGCACGCCTTTAATCCCAGCACTCGGGAGGCAGAGACAGGCGGATCTCTGTGAGTTCGAGGCCAGCCTGGTCTACAAGAGCTAGTTCCAGGACAGGAACCAAAAGCTACAGAGAAACCCTGCTCTTTGATCTCAGAGGCAGAAGCAAGAGGTTGAAAGTACTGTCAGTGTTTGCAAACATTGTTACACAGATATTGTGCTGCCTTCTGAGGCCTACCACCTCAAGAAGTTAGCCTGTGGCGAACATGCCTACCCTACCAAGCACAAGTGAAAGTCTAGAGTGCCAAGACTAAGAGACAAAACATAGACAGTACTGGGCAAACGAAGCAGCCAGGCATAGTGGCTTGTGCTTTTACTCCACCACTTGGAAGGCAGAGGTAGGCATATCTCTCTTGAGGCCAGCCTGGTGTACATAGCGCTTCTGGGCCAGGAAGAAGTCCCTGTGTCAAAAAAAAAAAAAAATACAAAGTATCTATTGCAGATTCAGGATTGAATTTTGTGAAGGAGCAACATCTCAACCCAAGAAGGGGCTATGGCAGCATCTGGCTCACACTACGAATTTCAACTGTCATATAATAATGTTCTAGCTCTAAAAACTAGGGGGGAAGAAAGCTGCCTCTACTTCCACCTCCAACAAAACACCAACCATTTGAAGGTAGAGGCTAATACAATTGATACCAAAGTTTCTGGTGAAAAATAGTCAAAATTTCCCAGGATAATACTGAAGCAGAAAAGGCAGTATCTGTAGTAAACAGAAAACAAAACAGTGAGAGACTCACATGTAAAGAGGCCATTAAAGAGAGAAGAAAGGGGTAGGAATGTAGTCAGTTGGTACGGTACTTGCTTAGCATGTACGAAGCCCTAGGACCATATAAAAGCAAGTTATGGTACATGCCTGTAATCACAGCACTCCGGAAGTGAGAGCTGGCAGTCAGCCTTGGATGCATGGAGGTCACCCTCAGCTACATGAGACTTTGTGTCAAAGAATAAAATGAAAAAATAAACACTGGAATTTAGCGTATGGTAGAGGTGAGGTGAATTACTCAATAAGATGATATAGCCATATGGAAAATTGAATTATGTTGGTTTTTTTAGGGCCAACATCCAAGGAAATCCAGCAACCATATGGCCACATCCTGGCCTGTCTCCGTTTCCCTTCCATAGGGATCTAGAGACAAGCAAGCAGCATACGCTTAACTCTCAGCAAGTGCCCAAACTCTTTTTTTTTTGTTTGTTTGTTTTTGTTTTTGTTTTTCGAGACAGGGTTTCTCTGTGGCTTTGGAGCCTGTCCTGGAACTCGCTCTGTAGACCAAGCTGGTCTCGAATTCACAGAGATCTGCCTGCCTCTGCCTCCCAAGTGCTGGGATTAAAGGCGTGCACCACCATCGCCCGGCAAGTGCCCAAACTCTTAACAGCTCTTAGGAGCCTCTACCTTAGATCAAGATAAATAAATTTTAAGACCAAGAGTGGTGGTTCACACCTTTAATCCCAGCATTCAGGAGGCAGAAGTAGGAGGATCTCTATAAATTCAAGACCAGTCTGGTCTAACTCCAGGCAGCCAGGGATACACAGCAGGACCCTATCTTAAGTAAGGAAATGAATTCATTTTAAAGCAAGACAATAAATGTCCTAAAGAAAAACTCAGGAGCGCTTTCTCCTATTAATAATCTTGAAATGCAAAAATAATTTTGTGGGCGGTGGTATCGCATACAATCCCAGCACTTGGGAGGCAGAGGCAGGCGGATCTCTGTGAGTTCGAGGTCAGCCTGGTCTACAGAGCTAGTTCCAGGATAGGCTCCAAAGCTAGAGAAACCCTGTCTCAAAAAAATCAAAATAATAATAACAATAATAATAATCTTGAAATTCTCACTTGCTAACCTAGCACCCTAGAACCAGAGAAAAAGGGTGCACAGTAAATTCCAAGCCAGCCTGGAATAGAGTTAAGCCCGGACTCGAAACAAACTGACATCACCCTCCTCTAGCAGAGCAGAAGGCCTTAGAGATAGCAAAACTCAGAAACCACAAGGGACTAGATTGAAAACCTGACTCTGTAAAAATCAAAATTCTGGAAAACTACACTGAAAAAGTAAACTAGCTACTTACTGTGATTATTAAAAAAAAAATTCCTTTTTGTGTTTCTGAGACAGGATCTTACCTTGTAGCTCTGACTAATCAGAGCCTCACTATATAGATCAGGCTGGCCTGGGACTCAGAGATATCGGCCATCTCTGCATCTCCAGGGCTGAAATTCATGACATGCACCACCACTCCTGATGCAAAAGTCTTACTTTGCTTTGTTTTGTTTTTAAAGACAAGGTTTCTCTATGTAGTCCTGGTTGTTCTGGAACTCACTCTGTAGACGAGACTGCCTCGAACTCATAGAGATCCGCCTGCCTCTGCCTCTCAAGTGCTGGAATTAAAGGCATGCACCACCACAGCCCAGCAAAATTCTTACGTTTAACTAAAATATATAAATAACTTAAGTCTATAAGGAAAAACTAAGTATTCAAGAGGAAATCAGGCATGGGATATGAATTACCTGAAAAGTAAATTCAAATGGCTCTGAAAAAAGGAAAGCATGCTTGTTCTCAATAAGACAAACTCACAATAAAACTATCAGATACAGGAAGGCGGTGGAGGTGCATGCCTTTAATCCCAGCATTCATAAAATAGAGGCAGGAGGATCTCTGTGAGTTTGAAGTCAACCTGATCTACAGAGTGAGTTCCAGGCCAGTCAGAGCTAAGCAGAGAAACCCCGTCTCTAAAAACCAAACCAAAACCAACACTATCAGATGCAGCTGACTAAGAGACTGAAAATGAACCTGTTTAGGACATGGCCATTAGCCCTCAGACTCAACCATGTGACTCGAGACTTGCTCACACAGATATTCTACAAAAGAATAACATCCAGAAAGGACATGCACAGTTTGAGGGGGCTTTGCTGCTGATGGTGGTAGTGGGCATGGTGTGCCACCTAAAAGCACAGGCGGAGGCCAGAACAAACTGTGAAGTGTCTTCCTTTATTGGCATCTTACTGCCTTGAGATGGGGTCTCTCACTGAATCAGAACATGACCCTGCAGGCTAGGCTGGCTGGCCAGGGAGCTCTCGGGATCAGCCCATTTCTCAATGGCGACATTACTGGCACCACAGCCATGCCAGGCTTTTTATATCGATGCTGGGGGTTCAAAGTGACATCCTCATTCTTGGAGAGCAAGTGTTCTTACCCACTGAACCACCTGCCCAGCCCCCAAAAGACTGAAAAAACTGTAACGGAGGACCAGATGAACAATTCATAGACTGCTCATCTCGAGGACTCCGCTGCAGTCATTAAAGAACAAGGCCTCTACAAAGGTTGATCCTGTGTTCAAGATACAAAGTACAAATAAAAATGAAGAGTGTAGCTTCACTTCTACTTAGAACATACTATGTGCTTATGCTTGTTTCCCAGAAGGTTCTGGAGAATGGTAAAGCCCTTTAGGGGCTATGGGAGGGGGTCCTGAGAGCATACCAGCTTTGTTGTTGTAGTTTAGCACCTCTGTATCATATTACCAAGTTTTAAGAATAACATCCACCCAGAGGAAGCCTACATTGTCATACAGAGGTGCACTACCACTAAGGATGTGTTCAACAGATGGAAGCAGATTCAAGGCAGAGGACACACAAAAACAAGCGTCCTGCGATTTGCTGGGGGTTTCAGGGAGCGACGCAGTATTTCATTGTTCGGTGGGTTCCCTTTTGGAGTTTATGTGCGGGGGGGGGGGGGGGGGGATGATTATCAAAACGGTGAGCGATTGTCCCCGCAGTAGGTAAGGAGCAGAGCTCAAGGGCAACTTCAGACCTTACAATGATTTATATTTTTTTATATTTATATTAATTATTATAAAATAATAAATTCGTGTTTGTGTGTAAAATCTTGTGTCTTTGTTTCTATTCGGAGAAAAGGTTGGCCTTGAACTCAAGGCAATACTCCCGCCTCCTGAGAGCTGGGATTACACGTGTGCACCACTGCTAGCGCCTGCAATTCTTACGTATTTATAAACTGTTTCATAGGCTGGAGACTCCGGAGTCATGCCGTGGCCCTTTTCCTCCTCCTCCTCGGCACGGTGCCCTGACGTGCGGGCAGGGCGGGTGGCCGCCGGGCGCCACTTACTTGTCTGGGACGCGGGGTGCTCCTGGCTCCTCTGGAAGGGGTACCTGAAGAGCAGCTTATTGCCCCTGCTGCCTGAGCTCACCAGGATCACGCTGATGGGGCTGGTGTTGTCCCCCATGCTGCGGGGGCCGGGGCGGGGGCCTGAAGTGAACACTGAGGGTAGGAGCCGGAGCCAGGCACCGGCCCCGCACCGACACGGAGGAAGCCGGCGCCACAGCCGGGACCCAAACGCGCGCGCGTCCTCACTCTCGCGAGACTTCCCCGGTGCCGGGGAAAAGAGCCGGAGAATACCATCAGTCAGGGCCTCTGCGCAGGCGTGGACGGCCGGAAGCGCAGGCTTCTCTGAGCTGCTGGGGCTCTCCAAAGAAGTGTCTGTAGTTCATATGCTTGATTTGACCAGAGCGTATAAACTTAAAAGTACAAGAAGGAACCGGGGCTATGCAGAGAAGCTGTCTCGAAAAACCAAACAAACAAATACATACATACATACATACATTATATATATACATTTTATATATATATAGAGAGAGAGGTCGGGCTCATATCAGTCTGGGTATCACATAACAAAGACGCATTCGTTTATTTTATTTGTTTTCTAAAATTTATTAAGACAAAAAGTACTCCTATTACATTTTTTTCAACTATTACTCAGAGAGAAGATTATTTGCCAGTGTCTGAGAATTGCGTTTACATTTGCCCTTTGATGGTTTGGATGTGTGGTGTGAAAGGGACGTTTTTGCTCGCTTTGCAAGCCTTTATTCCAGTCTTGTTGAATTGTCTGTTACTGAGGTCTCCCACGTTACCCACCAGGGGTCCCTAGAATGGAAGTTAGGAGTCAGGAGTAGGAAGGGGCAGTGAGGTTGGGAGGGAAGCAGATGGGAATATGGGACTGGGTTCCTGGGGACGGTTAAAAGACAGTCGTGGGACCTTCCCACCAAGATGGCAAGAGTGACTAGGTGTCCAGGCGCTTGGGCCAGGAAGGGCTGTGGTCCAGGCTTTCCTCCGTTCGACAGGGCCCTGGGACTCCAATGGTCATCTCTGGGACAGGAAGGGCCTTAATGAAAGAGCCCAGGGTTTCCACTGTTACTACCTTAGGTCCCGCTTTTCCCAGCAACTTTCACGGGAGCTTTCGTGGTTTACTCTTCTATGTAAATACTAGTGACAGCCAGGCTTAGTGGTGGAGACCTGTGTTTCTAGCTACAAGGGAGACCAACGTAGGGGGAAAGTTAAAGCCAGCCTGGGCAACTCAGAGAAACCTTCTGGAGGACAGAGAAGGCTGCAGGTGTTGCTTAGTAGTTAGCACGTGGCCATCACGCACCAAGCCCTGGGCTCAATCTTTTCTACCACCGCTAACTCTAAAATAGCGGTGGAAATAACTGGTGCTGAGTGCAGGGAAAGGACCAGACCACTGCAGCAGTCTGGTGTACTTCCTTCCCAGGCGGCCTCACCCAGCGCTGACAGCAGGAAGAGGAGAGCCCAGGACCACCTCAGGGGCATCATCTCAAGGTGCAGCATCTCACACACACACACACACCCCACACACCCCACACACACCCCCACACACACACACCGCCAACATCATTACTAAGAAACCCCATCTGCTATTACAGAAATCGAAACTATGGTCACACTGTGGTCTGTGGATCCATGAACACCACTGTGGACCCCGGTTCTCTCACCAGGAGTAGGACTGGAAACTGTTCAGTGAAGCACCAGGGTCAGCCTACACTCTGCAGGGCATGGCCTCAGACTCCGCTGAGTTAAGACCCATAGAAGTGAGTCCTCATTTTTTTTTTTTTAAATGTGCTTTGGTCTTTGGCCTGCATGTCTGTGTGAGGGAGTTGGAACCAATGGAACCTGAATTAGAGACAGTTGTGAGCTGCCATGTGGGTGCTGGGAATTGAACCTGGGTCTTCTGGAAGAATGACCAATGGTAAGCCATCCCTCCAGTCCCAGTGAGCCCTCATTTCAAATTTAAGCAATGTGCTTTCATAACCTTCTTTATAGAAGAAGTAGACTTTTGGAAACTCGAACTTTGGAACCTTACTCCCCAGCCCCCAGGGTCTCCCTTGAGCCGAGTAGGAGGCCATAGGGATGCCAGGCCTTATCAATCCTGTCACTTGGTCAGCCAGGGGCCTGGGTGGGGCTCACAGACACTATCTGGGAGCCACCTTCTCCACTGGGTGTTCCTGCCTCTTCAAGAAAGCACCACTTGCCCAGAATTGCAAAAGGATAGTTTTAAATGCCAGTCCTGAATTCCTGTCACTAGAGGCGACCCTTCATCGCACTGAAGTGGAAATTAAGCCTACTCCATCGTAGAGGTTTAAACAATGAAACTGAACTCACAAGGCTAATTTACCCTCCCAACACGGTCACCTTTCTTGGGGGCTTCTACAGATCCCCCAGCCTTCTACTTGACTGACCCGACAGACATCTCAGCCCAGTTACTCAAGCTCAGGATGTACCTGGAGCTTGCAATTTTGACAGCAGATCAGCAGCTTCAGCATCCTGGACTCTGCACAGGTCTGGGCTCTTTGTGTTCACAGGTGGAGAAACCAAGACTGGCTTTTCCCCAGGCAGCACCCCAGCCTACACCACCATACAGCTGGTTCCCTCCTCCGCTGGAACCATAGGCACATTTAAATCCCTCTGAGCTTCTATTTCCTTACCTTAAAAACCCCAGTGATGATAGAACTGCCCTTACAGAGAGAGTTTGGTGTGAAGAACTTGGAAAGCACTTGATAAATGTCACTGATCTTAGGTCACACAAAAGCAATCCAGTACAAACCTGCTGCCAAATACATACGATAGCATTGGGAAGCTTTAAAAAAATGTGCTTAGAATCTCTCTTTTTTATGATTTATTTATTTTTATATGCATTGGTGTTTTGCCTGTGAGGGTGCCAGACACCTGGAACTGGAGTTATAAGCAGTTGTGAGCTACCATGTGGGTGCTGGGAGTTGAACTCAGGCCTTCTGGAAGAGAAGCTAGTGCTTTTAACCCCTGAGCCATCTCTCCAACCCGCTTAGAATCTCTCTTAATCCTGATATTTGGACATGCTTTTATTCTTTTTTATTTGTCTGTTTTGTTTTGAAACAGGGTCTCTACATAGTTCTGGTTGTCCTGGAATTCACTGAGTAGATCAGGCTGGCCAGTTAAACTCAGGGAGATCTGCCTCCTGAGTGCTAGAATTAACAGTGTGTGCCAAACTCAACTACTCTTTATTTACTTTTATTTTATGTATTTTATAGTCTGATTTGCTTTGATACCTGAGAATCAGAACTTCAAGGCTGGCTGGAGAGATGGCTCAGCGATTAAGAGCATTGACCGATCTTCCAGAGGACCCGGGTTCAATTCCCAGCACAAACATGGCAGCTCACAATTGTCTGCAACTCAAGTTCCAGTGGCTCCAACACCCTCACACAGTTACGCAGTTCACACATCAATGCATAAAAAAATAAATAAATAAATAATTCAAGACCGTCCTTGGATATATAGTAAGTTTGAGGCCAGTTCTAGACACACAAAACACTGCCTGCCCAAAAACAAAAATAAAAGTGAGTGAATAAAAAAATAACATAGGCAGCAAGGCATGGCGGACAGCTCAGCAACCCCAGCACCCCAGAGGTCGAGGGGGCACATCTCAGCAACCCCAGCACCCCAGAGGTCGAGGGGGCACATCTCAGCAACCCCAGCACCCCAGAGGTCGAGGGGACACATCTCAGCAACCCCAGCATCCTAGCGGTCAGGGAGGTACATCTCAGTAACCTCAGCATCCCAGCGGTCAAAGCAGGAAGTGATGATTTTGGCTTCATAATGAGTTCTGAGCTAGTCTGGAGTAGACAGTGAGGATTTGTCTCAAAAAATAAAAATAAAATAAATTAAAAAGCCAGGCTGGGTAGTATCATGCCTATAACACTCAGAGGCAAAGACAGGAGGATCGCTGCAAGTTCAACACCATTATGAGCTGCATAGCAAGTTCCCGGGGAGTCAGGTTTATATAGCAAGACCTCAACTCAAAAAACCAGGGGAAAAAAAATCAAACCACAGAAACAGCGTCAGTGAGATAGCTTCGTAGGTCAAGGACTTGCCACCATGTCTGACAACCTGAGCTCAATCCCAGGGAGCAACATGGTGGAAGGAGCCAGTACCCACAAGGTGTCCTCTGATCTCACACATGTCGTGCAACAATACCCCTCCTCCCCCCCCAAAAAAACAGCAAATAAGATAGAATTTATTTTTTAAATATAAAAATCAAAATATGACATTTTAAAGGTAGTAGCATTTAATAGTCAGTACCATTTTGTGCATTCATGATAGTGTATGTCCATCACCCCTCTCTAGTGCTATAATATTGTCATCACCCCAAAAAAGAATCTTCCTATAAGCACCCATTTCCTCTCCCCCCACCCCAGGCCTGATAACTATAATCTACTCTGTAAGAATCTGCCTCTTCCAGATAGTTGCTGGACGAGGAATCACAAGGCATAACTTTGTGAATCTGTTTCTCTCACTTTTGATGATGTTTCCAAATTTTATCCATGTTACCATGTGTGTCATCACTTCATTTTTATGGCTGAACAGTGTCTCATTGAATGGAAATATCATAATTATAATTTGTTTGTCATACATTGATGGGTAAGTAAGGTGTTTCCGGCCTCAGGGTATATCAGATAGAGAAATATGTGGCATTCGCCAACAAGTCATCAAATTCACAAATTTACTTCATCAAAATTACAAACTTATGGCCAGTCAGTGGTGGCGCAATTTTAATACCAGCACTTGGGAAGCAGAGGCAGGCAGATCTCTGTGAGTTCAAGGCCAGCCTGGTCTACAAATCAAGTTTCAGGACAGTAAGGACTACACAGAGAAACCCTGTCTTGAAAAACTTTAAAAAAAAAATTACACAAATTTTCCCCTTCTTCTTCTTCTTGGAGACAAGCTCTCTGTCCTGAAACACACTATAGAGCTCAGTCTGACCTCAGACTCAAAACAGTCCTCCTGCTTCAGCCTCTACAATGCTTGGTGTTACAACTGTGTGCAACCACCCACGGTTTAAGATGAGGAACATGTCATCATTGCTCATCAGAATGAGGTAGGGCTGGAGATGTATCTCAGTGCAGAGCACCCACCCGGCATGGGCAAGGCCCGAAGCTTGATGTGCGGTTCTAGGAGGGGTGCTACAAACTACAGAGCAGCGGGGAGATAAAAAGGAAGGAAAAACTGACGAAGAAAATATATCCATATGTATTTTCCGATATATAATCCATATGTAATTTCATATACTTTCCAAATTCTGATACATCAGTGAGACCAGCATAACAGAAAAATGAGCATCAGGATACTTGAGAAAGAGGAAATCCCACAGCCAGTGAAGGTGTGAAAAGGCTCAACCTCACTCACTACCAGGAAACCCACAAGAGAAATCACTGCACTCCTGACTAGAAAGCCTAAATCAAAGGAGACTAGAATACCAACAGTGCTGGCTATTTGGGAGGGAAACTCACATCACCAGGGGAAATATAAATTGATCAGTTATTTGGAAGAGTCCGGTGTTCCTTTCATAACTTTGGAAGTCCATGCGCCAGAGCTGGGGTGTAGCTCAGTTGACAGAGCACTTGCCTAGCACGCAGGAAGTCCTGGGTTCAAACCCCAGCACCACGTAAACTGGGTGTGGTAGCATGTGCCTGTGATCCCAGCACTCAGGAGATAATTCAGAGGTCATCCATGGCTACCTAGAAAGTTTGAGGCTAGGATACGTGAGATCCTGTTGGAGTTGTTGTGGAGAAATCAGGGAGGGAGGAAAAAGAGCATTTGGGTTGTTTCCACTTCAGATTATCATCAATAATAATGTTATGAAGGCCCTAACTGGAGATCAGCAGTTGGTTATGCTACAGCTGTTGGTTTAAGGGAGGCCTAATGAGCTGTCTTCTTATGGGTTGTTGGCTGTTCTAAACTCAAAAGAGGCCTA
Organism: Microtus oregoni; assembly: GCF_018167655.1. Taxonomy (NCBI): domain Eukaryota; kingdom Metazoa; phylum Chordata; class Mammalia; order Rodentia; family Cricetidae; genus Microtus; species Microtus oregoni. The sequence continues at coordinate 17,697,798 of NW_024543086.1, forward strand.
ATCTCAGCACTCGGGAGGCAGAGGCAGATGGATCTCTGTGAGTTCAAAGCCAGCCTGGTCTACAGAGCAAGTTATAGGACAGTTAGGGCTGTTACACAGAGAAACCTTGTCTCAGAAAGAAAAAAAAAAAAAAACTATCCAAAGAGAATGACTATCATGTTTGAATGAAACAACTCACAGTTCACAAAAATAAAAAGTGATGCTGTTGCTATGAACATACTCCCACTGTTATTTTAGACTTATGCTTCCTTTCTCTTGCGTGTATATGCAGTAATGGAACAGTAAGACCATATGGCAACACTACCTTTAACTTGTATTTTTGTTTGTTTGTTTTTCAAGCAGGATCTCTCTATATTGCCCAGGCTGCCCTGGAACTCCCTTTGTAGATCAGGTTGGCCTCAAAGTAGCAGGGATCTTTCTGCTTCTGCCTCTCGAGTGCTGAATTAAAGGCGTGCGCCGCCACCAGCCAGCTGCCTTAACTCTTTGAGAAACTGCTTTCCAGTGTGCACCGTCCTATTGCTCCCTGTTCCATTTTATCAAGATTCCAATTTCTTTAAATCTCCACGAGCATTTTTATTTTCTATATTTTTGCTTGTTTGTTTGTTTTCAAGACAGGATTTCTCTGTGTAGCCCTGGCTATCCTAGAACTCTCTCTTGTAGACCAGGTTGGCCTCGAATTCACAGAGATCTGGGATTAAAGGCATGCGCCATCACTTCCCAGTTTAAATTATAGTATCTATCTATTTTTTTGATTTATGTTTTTTTGAGGCAGGGTTTCTGTGGGTAGCCTTGACTGTCCTGGAACTTGCTCTGTAGACCAGGCTGACCTGGAACTCCTCAGAGATCTGCTTATCTCTGATCTCCTGAGTTGTGGGACTAAAATCCTGTGCCACCACACTGGCTTTATTTTGTCATTTTAATTATGGCCATCCTAGTAGCTATGAAGTGGTGCCTCTACAATGTTTGTTTGTCTGCTTGTTTTTGATACAATGTCGCACACTGTAGTTGAGGCTAGCTTGAAGAACTCACTATGTAGCCCAGCCTCAAATTTCGGTTTTGCTTTAGCTTTGGTATACGAACTAAACTCATGACCTGTTCATGCTAAACTAAGTATGGGCTCTATTACTGAGTTATACCGAGTCCCTTAGTTTAGACAAGTTCTTTCTTAGATATATGATTGTCAAATATTGTTTTACCAGGCATGTGACACACATCTGTAATCCCAGCACTTAGGAAATGGAGGTAGGAGGATCACAAACCAGCATAAACTACATACAAGTTCCTCTCTCTCTCAAAAAAAAAAAAATAGCTTGGTAGTGATGGCACACACCTTTAGTCCCAGCACTTGGGAGGCAGAGGCAGGCAGACCACTGAGTTTGAGGCCAGCCTGGTCTACAGAGCAAGTTCCAGGGCTACACAGAGAAACTCTGTCTTGAATAATCAAAAAATTAAAGTTAAATTTTAAAAAACTAAAAATCAATTAGTAAATAAAAATTATTTTTCTCACCAGGCGGTGGTGGCGCATGCCTTTAATCCCTGCACTTGGGAGGCAGAGGCAGGTGGGGCTCTGTGAGTTTGAGGCCAGCCTGGTCTACAAGAGCTAGTTCCCGGACAGCAAGGACTGTTACACAGAGAAACCCTGTCTCAAAAAACAAACAAAAAAAAAGTTATTTTTCTCAATCTGTAGGATATTATCAAACTTTAAGACTTACTATAAAGCTGTAGTAATCAAGGCAACGCATTGTGGTTAAACATAGACATGTAAATCAATGGGACAGAATAGAGTCCTAAAACTGTCTTATAAAAATATGACTAGCTGGCCGGGCGGCGGTGGCGCACGCCTTTAATCCCAGCATTTGGGACGCAGAGGCAGGAGGATCTCTGTGAGTTTGAGACCAGCCTGGTCTACAAGAGCTAGTTCCAGGACAGGCTCCAAAACCACAGAGAAACCCTGTCTCGAAAAAAAAAAAAATGACTAGCCGGGCGGTGTTGGTGCACGCCTTTAATCCCAGCACTCAGGAGGCAGAGGCAAGCGGATCTCTGTGAGTTCAAGGCCAGCCTGGTCTACTAGAGTTAGTTCCAGGACAGGTTCCAAAGCTAAAGAGAAACCTTGTCTCAAGTCTCAAACACACACACACACACACACACACACACACACACACAAGACTAAGTTGGGCCATCAAGATGACTCGCTGGATAAAGGCACTTGCCACCAAGCCTGAGGACCTGAGTTCCATCCCTAGGATCCAGATGGTAGAAGACAAGAACTGTCTCTCAAAGTTGTCCTCTGGCCTCCAGCCTTGGCCCTTGCACACCCAATAAGTAAATGAAAAGTAATGAAAATACAGTTAATTAATGCTTACACTCTGTCTCAGCCGAGTTGCCGAGAAGTGAGAGCTAATTAGCATAGGGTGGGGATACAAGCCTGAGGGTTGAATCCAGAGCCTCACACAAGCTAGGCAAGCACACATCCCCAGCCTAGCCAGTCAAGCTTTTACTAATCAGTGTGAGAAGTGAATTTAATAGAGGGCTTAGAGGCTTTGCGACAGGTAACTGTGGAGCAGATGTCCATTATCAAAAATATTAGCATAGCCCTAACATACCCAAACGCACACAAAATTTCTTTAAAAATGAATCACCAATACAAACATAAAACAAACTATGAAACTTTTAGAAGAAAATGTAGATAAAAACCTTTGTGTTTTGTAGTTACGTAGTGAATTCTTAAGAATTCTTTCTTAATCTGGGAGTGATAGCCCACATCTCTGATCCCAGCACTAGGGAGGTAGAGGTAGGTGTGTCTCTGTGAGCCTGGCCTCCATAGCAAGTTCTAGGTCAGCCAAAGCTACACAGTGAGACTCTTGTCTCAAAAAAGAAAAAAAAATCTAATAGAAGGTATTTGCAAACAACTGTACCCAGATCATACAGAATGCCCATAAGCCACCAGTAAGAGAATAGCCCAGTTTAAAAGGGGACAAAGTACTTAGGCAAAGAGGCTACCAAAGATAGCATATGGATAATGAATAGTCTCAAGGCGTGATCTTCCACATCACTGGCCACCGGAGAAATACAGCCCTCAGCCACAATGCTACATCCCTATTTACTGTCAAAACAGCTAAGATTCAAAATCTTTGGCAAAGATACTCATCGGAATACGGGACAGCAAAGACGCTCATGAAAAGCTTGGCCTTCCTTATGAGGCTAAATCTGCCCTCTGCATATGCCAGCAATTCTACTCCTAGGTAAAGATATCTACAGATACGGAGATAGAGAAATAGAAGGCTGTGTTCATGCGAGCCTTCTCCATGCATGGTCAACGTGTCTGTTTGTAATAACCCCACACTAGAAACCGCAAGAGTCCTTCAGGGACTGCAAGGGTAAACGGCTGCATAGTCGCATCCTAAAATGAGATGTAGCCAACTGCTGATACTGTAGATGAATCCACAGGATAGTAGACACGGTGAAAGAAGCCCGCCATAAAAGATACAATGCTGTATGACCCCAGCCACACACATTTTTGAAAATGATGGATTAACAAGAGGATGATGAAACAGCAAATGGGTGACCGTGGTGTTTTCTGGGATGATGGGCTATTCTATATCCTGATTGTGACTAGGATACATAAGCCTATATATGTGCCAGTTCAGAGGACAATGGACAAATCAACTTCACTGCATGTTAAGCTAGAAGAATCGTGCGCTTCATTTAAAAAAAATATGTGTTTCTCCATAGGGCTATGGTGCAAATTATTGATTTTATTTATTTATTTATTTATTTTGGCTAACCTGTCACCTCCCGGTGGGAGCAGACTTCCATATTCTTCCCTCAGTGCCAAGTGAGAGGGACTCCTGCTTCCTTGGCGGAAACTCAAGAGTCACAGAAACTAAGTAGCAGAGATGGCACAGACAATTTTGTGATTCTGAAATGAGGAAAGGCAGTGTAGCTCTGGACACAGAGATGACCTCCTGACATGGCTGGGCCCCTATCTCTCCTGCATTCAGTGCAGGACTGTGACCAGCACCCCACCTCCCTTAGACCAAGGAGAATGGGCAGGAGCGATAGCTCTAGACCCCCTCAGTCCTACCAGGCCCTGATTCCCATTGCTGGTCATTGTGTCTGATAACAAGCCACACCCTACAAGCCCCCTCCCCTCTACCAACCAGTGGCCATAGCCTGTCAGGGCCCCTGACTTTGTATATATAAGAGGACACTGGGGACAAGCAGCATCAGGCCAGCTCTGAGTGCATTCAGATCCAGCACAGCCTCCAGCCCTCACCGCCACCGCCATGTCTCTGATGAAGAACGAGCGAGCTATCATCATGTCCATGTGGGACAAGATGGCTTCGCAGGCTGAGGCCATCGGCACTGAGACTCTGGAGAGGTAAGTCCAGGCACGGTGGCTTGAGTCACCGAGTCAGAAGCCAGAGGTCAACAGGAAGGGAGTGACAAGGAGAAGTTGGTGGGGAGAAGCCACTGAGAGAGGCCATGAGGAAGAAGACAGGGTGATGAAGGGGACGGAGAGAGCGGTGCTTGTAAGGAGGGGGTCCAGGAGGACGGATGAGCCGCTAGAGGAGGTGAACTGGCAGTCATGGTCCTCGCCAAGTCCTCCACGTGGCTCCACAAGTCTTTATTGAATAAGTAGGAACGGATGAATGAGCGAGGGACAGTCAGTGAGGAGGTGCAGTGGGGCCTGGGGCAACAGGAAATGGTAATATCTACCTTGGGCTACTTTTTTAAAAGTTATTTATTATTATTATTATTGTTGTTGTTGTTGTTGTTGTTGTTGTTGTGTTGCGTGCATGCCTGCCTGCCTGCCTGTGAGAACAGGTGCCACTGGAAGCCAGAGGCATGAGATTCCCTTGCACCTTAGTTACTGGAGGTTATAAGTTCTCTTCAAGGGGAGTCAGTGCTCTCAACCGCTGAGCCATCTCTCTAGACCTGGCTTTTGTTTTGTGTTTTGCACTATTCAATGTGCTTTTTTTTGCATTTAATTTCTTTATTTAAATATATAATTTATTTTTATTTTGTGTTCATTAGTGTTTTGCTTGCAAGTATATGAGTGTAAGGGTGTCAAAAGCCCTGGAACTGTAGTTATAGGCAGTTGTGAGCTACCATAAGGGTGTTGAGAATTGAACCTGGGTCCTCTGGAAAATCAGTCAGTGCTCTTAACTGCTGAGCCATCTCTCCAGCCGCTAATTTCATTTCTTTGAACACTGCGGTAAAATACTGTTTTGTTTTGTTTTTCTGTATGGTAAGTCTTTAGGACCCCTTAAATTTTGAGCCCAAGGCAAGAAGAGTCGTCCACCTAACGACCACCCCCAAAACTAATGTTTTCTCCCGACCCCCAGGCTCTTCTGCAGCTACCCCCAGACGAAGACCTACTTCCCGCACTTCGACCTGCACCACGGGTCCCAGCAGCTGCGTGCCCACGGCTCCAAGATCTTGGCCGCCATAGGTGACGCGGTTAAGAACATCGACAACCTCTCCGGTGCTCTGACCAAGCTGAGTGAGCTGCACGCCTACATCCTGCGTGTGGACCCGGTCAACTTTAAGGTGGGTTTGTGAGAATGGAGGGGGACCTCAGGAGGGAAGGACACAAGGGAGGAAAGCAAGCAGGGTCTCCGCTGCACTGTGCACTGAACCTCCCTTTTGCCTCCGCAGCTCCTGTCCCACTGTCTGCTGGTCACCCTGGCCGCACACTTCCCCGCCGACTTCACCGCTGAGGTCCATGAAGCCTGGGACAAGTTCATGTCTATCCTGTCTTCCGTCCTGACTGAGAAGTACCGCTAAGCGCCACCGTCATGCCTCCCAGACGGGCTACGACCCCTCTCCTACCCTTCAATGAAACCCCCCCCAGGTCTTTCCCGTAGCCCCCAATAAATGGTTGAAGACGGAAATAACTGGTCCTGTGTTCTCAGTCTTGGAGGAAAATGGGGATGGGGACACTATAGTATACACGGGGGCTTCTAAGGAACATTGTGGATCCTAATGCCACACACGGCCTGGAGGACATTCCTAGGGTGGTTGGGGGAGGGTCTTGCGCTTGAGAACCCCCAGAGTCACAGCGCGCAGGAAGCAGAGCATCCCGGGGTCAGACGCACAGCTGGGCTTCTCCTGCCTTCCTAAACCGCTGCGCACAGAGTGGTGGGTAGGTGTCAGGAATTCCCCAAAGTCTGACATCACAGCTCCCGCCACCCCAACAACTGGGGGAGGGGGTGTCCCTGTCCTTAAAGAAGCAGAGGACTTCCTGGCCAGATTCTTTTTGGCTCCCTCCTAACAAGAGCAGTAACTGCCTTTCATAGGAGTAAATTACAGGTTCTGAGAGTTTGAAACAAAGGTACAGACAGACACAGGAGTGAGCCCAGCCAGAAGCCCATCCGCAGGCTTCGCTCGCTCTGGGCTTGTTTCTGTGGATAGGCAAAGAGGGTCTGCGTTCCTGCTGAGCTTAGCGGATCAGGGTCAGCTGGGTAGGGAGGCTCTGATGAAGAGACGGGGCTCGTGACCCCCTGAGCACCCTAGGTCTGTGCCAAACTCAGCACCCAGGAGTGTGGTCACATTACAGCTCACTTTGCGCCACTCGAGTGACGGGGGTCTCCACGGCCTCTAGTAAGCAGCTCAGGTCCGGCCCACACAGGTCTTTGGTTAGATCTTATCCCTCCGCTTTACCATGTCAGGGATGTGGGGCACAGGGCTCACCTGAGGTTTCCCCGGGGTGCTGAACAGTGCTGGGGTTAGTGGGAACCACTTGGGTTGCCCTGTGTGCTCAGGACCTGCTGAGGCCGGCTATTCACGTGGTACCCCAACACCAAGATTTCCCCACAACTAAATGCCTGTCAGATGGGTGCTAAGTCTCAGGCTGCGCTTGCTCGCTGTTAGTACTCTGCACCGTCTGGACCCCCTTGTGTGGGCATATTTACTAAGAGAGACTTCAGAATGCCTTGTGACATTTTTGAGAACTAGACTGGTTACATCTCTGTTACAGGACAAAGAAGTTCAGCATCCCTCACAGAGAGAGTCTCCTAGAATTCTTAAATATCCATTCCGCTTTGGGCAGAGAGAGAGAGAGAGAGTTTGGAAGTGGGCAGGGGAGTATATTCTTTCCCAAGTCAAATCTGGCACCAAAGCTAGTCTCACTGTTCCCAAAGCAGATCTGCATTTTCTCCTTCATCTCCTCCTTCATCTCCTCCTTCATCTCCTCCTTCATCTCCTCCTTTGTTGGTACTTCCAGCAGCAAATCCCCTGGTCTTTTGCAAACAAATACCAACAAACAGAGCCAAGCCCCTGAGATCAAGCCATAACCTGATCTCTGGTAAAGCCGGCCTGGCCCAGGTTTCACTTCTGTCCCCTTCCACTCGGGCTCCTTCTGAGCATGCTCTCCCTGCTGCAGTCCTAGACCCGGAACAGGTGACCTTCTTCTCTGAACTTCATAGTGTGATCGTTGGTGGCCACAATGTGGCAGAGAGAGATCACATCGACAAGCTGGTTGAGTCTGTGCATGCCTGAACTATCAGGCGGACAACCAGGAACTTACTAGGTTTTTCAAATTATTTTGAGATCACAGCACATGGCGGGACACGGAACAGTAGCTCCCCACCCCATCTGGGGTACTTAAACTTCATGGCTCCTTTCCACAAGCTGCTTCAACATTCCCATGTTGGGGGGGGGGGCAAAGATCACGGGGCTTCTTTGGTTTGCTGGCAAAGAAGAAAAGTTAAAGAGAGCAAGATTCTGGAGCTTTGGGGTTGGGGTTTCTTGGAGTTTTTTGTTTGTTTGTTTGGTTTGGTTTTTCGAGATAGGGTTTCTCTGTAGTTTTGGAGGCTGTCCTAGAACTCACTCTGTGGACCAGGCTGGCCTCAAACTCACAGAGATCCGCCTATCTCTGCCTCCCAAGTGCTGGGATTAAAGGCGTGCGCCACCACTGCCTGGCCATTCTGGAGCTTTGTAAACACTGAATGCACGCAGTCTCCAGGAAGATATCCCCTAGTGTGGGGAGCACTTGACCTGGTCCAGCACAATGCCAGATCTGAAAAGGAATGCTCTATCCATGGTTGCTTGAACTCCTCCAGTAGCTGGTGCTGAGGGCCTGTTTGGTGCCCTGAATTGCCTAAGCACTAGTTGAGCAAAGAGAGGAGGGGAAGTTAACATCCCCCTCCCCACTGCTACATGAACATGGAACAGCTTTAGTCCTTAGGAAAACATGATAGAAGATAGTATAGAATATTGCCCAACCGGGGAATGGATGAGCCAGTCGAGGCACCAGCCTTGAAGCCTGAGGACCCACATTAAATCCCCAAGACCCAGTGGTGGAAGGAAAAGATGACTCACACGAGTTGTTCTCTGACTTCCACGCGTGTGCCATGGCACATGTGCATGTACACACACAGTAAACAAAGAAATACATAAATGTAATTTAAAACTGTAAATACTGGACTCCTCTTCCCAGGCCAGCCTCAGTCTGGGACCCATAAAGGATGGGCTGTGCATTTAGCAGCTTCTAGAAACTGTGCAAGAACCACGAGACACGATTTACAGCATGTAGAGCCTGGTCTCTGCCTGTACAGTACTGCAAGACTTAAAGCAGCCCTGAGAGCAGAGCCCTAACCCCTCCCATCTGCATTTCCCCAGAAAAGAGCCTCCTCAGATGAATGAGCTCACCGCGGAGCCTGGCTGCCCTCACACCCTTCCACAGTCTCCTCAACACCACACAAATGCACAGGGCTCGCCAGATCCAGCAGTTCTGGCTCAGACGCAGACTCAGAAAGAATCCATAGTTCTCTCTGTTGATGATAAGGTGACCAACATGGGGGCTATCTGGGTCAAGGTTAAAAAGCGTAAGGCGGATTATCATTAGGAGACCCTACAGAGATGAGGACTCTCCTACCCTCTCCCTAGCGCTAACTTCTGGGTTGAACAATGAAAGCCACCCCTCAGTCCTATTTACAGTCTCTAACTGAACTCTCCCTAGCCATTCCCAAGCCCCTTTACCCACTACCACCACTTCTCTTCACAGGCTGCTCAATAACTCCCTCAAGACCTACTTCCCTGGCTACACCCAGAACCCTGACTCTGTCCGGGTCAAGACCAGAGGCAAGAAGCGAGCCCATGTGCTGAGCCATGAAGAGGACCAAATGAACAGCTTCTCCGGGCTCCTGGCAGTCCTGAGTGGACTGAGCTGTGTGTGTCCCAGGCCAACTTCAGAGTCAGCAAGCAGGCAGGGCTCAGAAAGATAAAGGGGCAGAGGTCGTCCCAGAACATGAAACCAACCCCAAGGGTTCCAGGAAATGAAGTTGGGGGCTCTGCACGGCCTGGATGACAGATGATCGATGGTAGCTCTTTTCATGGCATCCGATGACACCAGCCTCCACCTAGCTAAAATCTCTCTTGAGGTGGCTCTTTGTTCGAGACAGCTTTTGAGACTTGTAGCCAGGAACAAGCCTCTAGATAAGGTTAAATCAGAACCTTGGGGACCGACCCCTGTTCTCTTCGCTCTCCTTCCATTCCACACCTGCATGCCCTGGTCCGAATAAAATCAGTCTGAGTGGCAACCTATGTGTCCGGGTTCTCTCTGTCACGGACATGTTAGCAGCGGCCATGTTTCTACTGTCTTGGCCCAAGGACTTTTCTGAAGCTGCAGTGGGGGAGGGGAGTCAGTGTGAGCATCCAGAGAGAAGGGCCCTGGAACCGTTCCCAAAGCCTGGGAAAAGCCAGCCTCCTGAGGCTGGTTGTCTCGGGGGACTGAGAAGGAAGGTTCTGAGATGTGCTTTCTCCCTGGAAATGTCACTGACCAATAGCAGCTGAACATGCAACACAGATCACAGCAGAACACATCGTTAGGGTAGTGGTCCCAGCTACTGCGGAGACTGAGGTAGGGGAATAACTAACTCAAGGACAGGCTCAGCTTGAAAAAAAAAAAAACTAAGCTAGGTGTTTTGGTGCAAACTGTAACCCCAAAATTTGAGAGGTGTAAGCAGGAAGGTCATACATTCAAGATCAGTGGAGGGCTGGAGAGATGGCTCAGAGGTTAAGAGCATTGCCTGTTCTTCCAAAGGTCCTGAGTTCAATTCCCAGCAACCACATGGTGGCTCACAACCATCTGTAATGGGGTCTGGTGCCCTCTTCTGACCTGCAGACATACACACAGACATAATATTGTATACATAATAAATAAATAAATATTTAAAAAAAAAAAGATCAGTGGAAGCACAGAAAAGAAGTGTTCATCTGGTCTTAGCAATCTGTGTGAGCTATGAAGGCCAGTGGGCTGCATGGCCACCTGTCTCAAGTCAGAAGGGAAACATAGAAAAGGGAGAAGGAGAGGAAAGAAATGAGAGCAAGAAAGAAGAAAAGGAAGAGAGAGGAGAGGAGAGAAGAGAAGAGGAGAGAAGACATGGACAGTCATTTAAACTTCACAAACACTTCTGTGTTATTCCAGTAGGAAGTCAGTCCCTCTGCTCAGTCATCCTCACCCCAAGTCAAAGAAGTTGGAACTGAGCCCAGAAGTTTCAACTGGACACAGCCTCATGCTCTGTGTCCAATTATTTTTGCAGTGCTGGGAGTGAATCCAGAACCTTCTTCAAACTGGGTAAACATTCTGCCATCCAGTTACACCCCAGCTTCTTTGCTATTGTTTGCTCATATTAGAAAGATGGGGTCTCTCTTTGCAGAGACTGACCTTGAATTCCTGGGATCAAACAAGCCTCCTGCCTCAGCCTGCTAGGACCCGAGGTTCCTCCTGTACAACACCAAAGTCAGCTCTCAGCATCTTTCCTTTGCATCCATGGGAGCCCTGGGCAGCTGAGATGCAAATCAGAGAATCTGGTGCCCTGTTCCTGCAGTTCCCTGCACTTAGAAGGCTGACCAGGGGGTTGACTTGAGCCAGAGGATCCAGGTCAGCCTGGTCATCAGAGCAAAACCTGTTCACACAAAACAAGGAAAAGGAGAGAGAGGGAAAAGAAAAGCCAGGAGGAGCCAGGAGAGGAGGAAGTAGACAAAGGGATGAGAGAGAGGAGGGAGAAAATACAGGGAGAAAGGGCTCCTCTGTGGGTGCCCAGCATCTACCCAATGGGTTTCTGATCCTACTGCACGTACTGGCTTTGTGGGAGCCTAGGCAGTTTGGATGCTCAACTTACTTGACCTGGATGGAGGTGGGGGTTCCTTGGACTTCCCACAGGACAGGGAACCCTGATTGCTTTTCGGGCTGAGGGGGGGGGGGGCTTAATTGGGGGAGGGGGAGGGAAATGGGAGGCGGTGGCGGGGAAGAGACAGAAATCTTTAATAAATAAATAAGTTAAAAAAAAAAAAGAGTGTGGGGCAGAGCAGGGAGTGTGTGGGTTAGGAAGGAGAGTGAGAAGCTGGGACCCAGAGCAAGGTGGAGGAGTGGGCACTGCTCAGGCTGCTCTGAGCAACTGCCTTCTCTGCACAAAGCTTTGGGACCCTAATTCTTTCTTAAACACACATCTTTGAAGACAAAGAAAATGATCAAGAAGCACCACATAGGGTGATGAGGATTTCCTACAGGCAGTGGAAGCCTATTGCTATCTCCCCAACCTCGGGCGCCCCCTGCCTGCCTTGCTCTGCAGTGAACCACCCTAGTCAGCCAAAGAGGGCCACCCCAAGGGCGTGTCCCAGACACAGCAGGTATTTAAGTGCTGCTTGTTGCAGGTCCAACACACTTCTGATTCTGACAGACTCAGGAAGGAATCACCATGGTGCTCTCTGGGGATGACAAGAGCAACATCAAGACTGCCTGGGGCAAGATTGGCGGCCATGCTGGTGAATATGGCGCCGAGGCCCTAGAGAGGTGAGACCTCTGCTCTGTAAGGGCCATGGAATCCAAAGCAGACAGGGTGCACAGAGGACAGCCCTTAACTGTGCTTTCCTGTGACCTCAACTCCTCCCCCCACCTTCTTCCCACAGGATGTTCGTGGCATACCCCACCACCAAGACCTACTTCCCTCACTTTGATGTGAGCCACGGCTCTGCCCAGGTCAAGGCCCACGGCAAGAAAGTCGCTGATGCCCTGACCACCGCAGTTGGACACCTGGATGACCTGCCCGGTGCCCTGTCTGCTCTGAGTGACCTGCACGCCCACAAGCTGCGTGTGGACCCTGTCAACTTCAAGGTATGGGCTGGGGCTGAATGGTGGCAGCAATAGGGGAGCGGCGGCTGATAGGACAGCATCTGGGACAAGCAAGGAGGTTATGGGGCCCCTCATGACAAGGGGACTAGGTGTCTACTCCATGGTCTGAAACTTCCTGTCTCCACAGCTCCTGAGCCACTGCCTGCTGGTGACCCTGGCCAACCACATTCCTGCCGACTTCACCCCTGCAGTGCACGCCTCTCTGGACAAATTCCTTGCCTCTGTGAGCACCGTGCTGACCTCCAAGTACCGTTAAACTGGAGCTTCAGGGCGTCTCCTGCCAGGCTTGCCTTCTGGACAGGCAGTCTCCCCTCCCTTGCACCTGTACCTCTTGGTCTTTGAATAAAGCCTAAGTAGGAAGAAGCCTGTGTGCCTGGGTTGTCTGCATCTGCACAGGTGCCCGACTGACATGGGGAAGCCTGGGGGAGGTCATATGCCCAGCCTGGGACTCAGGTCCCCTGTGCTGAGGCAGAATGCCAGACTAGACTAGGGAGGAAAAAGAAGGAGAAGTGGAGGGAAGAGGGGCAAGCAGAGTCTCCTGCCCAGGGTCTCTGGACAACCTCTTGTTCTGCAGTCCCTGGCTGGGTTACTCTTACCCTGGGTTTCCCACCGGGTTCAACATGAATTTGCTGGACTACGATGTCCTTCCTACTGCTACCTTTCATTACACACACAGACACACAGACACACACACACAGACACACACACACACACACACACACACGACCAGAATTTCCAGGACTCCCCATCAGGTGACTGCTCCAGTCCTCCCTTTTTTCAGAGTGATATTGAATCCTCATTCACCCACCCCTTAGACTCCCTTGAAGACCAGAAACAAGAATGAAGCTGGGGGGATGAATGGTGCCAATGCAGACACCAGACAAGTCTGGGTAGGTGCCACACCTCATGCCCACGCTTTGGACAGTCATGTCTGAGGACCATAAAGAGGTGAAAACTTAATCACTGGGACAGGCTTGGCACTCATTTCCCAGCCCCGCCCTGACGCCCCTCTCCACAGTAGAGACAAGGTTCAGAGGCAATGGAGCACAAGCGAGTGTGTCCACACACACAAGCCTTCTCCTACAGAGCAGGCTCTGAGCCTGGAGCAGCAGCAGGCTTGGCAGCAGTCCATCCAAGCCCTCTGCTGACAGCTCTGGCTTTTCTCTCCGAATCAAGAAATCATGTTTTAGGAATTCCTATCTCAGGCCCTCTCAGGTAATGATGTCCTTAATATCCCTTGTACATCAGGGTGGGCCCTACTAGACAACAGCTAAAAATGGAGCACCCTCCCACAACCGTGATGGTAGGCAACAGGTGGCCTACATCCAAAAATGTCTGCTCTCCTTTTCTCCATTGCTTGTTTCCTCCTATCCTTCCTTCGGTTTCTTTTTTCTCTTTTTAGGGCTTCATGTAGCCCAGGCTGGACTAAAATACCTTATGTAGCCACGGATGACCTTGAGCTCCTGATCCTCTTGCTTCTAACTCCTGAGTGCTGAGATTTAAAATGTGTGCCTTCATGTCCAGTCTGTGCAGTGCTTAGGAACTGTACTCAGGGCTGGATAAGTTCATATATATATATATATGTGTGTGTGTGTGTGTGTGTGTGTGTGTGTGATACTATATACACACATTCATGCACAAATGTATACATACATGCATGCATATGCACGTATTGCACAAACATTCTATCAACAGAGCTATGTCTGTACCTCACAATAAAATATTCTTCAGCCATGGACACCAAAGAGTAAATTTTGTATATTATGTGAGTGAGCTTAAAAAAAAATGTTGAGCAGAAGAAGCAATGGAGCAAAGACCACACAGCACATGATTTTATGTTTGTAAAATATCAAAGTGAGCAAATCTATAGGGACAGCAAGCACCCTCCCGGTTGGCAGGGGCTTTAGGAAGGGTTGGATAACTAATGCTAGGGGGCTGGAGGCTCTATTTAGGTGAGGAAAAATTCAGGAAATGGGTATAAGGGATGACTGCATAACATTGGAAATGACATAAGATCAGTGACTTGTACACATCAAAGACAGCAGAATACACGGGGCTTTGTGGCACGTGCCTGCAATCCCAGAACTTGGGAGGTAGAGCATATCCACACACAGACACACACATTTAGTGTAGACTGACACAGAGCACCAAGTGAGTGAGCCACTACCCTTGCTATCATCATTGACACAGTATAGGCATCCATAAAGCTATTGTCCCCAAAGGAACTTGTCCTGGGATCCAGGCATATATTACTTCTCATCCACTTTATTATTGTAACTCTAAGAAGAACACATTTTTAAATTTTAATAAATTTGGAATTTATTAAAAGGGATTGCATTGGGGGGGAAGGGAGTGTAGAGCCAGGATCTCATTATGTAGTTCAGGCTTGTCTGAAATGCCTATGTAGACCGGGATGGTCTTGAACTCACAGAGATCTCTTTGCCTCTCACTCCTGGGTGCTGGGATTAACCTGTGCCTCTGCCACCACACCAGGTTTAAAGGGCTTTTTAAGGTAGATTTGAATTTGTTATATTCTATATTTATCCGCATGGGTGTTTTGACTGCATGAATGCAGCCCGCGGAGGACAGAAACAGGAATCATATCCGCTGGATCTGGAGTTATACAATTGTGACCTGCCCTGTAGGTGGTAGGTATGAAACCCAGGTCCTCTGGGAAAACAGCCAGTGCTCTCAACTGCTGAGACATCTCTCCAGCCCCTTTAAATATAGATTGAACTACGTGAAATTTAATAAAAAAGAGACGTGCTCCAGGGGAAAACTAAGGTAGACCCAAGTAAGGCTATGGGACTACTCGAGGGAAAGTTACGCCAAGAAGAAATCCTTTTCACTACTGAATGAGAAAGGGACGGACACCTATGAAATATCCTAAGGACTCGGGGGTCAGGTTAAATTGGCAGAGCCAAAATACACATAAATTGTAATGTGGTAGTACATATTAGATACATTTGTCCATAGAGCTTTGGGGCTCAGGGGGACAAAGGGCTGTAAGTCCAAGATAAACCCAGCACCTAGGCGAGCTCGAACGCAGCGGCGCCCCCTGGCGGCACCCTGGCTTTCCGGGAATCTGCCCACAGCCGGGAAGCCTGGAGAGAGGACACAGCTCAGTGAAGATGTCTCTGTCCCAGACTGAGCGCGCTCTGGTTCTCGCGCTATGGAAAAAGATGAGCACCAATGTTGGAATCTACACGACCGAGGCCTTGGAGAGGTAAAGGCCCCCGTCGGGCGCCCTCGGGCTCACCTTCCAATGGACGGCCGGGCAAAGGCGGGTTCTCTACACCTCCCGGCCAGGATGCACCCAACTCAGTTTTCCCACAGGACCTTCATGGCTTTCCCTGCCACCAAAACCTACTTCCCACACTTCGACCTGAGTCCCGGCTCTAGGCAGGTTAAAGCCCATGGCCAAAAGGTGGCTGATGCTCTGACTCTCGCTGCCCACCACCTGGACGACCTGCCTGGTTCTCTCTCTGCTCTCAGCGACCTGCATGCTCACAAGCTCCGCATAGACCCCGCCAACTTTCAGGTGGGTTCTGGGACGGAGCTGCTCTGGTGGCTGCTGCAGAGGAGGGTGCCTTCAAGTCTGGGTGTCAGGGAGAGATAAAAGCAAGGCGGGACGATTCTTTCTCTAATCCAGTTCTTCAGCCACTGTCTGCTGGTGACTCTTGCCCGACACTATCCTGGGGACTTCAGCCCAATGATGCACGCCTCCCTAGACAAGTTCCTGAGCCTTGTGACTTTGGCACTGGTCTCCAAATATCGCTGAGGATGAATCCTGGGATCCCAAAGCAAGGTTCCAAGAGGCTGGAATTTCAGCCAAGCTGGAGTCATAGACCTCCCGTGAAAGCGGGCAGGTCTTTGTATTGTGGTTTGGTTTTTAGTTTGTTTTGTTTTTGTTTTTTGATAGGATTAATGGTCTTGTGTAACCCAGCCTGGCCTCTCAGATCCATAATTTAGACTAGGCTGGTTTTGAACTCCCATCTCCAACCTACCCCTTGCCCTATGCCCACCCACCATGGATTACAAAGCATGCCTGCCTCACCACACCTGGCTCCACAGACTCTTTTTATTTTAATTTAACCCTTTGTCTGTGTTCTGTGTTGGAGGTGGGAAGAGGGGCCTCCTGCATGCAGAAGTGCTCTAAGCTGTAGAAAGTGTAGCTGCCAGAGAAAATACGGGCAGGTAGTGAATGAATTCAATCTTTAGAGCAGGAAGACAGGATCTGTGTAACACACTGCGAAGAGTAAAGAGCCGGGTGGTAGCAGGAAGACCACCTGCAGCTGGAGGGCCTGTACCTCCACATGTCCCCAAGCATCTGGGGAGCCTCAAGCCATCTCCACCTTGGAGCATCTATGGCCCCTACTCACAAATGCATGCCTTTAGCCTTGGCCGCATCAGTTGCAGAATGGTCACTTTTGTGTCTCAAAGGGGTGACAGGTACAAAGGTCACAGGTCAGCATAAAGGACAATGTTCAAAACAACCCTATTTCCCAGGCATCACCCTCCCCTGGGTGCTGTGGAAGAATCCTTTTCTACACTATGACTATGTACGATCGCCATTGCTAATAAAAAACTGACAGGCTGGTGACTGGGCAGGAAGTCAGGCTGGAAAGTCAAACTGAGAAAGCAGGGAAGAAGGAGGGCAGAGTGAGGAGACACCAGCCAGCTGCCCAGAAAGCAAGACATGCTAGAGGACAAGTAAAGCCACCAGCCACATGACAATACATAGATTAGTAGACATAGGTTAATCTAAATGTAAGAGTTAGCTAGTAACAACCTGAGCTATTGGCCGAGCATTTACAAGTAATATTAGTTTCTGTGTGGTAATTTGGAGACAGTGCAAGGACAGAGAGTGGCAGTCAGGACAGAAAAACTGTGCCCTCCACCTAGGCTTCTGGTCTGTTTCTAGACTCTGCTCAGGGCCAAGTCTTATTGCAAGGCAGTCACCTGCCTAGATACATACATGGAGATCACAGCTTTAGATGCTGGTCAATGAGGGTGAGCATGGATGCCCAGGATACACTGGGCACTGTGCCAGAGAAACTCACAGTCACGAACTCCTGCCTGCTCAGCCCAGCCATGCCCAGGGTGTGTGGGTATGTGGGTGTGTAATTTCGGGTATCAGGGAGGCTGTGGTTAAAGCATTCCGTGCAAGACTCAACTGCTTGGGATGAGATGATTGCACTGAAGCCTGTCATATAGAAAAGGAACGAGAATACCTCCAACCTGGCCTTCACTGGTTTTCTAAGTCTCTCAGTCTTTTAGTTCTTATTCGACATAAGGGAAACTCCTGAATTAAACAGAAGACACAGTGACTTCATCTCCCAAAGCACATGCAGGACACACGTTCCTTGACATGGGGGAAACACTGACAGTGGAACTACATCAAGAACAAACCATAGACACATAATGGTTAGTCATACCTGAGACCGCCTGGACCGGGTAGACGCAGGAGGCTGAGGAAGAACTGTTTCTAGAATGTCTGGGAAGGACCAAAACAGAAGCATTTGAACTGGCACCCATAGTGACACTTCCTAGAACAATACTGGCGCTCGCCATTCCACCAGGGGCCAGGAAGAAGAAAAGGGTCATATTTTCCTAACCTGGACATCTGTGTGTCGTGGATGTTGCAGCACACATGTGTGGGTTCGTGTGGGTCCTTGAAATGAAGACTCAGAGACACTTTGAGCCTTTGTGGCCTCAGGAGTCCCCGCCTCGCTGGACTGAAGCTTTCCCTCAACCCATGGCATTTTTATTTTTCCCTATATTTACACTTTATCTAGTAGATGTCCGTATGCTCAAAAAAATCTGAATGAAGATTCCAAAATTATAATGCTAAGTGCAAATACCTGATTCAGGAGGTAACACCATTTTGCCCATTGCCCCAACCAAGATTTTCATGGGCTTTGTATCCACGGGATACTCTACGACAAGATTCACATCTACAACACACAGGATGGATTAGGGCTGGGTGCTAACTCCATAGCTAGGCCAGGTATGGCCGAGTGTGTGGGTGGGTTATGACTAGCAGCAGACACACACACACACAGGTAGGGGCGGTAAAGGGGGACAGTGCTTGCTAACTCTCTGGTACCAGGCCAGCAGGAACCCTTCCATATCTTGTGCCATGGCTTTGGGCACTCTGACATGAAGCAGTATGAATATCATCGGCCCCTGGCTCGTGGTCCTTCAGGTTCACATGGAATTGATCCTGTCAGAAGGTTTCCTGGCCACCCAGGTCACAGGTAGCAAATCCTAGGACTTTCCATGCTGTGAAGAAACAAGATTGACCAGTACCAGCTAAACCTACAGCCACAGATCAAAACATTGGATTCGAGCTACTTCCTAACATGAGTCAGGGAAATCTTAGGTACAAAAACTCCTGGAGCTGTAAACACACTCACCTTTGAAACAGAAACACACACACACATACACACACACACACAAAGACAGGCCTGGGGATAGAACTCAGAAATGGGGTCCCTATCTTGCATAGGCAAAGGTTTGATCATTAGTAGCACAAAATAACAAACAAACAAAAAGCAAAGTAAAAACATAAAAATAGGCTGTTGGCTAGACATTTAGCTCAGGCATTACCTAGGCCAGGCTCACAACCACAAACTAGACTGCTGAAGACACAGAGACAGTGCCAGAAATACTCTCTGATTCGTGCCTTTTTCAGCTGGACAAGTCCAGGACCTGCCAATACACTGACCCCCAGAGAGTAGAGCAGCTTGTTGGGAGAGAGAGGCTAGGCTGGCCTCAGCAACGGGTATTTCTGGGAAATTCAAAGCACAGTATCTTTCCTTCTTGGTGCATCTCTTGAGCTGTGGGTCCCCAGCGCCGGTACCCAGGTGACTGTTGCCATTTTCTGACACTAAGGCTCTAGTGTGGTTTTTCCAGGGACATATAAATACAGAGTATCCATAGGAACTGGAATGGCACCAAGAGACTCCCCAAAAGATGGACACCCACACAGTTTAGTGAATAAAATACAATTAACTGAGACTCCTAACCAGCAGTGGGGAATTATACGACTATATTCATCTAAGTAAGTGTCTGAACTCATTTACACAGAGATACAGTTGTGTCTGTAGCACAAACGCACTTAGATAATCACAGAGTCAAAATGGCAGGAGAGGGCGTTGGAGAGATGGTTCAGCAGTGAAGAGCTTGGACAGCTGTTGCAGAGGACCTGGGTTCAGCTCCCAGAATTGAACATCAGCTGCTCAATAGCCACCTATAACTCCAGATTCAAAGGCACTGACCCCATGTCCCCTCAGAACTCCATAGGCTTTCACATGTGCACAGACCAACACTTAGACTGATACCTATTTCTTATAATTAGCTCTGGCTGGCCTGGAACTCACCATATAGACCAGGCTGGCTTCAAACTTAGAGACCCACCTGTCTCTGTTTTCCACCACTAGAATTAGAGGTGTGTGCCTCTATGCCCAGCTATATCTATAAATCGATAGATAGATAAATGGATTGATTGATAGATAGAGTTTTGTTTTGTTTTTTACTTGTATGGTGTTTTGTTTGTCTATTGCATATCATGTGCATGCAGTGTCCTTGGAGCACAGAAGAGGGGCTTGGATCTCCTGGAACTGGAGTTACAGATGGCTGTGAATTGCTATGTGAGTTCTGGATGTCAAACCCAGGTCCTGTGGAAAGCAGTCAATTCTCCTAAATGCTGAGCTATCTCTGTAACTCTGCCTATTACAAATTTTTAAATAGACAAACAAAAACAAAACGACAAAACTAAACAAAAAACATAGAACGATGTATGGTGGAATAAGTCTTTTAACCTCAGTGTTCTGGAGACTGAGGCAGGTGGATCTCTGCAAGTTCAAAACCAGCCTGTTCTTTTTTTTTTTAAATATTTATTTATTTACTTATTATGTATACAATATTCTGTCTGTATGTATTCCTGCAGGCCAGAAGAGGGCACCAGACCTCATTACAGATGGTTGTGAGCCACCATGTGGTTGCTGGGAATTGAACTCAGGACCTTTGGAAGAGCAGGCAACGCTCTTAACCTCTGAGCCATCTCTCCAGCCCCCAAAACCAGCCTGTTCTACATAGTGGGCACCAGGTCAGTGAGGACCCATGGTGAGGCCTTGCCAAATTCAAAGTAAGGGAAGAAACAAGCAAATAAGGCTGGAGTGATGGGTTCGCAACTATGAACATGTTCTGCTCCTACCCAGGACCCAGGCAGATTCTCAGTATCCACATCAGGAAGCTCTCGAGAACCTGAAAGCTCAGTTGGAATGAGATTTGATAGCTTGGGTAGATGGCTCAGTGGATAAGAGCACTGGCTGCTCTTCCAAAGGATGTGGGATCAATTCCCAGACCCACATGGCAGCTCACAACTGTCTGGAACTCCAGTTCTGGGGGATGCAACATCCTCATGCAGGAATACATGCAAGCAAAAAGATCTGATACCTCTGGCTTCCATATGTTGTAGGGAGTGGGGGGGGGGGGGGGCTTTGTTCCATCCCGGCCACCCAGCTAGCTTACACATGAAATAATCACACAGAAACTACATTCATTTAAACACTGCCTGGCCTATTAGCTCTAACTTCTTATTGGCTAATTCTTACATCTTAATTTAACCCATTTCTGTTCATCTTTGTATCGCCACATGATTGTGGCTTACCAGCAAGATTCTAACCAGCGTCCTTCTCAGGCTGGACACCTATGGCATCTCCATGGCGGCTCTCTCACTCAGCTTTCTTCCTCCCAGAATTCAGTTCTGTCTTCTCTGCCTCCCTAAGTTCTGTCCTATCAGGCCAAGTAGTTTCTTTATTAATTAAATGAAAGCAACACACAAACAGAAGAACCTCCTACACCATTACCCCTTTTCTGTTTAAAAATGAAAGGAAGGCTTTAACTTTAACAAGTAAAATTACATGTAAGAAAACAGTTATCAAGCAAGAATTACAGTTACATTATTTATATCTATTTTATCTTTTAAAAAAATATTTATTTATTTATTTATTTATTGTGTATATAGTGTTCTGCCTGCATATATGCCTGCAGGCCAGAAGAGGACACCAGATCTCAGTACAGATGTGGTTGCTGGGAATTGAACTCAGGACCTCTGGAAGAATAGTCAGTGCTCTTAACCACTGAGCCATCTCTCCAGCCCCTCTATTTTATCTTTTACCATAACAAAGGAAAACTATAACTATCTATTTATTCTTCAACTCTATCAAAGACTCCAGAAGGATATTATATTACCTAAATAAACAAGAAGTAAGCAACTTCCAAAACTCTAGAAATGACAGAGACATCTCGCTGCCTGTACCGTCACCCAAAGTTATTTTGTACCGTTGGGGCATCCATCTTCAGCCTACATGCCTATAGTATCCAGCAGACTTTTCCATGAAGCAGGAAATTCCAAAGACAGTTCAGTCACTTTTTTTCTGTGTTCTACAGAATGTCTCACAGACTCTTTCATGAATCAGAAACCCTGAAGGATCATCTCACCATTAGGCAAGTTCAGCAGTCCTTTCTCTGTGGGTTCTTCATGTCTAGTTGATGCATCAGTCCAGGCAAGAGCAGTTTCTTGCCCAAATGGCTAATCTTGTTCAGGAAGTAGTTTGGTGCTGCCAGGAACAGGTGTGACTCATTGTCATGAAAAGTCCAAAATTATTAAAACATTTTAAATGTCATATTCTGTAGTCTTTGAAAGATATGAAGAATGCCTATCTAACTGAAATATATCTCTATATAACTAAAGAATCTAACTAACATGACTACAAGCTTGACTATCCATTAACAACCTATATTTCCTAATTATACATTACATTTTAAAATGAACTACACAATCACAATATCTTAATTGAGAGCAGAAATATACATATAACAAGATTGACCTTAAATTTATATCAATAAAGCAAGATTCATACCAATGCAAATTATTCATATCTATATCATATCCCCCTTTAAATGTAAACAGTTATAAACAATATTTGGGAATATGGACATAGTTATTTCTCTCCAAACTTCTTCCTGCTGTATGGGGGCACTGTTAATCAGGTCCTTCATGGTATATCCTATGTGCTAGGTTCATCTCAGTCAGTAATTGAGTGAAGTAATTTTCTGAGAGTGTTTACAGCGACCTTTTAGGAGGGTGTGGTCTATCATACCATATAGATCTAGAAGCAAACCACAGGATCTCATCTTCTGTGAACACAAAAGAATAACCTCTTTTCCAAAACACTATATCCTTAGACCCAAATTTTGAAGTCATAATACTTTTTTTTTTTTTTTGGATTTTTTGAGACAGGGTTTCTCTGTAGCTTTTTGGTTCCTGTCCTGGAACTAGCTTTTGTAGACCAGGCTGGCCTCGAACTCACAGAGATCCACCTGCCTCTGCCTCCCGAGTGTTGGGATTAAAGGCGTGCGCCACCACTGCCCGGCTCATAATACTTTTATAATATACATGGTGGTTTAGCCTAGCAGCCCATACAATGAAATGTCTCTCTGTACTTAGTTCCTTCACAGTCAAAAACTTAAAAACACAATAATATACAGAATCCATACTCTCTGTGAATTTTCTATTTTTATGTGGCTTATTTTTCTTTACTTATTTTAATCTATGACTATCTGTACTCTGTCTCTTTAAAGACTTTACTCCTTTTTTTAAAGTATTAACTTTATTTTATGACTTTTTATACTCTTTTTCTTCTCTCTCCCAAGCCTATGTATGTTTATCTTACACTATGACCCATTTAGAGGTTTTTTTATGTTTGAATCTGTCCTATTGCATTGCCTTTAATTATCTACTGTCTTGAAGAGCTTTTAAAATGCTAAGCAGCTTGGTTGCAGCTGCTTTGGATGTTGGCTCCACCTCTCTCCAATTTTAAAATGGTGGACATACTATTTCTGCTAGCTCTGGGGGCGCCGGGTCGGAGCCGCACTCAGCACTTTAACTCTGAGAATGAGCATGCAGCACATAAATTCTTTTTATCTGAGTTATAGCCAAATCTGCCACGCAGAGCACTGTGCAGCCTGGAAACATCTCTGTGTATGGCGGCGGGAATCTGCCATGCTCTCCTGCCTGCCCAAGCCTAGTAGACTGATCCTGCCTTCTTCCCAGGAAGGAAGAGCAGAGCCACGGGCATGCTCTCAATCCAAAGTGGGTGTAGAAACACCTGGGCCCACAAATGCCATTGAAATACTTAATAGCTGGCTTTTGTACTGGCGGCACAGCCCAGGAAGCCACGTTTTTTTTTTTAATAAATATTTCTTTATTTATTATGTATACAATATTCTGTCTGTGTGTATGTCTGCAGGCCAGAAGAGGACACCAGACCTCATTACAGATGGTTGTGAGCCACCATGTGGTTGCTGGGAATTGAACTCAGGACCTTTGGAAGAGCAGGCAGTGCTCTTAACCACTGAGCCATCTCTCCAGCCCCAGGAAGCCACGTTTTTAAAACGTGTGGCTTTTTTTTCCTGCTACTGCTGCTGAGTCAGGAAAATGTCTCTTAAAGTAACTGTAGCATGCACCAGCAAACAGCAAGCTGTGTTAAACTCTCTATATATTTTATTTTTTCATCTAGAATTACTTTTTAAAGCCCTCTCAGGTTTTACGTGGACTTAGCTGGCCACGTTGGGCAGCCAAACTGTAGTAGGGAGCAGGGGACACTTTGTTCCAGCTGCCTGGATAGCTTACAACTGAAATAACCACACAGAAACTGTATTCATTTAAATCACTGCCTGGCCCATTATCTCTGGCGTCTTATTGGCTAATTCTCACATCTTATTTTAACCCATTTCTAATAATCTGTATATCAACATGAGGTCATGGCTTACCAGGAAAGATTCAGCATGTCTGACCAGGAAACTCTATGGCGGCTCTCTGTCTGCCCTTCTTTCCATCATTCAATTCTGTCTACTCCACCTACCTAAGTTTTGCCCTATCAGGCCAAGCAGTTTCTTTATTAATTAACCAATGAAAGCAACACACAGACAGAAGGATCTCCTACACCAAACGTGGACACTTCATACAGGCACATAGAAATATATACAAGAATAAAAATAATTAAAAAATAATTTAAATGCTGGGTGATGGTGGCACATACCTTTAATCCCAGCACTTTGGAGGCTGAGGTAGGAGGTTCTCTGAGTTCCAGGACAGCCTGGTCTGCAGAACAAGGCCCAGGACTGCCATGGCTGTTACAGAGAGAAACGCTGTCTTGAAATAAAAAAATACAAAGAAATACTTTAATAATATTTTAATGTTTTTATGAGTATGAATGTTTTTTAAAATATTTATTTATTTATTATGTATGCAATATTCTGTCTGTGTGTATGTCTGCAGGCCAGAAGAGGACACCAGACCTCATTACAGATGGTTGTGAGCCACCATGTGGTTGCTGGGAATTGAACTCAGGACCTTTGGAAGAGCAGGCAATGCTCTTAACCACTGAGCCATCTCTCCAGCCCAAGTATGAATGTTTTGCCTGTATGGACACATCTGTGTACCACATTTGTGCCTGGAGACCATGGTCAGAAGAGAGTATCAGATCCCCTGGAACTGTAGTTACAGATGGTTATGAGCCACCGTATAGGTGTTAGAAACTGAACCCAAGACCTCCGCAAGAGCAAGGACTGCTCTAAACAGCTGAGTCAAATATCCAGCCTCATATATAGGATAGGGTTTCTCTCTGTAACTGCCTGGCTGTCCTGGAACTAACCTTGAACTAACTGAGATCTGCTTGCCTCTGCCTCCCCGTTGGCTGGGCTTTAAACCTTGCGCCAGCACACCTCGGCCATCTT
The DNA here is from genome assembly GCF_018167655.1 of Microtus oregoni. Lineage (NCBI taxonomy): Eukaryota > Metazoa > Chordata > Mammalia > Rodentia > Cricetidae > Microtus > Microtus oregoni. The sequence goes on from NW_024543086.1 coordinate 17,722,747, forward strand.
AGACTTTCTGTTGCTGTGAAGAGACGCTATGACTATGGCAACTCTTATAATGAAAACATTTGAGTAGTGACTTAGCTGCTGGGAAGCAAAATGTGACTGCCTTGCCAAAAAAGGTACAAAGCCACATGGCCAACATAGACAAGAATTATGGGTTAATATAAGTTATAAAAGAAAATAAGAGAAGCCTGAGATATTAGGCCAATCAGTTTATAATTTAAAAAAAAATAAAACATTTATTTGGGGTGGATATCTTAGATTTCAGAGGTTCAACCTATTATCATCAGGGCAGGGAGTATGGCAGTGTACAGGCAGATGTGGTGCTGGTTACATCTTGGCCAGATGGCCACAGGAAGTGGAATGAGACTCTAGGCAGTATCCTGAACACAGGAAACCTCAAAGCCTGCCCCTACAGTGACACACTCCCTCCACAACACAAGGCCATGCCCCTTCCAACAAAGTCACACCTCCTAAGAGTGCCACTTCCTATGAGATTATGGGGGCCAATTACATTTAAACCACCACATTCGACTTTTAATTAAATAAAAATAATCTCTAGGGACTGGTGAGGTGGATCAGTGGTTGGGGGCACTGATTGCCCAGAATCAATTCCCAGCACCCACATGACTGCTCACAACTTTCTGTAATTTCAGTTCCAAGAAAACTGACACCCATGGAAAAACACCAATGCACATAAAATAAAAATAAATAAAACTAAAAAAAGGAATAAATGTCTCTAAAATATAGTAAAGGGCACTACAGAAACAAATGGCAAGGAAGAAATCTTCTCAAAAGCGAGTATGTGGGGGGCTGGAGAGATGGCTCAGAGGTTAAGAGCATTGCATGCTCTTCCAAAGGTCCTGAGTTCAATTCCCAGCAACCACATGGTGGCTCACAACCATCTGTAATGGGGTCTCATGCCCTCTTCTGGCCTCCAGGCATACACACAGACAGAATATTGTATACATAATAAATAAATAAATAAATATTTAAAAAAGTGAGTATGTGGGACTGGTGTGGTGTTGCATGGTTTTAATCAAAGCAAAGGCAGAGAGATCTCTGTCATTTCAAGGCCAGCTTGGTCTACAGAGCAGGTTCCAGAAGAGTAAGATCCAGTCTTAAAAAAATCAAATATAGTGCCGGAGAGAAGTGGCGCACGCCTTTAATCCCTCCACTCAGGGGGCAGAGGCAGGCAGATCTCTGTGAGTTTGATGCCAGCCTGGTCTACAAGAGCTAGTTCCAGGACAGCTAGGGCTGTTACACAGAAAAAAATCTGTCTCGAAAAAAAAATTTAAATCAAACAAAACACTGAGTATATGTGCTTGTCTACTCCCTCCTTGAATTGCTCAGATTCTAACAGCCTGTGCAAACCCAGGCTGGGGAAGGATGGTTTGAGTAGCTGTGGTCTAGCAGAGAGACCAGCTAAGCAGCAGGTTGTAGCCAGATGCAGTTGCTCTGAAGGGAGTCCGAGCACTGGTTTCCCTACAGAACCCTCCCTGGAGGAATTTCCCTTCCCTCTGCCATCTCTCCAGCCTTCATTTTTATTCACATGTAGGAAAACACCTAAGAAATAAGCTAAAGTCGATCAAAGCATTCACACCCTGCTGTGTTATCAATGGGAGACAGTCTAGGTCGTATCTCTCCACCCAGAGAAAGGCTGAAGAAGTCTGGGACTGAGCCTACTGTCTTCATTAAGTCTAAACAAAGACATATCTGGAGGGAAGGAGGGATGAAGAGAGGAAAGAAGAAAGAAGGGAGGAAGGAGGGTGGAGAAGGGAGGAAAGGTAAAGAGAAGAAGGGGAGGGGAGGGGGAATGAGAGGAGGAGAAGGGCGGAGGAGGAGAAAGGAGAAAAGAACAGAGGAATTTCCATGCTCCCTAAGGCTAAGACTTACCCTTTGAGGATCTCAGGGAGGAGAGACTGAAATGGTACCTACAGAGGGGCACCTTACAAACAAGTGTCAAGCATCCCATATGCCTCTAAGTCCCCAGCATCTTATCTTTTCTGTCCTCAGAGCCAAGAGCTGTGAAGCTTGGGAAAGAGAAGGAAGCATGCCAGGGGACAGTTCTGCCAAAGGCTGAACTACTGTGCCGCAGGGAATAGGACCCTGCATCTTCCCAGACACCTGTCTGGAGGGAGGGGAGCAGGAAAGAGGACGAAGCATCTAAATCTGAGGCTGGGGTCAGGACAACAACACCGACAAGCTATTTGCTCCCGTGAGTACAGTGCTGATCTCCAAACACTGGAACCTCAGAGCTGCAACACCAGGCCCTCATGCCTGTCTACACCCGCAACTCTTGGTCTAAACAAGAAGTGTGTACACTTGAACTTTTATATTCCTGACATGTCGACAGAGAGCATGGACCTACTGCCTTGGCCCAGGATCTTTCTGTACCTGCACTGGAGGAGGATAGCATGAGAAAGAGTTGCAGAGATATCCTGGGGAAGACTAGCCTTCAAGAAGTCCTCCCAGGAGACAGAGAAAGAAGTCTTTTTTAAAAAAAGATTTATTTATTTATTTATTTTTAAATTTATTTATTATGTATATAGTGTTCTGGGCACCAGATCTCATTATAGATGGGTGTGAGCCATCATGTGGTTACTGGAAATTGCACTCAGGACCTCCAGAACATCAGTCAGTTCTCTCTTAACCTCCTAGCCATCTCTCCAGCTCCCAGGAAGTCCTAATAATACATATGCCACCTTTTTGTAATATCATTTGACCCATACCCCCTAAGCACAAAACAAAGATCACCACAAAACACTTCTTTAAGCCGGGCGGTGGTGGCGCATGCCTTTAATCCCAGCACTCGGGAGGCAGAGGCAGGCGGATCTCTGTGAGTTCGAGACCAGCCTGGTCGACAAGAGCTAGTTCCAGGACAGGCTCCAAAACAAAAAAAAAAACACTTGTTTAGAAACACACACACAAACACACTCACACACAGAAAAACAGAAATAATAAAGGGAGGGGGGAAGATAGAAAATCAGAAAGAATAAGAAAAAAAGAAAGAAGAAATGGAGGCCATTAAGACTTCACAGCTAGTTTTCTGTTATTCTAGTAAGAAGTCAGTCCCTATGCTCAGTCATCCTCACCCCAAGTCAAAAAAGTTGGAACTGAGCCCAGGAGTTTCAGTTGGCTACTGCTTCATGCTCTGTGTTATCATACATTTATTTCTGCAGTGCTAGAACTGAATCCAGAACCTTCTTCAAACTGGGTAAACATTCTGCCATCCAGTTACACCCCAGCTTCTTTGCTATTATTTGCTCATATTAGAAAGATGGGGTCTCTCTTTGCAGAGACTGACCTTGAATTCCTGGGATCAAGCAAGCCTCCTGCCTCAGCCTGCTAGGATCCGAGGTTCCTCCTGTACAACACCAAAGTCAGCTCTCAGCATCTTTCCTTTGCATCCATGGGAGCCCTGGGCAGCTGAGATGCAAGTCAGAGAATCTGGTGCCCTGTTCCTGCAGTTCCCTGCACTTAGAAGGCTGACCAGGGGGTTGACTTGAGCCAGAGGATCCAGGTCAGCCTGGTCATCAGAGCAAAACCTGTTCACACAAAAGGAGGAAAAAGAGAGAGAGGGAAAAGAAAAGCCAGGAGGAGCCAGGAAAGGAGAGAGTAGACAAAGGGACAAGAGGGAGGAGGGAGAAAAAACAGGGAGAGGGTTTCTCTGTGGGACCCCAGCATCTACCCTTCTTGTTCCCAAAAGAAGAGTGTGGGGCAGAGCAGGGAGTGTGTGGGTTAGGAAAAAGAGTGAGAAGCTGAGACCCAGAGCAAGGAGGAAGGGTGGGCACTACTCAGGCTGGTCTGAGTAACTGCCTTCTCTGCACAAGGCTTTGGGACTCTTACCTCTTTTCCAAAAACACATCATTGAAAGCAAAGGAAGTTATCAAGGAGCACCCCAATGGGTGATAAGGATTGTCTACAGGCAGTGGATGCCTATCGTCAACTCCCCAACTCCGGGCACCCCTTGCCTGCTTTGCTCTGCAGTGAACCACCCTAGTGAGCCAAAGAGGGCCACCCCAAGGGTGTGTCCCAGACACAGCAGGTATATAAGAGCAGCAGCTGCAAGTTCAACACACTCCTGATTCTGACAGACACAGGAAGAAATTCATCATGGTGCTCTCTGGGACCGACAAGAGCAACATCAAGACTGCCTGGGGCAAGATTGGCGGCCATGCTGGTGAATATGGCGCCGAGGCCCTAGAGAGGTGAGACCTCTGCTCTGTAAGGGCCATGGAATCCAAAGCAGACAGGGTGCACAGAGGACAGCCCTTAACTGTGCTTTCCTGTGACCTCAACTCCTCCCCCCACCTTCTTCCCACAGGATGTTCGTGGCATACCCCACCACCAAGACCTACTTCCCTCACTTTGATGTGAGCCACGGCTCTGCCCAGGTCAAGGCCCACGGCAAGAAAGTCGCTGATGCCCTGACCACCGCAGTTGGACACCTGGATGACCTGCCCGGTGCCCTGTCTGCTCTGAGTGACCTGCACGCCCACAAGCTGCGTGTGGACCCTGTCAACTTCAAGGTATGGGCTGGGGCTGAATGGTGGCAGCAATAGGGGAGCGGCGGCTGATAGGACAGCATCTGGGACAAGCAAGGAGGTTATGGGGCCCCTCATGACAAGGGGACTAGGTGTCTACTCCATGGTCTGAAACTTCCTGTCTCCACAGCTCCTGAGCCACTGCCTGCTGGTGACCCTGGCCAACCACATTCCTGCCGACTTCACCCCTGCAGTGCACGCCTCTCTGGACAAATTCCTTGCCTCTGTGAGCACCGTGCTGACCTCCAAGTACCGTTAAACTGGAGCTTCAGGGCGTCTCCTGCCAGGCTTGCCTTCTGGACAGGCAGTCTCCCCTCCCTTGCACCTGTACCTCTTGGTCTTTGAATAAAGCCTAAGTAGGAAGAAGCCTGTGTGCCTGGGTTGTCTGCATCTGCACAGGTGCCCGACTGACATGGGGAAGCCTGGGGGAGGTCATATGCCCAGCCTGGGACTCAGGTCCCCTGTGCTGAGGCAGAATGCCAGACTAGACTAGGGAGGAAAAAGAAGGAGAAGTGGAGGGAAGAGGGGCAAGCAGAGTCTCCTGCCCAGGGTCTCTGGACAACCTCTTGTTCTGCAGTCCCTGGCTGGGTTACTCTTACCCTGGGTTTCCCACCGGGTTCAACATGAATTTGCTGGACTACGATGTCCTTCCTACTGCTACCTTTCATTACACACACAGACACACAGACACACACACACAGACACACACACACAGACACACACACACACACACACACACACGACCAGAATTTCCAGGACTCCCCATCAGGTGACTGCTCCAGTCCTCCCTTTTTTCAGAGTGATATTGAATCCTCATTCACCCACCCCTTAGACTCCCTTGAAGACCAGAAACAAGAATGAAGCTGGGGGGATGAATGGTGCCAATGCAGACACCAGACAAGTCTGGGTAGGTGCCACACCTCATGCCCACGCTTTGGACAGTCATGTCTGAGGACCATAAAGAGGTGAAAACTTAATCACTGGGACAGGCTTGGCACTCATTTCCCAGCCCCGCCCTGACGCCCCTCTCCACAGTAGAGACAAGGTTCAGAGGCAATGGAGCACAAGCGAGTGTGTCCACACACACAAGCCTTCTCCTACAGAGCAGGCTCTGAGCCTGGAGCAGCAGCAGGCTTGGCAGCAGTCCATCCAAGCCCTCTGCTGACAGCTCTGGCTTTTCTCTCCGAATCAAGAAATCATGTTTTAGGAATTCCTATCTCAGGCCCTCTCAGGTAATGATGTCCTTAATATCCCTTGTACATCAGGGTGGGCCCTACTAGACAACAGCTAAAAATGGAGCACCCTCCCACAACCGTGATGGTAGGCAACAGGTGGCCTACATCCAAAAATGTCTGCTCTCCTTTTCTCCATTGCTTGTTTCCTCCTATCCTTCCTTCGGTTTCTTTTTTCTCTTTTTAGGGCTTCATGTAGCCCAGGCTGGACTAAAATACCTTATGTAGCCACGGATGACCTTGAGCTCCTGATCCTCTTGCTTCTAACTCCTGAGTGCTGAGATTTAAAATGTGTGCCTTCATGTCCAGTCTGTGCAGTGCTTAGGAACTGTACTCAGGGCTGGATAAGTTCATATATATATATATATGTGTGTGTGTGTGTGTGTGTGTGTGTGTGTGATACTATATACACACATTCATGCACAAATGTATACATACATGCATGCATATGCACGTATTGCACAAACATTCTATCAACAGAGCTATGTCTGTACCTCACAATAAAATATTCTTCAGCCATGGACACCAAAGAGTAAATTTTGTATATTATGTGAGTGAGCTTAAAAAAAAATGTTGAGCAGAAGAAGCAATGGAGCAAAGACCACACAGCACATGATTTTATGTTTGTAAAATATCAAAGTGAGCAAATCTATAGGGACAGCAAGCACCCTCCCGGTTGGCAGGGGCTTTAGGAAGGGTTGGATAACTAATGCTAGGGGGCTGGAGGCTCTATTTAGGTGAGGAAAAATTCAGGAAATGGGTATAAGGGATGACTGCATAACATTGGAAATGACATAAGATCAGTGACTTGTACACATCAAAGACAGCAGAATACACGGGGCTTTGTGGCACGTGCCTGCAATCCCAGAACTTGGGAGGTAGAGCATATCCACACACAGACACACACATTTAGTGTAGACTGACACAGAGCACCAAGTGAGTGAGCCACTACCCTTGCTATCATCATTGACACAGTATAGGCATCCATAAAGCTATTGTCCCCAAAGGAACTTGTCCTGGGATCCAGGCATATATTACTTCTCATCCACTTTATTATTGTAACTCTAAGAAGAACACATTTTTAAATTTTAATAAATTTGGAATTTATTAAAAGGGATTGCATTGGGGGGGAAGGGAGTGTAGAGCCAGGATCTCATTATGTAGTTCAGGCTTGTCTGAAATGCCTATGTAGACCGGGATGGTCTTGAACTCACAGAGATCTCTTTGCCTCTCACTCCTGGGTGCTGGGATTAACCTGTGCCTCTGCCACCACACCAGGTTTAAAGGGCTTTTTAAGGTAGATTTGAATTTGTTATATTCTATATTTATCCGCATGGGTGTTTTGACTGCATGAATGCAGCCCGCGGAGGACAGAAACAGGAATCATATCCGCTGGATCTGGAGTTATACAATTGTGACCTGCCCTGTAGGTGGTAGGTATGAAACCCAGGTCCTCTGGGAAAACAGCCAGTGCTCTCAACTGCTGAGACATCTCTCCAGCCCCTTTAAATATAGATTGAACTACGTGAAATTTAATAAAAAAGAGACGTGCTCCAGGGGAAAACTAAGGTAGACCCAAGTAAGGCTATGGGACTACTCGAGGGAAAGTTACGCCAAGAAGAAATCCTTTTCACTACTGAATGAGAAAGGGACGGACACCTATGAAATATCCTAAGGACTCGGGGGTCAGGTTAAATTGGCAGAGCCAAAATACACATAAATTGTAATGTGGTAGTACATATTAGATACATTTGTCCATAGAGCTTTGGGGCTCAGGGGGACAAAGGGCTGTAAGTCCAAGATAAACCCAGCACCTAGGCGAGCTCGAACGCAGCGGCGCCCCCTGGCGGCACCCTGGCTTTCCGGGAATCTGCCCACAGCCGGGAAGCCTGGAGAGAGGACACAGCTCAGTGAAGATGTCTCTGTCCCAGACTGAGCGCGCTCTGGTTCTCGCGCTATGGAAAAAGATGAGCACCAATGTTGGAATCTACACGACCGAGGCCTTGGAGAGGTAAAGGCCCCCGTCGGGCGCCCTCGGGCTCACCTTCCAATGGACGGCCGGGCAAAGGCGGGTTCTCTACACCTCCCGGCCAGGATGCACCCAACTCAGTTTTCCCACAGGACCTTCATGGCTTTCCCTGCCACCAAAACCTACTTCCCACACTTCGACCTGAGTCCCGGCTCTAGGCAGGTTAAAGCCCATGGCCAAAAGGTGGCTGATGCTCTGACTCTCGCTGCCCACCACCTGGACGACCTGCCTGGTTCTCTCTCTGCTCTCAGCGACCTGCATGCTCACAAGCTCCGCATAGACCCCGCCAACTTTCAGGTGGGTTCTGGGACGGAGCTGCTCTGGTGGCTGCTGCAGAGGAGGGTGCCTTCAAGTCTGGGTGTCAGGGAGAGATAAAAGCAAGGCGGGACGATTCTTTCTCTAATCCAGTTCTTCAGCCACTGTCTGCTGGTGACTCTTGCCCGACACTATCCTGGGGACTTCAGCCCAATGATGCACGCCTCCCTAGACAAGTTCCTGAGCCTTGTGACTTTGGCACTGGTCTCCAAATATCGCTGAGGATGAATCCTGGGATCCCAAAGCAAGGTTCCAAGAGGCTGGAATTTCAGCCAAGCTGGAGTCATAGACCTCCCGTGAAAGCGGGCAGGTCTTTGTATTGTGGTTTGGTTTTTAGTTTGTTTTGTTTTTGTTTTTTGATAGGATTAATGGTCTTGTGTAACCCAGCCTGGCCTCTCAGATCCATAATTTAGACTAGGCTGGTTTTGAACTCCCATCTCCAACCTACCCCTTGCCCTATGCCCACCCACCATGGATTACAAAGCATGCCTGCCTCACCACACCTGGCTCCACAGACTCTTTTTATTTTAATTTAACCCTTTGTCTGTGTTCTGTGTTGGAGGTGGGAAGAGGGGCCTCCTGCATGCAGAAGTGCTCTAAGCTGTAGAAAGTGTAGCTGCCAGAGAAAATACGGGCAGGTAGTGAATGAATTCAATCTTTAGAGCAGGAAGACAGGATCTGTGTAACACACTGCGAAGAGTAAAGAGCCGGGTGGTAGCAGGAAGACCACCTGCAGCTGGAGGGCCTGTACCTCCACATGTCCCCAAGCATCTGGGGAGCCTCAAGCCATCTCCACCTTGGAGCATCTATGGCCCCTACTCACAAATGCATGCCTTTAGCCTTGGCCGCATCAGTTGCAGAATGGTCACTTTTGTGTCTCAAAGGGGTGACAGGTACAAAGGTCACAGGTCAGCATAAAGGACAATGTTCAAAACAACCCTATTTCCCAGGCATCACCCTCCCCTGGGTGCTGTGGAAGAATCCTTTTCTACACTATGACTATGTACGATCGCCATTGCTAATAAAAAACTGACAGGCTGGTGACTGGGCAGGAAGTCAGGCTGGAAAGTCAAACTGAGAAAGCAGGGAAGAAGGAGGGCAGAGTGAGGAGACACCAGCCAGCTGCCCAGAAAGCAAGACATGCTAGAGGACAAGTAAAGCCACCAGCCACATGACAATACATAGATTAGTAGACATAGGTTAATCTAAATGTAAGAGTTAGCTAGTAACAACCTGAGCTATTGGCCGAGCATTTACAAGTAATATTAGTTTCTGTGTGGTAATTTGGAGACAGTGCAAGGACAGAGAGTGGCAGTCAGGACAGAAAAACTGTGCCCTCCACCTAGGCTTCTGGTCTGTTTCTAGACTCTGCTCAGGGCCAAGTCTTATTGCAAGGCAGTCACCTGCCTAGATACATACATGGAGATCACAGCTTTAGATGCTGGTCAATGAGGGTGAGCATGGATGCCCAGGATACACTGGGCACTGTGCCAGAGAAACTCACAGTCACGAACTCCTGCCTGCTCAGCCCAGCCATGCCCAGGGTGTGTGGGTATGTGGGTGTGTAATTTCGGGTATCAGGGAGGCTGTGGTTAAAGCATTCCGTGCAAGACTCAACTGCTTGGGATGAGATGATTGCACTGAAGCCTGTCATGTAGAAAAGGGTCTTGGGGACCTCCAACCCAGCCTTCACTGGTTTTCAAAGAGGGATCGAAGTTTCTTTTGGCTAGCTAAGATCCATCATGACTGTGACAGAAACCTGATTTTAACCTACTGTCTTGTAAGGAGCTGCGGGCTGCTTCCCGCCGCCCAGCTCCTGCATGACTAGCTTTACCCAGATTACATGTAAACTGTATTCTTTTAAACACTGCCAGGCCCATTAGTTTTAGTCTTTTTTTTTAAATATTTATTTATTATGTATACAATATTCTGTGTGTAAGCCTGCAGGCCAGAAGAAGGCACCAGACCCCATTATAGATGGTTGTGAGCCACCATGTGGTTGCTGGGAATTGATCTCAGGACCTTTGGAAGAGCAGCAATGCTCTTAACCTCTGAGCCATCTCTCCAGCCCTAGTTTTAGTCTCTTATTGGCTAATTTTTACATCTCGATTAACCCATTTTAAATAATCTGTGTAGCACCACGAGCTGGTGGCTTACCAGAGAGATCTTAACCTGTGTCTGTGTCAGGTGAGAGAATCATTGTGACTCACTGACTCGGCTTCTTTTTCCTAGCATTCTGTTCTGTTTACTCCGCCTACCTAAGCTGCTGTCCTAATCAAAAGGGCCAAGGCACTTTATTAACCAATAGACATATGACCCTCCTCCATCACTACTGTCCACTGGCTACATCTCAGTCTCATGATCCTTCAGGTTCACAAGGAAAGGATACTCTCACAAAGTTTCCTGGGCTTTCCTAAACAAGACTGCCCAGTACCAGCTAAACCACAGATCAAACACAACAATAGTTGGTGGCAGCACTCATTTGGGTCCAAGCTACTTCCTAATCTGAGGCAGGGAAATCTTAGGTACAAAAAACTCCCGGAGCTGTATACACATTCACCTATAAAACACACACACACACACTAAAAAAAAAAAAAAAAAAAAAAAAAAAAGACAGGCCAGGGTATAGAACTCAAGAATGGGGCCCCTATCTTGGATAGGCAAAGGTTTGATCTTTAGTAACACGAAATAACAAACAAAAAGCAAAGTAAAAACATAAAAATAGGCTATTGGCTTGACATTTAGCTCAGTTACTACCTAGGCCAGGATCAAAACCACAAACTAGACTTCTGAAGACACAGAGACAGTGCCAGAAATACTCTGATTCCTGCCCCTTTTTTGCTGGACAAGTCCAGGACCTGCCAATACAGACCCCAGAGAGTAGGTCAGCTTGTTGGAAGACCTACAGCACCAGGTATTTCTGGGAAATCCAAAGCACAGTATCTTTCCTTCTTGGTGCATCTCTTGAGCTGAAGGTGACTGTTGCCATTTTCTGACACTAAGGCTCTAGTGTGGTTTTTCCAGGGACATATAAATACAGAGTATCCATAGGAACTGGAACGGTGCCAATAGACTCCCCAGATGATGGACACCCACCCAGTTTAGTGAATAAAATAGTTAAAGACGCCCTGACCACAGCAGTTAGAGACCTGGATGACTTGCCCGGTGCCCTGTCTGCTCTAATCGACCTGCAGGCCCACAAGCTGCGTGTATAACCTGTGAACTTCAAAGTATGTGCTGAGACCTGATGGAGGTGGCAGTGGGAGGTGTTCAGGGGTGGGGAGCAGGATCTAGGACCAGCAGGAAGGGCGTGGGGCCCCTTGAGCCCAGAGCAGTGAGTACAGTGGTTTCAAAAATTTCAGCCCAGTGTCTAGGTGTCTACAGCCAGGGTCTGAAACTTCCTGTCTCTGCAGCTGCTCCTGAGCCACTGCCTGCCAGTGACCCTTGCTTGCCACATTCAGGCTGAGTCCACCCCTGTGGTTCAGGCATCTCTAGACAAATTCCTTGCCTCTGTGAACACAGTGCTGACCTCCAACTGGAGTCTCCTGGCTGTCCTCCCTCCCTGGCATCCATACTTCTTGGTCTTTGAATAAAGCCTGTGTGCCTGGGTTGTCTGCATCTGCACAGGTGCCACGACTTGTGCTGTTTTATGGAAGCCTTTAGGACCTAAGCAGTGGTTCTCAATCTTCCTAATGTGACTCTTTAATAGTTTTGCACATTGTGGTGACATGAAATTATTTTGCTGCTACTCCATAACTGTGTAATTTTGCTACTGTTGTGAATTAATTATCTGATATACAGGGTATCTGATATATGATCCCCAAGGGGGTCACAACTGGCAGCAATGCCTCTAGGGTCTAGAATGGGGCATATCCCTAGGCTGGGACTTGTGCTGAGGCACAAGGTCAGACAAGAGCAGGGAGCAGAGAGATGTTGAAGTGTAGGGAAGAGGGGTCAAGCAGAGACTTCTGCCCAGGATTTCTGGACAATCCTGTGTCCTGACTAGGTTTACTTTTATCATGGGTTTCCCAGCGGGGTACAACACACATTTGCTGGAATACAATATCTTTCATTACTGCTACCTTCCATACCATGCAGACACATATACATAGGAAATGGCCCAGCTCAGCACCCACCGGAATGTAAGCTAGTGAGAGAGAGCTGGAAGGCTTAACCAAATGCTCCCCTAGACACACACACACTTTGCAGGGCAGAGTGTCGGTATGATGTATCAGGCTTGGCATCAATACATCCCCAGTTCTCTTATAAAACCCTGGGTTGAGACAGACCTCTGTGATTTCAAGGGTTGTATAGTGAGGCTGTCTCAAAAGAAAAAGACAAAAACAAATGCTGGGTAGGAATGAACCTAGCCAGGAACTACAAAGTCAGGAATTATTAGGAATTCTGGACAGAAATAGCAGTCAGTGTCTTTTCCTCTGGGCCCATGAAACATTTTTGGAAAATAGTCATGGCAGAGCATCAGTGATAATCCCAGCTGCAGCATACTGTAAGAATTAGAATGTGAGTGTATATTAGATTGGTTTCTCAATGCTGTGACAAAAGACCTCACAAAAGCAACTGAGAGAAGCAGTTTTATTTTGGTTCACAGTAGAAGGGTACAGTCCTTGTGTGGTGGGGAAGTCACGGTTGCAGGAACTTAAGGCAGCTGGTCACACTGCATCTGCAGTCAGGAAGCAGAGATGACGGCTGGTGCTCAGCTCTTTTCCTCTTTTTTATTCAGTCTTGGACCTCAGAGTATAGGATAATGCAGCCTATATCTGGGTAGGTCTTCTCACTAAAACCTCTGGAAACACCTTCACAGACACATTCACGGGGTGATTCTAAAACCCATCAAGTTGATATTAACCATCAGAGTGAGTAAAAACATGTAGCTCACACTCAGAATGGAATTTTTTTTACCCATAAAAGTAACGAGATTACATCATGCCGCTGAGTTTTGCAAAAACCTTGAGCAGAAGCCAACACACCAAAGGCCATACAGTGCATGAGTCCAAGTTTGTGAAATATCCAAATAAGCAAACTATAGGGACAGAAAACAGGTTCCAGATTGCCAAAGGCTTCAGGAAGGAGCTGAATAGTTTTGGGAGTGGGCTGGAGTTTCTGTCTGGATGAAAACATTCTGCAACTTGCTAACAGTGATGATGACTAATACTGTGGATACATAAACATCACTGACATACACATTAGAAATGGCTATAATGATGGTTTATATAGAAAGCTTTGTTGCATTTTGCTGTCGTCTCGGGAATACATCACGGGCATTCCACAAATGTCACTGTTCTGAAAGGAACATGTGCTAGGAGTCAAGACACCCAACAGCTGTCCACTGAATTATCTGAGAAGCAATTGCTTTCATTTCAGCAGTAAGCAGACCCTAGTAAGTGTTTTAACGACTCAAGAGGACACTGACAAAGATAAAACACACACTAAAATTCAGTGTATTCTAATAATGCATGCCAAGTAGGAAAAACCTAAGGCTTGGGAGCCCAGGGAAACATAAAGCTCCCAGGTCATAGCTAATTCTGGAATCCAGAGCTCATATATCCCAAAACCAAACTACAGAATAAAGCTCACAACCAGTGGCGAACTGACCCTGCTGTTGTTGGAGGGGTCCCTATCAAGGTGAACAAGTATTGCTGAACCGGAGATGCGTTCTCTAAGGAGGCATATCCTGCATCTCCTCTCTCTCACGTCCTCTGAGTTCAAAGGGCTTACCCTTCCAGTACACGGGTCAAGGTCCAAGAGTCACAGATCCCCAAGTTAATATGATAAAGGTCCAGTCTTTTAACCTGTTAAAATGACCATGGGACATTTGGAGATTCAAGAGGCCTCTAACCTGGCAGGCCTAGGGTTATTCGTCACAAATATTGAGACCAGATTTGGCTATTCTGGGAAATACCTGCAGCTTTTATCCCTCAGAGAATAACAGTATCACAGTTTCTCTAACTGCAGGAGCAGCCTTGGTCAGACACTCTCTAGGGATGCTTCACTTTCATCCTCCTGACTTTTTTCAGATACATGTTGGCTAGGCCTAATTCACTGATAGGCCACCTAGGATAGAAATAGGGTCCCCAGTACAAGTGCTGCTCATGTAGTCAAGGGGACTAGGGGCTACTAAACCCTGTTTTCATCTGATTTCAGAGAGAAGATAATGCCTTCTTCCTGCCTTAAAATCAATCATGGTCATCACAGAAACCTGATTTTAACCTGCTGCCCTATTTGCTATGTCCCAGGCACAGGAATATGTCCTGCACATCCATGTCCTTCAGTTCTTACTCAACATAAGGCAAATTATGTCCTGTATGAACAAGTGCAAGAACCTGTAAAGTAATCTATGTCCTGTATAAGCAAGAAAAAAAAAAAACCTGTAAAATCATCCCCCAAAGCACATGCATGACACACATTATATGACATGGGAAAAAGTGTGGATTTGAGAAGCATTAGAATCACCAGCCAAAGACAGGACCTCCCTGCCCAATACACTGGTATCACCCATGCACCAAGGATCTGGAAGGAATAACAGGATCCAAGAAGGGCATATATCCTCTTTCTGAGCTGGACGTCCACCTTCTCTCCTATGCCCTGGCCTGTGGATGGTATTGGTTGTTGGGCTTCACAAAGGGCCAGGATGAAAACTACTGGTTCTTCAAATTCTTGGGCCTGGAACCTAATCAGTACCTGGGGCCCTCAGGTTGCATATAGTAGATCCCATAACTTTTTGCATAATGGCCTGAGCCACCCCCACAAACACACACAACAAATCTCTGGTCATCTGTCCTAGTTCCCTTTCTCCATGAAAATTCCAATTAAGAAAACAAAACATCAGGAGACAGAGGTAGGCAGATCTTTGAGTTTGAGGCCAATTGGTTCTGTAAAATAGGTTCCAGAATATTCACATAAACCCCGTCTAGAAAAACAAACAAAAAGCCCAACAACAATCACAAAACAAAACAATAAAACAAAGCATCCAGATGTGTTGGCACAGTCAACTGTGCCAGCTATTTGGGAACAGAAACACGAATATCTTGAGCCCTGAAGTTCAATAGCATGGTTAACAGGGCAAGATTGTTCCCCCCACACAACCCAAAACAAACAAACAAACAAACAAAAACCTTACAAACTTGGTAAAGTCTCCATAAGAGACTGAAGCAAGCAGTCTTTCTGCAACTCTAGGGACACTGACCACCCAAAGGATTCTACTTATGCAGAGGGTCTGCCTACTGTACCCCAGTAGCTGCAGTCTACCACATGAGCCCAGAAATTATCCTCTGTGGGTACCAAAGGCCAGGGCACAGAAATGTTTTTAGTAACTTTACACCCTGATAAAACAAAATAGTTGTTTTATATGTAGACAGAAAAGGATCCAAACCAGACATGCTGATGTTGGCTCTGAGGAGAACTGTCCAGGTAAGCTCCCAAAGAGTCCAGGAAGCAAAATGTTCCTAGTAAGAGTCCACAGCTAGTCAAAATTTTTACCTGGGACCAGGTACAGTTTTACTCCAGGAAGACAGCAGAGCAGAGCTAAACTGATTCCCACCTAAAGGCCAAGGGGCTAGAGATGAAACCTA
This sequence comes from Microtus oregoni, assembly GCF_018167655.1. NCBI lineage: Eukaryota > Metazoa > Chordata > Mammalia > Rodentia > Cricetidae > Microtus > Microtus oregoni. The sequence continues at coordinate 17,738,453 of NW_024543086.1, forward strand.
CAATGGCACCTGTGCATAGCACTGAGACCCAGTGGGTCCTTCACAGATATTCTACCCTACCTTCTTTCGTATGGAGACAGTTGACAAGGTAAAGTCTGTTTCACACACCAGCATAGCAAGTACCCACACACATCCTCTGTAAAAGAGAACCCAGGGCAGCACCAGGAGCCACACTACAAGATCTCAAGATCCTATGTGTGACCATCAAACCAACAGTTCAAGACAGCACCTAAACTTTTACAAGCATGGCAGGGAGAGGGGAAGCTTTTATGTTTAACACAACCAAATAAAGCTCCTTCTGAAAACAAACTCTAACTCCCCCCCCCCCAAGAAGTGAAGGGAAGAAGCTCCTATTCAGATATCCTTTCTATTTAGGTTTCACTTTGGTCTTAAGGCATTGGTCCTCTGTGAACAACATATACTCAGGGGTTGACAATAAGTCCACCCTGAGAGTAAGCCACCCAAGATACCTGACCTAAGCCGCAAGCCTTTCCCAAGGACCTCCTGAGTGGCAGTTAGAGGCCATCTATGTCTTTTTTCCCATCTAAGTGGAACTGCTTCCCTAAGCTAAGGTTGCGATAGCTATAGCTCTCCCTAAGGAAATGAGTGTGCAGTATGGCCGCCCCCTCACACCCAGAGCCGGCTCTATGGTCTGCATTGAGTAGCTGAGACGCAGCATGTGAGCCAGGCAGAGAAGTCACAAATATCTGGCTCAGTTAAGTGTGTTGGAGTGCCCTGGCACATAGGATGCTAAAGTTAAAGTGGTCAGACATCTGGACAGTTTCCTAAGGTAATGGCAACACCAGCCTTTATCTCCACAGGTGCAGGGTCCTAGTGAAGTGCCTCTAGAGTAGAGGACAGCACACACCCCAACACAGCTGTCATGAGGCAGCCGCCAAATTTATTTGTTCCTATACAACATAACCCCAAACACAGGAGCAGCTCTGAACAACTCTAGAAACTCACAGCTAGGGCCAAACAATAGAAATTTTAACTACAAAAGATGAGTTGTATCCAGCAAATATAAAGGGTAATTTAGGCTGTGCTGAACATTTGTCAGACTATTTACAGTGCCAGAGCCAGGTTCAGATCTCGCCAGCCTCCTTCTCCTCCGACCTCCGCGATGCAGTCTTGCCATTGGAGCTCTCCAGCCTCCAGTCAGTGGGCCCTCGCTCACTCCGCCCGTACTCCCAGGATTCCTCTCTCAATGAGCGCTCCCTGGAGAACCTGGGAAAGTGGAACCAGAAGCTCAGCAGAGGCTGCCATCTCCTTCTGGCTGGCTGCACAGGAACCATTAAGGCAGACCCTCAGCCCTAGACTACAGAAGGCCATTTCCCTTCTAGGCTCAGGTGCCTTCTTATGTGGGCTGGGGGAGATGTTTCAAGACAGGGTTTCTCTGAGTAGCTGTGGCTGTCTTGGAATTCACTCTGTAGACCAGGCCTTAAACTCAAGAGATCTACCTGCTCTTGCTTCCACTGCTGCCTGGCCTCAGGTGCTCATGTGCCTCTTAACATGCCAGAAGACAGCCAACCAAGCCTGATTCCATCTGTATCTAACTGATCACACAGATAATAATTGAAAAAAGAAAAAAATTAAGGTAACCCTTTGATTTGAGGATAGTGGCTTATACCTGTAATCCTCACACTTAAGAAGGTGAGACAGCAGTGATTAAGTCAGAGGCCAGACTGTGCTACAGGGTGAGGTTTGGTCTTAAAAGCAACTGATAAAAAGTAACATTTGAAAAGTTTAAGGGGGTGGAACAATAGGTCAGGATATGATGTTTTGTGGAGAACCCATTTGTAGGGCATCAGAATCACCAGTAACTCCAGCTCTAGAGGATTCAAGACAAGTTTTGTCCTCCAACAGTAAGAACAAACACGTACGCACACTCACATACATACATACACACACACACACAATATACACTTACACTAACATTTGTGACACAATACATTAACATACACATAATAAAAATAAATCTTTAAAAATAAATAAATAAAAGGAAAGACTTTAATAAGGAAAGTTTTTGGTGTAACAGAAACAAAGCAAATGGGAATACAATAAAGTTATGCATGTGGAGTATGACGCAGTATGTAAAGACAATGGAAAAAGAGTAGAATGGAAAAACCACATATGTCAAGCATGGTGGTATACACATTTCATTTCAGCACTTGGGAGGCTGAAGCAGGAGGACCCTGAGTTCAAGCCAACCCAGGTTACAAAGTGAGGGCCGGTCTCAAAACAAAATTACAAGAGAGGTAGGTAAGTAGCATAACCTTTTTAAGACAAAATCCTTAGCTGCTCTTTACCAAGTTAAAGTACAAAAAGCCCAGCCAAGTACAGTGCTACCCAGAGGGCCATGAGAGCTCAACAGCCTTATACTATTCCAAGCACTAGGTGACGCTCTCTATCTCTCAGGGTACCAACACAGGGTGCTAGTCACCCAGAGCCTGTCTTCCCATAAACCCAACCTTGTCCCTACCAGATGTAGTGGCCAAAAGGCCAGCATGACAGACCCCAGCAGACTTGGGAACACAAAGAGAAAAGGCTTGTTCCTGGCTGCAGCTACTGAGGAAGTCAGAGTAGTTACTTGTATTTTGTACTCCGGTCCCTGGAAGCCCGGCGGTGGCCCCGGCTGTGGCTCCGGGAACGACTGCGATGGCGCCGGTGTCTATCTCGGGACCTGGAACGGGAAAACTTCCGTCGCTCTCGGGAGGTAGATCTAGATCGCCTCCGTCGTCGATCCCGAGATCGTGACCTGGAAAATCCAGATGATTTTGAGAGCAAGACATCACTGAGGTCAACCTCCATTTCTCTCCTCTTAGCATCTTTTGGCTTTTAAGCTTTCCTGGGATTTCTCTCTTTCCTCCCATAAATGTACAATTTTGGACTAAAGAGTCCCCTGAATTAGTCTGATGGCAAAACCTTTCCCCTAAATAACATCTCTAAAGAGTACAGTACTTGGCCAGACGTGGTGGTGCATGCCTATTCCAGAACTTGGGAGGCAAAGGCAAGTAGACAGGTCTCTAAAATTGAGGCCAGACTGGTCTACAAAGTCAGGAATACACAGAGAAAACATGTCTCAAAAAACCAAAACACAGGATTTAGACACTCCTAGTTGGTCTGTAGGCCTCAGCAGAAGCTCCAGGCCTTCTTTCCTTGTAGTGGTGGTAATGGAATATGTGTTTCTGTTGTGCTAAATCCTAAGCAATGCTCTTCACAAATCAATCTTGCCTACCTAAGTTGTGAAGCTGTTAACATCAGTTATTAAATGTTTCTGCATAAGAAAGTATTCAACTTGAAAACCCTGTGATAGATCTGAAAACCTACCTCCTGCGATCGCGGGTTCTTGATCCAGACCTAAACAGGAAAATAAAAAACACCATTAATCCCACCACCAAGGAGCCGAGGCAGATGGATCACTATGAGTTTAAAGCCAGCCTGGTCTACAGAGTTCTAGGCCAGTCAAAGCAACATAGTAAGATCCTATCAAAACAAAAAAAAGTGTCCCTCGAGATAGCATAGTTACTTCTGGCTCTCATCTCTTCTTTCAACTCAAATTAGATCCAACACATCTATCTGAGTATGTCTCAGGCACCTCAAACTGAATATAGCCAAATTCTACCCCTATTCCTCATTCCATCCTCCCTGTCCAAGGTAAGGGAAAATTCCAGATTAGAAACCAAGAGGCCAATTGAACACGGTACTGGGTGCACACCTTTGATCTCAGCATAGAGAAGAAAAGACAGGCGGATGCCTGAGGCTACAGAATAAGTTTTATGACAGCCAGGGATATACAAGCAACAAAACAAAAAGAAAAGAGACCATGAGGCCAGCTGCACTCCTTCTCCTCACACGACCCCAAGTCCAGTCAGTTCTACCCCAAATACCTTAGCCCAGATCACACCACTCACACTCTTCTTGCCTCGAAAATCAGAACCTCACTGGTGTTTGGGGGGCGGGGGAGGCTTTTGCTCAACACCTTAACACTCTGCTTCTCAAGCAACTACGTCTTATAGGAAACTCTGTCCTGTGGCCCCATGTGACCAATTCAAAAAAATAAAGGGGGAGGAGACATACAAAGCCTCCACCCCTTCACTTCAAAGCTGACAATTTTTTTTGTTTGTTTGTTTGTTTGTTTGTTTTGTTTTTGGTTTTTCGAGGCAGGGTTTCTATGTGGTTTTTTTTTTTTTTTTTGGAGCCTGTCCTGGAACTAGCTCTTGTAGACCAGGCTGGTCTCGAACTCACAGAGATCCGCCTGCCTCTGCCTCCCGAGTGCTGGGATTTTTTTGTCCATAGCAATGCACTGCCATGAGACTACAGCTTAGCAGCAGATCCATTGTTGCCTTCCCTATTTGCTGAAGGTTCTATGCCCAGCTGTCAGAGCCGGCTCTGTGGGGTCCAAGGATGGCTGGGGTGGGTGGCTCACACCTTTAATCCTAGTACCCAGAAGGCAGAGGCAAGTGCATCTCTGTGAGTTTGAGGACAGCCAAGTCAACACAAAAACTCTGTCTTGGGGGGAAGAGGGGAGAGTAACTCTCCCTAGTTTCTTCCTCCCTTGTTTAAATCAATGTCATACCTCACCAGACTGAGTATGTTATAGATGTAATAATTTTTCTTTTAAAGGCCACCCCAGAGCCAGGTTGATGGCACATGCCCTAATCTCAGCTATTAGAAGGCAGACACAGGCACATCTCTGCAAATTCTAGGCCAGCCTGGATTACATAGTGAGACCCTATGTGGTATCCCCAAAGGGAGTGGCACTATTAAGAAGTATGGCCTTGTTGGAAGAAGTCTGTCACTGTGTGTGTAGGAGGGGACCAGGAGGGTTGGCTTTGAGGTCTCCTATGCTCAACACACCACCCAGGGTCTCAGACTTCTTACTGCCTGTGGGTCAAGACAGAGAAACCCTCAACACTTTTGCCAGTACCATGTCTGTCTGCATGTTGCCTTACTTCCCACCACAATGATAAATTGACTCCACAATCAAATATTTTCCTTTGTAAGAGTTAACGTGGTCACAGTGTCTCTTTACAGCAATAGAACCACTAAGATACCCTATCTCTAAATTAAAAACACACACACACACACACACACACACACACACACACAAGTAAATAACTGCCGATTCTTTGTATGGTAAACACTGACTATTCCAGGTCACAACATGGCAAACAGCAGTTTCCTAAGGCTGGCCCACACTTACCTCCTGCTCAGGCGCTCCTCTCGCTCTCTCTCCTCTCTTCTCCTCAAGCGATCCTGATTTCTCTTTTCCTGCTTTTCAGCCACAGTTTTCTAAATAAATGAAAAATGGGTGGGGGGAGCAACAACTTTTAGGAAACAATATATTCATTTTTAAAACTAACGGAAGCCGGGCGGTGGTGGCACACACAATCTCAGTACTCAGGAGACAGAGGCAGGTGAATCTCTCTGTGAGTTCTAGGTTAGCCTGGTCTACAAGAGCTAATTTCAGGATAGTTAGGGCTGTTACAGAGACACCTGGCTCAAAAAAAACAAAATATCCCTAACAGAACAAATGAAAAAAAAAATTAAATCATTTTATACATTTGGTTACAAATTACGAAGGAGGGGGGTGGGCTGAACTTTTAAGTCACAGGGAATTGATCACAATGCTTCAAACCAAACCATCAAGTTAGCTGTTTATCCTACAGCCTCTCTATAAGCATTGTAGTAAAAAAAGAAACATGAGTCAGACCACATACACGCTGCTGCTGGGAGTGGAACTCTTAGGTAGCTAGAAGCAACTCACTTCTGATGTGGTAAGTGCATCAGCACAATTGCATATTCAATTCATTAGGCTCGATCCTAAATGTGACAGAAGCCAGAAGGCTCTGATACACTTTACCATCAAATCAGCATCAACTTAAGCCAGCTGAAAAGGGCTAAGAACCTTTATAACCCACCACTAACACTAACAAATCCTGTAATACACCATCTGGGCAGAGTGGATGAAAACACAGTCCTGAAAGGGAGAGTAAGTCATACCCCATGATACAAAAACCTACCAGTCCTCCCTGCTTAGAGCCTGGGATAGCATAGAAAATCTCTATGCCCAGTGAGTAAAGCAAGTACCCTCTAGATGAGAGGACACAGGAAGGCCCAGGCAAACTGTTCTGTCCATCACCACACCTCTACACCTCCAACTCGGTCATCCTTCATCTGAGCTAGGCATACAGGTTATCAGTTTCTTTTCACACCTTCCTAAAGCAGGTATGGCTGAGAATAGACCCCTAGGTGTGGCATCACTTCCTTCCCCACATCTACAATTCACCTCACATGACCAGCATATCAAACTCATACTGGCAAAGATGCAAAGTAGTACATTAAAATGCTTTTGGGAAAGGCAGAAGCAAATGTTTTTGTTAAGGCAAGGTTTCAACAGATGGATCTTAAACTGCCCAGTTAGCTGAAGATGATCTTAAAATTCTGATCTTCTGCTAGGCAGTGGTGGAGACACTTTTAATTCCAGCACTTAGATAGAGCCAAGCAGATCTATGTGAATTCAATGCCAGTTTGGTCTACAGAGCAAGTTCCAAGATAGCAAGGGCTACACAGAGAAACCCTGCCTGAAAAAAAAAAAAAAAAAAAACAACAACAACAACAACAACAACAAAAAAAAAAAACAAACAACAACCCAGAAACATGTTCAAATTCAACTTAAAGAATATAGATAAGGGCCAGGCGGTGGTGGCTTTTTCTACCTGTGGGACCCTTCTTAGAACGTCTACTTCCTGATGAATGCTTCACCCTCTGAGTCTTCCTAAAGACTACAATATTAAGAATATTTTAATGGCCGGGCGATGGTGGCGCACGCCTTTAATCTCAGCACTCGGGAGGCAGAGGCAGGCGGATCTCTGTGAGTTCGAGACCAGACTGGTCTACAGAGCTAGTTCCAGGACAGGCTCCAAAGCCACAGAGAAACCCTGTCTCGAAAAAACCAACCCCCGCCACCGCCCCCCAAAAAAAGAATATAGACAAGGCCATAAAGAGATCTGGTGCCCTCTTCTGGACTGCACGTATACATGCAAGCAGAACACTGTAAATTTTTAAAAAAGGGGAGGGAAGCTGTGGCTCGTTCCTTTAATCTCTGCACTTGGGAGGCAGAGGCAGGTGGATCTTTGAATTCAGAGTTAGCCTGGTCTACAAAGTAGTTCCAGTACAGTCAGAGCTGTTACAGAGCGTACAAAAAAAAAAACCAGAAATATTATCAACATACCCTCAACTGATCAAGCTTCTCTCGGATCTGAATGAACCCCAAGTGTAACTTGCCCCCGAAGTGGTCTGCTAGACGACGGTCATTGTCATGGAGACCAAGATAAGCCGAACAAACCTCACAGACACGAAGCTTTTGCTGCTGAAAACTGGATGCAGGCATAGAATTTCTATATTCTTCCTATGGTTAGACAGATGAAACAGACAAACAAACAAATAAATAAAATATAAAAGATGAAGTGGAGGCATTTCAAAACTGTCACCATGCAGACCCCAGAATGCAACAACCTGAAATATAGGCAACATTTTATCATGTTGAAAACTAGATTGCTCAGCTTTAGGTATATTAAGAACTTCAATTTCGTTGTTTATTTTAAAAGAATTAACATTTAGTGGCAGGAGGTTTTCTGAGTTCCAGGACAGCCAGAGCTACACACAGAAACATTATCTCAAGAGAAAAAAGATAAATTAAAAAAACTAGCATTTATGTATGTCTTATCAAGAACAACAAGGAACATTCAAATCACGGAGATAAGAATGACTGTTCTAGGGGCTGGAGAGATGGCTCAGTGGTTAAGAGCACTGACTGCTCTTCCAGAGGTCCTGAGTTCAATTCCCAGCAACCACATGGTGGCTCACAACCATCTGTAATGAGATCTGGTGCCCTCTTCTGGCCTGCAGGCATATATGCAGGCAGAACACGGTATACACAATAAATAAATAAATAAATAAATAAATAAATATTTTTTAAAAAAAGAATGACTGTTCTAAGATAAGCAGGGAAGAGAAGACTTCAGAAATAAACAAAAACAAGATGGAGTGGGATGACTCAGCAGTTAAGAGCACTTGTTCTTTCAGAGGCCCGTGGTTTGGTTCCCAGCATCCACACAGGAAATTGCAATCATCTATAAGTCTAGATACAGGATCTTTTCTGGTGCTTTCATCTGGCTTCTGTGAGCACTAAACACAAGCAAGTGAATCCATGTAGGCAAAATACCCCCCCCCCCACACACATATATATATAATTTTTTTGAAATAGGGTTGGAAAGATGGCTTTAAAGAATATACACTGCTCATGCATTAGACCTGAGTTCAATTCCCAGCACCTATGTCAAGCAGTTCACAACCTACAAAAATTCTAACTCAAACGAGATCTAATGCCTCTAGGCTACCTCAGCCACTTACACTCACATTGATACATACACACACACAATTTAAAATATTTTTTAATTTTTATTTATTATGTATACAGTGTTCTGCCTGCACGTGTGCCTACAGACCTGAAGAGGGCACCAGATCTCATTCTAGATGTTTGTGAGCCACCATGCGATTGCTGGGAATTGAGCTCAGGACCTCTGGAAAAGTAGTCAGTGATCTTAACCACTGAGCCATCTCTCCAGCCCTAAAATAAATATTTTTAAAAAGTAAACAAAAACTAGCACAGTCATAGCAACTGGGTCCTGATATACAGGAAATACATAATGCACGTCTAAAAGATACTCTGAAAGGCCACATCATTAACACTTTCCTTGAAGAGAAAAGTACCCAACACATATGTACCCTCCATAAACACTAAAATGTTTATAGAAAAAAAAAATCACTTATTCTGCTCAAAGTAAAATATATCAAACAAAAGGAAAGAGGCTTGGCACACTGCTTCTGGTACTTGAACTCCAGTTAGAACACTGCTATAAATTCTATACTGAAGAAAATCATTCCTTTGTCCTATTTTTTAAAAAAAGACTGATCACACTTATACAGCCCTTATCTGGAACTTGTGGAGATGTTAATTGTCTCAGCCTTCTGAGTGCTGGACTTAAAGGTGTGTGCCACTACTCCCTTCTTTGTTCATTTTGGAAGGAAAGGCTTGAATGCATATGTAACTGCTTACATTAATTCATATATTTAAAACATTCCCTAGGAAATGTAAGTTTAAATACACTCTCACGTACCGCTGGTTATAATAACCCTAACATGTTCTGATGTTAAAATAAGGCATTTAGCTGGATATGGTGACCTACTCCTTTAATCACAGTACTTAGGAGGTAGAGGAAGAGAAGAGGTCAACAGATCTCTGTAAGAACAAAGCCAGCCTGGTCTACATTGTGAGTTCCAAGCCAGCAAGAGCTACAAAGTGAGACCCTGTATAGAAATAAAAGCAAACCAACCAAACAACAATAAAACCCCAACCAAACAGAATGATCATTTATGTATGCATCATTAACCAGGAATTCTTCCAGGTAAATGTGCCCCCGTGCCACCATGTATTAAGAACAAGGTCACTAGCCAGGTGGTGGTGGCACATCTTTAATCTCAGCACTCTAGAGGTAGAGGCAGGTGGATCTCTGAGAGTTAGAACACAGCCTGGTCTAAAGCGAGTTCCAGGACAGCCTGTTAAGTAGAGATAACCTGTCTCAAAAAATGAAAATAAAAAAAAAAAAGCAAGGTCACCACTATAGAAGGATTTAATGTGAAAACTCAGAAAAAACTGAGAAACTACCATTTATATGTTCTGTGTAGATAAAAAAAAAAGGAAGCCTGTAGCAATAAACTGAGTAAAATCTTCTCTTAGTTACTATCACTAACTTGGTTATAAAAAACACCAAGACCAAAAGCAAGTTGGAGAGAAACAAGTTTATCTGGCTTACACTTGCACATCATCATCTTTCACAGAAGGAACTCATCAACTGATGTGATTCCCCAACCTGTCCTAAGAGACTATAGACCCCCTTTAGGGCTGGAAATATAACTCAATGGTTAAGCTCTTCCAGTGGATCTAGGTTCAATTCCCAGCACCCATATGACAGCTCACAACTGTCTGTAACTCTGGTTTCAGGGGACCCAACAATACCCTCACACAGATATACATGCAGGCAATACAAAAAAAAAAAAAAGATGCAGAGATCCCTCCTCTCTACTCTCTAGCCTAGGGAGTACTTGTCATCAGAAGATACTTCCAACTGTCACACTTGGAGCTTATGTAGAAGGTACAGTCCAAGCACTGGTTCCAGTCTTTTAGGGTAAATTCTATCTAGACATCTCAGCTGTGTTATGAATCTCTTTTGTATTTCAAGCTAAGCAATTACATAAGCTTAGACACAACACAACAATGCCACCACCAAGTAGAAGTGGGGTAAGTGTCCACTGGGAGTATGAGACATTAGATCGGAACTAGCCTGTTCTGCCTATCCGACCTTTGCTGCAAACTTTAATTCCAATCACTTTTGGAGAACTACAGAAAAGCATAATCCTGATGGTCTCAAGCTTCTCCCCCTGTTACTCGGTTCAATGAGCATTGCTCTAACACCCAACAAAACCCTGACACTATACAGGTCAGCTATAAGAACAAGAGGCACAATAATACTTAAAAGTTAAGCAGGCACCAGCCATGCACCAAACACCATTTTCTTATCTCCTCCCCACCCCTGGACTTTTTGCTTTTATTAAAGGTCTAAGCTATAGCTTTGAAGGCTATCCCCAACCTACCTATAGACCATCCCAAAGTCATCTCTTTTATGAATCTATCTTCATCAATATCAATGGGAGGAGGAGGAGGACCTAGAAAGATCATTCAGAAGTCAAAAGCACTTGTTGTTCTTCCAGAGGATTCAGATTTGATTCCTAGCACCAACTCAACACCTCACAACTGTCTGCAATTCCAGTTCTAGGGAATCTGACACCATCTTCTATCCTCCATGGACACAGCGCGCGCGCACACACACACCCTAACAAATGGATCAAAAAGGAGTTTTAGGAACAAATGTCTAGGTAAGCTATATAAAAGATGGATACAGGTTCTTTTAACTTTCTCATACCCATAGAATATTCAATACTAAAAGTAAACTATGAGCTTTGGGGTGACAATGTCTAAATTTTGGCAATAAACATACCACTCTGGTGGGGGGGTGCTGATAATGGGAGAGCTATAGAGGATAATTTGGAAATTTCTGTCCCTACCTGTGAACTTTTTACTACAGTCGTCACAAAGACTATTTTTTTTTGTTTTGTTTTGTTTTTTGTTTTTTCAAGACAGGGTTTCTCTGTGGCTTTGGAGCCTGTCCTGGAACTAGCTCTGTAGACCAGGCTGGTCTCGAACTCACAGAGATCCGCCTACCTCTGCCTCCCGAGTGCTGGGATTAAAGGCGTGCGCCACCATCGCCCGGCTCGTCACAAAGACTATTATGTGGAATAAAAAGAATGTAGACATGGTTTAATAGTCCAAATGTTCAACATTACTGAATTACCATCACTTACTTCCCTATCATTACATTTCTTGTTGAAGCCCAGATTGGCCTCAAACTCACTATGTAGTCAAGACCGGTTTTGAATTCCTCATCCTTTTTTTGGTCTGTATTCTGTGTGTCATCCATGTCCCGTGTCCTGTCCCTACTCCCCAGGTGTGAAGAACTGGGATTATAGGTGTATTTATTATGCCTGAATTATTATACTTTTATTATTATTATAACAGGGAGGCTCAGGTAGAGGGACTACTTTAAATTACAGACCAGCCGGGCGGTAGTGGCGCACGACTTTAATCCTAGCACTTGGGAGGCAGAGGCAGGCGGACCTCTGTGAGTTCGAGACCAGCCTGGTCTACAAGAGCTAGTTCCAGGACAGGCTCCAAAGCTGCAGAGAAACCCTGTCTCGAAAAACCAAAAAAAAAAAAAAAAAAAAAAAAATTACAGACCAGTCTTGGTGGCACAAGGAGTTCATGGTCAGCCAAGACTATATATAAAGTCAGAGAGCATGTTTAAAAAACAAAAGGCCGGGCGGTGGTGGCGCACGCCTTTAATCCCAGCACTCGGGAGGCAGAGGTAGGCGGATCTCTGTGAGTTCGAGGCCAGCCTGGTCTACAGAGCTAATTCCAGGACAGGCTCCAAAGCCACAGAGAAACCCTGTCTCGAAAAACCAAAAAAAAAAAAAAAAAAACAAAAAACAAAAGCTGGGCGGTGATATTGCACACCTTTAATACTAGCACTCAGGAGTGGAGTGCACTCACAGGCAGGAGGCTCCCTGTGAGTTCAAGATCAGCCTGGTCTACATAGCTAGTTGTAGAACAGCCAGGGCTACACAGAGAAACCCTGTCTCAAAAACCCAAAAAGCCAAAAAAACCAAGCAAACAAAAAAAGCTGGGGACGCTAATAGTACATGCATTTAATCCCAGCACTCAGGACTCAAGAGTCAGACGGATCGAGGCCAGCCTGGTCTGCAAAGTGAGTTCCAGGACAGCCAGGCATGTTACCCAGAGAAACCCTATTTTTTTTTTTGGGGGGGGGGGGGGGGAATATTGCTGCCATTCCAGAGAACCTGGATTTGGTTCCCAGCATTCACACACGGCAGTTTACAAACATGGGTAATCCAGTTTCAGAGGAATCAATCCCCTCTTTTGGTCTCCAGGGGTACCAGACATTGAACACATGTACAAAGCGCACATATATGTAAGCAAAACACTGACACAGACACACATACACATATAAATAAATAAATAAACGTTGAGAGAGCAAGAGCAAAAGCTGAGTGCCAGGCATGGTAATGCATGTCTTTAATCCTAGTACCTGGAAAGGAGAAGCAAGAAAATCTTTAAGGATTTAAAGTTTAAGGACAATCTGCATACCAAGTTCCAGGATAACCAAGTTCCATGTCTCAAAAATAAGCAACAACCAACCTCTGCTTCTTTTTTCTTTGCACGAACTTTCTCCACTTCCATAAGGATCTTCTGAGATTCATCCACATTTCCTTCAGCTCCTAGCTGCTCTGCTTTAGCAAGGAGTTTTCCTATTTCTTCATTCAGCTCATGCACTTTTTCTGCCTAAGGACAGAAAATCAGATAAAAACACCAAACATCAATACCTTGAGTTACAAAGAAAACAAGTATTTCTCTTCTTCTTGCTGTATACCTAGCCTATTCCTCTGAAAATATCCAGACTCAGTAACACACTTAAAGATTAAAAGCTCAGGGGGGGGGCTGGAGAGATGGCTCAGTAGTTAAGAGCATTGCCTGCTCTTCCAAAGGTCCTGAGTTCAATTCCCGGCAACCACATGGTGGCTCACAACCATCTGTAATGAGGTCTGGTGCCCTCTTCTGGCCTGCAGACATACACACAGACAGAATATTGTATGCATAATAAATAAATAAATATTTTAAAAAAATAAATAAAAAATAAAAGCTCAGGGGGCTGGAGAGATGGCTCAGTGGTTAAGAGCACTGGCTGCTCTTCCAGAGGTCCTGAGTTCAATTCCCAGCAACCACATGGTGGCTCACAGCTATGTGTAATGAGATCTGGCACCCTCCTCTGGCATGCGGGCATACATGGAGGCAGAATATTATATACATAATAAATAAATAAATCTTAAAAAAAAAAGATTAAAAGCTCAGTGGCAATATAACTGGCAACCACTTCCAACTTTTGGATGGAAGCTTGGAAGTGGGGATGTCAGTTCAAGATCACCTATAGTAAGTCAGTTCAAGGTCAGCCTAAACCACAAAAGACCACTTCAAAACAAAACTATGACAGCCTTACTATCATTACACCAGATTCTAAGCAAGCCCATTTACTCCATTGCATGGTATTTTTGTTTTGCAATGGAGCACATGCCGTTCACTTTAGAACTGACACGTTAGTTGGGTACTGGTGGCACACACCTTTAATCACAGCAATCAGAAGGCAGAGGCAGGTGGATCTTCGTGAGTTTAAGGCCAGCCTGGTCTATCTACAGAGCTAGTTCCAGGACAGGATAGGCTCCAAAGCTACACAGAGAAACACTGCCTCAAAACAAAACAAAACAAAAGGCCTCCTCCCCGAAAACATGTTGGTTATTTTCTGTGTCTCTTTATGTCCTCTGGGAAGGAGTAGTAAAATTCAAGGTTTAACATACAAACGTAGGCTGCAAGCAAAATATCTAATTACTAGAACTTCCCAGCACACATGTATCTTTTCTTTCTTTTTTTTTTTTTTAGGTTTTTTTCAAGATAGGGTTTCTCTGTGTAGTCTTGGCTGTCCTGAAACTCACTCTGTAGACCAGACTAGCTTCAAACTCAGAGACCTGCCTCTGCCTCCCAAGTAATGGGATTAAAGGCATGCGCCACACCGCCACAATTTTTTTTTCTTTTTTTGATTTAATAAAGTTTTATTTTTCCAAATGTACAACTGATTGAACCTGTTTATGCATCTTTACCAGCAGCTAGGATAAATTGAAGGCATTTTCATATCCATTTCTAGGTTAAGAAGTAATATGCATAGTAAATTAGTACTGGCTCACATCTTGTGATGCATGCCTTTAATCTCAGCATTCAAGAGGCAGGCAAATCTCTGTGAGGTCAAAGAAAAGAAAGGAAAGCAGGCTCCAAATGCCTTGGCCACAGACCATCTCCACTGGGAACAATCAGTTTAGAAAGCACCATCTACACAGAATTCCCAACTAGTGTGAGGGTGAGACAAAAAGAGAGTTATACCAGTCACTTAATATACCTTTGCAGAAACTTCTGCACTGATCTCTTCCTGAGTTTCTGCCAGCCTCTTCTTGGCAAGCTCAGTTCTCCGATCACACTCTGCAATGAAGGATTCTAAGTGATCCATTGCCTAGTTCGGAGAAAGCAAACAGCTAAGATCAACATCGCATAGTTTTTTTTGTCATTGTTATGTCTTTTATTTGCGAAGAGAAGTGCTTAAGATTAAACCCAAAACTACAAGTATGCTAGAAAGGAACTCTTCTGAATTACACCTGCAGACCAGTTTCTCCAGCTAAAGTCCCACAGACCAGGCTGGCCCAAAACTTGCCATGTACTCTGGGCTGGCTTTGAACTCACAATCTTCTTCCCTTAGCCTCCAAAGTGCTAGATGAGAGGTGTGCACATCACACTTTGCACACTGCATAGTCTTGGCACCTATATATGTAATAGGAACACAAGCTTACGTTTATTTCTTTGTTTTGAGAGTCATACTATGTAGTCCTTTTGGACTTAAAATACTCCCTATGTATATCAGGCAGATATATGCCCTTAATCCCATCACTCAGGAGGAAGAGATAGGCACATCTCTGGGAGTTCCAGGGTTACATATGAAACCTGGCCTCATAAAAAATAAATAAAAAGAAATTAAATTGCAATTCCTATCTCTGCTATGGCATCTATAGGGACAGCATGAGCTGATACTCTGCTTAAAAATTTATCATCATAATTAACATAATTAGAGTCATCTTAAATCAAATTGCTATCTCATTTACTTATTTCCAAAATTTGTAGAAAGATCTCTAACTCTCTGTTAAAATTACCAAGAAAATGGACTGAGGGAATTGCTTAGTAAGGTGTCAGTCATGCAAACATAAGGACCTGAGTTCAATCCCTCCAAAATCTACATGTGGCAGTCAGCCTTTATAATTCCAGCATTGGGGAGGTGGGGATAGGTAGCTCTCTTGGACTTCTCCATCAGCCAGTCTTATCTACTTGGCACATCCTAGACCACTGACAGAGAAACACTGTCTCAAATAACAGGTGAGGGGCTAGCAAGATAGTTCAGTGGGTAAACATACTAGAGGCCAAACCTGATTAATCTGCATTTACTCTTTTGGAACCTGCATGATGGAAAGAGAAAACCCATTCCCATAATTGTGTGTATGTATACATACAAGCAAATAAATATAAAAAAAAGTTAAAATAAAAACAAAAAAAAATTGACAAGTGGGCAGCACCTACAAAAAAACAACCAAGGCTGTCCTCTGGCCTTCACAGGCACACAGCAGGAGGCTGAGGCAGGAAGATTACTATGAGTTGGAGGCCAGTTTGGGGCTATATTGTAGAATAAAGAGAGGCAACCCACACGTAGAGGAGAAATTCAGTGTGAAGGTGGTTCAGTGAATAATAAAGACTTTGTTGAGAAAGCAAGTTAGTACTAAGACTGAATCTGGGGCTGAAGAGATGGCTCAGAGATTAAGAGCACTTAATCTCTCTCTTCCAGAGGTCCTGAGTTCAATTCCCAGCAACCAAGTGGTGGCTCACAACCATCTGTAATGATATGGGATATGATGCTCTCTTCTGGTGTGCAGGCATACATGCAGACAGAACAATGTATACATAATAAATAAATCTTAAAAAAAAAAAGACTGAATCTGAGTCCTAGAACTCACATAAAAATGGTAAGAGGCCTCACCCTCACTGAGAAACAGATGGGGAAGGGGGGAGGGGAGGGAGGAACTGGGATTAGTATGTAAAAGAAAAAGTAGTAAGAGACAGCCAGGCAGTGTAGCCAACACCTTTAATCCCAGCACTCAGGAGGCAGGCTAGCCAGGTCTACAAAGCAAGTTCCAAGGCAGTCAAGGATACATACACTGTGAAGCTCTACCCCAAAAGAGGAAGGAGGAAGGGAGGGGAGAAAGAAAAGGAGAAAGGGTGTGACCTATGTTTGCTACCACAGTTGCAAACTGTACTTCTGGAAAGATGAAGAGCTGGTCACCTGTCCTTACCCAGAATAACAGCCCCAATACAGGATCCTGAGGTATCCTTAAGCCCACTCAAGTAGTGCTCCCCTACTGTATACTCAGCATTATATATATATATAGGGAAGATCAATGACTCACTCAAAGCAGTCATGCAGAGCCACACCTTTATCAACTAAAATGCCTCTATATTAAGCAGATTCTTAGTCCAATGGTAATGTGATGGAGGAAGGTCATTGGTTTAAAAAGAAACTGCTTAGCCTGATAGGTTAGAACATAGGTAAACAGAACAGAATGCTGGGAGGAAGAGGAAGTGAGCTCAGATGCCATAGCTCTGCTCTCTGAGGCAGACGCGGTGAAGCTCCGACCCAGGATGGGCGTAGGCTAGAATCTTCCTGGTAAGCGCACCTCATGGTGCTACACACATTAATAGAAATGGGCCAAGCAGTGTTTATATGAATACAGTTTGTGTGTCGTTATTTTGGGGCATAAGCTAGCCAGGCAACCAGGAGCCGGGCGGCAGAAACGCAGCCCGCAGCTCCTTCTACAGAAGTAATGGACTCAAATATCTAAAAATCTAAAAACGAAATGGTTACACAACAAAACAAGCAACTCAGAGCATGGAGTGTCTTCAAACAGGCATGTTCTTTAAAAACTAAGTCTGTTTTGCTGTCCCTTTCTCTCCTTTCAAAGTGTTTCAAGTGTAGATTAGTTACAAAAGGACAATTTTACATAACAGAAAAAGATGAGTCTAAAACTCAAATTCTTTTTTTTTTTGGAGGGTGATTTTCAAGAAAAAGTTTCTCTATGCAGCCCTGGCTGTCTTGGAACTCACTATGTAAACCAGACTTGGCCTCAAACATGAAGATCTATCTGCCTCTCTGTCTCCCAAGTGTTGGGATTAAAGGTATGTGCCACCACCACAGGCAAAAACCCAGATTCTAATCACAATCTACCCTTTACGAGAATGTGTACAGTGGTCCCACATAATGGTACAATGAAACCCAACTTCTAAGAGCACCCAGGCATATTCAACCCTGCATGATACCCAAATAACTATGCTCTCTTCCTTCCATGCTCAGAGCCTAGATAGAAACAAGGCCACAGGACAGAGTAAAAACACTTCACCAATGAAGTGTTGCCCAGTATGTGTTAAGGCCAAGTTCAATTCCCAGCACTGTCTTTCTAAAAAAGAGAGCAAGAGAGAGCAAAGTAGAGCAGGCATAGTACAACACATTTTTAATTCCAGCATCAGAGAGAGTAACGAAGATAAGTAGGCTTCTAAAAGAAAAAAGGGGGGTAGGGTGGTTGAAGAGATGGCTCAAGCAGTGAAGGGCACCAGCTGCTCTTCCAGAGAACTCAGGTTCTGTTTCCAGTAGCCACATGGCAGTTCTTAACTATCTAACGCCAGTTTTAGGGGGTCCAATGCCCTGTCTGGCTTTCATGGGCACCAGGTATGCATGTGGTCCACGGACATAAATCCAACTGAAATATTTCTACACATTAAAATAAACATTAAAAAAAATTAAAGAATAAACAAAAGTACCAGTAAATTCAAGTAACTTGCTTTACATTTTAGGTTGCTTTGTTTTGGGGTAGAACAGAAAATAGGGTTACACTATGTATCCTGGCTAGCTCTCAACTTTGCTATGCCTGCCTATAACCACAAACCTCTTGCTTTAAACTCTTGAGTGCTGGGAGTATAGATAAAGTCTCATCTTTACTATTCTTATAGAAAAGTATCTATTTAACTTTAGGTAAATGTCTATAATTTTAACATTTCGGAGAGAGAATCAATCCATAGCTACAAAGAAAGTTTGAAATTAGCCTTGGCTACATGAACCCCTCAACCCCCAACCTCCAAAAAAGGAGCTTTAAACCTTTTGAAGGCAAGTTGGGCATGCATCCCCTGCCATAGCAGTGCTCAGGGGATACTCACATAGTGAGTTCAAGGCCAGCCTGGTTTACCTAGTGAGATCTAGGACAGTCATGGCTACATTGCAAGACCTTGTATCAAATAACAACAATCCAAAAAAAAAAATATATATATATATATTAAGAACTTACATGCAATGTTTGAATAAACCTGTGACACAATTCTAGCAATTTTCTATTAATACAACATCCATACACTCCCCACCCCCCACCCCGCTCTTGCTCTTTTGCTAAAATTTCTCAAGGACATGCCCCTTTTGGGAACTGCTCTGAAATATGACTAAAAGGAGATCACCCAGGCATGTCTGCAGCAGTAATATTAACCTGATTCTTTGGCTGTCTCCAGAGGACAAGGAAGGTAGGTATACTTATAGACAAGCTATGCATTCCTGAATTTACAAATACATGACCACAAAAAAGAACCAAAAGTGCTTTGTGGCACTGGAGAGATGACTCAGTGGTTAAAACCAAAGCTGCTCTTGAATAAGATCCAAGTTTGGGGAACTGTAGAGGTGGCTCAGAGGTTAAGAGCACTGGCTGTTCTTCCCAGCAACCACATGGTGGCTTACAACCATCTGTAATGAGATCTGATGCCCTCTTCTGAAGACATAATGGTGTAGAGCACTCACATACATAAAATAAATCTTAAAAAAAAGACCCAAGTTTGTCAGGTGACTCACAACTGCAGATAATTTCAACATAAAAGGGATCTGATGTCTCTGGCCTCCACAGGTACCCGAACTCATATACACATACCCACATACATACACATACACAATTTTTTTAAAAAAAAATACTTTGTGCCTGTATTGCTCATGTTACTGTAACCAATTTAGGGAGGGGACGGTGGAGCTGGAGGCCCCACATGTGAGAACAGGATTTCTCAGAAAATTAGGAAACAACCTTCCTCAAGACCCATTAATACCACTTTTGGGTATATATCCAAAGGATGCTCAATCGTGCCCCAAGGGCATGTGTTCAACTATGTTCATAGCAGCATTGTTTGTCATAGCCAGAACCTGGAAACAACCTAAATGCCCCTCAACCGAGGAATGGATAAGGAAAATGTGATACAATTACACAATGGAGTACTACACAGTAGAAAAAATAACGGTATCTTGAGTTCAACTGCCAACACTATACAAATCTATCGTGATGGCATATGGCCCTGTAATATCAGTTCTCAGAAAGAGGCTCAGGAGTTCAAGATCGTCCTTTGCTACATAGCATGTGCTATCAGTATGTATTATAATAGACACATAAAAAAAGCAAACAATGAAATGAAATTCAATACAATAAGTTGGGAGTCACACACACATAAGATGGCATCTGCTGTGTTCTAGAACTTAAGATTCTTAACAAGTGCTTATTTAATTACTTTGCTTTATAACTCACAGACATTACACTACTTTCAATAGTAATTGATACTCTGTAGCATGGATAAATAAACATCCAAAAAAAATCTTACATCTAATTCAAAAAACAGGTCTCTTTCTTTACTTGCAATTTCATAATCTGCTCGGAGGGCCAAGTCGTGGATTTTGGTACATTCTCCTAAATCCATGCGCTGTGGGAAATCAAAAAAAAAAAAAAAAATTAAAACATTAACACCTATTCATTATAGAAAGCATGAAGTTAATATGATTTAGCATTTCAACTTTCACTGAAATAAACAATACAGTTTTACAGATAATAAATAAGAAATGGATCAAGTGTAATGGCATATGATAATCTCAACAGTTAAAGAGTTTGAGGGGCAACAGGGTAGTAAGTTAAAGACCAACTTGGACTTAAGTAGCCTAGTCTCCAACAAAAGAAATAAAGCCAGGCACACTGACTGACACATTTCTGTAATTGGTGCCCTTGGCAGGAGGGTCAGGAATGTAAAGTTAACTTCACCTTCAGCTACATAGTAAGTCCAAGGTCAGCATGGGCAACGAGATCATATCACATAAACAAAAAAGAAAGATATATCCTAAAAATGCATTTTTTTAATTTATTTTTTAGATTTATTTAGCTGGGCAGTGGTGGCTCATGCCTTTAATCCCAACACTCAGGTTGCAGAGGCAGGAGAATTTCTGAGTTTAAGGCCAGCCTGGTCTATAGAGCGAATTCCAGGACAGCCAAAGCCACACATAGAAAAACCCATTTCGGGAAAAAAAAAAATTTTTATTTGTGAGTGTTTTGCCTGGTGCCTTCAGAGGTCAGAAGGCAAATCAGATCTCCTGGAACTGAAATTACACAGTTATAAACCATCATGTGGGTGCTAGAAACTGAACTGGAATCCTCTATAAAAGCAGCAAATGCTCTTAACCACTGAGCCACCTCTCCAGTCCCTGTATTTTTCTTTCCTTCTTTGTTCTTGCTGTGGCAACACCAGACACTCCACTTGGAGCTTGTTTTCTTCTTGGCAAAACTGGTCTTTGGGCAAAAAACTGCCCCTGCCTCAACCACTGACAAAATGCACGATGTCCAGACTAGACAAGCAGGATACCGCCCAGCTGTGTAACTGTTTTGTAAGCCAACATTTTCTTTTTGTTTTTTTTTTTCTTTTTTTGGTTTTTGAGGCTTTATCCCTGTAAGTGGTGTGCTGTCAATAAGACTAGTCACAATGTATTATGTATTCTAATCACATGTAAAACAATCATACTGCAGTTTGTAATGTTTATGTTAATCCTGAGTACAGGACTGTGCAGGTATCTCCTGCTCTGGCTGTCTAAACAGCAATAGAAAATTTTTGTCCTAAAACTTATGGCATAGCCGGGCGGTGGTGGCGCACGCCTTTAATCCCAGCACTTGGGAGGCAGAGGCAGGCGGATCTCTGTGAGTTCGAAACCAGCCTGGTCTACAAGAGCTAGTTCCAGGACAGGCTCCAAAGCTGCAGAGAAACCCTGTCTCGAAAAACCAAAAAAAAAAAAAAAAAAAAAAAAAAAACCCAACTTATGGCATTAAATCAAAGCGCAAGTTAACAAAATCACAAGGAGAGGTAGGAAGATCAGGAGTTCAGGCCCAGATTCTACTGCATTGTGATTCTGAGGTGAGCATATGACCCTGACTCATACACAAAAAGTGGGAAGGGTTGGCAGGAGAGATGGCTCCATTGGTAAGAATGCTTGCTGCTCAAACATGAATGTTCAGAACCCAGCACCCATTTAATTATCCAGGCATGATTACACATATCTGTAACCACAGCACTGTTTTACTGATTGCTAACCCAGTCAAAACTCCATAAACTCTGGGTACAATGAGCTTTAGACTAAGTAAAACACTGTGCCAGGTGGTGGTGAGGTACACTATAATCCCAGAACACAGGAGCACAAGAGGCAGCAAAAGCTGGCAGATCTGTGAGTTGGAGGATAGCCTGTCTACAGAACAAGTCCAAGGACAGCCAGGGCTACACAGAGAAACCTTGTTTCAAAACAAAAACAAAAAAAGAAAAAAGAAAAAAAAAAAGGAAAGAAAAAGAAAGTCTCAAGGGACTAGGAGACCAGCGATAAGACGGTAAAACTATCCTCCAGCATCTGATTGAGTGCATAAATATAACTACACAAAATTTTTAAATCCATGCATGATTCACTGTGAAATGTTTTCTTGCGCACAAATATTCATACAATGAGTGGTTGATTTTTACTTTCTTCATAATAGCTATGAAGCCTTAAACTGGTCCTTTGTAAAACACTTTCACGCTAAGTAGCTGAAATATAACAGATGATTTTCTTCAGTTTATAGTCTGACATTTAACTTAATTTTAAATGAAAGCACATCCTACAAAACTAGCATTTATCTGTACTGCTCAGAGACTATAGTAATTGGGCAGTATAGATTTCTTCAAAGAGCTACAAAAATACAGGCTGGAGAGATGGCTCAGAGGTTAAGAGCACTGACTACTCTTCCAGAGGTCCTGAGTTCAATTCCCAGCAATCACATCGTGGCTCATAACCATCTGTAATGAGGCCTGGTGTGCCCTCTTCTGGCCTGCAAGCATACATAGAAGGAATGTTGTATACATAATAAATCAAAAAAATAATTTAGGGGACGGGAGAGATGGCTCAGTGGTTAAGAGCATTGCCTGCTCTTCCAAAGGTCCTGAGTTCAATTCCTGGCAACCACATGGTGGCTCACAACCATCTGGAATGAGGTCTGGTGCCCTCTTCTGGCCTGCAGACATACACACAGACAGAATATTGTATACATAATAAATAAATATTAAAAAAAATAATTTAAAAACTTACAAAAAATATAATCAATGTGATCTCATTGATTTTTATTCTATTTTAGGGACTGAAAAGATGTCTCAGCAGGAAAAGCCACTTGACAGTCTGAGTTCATTCCCCACATCTGTGGGGTGGAAACAATCATTCCTGTAGGAGCTGGAGAGATGGCTCAGAGGTTAAGAGAACTAGCTGCTCTTATTTTAAAGGTCCTGAATTCAATTCCCAGCAACCACATGTTGGCTCACAACCATCTGTAATAAGATCTGGTGCCCTCTTCTAGCATGAAGGCATACATAATAAGTAAAATAAAATCTTCAAAAAAGCTGGGCAGTGGTGGCGCATGCTTGTTATCCCAGCACTTGGAAGGTAGAAGCAGGTGGACCTCAGTAGGTTCAAGGCAAGCCCGGTCTATAAAGCATGTTCCAGGGGGCTAGAGAGATGGCTCAGCAGTTAAGAGCATTGCCTGCTCTTCCAAAGGTCCTGAGTTCAATTCCTGGCAACCACATGGTGGCTCACAACCACCTGTAATGAGCTCTGGTGCCCTCTTCTGGCCTGCAGGCATACTCGCAGACAGAATATTGTATACATAATAAATAAATAAATATTTAAAAAAAGATGGACACTAATTCTCCTGTGATTTATTTATATTTTTATTTATTTTATTTTTATGTATACGGATGGATAGTTTGGCTGCATGTATGTCTGTATACCATGTACATGCCTGCTGCCCAAAAAGACCCTGGGACTGAAGTTAAGACAGCTGTGAGCTACTGTATGGGTCCTAGAAATTGAGCCTGGGTCCTATAGAAAGACAATCAGTGAGTGCTCTTAACCACTGAGCCATCTCTCCAGCCCTGTAACTCATTTAAAAAAAAAAAAGATTTATTTATTTATTATGTATACAACATTCCTTCCATGTATGCTTCCATGCCAGAAGCTCTCACCAGATCTCATTACAGATGGCTGTGAGCCACCATGTGGTTGCTGGGAAATGAACTCAGGACTTCTGGAAGAGCAGTCAATGCTTTTAGTCTCTGAGCCAGCTCTCCAGCCCCCTGTAACTCTTTATACACAGAATAAAGTGGGGGTTTCAGCAATTCTAATCCTAAAAGTTGTTTTCTTAAACATTAATTTTTAAGGTTTATTTTGATTATTTTAAAATTATGTATGTGCCTGTGTAGAGGTTATGTGCACATGAATGTAGCTGCCCCACATTTAGAAGTGGCTGTCAGTCAGATCCTCTGGAAATGGAGTTACAGATGCTGATAAGCCATCATGTGAGTACTAGGAATCAAACACTGGTAGTCCACAAGAGCAACAAATGCTCTTAACTACTGAGCTACATCACTAGCTCCTATTATGTAATTTTAAAAAATAAAACATTACTCTTGGGTTAAAGAAAAAAATATTAAGCCGGGCGATGGTGGCGCACGCCTTTAATCCCAGCACTCGGGAGGCAGAGGCAGGCGGATCCCTGTGAGTTCGAGACCAGCCTGGTCTACAGAGCTAGTTCCAGGACAGGCTCCAAAGCCACAGAGAAACCCTGTCTTGAAAAACCAACAAAAAAAAAAGAAAAAAGAAAAAAATATTACATCTACTGTCCCACCCCACCCTGAGTAATCCATAAGGTTCTGGAATGCACCTACCGTCCCAGCAAGGATGTCATGGGGGCAGCAATCCAAAAGGTGACTCTTGCAGACACGGTCATCTGTAAACTTGACCCTCTGTCTGGTTTCATCTCCTGAAATTCATTTGTGGTTTTAAATAAAGTAGTATCTCACTAACTACACAAGGCTATCTGGCAAAACAATACACTCAGATGATTTGCAGACTAGTATTTCTGTATTCTCCCCATCACACACACTAAGAAACTGATCTAAAGATACTGACAATTGGAATGGAATGCAGATTTTTTTTCAAGCTAAGTAATTTATGAAGACGCACACTTAATCACATCTAACTCCATCATTAAGTCAAGGAGTCAGAAATAAGAGTGAGTACCAAAAGGAATCAGCCCAAATCAGTGTGGGCATGAGAACTAAGAAGCAGGTAATCTACCACATATGACTTAGAGCTGGCAATTCCCAACCAAAGCTACTTATTAATCTTTTTGCTGCAGTCAAACAGGCAGTGTTTTATTATAGAAAACTGCCAAGAGGAAGGAGGATGTTTTCAAGCTCTATCACTGACTCTTAAATATCTCTAGACCTTTTCTTGTTATGCCCCTTTCATCCCCACCCTTACAAAGGGAAGTTGGCACCTGGGAGTCACTTTTAACAAGACAATACCAAAGAAAGCAAAAAGGAATCAGGTTAGTCAATACACACTGTGAACTCCAACACATACTGTACCCATCTGCATTCTTCAAGAACTCAGCTGCAGAATTTTATGCCCGCTGTTGAAAAGTTTTAAAGGAAAAGTTTTCTTGCCCACACCTGCAGTAAGGAAGTCAGGGGGAATGATACATAAAAGTAAAGGCAAAGTGGTATGTGACAAATTTTAAGGCTAATCTGTGTAGAGGACACAGTGCTGTGTAATAGTCAAGGAGGAATATATTTCAGGATTTGCAAGCATCCAGGATTAATGTAGTGTCTTTTTACTGAAAATGTTTTCTTTCTAAACTACACTTTTAAAGTTACTTGTGGAAAAAAAGCAAACACTTTTTTGTTATAACAGCTTAGAAATTGGTTGTGACTCACGGCTCGATGAACATGAGGCTTTTCTGCAACTCCCTTGCAGATTGATGTAGGCAGGCAAAGATACACTGAACCTTTATAAATAAAATAGAGGGGCCACAATTGTTCAGTTTGTATGAAATAAAAATATGGGAAGCAATTCAAAAGCAACTCAACATACAAAGAAAGCTAAAAGCACTTATTGACCTATGAAATAAGGTGCAAAGAATCTGCACAGCCCTGCGAAATGTGCCAGTGTGAAATTACAACTTCATTACTTTAGTAAAAATGAAAACACCAACCACAGCAGGGATCTAGCTTTGCTGGGATGCAACTGCTTTCTCCTGAGACACCACCGTGATCTTGCACGCCTCCCTACACACCTACCTAAAGAATGCCAAGAGCTGACTAAACCAGGGCTAGTCTGGAAGGCTGGGGAGTGAGGGGTGGGAAGACTAGGAAAGTGCACGGAGGAACCCACGTTAGAAATGCTCATTTACGGCTCCCCTTGTGACCGTACGGAGCAGGAACGCCCGGGGTTTTCGAAACCCGTCCAGCTCCTCGGGGGTCGCCTCTCCTCCGAGCAGTATCAGAGGAATTCTGCCACACGGCAGCCAGCGCCCGGGAGCCGCGCTGGTTCCAGCCCTCCGCCGACGCTCCAGTACACCGGGCGGCGCCGAACCGCGGTGCCAACCAAGAAGAATTCGCATGACGGAAAATGGGAGGGGGACAGAGCCCCACCGTCGGATCGGACTCTCAGAAAGGAGGCCGCCCGGACGAGAAGGACACGGCGGCCGCAGCAGCCTCGCAAGCCAAGCGGATCAGACAAAGGCCCAGCGCCTGGGGTCGGCCAGCGGGGGGAAAAAGGAATGGTGCCCCGCGCAGGCGCACAATGTCACGGCCCTCGCCTCAGGATGCCAGGCGGCCTCGCCTTACTCCCGCCCCCGCCCAGCACCTGGACGGCCGCTCAGACTCACCGTCCCGAGCCGTGCCCATGAGCTGGTCCAGCAGGGCCCGCATCTGCGCTTGGGCGGACATGGTGGCCAGTGGGGACGGCCGCGAAGCTCCTCACAACTCAACGGCAGCAGCGGGAACAGCGGCAGCGAAAGATGGTCCAGTCGGCCTGAAGCCTGCTCGGCGCTTTCCCGCCGCGGGGAATGCTGGGAGGAAGTTCGTCAACGTTGTTGGAGGGCCTGCCGGGAAATGTAGTTTGAAAAAAGCCAGAGTCGCTAGGTGGGGCGGTCACAAATTGTCCTAGAGGCTAAATTAAAACTCCAACCCTGATCCCTAAAACATCAAATTCTATTGTCTGTCTGTCTGTCTGTCTTTCTTTCTTTCTTCCTTCCTTCCTTCCTTCCTTTCCCTTTTTGGTTTTTAGACACAGGGTTTCTCTTTGGATCCATAAAGTTTAAGCTAAGGATTTCTTTTGAGACAAGAATGAAAAGACCACCCACCCTAGGATGGTAGACAAATTTGTGACAATGCTGCTTACCCTATATAAACTGTAAAATTTTCCAGCATGAGACTAGACTTTTTTTTTTTTTTTTTTTTTTTTTTTGGTTTTTCGAGACAGGGTTTCTCTGTGGTTTTGGAGCCTGTCCTGGAACTAGCTCTTGTAGACCAGGCTGGTCTCGAACTCACAGAGATCCACCTGCCTCTGCCTCCCAAGTGCTGGGATCAAAGGCGTGCGCCACCACCACCCAGCTGAGACTAGACCTTTTTGAGGAACTAGCCCATATATGTATTAAAGAGTTCTCTCTTTCTCTGAATATTTATGTGGTTGGAGTTTCCACTTCACAAAGACTCGCAATAGTACAATATTTGTATTATTATATATTCCAATTCCCATGGAACTGGAGTTTAAATGTTTGTAAGCTTCCATCTGGGTACTGGAGACTAAATCTGAATCCTGTGCAGGAACAGCAAGTGCTCTTAACCCCTGAGCCATTTCTCCAGTCTACATCTCCCTTGTTAATGATTTCCCTTGGCTCTGCTCACTTGCTTTTGAGAGGGATGACACAAATGGCTCTATTCCGATACTGTTGTTTCCTCTCTCGTCTCTCAATGAACTTTTTTTTCCTCCAAAGGCATGGCTGATTAACCAGTCTTTGCTCTGGTCCATCACTCATAATGCCCCAGTCTGATCTTACACTAGGTGATAGATGATGTGAATTCAAGTTTCCAGAAAAGCCCACACCTATGCTAAAGATTCTACAAGGCCAATTTACTGGTTATGACTGTATGAAAGGAAAAAGGGGAGGGACTGAGGATGTGGCTTGGCTGATAGTGTGCTTGCCTAGTGTGCCCTGGGTTCTACCCCCTGCACAGCATAAAACCAGACATAGTGGTGTTCACGTTATTACAGCAATTGGGAGGTAGGGGCAGGAGGATCAAAAGTTCAAGTTCATCTTTAACTACATAGTTCAAGGCCAGCCTGGACTATATGAACCCTTGTCTAGAAAGAAAGAGAAGGAAGGGAGGAAGGAAGGAAGAAAGGAAAGAAGGAAAGAAGGAAGGAAAGAAAATGGAGCGTTAGAATGTTGCTGATCTGGAGCCAAATTATCATGAGCTATAAAGGACACAGAGAATGAAAGAAAGATTTTTTTTTTTTAAAAAAGCTCTGAGACAAAATGTAGATGAATAGAAACAGGTAAAATTAGTTAGAAGAGCTAGTGGGACAAGTCTAAGCTAAGTCCAAGCATTCATAATTAATAATAAGTCTCCAAGCCAGGCGGTGATGGCGCACACCTTTAATCCCAGCACTCGGGAGGCAGAGGCAGGCGGATCTCTGTGAGTTCGAGGCCAGCCTGGTCTAGAAGAGCTAGTTCCAGGACAGGAAACAAAAAGCTACAGAGAAACCCTGTCTCAAAAATCAAAAAAAAAAATAATAATAAGTCTCCATGTCTTTATTTGGGAGCTGGTTGGCAGCCCAAAGACAATTCCACTACATCTGTGTACTCAAGGCCAGCCTGGTCTACAGAGTGACTTCCAGTACAGCTGCAGTTATGTAGAGAAACCCTGTCTGAAAAGAAAAAGAATACAAATTAAAACTTCATAAAATCGGGAGCTGGAGAGATGGCTCAGAGGTTAAGAGCATTGCCTGCTCTTCCAAAGGTCCTGAGTTCAATTCCCAGCAACCACATGGTGGCTCACAACCATCTATAATGAGATCTGGTGCCCTCTTCTGGCATGTAAACATACATGGAAGGAATGTTGTATACATAATAAATAAATAAATCTTTAAAAAAAAAAACCTTCATAAAATCTTTCCCAGATTGGGGCACGGTATTCAGCAGGAATGTTGAGACATGATGGTTTGAAAGAAAATGGCGCCCCATAAGCCCATGGGAAGTGGTACCATTAGGAGATGTGACCTTGTTGGTGTAGGTGAGGTGTTGGAGAAAGTCTGTCACTGGGTCAGATTTTGAGGTCTCAGATGCTCAAGCCAGGACAGTGTCTTACTTGCTCTTCCTGTTGCCTGCCAATCCAGATGTAGAAGTCTCAGCTACCTTTGGCATAATGTCTGCCTGCATGCCACCTGCAGGCCGTCATGCTCCCCACCATGATGATAAGGGACTAAACCTCTGAACTGTGAGCCAGGTGTTAATCCCACTGGTCAAGAATAAGACCACTACCACAATTTAAAACCAAATTTGTGCCAGGCCTCCTTAGCCTCCTTATTCCCCAGGGAAAGGTGAGTACCATTCCACGGCCCCACGACACAGGACAATCAGACGTGATAGGGAGTCAAATCAAAGCGGAAACTAAGTTTATTACTGTGAGCGTCAGCTTAAATAGCTTAAGTGACATCGTGTGATGTGGGTGTACCTCCAGCCAATGAGAGACAGTCAAGCCCTCCCTCTAGCTGAGGGGCATCTACCTAGATTTTGCTGTCTCATCCTCACTCAGTTCCCTTAAACTCGAGCCAGGCTTTTCTCTGTCCTATAGGCCTTGAGGTACAGGCCCTGAGATACTTTTGGCCCAACAATTTGAAATACTGGCCAGATGTATGGATTCTGGCCAGGTCCATCTTTGGGTGTCCAGCAGATGGCCCCAATCAGGTTTTGCAGCAGCTTAAGTATTTCCCATCAGGTCCAATCAGGAACAAGAATACATCCTGACTTATGTCCTCCAGCCTACATGCAACCAGGGGCAAGCATACATCTTGGCATATTTCTGCCTCTGAACCTCCTGCCCACCTGTGATCCAGCACATTTGGTGCAGAATGGTCAAACCAAGGGAGTGAAAACAGGTGGCTCATTATCTCCCATAAACAATAGCTTCCAGCATTTCAGGGACTGTCTGTCCTGGGGCAAGGGGCTTGCAGGTCAGAGGCAATTTGTTGTTGTTGTTTCATGGATCTCCAAGGCATACTAATTAAAACTTAAAATGTAACTTTGGCTCTCACACAGCCCCAATAAAATGTTTTCCTTTATAAAAAGTTGCTGTGTTCATGGATCTCTTCACAGCAACAAAACCCTAACTAAGACAAGGGGCGACCTGATTCTATATTCCTGTGCCATGGGCACTTGCATATTTGACTTAAGAACAAAAATCGCTTATCCCTTTCTAGGCAAGAGCTATGTCTTTTTTTTTTAAATATTTATTTATTTATTATGTATACAATATTCTGTGTTTATGCCTGCAGGCCAGAAGGGGGCACCAGACCCCATTACAGATGGTTGTGAGCCACCATGTGGTTGCTGGGAATTGAACTCAGGACCTTTGGAAGAGCAGGCAATGCTCTTAACCTCTGAGCCATCTCTCCAGCCCCTGTCTTTTTTTTTTTAATATTTATTTATTTATTATGTATACAATATTCTGTCTGTGTGTATGCCTGCAGGCCAGAAGAGGGCACCAGACCCCATTACAGATGGTTGTGAGCCACCATGTGGTTGCTGGGAATTGAACTCAGGACCTTTGGAAGAGCAGGCAATGCTCTTAACCTCTGAGCCATCTCTCCAGTCCAAGAGCTGTGTCTTTGTGTTGGCAAATTACCGGTAAGTGTCAAAGCCAAACAAGAGGCTGAAGATGTGGTTCTGTAGTAAGATGCGCACACTGTTCCTGCAGAGAGCCAGAGTCTGGTTCCTAGCACCCACGCCCACTGTCCACAACTTCCTGAAACCCTAGCTCCAGGAAATTGGACACCCTCATCTGGCCTTGGAAGCACATGCAGTGACACACATATTCTCTCCCCTGACATACACATAACTAAAAATAAAATATTTTAAAAATAAAAATAAAGGGGCTGGAGAGATAGCTCAGTGGTTAAAAGCACTGACTGCTCTTCCACAGGACCCGGATTCAATTCCCAGCACCCACATGGCAGCTCACAACTGTCTGAAGATTCAGTTGTAGGGGATCTGACACCTTCACACCAATGCACATAAAATAAAGTTAAAATAAACCATAAAAAATAAAAATAAAATCAAACAACAAATTTTTTGACAAATTTGAGCAACAAGATATTTAGGGGCAGTGGCACTTAGAGACATACTACAACAAGCCATATCAGCTGTTTTTGTTAAAATGTTTTGACTCCTCACTTGGGCCCACAGGGTAAATGAAAATAGGCTAAGAGCCTAGTATTTCTGCCTTCATTTTGTGTCTGTCTGTCTCCTTTACTTTAACTGAAGGCACATATTGATCATTATCCTAACCCTTTCTTAGATGAGATCCCAGGAATCTGGCAGGACAGCTCTCCCCAATCCAAACAACTACCATAGTAGTGAGGCTGCACCATCAGCAATGAGTAGATTAACAACTTTAAATGCATTGGGGGCTGGGAATATAGCTCAGTGATAGAATGTTTACCTAACATGCACTAGGACAAGGCAGCTGAGCAGTGGTGGCACACACCTTTAATCCTAGCCCCCCGGAAGCAGAGGCAGGTGGATCTCTGAGTTTGAGGTCAGCCTGGTCTATAAAGGGAGTTCCAGGAAAACCAGGGCTGTTACACAGAGAAACCCTGTCTCGAAAAAAAAAAAAAAAACAGAGAAAAAAAAAAAAAGCTAGTCAGGTAGTGGTGACACACACCTTTAATTCCAGCATTCAGGAGGCAGAGGGAGGCAGATCTCTAAGTTTGAGGCCAGCCTAGTCTACAAAGCAAGTTTCAGGGCAGCCAGGGCTACACAGAGAAACTTGCCTTGAAAAACACAACCAAAATAAATAAATAAGCAAAAATGCAAGGCCACCCGGGGTAAATGACAACTCCACCTTTAAAAAGAAAAAAGAGCTGGGCGGTGGTGGCACACGCCTTTAATCCCAGCACTCGGGAGGCAGAGGCAGGCGGATCTCTGTGAGTTCGAGACCAGCCTGGTCTACAAGAGCTAGTTCCAGGACAGGCTCCAAAACCACAGAGAAACCCTGTCTCGAAAAAAAAAAAACCAAAAAAAAGAAAAAAAAGAAAAAAAGAAAGAAAAAGAAAAAAAGAAACAAACAAAAAGGAAGTTAGAGATGTACCTGAATTGGTAGAGTGCATTACCTACCAAGAACAAAGCCATGAGTTAGATTAACAATAGCATTGCATAAAACCAGTGTAATAGTGTAATGTCACATGCCTGTGATGGCAGGAGGCATATTTCAGAATAAGGATTTCAAGTTCAAGGCCAGTCTGAGCTATATTAGACCCTATCGCAAAAACAATAGAGATAAGAAGACTCAGTGGGTAAAGGTCCTTGCTAAGCAATTGCGCAAGCCTTGTAACCTTCGTTTGATCTCAGGAACCCACATAAAGGTGGAAGAAGAGAACCAACTGCAGAGTTGTTCTTTGACCTCCCCGTGTCTGGGTGTGCGTGCCTGTGCGTAGAGGGAAGAAAATGCCGCGGACAGTAGGTGCACGGAACGATTTGCGGTCTAGAAAAAAGAACCCTTAGAGAGGGTCTCCTTCTGGTCAGGTGACCAATGTCTCCCTTCACAGTTTTCTGGGGTCAGTATTGCAACATGAGACCCAAGCTATCATAACAGTACCATGTCAAAATGCTCGGCTCCAGCACTAGTGGGCTCTTTGCTGGAAAGGAGCAACACCGGACGCCACATTCACGTTGCTAAGCAATTAACTCAGGTAGCTTGACCAGGTCACGCTGGTACGCCCCTTCCGCCGACAGGAAGTGACGCACAGCGCTGGTGGGGTGGAACTAAGGAGGAAACCATAGCCTCTTTGGGGCGGGGCTTGCTGCAGGGCAGGTCTGGGGCGGGCCCTGTGGGGGCGTGGCACGCTGCCCTCCAGGCCCGGGCGGGTCCGGGCCGGCTGGGGGAGGGCGCTGCTCTCCTACGCAGTCTGTCCTTCTGCTCCAGTGCTCTCCACCCCGGCTGCTTGGAATGTGGATCCCGGACTCCAGGGACCGCAGTTGAGCCAGCTTTGGCAGTCCAGGACCACTTGCTGAGGAGCAGGATCTCCCGGACGCGTCCGAGAGCAGGTCGAGAGCCAACTAGGTAACTCTCACACGCGACCTCTTTCGGGCCGAAGCCGGCTGCGTTCGATTGCCAGGAGCTAGTCGGGGCCTGGAGCCGGTCCGGCCACCTGGAGAGCGGCGCACAGCTCGGGTCGGCCCCGCCTGAGCTCCCAGAGTAGCAGGGTCATACAAGGGGCCTGGCACCTCCGGGCGCGCGGAACTCGCCGAAACAAATCTGTGTTCACCCGTGTGTGTTCCCTGGAGGGCGCAGTGCTGACCCAGAGCGACAGGGAGTGACCTACCTGAGAGATCCTGGGCTCAGGAGGACATCTGCTAGTCTCGTGCAGTTCCTTAAATTCTGTCCCTCTCAGCAGGGCAATAGTGAGAATCAGTTTATATTCTTCAAGTTCAGGGCCAAGGCAGTGTGGTGGGTAACGGCATGGATGGTGATGGGGATGTCTTCATTCTTCACCCTCACAGTTCTCCCTGCTGCTTGTTTCTTTAATCTGATCACCGCCTCCTCCTGCTGCCTTGAACTGGAAGCAATGTTCCTGCTTGAGCCTTTCTGGTGCTGGGCTGTTCTTTCTTCTATACTGGCATTTTTCTCACTCCCCCTTCCAATTGCCTCCTTGTGCTGCTTATCAATTGCTTTGTAACAAAGAAACACAAAATTTAATGGATTAAAACAATCTTTATGCCAGCTGTGGTGGTGCATACCTCGAATCCGGAAGTTGAGGATGAGACCTAAGAATTCTGAGTTTGAGGTCAGCATTGGCTACAACATGAGGTCTTGTCCAACTAAATGCACAAAATAAAACAACATTTACAAGTTAGCACTTTCTGTGGGCTGCGAACCAGACGTAGGTGATGATGGCCCGTTGGCTCTCACTAGGTTGAGGGGATCTAAATCCAAGACAACTGACTCAAAAAGCCAGTGGCTAGTGTCCTCGATGCCCCTGGAATCTTTCCTGTTTTCTATTGGTAGCTGTCTTCCCTCATAAGGGAAATGGGGGGGGGTGATAGGAACTACTGTACTTTTTGTGACTCAGTTTTGAAGTCTAACACCCCCTCCACATTCTGGGAATAGGTACAGCAAAGAGTTTGTGAAATTTGTGTGTGTGTATGTGTGCATGTGTGTGTGTATATGTGTGTGTGTGTATGTGTGCGTGTGTGTGTGCGTGTGTGTGTGTGCGTGTGTGTGTGTGGGTGCAGGTGGGTGCGTGTCAGAGAAGACAACTTGTAGGAGTAGGGGCTCCAGGGATCCTCTTCTCCAGTCCTCCGGTGCTGGAACTGTGTGTGTTGCCATTCCAGTATGTTTGTGCACTGTGATCATGTTTGGTGCCTGTGGAGGTCCAAAGAGGTCATTGGATTCTCCAGAAATTACAGATGTTTGTGAACTACCATGTTGGTGCTGGGGTTGATCCTGGATCTTCTGCAAGAACAGCAAATGCTCTTAACTTCTGAGCCAACTCTCTAGCCCCTTGTGATTGTATTTTAAAACCGTGCTGCTAACCACACCTGTGGGAAGAGAGCGCCTACTCATTCCTCTAATTAAAGATGGAGTTCCACACCGAACATTCACACGGCTTTCATGTGAGAATGACTGACTAGACAGTTGGTCTTGGGACGGGGCTTTTCCGAGGGAAGAGAGTGTGCAGTCACCAGGATGATGTTGAGCACTTGGGAAAGGAGATTTCCCTGTAGAAAATTGAGGCGGTCAGCTGGGCAGTGGTGGCGCACGCCTTTAATTGCAGTGCTCAGGATGCAGATATAGGAGGATCTCTGTGAGTTTGAGGCCAGCCTGGTCTGCAGAGCAAGTTCCAGGACAGCCAGAGATACACAGAGAAACAAACAAACAAACAAACAAACAAAACCATTGCGGTGGACTTAACTAGAGAAAAATACGGTCACAGTACTAAAAAGAAGGCACAGGGCCAGGTGGTATTGGCGCACACCTTTAATCCCAGCACTCAGGAGGCAGAGGCAGGCGGATGTCTGTGAGTTCCAGGCCAGCCTGGTCTACAGAGTGAGTTCCAGGACAGGTTCCAAAAGCTACACAGAGAAACCCTGTCTCAAAAAGCCAAAGAAAAAGAAAAAAGAAAAGAAAAAAGGCACAAGTTGTCACTTCTGATTGGTGTCCCGTGTTTACAGTTGGCATTTAAAGCCACCTGATCCTGCAAGCTATAGGTTTTTTTTTGTTTTGTTTTTGTTTTTTTGAGACAGGGTTTCTCTGTGGTTTTGGAGCCTGTCCTGGAGCTAGCTCTTGTAGACCAGGCTGGTCTCGAACTCATAGAGATTCACCTGCCTCTGCCTCCCAAGTGCTGGGATTAAAGGCGTGCACCACCACCGCCCGGCTAGATTTTTTTTTTTAATGGCTAATGAACTCACGTGTTAGTAAGTGACTCTCCCAAGAGAGGCTGATGGTCATATTAAAGATTAGACATTCAGACATGTGCACTCTTATGTGTATTTTCTGCCACTCTGCTTTGTCCTTGGACAGGGTGAGCAGTAACTATAAGTTGTTTGTTTGTTTGTTTTCCGAGACAGGATAGCTTTGTAGCTTTTTTTTTTTTTTTAGTTTTTTTTAAAATATTTATTTATTTATTATGTATACAATATTCTGTCTGTGTGTATGCCTGAAGGCCAGAAGAGGGCACCAGACCTCATTTCAGATGGTTGTGAGCCACCATGTGGTTGCTGGGAATTGAACTCAGGACCTTTGGAAGAGCAGGCAATGCTCTTAACCGCTGAGCCATCTCTCCAGCCCTCTTTGTAGCTTTTTGGTTCCTGTCCTGGAACTAGCTCTTCTAGACCAGGCTGGCCTCAAACTCACAGAGATCCGCCTTCCTCTGCCTCCCGAGTGCTGGGATTAAAGGCGTGTACCACCACTGTCCGGCTCAAAAAGTGTGTGTTAAATTACTGGAAATCTCTGTCACGAGAACCCAGAGGGGAACCCTAAGCCACCGTGGTATAACGCATCACGTGAAGTGTCCCGGTGGGTTTTTGGCACATCTGTGTTCTACTTGCATTGTAGAAGCAGTAGAGGAAGAGGGACAGATGCGGGGGCAAGTACAGAACAACAGTGTGATGGGGACAGATTGTGGCTGTGAGACGTGGGAAGGGTGGCAGGCAGACAGGAGCCAGGGATGGAAGGACCTGGCGTTAGCCAAGGTTTTGACTTTGTTCTGAAGTGGTCATGACTCATTCTAGACTCGTAACACGACCAGGAGATATTTTTGGAACATCTGAGAGGGCTCCAGAAATCACTGTGAGAAGTTTTAAAATACAACCTAAGCGGTCGCCATGAGGAAGACCTAGGGTTGTTGAGATGGCTCAACCTGTAAAGACACCTGCCGCCAAGTCTGCTGATCTGAGTTGGATTCCTGGGTCTCACATGGTGTAAGGAGAGAACCAGCTCCTGCAAGTTGTCCTCTGACTCCCACAAATGCTGTCAGTGGCATGCATGTGCCCATATACATATGCACACTCATTAAATAAAATGAAATGAAATGAAAAATATAAAAGGGAGGGGCTAGATTGACAAGATAGGTGAGTTAGGCTCTACAGGGTTTCTTTTTTTTTTTTTTTTTTTTTTTTTGGTTTTTCGAGACAGGGTTTCTCTGTGGTTTTGGAGCCTGTCCTGGAACTAGCTCTTGTAGACCAGGCTGGTCTCGAACTCACAGAGATCCGCCTGCCTCTGCCTCCCGAGTGCTGGGATTAAAGGCGTGCGCCACCACCGTCTGGCTTCTACAGGGTTTCTTAAGTGTCCTGAAGTTTACCACACATCTCACTCAAAATTGATCTTGAAACCCACGCTCTTGGTGTGATGCGCTCCCAATCTCACTTGTAAGCGCCTTCACGGAACTTAGGTTTTTAGACTATAACATGTACAAAAATGCTGACTCCTAACTAAATAATCAGAAAGTAGGTGCTGACCACTCATGTGATTTATCTCTGAAGTGGAATACGTTTTAGAATGATCATAGGTTGAGCATGCAGGAGTCGTGTGTTAGTTCATTGGTGGAAACAGTTGGTTTTCTGTTGACCTCACTCAGTCTTGGTAGTTGATTCACAGAGCTGGTGTTCTCTATTTGTCTGTGAATGTATAGATGTGTTCATTAAGAAAGTCTTAAAAAAATGATGTGGCAGTCAGGCATGGTGGCACAAGCCTGTAATCTTAGTATTTGAGAGTCACAGGCACACGAATCAGAAGTTCAAGATCAGCTAGATAGCACATTGAAGGCCAGCCTGGGTAATAAGACCCCGTGTAAAAAATAAACAAAAATTTTAAAAAATCCAGAAACAGACAACAACAAAAATAGCGATAAGAATTGATGCAAAACTTCAAGTAAATTGATGCAAATTAAAGCTATAATTTACCTTAATAGTCCCCTACTAAATGTAGGGGTGAAAAGCAATAATACGGATTCATAGGGGAATTGCAGGAAATAAGTCTAATCTAGACTTCAGGAAAAAAGTTTATCCCTTGGGCTAATCTATAAGACTTACCTGAGACCGATTTCCTTCTGAGCTGAATATGGTCTGTGTGCACTGTGATACTTGGGCTAATCTATAAGACTTATCTGAGACCATTTTCTTCTGAGCTGAATATGGTCTGTATGCACTGTGATAGTTTTTGTCTTAGTCAGGGAACCGTGACCTTAAGATTTGTTCCGCTTTGAGAAATTATTGTGCCTCTGTTCTTTGTGTTGAGATTCCGCTTTGTGGAGAGAGTCAGTAGTGTTCGCTGTAAACAACAGAACACTATAACTATCTTTGTCTCACATCTGCTTGGCTCAGCTGGAAAACCCGGTGCTGCCTGGTTGGTTGTTGTGGGCATCTGTCTCAAACATCTCATATTTGAACCCAGTTAGACTACAGGGACCAGTCTTGGAGGTGGTGCAGGCCATGCAGTGTAAAAGACTTTCTTTTGTTCTTTTTTTGGGGGGTGGGGGTGGTTTTGATACAGGTTTCTCTATGTAGCCTTGCCTGCTCTAGAACTCTCTGAGTTTGAGGCCAGCCTTGAACTCAAATCCACCTGCTCCTGCCTCCCTACTGCTGGGATTAAGGTATTCAGAACCATGCCCACCTTGTTCTTGTGTTTTGTTTATTTGAGACAGGGTTTCTCTGTGTAACGGCCCTAACTGTCCTGGAACTAGCTCTTGTAGACCAGGCTGGCTTTGAACTCAGAGATCCTCCTGCCTCTGCCTTCTGAATACTGAGATTAAAGGCATTTGCCACCACTGCCTGATTTTGTTCTTATTTTTTAAGACGGGGTCTTGTTATATAGCCCAGGCTGAATTTCAGCTCACTGTGATGCCCTGGTTTAGCCTCCTGAGTCCTTTAATTACTGATGTACGGTCATGCCCGTATATGTAAATATATATATATATTTTTTTAAATATTTATTTATTATTATGTATACAGTATTCTGTCTGCTTGTATGCCTACAGACCAGAAGAGGGCACCAAACCTCATTACAGATGGTTGTGAGCCACCATGTGGTTGCTGGGAATTGAACTCAGGACCTTTGGAAGAGCAGGCAGTACTCTTAACCACTGAGCCATCTCTCCAGCCCAATATATATATTTATATTAGGGACAAGCTTTTGTTCACTCTTGCTGTAAGATTGGTTGGTGATGGTAGGTCAGGAATAAACTTAGGATCTGAAACAAGGAGACCGATTTATTATACTCATCTTTTTGTCCAGAGACATGCTCCTTAAAATCTTGTGCCGAGCTGGGTGGTGGTGGCTCACTCCTTTAATCCCAGCACTAGGGAGGCAGAGGCAGGCAGATCTCTGTGAGTTCGAGGCCAGCCTGGTCTACAGAGTGAGTTCACCCTGTCTCGGGGGTGAAAAAAATTGGCCCAAGCCGGGGGCAGTGGGGGCACACGCCTTTCTTTAATCCCAGCACTGGGGAGGCAGAGGTAGGTGGATCTCTGTAAGTTCGAGGCCAACCTGGTTTACAGAGTGAGTTCTAGGACAGTTTCCAAAACCACACAGAGAAACCCTGTCTTGAAAAACAAAAACAAACAAACAAAAACAACTTGTTGTGCCCATTTCAGTTAAATATATTTGAGTGTTCACTGTGTGTGGTTTATGGGACAGTGTCATAAAATTGATATGGCAGAAGATGAGCACGCATAGAATGCTTTGAGTTGGAGATGTACCACACACACAAGTTATAAAAGAAATATACTGAGTTTCTGGGGCAAGAAGAGATTAACAAGGGTCAAACCAAACTTTTCTAACAAACTGAACTTTTCTAGGACTTTATGCTTCTCAAGCTGAATGAAGGGGTAGATTCAGGTTCTCTCTCTCTCTCTCTCTCTCTCTCTCTCGTGTGTGTGTGTGTGTGTGTGTGTGTGTGAGAGAGAGAGAGAGAGAGAGAGAGAGAGAGAGAGAGAGAGAGAGAGAGAGAGAGAGAGAGAGAGAGAATAGTTAGATAATGAGTATCAGGAAGTTCCCAAGGGACACAAGCTAACACATGCGAAGACAGAAAGTGGAGCCAGGCAGTGGTGCACACATCTTTAATCCCAGCACTCAGCCCTCGGGAGGCAGAGGCAGCTGAATATCTGAGTTCACTGCCAGCCTGGTCTGCACAACGAGTTCCGGGACAGCCAGGGCTGCACATAGAAACCCTGTCTCAAAACAGCTGGAGATAATGGCTCATGGGTTAGATGGCTGAGCAGTTAAGAGCACAGGCTGCTCTTGAAAGGACCCAGTTCGATTCCCGGCCCTTGTGTGACAGCTCATAGCCTTCTGTAACTCCAGTTACAGGGGATCTAATACTCTTCTGATTTCTGTGGGCACCAGGCACAAATGTGGTACACAAACATATATGTATAAACTGTGTTTTAGATCAAAATGCTTAATTTTGAATGCTAGATCTTTTTGTCTAACCTCCTTTATTCATAGAACTTTTGCTTAAAAGAATGAGTTTGCCATGGTGGTGTGGGCCTATAATTCCAGCACCTGGGAGGTAGAGGCAAAA
Source organism: Microtus oregoni (assembly GCF_018167655.1). NCBI lineage: Eukaryota > Metazoa > Chordata > Mammalia > Rodentia > Cricetidae > Microtus > Microtus oregoni. Next base: position 17,778,331 of record NW_024543086.1, read on the forward strand.
AGATGAGGAATTCAGGGTAAGTTCCAAGCCAGCCTGTGCAGAAAAGAAAAGGGGCCTTGGACAGTAGAGGACTTGCTGTGAAAGAATGAGAAGTTGAGTTTGGATTCCCAGAAGGTAGACTCCATGTTGACCTCTGGCCTTCACATGCATGGATACACATGCACAATAGCACACACACACACACACACACACACCACAACACTTAGATTTTTGATAAGGTGCTAGGAATATATATAATATATATATATATACACACACACACACATATATATATGTGATTGTGTTTATGTATATGTATATATGACCCTTTGCTTTCAGATCAGTAGAACTGCCATTGCAAATTATTTGCTCTGCCCATCCTGGGGATTTCAAACCTCCCATAAATTTGAAGCAAACATAATCAGATTCGTTTTTATTTTTAATTGTCTCCGACTCAGAAACTCAGAGCCCTTAGAGGAAGCGTATTTCGTTTCCTTTCTGCATCCACTGTGTTTATGAGCTACACAAGCTCTGGCACAATTTTATTGTTCTTTCCCCACAATCAGCGTTTTCACTCAGGTCATGATAGTCTGCGTGCTACTGGAGGACAGGTGTGGCAGCCCATGGAACAGAGAATGAGTGTCTAATTTCCTGATAGTCCGTGGAGCCAGGGGACAATCTCTCTGAAAAACTATCAAAGGCGTTGTCTTGCTTCAAGCTATCTTTTGTTTTGTCTCCCCCCAACAATGATATATATCATAGGGTTGGGATATAACCTATTAGATGTTTGCCTTTTTGGCGTGCATAAAGCCTTAGTTTCAGGGCTGGAGAGATGGCTCAGTGGTTAAGAACACTGGCTGCTCTTCCAGAGGTCCTGAGTTCAATTCCCAGCAACCACATGGTGGCTCACAACCATCTGTAATAAGATCTGGCACCCACTTCTGGCATGCGGGCATACATGGAGGCAGAATGTTGTATACATAAGAAATAAATAAATAAATCTTTAAAAAAAAAAAAGCCTTAGTTTCAATCCCCAATCCCTGGTGCTGCAAAACTTGTATGTGTGTGTGTATGTGTGTATTTGTGTGTTTGTACATGTTCATGAGTGTGCATTGGGAGGCTAAATTGACATCAGGTAACTTTCTAAGTTCTCCACCTTATTTATTTATTTATTTATTTATTTTCTGTATGCAAGTGCTTTTTCTGTGTGTATGTTTGGGCACCACCGAGTTTCTGGTGCCCATGAAGGTCAGAAGCAGTATTGGGTCCCTTGGAACTGGAGTTATAGATTTGTGAGCTGTCATGTGGGGGCGAGCAATTGAACCTGGGTCCTAGCAATTGAACCTGGGTCCTCTGGAACAGCAACAAGTGTTCTTAAATGTTGAGCCATCTCTCCAGGCTTAACAATAAATTACTAAGAAGTTTATTTTAAAACAGTTTTTTGGTTTACATGTATTTTTGCCATTTATTAAAATGCAGGTAGATTTGCATACTAGTGAGAATGATGTGTTTGTTTATCTTTCCTAAGAATTAAAATTAGGCTGAGGCTGGGGGTGACACCACACACCTTTAATCCCAGAGTTTGGGAGATGGAGGCAGGTGGACTCTCTGTGATGTCATGATGTCTCGGCCAGCCTGGTCTGCAGAGTGAGTTGGAGGCCAGCCAGGGATACACAGTGAGACCCTGTCTTAAAAATAAATAAGTAGCCAGTGTGGTGGTGCACACCTTTAACCGCAGCACTTGGGAGGCAGACAAAGGAGGATTTCTGAATTTGAGACTAGCCGGGTCTACAGAGCGAGTTCCAGGACAGCCAGGGTAATGTAGAGACTCTGTCTCAATAAATAAAGTTAGCTCAAATATTCAATACTGCACAAGACAGCATCTTCAGAACTTTCTGAGTTGGATGATGTTTTTATTTTGTATAAATGCATGATTAAAAGTGCCAGAAGTCATTTAAGAAATTATGAGAAATTTGGTCCCAATTCTAAAATGGAATTCTTTGGGGATTGTTTTCATTTTAAATGCAAGGTACTTCTGTTAGACCCTGAACTTGCTATGTAGCCAAGGCTGATCCTGATCCTTGATGCTTCCTGCCTCCCTCTCCCAACTGCTGGGGTTCCAAGTGTTTACCACCGTGCCTGGTCTTGTTTTTCTAATGACCAAATGTACTGACTCTGGTTGTTAGTGTAATCGCCGCAGTGTGGCAGGGACGGTGCCAAGCTCGGTTTCCTTGGCAGCCAGGCCTTGTAATGCTTTGTCTGTTGCTCCAGGTATTTTTAATGACCACAGCAAATGAAAACGTTAATACCTTTCTGGTAGTGCCGAGCAAATTTCTGAACCAGCCTCTTGCTGCCTGTGTGAAATATGAACTGCCTGGCTTTGGTTTGTTGCTCTTGGGGCCTTTAATAACTACCTTTTTTGTTGATGTCTGAGTAGAGTCCCCAGAATATTCTTCCTAGGGATCCTATGGGTGCCATGAAGGAATTTCTCAACAGTATTTTTGGACTTTCCTTTCCAAGTTAAGCCTGCACTCACCCGTTCTGCAGTAAGGCATTAAGCCCTGTGTGGAGAGTACTTAGCAATGAGAGGACGGGCCATCTGTCCCTTTGGTGTTTAGGCTGTCACTGTGGTCTGGCCTATGTGATCCTCGGTGACTGTGGCCTTTGCTCTCTGCTCTGAGGATTTGGTAATCTCAGTTTTGATGACTTAGGCTGTATGGTTTTTATCCACTTTGAAAAGAGAAGTGATTGCAGCGGTGGCTTCAAGAAGCCAGTAATTCTGCTGAAACAGAGCTGCAACAGGCCAGTGGCTAGGCTGTTCTTGGAGTATGTCCCTAAGTTACTGAAAAACTCCTCCAGTAATGATATTCTTCCATCCACAAGCAAAGCCAAACAAAAGGTTCCTGTTTTTGGAGAAAAGCAGTTTCATAGAACTGGGGGCTTGAAGGCGTTGGCTAAGGCGCCAGGGGAGCTGGTTCTCCCTCCTGAACTTGTATGAACCTCTGACTTCACTTTTTTTTTTTTTTTTTGTTTTTCAAGACAGGGTTTCTTTGTAGCTTTGGAGCCTGTCCTGGAACTAGCTCTTGTAGACCAGGTTGGCCTCAGACTCACAGAGATCCTCCTGCCTCTGCCTCCCGAGTGCTGGGATTAAAGACGTGCGCCACCACCGCCCTGCCCACCTCCTTTTGTTATTTGTGTTTTATTTTGAACTAATGATGCATTCAAAAGCTATTGTAAAAATCATGTAGTGTCTTGGCTCCCCGCGCTTGGATGGTAATGGTCTCATGGACCGAACGTTGTCCTGTACAGAAAGATATTTGTTGCACAGTGTATGTTAGTTGGAGGCCAGCTTGGTCTCATCAGCCTGCCAGCTTTTACCGTCTTCGCGCAGGTCCAGCTGCATAAACCTTCACTCTAGGTGACACTGATGTGCCAGCCTTACGATCAGGATGCCAGTTCATACCTCGGAAGAGACACGCCCTGCCCTGCTATACCGTACCTCTTACCCCAGGCTGCATGGGAAGTCTTGTCCCGCAGAAGTAGATGCCCAGGGGAGCTGTGCAATCTGCTCACAGAGATTCAGTATAGGCTGTGATTCCCGGGGAAACAAGCACTGGGCATAGAACACTGTCTTTTACTGAGGGAGAAGGAAGCTGTCATCTCTTCTGTCTGGCTCAGGTGCACTTTGGGGATAAATGACATTATTTTTATTTGATTTGGGCCCACAGTCTTCCCCAGGGCTTGGTTCTGTCAGAACAGGAGTCTATAAAGAAAGATTCCGGTAGAACTGGAGCAATGACTTGATGATGGAGAATACTTGCTGTCCTTGCAGAGGACCTGGGTTCAGTTCCCAGCACCCACAGGGCAGCTCACCACCATTGCAACTCCAATTCCAAGGGGATCCAATGCCCTCTTCTAGTCTCTGTGGGCATCAAGCAAGCATGTTGTATATAGACATACATGCAGGTAAAACACTTATACACATAAAATAAAAAAAAAATTTAAGACTGGTGTTGGTGGCATACACCTTTAATCCCAGCACCCGGACAGCAGAGACTTTTAAGCGGGATGGAGAGATGGCTGAGGGGTTAAAGCACTGGCTTCTCTTCCAGAGGTCCTGAGTTCAATTCCCAGCAACACATAGTAGCCCATAACCATCTATAATGGAATCTGATGCCCTCTTCTGGAGTGCAGGCATATGTGCAGACAGAGCCATCAAAGGCCCTGAGTTCAATTCCCAGCAACCATATGGTGGATCACAACCATCTGTAGTGAGATCTGGCACTGTCTCTTGGAAAGTGAATATATATAATATATATATATATATATATATATATATATATAATAAATAAGCAACAAAAACAAGAAACAAAGAACCCAGGTTCAATTCCCAGCACCCACATGGCAGCTCACAGCTGTCTGTAACTCCACTTCCAGGGGATCTGATACTCTCACACAGACATACATGCAGGCAGAACACTAATGTACATAAAATGCAAATAAATAACTAAATTTAAAAAATAATTAGAAGGCAAGCTAGTTAAGTTCTTGTTATTTATTATGACTCTGTGTGTGTGTGTGTGTGTGTGTGTGTGTGTGTGTGTGTGTGTAGGGGGAGCATAAATGCCCTGGCTTACACATGGAGGTCAGAAAATACGTTTTGTGAAGTCAGTTTTTCTTTCCTTTCACTTCCAGGGATTGAACTCAGTTCTCCGGGCACATGGCATACACAGCAAGTGCCTTTACCCACTGGGCCATCCTGCCTACTCTCAGTTCCTTTGCTTTACCCTTGAGTACCTACCAAGGTTTCTGTCTACTGGCTATTTTCCACGGGATGCCTTCAAATTTCCAAAGGCTTCCCAGTAGAATATACTATCTCCCTTCTGTGGATCATTTGTTCTGGATTCCAATATAAAAACAGCCCTGTGAAGCCAGCCTTTGTCTGGGGTGAGGACTGTGGCCTTGGGGCGTGGCCAACGGTCACCGCAGGAGGCCTGTGACCAAGTGGGTAGTTCTTTAGAACTTAAACAAAGTTCTTTAGCTCTTTCGGACTTAGAAACCCAGGGTTGACATGTGTATATATGCTGTGACTTCTTTTGTACTAGCTCAAAGTAGAAACAACTCAAATATCCTCTAGTACGCAGTACGCGTCTGTTCAAACTGCAGCATCCACACATGGGCTGCTCAGCCCAGAACGGGAAGAGACTGATAATATCTGTGGCAACTTGGGTGGACCTTGTCATACTGAGTGGAAAAAAACAACTTCAAAGTTCGCATACCGTGATCCACTTATAAAATGTTCTCTGAAGACAATATTTAGAAATGGAAAGTTCAACCGGTCTTAGTGGGTGTGCCTTTAATCGCAGCTCTTAGGAGGATCAGGAGCTTAAGGTCACCCTGAGTACATAAGCAACTCCATACTAGTCTAACTTAACAGGAGCACCTTTACTAAAAAAAGAAAAATGTAAAAAGATCGCTCAGCAAGTAAAAGTACTTGTCATATAAGCCTGGCAACCTGTGTTCAATCCCTAGAAGCCACAATGAAGAGAACTCCTTTTTTTGTTTTTTGTTTCTATTTTTTTTCTATCTACTTTTGTTTTTTAATTAAAAAGAAAAATAGGACTGGAGAGATGACCCCATCATTCAAAACAGCATATGCTCTCCCAGAAGACCCAAGTTTGATTTCCAGCACCCGCATGGCAGTTAGCAACCCTCTGTAGCTCCAGTTCCAGAGGCCCCCACACCATCTCTGGCCTCCAAGGGTGTGCGATGCATACACTACATACAGGCAAGACACTCATCCACATAAAATATGATTTCAATTTTTTTGTTTGTTTGTTTTTTTCAAGACAGGGATTCTCTGTGTAACAGCCTTGGCTGTTCTGGAACTAGCTCTTAGATCAGGCTGGCCTTGAACTCATAGAGATCTATCTGCCTCTGCCTCTGCCTCCCAAGTGCTGGGATTAAAGGCATATGCCGCCACCACCACCTGACTTTAAATTTTTTTTGTTATATAGTTTTCTGCCTGCATGCCAGAAAGGGGTACTTGATCTCACTATATAGGTGGTTGTAAGTCACCATGTGGTTGCTGGGAACTGAACTCAGGACCTCTGGAAGAACAGCTAGTGCTCTTAACTTCTGAGCCGTCTCTCCAGCCCAGTTTTAAAGTTTTTAATAATTTAATAATGTGTATGAGTGTTTTAATAATTATGTATGTGTATGAGTGTTTTGCCTGCATGTATGTCTGTGACCCACACACGTGCATTCTGACCCAAGGAGGTCAGAAGAGAGTTGTGGATTCCCTGAACTGGAGGTATAGTTGTTAGGCACCATATGGGTGCTGGAAACTGAACTGGGGTTCTCTACAAGAGCATCAGGTGCTCTTAACTGCTGAGCTGTCTCTTAAAAGCATCTCCTGGCCCAGCAGTGGTGGCGTACACTTTTAGTCCCAGCACTTGGGAGGCAGAGGCAGGCAGATCTCTGAGTTTGAGGCCATCCTGGGCTACAGAGTTAGTTCCACTACAAGTTCCAAAGCTACAGAGAAACCCTGCCTTGAAACCCCGTCCCCAAAGAAAAAGGAAGGAAGGAAGGAAGGAAGGAAGAAAACACAGTTCTGATATATGGAAATCTAAGACAAAATTCTGAAATAGTGGGTAAGAGTCAGTCATACATTTATGTTCAATATAGCATAAATCCATAGGCTTATATGTAAATAATTCAAAACTAATGTTTAAAATGGAAATATCACAGCTAGTAATGACAGCACACTGTATCTAAACCAATTGGGCAGGTGTGCATTTGACAGACTGTTTGGAAAGTCAGAACTAAAATAAAAACAAAATAAAAGAAACTCAAGCTATTAGGTACAAATAAGGAAGCAATTTAGATACAGAAAGAAAGAAAGAAAGGAAGGAATGAAGGAAGGAAGGAAGGAAAGCAGATATCAAAGTGATAAAGCATTAGAGTGTTTCTCAAACCTGCCTCCACCTGGCTGCGTGAGCCACAGCACGGTTTTACCCTTCTGTGTGGCTCATATGTGTTCATGTGTGTGCATGCTTGGAGACCAGGCGTCATTCTTCAGGAACTGTTCACCTCTTTGAAGACCTTGGCTGGGACTTGGTGGACTCCATTTTGACGTGGCTGGCTAGCCGGAGTCTCAGGTTCCACCTGACTCCGCCTCCCTTCCACCTGACTCCGCCTCCCTCCCACCTGACTCCGCCTCCCTAGTGCCCGGTCACAAAGCTCACCAGCCTGCTCAGGCTCTCCACAGACCTGAGGGTCAGCGGGTCAGCTCCGGTCCTTGACTGCCTACCCAGTTCCCATTCTTTTCTTTTTTGAGACAGCCTCTCAGGCAGCTCAAGGTAGCTCCCTATATAGAGGAGCTGGCCCTTGACTCACAGAGGTCTACCTGCCTCTGCTTTCTGGATGTTGAGATATAAGGCCTGAGCCACCACACCTGGCTTTTCCTGAATTTTCCAGACTGGGTTTTACGTATTTAGTTAACCTTAAACTCATTAGTCGACGAGCATAGCCTTGAACTTCTGCCCAGGCCTAACTAGTGCTGGGATCACGTGGGTCAGCCACGCCCGAGTTCTCTCACCCTTTTAGATGGAACCATTTCTAGCCTGCACCTTTAATCCCAGCACTCAGGAGCTCTGGCAGAGCACAGGCAGGCGGAGCTCTGTGATTTTGAGGCCAACCTAATCTACAGAACAAGTTCCAGCACAGTCAGAGCTACACTGAGAAACCCTGTCTCTAGGGGGAAAAAAAAAAAAAAAACCATTTCTGCACTACTTCCTACAGCCATTTTATCGCATAATCTTGACTAGGGCGAATCTTCAGTGCTCTTTTCTGTCGAATCAGGATTTTCTGGGAAAGCTGCTTATGGTGTTTTCAGCAGCCTCACCAATGCTTCCACTCCAGGTGCCCAGCACAGCGCTTGAGTAACTGATGGAGAAACGTCGAGGTGAAGTTCTGGGTCTTTGTTTACAAGGCTGTGCCCAAACGATCCCCTTGTCTGCCAGTCTTGACCGCCCCTCTGCGGCTGCTCACATTCACCTCAGCCCCTGATGGAAACTGAGTAACAGAATCATCGCTGTTTCTTTTGGTGACAACAACAGGATTAAGGCCTGGGCTTGCAGCATGCCTGCCATGTACTCTGTCTCTTTCTGTAGGCCACACTTCCAGTGCGTCTATGTGCAGGCCCCTTCCCCTGGGCCCTTTGTTTCCTTTGACACAGGTCTCATTACAGACTTGCTATGTAAAGATGGTGTTGATGTTGCGCTTCTGGTCATTTCCCCCACACCCGTCAGTTAGGATTGCAGACCTGCATTGTCTGGGTCATCACTGATTTATTCATTTATGTATCTTTTTTAAATTTATGCTTTATTTTATTCTGTATGGGTGTTTTACCTGCATGTATGTCTGTATACTGCATGGATGCAGTACCTATGGAAGCCAGGAGAGGGCATCAGACTCCCTGGGATTGGAGTTACAGATAGTTCTGGGCCAGCATGTGGGTGCTGGAAATTGAACCTAGGTCTTCTGGATAGCAGCCAGTGCTCTTAGCCATGGAACCTCTCCAACCTATTATTTACTTAAAAAGAAAATAAATTAAGGACAATGGATGTAGCTCAGTGGAGTTCACTTGGCTCCTATGCAGGAAACCAGTCTCTAGTATCACAAGTAAATAAAATAGGGTGTCCTTCACTCTCCATCCCCAGGTCTCCTGATCTGGTGGGTTCCCAGGCCATCCTCACTTCACCCAATAGTCTTCTCCAAAGGTTTGGCTTTGGCCTGGGAATCTGGAGATGGCTCATTCACAGCCTCTGCTGCTTCCTGGACGATGGGCAACAAGTGAGTGATTCCCACTTTCTTAGGCCTCTGTTTTCTGTGAGTTCGAGGACAGCCTGGTCTACAGAGTGAGTTCCAGGACTGGCTCCAAAGCTACACAGAGACATCTTGTCTTGAAAAAACAAACAAACAAACAAACAAAAAAGATACAAAGCAAGAACTGATTCCCACAAGTTGTTCCCATGACCTGACGACCTGATGACCTAGCTAACCCGGCACTCAGGAGCATTCATGGTGTCCACTCACTACTTCTAAGCCTGTGGCAGAGATGGGAGCCTGGGCAGGTTTTTTTTTTTTTTTTTTTTTTTCCACTGGGCTCCAAATCAGAAAACAGATAACTCGCTGGGGGAGTGACGTATACCTGTGATATCCTGGTGCCTGGGAGGCAGAGGCAGGAAGATCACAAGTTCAAGCCAGCCTGGACTGCATAGTGAGATCCAAACCCAAATAAACAAAACAAAATGCCCAGACGTAGTGGTGTACACCTGTACTCCCAATACTAGAGTTCAAGGCTGGCCTTGACCATGTGGTGAGTTTGAGGCCATCCAGGGCTACATGAAGCCATGTTTCAAAACAGCAATGAAAGCCATTCACAGAAACTGGCAGTGCTCCATTCCCGCCACAGGTGACCCATCTGGTGTGATGTCATATGATAAATCATGAAGTATATTAACGCTTCCCATTCCCGGGGTGATAGGATGGCTGTGGGAAGGGCTTTTGCTGCTCAGCTTACCAACCTAAGTTCAATTCTGCTGGGAAGGAGAGAACCAACTCCTGCAAGTTGTCTTTTGACTGAACTCACGCGGGCGCATACACGTGCGCCTGCTCACAATGAACGAATGAAGGAATGAAGGAATGAACGGCTAAGCATAAGAATAAAGAGTTTGCTACTCCTTTAGCTTTGAGAGATCACCTTTATAGCGTAGCTACTCTGTTCATTTTACTTTGTTCACTTTTACTTGTGCCGCCAGGCCAGCTCTTGTTTTCCTGGTCGTAGTTATAAAATAACCTTCTGGAGGTACCCTTGCCATATCTCCATAGATGCGTGGGCTATTCTGAAAGGACAGTAAGAAACTGGTAGCTTGCTTCTGCTCCTAAGATTTGCCCTCTTTTGCCTTCCAAAGATTGTATTAGATGTGTTCATTACTGAGGTTTTTCGGGGGGTACAGGTGCATGTAACCAAGCCAGGCCTTAAATCTAACATGTAGCTGAAGGTAACTTTGCGTTCTGATCTTCTTTCTTCACCACCAAAGTGCTAGGTTGCAGGAGTGCGCCACCATGTCCACATATTACTGACCTTTTTATTTTTTTTTAAATTTTTTATGATTTATTTATCTTTATTTTATGTGCATTGGTGTGAAGGTGTCAGATCCCCTGGAACTGGATTTTCAGACAGTTGTGAGCTGCCATGTGGGTGCTGGGAATTGAACTTGGGTCCTCTAGAAGAGCAGTCAGTGCTCCTAACCGCTGAGCCATTTCTCCAGCCCTTACTGACCTTTTTTAACACACATTTATTTATTTATTTATTTATTTAGGGTTTTTTGAAGACAGGGTTTCTCTGTAGCTTTGGAGCCTGTCCTGGAACTCACTCTGTAGACCAGACTGGCCTCAAATTTACAGAGATTCACCTGTCTCTGCCTCCCGAGTGCTGGGATTAAAGGTGTGTGCCACCACCGCCTGGCTAATTTATTTTATTCTTGTGCGTGTGTCTGTGTGTATGTTATCTGTGTGAATGTATGAACACGTGTGTGTAGACGCAGATGGAGGCAGGAGAGAATCAAACCCGCGAACCTGGACTTACAGGCATTAATGATCCAGCCACCGTGAGTGCTCAGATCTGAACTCAGTCCTCACGATTGGATAGCAACATTTTTAAATGCTGAGTCAATTAGGCTCATTTCAAAAATTAAAATAAGCTGGGAGGCAGAGGCAGGCGGATCTCTGGGAGTTCGAGACCAGCCTGGTCTACAAGAGCTAGTGCCAGGACAGGCTCCAAAGCCACAGAGAAACCCTGTCTCAAAAAACTAAAAAAAAAAAAAAACAAACAAACAGAAAAAAATTAAAATAAATAAACAGAAAACCAAGCTAACTTGTAGTGCTTTACATGGTCCTTTGTTCTTAGGTTGAGGTGTCCACGTGGCTTAGGAATTTGAGAATGACTAAGAAAAGGAGAACAGGAGCTGGGGCTGTAGCTCGGATGGTAGCGTGCACACCTAGTGAACACGAGGCCTGGGCTGGCTCTCTGACTGCATAGACTGGGCATGCATGGCAGCTCACTCCTGTGTTCCCAGCACGTGGGGCGTGGACGCAAGATGAGTTCAGGGTCACCTCTGGCACATAGTGAGTTCAAGACCACCCTAGACTACATGAGACTTTGTCTCAAAATACAAAAGAATGCCAGATGTGGTGGCACCTGCCTTTAACCCAGCACGTGGGAGGCAGGCAGATGGGTCTCTGGGTTTGGGGCCAGCCTGTCTATATAGTGATATTCGGGCCAGTTGGGATTTCATAGTGAGACCAACCCTGTCTCAAAACTACCACCAACTCCAAAAACACAAAACAAAACAAAACAAATTAAATAAATAAAAGGAAAAGCAGGATGATGCTGTAGCTCAATGTTTAGGTGCAAGTCCAGTCCCCAGACAGACACACAGACGGATGGACACTAGTTTAATAGCTTGAGACCTGTACTTAGATCAACTAAGTCTCCTGAGATTTGCCCAAAAGAAGAACGCTCTCTACACCATTGGTGAGCTGATCGAGGCAGTGTTCTCTTCTCTCTGCACCTCTCCTGGTTGGCAGTAAGATGAGGCTCCACTTGGAGTGAGGAGCACTGTGGCTGTCCTCTGATTGGATGAGCCACAGTGGCTGAATTAGTGGTAGCTAATGAGACAGACAAACAAGGGCAGGTTCTCCACACTCCTCCTCCACCTGGCTGACCCTGGGAGCCTCTAGGAGAACATTTGTCCTGACTCTGACTCAGACCCCCGCCTAAGGGGCAATTATTAGACAATATGGGGTCTGGGACCAGCATTGTGTAGGCACCCCAGTGTGGAGAGTGTGGATAGCTGTGGCAGGACCAGCTGCAGTCATTGGTGACCTGAAGTGCATTTACTGAAGGCTTTACAAACCCTTAGGTCTGCCTGGGCTTATGGAGGCGAAGACCATCCGCGACTAGTGATCAGATGCCCCAGCTGCTGGCCAGGAGATTCTGCTATTGAACAGGCCCTCAGGTGCCTCCACCGCCAGGTAGGTCTGGGAAATGTGGACCTTAAGGGCAGATGGGCTGTGTTTTCAAACTCCTAGGACCCTGCCTTATGCCCAGTGGGTGAAGGTTTCTGCTGTTGTTAAGACGGGGTCTTGTTCTGTAGCTCAGTCTGGCCTTCTACCGGGACAGTCCTCCTATCCCAGCTTCCCAAATGTCAGTATGACGGGTGTGAGCCACCACACCTGACTTGAAATATGAAGCTCAGAGGTGCTTGCCTGCACAGCACCAAAAGATTCTCTGGTTTCCGACAGGTAATGATGGCTGCTCGGCTCAGGCTGGAGTTTCCCGTAATTAGACTTTAGGGCTTCCAGAGCTCTAAAGATAGGATCAAAAATGCTAGCAGGTGGCTTCTCATTTGGTTCTCCTTGCCTTGCCACAAACAGTTGTGCTTTAGACATTCAGATGTCCCTTCCTTGTGTCTGCAGCGCTGGGCTTGCTGCAGCTTGGCTTCTCTTTATGCCTGGCCTCGCCCGGCACCTTGCACCTTGCTGCTGCCCCCTGCCAGGTGCACTGCTGACTTTTCCCCTGGTGACCTCTCCCCGTACAGCCCGGCTGTGCTGCCCCACCCACCTCAGGGGCTTGGGCTTAATGTGGGGCCTGGATGACTCAATGTTTGATTTTCCCTTGGCCGACTCATTACCTTTGATAGGAATACCTCTTCTGACCTTCGTTTGTGGTAGAAGAGACAGCATGCTGGCACGTGACTATAGCCATGAACTGAGGAGATTGTGAGCTTGAGGCCAGCCTGGGGTGCATAGTTAGACCCTACCTCAAAAAACAAGCGAACAACAACAACAACTACTACAAAACAAACAAACACAAAAAACACTATGGGCTGGAGAGGTGGCTCAGCAGTTAAAAGAACTTGCTGCCCTTCCAGAGGACCAAAGTTTGAGATGGTTTCTCTATGTAGCCCTGGCTGTCCTGGAACTCAGTCTGTAGACCAGGCTGGCCTCATACTCAGAGATGCCAGAGATCCGTCTGCCTCCATCTGCCTCCGCCTCCCAAGTGCTGGGATTAAAGGCGTGCACCGCCACTCCCAGCTCATTTAAGATTGTTTTACTTTGGTAGTGGGGAGGCACAGGCAGGTGGATCTCTGTGAGTTCAGGGTAAATCTAGTCTCCTGTAGTAAGTTCCCAGTCAGTCAGAACTTGTAAGAACCTGTCTCAACAACAACAACAAAAGTTTCTCTGAAGTTGGAATCTAGATCTTTTTTTTAATTAATTAACTTATTTTAATGTGTATGGGTGTAATTTATTTTTAATGTGTATGGGTGTAATTTATTTTTAATGTGTATGGGTGTTTTGCCTGCATGTATGTCCATAAAGCATGTGTGTGCAATGCCTGCAGAATCCAGAAGAAAGCATCAGATCCCATGGAACTAGAGTTATGGACCGTTGTGAGCTGCCATGTGGGTGCTTAGAATCAAACCAGGGTCCTATGGAAAAGTAGCCAGTGTCTAGATCTTATGTGGCAGACTTTTCCTGGGGAGGCATCGACTCACCCCAGAATGGGAACCCATGACAAAACAAAGTCCAGCTTGGTGAACCGATAAATTTTGGGGGGGGGTTACTAACAAGAATGTGGGTGAGGGGTCACTTGCAGGAGCAGAGAAGACCCCAAAGCAGCTGAAAGCACCCTAACTCAGGTAGCACCCTACCTCAGGAAGCTCTGACCAGGAGCTCTCTCTTTGCGCTGCTTTGTAGACCCTCCGGATGTGAGATTCCCCTGAGCACTTGGCTGGTCAGTCTCCCTCCCAGGAGCTGTTTCTCTTTCCGTGAAGCTGGGAAGGGTCTTTCCAGAATCTTTCAGGTTCCACTGTGCCTCCCACTCCTTCCTGGAGAGAATCTATCATTTCAGAGAAAACTGCCTTCCCACGGATCTCTTGGGAGTCCGTTTGTGAGAACGTTGGCCGCATCCGACTGTCACACATCCCCTTTCCCACCTGTGTGTCTGACAAATGAGCAGGGGGAGCTTGGTTAATGAATGTCATGGGTGGGTTTATTGTCATTGGTTCTGGTCACCGTGTCCCCTAGTGAAGCCCTGGTGTTAGAGGACAAATATACCGGCTGCTGGTTTGCTGGTTTGTACAACCAACCTGCCTTTTCCTGTTGTATTGACGTCTTAGGTAGCATGTGTTGTGGACAGTCCAAAAATTCATGTCCTTTTTTCTTGGGCTGATGGTCCAGAGTGGCAACTGTAACCAATGCCTAAGAATCAGAACACAAACTGAGCGAGATGGTGAGCAGCTCATGGAACTGCTGACCGTACCCATTTCTTCTCCCACGCAGTGACCATCGTTAAGCTCTGGAATGTGCTCAGAATGGGCGATAACAAGGATCTAGAAGCTGAAATCCACCCCTTGAAGAATGAGGACAGAAAACCACAGGAAAACCTGGGAAACCAATCGAAAAGCGAGAACTTGAAGAACAAGCCTCAGCAGTCCCGCCTGTCCCGGTGCCGCACGGTGGCATTTTTCCTTTCCTTGTTTATCTGTCTCTTCGTGGTGTTTGTCGTCTCTTTCATCATCCCGTGTCCAGACCGACCCTCGTCTCAGGGAATGTGGAGGCTTGACTACAACGCTGCAGGTGAGCCTGCCAGGGGCCTCTTTCCCCAGCAGGGTTCCAGACCCCTCTTGGGCCAGCGGCGCTGTTACAAATGGGAGCCTGGTGGTCTTTGGCAGTCAGCCCTGAGTGGCTGCTGGGTTTGCCTCTGAACTTGGAGATGTTAGGAGCCTCTATTGGAACCAGAAGCACTGCCCTGGTCAGGTAAGTAAGAAAAAGGAGGCTTATTGGCTGATTAATGGAAACAGTTCAGTGACTGAGAGGTTAGAGAAGGCCCATCCGCTGCAGGGAACAGCAGATGTGGAGGTGTCCCGAGGTGCTCCAGGTGGGAAACCAAATCACAATTTATATCTGTCCCATGAATTAGCCCTTATGAAAAGCAGCGGAAGAGCCTTTCCATTTTTAGTTTTATTTGTTTGTTTGTTTGTTTAGAGACAAGCTCTCATTTAACCTCAGGATGGCTTCAGACGTACAGTGGAGCTGGGCTGGTCTTAAACTCCTGCCTCACACCCTAACTGCTAGGATTATGGGAGTGTGCTCCCATACCTGTGGTCCAGGAGACTGAACCCAGGGCTCCATGAATGCTAGGAACTCACTCTACCACCTGAGCTGCATCCTTACTTCCCCAAGTCTTGCTTTTTTTTTTTAAGACTTATTTATTTATGCATGTGAGTGTTCTGTCTTCCATTAGGACTGCAGGCCAGAAGAGGGCATCAGATCTCATTACAGATGGTTGTGAGCCACCATGTGGTTGCTGGGAATTGAACTCGGGACCTCTGGAAGAGCAGCCAGTGCTCTTTAACTACTGAGCCATCTTTCCAGCCCAAGTCTTGTTCTTTTAATGAATGTATTTCTCTCTTTTTGTCTTTTTGGTTGTTGTGTTTTTTGTTTTTCCAGACAGGGTTTCTTTGGGTAGCCTTGGTTGTCCTGGAACTCAGTCTGTAGACCAGGCTGGCCTCTGCCTCTGGCAGATCCTCTGCAACAGCAGCCAGTGTATTTACTGAGCTGTCCACTCCAGCCACTGCTGTTTAGACAAGTTATGGCTATGGAACTGTTGCTGGCCTAGAATGTACTATATTGCCTAGGCTGGCCTCAGACGTGTTATGTCACTGAGGCTATGAACTCATCCTAAACCTCCTGCTCCCAGTTCTCATGCAGAAAACTGCTCTTGGCTGATAAGTAGCCACATTGAACGTTTTCGCATGTGCCTGTTCATCACTTGGACATCTTAGGAGAGATGGCTGTGAAATCCTTCACCCACTTTTTTTTTTTTTTTTTTTTTTTTTTTTTTTTTTTTTTGAGACAGGGTTTCTCTGTGTAGTCTTGGATGTCCTGGAACTAGCACTGTAGACCAGACTGGCCTCGAACTTGTAGAGATTGGCTTACTTTTACCTCCTTAGTGCTGAGATTAAAGGTGTGAGCCATCACACCAGGCCTATATTTTCTAGTTCTAATTCTGTCTAGGAGTCTGATCCATTTTGAGTATGATAAATGCCCAAATTCAACCTCTTATGGTTTGGTTTTAAGCGTAGAGCTTCTCACTTGAACGGAGATACAGGGCCTAACAAGGGTGGAGTGTGACTGAATCCCATGCTGGTCTTGAGGATTGTCTTCTGTACAGATACTCAGATTTTTTTTTCACTTTGTTTGTTTGTTTCTTTTTGAGACAAGGTCTTTCTTTTAGCCTTGGCTGTCCTGGAACTCTCTGTGTAGATCAGTCTGGCCTCAAACTCACAGAGATCTGCCCGCCCCTGAAGAAACTGCTTGTCTTAGTGAGGAAGATCCTGCTCTTATCTGGGGAGGGGGAGCACCTCCCAGTGGCAAGTTGTACATTGGGAGCACCAAACCACACAGAGCATTCAACTTGACCTTCCCAAAGACAGACATGGCCCACGGAGCATAGTCTGTGACTTTCTTTTTCAGTCCCGTATGACTTTCTGGCTACGGGAGACGTAAACAGGGACAAGATCCAGGACGTTCTCTTTCTTTATAAAAACACCAACAGCAGTAACAATTTCACCAGATCCTGTGCCGATGAAGGTAATTCCTGTTCCTTTTAACAAGGAGCCCCCACCCCATGGGATAAAGGCTCTTTGTCCACACCACCTTCTTATTTGGAGCATTCGAGTGGAGGGGATTCAGGGAACCACCCCATCCTTTTTTCTTTCTAATAGAATAGGCTCGATAAGGCTTTCAGTTCCCTCACTCCACCTGAGAGGCCAACCCCAGTACCTTCTGAGACTCTGGTCTAAGGGGAAGTAAGGGAAATGAGCTCAGTCACGTGGCTGAGACACAGAATAAGGGAGCCAGGAGGTGGCAGAACACTGTCTGAGACTGACCAAATGGTTGCCCCCTCTCCCCTCCAGGCTTTTCCACTCCTTGTGCCTTTGTGGCTGCTGTGTCCGGGGCCAATGGCAGCGTGCTCTGGGAGAGACCTGTGGCCCAAGATATCGCCCTTGTAAAGTGTGCCGTACCACTAACGTCGGACAGTGAGGTGTCTTCTGCCTGTATCCTTGTGGGAAGACTAGGTTCTTTCATTGCTGTCAGCTTATTCACAGGTCAGCCCTGGCTCTCTCCTGGGGGTTGCTGAGTGGGTAGGAACCTTTCAAATGAGCGTGTGACCACTTGGAAGCCAGTGGTGTCAACTTTTTCAGCTGCTCTGCTGTGCTGCCCTTGTGTCTTTGCAAACACAGTTTGCATCTTGCTGTGGATGCTAACAGACAACTAGTGTCACCTGCTATGAGGTAATAGTGGTCAGCCTTGGCTCCTGGTGGCTTAGAGGGCCGGACTGAGCCTACTGATGCCGCTCTCCTAGAACAAGTCTCCGAGCCTTAATGTAACAGGCCAGAGGAAGAAAGACACACCCAACTTTTATGTGAGCGTCTGGGGATCTGAACTCTGGCCATCACACTTGCGTAGCAAGTGCTTTAACCATTGAGCCATCCTCCTGCTCCATGATGTTGCAGTTTTTTGCAAGGTCATACTATGTAGTCCAGACTGACCTGTATCCCAGGCTGGCTTTTCACTTGCAGCAAGCCTCCTAGGTCAGCTTCCTAATGCTGACATTACAGGCCTGAGCCGTGGTACCCAGCTGCCTTTTCAAGAGGCTATCTAGTATCTTCTCCCTCAGCTGTGTGTGCTTGTTCTGCAACATTTCAGAGCACTTGTACACACTCCTGTATCTAAGTGGGCTGCCAAGGATGGCTGCCCTCCTGTAAGTCTATCATTGGCTCGTCAAGATGATTGGAGCCTCTGTGTGTTTGGTTTTAGGGGAAACCCTGTGGAGCCACTCCAGCAATTTGGGTGGAAATGCTTCTGTATTGAGCCCCCTGCTCCAGGTGCCCGACGTTGATGGTGATGGCGCCCCAGACCTATTGATCCTCGCTCGGGAGGGGCACGAGGTGATAAGCATAGTTCTAAAGTACCCCAGGCCCACTTACTCCCTTTTCTTCCTCTTCCACTTTTCCCTAGAGAGAATTTCTGTGACCACCCAGCAGGGGGTTCTCCCAGGGCTCTGTATCCTGAGGTCCACACATACAGCATCTGAGGTCCACACATGCAGCATCTGAGGTCCACACATGCAGAATCTGAGGTCCACACATGCAGCATCCTGAGGTCCACACATGCAGCATCTGAGGTCCACACATGCAGCATCCTGGGGTCCACACATGCAGCATCCTGGGGTCCACACATGCAGCATCTGAGGTCCACACATGCAGCATCCTGGGGTCCATACATGCAGCATCCTGGGGTCCACACATGCAGCATCTGAGGTCCACACGTGCAGCATCCTGGGGTCCACACATGCAGCATCCTGAGGTCCACACATGCAGCATCTGAGGTCCACACATGCAGCATCCTGAGGTCCACACCTGCAGCATCCTGAGGTCCACACATGCAGCATCCTGGGGTCCACACATGCAGCATCCTGGGGTCCACACGTGCAGCATTCTGGGGTCCACACGTGCAGCATCCTGGGGTCCACACGTGCAGCATCCTGGGGTCCACACGTGCAGCATCCTGGGGTCCACACATGCAGCATCCTGGGGTCCACACGTGCAGCATCCTGGGGTCCACACGTGCAGCATCCTGGGGTCCACACGTGCAGCATCCTGGGGTCCACACGTGCAGCATCCTGGGGTCCACACATGCAGCATCCTGGGGTCCACACATGCAGCATTCTGGGGTCCACACGTGCAGCATCCTGGGGTCCACACATGCAGCATCCTGAGGTCCACACATGCAGCATCTGAGGTCCACACGTACAGCATCCGAGGTCCACACATGCAGCATCCTGGGGTCCACACGTGCAGCATCCTGGGGTCCACACATGCAGCATCCTGGGGTCCACACGTGCAGCATCCTGGGGTCCACACGTGCAGCATCCTGGGAGGCTCCATCTCTACAGGAACTTACTGGCTTCCCCATGGGTGGCAGAATGCACATGGCTTATGTATGGGTTGGCGTGAGCCTGCAGCTCCATGACCTACAGCTCCCATACCTCCCAGCAGGCTGTGCAGCACAGTCACACATGCTCCCTGTTGGTCACTCTCCTCAAAGTACTTTTCCCCCAGACCCAAAGAGTGTTTACCACCTTCTCTGCAACTCCCTAAAGCTCCCCTGCCCTCCCATGGAGCAGGTTCTTCCTCTTCCCTACTGTTCTTTGTTACTCCAGGTCAGCGGGGCTATCTATTCAGGCAGCACCGGGTACCAGATTGGCCACAGAGACAGCCTGGGTGTGGATGGAGACGGTGGCGCCCTCCTCCATGTGACCAGAACGGGTGCTCACTATATTCTCCTGCCCTGTGGTATGTTGGATGCCACATTCTTGGGATGGGCTTTTCTCCTGGAGTGATGCTAGACAGAACACTGGGTTCCGGGCTAGATCAAGAAGCATGTAAATTGGTGACTGGCCATCTTGTGGCCACTCCGGTTCGTAAGCTGACAAGCAACAATCAGGAAGCCCAAAGGCTAGACTGGGTGTGGTTCAGGAGGTGGGACTGATGGGTGCACCTGGTCCCCATGGTGACTGTGTCCTTCTGTGTTTTGAACAGCAAGTGCTCTCTGCGGCGTCTCTGTGAAGGGTCTCTATGAGAGAATCACTGGGAGAGATGGCCAGTTTAAGGAAGACTCCTACTGGGAGAATATACTTAATAGCTCTGCCCACCGGAGGCTTCTGCCCAGGTTTGTCTGACACACAGGTCTCAGTTAGGGACAACCTTGTGTGGAGCACAGGACAACCAAACTAGAGCCTTGAAGTACTGTTAGACCACCATGTCTCTGGAACTGAAAAACGGGCAAGCAAAAGCAGAGTAAAAACTGAGAAGGCCGGGGTGGCTCCGTGATAGTGTGCTTGGCTAGCTTTCATCCCCCAGTAGTAGAGAAAAATATTGAATGGGGAGATCATCCTTGTTCCACAAACAGCATCTCATTTATACTTCCAAGCTAGGGAACTGAGAAACATGAAGATATACCATGGGGGCCTGAGGGAAGAATCCCAACAGGCCTGTCTTGGTGAGGCAGGACCCATATGCTCCTCCCACCACCTCCACTCTCCTCGTCTAGCTCTGGAGCAGTTCGCTACCTGATGAATGTCCCAGGGAAAGCTGGCCAGGACGTGCTGCTTGTGAGCTCTGAGACCTGTATGCTGTTGGATGGACAAGATCTGGTGCCCAAGTGGACCCTTGGTGCAACTCAGGTTCTGAGGTATGTGCAGTTGCTGCTGAGTGTGGGAGGGGTGCACGCCTGCTCAGGACCTCAGTGTGTCCTGCTGACTGGCAGGGGGCGTGTACAGTGGACTGGAAGGCCTGTGTAATTCTGTTAGAGGCCTTGCTGTCCTCGGATCTGTCCTTGTCACTGGAGGGGCTTCTGAAGCTGCTGGTCACAAGTACTAGCCCCTCATCCCGGGTCTAGATGTGGGTAGCCCCATCCAACCCAGGAGCTGCGTCCATGGACATTTCATCTCAGTTTCCTGTACCAAGACCTTCTGTGAGGTCTTTTTCCTTAATCCTTCCAGAAAACCCGTCCTTGGCCACTACAAACCAGACACTTTGGCTGTGGTCATTGAAAATGGAACCAGTATTGATAGACAGGTAGGCTGGGCTTCCTGTGTGGATTGGGCATCTACCTTGCCAACAGCTGATAACAAACTGTGAAAGCAGTCAGTGCTGAGCCCCAGGCTGCTGCCCTCAGATGGGGAGGTGATTCAGAGAGCAGCCTTTGCGGCTGGCATGGCTGAGCAAGCTGGGGCTGTCTGCCAGTAGTGTCCCCTCCCTCCCCAGATCCTACTTCTGGACCTCAGTACTGGGTCTGTGCTGTGGAGCCAGCACCTCCCAAGCCTACCTGGGGGCCCACCATCCACAAGCCTGATGACAGCAGACCACCGCTCAGCCTTCTTCTTCTGGGGCCTCCATGAGCTTGGCAGCGCCGATGAGATGGTACAGGGTCATATGTTCGGGGAATACTCCTTGTTGGGATCTGGTGCCAGATCCCCCTGGAAGCTGCCAGGGACTGGACCACCAGAAGTCCACTGCATGAGCACAGACCTGTAGAAAGGGGGTCCAGGCCAAGAAGGAGGTATCATGATGTGCCTTGGAGCTACAGGAGAAGGATCTTGGAGATGGGGTGGACCTGTAATTGGGGAGGCAGGTGCTTATGAACACCAGGAAGGACCAGGTCCAGGTGGGGGAAGCAGGGGCTACCAGATATTCATGGAACAGGAAGTGGCTTTCTGGGGGACCCTGGTAGACATAGTCTAAATAAGGATAACACATGGATAACCGCTTTTAAAGGTAACCTGAGGGCTGCCCACTTAGACGTGGCGGTGGCCTGGGTGCAGCAGGTCAGGTGCACTGTGTTCTCACTTCAGGGTCCCCAAGACATGCAGCACAGCCTATACATGTTCCACCCCACCCTGCCTGGCATCCTGCTGGAGCTAGCCAACGTGACTGCCAACATCGTGGCCTTTGATGGTGAGCATTGGCTCGGGCACTGGGTCCGGCCCTTCCCTCTGCTAGTTTGCTCTGGCCAGTCCTGAGCACCACTGACTGTCCCCCACAGCCATCCTGTTCGAGCCAAGTCGCCATGCTGCCTACGTGCTCCTGACGGGCCCAGCAAGCTCAGACATGCCTGGCCTGGTCTCTGTGACCAAACACAAAGTGCAAGACCTCGTTCCTGGCAGCAGAGTGGTCCACCTTGGCGGCGGCAGCTCAGACAGCGACCAGGCTATCCGCGACCGCTTCTCCCGCCTGCGGTACCGAAGTGAGGTGTAGGTGGTGGCGGCTGGAGCAGATGGAGACTCCAACTGTGAAAACAAAGCCTCCTGGAAAGTTGGCCTACCCTTAGCCTCCATGCTGACCTCACTGCTTGCCCTGGTCATTCTGGCCTTCTGAGAACTATGGCCTTACCAGCTCTACCCAAGAATGTTGGGGGCACCTCCAGTCTCCTGCCTATACCATATCCTCCCTCAGAGGTCTCACTGTGTGACTCATGTGATCTGGTCAAGGCCAGTAGGCCTCCCTGTGGTCTCTCTGGGCCAATATGGGCCAAGCCAGCCCTTCAGGAAGCCCCCCACTTAGTGCCTCTGTACCTTCTCACACTCCACTGAAAAAGCCACTGCTGTGGGGTGCCCCTGCCTGTGGTGTCTGTCCGTCCCTCTCCTTCCAGCCTGGCTCTCCCCTTGTCTGCACTGTCTCTCAGGAGTCACAGAGCTCAGAGGGTGGTAGGCCCTGGGCGACTTCAAGGCTACAGCTAGAACCTGAGTCTCTGAGCTGCTTTCCCAAAGCAGAAAGGAGCATGTCTCCTGAGCAGCAAGAGTTTTTTCCCAGCAGAAGGGGTCTGGACTGGAGCCTGTGGGTGCACTTGAGGGACCTCTGGAATACACGTTGAGTCTATCTCTTCCTCAGTACACTGGACCTGCTGTCTGCAAAGGCATGTCCCTTTTCCTGCTCTCTGGTGCTTACCTGATACAGGTCTCACCTTGTGCCTTGTTGCTCCTGAGGCCCAAGGGCAACAGAACAGCTCTGCTCAGACCAGATCCCTAGCTCTGTAGCCAAAGCAGTCCCATGACCCTAGCCACCGTGGAAAACAACATAATAAATGATTTGCACTGATGGGGGAAAGCCCCAGGAGCTTATTGTGAGCCTGCAGTCTGTCTGGATGTCTCTCAGCTTGCAATACACAAAGGGATTATTCTAAGTCATTACCAGGAATTGCCAGGTCTCGGAGCCAAGCGGGCAGTTAAAATGAGAGCTCTCCACAGGCCTACCCGATAGGAACAAGCCTGTAGGCTGCACAGCCTCTAGGATGGTCACCAGGACAGCGGCTCCCGCTGTCTCGGCAGGCACCCCTACCCTAGCATCGTGTCCTCTGTTCTGCTATGCAGTGTAATGAAATGGAAGATCAGGTCAGCTCTGGCTGTCACTACACAGGAGGACCTGGAAGGGTTTCAGGGCTTGACCTGAGAGTATCAGTTCTTCTGAGAACCTTGGAGTTTGCTAAACATAAACTTGTTCTCATAACTGCTCATGTTCAAAAATCTTAAGTGTGCGCGTGCACAAAAGCCTGAGGTGTGGATAGGTATTTTCAAGGCTGAGGGTGATGGATAGGTGTTTTCAAGGCTGAGGGTGATGGATAGGTGTTTTCAAGGCTGAGGGTGATGGATAGGTGTTTTCAAGGCTGAGGGTGATGGATAGGTGTTTTCAAGGCTGAGGGTGATGGATAGGTGTTTTCAAGGCTGAGGGTGATGGATAGGTGTTTTCAAGGCTGAAGGTGATGGATAGGTGTTTTCAAGGCTGAGGGTGATGGATAGGTGTTTTCAAGGTTGAGGGTGATGGATAGGTGTTTTCAAGGCAGGAAATTGGTCCCTCACCCTGAGAAGTAAAGGTAACTCAGCACACATATCACTCAGAGAAGAAATGGCGATGGGGGAGAAGGGTGTACCTCCAGATTTCAGGAGCCAGGCTCTCCACTGCACAGGATGAGGTGCAGGGTCAAAGGACAGACACCAGTCAGGCTGGGTTGTACTCTCTTACCCTGCTCCCCGAAGGCCACCTAGTGGCTGTTGATTCGCCTGTTTATGATCATTAAGGGACCAGGCAGTTTCCCCTCTAGCCCGCCCAAGGTTTCTTAGGGTCCTGGGCTTGCTTTGGGTTGTGTCTCCTGCAGCTGGGCATACCTGCTCTAGGTGACACTGGACAGATGGCAGCATCTTGTCTGCTCACACCTTCTTTGACAAGTTTCTGACTTTCTCTTGCACTCATGCAGACTGAGACCACCAAAGCCTGAGGGGACTGGGCCACTCAGCAGCCCAAGCACAATGGGCACCCTCCACAGTAGAGATAAGATGGCCTGGGAATTGGTTCTCTCTACCACGTAGGTCCTGGGGATTGAACTCGGGTCATCAGGCTTGACAGCAAGCACCTTTACCCGCTGAATCATTCTGCCAGACCTGTTGTGGCTGCTTTTTTTGTTTGTTTGTTTTGTTTTGTTTTTCGAGACAGGGTTTCTCTGTGGTTTTGGAGCCTGTCCTGGAACTAGCTCTTGTAGACCAGGCTGGTCTCGAACCTACAGAGATCCGCCTGCCTCTGCCTCCCAAGTGCTGGGATTAAAGGCGTGTGCCACTACCACCCGGCTTTTTTTTTAAAATATTTATTTATTATTATGTTTACAATATTCTGTCTGTGTATATGTCTGCAGGCCAGAAGAGGACATCAGACGTCATTACAGATGGTTGTGAGCCACCATATGGTTGCCGGGAATTGAACTCAGGACCTTTGGAAGAGCAGGCAATGCTCTTAACCACTGAGCCATCTCTCCAGCCCCCAGCTTTTTTTAAAAAAATATTTGGGTCTGGAGAGATGGCTCAGTGGTTAAGAGCACTGCCTCCTGTTCCAAAGGTCCTGAGTTCAATTCCCAGCAACCACATGGTGGCTCACAACCATCTGTAATGAGATCTGGTGCCCCCTTCTGGCCTGAAGAACAATGTATATCTAATGAATAAATAAATCTTAAAAAAAAAATTTATTTATTTATTATGTATACAATATTCTGCCTGTGTGCAGGCCAGAAGAGGGCACCAGATCTCATTACAGATGGCTGTGAGCCAGCATGTGGTTGCTGGGAATTGAACTCAGGACCTTTGGAAGAACAGGCAATGCTCTTAACCACTGAGCCATCTCTCCAGCCCCATAGTGGCTGCTTTTTATACCAGAACCACACCCTTGATCCCCGCCCCCTGCTCTTCACACACACCAGTATATGACATGCTTACACTACAGATGCCACACATCACATGCAAGGGCTTGAATCTTTTATTTCTGTAGAAATGAGTTGTGAGCAGAGACTGGGGGACAACCCTGGTGGGAGCTGCATGGCAGAAGGAGGCATCTGTTTCTAGCTCTGGGGCAATGCTAGCGGCTTGGGGCAGCCTGGAGAGGGAAACTGTTCCTTGGCAAAGACCTTCCCTAGGGGTTCTGGGAGCATCACAACCAGGACAGCAGCGTGGAGTTGTCTTTCTACAGATCTGGTAAGACGGGTGGAAGAGAAGCCATGTACAGTGGTGAATGTGGTACCTGCACATATACTGTCTACTAAGAAGCTCCAGCAGAACAAGGAACCCACACAGTGTTGGAGCCCTCCTGAATAGGATGGCATAACCGGAGACCAGTATCTCTTCATGGGTCACTAACTTGACATTCTAGAGAAGAGATGGCTACCTAGTCTTGAACTTAAGATGACAGAATACCAGAAACTCTGAGAATTACCTTCTAGGAACAAGTCCTGTCCTGGTAGGGTTCAGCCAATGAAATCTCTTCACTATGAATCAGTGGCTGGACCAGTCCCTTCTAGGCAGGGGAGGATTTCCTTAGTGGAGGCCCAAGGGCCTTATAGTTAGGCTGGGCTCTCTACACAGGGCGATACCAGTGCTGGGGGCCCAATGTCCAGGAGAGCATGACCCCACAAGTAAAGTGAGGTGACTGGCAAGATTCAATTACTGCTCCCCGTTGCCACCTGCAGGGGTGCTGGTCACTGCAGGCTCCTCAGGGGTAGATTGAAGAACAGGGCTGGGGCTTGAGTGCAGAGTTTTCCGCAAGAATGGGAATGCCCTGGGGATAAGAAAGTGCTGATGACCTGGGTCGTCTTTCTGCAGGGTCCTCCCTGCTCCGTGGATTTGGGTGGTGGCATGGCTCACCGGCGCTTCGTCTCCAGTGGAATCACAGCTTCCTCCAGCAGGTCCTTGTATATGTCAGACTTCAGGAACCTCGGGTAGGAGTCCTGCCGGAGACAGTATCCTGTCTGACTCTTCCACTTCCTAGCCAGGTCCAGTCAGGCATTTCTGGGGCTAGCCATCTTCTTGCTCATAGGCCATTCAGGACAGGGTGCTGGGGGTGGGGGCAACCATCCAACACTAGCCCAGAACAAGACCTAGAGAGAGCTGTCACCCATCTGGTGGGGCCACCAGACTGCGAAACATGGGCAAGAGGCACCATATTCACACATGGAGGGATGAACCAGTATCTCCAGCCAGGGATGAGGAGCCAGAGTGCTCCCACCTCTCTGTAGAGGCAGGGCAAGAATGCTGGGTTGTAACTGCACAGCGGAGCCAGGCTTGATGGCTCACACCTGTAATCCCAACCCTTGAGAGGCAAAGGGAGGAGGAGCATGAGTTCATGGATAGCCTGGGCTACATAGTGAGGTTATTAAGAAAGAATCGTCCTTTAAAGGGCAGAGCACTAGAAAAATAGAGAAAACCTACAAAAACCCACACTAAGGCCAGGTGTGGTGGTACATGCCATTAGCACTCAGGATGCAGAGGCAGGTGGATCTCTGAGTTCAAGGCCAGCCTTGTCTACATAGTGAGTCCCAAGGCAACCAGAGCTACATAGAGAAGCCCTGACTCAAAAAAAAAAAAAAAAAAAGACATCTCAAAACACACACCAGAGAGCAGGAGGCCAACAAGGGCTGGGTGTCACTGAATGATCATTAAGATGACCAGGCCAGGAGTGGGAGAACTCACAAATCAGGGTCTCTGTGTAGCCCTGACTGCCCTGGAACTCACTTTATAGACTAGGTTAGCCTCAAATTCAGAGATCCCAGAAATCCACCTGCCTCTGCCTCCCAAGTGCTGGGATTAAAGCTGTGCACCACCACACCTAGATTTTTGTTTTGTTTTGTTTTTTTTGTTTGCTTGTTTTGTTTTTTGAGAAAACAATGTTTTTTTTAATGGTGTGATGATGGATGCCTGAAATCCTAGCAGTCTAGGGGGAAACAGAAGGATCAGGAGTTCAGAGTCATCCATAGCAAATTCAAGGCCAGTCTGCACTACAGGAGACTGGCTCTAATGACAAGGATGATGATGATAATCAATTGTTACAGGTTGAAACTTTTTTTTTTCTTTTTTGGTCTTTCGAGACAGGGTTTCTCTGTAGCTTTAGAGCCTGTCCTGGAACTAGCTCTTGTAGACCAGGCTGGCCTCAAACTCACAGAGATCTGCCTGCCTCTGCCTCCCGAGTGCTGGGATTAAAGGTGTGCGCCACCACTGCCTGGCCTGAAACTTATTAAATATGTTGAAATCCATGTGTTTTTGTTTTTGAGACAGGATCTCACTATGTAGATCAGGCTGGCCTTGAATTTACAGAGATCCACCTGCCTCTGATTCCCTAGTGCCAGGATTAAAGGTTTGCGACACCATGCCCTAAGAAATCTATTTATTTATTATAGTATTAAACGGCATCAGGAGGCTGAGGCAGGAGGCTCGCCTACAAGTCAAAGGCAAACTGGACATTTATACATAGTTAGAGATTATAGAGTGAGACCCTGACTCAGACAAACCAAAAAACTTGCTAACCCCTCTGAACACATACTAAGGACCCAGGTAATTGTTTTAAAACTGATCAGCACTGGCTGGGCGGTGGTGGCGCACGCCTTTAATCCCAGCACTTGGGAGGCAGAGGCAGATGGATCTCTATGAGTTCGAGACCAGCCTGGTCTACAAGAGCTAGTTCCAGGACAGGCTCCAAAACCACAGAGAAACCCTGTCTTGAAAATAAATAAATAAATAAATAAATAAAATAAAATAAAAAATAATAAAACTGATCAGCACTGTAAAGAATCGAGCTTTGACTCCATCTATACCACTAGATGACCAGAGAGTACACAAACGGGTGGGGTGGGGAATTGACGCCCAGGCAAAAGACAGCAGGCAATGGTGGGGTCTGAATGCCACCACGCTGGTTTACTGAAACCAGGGCAGTGAGCTGCACAGGCTGTGCTCGCTCCTTATGAAGCCAACAGAACTGAAAGCAAAGCAGGCAGAGTTGTGACAGCAGCGACACCAGGATGTGCCCACCTTCTTCATGAGCATGTAGATATGCAGCTGGGCCGCATCGAGGACATAGCGGTGAGGCTGGCGCATCCCCTCCAGGGTCCACTCCATTGTCCGGCTGTCAATGTTGACCCAGCGGGCAGCTCCAGGGGCCAGGAACTGCCTGGGACACAGATGGCACAGAGCAGGCCCATGCTGGGCCTGAGCCATGGCCAACTAGCTTCCCCTCCCACACACTTACTGGTAGACAGCATCCACCAGGGCAGGGACCTGGGCCTGCCTGCCAAAGCGCAGCTCCTCACAAGCCTCCCAGAAGCTGAGGTTTTCCGCTGAGGACAGGGCAGCAATCAGGGTTAGGGGTCCCACTGAGAAGGCTAGAGAAAGCCTTGGGCAGGGTCCCAGGCAGTGGTCTCTCCCCCTCGAGGGTGCCTATAGCAGGAAGGTAGGCTCCTCACCGCTGAACTCCTTCTGGAGAAAGTCCATGAAGTGGCCACGCCCCACGGAGTCATCCAGGAGCTCTCGGAAGCTGAAGCTCCATCGCTCCACACGGAGCTTTGTGGGGGCAGCCACCCTGGGAGGGGAGAGGGCAGAGCAAGAGAGAGTGGACTGCTGATCCTGCTAATAGTCTGGGAGTGATTGACTACCTGAACACCCAGGGCTTACTTGGGCGCATTCATGGCCCAGTAGGTGACATCATCTGTGATCCAAGGGTTGCTGGGCAGGCATCCTGACAAGATGGGATCGTGCGGGCCATGCTGGCTGCTGAACTTCAGGTACCTGGGGGTTCCAGGGACCGGTGCAGGATAGCCTTAGGGACAAGGAGCTCTACAAAGGGTCTGGGTTGGGAGGGTCCCTTGCTGCTCCTCACTCACGCCTCGAGGCAGACAGAAGACTTCACCCGGTTCCTGCCCAATGCCTTCCTGAAGCACTCGATCTAAGACACCAGAGCTGAGTCAGGACCTGTGGTAGGGGAGGGGCGTCCCTACCCCCAAGTTTCTAGGACCTACCTCACACTTATAGAAATCCGAGCTCTAGGTCTAGAAGACAGGGGAGGCTTGAGTTACAAGGCAGCCTTCTGGGGTTCAGGAATCCTTCTATGCCACCAACCAGGGCTGAGACTTTGCCCCACGAGGATGCAGCAAAGAGTGGCTCAGACCTGCCCCCAACTTTTGGAGTCCCTTCCTTGTAGCTCTAGCCCTAGGGGAGGCCTCGACAGCCTTTATCTAGAGACTCTGATGCTCTACCAAACCCTAAGCCCAGCTACCTAGAAAGCCTTCACTTGTTAGTAAGCTGTCATGCTTTCTGATGACTTGAGGTCTTTTTGTTGTTGCGACAGGGTTTTCTTTGGTTCATGCTGGCCTTGAACTCATGGTGTAGTTGAGGATGCCCTTATACTTCTGGTCCTTCTGCCTTCACCTCCCAAGCAGGATGATTAGAGGCGTCTTGTTGTTTGTTTTGGTTTGTTTTTTTCAAGACAGGATTTCTCTGTGTAATAGACCTGGCTGGCTCGACTGCCCTGGAACTAGCTCTGTAGACCAGGCTGGCCTTGAACATAGACATCTACCTGCCTCTGCCTCCCAAGTGCAAGGACTAAAGACGTGAGCCCTCGTGCCTGGCTGTTTGTTTTGAGACAGCGTCTCTTTCTGTAGCCCTGCCTGTCCTGGAACTTGCTGTGTAGACCAGGCTGCCCTTGAACTCACAGAGATCCACCTGCCTCTGCTTGTCAAGTGCTGAAAGTAACAGCACATACCACCATGCCTGGCCTTTAAAGTCTTCCTGAAAACATGTATACTGAGCAATCTTTCTCAGGGGAGCCGGGTTTAACTAAGTCACGGCACATCTAGGCAGCTCTGTGTGGCTGACTGAAGGAGCCATGCAATAGACTGGCCAACTATTCCCAACTCCTTAGCCACACTGGGCTCGGGGGCTGGGGTGGATGAGCCCCTGGCTTCCAACATTCATCCTAGTCTTTCTGCTTTAAACGGAAAAAAAGGTTTGGGGCTGAGTTAGCCAGGTGCTGTGAAAAACAGGATCTGCTCTAGAATGTGGTTTAGGTGGGGGTGACTGACGCCTCGCTGCCTGTTGCTGCTGCATTCTTAGGACTTGTCTGTACTGGGTCCCACCTCCTCCAGGTTGGATGTTACCAGAGGCTTTGGAGGGAGGTGCCTGGGGACCCAGGTCCCCCAAGCCATGGCCTTATCTGTTATCCTTTCACCTCCCTGGGAACCCTGATGCTGTTTCAGCCTGGGGGAAGAGCTTCCCCCACCCCTTTCCCCCGGGACACCACTTACTTGCACCCAGGCAGCAGGTGGGAGAAAGGAGAAGGACAAAGTTACTAAGGGAGCCTCAGGTGGAGCACAGGCAGAACTGAGACCAGGCACAGCGAGAAATAGGGACCTTGGCATTGTCGCATCAGGTCCATTTGGGGTGGATCAAAGGATAAACAGATGGATGAGCAGAGCAATGATCTCTGAAGTGGGTTAAGTGGAAGAGCGTGTGTTAGCGTTAAAGCAGCAGGGAGTGGGGGTGCTGGGGCTGAATATGAGGCTCTTACCATCTGTACTTGGCTGGAGTTGTAAGAGCCCCTCTCAGGACCCTGCTCCAGAATGTTTGGTGCCCCAGGCTGCAGAAGGATGAAATGGGGTGCTAAGCAGTCTTCAACACCCTTTATTCTTTGGTGTGGAAACTGAGTCCAGACATGGTTTTGAATCCCATCTCTCTACCCACCCTGACTCAGGGTGATCCCCTCAGATAGTAGGCAAACCTCAAGCCATATGCTAGGACCTCAGATTCCCAGGCACTGCCACCCGAAACCCAGTCCCTCTGCTGTAGCTGGGCTCAGCCCCACCTTGGTCCCGCGTTAGTGCTTGTGTGTCTCTCATACACTAGTGAAGCTGACTTGTTCTGTGGTCTGGACAAGAGGCAGCCTCAAGCCTAACCATGTCACCTATATATTCTCAACCGAGAAGCAACAAACTGCCTGTCACTGCCCAGACCCTGAAATACACCAACCTAAGCAGGCAGTTTTGAGAGAACTTTTTAGCAACATACACAGACCCTTTTTGACAACCAGGAGAACTCTACCCTCACCACATGCAGACTCACAGGGGGCCTGTTCACCAGCCAGTATGTCTGCTCCTGACACGAAATGACCAGCCTGTCTCCCTTCCTGCGCTGCTTTGCTGCTCTGGGAGAGGTGAAAGGAAGTTGATCCCCACACAGAGCCATGGGATGTGATGTTCTTGGCCCCGGGGCTGCCAGTGCCCAGCTCGCCATCCTGAACACTCTGAGCTCAGTGTCCCACTAGCTGTGGTTTGGTGTCTCACCGCAGCTGCTCTTGAGCCTGCATCACTACTAGATCCCAGGCATGGTTGATCTTCTTGTGCAGCTGGGCATAATGTTCCTGGAGGGCAGCAGGGTATTCAGTGGGTAAAGTGGGTAACCCACACCCAGGCCTAGCTCTAGAACATAGACCCCAGCTCCCAGGGGCACTGCAGGGATTTAGTGTAAATG
Source organism: Microtus oregoni (assembly GCF_018167655.1). Lineage (NCBI taxonomy): Eukaryota > Metazoa > Chordata > Mammalia > Rodentia > Cricetidae > Microtus > Microtus oregoni. The sequence goes on from NW_024543086.1 coordinate 17,809,832, forward strand.
GTGTGTGTGTGGGTGTGTCTGTCCACCTGGTACAGAAACCAGCTCACCCCATGGGAATTCTAACTTTTTTTCTTTTTTGGTTTTTCGAGACAGGGTTTCTCTGTGGTTTTGGAGCCTGTCCTGGAACTAGCTCTGTAGACCAGACTGGTCTCGAACTCACAGAGATCCGCCTGCCTCTGCCTCCCAAGTGCTGGGATTAAAGGCGTGTGCCACCACCGCCCGGCTCTCATGGGAATTCTAAACTGGGGCTGCCTTCCCTTCTGGAAACCTTAAGCCTCCCCTAGAGGAATGAGGGCTTCCCAGTGAGTCGGCAGGGGCTGAGTAGAGGTGCATTGTCTAGTGGCCTTGGCTGTATGCCTTGGGCTCAAGGGATGAGTCTGTGCTAGAAGTCCTTAGTCTTCTGGAGGTCCCACCTTCTCGTAGTCCACCAGGGCCCCTTGTTTTTGGATGTTCTTCTTAGCCAGGTAGATGGCTGGAAGGATAGGGACATAGTGCACAGGAGCCATCAGGGTCTAAACCCTATGGCACTGCCCTGGTACCCAGTTCCCAGACTGGATTTCTAGCCATCCCACTCACCATAGTCCAGCTCAGCAGCTGGCCACAGAGTGCTTGTCCAGAAGTAGGGTGTCTTGTGCAGGGAAAATGATGTCCAAGACCTTCTCATCTCTCTCCCAGTTACTCCCTACTACTTTATGGTTCCTAGCTATGGCTCCTCAGAGGGTGCATCCTGATCTGGAAGCTCCCGCTGACCACTGCCCATTCTTTCTACCTGGAGCAGAGGCCACTTTGTTTCTTGGGGTCTTGTAAAGGGACCGCTTCTGTGACTCTGAACACCTCCCCAGCTGACTGGGGAAGAAGTGGAGCCTGATAACCCAAGGATGTGGTCACGGTCTGAGCGTGGGGTGGCCTGGACTCACACATGGAGGGAGGTGCAGGGCCCCTAACATCAGCAGATTATCTTTCAAGGCTGGGACCTGCTGCTGGACTCCAGCTGAATGCTCCGCACATTGCCCTTTGCACGGCTGCTGCAGCCCTAGAAAGTTGAAGCTCCCTTGACTTGCTTCTGTCCAGATCTTTTGGGGGAGGGTGTGGGTCCTGTCTAGTATGTCTCAATGTTCCCGCTCCAACCTCAGTAAGCCCCACACCTCCCCTGGTGGCGGTGCACCCTGCTACCCTGGGCCTGACCTGGAACCTGTAGGGCGTCTCATCGGGCCGGAGCGTCAAGTCTCGGGACTCACGCAGTGGGTAGATGTAGCCATGCTGAGCCAGGAGTGTGCCCAGGTGCAGGGCCTCTGACGAGAACGAAAACTAAGCGCTCAGCCAGCCTCCCCCTCCACACACCCCGATTCGCGGTGTGCCTTGACTCTCACCCTCCTCGGAGATGCAGAACTTCTGAACCAGCCATTCCACGACATCTCTGCCTGCACGGGAGAGGCGAAGTGGGCGGAGACCGCGGCGCCCTGCTCCCCCAGGGTGTCCACGAGTCTCACCCGCTACCGCGTGGGGAATGGCGGTGATCAAAAGGCGCTGGCTCCTCATCTTCACGCCCTGGTCAGGGTCCTGCATACTCACGATCATCCGCTCCATCTGAGAGCGAGCGCGGGAGGTGGGGGTAACAACTCAGATCGCTCGCAGTTGCCCCCAGGATCCCCAGGCCACCGCGCGGGGATAACAAACTGAAGCAGCAAAGGCCCGGACCAGGGCCACCCAGTGCTGTTATTCTGAACTCCCAGTGCTTTCCCGGGTCTCCCCAGTGCTCTTCACCCACCTCTCCTGCCGCGTTCCACGACCCCTTCCTGCCAAACCTTATGCCCACAGGCCAAGGACGCACCTTGCTGAGATGTGGCCTCTGCGTGCGGGAGGACCGGCCGTGGGGTGTGCAGCCCGCAACCGTGGCCATGGCGGATGTCCTAGAGGAGACGCCCCGCCCCTTGCCGGCCCCTCCCGCCAAGGTTAACCGTGTGAGCACAGGTTCCCGCACGACCAAGTCAACGGAGCTCTCTCAGGCTGTGACTTGGGATAGCCTGCCGTGGGGGCAGCCTGAAACCTCAGATACCTGCCAAGCAAGGAACCTGCCTTGGTCTGGTGGCTACCTACCTCAGGGCTTGGTCTTGGAGATGGGGCATTTCACCAAAGCTCTGGAAAAAGACAGGTTTTCATCAGGGTGGAGACAGTAAGAAAGGATGAACCTTGCAAGGGATGGAGAACTCCAGCAGAGGCGTCTGTGACTAGGTGGACCAGGTTGGGAGCAGCGGTTTAGGGTCTTGGTAGGCGCTACTCTATCCATCTTAAGGAGTGCAGGGGCCAGCAGAGTCAGGGATGTGGGATCAAGGCTGTAGTTTGACTGGCCCAAGGGTATCCTGTCAGGTATGTGGCACCATGTATGGCCATGGTGGAGCCATAGAGTGGTATGATGTAGCCCACACCTGGCAGGATTACTGACCATTTAAAAAAAGGGCACAAATGGGTCCTTTCTTTCCTGAGGATAGGGTGCCCTCTTTCTCTTCCCTACCCAAGGGATGCTGGGAGCCAAAGGAGGGAGAATTTGCCTTACTGAGGCCAGGAACCTTCAATATGTTATTTGAGTTGATCCCAATGGATCAGGAGGCTGGAGAGTGTCCTGCCTAGATATGTTACATCTGCTGTAGATCCCAGCCTTCTCCTGTCCCCTGCTTCACCTACACATAAGGTCAGGCTGACCAAAGGACAGCAGTCCTCCCTGGATGAGTAGGCATTCTCTGGAAGTTTCAGGCTGCTGGCCGCTGAAGCCATCCCCAGCTAAGGACAAGTAATTTCAGTGTCTAACACTACACACTCCCTGCAGGGCAGGGGTGGGTCTCCCTGGAATCCTGGGCCTTCTTGAAGGGTTTTGCTTTGGAAAGGTAGTAGGCAGTGTGACCACTAGCCCAGTGCTTCAGCGTTCATGGTCCCTGCTACTCAGAAAAGCAAAGGTGGGTTGATCCCTGGTTCTCTCCAGAGAGGAAAAACACTCCTTTCAACAACTTCCTTACTCAGATCCAGGCCTTTAGTTCTGCAGTCTTCAGCTGAAGGCCCAGCTCACCAGCCATCTGCCTTGGCTAACCAACATCCCCTCCCATCCCTAGAGCTCCTCTGGATGTCAAGATTAAGAAATCTCTCAGCACCCACTTTCTGTTTCTTCAGCATCCTTTCTTTTCCCGGTCATAGGAACCTGCAGAATTGCCTGAGTCCCAGGTCCCCACAGACACATCCCCCACCCCACATTCACAGTCTGCACCAATAAGCTTTAAGGGATCCTTGACTCTGTGTGGCCCAGACTGCACTTCAGTATGTGGGCGCCCAGAACCAACAGGGTGTGGCCCAGCTGGAGGCTAATAGGCCCTGAGAGTCCCCTTTGCCCAGACAAGAAGGAGGGAGCAGGTGGAGGGTTGCGGGGCTCCAGGTGTGCCCTGCGCCGCCTGCTGATAATGGGAGTCCAGGGACGTGGGGGCGTCGCACCTGTTCCACTTGGCGTCCCTGGCCGGCACGCCCCGCCTAGGGGATCCCGGGGGACCCGACTCCCCGTGGGGGTGGGGCAGCCCTGGGTCCCTGGCGACGCGTCCCGGCGCGGGGCGCGGCAGGGACGACGGGGTTCCGGCGCGGTGCGGACGACACGCGCGTCTCTGCGGGCTGCGCGGGGTCCGCGGAGCGGCTGGGGGCGCGCGGCGCGGGCGCGGCGCTGGGCGCGGGGGGCGCTCCCGGCCGGGATGAGCTCACCGCAGTCGCGCCGGGGCTGAGCCGAGCGGGCGGCGGCTCCGCGGCGGGCCGCGGCTACCATGCTGGGCCTGGACGCGTGCGAGCTGGGGGCGCAGCTGCTGGAACTGCTCCGGCTGGCGCTGTGCGCCCGAGGTGAGTGGCCCGGCCGGGAGGCGGCCACGTGCGCCGGGGGCAGCAAGAGAGCCGTGCGGTTGGGGGGTCAGTCCCCGCGGCAACTTTGGGGGGCTCGTGGGGACCTCGTGGCGTGGATTCTGGCCGGGCGTGGGACTTCAGTTTACGCAGACCCTTCTGGGGAAGGGAGCCAGGAGGAAAGGAGTGTGTCCAGCCCGGAGGCTGCGGCCTCTCCCGTAGGTGGGGCTGGGGCTCCTTCCGGTGAGAGGCAATCCTAAGGTTGGAGGGCAGTAGGCAGCATCTCAGTGAGACTCCTGCCCAAGACACCTAAAGCGGATATGGAGACCCCTAGTTTGGGGCACCACCGCAGGGGCCTAGGACATTATGAGAAGAGCTCAGAACTGGGGAGCCCCTAGAGTTCCCCAGGGCCACTCTCTTTAAGGCTAATCAGAAACAAACTGGTCTCTCCAGGGTCTGTTAGGAATCTCTTCCAGTCACCAGAGCCCCTCCTGAGGAGACCAAGCCTAGAGACTTCTAGGGACTCAGGGGCCACCGTGTGTCGGTGACGGTGACAGCTCCTCTGGCTTCTTTAGCTTCACTGGGCAGTGGGAGGCACACCTGGTGAGAGTGTGGGTCCCAGTCAGCAGGTGGCAGGTGCTTAAATCCCTTCCCCTACTCCCAGTCCTCTTGGCTGACAAGGAAGGGGAGCCAGTCCCAACAGATGAGGTGCTGGACGAAACTGTACCAGAGTACCAGGCCCCTGGGAAGAAGAGCATGCTGGCAATCTGGCAGCTGGACCCTGAGGACGTGAGCCTGGTCAAGTACAAGCAGGCGCTGCTGGGGCCCCTGCCACCCGTTGTGGGTATGGCCTGGGGCCTGGATGTGGGGGGTCGCAAGCAGGGGGTGGGGGAAGGTGGGGCCAGCAGGGTACCCTGTGGATGCTGTTTCTCCTCAGACCCCAGCCTGCCCAACGTGCAGGTGACCAGGCTGACGCTGCTGTCTGATCAGGCTCCAGGGCCTCTCGTCATGGACCTTACAGGTAACCCCCTCTGCAGACCAGAGCCCCATCTTTGGATGAAGACGATCCTAGGCTCGACCCTGTGCAGAATCCTACTTCCTTGGGTGCACTGCCACAGACGTCATGGGCACCACCAGTCCCTACATAGACATTCCTGGGGCAGGGTCTTGCACATCTTGGAAATTTAGAGTGTACCTGTTATTTTTCTGACAGGAGACCTGGCTGCCCTGAAAAACCAGGTGTTTGTCCTGAAGGAGGGCATTGAATACAAGGTGAAGGTCACCTTCAAGGTGAGGGCAGCTGCAGTAGGGGGCCAGCCGTGTCCCAGCCTTCCAGAGAAGGCTCCTAACATTCTCCTTTCCCCCAGGTCAACAAGGAGATTGTCAGTGGCCTCAAATGTCTGCATCACACCTACCGTCGGGGACTACGTGGTGAGATAGTGTGGAGGGCAGCTGTAGGCTGGGAGAGGTGGGCAGAGGGGTGGCTCCTGACTACCTTCCTTCTGCAGTGGACAAGGCCATCTTCATGGTGGGCAGCTATGGCCCCCGGGCCCAGGAGTATGAATTTGTGACGACAGTGGAGGAAGCACCAAGGGGCGCATTGGCACGTGGCCTCTACGTGGTCAGGTCCCTCTTCACTGATGATGACAGGCTTGACCACCTATCCTGGGAGTGGTGCCTCCACGTCTGCCAGGACTGGAAGGACTGAACCTCCTTGGGGCCTGTGTTCCCAGTTTCTGTCAGTTGTAGAAGGACCTGCAAGCATCCCCTAGACCTCCCAGTTGGTGATCAGATGTCCCTCACTCTGCTGTGTCCCCCTGCCTGGTGCCCATTAAATGTTACCCTGTCTCGCTGCCCTCGTGTTGCCTCTTTCTGCCTATCTCCGCCCCTAAAGGGCCTTTCACGCTTTATCTTCTCTGAGACCCAGCCAGGTGCCACGTGGCTGTTGCTGCTTGGTCCCCGGTCCCTTTATCTACTCCAGCCTTCAGGGCTCAGCACGCCATGGATGGTCGGCTCCTGCCAGTGTTGCTGCTCCTGCTGGGTGTCTCAGGCCCATGGGGACAGGGACAGGAATCTGAGGGCCCTTCAGAGGTGCTCCCTGAGGAGTCCACTGGGGAAGAAGTCCCCACGGATGATGGGATCTTGGTCCTGAGCCACAACACCCTGAGCCAGGCACTACAGGAGCATCCAGCCCTGATGGTGGAGTTTTGTGAGTGCTTCAGCCAGCGGTTTGGGGACCTTGGGGGCCTACGAGTTCAGGCGTCTACTTCCTAGACTTGGCCTTTCTGGCGAGAGGGTGCCTGGACGGAGGCCCTGATGTTGAGCTGGGCTTGGTGGTGGTCTGGTCTGGGTGGCAAGGTGTGGTGGAAGAGGAGTAGCAGCTGGAGGACATGTGATGCCCAGAATCCTCTCCTCTGTCAAGCGATGGCCACATACGGATGTTACTACCTTTGGGGCCTCTATTCCAAATGACTGGTCACCGGTCCTTCTGTGGAGGCACAGTGTCCAGTTTGGGTGCTCATGCCATATCCTGTGGCATATGTGTCTGTGGTTCCTTATAACCCTTTACAAATGTCAAAGCCATTCTTAGCTGGCAGGCTTTAGAAAGCAGCTGCATGTGGCCCTGGAGACAGGAAGCAGGATTCTTCCCAAACTCTCCCCAACCTCACTGTGCCTGGGCCCTAGGAGTCTCTGGGGTCTGGCACCCGGGTGTGGTTGTGATCAACGCCTAGGGTGGGCCTAAGGGAGGAGGTGAACAGAACATGCTTCCTGTTGGTCCTGGGCTGCAGCTGGGGCTGTTGAGGACTGATGTACTCACAGCCTCATCCCCCAGATGCCCCATGGTGTGGTCACTGCAAGGCACTAGCTCCTGAGTACAGCAAGGCAGCTGCCCTGCTGGCAGCAGAGTCAGCTCCTGTCACCTTGGCCAAGGTGGACGGGCCTGCAGAACCAGAGCTGACCAAGGAGTTTGGCGTGGTAGGGTACCCTACACTCAAGTTCTTCCAGAATGGAAACCGCACAAACCCTGAAGAATATGTAGGTATGAGGTGGGTATGGCTGGGGGTGGGCAAGGTCATCAATGAGGAGTGGGTGTGGCCTAGGGATGGGTGGGGCAGAAGTCCAGTCTGAAATGGGGACATCTCTGTAGGACCCCAGAAGGCTGAGGGCATTGCTGAGTGGCTGAGGCGGCGAGTAGGGCCCAGTGCCACACATCTGGAAGATGAGGAAGGTGTCCAGGCATTGATAGACAAATGGGATGTGGTGGCCATCGGCTTCTTTCAGGTAAACTGGGAGGGGTGGACAGGCTACGGGAACAGCACTGGTGGTACCCATCATTCTCACAGGACTGGGTCTGTAGGACTTACAGGAAGAGGATGTGGCCACCTTCCTGGCTTTGGCCAGAGATGCCCTGGACATAACCTTTGGCCTCACTGACCAGTCACGGCTCTTTCAGAAGTTTGGCCTCACCAAGGATACTGTGGTTCTTTTCAAGAAGGTGGGTTAGGGCTAAGGACAGGGTTGGGGTCAGGGCCATACCTCCTGCTAACCTTGCTGGTGTCCAGTTTGACGAAGGTAGGGCCGACTTCCCAGTGGACGAGGATACTGGCCTGGACCTGGCGGATCTGTCCCGCTTCCTCATCACACACAGCATGCACCTGGTCACAGAATTCAACAGCCAGGCAAGTAAAGCTATAGGTCACAGTGAGGTAGGGTGGGGTGCAGGAACCTTGGGCTGGGGGACCTTGAACAGAGGTCCAGTGAAGTTAGGAGTTTTCTACCCCATCAGACATCACCGAAGATCTTTGCAGCCAAGATCCTCAACCATCTGCTGCTGTTTGTGAACCAGACACTAGCTCAGCACAGGGAGCTGCTGACAGAATTCAGAGAGGCAGCTCCCCCATTCCGGGGGCAGGTACTGGGGGGCCAGGAGGGAGGAGTGGTAGGGCTAAGGGAGATCCCAGCGTGGTATGACTTTTGGTAGGTGTTGTTCGTGATGGTGGATGTGGCGGCTGACAACGACCATGTGCTAAAGTATTTTGGCCTCAAGGCGGAGGAAGCCCCAACCCTGCGCCTGATCAATATTGAGACCACCAAGAAGTATGCACCTTCAGGTGTGGCGCCCATCACTGCAGCTTCTGTAGCTGCCTTCTGCCAGGCAGTCCTCCATGGGGAAGTCAAGGTCTGTAGCTCTTAGAGGTAGGAAGGAGAAGTAGCCCTACAACCTTAACCCTACATAAGACCCCAGTGAAAACCTGCTTGCTTCCCTAGCCCTACCTGATGAGCCAGGAGATACCCCCTGACTGGGACCAGCGGCCAGTCAAGACTCTTGTGGGCAAGAATTTTGAGCAGGTGGCTTTTGATGAAACCAAGAGTGTGTTTGTCAAGTTCTGTGAGTGCTGAAGAGGGGGAAGGTGGCAGGCTGGTGGGAGGCAGGGGTGTCAGCTAGCCAAGCCTGACTCCTCCCCCAGATGCCCCATGGTGCAGCCACTGCAAGGAGATGGCTCCAGCCTGGGAGGCACTGGCAGAGAAGTACAAAGATCGTGAGGACATTGTCATTGCTGAATTTGATGCTACGGCTAATGAGCTGGAGGCCTTCTCTGTGCATGGCTATCCCACCCTCAAGTTCTTCCCAGCAGGGCCAGACCGGAAGGTGAAGGGATGGATAGGGTAGGGAGTGGACTACTACTCCATAGCTGGCTTGGCTAGCATCAGTTTGTGGCTGGTGAGCATGCCCTCAGGTCCTTCTCTTTCTCCTCAGGTGATAGAATACAAAAGCACCAGGGACCTAGAGACATTCTCCAAGTTCCTGGACAGTGGAGGTGACCTGCCCGAGGAGCCCAAGGAGCCTGCAGTCTCCAACCCAGTGGGTACTCCATTCAGGATTCCAGTCCCTCAGTAGGTTCTCTCCCAGCAGCATGGGCAGAGGCAGGTCTGAACTGGGCTTCTGTGATCCATTCTAGGAAATACAAGCCAATTCCACCATGGGGCCCAAGGAGGAGCTGTAGCCATTTGCACACTGCATTCCAGGGAGTGGTGTTCTCCAGCGCTGGGGGGAGATGTGCACTATGAATAAAAATGTTTTCCCAGACTTTGTGTGGTTCATGAGCAGGGCTGGCTGGTCTCCCTAGCCTGGTCCCTGGTGCTTACCTCTAATTCAGTACCTCATGGGATCCGACCTTTCTCTTGTGCTCCTGACTTTGAGGCTTGCCTGGGCAAGAAGGGGTAACGCATACAGGGTTGCCTCCACTGCTTGGCTTGAGGGCAGCACATCCCTTGGCCCTGCCCCATTGGCAGCAGACAGTATATATCACAGACCCAAAGCAGTTCAAAAACTGTTTTATTTCATTATTATCCAAGTACCTTTGAAAAGATAATTGTACAAGTCATTGCATGAAAAAATGGGCTCAGGGTACCCCCTGCTGGCCCTGGCCTGAGAAATATACATATTTACATGGACACTTAGAAGGGACCAGACCCCGCCCCCTGCTGAACCAAGCTGGTGGCTGGAAACAGGCAAAGGGGCCTGAGGTACTCAGCCACCAGATTCACACAGTGGCAGGCAAGAGACAGCATGTTGAAGGCACTCAGTGACATGTACAATATACAGAGGCCCCCAAAGGATCCCCTGCTCCTTGGCCTGAGCCCAGCCAGGTGCAGTGGATAGGTTCCAGAGGGAGAGGAGGACACAGGAATACAAGCCCAGGTAAAGGTATCCCTGGGTCAGTCTGCATTCAGAAGCAAGAGCTGCTGAGGGTCATGGGATGGCTCCTGGTATTGCTTCAGGGGGTGATATGGGGGTAGGTGGGGCTTTCCTTTTTGAAAAGCAAAACAGAGAACCCCATGGAACCACTCAGTAGGAACCCCCTCCTTCCCAGACCCAGAGGGACAGAGGTATGGCAGACACCTGAGCCCCCACACCAAGAGCTTATGACACAATCTTGTGCTGTTCCCCACATCAGGCTCCTGAGGACACGGCTGCCCACTGGCCGATGGCTGTGCACCTTAAGTGATGGTGTAACCTGGGTGTGTTGCCCAGTGCTCAGTCCACCTTTTCCACCTTGCCAATGATCTTCTCTTCAAAGACAGGCAAGATTGCCTCGTCCTCCCGCACTTCTTCAAATACCACACCACAGTCAAACTCGTCACTCACTTTCTTAAAGTAGTATCTAGGAGCAGAAAATTGTGGAGACAGTGAGAAAACCCAGCTCCAGGAGAGGAATGCCACACTTAGGGTAGAGCTGGGACCACTGAAAGGGCTAAGTTAACAGCTTGTTGAGAATTGCTAGAAAACCCCTGGGAGCCCCAATCCTGGCTTCTGGTGGGTGTGGAGGCACTGATAGGATTATAATCCAGGAAGAGCAGAAGTCCTGCCATCCACATGGGCTGATACAAGTAGGACTCACAGTCTCTCAGGTATCAGCAATCTTTCTACTGGAGTTTAGAGCTGAGTGACATGGAGGAAGAGGTCTGAGGCTAGAACAGAGGGCCAGTCCAGCTTTGAGGCAGGGTCCTGATGCCACCCAATCCTGATGTGCCCTAAATAGGGCAGTAAGCAGCAACCATGGCTGATAGAAGGGGGGGGGGTGTGAAGGGAAAGATAAAAGACCGGTGGGACAGAAAACTCTTTCCTTCTACACTAAACCCATAAGCATGCTGGGCAAGTGTGCTTTAAGGCTGCAGCTTTTCTCACCTGTAGCTCCCCCTTTTGGTTAGCAGCTCCTTGAACTGGCCCAGGGTGACAGCACGGCCCCGCACTAGGGTCCGGTAGGGGATGGGCTCTCCACAGAAATAGTAGGCAACAACGATGCTGTCACATGGTGGTGCACTCCCACCACCTGCCTTTCTCTGTGATTTTGTCCTGGGACAGAAAGAGAATGGTAAGTAGTGGGCTCAGGCCAAGGTCACACAGAGTACCTCAATGGTACCATTTATAAACAGAGGACAAGACATCCCAGGGTCAGTACCTCACTCAGCAATGTGGTATTCACCTTGCCACCCACCTACCCAAAATCTAGATGCCAGTCCTGTGTAAACTACTCACTAGGAAATGAGCTAAAGGTCGAGCTCTAAGAAAAGCACTTCCCTCCAGACGATAAAAAGTAGCACAGACACCCACAATGACCAAGTCAGGCCCTCAGTTCACAAAGCCCCACCACCAAGGTTATAAGGGAGTCGGTCCCTAGACTCTGACAAGTCCCAACCTCTCCAAACTTCCATAACTCTCAAGGATGGACCAATCAGGGCTGAACAGATCTGAAAGGTAAGTGTTCCAGGACCAGGATCTCCAAAGCAGACTGGAGGCTTGAGCTGTTTCTTGCTCAGGTCCTATACATGCTGTGTAGCTGCTCTGAGTCTGCTCCTATGTTCCTATACCTTTCAATGGAACCCAGAAGCTTCCACAGCTGGCCTTACCCATGCCAGTGCTTTTCCTTGAACAAGTAAGATACCTGGGGCCATTCTGGTTGTGGGACTGTCCAGTTCTTAGACCTTTTTCTAGCAGTGGGCTTTTGAAACTCTGAAGGTGGAACTGGGGAGATCTACTTCTCCAGAACAACAGAGGGCCATCTGTAGAGCCCTAAGCTCAGGATACCCTCTCTCTTATGAGTTGTGGGTAATGGAGTTTGGGCTGGGTCAGCAGCAAGGCCCAAGGGGGATCCTCATCTTCCTGTCTTGAGTAAAATCACAGAAAGGGCTTAGTCAGAAATGTCCCTAACCTACATGTGGCCGTGGCAGCAAGACGTGCAGAGCCTAAGTCTTGGCTGTAGTCACACCACCTAGATCCTACTATAAACTTGGCTCATGCTCCTGGTGCTACTTCAAAGGGACTAGGACTGTGGACCTGATCCTGTATAGAATGATGGTCGACCCACCAGTCCCCAAACCTATCTCAGGAGCTCAGGAGAGTAAAGACAAGATGAAAGGCAAGCTGTGGTGCCTGAATGGACCACACACAGGTATAGGGATCATGTCCCTACACCGAATAGGCATGATCTTCTCTATTGGGAGACAGGAAGGAGAAGCCCCAGCAGGCCTTTCTCCAGCCCTGATGTTTCCTGGCTCAGTGATAAAGCCTATCAAAATAGCTGCTCCACTTTGGGATTTGGCCTGGGCTGGGATGGGCAGAACCAGGAGGACCCACGGGCGCACGTACTCTGTCTCGGAGAGTTCCAAGTCCGACACGGCTGGTACCACACTCAGCACCGGTGCACATGCTGGCCTGACACAGGTGCGTCCCCGCTGCATGACTGCCTGCACATACCTAGGGAACAACCCGCATCAAAGAGGATGGGGCTCAGCCAGTGTTGTGGACAGTGTGCACAGACAGGGTGAGCAGCAGGAACTAGCTACCAAGAACTCCCACTCACATATCAGAGGTCCTGCCCTAAGTGTCTAGACACAGGATCAATGCCAGTCTGTTCTTTAGAATACACTCTGGAGTACTGCTCGTCTCAGTGCTACAGGTTCTCTTTACCCCCTGTACAGATGTCTTCCCCAGGCTAGAAATTCTTGGAGAGGGCCTGCCAGTCCATCTCTCAGGGATGTGGCTCTTTCTACACAGACTTCATCATGAACTTCCTGAAGATGACATGGCTACCAGACATAAGCAGCAGCAGTGGTTATACTGTACCTTGGGGAGCTGTTGACACGACTGAGGCATGCCCCAGAATCTCTGCAAAGCAAACCTTTTCCAAGCGAGTCCTCTATGTGGGTACGTCACTATGGGTACCTAACAGTGACTTTACTCTCGTCTACCTTTCCAGGACCTTCCACGGCCTGGGGCTTTCACCTCATACATCTACACTTGCTTATAAAATTCCAGACAAACAGACTCAACACATTCAATTTCCTCACACATGAAGATTTTGGAGGCAGCAGTTAAGACCTGATATATGTGTGTGTGGTGATAGTGTTCTCATACCCCAAAACTCAAACCAGAAGGGTTTAGCTGATGCTACTTGCCAGGAGAAAACCACAACTGTTACCATCATGTGGGGCTTGCCAGGTAATGGTAGGATGAACAGATGCAACCTCTGTGACACAAGAGAATCCTAACTCTCAAAGTACCCTACTCCACAAGAAAATCCTGCCTCTTAGGAACACTTCGCTACTGAGAGCACCCTTCCCAGACCACTGAGGGCATTAGTCCTAGCAGATCCCACATGACATCCTCCTCCACTGCCTCGACCCCTGCCAGATACACACACTATTTCAGCACCAGGAGGAACACTTCCTACACAGAACAGGCAGCACAAATGCATAACATGGCTTACAGCAGGTGGCAAAGTGGCCCCTTGTGTTCAAGGTAGCTGCAACTTCTTTTAGAACCAAAGTTAGAATAGGTTCAGAGCTTGGTATGGGTCTGTAGAGATTTTCAGTGAGCTAAAATGTCTAAGCTTCCAGGGAAACTATAGCCTGATCCTATTAGAGACCACAAGTGCAGAGTCTGCTGGTCATGAGTCGTAGCATCCCAGGGAAAGAGAACCCTCAGAAGTGAGGTCAGACCCCAGAATCTATACAACCTAAGTTAATAATGGGGCTGATAGTTTCAAAGGGCAATAGTGGTCTTTGTGTAACCATAGTTCCAGGGACTGGGTAAGAAACAGATTCTAAGCCTTGATGGAGATTACTACCATTTGAGAATTCCAATGAGTCAGAATGTCCAAGTAACCGACTGAAAGCCGAAATAAAAGGTTTCTAGAAGGCATGTTCTAGCTCCCAAGAACACTGCTACCCAAAGAGAAATCTTTTGAGTTTAAGCAGAATATATTCCCTAAGGAAAAGAACAGGCTTGCTGAACGGTGATGGTGAAGGGGTCAATATTGTGATCACTCCAGACAAATCCTATTATAACTGTCTGTGCTTCAGAATTGTCCATCATCTCCCTGTGGTTGTGCTTTGTGTGGCTGTCATCAGAGATGGTCAGGAATTCACCACTAAGCTGAGCATGCCCAAAAGCTGTTGTCCATCTGACCAAGTGCTGGTGAGAACATTCACCTCATAGCCTCTGTCCTGCAGCAGGGCTACCTCTGTGGTTCTCAGTGGAGAAGCAGTCCAGAATGGGTGTCTTACCTCAAGGGCCTTATAAGAGCCTTAGGGCCATGTAAGGTCACCTACACCACGTGAGCCTACCTCTGCTTGGAGGGCAGTTTGTTGGCTCTCTTCTCCTCTTCCTCCAAACGCCTGCGGGCCTCTTCCAGCTGGGTCAGGGGGTTAGGGGCGGGATTGGGTGGCATTGTGGGATCTTGGATGAAAAGATGAGACGGTTGGACAGAGTTCCGGAGCTGAGCACTGACCCAGGGGTGCACGGCTCCAGGACGCTCAATAGACAAGGGCCTGGAGCTCTCATGGGCTTGCTGCTTCCTCATCCCAGAAGACCTTGGGGGACAAAGACAAGTGACTGCATAAGCAGTGGAAGCAACAAAGTGTGTCCACCCAATTACAGGAGTCACATGGGTCTCCTCTGATCCCGTACAGTTCACTCTTTCCTTCTTGAAGAGTGTTCTTTTTTTTGTGTAATTTGAAATTGAACCAGGAGTTTGCTCATGCTGTGATGTCACTGAGCTGCATTCTATAGTTCTTACTTTTTGAAAATTTTATTACATTAATTTTGTGTGTGAGAATGAACACACATGTACGTGTCTTTGTAAGGATGTCAGAGGAAAACGTAAGGGTTCCCTCCTACAATATGTATCCCAGAGTATGTTGAGGGCAGGCAGCACATTAGGGTAGTCTGGGACTGAGGAAATGGGTTATACAGAGGACCACAGGGATGACACCTGCTCCCTGTGGAGCCAGGAATATGTGCAAACACACAGTAATACGAGACAAGATGGATGAGAGATATGCAGAGAGGTCACGATGGGGCTGAGCTATCTCAAACCCTTAGAATTGAAGAAAGTAGGCGTAAAAGGCAGAAGACTCTCCCATAGCTGCCACTTATGTAAGTTCATAGGTGACAGGGACTTAGGTGGAGTCATATGACCTTGTAGCCAGAAATAAACTCCTAAAAGCAAAGGTGTTGGCAACAAGACAGGTGGCTAGTTGCTAGGGAACAGGCCCCTGTAGTGTACTTACCCATGGCCTGCCTTCCGATGTCTACTGATCTCCTTCTCCCCCTCAATGATCCACTGCATGATCTTCTGGTTCTTCTCTGCATCCTCTGTGGTACTGGGTACCTCTGCACTAGCATTCTTCCCAGACTCAGTCTTCTTGGTGTTTCTTTTGGAGGATGCACTAGCTTTACCACTGTGAGATCAATATATATGAGGTCACTTGCTGTTTCCTAAACTCTCAAGCACAACAAGAGGGCCTGTAACCCACTGTGAAGGCAGTGATCTCTGTGAAGGTCAGGTGTCTAGGGTCTGGGGTCTGCTTTGATATGGTAGGAGTCATGCTGACCATAGCCCAAGACAAACCCACCACCCCTCCTCACCCAGTCATAGCAATGCCTGGATCCTGTCTGGCCCCTGACCCTGGTGTCATATGTTTTTTATCAGGGAGGATCAAGCCACCATAGAGCCATGGCCCCTCTGGACCACAACTTGGATACAAGGCCACACGGGAAACATGTGAAAGGGCTGGGTCAAGACTCACCCAAAGGCCAAGTCTCCAGCACTGGGGGTGGTGCCTGTGCTCTCTGAATAGCTGCGGGGCTTGGCATGACCATGTGTTTCTGGGCCCCATGAGAAGTTGCTCTGGACCCTGCGGGCAGCTTCAGCCTCCATTTGCTCCTTGGGTCTAGCTGAATTATGGTGAACATGGTGGTGGACATGCCTATGGTGGTGCAAGCCAGCTGTATCAAGCTTCAACCCCAACTTAGGAACGTGCTTTCCATGCCCGGAGGCTACACCGCCTAGTACTGCAGTCTTGGCTACATGCCCATTATCGGGAGAACGGTGGCCTGGACCAGGTGACTGGCAGCCAGGTGTCCTCATGACCCTTTGCACATGCTCATCCAGGATGCTCTCAGGATTCTCCTCATGAGCATCCCGCAGTCCAGAGCAGCTCATATCCACATAGCGGGGTGGGAAATGGTGCCAGGCTGGGACAGAAGGCAGTTTGTGACTAGCCATGGGGCCAGAAGGCAATTCACCATCCTCCCCTTCTTCTTCCTGTGGAGAAACAGCGGCATTGTCAGGACGAGAATGAGGATAGACCTGGAAGTGAGCCACAATCCTGACAGTCAAGTCAAGGACTTTCCTAACTTCAATGTAGTCAAATTAGGGAAAGGTGTTGACTCCTGGATACCCTGTGCTTGAATTTCAAAAGGCCCTGGGAATCTGAACTGATCCCATCAACCTGTTCTTATCAGGCAAGGAAAAAACAGGTTGAGTGGGATTAAAGGTCTGGTGTCAGTTGTGACCACTGAGAAGGCACTGCATAGATTTAGTTTTATGACTCAGTAAATGAAGGTTTTTGTTTTTGTTCTCTCTCTTGGTTTTTTGAGACAGGGCTTCTCAATAGCCCTGGTTGTCCTAGAACTCACTGTGTAGACCTGGCTGGCCTTGAACTCACAGAGATTGACCTTCCTCTACCTCCTAGATGCTGGGATTAAAGGTTTGCACCATTACATAAGGATGACCCAGCTTTTCTTACCAATTCCTCATATGTTGCAATAAAATGTAGGATTTGTGGTGAGCCTCAGTTTCTATCCCTTGCCCCTGCCAGTTGGGGTTATAGGCTTATGTAGATTCCCATCTTGTTTCATGGATACTGGGATCTGAACTCCAGTATTTTCTTTTGGAGGTGCGGGGGAAGGGTTGTTCGAGAGACAGTGTTTCTTTGTGTCGTTTTGGAGACTGTCCTGGAACTTGCTTTATAGACCAGGCTGGCCTCGAACTCAGAGATCCCCCTGCCTCTGCCTCCCAAGTGCTGGGATTAAAGGCGTGCGCCACTACCGCCTGGCTGAACTCCAGTCTTCATTAATCTGTCCATTTCTTCAGACCTTCTCAGAATTTTATTTCCTCAGTTTTGTTATTAAAAATAAATTATTTTAAGCCCATTTGTTTTTAATCTTAAATCTCCAGTCTGTGAAGATTATAACTGGTGCCACCATTAGCCCTGTGTCTACAGTAGTATGTAGATCTGCTGCTAAGGATGTAACTCTTAGACAATGCACACAGTTTACAAGGAGTCTGAGAGGGTAGGGATGGGCCTAGACTGGGGCTCTGAGTTTGGAGAGGGTTGGGTTCCATATGTCAAATAAAAACATCAGGTAAAGTAACAGAGAACCTCCACAGTTGAACATTATACTCTAGAACTTCCAGTATGAAAACCTGCATAGATAAAAATGTTTGATCTTAGCCAGGCATTGGCACACACTTGTAAGCCAGCATCTGGGTGGCTTAAACAAGAGTATTGCTGTAAGAAACCATCCTGGGCTGCATAGCGAATACCAGGTCAGGCAGGCTACAGTAAGACTGTGTCTTAGGAAGGAAAGAAGAAGGGAGGTATAGAGGGAGGGAGGGCAGGCTTGAATTTGCAAGTGTTAAACTGTTTATCATAAAACACTGGGAATGAAGGACACATATAGGTAGGCCATGGCCCTACATAAAGAAGGTCTTTCTATAGTAGCATAGAAAAAACAAAAATATATACAAAAGCAGTGGTTTCTTAGCCAGGTGGTGGTGGTGGTGCACGCCTTTAATGGGAGGCAGAGGCAGGTGGATCTCTGACTTTGAAGCAAGCCTCATCTACAGAGTGAATTCCAGGACAGCCAGGGCTATAGAGAGAACTCCCCCCCGCCTCTAAATTTTTGTTTTGTTTTTTTCAAGACAGGGTTTCTTTGTGTAGCTTTGATGCCTATCCTGGAACGAGCTCTTGTAAACCAGGCTGGCCTTGAACTCACAGAGATTCGCCTGCCTCTGCCTCTGGAGTGCTGGGATTAAGGGAATCCCAGCACTGGGATTAAGGGAATGCACCATCCTGTCTCTTTTGAAACCAAACCAAATAAACAAAATAGTGGTTAGTGGTTTCTCAATGAGCCAAAATGAGCCCCAAGGAAGCCATTACAGTTACTATGCTCTGTAGTGTCCCCTAAGTGAGCAGGAGCCCGGCACCTGTCCAGCCTGCCTACTACCATAGGTCCATTGTGCCTTAGCTCAGTTCCTGCCACCTGCCAAGGCTAGGCACACAACCGTTTTGTCAGTTTCCTGTCTTCTTCAAATGTTAGGAGCCTTGGGAACTTCCTCCTAGGCATCTCCTGGCAGGAAGAGATTGCTGGGGGAAACACTAAGCTCAGTTCATAGTAAAAGAGAGAGGAACAAGGTGCTGAACAGAAAGGCAGGTGGGCTCCAGAAATAGTAAGAAGCAGGCTGAGTAGAACATTTCAGAATGGAGGCTACCCTAAGTGCAGGACTTCCAAGCCACAGGAAATAGTGGCCTTGACACGGTTCTAAGCATATAGTCCACTCACCATCCGTACACGCTTCAGCCGTTCTTCCAGCTTCTCTTCAGCTTCTCGAGTGCGTTGGACAGCCTCTAGACGATGAATAAGCTCTTCAGCAAATTTCTGTGGTTCTACCCGGATCTCCTTTGGCATTCGGTAAGTGCGCTGGAGAGAGACACAATAGTCAGTAGGGTTGCCTTCACAGGATGGTCCTGTATCCTTTATAGAGCAGCACAGTGACAGCCTAGTAAGAGGATGTGTACAGGAAAACTTGATCTTAGTTATTTTAAAGTTCTTATACATTTATTTGTTTGAATATGTGAGCATGCACATGGTAGATATGTGCACAATGGCACTATGTAGAGATCAGAGGATAACTTGCAGGAGTTGGTTCTATTCTCCCCTTTCACCCGGTAGGTTCTACAGATAGAACATAGATCATCAAGCTTGGAGGCAGGTATATCTATCCACTAAGTAACCTTGCTGGTTACATCTATTTTAAAGCAGGTATTTATGGTTCCCTTTTACAGAGACACTAACATCCTCATTGGCTCCCTTTCTTCCTTCACTGAGCACTGACCTGACGACGTGGACTTCTCTCTAGCCACTCACAACTAAATTACTGGAGGCCTGGGCATGGTCCTGGTATGCGTAGGTTGTGGCACCCCTGAGTGAGCAGGTATACATGCTCCCAGACAGATAGTGGTCAGTACCTTGACCAACATGCCCTATACTAAATATTCACAACTCGTCACAGAAAAACATTCATGACATAAGGTGGGGAATTCCTGAGGTTCAGTGTAAACAGCACTAGGAACACAGGATCAAGCTGAGTAAGTACAGCACCAGTCACTAAAAACTCCTAGGGTGAACTTCTGGTTCTGAAGCAGGCTAGTCCCACAGCATACACTAGTTCAAAGGAAATCCTGGATGGAACAGTGCCTGGTCCTGATGCATGGCTGAGTGTAATCAGAGTAGAATTGCACTCAGGAGGGTTGGGATTCTAGGCTCTGTTACAGCAATGGGAGACACAAAATACATCATATATAAAATGAACACGATTTTCCAATCACAAATGAATCTTTCCTAACTTGGGAACTGAAGGTGCAGTCAAAAAGCTGAAAGACTCCAACTAAGAAATTCTGATGAGGCTGGGTGTGATGGTACATATCTTCAATCCCAGTGCCCAGGAGAAACAGGTGGATTTCTGTGAGTTCAAGATCACCCTGGTCTACACAGTGAGCTCAAGGTAAGCCAGAGCTACATAGTTGCTGTCTCAAAATAATAAAATGAATCAAAACAAATGCCAATGTCTGTGTGATGCTCTGAATTGCCCGTCCTCCCTACACAGGTATGGGTGGAGAACACTGCTACAAGCTCCCCAAGTTCTCCTACAAGTTTTCTGCCCAAAGCCTGTGTGCCAGAAGGAACAATAATTGTTCTGTGTGCCACTAGTGGTCAGTGCAAGTAGAGAGAACTATAAATGCCTACTCAAACACAGAGTCAACAGGCTCAGGACAAGCTACTGTATTACCCAAGAGGCAATGCTGAGGCAGCTTCTGAGCCAAGATGTCTACACGGCAGCACCCACGGCTCAGCCACAAAAAGGACAAGTTCCTTCAGGAGCAAAGCCTGTGAATGGATATCTAACATACCCTGGGGTCAGGTGACTTGCAATGTCCAGGGCTGGGTCCCAAGTAGAAATCTGTCTTCTCAGAACTACTACAGAAGAATATCTGACTTTACAGAGAAACCATACAGGGAAGGGTGGGTGCTAACTGGAAGTCACTTCCTGTTACTGAGCAAAAGAAGCAGTTCAAGATTTGGGAGCTACCATAGACTATCTACTCTGATGGTTATCTCTCAGCTCAACATCACTCAGACAGACTGTCTGCTGTGCCCAGTGGTAAGCTGTGGTCCTAAGAAGCCTACCAAGTATCTCTCCTACTGATTGGTGCCATGGTGGCCAACTCTGTGTAAGAAACCAGTTAGGCATCTGGAGAGAAGGTATAGTGCTGCTGAATATGTGGGACTTACAGGAATGTGAGGTAGAGGCACCCGTCCATTAACTTGGACACTCTCCTGCATCTCCCTTCGGTGCTGCTTACGGATCCTGTATGGGGGGATTCCATCCCTGAATAGACAAAAGATATAGCCATTAGCTCAAGTAGAAAATAAGATACAGCAGAGTACCATATACTTACCAGCCCATGGGCATTACTGATAGCAATGATATATCCACATTGTATCAGCCCATGTGCATGCATATATGTTACTTACATGCACTTCATGACATACACACATAAAATTCATATATAGAAAAGCCCAGGAACTCAGTCATGAAATATTCTTCTAGCTACTATTTTATCAACATTTCAATGAAGATCAGCTGCCCTTACTTTATTTATCTCTGAGTCTATAAAGTCTGAAAGTTTGATAGCTAAGAATCATTTTCACATTAAAAATTTTTATTACACACACACACACCATGTATATAGTTTATGCATGTATATGGGTAAGTATATGTACCACAGCACATGTGTAGATTCTGGGGACTGAACCCAGGCCACTGTGAGTCTTTTAGAAGAGCGAAGCAAACATGTAAGGCCAACTATAAACAGCCTTTAGCAGCCATAAATCCAAGGACTAAGGTCACTAAAAGGCCAGACCCTTGCTTATTTGAGATAGACAACAAATCCAACACCTTGTGAAACTGCCCAGCCTCTATCCTATAGTTCTAGAAAGTGCTCTAGGAATCAATTATGGCAACAAATGGAACTAGCAAATCAGAAAAGACAGGCTGACAAACCAAAGTGCTGGGTCTTCTCACTACAGTTCTCTAGTTACATGAAAACAGGTGGGTGGGAGGACTGCAATCTCCATGGCAAATAGGATAGGTTTTTAAATTATCTTGCTAATCAAAGAGTCCACAGGGCAGTTAAGGTGTGTGATCTGTGTATCCTGCCCCTCTGGGGGAGGTGGGAAGTCATCAAGGACAGCGGAACTCCAACCATACTATGCTTGACAGCAGAAAAGACACATCCCCATCAGAGGATTGCCCTGGCAACCTTCCCAGGTGCTTGGGCAAGAGGGTAGTATTACAGTGTTTTTCCTTTTACATATGCAAAGGGGACATAGAAAATAGAGGAATGGGAGTTTAAAATTCATATGACTTGGATTCCCAGGCACTCAAGATGGTGGCCTAAAGCCAACAGCTGAAACCTGTTTCTTCTATACTTAGACACAACACTTTAAAATCCCAGCCTCTGCGGATTAGGCTTGTCCTCAAAAACTACATCTAAAGAGGCAGGTGGATCTCTGTGAGTTCGAGACCAGCCTGGTCTACAGAGCTAGTTCCAGGACAGGCTCCGAAGCCACAGAAAAAACCCTGTCTCGAAAAACCAAAAAAAAAAAAAAAAAAAACCAAACAAAAAAAAAAACCCTACATCTAAAGATGGGTGTCATCGTACTAGGAAACACCTTGTTGAACAGTTGTATGATCCAATTACGGCTCCAACGTGAGAAACTCGTAAGCTATCCCAAAAGGTATAGTGAGAAACATCATTTCATTTTTTGCCTCAGATGTATGTTCAAATACAGGTGGTAGTTTTGTATACCAATTTCTTAAGTCTCCCAATAAAATCTAAGATGAACAGATCCTAAAACAAAAACCATCTACACGTATTTTAAGTGTCTCCATTTTGATAATATGATCTTTTCTCTTTTTTTATTTTATATATAAGTGTTTTTTACCATGTGTGGGGTCCCTTGGAACTGTAATTACAGACAGTTGTGAGCTGCCATGTGGGTACTGGGAATTGAACCCAGGTCCTCTGGAAGAGAAGTTCAATGCTCTTAACCACTGAGCCACCTCTTTAGCCCCAACATGTTCTTTTCTTAAGAAAATATTCAGAGGCTGCAGAAAAGGTTATGCTGGAGGTTAAGTCTTATGAGTTCCATAGGACGAGGAGGACCAGGTGCTACAGACACAACTGCGGTCCTCTTCTGATGGGGCTATGATGGCAACTACTCTGGCAGTGAGAGGTCACAAAGGACTTCAGGAAAAGAGTGTTGCTGAAAATGTCAACATTCAAAGATTCAAAATCGAAATATAGCCAAGTATGGTAGCACACACTTTTAATCTCAGCACTAAGGAGGCAGAGGTAGTGGCTCTCTAAATTCAAAGCCGGCCTGGTCTTCACAGTGAGTTCCAGGCTAGCATGGGCTACAGAGTAAGACCCTGTCTCAAAATTAATTAATTAAGAGAGAATTAAATGAGACATTCCTCAGATATAACAAAACACAAAGAGACAAAGTCCATCCTGGTATCACTACCACATGATTACTGGAGTAGAAAAGGAAACAGTCCAATATATGCCACATGGCACTGGCCAAACTCAGTTCCGAGCACCAGGAGATGGCATGCTCTATTTTAAAAAGTCATGTGTTGGAAGAATGTTTAAGGGCAGGCAAATGAAAAGAACCAGCCACAAAACTGGTACAAGCCGGGGGTGGTAGCACACGCCTTTAATTCCAGCACTCCGGAGGCAGAGGCAGGCAGATTTTGGTAAGTTGAGGCAAACCTGGTCTACACAGTGAGTTCCAGGACAGTCAGGGCCACACAGAAAGACCTTGTCTCCAAAACACAAAACAAACAACAAAAACCATGAACATAAAGGGGACCATCCTCTAAAACTACATTCAGTAAGTGTAGTGAAAGAGACATGGAGGAGAGTGCCTAGCCTAGCA
This sequence comes from Microtus oregoni, assembly GCF_018167655.1. Taxonomy (NCBI): domain Eukaryota; kingdom Metazoa; phylum Chordata; class Mammalia; order Rodentia; family Cricetidae; genus Microtus; species Microtus oregoni. The sequence continues at coordinate 17,832,834 of NW_024543086.1, forward strand.
AGTGGTCTATCTGTGCTGGGGACAGAGAAGTTGGTGTGGAGATGGAAGGAGGAAACAGAATTAGGATGAAGTACCTCAGTCCTAGACAAATGGGCTTCCACAATACTCCTCCTGCTGGCTGCATCTCTGGCTCTGTCCTTCTGGCCTGGAGCTGGTGTACCTCTCTCAGCCAGAATGGATTGCTGAGATATTAATTTGGCTTCTAGAGTGAGCCCTAAAAACTACTACAGACTTCTTGGATAAAGACAGAATTTTCAGCAGCAAAATTTCAAACTTACAGCCTTCTTTATTTCCCCCAATGTATGTATGTATTTATGTATGTATGTATGTATGTATGTATGCATGCATGCATGTAGTTTTGCACTGAGGCTTGAATCTAGCCTTCTATGCAAGCACTCTACCACTGAGCTACATCCTAGTCACAAGCTTATTTATTTTCATTTGTATTTTGCTACATGTATGTCTTAGTGAGGATGCAGAATCCCCTGGAGTCATAGACAGTTGTGAACTGCCATGTGGGTGGTGGGAATTGAACTCAGGTCCTCTCGAAGAGCAGCTGGTACTCTTAACCACTGAGCCTTCGCTCCAGTCCCTAACCTTATTTTCTTGTAAATGCTTTCTCATCCTAAAATAGTATCATGTGTTTCAAACTTGTTTTTTTCTTTCTTTTTGTTGTTTTTTAATTTTCAAGATAGGGTTTCTCTGTGTAGCCCTGCCTCTGCCTCCCAAGTACTGGGATTAAAGAAATGCACTACCACTACCTCAGCTCAAATTTGTTATTAGTTGTTAATTATGAATTAATATAACTCTAAACAAACCATGTATTTCTATAATGCCTGTAGCAAATAATTTAGCAAAATCAGTGTGGAATTTACTCATTCAACAAGTTTTAGAAGAGGGACAGGTCAAGATCAGATGAGGAAATCTACAGAGAACTGATGAGCCAACCTCCTGGGAACTCTAGATGGTCAGCTGTGGAGCCTGCATGGGACCCAACTAGGCCCTCTGCACGTGGGAGACAGTTGTGTAGCTTTGTCTGCTTGAGGGCCCCCTGGGCATATTTATATTTCCCTATGGTGGGATGCCTTTGCTCAGCCTTGATTGGGGGGGTGGGGGGCTTAGTCCTGTCCCAACTGAATGTACCAGGCTTTGTAGACAAGACTCCCCTTCAGGCCTTACCTTCAATGGGAAGTGGAGGGGGGTGGGAGGGAGTAGGGGGTGGGAACGGAATTGTGGCTGGTATATAAAATGAATGAAAAAATTAAAAGCACAAAACAAACAAACAAAAAAAACCCAACTAACCAACCAAACAGGTTATTAGGACCCTCACTACTATCTAGGCATGATTTGACACACCAATAAACAACAATAACAAAAATCATTCTTTAATAAGCTTACTTTTAAAAATACTGTTGCTTTAAAAATATGTTACTTAAAACAATTTACATTCTAGGGTTGGGAAGCTAGAACGTAATTAGAAATGCTATAGTCCCAAAGCAGCTATCGTAAGTACTCTGAAAGCTATTCCTTGTAACCCTAAGACTTTTATATAATAGATAGTTAGAAACTGGTTTCAGCCGGTTAGTGGTGGTTCAAGCATTTAGTTCCAGCACTCAGGAGGCAGAGGCAGGAGGATCTTTGAGAGGTCAGACTGGTCTACAGAGTGAGCTTTGGGACAGCTAGGGTTAACACAGAAATTCTATCTGGGGGAGATATCTGGTAGGAGGACATGTGACTCCTGTTGGTATCAATGTTATTCAGTTTTTGTGAACTGTCTAAAATATTTAAGGAAATATTCTCCTTTATAATTAAGCCATTAGATTTGGTAAACTGCTAACAGTTATGTCTTCAGAGCTGCATTTGTTTAATCAGAATCTTCTGCGGGGGGGTGAAAAGTGATTGAAGTGTCTAGATTAGAACACAGAAATGAGATGACAGTGAAACCAGATTATGTGGCCTGCTATGCTGCTAAGTTTCTCTAAGAAATGTTCACTTATATCAATGAAAACAAAAAGCAAAACTACACAACTACACAGACACACAATAGTGGAAAGTGGGGAGCTGGGGAGCTAGATCAGCTGTAAAGTACTTGCTACAACAACATGATTCCCCAGCATCCACTTAAAAAATAAAACAAAGCTGGGCATGGAAGTGTATGCCTACAGTCCTAGCATTGGAAGGTCCCTGGTGCTCACTGCTCAGCTAATTTTACTGAATAAGTGACCTCCAGGTTTAGTGTCAACAAGATTGTTCAGTGGGTAGAGGCCGTTTGGGAATACAATAGGTGTGTAGGCTTGATAATTGAAATTCAATTCCTGGATCCCACAAGGTAATAGGAGAAAACCAAAAACCACTCTATAGTTGCTCTCTGACCTCCACATGTGCTATAACGCGCGCGCGCGCGCGCGCGCGCGCGCGCGCGCACACACACACACACACACACACACACCCCTACATTCTTTTTTTCACACTCATAATAAATTTTTTAAAATTTTAGGGAGCTGTGGAGTCAGCTCTGTGGTTAAGAGCATTTGTTCTTCCAGAGGACCTAGCATCTACATGGTAGCTCAAAACCACTCTAGGTCTAGGATATCTTACACCCTCATCTGCCCTCCAGGGCACTAGACACACACATTGTACAAATAAATAAATGCAAGCCAGCTGGTGGTGTGCACTTCTTTAATTCCAGCACTCACAGACAGAAGCAGGCAGGCAGATCCTGTGAGTTCAAGGACAGCCTGGTCTACACATTGAGTTCCAGGATAGCCAGAATTGTCACACAGAGAAGCGCTGTCTTAAAAATCAAAACCAAAAAAAAAAAAAAAAACACAACAACAACAACAACAACAACAAAAAAAAAGCCAAACATCCCCCAAAACCAAACATGCAGGCAGAACATATAACACAGTGTGTGTGTGTGTGTGTGTGTGTGTGTGTGTGTATTTATCTCCCTTTTTATACTTTGTTTTTTTGTTTTGTTTTTTGAGACAGGGTTTCTCTGTGGTTTTGGAGCCTGTCCTGGAACTCACAGAGATCCGCCTGCCTCTGCCTCCCAAGTGCTGGGATTAAAGGCGTGCGCCACCACCGCCCGGTTTATCCCCCTTTTTAAAGACAGGGTCTCAATATGTAGCTCTGGCTGTCCTGGAACTCACTCTGTAGACCAGCTGGCCTCACATTCACAGAGCTCTACTTGCCTCTGCCTCCCAGATGCTGGGATTAAAGGAGTGTGCCTGGAGATCAACACTGGAAAACACCTAGTGCTGACCTCTGGCTTCTACACACACACACACACCCATATATACCATTGGTGAGCACTCTCCTTCCTTCTAATTTATACCTACCAATTTCCCAGCTTTCACGCAAAGAGACACACAGGTAGAGCAGAACTGCTGAGCTAGGCCAAGAACCCTGTTGGGAACCCTGCGCAGTCATGAAATAGGGACATCTAGTGGCGATTAGAAGACTTGCTCCTGGTCACTGTAATAAGCAAAGACTTAATCCAACACTAGGGTGCTTTTGGAGGGAGCTCCAGGAATGGGGCAAACCTGGACTAAGCGTGACTGAGTCAGAACTCCAAGAAACTCCAGGCTGAAGGGTTAACTCAACAAAATGTTTTATGCCATTAAATTACTTAATTTAATTACTTAATATGCACCTGAGCTCCAAAAAGCCACCGGCAGGAGGTGGTTCATGACAGGTCTATTCCCACAAGGACTTTCGGGAATGTGACATTAGAAAAAACAAGCTCCTAAATTGTGATCATAGTATCAGGGAAGTGGAGGCTCAGATCTGCCTCTCCATGGCTTGGAATTCACTCAGGGAACTGGTCTTAGCACAGAATCCAGTCTCCCCAGCTCCCCAGGACTACTCACGATATATCAAGATGCATGGGGTTGGAGAGATGGCTCAGAGGTTAAGAGCATTGGCTGCTCTTCCAGAGGTCCTGAGTTCAATTCCCAGCAACCACACGGTGGCTCACAACCATCTATAATGAGATCTGGTGCCCTTTTATGGTGTGTAGGCATACATGCAGACAGAACATTGTATATATAATAAAGAGTCCAAGGCAGAACAACATGGGCAAGAAACACATTCATATAACCTGATGGATCCCAGGACTGTCTCCAGCCCTGCCCTGGAAGAAGGCTGCCTGTTACCTGGGCCCATCTTTCCAGTGAAATCTATCCTCTGTAGAGGATGAACCTCCAGTTTCTCTGAGTCCTCTGCTCTTAAAAGCTGCTTGGCCTCTAGGAGAGAGAACTAATGCAAACTTCAACTCTAGCTTGGATTCCGTTCCAGGATTTTTTTTTTTGTTTTTGTCTTTTGATACAGGATTTCTCTGTGCAACAGTCCTAGCTGTCCTAGAACTCTGTAGACAAGGCTGACCTCGAACTAAAAGGATCCACTAGTCTCTCCCTCCCAAATGCTGTGATTAAAGGCGTGGGCCACCACCACCTAGTTTTCCAGGATTTTTAAACAATTTTGCTGCTGTTGTGCTAGAGATTAAACCCAGGGCTGCCACTGAATTAATTACACCTTGGCCCTTGGGCTAGTTTTTGAAGGATACTGTAACTCACAGAGCAGTCTGTCCTCTTTCTTTAGGGTTTCTGTTTTAACAGTCTCATTCTATAGATCAGGTTGGTTTGCAATCATGACAATTCTCCAGCTTCAGCATCACACGTTCTGGGCTTGCAAATATAAGATATCATGGCCAGCTTAGTGTTTGTTCCTTGGGGACACTCAAGTCAAGCTTTACAAGAATCAATCAGTAAGGACCAGCCAGTGGGGTAAGCAAAGAGCACTGAAGCATACAGTCAGCAAGTTTGGGACTTACACGCTACTGTCCGTAAGGGATAGGGTGTCAGCATCACTGGACAGGCTCTGCTGTTCACTGTCATTGGCGCTGGTGGCTGGGGCCAGAGCATAGCCAGAGTTGACATAGTAGGGGTTGACGGGCTCCCTCCAAGATCCATACCTGTGAATAAGAAAGACACATGAGTGGCAGCAGAGCAACAGTCTCCTATTTTAATGTACACTGTAGAGTTTTCTGGATTACCACATGAAAAATTCAGAGAAAAACAGAGCAAAAAAGTCCTGTCTCCATCTCGCTGCTCTTCTCATTCCATTCTTCTCAATTCGAAATAAAGGATTAAAAAGGGTCTAAGCTATGGGCATCTTTCCAGATGTTTACTACGGTTTTTTTAAACGCATTCAAGTATACATAGGCAGAATAACATCTCTTTCTCCTAAGAGTACAACCAGAAAGTACAATCCATGATCCCTGTTATAGCTACAAATTAACCCACTTCTGGCCCATGCCAATAGGTATTTCTGAAGCAGTCAGCCAGAGCCACCAAGACTCTAAATCAGGTCCCTGGGCTCCAGGCATAGCCCATGGACAGAACACACAGATGAAATCTGCTGCTGGGTAGTCATGGGGAGATGGGTCAAAGCACCACTACTAGGGCTAACAGAATCCAGTTATTGCTATACAATTGGTCAAAACACAATATACTTAATCTGCATTTTCCCTAAAGATACTTTTGGGTACTTGTCGTTTGCTTTTCTCATCTCTTTCTGGCATTTGGTCCTTGCCTACTATGTGATTTATAAATTCACAACGGTTTTCAAATTACAAAATTATTTTAGCTGGGCATAGTGCCATGTGCCTTTAAGCCCAGAATTTGGGAAGCAGAGGCAGGTGGATTTCTTATGAGTTTGAAGCCAGCCTTGTCTACATACTGAGTTTCTTGCCAGCCAGGACTATAAAGAAAGACTCAAATTAAAAAAAGATTGCCAAGTGGTGGCTGTGCATGCCTTTATCCCAGCATTCGGGAGGCAGAGACAAGTGTATCTCTATGAATTCGATGCCAACATGGAGCTAGGGCTACACAAAGAAATCATGTTTAAAAAAACAGAAACAAACAAACAAAATACCGTATGAGTGTTTGGCCTGCATGCATATAAGTGTACTATGTGCATGCCTGGTGCCCATGGAAGCCAGAAGAAGACACTGGATCTCCTGGAACTGGAGTTATGGACAGTTATGAGTTGATGTTTAGGTGCTAGGAACAGAACCAGGGTCTGCTGCAAGAGCAGCTAGGGCTCTTAACCAATGAATCATTTCTCTAGTCCTCCAACTATTTTTACTATTAATATACATACATATTAGTACCTACCTATATAATATATTCATACAAAATATTTTCTCCTTAAACATACTTTTTCTTTTTTCAAAAAATAATTTATTTTATGTTCATTGGTGTTTTGCCTGCATGTGTATCTGTGTGAGGGCATTGTATCCTCTGGAACTGGTGTTATAGACAGTTGTGAGCCGCCATATGGGTGCCGGGAATTTAACCTGGGTATCTGGAAGAGCCGGTGCTTTTAACTGATGGGCCATCTCTCCAGTTCCAATATACTTTTTCTGACATTCCAAGCCCTCTTATCCTGATCCCATGAATGCATGATCCTGCCTCAGTCTTCCTGAGTAGATGAGATTATAGGACTGTACCACCATACCTGATCCTTATAACTTTTTGCATTGTGTAGACAGACCTTTTCATTTTAGGTTATAAACACAGTATTCTATTATTATTTAAAACCATTAAAAGATTTTTTTGAGGCAAGATTTATCACTGGCTGATCTTGAAATTGCAGTGATCGTGCCTCTGCTTTCCCAAGCATATAACATGATATATCATAGCCAGCTTCCATTAATTTTCTGCTTGTGTTTTTTTTTTTCCCCGAGACAGGGTTTCTCTGTGTTGCTTCGGAGCCTGTCCTGGAACTAACTCTTGCAGACCAGGCTGGCCTCGAACTCATAGAGATCCGCCTGCCTCTGCCTCCCAAGTGCTGGGATTAAAGGAGTACGCCACCACCGCCCAGCTCTGCTTGTGTTTTAAGAAGAGGCTCAGGTTGGCCTCCAATTCACATTCCCTCTGCCTTAGCTCCTCAAATGCTGGGATTACATCTATCTGTTACCATCAAGGCTTCCAATACCATTGTGTGTGTGTATCTGTGTTTGAAAAGGTGCAAGTGGAAGTCAGAGATCAACCTTAAGGGTGTTCTTCAGGAAAATGGCTATCGAGCCAGCCTGCCCCAAGGATCCTGTCTCCATCTCCTGAGGGTTGATTATTATAGCTGGCTGCTTCTGTGAGTGATGGGAATCAATCTCAAGTCATCAAATTTGCATGACAAGTCCATTATCGACTAAGTTAGTGCCCTGGCCTCTAATAGCTGTTTTAAATTTTTCTTTGATTTTTATCTGAATTGGAGATATGCACAAATAAAACTTAGCTGATGCTGACCCCACAATGGATGGCCAGTTGTTAGCAGTAAATACTACATAATAGGTAATTAAACGCTACCCTTGGCCACATCCTAACCTCACTTTAAAAAAAAAAAAGATTTATTTATTATGTATACAACATTCTGCCTCCATGTATACCCGCACGCCAGAAGTGGGTGCTAGATCTCATTACAGATGGTTGTAAGCCACCATGTGGTTGCTGGGAATTGAACTCAGGACCTCTGGAAGAACAACAGCTAGTGCTCTTAACCACTGAGCCATCTCTCCAGCCCCCAACCTCACTTTTAACACAGGAACGTGGATTCCACATTGCTGTACTGAGACTAACCCTGTAGCAGTTGTACATCTGTAACAGTAGTTCTAAACCTGTGAGTCACAATCCCTTTGGGGTCAAATGATCCCTCCACACAAAGGTCCCCCTATCAGATATTCAGCGTATCACATATTCTTAAAAATATTATATTTATTTATTTATTTATTTATTTATTATGTATGCAATATTCTTTCTGCGTGTATGCCTGAAGACCAGAAGAGGGCACCAGAGCTCATTACAGATGGTTGTGAGCCACCATGTAGTTGCTGGGAATTGAACTCAGGACCTTTGGAAGAGCACACAATGCTCTTAACCGCTGAGCCATCTGTCCAGCCCCCATATCATATATTTTCATTTGATTCCTAACAGTAGCAAAATTACAAGTAGCAATGAAAATAATTTTATGGTTGGGGGTCACCACATGAGGAACTGCATTACATGGTCACAGCATTAGGAAGGTTGAGAACCATTAGTCTGTAGCGTCTCCTGCCAATTCTCTTCTTTAAAGATGGCTCTCAGCTGAGCGTGGTGGTGAATCCCTTTAACTTCAGCACTTGGGAGGCAAAGGTGAATTCTGGGTATATATAGAGTAGTATATAGAGTAGTGTGGTTCTCACTTTCCTAATGCTGTAACCCTTTACAGTTCCTCATGTTGTGCTGACCCCAAACATAAAATTATTTCATTGCTACTCATAACTGTAATTTTGCTACCGTTAGGAAGTGTAATGTAAACATTTTGAGATAGAAGCTTGTCAAAGGGGCTGGAGAGATGGCTCAGAGGTTAAGAGCAATGACTGTTCTTCCAGAGGTTCTGAGTTCAATTCCCAGCAACCACATGATGGCTCACAACCATCTGTAATGAGATCTGGTGCCCTCTTCTGGCCTGTAGGGACACATGCAGGTAGAATGCTGTATACATAATTAATAAATAAATCTTAAAAAAAAAAAGAAGTTTGTCAAATAGGTTGCAACCCACAAGTTGAGAATCACTGATATAGCATTCCTGGCCAGCCATGGCTATACAGCGATGGCCTCAACAGCACCACTCAAGAGCACCTGAGGGCAGCAAATTAGGAAATAACAAGGATGGGGGCATTTGAGAGGTTCAGCTGTTTGAACACTGGATCCTAGGGTTAGAGCCCTTCCATTGAGTGGTAAGCCATGGGCTATGCTTGACTGCCAGGCACTCTGTACCATAACGTGGTGTAGAAGGAAAACCCAAATCTAAGGGACTAGGCCTCCTTTTGGACATCCATTTGCCAGGTGAACAGAAACTTTGAGAAAATTCTAACTCCATCAATTGTGCAAGGGCCCTTCAATGTGCTAGATGGGCATCTCAGAATTCCAAGCTATTATACCCTAGGATATGTGGGCCAGAAAGCATTCGACCTTAAAAGGCATACCCTGATCCTTTGTCCCTATACTTCAGAAGGCCCAGCATCTAAACTCAGGAAGGAAGGTGACATTTTGTAAGAGCAGTGCATCCCAACACTCATCTCATTCTTTTTTTTTTTAATATTTATTTATTTATTAAGCATACAATGTACTGCTGGCAAGGAAGGCACCAGGTCTCATTACATTACAGATGGCTGTGAGCCACCATGTGGTTGCTGGGAATTGAACTCAGGACCTCTGGAAGAGCAGCCAGTGCTCTTACCCTCTGAGCCATCTCTCCAGCCCCACTCATCTCATTCTTGAAGTGCAAGGATACAAGGGGCGACAACAGTGCTAAGAAAATGAACCCATCTGTCAGTCAGAGAGCATTCTGACTACACATTGCAGCCCCAAATTATTTGCACTGGGCATTAACGGGCCATGGCTGGTCAGAGAAAGGCAAGACCAGCCATCTCAACCTGGGATGTATGTTAATTGCCAAGAGGCTACTAGGTGCTTGAGAAACCAGCTCTTTGGAATCAGCACCATGTATCTGCCATGATATCTGGGTCAGCCCCTTATCCCCATGGATCAGGTCAGCCTATGACTTTATGCTCTTTGCTGAAGTGTGCAGAAACATTTTTCAAAAACACTGTTATCCTCTAAGTTTAAAATCAGCACAGTTATGACAACCAATACTGTCACGACCACACAACCACAGAAGTAAAACTCAGAATGTTGCTTAATGCTAAATCATTCTTTTTTTTTTTTTTTTTTTGGTTTTTCGAGACAGGGTTTCTCTGTGGTTTTGGAGCCTGTCCTGGAACTAGCTCTTGTAGACCAGGCTGGTCTCGAACTCACAGAGATCCGCCTGTCTCTGCCTCCCAAGTGCTGGGATTAAAGGCGTGCGCCACCACCGCCCGGCGCTAAATCATTCTTGAATTTGGCTGAAAACTACTAAGAATATTAAGCCACATGGTGGCACATGACTGTAATGCCAGCAAGTCAAAAAGAGGCTGATATAGGAGAATTACAACAAACTGAGGGAGGCCTGCATGATCTATATTCAGAGTTCCGGGCTAACCAGATCTATATAGTGACACCCTATCTTTAAGAAAAGAAAAGTATAAGCCGGGCAGTGGTGGTGCATACCTTTAATCCCAACTTTAGGGAGGCACAGGCAGGTGGATATCTATGAGTTCAAGGTCTACAGAGAGAGTTCCAGGACAGTTACTGATCGAAAAAAACAGATGAGAAGAGAAGAGAAGAGAAGAGAAGAGAAGAGAAAAAAAAAAGAATGCCTGGTAATAGTGGCTCATCCTTTCATCCCGGCACTAGGGGAGTCAGAGGAAGGCAGATTTCTGTGAGCTCAAGGTCAACCTGTTCTACAGAGCAAGTTCCAGGAAAGGCTCCAAAGCGACACAGAGAAACCCTGTCTCAAAAAACAAAATAAATAAATAAACAAACGAAATAAAAAGAAAAGAAAAAAGTATAAGGACAAAAGATTAAAATTTAAACTTGTTAGTTTTCTGATTTGCTCTCTGCCCTCCAGACTGTCAACATTGTTCTATTGAGTAACAGAACAGTCCAGTAGGGTGGGGAATTCCTTGAGCATATTCAATTGCCTCCCATCCCACTCCACAGCCTGGTGCACAACCACCCTACCTCCCTTCCCTTTCTACAGTCCCAGGTGTGTATTTCACATGTGTGGTAAGTCTGTGTTCCGCACAATTCAATGAAGACCGTAACTACTGTATATACAATCCCTAAGGTCCAAAGAGAAGGAAAGAACTCAGATGAAAGAGAACAAAGGGAGGAGGGGAGCTACCAGTTGCCCACACCATCTAAAACTTCTATACGTCAGCACTAGCTTCAAGGAATCAATCTGTCAGTCATCTAACTGCTCTACTGAAAGCACAGACCATTTGTCTGATGTGATAAGGAATGCTCTGTCAATGATGTGCAAGAGAATGTCACAGAGAGGTGGAAGGACCATCCCTAGAATTGCTGGAAACCAGAAAGAGGAGGACTGGGTATGCCTGAAAACAGGTGTGCATGCACTTGTACATCTGCACAAAGACAGAGAAAGCACATGAGGCTCCTCAAATTCCCCTTTCAAAGTTCTACAGCTTTTTTTTTCTTCCTAGTTATTTATTATTTTTATTTTGTTGCTTTTTTGTTTTTCAAGACAGGGTTTCTCTGTGTAGCCCTGGCTGTCCTGGAACTCACCCTATAGACCAGGCTGACCTCAAACTCAGAGATCTGCTTCTGTTTCCTGGGTACTGGGATTAAAGGGTATTAAAGGTATGCACCGCCACTACCCTGCTATTTTTTGGGTGTTTGAGGCAGGATCTTATTTTTTTTTTAAAGATTTATTTATTTATTATGTATACAACATTCTGCCTCCATGTATGCCCGCACGCCAGAGGAGGGAGCCAGATCTCAGTACAGATGGTTGTGAGCCACCATGTGGTTGCTGGGAACTGAACTCAGGACCTCTGGAAGAGCAGCCAGTGCTCTTAACCTCTGAGCTATCTCTCCAGCCCGAGGCAGGATTTTATATAGCCCAGGCTGACCTTAAATTTGCTTTGTAGCTAAGGATGACCTTTAAACTCCCAATCCACCTACAAGTGTGTGTGTGGCGGGGGGGGGGGGGTTGCAGGTGTGCATCACTATAGACAGGTCTCTGTACTTTTCTTTTTTTTTAATATTTATTTATTTATTATGTATACAATATTCTGTCTGTGTGTATGCCTATAGGCCAGAAGAGGGCACCAGACCTCATTACAGATGGTTGTGAGCCACCATGTAGTTGCTGGGAATTGAACTCAGGACCTTTGGAAGAACAGGCAATGCTCTTAACATCTGAGCCATCTCTCCAGCCCCCCTCTGTACTTTTCTAAGTTCTCAAAATAAAAACCTAATGGGATCCATGCAAACATGCCCAACTTACTCCTGAGAAAAGTACAAAAACAAATGAATGGAGAAAACGCAGTCTTTTTCAATAAATGATGCCATGGCACCTAGACATGTAGACACACAAAGAATGAACTTTAATTTATATCTCACATTTCATATCAGGTCAACTCCTGAAGCTCCTGGATGTTTTCAGCCTGAACCACAGTGATGCTCCAGCATTCTACTCACTTGGCCTCTGCAACACCTCAGACCAGCAACATGCCCTGGCGTGCTACCCTGGTCTCCTGGGCACTCAGTGCTTCTTTCTCACCCCTGTAGCATCAAATATCAGCTGGCATCCAGGCCACTGCGAGAAGTACTCTGGTCACCTATAGCCAACCCAGAGTGGACCCATCATAATCATTTATGTATGTGTACCGTGTGTATGCCTGGTGCCTACAGAGGCTGGAGAGGGCACTGTAACTCCTGAAACTGAAGGTACAAGCAGCTATGATGTGGGTGTTAGAAAACAAACCCATATTCGACATTGTTATGGAATCTCCTCCAATCGTGGTTCATTTGTCTCCCAGCTAGAAGCTACTTGGTGTCTAAATGCTGTTTAGGCTTCCTAGGAAAATTTCTAACATGGGTCAATGAAAATACTTATCTTGGGCTAAGGAGACAGTTCAATTATAAAATGACTGCTGTGCAAGCATGAGGACCTGAGGCTCATCACTCACTACACACACAGAAAATGTCAGGGATTGAATTGAGCATGGTGGCATATGCCTTTAATCGGAGCACTCAGAAGATACAGATAGAAGGATTTCTGTGAGTGCAAGGTCAGCCTGGTCCAGTCTACATAATGACTTCCAGTGTAGCCAGGGTTACAAACAGAGATTTAATCTCAAAACAAAACAAAACAAAACAAAAAAGGCAGTGCCAGGGGACTTAGACATGTGAAGAGATGCGTACACATACATTTTTAAATTTTAAATAATTATTTATATTTACGTGTATGGGTGTTTTGCCTGCATGCAAGCCTGTGTACTACATGAAAGCCTGGTGTCTAAAGAAGTCAGAAAGGGATGTCAATTTCCTAGAACTGGAGTTTTAAATGGTTATGAGTTGATATGTAGGTACTGGAAATTTAACCCAGGTCCTCTAGAATAGCAGTCAATACTCTTTTTAACAGCTGAGCCATCTCTTTAGCCCCTTGTTTTTGTTTGAGGCAAGGCTTCACTAACTAGCCTCCAACTCACATTTATCCTTCTGCCTCAGTCTCCTAAGAGGTATGTACTACCACCAGGCCCAGCTTGAAGCACTGGTTATTTGTTTGGTTTTGGTTTTGTTCTTCCTTTCTTCTCTCCAGTGCTGAGAGTGAGAACTCTGAGGAAGTAACCTAATACCCACAGGTAGAGGCAGGAGCTTTACTGGTTTTAATTTGTTGTGGCAGGCGATGGAATACTCCTGAGTGTCAGAGGCTTTCAGCTCCTCTCCCAATAGTCTTGGCCAGAATTCTGCTTCAATTGAGTCCTTCCTGCCAGGCTAACCTTGTTGCCCAAATGGTCAGAGGCCAAGAGCCAGCAAATACATTCTCTCAAAGGGCTTGTTCCTACTTCCCCAGCTCCTTAGGGGCAAATCTGTATTAAACGGGAGAGGGGGAGCATACTGGGTTGAACAGATGACTGTAGGCTGAAGGAGATGGTCTCTTAGGACCCCCACGCCCAGTCCTGTCTTTGGTCACCTACATCCAAGAGACCCAACTCAAACTGGGTGAGTTCCTCCAATAATTGTTGGCTCTTTGTGACATCCTTGAAGCTCAGACAGCATTGGTGAGGACTGTGTCTTAGCACAGTGCAGGAGCAAGTCTTGAAGCCAAACAGGGAACAGACCAACCATGCCCCACTACCTACAGGCACTGTCTCCAGATCTGTCCCGGAACTTTATCATTTACAGACTAACTCCTGCCTGAACCTAGATCTATATTTGACTTTGGTAAGAGATGACCCTCAGCTGCATTCGCACCTTCAGCACCCTGAGAACAGCCAACAACACATATAAGGTGCACAACCATAAATAATGAGCACTCTTCTCCCAGGTGCAGAACCATTATTCCCATTATACCCATATAATAACTCAGACAAGCTGTGGCCCCACCATAACAAAAAGATAACACTTACTCTTGGGTCCTACACCCAGGGTCCCAGATATATGAAAGCAACTAACATCGAAGAACAGAAGACATTACAGCATATCATTAATGTCCCAACACTATTCACTCATGAATGACAGCATGACACCAATGCTGAAAGGCATATCTACTCACAGAAAAGAGCATGCTGTTACCAGACATGTTGGTACATGACTTTAATCTCAACACTCGGGAGGCAGAGGCAGGCAGATCTCTGTGTGTTTAAGGTTAGCCTGTTCTACAAAACAGTTCCAGGACAGCCAAAGCTACACAGGGAAACTCTGAATCAAGAAAATCAGAAAGGATACACAGAGAAACAAAAAAAGGCAAAAGCAAAACAAAACAAAAAAGCATGCTGTTGATATCTTGATCTTGTCTACCTATGGATGATATCTACCACCCATTCATGTTATGATGCATACCCATTCATGAAAGGCAATGACATGTCTGGATTCTGATTGTGTCCATCTTATTAGATCACCATGACATTGACACCAATGTACCTTTCACTACATACACATTCCCTTTGGAGACAAGAGACTAGTTTCACAAGATAACTTCTCTTCCAAGAGTTGTAACGTCTCACACTAGGCTTCAGAACTACAGATCCAGTGAAGAAGGTATTAAAAGGGTGAGAGGGAATATCCCTCACTCTATTTACCATCTGCATAAAATGGAAAACACTGGCCTACACACAAGATCTTGGACATATCCATACTACATACATACAGCTACTTACAAAACAAGTGCCTCACCTCTGCACCTAAAGCGAAGAATATCCTGTGAACTGCAATACACATCAGTCACCAGCAGCTACCAAAATCTCTTCATCTCCTTCATGTAAAATCAGGAACTCAGCCTCTACATCCACCTGTGAGGATCACAATCACCAGCACCCTCCACCAGTAAGTACCTCAGTCAGTCAGATGTTAGAACCCTTGGAGGTAGGTGCAGGTGACATTAGAAGCCTGCCATTAATTGTGGACCTACTCTGCAGCATGATTGAGCTGGGTACCACTAACTGAAGCTCCATAAACCCCACACGATATTAAGACATGAAAAGATGGGAGAATAAGTCACTAGGAGACAAGGAATGTGCACTTCTCATCTGTTTAGGAGGTTGATCACATGGGCTTACTCCCCAGAAGGCATTATGTTTATTCTTATAATTTGCTGATACACCCCCTTTGAACAGCATCAAATGTTCTTTATAATCAAGAAGTAGGGGCAAAGAGGGTACATGGCCGACATACTCTGCATTGATACAAATACAATAGATGGGATGATTACAACTTGCCCAACAAAAGTGACCTTGAAGAATTCTGTCCCAATTTTTTGTTAACCACCGAGTCACCGTTTATTCATTATAAAGCAGAAACGACAATGGTCAGCAAGGTGGGTAGCATGGCCTTTAATTCCAGCACTTGGGAGGCAAAGGCAGGATGATCTCTGTGGGCTAATGCCAGTCTGGTCTACACAGAGAGTTCCAGATAAGCTATAGTTACATGGAAAGATGCTACCTAAAATTTAAAAAGTAAAGGAAGAAGAGAGGGACAATGGCAGACTCTGTAGGACTTCTGAGCATCTTAGTGAATAATACTCACAATGCTTGGGAAGGGTTCAGCTTGCAAAGCAGAAGAACCTCAACATAGACTACACTATCTCTGGCCCAGTATCCCACATGTCAGTTGGAAGGAGAAAGGGGTGAGGCTGGCTACTGGTCACAGCTAAACCACACATGCAAAAGATTCTGAAGTCAGAACAACAGATCCATGAGCTCAAAGTACTGGTACTTCTACTATGGCTCTACAGAAGAGAAACGGGGGAAGTGAGAGCCATGTCTGACATCGTATCCTCTCTACCCCAATTTCTACACATTCCAGTGTTAATCAAATCAGCAAATACTTAAAGTAACTGCTACTGAGCATGCAAAATAGCTTAGATGGTAAAGTGCCTGCTGCCAATCTACTTAATCATTAAACACGTGGCAGGAAAGAATGACTAATGCAAGTTGCTCTCTAATGTCAAATATGGACCATGCATGACACATGTGTACACGCACACCCACGCACGCGCGCACACACACACACAAATAACTAAACCGATAAAAATACAGGTAGCAGTCAGGCAATGGTGGTGCACCCCTTTAATCCCAGCATTCAGAAGATAGAGGAAGAGAGATCACCATGAGTTCAAGGCCAGCATGGTCTACAGAGCAAGTTCCAGAACAGCCAGAGCTACTACATACAGAGAGATCCTATTTCAAAAAACAAAAGTTTACACCAATACACAGCCATCCCACTTTTTAAAAATCCCACTATTTAAACCTCACTTCATCAGTTAGAGTGCTTCTTTATCAGATTTTTGTACACCTAAAGAAGTATTCTGAAACCCTTTAATGTGTCCAGGCTTTCATGTAAGGACCTTGAGGAAATCTGATGGAAGCTGTGTAATCACTCAGGTCCAAGCAGAAAGAAAAGGGGTCTCTAGTTTTCAGACTTCACAGCTTTTGAGCCCTCACTAGCAAGTCCTATCTATGTGTGGTTGTACAGAGCTTTCTTCTTCAAATTCCTCTTGGCATACAGTAGCCCATAGTTTTGACTTTGATGTTAAGAGATGCACAAAAGACTAAATTTGCGGCATAAAAGGAAAAGTGAAAGTAAAGAGGTTTCTATCCTTAGCAGCCAGAGATAACACCATATGGCCTGGATTCCTCTAGATTTATCTTAATATATACATAATCTAGTTTTTAATTCAGTAGTGAGATTAAAATCTGTATTATCCACTACATGTACCTCAAACTCATAGAGATTGGCTGCCTCTGCCTCGCAACTACTAGGATTAAATTTGTGCAACACAATGGCTAGGCCCAATTTTCTTTTCTTTTTACGTTTAGTTTTTTAATATTTATTTATTTATTATGTATACAATATTCTGTCTGTGTGTATGCCTGAAGGCCAGAAGAGGGTACCAGACCCCATTACAGATGGTTGTGAGCCACCATGTGGTTGCTGGGAATTGAACTCAGGACCTTTGGAAGAGCAGGCAATGCTCTTAACCTCTGAGCCATCTCTCCATCTAGCCCTCTTTTTCTTTTTCTTTTAGATTTATTTATTTATTATGTATACACATTCTGCCTCCATGTATGCCCGCACGCCAGAAGAGGGCGCTAGATCTCATTACAGATGATTGTGAGCCACCATGTGGTTGCTGGAAATTAAACTCAGGACCTCTGGAAGAACAACAGCTAGTGCTCTTAACCACTGAGCCATCTCTCCAGCCCCTAGGCCCAATTTTCTTATGATGAGCAAAGGTCCTCAAGAGAATGAGGTAAGAAACCCTGAGTTGTACAAGAATGGGAAGCACACACATACAACACATATACACCAAGGCTTCAGTTGTGTCCCATGTAGAGACACTATGTTCCTGAGAGGGATGCAATTTTCAGTCACAGGCACCTCATAAAAAAACTTCTATGACAAATGACCTTTCGCCACCAACTTCATGTTTCCATGGGTGTCACACCAGACCTCCTCTAACTGGCTTGTCACACGTCTTTTCCTCTGAATTCTCATGTTTAAAAAAATGTTTTAAAACCCAGGTATGGTGGTATAAACTTGTAATTCTAATACTCAAGAGGCAGAAAGAGGACGATTGCTGGAAGACCAAGGCCAGCCTGGGATACACAGTGAGTTTCAGGCCAACCAGGGCCAGAAAAAAAAAAAAAAAAGCACTACCTCAAAAAAAAAAAAAAGGTGGAAGATATCATAACATAGGGTCATAGGGTCCAGGATCTATAATTCAAGCTCTCTAAATTGAAAAAATAGTGAAAATGAAAAGGAACAAAAGTATCAAAAAAAAAAACATGACAGAGAGAACATATTATCAAAACAACCCATAACTGAAAGACAAGTTTCTTCTTCACAGTGAGAGAAGCCTCAGAGGGAAAAGCCTGCAATATTATGAGAGAATGCTAACAACAAAGAACACATTCAAGAAGATCCTAAGGGTAAGACAGTAAGTAAGGTAGGCATGCAGCTCAGTGGAAGAGTGCCTATTAAGCACATATATGGCCCCAGATTCAATACCCAGCACCTTAAAGAAAACAAGAAAGCCAAGTGTGGTAGCTGACATATGTAATATTATTCAGGTGGAATCAAGATGATCTCTGTTAAGTTTGAGGCCAGCCTGGACAGAGCTTGAGTCCCAGGCTAATCTGGGCCACATAGCAAGACTTTGCAAAAACAAAACAAAACAAAAAACCATCACCATTGATGGGGGAGAGTCTTCTGTTTTGTGTTAATTTCATTGGTTAAATAAAGAGACTGCCTTGGCCCTGATAGGACAGAAAATTAGGTAGGTGGAGTAGACTGAACAGAATTCTGGGAGAAAGAAGCCGAGTCAGGCAGTTGCCATGATTCTCCCACTCCAGACAGATGCAGGTTAAGATCTTTCCTGGTAAGCCAGCTCGTGGTGCTACACAGAATATTAAAAATGGGTTAGATCAATATGTAAGAGCTAGCCAATAAGAGGCTGGAACTAATGGGCCAGGCAATGTTTAAAAGATTACAGTTTCCTTGCAATTATTTCGGTATAAAGCTAGCCGTGCGGGCGGCCGGGTGCCAGGAACATAGCCTGCCACTCCTATCACTACACACCATCCTGGGAAAACAAGTCATAACCACAGAATGGTTTAGATCAACTCCAGCAAAAAGGCAAAAACCTGAGAGCCTTTCCACCCAATTAAACCCTCCTTAACTAGGCTCCACAAAAAATGTTTGACAACCGGGCAGTAGTGGTACATGCCTTTATTTAATCCTAGCACTCGGGAGGCAGAAGCAGGTGGATCTCTGTGAGTTTGAAGCCAGCCTGCAAAGCAAGTTCCAGGACAGCAGGACTACACAAAGAAATCCTGTCTTAAAAAAACAAAAAAGAAAACAAGTTTGATTACTTTGCACAGAACATCAGTAGTATCACACACATTTTACTAACCCAATACCCAGTAGTACCACAGCAATGACCACAGCACACCATAACACAGTGTCTCAAGAACACAGCATCCAGGACCACCCAAACTGCTAACACTGTGCACCCAGACCACAATTCTGGACACCACACACACTACCACAAACCAAGGCAACACAGCACCTAGTACTCAGAACCACAAAATGCTAAGGGAACTCTTTCAGCTAGAGTAGGAACACAGAAGGCTTTGGGAAACAGGTCTTCAGGGAAAACTAGTTTATCACTTATGTATTATAGTGTATAGTATACTTTAAACTAGTAAAGAATGTAAGAAGTTTCACAAAGAGGCTAGAAAAATGGCTCAGCAGTTTAGAGCACTTATTCTTTTCTTTTCTTTTTTTTTTGGGGGGGGGGGGGTTCGAGACAGGGTTTCTCTGTGGTTTTGGAGCCTGTCCTGGAACTTGTAGACCAGGCTGCTCTCGAACTCACAGAGATCCGCCTGCCTCTGCCTCCCAAGTGCTGGTAGAGCACTTATTCTTGTAAAGAACCGAAATTCAATTTTCCCGGCACCCACATGGAAATTATAACTCCAGTTCCAGGGGAATCCGATGCTCTCAGGCTCGCAAAGGCACCAGGCACTCACAGATTTTATGTGTATGCATACATGCAGGCAAAACACCTATACATTAAAATAAATTTTAAAAGGGGAGAGCTAGAAAGATGACTTAGCAGTAAAGAACTCTTACTGCTCTTGCAGAGGACTACAGTGTATTCCCAGAACCTATGTCAAGTGGCTCAAAACCACCTGTAACTCCAGCTCTAGAGATCTAACACCTTAGATCTCCTTGGGTATGCACACATATACAGAGAAATTTTAAATAAATAACTAAAATTTTAAAATCTTAGGGAGCAATGGTTCAGAGGTTAAAGCACTGGCTACTCTTCCAGAGACCCCGGGGTTAGATTCCTAGCATCCACATATACATGGTGCACAAACATACATGTAAGCAAAATGCTCATACACATAAAATCACAGTTTCTCTGTGTAACAGCCCTGGCTGTCCTGGAACTTGCTCAGTAGACCAGGTGGCTTTGAACTCAGAGATCCACCTGCCTCTGCCTCCCCCGTGTTGGGATTAAAGGTGTGCACCACCACCACCTGGCTAAAATATTATTTTTTAAGGATTTATTTATTTTTATGTGCATTGATGTTTTGCCTGTATGTAAGTCTGAGTAAGGGTGTCAGATCCTCTGCAACTGGAGTTACAGACAGTTGTGAGCTGCCATGTGGGTGCTGGGAATTGAACCTGGGTTTTCTGGAAGAACAGCCAGTATTCTTAACTGTTGAGCCATCTCTCCAGCCCAAATAATAATTTTTTTAATTAAAAAAAAAATCTGAAGCCGGGCAGTAGTGGAGCACATCTTTAATCCCAGCACTTGGGAGGCAGAGGCAGGTGGATCTCTGTGAGTTCAAGGCCAGCCTGGTGAATTCCAGGACAGTCAGGGCTACACAGAGAAACCCTGCCTCTAAAAAAACAAAATAAATAAATAAAAGTCTAAGGGTTGCTTATATAGTCTCAGAAACAGTGGAGACCCACAGTGATCTGACCACTGGGTGGTGGGATGGTAAATGTAGAGGACTTCTTTCAGACTAACCATGAGGCAACGACACAGTATGCCAGTTCTAATCTGGAAAAAGCATGCTCTTAAGGGATTTTAAGCAATGGAGAGAGGACCCACCTGGGGGAGGGGGTCTGTAGTGCAATATCTAAAAATATCATTCAGTGGAGTGCAGCTATACTTGGAACAGAAGAGACGCTCTATAAAGCAACACTTTCTAAAGTAATAATAGAATTTCTAAAGAATAACCAAATAAACAATTATTAGGTAGGTTTTTGTTTGTTTTGATTTTTTAAGACAAGATTACTGTGCCCTGGCTGCCTTAGAACTCACTCTGCAGACCTGGCTGGCCTCAAACTCACAGAGATCTGCTTGCCTCTGCCTCCCCAGTGCTGGGATTAAAGGTGTGAGCTACCACCCAGCAGAACTATTAGGTTTTTTTTTTTAATCCAAATATGTTTTATCCAATTGTGTACACCCATGGTAACAGGCTTACATAGTCTTCAAAGCTGATGGATTCCAACATATAATACATCTTCTATCTTAATTTCAGTTCAATCTCTGATGAATGAACCAAATACAAAAAGTCCAGCCAATAGCCAGGCAGCACAGTTTTATCAAGAAAAAAAAAAAAAGAGAGAGAGAGAGAGAGAGAGAGAGAGAGAAGAGTTTTAGTCACTATTGAGCAAAGTTGAAACGATTCATAATTAAACAAACTGGTCTATTAATATTTGCTATCACTGCTTTAATATAGTTTACCTCTCAAAAGAAAGGCAAGAAAGTGTTAAGAGTCATAGGTGTGAAGGATTCTAAAGAGAAATAAAAAGAAAAAAAATCCTTCAGTTTAGAACCTACAAAAGCTTGTGTGTGTTGATTAAACTATTGCTTTTTGTATGATGTGAACTAAAGTTATTGGCACATAAATTTGTAATATATCCTGTTTGTATTTTTTCTAAGAATATAATGCTGACGTATTTTGTTGCTTTTATTTTATAAAATACGTATGGGTGTTCTGTGTGTGAGTATGTTTGTGTGCTACTTGAGAGCCTGGTGCCAATGGAGAGTTGGATACCCTGGGACTGGAGTTACAGAAGTTGTGAGCTACTGGTGATGGAAAGGAACCTGGATTCTCTGTAAAAGCAGCCAGTGCTCTCAATCACTGAGTCATCTCTCCAGACTCATGCTAGTGTGCTTAGTATCAGAATAAACATTTTATAGTGGCTGGGAAAAAATGGCTCAGCAACTAAAGAGCAGTCACTGCTCTTACAGAAGACTCAAGCTCAGTTCCCAGCACCCACATTAGATAGTTCACAACGCCTGTAACTCTAGTTCCTAAGTATCTGACACTCTCTCTGGCCTCAACAGGCACCTATAGTCATGTATCTTTTATTCTCTGGCATAGTCACACACATAAATAAAAATAAATCTCATCTGTGTGTGTGTAAAATCTATACTTTTTTCAAGTATTGGATGTCTTACTTTTAAATTCTTTATTTAGAGACAGGTCTCACTATGTACACCAGACCAGTCTTAGATTCACAAAGATCCAACTGCATCTGCTTCCCTAGAGCTGAGATTAAAGGCATACACACTACTCTCTACCTTGGCAAGTTATTCCTTTAAATTTTTGTTTGTTTTGTTTTTTGAGACAGGGTTTCTCTGTATAACCTTGGCTATCCTGGAATTCTCTGTAGACCAGTCTGGCCTCGAACTCAGAGATCTACCTACTTCTGCCTACATAGTGCTGGGATTAAAGGCATGCATCACCATACCTGGCTAATTCTTTTAATTTAAATATAAAAAGGTACTTAGGTTTTTAAAAACATAAGTATTGTATTAGTGCTGTTAAAAACACATAACTTCAAGTCGGGTGGTGGTGGCATACACCTTTAATCTTAGCACTTGGGAGTTAGCGGTGGGAGGATCCCTGTAAATCTGAGGCCAGGCTAATCTACTTAACAAATTCCAGGACAGCCAAACTAAATAAAGATCCTGTCTCAACAGCAGTGGTGTTATACTTCTTTAATCCCAGAACTCAGAAGGCAGAGGTAAACTAATCTCTGAGGCCAGACTGGTCTACATAATGAGTTCCAGGACAGTCAGGGCTACATAGAGAAACTCTGTGTTGTATGTGTGGTAGAGGGGAGGAGGGAGTAAGATACATAAAATGTAGAGGATGGGTGCATGCACAAAATGAATAAATGAATGAATAAATTTAATAAAATACGGGCCTCCTGTAACTTTTTATTTGTTTAGTTTTAAGTTTTTTAAAGATTTATTTATTTATTATGTATACAACATTCTGCCTCTATGTATGCCCACATGCCAGAAGAGGGCGCCAGATCTCAGTACAGATGGTTGTGAGCCACCATGTGGTTGCTGGGAACTGAACTCAGGACCTCTGGAAGAGCAGCCAGTGCTCTTAACCTCTGAGCTATCTCTCCAGCCCCTAGTTTTAACTTTTTAAGACAGGGTGTCACTCTGTTGACCAGTGTAGTCTTGAGCAGGAAGCAATACTGTCTCAGTCTCCCAAGTGCTAGGATGACATTAAAGTTATATCTAAGTCATTAACCTTTATTTTATTTCATGTATATGGGCATCTTGCCTATATATATGTCTGAGCATCATGTGCATGCCTGGTGTTCATAGAGGCCAAAAGAGGGCATCAGATCCCCCTAGAACTGGAGTTACAAATATTGTAAGCTGTGAGAGCTGGGAATTGATCCCAGGTCCTCTGGAAGAGCCATCTCTCAGTCTTCTGAATTTTTTTAAGAATGTACTTTTTATACTGGGGAAATAGCTCAAAAGTTAAAGCATTTGTTCACAAAAGTGAGAGAAAGAGTCCAGATCGCCAGAGCATATGTAAATGTCAAGTGGATGTAACAGACTGCCTATATTCTTAGTGTTTCGAAGGCAGAGACAGGGGATCCTTGGAGAAGCTGGCTAGTCAAACTAGCTGTACTGGCAAACTCTGGGTTCAACTGAGAGATTGAGCCTCAATGAGTAAGGTTAAAAACCAATCAAGACTCTCGATATCAATCTCAGGACTCTACATGCA
Organism: Microtus oregoni; assembly: GCF_018167655.1. NCBI lineage: Eukaryota > Metazoa > Chordata > Mammalia > Rodentia > Cricetidae > Microtus > Microtus oregoni. Next base: position 17,856,568 of record NW_024543086.1, read on the forward strand.
TGCAGACACATGCAAACATACACACACAGAAGAAAAAAACCATACTTTTAAATTATAAACACATATTTGAGAAATAGGGCTAGAGAGATGGCTCAGCAGTTAAGAGCACTGGCTGCTCTTCCAGAGGTCCTGAGTTCAAATCCCAGCAAACACATGGTGGCTCACAACCATCTCTAATGGGATCTGATGCCATTAGTTAGTGCTCTTTTTTTTCCTTTTATTTATTTATTTATTTATTGTGTATACAATATTCTGTCTGTGTGTATGACTGCAGGCCAGAAGAGGGCACCAGACCTCATTACAGACGGCTGTGAGCCACCATGTGGTTGCCAGGAATTGAACTCAGGACCTTTGGAAGAGCAGGCAATGCTCTTAACCTCTGAGCCATCTCTCCAGCCCAAAGATTTTATTTATTTCTTATGTATACAGTGCATGTTTGCCTGCAGGCCAGAAGAGGGCGCCAGATCTCATCATAGATGGTTGTGAGCCACCATGTGGTTGCTGAGAATTGAACTCAGGACCTCTGGAAGAGCAGTCAGTGCTCTTAACCTCTGAGCCATCTCTCTCCAGCCCTAGTTAGTGCTCTTAACCTCTGAGCCATCTCTCCAGGCCCCTGCACTCATTTTCTAGGCTTGCCAATGACACTTATATAGAAGGCTGGGACTGGGGTGTAGAGATGGGGAAGACAACGGCTTTGACCCATGCGTAAAATGTCTAGCACCACAAAAAGATGCTTAAGTAGTAGGGGACTATCTCAGATTTTTGGGTTTTTTTTTTTTATTGTTTTGTTTTTCAAGACAGGTTTTCTCTGTGTAGCAGCTCTGGCTGTCCTGGAACTTGCTTTGTAGCCCAAACTAGCCTCAAACTCACTGAGATTCCCCTGCATCTACTTCCTGAGTGCTGAGATTAAAGGTGTGTGTCACCATGCCTGGCTGGATAGGAAGCTACCCATATTTAATGTCAGATAGCTGCATAACCCACAGAAGCAACTGAAGAGACACCTGAATCCTGAATGTTTCTGTAGATCACATACTTTTTGGAATTATCACACACTTTTTGAATTTTTTTTAACTTTTTAAAAAAATTTATTTATTATGTATACAGTGTTCTGCCTGCATGCGTACCTGCTCCCCAGAAGAGGGCACCAGATCTCATTACAGATGGTTGTGAGCCACCATGTGGTTGCTGGGAACTGAACTCAGGACCTCTGGTAGAGCAGTCAGTGCTCTTAACTGCTGAGTCATCTCTCCAGCCCCACATTTTTTGAAATTCTTAACTCTAAGAGGGTTCTATGACTCACAAATAGTGGGTTCTTACTGGTGAGATACAGTGGGAAAAGCAAAGCTATTTCCTCCCACACAAGGTCACAGAGCCTTAGACTGGACAGGGTTGAAGAAGAACTGTCAGGATCAGATTAACCAACTCCCATAACTCAGCCACAACCAAGAGCTGCAGGGTAAACTAATATATATGAAATCCAGACTGTAGAAAAATTGACAGCATCAGAAAGCACAGGCCAAACTTGAATTTTCTTTTTCTTTTTTTCTTTTTTGAGACAAGGTTTCTCTGTGTAAGAACCCCGGCTGTCCTGGAACTTGCTCTATAGACCAGGCTGGCCTTGAACTTACAGATCCACCTGCCTCTGCCTCCTGAGTGTTGGGATTAAATCATGTGCCACCACACTCAGTCCAAACTTGAATTTTCACGACTGACTCCCACATTGACACAAAGACAGAGTCACCAAGCATCTGACCTACAGGTAGAGCTTAATTCCAGGAGAGACCATATTGATGCCACAATGAAATGCACACACTCCAGCAAATTGTGCTGAATACATAAACCTTGCTCTCTTTAAACACTGCTGTGGGTAAAAGCCAAGCTAACATGGTTTACACAGACAGCTTCATAAAATGTTCAATTCTGTGTTGTCTGTCAGTGCTTCCCATTCATAAACCCACAAAGCAGTAGTAGGTACAGCATCACAAGGCCTAGGAGTTCAGGACTGGAGCTGATCCCCATCTCTCTGTCTGACTTCTACCCACAGTACTTCATGAATACCATGGAGTTCTGTCAGACTGTAGAGCTTTGTAGGGCAAAAGCAGGGAAGGCCACCTCTTTTTTTTTTTTTTTTTTTTTTTTTTTTTTGGTTTTTCGAGACAGGGTTTCTCTGTGGTTTTGGAGCCTGTTCTGGAACTAGCTCTTGTAGACCAGGCTGGTCTCGAACTCGCCTGCCTCTGCCTCCCAAGTGCTGGGATTAAAGGCGTGCGCCACCACCGCCCGGCTGGAAGGCCACCTCTTGACAGGCATGTACATATACAGATAGTATGGTGGGCACATTAGGGCTCATAGGATGTCTCTGCAGCATTGGTAGAAGAGATGGTATTTTCATGAACTGCTCTGCCAGCTGGGTGGTGAGGGCACACGCCTTTAATCCTAGCACTTGAGAGGCAGAGACAGTTGGATCTCTCAGTTCGAGGCCAGCCTGGTCTACACAGTGACTTCCAGGATAGCCATAGCAACACAGAGAAACTCTGTCTCAAGGGAAAAAAAAATGCTGTGAAATTGTGAAAGCAGAACTTTGTCAGAGGGCTCCTGTGGTGACCCAGCAGGAGAGCAGTGAGAAGAGCAAGGAGAGATTTGAATCAACACCACTGTACATAGTAGGACCAGGGCTACTGTTGACTGATGAGGGTAGGTGAGGCATGGATGATCCTGCCACTTTTGATATAAAAAAGCTTAAAAGAACAAGTTGGGGGGGCTGGAGAGATGGCTCAGTGGTTAAGAGCATTGCCTGCTCTTTCAAAGGTCCTGAGTTCAATTCCCAGCAACCACATGGTGGCTCACAACCATCTGTAATGAGGCCTGGTGCCCTCTTCTGGCCTGCAGGGGTACGTGTAGGCAGAACATTGTATACATAATAAATAAATAAATAAATAAATAAATAAATAAATATTTAAAAAAAAATTTAAAAAAAAATAAAAAAAAAAAGAACAAGTTGGGCAGAGGAAGACCTAGTGTTGGAATTCTCAATGTGTCATCCTTATCATGTGCAATCCACAGGTGTCTACAGTATCTAACAGAAGTTTTCTTCAGGAGGCTAAATGCCCAGGTAGAGAGACTGAAACCCACAGGTATCTGGTGGGAATCTGAGCACCTGCCACTCATTATCTATGGCTTCTCCATGACACCTCATTCCACAGGTCCTTATTTCATCTCTCCATTTAACAGGCAAGTTCTGCAAATTCTCCACTGTCACAACACAGTAAGAAGGAAGTCAATTCCACAAACTACAGTCTGGGAGCTTATTAAGCTAGAATTTCTTTCTTTTTTGGTTTTTCAAGACAGAATTTCTATGGGTAGCCCTGGCTATCCCAGAACTCAATTTATAGACCAGGCTGGTCTCACATAGTCCACTGAGACTAAGGGCATGTACCACCATCACCCCCAGCTTAAGCTAAAGTTTCAAAATTCACCATGAACTTAACTCCTTATTATTATTACATTTTTATTTATTTGTATGTGGGTGAGTGTGTGCCATCGTGTGTTTGCAGATAACAAAAAGAACAACTCATAGACGTCATTTCTCTCTATTACTATGTGGATCCCAGGGATGGAACTCAGATCTCAGATCCTCAGGCTCAGAGGCAGTCTCTCTTAACTACTGACTCATCTCATCATCCCCAAACAAAACTAACGTTCTCTCTCCTTCTCTTTATTTGACTTTCTCAAGCCAGGCATAGTGGCCCACACTTTTAATTCCAGCACTCTGGAAGCAGAGACAGGCAGATTTCTGAGGCCAGCCTGGTCTACAGAGCGTGAATTACTTCCAGAACAGAATCCAGGGCTGTTACACAGAGAAAAAGAAAAAGAAAAAAAAAAAAAAGACAGGCTCCCTCAGTGTAGACCAGGCTGGCCTTGAACTCAGAAATCCTTCTGTCTCTGCTGGGATAAAAAGTGTAAGCACATCAAAGCAATTTAAAGGGAAAAGGTAGTTCTACTTACTAGCTCAGAAATGATTTTTACATTTTCATTGAATATCCACAAACAAAAAACACATTTTTTGAGTGCTGCCTAGATGACTCAGTTAGTAAAGATACTTATGGAACAAGCCTGGCAATCTAAGTTCAAACCCCCAGAGTCACACAATGCTGGGAAGAACTGACTCCACAAAGCTGTTCTTTGACATACACACACCATGTGTGCATGCATACACAAATAATAACAACACTTAGGTTGAGGGAGAGGGAGTGAAGGGATGGGATGGCTCAGCAATAAAAGAGAATACACTGTCAGACTTTAATCCCAGCTCTCAGAAGGTAGAGGCAGGTAGATCTCTGTGAGTTTGAGGCCAATTTGTTCTACAAACTAAGTTCCAGGATCTGGGCTGGAGAGATGGCTCATTGGTTAAGAGCACAGAACTGGCTACTCTTTCAGAGGACCCAGGTTTAGTTCCCAGAACTCACATGGCAGCTCACAACTGTCTGTAACTCCAGTTCCAAGGGATCTGACACTAATGCACATCAACTAAAATTAATTACTATAAAAACTTTTTGGGGGTCGGGCAGTGTTGGCACACACCTTTAATCCTGGCAGTCGGGAGGCAGAGACAGGTGGATCTCTGAGTTCGAGGCCAGCCTGATCTACAGAGACAGACTCCAAAGCTACAGAGAAACCCTGTCTTGAAAACCTCAAACAAACAAAACAAAATCCCCAAAAACAAAAATTAAAAAAAAAATAGTTTTTGGATCTGGATCAAATAAAGTGTATATCCCATGAGAACTTAACATCAGGGCTACTCATTGACCTCCATACCAAGTATTTCTTAGTAACAACCCAGGGAGAAATATGGGTTCCAAAAGGGCCCAGAAAGCTACCCAGTCACTCAGAGTCTCATCCTAATAACACAAATCTGTATACTAAAACTGTCTAGAAAAGTCTCCAGTTTTCTCATTATGAGGTCATCTAATAAGAGTTCATTATAGCCTACGCCTATAATCTCAGCACTTGGGAAGCAAAGGCAGGCCAGGCAGATCTCAGTGAGTTCATGGCCAGCCTGGTCTACACCTGTCTGGGGGGGCGGGGGAGGGGAGTTCACTTCAGAGAACCATCCAGACATCTGGAAAATGATAGGAATGGCAATGGGAACTTGCTGTCTCCCTCAGCCCCATGCCCAAAGGCAACAGCAAGAGAATACAGAAGGGCTGCAAGGAGGCCAGACTAAAATATGAACTGTCTTTGCCACAAATAACCATGAACAGACAGTACCATAGGTCAAGTTAGTCTAAGACATCTTTGTACCTGTGTCTTCAAATTCAGGCTCAGGGGCTGGAGAGATGGCTCAGAGGTTAAGAGCACTGACTGCTCTTCCAGAGGTCCTGAGTTCAGTTCCCAGCAACCACATGGTGGCTCACAACCATCTATAATGATACCTGGTGCCCTCTTCTGGCCTGCAGGTGTACATGCAGGCAGAACGCTGTATACATAATTAATAAATAAATCTTTAAAAAAAAGAATTCAGGCTCAGAAGACTACACCTTCCTCTGAAACTAAATAAATCTCTCATAGCTTCTTAGCCTTTTGGCTAAGATCAAGTGAAACTAGATGCTCTCACTGGAGCCTCAAATCATGATGCAAAGCTAACCTTCGGAACTTTGCACCTATTGGGTGCTTCCTCTTACAATTTCTTTTTTCTTTTTTTGTTTTGTTATTGACTTCTTAAGCCATCACCAGAAACAGTCAATAAACTGACAGGTGTAACAGTTCCTCAAGCAAACTCCAAGAGGGCTGGAGAGCAAGGGCTGGTCATCGTGTCTAAAAGATCTGTTTTCTGAGTGGAGAGGGCTGTGTGGCAGGAACCCAGCCAAGACAGTACACTGCTCTCGCTGTGAATGGCATCCAAAGTCCACTCAATGTCAATGGTACCAGCAACCAAGCCTGACCAGGAGTATACTACTGGGCTGGCCCAGAAAGACATAGGAAAATATCTAGGAGACTCTACTACGTACAGCAAAGGACACAAATAACAAGAATGGTAAAAGCAGCAAACATGTATGAAAGAGAGCATTTGGGAAGTTGAGGTTAAAACTAGCAGCCAAATGGCTCAAACCTGCTCATTAAGACCTGACAAATGAAACCCAGACCAATTTCAAATGACACTTGTGGGTCAGGCTAACCTACCAAGGAGAGTAATACCCATGCCTGCCACTTAATGTGTCACAATACCTGGGCCTAAGTGCCAAACTGCCAGGATCCTAATTCCTACCTGTTAAAACTATGGGGTTGCAGAGATGGTACATCAGGCTCACAAGCATCTGTTAATTCTAGTTCCAAAAAATTCTATACCCTCTTCTGACCTCTGAGAGTACCTTCCTACATGTGGTATACATTCATACACTTACGCCCACACACAAACACATAAAACAGTAAGTCTAAAAAATGAAAATCAATGCCCAGCAAAATTCTTCACAGACCTTGAAAGAACAATACTCAACTTCATATGGAAAAGCAAAAAACCCAGGACAGCCAAAACAATCCTGTACAAAAAGGAACTTCTGGAGGCATCACAATCCCTGACTTCAAACTCTACTACAGAGCTACAGAACTAAAAACAGCCTGGTACTGGCATAAAAACAGACAGGAGGACTAATGGAACCAAATTGAAGACCCAGATATCAATCCACACACCTATGAACACCTGATTTTTTGACAAGCAAAAAATATAAAATGGAAAAAAGAAAGCATATTCAATAAATGGTGCTGGCATAACTGGATAGCAGCATGTAGAAGAATGAACATAGACCCATTTCTTTTTTTTCTTTTTTTTTTTTTTTTTTTTTTGGTTTTTCGAGACAGGGTTTCTCTGTGGTTTTGGAGCCTGTCCTGGAACTAGCTCTTGTAGACCAGGCTGGTCTCGAACTCACAGAGATCCGCCTGCCTTTGCCTCCCGAGTGCTGGGATTAAAGGCGTGCGCCACCACCGCCCGACCTAGACCCATTTCTATTACCATGCACAAAACTCAAGTCCAAATGGATCAAAGACCTCAACATAAAACCAACCACACTGAACCTCATAGAAGAGAAAGTGGGAAGTATGCATGAATGCACTGGCACAGGAGACCACTTCCTAAATATAACCCCAGCAGCACAGACACTGAGAGCACAACAGGACCTCCTGAAACTGAGAAGCTTCTGTAAAGCAAAGGACATGGTCAACAAGACAAATCGGCAGTCTACGGAATGGGAAAAGAATTTCACCAACCCCACAATGGACAGAGGACTGATCTCCAAAATATACAAAGAACTCAAAAAATTGATCATCAAAAGAACAATAAAAAATCCAACAACAAAAATCCAATACAAAAATAGGGTACAGACCTAAACAGAGAACTCTCAACAAAGGAATCTAAAATAGCTGAAAGACACTTAAGGAAATGCTCAACATCCTTAGCCATCAGAGAAATACAAATCAAAACAACTCTGAGTGAGATTCCATCTTACACCTGTAAGAACGCCCAAGATCGGGGCTGGAGAGATGGCTCAGAGGTTAAGAGCATTGCCTGCTCTTCCAAAGGTTCTGAGTTCAATTCCCAGCAACCACATGGTGGCTCACAACCATCTGTAATGGGGTTTGGTGCCCTCTTCTGGCCTTCAGGCATATACACAGACAGAATATTGTATACATAATAAATAAATAAATTAAAAAAAAAAGAACGGCCAAGATCAAAAACACTGATGACAACTTATGCTGGAGAGGTTGTGGGGTAAAGGGAACACTCCTGCACTGCTAGTGGGAGTGCAAGCTATGGCAATTCCTCAGAAAATTAGGAAACAACCTACCTCAAGACTCAGCAAAACCACTTTTGGTATATACTCAAAGGATATTCAACCCTACCACAAGAACATGTGCTCAACTATGTTCACAGCAGCATTGTTTGTTATAGCCAGAACCTGAAAACAACCTAAATGCCCCTTGACTAAAGAATGGATAAGGAAAATATGATGCATTTATACAATGAAGAATGTGTATAAATGTACAATGACATCTGGAAATTTGCGGACAAATGGATGGATCTAGAAAGTATCGTACTGAGTGAGTAACTCAAACCCAGAAAGACAAATATCATATGTACTCACTCTTAAGTGGCTTTTAGACTTAAAGCAAAGAAAAACCAGCCTACAATTCACAATCCCAGAGAACCTAAACAACAATGAGGACCCTAAGAGAGACATACATGGATCTAATCTACATGGAAAGTAGAAAAAAAAAAACAGGATCTCCTGAGTAAATTGGGAGCATGTGGACCATGGGGAGAGTAGAAGGGAAGGGAAGGAAAGAAAGGGAAGGGAGGGGAGGGGAGGGGAGGGGAGGGAAAGGGAGAGGAAAAAATATATACCTCAATAAAAACAATAAAAAAATTAAAAATTAAAACAAAACAAAGCAAAAACACCATAGCTGTCAAGTCTTTGAGTAAAGGAGCTAGCTTAGCTGCCAGGCCTGCCAATCTGAGTTCAATTCCCAGGATCCATGTGGTAGAGGGAGAGAACAGACTCTTGCAAGTTGTCCTCTGACCTTCACATGTGCACATATACACAAACACAAAGACATAAATAAAATGAAACAACAATAACAAACTATTGGTAAGTGGATATGGAGACACTTAATATTCCAGTACTTGGGAGGATGAGATAGGATTGCTGAGTTCAAGACCACTTGGCTAACAGGAGGGCTTGAGAAATGGCAGGAAGCTCAAGAGATAGCTCAGCAGTTAAGAGCACACTGACTGCCTTCCAGAGGACCCGGGTTTAATTCCCAGCACCGACATGGCAGCATGGCAGCTCACAACCATCTGTAACTCAAGTTCCAGGGGACCCAACATCCTCACACAGATATAATTCAGGCAAAACACTAATGCACATAAAATAAAAATAAACTAAAAAGAGTGCCAGGTGTGGTGGTGTGTACCTTAATCCCAGCACTTGGGAAGCAGAAGCAGGTGGATCTCTCTGAGTTCAAGGCCAGTCTGATCTACAAAGTGAGACAGCCAGGGCTACACAGAGAAACCCTGTCTCAAAAAAACAAAAAACAAAAACAAAACAAAAGAGTAAGATCCTGGGGCTGGAGAGATGGCTCAGTGGTTAAGAGCATTGCCTGCTCTTCCAAAGGTCCTGAGTTCAATTCCCAGCAACCACATGGTGGCTCACAACCATCTGTAATGAGGTCTGGTGCCCTCTTCTGGCCTGCAGGCATACACACAGATAGAATACTGTATACATAATAAATAAATAAATATTAAAAAAAAAGAGTAAGATCCTGTCTCAAAAAGAAATAAAGGGATCCAGTGTGGTGTACACCTTTAATCGCAGCACTGGGGAAGCAGAGGCAAGTGGATCTCTGTGAGTTCAAGGCCAGCCTGGTCTACATAGTGAGTTTCAGGTTGGCTAGGCGCAGTGAGGTGAGACCCTGTGAAAGAAAGAGAGAAAGGAAGGGAGGGAGTAAAGAAAAAGGAGACTGGGAAGATGACTCCAGGGTTAAGAGCCCATACTGCTCTCATAGAGGAATGAAGTTCAGTTCCCAACACCCAAGTAAGGTAGCTCACAAAATTTTCTGTAACTCCATTTCCAGAGTATCTAACTCCCTCTGGCTCTGTAGGCACTGCATCACCCCACACACTGCATACACACACACATACACATTAAAATTTTTTAAAAGCAACAAAAACAAGTAACAATAGAGGAGGCCAGGTGTAGGAACACATACCTGAAATCTCAAGATTTGGAAGATGAAGGAGAGAAAGAAGTTCAAGACCAGCCTTGGCTACATAGCAAGTTCTAGGCCAGTCTAGGCTACACGAGAGATCTTGTTTTCAAAAGGACAAAAACAAACAAAAACAATTTAAAAAATTACTGGTATTTTCAGGTGATGGTGGTGCATGCCTTTAACCCCAGCACTCAGGATGCAGTGGCAGGCAGATCTCCAAACTGAAGGTCAGCCTGGTCTACTGAACTATCCAGGATAGCCAGGGCTACACAGAGAAATCTTATCTAAAAAAAACCCAAAGAGCCAAAAGAAAAAAAATCAAGCTAAGAATGTATGTAGCCCAGTGGCAGAGCATCAACCTAACATGCCCTATTTCTCAGATGTAAGTCTCAGCACTGGGAAGGAAGGAAGAACAGGAGAGCAGACGGGCAGGTAATGAACCAATCTAAGTTAGGTCCAAAGTTCACACACAACAGGCAATAAACAGAAAGGTCTTCTTCAAGAATCAACAGAGCTCCAGGACCTGGTGGCCCAAACCTGTAATCCCAGCTGCTCAAGAGACTAAGGGAAAAGGATCACAAATTCAAGGTCAGCCTGAGCAACTTAGTGACACCATCTCAAATTTATTCTAGTCTTTGAATTTTTCATTTATTATGATTGAGAAGGGGTGTGTGTATACCATGTGTGTAGAGGTCAAAGAACAACTTTCACTGTCAGTTCTCTCTTTCCAATTTTACACAGGTTCCAGGGATCAAACTCTGGTGCCAGGATGAGTGGCAAGTGCCTTTACCCACTGAACCATCTCAAAATTAAAGAGAGAGAGAGGAGAGATCTGAGTACATAGCTCAGTGGTTTAGGTTCAATCTCCAATACAGAGGGTAAATTAGAAAGAGAAAAATTGAGAGGAAGCAAAGCAAATACCAAAAGTGTGCTGGGACACTTAGGCCTAAGAGTTCACAGTGCCTGCATAAGTATAATAAACTCAAAATCCAATCAAGAGTAGTGTGTCTCTTGGTTTCAGCTGAGAGCACCATGCCTTCTCAGTTTTGAAAGAACCAAGCTTCAAGTCATCTATATGAAAATCACTATGCACATGCACTGACACACAGGAATGGCAACTCCTGTCAAGGCAGAATGGCCACCAACAAAAGCACAGGAGAGCACCAAATCAGAGACACAAGGCAAGGCGGTCAGTGACCCAAGTCTGTTGGTATCATGCTACACTATTTCTGGATCTTTGTATCTCACTAACATACCATTCACAAACAAGTTATCACTCAGCAAGATTTAGTTCTGAGGCCTCCTTCCCTAGTGAACACTTGCTAGTCATATCTATTCAACATCAACTTTTCTTTTCCTAATTCTCATCAGCCCAATTTTCCTTCAGAGGACTCCTCTCCCTCTACTGGGAAATAGTCATGCTGTCTAGGTAAGGTGCCCCATTTTGCTTACAGGATTGTCCTACTTGTACCTCATTAGGCTCTAAGCCAGTGGTTCTCAACCTTCCTAACACTGCGATTTTACTACAGTTCCTCGTGTTATGGTGACACCCAAGCATAGAATTTTCGTTGCTACTTTATAACTTTAATTTTGCTAATGTCATGTGATCCCTGTGAAAGGGTCATTTGACAACCCAAGAGGTCGTGACTCACAGGTTGAAAACCGCTACTCTAAGCATTCAAGGTCCAGCAGGACATAGCAGCATCAATGTTCCCCACTACGAGCCAATGAATAATCTTCCTGCATTGCTATGGGAAACGCAAGTAAACAAGGGTAGTTAGAGCACACGTTCACAAGGCATCCACCTCCACCTCCATCACACGGGATCCAACCAAATGGGTTGTCAAGAAAGCAAGTTCACTGAACCATAAAGGAAAGTGCTAGTCAGGTGTGGTGGCACATCTTTTAGTACCAGCACTAGGGAGGCAGAAGTAGGAGGATCTCTGAGAGTTTGAGGCCAACCTGGTCTACAGAGTCTAAATTTGAAAGGACTATATAGTGAGATCCTATCTTAAGAGAAAAAGAAAAAAGGGGGGAGAGGAAAGTGGGAGGGAGGGAGAGAGCGAAGGAGGAAAAGAAAAAAAAGAAAAGTTGAATTTCTGTTCAAAGCACATGAAACAGAAGCCAATTCAGTCAAAATTTAATCCCAGTATGTGGTTGGGTTGGATTTTCTTATTCCCCGCCTTTGTGCTTCCTAACTATAGCCCCTTGCATGACAAGCAGAATGTATCTAAATTACAATGTTGAAGGGAAGTCATTTATTGATAAACTTGTCTCTAAAGCATAAGGCTTTGAATTAGATCATTAACATTGTAAATAAAAAACATGAACAAATACCACAGTCAACAACAACAACAAAAAAAAAACATGTTGGAAATGAGGTGGGGGAGTTTGCCAGTAATCTCAACACTTGAAAGGAGAATAAATAATTCAAAGTCATCATCAACTACACAGCTAGACTGAGGGCTATAGGAGATCTTGCCTCAAAAAATAAATCAACTGCTAAGAATGTAGTACAGTTGGTCAAAAATCTGTCAACACCCATTGCCTCAAATTCAACCTTGACTGCATAAATTGGTGGTGCATTTCCATAATCCCAGAATTCTAGAGTGGAGGAGGAGGACAGGAAGCTCAAGTCATTCTCAGCTACAGAGGGAATTTTTGTTTTGTTTTTGTTCTCCGAGACAGGGGTTCTCTGTAGCTTTGAAGCCTCTCCTGGAACTAGCTCTTTAAAACAACAACAACAACAAAAAAAAAAACTTATTTATATTTTATGTATGAGTGGTCTACATGTATGCCTGTACACTAGAAGAGGACATCAGATCCTATTATAGATGGTTGTGAGCCACCATGTGGTTGCTGGGAATTGAACTCAGGACCTCTGGAAGAACAACCAATGCTCTTTAAACTAGCTCTTGTAGGCCAGGCTGGCCTCGAACTCTCAGAGATCTGCCTGCCTCTTCTGCCTCTGCCTCCCGAGTGCTGGGATTAAAGGCACACGCCACCACCACCTGGCTCAAAGGGAAACTTTTAGGCCAACCTAGGATGCATAAGACCCTGTCCCAAGCCAGGCGATGGTGGCGCACGCCTTTAATCCCGGCACTCGGGAGGCAGAGGCAGGCGGATCTCTTTTGAGTTCGAGACCAGCCTGGTCTACAGAGCTAGTTCCAGGACAGGCTCCAAAACCACAGAGAAACCCTGTCTCGAAAAAAAAAAAAAAAAAAAGACCCTGTCCCCCCCAAAAAAAAATTCCTGTAAAATCTTGCTAAATAGCTGGCCTGTGGTGGTGTATGCCTTTAATAACAGCATTCAGGAGGCAGGGCAGATGTATCTCTTGAGTTCAAGGCCAGCCTGATCTACAGAACAAGTTCCAGGACAGCCAGGGATATAGAGAGAAACCCTGTATTGGGGGAAGGAAGACCATGCTAAGTAAGTAACACTTGGTTAATGACAATGAATAAAATAACACAGTTCAACAGTCTACTTTGAACTGTGTCACTAAACTAAAGAAGTGTTAGTTCTGTAGCTTTATAAGTGACCAATTTTGGTTTCTCCCTCTGTAGACCAGGCTGATCTCAAACTCAGAGATCTGTCTGCCTTTACCTCCCCTGACAGTTAGGGTTAAAGGTGTGTGCCACCACATCTGTCCTGGAACTTTCTCTATAGACTAGGCTGAACTCCAATTCAAAGATCCACCTGCTTCTGCTTCCTGAGTACTGGGATAAAAGGCATGCAGCACCATCACCCAGCTATACCCATAATTTTTACTGTTTTTTGTTTTTGTCTTTTTGAAGACAAAGTCTCAAGTAGCTTTTCTTTACAGTTCAATGAACCTGCTTTCTTGACAATCCACCTGATTGGATCCCTGTGCCACCAGACTCAGCTGGGTTCTGAACCCCAACCAACAACCCAGCTCAGCAGGTGGGAAAAGTCTTCCTGTTGCGATCAATGATGAGCTAAGTCTCTAGCCATCAGCTTGTGGGGGAGTGGATAAGGAGGAAACTCCGCCCACAGTAAAACAAGCACCAACCAAACAAGCCTCCTATAACCATGATACTGAATTTAAAAAATGGTAAAGCTTGGGTTGGCAAGGCAGGTAAGCAGGTAAGGAGGCTGCCACCAAACTAATGACTGAGTTTAACCCCTAGAACCATAAGAAGTGACCCCACAAGTAGTTCTCTTACCACATATGCATACATATTCCACAAATGAGCCTTAGGGCAATGCCTCCCCACCCCACCATACTGGAGGCCCGTGCATACATACACATACACACACACACACACACACACCCCTCCCCAACCCCACCATACTGGAGGTGCGCGCGTGATACACACATACACACACACGTGCGTTAGTAAATATTAAAAAAAAAAATTAAACAGAAAGGTGAAAAAACAAGTTTCAAAGCTATAGTCATTTGGGAGCACTGTTGCTGTTCCTCAAGTTGCACCCTTGGGCTGATATGTGGAGGGGAAATGTCCAGTTCTGGAATTCCAAGCACAGACATCATGAGTTTCTGACCCCTCCAACAACTGACTACACAGAAACTGCCTCACTACTGTCTCATTCTTCAGGAGGAATCCTAAAGATTAAAATAGCAAGGTGTAGGAGGGTGGGGTTTGGAGAGGTGGTTTAGCTGTTAAGAGCACTTGTCTTTCTAGAGGGTCTTAGTTTGAATCCCAGCACCCACATGGTGGCTGGCAAGTATCTGTTAACTCCAGTCTCAAGGGATCGGAAATTCTCTTCTGACTTCTGTGGACACCAGGCACACATGTGGTATATATACACAGATGTAAAACACTCATACACATGAAATAAAATAAGTCTAAAGTTAAAAGAAAGCAATTAGAATCTTCTATGTGTTTGAATGTATTCCCCTCACATTATTAAGCGTTAGAGTCTTTGTCTCCGATCAGGTCCTTCTTCTATGCAAGAAGACATGAATTTTATGCTCGGGGTAAAGTTTAAACATTAAGAATTTCCATGCTTCTAATAATTCACAAAGCCTTATGTTTCATAGTACAAGTGTTACTAAGGAGAGAACTACAGGAGGGTTTCCAGCATGCTATGCAGAAACTCCAATAAGCCTCCACACCTTTTCATTTTGAATCTCTACCAGTTGCCCAGACTGACACACAATTCTTGATTCTCCTGCCTCAGCTTCCCAAGTAGGTGGGATTACATCTAGCAAGTCCTGTTCATTGTATTCTCAACTCCGCAAATATAAAAAGATATCTAATGACAAGTATGACGGCATCTATTTAGGAAATAAAACCATAATTCAACAACAGCAGCAGTAGAGTTTTCAGTTGGGGTTGAAAACAAGGCCACATGTTACCACCTTTCCCTTGCTCCTTTGCCAGGTCTCCGAGGTGTGTATAGAAAATGGACACCTTGTGCCGAACTCACCTGAGCTCTCTGCCTTCGCTGTACCGTCTACTTGAGGGGGCCCTCGGGGCAGCAGTCTCCAATAGCAGCTTCTGGGTGAGCCTGCTGGGGGGGACAGAGTCTCGGCCATCATCCTCATCTGCATCTTGGTCACATTTCCATTCTTCATCCTCATTCAAAGTAGGCAGGTATCCAGACATGCCCTTCCCTGTCCCAGACCCTGAGCTCTGGTCACTGCAAACCTTCGGACTCTCTGAGCCTGTCCTTGTGTATTCCAAATAAATGTCAGACTTAAGGAAGGAAGGGTAGGTATTCTCTTCCATGGTGGACTGGATTTCTGTCTGTGCCTGGTCAAACATGGCAGGATCAATCTGCTGCTTCATGACACAGTCCTTTATGAAGCTTTTAGTAGCTGGCTTGGTTTGTCTGGACACAATGCCATTGCTATCCAGGATGTACTTTCGGTAGATGGCTCTTGCCAGCTTCAGCCTCTTCTCCTCATTTGAGTCACAGGGCTCAAGCTTCCTGAAGCCACTGCAGGCAAACCAGAAGTCCAGCAAGTCAGCACAGCCCTCCTGCTTCAGGAAAGTCCTGAACAGGCTGATCCCATCTTGGTCATCCAGTAAGGAATGCAATGACTCAGCCCACCTCAAGTATGGTGGGGTGGGGGAGGCACTGCCCTCAGGCTCATATCCCAGATCCAGATCTGAACGTCTTGGGGTAGCTGTCGAGGTCTCACTTTTAGTGCTGGCACCTTTCCCAGAGCAGAAATTATGGTTGACAGGCCTCGAATCAGTAGATACCAGTTCTCCCTCTTCTCCAGGCACTGGGGGCCGGGGGGCATCTTCGGTGAAACTTGCTCCGAGGTCCAAGGGGAAACCCTGCTCCTGGACATTCATTTTGGGACTCTGCGTCAGTGAACAATGAGCGCTGCACCCTAATACCTCAGTACTTACAGCTCCCAAGGGAATCAATCTGTCCTGTTGAAACCATTAAGAGGACAAGGATTAGGAAAGGTGGTCCATGGACACCAGAGGTTCTCTTGAGATGTGCAGTGACGCCCTCCCACTCCCACTTGGAGCAGAGACTCAGTGCAGGCTTCCAGCAGAGATATATTTTGGCCAGAAGTTTTGCTCTATCATTAAGACAATTCCTGGAAACCTTTACAAGAATGCCTCTCACACCAAGTGAAAGCCTGGATCACAGAGGTCAGCTCTCCTTCAAGGGATGCCCTTCAGTGGTGAGGCCTGAAGATCACCCATCCTGGCTAAAGAAATAACTGTCCAATGGACAGGAAAGCTGGAAGAAGAAAGGGTAACTCTGTCCCCATTTGCCAGCATCAGTGAGCTGGTCCCTCACACGTGAAGACAATAACTTCACTTGCCCTAGTGACACTAAGAAACAACGAGGCACATTACAGATCCTCAGGTGGACAGGCACATTCCAAGTTAACAGTCTCTGTATTACCTGTCTGCTCTATCACTTTTCATCCTTGACATGTCTCATAACATGAGCAATCATATAGCAAGATGTCCTCCCTGCTCTCCACAGCTAAGAGATCACCTTCCACACCATGGACCAGAGATGGAAGGACACAGTCCACATACAGAGGCATCTCTCTGTGCATCATCAACATGGACAACTTTAGAGATCCAAAAAACTGTACTTGGCTGCTAATTTCTCTCTTAGGAGATTCCCTTCTCATAACAAATGGTGACTAGGAACTTAAGAGAGGCAGAAAAAGTACAAAAAAATAAATAAATAACTTGTAAACACTTCTGCTAAAGAAGCATACAGGAAATACGGTTTAGATGCACCAGATGAAACTATACAATCTACACTCTTAGAGATTAGAGAACTATAGTTTTTATTGCTGAGTACAGTATGCAGAAGGAACCAAACCTGTTTATATTTAGATAAGAACCTCTGTTATGATCTTTGGTCCTTTTTGCTACATCCCATGGGAGCCTGAGCTCTAGCAATGCCTCTCAACCTATTCAAAGGGGGAGATAACAACAGTCTGCCTTGTCCCAAACATACCCACTAAGCTGGAGAGAGGCATATGGCAGAGTAGGATGCCCAGAACACTAAACAAGCCAGAGGGTACAAAATGGAAGAATCATCCTGAGTCGAAGCTAGCCTAGACTACAAAATGAGAACCTAACTTAATAAATGAATAAAGCCAAATGTACTGGCACACATCTGGAACCCCAGAACTTGCAAGGTGAAGAGTTCAAGATCTTAATCAAAAGATCAAGGTCATGGGCTGGGGATGTAGTTCAGATGGTAGTGTGTTACCTTAGAAAGCTAAGGTGCGGGTTCTATCGCCAGACCCCCAATACTGCATAAAACAGAACGGTAGCCAGGCAGTGGCGGCGCACGCCTTTAATTCCAGCACTCAGGAGGCAGAGGCAGGTGGATCTCTATAAGTTAGAGGCCAGTTTGGTCTCCAGAGCAAGTTCCAGGACAGCCAAAACTACACTGAGAAATCCGTCTTGGAAACAAAACAAAACAAAAAACTGAGTGGCAGTGCACACCTTTGAAAGGAGGGAGAAGCAGGAGATCAGGAACTCAAAGTTATTCTTGGCTACATAAGAGTTGGAGACCAGTCTGGGATACAAGAGACTCTCACAAAACAAAAACAGCACAATGTACATCTACAACTAAAAATAAGGGAGTGGCTCTCCCTGGTCACCACTCCATAGTGCTGAGCCCTGGCTTCCATGAAATCCATCTCGTGTTCATTCTCACACAATACACACTTTAACTGCTAACAATGCTGATGACTAGATTACTAATAGCTTGAAGGAAGAGGCATGTACAAATAAAAGGTGGGTCACAATTATGACATTTCTACAGCTAATGACTTCTTAGGTAGGTTATAATCTCAGCCTCAGCAGGACCAGCCTGTTTCTTAAGGTCACAGCCCCCATGACTGTGGTCTCCTGCTGTTCAGAGTTCCCCACACCTTTCTTTAACCTCAGTCACTTTCTGGGAGCTGTCTCCATGCAGTAAGCACCATGGATGTCTGACATACCACACTAGACCATTATGCCTACCATGTTCTTATCTAGGCTATCACCACAGGAAAAAGGGCCTGCATCCCTGGTTACCTGTCTCTGGAAGTACATGAGCATTCCCACAAATTACTACCGCTAGCAACAGCCCAATTTCTAATAATTCCTGGGTTCCCACAGAGGACAGCTAGCATTTAAGGCACACACAGAAATACCACACATAAAGTAGCTATGAAAATTCAGTAAGAGTCCAACACCCGTAGCACCAAATATGGCCTCAAATCTGTAACCACCACCTATAAAGTGACTCCACAAGTCTGATATCATATATAAAATTCCCTTTGACACTGTCAAAACACACAGCCCTGGGTATGTGTGTATATATTATTATACTCAAGCATAACTTCCAAACTTATGATTTAGACTGAATGTGGAAGTAATAACGTGACTAGCATTATACCAACTATCTACCGATTAAATTCTTGAGAGGTCAGGGCTATAATTTCCTATCTACTCCAGTCCTCCATCACATAAAGTCTTAGGGGCCATCATAACCCACTTTGTTTCTCTGAAAGATGCAGGACAAGTCAACACCTGCTGAGATATCAAACAAAATCCCTGAAGCTACGGTCTAAAATTGAAACCAGCTAGGGCTGCCTCTCTCAGGTAACACTGGACTCCATGTTCTCCACTAGTCTGGGAGTAAAGGAAGGAGCGCACACATTGTGAGAACCCTTTTTAAGTTATCCAGGCGATGAGCTGAAAAAAATCCAAGGCTGGTGGATTTTTTTTCTCTATATTGTCTTCATGCCCAACTAAAAATGTGCAGCTCTGGGTTTTGGTTTTGGGGGATTTGCTTTGTTTTGGGGGAGAGGGTAAGTAAGGCATCATCCAGACAAGAAAGGGACACCTGGACAACAGGGTGTCTGGCAAGTCGAACCACAGCAGAGTCCCAGAGTGCCCTCCTTGCTCTCTTACTCATCCCTACTTTCCTTTACTTTTTTGCAACGGTTGGGGGATGACGCAAAGGGAGGACACACACAGTCTGCCACTAGCACCTCTTCAACACCAACTCACCCACATCCTAAACGTGTCCCAGACCCGTGAACAACCCCAAGCACACCACACTCAGCAGAGACACATCCAGCTGAAGATCATTCTTAGAATCCTTGGTCTTCTTTACTCCCTCGTCCTGTTCACATAGGCCTACTATCCCCGTGCCCTACTATCACCCCTTCCTTCCCTGGCACATCGGCCTCTAAAGTCATTCACCCCATATGCCTAGCATATCACGCAGCCCCCACGCCTCTACACGTACTGCGGAGCCTGCACCTCTCCTACTCGGCTTCCCCTTGGAGCTCTGGTCTCCCCGCGCAGAGCACAACCTCGCACATCGCGGGCCGCGCTCAGACACGCCTCCCGCCCGCAACCCGCGCGCCCCTCTCTTCCGGGTCCGGGTCCGCCGGCCTAGCGCGGCCTACTCCCGCAGCCCCGGGCAGCAGGCCTCCGCGCCACAGGAGCGCGCCCGCCGGCTCCCACTACTCACCAGCGCGCGGCGGCTATGGAGGCGCGGCCCGGGGCCTGGCTCCTGGCCTGGCGAGGCCCATGCGCTCAGCGGCGGCTCGGCGGGCCGGCCACGGCGGGGGCGCGGCCCTGGGGGACCCCCATCGCGGCAGCGGCGGCAGCTCGGCGACCCGTGGCCCGGAGGAGGCGCGAGGCAGGCCGCAGAGCGCCGCCAAGTCCCGGCTGCTCACTCTCACCGGCCCGCTCTAGAAGGAAGCTCCAGCCCGATCCCAGAGGGCTCCTGCGGCGGCGGCGGCGGCAGCGGCCGCAACAGCCGCAAGCGCTTCCCTGAGCCGGGAGCCTGAGTCCAGACCGCTGAAGCCCAGGCCCGAGCGCCCCCGCCGGCGCCGCCCGGAAGTGCGGGGGCGGGGCCGCGATGTGGGGCGGGGAGGCTTGTGGGCGGAGCCTCAGTGTGGAGGCAGGACCGCGGCGTGGGTCGGAATGGGAGGCAGAGGACCAGAAGAGTAAGGGGCAGGATCTTGAACGGGAGGCGGGGCTGCAGCTATAGTCAGAGTGGAAAACAGGAGCCAGTTAGGTAGGGTCTTGCTGTGGTAGAGGCGGGGCGTGGGCCAAAAGAACTGCTGGGACTTAGTCTGGGAAGATGCCCAATGGGACGGCGACTATAGCTTGTCCCGAAAGGTGGCATGGGAAACTTAGCCCTGGGCGCGCTCAACAACTATGGCCATCACCAAGCCCTGGACTAGTGCACCGAGGACAGAGCGCCCAAGTCTTAACTAACACGCCCAGTCGCAGGTGCAATCCTGAAAAGGCTTCTGGGTATCCGGACGCCCTTCACACACTTACACAAACATCCTGTCTCTAAGACTTCTCTCACTGAGGTTACAGACCTGAGTCTGCAAAACCAACAGGCCAGCTCCATGTTGCCTCACCACAGGCTTCAGGACACAAAGCCACAGCATCAGGCGCATATATGCCCAGCTCGCTACTTGGCAGCAGCCCCTACAACTGCTCTGGGGTACTACCCTGTCAGGATCAGCACAACTGGAAGGTATTGTTCAGGCCTCAACCTTCTGCCAGCCACTCCCCAAGGGAAGGATGTATTATCGCCCTTGCGAGTGTCATCTACCATGCTGATCCGGACTCCACAGATGAGCTTCCCACACCTCTCAGGAAGTCCATTTTGCCAACAGGAGGTTGCATCTCAGGATCAGCGCACACCCACCCAGGGCTCACCCTGGCCAAGGACAACGCGCCCACATTCCTTCAGAACCTCTCCTGTTGGCACCCCACACCACCTATCCGGGCTGCATCTGCAGTTGGCCATCTGCATCTTCACTGTGCACAATGCTATTACTAATGCCACTACCGTGCTTTCTCCTAGACACTGTTCACCCTCCTTGCCTGTCCTTTATCCTTCATGGCTCCCAGGCTTAAGACTTCTGAACCCATGGACCATCTTCCACACAGCTGCATGAGGTGATTCTAACCCTGCCACCTGCCTCTGGGGAGGACTTAGCATAGTGCCAATGCTCGGGGTTGTATAGAGAAGGGACCCCTTAAACTATAGCAACTAGAGTAACCTGGCCTACCAAATTCGCATCCTAGACCCATCACTGAGCCTCCGGGCAGGGGCTGGGATATAGACAGTGCCGTACTGCTAAGCCAGCATAGCCCCATTCAGATCCCAGCAGCAGGTTTCATGCTCACACGTGCCCAAGTAACACAGTCCCAGCCAGGGTCCAGGGCCCCTTGCAGCCCCTGCCCCAGACCATTCAGCCTCAGATCATTAGAAGAAACAGTTAGGGCCACTGATTGAGCATAGGTATCCTTGGTATTGGAGTGCCTCCCCTCTCCCAAACCCGGGCCCCAACGCTTGCCTTGATTCTGTAGAGCTGTTGCTGCGGCCAGGCCAGGCTCTCGGGATCAAGTCCACGTCCATCCTCCTGCTAGCCCACGGTGGTGGGTATCCCCAAGCCCTGGGACCAGAATAGGAGCCTCGGGCCTCCAGCTCCTCGGGGCCCCTGCCCTGCAGGGACAGGAAGGGAATCAGGAAGCCTGGAGGAAATGAACAGCTTGCTAAGGTGGGCTGTGGGGTGGCCATGGAGGAAGAATTTCAGATAGGGGGTGGATGTTAAGGAGGGTAGACCAGAGGAGGGAATTCCAGCAAGGGCTAAATGATAGAGACCTTGAGGGAATTCCTGCAGTGAGGAAACCGAGGACAACACTTGGGAATCTTGCTTCTGAGCGATAGGTGCCCTCCTATACATAGGGGCAGTCCACCTAGAATTTCCACTAGCAGCTTTAACTTAACTTTCATGGCATTTGTTCGGGCTTCTTCTCAGGAACCAAAGAGGGTTTAAAACAAACTCATAAGCAGAAATTACTTTCTCCACTGTAGACATAGAAATACTCTACATGTTTTTTTGAAGCCTTTATTTGCCCCTATGATTGAGGAACATGTTTATGAACAGAGATACAAAGAAAGTCATCTGGCACCAGCTGGCATGTGTGTTGTGGTGTCTGGCCCGGTGATACATGGCAGGGCCAACTACAGAAATGAATGGCCACTGCTCATGCCCAGCTCAGGAAGAAAGAACAAGAAGGGACCATTCTGATTGCCAATTCTCGGGGAAAAAGGGAGTCTCAGGCTCAGCTGGTTTCCAGCTGTCAGTCCCTTACCCCCTCTACCAGTGCAAAGGTATAGCAGGTAGTAGTGGCGTGGCAACTGAGTTCCCAGTAGGGAGAATGAAGACATGTAGTTTTAAATGGTTCATTTACAATTCTGGAATAAGGCAGCCATCTATAGCCAAAGTGGCTCAGAATGCTCAGAGGACTTGTGTGGCCCAGGTCCCTCCCCCTTGGCCAGCTGCTTTCCTGCCTTAAGCCCAATCCTGGCCTCTGTCTCATCCCACACATCTTTTCCCACCATTTCTAAGATTGGGGCTGGAGGGCTGGGGTAGAGGTGGGGTGGCCAGGGCCTCTCTGCCTAATGGAGGACAGGAGCTTGAGACCCAGCAGTGAGGAGAAAAGCTGCAGTACCACAAACACAGATGCTAATTCTTCTGTCACAGTACATGTGTCTGTGAAGGCAGGAGGAATAAGAGTCTATCAAAGAAGACTCATATAGGCCCCTGGTAGGAAGCAGAATTATCAAAGGGTTCCTCCCACGTCCCCTCCAAAACAGTCTCACTGTATAGTACAGGCTGGCCTTGAACTTGTGATCCTCCTGCCCAAGTACTAGCTTTCCAAGTACTAGAAATACAGGAGTGAAAGTGTCAGTATGTCCTGCATGAGTTTTACTTTATTCTTTATTCTTCATGAATGTGCTACAGTAACATTACCATTACAATTGCATGGAAGCCTCGACAACTCTGTAGTGGCTGCCACCTTCCAGTTGGCATCAATGTACAACAAGCCACAGGAACAACATAATAGCCAAGTGAGCTCCTGAAGGATGCAACTGCTTGTCCATGGGCAGTGTTAGCTTGTGTGTTCCTGTGCTCACTCCAGTCTAGGGCCTCAGGAGGCCTTAACTGTACCAGAAGCCACCTTGGCACTGGCAAGACCCTTGACGGATTTGTTTGTTCATTTATTTGTTTGCTTGTTTATATGCGCAGGGGCATAAGATGTTTGGGGCCTATATGTAGAGGTCAGAGTACAACTTTGGAAGTTGGTTCTCTTCTTCTGAATGTGGGTCCCCAGGACTGAACTCAGGTCATCAGTCTCAGCAGCAAGCTCCTGTACCTCCGGAGCCATTCTGCTGGCCCCAGGTTCTTCCCCGCCTTGTATCACTCCTGTGATGTGCTCTGAACTAGCATGTCGCTTTACTCTTGCTGTTTGTATTTTGCCCACAGGAGCACAACTGTCCTAAATGATATGGTTCAACATGGCCGCTGTGCTAACCACTGTTGACACTTCTAAATAATGGGTTATTCGCCAGCCACCATCACAATGGAGGGTTCTGATGGGCCCTGCTTCAGAATGCTGTTTCAGCTGAGTATCTGCCTTCCCCTCCCAGGTAAGGAGCACTCATCCCCAGAGGAGTAGAGAATGAATCACTCTGCCTTGCTAGCATGGTCTCTTCAGAGATGGACACTGGGGTCAGTTTGTACCCTCTGGGTTATTCTATGTCCCGGCCCAGTCAGGTGGTATCATGCTTATCCCCTGGGTTAGCCTCCAGCGGTACTCATGGCCATGCCCTCCTCCCTCCAGCAGACCTGGCCCAGCATACCATTTCCTGAGCTCACTCCAGTCTAGGGCCTCAGGATGCAGCCTCCAGGAGTCAAGGGCCAGTAAGGCAGGAAAGAAGTGTAAACAGGCATGACGGAACCCTTCCAGGATACTACTGGCACCTTCTTATTGGGATGTGACTGCCTACTGTCCTAAGGGGAGTCATCCACACTGCTGTTCTGGTGGGCTCTAGCCCACTTGTCTGAGAGCATCTGGGCAAAGGTGAATATAGACACCAAGTCGATGATCAGGGTCAGCAGTAAGGCATGGAGGGTGGGGAGTCTAAGTCCCCAGCCCTAGGACCCAGAAGGGGAAGGCAGCCTGCCACCAAGCCCAACACCTCCCCCAACTAGGTAACTTCAGGAATGGCACCAGCTACTCTGCAGACTTGAGTCCCTGCTGTGTCTTAGTGGAATGTCCTTGACAAAGTGAGGACCTCTCAGTGCTCCGTGCACAACTCTGCGTGGATAAACTAGGTAGCAGGAGGAAGTCCACTGCTGTGACCTAGTATACACCTTAGAAAGAGGAAGGAGCCTGGCGCTCCCTAACCTCAGCTCCGTTTCCCAGAGTAGGCAGTGGAGACAGATCCTGAAGATACTCCGGAGTGCTCGTTCATACTTCCCCACACAGCCTCAGGTCCCTTCCTCTTCCTATATTGGACACACATTACCATCCTGTTCCCTCCCCGGATGTCCTGTGTCTTCCTTCCCAGTTTCCCATCACATCTTCACAAGCCTTTCTGTTCCCAGGTACTCCTGCACCTTGTATTGGGTATTGGTTTTCCTTCTGTCTGACTCAGCTCAGTGACCCCCACAAACTTGCACAGTCCCAGTGGCTGGAAGCCACCCATCCAGCAGGTGGCTAGGGGACATCCTGACAGGTGAAAAGGTGAAAAGGTATATCACCTAGGGAGGCTAGTGGCCCACACCTTCAGCCTATTTAGGCCCCTCCTTCAACCACCCACCCTCTACACTGCTGTCCTGAGATGTCTCTCTCTGCTGCCTAGGAACTTTGTGGGCAGCAGCGGCCAAGTTCTAAGTATGTGATTATGTATGCTGGGGTCCCTCCAGCCCCTTTGTTGCTGCAGAATCTGTCTTGGCAAACAAAAGTGCACTGGATTAGCCACAGTGGATTAAAAGATTTGCCTCTCAGAGTTTACCTAACAAGCTACCAATCACATCGACAGCAGCTTTCAACCCCCGGGATGCATTTACCAAGCCAGCTGAGAGTTCATGGCCTATGGGCAGCAGGACCCGGCTGCAGTAGTAATATACCCAGCCACAGCCCATCCTCACACACAGCATTGCCATGGCCCAGCATGGCTTCCCAGCTCCTGCAGGCTCCTTGCGGGTAGACTTAGGGGAAGGAACAGGATGCAAGTAAAAGGTGGAGGCCCAGAAATGGGGACTAGGTCTATCCAGGACTGCCTCCCAGAGGATGTATTAGGGACCAGGCCTCTCCCGTGCCTGGCCTGGCACCCAATGCATTCACGCATGTCATACATAGTAGCAAGGACAGAAGCAACATGGAGGGTGGCCACAGGAGGCAGGTGATACACTAGGCTCTTCTGTGCTGTGGCACATGGCCCCTCCGCTGTCACCTCACAGCATGTGCTCCAATACACATGCACACATATGTACACACATACACACACACGCGCGCGCGCACACACACACTCACACTCTCTCACGGGCATGCCCCTTTGATCTCCGAAGGGGACTCCATTGACAAGCTCTTAATCGCAGCTGCCTGTGCAGGGCTGTGCTCTGAAGTCCCGAGTAATGGGATTTTGTGCTTCTGATCTATCTGGGCTGGCTGCTCCCCCTGTTATAGGTGGACATTTTTTTTTCTGTTGCTTCTTTTTTCCCCTTATTGAAAAAAAAAATTGCTCCTTAAACCGTGCCGATTTGAAGCGGCTTGTCGCCGAGCCCAGGCATGGTAGTCAGGACACCAAGGGCCTGTGCTAGTCAGGGGGTCTTTGAAGCCGCCTGTGTGAATCTGACATGAGAGACCAACCAAGGCGGTTTTCGGGCCCGTGGTGGTGTGGTGTGGCTCCATTCCGCTCTAAGTCTTTCTTTTGTCTCCTCCCTTGACCCTTCTACAGACCATGTGGGGTGAAGATCCAAAGTGAAGGTTCGGTGGGAGAGTGTGTGTGTGCTGAGGGTGGGTGGGCTGAGGGCAGGTCCACAACCACAAGAACAATGGGCTACAAGGACCACCTACATCCACCTGTCCACCCATTCTTCCATTCATCCGTCCACCCGCCTGGCTTACCTCACCTGCCTGGCTCCATGTGCCTGATTGCGCCCCACTGTCCCGCTGTCCGCCATGATGGGCTTGGCTGTCCGTCCGAGCACTTTCAGCCACTCCAGGAAGCGGGTCCCTGCTCTTGGCCACTGTGTGGCTGGGAGGCAGAAGCGTGACTCTAGGCTGCAGCTCAGGCTCCTGCCGCCTATTGGCTGAGGCAAGGACCAGATGACGGGCCTCAGAACCCTATGGTAGCCATGGCAACCAGCCCCTTTAGACACCGCCACCCCCCAAGCCACTCCTATCTGCAGAGGGAGCAGGCAGTGCTACCAGTGGTCCCATGCCAGTGTCCCTTCAGAGGGGCACTGGGAGTGGCTATATAGTAACTGTCCCCACACTAGCTATTAAGCATTTTTGTTATATGTTTCATAGGGGTCTCTGTCCACCTCATGGCCTTTCCTGAGATGTAACATGTCCTACTCGATTTCCTCGCTGAGGTACAAATGATATTTGGAGCTCCTACTAAAAAAAGGACTTCAGGTCAGGCTTGCCCCAGGGGCTGAAGGCCAGTTCTACACTGGTTAAAAAACAAAACAAAACATTGAGAAGCGGGGAATGGTAGGCAATGGGAGGAAGAACAGGGAGAACCCCACCCAGTTCTAGGTCAAAAGATCCAAGCTTTTGGCCTACCTCAGATGGAAGTTTGTCAACACTGTCTCTGCTTACAAATCTCTCTACATTCTTACTTGGCAAAATTCTGGAACCCTTCTCTGGGTACAGGGCCTTCTGGAAAACAATGTACCCCCAGACCTAACTAATAATAGTCGCCCGCAACACATTTAAGGATACCCCAAGAACAGAGATTCTCAGCAAGAGTATGCTGTATCACCCCTCGATGGACTGGCCATCCTGGTTAGAAGCCTTTGAGAAACCTTGAAGTCACCAACATCCCAGTTCTGTGACATTCACAAAGAGCCTAGTCTGTTCAAACAGCCCTGGGAATAGCAATGTCTGGCTAAGAGCCCTGCAAAGGTCTCTTGAGAACTCTCAGACTGCATCTCACTTCCTAGGTAAAGCCAGACCACACCCTCAGGGTTTCCAGGCTAGAACACCAAAGCCTGGCAGGTCCCAGGAACCTAAGTGGCCAATGAAAAGTGCCCTGCCAAGACTAGAGAGATCAAAGGGTCAAGAGAACCTGAAACATGGGTGGAGTAGTTCTTACATCCACGGCTGAGAACAACCAGGGCTGGTCTTAGGCATCCAAGCTTGGAATAGTAACTCAGTGACCAGTCCCAGCATGGTTCATGGCTCAACTGCTTCACACAAGTCAGGTTAGTGTCTCCTGAGCTGCTGACACAGGATAGTATCTGAACTCGAAGGGTCTCCTTACCACGTTGGAGACCAGCAGTAGAAAAGTCTCATCAATGGGCAGGGTATGAGTGATGAATGGGAAGGCAGCCTGGGCCAGCTGGCTGTGGGAAAGAGTCCATTCTACAACACAGTGTGAACCTAAGGAGATTGATGTGAGCTGCAGCAGGTGAGCTGGGGTGATGTGGGAGCTCCTCCTGCTGGCTGAGCTCTTCTGGTCCAGCGATCCAGCTTAGGTTGGCTCAGAATGGACAGAAGACCTAGACACTATACAACCTGACCTGTGTTTGCAGGGCAGGAAGGGTTCAAGTTGCCAGGAAGCCATGGTGTTAGCACAGACCAAGGCGGATAGGTAGACTGACATGCACAGGCAGGGGTGAAATCAGAGTGAACCTCCAGTGGCTTCCTGGGCTCAGAGTGCTGACCGGGCACAGAACAGGGTCAAAGGTATCTAACCAACCCCTCAGGGCCTGCCCACCCACCCCTACCTCCCTAAATACCTCTGCACAATTCAGCATATAGGTGAGACTCTCAGACAAGACAGGAAGAGCTCTGGGCTGGGTCACCTCATGTCATTCCACCTGTGAGTGCCAGAGGTCCTTTCCAGCCTTGGTCTCATCTCTAAATGGAATGATGAAGTCATAGCTGCTCAGGTCTCCACTGCCCAGCCCGTGTGCAGGAACAGCAGCAGTGAGGAGTCACAGCAGCAACAGGACAGCCTCCTGCCTTTGTCACCACGGCCAGCTACAGTCCTTTTGACATGAAGGCTGCCCTCAGCCTGTTGTCATAAAACATGGCAGGGAGTTACCCCTGCCTTTTGCACGTTAGTCTTACTACCCCCCCCACACACACACCCAGTGCAGACTCTGAGACACAAGCAGATGGACAGGATGGTTCCTGGGGTACAGAAAGAACCAGGGAGAGCGGCTAAGGCAGCTGAAGTGGAGGTTCAGGACTCGTGAGAAGCAAGGAAATGGGCGGAGAGCTATTTCCCAGTTTCCCACGGCTTGCATCTCAGTCCCTATTCCATGTGTGGTTTGCATTACTAACACAGGCTTGACTCAGTGTGTATGTGCATGCATGTGTGAGCAGGGACACTCCATGTTCCCCCACCCCCACTCTGCAGCAAGCTGGAACCCCCTCATCACACCCAGAAGGCGGGACAGTGGTCTGTTTGGGACCTACCTGACTCATTTTACTGGGGGAGGAGATAAGTCAATCATTTGCTATGGAGCATCATCAGTTTTCTAACTCAAAATGTTTGTAAAGGTGGGCATGGCTCACATCTATAACCTCAGAACTCAAGAGGGTGAGGCATTAAGCTTGCCTCAAATTCAAAGCCTTCCTGGGCTAAAGTGAGACCCTGTCTTAAACAAAAAAAAACACCCAGCAACAACACAACAGAAAAAGCAAAAACAAAACAAAGTTATTTGTGGGGATGTGAGGAAGAAATAAACACCACACTCCACTACAATGGGGCTATTCTGAGAATCAAGGCCAGGGCCACACTAGAGTGCACCTCAGTTCTGCCTGGCCTTCTATAGGAAAATGGAACAGCCTTAGACTTCAGTAGCAGAGACTAACAGTGACTTGTTCAGGCCATACTCAGCACCTGATACACCGATGGCTAGCCTGAGCAGTTTCTCAGTAACCCCAATCCCTGGTCCAGAACCATATCCTCAAGAGTCACCATATGTGGCATATGATCACTTGCCTGGAACACAATTCCCAAATGGCAGGCGGGGCCAGAGTTGAGTCTGGCACCCGACCTATTCTGACTGTATCCCTCAAGGCAGCTACAGGTCTCTTGAGGCCCCAGGAAACAAAAAACAAGAAATCCCACAGGACCCAGCCCAGCCTAAGGGTATAGAACATCTACAATTCCAGCCCTTGGAAGAGACACGACATGAGGATCTGGAATTCAAGGCCAACCTGGGCTACGTAGTGGGACTTTGTCTCCAAAAGAATAAGCAACAGAAAAACTCACACAGGTCCTGCTTGACCCAGGTCTTGGCAGTGAGAAAGGAGATAATCAGACAGGTAGCTAGCTGAACCAAGTCAGACAGTGAGGACAACAATTACACACCCAACAAGGACCTAGTCCTACCTGGAAGAGATTAGTTTAATTTAGGAGACTCAAATTTAAAGCCAGTGATGTGGGAACCACACTAATAATTTTAACTACTAGGTAAGGCCTTGTGGGTTCACCAAGGCATAGCTGTCCGAGTATTGTTTGCTTTAGGTTTAATATATATATATGTGTGTGTGTGTGTGTGTACACACACACACACACACATACAAACACAATATACACACACATACATATATACATATATATATTTGGACACAGGGTTTCTCTGTATAGCCCTGGCTGTTCTGGAACTAGCTCTGTAGACCAGGCTGGCCTTGAACTCATAGAAATACACCTGACTCTGCCTCCCAAGTCCTGGGATTAAAGGCAGATACCACCACTGCTCGGCTGGTAAAAAATAAATGATTTATTTACTGTTTTTTTTTGTTTTGTTTTGTTTATTTCCCAAGACAGGGCTTCTCTATGTTACAGCCCTAGTTATCCTGGAACTCACTCTGTAGATCAGGCTGACCTCAAACTCACAGAGATCCGCCTGCCTCTGCCTTCTGAGTGCTAGGATTAAAGGCGTGTGTCACCACTGCCTAGCTAAAAAAAAATTTAAATTACAGTCAGCGAGATGGTAGAGCCAGGAAAGGCACTTGCCATCAAGCTTAATGTCCTGACTTTGAACCCTAGAACCCACATGGTAGAAAGAAAAAAATCAACTCCCACAGGTTATCCCCTGACCTCCTAAGAATTATACACAGGGGCTGGAGAGACGGCTCAGAGGTTAAGAGCACTGCTTGCTCTTCCAAAGGTCCTGAGTTTAATTCCCAACAACCGCATGGTGGCTCACAACCATCTGTAATGGGGTCTGGTGCCCTCTTCTGGATAGCAGGTATACAAGCAGGCAGAACACTGTATACATAATAAATAAAATCTTTTAAAAAAAGAAAAAAAGAACTATACACAGAGCAAGAGTAGTATGTGCTACACCTACGCGGGGGCAGAGGCCAGAATAGACAGTAAACCTGAGGTGCACCCCTTGGGCTCTGACCCCAAGGCAAGCCCTGACCCTCATGACTCTCTGTGCAGGCCCTCTTACGCTGGCAGAATGGTTCCATGCCAGTTTTGGATTGGGCATAATGAACACAATCAAGCACCAGCACTCCTATTGTTCCCCCTCAGAGGATCCCATTGTCCTACAGCCAGTGGCCAGGCCCAGGTCAAGCAAGTAGTTAATGTTCCCTTTTATAGCAGCTAGGTATGGTGCTCTGGGAACTCAGCTCCCACTACCACCGCATCTTCCTCCACACACAGCTGAGGAGACCCTCCCTGTCTTCCCCAGAGAAAGGAATAGGTTTCAGTGTTGCTGCCTCTGAGCCACCAGCTCTCATGGCAAAAGAGGCCCCAAGGTCATTGGCCTGCCTTCCAACCCAAAGCCACAGCCCCAACCACCAGGTAGAGGGGAGCAGTTAAGTATGGGGATGCTGAAGTCATGGCCTTTAAGCCCATGTAGCCCCATTTCCTGAATCACTGAAGCTCTAAACACAGGAAGCTTTCCCCTTTAGCTCTGCAGGACATATTGCAGAGGCCTGTGCCAGGCCCCAGACTACCTTCCTGTGCCCTGGATAACATTCCGGAACAGCTAGGGATGTACACTGGGAGAGAAGCAGCTCCATCTTGCTGTACCCTTGATGCCTCAACCATGAGGGATCTCTTCTCTAAGGAAGTTAAGCAACACAGGGGACCTCAGTCTCCACAGCTCAGCAGGGCCAACAGCTACAGCTGGACAGTGCAAATAGTCCCCCTGGGTTCCTGTGACAGGGGAATGACCAGGCCGGCCGAGAACACACAGAAGGACTACAGACTCCCACGCAAACCAGCACACTTTACTGTGGCTCAGACTGCCTCGGACTTATTCCAAGCCCAAGAACAACAATGCTGTAAGTACTTGACCAGCTTGGACAGGCATGAGCTCCACTCCAGGCTGCCAAAAGTCCTGGCACACAGGGTTCTCTGAACAGTCTTCTACAGGAGCTGTGTGGTCAGCACATGCCAAGCAGGGTTCACCCACTGCCCACAGGTGGTCCTTGTGCCCACCCCAACTGTGTCCACGGTGCTAAAAGCCCACAGGGAAGGCTGAGCCCGGAGTTCAGGCGCGGTCACCAGCTCTCTTCTGCACCACTGCTGGCCTGGACAGAACCTGTTCCTGAAGCCGCTGGACCAGCTCCTCTACGTAGACCTTGAACAGGGGTACAGGGTCCTGAAGGGGAAAGGTCATGGTAAGGCTCAATGTAGCCCAGAGATGGAGTGCTAGGGAGGGTGGTAGCCAGCCGCTTCTAGCTGAACATGGGGAGAAAATGGGGTATGGGAGAGCCGGAGACAGCCAAAGTCATATAAGACTGTTTGTGTTCCAGGACAGCCAGGGTTACAGAGACACAGTCTTGAAAAAAAAACAAAAACAAAAAACAAGCAGGGTGGTGGTGGTGCACATCTTTAATCCCAGCACTAGGGAGGCAGAGACAGTTGGATCTCTGTGAGTTTGAGGTTTCCTGGTCTATAGAGCTAGTTCCAGGCCAGGCTCTAAAGCTACAGAGAAACCCTGTCTCGAAAAACCAACCAACAAACAAACAAACAAAGACTGCTTGCCATCCTAGAGGGCAGAGAGCCTAACCACCAGAACAGGATTGCTTTCTCTTGACACCAAGAATCACAGGCTTCCTGTGAATCTGGCTTCCCTGTACTGATGGCTACCACAGGCTCTAGACTTTTCTGGGAAACATAACACAAAAGGAAGATCCTAGGAGATGCTGAGCGGCCAAGTAAACACCCAGTGCCAAAGGTCCCTAAGCATCCAGGGGAAGAAAAGAAAGGACTTAAGGAGAGGAATCATGCCATGCTTCGTCAAAGTGGCAGGAGCCAAATATACAGCATCATTTAGGTGCGGCAGTCCCCAAATGCTAGTCTCTGTCTAAAGCAGCCCCCCATTACTCAACCTCAGTGGCCAGTCCCCAGGTGCTCACCTTTTCCTCCAGGAGCCTCTGCTTCTCCACAGCCTCCTCCAGCGTCAGGCCAACCCACTCAGCTTCTGCCTCCGGGATGACAAAACTCTGAGCAAGCAGAAGAAAGGCTCGGTGAAGCGCGGGCCAGGCCAGAAGGCTCAGGCAGTGAGCAGGATGGGGAAACTCTGACCTTGTACTTCTCATAGATGGCTAGTCTCCGTTCGGGGTCGTCAGGGTGTAACTGGGGGTCCTGGCGAGCAAGCCTCAGCAGCATCCCTCGCTTCAGGTCCATGCCAAACTTGGAACACAGGTCTTCCTTTGGGGTCTAGCAGAAGATTCACATAGGGCCAGGTGCTATAGCAGGGTCCCACCCACCCTACCAGCTGATAACCCTAAGCTAGACCAGAGCAGATCAGGCATTGGAATCAGCACCAGCAAGAAAGCCTTTATGGGTCAAGCCCAAGACAATGCCAAATGCCAAGACAAGAGTAAGCAGTGGAACAACCATTCACAAGTGACCTTCCTGAAGGCAGGAAGCTTCCACTGGGGCTGCACCAAAGAGCAAGCGGGCCCACTGTGTTTTGCTAAGACTTGTAATGGGTAGCCTGGGTGCCATGTACTTCCCCCCACCACACACACACATACACATACACACACACATACACACACACATACCCCATACATTCTGCTCTGCACCTCCCTTGACTGACAAGACTGTAGTGCACTAACCCCTGCTTGCCTTGAGAATATAGAAGTCGAACCCATAGGCCTCATCAATGAGATCCAGGGTCCTCATGGTCACAGTCACGGTGAACTTCTTGTCCAGGATTTCACTGTAAAGCTCCCGAGTGAACAGCTGAGGCTTCCACACCTTCTTCACCTTCGCCGAGAGCTGAGCGTGCAAGAGAGACCTGTTGATGACTGCTGGGGTGCTTCACTACAGACCAAGTGAGCCCCAAAACACCCTTCTGGGAGCTGGGCTATGTGAGCTTGCCCTCTCCCCTCCTCGGAGGCTTCACAGAACCGCTGCTGCTAGGCAGGGCTCCTGGGGCTGGACCTGGACGATCACATAGATTGTCTGCTTGTATGTGTTCCAGATGCTGGCACAACTGAACAACTGCCAGCGAGTGACATCCTGGAAGGCGTTAAACACTCTCCTCCCACAACACTTAGCTAGGAGTAGCGTTCCACCAGAATGATCGATTCCAGGCTCCGGACTTTGTAAGCTGCCTGAATCCAAACATCTCAGTTTATCATTTTATCTCCTGTCACAAGAATGAGACAAATGCTCATAGAAACTGGCAGAGGACAACCAGATTTCACCTCTCCGTCCTCTTCAGCACAAGCGTCAAATCTATCCGTCCTTTCATCTCTGTGGTGCTAGGGATTTGAACCCAAGACCTCAAATACGCTAGGCAATCACCCTGTTCCGTCGCAGCCCCCCTCCATTCTTAATCTTGATGGCTACCTGACCAGGACCACCCCACTTCAGGACCCCACTTGACGCTGTCATTGGAGTTTTTTCCAAATTCTCGCCGCTCCACTTGTTAGCAATGATCCGTAAGCCAAGCGCTTATGTCAGCCAGGCAGACAGTCCGCAGCGCCCAGAGCAGAGCCTGCCCAACACAGCATGCATAACAGCCCGCACCCACCTTGTCGTTGTTGGCATATCTGTAGCCCAAAATCAGGCCCTCTCCACCCCATAGCCCCTGCTGGGACTCTGGGGGGTAGTGAACTGAAATGGGTACGTCCTCAACTCGCTCGCGCTGCCCGTTCTTCGGGTTGATCTTGAACTTGACTCCGTGTGGTCTGTAGTGTACCGGGGTGGGTGTTCGTTCTTCTTCCAGCGAGCGCAAGAAATGGGCGGGCAAGCGGGCATAGATGCCCTGCCGCAGCCGCAGCTTCTGCCACAGGTACACAGGATACTTGTGCAGAGGCATTGCGTGACCCTCTACCTCTGAAAGTAGCGCGCTCGCGTCCGCCGGAACCGGATCCGGAAGAGCGTCGCCGAAGGCGTACCTTTGCTCACTGCCGATTGGTAGCAATGCCCATCCATCTAAAACAGTCCCTTTGCCGCAGCCTTCTTTAGGGACCGTGGAAAATTATCTAAGACAGCAATGGTTTAAGGTACCTTCTACCAAGTGCAGCCCGGGAGTTCCCTAGCATCTTTGGCAGGTCTGTTAGAAATGGGGTCCAGCCTCCCTTTCCCTCCAGGGACGCAAGAAAAAAACGTAAAACACTCGTTTGGTTTGAAAAATCATTATAGATTATTAAATTAATAAATTACATAAAAATATGCCTTCATAGAACAGTTTAACATTTTACCACCTCCCCCCAACAGTATATACATGTTTCCCCTTTCAAGGGGCTGAAGTGTGCTTTGGTGGCCAAATAAAGGGTGTCAGTAGCTGGGGGAGCAGCCCAGAAAGTCCATATCCCGACAAAACCAGGACAGAAGGTCCAAGGCCACAGAGCAGTGGAACAGGACCACTGTACCAATCAGTTTAGAGCCCCCAGGAGGCTCCAGAAAGATTGTGCCAGGGCTCCAGAAACTCTCCTGAAGCCTCAGCTAATTCAGTAGGGGGTCAACATCCTAGGGACAACACAAATTAGTGCTCACTAGACTAGGACCTAGGCAGGACCTTTAGGATGAGGAGGGCACATAAGTAGGGTAGTGTGTGCCTTCTGGGGCCACTCCTCATACAGCTGAGTATCCTGCCACTCCAGGTTCTTCTCAGGATCCGTGGCTCCAACAGAGAATGAGGGACAGTGCATGCCCCCCCCCCAGGGCCTTAACAGCTCTTGGACTCATCCACAGCAATGGCAGCAACAGGGCATCCCCATGCTAAGGCAGGATGGTACATGCTGTTAGGGACAGTGGTCTCTGTGGACTCAGTCCTTGCCTTGTATGTCTCACATTACAGCTTCACAAGCAAATGGGACAATAGGGATCCCTTATCTCTATCTTCAACCTTAACATAGTGATCTGCCCACAAATGGTACCTGCGGTCTCCAGGTAAAAGCAGCTGGGACCTACAGAGGACAGTGGCAGCAGTCACAAAGATTTAGGGATGGAGGAGTCCTCTCCTCTGGGAAAAGAAGCCAAGGGTCGCAGGACAATTTTATTCAGGTGGAAACCTGGTCGGGCTAGATAGGCACCTCTCTTGTTCCTGCCCTAGCTGAAGAGGTCATCAGAGTATCAGGTGTCCTTGAACCAGCCACGTCACGTCACTGTGTACAGCTCATCCCGATCATTCCTGCAGATCTGATAGTGACAAGGGAACTTGTGCAAGCAAGCCCACGGCTCGGCCGGCTCCTCTGGTGGTGGCAGGAGAAAAGCCGCACTACCAGCCAATAGCATGTGCCAAATGCTGTGCGTGTAGTAGTAATTCTCACTGGTCATCATGGAAGTGTAGATGGCGATACCTACAGAGGCCATGGAGATGCCAGGCAGGAGGTAGAAGACCCAGCGCTGCCACGAGGTGGGGTAGCACTGACGCCGGTGCCCACAGCGATACATCTGGAGTGAATAGCCACAAGAATGTCAGTGCCGGCCGAGTGCAACTACAGTTCCCAGGAGTTACAGAGTCTATCTAGGTCTAGGCAGCAGAACTGCATACAGACGCATGGCTAGCAGTCCTCAGGTCAAGACCTCAGGCGCACAGCCACTCTGGGGCTCTATGGGTGGCTGTTACTAGCTCTGAGCAGGTGTGGAGTTTTGGAGCCCTTCTAGCAAAACTGGGATCATAACCAAAATCGAGGGCCTAGTTCTCTTCTTGCTAAGTCTAAACAGAAGAACCTATGGGCCCTGTTCCTTACCCACATGGAGGCCATGATCACAAAGGCAAAGAGGCAGGGTCCCATCAAGTTCCAGATGCCCCTGCGATCCATCTGCAAGGACATGGCGATGACCAGTGTGCCCAGGACAAACAGGACCTGGGAGAGACACGGGGATGGTTTGTGGGGTCATGGGAAGCCTTTGGCTAAACTCATCTATGACGGCATAAGACAAAAGTACTGGTGGTCAAGTATGCTGGGTACCCACTATCAGTTTCTCACCATTCTGGCTGTTCCTCTTGGAGTTATTGGCAGGTTTTGAAGATTTTGATCTATTCCCGCTCAGTCACCTGAGAGGGAAGTGTCCTTCCTCTAGCGCCTTTACTGAGTCCAAAGGTGAACACAGAACCTTCTGAGGACTAGGTGGTGATGCCCGCCCCTAATGGGCAGTCTTGACCATACTCGCATGATCTTGTATACCAAGCCTTCCAGGGTCTCTTATCAGGATGACCTTAGATGCTCCCTTGGAGAGGACCCATACCTAAGTCTCCATCAACACATCTGCCCACAGCCAGGGGGCAGTTCATATGCTTAGCACTCAGTCTGCAGGATTCTTCAGAATATTCCTTGCCTACTTTTTCTATATGATCATGGAGCTTCTAAGCATGCCCCTGGCGAGTACCCAGCCTGCAGACAGTGGACATAGTTCACTAGTGCCAGAGTCATCTCCACTGTCCAGCTGCTGCATAAAGTCCCCAGAGTGCCCTAGAACAAGGACCCCAGGAGCATGGTTGGGGCTTTTCAGGGAGGCATGGCCTGGCTCCTCTTTGAGCTTATGGTCCTGAACCCCCATCCTCCTTCCTGGAGTCCTCGGATGAGCACACCTTTCCCCCACAGCTTTCCATGACTTCCCCCAAGAGTGGCTAGTTATCATTTGAGATGGCTCCCAGCCCTTTCTGTTTCGTCCCTCTTTGTCACTCCACATACTGTGTGTGAGGG
Source organism: Microtus oregoni (assembly GCF_018167655.1). Lineage (NCBI taxonomy): Eukaryota > Metazoa > Chordata > Mammalia > Rodentia > Cricetidae > Microtus > Microtus oregoni. Next base: position 17,893,953 of record NW_024543086.1, read on the forward strand.
CCTCTACTTCCCTGGACCCAGGCTTGGCGTCAGAGCCACTCACCTGTTTCAGGATTGTCTTCAGACGGGCCATGCAAAGAATGGTCACCCAGGTGGACGCCCCCGAGCCCAGAAAGTCGCAGTACTGGAGTGTGTCATAGCTGAGGATACACAACACTGCCTCCCCCGGCTGGTCACAGGCGTGGTAGAACTGTGAGGTACAGCGGTGAGCAGCAGCCCTGACCGCCCCACCCAACTTCCCCAAGGGATTAGGGCCAACCCTACCGTGGAGAAGAACATGGTGTAAAAGTAGACAGAGGCCTCAACCAGGAAGGACCGGTGCAGGGACACAGCAATGGGGGCCAGGAACATGAGGTTGCTGAGCGTGAGCAGGAGCGCGGCTGCCCTCTGCTGGGCCACAGTCTGCGCTGTGCTGTTGTCAGTGCAGCTCCACCCACGCCAACCTAGGGGGCCACACAATACCTGCATGTGCTGGAAGCAGATAGTCGGCTTCCGAACTTTCAGGCCTCATCCTCACCCAGACGGAGGAGGTATAGACACAAGCCTAATGGAATCCACAGGCATGGTAGGAGGAAATTGGTATTGATAGGGACTGGCAGAGACAGTGGGCAGGCATGGGCAAGTGGGAACAGCTGAGGGCAAGCTGGGTCGAATGTGGAAGATGCATGCAGACATTGGACAAGTGTGCGCACTCACAGCAGGTCTGGGCAAGTGTGAAGAAGTAAGGAGAAGCATAGCTCGCGCAGGCAGTCATGGGCAGTGGGAAACAGGTATGGACAAGTGTGTGTAGATACGGGCAAGTGAGAGCAAGTACGCCCAGTTGTGAGTGGGCATGAGCTTGGAGAAGGATGAATGGGCAAGTATGAGTAGGTAGGGGCAGGTATGAACAGATATAGAGATATGTGGACATGTAAGGACGAATGTGGCAAGCAGGGACAGATGGGAGCAAGTATGAATATGCAGGAACTGCCATGAAAAGTGTGGACCAGCATGTAGTCATAAGAAAAGTGAGAGCAGCTTTAGGCATAGACAAGCACAGGCAAGGGCAACAGTTGTAGGGGCCGGATGGGTGTGTGCAGTCAAGGGCAAGCAATACCAAGGTCAGGAGGCAACACCTCCCCTGCAAATGTCTCAGTGCCCATATGCCTGGAGTGGGGTGGGGGTGGGGAGACCACGGGGAACACGGGGAACATGGGAAGAAAGGGGAGGCAGATTTGCTCTGCACATTATTCTCACCTGCTTTGCAGCTGCAGCCTGCATACAGATAGCCGTATCTACGGAGCAGGAGGCACTGGCCATAAGGCCCACAGTCATTCAAACAGGGCACCAGATACAAGATGGTTTCCACACGAGCTACAGCCTGTTCACATTCCCTGCAAAGGAAGGGCCTGAGCGGGCTGGTTGCAGTGCTCTGCTGGTTCTTCCACCACCAGGACTCCCAAGCCCAGTGCTAAGCCCTCCAGGCTCCAACAGCTGAGACACTCATTTTCCCCACTAGTGCTGTTGGGGGCTAGAAAAGGAAAACCCCTCCTAAGACACAGACGCTTCCCTTCACTGCTACCAGCCCATGTCACGGTGCCCAGGCCCAGATTCACATACTCAGAACTCTCAGGGCACACAAGCTGCAAGGAGAGGTACCAGTTGTCTGTCTCCGGGTAAGGAATGATGAGGTTGGCCGTGTGAGATGAGGCACTCAGAAACATGGAATGGCCCTGGAAGAAGGCTGCACGGGGTAGGAGGGCCTGTCAGAGGTGGCTAGAGGGGACAGTCAGTCTCTCCACCAAGAGTGCCTGCCCAGAATACCTGTGGTGCAGTTGAGTGAAGTGTTGAAGCTGAGAAAGGGCGAGCCAGCGTTCAAACAAGCTGCTACCGAGGTACCATTTGTGATCTCTGTCTGGAAGGGGAAATAGCACAGATTAGCCACTGTCAACCCTAAAAAGGTATCTCGCCTGCCCACCTTGCATGTTAGCTCAGTCATGATGAATATTTATTATGTGGGGAGGTGGGGGGGAACCTCCGGCTAGCCCAAGGTTGCTTGATCATGGTCTAAATTCCCTTCAGTTGTCTCTGGTTCTAGCAATTCCCCTGCCAATTTGCACAGACAAAATTATGGTAACTTCTGACAGGGACACTACTCCAATGGATCCCCTTCTGGCCCATGCTGCTGGTATCACGCTAGGGCCTGAAAGGCCACCCCATCCCAGTCTCAATGCTGATGTTACTCTGTACCCTGAGATAAGCCCAGGTCACAAGCAACTGTAGACTGCTTCGGTGGGCTTCCAGAGGATACCTGGTTAGCCCTCAGACTGATGACGAGAGAGCCTCCGCTGTCCATGCCTGTGTCAAGACGGAGCCGCATTACAGAAGGTATGTTTGCATGCACCATCACGAAGGCCCCATTCAGGGGTTGGAAGTGTACAGACACCACGTCCGTGTCTTCTCTCATAACTGGATAGTTCAGGAGACAGGAGGGGGCACTGCCACCACTCCTGCCCAGTTCCCAGTGGGCAGGGCTTTGGGACAGTCGGCCCACAGAGGTGTCATGGCTCTGGTTTGGGTTGTTTTGCATAAGACGATGGAAGGTCACACTCCATGGCCTGCACACTGTCAAGAGGACAAGGGCCTCAGCCAGAGGAAAGTCTGGAGTTTTTGGGGGAGGTAAGCAGAGCCAGTCCACCCCTCCCTCCCATGTAGCCCACCTGTAAAGGCAGCTTCAGCATTGAAGACCACTGACACATGAGGTCCTGCCAGGTTCTCAACTGTCACTTGTAGCCACCGGCTCCAGGGTGGTGAGGACAGCAGCAAATAGCAGGACGGAGTGAGGCCAGTGCAACTCAGCACCTTTTGGAAGTTTCTAGGCAGGGTGGATGCACCCACTGTGAGACGCACTGGACAGCCGGGGCTCACACTGGACACACAGCCCTGCAGGTCCAACCGAAGCTCCTGGGTGTAGTCAGGGACAAAGATCCTGTGGCAAGGTGGTGACTCAGACTCACTAGCTCATATTGTGAACTTACTTCCTCTAATCTGCTTAGGGAAAGTATCTGGCTCTCTTCCCAACATGTCTCTAAGGTACAGCCTTCTCACCTGCAGGATGAGACAGTGGCACTACCCCCGCTCTAGACCCAAAGCTTGGGGCTACGGGCCAGGCTTGACCTCCCCATCTCCACTCACTTGAGGTAGCTGGCATGGGAGAGCAGCGTCTGTGGGAGGGGGACATCAGGCTCTAGGATGGAGACTTCAACCACCCTCATGGCCAGCATATCAGGCTGGAAGAAGTAGGCACAGGTAGGAACAGAGCCCTGGGAGAGAACAAGGCAGGGAGTGATGGGGTCAGAGAATGCAGGATGTAGGCCAAAGGAGAAGAGCTTTGAGGGGAAACAGGGTTGAACCCAGAGTCAGGTAGCTAAGAGAACAGTAAGGTCTGCCTCAGAGGTGGACAAGAGGTTGGTGGTCCTCCATGCATCAGGGGGTTTGGCCTTCATCCCAGGAAGTCAGCTCCCTCACCTTCACCTCGATCTTCTGGGATGAGGGAGGGAGGTGAGCCACCACGAACCAGTCCCCAGGGGCTGGGTGAGAGATGTTGACAGAGGTGTTGCCCAGTAGCATGGTGCTCAGCAATGCCCTGATGTGGAAGGAGGCCTGGCTCAAGGTGTTATCAGGGAAGCTAGTGCCCAGCGGGTTGATGACAGGAGGGGCGCCATAGCGGAAATGCCTGGAAGAGATCAGGTCAAGGGTCAGGGACAGGATTTTAGCCAGGCATGGGTGCTAGGGACAGAACACTGGGTACCTACACCGTGATCTCTACGTCAGTGCATGAGGGACCACTCTGGGACACGTGCAGCAGCCAGCGAAGCAGCACTGTGTCTGGGGGCACGCGGAAGTGGAAGAGCCGGGTGCTGCCATACCAGCTGTAGAAGGACAGCTTCTGTGGGGCCTGAGAGAAGTGCTCAGATACCAGCCCAGCCTCTATAAGGAAAAGGTAACAGTCAGGTAGGTAGGGCAGATAGGAAGAATGAGGCCGCATGGACATCAGGTCTTAGACCACCTCTCGACTTTGTCACTCATACGTCAATCTTAGCCAAGGCAGAAAACACCTTCTGGCACCTAGATGTTGTCTGCAATAATCTCAAGTTTCTCCTAACAGTGAAGTTATTCCTCTGCCTCCTTTCCCTAGATGGCCACTGTCTATTTACCAGGGACTTTGCCTTCTCACACGGCAGCATCCTGCCAACACTGAAGTCAGTAGCCCCTAGCACCCACCACCTTCAGATGGACCCACCCAGGGCTGGTAAGCTCTCTTTCTTTCTGTTGGTTAGTTAGCTCCACCCCTTGCATTATATCCTGCTGCATCCTGGCCAAGAGATGGAGACTGCAACACAACAGGGGTAGTCAGGAAGGTGGTCCCCCCCCACACACTGATATCTGCCTTGATCACTGGACCATCGCAAAGGCTCCTCCCTCCCACCTCACCTCCTGTGAACCTCTCCTAACCCCTGGGCAGGTAGGGAGGCTTGGTCCAGAAGGTAGTTGCCTCTCCAATCGGTTATGACTTAGGACACAGCCAGATCCCTACTCAGAAAAAGACCATGATGAGGGACTTCTGTCCAGAAGCCTGGACAGCCATAAGAACCAAGGGACAGCCAGGCAGAGGTGGTGCACGCCTTTAATCTCAGTACTTGGGAGGCAGAGGCAGGTAGATCCCTGTGAGTTTGAGGACAGCCTGGTCTAAAAAGCAAGTTCCAGGACAGCCAGGACTGTTACAGAGGAACCCTGTCTCTTAAGAAACAGACAACAAGGGCCAGATGGCTTCTCGGTTCCAAATGGCTGGCACCACCAACTGCCCTCAGGGCACATACCCACGCTTGGTGGAACAAAGACAAAGCAGACAACCAGGCAGATAACGCTCCCAGACTAGGGCACCACATGGCCTCAGGCCCTATAAGAACCCTTCCAGGCTCCTACCCCTTACCTAGTGCCAGCTCAGGCTTTGTGCCTGTCCGATCTTGGGTATCCCTACGGATAAGCTAAGGTAGACTGCTGTCCCTTTGAGGTTAATGAGTAATAAAGTGCTTTAAGAGAAACACAGTACTGTTGGCATCCTTCCCACTCAGAAAGCCTCCCTTTGCCCCACTGTGAAAGTGGTGCCTGCCTGGCTCCCCCAGGAGAGGGGAGAAGGGAGTCAGGTGAGCAGCTGGCTTTCTTGCCAGCCATGTGACTCCTCCCAACAGAGGCACTTGGAGAAAAGATAGCAGCCTGATGGAAGGAAGCTAAGGGAGCTGCCAAGGAGCCTGGCATGGGGGTAGGGCAGAGTGAGGCTCCCTCAGTAAATTCCCAGCTCTCAGGGACCTGCAAGCCCCATTCATCAGGTTGAGGCCTGAGTACCAGGAGCTGCTAAGGGCCCTAAGGTGGTGGCACGGCAATGGGCCAGAGAAAAACAGAGAGGCAGAATATTACTTTCCCAGCTGAGGCAGGACAGAGTCCTCACCCCTAGGACTGTGACCTCTGAGGAAGCCAGGTGAGAGAGGTCACCCTACAATGTGCTGGCCTGCTAAGGGAAAAGTCTTCGGGCCCCACGAAGCCTTTGTGAGGAAGGTCACTTGGAATAGAGCTGACATTTGTGATGTTTGAATACTTAGATGAGACCTACTCAAGGTTGCCTTAAGACCAGGTACCAAATACTCATATTTAAACAACCCCTCCAGGCTGCCTTGATGAAACACTCACTTATTTTGTTGAATGTATTGGACCTGGACAATTGGCATGATAGGGTGAGCCCCAAGCAACAGTTGGAAGGATGGAGAGGGCCAACTGAACAAACTCTCGTCTGCTCCAGGCACCTCTCGGAGGAGCAGTACTTCAGAGAAGCGTGGGGATCAGAAGGGGTGGAATCGGAAAGTGGGACGAGAGAGACAGGAACTGTCTCAGGAACATCAGGTAGCACAAAGGACTGGGGAGTTTCAGGCAATACTGGACAGGTACCCATCTTGCCCATTTCCAAATATCTAGAGTCTCACTGTCCACCAGTCCTGCCTCAAGCACAGCCCAGAGGGTCGAAGATCTAGCAAGCCATAGTCCAAGATGTACCGGCTTAGAGAGCAGAAATGCAAAGAGTAGCTGGAAAACTCCCCTAGAAGAAGGACCCTTTTGTTACATCCATTCTGGTCAGCCAGTATCTCTAGGGCCAGCCGGCAATACAGTATAATCGGTGAGAAGCAAAGCCAGTAATCAAGAGTGACCTTCCTGGGACTGGAATAGGAACAAAATGCTGGCTGGACCCCTAGTACAGAGTCTGGCCAACTTTCTCCAGCTCTTCCCTTCTACCACAACAAATGATGGCCCTTGCCCCACCACGGTTCAGCTATTCTTCATTGATAAGTTCCTCTACCTCCCAGCTCTTAGGTGCCACAATCGCTACCCCAAGCACAGGAGAAAGGGACCGGGAGGGTACACTGCAAGTGAGCGAACTCGGCGGGCCCGGAGACAGAAAAGCGAGCGTGGGGATTTCTTAGCCCCGGACGCCCCACAGGGGGCGCAACCCAGAGTGAGAACAGAGATACATCGCCGCGCCAGGTGAGCGCACAGGTGCCCCCCGTGAGTCACAATCCGCCCCGGGACCTCCCCCCCCCCACCGCTCCCCCTGCCCCCGGCCCGCGCCTCGGATGGCGCCTTAGGCCCGTGCGGGCTCACCGCTCTTCTTGCTGTCGCCGGCGGCGGCAGGCGGGGGCCGAGCGAGGAGCAGCAGCAGCAACAGCAGCGGCGCTACCGCCCGCGCCGCGCCCCCGGCCCCAACCCGGCCCATGACTCCGCGCTCGGCCCGCGCTACCCCGCCCGCGTCCCGCGCCGCTCGCCCCCGCCTGGGCAGCCCCCGCCGCCTCTGCGGCCAGCGCCGCTGCCTCGGTCCCGAGCTCCCATGGCTCGGCCAGACCTGCAGCCAGCGCCCCGGGCACTTCCGCCTCCGAGGCCCCGCCCCGCCCCGCAGGGAACCGGCTTGCGATCTAGGTCCCTGAGGGTGCGGGACCGCGTCACCTTGGCCAGAGAGGAGTTGGGCAGCAGGGGCCCAGGAAGGTCGCCTTTTGGGGGGGGGGGGGGGGACACGGACTGATGGGCGATTACACATCTTGAGGGGACAAGGGATGGGAAGAACAGGATGGAGGCTCCTGTAGAACTCTTTGGGGTACTGAGGGCAGGTGTCACGTGGTAGACACAGGGTGAGGTGGGACACAAGGCAAAGGTCGCGCGGGGCAAAGGGGACACAAGGTCACGCTGGACACAAGATGAGATACGGAGGAGAGGGATACCTACATGGGACCCGGGTGGAGTCAGGGCAGAGGGGTCTTGCTGGACGTAAGAGAGCATGGGACTGGAGTCTCAAGGCATTGGAGGTAGGGAAAACTGTTGTAGGGGAGGCGCCATAGGATTCATGGATTAAGTAGTCATGTCGAAGGCTTGGGGCACTTCAGAAGAGTTACATTGGACTCATTTGGGGGCAGGAGACAGAATTATTCAAGACATGGGAAGGGATCAGAGGGGCCACGCAAAACGAAGGAACATAGGGTAGCATAGGTGTGAACTGGAACCCGTAGGATGTTGAATCTGGAGGGCTGTAGTAAGAGCCCAGTAATAAGTAAGCCAGAATTAGCGTCCCAAGAAGGTGCACGCTGACCTTGACTTGAACTGAACCTCCAGCTGCCCGAAGTCCCCCCCTCCTCAATCCACCGTAACCACACACTGCAGCAAAGGTATAAATGACTAAATGGAAGAGGGAGGTGTTCTTTTTGCACCCCTGAGAATTGGATAACTGAGTTTCTTGTCAGTATTGGATGCACTCCTCTGGGTACCAAAGGAATATATTCCAAACATCTTACAGATATTGTTGCAAACTGAAAGCCCTACAGAAGAACTTGGGGAAGCAATCATAAGGAAGAGAAGGCTTTTCTACGTAGGCATCCGATGAAGCAAGTCAAACTGCTTTAAAGAATATATACAAGCCAGGAGGTGGTGGCACGCACCTTAGAGGAGGCAGAGACAGGTAGATCTCTGAGTTCAAGGCCAGCCTGGTTTACAGAGTGAGTTCCGAGAAAGTCAGGGCTACACAGAGAAACCCGGTCTTGGGGTAAAAAAATATATATTATATTGAGATTTTATAAATATAAATCTATATATTTATAAAGTTTATATAACATATATAAATTAAATTATGCAGTGCAGGTTGCAGCCAATTCTTCCAGGGGCAGTCGTGAAAACTGAGTGTGGTGTCTCTCTACTGAACTCCCAGTACTGACCAGGCTGAAAGAAGAAAATTGCCATGAGTTCAAAGCCAGCCTGGGCTACGGATGCTAGTAAAGTACTCCCTATGTCACCATCACCAGCCTTCTCATAGAAAATGATAAAGACCAAGGTGCTACAGAATTCCTAAAACATTATGCAAATTAGAAGAACAGCGCCTCCTCCAGTGTTAAACAGTGAAGCCGTTTTTATCCTTTTGCCAAACAAAGCAAAGATCAAAACGCCCTGATCTTTAAGGGAAGACGGGGCCCAGATTAGGGATGTCCCCAGGGAGCATCTGGACTCTAAAAATAGCCAAAGCCAGCGGCCAGACTCTGTATTTCCTACCGTTTGCCCTGCCTGTTTTCACTGCCATGTGCCCACTCTTATTCCGGTAGATGCACCTATAATTGGTCATTAGGGTTTGGGTGTAGAATCCTGAAGTACCCACATTGAGTTGAACTGGTGGTTACACGAGAAATGGCCAGGTGTGGTGGACCACACCTTTATCCCAGCAGTAGGAAGGTGGAGGCTGGCCGATCTCTGATTTCAAGGCCAATGTGGTTTACAGAGAGTTCCAGGAAAGCCAGGGCTACCTAGAGAAACCCTGTCTTGGGTAAAAATATAATTATATGTTGATATATATATATTTATAAATTTATATATGTATGAAATTTATATATGTTCAAATAATGCAGCACAGGTTGCTGCCAATTCTTCAAAGGACAATCATAAAGTGCTCCCTATGTCAGTATCACCAGCCTTCTCATAGAAAAGGATAAGGACCGAGGCGCTACAGAATTCCTAAACTATGATGCAATTAGAAGAACGGGGGAGCTGGAGAGATGGCTCAGAGGTTAAGAGCATTGCCTGCTCTTCCAAAGGTCCTGAGTTCAATTCCCAGCAACCACATGGTGGCTCACAACCATCTGGAATGAGATCTGGTGCCCTCTTCTGGCCTGCAGTCATACACACAGACAGAATATTGTATACAAAATAAATATTTAAAAAAAAAAAAGAAGAAGAACGGACCTCCTTTTGTGTTAAATAGTGAAGCCATTTTTATCCTTTTGCCAAACAAAGCAAAGATCAAAACGCCCGATCTTTAAGGGAAGATGGGACCCAGATTAGGGATGTCCCCAGGGAGCATCTGGACTCTAGAAATAGCCAAAGCCAGCGGCCAGACTCTGTATTTCCTACCGTTTGCCTTGCCTGTTTCCACCGCCGTGTGCCCACTCTTATTCCGGTAGATGCACCTATAATTGGTCATTAGGGTGGAACTGGTGGTGTGCTGTGGACCACACCTTTATCTCCAGCAGCAGGAACTGCAGAGGCTGGCCAGTCTCTGAGTTCAAGGCCAGTTTGTTTCACAGAGGGAGTTCCAGGATAGCCAGGAACCACAGAGAAAGTCTGTCTCAACAACTCTCCACCTCCCACAAATAAAATAAAATAAAATAAAATACTGTGTGATGTTTGGGAATAACCTACCATATACAGAAATTTTAGCTTAGAAAAAAAACGGGTAGGACTGCCCTGGCACATGCCTTTAATCCCAGCACTGGGGAGGCAGAGACAGGCAGATCTCTGTGAGTTCGAGGTCAGCCTGGTCTACAAAGCAAGTTCCAGGACAGCCGGAGCTGTTACATAGAGAAACCAAAAATTAAAAATATTAAAAAGATAAATAAAACCTTGAAAGAAGACAGAAAAAGAATGAGCATGGATAGAACAGTGTTTGGAAAACTGTTTTGGTAAAATTTGGGTTGGGGGGGTAGGTGAGTGGTAGCACCTGCCTTAAAACCAGCAGGAGACAGAGGCAAGGACAGCCTGGTCTATAGGGTGAGTTCTAGGACAGACAAGGCTACACAGAAACCTTGTCTCCAAGGGAAAAAAGAAAACTGGGTAGACAGAGGCAGGCGGATCTCTGTGAGTTCGAGACCAGCCTGGTCTACAAGAGCTAGTTCCAGGACAGGCTCCAAAACCACAGAGAAACCCTGTCTCGAAAAACCACAAAAAAAAAAAAAAAAGAAAAGAAAACTGGGTAGGGAAATTCAGAGCTTGGTTGGAAAGATAGCCCATGGGTTAAGAGCCTTTGCTGCTCTTCTAGAGAACTGACGTTCACTTCCCAGCACCCACATCAGAGGGCTCCTTCCTGACCCCCCCCCAGGCCACTCCCATATAAATAAAATATTTAAAAATGTTTCACGCCTACCTAGCAAAGATATCCTGGAAAGTCTGTGAAAGAAGTTGGCATCTGGCCACCCTGCTGGGCACTTAGGGAAAGGAAACAGGTGACAGGGAACAGAAGACTAGACCGTGCCTGCTTTAATTTTTGAATGTTTACTTAGTTGGGGGGGGGGGAGAGCTAAGGGTGCGGGCAACCAGGCATTGAAGGCCAAAGAAGGGCAGGTGAAGGGTGTTGGTCACAGAGGAAAGAAACACCCTTTGTTGCTCTGGATTCCAGGCTGAGTCCTTCTAACCCCAGCTGCAGGGGGTTCCCAGGCAGTTCTCAACTTCAAGAGGTCATTTGGGACTTTTGCTGAGCTGTGTCTTCAGCGTGCTGCTCAGTGCCTGCTGAAGTTACCCACAATCCTCATGGGCAGCAGATAAATCAGTACCATAGCTTGTTCTATTGACTGTCCCAGACTGGGTTTAGAACCACCTCATCTCTCTCTGTCTACTCCAAAGCCCTCCCTTAGTGTGTCCCTGTCGAGGAGGGTTACTCTGCCTTACAGGTGGGAAAGAGACTGCAGAACTCCCTCTGGTGCCCACGTTATAGAGTTGTAGAAGGACAATCAGCCCAGGACTGGAGTTTCAGGGCCTCTGTTGAGTAATAGCTGAGCAATGGCAGGAACTCTACCAGGAAATGTAGCTCTATTGCACTTGCGGTTAGCAAACCGTAAATGCAAAAATGTACTTTGTCATGTTGGCCTCTCAATCAACACACACTGCACAGTTTTCTGCAGGACTGTGAACTACCTTGCAACCAGAGTTTTAAGGCAGAAGGCCTGTTCCAGCAGCTTAAAAAGATGAACAATCAAGCAGGAGAAATAGGTCGGAAGTTAAAAGCACTTCATGCTCTTGCAATGGGCCTGATTTCAGTTTCTAGCACCCAAATGTCAGCTCACAACCATCTGTCACTCCAGATTTGACACTGGCTTCTGGCCCCTTTGGGCACTGCATACACCTGGGACACATACATTCATTCAGACAAAACACCCATACACATAAAATTAAAAAAAAAATAAATAAATAAGTTTAAGTCTTTAAAAAAAAAAAAAAGAGCCGGGCGGTGGTGGCGCACGCCTTTAATCCCAGGACTTGGGAGGCAGAGGCAGGCAGATCTTTGTGAGTTCGAGGCCAACCTGGTCTACAAGAGCTAGTTCCAGGACAGACACCAAAGCTGCAGAGAAACCCTGTCTCAAAATACCAAAAAAAACGAAAAAAAGAAAAAGGAAAAAAAAAAGATGAAGGTCAGTCATGGGTGTGTGTCGTATCCCTTTAATCCTCTCACTTAGGAGCCAAAGACAACAGTTCTCTGTAAGTTCAAGGTTATCCAGGTCTACAAAGCAAGTTCCAGACTAGCCAGGGCTACACAAGGAGACCTTTTTATCAAAAATAATAATTTTAGTCCAAGAGCAGGTCTACCATCATTGTCTCAACTTCAGTCGAGAAGGGTGTTCTGATAAGTTGTTCATCGGAGCAAGGGAGGCGGCCAGCCCTGGTGCTTCAGAGTGTGTACCACTCTTGCAAAGGACACAACTTCAGGTCTCAGCCCCTGTACTGGGTGGGTCACAATTGCCTGTAACTCCAGCCAACCCTTTCTTCTGGTTTCCGTTGGCACTTGGTAACCACATATAATTAAAAATTAAGAGCACTCGGGAGGCAGAGGCAGGCGGATCTCTGTGAGTTCGAGGCCAGCCTGATCTACAACAGCTAGTTCCAGGACAGGCACCAAAGCTACAGAGAAACCCTGTCTCGAAAAAACAAAACAAAAAAAAAATTAAGATGGTTTTTAAAGGTGTTAATCGCTGTCTGCTCTGTTAATCACCACCTTCGCTTAAAAGAACCAAACCGGTTCCAACAAAATCATCTACACAGGACGCAGTTTCTTCTTCACGGATAAAGCTCCCTGTCTCAGGACACCGCTCCCAGATTCATCCTCTGCAGGTGGCCCTTAATGCCTTATGGGAATTCCCCCTCAATACACACTACCGGGAAGAGGATCTAGAAATGGACGTCTGGCTGCTGGCAAAGCCACGCTGTTTCTGAATCTGAGGTGACTGCAGGTTTAGGACAATGATTCTTTTGACCTTTGTTTGGCCTTCAAGGGGAAAGAAATGGGGTGATAGTGGCTCCACAGGGCTGTGAATAGTGAATAGATACCTGTTTGTGTAACCAAACCAGAGTCCAATCCAAGGTCAATGAAACAAAATGAATGCTAAAAGCACCAGATTCTCAAAAAAAAAAAAAAAAAAAAAAGTGGCGCACACCTTTAATCCCAGCACTCCAGAGGCAGAGGCAGATCTCTGTGAGTTCGAGGCCAGCCTGGTCTAGTAGAGCTAGTTCCAGGACAGGAACCAAAAGCTACAGAGAAACCCTGTCTCGAAAATACAAAAAAAAAAGCCGGGCGGTGGTGGCGCACGCCTTTAATCCCAGCACTCGGGAGGCAGAGGCAGGCGGATCTCTGTGAGTTCGAGACCAGCCTGGTCTACAAGAGCTAGTTCCAGGACAGGCTCCAAAACCACAGAGAAACCCTGTCTCGAAAAACCAAAAAAAAAAAAAAAAAAAAAAAAAAAAAAAAAAAAAAAAAAAAAAGAAAATACAAAAAAAAAAAAAAAAAGATATCGAAGAAAGAGCCAGATGCTGGGTGGTGGCAGCGGCTGCAAATGCAAATAATCCTAGCACTAGAGGCAGGTGCATCTCTGAGTTCAAGTTTGAGGCTAGTCTTGGCCATGACACTCAGGCACCCAACACCCAGGGCTACACAGAAAAACCCTGTCTTACAGAAAAAAAAAAAAAGAGCCTGTTACACTTATCATAGTGGGAACCCTAAGAAATATCAAATACAAGTTTTTCTATCAAATACTATAAAACTTATGCTTAGACCAGGAGGGTGTAATGGTCTGTTCTGTCTCTTTCAGAGACAAGCCCTGCCAATTTCCCCGCAAGGCAGGCAGATCTTCTGGATCTTCTTTCCTGCCTGTAGCCTGAGTCTCCCCTCCTTTCCTGTCTCTCCCAGAGGTAGCTGCTGCTGTGGCTCCTCTCCCCTTGCCCCGTGTCTCTCTCTCTCTCTCTCTCTCTCTCTCTCTCTCTCTCTCTCTTTCCTCTTCCCCCTTACTCCCTTTCTCCTTCACTCTGCATGGCATGCCTATCCATCTGTCTCTCACCCGCCAGGGCTGCCCTGCCCAGGTCACTCACCCGCCACGCGGCTCCCTGCCTGGGACCCGGCTGCCTTCGTGGCCCACTGTGGTCTCATGGCCTGCTGCCCACTGCTGCCACTCGGGGACCTGCAGCGTTTCTGCCGCTGCACCCTTTGGGGAACCTGCAGCATTTTATTTTAAGCCATAACAGAGGGGTCTCGTAGAGATCCGCCTGCCTCTGCCTCCTGAGTGCTGGGATTAATGGTGTGTGCCACCACTGCCCAGCTTCTCCTAGGACTTCTGATTCTAGTCTTCAATTGCCCTCGTTGTCTGTCCTTACCTCCTCAACTGCAGTATCGGGTGTCAGCACTTTGAAGCCATGAAATCACTAAATGGTGGTCCACATGGAACCTACTATAACCATGCTCCTGGGCCATGCCATCTTCCAACCTCTAAGAGAATGTCTTTCTCAGGGCCCCTAATTCCAACACTCACAGCCTGAAAACTACAGATCAGTCACTGCCCTTTTCCCTTCAGACAGAAATCTAAACTTATCCCAGAAGAGGAGACTGTGAGGAGTTAGGGCAGAGGGCAGAGGAGCACAGAGCATCCTCATATAACAGTTGGAACTCAGTTATCTATCCATGACGCCTCTGTCCAGGTGGTGGAAATGAAGGGACAGGAGAGGAGAGAGGCAAAGGGGAAATGAGAATGAAGTAGGGAGACCCAGAAGAGGGGAGGACCCAGGGCTTTATAGGAGGTGCAGCCCTGGGACCCCATGCTTCAGAGACCACCCCCCCCCCCCGGAGTGCTCACTGCTTGCTTCAGTCACCAAGTTTTGCTTTCTCTGAGTCCCTACTTCGTCTGTTCTGGAGTGTCCAATTGTCTGTTCACCTCTGGGAGAGAGCCCAAACCCCTAGACAGCTGACCTTAGTGAAAGAACCCAAACCCCTAGATAGATGACCCCAGGGAAAGAGCCAGACCCCTAGACAGATGACCCTGGGCTCGTACCCCCATTACATGGGTATAGGTGTGCACCCACACTTGGTATGTTTGTGAAACTCTTCGCTCTATCTGAGGATCTTTTGGACAAAGAATTGCTACATTGGTAGGATCTGGTTGCTGAAAAACATGAATCTGCCCTACTTCCAGGCTGACTGGGAACCCGTAGACCCCCTCTCTAGCGCAGTATCTGCTTTCCCAGACAATGTGTTCTTCAGTCTGACTCCCCATGCTTCGGGTACAGATTTCAAAAGCTCAACAACAAAAGATTCCGATCCAGAGCTAAGAAGTAGTTCGGTCATAATGTCCTCTGCTTGTATGCACAAAACCTCCAGTATCAAAAGAAAGGAAAGGAGGGAGGAGAGGGAAGAAGGGGGGAGGAAGAAGGGGGGGCAAAGGAAGAAGGGAAGAGGGAAGAGGAGGGAGGAGGAATAGAAGGGCCTCTCTAGTTTGACTTGAACCAAGTAACAAGAGGGAGAAGCATTGTAGAGCTTTGATTTTAGGGATGACCCCAAGCTCCTGAACCTGCCCTGTGGAGCAAAAGGAAAGGAAGACAGCTCTCTCATGACTGCCCCTGTAAGGGAACCAGGGGATATTCAAGGCCACCAGCCATATTCTGGGTGACCTGGAAGCAAGAAGGGAGGGCAGATATTATCTCTATAGCCCTCTCCTTCCACAGTGCCCCAGCTCGTTAGCATGAATTAGGATTATCTCAGGGCTGCTGAGATGTTGAGGTTTCATAAACAGAAACAGTTTCTTCAGTGTCACAGGAATCTTTCTGAAATAAGTACCAAAGAGAGTGGATGTCATTGGTCAATGAAAGCCAGGATAGCTCCAGAAAGGCCTCGGTCCCATGTCCAGTTTCCACTCTCATTTTATACTATAAAACCACAAGGTGGGGCTGGAGAGATGGCTCAGAGGTTAAGAGCACTGGCTGCTCTTTCAGAGGTCCTGGGTTCAATTCTCAGCAACCACATGGTGGCTCACAGCCACCTGTAATGAGATCTGGTGCCCTCTTCTGGCCTGCAGGCATACATGCAGGCAGAACACTGAATACACAATAAACAAATCTTTAAAAATAAATAAATAAATAAAACCACAAGGTGAGGCGGGCTAGCAAGAAACATTTCACAGAAGCGTGCACGGCTCTCAACAGCTTGTTAAGAGCAACAGCCCATAGCTTCAGCTGTGTCTCCAGGCCATCCTGTGCCAGGGAGCAAATGAAGTTAGCAAACAGGCAGTACAAGCAGGGCTTTAAGTAAATCACTAAATAAATCAATAATCAGTGTCTAATAATTGATCTTTTTAGCCCTATCCTACTTCACCAGCATAAGATCTCTGAATCTTGGTGGCCATTCTGGCTCATGCCTGTGGCTATTGTGTTCAGGAGGCTAAGGCAGGAGAACTGCTGAGAGTTCAGGGCCAGCCTGGGCTGTAACTGTGAGACTATTTCCAAAACAGATAAGAAAAATTTCTGAATCTTAGCTTTACTAAAACAAACGTATTCATCCAAACCCAAATACTGTCTATTATTTCATAAAAAAGATCATTTTCTGAGAAGAAAATATGAAATATATATATTGTGTCATATTGATGAAAAAGAATTTAAAAATTGTTCATTATGGGCCAGAGAGATGGCTCAGTAGCTAACAGCACATGCTGCTGTTGCAAAGGGACCAGTGTTCAATCCCCAGAATCCGCGCTGGGCAGCTCATCACTGTGATTCCAGTTCCATGGAGCTCAGACTCCTCTGGTCTCTCATGGCATGCACATACCCACACACATATACAGACACACATGCACTCAAATAACAAGACTGACTTAAATCATTTCATCGTTCATATATGCACCATGGGTGGGGTGAATGTGTCTTAGAGTGCACGTGGTAATCAGAGGACAACTCTGTAGGCTTGGTTCTCTCCTTCCACGTTCATGCAAGGTCAGAGGATGAAACTCAGGTTGTCAGGCTTGCAAGGCCTTTCCCTGCTAAGCCATCTCACTGGCCCAGATTATTCTGTTTTTAGAAACTGCTTCCTCCCCTCAATTCCTGAATGTGTGTGTTAGATGTGCTTGTGTGCGGGTATAGGCACCTGTGTGCCAGCATGGAGGACAGAGAAAAGTGTAGGTGTTCTCTACTCCATACCTCTCTGATTTATTCTTCTGTGATGTGTGTGTGTGTGCGCATGGTTGGTAAGTGATTTTAATCCCAGCCCCTGGGAGGATGAGGTAGGCAGATCTGAATCTCTGAGTTTCAGGAGAGCCAGAACTACACAGTGAGACCCTGTTTGAAAAACAAAACGAAACAAAAAAGCAAGGTCTAAGGTCTCTCCAGCTTTCTTTTTTTTTTTTTTAAATTTATTCATTTATTATGTATACAATGTTCTGCCTGCATGTATGCCTGCCCGCCAGAAGAGGGCACCAGATCTCATAGATGGTTGTGAGCCACCATGTGGTTGCTGGGAATTGAACTCAGAACCTCTGGAGGATCAGCCAGTGCTCTTAACCTCTGAGCCATTTCTCCAGCCCAGACCACATTTTTTTTTTAAATTTTTTATTTATTATGTATGCAATATTCTGTCTGTATGCCTGAAGGCCAGAAGAGGGCGCCAGACCTCTTTACAGATGGTTGTGAGCCACCATGTGGTTGCCGGGAATTGAACTCAGGACCTTTGGAAGAGCAGGCAATGCTCTTAACCACTGAGTCATCTCTCCAGCCCCCAGACCACATCTTTAAAGAAAATATTTCATTGGAGAGTCTAGCTTACAGTTCAGAGGTTCAGTTCATCATCATCATCATGGTGGGGAGCATGGTGACATACAGGCAGACGTGGTACTGGAGAGGTAGCTAGGAGTCCTACATCTTGCAGGCAACAGGAGGTTGATTGAAAGTTGCACTGAAGCTTGGCAGTGGTGGCACACGACTTTAATCTCAGCACTCACAGGCAGAGGAAGGCGGATCTCTGTGAGTTCGAGGCCAGCCTGGTTTACAAAGCTAGTTACAGAGAAACCCTGTCTCGCAAAACGAAACAAAAAGCCACACTGAGCAAGGCTTGACCTCAAAGTTCTCCCCACAGTGACACACTTCCTCCAAATCTATACTCACCCCGACAAAGCCACACCTCCTGCCAGTGCCACTCCCTGTGAGATCATGGAGGTCAGTTACATTCAAAATCCCGCAGTTTGTATCATCACACTTACCTATCGCACATTTTTTCTTAAAAAATTAGATTCAGCCGGGCGGTGGTGGCACACGCCTTTAATCCCAGCACTTGGGAGGCAGAGGCAGGCGGATCTCTGTGAGTTCGAGACCAGCCTGGTCTACAAGAGCTAGTTCCAGGACAGGAACCAAAGCCACAGAGAAACCCTGTTTCGAAAAACCAAAAAAAAAAAAAAAAAAAAAGATGCAAATTATTTATTCAATATTAAGTTCTTCTAACTATAAATAATTCAGTCTTAAGTGCTTCCAGGGCATTTTCAGGGATATTAAAGACTTCAGCTGTCCTTAAGGCTTGCAACACGGCATCACTAGTGCCTGCGTTTTCTAAATTTCTGCAGAAACACGCCGAGATAAGCAGATTAATTGGCTGGTTCTCTTTCTTTCTTCTTTTCTTTCTTTTTTGTGTTTTATTTAATATGTATGGATATTTTGCCTACATGTATATCTAGTGCCTGGTGATAGTGGAGGCAAGAAGATGGCATTGGATTCCCTGGAACTGGAGATAAAGACAGTTGTTAGCCATCATGCAGGTGCTGGGAGTCAAACCCAGGGCCTCTGAAGGAGCAGCCAGTACTCCTAATCCCTGAGCCATCTCGTTAGGCTTCCTACTGGAGCTCTTAAAAGAACCCATTTCTGGGTTGGAGTTGGTTCCATGGTTAAGAGCAGTTATTTGTTTGTTTGTTTTCCTAGACAGGGGCTTCTCTGTAGCTGTGGAGCCTGTCCTGGAACTATCTCTTGTAGACCAGGCTGGCCTCAATCTCACAAAGATCCACCTGCCTCTGTCTCCCAAGTGCTGGGATTAAAGGCATGTGCTACCACCGCCCAGCATATTTGTTCTTTTGAAAGACCTTGATTGGATTCTCGGCACAAACGTGGAGACTTACACTTTCTTGAGCACCAGGCATGCATGTGGCACATGGACATATGTATAGGCAAAGCACTCATATGAATAAAATAAATCTTTTAAAAAAACCCAAAAAGTACCCATGTGGTGGTTTGAGTAGGTATGGCCCCCGTAGACTCACGTGTTTGAGCACTTGACTCATAGGGAATGGCACTCTTAGGAGATATGACCTAGTAGGAGAGGGTATCTGTCATGGTCCAAGACCAGCTTGGACCATAAATTATCTCTCGGACCAGCAGGAAGGCATGAGAATAAAGACATAATTCATATGACCTTATCGGGAGGGAGTTTTCAGGGATCCCTCATGAAGTCCTTAATTCTCAACCTGAAAATCATCTGCGTTTATTCTCCAAACAAACAGCTTTTATACCAAAACGTAAACTGAGGGGGAAGCTCATTAGCATTCTGTTTCCTAGGTAGCCGGGAGAATGACTGTGGTCACGTCCACACCTTCCTATGCCCATTTTGTCACGTCTTCCCATCTATGCCTGCTCTGTCACATAGACTGAATTAACACCTCTTTCCCAGGCGACCTCCCAAATTACAAAGGAGATAGCGACATTAGCATATCCTGACCCTTTGTTTAGGATGGTGTCAGTTTGTCTGGAAAGGCTGGTGACCACCTTCTGTGTGACAGGTGCAAACTGTGGCCTGAAAGTCTGGCCGCCATATAGTGTAGACTATGGGCCTGTATAATATGGCCTTACAGGTATAGCCTTGTTGGAGGAAGTTCGTCACTGTGTGGAGTGGGTGTTGAGGTGTCATATATGCTTAAACTATGCCCATTATGGCACACAGCTACTTCTGCTTCCTGTGGATCAAGACGTACAACTCAGGGGCTGGAGAGATGACTCAGTGGTTAAGAGCACTTGGTGCTCTTCTAGAGATCCTGAGTTCAATTCCCAGCAACCATATGGTAGCTCACAACCATCTATAGTGGGATTTGATGCCCTCTTTTGGCATGAAGTCAATAGAGCATTCATATATATAAAATAAATACATAAATCTTTTTAAAAACAGTGTTCTGCCTGCACGTATGCCTGCTTGCCAGAAGAGGGCACCAGTTCTCATTATAAATGGTTGTGAGCCACCATGTGGCTGTTGGGAATTGGACTTAGGGCATCTGGAAGAGCAACCATTGCTCTTAACCTCTAAGCCATCTCTCCAGTCAAATACATAAATCCTAAAAAAGAAAAAAAGTAGAACTCTCAGCTGTTCTTCATTATCATGTCTGCCTGCATGCTACCATGAAGATAATCCACTAGCTCCTAAAACTGCAAGCCAGTCCCAATTAAATGTTTTCCTTTATAAAAGTAGCCATGGTCATTGGTCATAGTGTTTCTTTACAGCAGTAGAAAGCCTAACCATATGCTGGGCCGTGGTGGCGCACGCCTTTAATCCCAGCACTCGGGAGGCAGAGGCAGGCAGATCTTTGTGAATTTGAGGCCAGCCTGGTCTACAAGAGCTAGTTCCAGAACAGGCTCAAAGCTACAGAGAAACCCTGCCTTGAAAAATCAAAAAAGACAGAAAGAAAGGAAGGGAGAAAGGAAGGAAGGAAGGAAAGAAGGAAGGAAGGAAGGAAGGAAGGAAGGAAGGAAGGAAGAAAAAGCCTAACTAAGACAGAAATTGGTACCAGGCGTGGGGTATTGCTATGATAGGCCTGACCATGTTTTTGTTTGGAAAAATTTGAACTTTGAGAGTTTGTGTTAAGAAAGCAGTGGAATGCTTTTAAGTGCTGCTTAATGATCCATACTAGTAGGACCACCGAAGACAATGGTGTTAAGGGGGATTTGAACTGTGAGAGCCTGGGTCAAGAGGTTCTAGAGGAGAAGACTTTTAGAATGTTGTCTAAAGATCATTCTTGTGATAGTTTGGTGAATTGGTTGCTTTTTGCGCTGTCCAAAGTGTCTGCTTGTGGCTAAAGAGTTTTGGATTAATTCCATTGGCAGAGGAACTCTCAAAACATCCTAGTATAGTCTCTGTCATGTGGTTGTTGGTGTTAACTATACACATTTTGTTTTTTGTTTTTTTTTTTGGGGGGGGGTAGTTTCGAGACACGGTTTCTCTGTGTAGCTTTGGTGCCTGTCCTGGAACTTGCTCTATAGACCATGCTGGCCTTGAACTCACAGAGATCTGCCTGCCTCTTACTTCTGAGTGCTGGGATTAAAGGCCTGTGCCACCACTGCCCAGTTATTTATTCGTTATAAATCTAATGAAGATCTATAGTGAAAAGGAGTGAACTGAACAAGTAAAAGCACAAAATGTACAGATTGCCGGGCGGTGGTAGCCCACGCCTTTAATCCCAGCACTCGGGAGGCAGAGGCAGGTGGATCTCTGGGAGTTCGAGGCCAGCCTGGTCTACAAGACCTAGTTCTGGGATGGGCACCAAAGCTACAGAGAAACCTGGTCTCGAAAAAAAAAAAAACAAGAAAAAAAATGTACAGATTAAGGAGAAAAGGGGCAAAGGGAGTAGAATGCAACTATGCCCTGTGTTCAAAGAGATAAACAGATTAAGAAATGGAATATAGGGAGTAGTGATCTCAGGACAAGACCCCATGCAGCTCAACTTCCAATTTGGGAAAATAAAGAGCAGCATAAATCTACGCATGGTGGTGAGTGCCTTTAATCCCAGTACTCAGAAAGGAGAAGCTGGCAGATCTCTGAGTCTGAGAGACCTAACTTGAGAGATCTGGTCTACAGATCAAGTTACAGGATGTAGGAGGAGGGCCCGCTTCTTTGTTCCCAGCTGCCTGGCTAGTTTAGCCCTGAAATAACCATTCAGAAACTGTATTAATTAAATCAATATTTGGCCCATTACCTCTAGCTTCTTAATTTAACCCATTTCTATTAATCTGTGTATCACCACGAGGTTGTGGCCTGTCAGCAATGTTTCAGCATTTCTATCTCTGGCAGCAGATCCATGGCAGCTCTCTAACTCCGTCCTTCTTTCTCCCAGCATTCATTTCTGTCTTCCCCACCTACCTAAGTTCTGTCCTATCAAGAGGCCAAGACAGTTTCTTTATTTATTAATGGAATCACAGCACACAGAGGGGACTGCCACATCACCTCCCCTTTTCTGCTTAAATAAAAAGGAAGCTTTTAACTTTAACATAGTAAAATTACATATAACAAAACAGTTATCAAGCAAGAATTACAGTTACAATATTTCTATTTACTTTATCTTTTATCATAACTAAGTAAAACTTAACTGTAACTATAAATTCTTCAACCCCATCAAAGACTCCAGAAGGATATAACATTACCTAAGTAAACAGAAGGTATATTGTAAGCAACTTCCAAAGCTCTAGAATTGACAGAGAAATCTCATTGCCTGGACAGTCACCCAAAGTTCTTTTGTATCATTGGGACATCCATCTTCAGCCTACAGGACCATAATATCCAGCAGACTTTTCCATGAAGCAGGAAATTTCGAAGACAGTTCCACCTATATTGGCAGTTTTCAGACATTTTCTTCTGTGTCCTGCAGAATGTCTAGCAGACTCTTTTGTGTAGCAAGAACCCTGAAGGATCATCTCACCTTTTTTTTTTTTTTTTTTTCGATTTTTCGAGACAGGGTTTCTCCCTAGCTTTTGGTTCCTGTCCTGGAACTAGCTCTTGTAGACCAGGCTGGCCTCGAACTCACAGAGATCCGCCTGCCTCTGCCTCCCGTCATCTCACCTTTAGACAAGACCAACAGCCATTACTCAGTGGGTCCTACATGTCCAGTTCAGCAGTCCATGCAAGAGCAGTTTTTTTGCCCAAATGGCTAACCAACTCCATAAGGAGCCTCTTTGATGCCCATCTTCCTCTTGAAGTAGTTTGTGCTGCCAGGAGGAGACATGTCTCATTGTCATGAAAAGTCCTAAGTTATTAAAACATTTTAAATGCCATATTCTGAAGGTCTCTAAAAGATTTGAAGAATACCTATCTAATGGAAATATATCTCTATACACCTAGAAAATCTAACTAACATGACTATAAGCTTGACTATTATATATAAGTATCTATTAACTTATATTTCTTGAGCTGGGCAGTGGTGGCACACGCCTTTAATCCCAACACTCAGGGGGCAGAGGCAGGCAGATCTCTGTGAGTTCGAGACCAGCCTGGTCTACAAGAGCTAGTTCCAGGACAGGCACCAAAGCTACAGAGAAACCTTGTCTCGAAAAAAACCAAAAAAAAAAAAAAAAACCAAAAAACCCTTATATTTCTTAATTATACATTACTTTTTTTTTTTGTTTTTCGAGACAGGGTTTCTCTGTGGCTTTGGAGCCTGTCCTGGAACTAGCTCTGTAGACCAGGCTGGTCTCGAACTCACAGAGATCCTCCTGCCTCTGCCTCCCAAGTGCTGGGATTAAAGGCGTGCGCCACCACCGCCCGGCCTACATTACATTTTTATTTTATTTTTTAAAATATTTATTTATTTATTTATTATGTATACAATATTCTGTCTGTTTGCCTGAAGGCCAGAAGAGGGCGCCAGACCTCTTTACAGATGGTTGTAAGCCACCATGTTGTTGCTGGGAATTGAACTCAGGACCTTAGGAAGAGCAGGCAATGCTCTTAACCACTGAGCCATCTCTCCAGCCCTACATTAAATTTTTAAATGAGCTACACAAACACAATACCTTACTTAAGATCAGAAATACATGCACGTATAGCAAAATTGATCTTAAATTTGTATCAATAAACCAAGAGCTATACCAATGCAAATTATTCATATATATATACATATATATGTATATATATACATACATATATATATATATAACATATCCCCCTTTAATTGTAAACAAACATTTATAGACAATATTTTGACCCACCCAGCAGGTCCTAAGTTACTCCAGGGTCTTGAAGAGGCGCTATCTGAAAGACATGGGGGGAGAGAGAAATGGATGCCAAGCAGTATTCCTTGTCAAGGCATCCCCTTTATTGAAGCAAGTTTTACATCTTATATACTCCTCAGTGAGGAGCTCAGGCAGGGGGGAACTGAGGAAGGGGGAAAGGGGGGAAGGACAGGAGGGGCTCAGTGGCTAGGCAGCTAAGCTGGGCAGTTGCCAGGTCAGTGGCTAGAGCACCTGCTGTTAGTGATAAGCAGCAAACAAAGACACTCCGAGGTGCTGTCTGAAGCTTGAATCTCCAAGGTCAGCATACAATGTCTCAGTTAACTTTAAGTTTTTCTGTCTCAAGATTTTCACCTCAAGGCCCTGTGAGATGTGAGAAAGGAGAAGCCTGAAATGGCTCCTGACATATCCTCCCCCCCCCCTTTTTTTTTTGTCATTCCTCAGCAAGACCAAAGTAAGCAGGTCTTTGACCTTTGACCACAGGGTCCCTGGCTTAGGCTATGTGGAGGGCAATCCTTGTTCCCCTGACATCATGCCCTGTTGAGCCGGCCTGTATGGCCTCTGTATGATGTGCTGTTCAGGGGAGGGCTCCACAATATTCCCGTCATTGGGCCTCTGCATGAATCATAAATGAAAAGACTGTGAGGACCTTTTTTAGGAGGGAGGGCCAGAGAGTCATGAGACATGTTTTAACATTTTTTTTTTTTTCTATCAAAGATCCTGCTCCAAGCGTTCCAGGGTTGAAGAGGTGGGTTAGTAAGGTTAGAGAAGGGGTCAAAATCTAAAATTTTTAACATATACATTAAACCCAAACATTTTACAGCGTGTGTCAAACTTTTTCCAACATCTATAAGCAGTTACAAATACCGTTAGGTCAATTCCAGTAAGTGTACAAAGACAGACATTGTTGTTATCAAACATCACCAGTTCCAGTCTCTGAGCAACAGTTAAAACCCCGATCTTCCCCTTCTTAAGTGAAGAGGGGTTAATATTTTAATCAAAATGAGTTTTGTGTCCCAAAGATTAAAACAGTCAGATGTTTAGTCTGCATCTAGCTCCAAAGTGTCTCAGGGCAGGTGGGACTCCTGGGCGAGGCAAGCCGGACCCAGCTACTGGAAGCACATCTTGGCAACCATCCCAGCAGGGTCTCCTTGGACGCTTTGGAGGCAGAACTACACCCTCAGAGCAGTGTAGCAGGCCAGCCACCAGGCATTTCTCTCTGTGGGGGCAGGGAAGATGGATCAAGGACTCCTCCCCAACTCGTTTTTGGAACTCCTTTATGGGGTGTTTGCAGCTAAAGACATCATCAGGTTTAGCTTTTATTTTCTTTCTGTGAAAAAAAAAAGCACAAACATATCCTAGACCCCAAATATATATAGGCCGGGTTTTTTCATTAATGCATTGCAAGGGCTTTTCCAACTTGCCTTAGTAAAGGTCAGCTTGGTGTCATCATGTCAGATCTGTTTGTACCAGGATCTGTTTGCAACTTTTAGAAGTTGCTTTAAAGGAGCCTTGGTACGCTCCATAAATATACTTTTTAAATTATTATTATTAATTATATACGTAGTTCTTCCATTGGAAGAGCTTTTTGTAAAATTTAGCATAAAATCCTTTAAGGGATTTTTAGCTATAACATTAGCAAAATACAGTTGTGTGAATTGTAGCACTGATCATCTGGGAAAAGATTATTATTCTGGCCTTTGAATTAAGCAAACACAATTGTCCAGGAATCAATCTTAAAATTATTAATGAATCTATTGTTTAGTATAAGAAACATTGATCATAGTCAATATTTTGTTAAGCCATCCCCCAGATTTTATCCTGCCCTTTTGTACCAGACAGGCTACTGTTTTAAGTGAAGAGTTTAATATCTTAATTGGCGAAACTGGGAATGTTTAGCCATAAACAGCATTTTACTTTTTCATAAAACTGTTGTAGAATAAGTTTTATATTTAATACAATATTTGCCATAGTTGAATCATAATTAATATACTGTACTTGTTGATTATTGTTTACTTTACCTGTTGATTTATACTTTACCTGCTTGAGTACCTGTTAGGCAGTTTTTTTAAGCTCTCTATTGGAAATTGGCTCATTGTTTTTTGTAAGAATTTTACCTAGTGGCTCAATATCTCTCATAAAAATATAATAACTAGGGTTTTAACCATTGTATATCTAATTAAAAGTTTGTAAGCTATTTTCCTCTTAAGTTTCAAGTCTACCTTGCAGATAGGAAAATGGAAAAAGGAAGCATTTTAACTAATGATGTTGGCCTTATTAGAGATCAACATGTAGAAGAATAAAAATAGATCCATATCCATCTCCATGTATAAAACTCAAGTTTAAATAAGTCAAAAGCCTCAGTATGTAAAAATTACATTAAACCTCATACAGAAAAACTTAGAAATACATTTTGCCACATCTTAAACATAGCCTCAGTGGCATAAACATTGGGAGAAACAATTAGATCTCCTAAACTGAGAAAGTTTTGTATAACAAGACTATAGAGTGGGAAAAGATCTGTACTTATCATAAGCCGATTTTAAAAACATATGAAGAACTCAGGAAATTAGTATCAAAAAATTAATCCAATAAAAATATATGTTACAGACATAAACTGACAACTCTCAACAGACAAACTTAAAAATGACTGAGAGACACTTAAAAAATGCTCAAACAGGGGCTGGAGAGATGGCTCAGCAATTAAGAGCATTGGCTGCTCTTCTAGAGGTCCTGAGTTCAATTCCCAGCAACCACATGATGGCTCACAACCATCTATAGTGGGATCTGATGCCCACTTCTGGCCTAAAGTCGATAGAGCACTCATACATAAAATACATACATAAAATAAATAAATCTTTTAAAAAAAATGCTCAAACATAACATTTTTTAGCCATCAGAGAAATACAAATTAAAACTTTGAGATTTTATCTTATCCTTGTAAAAATGACCAAGATTAAAAATATTGTTTGACAATTTATGCTTAAGAGAATGTGGGTAAAGAAAAAACTCCGTTGCTGGGAGTGAAAACTGGCACAGCCACTTTTGGATCATAGTATCTTTATTTTTTAAAATTAGGCAAATATCTACCTTAAAACTCAGCAATACCCCTTTTGGGCCTAAATACAAAAGTTGTTTAACCATACCATAAGGACCTGTGCTCAGCTATGCTTATAGCAGAATAACTTCATCATAGCCAGATTTTGAAAACAACCCAAATGTATCTCTTTTACACCAGGATAAATGAGACATCCTCCTTTTTAAATACCCATGAATACCACAAAATATCTTGGAGTAACTCTAAGCAAGCAGGACAGAAGTTTGGGTCCTGTCATCCCTGCTTATGAAGGGGGAACTGTTTTTTATTTTTAACCATTATCTCTGTTAGGGTATAACTCTGGCCCTTGATAAATTTAGTAAGAGGTCTGAGTCTCAGCAATCCACCCTGAAGCAACACCTGGCAGCAGGAAAGGAGTTTAAGCTGAGACAATTCGACTCCCACATAGGAGCAGACCGTACAAATGGAAAAACTTGTATGACAAGAACTTTAACTATTTTAAGAAGAAAAAATTTAAGACATTAGAAAATAAAAAGATCTTCTATTTTCTTGGGAAAATAGAAGAAGCACAGCAAAAATGACAATCTCACTGAAAGCAATCTAGAGATTCAGTGTAAATGTCCATTAAAAATTATAGCAATATTTCTCATAGAACTCGAAAGAACAATCCTCAACTTATAAGTAAAAGATAAGAACTCAGGATAGTTTAAACAATTTTTAAAATCCTCTGAATGTATTACAATCTTTGATTTTAAAACTTTTCCATAGAACCATAGTATTGAAATTAACCTACCTTGGATAAAAATTTATATGCCTACAAATTAAAGATTTTTTGCCAGAAGCAAAATTTTAAAATGGAAAAGAAGCATATTTACCTTCCTTTTACTGTCCTGAAGCTGTAGTTTTTTGAGACTAGTTTCCTTCTTGCAAACCTGACTGGCAGCTTCTGCTCCGTATGGCAGGGGGTTGTTCTTTAACTATTATGATTGGCTTATTCAAAAAGGCTATTACCAATAATTAGCTGGAGAGTGGTTGCCAGATCAGATGAGGTAAAGGGAAACTTCTGAGGGTCACTTTGCCCCTTCCCAGGGACTAAGTCATAACATCAGGAACTGAGTCAACACCTAAGGGTTATCTAGCCCCTATTCAGGGAGATAGAAAGTTCCCAACATCTCAGTACGTGCATGTATAGTTGTTATGTCCTTGGTTCCCAGGGGAGGTGGGGAAGTACTGAGAGTAGTCAGAAATGGCTTTAGATTTTTCTTAAAGTTCTACATTTCCCCTCTTATTTGGCCAAATATTCCAATCCTGGGATATTAGTAAATTCGGGGGACTAATTGGATCAGTACACAGAAATTAGCAGTATCATCAGAGATACAGGGGTTAAACCAATGTTGTAGGCTCATCATAGATCAATAGAGGGCACCAGGTACCAGTTTCTTGTCCTCTTGGGATCTGGGAGAGTTAGGTTACACAGGTACTGATATTGAGGGGTTGGAGTCCCCAAACATACTTTTGTTAAAGTTAACTTTTTTGTTGCCCCCATCTACAGGACATATGAGAGGTGATATTGTTGAAACTGCCGGATGAGGCTATTTTCTCATAATAGGGAGATCCTGCTGACAGGCATAGCCAGCAAGATTGTGTCAAGCTGGGGTCAGTACTATTTAGCAAGAAAAAGGCACCCCACACAAGGCTGAATAGTCCCTGGCTGGTGGTGGGAGGTGCTGGCAAAGAAGCAGGGAGAGTAGCTTAGTCCAGCCAGCAGCAGCAGGCTCTGGTCAGATAGTACTTGGTTCTCTACCTTAGCATAATGATGAAGGTGGCACCTAAATCTTGCTTCTGTATCCTGTTTGGGAAATACCATTGTATGCCCCAAGTCCTTCCTGACACCCATGGAGACAGTCCTGCTGTTTGCCCTTGGAGACAAGTGTGGGAGATGTCACAAGTTCCTGTGCTCCACATGGAGCTTTGCTTTGGAAGTATAATTTTTATGAACAGTTATCCAGTCCCCCAAAAAACTAGGTTTTTAATAAAGCATCCCCAGTAGTTTTATATTTTTAGGCACTACAGTATAAAAATTTAGCTTTCCCAGGTAACGATGTAGGGAACCTGGTCTGGGTGGCCATGTGGGCAGGTTTGGAAAATTTTTTTCCTTGACCTGTAAGATAGTATCCAAGTTAAATGTCCCGTCCCTCGGCCAGCTCACCTCAAAAGAGGGCCATTCTGAGGAACAGAACGTCTGCCAGAGTTTCTTCTGGATTTTTACAGATTAATTATGAGCTTGATCTTTAACCTCCTTCCAATGACCTAAAGTCAGGGCTAAAGGGGTAGTTAATCAGGTCTTTCATGGTGTATCCTATGTGCTAGTTTCATCCCATTTTATCAAAGACAGACTGATACACAAGAACAAAAATACAGAGGCAGAGGCAGGCGGATCTGTGTGAGTTCGAGACCAGCCTGGTCTACAAGAGCTAGTTCCAGGACAGGCTCCAAAACCACAGAGAAACCCTGTCTCGAAAAACCAAAAAAAAAAAAAAAAAAAAAAAGAACAAAAATACAAAGAGACAGACACAAACTCAAATCCAGAAGCTGGTGCTCTCACCACCACTCTGGTGCAAAACTGAAAATCACAAGAACAAATAGACAGACATAGACTCAAAATCAGAAGCCGCGCAGCAGCAGATCCAAAAATACAGATGGAGGATCACGACTCCCCCGGGGACTAGGGCGAGCGACCTGGTCATTCCTCCCTCTCACAAACGCCCATGAAACGTCTTTCAGGGCTCAGGGTCAGAGGTCTGGGACACATCTGTCCCCTCTCTTGGTCCTGTTTCAATACACACCCTGTGCAGGTACAATTTTTAAATTACTGATTCACAATTACACAGAAACAGAAACACAATACACAAACAGACATAAAAATGAGCTCATTTAGGATCTCCTGTTTACCAAATGCTTGCCCCATGCCTGGGGGTGAATTCCTGGCCCTGTCAACATCAACCAAGGGCATTTCTCATCAATAAAACACAAGAAGTCTATTAAATCTTTGTTTTTAACTCTTATTCCTCTCTCCCTGAATGATTGCTTAAATTCTTGTCTGAATTTCTATTCCTTTGAAAATGCCCATGTCTATGGGGCGACAATGATCCTGCACCTACCTTGTCCTGCAGATCTGTCTGAGTCCTACAGCTGCAGAATCTCCTTTTTTCTCCTGGTCCCGGGGTGCGCTCCATCGCCCGCCCGATAGGAGGCTGTGTTTTAAGTCCCTGTTCGGGTGCCACTTGACCCGCCCAGCAGGTCCTAAGTTACTCCAGGGTCTTGAAGAGGCACTATCTGAAAGACATGGGGGGAGAGAGAAATGGACGCCAAGCAGTATTCCTTGTCAAGGCATCCCCTTTATTGAAGCAAGTTTTACATCTCATATACTCCTCAGTGAGGAGCTTGGGCAGGGGGGAACTGAGGAAGGGGGAAAAGGGGGAAGGAAAGGAGGGGCTCAGTGGCCAGGCAGCTAAGCTGGGCAGTTGCAAGGTCAGTGGCTAGAGCACCTGCTGTTAGTGATAAGCAGCAAACAAAGAAGACACTCTGAGGTGCTGTCTGAAGCTTGAATCTCCAAGGTCAGCATACAATGTCTCAGTTAACTTTAAGTTTTTCTGTCTCAAGATTTTCACCTCAAGGCCCTGTGAGATGTGAGAAAGGAGAAGCCTGAAATGGCTCCTGACAATATTTGGGAACATGGACATAGTTCTGTCCATACTACTTCCTGCTGTTTGGGGGAGTTATTAATCAGGTCTTTCATGGTGTATCCTATGTGCTAGTTTCATCTCAGTCAGCAGTCATCAGTGAAGTAATTTTTTGAGGGTGTTCATGGCCTATCAAACCACACCAGTCTGAAAGCAATCCACAGGTTCTCATCCTCTATGGAAATAAAAGAAGAATCTCTTTTCCAAAGCAACTTATCTTTAGACACAAATTCTGAAGTCAAGGTACCTTTATAACATACATGCTGGTTTAACAAAGCAGCCCATACAATAAAATGTCTCTTCGTACTTAGCTCCTTCACAGTCAAAAAAAAAAAAAAAAATCAAAGAAAACACAATATATACAATCCAGACTCTGTGAATTTTTCATCTTTACATGACTTATTTTTCTTACTCCTTTTAATCTATGACTATCTGTACTCTGTCTCTTTAGAGATTTTACCCTTTTTTTAAAGCATTAACTTTATGATTCTCTATATTTCTTTTCCTCTCTCTTCCAAGCCTACATACATTTATCCAACACTATGACTCATTTACAGATCTTTTTATCTGGATTTGTCTTTATTTCATATCTGTAATTATTTTCTGACCACAAGTGCTTCTTAAAATGATAAGCGCTTCTTAAAACTTAAGCTGCGACATTGTTAGGAGAAATATGGCAGTGCCTGCTTCCTGCAGTCTAAAACTTAAGTGGTGCCATTAGTATGATATATATGGTACTGCATGCTTGCTCAGCACATTCCAGCATGGTGGAGCTGCTCATTGCTGCCTCTGAGAGACATGCACAGTGACACATCTCTAGGTACACAGCCACAGCCGGTCTATGCCGCCCTTAAGCAAGCTGTGGCAGTCAAATGCTCTGTAGCCGGACCTCCTGCCCAAAAGTGTCAGAGTTTGTGCTGGCAGTGGCCCAGAAAGCTGGCATTTTAAAATTGCCACTTTTTTCCTGCTACAGCTAAATCAGGAAAATCTCTCTTAAAGGAGCTGTGGCACACTACCAGCAAACAGCAAGAAGCTGTGTTAAACTCTGTATTTTTTTTTATACAGTTAGCCAGAAGAGGGTACCAGACCTCATTACAGATGGTTGTGGGCCACCATGTGGTTGCTGGGAATTGAACTCAGGACCTTTGGAAGAGCGGGCAATGCTCTTAACCACTGAGCCATCTCTCCAGCCCCCTAAACTCTGTATTTTTGTGTCTAGAATTCCTTTTCAAACTCTCTCAGGTTTTAAGTGGATTTAGCTGGCTACGTGGGTGCCAATCTGTAGGAGAATAGCCCGCTTGTTTGTTTCTGGCCACCCAGCTAGCTTATCCCCAAAATAACCCACACAGAAACTGTATTAATTAAACCACTGCTTGGCCCATTAGCTCTAGCTTCTTATTGGCTAACTCTTACATCTTAATTTAACCCATTTCTATTAGTCTGTGTATCACCATGAGGTTGTGGCCTATCAGCAAAGTTTCAGCATGTCTATCTCATGGCGGATCCATGGCGGCTCTCTAACTCCATCCTTCTTCCTCCCAGCATTTATTTCTGTCTTCCCCACCTAAGTTCTGTCCTATCAACAGGCCAAGGCAGTTTCTTTATTCATTAATGGAATCACAGAACACAGAGGGGATTCCTACATCAACAGGACAGCCAAACTTGGGAAGTGAAGAAAACCATTGAATACAGAAAATTGGCTACGCCATTGTGGTATACACCTTTAATCCCAGCACTTGGGAAGCAGAGCCAAATGGATCTCTGTGAGTTCAAGGCCAGCCTGGTCTACAGAGGGAGTTCTAGGACAACTAGGACTGTTACACAGAGAAACTTCATAGGAAGGAAGGAAGAAAGGAAGGAAGGAAGGAAGGAAGGAAGAAAATTGGTGAAACTGAATGCTGTAGTTGAATGAGGGAGCCATGTTTCAGCCCCAGTAAGCAATAGAACTCGGCAGCTTTGACCATGTGGTTCTGGCTTTAGAGTCAAGGATAGTGGCTCTTCAAAGGCATTATGGGATTTCTCTCGGAAACTAAGGAAAACCACTGAGTTCAGGTGTATGGCAGGGGTGTTCCTACATGGACACCAGAGAGGCCATTGAAAGAAGCCATGAAGTTGAAGTCTGGATTGCCTTGGTGACCAATATGTTAGAGATGCCAGAGCCATGGGATACCTGCCGAAGAGAGAGGCTAACAGGGAGTGGAACCAGTCCAAGAAAAAGAAGTGTATTGCAGTCAACAAAGCTGAAATAAGTTGGAGATCTGAAGAGCACTTGACATCAGACATGGAGTTGCAGAGTTTGGTTGTTTGCCCGGATGGTTTTCGGGCTTGTTTTTGGTCAGCTATTTTCTCACTGTGCTCCCTTCTCTATGTTTTGGAATGGTAACATATATCATATATCCTGTGCCAATATATGTTAGAAATATGTAATTTGACTTTTGATTTTAATTTTATAGGAGACTGCAGTTAAGAGATTGTATGAATCTCAGAAGAGAATTTTAACTTTAGATTGTTAAACAAGTCTGAGGGTAGAAGGTGGTGCTACACGCCTTTAATCCCAGCACTCAGGAGGCAGAGGAAAACCATCTCATAATGCAGGTGCACTACAGGCATAGTGCCGTAGAACTGGCGCACACTACAGTGTCTCTTCACAGTACTAGAAACCCTAAGTAAGACAACCCATTTCTGGGAAGACCTCTCTGGGGTATGCAGGTATTGCTTACTTACCAAAATAACAGAAAGTTCCAGTTTAAAAGTGCTTATGATCTGAGCTCAGCTGAATCCAGAAGTTTTTTCCCCTGTAAAGTGATTCCTGCCTCCATGCCTGTGGGACATTATTCCGGTTCTGATTTTGCTCCAGCACAGGGGCAGCCAGTGTCCCCAAGATGCTAGTCCCATAGGGGAAGGATTTCAGTGTGAAACTGTAGATTGCCTAGCTCTTTTCTCCCATAATCATTCCATAGACTCCTCTTGTCTAAGAGGTTGATAGCCTTGGGTGTGATGCTACATACCTGCAATCCCAGCACTTGGCAGACTAAGGCAGGAGGATTGCTCTAAACCGAGTCAAACTCTAACCAACTTTAAAGACTGGTGTACTAAACAAGGTTGAACACTCTCTCTCAAAGGGTCTCACTGCATAGCCCTGGCTGGGCCTAACTCTGTAGACCACGATGGCTGCGAACTCACAGAGAGCTACATGCCTCTCCAGAGCGTTGAGTTGAAAATTGTATGACATCATTCTTAGGCTTCTATCTATTGTGATTGTTGGTGTGTGCTTATGTGTGCATGACGTGGACATGACTGTGTACAGCACAGTACACCTGTGGAGGCCCTTAGACAATGTGGAGTCAGTTCCCAGCTTGCAGCTTTATGTGGATTCTGAGGACTGAACTCAGGCCATTAGGTTTGCCTCCTCTGGCAGCAAAGGCCTTTACTCAGCTAGCTTCTCACCAGCCCCTTTCTCCATTCTCTATTCACTTTCAGATAATCACTGCTCTCATTTGCATGTCTGTGCTCATCTAGCAAATCTGAATCCCCATCACCATGTCTTGACACATTGCCATTTATTTTATTTATTTACTTTTTTTTTTTTTTGCCACATAGGGTTTCCAATGTATAACAGTCCTGTTCTGAAACTCGCTCTGTAGACCAGGCTGGGCCTGAACTCAGAGATCTGCCTGCCTCTGCCTCCTGAATGCTGGGATTAAAGATGTGTGCCACCACTGTCCAGCTTGTTTTATTTATAAGTATAAATATGATTGAAATGTTGATAATGTTAGACCCCTCTGGGCTGCTAACTCCTCAGGAGGGTCACCCCAAGAAACCACTCACAGTCCGGTTGATGCAAAAGCAAGAAGAATTTATTCTCGTTTGCGCAAACAGGCTCCTCAGCCAGGTGAGGGAGAGAAGCCCCAACTTGCTATTACAGGCTACTTTTAAAGGCAAAAAAACACATATTCAGGGAGGGGGGTATAGTGGGTTGTTTGCCAAATGCAGGAATTGGCTCATTTTAAGGGCATTTACTATGATTGGTTATGTTGAAAGCGGGATGGGCGGTTTCTGGGTCAGGCAAAGGACAGGGAAGCACCTGCAGGCTGTTGGAAAACACCTAACGTTCTAGTCAACAGGCAGGGTGGGGTCACGACTAGTTCACAAAAACATGTTTTCTCTCTTTCGCAAAAACATGTTCAAAAATAAAAAGTAATTTTGCAAAATCACTAGGATTTTATTGTTGTTTAGTATATAATTTGTTTGTTTGTTTGTGTTTTGAGACAGAGTTTCTCTGTAGCTTTGGAGTCTTTCCTGGAACTCGCTCTGTAGACTAGGCTAGCCTCGAACTCACAGAGATCCGCCTGCCTCTACTTCCTGAGTGTTGGGATTAAAGGTGTGCGCCACCACCGCCCAGCTTGTTATATGATTTTTTTTTTAAAGATTTGCTTATTATATATTCAATGTTCTGCCTGGACCTCTGAAGAGGGCACCAGATCTTATTACAGATGGTTGTGAGCCACCATGTGGTTGCTGGGAATTGAACTCAGGACCTCTGGAAGAGCAGTCAGTGCTCTTAACCTCTGAGCCATCTCTCTCCCCCTCCATTCTAAGGTTAAAATTTAGGGTCTTATGCACCACTGAGCCACACCTCAAGTCCTTATGCTCCTTATTCGTTCCCATTTTGTATAGTTTTATTAGGGTTCTCTGCAGGAACAGAACTGGTGAGATGTATGATGGGGTCAAGTAAAGGAACTTGCTGCTAAGCCTAAAGGCCTGAGTTCAATCTCCAGGACCCACATGGTGGAAGAAGCAATTCCTACAAGCTGTCCCATAACCTTCAGCTGTGCATAATGCCCTCCAATTTTCCTGCCTTTATACACACATACACACACATGCACAAAAAGTAAATAACTAAAAATGTAACAGGATGTGTGTGTGAGAGAAGGGGGTTATTAGAGTGGCTTATAAGTGATGGGGCTAGGGAATCCAATAGGGGTCACCTAGGGAATCCAATAGGGGTCACCTAGGGAATCCAATAGGGGTCATCTAGGGAATCCATAGGGGTCAACTAGGGAATCAATAGGGGTCATCTAGGGAATCCATAGGGATCAACTAGGGAATCAATAGGGATCATCTAACGAATCCAATAGGGATCATCTAGGGAATCCATAGGGATCAACTAGGGAATCAATAGGGATCGTCTAGTGAATCAATAGGGATCATCTAGGGGATCCAATAGGGGTCATCTGGGAAACAATAGGGATCATCTAGGGAATCCAATAGGGATCATCTAGGGAATCAATAGGGGTCATCTAGGGAATCAATAGGGGTCATCTAGGGAATCCAATAGGGGTCGTCTGGGAAACAATAGGGATCATCTAGGGAATCCAATGGGGTCATTTGCAGACCAGAACGTTCAGTCCACGAAGCTAGTGCTACAGCAGTGCTGGCAGTCTGACAGATTTCTTAGAGTCCCTACAATTTTTTTCCCAAGACAGTGTTTCACTGTTTAGGTCTAGCTGTCCTGGAACTTGCTTTGTAGAGCAGACTGGCTTCAAACTCACAGAGATCCTCCTGCCTCTGCCTCCTGAGTGATGGGATTAAAGGTGTGTGCCACCACTGCCTGGCTGTTTTTTTAAATTATTTTTTAAAGATTTGTTTATTATTTTATGTGCATTGGTGTTTTGCCTGTGTGTATGTCTGTGTGAGGGTGTTGGATCTTCTAGAACTGGAGTTGCAGACAGCGTGAGCTGCCATGTAGGTGCTGAGAATTGAACCCGGGTCCACTGGAAGAGCAACCATTGCTCTTTACTGCCGAGCCATCTCTCCAGCCCCCTTTAATTTATTCTTTATGTATTTGTATGTGTTTGTACCTGTGTGAATTTGTGTACATCACATATATGCAGGGGTTCTCAGAGACCAGAGGATATCAAGTTAAAGAGGGTTGTAAGGCACCTTATAGGTACTGAAAGCTGATCCAGTGTGCACTGCAGGAAATGCTATTAACTTCTGAGTCATCTGTCTATGCTGATTTTTAAAGTTCACTGGGCTGTTTGAATTGGTTGATTCACTAATTTTTCAAATTCGAGAAATATAGGCATTTCATCCAATATTTTTCTCCCTGCTTCTCTTTCCTATTCTCGTGGAACTCTGATTTCCCTTTAGCCTTCTTTCCACCCCTGCTAAAGTTATTGCAGGAAGTGTTCGGGAATGAGGGCTGCTTCCATGAGGAGGGCCCAGGGAAGCTGCTCCCATCTGCCAGGTCAGTACACTGGTGGGAGGTACCAAAGGGAGCCTTCAAGCCAAAGTACGATGCTTGATGACCCCTGTCGCTGAACTGCTTGGAATGGGGCAAAGACACTTGTCTGGCCCCATGTTCTGGCACAAATGGACCTTACCCCAAGCTCACCACAGACCGGAATGTTCACTTGAGGCTGTTGCCTACACCTTCCATCTTCTGGTCTATCAGTACCCAACATTCAGGGCATGATAGTTCATTTGTCCACTTCATGGTTAATCTTTTTTTTTTTCTTTTTGGTCTTTCAAGACAGGGTTCTCTGTGTATTAGCCCTACCTGGAACTAGCTCTTTAGACCAGGCTGGCCTCAGACTCATAGAGATCCACCTGCTTCTGCCTCCAGACTGCTGGGATTAAAAGGAGTGTGCCACCACTGCCCTTGGTAGTCAGTGTAATAGGATCTCACTCAAGTTATCTAAGAGATAAACCGGTCTGGTCTATGAGGCACTTTCAGGAAGGATTAACAGACAGGAAAGAACTTCCCCCAGAGGCTGCACCTTAGTTGAGGGAGGGGCAAATATAAAAAGATCAGAGACAAGAGCTGGGTTCCTCACTTGCTTGCCTCCTCTTCTTGGTGGTGTTGCTGCTGCTCCCATCACTGGCCAACACCAGACTCCAGTTTCCTCAGCGTTTCAACAAGAATTGAAGACTAGCTGGGATTAAAGGTGTTGCATCATCACCACCCAATTTTGAGATGAGTCTTAAACTGTAGCCTAGATTAACCTAAAGCTCACTTTGTAGTCCTTGGATTTAAAAGACCCCTTAATGTTGGGAGTTCTGGCTTTCAAAATCAGTCAAGACCTGCATTGATGATGATGTTGATGATTATTAACTATTACTTTAATTTGTTTTTATTTATGTATTTGTTTGGCTGGTTGGTTGGTTGGTTGGTTTTTTGAGACAGGGTCTCTCTATAGCTTTGGAGCCTGTCCTGGAACTAGCTCTTATCGACAGGCTGGCCTTGAATTCAGAGAGACTTACCTGCCTCTGCCTCCTGAGTGCTGGGATTAAAGACATGTGCCCCCCACACCCAGCCAGTGCTAATGCATTTTCTTTTAAATATATATATATATGTATATATATACACACACATATATATGTATATATAGAGAGTTCTGCCTTCATGTATGCCTATAGGCCAGAAGAGGGCGCCAGATTTCATTACAGATGGTTGTGAGCCACCATGTGGTTGCTGGGAATTGAACTCATGTCCTCTGGAGGAAGAGCACTCATCTCTGCAGCCCCGAGTGCCAATCCTTTTAATCCAGTACTTGGATGGAACTCTGTGAGTTGGAAGCCAGCCTGGTCTACATAGCTAGTTCCAGGCCAGCCAGATACACCATAAGACCCTATCTAAAGAAAGAAAAGGAAAAGAAAGAAGAAAGAAAGAAAGAAAGAAAGAAAGGAGAAAAACATGTTAAATAATAATAATAAAATGGGGAAATAAAAAACCTGGGATACATGAGCTCTGCCTTGCTAAAAACAAACAAACAAACAAAAAACCCTAAATAAATAAATAAATAGACATGAATCCAAACATAGCAATAAAATTTAAATATTAATGGACTAAGTACTTAAATTAAAGGCAGAGAGACAGGAAGAGTAGTATGGGCCAGAGGCTGAAGCAAGAAGATAGCTTGAGCCCAGGAGTTGGAGTCAGCCTGGGCAACAGAAAGAGACCTCACTATTCCTCTCTGTTTTGTCTTTTTCCCATCAGTGCTGGGACTGAATGTAAGGTCTTTAACACAAATTCCTACTATGCATCCAGGCAGTTATTGAACCTAGCTATAACAGAACTTTTTTCTTTTATTTTGTTTATTTGGTTTATGTGTAAAGATATTTTGCCTGTGTATATTTTACCTGGACACTACCTGTGTGCCTGGCCTCTAAAGAGGACAGAGAAGGGTGTCAGATCTCCTAGATCTGGAGTTACAGATGGTTGTGAGCTACTGGGAATCAAACCCTACGCTTCTGGAAGGTCAGCCAGTGCTCTTAACCCTCAATCATCTCTCTAGTCCCAGCAGAATATTTTTCCAAGTTCAGACAGTTTGTGAGATCCTGTTTCAAAAAATATTAAATTAGCCAGGAGGCGGCAGCATATACCTGTAATCCCAGCACTCAGGAGGCAGAGGCAGGTGGATCTCTGTACGTTCGAGGCCAGCCTGGTCTATACAATAAGTTCCAGGACAGTCTCCAAATCTATACAGAGAAAATTTGTCTTGAAATACCCCCCTCCCCCATGGGCTGGAGAGATGGCTCAGTGGTTAAGAGCATTGCCTGCTCTTCCAAAGGTCCTGAGTTCAATTCCCAGCAACCACATGGTGGCTCACAACCATCTGTAATGAGGTCTGGTGCCCTCTTCTGGCATACATGGAGGCTGAACACTGTGTACATAAATAAATAAATAAATCTTTAAAAAAAAAAGAGGTCTGGTGCCCTCTTCTGGCCTGCAGACATGCACACAGACAGAATATTGTATACATAATAAATAAATATTTTTTTAAAAAAGAAATAACCCCCATCATCATCATCATCATGCATGAATAAATAATCTGAGTCTGGTCTGGGAGAGCAGGGACATGAGAGGCATGAAGACCATGCCTCTGCTATATATGGAGCTCAGGGACAACAGCAGGAATTATAAATAGTTTGAAAAGTTAAGGAGGGAACAGAACTGACAAGTAGTCCAACTGCTAAACCCAGCCAAACAGAGCCAATTGGTATTTACGAGGGCTATTCTCCATGAAGTATAACAACGTTCGTGCGTTATGAAAAGGCGTATAATTTAAACAGAGAATAATGGTCAGTTGCATTTTTTTTTCTTCCTTTCTCCCCCCCCCCCCCCCCCCCCCCCCCCCCCGCAGTATTGAGGAGGTCGAGCACAAGGCTCTGCGCATGGCAGTCAAGCGCTCTATCACTGAACTGTACCCTAGCCGGTTTCCTCCTCTTTTTTTTTTTAAAGGGAGATTAAAGCTCGGATCCTGCCGGCTCTTGGGGAACAGGGTGAGGGGCCCCACCGGGCCCCTTGGGGTGGAGGGGCGGAGGGGCGGGCCGAAGCGTGGTACCGCCTTCTGCCCTGAGCGCGCTGCGTTCTGTGCCCGCCGGCCCGCGCCATGGGCTGCCTCTTTGGGCGCGCCGTGCTGCGGGCGTTGTTGTGCGGGCCACGCATTCCAGGCCTGCTAGTGCGCCCCAGTTCCGGTGAGTCCTGCACCGTGGGGAGCTGGGCGGATGGGTTCCGCGCTGCCTTTGTTTGCGCACGTGCGACAGCCCAAGGCTTGGTTTTGTCCCGGAGGATCGTGCCAGCTCAACCCCCAAAAGGGGTCAGGGCTCTTAGCAGAAGAAAGCCAAAGCCCAGGCGGGGAGACTAGCACACTCGTGGCTCCTAAGGGTCTGTGCGTGTGGGTGGGTGTGGGGGGGATCACGTTCTCTCCACAGAGCCGTTGTTCCCAAGGTATTCAAAGCCAACCTACGCCAGAGCAGGCCCAAGACAACCCGGCCACTTCCTGGGGTTCCTGCGCTTGCAACCCATTTATGGGGTGCTTTCTGAGAGCCAGATAATGCACCCTGGGAATTGAACAGTCTCATCAAGATACATGGCAGCAGAGCTCTGGGCTACCCAGGGTCCCCTGTCATCTCGCAGGGTCCCCCGTTATCTCTGGTAGGAGAACAAACGGGTATAATTCAGCCTGTTGAGTTGTAGTGGACACCCATTGTGGCCTTTCTAACTTAACTTGATGTTTCCTCTTTCTTTGGTACACTTTGTGAGACTACTAGGGACTAGGACCCTCTCAAAAGTAGAATTTAAGCCCTTAATCGCAGCACTCAGGAGGCAGAGGCAGATGGATCTCTGAGTCCGAGGCCAGCTTGATTTACAGAGTGAGTTACAGTTCACCCAGAGAAACCTTGTCTCAAAAACAAAAAACAAAACAAAGTATCATTTCATCTTGGAGGAGACACTCAATGTCCTGGCAGTGGCATGGGGGTCACAGAATCAGAACAGTGTTCTCTTGAGAGGCAACCTGAATTCCCTGGCAGCTGAGTTCCTCTCCTGCAATGTGATTTACTCCCCATCAAAGTCCTCAATTCCCATTCCTTGGTCCGCAGCGCTCAGGCCACCTGGAAGTGGTCCACTAACTATCCTTGGTTTCATGCTATTTCTCCATACCCAAAGGGTGAGCTCCTAGCGTACAGGCCTGGGGTTCACACAGTGTGGCACCCCGGAGTCATCATTAACAGGCCTGGTTGCTCCTGAAGTTATCTGAGCCTATTGGGGGAAATCGTCTCCACCCTGGGCAGCTTCTGCTACTACCAGGGCAGCTCCCGGTCGTTTTTGTTCATCCAGACCTTCCTACTTGGTGGCAGGCACTTTCCAGTCCTGTGCTGTCTGAGCTCTGTTGGGGATCTAGGTGGGACAGAACTGAAAATGTGGAGTCTCTTCACCCCTGACTTTTTCTTTCTTTTTACAGGAGGGCCTTCCTGGCCCCAGGAGCGTACCCTGGTTGCGGTGAAGCCAGATGGGGTGCAGCGGAGGCTCGTGGGGACTGTGATACATCGCTTTGAGAGGCGGGGCTTCAAGCTGGTGGGGATGAAGATGTTGCAGGTACCAGCCCTTGGCCGGTGTTGTCACTAGGGTCTCCTAGCACTGGCACTTGCAAGGGTTGGGAGTTAACCATTCTTTTTTTTTTTTTTTTTTTTTTTCGGTATTTCAAGACAGGGTTTCTCTGTGGCTTTGGAGCCTGTCCTGGAACTAGCTCTGTAAACCAGGCTGGTCTCAAACTCACAGAGATCCGCCTGCCTCTGCCTTCCGAGTGCTGGGATTAAAGGCATGCGCCACCATCGCCCGGCTTAACCATTCTGGGAGCTAACTTCCGTAGCTGTGTCTGAAAGGTGCCCCAAACTCAGGACACTAACTGGGACTTTACTCTCCAAGGGTTCATCTTACCCCTCTTTCCACACAGGCACCAGAAAGCATCCTTGCTGAGCATTACCGGGACCTGCAGAGGAAGCCATTCTACCCAGCCCTTATCAGTTACATGAGCTCTGGGCCTGTGGTGGCCATGGTACAGCAGGGCAGGGGCAATGGAATGGGTGTGTGTGTGGGGGGGTGTCTTCCCCTAAGCAAAAGAAAGGGCTTGGATTGAGCCCATTTGGGGCTCTCCAACTTCTCTCCAACCCATATGTCTGTGTTGCAGGTCTGGGAAGGGCACAATGTGGTCCACATCTCAAGGACCATGATAGGACACACTGACTCAACCGAGGCAGCCCCAGGGACGATCAGGGGAGACTTCAGTGTTCACATCAGCAGGTATGGAGGCCCCATCAGCCTTGTCTCTCCATATAGGGTAAAGAAGGCTAGTTTAGGATGGCAGCTGGCACTTAAGACAGAGCCATGAAGCTGGGGGGGCATGCAGTACTCAGGAGGCAGAGGCAGGTGGATCTCTGAGTGCAAGACCAGCCTGGTATACAGCGTGAATTCCAGGACAGCCAGGGCTACACAAGAGAAACCTTGGGGTTTTTTTTGGGGGGGGGGAAGGGGAGCAAAGGAAGACAGATTCTTGAGAAATGGGTGTCTTGCTGGGCTGAAAGTTTTTGATAGTTGGGTGTTTACTATAAGATTTATTTATTTATTTATTTATGATAAATTGTCAGGTAGGCCAAGCTAGCTTTGAGGTTATTAAGTAGTTCAGGTGTCTTGAACTCTTTATCTTCAGGCCTCTACCAACCTGAGTGTTAACTTACAGTATGCTGCCTTGTCTGATTAAACCTTTTTCCCTAACTCTTTTTTTCTTTCCAGACAGGGTTTCTCTGTGTAGCCCTGGCTGCCTGAAACTCACTTTGTAGATTAGGCTGGCCTCACAGATATCCACCTGCCTCTGCCTTCTGAGTGCTGGGATTAAAGGCATCTACAATCACACAGGGTGTTTACTGGGTGTTTAGTATTCTGTTTTGGTCAACAACCATAAGGGGTTGGCTCTGATGACCGGTAGGAAAAGGCAACTCTCGGAAGCTGGTGTATAGCCTGGCTTCTGAGCTTGCAAGAAACCAAAGCCACGCTAGATATAAATTTCCAGCTCCTGTTACTGCCCACCCACTTTTCCTTCCTCCTTTTCCCTCTTTTTTCTTTTCAAATAGGATATCATGTAATCCAGGCTGGTCTCAAACTGATCCTCTTGCTGACGATGACCATGAACTTGTAATCTTCCTGCCTCTACCTCCCAAGTACAGACATGCACTGCCATGCCTGGTTTATGTGGAGCTGGGGATCAAAATCAGGGCTTTCTGCATGCTAGACAAGCCCTCTGTCAACTGAGCTGCATCTCTCATCTTCCTTCTTTGTGTGTGTGTGTGTATGAATGTCTGTGCATGTGTCTGCAGTGCCTGTGTAAGCCAGAAGAGGGTGTCTTAAGATGCCCTGGAGCTGGAGTTATGGGTAGTTTGAAGCTGCCCTATTTGGGTACTGGGAACCAAGCTCAGGTTCTCTGCAAGAGAATGCACTCTTCACTGCTGAGCCACCGCTCCAGCCCCCTCTTTTCCTTTCTGAGACGCGGTCTCCCTCTGTAAACAGCCTGGCCTAGAACTCGGGACTGTCCTCCTGTCTCAGCTCCTCCAATGCTGGTATTACAGACCATGACACCATAGCCCATTCCTTTCTCTTCTGTACGGTCACCTTGTTCCCTGACAGGGCAGGAGGCTGGAGGTGAATTGTCCCTGGGACCCCTCTCACTGAAGCATAGGCATGCTTTTCCTCCTCCCACAGGAATGTCATTCATGCTAGCGATTCTGTGGAGGGTGCCCAGAGGGAGATCCAGCTGTGGTTTCAGAGCAGTGAACTGTTGAACTGGGCAGACGGCGGTCACCACAGCAGCTGCAGCCCAGCCTGAGGGTTTGAACTGCCCACTGTTCTTCAGGGTTCATCCATGACCAACTACCTCTGCCAACAAGAACCCAAGCCCATATCCTTCCCATCTTCAAAACCACACCCTGTCCACCTTTTGTCCAGCTCCAGCCCAGGGGAGTCCAAGCCTCAACTTTATGTGCCTTGTATCCTAAGCCAGCACAATAGTGGATCATATCCTTCTATACCTAAGTGCCAGACAACCTTTTGGACATTGTCAGAGGTGATTTTGCCTTCCCCAGAGGAGAGACATTAAAATCTTCTGCTTTAAATGGGAATGGTATGCTTATTTCTGCTGTCCCAGCATTGTGTGCCCTTGCATGGGGAGATGTGAAGAAAGAGTAACAACTCCATCCATTCCTGCCTTGGAGAACCTGTGAGTTTCCTGCACTGACAGAGACATGGATGATGGTGAGGGGTTAGCTGCAGAAGCATGCATGACTTGAGAACAGCTGAACCACTACAAAGTCCCACCCTACAGGGGTAATGACATCAAGGAAACTGCATGATAGAATCTTGCTTTCAGTTAACCTACCTCTTAAATACTCTAGCAAACCTGTCCCAAGACCCCCGCCGAGAGTAGGAAGGAGTACTGAGTGGGGAATCTAAGGCAAGGGTCCACTACCCCATTCCTAGCTACCACTGTATTCTCCTTATTTTACTGATATGACTGCAGGGCCCAGCAATGCCTGCTCCATGATGCCCAGTAGTCATAGCTGGAGAAAACTGCTTTATTCCAGCACCCTAATGAGTGCTTTCTTTTTAATACATGGTGTAAACAGTAGGTTTGAAGGTTATAGTTTTACTCTCCCATGAGAAGGAGCCCTTAACTTTGGTAACTATATGAGCCAGGCAAGAGTGTGAGGCCAGGAGATCAAGAATCCAAACGGAGTTCCTTGGCTGGCGTTGTTGCAGCTTCTGCCTGTATGGTGTGATTCTTCTGAGAGGCGGTGGTGGCAAGGGATAGGTGGGGCCTAAGGCCTCTTCAAGGCACGGAGCCTGTGGGTAGGGGTGCCTGTACTTGTGGGTATTGTGTCAGGTCTCCTGTGGACGGAACAGCAGAGGCTTATACTTCAGCGGCTACTCTCATCTTTCTCTCAATGCAATCCAGGCACTAGAGAGCAACCTGCACGCCAGACCTGGTGTGGTCTGTGACAGCGACCGCTGCTTGATACAGCACGTCACATCTCACCCCGGATCCTGAAGTGGCTAACACAAGTAGCTGATACACATGACCGCTTCGGAGGCTAGCTGACAAGTCATTTCACTTTTCGAAATCTTGACGATGGAACCCAGTCCTGGGTTCTCAGCAGCGGTCGGCCTGAGCAGCTTCACGACAA
This sequence comes from Microtus oregoni, assembly GCF_018167655.1. Classification (NCBI taxonomy): domain Eukaryota; kingdom Metazoa; phylum Chordata; class Mammalia; order Rodentia; family Cricetidae; genus Microtus; species Microtus oregoni. Next base: position 17,938,869 of record NW_024543086.1, read on the forward strand.
TCTGGATCCTTGCCAGCCACCAAGAGGGTCACTGGGATTTTTTTCACCCGGGCGAGCCTCGCGAGGGAGCTATTGGCTTTGCAGGCTCCCGATCCTCTCACACTGGGAGGGAGTGTCCAAGCGGCAGAGCGGTGCACGTCAGGAGTTCCGACTTCCACAGTTGATACGACAGCGTCTAGCGAGCCTGGGTTCTTGGATTAAGCGGCCGCACCGACTTCCAACTAGGAAAGGACTCGAGCAGGGGGGGGGGGGGGGGGCGGGGGGACGGGGGGCGGGTTAACAGGCCGGAGCAGCACAGTGCGTCAGCGCCTCCTCCCACAGTCCCAGCAGGCCGCGCGCCACCATGGGTGGGGTGTCCGCGGGGTGGAATGGGAAGAGCTGGAGGGCGGGGATAGGAAGGCGTGGAGGGACCAGATGCCTCCTTGTGGGCGGGGCCTCCTTGCAGGGAGAGCCCGGTGGGCGGGGTGACGCGGGGGTGGGACTCTGGTCCTGGATGTTTCTGGGCTCTGGGCGGAGCGAGCAGCTTGCAGAGCGCAGTGCGCAGCCCGCGTTGGAAGGTAGGGTCTGGTTCCCAGTTTTACTGCCCTCGCCACTCCAACCGGCACCCAGCGTCATGGCCCAGCAGCCGCCCGACGTTGAGGAAGATGATTGTCTTTCTGACTACCACCACCTCTTCTGCCCGGACCTTCTCCAGTGAGCTAAAGCAGGGAACCAGGGAGCGATCCGGGGTTGGGGAACAAGGGTCAGAATGGAACTGCTGCTGATGCGACAGCACAGAGGTCGGGTGCTCGGTACCCTACTTCTGGACGATCATAGACGTGAAGTTTCTTGGGGTTCCGGAAGGATGGGATGAGGGCCTGAGTGAGGAAGCCGGTTCGTTTTGAAAAGGTCTCACTTGAGACCTTACTACACAGGGCATTTTAGGTTCAATAGTCCCCTTCAGCCCCGAACTTCTAGCCCAAGAATAAAAGACTTTAAAGATTGTAGATTTGTGGCTAGGGATTTTCGTCGAAACCTGTTAGACTCCATCCTCTGCAGGAGCATATTCCTTTCACAGCCGCACTGGGTGAATGTCCATAGGCTCAAAGTCCTCCTTTGGCCACCCATTTACCCTCTGTTAACACTGATTTATTTATTTACTTAATTTGTTTAGTTTTGGTTTTTCTAGACAAGGCTTTTCTGTGTAGACCTGGCTGCCCTGAAACTCACTCTGTAGACCAGGCTGTCCTCCAACTCACGAAGATGATCATTGCCTGTCTCTGCACCCCACCCCACCCCCCTACCCTGCTCCTCCAGTTCTGGGATTAAACACATGCACCACCACTGCCTGGCCAGTGATTTATTTATTGAGGCAGAATCTCATGTAGCTCATGCTGGCCTTCAACTCCTGGTTCCCCTGCCTCCACCTCTCAAGTACTGGACTTACCAACATGCATCCTCCATCCGGCTAAAACATTGGTTTTAAAGTAGATTCTAAGGACTAGAAAGATAGCTCAGTGGCTCAGAGCACTTACGGCTCTTTCAGAAGACTCAGTTTTGGTCCCTAGCATTCACACAGGACCACAGCATCTGTAGGCATATGGGCAAAACACTCAGAGAGACAAAATAAGTAACTTAAAAATGACTACATTTTCCTTTTATGAAGGGACAAGGTGGCCTTTATCACGGGTGGTGGCTCTGGGATTGGCTTCCGGATCGCTGAGATTTTCATGAGGTACACACTGCTCTGGGACCCTCCCTACCACTTTCCTTTCCTTTGACTGGACCCTAATGGATTTTGGGGAGTGGTTCCGTGCTGCCCTGGGGGGAAGACAGCACCTTTGGAGTCTCTTGGGACAGGTCTGTGGCGTTAGGAGAGGCTTAGGGACTTGCTACTGAAGCTGGCTGAGGCGGAGGCGGAAGAGCCCTTCCCCAGCACTCCCCAGTGCTCTCCTTTCCACAACCTGAAGTGAATCCCACAAGAATTGATTCTGACTCCAGGTAGTGGCCTGTTATTTGAGGCTTTATGCAATTCCTTCTCTGCAGAACAAAGGTCTGTGTGTTATCTGATCATGAAAATTAGATAAGTTAGTGTAGTTTTTGTGGAACCTGTGTAGCGGGTAGTCCCCACTGTCACCATGAGGCTCCCTCTCTCAAAATGGGCTCTCTGTCCTCCATGCCAATGCCCCAGCAGGCCCTGCACAGGTCTGGGATTGGCACCAGTAGCCCGCCACACCTTCTCTGCCATGTACACGGTATCTGGATCAGAATACCCCAAGCCAGAGACATAGCGCAGAAACCTACGAGTGGACAACCATGGTATCCAGCAGTCCTTTCAGAATTACCCAACCCTGCCTGAGTCTCTGTGCCTACTGCCAGTCATGTTTCAGCCTTGATTCATACCTCGGCCTCAGAAGCTCTCGGGGGGAGTTCCTTGTAGAGTTCTGCCTGGTAGGCGCCCCCCAGGGTGTGTCCCTCTTACTTGTCTCCTCAGGCTGCCATCTGCTTTTGCAGGCATGGCTGCCACACTGTCATCGCCAGCAGGAGCCTGCCAAGAGTGACCACGGTGAGAGAAAGACTGGGGTTCTGAACGTGGGTGGGGAAGAGTTCTGAGGCCCAGGGTCTAAAACCACCAAAATCTGTTTCTTCTTGTGTAGGGAACTCAGTGAAAATGGACCCTCATAGATACCTTTGCCTTGTTCGAGACCAATCTGGTCTACAAGAGCTAGTTCCAGGACAGGCTCTAAAGCCACAGAGAAACCCTGTCTCGGAAAAAAAAAAAAAAAAGATACCTTTGCCTTTTCAAAAGTGTACTTATTGGGTCATGTTTTTGGAAGTAATATGGTTTTAGAATTCTTCAGTAGGTCCAGGGGAAATGCATACAGGGTAGGTAGATGGTGGGATCTGGGACAGATGACAGGTTACAGAGAATTCAGGATGTCTTACCAACGTCCACCAGGGGTCATGGCCCCAGGAGGTGGCTGTTTTCAAGCCAAGGCTTGGTTGGCAGGGAGGTCTGAAGGCTGCTTCTCCAGGCTGAGATTGCTAGCCAACCCTCTTGCTTTCTGCTGCCTAGGCTGCCGAAAAGTTGGTTGCTGCCACTGGAAGGCGGTGCCTCCCTCTGTCTGTGGACGTCCGAGTTCCCCCAGCCGTCATGACTGCTGTGGACCAGGCACTGAAGGAGTTTGGCAAAATCGACATCCTTATTAACTGTGAGTCAGCAATAAGTGAGGTCAGAGGCTTCTCAGAGGTCGGTAGTGCTGCTTGGAACCTCCAGAACCCTGTTGCCAGGGGGAGGGGTGTGCCAGAGAGCCTAGGTGCTTGTCCTGGCTCAACTATGGCCTCACAGTTGCCGGAGGCAAGACTCAGGTTGCAGGCTCTGGCCTGACAAGTTTTGCTCTTTCCGAATGGTGGATCAGTAAACCTAATCTACACGGGTGCCCTGTGAACCTGAAACTCACAGTTCAGGGGTGTTCTTGGGTACTGAGATTTCCACTGTAAAAAACGGGCTGGTAGCCGGGTGGCAGTGACACGCGCCTTTAATCCCAGCAGATCTCTGTGAGTTCAAGGCCAGCCTTGTCTATAGAATGAGTTCCAGAACAAGCTCCAAGGCTACACAGAAAAACCCTGTCTTGGAAAAACAAAAACCGAACAAAACAAACAAACAAAAGTGGGTTGGTGAGTTGGCTCAGTAGCTTAGACCTCAATCATATTCCTGGGACCTACATGGTGGAAAGAATAAAGAATGAATTTACTACACAGATTGTCTGTCCCCTGACCCCCACGTAAATGCCGTGGCACATGCACACCCACACACACGTTTTGTGTGTGTGTGTATGTATGTATATATATATATATATACATATATATAAAATAAGTGTTAACATTATAAAAGTATGGGGCTGCCTCCCCATGTATGGTGGCACAGGCCTTTAATCTGATCACTCTGGCAGAGATGTAAGCAGATCTCTTAGTCTGAGGCCAGCCTGGTCAACATAGTAAGTTCCAGGACAGCCAAAGTTACATAGAGAGACCCTGTCTTTCTCTAAATAAATAAACACTAAATCAAAGTAATAGAGTTGGGAATGGATCTCATCATGTAAAAAGCCCTGGTTACTGTCATTGACCCAGAAAAAAGGTGATTTCATAGCCTTACAGAATAATTTAGGTATAACACTACATAACTGTATAATCACTTCACAATATCTGCTATTACTCAAATGTTATTATTTGTTGAATAATTGATATTATTATCATATATTAAGGCTCAATCTTTTTTTTTCCCCCTGAGACAGGGTTTCTCTGTATAGCCCTGGCTGTCCTGGAACTCACTCTGTAGACCAGGCTAGCCTTGAACTCAGAGATTCCCCCTGACTCTGCCTCCAAAGTGCCACCGAGACTAAAGCCTTAGGGCACCATGCCAGCTAAAGACTCTATTTTCGAATAAGGTCACATTCACAAACACACACACACACAAAAATCGGGACTGGATAGATGGCCCAGTGGTTAGGAGCACTGCCTGAGTTCAATTCCCAGCAACCACATGGTGGCTTACAACCATCAGTAATGAGATCTTGTGTTTTCTTCTGGCATGCAGGCAGAATACTATATACACAATAAATAAATAAACCTTTTAAAAAATCTTTTTTTAATTTTTAAATTCTTTTTGTACTTATTTATTTTAGTTTTCTTTTTTTTTTTTTTTTTTTTTTTTTTTTTTTTTGATTTTTCGAGACAGGGTTTCTCCGTAGCTTTTGGTTCCTGTCCTGGAACTAGCTCTTGTAGACCAGGCTGGCCTCGAACTCACAGAGATCCGCCTGCCTCTGCCTCCCGAGTGCTGGGATTAAAGGCGTGCGCCACCACCGCCCGGCTTTATTTTAGTTTTCAAGACAGGGTTTCACTATTTAGCTCTGGCTATTCTGGAACTCGCCTTGTCGACCAGGCTGGCCTCAAACTCACAGAGATCCATCTGCTTCTGTCACCCAAGTGCTGGGATTAAAGTCGTGCGCCACCACTGCCCCCTGATGGAGGAAGGTCATTGGCTAATAAAGGAACTGCCCTGGCCCATTTTATTGGTTGAAAGATAGGTGGGAGGAGTAGGCAGAACAGGACGCTGGGAGGAAGAGGAAGTGAGCTCAGATTCCACAGCTCTCCTCTTGGGAGTAGATGCCTCAGAAGAGACGCCATGCCCCGCTCCCGGGCAGACACTCCGACCCAGGATGGACATAGGCTAGAATCTTCCTGGTAAGACCGATGCTCACAGATTATTAGAGATGGGTTGATCGGGATGTGAGAATTAGCCTGTAAGTGCTAGAGCTAAAAGGCCAAGCAGTGTTTAAAAGAATACAGTGTCCGTGTAATTATTTCGGGGCATAAGCTAGCCGAGCAGGCGGCTGGGGTGCTGTGGACGAAGCCCCGCCGCCCCTTATTACTACAGCCCCCGGTCTACTGTCTATCTATTTTTGTGAGACAGAAATTCCTGTAGCCCAGGCTGGGGTTAGATTTACTATGGACTTGAAGTTGCCCTTGAACGCCTGATCCTTCTGCTTCTGCCCCAAGTGCTGTCTCCGAACTTGCTTTTAGAACTTAACTTCTTGGCATCTACTCTTCTATCCTGTGCCTGTTGCCCAAGAATTTCCTCAAGTGCTCTGCGCCCTGTCTTGGCTAGCTTAGACCTCTTTGAAGGTCTCCACGTTCTGATTGCCCACAACGAACAGGCTCCTGTCTGTACTCTTGACAGGGCTCGCCCACTAGCGTCCTGTCTTCTCAGGGCCACACCCACCAGCGCCCTGTCTTCTTGGGGCCACACCCACCAGCGCTTGGGGCCACACCCACCAGCGCCCTGTCTTCTCAGGGCCACACCCACCAGCGCCCTGTCTTCTCAGGGCTCAGCCCACCAGCGCCCTGTCTTCTCAGGGCCACACCCACCAGCTTTCCCCTTTCTCTTCTCCAGGTGCAGCTGGAAACTTCCTGTGCCCTGCCAGCGCCTTGTCTTTCAATGCCTTTAGGACTGTGGTTGACATCGACACCATTGGCACCTTCAATGTGTCGCGAGTGGTTTATGAGAAGTTCTTCCGGGTGGGTATCCTTCTGGCAGGGGCCTTTCTTCCTGTGGTAACCCACTCAACATCATCCCTTGCATGTTTTAGGACCACGGAGGAGTGATTGTGAACATTACCACCACTCTCAGTATGCGGGGCCAGGTGCTACAGCTCCATGCGGGCGCTGCCAAGGCAGCCGTGGGTATGAGCGATTTTCCTCTTGGTGATTCCTGGAGGCTGATGATCTGCACATGAACTTGGTCCTAGCTGTGGGCACTGTAGAGGCTAGACTCGATCCTGAGCTCCCTGTGGCATTTAGGCCACCTCGCAGGCAGCACAGCCTGACCATCTCCCCTCCTGTGCGCATTTCTTCCATGCAGACGCTATGACACGACACTTGGCTGTGGAGTGGGGTCCCCAGAATATCCGTGTCAACAGCCTGGCTCCTGGTCCCATCAGTGGCACCGAGGGGATCCGGCGATTGGGTAAGTCTCTTTGGGAGTTTGGGACATCCATCAAAGCTTCTTGAATTGTAGCAGGGTTTAAAACATTCTGTCTTCAGCTAGGCAGTGGTGCTGCACACCTTTAATCCCAGCACTCAGGAGGCAGAGGCAGGCAGATCTCTCTGAGTTTGAGGACAGCCTGGCCTACAGAGTGAGTTCCAGGATGGCCAGGGCTACACAGAGAAACCCTCTCTTGGAAAACAAACAAAAACAACAAACATTTTGTCTCATTCCAGTCAAGAAGCTATCCAAATGTTTGGCCTTCTTCCTTGTCTAACTTGGCCTCCTCTTAGGGTCTCCATACCCTCATTTCCCGGAAGGTATCACTCTCCCTCCTGTGGATTCTGTGTCACTCTGGTTCTGTTTCTCTTCTGCTAGGTCCTGGTAGAACAACTCCCTTTTCCAGATGTGGGTGGGGCAGAGTGCTGACTGGGGGAGCAGCGAACTCTGTGCTCTAGGGACTGACTGGGTCCCCACTTCATATTGCCTTCCAGGGGGCCCCCAGGACAGTTTGAAATTAAAGGGTCTTTTAAGCCCTCTGCAAAGACTTGGAAACAAGACGGAGATCGCCCACAGCGTGCTGTACCTGGCCAGCCCTCTGGCTTCCTATGTCTCAGGGATTTTGTTGGTGGTTGATGGTGGTAGCTGGATGACATTCCCAAATGACATCAAGCGACTGGCAGAGTTTGGATCTTCCTCTGCTAAGCTCTAGGTAACGAGCTATCCCCACTTCTTGGGTTCCGCATGTCCTTGGATGCCCCCAGTTTACCGGGTCAAGTGCAGCAGGTTTTCTTGGGACCCTGCCTCTGTTGCACAGAGGGGATCTGTCTGGTGGGCAGAGATGGTCTCCAAGGCTGTGAAGGAAGTGGGCTCCTTGCACTGGGTTTTTCTCAGAGAGGGTTAATCTGTTCCCTTTTGGAGGGTTCCAGCCTTGCAATTTTGGCGCTGTAGTCTCTGGAGTGTGGAGGTTACAGGAGTGCATAATGGGATACAATTGCTTTTCTTTCTTTTCTTTTTAGGATAGGATCCCTTGTAACTCAGGCTATCTTCAAACACACTATGTAGCTAAAGATGAAGATGATTTTGCACTTCTGATTCTCCTGTCTCTACCTCCCAACTGTTAAAATTAGAAAAGAGCCACCATGCCTGCTTTTTGCAGTGCTGAAGATCACACCCAAGGTATCATGTTTGCTAAACCAACACTGTATCAACTGAACTACATCCTCTGCCCCAGGATGCATGTTTTGACACACAAACATTGTGTTTTTTTCTTTTTCTTTTTCTTTTTTTTTTTGTGGTTTTTCGAGACAGCATTTCTCTGTAGCTTTGGAACTTGTCCTGGAACTCACTCTATAGACTAGACTGGCCTCGAACCCACAGAGATCTGCCTGCTTTTGCCTCCCAAGTGCTGGGATTAAAGGCATGCACCACCACCATTCAGCTTATTTTTAAAATTGTATCCAGAAGGCAGTATTCTTCATGGAATACTGCCTCCTTCCTCACAGAGGCCTGTAGTCACAGCAGAAATGTTGAATGTGAATTTGGAAATCCTAGCCATCTAAACCTTACTCTGGTGACCAAGCTGTTATACTTTTCCTCTCCAAAGCACACACCCAGGGTGGGTGGGACCAGGTCGTGAGCCTAGCCTAATGCTCATGGGGTCTGAAGAGTTCCTATGATTTTGTCAGAGAAAACTGCGTTATCTTTTAAAAGAAAAATCTTTTTGTTTGTTTTTGTTTTTGTTTTTCGAGTCAGGGTTTCTCTGTGGCTTTGGAGCCTGTCCTGGAACTATCTCTGTAGACCAGGCTGGTCTCGAACTCACAGAGATCCGCCTGCCTCTGCCTCCCGAGTGCTGGGATTAAAGGCGTGCGCCACCATCGCCCAGCCAAGAAGAATCTTTTTAATATAAAAATATCTATCATTTGGAATTTGTAAGTTTCTAGAAAGAAAATTAAAAGTTTAATTCTTCACTGAAATAGGGAGTTGTGTTTTTGTCTTTTTTTCCTCCGAGACGGGATTTCTCTGTGTAACAAACCTAGATGTCCTGGAACTATCTCTGTAGACCAGGCTGGTCTCAAACTCACAGAGATCCGCCTGCTTCTGCCTCCTGTGTGCTGGGATTAAAGGTGTGCACCACCACTACCACCGCCTGACAGCTTCCTGATTTCTTACCAAGGGATTCCAGATCAGAGGGAAGTGTGGCACTGTGGGTATCTTTGGGGGAGGGGGGATTCTGTCACTGGTCGGCTGGCCAATTGAGAGGAACGATTTGGTCCCAGAGACTGGGTTTTCATTGGGATGGGTCTGACTGAGAAAGAGGCCCACGTTCCGAGGAAGCAAGTAACAATGGGTGTAAACAGCAGCTTGTGATTTTGCTTAGGTTCCTCTTTTGTTTTTTAATATTTGTGCACAACGTTTTGCATTTTAATAGACCATAAAGAAATTCTTATTATCTGGTTCCCAAAGTGGGGCATCCCATGGCTCCAGCGCTCCTGGCGCGCATGTACTTCCTCACTTTCCCGGAGCTCCCTGTGTGTGCTTTCCCAGCATCCCTGCATCCACCACTACCACCAGCCCACCCCACCCCCAGCACTTGCCGCTTAGCCCGGAGCCTGCCCTGAGGCCCCGGTGCTCTCTTCGCTTGCCTGCTCTATGGTCTAGCCGCTTGTAGCCACTGGGTGTCCTCCCGAATTGACTCTGCCCGGCTCCCACAGGCGCTGGGGCAAGTTCTGGTCCTTGAGCATCCATCCCTTGGCGTGTCTCCTCATGCCCACACCCAGGGGTTCTGCACAAGAACTGGGTAGAGTCTGGCCCAGCATCTCTGAGCATTCTTTCGGCTTACTGAGCCTGAGCTATCTTCGCGCCGCACCTGCTCCACCTGGTGTTCAAACATCGTCACTACATCTAAACACCTTTATGCTACTCATGCGTCCAGGGAAGTCCACAGCCCTCTGAGGAGTAGCATCCCAACTGGTAAGATACTAGGGAACTTTTGAACGGTAAACTAGACTATTAAATAAATAAACAAGTAAACTTTAAAAAAGGTAAAAGAATAAGGGGGAAGGACAATCTTCAAACCTTTCCCATGTTAAAGATTGGCAATATCACAATGCAGGGAATTAGGACCCTGTTCACTGCTGTTATGGATGGGATGCAGAATAGGAAAAAATAAATCATGAGATAAACAATTTTGATGGGATTGTTATAATGTCAGTTATGAATATTATCAGTCTGGTAATTCACATTTTATCATTAAAAGAGTGGTTTGATAACTGTGCCAAATAGGAGAAATTGACTGATGAAATACAGGCTTTGGAAAAGAGTACTACAGTGGTGGCGCACGCCTTTAATCCCAGCACTCGGGAGGCAGAGGCAGGCGGATCTCTGTGAGTTCGAAGCCAGCCTGGTCTACAAGAGCTAGTTCCAGGACAGGCTCCAAAGAAGTGTTAGATTTAAAGAGATTTAAGGAATCAATAGTTTGGTTTTTTAAATTTTTTTTCCAAGTCAACACTTGGATTTTTTAAAATTTATTTTTATTTTATGTACATTGATGTTTTGCCGTGGGTGTCAGGTCCCCTGGAAATGGAGTTACAGACAGTTATGAGCAGCCATGTGGGTGCTAGGAATTGAGCCTGAGTCCTGTGGGAGAGCAGTCAGTGCTTTTAACATCTGAGCCATCTCTCCAGCCCAAGGAATCAATAGTTTTATATGATATGCATCCACCTTTTGTGAAGCAGTTGTCAGATTCATGGGCCACTCAGAACAGAATTATTCTGCAAGGCTGGAAAGATTTAGTTACGGCAGCATTGGAATCTGGTCCTCAGTTGAAGTAGAGACCCTGGTGGAGAGAAGAAGGCAGGGGTCACCGAACAGTGAGGTAGTGTTAAGGTTATAAGATTTCCGAAGATCAAATCCTTGGTGAGGACCGTTATGTTGATGTGGAAAGACAGATTAGATTTGATCATCACACCTTGGCCCTATGCCATACAGGGGCTTGGAATGCTAGACATAAGACTGAAGAGTCAGGATTGACTTTCTTTTTATTTATTTATTTATTTTTGATTTTTCGAGACAGGGTTTCTCTGTAGCTTTGGAGCCTGTCCTGGAACTAGCTCTTGTAGACCAGGCTGACCTCGAATTTACAGAGATCCACCTGGCTCTGCCTCCCAAGTGCTGGGATTAAAGGCGTGCGCCGCCATCACCCGGCAGGAATGACTTTCAAAAAATTACTTGGAGACAGTAACTGACTACAGACCACAAGTGGATTAACAACGGAAGAACTAAACAGCCTATTTGAAACCTTACAAGGCGCACATGTGGATCATTTGGATCCGGAACTGGACTGTGTCCTAGTTGTTCTGCCTTGTACCCATTCTCCTGCCGAGATACTCGTGCAAAGAGAAGATAATATTCCAGAATGGATATTTTTGGCACAAAAACAGAACAAAAATTAAATATCTATGAAGAAAAGGTTTCTGAATTGATTCTAAAAAAGAAAAATTGAGGCTTCGTCAATTAACAGGGATGGACCCAACAGAAGTCCCAGTACTTTTTACTAATGCTGAAATTTCCTTTAAAAAATTTCCTCTTTGTGGGCAAAAAAAAAAAAAAATGAACATTGGCAATGAGCTTGCAGTGATTTCTTGAGAGAGAATAACAACAAATATCCGCAAAGCAAAAAATTTCAATTTATAAAAAGAGTCAATTGGGTTCTTCCTCACATTGTACAGGGAGCACCAATATCTGAAGCCCCAACATTCTACACTGATGCAAACAAATCAGGAGAGTTAGGTTATAAATCAAGAAATTTAGGGGGCTGGAGAGATGGCTCAGTGGTTAAGAGCATTGCCTGCTCTTCCAAAGGTCATGAGTTCAATTCCGAGCAACCACATGGTGGCTCACAACCATCTGTAATGAGATTTAGTGCCCTCTTCTGGCCTGCGGACACACACACACAGAATATTGTATATATAATAAATAAATAAATATTAAAAAAAAGAAATTTAAGTGGCTCAAAGCTTTTATGATCCTGTTCAAAATTATATGCTAATCTCAGGGTATTATGAAAAATTTCAAAACTTCTTAATATAGTTACTGACTGTCAATATGCAGAGTTGTTTTATGTATTGAAACTGCTGAACTTAGTCCTGATCCAGAATTGACCTTATTATTTATTCAATTACAAGAAATAATCAGAAATAGCTGGGTGGTGGTGGCACATGCCTTTAATCCCAGCACTTGGGAGGTAGAGGTAGCAGATCATTGTGAGTTCAAAGCCAGCCTGTTTTACAGAGTGAGTTCCAGACAGCCAGAGCCACACAGAGAAATGCCTGACTAGGTCTTGATCCTTGTAAACCACACAAACCTGGAAGGCGGGAACTGACTTTACATGACCTCTGACTTCCAAATGTTCACATGCCCATACACACATCACACACATACAAACAATAAAAATTTAAATGTCTTAAAATTTAAAACGTGTGCAAATGTGTGTGCAAAAGAGACATCGGCTCTCTTGGAATGGGGTTACAAGCTGCTGAAAGCTACCTAATATGGGTGCTGGAAATTGAACTCAGGGTCCCTGCAACTGTAGTATGTGCCACCTCTAGTTCTAAATTTAATTTTATTTTCATATAAGAATTCTGTTTGTTTGTTTGTTTGAGACAGTGTTTCTCCCTGTAACAGTCTTGGCTGTCCTGGAGCGCACTCTGTGGACCATGCTGGCCTTGAGTTTAAAGAGATCCGCCTGCCTCTGCTTCCCAAGTGCTGGGATTAAAGATGGGTGCAGCCACCGCCCAGCTAGACAAGGACTGTACTTTGCTCTGGCTGGCCTGGAATTTATAGAGATCTGCCCGCATCTCCCCTCCAAGTGCTAGTATTATTAAAAGTGTGTGTTCACACCTATCCAAATAGAAACTGTTTAAAGGCCCTGTCATACAGCTCTCTAGTGAGTGTTCCTTCAATGGAGCAGGCACCGTAAAGCCAGGCCATCTCCCTTTCTTTTTTTTAAAAAAAATATTTATTTATTTATTTATTATGTATATAATATTCTGTCTGCGTGTATGCCTGCAGGCCAGAGGAGGGCACCAGACCTCATTACAGATGGTTGTGAGCCATCATGTGGCTGCTGGGAATTGAACTCAGGACCTCTGGAAGAGCAGGCAATGCTCTTAACCACTAAGCCATCTCTCCAGCCCTTTCCTTTTCTTTTTGAGACAAGGTATCTCTGAGGAGCTCTGTCTGTCCTGGAACTCAAGCTGCCTTCTAGGTTGGCCTTGAACTCAGAGATCGGCCAAGTGCTGGGATTAAAGGCATGCACTACCACCTCCTGGCTCAGACCATTTTCTACAGAGTCAATTGCTTGCATGCATGGAGCTCAGCTTGGCTCAGAGGAACAGACTGCACTTCCTTGGTCACAGGCATTCTCAGCAGGGGTCATTCTTCTATTGACGAGATCAGAAAGGCAGATAGCAGGTTGAGAAGGTCAGGTTTTTAGTGGCATTAGCTCCAGCATACCCTGTCTAGCTCACTGATATGGGAGGGTCTTCTGTTTTGTGTTGATTTCATTGGTTAATAAAGAAACTGCCTTGGCCATTTGATAGGCCAGCCCATAGATGGGTGGAGTAAACAGAACAGAATGCTGGGAAGAAGGGAAGTTAGGCAGACTCCATGCCTCTCCTCTCAAGGGCAGATGCCATGGAGCCAGCCGCCAGGTCAGACATGCTGAAACTTTCCCCGGTAAGCCACCACCTTGTGGTGCTACACAGATTACTAAATATGAGTTAAAGCAAGATTGAGAATTAGGCAATAAGAGGCTGAAACTAATGGGCCAGGCAGTGTTTAAATGAATACAATTTGTGTGTTGTTATTTCGGGTATAAAGCTAGCCATGCGGGAGCCGGGTGAGATAAAAAGTAGGCCTGCCTGCAGCTCCTTCTACAACTCATGGACCTGGCTATACCCTGTGGAAATATTTTCTAACGTAGCAATCGGTGAAGAACTATATTATCTTCAACGATCATGTCAGCAATCTCTGAGACCCCTTAACAATGTCATGGTGTGCACCCGCAGGTCCAGCACTTAGGACATTGAATTAGGAGGATGGTAAATTTGAAGCCAGCTCGGGCTTCAGAGTAAGAAAAAATAACAACACAACAACAAGGCAAAAATAAAATTTCAGAAGAATTTTATTTATTATTTTGGGGTAGTAGGGGTTGAACCTAGGAACTTATTCATGCTGGACAAGCATACTACTGCTTAGCTTCGCCCCAGCTCTTACTGATTTAATCACATATATATATATACACACATACATATGTACGTATATATGTGAGTGTGTTTTGTCTGCATGTATTTATGTGCATGTCTGGTGGCCAGAAGAGGACACTGGATCCCTTGGAACTGAGGTTACAGGTGGTTATGACCACCATGTAGGTACAGGGAACAAAAGCTGGGTTGAACAAGTGCACTTAACCACTGAGCCATCTCTCCAATGCTCCTAGGTCTTTTTTTTTTTTACTTCTTATTTTGAGTCAAATCTCACCAGTGCTCTAGACTGGCCTTGAACTTGTAATTCTCTTTCCTCAGCCTCAGTTTTTTTGGTTTTTTTTTTTTTTTTGGCTTTTACAACTAGGCCTGGCTGCCAGAAGAATTTAAAATATTCTATGCAGTTAAATGTTTGTTCCTGAAATATTCCTGAGGCGATGGGTGAATGCAGCTCTCTCTCTCTCTCTCTCTCTCTCTCTCTCTCTCTCTGCCTTTTTATTTTTTTTCAAATGATTTATTTTATTTTATAATTTTATATGCTTTGGTGTGAAGGTGTCAGATTCCCTGGAACTAGAGTTACAGGCAGTTGTGAGTTCCTATGTGGGTGCTGGGAATTGAACCCGGGTCATCTGGAAGAGCAGCCAGTGCTCTTAATCTCTCCAGCCCTGCCTGTTCTGTTTATGCATAGTTTCAAACGATGAATCATCTTCTGCTTTGTGTGTGTTTTTGTGTGTGTGCACGTGCGTGCGTGTGCATGTGTGCGTGCGTGTGTGTGTGTGTGTGTGTGTGTGTGTGTGTGTGTTGTGAAGGAAATAAATCCAGAGCCCGGCACGTGCTGGACAAGTGCTAGCCCACTAAGCCACACCTCAAGCCTCAGAGGATGAAACTTTACCACCCTTGTAGACATCAGAGGTAGAAGCTGAAGGTCCTGGAGGTATAGACATCCCCTTCAACATCTCCAGAAAGCTTTCTGACCTAGTTCACATAAATATACCCTTCTTGAGCTGGGCGTGAGGTACAGGCAAAGCACTTGCCCACTGTCCATAAGGCTTCGATGGTCCCCAGTACAAAATAATTCAGAGCCTTTCAGAGAATGATGTTTGTTTGAGGAAGGGTCTTGCAATGTAGCCCAGGCTGGCCTTGAATTCATGATTTTTCCTCAGTCTCCTTGTCCCAGGATTATAAAATTTTGCTACCATGTGTGTTCTAAATCCACAATTAACTGCTTCATGGATCTTGGATTTGTTTGCTTTTTCAAGACAGGGTTTCTCTGTAGCTTTGGAGCTTATCCTGGAACTCGCTCCATAGACCAGGCTGGCCTTGAACTCACAAAGATCCTTCTATTTTTTGCCTCCAGAGTGCTGGAATTAAAGGCATGTGCCACTACTGACCAGCTGTTCATTTGTTTTTTAATGCTGTTGTTTTGGTTTGGTTTTTGAGGCAGTCTTCTCTGTGTAGCCCTGGCTGTCTTGGAACTAGCATGGCTATCACAAGTTCAACGCCAACTTGGCTACAAATTGACTATTGGAAGCCAGGCGATGGTGGCGCAGGCCTTTAATCCCAGCACTTGGGAGGCAGAGGCAGGCGGATCTCTGGGAGTTCAAGGCCAGCCTGGTCTACAAGAGCTAGTGCCGGGACAGGCTCCAAAGCTACAGAGAAACCCCGTCTCAAAAAACTAAAAAACAAAAAACAAAAAAAAATTGAAAAACAAATTGACTATTGGACACTAGGGTTACATAATTAGGAACCTGTCTTAAAATGGACAACCTGGGGGGCTGGAGAGATGGCTCAGTGGTTAAGAGCACTGACTGCTTTTCCAGAGGACCCAGGTTCAATTCCCAGCACCCACATGGCAGTTCACAACTGTCTGAAGATCCAGTTACAAGGGATCTGACAACTTTGCACCAATGCATATAAAATAAAGTTAAATAAACCATAAAACATTTAAAAAAAAAAAAGGACAACCTGGGCTGGAGAGACGGCTCAGGGGTTAAGAACACTGACTGCTCTTCCCAAGGACCCAGGTTCAATTCCCAGCACCCACATGGCAGCTCACAACTGTCTGAAAATCCAGTTCCAGGGGATCTGACACCTTCACACCAATGCACATAAAATAAAATTAAATAAGCCATAAAAAGATTTAAAAAATAATAAAAATAAAATGGACAAAGTATGTGTAGGGGGAGGGCACACACACCTTTAAACTCAGCTCTCGAGAAACAGAGGCAGGTGGATCTCTGTGAGTTCGAGGTCAGCCTGGTTTACAAAGGGAGTTCCAGGACAGCCAGGGCTACCCAGAGAAACCCTGTCGGGTTGTATTTGTTGAATAAATAAACAAATCTGTATTTATTCATCCTATGCCTTGGTTTGAGCCATACCGGTGATTTCTTATCCACAGACTATAAATGAAGGCCTGGCTGTGTTTATCTTTGCCTATCCTGAAAACAGAAACCTTAAAATTGCCCAAAATAAACAGTGTTAATGTGGAGGGGGTTCCTTTCCACTGATTTCTGTTGCCTTGGTAACTTGGAGCACCCAGCTGTGGCTTCTGTGTGCTACAAGATCTGGCACCAGATCCATTTTCTCATTGGGGGATTTTCCCAAGCTCTGGGTCCTCCTCTCTGTCTACCAGGACAGGGCCACGGAAGCATGGGAGACAAGGGGAGGGTGACCTCTCTGAGTTTTCTTTTCTTTTTCTTTTTTGAGACAGGGTTTCTCTGTGTAAAACAGCCCTGGTTGTCCTGGAAATCACTCTGTAGACCAGACTGGCCTCGAACTCACAGAGATCTGCCTACCTCTGCTTCTCGAGTGCTGGGATTAAAAATTTTTTTTTGGTTTTTAAAAATTTGTGTTATTTATTTGCATGTATATGTGTGGGTGCGCATGTGGAGATCAGAGGACAGCTTTTGAAACTTGTTTTGTTCCGTCCACCCTGGTGGATTGGATTCAGGAGACAGGTGTGGTGGGCTTTACCTGCTGAGCCATCTTGTGGCCCATATTACTGTGTGTGCATGAGGGGAGGGAGCACACATGCTCAGAGGACAGCTGTGTGCTGTGACGAGTCTGTCTCCGTCTTGCCAGACAGCTCCCAAATAATGACATAGAGAATTTTTATTAATTATGAAAACTCAGCCTATAGCTTAGGCTTGTTTCTAACTAGCCCTTACAACTTTGATTAACCCATTTATATTAATCTATGTTTTATGACATGGTGTTACCTCTCTTCTATCCTGCAGCTTGCTTCCTCTCTGTGTATCCTGGCTTCCCTCACGCACCTAGATTCCTCTCCTACTTCCTCTGCCTATTTGCTGGTCAGCTCTTTATTAAACCAATCACAGCAATGTGTCTTCACACAGTGTACAAATATCCCACAATGGTGTGCTGTCAGTTCTCGCCTTTCTTTGTGTGGTTTCGGGGATCACACTCTGGTTGTGAGTCTGGCAGTGGTTTTACCACTGAGCCATCTTGTTGACCCCTGAAGATGACCTCTTCACTTCAACGTTAAATGTTTTTGATTAAATTTATTTTAGTGTATGAATGTGTTGCCTGAACGTAGTACCTACAGAGGCCAGAAGACAGCATCAGATTCCCTGGTATTGGAGTTAACAGTAGGTTAGCATGTGGGTGCTAGGAATTGAACTCAGGTCATTTGAAAGAGCAACCAGTGTTCTTATTATTATTATCTGACTTTTTTATCTTCTCTCTGCCTGTGTCTATGTGGGCTCACTGTCTGAGTGGAAGGGATACAAGATAAAATGATATTTTCTACCTGGTCTACAAGAGACAGGCTCCAAAGCTACAGAGAAACCCGGTCTTGAAAAACCAAACCAAAAAAAAAAAAGATATATTTTCTGGGGCTGGAGAGATGTCTCAGAGGTTAAGAGCACTGACTGCTCTTTCAGAGGTCCTGAGTTCAATTCCCAGCAACCACATGGTGGCTCACAACCATCTGTAATGAGATCTGGTGCCCTCTTCTGGCATACAAGCATACATGGAAGGAATGTTGTATACATAATATATAAATAAATATAAAAAAATAAAGATATTTTCTAGAAAGCCACATTAGCCATAACTTTTTTTGTTTCTTTTAGGCTTTGAGACAGGGTTTCTCTGTGTATCTCTGGCTGCCCTGGAACTCACTTTGTAGACTAGGTTGGCCTCAAACTCACAGAGATTCACCTGCCTCTGCCTTCCTGAGTGCTGGGATTAAAGGCGGGCGCTACCACAGCCTGGTTTAGCCATAACATTTTAAGGCCAATAATATTCTTCTAACAGCTCATGAGATAAGTTTAAATTACTGTGCTTAAGAAGCGTGTAACACAAAAATGCCTCTAATAGGTAAGCCCCATCTGCCCAAGGACAGACAACTTCCTGGAATGCTGGGAGCTGTTGTTCTGGTAAGATAATAAACTACTTGGTTTTGCTTCAGTTAACAAGCCTGGTTGACCCACCTGCAGAGGATGTGTGGATCACAGGTGGGTGGAAAGCACGTCAGGATGTATGCTTGCCTGTTTGGATGAAGGCGGGACAGATGTAGCCTTGTAGGTTTTGCCTTTATAAGCCCCTGACTAATGTAATTTGCTGCCATACTCTGGGAAACCCAGGTGTGGGTCTGGTCAGTGTCCATCATCCAGTATCTAATAAAGCTTGCTTTAATTTGGCTCACAGTTGTGGTAGTGCCTTATTCTTGCCAGTGGGATCAACCCGGCGTCGGTCCATCCTTCCCGTGGGACAGATTAAACCTGCTCTGTCCTGGTGAAACTCTCCAATGAGTGTGTAGGCAGGCAGTGATGGGCGTCTTATCTGTCCCTGCTTCTGTGCTGAGGTTCTGGGTGCACAGCAACATCTAGAACGCTGGACAAGTGGACCACCGTCAGGACTTCCAGGCTGGCTAGAGCTGTGAGCGGGGCATGGGCCCCTGTCCAGCTGTCTTGTGGATAGATCAGGTTTTCACGGGGATACAGGCAGAGCTCCCGTACTCCTGTAGATCTAAGGAGAGCCCTGGATCCTTCAGAGCCCCTGAACTATACAAATCAGAGCTCGGGGAAGGTGTAGGATGCAGAGCTGCAGGTTTGGGATGGAAGAGCCTCAATCAGACCTCAGTCACGCTGGCACTTGACAAGCTATGCCCTCGCTTTGAGGGGGGGATACAGTGTTCCTTCTGCATCCTCTCTTGTGACCATATGGATCTCAGTTCCCCTGCTCTGACGCCAAGGAAGCATGGAAAGCCAACATGCAGCTGTGAAATGGCAGCCAAAGAGAATAGGAGGAACATTTGTTCAAAATATGAAAAATTGGGGCTGGCGAGATGGCTCAGTGGTTAAGAGTACTGACTGCTCTTCCAGAGGACCCGGGTTCAATTCCCAGCACCCACGTGACAGCTTGCAGGTGTCTGTAACTCCAGTTCCAGAGAATCTGACATCATTATACCAATGCACATGAAATAAAGCTTAAAAAAATATGAACAAACAGGAAATATGGCTGGACGTGGCTGTACACACTTGTGATCCAGATCTCCAAAGGAGGAAGTAGGATCATTCGAGATTATTCTCAGCCACGTCGCCAGTTCAAGGCCAAGCTGGGCTACTTGAGACCTTGTCTGTAAATAAATAAATAGATTATATAGATAAATAAATAATAAAATTGACTATGAAATGAGGTGTGGTGGTGCCTTTACTCCCAGTACTTGGGAGACCTTTGAGACCAGCCTGAGCTAAACATAGAGTACCATGCCAGTTAGGGCTACATAGCAAGACTCTGCTTCAAAAAAACAAACAAAAAGAATTAATTTAGAATCCTTGCACATGTAATTACATGGTATTTGGGAAATGAGGAGGATGGGAACGTTCTCCAGCCAGGGCAGAAACTGACTGGTGCTCTAGAGAGGAACTTGTGATTTGTGGATATATCTCTCCTGCAGGCAGTGCCCCAGGCTGTGTGTGTGGGAAAGGGTGCTGAGGGAGGGGCAGAGGGTGGGTGGAAAATGTGGGGGCTGGAGTTACTGTCATCCCAGGGAGACAGGGGCAGGTGTGAGCAACTTCAGCATGAGATGTTAAAATAAGAAATTCATCCTCTCCTCGGGCTGAGTCAGGAGGAATTAAACTCTGCTTTACAAACTCACATGCTATTTTTACTCTAAGAAATGTCCTTTGCCAAATTCAAAGGTGAGAAAAAAAAATCCTTCCAACTAAATTAAACATCAGTAAACATGTCAGGCTCTGTGTCCTTGGCTGCTGGGGGCCCCAGGGCTGTGTCAGGTGGACCTAAAATTGACTTCTCACTTACGGTTCCTTGTCAAACACACGATGTCAAGATTATAAAAAGCATTTCACGTTGGAGAGATGGCGTGGCTAAGAGTAATTGTGCTCTTCCCGAGGACCTGAGTTCAGTTCCCATCACCCACTCAGGTGGCTCACTGGGAACTTCAGTGCCAGGCTATCCTACACCCTCTTCTGAACTTGAGGAACCCATATGTATATAGCATGTAAACACACACACACACACACACACACACACACACACACACACACATTCATTTATTTACTTTTTATTGATAGGCACTCAATATGTAGCCTTTAACTGGCCTGGAAGGTGCCACATAGACCAGGCTGGCCTTGAACATGTAGAGATCCGCCTGCCTCTGCCTCCAGAGTGTTGGGATCAAAGGTGTGTGCCACCATGCCTGGCCACACAAATTTTTTAAAAAAGTATTTGTCAGGCATCATTTGTTTACAGTCTTGTAGAGATATGAACAACATGTGGTAAACTGGACATATATAGAATTCTGATAACATGTCAACAGCCCTGAAAACATATTATCAACAGAATGTTGTGCTGAGTGTGGGCCATATGCTGGCTTTTTACTTGTGTGTATGTTGTTGGTGACTGAACATAGAATATACATGCTGAGTATATTCTCTATCACTGAATGCACCCCAAGCTCTGATGGAGAAGGGTCATCTTTCTATCTGTTGATTTCATTGGTTAAGCAATAAAGAAACTGCTTGGCCTTCATAGGTTAAAACATAGGTGGGAGGAGTAAACAGAACAGAATGCTGGGAGAAAGAAGCTGAATCAGGGAGTTGCCATGATTCTTCCACTCCAGACAGAGGCAGGTTAAGATCATTCCTGGTAAGCCAGCTCGTGGGCTACAGCAGATTATTAGAAATGGGCTAGTCCAGGTGCAAGAGTTAGCCGAGAAAAGGCTGGAACTAATGGGCCAAGCGGTGTTTAAAAGAATACAGTTTCGGTGTAATTATTTCGGGTAAAGCTATCCGTGTGGGCAGCTGGGTGCCGGGAACGTAGCCCACCGCTCTTATTACAACAAAGCTCTGCTCTTATTTATTGATATAATTGGTAAATCCAAGTAACTTTTTTTTTCCAAGTCAGTGTTTCTCTGTGTAACAGTCCTAGCTGTCCTGGAACTAGCTCTTGTTGACCAGACTGGCCTCAAACTCACAGAGATCCGCCTGCCTCTGCCTCCTGAGTGCTGGGATTAAAGGCATGTGCCACCACCACCTGGCTAAAAATTATATTGTTTAAAGAGGCAGGCAGATCTCTGTGAGCCAGCCTGGTCTGCATACCGGCAGGACTATATACTATAGCCAGGACAATAGAGAGACTCTGTCTCAAAAAACAAAACAAAACAAACAAAAAACATAAAACTTACATTTTTTTATTTTTTGTTTTTGGGGCAGAGACTTGCTTCATAATCTTGCTTTGCCTAAAACTTGCTATGTAGACCACCAGGCTGACTTCAAACTCCTAGAGACCCACCTGCCTCTGTCTAATGAATGACAGTCTAACATTACATTATTATCTTGTGTGTTCTGTGTATGTGCACACACGTGTATCTGTCACGGGATGTGTGTGGAGGACAATTTGCAGCTGTCAGTTCTTTTCTTCCACTATGTGGTCATGGGGATTTAACATAGGTTGCCAAGTTTTGTGACAAGTACTCTTACCCACTGAGCCATCCCACAATCCCCCAAGAAGAAAGACATTTATAACAAGCACCTTAGATGAGTTTTCTCAATGTAGGTACAAATAAAACAGAAAACTACAAGGTAAACACCTGTCTGCAATAAAACACCATGAGCAAGGCAACTTATAAAGGAAAGTATTTAATTTGGGGCTCACAGCTTCAGAGGGTTAGACTTCATGACCACCATGGCAGGTAACATAGCAGCAGGCATGAAAACAGGCAGGAAAGACACGGAAGCAGCAGTGAGAGCTTACATCTTGAGTGCAACAATGAGGCAGAGAGACACAGCCCCTTTCACAAGGCCACACCTCCCAATCCTTCCCAAACAGTTCCACCAACCGAGGACCCGGTATTCAAACATATGAGCCTATGGGGGATCATTCCCATTCAAACCACCACAATACCCTAGGAGTTACTTTTTTTCATTTCTGTGAGAATACCTCACAGACACAACTTAAGGATGGGAAGATTTGGGGTTATGTTTTTAGAGGGTTCAACCCAGGGTTGTTTGGTCCCTTGCTCTCCTCTCTGCAGAGCATAGCAGCAGCAAAACAGACTCTTACCTCATGGCAGACTGGGGGAAGGGGGAAGATAGACAGACAGACAGGATTACAGGTGTGCTTAACTATGCCCAGCAGGGCAGCTGATAATTTTACACCCTAAGTATTCCAGTAGTGTCTTAGGGTTTCTATTGTTGCCACGAAACGCCATGACCAAACAGCAGATTGGAGAGGAAAGGGTTTATTGGGCTTACATTTCCACATCGCTTCATTACCAAAGAAAGTCAGGACAGGAACTCAAGCAAGGCTGGAACCTGGAGACAGGAGGTGATGCAGAGGCCATGGAGGGGAGCTGCTTACTGGTTTGCTTGTTCTGGCTTGCTCAACCTGCCCTCTTATAGAACCCAGGACCACCAGCTCAGGGACGGTACCACTCACCACGAGCTGGGCCCTCCCCCATTAATCACTAATTGAGAAAATACCCTGCAGCTGGATCCCTTGCAGGCAATTCCTCAACCAATCGCTGTTCTCTCTGATGACTCTAGCTTGTCGGGTTGACAGGAAACCAGCCGGTATCTAGAGTAATCTCTAGTTCCAGTGCAAATGAGAGCAAGGACCAACCCCGAGCATCCAAACAACACAGGCAGTTGAATACTCACGGGATCGAGATGCTAAGAACCCCCTTGTTGAAGACGCAACCAGGACCGAGAGATGTAAAGCTGGAATGGAGTGGATGCGTCTTCCATGCTGGCTAGTTCTCGTAACAACAGCAAGTCTATGCAGGCTACTTTGGGAGAAAGTCCTGAGTGGTCTCTCTCAGTCATGGGTCCTGAATACTACAGATGAGATAGGTCCTCCAGTACAATTGTGGCAAATCTGTTGCGGGGATAACCAACTATTTTCTGATTGGAATTGAGACCCACCCCACAGGAAGGAATTCACATCCGGTACTATAAATTGTTCTAAAGCCTGTGGCTGAAGTTGGCATGTTGGTGCACACCTTTGATTTCAGCACCGAGGAGGCAGAGGCAGGTGAATCTCTGAGTGTGTGTTTGAGGCCAGCCTGGTCTATATAATGAGTTCTAGGACAGCCAAAGCTACGTAGTAACACCCTGTTTCAAAATACACACAAAAACCCAAACCAACCAACCAAACAAACAAACCCAAAAATCAAAATAAAGCCTGTAGCTGTGGGCCCTGGGGTTGGGTGGCAGGGAGTCACTTCTGTTGTTTTGCTAAATGGCCATGTGACTGTCAAACTTCCTTCTAAACATTCCTTCATCTATGCCCATAGATAAGTGCTGTTCTCACTCTGCAGTGATTCAAGAAGCCTCCTTTATCTATCAGCAAATAGTAGTCACTGGAGACACTTAACTGGTCAAAGTGTTGATGATAACTTACCTTTGAATGCTCAGCCCTAAATCTCACCCCCTCCAAAGTTCAAGAAATACGGCGGAGAGGGCAGGAAGGGTGTAAGAACCAGAGGATGAGGAGGAGTACTGTAGAAAGCTGTTCTCCAGATCTGACCTGACCACTGCGTGCACAGACTCAGATCAGCTGTGATTATCTGCACACGATTGTGCCCATCAACATTCTATGGATGGGCCAGGGGCTTGTCAATTCCCACTGCTCCCTGAGGGAGAGAAAGAAGGTATTATTTTTCAATGGTGTAGCCACTGGTAAACGGCCCATGTTTTGATAAATAACCCCTTTTGTGCGAGGACTTTCTCTCAGTGGTGGCAGGGTAATATCTAAGCCTTCTAAGGTTCCAACGACAAACCAAAGCTGGATTCCACCACAGTTCACCACAGAGAACCAATGCGTTTATTAGGCTTGCTGCACCCAGCACAGAAGAAGGCTTCCCCTCAGGCCTCCTCCTCATTGGAGATGAAATGTCAGCAACAGCCAGCAAGCCAACCACGATGGACGATGGACGATGGATGGTTTGCAAGCTGATACAGCTGCTCTCATGAAGATGACAGTTGCTCTGCTCTGAGGAGAAGGCTGTACAAAAACTTAATTTTTTTTTTCTGAGACAGGGTTTCTTTGTGTTCTCTGGCTGTCCTGGAACTTGCTCTATAGACCAGGCTCACCTCAAACTCACAGAAATCCACCTGCCCTCTTGTCTCTTGAGTGCTGTGATTAAAAGCATGTGCCACCACCACCCAGTGAATTTTTTTTTAAAAGAAACAACATTGCTAGTCTTTATAGCTACTGAGAAATCCCATCTCAAAAAACAAAAACAAACAAACAAAAAACAAAGCAAACAAAACAAAACAAAAAAAGAACCAGCATCATTGCCAGGCTTGCACCTGTAGTCTCTTTCCGGAAAGCTGAGGCAGGAGAATCTTGAGTTGAAGGCCACTTCGGGAAACATGGTGTGATCCTATCTCTTTTTAAGCTGTTAGTTATTATGATCATTATGTGTGTGAATGACATTTTTGTGTGGATGCGTGTCTGACGGCACAAATGTGGTCTTCATAAAGAGGACTCTATGGAGTCAGTTCTCCCTCTGTCTTTATGTGGGGTCCAGGGCTTGAACCGAGGTCATCAGCCTTGCGGAGAAAGCACTTTGCCTACTGAGCCAGCGTCATCAGCCTGTGATACCACACACTAAAAGCCAAACACACTGACCATCACCCATATTGAAAGACCCCAGTGGTGGGCAGTCTTTCAGGCTAAGGAGACCCTCCCAAGGAACAGTGAGATCACTCTTCGGATGCAAACAGCAAGAGGCTTTATTCAGTACACAGGTACCTGGGGCGACTTAGTCTCTCGAAAGACAAAGCAAGACAAAGCGCGCCTGCAGACTGGGGGAAGGTCTTTTTATAGGAAAGAGGGCAGCAGAAGCAGATTACAGAAGCAAATGCGTTGTTAGTGGTCAGTTGGAATGGGGCAAGGGGCATAGGTGGTTTTTCCTTTCCCAGCACAGATGTATGGGAACAGATATCCTGTTTCCCTTTTGTTCTTTCTTTCCTTTTACAGCACAGATGTATGGCAACAGATTTCCTGTTAATTGATGTCCTGTAGATATAGATATCCTGTTTTGCAGCCAGGGACCCTGACCTTACTCTGCACTTACAGTCGTTCGTCAAAAGCTTTGTGAAATGACATTACAGCAGCTAAGCTGGGATCTTTCATAGGGGGAGTTGTCTCTTCTGTGAATTGCTGATATTCTAAGTTGGGCATATGTGCTGACTATAGGCATCCGGGTTCCCTAAGCAAACGGGATGTTCTCATGGGAGCAGGCCAGCTGCGGGTTCTGGGAGGGGGTATCCAGAGGGCCTTCCACTTTTCCTGTTTCTAGTTTGGCTCCTTATCGCTTGGGGCCAGATGGCTGACCGGCTGACCGCAGATATCTTGCCTGGCTTCTCCGCCCTTGTTCTCAAGTCGAACTTCCCTGCTCTAATGTTACTTGTGTTGCTCCAAAGTTTAAGCCTGGCGTTGCTGCTGCTTAGCTGTTTGTCTATACTGTGGGGGTCTTTCATTCCCCCCTTTTTCTATAAACTGAATAAAACCCTTTATTCATTTAGCTGTGGTATCCATGTCTTCGGGATCAAACTGTCTAAGCTGATGATACTGTTGTGTCAGGACCAGAGCCTGGATGACAGACAGCCTGTCCTTCATGAATTGGACCAAGCGATTTAGGATACAAGGCCCAAAAAGCAAGATTAAAAGTATAACGATTAGGGGGCCCATGATGGAGGAAACCAAGGTGGTAAACCAGGGAGACCTGTTGAACCAGCCTTCAAACCATCCCTGCTCTGACTCAAACAACTGCTGCCTCTGCTTAAGTCTTTCCCTCAGTTTTGCCATATTGTCTCTGACTAGGCCAGTATGGTCTGCATAAAAACAACATTCCTCTTTCAGGGCAGCGCATAAGCCTCCTTCTTGCAGGAACAATATATCAAGCCCCCTGCGGTTCTGCAGCACCACTTCTGACAGAGAGGTTAGGGATTTCTCAAGGGCGCTGACTGATTCTTCTAAGGCCTTGATGTCTGTATGCATTGCCGCTTGAAGCTGTCTGAATTGGCTGGTAGCTACAAGGGCAGAAGCACCAGTTCCTACCCCTGCTGCTATACCTCCTGCAGTTCGTCCTCCTAACAGCAGGGCTAAAGTAAGGGATACTGGTTCTTGTTTGAATCGAGGTCTCCCTTCAAAATGACTGTAAATATATTCAGGATCATGATATGTAACTTTAGGCCATAATTCAACTAAAACACAGTAATCAGAGGTCAGGTTAAGTACGGTTGTTGATAGACAAGGGGTGATCCCAGTGCTACAAGCCCAGTAGGTACCGCTTGGTGCGGTTAAATAATAACCGGATGGGACGGGCTGTAGAGTATTGCATAAAGCTTGATGAGAGCTTGGGACTGTTCCCATGCAGAGTCCTTTTCCTGATACCTCCGACAGGGTTAGTTTGTGCTGGGGAAGACCGATGCACTGTGTGGGTGGAGAGTTATATACGACATAGGTACCTGTCACTGCTATCCCTTCATAATAGGGGGGTCTGGAAATCAAGCATAACCAACATTCCTGGGTCTTATTGGGGTCTGTCACATTTAAGGCTAGATATGCCCCCTGGACTAAATCAAGTAACCTATCCCCGGTCCCGGGTTGGTAAGGAGTCGGGGAGGCTGTGAGTGGGGTAGAAGCAGTTGATGGGGTGGCTGGTACATTGAGGGGAGCTTCTGGGAGCGCTGCCTGGCCGGGCTGTGATGGGGATCTTTGGTCAGAAATAACTAGATTAGGACCAACTGCTTGGCGGGCCATTTCCACTTTTAGTTTTATAGTGAAGATGGCACCTAGGTCCTTCTTAGTCATTCTGTTTGGGAAGTACCATCGGAGGCCCCAAGTCCTCCCTGTCATCCAGTTAGACTGCCCTGATGCTCGACCTCGGGGGGTGAAGGTGATGTTTAAGGGCAGGCAGGTGGGGTTGCCTTTACATTTTCCAGTATTTTTTGTGGAACACTCTCTAGGGGAGGTGTAGTTCTTATGAACAGTGATCCAGTCCCATGAGGAGCTAGGCTTCCAAAACGCATCCCCGGTTGTTTCACATCCCCAGGCATTACAGAATAAGCTTTCCCATCCTCCACAGCGTGGACCTGGTCTCGCTCCCGCCCATCCCGGGGACAGACATAGAAATCTAATTGCCCCAGGAAGCATCTTCCTTCAGGGCTTCCACAGCCGAATTTTCCCCCAGGAGAAAAGCGGCTGCCTGCCCGGTCCTTTAACTGTGTAGGTAGCAAATCAGGAATATCCCATATCTCTGATCCTGCTGCAAGCTGGCAGAAATCCGGGGTAAGTGGGGGCCACCAGGTGTCTATAGCATGGTTTGCCTGAATTTCCCAGACAACTTCTCCGACCGAGGACAATACCTGCCATTTTAGGGAGCGTACCAGGTGAGGGCTGTCTCCCCGGACTATCATCCCTAGTCCCAACAAGATCCATAAACCAGTCAATGGGGCCCCCGGGTAAGTCTTATCTTTAGAGGGTTTTGAGAGCGCTGGACCCTCCATAGTGGTTCTGCTGTATCTCCTTCCGTACGAGCTGCTTTTACGTGGGAGGCGTGGACCCAGGCCACGATGCCGTCAACTTTCAGTGCCGTTGGAGTGGTTAGCAGCACGGTGTAGGGTCCTTTCCAGCGGGGTTCCAGATTCTTAGTCTGATGTCTGCGGACCCAAACTGTATCGCCAATCTGGTAGCTGTGAGGTACCGCTGGTCTGTCTAATTGTTCCTTATAGGCTGCAGCAAGTGGCTTCCAGACCTCTCTCTGCACGATCTGGAGTGCCTGTAAATGAGCTTCCAGAGAGGGGCTATTAGCAAAGTCTGAAATGTTGGAGTCAAAGAAATTAATGAAGGGCGGGGGCGCCCCATATAGTATTTCAAAAGGTGTGAGCCCGTGGGGTCCTGGTGTATTGTGAGCTCTGTAGAGGGCTAGGGGTAGTAGGAGCACCCAGTCTCTAGTGCCAGTTGCAAGCGTTAATTTGGTCAAAGTCTCCTTAATAGTTCTATTCATTCTTTCTACCTGTCCTGAACTCTGGGGTCTGTATGCACAATGTAATTTCCAATCAATCCCCAATAGTTTGGCCACCAACTGACTTACCTGGGAGACAAAGGCGGGCCCATTATCAGTGCCCAACATTTGGGGCATGGCATACCTGGGGAAGATTTCTTCCAGCAGCTTTTTGGTCACAATTTTTGCTGTCTCATGCTTGGTCGGGAAGGCTTCCACCCATCCCGAAAAGGTGTCCACAAATACCAATAAGTACCGGTATCCATACATGCCTGGTTTTATTTCAGTAAAGTCAATTTCCCATTGTACTCCTGGTCGATGTCCACGGATTCGCACCCCCTGTCCCACCTTGGTTTTTCCTGCATTTACCTGTGCACATGCTCTACATTTGTCCAGAACTTTTTGGAGGATGCTGTCTCGCCCCAGTAAATAGCAAAAAGTTTCCTGCCGGTCTAACAAAGTTTTCATCTTTCGGGGGCTTAGATGGGTCAATTTACGTAAGTAATCAAGCATCTTATAAGTGTATGCCATCGGCATCACTGTTTTTCCCTTCCATGTCCATTCGCCCGTTTTCTGGTCCTGCTCCGCTCCCATGTCTGCCAGGAGCTTTAGATCCTCCTCATCATATTTGAGGGGGTCTCTCTTATCTTGGTGCATGGGCAGTATGGCCAGCGGAGCTTGCAGGGCCACCTGTTTGGCGGCTTCATCAGCCAGCCGGTTTCCTCGAGCCTCAGGGCTGTCTCCTTTCTGGTGTCCTGGGCAATGTATAAAGCTCAGTTTCCGAGGCAGAAATAAAGCTTCTAACAAGGCTAAGATCTCTGGTTTATTTTTGATTTCCTTTCCTTCTGAAGTCAGTAGCCCTCTTCTTCTGTATATCTCCCCGTGAACATGAGCAGTGGCAAAAGCATATCGGCTGTCAGTATAGACATTGAGCTTCTTACCTTCTGCCATCCTCAAAGCTTGTGTCAAGGCGACAAGCTCTGCTCGCTGCGCAGATGTCCCCGCAGGCAGAGGCTGTGCCCAGAGGTGGTTACCGCGGCACCCGCCTTTCGCTCACCTTCCCGCAAAAAGCTGCTGCCGTCAGTGTACCAGGTGACATCCGCATCCCGGAGGGGTTGATCCGTCAGGTCCGGTCTGGTCCCGTGCATTTCCGCAAGGATCTCGAGACAGTCGTGTCTCTCCTCTGGGAGTGGTAGCAGGGTTGCAGGATTGAGCGCCACCACTGGTCCGAAATGGATTCGGTCCGAGTCCAGGAGCATGGCCTGATAATGGGTCATGCGGGCATTGGAGAGCCAGCAATCTGGGGGTTGTCTGATTAGAGTCTCAATTGCATGTGGGGCCAGGATGGTCAAAGGTTGGCCCATAGTCAGTTTGCCAGCGTCCTTGGTGAGGACTGCCACTGCTGCTACCATTCTGAGGCATGGGGGCCATCCTGCAGCCACGGGGTCCAATTTCTTGGACAGGTAGGCTATTGGCCGCCGCCAGGGCCCCAGCCTCTGGGTCAAGACCCCTTTTGCATATCCTTGCTTCTCATCGACAAACAAATCAAAAGGCTTAGTCAGGTCAGGGAGGCCTAAGGCTGGGGCTGTGAGCAGAGCCCGTTTGATTTTCTGAAAAGCCTCGTCCTGATCCGATCCCCATGAGTACATCACCCCCTGCTTAGTCAGTGGGTACAAAGGGGCTGCCAGTTCCGCGAATCCGGGGATCCAGAGCCGGCAGAATCCCGCTGTCCCTAGGAACTCTCTCAGCTGGCGGGGTGTCCGGGGTGTAGGGATTTTTATAACTGTGTCTTTCCTGGCCTCCGTTAGCCACCTCTGTCCTTCTCTGATTTGGTACCCTAGGTAGGTGACCTGCCGTTGGCATATTTGGGCCTTTTTGGCAGAAGCTCGGTACCCTAGATCCCCCAAGGCTTGTAGTAATGCCTCAGTTCCTTTTATACAGTCCTGAGCCGAAGTAGCAGCTAACAAGAGATCATCAACATATTGTAACAGTATCAGGCCAGGATGCCTCACCCTGAAATCCGCTAAGTCTCGGTGTAGGGCCTCATCGAACAGGGTGGGGCTATTTTTGAAACCCTGAGGCAACCTGGTCCAGGTCAGCTGTCCTGAAATCCCCAGTTTAGGATCCTTCCATTCAAAGGCAAATATGGGCTGACTTTTGGGGTGCAGTCTCAGGCAGAAGAATGCATCCTTGAGGTCCAGGACGGTATACCAAGTATACGAGGGTGATAGTCCACTTAACAGATTGTAGGGGTTAGGAACTGTCGGGTGTATGTCTTCCACCCGTTTATTGACCTCTCTTAGATCCTGCACAGGTCTATAGTCCCCAGTCCCTGGCTTTTTCACGGGCAGCAAGGGGGTATTCCAAGGGGACCGGCAGGGGACTAATATTCCCTGGTCAAGAAGCCTTTTGATGTGAGGCCTTATTCCTTCCCTTGCCTCATGAGACATGGGATACTGTTTAATCGAGACAGGAGTAGCAGTTGTCTTGAGGCTTACCACTAGAGGGGGCTGCTGTCTGGCCAGCCCCATTCCCCCGGTTTCTGCCCATGCCTGGGGAAAGCGATCCAGCCAATAAGCCTCAGTGGGGGCCGCAGTGGTACTGTCTTTTTCATGCAGCCTATATTCATCTTCTAGGCTGAGAGTCAGCACATGTAAGGGTTGTCCCTGAGGGCCAACTACCTGTGCTCCGGTTTCCTTGAAGTAAATTTGGGCTTTTAATTTTGTGAGCAAGTCCCTTCCTAGGAGCGGATATGGACAGTCAGGCACGTGGAGGAAAGAATGAGTCACCTTACCGGTTGCTAGGAGAACCTTGCGATCCATGGTCCATCGGTATCGTTTTCCACCAGTGGCCCCTTGGACCCAGGCAGACTTGTCACTCAGGGGTCCGGGGTCCCTGGTTAGCACCGAGTGTTGAGCTCCGGTATCAACTAGGAAGGTGACGGGTTGCCCCCCAACATCTAAGGTTATCCTGGGCTCAGGGGGAGGCTCCTGGCCCTGATCTCCCTAGTCGTCCAGAGCTAGGAGGGAGGTCTGAGAAGGTCTTGGTCTTCTGGGTCCCCTCGGGTTCTTGGGACAATCCCTTGCCCAATGCCCCTTTTCTTTCCAGTAGGCACATTGGTCCTTGTCGAGGGGTAGCCCTCTTCTGTCTCCCCCCTGTCTATCCTGTCTTTGCCCTGACACTACGGTGGCCAAAAGTTTACTCATTTCCTTATGTCTCTTGTGGTCCCTCTCTTTTTCCCTTTCCTCGGCTTCTTTTCTGAAGCGGTCCTCTCGTTCCTCTGCTTCTCTCCTGAGGCGGTCCTCCCTCTCTTCCTGAGTCTCCCTCTTATTGAAAATCTTTTCTGCTTCCTTTAGCAGATCCCTGAGTGAGCTTTCCCTGAGGTTCTCTAGACGCTCCAGCTTGCGTCTGATATCTGGAGCTGACTGCCAAATAAAAGACATGGAGATATTGGTCTCCTGTCCGGGGTCGTCAGGGTCATAGGGAGTATATCTGCGGTAAGCCTCTTTGAGCCTCTCAAGGAACGCAGAGGGAGTTTCCTCTGACCCCTGTATAACCTGCTTTACCTGAGCCAAATTCGTTGGGCGTCGAGCCGCCCTGTGGAGACCCGCTATGAGCAACTGGCGATAGAGGGCTAGGTGATTCCTACCTTTCACCGTGGTGAAATCCCAAGAGGGGCATTCAAGGGGAAAGGCAGAATCTATTTCATTAGGCAATTGGGTGGAGCGGCCATCAGGTCCCCGGACTTCCTTCCGGGCTTCCAGGAGGACCCTCTGCCGTTCCTCCGAAGTCAGCAGGGCCTGCAGCAGCTGGTGGCAGTCGTCCCATGTAGGCTGATGGGTAATCAAAATAGATTCAATCAGAGCAGTCAACCTAGAGGGGTCCTCAGAAAAAGGAGGGTTATTATTTTTCCAGTTGTAGAGGTCTGAGGAGGAGAATGGCCAGTACTGCAGTTGGCCGTTCATTCCCGTGCGAAGAGGGAATGCCTGTGAGGAGGTTGTATCCGCTGCATGCAGCTGGTCCCTTCGTCCCCTCAGGCATGCGGCCATCGGAGAAGGACCAGCAGAGGCCGGCGCCGCTTGTTCTTCTTTTCTTTCAGTTGAGTCAGCCTCATTCGGAGGCCGTGGAGCTGGCTCCTGATATGGGGGAGGGCCCTCCGTGAGTAGGTCCATCAGTAGGTCATCATCTGGGGGCAAGACTTTTGGAGGAGGGGGCTTGGGCACCGGGGACTTGGTGAGGGTTGGGTACAGGGAGGAGTGGGGCGGAGGTCCCGTTGGGGTGGGAAGGAGTGGAGGGGGTAAAGTAGGTGCAGAGGGGGTAAGGATAGGGGGTTTCGGGGTGACGAAAGGCTTGACCCAGGGCGGTGGGTCATAAGCCATCGCCTCCCAGATCACGATATACGCTACCTGGTCTGGATGCCCGTGAGGGCCAGGATCCATCACTTTAGCCTTTACCTGTAAGATAACATTGATGTCAAAAGTACCATCCCTTGGCCAGCCCACATTGAACGTGGGCCATTCCGAGGAACAGAAAGTTACCCAGCATCTCTTCCGAACGTCCACTGACTGGTAATTTGCAATGTCTTGGACGTCTCGCCAGTGCTGTAAAGTCAGACTTAGAGGGGTGGTTACAGATTGGCCCATTCTCTCAACTGCGGTGACAGTAACAATTAGACAGACAAACAAAATACAACTTAGACAGACACAGAAACTCGCAGCGCGGCTTTGGCGTAAAACCGAAAGCAAGAATTCAGACGGAGACTTTGAGGACCCGGGCTCCTCGTCTCCCAAAACAGTCACAAATCCCTCAGACAGTGGGGCAGCCCCCAACAGTCCCAGTTCCACGCGACTCACAAACTGCAAATGGGCCACGAATCGGGCCCCCAAACACCACTGGGACCTCTCCCAGGGCTGCGGTCGGGAGTACGAGCTCGTCAGCTCCTCCACGGGTCCGCCAAATACAAATCTGATTAGCTAACCAGTACAAACGCAGGCGCAAACATAAAAGACAGAAGACAGACAGAAAACAATTGTGCTGGCCAGCTTACCTCCCGGTGGTGAGTTGGTGGTCCCTGGGTAGGGGTCTCCAAATCTCGGTGGGACCTCCAAATGAAAGACCCCAGTGGTGGGCAGTCTTTCAGGCTAAGGAGACCCTCCCAAGGAACAGTGAGATCACTCTTCGGATGCAAACAGCAAGAGGCTTTATTCAGTACACAGGTACCTGGGGCGACTTAGTCTCTCGAAAGACAAAGCAAGACAAAGCGCGCCTGCAGACTGGGGGAAGGTCTTTTTATAGGAAAGAGGGCAGCAGAAGCAGATTACAGAAGCAAATGCGTTGTTAGTGGTCAGTTGGAATGGGGCAAGGGGCATAGGTGGTTTTTCCTTTCCCAGCACAGATGTATGGGAACAGATATCCTGTTTCCCTTTTGTTCTTTCTTTCCTTTTACAGCACAGATGTATGGCAACAGATTTCCTGTTAATTGATGTCCTGTAGATATAGATATCCTGTTTTGCAGCCAGGGACCCTGACCTTACTCTGCACTTACAGTCGTTCGTCAAAAGCTTTGTGAAATGACGTTACAGCAGCTAAGCTGGGATCTTTCATAGGGGGAGTTGTCTCTTCTGTGAATTGCTGATATTCTAAGTTGGGCATATGTGCTGACTATAGGCATCCGGGTTCCCTAAGCAAACGGGATGTTCTCATGGGAGCAGGCCAGCTGCGGGTTCTGGGAGGGGGTATCCAGAGGGCCTTCCACTTTTCCTGTTTCTAGTTTGGCTCCTTATCGCTTGGGGCCAGATGGCTGACCGGCTGACCGCAGATATCTTGCCTGGCTTCTCCGCCCTTGTTCTCAAGTCGAACTTCCCTGCTCTAATGTTACTTGTGTTGCTCCAAAGTTTAAGCCTGGCGTTGCTGCTGCTTAGCTGTTTGTCTATACTGTGGGGGTCTTTCAATATGAGAATTTATGGAAGGTGATGTATGTTAATTTTATTACATATATGACTATATGTAATAATTATTTTACTGTAGAAATAAAAAAATATTATACAAATGCTGGAGAGATGGCTCAGGAGTTCAGAGCTCTGGCTGCTCTTCCAGAAGACCCAGATTCAATTCCAGCAACATGGCAGCTCACAACTGTTTGTAACTCCAGTTCCAGGGAACCTGACACCCTCACACAGGCAGACATACATGCAGGCAAAGCATCAATGCACATAAAATAAATAAATAATCTTAAAAAAACAATAATAATATAAAAAAATTAAAAAACTGTACAATTAAAATGTGGCATACACTTGTAATCTCAATACTTGGGAAGTGGAGACAGGAAGATCAGGGGTTCAAGAAAATACAAAATGAGTTTGATGTCCTGTTTCTACAGGGAAGAAACATCTAGATAATTAAAAATTAGTTTAAGTGGCTAGAGAGACTGCCCAGTGTTGAGGACAGTGAACTATGTGGCTAACCTGGGTTTGGTTCTCAGCACCCAAATGGCAGTTTGCAATCTCTGTGACTTCAGCTTCAAGGGATCCAATGCCCTCTTCTGACCTCCACAGAAACCAGGCAAAATATATGTACGGTGCAGCTACATATATACAGGCAAAATACACATACATTTAAAATAAATCTTTAAAAATAGCTGGGTGGTGGTGGCACATGCCTTTAATTCCAGCACTGGGGAGACAGAGGCAGGTGGATCTCTTTGAGTTTGAGGCCAGCCTAGAGAGCGAGTTTCAGGACAGGCTCCAAAGCTACAGAGAAACCCTGTCTCGAAAATCAAAAACAAATTTTTTCCTCCAAAATTGTAGGAATCTAAAATTGTACAGACTCTTTGTCAAATACTCTTTTTTAAATAATTTATTTTTATTTCATGTACATTGTGTATTGCCTGCATGTATGTCTGTGTGAGGGTGTTGAATCCCCTGGAACTGGAGTTTATAGACAGTTGTGAGCTGCCATGTGGGTGCTGGGAATTGAACCTGGATTCTCTGGAAGAGCAGCCAGTGTTCTTAACCGCTGAGCCATCTCTCCAGCAGCCCCTGATTCTTTTTATTTTATTTTATTTTTTTAGAGCCTGTCCTGGAACTAGCTCTTGTAGACCAGGCTGGCTTCGAACTCACAGAGATCTGCTTGCCTCTGCCTCCCGAGTGCTGGGATGAAAGGTGTGTGCCACCGCAGCCCAGCTCAGCCCCAGATTCTTTAAATATGAAATGTACAGAAGGGTTGAGGCCTGCACTGGTTTAGCACTGGTTTGAGTTCAGTTCACTGCACCCACACAAAGAGCTCACAGCTGCTTGTAACTGCAGCTCTAAGACGATCTGATGTCTCTGGTCTTTGTAAGCACCTGCACCTACATGCCCATAATTCCAAACACACACACACACACACACACACACACACAGTGTTAAAAATAAAAAAAGTAAGATTCTATGTGTAGACTACACATAGTAGTCACCCTGCTACTATCTCCTGGGAGAAGTGAAATTTGTGTCCATACTGGGTCTTCCTTTGCAGGAAGTTCCTGGTTTGGAATGGCAGTCAGTGTGACTGGAGTCTTTAGAGCAAAACCTTTGGCTATGGCCAAACCATGTGTCTCCCTGCCTGGGACCAGCCATTGCTCGGGGACCGGCAGCCATTTCTGCCTGGGACTGGCTGCTCTCAGGGCCCGATGCCTGCTGCCACATGGACTGCCACCACCGCTCGGGCCACCACTCTGGGACCGTTAGCTGTCTCTGCCTGGGACTGGCTGCTCACAGGGTCGGCTGTCTGCCGCCACATGGCCTGCTACCACCATTTGGGACCTACAGCATTTCTGCTGCCTACTGCAGCTGGGGATCTTGCAGCATTTTTAAAAAATTATAAAACTGGCAGCCCCGAAGGTCTTGGCCACCCTTGCAGATATGCCAATTAAAGATGAAGAGTGGTGGGGAATAAAAGCAGAAAGGGGAGGAATTCCCTAATCTGGCCACAATGGGAAGAATAGAGAATAAGGTTCAGTGGCCTCCAAGTCCATCTTCCCGGT
This sequence comes from Microtus oregoni, assembly GCF_018167655.1. Taxonomy (NCBI): domain Eukaryota; kingdom Metazoa; phylum Chordata; class Mammalia; order Rodentia; family Cricetidae; genus Microtus; species Microtus oregoni. The sequence continues at coordinate 17,975,177 of NW_024543086.1, forward strand.
AGACATCAATTAGGGGTAAGGAGAGGATGAATGGGGTAAGGGAAGAGGTGATCATAACTAAGCAGGCCTTGGCAGGGTGTGGTCTGACTGATCAGGTCTCAGTTCCAGTTCTGCAAGGTGGTCCTGCATGCTATCATCACTTTGGGGGAGCAATCCAGTTCTCATTGTGCTATTTGTCTTTGCTCCAGGGTGTGGCCTCACCGTGCAGGGTCAGAGCAGTGACACACCTTTCTGCCTTCAATCGTGCCTATGTAAGTCAATGCCTTTTTCAGCAAAAGTGGCGGCTGGTGCTTCTTTTTCTTATTTGTTTTGTTTTATGTGTCTGGTCTGAGATTGATGTCAACCCTCCTGCTTCAGTCCTGTGTGTGTGCAACTGTGTGTGCCTGTGCTTGTGGAGGTCAGAAACTGACATCTTAAAAGTGTCTAGTGTCTTCCTCAATCACTCTCCACCTTATTTTGCATTTTGTATGTGTGCATGTATGTGTGCATGTGTGTGTGAGATGTGTGTGGCCTACGCACACATGTGTGGACAGGTGATTCTGTGTGTGCACAAGAAGGTGGTGGCAGCTATCTTCTCTATTACTTTCTACCTTGGTTCTTTGAGCCCAGAAATCTTGGTGAACTTAGGACTTTAATTTTTCAGCTAGGCTGACAGCCACCTAACCACAGTGATCCTCCTGTCTCTACACTTTTGATGACTGGTGTTACAAGACGGCCCAGGATCACACGTAACTTTAACATGTGTACTGGGATCTGAACTTGGACTTTCTGCTTGCACAGCAATTGCTCTCAACTACTGAGCCATTTCTCCTATATTATTTTTTGTTAAGTTTAATATTAAGAAATGTTTATTTTATGTGTTAAGAGGGTTTCCTTGCTTATATATCTGTGTACCACATGTATATCTGGTGTTGGAGTAGGGAATCCAATCTGCTGGAACTGGAGTTACACCTGGTTATGACCTGCCATGTGGGTGCTAGAAACTGAACCTTTTTTTTTTTTTTGCTTTTTTTTTTTGAGACAGGGTTTCTCTGTAGCTTTGGAGCCTGTCCTGGAACTAGCTCTTGTAGAACAGCCTGGCCTCAAACTCAAAGAGATCCACCTGCCTCTGCCTCCTGTGTGCTGGGATTAAAGGCATGTGCCACCACTGCCCAGCAAAGACAGTGTTTTTAACTACCTAGTTATCTCTCTAGCCGTCCACCTTATTTTTAGAGACAGTGTTTTACTGAACTTGGAGCTCACAATTCAGTTAGGTTGGCCGGTTAGCATGTCACAGCGATCCTCCCGTATCTGCCGTTAGTGCTGGGACTGTAGGTACACACTCAGCGTTTTAGATGGGTGCTGGAATCTGAACTCAGGCCTTCATAACTTCAGGGCAGTCACCTTACCGACCGAACCATCTTCCTGGCCTCTACTTGGTCCAAGCAGGAAGGTGCACATTCTCCATGCAGTAGTTCTATTTGGGCACAAAAGCCATGGAAGCCATAAATATTTTTCTTAGCATTGTCTGCTCCTCAGAAAGCCAGCCTCGGACCTGCCGGAGAACACCAAAGGACAGATGGATCCTTACCATAATATCCCTAAATAGAAAGGCTGGCACTTACTGGAACCGCCTCTGAGGGTGTTAGCTGGCCAAAGGCAATTTCCAGTCCTTGCATTAGATGGAAGGGACTTTATTTTTTGAATGCAATTTTCCTTACAAAAGCATACAGTTCTTACAAGAAAATAAGGCTGTGGTTTGGAGAAGGGACCATATCACATTCCTTTTCCCGAAGCCAGATGCACAAAGCCTCCTATCATGTGCTGGGAATTTTGCCATGGGGGATGACTCAGAAGTTTGGACAGGGCTGTACACCTAGAAAGAGAACTCAGTTTTCAGCTTTTGCCAAAGCTGCTTATGAAACCATTCTTATCTATGGTACCCACGAATGCGAAAATTGGTTCATACTTTCTCCTTGCTCTTGCCTGGATGCACCTCATCTGATCCCAACAGGCCTAGTCTGTTGCGCTGCACTCCTGACTGTGACCTCTGATGACAAGGTAATTGGATGACAAGCTGACGATCAGCACTGGATATCAAATTTAAAAACCTGCGCTGAGAGGGTGGAGTCAGTCTGTAATCCAAGGCAGGAGGATCAAGTGTAGTTTGAGCTGCTTGAGTTCCTGTTCCAAAAAGCTACCAAACAACAAATCAAAGAAAAACAAAATCTGTGCCTCCGCACTTCACAGTTCGCTCCCGTGGAGGAATGTGCGAGCCCTTCAGATCCTAGCCTTGTCTGACTTTGGGCAATTCCTCACCTGGCGCGAGGTCAGAGCGCTCCTGTGCCTCTGCTTGGTACCCTGCCCATTGGTGTTCTGTTCTGAGCTACCAGCTTGTGGAGTCACACAGGAGAGACTAGCGGCTTCTCTCGGTTATGGGCATGTTTGGTTTCCTGTTCAACAGTACTTTCCCAAAGCCTATCCTCACGCGCCTCTTCCCGCGACATCACTCTTCGCTCGCTACACCCGCGCAAATCATACAGACCTTCCAAACGGGGGAGCTCAGCATCACCCCTAAACAGCGCCCGCTTCGAAACTGCCTTTATAGCAACTCGTGGGGGCGTGGTCAGGCCACCGGACGTACTGACGTCACGCGCGACGGAGGGCGGGCCGGCGCCGGCGTCCCTCACTGGGTCCCTAAGCTCTGGTGCTCAAGGCTTCATCCTCCGCTGCCTGGCTGGTACCTGTCTCCTGCCGTCCACTCCCCGCCGCCGGGTCCTCACATCGTCCGGGCCGCGCCGCCGACATGGGCCCGCGCCAGCCGCGCTGCGGGGCCGGGAGCCGTTAAGGCGCGGTGCGAAGATGGGCGAGGGCAGAGCAGGGCCCGAGCGCCAGCCCCAGCAGCCCGGGCGCCCCGCGCGCGCCCGCCCGCGTCGCCGCGGGGATGCCCGCGCCCGCCGCCGCGCCCTGAGCGCCTTTGTCTGCCTCCCGCGCCACTCGCATCACCCCTAGTTTAGCCGGCGCCGGATCATGGAGCTGAGCCAGCCAACCTCCCTGTCGGATCACGACGAGCCGGCGTCTGGGCCCCAGCGCGGGGTCAAGGGGCCGGTGGGGCCCGACGCTCTTCGCGGCTGGTCAGATGAGCCCGAGGAACACGCCCAGCTTCAACGGTGGCCAGAGGGACCCAACGCGCCAATCTGCTGGCCCGAAGAGGTAGGGGAGCCTGTCGCTCCTAGCCACTGGGTCAAAGCGCCCGACGCCCCTCGCTGTTGGTCCCAGGAGCCCGACGTATCCTGTCACTTGGCCAAGGAGCTGGAAGAACCCAACGCCCCTCTCTGCCGACCCCAGGAGTCAGACGCACAGTGCCACTTGGCCAGGGAGCTGGAACAATCCGATGCCCCTCACTGTTGGCCCCAGGAGTCAGACGCACAGTGCCACTTGGCTAAGGAGCTAGAGGAACTCGACGCCCCTCGCTGCTGGCCTCAGGATCCAGATGCACAATGTCACTTGGCCAAGGAGCTGGAACAATCCGACGCCCCTCGCTGCTGGCCCCAGGAGTCAGACACTCAGTGCCCCTTGGCCAAGGAGCTGGAGGAACCCGACACCCCTCGCTGTTGGTCCCAGGAGCCAGATGCACAGTGCCACTTGGCCAAGGAGCTGGAGGAACCCGACGCCCCTTGCTGTTGGTCCCAGGAGCTAGACGCACAGTGCCACTTGGCCAAGGAGCTAGAGGAACCCGACGCCCCTCGCTGCTGGCCCCAGGAGCCAGATGCACATTGTCACTTGGCCAAGGAGCTGGAACAATCTGACGCCCCTCGTTGCTGGACTCAGGAGTCAGACGCTCAGTGCCCCTTGGCCGGGGAGCTGAAGGAACCCGACGCCCCTTGCCGCTGGCCCCAACAGCCCGACGTACCCAGCCTTTTGGACAAGGAATGGGAGGAATCCAACTCACCGTGCTTCTTGGCAGAGGAACTGGAAGAGCCTGACGCCCTTCGCTGCTGGCCCCAGGAGCCCGATGCACCGTCCTTCTTGGCCGAGGAGTTGGAAGAGCCTGACGCCCCTTACTGCTGTTCCCAGGAGGTGAACACAGGGTGCCTCTTGGCCAAGGAGACAGTGGAGCCTGACGCTCCCCACCTGTGGCCCGGGGAACCCGATGTACCGTTCCTCTTGGTCAAGGAACCGGAGGGATCCGATGCACCTCGTTGCTGGCCCGAGGAGCCCGATGCACCCAGCTCACCGTGTTTCTGGGGCAATGAACCAGAGGAGTCTGACGCATCTCGTTGTTGGTCGGAGGAGCCCCAGGTGCTGTGCCTCTGGCCGGAGGAGCAGAACGCAACGCTGTGCTGGCAGGAGGAGCCGGATGCACCCTGCTTCTGGCCGGAGGAGCGAGAGGAACCCAGAGTTCCATGTCTCCAGTTTAAAGAGCCAGAGAAGCCCAAAGTCCCGTGCAGCTGGCCGGGGGAGCTGGAAGACTGCCGCCCTACGCGGGGCCTACCCCTAGAGCCTTTGCCTTCCGAGGGCGAGCTGCTGCAGGCATGTCCCGGGCCACCCTCGGACCCAGGTTCGGCGTTGTCGCTGTCCAGCGAGCCCGGGACAGCCCAGGAGGAGGGTGCGCGCCTCAGGACTGTGTTCGACGCCCTGGACAGGGATGGGGATGGCTTCGTCCGCATCGAGGATTTCATCCAGTTCGCCACGGTCTACGGGGCGGAGCAGGTACGGTTCTGGTAGGGAGAGGTGTTGCTGATTTCTATTTAGGGTAGTTTCTGGAATTCTTCCCGTTTAGAGGAAGGTATATCCAGGGGTCAAGCGTCCCCCTCCTATAGCGTTACTCTTGCTACTTATTTCCTAGCGTCAGGCGTGGGAAACCGTCTTCAGTGCTGCACTTCTGCCACCCACGTTAGGACGAGGCCAGACTTGTAGATGCCTCTTGAGTAGTTTACTGTGTAACCTGTTTGTTGTACTAGGTTTTGTTTGAGAGACAGTGCAATTAGAAGCCAGAAGGATTTAGGAATAAAAAAATGGCTGGAGATGTAGATCAGTGGAAAAAGCATCTGCTTCAAGCTCGGGGCCTGGAGCTCAGTCCTTTGAACCACCTAAAGGATTTCTGCTCTGCAGTAAAGTGACAAAATCAACAAGCACAAAAATAAATCTTAGTGCATGCTTGTCACGCCAGCATTTAGAAGGCTAAGGCAGCATTGCTGCAAGCTGAAGACCAGCTTAGTCTACATAGTGAGTTCAAGACCAGTTGGCCTTCAGAGTAAGACCCTGTTTCAACACACACACATGCATGCCTGGACACACCAGAGTAAGTGTTAGTTCTGCACCATGATCAAGAAAAGGAGAGAAATGAGCCCGGGAGCTTCATGACAGGTGCCAGAGCTAGCAGAGCTCTCAGGGCCTCTGCTCTTACGGGAGTGGAGGGATGTATGGAAAGGTGACTGTGCAGTTCTCCTGCAAGGGTCCCACACATTTACGGCCCACTCTTGGGGAAGCTGGTTCCGAGACCAAGCCCTGGCTGTCCCCTTCAGCACTTGTGTTGGCTGAAGATGACAGCAGGGCTGTTTGCTCTGCTAGTAACCTAGAAGACATCAGCTAGGTTACATGTTCTCCTTCATTTTATGTCTCTGAAAAGACATCAGTTAGGTTATATGTTCCCTTTTATCTTACTTATTGGTTGGAAGTCTCTGAAATTTTCATCTGTTCATCTTCATGTTATTCATTTTTCACACATGCAAACATTTGTTAAGTGGGTGTTCAAGTACATTTGCATGTTGGAGCTTAATGTTTTTTTTGGTTTTTTGAGACAGGGTTTCTCTGTAGTTTTGGAGTCTGTCCTGGAACTAGCTCTTGCAGATCAGGCTGGCTTCAAATTTATAGATCCGCCTGCCTCTGCCTCCCGAGTGCTGGGATTAAAGGCGAGCTTAATGGTCTTTAAGAAAAAAAGCTAAAAATAAGCAGGGTGTGGTGGCATCCAGCATTCAGGAGGCTAAGGCAGGAGGATGTAAAAATTGAGGTCAACCTAGATACGTAGCAAGACTTTCTCCAAAAACCTAGAGGAAGAAAAAAGCAAAATTGATAGATTTCTATTAGTCATAATGTTAAAACCTCTGTAGAACAGTTGGAAAGCACTGGGCCCTGGTTAACTCAGTGCTCCCTACTGAGCTGACACCTGGGCCAGCCAGCTTCCGGCAGACTTCACCATTGAGCCCTCCTGCTGTCCTTTATCCAGGGAGCTTCTTTTCTTCTTGTTCCTGGCCGGGAGAAGTCTTTCCAGTGCTTGGCAGTTGTTTACTGGTGTACTGTGTCTTTAAACATACTCTTGCCTCTAGATCCAGCGTACCGAGCCAGGCCAGAGCTGCATTTGCTCTGTACCATGCCCCAACTCTGCTATTATGTTTTCATGGTATCATTGCTGTAGTCCTCTGAGGTGGTAATTAGGCAGGTCCTTTCCACCCTTACTTCACAGATTGGAAGCTGGGAAAGGCTGTGTAGCTTCCCCAGGCCTCACTACGACTGGATTGGAGAGTCTCTCTCTTTTTCAGCTCTTAACCCACAGACGACTCTAGATGTTGGGGATATTTCCGCCGCATCTTAGTTTAGTGAATTACACACAGTTCTTGTTGAGAAATGTCTTTGGTCATCACCTCTCCAACTTGAGTACTTTGGGGAAAACTTGGCTACACTTGTTGCCCCTGGCCTTAAGCTTCTTCCTCAGAGGGCCTCATGATGTAATTCTGGCTGGCCTGGAACTCACTCTGTAGATCAGGCTGACCTCAGACTCAGAGAGGCCCACCTGCCTCTGCCTCCAGAGGGAGTCACCACTCCCAGTACCGCACAATCTTGAATACAGACTAGAAGTGGGTCGCAATTCTCTGCTCGGACAGTTCCTGGTGGAATTTGCAGTTTGGGAAGCCCTGATGGCCAAGGATTTGCTGGCATAGAGAGTGGAGGAAATCTCCTAGGCCCTTTTGCTTTTTAGTAGCTCAAGAGGAAGAGCTGTTGGTTGACTTAGCCTCCTGGGTTGTTTTTCGTTCTGTGAGTGGTCTTCCTATTTGCAGGAGATAATACAGAATGTCAGTGTATGATGAGGTCGGTAGCCTTCATGGCTCAGACATGCTGAATACATTATAGAGGAGCAAATTCAGGTATATTAACCAGTAGTGCAGAAGTTTAGAGAAACAAAGCATTCCCACAATATATATGTATATATGTATTTTGAAATTTTTTTTCTTTCTTTTTTTTTTCTTTATTTTCGAGACAGGGTTTCTCCATAGCTTTTGGTTCCTGTCCTGGAACTAGCTCTTGTAGACCAGGCTGAAATTTTTAAGATGAAAAAAATCTTGAATATACATAGTAGAGAGAGCTGTTGAGTGATGGCCCTAGAGTTCTCAAGTCCCAGTGGTTTCAGGAGCTAACTCATCTGTGAACACTTAAAAGATTTATTTTATTACTTCTTTATGTGTCTGTGTGAGAATACTCCCAGGGGCCTGCCTGCAAAGCTGGACCTACAGGAGGCTGAGCCGCTTGGCTTGGGTGCTGGAAAGTGAACAGTCTCTAGAAAAGCAGCAAGCCCTTAATTCCTGAGCCATCTCTTCAGCCCCTCCACCTTTCAACGCAGATTGCCAAGGCTTTGTGATTGTTATCTGTAAATGATTCTGTATTTATCTAAAAAAATTGAGGTGGTTTTTTGGTGACACTGGGTCTCACTCTGTACCCTTGACTGGCCTGGAAACTCAGGGTTTACTCTGAGTTTATCTCTGCCTTCCTGGTGCTGGAATTAAAGACTCCTGCCTCCTTGCCTAACCTAAACTAAGGTTTCTTTGTTTTTCTTTTTTCTATTTATTTAGGGTGTGAAAGAACGGGAATGCCCAGACTTGCATGAAGGTCAGGGGACAGCTTTCGGGAGTATAGTTCTTACTGAACTACCTCACTACCCCCTGTGCTGAGGAGGGTGACCTTGAGCTCCTAATCTGTCTGCCTCCACCTCCCAAATGCTGGGATTCTGACTGTGAGCCACCAAACTAGGCTTCAGTGTCTTTTATGTAATATGTTTATGAAGGTAGCATTTTCAATTATTAAGCAGGTTGTCTGAATTTTTTATAGAGCACTCCCATTTATAATAGAGATGACTGTCATGTCCCTCTCTGTCACAGTCTGCGTGGATCTTATTACCTCACCTGGTGGCATATCAGGTGTGGTGTAAAACCATCCAGTGTCATTCTCAAGAGTCTGAAGGTGGAAGGAGAGAGAAGGGGGTGTGGTAGAATGTCTAGTTTCTTCTTGCACTCTCTCTCTCTCTCTTTTATTTTTGAGACAAGGTTTCTCTCTGTAACAGCCCTGAAGGTCCTGGAACTCACCCTGTAGATCAGGCTAGCCTCGAATTTACAGAGATCCACCTGCCTATGCCTCCCAAGTGCTGAGATTAAAGGTGTGCGCCACCACCACCCGGCTAAGACAGGGTTTCTCTGTGTAGCCTTGGCTATCCTGGAACTAGCTCTGTAGTCCAGGCTGGCCTCGAACTTGAGAGATCTGAGTGCTGGGGTTAAAGAAGTGCACCACCACCACCTGGCTCTCAGCATTTACTTTTTTTTTCTTCTTGAGACAGGGTTTCTCTGTGTAAAGTCCTAGCTGTCCTAGGACTTGCTCTGTAGACTAGACTGGCCTCCAACTCAGAGATTTGTATGCCTCTGCCTTCGAAGTGCTGGTATTAAAGGTGTGCACCACCACTGCCCAGCTTCAACATTTACTTTTTAAGGGCCACTGATCCTTTCCAAAAAACACTACTGGTTGGAGCCATGAGTACTCTGATTTTGGTAGGCATGGTCTGCCCCTCCATAGCACTTGTAGAGGATGCAGAAGTGAACTTGTTTCTGTATGGTGTTCCTGCTTCTTGTTCCTGCACTTTTGCCTGTGGGCACTTGGAAGTTCTTAGGGATATTTGACATTATGGTTTATTGTTCCCCTGTTCTTTCTGGTCTCTGTCCTAGCTTTGTGTTGGAATGAAAATGGGCATGTGTGATCTGATTTGGTGGCACATACTTTTAATCCTGTATTTAGGAGGCAGAGGCAGGTGGATTTCTGTGAGTTTGAGGCCAGCCTGGTCTACATAGCATGTTCTAGGTAAGTAGGGCTACACAGTGAGATCCTGTCCCGAAAGGAAAGAAAGAAAGAAAATGGGCACATGTGAGCTTGGATGTGTATGGAAGCATTTGTGTGTCGGAGCTGTGTGTGTGAGTGACTGTGTACGAGAGCTTGAGGGAGTGTGTACTTCTGGATCCGTGTTGACTGAATTGCTAAAATCAGATGAAGTTCCTGTTTGTTCTTGGATAACAGATAGCTTTGTTAGCATCTAAAAAAAGAACTGTTTTGTATTCTAAAAGTAACACATGCTTATTATTAAACAAAGCACAGGAAAACAGTGGTGTAAAATATAAGACTATTTGAGCATGGTGGTACAGAACTTTAATCTCAGCACTCAGGAGGCAGAGGCGAGCAGGTCTTGGTGAGTTGAGGCCAAACCGGTCTATATAGTGAGTTACATTCCAGCAAGGGCTACATTACATAAATAAATAAATAAAATAAAAATTGTAGAGTGGGGATGTCACACACTTTTAATCCCAGCACTTGGCAGGCAGAGGCAGGGGGATCTCTGAGTTTGAGGTCACTTTGATCTACAGAGCAAGTTCCAGGACAGCCAGTGTATCTAGGGCTACACAGAGGAAGTGTCTCAAAATATCCAATAAATAAAAATAAACAACAAAATAAAAATTATTATTTGGGCCTGGAGAGATTATTCATTGGTTAAGCACATATACTACTCCTGTAGAAGACCCAGGTTTAGTTCCCAGTACCCAGGCTCACAACTAACTGCCTTTTAACTCCAGCTCAAGGAGGTGCAATGCCTTTGGCCTTTACAGGTACTGGAACACACACATACATACCCATACACAGACACTTAATTAAAAATAATAAATATAAGTCTTTAAAATAAGTAATACACAAGCCAGGTGTGGTAGCCTTTTGCTCTAATACCAACCTTATGGAGGCTAAGGCAGGAAAACTGATGTGAGTTCAAGGCCAGCCTTAGAGTGCAACCCTGTTTCAGTACCCACCAAAGGGAAAGAGACCCCAACAATAATGTGTGAGCAGTATCTCCTACCCTGAGATTATTACATGTTAGCACATTTCCTTTCTAAACTTTTTAAATTAAAATTTACTTTTATTTTTAGAGTTGTGAGACTCTCTGTAGATTGCTGGCCTTGAGCTCATGATCCTTGCGAGTGCTAGAAGAGGTATGTGTTTGTTGTAGGAAGGCCACTTGATCATTTCCTGACTATCCAGACTCCCAAAATAACCACACAGAAACTGTATTAATTAAGTCACTACTTGGCCTATTAGCTCTAACTTCTTTTTGGCTAGCTTTTACATCTTAATTTAACCCATTTCCATTAATCTGTGTATCGTCATGTGATTGTGGCTTACTGGCAAGGTTTGGCATCTGTCTCTGGTGGCAGTGGCTCCATGGCTTCTCTCTGACTCCACCTTCTTTCTCCCAGCATTCAGTTTAGTTTTCCCCACCTAGCTAAGTTCTACCTTGCTATAGGTTCAAAGCAATTTCTTTATTAATCAGTGGTAATCACAGCATACAAAGGGAAATCCCACATTACCTCACCTTTTCTGTTTAAGTAAAAAGGAAGGTTTAACTTAAACAAAGTAAAATTACATATAACAAAACAGTTATCAAACAAGAATTACAGTTACAATATTTATATCTACTTTATCTTTTATCATAACTAAGGAAAACTAATAATAACTATTCTTCAACTCCATCAAAGACTCCAGAAGGGGGCTGGAGAAATGGCGTAGCGGTTAAGAGCACTGCCTGCTGTTCCAGAGGTCCTGAGTTCAGTTCTCAACAACCACATGGTGGCTCACAGTCATCTGTAGTAAGATCTGGTGCCCTCTCCTGGCCTACATAACGCTGTATACCATAATGAATAAATAAATCTTAAAAAAAAAAAAAAGACTCCAGAATGATATAATATTACCTAAGTAAACAGGAAGTGCACTGTAAACAACTTCCAAAACTCTAGAAATGACAAGAGACATCTCACTGTCTGGATAGTCACCTAAAGTTCTTATGTAACATAGCGGGCATCCAGTCTTCAGCCTACAGGCCTATATCAGTACCCTACAGTATCCAGCAGACTTCAATTTCAAAGATAGTTCCACCTATATTAGTAGTTTGTCAGTCACTTTTTTCTGTGTCCTGCAGAATGTCTGGCAGACTCTTTTGTGTAGCAGGAACCCTGAAGGATCATCTCACCTTTAGTCAAGTTCAGCAGTCCTTTCTCTGTGGGTCCTGCATGTCCAGTTCATACAGCACAGCATCAAGCAGTCCAGGCAAAGCCAGTTTCTTGCCCAAATGGCTAACCAACGCCATAAGGAGCCTTTTTGATGCCCATCATCCTCTTGAAGTAGATTGATGCTGCCAGGAGCAGATGTGTCTCACTGTCATGAAAAGTCCTAACTTCTTAAAACATTTTAAATGCCACATTCTGAAGGTCTCTGAAAGATTGAAGAATACCTATCTAATTGAAATACATCTTTATATATCTAAAAAACCTAACTAACATGACTACAAGCTTGACTATTATGGATGACTATCTTTTAACCTGTATTTCTTAATTATGCATTATATTTTAAAATAAGCTGCACAAAAACAATACCTTAATTAAGAGCAGAAATATTTATACAGTATAAAAAAATTGACCAAGATCTGTATCGATGCAAATCTTTATAGCATGTGTTACCATGTCAAATTTTCCCATTTTTTTTTTCAAAACTGAAGTTTACTGATGTCTAGGGAGTGTGTTTGTTTAAATTTTGTTTATTATTTTATGTGTATGGATATTTTGAACTTCTGAGCCCCCTGCCTCTGCCTCCCAATATGTATTATAAAATATAATACATATAACACACATATGTTAGCATATATGTATATTTGCATATATATGCTATAATAATTGCAGGCATGTGCTACCATGCCTTGCCATCTCATCTTTTTTTGCTTATATTTTGCTGAGATATACACCTCCTGACTTATTCTCCTACACAGAGGCCTGTGACACCTCTCCAGGCTTGTAAAGACAGACGTGAAATCCTTCACCTCTATAAGTCATTGGCCTAATAAATAGAACATTGTTCATATGAGAACTTTGTAACTCTTGTTTAGGTTACATTAAGCAGTCTGCCGGTAAGCTGATTACTCATACTTTTTAAAGTTAAATGGTAATTTTAATTTTACTAACTCAGCACCAATAAAAGTGAGCAAAAGTCCACTTGTTTAGTAAGATTAAAATTTTCTCTGAAAGAAAACCAGATAACAAGATCATCTTTCTTGCCGGTAGTGGTGACAGAAGGCAGAGATAGAGGCAGGTAGATCTCTGTGAGTTCGAGACCAGCCTGGTGTACAAAGTGATTTCCAAGACAACCAGAGCTACACAGAGAAGCCCTGTCTTGAAACACCAGAAGGAAAATCACCTTTTTCACTTAAAGTTTAGGTTTTGGGAGAGAGAACACAGAATAGCTGGCCTTCTGCTTCCCCTCTGCACAAGCTCTCACCGTGCAGCCCAGTCTGCCTGGAGTCACCACCTCCTACTTCAGCCTCCCAAGGCTTGGGTCACAGTGGTTTCTCAGTGGATTCTTGATGCTCGTGGGCCCTGTTGAGTCTGATCCTGATTATGCTAGTGGAGGAACTTGGGGTCTTTTAGTTAGTTGTCTCTGCAGCTGGGATGGAACTCAGGATCTCACATGTGAAAAACAAGTGTTCTTACCATAGAGCTCCATCCTCTCCCAGGATTCCCAAGCTGTCCCCAACCTGTTGTCATTGTGACACTATGTTCTCATCTACAGACTTCACTCCAGAACCATGCAATTGAGTTAACAGACAAACTACTCTCCCCACCCACAAATAAAAACAGAAAATCTACCTCGGAATGTTTAGAATAAGTTTACAATTCTGTTGGCTGCATTCAGAACACACAACTCATGAGTCACACACAACTCGTGGGTCAGACTGTCTTCAGAAGGTAGTAAGGTGCCTTTGCTCAGTGTATTTACCTTTTGTTTTTTGAAAAATTGTTTTAAATATTTATATTGTTTTCAATTGTGTGTGTGTGTGTGTGTGTGTGTGTAAGTCTGTGTGTAGTTATATGCATGTAAGTGCTTGTGCTCAAGGCCAGAGGCATAGGGCTCCCCTGGAGTGACAGTTGCAGTTGTTATGAGCCACCTGACATTGGTGCTAGGAATCAAACTCTGGTCCAGCCTCAAGACAGGGTTTCTCTGTGTAACCCTGGCTGTCCTAGAACTGGCTTTGTAAACCAGACTGTCCTCAAACTCACAGATACACTTGCCTCTGCCTCCCAAGTCCTGGGATTAAAGCCTGTGCCACACCCACCTGGCTACCCCCCTCCCTCCCCGTTAATATTCTGAATGACTGAGCCATCTCTCAACCTCCCCTTTTAAGATTTACTTTATTTCAAGTTAGAGGGGTCAAATTCCCTTGGGAGCTGGAGTTATAGATGGTTACAAGCAACCTGACACTGGTGGGAACTGAACTCAGATCCTTCGCAAGAGCAGCAGTACAGTCTGAGGTAGTTGCTTATTTTTGAGGCAGGGTCTCATCTAGCTCAGTTGATCTCAGCTTTGTTACATAGTTGAGGATGTGAACTTGAACTTCTGATCCACCTGCCTCTGCTGCTGAGTGCTGGCATTTCAGGCACATATGGCCATGGCCATGTCTGTTTACATGGTGTTGAGGCTCCATGCCAGGCAAATGCTCTGCCCACTGAGCCACAGACCCAGTCCTGGGAAGTGATTTCTAGGATCTGCTGGTGGAGAAGAGAATGTAGGTTGGTCTGTGAGCATAAGGACTGTCCTATAGAATTCTTCGTCTGGGAGGTAACCAGAGCAGCCAAATTGTAGAGACCCAGTGGGATAGCTTGCTAGGGGTTCCTGGAGGGGTTTGAGGTTGGAATGGGGTGGTTTATGGGGGTAGAGTTCAACTGGGGAAGATAGATGTGAACGGTGCTTACATAGAGTGCATCAGTTCTTAGTACTGCAAAAGCAAACACACAAACCAACCTCCCCCATATGTTAGCATGAATGGCCTTATAGCTTTTTTCCCTCCCTCTTTCTTTCTTCCTTTCTCTCTTCCCTTTCTTTCCCTCCCTCCCTCCTTCCCTTCTCTCTTTCTTTCTTTCTTTCTTTCTTTCTTTCTTTCAGATAGCCCAAGCTGGCCTCAGATGTACTCTGTAGCTAAGAATAACTTGGACTTTTGATTCATGCTTCTACCATCCATGTCTGGTTTATGTGGTGCTGGGGAGCAAACCCAGGATTGTGCGTGTTAGGAAACGTCTCTACCAACTGAGCTACATCCCTATCCCTGTAAATGGCACTTTTATAAAAAAAAAAAAATTAGTGTAAAGACTGCTGTTGGATGTTTTATTTAAAGGTTGGGCAGGAGCCGGGTGTGGTGGCACATGCCTTTAATCCCAGCACTTGGGAAGCAGATCTCTAAGTGAGGCTGGGGGGGGGGGAAGGTGAGAGGGGGAACTGTGGCAGGGTAAGAAAAAACTTTAAAAAATTAAAAAAGAGAGAGAGGCTCCAGACAACTAGGGGTGCTCCCAAGGAGGACCCAGGATGTGGACTCAGGATCTCAGCAAACTCATTCTGAGATCAAGACTGATGCAATGGTACAGGACCAGGAACTCAAGGTAGATCTAAGTCCCTAAGCAGAGTCCAGGAGGAACTACTGAGGCTGCACTCTTTGGGAATGTACCATCTGTCTGAGAACAAGCTTCTTGGGTGGCTCCTGCCTGAGGCTGGCTGCTGCACCTGCTTCCCCAGTGTGGCTGACTGCAGAACTGGGCCACCTGGCCCGGCCTCTCTGCATGAGCTGCTCTGTATGGAGCTGTGATACCAGCAGGTGTCTATGAGGTAGTGTCCTTTTACGTGTAATGCGCAAAAAACATTCTTCTATCTATAAAGTGGATGAAATTTTTGTTGTTGTTGTGTTTTCGAGACAGGGTTTCTCAATGTAGTCTTGACTGTGCTGGAACTCATTCTATAGACCAGGCTGACCTCGAACTCACAGGGATCTGCCTGTCTCTTCCTCCTAAGTGCTGGGATCAAAGGTGTGCATCATCACCACCTGGCTTGTGGATACTAAATTTAAGGCCACAAACTTGTAAGTCTCTCTGACCTTGGGAATAGACAGGCCTGGGTTATCAGCTCTTTCCTTTGCTTAATGTTTTTATCTGCTGGGCATTAGGCAGTGTCCTGTAGTGAGTAGGATGGCCCAGGTCCCCTTCTCTAGGCAGTAGGCAGCCCATGTGTAAGTCTGGAAGGTGGAGGTAATCTGGAGGTTGTATAACTGGGAGCCTGACCTACTTAGGAAAGCTCCTTTCTGCAGGAACCAAGTGCCTTGCTTTTTATTTCTGAGGTGAGAGAAAGGGTCTCCTGTAGTTCTTCCTACATCTGCGCTTCCATGTAGCTGAGTCGGTGGTGAACTCCTGACCACTCCTGACCTCTTGTCTCACCTCCACAGCACTTGGAATCTCAGCATGCACACCACACATAGAGGCTACTTCTGAGCTTACATTCCCACAGCTAAGCAGTATTAGTAAGGCAAGAGTGAGGGGAAGGAACCTTCCATGGTGGCGAGCCTAGAGCTGTGTGTGTCTCTGTAGAAGTGCAGGGCAGTAGGCTGAGAGAGCTGTTGCCATACTGAGGCTGTGGGGCCATTCTGAGAGCGACTGGAGGAGCCACCTTAGGGTGTAAGTAGAGGACAGCTAATGGGATTTGGGGTTTCACCAGGTGGCTCAGTTTAGAAAGGTAAGAAATGGACAGGCAGATGGTCAGGAGGTCAGTTCCTGGTGCTACAGCTGGAGAGCCTGAGTGACAGGGAGGAGTGGGGCCAGGAGGGACCTACAGGTGGGACTCTTTCGGGAGAGCTGGGCACAGGCTATGGGATGAAGACATCCTGCAGTATCCAGGCCCTTCTTGTCCTGCAACTAAAGAAGAGCCAACAGGTCAGAGGTGTGATGGATGGACAGTTATAGGGAGCATCCTCAGTAGCATGGGTCAGGAAGTCCTGCTGAAATCCAAAGAATAATGAACGTACATTGACTCCTCACACAGTGACACTAGTTTGGGTGGCACTTCTCTCTGCCTCCTGTGCTACTCACTGTCTCCTATTGCCCAAACCTCTGATGGCCACAGTTGGCAGTGCCATGTCCCCCAGCTTGGTCTTGGCCTGTGGCAGTGGTGCTGGCGGTGGCAGAAGTGTTGCTTGGGAACTCCTTACGAAAGCCTTTCTGCAGCTCTGGGCCCAGTGGTCCTGTAGAAAACCCTGCCTGCTACAGAGATCAGGCCCTAACTCACTTTTGTAGACCAAGCTGCCCCTGAACTACAGAGATCCACCTGCTTCTGCTTCCAGAGTGCTGAGACTAAAGGTGTTGCCCCACCATGCCAGGCATAATTTTTATTAAGTGGAAAGGCTAACAAGGCATGTGCTAGGTACATGGTGGCACAGGCCTGTACCCATCACTTAGGAGTGTGATGTAGGGTTAGAAACTCAAGGTTATCCTTGACTACTATATAGAGAATCTAAGATCAGCTTGAACTGACCTAGGGGGCCTTATTTACCTGCCTCTATATGTGAGCTGCCTTATTTCCTTCACACAGGTGTGCAGCAAAGCATCTCCTGGTTTTATTTTCTGGTGAATTGCCAGTTATTTTACTAGGTAAACTGGTAGACATTTTCACAAGTTGGAAGGCTCTTAAAGCCTTTGTGGAATACCAAGTCTGTATTCCTCTTTATTTTTATTTTTTGTTTATTTAAAGACAGGGTCTCACTGTGCAACCCTGACTGTTCTGGAACTCACTATGTAAATAAGGCTGGCCTTGAACATAGAGATTCACCTGCTGGGAGTAAAGGTTTGCCCCACCATACCTGGCATTCCTCTTGTTGTGAAAGGTTTGATGTGAGTGACTTAAAAGCTTGAGATTCCTTGCTAGGGATGCTTTCCACCAAATTGGAAACAGAAGAAGCCAGTCTGCAGACTCGACCACA
The DNA here is from genome assembly GCF_018167655.1 of Microtus oregoni. Lineage (NCBI taxonomy): Eukaryota > Metazoa > Chordata > Mammalia > Rodentia > Cricetidae > Microtus > Microtus oregoni. The sequence continues at coordinate 17,992,293 of NW_024543086.1, forward strand.
CCTGGGACCTTCAGAGCTTTTGCTTTCTTCTTTCCTCCTACGGCAGTAAAATCACCATGGGTATTCTTTTAGATTTGGTCAGTTCCCAGATTTCCAAAGAGAATTTCACTTGACCGAAAGAGGTATCTTTGCTTTGCTGTCAGATTCTTGCTGTTGGCTCTGGTAAGGTCAAGGGTGTATCTCATAAGGGATATTGCAGATAGAGTCTTTTGTCCTTCATGGGAATGAAACTCACTATTCCTAGCCTTTCTCTCCAAGGGTCCCATATATTTCAGGCTGGCCTCCAACTTCCTGTGTAGTGGAAATAACCCTGAAAGTCACATCTTCCTGCCTCTGTGCCCCAAGCTCTAGGATTATAGGTGTTGGCAACCACACCCTGTTTATATAACTCTGGGGATGCAAACCTAGGGTCTCATGCATGCTAAGTGAGCTCGGTGACAGCCGAGCCCCAGCCTCCGCCCAGGAGAATTACCCTGGTGATGCTGTGCTATAGTCTTGAGTTTGGACCAGAGGCACAGCACACTGCAAGTATGGAGAGGCATTCCTAGTGCCAGCTCGTGTTCAGCTCTGTGGGCCTTCGTTGTTCTCTCCTCCTCTTCTCTCCAGAACCAAGGAACATCCGCCTGGGCTCAGTTTTTCTGGACTAAACTCGTGATTCAGTAACTTGTTAGCCCTGTCAACTAGTAATTACTCTCACCGAAGCCAGCAAGTGCTGAGCATGCGCAGCTGAGCATGGGCACTGAGATTTCACTGAGAACAGAAATGCCATCCTCCACACTACCTCTGGTAGACTCCTGACAAATTTTACAGGGCCATGTATAAGCAGTTGGTGAAAATAAATACTCGGAATACCCCATAATAGCAATAAAATGACCCCTGTACCTACTACTACAGACTCATGTCACAGGTATAAATCCCACCATGCACTGGGTCTAGACAACAGTTGGTGCTGGTCCTCTGAGCTGCAGACCTGAGTACCTGGCTGCTCCCACACCTGGGGACGATCCATGCTGCCTCTTCAACTGTGACTTCTGTTTGTGGCTTGTCTAATGTATGTAGTTACTCTTCCTACTGGTAGGTCTTGGGAATGAGGATGGTAGTAGGAATTTCAGATTTAACCCAGACCTTCAGTTTCTTTATCCAGTGAGGTCTACCCTGAGCTGGGTTCCTGAGATCACCTACAGGACACATCGAACAACACTCGGCTTTGCCTTTACAGTTCTTATTCAGTGGTACAGCCAGGCTAGGCCCAGCCCATAGTGCTACTTCTTGGCTGGCTGAGGATTCTGTAGGACTTGAGAGCCTTGTCTCTGCCCTAGACAATTTTGAGGGCAAACAAGGGGACACCTTTAGACCTTTTTTCTCTGAAGAAAAACTTCATTCTTAAAGATTTGGGAGCGCTTGAAGTTAGTTGTTTTTGCCGCACTAGAGATGGAGCACAGGCCCTCGTGTGTGCTAGGCAGGTGCTCTTCTACTGAGCTACATACCAAGTCAGCGGATTCTTGAACTTGGAACAGGTGTTGGGTTCCTCTCTTTAGTGGATCTTAGCACAGGTTGTGATATGGAACCTGTCCCTGGTTTGTCAGAGGACAGCTTTGGGACCAGGACACTTTGTGAGAGGGGTTGAGTTTCATCTTAAAATAATTTTATTATTATTGTTATTTTGTTTTGTATTTTGGGACAGGACTGTATAGTCTTGGCTGTTCTGGAACTTCTTTTGTAGGTCAGTCTGGCCTTGATCTCCCAGAGATCCACCTGCCTCTGCCTCTCAAAGTGCTGAGATTAAAAGCACACACCACCATGCCTGGCTCTTATTATTTATTATATATCATTATTTTAATATGCATAGATGTTTTGCCTGCATTTATGTATGTCTTATGTATGTATCATTTATATCTGTCTCTGCACCGTATGTGTCCAGAAGAGGGAGGCATACCTGGAACTGAAGTTAGAAATGGTTGTGAGCAGCCTGGGCCCAGCCTTAGTACATGGGGAGGTGCTTAGTCTTACTGTAACTTGATACGCCATGTTTTGTTGATACTTATGGGAGACCTGCCCTTTCCTAAACGGAGGAGGACTGGATCTGGGGGTGGGAACAGAGGAGAGTTGGGAGGGGGGCTGGGAGGGGAAACTTCAGCCAGCATGTAAAGAAAATAAATAAAAATTACGTATATGTTAGGTTTGTGGCGATGTGTGGGCTGTGGCATGTGTGTAGGGCAGAGGACAGCTCTGTGGAGTCAGTTTTTCCCTTCCTCCTTCATGTCGTGTTGGGCACTGGACTCGGGTCATCAGGCTATATGACAAGTGCCTCATTCCCTGAGCCATCTCACTAGCCTGGTGTTGAACTGTATCCTACATGTGAAGGACTCTGTCATATTTGTCCAGAGGTGGCCTGGTCTGCAGGAATAAAAGAGTCATGTGTCTAGGTGGCTGGATATGGAACCTTTGTTGCTGAACCAGAATTGTGTCCCATGGCTTCAGTTAGTTCCCTGGGGACACAGTCCTGTCCTGCGGATGAAGTTGCTGGGCAGGGTTCTGCCCCTGTGTAGTGTAGGCTCAGTTAATTCAAAGTGTTCTCAATAAGAACTTTTGGGAGCTAGTGAGAGGGCTTGGTAAGTAGATAAAGGCAACCCTTTATGTCAGTAAGTAGAGTTCAGTCCCTGGGACTCACGTGGTGGGTGGAGATAACTGACTCCAGCGAGTTGTCCTCTGGTCTCCACACTCTCTCTGCAGCAAGCCTGCAATCCCTCAAGTGCATAAATAATGTGATTTTAAAATGTTAAGAAGAGGGCTGGAGAGATGGCTCAGTGGTTAAGAGCATTGCCTGCTCTTCCAAAGGTCCTGAGTTCAATTCCCAGCAACCACATGGTGGCTCACAACCATCTGTAATGGGGTCTGGTGCCCTCTTCTGGCCTGCAGGGATACACACAGACAGACTATTGTATACATAATAAATAAATATTTAAAAAAATAAAATAAAATGTTAAGAAGATTTGAGTGGCTGCACAAGCTTTGACTCAGAGAAAGTATTTTCTCCCCTCTTTGGAGCCTTCCCTAACTCACAAAGGGTATGGTTATCTAAAGGAGCTGATGGGCTCTGCCCTCGTGGGCAGTCTGCTTCTTGCTTCCCTTCCCCAGGGCCTCAGGATACCTCTGTGGGTTTCTGCAGGCTAAGATAGTCAGGGAGCCATGAGAACTTCTTTTCTGTGTCACTGGGCTTGTCAGTAGAAAGCCTGACAGTCTCTGCCTTTATTTTATCTTTTACTTTGGGTCACCTGATTGCTTCCTCAGGTTAGGCAGGTTAATCATTTAAGGAGTGTCTGTCCAACTTGTCCATCCTCCTTAAGCTTGAAGGCACAGTGAGCAAGTCATCCTTCTAAATCTGCAGTCACCTTGGATTTCAGCAAGAACAGAGTCTTGGGTCCCCTCTCCCCCAACAAGGGCTGTTGTCCTTGAGGAACAATTGTATGAACCCTTGAGCAGTAATCAGTGTCCCTCTAGAGACTAACAGTTTGTCAGGATTAGACCACCCTGGAGGATCTGAGCTAAAACCATGATGGGACCAAGATAGATGGGGATTTGACTAACTGCTTAGTTATTTGTACCTTCTGGCCTCTGTTTAAACCTAAATTTTATGTTAGTGCATGGTGCCTTTTCTTCCTTTTAACAGGAAATATTATTATTACTTGTGTTTTGCCTGCATGTCTGTGTATTAAGTGTGTGCCTGGTGTCTGTGGAGGCCAGAATAGGGTTCTGGATATCCTGGAGTTACAGATGCTTGTGAACCGCTCTGTGAGTGCTGTGGGTCCTGGGAACTGATTCCAGATCCTCTGGAAGAGCAGCAGGTACTTTGAACAGCTGAGCCATCTCTCCAGCCTCTAAAAGATAGAGCTACATAGCTCTATTTCTCTCTCTGTATCTATTCATCCCTATCTATCTGTCTGTCTGTCTGTCTCCGTGTGTGTGCATGTATTTGTCTGTCTGTGTGTCTGTGTTATGCTGTGTGCATGAAGGTATCACTAAAGGCTAGAGGGACGTGGGTCCCCTGGAGCTGGAGCGAAAGGCAGAGGTAGTGTGGTAAGGTAGCTCAGTGGGTAAAGACACTTGGTGCTAAGCCTGACAAACTGAATTTGATTTCCAGGGCCCAGATGGTAGAAGGACATAACCAATTCCTTAAACTCTCTGACTTCACATGGTGCTGTGGCACACACAAGATGTAACTTTAAAAGAGAAGACTTAAGGGAGGTGCTGGATGAGGCCTTTAGCTGCGTTTCAGGTTCCATTGGTAAGAAAAACCCCATTTGCTATTTTAGGGCAAGCACTGACTGCTTCATAGCTTGGTTCTGTTGAAGGACAGGGACAGCTGGGGACCTTTCAGCACCTGGATGTAGATGGGTTCTCCAATGTGATTTGCCTCTTTCCGGGCCCTTGGAGTGACCTTTTTTCAAGTAAGACAGTGTTTTATCCTTACAGAGCCTGATCAGTTCATCCTCGCAGGCACTTGGCGTGGTGTGTCCTTGCCTGGTGATCCAGGGAGCTATTTTTATATGAGAAAAGCTGAGCTGCAAATGAGCACATTCCGTGTTGGAAACCTCCCAGTATTTAACCTACCTGTCTCACTTTCAAGTTAAGTTCAGGAATAAATACACATTGCTTTTAAGTTGCCGTGAAAACAGACATCAGATTTGCTCAGATGATGTCATTTTCTCTAGTAGCACCTCGTAACCAGTGTGGTTAGTTGTCTTTGCTTTGTGTTTACAGGGCCTACCATGTTTTTTTTTTTTAATGACAATTCATTTTATTTATTGCACACAGTAATAAATGTGCACCTGTGTGTGTAGAAGTCAGAGGATAATTTCCAGGAGTTTCCGCCTTCCACTGCATGGAGCTCGGGGACTGAATTATGCTTGTCTTGTTTGGAGTCAAGACAAGACCTTTACCTGCTGAGCCACCAAGCTGGTGCCTAGTCAAGATTTTTGTTTGTTTGGTCTGGTTTGGTTTTGGTTTTTCTGAGACAAGGTTTCTCTGTATAGCCCTGGCTGTCCTGGAACTTGCTCTGTAGACCAGGCTGGCTTCAAATTCAGAAATCCACCTGCCTCTTCCTCCTGAGTGCTGGTATTAAAGGCCTGGGTCACCACCACCCGGCTCTGCCTAGTCAAGTTTTTTAAAAAGTAAGTGTTTCTAGTTATTTGGCGAAATCTCTTCAAAGACTCATGGTTTTCTTCGGCCTTGTTTGTTCGCTTGAGGCTGTCTCTCTCTTTCTTTGTTTTCTTGAAAGAGGGTTTCTTTGTGTAGCTTCAGCTGTTCTGGAAATCCCTCTGTAAACCAGGCTGGCCTTGAACTCGGAGCCGGTTTGCTACCACTTCACATCCCCAGTCTATAGCCTTAGAACTTGAGGGGATCTTTGTGTGCTGGCTAGTTTTTTTTTTTTTAAGACTTTATTTATTTATTATAGATACAGTGTTCTCTCTACATGTGTGCCTGCAGGCAGGAAGTGGGCACCAGGTCTCATAGATGCTTGTGAGTCACCATGTGGGTTCTGGAAATTGAACTCAGGACCTCTGGAAGAGCAGCCAGTGCTCTTAACCATCTTAAGACATCTTAAGACATCTCTCCAGCCAGTGTGCTGGCTCGTTTTATGTCAGCTTGACATAAGCTGGAGTCATTTGGGAAGAGTGACTCTCAGCTGAGAAATGCTTCCATAAGATTAGTCCATAGGCTAATAATGTCTGTAACATATTGTCCCGGGTGCTTTAGGAAAGCAGACGAGCAAGCTATAGAGAGTAAGTAGTACCCTCCAGGCCCTCTTCTTCAGCTCCTGCCCTGACTTCCCTGAGTGATGGGCTACAAGCTCTAAGATGAAATCCATCCTTTTAAACCAAGTTGATTTTGGTCATGGCGTTTCATCACAGCAGTAGAAACCTAACCAAAACACTAGCTTTGCATCCTTAGTACCAGGACAACAAACACTTCACAACAAACACTTCACCCTGCTCAGCCAAGAAACAAATGCTTTTTGAAGAATACTAAGCATGTATGTAAACACAGTCCCAGCATGAAGGAAGGCTGACAAGGATTGATGCTAAGTTCCAGGGTGGCTTGGGCTGTGTGCTATGATGGCATCTCAGAATACTAACCAAGTCAGAAAGGCTCCAGCATTCATGGGAAGTAAGTCTGTTTGTCTTTGCTCCTCCTTTTCCCTCATTTAGTGTTTAAGAGATGTATTAGTTTCTTTTCTGCTGCTGTGATAAACACCGTGACCAGGGCACTTAGAGAAGGAAGTGTTTATCTGGATGTGTGGTTCCAGAGGGTTACGGTGGCTGAGTGACAGCCTGGCAGCAGGCTTTACCACCAGCACAAACCAGAGAGTTCTGGGGGATGATATGAGGCTTTGAAACATCAAAGCCTGTCTCACGTGACATAATTCTCCAGCAAGACCACACCTCCTAAAATCTATGCAGTCACCACCACCACCAACTGTGTACCACGTATCCAAACATCCGTCTGTGTTGGACATTCTCACTCAAAGCCTGGTAGAAGGTTTGCACCTTGTGCCCATCCTGTCAGCCCCTTGGTGGCAGAGAGTGCTGGGGAGAAATGCTGGGTAGGTTGGTAGCTGGTGAGAATTGGCAGGACTCTGGTAAAAAACTGAGAATTAGTAGGACTCATTGCTAGTTAGAGACCTCTTCAAGTAGGAGCAGCTCCTGAGGAAGGAAGTGGACTGGCCCTCATGTGTCTCTCCTGCAGCTTGCCTGAACTCAACAGAAGGCTTTCATGCCACTTGAGGAGTGTTTCTTTGGAATTGAGTTTTTACCCTGAAGACAAAATATCAGTAAATTACATCAGAGGTGTGGAGACCTTGAAGTAATCATCAGATTTGAGATTTGACGTGATCAGGAGGTTTAGATGTGCTAGTCCCTTCTGGTCCTTTGTGGATACCAGGTTGGTGCAGCACAGCGTGTCTGTGATGTCATCTGATGAACAGAACAGTCTGCTATGTGCATGTTAGCTTCTTTGGCAGCTTGTTAGAAGGAAGAGTGGGTGCAAAAGATGGGCTGGCTGCAGGCTTTGTGGTGTGTGTGTGTGTGTATGTGTGTGTGTGTTTAGGTTCACTTTGTAGTTGAAGATGACCTTGAATTTCCTGATCTTCTGTCTCCACCTCCCCAGTGCTTAGATTACAGGTTTCCTAGAGTCCTGGGGATCTAACCTAGGACCAGTGTACACTAGGCAGAAACTGCTTTCTCAGCTTTCTGGAGCCCATACCTTCAGTGGAATCTTTAGAAATTCCCCACAGTTGAGTGTCTCTTCTGCCCATGCTGATAGTGGGGAATTTATGGATAGGAAAGGGGTTTTCAGCTGGGTGGTGGTGGCACACACCTTTAATACCAGCACTCAGAAGCAGAGATAGTATCTACAGAGCAAATTCCAGGATAGCCAGGGCAGAAACTGTCTCAGAAAAAAAAAAAAAAAAGTCCTCAGGGACTGTCAGCTTCTTATAAAATACATCTTGTTGAGGGTTTTGATTCATGCATGACAACAAAATTCAAACCTGGGACTGTTTTTCCTTGCAGTAAGTTTTCCGTAAAGAACTGTAGCATCCCCCAGAACCGTGACTAGTGTATTTGTTCTGTCCTTCCATTCTCAGATTAGTGAGCTATATTTTAGCCTCTGTGGTAGAGATGCTGTAAGTTCTGTTGTTTCCTATTTAGGAGTCAGTGGCATTTTGTATGTCTTAGAGTGGCTTCTTCTCCTGCAGAGTCTGTGACTGTCCTTGTGGGGTGCTGGGTTTTATTTTTTTTCTTTTTTAATTGATTATTTGGGAATCTCACATCATGTATACCTTAGTTTGTCCCTCTCACCTATGATTTCCCCCTCATCTATGCCCTCCCTCTCACCTACGACCTCCTCTCTCTCACCTATTCCTGTCCTCCACCTATGACTTCCTCCTCATCTGTGACCTTCCCCACCCCCAAAAAATGGAAAAAGAAAAAGTGGGGGAAAAAAGCCCCTCAAGGAAAGGTGTGACTTTCTATACCTGTACCCCTACCAGAAGCCGTCAGCTCTCCTGCTCCCAGGCCTGTGAGGGGTCAGCTCTCCCTCGAGCCTACTCCACATCCATGCTGTTGTGGTGTGGGGCCAGCTCTCCTGCACCAAGGCTGGTCCAGGGCCAGCTCTTCTGCACCCAAACCACAGCCAGCAGAACCAGCTCAGGATGACCCAGGAACATACAGGGCTTTAGTCAGCAGATCCACGTGACCTTTGGTGGTAATACTGGCCACAGACATCAACACAGCCCCTGGCTGCATCAGGACCTCAGATCCACTCATGAACTTCAGTGGCTGCATGGCCCATGGGCCTCAATATGGCCTCTGTTGCCTACACATGCCACTCACACCCAGAAAGCTCCCTGAGGCAGCAAAGCCTGAGGATATCAGTGACGTAGGAACTCAGGCTTCCTTGTGTCCTGGGACAAAAGCATGGACCACGGACACCAACATGATCTCCAGTGGCATCGTGTACCATGGTGGACCTTTGAGGAGGTCCATTGCAGAAAATATGCCTTTCCTCATCTTGGGCCTTTGTAGTTGCTCAAAGCCAGGGTGATCCTGTGGTGAGTCTATGTCTACATAAGCTCCAGGCTGCTACACACCACTCTGCTAACACGACACTCTGTTTTTCTATTTTTCCCATCTCTCCATTACGTATTTGCTCATCATAGTAGTGCCTGCTGGACTCGATTGGCCTGGGTGGCTTCTGTCACCCACGCCCCGAAGCTGGTGTGGCCTGGAGTTTTGTTTTATTTATTTATTTTTAAACTTTATTTTATGTGCATTGGTGTGAGGGTGTCAGATCTCCTGGAATTGGAGTTTCAGATTTTTGTCAGCTGTCATGTGGGTGCTGGGAATTGAACTCATGTCCCCTGGAAGAGCAGCCAATGCTCTTAATTGCTGAGCCATCTCTCCAGCCCTCGAGTTTTATTTTTTATTTTTATTTATTTATTTTTTTTAAATATTTATTTATTTATTTATTATGTATACAATATTCTGTCTGTATGCCTGAAGGCCAGAAGAGGGCGCCAGACCTCTTTGCAGATGGTTGTGAGCCACCATGTGGTTGCTGGGAATTGAACTCAGGACCTTTGGAAAAGCAGGCGATGCTCTTAACCACTGAGTCATCTCTCCAGCCCCCGAGTTTTATTTTTTAATACTTTACTTTTTCCCTCTGCTTTATGTTTCTTGGCTGATTTTCCAGCTGTGCTGGGTTTTGCAGGCAGGGGTAGTTATGCGTGTACTTCCTAGTCTGAGACTTTCTAAGATGCCCACCAACTGTGTCACTTGGAATTGAATAAAGTAGACCCTCCTTAGACATCCTCAGGTCCTGGAAGTTGATCTGCTCTCCAGATTATGAAGAAAATAAAGTTTAAAAGAGTTTTACATTGCCGGGCAATGGTGGCGCACGCCTTTAATCCCAGCACTTGGGAGGCAGAGGCAGGCGGATCTCTGTGAGTTCGAGACCAGCCTGGTCTACAGAGCTAGTTCCAGAACAGGCTCCAAAGCCACAGAGAAACCCTGTCTCGAAAAATCCAAAAAAAAAAAAAAAGTTTCACATTTAGTGTGTGTGTCTGTCTGTATGTCTCTCCTGGCACAGATGTGGAGGTTAGAGGACACTTGTAGAAGCTGGTTTCTTTCCACCATGGTCATTCAAGCAACAAGTGCCTTTACCCAGTGAACTATCTGAGTGTTTTTTGGTGGTGGTGGTGATGGTTTTGTTTTGTTTTATTTTGGAGACAGGGTTTTTCTGTGTAGTAGCCCTGGCTGTCCTGGAGCTCACTTTGTAGACCAAACTGGTCTTGAACTCAAATAGATTTGCCTACCTCTGCCTCCAGAGTGCTGGGATTAAAGGTGTGCGTCACCATTGCCTGCCTGAATATGATGTTTTTAAAGTTTTTTTTTTTTTTTCAAGACCGGGTTTCTCTGTTTCTTTGTCTGTCTTGGAATGCTCTGTAGACCAGGTTGATCTTGAGCTCAAATATATCCTCCTGCCTCTGCCTCCCTGGTGCTGGGATTAAAGGTGTGCACCACCACTACCTAGTGATGCTTTTAAAGTTAAAATGGAGTTTTGATTTTGGAGTTTAGGTCTCTCCATGTAGCCCAGGCTAGCTAGACTCATAGTAGATGTGGTGGCATATTCCTTTAATCTCAGTACTCAGATAGCAGAGGCAGGAGGATTTCCAAGTTAATACCAGACTGGTCTATAATGAGTTACAGGCTCCTATAATCTTTTTTTTTTTCCTTTTCTGGGTCAGGATTTCTGTGGACCAGGCTATAGATGGACAGAAATTCACTGCCTCTGCCTCCCAAGTGCTGGGATAAAGGGCATGCACCACCAGTACCCGGCTTTTTTTTTTTTTTAAAGAGGCCATTAGATTGTCAGGAACTAGATTTACGAAAGGTCGTGTGGGTACTGAGAACTGAACCTGGGTCCTTTGCACGACCAACCAGTGTTCTTAACCACTGAGCAATCTCTCCAGCCCTCAATTTATAAAACTTTTTAAATGTGTACTTTGTAGGGCTAAGTATAGCAGTGTACTTTTTAATTTTCCTCCTGAGACACAGTGTCTCTATGTAGCTTTGACTGTCCTAAACCTATAATGATCCCCCTGCCTCTGCATTTCCTTCATCCCAGTAATGAGCATGCAGAGGTAGGGTCTCTGCAGATTTGAGGCCAGCCTAGTCTACACAGTAGAGTGACTCTGTTGCAAGTAAATACATTTTTAAAAAAGTAGTAGATGGCTGGGCGGTGGTGGTGCATGCCTTTAATCCCTGCACTTGGGAGGTAGAGGCAGGAAGATCTCTGTTGAGTTTGAGGCCTGATCTATGGAGTTAGTTTGAGGACAGCTAGGGCTGTTAAACAGAGAAACCCTGTCTCAAACAAAAACCCAAAAACCCAAAAGTAGTGGATAAGTAAAGTAAAACATCCAAAATTCATAACAAAGAGTATATTCCCCATTCCTTCCTGAGCATTCTAACATAGTAATATATAAGAGGGTCTGCTCTTCGTTAATGATTTACTTAGTAGTGTTTGGCTAGGCTTTCAGAATGAACACCAGAGTACTTGATGTTCTGTTAGTTTTGCTGTTGCTATTCCTAGATTTCTCAAGGATCGTGCAGCCAGTGTGGTTCTGGACTGAATAGCCTTTCAGGAAACAGCAGGGTTCTGCAGGTTTCTGTGCTTAGCAATCGAGGCTTCTGTGAAGTAAGGAGGGAGGCATTTGATACCTCTGTTCATTTGTACACAAGAAATTGGCTTTGGTACTAGAGAGATGCCTCAGCAGTTAAGAGCACTGCCTGCTCTTCCAGAGGACCCAGTTTCAATTCCCAGCACTCACGTCATGGCTTATGACAGTCTGTAACTCCAGTCCCAGAGCTCATCCATATAAGCAGGCAAAACACCCATATATATATATATCACTTTAAAGATTATTATTATTTTTTAACTCAGTTGGTAAATAGGCCACCAAGCTCAGTATCAGCACTGACACGCATTGTGAAGGAGACTTGGTTTCTGGCTTAAGAGCCTCGTTCTGTTGGGGCCAGTCATTCTTAGTCTGACTTGAAATTGCATGTGACATGATGGCTTTATTTCTTTGGGTCTCTTCTCTGGTGCCTGTAAGACTAGCTTCTTTGTTTTTGTTTTTTGTTTTGTTTTGCCCCCCCCCCCCCCAGAGGGTTTCTCTGTAGCTTTGGAGCTTGTTCTGGAACTTACTTGGTAGACCAGAATGGCCTTGAGCTCACAGAGATCCACCTGTCTCTGCCCCCTGAGTACTGGGATTAAAGGTGTGGGCCACCACCACCCTGCTAGATTTTTGAGATAGTGTCCTATCTTTTGGGTCTGGGACGTGTGATGAACTCTTGAACTCTGATGTCATTCTGGAGTCCCCAGAGGCACTGATTATGATCTCTGACCATCCTTTCGCTGGCTTTGTTGTCCTGTTCCTTCATCTTGTGTCCCTGTGGGGCAGGCGAACTCTTCTTTCCCTTCTCTTTTCACCTGCCCAGTGGCTTGACACTTCTGTTCTTGTTGGTTTGTTTGTTTTTCGAGACAGGGTTTCTCCGTGTAGCCCTGGCCATCCTGGAACTAGCTCTTGTAGACCAGGCTGGCCACAAACTCACAGAGATCCGTCTGCCTCTGCCTCTCTAGTGCTGGGATTAAAGGTGTGCGCCACCACCACCCGGCCTCTATGGCTAACTAGTGGCTTAACTCTGCCCTCTGATCTTCAGGCAAGCTTTATTTGTTAGATCACTAACAAAATACCACCACACATCTCCTCCAACAAGGCCACACCTATATGAGAAGGCATTTTTTTTCTTTTTTTCTTTCTTTCTTTTTTTTTTTTTTTTTTGTTGTTGTTGTTGTTGTTGTTGAGCTTTTGAGCCTGTCTTGGAACTTGCTCTGTAGACCAGGCTGGCCTCGCAGAGATCCGCCTGTCTCTGAGAAGAGGTGCCTTCTTATTTTTTTTTTTGTTTTGTTTTGTTTTAAAGATTTGTTATGTATACAGTGTTTCTCCTGCATGTTTGCCTGCAGGCAAGAAGAGGGCACCAGATCTCATTACAGACAGTTGTGAGCCACGATGTGGTTGCTGGGAATTGAACTCAGGTCCTCTGGAAGAGAAGCTAGTGCTCTTAACTGCTGATCCATCTCTCCAGCCCAGACATTCTTATTCAAACCACCACAACTATCCCCTATCTTGGAGGTTTCCTTTGTTGTTCTTCCTACACTCCAAGCATAAGTCTCTTCTTAGTCAATGTTCGACTCCCCACCTTGTCCCCTCCGTCATTCTGAGACTTTATTTGTGGAAGAGTACATACCCATATAAAGTGGGGGAGAGTAGTGCCCCCACCTTTGAAACTCAGTCATGCAAATACAGTTGTGTCTGTACTTACCTCACATATATGTAATTTAATATTACATATTTATTTAATATACATATCTAATCTATTCTAAATATTAGGTTAATATTCTGTTAGACAAATAATTTCTGTTTTAAGTAAATGTAGGCATTGAATATAAAATATTCAATATTTATATAAAATATTTATTTAATTTTGAGATACAAAGTCTCATATATCCCAGACTGGCCTCAACTCACTATGTAGTCTTGAGTGACCTTGTATTCCTCCTGATCCTCCTGCCTCCACCTCCCAGGTGCTGCCATTAAAGGTAGGCACTACTGCTCCTGGCTGGGTATGAAACCAGAATGCTAAGCAAACATTCTACCAGCTAAGGTACAAGCTTAGCTCCTGAATTTTGAAATATCTCCAGATGTATCGGTAAGTGCGTGTAGAAACCTGTGCTCTAAAATACTGTCAGATCTATAGCAGTTAACAGCAGCTCCACGTTATCCATATTCAGTGAGTACTCAACTTCCAGCTCGCTTTAGGTGTGTAAGTGGAGGCCCCAGGTTTACAGTGGGTGTTTTTCTCAGTCACACTCCACTTTTTTTTTTTTTCCAGACAGTCTCTGAACCTAGAGCTTACTGATTCAGTTAGCCTGGCTGGCCAGCAATCTCCAGGGTTCCTCTTTTCTGATTCTCATGCTGGAATTATAGGTGCCTACTGTTGTATTCTGTATTTTTTAAAATCTGGGTGTGGGAGATCAGACTCAGGTTCTCATGTTTATGTGGCCAGCCCTCTATCCTCTCCCGACTGAGCCAGCTCCCCAGGTCTTTCCTTTGGTTTTGAACTGTGCTTGTTTGGGTCCATATCCATCAAAGTACCATGTGTCTCTAAGTCACCACCACCCGGCATATGATTTTATTTTTAAAAGTATGTGATGTGGGATTCCCCTCTGTATGCTGTGAATACCATTGGGTAATAAAGAATCTGTCTAGGCCGGGCGATGGTGGCACACGCCTTTAATCCCAGCACTTGGGAGGCAGAGGCAGGCGGATCTCTGTGAGTTCGAGACCAGCCTGGTCTACAGAGAGCTAGTTCCAGGACAGGCTCCAAAACCACAGAGAAACCCTGTCTCGAAAAACCAAAAAAAAAAAAAAAAAAAAAGAATCTGTCTTGAGCCTATAGCAGAGCAGGGCAGAACAGAGCTAGCAGAGGGTTGGGAGTTCTAAACTGAATGCTGGGAGAAGGAAAGAGGGAGGAGTCAGGGAGAAGCCATGTAGCCCCACTGGAGACAGATGCTGGAACTTTGCCAGTAAGCTATTGGCCAAACAGTATTGCAAATAATATAGTTTTTGTGTGGTTATTTCAGAGCTGAGCAGCTGAGAACTAACAAGCGGCCTCCCTACAACAATTATGTATTTGGCTGGACTTTGGTGGTGCATACCATTAATTCCAGAATTCAGGAGGCACAGTCAAGTGAATGAATCTCTGAGAGTTCAAGGCCAACCTGGTCTACAAAGAAAGTTCCAGGACAGCCAGGGATACTCAGAGAAACCTTGTCTCAAAGAATAAAAAAATAAAATAGACTATGTATTTGTATTCTTGTGTATGTGCCACATGTATGTATGTGGGTGCCTCTCAGAGGACAGAAGAAGACATCAGATCTTGGAGCTGGAGTTACAGGTGACTGTGATCCACCTGATGTGGGTGAGTGCTGAGAGCTGAACTCAGCTCCTTGGAGCAAGGAGCATCCTTAACTATTGTGCCATTTCTGCAGCCCCTTTAGTTTTAATTTTTAATTACACATATTTGTGTGTGTGTGTCAGTGTGTTTAAGTGCATGTGAGTATAGATGCTGACAGAAGCCAGGAAGCATCCCCTGGAGCTAGTGTTATACGGGTGATTTTGAGCCATGGGACATGGCTGAATTTGGGTCTCCTAAAAGATCAGTATACTCTTATAACCACTGATCCATCTCCCCAGTCCTAATTGTCTTTTGCTTTTTGAGATAGGTACTCTCTGTGTATCCCTGTCTGTCTTGGAACTTGGCCTCGAACTCATAGGGATCTGTCTGCTTCTGCCTCTCAAGTGAAATATATATAATTATTTTTAATTATAGGGAGTTTTCCTTGAGCATTTTTAGTATTTGTTCTGTTTTTTTGCTTTAATTTCCTTCTCTGGGGTTCCTGTTGGATCTTGTTTGCTCACTCCAAGATTTATCTTAAAATTAAAAAAAAATGTTGTATCTTGTGTCTGTACATATTTCCATGTGTGTGTGTGTGTGCAGGCTTGTGTGTGCAGGCACATATGTGCCATGGCATATGTGTGGAATTGAGAACAACTTGGGGGAGTTGGTTCTATCTTTGTACTGTAGAGATCAAACTCAGGCCAGCAGGCTTGGTGACAAGCATTTTTACCTACTGAGTCATCCTGCTGGCATATTTGTCTTTTCTCTTGATCCCTTTTTAGTTTATTATTTTTAAGAGCTTTGGGATACGATTTGTATTCATGAAATTGCTGCCATTCTGTGTGCAGTTCAGGGTTTTCTAGGACGTCAGTAAGATCAGGGCAGCTGCTGGCACCATGTAGTTTCACTCTTCCACATCCCAGGAAATGCCTCCCTGGCGTCAGACTCTTCACCGCCCTGCAGTTCTTCCAGTTGCACTCATTTAGAGGGCACCGTCTCCTTACATTTGTGATTCTCATCTTTCATGACTAAGAGTATTGAATATCTTCTCATGTGCTTATCAGCCCTTATATGTGTGTGCAGGCAGAGTTGTGTAAGTGTTTTCAAGACAGGGTTTCACTGTGTTGTTCAGTTGATAGCCTGCAGAGCTGTCCCCCTGCTCCACCACCTTAAGCTTCTGAGACAGGGTTCTTACTGAACCTGGTGCTCACCAATTTGCCTAGACTGGCCAGCGAGCCCCAAGGGGTCCCTGTTTCTGCTCCCCCAATCCTGGGGTCACAGGTGTGTACCGCTGTCCCTTGCTGTGTATGCAGGTGCTGGTTTAGCGACGGAACTTGTGTCCTATGTTTGCATGAGAGCCTTTCTCGTTTGGAGAGCTCTTGCTATGATTTCTTTTTCCTTTTCAAGTAGGATTTATGCGTATTTTCTAGATTCAAGTCCTTTACACATGATTTGCAAATATTTTCACCTAGTCTTTTTCATGCCCTTTGATCTGATAAATGCATATTTGAAGCAAGCAGTCCCCCCTACACTTTAAATTATATCTTCTCTGTGGCCTAACTCATTGTGTCGCCTAGACTGGCGTTGATTTTTAGATAGTCCTCTACTATTGCCTCTGGAGTGCTCTCAGCCAGCCCATCCTGCGTGCTAAAGTTTTACATTTTGATGAGATTCCTGTCATCCATAACAACAATATAATTATGTCTTCTTTTGAAAAAACTGCGTCTGTTGTTGGAGGCCATTTGTTCATTCCTGGTTGCCCAGAACTAAAATAGTCACTCATAAACTGTATTAATTAAATCACTGCTTGGTCAATCACTTAAGCATATTGCTAACTAGCTCTTTCATTATTTTATATTTTACCATGAGGCTGTGGTCTACCAGCAAGGTTCCAGCTGGCCGCTTCATGGAGTCTTGCTGACTCCACCTACTCTCTGTATATATCTTTTCCAGCCTGGCTATATTCTGTTAAGCCATCGGCCAAAAGCAGCTTCTTTATTTATTAACCAATAAAAGCAACACATACACAGAAGGACGTCCCACACCATGTGTCCATTAGCTTGTGTGTGTAGGTTGTCTTTCTGCCTTTGGAGAGAGTGATGTCAAGGGTGTGACTGCCTCCAAAGCACTGGCACTGCTGAGGAAGCTCATCTTAGTAAGAATGTGCTGGAACAGACCCTACAACTTCAGACTCCTGATTTTCCCACCGGGGAGCTCAGCTGTCATCTTTCTGAGAACCAGGATGTTATTCCCAAAGTTAAGAACACTTGCGGCAACGGCAGATTCCTCCAGGATGGCTCTCCCACCGTGGCTAGCTCTTGCAGTGGCTGCCCCTGCTTCTGTGCTTGGACCTGTCAGTGCTCTTGAGCTCCGAACTGTGTGAGCACATTGCTGCTTTGTAGATGGTTAAAGGGGTCAGTGCCTGGTGTCGCCTGCCAACTGTGGATGTAGGAGTAAATGTTCTTGTTTGGCAATTGCAGGTGACAGACTTGACTCAATACCTGGACCCCAGTGGGCTTGGCGTCATCAGCTTCGAAGACTTCCACCAAGGGATTGTGGCTATCAGAAGTGGAGGTAGGTCAGTTACCCCTCACTGTACCCACCACCTTTCTCCTCAGTGTTCTGTAACTACCCATTCTTCCCCAGCCACTGTGTAGGCTAGTCTGAACTCACAGAGATCCTTCTGCCTCTGCTTCCCAGTGCACCATAACACCTGGCTTAGGCCATATCTTCTCAGACTCTCAAAACATTTGGTGTTCAAGATGTTCTCTTCCCTGTTTGTTCTTGAAGCCCTACCCTCCATGATCGACAGGCTCTCAACTGCCTATTTACAGTGTGGAGGGCTACTTTCCTTCCCCAACGTTTTGTGAGGAAAAATTACAAAACAAAACTGAAAAAAAAACCATAATTATTATATATTTCCTACCCATTCTGTATGGAGAACAGCTTGCTATGTGCGCTGTGTGCCTCGTTCATCCCTCCATCCATTGTCTACAGTCTATCTTTTCAATGGGATGCATTCGACTCATTATATTGTGCACTTCCCACTGTTGCTCTGGTGTGCATCCTGGCCATCATCTAGAGTTCAGCATTTGTTCAGAGACTTTGGTTTTAAAGCAAAAAGGTACCTACTGTGAAATGTGCAAATCTTAAGTGTAGCAGTTTGAGCTGTGACAGATTGCTGAGCTTGATTATCTCTGATAAGGCTGTCATGGCAAGTTCCTCCCACCTTCTTTTTTCCTAAGATTTATTTATTTTTATTTATTTATTTATTTTTTTATGTGTTTTGGCTGCATGAATATGTGTTTGAGGATGCCAGTCCCCTTGAATTTGTGAGCTGCTATGTGGTTACTGGGAATTGAACCCAGGTCCTCTGGAAGAGCAGTCAGTGCTCTTAACCACTGAGCCATCTCTCTGGCTCTCCCACCTTTTTGTCAACCTATTTCTGTTCTTGTACATTAATTCTTAAGTTGTCACATAAATGTGTCCTGTATATATCTGACTTCTTTCCCTCAGTATGCCTCTCGTATCCACCTATGGTTTGCTTGTCGTCATGGCTGCTTTCTGATGTGGGATGTTGGCCTATTGTGATGAGGCATCTAGCTTACCTATTGGGATAAAGTTTGAGTAAAGTTTAGAAGACTGTGTACAAGTTTTTGTGTAGATACGTGTTTTCCTATCTCCGTGTCCTGTGCCTAGGCCCTGGGGGACTGGCCGTGTGCTGGGTGTGTATTCAGTGTCTTTGCAGTGGATAGATATGTGTTTTCCTATCTCCGTGTCCTGTGCCTAGGCCCTGGGGGACTGGCTGTGTGCTGGGTGTGTATTCATGTCTTCACAGTGCACACGCCACTCCTCACTCCCAGTTAGCCCATCTAGTTTCAGTTCTGCAGCTATGACAATAGCTTTTCAGCCAGGCAGTGATAGCCCACACCTTTAATCTCACAGGAGGCAGAGGCCGGTGAATCTCTGTGAATTCAAGGCCAGCCTGGTCTACAAAATCAGTTCCAGGACAGTTATGGGGTTGATGGAGCTGGGGTGTGTTAGCTGCAGGCTTTTTGCCTCCTTGCACATCAAGTCTTTTTTTTTTTTTTGTAAACTTTTTATTTTAATGAAAATGTAATTACACACATCAAGTCTTACTTATTTTGTAGTCACTAGGTGAGGTCAGGTCTGAAGATACCCTTGGGCCTCAGGTCTCAGCAGCTGTCTTGTTTGTCATCACCCCAAATTATTACTGACAGTGTCACTTAGGACTGAGTTTCTAAAATATTGAGTCCTCAGATGGTTCTAGAGAAGTTGCCATGCTACTCTTTGTGCTCACCCATAAGTCTTTTATGGAACTAGACCCCTAGGGATAATATTGTGAGCCAGCATCAAAGTGAGCCCAGTAGGTGATGTTAAGAAGTCAGATGGATGAGGTACCACTGTTGTCTAGGCGATAGGCAGGAGCTGAGACCACCATGCAGGCCAAGCCTCTCAAGGGAGGAGCAGGAGAGAGAAAGGAAGGCATGATTACCAGGTGAGGGACGCCTGCTCCAGGTTAGCAGCAAGCCAGCCTATGTGATGGGGGATGGACCAGGAAGGGAGGCCATAGTGACAGCTGGTGACTTTCCCAGTGAATAGGACTTGGGGAGAGGTGGACAAGTCAGTGAGCAGAGCTGAGCACAGGACCCTTGGAAGGGAGTGAGGTCAGTTCACCGAGGGATGAGATGGAGAACAGCCAGGATAATGCAGAGTCCCCGGACTGAGAGCCCTGTGTGCTGTCTGGTAGCCTGACCTATAAGTGATAGATCGCAAGCAGCTAGATTTTCTTTCTTTTTTAAGATTCAGTTTTTTTCAGTGATGTGTATTTATGAGTATGGGTATATGCCTATGAGTTCAAGTACCCATGGTGACCAGAAGAGGGCATTAGAACCCCTGGAGTCCCTTCATGACATGATTTTTTTATTTATTTATTTTTTATCCAGATATATTTATATTTTGTCATTGAAAACTTCATACAGTATCTTTGTGTTTTACTTTAATCCCAACATATTGCCCAATTAGCTTTCTTTTTTAATGCTTTTTTTTATTGATTTATTGAGCTCTACATTTTCCTCTGCTCCCCTCCCTGCCCCTTTCCTCCCCTGCCTCATGATTTCTTTACCTGTCAGTTATTCTTTAAAAATCTTGGTCTTTAAGTGTTTGCTAAAGTCTGACATTAAACCAAGAGTGGTGAGAACTGTCTGTGATCTGAGTATTTGGGAATGCGATGGGAAGTGAGGCAGCAGTTAGAGGCAAGCATGGCTGGGCTCCTTGTCACCATCAGCCTTTCCCATGGGTCATCTAGCCATGGAGATGAGTGATAAGTTCCCACGAGACATGTCACAGCTGTCACTCTGAGTGTTTGTCATGACTGCCCCTTTCGTTGTAGATACGTTAAATAATGATCCGTTCCCTTTGGAACCACAGAGGCGCAGAGCGCTTGGCTGGTCTCTGCTGTCTTGCTGGTCTTGCTTTGCACCATTTAACCACTGTTCCTATTCTGTCTGCACAGGTGGGAGGGAGGTGTGCTGTTTGGACTCTCAGCCCCAGGGTACTCTCAGTACCGTCAGGGTGAATCAGGGGCATTCATTGGATTGTTCAGATTTAATAGTTGACTGCACAAACCTCTTCAGGCTGGGAGATACAGCAGCTGGGGCTGCGGGTAGGCAGATAGAATCTGTCCAACAGGAGATGTCTGTGTGAGGTGATTCCTCCATGGCTGCTAGTTTGTATGCTCTACTGGACCTCAGTTAAAGCAAAGTGGTGAACTCTGCTGGGGGTGTCCTGTTATCTTGACTTGGGAGGCCTCTCCCCCCATTCTCCCACCGTCTGTGCTCTTCAGGGTCAGCTTCTTTCTGGAGGAGGGCTTGCTAGCTGGTGACCATGTCTCTCTTCTGAGTGCCTGGGTCTTGGTTTAGTGACTGAAGGTGCATGTAGATATTTTTTAATCCCCAGTGACAGCAAACAATTGTCTGAGGATGATTTATTACCCCAGTTCCACCCCCCCCCCGTGTGCCAGATTAGACCCATCCCTAAAATCACTGTGTCCCCTTGCCTTTCCTGGGCTGATTTAAGACACTGTGGTGCCCTGTGTCCTTTCCACAGGCGACCTAGGAGGTACTTCTTGGCCTCTGCCTGAGAAGGGGGCAAGCTGGTCTCAATGAAACTGCTAGCTTCCTCTATCTCTTTATAGCCAGCCCACTCTCTTCTGCCTTCTGTGAGGAGCCATTTTCTGGCCTGTCTTTTGGTAGGTCCCACCTGTTAGATCCAAGCCCTGTCCACCCTGCTGCTGTTTCTGCCTGTTTTCCTGGGGTTCTGTTTTGTTGTTGGTTTGGTTTCCTTTTTATTGTTTGTTTTTTGAGACAGGATCTCACTATATAGTCCTGGCTGGCCTAAAACTTGCTATGTGGAGCAGTATGGCCTTGAATTCAAAGATCCATTTCCTCTGCTTTGTGAGTGCTGGAATTAAATCTGTGCACCACCATTCCCAGCCCTAACTAAGTTGGTGGGTTTTTGAAACTAATTCATGTGGCCCAGATTGGCCCTCAGACTTGCTATGTAGCCAAGGATGACCTTGCACTTTGGATCTTTCTCTCTTTCTCTGCCAAGTGCTAGAATTCCAGGTAAGCTTCACCACTCCCATCTAGGCTGTTTGCTTTGAGACAGGGTCTTGTTCTGCATCCTTGGCTAGCTTGGTTATTCACTGTGTAGCCCATGGTTGCCTTGAACTCAAAACAATTCTACTTTAGCCTCCAAGAGGTAGAGTGACAGGTGTGGCCCACCCACCTTGGACAACATTACTTTGTAGTCACAGCAGACAGATGCGGTACAATTGTAAGTGAGTAATTCTGAAGCAGGAATAAGTAAGTGTAATCCCAGTGCTCAGGACTCCAGTGGTTTTCTTTGTGTGTTTTGAGATAGAGTTTATGTTTAGCCCTGGGTATCATGGGACTTGCTCTGTAGACCACAGAGATCCACCTGCCTTTGAGATTAAAGGCATATAACAACACCACCACCACCACCACCACCCAGTTTTGGGATTCATTTTTAATTTCATCATTTTTGCATTCTTTCTGATTGATTTAATTAGGAATGTAAATCACCCAGCTAGTTGTTAGAAATAGTTTAATGTTTCAGAGTCTCACCCTGCTACCACACTGTGGGTACATTGCCTTGAGTTCAGCCTGGACCTGGAGGATAGTAGGGTCCTTACAGTGAGCTGTGGGGATCTGCAGAGATGAGGTTAAATGCGGCAGACCTGAGCTAACTATTCTGGAGACCAGAACAGAATCCTTTGCCTTTGGTGCTGGCTTTCTGGTGGGAGATGATAAGATGACTAGGGTGTGTGGGAGTGAATCAGAGGTGACACCAGGCAGGGGTGTCCTATAGGGTAGGGATGTGTGCCTGGTGTGTAGGGGACTGGGGTCAGAAGGTAGAGGAATGAGCTGTGGAGATCAGCTGTCCAGCGGTGTAGTGGGAAACTGGGCCTTTTCTGGGACTGAGCAAACTTATGACTCTACCCCAGCCTGGGCCATGGAGAGTGCTGTGCAGAATATTGAAGGAACTGCTCAGTGCACCTGCCGATTAGCGCAGAGGCTTTGCTTTTCTGCCTTTGTCATTTTGAGGTTTCATTTCCATCTGATTAGGAGGACACAGTGAAAACAGAATAAAAGATGAAGTCAGAGGTGACTTTGAAAGATTTTATAGTACTTAGAAGCATTCAGAAAGGAAGCCATGCTTATCTGAACTACGTTTCCAGTGAAGTTCATCTCAGGTCCTGCTGTAATGCACTGGTGTAGCGATGGACAGCATGTATTGCCTGTCAGCCTCATTCTACGTTGGAGGGCAGCATAGTAAACCACAGTATATTGACCTAGTTTGCGGGGAAGAGCAAGACGCCTGCTGTCACAGCCACAAGCACTGTTCCAGGAATAGAATGAGACAGGGAACTGTTACAAATAGGCCATGGCTCTGGCTCATACATCCCTAGCTCTGGAAGGACAAGATAAATGCACATTAAAAATTTCCACTTATGGGGCTGGAGAGATGACTCAGGGGGCTGGAGAGATGGCTTAATGGTTAAGAGCACTGACTGCTGTTCCAGAGGACCTTGGTTCAATTCCCAGCACCCACATGGCAGCTCACAAATGTCGGTAACTCTAGTTTCAGGGGACCCGACATCCATGGCAAAACACCAATGTACAAAAATTCCACTTAACAAATAGCTGTGATGGTGACACCTTTAATACTAGCCCTTAGCAGGTGGACAGGTGGGTGGGTCTCTGTGAGTTCAAGGCCAGCCTGGCTTATATAACAAATTCTAAGCCAGCCAGAGCTACATAGTATCAAAACAGAGTATTTCCACATAAGGAGACTAAGGCAGGAGGATCTCAAGTTAAGGCCTGTCTGGACAATTTAGTGAGACCTTGTCTCAAAGGAAAAATGAGGGGCTGGGCCAGGCAACAGCAGTATACTTCTTTAATCCCAGATGGCACCCATAATGCTAGGATTCAGGAGTCAGAGGCAGGTAGATCTCTGAGTTGGAAGCCAGCCTGGTCTATAGAGCTAGTTTCAGGACAGCTAAAGCGACACAAAGAAACACTGTCGGGGGGGGGGGGGGGTGTTGGAAAGATGGCTTAGTGGTTAAGAGCACTCCCTTGGACTCTCATTGTTGCTTCTGCAGTCCTGTCCTTAGTTACCCAGGTCTGTTTGTTAGTGTCCAACTCTCAGAACCTATAGTGGTTGGTTTTTTTTTTTTTCTTGAGACAGCGTTTTTCTGTGTAACAGCCCTGGCTGTCCTGGAACTAGCTTTTGTAGACCAGGCTAGCCTCGAACTCACAGAGATTTGCCTGCCTCTGCCTCCTGAGTGCTGGGATTAAAGGCGTGACTTGTTGAGGTTTTATGGTTATGTTTTTCTTCATTTGTCTAGATCAAAGCATGAACTGTCTCTGGTCTTTGTGGCTCGTTTAGAGGGAGCCAGTACTGACTGTTCCAGAGCATTTCTTCCCAGATCGTCGGGAAGGTTGCTGCTCCACTTAGCCGTTGAGATACGACTATATGAACTGGTTAAGCTTCACACTTGTAATCCAGTACTTGAGAATGGACAGAGAAGGCTGAATGACTGATTGACAACCAGCCTGGGTTTCAGAAAACCTTGCCTCAAAAATAAAACAAGGGCCGGGCGATGGTGGCGCATGCCTTTAATCCCAGCACTTGGGAGGCAGAGGCAGGCGGATCTCTGTGAGTTCGAGACCAGCCTGGTCTACAGAGAGCTAGTTCCAGGCTCCAAAGCCACAGAGAAACCCTGTCTCGAAAAAAAAAAAAAAAAAAAAAAAAAAAAAAAAAAAAAAAAAAACAAACAAGGGAAGGATTGAGGTGTTTTTTCCCCCCCTCCCTACCCTATTATTTATTTATTTTGTTTGTTTTGTCCTTTTTTTTTCTTTTTCTTTTTCTTTCTTTTTTTTTTTTTTTGGAGACATGGTTTTTCTGTGTGTAGCTCTGGCTGTCCTGGAATTCACTCTTTAGACCAGGCTGGCCTTGTACTCAGAAATCCACCTGCCTCTGTCTCCTGGAGTGCTGGGATTAAAGGCCTGTGCCACCACCACCAGGCTGTGTTAATGATATTGACTAAGCAATCAAACTGTAAGTCAACATACTCCATGAAAGAAATTACTTAGTAATGAGACTTTGGTATGGATGACCTTCTGTATCCTTCCTCGGGCACAATGTCCCTTGAGCATCTTGGAGACCATGGATATTGGCACCTCTTTTCTCAGAGGAAGATGCAGGTGTTTTATAATTGAAATGTTTCGAAAATGTCTCTGGCATTGAGTTCAGAAGTTGGTGCTTCTTTATAATTTACTTTCTTAGCTGCTGGAGAGATGGCTTAACAGCTAAGAGATTAGCTGCTCTTGCAGAGGACCTAGATTCGATTCCTAGCACCTACATGGAAGCTTATAGCCATCTATAATGCCAGTTCCAGAGAATCTGATACCTTGTTTGGCCTCCAGGCACCAGGATGTATATAGTATTCACATACATATATGCAGGCAAACATCCACACATTTAAAATTATAAAAAAGAAGTCTTTTTAAAAACATACCTTATAGCTGGACGGTGGTGGCGCACGCCTTTAATCCCAACACTTAGGAGGCAGAGGCAGGCGGATCTATGTGAGTTCGAGGCCAGCCTGGGCTAAAAGAGCTAGTTCCAGGACAGGCTCAAAAGCTACAGAGAAACCTTGTCTCAAAAAATCAAAAATAAAATAAAATAAAAACAACTTGCTGGGGCACACACCTTTCATCAAAGTACTCTGGAAGTAGAGGCAAGCAGATCTCTGAGTTCAAAGCCTGCCTGATCTATATATCAAATTCTAGGCCAGTCATGGCTATACAATAGGACTCCGCCTTGGAAACAAGCAAACAAGAAGACTGCAGTAACCATAGCTCCTGGGGACTGGAGAGGGGACTTAGCAGTTAAGAACACTTGCTCCAGGAGGCTCAAGTTCAGTTCTAGCACTCATTTCAGGTGGTTCACAACTGCCTGTAACTCTGTCTTTAGGGGAATCTAATCCCCTCTTCTGGCCTCTATGGGCACAGGCACACACGTGATATATGTATGGTGTTATACACCCTTAATTCCAATGCTCAGGAAGCAGAAGTAGGTGGATGGATCTCTGTGAGTTCAATTTAACCTGGCCTACAGAACAAGTTCCAAGGCATCCAGGACTCTGTAGAGAAGCTCTTTCAAAAATAAAGAAAAATTTTAAACTCAACGTCATATTTTGAGATATTTTCACTGTATTATTCATTGGGTTTGAGTGTGCATACAGATATGGACACATACATGTCATGGCATGCACCTGGAAGTCACAGAACAACATTGGGTCTTGGTTTTATATTTTCCCGATGCGGGCTCCAGGGATCAAACTCATCTTGTCAGACTTAGTGGCAAGCACTTTTATCCATTGAACTTTCTTGCTGGTCCAAACCCACTTTACACACACACACACACACACACACACACACACACAGAGTAAAATAAACTGTTGAGTGTAACACCTAGACACTGCATTTTTCAGTGTTTACCCGGACAAGATGTTGGTGATGTTGAGTGGGGTTTGTATGTAACCCCTTTCAAGGCTGTATGTTTTTGCAGAACTAGGAGTCTTGCACTTTTCCTTTCAATGTTGTTTGGTGTTTTTTTTTTAAGATTTATTTATTAATTTTGTGTACAGTATTCTGTCTGCATGTATGCCTGAAGGCCAGAAGAGGGCACCAGACCTCATTACAGACAGTTGTGAGCCACCATGTGGTTACTGGGAATTGAACTCAGGACCTCTGGAAGAGCAGTCAGTGCCCTTAACCTCTGAGCCATCTCTCCAACCCTGGCTCTTTTTTTTTTTTTAAAGTCATGTACACACAAACTTCTCAGCACCCTAGCAAGCACTGTTGTCTACTGGGGGGTGTGGTTCTTGTGCACCTCCTCTGCCCTCTCCCACTGGAGTTCTCAGCTTGAGGTCCACAGTAGTGTGCCTTTTGCTGCAGTGAGTCCCGTCCACCCATCTCATGGCAGCTCAGCCTTAGAAGCGTAAAACTGGGAGTCCTAGTTACACACTGTTCCTCTACCATGGACCCCTCTGGACATCACTGGGTGGCCTGCTGAGGCCTGGTCTTCTCTCCACAGATCCTGATGGCCAGCTGCACAATGTGGAGCCCGTCCACGATGAAGAGCCCCCTGCCTGCGCCGATGAGTTTGACGACTTTGTCACTTATGAGGCAAGTGCTTTCTTGACTGTGAGCCCCCTTGCCCCCTGTGTTCTCCTGAGCAGCAGAGCTGCTCCAGTGCTGTGCCCCATGTGTGTGGGAGGGAGGCTGTGGGAGACACCACAGATGATTCCCACTGGCCTGGTTGGGCCCAGGATCTACATGTTCAAAAGTCATCTCTCGGGCCTGTCGTGTAGAGGTTTGTGGACAGTTAGGCTCTGTGACATCCTCGCTGTCACCTTCTACCACGCAGAGGCAGAATAGAAGACACTGAAGGTTTCCCTTTGTGAATTTGAAAATAATTGTGTTTGGAAACATGGACTGACCTGCCTCCTGTCCTATGTCCCTTACTGTCTACTCCTGTGAAAAGCTAGGGTTGTGCTTTGTGGTGTCTCTTATAACTGTGGGTTCCTTGTCACCCAGCTGGAGACAAAGTCACAGCAAAGGAAGGCAGACCACTGTAACTGGAGAGAGATGAGTCTCGAGTCATATGGCTGATCTACAGGATTTTCTTTATAAAATACATGGAGTTGTTGCCCTGGTGTTCAGAGTGGCTTAGAGACAGGGTGCTTGAGCCCAGGAATTCTGGGCTGTCCTGCCAATGTAGTGAGACCAATCTTGAAAACATGAGTTATAACTGAGCCCTTGGTTTGCGGATAGAAGTGGCAGCTGCCAGCATTTCAGCCTTCTAAGTGATACAGACTGGTGAGATTGAAGGTTCTTAAGTTCTCAGAACCTTTTCTCCTTTGTAGCATGAGGAGCTGGGCCCTGTATGTCTAACTAGTTTCCTTTTGAGGGCTAATGCACCACAGAATTCAGGCTTTTTAATCCCAGTCTCTCTCTCTCTCTTTTTTTTTTTTTTTTTTTTTTTTTTTGAGACAGGGTTTCTCTGTAGCTTTGGAGCCTGTCCTGGAACTAGCTTTTGTAGACCAGGCTGGCCTCGAAGTCACAGAGATCTGCCTATCTCTGCCTCCCAAGTGCTGGGATTAAAGGCATGCGCCACCACTGCCTGGCCCTAATTTCTCTTTTAAAGACTTATTTCTAGTATGTGTGTGTCTGTGTTTGAGTAAGTGCACATGAGTGCAGGCACCTATGGAGGTCAGAGCTGAAGTTAAAGGCAGTTGTAAGCCACGTAATGTGGGTGCTGAGAATCAAACCTGTGTTGTGCAGAAGAGCAGTGACCCTTAACCCCTGAGCCTTCTCTCCTAGCACTCTGATTTGTGTTTTAGATGAAAGAAACAGTTCTATGTGTTTTGTTTACTTTTAAAATCTTGAAAGATTTCATTTTTGAAGGTTTTGAGTTTTTAGTACATGGACCAAATAGTACAGAGGATTTCCATATGATGCCTTGCCTTAGTGTTCCCGTTACAAGCACGCTTGCACTGGTGGGCCACAGCTGATGCGTCACTGCTGACCAGCATTTGCTACTCATGAAGCCTTATGTCTGAGACAGCATCACAGACTGTCGTTTGCCACTCACCAAGTTCCCTGTGCTCTGCCATGCCCTTGGCTGCCCTGGGTTTGGCAGAGTTGTATGTCTGCCTTTCCTGGTGTCTCTGAGCTACACTCAGATCTGCTCTTCTCACTCTGCTCAATGTTTCTTCTGTGTCTTGCTTTTCAGGTTTGCAGGTACTGTTCTCAGAACTAGGTACTGCTACAAACTTACAGTTTTTTCTTTAAATCAAATAGCTAGTCATGATGTTACAGGCTCCAATCCTCCTGCTTGGTAGGTGGAAACAGGAGGATCAGAAATTCAGTAACGTTTGTTGACATCGTGAGTTCAAAGCCTATATAGACTGGACCATATGATACCCTGTCTTTAAAAAAAGTGTTGCCAGATGTGGTGGCTCATTCCTTTAATTCCAGCATTTAGGAGGCAGAGACAAGCAGATCTCTGAGTTTGAAGCCAGCCTGATCTACACTGCAAGTTGCAGGACAGTCAGAACTACACACTCAAAAAACAAACAAACAAACAAATAAAAACAAAAAATCAAACAAATGTCAAACATTCTTTTGTTGGTTTGTTAGTTTTCTGAGACAGGGTTTCTCTAGGGTTCTAGGCTGTCCTAGAACTTGCTATGTAGACCAAACTGGCCTTGAATTCACGGAGATCTACCTGCCTCTGCCTCCCGAGGGCTGAGATCCCAGATTCCAGCATCTTTTTAAAGTGGAGATCTATATGTCAAATCCAGATGTCATATTTGGTACTTAGAGACGATTAGCCTTTTACTGATTTGCTGCAGATAGTTCCTGTTAGACCTGCGATTCTAGTGGAACTTGGTGTCTGTAAGCACATGCTGGCAGGAATAATGAGCCATTACTTGCTCATGCGCACTCTCTGTTAGGGTCTCCTAGTAGTGCTGGCTCCTACTGCCACTTTCCTGGGGACCTCTTGGGTGTTTAGCTTGCAGTAGCAAAAAATTAAGTGAGGCAGGGAAGAGTTAGGGAGCTGAGTTAAGCTGCTGGTGATGTTTACAGGAATGATCATGAGAAGAAAGCTCATTGTCCAAGAATCTGAGCAGGCCAAGGGAGGACCGGCATGGTGGGTAGAGACCACTTATCATGGTTTCTGAAAGGGCAGTGAGGAAGTCACCACAAGAACAAGCAGGACCAGAAGATAAGGGTGTCCTAGAACTGTTCTGGCTGTGCTTTCTGTGTGCCTCCCTCCTCTCCCGCTGCTGGGAGCTGGAGAGACCACTCTTTTTGATGAGAATGTGTCTTTTGTACAAACTGTTATCAGGAAGGTTAAAGTGTACAGCCAAGCTCTGCTTTGTTCCCTGCCTGTTTAAGACCAGCAAGGACGCTTTCTGGACTTTGCTTCTCCCCACCTGGCAAGCAGCAGCTTAACGGAGCGTGTCTGGGAGCAGGTTAAACTTTCTCTGAGGTGGTGATGTGCCGTCAGGTGGGCACATGGATTTTGCAGGAACACCAGCACAGCTAACAAACAGGAAGGTGACAGTCAGTGAAGAGAAGCTAGCGACTTGGTGAGCTGGGACACATGATGAGGAGGAGGTCATCAACAACAACACACCCTTCCCAGAGCCTGGGCTCAGAGACAGGCCTGTGAAGATGCTTGGCCATCATCTGAGGGTAAGGAGAGACCTGAGAGTGCACTGTGCCTGGATTGTGCCCGAATTCTATTTCTATGGAGAGAAAGGCTTGTGAAGGGTGGAACCATAGCCTGGACTATGTGAGCTGCCGGGCATTGTTAGCCATACCTGATAGACTGAA
Source organism: Microtus oregoni (assembly GCF_018167655.1). Classification (NCBI taxonomy): domain Eukaryota; kingdom Metazoa; phylum Chordata; class Mammalia; order Rodentia; family Cricetidae; genus Microtus; species Microtus oregoni. The sequence continues at coordinate 18,021,895 of NW_024543086.1, forward strand.
CTAAGGATTTCATCTGTCAGTTAGTGCCTTAGATGATTAGTTACCTAGTGATTGTAATGACACATTTGGAAGCTTTTTAAGGCACTTTGATTTTAAAGTGAGTTCATCTTTACTTTGGTATTAGGTAAAAATTTTAGAAGTTGGTAATATAAAGTTGTTGCCTTCTGGGCAAAGCCAGGTCCTGACTGGCTGGTAGATGTGGCCCAGTGGGTGAGGCTGTGTGCTCTGCTTGCTGTGTGTGTCGTGAGCTGTGTAGTAGTACTGTGCTTGCGGGTGAGGGGTTTTGTGCCTGTTTTGAAGGGCCTTGGGAAAATAGATCTGCTATTTAGCTCTTTGGCACCTGTGCAGGGCCCTTGCACAGTAGTGGCTGGCAGAAGAACCAAGTCTCAGGTGCCGTCGGGGGCAGGGTCTCAGCTGGGCATCTATCCTTCGATTGCCTCAGAGTCTGTCTTCCTCCTTTGTGGCTGACTTGCATCTAGTAGACCATTAGCAATCTGGGGCTTCATGTTTGTGTCCCATATCCCACAGAGGATTCTGAGTGATTTTTGCAGTGCTTGGGGATGGGACCTCTTGACCTTGTTAGTTTGCACATGCGGCTGTGTCCCCCTCTGTGACTGGGGCTCTGCAGTTACTCCACAGTGCTCCTTTAGAAACGAGACTGTGTCAGACAGCCTCCCTCCAGGATCTGTGCTCCAGATGGAGACAGTGACATGTACCTCTTTACCCTGGTGTTGGTAGAGTTGATTCGGTCTCATACTCTGCCTAAACTCCACTGATGGTGCCGTCCTTGGCCTGTGCTCCCAGGGACACCACCCTCAGCCTCATGAGAACTCTGTGGAATGAGTAGAGTCCAGCTTTTGGGCTCTTTCTACCCCAGGAGGAGATGTGCTAACTCCACTGAGAACTTGTTACCCCTATTCCAAGTGGCCAGGGTGGAGCAGTGAGCACCTGGCATATGTACACACGGGCTGGTTTTAAAAAACAAATCATTACATTATTCGTGGGGCAGGGGTTGCTCATTCTACAGCACAGGTATGGAGCTCACTATCTGGGTCCTGGATCAGACCTCCAGGCATCAGGCTTGATGGCAGGTGCCTTTACTGGATGAGTCATCTGGTTTTTGTTTTGTTTTGACACAAGGTCTCACACTACAGACCAGCCTGGCTCTGAACTCAGAGATCCACCTGCCCCTGCCTCCCAAGTGCTGAGATTAAAGGAGTGTGCCACCAAGGCCTGGAGATATTTTTATTTTTTAATTAAAAATTCATACAGTATATTTCAATCATGGTTCCCCTCCCCCATTTCCTCTCATATCCTCCCTATCTCCCTACCCATTCCAACTCCAGGCGTTCTTTTTGTCTCCTTTAGGAAGCAACAAAAAAAGGAAAAGAAAAAAAGAAAAAGAAAAAGTGCAGAAACACACACCCTGAGACACACATACAGACCAAAACAAAACTCATAAAAACACTAATCAGAAACCGTAATAAACAAGCAAAAGGCCACTAAGATAAAAAAAAAATGTACAAACAAAGCAACAGGAGACAAAAAAATCTGTAAAAAACCCACTCTGGGTTGGCTTTTTAAAAAGCTGCCTCAAGCTGGCGAGATGGCCCAGCAGTTACGAGCACTTGTTGCCTTGAATCAGGGCTGAGTTCAATTCTCAGCACTCATTTGGTGGCTTAGAACCATCCGCAACCCCAGTTCCAGGAGAACCAACATAAAGGTAGAACATTCATATACATAAAACCAAAATATGTCTAAAGATTTTAAAGTTATCTCAAGGCCACCTTTTACATAAGCAACAACATGTTATGAGGTCTTGGGAAGGTCCTGCCGGGTTAGTGTTGGGGTCTTGTCCAGCTCCCAGATCTACCTGCTTCCTTTGTCTAAGATCCACAACTTGGTGCTGAGCATGGTCTCTTGTGGGGCCATATTTATGCACCAGGGCCAACATTCTTTTAGAAGTTTTTGCTACTACTAATGAACTGTGTCTAGTCTTTGTTTTTAGTCTCCTCGGAAATCTACAGGGTTTTCTTAGTGCCTGGGTAAGCGACTATCAGCCTCCCCTCATGGACCATCAGGAGTCTACACAGGATGGTGTCCTGTTTGTCCACCATCTCCTGTAGGCCAGGCCTTGGACAGTTGCCTGTGCCTGTCTGCTGTGCTAGCCTCTCTGAGCTGGCTTCTGCAGGATGGAGTCCTGGCCTGCCTCATTCAGGAGAGAGCTGCTTAGGTGCATGGGTAAAACAGAACTGGACTGTAAAGGTCACCTTCTTGTTTGGGTTTTTTGTTTTGTTTTGTTTTGTTTTTAAAGATAGGGTCTCACTATATTGCCTTGGCTGGAGCTATGTAGACCATGCTGTCCTTGAACTCATAAAGAACTGCCTGTTTCTGTCTCCCAAGTGCTGAAATTAAATGTGTGTACTACTGTTGTCTGGCTTTGGTTTTAGGTTTTTGACTTGACTGCTTTCTACAAATTACTTAGTATTGATGAATTTTGTACCCTCTGGAGGCATACGAACTCTGCAGTCTTGTTCCCTTCCTTGCTCTAAGAAGTGCCCACCCATGTCACCCACTGGAACCCTAAGACAAGTCCTTATAGCTCCCTCTGTGGCTGAAGCTCCAGCCTTGATTTGTGTGTCAGGTCACAGGCTGTTAGTGGAGTTAACAAGAGTGGAGCTGGCTTCTCATCACCTAGAGGCTCAGCTGGACGCCATGGCTGTTGTCCTCACACTCCTTGGAACACCAGACCTCAGGGACAAAGGACATCTTTTTCCTGCTAGAACTGCAAGTTTTCTGAAATCCTATTTACAAATTGTTAACCTCAGAATCTTCTGAATATGAAATGTCAGAGACTATCCTAACTTGCAGCTTTGTTGTAATTAAAATTGAACTTTTAAGTAGAAATACCCTCTTTTATCCCTTAGTTTTAAGCTTGTTAGTATTATTTAAATTAGACTGCCATAAATTGGGCCCTGTGCCATGTTCTGTCCATAGGGGAAAACAAGTACAATTGAAGAAACAGACATTGAACGATAACAATTGGCTAGATAATTAACTAATTCCAGCACTGGTGGAGGAGAGGCAGGTGGACCTCAGAGTTTGAATCCAGCCTGGTCTACAGAGCATGTTTCAGGACAGCCAGGGCTACACAAAGAAACCCTGTCTTGAAAAATCAAAACCAAAGAAGGAAAAAAAAAATCAGTAGTAGCCTAAACATACAAAATAGTTGTTGATGATGATATCTTAATTTGATCTTTATTACATTTTTACTGTTACTAATTTTATATGTGTTTATGAAGGGGACATCCACATTATGTGTGTGGAGGTCAAGGGACACTTTTGGGGAGCCTGTTCTCTCCCACCATGTGTGTCTTGAATTCATTAGGCCTGGTGGCTAGTGCCTTTGCTCACAGAGCCATCAGGCCAGCCATTGATGTCATCATTCTAAAAGGCATACTTACACTCGTGTTAACTCCTTTACTGTAAGTAATATTCATGCTGAAGGCCACAAAACAAGCGGTTCTTTTGGGAATATTTGTGATTCTAGGATGCTTTGTATCTTTTAGATGTATTCAACTGATTTTAAAATGACTCCACTTTTGAATTTTTTTGATTTTTTTTTTTTGAGACAAAAATTTTTCTATTAACCCAGGCTGACCTTCAACTCATGGTCTTCCTTCCTTGCCTTTTGTGTGCCAGGAATACAGGTGGGTTCCTCCATGCCCACCTTTATGCATAATTTTGTCTTTTCTTTTTCATTTTAAAAATAAGGGACTAAGGGTGCAGCTGAATGGCAGAACACATAGGGCATCTCAGAGATCCTGTGTTTAGCCTGCAACAAATGTATGTGTGTGCTCGCGTGCATGCACACATACTGACTCCTAATTTATAAGCTAACATTGATGTTTAGGGATATGGTTGTTATTTTTACTGGTGCCATGTCCTCTTTGCAGTGTGGCCTCCATAGCTGCCCAGGCTAACTGTTGGTTTTCTCTCCTAGGCCAATGAGGTGACAGACAGCGCATATATGGGGTCTGAGAGTACCTACAGTGAGTGTGAGACCTTCACAGATGAGGACACCAGCACCTTGGTGCACCCTGAGCTTCACCCTGAAGGGGACGCTGATAGTGCTGGTGGCTCAGCTGTGCCCTCAGAGTGCCTAGACACAATGGAGGAGCCTGACCATGGTGCATTGCTGTTGCTCCCAGGCAGGTCTGTACCCATGCTGTGTGTGTATGTGTGTGTTCCTGTGTGTCTATATGTCTTGTGGATTCCCTAAACTGTACTGTTTGCAATGGTGGAAATGGGTTGTACATAGCTTCCTACTGTCTCTGTGGAGCTGCACCTGTCTGGTTTCTAGCCAGCTGACTTCCCTTTATGCTTCTTTCTAGGACACTCCTGGATTTAATGCCCTATGGGGTCTGGCTGTAGAGACAGAGAAATTATAAGAGATAAACCTTAATTCAGTCCTCTGAGACTGAATTTTTTTGTTTGTTTTTCGAGACAGGGTTTCTTCTCTGTGTGTGTAACAGCCCTAGCTGTCCTAGAACTAGCTCTGTATACCAGGCTGGCCTCAAACTCAGAGGTCCACCTGCTTCTACCTCCCAAGTGCTGGGATTAAAGGCATGCACCACACTACCACCTGGCCACAAAATCATTTTTTTTTTAAAACAGGGTCTCACTATATGACTCTTGTCATGAAGCTCACTATGCAGATCAGGCTAGCTTTGTACTCATAAAGATATCCTGCTTCTGCTTCTAAAATGCTGGGATTAAAGGCAAGTGCCACCACTAGCACAGTATCTTGACACCATTTAGAGGACATAGTATTCACATATCTTTGTGATCCCCTGCATTCACCGCATATGGACATAATAAATAATAAATAAATATATTGCTAAAAACTTAAAAGTTGTCTGGGCAGTGCTGACGCATGCCTTTAATCCCAGCAGAGGCAGGCAGATCTCTGAGTTCGAGGCCAGGCTGGTCTACAAGAGCTAGTTCCAAGACAAGTACCAAAGCTACAGAGAACCTTGTCTCAACAAACAAACAAAAACAAAACTTAAAGTTGATAGGTGTGGCAGCACACACCTTTGATCACAGCACTCAATATGCAGAGACAGGTAGATCTGTGAGTTTGAGGCCAGCCTGGTCTACTAGTGAGTTGCAGACAGCCAAGAGCTACATAGTGAGACTCAAAACAAACAACACAACAAAATGACAAGAAAATGCTTAAAAAGTATAGTACACTGTTGTAAGTTATTTATTTAAAACTGTTGGGTTGTGGTGTGGCTTCAGGATTGTCTGCCTAATAATGTGCATAAGTCCTAGGTTCTAGCCCAACACTACCAAAAGAAGTTTTTAAAAACTCATACATTGGGTGGCTGGAGAGATGGCTCAGAGGTTAAGAGCACTGACTGCTCTTCCAAAGGTCCTGAGTTCAATTCCCAGCAACCACATGGTGGCTCACAACCATCCGTAATGAGGTCTGGTGCCCTCTGCTGGCCTGCAGGCATACACACAGAATACTGTATGAATAATAAATAAATACTAAAAAAAAAAATTAAAAAAAAACTCATACATTGTTTATCTGTAATAGTTTTCATATGTGTGTATGTATATTTTCTTTTTTTAAATTAAGACATAGTTTCTTTATATAGCTCTGGCTGTCCTGGAACTAGCTCTGTAGACCAGGCTGGCCTTGAACTCAGCAATCCTCCTGCCTCTGCTTCTGGTTGGATTAAAGGTGTGTGCCGCCACCACCCGGCTCGTCCTGCAGTGTCACTGATGTGTTCTTCAGCTGCTAACATTGGCCATGTATGTGAGTCTTATGAGTGCCAGAGTGAAAACTGCAACCCTGTTGGAGCACTGTGGTCAGCCAAAGAGCATAGCTCTGCTGACCCTACTGACCGCCCTGCTCATGGTCTGTCGCTTTACTGTCTCCTTTTCCCCAGAAGAACAGCCTCTTCGAAGTGATGCGATTTCATATCTGTTAGTAAAGGCATGACATAGTACAGTTACTAACAATCGATTTCACCTGTTTCTGGTTCTGTTCTGTCCTGTTTTAGTAGTGTGGCTCCTGGGGTGATGGGACGCAGGCTTGTGGCTTTATCAAACAGTGTGCATCCCATCAGGTGCCTGTGACTGTGACTCAGAATTGCTTCTGTCTATCTTTTGTAGAACCCGCCCCCACAGCCAGGCTGTCGTCATGGTGATTGGCAGTGAGGAACACTTTGAAGATTACGGTGAGGGCAGCGAGGCAGAGCTGTCCCCGGAGACCCTCTGTAATGGGGAGCTAGACTGCGGAGACCCTGCTTTTCTAACCCCCAGGTGACACCCTGCACTGTGCACGGTCCACTCCCCCTTCATGCCTAGTTATGGGGAAAGATTTCTGTGGGGTCCTGTGCTGGGCAGAGGAAACTTGCTTTATCTGCCCCTGTGTAGCGAGACGCCATGGGGACGAGTGTGGAGTCTGTCCCAGACTGAAGGCTCGCTGCAGCTCCTCTTGTCTGTTCATTGCAGTGTACTGCAGACCTTGAAGAACCTCCTGAACCACTGCAGCCCTAAGCTGCAGCTCCCTGATTACCTCATGGCCGCTGGCTTGCTTTAAGGGACACTTCAAAGTCATAAGGCAGGCTCTACCATGTCTTGATGTCCCCCCAAATTTTCTGAAAAGTTCTAGATTTGAGGGACCCGAACTATGGCATCTTAGAGACAAGACATTTGCCTTTCCTAAGCTGTGCCTCAGGAGACTGACTTGTGTGCACTCCTGGCTAGTTTTGACTGAAGACCTGAGTAACCTCCTCTTGAGGATTCAGTCCGAGGAAGCCACTGTCTCTTGCTGGGGCCCAGGCCTGGCTGGACAGCTCTTCCACACTGACCACATCTCCCTTTTGCTTTCTGGTTCCTGATTTTGTCCACTTCAGCCTGGTTATCATGGCAGCACAGGCCTGTGGAGCCAATACTGGAAGGGCTTTCTGTAAGTTAAGCCTTTACCCCTCCCGCTCATATGCCACCTCAAAACAGCCCACTGTGAAGTGGGCTCTCTGAGTGACCCAAGGTGACGTCCTCCTGGGGAGCATCCTGGGGACTTTGGTTGGAGGTAGTGGGCTTGTTCCAGGATTTGGCATTTCTGCAACCATGTCTGTTGGGCTATGGTAGTCTCTCCTGTTTGTGCAGTTTGCCTCATTCCCAGCTGGTGTTTCTAATCTGAAGTGTCATTTTCAGGCTACACTTTATGGATTCCTTTCTACCCTTCTTTAAGTTGAACTTTCAGGTTAGTTTTCCACAGCCTGTGGGTCCTTCCCCCAGGATGAGGCTGGTTCCCTGACCTCAGTGCCCAGGAACAGATGTGTCATGGTCCACTAGTATGCTAATAGCTTGTTGAGTTTAAAATCACAGTGCAGGGGCTGGAGAGATGGCTCAGTGGTTAAGAACACTGACTTCTCTTCCAGAGGTCCTGAGTTCAATTCCCAGCAACCACATGGTAACTCACAGCCATCTATCATGACATATGGCATCCTTTTCTGGCCTGTGGGGATAAATGCAAACAATATTGTGTACATAATAAATAAATATTTTTTTAAAGATTTATTTATTTATTATGTATACAACATTCTGCCTCCATGTATGCCCGCACCACCAAAAGAGGGCACCAGATCTCATTACAGATGGTTGTGAGCTACCATGTGGTTGCTGGGAATTGAACTCAGGACCTTAGGAAGAGCAGCCTGTGCTCTTAACCACTGAGCCATCTCTCCAGCCCTAAATAAATATTTTTTTTTAAAAAAAAAATCACAGTACAACGAGCATCCCTAGGAAGCTAGGCAAAATCCTGAGTCTTTAACACAGATCTCAAAAGTACAAATGTGCCTATGTACCCTTTTATTTTTTAGTTTTTGAGAGAGCAAGACTGTCTCAAAATAACAACAAAAACCTAGGAAATAAACTCCCTCTGGAGATACACTTTGCTGTCACATTCATGTGATTTTCAGCTGTGTCTGCACTTACCTTCCTGTTAAAGGGAGTTTGTGTTATAGCCCTCACTGCGTGGTCTTGTGGATTGCCCGGCAGGGCAGGTGGCAGCCCTGGCTGCTCCCGGTGATGGGTGCCCCAAGCTCCTCAGGTGATGTGAGGAAGGGCTCATGGTAGTCCCCAGAGCACAGCCAGCACCGGACCACTCATTCTCTTCCTCTGCTTTTGTCCAGCGCCTTTCCCTCTCTCCTCCTCCTCATGCCTGGCAGAGACAGCAGCCTAACAGGGCCTCCTCTCTCCTGACTGGCCCTCTGTCTTTCTAGCTCCAACCCTCTTGCCTCAAAGCTGCGCACCGCCCTCACTGATGAGGTCTTTGAGTTTTACTGTAGCCAGTGCCACAAACAGATCAACCGCCTCGAAGATCTCTCTGCCCGCCTGACTGACCTTGAGATGAATAGGTAACATGGAGGACCTGGTCTTGCTCTGTGCTCCCACAGAGACTCCCACTGCAGTGTGCTCCCCATCACTGGGTGCTCCTGCTCTGGTCACCTAGTCTAGCAAGACACTCAGACATTGGGACTCTTCCTGCAGACCCTATCCCTGCATGCCTTGCTCTAGCTTGCTGTTATGTCCCTTCTCCTTTATGCATGTGGCAGCCTTGTCGGCTGCTGTCCCTGTAGGGAAACAGCCTACCATATGAAAGAGGACACTCCAGCATCTTGTCAAAAAATTGTCTTCAGCTGAGTCATGGAGGCCGAGGTGGGGAATTTAAAGATGGGTTTCTGAAAACAAATTTGTAAGTAGTTTTCTGGGATGCTAGGTTAGTCTTGCTCGCCTGTGCCCTGGGCCTTCAGTTCTGTAGCCTGCTCTCATTCACATGCAGAGGCTTGGCATTGCGTCTTTGCCCTTCCATGCGCACCTGCTGCTCCTTTGCCCACGCTTTTGTTTCTCCCTCACCTATGCATTGCTCATCTCTGCCCTTTGCCCACTGCGTCTCTGTGAGCAGTCCCAGCAGAACCAGCATTCTAGCGAGTCTAGCATTCTAGTGAGTTCCCTTTGCTACCTCCGGAAGTACAGCCTCACAGACTCATAGGAAACCTCTTTGGGTTCTTTGTTCATATCAACATGCCCAACTTCCCATTGGCTCAGTGTGTAGAGGGATGAGTCTTTGACTGGGGCCTTGAAGAAGGGTCTGGAGAAGAGACGGGTTGTCTGTGAAGCTAAGGATGGCATCCCCTGCTAAGCAGAGGCAGCAGACCACCACGCAGGCTCTAGTGGGCAGAAGTGTTGTAAGAGAATCCAGTCTTTGATTCCAGAAGCCCCGCTGGCTACCATTGTAGAGGACACATGCTTTCACCTACCCAGTGTTCAGTGCTGGGAAGGTGCCAGCTGCATTCTTCCTGCTGATGAACAGGTGTGAGTTACAGGCATGTTAAAGAAGACATGTATGTTGTCTCAATCACCAAAGATTTTTTTTTCTCTGCTAAAAACCTGCCTCTAAGATGCGATGATCATAGCAGTTAGGCCTTGTGGGGCAGAGGTCAGACTAGTATGTGGCTCAGCATGAGTGGGGTGGGATCTCTCACTCTACAAGGCTCTGCTTTCGTTAGGACACAGTTGTCAAGTACTAGCACCCCAATACTAGTGAGAGCTGAATTGTGCCTCCTGGCCTGCATGGATTCCGCAGGGTACACTTGGTAAACTCCCTGTGTAACATCAGGGTTTACATTATGTCGCAGGTGTTTGTAGTGTTGTGTTCTTCAGGTACCTTGGAGTATCTGTAAAAACAATGCACTTTATAGAAACCGAGCTGTCTGATTTACTCAGAGATCTATCTTCAGAATTGTAAACTGTTGCAGGATTTGCTGGTGCCAAGGCTGATAGGTAGACAGAGCAGTCTGTTCTTACAAGCAGAGTGTACTAAAATGTATCGTGCTAGTCAGGAGTCCAGCCAGGAGAGGGAGCCATCCAGTAGGCAGAGGGACCCAGGAGAAGATCTGAGCCTTTCAGCAGCCAGCAACCCAATGGAAATGGTGCCACGGTTCTCTTTAGGTGCTATGCTATTAGCACCATCTCTCCAGTGCCCTCTATTGGCAGAATGTAGCATCACAAGCAAATGAAAATGAATCCCAGCCATGTACTTCCCAGAGCCACCACACGGTGATTTTGAGTCCAGCTGAAGTGATAAGGGAATAAGTAGATGGCTGGCCTGTCTGCCTGCCCTTGGAAGAGGGAAAGGAGGCTGGCGAGTCCACTGTGAGCTAAGACAGGTGGTTCTTGTTCCTGGACACAGTTGTATCTTCCTTGGGCCCACAGATTCAGAAGGAAGGCCATGCTCTAATTGGCCCCAGAGCCGGAAGAGGCATGTTGGGCCTGCTCTTGCTGCTGGAGCTGGTCTGTGTTATTGCTCTGGGGTGGCTCCAGGAAGGGTGTCTAAATCCTCACCTTACAGATATTTGCAGTTTGAAGTGTCAGGACCCAAGCAAAAATGATTACAGGCCTTGCTGTCGTATAGGAGGGCCTGTGTGATAGCCAGTCAACTGGGGTAAGCATTTGGGGACAACATGGCAGTAGCCAGTGATGCGAACCCAGGTGCTGTCAGCTGGTGGGTTTAGGCATCAGGCTTGGTTGGGTACTGTAGCCTGCTTGGTTTCTTCTGAAGTCATAGGAATGGAATGATGAGACCTGGTGAAGACCTTTGCAAAGGGTGTCGTGCATGCAGAGTGGGCATTCTGTGCATGCGGCTTGTCTGGGGCAAGGGGCTGCATGCCTGTGCCCTGCTATCTCCCCAACCCAAGCTTCCTGTTTCCTCTTGTCCTTCGGTCTGCTCCCTGACACTATTTTCCTGTTTGTTTGGTTTTTGCACAGCCCAGCCAAGCGGCTCTCCAGCAGGAAGGTGGCAAGGTAGGCAGAGCCTCGATCACTTGTGAAAATTATGAAATGTTCTCTTAGTCATAGTTTCTGATTTTTTTTTAATTCAAACTTTCAAGTTATAGTTCATGGTTTGATAGAAAGCAATTGAGGGGAGGAAGAGGTTGTGGAAGGGATTTCTAGGGCTGTGGGTTTAGACCTGGACCCGGGGCTGATAGTAGCTTCTGATGTTCCCTCTGCCCTCTCATACTCCCTGTAAGGGCTGGAATGGGCCACAGTCTCTGTGAGTCTGTCTGCTCTAGGAGTCGGTCTCTTAGACTCTGGGCAGCTGCCTGCCCAGTGACTCACATGGAGAGAAGAGAGGGTGGGAATAGGTTTCGCTAGAGTCGTTAGGTTTTTTTTGCTTTAGTTTTTTGTTTTGTTTTATTTTGCTTTTCAAGACAGGGTTTCTCTGTGTAGCCCTGTCTGTCCTGGAATTCACTCTGTAGACCAGGCTGGCCTTAAACTCAGAGATCCACCTGCCTCTGCCTCCCGATTGCTAGGATTAAAGATGTGCGCCACCACCACCTAGAGTTTTAAAGGCCAGCTTCTGTTTTTTGGAGTTTGGCTGCTGTCGACTTCCTGGTATAAAAGGTGAGTTATGCTTCTGCCCTCCAGTTGGCTCCTGGAGGCTTCACGAAGTGAGGGTTCAGGTCTAAGATACTGACAGCCTCCGTTGGGCCAGCCTCAGGTGGTAGTGTGTTTCCTCCCTACGACAAGCTGTTGCTGCTCTGTGCTCTTTGCTATCTTCCGAATCGCAGCCTGTCCTCACTGCCCAGCCCTCTCTTGGGGCCATGGAGGAGCATTCCTGCTGTTTTGTACAGGGTGTCTCCTGGCTTTACAACTAGGGTCCGTGCATGCCCCCCCCCACACACACTCTGTGTATTCTGTTTCAGAGATTGGGTCAGCCAGCTCCCTGCCCCAGCCTTCTCCTGTCTTACCTCTTTTTGTTTTGCACATCTTTCTGTGAGCTTCCTGAGAAGGGAAGGAACGGGGTAAAATTTGAGACCTTGGGTGGGAGTGTCCTTTGGTTGGTTTGGGTCAAGGTTGTGAATTTTCCTTAGATTTTTCTGTAGTCATTAGTCACAGCCTTTGGTACTGGAGTTGCTGCTATATCTAACTTCTTTGTTTCTTCATGGCTTTTCTCTCTGTGGAAGCTTTGAAGATGTTTTCTTTGCTTCTAAAGAGACTTTTAGTTCGTTCTGGTGTTGCAGGCCTGTATTCACAATTACTTGGGAAGCTGAGGCAGGAGATTCAACTTAGCCTGTATCTCAATTTTTTTAAGAAGTTCTGGGAATGTAGGGTGTATGTCTAGCATGTATGGGCCTTGGGTTCAATTCCCAAAGCCATGTAAAAAAGAAAAAGATAAATTTCATGAGTCTTGTTGCAAGCCCTCTTCCTCACTAGTTACGAGGAGCAAAGTAAAGGGGAGCCCCTCACCCAGAGGCTAGCTACTAGCAGCTCCAGGAGAATTGTCTTTCTGTGCCTTTGTATCCCCTCATTCTGGAGCAGTGGCTTCCTGACAGCTTGGGGCCTGCGGGAAACAGACTGTGTCTGCACTTGACCGTCTCTGGTTGTTGCCTCTTCAAGAGGGACACTGAGCCCATAGAAACGCTATAGCCACCCAACTATACTTAGTTACAGTTCCACAGGAATGACTTGGCCATCCTGCTCACATTCTCCCGAACAAGCAGTGGCCAGAGGAACTATCAGAGAGCTCAGCCTCCCTTGCTAAGATCCTGACATGGCCAGGGGCAGCTGTCGGACTCTGTGTCTAGAGAAAATCTCTCCAAAGGGTCAGAGGAATCTCATGGCCTGAGAAGGCTGACAAGTGCAGTTTGATCCTTTGAAATAGTCTCTGAGAATTTGTTTTTCTTGTCATGTGTATTTTTTTTTTGCATTGAAACTTGGCCTTCATGTTCCTAGTTAATTTATGAATCAGAAGTACATCCTGCAGTATACCTGAAGAGTGTCAAAGCATACGTGCAGATTTTAATCCGCTGCCATCGTGCCCTTAATTCTGTTCCTAGAATTCTCAGGAAACACAGGATGGCTGTCCTGTAATTCATGTTGCAGAATGTCTGGGCCTTTATGCATTATCACTAAGATTTTGCAGTGTCCAGCTGTGACTCTGTGACCTGGCTGTCCTTGTTTATGGCCCTCTCCCTCAGGCACCTGAACAGAGCTGGCCCAGTGGAATTCACAGCAGGGACGTTATTTCTACCCCTTGGGCAAAATATGGTTCTGGGGAGTCCCAGAGCCTCATGTTCCTCTTGTTATCTGCAGTCCCTCCTCCTGGGGATTCTTGAGTGGAGTTGAAGGAAGAACTCCTCTTCTTGGTGGGGATTAAATAAGCCACACTCCCCAAACTAGACAACCTCAGCTTTACCAAGAGGTCACATCCTGGGTGCTTAGGGACAGCATGTTCCCTTATCCTGAGCTAGGCCCAGGCCTTGGCCGCTGCACAGGGTGGCCTCTAGGGTCTAGGGTGGACAGTTTCCTTTCCAGGGAGTGGCATGAATTTGAGGTCAAGTTCCTGTTTAAAAGCAGTGAGTGTCTGAGAACACAGTGCTTGTCAGCAAGCAGCCTTTTGAGAATCCGAGGAAACATACAGCAGGCTCCAGAAGTAAATGGCTCTCCCAGTGTTCTTATGTTCCCAGGGTAGAGGAGTTTGCGTCCTTTTCCCCCTAAAATATTCATGAGGGGGGAAAAAAAGGAAAAGGAAATGTACAAGCTCAGCTAGTGAGAAAGGAAACAGCTTCATTCACTGATAAAGAGAAATGCCACAGCTGAATCCTCAGTCTGTGGAATCCTAACCAAAGCTGCCTATAAATACTCTTGTTAAAAACTCACTGAAACCCCTTACTTGCCTACAGATGGCTCGGTGAGCTTGAGTGCTCTCTTCAGGTCACGCCGGTCTGTTTCGAGGCTGCCCCCAAGTGTGGGGCACACAGCTTTCTGCCACTTCTACCCAGTGCCCTGAACGGCAGGTGTAGGAACTGCTGCTCAATTAGACTTAGCATAGCTAAGCAAGCTCGTCCAGACAGCTGCAGCTGAGGAGTGACCTCTGCCAAGAGCAAAATGACAAATCCTTGTGGTTCCTTGAGACTTCAGGGTTAGTGTTGGGCCCAGCCAGTCAGCAGCTTTGACTGCTGACACTGGTGCCCCAGAGGACTGCACCTGGGTTCTTCTTCCCTAGTTCATCCTGTACTGAGCTCCACCTGTGAATCAAGGTTTGACCTGAGTGACTTGAGAGGTTCACAATGCCCCCAGGACCCCTAACTTTCAGTACCACAGAGAGCACACTGGAAACTAAGTGTTAAGAATATAGGTAGAAGGGGCTGGAGAGGTGGCTCAGCAATTAACAGCACTGCCTGCTCTTCCAAAGGTCCTGGGTTCAATTCCCAGCAACCACATGGTGGCTCACAACCATCTGTAATGAGATCTGGTGCCCTCTTCTGGCCAACAGGCATACATGCAGGCAGAACATTGTATATATAATAGATAAGTAAATCTTTAAAAAAAAGATGTAAGTAGAAGTTGGTTATGGTGGTGCACACCTTTAATCCAGCAGAGGCAAGTGGATCTCAGAATTTGAGGCCATCCTGGTCTACATGGCAAATTCCAGACTAACCAACAAACACAGCAAGATGTGTCTCAGAATAAAAATAAAATGTATGTAGAACTGGCCACAGGAATCAGCCTGCTAAAGCAGGAAGATTTCACGTTTGAGGCCAGTCTGTGTTACATATATATCAAGGACGACCTCATTTCGGCTGGGCAATAGTGGCAGGCAGATCTCTGTGAGTTTGGGGCCAGCCTGGTCTACAAAATGAGTTCCAGGATAGTTAGGGCAGTTACACAGAGAAACCCTGTCTTGACAAAACAAAACAAAACAAAACAAAAAAACCCTCATATCAAAAGAAAAAAAAACAGGCACATGGCACATGTAGGTATACTATACAGGAGTCAAGATGCTAAATTAATATTTGATGAACCTCTAGTGGATTTGAGATTATTTCATATCATGCTGAGGAATGATGTGTTTTATTGCACCTTGGTTCAAAGTACCCTGTTGTCCCCTCTGCTGGCAGGGGGAAAGGTTGAGCTGACAGGTTCTAAAGAGTACTGGGAGGGCTCAAGCTACAGAGCACAATCTGCTTGTTCCCGGCTCCTTGGTAATGCTGATTGGACGCCCCTTCTTGGTGCAGCAATAAGGAGAACAGTGTCCCCCAGGAGCTGGGATGGCATGTGCTCCATGAGGCTGATGCCTGCCTTTCAGAGGGACTTGGAAGTACTCTTGTTTGAAGAGTTTATCTTTTGGGTTTTTCCATTCTTCCCTCTGCTATTGGTTCTTTTCTGTAGGTATCTGCACCAGTCGGGTATTCTGACCATGGATGCCCTGGAGGACCCTCCCCCTGAGCCTGTGGAGTGCCCAGAGGAGGATATTGCCGACAAGGTAGGTGCTGTGTGCTGAGAGTTGAGAAGAGGTGATACGCAGTATCATAGGGATGCTACAGGAGCTGAGGCCTGTCCTTGTGCTCTGTGAGGTGGTGGGTGGTGCTTGGGAGCACATGGTCTCTTCTTGGCATTTGAAGAATATTGTTGGTACAGCTCAGTGAAAATGGCAGTGGTGTCATCTGGTTATTTAAATCCTTTTCTCAGCCTTGGTTCCCCCAAATGCCTATGTCATATAAGAGAGGCATTTCATAGCATTTGGGCAGAGCAAGCCACAAGGAGTATTACCAAACAAGAGGCATGATTTTTTGTTTTATATTTATATGTATTTATTGTTGTATATGTGTGTTGTTACACTAATACCACACACATGTGTGTCAGTTATAGGTGGTCCTCTCCTTCAACCATATGGGTTCCAGGGACAGAACTCAGGTTGTGAGGTTTGGTAGCAAGGACCCAGTGAACTATCTCAACAGATTGCCATTAGTTACTGTGTGAGATTGTCCCAGCTTCCTTTATGTGAGTCATTTCAGGGGAATACCAATCAGTGACACCAGAGATAGTTTACTTGGAACTTACAGTCTCAGATGACTGGGAACATGGCAGCAGGCAGGCTGACGTGATACTGGAGCAGAAACTAAGAACTCACATCTTGAGATACAACGATACAACCATGAGGCAGAGTAAGCTAACTGGAAGTGGGTGGGGCTTTTGGAAATTCAGCATCTGCCTCTGGGATACACCTCCTTCAACAAGACCACACCCCCATCCTTCCCAAACAGTTCCTTCAGCCGGGGACCAACTATTCAAATATACAAGCCTATGGGGGCCATTCTCATTCAAACCACATTTAACTCCTTGAACCCATAGTTTTGTGGTCATACCATAATGCAAAATGCATTTAGTCCGTCTTCAAACATGCCATCATCTTTAATAGTCTTAACCCAGTTTAAAAGTTCAGAGACTCTCTGAGCCTCAAGGTAATATCTTTCTTCTCTCTCTCCCTCCCTCTCTCCCTCTGTTTTCCACACAGGGTTTCTCTGTGTAGCCCTGGCTGTCCTGGAACTTGATATGTAGACCAGGCTGGCCTCAAATTCACAAACATCTGTCTGCCTCTGCCTCCTGGGTGTTAGGATTAAAGGCATACACCACCACCGCCCATCTGTAATCTCTTAATTATAACCCATATAAACACAAAAAGGAAATCACATATTTCTAGCATGCAATAGCATAGAATATATTACCATTCCAGAATAGAGCAGTAGGAGCACAATGGGAAATACTAAACCAAAGCAAGACCAAAGTCTAGCAGGGCAAGCTCCAAATCCTGTAACTCTATGTTCAGTGTCAAAGGGCTTAGATGACGACATCCTTCCAACCTTCCTGACTGCAACACACTTCTCTCTCTTGGGCTGGTTCTGCCTCCTGGATGCAGCTCTCCCGGGCAGACATCTCATGGCTTTGGCATCTCCAACATCCCAGGGTCTCTAAGGCTTTACTTTCAGTTTCGCTGCCACATGCTTGACCTCAGCTGTGGTCTTTAACCTTGGAGCAAGAGTCCCTAATCCTTCACTCGCGTACTCTTCATGTCTAAAGCCAGAACCTCATGGAGTTGGGATGGAACCTGGTCCCCTCCAATACGGCACATTTCTTGTTCTTTGTAGCAGAAAAGTCTTCAGGCATTCATTTTTGTCAATTGGAAGCACAGCTGGGAGGGGGGTCTTGGCCTGAGGCACCCCTCCTTTATTCCATTTTTCATCAGGCCTCTCTATCTCTTTCAGCACAAACCCTGGCTCTAACGTTAAGTTTCCTGGTTTTCTTTTTTTTTTTTTCAAACTGTACATTTTGTATTTCTTTTTGCCCCACTGTAGACCTGCATACAGGTGATCGCTAACAACCACACAGTGGAGTCAGTATTAAGCCATCTTGAAATCTCCTCTGCCAAAATAATTAATTAGTTTTCAGTTTAGTTTCAGGCAGATTCCTAGGATATGGGTTAAAGGCGGCCACATTCTTTGTTAAAATACCATAAGAATGGTCTATAGCCCACTTACTAATATTCTTTCTGGGCCTCCATAGTCCACATTGCTCTCAGCATTGCTGTCTTCCCAGCTCCTCCTAGGATGGGTGGTTAAACTCTGTCTGTAGCATTCAACCCTTTCTGAGTCCCAATGTCTGACATTCTTCCCAAAAGCAGCATGGTCAGGCCTGTGACAGAAGTAGCCCACACCCTGATACCAGCTTCTACCTTAGGTATTTTTCTACTGGAATGAAATAAGGATCTGACTGCTCCAATAGTTGAGGAGAAGGTTTTTACTGTAGATATGAGAGGGGAAGCATAGCCAGAGGCCTTTGGAAGACTCCAGAGCAGGAGAGAAAGTAGTGAACATGACCAGCAGACTAAAGTGGGCCATTTCAGGAGGAGGGGAGAAGAGAGAGAGGCATGAGAGAGGGGGCCTGGAGAAAGCCAAGAGGCCAAGAGAGCTCATGACCAAAATGAGTTACATAGGAATGAAAATTTGGGGGAAGGGAAAGCTGGAGAATTTTAGAGTAGGGCGTGGCGGGGTAGAGAGCTGAGAGGAGCCACAGGTACTGAGGGAGCCTGGATGCTCGCAGATAACTTTGCTATGCTAGTAGGAACCACAGTTAGCCATTTGTCCTGAGTTTCTTTTAGACCTGACACTATTACTGTGATAAGATACCATGACCAAAGCAACTTACAGAAGAAAGAGTTGATCTGGTGTTACAGTTCCAGAGGGATAGGAGCCCATCACCATCGTGGCAGGAGGCATCGTAGCAGGCAGGCATGGCACTGGAGCAGCAGCTGAGAGCTCACACTGTAAAACAGCCATGAGGGTTCTGCAGGGAAACAGAACTTAGGATTCTCTCCCTCTCGTTAGAATAGTTTAGTCTGTGGTCCAGCTAGTCCAGCAATGGCTGTCTACCAAAGGAAGGTCAAAAAAATCCAGTAGTTAGTTCAGTCTACAAGACTGGATCTTAGAATAAGCCAGAATCCCGAAACAGTGGGCTCTGATGCCAGTGAAGGGATGGACTGCAAGCGACATTGGGAACGAGCAGGCAAAGAACAGCTTTCTTCTTCCATGTCCTTATAGAGGCTGTCAGCAGAAGGTGTGACCCAGATTAAATTTGGGTCTTCCCACTTCAAATGCTTTAATTAAGAAAAAAAAATCCCCAGCTGGGGGCAGTGGTGGTGCCTTTAATCCCAGCACTTGGAAGGCAGAGACAGGAAGATCTCTGGGAGTTTGAGACCAGTGTGGTCTACAGAGTTAGTTCCAGGGCAGCTAGGGGCTATCCTGGAACTCACTTTGTAGACCAGACAGGCCTCGAACTCAGAGATTCACCTGCCTCTGCCTCCTAAGTGCTGGGAATAAAGGCACGGGTCATCACCTCCTAGTTGATGTTATATTTCATGGTAAAGAAACAGAAATCGAGGAAGGAAAACATAAATATCTGTATAACCACATTCTTTTTTTTTAAATATTTATTTATTTATTTATTTATTTATTTATTTATTTATTTATTTATTATGTATACAATGTTCTGTCTGTGTGTATGTCTGCAGGCCAGAAGAGGGCACCAGATCTCATTACAGATGGTTCTGAGCCACCATGTGGTTGCTGGGAATTGAACTCAGGACCTTTGGAAGAGCAGGCAATGAATGCTCTTAACCACTGAGCCATCTCTCCAGCCCTATAACCACATTCTTAACAAAATAGGATAGAAATACTAACGTTAATTATAATTCTTGTTTCTGCAACTGGACATGTGCCCTGAGCTAGTATTTATAACTACCTTCCTTGGCTACCCATTCTGTATTTCTTTCATCCTCAGTAAGCAACTTTAGTAGATCTTGGCTCTTTTCCTGAAGGAGTGGCCCACACCTTCATTCCTAAAGGGTCTGTGTCCTTTGTCATCCTGTCTGGATTAGGCTGTTACAGTTTCACATTGATTTTATTCCTAGGACAAGAGACAGATGCCCTAAAGAATCACCCACACTGCACACATAATCGTTTTTACCTCCATTGTGGAGAAGCAATCCAGTTTCCCCTTGGTAATCTGGATCCATCATCCCTCCTAACGCCTTCCTTTTTTAGCCTGTTGGCTTAAGGGTTTCAGGCTCTGCTGGATCATATAATAACCACAGGATCAGTCCAGGACCTGGACCTGCTGTTAGTCAGACTATAGAAAAACTCCATTAATCACCTGACCTCCATAAGCCCCTTCTCTAACCGGAGGCTCAGCAATGTTTCTTGGGGGTCTCCTGGAATCAGCATCAACTCAAAACCAATGTCCATCAGACCCCAGAAAGTCTGATTGTTACCTTTCCCCCAGTGTACAGTTCCCCTTGGAAGAGGCTGCAGGACCCTCTGGGGAAGGACTGGAGAAATGCTAACAGTAAAACTCTTATGTATTTTATCAAGGTCCTTCCTCAGGGGACCTGGCCATCCCTTCATTCAACAGGTTCTGGATCTGCAAACTGGCTCAAATCTGGCAATTGGTTCACAGGCCTAGATTCCCCTTTGCCATGATCCAATATAGCCTTTCTTTCCTTTGAGAATTTTTCTGCTTATACAGATCAAACAAAAACGCAGTAGGCTTCTTATCTGTTTCATGCCTGGGAACATTTTGACTGATTAGCAAGTACCAAAGGTTCATATGTGAGTCATGCCACCATAAAAGTTCCTTTGTTTGTGCTGACCATTACAATAACTAGATCACCCTGCCTTTGGCAATTCAGTGCTGCCACCTGGCCCTTGCTACTTCTGGGCCCAGTTAAACCCATTGTATTTCATTCTTCCAAGCTAAGGCCTGGCACAAGGAGAAGGGCGACAACAAAGCTCTTCAAATGTGCTGGTGCCCCTCATCATTCTTTGTCTTATACAGCTAGTGAAGGCCATGTCTTCTGGGCCTTCCCATTGTGAAGGCTTAGGTTTACACAGTGTGTGCCCGCTCTAGCATTGCCATTTCCCTGAGCCTAAAAGTCCCTTCGTCAACACTAAGCCCAAGGGTACCAGCATCTCCAGCTCCTTGTCAGTGGGCCATCTTTTGACAAATGTTTCAGCCAACCATTCAAAAAAACTTTTGACACCTTTTTTAACTGTGGTGGAAGCGTCTATATTAAACCGAGAATCTCCATCAGTGGGCCCATGTCAGTAACCTCAGCCTGATCTAGTTTCATGTGCCTTCCACCATTATCCCATTCCCTTGTCAGGTGATAGTGACCCACACCGTAAACCCAGCACTCAGGAGGCGGAGCTATGCAGATCTCTGCAAGTTTGAGGCCAGCCTGCTCTATAGAGCTAGTTTTAGGACAGTCATGGCTATAGAGAGAAACTCTGTCCTGAAAATACAAAAATAAATAAAATCCATTCCCACACATATTCTCCAGACTTCTGCTTGATTGAATTAGTAAACTCATTAAGCTCTTTAGTAGTGGGTCACCTCCTCATGGACTACACTTCCCACCTTCCCTCTGGAGCCCGCTTAGCTTTAAGTCTAGTTACGGGTCTAGAGGCAGCTATTGGTCAGCCATGAGGAACATCAGTGTTGTGTTGCCTGGCATCTCCTTGAGACAAAATCACTGCTGGGTTAGCAGACAGTGAAGGATTAATTTCTTCAGTCAAAGGCATAATCAACAGTATTTCAGAGTGTTGGGGTGGGAGTACCTCTTCTGCTGAGGTGGAAAGAATGACTTCCTCGGGTGAGAAATCCTTGAGAACCCGAGGGTCCCAAGTCCTCAGCTCCAATAGGGTCCTTCCACTCGTCCCCATCCCAAGTTTAACTGCTGACTCCCTCCTAGGCTGGGACTCCCAGGTGTGCTCAACTCCTTGGGTTGTAGTTCATTTCAGATGTAGTCAGACTGGCAAACAAGAATGGCCATCACACCAGCTGTTCCAGTACTTGAGCCCTTAGTGCATTCTCATCTCAAACTCTACCATGGGCTTGCCTTTTGTATATTGCCACAGCCTGACCTGGAGCCTCACTGTGGCCATGCTCCTTTGCTAAGGGCCAGTCTGAGTCTAGTAAGGGCGGCGGTGGCCCTATGTGGTTCTTCCTGTACCTGCTTTGCCTTCCCTTGCACCTTACCTCACCCGTCTTCCAGCTCCCCTTACTTCCCCTGTACCGCACCTCACTTGCCTGTACACCTGCCTTTCCTCACACTGCACTCACAATTTCCTAGCCATCTGACCTCTTATGCTCTGCCTGGCAGTCACCTGTGCCCTACCTGCCCCCACTGAACCTGCCTTGGCTGCTCCTGTTTCTCCCAGGCCTCTTCTCTGCCGTGCTTCACCTCTCACTGCTCCCAGCCTCACCTTTGCTGTCCCCTTCTCCTCAGCATCTTCAGGGTCTTACGTTGTATTCTGAGGCTAAAGGAGGAAGAGACTGAGACATGGTCCTTTCTGTCCCTACTGTCCCCAGACATCTGGGCCGCCTCTGTGTGTTTTATCTGTCGGTTGATTCTCACATGTAATGTGTGTCTGGGTGAGCCTCATGGGCCCATGCACAAACCAGAAGGTACTCTTGGTACCCTTTGGGCTCGAATTTCTCAATGACATTTGTCTTGTTCTATTTAGTTGACTGTGACCCTGTCACAGTGCGGGGGCTGCACTGCTGTAGGTTTCTGAGATAGTCTGTAAGGATGAGCTTGACTCCCACTCAGCAGGTGGGCATGGGAATTCCCACGCTGGCACCCAGATGCCCCCGTGGGGCACAGCTTCTGCCTCTTTCTGCTTGTTCCTCAAGCATTTATCTCTTTGCCTAGGTTGTCTTCCTGGAGAGGCGTGTGTCAGAGCTGGAGAAAGATAGTGCTGCTGCTGGGGAGCAGCATGGCAGGCTGAGGCAGGAGAACCTACAGCTGGTGCACAGGTGAGTGTGGCCGTGGCCTGGCACCCCATAGCATCACAGCATCACCCTCACCCTGTGTGCTTTTCCTCACCGAGCAGCATCCTGCAGAGAACTAGCTCTCACTTAGTACCATCCGTCTACTCAGGTGCCGGGTGAGTGCCAGGCATGGCCAGAGGACTGCGGCAGGTTGATCTGAAGCTCTGACCTGAATAGTCTGCCACACCATTATAGACAGTAGGGCCCCCAAAAAGGCAGCGAGGGCACTACATGCCTGCGTGCAAGCAAGACAGTTCTATCCTCCAGAAGAAGTACAACGTAAAACAGAGAACTGGCCATTGTGATGCACAATCCAGATACTTGGGAAGTACAGGAGTATTGTGAGTTCAAGGTTATTCTTGACTGTATAGTGTGTCCAAGACCAACCTAAGCTATGTTATAGTATTGGGGGATAGCTCAGTCAGTCAAGTGCTTGCCTTGGCAAACATGGGGACCTGGATTATGTCCGCAATCCATGTGAATGCTAGGCATGAGGGCATACACTTCTTTTTTTTTTTTAAGATTTATTTTTTATGTATACAAGTGTTCTGTACAGAAGAGGGCACCAGATATTATCACAGATGGTTGTGAGCCACCACGTGGTTGCCTCTGGAATGAGGGGCTGCTCTGGAAGAGCAACTAGTGCTCTTAACCTCTGAGCCATCTCTTGGGGAGGTAGAAACAGGAGGATCCTTGGGGCTTGCTGGCAGCCAGTACAGCTTAATCAGTGAGCGCCACAAGAAGTGGACGGGATAACAACCGAAGTGTTCTTCTCCTTCCATACGCACACACAACACATGCATGCACACGCGTGCACACACACAGAATTTAAAATTTTAAAACAAAGGCCAGGCGGTGGTGGCGCACGCCTTTAATCCCAGCACTCGGGAGGCAGAGGCAGGCAGATCTCTGTGAGTTCAAGACCAGCCTGGTCTACAAGAGCTAGTTCCAGGACAAGCTCCAAAACCACAGAGAAACCCTGTCTCGAAAAAAACCAAAAAAAAAAAAAAAAAAAAAAATTTAAAACAAGGTGTTGGAGAGATGGCTCAGCAGCTGAGGGGATCCAGGTTTGATTCCCAGAACTCGCATTGCAGCCTGTAACTGTCTGTTACTCCAGTTCCAGAGGATCCAATACTTCTCTTGGCCTCCACAGACACTGTACACATGTGGTCCACAAATATTCATGCAGTCAAAACACCCACATAAAATAGAAATAAAATAAATCTTTCGAATGCTAAGCAGTAAATAAATCCGTGTGGAGACTCAGCAGTGGAGCATGTGCTGTATGCGTCTCTGAGTCAAGACAGAGCCACAGAGTTGGGGGCATCGCTGCACCCAGAGCCTTCATATATCCGTGTCCTGGCTTTCCTTGGTTTTGCTTTGGTTTGGTTTTTTGAGACAGGGTTTCTCTGTGTATCCTTGGCTGTCCTGAAACTCAGTTTCTTAAGCCCTTGGTCCGGTTCATAGCACCGGAGCCTCTGATGACTCTGAGAGCCTGCCCTGAGGGAAACACTCCAGCCTTGGCATTGGTCCTGTCTCGAGGCTCTCAAGGCTCTTGCTCCCCTCATTCATCCTTCAGTAGCTGTGGGAGGCAGATGAGGAAATGGAGTCAGTGCAGCTTACATGGTTGTCCGGGGTCAGAGGACAGCAGTAGGGGCCATGCGGCTGAGGACAGAGTGATGTCCTAGAGGAACAGGTAAGGGGGTCCTGTGCAGGGCTTGACCTCTGCAGACCTCAGCCTTTTCAAGTGGCTTAGCCACAAAGTAAACTAAACAGGAATGCCAGTTGTGTGGTTTCCTCATGTGGGCAAGGAGAAATGAGATGCCACTGCTGTCTGCGTAGAGCAGAAGAGAAGAGGCAGAAAGATGGTAAGTCAAAACCAGCCTGAGCTACAGAGTGACACCCTGTTTCAAAAAACAAGGAGGTGGGGGAGGGGGGAGCTGGAGAGATGGCTCAGAGGTAAGAGCATTGCCTGCTCTTCCAAAGGTGCTGAGTTCAATTCCCAGCAACCACATGGTGGTTTACAACCATCTGTAATGGGGTCTGGTGCCTTCTTCTGGCCTGCAGGCATACACACAGACAGAATATTGTATACACAATAAATAAATAAATATTAAAAAAAAAAAAACAAGGAGAGGGAGGGAGAAGAAATGAAAAAAACCAAGGAGTTGGAGATGCTGCACTTGCTCCTCATGCAGAGGACTCGAGTTCAGTTCCCAGCACCTATGCAGCAGCTCACAGCTGTTTATGACTCCAGTGCCAGCGTGTCTTACCTCGTGGGCACAAGGCACACATGTGCACACTTGCATACATGCAAGCAGAACACACATGCACATAAATCTTTAAAAAAGAAAGGACAGGCTCCAAAGCCACAGAGAAACCCTGTCTTCAAAAACCAAAAAAAAAAAAAAAGAAAAAAGAAAAAGAAAGGAAAAGGAGCCAAGTCTGGGGTTGTTAGCCTGTAATCCCGGCATTTAGGAGGTGGAGCTCTGAATGCGGCTGAGCTTCCTAGATGGAGCCCGTGCTGCTGTTCTTCACATTCCCTGCCTGTCTCCAAGTGACCAAGTAGTTTCTGTGCTGAGCATTGATTGTCAGTGTTTAACTCTGAGGAGTGTGTGTGTGTGTGTGTAGACTGAGGCAGTTGGTCCTTTCTTTCCACGCTGTTGTTTCTGGGACTCAAGTTCAGGTAGGGAGGCTTGATGGCAAGCACCTTTAGCTGCCAGGCCATCTTGCCAGCCCTTCAGGGGAATCCTAAAGCTCTGTCTATAGTCTCTTCTTTTCTCATCAGCCTTAACTTGCTTTGGTCATAGTAGATACCCTCAAAATTTAGTCTTCATTTTCCTAATCTCTGAGCGTATCACTCTGCCCCTTGCTGGAGTCAGCCCGGGGTTTGTGTATACCGAGCAGGCACTCTACTTCTGAGTTGCACCCCCTGACATTTCTAAGAGTTGGGGTTTTGTTGTTATTGTTTTGAGACAGGGTTTCTTTGTGTATCCCTGGCTGTCCTGGAACCTGCTCTATAGACCACACTGGCCTTGAACTCAAGGATCTGCCTGTCTCTGCTGGGATTAAAGGTGTGCACACCACTACACCAGGCTTTAAGAGTTGTTTTTTAGTCTGTTCTCCCCTTAGCATGCCATTCTTATTTTCTCATACACCAGAAAGGAGCTAAGGTGTGCACACTGGGGCCGTGGCTTTTTCACAGCTGCGGGAGGGGCTGGCAGTACTTCCCTCAGAGATTGATTACCCATGGCCATCTCTGTCTTCTGCGGGAAGCTGGAGAAGAGGCCAGAGCCTCAAGCCTAAGCAGGGCTCTTCTTTAAGTGATCTTGGAGGGGACTCGGTGCAGAGCGAACCCTTCTCTAGGCACAACTCCATCACAGCCTTTAGGGTCCACGTGTACCAGGTGTCCCCACACTAACTGTGCTGCCACTGAAGTCTGCACTTGCTTTCTACAGGACGCTGTGGCCTTCAGACCCCAGCACTTTCTGGCTCTTTCTTTCAGGCCTCGCTTGTCTGAGTTTGTGGTGGCCTCCCTGGGACAGCTGCTAGCTGGTCAGTGCACAATGGCTCAGAACAAACTTGGTCTACCTTACAGATATGCATATCTCCTCCCCTTTGCCCTTAGAGCCAATGCCCTGGAAGAGCAGCTGAAGGAGCAGGAGCTCAGAGCCCAGGAAAGGGTCCTGGAAGAAACCAGGAAGCAGAAGGAGCTCCTGTGTAAGATGGAACGTGAGAAGAGCATTGAGATTGAGAACCTGCAGGCCAGGTGAGCAAAGCTCCGGAGCAGACAGCAGAAATCCAGTCTACCTGGGAGGCAGAAGGAGAAGCTTAGTAACAGCAAAAGGGCTACTCATCTGGAAAGATGCCGAAAGCTTCCTTTTTAATTTAAAATTGCATTAATTTATTATGTGTTTGTGTATGCATGTACAGGTGGGAAAGTGAAGAGGACAACTTGTAGGAACTGGTTGTTGCCTACCATGTGGGTTCTGGGTATTAAATTCAGGTTCAGGCCAGCCTAGGAAAGACACCTCATGCCCCCACTCCCAAAACATCAGCTTTTATTTTAAGAGAATTTGGTAGAATGACTTTTGTGTTCCCTTGGAACTGACACCATGGGTGTTTGGTACTTTAACAGTCACACTCCAGGGGAAACTGATAACCGAAATACCCGTATACACTTACACACTGGAATTGTGCCAAAGGGATACTGGAGCCAACT
Source organism: Microtus oregoni (assembly GCF_018167655.1). Taxonomy (NCBI): domain Eukaryota; kingdom Metazoa; phylum Chordata; class Mammalia; order Rodentia; family Cricetidae; genus Microtus; species Microtus oregoni. Next base: position 18,048,365 of record NW_024543086.1, read on the forward strand.
GAAAGATTTTTCCAGTGACCAGAGCTGCAAATGGCAATGGTAACAATACCATGGGAGGAGCCATGGTGTAAATGAGATGGGCAGGAGTCCCCAGCCACACAGTCAGTCTGTAGATAGAAGACAAGAGTCCTGCTTCCAGCTTAGCTTCCAGAGAAATACCAAATAGTGTCTGCATATACCCCTCCAGGAGCTTGTGTAGGGTCCTTCTCTTGGGGTGTAAACTAAGGGACCAGCAGAGATATATACCTAGCAGACACAGCTTAATCAAGTGACCCATGATAGTACTGGGTGTCAGGGGAGTGTGACAAGGACCTCACTATAGAAAAAATTTTCCTAAGCACATCCCCCAAAGTCTAAATACCAAAAACTAGTTTTGAGGCACATCCTGCAGAATATATGTCCAAGACTACCACAATATGATAATCTGGGTGAAACACAGACCACGGGATAGGAATATAAGACATAAGGATAATGTGTGAAGTCCTAGGGCTTAGTGGAATGTGTGCATTGATGTGATTATCAGTGTATGGGTATGGGTTGTGATGTCCTACCAGGAAAAACAGAGGCTCTACAGTGTCCATAGCCTTGCTTTTCTTCCTTTCTTTTCTTTCTTTCTTGTTTAGTTGTTTTTCGAGACAGGGTTTCTCTGTGCAATCTTGGAGCCTATGCTAGAATTCGCTCTATAGACCAGGCTGGCCTTGAACTCAAGTCTGCCTGCTTCCCCGAGTGGTGGGATTAAACGTGTGCACCACCTCCACCCGGCATCTACAGCTTTTCTATAAACCTAAATTTCCTAAACCCAAAGGGCCTTTAAAGCCATCGTCGTCAGTGCAAGGTAACACACGCCGTGCTCCCAGCATTTCAGAGAGAGAAGCTAGAGGACAGTAGTAATTCAGGGCATCCATGTCTACATGGGAATGCTGAGGCCAAATTGGGCCCCATCATACTCTATCTCAAAAGACAAAAACAGACAACAAAAAAGCTGGGTGGTGAAGTAAGAACTGGCCATGGCATTTGGGATTATTGTGGTTTACAAAACAGCTCCCAGTGAGTGAGTATTTCTCTAGAGCTAGGCTTTCCTTGTCCTGTGGAGGCACAAGTTAGAGGGAACAGACCCTAACCTGTTGTTGTGCCCCAGGTTGCAGCAGCTAGATGAGGAGAACAGCGAGCTGCGGTCCTGTACACCTTGTCTGAAGGCCAACATCGAGCGCCTGGAGGAGGTAAGCTGTTGGCTTGGCACTTGTGGGGAAGGTCCTGCCTAGAATAAATGCTGTCCTCTACCCTCTGCCTGACACATCCACACAGTATGGAGCCAGGACATGTGGCCATGGCCTTCCGAAAGGGAGGCAGGGGCAGGTTGGCAACACTTGGCCCTGCTGTGCTTACATATGAAAGAGCTGCTGTTAGACATTTGGCCCCGCCCAGCATTTCCGCTCTCCCACAGACTTAGAATCTGCAGGCCCAGAACCCACACTGTCTACTCATGTCTGAGTTGGCGGGAAGACAGTCTTGCACACCAACAGGCAGAGGCAGTACTGTTAGCTTCTTTTCTAGTTTTAACTGAGAGGCCACCCTCCAGGCACCCTCATAGAGTGCCTATGGGAAAGTCTGAAACCAGAATATTTCCAGCCTATTTAGGCTCTGACTCCTATAAACCAGAGGAGGAACCGGATAGAAGTGCCCCATGAATACTGGGCTAGATCATGGTCATATGAAGGTCCTCTGACCCGAAGGCAGGGCAGCTTTGACAGAATGACCATAAATCACAGACAGTCCTACCATGGACAGTGGGAACCACAATGTCACTGGATGGTCTAGAGCATAGGCCATTGAGCTAGGCTGCATGTACCACTAAAGCGGTGCCGCTACCCGTCCACGCTGGTGTCTATTTTTACAGGAGAAGCAGAAGATGTTGGATGAGATTGAAGAGTTGACACAGCGGCTCAGTGAAGAACAGGAGAATAAAAGGAAGATGGGGGACAGGTTGAGCCATGAGCGGCACCAGTTCCAGAGAGACAAGGAAGCAACTCAGGAGGTGAGCAGGGCCATTTGTCCCTTCCCATGTTCCCATATTGTCTGATGTTGCTGGCTCCCTGGTGGAGGCCAGGAACCCCTTTTGTTTACTGACACTGTGGGCACTAGTATGCAGCAGCCTTGCAGCCTCTTGGAGCACAGGTCAGCACCCTCCCAGGAGAGGGTGGTCAGACCAGCTAGTGGTTGTGGTTGCCTCATAGCTGATCGAGGACCTCCGCAAGCAGCTAGAACATCTGCAGCTCCTCAGACTTGAGGTGGAGCAACGACGGGGCCGCAGCAGCAGCCTGGGCCTGCAGGAATATAACAGCCGTGCACGGGAAAGTGAGCTCGAGCAGGAGGTCCGCAGGCTTAAGCAGGTGTGCTCTGCCTTTCCACCTACCCTCAGAGGCTTCTGGGAGGCTGGCATGAGAGGGGACACCAAGCTGGGGTCCTTCCTGGCAGGTCCTTGTCCCAGCAAGGGGTGTGGCCCAGTGTGACACTGCTATGTCCCCTAGGACAACCGCAACCTGAAGGAGCAAAATGATGAGCTAAATGGGCAGATCATCACCCTCAGCATCCAGGGTGCCAAGAGCCTCTTCTCCACATCCTTCTCTGAGTCGTTGGCTGCAGAGATCAGCTCTGTCTCCCGAGATGAGGTGACTCGTCCTGCCTTTGTATACCCCTAGGCCTGTTTTTCTGCGCACGTCCCTTGGTCTCCCTTTACTGACTCTGTTTTTCTGCAGCTCATGGAAGCAATCCAGAAGCAAGAGGAGATCAATTTCCGCCTGCAGGACTACATTGATAGGATTATTGTGGCCATCTTGGAGACCAACCCATCCATCCTAGAGGTCAAGTAGGACATCTTAGCCCAGTTTGGGCTGAGGATAGACTCCACAGCACCCCAGAGTGGCCAAGCCGACCAGCAGGTCCTACAGCTTACCAAGCCTAGAGAGTGTATGGGGAGCCCTTGTGCAGCTGGACTGGGAGAGTAAAGATAGGGGCTGCAGAGGGCAGTACTGAGGAAGAAAGGGAAGTCCACAGCAGGTGAGGCGTGAGGCTGGGCTCCCTGGATATCAGGAAGCCAGGGCCTCCCACCACAAGCTCACCTAGCCAGCCACACCCATGTCTGCTCAGCAGAATACAAATATGTGGGGATAGTCTCTCAGGCAGGGATGGGCCCCTCGATGGCTCTGGCATACCCCTCTTCCTGCTATGCAGCCTGTTAGGAAGAGGTAGAAAATGAACCCTCACCTCAGTTGCTGCCTCTTACTCATGTTGACATGGTGCCACCCAAGCCTGGCCATTCCCACATGGTTTGCAAGCTGAGGATCCACAAGTTGGACATAGACGTGGTAGTTCTGGAAAGACAGGCAAAGATGGCACCCGTTGGGTCTGGTCCGTAGCCACAGGCCATCTATTCTCCTTGTGCTGCTCAGGCCTTCTCCTACCAGATGGGCTTCCATTCACCTTTGGACCCAGGGCCTCCAAGCCACACAGCCATTCTCTGGCCAGACCCTCGCTACAGTCGCTCGTCAGCTCTGGTCCTCGTGGGGCTGGGGCAGCTAGTTCCTGCTGACTGTGGAACTTACTTCTGGACTGGTGAACACCCCAGGTGCAGGTGCTGCTTCTCCTCAGGTGTGGCCTACCCTGGCTCCTGGACCCACACCTCCTCAGGCTGACCGACTGACTGCCTTGGGATAAGTTGACATTTCCCAGGCAGTAGTCTAGGCCTCTGGAACAAAGTTTCCTTCTCTGCTTTTGACTTAAAATCCTTGGGTGTCCCCCAGGAGTCATTTTGCTGGTGGGTAGGTGGACGAGGTTCTACACAGGCCCAGAGGCAGAGGAAGGCTTGCTGCTTGCCCTTGCACCACTCCAAGTGCAGCTCAGGCCTGAACCTGAGCACTAGCCTGGAGTCTGGGCACACCATGTAAGACTACACCATAGGCTGTGTGAGTGAGTGTGTGTGTGTGTGTGTGTGTGTGTGTGTGCGCGCGCGTGTGTGTGTGTGTGCGCATGCATGAGTGTGCACACAAGTGTGAATGTATGTAAACTTGTGCCCACACATGCTGCCCTGCATCCCTTCACTGCCTACCCCTCCCCCACACCTACCTTCTACACTACGGTTTAAGATATTGCCTCGTATTGTACATTTTGGGGAAAGCCTTGTGTGTAAATCAGTGTAAACTTGGAGGAGAGATTTTTCTATCATGTAGAGTAGGTATTTTTTATAGACTGAAGGTTGATCAATTTTTTTAATACTTTCCAGAGAGAAAACTATCTGTGTATACATATGAAATATATATATGTGTGTGTGTGTGTGTGTGTGTGTGTGTGTGTGTGTGTGTGTATAATATATCAATACTGGAGCCCTGCCTTTCTGTGCCCAGGTCTAAGTCCTGTGTAAGGGCTTGTGGCCTTCTCTGCTGTCTGCCCTGCAGTTCTCACTGTAAACACAGGTCTCCAGGAGACACTGGGAAACACACCAATTACCATCTTGCTCACAGCTTCTGCTTCAGCTCCCTGAGAAGTAGCTCTTTCTCCAGGGCATGGAAGGATGGGAGACCAGCAGGATCCTGTCCCATGTGTCAGCCATGACAGATTAAAGCTGTTACCGCACACAGAGACTGGCTCCTTTCTCCAAGGGGTGGCAGGGTGGGTGGTTATGGGCCTGTCCTTTGTTTTCCTAAGGTTTCTAGGGAGGTGACATTGGACATTTAAGTACAGACCATGGGAGACCCTTAGTTCTCTGCCTTGATCAGGTTGTGCCATCCTGAGGCCCCCAGAATTGCTCCTCTAGGATGGGCTACTTCCTGGGCAAAGTCTGAATCCTGAAGTAGGTAGCTCTACTGGGAGTCATTTCTAAAGGCAAGGTCCCAGTGACCTCCAAACAACTCCTTACTGGCAGGACTTGTGCCCTGAATACAGCCCAAGAGGGCCACAGTGATCCTCAGGTGAGGTTGGCAAATGGGCAGAGGGGGAAGTATTGGTGTGGATATCACAAATCTCTGGCGCAGTGCTCTTACCACTGGACTGCACATCCTATGTCTGAGAGGAGCCACTGTGTAGTGTGTTCAAGGATGAAATATTCAGAGCCTTAGAGAGTGGGAGGAGGAACAGCCCCAGGAGAAGCCAGCACACAACACCAAAGCAGGGAAGAGAATAGGCAAAAGCCAGAGGGCAAGTGTGACTCAAAAGTCAGTCTGAAGGGCTGAAGAAGTTCTGAAGACTTGGGATGTACTCCGGAAGTACTGACGGGTATCACCAGAGCAGCATTTGATTGGTACCAGCAAGGCCCTAGGAGAAGCTGGAAATGAGGAGGACATCACCACAGCCTTGCGGCTCTGCAACTTGGTTTCCAATTAAACATGGTCTAGTCAACCCCCAGTGGAAGATTCTGAAGACACTGAACCCCAGAAAGACAGTTCCCCATTTGGGATATAGTGGAAAGATCACACAGTTAAAATGAGTTGTTATTAGAAACATTCCACTCTGGACGGTGGTGGCACATGCCTTTAATCCCAGCATGAGTTCGAGGTCAGCCTGGTCTACAAAGTGAGTTCTAGAACACACAGAGAAACCCTGTCTTGAAAAAATAGAAAGAAAAGAAACATTCCAGAAAGAGCTGCCCAAGAATTTCTTGTAAAGAGCCTAATGCCTAGAGGATAATTCCCGAAGTTGATAACCCCTAGCAGGCTCCTCACTGTACCTCTGATGGTGGGGGTTCAGAGGGAGTGGCCACTGGGGCTTGCCAACTCTTGGTTCTGCAACAACCAGAACTCTCTTCCTAAGGCAGATCCTTTCTCCGTCTGACTCCTGAAATCGCTCTTATCTTCCAGTGTTGGTCAATTCTCTACTAAAAACAGCATAAACAGGGTGGCTAGAGAGATGACTTCGGGATTAAGAGTACTGGCTGTTCTTCCACAGGTCCTGAGTTCAATTCCCAGTAACCATATGGTGGCTCACAACCATCTGTAATGAAATCTGGCGCCCTCTTCTGGCCTACAGGCATACATGCAGCAGAACACTACATACATAATAAATAAATTTTAGAAACAACTTAGAGGCAGACAGATCTGTGTGAGTTGAGACCGGCCTGTTCTACAAAGTGAGTTCCAGGACAGCTAGGGCTATTACACAGAGAAACTGTGTCTCAAACAAAATAAAGCCAGGAGGTACTGTTGCACATCTTAATCCCAGCACTTCTGAGCAGAGGCAGGTGGATATCTGTGAGTTCAAGGCCAGCCTGTTGAGCTAGTTCCAGGACACAGAGAAACCTTGTCTGAAAAAACAAAACAAAATAAAATATCAGCATAAATGGAGCTTGGCTTCTGCAAATTTAAATTGACATTGGCCTTTCTGACCATCCCAGGGCACACCCACTATTGGTGAACCAGGAAGGAGCTTTACAACCTGGGTAGAACCCAGGGCAGCTGCCTAGGCAAATCTTCCCTGAACTTGCTGGCATTTTGGAACCTAGAAGAAACCCAGAACACAGTAGGACTTTTAGCCAGGAACCTCCATTTATGTTTACCATGAGGTTAATGTTCTAATTTATGTTATATGTCACTTATGGAAGTCAGAAAAACTTAAGTTTTAGACCAGACTGGCTGGGCTGCCAGTCATGCCTAAGCACATGAAGATTCCTGGGGACTCATCCATTGGGGATTTTTGACTCTGTAATAGCTTCTGAGTCTCTCACTATGCTTAGGGTTTCATACGTGCTAAGCAAGCACTCTCACTGAATTATATCTGCAGAGTATACCTTTATGATTACACCTTTTTGTTTTTTATGGAGACAGGGTCTTTGTGTGGTTTGGATTGTCCTCAAACCACTATGTAACTGAGGATGGCCCTGATCTTCCTATCTCTACCTCCCAAGTGTTGGCAAGCATAGGTATGTTCCACAGCCCCCACCCCCACCCCACAGAATCTCACATTCTAGTCCTGGCTGGCTTCAAACTTAAGAGATCTGCCTGCTTCTGCCTTAGTGCAAGTGATGTGGTTACAGGCACTAATCATCATGTCTCACCCCTCTACTTTCTGAGGCAAAGCCAATTGATCATGCTGGCCTTGAACTTATTTTCTAGCCCAGGCCAACTTTCTATCTGTGACCCTCCTTTCTGCACTTCCCGAGGAAGACTAGGCACCAATACCCAAACTAGGTCCTTTTTACTTTACTGCTATGTCCCTAAATCCCAGAACAGCATGGGGTCCCATCTGCTCAAGATTCGGGTTGATCTGTGGCTTCTGTCCCTACAGAAGTGTCCCTGCCCTTCTTGACTCTGACAAGCTGTCTGTTGTCTAACCACTCACCAGGGTTCTATCTTCTGGCCCATACTACACTAGCATAGATCAGGGCTCAGCCAACAAACTGGGATGCTCCAAAGTCTGCTGTGTGATCATGCACTAAGGATGATCCATAGTGACCAGAGATGCTGCAGAGTTTGTCCTGGATCCACCTAGCCATTCCTCTGACTCAACCATGAGGCTCACCTACTGATGTCAGTCTAGTCAGGCTTCTGGATGAATGATCCATCTTGCCCCTTGTCTATCTTCTTATAATGCCTGACTCACTGAGGAGGCCATAGAGTGACTGCTCATTGCTGAGTTAGCAGTAACTTCAAGCACCCTGTCAGGGGGTTCAACCCCACTGCTTCTCTTGGAGTGCTCAGATGCCAGATTCTGCTCCATTGTTGCCAGAATGTGATGTCTCCCACATTGGACAGGTGTCCCCACACAGCATCTTGAGTTCAATGGCCTCTCTTTAGCTTGCTGACTTCTAGAGCATAAATGATTTCCCAGAAACATGACTAAGTACCTGTAGGCCCTACTGAGCTAGGCTCAGGCTTTCTGGGTCCTGGGGCAAATGTCACCCAATCTCTCATACAATATCCAGAGTGCAGAACATCCCAGGGACTTCTTTGTTTCCCTTTGCTATGTACGTTCAGCTCTGCAGCCTGATTCTTAGGGCATCTTTGGGTTACAAAGGACAAGTAGCTAGGAGTAATTCAGTTACTTCTGGTAGCCAAAGGGCCCTAAAGGGAAATACCTTGGGGCTTCTTGTGAACATCACTCCTAGGACCTGGGAAGATGTCTCAATTAGATGCCAGTGTTCCTCTAGGAAAAGAGATGTGCCTATCTGGCACACGTAAGTAGGTCCAGCACATTACTGCTTCAGACCACTGGGACAGAAGCCAGAAGTCACTGAATGGGTTGGGAGAGGTAGAGAGCACTTCATGCAGCCAGGCTGGGCTGGATCACCTTCTGACCCAGCGCCTCAGATAACCTCCTCAGACCTTGTACAACCGTGACCGAGACTATCAACATTGCCCCCAGGCGCAGTGAGGCTCAGGCGGCGAAGACCGCCACCCGAACTTTGCCCCGCGGTCCCTCGCAGAGCATCCTGGGAGCTGTAGTCCATTATCTCCCCGGATCCAACGCGCCTCATAAAACTGGCATGGGACTACTACCTGAATCGTGGGGAGGACGAGATCTCAGGGAAAGAGGGCAGGGAATATAACCGTCCGTGGACTATAACTCCCGGCGTGCCTTGAGCGGCGTCGCTTTGCCCTGTGGGAGCCGTAGTTCCGGCGCGATTCCAGTGCCGCGTGCGCCCCCAACGCGCCGTAGCCGCGGGCCCCGGCTGGGCGCCACGCTACGGAGAAGGCGTAAGGCGTACCGGGTGGGCCGGGCGGGACGGCGGGCGCTACGGAGGCGGCGTAAGGTTGCCGGGCCGAGACTAGAGCTTCGGGGCCGAAACGCGCTAAGCCGGCGGAGCATCGCGGCTGGCGTAAAGGGGGCCTTAGTGCCCTCCGGTTGAAGTTGTGGGTCAACCGTTTGAGGGCCAGCACCAGGGCCGCGCCCGCCTAGCCCGACCGCGAGCGCTGAGAAGGCGCCGCCGGCTCGCTAAGGTGAGTTCCATGGTAGGCGGCGGGCCAGCCGGCCTAGGGACTCATAGAGCTCGGCCTCGGGGCATCAGCCCGGATACTCCGTGTTTGCCTTGGGAGCAACAGCCTGGTTTGTGGCAAGCTCGTGGGTGAGAGGGAAGGGCTGGTCGTGTGGGTCACTCGAGGCCAGCCCAGGAACCTCAGACGCAGGCGACCCTCAGTGCCTGCCTGTCCTTGAGTGCCCTCTTGTCTGGGACTAAGCAGCGTTGGCCCACTCTGTACGAAGGTGTATGTAGTGGGGTCTCTGCCTGAAGAAATCTGCAGCTACCTGGGGCGACAGAGTAGCGCGTGGGGCGTCCTGTGTGCCCTCCCATCCCACACTTCCTCTGTTTTTGTGGGCCTGTCAGTAGGCTGGGAAAGTTACAGAGTGGCCCCTTGACAGCTGCGGGATTTTCTTTTTGTTGTCTGGAAAGGGGGCCCTTCTAGGTCTGATCTGGGAACCCGTTTGTGTGGCTAGATGGCCCTTGCTGCGCTGGCTCTCAGGGTCCCAGCAGTTTGTTACTAGACACCAGTAACAGGACCGTGAAACACCTAGACTCTAAAACAGGATACCTTCCCGAGCTTCAGGACTCTAAACACCCAGGCCGAGAACCTGAGAACCTTCGTGGGCATTTGGGGCTGGCACTGTAGGTCAGCAATACCCGCATCAGGAAGAACCTCTCCTCAGTAAGGAACTTGAGTTCTGCTCCTCCAGTGGCAGTTCCCTTGTCTCAGTCTGGAGCTTGCCTCTGAGTTTCTCCCTGCTTCCAGAGTCTGGCTGTCAGGGATGTCCTCAGGACCACAGTTCTGTAGAATAGGACAATTGTGTCTTGTTGAACAGCAACCTTGTTTCCATGAGGTAGTTGATCCTACTTCCTTTGTGGTCTTCTGCTCCAGAGTGATGCTCCTATTTCTTTCCCAACATCTGAGAATCCCAGGAACTGTTTGAATGGCAAACAGGTCAGTGAGCTCAAGGAAGGCAGATTTAAGCCTTGCTGGATCCATGGCTCCAGATACTGTTCAGCGTTATGGGGACACTTACCAATCAAAACCTCTGCTGGCCATGGTATCTGAGAGCAGGAGGAGCCAGGCCCTGACCCCACATCTGGGTAGAAGCCTCAGCTTGGCCTCCAGAAGAAATGGGTTCTATGCTCTCCATCCTTGGATCCAGACTTTGCCCTGGTTCTGACTGTCAGGTTTTGTCTACTCCCAAGCTTTCCTGGCCCCTATTGTATATTATCCGGGCCTTGGGGTCAAACAGGTAAGCCCCATTTTACAGTTGAGGAAACTGAGGCTAGAGGACAGCAGTTGTCAAGGTAGGGGTGGGTGGAGTTCTGAGTCTCTGAACCCCTTTTTCCTTCCACATTTTCACCGGTGGTACTTGAGAGAAGAGCCTTTTTTGGTGCTCTAAGAGCCCTCCGTGTGTGCTGTTGATGAGGTGATCAGTTCAGAGCCTGAGGAAAGTAGAGTAGTTCTTTGTCCAGACATGTGCTCTCTAAGGTCAGCGCTGCCTCTCACTCCCCTAGACAATGGCTGGGGCTGAGAAAGCAAAATTAAAAAAAAAAAAAAATAGAAAAAAGCAGTAGATAAAAAAATGTTGAACTCTTTGGAAAAAAAACACAGAAAGCCAAGATCACCAGTAACTTGTCACATTGGTTTATCCTGGGGTCCTCACTGCCTGGCCTGGGAGGCAGAATGTGAAAAACAGCTATGGTCTTAAGGCTCTGAGCTCAAGCCTGGAAAAATGACACTTCCTGTCTCTCCCCCTCCCCCTCTCCAGGGGTGTGGATTGTTTTGTTTTTTCCTGGCTGTGCATCTCTTGCCTGGTCCCCACTTCATACTGGCTATGTCACCTGACAAGCAAGAGCATCCTGAAATGCATGTGCTCCTGGTTCCAGATGTTCCTAGTCTCCTAACCCCTCAGGCTGGATGCTCTCCGCCATTTGACCTTTCCACATTTCTGGTATGTCTTGGCTGTCTGGAGCCATTTGACCCTTATACGTCTGATACCATTCTGATTTATCCTGAGAGGTCTACCGGGGGCACCCCAGCTTCCTGAGTCTCCCCTTCTCAAGTCGTGTATGTTATTTCTTAGAAGGTCTTGGTACCCAACTCAGTCCAGCCCTACCCTGAGCAGGTAGCCAATAAACATCCTCAGTTGGCTGCTGATCATTGGTAGCCTTGGGTCAATTGACTTTATATATATATATAATTTTAAGCACATTGGTGTGACGGTGTTAGATTCCTGATCCAAACTGAGTTACAGACAGTTGTGAGCTGCCATGTGGGTGCTGGGAGTATTTGAACCGGGTCCTCTGGAAAGGCAGCCAGTGCTCTTAACTGTTGAGCCATCTCTCCAGCCCCAGGTCAATTGACTTCTAAGGTTGAAGAGCTCTCCTTATCTAAAAGGGCAGCATGTAGTCTCATGTGGAAACAGGGACCTGGCCTCATCTTGTTTCTCAGTCTGAGAAGGAACTTAGCAGCCTATGACCCTTGTGTAAGTGTCACTTACAGAGGAGGCTGAGGGTTGAGGCTGTGCTTGAAAACCTGCTTAGCCACATGATTGCCACTTTGTGAGTCATGGCATAATAACCATGTGAAACCTTGCGGCCAGGGGACCAAAGAACATCTTGATGTGGGCAACGTGTTGCTTCCCAGGCTGGTCAGACAGACGTTCTCTACCACAGTGTGGAGATACAGTAGTAATAGTGTGGGGCTCTAAGGTGCTGAACGGTCTCACTGTTCTTTGTATTCTTCTGCACAAGCTGCCGTATGGGAAGCCAGTGATGTAGCCAACTCTCTCTAAGGATGCACCAGGCACCAGGGCAGGTTTGCTCAAGTGTCCATGTTAGGAAACCAAGGGGAATATATGCATTGGCCTCAACTCTCTTTTATTGCCAAATGCATAGCCATGGCCTCCTGCTTCCCTGATACTGCTTTCCCCACTTCCCTGGTGGCTAAGCTGCAGGATGGGCTTGGGCAGAGCTTTGTGATAGTGGAAGAAACACATGTCGATAGTTGCCGTTTGAAAATGTCAAGGTGCAGCCGTGCCGCTGCTAATAGGATGGGAAAGCTGTGGAGTGCTCTTTGCTGCAGAAGTTGCTCCCATGCCCTCCTCCAGGGTTCTTAAAAAGTTGCCCTTTAGATATAAAGAACTTCCAGACTTTCTGTCCCTTTCTTAATCTTGCTGACCATACACCATTTGATGGAAAAATCAATGAGTTGTACAGCTTTTGGAGCGCCTGCTTTTATGCAGATGTGGAAAGGCCAGAGCTACTGGGGAAAGAAGTGCTGCCAGACGCGCTATGGCCCCTAGTGCTCCTGTCTCCTTTTGGAGCCAGCAGTGAGCTTGAGTGCCTTAGGATTCTTGTTCTGCTGATGGCAAGGCCACCAGGCTACCTTCTACCTTCTTTTTTAAAATTGTATTCCACAGCAAACAACACTGAACTTACGAACCAAAAACTGAAATCCTTTCTTTTCCTGGCAACATTTTGAAAAACATAATTTCCCTTTTCATAGTGTATAGCGAAGGTGGTATGCAACTCCAGAAACACAGAAAGAAGGCCGTTCAGGGACCGTTTCCCTGTCTAGGAGGCAGCAGGGTCAGCTGTAGATGTCTCAGACTAGCCTTGCCCCAGCCTCAAGAACTGCTGTAGTTCACCTCAGCAGGATCGGTGTGTCTCATTTGTTCTGAACAGGCCTGCAGCTGGAGACCCCACTGCTGTTCTGAGGTCCAGCCTAGAGAGAGTGTGTGTGTGAGAGACTCTGTGTAGCCCTGACTGTTCAGGATTCACTCTGTAGACCAGGCTGGCCTTGAATTCAGAGTCCCCTGCTCTGGAGTGCTTGTGTGTACAGCTACGTCCAACTCCACTCTCAGTTGCTTATGAGCTGGAGACCAGGAAGTACTTGGCAAAAATGGAAAAAAAATCTCGAACTCAAGGTTAAGAACTACCTTGTGATGTGTTCTGGCTTCCATTCAGGGGAGTGAGAGGCTTTAAGACAGCACCCTTCTTCCTAAGTCTTTATCCTACTCTTGGCCCTTAGGTGGGTTTTTCATTTTCAGTAGAATCTCTGGTTCACTTTCTGAGTTCAGCTCGCACCCTTTCTGTGTGTGCAGGTGAAGGGTGATGGCCACTGTCTCCAGTATTACGCATATGAGAAGGCAGTGGCTAAGAGAGTAGAGGAGGTTGCAGTGGCCCAGAAAGGAAGTGCAGGATGAGGACACATGAGTATCCTGCCTGCATGGCAACATCTGCCATAGTGAGCAGGTGCCGAGAAGAGCAGAGCTTTGCAGCTTGAAACAGTGGTTACCCATTGGCAGTTGGAGTGACTGAACAGTGCCAGGACCTGAGTCCAGGGAATCCTGGTGACACTCTGCTGTTCCCCTGAGTCCTGCCCCAATCTGGGCACAGTTCCCTGGCAGTACCTAGACAGCCTAGGCTTCCTTGCCAGCTACTACTGATCTGTGGCCCTGACGATGAACTCTACCCAGGGGCAGAGCCAAGTTGAGGAACATCAGGAGAGGATCTTGAATAACCCCCTCTGTTTTCCTACCAGTGCCACAGCCTGTTTGCCATGGACAGGTTGGTTCCTGTGGCAGTGGCAGTAAAGAGCCAGCAGACCGTGTTGTCTCCTGTGGTCTCTGGCTAGGGAACAGACACAACTTTTAAAGGGAAGGAGTGCCTAGGCAGCACATGCTTAGGTAGGGCAGTAAATAGAGGCTCTGGCCATAGCAGTGTGAAGAGGGCAGGGCCTGAACCACGCGGCCAATCAAGACTCATTTGCAGGACTTTGCTCATGCGGATAATCCCAAAGGCTGCATTTGGCATTCTTGGGCCAGAGTCCAAACCCTGATAGGAGGAGCGTGCTGTCTTGGTGAGTTCTGCAGTGGCAGCCTGTTCAAAAGTTGGACACACTGACATTTTGTCATCTGCGTGGCCTCAGGTGAGCTAGTTATGAGGCACCGTGCTTGTTTGATGGAGCTGCAGAGGTGGGAGTGCAGAGCCCCTTTCTCCGGGCCAGTGTTCTCTGGTGACCAGCCCTCTGCCCTGCCAGCCGGGCTCTCTGGCTTTACAGAAACTGTTTTGGGAGAAGCTGTGCTCGTGGGGTTTGGTATGAGGCTCTCCTGGGCCTCATACCCTCTTGGGTGTACCACCTGAGATGTCTGCCTATGGCCTGTCAGGGACTCCCACCTGGAATTCTTGTGCTGTGGTGTCTTGGCCAAAAAGAGGCTCCAAGAGCGGAGGGTGGTCCATTTCTGTGGAGGCACTCTGCCTGTTTCCAGGGAATGCTGTTCAGCCAGTTCTCACAGGGTTGTGTCCTCCCCTGGGGTAGATCCCAGCCTAGTTTCTTGAGGAGGATTCACTTCCTGTCCCCAGGCCATTTCCTCTGGAGCTGGCCTTGATATTCGCTGCGTTGCTTCCCAGCAGTGGTTTGGTCTTGGTTTCACAGCTGAACTGACTGCCTCCTGCCCTGGTAGGTACAACGCTAAGGGATGGTGGATAGCTATTGTTGCCAGGTGCGGCTAGCACTCAAGTTCTGTCCTGCCATGCACTGTCTCAAGAGACGAGTCATGATATTGGGGTTACTGCAGTTAGAATGGGAGAAGGTGGCCCTTTGTAAAATTACCAAGAGGAAGAGCTTGTGTGATAGGTTTCTACTCAGTTGGTGTGAGAACCCATTCTATTCTTATTTTACTGAGGTTGAGTACTGTGCTCAGGGCACTCCTAAATGGGGAGACAGGGAGACATTGTACTTCCTATACCACGAACCCTTGAAACACAAGGTCTCCCTGGCCTTGACTTAGTGATATCCCCCAGATTGTCCTGAGAATGAGGTATCCCACAAGTCCTTGGGAGCTCTGGGCAGGAAATACTGACTTGGCTGTTTTAATGTGGGGCAAAAAGACAGACTCTACTAAGGGACCCTCACGGTGGGACGGTGGGTTTGCAGCCCTTAGGTCTCATGGCTTTTTTTTTTTTTTTTTGGTTTTTCGAGACAGGGTTTCTCTGTGGTTTTGGAGCCTGTCCTGGAACTAGCTCTTGTAGACCAGGCTGGCCTCGAACTCCCAGAGATCCGCCTGCCTCTGCCTCCCAAGTGCTGGGATTAAAGGCGTGCGCCACCACTGCCCGGCAGGTCTCACGGCTTATGAAAGCCACGATGGTCCCCACCCAACCTCCAGCCCTGAGCGCCGGTGAGGAAGAACTGTGGGCCTGGCCTACCTGGGATGTACTGTCATGACCAACACCTTCTCTCAGAGGACCCTCAGAGCTGAAGGTGGAGCTGGGGACAACAGAAAGAAGCTGTTGATGTAGAGAGTACACCCTGTGTGGTTCTGTGCAGAATCCATGGAGGCATCATCCTGTCTTCTCGTGCTTGTCCTGGTGGTCTTCTCCAGCTGCCCTCAGCATGTGCAGAGAACATCTCAGACCAAGGCTGGGGACATACTAATCCACCTTGATAATTAACACTTTGGCTTTCAGAACAGTGACAGCCCCACTTCCTTGCTTCCTTGAGGCCTGATCTAGGCCACTGTCCCATTTAAAAGTAGAACAGTTCCCAAATGCAAATAAGGGAGGAACTGACTGATTTGTTTTGAAGTGGGAAAGGCATAAGTCCTAGGGCTGATAAGATGGGTGACCCTATCTCTCAAATCTTATGGCCCTTAGTCCACCCTGCCCCTTCTGCCTCTTGTTGGAGACTGATGTGGTTACACTTAAGTCATGTAGCAGCGAGACAGCGTCTGGGGTAGGATCTCTGAGAATCGCTATTTGCTGTGTCCAGCCTCCTAAGACAGCCTGACCTGCAGCAGAGGTCAAAGGGTGTTTGCTAAGCACACAAACTGGAGTAAAAGGAGGTGCAAGTGAAGTGCTTTCAGGAGAGGGGGCTTTGTCCACCAGCAAATCCTGTCAGAGAAGACAGCCCTTGGGGTGGCTCAGGCTTGCCACCTTAGTGGGGGCCATACTCTCTTCTCCTTCCTGTTCTCTTTGAGTACAGCCTAGGCAGCCAGAATGTGAACAAAAACTGGATCCACCTGTGTTGGCATTCTTCCGTGTCCCTGCCTGTCACCACATGCTAATTATATTGGTGTGCTCTGGCCTAGATGGGAGAGACCTGGGAGGAGCCAGCCTCCTTACCTCAAAGGGGAGGTCCCAGTGTCCCTGGCAAAGTGGCCTGGGTGTGATAATTGCTTCTATAGAGGGTTGGCCAAGCCAGAGAAACAGCCAACACTCTCTAGCTAGGGCTGCTACTGGATTCCCCTTCTACCCTTTCAAAGGTCCCTGAGTGCAGTTGTCAGAACCCAGAAGGAAGGCATGTAGAACCTTGTATACAGCTGTCTACCATACATGTGGAGTTAACAACCACCAGGTCTACAGAAGGTGCTGGGCAAAAGGCCTGCAGAAGGAAGGTGGGTTTCAAGAAGCACACGTGTACAGTTGGGTGTGGTGACACATGCTTATAATCCTATACTTGGGAGACTGTGGCAGGAGGATCAGGAGTGGAAGAACGTCCTTGGCTACATAGTGTTTTAGGCTAGCTTGGGATACATGAGAAATACTGATGCCAGCCTCTTGAGGTAAAAGGGCCCCCTAGGCCAACAAAGAACTAGTAGCCAACTGCTCTCTGGTGTGTGTGTTAGGGTGTAAGGGAGTACTAAGACTGCTAGCCTCTTTTAGGTGGCCTTTAGTCAAGAGGCTCCTCCACACACCAAGGGACTCTCTCCATCTTCACAGTGGATATGGTTGGGACTTTGTAGCATGGAGAACTGAGAGCATTGCTCTTCCTGCCTACCTTTCTTCTTTGCTCTGCACACTTAGCAAAAAAAGAATGTGCTGTCCCTACCTTTTCAAGAGATCCTATGCTCAAGGTATCCCCAGTGAGCAAGCACAAAGACAGGAGGAGGATAGTCCCTGGACAGGATGAAGAGAGGGATAGGTGCGGACTACAGGAGCTGTGGGGCAAGCAGCACTCAAGCCCATGCAGAACTCTCATATCTTCTGGAGAAGCAGGTAGGCAGTCCATGAGTCTAGTGCATGCTTTCACAGTGAATGTGGCAAGGCCCAGTGTTGGCAGTAGATCACCTCAGGACCCTATTGTAAGCAGTTTCTGCCCCGTGGGCATCTCCAGCTCCCAACACTCTTCTCTCCCTCTTACCTGCTCAGGGTTTGAATATGAGAGAGGAGCATCAGAAATTCTGGGGTGCATTTCTCACAGGAGTCTCCTGTATTGCCAGGGCTTGTCAGTTTGGGGGATTGTTCCAGCGCTGACAACCACAGGAGAGGCAGGTGCACTGGGTGACCATTGTAATGTGGGACTGGTGGACAGAGCATGTGTTGCTGGGCACCGGAACAGAATCCTGTCACCAACACCAACAGTTCACTAATACCCATGCAGAGCACACATGTCTTTGTCGAGCTAGAAAACAGTCTAAAGATCTTGATCAGGGCCAAGTGCCATGGTCATGCCTATAATTGTAGTACTCAGCAAACTGAGGCAGGAGAATTGAATTGGGAGTTTACTCCCAGTTTAGGCTACATTGTAAGACCCTATGTGAAAACAATCAGAGGCAGTAAGAGTGCAAGATTAGCTAAGGTTACTTAGTAACACCCTAAGTGGGCTAGGGAGTCAGGAAAAGCACCTTAACCAAAAAAGGGATACTTAGTAACTCAGTAATGTCATTTGTGATAATTTCATACTGAAAGGACAGCATTCTCGATATGTTAGGTTACACAAAATATGCTGAAATCTTTTTACCTGATCGTTGTTTTCGTTGTTTTGTGGGGTTTTTAAAGATTTATTTATATATATGAATGTTTTGCCTACATGTATGTATGTGAATCACATGTGTGACTGGTACTCATGGATGTCAGAACAGCATGTCAGATCCCCTAGAACTGGAATTATAGATGGTTTTAAACCATCTGGGAATCCCAACTCAGGTCCTCTGCAATAGCAACAAAGTACTCTTAACCATTGAACCATCTCTCAAGCTCCCTGTTTTGTTCATTTTTGAGACAGAGTTTCAGCATGTACCCCAGACTGTCCTAGAAATCTTGATTTCTTCTTCAGCTTCCCTAGTACTGGCTTACAGGTCTGAACATACCCAGTTCCACCTGTTATTTTTTTTAGCTTTTTATATTATTATTATTATTAGGCCAGGGAAAATGTGTACACATGTGGAAGTCAGAAGATGATTTTGGAAATTCCTCCACTGTGGCTTCTGGCCAGATCTCCAGCCCTCTCTTCGTTTTGTGCCTCTTTTGTGTGGCTTGCAGGAATCATGAACCTGTACTATACCGTCTGATCTGGGCTGGCCAGCCCTCGGTAAAGGAACACTTAGGAACATTTGTGGTCTCTTGTGCTGTGTAATCTCTGAGAGAAGCCACAGACAGCATGTAAATAAATGAGCACAGCCTTGTCTAGCCAAACCATTTGTAGACACTGAAATGTGAATTTCAAGCCTGACGTGGTAGCTTACACTTGTAGTCACAGTACTTGGGAGGCAGAGGCAGAAGGACCCTGAGTGGAAATGCAATCTGGGCTGCATAATGAGACCCTGTCTTCAGAAAAAGGGAATGTGTGACATTTTAGCTCACATACGTTTCATTTCTCATACACTTTCATTCTTTTTTTGGGGGGGGGGGAGGGGGGTTGCGGGTGTTAAAACAACTGTAAGCCAGGCTAGCTTTGAACTCACAGAAATCCACTGCCTCTTCCTTCCAGGTGTTGGAATTAAAAGCGTGCACCACAACTACCTGGCTTGTTTTCTAGCCATTCCAAAGTATGAATTCAAAGCTTTCAAATATCACAGGGTCACCAAGCCAATAGGGCCAGTCCCTTGGCAAAAGCAGTCCCTCACATGCTAACTCAGAAGGTAGCTGGGAAACACTACTTCATGGGAGAAACAGCTGGTTCTAACTGCAACCTCATGGTGAGAGGTTGCAGGACTACCTGACCCCATGCCTGGGTGTGTTGGAGAGGGTTTGGGCTTGATGCTGGTGGTCTTCTCAGGTGTCAAGTGCTGACTCTCAGAAGTACTACACAGGCTGTTACATATCATGTGGGCCTGTCCCTTGGTCCCATAGTACTTTAGGTGTGTCTCTTGGCTCCTTATATCAGCCTCCCCTCATCTATACCCTAATACCAGAGTCAGTATTATAGAGGCTTACTCAGAAGCCAGAGAAAGTGCTGTCAGTGGGTGGTAGGGGAGCCAGGGGTAGGAACTGCTAAAACCAGGACAAGTGTATGGTCTACGTATCCAGACACCTTAACCTAGTGCCCAAAGAGGGGACACACACACACACAGAGACCCAGTCACCCTGTGTGTGTTGGTCTCCCCAACTGCCAATAGGTATAAACTGGCTTTCCCTGCAGCACAAAAATCTACCCTCTTCCTCCCGGTCATGGACAGTTTCTCGAGTTCCCTGGCATTCTCCAGGTCTAGGGTTTGCCTGGTAAGGGTGTTTACACAGTCAGCAGCTGCCCTTCTAAAGGCACAGGTTGGCCCTGACCTCTTAGCTCTTCAAGGGCCATCTCGCTGTGCCTTCTGCTCCTTCGTTGTTTTTTCCTTTCCTGTGGGCTAAATGTCCCCTTGATAGTCTCTTCTGTGGTAAGGCAAACTGTTCTGATGGAAGACTAGAGACTAGTTTGAGAGGACGGTGGGTTTTTCAGGTTAGGGTGATAACCTGAAACCCTAATATGCCTCAAGTCAGGGAGCTGCAGCTCCATTTGGTGCTGACCTTTGGTCTTTGGCCTATATTCCCTTGTGGGGCTTGTCTATAGGATGTACCCTACAGTGCTGAAAACTTTAAAGTCATGCCCAGGTCCCTGAACCTCACTTTCCCCTCGTGTACCCCAGGCTGCTTGGCATACTGGGAAACTCTCCCAGGGCCTAGAGTTTCATCTGTGTGAATCACACTGTTTCTTCTCTCTTTTTATTCTGTTTATTTTGTTGTTGTCTCACTGACCAGCCGGCTGCCCTTTCTCCGGTGTGGGCATTCTCCTCTCTCCATGCTTCCTTTCGCGTGCCACCGGCCAGAGGTGACCAGGCCCGGCTCTCTACGTGGCCACTGTCAGGGGGGCCATGGGGAGCTCCGCCTCCTCCTTGGCTGCCGAGACGGAGTCAGACCACGGCTTCCCTGGGGGGCCACCCTACCCAGGGTCCCCGGCAGCAGCTGGCTGGTGTAGGAGCGGACATGGGGAGACTGTCTGGGGAAGTGCTCTGGTCACCAGACAGCACCCACGTCCCCGGGCCCGAAGGTAAGAAGGTGGGGAGGGGCAACCCTGAGGGGTCTTAGGCAGGAGACTTTTTCAGTGTGTCCCTCCTTGACACAGATGCTTGCTCAGAACAGGGGTCTCTGTTTATCAGTGCTCTCTGTCAACTCATTTCCCCTAAAGGTGCAGGAGCTATCTGATCTGGGGTTATTGCTGCTCTTGGCTGATGAGTCTGAGGCTTTCCCTTGCCTGAGGTTCTGCTATGTCCACTGTTGAGCAGTACCTGCCCATGGTCTTCTGAATTCCTATGAAGGCTGTCTGGAGACCCCTGCCTTGGAGGCTGATAACTTCAGCCCTTGTAGCTAGCATGTGTTAAGAGTGCTGACTTGTTTCACACAGTTGTCAGAACTGAACACTGCTCCCCTTTCCCAGCCTGTGGTACCTATGCTCCAGAATGGCTGTCTCTAGGGATGCCAGTCTGGCTGTGGGGAACCACAGCCTTTACCTGCATGCATGTCATTTTTAAAGGAAGGATATCTGGCACTCCCTATATAGCCAGGGTTCCACCTCAGGTTGCAGACCTGCTCTGTTCTAGAGAACCCAGGTAACACTCTGATCTTTTCTTTACTCAGAGAAGTGCATGGCTGTGACTTCCACAAACAGCTCACTCACCCATCTGTCGGGCATAGGAAGTTAGCTGGGCATGGAGCACAGACAGGAGCCTGCCTTCTGAGCTGGCAGACAAGTGACCTTTAGGAGATGCTGGAAGGAGGTACTGAGACCAAATGAGTCTGTAGATCTGAGTCACTCTACTGGTTGGGAGAGTCAACCACTGGAAATTCAAGGTCCAGAGAGACAGGACAAGCGGCACTATAGCAAGGATCTTCAAGCAAGTGGAGATGGTGCAGTTTCTCATGTGTGTGAAGGCATCACAGTGCCTCCCTGCCCTTAGTACTCAGGATGCTCCAGGCAGTATCTCTAATACAAGTTTTAACTCTGTTAAGCAGTTTTATTAGAATATGACTTATACACTGTCTTAGCTTTTCTGTTGCCATGATAAAACACCATTGATCAAAATCAACTAGGGGAGGGAAGAATTTATTTTAGCTTACAGTTCCACAGCACTGTCTGTCATTGAGGGAACTCAGGGTGGAAACCTGGAGGCAGGAGCTGATGCAGAAGCCATAGAGAAGTGCTGCTTGCTGGGTTGCTCCTTGTGGCTTTCTCAGCTTGCCTTATAGCATCCAGGACCACCAGTCCAAGGGTGGCACTGCCCACAGTAAGCTGGGCTCTCCTACATCTATCATCAGTCACGAAAATGCACCACAGAAATGCCCACAGGCCAGATAGTGGGGTATTTTCTAATTGAGGAGCTCTCTTCCAGAATGACTCCAGCTTGTATCAAGTTGACATAAAGCTCCACACACCATCAAATTCACCTGTTCTCAATGTATGTACAGATCATTTTCAATCAGTTCATAGCTTTGTACAAACCCTTATGAGTTAGTTTGCACCTGAACAAGATTCTGTTTGTGGTCTTTCCGTCCCTGCTCTGGCCCCAGGTAACCACTAACCTGCTTCCTGTTTGTAGGTTTACCTTTTCTAGAGATTTCACATGTGACCACATGTCTGACTGGCTGCTTTCACTCAGCAGACTGTCCCTAAGGTTCATCCCCATTGCAGCACGGACTTCCATCTTTGCATGCATCTGTGGTCTTCTGTTGTAGGAATAAGCTACGTTTGGCTTGTCTGCTCACTTAGCTCTTATGATGATGCCGTTTATAAACTTTCATGCTGAAGGTTTTATGTGGGCATGTGTTTAATTGTTTTGGGTGTATCCCTGATCTGGAGCTGCTGCTGTGTTTGTGGTGAGTTTACACAACATTCTGAGAAACACTGCTGTCTCGGGGATTGGCCCACTTACATTCCACCAACAGTGTTGGCAGTGTCCCCTGACTTTGATAATGCTTGCTATCATCTGTCTTTGACTCTAACCATCCTGCAGGGTGTGCAATGAAGCTTTACTTGATTTAATTTGCATTTTTCTGATGACTGTTGGTGTTGAACAGCTCATATTTTCATATGTGTGTATATGTATGTGTGTATCTCCTGAGGAAAAACTGTGAAGAGTCGAATGTCTAGGCCCACTGTGGCTTTGTGTGCTGAGGCTGTATGCTGCCCTTGTTTTCTGTCTGTGTCAGTAAGCAGCGCTCCAACAGAGAATGTCACCATGTACATGTCACATGGGTGGGTGGCTCTCCTGCTTTTATATTTTACTAAGTTCATGTGTGTAAATGAAAGTTCAAGGTTTAAATTTTAAGTGAGTTTGGGGGTGAGGGGTTGCTCAGCATTGTGTACCACACCCTGTTGCTGCAGATTTTGGCAAGCTGCGGCAAGAGGCAAAAGAACATTGCTGAGAGTTTGGTGTAGCCTGGGCCACATAATGAGTTCCAGGCAGGGCAGGCTGCTGAGCGAAACTCTGTCTCATAAAGCAGAAGTAAAAGCACAAGATTTGGGAGGTTATAAAAGCGGCACAGTGGCTAAGAGCACTCACCACTCTTCCAGGGGACCTGGGTTCAGTTCACATTGTGGCTCCTAACCACCTGAAACTCTGCTCCTGGGGTCCAATGGCTCTTCTGACATCTAAGGGCTCCAGCATGTGCATGGTACATATACATACATATATTGCTTAATATATGTGTATATTTAAAACACAAGATTTTTTTTTAATTTATTTATTTATTATGTATACAATATTCTGTCTGTGTGTATGTCTGTAGGCCAGAAGAGGGCACCAGACCCCATTACAGATGGTTGTGAACCACCATGTGGTTGCTGGGAATTGAACTCAGGACCTTTGGAAGAGCAGGCAATGCTCTTAACCACTGAGCCATCTCTCCAGCCCCCAACACAAGATTTTTTAAAATTTATTTATTTATTATATATACACTTTCCAGGATACAGTACCAGATCGCATTACAGATGGTTGTGAGCCACCATGTGGTTGCTGGGGATTGAACTCAGGTCCTCTGGAAGAGCAGCTAGTGCTCTCCAGCCCCCCAAAACACAAGATTTTTTGTTTTGTTTTTGAGACAGGATCTCTATGTAGCTTTGGAGCCTATCCAGGAACTCATTTTGTAGACCAGGGTGGTTTCAAACTCACATAGATAGATCTGCCCACCTCTGCCTCCCCAAGTGCTGGGATTAAAGGCGTGTGCCACCACTGCCCAACTAAAGCACAAGAATTTTGAGGCAGGTGAATCTCTGAGTTTGAGGCCAGCCTGGTCTACATATGAGTTCCAGGACAGACAGCTGGGACTACAAAGAGAGACCCTGGCTCAAAATAAATAAATCACAAGAGTTTAAAATCCAGAACTATGACTAGGCATGAAAGTGTGTACCTGTAATTCCAACACTCTAGAGGCAGAAGCAGGATCAGCAGTTCAAATACAACTTGGGCTATATGAAGAAAGGAAAAATTTAAAGACATCCAGAACTGTTTGGCTGGACAGATTCATCTGAGCTAAGCAAGGAGGTGGGATTAAGAGGAGAGAGAGACCCAAGACTTGAGGATGTCTTTACTTCCTACTACTCCAGCCTCTTGCCAGGCCCTTCCCCTCAATTGGCATCCCCAGTGTATACTAGTTCTCAGTAGGCTTAGGACTTAAGTAGGCAGCAGGCATCTGAGTTGAATCAGAAATAAACAGTGTTAATGTTCTGGAAGAGAGGGGATGGACATGACAGGGTTACTGCACTAGACAGGTGGCAGGAAAGCCTAAGGTGACACTACTCTGTGGACACCCTTCAGGACTCCTTCCCCACGTATGTGTATATACTCACACAGAAGTAACACAGCACAAGCCTAGGAAACAGACAGCCTTTCCCCTAGTGTTTGTAGGACATTGGGTGGACTGGGAGAAGCATAGGGCAGAAAGTAGCAGTTCCTCATCATATCTCTCAGGACTGCCGCCCCCAGTGAAGTGGTATTCTCCTTTTGGGTAACACCCATTGTATGGGTAAGAAGGCAACTCATCACCTGAGCACAGGAGATCAAGGTACAGTGGATTTCCCTCCTCCACCAATGAGAGCCCAGTATAGGAACCCTGCTTATATCCAGCCTCACCTGGCTGGTTGATCAGTAGACAGTTGATTCAGGCATTGGCTGCCTAGGGACAGAGATAAGGAGGACACACCCATCCAGAAAAATTGAGCAGGCCAGCCTGTAGTCAGCCCAGGAAAACAGCCTGGTACATCTCCCTGGAAAGGGAGACACTCCCCTCACCCTTATATAGGTCCTCAGGACAGGGTAAGAAACTGGCAAGGGTAGGGCGTGGAGCTGCTGCTTCGTCGAGCAAGGACATCCCATCTTTTAGTGGCCTAATTAGCTAACCTGTCCTTCCTAAGAGGGGAGAGACTTCTTGCCAAGACCACAGCAGGATGCAGCAACCTCTAGGTCCTCTGGGTGCTCATTTCCTGGTTACTCAGGTAGACTCTGTTGTAGCTTTGGAGCCTGTCACCTCCCTTTGCATGAAATCTGAGTGTTGCACTGCCCAGGGAGTCGAGAACAAAGCCCGTGTCCTGAAGAGTTGGAACTACTTCTGTGAGCTCATGTGCTGTGATTTAGGAGTATTTGTGTTGAGAATTCTAGAAAATCAAGTGCAAAACCCTTTTTTTTTTTTAATTTCTTTTTACTTCTGGATCTAGGAGTCGAACCCAATATCTCATTCATGCTAGTCAAGCACTCTGCCGCTTAGCTGTTATGTTGAGAGTTTCTCAGAGGTTTTGCCAAATTCTGTATACAGATTTTATTGGGTCTTCAGCTCTACAAAGACTTTTGTGGTGGTTTGTCCTTGCCTATGGACTTGAGGTCTTGAATCCTGGGTCCCTTCCCAGGCCTTTCAGTAAAGGACTGGTCATGGACTATGGGCATTAGCAGGTGAACCAAGGAGAGTAAAGGGTAGGGGTCCTGGGAGGTTCATAGCACACAGCTGACCAGAATTACCCTAAGAGTCCTTGGTCTTGAGAGGTTTTCTGGTTACAGAAGATGCACAGCTTGGCCTCTGGAACAAGTTTGATCTTTAGGCATTGTTTCTTTGGAGCTGTCCTATACTACAGCTGGAGTCTTCCTGATTTGGCTCATCTATATGAGTTTCCTGTGTGGTTCCTCTTTCTCCTCTCATCCCAGTCAATGGCCATGCTTTGGATTCAACTGGGCCAGACCCTGACCATCCCGGCTGTTTCCTGAGATGAATGAGCACCTGAACTTCCTCCCTAGTATTTTTGAAATTTGTATTAGTCATTTTTCTTCTTGCTATAACAAAGTACCTGACAAAACCCACTTAACAAAACAAGGATTTATTTTAGCTTACAGTTTTTGTGGGTACATATTCCATCAAAAAGAGGGGCTTGCCGGTGGGACTCAGTATATCTCAGAGGGATGAGAGTGACCGCCTGCCTCTGCCTCCTGAGTGCTGGAATTATAGCCACCACGCCTGGCTCATGTCAACAGTCAAGTCAGTCTCTTAACTATAAAGTTTATATAATTCCAGTATACAATGGCATAGAGTAAGTAAACCCCCTTCCAAAAGAGAGGAAATGGGGCATTGCAAAGTAAAATAGGGCCAAGGAAGACCAAACCCATACCCAGAAGCTCAGTGTCCTGTACCTGTGGCTTATTGTGACGTTCTCTAGACTCCAACAGCCTTGAATAACCCCATTCTCCACTTGTGCTGTCTCCAGCACACATAGCCGCTCTCTTAAGCCAGCTCCACTCCACTCCAGCAGCTTTCCTCAGCAGACATTCTATGGTCCTGGCATTTCCAGCATCATGGGGTGTTCATTGCATCTTGGAGTTTACCTTCATAGCATTGTGCCTTCTCGAGGCCTTGCAGAAAATCTAAGTATTCAAATATGTAAGCCTATTGGGCCATTTTTATTTAAACCATCACAGACAGTGCACAGTCCATTATTCAAGGAGAACTTGGCCATGGGCGCATGAGACAGCTGCAGTTAAGAAGCAAAGAAGCTCATGCTTTCTCCTTTTTTACATATTATTGTATGTTGTGTGTATACATGCATGCATGCCGTGGCTCACCTGTGGAGGCCAGAAGACACTTTATGAGAGTTGATCCTTTCCATCCACCATGTGGGTCCCCAGATGTCAAACTCAGGTCACCAGATTTAATGGCCCTCCTTTCCCCCTTTTCATTTAACCTGGAATCCCAGTCTATGGGATGGTGCTGTCCATATTCAGAGTGGGTATTCTGGGCTTGTCGTGGTGGGACATGCTGCTAATCCCAGTACTCGGAAGAGATAGAAGAGTCTTTATAAGTTTGAGGCCTGCCTGGACTACAGAGTGGATCGTCCCTCTTCAGTTAAACCTCTCTGGAAGCACCCTCAAAGATCCTGCCAAGGTGTGTCTTCTGTATGATTCCAGATCCAGCCGAGTAGACAGGAAGCATTAATTAGCCATCACAACCTTCCTCAGTCTGTATGGTCATTGGCCCAGGGCTGAATCAGAGAATGCCCTGAGAGCCCCCTAGGAACATTTCATGAGGATTGACTTACCTCAGGAGGTTCCTGGGAGGTAACCTGTCAAACTCACTGTGGCCCTCTAGGGCCCTCTGGGATGCCCATCTTGTGCTATGAAGTAGATGTGCAGGTGGAGACAACGGTGCTCTCGTATGGGAGAGGTGTCAGGGGACATCCTCTCTGCTGGCACGCTGTGTTCTGTCCTTAACCGTGAGCCCTCTCCAAGGAAAGGAGTGGAGGAGAGAGGTCTGGTGATCTCCAGGCTCTGACCTGAGCCTGGTACACCTGCACACTTGCTGCTCCAGGGCTCTCAGAGTTCCTTCTGTCCACTTGGGCCTTGCCCACTGTGGGCAAGGCCGTGGGCAGCTCAGCAGCTTCTGCACGGGAGCCTAAGCACCTCTACCTGTCTCTTCTGGGCTACCCAACCTACACAGGCAGGTGGAATGAGAATCAACCCTGGGCCCTTAGGCAAGTCATCTTTTGGAGGGAAGAATTCGGTTTATTTGTTTGTTTGTTTTTCTGAAGAGGAATGTCTTCCTTCTTCCTGAACCAAAGGTTAGAAGCATAACTTCGTGCGTCATTGTAAAAGGCAACTGATTTTCCCAGAGGCAGAGCAGCTATGGTTAGTTCTACAGATAGGTATTGTGGAAGTGTGTTTGCAGCTCAGCTCATCCCTGTTGTGGAGCCCAGCACCCTTTCCATCCACGTGAGGGACCCAACCTGGGAGCGGGTAGTCAGGCCAGGAGCCCAGGAAACCCGCCTCCACCCAAGCCCAGGGACTGCACTCCATGTATTCTATTTGTTCAAAGCCCAGAAGCATGTCAAATTCTTAAAATAA
Organism: Microtus oregoni; assembly: GCF_018167655.1. Classification (NCBI taxonomy): domain Eukaryota; kingdom Metazoa; phylum Chordata; class Mammalia; order Rodentia; family Cricetidae; genus Microtus; species Microtus oregoni. The sequence goes on from NW_024543086.1 coordinate 18,075,887, forward strand.
TGCAAGGTGCAAGCCTTATAACCTCACCTCCATCCAAGCTCACGCTGTGTCTGCTTTGTGTCCTCACTGTGCTCAGGTAGCCTTTCCAAGAAGGATCCACAAGCCTCCCAATACTCATGGCCACCCTGCTACAAGCTTGGTGGTGTGGAGTGTGCTAAGCCCATAGGAAAAGGCCAGAATGCCCAGGTTTAGCTTTGATTCCACCCTGACCTGGGGCTCAAGGAGTCTCCCTTGGCACCTATGAATGAGGGAAGCTGAGGATGTGCACTGGGCAAAGGCTTAGGCTGTTCTTGACTGAAGACTGCCCCAACCATTATCCCTCAGAACATTGCTGACCGCAGGGTGACCACACTTTCCATATTGCTGGCTCTTCATCCAGTCAGGCATCTACCTCAGCCCCAGTCACCCTCCATGGAAAAGTGGTGTCCTTCTCCCCATGGATCATTGTGACTTTAGGCCTCAAAGAAGCCACACTAATCAGGTTCTTCCCTTGCAGCCACACGCATTCTCCTGGGTCTATGGCCACAGTTGGGGAGTGGTCCTGTGCGCGCTGCACCTTCCTGAACCCTGCCGGCCAACGCCAGTGCTCCATCTGTGAGGCCCCCAGGCACAAGCCAGATCTTGACCAGATCCTGCGGCTCAGCGTGGAGGAGCAGAAATGGCCCTGTGCACGTTGTACATTCCGGAACTTTTTAGGCAAAGAGGCTTGCGAAGTGTGTGGCTTTACCCCAGAGCCCGTTCCTGGAGCCCCTCTGCTGCCCATTATCAATGGGGTCCTGCCCAAGCCACCCACCATACTGGTGGAACCAAAGGGCAACTGCAAGGAGGAAGCAGGCCCTGTGCGGACAGCAGGGCTAGTAGCCATGGAGCCAGCCAGAGGGCACTCTGAGGAAGAAGAAGAAAAGGAGCAGGAGGACGAACGGGAAGGGGCAGAGCCTGGCAGTGGCTGGGCATGCCAGCGCTGTACACTGCATAACACACCAGTGGCCAGCTCTTGTTCTGCCTGTGGGGGACCCCGGAAACTGTCATTACCTCGCATCCCCCCAGAGGCCCTGGTGGTTCCTGAGGTTGTGGCCCCTACTGGCTTCCATGTTGTTCCTGCTCCATCTCAGCCTATCCTCCCTGGGGAAAGTGCTGATGCTGATTCTCCTTCCACCAGCCAGGGTTCCATCTCCACTGACCAGGAGCCCCCCAGGGTACCACCCTTCAGCCCCTTCTCACCCACCCTACAGAACAACCCTGTGCCCAGAAGCCGCCGGGAGGTTCCCCCTCAGCTTCAGCCACCTGTGCCTGAGGCTGCTCAGTCCTCGACCTCCACAAGCTCCAAAGGGCCCCCACAGGGCCCTGGACGAGCTGCAGCTGGGGCCTCCCGCCTAGCTGAGCTGCTGTCAGGCAAGGAGTTGCTACCAGGCAAGCGACTGAGTGAATTGGAGGAGGAGGCCCCAGAGAGCAGTCCTGCCCGCTGTGAGTCGTGCAGTGATGTCATTGACCTGGCTGGAGACACTGTGCGCTACACACCTGCCAGCCCCTCCAGTCCTGACTTCACCACCTGGTCATGTGCCAGGTGCACGCTTAGGAACCCCACAACAGCCCCCAGGTGTTCAGCATGTGGCGGCTCCAAGCTGCATGGTTTCCAGGAGCACAGTGAGCCCCCTACCCACTGCCCCGACTGTGGTGCCGACAAGCCTGGCCCCTGTGTCGGCTGCTGTGGACGAGCTCCCTCAGCACACAAGGCTGCCCGTCTCTTGCCTGATCGCCTGGGCCAGTGGGCCTGCCCTGCCTGCACCCTGATCAACACACCTCGGGCCAAGCACTGTGCAGCCTGCCATACACCACAGCTTCTAGTGACCCAGTGCCGGGGGGCTACACCCCTGAGGCGCAGGGAGAGCATGCATGTGGAGAAGCGGAGGCAGACAGACGAGGGCGAGGCCAAGGCACTGTGGGAGAACATAGTGGCTTTCTGCAGAGAGGTAAGGAGCTTCTCTTCTGAGGCTGAGAGGCAGCTTGGCCCAAGGTAACTAACATTTACCTCCACTATTCATGTCACAGTCCCTTAGCTCCCAGGCCTAGGAGGCCCCCAGGCCTCCCGTGTCTAAGCCCACAGAGAGATGAAGATACAGTGAGGCTGTCCAGCACAGGGCAGCATGCCCCATTAAAGCTCAAGGTTGGGATACCTGGTGCTCCATTTGAGCTGCAGAGCCTGAACCCTGGGTGGCTTCACCCTTGGGTCAGCTGAAGGAGCAGCTGGAGCTGTGCCATCTCCCAGGCTAACATGCTCACTGTGGCCTGGTTGCCACTGGCCTACAGTGTCATGGGCAGGAAGACCATGTGTCCACATGCCCACTCAGGATCATCCTGATGGTGAGCCCTTCAAACCATTCAAAGTTGCCTAGCACCAAGGTCGGTATAATATGCAAGAACCCCACCCCAACCTTCTAAAGCTCTCTTGGGAGGGTGGGGTCTTTCCCCCAAAAGGTAGAGTGGAATCATTCTGGGCCTGAGGCTGCCCTGCCCAGCCTGAGTGTCCGGCCATGGTCCCTACAGAACAGTGTGAACTTTGTGGATGACAGCTTCCCCCCCGGGCCTGCATCTGTCGGCTTCCCAGTGGGCGACAGCGTCCAGCAGCGAGTGAAGCAGTGGCTGCGGCCCCACGAAATCAACTGCTCTGTCTTCAGGGACCACGGCACTCCGTGGTCAGTCTTCCACACCCTGAGGCCCTCTGACATCCTACAGGGCCTGCTGGGGAACTGCTGGTGAGGCTCCAGGTTTCTGCCAGGAACAGGCAGGCTCAGGGGAGGATGGAGGCTACTGGTCCAGTTGTGGGCATGTTGTGAAGTTGCCTGGCTCCATCCAGGTTCCTGAGTGCGTTGGCAGTCCTGGCTGAACGTCCCGACCTTGTGGAGCGGGTGATGGTTACACGTAGCCTATGTGCAGAGGGTGCCTACCAGGTGCGGCTGTGCAAGGATGGCACGTGGACCACAGTGCTTGTGGACGACATGCTGCCCTGCGACGAGGCTGGCTTTCTGCTCTTCTCACAGGTGGGACAACAAGGTGGGAGGCCGGGCCAGAAAGCCAGGCAACCTCTGACTCTGATCCCTCCCCCAGGCACAACGGAAGCAGCTGTGGGTGGCCCTCATTGAGAAGGCGCTGGCCAAGCTGCACGGCTCCTACTTTGCACTCCAGGCAGGGCGTGCCATTGAAGGCCTGGCCACACTCACCGGTGCCCCCTGTGAGAGCCTGGCGCTGCAGGTCAGCTCCACTAACCCCCGAGAAGAGCCTGTTGATACTGACCTCATCTGGGCCAAAATGCTGAGTTCTAAGGAGGCTGGGTAAGAGGCAGTCACTGCCATCGTCTGTGGCATTGGGAGGAGAGAAGAGTGGAGTGGTGGGAGAAGTGGGGCCAGTGCCCTCTGACTGTGCCGCATCTAACTAGATGCTTAGCGAGCCATAGCTAAGAAGTATAGCCGTTCTAGGTGGCCACCCTAGAAAGAGCCCAGATCTCATTACCTCTCACTTAGGAAAAGACAGGCAAGAGTTCACAGAGGGACCCCGAGGAGTAGGTTGGTGTTGTGAACCTTGGTCTTGCAGAGTCTAAACCCAAAGACCTACGGAAGCTCTAGTCCTGGAAGAGGATGCCAAAATACCTGCCTCCCCTGAACCTGGGTAGTGCTACTGCCCACATTTCAGGCCCAAGCCTTCAGAAACCAGCTTGTTGTAGCCAGACACGCTGAGCTCATCCAGAAAGCACGTGTCACATGGGTCCCAGACTATACACCCATGTTCAGGAAGGGTCATCTCCCCTGTTGTCCATCCATTCCATCAGCCAGTGTCACTCTGCCCAAACAGGTTTCTCATGGGTGCCTCCTGTGGGGGAGGTAACATGAAGGTAGATGATGCTGCTTACGAGAGCCTGGGTCTGCGCCCCCGCCATGCTTACTCCATCTTGGATGTTCGTGATGTTCAGGGCTCCAGGTAAGGGCCCAACTGGCTGAGGGTGGACAAGTGCATGGGCACAAAGCACATGGTTCTTGGTTCTCAGTCCTGTGATCTCCAGGCTCCTGCGACTCCGGAACCCTTGGGGCCGTTTCTCCTGGAATGGCAGCTGGTCAGATGAGTGGCCACACTGGCCAGGGCACCTGCGAGCTGAGCTCATGCCACATGGCAGCAGCGAGGGTGTTTTCTGGATGGAGTATAGTGACTTTATCAGGTACCTGGATGCCCTCACCTTTCCTGTGGCCAGATCCTTGGGGATCTGGTCTAGATAAGCAGTTTGTCTGTGTCCCAGCTCCTGCGGGCCTCTGAAAGGCAGCTCTTGGTCTGGCCAAGGAATTTAGGTTTATATGAAGCAGGGCTTGTGTGTGTCATTCTATACCCCGTGGTATTCAGGAACCATATCAGTTTGCTGTCACTGTGGCAGATGCTGGAGAAGAATGGCTTAAAAGCAGGAGTGAATAGGTATGCTAGCACACACATCTGTAATCCCAACGCTCCAGCAACTGAGGGAGGAGGGTCCCAAGTTCCTGAAGTACATAATGAGTTTCAGGCCAGCCTGGGCAATATGAGACCCCATCTCAAAAATAAAACTTACTTTGTTCATGGCTTCAAAGATTTTAGTACATGATCAGCTGACCCTTGCTATAGATCTGGTGAGGCAGAAGGGTATAGTAGAGCAAAGTCTCACCTCGTTGCCGTCAAGAAGCAGAGATAGACAGATAGAGGCCACACATAACCTTCAAAGACCAGGCCTGAACCTGGAAGTGTCCTTACTCCAACCAGGCACCACCTCTTGATAGCCTGTTCATTCAGCTATGAACTCATCAATGGCTTCACCCACTGATGAGGTCAGTTCCCTCCTGATTGCAGTAGCACCACCAGCCAGGGACCAGATACTTCACATGCAAACCACAACAGGGCTACAGCCTAGAGAAGTGCTTTCTGCTTAAGGGACTCCCAGGGCCGGCAAAGAGTGGTGGGAGACAACTAAAAGGGAACGGTAAAGCAGGGAGACTGCTGTGAGTGCTGAAGGCTGAGAGCAGAGGCCGTAGTGTGGGCACCGCATCCCAGAGCTGGGGCATTGGGCTGCACTCTGCTCAGCTGCCCCTTTCCCTCACTGTCTAGGTACTTTGACTCTGTGGACATCTGCAAGGTACACTCAGATTGGCAGGAGGCACGGGTTCAGGGATGTTTCCCAAGCACTGCCAGTGGACCAGTGGGTGTGACTGCGCTGACAGTGCTGGAGCGTGCCTCCCTGGAGTTTGCCCTTTTCCAGGAGGGCAGCAGGTAGGCAACAGGTTGAGCACTCTACCAAGCTAGAAGCTCATGGCTGTGGCCACACGAGCAGCAGCCTGTTATCTCTGGCCCTCAGGCGCTCGGATTCAGTCGACAGCCACCTCCTGGATCTGTGCATCCTGGTGTTCCGGGCCACTTTTGGCACTGGTGGCCGCCTGAGCCTGGGCCGCCTCTTGGCCCACAGCAAACGTGCTGTTAAGAAGTTTGTGAACTGTGATGTCATGCTGGAACCTGGCGAGTATGCTGTGGTGTGCTGTGCCTTCAACCACTGGAACCCTGCTCCACCAGGGCCCCCTGCCCAGGGTAAGGGCCCCAGCCAGATGAGGCCCATACCCACCTTCCCACCCTCTGAGCCCCAAAGCCCACCCACGGGAAAGCTGCTGGCTCCGTTATCCACACCCCTCACAGCCTCCAGCCCCTCAACAGGGGTCCCCCGAGGTGCCCCCGAGCCACCCGGCCACGTACTCGCAGTGTACAGCTCCAGGCTGGTCATGGTGGAGCCGGTGGAGGCGCAGCCAACCACACTGGCCGATGCCATCATCCTGCTCACTGAGAGCCGGGGCGAGCGGCATGAGGTGGGTGGGGTCCTGATGGGGGAGGGCAGCGGGTGGGCAACCACCAGCCCTGGCCCACCCACCCTGTGCCTGTGCCCAGGGCCGAGAGGGCATGACCTGCTACTACCTGACTCATGGCTGGGCGGGGCTCATCGTGGTAGTGGAGAACCGGCACCCCAAGTCCTATCTGCATGTGCAATGTGATTGCACCGACAGCTTCAATGTGGTATCCACACGTGGCAGCCTGCGCACCCAGGACAGTGTACCACCCCTGCACAGGTGGGTACCTGCTGTTTTTTTCCCCTACCCTAGGCCCTGGTCTCCCACTGATCCTCATCGACCCTTTCCTGCAGGCAGGTCCTGGTGATCTTGTCCCAGCTGGAAGGCAATGCTGGATTCTCTATCACCCACCGCCTGGCACATCGCAAGGCAGCTCAGGCCTTCCTCAGCGACTGGACGGCCTCTAGGGGTACCCACAGCCCCCCACTCACACCTGATGTGGCTGGTCTCCATGGACCCCGGCCACTATGACTACAGTTCCCTAGGGCAGGGCCTACATGCAGATCCACCCACCTGCCCTCCCGACGTGCACTTTATGAGGGAGACCCCCAATGGAGGATGCTTGAACCAGAATCTCAGGACCCTGCCCAGGGAGCCGCCGGCTACAGGGTGCAGCCTCCCCTGGGCCTCCCTCCCCTCCTCCCACACTCCAAATACCCTCAGTCCCCCACCAGGCCTCCCAGCTGCCATGCTGAATACCTCGAGCCGGGTGGGCTTCATTCCAGTACTTCTATCCTGAGCCCTGGGGACAGCTTCAGGTGGCCAAGGCCCTGTGAATATGCAGTCACTTGCTATAGAAAGGCAGTCTAGATATATGTTCAGAGAACCAGATCTGGGGGTTCAGAGGCCATGATCCTGCCTTGAGAGCCTGGGCAACCCTTTGTGGAGGCTCCGATCTGCTGCTTCCCCCCCTTGGTTTGTTCCCAAGCCCAGCTCCCTGCCTAGTGAGCAGGGTCCTGATAGCCTTGGCACATGAGCGGCGCATTGCAGGAAACAGATGCCTGGTGGCCATCAGCCAGGGCTTGGGGACAGCTGCCCCTCCTGCAACACTATGCAATTCCTGGAGCACCTTCCAGGATCGAAGCCATGATGGGGTGGCAGGTTGGGAGCCAGACCCTGCCCGGCTGTCTGGAGAAGCGCTTCGTCCTTAGCTTCCCTGGCCACAATCAGCACTGTCCCTTGGCCTCAGTCTGTCCACAAAGAAGGACACTCCCCAACCCAGTCCCATCACAGGCACATGTAAGGTATGACTACTTCCTCGCCTAGATGAGGGAGCCAAGCTGCCCACCTGCCCAGCATTCCCCTAGCTGCTTGTCAGAGCCCTTATCTGTCACATGGACGCCTGAGTCATTTCCTGGGCCCCCCCACCTGGCCGCCACTGTCCTGCAGCCCCATAGGCAGTGGGCAGCTCGCACACCCACTGTCCTTGCCTCCATGGGGCTTGCGAGGGTTTTTATACCTAGAGAAACATTCCCTTCCCCTCTGGGCCTCCTTTTACTCTGAGCTGTGAATATTTTTAACCCTGTAAATAGGACCAGCTCTTCGAACACAGAGACTATTTTATCAGCTATCAGTCCCTTCCTTGTTCGATGACTCCATAGGCCATTTCCACTCAGGCTCCAAGGACCAAATAAAAGTGTTTTGTTTTGTAAGGGAGCTTTCAGTCTTTTGTCACCCTCTCTGTCCCTACACACACAGAAACAGGCTGTTCCAGAGGCCAGCGCGGGGATAGAACTGTGCAGAAGAGTACCAGTTCTTGCTTCTGCCTAAGATGAGATGAGCTATGAGCCAGCCAGACGAAGTAGTGAGTATCCAGGTGAGACAGGCTGGAGCCAGACCCTAGGGTTTTAGCCCTACAGCCAGGTAGGACCAACATGGTGGGCAGGACAACATGTGTGCAAGTATTTTTTTTTTCCTTCCTGCACTGGGGGGGGATGAAGGCTGTCTGAATCCATCAGTCACCAGGAAGGAGCAGATGGAGCCAGAGGGTGAGTGGGACTGTAGCTGCTGCTCTCTTCTTAGCTGTGTCCCCTCCCAGCTTGGTGCAGGCTGGGCCCATCTCTGGCCAGCAGCCCAGGCCCCTTCAGGAGCTAGAGGATGCCCCTGGGCAAGCGGGGGCTGAGGGTTCACGGCCAGAGTGCGCCGCGTAAGAGGCCTGTCACAGGCCAGCCCCATCGAATGTGAAAGCAATTAAAGCCACCAGCAGTGTTCGCTCCGGGCGGGCCTCGGGCAGCGGGGCAGCTGCCACAACACATCTCACCTCGCCGCCCACAGCGCCTTCCCTGCCCCGATGCGGCTGCGCACCAGGCTGGACCATCTCTTACAGTGGAGGGGCAAGACCTGCACCTATGCGTACTTAGGGCAGGAGCCAGCTCTGGGCACCTTTGGCAGCCAAAGATCAGTTAGTTCCTCTTTCTTCTGCCCTGTTCCACCTGGCACCACTATACTGGCCCCTGCAGCTCCAGCCCCAGAACAACTCGAGAAAAGGCAGGACTCTAGTATTGGGGCAAGATGGAGGTCCAACTGCTAATGCTCACCCACTCTGATTGGTCCCAGCAAACACTTTCCCCTTCCCTTCCCCATGGACCCCAGCATATGGGGAAGGGAAACAAAGGGGCATTCAGAAGGAAGTTATACACATAAGCAAAACTCTGGCTAGTATTGGGAGGGGGCTAGGGCTCCTCAAAAGGCTGCTGAGTGCTTGATTCTGGATGGGGTGAGAGGACTGGAGGAGGGAGGTGGGCAGACTAGTCACAGCAGCAGACTTCACACCATAGCATTAACACACTAGGCTAAACTGGGTGGGTTACCATGAGCAGGAGGTCTGAAGCCCAAGATCAACAGGACTAGTCACTGAAACAGAGTTCTGGGCATGAGAGTGGTCAGGGGCAATAGGACTAGTCACTGAAACAGTTTTGGGCATGAGAGTGGTCAGAGGCTCTGCCCCCTTATCTCTGTCTCATCCTCACTTTCCACGTTTCTTCCTCAGACCTACCTTTCCAGTAGCCATCAGCATGGCTTCCCCCAAATTCCTGGTCCCTATTGGCCCTGTGTCCCCATGGCCCTTTCTCCTGGGCCCACTGTCTTCATCGCTAGCTGTTATGGCCTTCCCAGGGCAGGCAGCGGCATGTTCTCACTTGTGAGGCATCCCTGTCAGAAGCACTTAGTGTACAAATTAGCCATGACCTCCCTGCCTCCCTGTGCACAGCTCTGGGCGCTGGGCTGACAGGGCTGCGGCTCCCGGCCCTCTTCCACCTGCCCGGGGCACACAGCAAGCTGGTGTGGACCCCTGGCCACCACCCACAACCAGGCAGGAGGTCCCTCCCTGGTAACAAGCCGGGAATCTTCTCCTGAACCCCAACTTTGATCTAAAAGGGGTGCCCACCACAGGGTTTACTCAGTGAAATTCTGGTGGCTTCAAACTGAGGCTCAGCCCTTGGAATACTCCAAGAGTGGCAGTCCCTGGTGTTGAGGGCAGTGAAGGCCCTGGACATAGGGTCAGCACCCAGGCCCCCACTGCCCCACCCGCCATCCTGCCTGCCATTCAGGCAGGGAAAATCATCTGTGACAGGCCCAGGAAGGCTGGCCCCAGGGGCCGCAGAGGAACGCACACAGCTCCACTTCCCAACATATGGCTGCTGTCGGCCCCAGGCACTGTTCAACCAGTGCCAACCGGGCTCAGAGATCGGGCGGGGGCTTGGGCAGCATGAACTTGTCCCACCCACCTGGACAGGCCGGCTGCTCCCTCCAAAGGAAGAGGCCCCTGTCCACCTGGGACGTTCCCATGAAAGGGGGTTTACAAACACCACCACCGTATACATACCACACCTGGCTCAGATCCTCCAGTAATCACTGGTGTCTCATCCATCCTGTTGCCCAGCACATAGTGGCAGCCCCTTCCTCCCCAAGTTGCTGGATAACCCAGCATGTCCTGGAATGGAGCACTCAGATCCCAGAAGGAAAATTCATTAGACTGCTCTATGCCCCCCAGTATGGGCTCCACCCATGTCCTAGCTTCCTGAACCTAGGTTTTCCCTCCGCAGTCAGCAGGTCCCGTAGCCTCCCTTCCTATACTGTGTATCCACTGTGGCTCCCTGGGGCTATCGAGACCTGCAGCCTCCAGCTGCAACCGAGCTTCAGGCAGGAGCCTATCTCCTGCAGCAGCTAAGCCCTCGGTCTGCTCTCCCACCAGCTTGCAGTCCCCAAGGACACTTTGTGCAACAAAGGTGAAACTACAAGGGTGTCTCTTCCTCTCTGGACCAGGGATTTCACAAGGACTACGGATGCTGCCATGTGTCCTGTACTCAGAAGGTGCAAAGTGAGCCACTGCCAAGTATACTATGCAGGACTACAGAATTGCTGCCGCTCCATGGAGTCCCTCTGTGCGTGGGTTTTAGACCCTGTTTGGCTCTAACCTCAGTCCCTCTGCCCACTGTGGAGTTCCAGCCAGCTCCATGCCTGTCTTGGGGAGGGCTGCAACACTGAGGGAATGAGACAGCGCAGAGTCCAGAAATTTTAGCCAGCTCACAAGCCTCCAGCACCCACCAGGGCCAATGCTAATGGAGGTGACAGGCGGGCAGCCATGGGCAGGTCAAGAAGAGAAGGTTAAATGGCTGAAATAAGCCTCCTGCTGAGGGTAAAGGCAAGACCCACACCAGGAGAGACCACCAGGCCCCTATCCTAGTCAAGGACCCTATTAGGGCCTAAAGCTAAGACCAGGTGCTCTCTGTACTCCAGAGGGGAGAGCTACTGCTTCGGGAGTGTGGGCAGGATCTCAGGCTCGGGGTGACAAGTCCAAACACCAAGCTATGGCAGCTCAGCCACTCAGGAGGTAGAGTCATCTCCTAGAGTTCATGGTCCCCCATTCCTAGAGGGGTGGGTGGAAGGCCCCAGCAGAGGAATGGTCAAAGGTAAGAGAGGAAGAGGAAATCAGAAGGGGCTGGGTGTGCCTGAGAGCCCCTTGGGCAGAAGGGAGGGGCTGCCAGGCTCACCAAGCTCTTCAGACCTCCATGGCAAGCCCAGGGTTCAGGAGTTTCTTCCCCCTCTAGGAAATCCAGGAATATGTTCAAGTGATAGAAACTCTTAGGGTCATTTCTGGATGTGGCCCCTCCCTCCCGTCTCACATGAATTTCTGCAAAGGCCCATGAGAGGCGGTACTGCCGGGCATGTGGGCTGCTCCAGTTCCCTCCTGCTCTTCCCATTCTGGCCATGTTCTTCCCATCTCCCTTCTCTGGGCCTCCACAGAGCTGGCCTCGGCAGTGATCCCCCTTATGGCTATCAACCTCATACCTGAGATGCTACATGGTGTATCTCTGGGTTTGTCCTGCAGACCACAGGTTCACTTGAGCTGCTCCAGGCTTTGTTCCCTGACTGTTGAAGCCAGGCCTTCCCTGGACAGTGGCAGCAACCTCCAGTCTGCCCCTGATGTCGCCAGCCAGAGGCTGTTCCACAGTTCCCAGAGAGGACAGAGCTGTCCTTGAGAATAAGGGGCCCATGCCTAGTGTTCCCACTCTCCTTGTCTCAGAGTGACCTGAGTTTGCCTCGAGAATAAGGGGCCCGTGCCTAGTGTTCCCACTCTCCTTGTCTCAGAGTGACCTGAGTTTGCCATCATCTCTAGTTAGTGCCCACAAGGAGCTGGACTCCTGGTCTCAGGACTACTGGCACATTGGCCACTCAAGCTGTCTCCCAGCCCCAGGCCACCTGCATGGTCAGCTGGTTAGCTGGGCCAGGCAGGCAGAAAGGAGCATGCTGTACAATCCACAGCACCGCTTCCAGCTCTGGACGCCTCTCAGTTGGGGGGTGGGCTGCTTTCGAGGAAGGTGGCACGGAGACAGGAAAAAGCTGGAGAGGCCCTACTCCTTGACCTGCAACCCTTGGATTTTGGCCAACAGCTGGGCACTGGCCATTATCTGCCACACAGACATGGGAACCAAGTCCAGGTTCATGGGACTAGAAGTACTGAAACCTCAGTGCCCTCCACCCTATGACTGCCCCCATGTAGTGACCCAAAGTCACTACAGAGATTTCCCTTCTTCCACTGATCTGAACTGGAGAGATCCCAGGAGCCAATAGCTCAGTCCTACGTTCCCAAGAGTCTCTTGACCTCTGTGCCTCAGCAGTGCAGGCCTGGGGTAGCAATCACCCTTCCATGCTTGAAATGCTAAACAGCACACCTCTGGGCTAAGGTTTTTTCCCTACACATAGGCACACTCCAGAGAGAGAGATTATCTGTCTCTGTCCAAGCCATGCCCACTGCCCACATGCACCTCTGGAACCCACCAGTTAGGCGAATTTCCCTGGGATCTGGTTAAGAAGTGTGACCCAGGAGCAGTTCTGACCACAAAGACATTGAAGAGAAGGCAGTTCCAGCATTTATAGTTGCTGGGCATTCCAAACCGACCTGGGTCCTTTGTCACCTCACAGCCCTTCTAGGGAAAGCCACCAGCGAGGATGAGGCACTTCAGACAGTGAGCAAAGGCGCTGGATCTATCCTGAAGTGGAGAGGAACCTCCTAGGAAGTGGAGAGTGAGACCTGCCTGGGAGTGGCGTGATGAATCCAGGGGTGGGGGTGCTAAAGCATTGTGTCCATTAGCCAACAGAGCAAGGGGAGTGGGGGACGCCTCCTGTTTGGAGTAAAGGAACCACACAAGCGATCTGGCTTACCCAGGAGAAGCTGGCAAGGACACATAGGTTCCACCGCCTGAGCTCTGGGCTTGGCCCCTCCTGGTCTGTTCTGGAGCCCCCCTATCCTAGGGTTCAGCCCCCAGGACCTGGTTTGGGTGGACAGGAGGCTGTCAGGGGCCAGACCCCTGACGGATGTGTGCTGACGCCCCCTCTTGCCGCTGCGGGCGACCCGGGAGACTTGGCAGCCTCTGCGCACCCCCGCGGCAGCCTGCAGGCGTCGGGGGCGGGGACGGTACCAGGAGCCCCTCACTCGGCCCGCACCTGCGCGCCACTCCAGGCTTTTGCAACACCGTGGCGGGTCCGACTTCACTCCCTCCCGGAGCCGTCCCAGCGCGTCCACTGAGTGTGCGGGGCGGCGTGCAAGGAGATGTGAGCCGTCTGCAACTGAGGCTGTCCCGCCTCCCTTGCCCAGCCTGGTCGGAGGTCGCTGCGTTTTGGAGCTCGCGCAGTGGCGCACGCGCTTCGCTGCCAACTTTGGTGGGCGCCTGCGAGTCGGCGTCGGGGGACGCGGAAGGCGGCTGCGGCGGCATCACGGCATCGCTACCGCTTCCAGCTCTGGACCTCAGTTACGCCGCGGTTTCCGCAAGTGGGAAGTTTGCCCCTCCACAGGCTCAGTTCGGCAGACGCGGTAAGGCAGACAAGCGGCACTTCCAGTGAAGTTGGGGCTCAAGCTCCGGACAGAATGGAATGCGTGTAAAGGGCTGCTTGTGATCCCCGCACTTTGAGGAATCATCAGGGCGGTGCCCGCAGCGGAGAGGCAAAAGGAAGGTTTTAGGGTCCCAGCTGTCCACCTCAGCTCCTGTGCCCATCCCTGTAGAGTACTGAATCCCAAGAGGGTTAACGCATGCGTGGGCTGGCCCCTCCAGCTATTAGTTCTGACCAGGCTCTAAGCCAGATTGTAAGGGAGCACAGGCCAGGTCATAAGTTGGGGCTGGGACTGGGTGGCGGCAGAAGGAGTGTGTCTTTGTGTATGTGTGGTGTAGGGACGTGCACTGTGGTGGACCAGTGCCCAGCATCCTCTCGGTCTTGGAGAGGTCAGCACCTCGGGTGCCTGGTCTGGAGAGAAACACAAGAGCCTAACCCCCTGGGTCCAAGGCCCCAGGAGGACCCCTCCAGTTCGGGCTGGGAGATAGGTTAAGCAGTAGCACCAATCAGCACAGCTGTGTGGCTCCCAGGGCTGGGTGATCGATGGTTCCCGCACAGACGCCTCTATTGCCTGAGCACACATCCCTATCTGTCATCACATCTTGCAGGGCGCGGGGCGGGAGAGGGGGTTGGAATGCAGGCAGGAGAAGAGACTGTCTCTATACATGCCAAGTCCAGGCTGGGTCTGCAACCCCTCAGGGAGGCCCCGACCATTTCCTGAGCCAGCATCCACCTCCCAACCTAGGAGTCTCCCTTAGCCTGTGTTTGCCCCATCTCCAGTGCCCAGCCTGGTCATGTGGACTCCTCTGTATGGTCCCATGCCTTTTGGCATGCAATGCTTTTCACTCTTCTAGCTATCCACCAAAGTGGGGACAATCTGATCTTTGGTGAGAATAAAGGTGAATATCTGCCACGGGCAACGTGCAATGGCCAGCATGCAAGAAAGCGGAGTTCAACAACTGTCTTCCACTCCCAACCTCGCCGCTCCAATCATGTGGCTCTTGTATGTCTGCATCTATGATGAATCTATAAGCAAGTCTGAATCCCAGCTATGTCTGCGTGTGTCTTTGGGCATAGTCTGTAATGTGGGTTTACCCTTGTGAACAGCCATATCCATCCTGAGTGGGAAGTGGTATGGATGTGTGTGCCCGGTTAGCTCAGCCATGCAGTTGCTTCTCCAGGCGGAGAGCAAGGATTCTTTGGGAATCTTGCATGCTCGTATGCACACACCCAAAGCCTATGTGCACATGCACCATGCACAGGCACAAGCGCTGGGATAGTGGACGGCCCAGGTGGTGGCCCAGATGGAGTGAAGAGGAGCTTCTGAGCCAGTGTGCAGGACGTGAGAGTCTTGGCTGAGCGTGGTCACTGCAGGCTCAGTCACTGACCTGCCTGAAGCCACCCAGATGGAGCTGGGTTGAGCAGGTGGCTGTGCCATGGGGCCATACTGTGACATCCACTCCCCCCAGCCTGGGTTTGGGGACCTCATGTGTGGCTGATCCCCTGAGAGACCTCCAGTGTCCACTTGACACTCTATTAGCTCGTTCCGGTATACATACACACAACATGCGTGCACACATGCATTTGCATGGTTGCTGGTGGCTTCTAATCTCGGTGCTTTGCTTCTGTTTCTGGCAGGGGCAGGTGGCTCAACAAGAAAGTGTCTCTAGAGGGCCATCAGACTGGTGGCTCTGGTCACACACGGCTGCTCTCATTCACTTACCAAATGTTGAGTGGGGACCTGCCTGGCGCAAAGAGCAGAGATAAATGGGGACCAGTTACCCCAGAAACTGGCCTACAGGACTACTTTGGCCCCGGCAGTGGTGATTTGTACAGGATCACTTGCTAAATAAAATACAAGACACCCATTTAAGCTTAATTTCAGAAAAAAAAAACCAATATTTTCTTCACAATTTCTAGGTCCTCCTTAGACCATCCTTACATTACAAACTTACTTACGTGTACCTGGGCCAGAACATCTAGGTGCCTTCATTTTCCCTTTCCTTCCCCCGCCCCTCAGACAGAATCTCACTCTGTAGCTCAAGATATCCTGGAACTCACAGAAACCCCCCACCTCAGCTTCCCAAATTATGGGATTACAGGCAAATGCCACCACGTCTCCTCCCGAAAGAATGAAGGTCTGTAGTACAAAGGCCAGAAGCATTGAGGTGAAGCAAATAGGGGCTTCTTGAGTTCTGATGACGGGACCCCAGTGAAGAGGAACAGAGAGTGAGAAGACCTGGTGTTAATTGAGTCCTTGTCTCTCCTATCTGCAGGTGGTCATGGTGCCCAGGCTTGCCTGCTAGCAGGCTGCCATGTCTCGCGAGGCAGGTTCATGTCGAGTGGGCACTGGGACAAGGGCACGGTCAAGAAAGCCCAAGAAGCCACACTACATCCCACGACCCTGGGGCAAGCCCTATAACTATAAGTGCTTCCAGTGTCCCTTCACCTGCCTAGAGAAGTCCCATCTCTACAACCACATGAAGTACAGCCTCTGCAAGGACTCTCTCTCCCTGCTGTTAGACTCTCCTGACTGGGCATGCCGTCGTGTATCCCCCTCGCCCAGGCCTCGGGTGCCCACCTCCAGCTGCTCTATAGACTTCTCAGACCCAGGTAGCCAGCCTACTGTGCCAGATCTCGTCACTGACAGCCTTTCCCAGCGTCGTTGTGGCAGGGGCCCCAAACCTACACCAGAGGAGTCCCCAGGGTCACTGCCCCCTCTGACTAGAGCCATCCGGAAAGGTCCAGGCCCCAGTAACCTCTTGACAGAGTCGTGGAAGCCAGGACTCAGCGGTGGTCTGATGAGTGGGGCTCTAGGGGCTGTAGCTTCAGCGGGTTCTGAGAGTAGTGTCCCCTGCTACCCACCTCCTGCCCAGGGAGAGTTCCCCGAGGCCCAGAGCCTTCACTTGTCATTGCTGGGTGTCAACTACCCTCTCGGCCCAGGCCTCTTCTCCTATCTGGAGCCCTCACTGGCCGCGGCTGCAGCCCACATGCCCTTCCTGGCCTCAGCAAGTCCCTTGCTGCCCCCTGCAGCCTTCCCAACCCCACAGGCACCCGAGCGCCCAGGCCTGGCCCCCCGCCTGTACTACCCGCTGCTACTGGAGCACGCCCTGGGACAGTCAGCAGGCAGGACTGCCCCTACCAAGTCCTCTGTGTCCCTCAAGGGGCCTCCTGGGGCTCTGGCTGCTCCTGGGCTGCTGAAGGTGCCTGTGCCAGGGCTGGGGGCACCCTGGCCCCATGGCACTTCCAGAGACCCAGGGCATGAAGGAGAACTGGAACGAGTGGCTCAGAGCAACCCGCAGAAGAGGCTGCCCCCGGGCGATATGCCTGAGCTCCCAAAGGCCCCCTTGAAACTGGCAAAATTTGGCTGTCAGAGCAGGTGGGTATCAGGATCTTTGGGTCTTGGGGTGGGGTGTCAGGGTGGGCTGGATGGGAGACGAGGCCATCTTTAGCTTACTTACCAGGAGCAGAGACTCCAAACCACAGAGGAATCTGATACCAAAGAGCCCTTTTTCTCTTTTCTTTTGAATGTGCCGTTCTAGACTAGAGCCTCTTCTTTTCCCTGAGGTGTGGGTAACACTGAGCAGAAGACATAGGCTGGGGCTAGGGGGGACTTTACCGGGCAGGATAGCCTTTTGACTGGCTTCTACTTCTCAGCCTAACAACAGGGTCCTCCCTGACATTCTGGCCTGAGGACAAGGAGCCGGGTAATCCTGAGGCCCCAGGCCCTGAGGTCCGCCTTCTGCAGCAGCCACAAGGCCAAGTGCTAGGAAGTCCGGGCCCAGTGGGAGAGGACCTGACCCAGGCTTTTGGCGACTACGCCAGGGTGGAGCAGTGCTTGGGGCAGCTGGTACCGTCTGGGGATCTCGCCCCTAGACCTCTACGGGAGCAGCTTGGCAAGATTCGCCGCGAGTTGTTCACCATCCATCAGGCGCTGGCCCAGGCAGCTCGGCCGCTGGACACACCCTTGGACCTCTCAGTGAAGCGGGTGCCTGCCAAGGGGACTAAGGCACCTGTAGAGTCCTGGGGGCTGCCCGAGCCAAGCCCCATGCTGGCAAGGGGGGCCTCTGAGCCCTCCAGGATACTAGGTCCTGGACTCGAGCCTTTCTCTAGCCGCACCACCAAGTGCGAGGCTGACTCCAGCGTCCCTCCTCCTGCCCTCCCGCTCCAGGCCCCTGAGGACCATGGAATTCCTGGTAGTAGCTGGGGCAATCGTCTTGGGGCTGGCAGCTCCCAGACCCCTAAAGATACCCCAAGCTTGAAGATCCTCCCAGGGACTGAGGTCTGTCCACAGCCACCTTAATGCGTGGGCTCCTCTCCCTGGCCTGGGCCCCATTGTCTGGGCCTGTCCAGTGTCGGTGTGCATGCGTTCTGGACAGATGTTCCCCATCCCCCAACACTAGCCCATGGTAGAGGTTTATCTCTGGGGTCACATGGACATAGGAAGGTCATGATCTATTTATTGGACAGAGTTGCGGTCATTAAAACAGAAACCACCTTCAAACACCCTACTTGGGTTTCTTTCCTTTTCTGTCCCTGCATAAGCACCTGGGCACCCTCAAGGAAATGTCCCTGGCCTGGGCATCCCTGGGAGCAGTGTCTAGGACACCATACTAGGGCTCACCTTCGGCCTCAAAGTCCTTATTGTGGACTTGGTTCTTCCAAAGAGTCTGGGGTCAAGGGATGGGACTCAGGGAAGAGTGGCAGAGAGGCAGACATGTCAGGATGACCTGGTCTGTTTCAGCTCACAGGGGATGGGCAAGGACCCTGCTCGTCCTTGGGCCTGAATCCATCCAAGCAGACCAATGCCAGCTTTGCCTGTGGTGGTCAAAGCCTCCTGCCTTCTATGGCTCCAGGCTGCTCACCCGGTGTGGCCTTCCTGGGCCCCCCGCCAGTCCCTGCAGCCATGATAGGCATCAGTGGCCTTCACAGCTCACTGCTTCCCTCCCAGTACAGCCCTGCTCGGCCTTCCACAGGCCAGGGTGGGAGACAGCCAGGGAGGGTGGCTGGGGCCCCCCAGCCATAGCAAATTACTTTTCTCCCTGGGGAGCTGGGCTGTAGCCTCCATGCCCACCCAGGAATGCCCTGAAGTACAAGCTGCCCTCGGAGGAGGCACTGTTCTCACTGGGGCTGGACTGGCCAGGCTGGGGCCAGTCCAAACAGGACCTTCAGCTGCTCCATTAACCATCCACCTGGTGATAGCATCAGGTAGCCACCCCGCCGTGAGGCTTTGCGGGTGTTATTGGGGCGAGAGTTCTGGCTGGCTGGACCTGAAAGTTTCCTGGGGGAACCGCTGGGGGCAGAGCCAGGCCTCCGAGGAACCTCAATTCCTAAATCTGTACCCCCATGTACCTACTGTATCCTGGTTTCTGATCCTGGGAGGCAACATTGCCAGCTTGACCTCCTGGTGGAGGTGGCAAGAGGGTGACCAAGGTTTGTTCCTCACACAAAGGTCCTGCCTGGAGGGGTGGCCTATTGTTGTAGAGGACTCTGGGTCCCTTCTGGAGAGGGCAGGCTTGTCTGAGACTTTCAGCTATGAAGGGACAGTAGGAAGTGTCCAGAGTAAGGGTAAGGCCCAGGGGAAGACCCAAGCAGGAGGGTGCAGGCCTGGAGGCCAGGGACTCAACCTAAACAGCCCCTCCCTGCCTCCTTGCTCAACTTGTCCCTGCAGGGGACTTGTCTGGTGACTCCTCCCCTACTCCCTACCCCGCCACACAGACACACACCCAGCCTGTCTCTAACAACAGAGGCGTGAGTTAAAGTCCAGGGCAGGAGCCTGGTCCTAGGTAAGGGATATCCTGGTCTCTGTGGAAGGGGCAAGTGGAGAGCCCTGGGAGGCTGGGGTTTGGCTCACTCTCTGGTCAAAGCAGAGGGGCTATGTGTGGTGGTGGTGGTGGTGGAACACTAACAGGAGCTTAGGCCAACCCTGTGGGAGAATCCGAGGGCTGATGAGTTTGAGGGAAGTTGCTTATCTGTCTCCCCTCACCCTCCCTCCTAAGCTGGGATACAGTGATGCCTGCGATTTGGGCTTCAGAGCAAAACCTTTGACCTTCTTGCGTGGGTGGTGTCTCCTGGACCACTGTTGCACCAGTTCAGTAGGAGGGCGCCAGCACCCACCAGTCACCGTCAGCACCCATGGGTGTCCAACTCTTTTACAGCTGCGGGGAAGCCGAGACCGACTGACTTACTGCCCTTGGCCTCCCATCTGTCCTGACTCCTTGAGCTCCTGAGCCACCCCTACTTCTAGCCATCTACAACTAAGGGCCTGATCTCAGGCTGGACCAGCTTAGAGATGCCAGTCGCTCCCGGCAGCCCCGGCTGCTGGGGCAAATCCTGGTACCAGCAGGGGCTGCCGGGGGCCCCCGAGGCCTGCACTGCTCCCCAGATGGCCTGCTCTTCTTGACGGCTGGTGCTGCATCCTGTGTCCATGTGCTGGATCTTGAGGGACGATCCATTTGTCAACTACTCTGCCGCGTGAATAGAACTGGAGCCTTTGTTCCAGAGGATGTGGCCGTGACAGCTTCCGGGCTTGTGGTTGTCAGTGACCTCATCCATGGGGCCGTGTATGCGCTCCGGTACACTTCCCGGGAACCCCAGGGCTGCTGGGTGACTGTAGGCACATTCTTGTCCCCCCGAGGGTTGACTGTGGATGCCTTTGGCCACTTCCTGGTGACAGACTATTTGCCTGGAACTGTGCACAGCTTCATGTTGGGACCAACTTGGGAGACCCTGGCTCCAACCTCCATGCTAGGTCTAGAGGGCCCCTGTTGGGTAGGTCCAGGGCCTGATGGGGGCCTTGCTGTGAGTGAAGAATTTGGGGATGTGCAGCTGTTTGGCAGTGCCCACCAGCCTCTGGGCTCCCTGGGAACCCTGACTGGGCATAGCTTCGGCCAGCCAGCAGGTGTGTGCTCTGACTCGGAGGGTAGCATTATTGTGGCTGATGAGCAGAAGCACCAAGTAACCCTGTTTCCCCGGGTTGGGCCACCCATCTGCTTGCAGTTGGAGGGACTAGAGAGGCCCTTGGGTGTAGCCTGTGCTCCCCAGGGCCAACTGGTGGTGGCAGATGCAGGGGACAACTGCATCAAGGTGTACCAGTATCTTGGAGAGATGGCCTCAGGGAAATAGCCCCTTGCTATGACTGGCTAGCCCTGAGTCCTTTACACCATCATGGGAGATTGATGGGCTCCTGGGGGGCTGCTGAGTCTGCTCTGACACCTGGCCTTAGCAGGCCTTCTGATTTCCTCTTGGCACGGGCTCCCGGCTATGAAGCAGCCATGAATCACCACCTCCCCAGAAGGCACTAAACGGAGCCAGCTCCATGTCCCTGTTCAGTATGCTCCTGGCCTTTCATGCCCCAAAACCCAAGGGTCACCCAGTCTCTAGATCTGCTAGCTTGGGTCTCAGGAGGCCTGAGCTTTGAGGTGACACTTGAAGCTACAGATCCTGGGTGCTGAGGCCATCAGCCAGTGCATAGCCAGGCAAGATCTCCTGCCAGGTGCCCCAACCCCTATATCCTAATCAGAGGCAGGCAGGCAGGGTGTGGCTAGGTTGGGCTGGGCAGCTTGGGGCAAGGGTGTGGTCTTTTAGTGCCCCCCACACCCTCAGAGACATCCCCATTCTTGAGCCTCCAGTGACAACTCTGGACCCAGCAGAGGTAAGGGGCAAATTAGAGGGGCAAGTCCTGGAAGGAGCACATGGCAAGGGTTGGGTCTCAAGGTACTCTCCTGGACATGTCCCTTTTGGAAGATGCCTTCAGTTTCTCCTGCAATCCGGGTCCAAACCACTCGAGCTCTTGGGTGGGGTACTGGGAAGATTCTTGATGGCCTTTCTATTCAAGACAGGAAAACAGTGGCCTTTCCTCCCATATTACAAATGAGATCTGGAAGGGGAGGAGACGGGGGGGGGGGGGGGGGGGGGGGGAGTGGGGGAGCTTACTCAGTAAGAATCCGGGTTTCAGTCCTGACCTTCCCAGTTCTGTGGGAAGGAGCAAGAAAAAAGCATTTGCTTTTGCCCCTTCAGGGTATGGGGTGGCACAACCAGTCTGTCACCTGGACATTGAGATCCGTGGTTATACCACCACATCTGTCTCCCCTCCAGGTTATCCCAGTATGCCCTGATCATTATGTTGTGGGGGATTAATGGACAAAGTATGATCTTTGCGTGTAAGTGGATGCTCAATAAACATTAGTTGCTGCGTTTTTCTCGGACTAGGCGGCCCAAATATGTCGGCGTGCACCCTACCTGCAATGTAGAGAGACAGATGGGAACGCCCGGGACTTAGGGCATGAAGGTGAGAATAAAGCGATCTGGGTCCCTAAAGGCTGGTTTCAACCAGTCTTTCAGGATAGTTAAGGCGGGCGTAGGTTTGAAGGCTGGAGTCGTGCACGCGGAACTCTCGGGCTCAGTTGGTGAACAGCCCGGGCATGATTGGAGAATGGACCGTCGCGCGGCAACGCGCGGAGCCGGCGGAAATGGGGCTGATGTCCCGCGGCGGGCCTGGGGGCCTCGAGCACCTTCGTCCTCCCGGGCCCGCCAGAGGTGGTGCCCAACCCAGTCCCTTCCCTACCACTCGGGGACGCGGCCCAGGGAAGCAGCCGGTGAGCACTAGTGGGCGGCGGGGCCGGGAGAGCAGGAGAAAATCCCGAGGCAGCGCAGGCCTCTTGGTCCTCAATGCCTGTCTTCAAATACTCTGAAATGGGAGATCAGGAGGCCGGAGTGGAGAGAGCGGCGGCCACTCCGCAGCTGACTTCCAGGCTCGGCGGCACCCGTTGTGGGTCTGGCCTGCAGACCCGAGCTTGGAGGGCGCTGAGCGGCCCCTCCTCCCCTCCAGGCGGGGACTAGCTAGAAGATTCCTGGAGCACCGCGGAGAGGCTCACACTTGTCCTTGACCCCAGTATAGTTTAGGTCGAAAACAGATTTACCACCTCCTTTTGAAATGAAAAAGGAAAGATTCACACAGGCAAGAAAATGTTTCTGGACAGGTTCTCTTATAGCCCAGATTGACCTCAAAGTCCCAGAATAGAAAAGGGTGACCTTGAATTTTTTTCCTTCCTGCCTCCACTTCCCTGTGACAGACGTGCACTGCTATTACCGGGTTTGTGAGGTTTGGGGGACTGAGTACAGGATCTGCAACAAGCTAGGCAAGCACCCTACCACCTGAATTACATTCCCAGCCAAAAAAGTAGTTTTTATTTTGTTTTTGGTTGTTTTGAACTTGGAGCCAATGTGAACTTTCACAAAGGAGAGTTTCAGCTATGATGTGTCCCTGGCCTCTTCTAGCTGGGCCACCCCTCAAGCCTGTCCATGCAGGGGAGGTAAGCAGTAGTTCTGCTTCTACTGAAGTCTGACTGGGAGTTCGGCAAAGAAACTTCCTGAGGCCTCTTTTTATTAAACCCATCCGGGAATGGACTGTTGTAGAACTGGCTTCTTCCTAGCACAGGCAGCTTATCCAGGTGTGGGCTGTTCTTTTAATCTTTAAAGATGTTTGCACTGCCCAGGTTTCTGCCTTCTTTCTCTCTCCAGCCTCTCACCTTCTCTTGTATCGATTGCCTGCTCTTTCATCTTTTGCTGCTGCTGGAATCCCAGCAGCCCAGTGGAAGCACACTTCAGTGGTTCTGGAGGCCGAGCTGGGAGTGAGGGTGGCAATTTGCCCCATAACTACTTTGAGTTCTCCCAGTACCCCACAGATCAGAACACCAACCTCTGCATCTGCCTTTTTCCTTTGAACTGAGATGCTTTTTGTTTTGCTTTGCTTTTTTTTAAAGGTAAACTTTAAGTGAAGCATTCTCTACAGAAAGGATGTGCACAAATTATGTATACAGCTCATTGAATTCACTCATTGTGAGCAGATTCAAAACTAGCCCCTCCCCAACATCTGTTTATAATCAGACCAAGGGCATTTCTCTCCCCACACTGTTGGAGCATTTTCCCTTGGTTCCTGTGAAGTGTTCCCCAGGAGAGTCAGATGGTATTTCACTGAGCTTAGGCTATGCTGAATTGACCGTTCCCTTTAGAGCTCTCAGTTTTGGCCTGGACTCAGAGCTTATATGAGACCCTAGGTCTAACCCTCAGTTGTAGAAAAACAAAACCTTTTTCTAAGTTGTTCATGCAAGGTCTCTGGGCCGACTTACCTGCTGGGAGGGGAGCAACTGCACAAGCTGCACAAGCCCTGGGCGTATGTCTGTGGGATGAGTACCCATCATGTCCAAGGGTTTTGCGTGAACCCTGGACCAGGAACCTTAGGTTCATCACAAGATCTGTGTTTCCTCAGGAAAGGATCCAAAACTGGGGGGTGAGGGGAGAGTTCATTGCTCAGGATTGCTATGTCCTTCACACTGGCAAGATGGGGTAGTGTCTAAGAAAAAGCAATTGTACCCCAACCCTGCTAACCACCCAGCAGTTCGGTTTAGCAGGAATGCCTATGAGGAATTCTACAGCCCCCAAATAGCTGCTCTCTTGGCTGCATCTACCAACAGTACTGCCTGGCTGCCAGGATGGAGAGACCACAGCCAGCACTGGAGGCCTAGCTGTGACACGGTGACTCACAGTGAGGTGCTCTTCCGAAATGACCATTTTGATGAGGGCCCGGTCCACCTGAGCCACTGGCAGTCAGAAGGCGTGGAGGGAAAGATGCAGGGGCCACAGAATGAAAGATTTGTAGCTGCTGTGGTGGTTCTTGATGTTCATCAAGATCCTGAGAGGCGCTGGGCGGTGGTGGCATACGTCTTTAATTCCAGCACTTGGGAGGCAGAGGCAGGCAGATCTCTGTGAGTTCCAGGACAGCTAGGGCTGTTACAGAAAAACCCTGTCTCAAAAAACAAAAACAAAACAAAGCAAACAAACAAAAAAGATCTTGAGAGGCCAAGAAGGCTGGTGTTTCCTTCAGAGAAAATGTATTGGCATTCTCCATGGAGAGTCCCATCTTGGAGTGTCTGATGGATTCCAGAGGAAGATGAATACTACTCAAAAGTACTTCAGGGGGGCAGAAAAGAGAGTAGAGGCAGCTCTGCCACTGAGCTACTTCTGCAGGCCCCCTTTCTTTTGTCTTTGTGGTTTTTGAGACAGGTTTTTCTGTAGCTTTGGAGCCTGTCCTGAAACTTGCTCTGTAGATCAGGCTGGCCTCAAATTCATAGAGATCCACCTGCTTCTGCTTCCCAAGTGCTGGGTGGGATTAAAGGCATGCACCACCACTTGCCTTTTTTCCTTAAGACAGAATTCTCACTACACTGACCTGGTTAGCCTTAATCTGACTCTGTAGACCAGGCAGGTCTTGAATTTACACTCTTCCTGCCTGATTTGTTCTCTGACCCCAGGGGCAGGAGGACATGCTGCTTGCTACAGAAGGAGAGGTTCCCTCTGAGTTCTAGGCCCTAGACCCAGTTCTAGGACCAGTGCTGTATGTGTGCATCTGATTTTCCTGAGCCCTAAACTAGTTTGTTTCATTTGCTTTTATTTTGTTTATTATTATTATTATTATTATTATTATTATTATTATTATTATTAGTGTTATTGAAGATCAAACTCAGAATGTTGGCCATGTTACACAAGCATTCTACCTTTGAAAATCATCCTGAGCTGGAGAGGTGGCTCAGCAGTTAAGAGCACTGGCTGCTTTTCCAGAGGACCTGCGTTTAATTCCCAGCACCCACATGGCAACTCACAACTGTCTCTAACTCCAGAGTTTCTGATTCTCTCACACAGACATACATGCAGACAAAACACCAATAAACATAAAATAAAAAATTATATAGAAAGAAAGAAAACTATTCCTCGCCCTCCAAAACAGATTTATTTTTTTTTAGATTTATTTACTTTATGTGTATGAGGTTTTGCGTGCATCACACGTGTGCCTGGTGCCCATGGATCTGCTAAAAGTGGAGCTATGGATAGTTGTGAGCCACCATATGCGTGTTGGGAATCAAACCAGGTCCTCTGCAAAAGCAACAAGTACTCCTAACCCCTGAGCTAGCTCTTCAGCCCCAGGTTTTAAACTTTTAATTCTTTTTTTTAAATATTTATTTATTATATATACAATAGTCTATCTGTGTGTATGCCAAAGGCCAGAAGAGAGCACAAGATCTCATTACAGATGGTTGTGAGCCACCATGTGGTTGCTGGGAATTGAACTCAGGACCTTTGGAAGAGCAGGCAATGCTCTTAACCGCTGAGCCATCTCTCCAGCCCCTAAACTTTTAATTCTTGCTTAAGTAAATCCTGTTTGTTGCTATTTGAGATGATGCCTTATTTTGCATTCCCACGTGCAGACCAGGATGGCCTTGAACTCATAGTAGTGATCTTCCTGCTTTAGCCGTCTGAGTACAGAAACTAGCTAAGAAACATACTTTTTTCTGTTTCCTCCTCCTCTTCTCACTCCTCTCTTTTTAAAGACTGGCCTTGAACTCCAGGTACACCTGCCTCCACCTCTCCACTGCTGGAATTACAGGTGTGCCTAACAGTTGGCTTCTTGTTTGTTAAAGCTAGGATTTGTGTACATGCTCAGACTGTGTGCATTTACATATGAAACGCAGAAGGAATCCTTTCTCTTTAGGTCCTGAAAGACCTCAGGCTCAGTCCACTTATCTATGGCGTCTGGGACCCTTACTTTGCCCTGCTTCAGGCTGCTTGGTTCAGAACATAAGGAGGAAGTAGCTTGCCATCGCACACATAGTGCTTCTTCCTGGGTCAGTGCTTGGAAGAGTTCAGTCCCTGTGAGATGCAGAGCCATGACCCAGTCTCTGCCACCGAATCCACAACTGTGCTTTCCCAACCTGTGGCCAGATGAATAAGCCTGGCACAGCATCTAGCAGCCACAGAGTGGCAGTAGCTCTAAACCGACACTCTCTTCTCTTCCAGGGCCCCCGGCATGGTGCTCAAGGCCTTCTTCCCCACGTGCTGTGCCTCAGCAGACAGTGGCCTGCTAGTGGGACGATGGGTCCCGGAGCAGAATAGTGCCGTGATCCTGGCAGTGGTGCACTTTCCCTTCATCCCCATTCAAGTCAAGAAGCTCCTGGCTCAGGTGCAGAAAGCCAGCCAAGTACAAGTGGCTGTGCTAGGCACCTGGTGCCACCGTCAGCAGGAACCCGAGGAGAACCTGGGGCATTTCCTAGAAGGCCTAGGTGCCATCTTCTCCCACGATCCCTGGTTGCAGCTATGCCGGGAGAGGGGTACCAGGTTCTGGAGCTGCAAGGCCACTTACCATCAGATGTCCACCAATCTGGGCACACCCACTGAAGACCAGGTCATGCTCATCTTCTACGATCAGCGCAAGCTGCTGCTCTCCTGGCTGCATCCCCCAGCAGTACTGCCTGGCTGCCAGGATGGAGAGACCACAGCCAGCACAGGAGGCCTAGCTGACGTCTTTGACACAGTGGCGCGCAGTGAGGTGCTCTTTCAAAATGACCAGTTTGATGAGGGCCCGGTCCGCCTGAGTCACTGGCAGTCAGACGGCATGGAGGCGAGCATACTTGTGGAGTTGGCGAAGCGGGCTTCGGGGCCTGTCTGCCTGCTGCTGGCTTCTCTGTTGTCCCTGCTCTCTGCAGCTAGTGCTAGCTGGTAGGTACAGCAGACTGGACAAGTAGAGCAAGAAGTTGATCCCCTGAGAATCATGGTCTCTCCCTCCCGTGTGTAGTGACATTGACAGCCAGAGAGTCCATCCTGAGGTGCTTGTTCTGGGAGCCAGTTTTCATCTTACCTTTCCTCCCTTTGCATCTCAGAGTATGTCCTAATAGAGGTTGTTGTTTCTGTGTCACTTCCTGGTCCAGCATTTTCCCCTGGTAGCCTGTGATTGTGTGAGGCCCATCAGTTTGGGAATAGAACAAACCACAGATACTTCAGGTGCCTAAAAAAGAAACCTGATGAACACAAAACTGGGTTATTATAGCTTTTAAACAAATTTATATGTATGAATATTTGCCTGCATTTATATATGTGTATTGTGTGTGTCAAGAGAGGGTCAGATCCTCTGGAACTGGAGTTCCAGATTGTTCTGAGCCACCATGTGAGTGCTGGGAATTAAGCCTGCATTTTCTCTATGAGCTCTCCTAGCAAGTGTTCCCGAACACTTCTCTCTTTAACTCATCTTGGTTTTGTTTATTTGTTTGTTCGTTTTGAGACAGCATCCCAGCTATGTGGCCTTGGCTAGCCAGGAACTCACTAAGTAGACCAGGCTGGCCTCAAACTCTGCCTCTTTTTCTTCTGGGAGTGCTGAGATTAAAGGTCACTATCTGCCCTTCTTGGAGTTCTTTGGCCTGTGAGGACATAGAGCTGCCCACTCCCCTGCTTCTTTGTCCTCCCCACAGCTGGCTTCATCCGCTGATATAGTTCCTCTCTAGGCCGGTCAGTTGTCTGGGATGGTAGTCCTCACCTAGGCTCTCTAGAGATTTAGAGAAGTTCCTAAGTCCTGGGAGTGCTGGGTAGCAGCATAGTTTAACTTGTGAATGAGAGCCTGGGGGCCTCTTTCTCTCACAAATGTTCTCTCTTAACTTTCTCTCTCAACTCTGCCTCTCTTTTTGAAATAAGGTAGTTTTTATGTATATCTCAAGCTGGGCACAAATTTGCTATGTAGCCATAGGTAACCTTTAGCTTTTTGCGGGGCCAGTGTGCCCTATGTAGTTATGACTGTCCTGTCCTGTAACACTTTATGTAGACCAGCCTGGCCTTGAACTCACAGATCCACTTCCCTCTGCCCCCAGAGTGCTGGGATTAAAAGTGCACACCACCACCACCCTGGGCAGGCGGTCTAGCAGCTTAGCTGTCTATTCAGCCTAAGAGGATGTTTTTCTTGGTGCTGCTGCCCGTAAGGACCAGCTGGAGTTCTCCCTCAGCACTCTCCTCCCTTTAGATCTTCAATCTGGTGTCTGGCCTGGGGTCCAGCTGACCTTTCCACTTTCCAGGAGCTCTGGGGACCTTGGGATACTTTCCCAGAAAGGAAGCCCTGGGTAACCTATAAGGATACATTTTAGGTTGGAGGAGCTGCTCGGGCTATCTTGATGTATGGTGGAGACTTTGTGGCAACCTTGGAATGAATAAGGTGGAGGTTTTTCTGGGCCCAGGTACCATTACATCAGAAAAGGTCCTAGTTTTCTTTATCCTCTCAGGGGACGCAAGAAAACTGAAGAGATGCTTGTTTATTGACTACAAACAGCAGCCTACCTATCAAGCAAGAGTCAGTGGTTGCTGGGCAGTGGTGGCACACGCCTTTAATCCCTGCACTCAGGAGGCAGAGACACACAGATCTGGCCAGTCTGGTCTACAGAGCAAGTTCCAGGATAGTCTCTAAAAGCTACAGAGAAACCTGTCTCAAAATTATGTTATGATGCTGGTGTACTGGCAAGGCTGTCACTACAGAGTCAAGCTCCTCTACCCTTCTCAACCAGCCCCAATGGTGTCGTGAGCCTGGGCCATGAAGGACTGACTTGGACTCTGGGAGTTTCACATGAGAGGTCACTGTGGTTGGCTATTTGAAAGGGAAGGCTCTGTTGAGGCTGCTCTGTGGAAGTGGGGCCTTTATTTTATTTTTGCATTTTTTATTGATATTTATTAGGCTCTACATTTTTCTCTGTTCCCTTCCCCCAAAGTCCCCATGCTCCCAATTTACTCAGGAGATCTTGTCTTTTTTTACTTTCTACTTCCCATGTAGATTAGATCTATGTAAGTCTCTCTTAGTGTCCGCATTGTTGTCTAAGTTCTCTGGGATTGTGGTTTATAGGCTGGCTTTCTTTGTTTTATGTTTAAAAACCACCTGTGAGTGAGTACATGTGATAATTGTCTTTCTGTGTCTGGGTTACCTCACTCAAAATAATGTTTTCTAGCTCCATCCATTTCCCTGCAAAATTTAAGATATCGGTTTTTTTTCTGCTGTGTAGTACTCCATTGTGTAAATGTACCACATTTTCCTTATCCATTCTTCGGTTGAGGGGCATGTAGGTTGTTTCCAGGTTCTGGCTATGACAAACAATGCTGCTATGAACATAGTTGAGCACATGTCCTTGTGGCATGATTGAGCATCCTTTGGATATATACCCAAAAGTGGTATTATTGGGTCTTGAGGAAGGTTGTTTCCTAATTTTCTGAGAAATCGCCACACTGACACTCAAAGGGGTTGTACCAGCTTGCATTCCCACCAGCAATGCAGAAGGTTTCCCCACAACCTCTCCAGCATAGTTGTCATCAGTGTTTTTGATCTTGGCCATTCTTACAGGTATAAGATGGAATCTCAGAGTTGTTTTGATTTTCATTTCTCTGATGACTAAGGATGTTGAACATTTCCTTAAGTGTCTTTCAACCATTTTAGATTCCTCTGTTGAGAGTTCTCTGTTTAGGTCTGTACTCCATTTTTTTTTATTAAATTACATGATCTTTTGGTGTCCAATTTCTTGAATTCTTTGTATATTTTGGAGATCAGACCTCTGTCTGATGTGGGGTTAGTGAAGATCTTTTCCCATTCTGTAGGCTGTTGTTTTGTCTTGTTGACCGTGTCCTTTGCTTTACAGAAGCTTTTCAGTTTCAGGAGGTCCCATTTATTAATTGTTTCTCTCAGTGTCTGTGCTGCTGGGGTTCTATTTAGGAAGTGGTTACCTGTGCCAATGCGTTCAAGTGTATTTCCCACTTCCTCTTCTATAAAGTTCAGTATGGCTG
Source organism: Microtus oregoni (assembly GCF_018167655.1). Lineage (NCBI taxonomy): Eukaryota > Metazoa > Chordata > Mammalia > Rodentia > Cricetidae > Microtus > Microtus oregoni. The sequence continues at coordinate 18,105,754 of NW_024543086.1, forward strand.
GCTTTATGTTGAGGTCTTTGATCCATTTGGACTTGAGTTTTGTGCATGGTGATAGATACGGGTCTATTTTCATTTTTCTACATGCTGATATCCAGTTATGCCAGCATCACTGCACCACTTGTTAAATATACTTTATTTTTTTCCATTTGATTTTTTTTTTTTTTGCTTCTTTACTGGGTCTTTTTTTTTTTTTTTTTTTTTTTTTTGGTTTTTCGAGACAGGGTTTCTCTGTGGCTTTGGAGCCTATCCTGGAACTAGCTCTGTAGACCAGGCTGGCCTCGAACTCACAGAGATCCACCTGCCTCTGCCTCCCGAGTGCTGGGATTAAAGGCATGCGCCACCACCGCCTGGCTATTTTTTGCTTATTTATGAAAGATCAGGTGTTCAAACATGTGTGGATTGATATCCAGGTCTTCTATTCTGTTCCATTGGCCCTCCTGTCTGTTCTCGTGCCGACACCAGGCTGTTTTCAGTATTGTAGCTCTGTAGTAGAGTTTGAAGTCAGGGATTGTGATGCCTTCAGAAGTTCTTTTATTGTACAGGATTGTTTTGACTATCCTGGGTTTTTTGCTTTTCCATATGAAGTTGAGTACCATTCTTTTGAGGTCTTTGAAGAATTTTGCTGGTATTTTGCTGGGCATTGTGTTGAATCTATAGATTGCTTTTGTTAAGATTGCCATTTTTACTATGTTAATTCTGCCTACCCAAGAGCATGGGATATCTTTCCACTTTCTGGTGTCTTCTTCAATTTCTTTCTTCAAAGATTTAAAGCTCTTGTCATACAAGTCTTCCATTTGTTTCGTTAGAGTTACTCCAAGATATTTTATGCTATTTGTGGCTATTGTGAAGGGTGTTGATTCTCTAATTTCTTCCCAGCCCTTTTATCATCTGTGTACAGGAGGGCTACTGGTTTTTTTGAGTTAATCTTGTATCCTGCTACATTGCTGAAAGTGTTTATGAGTTGTAGAAGTTCCTTGGTAGAATTTTTGGGATCATTTATGTAAATTATCATATCAGCATTGAGAGTTTGACGACTTTTTTCCAATTTGTATCCACTTGATCTCCCTTTGATGTCTTATTGCTTTAGTTAGGACCTTAAGAACTATATTGAATAGATATGGAGAGAGTGGACAACCTTGTCTTGTTCCTGATTTCAGTGGAATCTCTGGGAGTTTCAGGAGAGGGGCCTTTAAATCTTCCAAGGTCAAGTCCTGCTCCCTGCACCAAGGTTACACACAGCTCTGCACATCCCAGGAGTCCTTAGGTCCCTCCCGCCTCCGGCAGGGCTCTATGTGGGAATATGGCTCCTGTTGCTACCCTTTGTGCTCCTCCATGCATGTCCTGGCTCACATGGGTGCAGCTCAGGTGCTGTCAAGCACTTCCTCCTTGGCTTAGAGACATCTCTCTGAGCATCTGTGGAAATATTTTCATGCCTCCTTTTATTAGGAATTCAGTCTTGCTGGAAAGCCCAGCAGAACCTTGCTGAGCTGGGTTACAATTAGTAGGCCGGGCAAGTCCTAGGTGGGTGGGAGGTGACCTAATCCCCATTTTGGGGCCTTTTTTTTTTTTTGAGACAGGGTTTCTCAGGGCTTCTCTGTAGCCCTGGCTGTCCTGAAACTTGTTCTATAGACCAGGATGTCTTTGAACTCATAGAGATCCACCTGTTCCTATCTTCCAAGTGCTGGAATTAAAGGCTGGGTAGCTAACGGTAGCTAGGGTTCAGGTTAGAAGCCTCAGCGTAGCTAAAGGAATTTAGGGCATTTCTAGTCCAAGGATTACAGAGTGACTCCCACATGTGCTGTTTGAGTCATGTTCTTTATTCTGCTGGCTCTGGTTTTACCTCTGCAGCTTCTAGTTCTCTTTTATTTCAATTCTGTTCCAATTCTCCTTGCTTCTTTTTTCATCTAGTCTAAAAAATACTTTTTACAGGAGGTTTAATGGAATAAAAAAATGTTACAAGGGTCACATCTCACTGGTCATAGCACATTCCTTGGGTGAGTGATGAGGGCAGAACCATTTACCATGGCAACACAGAACTTCAAGGTTTCTGGTGTAAGACCGTGACCAGAAGCCAGGGACACAGCGCCCAGTGAGACAAGCTGTGAGACATAGTTCTTTTTTTTTTTTTTTAAGATTTTTATTTGTTATGTATACGGAGTTCTTGCTGCATGTATCCTGCAGGCCAGAAAAGGACACCAGTTCTTATTTGATCTTATTACAGATGGTTGTGAGCCACCATGTGGTTGCTGGGAATTGAACTCAAAACCTCTGGAAGAGCAGCCAGTGCTCTTTACCTCTGAGTCATCTCTCCAGCCCTAAGACATAGTTCTTTTATCAGCTAGACTTGGCAAGCAAAGAATTGGCATGATTTTTTAGTCTTTGTGTTAATAACCTTGGTTAGACACCTGTGATTCTGACCTTGTGCATAAGTGTAAAGTTTTTTTTTTTTTTTTTGAGACAAGGTTTCTCTGTGGTTTTGGAGCCTGTCCTGAAACTAGCTCTTGTAGACCAGGCTGGTCTCGAACTCCCAGAGATCCGCCTGCCTCTGCCTCCCGAGTGCTGGGATTAAAGGCATGCGCCACCACCACCCGGCCAAGTGTAAAGTTTTTAACTTAAGATTCATATACAAAAACCTTTAGTCTAGTTTGAACTTGCTCTGAGGTAAAAGTGAGCTAATTGTATGTAGTTTGTCTGAACTGAGGAGAAATTGTTGTTTTTCTGATATGAGTCTGAGTAAAAAGAATAAAACAGGCTTTTAAGTGTCTTACAGTTCTCATGGAACAAATGATCTAGTTATGAAGCATATCCTAGTATATTTTCTATATATCTAAAACATACAACTTAATAGGAAGTCATCTTCCTGTCCATCCACAGATATATGTGCCCATAAGATTGAGATGCAATCATAAGCTGGGTGGTGGTGGCGCACACCTTTAATCCCAGCACTAGGGAGGCAGAGGCAGTGAGTTCGAGGCCAGCCTGGTCTACAAAGCAAGTTCCAGGACAGCCAGGGCTACACAGAGAAACCCTGTCTTGAAAAACAAACAAACAAAAAGACTGAGATGCAATCATGAGATTATACATACATTTCATGTGACATTGCACACTACAGTGCAGGTATTGGGGAGACAACCATAGCTGCTTTAGCAACTGTGAAAGTACAGTCAGGAGCAACAGTTTCCAGAGTTGGTGGTCCTGCAGGCCCTGCCTGGAAGGGATTCTCCATTAGAGAATCATTCCTCTGGTGGATTGACATCTGAACGCTAGTTATCATCTTCTATGTACTTGTATACTTCCATGGCCTTCGATAGGTAGCCCTGACCAAGCTGACCTCAAACTCAGAGATCTGTCTGTCTCCTGAGCTGGAATTAAAGGCATGTGCCACCACTCCTGACTCACTTTTAGCCATTTTGAGACTTACTTTTTTTGTTTTGTTTTGTTTTTGTTTTTTTGTTTTGTTTTGTTTTTTCGAGACAGGGTCTCTTTGTGTAACAGCCCTGTCTGGCCTTGAACTCAGAGATCTGCCTGCCTCTGCCTCCCCAGTGCTGGGATTTAATGATGTGCGCCACCACCTCCCGGCCTGAGACTCATCTTTGTATTGGCTGGTAGGCCATACATTTCACACCTATGCATCCTTGCTTGGTCATGTTGACTTTCATACTTGCCTTGGCCTTGCTGAGCTTTGGAGTGGAACCAAAGAGCTTAGGCTGAGTGGATCTGGCTGGAAAACTAAGGAACTGAAGGCTGGAGCAGTCAGTCTCAGCCCTTATATTCTCCTCAGGCTGTGGAAGCTGTGGCCCCTTTCTTTCATCAGAAGCAAGCTCTCCACTTGTGAACAGCTCCGGCACCGACTGAAGCACCTCTCACTCATCTTTAGCACAGAGAAAGCCCAGAGTCCCATGCAGCTAATGAGGTATGGTTTCCTTTCCCAGGAAGGGTAGTATGGCCCAGCCTCTTCTACACCTCTGCTCTGCATTGTGCCTCCAGCCAGGCCTCTCTTGGGTCACAGGCTGTGTCTAGCTGTCTCTCAGCTGCTTTCCCCCATTTTGCTTCCAGGAAGGCCAACATGCTGGTTTCTGTGCTGCTGGATGTGGCCCTTGGCCTGCTGCTGCTCTCTTGGCTCCACAGCAATAACCGAATTGGACAGCTGGCCAACGCCCTGGTCCCCGTGGCTGATGTGAGTAGATTGGATGATACCCAGCATCTTGAGGGTGGGGGATCCTCCTAGGCAGTGCTCACCTGTCCTCACCCCAGACACATTCCCTAGGTGCTCTTCTTGAAGGTGGCAGTGTCTGGGGGCCATTTGTGGTTGAGGCTTTCATGGAACCCTTTTCTGTGCTCAGCTGATCTTTCAGATGAAAGGCAGCCTTGGGACACCTCAGTGCTCTGGGCTGTTGTTGGACTGGCCAGACTGCTCTTTCCCTGGAAACAAGAGGCCCAGGCCTGTCCTCTGTGCTCCCAGCGTTCCCATGCATTACATGTGCAGCACATCCATGCTGGTCCCTCCTGCTCTCCTCCACCTCCTTATTTCCACCGAGCCTCAGAACTTTTCAGTTCTCCATCTCATCTTCAGAGCCAAAGCCCTGTCTATCTGTCCTGTGGAAGCCTTCAGGGTCTGCCCATGGGCTCACTCTCTGCTCCATCAGTGCGGCTGTATGCCAGGTCTGTTTGTTGCCAGGCCTGGAGTCTGGAGGCAGCAGTGGGCTCCTCTCAGTTCCTAAATTATGAGTTATATGGAGCTCTTCCCAATAGGAAAGAGAAGCTGGGGTTGGGGCGGAAGGGGTTAGGCTGTTTCCACATTCTGTTTCTTGGCCAGCTTTGTCTGAATCCTTCTTTTTGCAAAATTGCAAAAAAATATATAAAAGCCATAAATATTTAATTAAAAAGTGGAGTCTCTTTCCGCTGCCAGGCTTTTATCCTTTAAATATTAAATAAGTCCTATTTATAAAGAAGGTTATGCTCTTCCCTAGTGTTCCTAAGACTTTTATACAGGGTTGCAAAAGGATTTGGGAAGAACATATAAGATACAGGAGCTATTCCTGTGGCCTCACCTTGGTGACCAAGTAGAGCATCCCTTAGCCTCCTTACTTCCCCCACTATGGCCAGTGTGGGCACTCCATCCTGGCAGCCAGGACCAGTTTTCCTGCTTACTGTTGAAGTCCCTCTGCTGTTTATTGAACTTGATTTGTTTTTTCTCTGAGTGCCCTGCTTTCCAGTGCTCACACTTGCTTCCCTAGACCCTGATAGGCTCACCCGAGGGACTAGCCATTGCTGGGTGGCCTCAACTTCTTGTAGCAAGTGACAAGAAGAGGTCTTTGACTGAGAGCTTCAGTATTCTCAGGCTCCCCTAAGTGGTTTGAATTGAGCCAGGGTCAGTCCAGGTATCACGGGCTTAGGTCCCTATGGTTCCAGGGCTAAAGTAGCAAGATAGTGAGCATAAAGGAAGTTATCAGGATGAGGTAGAAGTTATCAGGATGAGGTAGATGTCCCTGGAAACACATGCCCAAGGAATTCCTTTATGTACTCCAGCCTGTTGGGAGATGCCTCAGACAAGAATCTTAGGAATCATCTGTGGCCAGGGCTGGAGTCCAGTGGCACTGCTCCTATGCAATGTTAGAAGATACGATTTGCCAGGTGTGGTGGCGCACGCCTTTAATCCTAGCACTCGGGAGGTAGAGGCTGGCAGATCTCTGTGAATAGCCATCCTGGTTTACATACTGAGTTCCAGGACAGCCAGGGCTACATAGTAAGACCTTGCCCCTCCACCCCAGCACACCCACACTAAAAGACATGATTCTGAACCTTGGAAGTAAGGAAGTTTAGGCTGCCTTTGCCCTGCCCCAGATAGACTGGCTATGGTGGGAGCCCATCCTCAACCCACCCACCCTCTTACCTCTGTGACCATGTCATCCCTTCCCTGCCCCATGTCTCTGTAGCGCGTGGCTGAGGAGCTCCAGCATCTGCTGCAGTGGCTGATGGGTGCTCCTGCTGGGCTCAAGATGAATCGGGCACTGGATCAGGTGCTAGGCCGCTTTTTCCTGTACCACATCCATCTGTGGATCAGTGAGTGCCTGATGGGCAGGGTTGGGCAGCCCAGCAGGGCACCCTAGCCAGGCCCCATCCCCTCTGCTTCCATTTTCTGGCCTCCCATTTGTATGAAGCCAACTGTGTTGGGCCAGCTGCTCAAGTCAAATTCTGGGGCCTGTGGCTGGGTCCGTGCTCACTTGTGTCCTGAAGTGTTAGGTGTCCATTCTCAGGCACTGGGGCTCCCTGTGCCTTGCTGTGCACTTCTCATGGCTGACCTCCATCCTGCAGGCTATATCCACCTAATGTCCCCCTTTATTGAGCACATCCTGTGGCATGTGGGCCTCTCAGCCTGCCTAGGACTGACTGTTGCCCTGTCCATCCTTTCGGACATCATCGCCCTCCTTACCTTCCACATCTACTGCTTCTATGTCTACGGTGCCAGGTATGTATATGTTCACATGTAGTTTTCTAAGCCGTGGGCACTCAACAGGATCTGAGCAGATGGGTGAGGTGTGGCACAGGCCCCCAGCTGGCCCTCATGAGCCTGTGTCCTACAGGCTGTACTGCCTGAAGATCTATGGCCTCTCCTCTCTCTGGCGTCTGTTCCGGGGGAAGAAGTGGAATGTTCTGCGCCAGCGGGTGGATTCCTGTTCCTATGACCTTGACCAGGTACCTACAGCTTTGAGCCTGCTGACCTGGTCAGGGCAGCTACTTGGACACTATCAGTGACCAGCCTACTGCTATCCTGCAGCTGTCTTCCAGCAGCTGGCCTAGGGGGAGGTACCAGCAGACTTTCCCCAGGTGGACATAGGGCCTGCTTTGGCTTACTCCATTTGCTTACCTAGACCTGCTACACCCATTTTCCTAACCTCCTATTTGCCTGTGTCCCCTGCTGGCTGTTTCCCCACAAGCCACCAGGTCCACAGGATATGTGGACACATCCCTCATGGTAAAGGGAACATCTCCTGACCTTGCTGGCTCAGGAGGCAAAAAAATCCCAACTGCAGTTTAAGGATGGGTGTGTGTGGCCAGTGATGGAGTGGCCTCCCCTGGTCTGGGTCTTGTGATACCAAGTGTGCCGGTCCTTGTTCCCCACAGCTTTTCATTGGGACCTTGCTCTTCACCATCCTGATCTTCTTGCTGCCTACCACCGCTCTGTACTACCTGGTATTCACCCTGGTGAGCCCAGTTCCTCCAACCCTGGGGCCTACAGAACTTAGTCTAGTCAGTGCTGGAGCCAGTCACATAGGGCACTGTTCTGAACTCTAACTATGTGCTGGTCTTAAAGCAGTTGGGGGGGGGGGGTCCTGTCCTGGGGATGGCTGGCTACAGGGGAGGTCAGGACCCATAGTGGGTAGATGAGATCATAGAAGAGCCCTCCTTTAGTGCTGAGCACCAGGGTGGACAGTATGAGATAAGCGACACCCAGGTGGCTCAAGCCCTCCAGGTTTCTGTAAGTGTCAGGAATGTGAATGCACAGTCTCTACTAGGAAGGGGTGCCAGCTGTCCTGCTGCCAGCCCTTTAGTCTCCTTAGGGTGGAGTCTATGCTTTCCGAGGGTTCCTGACCCTTTGGTCACCCTTAGTGAGTGTAGCTCAAGAGTCTGTCGGGCTACTCTCCTCCTAGTCTGTCTAATGTGTGGCAGCTTCAGCCCCAGTTAGTGGCCCTGAATGTCGCTTTTGCTACAGCTCCGGCTCCTGGTGATCACTGTGCAGGGCCTAATCCATCTACTTGTGGACCTCATCAACTCCCTGCCTCTATACTCCCTTGGTCTTCGACTCTGCCGACCCTACAGGCTGGCTGGTAAGTTGGGTGCTGGGTGCCTGGCTTCTGACAGATGGTACAACATACCCACAGGCCTTCCACCTGTGCCATGTGTCTCCTGCCTGAATGAATTGTTTATGTGGTGTGGGTGAGCAGAGCAGTGAAGATAAACTTGGCCCTGGGAACATGCAGTCTGCTCTCTCTCCCTAAGAGTAAAGTTCAGAGACACAAAGACCCAAGGCCTCATCCTTCCTGTGGTTTGGAAGGCTTGTTGCAGGGTCTGTGCTCAGAGAGTCTGTCTCCATGTAGTTATAGGCTATGCCTCTGCTCTTTGATGACCCTCGCCCTTGGAAGCAGGCCAGGATGAGGGCTGCTGCACTGTGAGAGGATCACCCTGCATTGCCTGTAATCATCACCTAGTACCCAAGCTGTCCTCTAAATCACTGCGTTCTGATTCCAGAATCCTTGAGGGAAATCTAGCTCTTTTAGGCATGAGGTTTAGGCATGATAACCCATTTATCTCTGGGACTTTGGACACAGCAGGACCTTGGGATTACATGGTATAGCCAATGTTCAGCACTTGGGATCACCTGGTATAGCCAATGTTCAGCACTTGGGATCACCTGGTATAGCCAATGTTCAGCACTTGGGATCACCTAGCATAGCCAATGTTCAGCACTTGGGATCACCTGGTATAGCCAATGTTCAGCACTTGGGATCACCTGGCATAGCCAATGTTCAACACTATTTGAGATGATTTCTAAGGTGACCAGTGTGCTCATTTGACTCTTCCAGCCAGCTCAGAACCATCCGATAGGGACGTACAGGTCTTGGCTTCGAACCTATATCTAGGTCTGCCTGCAAGCATCTTTGTGCTGCTGAATGCCTATAAAACATTTTGAAAACAACCTTCTAGCTAATTTCTCCGTTAGCTTCAGGAGGCCCAGGCAAGAGACTTATTTGCAATGTTGCATGCGTGCCCTATGCATCTACTTCTTTACCTCAGACACAAACACAGGTGGGCCACAATAGACCCAGACCCAGCCTGGAATGCAGGGCCTTCTCCCTAGCCTGAGCCAATAGCTTGGGCAGGGTAGTTAACTTTGCTTAGCAGGCCATGGTTTTGTCCCTTCTCACATCACTGGCTTCAAGGAAGCTTCATTTCCTGCCTTTTTGTTTTCTAGACAGGGTTTCTCTGTGTAGCCCTGGCTGTCCTGGAACTCACTCTGTAGTAGACCCCATTGGCCTTGAATTGAACTCAGAGCTCTGCCTGTTTTTTTGCCTCCTGAGTGCTGGGATTAAAGGAGTGCACCACTGTTGCCTGTCTACTTCCTGCTCTTTCTTAAGAACTTTCTTCCTGGGGCTGGAGAGATGGCTCAGAGGTTAAGAGCACTGACTGCTCTTCCAGAGGTCCTGAGTTCAATTCCCAGCACCCACATGGTGCCTCACAACCATCTGTAATGAGATCTGGTGTCCTCTTCTGGCCTGCAGGCATACATGCAGGTATAACACTGTCTACATAATAAATAAATAAATCTAAACAAAACAAAACAAAACAAAAAAACATAATGAAATTAAAAAAAAAAAAAGAACTTTGTTCCTGGGCATTTCCTAGACTGGGAGACCAAACTAAAAGCCAGGGGTGCTGTGGGTCCCCACATCAGCCAGACTTAGAAACTTGAAGTCAGTTAAGACACTGAACCATTAATAGGGCATCTGCTACCCAGCCAAGAGGCAGATGGGAAAGGTGGAGAAGACAACCATGTGTGCTTAGACAGACCTGCTGCCACCTGGGTGGGCTCAGAGGGGCTTTTATTGTAGAAATTGCCATCTCAATAGCCTCTGCTAACTCACAATGGGACCAATGAGGCTAACTGGGGGTGGACATTTGCTACCTTCTTTCCTAAGTACCTTGCTTTCCTTATAGCTGGTGTGAAATTCAGAGTTCTGGAACAGGAGGCAGGCAAGCCCCTGCGCCTCCTGATGCAGGTAAGAACTCCTGCCCTTCACTGCTGCTCAGACCTGGGACACCCCCCCCACACACACAATGTTCTGCCTGTGTTCTGGGACAGCTGGGGTCAGCTGGTGTGATGCTTTGGTGGTATATCAGCCAGAGGTCAGAGACAGAAGGGCCCAGTGGGGCTAAGGGGTAGACATCTGAGTATCATAACTCACTGTGTCTAGAGCTTCCCCCTCAGGGTTGTGGGACACATATTGTGGTCTACATAGTTGACATTGATATCTAGTCTGGCCTGTGAGTGGGGTCCCATTGTGCTCAAGGTTGTGATGAAGCAGAAATGGCTTAGCAAAGGCCTCAGGACAAACAGTCACTTCCTGTTGGACTTGAACCTCTGGCTCTTTCATTGTTTAAGTCTTGGGTCTTGTTCCCAGTGGGAGGGAGCAGAATGAGTTTTGGGGTGGCTAACCAGGTGCTGAATTGTATTTTGGTCCTAGTCCAAGTGTCATGTCTCTCAGATGCTGAAGCATCTGCAAGGTCACCCTTCCCAGCTCCCAGACGGAGTAGATCCTAGGATAGTGCATTACTGCCCAAAAGGGACGTGGAGCTCCCCATCACCATCCCTTTCTCGGGGAAGCAGTGCTATGTGGCCCGCTTCTCTGCTGGTCAGCTTAGCTATCTCACAGGCAGAGGTTTGTCAGGGCCTAGCTGGCCTTGCTCTATAATTGCCTAGCCGAAGATTCCCCAGAGAGGCAGTCAGACCCAGGATGCCAACCCTCAAGACCCTATAGACACAGCTGAAGCACCTATGACCACCCACCCTACTAATAATTACCCTTTCCTTGCAGATAAACCCCTTGCCCTATAGCCATGTGGTGCACACCTACCGCCTGCCTAGCTCTGGCTGCCATCCCAAGCACTCCTGGGGTTCCCTGTGCCGAAAGCTGTTCTTCGGAGAGCTCATCTACCCCTGGAGGCAGAGAGAGGACAAACAGGACTGAGGATCTGGACACAGCCTACCCATAGCAACTGCACAACCATCGCGCTTCCTCTCTGCCAGGATAGCACTGACCATGGGTGGTTTATCTCAGGTCCTACATGGTCCAACCAGACACTGTGTACTGAATGTAGGCAGGCCTCATCTTTGAGTTACTACTCTAGCTCTCAGGCCCTGTCAGCTCCATTCCTGCACGCCATCTCTAGCACAGTGGTTCTCAACCTTTCTAATGCTGTGACCCTTTAATACAGTTCTTCGTGTTAAGATGACACCCAGACTTACATTTTCATTACTACTTCATAATTGTAATCTTGTACTGTTATGAATTGTAATGTAAATATCTGTGTTTTCCTATGGTCTTAGGGAACCCCTATGAAAGGAGTTGCAACCCACAGGTTGAGAACCACTGCACTAGCATCACCTATGATCCCCCTGTTTGTTATGGTCATTGCAGTCATTGCACTGAGCCTGCTTCCTAGGAGGGCTCAGACTCTGGATATGCTGGCAGGTTTCCTTGACTGCTTTAGTGGGTGGGACCACTCCTGGGGTACCTGGTGCACTCCAGAAGCCTCAACAGAATATTCCCATCTGGGGAACTGAGGCAGCTCCTGATCCCCTGCCCCAGCAAACTAATCCCTCACTCTGTGCTTCACTGGGTTTGCTTGTTGCTGCTTCCTGGAGATCACTTTGTGAAGGTGCTGCTAATTGGCCACTGGGTGCCCTTTGCTTGAAGTCAGACCATGTGGGGTAATTGGGTACCTGCCCACCTGGCTGCTCTGCTCTTGCTGAGTGCCCCATGTGGGGATAGACCCTTTGGCAAAATATTTTCTTCTCTCATTGACTCCTTACAGGACCAGACAGCTCCCATCTGGACAGGCACTTTTGTGGCTCAGTGTGTGAATGACCTTGGGGAGGTGGAATGGCCAGGGTTTCCTGCCCACTTAGTAGGATCCCATGTGAACTAGTCCCTAGGGGGCAGGAAGGTGCAGCCAGCCCTGCCTGTCTCTCGGGCATTCAGGACACTCTACATTGGTTCGTCTGTGCCTGCTTCCCTTTGCTCTAGGCCACAGCAACCCTTAAGCACCCAATGGAGGGTTGGTGAAGATGGATCCTGACCCTGTGGTGACAATAAAAACCTCTCATGAATTTGGAATATCAGCTCAGGTGTGATTCAAGTCTGGCCAGGCTCTAGGTGCAGGCTGGATGGAGCATTGTCTCCATGATGACCACCATCATTTCCTGCCCGAAGTTTCTCCAATGACTGCTGGGTATCTGTGCAGCCGTAAGCCCTTGAAGACATCTTAGATCGATGAACAAACCTAGGGCCTCACCCTGGTTCCAGCAGCAGGCATACAGTCTGGTGGAGAAGGGGTGTCGGGGATGTGGGGTGTCTACTCGGAGCTCTGAGCATGTGAATTCCATACATGGCAGAGTACTGACCTGGACTGACAGAGTTTCTCTATGTAGCACTGGTTGTCCCAGAACTTGCTGTGTAGACCAGGCTGACCTCAAACTAAAAGATCTGCCTGCCTCTGCCTCCCGAGTGCTGGGATTGAAGGCGTGCACCACCACCACCCAATATGAACTAACAATACCATCTGCATGCAGTCTTGAGATGACTCCAGGCCTGGTTATGCAGAGGAAGCCCTCCTAGTCTGGGGCTCCACAAAGGAGCAGTAGAGGCCAGCTGGGAAGTGCCAAAGGGCCCTGTAGTCATGCACCCATCCAGAGCTCACTGAAAGTGGTGTCTGTCATCTGCGATCCTGGAGGTCACACTTTAGGTAGGCCCCACAGCTGTCTTGCCTTGGACCTGGGCTGCTTGATAACCCTTTGGGGTCCATCTGTACACAGGTGGCCATTTCCTGTATATGTATCCCTTTCCACTCTGCCTGGCCACCCTGACATCCTTTAGCTGCCTGTGTTCACCCCTTCACCCCTGGACTTCCATTAGGAGAAGGTGCTGAGCTCAGCCCAGCTGGCCCTTTTGCAGCCCTGTCATGAGATTTGCCTGGCAGCTTTCATTCTGTGCAGCAGAATACTGGGCTGTCTGCCCTTCTGGGGACCAGTCAGGACCTGGCACCAGAGCTGGCTGAAAGAACACTGGCATTAGAGCCACAAGAGTTGCTTTTTGCAGAGAGCTGTGTCTGTGGAGGTTTTCTGATTATTCTCAGATATAGCTCATGCATTTGTAACAACAAGGATTGTTGTCTCTGTGGGCATTTCCTTGGTAGACAGGTGCCTAGTGCTGTCAGACTGGTGGCTTTTCCCGGGAGCTGCCAGGGTTCCTATCACAAGCTGCCTTCCTTTGTAACTAGAAGCTTTGAAATCGGCTCTCCTAGAAGATGCAGATTTTTGATTGTGTGAATGGGTACTATTGAAATTTGATCCACTTACTAACTCTACCTAGGCCTGGAGCTTGATGTGTAGATCAGATTAGCCTCATGAATTTGCCTATCTCCCAAATACTGGGATTAAGGTTTGTGTCACCATGCCTGACTTTACCCCGTGTAACTAAAAGCTTGTCTACAGATATGTGGGACACGAAAATGGCCTGCCCTCCTCATTCTTTCTCTACTAACTGCAATGTCCATCCAGGTGTCTGGATCTGTCTACTATGAGAGGCTTGTGTGGCCGCTCCTTGCTGCCAAGCTAAGGCCAGGACTTCTGAGTAATTGAAACTTCTATTTTGAAACAGGGTCTCATGTATCTGAGGCTGGTCTCAAGCTGGCTATGTAGCCGAGGATGACTTTGGCTGATGATCTGCCTGCCTCACTTCTTGAGTGTTGGGATTACAGTTTTGTAACACACAGTTTATGCACTGCTAAGGAGCAAACCCAGAGTATAATGTGTGCTAGACAAACTATCAGCTGACTTCTGTTTCCAGCCCAACTGAATTGTTTGTGGGTACTTCTGAGCTTCCTGGACATGGGTTGCAGGACCCAGGGTCTGTCCCTTTGTATGATTCCCAGAGCTCTCTGAGGACTTAGGGTCCTACCCCAGGGTGGGGAAGTTTGTCTGTTCTAATTATAACAAAATGCAGGAGACCAATTTCTTTATGGATAGAGGTTTATTTGGCTTGTCCAGAGTCTGTGAATCCAATCACACAGTCAGCAGCATCTGGTTGTGGGCCTTTTTTGTCAAAACCGTATGGTACTAGTCATCACATGGTGAGAACAAAACATGTGTGCTAGCTCAGCTCTCCTCCTAAAGTCACTAATGCCACCATGGGAACCACCCTCATGACTCCATCTAAGTCTTACTGCCCATGAGTCCTGCCTCACAAATTGTGAAAAAGGTGAGCCACCATGCTGGCTCAGTGCACTCAGACTCAAAGGTCCATCTCTGTTCATGGAAATAGTCTCAAGGAAAGCCTCAAAATAAAGTATAACCAGTTCTCTCAGTGTTATAATATAGTCAAGTCAATATTGAATTCACCTGCTATAGGCTGTCTGTGATGTACAGTCTCTGGAAAGGGGGACTGTACTTTTCCCCACCATCCCTTCCAGAGAGTCAGCATCCATGGATGAGTCTCACTGTTTCAAGGCCCACATCTCTGAAGAAAGGCTCTCACAGACATTACTGCTACTTCAGAGAGTGAGAGCCATCAGAGCATAGGCTGGCCTCAAGTCTGGGCACAGTGGCCTCTACAGGGGAGGATCTCCCTCAGAAGCAGGTTCTGGTTCTTTAGGGACTCAGTCCTCAACTCCTCATCAGCCAAAGGTCAGGACTTTCTGGGTTCCTGTTGACCTGTGGATGGGTGTGATGTTCTTACTAATATGTGACCTAGAGTCCAGCCAATGGCCACCCCTGGGCAAAAAAATATAGCCTGAAGAAAAGTGCAGGTTAAGAATTTCTGGGATCCTTTGAGATTAAGTGTGAGTTGAGAGCCGGGCGGTGGTGGCGCATGCCTTTAATTCCAGCACTCGGGAAGCAGAGGCAGGTGGATCTCTGTGAGTTTGAGGCCAGCCTGGTCTACAGAACTAGTTCCAGGACAGCTTGAGTTGTTACACAGAGAAACCCTGTCTCAGGGAGAAAAATCAAAACAAAAAGTGAGCTGAGAAGTCCTGTTGGAAGGCCTCAGTGTGGTTCTGCACTCCTGGGCCCAGGAGCCTCCACCCAACATACTCTGACCAAGAGAATAGCAGGAAAGCCTATCCTTGAAGGCGGGTGAGGAGAGCTCTCTTACTATTTCCCTGCCACTGGCCTCTCACAGAAGCTTCCCTGAATAATGTATCAAACCATGTGGCAGTGTCCACAGGGTCAAGATGCTCATAAAGGCCATGTCTTCGACTTTGGAGGGAGATGGTCACACAGTGTGTGGCTGCCTTGAAGGGTACCTGCCGCTGGAGGCAAGGCCTAGGTTCAGCGATCCCTTGGGGGAAAAGAGGAAAGACCCCTCTTTATGTCCTTCTGTCTGTCTATGCTTGAGCAGGGTTTCTCTAGGCCAGGCCTTGAACTTGAGACAGTCCTCCTGCTTTAGCCTCCCAAGTGTACTGGGATTAGAAGTGTGAGCCACCATGCCTAGTTGGTGTGTGTGTGTGTCTTGCTATTCTTGAAGGATTGTCTACTGACCTCCATTCTTTACAATCTGGGAACACCAATCAGTGAAGTTGTCACACAGCTAAAGAAACAGTTTTAGTGTGGGAGTCTGGTAGCTGTCCTGGCTTTTCCACATGCTTGTCCCACGATGGCTCAGCATCTGCTGTAAACTGTACCTGCTGTTCTATGGCTGCCGGACATGGCAACTCAGCTTCGTCCAGCTTGGCCATTGTTGGCATGAGGATCTTAAAAGGTTTATTTATAATTCTAGAAATAATGTGTGTCTGTGTGAGTGTATGTGTATATGAATGTGGGTACCCAAGATGGGCAGAAGTGGGCATTGGATCCCCTGACAATGGAGGTGTAGGTGTTGTGAGCTGTGGGATGTGGTACTAGGAACCAAGCTCCAGTCCTGCACAAGTGCAGCCACCATTCTTAACCGCTCAGCCATCTCTCCAGCACCATCCTTTAAATCCAGGGTTTTGTTTTTGTGGCCCAAGCTGGTCTTGAACTCATGGCAATCCTTCTGCATCATCCTTCTGAGTACTAGGACTATAGAGGCAATCAGTCTGTTTGGGAAGAAGTTCTTGCCTGGTCCTGTTCCTGACCTTCCCAGCAGTCAGGGAAGATGTCAGCTGTGGACATGCTCAATACTCCACGGGCTCCTGATCACTGTGGTAGCACCCTGGCTTTTCCTGTAAACTTGTATTTCAGAAAGTGTTGACTGTTCATTCGTCATATGAAGAAGCAGCACCCAAGTTCCAGGGGCTGCATCTGAGTCAACTTTGCTGGAAACGTCTCTTTTGGTCTCCTTTACCAAGTAGCCGGATTATAAATTTGTGCCATCACACACAGCTTATCATTTTCTTTTCTTTGTTTTTTTTTTTTTCTCTTTTCTTTTTTTGAGACAGGGTTTCTCTGTGTAACAACTCTGGCTATCTTGAAACTTGCTTTGTAGACCAGGCTGGTCTCGAACTCACAGAGATCTGCCTGCCTCTGCCTATGGAGTGCTAGGATTAAAGGTGTGCACCACTACTGCCCAGCTCTTAAGACACGGTTTCCTTGTCTGACCTGGAACTCTGTAGACCAGGCTGGTCTCATACTCACAGAGATCCACCTATCTCTGACTCATGAATTCCGGTATCAAATGGCTTGGCTATCACCTCTGGCCAAGATTCATTCCTTTTTTAAAAAATGACTTATTAGCCAGGCAGTGGTGGCACAGGCCTTTAATCCCAGCACATGGGAGGCAGAGGCAGGTGGATCTCTGTGAGTTAGAAGCCAACCTGTTGGTCTACAAATCGAGTTCCAGGACAGCCAAAAACATAAATAAATAAATAAATAAATAAATAAATAAAAATTAAAAAGTATTTTATGTGAAGGGTGTTGTGGAATATTATTTTAAGTAGGCAAAGATGTGTTAAATTTGTTTATGCTGGATAGTATTACTTTAACTATGCAAAGGTGTGTTACGTTTTTTTGTATATGCTTTGTTTAATTATGTAAAGATGTGTTGCATTTGTTTCACCTTGTCTGCCTGAGGAACCTGGTTGGTCTAATAAAGAACTGAAAGGCCAATAGCTAGGCAGAAGAAAGGACAGGCAGGCCTGCAAGACAAAGAGATTAAGTAGGAGAAATCTAGGCTCAAAAGAAGAACGAGAGAAGGAGGGTGACATCTAGGGCAAGAAGCCAGGCAGATGCCAGCCAGACACAGAGAAGCAGTGAAGGTAAGATATACAGAAGAAATGTAATAAGCCCTGTGGCAAAAGGCAGATAAAGAGATTAAATAAAAAGCTAGCCAGAAACGTGCCTAAACTAGGCTGAGCATTCAAAACTAATAATATGTCTGTCATGGTTTGGGAGCTGGTTGATGGCCCAAAAGAAAAAGCCTGTTGTGTATGTCTGTGATCACGCGTGTGCCTGGCGCCTGTGGAGGTCAGAAGGTGTAAGATGCCCTGAAACCAAAGTTACAGACAGTTGTAAGTCTTCACATCTGTACTGGTGTTGGGAACTGGGACCAGCATCAAATGCTCTGACGTGCTGAGTCAGCTCTCCGTCTAACCTCTGAACATTCGGAGAATGTTCAGGAAGTGTGCCCAGACAAGCCTGTGTGGAGGTCAGAGGACACCTTTCAGAAGTCAGTTCAGGCTTTCCACCTTGTTAAAACAGGGTTTCTCCTGATCCATCGCTTGCTGCTTATTCAAGGCTAGGTAGCCCCCGAACTTCTGGACAAATTCTGACTTTACTTCCTTTCTTACAATAAGAGCCGGGGTGAGGGGTGGGGGAAATTACAGATGGAAAGCCACAGGAGAGAGAGCGAACTCCTATCTTCGGGCTTCCATCGCAAGCGCGTTGGCCCTAATCTGTGTTTACTTTTTGAGTTTCTTGCAATTGATGACAAGGCTTGAGAATGCACTCATGAAGAACGTTGTCCGTGGCCCTCCAGTCTTAGAACTGGCCGACGAAGTGCACCTGCGAATAGTTGTCCACCGGGCCAACGCTGTCCGTAGCAGGTTCACGCCTTCAGGATACCCATTGAGTCCCTGGAAGTGCGGCTCCGAAGAGGACTTCAGCAGTCCGCCCACGGCCTAAGCACTCCGCGGCGGCTCCGCCCACTCCCCCAGCCAGGAGGAAGTCCCGCCTGCTAGAACAGCCCACCTGGGAGAGAGCCTCGCCCCCGCCGCGAAGATCGCTAATTGGCTGCCCCCGCCCTGCCCCCGGGGAAAGCGAGCCCGAGGTTGTACATGCAGGTCGCGTTTCTTTCCTTCTGGGGTCTGTGAGAGCGGCCACCGCCGTTTGGTAGATAGCCTGGCCCTCCCGCATTCAGCCATGTCGCCTTAGGCAGCAGCTATCGCTATCCTGCGGCTTCTCCACAAAGGGGGAAGGGCAGAGTTGTGCAATGTTTGACTCTTGATTGGCGAGAATGAGGAAAGGGGTGGACCTAGAAGGTTATGATCGATAGGAGACGGCACAAATGCCTTAGCAGCAGTAGCCAATAGTGATGGCGAGGGGGGCGGGAGGCCAGGGTGTTGCAAGTCCGTGAACCCGGCCGCGACGGCTCTGAGGTAGTCTGCAGGAAGCCGTAGGGCAGACAGACGTGCAAGGCGACCAATGATTTCAGGAAAGTCAGGAGGAAGTGACCAATGGTCACAGTGAGGAGGCGGGGAATAGCCAGCCACCGCAACACTGTGTACGAAGCGGCGGGGAGGGGACTGCGTTGACGGACAAGGGTATAGACCAACAGTGGTGGGAAAGAGGGTGGCAGGAGACCAATAGTAGTGGCGAATGGGTAGGGCGGGGCGACCGGGTGCTCAGAGGCACAGTGTGTGTGTGGGGAGACGTGGGGGCGGGGCGACCGTGACGGCCAGGCTGTCAGGCCAATGGTCCGGGGAGGGCCGGCGGAGGGTGGCCAATGGCGGCTGCGCATCCGGGGGCGGGGCTGCGGGGCTGCGCGGGGCTGTGCGGGAAGCGGTGGGCGGCGGCGGCTGGGAGGCTGAGGTGAAGCTGGCGGCTCTGGGGCGGGTGCACTGGGGGAGGTGGCCAGTGGGCGGGAGCATTAGCGTGGAGACCGCACGGCCGCTCACCAGCCTTCGCCCGCAGGTCTGGCGGCGGCGCCGTGGGCCGCGGTGCGGCGGGCGGGAGGATGGGCACCCAGGGCAGCCCAGTGAAGAGCTACGATTACCTGCTCAAGTTCCTGCTCGTGGGCGACAGCGACGTGGGCAAGGGCGAGATCCTGGAGAGCCTCCAGGACGGCGCAGCCGAGTCCCCATACGCCTACAGTAACGGTAGGCCGGGTTTGACGGTGGGCGCGCGGGGCGGGAGCGGCCTGGCGCGGGCGGCCTCTGCGCGTGTCCCTGCGGTCCCCTCCGGTCCTGTCCCGGAGATCTGTCGGAGAGTGGGCGCGGGCCGGGGTGACGGCGGCCGGCTAGTAAGAGGTCTCAGCGGCAAGTCTTTGGAGTCTCCTGGGGCCTGGAATGGGCCGTGCAGCAGATACCGCTCGATGGGCCGGGTCCCCACCGCACTGCCCCTTAGCAAACGCTCAGAGACACCGCACCCTGTGCGGGGAGAAAATACATCGGCCGCGATGTGATTCTTGTTAACTTCCGGGTGCGTGACAAAAAATACACAAGGTAGATTGCATCATTGGTACTTGCCTGAGCTTGTCTCTTAATTTGGGTATTTAAGGTAAAATTGTAGTTAACAGTGGGTGGGACTGGATCACAGGCTACTGGGGCTGCTGACTCCGGAGGAATTAATGTCCAATGTGCCTTCCGTTCTTATATCACTGGGTGCGTTTTACCTTCCTGATCTCTTCCTGGGTCCCTTTTCTCTGCCTCCTTACCTCGTTCTCTGGGGTTTTGTTAGTCCTGTCTTGTTAGTCCTCCAAGCCCTGGCTGTTTGGTAAATAACAGTTGAGCGTGTGAGCAAGGCATCTCCCACTCTCTGGACTTAGGACTTGTCCAGGGTGATGAGCACCAGGACTTCAGTGGAGGACCCTTCGTTCTGAGCAGCAGTGTTGAATCAGCTCTGTACCTCCTCCCCACGCTCCTGCTGTCGTCCTCCATCTACAGCAGACATCGAGGGCAGGAAAGGAAGAGCCATGGTTTTACTTTCTGGCGCATGCCAAGGGACCTCTGCACCAGCCAGGCCACCTTGACTGGCATTTGACTGGATGAGAGGCTTTAGGGCTGCCTTTCCGGCAGGGAAGTGTGGAAGGGGATGGGCTTGCCTTTAGAAGCGCTTTGGGGCAGGGGGCCACAAACTGACTCTCCATTTCTGTCTAGCACCACCAGTTTCAACTGTACATAGATACAAACTCCAGTTGGACCCTCTTTCCCCATCTCCTCTGTCAACTGTGTATTGCCCTATTTCCTGTGACGTGCTAACTGAAGTGGGGCCAGTAGCACATAAAGAGTGTAGACAGGGCTGGAGAGATGGCTCAGAGGTTAAGAGCATTGCCTGCTCTTCCAAAGGTCCTGAGTTCAATTCCCAGCAACCACATGGTGGCTCACAACCATCTGAAATGAGGTCTGGTGCCCTCTTCTGGCCTGCAGGCATACACACAGACAGAATATTGTATACATAATAAATAAATATTTAAAAAAAAAAAAAAAAAAAAAAAGAGTGTAGACATGTGAGACTGAGGGCTGCCATTCACCAAATGCCTTTACTTTGTACAAGCTGTAAGGCCAGGGCCCACTAGCAGGTCCTTGTGTGACTCCTGCAGTGTGCAGCAGAGAGGGAAGAGTGCTCAGCTGGAGCAGCATGTTTCTTGTATCTGGTTGAAATGCAGACAGCACAAATACCAGCTCTTTGTGCTGGGAGCCTTGGGTCCCTGACCCAGGGAACATTCTTCACTGAGTGAAGTTGGTGGGTCTGAGAATCCTTGGGCCTCTTCACAGAAGAGGTGTTTGGAAGCGATAAAGTAGTTAGTTGGTCCTGGAGATTGAGCACAGTGTGTTTGCTGTTGAAAGAGCTGGACTTCTGCTTCTCTTAGGGGGTAGATGAATGTTTCATTTTTCTCCTTATTATTAAAAGTCTTCAGGCCGTGCAATGGTGGCGCACACCTTTAATCCCAGCACTTGTCAGGCAGAGGCAGGTGGATCTCTGTGAGTTTGAGGCTGGCCTGGTCTACAGAGTGAGTTCTAGGATAATCAGGGCTACACAGAGAAACCCTGTCTCAAGAAACAAAACAAAACAAAAATCTTCAGGCCGGGCAGTGGTAGCGCATGCCTTTAGTCCCAGCACTTGTGGGGCAGATGTGAGTTCGAGGCCAGCCTCGTCTACAAAGTGAGTTCCAGGACAGCCAGGACTGTTACACAGAAGAATCCTGTCTCCAAAAAAACAAAAACAACAACAAAAAAAATCTTCAATATGGGGGCTGGAGAGGTGACTCAGTGATTGAGAGAACAGGTTGCCCTTTCAGAGGACTCGGGTTCAGTTCCTAGCACCCACACTGTCTGTAACTCCAACATATGACACCCTTTCATAGACATATATGCAGGAAAGACACCAGTGCATATAAAATATAAATAAATACAAAAAGTAATTTTTAAAAAACCCTCAGTTTGTATATTCTCGGTGCAGGGCTTTTCTGATTAGAGGTAGGGTGGGTCCTACCTGAGAAGGGGCCTGCTGCTCATTATTGGCCGCTGAACTCCATCTTGATCACAGTCTTAACATCTCGTCTGGCTTGTTCCTCAGGTGTGAACATCGTTCTCTCTCTGACTTCACAAACATGTGAGTCATCAAAACAGCTTTTTTTTTTTTTTTTTTAGTTAGCACTGGCACCTGAAACAGTGGCATTATGATACTGTGAGCACATGCCTAGCATCTGCAGGAGCCCCCAGGTCTGCTGACACTGATATTTTTGGAGTTGGAAACACTGGGGCTTTGAAGGTGCTGCAGTGACTCTAGAACAGTCTATTCTCCTCTAGGTGGAGCAGGACGGATGTTTTTTCAGAGAGCATCCCCTGGGCACCTGCAGGTGATCTATACTCCATAGCAAAGACATTGTGGATTCTCAGTTATGGGAGAAGACATGAAGGGGAGGGCCGTGTGTTCTGTGAGCAGTTTCTGCTGTTCTCATGTATGGCCCTGGAATGATAGGTCCATGTTGGCCCCAAGTCAGCTAATTGGGTATTTACCCTTGAGCCCAGGAAACATTATTGCTACAGCACACAAGATTGTGTTATAAGCTTGAACATCCTTAGTTAAGACAACTACATCTTGCCCTAGCTCCTACAAAGATTCCTCAGTGTTAGGTCCTTCAGGAAAATCCCCTGTGGTTTACATATTCTTGGCCTGAAAGATCCACATCTGTTAATGAGTCCATGGATGTTATTTCATTTCTCTCTTCCTTTGGGAGTTAGTGTTTGTAGAAGGAAGCTGCAGAGTGATACCATCGTCCTTTGAGCCCAGGAGTCGGGAAGGAAGCAGGTTACAGGACAGACCAGCATTGGGTTTTGCCGTGAATGTTGAAATTTGATGGTTATGGAGATGTCTGTGGAATCACGATGCATGTACCCTGAGTGTGGATAATGTGTGTCTATGTCACAACAAGCTGGGAGGTCCCTGCTAGACTCAGGGCTGTATTGTTGCATCAGCGACCCAGAGGCCAGCAACATTCTTGCTAATCCTGGCTCCATGTTTCCTCTCATTTTTCTCTAAGTGACAGGTTCAAAGGTTTTGTTTTATTTTGTTGTTTTGTTTGTCTGTTTTTTGGTTTTCTGAGTCAAGGTTTTTTTTTGTGCAGCTTTGAAGCCTTCTTGGAACTCTCTCTGTAGATCAGGCCAGCCTTG
Organism: Microtus oregoni; assembly: GCF_018167655.1. Lineage (NCBI taxonomy): Eukaryota > Metazoa > Chordata > Mammalia > Rodentia > Cricetidae > Microtus > Microtus oregoni. Next base: position 18,128,338 of record NW_024543086.1, read on the forward strand.
AACTCACAGAGATCCACCTGTCTCTCCCTCCCGAGTGCTGGGATTAAAGGTGTGCATCACTACCACCTGACTTCAAGGGAAATTTTAAATGTTTATTATTATTATTATTATTATTATTATTATTATTATGTGTATGTGTACTGAACTGTACATGCTATGATACTCATGTGAAGGTCAAAATAAAGCTTTTGGCCAGACGTGGTGATACATGCCTTTAATCTCAGCATTTAGGAGGCAGAGGCAGGCAGATCTCTGTGAGTTAAAGGCCAGCCTAGTCTACTAGTGAATTGAGGACAGCCAGAGCTATATAATGTCTCAAAGATACCAAAATAAAATAATAATAAAAAAAAGACAGTTTTTGGGAGTTGTTTCTCTCTCCCACCTTTATGTGGGTTTTGCGGATTGAGCTCAGGTTAGGCTTAAGCAGCAGGCACCATATGAATGTTTTGCTTACATGTATGTCTGTGTGTCATGTGTATGCCTATTGCCTATGGAAGCCAGAAGAGGACATGGAGGTCTTGGGACTGTTGTTACAGATAGTTGTGAGCTACCACATGGGTGCTGGGAATTAAAGTTTTTTTTTAATATTTATTTATTTATTTATTTATTTATTTATTTATTATACAATATTCTGTCTGTGTGTATGCCTGCAGGCCAGAAGAGGGCACCAGACCTCATTACAGATGGTTGTGAGCCACCATGTGGTTGCTGGGAGTTGAACTCAGGACCTTTGGAAGAGCAGGCAATGCTCTTAACCTCTGAGCCATCTCTCCAGGGTGCTGGGAATTAAAACCAGGTTCTCCTTAAGAGCAACAGATACTGCTGAAACAACCTTCCAGCCCCCCTCAAGGAGAAACTTAAAACACTCATATACTCCATGTCTCATCCATTTGCTTCATCTCTAGCTCCCACATGAAGCTTGCATAGACCCCTCTTTCTTTTTTAGTCATCTGTTTTTGAGACAGGGTCTTGCTAAATACCTCTAGCTGGCTTTGTACTTGCTGTCCTCCTGCCTCAGCCTCCCTAGTGCTAGAATTACAGATCCGTTGTGCTTGACCTAAATGTGTATTTCCTAGTGAATGAACAGCCTGTGTACAGCTTCCTTATGCTGACTGTTACTTGATGCTGGTTCACATGGTTACTACAGTAACCCCTCACAGACCTTTCTCTTCTTTGTCCAAGAGCAGATACTTTGTTCTAGATTTTACTGTGGATTCTCTGGGATAACTTACTGGAGTGGGGATTGTCTTCCTTCCCTGTGTTAGATGCCAGATTTTCTGGCAGACTGTTGTCCCAGGAGGAATAGGAACAGTCACTGGTATAACAGCTAATGCCTCCAGCATGTGGTTTGTGCCAGGCATGCTGCTGAGGGTGGCTCTGTTCATCATTTGATCTTCAGGACCATGATTCCCATTTTATAGATGAGGCTCTCAGGAGCACAGACTGTTTCCTGGGTGGTACGGTCCCTGGGTTCCTGGTTGGCTCTTTCCTAACCTTCATTGACAGGGAACTGGGCAGACCTCAAACAGTGGAGCAGTGGCACTTTGTGGTTTTCTTCTCTTTCCCTTCATTGTTCCCGGGGTTGCCAGACAGCCATTGCTTCTGCATACTTTGAGATCCACGCCTTGGAAGGCATGTCCCAGATCCTACCTGACCCAGCTATCATCTGGGAAGCCACATCATCCTTACTGAGAGTTGTTGCTTCTTGACAGGCCATTATAATTTTTCACAGGCCTGCAAGTGGTGACTTGCTTGCTCCATTCCCAGAGAAGCATACTGTCATCCACCATGAGAATAGTCTAGGCCTTCTCACTGTGCTTGTGTACACCATCACTGCGCCTGGCAAATTCTGCCCTGGGCACCAACCTCCTGGAGGGTTGGTGGCCTTTTGTTTGCTGTAACTAGGTCCCTTTTTCTCACAGTGCATGTACCTCCCGCTCAACCTCATCATTTCATTCATTTGTTCAGCCATAACAGTGCATCTGGCTGTAGGCTGGGAATTCAGGGTACAAGGCAGAGCAGATTAGAGACAGTGGCTTTTATTGAATTTTTGTTGTTTCTGAAACAGGGTCTCACTACGTAGCCCAGGCTGGCCTTGAACTTGAAGTGATCCTCCTGCCTCTCCTGAGTGCTAAGATGATCACACCTTACTAGAATATTTGTTTTTTGTTGGTCCTTAGCATTGTCCTAAACAGGACCAAATGAATGTGCAAATAGCAAATACATAGCAAGACCCATCCACTTTCTGGTAGTGTTGTGTGGTCACACTTGAGATTGTTATGTTGCATATATAATGTCATCTTTTCCATCAGTGTGATTGTTTGTGGCTTGGAGGTGATCTAAATTTAACGGCGTTTCAGGAAGGAAACAGTTTCAGGGAGTTAAGTGGGCGGAAAGGACACGAAGGGAAGGAACTAGCCTTGGCAGGTCCTTTTGCCTCCTGTTCTTTTTTGAAGATTGAAGCTGGAAAGGTATAAAATTGCTTGATCCTTGTAATGCTGCCCTCACTCAGCCCGAAACTAGGACATATTGAACGGGAAGCTGTGAGGCTGTACACTGGCCAGAGCTTCATCATCTCTGCTGTCTAGGAGTGCAGGGAATATCTTCAGCATTTAGCATGCTGGCTGAGAGAAAGTTGAAGACAATAAGGAAGGCCAACCAGCCTGTAAAGCAGGTGTTGGGGATCAGCAGTGAGAAGGTGGTGGGAAGCAGAGCATCCACAGAGAGAGGGGCTGGTTGCGCCAAGACCTGTGGCTAGGGGACCATGCTATGGCAGGAGATAGATGGAAAACCAGACCCTCTGAGTCCTTGTATCAGTGATGGTAAATGAATAAGGTAGGCTCAGATTTTGAACTTAAGGGGTAGAGGAGGTGTCCTAGTCATCAGCGGATCTGGTAATGACAGGAGACTCTCATGTCCACCAGTGTGTGACTCTTTTGCTATGGTCAGAATATCAAATGCAGAGTTTATCTGTGGACGCTTGTCCTTCAGAAAGTAGAGAGGATGGGAATAGTGGAGAAGGGAGGGTCTGAACAGGAAGACAGTGGGGCACACTAGACAATTTGTAGCAAAATACCGCCTGCCTGTCTAGATGCCATTTAAAAATGGGGGGGGGGGGTGCACACTGGAGAGACGGCTTAGCAGTTACGAACAGAACACTTGTTCTTGCAGAGAATCTTGGTTTGAGTCCCAGCTCCCACATGGTGGTTCAGGCATCTGTAACTCCAGTCCCAGGGGATCTGACTTCCTCTTCTGACCTGAGGGCACCAAGTGTGCAGGTGGTGCACATACATACATGCAGGCAAAACATTCATACACATAAAAATAAATAAAATAAAAAGAAGTATTAGGTGGGAAGTGATATGGCCAAGCCCCCAGATGGCAGTGAGGGAGGAGAGATGGACTGTGGTTTCTGGAGGGTCTTATAACCAATGTGTGCCATCGGTGCTGTGCCAGGAGGCAGTGAGCTGCAGAAAGGGCTGTGCTTCACCAGAGTTGATCCTGTGTTTCTGAACAACAAAAGAAACAGAGCAGCCTTGGTCTCCAGTGGGAGGTCGTCCCGAAGCCAAACTGTACAAACTTAGATCTTTGCGTGACACATTTCCGCAACTTACCTTGGTGAAGGACATCTCTGTCCTGAGAGGGATATCCATCCCAGCAACTGAAAAAGAGCAGAGGCTAGAACTGAGTACTGGAATGGGACAGGTAACCTCATAGTTTATGAACTATTTCAAAGAGTTGACAGCCAAATGCCAGAAGTTCTGGGCTGGTGAGTTTAATGTCAGCTTTGGAGGAAAAGCTAAGCCATATGATTGATAACCATGTGTTTGTGTGCCTAGAGGCCAGGCTGCTGCTTCTGCTCAGGTGTAGGGTGTGTGGGGGCGGGTTAGGTTGGATGCTATTGCTGAAGTGGACCTGGTTCCTTCCAGATGTTCACACTGTTGTACATTACTTGGACTCGTAGACATCTTTCCGTTGTCCTTAGACAAAAGTGTTGTCTGTTAACCTTTTAGGTAGTTAATAGGGTAATTAACTCAGGATTCAAGACACTTTAAACCTGTATGAAGCTGAGCAGTGGTGGCACACACCTTTAATCCCAGCACTCAGGAGGCAGAGGCAGGCAGACCTCTGTGAGTTCGAGGCTAGCCTGGTCTACAGAGAGAGTTCCAGGACAGCCAGGGCTATACAGTGAAAAACCTGTCTCGAAAAACAAAATAAAACAAAACAAATAAACCCATGTGAACAAGTTGCAGGTGCAGAGACATCTTTCAGGGTGGCCCAGACTCTCTTCTTTAGATTCAGAAAGTCACTGCTTAAGAAGTAGAGTGTGACCAAGGAAGCTAGGTCACTGCCCAGGCTGCCTGCTCTGCCCTGCCCCATGCCACCACTTTGCTTGAGGAGTGTGAGTCAGCAGTCTTGTCTATGCTGTGAGTCCTTATGTCCCTGTAGCATCTTTAGGCTGAGATCTGCTGTACCACTTGTTAGGGCCCATAAACTCTGGGAACAGATGGAGTAGGACCCTGACAGTTGGAAGATGTCTCCTGTACCCACTGATTTCCCACCCTGTAGGAATTGTTGTATCAGTGGATGCCAACCATGTTCCTTTACCTTCTCGGTGGTGAAGTGGTGGCTTTCTGTTGCTGCCCCATCTCCTCCCTCACTACTGTCTTCCTGGTGATGTTCACTTGGCGCCCTGCTTCTTGTGCGTCTTTGAGCAGTTCTGGGCTGTGTCCTGAGTGCCTGAGCATCCCCTGCTTTAGGTGCAGTTGATACTTTAAGTACATGCTGGCTCTTTTTTCATGGGGATAAGCATTATGCCTTTTACAGGGTTTCATGTAACCCAGGCTGGCCTCAAGTCTCCACGTAATAAGAATGGTCTTGAACTCTTTTTTGTTTTTGTTGTTTTTCAAGACAGAATTTCTCTGTGTAACAGCCCTGGCTGTCTTGGAACTAGCTTTGTGGATCAGACTGGCCTCAAACTCAAAATCCACCTGCTTCTGCCTCTCAAGTGCTGGCATTAAAGGCCTGTGCCACCACTGCCCAGGTTGGCCTTGAACTCTTGATCCTGTTTCCACATCACAAGTGCTAGAGTTATGGACATGTTCAACTACAGCTCGCTTATTTATGCTACTTTCTTAGATGAATCTTATTACGTAGGGAATCTTTAAAAAATACTACTATTTGTAACAGCAAATGCAGTGTGTACAAAGCATAGGTGAGATCCATCTATCTCGAGTTTAAGAAGTTTTTCCATTGAGCCTTTTGGAAGGACTTTGGTGCCTAAGTTTATTGCACAGGTAGTTAAACTCAGTTCATCATGAGCAAGTGAGTAATACCCAGGGTGTTGCCTGTGTGAACAGAAGGGCTGTGACTCCAGTGAAAAGTTTGCAGCATTTCTGGACCTTGAGGCTTTGTGGGAAGGAGCCCTAGGGGAGCACCCAGCTCACAGTCTGCTCTCCTCCACTTAGCTCTCTCCCTGTTGCTGAAGTTGAAACTTTTGCCTTTCTTTAAAATTCTCATGGTTTAATGAATATTTGCTTACTGCTCACGTGAGAGACAGAGATAGCAGCTCCCACGTGTATTTGGCATTGAAACTCACAGAACTTTGAGACGGAGAGCTGGCTCAGGAGTTAGGCCTCTCCTTCTGCTCTTAGCACCCACTTCAGGCAGCTCTCAAGTGCACGTTACCCCAGCTCCAGAGCATCCAGTGCTTCAGACTTTGTGTGCCCGCACCCACACACATAATACAAACAGCAAAACTCAACTCATGTCATTGAAAACTTTGTTGTTTTAGAGGCATGATCTTGTTATGTAGCCCAGGCTGGCCTTAGAGTTACAGTGTAGCCTAGGTTGACCTTGAAATCACTGTAGTCCTGCCTCAATCTCCCTAGTACTGCGGTTACAAGTGTGTGTCACTAGGGTTAACACAAAATTTGACTTTTCTTTTTGTATCCATGTGTTACCTAATGACGTGTGTACATAGGTGGCATGTGTTCTTTGTGGTTGTTTTTTTTTTTGTTTTTTAAAGACAGGTCTCACTAGCTCTGGCTGTTCTGGAACTTATTAAGTAGACCAGGTTGGCTTTGAACTCACCAAGACCTGCCTGCCTTTGCCTCCCTAGTACTGGGATTAAAGGCCTACACCACTATTCTTGGCAATGCATGCCTTTAAAAGAAAATATTTTTAACTTTTACTTTTATTTCATGTGTATGGGTGTTTCATCTGAATGTATGTCTGTGCACCACATTTATGCAGTGTCTGTGAAGGCCAGAAGAGGGTGTTGGATCCCCTAGAACTGGAGTTACAGATGGTTGTGAACTGTTATGGGTGTTGGAAATCAAAACCAGCCATTTGGAACCTTAGAAATCATTACGGTTGTGTTTGAAATTTCGTTGATGTTGTTTGCTTTGCTTTGTTCTATTTTGAGACAGTGTCTCACTGTGTGTCAGAACTAACCTGGAACTGAGATTCACCTGCTTCTGCCTTCCAAGTGCTGAGATTAAAGGTGTGCACTGTCACAATTGGCGGCACATGCCTTTAATTCCAGCACTCGGCGGGCAGAGTCTCTGGTCTGTATAGTGAGTATTGGGCTAGCCAAGGTCACAAAATGAGACCTTGTCTCAAAAAAAAAAAAAGAAGAAAAAAGAAAAAGAAAGCTGTGCTAGAAAATAGCCCACTTTGAAAGTTATCTATCTTTTATGATTTAACATGAAAAAATTGTGTGGGCTTCTTATTAAAGTCATCAAATTAGCTGCAATAGGGAAAAGTGAACCAATGAACTCTAGACTTTTAAGAGTAGTATAAACAAAGCGTTTCTCATTTTTATTATCAGAACAAGCAAAACATGAGGTGACATGTACAGTTAACTTAAGCAAAGATAGGTACAGTGAGGAGTGCACCTGTGTTATGTCTTATCCTCTTTGGTCACGTGAAAAGAGCCAAGGATAGTCCTCCCAGGACTTTGCGTTTCCCACAGAGATAATGTGGGCCTGCCAGGGCATTCCCTTACTATAGTTTATGCAATGCTTCCTGGAAGTCCATCTTGTAGCAAGAGCATTTTGCATTCTGCCCCATCTGTAGTTTACAGTAAATTCCCAGCTTTCTTACACAGGCTTCCCCCACACAGTGAAAAGGTCCTGGAACTTTTAGGAGCCCATATCAGAGTTCATGTACACTCAGATATGTCTTAGACCTGTTCTGGCCCCCACAGCAGCTTCCTCTGCTAGGGCAACCTGGTCCTTGAAGTTCCAGGGCAGCTGTCCAGGGCCACATGTACAGTGTACAGAGAGGAGCCGCTAATGGAAAAGGGTAGACAGAGGTTGAGCCCTGAACTCAGCAGAAGGGTGTGCTTACCCATAAAGCTCTCCAGAGACTGCAGCTAGTGACTCAGAGAGCTCGAGGTGTGTGGGTGTGCTCCTTCTAAAGGGGTGTGTCAGCAGCATCCCAGAAATCCTTCTCTTTGGCCAAGTAATTAGGACTCTGTTCTACGAAAATGCTAATTACAATAGAGGGAACCAAGACTGTTTATAAATAAAGTGAAAGACAAATTGCCTGGATGTCTCAATGGAAACATGATGTGCTTATGTTCATTGGGTGAACTATACAACCTTTGAATGTTGTTTGTTTGTTTTTGAGAACAGTTTCTCTGTGTAACATCCTAGAACTCTTTGTAGACCAGGCTGGCCTCGAACTCACAGAAATCCACCTGCTTTTGCCTCCCCAGTTCTGGGATTGTAGGTGTACACCGCCACCACCTGGCAAATGTTCTTTTTTTTAAAAGATTTTATTTCTTTATTATGTATACAATATTCTGCCTACATGTATGCCTGCAGGCCAGAAGAGGACATCGGATCTCATTATAGATGGTTGTGAGGCACCATGTGGTTGCTGGGAATTGAACTCAGGACCTCTGGAAGAGCAGCCAGTGCTCTTAACCTCTGAACCATCTCTCCAACCTGCAAATGTTCTTATTTAAAGGAACATTTAATGAATTTTATTGAAACAGGGATATTAGCCAGGCGGTGGTGGCGCATGCCTTTAATCCCAGCACTTGGGCGGCAGAGGCAGGAGGAGCTCTGTGCTCTGTGAGTTCAAGGCCAGCCTGGTCTACAGAGCTAGTTCCAGGACAAGCTCCAAAGCTACAGAGAAACCCTGTCTCGAAAAACAAAAACAAAACAAAACAAAAAAAAAACACAAAAAGAAAGAAACAAATAAATAGGGATATCCCCAATATCTTGTTAAGTGGGGGAAAAATGCAATCATCTGTGGGTGTCCTTAGATCTCTTGAATGTCCAGGTCCATAGATGCCCAAGTCCTTTATGCATACTGGTACCCAGCCAGGAGTACTGGCCCACGCCCTTAAATCCCAGCTCTCAGGAGGCAGAAGCAGGTAGAGCTCTGAGTTTTAGGCCAGATTTTATATAGAAAGTTCCAGGATAGCCAGGGATACATAAGAGAGACTTTGTCTCAAAAACAGAAAAGAAGCCAGGCATGGTGACACACACCAGCACTTGGGAGGCAGAGGCAGGCAGATCTCAGAGTTCAAGGCCAGCCTAGTCTACAAAATGAGTTCCAGGAAAGTTAGGGCTACATAGAGAAACCCTGCCTCAAAATACAAAACAGAAAGCTAGTTTAACATTGCACACCCTCCTTTAAATGAGTTGTGGAGGACTTACATACCGAGGACAACGTAAATGATCTATATTGTTGAAGGAATAATGATATTAAAAATGTCATGGACTGGCAAGAGGACTCAGCAGATAATGGTGCTTGTTGTGCAAGTCTTATGGCCTGAGTTCAATCCTGGAACCCTTATGAAAGTGGAAAGAGATAACTGACTATTCCACAGAGCTGTTCTCTGACCAGAAATATGTGTCATGGCCTGCTTGCCCCCACTCCATGTAGTCATATACATACTATCACACATAATAATAATGTGAACATGAGGGCTGGGGAGGTGGCTCTGCAGTTAACAGCACCTGTTGCTCTTGCAGAGGGGCCACATGGTGACTCACAACTATCTGTAACTATAGCTTCAGAAAACCCAGCACTCTTCTGACCTCCACAGACACTGCACAAACCTATTACACAGACATACCTGCATGCAAAACACTTATAGAGATGAACCTTAAAAAGCCTGAGCCAGCTACAGTGGCACACACCTTTAATTCCAACACTTAGGAGAGGCAGATGAATCTCTGTGAATTTGAGGCCAGACTGGTCTCCATATCAAGACATATTCAGGCCAGCCAGAACTACACAGTGAGATCCTGTCTTTAAAAAACAAACAAACAACAACTTTAAAAAAAAAAATCTGCATGTGTTCAGTAAAATACTTTTCTTTTTCTTTTCTTTTCTTTCTTTTTTTTTTTTTTTTTTTGAGACAGGGTTTCTCTGTGTAACCCTGGCTATCCTGGAACTCACTCAATAGACCAGGCTGGCCTTGAAGTCAGAGATTTACCTGCCTCTGTCTCCTGAGTGCTGGGACAACAGGCGTGAGCCACCACTACCTCCCTGTGAATTTTCTTTTAAGATTTTGTTTGCAGTTGTTAAAGCCATGGATGTGGAACTCATAGATATAGTGGGCTAATTGTGATTTACACTTTATAGATATCAGATGAAGTGTAATGAAACAACATGAAAAGTTAATGATGACTCCGGCTTTAATTATTATGTATACAGTGTTTTGTCAGCATGTATGCCTGCAGGCCAGAAGAAGGCACCAAATCTTATTACAGATGGTCGTGAGCCACCATGTGGTTGCTGGGAATTGAACTCAGGATCTCTGGAAGAGCAGCCTGTGCTCTCAACCCCTAAGCCATCTCTCCAGTCTGACTCCGGGTTTTGGTGCTACAGTGGTCATAGTTTTTGACTGCTCTGTGTTTCACTGAGATTTCCATGATGAGTGTGCTTGCTTTTAGTAGACAGAAGAGATCTGGTTTGATGTGGGTTCTGGAACAGTAAGTAAACACTTGGACACTGCCTGCATTGTCCCTCTGTACAACTCCCCTGGCATTTCTTTCTGTTTGGCATTGGCACATCAGTATAGAAGGCACTACTGTGCCTATTAACATCTTCCTCGTGCTCTCTACTTCTGCAAGCATTGGTTTCCCATGACAGCAGATGCGAATGTCCCTGTTTCTAGGGACATCTGTTAGGTGCATCATGAGCAGAGTAGCACATTTCCACAGTATGCCAGGTTCCTCCATCGATAGCTAAACTTTTGTTTGCCAGCAGATCAGATCCCAAGCTCTCCCTCTGTTTCCGCTCTGCGTTCTGGCCCATCTTGTAGGCAGTTCAGTCTTCTCATTTGAAAGGAGACTACTAATCTAAAGGCAGATCAATATCCTGCATGGGTTTATTTTATTATTATTATCAGTATCATCATCATTTTTTTTTTTTTTTTGGTTTTTTGAGACAAGGTTTTTCTGTGTGACAGCCCTGGCTGTCCTGTAACCTGCTTTGTAGACCACGCTGATTTTGAACTCAGAGATCTGCCTGCCTCTGCCTCCGAAGTCTGGATTAAAGGCGTCCAACTCCACATCTGGCTATGGTTTTAAAATATTTTGATATGGCTGGGCAGTGGTGGTGCACGCCTTTAATCCCAGCACTCGGGAGGCAGAGGCAGAGGCAGGTGCATCTCTGAGTTTGAGGCCAACCTGGTCTTTTTTTTTAAATATTTATTTATTTATTATGTATACAATATTCTGTCTGTATGCCTGCAGGCCAGAAAAGGGCACCAAACCCCATTCATTACAGATGGTTGTGAGCCACCATGTGGTTGCTGGGAATTGAACTCAGGACCTTTGGAAGAGCAGGCAATGCTCTTAACCTCTGAGCCATCTCTCCAGCCCCAACCTGGTCATTTTAAAGCCAGTTCCAGGACAGGCTCCAAAGTTACAGAGAAACCCTGTCTCCAAAAACCAAAACCAAAAAAATTTGGAATTTGGTTTTTCTTTCTCCTCCCTGCCTTCCCTTTTTCCTTCCCCCTAACCCCCTTCTCTCTTTTTTTGTTTTTGAGTTTTCAAGACAGGGTTTCTCTGTGTAGCTTTTGGAGCCTGTTCTGAAACTGGCTCTGTAGACCAGGCTGGCCTAGAACTCACAAAAATCCGCCTGCTTCTGCCTCCCAAGTGCTGGGATTAAAGGCATGCATGCATCACTAGCACCTGCTCTCTTTTTTCTTTTTGTTTGTTGAGATAGAGTCTCATTGTGTAGCCCTGGCTGGCCTGGAACTCACTATGTAAGTAGCTTCAAACTCAAGAGTTCCATTGACCTCTGTTTCTGAGTACTGAGATTAAAGGCATGCCCACCAGACCCGGCTCTTTATTTATTTATTTATTTATTTATTATGTATACAATATACAATATTCTGTCTGTGTGTCTGCCTGCAGGACAGAAGAGAGCACCAGACCCCATTACAGATGGTTGTGAGCCACCATGTGGTTGCTGGGAATTGAACTCAGGACCTCTGGAAGAGCAGGCAATGCTCTTAACCGCTGAGCCATCTCTCCAGCCCCCCAGACCCAGCTCTTAATTTGATTTTATTGATATAGTTAGTTTATATATAATAAAATGTACTCATCTTGGGAGTCTGGCTCTAGGTCAACCTGTGGGTTGTAACCTCTAACAAATCTGTCTCAAAGTATTTACATTATGATTTATAACAGTAGCAAAATTAGATATGAAGTAGCAACAAAAATTTTGTGGTTGGGGGTCATAAGAACATGAGGAACTGTATTAAAGGTTTGCACAGTAGGAAGGTTGAGAACCACTTCTGAGAAAGCTATGACAGATGTAGATATCTGGGTAGCCATTCCCCTTATCAAGATACAGTGTTTATACCCCAGAAAGTTCTCTGTTGCCCATGTGAGGTTAGTTACTGCTCCAGTCTTGCTGGTCACTACAGGTTTTTTTTTTCCTGCTCCAGAATGCCACAAATGGAATGTGTTCCTATGTCCATTAATATCCCCTCCCCCAATAAAGAAAATCACAGGATTTTATTATATAGGCAGGCTGGCCCCACTTACACCCTCCTGCCTCAGACTCCCCAGTGTTTGATCATTTACTTTCTTATCCCATCGTGGCAGAGCAGGAGCTCCTGTCCCTAGTAGTAGTGTTTATGTGAGAGAACCGACTAGTTTATCTGTTTTTCTGCTCTAGACATCTGGGTTATTTTTCGTTCTGAATTAAGAGGTATTAAACACAGCCACAATACACAAGCCCTTTTGTGGGTCTGTTTGGTTCTCTCGGGTAAATACCTACAGTGCGTATTGTTTGGGGTTGCAGGTGGACCATTTTAAAGACACCAGTGACTCTTTGCAGTCTGGCACATGGTGTTCTCAATAGTGGTGCGTGTAAGCCCTGCTCCAGCGTCTGACACTGTCAGTCTCTTTATCTCCTACTCAGCCTCACTGAGGTAAATTTACATCCATAAAAATTGGGATTTCTTTGAATGTTGACAAACCAGAACTGTGTGCAGCCTCATGCTGACTAACCTCTGCCTCTAACCCCAGCAACTGCTGGTCAGTCTTGACCTTACTGTGGACTAGTTTTTGTCTTCTAGATATAAACAAAAATATATAAATGGAGTCACATTGTATATTCTTTGTGTCTGGCCCTTTTCCATCTCACTAAGATTCTCCCATGTTGCTGTATGTGGTGTCCTTTCTTCTACTGCATGGCATTCTGTGTGAATACTGGAGCAAGCCTGTCTCTTCTGTAGACGATGAGAATTTCGATAGTTCCCACATTTGAATTCTTCTAATGAGTGCTCCTTTACAATTTTTTATAAGTGGACTGGAGAGATAATTGACCTGTTAGGGGTGTGTACCGCTCTTCCAGGGAACTCTAAGTGACTCACAACCTCCTATAACTCCAGATCCAGGGGAGCCAATGCCTCTGGCTGCTGAGTGCACTAACACTTGTGTGCACATTACCACATACAAACAATCTTAAAAAGTAAAAGTAGAATTCATATATGGGCTTAGTGAACATGTGTGGGTTTCTGTCAGAGAAGTACAGTGTTACAGGTCATTCGTGTGTTTATCAGCCCAAGAGACTACTAAATAGTTTCCCAATGTACTTGTCCTGCTTGAGGGATAATTCCTCTACATCCTGCTTTCATTTCATCCTTGCTCATGGGTGGGTGCCTGTTTCTGTGTAACAGCCAGAGAACAGTTTCTATCCTGTGGAGACAGTTTATATTATTTAGCCATTCCCTGAGTCTGTGGAGTTTTAGTTTGTATCCAGTTTGAGTATAAAGCACAATGCTGAGGTGGATACAGGTCTGTAACTTTTATGCAGCCCTAGCTCTTTCACTGCTGTAGCGCTATCTTACAGAGCTGGAGGTCATACTGGGGTCATTCCCTGAGCTGAAGTCAGTGTGTGGACAGGGAACTGAGTGTGCCTTGGTGGGAAAATATTACTGAACATGTGGGAGACCCAGGGTTTAATCCCTAGCATTACTACCAAAAAAATAAAATCAAACAGAAAACAAAACACAACAAATGGGTGGTGGCGCACACCTTTAACCCCAGCACTCAGGAGGCAGAGGCAGGCAGACCTCTGAGTCTGAGGCCAGTCTGGTCTACAGAGCAAGTTCCAGGACAGCCAAGATACACAGAGAAACCCTGTCTTGAAAAAACAAAACTAACCAACAAACCAAAAAACAGGGTGTTGGCAGCTAGCATGGTTGGGTAAGCTCTGGAAAAGGTTTCATTTCTTTGCTCAATGGGTTATTAGCAGAATTGGGTTCTTTATGGTTGTGGGACTAAAGTTTCTGGGTTTTTTGTTTTTTGTTTTTTCTGATTTGCAAACCAAGCTATAGAGGGTGCCAGCAAGGGTGGGTCAAGTCCTGCTCAGGTTTGCATCGTTACTCTTCTAACTCTACTGGAAAAGGCTTCTAAGTAGTCTTTTCTTCCTTCCTTCCTTTTTTTAAATTTTGTTTTGTTTATTTGTTTGTTTTTATTTTTCAAGACAGGGTTTCTCTGTGTAACTGCCATGACTGTTGTGGAAGTCACTTTAGTAGACCTGGCTAGTATCAAACTCACAGAGATCCACCAGCCTCTGCCTCCCAAGAGCTGGGATTAAAGGCATGTACTCCCACTGCCCAGTCTTTCTCTCTCTCTCTCTCTCTCTCTCTCTCTCTCTCTCTCTCTTTCTTTTAAGACACTTTTCTCTTTGTAACAGCCCTGGCTGTCCTGGAACTTGCTTTGTGGACCAGGGTGACCTTGAACTCACTGAGATCCTGTCTCTGCCTCCTGAGTGCTGGGATTACAGGCTACATCAACATCACTCTGCCCAACTAGTGACTTGTTTTTTATCATCACTTCCTCTCTACTGCTCTTGCCCAAATTCATATATGAAGTAACCCTTTGAGAAACTACTGAGTAAGCAACCAGGTAATTTTGACGTTCTATTTGGCTGGCCTCCTGAAACTGCTTTCATATTTCCAAGCCTAGAGCTGACATGTGCTTGCCCCTCTCAGCTTCCATTTATCCTCAGTCATCCTGAAAGGCTAGACATAGACCAGCAGTGGAAGGATGGGATTTGGGAGTCTCAGGACCTCAGCTTCAGGCTAAGACCTACAGACATGGCCCTTAGTTCCACCAGGCCCAGAGCTGCTCCCAGACAGTGCTTTGTAGAAACTCATTTATTGTGTTGAAAAGAAATAAAATCCAAGTGATACATTGTGCACTGACTTTAAATGTGCCTAGATACATATCTGCAAGACAGTTCCTAAAGAGCCAGGTGTAATGGAACACACTTTTAATCCCAGCACTTGAGAGGCAGAGGAAGGAGGATCGCTAAATTCTAGACTAGCCTGGTCTACAGAGTGAGTTTCAGGACAGCCAGGGCTACACAGAGAAACCCTGTCTCATAAACCAAAACAAACAAAACAAAACAGTTCACAAAGAAAAAAGGGTGATTGGTGATGAAATCAGACTACAACAGGTAGTCATGTTGGCTAGAATAGGGCTTGTGCCTGTCATTGAGGTAGGAGAAGGGAGCGTTCGAGGCCAGCCTGGGCTACATAGTAAGACCCTGTAGGCAGCCTGGCCAGGCATTTGACTGATTGTGGACATCAACATATTCCTCATGCTTCAGAATAGTCCTGAATATAGTGTGGTGTCTTTGCCCCAGTGACAAAATGTCCCCCAGGGCTGAGGAGATGGCTCTGTCAGTAAAGTGCCTGCTACACAGGCATGAGGACCTGAATTTGGATCCTGAGAACTCACATAAAAAGCCAGGTATGGCAGCATGTGCCTGTAATTCCAGAATTGGGGTGTGGGGTGGGGTGGCAAAGATAGGTTCCAGAAGCTCCTTGGCTGGCCAACCTAGCCAAATTGCTGGACCACATCCCCTCAAGGGAATGTTTAGAATCTATGAGGGCAGTTTGTGTTTGTAGTAGTAATGTGTGTGTATGTGTGAATTCTGGATTGCTCTCCACAGTAATTTACTCATTCATTCTCCTACCTTTTTATTTGTTTTCTTTGAGACAGGGTCTCTGTTAAGTAGCTCTGACTGGCCTGGAACTCAGAGAGATCCTCCAGCCTCTGCCTGTAAGTGCTGGGGATTAAAGGTGCGTTTAATTTAAAAACAATTCAACTTTGTTATTTTGTGAGTATAGGTACACATGCCATGGCACATTTGTGGAGGTCAGAGGTCAGCTTCGAGCCGGTCCTCCCTTTCCACCTTTTAAAAGGTTCTGGGTCTAACTCAGGCTGCCACCCACTGAACCCACCTCCCTGCCTCCAGTCCGCACTTGAACACACGAACCTGACAGCAGTTGGGTGATGACTTAAGCCTCTGTGGCACCTGAAAACAGTGCCTGGAGTGGGGTAGGAATGTGCAGAACTCTGCTGTTAAGTGAACTGCCACTTCCTTGAGAGTTGCTCACTGAGTAATAGTAAAGTGTCTTGAAAAAGGCACAAATCTGGGACCAGCCAGATGTCTCAGCTACTGAGGGTACCATAAAGCCTTGACAGCCTGAACTTGATCTTTAGAATCCACGTGCTTAGCTGGGCAACGGTGGCGCACGCCTTTAATCCCATCACTCAGGAGGCAAAGACAGATGGATCTCTGTAAGTCTGAGGCCAGCCTGGCTTATAGATTGAGTTCCAGGACAGCCAAGGCTGTGCAGAGAGACCCCATCTTGAAAACAAAACAAAATAAAAACAGAAACAAAACAAAAAAAACCCTACGTGGTAGAAGGAGAGAACTGACTCGCCCAAGTTGTCCTCTGACCTCCATATGTATGCTATGGTATGCTCATGTTCTCACCACCATATACACAAAATTAATAAATAAAAAATTCTAACATAAATTTGTAAGATACAAGGCTGTTGGTTTAGCAGGCAGGATATGCAGCCATAGCTGAGTGAGGGGGGTGGTCACAAGAATTCTGCTGAACTCAGAGCAGGTGCCAAGAGGCTGGCATGTCAAAGTCCCACTCTACCAGGAGACACAGGAGGCTTATTCTCTTAGAGAATAGAGCCATGGACACCAGACACCACCGGGTGCATGAGGGTGGAGAGAAGCAAGGAGCTAATAACAGAGTCCTCTTAGGCCAATTTCATTCTAAATGGGGGAACTTGGCACCCCTTGGCTCCAGCACTGGCAGACAGGGTCCCAAAGCAAGCGTCTGATTTTCATTGCACAATTGTCAGTTCAAGAGAGGTTCCAGAGACACCCACAGACCAGCAGCAGCTCCACAAACACTGGTTCTCAAGCCAGAGTCACAGAGCCTTCTGCGACTTCTGCAGCTTTTCAGGGGCTTTTGTAGGGAGCGAAGGGACAAACAAGCTTGTCAGCATGTATGGTAAAGGACCCTGGGAACACCAGGGAGCGCCAGACATCGCATCACACCTCTGAGAACAAAGACCAGGTTCCTGCCCTGTTGGGATATCCAGACCCCAAAGAGCTGCTAGAAATAACAGATGAGTGGATATTGTAAAAAAAAAAAAGACTGGAAATTAAATTAAGATAATCTCCCAGTAAATAGAATATAAGGGCAAGACTGGGGGAAGATGAGACACCTGGACAATTATCTTAACAGTCACTCTGGCCAGCATGGGTCAGATGTCTGCTGTAGCCATGTTTATCACTACAACTTTATGGTGTTTCAAAGTCCCTGCCACCAAACAAGCTGCAGCAGTGTGCTCACAAACCACACTCAAATGCTCTGTAGCTGGACCTCCTGCCTGAAAGAGTCAGAGTTTGCATTAGCAGGACAGCCCAGGAAGCCGGCCGGCATTTTAAAATGGTGCGACTTTTTTCCTGCTATGGCTGAAAATCAAAAAGCATGCAGTCAGCTTTTCATCGACACCATTTAAGTGTTTTGTAGCAGGACCTCTTAAAAGAGCTGCAGGGTTTTGCAGCTAAAGCTGAGTCAGGAAGCCTCTCTTAAATGAGACGCATTTGCCTCTAGCAAACAGAGCCCACCTGAGAAAATGCTGCTATCAATAAGCCATGCCTTACTCTATTCTTTTCTGTCTATAATTACTTCCCAAGCTCTCTCATGCTTTATGTGAATGCAGTTGTCCATGTGGGTGCCATTTGTTGACTGAGTTTTCTGTCCTGCCCTGTTCCTGCAATCATTAAGTCCCAAAGAAATCACACAGAGGTCTATATTAGTTATATATAATTGATTGGCCCATTAGCTCAGGCTTCTTTTTTTTTTATTTATTTATTATGTATACAATATTCTGTCTGCATATATGCCTGCAGGCCAGAAGAGGGCACCAGACCTCATTGCAGATGGTTGTGAGCCACCATGTGGTTGCTGGGAATTGAACTCGGGACCTTTGGAAGAACAGGCACTGCTCTTAACCACTGAGCCATCTCTCCAGCCCCCTAGCTCAGGCTTCTTATTAACTCTTTTCTTTCTTTTTTTTTCTTATTAACTCTTATAACTTATATTAGCCCATTATTCTTGTCTATGCTAGCCACATGGCTCGGTATCTTATTCAGTGAGGCAGTCACATCTTGCTTCTTTTGTGGCTGGGCCAGGACTCCAGCATGGGTCAGGAAGGACAAGATCTGAGCATGTGGAGCAAGGCAAACAGAGGGAAGGGCACCAAGGATGGAGGCCGCACTGATCCCCAAGCAGAGAAGACATTCTGATAGAGGTTAGAGGAAAAGGTTGGGAGTTGCAGGGCAATGGGCACAATTCAAGGGTAGCTTTGTGAGATTTGGTTTCATATAAACTTAAACAAAAGGCCCTGAATATATGGTAGACAGAGCCAGGACCCTGGCTAGTCATCTTATTCTCATAAGTGAAGCAAGTATTATAACTCCTTGCCTCAGTTTCCTTGTTTGGTATGTATCTCATAAGGTTAAAAATTGTATTCAGGGGGCTGGAAAGATGGCTCAGGGGGTTAAGAGCACTGGCTTCTCTTCCAGAGGTTCTGAGTTCAATTCTCAGCCTCCACATGGCAGCTCTCAACTGTCTGTAATTCCAGTTCTAGGGGCTCTGACACCCTTATACAAATATACATGCAGGCAAAACAACAATGCACATTTGTAAAACAGTGTGTTCAAGTCTGCCAAGGGGCAGCATTTTGCTGGGTTTAAATGACCGAGAGGACTACAAGGACAGAACCAAACTGTTAGGTGAGGCTTTCAGATCTAGTGCATAGTGGCTAGGTCTGCAGCCCTTTAGCTTAGAGAAGTCTTAGCCCAGATGATCTTGGGCCTGAGGGGCAGCTGGTCCTCTGGGAGCTTGTGCATCTTGAATTAAGCTGTGTTGTCTTGGCTGGTGAAAAAGAAGAATACTTTTAAACAGAAGGGGAAAGAGAGTAGTGCTGACAGAGTGTTCATGTAGAAAGGCCCCTACTGACACCCACCAATCCCCTTACAGCCATGTTCAGACTTGAGCTTGCCGGTGGCTTTGCCAGCCTTTGCCCCACATGCCTGCTGTCTGTCTTGTGCCTGGCTCAGGCCCTGTTCCAGGTCACTGCTCTGTGTCTTCCACCACACTCCACCTCTGTGCCCCCTCCATCTCAGGACCTACTTACCCTCAAGCCTTGGATAATTGCTCCTTTTAGAACCCTTCCAAGCCAAGGGCTCCTTCCCTGGTTATCTTGGCATAACACTTTAATGTGAACTGTCATTAGACCCCCAAGCATCCTCTTGTATTGAACTATGCTCTCTTTAGTTGCTTAGTGTAGAGCCCCTTCAGAGCTGTATAATGAGCAGTGGGAGTAGTGAGGTCCTGCTCACTGAACTGGGAGCCAAGAGATTAAAATTACCCAGCTGTGCTGGGGAGAATGGCCCAGAATCTGGAGGAATCTCGGGGGATGCTGACTAGCCTTGGGCTGTAGCTCAGCCAGTCTAGAAGACTAGAAGTCAGGGAAGATGCTTTCCAGGTGAGGACAGCAGTTTTCACTTTACTGACTTTGCCCCAAAAAAAGAATTGCTAGAGGGTACTGATGCAAAGCCACCTGTCACCGACCCCTGTGACCTCCTTAAAGCCACAGGTCTACCAGGCAACACCTGCACTTCCTTCCTGGCAGGAGAGCTGAAAAGTCTAGCTCAGTGGGTGCATGTGGTGGGCATTCACTGGTACTTATGCAGTGCCACATAGCTATACTGCTCCTGCTCCTTTTCTCTCTCTCTTTCTTTCTTTCTTTTTTCTATCTATCTATTTGTTTATTTATTTATTTATATTTTTAAGGCAGAATTTCTTTGTATAGCCTTGGCTGGCCTAGAACTCGCTCTGTAGACCAAGCTAGCCTTAAATTCAGAGATCAGTCTACTTCTGCCTCCCAAGTGCTGGGATTAAAGGCGTGCATGTACACCGCCGCCACCGCCTGGCTGTTTATTTATTTTTATTTTGTTTTTGGAGGCAGGGTCTGTCTGTGTAGTTCTGAGTGTTCTGGAACTATATAGACCAGACTGGCCATGTACTCAAGAGATCTACCTGCTTCTGCCTCCAAAGTACTGGAATTAAAGTTGTGTGCCAGCATGCGCTGGCACATTGAATGATTTACTTCGTCTAAAATTCCCTCCCTTTTATTTTGAGTGCTGGCAGTTGAACCCAGGACCTTGTGTATGTAGCAAATCACGTTTTACTGTTGTGCTCTACTCCAGCACAAAAAGCTGCTGGATGTTTAAAGCCTGATGGGGGGAGGCTGGTTCATTGGCTAGTGGCTGACTGTCTCATGTGTCCTGGGTGAGCACAGAATACCTAGGTGTATGTGGAGAACAGGCCCTTGGTCCTCCCCCTAACAGCTACCCCAGGTAAGCTCCTCTCTTGAGATGCTTGACCTGGTTCCCAGAGTTGCAAACTATCTCCATGTTGAAGTGTTCCAGGCCCTCCTGGTGCTGGAGCTGCTAGAATGTTTGATTCTGAAAGGCAGTTGTGCTGGCTGGGGGAGCCTTTCAGTGTCACAGTCAGCAGGGACCACCTGAGAGCCAACTGAGGACAGTGACAGGCCCATTAGCATAGCTCTTTATGTGGCTGACAGGTCTGTTTGTTGGTGACCTCATGGTCTCATTGTAGGCTTTTCCTAGGTATCCACTGTTGAGTTGTAGCTGCTGCACTCTTGGCAGGCCTGGGGCCACAGCGCCATCTAGGGGTAGTTTAGTAGTCAGGCAGTTGCTTTCCTCGGGGATAGGATTGGAGAGTCCCGATCACAGTCAAGGCTATGTGTGCTGTAGCTCTTGCTGATGGCTCTCAAACAGGCCAGACAAAAATCAGTACAAAGTGTGGAGGTGCATGCCTTTAATTCCAGTACTCAGGAAGCAGAGGCAGATAGATCTCTATGAAAGATCTCTTGAGTTCAAGGACAGCCCAGTCTACATAGTGAGTTCGAGGACAGCCAGAGCTACAGAAATGAGATCCTGCCTCAAACAAACAAATAAATAAAAACACACCGGGCAGTAGTGGCACTTGCCTTGGCAGAGGCAGACGGATCTCTTTAAGTTCAAGGACAGCCAGGACTACACAGGGAAACCTTGGGGGGGGAGGGGGAACCAAGGTAATTAATTAATTAAAAATCACCACAATAGTGTCCCCACAAGCTTCTCTTGAAAGCTGCAGTTGCCAGCATTGAACTTCTACCATAGAAACTCAGGGGAAAGTAGGGAAAGGGTACAGGAGCACTATGATCTGGTCCAGCGGTCAATCCTGCTGGCGTGTACACAATACCCCTACCTTATATCATGGAAGTAGAGGAGTTAGAGGCAGGAGAATTGCTGCAAATTCAAGCCAGCTGTATAACAAGTTTCAGGCCAGGTAGTCTACATAGAGAACCCTGTCTCAAAAATCCATGTCTTCACCACACTTGCCAAGTACACAGCTCAGGAGCACCACTTTTTTGTACATTTGTGTAATCACTATTGTGTTAGCATTGCCACCTGTTTCTCTATCTCACCATCTGTTTTGTGTCTAGCCATGTCATCCAGTATGCAGTGGTTAGCATAGGTTTCTGATTTCATTTTCTGATGGCTGCCAATAATGCTACAAAATTTTTTTGTGCTTGTTGACCATTGCTA
The DNA here is from genome assembly GCF_018167655.1 of Microtus oregoni. Taxonomy (NCBI): domain Eukaryota; kingdom Metazoa; phylum Chordata; class Mammalia; order Rodentia; family Cricetidae; genus Microtus; species Microtus oregoni. Next base: position 18,149,836 of record NW_024543086.1, read on the forward strand.
TCTATGTCTTTTGTAGCGATATGTCTTTGTTCATTTTTGAATTGAGTTGTTTTATTGTTGAATTGAAGGTGTTCTTTATAGAACTCTTGGTCTTTTTTGTTTGTTTGTTTGTTTGTTTGTTTAAAACAGGGTTTCTCTGTAGCTTTGGTGCCTGTCCTGGAACTCTGGAACTAGCTCTTGTAGACCAGGCTGGCCTCGAACTCACAAAGATCCGCCTGCCTCTGCCTCCCAAGTGCTGGGATTAAAGGTGTGTGCCACCACCGCCTGGCTAACTCTCGGTCTTAATAAGATTTATAATTTGCAAATATTTTTTTCTGTATGTTACAATTTTTCACTCTGTTATAGTGTCCTTTAATGCATGAGAACCAAGTTTGGATGCAGTTACTAGTTGACCAGGCAGAAGATGGCTCAGAAGAAGCTACTGATGCCTGAAGAGGATGTTGTACTGTAATGCAGACATAGAGATACACAGGGACATAGGTGCACAGACAACAATGTACACTCAGTGCACACAGGTTGTGCACTGGGTATGCAGATGTGCATATGCGCAGGTATATCACATTCTGTGAGAGTGGTCCCTGTGCATTTTAAATGTCCATCTCCAAGTCCTCTTGGAACACAGTTAACTTGTTAGGTTTTAGACAGGATTTTCTGTAGATTAGGCAGCCTTGAATTTACTGTACAGAGAAAAGTGACCTTGAGTTCTAGATCTGCATCTGTCTCCCAAGTGGTAGAATTATAGTTGTGTATCACTACACCTGGCTTGCAAGTATTATGTGAAAAATAAGAAACTGATGTCTTTAAGGTTTAAACTGGAGATGAGAGAAGGAGTTATTGTTCAGGAACCTTTTCTGTATAGTAAGCTCCATTGTGTCATCGTAGTTCATCATTGTTGGTGTCCTCCCCCGTCCCCCGTTTAAAAAACAAACTTGGGCACCATTGGTGGATCTGATAAGGCTCCAGTGTTTTATATAAATTAAGTATCCAGTGCGGCCTGCTTCCACCAACATCTGTTTTGTTTTGTTTTTTCATAAAAATATGAAAACATAAAGCAAACCCTCAAGGTAGAGTAAATATAAAGGTCTTTGGAGAGTTCTGTGGGGAGCAGCATTTTAAAGGATTACTTTGGTCCTGTGTGGTGGTCTCATCTGTAATCCTCGGGTGCTCAGGCAGGAGACTGCATGAGCTTAAGGCCAGCCTGGGCTACATCTGAAGACCCTGTTTCTAAAAACTAAGTAAGAAGCCAGCCAGTGGTGGCACACACCTACTCAAGAGGTAGAGGTAGACGAATCTCTGATTTCAAGGCCAGCCTGGTCTATAGAGCAAGTTCAGGATGGCCAGGGCTACCCTGTCTCAAAAAACAAACAAAACCTAAGTAAGTAAGTAAATACCTTCATCTTGGTGATGCAGCAGTATCTAAGAACTGTGATAAATCGAAGAATTAGGAAGCACTTTGTTTTTTGAGAGGTCAACTGTAGAATCTATAGGAAAGACATGTCACAGCGGGAGTGAACCATTTCCCTCCAGGCATTCTGGGTCCAGAGCCGTTAGAGAGACTGGTGTGGCCTGAGTATTTCTAATGTCCCATTCTGATCTGGGCTTCTACCTAGCCCATGGTTGCCATACAATGTGAGCTAGTCAGGTGCCCTGAGAAAGCCATAGCCGAGGGCAATGAGCACCTTCCTCCTGCTCCTGCTTCCCTGGAGGTCATTGTGGGATTTGAGAAAGTATATTTTTCTGTTTAAAACACAGACTTGGGCAGGAGGACCTCACAGTGAAGCCCATTACTGATGGACACTCTGACCCTCTGCTTCCTCACAGGAATTGACTATAAGACTACCACCATCCTACTGGACGGACGGCGTGTCAAACTGGAACTCTGGTGAGTTGGTAATCTGATGAGAACATGGAAGCCAAGTGAGGAAGCATCTTTTTAAAAATATTTTATTTACTTTTATGTGCGTTGATATTTTACCTGCATATATGTCTTTGTGAGAGTGTCAGATCTTGGAGTTATAGACAGTTGTGAGCTGTCATGGGTGGCTGGGAATTGGACCCAGGTCCTCTAGGAGAATAGCCAATGCTCTTAACTGCTGAGCCATCTCTCCAGCCCCATGAGGAAGCATCTTATTTGCCATAACCTTTTAAATATACTGTGTTCAAACTGGATTTTTCTCCATGATGAGCAAAACAAAAAACCCAGGATGTTTTATTTTAAAGCTTCCTCCATTTTTTTTTTTTTTTAAATTTTCGAGACAGGGTTTCTCCATAGCTTTTGGTTCCTGTCCTGGAAACTAGCCCTTCTAGACCAGGCTGGTCTCGAACTCACAGAGACCCGCCTGCCTCTGCCTCCCGAGTCCTGGGATTAAAGGCGTGCGCCACCACTGCCTGGCGTGCTTCCTCCAATTTTGTTTGCTTGTTTGTTTTTGTTTTTTGAGACAGGGTTTCTCTGTGATACAGTCTTTGCTGTCCTGGAACTTACTCTGTAGATTAGGCTACCCTCGAACCCACAGAGATCCTCTTACCTCTGCCTCCCAAGTGCTGGGATTAAAGGCATGCACCGCCACTGCCTGGCACCTCCTCCAATTTTACCCATAAAAACTTGTTTTCCTGGGGCTGGAGAGATGCTCAGAGGTTAAGAAGAGGACTGCTGTTTTTTGTGAGGACCCAGATTTGGGTCCCAGCACCCATGCGACAGCTCACAGCAGTGTATAATTTCAGTTCCAGTGGGTCTAACATTCACTTCAGGCCTCTCATGGGCATCAGGCATGCGTGTGTTGTTCATACACATAAAATTAAAAATTAAGGCTGGGCATGGTGGCACATGCCTGTAATCCCAGCGCTCAGGGAGGCAGAGGTAGGCAGATCTCTGTGAGTTCAAGGCCAGCTTGATCTAAAAAGTGAGTTCTGGGACAGCTAGTCCTGTTACACAGAGAAACTGTCTCAAAAAAACAAAACAAACACAAATTAAGAAGGAGCTGTGTGTACACTTGCCTTTAATCCCAGTCAGTACTCAGGAGGCAGAGGCAGGCAGAGACTTTTGTGAAATCGAGGCTAGCCTATTCTATGTAGCCAATTCTAGTCAAAATTACACAGTGAGACTCTGTCTCAAAAAAAAAAAAAAAAGAAAGAAAAAAGAAAAAGAAAAAGAAAAAAAAAAGGAGACAGGACTGAGCCTCTTATACTGGGAATACTCGTGCATGCTGCTGACCCTCCTGTGTGTTTCAGGGACACGTCGGGCCAGGGCAGGTTCTGCACCATCTTCAGGTCCTACTCAAGGGGCGCACAGGTAAGACCAGCACCATTATGTTGTCTGGTAGGTGCCTCTCCTGATTCTTTCTGAACCAGTATCACTATTCTGCCAGTTCCCTAAGAACTTTACTCTTTTTGATCAAGTGTTTTGTTTTCTTCCAGTGCTGAGGATTGAGCTCTGGGCCCTTATTGTACATGATTGGTGGGTTCCACTACTGAGCTGCATCCTCAGCCCTTTTTTTCCCAAGGATTTTGATGTCCAGACATCAGGTCTCCAAATGCCCATCTGTGTAGGAAGGATTCTTAGCCTTGTAGCCTCATTTCGAGGCTGCCTATGTGGGAGGCAACTGAGTCTCTATTGTACCTGCCTCTAATGTCCCTATATGAACCCTTGCTGTTTTCATGGTGCCTTAAGATGTACCCTGAACTTAGCACAGCCACTGCAGTGGCCTCTCCTAGCTGTTGAGGTGCAGCTTATCCATTTGTTTCACCAGAAGCCAAAGGTGTTTCCCCATACTTCCCTCACACACAGAATTGTGTGTCTCCTAAGGGTGTGACTGAATGTGGAGGTGACTTGGGCTGTATCAAAGCTAGAACTCTGCAGACTGGAAATGTTAACAACAGGCTTCAGCTGATTCTCTGGGCAGAAAATAGGCCATGGGGATCTTGTCTTGGCAGTAGGAGAGCACCATGCATACACAGACCCTACCTCTAGACAACCAGGAGTGAGGAACATTAGTCTAAGGATAAATTCTACAGGACCCTCTTCACTTTATTTTTATTTTTTTAAAGTGATATTACTGGGTCTTTTTTTTAATATTTATTTTATTTATTTATTATGTATACAATATTCTGTCTGTATGTATGCCTGCAGGCCAGAAGAGGGCACCAGACCTCTTTACAGATGGTTGTGAGCCACCATGTGGTTGCCGGGAATTGAACTCAGGACCTTTGGAAGAGCAGGCAATGCTCTTAACCTCTGAGCCATCTCTCCAGCCCCTTCACTTTATTTTTTTAAATGTATTTTATGTATATGGGTATTTTGCCTGCATGTATGATTGTGCACCACATGTATGCCTGGTAGCAATGGAGGTTAAAAGAAGGTCTCAGATCCCCTGGGACTGGAGTTACAAATGGTTCTGAGCTGCTATGTGGGTCCAGGACTCAAATCTGGGTCTTTTGTAAGAGCAGTCAGTACTTTTAGGCACTGAACCATCTCCGCAACTCTCCCTGATTTTTTTTTTAATATTTATTTATTTATTTCTTATGTATACGATATTCTGTCTGTCAGGCCAGAAGAGGGCACCAGACCCCATTACAGATGGTTGTGAACCACCATGTGGTTGCTGGGAATTGAACTCAGGACCTTTGGTAGAGCAGGCAATGCTCTTAACCTCTGAGCCATCTCTCCAGCCCCCTCTCCCTGATTTTTGAGATAGGATCTCATACTTCATATAGCCCAAGCAGATCTCCAACTCTGCAGGGAGCCTCCTTCTCTAGCCTTTCAACTGCTAGAAATAAATATATGAGCCACCACTCTCCGCCCATTATTCTTTTATAAGAGAACGATGAATAAAAAATTAAAAAGTTTTTGAGTTTTTGTTGTTGTTGTTGTTGTTGTTTTGAGAGGAAAGGAACACACAAGCACAAGCATCAGGCTGTCCTGGAACTCACTCTGCAGACCCGTCTGGCTTTGAATTCAGAGAGTGCTGGGATTAAAGGCATGCACCACCACCGTCCGGCTCTGGCAAGGCATTTTAATAGGACATGTCTTACTGCTCTCCTACCCTTTGTCAACCCTTTGTCTCCTGGGTCTCTCAAGGTCTGAGTCTTGCACATTGCACAAGCAAAGGCTACTAGCTTCTCCTTTGCTTTTGTCACTTGTCATATGTAGCACTGTTTTGTGGCTGCTACCGAATCCCTTTCATCCTCACCAGTGGCCAAGCTTGTTTTTATGGTTGAGTCCTGAAACGGCCTCTTAATTCCTATGGTCCTGTGCTGCCTCCTGGGAGAGAGAGGGTGCCCCTGGGTTGGTATATGGAGGTCCTAAGACAGGCTTGACAATATCTACTCACTGTGGGGCCACACCAGTACCAGCAGGAGGTGCTGTCCAGCTGCGCTTGCATTTACTTCCATTAGTACAGGAGTATGTTGTCCTTTAAGGGCAGAGTGGATTTGTTTATGTGGAAGGGTTTCTATGAGAAGCGGTAGAGGATACACTAGTAGGTCATTGCTGAGGAGGATATCCGCATGCCTCTTGGCACCTGGCAGTTGCTTGTGTGTGTGTGTTTGTGTGTATGTGCGTGCGCATGTGTGTAGAAGAGAATGTTTTAACACAACCAGGGTGTGTGAGGTGGGAAGACAGGAGTTTTTCACCCTGGCTCTTTATACTTTGGACCACACAGATACATTATATTACTAAGTGCCTATCTATTTACATGTATTATTTATTTGAGGGGAGTGTGCATAAGTGGAAGTCAGAGGGCAAGTTTTGGGAGTTAGTCTCTTCTTCCTCAATGTGGATTGCTGAGATCAAGCTCAGGTTGTCAGGCTTAGCAGCCGGAGCCATCTCTGAGGCTAGTCCTGAGCTGATCTTCCTGCCTCTACCTTCTGGGTGATAGCATAATAGGTATGTAGAATCATGACAGCGTGTCTCTCTCTCTCTCTCTCTCTCTCTCTCTCTCTCTCTCTCTCTCTCTCAGGGTCTTACTATGTAACATCAGCTGTCCTTGATCCCATAGCAGTTCTCCTACCCCAGCCTCCCAAGTACTGCATTTAGAAGCACATACCACCAGACCCAGCTTAATTTGTAGGGTTTGGTTTTCATTTGTTAGTTATTTTGATACAGAGTAAGACAAAGGCTTGCTAAGTAGCCCTGGATGGCCTGCAACTTGATAGATGGGACTGGCCTCAAACTCACAGACATCTGCCTGCCTCTACCTCCTGAGTGCTGAGAATAAATGTTCAATTTTTAATTTTTTAATTATTTATTCTTAGTTTATTTGCATTGGTGTTTTGGAAGATCAGCCAGTGCTCTTAACCTCTGAGCCATCTCTCCAGCTCCCCTCAATTTTTATTTTTAAAAGGTACTTTAGAGGGCAACAACGATGGTTCAATTAGTGAAGTGTTACCATACAAGCATGAAGACCCAAGTTTGGATCCCTAGCACTCATATTAAAAGCCAAGTAAAATAGTATGTACCTGTAATCCAAGTACTGGGGAAGCAGAGACAGCAAGAGCCCTGAAATTTAATGGCCAGCCAGTCTAGCCAAATTGACAAACTCCAGATTCAGTAAGAGACCTTGTAACACTCACACACACACACACACAAAAATGGTGGAAAGTGATTGATGATGACATCTGACATCAGCTCTGTCCCCTCTACCCGCTCCCACAGGGCCTCTACATCTTGGCATGGTGATTACATGGGTATATTTCTTTGTCAAAAATTTATCAATGTCCTTGTCTCAACTTATATGTTTTCTGGTATATAAATTAAAGGGTAGGGAGATGGCTCAGTAAGTAGTGCTTGCCATACAGGTGTAAGACCTGAGTTTAGTTTCTAGTACCTATGTACAAAGATGGACACTGCAGCAAACACCTATAATCCCAGGAATAGGGGGGCATAGATGGGATCTCTGAGTTTGAGGCTAATCTGGTCTCCATAGTGAGTTCCAGGACAGCCAAGGCTACATAGTATTGAAAAATAATAATAGTTGTAACAGTAAGGAACCTACTCTTAAACTTAGTTCCACTTTTCAAAATGTATCTTATGTATTAAACTTAACAAAAACAGTGTATATGGCCAGGTGGTAGTGGTGAGCACCTTCAGTCCCAGCACTCAGGAGACAGAGGCAGGTGGATCTCTCTAAGTTCTAGGCCAGCCTGGTCTACAAAGCGAGTTCCAGAACAGCCTGGACTATTACAAAGAAACTCTGTCTCAAGAAACAAACAAAACAGCAGCAGCAGCAACAACAACAACAAAACAGTGTGTATGTTCAGAGGCACGTCAAATGTTTGCCACTAGAAGGTAACCTACTAGAGAGATGGCTCAGAGGTTAAGAACACTGGCTGCTCTTCCAGAGGTTCTGAGATCAATTCCCAGCAACCATATGGTAGCTCACAGCCGTCTATAATGAGATCTGGTATTCTCTTCTGGTGTGCAGGTGTACATGCAGGTAGAACACTGTATACTTAATTAGTAAGTAAATCTTTTTTTTTAAAAAAATAAGAAGGTAGCCAAAAACTAGTTAATAGGCCTGGTGTAGTGTGCTGCTTGCTCTTCAGGAAGGGCTGAGCACTTAAATGTTGGGGTATGGTGGCTGACCCTTTGAAGGGCACTTTCCAGAGTCATTTGTGAATGGAGCAGGCCACTGGAAAGGGGACCCTATGTCTATATTTTGAGTTATGAATGGTCTAAAAATCAGCATTATCTGACTAGCATTAAGAAGACAGAATGGGCTGGAGAGATGGCTCAGAGATTTTAGGAGCACAAATTGACTGCTCATGGAGAGACCCTGAGTTTAGTTCCCAGCATCCACATGGTGGCTTACAACCATCTGTAACTCCAGTTCCAGAGGATCCAATACCTCTTCTAACCTCTGTGGGCGCCTCCACATATGTACATACACTTGGGCACACACATATACACATAAAATAAATAAATGTTTTTTTAAAAAGTAGTCCCAGCACTGGGATCTGGAGTGGGTCACAGGTGGGTCTCTGAGTTCAAGGTCAGCCTGGTCTACAAAGTTCTGAGTTCCAGAACAGTCAGAATTGTTATAGAGAAACCTTGTCTCAGAAAAAAGAAAGGCGGAGGAGGAAGAAGACAGAATGTGCAGGAGAGTCTTTTTGTCTTTTGTACTTTCTCTTTGAGACACGGTGGTTTGGAGGCTGGTTCTAGTAAGAAAGAACTGTCTGCAGTTCATCACCAATGGTTTTCTCTAGGAAATCCATGGCTACTTTGGTTTCTCTACTCCAACCCTCACTCATAGAATGTTCTCCCAGTAAAGCCTGACAGTAAAGCTGGGAATGCTTTTACTAGGAGGGGTAGCCGGGGTGAGGGGCAGCCAGGTCAAGGGCTTGTCTTCCAGGAGGTGGGCCTTCTGCTCACTTGTTTTAACTAGAACACAGATTCTTGTTATGACAAAAAGGTCATACATAAAAGGTCTACATAAACAGGAAATGAAAAGCCATCCAGCCTCATACCACCTGTTGCGTGTTTGTGTCAACTTCTTCTACGCGATGCCCTTTGTGCTTTCAAGTGTCAGCATACACAGCTATGGGAATCGGTTTCCCACTCCACAGTGTACTATGCACGCTTACTGTGATTATCAACTATACTTACTTAGAACTTTTTGCTTTTGTTGCTTTTGCTATGCTCTGTATAGAATCCAGAGCTTTGCACATTGTATGCTGTACCACTTAGCTATACCCCAGCCACTGGACATTTTCTCCCTCTCTCCCTTCCTCCCTCCTACTTTTGTGCCAGGGTTAGAATCCAGGGCCTCATGTATTCTAAGCTACAACTCTGCCACCGCCACTGAGCTACATTCTAGCTGCCCTTCCCCGCCCTCCCCACAAAAGAAAGCCTTCATTGTTAAAACCTACTGAGATGAGTCTCCTGAGGGTGGGCTTTGACACACCTTTGCCACCTTTGATAATCCTTAGGAGCCATATTGCTAGGTGCCGTGATGCTGTAGTTGGCATTGTCACCTGCAAAGTCTGGCCTCTCTCCCTTTGCAACAGATGACAGCTTGCTTCCCTGTGTTCAAGATATGTGCTTGTTTGTTGATTTGGGAAGAGAGTAGAGACTTTATTGTTAGTTGGTCTTGTCTTAGTTAGGTAGTTACTGTAGAGACATCAGTGACCAAGGCAACTTTCCAACTTCCTTTTTTTCCCCCCAAAGCAACTTCCTTTTTTGAGACAGGGTTTCTCTGTAGCTTTGAGCCTGTCCTGGAAGAACTAGCCCTTGTAGTCCAGGCTGGCCTCGAACTCACAGAGATCCACCCCATGCAACTTCTAAAAAATCAACAACGGAACATAAATAAATATTGTGCTGGGATTAAAGGTGTGCACCATCACCTCCTGGCTAAAAGAACACACTTATTGGAAGCATGTGTACAGTTTCATAGGGTTAGTTTATTATTATCATTATGTCAAGAGCATGGTGATATGCAGGCAGGCATGGTGCTACAGAAATATCTGGAAGCTTTATATCCTGATCTGCAAACAGGCAGAGACAGACAGACACTGGGCCTAGGTAAACTTTTGAAACCTCAAAACCCACCCCTAGCAACTCACCTCCTCCAATAAAGACACACCTCCTAATCCTTCCTAATTAGTTCATCAGCTGGGGGCTAAGCATACAAATATATGAGCATATGGGGCCATTTTCATTTAACTATCAGTTTTTTAGTCGGGGTCTTGCTATATAGTCTGGCTGGCCTAGACCTAGCTATCTAAACTAGTAACCAGAGTGGCCTCCAGTTTGCAGCCCACCCCCCTGCCTCAGTCTCCTGAATGATCAGATTATAAATGTGGCCCTCCATCTCTGCCATGTTTAGTTATTATAAATATATTTTTCACTCACTGACCTGGCTCCTTGAGGTCGGGCAGTTTCAGTTTGGCTCCTCTCAGTGGTACCTGACCTCAAGGTATGGGATCCCTCCAGGATAGAAAAGTTCCTCTCCAGCTGCTGCTCTACTTGAGCCAGGCCTGTTACCTACCTCTGGGTAAGGCTATCTTTATCTCAGTAGGACTTGGGACTAGCATGAGTTTTCAGAAATGGCAATTCTGTTTCCCTCTTCCTACTCCTATCTTTGCCCGTTTTTGTCCCCCTTCTCTGTCATCCATGTATGAGAACCTGTGGGAAGAGGAGTGAGGGACTCAGTGGGTGGACTCTGATTGCTGACCTCTCAAAATCAACCCAGGATGAGAGGCAGATTTGCAGTGTGTTAACCCTTTGTGATGAGCAATGTGCTCGCTCAGTACCACCCCTACTGGAGAGTCCATGAAGGTGGTCCCGCTGGGATATTTGAGGCAGATGGAGACAGCCCAGAGCTGAGCTCGCAGTAATTGGTCTCTGAGGGATGTGGCAGGAAAAGCCCTGTAGCAAATCCTGTTTAGCCTGACTGAGGCAGCCCTCACTGACTACTGCTCCGAGTGACTGACATTCTGCTGTATAAGTTTGGAGCTGAAAAACTCAGAGCTGCCTCCATTCAGCCCCAGGTGCCCCTACAGCGGAGTTTGCTGATAGACTGACTTCCAGAATGCTTGGTCCTCCAGTGAGTTCTGTGGCTCTTCACACTCCTCCCCCAACCAAAGCTTAGACCTTTTTTGGGGGATGGGGGGGGCTTATAGCCTGTGTGGCTTTTGAATGATTTCAGAGTAATGCCTGTGACTGGCCTGGATTTAAAAAATTGTTAAAAAGTCAGTTCTACTCCAGCAGTGTTCTCAGGCATATGTGGGCTGGACCAATTTAACTCAAAGAAGGTCCCTTCCCTGCTGCTCTCCTGGGTGGCAGATGTATTTCTGGTCCGTAGGTTGTGACCATGCTAATTATCTGTAGTCTTCTGGACCATGTTCCTAGCCCTGTCTAGGAATTGTGAGTACTCCTATCCAGCAAGTTTCTCCTGGGAATGGGCCCAAACATGCCTGTGGATAATCGCCATTCATCTAACTTGCAGGGAATCCTCCTGGTGTATGATATCACCAACCGTTGGTCCTTTGATGGTATTGACCGGTGGATCAAGGAGATTGATGAGGTAGGTGAGGGTTTATGCCTCTCCAGGAGAGACTATAGGAACAAGTTGTGACTGGGGTATGCTTCATGGGAGTGCTGCCCAATGTAGTCCTCCCCTACCCTGGGAGTGTTGTTCAGAAATGAACAGCTGAACTCTGCTGTCTACTTGGCTCCATCCAGACATTTCTGGACTTGCTTCATTGCAGAATGCAGACATTAGGAGCCCTGCCTATGGCCAAAGGGTGGGGGTGACTTGTGATTGTGCCTCTGCTGAGTTCTGAACCCCTCCTAAGCATGCACCTGGTGTTCCCCGGATCCTGGTTGGGAACCGGCTGCATCTGGCCTTCAAGCGGCAAGTCCCAACGGAGCAGGCCCGAGCCTACGCAGAGAAGAACTGCATGACCTTCTTTGAAGTCAGCCCCCTGTGCAACTTCAACGTCATTGAGTCCTTCACTGAGCTTTCTCGTATCGTTCTTATGCGGCATGGCATGGAGAAGATCTGGAGGCCCAATCGAGGTGGGACTGAGGCTTAGTTCAGCTAGGATGCTAGCTAGTGGAGTCATGGGGACTGATGGTGGAGCTGCAGGCATCGATAGTGCATTTAGAGTATAAGTAGTCTCTTAAGAGCTGTAGTCATGTGGCTGCCCGCCCAGACCTAGAGCAAGTGATCTCTTTCTTTGCCATGATTTGAGAGCAGAGCTCTACACAGTCACCTTCACTGCTAATGGTCACAGAAGTAGTGTGTGCAGCTCAGCAGTATCTATCATTGTCCATATACTTGACCAGAAGCCCTAATGATGGCCTTACTCACAAGGTACTTTACAGTAGGGCTCCCTGCTAGGCACAGAGATGGTTACAATGTCACCCTAAGATGAAGCCACAGAGAACAGAGTAACTAAATCTTCTCTTGAGCCAAAAGACTTCTGCCAACTATAGGCAAGACTGAATTAACCTCCAACTAGAGCTATAGCAAGGGCTGCATTCCAAAGTTAGTCTGCCTCCTCACCCAGTCTGGACAGACTGGCCTATCTTAAGAACACTTTGTAGTATTTTCTGCTCTAAGAAGGCAGGAGATAGGAGCCACCCAGTGTACAGATAGTGGGGCATCCAGGATCCCTGAGCTGGTGAAGCCACCAGGAGTTTTGAGACTCAGCCAGGCTTTACAGGTAATGTGAAAACCATGTACCTCTCAACAGCTCCCCTCATAAAATCTCATTGCCTATCTGTTCCCTCCTCCATCTTACCTCCCCTCACAGTTTTCAGCCTGCAGGACCTCTGCTGCCGCGCCATTGTCTCCTGTACCCCCGTGCACCTCATCGACAAGCTCCCACTACCTGTCACCATCAAGAGCCACCTCAAGTCCTTTTCCATGGCCAACGGCATGAACGCTGTCATGATGCATGGCCGCTCCTACTCCCTGGCAAGTGGGGCCGGGGGCAGTGGCAGCAAGGGCAACAGCCTTAAGAGGTCCAAGTCCATCCGTCCCCCCCAGAGTCCACCTCAGAACTGCTCTCGGAGCAACTGCAAGATCTCCTAGCGGAACCTGTGTGTTCCGCCTGTTCAGACTCGGAGCTAATGCTGGAGCACTCCTGGCCAGGCACTAGGCCCTGCTGCGTGCAGGAAGACTTGGGTACACAACCATGCCTGGGTCTTCCCAGGCTTTCCTCCACATCTGAGCTAGTGGAGGGAAGGGGCGTGCAGGGAGAGACATGCTCCACAGACCAAGCAGCAGGGCTGCTGGTGCTACGGGGACCAGGTCTGAACCAATCCTGGACTCCATGCTGGGAGTGAGCCTGGCTCCCCTTTATTTATATGGAGAACATTTTACCTGTTTTGTACATTTTTAAAGGGCTGTCAGGGAAGCCTGGATGCCCCTCATAGCCACATCAGCTGTTGGGGAAGCTCAGGATGTCAGGGAAGGAGGGGTGAAGCAGTGATGGAGAGTTTCAGCATTGAAGCCAGATGACCTTTGGGTTTATAAACACTCTTTCTGGGTGTTGATGTTGCTCCGAGGCCAGTGGGAAACAGATGGGGCCAGGGTGTGCTCCAGATGCTCTGGCCACAGTCTTAGCTCCAGCTTTCATTTCTGACAAAGGTGGTCAGTATGCTGGACATAGACAAGGCTTCTGCTCCTGAGACCTAGGAGAGAAGCTGGTTGCACCTGGGAACCCCACTTGTATCCCTCTCCACTGTGCCCTGGCACTTTGAGTGATGTTTACTAAACACTCAGTATCTCCAGGTTGAGGCAGAACTCAAGTGCTTAATGGTCTTCAGTGGTATCTGAGCTTTGGGCACAAGGCCTGGAACCCCAGGGTCTAGCAGCTTGTACTTGTTAACCTTGACTGTGTTTCCTAGCTGCTTCTTGCCTATTGTGGCCCTTCTACCTGTAAGTTTATGTCACTGGAATCTCTTTAACTTGTTTCTTAGTGACATTCTATGGAACAGCAGCCTCAACCATAGGGACCCACTAGGTGGAGCAACTTCTGAAGCCATGGACTATTCCTCCACAGTGCTCCTCATACCCCAATCCACCCTAGTCAGCCTTCTCCCCCGTGGGGTTGTTGTCCCCAGTGGATGTCCTATGTGACTGCTTTCCTGTCCTTGCCTGGTGACACAAGTCCTCAGGCACGCTGGTGCTTAACTCTACCTCCTGCCCTCAGGGCCCTGGCCATAGCAGGAGCCATGACCCCTTACTGGGGACTTTCTTAGTGCACATTTCCTAAGACCATCTTGCCATGGATGCTACTAGGGCACTGGTAGACACAGCGCCAGCCTGCTGTTCTGAGAGGTTGGGTTAATGCCTGTAGGGACAGGGCTATGGTTGTGGGAACTGCCTGATAAGCAGTAGCCCCTGGGACCTGGCCCAGAGGCTGGATACAATCAAGCATCACCTTTCCCCACCAGTCCTGTTGCTGTTGATAAGAGACCTTTTCTCTGGAATCGCGAATAGAGTGGTATAGACTTTGAGGACCTGGATTGGCCTGCGTGTACGCCATCAACACTACCCTTGCTGCTGTGGACTCCACCATTCCTGGGTTCTTCGTTCTTACTTCTTTGTACAGTAAATGTACTTCAGCAGTGAGCTCATGTCTTTCTTTGTGAACATTGGTCTGGCTTCGTGGGCCTGTAGCTTATTGCAGGTGGTGAGGGGTGTCTGACAGTGTGCTCTGTCACAGGATCCAGCACTGCTTTGTGCCTGCCAAAATGATCCCAGGCTTTGTTAACTGTCCCCTCCAGCTGACCTCGGTGACCTGCAGCCATCCATCCACTGGGTTTACATTCCCAGCCACAAAGTAGCCAGGCCTGGTTACAAGCCACACTGGTTCCTGGGGTCTAATCTTGGCTGGGCCAGAGCATCAGGCAATCTCAACTATTCACAAGAGCCTTCGTTCGTAGCCTACAGCAGACTGTTTCATGTAGTTTACCACTGCTTCAAGAACACATCTGCAAGTGGAACCTGGAGCTGGTACCTTTCACAGGAAAGCATCTAGCAGGTTATGGGGCTTTGCAGGGCCCTGCTCAGCTAGGGTTATGTCTGATATACTGGAAGGCAAATCTGAATGGGGCAATACAGTTCACTCTAAACATGGCCTCTGGCTCAGGTGCCACCTGTGCTTTTCCTTAGGCATGTCCCTGCCCCCTCATCACCAGGAGTCGGCTCACCCACAGCTCTTTTGTAAGGCAGCAGACGCTGGTGCCTGGTAGCCATCTCTTGATCTCCTGGCCAGACCAGGCTCTTATTACCCTGCCTCCTGGGTCAGGGGGTCAGACAAAGGGTCACACAGACTTTTTCCTTCCTGTCTCTGAGAAAACCACTCCCTGGGGACCTCTGGAGTCACAGAAAGGGTTTGGAAAGGCAGATTCCAAGCAGGCCCTTTGTCTTGCCATCAGCTTTGATCTCCCTGCCCTCCCCCACAGTGGTAGAGCCTCTAGTCCAGTTAAAGAATGGATACTGGCCCTCATGGTGGGTTTGTGGGGCAAGGCCTGAATGTACTTAGATCCCTGAGCAACATCTAGGACGCTTGCTCTTTGAAGGATGAGCTGGCCATCCCTTGAGAAGAAGTTTGGTGACTTCTCTGGACCCTTGTTTGCACTATGAACTACAGTCAGTGTAAGGAGAGACTGTCTTTGACCAGTGCACATAACTTTTTTGCACGTCTTTTTTTCACGCAGACAAAATAGCCATCTGGTTTCGTGCCTGCCTTGCCCATTTGAAGGAGCCAGGAGCCCTGTTTTAGAGAAACAGGTGTATCCAGGGGGGTGAATCCTGCTGCAGTGTGCTCTCAGCTGGTGAGATGGCCAAAGCACTGCTGTCACCTCCTCAGTGCACCACCATGCCAGGCACCCTCACAGGTTTTTTATTCTATGCCAAGACCTGGCAGATGTGACACTTGAAGGGTCCTGGAGAACAGAACCTCTACCACTTGCCAGCTGAAGATGTTCCTTCCTTGTACTTGTGACAGGTGCCATCTTGGCAGCCTTTGGAGAAAACCTAGGCTAGTAGTTGGGGCTGGAGACTGGGGCTGAGGACAAAAGCTGAAATCTACCAGCCCTGCCCCTCCTCCCTGAGTAGAGTTAAGGAGACTTTGATCCCTGCTGAGCTTCAGCTTGTAGAGGGAGGGGCTCGGATTACAGCATCCCCCTCCCTGGTTTAGCTGGCCCTTCTCCGCCCCTTGGTGACCCTAGTGGTCAGTTGCTCTGAGCTTCAGGGCCTCTGGCCCCTCCCCAGCCCTTCCTCTTCTTCTGTTCCCAGTCCTATGCTGACCAGAGCCTGAGAGCCACCCACAGTGGTTGGGAGAGGGCCAGCCAGTATTTTGTGGACGGGTTTTGAAAGATCCCAGAATACCTATTCACACTTCCAGAAAGGAACATCAGCTGTGGGCTCCAGCCTTTGGGGGGCAGGGGCCCAAGGAGTCACAGAAGAGGGTCCATTTGAGGCAGGGAAAGCAATCCTAGGCCCAGGACCCTATAAGGTGGATGCCTATAGGAAGTCCTGGCTCCACGAGTGGCTGGTGGCCACACACTCCCACCCCCTGGCCCTGTGGCCCCCATGCCTGCCCCGCAGCCACTCCTCCCTCTGCTCTTTGTCTTCGGGCTCATCCATCTGACCTCGGAGACCAACCCGCTGCCAGAGCCTGGAAGCCACCCTGGCATGTGCCCCAACCAGCTCAGCCCCCACCTGTGGGTGGACGCCCAGAGCACCTGTGAGCGTGAGTGCACCAGGGACCAGGTGAGCACTGGCATCTCATGGGATCCTGGGCCCCACCCCAGCTCTTTCCTCTGTGGGGGGAGCAGACCCCAACCCCAGGAGTCCGCTTTCTCCAGGGTGTCTCCATACTCATTTCCCTGGATTTGGGGCCATGACCTGTCCTCAGGGCTCAAGGGATGCCCCTACCTTTCTACCCTCACCTGTCTGAAGAGTAAGAACATCTCCCATCCCTGGACTGACTGGTCTTCACCAATCCTGTCACTAACCTGCCTGAGCACCACTTCTTTAAGTGATGTGGACCCAGGCCTCTGACCTACCCCTGCAAATGGCACCACCCTTCTGCCCTGCCCTGCCCTGCCCTGCCCTGCCCGTGGTCCTTTCCTCATTTCCCAGACTGGGAAGGGGACAAAAGAGTTCCTTAAGTGGTGCGCCCTCTGATGGCAGAGCAGCTGCTTGCGCACTGCTCCATCTGCACCGCAGAGGTGCCAAGGATTCAGTGGGAGTAAGGCGACACCGCCTTGCTGCTTGTGCTGTTCAGAAAGCACTGCCACCACTTTCCATAGGGAAGCAGGCTTGGAGAGAGGCAGCCACGTCTCCCAGGGGAGTGCATGGGCAATGCTGGGAAGGGTTCAGGGTTCCACTAAATTGTCCCTGTCCCTCAGGACTGTGCGGCCTCTGAGAAGTGCTGCACCAATGTGTGTGGGCTGCAGAGCTGCGTGGCGGCCCGCTTCCCCAGTGGTGGCCCAGCTGTACCTGAGCCAGCAGCCTCCTGTGAAGGCTTCCAATGCACACAACAGGGTTCTGACTGTGACATCTGGGATGGGCAGCCAGTTTGCCGCTGCCGTGACCGCTGTGAGAAAGAACCCAGCTTCACTTGCGCTTCCGATGGCCTCACCTATTACAACCGCTGCTATATGGATGCAGAGGCCTGCCTGCGGGGTCTCCACCTGCATGTGGTGCCCTGCAAACACATTCTCAGCTGGCCACCCAGTAGCCCAGGACCACCTGAGACCACTGCTCGGCCAACCCCTGGGGCTGCTCCCATGCCACCTGCCCTGTATAACAGCCCCTCACCACAGGCAGTACATGTAGGAGGAACAGCTAGCCTCCACTGTGATGTTAGTGGCCGTCCACCACCTGCTGTGACCTGGGAGAAACAAAGCCATCAGCGGGAGAACCTGATCATGCGCCCTGACCAGATGTATGGCAATGTGGTTGTCACCAGTATTGGACAGCTAGTGCTGTACAATGCCCAGTTGGAGGATGCAGGCCTATATACATGCACTGCACGCAATGCTGCTGGCCTGCTGCGGGCTGACTTCCCCCTCTCTGTTTTGCAGCGGATAAATACTCAGGATAAGGACCCAGATGTCCTGGCCCTGGCTGAGTGCCAGCCTGACACACAGGCCTGTGTTGGGCCTGCCACTCCTCACCATGTCCTTTGGCGCTTTGACCCACAGCGAGGCAGCTGCATGACCTTCCCAGCCCTCAAATGTGATGGAGCTGCCCGGGGCTTTGAGACCTATGAGGCATGCCAACAGGCCTGTGTCCGTGGCCCTGGGGATGCCTGTGCACTACCTGCAGTTCAGGGCCCCTGCCAGGGCTGGGAGCCACGCTGGGCCTATAGCCCACTGCTACAGCAGTGCCACCCCTTTGTATACAGTGGCTGTGAAGGCAACAGCAATAACTTTGAGAGCCGGGAGAGCTGTGAAGATGCTTGCCCCGTGCCACGCACACCACCCTGTCGTGCCTGCCGCCTCAAGAGCAAGCTGGCTCTGAGCTTGTGCCGTAGTGATTTTGCCATTGTGGGTCGACTCACAGAGGTACTGGAGGAGCCAGAGGCTGCAGGCGGCATTGCTCGTGTGGCCTTAGATGATGTGCTCAAAGATGACAAGATGGGCCTCAAGTTCTTGGGCACCAAATACCTGGAGGTGACACTGAGTGGCATGGACTGGGCCTGCCCATGCCCCAATGTGACAGCTGGTGATGGGCCACTGGTCATCATGGGTGAGGTTCGTGAAGGTGTGGCCATATTGGATGCTAACAGCTATGTCCGTGCTGCCAGCGAGAAGCGAGTCAAAAAGATTGCAGAGCTGCTTGAGAAGAAGGCTTGTGAGCTGCTCAACCGCTTCCAAGACTAGCTTTATCTGTAATCCCCATTCCCACCCTCCTTCCTGCTGAATAAATGTCTGTGCCTGTGGGATTCACAGCCTCTGGTTCCCTTCTAGCTGCAGCCGCCCCATCACCACTGTGTTCAGCTGGAGTCCTGCGAGTAAAGGGAGCTCCAGTTTCTGCCCAAGGGTTACCAAGTAGCACCATGTCACTCTTGGGGACCCTCCTACAGACCTACAAGTTTCTCTCCTGGGACATAAGAGGAAGCCAGCTCAATCCTGCTTCAGCCATCCTCCAAGCTCTAATCTTCCCTCAGACCAAACCCCCTTTGCCTTCCCACAACTATTCCCAGCAAACAGTGTGGTAGGGATGCCCCCAGTGAAATGGAATGGCTTTATTTCATGGCCCATTGGGCCCAGATTCTCTGTAGCACTGTGGCCACCAGATTAGGAGGGACTAATTTATCCCAAGGAGTGACTCAGGGAGGGGCTGAGGTCTAGCTTGTACCATGGCAGAACCTTTGACAGAGATGCAGGCACATGGGAGGTAGGAAATAGGCTATTCTTTCCGGAAAATCAGGCACTTGTTGTTGGCTGGCATGTCCACCTGGAAAAATGCTTTGCTGGAGTGGCCCTTAGTCCCAGGGAGATTCCCTACCCCCCACCATTGCCCTGCCTACCATCCTCTCCAGGACCAAGCCGCTGGCCTGGCCTAGTTCCTCCAGGAGGGCTGTGTCACGAAGCCCCCACTCTGGGTTCCTACAGTCAGGGAAGGAGGGAGATGTCACTTGCAGAACTGAAGGTTTCATCAGCCCACCCACCCTCTGAGCCAAGCCCCTCTCCACCTAGGTCTGACCTGCATCTGAGGCTCAGGTCAAAGTCCACGTTGCTCTGGGGAGAGATCTTTCCATTGACTGCAAAGGGCTGTGGGAACAAGGAGATAGTCTGTGGGCCCAAGGTCAGTTCCCATAGGACTCATTTTTAGGCTGGGAACAAGAGTATCAAAGAACACCCCCTTTCTGCTCCCAAGAAGGAAAAGGGCAAGGACCCAGATTCAGTGCAAGAGACTGGGAAACACCTGGACTGCTAAGGGCCTCTTAAGGTAGGGTCACTCACCCCATAGGTGATCAGCAAGGCCTTGGTTTTAAGCAGTTGTCCTGCTGCTTTGAAGAGTCCCTGAAGAGAGGGAGACAGGGTAAGCTGGGCGCTTGAGACTCAGGTCTGATTCAACACATCTGCCTGTCACCATCTAGCTAGCCAGGGTCAGTCAATCTGACCTCAGAACTTGTCTGCTGAATCAGGGCAACCCTGTTTGCTTTGTTTTTTGTTTTCTCTATGTTGTTGTTTGTTTGGGGGCGGGTTGTAAATTTGTAGAATTAAATCATTTTTCCTTCTGGAAAGGAAAAAAAGAGAGAGACTCAGGTCTCCTTTCTTGCAACATGAAAGCTGGGTTCCACAATGTCCTTACCTCAGTGCAGTTCAGGGGGCTGATGTGGATCATATTGATGCAGAGCAACAGGTCCAGCGACCGCGGCTGGATTCCGCCCCATTGCTCCCACTCCCAGGTCACGTCCAGGTACAGCGGGGCCTTCACATTGGACAACCCTTGGGCTTGGGTGGTGGCGGCAATGCTGTAGTGGGCAGCGCGTGGGCAAGGGTCAGCTAGCGCCCCCCACCACTACCAACAGTGGGTCAGGGGCTAAGTCCTGAGAAGCGGCCAGCGGGTACCACTTCCTCAGTCCAGCACCCAGACCTGGTCCCGCCCTCTCTTCCCATTGCCAGCCCCGCCCCCAGTTCAACCCAAGCCCCGGCAATCTGGAGACGCCGAGCCGCCACACCTGTCCAGGCAGCGCTGGTCCACGTCTGACGGCTGCCACTCGGCGTGCGGGAAAGCCTGTGCAAAGTGCGCGGCGTGCTGGCCGGAGCCCGAGGCCACCTCGAGCACGCGAACGCCGCGCTGGGCAGGATCCACATACTGGCGGAGCACGCACAGGATGGGCTCCTTATTTCGCTCAGCAGCCGTAGCCACCATCATCGCTGCGGTGCTGCCAACCCGGCTAGGAATGCTCGCGGGACATGACGGGAGCTGTGGTCCAGCTTCTGCGCAGGGCACTACGGGAGTTGTGGTCGTACCTACCAGCCGCCTGATACAGGAAAACTGTCAGGAGACCGCTTGACTCTTTAAGGGGTCGGCGCTGGGCTTGGCTGTGGGTATCCAGGTGTGGTTTACTCTAACAAACAGCACTTAGTCTGAGCCAGTGTTTTCAGCGTATTTGTCACATTGAAAGTTTGTTGCGTCTGCGCCACACCTTCTTCTGAAGTTTACAAAACAAAAAAAGGCAACTGCGCCGCCCGGGAATCGAACCCGGGTCGCAAGAATGGGAATCTTGCATGATACCACTACACCAGCGGCGCTGTTGAGCAATGCAGCAGTCCACAGAGTATATGAAGTGTGACGTACACAGGCTGGTCAATGCAACAGCATTGCGCATGCGTCTTTTCTATTGCGCGCCACTTTTCGGTTGACAAGAATTTGTAGGACATGCTAGTCCACCGGATCCAAAAGTGTTGCTGGTGATCGAAAGGAGAAAAGGTGGGGACGCCAGGTTTATAGACAGCCAGGATCGAGTTCTGCACCGTGGAAACCATAGCAGCCGCGAGCACTTGGA
Organism: Microtus oregoni; assembly: GCF_018167655.1. Classification (NCBI taxonomy): domain Eukaryota; kingdom Metazoa; phylum Chordata; class Mammalia; order Rodentia; family Cricetidae; genus Microtus; species Microtus oregoni. The sequence continues at coordinate 18,170,821 of NW_024543086.1, forward strand.
AGTTGAAGCAGCGGTCAGGTCCTGACGTTCGACTGGCCAGGCTTTGAGGGCGTGGTCGTAGTGGGTGGCAACAGAGTGGAACTTCCGGACCCTAGGTGCAGGACTCCTCAGGCCTGGGACCGCTGGGGTTCACTATCTTTGTGTGACCTTGAGAAGGCTGGCCCCAGCTCGAGGTCCACGGATAGACATCAGGAGGCGGGCAGTGACCAGTGAAGTGAAGTTGGAGACGACGAGTGTGCAGACAAGAGTACTTTGCCCTGAGGCGCGCCCGGGTTGTGGGGGCGTCCATGTCTAAGAGGGGCTGGATTTTTGAAAGAGCCGCAACTTCCGAGGCCGGTTGTCAGTCAAGGCTTACGTGGGCTCCTCTTGCCCCCATACTACAGCATGGCTCCTGCTTAGGGTTGCTGTTGAGGTGTCTGTACAAAGTGTGTTTGGCCACTGGTGGCCAGCGTGTGAGTGTAGACAAGGCTGAAGAATCTGAAAAGAGGTCTGAGCCATTTACTAAAATTATACAAGGGGAAGCCTTCACTGATTTTTTGCAAAGATTGACCTCAGTTGTAAATAGAATGATATCAGATCGAGAAATCAGATTAATATGAATAGAAGTTTTGGTTTTTTTTCAGAATGCAAAGGGGTGATTAGGCCCTTAAAGGCAAGATCGGCACCAACAGATAAATGGATTAGAAATACAGCTGATATTGGATCTCATAGTTATTATGCAACTTTAATAGGAGAAGTAATCTCTAAAGTTTAAATCTAAAGCTTTTTTTAATTTATTTATTTTCATTATATATACATTGGTGTTTTTCCCATGGGTGTCAGGTCCCCTGCAACTGGAGTTACAGACAGTTGTGAGCTGCCATGTGGCTGCTGGGAGTTGAACCTGGGTCCTCTGGAAGAGCAGTCAGTGCTCTTAACCACTGAGCCATCTCTCCAGCCCCCTAAAGTTTTAAGAAAAATCAAACTGTCAAATGTCTTGGCTGTAGCAAGCAAGGTGTTCCTAGAAACAATGTTCTTAGAAACAATGTATTTTCTAGAGATAGTACAAAGAGAAGGCAAAAAGCCTTCTGGAGTCCTCAGAAGGTGCGGCAAAGGCTAGCATTGGACCAATGAACACAGTTCAACAAGCAAAAGGCATTGATATCAAATTCAAGTCTGCCTTTGCAGGTTAGCATTTGCAATACACCTTTATTAGAAGTTATGCCACCAGGTGGTGGTGGCCCAAACCTTTAATCCCAGCACTCAGAAGGCAGAGGCAGGCAGGTCTCTAAATTCAAGGCTAGCCAAGTTTGCTAGAGTGAGTTACAGGACAGGTTCCAAAGCTACACAGAAAAACCCTGAGGGCACTAAATCTCACCAGGACTGGTTTATGAGCCACCATATGGTTACTAGGAATTGCACTCAGGTCCTCTGGAAGAGTAGACAGTGCCATCTCTTCAGCTCCCCAGTTGCACTTTAAAAGAAATATTTAATAAACAGAAAGGGGCAACAAAGACCCCCCCCCCCAGAAATAGATTACATAATGCTTTTTTTCTTCGTTGAGACAGGGTTGCTCTGTGAAACAGTCATCAGATGATCCAGCCTCACAGACTACTCCAGCCCGGGCTTAAGATAAACTCACTTTCTCATCACACATGGTCTGGACTCTGTGAGGTGGCCTCTCCTTGGGGAGCCATACAGAGCAGAATTGTGAGGCTGAATTCCTGACAAGAAGTGCCGGCTCCTGGAGCCGATTTTGGCTTTTCCAAATGAGCTTATTTTTATTAACAAATTATCAGGGCCCTTGAGAGTATCTTGTCCGGATTTTGTGTTGTGTTAGGAACATAAAATACTCTGGTCCTCCCATACTCCCCTGTCCTTGGTCTTTGTCCTGGCTCCCCTCTGGGCCTACTTCTTCTACCTGTTCCTTTTTGTCTTAGAGTAGGCTTACAGGCAGGACTTGGGCAGCACTTGATGTGTGAGTGTCCAATTCCACTACACTTCTCCCCTACCAGTGACTTGTCTCACCACACCCTGAACTGAGCAGGGCTCAACTTCTTTGGCCCAGTGCCATGTGTTTGTAGTTACTATCTTTAACCCAAGGAGAGTCCATTGTCTTTGAGGTTTCTCCCCAAGTCCTTGCTGTTGCCCTTCTCCATGCCTTGCTGTGCCTCCTGTGGTTACTGTAACAAATTAGCCGGGTTTTAGTAGAGTGGCCCCTGTGGGCGTTCCCTGGAACTGGAGAGAGAAATGCTTCAGCTCCAGGAATGAGCCAATAGAAAACAACCGGGTGATGCTGATGCTGGGGCATCTTATGTATAAGATAAAGTCTACAGGTCCCATCACTGTGGCAGAGTACCTGAAGGGGGTTTCGACCAACCCAGCCAAGGGATATCGTGTGCATCATGATATGCTAGGAGAAAAGGGAGACGTCACAACTTCACCCGAAATGAGTCCAGTCTTTGGGGAGCTACTAGGGATATGGTTCCTTAGTGAATGGATGACCTCTGGAAAAAGTACAGCATTCCAGCTGGTGGAACCGGGTCCAGGTCGGGGTACCCCACCGGAGATACTTTGAGGGTAGTCATTCATCTTGGGTCTGTGCAAAAAAAAAAAAAAAAAAACCAAAAAACAACAACAACAACAAAAAAAAACCTGTGACATTTCAATCCACCTAGTAGAGGTGAGCCAAAAATTAAATAAGATCCAAGCATTGACACTGACCCGGAAGAAGTTCCCTTTGGACAGAGATGTTGAATCCCTAGTGTGCACGGAAGATGTCAGCAAGTCTGGGATTCCAGTCTCTTGGTACCGAGATCTGAAGGATCTTCCCAAAGGATGCGGCTTTTCTCTCGCACAGGAGTTTTTTGATGTTCTTCCCGTGCATAAATCTCCAGAAAACACCACAAGGATGGAGGGAAGTGCTTGTTGATATCAGCCCACCCATTTCTGATAAACTGAGGTTTGGTGTGGGACATCTTCTGTGTATGTGTTGCTTTTGTTGGTTAATGCATAAAGAAGATGCTTTCAGTCAATGGCTTAACAGAATATAGCCAGGCTAGGCAGAGTCAAGGAGAAGTCATGTAGTCCTGCCAGAGGCAGACACGCTGGAACCTTGCTGGTGAGCCACAGCTACGTGGTGATACACAGATTAATAGAAATCTGTGTATCTTTAATATCTTTAATATTTTTGGGTTAACCAAAGATATAAGAGCTTAAGTGATTGGCCAAGCAGTGATTTAAATAATATAGTTTCTGTGTGATTATTTTGGGAGTTTGGTTGGCCGGGAAATGAACAAATGGCCTCATACCATAGAGGTTCGGCTTGGCTCCTTGTGCAACCCTTCGTAGAACATGAAGAAAGAAGGACCATGTAAAAGTCTATCGCGTCGCTGGGATTATTAGACAGGAACCTTCTCAAGGCATTGCACTAACTGGAGGCGCTGGCCTGAGTGCTATGATCATGATGGAATGAAGATGGACACCTTCAGAGGCTCCTGTGGACACCAGCTTCACGGTGTCTTAATTGCTCCTGGAACAGCCGACCTGACAGCTGATGAGGACATCAGTTAGCTGTGCAGAATGACACAGGGAGAAGTAGCCTCTCTGGGTCTAGTAGAGCAACGAACATTTTTACAAAACATGGGCATTGACGTCTGGCTGAAGTTTCTTTTAGATAAAGCAGATGAGGCACCCATGAAGCAGCAGTTACTCCAGGGATAGGATATGTTAATGACCCCTCAGAAGATGGGAGAAAGATCCAACGTCTTTGCCTTGCTACCTCTTCTGAGACTTCATGGTGCAAGTCAGGAGAGGAATGCCTGTCAGCCAAACCCCGCCCCCCACATCAACTGTAGCTGGGTTTGATGAACTTGTTTGGCAGCGATAGTCCAGTTTGGACTTTTTATTCCTCAGTGTGCTTTAAAAATCAAAATAAAAGAAACTCATTTTGTATATTGAAGATAATGTACTGTTCAAACTATCTCTTTGCAGTCAGTAAAGTAGCTTCTTTTTTTTTTTTTTTTTTTTTTTGCTTTTTCGAGACTGGGTTTCTCTGTGGTTTTGGAGCCTGTCCTGGAACTAGTTCTTGTAGAGCAGGCTGGTCTCGAACTCACAGAGATCTGCCTGCCTCTGCCTCCCAAGTGCTGGGATTAAAGGCGTGCGCCACCACCGCCCGGCTAGTAGCTTCATTTATATTAAAAAAAAATCCAAAGCTTGGCAGCTTAAATCAAATTCATTTTGTTATAGTTCTGGAGATCAGACGCCAATAATAAAGGTTTGGGTCATTATCAGTACCCTCAGCTTTGGCCACTGCTTCATTTTCATACCTGCTGCTCTGTGTCCAGGTCCCCATCTCTTTCTCTGAAAAGAGACTAGTCAGGGGATAGAGCATCCGTCCAGTTCCATCTCTCTTATGGCTCTAGCTGTGATTTCCCTTAGTCCTCACCTGTCAGATGCCAGCCTTCACAGCCGGTACCTCACCAAGGCTCCATCCTCCTGCAGCAGAGGGTTTAGCGCATCTTGAAAGACTTCACGGGCCGGGCGGTGGTGGCGCACGCCTTTAATCCCAGCACTCGGGAGGCAGAGGCAGGCGGATCTCTGTGAGTTCGAGACCAGCCTGGTGTACAAGAGCTAGTTCCAGGACAGGCTCCAAAACCACAGAGAAACCCTGTCTCGAAAAACCAAAAAAAAAAAAGACTTCACGGCTGAGATCAACCCCTAACAGGCTGTCTGCCCCTCCAGCATGTCCTTCCATCTCCTCAGCCCCACAGGGACCACTGGATTTCCTCATCCCGGCCTCACCTGCCTATGCCCTAGCCTCCAAACATGCCCACCTGAGAGGACTTCTAAGGACCTCTGCGCCCACCCGTGGGCTTCTGCTGCAGCTGTTGAATAGATACCTTGCCCTCTAGTTATGGCCAACAATTATTTAAGCAAAGACTGAATTTGTCCATTGATGAGGTTTTTGAAGCTGGGCTTTAGGCTTTTGGTAGTAGCTAGTAGGGGTTGCGAACTCCTTTGTAGAGAAGCTGTCACCAAAGAGCTCCTGTCAGTGTGTGCTATGCAAACTCCCCACACTAGGCCCTGTACCCCCATTACTGTGCTTCATTCAGAGCCTACTGATCCCTCAGTATGGCTGTCATTCCAGGGGGACCTGCAAAAACCAGCATGAACCCCCAGGTATAGCATGATTAATAAAAGCCCAGAGACAGATATTGAGGTTCAACCTGAAAGTCAGAATAGCAAAACAATCAGCCACTGACTCTTACTTCTACCTCAGTCTGAAATGGCGATCCTGCCTCCAGGAATCTCAGAATGAGACTGTGTGTGAGAGCTGTCTCCTCCAGTCTTATATTCCTCTCTAGGGCTGGGATTAAAGGCATGCACCACTACCAGCCAGTTTCTATGGCAAACAAGTGTAGCTACTGGGATTAAAGGTATATGTCACCGCTACCTGGTCTGTAAGGCTGACCAGTGGGGCTGGGGCTGTTTTACTCTTTGATCTTCAGGCAAGCTTTATTTATTAAAATATAAATATCACTACACCCAGTATGCTATCTTGCCTCCACTGGGTATGAGTGATTAAGAGCAGCATGTTCAAGGCCACCAGATTTGGGCTTCAGTGGCCTTGGAGAAACTGGCTGTTTGGTTGCTAGTGGGGGTGGATCAGGCATTGTGGAAGTGGGAATGAACCAATTTGGCCAGGAGTGGCCCTTTCTTCCCATACATGCCCAGGTCTGGATTCCCTGGGCAGGGCTTGGGGGCAATGAGGTGGGGGGACAGATTAAGCAACCTTTTTTTTTTTCCGAGACAGGGTTTCTCTGTGGTTTTGGAGCCTGTCCTGGAACTAGCTCTGTAGACCAGGCTGGTCTTGAACTCACAGAGATCCGCCTGCCTCTGCCTCCCAAGTGCTGGGATTAAAGGCATGCGCCACCACCGGCTAGGCAACCTTTTCCACAGGCCTGGTGTACAGTTACTTCCCGGGGATTGAAACATTCCCTCCTGGATGGAGGAGGGAAGCCCTTAAGGCTCAAGAAGTTAAGACAATTTGAATCTTGAGAAGCTGAGGAAAGCTTCAAGATTCACATGCACCCTCCCCAGAGGCTCTCTATCTAATCAGGGGCCAACTGCTGGGAGAGAGGAGGCTTGGGAACAGGTCCAGCGACTCAGCTTTCCTGAGCTGTCATCGGCACTGTGGTGGGCTTTTCAGTGATACAGCCTCAAGAGAGTCGTGCTCTTACATGCTCCAACAAGTGACCCCAATAAACCCAGGGGGTCACAGACTCGACTTCAATGGCATTCTTGGGTCTATCGGTGGGTGTCCTATCTCAGCAGAGTTGACATTTCTCATGCCTCCCTAGTACATGTCTTCACAGAGCTGGAGAAGGGGAGGCCTTTACTCTCCAGCCCTCCTCTGGATAACACAGGACCAGAGTGCCCTGGGATGGAAGAAGCATGGCCGCTTGGCCCTTTTGGGTAGCTGTCCCCTGGAGTGCCACTGGCAAGCCACACAGGTGTTTGAGGTACTCTGGGGTTGAGGTAGATCAGCTACCCACCCTCACCCGTTCCTCAATGTGTTTCCTGCTTGAGTGGCCCAAGTCTTGGCAGAAAGACCTGCCTCCCTCTGTCCCTGGTTCCACAGACTGATACAGCAATAGGGACCTTCAGGCCGGGTGGCAGGGGCACAAGTCCTGGGAGATACATTTCAGGCCCTCACAGCTCTCAGCTCAGCATTCATTTTATATGGGTTGTTAAGGACAACCGGAGGGGGTCAGGCTGCTTCCACTCATGCTGGGGTTCTTCATTCCATCAAGGTATGCTGGGAAACCTTTCCATGGCTCTCCCCACAGACCTGATGGAGATCTGGTTTCCAGCTTCCCTAGTCGTTGGGAAAGGGGCCCCTCCAGGAAGGCTCAGGACGTAACCTGGAGGAGAGGTTAGTACTCTAGGATGGGATATCCCCTGAGTTCTATACCCTCCTGGTCTTCCCCTGGCTCCCTGTAGGGCAGCCTTGATGTCCTTCTTGTCCACTGGAGAAAGTCACAGAAGTTCAAATGTACTTAAACACACCTCTCCTTTTAGACCATCCAGTCTAAGCAGACCCAAGACAACGGGGACCCCATCAATCCAGGCTTAGCCAAGCACTTGGCTGAGAGGCCTCAAATATACTCTTGATTTCAGGGTTTGCACAGGGTCTCCAGCTCAAAGAACCCCAGCACACAGAAGCCCCTCCCCTACTCGAAGAGCCTTCCTCCCCAGAAATCTCAGACACAGACAGACAGATACACACACGCGCTTGCTTGCTTGCTTCAGTGCTCCAATCTGGAGATGGCTTACAGTCTGGCGTACTCGTTGGTGAGTGCACCAGGCCCCTGGCTCGGCTCAAATCTAGTGGCTTGGCCAATTTTCTAAAGGGCTGGAAAGGCTACCCAGTGGGCGCGGTTCCTTTAAGGGCAGGGGGCGTGTATGGGTCGCTCCGCCCCTCCCCGTCTGTCCTCCGTCCTTAAAGGGGCTGTGCCCCAGGGGCCGCAGAGTGAAGCTGGTGGAGGGTGCCTGCCTGATCTAACCGCTGCCAGGGGCAGGCGGTACGGCGCACCATGTACACCATCACCAAGGGGCCCAGCAAGCTGGTCGCGCAGCGCCGCACAGGTGCGCAGGTTGGGCGGGAAGGCGGGACGTCCTGACCGCTGAGCCGCGGCGGCTGACGCGCCCTCCGCCCGGCCCGCAGGTCCCACGCAGCAGCAGGTAGAGAGCAGGCTCGGCGAGCTCCTGAAATGCCGGCAGCCCGTACCGCCGACCGCGCTACACACGCGGGAGCAGCCCTCGGTGCAGCCTCAGGGACCCTGGCCCCTGGCAAGGTGAGCGGGCCGCCCGGCACGAGGGTGACCTTGGAGAAGGTTGCTGGGGACCACACGTCGTGTCGGGCAGGGGGCGGGGCGCGAGCGGCTCGCGGGCTTCGACTCACTGGCCACTCGTGGGCCCGCTGGCCAGCTGGCCTGAGTGGACCCTGGTGGCCACGTGGGGCCTTGCCGGCTTCCTGCCGGTCAAGGATTGCAGGTACCGAAGACCGAGGGACCTGGCGACCTTGGGCCGCTAACTTGGACCCCTTGGGAAGCGGTCGAGGTCAAAGTTGTGGAAAGTTGCCCAAGGCTCTAGCCCTCAAGGTCTTCAGGCCCTGTCCTTGCAGAAAAAGTGCACGTGTTTCCCCCGCTGGCCTTATCAGAGTCCCTGCCCTTCACTGACATCCTGGGAGAACTGGAGCCCTCCTCCTCAGCAGGTGCCAGGACCTGTCAGACCCAACCGTTTCCTGACTTTCCCAACCAGCAGTGTGCCCAGGGTCCCAGGGAAGCTCAAACCTGGCTACTTTGGATTTCAGCTACTGTGACCTGGAAGTGATCCCACTCCTTCAAGGCTGAACCTTATACTTCTTTGGCTTAATTTACTGTTTCCTGTGCCGGTAGACTTTGCTCCTGATCTCTGCAGCATGTAGGCTTTTGGGCTCAAGATTCTGGTATAGGTAGCATGTGACCAACTAAGGACCCTAGGCTCTCACAGGGACCCCAAGTTGAGGATAATCTGTAAGGAGGCCAAGAGTTAGACTAGCCTCGGCTGGAGAGTCTGGCTGGAGGGTCCGTGTGATTGGATCTACTGCTCTTTTTTTGTTTTGTTTTATTTTTGGTTTTTTCGAGACAGGATTTTTCTGTAGCTTTGGAGCCTGTCCTGGAACTAGCTCTTGTAGACCTGGCTGGCCTCCAACTCACAGAGATCCACCTGCCTCTGCCTCCTGAGTGCTGGGATTAAAGGCCACCGCCGCCCCGGGTCTACCACTCTTCTCTCTCTGCTCCTGCGCTTCAGATGCCATGGGTGGGAGACACCTGTGTGGACTGTGTTTGCTGTTCTGGTAGAGGTGAGGGCTTCCAACTAGAGAGGCATGGTGGTGGCTCTGCTCTATTGTGAATGTTAAGTTCTCACCCAGAGGTCTGTCCTGGGGACAGGATGAGCCTGGGGGCTTCCTGATCATAGCTTATGTCCTCCTTGCCCTAGTCTCTGGGAGGACTCTGTGGTGGTGCAGGGGTGTGACCACAAAGTGGTCACCCAAGCAGGGAGCAGGAAGCTGGAGTAGCCTTGGTGACCAGCTCATCTCTTATCTGGGAAACCACCTTTTAAATCTTCGTTGTTGAGGGACAGCGAGGACAGGCTTGTGGCAATGTGGCGTGGTGCCCAGGAGTAGGACAAGGTAGTGATATTCTCCACAACTCGAAGTTGCAAGGGACACCCCACTGGCTATTTCATCTAAGCAGGAAGCTAAACTGGTGTGGAGGCCTGGAGGCACCTGTCAGCTGCCAGCAGAATCCCTGGAGCCTGAGGGACATTGACTCCAAGAACTTCTGGGCTCCAGGAGCTGAGGAGACAGGGCAAGGTGTCCTTTCTATTTCCTCTAAGGTTGTTGGGTAACTGCCCCTTCCTGTTCCCTGATACTGTCCAGCTCCTATAGTGCTTCCACAAGTAAATCCACATCTAACCCTGTATCTTCTTTTTTTTTATTTTTTCGAGACAGGGTTTCTCCGTAGTTTTTGGTTCCTGTCCTGGAACTAGCTCTTGTAGACCAGGCTGGCCTCGAACTCACAGAGATCCGCCTGCCTCTGCCTCCCGAGTGCTGGGATTAAAGGCGTGCGCCACCACCGCCCGGCACCCTGTATCTTCTTAAGGCCATCAAAATTGCCTCTGTCCACCACCATCTTCCCAGTCTTGCCTTCCAGGGAGCCTCAGCTACTGTCTCTCTCTCTCTGGCCAGCTCTAGAAGGAAAGAACATGGGAGGCCCTGGTCATCCTCCTGCCGGCATGTAATAAAATCTCAAATCTTTCAACCCACTCATTATGCATGCTGCCCATAATGATGGCCAGGAGGTGGGGGCCTCTGACATAGTCTTTCTCCTGGCAAGAGACAGATGGAGAGGGCTGGAGAGATGGCTCAGCGGTTAAGAGCATTGCCTGCTCTTCCAAAGGTCCTGAGTTCAATTCCCAGCAACCACATGGTGGCTCACACCCATCAGTAATGGGGTCTGGTGCCCTCTTCTGGCCTGCAGGCATACATACAGACAGAATATTGTATACATAATAAATAAATATTTTTAAAAAAAAAAGAGAGAGAGACAGATGGAGAGACTCCAGATGAGATCACGTGATTGACCACCTGCCCCCCAGAAGCAGGTGGAGGAATGTTCAGGGAGCACTAGGCAGAAGAGAATTGGGGCTGAGGCAAAGTTATTAGCGCAAGGGACAGATACTGCTAAATCTTGAAATTGATCCTCTTCGTTGGGTGACACAGGCAGGAAGTTTCTTTTCCCAGACTGAAAAATGGGTGACAAGCCGGTCACCTTGAGGGGGTAGAAGAGTACACGAGAGGTCTGCAGGGCACTCCGTCCTGGCACTGCAGTCAGTGTCCCCAGGAGTGGTTACAGGTGCACTCTGGGACTGGTGCACTTTCCCCTAAAGAGCCTTGTCTTACATAACTGTGGCCTCCAAGCAGGGGCGGGGAAGGGCTTAGCTTTGGGTTTGTAGTCCTTGCCCTCTGGGGCCCCATCGCAGCTCCAGGGTCACCAGCCTGCTCCTTTGCTATTCACAGCCTCTGGCTGGGATCTCCTTCTTTTAAGAATCGGAGTAAGCCACAGCTAGGCGTGGTAGTCCACACCTACCTCCACCCTAGCCTCAGTGAGGCGTGGTAGTCCATGCCTACCCATGTCCTGATACTTAGGGCCATTTCTGTAAGTCTAGACCCGGCTGCAACAAAACGAAAACATACATGTAAAAAGTACACATGTCCAGCCCTCATGCGTTCAAGTGTGAACCCTTTTGGGGTGTAGGTGGTTGCAGGCAAGGGGGGGACTTCCATTAAGAATGCCTTTATGCCCTCTGGTTCACCAAATGCTCAGGTACCCTATGCGTCTGGGAGGAGTCCTGCCTCCCTGTGGTCTCCACCTGCATATCTAAGATTTTCTGTAGCCGCCAGACCCTGCCAGCCCCAGGGCTGGCAGGACCCTGTGCCCCTCAAGAACCTCCTCTTTATTTTAGTGCCCCTCTCACCTGAGGAGGAACCCAGAGCGGCGTGGGCCACCTGAGCCCAAGAAGGCGAGCAGGCCTACCGGGACCGCGAGTGCCTGGCGGAGTGGCGGGTGCAGCCCAGGACTCCGGCTCCCACCTCCTGCTGTAGGTGCGGCCCCATTCTCCCCATGGCCCCATCCCAGGCTTCATGAGCACAGGGCTTGGCCAGTTGCCACCAGCCAGCCAACTGCGATGGCACATTCCTGCCCTAACCTGGGCCTGCATGGCTGGGCTGTGCTCAGCTGCCCCTCCTCCCTGAATGTAGAATGCAGCACAGGGCTATGTGGGGGACAGCTCACTCAAATTGCCCCTTTTTTCTAGCCTTGAGGAGTGGGCCAGGCTTAAGGTCGTGTTGTTCCCACTCAGAGACCGCCCTCCCCAGCATTCTGTGCTCACCTCCCTGGGGCCTGGGGGCAGCCAGGGAGAGGGAAGGGCAAATGCTGACCCCTCCTTGTTCCGTTTGTTTTCCAACAGTGGGGGTGTTATTGCAGTGACTGGGTCTGTGGGGCATCTCTAGAAGAAGGGGGTGTCTGTGCCTGGTGGGTGGGGATGGGCTAGAGTTTTGAATAGGCAGAGGTTGGAGCCATGCCCCTGGAAGCCTGCCTGGCTGGGAGTTTGGGAATGTGGAGGAGTACTCTGTGGGACCCTGCCAGAGGTCTGGATAGAGGACTGAGGCGTCTTCTGACTTACAGTCACTCAGCCTTCCCTGGGTGCAGAGTGACAGGTGTGAGCTGAGCTGGAGAAGGCTCAGAGTCTGCAGCGAAGGGCAGCTGCTGTGTGGTTAAGGAAGGGTCTAGTTTGGGTCTGTGCCTGTGCAGGTGCAGTGGGTATGTGCTGAAGCTGCTCTTGAACTCTTCAGAGTCGCTTCTGGAGCTGGCTGTGCCAACTATATCTCTCTCTTACCCTCCCACAGTCCAGGGCCGAGGCTTGTGTTCAATCGAGTGAATGGCCGGCGGCCCCTCACCACATCTCCATCCCTCGAGGGAGCCCAAGAGACCTACACACTGGCCCACGAGGAGAACGTCCGATTTGTGTCCGAAGGTAGTAAGGGACCGGGGGTATGGCTCAGGCCACAGAATCCCAGTAGTGTGGCCCTGGCTCTGCCCTGTCCTTCCCCACTATAGCCTGCCTCTTAGCAGCCCAAGGGCCGGACTTTTCTTTGGCTTTCTACCTGGTCATGTCCATTCCTCGAGCTGGGCTGGCATCCAAGGTGGCCACCAGGTTCTGGGGTGGTAGGGATGCCAGGGGCCTGGTTCATTCTAACTGTCCTTCCCCCACAGCCTGGCAGCAGGTCGAGCGACAGCTGGATGGCGACCCTGCCGATGAGAGCGGCCCACGGCCTGTGCAGTATGCAGAGAACACTCCTGATCCCCGGCTGCAGAGTGAGCCTCCCCCCACGCCCTGTATCCCCACAAGTCCCCTGACCTCGACCTCTCCACCAGGTTCTAGCCCTAGCGGGTTGGGGAGGGAAGACTTGGGCCAGACTCCCCCATTTTCCATCGAGTGCTATGCTTGGGATCCAAGGTAGAAGCTGTGGTCGGCTGGAGGGCAGAGGTACCGGCCGGCTTAGAAAACAGCACCACTGCCCAGCCTTTCTTCTACCCACAGACTTTGTACCTATTGACCTGGATGAGTGGTGGGCACAACAGTTCCTGGCTAGGATCACCAACTGTTCCTAACACCTGTCCAGGAAGGAATGCTGCCATAGTGGACCCTTTGCCCAAAGAGGACCATGGTGCGCTGGTCCACCTTGTGGCCTGGCTGGGTACCGGCCACACCTGAAGTGCCAACATTTGGACTTTTGCACCTGTCGTTCCTTTGGCTTGGCTGTCTCAAGCTGCCAGAGCCAGAGGCCAAACCTATCTAACCTCAGTCCTGCTCACTGTGCCCAGGGACCAGCCCCTGGGGCTAGCAGGGAAGAGTCCAGGCTAATAAAGTTGAAAAACTGCCCTTGAGAGTCTGTGCCTGGGGAACCCAGGGGGATGTGTGTTGGGTCGTGTGTCTGCTTCTCTCGTTCTCAGCCTCAGACTCTGTGATGCTCAGAATTGGACTCAGGCTTTATCATGTGAAGTCTGTGTTCTACCAGTGACCTACATCCCCAGCCTTCTGCTTACCGCTACTGCTTCCTCTTCCTTTGCTTTTTTTTTTCTTTTCTTTTTTTGGTTTTGTTTTGTTTTTTTGTTTGTTTTGTTTTTCAAGACAGGTTTCTCTGTAGCTTCGGAACCTGTCCTGGAACTCACTCTGTAGACCAGGCTGGCCTCGAACTCACAGAGTGGGGTTAAAGTGTGCCACCACCACTATGCTTTTTTGTTTTTTGTTTGTTCTTCCTCCTCCTCCTTCTTCTTCTTTGTGAAACAGGGTCTCAATATGTAATCTAAAGACATGTGCCACCCGTCTAAAACTTTTGATCCTCTTGCCTCCCCAATAGCTGGGATTATAGACTGGGTGTCAGCATCCCCTTGTAATCCTATCTCTTTACCCTTGGGAGTAAGTATCAAGAGTTACAGCTTTGTCCAGCTCTCCTTTATTTTGTTTGTTTTTATTCTTGATATAGATGGCTGGCCTGGAACTCATAACTGCTGGGATTAAAGGCATGCCCCATCATGCTGGGCTTAACCAGAGTGATGGGGCCCTTGACCAGCTCACTTTGGAAGTATGTAGACCCAAGCTATCCCATCTGACTCTACTACCTCTTTTTGGCAATTGACAGACTCCAAAATCAGACCCTAAGAGTCAGGTGATGCTGGCTATGGGTACAGGGTTGCATTTTTCTTTTTCTTTTTTTCCTGCCACATAAAGAATTAAATAGCAAGAAAGGGGTATTGCCAGAAATGTTGGTGATACCTAGTCTCCTCTTGGGTTTCTTATTTTCATTAATATTAGAATCTAAGAGGTCAGGCAGGCCAGGCGGTGGTGGTCTTTAATCCCAGCACTTGGGAGGCAGAGGCTGGTGGACTTCTGTGAGTTCAAGGCCAGCCTGGTCTACAAGAGGCTCCAAAGCTACAGAGAAACCCGGTCTCACAAAACAAAACAACAAACAAACAAAAAAGAGGTCAGGCAGGAGGATCTCTGAATTTGAAGCCAGTCTGGTCCCACAAAGTGAGATCCAGGACAGCCAGGAAAACATAGACCAACAGAAGCTCAAGAACAAAGAAGGGTTTGAGAAAGTATTACCCTTTTGAAGAAAAACCCCAGGGCAGGCAAGCTGTAAATAAATCTCTGATCTGCAGGGCAGGGAGGAGGAGAAGGAAGAACAAAAGCTTTGCTGTTGCAGATAAGGCAGAGGTCAGCCACTGGCATCTGCTGGCCGCGGAGGCTCAGGCCTTTAATCCCTGAATTCCAGGGGCTGACAGAGTTCAAAGCTAGCCTGGTCTACATAGCAAGTTCTAGGACAGCCAACGCTATATAGATTCTGTCTCAAAAAATTTGAAAAAGAACAAGGAACCCATTAGTTGAGTTTTAGAAACATACTTAGTCCAGCGTCTGAAAGAAAAAGTTCCCCTGACTGAGGCCTCAGGAAGACTGGGTCAAGCCTCACACTGGCTTGACCGGTACAGACTGCACTAGGGCACAGGGATTCTAAAAAGGAAGAAATAGCACTTTATTGTAAGGTGAATCCTAGGGGTGGTTCCCTAGCCAGGTTCCTGACACAGGGCTAATTAACTCTTTTTTTTTTTTTTTTTGGTTTTTTCGAGACAGGGTTTCTCTGTGGTTTTGGAGCCTGTCCTGGAACTAGCTCTTGTAGACCAGGCTGGTCTCGAACTCACAGAGATCTGCCTGCCTCTGCCTCCCAAGTGCTGGGATTAAAGGCGTGCGCCACCACCGCCCGGCTTGGGCTAATTAACTCTTAAGGGGTAGGCTAGGGCATGTCTCCACTTAGAGGTAGAGTTCACTCACTTTTTAAATTTTTTTTTTTGTGTGCATTTGTTTGAAGGTACCAGAGTTAGACAGTTGTGAGCTGCCGTGTGGGTGCTGGGAATTGAACCCCGCTCCTGCGGAAGAGCAGCCAGTGCTCTTAGCTGGCTGAGCCATTCCTCCAGTCCTAGAGGACATTTTTACACAGGGACTGAACTGGACCGGGACCCTAGCCCTAGACTTCAGGTCCTGCGAGGAGGCAGGATCTCTCAGGTCTGTAGGCCTGGCTGTGGGATATTGTGAAAGATATCTCAGGGGTCTTTGTGTATGCGGTGAACCTGTGCTGACTGTGGTTGTTTGGCATCCTAGCCTCAGTGGGCACTGGTAACTTGTTTTCCTGAAGTAGGGAGACCCAGAGTAACTGGATCAGGTGCCTCCAGAGGGTTGGAAGGCAGAGATGAGGCCCCGCCTGGGTGGACCGTGGATATGGTCAGGCCTCAGTATAACCTCTCCTGCTCCCACACAGGAAAAAAGGTTCAGCCCCTCAAACATGGGAGGCCTCAGAGAGGGTTGGCGACCACCCATACTTAGCACAGCTGCCGGTGACCTGGGTGGCTGGGCGTGGCTATAGGCCCAAGCAGGAAGCGACAGCAGTGGGAGTGGCCAGGGAGAGCCCAGAGAAGCCTGGGAACATTCAAGAGGGCGGGGTTCGAGGGGGGCTGCTAGGCAACCGGGTGCCACGCAACCACGGGAGTTTCTGTGCGTCGCCTTGGCGGAAGTGACGCGACGTTGCCAGGCGGCTGTTGCTAGGCGCCGTGATGCGTGTCTTGCGTAGGACAACGTCAGCTGAGGCGGGAAGCGCGAGGTGCAGCGCCATGGCTGGCGGTAGCGGTGCGCGCCCGGCGCGTTGTCGTCTGGTCTCGCGTCCCGGGAGTCCCGGGTCCGAGGTTCCCCCTGCGTCACTGACTATTCGTTGCGCGGAAGCCCGTCCCGCGGGCGGAGGCGAAGGGGCGCGGCGCGCTGCCCAAGACTGGTGCTCAGGCGGCGTTCCTTCTGCAGCCTGGCAGCACCCCTTTCTCAACGTATTCAAACACTTCAGGGTGGATGAGTGGAAACGGTCCAGCAAAGAGGGAGATGTGGCCGTGGTGACGGTACGGGCCGGAGGCCTTCCTGCTCCTGAGAAATCTTCCGGTGGGCACTCTTGAGTATCCCCCAGCTTTGCGCTGTTCACAGCTCCTCTCTCTTTGTAGGACAAGGTCCTGAAGAGCGCCGTGTATCGCATTCGTGGATCGGTCTCTGCCAGCAACTACATCCAGCTGCCTAGAACCAGCACCCAGTCTCTGGGGCTGACTGGGCGGTACCTGTATGTGCTTTTCCGGCCCCTGCCTACCAAGCACTTTGTCATCCACCTGGACGTGTCCACCGAGGTGCTCAGCCTGGAAGGACGGCTGTGTGTTTGATGCTGCCTATTCCCTCGTAATCTCCATCTAATGACCTCACTCTGCCTCACAGGACGGCCAGGTCATCCGTGTGTCTTTCTCCAACCTCTTTAAGGATTTCAAGTCCTCTGCCACATGGCTTCAGTTCCCCTTTGTCTTCGAGACTAAGACGCCCAGAAGAGGTAGTGACACCTGGTTCAGGAGGGACAGCTTGAAGGCCTAGAACGGGATGGTACAGGCCCGGTTGGGCTTGTATGTGGCCCTGAGAACGGCTGGGGTCTGGGGCTGAGAGGGTTGCAATATGGAAATGGGGAAACAAAACGATAGGTGTTGACCTTGCACCTGTTATACAGACCTGGCAGGGGTAACGCCTCCTAATGCCCGCTGGACCTGCCTGCAGCTGGACCTGCGTGACATTCTGATGTTCTACCTGAGCCGGCACTATGGCCACCTTAAGAGCATCAGGCTATGTGCCAGCCTGCTAGTCAGAAACCTCTACACCAGTGATGTGTGCTTTGACCCCGGTAAGGCCCACACTTCATGCCCAATCCTAGTCAGAAGGCTGGAACCCTCCCCTGGCATATCAGAGCCACACACCAATGCCCCCAGTTCTAGAAAAAGCATTGGGGTGAGCTGGTGGCCCAACAGTATACTAGCAGATGCCTGGGTTTGCAACTTGTCTGGGATGGGAAGGGATAGGACAAACTCCCCTTGATCTAGAACAGCCCTGACCATTGTAGCTGTCACCGTCACTGAGGCCCGGCGTGCAAAGTTGCCTGTCAACCCTGTGCCTCGAGAAATGGCCTTCCCAGTGCCCAAAGGGGAGAGCTGGCATGACCATTACATCCACGTTCGGTGAGCAGTTCTGAACCTCATGGTGGTGAGGGGCCAGATTGATCTTCAGTCCCCAGATACTGATTTTGCCTCTGCCTGTGTTTGCCACCCATGAGGTTTCCAAGCGATGGCTCAAAAGCGCCTTATGAGCAGGTTGAGAAGAGGCATTCCCCTCCAGAGACAGGTAAGCTTGTGACATTACAGGGTGCATACATTGGTGAGAACAGGGTCAGGGATCCTGAGAAGGGTTCAGTAGTGTGGAGACTATAGCTGGTGTGTGCCTGGCACAGAGAAGGGCCTAGCCAATGGTCGTCTGAGCTTCTAGAACCACTTTTAAAGTCTGTGCAAGTGGCATCTGATTCCCAGGCTTTCCATTTGGGAGGGGAGCTGCAGGGTCTTGGGTAGAGTGATGGCAGCGCTTGTGGTGTGGTGTCTATAGAATGGGTGAGGGAAGCCACCTTTTCCGCCCTGTACCTTTGCTGACCTCTGGCTACTCGTCTCTGACTCTA
Organism: Microtus oregoni; assembly: GCF_018167655.1. NCBI lineage: Eukaryota > Metazoa > Chordata > Mammalia > Rodentia > Cricetidae > Microtus > Microtus oregoni. The sequence continues at coordinate 18,188,540 of NW_024543086.1, forward strand.
CTCTGTTGTGGTCTTCCTAGGGCATGTGTCACGGTGCCTGTCTCATCCAAAGGTCTTTGGCAAACCTTTACAGAGCAGTAGGCCCCCCGGGGTCCAGATATCTGGTCCCATCTTGGTGAGTGCACTTGGGAAAGGGATATGGAGTGGTGGCCCTAGGGTGCTGATGGCACACGTTCTGCTACAGCCCTGCAAGGTCCCCTCAGTACCCAGACTCCTTCCAGATGTCAGCCTGACCTACAAACATCCAGAGGTCTCCAGTGTCGCTGCCTCCAGCATCCCTGGCCAACATCCTTCGTCCTGGGATGAGACCACTGATGCACACGCAGTGGGCGGTGGCAGACATGTGCTGGCCAACAAATCATCTGGGGTGCCCATGGCTCTTGAGGACCTTGGGTCCTGTAAGGTGAGTGCCCAGCTGAAGGCTTTTGGGCATTAGTGAGATGAGGTGCTGGCCAGCCTGAGGCCCTGAGCTGTATTCACAGTGGACGGGCCTCTAATCCTTCCTGCATTGAGCAAGAGAGCCCTTGTAGATGAATACAGAAGGGTTTGTTCTTGTTGCCAGTACTAAGGGTCACCCCCAGATGGTCTGTCACGGGATAGGACATGGCATTTATGGAGGCTTTACCACTGCAGCCAGAGATGACTGCTAACAGGAGCCCCACCCCCACCCCATACCCAAGCTTTTCCTTTAGAGGTAGCACAGGTGGGGGCATTTGCAGGGGCTGGAGTGTCTTCCTCAAATCTCATTTTTTCATTTTCGTATTTCAGCTCTTCCTCCCAGACCCAGTCCTGAGGCTCAAGGGAGTCATCGGTTTTGGGGGTCACAGCACCCAATGGGTGAGGCTTTGAGGCAGTTTCCAGGCCGGTTCTCAGTGGGTGGCACGAGTGAGTTGTTGGAAAGAACAGATTTCTAGTCCTGTCTTGGGCACTTTCTTCCCTACGGTCCTTAAGAGGCCCTGCCCTGCCCACATCTGCCCATTCTTGTGTGGGCAAATGTGAGTCAGGTCATGGGTACCCCTATTAACTTGGTATGGTCTGACAGGCAGTGGCTGGGTCAAAGGGCTCCCAAGGACCCAATAGCTCTGGGTTACATCTTTTTTTTTTTAAACTTTTTAAAGATTATTTTATGTGTATGAGTGTTTGGCCTGCATGTATATATGTGTCCCATGAATGTGCTGGGTACCAGGGAAGTCAGAAGAGAGTATTAGATACCCTGGTACTGGAGTTATCTATAGTTGTGAGCTATCATGTGGGTGTTGGGAACTGAACCCTGGCCCTCTGTAAAAGCAGCAAGTGCTTTACACTGCTGCCCCATAGTCTCCAGCCCCATAAAGATTTGTTTATTTTATGTGTGTATGCCTGAACGTACGTACAGTTACTGCATGTGTGCAGAAGCCCACAGAGATCAGAAAAGGCCATCAGATCCCCTGAACAAGAGTTACAGGCAGTTGTGAGTCATTGGTGCTTGGAGTAGAACTTGAGTCCTCTGCAAGAGTAGTAAGCCCTCTTTGCTGCTGAGTCATCTCTCCAGCCCGCTGCGTCTTTAGACCTTCTTGAGTATGGGTCTCTGATCCAGACTGGAACTGTTGGAATTGGGTGTGGTGTGGAATACTGACTCCAGCACGTGCAGTGGGCTTCTAGGCAAAGCCTCGGTTAGAAAGAAGTAGAGTATTTCTCTCCTTCCTGCCCACCAAGGACCCTGGGCACTCAGCAGTCCTTTCTGGGCATGGTCTCTGAGTCTTTGGTCTTTTGCTACCAAGATCACCAGTCTCTTATGTTGAAGGGCCTTTAGTTGTCTCAACAAATGCCTGTAATGGGGGGACAGATGCCTCATGTGTGTGTGCCAGCCTTCCCTTCTAGTGATTTGTATGCTAGCCTTCCCTTATATGTGTGAAGTATGTATGTCTTTGTGTGTGTGCATGTACCTCCCCTTCTAAACAGTCAAGAGGAACTTGACTGGGTTTCTGTGCGTGACTTTGGTTCTGTCCCTTTTGTGGTAGGCCCTGTGGACCAAAGATGGCATGGCTGTTGTCTACCCCTGCCATGCAGTCATCATCGTCCTACAGGTTGATACCAGACAGCAGAGATTTTTCCTTGGCCACACAGACAAGGTACACGCCTCTTGGGCCTGGGTAGGGAGAGGTGAACTACAGGCCATGTATTCTCCCTCTTTATTATCCTTCTCCAGGTCTCTGCCCTGGCCCTTGATGGGAGTGATACACTGCTAGCCTCAGCCCAAGTGCAGCCTCCCAGCATGGTGCGACTCTGGGACTTCCAGACTGGAGGATGCCTGTCCCTCTTCCGCAGCCCACTGCACACCATCTGCTCCCTCAGGTGCAGTGGCCTTGGGGCGGGGCAGCAGTGGGAGTTGAGGGGAGATGCCCAGAAGCTGCTGACATCATCTTCCACATCTACAGCTTCTCTGGCAGTGGGGCGCTCCTCTGCGGTGTGGGCAAAGACAGACATGGAAGGACGGTAATGTGTCAATACACCTTGTAGAGGAGGTGGGGCCCTGTCACTTGGATAGTGAGCTCCATCCAGTATCTGGTTTCTAAAACTCTTGTCTATGTTTGTTTCTGTTTATTAAAGTAGTATTTATGCCTTGCTTTGAGGTGGGGCTAGAGAGATGACTCAGTGGTTAAGAGCACTGGCTGTTTTTCCAATCCCCAGTTCACTTCCAAATACCAACATGGAGTCCCAGAGGTATGGGATGCCCTCTTCTGGCTTCTGTGGGCACTGCACATACATTGGTGCACAGACACATTTAGACAAACACTAATATACACAAAATAAAAATAAATTTATTTATTTGGTTTTTCTTTTTTTTTTTAAAGATTTATTTATTATGCATACAATGTTCTGTTAACATATATACACCAGAAGAGTCACCAGATCTCACTACAGATGGTTGTGAGCCACCATGTGGTTGCTGGGAATTGAACTCAGGACCTCTGGAAGAGCAGCTAGTGCTCTCAACCTCTGAGCCATCTCTCCAGCCCTTATTTGGTTTTTCAAGACAGGGTTTCTCTGTAGCTTTGGAGCCTGTCCTGGAACTAGACCAGGCTGGCCTCGAACTCACAGAGATCCACCTACCTCTGACTCCAGAGTGTTGGGATTAAAGGTGTGCGCCACCACCGCCTGGCTAATAAAATATTTTTTTAAAAAGAGAATCGTGATGGGCTGGGTGTGGTGGCACATTCTTTTTGTCATCATTTCCTCCACCCCCCCAGACAGGGTTTCTCTGTAACAACAGCTCTGGCTGTCCTGGAACTTGTGCTGTAGACCTGACTGGCCTCGAACTCACAGAGATCTTCCTACCTCTGCCTCTGAGTACTGAGTTTAAAGCCCTACCACTGGGGAGGCAGAGACAGGTGGGCATGTGTCTAGGCCAGTCTGGTCTACATAGTGAGCTCCAGGCCAACCAAGGTGACACACTCCAAATCTGTATTTAAATGCTCAGTGCTGTCAGAGTTGCAGGCATTTAGTGCTCTGAAGTGACCCAGTGTTTCATTGTGAGCTACCTCTGGCTTTTTTCCCTTGAATGCTAGGAATTTAATCCAGGGCATCACCTGTTAGATAGTAGCTTTGCCACCGAGATCTAGACCCAGCCTCAGTCAGGTTTTGTGTATATTTTCAGGCAGCTACAGCTGCACACTGTAGACTTGACATCTAGGGACAGATTTTTAAGTCTGGGGAAAGCCTCCGCCTATCGAGGGGCTATGGCCTCAGCTAGTCCTTTCAGGGCAGGGCCAGACAAAGATCTCACAGGGCTTGGTGTCTACACCTGGAGTTCATTGTGGGTTTATTGCAGGTGGTAGTGGCCTGGGGCACAGACCAGGTTGGCCTTGGTGGCGAGGTAGCGGTCCTTGCGAAGGTGCATACTGACTTTGATATTCAGACCTTTCGGATTGCCTTTTTCGATGAAACCAGGTGATGTGGCCAGGCAATAAGGTACCGAGGCAGGGTCTGTTGGGCCTTGAGGCCTCCTGCTCCGCATTGCTTACCCCTCCGTGCCTACAGGATGGCCTCATGTGGTCGGGGCAGTGTACGGCTGTGGCGACTGCGGGGTGGTGCCCTACGCTCCTGTGCTGTGGACCTAGGCGAGTATTGTGCACTGGAACTCACTGACCTCGCCTTTGCACATGCCCTGGATGGCTCCTGGGCACCCTCGGGTAGCATACTGTGAGTCCCCGCCTTCGTCATTACCCAGCCCACCCCATACCTTGAGTTCCCTGCCTCACCTCTTACCTTCCTTGGGCAGCTTTGTGTGTAGCCATAGCGGCCACATCCTGGAGATTGACTATCAGCGCATGGCTGTGCAGCACATCCGCCGCTTGCTGCCCACACAGTCCCCTGGGGTTCCGCTCACTGAGAAGCAGAACTTCAGCTTGGGTAGGTAGGCACCTGTCCCTGGGGGGAGTGGCATGACATTGAGGTGCTGATGCCTGCCCTTTCCAGGGTCCGGCATTGCCATCAGCAGCCTCAGTGTCTCTTCTGCCACATGTGCTGTGGGCTCTGAGGATGGCTACCTGCGACTCTGGCCCCTGGACTTTTCCTCAGTGCTCCTAGAGGCTGGTGAGACCGCAGATATCTATTTATCCTGGCTTGGGGAAGGTGGGGTTCTCTGGCTCTGGTTTTGATAACACTATTCCTGGTCTGGACAGTGAGTTGAGAGGTCAGGGCATTGTCCTGAGCCTGACACCTATCAATACAGGAGTGGCTGCAGGCTGGTTTCACAGGGGCTTTGAGGGCAGTGGCTAGTGGGCAGGATACTCTGGTGACCTTGGCAGCCATAGAACAAGTGGTTGGTGTCTTGGGGACCTCAGAGTCCACATAGTGTGGTGTGACATTTCCTGGAGTTCTGGAGCTTGCCGTGCCCCAGTCCTGCTGACCCACCCTTCCCACAGATCATGACGGCCCTGTGAGTTCAGTCTCCTTCAGTCCCGATGGCCTGCGCGTGCTGTCCACCACTACTTTAGGACACCTGGGCTTCCTTGATGTCCCCTCCCGGGAGTATACTGTGCTGGCACGCTCCCACATGGCCCCAGTGCTGGCGCTTTCTACAGAACAGAACCGGGGACAGATGGCCACTGTGTCCCTTGACCACACTGTCCGCATTTGGGACCTGACTACCCTCCAACAGGTGGGGAATAGCAAAAGGCAGGTAGGTCCAGATACCACACAAAAGGGCTGTGGGCAGGGAGGGCACAGGGATTTGGTCCTTCCAGTCCGATGTCTGGAACTTGGTGTTAAAGTCACCTAGGGTACTCTTTTCTCTTGGGTTCTCTTGGCCCTTCCCCCCTTCATGGTGGCCTCTTCCCTCCAGCTGTATGACTTCTCGTCCTCTGAGGAAACCCCTTGTGCTGTTGCTTTCCACCCCACACTGCCAAACTTCTTCTGTGGCTTCAGCAGTGGGGCTGTGCGCTCCTTCAGCTTGGAGAACTCTGGAGTCCTGGTAGAACACACGTGAGTGCCCCTGGGGGATCAGGGCTCACAGACATTAGCAGTGAATGTGGAAGCTGAGGAGATGTGCGGGATTCCAAGTGGGGAAGACCCTTTGCAGGAAAGCCAGTACCACCATGAACCCCATCTTAGCTCCCAGGACCAAGGTCAGTGAGTGTCCCATGTGTGGTGCAGGCGTCACCGAGGGGCCATCACCAGCCTGGTCATCACCCCTGACGGCAGATTCCTGTTCAGCTCCTGCTCTCAGGGCTCCCTGGTCCAGTACAACTGTGCTGTCTCCCGATGCTGCGTCCTACGTGTGGCAGGTCAGGCTCCTAGCCACTCACTGGTTCCAAGGCACTGCAGAAACTTGTCTTAGTTTGCTTTCTATTGCTGTGATAAAGACCATGACCAAAAGCAGCTTGGGGAAGAGAGGGTTTATTTCATCTTACAGCTTACAATCCATCAAGACAGTTTAAGGTAGGAACTGAAGCAAACACCATGGAGAGCCGCTTACTGGCTTGATCCCCATGGCTTGTTCGTCCTGCTTTCTTACACAACCCAGGACCACCTGCCCAAAAGTGGCACTGCCAAAATCGGCCCTCCCTTGATTAATCAGTCATTAATAAAGAAAATGTTCTGCCAGGTGTGGTAGTGCACACCTGTAATACCCGCACTCAGGAGGCAGAGGCAGGTGGATTGCTGTGAGTTTGAGGCTAGCCTAGTCTACAAAGCAAGTTCCAGGACAGCCAGGGCTGCTACACAAAGAAACTCTGTCTTGAAAAATTACAAAAAAAAAAAAAAAAAAAAAAAGGGCTGGAGAGGTGGCTCAGAGGTTAAGAGCACTAGCTGCTCTTCCAGAGCTCCTGAGTTCAATTCCCAGCAACTATATGGTGTCTCACAACCATCTGTAATGGGATCTGGTGTCCTCTTCTGGCCTGCAGGCATACATGCAGGCAGAACACTGTGTACAAAATAAATAAATCTTTTAAAAAAGATCAATCACTATGATGTATCACATAAAAAGAAAAAACATCCCACAGAATTGCTTACAGGCAAATCTAATAGAGGCATTTTCTCAATTTCCTCTGCCCAGAAGACCCTTGCTGTGTCAGGTTTCCAGGAATATCTAACCAGAGCAGGGCCATTGCCTCCACTCTTAGGGCTTAGGTTATGCCATGTGCTTCCTCACAAGCCAAAGGTCAGTAAGGGTCTGTGCCTACCCCGCTGTAGAAGGTGGGCAGCCTGGGCACCAGGAAAATGACTGGAAGAGACCTGTTAAAAGGCATCTATGCCTCTGGTGAGTCATGTGACCATGGCCTATGAGGACTGGCGAACTGAAGTGTGTGTTCTGTGGAAGCTGTAGAGGGCCAGTGCATGCTGCAGGGGAGACGGGATTAACTGTCTCCTGTCACCTGCTGACCCACCGCCCTGTGCTGCTACAGCCAACATGCTATGTCAGGATGGCCGCCCCAACCCCAGTATCCTGGCAGTCAGTGGAGACAGCTGCCGGCTGGCCTTTGTGGGCCCGTCTAAGTGCATGGTGACAGTCGTGGAGTCAGCCTCCCTGGACAAGGTGAGTGTGGGACCTCCTGGGTCAGGGGTTCTACCCAGCTAGATAGAAAGCGGTACAGGAGTAGGTAAGAGGCTGCAGCTACTCAGGAGCAGGCCTAGGCCTACCTACTATGCTAAGCGGGTTCTGGGCTCACCCTGCTCTCTGAAAGGTCAGCTTCCTATGTGGGGGTTATGTCTGGGTGCCCAGGTGGGTGCTCCTGAAGCCACTTCCTCCCAGGCTCTGGGTGGTGTTAGTGTCTCTTGCCCCCAGCTACTGCATGTTGATGTCAGCACCCTCAACCTGGCCAGCAACCACCTGGACTGGGCTGTGGCTGTCTGCTTCTGCCCTGGGGACTCAGGCCATCTGCTGGTGTCCACATCCTCTAACAAGGTTGTGGTACTGGATGCTGTGTCGGGACACACTATCCGGAAGGTGAGTCATGGGACTACGGGCAGCTGGCCTGCTGATCCTTCCCTGTTCCTGCAGCCTTGCCCCCAGTGCCCACTGTGCCACCACAAAGGGGCGTCTTAGAGAATGCTTCCTCTAGTTTTCCAGTGTCCGCTCCAGAGCCTGCTCCTCCCTGGCTCTTAGTGAGGATGCTCGTTTGCTGCTGGCAGCCACTGGCCGGACCATTACAGTGTGGGATTATCCAACACAGGCGAACCCCAGCTGCCAGGTATGTGCTGAGGGCTCCCCATAGGTGGCTGAGGAGACTCCTGGAGGACCAAGTGAAGGAAGGCAGGAGCTAGAAGGAGGGAGGGTGATGTGCAGAACCCTCTGCCCGCTGAGGCCAAACAATACACGGGGATACCTAGATACTGGGAGTTCAGAATCCTAGACATGCTCTGGGTTCCTATGCATGCTACTTTCTGTCCCTAGGTTTACATTGGCCACTCAGAGCCTGTGCGTGTTGTAGCTTTCACCCCTGATCAGCAGCAGGTCCTCAGCGTGGGGGATGCCATCTTCCTCTGGGATGTCCTGGCCACCCCTGAGAGGCAAGTGTCTGCCCTTCAACATGTCTGTGTGTGTGTTGTTGGTTGTGTTTTACTCTTTTACTCGTTGGTCTTTCAGGGGGGCTGCCACCATCTCCCAAATACACATGGAGGTGTATTCTTTTTTTTTTTTTTTTAGTTTTTCGAGACAGGGTTTCTCTGTAGCTTTGGAGCCTGTCCTGGCACTAGCTCTTGTAGACCAGGCTGGCCTCGAACTCACAGAGATCCACCTGCCTCTGCCTCCCGAGTGCTGGGATTAAAGGCGTGCGCCACCACCGCCCGGCATGGAGGTGTATTCTTAATTATTATAAATGATGCCAGGTCTTAGCTTGGCTTGTTTCTAGTCAACTTTTCTTATCTTAAATTATTCTGTCTTTTTTTTGTTGTTGTTGTTTTGTTTTGTTTTGTTTTGTTTCGGGACAGAATTTCTCTGTAGCTTTGGAGCCTATCTGGAACTCAAACTCACAGAGATCCGCCTGTCTCTGCTCCCTGAGTGCTGGGATTAAAGGCGTGTGTCTCCACTGCCCGGCCCTTTCTTTTTCTTCCTTATTTCTCCTATTTATTCTCTGCCTACCAGCCCCACTATCCTTTCTCCTGCCTCGCTATTGGCCGTTCAGCTCTTTATTAGACCACCAGGTGTTTTAGACAAGCAAAGTATCTCAACTTCACAGAGTTAAACAAATGCAGCATAAAAGAATGCAATACACCTTTGCATCATTAAACAAATGTTCCACAGCATAAACAAATGTAACACATCTTAAAATAATATTCCACAACATGCATGGGCCTTTTGCTGGCTGCCTCCTGACACCTTTTCTTGTTCTCAGTGACCAAAGTGAACCTGGGGTACCTGCAGTCCATGAGGCTGGTGAGTGACCCAGGCTTAGCTGGCAGGGGAGGGTATAGCACTGTTAGTTGGGTGGAGCTGACACAGGTTGGGCAGATGCCACCATCTCTGATATGTCTGTCATCACCACAGAGACTGTCTCCCTAATAGACAGATCTGATATGCCCAACCCTGATATGGTCTTTTCTATCTCTAGGCTCCAGTGTAGGACAGTTGGAGGACCTGGCATCTGGGGCCAGTGGACTCCCTCGGCAGCAAGTGCCCATACCATCTCAGGCATCACCACCCCCACTGAGTATCCATGACAGACCCCTTGAAGGCAGCGCTGGTAAGGGCTGGAGTCCTAAGTAGGTCTGGGTTACCTGGACTCAGTGTGTTCCTTGGTGCTGATTTTGGGGTGGTGTCAGGCCAGGTAGCTGTTTCCCTCATCTTCTTTCTTTCAAGACAGGCTCTTAGCATTTAGCTCTGTAGACCAGGCTGGTCTTGAACTCACCAAGATCTGCTTGTGGGGATTAAAGGCATGCACCACCATATCTGGCTCTGTTTCCCTCTTTTTGTTGGTCCTAACCCTAGGCACCTTTTCCACATCGGATGAGGAAGGGCTCTGTGAGGAGAACCATGATGTTCCTGAGGCATTCCTCCAAGCCCAGGCACCGACCCCACCTGTGCTCGTAGAGAGAGAAGCCAGTAGAGGAGCTGGGGATGGTCCTCGGGAGACTGCAAAGGGTTCTTGGGCACCGGCTGTAGTTCATCATAGCCAGACAAGTAAGCAGGTGGCCACACGCAGGGATTGAGGCCTCAGTCAGGGCAGTTTGGGGGTTTGTAGTAATCTTACCTGAAAGATGAGTTGAGGTCACCTCCAGGACCCTGGGAATCCTGGTATACCTGCAGTGGGTGGAACACAGCTGTCTGCCTAGCAGGGTTGGGGGTTTGTGTTGGGGAGGGGTCTCAGCTGGTAATAGTTCAGTGCCCTTTGCTCTCCTCCTCCTGTCAGGTGAATGGAGCCTCCGGAGAGTAAAGACTGGGTTCCCAACCCGTCCGGATTCCTACAAGCACTTCACAGCTCGATATAAGGCCTCTACACGAGTCAAGGTCAGCGGCACACCATACTGCCACTCTCGGGGTTTCTGAGTATTCCTCTGGTGACCGTGGGCCCTCTCAGTCTTCCCCAGAGTCTCTTTTAGGTCTTCTTCCCAGAGGGTAGCTTTCATGCCATGCACCCGCACACCCACCATTCTGTGGCACATATGTATATACTGCTGGCATTCTGCTGAGCCCACCTCTGTCTCTCCAGTGCTGCCCCTCCTGGGCCGCTCCACACCCCAGGATCAAGTCCTAGTTCCTATGGCTCCCACGTGTCCCACCTATCTCTGTATTGATACCCTGGGTCCCTTACCTGACCACTCTGTCTGTATGTCTCCAGTCAGCTTGACCATGTAGTTTTGGGGCCAGCTGTGCTGATTATCAGCTTTCTGGGTCTGCTTCCTTGTAGAGTGTCTCCTTTCCGCCCGTTGGCAGGGAGCAGCTGCGACTAAAGACCGTTGTGGGCTACAATGGGAACGGACGGGCCAACATGGTCTGGAGGCCCAATACAGGTAGGGCTAGAGTGCCCAGTCCCATCCTCTAGGGCGGGTCCTCCATAGCAAATGGATGCGAGATGTCAGTTGAAGCTTCTAGAGTGCAGGGCACTGGCACATGCCCTTGTGATGCCAAGGCCCCGTGAGGTCTGATTATCAGCGGTGACAGGAACCTTGGCATTTTCCTTGCCTACAGGCTTCTTTGCCTACACATGTGGTCGATTGGTGGTGGTGGAGGACCTGCATTCTGGCACCCAGCGACACTGGCTTGGCCACCCCCAAGAGATCTCTACTCTGGCACTCAACCAGGATGGCCAGGTGCGTGTCCGTGGGCACAGTGCACAGCGGAGCTTAGTTCTAGCTCAGCATGAAGGGCACTGTCCTTGCTTCTCCTCCACTTAGCAAGGGCAGGCGTACGTAACGATTTCCTCCCTGACCACCTACCCTCCTACTTGCAGGTCTTGGCCTCTGCCTCCTGCTGTGGCGGCACAGCTGCCCGCTGCCAGATCCGCATTTGGGATGTCCCCAATGGCATCTGCCAGCACCTCCTTTCCCACCATGACACAGCTGTGCAGGCTCTGACCTTCTCCCCCGATGATGAGTTCCTTGTGACCCTGGGTAGGTGGGTTTGGAGAGGCGGAGAAAGGGCAGCCTTCCGAGGATCTCTGGTGGCCAGACTGCGCCTGATGTCCCTGTTTTGTGTCCCCAGGGGACTATGCTGACCTTACCCTTGCCCTGTGGAGCATGGCTACCTATGAACTCCTGTCATCCACTCGCCTCCCAGAGCCTGTGCATGGTGTAGCCTTCAACCCCTGGGATGCCAATGAACTCATCTGTGTGGGCACAAGTGCCATTACCTTCTGGCTCCTGCAGCACCATGGGACAGATACCAGCTTCCAGGTACCGGACTGCTGGCTGAGGTGTTTCTTTTCTTTGCTTTTTATTCTAATTTTATTTTATATTCATTGGTGTTTCACCTACATGTATGTCTGTGTGAGGGTGTTAGATCCCCTGGAACTGGAATTACAGACATTTGTAAGTTGCCATGTGTTTGCTGGGAATTGAACAGCTAGTGCTGTTAACTGCTGAGCCATCTCTTCAGCCCTGAGGTGTTGAATGGAGTCTGGTTGCCTCGGGGCGTCACTGACCCATAGCCATGCTTGTGCTGTCAGGTTCACCGGGAACCAGTCCCTGAGGAATTGGGGGCATCCGAGTTGACCTCACTCTGCTACGGGGCCAGCCCCCTGCTCTACTGTGGCTCCAGCTCTGGCCAGGTCTGTGTCTGGGACACTGGCACTGGCCGCTGCTTCCTGGCCTGGGAGGCTGATGAAGGCGAGATTGGTGGGTGCCCAACAACCTCTATGACCCCCAAATGTACTAGCTGTCACAACCTGGGGGGTGGGTATCTCATGCCCACCCTGTCTTCTAGGAGTGCTGCTGTGCTCGGGTTCGAGACTGGTCAGTGGCAGTAACACAAGAAGGCTGCGTCTTTGGGCTGTGGGCGTTGTGCCAGAGCTGAGGCGCAAGGGTTCAAGTGCCAGGTGAGCTGCCATGGGCCTCTCGCCTGCACTATTCCCTTGGGTTTTGGCTGCAAATTTCAAGTCCTTGTTGGCTCCTGCAAGCCACACCCATTCTGTAACACAGCTCTCACATGAAGGCTGCCCTACATACCTGTCCTCAGCTGCGTCCCTCCTTGAGAATACACTCAGGCATAGCATGGGCCTTTCAGGCTGCAGACCAAGGAGAGATGGGCTTGAAGCGCCTGCGCTCTGTAGGGTCCTGGTTCCTTTACCCATGAGAACACAGCACCAGATGACTGCTGGTTCCTCCATCACCTGGCATACTGGCTGGCTCGTGTCTTAAGACTCCTTTCCCCTATCCTTTTAGATCCAGTTCTGTGTTCATGGAGCGTGAGCTGACCCTGGATGGGGCTGTTGTGAGTGCCAGCTTTGACAGTGGCATGGACATGGGTGTAGTGGGCACCACAGCTGGCACACTCTGGTACATCAGCTGGACAGAGGGCACTAGCACCCGCCTCATCAGTGGCCACAGGAGCAAGGTGAGCCTGCTAGGCTGTTAAGGAAGACAGGGTTTCTACCACCCCAGGCAGGACAGGCTAGGGAAGCTCCATTTCCTACCCTCTTCCCACACCCTAATCATCTTGTCTTCAGCTGCTAGTGTTCTTAGGGAGACTCAAGTGGACCCTCTTGAGTCCAGGCATTGTTTATATCTGCTATGGGCCTGATTGACTCTGCAATGTTCTAGATCCTTGCTAGTGTTTCTATATTTTACTTGTAACTTGTTGAGGAGCCCGCATCACCTGCTTAGCAGTTCCCAGAGGCTGCCTCTGCTGACATCATCAGAGTCCTACTGTGGAGTTCAGGTGGCAGAGGCCCCAGAAGGTTCTGGTTGAATCTGCTCAGATCCAGTTGGAACTGGTCTGGGTGTTTCAGGTGTGGCCAGGCCAGTCAATTGATGGGAGTATCTGGATTTATTCATGCCTGACAGTCATATGATAGATAGATCCTGCATGTGGCCTGTATCGGGCTTCCTCCACTGTCCATCAGAATTCCAGGTTCATGCAGGCTGTGTGTCAGTGCGACCATCCTTTCTATGGCCAGTCTCCTCTTGTTCAAATAGCCAACATGTTCTCCCTCCTTCAGAAGTTTGGATCACAGCCCTTGAGCTGTGCTGGCAGTCCTAACTGCCATGATATGAGCGTCACGAGCCCACTGTTGATTCAGCTGATGGAGCTGGAGATGGGGCCCAGGAGCAACCCCTAACCTTGAATTTTCTCCAGGAGGTGTGATGCATCAGTTTACACTGAATTCCTTTGGTTCGTGGTGTCTGTGCCACCCTCCTCCAAAAACCCTGATTCTTAGTGGTGCCCACAAAATACACACCTGTTTGCTCATCAAGACAGTCAACAGCCTGACTGGGAAAAAAGCCACAAAGCCACGCATGTCACAAGCACTGGAGACAGCCAAGTGTTTTGCGCTTTTGCTTTTAGTTTGTAGCCTGCTGGAGACACATGGTCACATTATATATTTTAGGTTCTGACAATGTTTCCCACCTACTGATGGGGTCATCCTCAAGACTAGGGAAGTAGCATGTACATTCACATGGAGATGGTTGGGCCAAGTAGGCTTGGGCAGGAGACAGATGTTCCTGTGTGGCAACCTGGTCCTGGAGACCAGGGTAGGAAAGGCCCAGCTAGGCATCCCCTCAGCCATACTGGGCTCCGACAGGTGAACGAGGTGGTCTTCAGCCCCAGCGAGTCTCACTGTGCCACCTGTGGCGAGGATGGCAGCGTGAGGGTATGGTCATTGGCCAGCATGGAGTTGGTGATCCAGTTCCAAGTGCTGAACCAGGTAGGTTGGGAGTTGTGAGTGCGGATGGGATTTAGTGTATGCTCAAAGTAGAGCCCAGGTCATATGCTGCATTCCCATGCGCTGAAGCCAGTGCTGTCACCTCCCTGGGGCACCAGAGCTGCCTCTGCCTTGCGTGGAGCCCCCCAGCCTGTGGACGCCCAGAGCAGCAGCAGGTGGTGGCAGGCTACAGTGATGGCACACTTCGAGTCTTCAGCATCTCTCGCACTGCAATGGAGCTCAAGATGCACCCCCACCGGACTGCTCTGACAGCCATTGCCTTCTCCACTGATGGTGAGGAGATGGGGCCACAGAGTGATGTGTCAACCTCATCTCGCCCACATCACACTTCAGGGCATGGGCTAGGCTCACAGGGTGGCAACCTGATCTCCATCTGGCACAGGTCAGACCATCCTATCTGGAGACAAGGATGGACTTGTGGCTATAAGCCGCCCCTGCACAGGAATGACCTTCCGTGTACTCAGTGACCACCGGGGTGCTCCAATCTCTGCTATCCAGAGCACAAGCAAAGAGGTAAGGCAATCTCAGGTGATGGTGGGAAGAGGTTTGGGGTGCTTTGGGCAGTCGGCAGGTTCTCATATTCCTCATTTCTCCCAGTATGGAGACCTAGGGGTAGAGGGTGCTGACCTGTGGCTGGCTGCAAGCGGGGACCAGCGGGTCAGCATCTGGGCCTCTGACTGGCTCCAGGACCGCTGTGAGCTCCTGGAGTGGTTGAGCTTTCCTGCACCTGCCACCTCAGAGGTAAGAGCTCCCAGGGCATATGGGTGGGGATTGCGACCTGCACAGTTCAACACAATACACTATTTCTCACAGACTTTAGGCCTCCTGCCCCCCACTCTTGCTGCCTTCTGCCCTTGGGACAGGGCGATACTGGTGTGCGTGGGCCTTGGTGCACATGAAGAGGTGGTCTTTTACAGCCTCCGCCAAAAGCAGGTTTGTGAATTATGATAGAATTGCTGCCTTGTGGATGGGCATCCAGGGCTGTGCATGCACGGTCATAAAGTCATGGAGTCCGTGCTGTGTTCCTAGCAGGAGTCCCCAGTGTCATGCTGTCTGCTGTCTTCCTACAGGTAGTGCAGAAGACACCGCTGCCCTTCTTTGCCATGTCCTTGAGCCTGTCCGCAGGGGCCCAGCTCATGGTGGTTGGCTTTGCTGGTGAGTGCTGGTAGATACACTTGTGCTGTTTTGGGGAATGGCAAACTGGCTCTCCTGCTCTTCACCTCTGTGCCTTGGGGCTCCCTCTCTATGAAGAGTGTGGAGACATAACCCCAAAGAGGGCCTAAGCTCAAGGCAAGGTGCAAGTTACCAACTGCAGCACCTGCGCTGAGGCCAATGGGATAGCTTTTGATGGCCTTCTGCCATAGCAGGTTTGGTGATATAGAGATTGATCATGGTCGGGATTCCACTCAGCAAAATCTCCTGGTGCAGGTGGGGCACAAGAAGATTGGGCATCCCTCTGGATGCTGCCTGGCCCTCTCATCCTGTTATCTGTCCACAGAATGCATGCTGAGGCTCCTAGACTGTGTGTCAGGGACTGCCCAGAACTTTGAAGGCCATGATGACTCAGTACACCTGTGTAGGTTCACCCCGTCTGGCAGACTGCTCTTCACAGCTGCACACAATGAGATCCTGGTGTGGGAAGTCACCAGCCCTGAACCCTTGCTAGGAACATAGGCAGAAAAGCCAGGCTGTGGATTGCTGCGTGCTGAACCAGGACAGACTGGCTGGGACAGACTTCAGAACTACACTGTTTTGAATGTGGGTGATCTGAAAAGATTTAAGGAGGCTTAGAATGTGTGAGGACTTGGATTTGATCCCCAGAACCATTCCAGAACACACAAAAGACAGCATACTGGGATGGTTTTTCACAGGAAGGTTGTTTTATTGTTTTTTATTTTGTACAGTTTAAATAAATAAAAGCTGCCATTTGTTATATTGATACATTGTTTTATTATTGCCCCATAAATTGCATCTCTGCATCACTTCTGTCCTGAACTCAGCCTTTGCCCCTATGCCCAGCCCTGTCCTTTGTCCAGCCTTGCTAGCCACTGGCCCTGAGAAGCTTATTGGGTCCAAGGCAAGTGGCTACACCACCTGCAGTGTTACGAGCACCCATGTGGCGGCGCCGACACGTAGCTCAGCCACTAGCTGGTACTGCGCGGGCGGGACCGGAAGCTTGTGTAAGGGCGGGATTAAAGACAGGAAGTGTGGGGGCTCGAGCGGGGTGAAGGAGAGGGTTGGGATTGGGGTTAGGTCTAGTTGGTTCGTTTTGGGCTGGGAGGGGTGGGTTTGGGGTGCTGCTGCGGGCGGCAGCCATGCGGCGCGACGTGCGTATCCTGCTGCTGGGCGAAGGTAGGTGCTGGGGCCGCGGGCAGTCGGGCAGGGTCGGCGTGACCTCGACAGCGCTCCTGACTACTGTTCCCCTTACCGCGCGCAGCCCAGGTAGGGAAGACTTCTTTGATCCTGTCGCTGGTCGGCGAAGAGTTTCCCGAAGAGGTGCGTCGGCCGGAATGGACACTCGGGGTGGATGCGAGGCTCTGGGCGTCCGGACTCCCCAGTCAATCCCAAACCACCTGTTGCAGGTCCCTGCCCGCGCGGAGGAGATAACCATCCCCGCCGACGTCACTCCGGAGAAGGTGCCCACTCACATCGTGGATTACTCAGGTATCCCCAAGTGCTGTCCCCTCAACCGGTATGTATTGGGCCTTCAGCCGGTTTGCACCGAACACACCAGCCTCTCTGCATCGGGTTCTCTTTCCCTCTAGAAGCGGAGCAGACAGAGGAGGAACTTCAGGAGGAGATCCACAAGGTGCGGTGCATCTTGAGGGGCCTTGGGTACTGAGCCCGATTCATTGGTCTTAATCGGCTTCCTCTTCTGCGGAGCTGGATTAGGTGACAGGCTGTGCTTGACCCTGATAATTCTGCTTTGACCTTCAGCACTGGATGTTGTTGGCTTTCCCAGATCACAGCTTACTGGGAACCAGGATCGGTCCAGTGCCTCCGTTAGTGCGTAGGGAGGGAAGGGAGCTCCTTCCTTTGCTCCTTCCCAGGGTCTAGGGGGAGCAGATACATTTCGTCCACTGCTTCTCCTTAGACAGTACGCTCCCTTTCCCCAGTGTCATGGCTCTATACTGTAGTCTACTGCTCTGCTTCCCCAGGCTGGGGTGGATGCCATCTTAATTAAGAGTTAGCCCTTGCCAGAGTTGCCATGTTCCTGAATGCAGCCCTTCAGCCTCTGTGTCCTATGGGTGTAGGCAGTGTCTCCTTGCTTTTGTCTACAGCATCCTTGCTGCCTGTACCCTTGTATGTGGAGGGTCTGTCATAAGCACTTAGGGCAAGACTGTGCTGACTGGAGCCAGGGTGCTTGTGTCTGGGGTCTCTTGGAGAGTGCGGCAGGGAGAGGCTTGTTTGGTAAAGGCAGGCTTCCCAGTCTTCAGAGCCCCTGCACCCAGGACTTGCTGGAGTGGCCTGTGCTGTTTATAGTGAGCAGGCAGCCTCTGGTCACCCTGTGTCTTGCTTTTCCTTAGGCAAACGTAGTGTGTGTGGTGTACGATGTGTCCGAGGAAGCCACCATTGAGAAGGTGAGCAAGAGGGGAGCTCTTTGTCCATTCTCAGCCCCTGCTGCTAGTGCCTGGCTTAGCTGACAGTTGACCTGGGCAGGACACAATGGCTCTTGATCCCCAATCCTCATTCCCAGCCTCATCTCTGCTGAGCTTTTCAGGGAGCCTCATACCTCTGAGCTAGGGACCCCAGCCTGCTTGGGGAGATTGCAGCTGTTGGGATCACCCACAGTCTCCTACCAGCTTCAGCCGCAGGACCACAGCTGGCTTCCAGCTCTCTACCAGTCCTAAAGCTTGTTTAGCCCAGATGGGGGAGCGTGGGCTGGTGAGCGCGCCTGTGCATTCTTTCCTCAAGCTTGCACTTTGTCTTTCAGATCCGAACCAAGTGGATCCCGCTGGTGAACGGCAGGACTGCCACAGGGCCCAGGTGACCAGCAGGGCCTCAGCTGGGGGGACTAGGCCCCACCTGCTCCCCATCCCTGGTGATCATGGCCTCTCTCCCAGGTTGCCCATCATCCTGGTAGGCAATAAGTCAGACCTGCGACCAGGGAGTACCATGGAGGCTGTGCTACCCATCATGAGCCAGTTTCCTGAGATAGAGACCTGTGTCGAGGTGAGCAGGGAGCCTGGGAAGGCCTGTGTTAAGACCCTGCAGCAGCTCTCCTTTATCCGTCTTTGATCCCTCCTTGATTCTGTCCCCACCCTCGTCCAGTGTTCCGCCAAGCACTTGAGGAATATCTCAGAACTGTTCTACTATGCCCAGAAGGCTGTTCTGCACCCCACAGCCCCCCTCTATGACCCTGAGGCCAAACAGGTGAGCAGAGGGTGAGGGCCACACACTTCCCTGAGACTCATCCTAAGGGCTCTGTGTTCTGTAAGGAGAGCAATGAACAGGAGCACTGGCGGGGTGAACAGGGAGAGGACCACTTGGCGTTGTGTCCCTGCAGCTAAGACCTGCGTGCGCCAAGGCTCTCACACGGATCTTCAGACTCTCAGATCAGGACCTAGACCATGCGCTCAGTGATGGGGAGCTCAGTGCCTTCCAGGTGTGGTCCTGCCCCAAGACCCTAGCTTCCCGCATAAGAGAGGAATGGGGGTGGCTGACTGACCTGAAACCCTTTCTTACCGGAGGCAGAAGTCCTGCTTCGGCCATCCCCTGGCCCCACAGGCCCTGGATGATGTGAAGAGGGTGGTAAGCAAGAACGTGGCAGGTGGCGTGCAGGACAACCGGCTGACCCTGGAAGGTGAGGTAGACATGATCATACGCCTCTGTGTGTGGGGAGTGACTGGGCTGGCTGCGAGCCCTCCATCCTTTCACAGGCTTCCTCTTCCTGAATACACTCTTCATCCAACGTGGCCGTCACGAGACCACATGGACCATCCTGCGGCGCTTTGGGTACAGTGACTCACTGGAGCTGACGCCTGACTACCTCTCTCCACCGTGAGTTGCAGGCGGGTAGACAGCGGGGCTTATACTCTTGGGCCTCTCTGGGATTGGAGGGCCCTCAGCACTGGCTTCCTGATGGATCTACCTTGATCTTGCAACCTGAGACTTCTAGCTTGGCCTCTCAACACACACTCATAGCCACTCCCTGCCTAGCCCCAACCATGTGACCAGAGGGTTCAGTTGGGAGTGCCTGACTACCCAGGCAGGTCCTACATTGTGGCAGTCCGAAGTGCACTAGCCTGCCTCTGCCATCCCCACAGGCTGCATGTACCCTCTGGCTGCAGCACAGAGCTCAACCACCGCGGCTACCAGTTTGTGCAGCGGGTGTTTGAGAAGCATGATCAGGTGAGCACCGCTCCCCTTGCTCCTCAACACACCCCAAGCACATGTCACCATAGCCCCTCTGTCTGCAGGACCATGATGGTGCCCTCTCACCCACGGAGCTGCAGGATCTCTTCAGTGTGTTCTCAGTGGCACCCTGGGGCCCCGAACTCTCACACACAGTCCCCACTCAGGCTGGCCGGCTGCCCTTGCATGGGTATCTCTGCCAGTGGACGTAAGTACAGTGTGTGCCTGCCTATCTAGTCCTCCCCACCCTTGCCTTACTCTCTTGAGCACCGTGCCTCCCTTCACCCCCAGCCTGGTGACCTACCTAGATGTCCGGCAGTGCCTTGCACACCTTGGCTACCTGGGCTACCCCACCCTCTGTGAGCAGGACTCCCAAGCACAGGCCATCACAGGTGGGTAACTACTTGTTCGGTCCTTGGGCCCCTACACCTCAATGGCCACGCCCCTCACATGAGTTCTTTACAGTTACCCGTGAGAAGAGGCTAGACCAGGAGAAAGGGCAGACACAGCGCAGTGTGCTTATGTGCAAGGTGTTGGGAGCCCGAGGAGTGGGCAAGTCGGCTTTCTTACAGGCCTTCCTTGGCCACAACCTGAGGGTGAGAACCGTGGTGGCCCCAGCCCTCTACCCGAGAACTCAAGGGGCAGGAGAGGTACCACAGGGAGCAAAATCAAGACTTCTTTGCTACTGTCCAACAGGAAGCCAGGGAGCTCCCTGAGGAACCCCCCATGTACACCATCAATACAGTGCGGGTCAGCGGACAAGAGAAGTACCTGATTGTAAGTGAGGGACTATGCACCCTGTCTTGGAGGGTAGACCCACGACAGACACCCCATATTCCCTCTTCCTTCTCCTAATGGAGCTGTCCCAGGGTGGCTGTCAGGGAACTGAGCCTTGGGGAAGCCGCTAAGGCTATTGTTTGTCCCAGCTGTGTGAAGTAAGTGCGGATAGCCTGCTGGACACCTCTCTGGACACTACCTGTGATGTCGCCTGCTTAATGTTTGATAGCAGTGACCCCAAGACCTTTGTACACTGTGCTACCATATACAAGGCAAGTCCTGGCCTAGGGTCCTGTAAGGGCATCCCAGCCGCCCACAGGCTAGCTAGAAAGGCCAGCGAGCTCAGCTCCCACTCGTCTCTTTCCTGGCAGCGCCATTACATGGACGGGCAGACCCCCTGCCTCTTTATCTCCTCCAAAGCTGATCTCCCTCAAGGTGTTGCCTCACCAGGCCTGTCACCAGCTGAATTCTGCCGTAGGCACCGGCTGCCTGCCCCTGCCTCATTCTCCTGCTTGGGACCAGCACAGCCCGATACAGCTGTCTTTACCCAACTTGCTACCATGGCTACCTTCCCGTGGGTATACCTTATACGCCTTGGTGTGGGGTCGCTATCCTGGGGCTTAGTCTGTCATCTAGCTACGAAGGTGTCAGAGCTATATAGGGTAGGGCCTGTGACCCAGAGAGCTATGCTGGGTGGCCTCCTTTGGCCTGGCCTCTTGGCTGCTCGGGACACGGGTTTTCAACAGTGAGCTTTTAGCACACACATGGCACATTCATGTCTCCACAGGCACCTGGTACACACAGAGCTGCACCCCTCCTCCTTTTGGCTCCGAGGAATGCTGGTGGCTGTTGGGACTGCGGTGGCTGCCGTCCTTAGCTTCTCACTGTACAGGGTCCTAGTGAAGAGCCGATGATAAAGGACCCATGAGTCTCTCCTGACCAAGGCACAGCACACTGCGGTGCCTTGTGGAGGCCCATGTGGCAGAGGAGTATGGGCTTTCAGCTTGGTGGTGTAATGGCTATGTGGCTACAGGGTCCCCAGGACTGATGTGGGGTACCTGCTCAGGGACTTTGTGTCTAAACTTTGACTTCCGAAATCTCTTGCCCCCAACAGGGCTGTGTTTTGCCCTGTCCTGCTGAGCCTGGGGGTGCAGGTTGGAGATGTGAGGCCATGACCTTGGAGGGAATATTGTGTGGTAGGGGCTGGGCTGTGGGTAAGGAAGCCAGGGACCAAGACTAGGGGCTCTCAGGGTGCTTCCTGGTTCTGCATGGCCAATAGGCATGTGGGGGACAAGAGGTGGTGGTCAAATTGGGAGGGACCTGATATTCACCGAGTTCCCACCTTTCTGTACGGTGTGGAGCTTTACACTCTACCAGCTGCAGAGCAAGTGGAATTGGGTTCCCTGATTAAACCTCACCTGTCTTTTCCAGCTCTTGGGTACTGGTATCTCAAGGCAGCTTTTTCCTTTCTTTCTTTCTTTCTTTCTTCCTTTAAAAAATGAGGCTGGGCTGTGGTGGTACACGCCTTTAATCCCAGCACTTGGGAGGCCGAGGTAGGTGGATCTCTTTGAGTTTGAGGCCAGCCCGGTCTACAGAGTGAGTTCCAGGACAACCAAGGCTACACAAAGAAACCATGTTTCGGGAAAAAGAAAAAAAAACAGTTTATTTCTATGTTTGTTTTGCCTGCATGTATGTAAACACACTATTTGTGTGCCTGGTGCCCACGGAGACCAGACAAGTGTGTCCAATCCCCCAGAACTGGAGTTAACTGATGACTGTAACCACCATTTGGATGTTGGGAACAAATCTAGGTCCTCTGCAGGAGCAGCAAGTGGTCCCAACCACCAAGCCATCTCTCCAGCCCCATAAAGATCGCTTTTCTTCAGCCAGTCTAAATGTGACTTGTCTGTGTGTATATTGGAAATGTCACCTGACCGTCCTGTCTCCCTCTGTTCCTGGGTCCCTATTCTGAGGTCTGATTAGTCGCTGTGATAAATGGCTGTGGAAGATCCAGTTGTAGTCTGTTGTCCAGTAACATCAGCATCTACCACTGGGGTGGGTGTGTGTGAGACCCTTCTTCCCTGTGCTTCTGTGCTGGGGGTTCCTTAGTACCCCACCTCCAAACCAGCCCAGTCAGCCAGCCTAGGCTTTCTGTATAGCCTGACAGAGGAGTCCAGGAGCTGAGGGGAGGATAGACTGGGGCTCAGAGTTGATCCTGCAACATAGCCTAGCACCAAGGACACCAATTCAGGAATTCACACATCTGGGTAACCAGTGTGTCATTTGACTTGGGGCAGGTAGGTACTCCCTGCCCCAGAATGTCTGCCTGGTGGGGAGGCTCCTCCCCTCTGCCAGTGTTCCAGCCTAAGTGGCCTGTCCCACTAGGACAGGATGCTTTTTGTAGGCAGCTGTATTCTCTATACATCGCATTAATCTGCCACCTTCACTGTCCTCGGGAACAAATCCCCTGCTTATCCAAGCTGTGGTCCTACCTTACTTCAGAAGTCTATGGGTCTGCCTGGCTATCCCCCGTGTCTTGAATGGTGCTTCTGCACTGGGGGCCCTGCTGTTTCAAATCCAGTGCAGGGGTATTTGGTTGGTTAGAACAAACAACTTTAGCCATGAGTACTGCGGAAGGGTCAGCCTAGGTCTGAGAGGCAGCCTAGGGATACCCTACCACCTGGTGTCTGCTTGCTTTGCCAGACCTGGGGCTTCCTTGCTGCAATACTGCAAATAAATAAGGACGAGGGTGTGTCTACTGCAAGAACTCCCAGCTCTGGAGAAGGTCTGAGTGCAGTGGGGTGTAAATGGACCTTGGCTTTCTGGAGGTGGGTCACAGGCCTATTTTTTGGTCGGGTAAGCTTCCTAGAGAAGGTGCTAAGCATACCGAGTACAAGTACAGAAACCAGAAAGGCTGCGTAAGAGGGATATGGGTGCCGCAGCTTCCTAGCTACCGCCTCCTGGGAAAAGCTTCAGCATGAAGGGCAAGACCAGTGCGCAGGCGGTGGTTCTGGGTCGAGCTGTTTGGTGGGGGACGGCTCTACCCAGGATGTGCGTTGAGTCGGTCAGCGCGTGCGCGTGCAGGGTACGCGCGT
Organism: Microtus oregoni; assembly: GCF_018167655.1. Classification (NCBI taxonomy): domain Eukaryota; kingdom Metazoa; phylum Chordata; class Mammalia; order Rodentia; family Cricetidae; genus Microtus; species Microtus oregoni. Next base: position 18,211,569 of record NW_024543086.1, read on the forward strand.
GCTCTACCCGTGTGCGCGCAGGACTGCTGGCATCTCGGTGACGCTGAGCTTGGTGCACGCAGAGCAGAGCAGGCGGAGCGGGCCGGCCGGGGCGGAGCGGAGCGGTCCGCAGAGCAGCCCCTCCCGGCCTCGGCCGACCCCAGCCCTCGGCCCGGCTCTATGGACAGGAGCTCGCTGCTGCAGCTCATCCAGGAGCAGGTGCGTGGTGGGTGGGAGCTGGCACTGCCTTGGCGTCCTTCCAGCCGGTGAGGGGCTCGGGGGAGGGACCATGCTCGCAGGAGGCCCTACCAGACAGCCACCTCTGAAGCCTCCCCTCCCTGCACGACCTTGGCCTCTGAGACTCACTATCCCAGGAAAGGTTTCACTGAGTTTCTGCGGAAAGCTGGGTAGGGAGGGTGGTGGTCCTTGGTTCTAGATCCTCCCCCTAAAGCCCTCCCCCTTCTAGGACTGATAGGGTGAATATGAGGTGGTGGAGCAGCCACACCAGGCACCTTGCCCTGCCAGGGCCTGGAAACAAGCTGGTTCTAGCAAACAGGCACTGACTAGCACAAAAGTCCAGCCTTCCTAGCCAGCCTGGCTCAGCCCTGTGGCTGGGGGTTGGCCCACCCTCTACTCCCCCACCACAGCAGCTGGATCCTGAGAATACGGGCTTCATCGGTGCGGAAACCTTCGCTGGTCTGGTACACAGCCATGAGCTGCCCCTGGACCCCACCAAGTTGGACATGTTGGTGGCTCTGGCTCAGAGCAACGAACGGGGCCAGGTCTGCTACCAGGAGCTGGTGGACCTGGTCAGTGCCATAGTGTGTGGGCAGCAGGGGAGGGCCCCAGACCTGGCCAAGCACAGCACTCTGGTCAAAGCTGGGTGGGCAGACAGCTTACTGGGTAGGGCTTATGGACCTGGGCAGTGTGGAATAGGGCCTCAGATTAACAGCGACCTAGCCAATTAGGGCAGGGTTCCACAAGGACAGTACTGCCACCCGCACTAAGACCCCTTCCCTTCAGATCAGCAGCAAGCGTTCCAGCAGCTTCAAGAGGGCCATTGCTAATGGACAACGGGCGCTGCCTCGGGACGGTCTGCTAGATGAGCCAGGCCTGGGTGTCTACAAGCGGTTTGTGCGATATGTGGCCTACGAGATCCTGCCCTGTGAGGTGGATCGCCGCTGGTACTTCTACCGGCACCGCAGCTGCCCACCCCCTGTGTTCATGGCCTCTGTCACCCTTGCCCAGGTGGGCCTGCCCACATGCTGCCCCGTGGCCTCCTGAGTCCCTAGTCTTGACCAGCCCTAACACTAGTGTCCCCAGATCATCGTGTTCCTGTGCTACGGGGCACGTCTCAACAAGTGGGTGCTCCAGACCTACCACCCTGAATACATGAAGAGCCCTCTGGTGTATCACCCGGGACACCGAGCTCGCGCCTGGCGCTTCCTCACCTACATGTTCATGCATGTTGGGTAAGTGAGCCTCGGGCTTCCAGTAGTCCTGTTCCCTTACCTCTCCTAGGGGGGCTGCAATGACCAGAGGTAGTCTGAGGGTAGGCAGGGCACACACCTGATCACCCCTCCCCAATGTTCCTTTGTGGCCAGGCTGGAGCAGCTAGGCTTCAATGCCCTCCTGCAGCTGATGATCGGGGTGCCCCTGGAGATGGTACACGGTGTACTTCGCATCAGCCTGCTCTACCTGGCAGGTGTGCTGGCAGGTGAGACGGGCACGCTGGCGAGAGGGTCCCCTGCCTACCTCACCTGGTGAACCGAGGGCCAGCTGTGCCTTCACCTCTCTCTCCCTTTGCCCACAGGCTCCCTGACTGTCTCTATCACAGACATGCGTGCCCCTGTGGTAGGGGGCTCTGGAGGGGTCTATGCGCTGTGCTCAGCACACCTGGCCAATGTTGTCATGGTAATGGGGCCGCCCTTCTGGGGAGGCGGGAAGGGGCCCACCCAACATGCTTCACAGCCTGTTCTGCCTGCCCCCATCAGAACTGGGCTGGGATGCGGTGTCCATACAAGCTGCTGAGGATGGTGCTGGCTCTGGTGTGCAGTGAGTAGCGGGGCAGGTGGGGCGCTGGGAGGCCCTCTACCTCCAGACAGGGCCCCTCCCACCTGTTGCTCCCTCTGCAGTGAGTTCCGAAGTGGGCCGGGCTGTGTGGCTGCGCTTCTCCCCACCACTGCCTGCCTCAGGCCCACAGCCCAGCTTTATGGCACACCTGGCTGGTGCAGTGGTAGGTGTAAGCATGGGCCTTACCATCCTTCGGAGCTATGAGGAGCGCCTGAGGGACCAGTGCGGCTGGTGGGTGGTGCTACTTGCCTATGGCACCTTCCTGCTTTTCGCCATCTTCTGGAACGTCTTTGCCTATGACCTGCTGGGTGCCGATATCCCCCCTCCACCTTGACCTGCTCCTTAGGGCCACATGGCTAGAGCTGGGCCTGCCGTGGGTCCGCCACCAGGTGGGCCTGCATGTCTGCCCTCTATGAACGGACCTCTCGGGGCTGCTTTTCCCTACGGGGCAGGCGGGCCCTGTGGTCCACCAGGTTGAGGCCAAGTCTTACTGCAGCCATTGCTGCCCCTCCCAGGCCTTTCTGGGGGAGGGTGCTACTAGGCCAGGGCTGGGTGGAGGTCCTTGGATGTGGCCCCAGAGGAGATTCCCTCCCTCCCGATCCCCAGGACTTGCAGTCTGAGCCTTTTTGGAGAGTGAATAAATATTTTACACATCACTAGGCAGCTGTCCTGGGGCTCTGCAGGCTTGTCTGCCCCTCACCCAGACCACATGGGACACCTCCTCTCCAGGATGGTCTGTGCTCCCTGTCCCCTTGAAGCTCTGCACCTGGCATGAGGTGGTGGCTTTTACTCCTCCCGACCAGCACTGGCCAGATTCCACATAGGAGGCAGGGCCTGTGGTAAGAGACTGTCACCTTCCAGGTCAGGCCAAGGTCAGCAATCATTTATTGTGCTCCAAGGGCTTCCAGTCGACAGTTTATTCAGCCTTCCTTCCAAAGACAAGCCCACAGCAGAGCCAGGCTCACTTGGCTGGGTCCTGTAATTCTTGGCAGGCTTACAACCCTTGTGGGAGGCCCAGTTGGGGTTAAGTTCAGGCAGCATGCTGGTCAGGGTATATCTTCTGCCCCATAGCCCTAGGGGGTAATGCTGTCTTCATAAAAGGAAGAGTCTACAGCCCAAAGGCACTCACTAGTGAGGACCACAAGGGTCCTGGAGTACAGAGTTACTGGCCACCTTAATTCTGATGGGGTCCTGTATGACCTTCCAGGCCCTAGCAGCTGGCTCACCTTGGCTCAGGAATGCAGTGCCCTCCTGCATCTGGGCCAGAAACAGCAAGCATGCCAGAAACACGCAAGCAGTCTTGACTGTGTACTGCAGGGCTAGCAAGCTAGGCACTGTAGTCACTGCCACTTTGTATGTGAAAGCCGCCACCTCAGAAGCTCCTGCCACCAGGACCACTGCAAAGAGTGACAAGGAGATTTTGGAGATAGCTTCTTGGAGCTAAACCTCCTAGAGTCCCCGCCCAACTTGGGCAAAGATGCTCCCTACTCACTCCGAGGCAATGACAAGGGACCACGCAGAGGAGTGTGACTGCGGCGCACAAATCAGCAGAAAGCAGAGTTCTGGTTCTTCAATTCCGGGAGTGGGGTGGGGTGGGGGAGTCAGCAGCTGCTGCAGCTGCGGCGGCTCGGAATGGCTCTTCTACAGACCTGGAGGTCAAAGGGTCCGAGGTGCTCTCCCAGGAAACCTGCTGGCCCCCGCCCTTGAAGAAGCTCCTCCCCATGACCGCAAGAAAGGGAGAGCAGTCCAGCCGCGAACCCGCAGCTTCCTCTATAGCAGCCACTGCAGGTCCTTTCGTGTCAAGGTGTCACGTGCTTGCTTCTCAGCCATTAATGGCCGCAGGCAGCTCCTCCCGATTCCCAGGGAAGACCCGCGAGGACGGTCTGACCAGCCGGCCTCCCTCCCTCCCTCTCCTTCCCTGTATTCCGCGGTCCTACCAGCGGTCCAGACGCTCCCAAACTCCCGCGTGCGCCCGCATGGCGAGCTAGGACAGCGATCCAGTGACCGGTCCTCGGAGTGCCACCTCTCAAGAGCCGCTGCCACGTTCCCGTGGAGTGGGCCGGAGGGCGGGGCTTGAACGCCGAGGGGGCGGAGCCTTGGTCCGAATAGTGAGGATAGGTTCTGGTTACTGTGGGGCGGGGCCCGTAGAGAGCGCGGCCACGCACACCGCGCTTCGTGAATTGGCTCAGCAGCCGCGAGGCTCCGCCTCTGCTCACGTGTCCTCATGTCAGCCCCGCCCCACGCCGGAAGTTCCGGTGGCGGATCGCCGACCGGGCGGAGCTGATCGCTGCGCGGGCTGCGAGAGCTAGGTGGCTGGGCGCGGAGCCCAAGCCGTGCCGCGCGGCGCCATGAAGGGCAAGGAGGAAAAGGAGGGCGGCGCGCGGCTGGGCACTGGCGGTGGCAGCCCTGATAAGAGTCCGAGTGCGCAGGAGCTCAAGGAGCAGGGGAACCGGCTCTTCGTGGGCCGCAAGTACCAGGAGGCGGCGGCCTGCTACGGCCGCGCCATCGTGAGTGCGGGGGGCGGGGGCGGGGGCGGGGCCCGATGTGCCTCCCAGTTCTGCGATTCCGGGACGATTTTCTGGCAGCCGGGACTCGATGGCTAGCTTGTTCCCCTAGCTCCCGGATTACTGTTCTCGAGCCCAGGAATGGTTGATTGAGGCAAGTTTAGGATGACACCAGGAACCCTTGCCCCAAAACTGAGAGATTCTGGGTAATTTTCACAAAAGCAGTTCTGTTGGAGTTAAGAGATCACAGCCAGAGTCCAGAGCTCTGGAAACCTTCAGTTTCTCCATCCCAGTCATGGAATTTAAAGCTGGAGCATTACCAGTACCGTACCATTGGTGGCAGTCAGCACCCTGGGATAGAGGGGTCCAGATGAGCCCACACTCTTTATGATGCCTGGCTTTGGTCCCCAGACCCGGAACCCACTTGTGGCAGTGTACTACACCAACCGGGCCCTTTGCTATCTGAAGATGCAGCAGCCTGAACAGGCACTCGCTGACTGCCGGAGAGCCCTGGAGCTGGATGGGCAGTCTGTGAAGGCGCATTTCTTCCTGGGGCAGTGCCAGCTAGAGATGGAGAGTTACGATGAGGCCATTGCCAATCTGCAGCGAGGTGGGGTGATACGATGCCAGGTTGTGGGTACCTTGGGGCCGGGGTTGCTGATGAGTGTAACTTAAAGTGTCCGCTCCCCCAGCCTATAGTTTGGCCAAGGAGCAGCGACTCAACTTTGGGGATGACATCCCCAGTGCCCTTCGCATTGCGAAGAAGAAGCGCTGGAACAGTATCGAGGAACGGCGCATTCACCAGGAGAGTGAGCTGCACTCTTATCTCAGCAGGCTCATTGCTGCTGAGCGAGAGAGGTGGGTCTCCCCCCCACCGAGCTACTTCATGGGGTTGACACTGAGTCACCAGCACAAGTGTTTATTGAAAGACAACACTAGCATATGGGAAGCCCAGGAGGAAAGGGGCCTGAAACGGGGAGGGCTCTGGCCTTTTCTGGTCAGGACCATCACCGACTAGCTTCTGGTTAACCCTCAGGGAACTGGAAGAGTGTCAGCGGAACCATGAGGGTGATGAGGATGATGGCCACGTCCGGGCCCAGCAGGCCTGCATTGAGGCCAAGCACGTGAGGGTGCCCCTAGTCCACATGTGGGTCGTTGTGTGTGTGATTTTGTGTGTGGCATGAAAAGTGCCCCAGCCTATGATGGATCTGTTGGCCCATGCATGACACGAGTGCCCTGGTGGACATAAGGTGTGTGTGTCTGTATGGAGGAGATAGGAGTTGCCCACACATGGCACTCAACTCTACAGGATAAATACATGGCAGACATGGATGAGCTCTTCTCTCAGGTGGACGAGAAGAGAAAGGTGAGTATTCTCAAAGCCCGGGGGTAGGTGCTGGTGTGATGACCCTTCCAGTTCTAGACACTTTCCCCATTGTGCTATAGAAGCGAGATATCCCTGACTACTTGTGTGGCAAGATCAGCTTTGAGCTGATGCGGGAGCCCTGCATCACACCCAGTGGTATCACTTACGACCGCAAGGACATTGAGGAGCACCTGCAGGTAAGGGGCCTTGGCCTTGGGACTAGGATCAGACATAAACTCAGACAGTTGACCACCTTGACTCTGTTGTTGCAGCGTGTCGGCCACTTTGACCCTGTGACCCGGAGCCCTCTGACCCAGGAACAACTCATCCCCAACTTGGCCATGAAGGAAGTCATTGATGCATTCATCTCTGAAAACGGCTGGGTAGAGGACTATTAAAGCCATGTCCTGCCTGGCACCCTAGCCCAGGAGGGTCTGGAGACAGAAGCTCCAGTTCCTGTATATAGCTTGTGTCCCTGGGCTTGCCCCCATCAGTTCTGCTGATGGGTTCTGAACTGCTCCCTTTCCCTTGCTGGGCCATGAGCCTTCCCTGTCCCCCTTCTGGGCTGGAAAGCGGGTGAGGGTGGGCTTAGGTTGCTGCTGCTGCCACTGTCCTGTAATAAAGTCTGTGAGCACTACATTGGCATGTGCTGGTGCAGTGGGCTTGCCAGTTGCCTGTTTGGCTAGCCAAGGAAGGTAGAAATAAAGACACTGGTGTCCAGATTGAGTGTGGCATGCCACCAGCGGTCAGGGAAGTACAGCACCTGGGAGAAAAGAGCACAGATTGGTTGGGGCTTTTTGGGTTGGCCCAGTCCCCCACCAACCAGCCACTGACTTCACCAGCTTGAATGGTACATTCCAGGGGCCGAGCTGATGGGGCTAAGGATGGGTATATTTCCTGAAGCCAGGCCAGTGTGGTCTTGTTTGGGTGGAACTCTGGTGTCTTCTCAGGAGGGTAGAGGAACCAGCGCTGGAGGAAGGAATGGAATATAAGATCACTTGTGTGTTATGGACTACAGACCCCAAACTTCAGCTCCTACCCTCGTTCCCTTGTACTGACCTTCCGGCCATAAATCACCTCTGAGAAACCAGGTCCATGCCAGTGGAAGGGTACCCCAGATCCAGCTCCTGTGAGGTTGTTTGTGGATAGCTGATAAACACAATATATATATGGGCTTCCCCAAGTTTGTTTTGAAGAAGCACCCACCTGCGATCCCAAAGCTGTAAGCAGGGGTGGTTCCCAGTAGGCGAAACGGAGGCGGAGAATAGTGCTGGAATAGTGGTGCCCACTCAGTAAAGTTGTTGTCTCCAAAAAAGTACAGGGTGTCTGCCAGCAGAGAAGATGAGAAGCAGGAATACCGACCGGCAGCAGTGGACTCCTAAGTGTCCCGTTCCCAATGCTGCTTAGGTCTGGCTCACCATTGCCTAGGGATGTGGGATCCTGGGGATGCAGCAGCTGCTCCACATACTCCTGAAAGGGCAGGTCCACTAGGAGAAAGGGGCCAGTCGAGACCGGTCAGTCCTGCCTTTGGGGTTCTGGCAAACAGGCAGGCCTTGAAGGGTATGATAAGCTCACCTTTCCGGTAGGAGTAGGTGTTGGCTGTACTCAGGCGAACAACGTTGTCCCCAAACGAGGCCAACAGGTTTTCCCGAGAGCACAGGGCCCTGAACCGCTGGGGTTGAAAGATAAAACAACTGAGCAACTGGTCAATCTCGACTAGCTGCCCACATGGGTACAAATACTCACCGAGTTGTCCGTGAGTCCCTGTAATATGACCGGCTTGACGAAGGCATAGCTGGGAGAAAAAGAACCTCGTGTTCATACCTTCACTCCATCAGGCAGTGAAGGTATGACCTCCGCAGCCAAAAGGCCATGCTTGGGGTATGCCTAGACACTAGGGGCAGGGACACATACTGCTGCATGAATTCGGAGTATGTGAGGTGTGCTTGGCGCTCCACGGTGCAACGCTCCTCCGGCACTGCTACTGCAATCCCCAGCCCGCTCTGCTGCCTGTGTGGACAACAGGTTAGCTCAACTTGCCAGGGCTCTGAGTTCAGGCTCCCTCCCGCCGCTCATTCCCAGCCGCTCACCATCCCCCTTCGCCAGAGCCAGGCAGAACCACAGTCACCGTCGTCCATAGTACAAAGAGCAAAAGCGGCTCTAGCTGGATAGTCGCCGCCATGAACATACGGGGCGCAGGCGCGCAGCACACTGGGAATTCCGTCGACACTTGCGTAACCACAAACCATCGGCCTACCGCCCCGACTGCTGTAGCTATCGGCAAGCAGCAGCCAGCCTGACCCTGGGAGCCTTCTCTTTCATACACACGCAAACACATACATACATACATACATACATACATACATACATACATACACACACACACCAACCTCTCCTCTCTCCCACCCTCAATCATTTCCTCAAGGCAGGGTGTTTAGCAGCCATTGGCTATTGCGGGTAACCATGGCTACAGCGCCCCTATCGGAAGTTCCCTCCTGTAAGGAAGTTCCCGCCTGCGGCGCAATCAAAGTGACAAGTGGCTAAGCAGCTCCTGTTTTTATTGTGTTAAAAACACCACCACTATTGTGTTGCAGCCACCTTTCATTCCTGGTACACGGGATGGGTAAGAGGCCGTGGGCCTAGACAGGTGGACTTCAGGGTTGAGCTGAGGAAGCTGTCTCAGTCTCAGGGAAGACCAGGTCAGGAGTATTCGCAGAGATGGCCGCAGCCTGCAGGGCACTGGGAGCTGCCTTCTAGCCATTTCATGATGTGCTGAAGATGCCCGCCGTGACTACAGCCCTGACACCACACGAACAGACCTTTAACCACATGATGGCAGACAGCACACATGCTGGCACAGCGGTGGCACCTGGGAATGGGAGGGCCATTCAGTTGGGGGGTTCTGGGTCTCCTCCCTCGCAACCCCCCACCCAAATTCTGCCTGTCATTGCACCTGTCGCAGACCCAGCCACGGCTGCTCATGGGCCGCTTGCAGTGACTACAGTTGACGTGCAGAGTGGTGGAGGCTTGGTTGAGGCAGCTAACTGCCCGGCTGGTGCTCAGCTTCACCACCTCGTTGGAAACATTCCAGAGGCAGAAGCGCTGCAGCAGGTCAATGTAGGATGTGTACCAGTGCTCCTGAGGGAAGGAAACGGTTCAGGTTAGTGTTTCCAGGCAAACTGGGGCAGGGGTACAGCAGAGAAGCAGGCTCAGATGAGGGGATAAGTGGCTAGACCCATCACACACCTGGGTCTGCTCGTCGATGTCCTTACGCACTCTCTCACCCAGCACAATGAGAACAGACACAGCCATCTGCACATCGCCCTGCTCGGCATAGAAGTGCAACATGTCCCGCACCAACACACTGAAGAAGTCAGGTGGCAGGCGGCTGTCATACAGGGCATGTGAGACGGAAAGGAGGGAGGAGGAAGAGTCTACTGGTGCCAAGGAGGCTGTGTCTGCCTCATTGCCGCTGACATGTGGAGAGTCAGCTTTGTCCTGCAGATGTTCAGGCCCAGATGGTGTGTCCACTATCTCGTGGCGCAGTGGGAAGGCCTCCTGCGGCAGCACATATTCAGGCTCCTCCGCTGAGGGGCAGGAGTGAGGAATAATGGACCTGAGTCGAGGCTTCCCACTCCCCTCAGCTCCTGCTCAGAGCCATGCTCCAGGTCCGAGCCCTCTACAGCAACTGTATCGCGCCTAGCCCCCACTCACAGTGCACATGCTCCGTGTCCAGTGGGTACAGCTCGTCCTCCTCTCCCTCTACATCGCCCAGCAGGTAGTCAGCAGGCACATCACTCCCCTCAGTCTCCTCATTATCTGCTCAGCAGGGAAAGGGGGTCATTCAGGGAGTGGCTCCCCAGCCCTCTTCCCGTCAGCATCCCTGCCTACCCTCATTGGTGATGAGAGTAGCTGAAGAGTCGAGCAGAGCTGTGTCGCTCCGTGTGTCCCCTTTGCTGCTGCGATCTAGCCGTGTCTCACTGGCCAGCCCTGGGCCCATATCCTTCAGATTGAAGCTAGAGGTAGGGAAGGCTTGTGGGTGGCCAGGCCCCAACAATCCGCAGGGGGAGGGGCAGGAAGTGGCCAAGGATCTACCTGTTCATGAGTGGTAGGCCACAGGAGCTGCCTTTGCCGACGCTGTGGTTGAGATTGGTAGAGGACACCAGGCCGGGGCTACAGTAGATAATCCGTAGCATGGTCCATGTCTGTGCCACCTAGGGGTAGGCACCAACCATTCATGGGTCCTGGGCACCCAGCACCCAGGCTAGCCCCCATCTCCTGGGCAGAATCATATACCAGTCCGTGGGGAAACTGTGGCACATGGAGAGAGCACTGTCTCCACCCTCTGGTGACAAAACTGTGAGGCACCAGGTGCTAGGATTAGCAAGGCGAGAAGAGAGATGGCATGCAGAAGGCAGCTCCAGCACCAAAAGTGAGGCAGAAGAGGGTGCTGTGGGCACTTAACTCCCTAGGCCTCCAGCCCTGAGGCTGACCCCAGGGTCTGGGCTACTCTGGCTCACATGATCTTTAACATTGTCAAATACTTTGGCAAAGGCTGGCATTGTGACCGACCAGAGCAATGTGCTAAGCTCAAGGCGGTTGTGGGTATGGTGCCCTACCCCAGCAGCAGTCTCTGGCCCAAATCGTGACCCCTGGACCCCCAGCCCACATACCTGGTTGCGGCCAAGCTCCCGAGCCACTTTTGCGTTGTGATCACAGAGCTCAGCCAGTGGCCGACCAGCCAGAGCATAGCGCTCAGCTGTATCCACGAACCAGCTCATGCTGCCACCACCAGACTCTGTCTCAAAGACACTGAGTGCACTGGAAGCCAGGCCAGAAAAAGGTTCAGCAGGATCTAACTTGCGCTTGAAGAAGATGGGGTGGCGCCGGTCACCAGCATAGGGTTTGCGCCCAGATTCAGCAGCCACCAGGCTCTCCTTAGCAGCAAAGGCCAGGTCCCCAAAGAGGCCATAACAGAGGCCCTCAGGGTTGGCACGCTCAACAGGCTGGCTGGCATCACGAAACAGATGCTGGCACAATGTGCTGTCCTTGGAGCCAGAGAGTAGGAAAGAGGGGTCATGTGGGTGGCGCCAGGCAATGCCTGTTGTGACATCACGGTGCTCTTCAAACATAGCAGCGGGCACGAAGGGCCGGCGTACATCCCACACGTAAATATTGTGGTCCACCATCATGGAGCACGTGGCCAGGTGGTGGCGGCACTCAGGCCGCCATTTAACTCGGGCCACAGAGGCGATGGTCTGCACACAGTGCATCTCCTTGGCACGATGTGTTGTCATGTCCCAGACCTTCACCATCTTGTCTCGTCCACCTGTGGCCAGCCAGCCCCTGTGGAGAAGGTCCCATTCAAGCTCGCAGTGACCTCTCCTGCAGGAAGGGAGACCCAGCCACACCCCACTGTCCTGTAGCCTCCAGTCTTAATGTCCCCCCAGCCCCCAAACCACACCTGTCCTCTGGGTGCCAGTCACAGCAGAAGACAGGCCCGTTGTGGGCTGTGAACATCCTTTCGCAGCGGTCAGGTCGCCGGATGTCCCAGAGCTGGACGTTGCCATTCTCGAAGGTGGAGGCGAAGGTAAAGTAGTCGCGGATACTGAACTGCACATCCCGCACACTCTCAGACTGGCCTGTGGGCACACATCGGGATAGGCATCAGGGAGAGGCTGGTTCTCGGGGGATGGGGGAGCCCCTGAAGGTGCTGGAATGGTGTCGTTCATCAGCCTGTGGCCAAACTAGGGAGCATAGAGGGCTGAGGAAAGCACCAGAATCTGCCAAGGCTCTGCTTCTGCTTCATTTGGTTTCATAAGAGCCAGGGAGAGGAAGCTCAAGGCTGAATAAAGCCAGCCAGGCCTGCCGTGAAAGGAGCCCTGCGTTCTTCCCACCTCACTCTGCATCCCTGGGCCGAGAGGCCTGATGACACCAGTAGATTCGCTGCAGTGAAGCAAGGAGAGGGGAAGGGAGACCCAGCTACCGTTAGGCTGTGTCTGCAGGCTCCACCTTCCTCATCAGCTGCACCCAATCTGACCTCCTGCCTTCCCCCCCACCACCAGGGCTTGGGCTCATCCTCACTGGGGCCAACCTACTCCCTCTCCATCCACTCTTCCTCCCAGTGCTATTCAGCCTCCGAGAGGGCAACGAAGGCTCTCTGAGGAAGCACATTTCGACCTGCTTGTAAGACTGAACTCCCACAGAAACACGCATCTGCCCCAGCCTGTCTCTGTGGGCCTCACCAGAGAAGGTGCTGACAGAGTCCTTCCGGCGGAGGTCGAAGCACTTCATGAAGCCATCCTGAGAGCCACTGAGCAGCACATGGGCCTCAGTGGGGTGGAAACAGACTTTGTTCACAGTGCGCTTGTGCTCTGTGAACAGCTGATCCTGCTTGTTTCGGGATGGCCGACCCAGGTTCCACGTAACCACCACACCATTGGTGGCTGCGGTGGCCAGCAGATTCTCATCCATCTGGTGCCAGACCACATCAGCACAGCTCAGGTTGAGCGAGGGCTTCCGGCCCACGCGCAGATTAAGCTTCTCTACAAACTGCTCCTCCTCAATGGCATAAATCTTGAAGATGCTCCGGCCTGCCACAACAACCTGAGCTGCATCACGGCACACACTGATGGCGTTAGCTGGTGCGTCCAGGTGGCAGTGCATGGTACAGCCCGTCAGGGCGCTGCCGCTCAGGGCTGTGCTAACTCGGGACATTTTCTCCATGGCCGCACAGGGATCAGGGGCTAGAGGTCAGTGAAATGAGCTGGCCCGGTCAGCCATGGTGTCCTAACAGTTCTGTTTGTCCTCTCGAACCTTCGGCCTGCGATGGTCCATCAGTCAATCACCATCACAGGAAGGTTCAAATGGAGTTCTCCCGAAGGCTGCATAGCTAGCCTGAGGCTCATCAGCACAGTATCTGCCTTCCCCAGTCTATGTGGTTAATCCTCCATCAGTGAGAGCCTGGATGCTACTAGACCCTTGGTAGGTCGATCCAGGGTAGAGATAAGTGGCTTCTGCCTTCACAGTTAGCCCCGTGCCTCCGAGGATTGCGGGGCTCCTAAGAGGAACAAACAAACGAGAGGAAAGGGTAGAGGAGCTGGAGGGGTCCGGAGGACTGACTTTAAAGACCTGGGGAGGCAGAGGAGAGGCCACAGCACTAAGTATAGGTATCTGGTTGCACCTGGCAGCGGAAACCGCGGGACCAGAACCAGGTGTTGGGAAAGCTTCTGCCTCGGTCGCACGCCAGACATTTACCGAAAGCACAGTGTTCCTCAGCTACCGTACAGGAAAAGACTCACCTATTTCCCGCCCATTACCGGAAGTAGTCCGTTCTTATTCTTGCCTTGCCGGAAGTAGACACAAACTCTTATACCATAAAGGTTCCGGGTTTACGCGGGGCGCTTTGGCCAAGCGAATGGAGCAGAATTGGGTTCATCAGGTTCCCGGGTTCTACTTTGGTTATATGTCTGCGTTTATTTGGTTAGTTTTTGTTTTTGTTTTTGTGATGTCAGAGATCGAGCCCGGGCAGATCCTAATGCATACAAGACAAGTTCTCTGTCAACTGGGCTATTTTACCAGTCCCTGTTAATTTTAATCTCAACATCTTAATACCAGAACTTAAGTGAGCCATTTTCTAAGCAGATCACGAGTTCCTCCACTCTCTCCTAGTGCTGTGTCCTACTTCCCCCCGACACACACACACTTTGCTGACTGAACTCAGGTGCTGCTTCTTGACGGGTTCTGGGTTCACCATCTTCTGCTCTGACACCCGCGCAAGCAGCCTGGTATCTTTTCTACTCAAGGTTTTATTGCACTGTGAATAAATCCCAGTCGCCTGGCCCTGGCCGTCCTGATGTATCTGCAGCTGTGCAGCTGTGAGTTTCTTGGCTCCCCTTTCCTCAGCAGGGTTCCATTCCAGTTTCCTTCCCACTGAGCACTTTCCTTCCTCCTCACAAGCTATGTTTGCCTTTTACCTATGTCTTCTACCCCTGAAGAATGTTCCCTTTTCAGCCCTCAGCACTTAGCTCAAATGCCTACCATCTTAGACCATCCCTCCTACCCCAGTCTAATGTGGTCTGCTTTGTCTATTGCAGAGTTTTGTTTTGTTGTTGTTTTTTTTTCGAGACAGTATTTTTTTGTGTAACAGCCTGGAACTCAACCTACAGTCCAGGCTGTCCTCAAATTCACAGAGCTCCACCTGTCTCTGCCTCTTGAATGCTGGGATTAAAGCATGAGCCACCACTGTCTGGTTCTATCTATCATGGATTTTATATTTATTTTATGTGGTTACATCAGTTTTGGTATTTTCAGGGCCTGACAGCCAGTTCTGTCAGTGGCTAGGTTTAGTCTCAGTTGCCACTTTCTCTTTGGGTGGGCATAGTAATCACAATCTTCTGGCACACGGTGATCTTTTATTTATTTAATTTTTTCCTTTAGTGTGTGGTGTAGTGTGTGTGTGTGTGTGTGTGTGTGTGTGTGTGATTGTGAGTGAGGTATTTCAAGACAGGGTTTCCTTGTGTAACAGCCCTGGCTGTCCTAAAACTCACTTTGTAGACCAAGCTGGCCTCAAACTCACAGAGGTCTTCCTGCCTCTGCCTCCTGAGTACTGGCTGTGTGAGTTTGTTTATTTGTTTGTTTGTTTCCCTTGACAGGGTTTCTCTGTAGCTTTGGAGCCTTACTGGAACTAGCTCTTGTAGACCAAGCTGGCCTCGAACTCACAGAGATCTGCCTGCCTCTGCCTCCCAAGTGCTGGGATTAAAGGCGTGTGCCACCACCGCCTGGCCCTGTGTGAGTTTTTATGTGCACCATTGTGCATTCCAGATCCATAGGAAGCCAGCAGGCATCAGATCCCCCAGAGCTAGAGTTACAGGCAGCTTAAAGCCATCTGATGTGTGTAGCAATTTTAATAAAAACCCAGAAGCAGAAATTGGTGTTTGACTTAAAGGTCAGAAAAGCAAAACAGCTAGCCACTGGCTCTTACCTTTACCTCAGTCTGAAATGGCGATCCTGTCTCCAGGAATCTCAGACTGAGAGCTGTCTCCTCTCATTTTATATTCTCCTGTAGTGCTGGGATTAAAGGTGTACACCACTTCCGCCCTGCTTCTATGGCAAACTAGTGTGGCTACTGGGATTTAAAGGTGTATGTCACCCCTGTCTGGTCTGTAAGGCTGATCAGTGCAGCTAGTTTACTCTCTGAACTTCAGGCAAGCATTATTTATTAAAATACAAACTAAAAATCACTACAGATGTGGGTGCTGGGAACTAAACCTAAGTCTTCTGTAAGAACAGTAAGTGCTCTTAACCACTGAGCCACCTCCCCAGTGCCACTGCAATCCTTTAGACCATTGCAGTCCCTCATTTCATGACCCTGTGCTCTTGAAGGAGGGTAGGCTAGACCCTAGATCCTTTTGAAGAAATACACACATTGACATCATCTTCATTGCTCCCTTTTGTGTATTCAGGGCATGAGAAAATGTCTATTGGTCAGTGCTAAGGTTCCAGTCCATCCCTGGGCCTTCAACTTCTATATGTTTATGGAAGAAATGAGTCACTTTGGTGAATTGAAAGAGGCAGGAGAACCCAGAGACCTGGGCCATCTAGAGCAGATTTAACCCTTACAGCTTCGCCTAGTGACCAAAAAACAACCCAGACTCGTGTTTTTACAACTTTTTTAATATATATTTTTATAAACAGGTCACGTGATAAAATAGCACAAGAAACACTTACCAAATATAAGGTTATATCTTCCGCATATACAGGAGAATGAGGTCGTTATGTACAATAAGAAAATGATTTTAGGGATTGGTTGGTTTTATTTGTGTTCCTCTCTCCCCTTAAGTTTTCCTCCTACAGTCATTGGAAATCTCACAGCTTCAGTTGCAGGAATACTTTGGGCAAATGGACAGCTTCCCCCTCCCTATTGGGGGACTGTGGGAAGAAGGGCTGAAGAACCTAGCTCCTGACCACTTCAGCCTGGAGCCTCCCTGGCCAACACTTCAGGGGCAGGGAACTCTTTGGGCTGTTGAACTCTTACTTTTTGTCAACAGCATCTCTCTCTCTCTCTCTCTCTCTCTCTCTCTCTCTCTCTCTCTCTCTCTCTCCCTCTGGCTCTCTGGGAATTAGTTACTCTCTTCCAACCAGATAGGGATGTCCCAAGATTGGTTGTGGGTGCTGCGCCTCCTGGGGCTCAAGGTTGGGAGGGAAGGGGTTCCCAGCCCCTTCCTCAGCACTGTCACACATATGCCAGGATCCCCTAGGACTTCCAAATGTCTCGGGATCTGACAAAACATGGTTACAGTCCATTTGGACAGGCAAAGGTTTTGGAAGCTGGGAGAGGTAAAGGAGGACTAGAAAGGAGCCCTCCTTCCTTGGGTGTGATGGGTGTGCTGGCCACTGGAAGATCAGAATCACTGGTCGGTGCTGACCCTGACCCTAGGCCAGGCGCTCTGCAGATTCCACCTGAGGAGACCTATCCAGGGTGAAGCACAGTGCTGAGAGGCCTGAGCTCAGCGGGGGTAGAGGCTGGAGTGGGTGGGTCACTCCCAAAGCCTGACAGCCTTGTGAGTGGCTCCAGATTGGGGTCTGTCAGGTGCCTATTCCATCCTTGCACTTGGGTGGATGGGCACCAGTTAGGCTAATGTTGATTATTCCAAGGTCTGCATCCTCCTAAAGCTGTCCCAGCCTGGCCAGGGCCCAAGTATCTGTAGGCCAGGGGGAAAGAAGGGGGAAAGAGGGCACAGAGGACAAGAACTGACCCACATGGCAACAAGGAAGAAGGGAAGCCACTGGGTCAGGTGGGCATGGGAGAGTTGGGCTCCTCAGGGGGCCATGGCTTTGGCAGTGGCCTGTGACGCCTTATACCCCTTGGAGGGCTCCAGGCGCGGTGCAGTGGAAGATGTGGGAGGCCCTTGGGGGCTCTTCCAGGCCCCTGGGTCCTGGGGGACCAATCCCTCCATCCCCTTGGGCCCTGCCCGGGATGGGGGACAGTGGGGGAGGCAGAGAGCAGAATGAAATGGGGAAGGCAGTGAGGGCATCTGCACTCAAAGCATCCTCCAAAGAACCGAGCCCCCCCGAGAAGGCGGGCGAGAGATGGCGGCGGCTGTGGCATGGTGGAGGGCGGGCGTGCAGTGCGGGCACGAGGGGCATGCACAAAGTCCCCGAGTGTGCGTGCTTGAGTGGGGCTGGCCCCTCTGTCTCTTGCCCCAGGCGGGGATGGAGCAGAGGAGCAAGGGAGGCACGGGGCGGGATTTCCCTTTGCTTGCCCCGCCTCCAGCGCAGGGCCGAGAAGTGGTGCTCCGGTAGGGATGGAAGAGGGGCTACTGCCCAGGACGTGGCCGGTTCCCGCGGCCTTTGGGGAAGCCTGCGCTATTCAATGACGAGGCAGCGCGGCAGGTGCTGCGAGAAGTACTTGAAGAGCTCGGGTGTGGCTCCAGGGCAGTTGGTCAGCTCCAGCTCCTCCAGCTCTTGCAGTTGCACGAGGCCCGAGAGCCCCGTGGTGGTCAGGAGCGGGCATCCTGCAAGAGCAAGGCAACGGAACAGCTGTTCAGCATCTCAGCTCCACCGGGCAGGAGGGCAAGACCGGAGAGGGCGGTGGCCTGCTGGGGGTGGGTCCTACAATAGGTTTAATGAGGCGGGACCTGTACTGGGCGTAGAAGGGTGAGAATCTAACAGGATGGGCGGGACCTGCACCAGGGCGTGTACGACGGGATAGGACTGCTAGAGTTCGCCCTTCCTCCCACCCGCTACCTGGGACGTGATTAGCCAGCCGAAGCCTGAAGTGACTGTCTGCCTAAGGGACCTCAGGGAGGTCAGACTGAGTAGGGGAGTAGACGACACTGCCCACGAGGCACGCAGGACGTCTCACCTGCTAGAGATAAGAGTCGCAAACTCCTCATGGCTAAGAGGTGCTTCAACCCGAAGTCCTGCACCTGGGCGGAAGTGAGAGGAGGTCGTGTTAACTATTTCCACTTGCCTGCTCCCAGGCTAGAAGGGCAGGAAGTGGGGGTTCAAAATGGAGATGGAAGTGGAGCTTGGAAGCACCCATGAGAGCCTTAGAGAAACCGAAGATTCCGCTTCATTTGAATGCTGGGCGTAAAGGGATCCCAACCGGGCCCAGTGCAGTTCAAGAATTGTTTGGATTGATGCTACTCCCCCCACCCCACGCCACCCACAGCATTTTAATTTCCAGATCCCAGGGGGCATGGAGGTACCTGGCAGCACCATCGCAGGTAGAGGCTGCGGAGGGACGACATGGTGGACAGATAGCTGAGGCCAGTGTCCGTGATGCGTACACACCTGTGGTTGTACCAGAGGGGGGACTGCCCACCTTTAAATCGCTTCACCCCACTCCCACTTAGGTCCCTCCCTCCTTTCCAGAAGTGGTCCTCTAACAAGCCCCTGCCCCACCCATCACTGCCCTATCCTGGTCCCACCCCTACACTTGCCCTCCCTGTGACTTCTTCCACTTTTGGAATATAGCTTTTCCTCCAGGCTGTGCTGAAGTTACTCTGCCTTTGGGCATTCTCTGTGGCCTTCCCCATCCCAGGAGCCCTTGGAATGGCACCACCCACTCTAGGCTTCCAGTTCCTGGAGATCCCGCCAGTACCAGCCTGGAGTGTAGGGATGTGTGCACCTGTCCAGCACGAGCTCCTCCAGGCGGTGCAAGTCGCAGGCCACATATTCTAGTGCCATGTCGGTGATCCGAGGGCACCAGGAGAGGTCAAGGCTACGCAACTTTCGCAGGTTCTCAGCTACAAGCTCCACTCCATCATCAGTGACCTTAGAGCAGCCTGAGAGGCTGAGTGAGGTGAGGTTGGGCAGACTGTGCACCACATTAACCACCCCATGGTTGGTTATCTCCCAGCAAGAGAGCAGGCGCAGCGTGTGGGTGCTGTGGCCCTGGCGTGCTGTGAAGTAGGCCAGTGCAGTGTCAGTCACGTGGTAGGCCTGAAGGCTTAGCTCTGCCAGGTTGGGTAGAAGTTGCGAGATGGCAGCAATGGCATCATCCGCCACATTGATGCAGTCACTGACGCTCAGGGAGGTGATTCGTGCGCTGAGGCTGGACCACAGGCCAGCCTCAGTGAAATCGTTACAGCCTGACAGCTCCAGGCGCACCACTCCCTGCATCTGCTCCAACATCACCTACAGGCAGGTACAGATCAGAGGCTAAGACAGCTCCCCCACACACTCCTGGTGCCCATCCTGCCAGGGGTAATGAGAGTTGCCTATGGAGAACAGAAGAAGCTTCTGGGAACCCGGAAGCAGTGGCCTCTCGGATGTGGACTTGTGTAAGCATGCATCAAGCTGAATTCCAAGGAATGCACTTAAACTGCTTGTTATACTTTGCCAATATTCCAAAAGAGAGGCAGGGCACAGGAGACCCATGAGCCAGGGAAGGCCAGTGTGGGTATTTGGAACAATGATTTGAATATTAAAATTACAATCCAGGTCCTGGGAGGAAAAAGGTAGAGTGCCCAGATGCTCCTTCAACTGTTGCTCCTAGGAGACTCTCAGTTGTCCCCTCTCCCCTCCCTCTGGCATCCCACTCACCAAGGCCAGCTTCACTAGCAAGCACGAACCCACATGGAATTGATCACTCTTCTGCCCCAACCTTGAAATCTTATTCTTTTTAACAACAAGCCCATATTTTCGTTTTGCATTAGGCCCGGACAATACCATCCTTGTTATTTTTTGTCCTGTGTACACTGAGCATGCTCTTGGCCCCTCCACCTCCCTGTGCCTGCCCCTCCGGCCCTGTCCACTCCCAGCCAATTTGGGGACACACCTCTAGGCCAGCGTCAGTGATGGTGGAGCGCTTGAGGCTCATGGCCTTGACTCCCTTCTTAGAGAGCGCATAGTTGTCGATGAACTCACAGATATCTAAGTCAGAGACCCCAACGAGGCAGAAGCCCTCAAAGCCTCTAGCGGCGAAGCCCTGCAGGTTCACAAACTCCTTCTCGCCTCCAGGCAGCACGTTGTACAGCTCCTTAGCATGCAGCACAGGCGTGAGGCCTGCCCAGAACTTGGGCTGGTAGAGCACGCGCCGCCAAGCCTTGCACACCTGGGCGAGTATGCACTTCTCACATGCTGAGAAATACCAGAAGAGCCCGTTAAGGATCTTCTCGTCTGTAGCCAGTGGTGGCCGCTCCACTGGGGGTCCAGGCACTGGGCCTGAGGCTGGTCCACTGGCTGGGGGGCATGGCCCCCCGGCCAGAGCAACCCGGGACAGTGGTGTAGCCAGGCTGGGAGGTGGAAGGGTGGGTGGGGGTGGTGGCTGGCAAGGGCGGTTCTTGGCAGCAGGTGTGCCCTTGGTGATGCTGGCTGCACCTAGACCGTTGGGCTGGCCAGGCAGCTTCACCAGACCATTTCGAGGCAAGCATGGAGGCTTGGGGTCACCATCGATACCTGGGCTCGACATTTTCCTTGCGCGTTCTGTGGATGAGACGGGAGGAACAAATGAGTGTGCCAGTCTCTGGAGTAGCTGGAGAGCTAGCCCTCTGGGCATCCTCTCCCGCAGCACTTCCTGGACCACTCAGCAGAAGGGATCCTAGCACAGCCTTTCTCTGACTGCACTAGAGACAGGCTGACCTTATTCACACTAGCCCAAACATCCACAGTCTGTCATATTCACTGGCTCAGCCTGCACTGCTCATAGGGGCTTTCTGATGTTTTGATTCCCATTCAAGGTTAGGGAGAGAGAGAGAGAGCCTTAATTGCTCCTTCCACCTCTGCCCTCTTGATGCCTACTATTGGGGCTTACCCTGCTGAGCAGGATCAGGAAAACTAATGAAAAGTGTTTGAGCAGTCTCTAACTCCCTCTTTCACGGGGTGCCAGCAGCCCTGAGAGTCACAGACCAGCTCTCAAGAATCTGTGCACCAGGGCTGGAGAGATGGCTCGGTGGTTAAGAGCATTGGTTGTTCTCCCAGAGGACCCAGATTCAATTCCCAGCACCTACATAGCAGCTCACAACTGTCTGTATCTCTAGTTCCAGGGAAATCTGACACCTTCACACCAAATGCACATAAAATAAAGTGCATGGTGGTGGTGGTGCATGCCTTTAACCCCAGCACTCCAGAGCCAGAGGCAGGTGGATCTTTGTGAGTTTGATGCCAGGCTGGTCTACAAGAGCTAGTTCCAGGACAGCTAGGACTGTTACACAAAGAAACCCTGACTCAAAAAAAAATCAAAAAATAAATAGATAAAATAAAGTTAAATATTAAAAAAAAAGAATTTGCGCACCTATAGTAAACTCTGGAATGCAGGCATCTTCCCATAGTGGACTGCAGTAGCAATAGAGTGACACCTACACACCTGCTTTTTCATATTTAAAAAAATGAAAATTTTCTGTGTATAAGTGTTTCGTTTGCATGTATGTATGTGTATCACATGGATGCCTGGCATCCTCGGAAGCCAGAAGAGGGCATCAGATCTCCTGGGACTGGAGTTCCAGGCCCCCAGGTCCTCTGTGAAAGTAGCAAGTACTCCTAACCGCTGAGCCGGCGCTTTAGCCCTGCTGGACACATGCTCTTTAGTCCTTCACCAGACCCACTGAGGATGGTGCCATGCTATCTGTTGTACAAACAAGGAAGTGGAGGCCAAGGCCAAGGCCAAGCAAACTGCTTGTTTGAGGTCACGGCCAGTAGTTAAGTAATTGAGCTAAAGTTTGGGCCAGAGCTGGAGGAGGGAAGTCACGTGGCAGGTCAGGGTTACCTGCCCATAAAGCAGGTCCAGGTCACTACTCATCTCGGCTCCCCTCAGATTCCCAGGGCTGCAACCAGGTGGCAGAGGGCATCGTGAATGGACAGCAAGGAGGGAAGGGACAAAGAGAACCTCACAATGCCATAACCATTTGCTCTGCATTCCAGATAGAAATATCACGCCCACCACTACCCAACATCCAGAAAAGATGTGGTTTTCCATGGGTTTCACTTGCAGATTCAAATTTGGACACTCTGGAGTTCAAATGGCCACTCCTTTTTTTTTGTTTGTTTTTGAGACAGAGTTTCTCTGTGCAACAGCCCTAGCTGTCCTGGAACTCACTCTATGGACCAGGCTGGCCTCAAACTCACAGATATCCACCTACCTCTGACTCCAGGGTGCTGGGATTAAAGGCGTGTGTCACCACTGCCCAACCCCTACTTTAAATGTGTGTTCTTGGCTAGCCACTGGTGACTCTATTTCCTCAACATGAAATCTGGGAGGTGACACCACAGACTCTCTCCTGTGGGAGGGTTTTACAGTGTATAATAGGGTAAGGGGCTTGGATATTTTTTCCAAGGGCAAGTCATGATCTCCTTTCTTGTATGTATGTGTGTTTCTAGAACTGAACTGGATCCACATGTGAGTTGTTAACTTCCTGCCCTACAATCTCAGAGGAGTCAGCAAAAGTTCCCTCAGGTCCTCTGTTAAACCTGGTCCTCTGTCATACATGGCCCTCTGTCATACCTGGTCCTCTGTCATACTTGGTCCTCTGTTATACCCTCCTACCTGGTTTCAGTGGGTCATAGCCTCACCAGGGAATCTTGCCCAGTACCAAGGGGTGCATGAGGAAGCCACCTAAGGGGTGGGTGCTGGAATATGCACACCCTCAGAAAAGAAGGACTCATGTTAGGCTGAGACCCCTTTCTGGAGCTGCAGGGCCAAGCTGGCCACTCATGTTTACAATCTGGCTTGACACAAAAGAGAGTGGATGAGAACCACCAGGATGGAGTCCTCCCCTCTGCTTTATGGCACTATCTCGTTGACTTTCTATACTGCAAGGTGATCTGTGCCAGTGTCGCACTTCTGGGGAGGGGGAAAGCCCTGGACTGGAATTTCCCCAGAGCATGGTCCTCATGATCCATCACCTAGCTCTGTGTCTAAGGATGGCCTTTGGCAATCCACTCCAGGCCCTTAGTGGTATCTCCCTATTTCTCCCCTCCTCAGTGTCTACAGGACCTGGGTAGTGGGACAGTTTTTCCCTGAGGGAGGTTTTCAGCCTTTGGCTGCTCTTCTGTGCTCAAGAACAGGCAGTAGCAGCTACACAAAAGTTAGTAGGACAGTAGCTATCTCTCCCCAAATGCACCCTGGGACAACCACATATTTTAGCTTCACAGCAGACACCCTTGTGTAGCCACTATTGTTACCCAGTCTTTATACAACGAGCCTGAGGCTCTGAGGAGTTACAGTTGTGTGCCATGGCAAGGGGAGTCCAAAGTGTGGTTACTCCAGTTTCCTTAGAGCGATATAGGGAAGGGGCCTGATGCAGGATAGCAGCATTCATGATGGGGAAAGATGAGGTTCTTTCTTGACTGCTCCAGTTTTTGTTCAGCACCACCCACATTCCTGGGAACTATGCTGAAGATGGAGAGACAGCCCTAGCCAGAATATCCACCACATCCCTGATTCACAGTCTACGCCTAGACCGCCGCCCATCTAACCTCAGCCACTAGGCGCAGAACCAGCGCTCTCGGAGCCCAGAGAACAGCACCATGGACAGCTCCCGCGCTTATTGGGGTCAGCTGGGCTTACTGCACCACAGACAGTGGAGCGGAGGAGGGGTGATCGGTGGCTCCGGCAAACCCAGCTCCACAGGAAGAGGCAGGGGGAGAAGCCGCCCGCTTGGCTAGGATCCGGAGGAGGCTGCGGAGGCGGTGCCAGGGGAGAAATAATCCAAGAGCTGTGCCGATTTAGGCTGAAAATGCTCCCAGCCGCGGGTGTGCACGTGGAGTGCCTGAGTTGCTGGGGGTGTGTGGGGGGAGATGCACGTGGATGCCCCGGGCATTTGCAGGGCTCCTTCCTGTCCCTTGCTGGAGCTCTGGAACTCACGTTTGCAGAAGCACACGATCCCCTTCCTACCTTCCAGACTTACATCAGGTAGGTGAAACCAGGCCAGACTGTCTAAATCCCCCATCCAGGCCCCTGCCCTCGGTTGGAAGTCACAGAGGCAATCCTGCCGCTCCCCAGCTTTATGCTTAGGGGGATTCTCACTGCTTCTCCCACTTGTGGCAAGAATGAAGCCCAAGGGCTGGAGAGTTGGTTCAGCGGTTAAGAGCACTGGCTGCTCTTCCAGGGGTCCTGAGTTCAATTCCCAGCAACCATATGGTGGCTCACAACCATCTTCAATGAGATCTGGTGCCCCCTTCTGACCTGCCTGTCTACCTGCAGGTAGAATACTGTATACATAATAAATAATTAAAAAAAAAAAAGAATGAAGCCCAAGCACCCCTGTTCTGTGGTTCAAAACTGGTAGCAGTTTCACCTGGACCCGAGGAAGGGCTAAGGCTTTCAGAGAAAGTTGTTTACATAGGTAAACAAGAGGTTATTGATGGGCTCCAGCAAGGATCCCTCTACCCAGCCCTGCTCTCTAGCCAGAGGGTGACACAGGGCCTGCTCCCAGGTGTTGGAGAGACAGGATCTCATCATGTAGCCGAGGCTGGCCTTGTATTTGCAGCACTCCTGCGACCTCACATGCTGGGATCACAGATATGCAGTACCATGTCCAGTCAGAGCCCCTTCTTCATTCTGCAACTCCTCTCTCCACCCAGGGTGGCTCCCGTAGCCTGTCTGGAGTTGCCTGCTAGAAGGAGGATGTATCAGTGGCCAGGTCACCCAGCCTGCCTCTCCCTCCTCAGGCGAGTATCTTAGGCGCTAATACTGGGGAGAGGTCTTCTGGAATGATGACTGAACTGCACTCAGTCATAGGCCCAGTGTGTCCAGTGCTTGGTTTAGAGTGAGATTCTGGGTCAGCTCTAGGCTGCAGAGGAGCTTGGGGTCCCTGAGTCTATCCTAGGCTAGGAGGAGACAGGGACCACTTCCTCAGCTGCCATGTCCTCATCATCCCAAGCCTCATCGAGGTACTCCAGCTGACTGTGGCCTTCCATCTCCCTAGAGGACTCACTGTGAGCATAAGGAATATGGTGGGCACAACGGGACTCCTGGGAAAGTTCCAGTACTTGGTGATTTCCGGATTAACAAGGTGCTGAGCCACAAGGACTTGCCTCTTCTGTATATCCAATTATTGGACCCCAGGACCTGAGTAACTTCACAGCCTTACCTCCAGTCCCAACTTCTTGCCCAGTCAGGCCTTTGTCCTCTATTCCTTTCCTCCTATTCCCCATCACCTGACCAAATGGTGACCCCTGCTTGTTCCATAGACTTCCATAGCTGCTGCCCCCGTAGCTAGCATCCTACTATTCAGAGTGTCACCCATCACAGGGATCGTCCTCACTGTCTCTGTCTTTTCCCTTAGCCTGGTAACTCCTTGAGGACAAATGGTACCATGCCTGTGTGGTTTCTGGGTACTGCTGAAGGGAGGAACAAGAACTAGTCACCCAAACTGCTAGGGGTGCAGCTGCCAGAACTTCAGAGGCTTGGCTGGTCAGTGGGGCAGGAGCAGCTCGAGAACTTAACTCCAGGTACAACTGTGGTTAGTATTTCTAGGGAAGGAACTAGATTGGTGTCAGCTCCTGGCTCCCCAGTCCCTGTGAGCTTGAGGTGCAGATACTGGGAAGAGGAGCTCTTGCAGCTCTTTTTTGGCTAAGTCCCCTCTGAAGTTTCATGGCTAAAGAATATAGTTGCCTGTCCCCCTAAATATGGCCTGACCCTGGAAGAGACAGGAACCACCGAGATGATGGGAAGAAGGCGGCCTTGTCCTCCTAGCAGCCCCTGCCTCATTACTGTCTGGAGCACCACTGTGGAAAACAAGGCTCAGAGATGAATCTTTCGGAAGCTGCATAAAGGCGCAACTTGTCCCAAGACCCCAGCGTTTCCTGATTTCCAAACCCACACGTCTGTTGCATTTTGCTTCTCTTTTTTTCTGCCTCACTGGGTCCTGTGTCTTCCTGTGATCTGGCTAGTGGCCTCTGCACATAGTTCTCATCCAGTGGGGTCTCTAATCCTGAAGTCCTAAACACTGCAAACTACACACCCACCAATATCCCACTCCTCACAGCTATCAGTCTAGGGGCTCGCCCCCCATCTCCGACATAGTCATCTCTGTGAGCACCAGGTCAGGGTAAAGGCCACCTTGGATGCTGGTTCCTGGCCTACATAGACCCTGCCCTGATCAGTTCCTCATGCTTGGGAAAAACAACCCAAATACTCATATCCAGCTCAGTCTGTGGCGGTAGCCCCAGGGACTGGGGTGACAAGCAGGGTAGCTGGGATTGGGGGCACAGTGCAGGTGACATGATCAGTGACAGGGCTGTGACTCAGGGACATTCACATCCCTGCCACTTTGCACGTGGCAACAGCAGCATCTCCTTCCACCCCCTGCTGAAGCAGCCTCCGGGGGATGTGCTAGGGATTTGGGGTTGGGGAGACCCGTGCCCAGGAGGTACATAGGTCTTGAGAAGAACCCACGTTGATGCTCCAGCACACTGAGGCTCTGCAACCAAGCTAAGGGCAAATGGCCACGAGGCACTGAGGTTTTAGCTTATTAGGTCTCCCCTGTTCTGCAGAATATGAGACCTCCAAGAGGTAGGCCCCAGGATCCTTTAGACACCTGCCAATGCAGCCCAGCTGCGCTCTCTGCAACCTGTTTGGCCATTGGACCACTAGCAGAGACAGTTTAGGGCCACGCACTGGCCTCCCAGACCTTGCTTTGTTGCCACCACTACCCTTCCTTGTGCCAGTCCTGGAAGGTACATCAGTGACTCCCACAGGTGAGGACAGTTGAACGGTGCCAGCCAGAAGCCCCTTCCCCTGTTTCTGGGATCCACCTGACTCAACTTTTCAGGGCTTCCTGGGTCTAGATCCCTTGCTTTAACCTAAACAATGGGAGGAGACAGGGCCCATTCAGGTGTCAGGAGGTGAGAATTTGGGTGAAGGGGTGAGTGTATATGTATCCAGGACTCAAGGGAACGGGGGTCTGGAGAGTCAAGAAGTGAGGGTTGCAGGAAAAGGGGCAGCCGGATTCTGGGGTATCTCAGTACCACCCATGTTTTCAATCTTGAATCTCCCTCTCTCTCCTCCTAATGGCTCCCAGTCCAGCTCTCAGACCACTTCTAGGCAGGACAGCCAGGCTCCGGTAGGCTTGTGACCTCATCTAGGCAGCCCCCAATCTTTCAGGCTCTCTTCCCAACCCCCACCTTCTGCTCTGAGGCTCCTGTCCAGTACCTCATCAAAGTGATGATCTGGAAGAGAGGGTCCTATGTCCAAAGGGGCACCAGGGAGGCCTTGAACAGACCCTGGTCAATGGGCCATTGGTACAAGATGGCAGGAGGGAGCAGGTGAAGTGGCATCTGCCATCTGCTCCTGGGAGGTCAGCTGCTGGCTCAGGCTGGGAGGGGCTAGCAGGAGGGCTGGTAGGCCAGATCCAGGCCTCAACAGTGCAGCCTTCTCTCCTGGGATAAAGGACGGGGAAGATTCCCCATTGACCTAACATCCCAGAAGGACATGGAAGCCCTGCTCAGCAATCTCAGGGTACCCCGTTCCCATTTTGAAGCTTTCCAACCTTGGCCAAGGCCCATTCCCCTCTCCAGAACCAAAGACATGCCAGCCCACTCCTTCTGCCTCCCTGTGGGTGGCCGTTCTATACCAGCTCATGTCCAGACGGGTGTCCAAGGCCCCTAGGCCACATATCCACATGGCTCCTCCCGTTTAATTGTATCAACACCTGTCACGTCCTCTAGTCCGCCCGAGGCTCATAGAGCTGGAGTGGGGAGAGCCTAGAGCCAAGCCAGAAGGAGTGGGGGCGACCGCCTGCAATTCCGCGTCCTCGCAGTCACCGTGCTTCCTCTCAAGCGGTTCCGTGGTA
Organism: Microtus oregoni; assembly: GCF_018167655.1. Lineage (NCBI taxonomy): Eukaryota > Metazoa > Chordata > Mammalia > Rodentia > Cricetidae > Microtus > Microtus oregoni. The sequence continues at coordinate 18,239,231 of NW_024543086.1, forward strand.
CCTGACTGCCTTGCCGGTGGAGAACGGGGTGCGATCAGGCCGGCTGCTGGGGCTAGGGGCTGTGGAGCGACCGGTTGGCCCAGCGGCCGGAGGATGAGGTGGGGAAGGGGCTGCGATTACGTAAGCCCTGCTTAGGCGGCTGCGGCCGCGGCGCAGTCCCAAGTCCCCACCCCGCCCCCTCCTCATTGTAGCCTCCGCGGAGGCAGTGGCTCGACCTGGACCCTCCCCTCCCCGCAGCCTGGCCGCGCGCGCACACACCTTACCTCGGCCAGGGCTTCTGGCTCATGCCACGCTGTCCGCCGGGCGACCTCGCGTCATGGGGAGCCCAGCACCAGAGCCGCCAAACGCGGAGGCGGCCGAGGTGCTGGACTGGCTAGCAGGGCCCGACTGCGCCCCGCGCCCGGCGCTCCGCGCCAGGGCCCTCTCGGCAGAGCCCAGAGCGGAGCTCCCCGGTGGGAGAGGATCTGCCGCCCTGAGCCTCCCACCGGGGAGGCTGAGGCTGTGCCCAGATAAATAAGGCCGCTTTGCAGGGAGCCCGGCGGGCGCCTCCTCCCTCCCCTTGCCCTCCTCCCCGCGCTCCTCCTCCGCGCTCCTCCCCGCGCTCCTCCGCGGCCGCCGCCGGCGCCGCGCGTACCCCCCGCCCGGCCCTAAGAGCCGCGCCCTCGCGCGCTCCCGGCGTCCGGACCAATCCCGGCTCTCGAGCTGGGCTGAGGTGTCGAGAATCCCGAGCCCCGCCCCGCTCCGCGCAGCGCGCTCCCGGTGCGGTACCGACGGGCACGCGCCAAGTACCAGCGCCCGCTCGGAGACCGGTGCTCGCACAATAACAAACCCCGCAGGCCGCGCGTCCGGGAGGACATTCGATGGGAAACAGGGCGCGCTGCCGAAGAGTAGCTTTGAGTGACCCTTCTGCACCTAGCGGTAGCAACCCAGAATCCCGCCCGCTGAAGAGAACTGGGGTCCTTGGCGCGAGCGTCTGGCAGTAGGGTTCCGGATTCTACGCAGATGCAGACAGCCCTATGTGTTCTTGCTTGGACTGCCACCTGCGAGGGCGAGGAAAGGGAGGCCCTGTGGAGACACCAGCACGGTCGCACCCCCTCCACACACTACACACACACACACACACACACACACACACACACACCCCTTCTGCATGGCGCAGGGCAAGCCTCTAGGATCTCATTTCCTTTCTCTTCCTGCTGCTGAAGAATCTCCCTTGGTGGTGACATAGTCACGCACCTGAAGAAACTTGCAAGCAAATGACTAAAACGAGTGTCAATGAAAACACATGACAGTGTAGAGATAGTGGGGAGGGGTTACTTCTAAGAATGCCACAAACGATCTGAGACGCCCTCCTCCCCGGGGCAGGGGGGGGGGGTGTGTGAGACAGGAGACAGAAACGGTTCAAGAAGGGGTGTGCAAAGATCCTAAGGCCTTGAGTTCCGCAGGTTCCCTCCGGAAAGAAGTGGAGGTCGGGTGGCCCCAGGCAGGTGGTTCGTAAGGAGGACCCTGTAAGGGTTGCTGGCTGGATAGCCGGCCTCCCAGCAGGCTAATGGGATCCTAATCTGGGGTCTCTTGGGAGCAGGGATAACAGATATGGGGACAGCAGAGCAGCGGCTTGAAAGGAGGAGCTACAGGGTGAAGTGTTCTCAAATGAGACCAGCTGGTATTGGGAAACATGGCCTCATGGAACTGTGAGAAAGGGAAGTAAACTGGATCCCGGCTGGTGTGTGTGTGTGTGTGTGTGTGTGTGTGTGTGTGTGTGCATTTATGTGTTGTATATAATCATGTGAGTGCAGGTGCCTATAGAGATCAGAGAACAACCTCAGGTGTTCCTTAGGCACTGTATATCTGTGTGTGTGTGTGTGTGTGTGTGTGTCACACACACACACAGACGCATGGAAGTGAGAAGTTGATATTAGAACCCTTCTCTACCACTCTTTTACTTTTTGTTTTGTTTTGTTTGAGACAGGGTTTCTCTGTGTAGCCCTGACTGTCTTGGAACTTATTCTGTAGACCAGGCTGGCCTCGAACTCACAGAGATCCGCCTGCCTCTGCCTTCTGAGTGCTGGGATTAAAGTGTGAGCTGCCACTGCCCAGCTTTTACCCTTTTTTTTTTTTGAAAGAGAATCTCTCACTGAACTTGAGGCTCACCATTTATGTTAGACCGACTGACTTCAGGATCCCCGTCTGCCCTTCAGTGCTGGGGTTATCAGCAGGTACTTTCCCCTAGCCCATCATCACCTCCTCTCTCTCTCTCTCTCTCTCTCTCTCCCTCTCTCTCTCTCTGTGTGTGTGTGTGTGTGTGTGTGAAAGGTCATCATCACCTCCTCTCTCTCTTTCTGTGTGTGTGTGTGAAAGGTCATCATCACCTCCTCTCTCTCTTTCTGTGTGTGTGTGTGTGTGTGTGTGTGTGTGTGTGTGAAAGGTCACTGGCTTGGAGCTGACCAAGTAAGCTAGGTTGGCTGGTCACTGAACTCCAAGGATAAGCCTGTGTTTTCCTTTCCAGTACTGAGAATACAGTCAGTCACATGTCACAAAGTTCAGATTTTTTGTTTTTTTTTTTTAGGATTTATTTATTATGTATACAACATTCTGCCTCCATGTATGCCTGCACGCCAGAAGAGGGTGACAAATCTCATTACAGATGGCTGTGAGCCACCATGTGGTTGCTGGGAATTGAACACAGGACCTTTGGAAGAGCAGCCAGTGCTCTTAACCACTGAGCCATCTCTCTAATCCCCCAGTTTTTTGTTTTTAAATTTTTAAAATTTGGATCCAGGGATCAAACTCAGGACCTTGAGCTCACAAGACAAACACTTTATTAACTGACTTCTCTCCAAGGCCCTGGCTGGTTTTTAACATGGTGAATCACTGTTCTTCTAGCGGGGCCCTGAGTCCAGCTTGCCATAGCCAGGACAGGGCAGGCAACTGTGCGGCTGGGACTGGAGTGTCACCATCTTGCCTGGATATGGATCAAAGAAGGCGCATTGACGTGGACAGAGATGAGTGTAGACACTGAGCCATCAGAGGCTGTCCTTCCCACTCATCTAGTCATTGTCCTTGGACAGGTAGCCAGTGGGTAGCAGGCGGGGACCTTGGGCAGAAGGTGTTGTGCCTTTGCTTGGGCTTTATGACGAACACATGAAGGGTATGAGGGAGGCCTAGGCACACAGTGGCCCTGGAATGAGTCCCAGAAAGTGGCCCTGTTTTTGAGAAAACACCAATGAGGACACTTAAGAGATTACTGCATACTGGTCTGATGGGGCCTCTCCTGCCCCCCCATCAAGGGACCCACCTGTTTTCCTCTACCTCTGCCATCCTCCCCAGGTCAGGCACCTGTTTTTCTCCTTCATGGCATCAGCAGCTTCCTCCTTACTGGTCTCTCCCCATCCCCACCCTGTTTCCCCCAGGGTTCCCAGGGGTCAGTTGGCATGCAGTAAGGGGCCATCTCTCCTAGGCTGCGCCCTCTCTACTGTAGTCTGGAAGACCCTGGTTCCTCGGGCTCTGTACCAGCCAGGAGTATACAACCCTCATCTGCAGCTCCTCTCTCACCTGGCACCTCACCTGGAGCAGCCTCTTGTCACCTGCCCCTGAATGAATTTATTTGACTTTCAGACTTGGCAGTCCTTCCTAGGAACTTCCATTTCTACATCTGCCCACAACACCAAAATCCTCCTCGTCTCAGCCTGGGCCTACTGACTCTCTGATGGTACAGTTACAGAGGGCTGGTGGCTCACAGAACCCCTAGAGGGCCAAGGTGGGTGCAGAGCACAGGGGAGGTGCACACATACACATGTGGTCAGGTAGGATAGGGAAAGTAGCTTTTGAAGCACCTTCTGTCAAGGACTCCTGCTCGCTTTTGGAGAACAGCTTATGTCCTGAGAGAAGTATATCAGACAAAGTCCAACTGGCCGTACATGTGACTTTTCATCTCTTTGAAGAATATGAGGTGGCGTGTGGGACCAGTTCAACCAGGATGCTCTCTTCCTGGGTTAGTCTTAAGGGACTGATATGGGAGTATCTATGAACTTGGCTCCTAAGGACACATGGAGGGTCTCTCAGTGGAGCACCCCTCAAGTGAAACACCCGCACCTGGAGGACCCCTCACTTGAAACACTCTCAACTGGATCATCTTTTAATTGAAATGTAATTAACTGGAGTGTTCACATCTGCAGCATCCTCACCTGGAGGATTCCTCGTCTGGAACCCTCGATGGGAACACCTTTTTTTTTTTTTTTAAAGATTTATTTATTTATTATGTACACAGTGTTCAGCCTCCATGTATGCCCTCAGGCCCTAAGAGGGCACCAGATCTCACTACAGATGGTTGTGAGCCACCATGTGGTTGCTGGGAATCGAACTCAGGACCTCCGGAATAGCAGTCAGTGCTTTTAACCTCTGAGCCATCTCTCCAGCCCTCGATGGGAACACCTTTAAGCCAAAACACATTTAACTGGAGAACCTCTCACCTGCAGCACTCTCCGTGGGAGCACTCACTACCTGGAACCCTTCTGGCTTGGAGCACCCCTCTTTGGAGACATCCCTCATCTAAAACCACCCCCACCATCATTACCCTTACCTGGATGTCGGAGCACAGAGGAATGTCTCTTGTCTAGACTGCTGGGGTCCAGCTCTACAGTGATGGGGGACTCTGGGTCCAGGACTGCTGGCACATTTGGCTCAGAGACAGAGGGCTGAGGGAGCACCTCCCTGGGCCTAGAATGACAGCTCTACGCCTGCTCTAAGTCTTGTCACAGGAGCTCCTCAGGCATGTCCTTACGAGGCTCTCATGCTCCAGAAACACATGGCTGGGTCACATCCTCCTCAGGCTGTTCTCTTCACTGAACGCCTTCTGGGAAATGTGACTGGGTTCTAAGGAGGGATGTCTTGAATATTTTAGCACAGTACCGGTGGTGAGCAACCCCCTCAGGACAAAGTGAGTCATCCTGGAGCTAGATAGGAACTTTGTGCCCCTGATCTTCTGTACCCTCTTTTCCCACCTCTCCTTCCTTCACTTACCCTGTGCCCCTTTTCATTCTTCTTCCTTTCCCCACCTGTACCCCTGGGCCTCCTTTTCCTCCACCCTGTCCCTGCCCAGAGTCAGAGACTCGAGAGCACTGGAGAGAAGCAGGTGGACAGCTGTCCTCCGACTGCCCAGATGACAGGGTGAGGGCACCAAGGTTCTCTGGTGGCCTCTGCTCTGGCCTGGCCCGCCCCCTGTCAAGGCTGAGGATGACTCAGGGCTCAGCTGTCACCTCAGCAGCACGCGTCGCCTAGTGATGGCGGTCTCCCGGCAACGGTCGTCTCCTAGCAATGGGATATTTTCCCCTGGCCCTGGCTGGAGCCAGTGGCTATTTTTAGCTCAGCTTCAAATCAATCAGCAGCTGCATTTTGGGCTCCTCAGGAGATGCAAGGTGTTGCAGGGTGGTCTTCTCAGCAAATGAAAAAACACAGAGATAGAAACATTAATGCCTGCCCCCCTTGAAGTGCTAAGCTGAAGGTGGATGCCGTCAGACCTCATGGGAATGGGTGGGCACTCGAGACTGCTCGGGAGCTGGCAGCTATGATTACGTCCTGGATGATGACCGAATCACCCTGAAGCTGCCAAGGTCCAGCTGGGTACAGTAACCAAAGGGAGTGCTCACAGTAGGAGCCTCTGGTACTCTTTCCTGGGTCCCCGATATCCCCTGCTCATCAGTTGTTGGAACGAACTGTCTTCCGTATTCATCCGGCAGCCCCATCCGTGCTCAATTCTAGCCGTAAGGGTCTTGGTGCCACAGGTTTAGCTAGAGACAAAGAAAGCGTCTCTGGCCAGCTACATCTAGTCCCCACATGGCTTCAAGTGATATTTGAGATCTTTGAAGAGGGGAGCCTTGGGCAGGCGGGAGACTTATCGTCCTTTCTAGTTTTCCTCACAAGATCAGGAAGAAACCTAATTTTCTACACTCCCAGTAGCAGACCTACTGGGAGCTGATCCTACCATTTTTTTTTAAAATTTGTTTATTCTGTATACAATGTTTTGCCTGCATGTATGTCTGCAGGCCAGAAGATGGCACCAGATCTCATTACAGGTGGCTGTGAGCCACCATGTGGTTGCTGGGAATTGAACTCAGGACCTCTGGGAGAGCAGTCAGTGCTTTTTACTATTGAGTCATCTTTCCAGCCCAAACATGCCATCTTTCCCATTTATATTTTGTGGTTGTGTTTGTTTAAAGCCCCATGGTCCTGGGGCCATAGTCTCTCTAACCTGTCAATTCCCCTCACTTGAATTTCTTTCCCAAATGGCCTCCTTAGATGATGGCCCACTCACTGAGTCAACTGCATGTCTGACATCAGCTCTCCTGTTGGATGCTGGGGCTACCTGTCCTCTGCTCTGCTCAGGGTTCAGCACACTGTGGATATACCATCAATGTCCTCAACCTGCAAATGCCTGTGTTATGGGGACAGCTGTGGCTGGAGATGGGCAGCCTGAGCGGTGACAACTGAGTCCTCTGCTGCTACCCACTGCATCCCATGAGGTGCAGTACAAGGCCCTGGGGAAGCCAGGACAGGAAAAAGCTCTCAAGATGGTTTCCAGCTTGGACAACCCCTGTGATGGCTACTCTTGGTTGTCAACACGCATGGGAAGAGAGAACCTCTCAGAAACTGGCTGGCTCATGCCCCATATCACCATTAGAGGGCGCCTGCAGACTATTGTCTGCCTCAGAGACTTGGTCTGAGGAGACCGCCAAAGAACAACCAAAGTGCTTAGGCCTGGACATCCACGGTTGACCAGGTGTCCTGTGTCCTTCTGTAAATGCCTTGGCATCTGCTATACTTCCATCAGGCTGAGTGATATTTTTAAATATTTTATTATGATTTATTTTTTACTTGGGTGTATGTATGTGTGTGACCTTAATGCACAGGCATGCAAATGCTCATGCCTGTGGAGACAAGAGTCATCTAATCCCCTGAAGCTGGAGTTACATGCTGTTGTGATCCTCTCCATATGGGTGCTGGGAACACAACTCAGGTCTTCTGCAATTGAAGTAATGTGTTTTTAACTACTGAGCCATCTCTCCAGTCCATTTTATTTTAGTCTTGTTTGTTTTGAGACAGTGTTTTTTTTTGTTGCTTTGGAGCCTGTTCTGGAACTTGCTCTGTCGGTCAGACTGGCCTTGAACTCACAGAGATACCTCTGCCTCCCAAGTGCTGGGATTAAAGGCGTGCGCCACCACTGCCCGGCTCTTTAGTGTTTCTTACAGGACACATACACATCAAGAAGGCTCTGGTCAAGCCAGGCGGTGGTGGCGCATGCTTTTAATCCCAGCACTCGGGAGGCAGAGGCAGGCGGATCTCTGTGAGTTCGAGACCAGCCTGGTCTAGAAGAGCTAGTTCCAGGACAGGAACCAAAAGCTACGGAGAAACCCTGTTTTGAAAAAAAAAAAAGAAAAGAAGGCTCTGGTCACTTTCACCTTTGACTATTATACCCTCTTTTGACCCCCTTGTCCGGAGCAAGAAACCAGCTGTGCCACCTATTGGTCTGAGAGGGCCTTGGAGTCAAGGACAGGGTAGTTACTGTTTCCACGCCCTTCCAGAAGATGGCAGCAGGACTAACTGATCCCAACAATGAGAACACTGGGTCTCATCTGTCCCTGAGTCCAGGTCCTGGCCAACTGGAGGGTTTCAAAAGGAACCAGGAGGACAGAGGATACAGAGGTAGAGTCCTGGAGTAGGAAAAGAGATCCTCAGGGACTTCCAAGGCTTCCCTCTGATTTCAGTCCCCTCTACCCTTCCAAAGAAGCGCTTCTCTTTGGTGGTGGTGGTGGGGGGGGGGTTCAGATTGTGTCTGTTTTTGTTTGTTTTCTTTTCCTTCTAGGAGGGTCCCAGGTAGCCCAGACAGGACTACAACACACTAGGTACCTACAAGGATGACCTTGAATGTCTGCTCTCCTCCCTCTACATCCTGAGTGCTGCGATTAGAGGCATGACCCACTACAATCAGTTTAACATTATTATGAAGATCAAACCTAGGGTTTCATGCCTGAGTAATGAACACGGTATAACCTAGCCCTATCCCCAGGCCTCCCGGCTATCTTTGAGATTCTGTTTCAGCTGTTCTTGACTTTGGCAAGGGCAAGTAATTCCAGGCTTTGCTTCCAGTCTGTGAATCCCTAGGCAGGTCTCCACAGTGACAGAGTTTTTCATGGTATTTATTTAATGTGCAGGTGGGCCTGAAAAAAGTATAGTGCAGAAGGAGGCCCACCCAGCCCACGCTGCTCCTTCCATAGCTAGCCGGTGCTCTTCCTCTTCCCCAAATCCAAGGTTTGGCTTAGTTCCATCACGCAGGCCCTAGGCTAGTCAGGACCCTCTGCACCTTCCATTATGGGACGTAGGGACACAGGGGTTCTAATTCCTCTTCCCTGGAGTACCAGCAGGGTACCAGTGTTCAGATGTTGGCTGCAGACTCGACTCGCTCTCTCAGGAAGGGACAATCCTACTGACGTCCAGTGAAGGCCAAATGAATTGAGAAGCTTTCCAGATTCTAGTCGACAGCCACTCCCACCCACTCGCCAAAGGTTCCAGGGTACTGGGGATTGCCCAAAGGGGAGAGAGGAACGCTAAATACTCCATCCCAGCCCTGGACCGCGCTCCCGCCTTCAGTCCGCCCCGCCCCTACGAGGGCACTGCAATTGGCGGAAAGTTCTGGGGCTTGTGGCGATTGGTTCGAGAGCAAAGGCCCGCCCCTCTAGTCCGGGGAGCTCAAAGGGGTTTGCGCAGAGGGGTCGCCGGTTGTGGGGACGCGCCGGGCCTGGCGGCCGCACCGCGAGCTACTCGCGCTGCGGCCCCGACCCTCCCGGGGCAGCAGCCCGAGGTCCCGGCGCGTCCCCGAACCATGCCGGTAGCCGTGCTTCTCTGCGCGCTATGCTGCGGCCTCCTGGCCGTCTCTGCTCGTGCCGGTTACTCCGAGGACCGCTGCAGCTGGAGGGGCAGGTACGGTCCCCAGGAGGGATTGTGGGGAAGGGTTTTTTCATCTTGTATTGGGGGCCTCCCTCCCACTGGGAACTGAGGTGGCACAGACCTCAACGTCCTGTTCCACAGAGTGGACGCAGGTGTTGGTAGCTGCGGGAAAGGGGGTGAGCCGCCTAGGGGAACAAGGGCCACCCGCCTGAGAACCACCGTCCTGTCCTCAGCGGCTTGACCCAGGAGCCCGGCAGCGTCGGGCAGCTGACCCTGGATTGTACTAAGGGCGCTGTCGAGTGGCTGTACCCAGCCGGGGCGCTGCGCTTGACCCTGGACAGCCCCGATCCGGGCATGCGGCCCAGCATCGTCTGTCTGCGCCCAACGCGGCCCTTCGCTGGTGCCCAGGTCTTCGCTGAACGGATGGGCGGCAACCTAGAGTTGCTACTGGCCGAGGGCCCAGACCTGGCTGGCGGCCGCTGCATGCGATGGGGTCCCCGCGAGCGCCGGGCCCTTTTCCTGCAGGCTACACCACACCGCGACATCAGCCGCAGAGTTGCTGCCTTTCGTTTTGAGCTGCATGAGGACCAGCGTGCAGAAATGCCTCCCCAGGCCCAAGGTCCTGGTGTAGATGGTGAGTGACCAGACTGACTGAGGAGAAGTTTGGTGTCTGGAAGTGGCGTTCTAACCAAGCCTTGACACCCCGCTGCACAGAGGGTCCATCCATAGCTTGACAGAGACCATTCTGTTGGAGAGTGGCTTCCAGGTCATAGGGAGGTGGATTGGGAGTGCTTCGTCCTTTTCCTCTTCCCCAGGGTTCATTTTAGGGAAAGAGCAAGAGGGAGCAAGTGCTGGAGAGGCCAGCCTTGGGCCTCTGGTGTCTGGAGGGTTGGGGGAAGGGGTGTACTGGGGTAGAATCAAAGCCTATGGCCAGAGCTGTCCAGGGCTCCCTGGCCTGGTGGTGACCTTCCTCCCCTCCCCCAGCCCAGCCAACAAAAGTCCAGTGTGCCTCTTCGTCACCATGGAGACGCCTGCCCTGCCTCCCTGCAGGGCGCCAGGCCCAGTGCTTTGCTCTTCTGAATCTTGCAGCCTGACCCTGCAGGGGATGGCTCTCTCACTGTTCTGTCCTAGCTGGGGAACCCCAGAACCAGAGTCCACCAGACTGTCGTGCCACCCTAGCTGGGCTTGGGAGGCAGCTCTGAGAGGTCATAGAATGTTGTTTGGCATTGGTATGGGTTTACGAGATGGGTGTGCAAGAATGTGCGTGAGGCACCGAGGTGTCCGCCAGTAGGCATGTGCCTACAGGGTGCACCATGACTCCTGCTGTCTTCAGGCTGTACAGTTGCTGGGAGAAGGGTTTAACCACCAGTTCTGGAGCCTTTGCCTGCTGGGAGGAGCTGTGGGCTTGTGCTGAGAGAGCACAGGCCTGGCTGATGACCTGCCTTGCATGCTAGGTGCCTGCAGGCCCTGCAGTGATGCCGAGCTCCTTCTGGCTGCATGCACCAGTGACTTCGGTGAGTATTCCTGTTGTGGGGGAGCTTAGAGTCTGGCCCACATCCCCACATGCCCACCACTAGCCCCCGTGTCTCTTCACAGTGATACATGGAACCATCCATGGGGTCACCCATGACATGGAGCTGCAAGAATCAGTCATCACTGTGGTGGCCACCCGTGTCATCCGCCAGACACTGCCCCTGTTCCAGGAAGAGGGCTCCGAGGGCCTGGGCCAGACCTCCATTCGTACCCCGTTGCGCTGCGGTGTGCGTCCTGGCCCAGGCTCCTTTCTTTTCATGGGCTGGAGCCGATTTGGTGAAGCCTGGCTGGGCTGTGCTCCCCGCTTCCAAGAGTTCAGCCGTGTCTATACAGCTGCCCTTACAGCCCACCTCAACCCATGTGAGGTGGCACTGGACTGAGAGACCTGGGAGCAAGTCCCCACCAGATCTTCCGCTGGGAATGGGGTACTGGGGAGGGGTGGTAGGAAGGGTGTGGCTCAGACAGCATCCTGGTACCTGCAGTGAATTGATAGAATACTAAATAACTGGATGACACCAGCCACTGTAGACTTGGTCTTCTGTGACACACCCAGCTCTGCTCCGGCCTCCCTTTACTTGCTCTCCCCTCTGTTGCCCTCCTAGCCCTTCTTCGCCTGCCTGCCCTATTGACCCGGCTGACCAATGAGTCTGTTTTCCTCTAATCTAGGGTGCTCCTGGGGCTGAGTGCAGAAGTGCTGAAAATCTCAAGACTTGGGCTACTTGGGGTTTTTTTTTTTGTTTTGTTTTGTTTTTCGAGACAGGGTTTCTCTGTGGTTTTGGAGCCTGTCCTGGAACTAGCTCTTGTAGACCAGGCTGGTCTTGAACTCAGAGATCCGCCTGCCTCTGCCTCCCGAGTGCTGGGATTAAAGGCGTGCGCCACCACCGCCCGGCCTACTTGGGGTTTTTTAGGTGGCCTGGGGGGCAAGCAGACAGACATCACTTCCCGCTCTGCACGAGGTCCATTAGGGAGGAGTGCTGTAGTCTGGCGGTGTGCCATTCCCTTCCATGGTCGTTGTGAGCCATACAGTCATCCTTGGCCTGGTCCCGCCCTTGGGGAAGAATGAGCCCCTCTGTCCGGAGGCCCCTGCGACGTGCTGAGCATCCAGACATGGCAAAGCGCCTGCAGGGTGTGGGGTCTCCATTGCAGGATCCCGCTTGTTCGTTTCCGGCGGGATAAGTGCACAATGGGGTCTCTAAGGACTGCTTCCCGCCACTGGCCCCATTGTTGCCATCCCTGCCTTCCTCCTGGGCCTCTTTATTTTGTAAAGGGCTAGTGAGATCCTGGACAGACAAAGCCTGTGGCCTGAAAGCCTTAAGTGAGGTGTGCACTAGGTTTCTCAGGCTCCAAACAAGCACATTCCTGCCACTTCTCTCTCATGGCTCTGAGAAACTGCTTCAGCTCCAGTGCTGAGTGGAGTGGAGTGGGGGTCCAGAAATGGCTTTCTGTCCTTGCATGCCCTCCCTTTCAAGGCTTTCATCCATCATCAGTCCCAGTGGACTATTCATTCTTTGGTAGGAAACAGGCTGGGAGAGGGACAAGGCTGGGCAGGGACCAGACATATGGTTCCTTGCTCCAGACTGTGCCAGTTGAAGTTACCTGCTGGTGACACACCCTATATAGGCCCTGGAATGGCTACCTTGGAATGCTTATAGGCAGATAGCTTAAATCACACCTCTGTATTCTGGGGGTGGGCAGAGAGCGTGCCACCAGTACTTAGCCTGCCTACTTATGGAGTGGGAGGGGCGATGAGGGCAAGAGATCGCTCCTGGAGAGCAGGTGATGCCATTTTCTTCCACCATCTGCCTCAGAACTGGCTTCCTGCTACTTGCTCTCATTTCCCCAAACTCCATGAAGTGCTAAGGGCTTACCCTGGCACCTTTCCATCTGGGTGTAGGGGAAGACTGGGCCAGTGGCCTCATGTTTGCTCCAGGGATCAAATGATGAAGACCCCCAAAGTGGAAGCAGGGATGGGGGAGTGGTGTGTGGGAGCAGGTGGACTAAAATCACAGGAGCTAGTCTGGGAAAACCTGTGTGGACCAGAGGACTGGGGGGTGGGGGGCTCTGTGTGGGTGCCAGTGTCAGGTAGAGTTGCCAGTGTTTTTCTGGGCACTTTAGGCAGGAGCAGTAGACAAGAATAGCTGTGCTCAAGCAACCCTGTCTAGAATTCAGAGTGTGGGAGGGGGAGGGCCATGCTCCAGTTCTCCCAGTGGCCAGATTCTGAGCTGGGTAGAGCAGAGCCTCTTTCCACAGACTACGCATACTCCTGCTGTCTTGGGACACCTGTCCTCCAGATTGTTTTGGAGGAAAACACTGCACCTGGGGGACAGGGTGGTGGTCTTGGGCACGCTCAGTTTGGAAGTCATCACAGTCTCTACTAGAGATAGTTGAGGAGAATCAGGCCAGGACTGCATAGATCAAGGAGGAACTGACATTTACGGCCATTTGGCTTTAATGTGGGTGGTCGGGGTCCGACAGATTGACTCAAGGCTCTATCTGTTTCCATGCAGGGCTTTAATAGGAGTTACTCAACCCTTTATTTTTGAAGGAAGGAGATCTTCCGGGCTCCTGGGCTGTCTTTCACCCCAGGCTGGGCCAGCTGCCAGCACCCAGCCTCTCACATCCGGCCCCCTCCCTCCACACTCACTAGAGAGCCTACATCTGTCTGTATCTACCCGCCCCTCTTCTTCGACCCCAGAACACCCTCTATTTTCCTCCTAATTGTCGTCACTGTCGGAGTGAGTGGAAGGATGTCCTCAGTGGGTTGTTTATGGGTGTTTGGTAGGCTTTCGGAAAGCCTTGGTCAGCAGAATCCACAAGAGAATGACTTCCAGTTACAGTGGCCTTGGTTTTAACAAGAACTTCCAGAACAGTATGGCCTCGGGGATCCAGTGTTGTTCCCTTGCAACACTACAACTCCCAACATCCCTCTGGACTCCAGCGCAAGCAAGCGCGGGACACATTTCCCAGAAGCCTTTGCATCCTCTGTTAAAAGCAAGGACAAGCCACAAGTTTGCCCCTTCTTATCCCTTCCCTTTGTCCCTTCCTTTTACTTTTCCTAGTGTGTTTTCCCCTCCCATTAAAAGTGTACCACGTGGTACCGCCGCGTGTCTGTGTCTTTTCTAGCGTAACCCTCGTCTAACCCGCAGGAATTAAGAACAACATTTGGTGCCGCATCGACCAGGAGACCTCTCCGTCCGGTGCCCGAGGCTTTGCCTCTGGGTTTCACCGACAAGGTCTAGAGAACCGACAGCCTTCGCTCACCACCACCTGTTTCCACGGCCATTTCCACAGCTTCATCCTGATCCGTGAGTTACCCTGAGTTGGCTTCCTTCCCCCCGGGGCGTTCAAAGACTGTCCGGCCGGCTTTCTTTGCGCACCTCGGGCTAGGGCTAGGTTGCTAACCCGCCTCCCCCGGTTTTTTGCCCTCAGCCGAAACGCTCAGTCCGCGCACCCGGAGTTCGGTGCTCCGGGCTTTTTTCTCTTTTTTCTTCCTTTTTTCTAACTTTTTCCTGTCCACTTTCGGGCCGCTCCTTGTGGCACCTCCGGGCCCTGTGCCCTAAAGAGCTTAATCGCCTCCTCTCAGCCGGGACTTTCTCTCCCGTACGGTTGCTGGGTCGGGGCAGTTAAGAGTTAGCACGCCCCAAGAACGCCCGGGACACCAGCGCTCTTGGCTTGCCGTGTTCGCGGTAATTGTCTCCTCCCAGCCGGGGCCGGGGCTTTTCCTCCCCCCGTACGGTAGCTGGGTTCGGGCCAGTTACCTTTTGCGGACAGACTTCATTTCAGTCGTGGGCTCTGTAACCAACCCCCACATCTGGAAGGCTGGTACAATGCCATCCCTCCGGGGACCCTCTGCTCCCACCGCTGCTATGGATCCCGCGGACAAACCTCAACCCCCCTGCCTCCACACCCCCCCCCACCGCGCCTCGTGGGGGGGGGCCACTCGCTCTCGCTCCGCCCAGTTGAGCGACAGCGACAGCTCACCCATTACCGTTCCTTCTCCGGGCCAGCCTTGCCCCACTTCTCCCGCAACAGGTCGTGCGTGTCTTCCTTTTCTTCCCTGTCTCCTCTCCGCCACAGGCCACACAGGCAGCTTGGAGCGTCTCCTCCCTGTCCTACGCCTCCCCCTCGGTCTTCCAGGGCCCCTCTAGGCTCCCGCTGTCACTAACCACCACTCTCCCTTTGTTACACCTAAGGATATCAGGCTCCTAAAAGCTACAGCAGCCTCCTGTCAGATCTGCCAAAAGTCAGATCCCAGGACCAAATATTCACTTAACCGTTTGTCTCCACAGCTTAAGATAATCCTTCATACACGGTGACCCAAACTGGACCCTGTACTCTTAAGTTCCAAAGGACGCCGGATTCAGCCCCCCTACTACAGTCTAAGGACAACAATGGTCCCGATCCATCGCTGTGTTAACACACCCTCCCTTCTTTAAATTCATAAATAACCGTCTAGCTGTCGTTACAGGTACCCCCATCAAATACGAAGGCAAGTGGTAAGCAGATTCTCCTCTACAAAGCTCTTTTACGTAACAGGCCAGCCGCTGACTGCAGCAGTGGCCCCTGAAATGTTAAGAGATGTATGGTTAGAATCTATTTCTTTTAAGACAGTTTCCTTAAGCTCCGGGATGCCAGCCCAACGGATCAAACACAAAGGAATAAGTATCACTTAATTTTTTTTATCATTTCTTAACCCTGGACATCCTAAGACCCTCTCCCCCCCTTCACCCCAGCTCCCCAAAAATTCCCCCCCCTTCTTTTAATTTTTTTTCTTCTACTAATGCAACTTTTGCCTTCCAGCATCTTAATGATGACCCAGCTACTCAGGAAAAGCCACACAGATTTCTTCAATCAGCCGCCTCAGACGACAGCCAGGACTTCAAACATCAGTGACTGACTACACCAGCCAGCAACTTTGGACATCATTGACCAACTACACCAGCCAGCAACCCTGGACATGGACATCAGTGACCAACTACACCAGCGACCGCAAACGCCAATGGGACATTGCCAAGATAATCGGACATTCCCTGGACCCCTCAATGCCCAAAGTCAGCAGGAAGCAGCCATGAGAGACTGGACTATGCCCCCATTCCCTACCCTTTAAGGTCCCCCAATTTTTTTTAATCAAACCAAAAGGGTGAAATGTTGTTCCCTTGCAACACTACAACTCCCAACATCCCTCTGGACTCCAGCGCAAGCAAGCGCGGGACACATTTCCCAGAAGCCTTTGCATCCTCTGTTAAAAGCAAGGACAAGCCACAAGTTCGCCCCTTCTTATCCCTTCCCTTTGTCCCTTCCTTTTACTTTTCCTAGTGTGTTTTCCCCTCCCATTAAAAAGTGTACCACGTGGTACCGCCGCGTGTCTGTGTCTTTTCTAGCGTAACCCTCGTCTAACCCGCAGGAATTAAGAACAACCCGCAGAAATTAAGAACAACATCCAGACCAGAGATTCCATATAGTTGTCTGCAGGGTAGACCCAGAGGCTAGCCGCTGTAGATCCTGGACCTTAGATCCACGAGGGGCAAACTCTCTACGGGTCGCCTATCGCCTGGGCCATTGGGACTCGATTACCTTCACCCGGAACCCACGGGAGGGGCCACGCCCGGTTGGGCGGGGAAGAATGAGTGACGGACGGAACGGGACGGACGGTCCCCTTCCACTTCCGGTGTTTGAAACTGGCTTCTACTTAGATTTAAAGCAATCGGTTAGGCGCCGAGCAGAGAGACTACGGCTCAAGCCGGCGGTAACCGGGAGGGCAGCCGCCTCCCCTGGCTGGGGGGGCGAGAGGGGGGCTTGGGAGGGACGGATCTGAATTGCCTGTCTCTCAACCATGGATCACGACAACCCGGCCGAGGCGTTGACTGCGGTGCGAGAGAGGCGGCCGAGTTTGCTGGAGCTGTTGCAAGTGGCGACAGGCTCCGGGTTGGTTGCCTACACCGTGTGGGCGCTGCTTCTGCAGCCGGGCTTCCGCCGCGTGCCTCTAAAACTTCAGGTGCGACGCGGGACCAAAATTAGTGCGAGATGAATGGGCGGGATTAAGGCTACTGTAGGTGGCTTGTCAAGATGGGCGGGACCAATTACGGTGAGGGACCATATAGATACACGGAGGTGTGGAACTAATATTATGTTGCAGGGCCTGGGCCTGTCGTCATGACCAAGGGTATATAAATGAAGCTAGGATTGACTTACTGACGGGTTATGGGCAGTGTGTGCCAGGAGGGTGGGTGGGGCGGCACTGGGTGTGGCAGATAGCTAAGGAAGGAAAGCTAGTAGGCACGCAAAGGTCTTCAACTTGGTGCTTCAGTCTGTGCGACTGTAGCCTCAGACCCACCAATTCCTTTTTCAGGTGCCCTACATTGGTGCGAGTGCCCGACAGGTTGAGCACGTGCTGTCGCTGTTACGAGGCCGCCCTGGAAAAATGGTGGATCTAGGCTCTGGTGATGGCAGGATCGTAAGGCCTGTGTGTCTATTCGTTGTCCCTCCCATAGTGGCCCCTTCCGTACATCCAGGTCCCACACTCTTGGCTCTCATAGGTGCTGGCGGCTCACCAATGTGGTCTCCGTCCAGCTGTGGGTTATGAGCTGAACCCGTGGCTTGTGGGACTTGCACGACTGCATGCCTGGAGGGCTGGTTGTTCTGGGAGTGTCTGCTACCATCGGAAGGATCTCTGGAAGGTAACCTATCAAACTTCATTTTCTTTTTTTTTTTTAATTTTATTTTCTTTTTTTCTGAGACACAGTCTCTAATCCAGGCTTATCTCAAACTCACTATGTATAGCCCAGGATAACATTGAACTCCTGCCTCTACCTCCTGAGTGCTAGGATTACAGGCCTGCACCATCAGACCTAGTTTATCCGGGGCTTTGTATATGTTTGGCAAGCACTCTACCGACTGAGTCACATTCCTAGCTCCAATACCTTTATCTCCCAGATTTCATGCTCTGAGTGCTATCATACTGATACCTGGGTGGGTTGGAGGCCAGAGCTCTGTGACCCCATGCCTTCCAGCTTCTATCTTTGTTTCCCATAGGTGAGCCTCAGAGACTGTCACAATGTGTCTGTGTTCCTGGCCCCCAGTGTGGTAGGTCTTGGGTCTGCTGTCCTGCTGGGAGGTCAGGGGGCTACAGTCTTGGCTCTTGGCTGTTCTGATGCCTGGAGTAGGTTCTGGGCCTACATGGATGGGGCAGCTTTTTCTTACCTGCTCTTGTGCCCCCCTCCCTCCTGTTCTTATAGCTCCCACTGCTGGAGGATAAGCTGCAAAAAGAGCTACCTGCAGGGGCCCGTGTGGTATCTGGACGTTTCCCCCTTCCCACCTGGCAGCCTGTAGCTGTGGTGGGTGAGGGCGTGGACAGAGTCTGGGCCTATGATGTCCATGGTGCTGGGCCAGCTGTGTCTTCTTGTGGGGTGCCCATCAAGGCCATACCAGAGTCCAGTTCTACCTCCCTTCCTAGGACTTTAGTTTGACAGGCTGGTTGACTGGATACAATAAAGACTCTGTGGGTTCAATCCTGACTTATCACTCCATGGGATAGGGTTTGCAGCAGATGCCATGTTGGCTGTGAAGAGGTTTGATTTGTGCTGCCTCTGGGAGACTAGCTAGCTAGTGACTCTGGGTCCTTGGGCGTCGGGGCCTAGAGGAAGGCATAGCTTCTACTCCCTGGGGATCTCCTGTCTTCACCAGCTTCCTCAGTCTCTGGATTTCCTGCTTGTACCTGATTGGGATGATCAGACCAATCACTTGTGTGGCCATGGGTTCTTTCCCTTCCACCTAGACCAGGGCCCTGGGTCATACCAGCTTACCTGCCCAAGTGCTGGTCCACATACTCCTGTAACTCAGAAAGCTGCTGTTCCGCCATGGTGGCCCGGACCATGAGCTGTGCCCGCTCTCGTTCTAGTTCTACCTGGTGGAGGAATGAGCCATGAGCCGGGGCAGGGTGTAGGGAGGGGTCCCCATCCTTCCTTGCCTACTACCTGGGTGTCCTGGGAGAAGTCCCGCAACTTCTGCTGGATTTGGGACCAGGATGTAGTATCGCGGGCCCTGTGAAGGGAGGAAGGCAGGAGGAGCAGTTTCCAAGGTAGGCATAATACGTGCTGTGTGGTGTTAGGACATTATAGCACTACCTGGGGCCCTGGAACATCAGTACCAACAGAACGCTCTGGCCGGCTCAGTGACTCCAGTCTACTAGGTGCCTCCCCCAGTCCCTGGGAGAGGATGTCTCAAGAGATTATAGAGCTGGTATAGAAGCCCAAATCCAGGGCTGGACATGTCATCAGACTTTGCTTCCACCAAACCCAAGTTTCACCTATCAGAGGCTTAACAAAGTAGCCATCCAATTTTCCTATGATTACCAGTGTCCCCCATACAAACAGAGTCCAAGGGATAGGAGAATCCCAGCCAGCAGCAAGGGTTGGCAGAATCAGTGAAGGATGTGCAGCTTCTGGCTCTGTCTGCCTGACTCCTAGACCTCCCTCCCATATACCAACAGGAGGGCACTCACAGTGGCTGTGACCTTCCTTCCTTAGAAGTTGCACCAGGTCCTTTCTCAGGGCACAGTAGCAGTGTCCTGTATCGGCCATACTGTAAAAGCACATGGTGGGGTCCCTTGATTGACTGAACAAAACCAACTGCTCCAAAGGCTCTGAGCTTGGGATGAGGCCTGGGGGGAGTGCAGGGGCTCTGGACTTCAAGGCAGTTTCAGGCAGCAGGGACAGGGCACCTGGGCCCCAGCCTTACCTCATCCTCCCTTTGGTGGCTGAGTTCAGTGGCCCAGTGCATGGATGATGGCTCCAGGTTGATGGCTCTTGCAAAAGTAGCCCTGGGAGTACCACGTGCCCTGTTGGGATCTATGTGCGCCTAGGACTGCTTCTGTGGCATGCTGAGCCACAGTGCAGCTCTTATGGGGCCACCTCACCCCGGGTGCCTAGGACAGGGTGGAGCCCACCTGCAGGTGGATAGTAGCAGCTCCTGCCTCCGGCTCAGATCCACCAGGCGCTTGCGGTAGGTCCGGGCCGCTTGGGCCAGCTGTTGTTCTCTGCTCCGGTGTGCGGCCCGAATGTCCTGCAGAGTGGCCTCCAGGAACGTCTGAAGGGCTGCCTGACCTGTACTGTTGGTGGTCTCCTGGAGGAGATTGGATAGGATGGAGCTAGGGTTGGGGCTCGCTTTGGATTAGGTTAGGCAGTCAAACTGTAGGAGCTGGGCTTGAGTTGGGTAGGCTGGCACTTGACTGGACTCAACCTCACCTCCTAACCCAGCTGACTGTGCAAGGACCTGGCACCACAAAGTTTCCCATAACTGCCTGCCCAGAACGCCCAGGCCAGGCTCACATTCCTCAAGACTCAGAGGCCATTCCGACTGCCACAGAACCTGACAAAGTGCTCACCACTGTCTCTTTGGCATAGCGCTGCAGCCGGACAGCATACTCCTCATTCAACTTCTTCAGCTGCAATTGCAGCTGAGCATTCTCAGCTTCAGCCTGCCGGAGCTGATCCTGACAGGTTGACAGCACCTGGGACATACAAAGGGCTCTGGCTCTGTTTGTAGGACACCCTCCTGCTAGATCTTGAGGTTCATAGGGTGGGCAAAAAACCCTCACCATTGCTTGGGCAGCCAGCCGCTGATCAGCTGCCCTGGCTTCCTCTTGGGCTCTCTGCAACTGCCAGCCTAGGACTGCCCTGTGGACACAGTACAGGCACAGCTAGGCCAGGGCTTGTGACCTTGTAGGCCACTGGGCACTGCTTGTTCTAGGCGAGGTGAAACTCACACTCGTGTCTCCAGTGCCTGCTGTCTGACTCTGTGATGCTCCAGGACCAAGTTCAACTCTCCTTGCAGCTTCTGCTGGTGAACAAAAGTTGGCTGTGTGAGAGACAGCAAACTCTGGAACCCCCTACTCCTCCACCCCACCCCCACCCCCTGTGCTAGGTGGCTGTGTACTCACATTGCTCAGGGTCTCAGGCTCAGAGAGTCTGTCTTGCTTGAGCTGCACCTTTATGGTTAGAAGGTAGAAGGGAAGCAAGGGGAGGGGAGGGAAGGGGCAGCAGATACTTGTTTTACTGCCCCTGTGGAAGTGCCCAGCCCAGCTCTCTACGTGCTCATGGTGATCTGGACTCTGTTGTAGGTGACACATTCAGGCCTGGGCTTCTCCACTGACCTCTTGTGGTGGCACCTTGTGTTGCCCCGGACTGGCTGCTGGTTGGACTCCATGTCCCCGGCAGTCACCATTTCCATGCAGTTCTAGCTCTAGCACCCGACTTTCCAGTCGAAGAACCTGTGGACATCAAGGGTGAGCAGGGCTATTTGCTGGACCACTGCAGGAGGCTGGTATTCATGTAGGAGCATATGCACAGGGCCAGGTAAAAGCCCACAAAGTGCATGTTTATTCCCGGGCACCTGAATCCCTTAGTGGTACTTGTCCTGGGGGCACACTCTGTTCCTGGATGTGCACTCTGTTCCTGGATGCACCTAGGCTGACACACAGAGCTTGCTTGGCTACTCACTTCCCTCTTCAGCTCGAAGACTTCAGCTTCATGCTGCTCACGAAGGCGATGGGTTGCAATCTGAAGGTCAACCAGCTCCTTGGAAATCTGTGGGTAACCAGGGCGAGGGATGCTGCCAGTGGCTTTGTGGGCTCCCTGTTCCTACAGAACCCCACAGCCCCACATTTACCTGCAACAGCTGCTGCTCACTTGGCTCTGGATCTGTCTGATACTCTCCCTCCAGGCCGGTAGCCCAGGCGGGCTGTCCAGAAACTCTTGGCAGCCAATCCTCAGTTCCTGGAACAACCTGGGAAGGCACCCCCCCACACACACATTTAGGTGGGTCTCCAGCCCGGGCTGTAGACCCCACCCTTATAGAAGCATGACGTTCCTCTTGAACAAGGTCAGCTCCTTCCCTGGGCAGGAACAGACACAAGATCCAGGTACTTCTTCCCTTCTGGTCTGTGAAGGAAAGGAAGGACCCCAAGGCAACATCCGTGTCCTGGAAAGACTCACGTTCTCTGTGACTTGAAGTGGGGCACCTGGCCTGGGGCCTGAGGCTGCCACATACTCCATAGTGGAGAGGAATCCTGGCTAGGGATCTGTCTGATTGTGGCCTGCTTCCCGGCTGTTGCTGTGAGTGTTGCCAAGGCCTCTGTTGATCTTAGAGACTACCCATTCTGCCTACAAGGAAGGGCAAGGCCGTTCAGTGCTCACGAAGAGGGGAGTGCTCAACTCCTTGCACCTTCCACTCCTTCATGACGGCCCCATGCCATCTGGGAAATACAGAAAGGCAATCAGTTTATTTCAGGCCAGTTGGATCCAGAAGTGCAAGACGACGCCAAGCCTGTACTGCAATTGTGGGCACTATTTGTCTTTATGTGGGATGTTCTGACCTCCTGCAGGGATTTGTAACTCAGACTCTTAACTAGCTTCCTGTGTCAGCAGAACTCACACCAGCAGGTGAACAAACTGGACACACCCGTCTATCAGAGAGAAGCAGACATAATCAGGGGCAGTAGACCGCACGAACTAGCTCAACCTGGGCACCAGGAAGGATAAGTTGGAAGAGGTGCCCTGTATTGATGCTGGGTTGGAGCACGCTCACCATCCCACACTGTGCTCTATCGGTGCATTCTCTATTGCGCATGCGCAATTCCTGCAGTCGTTTGTCAGGTCTCAGCAGCACTCAGGGTTGCGGCCGGAGAGAGGGTGGGCAGCGGCCACGATCTGTCAGGGACGCTAGACTGGCGGCTTATGTGTGGGTGAGAAGGGAATGAGGTCGACTCAGACCTTGGGGTCTCACTGTAACTGAGAGAGGCGGGGCCTGTGAAGGAAGGCAGAACCAGGGGCGGAGCTAAGAGAAGCCGCATTGCTGTGTAACTTTTGGGGGAAGGTGAAGTTGGTACAAGGGGCGCCGGCCCCTGAGTTTTGGATCTGAAGTGAGTCCTCTAAGAAGATCTTGGGCAGCGGAGCAACTCTTTCTTTGTACCCCCAGTGTGTGTGTGTCTGACCCACCTCGTACAGCTCAGGAAAAGGGATTCACTAGACTGGGTTGCCTCTTCTGGAGAAGGTGTGGACTGGCTGAAGTCTG
This sequence comes from Microtus oregoni, assembly GCF_018167655.1. Lineage (NCBI taxonomy): Eukaryota > Metazoa > Chordata > Mammalia > Rodentia > Cricetidae > Microtus > Microtus oregoni. The sequence goes on from NW_024543086.1 coordinate 18,261,773, forward strand.
CGACCATGAAGGTCAAAGTCATCCCGGTACTTGAAGACAACTACATGTACCTGATCATTGAGGAGCACACACGGGAGGCAGTGGCTGTGGATGTGGCTGTGCCCAAGAGGGTGAGGACCGACAAAGGATGCCATCAAGGGATTCCCTGCCACTCTGGTTGGAACAGACCCGACCGGACCCCTATAGTTTTATGTCATTTGATGTATTATCTTTGGGCTCTCCTAAAGTTACAGCTACCTTTGATTTCCTGGTGCTCCAGTTCTTGTAATTGTCTGCCGATATTTCCCCTAACCCTTGCTGCTCTGAGTCCTGGGCCTGCCTGTAGAACTAAGCCCTGAAACTAGTGTCCCAGTATGGGATGGGTGGCCCACAGCACTACACCTCCATCCTTTCCAGCTGCTGGAGATTGCAGGCCGCGAGGGGGTGTCTCTGACCACGGTGCTGACCACCCATCATCACTGGTGAGTAGAAGGTATGTGCGCAGGCCTAAGGCATGTTCCTTCCCTAGCACCCCGACTTGACCAGGCCCCTGCACTTTCACAGGGACCACACACGTGGAAATGCAGAGCTGGTGCACCTGCAGCCAGGACTGGCGGTCATGGGAGCAGATGAGCGCATCTGTGCACTAACCCGCAGGCTGGCACATGGGGAGGAGTTTCAGGTAAGTATGCACCCAGAGGGGGTGGGGAGGGTCCTGACCTGGGCCTGCCTACCAGTCCTCACAGGTCCAATGCCTCACCATCGCAGTTTGGGGCCATCCACATGCGATGCCTCTTGACGCCAGGCCACACCTCTGGCCACATGTGCTACTTCCTGTGGGAGGATGAATGCCTGGACCCACCAGCCCTCTTCTCTGGTACCTTGCAGCCTGGACTCACCCACTTATGCAATTCCGCTGTGCCCTCCCTACCCCTTCTGACCCTCTTTCCTCCCTAGGGGATGCTCTGTCAGTGGCAGGCTGTGGCTGGCATCTGGAGGACACTGCCCAGCAGATGTACCAGAGCTTGACCAAGACCCTAGGCACCCTACCACCCCAGACGGTGAGAGAGCCTTCTGTGGGGTTCACATGCTTGGTACTGGAGTTTCCCCTGGTACAACCTATGCTTCTATGCCTGTCCTGCTTTGGTAAAGTTGATATGGATGCTAGGTTAGGGGTGCGTGCCTGGCCCTCCCTCGGTTTGGAGCTATCTATGTTCACTGAGCTCCCTCTTCTTACAGAAGGTGTTCTGTGGTCATGAGCATACGCTGAGCAATCTTGAGTTTGCGCAGAAGGTGGAGCCCTGCAACAACCATGTGCGAGCCAAGCTGTCCTGGGCCCAGGTGCATCCATTTCTGGCTCCAAAACAGGGGTGGGGGTGGTAGTCTTTCTGAAGTTTGGGGGAAGTCGTGGAGAGTCAGAATGACACCTCTGCTGGCTCCAGCTGGCTGGAGACCTGTCACCTACCCTAGTCTCCCTGTGGCTGGTCAGCTGTTGGCCCAGCGGTGACCAGGGGCCTGTGCTCTTTGCAGAAGAGGGACGATGATGACATACCTACCGTGCCTTCGACACTGGGCGAGGAGCTCTTGTACAACCCTTTCCTGAGGGTGACGTAAGTATGGCTGTGCCCTGGGCTTTTCTGTGGTGGGGCCTGAGCCATACCAGTGGGTGTGGCAGCCTCAAGAGGCTATGCACACTGCCAGCTGGAGTCTCCCCATGGAGTAGTCTCAGGACTAGCCTGGCATCCTTGGGGCCTCTTTGGCAGTCATTTGGGTAGTTAGTAGTATCTGGGGACTATTTATTGAGCTGAATGTCCCTGGCACCAGGGAAGGGCATTTGTTAAGGGCCCTCTTCCATCCACTGCCCTTCTGGGCCCCACCCCTATGGGCAGCTGGCCAGCCCCACAATTCCCTAACATACTCTTCCCTGCAGAGAGGATCCAGTTCGTGAGTTCACAGGCCAGGTGGCACCAGCCCAGGTCCTGGAGGTGCTCTGCAGGGAGCGAGCACGCTTCCAGCTCGCTCTGGAGCCACCACAGCCCCAGGTTCGGGCACTCCTGGCCTTGCAGTGGGGACTTCTGAGTACACCCCAGGAAAAATGAGCCCTGGGTGGAGCCTGCTTGTCTCCATACCCCTTCCCCTGACCTCAGGCTGACTGGAACCCTGGCCTCCAGAACATTCCTCTGAGGCCCTGCCACCTTGCTCTGAAGAACCAACAAATGGTGCTTTCCTTCTCTCTACCGCTCATGGGGCCACACATCGGAATCTCTGAAGGGGCTGTTGTGGGCCCTGAGACATACATGTCCCGGGGACCGAGAAGGGTGAATAAAACTTGGCAAGGCCCAGTGTGGTGCCAGACACACAGCAGATGCTTCCACAGTTGTTTATTAGTGGTGAGGCTGGGTGAGAGCCAAGCTCAGTGAGACTCAACTACGGTTCTCACGGCCATACAGGCTTGGTGCTGACAGACTGTCCAGACAGCAAGGCCCTGGCGAACAGGCAGGTGCCCCACTAGGTTCCGGTTTGACACCCGCCCTATACACTGTAGCTTCAGGGGTTAGCCACAAAAAGGAAACCTCTCGCCGGGCGGTGGTGGCGCACGCCTTTAATCCCAGCACTCGGGAGGCAGAGGCAGGCGGATCTCTGTGAGTTCGAGACCAGCCTGGTCTACAAGAGCTAGTTCCAGGACAGGCTCCAAAACCACAGAGAAACCCTGTCTCGAAAAAACCAAAAAAAAAAAAAAAAAAAAAGGAAACCTCTCATATGCAGGCTACTATAGCCAGAGGACAGGGCAGGGAATATGCCCATGGCCCTGAGCCAGCAGAAGAGATTCTGGAACCTCATTGAACCTTTAGCCTCCTCGGCTCCCCGATCCTGCCTGCAGTCCCTCTCTGCAGAGCTCAGTGTGGAGTGGGAAGTGCACGGGCCATAGGCAACACTACCAACCAGAGGCACGCAGGTCATGTGCTCAAGGACCCCTGTGCAGCACAGAATCCAATACATCCTTGTAGCTCTCCTCGAGTTCTGAAGCTCTCTGGTGTCTTCTCTGTTGCTGATACCCACGTGGTCTCTGGGAGTCTTAGAGTTGGCCCCTGGGGCTCACACTCTCGAGGCCTGCTACCACCTGATGCTGAAGCCTGAGTTGGTCTTCTCCACGGCGTGGTATTGCGTGTGCAGCAAGCGGCTGGCCTGATCAGAGCCCTCACCTTGCAGCCAATGCTGGTACAGCTCCTGGACCCCAGGGGCATCTTCGGGTGCCTCATTCCTCACCATGCTGTACAGTCTTTCCACTTGCTCAAGGAGCTCCCTGCCTTGCATATCTGGAGCCTTAAGCTGGCCCCCTCCATTCAAGCAGCCTGGAGCAGAGTACAGGGCATGGTGGTGGAAAGTCAGGGTGAGCTCCCTGACCCCAGGTGTCCTGTCCAACCCCTTCCACCTCCCACTGGTGGCAGGCTGCTGTGCTATGCTATGAGGAACTACCTGAAGGGCAGGCCATGACTTCCACATAATGGTAGGGACAGCGGCCTCGTTTCAGTTTCTGCACAAGGTTCTGGATGTTGCGGAAGCCGTAGGCCACAGCAAATCGCAACAGGACCTGGCCTTCCCTCTTCAGGGTCACCTCCTGGAAGTCCTTGTTCCTGAAAGTGTAGGAGCGGGCTTGGGAAACCTCACATTGCCATGCAAACCTGTCCCTGTCCAGGTGCAGAAGTCTTCTGGGATTCAGCACACTACCATATGGCTCTGCCCTCTTCTGCTTGCAGGCAGGGAAGGGATGATGGAGAAGGGGATACAGCTTGTATCCCTGGGCCCACCAGGTAACCTCACCCCAACCTTGATCTCCCTAACTAGCACAGGGCAGCCATGAAGCCCAGCAAGGAATGACAGCCCAGCCCCAGGGGCTGTCCCCACACCAGGCTCCTGCTGGTCCTTGCATATATCGCCCAGGCTCAGGACCACTACTGAGGAGACTGAGGCGAGTGCTCACGCCTCACGCTCATAAGAGGGGGCCCACTTGTGCGAAGGGATCCAGGGGTCTTTCCCCAGGCTCACTTCAGTGCCTGCCCTGCTAACCTCATGGGCTGGTAGGTAACTTCCGTCACATGGATTCCATAGAGCTCTTGGGCCGCGTGCCGGAACACATGCTCCAGGTAGCCTCCTGAGCCGCCACCTCGATGGCTGGTGGGCTCCTCAGCAGACACACTACTGGTTCTGGGAGAGGGGCGGGTCAGTGCAGGAGGCTGGGGCTCAATACAGCTGAAGTCCCTTGTAGTCAGACCTTAAGAACTGTTCTTATGGTGGCCCTGGGAAGCTCAGATGGCTTCGAGAGCAGGCTCTGCTTTGACACTCTAACTCAGCCACTCTTGGGCCCCAGCCAGGCAGCCTGGGTAGAAAGGAGGGGACGAGACACTGCCCCACCCCACAGGCAGCATCTGATCCCAAATAAAGGTTCTTAGTTCCCACCACCAACTCACAAGCCATCCAGGGGCACAGGCTCCAGCTCCACGAGTGAGACGCCTTCTTCCTCCAGTAGCCTAAAGACTTCTCCTGCAGAGGACACAGCTCATGCTCTAGTTGGTCTCAGAATGCCAAGCTGTCTGTGTCCCCAGAGGGACACTCACGCCAGCTTGTGTTGGGATGGCGAGTCCAGTCAGCCTCTTCAGACCCATTGGAAGGCATTCCTGCCTGGAGCATTGCAAAGAGAGCCGGGGAGACCTTGCCTGCCCTCAAGACTCATTTCTGAACTAGCAAGGATGCGATACTGGGGTTCCATTGATGAAAGAACCCTGTTGTCTACTGGACTCCAGTGCTTGGCTTGAGGGGAGCCCTGAGACTGCAGAGGCAGAGATCTGCAGGGTGGCTGTACCTGTTGTAAGGACACAGTCCACATCACGGGTCTGGTACTCCTGGTTGAAGAAGTCAGGTCTGGATGCTTCTAGCTTTTTGTCATAGCAGGGCATCACAGTCACATGGTAGATCTTGTCTGGAGTCAGATGCTACAGAAAGAGCACCAAAAGCTTCAGTCCCATCTGAACCAAGCTCGGAAGTGGCCACCCTGTGACTAGGTCATACATTCCCTCCTGCTTCTGTCCACGGTCACCCTGTGACCAGGCCATACATTATCTCCTGCTTCTGTCCCTACCAGCCAGTGGCAGCAGAGGAGATAGGCTCTCACTGCCTTTGAAAGAATGGACAGGTCACAGTGGAAACAACACAGACTCGAGGGAAATGTGGCCATGCACACGCAGAGGGAACGCACGGGGTTGATGTTAGTGCTCATGGTTTCAGGCACAATGGAAGCCACCTCCTTTCCTCATCCTCCATCAGTGGGTCTCTTCAGGCTGGGTCCCGTGACTCACTGGAATGACCTCAGGTGAGATCTGATTTGCTCACCCAGCAGCCTGTGGACTGTGCTTCTAGCCCTTGGTCCCCTGCTCCCTAAACGGGGAGTCATGTGAGAAGTGCCTTCATATCAGAAGTGGGGACCCTGATGCCTGACAAGCTGAGCGAGACTGATATGGGGGCCAAGCTTACTCCACTGGCAGCTACCACTAGGTTTCAGTCACCTCGACACGGCCAGAGGTGCCATGGCCACAGGCAAAGGATCACTGGCCAGCCAGCAGTCCATCTCTCACTCCTGTGTCACAGCTGGCTGCTACTCATTATGTTGCCTGGGGACGCCCAGTCCTCTTACCTGTTGCTGGGCAAAGAAGTCCTTGACCAAGGAGCCCATCACCTGCTGTGGGGACCGGGCTGTGCTGATGTAGGGGAGGATAAAGTTGCCATGTGTCTTCTCAGCATAGCAGATCCAGCCTGAGGAAAAGGGAACAAATAGGTCTGGGGTGTGCATGGGGGAGGCCTGGGGGTGGTTCACAAACGGCTCTTCTCCTCTTGGCAGTGACATGACATTCTGGGGGTGGACCGATTCATACAAGAAATTACTGTGGCATCAAAACATTCCTCCCGTCATCCTTGTCACAAGGAAGGCTGGCATCTAGGTGATCACCAATGGGAACTGGTGACTGCAGGTGATGTCCTGGCCTTAGGTACCTCCTAGGTACTGACATTTCCACCCTTCTCCAGATAACCCCTCCCCATCACTCCCATTTTCCTTGACAAGCTGTCAGTCTATCAAGTCCTAACTTGGTGATCTGGATATACCTGGGCAAGCAGAAGCCAGCATGGGCAGGGCCTCTTTGGAGTTCTCTTGCCCCCGGAACCGCCGCACAAACTCTCTCTGGCTCTCCAAGAGGCTGAAGTTCCTAGCGAAGGTGGTATCGAAGACGAAGTGTACCCCTGCAAGGCGATGGAAGGTGAACATGCGCTTTAGCCTTAACCATGGTGAAAACTAGCATCTGACACCTGTGTCCTAAGTGGAGCAGCACTGTAGACCACAGGCCAAGGCAGGGCTCTGCCCCAGTGGTGCCATAGCATGTCATCTCTATGGGGACACTAGGAAGCACTGTTTTACCAGGCACAGCATCTGCTGTTTAAATGACCCAAGAGCTGTCCAGTGGCCCCACCACTGTCCCCTATACTGAATTCCTAAAGAACATACTCTCCTTTGCAACATCCTGAATGTGTTTGTCTTTCATTCCTGGATGCTTTCGCCTCCTCTGGTCTAACTTATGGTGCATACAGACATCTCTGCCTTATCCATTGGCCTTCTGACAACCACATCCCTCAGGGCTGGGGCCACCTGTATGGCCATATGCACCCCTGCATGGACTGTGCAGATGTGTTTCATCAGCCGCTCCATCACTGTGAGATGTGTAGACTTCTGCCTGCCCGCCCTAAGCCAGAAGCTGAAGCTCCTTGAGGACCCCAGTGGAAGACTGTGCTCCTGGCTCTTCAGTCCTCCCTGCGACTGGGAACTGTCCTGGGTGATGAGGGACTGAATGCTCTTCTCTTCTCAGAACCACCTACCCCCACGCTGGCTTTTCTTAGGACCTTGGGGACCACAGCAAGTGTCAGGCCTCATCATACACATGTGTCACACAAGAGCATAGGTGTCCCCTGAGAGACTCCTGGTCACGGTGGACAATAATTTGCTCCAAACAGACAGGAGCAGCATTCTGGAGAGGTGGCACCATGAATGTCCATGCCCAGTCCCTCCACTTCCCCAGGATGGCCTGCTGGGTCACTCTGGTACTCGGACCCTGATAGCAGGGGGCTTTCTAAACACCCATGTCCTCTTCCACCCCAACTCCTGGCACAGAGGTCAGCTAAAGCTGACCCAAGGCAGAACACACAGCTGTGACAACATTGAGAACTAGTTACCAGAGCCAGTGAGATGGCTCAGCAAGGGAAGGTCCTACTGTCAAACCTGACGACTGAGTTTGATGTCTGCCACCCAAACCAAGTTCTGAAAATGGTCCTGTGACCCACTCATACACACACATAAATATGTAAATAAATAACTGAAGCTGGGTACAGCAGTGCATATCTGTAATCCAAGTTCTAGGGAAGCTGAGGCAGGAGGATTGTATGTTTGAGGCCAGCATGCACCACACAGGCAAGCCAGGCCTACAAAGTAAGAGCCTCAAAAACCAAACAACAAAAAAAACCCAAACCCAAACCCAAAGGCAGCATGTGCATGTAATTCCAAGCCTTACTGGGTGAAGGTAGGCGAATCAGCTCCAGACCAGTCATCTGAGACCTAGTCTCCAAAACCCAAACACTAACAACAAAACCCAAAAGAATTAAGTAACTATAAAACACCCAAGAACCAAGGTACAAAGTTGGAATTCAGGTGGCTTCTTTCCTAAGCCCGATCTCAACCATCAGAGTGAAACTTCACACTGAAGTCAAACTAGGGAGAGTTGCCCCGACGTTCAGTTCAGGGTGAGTGACATGTGCCTTGGGGGCGGAGACACCAGCCGCCCTCGCTCTCGGCTCTCCGCAGGTTCTGCACCTACCTATTTTTTTGAAGAATGCAGTTAATTTCCTGGCAGTGTCTGAGGGATCCAGCTGAAACCTGGCAGCCAGCGATGCTCTGGACTGGGGTGAGATGGAAACGACCACCAGCCGCTGCTCACCGGGTGCTGCCACCTGTAATGCAAAAGTCTCTGGCTGTGCAGGCTTCGTACAGAGAGCCAGAGGCCAGCCTCTGTGGTCAGATGCCATCAGCCGCACCACAGTCGGCCGTGTTGACACTGAGAACCCAAAGCCCCAGGTCTAACACTCTAGTGTCAGAGAACACTGACGCAGGAGCCAAAAAACCTAAAGATGCAGGAGTCACGGGAAGTCAGATGGGCGAACCAGGTGAGTCTCCCCTGATGAGGCATGCTGTGGGCTGCTGGGGCTGATCCCACTGCTCACCTTATTAGCATCCAGAACCTTCTGCAGCTCCTCATGACTCTGCTGGGCGATGAGTACTGTCTCTGCAGAGGTGACACAACCACTGCACGCCAGGCAGTCATTCAGGGACACCTTGGCCTTCTCCAGCTTCTGGGTTCTTCCATCCTGCAGGTGAGCAGAATCTGGAGCACAGGGGCTTGTGGGGGATGGGCAGGGCAGTCATTCCAAGGGTTTCTCTGTAGCTTTGGAGCCTGTCCTGAATCTAGCTCTTGTAGACCAGGCTGGTCTCGAACTCACAGAGTTCTGCCTGTCTCTGCCTCCCGAGTGCTGGGATTAAAGGTGAGTGCCACCACCACCTGGCTCTAAGTAGCCTTTCGACTTCCATTCACATCAGCTACAGGCAGCAGGAGAGACAACTGGGAATTTGTTTGCCACCCACTCTTCATTTTATTGACTTTCCTTTTTCAGGACAGTAGATTCAACTCAGCCTGAGCCCCTCAACCCTCCCACAGATGCAGGAATGGTCTGAGATAGGGCAGGTGAGCTACAGGGCTCCAAACTGACCAGAGAAGTAAGGCTGGAGGGTTAGAAGTCCCTCGCACTGTTCTCTGAGCCCGTGCTTTGCACCAATGCCCCAACCTGAGGTTAACCCACACCAAGAGACCCAAGGCCTGGCCGCAGCAGCACCATGAAGATGAGGCCCCTTGTCCTTAAAGCCCAGCACAATGGTGATGGGCTCCTTCCTCTGTCCCTCCATCCATGGGACCCCTTGTTGAGAACCAGGGCCTCCTGGTGCACTGGGGTCTAGCTGGTGCTATCGTGTCACAAGGTCACTGTTGTGGACAAACAGCTGGCCTTCTCTGTCACAGCTGGATCTTGCTCTCCATTGTTCACAGGGCTCTGCACACTTATTCTCCAGACCCATGCTAGGCCCCGCCCCGATTCAGGGTTCTCAGTGCAATGGGGCATGGGATTCCAAAGCAATTCCTTAGAGTACAAAGAGCAGCTAGTCAGGGTTAGTTTTCATTTAAAGGCGGCTTGAGGGGCCAAAACCACAAAGTCTTATGCTACTAGAGGTAGGGGTCAAGGGGAGGTGGGAAAAATCCACCATCTCCACAAAAGCGCTCCCTGCCCAGTGCAGAACAGGACAGGCTGGCCAACTTGGGCATCCCTACTCACCCTCCCAGCTCCCCATGGTGACTGTGAGCAGTGAGAAAGCTGGTGAGGTGGAGGGAGTTTCAGGGTGGCCAGATCTGACTGGATGAGGTGTGTTTCAGATCTGCCTCCCAGGACACACACCCCAGTCGCCACCCGCCCCCATCAGGGATGTGGTGAGACCTATGGCTCCTTACTGGGTTCACTTGGAGGTAACTTCCATCATCTTCGATGTGGATCTTGGCTATGCCACTTCCTGGCTTCTTATCCACCTTCACAGGCTTGATGCAGTTCTATGTCAGGAAGAGACCCCAAAACAGGCTCCATTAGGGGAAGGTAACTCTGGAGGATGCTGGGCCTCAGGGCTGGCTGGCTGCTGGCCAGAGTGAGGCTCACCACCAAAGCCAGTTCCATCACCTTCATGCCACTGAAGCCATGCTGAGCTCTGGCTGCCCACCCTTTCTGTACGAGGTGAAGACAGCATCAAGGTCATTCTCTCTCCAGGTCCAGATCAGTAGGATCTGGTGCTCACTCTGTATGCAAGCTAATGTCTGCAGAAACCCTCGACAAGCCTGTCCTTCCTAGGTCAGACAGTAGCACCACCAGAGACGGTGTCAAGAGGCCATGGCCAGGCAGGAATGCTTTTCTCGGAAACATCTGGAAGTCACCTTCAATCACGGCCACTGATGAAATTTCATGTTTCTCTGCCTCCCCTTAACATCTCCAGACGCTTGGTGGCCTTCTAGGAGATGGCTGACCTCTCTTCATGGGACTTGGCTACAGACTACTAGCTCTGGGGACAAAGGAACACCTAGGCAAGCACACCAGGTCTTGTTTTCAGGTGTGGCCATCTGGACTCCCTTGTATCATCCTCCAGGAAAGGCCAAGAACATTAGTTATGGCTGTGGCCCACGTGGACATCTCATCCATCCCTTCAACATGGTCCCTTCCACTGAGATGAACAAACTGGCTCTGAGAGAGGGTTGGGACGAGAAGTCTAACAGATATGGAGGCTGTCCAGCCCCAATTGTGTTTCTACATCACAAGCTGGTTAACATACTAGGAACACCCTTTTATGTCACATTAAGCCTTCCTGTCACCCCTAAATACTCCCATAGCTTCTGGAAATCCCTCCTGGACATCTTGGGGTCCAATGGCTAGTTGCCCAGCCCTCCCTGGCCTTAGCTGTCTGTGTTGGTAAGAAGGGAACCAGACTGACTGATACCCTGGGCCCCGGGTCGGGTCTCGTGCTCAGGAAAGGAGACAGGTGGGAGAGGTTTCCCGCTGCGCACGGCGAGGCCCGGCCCCTCCTCCTGCGCGACTTGCCCATGGCCGGCCCACCTGAGACGGCCCGATGAAGTCATCCAGGTCGGTCAGCTGTAGTACCCCACTGAAGGGCGACGCCATGACAGCCTCACTGCCGCTGAGCGTCGCACGCGGGTGTCGCAAAATGACACAAATGATAGGACTCTTCCGCCACTCTGCCGGAAAGCGCAAGTTCCGGCTCATGCTCATTTTTCCCCATGGGCAAGCTTTGTAAAGGATGCGCGCCCTCTGCTGGCGGCCTTGAGCTCTCAGCCCACCGGACGCAAAACACCAAGTTTGATAGGGTTCAGTTTTCGCGTGCTTCCCTTGGATTGTGGTGGTGTACAAGGGTAGTATAGGCAAAGAATGCAAAGAATGAAACCCCAGAATCTCTGCCGCAGCACGTAGCGGTGGGGTCCGGGTTTCCTTCAAGCAAGGACCCAGATACATCAGGAGAACATCATTTGCAGGAGAGCACAAAATTATCTTTGGTTCACTTTGGAATGGGTTTACCCAAAATGAAATCGACAAGCACTGTTAAGATTTTAAGACAGAGCCGGGCGGTGGTGGTGCACGCCTTTAATCCCAACACTCTGGAGGCAGAGGCAGAGGCAAGTGGATCTCTGTGAGTTCGAGGCCAGCCTGGTCTACAGAGCAAGTTACAGAAAGTTCCAAAGCTACATAGAGAAACTCTGCCCCCCCCCCTTTTTTTTTTTTTTTGGTTTTTCGAGACAGGGTTTCTCTGTGGTTTTGGAGCCTGTCCTGGAACTAACTTTAAGATAGGAGTGTGGGAGAACATTAACAGAAGCAGGTTCTTGGGCAGGACCAGGTCCTAGAGCAGTTTCTGTTTGGTGAGTGCCCACGTGTGCATTCTAATCTCGGAAGGAGAGTGATGCAATCTCCCCTTGCCCCCAAACCTTGAAGAACAAGCAGAGTGGAGGGCTGACAGAATGAAAGGATTATCCAAGGCCCACAGCAGATACAGCAGGAAGAGCAGAGTCCTGACGGTCATCTAAACACTGGTGACCCAGAAGACACTACAGGAGTGTGTGTGAATGAAGCCAGTTACAAGAGACCACATATGTGACATCATTTCAGCAAAATGCCCAGAACAGGCAAACCCATAGACCAAAAGTTGGTCTCGGGTGTTGGGGAGAAAGTTTCTGATCAGGGTGGTAACCGTCTTCAGAAATTGATGCTTCACATTGTGATGTCTTTTTGTTTGTTTTTTTAATTTTTTAAGGCAGGGTTTCTCTATGTAACAGCCCTGGTTGTCTTGGAATTCGCTCTGTAGATCTGGCTGGTCTCGAACTCAGAGATTCACCACCTTCTGCCTTCCCTGTGCTGGGATTAAAGGCATGGGATGCCACGCCTGGCCTTGTGATATCACTAATGTCACCAAAATGTCCATTAGAATGTTTACAATCAGGCTGAGGAGATGACCCTGAAAACAATAGGAATTACAGTTGACCCCAGCACTAATGTAAAAACTGGGCACAGTGGAATGTGCCTGCAGTCCCAGCACTGGGAAGGTAGAGTCGGGGACTCCTGTGGCTTATAGGCCAGCCAGTAAGTAAAGGCACTGGTTGCAAGCTTGATAACACGAGTTCAATCCCCCGGAGCCATACGGTGGAAACAGAGAACCAACCCTGACCATCACAGGTACCACACAGCACCAATGCACGCATACATGTATATATACACACACACAAATAAATGCAATTTCACAAAAGAAAGCAAAAACCGATGTACTAAAACCCACTAAATCCTACACTTTTTTTCTTTCCTTTTCTAAACAGAGACAGTCACTGAGTAGCTCAGTCTGACTTCAAACTCTTGATCTCCTATTTAGCTTTCTGAACACTGGGGTTACAGGAGAACACCACTACTCATAGTGAATTGTGCCCTTTAAATGGGGCAATTGTATCTTTGTGAGTTTGTATCTTATTAAAGACAAGATGGTAGCCAGGTGGTGGTGGCACATGCCTTTAATCCCAGCACTCAGGAGGCAGAGGCAGGAGGATCTTGGTGAGTTCGAGGCCAGCCTGGTCTACAAGAGCTAGTTCCAGGACAGGCTCCAAAGTGACACAGAGAAACCCTGTCTTGAAAAACCCAAAAAAATAAAAATAAAAATAAATAAATAAAGACAGGGTGGAGATATAGCCAGGTATAATGATTTATGCCCATAATCCTGTCACTTAGGAAGTTGAGACAAGATGTTCCATTTTTAAAAAATTATTTATGAGCTAGGAGATTAAACCACACGACTTTAATCCCAGTACTTGGAAGGTAGAGGGAGGTGGTTCTTTGATTCCAAGGACAGCCTGGTCTACCGACTGAGTTCCAGAACAGCCAGAACTACACAGAGAAAGCCTGTTTCAAAAAACAAACAAACAAACAATAATTATGTATGAGGCAGGAGAGATGGGTGAACTGTTTGTTAGGAGCACTGGCTGCTCTCGCAGAGGACCTCAGCTGGGTTCCTATCACCCACACGGCAACTCAAAACTATCTATAACTCCAGTTCTTGGGGAGCCCATGGCCTCTTCTGACCTCTGTGGATACATAAAGGCAAAATAGTCATATACATAAAATAAAAATAAATGAATCTTAGAATAAATGTATCTTGTGTGTGCAAACACGTATGTGTGTCAAGCCAGGCATTTGCCAGTATGAGGAGAGTGAGCACATGGGCGTCAGAGAGCAACTTTGTAGCATTGCTTCTTGTCTTCCCATTCTATTGCTTCTCATCTTCCCAGTCTATGTGGCTTCCAGGAATTGAACTCTGGTTGTCAAGCTGGCAACCTGCTGAGCCATTTTGCCAACCCAATTCCTTCAAGGTTGAGGCCAGCTTGGGTGGCATAGTGAACACAGGCTAGCTAGGTCTACCTTGTAAGACTCTTATAAACAAACAAACAACAAAAGAGTGGAGATTGAAAACTCAGTGACCTCAGCTTCTGGAGTGGCCTTGAATCCAGGACATTCAGTCTCAAGCTTACCCGTCTGTCTGTCACTTACAAGAGACCAACAGGGTTAAGTTGAAGAGTTTTGTTTTATTTCACTACCTGAGGATGAATTCGGGTTCTTGCATGCTGGGCATGTGATCTCATCAGCTTTGGGGCTAGTTTCTGGTTCGTAAAATAGGATCACAGTTTCTGATTCTCTCTCTCCATTTTAAACACACACACATGAGGTAATTCTTCTGCTGGGGGCTCACCATCCCCTCAGACATCTTTCATTAACTCATTTCCCTGTGGCACTAGCTCTGTGTAGATGTCAGGCCCCTGGGTCCCCAAGCTCCTATTTTGCAAATTGTTTCATCATCATCATTAGTTGGTATTTGCCATGTGCTTCCCCTGTGCAGGTCCCTAAGCCAGACTCTGCGAGTTGTAGGGTTTACAGACGTCAGGGAGGGGAAAGGAGGACATAGGGGCCAACCAGGGACACTGGGAAAACCAGCTGGGCCTCAGCTGCTGGGACACAGGGTGGCATTCCTTTCCTTGGACATCCCTGGCTGCCCTGGGTACTCAAGAGTCTCATTTGTCCACAGGTACCAACTTGCCACCCAATTGGGGGAAGCAACCAAGCCACGTCCTGCTAGCCATGTGGTGCACACTGAGGCTCGCCCATAGCCTAGTCTCTTCCCTGAACTGTGCCCATAAAGACGTACCGTGTGCCAGTACCCCGAGGCTGCTGCGACGGATGGCCACGACAGGGTGCTTAGAGCAATGGAAGTTTATTTCCACAGCTCTGGACATGAAAAATCTGACATCCAGGTTCTGCAGTGCATCCCACCCTCCCCAGGCTGCGGGGCAGAGGTTTTCCCGCCCCGTCCATCTTTCAGGGGTTCCAGGTGGCCAGAGCTTTTGAACACACAGCTCCAGCCCTTGTTTCCGTGTGATCACCTCTACGTGTCTCTGAGCTTCTCTTGCCAAACTCCCGTCGCTAGACTTGGGGTCCAGCTTAGCCAAAGATCACCTTGAGACCTTTGATATCACCGCACCTTATCGGGACAGATGGCAAATTGGTTTTCCTCAACCTGACAGAAACCAGAGTTACCTGAGAAGAGGGCTCCCCCTACTGAAGGGTTGCTGCCATCAGACGGGCCTGTGGGTTATTTTCTTTATTAATGATTGATGTGGGAGGGCCCAGGCAACTGTGGGCAGTTTCCACTCCTGGCCAGTTAGTCCTGGGTTGTATAAGAAAACAGGCTGAATAAGCCTTGGAAAGAGAGCCAGTCAGTAGCGTTCATCCACGGTCTCTGCTCCAGTGTCCGTCCCCAGGCCTCTGCCCTGAGCTCTGGCTCTGGCTCCCCCGGGTGGTGGACTTTAACCTGTAAGGCGCAATAACCCCTTTTCTCCTGAGTTGCCTTTGGTCATGGTGTCTTATCACAGCTATAGAAAAGCAAGCTAGTATGGATGGAAAACAGGAGAGAGCCTAGAGCTGGCCTTGAGTCAGTGTGACTGGCTCTGAACTGTGGGTATAAAAGGATCCTGGGGTGGGGGCAGGGCTGAGTGGTACAGCCAGAGGTAATCTTAGCACTCTGATGGCCGAGAAGAAAGGATTGTGAGGTCAGATTGAGCTAGTCTCAAAAATAAAAATGGGGGGCTGGAGAGATGGCTCAGCGGTTAAGAGCATTGCCTGCTCTTCCAAAGGTCTTGAGTTCAATTCCCAGCAACCACATGGTGGCTCACAACCATCTGAAATGAGGTCTGGTGCCCTCTTCTGGCCTTCGGGCATACACGCAGAAAGAATATTGTATACATAATAAATAAATAAATATTAAAAAAAAAAAGAAAAAAGAAAAATGGGTTAGATAATAGCTCAAGTTGACAGCACTTCCCAACTGGTACAAAACCTGGGTTTCAATCCCTAGTGCTGCCTAAACCAGACATCTATCAGCTACCATAATCTTAGCGCTTGGGAGGTGGAAGCAGGGAGGTCAGAAGTTCAAGGCCATGCTCAGCTACTTAGGAAGATTGAGGCCAGACAGGGCTAATAATACATGAGACCCTGCCTCAAAATGAGTAAGTAAGTAAATGAAGGGGCCGTGGGGAGAGCGCTGCCAGGAGGGAGATTTCAGCCCTGTCTTCTCCAACAGTCCTTCCTATGCTGGGTTTAAAGATACTGCGCTACAAAATCCAGAAAGGAGAAGTGAGGTTCCCCCTCCTTCAAGCTGCACTTGCCTGTGCTCCCCCAGGCTCAGAGGATACACAGGTGTTTACTGCCTCTCTGAGGCCCCGGGGGGATAGGAGGGTGCCTATGCCCACGGAGCCTCCTCAACCAGGTTCTCACTCCCATCTGTCAGGGGCCTTATCTGGCTAATGAGTCCAGGGCCCGAGAGCAGCTAGGCAAATAGGTGGGAGGGGTGGAGGATGCCACATCCCACGTGGGCCTAATTCTGGGCTGGAGGTTGGCCCGCACCTGGGTCAGACCAGTCCAAGTTCAGGGTGGGTGTGTGGCCCTGGACAGCCTTGTGCCCTGTGCCTCTCACCTGCTCTATGAGCTGGCACTCACTATTTTGGTGTGTGTGTGTGTGTGTGTGTGTGTGTGTGTGTGTGTGTGTATCTGATGTGGTTTGGATCTTAAATGTGCCTTTAGGTCCATGTGTAAAGACCTGGCTCCATGGAGCTACGAGAGGCTCCTTCAGGGAATGCTGTCCAGTCGGCCGGGGTAGGGTGTGTAGGGGAGTTGGTTGCTCTGGAGGGCCTCTCCCTCGCTCTGCTTCCCAGATGCTATGCGGGGCATACCATGTGATCACACACATACACACACTAGGCCTGAAGATGACAGAGCCAAGTGATGGTGAACTGAAACCTCCAATACTCGACTCCCTCCCTCCCTCCCTCCCTCCCTCCCTCCCTCCCTTCCTTCCTTCCTTCTTTCCTTCCGTTTTCTCTTTAAGACAAGATTTCATGCAGCTCAAACTAGCTTCATACTCGCTGTAGCTGAGGCTAGCCTTGAACTTGCAACACTACTGCCTATACCTCTGCGTGCTGAGGTTACAGACAAGCACCATCACCCCCAGTTTATACAGCCTTCGGATGGAACACAGGGTTCCATGCTTCTAACAACGGAGCTGTATCCCCAACCTTTTTTCTCTACCTCTTAAATGTGCGTGTGTGCCCTTGGAAGATGGAGTCTGATCCTCTGGAGCTGGAGTACAGGCAGTTGTGAACAGCTCAATGTGGGTGCTGGGAACTGAGCTCTGGGCCTCTGAGAGAGCAGCAAGCTCATTTAATCTCTGAGCCATCTCTTTAGCCCCTCTTTTTTCCCTTTTCTTTTTTGTCTTTTTCTCCTTCTCCCTCTTCCTCTTTTTAGTTTATTATTATTTCAGGATGTTGTCACAGTGCCAAAGCTGATTGTGACAGTGGCCAGCTGAGATCTCCTCACACTCAGTAAGTTGTGGGTGAATCAGCCTAGGTTCCCTACAGGTATGGAGTCACCACTCTTGTGTGTAGGTGGACATAAGGCCAACGTGTTTCATCCTGTCCCTGATGACTTGAATTGTAGGAACTTCCCCATGGGGTGCTGGGCTCCTTGCAAGGGGTGGGCTCCCCACCACAAGTGTGTGCTGTATTGTGGGCTCAGGTGGCATCTCTCTCAATATAGAGATAAAGTGGCCTTTTGTAGGAAGACTTTGCAACGGTGCTGGTGGCACTGACTGCCGTAGCCTTGTGCTCATCCTGTGGAAACCCCACCTACCTCATTAAAGCCCAGTGTGAAGTAAGACTCAGTGACAGAGGCTGAACCGATGAGATTTATTTGTTGAAGGCAACCACTGTTGGGCAATGAGTGCATCATTAGGGCATAATCAACTCACGGTTTTGTCCTTCTGGGACCACTACATCTTGTCAACAGGTGGGATCCCAGCAACGGCCCCGGGGGAGCCCGCACGGGCAGCAATTAGTGGCTAATGAGAGGCCTGAGTGGCTGTTCAACCGGAGCAGTGGTCTGAATGGGACGTGAGCTGGGTGGGCTGTCACTGTGGCCTGTGGACCCTGACCTCCAGTCTCCTTCCAGCCGAAGTGTCTGATTAGGGACAATGGTGACTGGGGCCTGTGTGTTATTCATGCTTAAGGTTCTCTCGTTGTTATTTTTACATTTATTTATTTCTATTTAAAATGTCTGTTGACTCATTTTCCTATTTATTCATTTGTCTTTATCCACAAAGACATGGAGGTCAGAAGATGATTTTCGAGATTGGTTCTTGCTCCACCATGTGAGTTCCAAGGATCAAATATATTCAGATTATGGTTTTCCCTCCTTCTCCCCTCCCTGCTCTTTTCCCATATGGATCCAAACCCTTTCTGTCTCTCCTTAGAAAACAGTCATCTAGTAGGGTGGTGGTGGCACATGCCTTTAACCTGGAAACTAGCTTCTATCAATAACCACTTGCAAATAAAAAAAAATTAGTTCTTTCCAAAGGAGTCTTACTGGGGAAACAAACCACACTTGAGAGTCAGCCTCATGCGCAGGAGTAGATGGCTAACACAAAGACCCAACCTCATCTTTGGAGGTTCTTTGCCTCAGAACGGTAAATTGGGGCTTTTTTTTCTTACTTTACAGGTCCCTTGCACATATATTATAGCTTCTAGTTTTGTGTTTTTCTGGAATTTCTGTGTGTGCAAATGTGTGTGTGTGTTTCTTGTGATTTTTCTTCGGCTCTTTTTCTTGGTTGTCATTTTGTCCTATTCTGATGTTTGTTCTTGTTTTATCTTTTTTTTGGGGGGGGGTTTGATGTGGGTGTTTTTGTTTGGTTTTTGGTTTTGTTTCTCAAGACAGTGTTTCTTTGTGTAGACCTAGCTGTCCTGAAACTCACTCTATAGACCAGACTGATTTCAAACTCACATAGATCCACCTGTCTCTGCCTCCTGAGTGCTGGGATTACAGGCTCGTACCACTCGACTCAGGCCTCTTGGGTTCATAAACAGAACTCACATTAAGCCCACATTCTTTTTGTTTTTGTTTTTCTAGGCAGGGTTTCTCTGTGTAATAGCCCTAGCTGTCCTGAAATTAGTTCTGCAGTCCAGGCTGGGCTCGAACTCACTGAAACCCACCTGCCTCTACCTCCCGAGTGCTGGGATTAAAGGCATGCGCCACCACTGCCTGGCAAGCCCGCGTTTTTGAGCACACAAATGGCGCCTTTCCTGGATGATACTCTATGGATGCTGTGGAATGGGATGATGTGGCTAGGGTTGTGTGCAGCTCATCCCTGCTGCAGAACTGAGAGGGCAGAGAGTGCCTGGGTTCCTCTTAGCATCACATCTTCTGCACACACTGAGCAGGCTGTGTGGGCCATTGGGAGGGGCACAGAGGGTACCTCTGGTACCCACAGTAGCTGATACATCATAGGCCTGCTGGGAGCGTTGCCATGACCTTTCCTTCCGACAATGTATAGTAGGCAGGAGGCCCTGTGGAGGTTTCAGCCACCCATCCAGCCCCATCTATGACCACATGATTCATCTGCCTCCCCCGTCCCTGAAGAGGTGTGGCCTCATACCTGGGCGCTGTTGAGAGTACATAGCAGTAACCTCTGAGGGCACCAGCAGGTCATAGGAGGGCTCTATATTGTTTCCCTGCATCTGGACACTCTGTGGCCCCACCTGGATTGTTACTGAATAGCCTGGACCCTTCGTTCACCCCTTAACCTCTCAAGGTTCTTTTTGCTGGGACTCAAGGCCTCAACCATGTGAGCCTCCGAGTTATCAGGGCAGGATGGGAAGTGGAGGGAGAGGGTAAGGAGAGCCCCACTCTTCTTGTTAATCAAGACATCCCACCTTGGTCCACATGTCTGTTCTTGGACCCTGAGAGCACAGAAGAGATGAGACAATGGAGGTCATATTCGGTATGCAATAACCAGATGGGAAGCACTCCCTGTGACCCCAAAAGTCAACACAGCAGCTCATCCCTGAAAGAAGGGGATGCCTCCATGGTGCTGGCATGTTCCAGGAACTCCTCAGTAGACAAGAAGACAAGAAGACCCTAGAGGCCACCTGAGGCCCACTGCAGGCCAGTAGGACATTCCTGCCACCGTCTTTTTTAATTACTTAATTTATTTTACATACTAACCACAGTTCCCCCTTCTTCCTTCCTTCTTCCTCCCTCCTACCCCTCCTCCCAATCCACTCCTCCTCCATCTCCATTCAGAAGGGTCAGGCCTCCCATGGGGGTCCACAAAGCATAGCATTATCAAGCCGAGGCAGGACCAAGCTCCTCATCAAGGTTGGGCAAGTCAACCTACCAAAGGGAATAGGCTCCAAAGAGCCAACTCAAGCATTAGGAACAGGTCCTGGTCTCACTGCCAGGGGCCCCGCAAAAGAACCAAGCCACACAGCTGTCACCCAGATACAGAGGGCCTGGGTCAGTCCCTTGATGGCTCCCAGCTGTCGGTCCAGAGTCGTGAGCTCTCACAAGCTCAGGTCAGCTGTCTCTATGGGTTTCCTTGTCATGGTCTTGACCTCCCTTGCTCATATAATCCCACCTCCTTCTCTTTAACTGGACTCCTAGAGCTCAGCCCAGTGCTTGGCTGTGAATTTCTGCATTTGCCTCCATCAGTTACTGGATGAAGGTTCCACGATGACTATTAGGGTAGTCATCAATCTGATCACAGGGGAAGGCCAGTTCAGGCATCCTCTCCACTTAGCTGGAGTCATCCTTGTGGGTTCCTGGGAGTTTCCCTGGTACCAGGTTTCTCCCTAACCCCATAATGACCCCCTCTATCAAGATCTTTTAATTATTCTCCCCCTTCAGCCCATCCCCAACTCAACCATCCTGATCCCTCATGTTCTCATCCCCCATACCTTCCCCTTTATCCCTCCCCTTGCCCCCAGTTTACCCAGGCATCTCATCTATTTCCTCTTCCCAGGGAGATGCATGTGTCCCTCTTAGGGTCCTCCTTGTTACCCAGCTTCCCCAGGGCTGAGGTTTGTGGGCTGGGTATCCACTTATGAGTGAGTATATACCATGCTTGTCTTTCTGGGTCTGGGTTACCTCACTTAGGGTGTTTTTTTTTCTAGTTTCATTCATTTGCCTACAAATTTCATGTTGCCATTTTTCCCCCAATGAGTAGACGTATCACATTTTCTTTATCCATTCTTTGGTTGAGGGGCATCTAGGTTGTTTCCAGGTTCTGGCTATTACAAATAATGCTTCTATGAACATAGTTGGACAAGTGTCCTTGTTGGGGAATTCTCCAACCGCTGGTGAGAGTGCAAACTTGTACACTTTGGAAATCAGTATGGTGGTTTCTCAGAAAATTGGGAATCAATCTACCTCAAGACCCAGTGATAGCACTCTTGGGCATATCCATGAAAGATGCTCAATCATACCACAGGGCACTTGCCTAGCTATGTTCATAGCAGCATTATTCATCATATCCTGCCACTTTTGGAGGACAGTATTGAGAGACCAAGGTGGAAATCAGTATCCAAGAATGTGCTCTGCTGCTGCGCGCCTGCTGCTGCGCCCTCGAGTCTCCATGGAATCCTTAGATTAGCTCGGATGCACCCAAACCAGAAAGCAGAAGCATCAGCTTGTCTACATCCTCAGATGGGCTAGAGATCACCTGCCGAGGAAGAGGTGAAAAACCATGTAAAAAACCAGTGAGCAAAATAAATGACCTCCAAGCCATTTTATGTCATTAGACAGAGAAGGGCACTTGTGCCCAGGCTGGCAGTTCTCATGCTTTGCAGACCTTCGTCCTGTGGGCAGAGCTCATGGATCCCCAACCAGAGGGGAAAGAGAGTCAACAGTACCCCACTGTGGGCAGGAGCTGGGAACTGTGCTCTCTGCCCCTTCTACATGTCAAAACATTCCACATTCTTTGCACTTGTATGTACAAATTTTTTGTTATTGTTTTTTGTTTGTGTGTATGTGTGTGTTTTGAGACAGGGTTTTTATGTGCAGCCCTGGCTGTCCTGGAATTCACTCTGTAGACCAGGCTGGCCTCAAACTCACAGAGCTCCACCTGCATCTGCCTCCTGAGTGCTGGGATTAAAGGTGTGCGCCACCACTGTCCAACCGTATATGTGAAAATTTAATTTAAAGTTCTGTGTCTACCAGGGCAAAGCCCTGCCCATAAACCTACAGTTGTTCAACCTTCTGTTAAGAGCTACCTGGTGCCTTCAGGTCTGTTTGCATCTCTTGCTCAGGTCCTGTTAAATGCTGGGCTTTAGCCATTCAGACAGTGAGAACATCTTCCTCCTATTTGATACCTGTCACTGTTGCCAATTTGTCTACCAAATAACTACATTGGTGAGATTTCAATATGTCGTTTCTGCTGGGCGCCTTCTGTTCTTTCTCTATTCCATTTATTTATTTATTTATTTTGGTTTTTCGAGACAGGGTTTCTCTGTAGCTTTGGTCCTGTCCTAGAACTAGCTCTTGTAGACCAGGCTGGCCTAGAACTCCCAGAGATCTGATCTGCCTGCCTCTGCCTCCCGAGTGCTGGGATTAAAGGCATGCGCCACCACCGCTCGGCTCCTTCTCTCCTTTTAATTCCTGAGCTTCATCAGGCATGCCTTACAGCCCTACATCTGCACCGTGCTGAGGTTTGAACCGGCACCTTGCTCTCCCACTGAGGCACCACCTTCAATGCAGTTGGCACCTGCTTTGCTTATGATGTAAGCCAGGGTCTTGCCTCATTTTTCTTTCCATAGCTTATCAGATTCTACAACACCATTTGCCCAATCGGACTTTCCCTCCACAGCTTTGGAGGTCCCCTTCCTGCTGGATGATGTTTCCACGTATATGTTTAATTTCTGGTTGGTCCCATCGTCTGTTCCTGTCTTAGTCATTGTGGCTCTGCCTTGTAATATCTGGTAGCTTGCTTCTTTTTAGAATATGAATTGAATATTATTTATTCACTGTGTGTGTGTGTGTGTGTGCATGTGCATACGTGTAAGTAAGTGTGCACTAGTGTACTTGCACATGCCTGGGGAGACCAGAAGATGGTGTTGGATCTCCTGGAGCTGGCAGAGCTACAGGTGGTTGTAAGCCACCATGTGGTTGCTGGGAACTGAACTCAGGCCCTCTGGAAGAGCAGCCAGCGCTCTCAACCACTGAGCTCCAGGAATGCTTTTTATTGTGATAAAATATTTTAGCATAAAACTAACTGTTTTGATCATTTTTTGATGCATTGCTTGGTGGTGTTAAGCACTTTCATTATGTCATGTGATCAGCTCTACCATCCGTTTCCAGAAAATTGTCATTATCCCACACAGAAACTCTGGACCCAGTAAGCAACACCACCCCCTTCATTATTCTCCAGCCTCTAGTGACTTCTGCTGGATTAGTTGTCTCTGGATTATCCATTTTATTTAAGTAGGATCATGTGATATTTGTGCTCTGTGACGGGTGATTTTCTCTGAACACAATGTTTCTAAGGCCATCACACTGTAGCACGTATAAGAATGTCAGTCATCCTCAGGGCTCAATAATGGCCTTTTGTATGTTGCAGTTGCTTCCCCATGGTGATGGGCATCTAAATGGTTTCCACATTCACTGAGATGCAATTCATATGCTGCACAATCCACTCTTTCAGAGTGCTCAACTCGGTGTTATTAATCATGTTGATACTTTCAAACAAACATATCTCTATCTATCTAACCTATCTCTCTATCCACCCATCTATCTATCTATCACCTACATCTAACTATCTCTCATTTGTTTGCTTAAGACCAAGGCTCACTATATAGCCCTGGATAGTCCCCAAATCACTATGTGACTCAGACTGTGCTAAACTCACAGAGATCCTCCTGCCTCTACCTTCCATGTGCTAGGATTAAAGGGGTGCACCACCACCCAGCCACTTTCTCCCTTTTCTTGAGGCAGCACCTTAGACCATTGATTTCAGACTTTCCTTTTTTTCTTTTTGAAATAGGATCTCATGTAGCCCAGGCTAGCCTTGAACTTGCTATGTAGTTGAAGCTAGCCTTGAACTAATCCTCTTGTCTCTACCCCCCAATTGCTAGATTACAGGTGTACACCACCGTGAAACTCTTTTTTCTAACTTTTATTACTTTATATCGTGTGTGTATGTGTGTATGTGTGTGTGTGTTGGGGAGGTCATACATGAATTTTGTGTGGAGGTCAGAGGACAACTTTTAGGAAGGAGTCAGCTCTCTCCTTCTACCACATGGTTACGGGGCTAAACTCAGGTTTTCAGGTGTGTTGATACACATCTTTAACTGGCAGGCAGAGGCAGCTGGATCTCTATGAGTTCGAGGCCAGTCTCATCTACATAGCAAGTTTCAGGCCACAGCCACTTAGTAAGACCCTATCTCAAAAACAAACAAAACAAATAAAACGAAAAACCGGTTTTCCACCAATCTTATTAATGTAATTAGCAGATAAATAATTATATATTTAAGGTATACAGCATGAGGTTTATTTATTAGTTTTTGAGTCAGGGTTTCTATACCTAATCCTGGCTGTCCTGGAACTCACTATATAGACCAGGCTGGCCTCGAACTCACAGAGCCTTGTCTGCCTCTGCCTCCCAAGTGCTGGAATGGAAGGTGTGCACCACCATGCTTGGCCACAATATTCATTTACACATTTATTTATTTATTTGTTTGGTTTTGTGTTTTTGATGCGGGGGCTCTTAGTGTAGCCTTGGCTATCCTGGAACTGTCTTTGTAGATCAGACTGGCCTCAAACTCAGAGATCCACCTGTCTCTGCTTCCTGAGTGCTGGGATTAAAGGTGTGAGTTGTCACATCTGGCTTGAGTAATATTTTTAAAGCTTTATTTTAAATTATGTGTATGTAGCTGGGCGGTGGTGGCGCACGCCTTTAATCCCAGCACTCGGGAGGCAGAGGAAGGCAGATCCCTGTGAGTTCGAGGCCAGCCTGGTCTACAAGAGCTAGTTCCAGGACAGGAACCAAAAAGCTATAGAGAAACCCTGTCTCGAAAATCCAATAAATAAATAAATAAATAATGTGTATGTGCATGTAATGCCTGTGGAGGCCAGAGATGTTGGATCTCCCTGGGGCTGGAGCTGCAGGTGGTGGTGAACCACTTGGCATGGGCGCTGAGACCTAAAGCAGTCTGTGCTCCTAACCGCTGAGCAATCTCTCCAGCCCCTTGAAGAAATGTTTTTTAAAATGTATCTATTTATTGGTTTTATATGTATGAGTGTTTTGCCCACATGTGTACCTTGTGCATGCCAGGTGCACACAGGGGTCAGAAAAGGGTACTGGATCCCCTGGAACTGGAGTTACAGATTATGGTGAGCCATTATGTGGGTGCTGGGAATTGAACCCAGAACTTCTTCAAGAGCAACCAGTTCTCTAAACTGCTGAGCCATCTCCTCAGCCCTCATATATTTTTTTAATCTGGCTGGGGAGATGGCCCAGTGGGTAGAGCACTTGGTGTGTAAGCATGAAGGCCTGAGTACCTGGGAAAGCCGGATGCAGTAATGTGACTGTGTAATCCCGGTTCTCCTGTATCAGGGCGGGAGGTGGGGACAGGAGGAAGTTTATGGGCCAGCTGGTCTGGCATGGAAATGGTGAACAACAAAGAGACCCTGTTTCAAGCAAGGGGGAAGGCAGGGACCAATCCCTGAGGTTGTCTGCTGTTCACACGTGTGAACACACATCAGCCACAGGCAGAACTAGGAGATGTATAATGAGCGTGGGTCAGTGTAGCATTCCAATCCTAGTCCACAGTGACCATGGGCCAGCTCAGAGTCTCGCCTGTCACCTCACACACCGACCATTCTTTGCGTTGAGAACAGTTACTGACTTCTCTGGCTCTTTTGAAATCTATAGTTAACTGCTGTCAACCACAGTTACTACAGCGTGCTACAGATCCACCCTTCCAAGTCATTCCCCGCCCCCATCCTCTCCCTCTACCCTCCCCTCCCCTCCTCTTCCTTCCCCCACCACCGTTCAAGGTCATACAGCTTTAGCTGTAGGAAACAACTCGCAGTTGTGTGGTGAAATCTAATCCCCCCCCTGCTTCCTCTTCCCCTCCCAGTACCCACTTGAATAAGCACACGGTATCAACTTCCATCAAACATCTTAAAATTTTTTATTTTTAGTTATGTGTATGTGTCTCAGTGTGGTGTTTACACATGACTTCAGGTTCTTGCTGAGGCCAAAGACCCCAGATGATCCCCTGTAGTTGGATTTATAGGTGGTTGTGAGCCTTTTTGTTTTGTTTTGTTTTGTTTTTTGAGACAGGGTTTCTCTGTAGCTTTGGAGCCTGTCCTGGAACTAGCTCTTGTAGTCCAGGCTGGCCTCGAACTCACAGAGATCCCCCTGCCTCTGCCTCCTGAGTGCTGGGATTGAAGAGGTGTGCCACCACCACCTGGCTCCCAGTCTTCTTTTACCTTTAAGCTGATGGAGGAAGGTCATTGATTAATTATAATAAAGAAACTGCTTGGCTCTCATAGGTTAAAACATAGGTGGGTGGAGTAAACAGAACAGAATGCTGGGAGGAAGAGGAAGTGAGCTCAGACTCACAACTCTGCTCTCTGGAGCAGATGCCATGCTCCCCTCTCCCAGGCACACGCGATGAAGCTCCGACCCAGGATGGACATAGGCTAGAATCTCCCTGGTAAGCCACAGATTATTAGAAATGGGCTAGTCCAGGTGCGATAGTTAGCTGAGAAGAGGCTAGATATAATGGGTCAAGCAGTATTTAAAAGAATACAATTTGTGTGTTGTTATTTCGGGGCATAAGCTAGCCAGGCAGCCGGGGTGCCAGGGACCCAGCCCCGCCACTCCAATTACTACATTAAGCCTTTGTCCTCATATTTAAACTCCGTCTCTTACTGACACTGCTTAGTTAAGCCTCAAACCCCCAGCCCTGCCTCCATACTCCTGCCAGTTAATGTGTGGGTTAAAATTTTTTCTTTTGATATCTTTTGAGACAGTATCTTTTTATGTGGCCCAGGCTGGCCTCCAACGTGTAATCTTTCTGCTTCAGCTTCCTGACTGATATATCAATTTTGTTTTTTAGTTTTTGGTGGTGAGGACACAACCCATGTACCTGAGCATGCTAAGTACACTCTTTACCGTTAAACTCCATCCTGGGCCCCAAAGTGTGCATGAGTGTTTTGCCTATAGGTACATTTGATGCACATTGTGTATGCCTGTGTGTAAGCAGGGTGCAGAAAAGGGGGTTGGATTCTCTAGACGTGCGGCTATGGACAGCTGTAAGCTGCCACAGGCATGCTCAGATCGGAACCCAAGAAGCGCTGCTAACCACTGTGCTATCTCTTCAGTCCCCTCACCGTGCCCTGTCCATCTACATTTTTAAAAAGCTAAAAAAACTGCTGGGCGGGGGCTGGAGAGATGGCTCAGAAGGTAAGAGCATTGGCTGCTCTTCCAGAAGTCCTGAATTAAATTCCCAGCATCCACATGGTGGCTCACAACCATCTCTAATGAGACCTTGTGCCTTCCTTGTCAGCAGCACATTGTCTGCTTAATAAATAAATACATCTTTAAAAAAAAAAAAAGAAAAGAAAAACTGCTGGGCGGTGGTGGCGGCGGCGCACGCCTTTAATTCAGCACTCGGAAGGCAGAGGCAGGCGGATCTCTGTGAGTTTGAGGCTAGCCTGGTCTACAAGAGCTAGTAGTTTCAGGACAGGCTCTAAAAAAACTACAGAGAAACCCTGTCTCAAAAAAAAAAAAAAACCGCTGGGCGGTGGTGGCGCACGCCTTTAATCCCAGCACTCGGGAGGCAGAGGCAGGCGGATCTCTGTGAGTTCGAGACCAGCCTGGTCTACAAGAGCTAGTTCCAGGACAGGCTCCAAAAACCACAGAGAAACCCTGTCTCAAAAAACCAAAAAAAAAAAAAAAAAAAAAACCAAGCAAACAAAAAACAACAAAACAAAACAACAACAACAAAAGTTAAAAAAAACCAAAGAGGATAATATTGGTGTTTGTGAAAACTGTCCCTGAATGCAGTTTAATTGGCACACAGTTGTGTCACCAGTAAGGTTTTATGACTCTGCTTCCACAACCATGGGTTGGAGCCGAAGGGATGGGCTCCCTGGTTTTCTTGGCTCCCTGATGCCTGCTGCAGATCACAGCAGCTGCAGAAACACAGCATGCTGAGGCCACATGTTCTCCATGGTGACATCTATGCTCTTTTATTTCTGGGACTCATCGTGTGTGAAGGGGAACCTGGCTTTTTGGTGAGCTGGACTGGCAGCGTTGGTCAGAAGTGCCCAGCACACAGCAGGTCCCAGGGTTCCATCCGCAGGGACACAAACAAGCAAAAATCAGATGGCGAAGCGCTGCATGTAGGGTGTGAGGACATTGCAGCTGCTGCTGTCATCAGAGGAAATGTTCCCGTTCCACCGGAAAGCTAGTCAGAAAAATTAGAAAATTTAAAAATAGGACATATTACCATAGAAGAATATCTTCACAGAAATAAAAATAAAAAAAAGAAAACAAGAAAATGAGGCTACAACCCAATGACATTCATTTGTAAGTCAAGCAAGAAAAGTTAGATTGCAACATTTGAGGAGGTAAATTCAGAAGAAATAGTCTTGTTTACGAATATTTACATAAGAGCAGCTGTTCTCAGAGAGAAGGATGCTGGGATCAGCTTCAATAGTTCATTATAAGAAGCTGGAGAGCTGACTTGGACAAGGTTTTTACAAGTGTGGGGCCCTGAGCTTGAACCCCAGAATCCATATGATCCCAGCACCGGGGAGGCAGAGACAGCCAGCTGAAAAGTGGGCTCCAAGTCAGTGAGAAAACTTGTTCAAAAACAACAACAAAACTAAAAAGGTGGGGTCAGCAAGATGGCTCAGCTGGTTAAGGAGTGCATTGAAGACCCGAATGCAACCCCTGGGAGCTTGAGGCTGAAGGAGAAAGCCATACAAGCTGTCCTCTCTCACACATGTACTGCAGACCACACACACACATGCACACGCGCGCACACACACACACACACACACAC
Source organism: Microtus oregoni (assembly GCF_018167655.1). NCBI lineage: Eukaryota > Metazoa > Chordata > Mammalia > Rodentia > Cricetidae > Microtus > Microtus oregoni. The sequence continues at coordinate 18,290,428 of NW_024543086.1, forward strand.
ACACACACACACACACAGTCAATTATAAAATAAGCAAGTCCACGTCCATGATCCCAGAACCAAGAATGCTGACATGGGAGGGCCACGAGTTCAAGGCTAGGATGAGGGCTACAAAATCAGATACTGTTTCCAGAAACACACAAAGAAACAGACACAAAGTAAACTCAACATGAGTTTTAAAGTGATTTTTCTTGGCCCATAGGAATCCACAGACATTATGAGACCGCTCAGTCCATTTACTGGAAGAGTCATTCATTGTCTCTAGGCTGGGCTGAGAGGTGAGTGGGAAAAAGCCTCTTTGTCTGATGTGGAGTGATGCCACAGGCAAGAACTTCTCCAGAGCGGGGTCTTCTGTGCTGTGTGGGAGGAGAAAAGACTGAGGGAGACCAAGCTGGGAGTCGGGAGGTGACAGGGTGCCCCTTTGTTCCTGGCTGCCATTGTCCAGCAGGTTCCCTATGGGAAGTGTTTGAGGGCCCCTGGGTTGTGGAAGTCAACTGTGCAGTTCACCTCCACCAGTTCTGAGACCTTTTGTCCGCAGTAGATACTGAATAATACCCTGCCTGACTCGCCCTCCCAGGGAGCAGCTTCACAAAGGGCCAGGTGTGCTGCGTTCTGCCACCGAGAGCAGGGGAATCTCCAAACAGGGAGGGCCTACTCAGCTGTGTTATCCAATACTGAATGGTCTTGGGTGTTGACAACTTCAAACTCAGCTTACTGTGTAGTTCGGGCTGTCACTAAACTCACAGCAGTTCTGCCTCCTGCTTCCTGGTGCTGGGGTCTCAAGTGGGAGCCGCCACACCCAGCTTGCGGTGTTCCTTAGTGAATTTAGCATAAAATTACAAGGGAAAGCTGTACTTCCTCGAGAAGCAGGTACTAATTGTGTGAATTCCTTCTCTAGGGAGATGTAAACATATTTACTCCTTCCTGATAAGGCCTGGACTCTGGCTGGCCTGGGCATGGAGAATGTGGCTCTGGCAGGCCTTGTCTATTCCCTCTTCCTTGCTAAAACCCTTAGATTACATTCCTAAAGTTAGCTGCCAGCCCTGTTCCCTTATTTGGCCACTTCCTCCTCCTGAGGCCGACTACCAAGGTCCAGTTATCAAAGTATTGAAGTGCAGCCATCAAAAGCCCTCTTTAGCTCACCTAACAAATATGCCCAATTAAAATAAACACCTCATGCTAACAGAGAGTTTCCCCTTTTACCTTTATAAACTGCCATTTCCCTATGGGCCATGTCTGTGTCCTCTCTATTCACAGGCGGTCCTTGGTTCCATTCTAGGGTAATACCCCTTCCCCCCTCCCTTGTTCCTTTCACTTTTCTCTCGCCCTCTATCTCCTGTCTTTGCCTACTATTTCCTGCCTTCTGTCCCTCTGCAGTAAATGAATCTCCTTTGTGCTGAGAACCTGGTGGGGTGGGTGGGTACTGAACCGAGTCCCTTACAAGCTCCCAACCACAAACCAAGTACCACTCTACTGTAGATTACATTTTTTTCCCCCTGAGACATGGTTTCTCTGTGTAGCCCTGGCTGGCCTGGAACTCACTCTGTGGATCAGGCTGACCTCAAACTCAGAGATCCACCTGCCTCTGCCTCCCGAGGGCTGGGGCAGATTTATTAGGCTTTCTTAGAGTACGGAGGAGAGGTTAGGGCAGAAGTTTGGGTGGTCCTAAAGCAGCTACACCCAGCCAGGCTGTAGTGATGGAGCTGGTGTGTCGTTTCCCCCCTCCCCCCCACTGTTAACTCATATTAGTCTGAGGCCACATGCAGTGGGAGCAGAACTGCATATAAGGGGAGGGGCAGCCAGATATTCAGGTGAGGTCCAACGTCACTTCTCACACTCTCCTTCCTTGAGGGAATGTCAACAGTACACAAGCCCAATTGTGATTTCTGTTTGCATGCAGGAACTGCTAATCTGATGACAAAGGCAGATGCTTTATTAGTAATAAATAATATTTATTATTTAATATATATTTAATATAGAAGTGTTCTATAACACGGAAACACGTCCCCGTGGGAGTGTGCACAGAGCAAGTGAGACTGTGGAAAGTATATAATGTGGTCGCCATCAGTTCAGCAGCCAACAGTGTTGGAATCACAAAGAACATGTTTTATATCCATCCTGTGTGGTTAAAACAAGCGGCAGCTTTTATTCCCATGCACACCGTGGCAGGCCTTTCGTTTAGGTTCAAACGGGTTCCTCAAGGCAGCGCAAAAGGGCGTCTTCACCACCAACGCGAACCTGGGAGAGGCGCATGCCAGTGATGCAGCGTGAACTCCCATCACAGATCAGGAAGAGCAAATGGGACGTTTGGAACACCTTTGATGACCAGAAACAATAACTTATGTATTATTATTATTACACTTATCTATTTACTGTGCATATATGTGCCAGCATGTGCATGCAACCTTCTGGAACCAGGGTCTATTTTTTTCCTCCATGTCATTAGGTTTGGTGACAGAAGTCCTTACCCAAGGAGCCATCTCTTTGACCTAAGTAACAAGGACTTTGACATCAGGCAACACTTGTAAATCCCAGCATTTAGGAGTTGGAGGCAGGAGAATCAGAGGCTCAAGGTTATCTTTGGCTATTCACCACACAAACTCAAGGCCTGGCTATGTTACTTGAGGTTCTGTCTCAAAAAATAAAAACAAGAAGCTAGGTGTGATTGAGTAAAACCCTTAACTCCAGGACTTGGGAGGCAGAGGCAGGTGAATTTCTGTGAATATGAGGCTAGCCTGGTCTACACAGTGCATGTCAGGCCAGTCAGGGCTATGTCAGACCCTATCTGAATAGTGTCATCAAGGTGGCTCAGCAGTTAAAGGTTGGATGCCCAAGCTGAGTTTGATCCTGGGCCCGCACGGTAGAAGGAGAGAACTGACTCTCCGATATGACTGTGATTTTAGAAAAATCAAAACAAAACAATAAAACAACCAACATAATTCTTCCTATATTTTGAATTTTCGCAGGAAACAATATGAACATTGTTTCCCACCTTGTGACACAAGTCTGCTCTGGCATTTTTTAGTTGTTACATCTCTGTTGATTCTGTAAGCTGATTCTTCTCCCTGGCAGCCTTGCTGAATTCTTGGCAGATTAGGGTTGGGTCCAAGTGCACAGAATAGAAACCCACTCCTGGAAAAAGGTCAGAGGTGGAGCTGTGTAAACTCAGCTCTGCAAACAGAAGGTTTTCTGTAGGAAGGTTTTTGTTTGTGTGTGTGTGTGTGTTGGGGGATCTAGGGCCTCCTGTGAGCATGCTGCACCAGTGGGCCACAGTCTAGCTGTCTGTGTCCATATTAAAAGCAGGACAGACTCCATGCTGGGAATTGGCCGTTGCTAATTATTGGAAGGGTTGGAGAAGTGAAGTCTTTTAGTTTCAAGGTCACTACCCCCTCCCCCCAAGTGGGAACTGAGGGCTGAGAAGGACGTGGTGGCGTGCACAAGGGCTCTGCCTCTGGATGCCTACCAGGTGGGTTGAGTTCAGTGTCACAGCTCCATGGACCTAGTGCTGCACTGGGTCTGTGTTTCAAAACCTCTCACCTGCCCCCTGCTTGGCTACCGTGACGTGACATCTGCAGCGTGAAGCGCCAAAGGAGCTATGGCCTGGCTGAATTCCGCTCCCAGAGATGAGTACGGTGTTCTTCTGGGAGGCTATACTCTGTCTTGCCCTGTAGTTCCAACATGTGCTTCTCAGTGTTGCCCCTCCCGCCCCAAAAATGGGACAGTAAGAAGAAAGCCCCAATCTGGCTCTTGCCCATAGGTGAAGGCTGAGAACGCTCCTCTTTCCCCGTGAAACTCAGGCCCAACCCGAGGCTGTCTGGAGCTCTGTACAGGATCCGCACCCACACATTCCCGGGGCATGAGAAGCCTCACTCCTAGATGCCTGTGCCAGGACTCATTTGTTCCCTGCACAGCCAGAGAGGCTGCACGATCTGTCCACACCCACTTCCTAGATGAGGAAACTGAGTCAGAGGAGACCAGCTCAGTACTGTTATCATGGGTAGGGTCAGTGACTGGGGACCTTAGGGGCCTGGGGGCTGTGATGGGTGCTGGAACTCTGAGCTCAGGCAAACCGAGCTGTAGGCAAAGATAAGGGCTCAGCCGGCTCCCTCCTGGTCAGCTGCCTTTCCCTCCCTGGACACAGACCATTGGCATTTGCCAGGAATGTAAACTGACCCACACCCTGCTGCCCCAATTTACCATACCACACTCTGGCTGACTCCATTCCAGCCTTTGGAGACCTGGATGAGGGACCGCTCTCCCTTCTTTCCCTTCCCCAGGACTTGTAAATCTTGAGCCTATAATGGCGCTATATTGACTGCACAGTCGTGGCAAGAACCAAAACTTCTCCCAGCCAGATTTTTCCTAGGGTGCCAGGGGTAAGGTACTCAAGGAACTCCAGATTGAGGGTCAGGCTGCACATGGGTCACACAGGGGTCATGGGGATGCCTACAGTATGAACGAGTCTCCTGTGAGTGACTCCCGGACCATTTCCCATTAGGCAACCTGTTGCTGGTTACCTGGGATGGGCACTCCAGTTCAGCTGGGGTCTCTCATAACAGTGTGTTGGGACTTTCAACCCCAGGGTCCAGACGCTTAAGGGGCTCACAACGGTCTTAAGGTGGTCACAGTGAGGGGGGAGCTTATGCTAACTCAGGGGTCAGGAGTTACACATAGCCAGAGTGCATTGTGGGTAAGGTGAACATTCATCAGTGCCACTTGGCACCTCTGGCCCAACTGCCCAAGGGTCAGGGCAGGAACGTCCCAGGTTCTAGGAGCTCTCAGGAGAGGGGCCAGACAGTCTCACCCACCATGGGTGTCACTCACCCACCATGTCTGCTGCCCAAGGGAGGGTGGCAAGGACCCGCTTCCCCTCCTACCCTCTAGGTTTATTTCTGCCTTCTGTCCCTGGCGTGCTGTGTAACACTTTCTGGCCTCAGGACATCTCTGTGCTTTAAACAGAGCCAGGCAGCCCTATGTTGAATGAAGACCCATCCTTGGTTTTGGTCCCACCCACCCTCACCCAAGTCTGACCTTTGTAAGGAATGTGATCTGACATTCAGGGCTGGACCTGGACTGGTCTGGAGGGAGGCCGTGCAGAATGCTGTGGTGATAGCTGGGCAGGTTGTCCTGAGACTCCCCACCTGCCCCATCCTGGAGGGAGCATGGGCATTGCCTTGCTGTATCCTCAGCCGCCTCTCCTCATACACCATTCAGAGGAGCTTGTGGTCTGCTCAGAGCCACCTGGGGAATGAAGGGAAATGTTTCCTGGCAACAAGGGAAAGTCAGGGGCAGCTTTTTTCTAGGACTAGGTCCCATCTTAGAGTCCTGGACGGAGCCTGAGCGAGGCCTGTCAGAGTTGATGCTCAGCAGGTGTGTGTGGGGTTAATGAACAATGGATGCTGATTGATGCCGATCATGGATGATGAGGGGGGGACACATCTCAACGACTCTCCTGTGTTCCCCATCCCTGGACTCCATAACACAATGCCGATGAAACTATTATGGGTTTTATTGTGTCACATGTGTCTTTGGCCCGGCTGAATGGGCACCACCTATGCAGAAACTTGGATCTTTTGTGACTGTAGGACAATGGCCCCCATCTGCCCTTCTTAGGGTGTGGGTGTGAGAGATGCGGATTCCAGGGCCCACAGCTGCCTGCAGAGGCTAGACTCTTAAGGAGCCCCTTCTCGGGATGACAGGCAGGCAGGTCCTGACTCACATAGGGCTAGGCTGTAAGGTGCATAGTCTCCTGGGTTGAGGGGAGACACTGAGACTTGTTTCTTGTCAGGGCTCACCCAAGCTACATATCATCTTCTGGACCACAGCCTGTTCTACCTGCTCTGAGACGTCTCAGCTATGGGGCCTCTTGACCTGTAGGGCTGGGGCTCCCCAGACATTTCCTACCGCTGGGCTGGCCAAGCAGCTTAAACATGGGAGCATAAGGCAAATTCAGCTAGAATACAACCACACATACATCCAGGAAGACACTTCTCCAAGGAACAGCTTCCACCCTCCCTGTCCACAGGGCCCCTGAACCCCACCCCAGAGGAGACACTTGCATCCGGTGCCCACTTATCCACCTGCTGCCCTAACCATATCATCTTGAAAAGTGTTCAGAGAAGCCACGAGACTCCACGGGACTGACACGGAAGAGACGTTGCCTTCCCACACAGCACTGTCTACCTGATGGGGCCCTGCGTTTGTGCAGAGCACAGATTCCTTCAGCCTCACACCCCACGGAAAAGGGTGGCTCAACATAAGCCCAGCCTGAGCCACTCAGTCTCCCAGTACAAATGGGGGTACCAGTAACAACCTGTGCAGGAGACACCCCTGCCTCCTGATTCTCTCCCTACAGTTCTTCCCTGCTCTGTAGGGACCAAGGGTGGGCTCAGCTGTCCACTGGGCCTCATAGCCGGGGTGCCTGGCTGACTCAGACCCAGGCCCCTCCCTGTAGGAGGGCTGATTTTCCTAGGGGCTGGGCTGGCAAGCGGTCAGTGTGGAGAGTCTGCCTGGGAGACACTACTGCAGGTGCCCACAGAGGTTGGACAGGTGCTTTCCCAGGCCCAAAGGCTTCTCATTGTTCCCAAACTGCGGTGTGGGGTGAAGGCTGGCACAGTTGGGAACCTCAAAACTCTTGTTGTCTACAGACCATGATGTTGCCAAGAGCTCGACCCCTGCTGGGGTCCTGTGGGAGCCCCATCTGCTGTGGAAGCCTTCTACTGCTTCTCCTTAGTCTTGGTGAGTACGGGGTGGGCTGCTCACCAGAGAGAGAGGTAAGGGAGCCCAGGCCTTCATGGGTAGGGACTTGGGAGAGGCTTTACTTTCCCTGTGCTTTCTCTTTGGGCCATTGCTGGTGGCCTGAGTTCCAGGAGGGTTAGGGACTGAGATCAATGAAAGGCCTGGAAGGTGGTGTCACACTCCTGGCAGGGAAGACCCCTGGGCCTGGGGAGTGCAGGAATATGACATAATAGGGTACAGGGGCCTTAACTCTCTCTTTCTACACCCACTGGGGTATACAGAGGGCTGGGACCAGGGAATGGCCCGGTTTTGCCCTGCCCTTCCTCTAGCCTTGCGCCCTCTGCCCACAGGGTGGATGCCACTTTTGCACGTCCAGACTACAAAGACGGGCCAGGTGAGGTCCTCTGGAGGTCACAGGGGAATTATCTAGTCTTGGGGCTGTGGACGTTGTTTTCTTCACACATGGATACATTCATCTCTGAGCATTCAAAGACAGCCGTTGATCATTGTTGACCCAGAGAGCAACAGCATCTTGGCTGCAGCTGGGCCCCAAAAGGAGCGGAGTTGGGAAGCGGTGAAGCCCTTGGGAGTTAAGTCACAGGCCCCAGAGGTAGCCAGACTCAGGCAGTACCTGGACCTTGAAAGAGTTGAGACCACACCGAGAGACAAGGAAGCACCAATGTGCTTGGGGAAATGTCGTCAGCCAGGCCCTGTCTTCTAGGAGGCTGCATTCCACTGTGCTAAATTGACTGGCACCCCTGACTTTGCCAGGTGGGTTCAGCTGCTTTTGGGGGCCTTGGGAGACCTTGTTGACTGAATAAGCACATGCCAGGAGCCCAAATGTTCATCCTTTAATGTCCTCTGTGTCTCTACCCACCTCCATCCCCACCTGGCTGGCTCAGGGCTGGGGGAGGAACTATGCTCCAGGGCGTAAGCACTGTGCCCTCTAGGCTGTTACTAGTCCCAGAGAAGGCCATGAGAACCCCAGGGTCCTGAAGGGAGGGGTCTCCGGGCAGGGAAGCACTTCGAGAGGGACAGTGTCGGGTGCAGACTCCCGTCCCCGTCCCCAGTCTTCCCGCAGGCGTCTTTCTTGGCCTCACATGTCGTGAAGTATCTGGTCTGAGCATGGAGCATGCCCAGGGCCTGGCTATGGCTGTGAGGAAGAAGAATGTCACATTGCGAGTGAATCAGGTCGGTCCCCCCTAGGGTCCTCCGGTGAGGTGGTAAGGTGCGGGAGACCAGACACTGGCTGGAGAGTTGGTGGTTAGTTTCTCTGGCACCGCTGCTCCCTTTCATCCCCACCCAGGATCTCATCCTGGCTGGTGGCTTCCCTCAGGGCTCTTCTTGCCGCCTAAGTTGACCACTAGGTGTGTGTGTCTCTCTACTGGTGGGGTTCAGCTCTCTGGGTGTCTGAAGGCCTCCCCCCAACCCTGCATGGGCCTGCTACCCTTTCTCAAGTCTGAGATGACCTTGCTGTCCCTCTCCTGGAGGCCTTGCCTCCTCTTGCAAAGTTCTGTCCTCAAACATGGCCAATGGTGTCAGGACTCAGGCGGGGGAGAGGGAGGACAGCCTGACTATGGATTCCAGACAGGCAAGCCTGTCCCTGACTCTCGACGCAGTGGGGTGTTCATGCCACAGGCTGCGTGAACAGGGTCAGGGTACAGCGTGTGGCCCGTAGTATGGGATAGAACTGGGGTGCCCCAGGCCATCCTTGAGGGCTGTGGCCCAGAACATTCTGAGTGGTATGCCCTGGTCTCCCGGCAGCTGCGCTGTCTGGCACGTCGCCTTCCTAAGCGCCTCACCAATGAGGAACTGGATGCCCTCCCGCTGGATCTGCTGCTCTTCCTCAAGTAGGTCTCAAACTGGGGACTTGGTCTCATCTTCCACCCCCTCAACCCCCGCCTTGCCCTGTGCAGTGATTGGGTGACTTTGCCAGGGAGGCAGGCAATGAAATGTGTGCGTGCCTATGTGTGTGTGTGTTTGTGGGTGTGTGTGCGCGCGTGCATGCATCTGGGTCTCAGAAGACAATCATAGAAACTGAGTATGGTTTAGCCAAGGGTGGGACTGTATTGTGCTGAAGTTGTGAGTTTTCTTCTTTCTTTCTTTTCTTTCTTTTTCTTTCTTTCTTTTTTTTTTTTTGTTTTTTTGAGACAGTAATTGGCATACTCCCTCTCCACAGTCCAGCCATGTTTCCAGGGCAACAGGCCTGTGCCCACTTCTTCTCCCTCATCGCTAAAGCCAATGTAGATATGCTTCCACAGAGATCTCTGGAGCGCCAGAGGCTGCTGCCCGCAGCTCTGAAATGCCGGGTATGGAATGGTACCATCTACTGGAGGTAGAGACAAAACACGGAGTGGGCTCGGTGGTCCCCCTAAGGTACTGAAGCCGCTGTGTGTGCAGGGCATGTATAGCTTTCAAGTGAGCGAGGCAGACGCGCAGGCTCTCGGAGGCCTGGTCTGTGACCTGCCTGCGAAATTTGTGGTCAATTCTTCGGAAGTCCTTCTCCCCTTGCTGGCAGGCTGCCGAGGACCCCTGAACGTGGGCCAGGAAGAGGCAGTCAAGGAGGCTCTGAGGAGTGGAAGACCCCCGTATGGGTGAGTGGGAATGGCTTAGCATATGGGCAGATATGTGTGAGGATATCCATAACCAGAATGGGTTGCCTAGGGCTTCGTGTCCCCTGCTGTATCCTGTCAGGTCTCGTTCCCTAGGAGGCTGCACTCCATAATCTCTCAGCAGAGGCATTGTCTGGTCCAGTTTTTGTCTCCTGATCTCTGTCTGGGGCCACATTCTGGGTCCCTGAGCTGGGCCTCTGTTTCTGGACAGCCCCCCATCAAGGTGGTCAGTCTCCACTCTGGAAGCTCTGCAGGGCCTGCTGACAGTGTTGGATGAGTCCATCACCCGTAGGATCCCTAAGGTAAGGTCCTGCTCCCTGAGCTGTCATAGAAGCTGCTGGGCTTTTCCCTTCAACCTACTGTGTTTCATTTTCAGGACGTTGTAGCTGAATGGCTGCAACACATCTCCCAGGACCCCTCCTGCCTGGAGTCTAAGCTGGCTGCCACGCTCCCAAGGTTCAGGCGGGACACAGAAAGTGAGTCCAGAGCCATGTCTGTTGGGTAGCAGCCTGAGATACGACACTAGGGATAAGGAGTCTAGAGTTGTAGTCTTTCATTTGCTCCTACCAGTGACCCTTCCAGGCTCCTCAGCTTGGTCAGTCACAGCTTCCCAGGGTGAATAGAGTTGCACCATTTTGTCAGTGGGTAAACTGAGGCCAATGTGTCATGGTAGGTGTGGGAGGAGGGAGAGTTGAGAGGAGCATACAGCCTCTGACTCTTGCCCGCCCCTCCAGAGAAAGCCTGCCCTCTGGGGCGGGAGCCCCAGGAAGTGGATGAAAACCTCATCTTCTACCAGGATTGGGAGCTAGAGGCCTGTGTTGATGGCACCATGCTGGCCACCCAGATGGACCTTGTAAATGAGATTCCCTTCACCTACGAGCAGCTCAACATCTTCAAGCGCAAACTGGACAAGGTAACTCCTAAGGGGCTTCTTCCTGTCTGCTGTGCCCAGAACTGCTTTCCCAAGGGCCCCGGAGTTGTTCTGGCCCTCATGATCCTGTTTCCATAGACCTATCCACAAGGCTATCCTGAGTCCCTGATCCAGCAGCTGGGTCACTTCTTCCGGTACATCAGCTCCGAGGACATCCGCCAGTGGAATGTGACCTCATCAGAGACAGTGAAAACGCTGCTCAAGGTCACCAAGGGACAAAAGATGGATGATCAGGTACCCCAGAAGACATGTAGTTGGACAAGGGGACGCATCTTTCCCTGCCCCAAGGAGTCTCAGTGACTTCTTCCTACAGGTGATCGCCCTGGTTGCCTGCTATCTTCGGGGAGGAGGCAGACTAGATGAGGACATAGTAATGGTCCTGAATGGCATCCCTTTAGCCTACTTATGTGACTTCCACCCCCAGGATCTGCACTTTGTACCCTCCAGTGTTATGTGGTGAGTTCCAGTGTGTTCTGTAGGGCAATGGATACCTGAGCCTCCTAATCACTGCCATGTTCCACAATGTTCCCCAGGATGGTTGAGCCCCAAAATCTGGACAAGTGCAGCCAGAGGCATCTGAGTATCCTCTATGAAAAGGCCTCCTTGGCCTTCCAGAATGTGAGCGGGCAGGAATACTTTGAGAAGATCAGAACATTCCTGGGTGAGTCAAGGCACACGTGGGTGGGTACGACAGGACCTGCAGACCCCACAGTGATATGCCAAGTCCTACCCTCTCCCTGCCCCACCCAGGGCTTCCTAGGTACATGAGGGATCTGACACTGATGACTTTGGCTCTCCCATCCATTCTAACCCCTGTGGTCCAGACAGATGGTTGTTGAGCATAGAAGGGCTTGGGCATCAGAAGACAATCATAGAAGCGGAGTATGGTTTAGTCAAGGGTGGGACTGTATTGTGCTGAAGCTGTGAGTTTTCTTCTTTCTTTCTTCTTTTCTTTCTTTTTTTTTTTGAGACAGGGTTTCTCTGTGTTACAGTCCTAGCTATCCTGGAACTAGCTCTTGTAGATCAGGCTGACCTCTAACTCAGAGATCTGTCTGCCTCTGCCTCCCGAGTGCTGGGATAAAAGGTGTGCACCACCACCTCCCATCTGTTTTTGTTTCTTTGAGACAGGGTTTTTCTGTGTAACAATCCTGACTGTCCTGGAACTCACTTTGTAGACCAGGCTGGCCTTGAACTCACTGAGATCCGCCTGCCTCTGCCTCCTGAGTGCTGGATCTAAAAGTGTGCACCACCACCCTCCAGCTCTACTGCAAGTTTTCAAACTGGGGTCCTGATACCTGCAGGTGGGGCCTCTGTGGAGGACCTGAGGACCCTCAGCCAGCAGAACGTGAGCATGGACTTAGCCACCTTCAAGACGCTGCAGGTGGATGCCCTGGTGGTAAGCGGAGAGGGAGGGGCTCAAGAGAGGCACTACAGAAAGTAGCCAGGTCTCCTGAGAAGAGCTTGTGGGTGGGTGGTGGTCCTTTGTTGGGAAGAGCCTCATGAGGGCCCAGTGTTAAAGCAGGAGTATAGGAGAGACGAGAAACAGGACTTCATGAGAAGGAATTGGTCCTTATGAGGGAGGAGTTTGGACAGGCTCAGCTGGAAGAGGTGTGGCCTCACAAGGGGCCCCTTATATATAAGGGTTGAGGTATTATGGGCTGCAGTTTTCTCACAGTTGACCCTCCAACCTTCTGGGGACCTAAGAGACCCTGATGGCCACGTCATACTCTGACAGGGGCTGACTGTGGATGAGGTACAGAAACTTCTAGGGCCACACATTGAGGGCCTGAAGACAGAGCAAGATAAAAGCCCTGTCCGGGACTGGCTCTCCCGGCAGCAGCAGGAAGACCTGGACAGGTTGGGTTTGGGACTTCAGGCTGGCATCCCCAATGGCTACCTGGTCCTGGACCTCAAACTCCAAGGTGAGCTGGGCTGCCCAGGGGCAGAGCTGGGGGGTGGAGTCAGGAGTCTGAGTGGCCTCTCTTTTTGCAGAGGCCTTCTCCAGCGGAGCCCCGCTCCTCGGACCAGGACTTGTGTTTGCATGGATCCCAGCTCTGCTCCCAGCTTTAATACTGAGCTAAGACTATCACCCCCAAGGTTCCTGGCCCCAACCCTACTGTGGAGTCCCATCTTGACCAGGAGCAGGACCCCAGGGTTACTGCCAAAATTTGAGGACCCTTGAACTCAATAAACAGTGGCATTCACCCCCTTGAGATGCTCTGTGGTGTTCCTAGGACCAGTCCAGAGAATGACCCTGAAGTTCCTTGTGATCACAGAATCACACAAACACAGTTCTCTGTGTTTGTCTGTGTTTGTCCCTCCCACTCTCTTAGAAAGGAGAAGGGGGCTGGGTGGCTTAGCCGTTAAGAGCACTGGCTGCTCTTCCAGAGGACCCAATTCTCAGCACCCACATGGCAGCTCACAACTGTCTGTAACTCCAGTTCTAGGAATCTGATGCCCTCACACAGACACCCATGCAGGTAAAACACCAATGCACATAAAAATAAATATTTAAAAAATGTAAAAAAAGAAAAAACCCAGAAGGATGAAAAATGGGCACCGCCCCCCCTCCAGGCAGGAGATAGCTATTCAAGGCCTTCCTGGTGGGAACCATCTCCGAGGTAGTGGAACCCCCGAGACCCCAGCTGAGGGGTGTGGGAGGCCACCACAGTTTGGGCCCTGCCAAGAGGATTCTGCCCTCAACAAGGTCCTAGCAGAGACTTGGGCTGTACGGTAGCCATGTGCTTTATTCAGATCCCCAGTGAGGGCAGTGACATTGAGGTGGCACCAAGTTCCACTTGTCTTGGAATAGGCCAGAAGATCTGGACCCTCATCTCCTCCTATCAGCCTGTTCTTGTGGGTGGGCAGGTTCTAGCTCCTTCTGGGCCCAGGTCCTGGGAGCTGAGGTGTGTGCCAGAGCCGGTCTCCTAGGATGGGGAACAGAGCAGGTTCCCTGAGACCTGGGATATAGACTTCAGCCTAGGTGGGTGTCTTGTTCCATCTGGCAGCTCTGCTGCTTCTGTATCTGATGTTCAGGGGTCCGACCGCTCGGGGTCAGCACCAGTGGCAGTGTCCAGGGTCCTAGTGTCCTGGGAGCAGTGCCTATTGGTCCCGAAGGTGCCTGGCACAGCAGCAGCCACAAGAGGCTGGAAGGCAGAGCCACAGTGAGTGACAGGTACCCCAGGTGAACTAGAGGGCATCCTGCGGGTGGAACAGGAAAAGGACTCATTAGTCCTGATTAGAAGATACCCCAGAGTCCCTTCTGTCGGCCTTCCCCTTGTAGTGGTGATAGCTATGCGAGCTAGTGGGGACCCCATCCACAGCTGCTCTTCAGGTCCTTGCGCTTGGCTAGGCAAGTTCTTTCTGCTGAGCTATATCCCCAGCTCTCTTCACGCCCATGTATGTGTGTGTGTGTGTGTATATATATATATACATACACATGCACGCGCACACGCGCGTACACACACACACACACACACACACACACACACACACGTTTTCCAGGCTCATCTTAAACTTTCTCTGCAGCTCAGGCAGGTCTTGTATTCCTCCTCCTGAGTAGCTGGGATTACAACCCTGGGCCACTGGGCTTGGTTCTTGTTGAATGGGTTTGGGAGGAGCAATTGTATCACTATAGATGGTTCAACAGGCAATGACCTGTGACACATGGCAGACTCCCTAGGAGGCAAAGGAAAGGCAGGGACAGCCAGGGGTCTGCTAAGGATGGGAACAGGGGTGTGGACCATACCTGAGGTGGGGGCAACACCATCATTCCCTGGCCGATTCAAGGTATGGATCAAGTTGGATGGCGGGTAGGCAGTGTTGGCGGGGGGCCTGCTGATCCCGTAGGCCAGGGTACTGGTGTCCAGGCCCATCTCAGACAGGTCTGACATGTTCTGGCTGTGCATCCACAGGATGACGCTTGGATGGCTGCGGGCCTTCTGCAGGTCCCCCACATTCTGACCCAGCAGGTTTCTCACATTGTCCACACTCAGGTTCTGCAAACGAAGCCAGGGTTCTTGGGGGGAGGTGTACAGATCCATGGGGCTGCCTTCCCCAGTCAAGGACCCAGCAAGGGAAGTGCGGCTCCCAGGACTGAGCAGGAGGACTGTGAGGCACAGAGGTCATATGACATCTGTATCCCTTAGGCTTTGGAACATATGGGTCTGAGACCTGGGGTTCCCAGCTTGACCAACCCCACCCTGTCTGCCTACTACAGAGACAGACTTCGAGCCAGGCATTGTGGAGTATATCAGTAATCCCAGCACTCAAGACACTGAGGCAGGAAAATTACGAGTGCCAGGCCAGCCTAGGATACAAAGTAAGACCACATCTCAATAAGACAAAAGAGAGGTAGCCCCTGGGCCCACCTTCAACATAAAGGGATTGAGGTTGATGAATGTATCAATGTCCATGGAGATGTTGGCCTGGGCCAGGTACTGAAGTTCCTTCAAGGGGGCACCACCTTGAGAGAGCAGAGATGAGGGACTTGTGTTGGGGTGTAAGACACAGGGCAAAGATAGGGGCGTATTAAGGAGAGGCAGAGGACTTAGGGGAGAAGAGGCATGGTTCCGGGCTCACCGAGGTAGGGGCGTATTAAGTAGTAGTATTCTCCCACAGTGCTGGCGTTCCTAAAGACCTCGTGAGCCTTGGCAAAGAGCACATCCTTCCGACTCTGAGGGCAGGGAGAGATGTCCGGAGCCCCGGCCAGCCTAGGGGTAGGATGAGGCAGATGAGTAGGCTCAAAGCCCTTGCCCTGAACCGCTAGGAGAGCCTCTACCCCTTGAAACACAATTTCTTCTTGCCCCTTGTACTGGGTGAGAGTATAAAGCCCCAAATTTAAATCCATCTGGTACTTCAGAAAGTGCCTTTATTTGGAAACAAGAAACTCTTGGCAGATGAAATCAGAGTAGAAGATGGAAGTTCCACTGGGCTAGGTGAGCCTAACTTCCTCGTGTCCTTATGACAAGCAAGGGCTTTTGTATACAGACACACAGGTAAGCGCAAGAAAGGCCTTCCCTGCAAGGTTCCAAGGGGCCTGGCCCTGCAGACATCCTGACTTTGTACTTCTGGCCTAGAGAATATATTTCTCATTTTAAGTCACTCAGTTTGTGGTACTTCCTTTTCTTCATTTTATATTTTTTGTCATTTTTAATATTATTTATGTGTGCATGCACACGTGTGTGAGCACCACGGTGTATGTGTGGAGGTCTGAGGACAGCTTGAAGATGTCAGTACTTGCCTTCACCCAGTGGGACCAGAGATCGAACTCGGGTGGTGAGACTTGGCGGCAAGCACTTTACCCTCTGAACCATCTTGTTAACTCTCTTGTGCATGTTCATGTGTGTGTGTTCGCACACATGTGTGCATGTGTGCAGGCCGGGGGTTGACTTCGGGTATCTTTCTCAGTAGCAATTATTTTTGGGGATATTGGTTTGGTTCATCATTTCCACTAGACTGGTCAGCTAGTCCTGCTGGCCAGCAAGCCCCAGGGATCCTGCTGTCTCTGTTTCTCCATGCTGACATTCCAGGTGTGGCTGCCAGCTCCAGCTTTTTATTCTGTGTGCTGGAGACTGGAATTTGGGTATGATCGCTTGTACTGCACACACTTTCCTAGCTGTCCCTCTTGCCATTGGTGACATTTTCTTATAGTGGTTCAGCGTGCCTCTGATAGCCTGGCTTGAACCGTTTCACCACCCCTCCGCAGCCTCGGTTTCCCCTATGCCTCATGCTGCGAAGGTGGTGGACAGGGAGGCTCACCGGAACTCTGAGGGCTGGATGATCTGGATTTGCTTGAGGCTCATCCAGCAGAGACGGGAGCCCCCGATGGCCACCAGAAGAGCGCCAGTAAGCTTGCCATTGTGGTCCAAGAACTTCTGTAGAACTGCCTAGAGGCAGGGCCAAGGTCAATGGGTCTGGGCAAACCAGACCAGCCAACTTCGGCCCCATTGCCAGCCTCCGCCACCCTCACCTCTGTCTGGTTCTCCAGAGCTGCGTCCGAGGCCAGCAGGACCATCACCGTGTCTCCAGATGTGATGTTCCACTGGCCTATCTCAGCGAGGGAGTAGAGGTAGACCAGCGAGGCGATGAGGTGCAGCTGGTCCTCGGGGATGCCATGCGGGTAGATCTGAAGCAGGCGGGCAGTTTAAGATGCAGCCGAGCCCTCCAGCCTCCACCCCATTATTAACCATCCACACACCTGAGCGAGCTTGGCTTTGACAACACGCTGGCACTCTGCGGGCAGTGGGTGTTGCAGTAAGGGGTCCAGGTTGGCCCTGAGCACACGTGTCCCCAGGCAGGACTCCAGCTGGGTGCAGTCATAGTGCACCAGGAAGAGGTCATCATGCAGGGTGGCTGCCGTGATGTTGCCACGGACACAGGAGCTCCCTGCATGGAGTGCCGATGAGCAACCTGGCAGGCGAAGGCCTGAGCTGACAGCTTTCTGGCTTTGGGACCCATCTTTGATCCTAGCCTTCACTTTCTTCTTGTTTGTTTGCTTTTGAGGGGCAGAGTCTTACTATGTATCTTGAGTTGGCCTCAAACTTAAGATCCTCCTGCCTCGGCCCCTTTAGGTGCCACCATGCCTACCCCCTTTACTTCTGATTGTAACCAGACCTTGACTTGCTCCTCATCCTTTGTCTCCAGCCAAGAGCTTGGCCCAGACTAGGCCAAAATGAGGAGTCCAGACTGAGGGAGGCATGGTGTCCCTAATACACCTGGTCGCACTGACCTGTGCGCCGCTTGAGCCTTGAGGACACCGAGTTGGCCTTGGACTCCAGGAAGTTGGTGACGAAGCGCCTGGCATCGTGCCTGCTCAGCTGGCCTGCCCGGTAAGCAGCCACCACACTGCGGAAGAAGTCCAAGCCTACAGCCTGGCAGGGGCAAGTATGTCCATTCCCAATCATAGGAAGGGCTGCCCTAGTCCCTCCCTCTGCCCCGGGTGGGCCATATGTGCTGTGATGGGAAAACCCACGGCCACCACTCAAGGCTCAGGTGGCTGTGTGGTGCTCATGGTCCTGGATGGACAGGTGGTGTCCACAGCCAGTCCCACTCCAGGTGCCTTCCTACCTCCTGCACCTTCTCCCACAACTGGGGGCTGATGTAGGTGGCCAGAGGTCCCAGCGCCTGCAGCCCCTCCAGGTTCCAGGATCCAGGCGGCCTGGTGCATGGGAAAGGGTTCTGAGTAGGAGTCTAACATGCCGCCCCATCCCCTAAGCAGGCGGGAAGAGTGTTCGTAGGCTCTTAATTCCTGGCCAGTGCCTACAGTCTTGGGGATTGGTACTGCTGTGAACCCCAGATGATGGAATGCACGTTAACCCTGTGCTTCCCTCCATGCCTCAACCTGAAATGTCAGAGTCGGGCAGGACCTTGGGTCAGAATTCAAGTAACAAGACTGTAGGAAGTCATCGCTGCCATCCTGGTTTCAGACCTCAAACTCCCGCTCATCTCGAGGAAGGAACCCATTCAACTCCACTGGTCCCCACTCACCCTGATCCCTGGAACCACCCACCCAATTTGTGTCTTCCCACTGGCCAGCAGGGCGTTGAGGGCTACAGTCTGCATGACGGTTAGCCTCGGGCATCGAAGCAGGTTCTTCAGCACACGGGGGTCTGCAGTCATGATTTGGGGTGCCTCCATGTCACATACCAGGACTCCGAGAAGCCCCAGGTCTGAGGCACTGAGCTGCAGGTGGGGTCTCCCCTGCAGGGACGGTAGATCAGTGTTAAACAGATGACCTGGCTTCACTGCCCAATTCTGTCCTCGCCTGAAGCACCTACCAGACAGGCCAAGGCTGTGTGCTGTAGGGCAACTCTCTGGTTGGGCAAGTTGGTCAGTAGTTCTGTGTCCCCTTGGGCAGCATGGTGAATGAAGGCCCGGCAGTTGGCTCCCCTCACCTGGCTCAGACTGAGGACAAGAGGAGGGATGTCAGGGAGGCAGGATGGGGCCTCCCACCAGCCTTCCCAGTGTCTCTAGGGTAGCCCAAGACCAGAGGAGGTAGCCCCACCACAACCAGCAGGCACTTAAGCGATATGGAGGTCAGAGCAGGGTCACTCACTTGTAGAAAAGTAGGAGGTTGGGTGGGTGGAACACGAAGTCTTCCTGGAGGCCTTGCCGGGCAGCGAGGTTGGCCAAGCAGCTGAGCTGAGCAGGGGCAGAAGTTCAACAGCAGGTCACCGTCACCATCTGTCCAGTGTGGACCGGCCCTGGTGGGATACTGCTCAGCACCCACCCCCCTCAGCAGAAGGCACACTTTAAGAAGGAATTGGAGATTCATGTGAGGAAAAACCCCATAGTAGCACGGATATGAGAAGGCAGATGGAAAAACAAGGTCGAGAGAGACAATCCTGAGAGAGGCGAATGGCTAGACTGCAGTTAAAAGCCAGAGATGAGCTGGGTGTGGTGGCACATGCTTTTAACCCCAGCGCTCTGATGCAGAGATGCAGGTGGATCTCCGTGAGCTGGAAGCCAGCCTAGTCTACAGAGTGAGTTCCAGGACAACCCGGACTATGTAGAGACCGTGACTCAAAAAAAAAAAATTCGGAAATGTTCAAATTAGATCTGCAGTCACTCAACTGTGTACAGGTTACAAAGCTCATCTAAGACGATGGCCCTACAGCATTAAACGCAGGTCAGTTTTGCCTAGAGACTGCTGATTCTTTCCTTTTGTCCTTCTGTCCTTCTCTCCTTCATAGGGGTTTCACCGTGAAGGCTGTCTAATCGTGAACTCAAGACTCTTGCATACTGAGATGACAGGCATACAACATCATGCCTGTTCTGAATACCTGTCTCCATGGCCCCATGTGGGTGTTGACAGATTCCGCCTTTCAGGGACTTGGTTCATTTCATCTAGGTTGTCACACCTGTGTGCACAGACAGACATTTCTTTACAATCCCTTTATTTGCAAGGGGCGTGTAACAAACGGCCCTTGCTTGTTTCCACTGTGAGTACTTTGTGTCTGTCTCCTCTCTGTTAGCCAGGCTAGGGGCTCTTCACAGTTTCTCAAGGGCAGCTTGTGGCATTGATGGCTTCCTCAAATTCTTTTTTTTTTGCTCCAGATTTCATCTTTCCATCTCTTCTTTTAGATTTCTCTTTTTTTTCTTTCTTTATTGTTTTTGCTTTTTCGAGACAGGGTTTCTCTATGTAGCTTTGGAGCCAGTCTGGGAACTCTTTCTGTAGACCAGGCTGGCCTTGAATCACAGAGATAGCCTGCTTCTGTCTCCCGAGTGCTGGGATTAAAGGTGCGCGCCACTGCCGCCTGGCTTCTTTTAGATTTCTATTTCTCTTCCTCCCCTGGCTTTCCAATAGGAAACTCCACCATTGAGTTCAGATATTTTCTTTTAACTTTTACATTATTTATTGATTGGTTGCAGTGGTGGGGTTGCACACATGCTGTGGTGTGCATGGGAGAGCAGAGAACAACTCATGGGAGACAGTTCTCTCTTTCCATCTTCTGGGTCCTGGAATCAAATGCGGGATCAGCAGCAAATCCGTTTACCACCTAAGCTATCTTGCGGGACCCACATCCTTCTCTTTCTGACACACATATTCAAAGCTGTAGTCAGCCACCGTTCTCACTGTACCCCACAGGTTCTGATACATTTTCTTCTTTCTAGACAGGGCCTCATTCTGTAGCTCAGGTTCAAATTCACACTCCTCTTGCATTAGCTCCCAGAATGCTGGGGTGATGGCATTTACCAGCACAGCAGGCTCTATCTTTATTTCCATTAGCTGAAAACATCTTGATGTCAGACGTGGTAGTGCACTCCTGTAAGCCAAGCACTTGGAAGGTGGAGGCAGGAAGATCGAGAGAGGGCTGGGAGGTCAGAAAGTCGTCAGGAGGACTTGCTGCTCCTGCAGAGAGCCTGAGCTTGGTTCCCAGCACTCACAGAATGGCTAACAACAATCTGTCACTCCAGTTCCAGGTGATCCGACATCCTCTTCTGGCCCCCTCGGGCACTGCACACACACACACACACACACACACACACACACACACACACACACACACGGTACAGAGAGATATATGTGCAGGCAAAGCGGCCAAATATATTTCACTTTAAAAGAAAAAGAGTTAGGGTCATTCTTGGCTACACGGTGAGTTCAAAACCAGGCTGGGATACATGCGAGAGACCCTCACCACCAGAAAAAAAATCTTGAGAGTTCTTGGATCAGGTAGTATTTAAAAGTGTGTTGTTCATGGACTGAAGAAATGATTTCACATTTATGAGCACTGGTTGCTCTTCCAGAGGTCCTGGGTTCAATTCCCAGCACCCACATGATGGCTCACAGCCATCCATAACTCCAATTCTGGGGCATCTGACACACTCTTCTGATCTCTTCAGGCACCAGGCATGCCTGTGGTGTACATACATACATGGCAGCAAAACAGCCATACACATAAATCTTTTTTAAAAAAGAGCGTGTGGTTCAGTTTCCAAGTATTTGAGTTTTCCATTTACCTTTCTGCCACTGATTTCTTGTTCAAGTTTATTGTGCTGAGGGCAGACACTGGATGCTGTCTTCATTGTAAGGTGGGGGAAGGTGGATCTCAGTCAGCGATGTGTCGGTCTTGGTAAGACGCATGTCTTCTGTTGCCATCCACACATACCGTCTCCACGTACTGACTGAGATGCTGAACGAGCTACCGTACCTGTCCCATCCTGACAGGCAGTGGCCATCACTGACTGTCACAGCTGATTTACCTGTTTCTCTGCCCATTCTACCATCTGTGCCATGTCTGTCTGGACACTTTGGGGTTAGGTGCACACATGCTAAGGGTTATATTTTTAAAAAAAAATAGAAGAGTGTTCTACCCTCAAGTGCTGAGGTTAAAGGCCCGTGCCATAGTGTCCAGCTCTTTCCTTCCGTTAACACGGACAGGTGACGTTGGTCAGGCAGGAGAGAGGCCAATGGACTGCAAGATCCTCCCTCACAGTCCCTGGACTGGTCCACCCTAAGGAGGCACCTGTGTCCTGGATGAGCCCAGGGAAGGGCCCGAGGCAGTGGACAAGCTTGCGGTCATTTCAAGTCAAGGCAAAAGCACCCTGTAGACAGATTTGCTGGAACACGCTAGAACTTCCTGACGTGGGTGCTCATGTAGATCACCCTATAAGGGAAGAGTTGCCTCAAAAAGGGCCAGACTTGTCACAGTGTGGCCACCAAAAAGTCACATTTTGGGGACTGGAGAGATGGTTAAGAGCACCGGCTGCTCTTCCAGAGGACCCGGGTTCAATTTCCAGCACCCACACGGCAGCTCACAACTGTCTGTAACTCCAGTTCCAGGGGATCTGACAACCTCACACCAATGCACATAAAATAAATTTTAATAAATTATTAAAACGCAGCAACAAAAAGTCATATTCTAGGTGGTTTTGAGGTTGGCAGGATGACTTGGAGACAGTCCTCTGATTCAGGGAGGCTGTGTGCCAACCCTTAAGTCCTCATAAAGCTGCCCCTCCACCTGGATACACTCCAGCATCCTGGGTAGCCTGCAGCACCCGTGCTCTTTCTGCCCTGGAAGCACTTACCTGCCAGGCTTTGAGTGGGACCCTCTGCGAAGCCAGGCTTCTTATTAGAGTGGAGAGCTCTTCCCTGGGCAGCTCGCTGGCTGGCAAGCACCAAAAGTTCTGCAGGAGGGAGGTGTTATCCCTGTATAGATGGAGGGACATGCTGGGTCCAAAGGGGGAAGACCCAGGAAGGAAGGCTTTGGCTACTGCAACGGGGACTTGATCACTCAGTTGTCTCCATGAGTGAGGGAGTAAGAGGCAGGCAATGCCTGTGAGGTAAGGTTCTCCTTCTTTCTTTCTTTCTTTCTTTCTTTCTTTCTTTCTTTCCTTCCCTCCCTCCCTCCCTCCCTCCCTCCCTCCCTCCCTTCCTTATCTTTCTTCCTTCCTTGCTTCCTCCTTCCCTCCTTCCTTCCATTCTAGAGGACCTTGCTAGGACCAGACTCTCAGCTGGATGGGGCTTTAACCTAGGTCCTGCCATCCCTTCTGGGGCTCAGACTTGGACTAGTCCTGATAGCTGCTGATGGACATGGGGTCACATACTGGATGACCATGGGCGAGGCCATCGTCTGGACCTTTCTCAGGGTGTGACACAAAATCCACCTATTGGGTGGGAGGACATCTCTGATACTAACCCAGGCTTGATTAGATCCACTTGGGATCCTGGCTGTGTTTGACCACTCATTCATTATATTAACCGACTGGTCCATTGACGATCATCATTGATAATCAAGAAATGGGAATATCCAAGCCCAGGCCTGAGAGCTTGGGACAGAAGGAAATGACGAAGCTAAAATGATTTGGGGATAGCAATGACTTTGAAGTCCCTGGACCTGGCACAAGCAGTAAGGGGGGACGGCCTAGAGCTCCAAAGGGGAAGCCTGGGGGGCAGGATATTGGCTGAGGTTGCAAGTCTCTGAGGGTTGAGGCTCCTTGTGAGCATGCCCACACATCTGGCTGGCCAGAGACTTGCCTGCATATAATTGGCACTGAACGCCCAGGTCAGAGCTGGCAAACAGTACCCTGCCTGGGCCTTATGTGCAGACTCTGGACACGGTCCCTCCCCTGGGACCAACAGAGGACTCAGGACCAGTCCTCTCCATGTCCTGTCACAGGAAACAATTGGCTGGACTTGGGTTTTGCTCACCTGACCCATGTGTTGGCTTCACTAGTATTCAGCCCTCCCTTGGGGAAGCCCTTAGTCTGCAGACCAGAGCAGTGGGCAGTGAGGGACAGGAGGAGGGCAAGACCCGGACTCGCCAGGGCACCTGCAACAGAGTGGTAGAGAGAGCATGAGCAGGGGCTCCCTGTGACTTCCTCAACCACAGCTCCCCAAAAACGGAGGCCCTTGAGGTGGTTTGCAGAACCAGACCAGTTTCTGTGTAGACAGTCTGGATCTGCCCGTGGTGTGTGTCTTCTGGCACACACAGTGTCCACATTTTCTGGCATGGGCATGTGTGTGAGTGTCTCCCTGGTTGTTACTCTGTGTACTCATAATCTGAGCACCGAGACCCCAAAACTCAGAGACAGGGGATTGGTTCCACAGTCTTTCAAGCCCTTTGTTTCTGTAGTGAGACATAAAAGGGTCTCCCAGCCCAGGAGGAGGGGTTTGTTGCCAGGGATGTTCTCTCAATACTCAGATAAGACGCATAGCAAAATCTCTTCTGCAGTAGCAACAGGGCCTATGGAAGACGGCTATACTCTGATGTCCTTTGTGGACCAGTCTCCTCCCTGCGTCCTTGGGTCCTGGCCTGATTTATTCTGGGACTCCCAAAGGGGACTTGGGCTATGTCCTGCTGCCTATACTAGTGGAGGCTCCTTCTGGCCACAGCCCTGTCTTGTCCCCACTAGGACCCTCAGGCCTATGTTGGTGGGACCGTGTTTCCACACTAGCTGGCTCTGTGTACAGGAGACCTCACTCTCCTCCCTTCCTCCCCTTGAAACAGGTCCCCAAGTTTGAGCTCATGGAGACGCAGCCAGAGCATAAAGAATCCCTACCTCTGCAGCAATGTGATCCAGAGCCACCCAAGGGGCCTAGGCATCCCCTTAGTGTAGAAGTGTTTTCTCACCCACTCTGGAGCCCAAGGCTGACTGCCGGAGGCTTCCGATCATCCTGGCTGGAGCGTCTCAGGGCAGGGAAGCCCGAAGGCTGTGGGTTTTAGGTCCAGGTCTAGCTGGAGATGAGGCAGGGAGTGACGCAGGTTAGCTTCACAAAAGATGGAAAGAGAGAGAGAAAGAGAAAGAGAAAGCCAGTATCAATATCTTGAGGGTGCCTGACTCTGTCTGGGGAGGAAAACAACCCCACAAACAAGCGTCTCAACGACAGGGAGTGGCAGGGGAAGGGAGCTACTGAGTCTGGCCTTTCTTATCACAGGCAGGCCCCCAGGGATCCCACAGGCGCATTGTCTCCAATTAACAGATCTCACAAACAGCAAATCTCCCAGGCAGTGGGGGAGAGGTACCCCCACACCTTGTGGCCTAAACCTCAGACCTCAGCTGTCTCTGAGATCTCCATTCTAGAAGAGGGGACCCAGCCAGAGCTGTTGGACTGCTCTGAGCCACTGACTGCCCCCCACCCTGCATGTATACTATGATGACTTTGGGGTCCCTCTGACTTTCTGACTCTAAGTGGCCCAAGAGGCACACAGAAAGGTTACTGCCCTGTGTAGGGGCTAAAACAGGCTCAGATGCCGAGCAGCCTGAACACTATGGTCTAGCTGGTGTCTTCTGACATCACAGGTCTTACCTGAGCAGGAATGTGGTCTCTGGTAGTGGAGCTGATGTTCAGGGACCAGGGAGGAGGCTGCTCCTGACCACGTGGCCACAGGATAGGGTAGATCAGTGTTCCAGATGCCAGCGAACCAGGCTCAAGTTCTGTCAATCCTTGCAGCTGAGTCCCTGGACACTGGGCTGATGTGGGTAGAGCTGCCACGGTTTCTGCTCGTCTGCAAGCCTGGCCCAGTAGACAGCTCGGGACTGCCCTGCCTAGTCAATCCACTCTGGCAGTGATACCTGCCAGGCAGGCCTACGGGGAGGAGACTAGACTGTGCCAGGTGATGCTTGTATCAACCCCTCGGGCCTTAGGCATAGCAAGCACCTGCTCTTCAGCCCCAGGAGAAACTCAGGCTGAGCTTGGGCTGAGCTCAGGGTTGGCAGGCACCCAGTATACACCCTCCCCTTGAGGCCCAGCCTTGCATGTGTGTCTCTGTGCACATAGGTTATCTCATTTTGCATATTTTGTGCATCCACCGAGCTTCCACGTGCAAGCTCTCCCCACACAGGACTTAGGCACACACAGACAAGTGTGGTGGCAGGGTGATGGCCATTCTATGGGTCCTAACGCACAGTGACATGCAGACATGTGGGCTGTGGGCAGAGTGACCGTGCAGAGAGGCATATATTGGACACCTAGTCCAGCCTCTGGATCTAGTCAGGGCTTGAAAACACCCGCCGAAACCTCAGGGACACAATCACCAGCACCAGGGCCAAGACGATAGCGTCACCAGGCAAGTCTCAAAAGTGGCCAGGTATGAGGACAGTCTGCTAGGATTTCCCAGCTGACTTGCTGGGAAAGCTGCCTCTGGGCTGAAGTGTAGGTCCTAACTGTCCCAGGCTGATCCCTGGCTCCTGGCACTGACCATGGGCCAACTTGAAGCTCTGACTTTGGAAGAGGTTATGGGGGGCAGGAAGGCTCCAGGGCCTTGAGGCCCTGAAGTGTGGTTCTGCAACTACACAATCACTGTCTTCACTCAAAATACCAGGTGACCAGCAGGCCGGCTTTGCCGTCCCATGTGGGGCTGGCAGCTGTGATAACAGCAGACCACGGCCCCTCAGGAGTCCCAGAAGACCTGCCAGGCGGGACCTCCAATAGGTTGGAGCTCAGGTTGCATGGCTGGTTCAGGATGGGTCTCACAGGGCTCCTGGGCTTCCATCTGGACCAGTGAAGCAGACACAACGGTCTCCAGCAGCTACCTTTGGTGGTAGTGAGGGGGCACTGAGGCTCAGGGGTTGTAGCCCTGGATTAATAAAAATCCAGAGACAGATATTGGGGTTCAACCTGAAGGTCAGAAAAGCAAAATAACCAGCTACTGGCTCTTACCTCTACCTCAGACCAAAATGGCAATCCTGCTTCCAGGAATCCTTAGAATAAGACTGAGAGCTGTCTCCTCTCCTTTTATATTCCCCTCTAGTGTTGGGATTAAAGGCGTGCACCTCTACTGTCCAGTTTCTATGGCAAACTAGTGTGGCTACTGGGATTAAAGGTGTGTGTCACCACTGCCTGGTCTGTAAGGCTGACCAGAGCAGCTGTTTTATTCTCTGATCTCCAGGCAAGCTTTATTTATTAAAATATAAATGAAATATCAATACAATAGGTCCCCATTCTGGAGAGACAAGGCCCTGGGGACAGGTTTGGGAAAGGGTCCCGAGCATAGAGCACAGGCCTACCCTGAGACCCAGCTTTAACCTGAGGTCAAGGACACACTGCCAATGGTACTCTGACTCTAGTGTTGACCTGGGAATAGGTTTTGGATAAGGAGTTGTTTTTGTGTTTGTATTTGTTCTTCTGGTATTGACTTGAGCATGCGAGGCAAATACTCTACTATTGAATTACATGCCTGTTTTGACTCAAAAGGATGCTCTGGACACGGAGCTACCTGCCAGAAGGAGGTGTCAGGTACCTCCAGGGCCCAGGTAGGCTGGAAGAGAGAGACTTCCCTCATTCCAGCTTGGGCAGAGGCTGTCGGTTTGGCCTCTAGGGCAGTCATAGGCCCAGGATCAACAAATGATCATACAATAGCGTTATCGCGGATGGAGTCATAGCCCATCCCTTGCTCCTGTTTATGGCTACCTGAACCCTCCCACAGCCTTGGATGAGTTCAAATCCTGCCTTTCCAGATAGGATGATGGGGACCCAGAGGGGCTAAGTGAATAGGGCACCTAGAATGTGCTAATTGCCAGTGTGCTCTAGGCAAGGCCTGCACACACCTTGCTTGACTCTGCCTGGAGTTCTGGCCAGGCTAGCCTGTATCAGGAGGCCCCTCCAGGAAGCCTTGTCTAATCGCTCCATCCTCTGAACCTTGTCTGCCCTTTGAATCCTGCCCACCCCATACCCACAGGATGAGGGTAGATGTGCAAAGGTGGATGCCCCATTGGGACTCTGGAACCTCAGCTGGAGGAGAGCCCACCTGGGATGGGAGCAGGGGCTATATCACGTGGGTAGCTCCAACGGGTCCTGGGAGACCATGGGTTGGTTGGGATTTTTTTAGGCAGACATAGTTGTAGAGTGTTTTCTGGAGCAGGGCCTTGACCAGGGTTTCTTCTCTGCCTTCCTTTTGACTTGTTCTGTCTGCCTGCCTGCCTGTCTGTCTGTCCAGTTTCCCATCTATCTCACTCCTTGCTCCATGGCCTCAACTTTCTACCTTGTGCCAGGCCATTGTGCGTTCAGAGACCTCACCCACCCTGCACGCTGGCCATTGGTATCCTGCCATGATGGCAACCCACGGCTGGTGTACTGAGGCTACCTAGAGCACTTGGCACTCAGCTGAAGTCTGGTAGAGCCTGTGGCATTCTTTTGCTACCACTGCTGGTTTGTCCATTGGGAGGTGGGCTGGGTCATGGAGATTGCAGAGGAGCCTTGCCCCTGTCTGGTGGCCCATCTGCAGCTCCTGTGTCCTGGAGGGTGCTCCCATGGTGTTGGTCACTGCTCTGCTTCCTGCTCCAGCAGGACCATGCCTGCCATGAGGGAGTTGCTTCTTCTTTATAATCTCTCTCTCTTTCTCTGTGTGTATGTATTTGTGTGTGTAAGTGCGTGTTTTTTTGTGTGTGTATGATGTAGGCCCATATTTCTATATGGTGTGGCAGCCAGGCTCTAAAGCCATAGGCCCCACCTGAGGTGGTCACGTAGCCCTGCAGACAGGCTGTCTCTGCCCTAACAAAGGATCAGGGTGCTGTTTTGCTCCTTTCTTTGTAATTTGGAAGATGCCTGATAGAGATGCTGATTCAAGCCTAAGTGACAGCTAGCATACAGAGCAGACAGGTAGATGTGGACGTGACTAAAAGCCATTCACCTGGTTACCTAGGAAACAGAATGCTAATGATTCTATCCCCCAGTTTATGTTTTGATAGATAAGGCTGTTTGGAGAATAAATGTGAGGAATTCTTCAGGATGTGAACTCAGGACTTCATGAGGGATCATGGAGAATCTCCCTCCCGATAAAGCTATGTGAGTTGTGTCTTTTTTCCCCCCGTGTCTCCACGCCGGTCTAGAGAGAGTTTATGTTTGGGTCTGGTCAAGAGAAATAATTTAGAGTCTGGGTTAGCACTGGGCCCTGACAGTATGAAAGTGCGTATGTGAGTGCGTGTGTTTGTATGTATTTGAATGTGAGTGCATGTGTGTTGGTGTGTGTACAGTCCATACTACTATGTGTACTACGGTCCTGTAGCGCCTGCACTATATGTACTATGGTACTACGCCTTTAGCATACAGCCTGCACACACACACACAAACGGGGGGGGGGGTCATCCCTGAAACAAGAACGCCCACTTTATTGTGTTCCAGGGCATCTTATATAGGGTCTCCCTGACCAACGGCCACACCCTAACTCTCAGCTGCAAAACCACCAGAAACCACTCCCCTGTCTCGTGCTCAGAGCAGCTGCAAGCACAGGAAAACAAGTTGTTTTGTGCAGAGCAGCTGCAAGCCTAGAAAACAAGCTGTTTACAGGAAATTCAGGGTCTGGGGGTCCGCAGTCCCAACAGGTGTGTGTGTATATGTATGTGAATGTATGTGACTGCATGTGTGTTTGTGTTTGTGTGAGTGCATGTGTTTGTCTGTGTATATATGTGTAAGTGTGCGTGTGTTTGTGTGTGTGCGCACACGTGTGTGCAGATCAGAAGACAGCCTTGTGAGGGTTATTCCTTGCCTTGCCTCTTCCGCCTTGCTTGAGATAGTCCTTTACAGTCCACTGTTGTGTACACGGCAAGCTGGCCCATAAACTGAGTCCCCTGTCCCCACCTCCCATGTCACTGTAGGAACTTGGGACTGTGAGCCACCATGTCTGGCTTTACGTGGGTTCTGGGGACCAAAACTCAGGTCTTCACATTTCTGCAACATGTAACCCACTGAGCCATCTCTCCAGTCTCTCAAAAAAACAAAAAACAAAAACAAAAAAAAAAACCAAAACAAAACAAAACAGGGTCTCTTGGTTAGGGCTTGCCTCCAATTTGTTAGTAGCCAAGGATGTCCTTGAACTTGGGATCTTCTTGCTTCCAACTCCTGAGTGCTGGGATTGCAGGTGTGCAGCACACACCACAACGTGAAGGTTTTTTTGGTTTGTTTGCTTGCTTGAATGTACGGCTGGGATTGGAGCCCAGGGTCCATGAATGCTAAGCTGAACTGCATCCCCAGCCTTATTTCCTCTTCAAAATGGGAAAACTTGCCTTTGGTGGCTTATGGAAGCTGCTGGCCTGGACTCTCAGAAGCAATGACTCTTTCCTGTCTCAAGACTGCGCTGAGATCTCTGGCGTGTGCCTGTCAGCGCTGAACTTCTTGAGGGAAGCCTTTTGGGAAGTCTTGATACATCCTGCCTGAGGTCTGGCAGGGAAGGACCCCGAGAACTACAAAGGTTTGAAGTTGGCTCAGCCCCTTTCCCTACAGATCACAAGCCATGCCTTCAGGTCCAAGTGCAGACACACTGGTGACAGCACTCAGCAGTGCCCCGTGTGGTGATAACAGGCATGGCAGCTGTTGAACTGAGCAGGGACTTTGGAGTTGTCTGCCATGGGGAAATGAACTTCCAATGCCTGAGTTTGCAGAGACATCCCTCCAGCCCACCACTACGACTAGGCCTTGCTGAGCGAGGGGCATCCTGAGGCTGAGGAAACAGGAAAAGACCGATATTTCCCCGGAGAGACAAAGAAACACATGAGTGGCCATTGAGGGCTCAGTGGGGGTGGGTATAGCTTTCCCAATCAACTCCAAGCTCCCCTTTTGCAGACTGGGAAACTGAGGCACAGGAAGCAGAAAGCAAATGGCTCTAGTGGGTTCTGGTCTGGCCCATCATGGCAGCTGTAGTCCACCCAGACTGCAGGGGCAGTCCAGGAGACACACTGCAATGGGGAAGGGCTGAGCAGGAGCCAGGTGACCTCAGAGGGGATGCTGGCTTTGTGACATCCCTCCCATGAGCACTGGGACTCTGGACACTTAGGCTATAGCCCAACATGGACAGTGGCTCTTCTACGGACCCTGGTTGAAAATTGTCTATAATAATGCTTTCAACTGGGAAGGGCCTTCTGGGGACTGGGTGTATGACCCAACTTCTGGTACTAAGAACCCCCAAAGCCACAAGCTTCTCATTGCTTATGGGGTGAGGAATGGCAGCATCCATGCCCTTAAGGTCTACAGTGGGGTCCTGCTAAGTGGTCATGGAATAGAGGTTGGCCAGATTCAGCAACGGTAAAGGGTACCCCATTTCAGATACACTCGTGGTCACTCTCAGGGTTGATCACTGAACATTTATTCTTAATCTAAACCCTAGCTGTAGCGAGTGGTGCTGCGGCCATGTTGTGGTGGATGGGTGAGGCCCCGAAGGCTCCCAGGAAAGGACCCAAAGGCCAACACTGACACACTACGGCTGTGTAGAAGCCAGGCGGGTGGTGACACGGCAGAAGCTCCAGCCAGGAGCCCACGGAGCAGAAGCAGCATCCACGCCAGGCTTGGAGAGATGGGCATGCGTGGAGGACGCCTCTGTAGATGCCCAACACACTCCCATGCACTGGGGCCAAACGCTGGATGCAGGCAGAGGAGATGAGGCCCTGGCAGAGATCAGCAAAGGCACATGACAGTGGCAGGCAGCAGGAGGCAAGTTAGGGGCTGCACGTGACCGACTCCAGCTAGGCTAATGCCAGGATAGCCCTTCTCAGGCACCATCCTGGAGGGGTGGGGCCCAGGAGGATCCTGGCTTTGCCCCTCATGGCTAAGGGCTTGGGCAAGCTTGGGGTAAAGCTTAGGAGGCAGGAAGCTGTTCCAGGAGGAAATTCCCTGGAAGAATGCTGAGAGAAAGACTTGCCTACTGGACATCTGTCCCACAGACCAAGCGCCCTGTCCTCTAGCAATCTCAGCCTCCTAGCAGCGGAGTCTAGCAGCTCTCAACCCCCAACGCCCGGAGACCCTCAGTCGTCTGGCTCTAGGGTCCACTCTGACAGCCACTGCAGGCACGATGCTCGCTGTGCCTCCGTCTCAGGAGGGGGCCGACCTGGCCTGGGCAGCGGGGGGGAGGGGCTGCAGGGCCTCTGCACTCCATCCATAGGGTTGGGGTCAGGGTCAGTCTGTAGAGCTTGTATGAGCTGTTCAAGGGGCTGAACGCAGGTATGAGGACTCCAGCAGGTATCAAGGGCGGGCACGAAGGGGTCAGGTGTACAGGCCTCCACGCGCTCAGCCTGCGTGGGGATGCGCAGGTAAAAGGCGTGCAGCATCATGCGGAAAGGTTGGTCCTCCTGGTCCTCAGCCTGTCCGTAAGTTAGGTCACCCACGATAGGGTGGCCAAGGGCACTGCAGTGTACGCGTAGCTGGTGAGTCCGGCCTGAGGGGTCAGGGGACGGGAGGTCAGGCTGGGATGAACCATTCTTTGTTGCATTCCCTACCCCTCTCTCAACAGTATCCAGCAAGTTCTCTGGGGTGGTTTTAGAGTAGTGTGGCAGCCCCTTGCGTTTTTGCTCTGCAGTGCTGGGGTTTGAATCCAGAGCCTTGTTCCTGCTAGGCAAACATTCTATAGCTAAACTGTACCCCAACTCTTTCTCCGCCTAAATTTTTTTAAAGTGCATTTTAACTGTGTGTGTGTGTGTGTGTATGTGTGCCTGCGTGTGGTTGTATGCTACAGTGTACAAATGAAGAAGACAACTTCTAAGAGCCTCTTCTCTCCTTCCACCATGTTGGCCTGGGGACCAAACCCAGGTTTTCAGGCTTGGTGGGGCAGGCACCTTTACCCGCTGAGCCATCTCCCTGGCCCCCTTTTTTTTTCTTGAGACCAAGTCTCATGCAGCCCAGGCTGGTCTTTAACTCTATTTGTAGCCAAGGATGGCCATGAACTTCTGGTCTTTCTGCCTCTACCTACAGAGTGCTGGAATTACGTGCATATACCACACCTTGTTTACCCCATCTCACACCCCTCCCCCCAGACAGGGTTTCTCTGTAGCTTTGGAGCCTGTCCTGGAACTAGCTCTTGTAGACCTTGAACTCACAGAGATCCACCTACCTCTGCCTCTGCGTCCCAAGCGCTGGGATTAAAGGTGTGCGCCCGGTTCCCGTCTTCTTTTTTTAAAGAAAGAATCTCCTAACAGGCAGTGGTGGCGCATGCCTTTAATCCCAGCAGAAGCTGGTGGATTTTTGTGAGTTCAAGACGACACAGAGACACCCTGTTCCAAAAAAAAAGGAAATGAAGAATCTCGTGAGTAGCCTATAGATCTGTGTCACCAAGAAGGGTAGGGCAGGGTGGGACAGCCCTCAGTACAGGATCCATCACATCCCTTGCTACCAATTAGATGTTGGGACTCAGGACAAGAGATTGGGCTGGGGGGCCATTGGTGGGGGAACAGTCACACTTGGTCTAGCTAGTGAGCTCGGTTAAACCGTCAGGGTACGTGTAGACGCCAGCAAGGATCTTGCTATTGGCTCTGCCCACACACCTGGTATAGACCCGGGCAGGCCACAATGGCTACACCTCAAGATCCTTTCTTGTATGACCAGATTCCTGCCCTCCCTCCCCGACCTGTACACACCTGTGAGTGGCTTCAGCAGCACTTTGGACACAGGGTCACCAGCATACAGTCCATGTTCCAGGACTAACAGCTCTGTGAGACTTGGCTTAGGGTTTTCGCAACCTGGATGCAAAGGCAAACACGGTAGTCAGCTGGGCCGGCCCCAGGCTTGAGTCAACTCCACCACACCTGTCTGGCTCTTGCCATCCACGCAGGGTTCAGGCTGGAGACATGCCCATGCCCATGCCCCCATCCCAACCACTGTACCGTGTGTGCCCTCGATGCACATGGTATGGGTCCGCCCCTCCGTACTGTTCCTGCCAATGGCATAGCTGATTGTCACCTGGCTTTCCTGGATATGGCCCCGGACCTGCCAAGCAAGGACATCACATACAGCTCACAGTGCCACAGGGCTGATGTGGAGCTTGGGTTAGAGGGAGCTGCTGGTGTAGGCTAGGAGCCTTGGGTCCCCATACCGCATCCTAAGAACTAGCTAGGACTTACCAGTGCCAGGTAGGCTTTGGTGACTCGCCGCTCCTTGAAGCATTTATAAGCGCTGCCTGCAGCTGCTTTATTTAGGGCCACGCAAAGCGCCCCACTGGTGGAGAAGTCCAGCTGGTGGCAGAACCTGGGAAGGGGCAGAGGGGCAGCAGTGGCTGGACCCTGCCGTGTTCTGGCTAGCACTTTTGTGGCAGTGTCCAGTGTCCCAGAAACCTCTGGAAGGATGCTGCAGTGGGGTTCTCTGTGTTGGCTGTGTACCTGAACCCATAGCAGGTGTCAGGGTCAGCCAGCTCTGGGAAGTGGTGCCGCAGCTGCTTCTGTAGGGTCAGGGTCTCCCGCCAGGTCTTGCTATCAATGCGCAGATCCCAGTGCTTGTTCACCACCAGGAAGTCGCTGCTCTGGTACGCGATGGACAGATTTTCTATGCTGCCAGGCTCCATGGTGGGGCTGCACGCAGGTGGGAGTGAACCTGGGGTAGGAGGGTGCCTGACCTGGACCTCAAGAACTGTGCACACTTACTGGAACCCTTTAAACCTTCCATGTCAGGGGTGTCACCTCGGGAATCGGAGTCTGGACAAGGTCAGGCGATTCTGATTTGTCCTGGACTCAGAGTGAGGGAGCTCTCCCTGACCCAAATCTGAATTGACAGCCTGGTTGCCCAGTTCACCCCTACACACTAGGTTATGAACTTTCCCTGAGTAGGCAAGGAAGGGGAAAGGGGTGCTGCGTCCTGATTGGCCCTGGACCACCCAGGACTGCAGGCGGTCCCTAACTTGCCTCCCACCAGCCTGTGACCACAGGCGGGCCCTTTAAAACTTACCTGAAAAAGGATCCAGGGGCAGAACGCCACTTCTCAGCCCTGCTTCCAACCCAGCTTCTCTACAATAGGAACCAGGTCTTGGCCTGGCTGGAGCGCAGCCCCGCCCTCATCCCGCCCACTCCACCTACTGATGGATGGCCATGCTGGCCAATGGCATTCCTGGCACGGAACTCCGCCCACTGAAGGATGGAGAGGCCCCGCCCGGACGGTCTGCGCAGGCACCTTCTTAGCCCCACCTACTTCCCCGCCTCCCGCACGGACGGATGGCTGAACAGACCAATAAAAAACATTCTTGGCCCTCCGCTTCAATCACTGAACATTTTATTCCTCTCCTCCCGCCCTTTGCGTGCGAAGACCCGCCCTGCCCCGTTGGCCAATGGTGGACGCCTCTGGGAACGCCAGCTGTTGATTGGCGGGTACCGGAGGTTCGCGGGGAGTGGCGCGCAGTGGTAGTGGCGCGGGAAGTTCTGAGGACGAGCTAGTTGTGTGAGCTGAGGCCATGGAAGACTACGAGGAACATCTGTACGGTGTGGAGGATGACTTCCACAACCAGTTCGCTGCCGAGCTCGAAGTGCTGGCGGAGCTGGAAGGTGGGTGCGGGTCTTGGGTCTCGGTCAGGTCGCGCCTGCATCCTGCTGCAATCGTGGAGAGCTGCGTGGATGGGATAGGCAGTGGCTGGGAGTTCGCTTCTTGCAGTATGCGGCTGCTTTGAACCTCTGTCTCAACAGGGACACAGGACCTGGCGCCCCCTGGGAACCTCCAGACTCCAGCGAGCCGCCGCCCGTTGACGTTTGAAGAGGCCATCGCTGGTGGGGACACTGCTCCGCGTCCCTGCCCTGTAAGGGCTCCTGGAACTGACTGCCACAATACGAGAAAGAAAGTTCGTAGGGACCAGCCTGGGCCCTCCAGTATGTCCAGTTGGCTACAGGGCACTCGGAGTCGGGGGATGCTGAGGACGCGCTTTCTCTTCTCTGCCTCCTTTTCCTGCCTCTGTCTCTGCAGGCCCCATGAGCAAACGGCCCAGGCTGGAGGTGGTGAAGAGGCTGAACTTTGAGCCAGATATGGAAGAGCTACTGTACCCTGATTCCCCTCCAGGGGACATTACCCCCCCACCGAGTCCTGAGGTCTTCCCTGAGATGTTGGATGCCGGGTGTGTTGTTTGAGGGCATGTAATTTCTACCTCGGAAAGCCGCTTGTCCCTGGATGAGGCTCTGGGAGTGGAAGCCTATGGGAGGACAGAGGGGTGAGTGTGGTCCTGGCACCCCATTGAGGGTGACTAGAGATGCTTGTCTCTCCTAGGCCCTCAGAGGCTAGTGCTGACACATGCACCGTGCAGGCTTTGCCAAGTCCCCGCAACCCTGTCCTGAGACGTCCCCCTGTCTTAGAGGATTACATCAACGTGACGTCCACAGGTGGAGAGCGGGCCTTTTTGGTGCTTCGGGCTGACCTCACAGGCACTGGGGTGCAGGTGGGTGACCACAGCATGGGCTAGCCATGGCATTGATTCCTTTATGTTGCCAATGGGCTTTCAGCAGGTCCCGATGCCAATTTCACCTGTCTGAATTGTTAGAAATAGGCACACCCAGGTAGTCCAATGTTGGGAACAGCAGTGCTAATTTGGGGGTATGTAGCTTTAGAGTGCCACCTTGTACCCCAGTTGTTAGCTTTCTGTTCTTTTCCCCTCCCCCGACCCTATAGCTGACCTCCCTTGGATCTGTCCCCTCTGAGTGAGGCATCACCTCTCTGAGGAGGCACGGTTTTGCATTTTTTTCTCTCTGCCAACCTTTGTGGGGAGGGACATTATGGGTGCCACCATGACCTGGGAGGGTGACAGATGACAGATCTGCCTCGCCCAGGACCCTCTTCTGGATGTCCAGTGGCGAGGCCGTGGCCAGCTGGACCTGCTGGGTGTCCCCTTCGCTTCCCTGAAGGAGCAAGTAGACAGCAAGGTGAGTTCAGCGGAGTGTGGGGAGGGGTGTGAGCTGAGTCCAGGTGCTGGCTGGACTTGTCCTGACCCCAGCCTGTCCTGTTTGTACAGCGACGGCAGCAACTGCTTGAGGAGGCCCAGCGGCTCTCAGACACTCTACATAGGTGACTCGCGTGCTCCCCACTCCAGGGACCCCTGTTTATTCTTGGACTGACCTTCTGGCACATATGGTGGACATGGTGACCCCTGTGTAGTGAATCGGGACTTGATTCTCTCCAGCCTCAGGTCTGAAAGGGAGGAGGCTGTACTTGAGGGGACCTCTGAGGAGGAGCCAGCCCCCGGCCAGGACACGACTCAGCACTGCCTCTGGGTGGATGAGTTCGCACCCCAGCACTACACGGAGCTGCTCAGCGATGACGTGAGCTTTTCTTCTTACCTAAATGTGACTAGCCTGCCTTCTCAGCATGAAGGAAGGGCCGGATCCAGGTGATATTGTGTTGCTGGGCCACTGGGTGCTAAGGATGATGTGGGGACCCTGAGTGGTAAGTGGGGAAACCGAGTCAACACATACCTGGTTCACTGCCAGTTGACTGTGACCTGCTGTGGGCTTTGTTAGAGGTCTAGGTGTCCTAGCCCTGTGGCTGTCAACCTTCCTAATGCTGTGACCCTTTAATACAGTTTCTCATGTTGTGTGACCCCCAACCATAAAATTATTTTTGCTGCTACTTCATAACTGTAACTTTGCTACTTTTATGGATCATAATGTAAATATCTGTGTTTTCCAATGGTTTGGGGCGACTCCTATGGAAGGGTTGTTTGACACACCCCCCCCCAAAGGGGTCATGACCCACAGGTTGAGAACTGTCCTAACCTGTCCTTTTGCTTACCCTCAGCAATTGGTGCCGGCTTGTCCTGTGGTGAGCATGAGACCCAGAGGTGGCCAGGTCTAAGAGATGGGGGCCTTAGTGAGCCTGGGCCTTGCTTCTGAGCCTCAGTGTCCCTGTCTGTGTTGAAAATGTAGACTTGGCTGGGGCCTACCCTTAGACTTCCTTCCTAACAGTTCACCAACCGCTGCCTCCTCAAGTGGCTGAAGCTATGGGACCTTGTGGTGTTCGGCCATGAGAGACCTTCCCGGAAGGCCAGGCCCAGTATAGAGCCAACCCGGCCTGGGAAGGAGGCCGCAGCCCCCAGCAAGTGGAAAAGCCATGAGCAGGTGCTGGAAGAGATGCTAGAAGCTGAGCTGGACCCAAGCCGGAGGCCCCGGCAGAAGGTGAGCCCTACCTGGACGTGTGTGAACGTAGCCGAGCTTGGTGCTTGGCCCTCTGGGTAGTCAGTGCTATTGCAGTAGTCTTTTTGGGGGGAGAGGGTTCATGAGGCATCTTTAACTCTTCTAGAATCTGTGGGTATGATAACATCAGGATTGGCATCAAGTGTTGATATTGCGAATTTGAAATTGAATCTATTCTCCTAAGGGTTTAGATAAAGTCTGCTTCACCAATAGGACGATGGACAGTGGGGCAGGGGCCTGGGCCCACTGGGTGGGTCTGGCGTTCCTGTCAAGTCCCCACATAACTAGCTTCCTCAGGGTTTTCTCTGACTCTGAGCACCTTGGGCATGCTCTTTGGCTGGCTGGAGTGTGGGAGCAGTGAGCAGCCTTGTTTCTAGTCCCTGGCTATTGGCCAGGGCTCCTGGGAGGCTCAGAGATCAAAAGTCTATCCTTTAATTTGACTGTAGGTGGCGCTGCTGTGTGGCCCTCCAGGCCTAGGGAAGACCACACTGGCGCATGTGGTCGCACGGCATGCAGGGTATTGCGTGGTTGAGATGAATGCGAGGTGAGTGGAGAAGACCCATGTGTGGGGTTCTGTGAGGCTGAGCCTTTGTTGCAGCTTGGAAACCCTGACTGGTGGGTAGAGCTAGGGTCTTGGAAGTGTAGGCTGGGGTTGGGATATGTCCTTCAGGGCTTATTGAAGTTGGTGGTAGCTGCATCCAGCGGGAGCCTCCTAACATCCTGCTGGGATGCTGGCTGCTCCCTGTAACTCTTGTCTTGGCCTTGCTGTTCCAGTGATGACCGTAGTCCTGAGGCCTTCCGTACCCGCATTGAAGCAGCTACGCAAATGGAGTCGGTGCTGGGTGCGGGTGGGAGGCCCAACTGTCTGGTTATTGATGAAATTGACGGGGCCCCCACGGTAGGCCTCCCTGATACTTAGGTGGGCAGGTGGGAAGGCAGGCTGGGTGCACCGGGGTTTTGACT
Organism: Microtus oregoni; assembly: GCF_018167655.1. NCBI lineage: Eukaryota > Metazoa > Chordata > Mammalia > Rodentia > Cricetidae > Microtus > Microtus oregoni. Next base: position 18,328,468 of record NW_024543086.1, read on the forward strand.
CAATGACCTCTTCTGTGCCGTCCTGAAGGCTGCCATCAATGTTCTCTTGAGTATCTTGAATCGCAAGGGTCCCCAGGAGGCAGAGCAAGGAGGCCCAGCTGTGCCTGCAGGGGGCCGGCGGCGCAGGGCCGAGGGTGGCCTCCTAACGAGGCCCATCATCTGTATCTGCAATGACCAGTGAGTGCAGCGTGGGACTGGGCCTGCCTGGGCACAAGGGTCCCTGGCTTAGCCCCTGGGCCTGTCCCTGGGGTGGCGACTTCAGGTCCTGTCTTATACAGGTTTGTACCTTCCTTGAGGCAGCTGAAACAGCAGGCTTTCCTGCTCCACGTTCCGCCAACTCTGCCCTCCAGGCTGGTGCAGCGGCTCCAGGAGGTCAGCAGGGCAGGGAGGAGGACGGCTTCCTGCGCAAGATGCATGCTCTCTCCTGATCTCCCTTTCCGTGGTTCCTTCCCCCTGAGCACCCTATTTTCACCTTGGCTGTGGCATTGGGCTATCAGGTTGTGATCCAGGCCTACCCGAGGAACTGTGCTGCACTCCCTGGCTGCCCTAGCACAGGACTGTTTTCCTGTGTCCAAGGAACCAGGCTGTGGCCACAGGCTTGGCTCTGTGCTAGGCTGGGCGTGGGTCCTCTCAGCAGTGGTAGACACTCTAGTGCTCCCCCCACCTCTAGATCTCCCTGCAACATGGCATGCGATCTGACCCAGGCGCCCTAGCTGCCCTCTGTGAGAAGACTGACAATGACATCCGTGCCTGTATCAACACCCTACAGGTGGGGATGTGGCTTGGGTGAGGCCGGGTGGTGTGGGATGGCTGCTGCTTACTCCACTCTTTGTCCAGTTTCTGTATGGGAGGGGCCAACGGGAGCTGAGTGTGAAGGATATCCAGACCACCCACGTCGGCCTGAAGGACCAGCGCAAAGGGCTTTTCTCTGTGTGGCAAGAGGTCTTCCAGTTGCCCAGAGCTCAAAGGTAGGAGTCTAAGAGGTATGAGTGGGCCAGCCTTGTCCTGGATGCTCTTGATGTCTAGAGCCAAGATGCCACCTGGTGCTTCCAGGGCCCCCAGGGACAGCTGTTTGCTCTCAATTGTGTCCTGTGGGTTGGGGGCCCAAGGGGAGTTGCCTCCTAAGTCTGTGGCCCAGAGGGTGACTTTCCTTGACCTTCCTTTAGTTAGTCAGAGCAGTCTTTTGCTCCTAGATGGCTCTGTTTAGAGATTCTTGTTCCTTCAGAGTGCTGTATGGCAGGCCAGGCAAGGCTTCACTCTGAACATACAGGATGTGGCGAGGATGGCTGGTGACATCTTTGCTTTCAGCTGGGCTTGGTCCCAGCCTCAGCACCCTCTACTTGCAGGCGATTCATGGGCCAGGACCTGATCCTTCCCACCCAAGCTCTCCTGCTCGGTGATGGGGACAAGGGCTCCCTGACCCTGGCCTCCCAGCGCTTCTACCATATCCTCCGTGTGACCACCTCCGCAGGCGAGCATGAGAAGGTTGTCCAGGTACCGATGCTCACCCCAGCTCTTACGATCCTGGTACTAACAGAGGATGCCCTGGGTCTGTTCCAAAGTAAGGGTTGTGGGTGGATGAGCGGCAGGCATCCAAGGGATTGGTAGGATCAAGGACAGGGGTCACAAGGAAGCACTCTCAGACACAGGAGGGGAACTGAAGGAATGCATTTGGAGGTGACAGAAGGCAGAGAGCTTAGGCATCCAAGGATGAGTTTTGGACCAGTGACTGGGAACCATTTAGAGATCTCTGCAAGGTACATATTGGGGTATGGGGCTTAGAGACTAAATTCTAGGTGGGGGGTGCACATGGGGTAGAAAGCAGGTAGGGAGCGGTTTGGACTTGAGCAGATGACACAGCCTCCATCACTCCCCAGAAGCTTGGCTTAAGCTGCTTTCACCTCTAAGCAGCTTTGGATTAGTGGTTGGGAATTCACCGACAGTCTGGAAATCTGCAGTGTGATGTGGTCAGTGGGAACTAGACTTGGACAGGCCCAGCTGGAGCCACTGTGCCCTCGATTCTGAGGATGTAGCTTTCTGCCGTGTCAGGGAGGGACTGTGGACTGGACCAAGTGGGTGGGCTGTCTCCCCTTGCCTCAGGGTCTTATTTAGACAAGTAGATCCTTCCCTGGATAGGCGGCTAATCCCACACCTTGGACTTCACAGAGCAGGAGCTAGAGAGAGGATCCTGAGGCTGATGCTCGTGCTGTGGGAGATGAGGGGCCAGAGGGTCTGGGCCTAGCCGCTCCTGCAGAGGCTCATGGCCTCTCACTCCTCTTAGGGCCTGTTTGACAACTTTCTACGCCTTCGGCTTCGGGACTCCAGCCTAGGCACCGTGTGCTGTGCCCTTGACTGGCTGGCCTTCGATGACCTGCTGGAGCAGGCTGCCCACCACGGCCAGAGCTTCCAGCTGCTTCGCTACCTGCCCTTCCTGCCCGCGGCCTTCCACGTGCTCTTTGCCTCCAGCCACGTGCCACGCATCACTTTCCCCAGCAGCCAGCAGGAGGTGTGTGTGTCACCTGCGTTTACAATTCGGGTCTGACCCCAGGAGTTTCTGCTCACCTGGTCCCAGCTCACTTCTGTCCTAGGCCCAGACCCGGATGAGCCAGACAAAGAACCAGATCCAGACACTGGTGTCAGGGATGGCACCGGTCACCCGTAGCAGGGCCACACCTCAGGCCCTGGTTCTAGATACCCTCTGCCTGCTCCTGGATGTCCTTGCACCCAAGCTGCGCCCCGTGAGTGTCAGATTTGGAGGAAAGGACGGAGTCTGTGGCTGATGAGGCTCCTAGCATAGCTCAGTTGCCCAATCTCTGCCTGCTTGACCCTAGGTGAGCACACAGCTATACAGTGCCCGTGAGAAGCAGCAGTTGGCCAGCCTTGTGGGTACCATGCTCGCCTACAGTCTCACCTACCACCAGGAGCGCACACCTGATGGGCAGTACATCTACAGGCTAGAACCGTGAGTGCCCCGGTGTCTAGGGCAGGGGGAACACAGCCCGTGGGGACCTGCAACGTGGATGCCAAAGCCAGTGTGGTCTTGGTGAGGTGTCTAAGTGGTTGTTGGTTGCATTTGAGGTTTGGCACAGATGTGGCTGGCACTGTGCCCCGCCCCAAGTCATTCCCATGGACACAGTTCTGAGATCCAAATTTCGGTGTAGGGTTCATGTGACCTCTGTCTACCCAAAGGTGGACAGTCCTATGTATCTTTGTGTCTGCCGCCCCCCTCCCCCCCCAGGGCTCCAGAGGGCAGAGTGACGTGAGGCACAGCAGCAGCCACCTGGGCATCCTGCAGTTCCAGTGAAGCCCCCAGTGTCCGTGCCTTCCTTACTTCCTGCAGCACTGGGCATGTTCTATGTCACCCCACTTGTAGCTGGGGGGACTGAGGCGTAAAGTAGTCAGTGCCCAGCTGCCAGGGGTTAGGATGTAGTAGTGTCAGACTCTCACCCTGCACCCGAGCTCTTGAACTTGGTTTGCGGGGTTGGTGTAATAGGCGGACCCTGGCACTGCTGACTGGTACCCCGTATCTCGTCTCACCCACCTGGTCAGGAATGTGGAGGAGGTCTGCCGCTTCCCTGAGCTGCCTGCCCGCAAGCCCCTCACCTACCAGGCTAAGCAGCTTATTGCCCGGGAGATTGAAATGGAGAAGATGCGGAGGGCAGAGGCTTTGGCCTGTGCTAGAGGTGGCCCCCAGGTAAGCTCGCCTCCTGGTGCTGGGACAGCGCAGGTACTATCAGTGGTTTGGCCTTGACCAGCCGGCTCTTGTCAACCCTTCCCTTCAGGTGGACCAGGGTCTGCAGATGGACAGTGGGAATAAAGGGATGAAGCAGCCTGCCCCACGTAACCACGAGCAGCGGCTGGAACACATCATGAAGAAAGCTGTCATGCAGGAGCAGGTGTGGGGAGTAGGGCTGGCCAGAATGATGAGGGTGGAGCTTGCTCCAGGTCCCGAGGACTTACCTGTTGCTCCCAGAAAGTGGTTGGTGGGTTAGGAAAGGAACTCCTAGTTGCAAGCCTTGCTCTAAGGCATGGAAGTCTCCTCTCCTATGGGAGAGGCCTGGGTGTGCCCAATTGCCCACCTACCAATCTGGTGACCTCTCTTCTCTACTAGCCCGAGAGGGACTTCTTTGGACGTGTGGTCATCAGGAGAGTGGCAGTCCCAAGCAGAGGTGTGTATGGGTCACAGAAGGAAAGGGGGTGGAGACATTGGCTGGGGTCTGCTGAGGTGCAACCCTTTGGTCCCTGCAGAGGCTGAGGCCCCAGAGAAGGACACAGGCGAGTGGCGCATGGGTGTGGCAGTGGGCAGGAGTGAGGTGTGGTTCCGGTTCAACGAGGGTGTCTCCAATGCTGTGCGGCGCAGCCTGTACATCAGGGATCTCCTGTAGCCCCTACTGCCCCAGGACATCAGGTCGCACTGACTCCCACAGGGAATGTACAAAAGCAGAGACACCTGGAGAAGTCTATTTATAAAGTCACGCCTTACAGAGTGTGGGTCGGGCTCATAGAATGGTACACTTGGCCTTCTCTACCCAAGGGTTGTTCTTCATCAGGTCAGGGTTCAGGAAGGGGTCCTTGGGGATCCCATCCTCGATCCATTTGAGAAGCCTGTGAGCGGGGAGTTTCAGTGAATGTTGGTCATTCCCATGGCACCTGCCCACTGGGGTGTGAGGCTCTGCTTAACACAAGGGGCAGTAGCAGGGCAGGCAAACACAGCACGGGGCACTCACTCAGGGATCGTCTTGGAGGACATCTCCCTTTTGAAGGCCAGTTGGTACTTGAGGCTCTCCACCTCCTTCTTCATCTGGGGCACATCCCACTCCTCCATAGCGTCGGGGGCGTCGGAGGTAGCCAGCCTGAGGCTGGTAGACAAGAGAAGCAAAGGAGCTGGGTCTGCAGCCGCAGCCCCAGGACGCAGATTCCACCTGCTCCCGGGGACTAGTGCCCATTGGACAGTACCACCCACTGGCCCTTCCTGAGGTCTGCGGCGATGATGCTAGGGAACAGGCCCTGGACCGTGCCACAGGGACCTAGTAACGAGGCCCCCGGGCCTCCTCTACCCAGTGGGGCTGATTAGCTGGAGCACAAACTTTCCGTTCTTGGCAGAGAAAATGAGCCCGACAAGGCCCAGCCCTGGATTTGTAGGACAGCCTCATCCCTGCCCAGGGAGGCTGCAAGATGGACTCCTGAGTATCCAGAGCAGCCCTCACCCCCATCCTCGCTCTGGTCCCACTTCTAACTCAGACCCTGAGTGGGGTATAAGAGTGGGCTGAGGGCCCTGGGAGGCAGGGTGCTGCCCGACCCTCCTGGGTGCCTGTTTTGCGTGGGTAAAGAGGCCAAGTTAATCGCGTGGCAGGGAGGATTTGGCTGCAATTTGCATGTAGGGTGGGGTGTGTGCAGAAGGTCTGGGTATACAGGCCCTTGAGCAAGCCCAGGACTTGGGAGGTGGGCAGCCTCCTGAGACCACTGTTTCCCGGCACAGTAGGCAGTCACCCAGTCTCCGACCTGACTGGGGAGAACCGTTTGGGCACAACAGTGTGCCTCCCTTTACCCCTCCCTGTCTCAGTGCACTCCTGGAGACCAAGTCCCTGGTTTTCCGGACAATCACAGCTTTCTCGACCTTGAGAGGGGTCTGGCACCGCGTGCCGGGCACTTCCGGGCAAAAGCCTCTATCCCGGGATACTGCAGCTGAGCCGGCCTTGGCTCGGGAGAGTCTAGCACCCGGCGATGGTGCTGCCTCTAGAGTTGCCCATCCTAAAAGGGTCTTGGGAGGGCTCGCAAGGGATGGGTGAGAGGTTGGATGGGCTAGTATCTCCGGGTGTATGCGGCCGCCTGCGGAGTACCTTTCCCAGAGACCCCAAGTTACAGTGCCCCACCCTGCCAGGTTCTCCCGCGCCACACACGCCGACAGCCACGTGGGCGGAGGACCAGCTGCGGGTCCTTCACAAATGGGAGCACCTGGGCTGGGGGCATGACCCACCACTGGCCCTACCTGCGCTGCTGCCGCCGCCGGTGCACCCCGAGACGCCCCCGGCCAGGCGCACGGCGGCGCACACGGGCACTGCGGGCGGCGCGCACGGCGCAGGACAGACGCGCCCCCGCCGCGCAGCAATCGCTCCTGCGCCGCTGGACTCGATCTGTCGGCCGCCCAGCCCCTGAGGCCCGGAGGCAGTTGTCCTAGTCCCGGGAGTTAGGATTAGCTTAGGGGAACCCACCCGGTCAAGTCCTAGAGCTCTGGGGTTTGTTTTACCCCGGATGTGAGGGTTCTGTTCATTGGACTTACTTTTGAAGGAGACAGCAAATGCAGAGATGACAAGAGCCGAGGGATGTGTGGAGTGAGGTTGGGCTGTCCGAGCCAGGGGAGCCCAGGCAGGCGCCCCGCCCACTCTTGCCACCTGGGGCCTTGGCACCGCCTTCACCAGGCTGGGCTGACCCAAGAGCTCCCTGAGCTGCTCCTACTGCCTCTGCAGGTCTCTCCTGGGGCAGGACATAGAGCAGTGGAGTTAGTCCAGTCTTTCCTGGGTCAGATAGTACTGCGCTGGCTGTCCACTTGGCTGGGTTCTTGGACTGTTCTGTGATGCTGGGACTAGGGCCCTAAAGAGCAAAATTATGCCCCTCCCAACGAAGATACTTTGGTCAGGGCCCTCCTATGCTACCAGCTAGCTGGGAAGAGTGGGGAGGGGGCAAAACACTTCTTCACCGTGGTCTTTGCAGCCCACTGGGTGCAGGTGACCTTCAGTGTTGTCTACTTAGGCTAGGAACCGTTCTGCAGAATCCCTGGCGGGGGATCAGGCCTCCATAGCATGGCCACCTTCTTGGTGCCTTCTCCCATTCCCAGGCAGTAACCTCAAAACCCTTTAATCTGCTCAGAACTGGACGCCAGTGACCCTCCACATTTGAGACCCCCATGCCATAACTGACCATGGTTCTGCAGAGCCTGATGCTTTGGGAGGTGGGTAGGCCAGTTTATTAGCTGATGCCGGATAGCCTTTGGGACCTCTGGGGGGAAGAGTACTTCCTTAGCCACAGGACTTTGGGCTCTGTGCCCATCAGCCAACTCCCTACTCCTCAGAGACTGTAATGGGGCGGCAGTGGGCTAGCCCTGCCTTCAACTTCCCAGGGCGGCTCCTCCCTTTCCAGCTCACTCCCAGTGTCGATCTTGGGGGAGCTCTACCCTGGGGCCCTTCACGTGACGAATGCTGCAGGCTGCAACCTGGACAGGGGGCCCCAGGCAGCAACAACAGCCCCTGGGGGGGGGGGCAGACCAGGCTGGAGCTCTGGAAAGGCGTGCCTGTCCTGGGAGGCATGGCTAGGACTTTGCCAAGTACTCTGGGTCCTCCGCGGACTAGAGGTCTGTTGAATGGCTGTTCTGCCCTTACCTGGGCAAGAAGATAGGTCAGGGTTAAAGGAACTGAAACAGTTAGGAGCCCCTACTGCCTAGGAGATGGCCCGGAACCCTGCAGGTAGGATCAATGGAGAGGCAAGGTCCCTGTCCCTTGGATTCCCAGGGCCATCGGTCATGCAGCATGCTTTCCTGGCATGGTCAGTGAAATGGGGGTAACCGTGCTTCCCTCATCCTGATGTGCATCAGGAGACATCTCTGGAACTGGGGCACGCTAGGGAGCAGAGATTTATCATGGATTTGGGGGCTGGGGTGCTTGAGGCTAATGGTGCCAGGCTTCAGGGCAGATGGTGGCTCTTCCTGGTAGGGTGGAGGGCAGTGATCGCCCCTGGGGCCTGTGTGTATCCTCCCTCCGCAGACGTTTTGTGTGCCCCGTAACTGGGTGAGCACCCTAACATTTAGGCTACTGTGGGTGTCTCCGTGTGGCATTAGAGAGTCTGGGAGAGCCACCAGAGGGCACAGTGACAATGGGGAGAAGGGGACTAACCTAGCTACTCCAGAGGCTGCAGGACAGGTGACCTCCAGAAGGCTCCAGGGTGCTTATATTCACTGGGATGAAGTAATGTTTCTGACTGGGATCCAATGGGACCATATGAACCCCCAGGTGAGTCCCAGGTCTTGGGGGACTTCCTGTTGCTGAGGACAGTAGGCAGTGTGCCCAACCTGCCTTAGTGTCTCCTAACCCAGTCCTAAGGCTCTGGACTCTGGCTTTATGCAATTTATTGGACACAAGGAAGTTAGCTAGAGGATGATCGAGGTCAGGAGTCCTGAAGCAACTACAGGTCCTAGAAGTAGTCAGGTCTTGGGCCAGAATTGGGAGGCCTCAAGATAACCATCTGTTAGCCAGGTGTGGTGGGTCCTTTAATCCAAGCATTTGGGAGGCAGAGGTAGGAGGATCTCTGTGAGTTCTAGGCCAGCCTGCTCTACAGAATGAGTTCCAGATCAGCCAAAGTCACAAAGTGAGACTCTGTCTCAAAAACAACAATCAAGTCAGGTGGTGGTGGTGCACACCTTTAATCCCAGCACCCGGGAGGCAGAGGTGGGCAGATCTCTGAGTTCAAGGCCAGTGTGGTCTACAGAGTGAGTTCCAGGACAGCCAATACTACACAGAGAAACCTTGTCTCGAAAAAAACAAACAAGCAAACAAAAATCAAAACCCACCATAAAAACACAAAGGGGCTGGAGAGATGGCTAAGAGGTTAAGAGCACTGATTGCTTTTCCAGAGGTCCTGAGTTCTATTCCCAGCAACCACATGGTGGCTCACAACCATCTGTAATGTGATGCCCTCTTCTGGCCTGCAGGCAGAACACTGTCTATATAATAAATAAATAAACAAATCTTTTAAAACCAACAAAAAAATCAGACACCATCTGTTCTGAACCTGGGTTCCTGTCTGGGCTTCAACAGGGACCCTATGACTCCTTAGTTCCCACAGTAAATGTCCAGCCCGGTTCTTTCAGCTAGGGAGCAGCCTGGCGGGGTCTTGATGCTAAGTCACAATAGTGACATGCTACAAAGTTTTGTGAAAGATGCTGGGTGTCGTGGCACAGACCTTCACTCCCAGTACTTAGGAGGCAAGAGGATCTCTCAGTTTGAGGGCTTTGTGGTTTAGATAGTGAATTCCAGGGCACTATACTGAAAATCTCTGTCTCAAAAGAAAAACAAATCTACCACCCCCCCCCCAAAAAAAAGTCTGGTGGAAGGAGGATTTTCAGGAAAGAATATGGTACCCACCTGCTCACCCTCAAGTGTGAAAAGCTATCCCTTGGGCTCCCTTCTGAAATTAGGGCATTAACTGGGCCGTTGGGCGAGTACACACAGGGTTCCTTCCACTGGCCTAGAAATGGCCTCCCCAGGCTAAAGAGCTCCTCATAGGAGCTGAGATAGCTAATAGGGCCACCTTGTCCTGGCCCGGCCACCTCTGGAGCCTGTGGTGATGACTCTGGAGTAGCCAGGGCTGAGCCAATAGCTTTATCCTTAGCTCTCCAGGGGTGGAGAGTAAACTGCATAGGGAAGCATTTTGGAAGCTCCATGCGGAGGACAGACCCTTACCCCAGCTGGTTTGATTCCCTCAGAAATAAAAGTACCAAGGTCAGGGCTGTGCCTGAGCCGAAGAGAAAGGACTCAAGTTGGCCATTCTCTGTCCAGTGGTAGTTGAGCCTGAGAAGGCTGAGCATGTGACCTGTGACCCTGCAGGCCACGAGGATCCGTGAAGCCCCTTTTCTTGGGGGCCATGGTGACAGAAGCTGAGCCAGGGCCAGGCCTTTCGGCCTTTGAGTTGACTTTGTTCCTATCCCTGCGGGTCCCAGGTGGCAGCACAGGGACTGGGAAAATGTTCGTGTTAAACAGTTCTTAGCAGACGGGATGGCTTTTATAGCATCTTAGAAAGTGTAAACGTGGGTTTCAAAAATCACCTACACAACTACAAGAAGCAATGTTATGTCAATGAAATGGCAGTGATTCAAACTCTCACCTTGTGTGAGGGTGGCCGTTTGGATCCCCAGTCCCCACACACGCCAGGTGGGTATAGTAGCTGTTTAATAACTCCCGTACTCATAAGGCAGAGACAAAGTATGGTGGTTTGAATAAAAATGACCCTCATAGATTCATATTTGCATGCTCAGTTTCCAGTTGATAAACTGTTTGGGAAGGATTAGAAAGTGTGGCCTTGGAGAAGGTAGGTCACTGGGAGTGGACTTTTGAAACATCCAGGGCCTCTCCCTCCCCAATCCTTCTCTCTCCTGTCTGTCCATCAGGATGTAAAGCTCTCAGCTACTGCTCCAGCACCATGCCTGTCTACTTCCTGCCATGATGATTATGGACTAACCCTCTGAAAATATAAGCAAAACCAGGGGTGGTTAACAGCCTTTTTTTTTTTTTTTTATAAGAGCTGTTTTGGTCATGGTGTCTCTTCACAGTGATAGAACATTCAGCATCCCTGGGAGCAAGCTTGCTAGTCAGGCTAGTTGTGTTTTAGAACTCTGGATTCAATCGAGAGATCCTGCCTCAATGAACTAGTGGAGAGCCATTGAGGAGACTCCCAGTGTCAACCTTGGGTCTCCATACAAATATGCACGGACGCACACACACACACTTCCAAATACATATGTGTGTGCATACGTACCACACATACTGACACAGAAGAGGAAAGGGGGTAACGCTATTCGAAGGAAGACACACCTGGGCAGCTCTTATCCAATTCCACCTCTGTAGACAGCTAACAGTAGCTTATGGACACGGACCGCATGCCCTGTCGTGGGACGCATACCTCAAGTGGACTGACTGAAGTCATGGATGCCATGGTAATTATAGTAAACTGAGGATCCCGCTTCAGAGAAAGGCCTGCTGAAGACATGGGGTTCTCTATGCTAACAACTCTGCGAGTTGGGCGTGGCAGTACCTGTGTGCAGTCTGGCACTTGGGAGACTGAGGCACAATCACCTGAAGCTCAAGGCAGCATAAGCTACATTGTGAGACCCTATCGAGAGAGAGAAGGAGAGAGAGAGAGAGAGAGAGATTCTAATGTGAGGGCAGGAACAGGCATTGGGAGGTTGCAATGACAAAACCCACACCCAGTGGTGGCATCAGATAGATCTCTCTGACACTGCGGTGTCTGCCTGGAACTGGACTGGAGGCACTATCCCCAGAAGAGCAGCAACTGCCACTCCATATGCTTGCTCTTTGCGGAGCCAGGCAGCAGGTTATGTCAGGGCACTAATCCCCAAACCTCCCACCCAGGAAAATGGCAGACAAGAGCACCAACTAAAATAATCTTCCCAAACGGGCAGTGTTGCTCAACTGAAAGCCATGCAATTTGGGGAGCAGGGAGGATGTTTCTGTGTTTTGCACCTCCCCTGATACCCAGCCACTGAGCCTGGGTGGGGTCCGTTGGCAAGGTCTCTCCCTGAAGATATAGTGTCTAGCAGCTGTGCTGTGGTCAGGGCAGCACAGGGTATGCAGGTGAGGTGATGTGTGGAGCCATATGAATAGGAATGGACGACAGGACATCCTGTGGTGAGGTGGACAGGTGAGACCTACTGTACCTGCGGTGTCCAGGACATTCTTGTTTCCAGCTGGGCTGTTTTTAAAGGTGCCTGTGGAGCTGCTCCAGGACTAGGGCAGAGTGGGCAGCTGCACCACTTGCCTGCATGATAGCACCCAGCCGGCCATCGGTCACCTGCTGCTGTCACAAGAGGAGTGATGTGTGGCCACACCCTGACGCAGAAATCTGGAGCCCGGTCTGGGAATTACAGGGCCCCTTTCCTGCTGTAATGTCAAGGTTGCTCCTTTTACCATCAGGAGTGTTCTCAGGATACTGTGTGCACATCCATCTTCTGTGACCTCCGGATGTCTATCCTACTCCAGTGGGGGGGTGTCTCTACAGTTACCCTCAGGTGTCCCTCTAGCCCTGGTCTGTGTCTGCCCCAGGGATGAGGCCGATGAGATGCCTCTCATGTTCAGTTGCTGGTGAGCGTGGGAAGAGGGTCCTGGCCCCAGATCCTTGGGTGGCCAGAGCGTCTTCAGCAGTGGCGGTGCCTCTGTGCTTGTCACCTGGCTTGTTTACTTTTTAACCTTGAGCTCTCTGATGCTTCTCCACAGGGGCCCTGTCTTGTTCCTGGAGCCAGATCTGGCCAGTGACTGCTCAGACACGGGCACACACCAACCCTAGAACCCGGCCCTATCCATGACCTCTCCTCATGTCTGCCCTCTCTCATAGACATTGGTGGCTTAGGTATCATGAGAACTCATCTTCCTTTCCTCCCTCATGTGCAGACATAACTTGTCTGCTACATGAAAGCTTCAATGTGGAAACACAGCCAGGGGAGGGGAGCTGACCGACCATGCCATATGGCCATGACTGAGACCAGGGGCAGTTGTGTGATCATTCCTAATTTTGCAAATGAAAGGTTTGTGGCTCCCAGCTCATATTGAAAGATAAGACGTGTGGGATCGGGCTGGAGAGATGGCTCAGTGGTTAAGAGCATTGCTTGCTCTTCCAAAGGTTCAATTCAAAAGTTCAATTCCCAGCAACCACATGGTGGCTCACAACCATCTGTAATGAGGTCTGGTGCCCTCTTCTGGCCTGCAGGCGTACACACAGACAGAACATTGTATACATAATAAATATTAAAAAAAAAAAAAGACATGTGGGATGCAAGTGCATCCTGTGTGTGGTGCACATGTGGTCTGTGTGAGCTCCGTGGCAGGATCCCCTGTTTATATGAGCTTTGGGGTCTTCTCAGTGCCACCAACGTACTGCTGACCTGCACATTGCCCGACCTGCCGTACCATCTGTGGCTCATGTTAGTCACTTCCAGAACTACTCAGAGCAGACAGGCAGGTATGCAGCCCAGGAGGGAGGATCCCAGGGCAGTATGCGCGTCGTAGAGTGTTATTTTAAGATGGGCTACATTTGTTTATGCTGTAGAACATTTGTTTAATGACGCAAAGTTGTGTTGCCTTCTTTTATGATGCATCTGTTTAACTCTGTGAGGCTGTGTTACTTTGCCTGTCTAAAACACCTGATTGGTCTAATAAAGAGTTGAATGGTCAACAGCAAGGCAGGAGAAAGGATAGGCGGGGCTGGCAGGCAGAAAGAATAAATAGGAGAAGCACGAAGGAGCAAGAAAAGAAGGGGCTAGACACAGAATAAGAAGGAAAGAAAGGATATACAGAAGTAAGAGAAAAGGAAATATTCTAGAAGCAAAAGGTAGACGGGATAATTTAAGTTAAGAAAAAGTTGGCAAGAAACAAACCAAGCTAAGGCTGGGCATTCATAAGTAATAAGTATTTGTGCGTGGATTCATTTGGGAGCTGGGTGGTGGGCTCCCCCAAAGGCCAAAGAATAAAAAGAAACACAATTCATGTGTGCAAAGAGGTGACCAGAGGTCACCTGTCCCAGCAGCCACACGAGTGGCTCACAAGCATCTCTAGTGGGATCTGATGCCCTCTTCTGGTGTAAAGGTGTACATGCAGGTAGCACTCATGCATAAAATATATCTTTAGAAAAAAAAAAAAAGAAAGAGTAAACCCTTTCCTCCTCAACTTGCTTTTTGGTCATGGTGTTTCATCACAGCAACTCTCGGGCAGTGGGTAGGCTGTGTAAAACCTAATCCTCCACCAGTGTCTTTTGCGGATCCTATAAGATGCAAAATGGTGAAAGGGGCATCAGTACATTTGAAGAGTTTTGTTGCCAGGTGGCGGTGGTGCACACCTTTAATCCCAGCTCTTGGAAGGCAGAGGCAGGTGGATCTCTGAGTTCGAGGCCAGCCTGGTCTGCAGAGCAAGTTCCAGGATAGCCATGACTGTTGCACAGAGAAACCTGTCTTGAGTTTTATCACCCTTTTCCTTGTTCCAGACCTTAAGGTTGGAGATGATGCTGTTCAGTGGGATGAATTAAATACAGTGGGTTTAATTGGGTCCCGAGGTAGTAGGGGCCAGGTGGCAACACTGAATTGCCAAGGCCAAGATGGTCATAGTTGTCGCAATGGGCAACAGAGACAAAACAATATTCATAATGGCCTAACCCGTAATGGTCAGCACAGAAAAAGTGAATTTTATTGTATTATTTAGATAGTTAGTGTTTCTAAACACGGTTTCTCTGTGTAGCCCTGGCTGTCCTAAACCTGCTTTGCAGACCAGGCTGGCCTTGAACTCAGAAATCCGCCTGTCTCTGCTCTCCAGTGCTGGAATTAAAGGTGTTTGTTACTGGGCTGGAGAGATGGCTCAGAGGTTAAGAGCACGGACTGCTCTTCCGGAGGTCCTGAGTTCAATTCCCAGCAACCACATGGTGGCTCACAACTATCTGTAATGAGATCTGGTGCTCTCTTCTGGCACCTGCATGGAGGCTGAACACTGTGTACATAATAAATAAATAGATCTTTAAAAAAATTCTTAAAAAAAAAGGTGTTTGAGCCGGGCGATGGTGGCGCACACCTTTAATCCCAGCACTTGGGAGGCAGAGGTAGGCGGATCTCTGTGAGTTCGAGACCAGCCTGGTCTACAGAGCTAGTTCCAGGACAGGCTCCAAAGCCACAGAGAAACCCTGTCTCGAAAAACCAAAAAAAAAAAAAAAAAAAAAAAAAAAAAAAAAGGTGTTTGTTACTACTGTCCTGCTACAAAGTGAATTTTATGGTGACATGACTCATGTGGACCTCTGGTCCTGGCTAGTCAGTCCTGGTATTTCCAGGCACGAAATAAGAAGCCCACTGCATTTCTGTTTGATCTGTATAAGCAGAAAAATGCTAAAACAAATGAAAGAAAGGCTACATTAGATCATGGCAAAGGGGAATCTTGGCTCATGAACCAATTCCCAGACTTGAGCCAGTTTGCAGATCCAGAACCCCTTGAATGAGGGATGGCCAGGTCCCCTGAGGAAGGACCTTGATAAAATACATAAGAGTTTACTGTTAGCCTTTCTCCAGTCCTTCCCCAGAGGGTCCTGCGGGGAACTGTACACTGGAGGAAAGGTAACAATCAGACTTTCTGGGGTCCATTGGGCATTGATTTTGAGTTGATGCCGATTCCAGGAGACCCCAAGAAACATTGTTGGGCCTCCAGTTAAAGGGAGGGGCTTATGGAGGTCAGGTGATTAACGGAGTTTTGCTCAAGTCTGACTCACAGCAGGTCCACTGGGTCCCTAAGTGTACCCTTTGGTTATTTCCCTAGACCCAGAGTGTATCATTGGGATAGATAAACTTAGAAGTTGGCAGAATTGTCCCATTGGTCACCTGACCTGTGGATCAAGGGCTATTATGGTTGAAAAGACTAAATAGAAGCCTTTAGAGGTGATGCTGTCAGGGAAATAGTGAATCCAAAACAGTATCACGGCCCTGGAGGAAATTCTTGAACCCAACATTGGTAGACAGCCATTGTTGGTCTAGCCAGACAATGGCCTTTAAGTCCTTCTAATAAACACACACACACACACACACACACACACACACACACACACACACACACTCTGTAAATTCTGTTCCTCAGCTGGGTGGTTGTGGCACATGCCTTTAATTCCAACACTCGGGAGGCAGAGGCAGGCAGATCTCTGTGAGTTCGAGGCTAGGCTGATCTACAAGAGCTAGTTCCAGGACAGGCTCCAAAAGCTACAAAGAAACCCTGTCTCGAAAAAAACAAAAAATTAAGATTAATAATAATGATAATAATAATTATTGCCGGGCGGTGGTGGTGCATGCCTTTAATCCCAGGACTCGGGAGGCAGAGGTAGGTGGATCTCTGTGAGTTCGAGGGCAGCTACAAGACCTAGTTCCAGGACAGGCTCCAAAGCTACAGAGAAACCCTGTCTCGAAAAAACAAAACAAAACAAAACCAAAACAAAGTTCTGTTCCTCTAGAGAAGTTGTATGTGTCCAAAGAAAGAGAGAAAAAGGACGCGGTAATGTGCATTCACAATCCTAGGGCTGGTGAGGCGGAGACAGACGGCTCCTTGGATCTTATTGGCCAGTCAGTCTAGCCTAGTCAGGTGACCTTGGGTCCTAGACTCTGTCTCAAAAACCAAAGCTGGTGGCTACTAAGGAACAACAGCTAAGTTGATCTCTAACCGCCACACACATGCCCATACATATGCATGTACACTGCACACACATGTATCTGTGCACGTAACACTGCACATGCATATATACAAAATAAACATATACACAATATTAGTGTACATAATACTGTCCGTCGGACTAGAGTTTACATGGGATTTTTGTTTGTTTTTCGAGACAGTTTCTTTGTGTGGTGGTGGCTATCTTGGAACTAGCTCTGGCCTCAAACTCAGACATTCACCTGCCTCTGCCTTCCAAGAATGGATTAAAGGCATGTACCACGGCCCAGCTCTATATGGGATTTTTTTTTTTGTTTTTTCGAGACAGGGTTTCTCTGTGGTTTTGGAGCCTGTCCTGGAACTAGCTCTTATAGACCAGGCTGGTCTCAAACTCACAGAGATCCGCCTGCCTCTGCCTCCCGAGTGCTGGGATTAAAGGCGTGCGCCACCACCGCCCGGCTCTATATGGGATTTTTATGTTGTTCAGAAATTGTAGCTAATCTCAAAGATGAAAACAGAACACATGAACTCCTTCTAGAACCTAAGGCAAGCCGTAGTGAGCCGTGGGAATCAGGGGCAGGTCTCTTTCTAGTTCTGTAAAGAAGGTGGTGATGATTGGTAGATGTTCTTAGTCCCGTGAGTTCACACTGTGGTGCCCGGAGTGTGCATCTGGGAATTGCTAAGAAAGCTGTTTCTGAAAATGTCTGCAGGCGCCACAGCCTGAGTCCATCCTCAGGTGGATGCTGTGATGGGGAAGGGTCTCTGTGATCACGGGAATGAGGCAAGAGGAAATGAAGGGAGGTGGCAGGGCCACATGGGGTGTTCAGCCTCAGATACTGGTGATAAATCTGAGTGCTGGCTAGTTGTCTGTCAGCCTGATACAAGCTGCAGTCACTGGGCGGAGGGAGCCCCAGCTGAGAAGATGCCTCCATAAGCCTGGCCAGTAGGCAAACCTGCGAGGCGTTTTCTTAATTAGTGACTGATGTGGAAGGGCCCAGCCCATTGTTAGTGGTACCGTCCTTGGGCTGGCCGTCCTGGGTTCTGTAAGAAAACTTTTTCAGAACCACGAGTAGCAAACCAGTAAGCAGCGCTCCTCCATGGCCTCTGCATCAGCTCCTGCCTCCTCCAGGTTCCTGCCCTGATTGCCTTCCAAGGTGACCCATGACGTGGAAATGTAAAAAACACTTGGTTATGGTTCAGTCACAGCAATAGAACCCTAACTAGGACAGGCTGTCTGTCTGTATCACCAGCCCCCGTGCCTCCAGATTGGAGCCTCTGTGGGCATGCCGCCACTGACTACATACAAACAGCAATTCAAAAGGAGAACACATTGTTTGGGTGCAGGCTTTCAGAGGTCTCAATCTGGTCATTTGCATCATTGTTGTGGGCTTGTGTTGAGACAGAGTGCCATGGCAGGGAGCACATGGTGGGGCACCATCAGGGGGAGCACTTAGTGGAGTACCTGATGGGGAGCACATGGTGGAGTACCGTGGTGGGGAGCACATGATGGAGCACCTGGTGGGGAGCACCTGATGGAGCACCTGGTGGGGGAGCACATGGTGGAGTGCCATGGTAGGGAGCACATGGTGGAGTGCCATGGTAGGGAGCACATGGTGGAGCACATGGTGGGGAGCACATTGGCGGGGAGCACATTGGCGGGGAGCACATGGTGGAGCACCTGATGGAGTGCCATGGCGGGGAGCACATGGTGGGGCACCATCAGGGGAGCACATGGTGGGGAGCACATGGTGGAGCACATGGTGGGGAGCACATTGGCGGGGAGCACATGGTGGAGCACATGGTGGGGAGCACATTGGCGGGGAGCACATTGGCGGGGAGCACATTGGTGGGGAGCACATTGGTGGGGAGCACATTGGCGGGGAGCACATGGTGGAGCACATGGTGGAGCACATGGTGGGGAACACATGATGGAGCACCTGGTGGGGAGCACATGGTGGAGCACATGGTGGAGCACATGGTGGGGAGCACATGGTGGAGCACATGGTGGAGCACATGGTGGGGAGCACATGGTGGAGCACATGGTGGAGCACATGGTGGGGAGCACATGGTGGAGCACATGGTGGGGAGCACATGGTGGAGCACATGGTGGAGCACATGGTGGGGAGCACATGGTGGAGCACATGGTGGAGCACATGGTGGGGAGCACATGGTGGAGCACATGGTGGGGAGCACATGGTGGAGCACATGGTGGGGAGCACATGGTGGAGCACATGGTGGAGCACATGGCGGGGAGCACATGGTGGAGCACATGGCGGGGAGCACATGGTGGAGCACATGGCGGGGAGCACATGGTGGAGCACATGGCGGGGAGCACATTGGCGGGGAGCACATGGTGGAGCATCATGGTGGGGAGCACATGGTGGAGCACCATGGCAGGGAGCATTTGGTGGAGCAAGCTGCTCACCTCATGATGGCCAGGAAGCAGAGTGGGTAAGACTATATGCCCGGGATGAGATATGCCCTTCAAAGTCACACCTCCAGTGACCCACTTCCTCTCCTCAGGCCCACTTTCCACCATCTCCCAGAATGCCACCAAATTATGAATGTGTTAAATGTCAGAGCCCTCATGACTCAGTTGCTCCCCCAAAAGCTCTGCCTCTGGATATTGCACTGGAGACTGTATCTTCAACAGCTGAGCCTTTGGATTGGGAAGAGGGAGGAGTAACCAGGTATCAACTGTACCAGTGCATATAAACATCTCAGATCCATTGCATCTCGAGGTCAGTCTGGGATAATCTTCAAACCACTCTACCAGAGATCGCTATCCACTTGGCACAGAACAGGTAAAGAAAAGACTGGTCAGATATGCCCTGACATTGGAGGCAGCCACACATGAGGACAACCCACAGAGCCACACATGGGGGATCTCTAGCCTTGGAGAAACATCAAAGCAACCTTGGAACATCATTTTATATGAAGTCCCAAGGAGGCATAGCAGACAAGAACATCTAAGATGCAAAAACAGGTGCACACCTGCAGAGAAAGACCATCTTCATCTCCATGTCATCCTGGGTTAGAGCAGAGGAGATGGCTGAACTGATCATAGGATGGGGTGGGCGATAAAAGGGACGGACCATGCAGAAGAGATACCCAGAGTTTGGTGCAGGGGCAATGGTGGGAGAGGGAAGAGGAAGCATGAGGCGTGAAGGCATGATGTGAAGAGATCGAGAAAAATCTGGAAA
This sequence comes from Microtus oregoni, assembly GCF_018167655.1. Taxonomy (NCBI): domain Eukaryota; kingdom Metazoa; phylum Chordata; class Mammalia; order Rodentia; family Cricetidae; genus Microtus; species Microtus oregoni. The sequence goes on from NW_024543086.1 coordinate 18,347,615, forward strand.
ACTAGAGACCAAACAGATCAAACCCTTCCCCAGCCCTGGGCCTGTTGAAGATGAGCAGCAAGTCTCAGAGAGGCACACGGTCCAGAAAGCCCTCCAAACCAAGGAATGCACACAGAATGGAGACAGCCACAGTTTTACCACCAAGAGCGATAGTGACTTTTACATGGTTCTGGCCCCACGGTGCACTGTGCGGCCAAAGATCCTGCATCACAGATGCTTTATGTATCTTACGGTGGAGGCGAGGAGGCCACTCGGCACCCCATGGCACGAAGGGGAAACCACAGAGGAAGACCAGTTCCAGACATGCTCAGTGGACCGAATTTGATGGGTCACCCAGGCTCTGTGCTCTGTTGCATTCACCGTTACCACTAGATGGCGCTTCAGACACATTGGATCAACGCTCCCAGTTCCAGAAGGCTTTGCAGGCCCTGTTGTGGGGGCCCAGGCCTCACTCAAAGTCTGGTCTCAGGACCCTTTCACAATCCTTGTGAATGTTTGGCACGTGGGTAATTCTGATGAGTATTCAGTTTATTAGACATTGAAAGGAGAATGTTTTAAAATGTCTACTCTCTTGAAAACAGCAACTGTAAACCCTTGGACAGGAGCATCACATTCTAACAAAAACAGTGATATTTACCTAAAGGATTCCCACCTTTATATGGTTTGTATAGAACTTCTTTGCTCTCCTCTCCAGGCATACAGTTTCTGGAACAATCCATCAACACTCTAGGGGACAGAGGTTCTTTGTGGGCCTCTGAAAGGTCTTCCTGAAAGGTCTCTGGGACAGCATGGCTATAGGGACTCCTGCCACCTGGGGAAGAATTCATAGCTGGCAGCAGCAAGGTTTGCATTAAATCCCTAGCACCAAAAAGTTAGTAGCCAAGCTGGGCAGTGGTGGTGCACACCTTTAATCCCCCAGCACTTGGGAGGCAGAGGCAGGTGGATCTAACTGAGTTTGAGGCCAGCCTGGTCTACAAAATGAGTTCCAGGACAGTTAGAACTGTCCTGTCTCGAAAAACCAAAAAAATAAAAAAATAAAAAATTGAATATCCCCTGCTCCCCTGCGAGGGACGAGTTCAAGGCCTTGCTGTGTAGGCCTACCACTGAACTAGACGCTCCAGCTCAGACTCTTCCTCCTCAAGAGCGGAGCAATAGGACTGATGTAGACGGCTACTCCACACCACACAGACTGTGTCCCCACTCCTCTCAGTGAGGCAAGACGCTCAGCACTGTGTGGCTTCAGACTCTTCCTGTTACTGTCCCAAAGGAGTAAAGACTCAGCTCAGGTGTGCGTGCAAGTGAGCTCAGTTTTGAGCTCCGTGGAAGAGAGCGCAGTGTCCAGTCCCCTCCACACCTGTTCCACAGTTTTGGTCGGTATGGTAGGCCAGCTGTCAGGTCTGCCTAAGTGTGCCTGCACTAGGCTGGGGCACAAGGAAACAAGACCCCTGGAGTCCTGGGCTATACAGTACATCAAGTCCTAGGGACTGACTTCTCATTTGTCCTATGACCCACTGGTTGGATTGGCATTCTTTCTTCCTTCTTTCTTTTCTTCCTTTTAAATTTTTTTAATTAAAAATTAGGTGTATGTGTGTGTGTGCACATTGGCTTCCCTGGAGATGAAGTTACAAGCAGTTGTGAGGCAGTAATATGGGTGCTGGGAAACAAACTCAAGTCCTCTGCAAGAGTTTTTGCTTGATTCTTTGTTTGTTTGGTTTTTCCAAGACAGGGTTTCTCTGTGTAACAGTCCTAGCTGTCTTGGAACTAGTTCTTGTAGGCCAGGCCTGCCTCAAACTCGGAGATTCTGAAGAAAGTCCCTTTGGGAGCCCCTGGGCAGTGGGCAGTGGGTAGTCGTGTGTTAGGTCAAATAAACCTAACAATGAACTCAGTAAAAACTGCACTTGAGAATAAACAAACAAACAATAGGGCCAGAGATACAGCTCGGTGGGTGAAAGCTCTTGCAGAAGTCCACAGCCATAACCACCGGGGAACAAACCAGATCTTGGAAGCTTAGTGGGCTCCGGCCTGCTTAGTACTCGGTCAGGCAGTGGCAGCACAGGCCTTTAATCCCAGCACTTGGGGGGCAAAGGTCATCTGTTGTGGAATAGTATCTTAACTAGGCAAAAATGTGTTACATTTGTTTCTGCTGAGGCATATTACTTTTCTGTTGGATTCTGGGGCAGCCCGTGGGTCGTTGGTGTGTTACATTTGTTTCCGTTGTCTTTGTTTAATCATGTAAAGATGTGCTGCTGTTTCACCTTGCCTGCCTAAGACACCTGATTGGGCTGATAAAAAGCTGAATGGCCAGTAGCTAGGCAGAGGAGGTGGCACAGCGGTTCAGTTGACTGCTCAACGTCAGGTGGCCTCACACTCCTGTGACTGTCCCAAGGAAGCAGGGACCCCAGCTCAGGTGTGTGCATACGTAAACTCCCAGGAGCTTTAGGAATGCGGAGAGGTACGAGGCTTGGGGGGCTACCTGTCCTAAAGGTGGAAGGGTACCCCCCCATCACTGCTGTTGCTGGTGGCTCTTGGCTTTACTGGAAAATTGGAAGGTGTCTGTTTTGCACCTTCATGTGTATGGATTCTGTGGTTTGGGGCTGGTGTCTGATACCCCCTGTGCCAATCCCTGGGGTTCCACTACAGTGATTCCTAACTTTTTCAGCACCAAGTTCTCTTGTTTTCCACCATCTGTAGTGTCTCAGACATCCAGTCCTCTGCTCTCATGGGCCCATAATGTCCATCTGTCTCCATCATTTTCCAGATTATGATTTTCAGATTTGATGTCCCCCGCAATTCAGGCAGAAGGTGGAGAGTTTCCTGAATCCTCTGCTTCCATCTCCCTGTGTTGTGATCAGAGTGAACCAGGCTTGTGCTACTCACCCTTCTTAAATTCAGCCTCCTGGGGCCAATGGTCAGTGTGGCCCCTGTCTGTGCCCTCAGCAGGGCTACCTGCCTTTGGCTACTGAAAGTCTACCCTGGCTTTGGATATGAGCTGTGGCTGCATCTTTGGGTTAGACACCCACTATTGGGCACAGTCTCTGGGTAAACGTCAAAGGCCAGAGATCAGAAGTCAAGATAAGATGCGTCCGGTTCAGAGCCTTGGGAGTTTTGGCGGTACCCAGTGGGCTGGGTGGGACCTCATCTCAGGGACACAGATCCTCTACTTCAGCAAGGGATCCCCTGGACTTTATGGTTGGGTTCTGTCAAGGGTTTAAGTTTCTTCCTGGCCTCAGCTCTTGGTGGTCCCCAACCCCACCCAGGGGCACCCTCCACTTAAACAGTCTGCTTATCTTTATGGGACCTGCCTCACAATCTGTGGGTCCATCAGGTCTGGGCCTTTCTGAAGGACTTGACCCAGGAAAGGAGGTCCCCCAGTGTATTTCTTAGTCTCAGGGTATGCTTTCTTTTGCTTTGCCCATCAGGGTTCCATCCAGGTAAGGCTTGGAGGGCCCTGATTCCGCTGTTAGAATTCAAAGTCACCTTGGAAGACAGAGCCGGTCACAGTCACGAGTGGATAGGGTGACTTGTGGGTCAGCTATTGGCTGTGTGTGTAGGTGCACAGAGATGTACGGCAGGAGTCAGGATTGGATCAGGAGGGGCCAGAGGCAGGGCTGGAGGACTGGAGTCCCCTGCCCCTTCTCCATCTGGCCCCACCCCCATTCACTGTGAGAGCAACATGGTGGTGGAGGAAGGCTGTGTCCTTCCTAGAAAATGTGCTTTTGGTTTTATCCCGCACTGACAGGTCCTTAGAGTGCCGCTGATGGAGCCTGCTGGCGTTTAACAGACATCGTTAACGATCTCTGATCCCCACATCTCTTAGACGCAGGCTGATGGACAGTTTTATGCTCCTCTAGTGACGCCCGGTATAGCCTGGCAGGATGTGGCCGTGCATTTCTAGTTCATTTGGCAAGGGTCTCCCTCGGCCCTTCTTTTCTGTGGGCTCCCAGCTTCCTGCAGACCCCCAGCCTGCCTGCGCCCCTCCCCCGACTCCCAGCTGAAGTTTCCTCTAGCATCTAAAGCAGGAAAGAGCTGGCTCTGCTCCCCGGGAATTGAACTTTCGTGGTTGTCTCTTGAAAGTCAAACCAAATGTTGTGCCGGGCTGTCTGGAACCCGTCAGCTGTGGATGCACAGACAGACCTTCCTGTGTTGACACTCCCCTCCCCCACTCCCCTGCAGTGTAGACGCAGGCTACCTCACTGCCCTGGAGTGGCAGGAGAGAAAAGCAAGGTGTCCACTGTGTGCTACAAGTTTCCTGTGTGCCAGGACTGGGAAGGTGTTAGTTAGGTCTAGCCTGACAGAGCTGGGCAGTCTCAGGTCGAATACCTGTGTCTTTGCTTTCCAGCTATGGGACTTGCCGTGCTTGGGGCACTGGGTCTTCACTTGTGAAATGGGGTCATGGCTCCTACTTTGCAGCGTGTAAAGGTTAAATAAATCAATATAGGGAAAAAGGCAGGTGTCAATCACAAATGAACGTAGTGACAATGAGAATGGAGACTACGGTGGGGGTGGCACTGTAACCGATGATGATAATGATGGTGACAAGGATGGTGGCAATGGCAAAGACCATGGCGGTGGAGCTGATGATGGGGTCAGATGGTTGTGGTGAGGGCCATGGCGATGATGAGGTCAACAGGGATGATGGCGACGGTAATGACGATGGTGATTGTGACATTAATCTTCATTGCCCGCTCGGATGGACGGAATCCCCTGGGAGACACATCCCTGAGAGTGTCTGTGAGCATGTCTCCAGAGGAGACGAGGGAAATCGTGCCCTGGATGTGGGCATCACAGTCTCGTGGGCTATGTGCCATATTGAAGAAAAAGGAAGAAGCCAGTCGAGCATCCACATTTGCCTCTGCTTTCTTCCCCATCTGCCCAGATGTGAGGGAGTGGCCGCACTCCCCTGCTTCCACCCTTCCCTATCATGATGGGCTGTATCTACTCAAACCATGACCAAAAATAAATCTGTCCTAAAAATAAAATGACTGGGCATGGTCATGTATACACAGGTACACTTGTTGAAAACGCCACACACTGCATGTTGGCTTGAGGGCTGAGCAGTGAGCCTTTCCTCAGGGATTCTGGGCTCCAGGCACCACCCCCAGTTCATCTGGGCCTCACTTTCTCTGACTGTTGCCTGAGATGGTCAAGGGGCTCTAGAACAGGATTGAAACCTACCACCATGCCACACAGCTTCTCCTTGGCAGGCAGAGGGAGTTTTGCGAGGAGCACACGCCATTCTGGAAGTCTCCAGGAAACCCTGTATTTCAGGCACCTTCCACATGTTTGTTAGGCATTCTCACCTGGAGAGGCCAGATCACTGGAAGAAAAGCCAAATACAGTCAGATGCTCTTGTCTTAACTTAAGTCCAGGAAGCGCATGTGTGTTTGTGTTCGGCAAAGCACAGAAACCTGTGGAATATTTTGCTTCATGGAAGAAATTAATTGGTTTCCCATCAGCTCCTCTTCTCTCCACCCCACTGCCTGGTGTGTTTGCCCTGCTGCCATATCCAGAGAGACAGAATCAAAGCCAGGCAAGGTGGCCCACATCTGTAATCCCAGACTCAAGAGGCCAAGACAGGAAGATTCTCATGAATTTTAAGGCCAGCATGGGCTGTGGAGTAAACATTTTACCTCTATAGCAACAGAGGAAGGCTAGGGCCATAGGGGCGGCTCGCTTGGTAAAATGCTTGCTGTGCAAAGATGAGGACTGGAGTTAGATGCTCAGAACCTACATTAGAAAACACCTTTATCGAGAGGGAGCACGAGCAAGGAACTCAGGACCGCGAGGGGTGCACCCACACACTGAGACAATGGGGATGTTCTATCGGGAACTCACCAAGGCCAGCTGGCCTGAGTCTGAAAAAGCATGGGATAAATCCGGACTACCTGAACATAGTGGCAATGAGGAATACTGAGAACTCAAGAACAATCGCAGTGGGTTTTTGATCCTACTGCAGTACTGGCTTTGGGGGAGCCTAGGCAGTTTGGATGCTCACCTTACTAGACCTGGATAGAGGTGGGCGGTCCTTGGACTTCCCACAGGTCAGGGAACCCTGATTGCTCTTTGAGCAGATGAGGGAGGGGGACTTGATCGGGGGAGGGGGAGGGAAATGGGAGGCGGTGGCGGGGAGGAGGCAGAAATCCTTAATAAATAAATAAATTAAAAAAAGAAAAAAAAAGAAAACACCTTTATCCAGGTGGGGGTGGCACACACCTTTAATCTCAGCACTTGGGAGGCAGAGGCAGGCAGATCTCTGTGAGTTTGAGGCCAACCTGGTCTAAAGTGAGTCCCAGGACAGCCAGATCTACTCAGAGAAACCCTGTCTCAAAAAACAAAACCAAAAAAATCTAGACATGGTAATGTACACTTGGAGCCTCAGCGCTGGAGAAGTGGAGACAGGAAGACCTCGGGCTCACCGACTAACCAGTCTAACACAGTTGATGAGCTACAGGCTAATGAGAGATGCTGTCCCAGAGGATATGGATGTTGTTCATGAGGCTAACATCTGAGGTTGCCCTCCAGCCTCACCTACATGCATACAAAGATGTATCCCTTCCCACATGAGTGCCCCCAGTCCTACTTAGGGATTCCATTGCTGTGAAGAGACTCCATGACCATGGTAACTCTTATAAAGAAAAACATTTAATTGAGATGGCAGCTTAAAGTTTCAGAGGTTCGGCAAATTATCCTCATGAAGGGATATAGCAGCGTGTAGGCAGACATGGTGCCGGAGAAGTAGCTGAGAATTCTACATCTTGCAGGCAATAGGAAGTATTCTGAGTATCACACAGAGGGAAGCTTGAGCAAAAGAGACCTCAAAGCCCACCCCCACAGTGCCATACTTCTTCCAACAAGGCCACATCTCCTTCAACAATGCCACACCTCCTAATAGTGCCATTCTCCATAGGGAGCATTATTTTTCAAACCACCCCTATTACAACAACAACAACAACTAGAATTAAGAGTCTGCCCCAAGCCTGCAAGCCCTGAACATATCCAGTTTGTTTTCTAATGCTGTGAGATGGATGAGCACACAACTTCTATCCACATCCACAGAGACAGGGAAGATAGCAACTGCATCCCAAGAGTTGGTGGCTCATAAATAAGTAAATAAATAAAAATAAAAAAATAAAAGCTATTTGATATTTTGATATAAGCGCAAAAAAAAAAAAAGAGTTGGTGGCTCAGAGGCAAGGCATCCTGTGAAAGGTACAGAAGTGTGGTTGGTGTTGTTCACGTGCACAGTGATTAAGGACACGTTGCAGGGCCAGGCCGCTGCACAAAGCTTTCTTCTCCTGACTCAGAAGATTGACAGTGCATCTCTACAGAGCCCATGTGCCCCTGGGGATGGTGAGAGGCCGCCACAGCAGGTGCTGGAGGAACCTGGCTAAAGAGGATCTGGCTCTCCTGCCTCTCATTTTCCCTGAGTCTGGTTTTCCATGCAGTGCTGGTCTTGGGACTGCAGACTTGCAAAGAAACCCCTCAGGAAACCGCTTTTCCAAGCTGAGTAGGTAGAACAACTTGCCGTCGAATCTGACAACTTGAGTTTGCTCCCAGGATCCACGTGATGGAAGGAGAGAACTAGCTCCCAAAAGTTGTCCTCTAATCTCCAGAAGCATGATGTGGCATGTGTAAAGACACACACACACACGCACACACGAACATACGCACAAGCTCAAGAATAATTTGATTGGCATTAAGAGCCCTCACCCCCTGAGCAGAACAGTTTTAGCTCTCAGAAGTAAACCATAGGAGAAGAGAAGGGAGAAGGCAGGGCAGCCACATGGTAGGGAGGGACCTTTAGAGATTAAAAATCCCAAAGCATTGAAAAAGCAGACTTAGGTCTTGGCCAGAATCTGAAAGAGACAGAAAAAATAAAGGGAAGTTGCCTCTTTCTGATTTAGGAATTAGAAAGGCAGGCAGACAGAGCCAGACCTTGTGGGTGCTCAACTTATAAGGACTGCACTGGAGTGGGGGTGGGGACTGGAATTTTGGGAAAGAAAAGTACAGTATTCCATTAAAGGAAAAACTATTCACTCTCTTATCATGGCTTAGGGTAGGCCCACCTTCCTAGGAGTGGTCCTTTGGTGAGGTAACGAGCCGGGCCAGCTAGAATGTCAGGTCTCCTCTACCTAGGGTAGAGACTCCATTCTTTGACTGGATGGAGTTTTTCTTTTCTTCTTCTTGTTTCTCCTTCTCCTTTTTTTTTTTTTAGGGGGATGGTTTGAGGCTGTCCAGGAACTCATTTTGTAGACCAGGCTGGCCTTGAATTCACAGAGATCCACCTGCCTCTGTCTCTGCCTCCCAAATGCTGGGATTAAAGGCCTTACTGTAAGTCTGGCAATGGTTCACTGAACATCACGATAGGCTTGGATTTTATTGGCCAGAGATAAGTGTTCAGTGGACAGTTGTCCCCTCGGAGCTGATGGGATGGATCCTAAGTGAGGAAGAGCATCCCAAGGTGTGTGGATTGTCCCTGGACTGTGACAGATGGACTCCATAGCTGAGAGCCTGACCTGTGACCATTTCATGGGGTACGGGGAGGAGGGGAGGAGGAGGGTGGAGGAGAGAAGAGAGGAGAGGGGAGGAGAGCGGAGGAGAGAAGAGAGGAGAGGGGAAGAGAGAGGAGTGGAGAGGAGAGGAGAAGGGAAGGGAAGAGAGAAAAGGGGAGAAGAGGGGACAGAGGGGAGAGAGGAGTGGAGAGGAGAGGGAAGGAGAGCAGAGAGGAGAGAAGAGGGGAGGGGAGGGGAGAGAAGAGAAATAGGTTCTTGAGAGGGTCAGTGACTCACAGGTCTCAGTGGCAATCATCGGGGCGGGCTCCGTTGTTAGGAGCCTTCAGTTTTCAGGTTGTGGGACTGCATGTTGCCTCTTGATGATCAAAAAGGCCATCTGAGAACAGTAGGGAAGACATGGCTGGCATCTGGTTCTTTGGCTCAGCAATGGATTGCCGATTTTTCCTCCATGACTGGCATTGGACCTAGGACTTCACGCATTCAGGTCAAGTGTTCTGCCATTGAAATACCTCCCCAGCAGTCATTCTAGCAGTACCATCCCTGGACTGTGAAGCGAGGGTCACCTATGTCACTTAGAGCAGGGGGTACCTATGTCTTTGCCAAGTGGCAGTATCAAGATGCTAAACAGCAGTTAAAGAACCAACTGGGGCCGGGCGGTGGTGGCGCACGCCTTTAATCCCAGCACTCGGGAGGCAGAGGCAGGCGGATCTCTGTGAGTTCGAGGCCAGCCTGGTCTAGAAAAGCTAGTTCCAGGACAGGAACCAAAAAAGCTACGGAGAAACCCTGTCTCGAAAATCAAAAAAAAAAAAAAAAAAAAAGAACCAATTGGGGCAGGAGTTGGGGACAGGAGTGGGGTGTACACCGAGGCTGTGTTCTTCCCCTGATTGTCACTAAAGAGGCTGCTAAGGTGTCTGTAGGGACTTTGTTCCTCTACAGGCTGGACCGTACACTGCCCAGCAAAGCATCTTCCTGTGCAGCCCCCAGGCGTGCCGTCAAAGATCAATGAGGATGAGAGGGACCTCAGGGCGAGTCCTGTGGCACAGCCCTGTTGGGTTGTATCCTTGGCTTCTTAAACAGTACCGTGTGGCCTGCGGGAGGGTGATTCCCATCAAATGGTGGGGAGGGAGAGCCCCCAAACACGAGAGATCAAAGACTTTGCTCAGTACAGTCTGGGATGAGAGGATGTGAGGGCTTCGTGGAATTGGATGAAAGGAATTGCAGCAAAGTGCAGCAGGCACAGGTTGGAGGATGCTGCACCAGCAAGGCCTTCATCCTCTGCCTTTGATCTCAGCGGGCAGGGCCGGTTCTCAGAAAAGGCCAGGGAGACTTCCTGCCTGCTCTGCAGAGCGGCTACCCACTGCTGCTGCTCTATAGAGGTGAAGCCCAAGTATTCATTGGTGTGAGTGTGCGTGCATAGTGTATGTGTGTGTGTGTACGCGTGCATGTGTATATGTGTGTGAGTGTGCGTGCATGTGTGTATGTGTGAGTGTGCGTGCATGTGTGTATGTGTGAGTGTGCGTGCATGTGTGTACATGTGTGTACGCGTGCATGTGTGTATGTGTGTGAGTGTGCATGCATGTGTGTATGTGTGAGTGTGCGTGCATGTGTGTACATGTGTGTACGCGTGCATGTGTGTATGTGTGTGAGTGTGCGTGCATGTGTGTACATGTGTGTACGCGTGCATGTGTGTTCGTGTGTGTGCATGAAGGCCAGAGGACGGTCTCAGGGGCTGTCTACATTGTCTTTGTTTTTGAAACAGGGTCTCTCCTTTGGTTTGGAACTTGCCAGGCAAGTGGACCGGCAAGCCCTAGAGATCCTCCAGTCTCCAGCTCCTCAGCACGGGGCTTACAATTTCTCACCTCCACAGTGGTTAATTTTTATTTTTTTTTTGTGGGTTCTGGGGATCCAACCCAGGTCCTCATGTTTGCACAGCAAGTGCTCCGCTGGGCCATCTCTGCGGTCCACGTATTCACCGTGTCAAAGTGAACGATGTCATGGCCTGTGGCACACTGACCGCTGCACAGCCCCTGCCTCTGTTTAGTCCCAGAACATCAGCAGCAGCCCAACAGAAGCTCTCAGGTTCAGAGCTCTGTGTGGACTCCTGAGTGTGTGTCTCCCTTGGCACAGGCTTAGGGACACAGTTTCTGGGCCACCTGGCAATTCTGCATGTGTTTAGCATTTCCGATAGTCCCTTTTCTCTATGAGCCTGGTGACCTGCTGCTTCTTAAAGTTAAAGGTTTCTTGTAGGACAGGGTATGTGGCCCAGCAGAGGGTGCCTGCCTGGCATGTGAAAAGACCTGGCTGCTACCCTCAGCACAGCAAAGGAGAAAGAAAGGTCCTATGACATACGGGCAGTGTCTGAGCCCACGGTAGGAATCTTTGGGACCAGTCTTTCCATAAGACTTGCTGGTTATGCAAGATGTCAGGAGGATGGCACTGAAGCAGCTGAAGAAAACGACTTCAAAGTCAGTGCTTGTCACAAGAGCCCGTGAATACCCATCTCTTCCCATCCCTGTAGGCATCAGGGAGCTCGCTTGTGAGCTGAGAGCACAGTCTGTACCCACAGCCTCCCCTGCCTTCTTACTGGGTTCACATTCCTGGGACCATCTGCTGCCAGGAGTGTCCCCTTGGGCAAGCGTTTCTGAACAGGCATGGAAGGTCCCGTTCTTTTCTCAGTTCCATGGCTTCAGAAAGAACAGCACACAGCACAGAGCAGTCACAGAGGTTCACAGGCTGCCCCAAGATCTCCAGGATCTGCCTCGGCGTCTCCACCAAGGACAGTAGGGTGGACACCAAGACTCTCACATACTGTGAGCTTGGCGGCACAGCACAACTGTGTGGGGCTTGGTGCAGAGTGACTAGCCCGAGTGACTGGCTGTTGTCACAGAAGATGGCAGATGGAAGACTTAGTTCCCGAGTTCTGGAGGCCGGAGTCAGGGCGCAGGCTGGGTCTGGTCCACTCAACGGATGCTCCCTGCCATGCCTCCTCCGCCCACGCCATTGCACACCATGCTGCTCCTCTCCATTGCTGGGCTATCCTGATCCAAAGCAACTGTAAGGAGGAAGGCTGTGTATGGCTCAGAGTTCCAGGTTGCAGACACTATTGCATGGAAGTCAGGGCTGGAGCTGGTCGGGAGAGATGGCAGATGTACTCAATGTTGCCTGCCTGCTTTGATCCCTGCCTAGGGAACAGTACCACCCCCATTCAGGGTGGGTCATCCCATTTCAATCAACATTGAGACAATCCCCCCCATAGGCCAATTTGATCTAGATCAGTAGTTCTCAACCTGTGGGTCATGACCCCTTTGGAGGTCACATATCAGATATCCTGCACATTAGATATTTACATTACAATTCATAGCAGTAGCAAAATTACAGTTATGAAATAGCAGCCAAATAACTTTATGGTTGGGGTCACCACAACATGAGGAATCGTATTAAAGGGTCATGGCCTTAGGAAGGTTGAGAACCACTGATGTAGATAATGAAGGCACAATTGAAGCTTTCTTCTTTTTTGCTTTTTTGCTTTTTTTTTTTTTTGAGACTGAGACAAGTTTTCTGTTTTCCTGGCTGTGCTGGAACTCACTCTGTAGACCAGGCTGACCCTGAACTCAGAGAGATCTGCCTGCCTTGGCCTCCCAAGTGCTGAGTGTTCGCCACCACTATCAATCTGACAGCCAGTACATCCTTCTGGCTATAGCACTCCATCCCGCATTGCCTAGCCCAAGCTGCTCTGCCCTTTGGGACTCCACAACATACCCTCTTTGACAGCTCATGGTGGCTCTGACTTCTTGCCTCCTGTGGCAGCTCCAGGTATCCCTTGTTTGTGGCTGAAGCACTCTGTCAATCACACATCTTCCTTGGCATCTGCCTTTCTCTCCTGTGTCTCTTATTTGGACAAGATACTCTTATTTTTGGTTGCTTTTTTCTGTTGTTTTTAAGATAGGCATTGAAATCATTACAGTCCTCCTACCTCAACCTCTTGAATTCCATACATTTTAGGTATTTCTGGCCTGTTTATTTTTAGTTTTGTTTTTGTTTTTTTTTTCTTTTTTGAGACAGGGTATCACTATATAGCCTTGGTTAGCCTTAGAGATCCATCTGCCTCTGGCTCTCCAATACTGGGAGTAAAGGGAATAAAGTCGTGTGCTGTGACACCCAGTTTTATTTACTGAAATTGACAATGAACTCTTGGTCCCCTTGCCTCTACCTCCTCAGTACTGAGATCAATTTGAGCCACCATACCTAAGGACATCTGATGAATGTAGGGCCAACCTTAGGCCAGGATCCTTCCTCTTTACCTGATCACATCTGCAAGAGACATATTTACAAATACCCCCCACCCCGCTCACATTGGGGTGGGTATGAGTTTTGGGGAGTTGTTCAACCTGCCCCACTGACCGCAGCCTCAGTGACAGTGTGGGCCGGGTGCAGGAGACTCAGGAGTCTAGTTCCTGTGGGCACAGAGCTAGCAGCACCATCCACTGTGCCCCTCCAACTAGGCTTCCGCAGCCTGGTGCCCCAGGACCTCAGAAGTCTCTGCCTGGCCGTGGGGCTGCCAACTCAGCACCTCCTAGTGGAGCAGGAAGCCCTCCCTCGCCCCAGGGAAACCGCAGGCTTTATTTTTACTCAATTCCAGCCGTTCTGTGGTTTTTGGAGATGGCCTTTAAGATTTGTTTTTTGATTTTTATCTCAAAGAGGATGCTGAAAAGCATGGATCTGGCTCCAGGAAAAACATGCATGAAGAAGAGAGGAATTGGGTTTGGATTGCGCTCAGCAGTGAGTGGCCTGGTCTCTGAGAAAGAGCCTCACAGTGCCCCAGGGAGTGAGACCTTTGGCCTTTGCACTGAAAGCCCAGGCCCAGCATTTCTGACAGTAGATACTGGCAGCTCTTGTTTTCCACCATGTGGTGTGCTGGCTACCTAGGCTGAGGCCTGCAGCCTGTGTCCTAAGTCCCAGCCAAGCCACCTTCCGGGTCTCCTCAGATCTAAGCCCCAGGTGGGTGAGTGATGGAGTTAGTCCTGGCCTGAGATCAAGTCTGGACCACAAGTGTCATGTATTTCTGGCCATCTTGTTTAAGGCTCCACAGGCTGCCTGGAGGAGGAAGGTCAAGTCATGTCCCTGGACTCCTTCCTGGACCATGTACAGATGAATGTCTGGGAAGGGTGCACCAATTTTCTCTGGAGAAGAGCTGCAGCTGAGGCTGTGACCCTGCTGATGGCCTTGGTGTACCCACTCCAATACAGATAATGCCTTTGGTGCCCCTCCCCCAAACGCCTCTGTTCCTTCTTTCCTTCCTTCCTTTCTTTCTTTCTTTCTTTCTTTTCTTTCCTCTCTCTCTCTCTCTTCCTTTTTTCAAGACAGGGTTTCTCTGTCCTGGAACTTCCTTTGTAGACCAGGCTGGCCTCAGACTCACAGAAATCTGCCTTCCTGTGCTGGGATTAGAGGTATGTGACACCACCTCCTGGCTCCTAATCAGTTTCTTGTCTTGTGACAATAGACTAATGTTGCACTTGAAGTAAAACAGCACTGACCATGGTCTACTTCCTGAAGATACATTTCAGAGAGTAAGGTTTTGCTGAGAGAGAGAGAGAGAGAGAGAGAGAGAGAGAGAGAGAGAGAGAATTCTTAGAGGAAAAGTAACATAATCAACCTTTGTTTCGATTCTCCTGATATCTGGGCTAAGTTTTTATGCTAAATGTTGGGTGCTAATGCTGATGTCAGATACTGGATGCTGATGCTAGGAGCTGATCCTGGTGCTGGATGCTAACACTGAATGTTGTGTGCTGGGTACTGCTCAAGCTCAGGGGCTCACAACTTTGGCGAGTGTATCTTGCTTTCCACCTACTGGGCTCTGGAATAGAATGTTCCCAAAAAGAGAAGGAAGGGGGACGGCTGTGTTATTGCCATTACTCTGCTCTGTGAACAGTGGGAATATGGACACCCTGGAAACCTGGCTTCATCCAATACAATCTGAGCCTGTGGCCCAGTTTCCTTATCTGGAAACTGGGACGTTAAAATTGCCAACCTCCTTGGAATAAGGCTTTCTGTGTAAAGACAGAAGCGATGGCTGTTGTGTAGTGGGCATTGAAAGCTGGAGTGTGTCTGGGTATGTACATGCATGTAGATGGACATGCATATCTGTGTGCATGCATGCTGCAGACTGAAAGCTCTGGCATTTATGGTGACAAGTGATGCCCTGTGGCTGCTTGTCACTTGCTTCTACACCTGCCATTGGGAGGCAGGGCCCTGAGGCCATTCATCTGCCCCTTGCTGAAGGACCTCGGGGAGCATGCATGCCTCCTGGCTGTTTAGACAACTCTGCTGGGTGTTTCTGTCCAATGATGCTGTTTGTACCAGGTGGGTCCTCCTAGGAGCTGGTCAGCACAGCACAAAGATACTGCTCAAGGCACCGTAGGTCATTTGGGCTACTGCCAACATGGTGGTCCGCAGAGGGTTCATCAGCACCCTCTGACGAACTTTGCGCAATATGCGCAGGGGACTGGACTCTTTCCTTTGGAGGAGTTTCCTGTCTGCCTGCCTTTTCCTCTCTTCCGCAGCATCCTCAGGCCGCTGTGTTCTGCAGTCCCTTTCTTCTCTTTCCTTTTTGGAGGCCTCCTGCGCATCCTTATTAGCATTTGAAAGAGTCTCATTTGCATTTAACAGGCAGAGGTGGCTTCAAGTTTGGGTGGATTTGGGGAGAGCACAGATCTGCTCCACATCCTGTAGACAGGAGGAGGTGGCAGTGCCTGGCCTCCAGTAAGCAGGGCTCAGGACCTGGGCAGGCTTGGCTCACAGACCGTGGTTTGTGCTAATCAGCCCCCTCCCGAGACCTAGGTTCTGTCTTATTTTTTTAGGGTTCCCCTACTAGAATACTGTGAACCGGAGGCTTAAAACTACAGTCTGGTGGCTTACACCTGTCATCCCAGCCGCTTGGGAGGCTGGGACAGGCTAGCTCGGTGTCCTGACATGAACATGTTTATGTCTATGATGTCAGAATTTATTGAATAATAACAATTCACAGGGCTCAGCAGTTCCAGTGACAGCAGTTTGTCATATAACCTCACTGACCTGGGTAACTCAGTCCAGCGAAGGTTCTTTAATGCTAATCTGAATCACCAGCATCAACACTCACATCACACAGCATACAGAAAATATATCTATGTATCTATACACATATATGTGGCTTACAGTGAATACAAGTTAAAGAGGCTGCGGCAGAGTTCCAAAGGTTGCAGAAGTGGGCTGAGAGAGGGTCCGTACTGATGATGTAAAGTATAGGAACTTACTGCTGGAGCTATTGGAATCAGGGCTGGAGAGTGAAGCCATGCAGTCCAGCTGTGAGGTGAACCACTGACCCAGAACGCAGCCAAAACGGTGGATGGCAGTCAGGGAGCGACAGGGGACTAGCTGAGTCGGAGCCCCAGGGACAGTAGGGTAGTCCCCTGCTTGCCATTCCCTGATGAACACACCAGATATCAGGATAGGCTGGTGTGGGGCCAAACCATCTCAGCATTATGTGTCCATTACTTTTAGGGGTCCTGACACAGGAGTTACGATCTTTTCTTGGTCTGGTGTGTCTGATAAGTTCTTGGGTTTCTGGGGTGTGATTGTATCACACCTACATGCCCTGGCGTCTCAATTCATCTCGACAAGCCTAAAGGGTGGCTTCTTTTCCGTTCCCAAACAAGTCACTTCTCAGTCTGTGCTGCTGATGTTTTGGGGTCCACCCAGCAGCTGCAGTCACCTTTCTTCCTCGAAAGGGTTGGAGAGATGGCTCAGTGGGTAAAAGCTCTATCCGTCAAGCCCAATGACCTGAGTTCAAAACCAACGACCCACGTGATGGAAGGAAAGAACATGCTCCTGCAAGTCCTCCGCCCTCCACATACACGCTGTCGTTCAGGGATGCTCAAACACATTCACACACAAATAAACATAATCAGTTTTATACACAATAACAATTTTTAATGAGTAAAAAACTACTTATAAAATGGAGTCTTCCAAGGAAAGGAATAACCTGCAAAACCACTGCTTTGGACAATATGGACTAACTTAGAGGAGGGCATAGCCTGATCTCAATACCTGGGCTAGAGAGTGAGTTCAAGTCCAGCTTGGGCAACTTAACGGGATTCTATTTCAAAATAAAAGATAGACCAAGGCTGGGTGGTGGTGGCGCATGCCTTTAATCCCAGCACTCGGGAGGCAGAGGCAGGCAGATCTCTGTGAGTTCGAGGCCAGCCTGGTCTACAAGAGCTAGTTCTAGGACAGGCACCAAAAACTTCAGAGAAACCCTGTCTCGAAAATCCAAAAAAAAAAAAAAAAAAAAAAAAAAGATAGACCGAGGGCTGGGGACCTCCTGATGGTAGAATGCTTTTCTAACATGCAGGAGGCCCTGGGTTCAGTTACCAGTGCGACAGCGAAACAACCAAACCCTGATGAATGCTCTCTTAGTTCCAGAGGCCTTAGTTTGCAGGCCAAGCTCAGCAGGGTCAAACTCCCCTTAGAGCCCTGCAGAGGGGACCCTGGCAGCCTCAGCAGCTTCTGGAGCTGCCAGGGCTCTGGGGACATGTTCCTGGAACAGAGACTCTAGTCAACAGGTGCCAGTTCACCTTTTTAACTTTTAACTTAAAAATTAAATCGTGTTCATTTATTTATCATGAATGTTTATATGCATGAGGTCAGAGGATGATACGCAGGAGCTCCTTCACCCATTGCACTGTGTGGACCCCGGGATTTAAACTCAGGCTATCAAACTTGGCAGCAAATGCCTTTGTCCTCTAAGTTGTCTCTCTAGCCCAGATTTTTATTTATTTATTTTTAGACAGGATCTTTCTATTATGTAGCCCTGGCTGTACTGAAACTACTTACGTAGACCAAGCTGGCTTCGAACTCATAGAGATCCACCTGCCTCTGTCTCCAGAGTGCTGAGATTAAAGGCAAGTCTTCCATGCCGGCTTTCCCAGCCTAATAGTTGTTAACTTCTTTCTGTTGAAATAATCTCAGACTTAAACATTATAGAAATAGGATGATTTCCCATGTTAGGTCATGAGCCAAATGTAGATGTACCAGTAGGGTACTTCACCTGCCTGAGATATGGCCGTGGCCTGGCACCTTCGGGAATGGGCATCCTCTTAGATCACATGACCTGCACAAGGACACAGGTCTGCACATTGTCTGACCTGCCTTGTTTCTCAGACCCCCTCGTGTGACGACTTTTATAATCTTCTTCCTCTCTGAGTTGGGACTGTCTAGGGTTGAGATGTCTGGTTAACATGACGTTGTATGTGGCAATGATATTCAATTCAATCTCACATCCCATAACTCAGAAGGACCCTGCACTGGACAGTGTGGACGTGAGAAATACATGAACAGCACAGCTCCAGGGAGGTCCAGGAACACCCTGCAACCTGCAGCCCCTACATGCTGCTTCACTTGAAGATTTTACATTTATTTTTGCATTCATGCATGCATACAGGCATATTTGTAGTATCCATATGTGTATATGTATGTGCACATGTGTAGGCACATATGGGTGCGGGTGCATATAGACATGTATACATATCGGTATGGAAGCCCAAAGTCATCACTGGGTGTCTTCTCAATCGTTCTCTTTATTGTATTTATCTAGGCAGTGTCTATTACCTGGTCAGCTTGTGCTGCGTAACCCGCATCTCTGCCTTTTCCAATTCTCCCCGGAACCTCTGTATAACTGTCTGAGCTGATTCCTCTGGTTTATGCTGAGCAGCCATGTGCGTCTGCCCTATTCCTGGTCCTAGGGAAAGCAGGCCAAGAAGAGCTGCTCCCAAATGCTCGCAACCAGAAGTCTTTCAAACTGGGACCTTGCTCTTTTATTTGGCTGTTTGTGCAGACTCCATCCACTGAGCCTGAAACTCCCAAAAGTCTGAAAACACCCCGGAACGTTTTCATTCTAGATTTTTCAGATTGGAGACACTCAAATGGCACTAGCTTTTCCTCAGTTGATGAGGTGATGGGCCTAGGAAAACTCTGTGTGTGTGTGTGTGTGTGTGTTGTGTGTGTGTGTGTGTGTGTGTGTGTGTGTTATTAGAAGCAGGGCTGGAAGCCAGGTGTAAGCTTAGCACCTGAGAGGTGGAGGTATTTTATGGATTCTGATAGCCATCCAGGTGAGAGGATAGGAGATCAAAGCCTGTCCAGAATACATGAGACCCTATCTCAAAACACCAACACAGAAAACAAACCAAGGACAGGAAAGTCTTCATGGTAGAACATTGCCTAACATATGTGAAGACCTGGGTCTCATTCCCAGCATTACCCTCCAAATTCTTGTCTTTCTTCCAGCTTATATGTACAAAGACTTACTTTTCTTTTTTCTTTTTTTAATATGTTTATTTATTACATATACAGTATTCTGCTTTCATGTATACTTGCAGGCCAGAAGAGGGCACCAGATCTCATTACAGATGGTTGTGAGCCACCATGTGGTTGCTGGGAATTGAACTCAGGACCTCTGGAACATCAGGCAGTGTTCTTAACCTCTGAGCCATCTCTCCAGCCCCAAGACTTACTTTTCTTACATATATCTATATGTAGCCAGTCTTTCTCTTTTCCCGCAGCCAGCTCCCAAATCACGATACGGAGACTTCTTATTAATTATGAAAGCTCAGCCTTAGCTTAGGCTTGTTCCTAACCAGCTCTTACAACTTAAATTAGTCTTCTATTAATGTTTGTGCTGTCACATGGCTTGAGGCTTTTACCTCTCCTCCTGCATCTGGCCGATGACTCCACCTTTCTTCTTCCCCAAGACCTCTCTGCCATCAGAAGTCCCATCTAATCTCTTCCTGCCTAGTTTTTGGCTATTCAGCTCTTTATCAAACCAATCACAGTGACACATCTTCACATAGTATAAAGGGATATTCTGCAACATTTCCCCCTTTCTGTCTAAATAAAAAGAAAATGTTTTAACTCTAACACAATAAAACTATAAACAGTAAGAACAATTAATGTAAGAATTACATTCACAATGCCCAGTTCATTTGTATTTGGCATATTTGGAGAAAATACTCTATTATCAATCTTACCTTGATGAATTTAAAGTTTTATACCTAAACAATTTTCTATAATATCTTGTATTACCATCTTAAAACTATCTTTATATTAAAACATTTTTTAGATAAGCAATTTAAGTTTTTATGTCTTTCAATTTTATATATTTTATACCTCTTTTCTGAGTTTCCTTTTTGAATTTGGTAACAAAGAAAACTTTTTACTATAACTATATTGTCTTCAACTCCATCAGAGATCCAGAAAGGATAAAATATTACCTGACTAAACAGGAAGCGCAGAGCAAGCAACTTCTAAAACTATAGAAATGATAAAGACATCTGACCGCCTGGACAGTTGCCCAAGGTTCCTCTGTACTGTTGGGGCATTCATCCTTGGCCTACTGGCCTAGAATATTTGACAGACTTTTCTGTGAAGCAGGAATTTTTGAAGGACTGTCTCACCTTATCTTGGCAAAATTTGGTAGTTGTTTTCTTTTGTGTCCTGTTTGTTCAGTTTGGACAGCATACTGTCAGCAGTCAAGGCAAGGGCAGTTTCTTGTCCAAATGACAATCTTTTGCCCAAAGAAAGCAAACTCCACATGGAGGTTCTTCAGTGCCCATCTTCCTTTTTTTTGAAGTAAATTTGTGCTGTCAGGAGCAGACATGTTTCATTGTCATGAAAAGTCTTATGTTATTAAAACATTTTAAATGCCATATTCTTTAAGTCATTGAAGTGTTTGTATATATCTAAACTATATCTCTGTATGACCTTGAAAACATACCTAACATGGCTATAAGTCTGATTGTTATAGATGACTATTAACCTATATTTCTTTATTATCCTAAATAGCTTTCAAGGACTAAAACTTTACATTACATTTTAAAATGAGCTGTATAGGTACAATACCTAAGCAAGAATAGAAAAATATATACAGTTTAATAAAAATAACCCTAAACTTATATCAATATGCAAACATACATACCAAATTAAAATATTTGAGAGTGGTGATTATTCAAAAGTAGACTCAACAATCTATCCTTTTATCCCATCGTTTCAATACTATATTCCCCCTTTTTCCTTTCAGAAAGAGATCCCTGAATCTAATTTCCTGTGTCTGAGCTTTCTCCCTGACCATGACCAGGAACAACTTGTAACCAACTGCCCTACATGATGACAAACATCGTAACCCATTGAATGACCCAAAACTACCCATCCCACCTCTTGGGAATGTGGGCATTGTATTCTCTAGACTTCTTCCTGCTGTCTGGGGGCAATAAACCTTTAGGGGACCCTGAGAAAATTGGGTCAAGTCCTGGGGGAGCTAGCTGCATTATTTGTTGTTCAGCCTCTGTGTAATGGGAAAGTGCAGGGCTTATCTGTAGTCCTGGCTGGAGCAGTCTGTGAGGTGGGATCGTCTCATCCAGCAGCCTTGAAGCTATTCTGGATGTAGAACTCTAAGGATATTGCATCAGAGGCCCTCCGAGGGGCTGGATCACTTTGGTCACCCATTTTCATTAATGTCTGATCCCCTTGCTCTGAAAACACACACACTTTCAAAGGTTCTGCTTTAACACAAGTATGGATTGTGTGTTGTACACAAGTCAGCCAAAGATGTTTTTTTTTTGTTTTGTGTTTGAGCAGATAAAATATATGTCACCTGTCTTATAGTTTTTCTAGGTTTATTTTTTTATGTCTATAGTCAGGATTTTCAGGAGGTCTCCCCTGATCAAACCTGATCTCTTTAACCTTGAATGAATTCACAGCCTTTCGTTTCCCATGGAAACAAATACATAGTCTCTTCCCCAGTGTAATACATTTTTGAATTCCACTTTAAAGTGAAGGTATTCCTAAAGTATCTAGACTGGCTGAATACGGCACTCCCTGTTACAGTCCTATGTCTCTCATCAGAAGTCAAAAAATTTAGAGTCAACAAGACACCATATAGGATCCACACTCTGCATATTTTCCATCTTTATGTGGCTTATCCTTTTTATATTATCTTATTTTCTCTTTAAAGACTATCTTATTTATAAACTATTTTTCTATGACTGTCTATACCCATTTTCTTTCTTTCTTTTTTTTTTTTTTTTTTTGGTTTTTCGAGACAGGGTTTCTCTGTGGTTTTGGAGCCTGTCCTGGAACTAGCTCTTGTAGACCAGGCTGGTCTCGAACTCACAGAGATCCGCCTGCCTCTGCCTCCCGAGTGCTGGGATTAAAGGCGTGCGCCACCACCGCCCGGCCCCATTTTCTTTTTTAAGCCTATGTGTATTTTTTAAACACATTGCACCTTGTTTAGAGGTTTTATTTCCCAATCTGAATCTGTTTTTATTGAACATCTGCAGCATTCTCTGACTGCGTAAGGTAAATCTTAAACCGCTAGGTCAGCTGCCTGTAGGGCTGTGTAGCAGCTGGTAGCCGCGCCTCTGTGTGCTGCTGAACACTGGCCCACCTGAGAGAATGCAAGACCAGGAAACTATATCTGGCTCCTGTCCAGAACTTTTTATTTTTTATTTTTTAGCTTTTTCAGACCTTATGTTTGGATATTTGAGCCTCTGTTGGATGCCATTGTAGCGAGTCTTTCTCTGTCCTGTCAACCACAGAGACTTCTTTTTTTTTTAAAAAAAAATATTTATTTATTTATTTATTATTATATATTCCTTCTGCGTGTATGTCTGAAGGCCAGAAGAGGGCACCAGACCTCATTACAGATGGTTTTGAGCCACCATGTGGTTGCTGGGAATTGAACTCAGGACCTTTGGAAGAGCAGGCAATGCTCTTAACCGCTGAGCCATCTCTCCAGCCCCCAGAGACTTCTTATTAATTATGAAAGCTCAGCCTTAGCTTAGGCTTGTTCCTAACCAGCTCTTACAACTTAAATAAACCCAGTTCTATTGCTCTGTGTGCTGTCACATGGCTCGAAGTTTTTACGTCTCCTGCCTGTCTTGCTTCCTCTGTGTCTGGCTGGCAACTCTGCCTTTCTTCTTCCCTGAGACCTCTCTGTCCTCGAAGTCCCACCTAACCTCTTCCTGCTCAGCTATTGGCCATTCAGCTCTTAAACCAATCACAGCGACACATCTTCACACAGTGTAAAGGAATATCCTACAACATCTATATATGTCTGTGTATGTACTATGTGCATGCAATGCCCTTGGAGGCCAGACGAGGGCATGGGATCCCCTGGAGCTGGAGTTACTGATGGTCGTGAGGTATCTGACATGGGCACGGAAACTGAACTTGGGTCCTCTGCAAAAGCGGGAAGTGATCTTTACTGCTACGTCATTTCTCCAGCCCCTCAGTTTATATCTTTATCAGGAATGGCTATTATATTCTGCCAAGGGCTTTTTCTACATCTATGGAGATAATGGTATGATTCTTCCCCTTGAGGATGTTAATACAGTAGATGTCGTTAGTACATTTTATTAGTGAACTAACCAGGATTTTTGGAATAAACTCACGTACTCATGGGGTGTGTGTGCGGTATAGCGTTCTATTTGTCAGCATTTTGCTGAGCACGGTTGCTTCAACATCCAGGTGAGATGTTGGTTTGTTTGGGTTTTGTTTGAGAAAGGTCTCAAATATCCAAGGCTGCTTCAAATTCACATCCTTGCTCCTTGCTGGCATTATAGGTGTGTTTCCCCACATCTGGGCTTCTAAGCTTTGTAAGCTAAGAAATTATTTTCATTCATAACAATGAAGCTCAACACTATGGATTTTTCTGTAATTTTAAGTGAATTTTATATATTCTGATAGTGTTATGGTTCTATTTTAGAAAGTCTTCAGTTTCAGTTGTATTTCTGCATCCATCCAAGTTTTATTTACTGGTTTGTTTGTTTACTTATTTAAATTATTATTATTATTATTATTATTATCATTATTATTTTGGTTTTTTGAGACAGGGTTTCTCTGTAGCTTTGGAGACTGTCCTGGAACTAGCTCTTGTAGACCAGGTTGGCCTCGAACTCATAGAGATCTGCCTGCCTCTGCCTCCCGAGTGCTGAAATTAAAGGTGTGTGCCACCACCGCCTGGCTAATTATTGTTTTTGCTGGTATATATGGGGGCTGAGGATATGGCACTGTTGACAAAATGCTTGCCTAATGTTCCAGTTACTTTTCTGTTGCTGAGAGAAAGCACCCTGACCAAAAACAACAGAGATGAGGGAAGGGTTTATTCAGCTGACATTTCCAGGTTACAGTCCAGGAAGTCAAGGCAGGGACTCAAAGCAGGCCGCTGGTGTCCATACCAAAGCATTCACTTCACAGTCCAGGAAGTATGGCAGGATCACAAAGGATGCTGCTTGCCTGCTGGGCACTCAGGCTCGTGCTCAGATGGAGTTTTATTCAGTTCAGGGCTATCCGCCCACCTAGGGAGTGGCACTGCCCGCTGTGGGCTGGAGCCTCCAAAATAATTAACAAGGCTAACCTGATCTAGGTGACTCCTCAATTGAGATTCATTCTCAGATAGTTACAGGTTGTGTCAAGTTGACAGTTAAAACTAGCCACCATAGCTGGTTTTAATCCCAGCACTTGGGAGGCAGAAGCAGGCAGATCTGAGTTTGAGGCCAGCCTGATCTATAGAGTGAGTTCCAGGACAGCCAGGGCTACACAGAGAAACCATATCTCAAAAAAAAAAATCCAAACAACAACAACAAAACCAATCATCATACTTAGCATGCATGAAGACTGGGCTTCTTGGTTCCCCGTTAAACCAGGTATAGTTCTGCACACCTGTAGTCCTATCACTCACGAGGTAAAGACAGGCACGAGGGGGATGAGGAGTTAAAGATTATCCTTGGCTACAAAGAGAGTCCAAGGCCAGCCTAGTGTACACAAGACCCTGTCTCAGGGGACAAACAAAAACCCATCACAATAAAATGATTGGTTTCATTATAAAATATTTAGTATATAATATTTTAAAGGAATTTCCATGTGGAATGTCCTGATGTGCCTGCTGTTTGGTGCTGGTGGTGGGTCTTGCCACGAGTTGTGAGCTGAGATTTATGGTGTTTGTGTCATCTTTTGTGGTGTGATGAAGCTGTAGGCCATGCTGTTGGTGGCCTCTTGGCTGCCCTAAGGCCTTCTGCTCAGATTATAGCTGTGTCTCTGGCTGGAGTTCTGGTCCCCTGTTGTAACGGCGTAAACGAATGCAGACAGATTGTAAAAAAATATATATACAGCTTTAATGGCGAAATAGACTTACAGAACCACTGTTCCTGCAGAGACCAGGAAAGCAGAAGAAGCGGCTGGGAGCACGCTCACCAAATTTATAGGCAAACATTAGCCCGAGGCAAACACGCCCCCTAAGGGGCGGGACTTATCCCTACATCTCCCCTTTTTGTCTAAATAAGACAGAACTAAACCAAATACAACTATATACAATAATAACAAATATTAAATATAACAAACAATATTGAGAACAAAAGTTTTGCTAAACATTCTATCTCAAGGAGTCTAAATAATGTAGAGAGTAACTACAATTATATAATCTTCAACTCCGTCAAAGATCTGAGAAGGGAATAAATATTACTTAACAAACGAGATATATCCAAAATGTGCAGCAATTGACAGAGACAACTGACTACCTGGGCAATCACCCAAAGTCTCGTTTGCAATGTTGAGTCAACCAACTTTGGCTAAGGCCTAACATAACTGACATACCATTATTAAAGGCAAGGAACTTTTCAAAACTATCTTACCCTGTCTTGGCAGGATATGACAGTCCTGTTTTATCCATTGATGCATGCTCTGTATCTCTGTCAGTGGTTGAGGTATGGGCATTTCTTTGCCCAAAGGCCAGTTCTGCCAAATAGAAAGGCTCCAGGTGGAGTGTCTTTGGTGCTCAACATTCTCTCAGGAATAGAGCGGTGTTGCCAGGAGCAATTGTGTCTCACTATCACAAAACTCTGAGTTAGATTAAAGGCCATTTTCTACAGCTCTTTGAAGAGGTTGAAGATTATCTATCTATACTGAGTATAATCTCTATATATCTAGAGAACCTGATTAGTCTAATTATAAATGACAAACTTAGATGACTATTTATCTATATAATCCTCAATATCTATCTAACTTAAAGACTAAGACAATAAACAACGGGGTAACAAATGAAGATAATGACCTCCAAATATAAACACTGTACAAATATACATTGCAAAATGGTAAATATATATCAATACACAAACATTATATAAGTATCTTAATCAGAGGTAGAAATGTACACTGCAATATGGTAAATATATACAATATATATTTATCAATACAATATATGTCAATACATAAAAAATGTTTTAAACAGAGATAGAAACATGCATGCATACAATAGTCAATATAATTTAACTTTGTATCAATATAGAAGAATCGATACCAATATATTTGTCTAAAAGCAGTAACTCACAATTATAAATCTATTATCCTATCATTCCCTCTTTTTTTTTTTCAAAATGATCCCTGAGCTTATAAAATTCCTCCCCCAGCCTCCCAACCCCTAAATGATGTCCCTAAACCCAGGGGTAAACTTTACTGGGAGAGGGGACGTCATCCTCTAGAATTACTTCCAGCTGTCATGGGGGCGACATTCTTTCTGGGGGATCCTGTGAAAGTAAAATGATGGTTAAATTTCAAGATCAATGTCTTTTTTTTTTTTTTTTTGATTTTTCGAGACAGGGTTTCTCCGTAGCTTTTGGTTCCTGTCCTGGAAGGATCAATGTCTTTTAAAATTGCAAATAGTCTCTGAGTATTTTGTGGAGGTCTGGCCAGAATGTTGTACAAGATGTGCACCATTTCAGCTAACCAAGTTGGGATCGTCTTGTGCAGCTGGTATCCAAAACAGGTCTTGTAGTAGCGCTATCAGTATCATGACATCATATCAACCAGGTAGAGTTGTTGTTGTGGGGCCCCATCTTCCTGGAAACTTCAAATGTCACTTCAGGAAAAACTCATTGTTCATTGTGAAAAACTTAAACATTAATCATATAGACATATATAGACATACATATATATATTCAATGAAAGGCATGATAGATATATTCAATGAAAAGTATGATAGATATGAAGAAAAGCAAAGATGTTTTCTAAACTCATATTTCTCTCTGTCCCATATCATGGCTCTTGACATGAGACAGAAACTCCAGAAACTCCGGGTTTTTCTCTTACTAACAGGCTTGGAATTGGAGAGGGACTGAGCCAGAGTCCAACTTCAAAACCAGCTCTACATATTTATAAAGAAATGTTTAATAAGACATATATATATATATATATATATATATATAAATTAATACTTACAAAATGTGTCCATCCATCAGTAATTAACTATTCAGGGTCCCTCAATTTCTTTGAAGATGAGTATTTTCCTGTGGAGATAAGAAAAGAACCCTGCCTCCAACCTATCTGTATTTCTTACCATCAGTATGCTTGCCATCCTTATGAAAGAATTGTTATTTATCTTTTCCAAGTGGCTTCTCTTCTTCAAACCGAACCTTTATTAATTTTGACGGTATCCACAATTTTTCCTCGCCTGTGGAGATAAGAGCAAAACCCCTTCCCCAACGTAGCACATCTCCTGGCTTCCATTGTGAGGTTAGCACATCCTTGAAATAAACTGGTTGATTTAGTTCAGTAGACTTTTCCATTATCCAATGTCTTTCTGCAGCCGTTGTTCCCTTCTCATTAGCATTGAGAAAATTCAAGGTTAACAAAGCATTATGTAACCTATTTCTGGGGGTGTTTTCCACCCCTTTCTGTTTGTTCAACATATCCTTTATAGTTCGATTTGATCTTTCTATGACTGCTTGACCTGTAGGATTGTATGGTATACCTGTAACATGCTTGATATTGTAATAATCAAAAACCCATTTCATTTTCCTAGAAACATAAGCAGGACCATTATCTGTCTTTACTTGTGTAGGTATACCCATGATAGCCATGACTTCTAATAAATGGGTGATTACTGAATCAGCTTTTTCTGAACTTAAAGCAGTTGCCCACTGAAAGCCTGAATAAGTGTCAATGGTGTGATGAACATATTTTAATTTGCCAAATTCTGCAAAGTGGAACACATCCATCTGCCAGATTTCATTCCTTTGGGTGCCCTTTGAATTAGCCCCTGCAGGCAGTGGCGTTTGGTTATAGAAAGAGCAAGTAGGGCATTTCTTTACAATCTCCTTAGCTTGTTGCCATGTAATTGAAAACTCTTTCTTCAAACCTTTGCTATTAACATAATGTTTTTTTATGAAATTCAGAGGCTTGTAGCATACTACCAATCAATAATTGATCAATTTCTGCATTACCTTGTGCTAGAGGACCTGGCAGACCCGTATGGGATCGGATGTGTGTTATGTACATAGGGCAAAGCCTGTTCCTGATCAAATCTTGAACCTGGAGAAACAATGAGGTTCGTTCTGTATCATCAGGTATAAATTCAGCAGTTTCAATATGTAAAATAACTCTTTCTGCGTATTGTGAATCAGTGACTATATTAATAGGTTCTTTAAAATCCCTTAGCACCATAAGAATGGCATATAATTCCGCCTTCTGGACAGAATTATAAGGACTTTGTTCCACCTTACCCAAGTCTTCTGATATGTAACCTGCCTTCCCTGATTTATTGGCATCAGTATAGAATGTACGGGCTCCAGTTATTGGAGCATCACGGACAATTCAAGGAAGAATCCAAGAAGTTCTCTTTATGAAGTTAAGCCTCTTGCTTTTTGGATAGTTGTTATTAATGCCTCCCAAAAAATTAGCACAAGCTCTTTGCTATGGTTCATTATCTTCCCATAATTTCTTTAGTTCATCAGTGTTGCGGGAGGTCCTCCCACTCCTCCAGCCTATCACCGCTGAGGTACCAGCCCACTGGGGCGTGGTTTCTCTCCCTTTAAAAAAGCGGCCACTTCCCTCTTCTCTCTCTCTCTTCACTTCCTGCTCCGCCTGCGACTAGACTCCTTTCCTGGTTGCGTAGAGGGCTGTTGCCTGGGACAGTGATCTGTAAGTTTTTTCCCCTTTAAATAAATACCACCCTAATAATCATAACCCCGAATTGGTGTGGCATTGTTTGTGACTTACGCCTTCATTTTGGCGCCCAACGTTTGGTTTTAGAACCTCTCCTTTCCCCACTCGCAGCCGCGAGTTCGGCTTGGCGGCCCCAAGTTCGGCTTGGCGGCTGCAGGCTTGGCGGGCGCAAGTTCAGCTTGGCGGCCGCGGGCTTGGCGGTCTCTAGTTCGGCTTGGCGGGAGCCCTCCCCTTCCTCAGCCGCCAGCGGCCTTGGACTCCCCACGTGGATTTAAACTCCACAGGCCCGCGTAGTCTCTGGCCGCGTGGTTTGCTCTTTTCTGAGTCATTTTTAAATCTCCCTTGCAAGTACAGCTCTTAAGTGGCACGAACCAGAGCACGTGGTTGCTGAAAGCTGCAACCCCTCAGGGTGACTTGTTCCGTCTCAGGAATTGATTTAATTAGATTTATTTTGTTGAGAAACTTGAATTTTCCAGTTTTTAACATCTACTAAGGCACTGAAACAGGACCATGTTTTCACCGCGACTCTGCAACAGCGCCACCTGCTGGATAATAGGTAATATTGCAGTTTTTGTTTCTAACGCAAATTTTACTGCTTTGTTTTCACTAATACAATGGATTAGTAAATTTATATTTACTAATACAATGAATTACATCATACAAGGTTTATATGATTATGGGGATACCTTAATTTGCTTGTTACTAGCCTTCAGTTTTCTTTTCCATATTCTATCATTAAGGAAGAATATGGCACTCCTAAGAACGATTGAATCTTTACGTACTAATAATGAACAGAAGAATATGGCACTCCTAAGAATGATAGAATCTTTACGAACTAATAATGAACAACTAATTGACAGGATTAAAATTATTGAAAATCAGAGGTTATCTGAACAAGTGGATACTATGACAGACAAAATTGATTCCATATCCAAGGGTATTAGAAAGTTACCTGAAAGGGTTCAGGCTGTTGAATTTGACGTTCAGACTTTATCACAAAGTTTTGATAAGGTAACAGACAGAATGTACCTCCAAGATGGGAATCTACATGATATACAAGAAAAGTTTAAGGAGGACATGTTATCTTTGAAGGAAAAAATCAAAGCTTTGGAATCACAGGTGCAGAATGGGGACCAAAAAATTGATACCTCAGTGAAATCACTGGAAATATATACAGGTCAGGAGATTCAGGATTTAAGAGAGACAATGATAAAAAGATTTGAAAAGATTGGGGAAATTATTGCAGCTGGTGAACAGAGTAAGGAGGCACAAGGACAGGATACAAGGCCTCCACCAGCTATTAGAACTGGCTTACCCAGGGTTCTAGCGACATACCCTATACTTAATTCTGAAAAAGCATCAACTTCTAAAGGCTCAAAAGGAGTCAGAGAAGCTAGATGGACGCCAATAGCAATGAATGATCTGAAAGAAATTAAGCAAGCTGTTGTTAATTTTGGCTTGCACAATGCATATGTAAAGGAAATGATAAGGACTTGGGCTTCTAATGCTAGAGCTACTCCCCATGATTTCCATCAGTTAGTGTCTGCAGTTTTAGATAATGGACCTTCCTTGATGTTTGGAATTTATTTCAGAGAAGAATCCAAACATATGGAACAGCAAGGAAGAGCAAAAGGTATTGAGGTTTCCCAAGATCAAATTCTTGGTGCAGGAGAATATGCTGATCCACAGGTCCAAGCTCTTTATGACGATGAAGTACTGTGTCTATGTCACCAAGCAGCTTTAAATGCTTGGAATAGGATACAAGATCCAGCAAAAAGGGTTGAATCATATACCAGAATTAGGCAGGGACAGAGAGAACCCTTTATTGACTTTTTGCAAAGATTAATTAAGGCTCTGGACATAGGGGTAACAGACCCAGAAGCTAGACGAATACTTCTTGAATCTCTAGCTTTTGAGAATGCAAACATAGAATGCAAAAAGATAATTGGGCCTTTAAAGTCTAGATCAGCACCTATGGATGAATGGATTCAGCATACGATGAATGTTGAGACGTTTAGCTATAATGATGAATCTTGGGTAGGAGAAGCGATTTCCAAAGCAATGAGGAGACATCAAACTGCCAGGTGTTTTAATTGTGGTAAATTAGGACATTTGCAAAGGAATTGCAGGCAAAGAATTTCTAGGAATAATATCTCTTCTGGGAATGACAAAAATAGGAGACCTCGGCCTTCAGGTATATGTAGGAGATGCGGTAAAGGCAGGCATTGGTCCAACGAATGTAGGTCAACAACAGACAGACGGGGCAATCCGATATCATCGGGAAACTCCTTGGGGGGCCTCTCGCAGGCCCCCAAGCCAACAGTGGCCCAGTCATTCCCAGTCACAGTGGAGAACGTGCCTCACCAAGAAAATTAAAAGCTCCAATTTCTGCTGTAAAAAGTAATACTGGTCTAAATGAAGAATTACGTGTGGAGGATGAGTCAAAAAACCCAATAGGACAGAGTAAACGTATATTTTGGCAGACTTCTATTAATGATCAAAGACCAAAGCTAAGAGTCTGTATAAATGGCACTTTTATTGAAGGCTTATTAGACACAGGTGCGGATGTAAGTATCATTACCCCAGAATCTTGGCATCCGAATTGGCCTCTTCAAGAGGTAGATGTTCAATTCCTGGGAATTGGAACCCTATCTCGTGTAAAACAAAGCACAAGATGGGTTGAATGCATAGGGCCCGAAGGGCAAATAGGAAGACTAAGGCCATATATAGCCAATATTGCCATAAATTTATGGGGCCGTGACCTGCTACAGCAATGGAATACCCAGATTAACATTCCTGTATTTCCAGGAACTCATAATTCTGGGAAGGATATGATGAGGTATTATGGGAAAAGGTCACCAGCCATTCAGGCTGTACAAGAACATACAGCAAATACCAAACCTTTAGAGGTACCAACGGCCCTACCTTTAAAATGGCTAACTGAGAAGCCAATATGGACCAAACAATGGCCTCTAGCTGAAGATAAACTACAGGCATTGGAACAGCTGGTGCAAGAGCAACTAGATGCTCACCATATTGAAGAATCAACCAGCCCTTGGAATTCTCCTGTGTTTGTTGTAAAAAAGAAATCTGGTAAATGGAGAATGGTGACAGATCTAAGAGCTGTCAACAAAGTAATTCAACCTATGGGCCCACTACAATCTGGAATTCCTTTGCCTTCTCTGTTACCAAAAGGATGGCCTCTTATAGTTATTGATTTGAAAGATTGTTTTTTCACTATACCGTTACAAGAAAAGGATAGAGAAAAATTTGCCTTCACAGTGCCTACTTATAATAATTCTCAGCCTAATAGGAGATATCAGTGGACTGTCCTCCCACAGGGTATGCTCAATAGTCCTACACTGTGCCAATATTTTGTAAGTAAGCCATTGGAAATAATTCGTAAACAATTCCCCAAGTCCATCATTTATCATTACATGGATGACATCTTATTATCTGATTCAAATAAAGATACTTTAGAAAGGATGTTTGAAGAAGTAAAGAAAGTCTTGCCTAGGTGGGGATTACAAATTGCCCCTGAAAAGATTCAAAGAGGAAATTCTATTAATTACCTAGGTTACAGAATAGGGTTAGAGAAAATTAAAACGCAAAAGGCACAAATTAGGAGAGACCGGTTAAAGACTCTTAATGACTTCCAAAGATTGTTAGGAGACATTTCCAGTCTACGACCAGCTGTTGGGATAACACCTGATCTAATAGTTCATTTAAACAAAACCTTAGATGGTGATAAAGATTTGAATAGTCCAAGAGAACTGACAGCTGAAGCAGAAAAGGAACTGACAATGATTGAGGAAAAATTACAGGAGGCACATGTGGATAGGGTGAACCCAAATCTTAGCTGCATCCTAGTCATATTGCCTTCCAGAATTTCTCCTACAGGGATTCTAATGCAGAGGGAAGATATTATTTTAGAGTGGATATTTATACCTAATAAACCAAGTAAAAAATTAAAAACTTATGTGGAAAAGGTCTCTGAATTAATTATAAAAGGTAAGCTGAGACTTCGTCAACTAGCAGGTATAGACCCAGCAGAAATTATAGTGCCTTTTACTACTGAAGAAATAAAAAAGTTATGGGAAGACAATGAACCGTGGCAAAGAGCTTGTGCTAACTTTTTGGGAGAAATTAATAGCAACTATCCCAAAAGTGATAGACTTAATCTCATAAAAAGAACTTCTTGGATTCTTCCTAGAATTGTACGTGATGCTCCAATAACTGGAGCCCGTACGTTCTATACTGATGCAAATAAATCAGGGAAAGCAGGTTACAAGTCAGATGAATTGAGTAAGGTGGAACAAAGCCCTTATAATTCTGTCCAGAAGGCAGAATTATATGCCATTCTTATGGTGCTAAGGGATTTTAAAGAACCTCTTAATATAGTTACAGATTCACAATATGCAGAAAGAGTTATCTTGCATATTGAAACCGCTGAATTTATACCAGATGACACAGAGTTGACTTCATTGTTTATCCAGGTACAAGACATAATCAGGAACAGGCTTTGTCCGATGTACATAACACACATCCGGTCCCATACAGGTCTGCCTGGTCCTCTAGCCCAAGGCAATGCTGAGATTGATCAATTATTGATTGGAAGTGTGTTGCAGGCCTCGGAATTTCATAAGAAGCATCATGTCAATAGTAAAGGCCTAAAGAAAGAATTTTCCATTACTTGGCAACAAGCTAAGGAAATTATAAAGAGATGCCCTACTTGTTCTTTCTATAATCAAACACCGTTGCCTGCAGGGAGTAACCCAAAGGGTACTAAGAGAAATGAAATCTGGCAGATGGATGTGTTCCACTTTATGGAATTTGGTAAATTAAAATATGTACACCACACCATAGACACGTATTCAGGTTTTCAATGGGCTACTGCCCTGAGCTCAGAAAAGGCTGATTCAGTAATCACACATTTATTGGAAGTTATGGCCATCATGGGTATACCTGCGCAAATAAAGACAGATAATGGTCCAGCATATGTATCTAAGAAAATGAAACGCTTTTTTGATTATTATAATATAAAACACATTACAGGTATACCAAATAATCCTACAGGTCAGGCAGTTATAGAAAGATCAAATCGTACTATAAAGGATATGCTGAACAAACAGAAAGGGACTGAAAATACCCCCAGAAATAGATTACATAATGCTTTATTAACCTTGAATTTTCTTAACGCTAATGAGAAAGGAACGACAGCAGCAGAAAGACATTGGATAATGGAAAAGTCTGCTGAACTAAATCAACCGATTTATTTCAAAGATGTGCTGACCTCTCAGTGGAAGCCAGGAGATGTGCTACGTTGGGGAAGGGGTTTTGCTCTTGTTTCCACAGGAGAAGAAAAATTGTGGATACCATCAAAATTAATAAAGTTTCGATTTGAAGAGGAGAAACCTCTTGGAAAGGAGAAATGACAACTCATCCACAATGATGATATTCATACAGGTGGTAAGAAAAACATAGAATGGGGGCAGGGTTCTGTTCTTATCTCCACAGGAAAACACTCATCTTTGAGAAATTCAAGGGACCCTGGATGTTTGGATACTGACAGATGGAAAAATACCTGCCCAATAGGAAATATCAAGACAACTGAATGGATTGTGTAAGTAATATTAAACCATATTTCTAAATTTATAAAGCTGGTTTTGAAGTTGGACTCTGGCTCAGTCCCTCTCCAATTCCAAGCCTGTTAGTAAGAGAAAAACCCAGAGTTTCTGGAGTTTCTGTCTCATGTCAAGAGCCATGATATGGGACAGAAAGAAATATGAGTTTAGAAAACATCTTTGCTTTTCTTCATATCTATCATACTTTTCATTGAATATATCTATCATGTCTTTCATTGAATATATATATATGTCTATATATGTCTATATGATTAATGTTTAAGTTTTTCATAATGAACAATGAGTTTTTCCTGAAGTGACATTTGAAGTTTCCAGGAAGAAGATGGGGCCCCATAACAACAACTCCACCTGGTTGATATGACGTCATGATACTGATAGCGCTACTACAAGACCTGCTTTTGGTACCAGCTGCACAAGACAGTTCCAACTTGGTTAGCTGAAATGGTGCACATCTTATACAACATTTTGGCCAGACCTGCACAAAATACTCAGAGACTATTGGCAATTTAAAAAGACATTGATCTTGAAATTTAACCATCATTTCACTTTCACAGGATCCCCCAGAAAGAACGTCGCCCCCATGACAGCTGGAAGTAATTCTAGAGGACGACTTCCCCTTTCCCAATAAAACTTGCCCTTGGGTTTAGGGACATCATTTAGGGGTCGATTATAATTAGTATACGATTGAGGGTTGGGGGAGGAATTTTATACGCTCAGGGATCATTTTGAAAAAAAAAAAAGAGGGATGATGGGATAATAGATTTGTAATTGTGAGTTACTGTTTTTAGACAAATACATTGGTATAGATTCTTGTATATTGATACAAAGTTAAATTATATTGACTATTGTACGCATGCATGTTTCTACCTCTGTTTAAAACATTTTTTTATGTATTGACATATATTGTATTGATATATATATATGTATTGTATATATTTACCATATTGCAGTGTACATTTCTACCTCTGATTAAGATACTTATATAATGATTGTGTATTTTTTTTTTTTTTTGGTTTTTCGAGACAGGGTTTCTCTGTGGTTTTGGAGCCTGTCCTGGAACTAGCTCTTGTAGACCAGGCTGGTCTCGAACTCACAGAGATCCGCCTGCCTCTGCCTCCCGAGTGCTGGGATTAAAGGCGTGCGCCACCACGGCCCGGCAATGATTGTGTATTGATATATATTTACCTACTGCAATGTTTATTTGTACATTGTTTATATTTGGAGGTCATTGTCCTCATTTGTTTCACAGTCGTTTATTGTCTTTGTCTTTAAGTTAGATAGATATTGAGAATTATATAGACTAATAGTCATCTAAGTTTGTCATTTATAATAGACTAATCAGGTTCTTTAGATATATAGAGATTATACTCAGTATAGATAGATAATCTTCAACTTCTTCAAAGAGCTGTAGAAAATGGCCTTTAATCTAACTCAGAGTTTTGTGGTAGTGAGACACAATTGCTCCTGGCAACACCACTCTATTCCCGAGAGAATGTTGAGCACCAAAGACACTCCACCTGGAGCCTTTCTTTTTGGCAGAACTGGCGTTTGGGCAAAGAAATGCCCATACCTCAACAACTGACAAAGATACAGAGCATGCATCAATGGATAAAACAGGACTGTCATATCCTGCCAAGACAGGGTAAGATAGTTTTGAAAAGTTGCTTGCCTTAGAAAATGGTATGTCAGTTATGTTAGGCCTTAGCCAAAGTTGGTTGCTTTAACGCTGCTAATGTGACTTTGGGTGATTGCCCAGGTAGCTAGTTGTCTCTGTAATTTGTTGCATGTTTTGGAAGTTGTTTTACTGAACTTCCTAATTACCCAGGTAACATTATTTCCCTTCTCAGATCTTCGATGGGGTTGAAGACTATATAAATGTAGTTACTTTCTCTCATGACTTGGCCAAGTTATTTATTATACAAGACCTAAGCTAGTTAGAATAGGATATTTGTACTTATTGTATATAATTTCATAGTAGGTTTAGAACTCTCTTATTTAAACAAAAGGGGGAGGTGTTGCGGGAGGTCCTCCCACTCCTCCAGCCTATCACCGCTGAGGTACCAGCCCACTGGGGCGTGGTTTCTCTCCCTTTAAAAAAGCGGCCACTTCCCTCTTCTCTCTCTCTCTTCACTTCCTGCTCCGCCTGCGACTAGACTCCTTTCCTGGTTGCGTAGAGGGCTGTTGCCTGGGACAGTGATCTGTAAGTTTTTTCCCCTTTAAATAAATACCACCCTAATAATCATAACCCCGAATTGGTGTGGCATTGTTTGTGACTTACGCCTTCACATCAGCAGTGAAAAGCACTATAATTTCTGCTGGGTCTATGCCTGCTAGTTGACGAAGTCTCAGCTTGCCTTTTATAATTAACTCAGAGACTTTTTCCACATAAGTTTTCAGTTTCTTACTTGGTTTATGTGGTAAAAAGATCCATTCTAAAATAATATCATCTTTCTGCATTAAAATTCCTGTAGGAGAAATTTTTGATGGTAGTATGACGAGATTACCATTGAGCTCTGGATTCACCCTGTCCACATGTGCCTGTTGTAATTTTTCCTCAATCATTGTCAGTTCCTTTTCTGCTTCAGCTGTTAATTCTCTGGGACTGTTTAAATCTTTATCACCATCCAAGGTTTTGTTCAAATGAATTATTAGATCAGGTGTTATTCCAATAGCTGGTCGTAGACTGGAAATGTCTCCTAACAGTCTTTGAAAGTCATTAAGAGTCTGTAGGTGATCTCTCCTAATTCGTGCTT
Source organism: Microtus oregoni (assembly GCF_018167655.1). Lineage (NCBI taxonomy): Eukaryota > Metazoa > Chordata > Mammalia > Rodentia > Cricetidae > Microtus > Microtus oregoni. The sequence goes on from NW_024543086.1 coordinate 18,384,548, forward strand.
TTTGTGTCTTAATTTTTTGCAAACCTATTTTATAACCTAAATAATTAACAGAATCTCCCTTCTGAATCTTTTCAGGAGTGATTTGTAATACCCATTTAGGTAAAAGTATCTTCATTTCTTCAGTCTGTTCAAGGTATCCATGTTTGAATGGGATAACAAAATATCGTCCATGTAATGGTATACTATAGATTTGGGAAATTTCTTGCATATTATTTGCAATGGTTGGTTCACAAAATATTGGCACAGGGAGGGGCTATTTAACATACCCTGGGGGAGGACGGTCCAGTGGTACCTCCTCGAAGGTTGAGAATTGTTGTAAGTAGGCACTGTGAAGGCAAATTTTTTCTCTATCTTCCTTTTGCAAAGATATAGTGAAAAGACAATCCTTTAAATCAATAACTATGAGAGGCCATCCTTTTGGTAATAAAGAGGGCAAAGGAATTCCAGATTGCAGAGGGCCCATAGGTTGAATAACCTTGTTGATGGCCCTGAGATCTGTCACCATTCTCCATTTACCTGATTTTTTCTTAACCACAAATACAGGAGAATTCCAAGGGCTGGTAGATTCCTCTATATGTCCAGCATCTAATTGTTCTTGTACCAGCTGTTCTAAAGCCTGTAACTTTTCCTCAGTTAAAGGCCATTGCTTTGTCCATATTGGTTTCTCAGTCAACCATTTTAGAGGCAAGGCTCTTGGTATCTCTGAAGGGACATCAATTGCTTGTTCTTGTACAGCCCGAATGGCCGGTTTTCTCCATTTGCAATATCTTTTAATATTATTCTCAGATATATAGGCTCTAGAAGTAGCAGGAATTTTAATTTCGGTATTCCATTGTTGTAATAGGTCACGACCCCATAAATTCATTGCGATATTGGCTACATATGGCCTTAATTTTCCTATTTGTCCCTCTGGCCCTATACATTCAACCCATCTCGTGCTCTGCCTTACTTGGGATAGGGTTCCAATTCCCAGGAGCTGAACATTTACATTCTGAAGAGGCCAATACGGATGCCCAGATTCTGGGGTAATGATACTTACATCAGCACCTGTGTCCAGCAGGCCAGTAATAAAAATGCCATTTACACACACTCTCAGTTTAGGTCTTTGATCATTTATAGAAGTTTGCCAAAACACACGTAACTTATCTTTCTGTTCATTATTGCTTGTAACCGTAGGCATGGGGCTTCCTAATTGTCCTGACGAGGCATGTTCTCTGCAGAAACTGGAAATGACTGAACCATGTTTGCCATGGGAGCCTGTGAGGCCTCCCCTCTCACGTTTCCCGTCTGTATCAGGTTGCTTTGTCTATCTCTTGTAGACCTGCATTCATTCGTCCAATGTCCGCCTTTTCCACATCTTCTACATAAACCTGAAGGCTGAGTCCTCCTATTTCTGTTATTTCTAGAAGATGCATTATTATTATTATTTCTGAAAGATGCATTATTATTATTATTTCTGAAAATCCGTTGTCTACAATTCCTTTTCATATGACCCATTTTGCCACAATTAAAACATTTGGTATTCTGGTGTCTCCTTTTACCATTGGAAATTGCTTCTTCTACCCATGCTTCAGTGCCATAATCAAATGTATCAACATTGAGTGTATGCAAGACCCATTCTTCCAAGGGTGCAGATCTGAGCTTTAAAGGGCCCAAAATCCTTTTGCATTCCACATTTGCATTTTCATAAGCCAAAGACTCAATCATTATATGTCTTGCTTATGGGTCAGATATCCCTATTTGTACAGCCTTAGTTAGTCTTTGTAAAAAGTCACTAAAGGGTTCTCTCTGACCCTGTTCAACTCTGACAAATGATTCCATTCTCTGTCCTGGGTCTTGTACCCTGTCCCAAGCCCTTAAGGCTGCTGTAGTACACATGGAGAGTGTGTTTTCATCCAAATTAGCTTGTTCTTGAGGGTCAGAAAAGAGCCCTTCACCTAGAATTTTATCTAGGGAAACGTCAATTCCCTTCACTTTTTCCTGCTGTTCTAAGAATCTAGCCTCTTGCCTGAATAAGCATTTCCATTTCAATTGCGGTCCACTCTCAAGTACTGCAGAGCTCAGCTGGAGCCAGTCCGAGGGGATTGCTCTGCTTGTCGTGGCCCAAGATCTTAGCATCTCTTTAACAAAAGAGGCTTGCATCCCAAAAGTCATGACAGCCTGTTTAATTTCCTTGAGATCATTCATACGGACAGGCTCCCATGTATCCTCCTTGATGACCCTAGGGTTTCTGGAACCAATCACCTTCTCTGTTGTTATTACTGGAAAGGCAGGTAGAGCTGTAGGTAGAGCTTTGTGGAAATTGTCCCGGAGAGATTTACCCACAGATGTAGTTAAAATTTGCCTTTCTACCCTTTGCTCTTCTTCATCAGAATTTAGAAATTCCTCAATCTTTTCAATTCTATTCACCATTGCCTTCTGCAATGTTTGAATTTCCTGTCCAGAATTATGTTCCAAAGCCTTCATTGAGGATTCTAAAGTATAAAGTTTGTCCGTTGGAGATAACATCTCATCTTTGGACATAATTTTTATGGCATTAACCGTGCCTTCTTGTATTGACAATCTTTCCGTCAATCTGTCATAAGCTTTAGACAAAATCCGATTGTCACATTCAGCAGTTTTCATTCTCTCAGTTAATGTTTCATTTCCTACAGAAAGGGACTGAAGCTTATGATCCAAATCAGCTGTTCCCTCTTTCATAGTAATGAATTTCTCCTTAACATCAGCCTGGAGAACTTCAAACTGATTCTTGAGAAGATTGTTGTCATTCTCAATTGTTTTTAAGCATTCAATCTCTGCCTTAAGAATCCTGGATTCGTCTCGTAAAGACTTTATCATATTTCTATTATCAAACCATTTAGTGCCAATGAAAACTACGAATCCCAGAAGGATCCATAGATGTGGGGTGATAGACACCTCTTGTAAAATCTTCCACATGGTACAATTAAAAAACTGTTAAATTCTTGAACAGTAATGTGTTCAGACATTTTATTTATAAAAGAAAATTTTTTTACCTGCAATGATCGGTTCCTGCCAGTGGTGCTGTGTTTTTGGAGCCTGTCCTAGAACTAGCTCTTGTAGACCAGGCTGGCCTCGAACTCACAGAGATCCGCCTGCCTCTGCCTCCCAAGTGTTGGTATCAAAGGCGTGCACCACCACCGCCTGGCCAAATCACTTTGTATCAGACCAAATCTGCTGCTGTGGCGGCTTTTGTTGCAAAACCGCAGGTTCTTGAACTTCTGCCAATTCAGGCAGTGGGGTTCCGCTGCAAACTTAGCCAAGGCAGGCAGAATGGGCCTGTGTGGCCGAGTGTGTCTCGGACTCGGCACTGGGGCCGGAGTCACGAACTAAAAAACGGCACCCGGGAGGGTGCTGTGTTAGCTAGCAGGCTACCCGCTTGAGTCAGGGGCAAAATAGCCCCACGTTGGGTGCCAAAATGTAACGGCGTAAACGAATGCAGACAGATTGTAAATATATATATATATAGCTTTAATGGCAAAATAGACTTACAGAACCACCGTTCCTGCGGAGACCAGGAAAGCAGAAGAAGCGGCTGGGAGCACGCTTGCCAAATTTATAGGCAAACATTAGCCCGAGGCGAACACGCCCCCTAAGGGGCGGGACTTATCCCTACACCCTGTGCCTCCCTCAGTGTGTGTGGCTGTTGGCTCTGGACTGAGGTCTCCTGAGTGCACCTTTAAGATCTCAGGAAATCTTTAGTTCACTGCCAGGGAAGAGTATCGTTGGTGTCTGTCTTAGTTCCTTCTCTATTGCTCTGACAAAACACCATGACAAAGGCAGCTTATAAAGGAAGAATTTAATCGGGCCATGGTTTCAGAGGGTGAGAGTCCATGACGGTGGAGCAGAGGCATAGTGGCAGGAGCAGCTGAGGACTCGCATCTTGCTACACAAGTAGGAGGCAGAGAGGGAGAGAACTAACTCAAAAGGGCACAAGTATTTTGAAACTCAAGGCCTGCTTCTAGTTTTGGGATGATCACAACATGACACCACCACTGTCCATCCATCCATCTGTGTGTGATAGAGCATCCCTGTAGCCCTGGGACTTCCCAGCTCCTTCACTGTCTGGCCATCCATCCATCCATCCATCCATCCATCCATCTGTGTGTGACAGAGCATCCCTGGAGCCCTGGGACTTCCCAGCTCCTTCACTGTCTGTCTATCCATCCATCTGTGTGTGACAGAGCATCCCTGGAGCCCTGGGACTTCCCAGCTCCTTCACTGTCTGTCCATCCATCCATCTGGACTATCAGCTGTAGTCTGCAAGTGGTGAGCTGACCATAGATAGTGCTGGCCCAGGATGCAGGGCTGGCCTCTCCTGCTTATCCTGGATCTGTAGAGAGCAGAGGAACGACCGTTGGCCTCCCAGGATGGATGGCTGGACACTTTACTCCATGCCTTTGCTTGTCTATTCCAGTTACCTAATGAGGGCCAGGCAGCCTGGAGCTCTGATGCTGGGAAGTCAGGAAGCTGCGCAATCAACTGACTCATCCAGTCTAGAACATTCAGTTCAAGGAAATGGTCCCTGTGCTGTCCCTCCTTCTCCAGGTGGCTCCTGGTCTGCTTTCTGCCTGGGGATGTTCCTTTGTTTGGTATATTACATGATCAGAGTCTCATGGTCTGTGGCCTTCTGCATCTGGTTTCTGTCACCGAGTGTGATATCCTATGGGTGCACTGAGCTGTAGGAGCTGCGAGGGCTTCATTCTTCTTCTGGACTGAATAATACTCCAGTCTAGGAGCTGGGCTGGTGGTACAATGTGCCTGTAATCCCAGTGTGAAGGCTGAACCAGGAGGCTATTGAGTTCTAGACAAGCCTCAACTGCATAATCCATTACAGGGAAGATGACATTTTGGGCATTCAGGTACACCTAGGTGATTTCCATATTTGAGCTGCTGTGGACAGTTGTGTGCACCACCCGGGACCACTCTGCATCTTTTGGGTGTAACAGGATGTGGGGCTGCTGAGGATGAGGTGACTTGGGTGTTTTATTGTTTTGTGTCTGGTGCCGTGAGAGACTCCTGGAGCTGTGAACAAATGAGATCCACTGAGCTGGATTTTATGGTAGCTTCAGCCTCTGTCCACCCCGTGGCCACCGACTCCCCATCTGGGGACAGTGGTTCCTGAGTAACTTCCCATCCGTGTCCCTCCTATGCACCCTGGGACTGCGGGAGCTAACTTCTCTCCCATGCTTGTCCATGAATCTGTCCCCTGTGGGAGACACAGGCCCAGCCTTTACAGGCTTGCAAAAAACCGACGGTGGAAGAGACGGAGCTTGGCAATGCTGGTCACATCAGCGTCAGGTGCCGGCACAGCCACAAGCCATCCTTTGTGTGTGACTCTAGGCCCTTGGCTCCAAGTTGGCACTGTTGCTCTAAGTTGGCACTTCCTGCCACCTTCCCAGGAGCCGTCCCTCTGTGCTGTCACAGCAGTGGGCTCCCTGTGCAGATGGCCTGAACCCTCATAGGACTCTCGCTAACAGAGCTGGTGTGCTTCAGAGGACTCAGGCAGGAAGATGAGCTCTCCATGCTGAGAGCAAGGCCAGAGGAGGCTGGAGACAGAGCTGTGCTGCGATGCTGCCTTGCCTATTTGGACAGGACAGTTGTCACAAACGGCCACATCTTTGGTGGCTCCAAACAGCAGTGTTTATGCTTCCCAGATCTGAAATCTAGAGGTCTGGGACCATGGGTTTTGGGGTATACACTCACCTGGATCTTTCTACTTCACACACTTGTGAGGAGGCTTCTGGTATCTTTACCTTGTGGCTGCACCACATCTGTCTCTGTCCTCACACAGTCCCTGCGCCCCTCTTAAGAGCACTCTGACTGGATGTGGGGCTACCCCACCCTAAGATGCTTTCCTCTCACACTTCTCAACCGAGATGCAAAAGCCCTTTTCTCAAGGGGGCCACACTTGGGTCCTTGGTCAGGATGTACACAGCCGTTTTGTTTTTTTTTTTAAGTCCTCTATTCTTTCTCTATGGGACAGACATCCTGCTGTTTAAGCCTGAGGGAAGCTCAGGCCTCTTCTCTGTTTGTAAGTGCACGCCGTATATAGTCCTTAGCAGAAAAGGGCACTCTCTCCCCTGCCCCAGTTGTACCCATGGACTGTCACTGGTAGGGGGAGGTGGTTCTGGCCTCTGGAGTCTTTGTTGGTTCTCTGTCAGAGGTGAGGTGTGGGAGTCGTTGCGGCCCCTGGGCTGGTCCATAGCCTCTTTCCCCATGTTCAGGTGCCACCTTGCAGGCACATGAGCACCATGCTCTGCTATCTCTCACCAGGGTCCTTGCTCAGCTTGGCTGTAGGGTCCCTCTTGTGGCATCAAGGGAAGAGAAGGGACCACTACCTCACACAGTTACCGCTGGGCACTGTCTGCAGACCTTTGGGCCCTTCCCCATGTACAAGGTAGCTGGGTCTCAAGGGGCTTTGTGAGCACCCTGCCATCTAGGTCTATATGGACAGTGTGGCCTGTGCCACCAGCAGGCCTGTCCGTGGTTCCAGACAGCAGTCAGAAAAGCACAGGACCAAGTTCCAGGCACGGGGAAGACGGTGTCTTTGTAATGTCACAGCTGTGGTGACAGGACCTGCTGATGCCCCTCTGTCCCGCCAGGCTCAGGGGTGTTTCTGTCACCGTGAGCTTAACTCTTTCCTGGATGGTGCCCCCTACTGCAGAGGGAGCAACCTGGTGTCCCTGGATCCTGATGGCTGGGCCAGCTCTTCCATGCCAGACTGTTCCCACCCACCTGGAGACGAGTGTCTTCTAGATCTTGCTCCCATGAGTTATGCCGGGGAGCCGCCACAGCCCTCAGCTCTCAAGAAGGCAGATTCTGTGGGCGCAGGGAGGGGTCCCAGCATCCTCTCTCAGTGGTGGCGGTGCGGTCATCCATGTGGGTGACACTTCTGCAGCTCTAGCTCTCTGGCCCTCAGGAAGTGGCAGGACAGGACCACGGCTGACAAACGAAGGGTAGAACCCCTCTGCGGCCCCAGGGAGCTGAGGCTACGATCATAGCTGCTTCCTGGAGGCCCTCTGGCCTGGCTTCCTATGAAGTTCCCTCCCAGTCCAACTCAGAAAAGACTACAAATCCCACCCCCCATCTGGAGCCCATGACCTGCACATCCCGGCACAGCTATGACTATCTAGTGCTGGAGTCTCACTTAGGACTTGTGGGGGCAACAAATAGACTCCCTACTGTGGTGTGTGAAGTGGGTATAACTGACAGGGTTGGGGTGCTGGTGCCCTGGACGGGGGCTGGGGCCCTGCAGCTGTGCAGTGCTCTTCTTGGATTTGACAGCTTTTTTTTTTTTTTTTGCAAGGGACTCTGGGCAAGCCTAGAAAGGCTTAAGGTAGGAAAGATCCTGGAGAGAATGCTTTGTATAGACATTGGATATGGTGGTGGCTATGGTGTGGCTATCTTTGTAGGTTAATCAATAGACACAAAGTAGTGTCCAGTCAGTAGGAAACATACAGCAGCAAGCTTACATGTGCCTACTGCATGCTTGTGTGAGTTCAGATGTGTTGCATGTGCCTGCTCTAGTCAGGGTTACTAAGGAAATGAAACACCAGGACCAAAGCAACTTAGGGAGGAACAGGTTTACTTGGCTCATGCTTCCACATCACTGTTCATCATGAAGGAAGTCAGGACAGGAGCTTAAGAAGGTCAGGGATCTGGAGGCAGGAGCTGATGCAGAGACCAGGGAGGAGTGCTGCTTACTGACTTGCTCCTCATAGCTTGTTTAGCCTGCTTTTTTATAGAACCCAGAATAACCAACCAAGGGATGCCTTTTTAAAAAATATTTATTTATTATGTACACAATATTCTGTCTGTGTGTATGTCTGCAGGCCAGACGAGGGCACCAGACCTCATTACAGATGGTTGTGAGCCACCATGTGGTTGCTGGGAATTGAACTCAGGACTTTTGAAAGAGCAGGCAATGCTCTTAACCTCTGAGCCATCTCTCCAGCCCCCAGGATGCCTTTTTTTTTAGACATAAAACTATCCAGTAGAGTGCCCATGCTCTGGCTCCAAGGCAATGGGGGGTATGTTATTAGTACATAGTGCTCTGTTGTTCCACCCTGTTCCCTGCCTGTCCCCTTCATTAACCGCTTCCTGGTTGCTGTCCTGTCTCCCTCCTGGGAAGGTTCCATGCCTCCTACCCATCATTTCTGCTTCCTTCTGCATCTTGAAGGTGGATGATGGTGTTTCACTTCACCCTTCTGGGGCAGGTGAGGTCTGGGAGAGGCTGGCCAGAGGAGGCTGAGAGCCTCATCCTGGCTGCTCTCAGGCTGACTGGGAGGGTGCCCCTGAAGCCACTCTGGGCCACAACCAGGTTCCTACTCTGGATGGCCATATTCGTCTTCTGGGGCGGTGACCAAGGATCACACACGGAAGCTTCAAATGTTGGCTTATTTTTTCCCATAGTTTGGAGGTCAAAGGTCCAAACCAAAGTGTGGGCCATGCTCTCTCTAGGGACTCAAGGATCTGGCACAGCCCCCGCCCGCTAGGTCCTGAGACACTGCTGTTTTCAGCTCCCTTCTCAATTCTGTCTTCAGGCAGCTGCCTTCCTGATCTCTCCTCTCCCCCTCCCTCCCCTCCTGTCCTCTCTCCCTCCCTCTCCCTCCTTCCCTCCCTCTCCTCCCCTCCCCTCTTCTCTTCACTCCCTCCCTCCACACTCCTCTCTCTCACACACACTTGGAAATAGAACCAAGGGCCCCACGTCTAGTGGTGAACACTCACCACTAAACTACACAGCAGCCCCCTTTAATTTTGAGACAGTCTTTCTGAGTTGCTCTAGTTTGCTTTGGACTCTCCGTCCTCCTGCCCCACCCCCTGGGCAGCTGGGAGTATAGGCATTCCCCAATGTCCATATCTCTCTCTTATAAATTCTTTTTTGTCTGTTTGTTTTTTGAGACAGGGTGTCTCTGTGTAGTTATACTCACTCTGTAAACCAGGCTGGCCTTGAACTCACAGAGATCTACCTGCCTCTGCCTCCCAGATGTGGGGATTAAAGGCGTGCGCCACCACTGCCACCTGGCTGCCCTATTTTATAAATTCTTACACTTGAAGCTGGGCTTGGTGGTGCGTGCTCTTAATCCCAGCACTCAAGAGGCAGAGGCAGGAGGACTGCTGCAAGTTTGAAGCCATTCAGACTGTATAATGAAAGCCTGTCTCAACTCTCACCAACACATAACAAGTGAACAGACATGTGAGCACAAAGGCTACCCTAATCCTGGGTGGCTATAGCATATGATCTTTAATTAAATCTGCAAAGACCCTACTTTCAGAGGTCACGTTCTGAAGTCCTTTGTTGGGATGAATTTGGGGACACTATTCAACTCTCTACAGTGGCGTTGTCTCTGTAGTAGACAGACATTAGAGAGAGATGCCTAGATGACCAGAGCGGATAGCAAGCTGGTGAGCAAGCCTCCGTGAGGGACCGGGTGACCACGCTATGACCGGGACCCGTCCTCACCCAGACCTCTGACTTGAGCTGTCCACCTTGCCAGGGCACAAAAGTGAACTGTACAGAGACAGGGGTGGCACCAGCCTGCAGCTGTGCAGCCACTGTGTGGGGTGGGGCCATGACAGGGATACAGCTGTTTTGCGTTTTTTCTTGACCTTAGCCGGGAGTGGGAGCTGGGTGGGGGGGAGCTGTGGGGGGGAGCTGCAGCCACTTGATGGGGCCCCAGGCTTCCCCTCCCCCAGCCGGACAGCTGGCTCCTTAAAGATGAATCCCCATCATTGAGATGCAAATGTTGCTCACCACAGAAGGCCCAGCTGCAGGGCTGGCACCAGTGCCCCTGGCAGCCCAGGTGCTGGTGGCAGAGCCAGGAGGAATTCACGACCTCCACTAAGGACAGCCACCTTGCTGAGCCTCTGGCCCTGTTGTGTTGGTGGCAGATTTCCTGGCTTTCATATGGGCTAGGTAGACACCCTGACCCCCTGCTCAAAGATGTGAGTTGGCACCAAGGACCCAGCATGGACTTGAGTAAACTTCAGCCCGGAATAGAGCCAGAGGGCTGCACCATTAGGGAAATGACCTGGGGAGGGTCAGGCAGATGGGATTCCAGTTCCAGGCTGATGGATGGTGGATACTGCTCCACAGCCACCTCGTCCCTGCCTCTAGTTTCCCAGGGAACCCAGAAAGGAACATTTCCAAAGAGCAGACAGGGAAGGGGTGGGGTGGGGGGAAGGTGAGGGAGGAAGGTACAGCCAGCAAGGGCAACAGTAGCCAGCAACATCAAGAAAACCACGTGGTTCTCAGACACCACAGATGTCACAGGACAGTTTTCCTCACAGTTCTTAATGTTCTTGTTGGAAGAAAAACATCCGCCCTGATGTCATTTATTTCATGATAAATGCAGATTTAATACTTAATGTCTGAAAACGCCTCCCTTTCTCTCTCTCTCTTTCTCTGCCTCCCAAGCACTGGGATTAAAGGTGAGACTATGACCATCACCATGACTAGTTGACCAGCGTTCTTACAGTGAACTGAAACTCACGAAAAACAGTGGGCAGAGTGGGCACTCTTTGCACAAAAGGAACTTCCAAGTAGCCATGGGGAAGCGGTGAAGTGTGATCGAGCCCCCAGCAACCTCCGTCTCTCCTCCTGTGCCTACTTGGGCTAAGCCTGAGGATTCTGGAGCAATGCCTCTTTCTCTTTTTGGGTGGCAGAGTCCTGAACCCAGGGTCCTGTACTGGCAGGTGAGTGCTTTAACCACTGACCTACAGCCTCAGACCTCTTAATTTTTTTTAAAATTTGGAACAAGGTCTTGCTAAAATTGTCCAGGTAGGCCTCCCTCTGCTTTAGCGTCCCAGGTAGCTCGGGTTACAGCACTGACTGACAGCTGTCCCTCCTGGTGGGTTCTCTTTGCCCTAGACCATCATAGCTAGGGTTCCCATGTTACCGTTTCATGGGACCCATGGGACTGTATTGTGGTCCCACAACAGTTTCAAAGGACCAGCCTGGGTTCACTGACATGAACCCTGAGAAGGCCCTGACACAAAGGTCAATGTCTCCGTGCCCTGGCTATCACCAGGACAGGGTGCCCTCTCCAGAGTATGTATCATCTTCCTGGGTTTCAGCATCTTTTTTTTTTCTTCTTGAAGTGGAGTACCCACACTCCTTTCGTTAGGAAGGAGCCTCAGCATTTCCATGTGTTTGTGGGAAGGGACTTGCAGTGTGCTAGATCACGTGGGGAAGGCCTAAGGCAACAGTGTCTAGGTCAGGAAACATGTGATACCATAGACAGATGCAGGCTCTGCTATGGCCCAAACCTGATTTTGTTTTGTTTTTCAAGATGGGGTTTCTCTTTGTATATTCCTCATAGTCCTGGAACTTGCTCTGTAGATCAGGCTGGCCTCAAATTCACAGAGATCCGCCTGCCTCTGCTGGGATTAAAGGAATGTGCCACCACCACCCAACATCCAAAACTGTGTTTTAACTAAACGGTGAGAGGACAGGTCATCCTGTAACAACCCACACGAGCGGCCAGCTGTTTTGTACAACAGCCGAGGATGCTGAGGCGGTTCTGAGGCCCTCATGGAGCAGGACTGGAATAAAAGCTCTTGCCCTCTGGACACTGGGATACTTACTACCTGTGCAGGTACAGACACACAAGAGTGAGCCTGGAGCATAGCATACCTGGAGGGAGGTAAGGTTCCTGTGCCCCGAGCCCATGGCACTGACCGAAGGGACAATGCACCTTCCTGGTACCCACAGGACTCTTCCCTCTTGGGTATGACGGTGGTACCTCGCCTGGTGTCGGCACTGGGCACTTTTTTCTCGCATGCTTGCTGGGGGTCTGCTGCTAAGACCTTATAAATGCTGAGACCCACCGCCTGCTGTGGCCCCAGAAGTGGCTGCTCAGGCAGTGTGTGGCACGTGGGCTAATGACCGAGGCCTGGTTAGAGAGGCATAGGGGTCTCCAGTACTGGGACTGGAACAGACCCACTGCCTGTGTGTTCTCAACAACCAGTACCATCTTCAGACCTGTCGGGAGGGGCCTCTGTGTGGTCACACCCTCTGCCCTGCCATTCATCACTGTGGAGATGCTCTGGGCAGTGTCACTGTGCAGCCCTCACCCAAGTATTCAGCAAAGAAGGGACAAGGTACCAATTATGAAGTTTCTGTTTATCAGATATTTTAAGAGTTTTTAGTGTTAGTTCTTTTGTTTAGGAGCATCAGTCATTTCTACATCATCATCATCATCATCATCACTGGTGCTGTGGATAGAGGCCTCGTGCACTTCAGGCAAGTACTCTGCCTGAGTCACACCTCGGCTCACCTCTTTAAAGAAAACCAATAAAACCCAATCTATGTGTGTGAATGTTTTGCACACATACATGTTAAGTGCGTTATATGCATGCCTGGTACCCGAGGAGGCCAGGAGAGTCAACTGGATCCTCTGGAACTGGAGTTACAGATGGTGGTGGGCTTCCATATGGGTGCTGGGACTGAATCTGGGTCCTCTGCAAGAGCAGCCAGTACTGTGAACCACTGAGTCATCTTTCCAGTCCCTGGAACCGATCTTTTAAAGTTACATTTTAGAATGTGTGTGTGTGCATGCACGTGCATGTGTGCATGCACACACATACCATGACATGAAGTGTGTGGCGGTCTGACGGCAACTGTGGGACTTGGTTCTTCTTTTCATCTTGTGAGTCCTACAGCTGGCAGCAACTTTTCTGCTCAGCCTCTCTCCAGTTCTATGACTTGAGGTAAGGGAGCAGCTCCTGCCCTCTGCATGAGGTCAGTTGTCTTGTTCCTGCACTGCCCCCTGGGAACGAGTTTGAGGCAGTGAGACAGGTCAGTGGTTAAGAGCAGCTTCTTGCTCTTTCTGGCTCAGAACCCCCATCAGGTGGATCTTGACAGTCTTTAACTCCGGCTTCTGGGGATCCAATACTCTCTTCTGGCCTTCTTTTCTCACACATAAAAAAATCCCAGGAGATGATATTTCCTATTAGGTGAGATAGGTCGTGCTCACGGTGACATGGCCATAGACAATATTTCCTTTAGAAAAAGAAAGAAAACAGGTGTGTTTCTTTCCTCTTGCTTGCTTTTAGAGCCCTTGTCAAAAACATTCAAACATATATGCCAGCACTATCTGGGCATTTTGCTTTTTCCTTGAGACAGGCTGTCATTCTGCAGCCCAGGCTGGCCTTAGATTCGTGGAGATGCTCCAGCCTCAGCTCTGGGTTCTGTCTGGTATTACAGGTACATGGCACCACACCAGGCTACCACACCGTTTTCATCACTGAAGCTTTGTAGGAAGTTGTAAATCAGAAAGCATGGGGTCTCAAGTTCAATTCCCTATTAAGATTCTGTGTGTAAGAACGTTTGTGTGTGTGTGCACGTGGAAGTCAGAGGTTGGCATCTTCAGTGATTGCTATCAACCTTATTTTCTGAGGTATAGCCTTTCACTAAAACTGGAGCTCACCAATTTGTCTAGGACAAGCAAGCATGGAGCTTGCCGTGTATGGGGGTGCTGGGGAATTGAACTCAGGTCCTCACGCCACACGGCATGCGTGTTACAGACAGCTGTCTTCCAGCACGAGACTGACTATCATTTTCGGGTTCTACACTGAGTCTGGAGCTAGGGTTCCTGCTTCTATGGAAAGAAAACTAGGGCTGTGTCAGGATTGCGCCTCAGCCATCATGGGGAGAACCGTCATCCCGGCAGTGACGTTTTCAGGTGCCTTGACACCTGCTCTGCCGTCTTCAGTTCCTTTAGTTCCTTTGCTGAGCCTAGCACCTACCTGCTTGGCTGGCTTCCTTCCGGCATCTTGTATCCCGTGATACTGTAAAGAGGGATATTTCCTTGGTTACGTTTACTAGCAGCCCAGGTGACTGGCTGGGGACATATGTCCAGAGAATGATACGGGAACATCACCTCTGTCATCTGATGGAGAGGGAAGGAGTGAATCCCACCGCACTGCTGGCAGATAGGGGACTAGTCGGCCCAACGTGGCACCTCAGGGAGACAGCGCCTGGTGACTTGGAGTCCTGAGTTTGCAGGCAGGTAGAGGTAGGGTTCTCCATGAGTGTCCTCTGTCAGTCCAGAGATTCTGCTCAGCTCCTGGCTGATGCCTGTGTCTGGAAGGTGTGGAAAGCAACTCTAGCACACCAACATGTCACCAGCAACTAGGACACGCTCAGATTCTAACCTAGCTTCTGTGCATCCTGCTGAATGAAGGCGGGACCACTCAGGTCACAGCTGCTCTGCCCACTCCCCTGCTGTGAGGATCTGGGTAGAGAGGTGAGGAGGCTCTAGTGAGACAGTACTGTTTAGCAGCCTGAGTCTTCCTCCCCCTGGACGGAGCTTTCCATGTCTGTCCCAATGCCCCACACAGAAGTTTCTTCCTCGGGCTCTTCCATGGAGGGAGAGTGTGGCCAGGGGCAGGTGGGCAAGTCTGTTAGCATGCCACAGTTGACCTGGTAGACCCATATAGCATGCCTGCTACACTAAGAAACAAGGATGAGACCCCTCTCCACCTGGAGTATGACCAGGGAGCATAGTACATCCAGTGCGAAGGTCCTGTGGCCCTGATGCAGTCAAGGCATGGGTGGGAGTGGGGCTCCCTGGATGGCTTTAGGTCACTCCTGGTTGGATTGACCCAATGGGGCTATAAGGATCATTTGCTAACAGAGCTAGGGACACCCCCAGCTTCCAGAAGGGGAGCTCTGGAAGTGTATGTATGATGGGATACATACATACATACATACACACACACACATATATATATATATATAATCAGAGGTAGAAACCTGTGAGTGTGACCATGGTTAGGGCTTCAGGTCCCTGTTTTAGACCTTTGATGACAGAGTCACCACAGCCAGGACCCGTCTACCCTGGGGTGAAAGGTCTCCCTGAGTATGGCTGGACCACCTACAGTCAGAGCTGCCAAGTCTCTTTGGTGGTTCCCCTAGGCCGCCAACTACTGTGATGACCTCTGTGCTTGACAAGGGAAGTAACTGCCCACTGACAGCCACATCAGCTTGTCTACTGTCACTCTTGCTGGGCTCCTGTGGGCCTGAGGCCCTAATCCCACACTGAGCACCAGTGTTATCAGGTGACCACTCCCCACATCGTCCCCCCCCCCCCCCCCCCGTCCCCGCTCCAAGTGGCACTACTGGTGTCCTCATCCCAACTCTGGAGGCAGTGTTGACCTTTAACCCCAGCACTGTGAGTTCAAGGTCAGCCTGGGCTACGCAGAGAGAACCTGTCTCGAAAGAACAAAAGATGTCAGTGAACCTCCGAGTCATCCAGTATGACAGTGTGAGCAAACCCAGACACGGGGGACAGCTCAGGCAGGACTCAGGGTGACTTCTGGGTGAAGATGACATTCTGCAGCCAGCAGGGCCCAGCTCCTACCTGTCCTGATCACACTCTGGCTGTCAGACCCTGTCTGTCCTACAGCAGGCATCCTGGTGGATTTTGATTGCACCAGGGCTGGCTCCTCCACCCCCCAGGCTTCAACACTGCTTTTAGCCCTGCTGGACCTGCAGCCCCCACCCCCCCAGGATCCTTGGGAAGGAGGGGGTGCATTGCTGGACCAATGCCCAGGGGTGTGTATCTGGGGCCCTGAGGCTTCTCCTGTTGAGCCCCGAGACTGTGGTCCTGGTAACCTGGTAAGGGCTTGGAGGCCTCATGGTGAGTTCCAACATAGGCAACTAGGTGCTGCTTCCCAGGTCACCAGACTATCCAAGCAGCTGGTGTCCCTGCTAAGAGCCCCACCCCCATGTCTACCGCCTGGGACATGGACAGGACGCCCCCAGGAAGGGCTGCTCAGGCTGCAGGCTGCCAGTCACTCCTGTGGTGGTCATGGCAGACTTGCTGGCTCCAGTCTCCCTGCTCTGAGGCTTGTCTGTCCCTGACACACACAGAGTGCCCTGTTTCCTTGGGAGCTGGAACACGGGCTCTCTGTTTGCACCTGGGCTGGCCGTCCCCCCGAGACAGGCTGAGGGGGTGCTCTGTACAGACTTGTGCTCCCCCCCAACCAGCCTCCTCAGCTGAACCTTTTTGTTGTCCCTTCTGGGATTCTCTGCAGTGTGGCCCAGGGGCGGGCAACATGGGCTCCAGACACCACGCTTGGCAAGGAGGGGGATGGGAAAGCATTCTGAGTCTCTGCTGTCCTTGAAGCTGCAGAGCCTGGGCAATTCTCTCCACTCAGTGAAGTCTTTTCCACATATCCCTATGCTGGGGTGTGTAAGAAACCCATGAGCTCGTGTTTCTATGTGTGTCTGCCCAGGTAGTATGCAAGGGTCCCTGGGTGAGGGACCAGGCTGAGGATAGCAAGCCTCCTTCCTCAGGGAGATGGCGGGGTTTTGTGCTGCCACACTAGAGAGAGAGAGAGAGAGAGAGAGAGAGAGAGAGAGAGAGAGAGAGCGCGCGCACTGGCTATTGGCCTGACTATGAGCATACGGTTGGGTTAGGTGAGAACTAGCCTCTAGCTCAGGGAATCTGAGGACTTCTGAGGACTCCTAGGGTTTACCAACCTATGGGGTTGCTATCATAGCTCAGACTAAGAAAAGTTCCCCAAGTGACTGTCATCTAGATATGGGCAGTGGCCTCCTGTGATAGTGGAGGAGTGCCCATGTGACCCTGCTGTGTGGCCACATGCAGGGCATGGGGGTGATGAGGCTTCTCTGTAACAGAGAAGGGATAGCAAGGTGACGGGGACAGAGGCAGGAGGCTGGCAGTTACCGAAGCACAATCTTTTTCAATTCTCTTCTTGGCAGGACCGATGGGCTCTGTGTGGGACCCATGGCCACAGCAGAAAGTACAGGCAGGAAAGCAGTTAGTCTCTGGTCTTTATTTCAGGATGTGTCTGGATGGGGTTTTAGCAGCGGCCACTCCCGAGTCCTAAAGAAGTCTTTCAGATCCTCAAGGTGGAGTGGCGGAAAGTAGGGACCAATTCGCTTGCGTATCCACCACTTGCCCTGGGCAGCGTGCTGGCCACTGGGGAGGCTGAACCGGTAACGGTAATGTTCTCCTCGGATCCACCTGCGGGGAAAATGTGTCAGCCTGCTGTCTCTTTGCCACCCCCCAGACTCCTCACGGCCCCTGAATCCCAGAAGGCAGGCCTAGAAACCTACAATCCTTGGGTGGAGCCCCATCAGCCTCACAATCAAAATGTTCCCAACCCTGTTACAAATCTTGACTGTAAGACAGGTACATCTGGGCTCCAGTGCGCACAGAGCCTATCCTGGGACTTGAGGAAGACCCTAGGTGATGCCCTGTCTCCATGATTCACCCTCTCCAACTCGTGCTACTAGGGTGTGCACAGGGCACAGCAAGCCTTGTGATGGGACCAGGGTATGGGTCTCAAGGCACCACTGGTTCTAGGTGGGACAGCCATCCTTCCTCTGGTGTGCAAACCTGGGTGGAAAAGGGTTCCTGATGATGTCAGTGTCAGCCATGCTGGACTCCACAGGTGGGCACGGAGAGGTTAAGGCTGTGTCTTGGAGATGGCCACAAAGTCCCTCTTCTCCTGAATCTGGGGTCCTGACCCTTCATTTCACAAGGTTGGGGAGACTGGGGATACACAGAGCCTCTGGGAAAGTCACTGTTGTGCGATCATGCCATCCTCTCTGAATTGGCCTTCTTGCTTTCATTTTCTTCTCAAGATACAGTCGAAGGTCTAGGATTGCAGGGCCTGGACATTAGTTACAGCCAAAGAGGGTGTGGTGTGTTTGGGGGAGTCCTGGGACAGGGCTCAGGTGCCCAGGGTTGGGCACGGGAGGCTAGGGAAGAGTCAGGGCCTTATGCTTTCCCTGACAGGTCTGTGAGGGTACGGAGGACTGATACCACCCGTGGAATGTTCTAGAACATGACTGGGCTGGTTGGTTGTTATCAGTGTGACACAAACTAGAGTCACCTGGGAAGAGGGAGCGTTAGCTTCAGAACAGCCTCTATTAGTGACCTACAGGTTGTCGGTCTGTGGGGTGGTCCTGGGTTGTGGAAGAAAGCAAATGAAGCAAGCGATGGACAGCAAGCCCGTGAGCAGCATCTCTGTGGTTTCTGCAGAGGCCGGAAGAGGGTGTTGGGTCCCCTGGAGCCTGAGTTACAGGCAGTTGTGAGTTGCTGGATGTAGGTGCTGGGAACCAAACTTGGGTCCTCTGGAGGGGCAGGCAGTGCTCTTAACTGCTGAGCCATCTCTCTAGCCCCTATTTTCTCTCATTAATTTTATGAGTATGAATGTTTTGCCTGTAAGTGTATACATGCACCACATGTGTGCCTGATGCCAGTGGAGGTCAGACAAGGGTGCTGGATCCCTTGAACTGGAGTTACAGATGGTTGTGAGGCTCAAAGTTGGGTTCTCTGCAAGAGTAGCCAGTGCTCTGAACCACTGAGCCATCTCTCCAGCCTCATTTTTTTTTTTTTTTTTTTTTTTTTTTAGTGATCCTTTTAGAGGGCTGGGGACATAGATCAGCAGATATAGTGTGTGATCCCTAGAAACCACATTAGAAAAAGAAAGCCGAGCGTAGTGATGGACATTTGTAACCTCAGCGCTGGGAGGTGGGAAAAGGACAATCTCTGAGGCTCTCTGGCTGGCCAGCCTCCTTGAGTTGGTGAGATCTGGATCGCAGTGTCCTCTGACCCTCAGTGGCAAGGTGGTTGCTCTGGTTCTGACTGCTCAGTCCCTTTGCTGTCTACAGTTTCTGCACATCTCCTGTGCCTGATCTGCATCTCTCCAAGATTTACCATCTGGGGTTCCCTTTGTTTACTGACTTCCAGGTCTGTGTCTTTTGGCAACTTTGGGAAATCTTCACTAACGCCTTCCCAGACCCAAGTGAACTCTTTCCCTGGGGGCAGCCACCCACCCTGGATCTTGTCGAGGTCCTCGGCCCACGCTCTACGCCGGCGCTCAGCTGGTTGCCTACACCGGGTCACCATCGACTCCTCCTTCATATCCCATTTCTTCCTCCCCTCTTCCGGTGCTTTACCCCAGGGACTACTTTTCCATCCTGAGTCTCCCCTGTTCTCCCTCTGTCGTGTTTCTTTGCTGACTCTTCTTGTGAGTGTTGTGTTTATAATCACCTCACGATTGCTGTGGGGAGAGTCAGCTGTTGAATCTGCTGACTGTTTATTCCTGATCGGTTCAATGTCTTCCTGGTTCTCAGTGTGCTCTTAACAGTTTGGGTGCTGGGATTCCAGATCACTTTTGACCCTTCTGTTGCACTGATTCTTCTAACTCCATGCTGGAAGTCCGGATGTTTTTTACCTTGCATCCTGGCACTGCCAGGCAAAGGTGGCAATCGAAGGCCCCCACTGATGACACGAAACCAAGCTGTCACTCCTTGCTGTGGTGAGCATCTGGGTCACCACAGGGCCGTCCAGCAGCTCAGTGAGTGACCTCTCCTGCTCTTCCTGCTAGGTGGGACCATCTGCTGGGTGGCTTTGGCTGGAGCCGAACGGTCTTGCTATAGCTTCTCTCTCGCCAGCGGCTCCTTTTTGGGCATCTGCTGCTGCTGTTTCATCTCCACAGACAGGAAGCAAGACACGCTGGTGCTATCTTAAGGTTGATCCTCCCACTATGGCGACTCCAGAGTCGCCCACCCATTCAGAACATCCCAGCTGGCTGTGGGGTGAGGCTGAGGTCGCATTCAGCTCTGCCACCAAGCAGAGTGTGATGACGGCCCCTCTGCTGGGCCATGCTCTGTGGCATTTGCTGTATTTCAGCTTGCACATATATTAATAGTGACCAACAATTCACTACTGATTCACGCAAGAGGCAGCCGGGTCTGCATCTTCATATCCACAGATTGGCCTGTAGGCTTTGTCTCCACAAGGTATACCCGACCACATCCTCAGAGTCTCCCACTGGATCAGGAGACTTCATCTGAAGCCCCAGCCTTCCACCTAACCCAAGACGGTAGCCAGGAGGCTGGTCAGTGAAAAACTCTCCAGAGTCAGGAAGGACACAGCTCTGTGTCAGAGCCATTTGGCCACTAGCAAATCTGGGGATGTCTCCTGTGTATCCACTTCAGTGTGTGCCTAGTTCAGGTCTCCTGGTGGCTGCAGGGTGCTGGGTAAGGGCAGGGAGGCAGGTGGTCCCTGGGGAGGGATGTCCCCACATCCTCAGTGCTACAGTAGGCAGTGTGGGAAGGCACTTGGCTGGCTCCCTTGCCTGGGATGCCACACTTGCAGCTGCTCACGGCCCCTCAGCACCCCTCCTGACAGCCCCGACAGCTGTGAGCAGCCCCAGGTGCAGCTGTCCTGAGACTTCTCCAGGGAGAGACAGGAACGTGTTTTCTGTCAGCATCAATGGTGGGCAGGACACAGGAGAGGGATGGGGCCAGGGCTGCTCAGTCCCCTAGTCTCTGGCTGTGACTGAATTCCACATCATGTATCAGGGTGCCCAACTCAGGCACTAGTGAACACTACCCACTGACCACAGGCTGAAGTGAATAAGGAGACTCTTACCTGGGGGGAGTCTTGCCCTCGAACGGGTTGAGAGCTAGCAGGGACAGGGCCTCGGCGTCACCAGCTAGGAGCTTCCCCGCCAGGTGGATGATCCACTCGTTCTGCTCATAGGTCTGAAAGGACAGTGTTCATGAGGTCGGAGTAGGGGCACAGCCATCCCTCAGCAACCTGGCACCTGCCCCGGTGTAGTCGCTACCTGGACACTCTGAACATCATCCACTTCCCTGAGCTCCACAGTCTGGCATGGTCAGGTGGGCCAGGGTTGGGTTTCCTCTGAGGGCCCACACGCCAATCTTCCAGAACTGCCTGCTTCATGTTCTTCCTGGGGTCTCACCTGAGGATCACTCATTCACAAACCAGCCCTCAGCTGTGTTTTCTACCTGGCTACTTGTCCTGGCCTTAGGTGTGAATGGCCTGGGCCTTGCGGGGAGAGGAGCTATCTGCAGGAACTTTCACCACGCAGGTTTAGGTCAAAGCAAGGCCTGTTCAGTGCCTTGGGTGGGATGCACCTCTAAGGAGAGGTCCCCTTTTCTGTGAACCTTTTGGTAGGAGTCTGAGCACACATGCAGGACTTGTCTGTGGACAAAGGGGAGTTTGTGCCAGGTCAGAGCATCATGGTGGGACATTATTACCTGGAAAGCTGCAAACCACATCAGCCAGTCCAGGCGGTAGTGGTATGGAGAGATAAGGCATGGCCGCCTCCAGAGGTCTCCTGGCTTACACTTGAACTCATAGTCCTCCCACACTGCGTCGGGTGCACTGGCATTAGGGCTGGCTGTGCCCTGCAGGATCACCTCAGTCCGTTCCTTGGTGATACTGGGGGAGATGAAGAAGGTCAGCGAGACCACAGTATCTACCTTCCCCCAGCAGGAGAGGGGGATGCCATGAGCCCATGCCTCCCAAAAGTGAGCCAGGATGGTCAGGAGGGCAGAGCCCAGTGCCCCAGCCAGGATGCTGGCCCATACCTTCCAAAGGCCCCGTAGGTGTTGACAATCCTGAGTGGGTTGAAGGAGGTGTTCATGACCTGCCTGGAGCTTAGCAGGTTGATGACCACAGGCACGCTGAGCCAGGCCACCAGGATGCCCAGGGAGAAGTTGACCACTTGCCGTACCATGCAGCCTAGTCCAAAGGTGGGGGTGGGGGGCAGGGTGGTCCTCATCAGCCAGGCTCCCAACCTCATGGCAAAGCCGTGCTATCCCTTCAGGAAACCTTGGCTGCTATTCCGCCACCTCAGCTCAGGAAGGCCTAGAGAATACCCAGCTGGCCACAAAAGCCACGAGCCGGGAAAGGTGTCCTGAGCCACAGCCCCTTGTGCTTGAGCCAAGAGCACCCCCTGAAGTCAGTCAGGAGGATGAAGGGTGACTGTCCATGCAGGGGGCCCTGGAAGTGGCTAACGGGCCAACAGTCCTGGTAAAGGTAGGCAGCAGATGTTCCCCCCCACCCCCCCGGGGCCTATGGTACCCACCCTTATTTTCCTGAGTGCTGTTGATCTGGGGGGTACCCTACCTGCCTACACTAGGCATGAGGGTCATGGGGCTAGCTGGTCCTGGTCCACCTACCGTATCTTGGCTTGGACTGGACCCCTTGTGTTTCTTCCTTTTGCATCTTTAGGACTTGGTTCTTTAAGCCTCGAGGTCCTGAGGGAAACAGGAATCCCAGAGCTGCATCGTCAAAACAGGCAAGGCTGGGCACAATGGTGAGCCAATTCAGGAAGCTCAGGTTCCCACTGATGATGAGGATCACCTGTGGGCGGAGACTGCACTGTAGTATGCCTGGGAGCCGGGCCTGCTGTCCTCTAGTCCTCCATGTGTCTGTGCTGGGTGCCCGCATTTCAGTAGCACAGCACAGGCTCCAGGGGGGTTTCTGAGCTCCTCTTGCTGTTCTCTTGGCTAGGGGGTGGGATCCTAGGTCCTCTCTAAATTTGCAGGTGCCGCTGAGGCCCCAGGTACAGAAACCCACACAGGAATTGGCAAGCCCAGGAAAGGCTAGGGTTGGGGGATGGATTGACCTATTTCTGTGGTGGCCTGAGAACACCGGGATATACCACGGTGGCAGCTCTGGCTAAGGTATGGCTAATGGTAGGCACTGAGGTACAGACTTTGCCTGGAGGTGATGAGAACCCAGGGGGAACTGGAGTTCACAGGAGACACCAGAGTGACCTATGACCTAGGGCTGAAGATAGTGACCACAATGGATGCCCTTGAGACCTGGAGGACAGTGGCAGCTGGCCAGGAGTCATGGCTGGGAGAAAGGTTTACACCTGGGTAGGTACTTTAGTCAGACACCCCTACCCCGAAGGCCAGCACCCCTCACACTCTGATGATCCTGGGCTCTCCCAAGTTCACAGAATGAGAGCTACAGGGTGGCTTCTAGGATACTGTGGAGGGTCACCCGATAGGGACAACATCTATCTCAGAGTCCTTGCTTGTGCTCCTGCAGTGGACGTGACCTGTGCCGGGTCCTGAGGCAGGCCTGTGGTGACTCTCCGACTACTCTGCAGGATGGCCGCAGGGTTTCACACTCTCACAAGTGGGGCCCAAGGCTGCTGCTCAGGGTTAATATATGGTGCTGCCTCCTGGCTGGGAGTCTCAGGTGCTGCTCGGCATCTCACCCGCCTCTCTCCCTGAACGCTGGATGCCTCCTACTGAGCAGGAGTGCTTTCCTAGCATCTCCTGCTAGGAAACTCATGCCCTGCGCCTCTTTGATTGGATGGTTGGGGGGTTTACATTTTCACAGGTCACAGCGGTGCCTCCTGTCCCACCTGAGAAGTCCCTGCCCATGCCACAGTGACACGTCTGTGAGCACAGGGCCAGTTGCTTCTTCCCTCCCTTTTAGATATCTACTGTGGATGGACGTGACCTAGCAGCTAGACGGGCAGGTTCTTTTTAGGTCTAGTATGACCTGGGGGCAAAGAGATGAGGGGGGTGAGGGGTTCCCAGATAGGAAGGTGGCAGAGAAGGCAGCTCTGACTTCCCAGCGCTGGAGGGGATGTGAGAGGCTGGTTGAACCAAGCTTGGGGAGCCCAGGGGCGAGAGAAAGACTTGGGAGAGCTCCTGACCCCCACCCCAGTAGGATCAGGAGCGGTCCCCGGGCTGTAGATTGTTATCGGAACAGCCCGGAGTCCAAGCTCCCTTGTACCAAGGGATGCAGGTGTGGGTTCCCTAGGGTGCTGGAAGGCCATTTAGGTGCTGTGCAAGACCTCTCAGCATCCCTGTCTGTTCCTAGATGCTGTACCAGCCCTTCCAGTTGCCCTCTGTGGCTAGCCTGGTGTGCCGAATAATACCTCACTGGATAGCTGGACATTGCTTCCATATAGGTCTGTCCCTTCTTGAGGGCCTACAAAAGAACCCAAGTGGTTCCAACTCCATCCCCTCAGGCTCTATGTGGTCTGCTCCATCTGGGAATCTGCACAATCTAGCACCCAGATGTGTGCTGTTCCTTCCCCTCAGCAGAAGTCTGAGAAATGCATTGTTTCCAAACACCTCACACACCGAAGGGCCATCACAGGCGATCGTCCCACCCTGCCAGAGCTGCAGAGCTCCCAGGAGTCCAGCCCATGATTTCCCAGGTTAGCCTCCATGGTCTAACCTGCACCTGTGGCTTTCTGTGCTTCTGTGATCTGTGCATGTATTGTTCCCAACAAAGGGAATTTGAGGGGCTTACTCTGCTTTATGTGGTCAGGGTTGCCAACGTGGCTGCATCCCACGGCTCTGCCCTCTCCCGCTCAGCATCTGCTCTGTTCCTGAGCTGGGGAGTCTGCCTGCCCCCCTCTCACATGTTCAAGGTATTCCACTTAAAATGTCATCCTGTCCACTCGAAACTGAGTCCTAGAGTAGGGACCATGACCAAATCAGTCTCTCAAGTCCTCCTAGCTGGTGACAACAATGAATGCAGATAAAGAAGCTCAGGAAATCACGACCAGGACAGACTTGAAGAAACACACAGGTCCTGCCCAGTTTCCAAAAGCAGGACAAGAGTGACCGTCAACTGCACATCATATACAGGAGCAGAGACAGAGGTGATGGCCATCTGGAGTGACGTGTGATAGAGAGCAGGGGAAGGACACCTTTCTGAGGTGACAAGGAAGCTGTCAAGCAGCTAGGTGTGGTGGTGCATGTCCCAGAACTCAGAAGTGGAGGCAGGAGGGCTCCAAGTTCTAGCCTAGCCTCAGCTACATCATGAAGCCTATCTTGGGGATGGTGGGCAACCTCTGGGAAGAACTAGAAACCAAGTGCAATGGAAACTCTCAGGAATCGATGAGGGTGACCTAGCTAATACCCCTAGTCACGGGGGACATGGAGCCTGAATTGGCCATCACCTGGAAGTCCAGGCAAGATTTCCAGTGGAGGGATTGGGACACCAACCCAGCCACAAAAACCTTGGTCCGAAAATTTATCCTGCCTTCAAGATGTGCCTGCCCGTAAAGACGGCGCACAGCCTGTGGGAATGGCCAACAAAGGACTGGGCCAGCTTGAGAGGGAGCTCACTCCTGAGGACCAGGAAACAGGCAGGGCAGGCCAGAGACCTAGGACAGAACCAAATGTGACTGCAAAAAATAAAAAAGTCAACGAAAGGATCCTGATGATATTCTGCTATACTCAGGTCATCAGAGAGACCTCACCAGCAACTGATGGGAACAGATGCAGAGACCCACAGCCAAACACTAGGCAGGGCTTGGGGAATCCTGTAGAAGACAGGGAGGGAGGATTGGAGGAGCCCAAGGGGTCAAGAACACCATGAGAAAACCCACAGAATCAACTAAGCTCCTAGGGGCTCACAGAGACTGAACCCACAACCAAGGAGCCTGCATGGTATTGACCTAGGCCCTCTGCATATATGTTACTGTTGTGCAACTTGGTCTTCTTGTGGGACTCCTAACAGTGGGAGCAGGGGCTGTCTCTGACTCTGTGGCAAGTTTTTGGGACCCTTTCCACCTAGCAGATTGCCTTGTCCAGACTTCATCAGTGCCTAGTCTCACTGTAACTTGATATACCATAGCTGGTTGATATCCATGGGAGGCGCACTCTTTTCTGAAGAGAAATGGAGGAGAAGGAAAGGATTTGGGGGCAGGGCTGACGGGAGAAGGGGGGGGAGAACCTGTAGTTGGGATTTAAAAATAAACAAATAAATAGGTACAAAAAGCGAGAGCTGGGTGTGGTGTGGAGAGGCAGAGGCAGGCGGAGCTCTGAGTTTGAGGTCAGCCTGCTCTCCAAAGTGACAGAAGCCCATCAAGAGAACTCCAGCAAATCTAAAGAACAAAACAAAACGCTCTCCAGATAAACCTGATTCCTGTGTAAGCTTGGAGCTACCCAGTGCAGAGCGCTAAAAAGGTGAAATGCGCATTAATATTCAGGTCTTTGGGGTTTGGAGGACCAGCTCAGTGGTAAAGAATACTTGCTGGCCTTGTAAAGGACCCAACTTCTTTCCAGCAGCCACATGATGCGGCTTAAAATCCCCCGTGACTCCCGTTCCAGGGACCCGTCGCCCTGTGCTGGCCTGTGCAGCCCTTTCACACACACATGCACACCCTCACATACGTGTTAAAAAGTCTTTAAGAATTTAAGTCATTAAAATTCCTTATAATACTAAAAAATGAATATAAAAATTAGCCAGGAACACAGAACTTTTAGCTTTGAGACAGGGTCTCTGGGCCCAGGTTGTCCTCAAACTCCCAACCCTCCTGTGCCAGCTCCAGAGTGCCAGGGTTACAGCTGTGTGCTGCATGCCTGCCTTAGAACTGACTTTTGATATAACAGAACAATCATCCCATGTGGGAGCCCAACTGCGCTGAAACACACCTAACCGGCTGATGAAGCATTGTTTCTGGGGTGTCTGTGTAGGTCCAGAAGGAAGACTGGAAAACCTTAGAAATGCCAGCCAGAGTTATGACTGCCCTGCCCAGTGCACTGTCTATCAACCCCCGCCCCCCCCCCCCCCCACACACACACACCAAGGTCTGGAAAGAGCAAAAGTGTCCAGGAAGGGCATCACTCCTCTCTCTGAGCTGGACGTCCACCTCCTCCTGTTCTGGCCTACGGCGGTTCTTGGTCCATGGATGAAGCCAGGGTGAAGACTGCTGGCTTCCATCCATAGCTCTTGGTCCTTGAGTTTGGGCTGGGACCAACGAGCTTTCTTGGGTTCCCAAACTTGCAGGTGGCAGATCCTAAGACTTCCCACGGTGCACAGGCTGAGTAGCCACTCCCCTCTAATCTGTGTGCTCTGTAGGCTTCTCCTCCAGGGAACAAATCCGTGGTGGAAATGTGTAAACTGCCCTGACTCCTGTGCCCAGCACGTACAAGGTCCTTACATTTGTGTCCTTCCATCCCTGCACCCGGAACCTCCTCCTTAGCTTTCAGGGGCAGGTGGCAGCCTCATTCCTTCTTTTCCCAATCATGGTTATGTTTATGGAAAGCAAGGCATGGAGAAGTGCTGTTGGGGTTCTCGGTGTGTCCCAAGACACTGCTCAGTGCTGCTCGGGAAGGGCCTCAGGAGGAACCCAGCTACTGCAGAGGGCTCAGGGCATCCCTTTGGGCTGCAGTTTTGGAACCTGTAGTCTTGAAGGCTCTAGTCAGCACCTTCCTGGAGAGACACTGGATCACATGACAGATGGTGACTTTGGATCCTTACCAGTCACTGCTCTCCTTCTGCCTACAGACACCTTCTCAGCCAATTCAAAGTGTCTCTAGCTTCCAAGCAGAGAGGCTGCAACTCAACACCTCACGGTGGTGAGGCTATGGCTGACCACTCTGCTGAGATGACATGCCCGCCTGTTGCAGACACTTGTCTGGTGAGGCTGGGGTGATGTCCTGTGGTCATGAGCCAGGGGTCAGTCCCCATGGGCAGACTCAGCTGTACTGCTGATGACCTAGAACCCTGCATGGCATGAGGCCTCTCCTCAGCTGTCTGGCAGCTGTGCTAATACATCTGGGGAACTCTGAATGACACAGACCCACCCTAGAACTCATGGCCTTGGGGTGGAGGGCAGCAACTTAAGGAAGGAAGGGTTTGTCTCACAGTTTAAGGGCACATAGTCCATCATGGAGGTAAAGCAAGGTAGTGGGAACTTGAGGTAGCTGGGCACATTAGACCTGCAGTCAGGAAGCTGAGAGAGATTGAATGCAGGTGCTCACTCTCTTTTCTCCCTCTTCCCTAATTCATTCAGTCTGGGGATGGTATGACCCACATTCAGAGTGGTGGTTTTCCCTCCTCAGTAACCCTCTCCGAAACACCCTCACAGACATGCCAAGGTGCTGACACAGGTGAACCGTCACCGGGTGACATCCTGTTTCTAACAAAGCACTGTGGAGAGCCTGTGACACTTTGCCCAGGTGGACAGATGGGGGCTGTGCTCGGGGGGGGGGGGAGGTCAGGCCCACGCGGCCCCCGCAGCTCAGGATCCCCTCCCCGCACAGCCTGTTTGTTGGGTAAGACTGGAATTCATCACGCAGCACATGGTCCGAGTGCTCCAAAGGGATCTTATCTCTCTTGTTTTCCTTCTAGCATCACTGCAGCCATCCCTCTGAGGGAAATGAATCTCGTCACAGCCCATCTGTGTTTACCCCTGGCTGGTAGGGTCCTCAAGGAACTCTCAGTGTGCTCTGCAGATGACCGGCTTGGAGCACAGCCGGGCGAGGCTCGAGACGGCAGAGGAAGATGAACGTGTGTTGGTGGAATTCGGCCCCAGAGAGGCTCTAGCAGATGTTCCAGGCAGATGCAACATGACCCCGAAAGGAAGAGGGGGGATTTCTGGATGTCCCTGCTGGGCTTGCAGTTACCACAGAGGACACAGGCCTGCAGGCAGGCTTCCCACAGGGGAGACAGGAGCTTGAGAGGACCTTCCAGAGGACATGTATGTGGTCACAGGGAACTTCCACAGAAGACATGCATGTGGTTACAGGGACCTTCACAGAGGGCAGGTATGTGCTCCCAAGGCATCTGGGTAACCCCAAGTGACCTTAGCAGAGGAATCAACCTCAAAGCTGCCTCCCAAGACCCTCTCTTGCCTTCTCTCCAGAGTCTCAGGTCCAACCCCACCTCCTTCTTGTTCCTTGGTGGGGACTGATACCATGGTGGGCCTCGGAGATGTCCTGACCTAGCTCAGCAGCGGAGGCTGACCATACCGCCCCTTCCGGGGTCATCCCCTCAGAGCTCTTCAGCTCTTCCCACGTGGATCCTGCGGCCTTGCAGGGATCCTAGGAGCAGCTGTGTAAACCGAGTGTGGGAGGAAGTGAGTGAACTCAGACTCTGCCTGGCCCACAGGAAGGAACACAGGAACCAATGGGTCAGGACACAGTGCAGCTCCACACCAGGCTCTTCTCAGACGCCCCAGAATGGCGGGTGCTGGGGGCTGGCACTGCACTCTCGACACCTTCCATGGGGGCTCTTGGGATGGTAAAGGCCACACCAGCTGACCCTGATCCTATACTCAACTCTGCCTGGGGGACGTCAGACCAGTCCTGGGGAAAAGCCCTAGCCCTGGATAGCTCCATTTCTTCTGGACGTGGTGTGACCAGTTCATGTTCTCTACCGTGGGAGTCAGGTGGAAGCTGCTGGCCAGGGATCCCCTCATGACAGAGCAAATTCACGGCTGCCTCTGCAAGGACTACAAGGAGTTAACAGAGGCTCAAGGCTGCTGGCAGCTCTTGGAAGGTGTGGTGTAGGCTTCTTCATTTTCTAGGGTGTCCCACGTGGGGGTTGCTGAGAGAAGCTTGCTGTACAGCTCCTTGTACACAGGAAGAGGAGACTCCTGAACCCCAGGAGACCCCAGAACCCAAGGTGTCTGCTTTGTCCAGATGAGGACTCTTGCTACGTGTCTCTGGTATCTGTGTAGCTGAGGCACTGCAGGCAGCCATTCCCAACATGGCATCCCTGGTCTCTGCAAAACTCCCCCGTGTTTAGTGTGGAATGCATGTGCCTGCCCTGACCCTTATTCTCCCTGAGGCTCTGGGTATTATTGTGGAAGGCTCAGTCTAGGCACCAACTTCCTCACTAGGCCATGCTGGCCCAGGAGCAACCTCATTACCCTCTCCAACCTTACACATGGGCCAGGACAAGAGGGCAGAGACACTTCCAAGGCTATGGCTCTTCCTCAATGTCTGGTCCACCCAGCTGGATGGTCTTGCTCCTCAGGCAAGGTGGGGTCTGGGAGCCAGTAGTCATCTCAAGACTGGAACTGCCTGTGGCCTCCAGAAGATGTGTGGGAAATAGGCACTCCAGGCAAATCTAAGCTCTGAAGAGATATGAGGAGTTACACCGTAGGGAGGAGCCTGGGACACATGACTGAGAGAAGCTCGGGAAGCCTGAAGACCAGGGGTCAGGGGAGAGGAGGATGAAGCAGTGCTCCCATGACTCTCAGGGTGGGAAGAGGTCTGCACGACAATGACATTCTCCATTGTCCAAACCCAAAGAACACTCTGCGGCCTTTGGTGAGTCATGCGTCATGTCGGCACCTCCACCTTGTACCCAACAGTGGGAAGTGCTCATAGTGGGGATGTGGGGCACAAAGGAATTTTCTAGAGCATCCTGATTAAAAGACAAAACAAAAAGGAGCCAGTATGTTAGAGCACTAGAGCTCGTGAACAGGTAGTGGCCAGAGATGTGGAGCAGCCAAAGGTCACTGCGGCAGAGGTGCCAGTGAGACTCAAACACCTGCTCCCCGTCAGTCCTGATTTAAACAGAGCTCTGCACGGAGAGAAGGGACACGAGAGAGACAGGCTCAGGGACCCAAACTTTGCACCGAGGAGAACATGACGTCCCCTCTCCCCTCTGCACTAATAAATCTGAAAACAGCTGAAGCTGACATTTATTCCCAGGAAGATGCTGACTGTCAAAGCTGCTTCAAAAAGGGTGTCCCACAGCCACAGTCCGCACCATGGCAAAGCTCTCAAAGCTCTGCGCAGAAGCACACCCAGCATTGCCCAGGCTCCTGAGTACAGGCTGCCTGGGTCTCCGTGGACCCTTCAGAGAGAGCGGACAGTCTTCAGAGCCCAGACAGGGAATCCACACTAGGCCCACATTACGCTGGAAAACTACAGACAGGTCTCTCTCACTGACAACCATGCAAAATCTAAAACAAAACATTGGCAAATTAGCCCTAGCAATATATTAAAATATCTACAGCATGACCAAACTGAGTTTATTTTAGAATATGAAACTAGCTCAACCGGAGCAGCGGTAATGTAATTCACCTCATTAACATATTGAAGGGGAAAACCCTGCGACCCTCTCCTGACTGATGGTCAACATTCATTCATGACTGAAAACAGAAAACCAAAACCACAAGGTGAGCCTGGCCTGGTGGTGCAGGACTGTCATCCCAGCTGCCGGGAGGGCTGAGGAAGGAGCACAAGCTCAAGGGCAGCACAGACAACTTCCTGAGACCCTGACTCCAAAGACATCAGCCCTCAGGAAGTAGAGGCTGAGGGACCACAAGTTCCAGGACAGTCAGGGCCACATGGCAAGACCCTGTCTTAAGCAACTTACCCAATTCCTAGTAGACTGATGTCTATGTAGAGCAAGACACCTAACATTCTAGGGTTGGATCCAAGAACACAGGGCGTGTCTGTGTGGAGCAGAGGGGTGCCTGAGCAAGGTTTGTGTCTCTCCCTGCAGGCAGCTCCCTGAGGGCAACCAGACACCACCATGGGCTCATGGAATCTGGGAAGGGGACCCTGGAATCCAGCCTGGATCAGATGCAGTGGGGCTCCTGCAGGGGGTGAGATGGAGCTGATGAAGCCACTCCCCTGGGTGCTAACTCAGAAATGACGAGACAGGCTCTTGTCTTCTGTAGACACACGGGGACCCCAAGTGGTGGCACCCTGGCACAGCCTACCTGGAAAAGGATCTGCAGCACCCCGTGAAGAATGCACATCCGGCGGCCGAGGAACAGGAAGAAAGGCACAACAAGTTCCAGGAAGTGGTTGCTGAGTGTCTCAAAGTGATGGAACCACCAGGGTGACCTGTGCAGGTAGTAGGCCATCGGGTTGGGCACTGGCTGGGTCTGTGGGGACAAAAAGAGGCTTTTGAGTTACCACCTTGGCTGATGAGGGTGGTACTGCCCTGGCTATGAAGAAGCCATCTGTTCTCTAGCCCTGTGCATTTGCAACTGGCCTAGCCCATCGGGGCTGGAGGACTTCTGTGGGCAGGCTATTTTTGAAGCAAAAGCGAAGTTTTTTTTTTTTTGTCCTGTTTTAAGCCTTCATTATCTATAGGCAAAAGCGTACACTATCCCTGAAGGAAAAATCTTTAAAGACTTGTGAACAGATGAAGAATCTAAAGATGTAAGAACCAGCCTGCTGCCCCTAAGCACCAGTGGAATTGTGGGTGGCGGCTGCCTGGGGCTCATGGCCCACTGAGTTGCCAGTGGCCTGCCACCCAGTACTCACAGCCCACTGCCAGGCTCTATGGCCCCTAGGATCCCTTTTACCCCTCAGGGGATCCCACAGACCCATGCGGGCCTGTTCCACAGGAAATGGGTTTGAGCATAGGGAACTGGAGTCAGGGATAAGGGTCACAGGAGCAGTGGCTCTGGAAACAGGAGCAGGAGGTACAGGGAGGCAGAGAAGGGGCTGCCATGGTGCTCAGAGGACAGAGCTTGGTACTCTGCTGCTTCTTAGGCACGGTCCCCTCAGGATTTCACCTGGGCCATGGAGCACTTAAGGAGCCCACTTGTCAGCTCACCCCATCTTCATAGGTGTGGAGCCCCTCCCAGAAGGACACCTCCCCTGAAGCCCCGGGCCCCTACAAGTGCCCTGCTCCACCCCACGCGGGGCCCCTGCTACTTGAACCACCCATGTGATCACAAGAAAAATAAACAGCCTAGTAGGACAGAACAGAAACCAAGCTTTTCATTTAACAATGCTTCAGGCCACCCTCAGCCTAGCTCTGTGGGGCATCACCGCCCCTCTTCTAACTGGTCCAAACAAAGTGACCCCACAGCCCTGTGCCAGGAGACAGAGGCCATTGTGAGATCTTTGTCTGCCAGATCCACCTTCTCTTCAGCTGTGGACCCTTTACTTTCTCCCAGATCCTTCACTCCAACAGGACCAGAAACTGGAGCACTCTTGGCTTGCTGCCCCTCCCCCTTCCATTCTCCTGGGCTGCTGCGGCCCTTGTCACTGTTCCCTGTTGGGCAGATTCTGGGAATCAGTGTTGACCTCCACATCCCTTGGACTTGGAGACTCTGTGTCCCGACTGGAGACACCATTTGCAGCGGAACAGTCTAAGGATGAGAGTAATGGACCGTCACAGCCTCTGACCCTCAAAACTTCCAGAGGTTCCAGAAAGGGTAGGAAAGCAGACAACGAGGGAGGGTGACCATGGCCACAAGCATACTGGCAAGCGAGTACAGGGCTGGCGAAGACATCACCTCAGATCGGTAGGAAGCAGTGCCTGCAAAGTCACTGTGCTTCAGATCCGCACAGTGTCTGTCAGCTTGCAGGACAGTGTACCACAAAGAATGAGACACCGAGACGCAGGCATTGATCCCAGCTCAACCAGGGGTCTACGCAAACTCAGCGAGGCAGATGCTGGGAACTAGAAACTCGGTTCTATCCCAGTCCTCATGGGCTTTCCTAGACCAGATGAAAACGAGAGTAGTAATCAGAAGGTAGTGTTAGTGAGAGGTGCTGCGGCCTTCCTGACAAGGGGGGTCCCTCCGAATGCTGCACCTCTGCCAAAGGCATCCTGGGAAGCACAGCTTCCCTGGATCTGTGGGCCAGGGCCTGACTGTCCAGCAGGGTCTGTTCTGTGACCTGAGGCCTCAAGGCACACCATAGGGTCACAAGGGAGGGATGCAGCCTGTCTGCATACCATGCCAGGGACAAGGCTCATTTCTGTTTGCATAAAAGCTGGGGAGTGGGTAAGTGTGATTGTTGTGGGGGTGGCAACGTTGCACCCCGTAAAGCACAAGAGAGCACTGAGAGCCGCTGACACCGCAGCCCTGCTGGGGGCCCAGCTTGACGACTCATCAGACAGCAGTGACCAAGCGTCTCCATGGGCACAGTGTATCCAGACCTTGGGCTATGGTTTACAAACATGCTCTACAAAGAGACTATCTTAAGTAAGAAAAACACGAGGAAACACAGGGGGTGAAGATGCTTAGCTGGGGATCCCGAGGGCGGCACATTTTGGGGAGACACAGGTCTGTGCTGTTGTCGCACTGGTCCCTGCTGAAAGAAAAGTCTGCCTCCAGAGACAGAAGATCCCATGCTTGGGGCTGACATAAAGGGAACACCTATTGCCACCTGGAGGACAAATTTCTTACAACTCTCAAGTGCCAGCCACATGCTGAGCTGCTCACTGAAGACGCTGCCCTCCACAGCCCTCACCACTGGCCAGTCCCTGACTGTCTGTGTCCTGCCCCCCCTGGAGCTCACTGGAAGGCAGAGCAGGTGCCGCGGCAGGCCCAAAGCTCAGATTGTTATGGGGTAAAGTAGCCTTTCTGTACCTGAATACTGCTTGTCACTGGGGAATGTGGAGGTGACAGTGACAAGCTCCTCCCTGGAATGACTCACGCTCATGGTGTGGCCTCAGCAGGGTTACCATGTTCCAGGAGCAGAGCAGACCAGTGGCCTATGGATCACGGTGACTGGCTCTTGGAGGTGAAGACCCAACATGGCAGGCACCTCTGGGCAGCAGTGGAAGGTCTGGGGTGGGGGCCCTTACGGTGCTGAGCACTGGCTGCTGGCTGTTTCCCACATCCCAGGGTGACTGGGGGCGAAGAGAAGGGAACGCTAGCCATAAAGGTGCTTATGTAAAGATGACCACAGCACTGAGAACCGGACAAGGTCACGTGGGTTCTTCTGGGGTACAGATGGCCACAGATGGCATCTACCAGCAGCTCCCCATGTGCATCCCATGGATCAACTGAGAAGAGAGTCCGTGTCCTCTCTTCTCAAGCCCCAGCTGGCCACCAAAAGACACAGGCAAGAGATGTCTCATGGCCTTATGCAGCTAGGTTAGAAGGGACACCCCACTGTGAGACAAGCTCCCTCCGTGTGAGGAAGACCAGACATTGTGAAGGCCACCCTGCTGTGGGGACGGTTACCCTACTCTCAGGAACGTCATTTCCATGTGACAAGGGTCTCCCTGCTGTGAGAAAGTCCACTCTGCTTGTGTATCTATCGGTCATGCTGCTGGGTGTGCAGCCACAAGGGGCCGCACTGATGTTCTGAGGGTACTGGGGACCCTGGCACACTGCACTGGCCTTTACCTGAAGTGAAGTAAGGCAGAACCTCCAAGAACCTGGAACATCACATTATAGGACCCGTGAAGGGAAAAAGATCCCTTTCAGTTCAAAAGCTGTTGTGTCTGCAGCAGGTTTGTGATCCCACTCTGTTTTCCACGCCACAATCAGACATGCATTTTACAGCCATTATAGGTCTAAGAGCAGCATTATTGGAACTTTGGCTTATGATCCCATGCTGTTTTCACATAACTCGAGAGACAAACACATTTAAAGTATTGTTAGCTGGAGCTTTGGATTCAAACGTACAAAGACATAATTCCGAGGCGTCAACAAGTGAGGGGAGCGGGACCTGGCACATGGGAGCAGGATGTTCAACTTGTACGCTAATGCGTGAGGCGAAACTGGTATAAACCAGTTCAGGATGTTCTGTGTAACTCCCATGGAAACTGCAGAGCGGAAGAGAAATATCGCACAAAAGGTAACAGGGAAAGAATCTACATTTGTACCATTAAAAAGGCGCGTGACAGGTTTACCAGCAGGAGTCTGAAGAGGAGAAGGGCGTGTATGTGAAGACTGCGTGGAAGCTGAGATGAAACCGCACAGAGGAGATTAAAGAGACAACAAGCACCAGTGGCCTGGGGACACTCCAGGCAGGACAGCACACAGGTAATCCAATCCCCAGAGGAGGAAGTGTGAAACAGTCTTCAAACGTGATGGAGCCCAAAACCCCACAAATACAAAAACCTCAGCAGACTGCAAGCGAAAGCAACAGGAAGAAAACGACACCACCCTAATCAAACTGTTCAAGATTCGTGATAAAGAGAAGAATCTTGAAGCAAACAGAATGAAGTTGTTACAGAGACACAGACGCGGATTCCTCCTGGGGAATGACGCAAGTGAAGAGACACAGGCACCCTTAGGGCACTAGCCTGTCAGCCTAGAGTTCTGAACTCCAGGGGAAATAAAGACATTATCAGGCAGCAGCCTGCCACGAGATTCCATCTCCTATGAGTCACACTATGAGAGGGTGAAGGAAACTGGAGAAAGAGAAGTCGAGCATGGGAGTCTGCAAGACTACGAATAAGCTCAGGGGCTACTTTCTACTTTAATTATCTTTTAAAACTATTTTATTAAGCTGGGTGGTGGTGGTGCACAACTTTAATCCTAGCACTTGAGAGGTAGAGGCAGGCAGATCTCCGTGAGTTCGAGACCAGCCTGGTCAACAGAGTGAGTTCCTGGATAGCCAGAGCTACACAGAGAAACCCCTGTCTTGAAACCCCCCCCCCCAAAAAAAATCAAAAACAAAAAACAAACAAAACCATAACTATTTTATTATTATTATTAGTGTGTGTGTGTGTGCGTGTGTGTGTGTGTGCATACATGCACACGCACATGCACCACAGTACACATATGGAGGTTCATCAGGCTTGCTGGGCAAGGGTTTTTAACCTGCTGAGCCGTCTCACTGGCCCTTAATTAAATATCTTGATGTGAACATCAAACACAGTTACAATGTATAAAAGCCAAGAGAATAACAACAGCAGCAGGCACTGGGGTGCTGGTGTCAGAATACTGTAAAGTTCCTTCAGATTCAAATTAATTTCACTGGAATGTGAACTGAGGTGGTCACTCATCCATTATGTCTCATACATGCATGCATGTGAGTGTGT
This sequence comes from Microtus oregoni, assembly GCF_018167655.1. Lineage (NCBI taxonomy): Eukaryota > Metazoa > Chordata > Mammalia > Rodentia > Cricetidae > Microtus > Microtus oregoni. Next base: position 18,420,847 of record NW_024543086.1, read on the forward strand.
GTGTGTATACATATGCCTGTGCGCAGAGCATATGTGTGTAAGGGTGTGTGCACACACACACACAGTATAAATCCTGAAATGACCACAGAAATAAAATAACAAATATTGACACAAAGTTAGAGCTAGCAAGCCAAACAATGACTAAGTAACCAAATGAACAAAGAGTTACACAGAGTTATAGCTAGTAAAAAAGGAAGGAAAGAAGAGCTACAAAAATATTCAATGAATTCACAGAAAAGTCAGAAAAATATTTAAAAAGGGGATAAATAATAGATGATAGGAAGAGAAAAACTGTGTTTGTTCCAGGCTGGGGTGCACGCCTTTAATCCCAGCACTCGGGAGGCAGAGGCAGGTGGATCTTCATGAGTTTGAGGTCAGCCTGGTCTACAGAGTGAGCTCCAGGACAGCCAAAGCCACAGAGAAACCCTGTCTCAAAAAACAAAACAAAAAAACAGGCAAAAAGAAATGTGTCCGTCCCAAAGAGTTCAGCTCAAACAAGAGGCCTAAACACTCGGTTCAAAGACAGAATCCATTAGACTGAGTAAATAATCAGACCTGGCTACAAGCTGCCCGTGAGAAGTGACTCCAAACGTGAGGGCATATGCAGGCTCAGAGCCACCACAGAGGCACCTGTCACAAGCAAGCTGGAGCATGGTGTGGGACAAAGCAGAGAAAGCAAGGGAAAGATCAGGTCAGAGGAGACTGCAGCCCCACGAGTATGCCAGCACAAACATGTATTCACCAAACATCACAGCTCCAAATACACAAAGCAAAGGGGAGAGAGATCTACACATGCTGGCAGATGTCCAGCTGTAACTGGAGCCCCCCCCCCCCGTGTGTGTGTGTGTGTGTGTGTGTGTGTGTGTGTGTGTGTGTGCATACACACATATTTGACACTAGCAGACAGAGAACTAGGAAGTGTGTAGAGAGTTGGGAAACACTGCCAACCAATGTCACCTTGACGACCACTGTCCCACACACGGCAGACTCTAATGTTCAAGTGGAATGCCCAGAAAGACAAACCAAGTACTGGGTCACAAAACAGATTTTAAAAGTTTTAAAAGACTCAAGACATGTAAAGTGTTTTCTCTGACAGTAAAGGAATTAAATGAGAAATCATTAAGAGAAAGCTATCTGGAAAATTCTCCCATGTTTTGAAGCGCAATTACACACTTCTAGCTTTTTGGATGGGAACCCAGTGGATGTTCCTGGGGGTCTTGGGACTGGGGCATACAGTGTCACCAAGCCTGAGCTTGTGGAGGGCTGCTATTCGTGTCTTGAGGTGAGAGGATGAGATGGAGAGATGGTATGAAATCCCCCCAAATCTCCAGCAAAAGAATTAAATTTATCCCTTAAACATGTGTGTGACCTATCTTCAGATGACAGCCCCACCCCGACGCCTGTTCATGGCTGAGGCAGTGGTTCTTAAGGGTTGATGCCACCATTCAGAAGGCTTCCTATTTATTTATTTATTTATTGATCGATTGATTGTATGTGCAAACACCACAGTGCACATGGAGTTCCGAGGACAAGCTGAGGGATTTTGGGTTCTGGGGACTGAACTCAAGTTGTCAGACTTACTTGCAAGCACCTTTATCCACTGGGCCGGAACTTCTATAACTCAGGCTTTGGAAATGCTCTGTGGTGTAAGCACCTCATGCTGTTGCTTCCTGAGCTCTTGGAAGCAGCAGTCTGCTTAAAAGAATCAAAGATACGACTTGGGCCTTCGTGTGCCCCAGGGCTTTGCCAGTCACAGGCCATTCTATGGGGCCAGGGTCCCGAGAATCATATTGGCAGCTGACTTCCCAAAGTCCTTGTGAGCATCAATCTTGCACTGAATGACCAGGAGAGATGATAAGAAGACAGTGGGCCCTGCAGGGAGGTAGTGGCGAGTGTGGAGACACACACAGCCCTCCAACCACTGCTCAGGTTAAGAGGAAACAGATCATACCACAGGGGAAGAAACAGCCTCAGCCCAGCCATGTGTTCCTAGATCACACGGGCCAGCTTTATCTGACAGGAGCCCTCCTGTTCCTCAGTTACAACTGCCCAGTAGGCTTCCTGGGCTGTGGGAGCACGTATAAAAACAGCAAAAGTGTTCTGTGTGAGAGCTCTCTCCTTTCCATGATGCATCCCTCTCAACTCTGCTGAGGGACTGGCAGATGGCACCTTCAGGCTGGGATGCCCCAGCTCTCAATACAGGGAAGCATCTGAGACACACGCCCATACCTAAGTACTTGGCACCCGAAGGATTAGTGCCATCTTCGCTGCAACCTGGGGCCATCGTTCCCATATTTAGAGATAGGAAACTTACACAGGAAATGAAGCCTCCTACTCTCAAGAGAGAGAGGAGGAACTATAGCAATGCTAAACAAAGCTGCCTGTGGGCACAGACTCCATCCCTAGTTAGAGAAATGGAGGAGCACGGAGAAAGCTGCAGGGCCCAGGTCATCACTTGCATCAGGTACATGCATGTTACAGAACACAGAAGTAGACATGCAGGGATGTGCACTGACACACCATGGACTTTGCCCGGCCTGCCAGTTCCCAGGCATAATCATGGCACCCATGTTGTGCAGACCATGGTGGAGGTGACATCAGCTTCTCCTACCATGGGCTTGACACTCTAACTTAAAACCAAGTAACACGGCACAAAGGCTTCCTTTGTGTATGCCGAGGCTGCGGGGCTTCACCAATAATAGGAGCTGAAAGTGATTTATTTCCCTGGATTAAAGGTCAGCTCAGCAAAGCCACAGTGCAAACTTCTATTACCTCATTCATGTTGCCCTGAGCAAGGCAGGGGAAGGAAGGGGAGAGAGAGAAAATGAGGAGGGGTGGGCAGAGACAGGCAGTGAGAGGGAGAGACAGATCAAGGGAAGAGGGAGAATGAGAAGGGGGAGAGAAGAGAAAAAGGGAGAGAGGCAATACAGTCTGCTGTGGGTGACTGTGGTCAGGCCAGGACACCTTCCAACAGCTCGGGGGACCAAAAGGCAGCCCTCCTTGCTAAGCTTTAGCTGGGAGGCTGCAGGGTGAAGCTTTTCTACAAGTGGTGTGCTCAACACTGGGTGTGAATGTGAGAAATGGAACCGTTCTGCTGTAGAAACATTTGGTCAGAGGCGAATGCACAAATGTGGCTGCTTCCCCGTTCAGACACCTGAGTGTGGGACACAGTCACTATGGGTGATCTGTATTTATAGCCCCACCAGTAAGTGCTGCAGGCCATGGCATCTCACGGCATCTTCTGTACACAGTGGTCTGTGACTGTCATGCTGTGCGCTGGGCCCTGAGCATCTCTGGCAGGGTTTCCAGATGCTGCTCCAGCAGAGGACATGCTCAGAGAGGCTGTTTGTCAGCATGGAGCTGAGCTCCAGGGTCTGCACAACAGTGACCAGTGCTCACATCAGCCACCTTGTGTGAGCCGCAGTTGAGGACTGCACTGCAGTAAGCAGCAGGCCACAGGGACCAACCAGCATTTTCCAGGCTACAGAACACACGATCCGTGAAGCCACACGGCATGTCCTGTACCGCCCAGGGATGGGGTGTCCAATATCAAGCAGAAGACCATGTGGAGAATTTCATGGGTGGTGTGGCTGCTGGTGGGCTGGGCTTAGAGCTAGGACATCATGATACGGAAAGAACATTAAGATCACCAGCTTAGCGTCCTTTTAATCCTCCAGTGGTGTGTGAGTGACCACTCCTGGCAGTTTCCTGGGCTGGTCATGAATGACAGGATCCTCCCTAATGCTGTGAAGCTGAACTACAGCACATGGTCAGCTATGACACCTATGGACCACCGGCACTCTTCAACGTGCTGTGCTACGTAGAAGGCTGGTTGTAACCCTATGCTTCCAATAGGACACAGCCTTGTCATGGTCAAGGAGTTTCTTTACTTGGTCTTTGTCCAGATTCTGGGCCCACAGCTCCTGAAACCCCTACAATGGGTGGCAGTGGTGGTAGGACATCTGCTGTCCACATAAATCCGTGATGCCACCACTTATGCCACTCCCGGGTGAGGTTGGTCTGCTCACCAGACCCAGGGCCACTGCAGACCCTAGGGTCAGTGCTGGAGTTGGCCATGGTCACCAGTGCCAGCAGTGAGTTCTTTAGCCATGCCCATACCGTGAAGAGGCCTGGATGCTCAAGGCAGGACGCTCAAGCTTCAAGACTAATGACTAAGCGGGAGAGACCACGTAACTTCTCTTTGGCCTTTCCCAAATGTACACTTCACAATAAACAGAATCCCAACAAAGTGTCCCCAATTCTGTGAGCTGATCTGCATGCCATTTGATTGAACATACTGTGGGAACCCCAGTTTATAGTCAAATTGGACAGAGGGTATGGATCCCCTGGGGCTTGCTGCTTGTAATGACAGCTGTCTGATGAGGGGCTGTGTCTCTGGATAAAGTTAGGTTGGGACTATGGTAGCTCAGAGCTCAAGTGCTACAGTTTAACCCATCCATAAGCGTTGATTCCACATGGCCTGGCCTGGCACTGGCATCGATCTGCCCATAGGCACAGTTGCACCCTCTCTGCCTGCCCATGTCCCTGCAAGGCTGAGATGGAAGATCTGCCCTGACTCCAACTAGGCCTCCCTTCCCCAGTCTACATGGCTACCTGTGAACTATAGTACCAAGACACAAGTACAGACACCCACATGGACAGTCAGCACAAATAATGTAAGGTCTAACCATACAGTTTGTCTCTGGTTCAGCTGGATGCCAACTATGGAGCCTGAGGAAACACAGCTTAGAGACAAGGTACTTACTGTGTGGTAGCCCACTGGGGAGAGATACCCCATCCTGTCGGGAGGGTCTTCTCCCCATTACCCTCTCATATCACAGCCCAGGGCAGTTGGGTCTGGCTCCGTTCCAAGACCAGTCATCCTCAGCTCTGGCGTAGGTGCCAGCTGCCCCCTCCTTGATGCTGGGGACTTGACAGGTGCCCTCTGCCTCTCCTCAAGCACACTTTGCCATGCTTAGGCCAAGCCTTAAGCAAGGAGAATTGGATTTGGGGCAATTTCCAGCGTCTCTAGGCTGGCTAGTGGCATACCCCGTCCACTGGCCACACTTGGAGAGAATACCAGCCTGTCAACCTGACCCATAAGATGAAGGGCATGCCTTCCCTCACTTGGCCTATCATAGTCCAAAGCAGCCAATAGGCTCAGGAGCCTTCACCAATCAGAGTGCAGCAATGGCCATGGGGCTTCTATGGACGTGGTCCATGCCTCATGTGTGCTTGGCTAGGCCCTGAGGAAGGGGACAGAGAACCTGAGCTGCTTCAGCTCTTGAGGGGGCCCAGGTTTATTATGAGATGCATGGTGCAGGATGTATGGATGAAAACACAGGCTCCAGTGTGCGTTCCTGCAGAGCAGACCTCAGATGGCTTTGCGTCAAGGAGACACTGATGCATGGGTTCCCCATGAACTCTGCATCCAGACGGTTCCTGGGCTTGCCAATGCTAGCCTGCAGGTGACCTGTGTTCACAGCGCTGACACCCACCATGCTGTGTGGGCGTGGGACCATCTCAGTGAGATGCTGCTCCCTGAGGGACAAGGGCAGCCCAGCTTCACCGACAGGCTCTGAGCCCTATCCTCTGTGCCATGGCCTGTATGTGTAAATAGCTCGTTGCATACGGTCAGCCACTCATTCTAATGGACGCTCTCCTGAGAGTGCGAGGCCGAACATGCCTTCTCTCTGGCACTTACAGAAGCTGGAAACCCCACCATAGGAAAGAGAAGATTGCGGGATCCCTAGTGAAGCAGAGACAGGATTTCTGGAATAGATGGGGGATGATGGCATGGGGACTCCCAAGACCTTAAAAAGTGAAGTCTAGACACCCTGGTTAGCCACAGCAAACAGTGCATCCCTCCCGCTGATGGACAGGGATGAGCACACAGAGGAGCGGCTGCAGGCGTTAGTGTCTTCAGCGGTTAGAGGACTTGAGTGTCTAGACTCAGTACTAAAATACAACAAAGGTAGAGACCGGTACCCACAGATCTCAGTGGGGAGAAGGCAGTAACTAACTGCGAGTCTCCAGCAGTGGGCAGTGTGGGCTGGGCAGGGAGAAGAAAGGAATGAGACACACACAGGAGTTCCAGTTCTCCTGGCTAGGGTGACGGGCAGATGGACATCACCACAGTGCCATGTGCCCTTGGATTAATTTGCAGTTTGAAGCTGTTCCTGACCTCATCTCTGACACAAGCACATGGCCATCTGTAAGGGCAGGCTGTTTTGAGGGCCAGAGACCTGGCCAAGGGTCCATGTTGTCCCGGTGCCTGGGATCGCTGTCTTTGGGAGTCCAAGCACAGCGGAAGGTGTGGAGCAGCCTCACCCTCCACCTGCAGGAGATGCAGCCAGAGCTGCAGCTCCCAGGATGGGACTTAGCCTGTCCTAGAGGGAGGCCTGGGCAGAAAAAGGGAACCAGATAACCAGAGGAACCAGCCCAGCAGCAGGAGACACTCTATAGGCCACCTGGTGACCCAACCCTGCCCCGGACACAGCAAGGATGCTCACTTCTGAGAGCAGTGCACAGCTTCAGCCACAGCCAGATCTGTGCTCACCTCATAGTGGAAGTCCATGCAGGTCAGGTCCAGCCAGCACTTGTCCCCACGGATCTTGATTAGGCCCTGCAGAGAGGCAAGACAGAGGACAGCATCACTCATGTGCTAGAGGTTGAGATACAAAGACCCCAAACAGGATTTACTTCTGGGGATGAGAAGTGACCCACCCCCAAAGGCAAGGTCGCTGTGCTTTAAAGAACATGGGAGGGGTCTATTTCTGTGGGAAGTACTCCAAGAGGTAAAGTCCAAACAGCTTTATGATAAGCACCCGCAGACTCCTTCTGAGGACTAAAAGCCAGCACGCTCTCAGCAGGAATGGCATCCTCTATACAGTCAGTGCCCATGTCATTTTGGGGATGGAGCCCAGGGCCTCGCCTATTTTGAGTAATCACTAAACTGCACCAGGGACTATTCTGTAATTTCTTTAAAACCATTCTTAGGGAGTTAGGAAGATAGCTCACTTAGTAAAGTGCTTGTTGGACAAGCACAGAGATCCAAGCTCAATGCTCAGAATGCACATAAAAAGCTGGCCAATGGTGATGTTGGGGAGGGGGAGACAGACAGACGCTGGCCAGCCAGTCTAGCCTACTCAGTGAACGTCAAGCCAAGGAGGGATCCTGTCTCAAAGGAGGCAGATGGCATTCCTGAGCATGCCACTCAAGGTTGTCCTATGGGCTCCACATGCAGGATGCGTGTGCAACCTCACACACACACATGTACCAACAGAGAGAGAGAGAGAGAAGAACAAATGGGCTGAGGAGATGGCTCAGGCAGTGAAGTGACTACAGCACAGTATTAGGCTCTGAAGTTGGATCCTCAACATCCACACCCCGGGTCTGGATGCAGTGGTGTCCATCTGTGATGCCAGCTCTGAGATCCTGGAAGGCTCTGCAGCTAGCTAAGCTGATTGGTGAGATGAGTAAGAAATGTAGCTCAGAAAAAAAAGGTGTAGTGTGACAGAAGATACCCCATACTAACCAGCACGTTTGCGTACCCTCTTTTCCCTTAGCATGCACCTCAGCACACACCTGTACATACACCACACACAGACAATACAACGCTATTACAATAATACAGTTGTGCCTTTAATGAAAGAACTGAATGAGTCCAAAGGCTCAGATCTCACACTACAGATACCCAGGACATCATCAAGGGAAGACCTGTCAGCACTACAAAGGTTTAAAAGTTTCAGTGGGGGATGGAAATGTGCAGCCACATCCATGAGAGATGTCATGGGAAGCCCAGGTTCAGGCTGGCAGTCTCCCCATGAGCAGAACATGCCCAGTACTGAGGATACTGAGCACCGGAGGGAAAAGTTTCCAGGGGGTCTTCTGTAAGTCAGATGAGCCCTTGGGAAGAGCAGCTGAGAGTGGGAGTAGCACCCGGCAGTTGGTCCTCACGGCTCTGCCTCAGCCATCTCTATAGTCTGCCTACGTGTACCACCTGGGCCTGTCCACCTTCTTTCTCTTAAAGAAAGCCAGGGCTAGGTGCCTTGTTTGTAAATCAGGAGCAACTATGAATGAAAGAACTAAAATCTTAGCTTGAGATACAGAAATTCAACTCCAGTTTCTGTCATTTCCACACTAGCTGGGGGAGAAGGTGAGGAAATGCCTCAGAGAAAACAACCCAGCGTCCTGAGATGGCAATTCCTGTAACTACAACTGTCCTGGAAAGTTCCGTTGGTTCCATCCATCACTACCCATCCATCTACCCATCATACAGTTATATATCATCCATCCAACAACCATTTGTCCACCATCCATCTAACTCATCCACTACCCACACACCACCCATTCCCTTATCCATCATCTGATCACCTATCATCCACCTGCTCATTGTCATCCATCCATCCATCCATCCATCCACTCACCCAATCACCCACCCATCAATCACCAGTCCAACATCTACTCACCGGCCCATCTACCATCAATCTACCACAAGCTCACAGACCTGGACTGAGTGCCATTGAAGTCTAGGTGGGCACAGAAGAAGCCACATCCTAGTGCAGGAGGGAGAAGAGGCAGGTCCAACAGAGATGCAGAGAGCAAAGGCCAAAAAGGGTATTAAAGCTGTTATGACAAAGTGGCAGATAAGTGATGTATTAAAAAACAAAATTTTATTTCTCAGTCTGGGGATTGAAAATTCAAAGCGAAGGAGGATGACTGGGTCTATCAAGGGTCCACTTCCGAGCTGTAGACAACTAGCCTACACCCTGTGTTAACCTCACCCCGTGTTAACCTCACAGGGTGCAGAGATGGTGAAGGATTTTCTGGGGACTCTGAGCAGGGGACTCATAACATTCACAACAGCGCCCTCACTGAGACCGGAAGATGTGAGCCCCCTACTCACATCATCTCACTAGGCTTGCAAGTGGATGACGGGGTGAGAGAAACAGCCTTGGGAGAGGGTGTTCTGGTTAGTTTTACATCAGCTTGACACAAGCTACCATCATTTTGAAAGAGGCAACCTCAATGGAGAAAATCCCTTCACCAGATTGGCCCACAGTGCACTTTCTTGGCTAAAGACATCACTGTGGGCAGTGCCATTCCTGGGCTGGTGGTCCTGGGTGCGCCAAGAAAGCAGGCTGAGCAAGCCAGGAAGAGCCAGTCAGTAAGCAGCGCTCCTCTGTAGCTTTTGCATTGATTTCTACCACCAGGTTCCCACCTAGCTTGAGTTCCTTCTGATGTCCCCCAGTGATGGACTCTTATCTCCAAGTGTAAGATGAAATAAACCCTTCCCTCCCCAGGTTGCTTTTGGTCATAGTGTTTAATCCCAGCAACCGAAACCCTAAGAGTGGTATTCCTGGATAGGCCAGGGGCTGCCATGAAAGGAATGGGGGAGTGGCCTGAGGATGCTGGGATGGTGGGTGGGAGGCTTGCTAGGGGCAGAGAGGAAAATGAGAGGTCCCTCAGCCTAGACCAGGACATGGGTGGAGACTGTGAGGTTCACTAGAGACAGCAGGTAGCACTTAGTATGCCATAGTAGGCTGCTCAGAAAGCCCATGGTCCACGGGGAGGCCACAAGATTGGGCCACCAGACATCTCAGCAAGGCTGGGGCTGCTGTCCACTAGCTGAATGGGTTAGTCTGGGCCTCCTAAGAGTGGGACTAACAAAAGCTAGCATACTGAAGTCACACTAACCAGCACCTTCCCAGACATGCCGAGAAGACCACCTTCTCCCCTCTTACATGGGGAGGATGTGGGACAGCTGAGAGTCTCAGCAGGGACTGGTGGCACATAAGTTGTCTGTTCAGTCCTCTGGCTGCTGTGGGGTCAGCAGTGGCCTCTGCAGCTACCCAAGCAAGGTAATCTGGGCAGTGTGAGGTTGTGCGGGAAGAGAGACATGTCTAGTCCTAGACACACTCACAGAGGGAGTCCAGGACACAGTGAGCGACAGATCTGATATAAACGCCAAAAGGGGCTGCGGCCACATAGAGATGCTGGCCTGAGACCCCCCCCCAACCTCCTCCAAGAACAGTGTTTGAATGTAGCCACCAACACCAGGAGACAGGGTGAGCTCAGCTCAGAACCTACGGGAACACGTTGAGTACTCACACCAGCGTCACATGTGACACTACTAATGGGTGCCTGCTGGTGAAGTCTGGCTTTAAAGGGAGCACTCTGTTCAGAAGCAATGTCTCCAGGGTGTCACAGGCCCCACAGGGCTCCCAGCAATCCTGATGCCACAGGGGAGCCGTGTGCACTGCGGGGAGCTGAACTGCACCGCCTCCTGGGAGCACTCTATTTAAAGACTCCCTGGATGAGTTACTCTGACAACCAAGCTACCTCTTGGGAAACGAAAACACTCAGACTGTAAGCTCTGGGGCTGGAGTCCAGTGGAAGTCCTGTACTGTCCAGCCATGGTCACGTGAGCGTGGTGTTGCTAGGTAGGTCTGTCTGTCTGGTGCCTGGACACTCCCAGCTCGGCATGACGCTGCTCTGTGTGTCCGTCAAGTGGAGGCCCTGGCAGCCGACAAAGCACACCTAGTGCGCAGGGGAGTTGGTGCCACAACTAACCCCGGTGAGGGCTAACCTCAGCATCCACGAGCTGCACCATGCTCTGTATCCCGCAGAACCTGAGCAAGAGGGACTCTTTGGAGACTCACACCAGGAAAAGAAGAAAAAAACAAAATAATTAAAATGTCAATCAAACGCGAAGCTGAGATGAGACACTTAGAAACCTGAGGCATTCTTGGGGAGCGGAGGGCGTTCGAGCTCCTCCCATCCACTCGCTCCTGCTGCAGATGTCAGCCTTCCCACGGGTCTTTCTTTCAGAGTGTCAGAGGAACAAAGCCTTCTTTGAGCCTTTTTCCGCCCAAAATTAATTTAAGAAAAAATGGCACAGACGGGTCTTAGCATGCCAGACCGAGAGGGAGCCGAGTGACCTTCAGTCTCCTATGGCCCCCGCTTTCTGCCTGGGAAGAAGAAGAAGAAGATGCTGGAATGTTCCAGGCAGATAGAAGATACCTTGGCCTCTCAGTGAGTGGGGACGAGTGTGTCCCTGTCCAGAGGCTCCCGATCGCAATTCTGCTTCGTAAAAGCTCCCACTTGGCCATGGAAAGCCACACCAGGAGAGCCGCAGCACGAATCTGCTTTGGATGCCTAGCACCCTGGCTTGGTGTAAGAGGCCTCTGTATTCCCTCAAGAGTTTGATGGGATCTAGAGCACTGTTGGCATCTCAAAGGCAGCTAGGTATGGGGCACTGGGCATCTGGAGGGACTACTCCTTGCTTGCCAGAGCTGAATTCCTGATGGAATGCCCATGAGCTCTGTACGCTGTGCTGGGGGGACATGTCACATGTCAGCACTGGAGGGACTGTGCCCATTCAATCTCAAGTCCCCTGTCACATGCGATGTAAGCGCAGGCTCTACAGTTTCTTGTAAAGTTTTTGCAACACTTCCAACCAAACACTTCTCTAGACCCACTTGTCTCCAGACATGGAGGGCACAGCCTACAGTCCCCCTCCTTGGAGAGTGGTACCTACCATTCCCAACCTGGGCCAGCAGCACTCATGGACAGAGGGTTACTGAATGCGCTCCAGGCTGCAGACCTGAAGGCCTCTCCTGGCTCAGCTCTGCCCCGCACAGGAAGCGCTGCCATGAAGAGGTGGCAGATCCCGAAGGCAGGCCCAGTGTTTGAGACCCTTGGTGGCACCGAGAGTGTGGTCAATGGGGTACTCTAATGAAGGTGCCCTGGGCTCTGCACTGTGACGGCAAAGCTTTTCCCTTGCTATCACAGTCACCTGCTCGGTGTGTACTCGGCACTGGGACGATTTGGAATCAGAGGGACCTCGGGCATGATGACCACACCTGGCACTTCCAGGATGGAAAGGAACTCCCGCAACCATCAGGACAGGCCCATCTGTTTGTGCAAGGACTGAGAAAATGCAGCCTCTGCGCAAACAGCAGCCATGTGCTCCAGGTGTGTGTGTGTGTGTGTGTGTGTGTGTGTGTGTGTGTATGGGCACGACAGATGGGCCCAGCACACTGTCCCTACATGGTGGAGGAGACAGGTGTGCTATAAGCCTCAGTTTAGCAAAGTTCAGGGCGGCGCAGAGCTAGGCAGAGCGTGCAGTTTTACATTTCGAGTACCTTCAGCAAAGACCTAGTTCAAAATGACAGAGGCGGTTAGGGTTAGGGTTAGTCCATAGGACTAGGGCCATCCTGGCATGGCTAGTCAGGCCAGAGCCAGAGCACACCAAGCCCTGGACACCTACGGGCTTACAGTATGGTTTCACCAAAACACCACTACCACACCTCAAACAGACTCCTGGTCTGAGAGGTTAACTGGAAGGTGTGTGTGAAAACAGTAACTATTTCTACTATAGCAATCTGCCTTTCTGTGAGCTCACTTTCCCTTCTGGAAGCTTCCAGACCTCTCTTGCCTATTAACCCCTGCAGATTCACTAGTTTTCCTGACAACTCTTGGGACGGGTCCGATTCACTGTCTCCTTATTGTCAAGCAGCATGTGATTCAATAGCATCCTGCCTTCTGCATTCACATGGTCTGCATATGTGTGTGTGTGTGTGTAGGATAGCCTGATGCGAAACAAAACAAAAACAAACAAACAAACAAACAAACAAAAACCACTTTGAGAGTAGACATGTGTAGAGCTGCAAAGATTTTGCCCTGCGCCCTTTGAAAAGGGCCACAATCCTATGAGTGATAACCTTTGATGGACTGCTAGGAAGGGATGAGAGGGTTCTGCAAAGCTCTTGGCTGTGCTGGGGTTTTGATGCTTTCTTAAGCCCCTGAGGGTCATGAGCTGTGGTTGAATGAGGACCCAAAGAGGATGCCAGGGGCCGGGCTGGGATAGCTGTATGAAAGGCCTGCAATTGGGGATCAAAGGTCATGACACAGGAGACATGGGGTCCAAAGATTCCCGCGATGTCTCTGAGCAGAGTCAGAGGTCAGCCCTTCTGACTGTCCTGGGGGCTGTTGGGAAGGCAGGAAGAAAAGCCCCCTTTCTCTAGCTCTGCCTACGCTAATGCAATAAAGCCAATTAGAATGATTGCTCTCATTTCGGAGTTAGGATGCCCAGGACGAGGGAAATGGCAGGGACATCCGTTTCATTCGGCCTTCACAGGCACACTCTGCATTCCAGCATTTATTTCATTATATTTAATACGATTTTACCAGCGGCACTCCAACGCCGAGAAAGAGCCCGGCAACTTCAAAGCCTGTTTTTGTCTCAGTTCCCTAGCACCGGCTCTTCTCTGCTACCGCTGTCTCCACCCTGCTCGCTAACTGCTCAGAGCCGCCCACAAGCCCACACTTCCGTGGCCTGAGCATCATCTCCTGAAGCATCCTGGGGGCGGTACACGCTAACATGGAAACTGCTTTTAAAATTATCCTGGCTCATCCCGTTCATGAGCACATGAACGACATGAGCACAGCCTGCCTCCTGGATAACAGGGACTTGGTTTTGCAGCAGTCTTGGGGTCCTCACCTCCCAACAACCTGGGGCTGCAGGCTGAGTGACCCTGCTTTGGAAGCAGACATGAACAGAAACATACTTCCTTCTACATGAAAATGACCCACAGGAAAATATCCGAGTTTCTCTGTAAGCTACACATCTAGCCCCACCATGGTCTGCAGACACTCCACTTACTCCCAGCTACAGGCCCACAACACTCTGTCTAGAGGGGACGGGCATCATCCAGGGCTGACCAGGTGCTTCTGGATGTCTTTGACTCCTGTCTACTCTTGGGATCTGTTGGCTTTTTGTATCAGTTGCTGAGTAAGCTTTTGGACCAGGCTAGGCAATGCTTAGAACATCTTGGACACAGGTAATCCTGGGGCCATCTCTTGCTTCAACAGGAGCTGCTCTATGGTCAGTCCGATCGGCTGGCTCTTTCCTTCCAGAATGCATTTCCCACTCAGTTCGCAGTCACTTGCCGGCATCCCCTCCCACTCACCGCCCACATCTTCTCTGGCCATCTCTGCTCTGTGCTGAGTTGTCTTGGCTCTGAGAGGTCTCCTTATGGCCCCAAGTTCCATGTGGCTTCTTAGATGCTATAATGGGCAAGAACCATGGCCACTCTCAAGGAACATCTGCCTGGCTACTTCAAGCTGGCACAGCTGCCCTTTGTGTCCTGCTCAAGTCCTCCACCTGAGGACCACTAAGTCCCCTTTCCTTTCTTGACATACAACATAACAGACTATGGTAGTTTGAAGGTAACTGGCCCTATAATCTCATAGGGAGTGGCACTATTAGGAGGTGTGGCTTTGTTGGAGTGGGTGTGGCCTTGTTGGAGGAAGTGGGTCACTGTGGAGGTGGGCTCTGAAGTTTCCTATGCTGAGGATACTGCCCGGTGAGTCAGTTGACTTCCTCTTGCCTGCAGGATGTGCGACTCTTGGTTATTCTTCCAGCACCACATCTGCCTGCATGCCACCAGTTCCCACCATGATGATAAGCAAGTCTCAATTAAATGTTTTCCTTATAAGAGTTGCCATGAATGCTGAGTGGTGGTGGTACACACCTTTAATTCCAGCATTCAGGAGGCAGAGACAGGTGGATCTCTGTGAGTTCAAGGGTAGCCTGGTCTACAGAACAAGTTCCAGAACAGGCACCAAAGTCACGGGGAAACCCTGTCTTGAAAAACAAAACAAAACAAAAATGAATTGCCATGGTGTCTCTTGACAGCAATAAAAACCCTAAGACACAGGCTCACTCATCAACACAAGGCATGTGATGCCAGGCTGCACCTCACAGCGTCCTGTGTATGAGCAGGCTTGTTGCCTGCTCTGACAACAGAAGGCTGTGCTATGGTTTACATGAAACAGATACACACATTACATGTGTCCAGGTCACTGGCAGGAATCCGGCAGCCTGACAGGGCATTTCCATCCCCAGAAAGATTTCTCTACGATTCCTTTCTGGTCAGTTTCATGCTTTATCTACCACAAAGAAATCATAGTCTAGCTCGATGGTCCTGCCTGGTCAGGGGCATCCCCTGAAGGTCACTTACTCCAGGGAGCTCCCATCTGCCTGGCTGGACACCGTGTATTTTAGTAGTAACCACGCAGCCACCTTCCTTTGTGTGCTGTTCTTCTCTGTCATAATAAATGCCTGGGTTCTTAACAGATGGGCACGTGGACGTCTCTAGCACCTGCCCGTTCTGAGCAAAGTTACAGGACACCCAAAGCCCTGGCCCAGAGGACACAGGCCTAGGGATAGGTAGAACGGCTGCCCAAGGGCAGCTACACATACCCCCGGAACAGGAACTTCTGTCGCACGTCTCCAGCAGCTGATATTGCCATGCTGTTCTTATCCCTTCTAAAAGGTGTGGTCTCTCTTAGCTTCCCACACACTCATCGGTGAATCTTGTACCTTCCTTTGCCTTTTGCTCACGTTTCTATGGTTGCAATGTGTGCTCTATGTTGTATGTCAAAACCGTGTGCCCCAAATGTTCTCCCCGACTATGGTTTCCGGGCTCACTTTTCCAGGGGGTCTTTTAGTATAACTTTTCAACACCTTTTTTTAGTGAGCCTGCGCAACCACTCCAGTGCTGTCTGTAAGAGATAGTTTTGTTTTCCCCTCAGCTTGCCGGTGCCCATGAAGAGCAGAGTATGAGATCTGTTCTTGGACCCCACTCTTCCAACATAGGTCACTAGCATACTTCAGCTTTAAAGTGAGCCCTAAAAATCAGCATAACCCTCTAACTCTGTCTTTTTTTTTTTTTAAAAAAGATCTTCTGTATTTTCATACGCAATTCAGAATCAGTCAGGGCGTTGGATACTGATCACCTTGAATCTGTAGGTAAAACTGGGCAAGCCAGATGCAGTGCTGAGTCTTTCTGATCTATGAACATTGTCTGTCTCTCCATTTATAATATTTGAAATTCCCTTCGGCCCCACTGCACAGCTTTTAAAAATGCACATCTTAGACACCCTTAAAGTTTTACTATGAGGCTTCTGAGGGGCTTTGATGCAATAGATAACACCCTCAAATTTTTATTTTGAAATGGCTTGTTAACAGGTTATGAAATATTGGGCTGGAAGGATGGCTCAGTGGCTAAGATCACTGGCTGCTCTCCCAGGGGCAGGGGTCCAATTCTCAGCAGCCACGTGATAGCTAACAACCATCTGTAACTCTAGTTCTGGGATCTGATGCCCTCTTCTGGCCTCCTTCAGCATTGCACATACACGGCACAGAGACAAAACACCCATATATATATCTTAAAGAATATATGATGTCAACCTTGCACCCTAAAGCCTCACATTCATTTTAACAGTTGTTTCTTCAATTCCTTTCCTTCCTCTTCCCAGGTGGTCGAGGGGCAGGGGAGTAAAGGGGCAAGGTTGGCCTTGAACTACACAAGATGACCTTGAACTCTCGATGCCCAACTTCCACCTTCTGAGTGCTGAGATTAGGTGCGTACTGTGCTCAGCTTTCACTGGGTTTTCTAAATACACAATTAAATCTGTGGATTATAACTTAATTTCCACTTTTCCAAACTTGATGCCTAATATACTCTGAAAGAGTGGTCCTGAGAACAGGCACCCTGCCACTTCTGACCTCATACATGCTTTTATGCTTTTTTTTTTTTTTTTTGGTTTGTTTTTGAGAGCTTGAGAGTGTTCCTCTGTGTGTCTAGGTTGTCTTGGTCTCACTCTGTAGATCAGGCTGGCCTCAGCTCAGAGATCCTCCTGCCACCACATCCAGCTTTCTTTCTTTTTAAAGACTGGGTGTGTGTGTGTGTGTGTGTGTGTGTGTATACAGCTGCAATTGTGTATTAATTTTTAAAAACTTGTTGTGATGATAAAATGTTTTTATCTCTATTTTGTTACTGTACCAAATGACATGAACTTATTTTTAAAAGTTACCCAGCCTTGCATCCCCAAGATTGAACCTGTACCTTTTTATTCAAGATTTCACCGACCAATCTTTGCGGGCTCCTTTGTGAGGACCCTGGGTTCTGGTCTTTGTTTCCACAGGTTCTCATTATGTCTAGGGGTGCTGCAGTGCTGGTTGCATGAGGTACTTGGACTGCTCCTCCTCCAGTGTTTTCTACAGCATCAGCGTAGGACTGCTGCTATTTCCTCCTGAAATGTCTGACGGTTCACCAGGGAAGCCAGCTGGGGAAGGATTCTTTCTGCAATGGTTTTTCTTCTCTTCTAATTCAATGTCTTTAACAGACACAAAACTCTCCAGGTTTCCTGCTTCCTTTGTCTTGGTTTTGGTGGCTGCATTTGCCAAGGAATCTGCCTGTCTCATCTGAGCTGTCAAATCTGCAGACCTAGAGCTCTTGTGACATCCCAGGTGACCCGCAGCACACGTGCTGACCTGGGTGTGTGTGTGCATGTGTGTCTTCTCAGGAAGTCTTGGGTTAAGTGCTGGCTGCTGCTCAGTTCTGACCCAGAAGCCACTGACTATGCAGGCTTCTGTCTTTACTTCAGATGATGCCATTTCCTGTGTGTGAGGAGCATCGGAGGGCCCCACCTGTAGGCGCTGCAGCGAGGGACAATCACACAGGACTGGAGGGCAAGGCACACACATGGTGGTGGTCAAGACTGCCTCTACTAACAATAAGGAAGCTGAAGTCGAATGGGTAGTGTTCTCATCACTGTTTTCCACAGCCTGTGGACTGGGAACACCTCAACATGAGACACAGAATGCCAATCCTCACGGCACTGCAGATACTTAGCCTTGATCTCTCAGCCTCCTCCCAGGATAAATGATGTAAAACACCCCATTCAGCTGTAGCAGCTGTTCTCAATGCAATGAGAATTGCCTGTTTAGCTTATGTTTTGTTCTAAAAAAATCTAGAGTCCCAAATTCTTTGCTATTGTTGTTGTTTTGAGACAGGGTCTCACTGTGTAGCTCTGGCCATTCCAGAATCATCTATAGATCAGGCTGGTCTCAAACTCAGAGATCCACCTGCTTCTGCCTCTCAAGTGCTGGGGTTTAATAGTACATAGCAGCAGGCCTGGCTGAGTAGTAAATTCCTAACTTCTGAAATATGAAGCAAACATAAAGAAAACAGTATCAGAAGTAGCACATTATGTGCATATATGGAAATGTCAGGAGATCCATTATATTATACAATAAATATATGCTAATTTTAAAATTAAATATCAAGAAAACTGGCAGCACAAGCTGTTAAAGAACAGCACTGATATGGGGGTGGGGGAGAGGGGAGGGTAAGAGGAGAAGAGGAAGGGAGAGGAGAACTTGAGGGAATGGGATGGTCGATATAGAGGAAGGACAGAGATGAGAACAGGAGAGAGATATCTTGATTGAGGGAGCCATTATAGGGTTAGCAGAAACCTGGCTCTAGAGAAATTCCCAGGAATCCACAAGGATGACCCCACCTAGGACCCTGGGCAATAGAGGAGAGGGGACCTGATCTCGACTTGCCCTGTAGTCAGACTGATCTTATATCACCATAGAGCCTTCATCCAGCAGCTGATGGGGGCAGAGGCAGAGACCCACATCTGAGCACTGGACTGAGCTCCCAAAGTCCAGTTGAAGAGTGGAAGGAATGAGAATATGAGCAAGGAGGTCAAGACCATGATGGGTTCACCCACTGAAACAGTCTACCTGAGCTAATGGGAGCTCACCAACTCCAGCTGGACTGGGAAGGAACAAGCATAGGACCAAACTAGTCCCTCTGAATGTGGTTGACAGATGCATAGTTGGGGCAGACTGAGGGGCCACTGACGGTGGAACCAGAATTTATCCCTACTGCATGTACTGGCTTTTTTGGGATCCTATTCTCTTTGGATGTATATCTTGCTCAGCCTAGATATAGTAGGGAGGGTCCTGGACCTTCCACAAGGCAATGTGCCTTACCCTCTCTGAGGAGTGGATGGGAGTGGGGTGAGAGGGTGTGTGGATGGAATGGGAGGAGGGGAGGGTGGGAGAACTTGGATTGGTATTTTTTTTAAAAAAAATCTAACAAATTTTAAAAAAATCTGAAAAAAAAAAGATGAGCACAGACAGAAACTGTGTGGAGTCTGGTGCCAACTCAGGACACACTGTAGAGATGCAGCCTAGAGGCAGGGTCAGGGGAAGGGACACCCTCTGCCCCTGACCTGACAGCTCCTATCATTTGCTGTCTACCAGCGCTACACGCTCTCTGCCTCGTCTCTACCCTCATGGGCCCGCAGCACCTCTGCAGGTGAAGCTCACAGCAGGCTAGGCTCTCCAGGAAGAGAGCAGTGTGTATCTCACAAAGGAGGGACTGCCACCCACACATGCAGAAGCAGAGGGAGGCAGAGGTTAGAGGAGGGAGGTGTACGACCAGACAGGTTTCTCAGCTTTTCCACACTCTAGGGGTCAATGTGAAAAGCAAGTGGTCTCCCCTTGGGTAATGTGCAGGCCTGAGAATTCCCAGCAACAAAGACGCTGGCTTGATTCCCAGAATCTCAGCAATGGAGACCGCTAGCTTGTCATTCAGCACAGTTCACCGGGATAGGATAATCAAGGGCAGGGCTGGTTCCAGAGTTTGCATGGAAAATCCATCTCTGTCCGATGCCAGGCTCTGCCCGGTAGCTTTAGATGAGGAGGAGGGGCTGCACTGACGAGCACTCAAAGCCAGTTCTGCTGAATGAGGAGCATATAAATCTCATTACAGACACAAGAACTGCCCAACAGAATGAGATCAAGAAGTGCAAAAGAATGTTTAAAAAAGCATCACAAAGGTAATCTACTGCCTTCAGTGTTGGCGCGACACCCACGTCGCTACAGTTTCCTGAAGTAGGAGAGCCTCCGCCTCAATGTGGCTGAGAATGATGTGCTAAGGAAAACATCACAGTCTGGTGGGATGGAGGCGGGGGAACCTTCCTGGGATGAGGGAGCCATGTGAGACTGTCTGCACTCCTGCAGTTGAGAAAGGAGGGCAGTGCTCCACATCCACCCACACAGAACCGCTGACACTCCCCGTGGGCCACAGCCCCACCCAGCAAGGCTGGAGGCATGGGAACACCTGGGAACCCAGAGCTCTAGAGTAGGCT
This sequence comes from Microtus oregoni, assembly GCF_018167655.1. Lineage (NCBI taxonomy): Eukaryota > Metazoa > Chordata > Mammalia > Rodentia > Cricetidae > Microtus > Microtus oregoni. The sequence continues at coordinate 18,440,866 of NW_024543086.1, forward strand.
CCTGGTGTGTGGTGTGGGGGCACACAGCGCTGTACCTTCCCGTTAGGTTCTGCTCCTCGCAGAGACCCTCTTGCAAGGAGCCTATTCTGTTTCCTGAGGCCTGCTCCTGTCGAGTTAGTGAGTGCTGCCACCACACCCACAGACACCCACAGCAGGACGGTTCACTCGGCTCGGGACAAGCAGCTGCAACCTGGGTTCCTGGTTGAGGAGAAGAAAGGACCAGGCAGAGCGCCGGGCACTGCTGTGGCACTCTGGCACATGTGCTCTCCCTGCATCTGGTCACCTTGATCTGGTCTACCCACTAGCTGTAGACTGTCCCCTAATACCACCTTGACTTCAATGCCACCAAAAACTAGAAGAGGAAACAAGATTCCTCCCCTGCTGTGCTCTAGGGGACCGGGTGACAGAGGGAGGCCATGGCCGTGGTTGGTAGCAGCACAGGTGGTGGCACTTGGCTGGGCTGAGTCCCACTACCCCAGAGGGACATGGTTTCTGAGGGATGCATGGACAAACAGGTTGGAGGGGAACTCCTACTCCCCTCAGTCATCCTTCCTTCCTCAGCCATAGGCTGACCTCATCAGGTCTAGAAATAACTCTTGAGCTGCCGCACAGCTGAAGGCTTGAGGAGATGAGGACACACATTCACACAGCACCTTCTCCCATTGAGACACCAGATGTCCCCATCACCCAAGAAGGATCCTGTATGCTCTTCCTATGGCTTCTTCCTATGGTTCTTCCCCTGGTTCACCCAAAGAGGACAGCCAGGGATTACCTGTTCTGGAGCCTTTTGTGAAAGAGCCACGAGTGGGGTGTGTGTGTGTGTGTGTGTGTGTGTGTGCGCGCGCGAGCACGCGCATGCATGCACACGTGTGCACGTCTTTCTGTATCTTTGTCTCTCTGTTCCCCCCACTCTCTCTCTGTGTAGTTATGACGGTTTGAATAGGAATGGTTCCAATGAATTCAGATATTTGGATGCTCAGTCACCAGGGAGTGGCACTATTAGAAAGGATTAGAAGGATCAGGAGGTCTGGCCTTGTTGGAGGAAGTGTTACTGGGGGGAGACCTTTGAGGTTTCAAAAGCCCAAGTCAAGCCCATTGTCTTTCAAAGAATCAGGATATAGAACTCTCAGCTACTTCTGCAACACCATGTCTGCCTGTACATCATCATTCTTCCTACCATGGTGATAATGGAATAACATCTGAAACTGCAAGTCAGTTCCCCATTAAATGCTTTCTTTTTTGACTTGGTCATGGTGTCCCTTGATAGTGCTAGAACAGCAACTAAACAGTGGTGCTGGGCACTGAGCCAGCACTGTGCGCACGTGAAGCAGGGCTCTACCACTAACTTTTGACTTTATACGGGGGCCCAGCTGGCCTTACACTTCCTCTGTAGACCAGGGTGCCTGTGCTTATGATCCTTCTTCCTCAGCCTCCCAAGGAGCTAGGATTACATGCCCGGATTACAGCCTGGCTTGGATGTTACTGCAAATGCTAGACTTGAGGATCTCATTTTCTAGTTTCTACAGTACAGAATATAGTGTCTTGTGGGACTGCTGAGAAGGTTCAGTGGGTAAAGGGACTTGCCACCAAGTCTGATGGCCTGAGTTGGCTGTTCTCTTCTGTTTCTAATGACATCTGAGAGGAAGCGGGCAGTAATTCTGTCCCCACAGAGGGCTTGCTGATGTCCTTCATCATTAGATCAGGGCTCTGCAGAGGCCAGAGGCCAGGCCTCTCAGAGCTCCATCCAGAACAGATCCCTCCGCAGCCTCCACCATCTTCTTCTCCTTCAGCTCAGTGTGGTCTCAGCTCTGCTTGATCTTCCCCTTGCCCTGGCCAGGTATGCCGCCCACAGAGGCAGAGGCCATGAAGCTGGCTCCGGATCTCTGTAGATCATGGGTCCACACCACCCCATCTGAGCTGATAGCAGCTGCATCTTACAGGGTGGATGGTGGCCTGGGTCAGCCATGCAGCCTGGAGGATGTGGCCGTCCTAGTCCTGACTCAGCCTCACACAGGCGACAAACGCTACCGCTTTTCCTCTCCAGTGAGGCACCACCGCATCATGACTGTAGGACTCTGAGACTCAGCTCCAAGGGACAAACCAATCTGGGTGCATACAAAATGCCTCCAGATGATGAAGTCTTGAGGGCTGGTTTGCGGTCTTAGGTCTGAGCCAGCCCACAATGGACAGGAGGCTACCACCGCTCTGTTGCCACAGCACCTCTCCTGATATGCTTCCCACAGAAGCAAGATTAATAATATCCAACCTAAGACTGTAGCAAGTAATTACACCTTTTAGTGCACCTGGTAATTTTTATCCAGCTGGTGCTAGCAGTCAATCAAAATGCCATAAAAGGGCTTCAGAATGTGCTAATGATTCGCGCACTGTCAGGCATCATGGGGCGTGCATTCAACTCTTGGCACCAGAATGGTGCATGGAACAGCCGTATAGCTTATCCATACAACTCAGCTTCTCTAAGGGCTGTGCTTCTTCACACAGCCCAGCTTCTCCACGCAGCTCAGCTTTCCTCTAGAGCTTAGCTTCTCCATCTAGTTCATCTTTTCCACAGGGCTGGGTTTCTCTATGAAGTTGGGCTTGTCCACAGAGCTGAGCCTTCTTCTCCACATAGCTCAGCTTCTCTGCAGACCTGGGCTTCACACAAGTTTGGCTGCATTCTGCCTCTCATAACACGGCTGGCTTCCACATAGAGCTTCTTGAAACTTCTGAAAAGTTTCAGGCTCCCTAACTCCAACCAGGAGAGGAGACTAAGCTTGTAGCACTGTCGGCCATCCAGGAAGAAATGCCCTTTGTCACAGAAGACAGCAAAGCAGTTCAGTGTCCCTTCCCAAATGCACACTGGCCTTGGAGAAGGCAGCACACGGCAGCACGCTTGCAGCACACGGCAGTACGCTTGCAGCATGCTTGCAGCACACGGCAGCACAAGGCAGCACACGGCAGCACAAGGCAGCACACGGCAGCACGCTTGCAGCACACGGCAGCACATGGCAGCACGCTTGCAGCACACGGCAGCACGCTTGCAGCACACGGCAGCACACGGCAGCATGCTTGCAGCACACGGCAGCACAAGGCAGCACACGGCAGCACGCTTGCAGCACACGGCAGCACACGGCAGCATGCTTGCAGCACAAGGCAGCACACGGCAGCACGCTTGCAGCACACGGCAGCACAAGGCAGCACAGACACGGAGTCAGCACTGTGGCCTGGCAGGCACAGGATTTCACCCATGTTAGTTACTGTTGACAATACTGGCTCCACACAGCCTTTCTAGGGTCTCTCACACCTGCCCATTCTCCTGTCGGGCTGTTATGGCCCTTCATATGCCCAACATGGGGAAGCTCACAGCCACCGGAGACAGCTGGGGACATGGGTAGATGTGGTGGGTCCCAGCTGAGGCCTCTCCAGGAACCCCGGTCACAAGAGCAGAGAAAGAACACAGCTACAGTCACAGAGGATTATGGGCCAGGTGACCTGCTTCAGAGAACAAGCATGCGGAGAGTGCCCGGAAACCCGGTGACTTTCTTTTTTCCTTTTTAAAAAATAATTTATTTATTTTATTTAATGTGCATTGATGTTTTGCCTGCATGTATGTCTGGGCGAGGGTGTCAGATCTTGGACTTAGAGACAGCTGTGAGTTGCCATGTGGGTGCTGGGAATTGAACCCGGGTCCTCTGGAAGAGCAGCCAGTGCTCTTAACTGCTACGCCATCTCTCCAGCCCTAATCAGGTGACTTTCAATGTCCACACATAAAAACACAAAGCTATTGGATTGTTTTAGTCCCAGAAACAATTTGTCAGGTGCCCTGATCACCACCTGAGCCTCAGGACATCCTTGGGGGCAAAAGCACCTGGGCCAGAGCCAAGGCCAAGGCTGCAGTGTGGAGAAAGGGGCTTAGCCCGCCATGCCACATGCACACACATGCCCACTGAGGCATCAGGGACCCTCCTATGGCATTTCCCTCACTGAGGCCCATGCCCTATATAGTGAACTCTGTAGAAGATGGTGAAGAAGATGGGGTATTTATACTCGGGGAGCTTATCTCATCTGAGCATAGGCTGCTTCACCCACAGTGCAGAGGGGTCCCAGTCAGCTTAAACTGTCAATCAGCTTGATATAGCCTAGTCACTTAAGAGAGCGTCAGCCGAGGGATTCCCCAGATCAGGCCTGCCTACTGACATGTTGTGGGGCATTGTTAAACGACAAAGGAGAGCAACCCACCGTGGGCAGCGCCATTCCTAGGCAGGGATTCCCGAACTGTATAGGAAAGCTAGCTAAGCATGAACTTCAGAGCATGCCAGAAAAGAGAATTCTTCCACGGTTTCAGTTCTTGTTTAAATTCCTGCCCTGACTTCCCTCGGTGATGGACTATGAAGTTCTTGCCCTGAATGTCTCACACAGCAGGAGGAGTCAGATCAGACCGGAGGATCTGCAGTGCCACAAGAGCACAGTTCTGGTCAAGATGCACAGCCCCAGAGAGACAGCATGGGCTCCAGAGGGCTCATAGCACCCTGGACTGCAGTGGGAAGGCGGGCTCCTCCTGAGCCTGCAGCCGGAAGCTGGTCAGGAAGGGGCAGACACTGCTGCCACTATGAGCATAGGGAGATAGGTAATGCCCAGAACAGTCATGCGGTCACCAGATAAGCCTGAAAATCAAGGTCTGGGCAGTCAGAGAACAGTGCAGAATGTTCTAGACTGAAGGAGGTCTTGGCTTGAAGACTCCTGCCCTCACATGGGAGCACCGTGATCACATGACTCAGGGACCCATTCTTTGTGGCGTGCCTCAACTTCTCTGCACATTTGGTTTGGTAAAAGCAAGCAAAGAGATCCACGTAGAGAGGATATGTCCAGTAAGGCTGCAACATGGAAAAGCTAGAAAAAGAGCTCACCAAAGAGTAAGAAGTGCAACGTAGGGAAGTAGACAGCCACATTCTCTGTAGAATCCAGAGGTCAAAAGCAGACGGCTCACTCTTACTTCAAAGTTTCAAATGTGTAATGGGGTGGGGAGGAGCAGACGTGGGGAGAGCGGCCCTGGAGCAGGCAAGGACTGTCGACCACACAGGCTGTCGGATGATTGACATGCTGGACTAGAACATTTTGGACACATCTGGTTTATGTGAGAGACACATAGAAGCAAGCTGGGGAATCCAACAAAAAGACCGACGCAGACAGAGGTGTCTGGAAGCTGCTGCACTAGGTCGGAAAGAGAGGCTCACACTGCAGCCCCTTCACCAACACATTTCAATGGCGCATGACCTTCATCATTCTGAAACGACTTGGAGGCATCCAAGACATTCTGAGAGAGGACACAGCTCTTCCCCAACTCTCCTCCAGAAAAGGACTCAAAGTTGTGGTTGCTTCCCACAGAAAACGATTGTGTATGTGGCTGGTGGAACTGATGGGCAGACTGTTCACAGCAGGCCACCTTGTGAAGTGGAGGACTCAGTGGGCAGAGTGAGGCCAATACCAGGAGAGCAGTTACAGGTCAGCAAGAAGGTCCAGGCTCCAGATGAGCCAGCCCAGCCCAGCTCAGGCCAGCAGAGTCACCAGGTCTGTTCTGAGGACATTGTTCCCAGATACACTATATGACAGTTCCACTTACCGCTCCAAGCATGATCCTGAAGATCAGCCAGCGGAAGCCCCACAGGACAACTCCAGATGTGGGGGTGTGCTTAGGGAGGCGGGACAGCGTCCAGAGAGGGCACAGAAAGATCCCCAGGAATCCTGTTTCCAGCAGCTGGGATTCCCATCCTGTATTGAGGGTGGGGCAAAAGGAGAGAAAGAGGAAGGTCAACAGGGTCAAATGATTACATAGCAATCAGGTTCAGCCTGACCAAGAGGTCCTCAAATGTCACCACGTGTCTTCACAGAAAACAGGATACAGATGTCTGAGCAGGGTGACCCAGAGCCTAGGACCAGGGAACTCTGCAACGCCAGGTTCCCTGCTTTCATGAACAGGAGAGACCTGTGATGCCCAGTTCAGATGATGGCCACCATCCTGTGGGAGATGCAGCGTAAGCATCAGATCTGAACTGCATGCTTGGGCATGCACTGCCCATGGGCATTTGTGGGAAGCCTTTTGTTTACAGGTTTCTGTGAAAAAAATCACAGCTTTGAACGTCCTTCCCAAGGAATGCTTGCCAGCACAGGTGAAGGTACAACACATGACACACTCTGAGAGGGCGGCTCACACTCTGGCCCAGGTCAATGAATCAGGCAAAGCTGGCAGCCAGGGACCAGCAAACCTAAGCACAGCGATTGGCGAGCCCCGGAGAGGGCAGACTGTGTGTGGACACTGGCTATTCTTCCAGTGGGGACTCGGCACAGGACATGCCATGAGAACAGCCCACGGGTGAGCCCTATATTGCCAAAGACCTAAAGAGGGGAGCCCTGTGGCACAGATGGCCCCACTGCTGGCATCACCCTCACCATCTAAGGACTGGTGGTGACTCCATGGTGCCAGGATGCCAGGCAGGGCTGTGCTGTCCCCCGTGCTGACAATCAGCCATCCGTAGTGACAGCAGTAACTGGGCACACATGTACTCCCAGAAGAGGGGCCGCAGGAGGATCTTCTAGAGGGCACAGGCTATTTTAGAATTAAGTTGATAAAATAGCTAATTATCATGAAGTTATAATACTGTATGAAGTAGGTATGCATGCGTTCACACCGACAGAACCAACAACTGACTTAACAGACACAGAGGACCAGGAGCAGATTTCCCAGAACAGCTCCTCATAGTGCACAGGTCACAGTCCTCTGCAGGGAGAGGCTGCATAGCGCCATCTTGCCACGGCATGGGGGTGGGGCCATCTATGGTAGCCATCCCAAATGATCAACTCAGTGAGGTTTGCAGTGCGCATCAAAGTAGGTGAGGGAGGTGCTACCCCTCCCAAACTCACATCAGCCTAGCACGGGGAAGACAAGAGCCAGGCCCCACGGAGGGGTCTCCACTGACTCTGAGCAGCACGTCAAGGCTTCAAAGGCAAGGGGACAAAACATGTCAGCCTGGAGCAGCTGGAATGAGGTGACTAAAAGCTACCTGGGTCAGTAAAACCTGACAAGCAAAGAAAAACTTAGGGAAAACAGAGGAAGCATGAGTCACGTGGGCATCAGTTAATTAGTTGTGGGGACGGTAGTGTGTGACTGGGGCACTAGGGATCTGGGGTCGCAATCTGGGTGCCAGCTACATTTTCACAATATTCCTGTAGATCTCAATAGCTCGAAAATAGAAAATCCATTCCTGACCATCAGGATCCTGTTGCTGTGCCCGCCCCCATGCACTTCCCACACACCACCCTTAAAGGACTGCCCCCCTGGCAAGTCTGCTAGCCCCTCTCTGAGCGTGGCACGGGCTTCATTGGTTCATTTCAACAGCCGCCTCCCTGGAAGCCATCCACTTGACGAGGAGGGCGAGGAGGGCGCAGTTAGCACAGGGACAAGCCATGGGCTGGTTCCGACAGGCACTGCCTGTTCTGGGAGCTACAGTGGGACGGACAAGCGGTCACGACCAGGGCCTCTGTGAGTGTTGAGGCTGGGCTGTGGCCACAGCAGCTGGAACTTGCTGAGCTGGAGGCCACGTGTGTCAGGTGGAGCGAGGCCTCTGGTGCCAAGCTTCCCTGCTCTTGGCACTAGTCCAAGGCTGAGCATTTGTGAATTGTCACCAAAGGGCTGAGGGACAGCTACAAACCAACTCTGGGATGGGATGGCTTCTGGGTACCCTTGGCCTGGCTGCTTCTGCTGCTGCCCATGCCCAGTAAAGGAGCTTGTGTCTCTCTGGGTATTGCATGATTTAATCCTGCCCCGCTGCACTGAAAAATGGGATGAGGAATACTCCCACCCCCAACTGTCTCCCCTTTACACATGGGTGTTTCCCCCTTGCACAACAATCCCTCTGGCTTTTCCGTGGGATAATTTACATTAGTCCAGAATACATTTCACATGACTGTGCCTGATACTCCATGGAATTTTATGGCTGGTAGGGGTAGTGTCCATGGACCAGGGACGTGTCTGGTATAATCACTGTGAGAGTCACTAGCAGCAACCATTTTGAGGAAGAACCTTAAAGACTACATGCTCCAGCCCCCTCCTCTACTGGGCAAGCAAAAGAACTCAGAAGCCCAGAGGTCATAGAGCAAATCTAGGGCCACAGAGTAAGTCTACCTCATACCACATAGAGCAAGCTGTTTGCCCCAGTTTGCCCCACACCCACCAAGCTGCCCACCCCTTGCTGGGACCCATTTGCTAGCCCTGGGGCAGAGTAGAGCTGGCACCGTGACAGATGCCACACACAGTCTCAGAGCTTTTAGGGGACACATTCCCTAGAGCTCAGAGCCTGCCTAATTGCCAGCTCGATCTGCAGACATAGGAATGGAATTTTAACACGCACTGCAGTGAGTGACACCGATCAAAGTGATTGATACACAATGGCAGAACCCAGAAATGCATCCGAGTGCCAAAAGAGGCAGGGTGACAGGGCTGGGGGTGGGGTGCATGACAGGGCAGGGCAGGGTGACAAAAGACAAGCTGTCTGTAACGGGAAGGAGGGTGCGTGTGAGCCCCCGCCATGGTCTTCAGAAGGGATGGGATGCTCCTATCCTACTTGGACATTGCTGAGCCAAGTCTTCCAACCAGACCCTCTGCCCTGCCCCAGTTCATGGAATGGCTGTGGCTCACCAGCATCTTTCTGACAGAAGCTGGACCTGCCCTGGTGGCAGTGGCCTATGACAGACACCCGGGGAGGGAAGGGCTGCTGCCCTCCCACCTGCTTGTCCTCTTTGCCTGGATCTCTGGTGTCTCAGCAGCTGCACCGTGTGCACAAGGCAGGCCATTGTTCGCCGCTTCAGCATGGCAGGAGATGAGTCCCCAGAAAACATAAATACCCAGCACGTGCCAGGGGCCAAGTGACCCAGAGAGGGTGGGTGGGTACTTAGCCACTCTTGCTCAGTGTACCAAATTCTTAGGCAGGGGACTGAGGGAATGACACCTTCTACAGGACAAAGGATAAGGGCAGCTACAACTGTGAATACATACAGCCCTGCGCAATTGTATTCTGAACAGCCCCCTCCCACCGCCTGTGCCTGTGAGCCAAGGCCTCTCTACAGGGCAGCTAGCGAGGGTCTCTGGGGACAGTGCTGCTTCTTCCTAGTTCATGCTTCAGGTAACAGGGGCACAGTCTCACCAGCGTAACATCAGGCAGCTGTCAGGACAGGCCTTCGAGGGATCCTGAGTGACAGTCCTGTGTGATGGACTCCTTTTACATGGCCACATGCAGCTGGTTCTAGAACCTTCACTTCAGTGTCTGCCTCCTTCATCGCTAGTCACACAGAGCATGGAAGCAACTGTATCAGGGATCTGTGCATATGGAAAGACACCGCACAACCTCTCCAAACAGCTTAGAAAAGCTCTCCGTTCAGAGCTGTTTCTTAGGGTACGGGCAAAAGGCTTGGGTGGCCCCAGGAAGCATCCTCACTGGGTACCACAGATGAGATCAGATGCACCAGGGCGTGCCTGTGAAACTATTCTTAGGAAGGAGCGAGTGTCTCATGTTTAAGAGGGACTGCTAGCAGAGTGTTTATTGGGAGCGTGCAGGGAGCCTTGGGTAAGATCTCTAGCACCACACCAATAGACTGAGCATCATGGCGCAGACTTGTATGTAACTCTAGCACTCTGGAGGTGGAGGCAGGAGGATTAGGAATTCAAGGTCATCTCTGCTACAGAGTGAGTTTAGGACAGTTTGGACAACTTAGTGAGATCCTATTTCAAGAATAAGAGCCAGGTAGAGCTGGGTGGTGGATGGCACATGCCTTTAATCCAAGCACTCATAAGGCAGAGGCAGGCAGATCTCTGAGCTCTAGATCATCCTGGTCTACAGAGCAAGTTCCAGGACAGCCACAGGCTACAAAAAGAAACCTTGTCTTGAAAAACCAAAAACCAAAAAAAAAAAAAAAAAAAAAAACAAAAAACAAAAAACAAAAACAAAAAAAACCATCCCAGAAACATATGGAAACGGCCTGGTTGTTGAATGGTGGAGAAGAAGGATGTGGTGAGAGGCCAGCCCACCTGGCCACATCTCCGCGCTGTGTCTGAGGAGACACTCAGGGGGTGCCAGTCTTGCTTTCCCTACATGCTGTTCACAGTGATCACCGTGGCTTCTCGAAGCCAGCTGTGCAGCCTTCCTAGCTCCTCCAGCCTGGGCTAGGAGGAGCACACTGCTGTGGACCCACAGGGAGGCTCCCCGGAACTAAGTCTCTAAATGTAAACACCAATGGTACGAGGAAACGGAAGCAGACGCCATGTAGTTCTCAACCTGAGGTCACCAGAACCAGGGGCTCCATCTGGGCCTCTCCCTTATGTTATCCAGGAGGCTTAGGCATCTACAGAGACTGGATACAGCCAGGAGAAGACAGATATAAGGGAGAACCAATAAGGCAGAAGATTCTAGACACTAGAGATTGCAAGTGGAGAAGCAGAGGCAGAGGGACCGATCTGGGCCCTACTCTCTGGCTAGGTTCTACATTACTTGTTCTCAGATAGAACCAAAGGATGGTGCTGGCTCCTCTGTTCACTGGCACTGAAGAAAGAAGAAAGACACCGAACATCCACCCAGAGGCCTTGTCTGTGCCTCAGCTGGACAAATGCTGGAAAGAAGGGACACAAGGAGCCAGCACGAGGAGGTCAGGCAGCTTTACACTGGACAGTGGCTCTGACGGGGAGGCTGTCTGGCTGAGTGGCTCAGGGATGCGGAAGCTAAAGCTAGAGAGTTTGATGCTAAAAGCAGCCAGGAAGAAAGACAGCTTGAGGTGGGGGACAAGGGGAGGTGGGATCTCAGGACCACCAGCTTGATGAACACGTATGGTAGGTGAGAGGCAAGGCATGCATCATCTGGCTGGGTGCAAGGCTGGAGCCAACCAAGGGCAGAGCACAGCCAAGTCAAGCTGTGGGCCCAACAGTCTGGGAGGGGATCACAGGATTAGTGGGATGGGATGGGAGATTTAGGGAGCAGGGAGCATGTAGAAAACTTTTGGAAGGTCCCATTGGTAGGGTGCTAGCTTATCAGGCAGGAAAGCTCACCCCAAAGGCTATCTCTTGCTCCAGGTGTCCAGGTGAGCAGCACAGGAGTCACGCTATGGTGTGGTACCATAGGGGGTTAGGGAGAGCCAGGACACAGATGCACTCAGCCATGTGAGAAATAAAGGCTCAGGAGTGACCCGGTCCCAGGCCAGGGGCTAGACAAGAGCGGTGGACATCATACAATGTGAGACATGATGAAATACCACCTGGAGCTAGTTATGTGTGTCAAAGGCCAAGCTCACTCCCTAAATAAGGAGCAAGTCCTGAAGCATCTCAGAGGGATGCTTCCCTGAGATGGCCACTCTAGGAAGAAGATGGCAACCAGGCTGCACGAGCTAGTCAGAACGACTTCAGATAGTCAGAAGGAGTAATTAAATATAGCGCAGATGATCCTTCAAAAGTGACAGCACCATCCACGTGAGGAATAGGAAATCCATTAGCTCCTTCGTTAAAAACAGGGAGAAGGGGGCAAAGCGCTCCCTCCTGACTGGCTGTCACTCCAGCAGTGAGCCACCCGCCCTCTGCCACCCCAGGGGCTTCTAATGATGGCCCTGGAGGGAGCCCGCAGCTTTTAAAAGTTTCCTTAATTTTCATAGGTTATATTTTAGGAGAAGTTATGAGCTAGCATAGCAAAATTTTGCTTTGCTCTACTGCTAACACGGAAGGAAGGGGTGCGGGAAACAGAAATTCCATGGGCCACAAACGGTGCCCACCCGTGCATAACAGCCTGGGGCCCACACAAGCAGTGACATCATGGGGGAGGCTACCCCTAATCCCCAAAGAGCTGCAAGCCCTACTCTATGTCTCTGACCTCAGGTCTGTGTCCTCTATGGTCAGTGACTGTGACGACGAATCTGCAGGCAGCCACAGGGCACAGAGAGAAAGCAGTGTTCTGTTAGCTAGACTACCAGAGAGCGAGGGACTCATGCTGTCACACTTTCCAAGTTCCCCTAAGTTTTGATCTGTGGTTTTATTATGGACACTGCTCTGCAAAGCCGCTTCTGTGAATCTGGGTTTGTCTTCTGTATCTGTGATGGAGATTCAACCCGAAGTTTGGATTTTCTTTGGTCTTTGTTTTTAGGCAGGGTCTTTCTTGCTCTGTAGCCCAGGCTGACCTGGAACTTCCTATGTATTTCAGACTGACCTCGAACTCATAGTGAACCCACTGCCTCAGCTGAGTGCTGGGACTGCAGATGTGTGCCACCAGACCCAGGGCAAGCCAAGTGTGGAGCGCTGGAACAACCACACTTTGAACGGAGATCTGAGGCCACTGGAGCAATCCTGCAGCCAGCAGGCTTGGAGTACACGCACAGTTGGCTTCTGTCTCAGTCAGCCAGAATCCCCATCAGCATTGCCCTGCACACATGTGTGGGTAGTCACCACCTTACAGAAACCCTCGAGTAATGGCTGACATGCAGCCTTGAGGCAACCTTTAGAGCAGGTGCCGCATCGAGATGCTGCTTCTCAACACATCCCCCACCCATCTTAGTACACTCAAAGCTGCCCTTGTGGGTGCTGAAAGGAATTAACTACGGAGCTGCTCCCACAGGAGAGGAAGACTATCTCTTCACTCCCCACTACCCCCTCCTCCTCCCGCTCTGGAGCCAGCGGGGCATCCACAGCTCTACACAGGAATCCACACGCCAGTGGAAACACAGGGCTGTCAGTCTGCTAGCCATACTGTTTCCTGTGTTGAGCATCCCATAAGTAACAAGGTACAGTCTAACCCACTGAAGGAGGAGCAAGTCATGAGTGGAGTGTGGAGACCAAGCCTCGGAGAACAGGACTTAAGGTAAAGACCAGACCCAAAGAGGAAGAGCATTTTCAAGTGAGCAGATATTTCTCAAAAGTACTGGCTGCAGGCTACAGGTTATAAGAAGTACTCATGAGAGCCAGGTGTGGTGCCTCATGCCCGTAATGCCAGCACTTAGGCAGCTGAGGCAGAGGACTGCCCTAAGTTCAATGTCAAAGGGCCACAGGGTGGGACCCTTTCTTAAAAAGCAAATTATAAAAAAGAAATGGACTTACTGGCAAAGGCATGCCACAGCTGCAAGTTTGGAAGCTTGCTAATACACATTCTAAGGATGTCCTTGGGCACTCAGAGAAACAGGAAGTGACCTCCAGAACCCACATGACCTTGTGGTGACCCTTTCGGGAACCCTGGTCCCAGGTGCTTGTTAAGGCTCGGTTGCTAGGACAACCAGACTTCCTAGCCACCGGGTGTCCCCCACTGCTTAGATCTCTGCAGGTGTCGCCAACTAGCCTGGAAACGGGATCCACAGAAGTGACCTCCACAGCTTTATTGCCTCAGGATAAATACGAATATGCTTCCCCTCAACGGAAATTAGACTTAGCCAGATTTTTTTCGGATTAATATATTCCAAATATTTAACGTATAGATAGCATGCTAAAGGGCACACATTTTCCCGGGCTTTCTCTTGTTTCCTGTGTGTGGAAATGAACTACAGACTGCTCAACCTCAAAGCCACAGACCAGGATCCCGAGGAAGTGTCAGACTCCATGGCCCTGTGGCTCTGTCTGCAATGCTCAGGGTTGGTGAGGCATGGCAAAGAAGCCATAGGGGCCTCTGAGATCTAAAAATGTGGTTCATGTGACTGACAGAGAAATGTAAAAGTTTTTAAACTTTAGCTCAGCTGAATTTAGGTTTAAGTGGCTATGTAGGGTGGTGGTCCCCATGGTCCACAGGTCTGGACCCCAACTTCTAGCCCCTCTCAGAGGCAGTGCCTACTTAGGTATGTGTGGTGTGGGTCTCAATGCAGAACCAAGGCTGGACAAACCTGCGTACCTACTCCCTACCCTGGGTGTCCTGGATGCATAAGAGGCCTACCAAGCCGGGTGATGGTTGTGCACACCTTTAAACCCAGCACTAGAGAAGCAGAGGCAGGTGGCTCTTCTGTGAGTTCAATACCAGCCTGGTCTACAGAGTGAGTTCCAGGACAGGCTCCAAAGCCTCCCACCAAGTGCCCTAACCCTACACCTTTCAGGGGCTTCCAAGACTGTTGTGGCTCAGGGACATTAATGCCCTCATATGGCATCATCCAATGCTGAAGAAGTGTGATGTCCCCGCAGACTTTTTAGGAAGGAGGTCAGCTTGTCTGGAAAGTGGGCCAGAAAACACAAACCACTGCCATGTTCCCACGTCAGAGGCCAGGGCAGTCCTGTGGGCTGGGAACCCAGGGTGGACACTGCTCCTCCCCTACCCAGACATCTGCATGCAGGACCCTCACCCTGTTAAAGCAGAGTGGCTCCAGCCCTCCTGCAGGCCTACAGTGACACTGGCATGGCTGCTGGGCAAAGGTCTGAAGAGGAAGGCCAGTCTGCACATGGAACACGTGACCAGTCTAGTGCATTCCCGGGAGCCACACTGGATTGGGGTGGGGATGACCCGCAGCCATACATTAGGGCTCCGCGGCACTGCCTCACTCAGAGTTGGGCAGCCTAAGGCATCTCATTCTTAATGCCACCAGGACAAATATCCAGAAATGCTTTCTTTTGGAGGACTAGTCAAGGATCCCTTTTTGGGGGGAGGGGAATTGGTTTGAGACAGGGTTTTTCTGTATAGTTCTGACTGTCTTGGAACTCACTCTGTAGACCAGGCTGGCCACTAGCTCAGAGACCCACTAGCCTCTGCTCTCAGAGCACTGGGATTAAAAGCATGTGTCATCATTCCCAACTAAGGTTCACAATTATGCAAAAACAGGCGACATAATTCTCACAGAAAAATGGACCAGACAGGAAGTGACCAGCGTCCATGATCAGCATTCCTCCCAATACCTGCCCTAGGGTCTCCTTTCTTCTCTGGAGCTCAATCCTACCTTACACCTCTGCTCCAAAGCCTTCATGGGAGGGTGGGAGGCATTTCACAGGCCAGGCAGAGAAGCAAGAGCGGAGTCCATCCTGGGCTCCAAGAGCCCACAGGGCCGCCCTAGTCTCTCACATGGGTAAGCGGCGGCAAGTGTGTGGGTTCTTTGCCCACTTTCCAGGCAAGCTGACCCCTCCTTGTTCCAACTGAGCACTGTGATTGGATTAGGAGATTAGCAAGCACACTCCTGACATTAACAGAGAGAAGTGGCAGGCAGGGCAGCAACTGAGGAGGCCCCCCTGAATGCGGGACACACCATCCAATAGACGTTAGGGCCCTGGCAACAAAGGCAGGGGGAAGCCAGCCAGTGTGGCTCACTCCCTCTGTCTCTTCTCCTGTCTGCCCTAAGATGAGCCACCTTGCTGTATCACAGGTTCCCTGCCACTGTGTTAGCATTACCACACACAGGCACAGGAACCCTCATCATCAGTGACCATGGACTGAGCCCCCTGATGGGGGGAGACTTTCAGACGGGACAAGGTGGAGGAAAGTCACCAGCAGAACAGACACCTACCTAAGTCAGACAGAGAAGTGACTTCCCTGTCACTGGGGAGCCAAAAGGCACTTGGCATTAAACAGACTTCACTCTTTAGACGATGTTGCACCTCTTGCCTTGTGTGCATGTCCACTAGCCATGTGCTCACCAGGCCACTGTCGGCACTGGAAGCTCACACTAAGACTCCATTTCTCTGGGGTTATCAGGTAAGCCCCTGCTTAACTGAGACCCCCACATCACAGACGTCTTCCCGCTTACGCTTCCATCCATCTCATCACCCTCACACCTGTCTATGGGCTCCACACCAGTCAGGGAAACCTCTGAGCAAGCTGATGGGAGGGGGGTGTCTGAGCATCTCCCTGACATCCTCTGCACCCACTTCCTGAAGACCCACCCTCTCTCCCATCCCCAGTACTGCCAACAGAAACACAGAACATGGCCCAGAACCTCCCAGTGACCTGGCTGTCAGATGGGCAAGTCCTGGAGCAGGTGGCCCTTCATGCTGCCCTAAGGCAGTAGACTCCCCTGCCAGTAAGAACCCTAGCTACTGAGCTGTGATGCACAGATTTTCAGCAAATAGACTGCCCCCCCCAAAAAAAGTCCCCACACTACATAATAATCAAAACACTAAACATGCAGAATAAAGAAAGAATATTAAGAGCTACAAAGGAAAAAGGCCAAGTAACAAATAAAGGCAGACCTATCAGAATTGCATCTAACTTCTCAATGGAAACTCTGAAAGGCAGAAGGTACTGGATAGACGTTCTGAAGACACTAAGAAACCATGGATGCCAGCCCAGACTACTCTACCCAGCAAATCTCTCTATAACCATAGACAGAGAGAACAAGATATTCCATAACAAAGCCAGATTTAAACAAACCTATCCACAAATACAGCCCTACACAAAGTACTAGAAGGAAAACTCCAACCCAAGGGAGCTAGCTACACCTATGAAAACACAGACAATAGATAATCTCACAGCAGCAAATTTCCCAAAAGGAAGACACTCACATATTACCACCACCACCCAAACCAGAAATAACAGGTACTAACAATCACTGGTCATTAATATCTCTTAATATCAATGGTCTCAATTCACCTATAAAAAGACATAGGCTAAGAGAATGGATACGAAAACAGGATCCATCCTTTGGCTGCGTACAAAAAATACACCTCAACTTCAAAGACAGACATTACCTCAGAGAAAAGGGTTGGGAAAAGATTCTCCAATCAAATAGACCTAAGAAATAAGTAGGTGTAGCTATCCTAATATCTAACAAAACAGACTTCACACTAAAACTAATCAAAAGAGATTAAGAAAGACATTTCATATTCATCACAGGAAAAATCCATCAAGATGAAGTCTCAATTCTGAAAGTCTCTGCCTCAAATACAAGGCACCCACATTTATAAAAGCAACATTACTAAAGTTCAAATCACACATCAAGCCACACACACTAATAGTGGGAGACTTCAACACCCCACTGTCACCACTGGACAAGACTGCCAGACAGAAACTTAACAAAGAAATAAAGGAACTAACAGAAGTTATGACTCAAGTGGATTTAATAGACATCTATAGAACATTCCACCCAAACACAAAAGAATATACCTTCTCAGCACCTCATGGAACCTTCTCAAAAATTGACCACATACTCGGTAACAAAGCAAAATATATAAAACAACTGGAATACCCCCCCTGTATCTTATTGGATCACCACGGCTTAAAGATAGAATTCAACAACAAGACTAATTGCAGAAAGCCCACAAACGAATGAAAATTGAACAATGCTCAAATGAATCACCCCTGGAAGAAATAAAGAAAGAAATTAAAGACTTTCTAGAATTCAGTGAAAATGAATGCACAACATACCTAAACCTATGGGACACTCTGAAAGCAGTGCTAAGAGGAAAGTTCATGGCACTAAGTGTCTACATAAAGAACCTGGAGAAATCTCACATTAGTGATTGACAGCACACCTGAAGGCTTTAGTGCAAAAAGAAGCAAACTCATCCAGGAGGAGTAGATACCAGGAAATAATCAAATTGGGGGCTGAAATCAATAAAATAGAAACAAAAGAGAGTAATACAAAGAATCAATAAGATAAAGAGTTACTTCTTCAAGAAAATCATGATAGCCGGGCGGTGGTGGCGCACACCTTTAATCCCAGCACTCGGGAGGCAGAGGCAGGCGGATCTCTGTGAGTTCGAGGCCAGCCTGGTCTACAAAGGGAGTTCCAGGACAGGCTCCAAAGCCACAAGAGAAACCCTGTCTCGAAAAACCAAAAAAAAAAAAAAAAAAAAGAAAGAAAAAAGAAAATCATGATAGAGACAAACCCTTATCCAAACTAATCAAAAGGCAGAGAGAATATGCAAATAAACAAAATCAGAAATGAAAAGGTGGACATAACAACAGACACAGAGGAAATTCAGAGAATCATCAGGTCATACTTCAAAAACCTGTACTCCATAAAATTGAAAAATTTAAAGGAAATGGACAATTTTCTGGATAGTTACCACATACCAAAATTGAACAAGAACAAATAGACAATTTAAATAAACCTATAACCCCTAAGGAAATAGAAACAGTCATCAAATCTCCCAACCAAAAAAAGCCCAGGGCCAGATGGCTTCACAGAATTCTACCAGAATTTCAAATAGCTAATACCAATACTCCTCAAATTGCTCCTTCCACAAAATAGAAACAGAAGGGACACTGCCAAGCTCTTTTTATGAGTTGGCAGTTGCCCTAGTACCCAAACCACACAAAGATGCAACTAAGAAAGAGAATTACAGACCAATTTCCCTCATGAACATTGATGCAAAAATAAAATACTGGCAAACTAAATCCAAAAACACATTAGAAACATCATCCACCATGATTAAGTAGGTTTCATCCCAGAGATGCGGGGATGGTTCAACATAAGAAAATCTGTCAATGTAATCCACCATATAAACAAACTGGAAAAAAAACCCACATGATGATCCCATTAGATGCTGAAAAAGCCTTTGACACCCCTTCATGATAAAGGTCTTGGAGAGTCAGGGATACGAAGAACATATCTAAACATAATAGAGGCAATATACAGCAAGCCAACAGCCAACATCAAACTAAATGGAGAGAAACTCAAAGTAATTCCACTAAAATCAGGAGCAAGACAAGACTGTCCACTCTCTCCATATTTATCTAATATAGTACTAGAAGTTCTAGCTAGAACAATAAGACAACAAAAGGAGATCAAGGGGATACAAACTGGAAAGGAGAAGTCAAACTTTCACTATTTGCAGATGATATGATAGTTTACATAAGCCACCCCAAAAATTCTACCAGGGAACTGCTACAGCTGATAAACACTTTCAGTAATGTAGCAGGATACAAGATCAACTCCAAAAGATTAGTAGTCATCCCAAATACAAATGATAAAGAAATCAGAGAAACACATCACCTTTCACAACAGCCACAAACAACATAAAATATCTTGGGGTAAATCTAACCAAACAAGTGAAAGACCTGTATGACAAGAACTTTAAGTCTTTGAAGAAAGAAACTGAAAAAGATATAAGAAAATGGAAATATCTCCCATGCTCTTGTATAGGTAGGATCAACAAAGTAAAAATGGCAATCCTACCAGAAGCAATCTACAGATTCAATGTAATGTCCATCAAAATTCTTCACAGACTTTGAAAGAAAAATACTTGACTTCATATGGAAAAATAAAAACCCAGGATAGGCACAATAAAGGAACTGTACAATAAAGGAACTTCCAGAGGCACCAGAATCCCTGACATCAAGATCTATTACAGAGCTACAATAATAAAAACAGCTTGGTATTGGCATAAATACTAAGAGAGGTTGACCAATGGAACTGAATTGAAGACTGATATTAATCCACACACCTATGAACACCTGCTCTTTGACAAAGAAGTTAAAATTATACAATAGAAAAAAGAAAGCAATCTTTAACAAACAGTGCTGGCATAACTGGATGTCAACATGTAGAAGAATGCAAATAGATCCATATCTATCCCCATACACAAAACTCAAGTCCAAATGGGTCAAAGACCTCAACATAAAACCAACCACACTAAACCTCATAGAAGAGAAAGTGGGAAGTACACTTGAACACATTGGCACAGGAGACCACTTCCTAAAATAACCTCAGTAGCACAGACACTGAGAGCAACAATTAATAAATGGGACCTGCTGAAACTGAAAAGCTTCTATAAAGCAAAGGACATGGTCAACAAGACAAAATGGCATTCTACAGAATGGGAAAAGATCTTCACTAACCCCACATCAGGCAGAAAACTGATCTCCAAAATATACAAAGAACTCAAGAAACTAGATATCAAAATATCAAATAATCCAATTTAAAAAATGGAGTACAGATCTAAACAGAAAATTCTCAACAAAGGAATTTCAAATAGCCAAAAGGCACTTAAGGAACTGCTCGACATCTTTAGCCATCAGGGAAATGCAAATCAAAATGCCTCCGAGATACCATCTTATGTCAGTCAGAATGACTAAGATCAAAAACACTGATGATAGTTTATGCTCGAGAGGATATAGAGTAAGGGGAACACTCCTCACTGCTGGTGGGAGTGCAAACTTATACAGCCACTTTGGAAATCAGTATGGTGGTTTCTCAGAAAATTAGTAAACAATCTACCTCAAGACCTAGCAATACCACTTTTGGGCATATCCAAAGGATGCAGACCCATACCACAAGGATATTTGTTCAACTATGTTCATAGCAGCATTATTCGTTAACAGCCAGAACCTGGAAACAATCTAGATGCCCCTCAACCAAAGAATGGATAAAGAAAATGTGGTACATTTCCACATAGGAGTACTACTCAGCGGTTAAAAAAAAAAAAGGCATCTTGAACTTTGCAGGCAAATGGACAGAACTCAAAAAAACTATCCTCAGTGAGGTAACCCAGACACAGAAAGACAAACATTGTATGTACTCACTCGTAAGTGGATATTAGACAAAGGATAATCAGCCTACAGTCTACAACCCTAGAGAAGACAGAAAACAAGGAGAACCCTATGGATCTCCCTGGGAAGGGGAAGTAGACAGGACCTCTTTGGTAACATGACACTGTGGGGATCAGAGGAGAGTGGTAGGGGAGTGGGAAGAGGATGGGAGAGTGGGGAGGAGAGCATAAGGGATCTGGAAGATTGAGTTGGGGGAAGGACAGAGAGGGAGAGTAAGGAAAGAGATACCTTGAAAGAGGGTGCCATTATGGGGTTAGTGAGAAACCAGGCACTAGGGAAATTCCCAGGAACCCACAAGGATGACCCCAGCTAAGAATCTAAGCGATAGTGGAGAGGGTGCCTAAAATGCCCTTTCCCTGTTATCAGATTGATGACTACCTTAATTGTCATCATAGAACCTTCATCCAGTATCTGATGGAAGCAGATGCAGAGATTCACAGCTAAGCACTGGGCTGAACTCCTGGAGTCCAGCCATAGAGAGGGAGGAGTGATAATATGAGCAAAGGAACCAAGACCATGATGGGGAAACCCACAGCCGACCCAAACTAGTGGGGCTGACAGCTGGGGAACCTGCATAAGACAGAACTAGGCCCTCTGAATGTGGGTGACAGTACTGTGGCTTGGGCAGTTTGTGGGGCCACTAGCAGTGGAACCAGTATTTATCCCTAGTGCATGAACTGGATCTTTGGAGCCCAATCCCTATGTAGGGATACCTTGCTCAGCCTAGATACAGGGGGAAGAGCCTTGGACCTACCTCAAGTGATGTGACAGACTTTGTTGACTCCTCATAGGAGGCTTCACCCTCTCTGAGGAGTGGATGAGGGGTGGTGCAGAGAAGATGGGGGGAGTGAGAGGGAGAGGGAACTGGAATTGGTATGTAAAATAAGATTTTTTTTTTTTAAAAAAAGAACTCTAGCTACTGAGCTGCAATGCACAGATTTTCAGTCAGTGTTTGGTGATCGCCAGAGGGGCTGACGAGTAGTCAAGGTCCTAGTCCTGAGCCTTTGAAGTCTCCTTGCCCTACTCTAACTTAGGGCTAGTTCTCACATCTTTAACCCCATTTCAGGGAGACAAGCTGCAGGGCTCATACAATCGTGATTCCCGATCACTACCATGCCAGCCTTCAGGAAGGGCCACAGCTTCAGTGGCTTTGGGCCATACCTGCCACCCCAGGCCACCTGTCAACATTCCCTAAAATCAGTGTGAGAGACAGCGGCTTGATGCTGGGTTAGTTCTCTTGAGTTTGTTGGCCTAAACCTCTTCAGCAAACTGCGGTTTGTTTGGTTTTGTTTTTCTGCATATTTGTGCATGCCCGTGTGTACACACGGCTGTGGAGGCCAGAGATCAACCTTGGGTATCATTCCTCAGTCAACATCCACCTTTTATTTTGTGAGAGGCTCTGAGACCTGGAGCTTGACAGGCAGATTAAGCTGGCTAGATCGCAAACGAGCGCTACCGTGCCTGGCTTTTCATGTGGGCTCTGGGAATCAAATTAGGTCCTCATTCTTGCAAGATAAACATCCTACCAACTCAGCTCCCACTGTAGCCCAAACCGCTGGGTTTTTACAGCAGCTTTTGTAGTTTGTGCTTTCAAATGCACTGGCAGAGGACAACAATCATTTATGTCAAGCTCTTTCACCTGTGTGTCACGTCAGCCTAGACACGTTACCTGCATTCTGCCCGTGTTTATCAGGTACTGTCGGTTAGAAACCAGTTTCTCTGTTATGTTTCATACCCAGCTTTGCACAAATGTACAAAGAGAAGCTAAAACCAACTCTCTGACAGACCCGATGTGTCAGACTAGGTTCAAGTTCATGGTGCCGACTATGAAGTGTACCACTCCCCTACAGTCTCACCCCAGATACGAGGACTGACAGCATGCAGATATCCCCACCACTGGCACAAGTCAGTCTCCTCCAGCTCTTGGCTAATGATACAGCCTGTCCTCTCTCACTATGGCTGTCTTGAGAACACAGAAAGGGGCACAGGGCAGGAAGTATTCCCTCAGCTGCCACCCTGAGAGGCATCAGATCGACACCCCTATGTCATTCCTCTTCCTTGTGTGGATGTGGTAACCTCATTATTTCCTAGCTCTGCCCACCAAGAGGCTAGAGCAGCAAGCACCACTTTCTAGATTTATTTCCATAGGAGGACCAAGGTCCTGAGCAAAACTTGATAGACGGCTGGAGCAAGACAAGGTGTGCCTGGTGCATGTGCTAATACTGGGTAGTGTGGGAGAGGCCTCGGGGACGGGCAATTTATGGCCCAGGGACCAGTGGGAAGATCATGGATGTGAGGCACAGAAAAGACCACAGGGATGTTGGGCGATCACCCAAGAGAATAAAATAACCTCCATTGTTCTGCATAAACACCGGGGAAAGGAGGACCACTCTTCCTCACAAAGGGGCTCCACAGAACAACTGTCTGTGGAGGAAAGGGAAGCAGGACTCACCGTGGGATGTCTCAGCAGCAACCTCGGCAGGTAAGAAACTGCCTAGGTAAGACGGTGACCTGCAGGAACCATCCGAAATCCTCTACAATGCTGTGTGGCTTCAAGCCCTATAGACTATGTGACACCCCTCTAAGTGGCATGTGGACCCCCCACCACTAAGGAATTGACTCAGGAATCTACTTCCTATGGGAAGCTGTAACTGGACAGAGGGACACTTGGCAGACATAGCTTAAGGTAACATCAGGAAAGTGTGGCAGAAAAGCCCTCCTCGTTGGGGCGATCCTCACCAAAACCATTATTCCGTTTATCCACCAGGAAGCATGGGTCAGACCAAATCTGAGGCATATTCTGCAGGTGCCCTCTGGACCTGAGGTCAGCTTCTCCCGGGGAGTCACTGATGCCCCCAGCGCTAAGGGGAGGGTGGAGCTCTCCTCTCTGCAGTTCCTCAGTAAGCGTGGTGCAACCACACGCTCATCTTCTAAGGTGTGCCTGGCACTGTTTCTCCACGTGCAAAGCTTGTGTTGCAGCACCGGTGTTGGCTTTGCTGGCTGCTTTGCTGGCTGCTTAGCTGTGACACACCTGACCGCCATGAGGCACAAGGAAGACAGGTGCCTGCAGCTCTAGTCTTGGGAGCAGCTTGGGAAGAGGATGGGCCTCAACCTAGAAGCCCACTGGCCCTTGGCTGCCAGAGGGGTCCCATAGTGGGCACTACTCGATAAATAAGGTGGCGCGTGCTGCATTACTGCGACAGCCTGGAAGAGGATGGGAATCTCCGATAGCAAGCGAGTGTGCATTGCTTAAAGTTAACCTTACAGCTGAAGCCACCAGAGAAATCAGTATGGCAGCCCCTACAAGGGTCAGTACAGGAGAGGGAACCATGCCCACACACGTACAATGTACCCCTGGCCCAAGCACCTTCAGCTATAGAAGGGAGTTTGGGATCTGCCTATTTGGCCCTACAGTTACCACCATGGCGAGGCAAGTGTGGCAGGCTTGAGGTCACTGCCATCAGGCTGGCCCTTATATGCCTTTGTGGCAGAGACACTGATGAGATCCCAACATGTGACAGGCTCAATATCAGAGTTCTTACTCAGTGTAAAGATGGTGACCTTTGTGGGGTGTCAAAGGGATACGATCCCAAGACATGCAAGGCCCCTGTGGCCCTATGGGCACTCCTAGTCCACAGTTACCCGTGTCCCTATGGCTGCCTACACATACTACACACACGCATCACACACACGCAGCACCAGTAACAATAAAGCTCACCTCTGACCCCTCCTCACAGTCAGCCTGTAAATGTCCTAGAGTTCATCATGGCAAGGACCAAACAGCTTGCCTGCCATGGAGCTACATGCCTAAGAGGCAGTCAGCACTCGCAACACATACAGGGATCACACCTCGAAAGAAGCATAGTGCGCTGGACAAGAGGACAGGAACTGTCAGGAAGGCCTGTTACCCACATGTAAGAGCCATTAGCGGTAGCCAAACAGCACCCATGCCCATCTCCTCCCACAAATGCACACACAAGAGCTGCCATTGTGACAGCGTGGAGTACGGCTTCCTCTTTAAGAGTTTCTGTTTCAGAACATCAAAGCGTTCGCAGCAGACACTGGCATGCAGACGCTAGCTGGGGCAGCCAGCAGAGCCTCTTCCTGTTCCTGACACCGGCCAAGGTCAGGCTTGCTGGCAGTGCTCTCCCACAGCTAGCAAGGGGTCTGGGAGCCAGGAAGCACTGGGGACATGCACCAGGTGCTGAAGGTGCCAGGCCAGCTGGCAGTCTTGATGGTGTCTGAAGAGACCAAAGTGCTTCTCAAGTCTCTTGGCCGCCTGGTGCAAACAGACCATAACACTTGCATGGGGGAAAGCTTAGCAGGCAACATGCATGCAGGATGGCCTGCCTTGCCTTGGACAAACAGTTGCAAGCTGGGTAAATCAAGACGAGGATCCCAATGACCAGCTGCGTTCAGGTGCCTCCCTGTGAATGTGGTCATGCAAAAGGCTGACAGATGGTTCCTCCTAAGAATCCCGTGTCAGGGGCGGGGGTCACAGTGGAAAAAGCAGTTGTTGATGTGGAGACTTGTTTTTTGCATGACACCAACCCCTGTGGATGGCAAGGATCTCTTGGACACAGGGAGGGGTAAGTCGATGAGTGGAAGCTGCCACACAATCTCCAAACTCAGATGTCTAAGATGCATCTGCTCCAAGCAGTTCCAGAGAGCCTGGAAATAAAGAGAAACCTCCACAGTTGTGGGGAGAAAGAATGATAGACTGTGTAATGTGTTTTCTATAAAATAAAAAGATCAAGAGGAGCTAAGCAGTTGCACTAGAATACATTGATGAGACAAGATCAGAGATGAAAAACTAAACCATGAAGGAAGGGCCAGCTGTCAACTTCTGGAAAAACCAAAGAGGACGACAAAAAGCTACAGCTCACTCTCTGGCACAGCAGTCAGAATCTGCATAGACGCAACAGTGCACAAACTGACAAATCATAACAATTATATCTGCATCACTTTCTGGTCTTTTGACTAAAATCAAGCGTAAAAATTATACCTGTGACATAGTTATGCTAAGATGTTGAAAAAGCATCAGGAGTATGGGAGGGGTCCTTGTCACTCATGACAGAAGACAGTACACAAACAGAATCTAAAAGTGACCCACCAGAGCAAGCCATGTACACGCCTCATTAGAAATATGGATTCAAGGACTGGCAAGATAGCTCAGTTGCTAATGGTGTTTGATGAACAAGCCTGGTGACCTGAATTTGATCCCCAGCACACACATGATGATACATGGTTTTAAATATCAACTTGCGACAACCTAGAATTACCTGAGGAAAGAGTCACAATTGAGGAATTGCCTGTATCAGGTTACCCTGTGGGCATGTCTGTGGAGATTGTCTTGATGGTTAATTGATGCAGGAAAAACCAGTCCACTGTTGGTGGCACCATTCCCTAGGTCCTGAACCTTCTCCTCCAAGAGTGAAGAAACAAGTAAACCTAACTTCTGGGGGGAGGGGAAGGAGAGGAGAAAGCTAAATGAAAGCCGTAGACAGCACAGATGCTTTTACTCCTGCTCTGTTCTTGATTGTGAATGTGAAGTAACAACTGCTTGAGCTCCTGCCTTGACTTCCCTGAAATGGTGGATCGTAACTTTCCTCCACTGCGTTGCTTTGAGCAGGATAGCTTGTCCTACTAATAGAAATGAAGCCAGGATACTGTATATGATAGGAAGGAAGGCGGGAAGGAAGGAAGGAAGGAAGGAAGGAGGGAGGGAGGGAGGGAACAAACTGACTCCACAAAGTTGTCCTCTGACCTCTACATGGGTGCTGTAGTACACGTGTGCTCTCACACACATCTTAGACAGACAGACAGACAGACACACACACACACACACACACACACACACACATAATAGGTTTTTTTCTGTTTGGTTTTTTTTTTTTTTTTTTTTTTTTGCTTTTTTGGTTTTTCGAGACAGGGTTTTTTTTTTTCTGTGTAGCCCTAGCTGTCCTGGAAGCTCTGTAGACCAGGCTGGCCTAGAATGCACAAGAGATCTGCCTGTTTCTGCCTCCCAAATGCTGGGATTAAAGGGGTACACCACCACCACCTGGCATAAATAATAATTTTTAAATGAGAAACAGAGAAACCTTTTACTGAAAAACTTAAAAAAAAACACATAAAACAAAAAACCAAAACAAACAAACCAGAATAAATGCTAGTGGAGATAAAGGGATTTATCTGCAGAGCAGAAGCTGGGGTGAGCAGAGGTAAAACAGCATTCAGTTCTGTTTAGAAGAAACCATGCAATCCAAGTGCGTGCCTAGGTTTTCTTTTTAACAGTTAAAAGAATAATCTTTAGGTCATGGTCTAGCCAAGGTATAAAGAATCCAGAAGCTGATAAGCAGAGGAAAAAAGATAACACCCAACACATGTCATATTGTTGTCTATTTCTTTTGATGGCACTTGTCCAAAGAGGCATCAGCGCTGAAGGTTACAGAATCACAGTGGCTGTCATGGGGTGGAACAGGGACACAGCTAGAGGGCAGTGGTCATCTGTGTGCGCGCTGCTATTATCAGAGAGGAGACGGAGAACAAATGAATTAAGCTGTCAACTGAGAACGCTGGATAAACAGCCCTTTCCTCCAGGAGACAGCAACCTACAAAACTGAATCCTGAAGAGCACAGCTGAACACCTACCAGGGCTAGGGTGTGGCCAGGGTGGGGCACGGGCGTGGCGCTGCACAAATCCCTCCAGGTTTCCAGCATGGTAAACAAATTTTTATTTAAATTCTTAAAAGTCTGATAAATAAAACCAATTCTTTCAAGACCACAAGGGAGACAGTTTCTGAGTGTTTTGCGCATGGGGAACAGAAAGAGAAAGAAGCAAAGATGGGCATTGTGCTAGAGAGTGACACGATATGCCAGAGAGCGAGATGGACAGACAGCTTGGCAAGTGAGGCCACTCAGCACCACAGGTAGCTTCGAAAGGAACGAGCTTGAAATCAGACAGATCCTTATGTAGGAGACAGACTAAGCCCACGGGGCTCTCTGTCCTTTAGAGAGATGGATGGAGACAGAAGACTTCCTACCCGAGTGGGACAGTCAGGACCAGACAGACTCCCCATTTCCAAACAATCTGGCAAAAATAAAACTAAGAGGCAAGCCAGAAGAATTCCAGATAAAACCCACCCAGCAGCCTCAGGACTCAAGTGAAACAGTTCGTTTTTCAGTGTCTCGGAACTCTGTTAAAGGGGACCATGCTTTGGAAATGGAAGCTATAAATGCCAGGCAAGACCCAGAGTGAGGAACAAGAGAACACAGACTTAGCAGCCAGCCCCTGCTGGCCTCGAAATGACTATGGCCTTGAACTTGCCTCCACCTCCAGCCAGTGGGGTTTGTTTGCTGCTTCAGACTGAGGGCTTCTGAATGTTAGGCAAGCAGTCTGCACACTGGGGGATGTCCCTAGCCCTAGCATTTACTTGTTTATTTTACTTTTTGTTTTGAGACAGGGTCTCACTCTGCAACTCAGTATTCCTCTTGTTTCACTCCCTATTCCGCTAGGATTAAAGGCATGAGCCGCCATCCATGGGAACATTTTCTTTTAGATTCAGTTTCTGATTTTCCCTAGATTTAAATGGGAGGGGGTGGATAGGGGAGTGAGAGGAAGCAAAGGAGGCACACAGAGAGGGAGATGAGAATATGATATCACATCCCTATTTGGGTAAACACCAACCCTACCTAGGCCACTATCGAACAGCTGACTGAGACAGTCCACGGCTAACATGCCACACAGTGGCCCCCACATGATAGAACCAGGTTTTCCTGGGCTCCCACGAAGGACTTGACTGGACATGGTACTGGGACAGAGGGCCTGCTGTCATCCTGAGTTGACATTTTCCGGAAAAGAACTCTACAAGGCTATTCTTCCCCTAGTGAAACACCAAGAGGTTAAGTTAACAGAGACAGGGCCCAGGAAGGGGACACAGGGTTGCCTTGCTGAGCAGGCCGTCGAGGCTGCCTCTGACTGCAAGGGTAACTCAATTAAGGAGACTGCCTTCTTGAGCCCGGGACTGGGAGGAGAGTGAGGGACTGCAAACTGCAGCCGAGGGCTGTGCCGGCCACTGCAGCTCGGCCACAGGTCTGGAAGCAGTTTCACGGAACCTGCTGGGCTGGGCCACTGTGCTAATCACTTCCTGCAGGCAGCCTCTGCTCACTCACTAATGGGTCTTAATAAAAACTTCCAATTGGGCCAGTAAACCCCTCATTAAGCTGTTTTTAAAGCATGAATTTAAGAGCGGCAAGGGTGAAGGGTCACATGGAGCATTTAATTCACAACGGCTGGCAGGAGGTGCTGCCGTGAGGGGAAACACCCAGGTTCGAGTGTCCCAGCCATGTAAACATCCCACGCAGCCCAGGGCCTGCCAAGGACAGCCTGACAGAAGAGGGAACTCTCTACTTGGCAAGAACAAAGCTCCCCAAATTATTAAGAGCTGCATCCACTTGGAAAGACGACAGCTATGGGAGCAAAGGACAGAATTCACAAGATTATCTATGGGTACCATTCTTGCAATGCAGCCTGGGCCCTCCTGGGCTGCATGAGAGCCGTGGTTATTGACATGCCCATAGGCTTCCTGCAGACACCTGGTCTCTCTCCCCTGCAGCTCACCCACTGGCGTGCAGCTTTCTTGGGTCACATGCCTTAGAGGTGTCCCCAAACTCCTGCTGTGCTTACAGCTAATGGGCTCTGTGTGCTCCAAGGCAGATGCCTCTGTGGCTCCCTGTGCCTGGACACTGTGCCCAGGCAGCTGACATAGCAGAACTTCTGTCCTTGTCCTCATCAGCTGAGGACAAACTAATCACTTATCAGTGCGGCTTCTTGCTGAAAGGAGCAACCCAGACTCATTCAAACGTAGTGTTCAGTTCCTATCCTGACTGTCTTGCACTGAACGCGGAAGGCATGGGGTCTTCTAGAATCTTTTTCTGAGTCGCAGGGACCGTCACGCCTGGGATATCCTTAGACTACTAGACATGTGCTGCCCTGAGAGGTGGTGGGGGACCCAGGCTTCTTGTACCCCCAATCCTGATGGGATCTCCTGAGGCCCAGGGCTCTCACCATACTACCCTCACACAGCATCTTGGTCCCCCTTTCTTACAGTCACCAGAGACAGTGTGGCCTGGAGACACTGAGACCAAACCCAGTGTCCCAAGGGGCCTAGGCAGAGAGAGCAGGAAGTGTGGCCTACACTGTCTGGGCATCACTGGGAAGTCAAGGCCTACCCCCATTCACCTATCTTGGTCTGGAAGACCTTGAAGTATGGCCCGAGAGCCAAGCGGGAGGAAGCTGCGCTACTTGGCTGGAGTCTATCATGCAGTCATCTCACAGGCTCGCCCCAGTCTTGTCTGCAGGCGGTTCCTGTAACAGGACACTCACAAGCCTCTCTTTTCCCATCATGCCTTGGACTTAGAGCAGTCATACTGTTGCTGCTCCCTGCCCCCCAGCCCAGGCCTAGAGGGAGTCAGTCTGGGAATAAACCTGAAGAAACCCTAAGGATAGGACACAGGACTCAAGTCCCAGAGACAAGATGGAAGTCCTCTCTATATAAACCCTTTCACACTGAGCACAGAGCTTGGTATGGCCTGGACCCCAGGGTAGACAGTGGCCACACTAGGGACAGCGGCTGAGCTGGAGATATGGGTCATGCTGAGAGATGGTCATCAGGCTGGGGACTGCATGTGCTGGGATGGCACCTGCCAAGAGCAGCCCTGTTCTTCAGGAAATCACAGGACAGGGTGAGTTCCAGAAGGCCAGGCGAAGGGGCATGAGGAAGCACAGTCCACTGGGACAGAAGTAGCCTCCATCCGTAGGGCGCAGGCTTAAAGCCTTTCCTAACTCAGTCTTTGATCTGCATGCTGCCGAGGCAAGCTGAAAGCAGTGAAGAGTACGGAGCAGATGACCAATGGTATGGGCTCCCTGTGACCCAAAGAACTGCGCCAACATATACCCTGAGCTACTCAGCAACCATATCTATCCAGAAATGGGAGTCTGGTACTGAGGTAGTGGCAGGTGATGGAGCAGAATCCAAAGTTTCCACAACTAAAGGGGGCCTCTTAAAGAGATAGCCAAAAATTGCTAATAAAAAACGAGTATTTTCGGGAATTGTACTGTCTGAGATGAAGGAAGGCACTAGAAACGGGACCTCACTGTCTGGGCTCCTTAGCCAGAATCTGCCACTGCCACTGGCAATGTGGGCAGAAGAGGCCAGGCCCCCACATCTCTGGCCAAAGAGGCACTGCTCCCCTTGCCCAGGAACAGGGTGCCCAAAGCCCTTTGCTGGCTGAATGGGTGTCCTCCATGAAGCCCTGGCCAAAGACCCTTCTAGAGTTCATGCCTTTCAGTACCACAGATATTCCAAGCACTCCATGGGAGGCTGATGCAGCTAAAGGATGGGCATTTGTACTGATTCAATTATAACTAATATAATAAATTCATGTTAATCCAGGCACAGTGGGAGAGTGAAGTGGGAGGACAAAGAGTTTGAACACAATATGGCACACATAGTAAGACTCCTACCTTGAAGTGAATAAATGAACAAATACAGACTTAACGCACACGGAGAGATGGGACTCCAGAAGGGCATTTCAAGCCACCATTCAGGTAACAAAGGCCCACAGAGACCTACGAGCAGCTCCACATTGGGGCTCCTTGTAAGACGGAGATGACTGATAGAATTAAAAACACACAGCTAGGATGGTGAGTGCTGCTCACTGTGAGGTCTCTAGCTTGGGTGGGCAGCAACACAGGGCTGGAGAAGAGAAGCTTCCAGGAGAGTCTTTACTTTTATACATGTGGGTATTTTTCCCAGAATGTATGTCTGTGTACTATGTGTGTGCAGTGCCCATGGAGGCCAGAGGAGTGCAATGGAGCCTCTGGAACTGGGTTAGTGATGGTTGTGACTTTCCAAGCAGGTGCTGGGATTTGAACCCAGGTCCTCTGGAAGAGCAGCCAGAGTTCCTAACCACTGAGCCATCACTTCAGCCCCTCCAGAAAAGTCTAAACCCAGTGCATCAGATGCCTGCCCTGTGCTGCCTCCCCAAATGGGCCTTTGTTTTCTGGAACAGCAAAGGGGAAGATGGGAGACAGGGCTACAGTGATACCAAGGCTCCCAGGTCCCTGCATCAGGATGTAAAATGGAGGCTGCTGAGTGCCAGTGGGAAAGGCGACTGAGCAGCGGCTGTCTTCTAAGTTCCTGAAGTCACCACCTGGAGGTCTTCCACTGCTCAGCCTCCACAGCTGGCCAGATAGTGCTCCGAGGTCCTCCATATCTCACGTCCCCCAGGACTCTGGGGGTACCCCACTGCCCACACGGGCCTAACGCTAACCACGTGTGTGGAGCACCTGTTACTGCTCATCACGTCGGCCCTGTGACACAGCCTCAGCTCCAAGCAGCTGCTAGCAGTGAGCACCCAGCGTGCCTCAGACTTGATTTTTCCAGTAATTGCCAGAATCTTCTGTACCAAGGAGCAGGGATCCCATCTAGATAGAGGAGTCAGGGCCTCAAGGTTTCAATATTCATAACCGGAGAAAGTAATCTTGTTGCAGTTTCAGATAAGCAAAATTCACTAAGAAAAGAAGGTTTGTTCCCTGAAGCACTGGAGAACACAGGGTTCTCTGGAGGACTTTGATACAAGAAACAAGGCGCAGATACGAATGTCCTGGACCCATTGTGCGCTGGGCAGTCACACTGACACTGCCCGCAGCTGTGTGGGAAAGGCCCTATCAGCACATTGGAACAGCTTTGCCCTACACAGGTATCTGCCTACTCAGGGAACTAAAGATGAAGGGAAACATTTATAGGGGCAGCAGACATGCCCTCGTGTTTGCCCGTGGACCTCCCTTTTCAGTGCAGTGGGGAAAACTCAGTATGTGAGGCTAAGAGCACAGGAACTTGGTACTCAGGCCTCATGGCTGAAGCTACACAAGGTGAGCCCAGAGTGTGGGCCCAGATACACACACACAGCACAGAGGGGCTGAAGCTGGGCCAAGGTGCCTCCTGTGGGGTCCTTAGGCTACAGAACTGCAGGGCAGTAAAGGCACTCCTGTCCCTCCCCCTCCCCAGACCAGTTTCATCGTGTTCTGCGGCAGAACTTTAGAGTTTGGTCAACTGACAGACATAAGTTCCCAGATTCTTAGGCTTCTCTGCTACTTGGGGGCTGCCCGCTGCCACACTCCAGTGACTGTCACCTGGCATGGGCTGGGAGGATCTGAAATGCTTCTCTAGTCAGCAGCAGTGCCCTGGACAGTGCTCTCTACCCTGCCCTTTTCTGTGATGCACCGATGTGCACACACCGATGTGCAGGCCACAGGACACTATGAGACACACATGGAGAGGGACCTGCTGCACTTTTTCTAAGTGCCTTCTCTGGTCATCACTCTTCTCAGTGTCTCCATTATTTTTTTTTTTATCCTTTTGAGACAGGGTCTTACTACATAGTCTTGGGTGAACTGGAATTTGCTATGGAGACCAAGGTGTTCTCAAACTCATGGAGCTCTGCCTGCCTCTGTCTCCCTTGTGTTGGGATTATAAGCAGGTACTACCACAGCAGCCACTTTCCCCCAACATTTACTTATTTTTATTTTACGAGTATGAGTGTTTTGCTTGTATGCATTCTCTGTGTACCACATACATGCAGTGCCTGCAGAGGCTAGAAGACATTAGATCCCCTGTAACTGGAGTTAAAGGTGGTAGCTAGCTTCCATGTAGGTGCTGGAAACCGAACCCATCTCCTCCACAAAAACAGTAAGTGCACTTAACCTCTGAGCCATCTCTCCAGCCCCCAGCATCTCTATTATTATGGAGTGCAGGTGCTACAGGCACCCCAGGACCTCACCTGGAAGCCCCCAGTCCCAACCCACCCTAGCCAATTCCCTTCTCCTAGAGCAGACCTCCAGGCCTTGCCAGCCTGCTAACAAACTCTGTAACCACACCACACCCAGAGAGTCAGCAGGAATGAGATAGTAGCAAGTATTTCAACAGTGAGATAAGCCCCCCGAAATGCAGATATACATACCCCAACATACAAGGCAAGCCCTCGCAGGGTTTTTTTCTGCATGATTGTCACTTACCAAAAGAATACCTAAAACACACACAAAAAAGAAAAACATTAAAATGTTGGCTTGGTGTTATATGTTAAACTATCATGTTTATCCACAGAACGGAACCCACTTGTGAGCTCAGGGCAGCATGGGGCATGGAGCACTGCTGGGAGGACCTCCTGCCTCCAGGAGGACCAGCCATCAGGCACTGCATAGGCAATGCTGGGTGAGAGAAGATTCATTGACCAGCAAAAGACACTGTAGAGTGAGCAGATGCACAATTTGTTTTTTTCCTGCGTAAAAACTGATTGTGATTAATCACCACTGCAAATGTTCTACCCTAGGAGCCGAAGCTCAGGGGTGCCTTGACATAACCACTGGAAGAGGGGCTATGTCAAAGGAACGCAGCAGGTTCCTTTGCCCATTTCCGTTACTTTGAAGTCACACTGGACAGACGCTTGGTGCTCCGCCTCTGGAACCCTGAGCATCACACATGCCAGGTGTGGTGGTCTGAATGAGAATGGCCCCGCAGGCTTATATATTTGAATGTTTAGTCACTAGGGAGCAGAGATACTGGGAAGGATTATAAGGACTAGAAGGCATGGCCTTGCTGGAGAAACTGTCACTGGGGTTACTTGAGTAGGCTTTAAGGTTCCAAAGGCCCATGCCAGGTCAGTCTCTCACTCCCTGCCTATAAATCAGGATGTAGCTCTCAGCTATGTGCCACCAGGCTTCCCATCATAACGATATTGGCTAAACCACTGAAACTGTAAGCAGTTAAATGCCTTCTCTTAGAAGAGTTGCCATGGTCATGGCATGTCTTTACAGCAACAGAACAGTGACTGAGACACTAGGCAAGCACTCTACCACTGAGCGGCATCCCAGTGTCCCCAGGCCTGCCGTCATCTATATCAAACATGGACTCCTACTATATCGTGAAAGACATAGCAGTATAAACCACACATGATGAACCCTAAAACACCTTGCTGGGGTGGGGTGAAGCCAGACACAAAGCCACGCACTATGAGGCTTTGTTCACAGGAACTGCCTGGGGCATTTAAGCACCATGGGTGTAAGTGTGAAGCGAAGGGCTGTTGAAGGAGTGAGCTGTGGGCTAAGACACAGGGTTCTCTTGTGGTGATGAGAATGGTTCAAACTTCATGGCAAGATTTTTAGAATCCTGAATACACAAAACCACGGACTTGTAAAGTTTATTGTTTGTTTACTCCATTTTGAGTCAGTTTCGCTCTCTAGGCCAGGGTATACTGGAACTTCCTGTGCAGCTCTCCTGCCTGACCTGAGCCTCCCTAGTGCTGGGATTACAGCACATACTGCCATACTCAGCTTGACCTGTACACAATAAGTAGTTAAAGTTTACAGTGTATGAATTGCATCTCAATAAAGAGGAAAAACTGGATGGAATATGTGCAAATCAAAGGTAAGAGCCTGAAGCCGGGCGGTGGTGGCGCACGCCTTTAAACCCAGCACTCGGGAGGCAGAGGCAGGCGGATCTCTGGCAGTCTGAGGCCAGCCTGGTCTACAAGAGCTAGTTCCAGGACAGGCTCCAAAGCAACACAGAGAAACTCTGTCTTAAAACCACCTCCCCCCGCTCAAGAAAGAAAGAAAGAAAAAAAGAAAGAAAAAAAGAAAGAAAAAAAGAAAGAAGGAAGGAAGGAAGGAAGGAAAGAGCCTGAGATTTGCCATGGGGAGTGGGCCCATAACCTGGTGGTTCTGAAACTCTAACAATGATTCCCAGCCTGGGAGAGTACATATTGTTCTCTGATAAAATAATAATGCCGGGGGCTTGGTTGTATTTCTTTGTTTTACCAGATGCTGGAAGCAGTAGGAACATCCGTGAGCATGCTACCACATGTCCATAGAGGACATATTTACGTGAAGAGCACACTTGCTCGCTCATATTCACTGCTAACCCAAGAAATACCCTATGTGAGCAATGTCTCTGGACAAAGAACAGGAGAGGGTCATGGGTGAGGATGGAGAGATGGTTCATGGGTAAGAGCATGAGGACCTAAGTCAAAGCTGGGTGTGGCTTTGTGTGTCTATAACCCCAGCACTCTGAGACAGGTGGCTCCCAGGGTCTTGCTGGCCAGCCTAGCTGAGATGGTGGGGTGACAGTTCCATCTGGCCTTCCCACACCACTTTCTTAAGTTGCTTTTGTAAGGAGAAAAATAATTAATACAGGTAATAAGCCCCTCATCCACTTCCCACGTGTCCACAGAGACACTGATCTCCATGTCCACTGACTTCTCCAACATGCTCTTCTTTGGTCCATAATCTCTCTGGCCTTGGTGGTCCTATAAGCTCCATCAACACCTCTCGATCTAAAGGTCACCATCAGGGCAAGGTTTGAGCCATTGCCACAGTGTAGCATCTGGCATAGGCTGGCAAGACTCTTTTCCATAAGGGAAGAAGGGTAGTGTTTCAAAGTCAAGTTTCTCAAACTCCATGCTCCCTCTGGCTGCGCAATGCTTGCTGTCTCCATCTCTTCAAACCTCATGGCTCGAGTGAACCGGCAGCATGTTCTCAAGGGGATATATGTCTCCAGGCACAATCACACATTTTATTCCCCAGAGACGAAAGCCAGAGTTTGGTTGGGTGGTAAGAGCAACAACCTCTACCAAGGCCTAAGCGCTCAATAATGTACCCCGAACAAGTTCACCCTGGCACCTGAGTGGCCAGGACGTAGGTATAGATCCACAGGGCTAAGCAGCAGGCTCTACTTACCAGATCTGCCCTACGTTGACCAGGGACATGTAGAGGGCCCAGAGGGTAGCCATGAGGATCATGTTGGCACAGCCAGTCACCAGGACAAAAGAGGAGAGGCCCAGCCCCAGCAGAGCAAGAAGGTCCAGGTTGAAGTTCATGTTTGACCAGTCCAACAGCCACAGGACGGTTGGAGTGGAGCTCCAGGCATCCCAGCCAGCCCTGCCCTGGAAGTACTGCTGGACATTCTTCAGGTACAGTCTGCAGGGCAGCAGGCCCCGGTCACCGATGAGGGCCTTGTTCTGATTGAACGCCACCAAGAAGGCCACAACTGGAAGACAGACAAATGCAGTCGTGAGTAGGAAAAAAATCACGGCTCCATGGGCTCAGGGGACAAAGGCAGAACTGGGTTCCTGTGGGAAAAGGAAATGCCTCATTGGCCCTCAGGAGAAAGATTGACACAGGTAGGAATAGGCCCCAGGGACAAAGGGGACACAGGAAAGGACAGGCCCCCATTGGTACAGAAAGCCCCTCTGGGCTAATGGGATATAAAGAGGCTACAGTTCTATGGACATACGGTGTATACAAGGAAACGGCACCATAGATATGAGAGAACAAGGCCCATTTCTCTTTTTATCTTTTTTAAGTTTTTAATTTTTTTGTTTTTTAAAATTGTTTTTATTGTGCTATGTATTTTTATCTACTCCACTCCCTTCTTCCCCTCCCCCCTTCTAGCCTCTCCTGTGACTCCCATGCTCCCAATTTACTCAGGAGATCTTGTCTTTTCCTCCTTCCTATTTAGATCCATGTATGTCTCTCTTAAGGCCCTCTTTGTTGTCTAGGTTCTCTGGGGTTGTGAACTAACTGTACCTTGCTTTTTCTTTGCTTTATGTCTAAACGCCACTTATGAGTGAGTACATATTATATTTGTCTTTCTGGGTCTGGCTTACCTCACTCAATATGGTTTTTTCTAGATTCATCCATTTGCCTGCAAATTTCAAGATGCCATTACTTTTCACTGCTTTGTAGTACTCCATTGTGTAAATGTGCCACATTTTCTTTATCCATTCTTCGGTTGAGGGACATCTAGGTTGTTTCAGGTTCTGGCTATGACAAACAATGCTGCTATGAACAGAGCTGAGCACATGTCCTTGTGGTGTGATTGAGCATCCTTTGGGTATATACACAAAAGTGGTATTGCTGGGTCTTGAGGTAGATTGTTTCCTAATTATCTGAGAAATTGCTATACTAATCTCCAAAGCAGCTGTACCAGCTTGTACCCCCACTAGCAATGGAGGAGTGTTCCCTTTACTCCATATTCTCTCCAACATAAGCTATTATCAGTGTTTTTGATCTTGGCCATTCTGACAGGTATAAGATGGAATCTCAGAGTTGTTTTGATTTGCATTTTTCTGATGACTAAGGATGTTGAGCATTTCCCTAGGTGTCTTTCAGCCATTTGAGCTTTGTTTGTCATGAGTTCTCTGTTTAGGTCTGTACCCCATTTTTTTTTTTTATTGGAGCATTCTTTTGATGTCAAGTTTCTTGAGTTCTTTGTATATTCTGGAGATCAGTCCTCTATCCAATGTGAGGTGGGTGAAGATCTTCTCTCATTCTGTAGGCTGCGGTTCAGTTTCTCTCTTGCTGTGATAAACACTATGACCCAAAGAAACTTAAGGGAGGAAAGGACTTACTTTAGCTGATACCTCCAGGTCACCGGCCATCATGCAGGAACTCAAGCAGAAACAACGAAGGAACATTGCTTACTGGCTCACACTCAGCTAGCTTTCTAGTACAGCCCAGGACCACTTGCCTAGGGATGGTACCACCTCCAGCAGGCTGGGCCCTCCTAATCAAAGACAATGCCCCACAGCCATGCCCACAGTTCAGTCTAATGGAGCAATTCTTCAACTGAGATTACTTCTTTCCAGGGGACTTTAGGTTAAGTCAAACTGACAATAAAAACCAGGGCCTGACGCAACCAGGAAACGGCCCCATGGACTTAAGCAGATACAAGCAGGAACGGTTCTCATGGGCAAAGCATGTTTCCCACCGGAGGCAGCACACATGGTTTGGCACCTGTGTGGTTTGAATGAGAAATGTTCTCTATAATCTCAGGCATTGGAACACGTAGTTCCCAGTTTTGGGTGCCATTTAGGGAGTTCTAGGTGGCACAGCCTCGTTGGAGAAAGCATGCCACCAGGGAGGGGCTCTGAGATTTAAAGGCTCCCATATTTCCAGTTCACGCTCTCTGCTTCCGGCTTGTCACTGATAATGTGAACGCTCAGCTTCTTGTTCCTGCTGCCATGCCTGCCCTGTGCTGTCACGCCTCCCCACCACCATGGATTCTTATCTCTCTTCCTTCTCTAAGCTGCCTTGCTCACAATGTTTCATCACAGTGGAAAAGTAACACAGCACCCAAGCTTCACACAAGCCTCAGACACTCGCTCAGGATCTTGGGGGCTCTGGAAAAAGCATGCTGTGTGCACATATGTGTACTATGTCTGCTCTCACATGATTGACATTGCTTATGTAAGCCTGTGCCTGGTTATGTGTGAGCACTCGGGATTAGTCATCGTGGAATATCCTAGTGACCTGGCTCCATCAATAGCACTGCTTCCCAGGGCCAGCCGCTGTAACAGTCCAATCCAAGCTCAGACTTCTGAGTCATTTCTAGGATCCACCCTCTACAGGGCACTTTCACTTCTTGGGGTATCCTCATTGTGTGTGCCAAATATGTATGTTGGGTGGGGGGAGGGACAGAATGAAGAGACAATAGAAGAGGGAGTGAAATAAAGGCCACAGACAGGGAAGGAAGAAATGTCTTTATTAGCAAATGACGGTCTATGCAGGAAAACCAAAAGGCCCTACAAAAACAAGATAAAACTGGCAACTTTCAGAACTAATAAGTGAGTTTATCTAGATCATGGGATGGAACACAAGGTCAGAACAGAAGAGTCAACTGTTTCTTATGAACAAATAAAGAAGAGCTGGTTCTTCGAGAAAATCAGCTAAACAGACGAACCTTTATCCAAACTAACCAAATGGCAGAGAGAGAATATCCAAATTAATAAAACCAGAAATGAAAAGGGGAACATAACAACAGACACAGGAAATCCAGAGAATCATCAGGTCATACTTTAAAAACATGTACTACACAAAACTGGAAAACTTAAAGGAAATAGACAATTTTCTGGATAAGTATCACCAAAATTAAATCAAGACCAGATAAGCAAATTAAGTAGACTTATAACCACTAAGGAAATAGAAACAGTTATCAAAAGTCTCCCAACAAAATCCCAAAAATCCCAGGACCAGATGGTTTCAGTGCAGAATTCTACAAGATTTACAAAGAAGAACTAATACCAATACTCCTCAAATTGTTCCACACAATAGAAACAGAAGGGACATTGCCAAACTCCTTTTACAAAGTTATAGTTACCCTGACACCCAAACCACACTAAGACATTACTAACAAAGAGAATTACAGACCAATTACATCTCCCTCATGAACACTGATGCAAAAATATTCCATAAAATACTGGCAAACCAAATCCAAGAACACATCAGAAAAATCATCTACCATGACCGAGTAGGCTTCATCCCAGTGATTTATGGATGGTTCAATATACGAAAATCTGTCAATATAATCCACCATATAAACAAACTGGAAAAAAAAATACATGATCATCTCATTAGATGCTGGAAAAGCCTTTGACGAAATTCAACACCTGTTCGTGATAAAAGTCTTGGAGAGAGCAGGGATACAAGAAACATACCTAAACATAATAAAGGCAATATACAGCAAGCCAACAGACAACATCAAACTAAATGGAGAGAAGCTCAAAGCAATCCCTCTGAAATCAGGAAGAAAACAAGGTTGTCCACTCTCTCCATATCTATTAAATATATTTCTTGAGGTCCTAGCTAGAGCAATAAGACAACAAAAGGAGATCCAGGGGAAACAAATTGGAAAAGAAGAAGTCAAACTCACTATTTGCTGATGATATGATAGTATACATAAGTGACCCAAAAAATTCTACCAAGAAATCCCTATAGCTGAGGGCTGGAGAGATGGCTCAGTGGTTAAGAGCATTGCCTGCTCTTCCAAAGGTCCTGAGTTCAATTCCCGGCAACCACATGGTGGCTCACAACCATCTGGAATGAGGTCTGGTGCCCTCTTCTGGCCTGCAGACATACACACAGACAGAATATTGTATACATAATAAATAAATAAATATTTAAAAAAAAAGAAATCCCTTCAGCTGAAAAACACCTTCAGTAATATAGAAGGATATGAGATTAATATATATATATATATTAATATATATATATATCAGTAGTTCTCCTTTATACAGATGATAAACAGATTGAGAGAGAAATCAGAGAAACATCATCCTTCACAATAGCCACCAAAAAAAAAAAAAATCATAAAATATTTTTGGAGCCGGGCGGTGGTGGCGCACGCCTTTAATCCCAGCACTCGGGAGGCAGAGGCAGGCGGATCTCTGTGAGTTCGAGGCCAGCCTGGTCTACAAGAGCTAGTTCCAGGACAGGAACCAAAAGCTACGGAGAAACCCTGTCTCGAAAAATCAAAAAAAAAATATTTTTGGAAACTCTAACCAAACAAGCAAAAGACCTATATGACAAGAACTTTAAGTCTTTGAAGAAAGAAATTGAATTAGACACCAGAAAATGAGAAAGATCTCCCATGCTCTTGGGTAGGTAGAATAAATATAGTAAAAATGGCAATCTTACCAAAAGCAATTTTACAGATTCAACGCAATGCCCATCAAAATACCAGCAAAATTATTCAAAGACCTCGAAAGAACTGTACTCAATTTCATATGGAGGGAAAAATAAACAGGATAGCCAAAACAATCCTGTACAACAAAGGAACTTCTGGAGGCATCACAATCCCTGGCTTCAAACTCTACTACAGAGCTACAGTAATGAAAACAGCCAAGTTTTGACATAAAAACAGACAGGAGGACCAATGAAATTGAACCAAAACCCATATATCAATCCACAAACCTACAAATACCTGATTTTTGGCAAAGAAGCTAAAAATATAAAATGGAAAAAAAGAAAGCATATTCAACAAACAGTGCTGGTATAACTGGATATCAACATGTAGAAGAATACAATAGATCCGTATCTATCCCCCATGAACAGAACTCAAGTCCAAATGGATCAAAGACCTGAACATAAAACCAACCGCACTGAACCTCATAAAGAAAATAGGAAGTACACTTGAAAGTATTGGCACAGGAGACCACTTCCTAAATATAATACAGTAGCACAGACACAGAGAAACAATTAATAAATGGAACCTCCTGAAACTGAGAAGCTTCTGTAAAGCAAAGGACACGATCGACAAGACAAAACGGTAGCCTATCGAATGGGAGAAGATCTTCACCAACCCCACATTGGATGGAGAACTGATCTCCAAAATATACAAAGAACTCAAGAAACTTGACATCAAAATAACAAATAATCCAATAAAAAAAATGGGGTACAGACCTAAACAGAGAACTTTAAATAGACAAATCTCAAATGGCTGAAAGACACCTAGGGAAATGCTCAACATCCTTAGTCATCAGAAAAATGCAAATCAAAACAACTCTGAGATTCCATCTTATACCTGTCAGAATGGCCAAGATCAAAAACACTGATAATAGCTTATGTTGGAGAGAATATGGAGTAAAGGGAACACTCCTCCATTGCTAGTGGGGGTACAAACTGGTACAGCCGCTTTGGAGATTAGTATAGCAATTTCTCAGATAATTAGGAAACAATCTACCTCAAGACCCAGCAATATAATTTTTGTGTATATATCCAAAGGATACTCAATCATACCACAAGGACATGTGCTCAGCTCTGTTCATAGCAGCATTGTTTGTCATAGCCAGAACCTGAAACAACCTAGATGTCCCTCAACTGAAGAATGGATAAGGAAAATGTGGCACATTTACACAATGGAGTACTACAAAGCAGTGAAATGTAATGGCATCTTGAAATTTGCAGGCAAATGGATGAATCTAGAAAAAACCATATTGAGTGAGGTAAGCCAGACCCAGAAAGACAAATAAAATATGTACTCACTCATAAGTGGCGTTTAGACATAAAGCAAAGAAAAAGCAAGGTACAGTTAGTTCACAACCCCAGAGAACCTAGACAACAAAAAGGACCCTAAGAGAGACACACATGGATTTAAATAAGGAGGAAAAGACAAGATCTCCTGAGTAGATTGGGAGCACGGGGGTCACGCAGGCCTATTCCTCAGTGTGGCAACGTTGGAGGGCCTTTCAGATGGGGGACCTGGCAGCAGGTCTCAAGACTACCCCACTCCATCATCTTGAGTCAGCTCACTGATGCCATCAAGGTGTCATCCTTTAAAAGATGACTTAGCAGAGGGCTCATCATAGCTACCACCATGGTGTATGTACCTCAAGCTCCAAACTGAGCAAGTGCACATCCATACTCAGACCCATGTGATAGGACCAAAAGCAAGCTAATACCAAATCCATGTGCAAAAAAGATGGCCTCAGACTTCACACCTTACGTAAAAATTAATCCAAAGGTCCACAGACTAAATGTGGTATAGATAAAAGTCAAACTATTAGAAGCAAATATAAAGGAAAATCGAGGCTGGGCCTGGCAGCTCACGCTTGTCATCCCAGCACTCAGGGCACTGAATTGTGGGTTCAAAAACAGAAAAGAAAGAAGGGAAGGAAGGGATAGCCTATATGACTTAAGTTTAGTAGAAAGATTTTAGATAAAATACTTAGTCCATGGACTTCATGGGGAAAAAAACCCACCTTAAATTTGCAAAAGAAACTTCAAAGAAAATGAAAAGATGAGGCACAGACTGGAGGGATATGCTTGCAACCACGCATCTGATAAAGGATTCGCATTAAAGAATTCCTAAAACCTCAGCAAGAAAACCCAAAAGCGGGTAAAAGATGTGAAGAGGTATTGAGACTGTCTGCCGCACACAAACACATCTGACAAGCAGCTGGGAAAATATGTGCAGTGCCACCATCACTGGGGAATACCAGTAAGACTGGTGAGGTTCTGGGCACGGTGGTGCATGCTCGTAATCTCAGCACTTGGAAGACAGAGGCAGGAAGATTGGCAGTTCAAAGTCATCCTCAACTATAGCAAGTTCAAGGCCAGCCGGGATACATGAAACAGTTTTTCGACCAACTGACCAAACAACCAACCAACCAACCAACCAACCAACCAAAAGGCAAAAGTCTGGAAAAACCTGGCCATGCAAGAGCTCTGGAGGCTCCCAAGCCTCA
The DNA here is from genome assembly GCF_018167655.1 of Microtus oregoni. Taxonomy (NCBI): domain Eukaryota; kingdom Metazoa; phylum Chordata; class Mammalia; order Rodentia; family Cricetidae; genus Microtus; species Microtus oregoni. The sequence goes on from NW_024543086.1 coordinate 18,484,413, forward strand.
GGATTGCTCATCACCTTGGCAGAGAAAAATGCAAAACAACAGAGCCACTATTGTAGAAGACACACAGACCAATGGAGCCTGCACAACCCACCATAATGCTCTCGGGCATCCTCCCAAGTGAACTGGAGACTTACACTCACATAAAACCTCCACAACATGTTCAGAGTAGTTTGTTAGTAATTACTAAAAACCGGACACAGTCAAGATGTGGCCGGAAGCTGCCCCATTCAGACAGTGGGATGGCACTTCTGGGTAAAAATGCAGGAGCTACTGATTTAGCAACAGCATGGATGGGCAGTAAAAGCAACTCGTTCAGTTAAGAGTCTACACTCTGGCTGCAGACTGCAAGGCTCTCTCACAAGGCATCCTGGAAAACGTAGAGCCATTGACACTGATTGCAGTGGGCTTGGGGGATGCGGGAAGGGGCTGCCTACTTGAAATTTGTATTTGAAATTTATGCCCTAGCAATGCTAAAGCATGCATGGACAGCCTGTATATGGCGGGTCTGTTAAACTTGTCCATAATGGGTTTCATGGTCTAAGTTGGTGAGGACGACTGACCAGGTCTCTTCCTCAAGAGGGCACCAGATCTCATTACATATGGTTGTGAACCACCATATGGTTGCTGGAAATTGAACTCAGGACCTTTGGAGGTGCAGGTAGTATTCTTAACCACCGAGCCATCTCTCCAGCCCTGGCCATCTCACTGGGAGAACTTCACTGTACAGACAGCACCACGCATCTAGCAAAATTCACGAGACGGCATTAGCACACAAACTCAAAAAAACAAAACAAATGCCAGGAAGTAGTGGTGCACACCTTTAATCCCAGCACTTTGGAGGCAGAGACAGGTGGATCTCTGTGAGTTTGAGGCCAGCCTGGTCTACAGTGTGAGTTCCAGGCAGGACAGACTCCAAAAACTACAGAGAAACTGTCTCAAAAAATCAAAAACCGAAACAAACAAAGGAAGCTGAGGCAAGCGGGGAACGTAAAATGTGGCTAGAACGGCCAACTCCCTAACACGGCTAATACGACCTTCCTGATAGAGATGCTGAGATGTCTTCAGGGACAAGGACAAAGGAATCATGCCAAGATGGTACTCTGTCCCCACGAGTCTCAGTGAGCACACACAGGGTGTGGGAAAAGATAAGGGACGCACACAGCCTCAGTAGCCAGAGCTGAGGCTAAGCATGACCCGTGTACCAATCAGAAGCTAACACTCCATTTCGTGTGGTCACAGTGAGACAGAGGCGATCACACATGGACACCATGCCCTGGTTCTAGCAAAACCAGCTCTGCCCACCATGAAGGTTGCAGCAGACGCTTAACAGCCAGCCTCGGGGTTCCCATGTCATTCTCTACCCAAAGAAATGGGGCTTCTTAGAAAAGCAATTGACCCTAGAGCTGGGCAGGAGACCAGAAGAAACCCAGACCTGTAAGCTAGAAAGTGAGAGGACCCTAGCCACTGAGAAGGGCACATGAGAGGGAACAGTCACCAGTGACCACAGCTGAGACAGTCAAAGGGCACCAACTGCTCAGGAGCCTAGACAGGTATAAACCCAACGGGAAGGAGTCCTCAGGAATGCAGCCATTCAGTGAAGACACCGAGGATCCACATCTTCCTCCCAGAGGAACTCCTAAGGAGTAACTGCAAATATTGCTCCTTAATCAGGAATGGGGTCCCTCTTCCCTCGAGTATAAACTAAGAGACCGGCAAGGAAACACAATTAGCAGACACACCTTAACCAGATGACACAGGATAGTGTGGGTGTCGGGTGAGTGTGACAAGAAAACTCCACAGGGGGGAATCGTGCCCAAACTGATCATCTCGAGTCTGGCCAGCAGGAATCACTGGACAAACCGGAGGCATGTTTAACAGAGCATGTAGCCAGAACTGCTCCACATGGTCAACCAAGAGAGCATTTGGAAGACACCAACTAGAAAACCAAGGAGACAAAAAATGATGGGATAGGCTCCCCAGGGTGGTCCTGGGCTTTGGTGACTCCATAGTGTGTTGACTAGCTAAGTTAGTTCCTTCAAAGTCAGCTACCAGTCACTCAGGACATAAAAGTACAAGGGCTGGGCTCCATATTCTCTAGCCCAGGAGAGTCCTGGAACTACCAGAGCCCCAGCACAAGGCTTCCCATGGTCCTGCCTTCACCACAGAGCAGAAGGATCCATGTCCAACTGCCACTGCCTCTCCAGAAGATGCTCACAGCCCACAGCTACATAGGCAGCACCAGCTGCTTCTGAGACAGCAGGGAGGTGTGTGCATGGGTGCACACACAGGTATGGGACGCTCCAGCAGATTGGCACACAGGAGCACTGGCAGGCAGAGAGGGTGGAGAAGGACCCTACTCAGCCAGCTCACCCAAGCACCATCCTCACAGTGCCGGGCACACCGCTTTCCATGCAGAGCCCTCGGCTGGGAGCTACAGTACTGGGTGCCCTTCTCAAAGTGCAATTCCTGGACGAGAAAGGAGACCCGGTGCCCCCAGCTCATCACCTTCAGAAAGTGATCCTAAGGCAAGCGGCACAGGAGACTCCTTACGTGCCAGGAAACAATGGCAAAAATGGTCTTGCAAAAAGGAAGACCTATCCAAAAGGAGTGACTGTCAACTCCTTCAGCAGCTGAGAGGGGAGAGAAAGAACACTTCAAATATCCAATACCTCAAAGCAGAACCAAGCACCTAGTCTCAGGCATGCCCAGCTGCTGTGGGACAACGGTCTTGTACCCTGTAAAGATTTGTTAGTTGTATTGCTTTAATAAAATGCTGATTGGCCAGTAGCCAGGCAGGAAGTATAGGCAGGGCAACAAAAACAAGAGAATTCTGGGAAGAGGAAAGGTGCAGTCTGCAGTCATCACCCAGACACAGAGGAAGCACGATGAGAATGCCTCACTGATAAAAGGTACCAAGCCACATGGCTGACACAGACAAGAATTATGGATTAATGTAGGATGTAAGAGTTAATAATAAGCCTGAGCTACTAGGCCCAAATACCTTTCCCTCAGAGCCAGGAGCAGAGGATGGTGTCTACCTTCCAAGTTCAGTGTAGGACAAGAGGAGCCTGACTCCGGGCTTGTGCCCCTAGGAAGTTAAAGAGGTACAGCCCATGTTCAGACCCAAGAGGACAGGCTCTCAAGAGTGCTTTCTGCTTCTTCATTTGGGCTGGGCCAATGTAAATGAGGAAAGGTGACCAGGCAACTGTAAGGAACACTCATGCCCAATACTTGAGACATGTACCTACCCCAGGGTCAGGGTTTTGACACAATATGCATAAGGAAAGACCTGTAGATCCCACTCTTCCTAAGAGGGGGACATCTCAGAATGCACTTGGCTATATTTAATTTTAAGTCTTTCCATAGAATGATTGCCAATTCAACATTCAGGTGACATAGCTGGACAGCCTGCCACTTTGAAGGGACTCCAGAGTGTAGCTCATAGTCCAGTGAGACCTAGAACCTTTTAGAAGCAGCTACATTGGCTCAGAGAATTCAGTCTGAGGATTTGTGGAGACAGGATATTGCCCCCTTTGGTTTTAGGATTCAGTAGAGAATTTCTGTTGCAGCGGTCGGAACACCGGGCCGGGCGGCGGAAGGCGGCCGGAACACCGGGCCGGGCGGCGGAAGGCGGCCGGAGGACGCCCAGCACAGCCGGCGGGGACCAACTGGGACAGGCTGGAACCGGCGGGGACCGGAGCGGCAGCAGAGGACACAGGCTGCTGGTGGCGGGAACCATCCCAGCAGCAGAAGCAGGCTGCAGGGACCTCGCGAAACACCTAGAACAGATCACCCCACTACAATTAAACCAAAGAGGTAGGCATTTGGTTGGGGAGGTCCCTGGCAGAGGAGGAGCCGGGTCCTATTCTTGAAGACCCTTCTGAGGGGTGAGAGGGATCTTGGCCCCCCCCCCCCCCCCCCCCCCCGGCAGGAACCAGGAAACAGAGCAAGGGCATTTTGTAAGAGGAGCCCCTGGCCAGCAGGGAAACCTGAACCAGTTTTAACAGACCCCTTAGATAGCATCGATAGGAGGAGATGGGCAGGCGTCAAGGAAAGAATTCACCCAATAATCTGAAAATCAGCATGAAAACACCAGAACCCAATGACCTTACAACAGAAGATCTCCAACACCCTAACACAGAAGAAGTGGAAAAAATTGACTTTTTGAAAGCAGTAGAGTCCCTTAAACAACATGTGAAAAATGCCCTTATAGAAATGGATGAGAAGTATAACCAAAAATTTGAAGAAATGAGTAAATACATACATAATACCCTGGGAAACCAAGAAAGAACGATCAAACAGGTAATGGAAACAGTTCAAGAATTGAAAACTGAAATGGAAGCAAGGAAGAAAACACAAACTGAGGACCAGCTGGATATGGAAAATCTAGGTCAACGAGCACAGCCTACAGAAACAAGCATAATCAATAGAATACAAGAAATAGAAGAAAGAATCTCAGATTCTGAGGACACCATAGAGAAAATAAACGCTCTGATCAAAGAAAACTGCAAAGCCAACAAAGTCTCATCACAAAACATTCAGGAATTATGGGACACAATAAAAAGACCAAATATAAGAATAATAGGAATAGAAGAAGGAGAAGAGTCACAGCTCAAAGGCCCAGAAAATATTTTGAACAAAATTATGGAAGAAAACTTTCCCAACATAAAGAAAGATATTCCTTTGAATATTCAAGAAGCATACAGAACACCAAACAGACTGGATCAAAGGAAAACATCCCCTCGCCATATAATAATCAAAACACAAAATATACAGGTTAAAGAAAGAATACTAAGAGCTGCAAAGGAAAAAGGCCAAGTAACTTATAAAGGTAAACCGATCAGACTTACACCTGATTTCTCTATGGAAACAATGAAAGCCAGAAGGTCCTGGATAGAAGTACTGCAGAAGCTAAGAGACCATGGATGCAAGCCCAGACTACTATACCCAGCCAAGCTTTCGTTCACTATAAATGGAGAAACCAAGACATTCCAGGATAAGAACAAATTTAAGCAATACGTAGCCACGAATCCAGCCCTACAGAAAGTAATAGAAGGAAAACCGCAACCCAAGGAATCCAACATTGCCAACACTGCCTACAATAACTCAGGCATCTAGCGACCCTTCACTAGCACAACTCAAAGAAGGGAGACACACAAATTCTACTTCCAAAAACAACAAGAATATCTGGCATGAACAACCACTGGTCATTAATATCACTTAATATTAATGGTCTCAATTCACCTATAAAAAGGCACAGGCTAAGAGATTGGATACGAAAACAGGATCCAACATTCTGCTGTTTGCAAGAAACACATCTCAACCGCAAAGACAGGCATCTACTCAGAGTAAAGGGTTGGGAAAAGGTCTTTCAAGCAAATGGTCCTAAGAAAAAAGCAGGTGTGGCCATATTAATTTCTAACAAAACTGACTTCAAACTAAAATCAATCAGAAGAGATCGAGATGGACACTTTATACTCATAACAGGAACAATTTGTCAGGATGATGTCTCAATCCTGAATATTTATGCCCCTAATATAAAAGCACCCATGTATGTAAAAGAAATATTATTAAAACTCAAGGCAGATATCAAACCACACACACTAGTAGTAGGAGACTTCAATACACCTCTCTCAGCAATGGACAGGTCAATCAGACAGAAACCTAATAGAGAAGTAAGAGAACTACTGGAGGTAATGAAGCAAATGGACTTAACAGACATCTATAGAACATTCCACCCAAATAGGAAAGAATATACCTTCTTCTCTGCAGCCCATGGAACCTTCTCGAAAATTGACCACATACTCGGAAACAAAGGAAACCTCCACAGATACAAAAAAATATCAGTGTCCACCTGCGTCTTATCAGATCACCACGGATTAAAGTTAGAATTCAACAACAATCCTACCTCCAGAAAGGCGACAAATTCATGGAAACTGAACAGTCAACTACTGAACCACACCTGGGTTAAGGAAGAAATCAAGAAAGAAATTAAAGTCTTCCTGGAATTCAACGAAAATAGAGAAACAACATACTCAAACCTATGGGACACTATGAAAGCAGTGCTAAGAGGAAAGTTCATAGCACTAAGTGCCCACTTAAAGAAAACAGAGAAAGCATACATCGGAGACTTAACAGCACACCTGAAAGCTTTAGAAAAAAAAGAAGTAGACACGCCCAGGAGGAGCAGAAGACTGGAAATAATCAAACTGAGGGCGGAAATCAACAAAATAGAAACGCAGAAAACAGTCCAAAGAATCAATGAAACAAAAAGTTGGTTCTTGGAGAAAATCAACAAGATCAACAAACCCCTATCCAAACTAATTAAACGACAGAGAGAGAACACGCAAATAAATAAGATCAGAAATGAAAAGGGGGACATAACCACAGACACAGAGGAAATTCAGAGACTCATTAGTTCTTACTACAAAAGCCTGTATGCCGCAAAACTAGAAAATGCAAAAGAAATGGACATGTTTTTAGATAAGTGCCACATACCAAAGCTAAACCAAAACCAGGTGAATGATCTAGAAACGCGAAGAACTAGAAACCGTTATCAAAAATCTACCTTCCAAAAAAAGCCCAGGACCAGATGGTTTCAATGCAGAATTCTACCAGAACTTCCAAGAAGAGCTAATACCTATACTCCTTAATGTATTTCACAATATAGAAACAGAAGAGTCATTGCCAAATTCCTTTTATGAAGCTACAGTTACCCTGATACCAAAACCACATAAAGACCCAACCAAGAAAGAAAATTACAGGCCTATCTCACTCATGAATATCGACGCAAAAATTCTCAATAAAATACTGGCAAACCGAATCCAAGAACACATTAGAAAAATTATCCATTATGATCAAGTAGGCTTCATCCCAGAGATGCAGGGCTGGTTCAACATACGCAAATCTATCAATGTAATCCAGCATATAAATCAACTGAAAGAAAAAAACCATATGATCATTAGACCAAAAAAACCATAAAGACCATTAGATGCTGAAAAAGCATTTGACAAAATTCAACACCCCTTTATGATAAAAGTCTTGGAGAGATTAGGGATACAAGGGTCATACCTAAATATAATAAAAGCTATTTACAGCAAGCCGTCAGCTAACATTAAATTAAATGGAGAAAAACTCAAAGCCATCCCACTAAAATCAGGAACACGACAAGGATGTCCACTCTCTCCATACCTCTTCAATATAGTGCTTGAAGTTCTAGCAATAGCAATAAGACAACATAAAGGGATCAAGGGGATTCGTATCGGAAAAGAAGAAGTTAAGCTCTCGTTATTTGCAGATGATATGATAGTATACATAAGCGACCCCAAAAACTCTACCAAAGAACTCCTACAGCTGATAAACACCTTTAGTAATGTGGCAGGATACAAGATCAACTCCAAAAAATCAGTGGCCTTCCTATACACTAAGGATAAGGAAACAGAGAGGGAAATTAGAGAAGCATCACCTTTCACGATAGCCACAAATAGCATAAAATATCTTGGGGTAACTCTGACCAAGGATGTGAAAGATCTATTTGACAAGAACTTTAAGTCTTTGAAGAAAGAAATTGAAGAGGACACCAGAAAATGGAAAGATCTTCCTTGCTCCTGGATTGGGAAGATCAACATAGTAAAAATGGCAATTCTACCAAAAGCAATCTATAGATTCAATGCAATCCCCATCAAAATCCCATCAAAATTCTTCACAGATCTGGAGAAGACAATAATCAACTTTATATGGAAAAACAAAAAACCCAGGATAGCCAAAACAATCTTATACAACAAAGGAGCGTCTGGAGGCATTACCATCCCTGACTTCAAACTCTACTACAGAGCTACAGTATTGAAAACAGCTTGGTATTGGCATAAAAACAGAGAAGTCGACCAATGGAATCGAATAGAAGACCCTGACATTAACCCACAAACCTATGAACACCTGATTTTCGATAAAGGAGCTAAAAGTATACAATGGAAAAAAGAGAGCATCTTCAACAAATTGTGCTGGCAAAACTGGATGTCAACCTGTAGAAGAATGAAAATAGATCCATATCTATCACCATGCACAAAACTCAAGTCAAAATGGATTAAAGACCTCAATATCAGTCTGAACACACTGAACCTGATAGAAGAGAAAGTGGGAAGTACTCTACAACACATGGGCACAGGAGACCACTTCTTACATACAACCCCAGCAGCACAGACATTAAGGACCTCATTGAATAAATGGGACCTCCTGAGACTGAGAAGCTTCTGTAAAGCAAAGGACACTGTCGCTAAGACACAAAGGCAACCCACTAACTGGGAGAAGATCTTCACCAACCCCGCAACTGACAAAGGTCTGATCTCCAAAATATATAAAGAACTCAAGAAACTAGACTGTAAAAGGCTAACCAACCCAATTATAAAATGGGGCATTGAGCTGAACAGAGAATTCTCAACAGAAGAACTTCAAATGGCCAAAAGACACTTAAGGTCATGCTCAACTTCCTTAGCGATCAGGGAAATGCAAATCAAGACAACTTTAAGATACCATCTTACACCTGTCAGAATGGCGAAAATCAAAAACACCAATGATAGCCTTTGTTGGAGAGGTTGTGGAGAAAGGGGTACACTCATCCATTGCTGGTGCAACCACTTTGGAAAGCAGTGTGGCGGTTTCTCAGGAAATTCGGGATCAACTTACCCCTGGACCCCGCAATACCACTCTTGGGAATATACCCAAGAGAGACCTTATCATACAACAAAAGTATATGCTCTACTATGTTCATAGCAGCATTGTTTGTCATAGCCAGAACCTGGAAACAACCTAGATGCCCTTCAATGGAAGAATGGATGAAGAAAGTATGGAATATATACATATTAGAGTATTACTCAGCAGTAAGAAACAAGGACTTCTTGAATTTTGCATACAAATGGATGGAAATAGAAAACACTATCCTGAGTGAGGTAAGCCAGACACAAAAAGAGGAACATGGGATGTACTCACTCATATTTGGTTTCTAGCCATAAAACCAAGGACATTGAGCCTATAATTAGTGATCCTAGAGAAGCTAAATAAGGAGAACCCAAAGAAAAACATATAGGCATCCTCCTGAATATTAACCTTCAGCAAGCGATGAAAGGAGACAGAGACAGAGACCCACATTGGAGCACAGGACTGAATTCTCAAGGTTCAAATCAGGAGCAGAAGGAGAGAGAGCACGAGCAAGGAACTCAGGACCATGAGGGGTGCACCCTCACACTTAGACAATGGGGATGTTCTACTGGGAACTCACCAAGACCAGCTGGCCTGGGTCTGGAAAAGCCTGGGATAAAACCGGACTCTCTGAACATAACGGACAATGAGGACTATTGAGAACTCAAGAACAATGGCACTGGGTTTCTGATCCTACTGCACGTACTGGCTTTGTGGGAGCCTAGGCAGTTTGGATGCTCAACTTACTAGACCTGGATGGAGGTGGGGGGTTCCTTGGACTTCCCACAGGACAGGGAACCCTGATTGCTTTTCGGGCTGAGGGGGGGGGGGGACTTAATTAGGGGAGTGGGAGGGAAATGGGAGGCAGTGGCTGGGAAGAGACAGAAATCTTTAATAAATAAATAAATTTAAAAAAAAAAAAAGAAGCAGCTATATTTAGGACTGCTGCTTGCCCAGGGCCATCACTGTTAGGATCCAGGCATTATGCTGGCTCCTGTCAACTAGTAGGATGCACTCAGGCAGCACCCTAGCCAGCCCAGGGTCCTATGGCTGCTATGTCAGATGCAAAAAGGTCCCTTAGGAGACAAACTCCACCTCCTCCTGCTCTCTTCTTTTTGTTCTGAAGAGGCAAGTAGGTCTCTCTCTCTCTCTCTCTCTCTCTCTCTCTCTCTCCCTTTCCCTTCCCTCTTCTCTCAACTCTTCTCTCAATAAACTCGCCATATAAGTTCTATATGCATGGCGTATTTAGGCTCCCAGCTGCCGCCAAGGTCCCTCCTGCACAGAACAACAATGACAACCATGAAAACCATGACACAGGAAGATGGGAAACCTAAAAAGTGCATCTACTCCAAGTACCTCTGAGGTAAGAAAGAACAGAACATCACGTAAACACGCTGAGCAGCAGCTGGAGATATCTGCCTCTTGCCTCAGGCTGCAGCTCCAGCTCTCGTACTGACTGGCCAAAGGCAGCACTGCTCACCCAAGAGCCTGGGAGCCCATCTGCAGAGAGCATCCTCAACACTGTCACCAGTGGCCACTGTTTTTCCCAATATCCGCCTTGAACACTCCCTTCATCTTGCTCTGAGTGTGCCAGAACCAACTTCCCCGTGATTCCTTAGTATTGCGTGGGATAGAAAAACGTAAGTCTGGGTGTTTTTTCCTGCTAACTTTAGAGAAGGAGTGGAACCCAGGCAGACAACCCCAGAGGGACTATTTGTTTAAGAACCCTAGTTCTCCTCCACAAGAGAGCCGCACGGTCACAGCCTAAAGCCTCAGAGGTGACTCTTCCTAAAAATGCCCGGTGTGCACCATGCACAAGCCAGGCAGGGTGGCTGGCTCGTCAAGCACAGCCACTCTAGCCCGGCCCTGCCCTGGCTTACTTAGCACTTCTTAGCTTCCCTTCCTCACTAAAAGGCTAGGCCACGTCCACCAGTGTTTGCATGGTCCCAGGGCCACCCCTCTAGTTAACAGGAATCAGGGTGAGGATTTGGAATCCACAGATGCTTCCACCAGCCAGGGGTCCACAGGTTTTGATCATAAACTCTGTGTGATGGACGCAGGAAGGCCAGTCCCTGTGTAAGTAGGACAGGCTCTCAGCCACAGTTGGGGGACTTAGGCTTCAACTATAGTGAGCCTTTCAGAGCTGGCCCTATATGACATCTCCTGGCTCACTTCCTCTAGGGGTGGGAATAACAGATGAGTAAAGAAACAGCAGTGCCCAGTGTGGTGGCGCATGCCTTTAATCCCAGTGCTCTGGGACACAGCAGGCAGATCTCTGTGAGCTTGAGCCCACCCTGGTCTTCAGAGCGAATTCTGGGGCAGCGAAGGCTATGCAGAGAGAAGCCAGCGGTTCTCTGTGAGTTCGAGGCCAGCCTGGTCTACAGAGTGAGTTCCAGGAAAGGCTCCAAAGCTACACAGAGAAACCCTGTCTCGAAAAACAAAACAAAACAACAATAACAAAAAGTCAGCATGACCACCAGTCCCCTCGGTTCTGCTTTTTCTGAAGTGAAGGAGGCTCCTTAAGGTTTCCTCAGGCTCAGGCGGGTGTGGGATGTTGCAATGGGCTGTGAAGGCCTGCAGAGCCAGATCCTAGGCAGAACCCGGGAGTCCCTCCAGAGCAGACCTGACTGAACCTTAGCAGCAAGCACACATTTCCAGCCCGCCAATGAATCTAGCTAGACCCTTGGCTCTTTGCCAGGCGTCCTTCCAAGCTGTCCAGGCTGGGGCTGCCGCACCACCTTTGGGTCCATTGGGGGGCGGCTGACACGGCAAAAGTGACAAGGCTACGTCTAAGCTGCAGGTTAAAGACCCTCAACTCCCCTAGGTCTTCGGAACAGAATTTCATAGCACTGTCTCTCACCACTCCAAGGGAGAACGCAGAGGGAGCGTGCATGGGGATGCCTTTGCCTCTAAACCTGTGCTAAGTGGGGCTGCGTCGAGGCAGGTGGGGTTGAGGTCCCAGGGACACGCCGTGGGACCTGACATAACTTTAGGCACCCACGGAGTCGGGAGTAAGAAGGCAGGTCCAGAAGCTCACAGAAGGCAGCACGGTTGGGGTGGTGCAGAGTCCTAGAAGCGTACAGAGGGGCTAACGGGAATCCGGAAGCGAGCAAGGATTGGGACAGGTCACAGGATGCCGGCGATAGCCCGCGCCCACCGGACACTCACAGTAAATGAAAGAGAGGGCCCGCAGGAGCACGACTCTGGTCAGCCAGAAGGTGCCAGTGCGCAGCCGGGCTGGAGAGCCCACGGGATCGCGAGCAGCCGTGGGTGGCGACGCTGGCTTCTGATCCACATTTCCGACCTTCCGTTTCCTCAGCGACCCTTCGGGCGCAGCCATTACCAGGCTATCTGGGCGCCTGCGCACGGAGGTCCCGCCCACACTTCTGGAAAGTCACACAGGCTCCCCTGGTCGACACGCCTACCTACTTGCAACCAAAGCCCACGCGCCACGCCCTCTCTGGGAGGTCTGGCCTAGCGGTGGCGTTTTGTGCAGGCTTCAGTTTATGCAGAGGGACAGGCGTCAGGTGAAGAAGCCAGTAGACACCCGCGCTCTGAGTGCGGATCCCCACTCCGTAGCAGCGATGACCAGGCCTGTGGCAGCGCCAGAACAGGCCCTTTACCCTGAGCTCCCAGGCTGCCCACCGCCCAGGAAGGCGCGAAGCATACTTTTCGACAGTTGGCAGGAACAAACCTGAAAATCAGCCTGGAGCCTCCAATTTCCTATCCTGGCTAAATCTCCTTCTCTGTGGTCCCCAAAGACCCCAGTGGACCTAGGTGGCACTCCTAGGAGGTCTCAAGCTACTCAGAAGGCAAGAATTTACCGACCAGTGGCCTGAGCAGAATCCCAAGGAGACACACACCTACAACTCTGCTTTTATATTTTATTATTTATTTTATTTAGTAGCTCACAGTGGCCTTGAACTGTATAGTCCAGGACGACAACAAACAATCCTCATGACTCTGTCCTCCTCAGTGCTGGGATTGCAGGCCACAGGCTTGATAGCAACTCTGCTTCTTCATGTTAGGGGCACTCGGGCCCGCACACAAATGATAATGGAGAGGTGCTCTGCAGCAGGAGGAAGGGTGTGTGCAGGGCAATGGTTCCACCAGCCTAGGGGTTCTCCGGCAAACTACCAGGCTCTCGGGCACCGCTGGGGGAGTTGCGGGATTTCCTTCATTCCTCTTTCAGACTCTGTATGTCTTAGAGATCTTGTGAATTACCTCTACTGTTTTTAACAATCTGTCTTTAGTATCTCATTTTTGCTGTTTTGGCATATAAATTACCAATGCCTGCCTCGTCAAACAACCCAATAGTGTTTATACCTCCACACGAACCTCTCCTGGGTAAGGACTGGTCTGCAGCTGCCAGGACTCTTCCCAGCCTCCAGTCTCCCCGATACTGCAGTAATAGCATATAAATACATCCCATAAAGTGTTTGGTTTTTTAAGTTTCCTTTTTTTTTCTTCAGAAACACTCCCTTGGGAGCCCAGCTGTGAAGTATGTCCCTTACAGATGTTGCAATGGATAAGACAAATACTTCCCACCTGCCAGGCCTCCCACAGGCCAGCATCTGCCCAAGGTCTCAAACTTTAGAGATCGAGGGAAGGAACCTGTGTATCCTGTATCCAGGTCTTTCGCTAGGAATCCTTGTCCCTGCCTCTCCTCACTGGCATGTGCCAGGCTTGGGATGGGCCAGCAGAGTCATTTGGGGAAGTCAGTTCAGGCCTGCACAGCTTCCCCAGGTCATTTCTGGAAGCCAGCTCCGCGCAGGGACTGGAAGGAGAGGAAGGGCTGCTCCACTATCAGGTGCGATCCTGGGTGCTGCTGCTCAGGTGGGAACCATCCTCACAAAGGGCCCTTTGTCCTCAGCTTCCCCTTGCAGTGGTAACATTGTCCTCCCTGCAGAAGGGCACAATGGGGCATTGTGCAGAGCATAAAATGGGCCTCTTGTTCCAGAATCCAGCACTCCAGCTGGGGCTGGGACTCAGCTCTAGGCTTCCTCTCTGGGTTTGCCCACAGTGGGTGAGGCCAGCAGAAGGGTCTGCAGGGAACTCATGTCCTCGGTGGCTCAAGTTTCTTGCTCCTGGCTTGCCTTCTTGGGATGCTGTCTGGAACTTTCAAGCAGGTCACACAGGGCAGAATTGAGCCAGGAAGGGGTTAGTGTTCTTGCTCATTTCTGCTCAAATTTAATAAGTACTCTGGGAAGCTGGGTATGATGGTGCATACCTGTGATCCTAGTGCTGGTGGTGCTGAGGCAGGAGGATTGCAAATACTAAGACTCTGTTTTAAAAACTGAAACAGCTCTGGTATATTACTCACCCATAAAGAGGAATGGAGTGATTATACTACAATATGGATGAGCCCTAAATTCTTGAGTGGAGACAAGTCAGGCATGTTGTGGGAAACCTGTAGAAAAGGCACTTCCATTATGAAAGATGGATTCGTGGTTTCGAGGGGTGGGGAGAAAAAAGGGAATATGGGGACTCCTTCTGGGATGTTTTCAAATTAGATGGATACATGACCATGCTGATACCCTACATGCCACTGAATTCTTTAGTTTATGTGAATTTCACTTTCTTTCTTTTATTTCTTCCTTTTTTTTAAAAAAAAATATAAGTCTCAGTATGTAGCTCAGGCTGGCCTTGAGCTTAAATCCATCCTCCTGCCTTTGTCTTCCAAGTATCAAAATCACAGATGTGTATCGCCATACCTGACTTCAATGAAATAAAAAAAGTAAACAAAAACTATGAATGAGCTCCTGAAGTGGGATGTCTCACGGTCAGAGGCATTGTTTCTACTTGTCAGAGTAAGTCGTGGCTTCTACCACGTTTGTCTGTGTGTCGAACATCTGGCAGATGAGTTCCTCCACATAGAAAGCAGAACCTAGACAGAGCCAAGCAGCTGGAGGCTCATGCACAGGAGGGGGCCCCAGGGGCACCCTGAGATTTGCTGCTGTCACCTTAGAGGCCACCAGCATGAAGCGGGCTTCTAAACATCACTTTAAGCCAAAAACTACAGAAAGAGTCAAGCTGGCTGGCCAGAGAGAACTCAGATGAGGAGGGGCCGCCCTGGGGCCTCTGGCAGAGAGCTCCCAAAAAAGAAAAGTGGGGAGGGGTCCCAAAAGGGACTGCCAGCACAGGACCCGGCTGGTGTCTCTGGAGGCTTGGTGCTCACCCACTCCTAGCTGGGTCCTGCGCCCCAGCTGCCTGAAGCCTCCAGCCAGTGGCTAAGATGGGTATGGGGACAGGGCACACTGCCCGCTAGCTGGCAGCTCTCCCAGCAGCTGCGGAACGGCTTCACAGAGGAATGAGCCCCCTGTCAGCACCTCGTCCAGCTGTCCCTAGGCACCCCAGCCCAGCAGTCCCCACTGTCTCAGGACTATTGTCCCTGACGTGCAATCGCAGCTGTCTCTGGCTCCCCGAGAACCCAGCTTTGGCTGAATATAATCGTGTACCCTTCATTTACCCCAATTTTTCATGTCTTGAAGTCTGCTTGTGGAAGAGGGCAGGTTCCACATCTGTTGCCTTTGCCTAGAAGAGTGGTCAGTTGGACTGGTCCCTCCCACACACACCCCCGCCACTGTCCACTGGCCAAAACCCGTCCGAGACCGGCAGGTGCGGCAGTGAGCAGGTGCCATGCCATTTGCTGGCTGGTCTGAAGCTGTGACTCAGCGGCTGTTCTCTTGGCTACTGTACCTCCTCTGCTGCACCCTCAGCTCCCCCTGCACCCCAGGGGGATGAGGCCTTGAGTACCAGCAGCAGCTGTGACTTCAAGGTAGAATGGCAGTAAGCTGTCTGGGGTAGGGCCCCGCAGCAGAACACGGCTGTGAGCTGTGCTCCAAACTGGAAGAATTCTTGGAAAGCCCCAGCCCAGAGGTCAGAACCCGGGGGGGGGGGGGTATGAGCTGGACTCTGCCCACAGAGCTGAACTGTCACTGTATCAGCCACTAATGCTGCATAACAAACAGCCCAAACCACAGTGTATGGCCTAGTGGGATCTAACTGAAACCTCCCTCACCACATTTAAGGGAACAGATGCAAGTCAAACAGCAGAAAGCCATTTAGTGGTGTGTTTAATTTGCCCCAGGCACTGATAGGTATCTGGAACCTTCAATCATGGCAAAAAAGGTTTTGGGCTGTCAGGTTATTTTGTTACATTTTTATTCTAAGTCATTTGCTTTACTGCTTATTCAGGAAACAGGGTTCTGCTTGGTAAAGTTGAAACTGTGGGCACCATGGATGGGCAGGAAACCTTGCTGGATCTGAGAATTGGCGCTTGGCAGGGCGAACAGAGAAACCAAGTAGCCCGTGAGTTTCTGAGTGAGTCCCCGCCAACACCTGCTCTATCTAGGCCCTCATGACTCATTTCTGGGGAACTAATACTCAGGTGATGGGGAAAGGCTAAGATCAGGGTGGCTAAGATCAGGGTGGTGTGGGGTCCCCAGGATGAGCACCAGGCACGGGGCTGGAGATCCAGGTGTCTAGTGTCAGAATGAGCCTTTCAAGTCCAGCTTAACCCATGCTGACACTCTGTCACCAGACTTCACCATCCCAGTCACAGATGCCTGCACCTGTGTGGAGGACTTCACGGCGTTTGCCTCCACCCAGGAAAAGCAGCTTGAGCACCATGAGGACCCTACTGAGGTTGGCTTTGGCTTCAAAAGCACCAATTGCCTTGTGCCAAGGAGGAAGTGCCAAGACCCTCTGGATACTGTTGGGAGTCAGCTCCACCCAGGACCCTGATAGGGTGAAGGAAGGAATCCAGCTTGAAATTCAGGGACCCAGGAGTCCCAGAGGAAATGGGGCAAAGCAGTGGAAACAATGGCTTTTCCCAACACATCTCTGGCCTCTGCATAGACCTGTCTGACACACTGAAGCAGATATATGGTCTCCACTGCATGGGTTAAAATACAGACCCTTTCCAGAATCCTTTCAAACTGAGCCCAGCAGAGTGTCTGAAGGAGCATCAAATGCCAAAGATGCTGCTGGGCTGGAGGGAGCGTTCTCACCCTTCCCCGGAGCCAGAGGCATGCAGCAGACTCGGCATAGCATGGCATGACACAGGAGCAGGCAGCAGGCGTGGTGTGGCAGGAACACTGCCGCTGTAGGTCTGAGGGATGGACCATGGGGCAGCAGAGAGGGTACAAACTGACCTCAGCAGCTCCCCTATAGATGACAGGTCTACTGAGGGACTAGCTGTGACCCCAACTGCAATTTCCACTGCAGCCAGCTCTGACAGCATCCCTGAGACCACTGAACGAAGAAGGGATAGGAGGCCAGGTGCTTGACCCAGTGCCCTGAGCATGTTACTGGGAGAGCAGCCTTCTAGAGTGACAAGTGGATCCACTGAGCCCCTCTCCTGCCCCTGGGCACACAGTGAGCAGGGCGACAGTCCACAGGAGTCCTGCTCTGAGTTCACCCTTCACTGCCTGCACATTTTGTTTCTTCTCGGCCAGTATCAGAAATAAAAAATCTCCATGGCCGGCGGGGATGCCCTGCCAGCTGTCTTATGTACAGCTCTGGGTGCAGGGGCAGAAGGAGAAGCAGGCCAGGGCTGAGGACACACAAGCCAAGCTGAGGTTTACAGACCTACTCAATAGCCCTTCCCCAGACTGTTGAGGGATTGGTCCAGGAATGGGCACTTGGAGCAAGTTTAGCCAATAAGATCCTTCCTCTAGAACTGCAAAATCCACACAATAATGGGGAAGTTCGGGGCTGGGGCAAGGTCATGCAGACTGGGGCAAAACTTGGACCAGCCATGAAAGAGGGTGGGGGCAGGAAAAGTTAAGAGAAGGAGGAACTGGTCCACACCTGAACAAGGTCCAGTGGCCCACAGGTAAATTGAGAGGCAGTATCTACAGTTTCCGTTCAAGTTTTAAAGAACTGTCGGTTTCTGCATTATCAGATCAAGGACTAGGAAGCAGTTTCCTACTGTTTGGTCCTAAGGAGGCGCTGGTCACAGCTTCATGTCTGTTCAGGGTCTGTCTAGTGGCCAAGGATGTGAACCAGTCAGTCTGAGAAGAGTCTAAAGACCTGGAGGATGTACTGGTTTTTCAAGATGACCCAACAACGGCCTGGCATGGGCCTGGAGCACCACCTGTGTGCCCATGACTTGTATTGGCCTCAATTCTGAACACAGCCTAGAAGAGCTCAGGGTACCACTTGTGTGCCAATGTACTGGGCAGGGCTGGGTCAGCTCCTGGCAGCCCATAGAGGCCTATAGCTGCATAACTAACAGGGCTGACTACCAGTCCTCTGGGGGTCACTAGAGACCCCAGTGAGAGGAAGGTTCAAACTGTGGGTGGAGCCAGGATGAGCTCCACCTCCTTTCTTCCAAGGGACCAAGCAGTCTAGGGATCTGAGAATAAGTATATTATGGCCCCACGGGTGGGGACCAGGAAGAAGCTGCACTGAGAGCCTGGGGTACCCAATGAGAACTCAGTTTTATACTTTCTCAGCAAAGTTGAAGCCTGAGAGCATGGGTCCATGGAGGCACAGGGGGTTGGGACCTGAGACTTTGGGGGTCAGCCCTGAGAAGAACACAGGGTGGGCCTGGTCTCCATCCTCAGCTAGGCCAAGTAGACTTCTTTTGCTGGTATGGATGGCACTATAACAGTGCACTAGACAGCGGGGGGTCTTTACGCCTTCTAGACACTTCGTTCCCAAAAGGTGGGACCCTAAATGTAAGGATCCCCAATGGAGAGGACAGCCACCGTAGGTGTATAGGGAAGGGTCTTTCTCTCGGCAGGGGCCAGTCAGAATAAAGGAAGAGTTTAGCAAACAATGGCAGCCAGTTCTCCACCCACTCAACACACACACACACACACACACACACACACACACACACCACGAAGCACAACTAGAATAAAGTCGCAACTAAAGTAGCTTCTCTTCCTTGGGGGTCCCCTCAGCAGGTGCCAGGGACTTGAACTTCCTTCTTCCAAGCAGGAACTGTAGGTGCCCCAAGGCCACAATTGCACAGCACTGGCCCTTTCCAGAAGTGAGACTGCGGGTCTGCTGGCAAAACCTGAGGCTGGGATCCCAGACCTGGAGGTTAGAGCACCTCAGCTCCAGGTACACAGACTACCCAAATGGTCTCTTCTGGAAAAAGAAGCTCCCCCAGGTGATAACGGCAGGAGCCATGGTTTTTCCCTGCTGCCACATCCACTGGTTTGGAAGACAGGCAGCCTCGTTTAGGGTTACCTGGCTCTCAAGAGTCACAGCTTAGGGTGGCAGGTACGTCGCCTCCATAGAGTTTGGCGAAAGAATTCTAGCTGCCCTTGGAGACCTCCGGGCCGGGAGCCAACTCGCGGGGGCGACCTCGGGCGCGGCTCGGACTGGTGGCTTGGCGCTGGCCTTGGGAGAAACGTCCCCTTTCCAACCCTGAGCACTCTCCTTCTCTCCAGGCGCTGAGGCGAAGTGGCCCAGCGTGGCCTCCGCCTCCGCCAGACCACCCAGGCCCGCCCGCCAGGACCTCCGCGCCCCTGCCGCAGGTCATACCCGGAAGGACCCGGGCCCCCGCCTCCGGCCCGGCCTTCCGCCAACCGCCCTAGGGACACAGCAGCCGCGACCTGCGCAGCCCCGCCCAGCGCCCCCGTCCTCCCACCTTTGTCCGGCCCCGGGGGGTCCTCCAGCTCACCTAGGTGCTCGAGTTACCAGGGTCACGTGGTGGCTACTGTCATTGCGCCACCCGGCGGGCAGAACCCAGATTTGTTTGAAATAGCGGATTCCCAGTGGAGGGAGGGATGTTGGGCTCAGGAACCTGTGGATTAGCGTCCTCGCCAGCCGCCCGAAAGTCGAGCCACGCTGCAGAGAATCGGACGCCCGGACGCTGGGCAGTGTGTCACCCTTAGCCCTCTGACCCTGCCTCAGTCGAGGGATCAGGCTGCGGGGCGCCTGGCCCACGTGGTGCGGAGGGCGGGGCGGGGTCCTCATCCTTGGATTTGGGGCGGGGCACCCAAGCTCCTCCTCGAGGAGGGCTTGCCTGCCAACCCGGGCCGGGAGGGGCGGGGCTTCGGCCACCGCTTAAAGAAACTTGTTGCGGGTCCCAGAACTGAGACTGAGCTGCAGCGACGGAGGAGCGGCAGCTGGGCGTCTGCGACGGGGACAAACATTGATTCCTGCAACCTTGGATTCCAGAGTGTCCGTCCATAGTGTGACAGGGCGCGACCACTGTGTCCATCCCCACTGCGTACTCCTCCGCGCGTGGCCCCGATGCTGGACATGAGTGAGGCCCGCGCCCAGCCGCCCTGCAGCCCGTCCGGCACTGCTAGCTCCATGTCACACGTGGAGGATTCAGATTCCGACGCGCCACCGTCGCCTGAGGGATCCGAGGGCCTGGGCCGTGCTGGGGGCGGCGGCCGAGGGGACACGGCTGAGGCTGCAGACGAACGCTTCCCTGCCTGCATCCGTGATGCAGTGTCACAGGTGCTTAAGGGCTATGACTGGAGTCTAGTGCCTATGCCCGTGCGCGGCGGCGGTAGCGGCACGCTCAAGGCCAAGCCACACGTGAAACGGCCCATGAACGCCTTCATGGTGTGGGCTCAGGCGGCGCGCCGCAAGCTGGCGGACCAGTACCCGCATCTCCACAACGCAGAGCTCAGCAAGACCCTGGGCAAGCTGTGGCGGTGAGTGTGGGGACTCATGACACTCTGGCTGAGGAAGGGGACATAGGGGCTGAAGGAGGTGGCGTCGTGCCCTAGTTTGGGCAGTGCTCCAGGGCTGGTTCCAGGGTGGGTCTGGTGGAAAAATACCTTGGTCAACAGAGACCGGACACCAGGTGTGGGTGGGACCTTGGAGATGCACGGAGGCCAGTACCCGGAGTGTCACCATCCAGCACTTTATCCCTTCCCGGGGTATCCTGATGAGAACTACAGACCTGGGAATCCCAGCTTCGATTGGCCCACCATGGCCCGTAGGCATAGATAGGGACAGGCATCAAGCTGCTTTGTCCTGGGCATAAGCTGGGACTCAGGATAGCCATGAGGAGTCCAAGTCTGCTGGCTGGTACTGTCCCCAGGTACTATTTCTCTCAGGCCACACCAACCTGGAATGGAGGGAGGGAAAAAGAGTGGGTGAAAAGTGAGAAAGGCTCAGTGGGCACGCTGGCATGAGAGAGGCAGGCATTACTAAAGAAGACAGGAGCACAGAAGTTCCTCCGCACCGCACATCCCAAACCTTCTTCTGCTTGATTCCCAAATCTCCCAGCTGCTTCTGCTTGATTCGAAACAGGTTCTTCTTAGTAACACTGGGCTGAGCAGGATGGTGAGGTTGCCTTGCCCCAACTCAGCTCTGCCCGCAGGCAGAGGCAGAAGGCCGGGAGTCTTAGGGTGTGTGCACAGAGGACAGTCTCCTGGATTTTGCCTTCACTGTTGGAAGCTTGAGGTCGAAAGGGCAGCAAAGCCAGCTAGCTGCCTTGAGTCACAGCTGGCTCCCAGGAAGCCTTGCCTTTGTCAAAGTGTAGTTTCCACTGTGGCTGAGAGAGGGTATGGGATGGACGAGAAAATACGGTTGGAAAGGGGGCGCTCCAGAAAGATGGAGAATTGGGGTCTTGCTTGTTCCTTGGACTCTAAAGAACATACAGTCTTCACCACACAGGCCTAGTGGGCTCTGCCCTGGTGCAGGATGCTCAGCATAAGGGCAGGCTACCCGCTGGAGGGTGCCTTGGCCTCTCCAGCACCCGATCGTGTGCTCCTGCTGTCTGACTCCAGGCCAGCTCCCACAGTAGTGTGTGCGCTGGTGCTGCCTGGGCCCTTGGCAGCCCTGCAGCTCTGGGGACATCCTCGCCCTACTGTGTTCTCTGCAGCTTGCTGAGTGAAAGCGAGAAGCGTCCTTTCGTGGAGGAGGCCGAGAGGCTCCGTGTCCAACACAAGAAAGACCACCCAGATTACAAATACCAGCCACGGCGGAGGAAGAGTGTGAAGGCTGGCCGGAGCGACTCGGACTCTGGCACGGAACTGGGCCACCACCCTGGTGGTCCCATGTACAAAGCCGATGCAGTCCTCGGCGACACACACC
Source organism: Microtus oregoni (assembly GCF_018167655.1). Taxonomy (NCBI): domain Eukaryota; kingdom Metazoa; phylum Chordata; class Mammalia; order Rodentia; family Cricetidae; genus Microtus; species Microtus oregoni. Next base: position 18,506,127 of record NW_024543086.1, read on the forward strand.
ACCACAGCGACCACACAGGTAGGCTCTGGGACCCTTAGCATGGGGTAGGTAATAGTGGGACTGACCTGAAGTGTAGGAAGGCCTTCCCTCATTATGGGCAGTGGGCCAGATTTTCCCTAGCCCCCCGAAAAAGCCTCTGGATATAGCTATTTCTGATGCTCTAAAGGAGGGGGCTGAGTAGCCCATCAGCACTCTGGAGATGTGTATCTTCAATAGGACTCCTCGCAGTCTGCCTCCACTCTTCAATGATAGTAGCATGGGACAACAACCCCAGCTTCAGAATCAGGCTGGTGGGTGGGGTCCCAGCAACCAAGCAGCCTTAGTGAAGCTGGAGGCAGGCCCGAGCTTCTCTTTACTCCGCTGTGATGGGGAAGAGCGGGGTTGTGTGGGTTCACCTTGGTCCTGTGCCCAGGGCCAGGTATTCCAAGAGTGTCCCATTAATGCTAGTTCTGGTGGGGCTGGCTGGCCACCTTCCATCCCCCACCCAGGTCTTCAGGGAGGGGCCTTGGGTCTTCCCACAGCATAGTGCTTAACGGAATTTTCTCAGCCAGTAAGTGAGGGCTAGGTCTGAGTTTGCCGGAATTTCTGGGAAGGTAAGGAAACAAAAAGCTGTTGATTCGTACCTGTGGCAGTTACCAGGGTTCCTGGTGTCACCCACCAGCTCCACCCTGGACCCACAGAAGGGGCATTCATCCTTGAAATATACTCTCTTCCTCAGGCCAGACCCATGGGCCGCCCACCCCACCCACCACCCCCAAGACAGATCTGCATCAGGCCGGCAGTGGAGGCAAGCAAGAGCTAAGGCTGGAAGGGCGCCGCCTAGTGGACAGCGGCCGCCAGAACATCGACTTCAGCAATGTGGACATCTCCGAGCTCAGCAGCGAGGTTATCAGTACCATGGATACCTTCGATGTCCACGAGTTTGACCAGTACTTGCCCCTCAATGGCCACTCAACCCTGCCCACAGAGCCCAGCCAGGCCACTGCCTCTGGCTCCTATGGGGGCACTTCCTACTCCCACTCCGGGGCAACTGGCATAGGGGCATCCCCTGTGTGGGCCCACAAGGGAGCTCCCTCGGCGTCAGCCTCGCCCACAGAGGCAGGACCCCTTCGGCCACATATCAAGACCGAGCAGCTGAGTCCCACCCACTACAATGACCAGTCCCATGGCTCACCTGGCCATGCTGACTATGGTTCCTACAGTGCCCAGGCCAGTGTCACCACAGCTGCCTCTGCCACGGCTGCCAGCTCCTTCGCCAGTGCACAGTGTGACTACACTGACCTGCAGGCATCCAACTACTACAGCCCCTACCCTGGCTACCCCCCCAGCCTCTACCAATACCCTTACTTTCACTCATCCCGCCGGCCCTATGCCTCACCACTGCTCAATGGGCTCACCATGCCACCCGCACACAGCCCCAGCAGCAACTGGGACCAACCCGTGTACACCACCCTGACCCGACCCTGAGGCGGCTGCACCCCGGAGGACTCAGTGTCCACGAAGTATAGCCAGGTCTTTGAGGTCTTCCAGAAATGTACTCGGTAGAGGGTGGAGGCAGCCAGCGCAGCCTCGCTCCGTCAAGTGCCTGCTGAATCTGCAGGAAGCCAGGCTTTGTCACTCTGTGTCCCTTTGCCTCTGGATATCCAAACTTCTGCCAGGGGACAGAGCTCTCTTTTCCTCCTCTTCTCTCTCTGAGGTAACTGGTTATTTCCAAGACAGCCATTATGATGAGTGGGTACCAGCGCCTTGGTTTTGCATCTCAGTGAAAGAGAAGATAGCTATGGCTAAGGACAAAGGAGAGACAGGACCTCGGGTTCTTACCAGCCCAGCCAAGAACTCCCTGGAACCAAGGGATGTTGTTCCCATGGTGAAAGCACACCCGTGGACCCTCGGGATACATCCACTTGGGCATCTCTTGGGACCGATGTGAGATGGAGGGGTTTCTCATTACCACAGTTCTTCCCAGCAAGGTTTGGCTGAGACAAACACTTCTTGTGTTTATTTTATTTTTTTGTAATTTTTATTTTAAGGCTTAAACATGTCTGTTTTGAAAGCTGTTGAAGATGTATTTATGTTCTGTATTATTTTATCTTTAATTAATGAAGTCATTTGTGCAGAGAGTAGAATTTAAGACAGAATGGAAGCTTGTTTTGTGAAGGACAGGAGGGAAGTGGTTCAGCACCCCATCACATCTCTTTCCCTGGCCTTCAGATGGCCCGGGAGGCCTCTACCAGGCACGGGAGGAAATGATTACCTCTTGGGGTCTGGTTAGAACAAAACGCCCAGCACCAGCATCAGGTTGGGCATCGGAAGACAGGAATGTCAGTTCTGCCCTCAGTGGTGCCAAGCGGTAGAAGACAGAATTTCCTGCAAGTTGGCAGCTGCAGAACCACGATAATCTTGGCTCTTTGGCACCAGGCGCTACTTACCAAGCTGTGAAGGGAAAGCCCCCTCCACTAACCTGCCCAGGTTCCTAGTTAGAAAACACCACCTGCTTCACCGCCCCGCTTCGCTGTGTGCTGTGTGTAACTGGCTACTTCACAGAAACTTGTGCCTTGGAGACTTTGTACATTTACTCACATCTGAGAAGTTTGCTTCTTTTACATTTTTCTACTTTTCCTACCTTTTTTTTTTAGAGGAAAAAACTGTCTTTTTTTTTCTTTTAGCATATCTCATTCTGGGGGAGGGGGTGGGACCCACAGCAAACTCATTTTTATGCAATCTATTTTTTTTGGCATTAAATTCAGAAAGATATTTGCTGACCTTCGCCTGCTGTGTTTCGCTACTTTCTGACCAAGCAATGCTAACTTTTGTACAGATCAATTTGATAAAATTTTAAAAAGTGCTTTTTATCTACTTGGAGCATGCTTTGTGTGTTACTTCTCTCAAGCCTGGAGGTTTTTTTTTCGTGAAGGTTCCCAGGAGGGAGGTGACACTCTGCTAAGGGTCTGGTCATTAGGCCACTTTTAGGGGTGCAGAGCTCATTCAGACTCCCCAAATCAGGGGCTTCAACTCATCATAGGGAGGTGGTCAGACATCCCCTCACAATCACTTGCTCGGAGTTTAAACACCACCCCTTTAGCCTTGTCTGGCTTCCTCATTTTCGGGGTTGCTCCTAAGGATACAAACAGGTGCAGATGGGCCATTTTAAGCCATGTTTTCCTCCCAGGCGAATCAAGACTGGTATCTGGGTAGCTATGTAGTGTGTCTCAAGCTGATAGACATTTTGGGGGAGATGGGGTGTCCTGTCTCAGAGCCAATCGGGAAGCAGCGAAAAACCATCCCAAGAGAGCCTGGCAGAGCTGTCTGCTTAGAGGAAAGTTTCTAGGGAGAAAGTTGTTGTGAGGAGAGACAGCGGGAGGCCCCTGCCAATCCTCTTGGGTGCATGTGGTTAGCAGGGGCTGCCAGGGCCGTCTGCAACGCAGCTATGTAGACTTCATCCTCAGTCTGGAGGTGGAAGGGACTCTCAAGCACCCCAGTGTGGAGGGGTTTTACTACTTCCCTTGCCCGACTTTGGGAAGCCTGACTTCAGGGCCCGCCAAGCCCAGCACTTGGGGAAAGCCACCTGGATCTGTCTACAAGAGCTCATGAGGTCTGAGTGTGCCAGGCTGCCAGGTGTGGTGCCAGGAGTGGTGCTCTGAGAACTCGTTTACTGGATGGCTGATGCCTTCACAGCCAGTTGCCCATGTGGATCCAGCCCTGCCAGACCTACATCCAGCCAAGGGTTGTCTGTACCCATATGGCCCTCAGAGTTTTCTTATTGACACCCCACACCAAGAAGAACCCCAGGCGCCCGGCTCACTGACAAAGCTGCGAGGCCCTGCTGCTGGGCTGGGATTAGCTTTGGGGCTTGCCAGGTTCCCAAGGGCCAGGTGGCCCTGCCAGTTCTGTTGGGACTTGGCGAGCCTCCTGAGAATTAACTCCTGGGGCCCGGGCCCATCTGACTTGCCTACCAGCCCTGATTCTGATGTTGTCCCCTGAGAGCCTCCTTGCATCGGAGCAGCATGAAGGGGGACACCAGTGTCCTGGCCACTCCCCCACCACCTCTTTCCTTATAGATGCCCTGTCCTTTGTATCTGCCTGTCTGCTTCCATCTCAGCTCCTGGGTTTACCCCAGCTGGTGGCTTCCCATTGGTCCACTCAGTCTTCAGAGGCAGAACCCCAGGCTGGATATCCAGGCAGCTCCCAGCGCTGCACTGAAGCTGTGTCTGGGGTGGACAGGCTGGGGGAGGAGAAGTATGGTTGCACTGGTCCAGAGGAAGAAATAAAAATATTTCCCTGGCCAGCTTCACCCCGAATCCAAGCTTTGGAGTCCTGTTCTCTCAGAGTACCCATCCCATTAGCCCATCCCAGGGGTAGACTGGAAGAAAGTTTCTCATTTTATTTCCTCACCCAAAACAATGTTGGCTCTGATCTCAATAGAATGGAATGCCCTGTCCAGAAGAAAGGGGGCAAGGGACCTGTCTGCCCCAGTGTCTGAGAAACTGGGGGGGGGGGGGGGGAGAACCTCCATCCCTTGCTGATCTTCTTAGGGTGGTGTCAGCTCTTGGGAGCTGGTGTCTGTTTGGTCAAGTTCATGTCCATTCCAGCTATCAGTTCCTGATAATAGAGGACTTGTGTCCCTCCAGGCCGTCCCCTCTTTCCAGACTCTCCCAGGTAGTCAAATGGGGTCTACATACCCATCTTTTCTTCCCAGTGTCTGACCTCATGCCAAAGCCCTGCCAAGGACTGAGTCTCTCTGTCCACCCCCACCCCCTCTGCCTACCCTATGCTTGCTGGGGCTGCTGCTGCTGGCTCTGGGCTCTGGAGATGTGCTCTGGGGTGTGTGTGGGGGGAGATGTCCCAGTTTCCAGGCACTGGGAAGATATGGATGCTCATCTGTAGGCTGTGAACCAACACTATCTCCTGTCTCCCACTCTACTACATCGTGGTCAGTGTGACCCCAAGACAAGGAGATAAACTGCCCCTGTCTGTCCCCTGGCCAGGCAAGGAATTGTCCCGAGGGAGGAAGATTGGACAGGACACCATGTTTTCTCTATTTTTGTACTGGTAGCACATAAGATGACCTCCATAACCTAGTAAAGTCACCTGGTACTGGCTTTGCCAGCCTGAGTACTGCCACTGAAGAGACTTCCGGCTCCCACATACTGCAGTCCCTCAGCCAGGAGCCTCCCCCTGGAGGCCCTGACTTTTCCAGGAGCTTGGTCAATAGGGGGATATTATCCCACAGCAACCACCGCCACCAATTTTTGATTCTTCAGGCGTCCTGTAACCCCAAGTCATTTGGGCTGAAATCTCAGCTCTGAGGCCTCTGTACATGATGGGTATTCAGAGGCTATTGTTCTACCTGTATCTGATGGGGATTCAAAATAGAGGTCCCTCAGAGCCACCTCATCTGCTACTACCTCTTCTTGTTGGAGCACACGGCTGCCTCAAAAAGTCTTGGTTTTCTCACCTATAACTAAAAATGACTCTTTTTTTGGCACTCCTTCAGACCTCTTGAAAATCTTTTTTGCTCATGTGCAAAATAAGGAGGATGGTTTGAGGTAAGAAAATATAGAGAGGAATAGTCAGAGTTTATGTCCTCGGTAGGGACTTAAGACAGCCATAGGCTTGCTTCTTCCTCTTTGTCTACTCCCAGTACTGAAGCCCGTCCACTGAAGGGCCTGTCTCCCTCGCACAGCATTCAGACATGTGAACAGTTTCCTGTTGGGGAGACAGGATGGAACAGTGACTAGAAAAACTGCCTCAGTTTCCCCCATGCCCATGGGACAGCCTCACCAAAATTTCCTGAGGATAAACAAGCCTGAAGTGCTATGGCTCACTGGCTGACCTCTATGAGTAGCACCTTTCCTTCCCGTCTTGGCCAAGTCTCCAGGGAACCTGTCCCTGGATCCTTGTCCAGTGTCAGCTGTCCCTTTCCAAGCCTTTCTGTTCCCTAAAAGGGACTGGGTTCTCAAAAGTACATCCGGGTCCCTTACACCAATCCCGAGGAAGCGTTCGTCTTTCAGGAGAGCCTCTCACACCAGGTTCTTGGACTAGCTCACATCTAGATTTTTCTGGGCCGTCTAGCCCAGAGGACCCTGTAAAGGGTTAAGGGGCGCAGGCAACCATGCCCACAGCGGGTGGAGTGGCTGGTGCTGGGCCAAGAGCTGGGAAGGCTCTGCATTTTAATGAATCATTATTGCCGGCGAGGCCTTTGTCTTTCTTTATCCGGTGCACAATAAAAGAATTAATTAGACAGAGAATGGCAGGCCAAGGAACTGACAGGCCATTAGGGGCTGCTGAGTGACCGATGAGACACAGGCCAAGTGGAGTTCCGCCCCGGAATGATAATGGCCAGCCGGGTGCTTTGTATGCAGGACCAGTGGGCCCCGGTGGCCAGCACTATGACTGCCATTATGGCCTGGGCAGACACAGGGCCCTGATGATCTGGATAGCAGGGAGAGAGAGATGGATGAAATCATACACTCATTTCTCTATTTGGAACCAGAAGGGACCTTGGGGAGATTATTCTCTCCTTTGGACTTTTGTTCTTTGGCTGGGGGTCAGATGAAGTTCAAGTATAGGGATGGAGGTCCCCATATTACAAAAAGTAGAGAGGGTAGGAGGGGAGAGATGGGAACAACACAGGAGGGAGGAGCTGGCTGTGCCCAGCCTTGGCTACTACTGGCTTTGTTATTCAAACATCACCAGAAAACACATACTAGCTGTTGCACTTAGGAAAACTGAGTTCCCTGCAGCTCGGTGTCCTTCCCAGTGACCAGCAAGTGTCCAGAAAGGAAGCGTCCAGCCCAGGATAGGAGCAGAGATACAGCCCAGTCAGAAGCTCACAACTGGAGCCTGCTGCCTGCAGTGTGTCTGGCCAACAGGAGGCTCAGCTGGCCTAGTCTCTGATTCAGTGAGTTCAAACTCCGTGAGAACTTCTGGGGTTCCAATTACTGGATGGGTTCTTGTTCACCTCCCTGACTTGCAGAGCTATGAGAGATGTGTAAAAGACAGTCTTTCCGTGCTTGCTCCTGGTGACGTCAGAACCCAAACAGGGTAGGTCAGCTGGCCAGTCAGCAATCCTTCCTGGGATGGACGTTAAGGGGTGGGTGATACCTACCCCACCCTCGGACTTTGCTGTACCCAGCCTGTGTTTTGAAGCACATCTTCCCCAGGGCTCTGCTGTCTTCTTTATTCAGTCAATGAGCTGGGGGTACCGAAGAGGCCAGCAGCATTTATGGGCTTTTATCTATGAAAGTACAACTGCCAAGATCTGTCCCTGGAGCAAGATCTTGAATGCCAGTAGCAGCAAGACTGTGTGAGGACTGCCCTTCCTAGAGGACCATGCCCAAGTGTAGGTAGAGGCAGGACTGGAGGACAGACTGGAAGGGATGGTTTCACTCTGTTCCAATCAACAGCAGTCAGACCTGTTTCCAGGTAGGGAAACATCCATCCATTCATCCATCTACCCATCCATCCATTCACCCACCAATCCATCCATCCATCCATCCATCCATATACACACCCATCCACCCATCCATCCACCTACCAATCCATTCATCCACCCACCCACCATTCATCCATCCACCCATCTATCCACCCATCCATCCATCCATCCATCCATTTATCTATCTATCCATCCATCCATCCATCCATCCATTTATCTATCCATTCATCCACGCACCCACCCACCCATCTATCCATCCATCCATCCATCCATCCACCCACCCACCCACCCATCTATCCATCCATCCATCCATCCATCCATCCATCCACACATCCACCCACCCATCTATCTGTCCACCCACCCACCCACCCATCTATCCATCCATCCATTCATCCACACATCCACCCACCTGTCTATCCATCCATCCACATACCCATCCATTCATCCACACATCCATCCACACACCCATCCATCCACTCATCCATCCACCTGTCCATCCATCCATTCATCCACACATCCATCCACACACCCATCCATCTACTCATCCATCCACCTATCCACCTATCCATCTATCCATCCATCCATCCACTCATCCATCCACCTATCCATCTATCCATTCATCCATCCACCCATCCATCATCCATCCACCCACCCACCCATACACCCACCTTCTCATCTGGCCCCATAGCAGGGCATTGGGCACTGCTTGAAAGTGTTGTCATTACTTTTGCCATGCGCTATCCAATGAGGGAGTTTATGGTCCTTTCTCTCATGTGTACAAAACTGAAGTAGTCCTGGCAGCCTCCACATTACCCCCACAAAGTGACTGAGGTAGTTAGTGTCATTGTCAATTTGACAAGATCTGGATCCTCTAAGAGGCAGGCCTCCAGGCATACCTGTGAGGATTATTTAGATCATGTCAGCCTCTGGGCATGCCTTTGAGGGATTATCATGCTTAGATTAATCGAGGGGGCAGACCCATTCTAATAGTGGGTGGCCCTGGGCCTGGGCCCTGGACTGTGTGAAAAGGAGAGAGATCAATCAGGTGGAATGCCAGCGGTCAGGGCTCTTAACTACAGCTGCATTTGGCCAGCACTCCTGCCACTCTGCCTTCCCTCCTGTGATCCGCTCCCCTTGGAATCCTCTACCAAGCTAAATCAAATCTTTCTCCCTTAAGTTGCTTATATTAGGATGCTCTGTTAGACCACGACCAGCCTACCTTCTTTCCCAGTTTCTGGGGCCGCTCTGTCCCTGCAAGGAGTGTGTTTACTTTCTGCAGAGGGAGGTGAAGGGAAGCTGAGGCTTGGCTCCCTGGCTGTAGCTGCTCCCTAACAGTTGAGGAGGTTGAGCTTCTCCGAGACACAAGCCAGGATCGGGAGGACTTAGGCTGTGAGAGGTCTGAGATGCTTGGCTTTCCCATTAACCTCCAAACATGCACGGCCCGAGAAGTTACTGGCCTCTTGAGCTTCATCTGTAAAATGGGAAGGACAACCTTGCCCTCAAGAGTGATGCCCAGAAGATGTGTGTGACTCCAATGCTTAGTGCAGGTTTCATTAAGGAGCAGGCACTCTTTCTACACTGCCCAGAGTTTTCATTCAGATGTAGAAACAGAAATCGCTCCCGCATGAGATCAGCAAAGATTTACCATGTTATGCAGGACCGATGTGCACCCCGTATGTCTATTCTGCCATCATTCGCTTACCCCTCATCCGTCTATGCGCTTTCCAGTCCTCCATCCATCTACCCATTCATTCACCGCCCATCCGTCGATTCCCCTCCCACCCTATCCATCGAGCCATCTACCTCCCCACCATTCACCTCCTGTTAATTAATCTGCCACCCACCCACCCTACTATCTATAATCTTTCCATTCACCCAGCCACCCACTTCCCACCATATGGCAGCTATTCATCCATTTACTCATCATCCAGACACCCAGTTCTGGGCACTGGACCTTAAAGAAGGAGACAGATCCTGCGCTGCACTCCCTCAGGAGACAGTCCCGTGGGACAAGTGCGGGAACCTTAGGAACAAGGCCTTGACAGGCCACGTGGTTGGGAGGACTCCTGAGGAGCTCAGAGGTCTCCACTGAGTGCCGTCCCTCTTCAATGTCTGCAAACTCATCACTCAACTTGTGCTGATCCCAGGAGACTGATCAGCCTGCTGCTCTCTCTCTCTCAATAGATCTGACTATGTGGGGTAGGCAGAGCCCCACATGCAAGCCTCTCACAGCACACTCCTGGTGAAAAATGGGGCACACAGCTCATCCTGACTTGCATGTGTCTGATTTCTAGCACTGAGCGTCCCTTATCCCACAGGACCCCTTGATCCCAGGTAAGAGAGCTGAGTGGTCTTCCTACTGAAGATGCACGGGAGGTTCCATGCTGGCTATGGCCCTTTCTGGAGGAACCCATGGTCTGCAGTATGGATAGAGGGGATGGAGAGCAGGCCATCACATTGGGAGCGGTGCCCCTATGAGCTCAGGGAGGTCAAACCACGGCTGTCTTTTCCTGCGTCTGTGACTACACTGCCGGCGCAGGCCAGATGCTAGGTAAGAACTGGAGTGTGAACGTGCTCTCTCTAGCAAAAGGGAGTCATTGGAGGCGCTGCGATATTGCCGCGACGGGCTGAGCAGAAGCAGCTCGAAGTTCAGCAGCAGCATTTCTCCTTCTCATTGCCAAAAGGAGACCCACAGAAACCGTCTGGCAGCCTGCACAAAGAGCAACGGACAAGGACAAGCGGTGTCCTGGTTAGTGTTCCATGAACTCAACACAAACTAGAACCATCGAGAAAGAGGGACCTGCAATTGAGAAAAGACCTCCATCAGATCGGCTTGTAATCAGGTCTGTGGGGTTGATTAATGATTGATGTGGAAGGGCCCAGCTCATTGTGGGTGGGGCCACTCCTGGTAGTTGGTCCTGAGTCATATTTTAAAAGCAAGCTGAGAGAGCCATGGGGAGCAAGCTGGTAAGTAGCATTCCTTCATGGTTTCTGCTTCAGATCCTGTCTCCTGGTACCTGCTTCCAGGTAGCTGCCCTACTTCCCTTCATGGGAGACTGTGTGAGAAAGGGAGAAACCCCTTTCTCCCAAAGCTGCTTTTGGTCATGTTTATCACAGCAACAGACAGCAAACCAGGAAAGGAAAAGAAGCAAAGAAGGCCTGGGTGGCTGTTGTCTGCAATCTGAGGTGATGCCCGTCCTGTGACACAGGTAGTATCAGTGTCCTTTAGTGCGTGGATGGGATGATCTGCTTAGCGGGTGCTTCGCCAAGATGTTTAATTTAACACAGGGCCAATGGCTGTGAGCTGCCAAGAAATTTTGAAAGGTTCTGCCAAACCTGCTTCCTTTATAAAGACATGCCACTTGCCGGACAGGCAAGCATAGAGGATGAAGACAGGGCAGGGGAGATGGCTCCACAAATAAAGCCTTTGCCGTGCAAGCCTGAAGCTTGGAGTTCAGATCTCAAGGACCTGCACAAAGTCTGGTACAGTAAAGTGCCTCTCAGCATCCTAGGAGACCTTGTCTCAAACAAGGTGGAAGCTGAGGACCAACACTTGAAGTTGTGCCATGCTGCCAAGGATGAGGGCAAGCAGGACCTCCTCCTCCTCCTGGCAGGACTTAAGGTGACAAAATCACTTCTAAGATACTTGGTGTTATTGTTAAGAACATCAGGTAGCCCCAGTTGAAATGTGTGCTTGTCTTCACAAGACTCGAAGGTTCTGTGCAGATGCCCTTGGACTTCTTCACCCTCAGTTATGCCTGGGCAGTGACTGCCCTTGGACCCTGTCAGGCAGGGCTTCCTAAAAAGGGCAAGCTTGAGGTCCTGAGCAGTAACAGCTCTCTGTCCCCTGAGCCCTGACAGAAGAGCCTGTGGCAGTTTGGGGTGCCAGGATCAGGGGTTATGAAACACTCCTGGGAGTGAGGCTCCCTCCTATGCCACCGGATGCTTGTGGGGACCTCTGGACATGCGTCTGGTAGCTGTCCTCTTCTGTGTCCTGCTGCAGGAGGCTGCTAGGACTGGCGGCGCTGCAAGGATGGGATCGCTGCAGAGACTGGATGAGGACGGGACACTGAGCAGCCAGAGCAGGAAGCTGCCGGCTAGAGCATTTCCTCTCATTAAACACCATTCCCTGCTCCCCAGCCCCAGGCGAGAATGGATGTCACAGGCAGCCCTCTGCAGGCCCAGGCTAAGTGAGGCGTTTTTCATCTCAGGAATGCATGGGGTGTCGGGGGAGTTAGCGGCACTGTCGCCAGAGGAAGACAGAAACTGTAACGGCGGCAGAGGTGGGCGTCCTGCGCCCATCTGGCAGAAAAGTCATATTCTTGTGAAGCAGGGACCAAGCCAGCTCTGTCTCCTCTGAAAAGGAGACAAATTACACTTCAATTATTTGATGGGGTCTCGCAGCCTCGCCCCTGACTCCCATTCCGCACACCCTGGAGATTTTGGAAGAGCTGACTCCCCTCAGAGAGGGCGCCCGCCCTGTCACCTGTTCCTCCCATTCTCCAGCTAATTCCGCAGGGCCCGTGGGAGGCAGCGGGCTCGCAGATCTGTGTGTGGGCGCTGCCGCTCCCTGCCTCAGTGTCTTTGTACCTTCTGGTTACAAAACAGGCTGAGCAGGCTCATTTGCATGAAGCCCGAGCGCGGGCTACGAATCCTCCTTCGTTCTTAGTCGGTAATAGAATCTTCAGGCTGTATTCCGCAGGCTGTATCCCTGGGGATCTGTGGGAGATAGAGCCTAGCTTCAGGGGTGGATGGATGGCATTCTTCTCTGTGAACTAGCGCTGCGCATATCACTGAGCAGCTCAGAATCTGTTTGGGAAGTGGCCATCAAGTGACCCTGTTTGAGGCAACCAGAGGGAGACTGTTCACAGCAAATGACAAATCTCAGCCCAGGCACGGATGCAAGCAAGCCGGTCAGCATAACTGGCTGAGCCCTCAGTCATGGAGACTGGGCACCGCTAGGAAACAGAGTAAAGTCCTGAACTACAGAGCAGGGCAGGCAGGCTGCGGCTCGGCTCTGCGGTTCCCGGTTCCCTCCTACCTCCCAGCTGCAGCGGTGTCAGCCCCTGGGTCCCTGCCAGGAGCACAGAGGGAAACATTGGTGCCTTCCTGGCCCCAGGGTTCATTCAGGACAAGGCTTGGGCAGAATGTAGGGTGTCCTTCTCCTAGAGCTCTTGTAAGTAGCAAACCAGAAAAGAGTGCAGGGGAGCGGGCAGATAGAGAGTGAACCAGACATGTGCTGGACCCAGGATTTCAGCTCAGCATCCTCTTTATTCAGTGTTAGAAGGGCCTCAAGATCAATTGTGCCCCCAGTTTTCACTGAGGGGCGACTCAGTGCTGAGTTTCCCAACTATGGGGGCAAACCCAGTCCCTATCCAGGTTCCTTAGTGATCTTAATCACGGCCCAGCTGAGCTCTGGCAGCTGATTCTGGTTCTGTCTGAGGCTACAGCCAGTTGGGGAAGCACCTTTGGTGGACCAGGCCACTCTCCAGTGTCCTGACCTCAGGATTGGCACTCCCCAGCCCTCGGGGAAGTGCAAGGGCAGACCTGCTGAGTCTGGGCAAGCACTGAGCTCTGCTTCAGGCTACTCTGGAAAAATCAAAACCACATTTTCTCTCCTGGAGCTTCCCAGAGGGTTTTAACCCAGACTCCAAAAGCTGCTTTGGACAAATGCTGTTTCTCCAGGGAGAATTTCACTTTTCCTAAAATGCCAGTGATAAAATCAGCTGGAGACTGAGCTATGGACAGCTGGAGGGGACTCAGAGGCTGGAGCAGGCCTGCTGGTGGGACTAGGACTCCAGCTCTACCACATGGTCTCCAAACTCCACAGATGGGTCACCTAAGAAGGTGACAATAAAGGTCTAGCCCCTTCATATCTGACATCCATTGGAGCTTGTTTGTTTCTGTTTTGCTTTATTCTGTCTGTTTAGGACAGGGTCATATGTAGCCCAGGCTGGCCTTGAACTCATTATGTAGCCAAGAATAATCTTGATTTTATTTTTTTTAATTAAAAGAAAAGCGTGTGTATGCATGTGTGTGTGCATGTATGTGTGTGTGTGTGTGTGTGTGTGTAACTCCATCCTTTAACATTTTTTATCTTAGCCATGCAGTGGTGGCACACATCTTTGATCCCAGCACTTGGGAGGCAGAGGCAGGCAGATCTCAGTAAGTTCGAGGCCATCCTGGTCTACAAAGTGAGTTCCAGAACAGCCAAGACTATTACGCAGAGAAACCCTGTTTCAAAAAACAAAACAAAACAAAAAATTTACATCTTAAACTGGATGGTGGCGCACGCCTTTAATCCCAGCAGTTGGGAGGCGAGGCAGGCAAATCTCTGTGAGTTCAAGGCCAGCCTGGTCTACAGAGTGAGTTCCAGGACAGACCCCAAAGCTACTCAGAGAAACCCTGTCTTGAAAAGCAAAACAACAATAACAACAAATTTAATCTTGAACTTTTATCCTCCTCTCTACATCTTCCAAGTGCTGGGATTATCGGCATACACATCCATGCCTGGTTTTACGTGATGCTGGGACCTGAACCAGGACTTTGTGTGTGCTAGACAAGGACCCGACCAATTCTGCCATGTCCCTAGACTCCTTCTTAAAAATAATCTGAGACAGAGTTGGGCTGTATAATCTAAGATGGCCTTCAACTCACTCTGAAGCCCAGGCTGGCCTCAAATTTATAGTATCCTCCTGATTCAGCCTTCCATTTTAGCATTTTGAATGGTGAGAGCTGTTTGTGAACAGGGCAGAGACTCCAAGTAGAGGGGTGGCAGGGAAATCCCAGGACACCAACACACTGCACTGCACTGTTTAAGACCAGTGAACCCAAACTATTTGGGGCTATAAAGTCTTCAACTCTGGTGTCTTCAGGAGATGGGGAGGGCCAAGGGTGTGGCTGAGAGGCAACACCTCCTGCCAGGGAGAGAGAATCAGCCTGTAATAATAACCCTGGGAGAGCTGGCTTGTAAGGGTTAGGCTCTGGGCTTCCTAAGAATGGGGCTTTCTGAGCTGAGACCAGAAAGTACAAGGCAAAGAGAGTGGCTTGTCACCCTCTCTGGGCCCAGACTGTGACACCTCACCTTGGCCACTCCCGCTGCCACTGCAGTCTGCTCCCCAGGGCAGGTAGGACATGCTGAAGAGCACTGGCTTCTGCCTGGACCTGGCCTGGGACCCAGCTAGTATGGGTTGGGGGAGGCCCAGGACCCACATGTAGCAGAACAGGTGAGCATTCAACACCCTGGCTTCTGCACAGAGGGCGGATCCTTCCTGCCTATTCCCACCTGTACTCGAAGAGCTGAGGCTGCAGGCTGTTAGTTTAAAGCAACTGACACTTTGTATCCCTGTCTGAGGCCCAGAAGTCGGAAACCAAGGTAAGTCTGCAGGCACCAGGAGGGCCTTGCATGTTCTCCAGCTCCTTGGGAACTCCAGGTTCTCATGGTTTGCAGTGGTATCTGTTTGGCCTCTGCCTCCATCTTCACAGACTTCCCCTGGTCTCTCTGTTCCACTAATTCCACTTTATCTTCTGTCATGAGGTCACAACTGTCTGAAGATTCAGTTGCAGGGGATTTGACACCTTCACACCAATGCACATAAAATAAAGTTAAATAACCCATAAAAATATTAAAAAAAAAAACAAGGTACAGGTTTCTAATTCTAACATGTAGGAGCTAAGGTAGGAGGGCCAAAAGTTCAAGGTCAGCCTCAGTAACTTAGTGAGACCCTGCTCAAAATACAGGTAAGGGGCTAGTGAGCTGGTTCAGTTGATAAAATGCTTGCTGCACAAGTTTGAGGACCTGAGTTCGGATTCACAGACCTGACATCAAACCCTAGGCGTGGCAGTTCATGCCTGGAATCTTAGTTCTGGGGAGGGAGAGACAGGCAGATCCCCAGGGTTTCCCGACTTGACAGTCTGGGCAATCAGTGAGCTTCAAGTTCAATGAAACACCTGGTCTCAAAAAAGGAGGTGGATCTGACAGGATGATCAGTGGATAAAGGTACCTGCTACCAAGCTTGATGGTGTGAGTTCAAGCCACAGAATCCACATGGTGGATGGAGAGAACCCACTTCCATAGGTTGTCCTCTGACCTTCATATTCTCAACAAGAAATAGGACTCTCTCTGTGTCTCTGTCTCTGTTTCTCTCAATAAAACCTAAGAAATAATTTTAATTAAAAAATAAGATTGAGGGTGATTGATGAAAACATCCAACATCAACCTGTGACCTCTATATAAATGCATACATGTGCCCATGTACCAATACACATACATACACACACACACAAGTACACATACACTCAAAATACATAGAATAAAATAAAGCAAAGGTAAAAAGAGGGGCTGGGGATGTAGCTCAATTGTAGAGTACCAGTCTAGCATACATAAGGCCCTGAGTTCAATCCCAAATAAAAGTAAAAGAAAAAAAAGATGCTGTGTGTGTATGTGTGCGTGTGTATGTGTGTGTGTGTATGTGTGTGTATGTCTGTGTGTATGTGTGTGTATATGTGTGTGTGTATATGTGTGTGTGTATATGTGTGTGTGTTGCCTTTTACCTCAATAAAGTACAAGGCCCACAGGGCCAAGATGGCTCAGCTAGTGACTCATCTGACCACTGGTGGTCACAGAGCCAACTGATCTTTCCCAAGAGTTCAGGGACAAAGTGAATTGTCAGCATCCTGCTGGCAAGTGGATGAGCACCTCATTCAGGGCTGGGTATCATCAGAGACATGAGATGCTTATCCAAGCAGTGGACAGGGCTCAGTCTTCCCAGGTAGAAGCAGCAAATCCCTCCTCAGAGCTGAGCCAGGGCCACGTGGGTGGTGGGCCAGAGGGGCTAGGTGTAGCCCGAGAACACCCTGAGGACCCCTGTGCAGCAGATCTGCATGGGCACCAAGAACTATGACTGAGAATAAGATGGTGGTGTGGGCGTAGGTCCCAGCACTCTACATCTGGCCCATATGCTGTGGGGCCCTGGCTTGATTTCTGAACATTCTTATTCACTTAGCATGTCTCTGCCACCTCACCATCACCACCTCTACCACCACAGCCATACACCAGATACATTTTCCAAACTTTGGGGAAAGTTGCTGCCTGGATCCAGAGTCCAGGAGGGGCCTCCATTGGCCTTCTGGGTCAGGAGTCAAGACTGTACTCTGAGGGACTCAGGAGCCTGCTGGTCACCTTCCTAGGACAATCCCAGCAGAGTGTCTTATCCTAATAGCCTCTCCCATCAGTACTTGGATGCATACAAGGGGAACATCCCTCAGAAAGTCCAACCACAGAATGGCCTCTTTCTGTACACAGCTGATGCCTATCAGGCTTCATCAATGAGCAGCCAGCCTGCTATGAACTGTGCCTCTGCTGTTTGTCCAAAAGCAGGTGGACTCCAACTGAGAGTCAAGGGCTAAGACCGTCCAGACAGGCTCAGTGTGCATGCACCTGTGGTTCCCAAGGAGGATACCACGTCTCCAGCAGGCTCCATGGCAGGGGAGTGACCTGCTTCCCTGAGGCAGAGCCGTTTCTCAGAGAGGGAACAGAACTGAGTGGGTAGATAGAGGGGTGACTGTTTCGTAGGCCTGGCTTGAACGTTGTCACTGGCCAGAGACCTTACACCCGAGGGCAGTGGCCCTTTCTCATCGGACATGGCTTCCTGGTCATGCCATTGCTGGTGTTAAGAAAGCTACCGTGTCCAAAGCATACTCTGCCCTGGATTCACCCAAATCCCAACTCACCTGACTTAGCAATGAAGACTCCACGAGTTCTATTTTACAGATAGGGGAAACTGAGGCTCAGAACCCAAGAGTGCAGGGGAGGGTGTAAAAGCCTGCTTGGAACTGGCTATGTTGGGGCACTCAGATAGCTTAGTAGGAGGATAGCTGCTCATCCTCACAGAGGAAGGCCCTGTGCTTTATAGAAAGATCCTGTCTCAAGAAACAAAAACACCTAATTGATAATTTTTTTTTTAAAAAAAATCCATTTTAGAAGCCTCTACCCCTCCTTCTGCCACCCCGCTGTCTTTTCATGGGCAGGAGGTCCGGGGACTGCTGGACAGTGTGCACATCTCCTTGTCTCTCCCAGTCACTGAACGTGTTGTCATCACCTAGCAGCGTAAGCTAGATTCCAAAGCTCTGGGCTCTGCGGGGCTGATTACTAAGGTCCTCGTTACTGGGGTGTGTAGCTAAAAGTATTCTCTTTTCTGTTTAAATAAAAAGGAAAGTTTTAACTTTAACATAGTAACATTATATACAACAACAGTTATCAAGCAAGAATTATAGTTACAATATATAGTCTATTTGTATTAGGCAAAAATTAAAGAAGATATTTTATCATCTTTCTTATCTTTGTGAGGCTAAAGCTTTGTCTCTAATTTATATTTTATCATAACTAAGAAAAACTATAACTAATTGTCTTCAAATCTATCAAAGAACCCCAGGAGGATATAATGTTATCTAAGAAAACAGAAAGGACATTGCAAGTGACTTCCAAAACTCTCAGACTGACAGAGACATCTCACTGCCTGGACAGTCACCCAAAGTTCTTCTGTGATGTTGGGGCATCCATCTTCAGCCTACAGGCCCATAGTATCCAGCAGACTTTTCCATGAAGCAGGAAACTTGAAGATCTGTTCTGCCTTGTATTGGCAAAGTTTGTCAGTTCCTTTCTTCTGTGTCCTACAGAAAGTCTGGCAGTTTCTTCCGTGAAGCAGGAATCCTGAAGGGCCATGCCATCTTTTGGAAAGTTTAATATTCACTTTTGTGGGTCCTGCAAGCTCAGTTCATTCAGCATACGATTAAGTAGTCCAAGCAAGAGCAGTTTCTTGCCCAAATGGCTAGCCTTGCCACATTGAAGGCAAATTATATAATGAGTTTCTTCAATGCCCATCAACCTCTCTGAAGTAATTGGTGCTGCCAGAAGCAGACATTTCTCACAGTCAAGAAAAGCCTAAGTTTTCAAAACCTTTTAAATGCCATATTATGTAGATCTTTGAAGTATTGAAGATTATCTAACTGAAATATATCTTTGAATACCTAGAAAACCTAACTAACATGACTAAAAGTTTGATTATTATAGATGACTATCTATTATATGTATTTCTTAATTTGTCACATTTTTAAATAAGCTGCATAAACATAATACCTTAAACAAGGGTAGAAAAATATATAGTAGCAGAATTGACCTTAAATTTGTATCAATAGAGCAAAATCCACACCAATGTATTTATTTCTATATCATATTTCCCTTTTTAAGAAAGAGATTGGCTATGACCATTAACCATTTATAATCAACCCTTTTTAAATAAAAACAAACATTTATAAACAATCATTTTGGGAATTTGGGCACAGTTTTTTTAAAACTCCTTTTTGCTGTTTGTTGAGTGAAGAATTTTTACAGCTTGGAAGACCTTTTGGGGGTCTTGTTCCATCAAACCACACTAGCCTGGAAGGAATTCACAGGTTTTTATACTTTGTGGAAACAAAAGCAGAACCTGTGTTTTAAAGTAACATAACTTAGACTCAAATTTTGGAATCAAGATACCTTTAAAATATATATATGTTGCCGGGCGGTGGTGGCGCACGCCTTTAATCCCAGCACTCGGGAGGCAGAGGCAGGTGGATCTCTATGAGTTCGAGGCCAGCCTGGTCTACAAGAGCTAGTTCCAGGACAGGAACCAAAAGCTACGGAGAAACCCTGTCTCGAAAAATCAACATATATATATATATATATATATATATATATATATATATATATATATATATGTTGATTTAACTTAACAGCCCCCAGAATCAAACATCTCTCTGTAGTCAAAAATTCAAAGAAAACACATTAATATAAAAAGTCCAGACTCTTTGTATCTTTTCCATCTTTTTTGTTGTTGTTGTTGTTGTATTTTCAAGACAGGGTTTCTCCATAGCTTTTGGAGCCTGTCCTGGAACTAGCTCTTGTAGACCATGCTGGCCTCAAACTCACAGAGATCTGTCTGCCTCTGCCTTCCGACAGCTGGGATTAAAGGCGTGCGCCACCACCGCCCGGTTATATTTTCCATCTTTATGTGGCTTAATATACATATATTTTATTACTTTATTTCTTTTTAAGGATTTTAAATCATTATTTTAATCTATGACTTTTTTCTCTTTCTCAATTCTATGCACATTTGTTAAACACAATGTAACCCATTTAGAGGTCTTTTATGTATGAATCTATCCTTATTGTGTATCTGAAATCCTTTTCTGACCAGGAGCATTTTTTAAATGGTAAGTGGTGTGGTCGCAGTAGGCGCTGGATGCTGGCTCTGCCTTTCTCGGCCTTTTAACACAGCAGAGGTATGTTCATCACCAGCTCCAGGACTGTTGAGTGGGAGCCATGCTCACCACCTCAATTCTGTAAAGCAGTGTACAACACACAAACCCTTTTCGTCTGAGTAAAAGCTAAACCTACCATGCAATACACTGGGCGGCCTGGAAATGTCTCTGTGTATGGTGATGGGAATCCGACATGCTCTCCTGCCTGTGTATGCCTAACAGACCTGATTCGGCCAGTTTCGCGGGTGGGGAGTTCTGAGCCCTGGTGCACTTTTAGCTACTTTTCTCCTAACCCCAAGCAGGCACACATATGAGCACCCAGACCCGTGGGTGTTGGCCCATGTAGGTTAACCCCACGGTGGGTTAACAGATACAGTTAGAAGCATTCTGCGTTCTGTAGTCCTCCTGGAAAAGTTTTCTCCACCCACCTGATCCTGAAGCCACTTACAAAATGAGGCTTATAATTAGTTACAATTGTTTGACCAGTGTCTTAGGCTTCTTATTGGCTAGTTCTAACTATTAAATTAGCCCATTTCTAGTAATCTGTGTGTTGCCACAAGGCTGTGGCTTACCAGTGTGGCATGTTATCCCTTCATCTCTTTTGACTCTGTCCAGTCTCTCTATCTCCGTTCAGATTTTCTGCCTGGCTTTACTCTACTAAGCCATTGACCAAAACAGCTTATTCATTAACCAATAAAAGCAACACGTATACAGAAGGACTTCCCACATTAGGGATGCTCCTTACACCTTCCTAGTAAAGTCCTGACCACCCAGGACTCAGAATGTGAGTATACTTGGAGATAGGGCCTTGAAAAAGATGAAGTTCATCATGAAGCCCCTCATCCAGTGTCCTCATAGAAAAGGGACACAGGCATGTTCAAGGATATCCCTGTGGGGACATAAGGAAAGGAGGAAGATCTGAGGAGGAGCTGATCAGTCTACAATTTAATCCCAGACCTCTAGTCCCAGAGAGAATAGCAGCTGGTGAAAGTCATCGTCAACTCACAACAGTCACAGAAAACCACATAGAAGTCACCCACGTGCTTGCAGGCAAAGGGTTTGTTGACTTGAAGCCGAACCTGAGCCCCTCGGGGTTCTGGGGTTTCTCTACCCATCGGATTTGCTCACTGATAGCACCCATGGAGGCTCAGGTAGTAGGAATTTTGTTCAGTATGTTGCCTCTGCCTGTGTCCAAAAGAGAAGGTAGTTACATACAATCCACAATTCAGACTTTGACACTGGACCTCTGAGGAAGCTGGCCTGGAGGAATAGCCCAGGGTGGAGGTGCTGCTCATAAAATTTCATCTCTATCTCTGATTAGCCACTGAGTGAGCTTCATTTTCCCAGCAGTGTTTGATCCTGAGATTCCCCTTCCCTCCAGGCATTAATAATCATTTCATGGAAAAAAAGTAGTTGCTATTTTTCCAAAAGTAATTGAGAGAATCCAGAGAATTTTCAGTTCTTCACAGCATTGCAGCCCAGAGTAAGGTCTGGACACTGTGCCACCAGAACCACCAGACCCTGGTGACCTGTTCCCAGCCTGGTAAATATTGATTCAGAGGAGCTGGAACAATCTGCACACACCTCTCTGGGTGGAGAGGATGAAGAGGATGGAGAAGAAAATAAGGGGAGAGATGGGGTTGAAGGTGAAGATGGAGCCGAGTGTAGAGATGGAGCCGAGGGTGGGGATGGAGCCAAGTGTAGAGATGGAGCTGAGTCTAGAGATGAAGATTAGTATAGAGATGGAGCTGAGGGTTGGGATGGAGCTGAGTGTAGAGATGGAGCTGAGTGTAGAGATGATGGAGCTGAGTGTAGAGAAGGAGCCAAGTCTAGAGTTGGAGATGAGTGTAGAGATGGAGCTGAGGGTGGGGATGGAGTTGAGGGTGGAGATGGAGCTGAGGGTGGCGATGGAGCTGAGGGTAGAGATACAGCTGTGGTGAATGGATGAAGTCCTAGGTGAATGTGTGTTGTTGACATGGGCATAGTCATGTCAGGAACCCCAGTGTCTTAGATCCACAGGAATGGCAAAGCCTCCCCTGGTTCAGGTTCAGAGAAATGGCAAAGACTTCCTCTGGTCCATTGTGTGGGTGTTGACAGTTTACACTAAAACTAGCAAAGGAAGTTTTCTCCTTCTGGACAACCGTGACATGAGACCTCCCACCAAGACGTGCTCACCCCTCCTCCTGTGCTGTGCTTGATAAACGGGCTGACGTTGCAGGTTGCATAGCAGGTGCTCTCCATCAGCGTGAGCACAGCCCACCAAGTCCCAGCTTTCCTTGTATGTGCGCCTGTTGTTTCATCACTGTTGTCATTTGCTCATTCCTGCATTGCCCCAGTCAGGTGTTCAGGACCAAGCGATGCCACAAACAGCTGAGGGTGGAGAGGGGTTGAAGATGGAGATGGAGTTTACAGTAGAGACATGGCTGAGGGAGATGGTACTGAGAATCAAGATGGAACTGGATGTGAGGATGGAGTTGCGGGTAGAGTTGGGATTGAAGGCAGACATTTGTGTATTGGCAGAGATGGGGTTCTGGGTAGAAAGATGGAGTTCTGTGTGGGAATAGGGGTGACAGTAGAGAGGAGGCTTGGATGGTGAAGATGCCTAGGAACAAGGTCTTGCTACTGATGGCGAGACTCCTTTCTACTCATGGTACCCAGTAGTTGGCTGTTTTCTTTTCCCAGTTTGGAATCCATAGAGATTTCTAAAATTATACTGATTTGCCTTCAGTTTGTCTAAGGTCCTTTTTTCTTTTTTTTAAAGATTTATTTAGGGGCTGGAGAGATGGCTCAGCGGTTAAGAGCATTGCCTGCTCTTCCAAAGGTCCTGAGTTCAATTCCCGGCAACCACATGGTGGCTCACAACAATCTATAATGAGGTCTGGTGCCCTCTTCTGGCCTGCAGACATACACACAGACAGAATATTGTATACATAATAAATAAATAAATATAAAAAAAGATTTATTTATTATGTATATAGTATTCTTCCTGCATGTATGCCTGCAGGCCAAAAGAGGGCACCGGATGTCATCCCAGATGGTTGTGAACCACCATGTGGTTGCTGGGAATTGAACTCAGGTCCTGTGGAAGAGCAGCCAGTGCTCTTAACTGCTGAGCCATCTCTACAGCCCCCTAAAGTCCTTTTTCCTAATATGTGCCCCATAATGTTTTGAGGCATGCTGGTTAGCTTTTTGTCAACTTGACACAAGAGAAAGTTATCTGGGAAGAAAGAATCCTAATGGGGGTGGCGTGTCCCCCTCAGATGGTCTGTAGGCAAGCCTGTGAGATATTTTCTTTAAGGGCCCAGGCTGTTGTGGAAGGTACCATCCCTGGGCAGGTACCTTGTATTATAAGAAAGTAAACAGAGCAAGCCAGTAAGCAGTATTACTTCATGACCTCTGCTTCAGTTCCTGCCTCTGGGTTCCTGACTCCAGGTTCCTGTCCTGACTTACTTTGATGATAGACTATAAGCTGTAAAATTAAACCCTCCTCACCACAGGCTCTCAGCCCCAAGTTGCCTTTGGCCATGGTAATTATATCAGCAACTGCCGCGCACCATGCCCCCGTGTCTGCGCTCTGTGCCCTAGAACCCAGTTCGCAAGCTTCGGGCAAGGGGGCTGGAGGTTAAAACACACAGACATACACAGACAGAGAGACAGCGACACGGGTCATCCTTGAATTCCCCAAGAATGCCCCCTTTATTGTGTTCAGGGGCAGATTATATAGAGATAGCCACGCCCCAGCCAAACCCACCAGAAACCACTCTCCTGCCATCAGGAACTCCTGAAGGTCTCATGCTCAGAACAGCTGTAGGCACTCAGATCAGGGGATTACAAGAAATTCAGGATCTGGGGTCTCACTGCTCCCAACAAGCATCAAAAGGCAAATTAACACATGAGATGTCCCTAATAACCAGGTTTTTCGGTATTGACAATATATCCCACGCTGCCCAGCTCTAGTCTCCCCATCTGCGCTCATAGAAACTGAAGGTGGTGTTAGAGCTGTACTAGCTTTTTGTTGTTGTAACAAAATCCCTAACAAGAGACACGGAAGGAAGGAAGGAAGGACTTTTGGGCTCAACATAAGAAGACATACAGGGCCATGGCAGGAATATTTAGAGATGGGAGTGTGAGGGGCTGGTCACACTGTATCTGCAGTCAGAAAGCAGAAAGACAAGAATTCTGGTGCTTGGTTCACGTTCTCCCTTTTTGCTTTTGTTTTCAGTCCAGGATCAACCCATGGCAGAGACACACACATTTAGAGAGTTTCTTCCCTCCTCAGTTAAATCAGTTGAGATTATTCTCACACTAGGTGAGAATAAGACCACTACCATAATTTTTGAGCCAAATATGAAGCAAGCTTTATTCCACACTGACCAAAATGATGGGCACTGGCCAGGTCCATACCTGAGATTCCCAGAGAATGGCATCGAATTACATTAGTTAGGTGTTTACAATGCAACACCCACAAGGTTGCATACTTCCTGCCTCCATCCAATGGGGCAAGCATACATCCTGATGTGTTTTCTGCTTACACACATTCTGTGCAGGTGGGGCAACCAACCTTGTTTACAGAAGTGAAAGCACATGGTTTGTTATCTTATATGAACAGCAGCCCCCAGCATTCCAGGAACTTATCTGGCCTTGGGCAAGTGGGGCTTTACAGATGAGGCTTCCAGGTGAGAGGCAATTTTGTTTTACAGATCTCTCAAGCACAAGAATTAAAACTTAAAGCATAACTTTAGCCCTCACAATATGGGCTCAGAGATATATCCAGAGGCACATCTCTGAGGACTTCAAATCCAGTCAGCTTGACAATGAAGATTAACCACCCAAAGCCTACTACTTGTCAATTTAATTGGACCCTGTATTAGTCAGGATTCTCTAAAGCAGTGGCTCTCAACCTTCCTAATTCTGCAACCCTTTAATACAGTTCTTCATGTTGTGGTGACCCCAACCATAAAATTATTTTTGTGGCTATTTCATAACTGTAATTTGGCACTGTTATTAATAGTAATGTAAATATCTGTTTTCCAATGGTCTTAGGTGACCCCTATGAAAAGGTCATTGGAACTCCAAAGAGTTGCAACCCATGGGTTGAGAACTGCTGCTCCAGAGGAACAGAATTGATAGAATAAGTATCATTCTGTTAATTGTGATTACACACACACACAGGATTTATTAGAACACTTATGGGTGGTGGTCTAGTTAATCCAACAATGGCTGTTTACCAATGGATGGTTCAAGAATCCAGGAGTTGTTCCATTCACAAGGCTGGATGTCTCTGCTGGTCTTCAGTATATGCTGGAATCCCAAAAAGTAGGCTCTAAGGCTAATAAAGGAATGGAGTTATCGGTGAAAATTGAGGCAAGCAGGCAAAGAGCAGCAGCTTCCTTCTCCCATGTCCTTTATATAGACAAAGACACTAGAATTATATAGGCTGCCCAGATTGAAGGTAGAGCTTCCCACTTCAAATGGCTAAATTGAGAAAAACCCTTCACTCCCTCACAGGTGTACCTAGCTCGTGTACCTGGGCTTTAGCTAATTCTACATGTAGTTGACATCCAAGAATAGCCATCATGTACCCAAACAAATAACTTCAAAAATTGTTACATTCTACCCCTGGCCTTTAAGGGTCATGTCCATTTCGAGATGCCAAATGCATTCAATTCACCTTCAAAAACCCTCACAGTCTTTAGCAATCTCAGCACCATTCAAAAGCCCAAATTCTAAGATCTCATTTGAGGCTCAAGATGAACTCTTAACTGTAAGCATCTGTAAACTATTTCTAATCTGCAAAGGCACAATCAACATTCCCATTCTAAAAGGACGGATGGGAACATCGTCAGGAAAGAGTGAACCAAAGCAAGACTGAACCTAGCAGGACAAATACCAAACCACATAGCTCCATGTCTGGCATCTGGGCTCAAGCTGGTATCATCTGGGCATTAACGAAGACTGCCTTGGGCATCCCCGTCCTTCCAGCTTTGCCACCTGTAGCACAGGTGATCTCTATGCAACCTTTGCTCTGCAGGTTTTCTCAGGAGAGGTCCCAGAGCCCTGCCATCTCCACAAGCCTGGTGTCTGTTCCAATTTATTCTCAGCCTTCACGGCTTTATGCAATGGCCTTTCTTCAGAGGCTCTAACCTGCTACACATTGCCTAATCTCTGCAGCGTTCTAGAACCTTCTGCATTTTTCCTGCCTTTAAACTAGTGTCACGAGTGCTACAAGGCCAAGCTTTGTTGCCAGCTCAACACATGGTCCGGTTCTCTTCTGCCACAGCTATAACGGTCTCTGGGTAACGTGTCTTGTCGCCCAGTCTGGAAAAAGATTCCTCGAGGCAGCTGTTGTCAGGTGAGGAATTCCTTCAGAGACACTATGTTCAGTCTCTTTCAGACTGATTTGTTCTCGCACACATTAGAACCTTTGAAGAGTGGAGTCCCACCCCTCCCCCACCCCCTATTACTTTCCCAGTTGTCCCAGTGTAGACTGTAAAGTGCAGGGAATTGAACCCAGACCCTCCAGAAGAACAGCCAGTGTTCTTATCCACTGAGCCATCTCTCCAACCCCTGAGAATGCTAAGTTTTGGGTGACATTGTGTCCACAGTCAAAAAGTAGAGAGAGCTGAATGTTAGTACTTAGCTGACTTCCCCCTTTTTTCCATTTTATTCTATTTGGCACGGTCCTCCATTCATGGGGATGGCATCACCCACATCCAAGGTGTGTCCCCCTCTGTTAAACCTCCCTGGAAATAACCTCAAAGACACACCCAAAGGCTGCCTTAAAGGTGATTAAAAATCCGATGAAGATTAACTGTCACAGGAGCCGTAACTCGTTCTCCATTTCACAGCTGAGCTGCCCTGGGGACAGCAAAGGTCCCACAGGACATGTGCAGCCAGGGAGCACAGCCAGGGAGCACAGCAGGTAGAGTGGAGTCAGCATCACTAATCAGCCAACCTACCCTCACATGGTAGCACTGAGACTCCATGGTGGTTTATCCAGGGAGCCTGGCACCAGGACAACCTCAGAGCCCTGCAACCTGATTCCTTCTGTCCTGCTTGCTGGGTAGCCTGTAGGTGAAGACTCCAGGCACCTGCTTGTCCCATATGGGTACTGGTTGCTCCTTACATGCTGTAAATAACGCTTTGTGTCAAGTGTTGGGTCATCTACTCAGGTCATCTACCAGGGTGAACATTCAACATCCATTGAAACAGTGGTCATAACCATGGTCACTACCACAAGACTCAGGAACTTTGCAGGGCTGGCCTGCTCAGACAGGACCAGGAAGGGCTATTTCCTGTCTTCTCACTCTCCAAGCATCCTGCTGCTGCCAGTGGTGGCTGGGAGGAACCATGCCTCTAAGGGATAGTCATCAAGTCCCAAACTGAGCTGGAGTTGATAAGCTATATTGGAACTTTGCAGACCCACTAAAAAAGGCGGAGTGTCTGAGTTTCCATCCTGAGCCTTGGTCCTCTAGCTCCTTCGATTTCTTTGGCATGTGAAAAAAACCACAGGCTCCATCGAAGGTGCAGACCTTCTCGCAGAGCTCACTGGGCCAGCCAGCTCTCTCTGCGATATTCTGAACACAGCAGCGTCTTTCTGCTTACCTGTAATGACAGAGAGCTCATGTCCACAGAAGTAAATGTGGGACAAAGGTCTCTACTACCATGGGTTTCCCCGTGTAATACCCAGCCTGGCTAGAAAGAAAATTCCACAGTGAATGAGTGGGTGTGCTATCTATCTATCTATCTATCTATCTATCTATCTATCTACCTATCTATCTATCTCTTTATTTTTGGGTCAACTTGACACTGGAAGAGGGAACCTCACCTGAGAAAGTGTTTCCTCGACATTGGCCTGTAGGCAGTTGTAGGCACTCTCTTGATTAGTGATTGATATGGGAGGGCCTAGCCCCATTGTGGGTGATGTCATTCCTTGGCAGATATCCTGGGAAAGTAATCTTAGTGCCAAGCTTGTCGGTGTAAACCTTTAATCCCAGCAATCAAGAGGCAGAGGTAGGAGGATCTCTGTGAGTTCAAAACCAGCCTGGTCTACATAGTGAGTTCCAGGACCACCAGGGCTGTGTAGAGATCCCCTGTTGCCATAGGGACAAGCCACTGAGCAGCATTTCCCTAAGGTCTCTGCTTCAGCTCCTGCCTCCAACTTCCTGACTCTTTTATTGCCCTGACTTTCCTCTTTGCTGGACAGTGATAAAGAAATGTAAGTCAAGTAAACCCTTTTCTCCCCAAGTTGCTCTTGGTGATGGCGTTTATCACAGCCATAGAAAGCAAACTGGGACAGCAGGTAAGTGAATGAATGCATGAGTGGGTTTGCCACACGGGCCCATGAGGACTCAGGATAGTTTCTGTAAGATGCATAGCAGGTGCTCTTCTCCCCAGCTCACTTGATTGGCAGGTTTCTCTCACTCCCTGTGCCTACCCAAGTGTTGTGAATATGCGTGTGAGACACGAGGACATCCAGCCCTGTGATTGCTGCCCAAGGATGGTGTATTAAACACATTCTTTTTGTGGATTTATGGCTTTCGTTTCTGAAGCAGGGCACTGCCCATGGGAACCATGTTTTATACAGAATCCTGTATTTACAGGGGAATGAGGTCCATGCTTGTGGCAGGTGGCTTCTAGATTTTCACAACAACAAATGCCAACAAATTCCCATTCGCCAACAAAGTCCATGCAAGAGCCACAGGTGACAGTTATTTTCCAATAACCAGAACGCTAGAGGACAAAAGGAGTTTAGATCTGAACTGAGAAGCGATCGTTTTGTTTCCTTGCTTCCATGTTGATTTGGTTTCATGTGTGGAAATCAGAAGTCAGGGGGAGCAGAAGGCCTTGGGCCCGGGCTCAACTCTGGCCTGGGCTGGGATGATCTGGCTCCCTTCTTTGTAGGGACCCAAGTGCCAAACGTTCTCAGCAGCAGCTTCAGAAAGTCTACCTTCAGCTCTGCCTAAGGTCAGGAATAATTACATGAAGTGCACAGAGCATGGAGTTTGATAGCTTTTGGGATACAGGAGCAGAATGCCTCCCTGCATCCGGTCACCTCCCCCACCCCTTACTAACCTTTCCCAGCTTAGGAACCAGGAGTTTTTGAGTTTGTCCCCAAGGGCATGGTGGTCAGCCTGGGCCAGCCTCAGCATTCACCGCTTCCACATCCTGGATGAGCTTGTCATTCCACCCCTGTTAACATGGGAATGGTCGTTCTAGGTCATCCCACATTCCAGATCCAGGTAGTAGACTCCTTAGAACTGCTGGAAGGGACCCTGTGTCTGCTCGAATGTTAGGTAAGGTGGGGGTCACTGATACCTTTGCCCAAGACAGGATAGGAGGGTGGCATGGAAGAGACCCCAAGGAAAGCACAAAGACAGCCAGGGTATCGGCCTGGCTCTGCTTGCTTTCTTCACAGTAGAGGTATGTCTTTGTTCCCCAGGGAAGAGTACCTTGTCTGGCAACCAGAAAGCCTAGGTCCAAGCGGTCAACCCATCAAACTCACCCTCCCAGTCCTCCAGAGCAACATCAGGGGACCTCCTAGAAGGTGTGTAGAACTCTGGCAGGGGTGGGGAGGACCGTGAGTGGTGGCCAGGCCTCAGCCCAGTCAAATGGCTCATGTATCCACCAGGTGTTTTAAAGAGCACAGGAAGGAAGATGACAGAGCCATGAAGACATTCCACGAGCCTGGAGCCACTGTCGTCCGGCCAGGCAAGGGAGCTGGAGTTCAACCCAAGGAGATGTTCAAGCAGCTGAGGGTATATGGGCTGTCACCTCATAAACCCTACCCTAGCTCATCTTATCCCGGCCACCCAGCTCCAGGCAGCAGTCTCTTTCTGCGGCCTTGAGTCTTGGAAGCTCCAATAACCCAGAGTCCCCCAGACTCTCCCATCAGGCCTCGAGACTCACAGGAAAGCAGCCTCATGTGAACCTATAGGACACATGATTGTGGGGCAGGCAGGGATGCTACCTGTGGGTGGAAATTGGGGGTAGTGTATAGGTGGGGAACCCTACTGACACTGTCCTTGCTACAGGCCTTGGCACATCCAAGCTGCATGTTCTGGGAGCACAGCTATTGGGAGCGAGGGTAGTTGGGGTACCACTTTTCCAGGTTAGTCCCTAGCCCCTGTTTGGAAGCTCTGGTTCTGTGTACCTCATACCACCGCCTTGTTAGCAGAGGTGCGATCACCCCAAAGTCTCAAAGATGAAACAGTCTACTGTCAGGGCTGCAGGAAGAAGCAGTCAGAAAGGACCACACAGGACTGGAGGTACCAGGGCCAGGCAGTGATGGCTCCATATTTAGAGGGCACTGTTCAGCATGTGGGCAGAATGTTGGAAATGAGCCTAGAGAAGATCCCAAACCCAGAGTCTTCAAGCAACAGCCACTAGGCAGACAGGGCAGCAAGGGGCGTGGCTCACACGTGTGCAGCGACCGTGTTGCTCTGTTGACCAGGCTGCTGCTGTTGCACTTGAGCCAGCCCAAGCCATAGCTGTTCCCGCTCCCCTGTGTGCAGCTGTGTTCCCGACACCGACAGGATTGGCCAGGAAGTTGCAGCAGAGCAGGGTTAGCTTTCCGCTCTAAGAGGAACGCAGAAGGTGAGGCAGACCGCCTCGAGGTTATGAATGCCCAGGAGCCCACACACAGGCTGGGTCTTTCCACTTGTGTCCACCATATGACCACCTACTCAGCACTTTTCTCCAAAATCAGCTTTGTGTGTGGAGGTTGGGGCTCAGGCGTCCCCAGGAGCTCGCCACCTTGATTTTTGAGCCAGCATCTTTCATGGGACCTGGAGCTCATCGATTTGGCTAGGCTTGCTGGCCACTTAGTCCCAGGGATCAGCCAGCTCAGTCTTTCTTATGCTGGGATTACAAATACATGTCACCACAGCTGGCCAGCTTCACTTGGGTTCTATGGGTCAAGCTCACTTCATGTTGGGCTGTTCTCATCGCCAAGACCCCCTTAACATCCCAGAGATTATGAGGTCAGAGACGGGCATCAGCCCTATCCCAGGCCAGAGTTCCTTGGTCCTGGTTGCTCCAGGCGTTGGAGAGTTGGTGGCTGCAGAGGTCAGCATGATACTGGCCTGGGATGCTGGACCCAGGAAGCTTATAGAATACTGTGGGTCTCAGGTGAGAAGAGGTTACCCAGGATGGGGGACAGGGTGGCACCGTACATAATGTCTCCACCCACCTGGATGTGCACACAGGAACTGGAGCTGACCCAGGTCTGAGTCAAGCCCAGCCTACACAGACATGAGGCTCAGATATGTTCCTTCCTCCTGACCTCTCTCTGCCTTGGTTACCACACCTCTAAGGACAAGGTCTTGTGTTCACTGCTGGCCCAGAGGGTATAGAGTGAGGAGGCTCCAGGGAATCCTGCTGGACTTGGGAATGATCAGGGAGCTTGGAGTTTCTCCAGGCCTTAAAGAGCTAACATGAGCCCTGATTTATTTAGCCCCAACAACTGAAACTATACCCCTCCTGGACCAAATGTGGAATGGTTCAGACCTTTAATGCGCCCCCCATCCGAGGTAGGTACTGGTGCACCCTTTGCTCCTTCCTGATTTTAGTCTATTAATTGAATTGGGACTGGTGCTCAGAGGTCCCCCTTCTGCCCTAAGCCTTATTTTTCTATCCATGACATGCCTGGGCCAGTTCTTCCTGAGGGACTGTGGGAGTCACTTCTACCATGCCCACAAAGAGAGTTGACTGAGGTCCATTCACCTAGCCAGGTCAGCTTTGCTCCAGAACCCAAGTACCCAGCAACCTTTGGGCCACCATGCTGGGCAAGCAGAACATGCCCACTTTCCCACTGGACTATTAGGTAAGTGGCATGGACCTGCTCACCAGAGGCCTGGACACTGGGTGGGAGGGGCCAACACGGGTTCCCAAAGCAGACACTGTTCTGAGCTGGGAGGTGGACAGGGTTCAAAAGAGGAACTTGTACTTGGCAGCCACTCTGGGCAATGTAAGCCAAATGTTCCCGGGCCATGCTGGACCTCATTCCACTCATCTCGAGGAAGAAGAGGGTCTGGGGTACTCAGGTTGGTCTGAGACGACCAGCTCTTTAGCTAGAGCTCTGTGGGCAGGCTGCTGCACAGGGCAAATAGAATTCTAAAGAAGGTTCACGAGGAAGGGATACAAGCGTGTTTACCTGCAGAGCTAGAACCCCTGCTGTGGTTGTTACTTTGTGCTAGAGAGCCCACACTTTGCAGGGTACCATGTTTCATCATGCAGAAGGAGTGTGGTCCAGGCCAGCTCCCTGAAAGTTTTGGGAACATTGAGTGTGGCGACAAGTGACTGGGCAGATCCAGCAAGCCACCATGAAGGCCACGAGCAGATTTCTCAGGAGGCCACCCTGGGGTACACTCAGGGCTGTGTGTGTTGGGGCCAGGCCCATTCTCTGTGGTGAAATGCTCGCCTATGAGTCTGCTTAGTGCAAGTGGGCAGGCCAACCACAGGGACCTATGTTAGCAGAGGACAGTGACCTTCAGAGCCCATAACAGGACAGGAGAATGCTTACAGTGTCTCAGGCTCTCGCAGGACCCCATGAGCGCCTATGAGTCCTCATGAGCTCTCGTAAACCCCAGATCCCACCTCAGAGGTGTCTAGGTGCCATAGACTTCTCACTGGTTCACCTTCTTCACCTGACTCTCGCACTGTGAGTGCCAGCTACAGACAGAAGAGAGCGTGTCTAGCCTGGCCCAGCTCCTCCCACTCTCCTTGACTTAGGCCCTCTGGCTCTACTCCTTTGTCTTTCATCAAGGTGTTGACCAGGGGGTCTGTGGGATAGCCTGCTACACCTATTCTCATGGCCTTAAGTTGGGTGTAGTGCTATGTACCTTTAACCTCAACCAGCACTCAGGAAGCTGAGACAGGAGGATTGTAAACTAGAGATCATGCAGCCTGGTGCTGTGTGAGAACTGTGGCTGCATAGGCTCTACTCCACTTCCCCAGCTCCAACCCTGGGACAGTGGCAACAAAAACACAACCAAGACCTCAGACTGACATGCTCGCAGCTCAGGGTGTTCACAGTCCAGGGTGCTCGGAGTCCTGGTCTCTTGGGGCCTGCCCTCCTTCAGGGCCCTGGAGGTTCAGTCTTCACTCTATTCTCAAGGCTCCAGCCCGGCCAGGCACCAGTGAGCGTCCCCGAGATCTTTTAATAACAGAATGCCCATGGCTGGAGACAGTTAAGTTTTAGTCGTGGTCATTTCAGAGCCCACCTCTCTGACCTGCAGCCTGCCACGACCTTGAATATCCCCCAAGGACTGACCTCAGTCCTTCCTCTTTGGCAAGGACTGCCATGCTTGGAATGCATCTCCCACAGGGTCCTCCCTGTGTGTAGGGAGGCTTCACTGGAGTTGAGGGACAAGGCTCTGGGTCCCAACAACCAGAGTCCTAGTATGGGTTATTCCACGTACCAGCTCGTGACCTTGGGCTTGCCTCAGTTTCTCCATCTGTAAAGCCCCCTTTCTGTCCAGATCATGTGAGGATTAACTGAGTCAACCCATGAAGAAGCCTGCAGCGAGCTCAGCCAGAGCATATGCTTAGCAAATTGGAGCCAACAGCACCGTGGAAATGCAGGTGTTTCTGACTTCAGCTTGCCGCATGAGTGAAAGCTGTGGCTGCCCTTAGCCCCTCCAGCTCTTCCTGGGTTTCTCCTACCCCCTGACCTTCATGGTTTCCTTTGTCATTATTCTTTCATTGTCTGTTGTTGTTTCTGTTTGGATCAATTGGTCGTTTTGTTTTTGCTTTTGCCGATTCTTACTATGTTACACTGACTGACCTGGTGTTCACTATGTAGCCCAGACTTAGCCTTGAGTTCAGGGTAATTCTCCTGCCCCAGCCTTTAGATAGGTGAAATTAGAGATATGGACCACAACATCCAACTCATAAAATCATACTCTTGTGTTTTCCGGTGAAGCCCAGGCTGGCCTCAAACTCACCATGTAGCAGAGGATGACTTTGAACTTGGAGTCCTTCTGTTTTCTCCTCTGAGTACTGGGATTAAAGGCCCGGGTTACTACCCTGAGTTCATGTACTGCTGGAGGTAAAGCCCAAGGCTTTGTGCCGGCTAAGCAGGCACTCTACCAACTGAGCTCTCGCCTTCCTTAATCTTTTTCAAAATTTCTTTTGT
Source organism: Microtus oregoni (assembly GCF_018167655.1). Lineage (NCBI taxonomy): Eukaryota > Metazoa > Chordata > Mammalia > Rodentia > Cricetidae > Microtus > Microtus oregoni. The sequence goes on from NW_024543086.1 coordinate 18,539,999, forward strand.
TGGATGCAATCCCCAGTCCCTGCAATTTGCTATTTTAAAGCATAGCTCAGTGGTCTTTGGCACGATTTTGCTAGAATTGTGCAACCATTGTCACAGTCAACTTTAGAACATATCATCGCCTCCCAAAGGGAGCCCCAGCCCTGGAGCTGTCCTTCCCTCATCAACCCCAGACAGTCATGCCGGAGGAGTCACCCATTCCAGTCACCTCGTATGAATGGAACGATGTGATACGGCCTCCCATGTCTGAGCCTCTTCTGAGCAGCACGTTTTCCAGATCTCCCATGTGAGTCTGCGCTTCTCTGCGCAGGTGTTACACCAGCGTGGCCAGTCCACAGCTGCTCTGCACACTCATTTGCTGGTGGATGTTGGGGCTCCCACCTTGTATATAGACGACTGCTAATTACAAAGCAAACATTCACAGCCAGGCTGGTGTGGGCATTCTGGGCAGATACCCCAGAAAGGACTGCAGGTCTTGGGTGGTTCTGCAGCCCAGTTCTAGAAAAATGTCAAGTGTGCATGTATGTGTGTGTGTGCATGTGTGTTCTGGTAACAGCTTTATAAATATAGAATGACATCTTGCCCAGTTCTTTGTTTTTGGGGTTTCATTTTTGTTGTTTTGCTTTGTCTGAGACAAGGTGTCGTTCGATAGCCCTGGCCGCCCTGGAACTCACTGTGAAGAGCAGACTGGCCTCAAAAGCACAGGGATCCACCTGCCTCTGCCTTCCAGGTGCTGGAATTACAGGCATGCGCCCACACCTGGCTTTCATTTTCTTTTCCTGGAGGCAGGGTCTTGCTATGCAACTCAAACTGTCTTGCCACTATTAGCGATCTCCTGCCTCAGCCTTCCATCACCAGCTGGAATTACAGGCATGGACCGCCATTCCTAGTTTTAGGCGGTTGTTTCTTGTTGCTGAGCTGTGTGATTCTCCATGGGGACGTGAGATAGATGGTCTGAAAAACTTCCCCATTTGGAAGGTTTTTTTTTTTTTTCCATTTTCCTGGATCCATCATATAAAAGTTGTTAGCTTGGATGATGTTCAATTTGAGTATTTTTTCTTCTGTTGCCTGTTTCGTCTGTTGGTCTGTGTCTTTATTCTTTAGGTTGGGGGAGCTGAGTGCTTCCTGAGTGGAGCTGGCATGAACATGGGCTTGCACATGTGTAAGTAGTGGAGAGGGAGCACTGCTTCTGGGCACAGATATACGGGGCAGTCAGGGCAAGCTTGCTGTGCGAGCGACCGTTTTATGATGCTGGGTAGGGGACCTTCTCCTCTCTGTTGTGTGAGAGCCTCTTGGCATGGGTCTCAGATCCCGAAGCCCATTCATGTTGTGGGGTGTCTCCTCCCCTCCCCGCCATCCTGATCTCTGAGCTCTTCCTTTCTGGGGCCACTCTGAGCAGTGAGCAGAGAGGCCACTAGACCGGAATCACATGGGCTAACTAATTTTGACTTACAGAAGCTGTCTTAAGTTGGATAGAAATGGGTGAAAATAGGATTAAGTAGAAAGCCAAGCCAAGAATAGATGAAGGAAAACTCCCTACGAGCCGTCCGCCTGGCTGAGCGGGCACTCAGAGGTGGCCGGGTGGGAAGAACACTGGACATTGCTGGGTGATTGCATCATATCCCTGGGCAGCTGCCCACACCACCCCAGCCAGACTGTGGCCGTCTCAGGGCGGGAAGATAGGGTGTGCATTGCTCTCCCTGTGGCTGGTTTATCTGTGTGGAGCTCATTCCATCCCAAGAATGAGTTTGGAAATAATTAAAATTCTGTGTAACACAAGCAGAGGCCGGGTGGCCAGCGGTGACCCATGAAGGGCCTTCACCAACAGAAATCTCAGCACAAGGGATCGAGTTGGCCATAAACTGGAGAGCAAGGATGGAGGAGAGCCTGGAGCGAAGATGGCAGCGGGTGTGGGAGAGCAACTCAGAGGCTCTTTCTAGCCCCCTTGCTCCGCTGCCCCCGCCCAGGAACTCTTCCCTGTCTGTGTCAAGAAAAGGCTAATTTAGACTCAGCAAAGTGCCCGCTTGACACAAGGACTGAGCTGATCCCCAGACCCGGTGTTAAAGAGTTCGGACCAGTAGTGCACACTTGGAATCCTAGCTCTGGGGAGAGAAAAGCAAGGGGATCCTGAGGCTTGCCGACCAGTCAGCCCAGCTTCCTAGGCAACGTCCGGAACAGTGAGAGACCCTTTCTACTAAGTGTCTGATAAGCCACACTAGGACACCAAGAGCTATCGTCTGGTCTTCCAATGTGCACATAACCAAACATACACACCACGCCACACCACCACCCAAAGAGAGAGAGTGGGGGTGGCCAATCCATCTGACTCTCCAGGGGTGGGAGCCAGAAGTCTGCAGACACTGCAGACTGAGCCTCGGCAGGATCTCCGAATCACAGCCGTGTGGCACAGATGCCCTTTATCCCAAGATTACTTTTGGGGTATTAGTGAGCCCTGTCCTCTGTGAGGCTGCTGAGATGCATGCGACCATTTTTCTGGCATTTGAAGGAGAGTCAAACTTAGCCAAGAAGCAGCAGAGGATAGGTGGCGACTCTCAGGAGGCAGAGGTGACTCGTACACCAAGACATCCCCAGGGTCCCCTAGAGCTGAGGTACGCGAGGGCCACCAGAGCACAGTGAGCTGACACATGCCTCTGCAAGTTACCCCTCATGGCTTCCTCAGAGTCTAAAGTGCAGACACGAGCAAAGGGCACTCAGTGCCTGGCCTCAGAACACACACGCTGGCCACCCTCAGGGCAGTGGTAGCAAGTCTTGGGACAGCTTCAGGGGGCTTCTCCTAACCCCCTGGCTTCTGTTCCACAGCCTAGGGTCTTCCCATTCACACCACTGTTCTTCACATTTGTGGACCCCAAGTAGCTAGAAGCCTGCCTTTGCTCAGGGGCGAGAACATGAGTGCCCAGAACCGGCTCCCAGGGAAATGCCACTGTGTCTGGGCCCTCAGATTACCATGCCACTTCTGAGTATCCTTGAGTCCCGGAGTGACAAACTGCAATGACCAGGACAGCAGGGTGTGAACAAACACAAGTGTAAGAGCGACTGTGGTCCGTGCAACATGTGAATTACATGTGGGAACACACCAAGGGGTCCCCTACCCCATAGGGCTGCGGACACAGTTCTCGGGGCAAAGCTTTCTGAAAAGGATGGGTGAAGGAGAGCGAGAGAGTGTCCTCTGTGAAGAAACAGCCCCCTTTGGGAGCACTCTGGGCTCCTCGTCTTCCTCCGTGCTTTCCACCCAATCAAGGACCTGGGAGCTGGTGAGAGACTTGGCCCACCACAACACCGAAGAGTCTATGATGAGCTGGGTTCCCCTCTTGCCTATGCCTAGCCAGGTAGCCAGTGTGGACAGGACCTGGTGACGGGTCCTCCGGGGACCTGGCTGAGCAGATGTCTACCCTGGCTCCCTGATCCATGGTGGCTCTCTGAGGGGCTTTATGCATCTCTTGCTATTTAAAAAGTTTCCCTCTACCCCCAGACAAAGTGACAGGTGGCAGAAGACCAGGATCATGTGGGAGCTGACGGGTTAGTGGTCGGGACTCTACCCAAAGAGAAACCATTATGACAAGAGGAGGCTACCCCCAGAAAATACTGTCACCTAAATGGGAGAGAGATTCCAGTTAGCCTTAAGTTACAGTCAGGCCCAGGGTCATGTGGTGGCCAGAAGCTGGGCCTGGCTCCTGCCCTTTTTGGCTTCACTCATGTGTGATCTGGTGTCCCTCACACCCTAAAAGAAAGCCTGGAATGCCTCCCAGGCCTGCAGGTGTGCAGGGGCTTCCCAAATTTCCTCCTACAGCCTCTGCCTGAGGCCCCTGGGGGACCTCACCCCAGTGTGACCCTGGCCGGGGGTTTCAAGGTATGTGAGCAAACTTCTGCTTCTGGGCGAATTCCCCAGCCAGGGAGGAGCGGGGCTTTCCTGCCAGAATACAGAGTTCAGCAGGCAGTGGCCTGAGTGACCAGCAGTAGGGACAGAGGGTGCTCCTTTCTCAAAGATAGGCATAGCTCCACCTGCAGCTTGCTGCAATTCCAGGCACAGAGCAGATGACAGGTTAACCCACCAGCAGCTGGGACCCCAGGGAAGTCTTGAGTCCTCTACCCATCCTGGCATGAGCCCTGGAAGGAGACCCTCAGAGATTTGAGGTGCATGTTGGTGGATCTTCGATTACATCAGTAACTGACTTCCTCCAGCCTCCTCCTTTGGAATGGGAGTATCTAGAGTTCCCCCATGAATCTAATACCATGTCTATTTTCCTAGTGCCATGTTCCAGTCTCTGCCTCCCCATGAGAGGTGACTCCTACCCCTAGGAGCTAGGCCATGCCAGCACTTGACCAGCCTCACAGGGTAGACACTGGGAGCCTCGATCCCCACTGCTGCTGGCCCTGGGCTTGTCAGCCCCTTGCAGCTCAGTGTTAGCTAAGGGTATCCTGTCTTCCCCTAGGAGCTCCTGGGGCGCAGGTGAGGGGTGGCAGTACACTGTTCTCTCCCTGAGGTGCCTGTAAAGTGGGTCTTGAGGTCTGGGCCAGGAGTAGACTACTTCCTGATTTTCCTGGAAAATTCCCTTGGAATCTACTTGGCCAGAGGCCAAGGCTCCTCAGGGGCATCTTCCTCCTTCCAACTTCAGACAAAAGCACAAGTGGCTGTTCCACCCAGTGAGGGCAGAACTCCCTGGGATGATTCATCTGAACTTCTCCAGAAGCCTGGCCTCTCTTTGTGGGGCAGATAGGGCTGGGGACACATTAAAGCTGGTGAGTGACAACCCAAGGCTAAGTTCTCCCGGGCCAGGTGACATCTCTTGGGAGACAGGGTCCTGTGCTCATTGGTTCCTACCTCCTGAGGGTGGGTCACAGTGGAGTCGGGGCACCCTATGAATCCCAACTAAACTCAGAGCCTCTGTCCTCTCTCAGACAGGCCCTGAAGGACAGTAGGAACCACGTTGGAGAGTCTGGACCCACAGGTCCAGATGTACTTCTAAAGATCCTAAGCTGCCACCCAGCAGGTATGGCTAGTGGGTTGATGGACTGGTGGACTGGTGGGCTGGACTGGTGGGCGGGGCTAGTGGACTGGTGGGAGGGGTTGGTAGGTGGGACTGGTGGGCGGGGCTAGTGGACTGGTGGGAGGGATTGGTAGGTGGGACTGGTGGGCTGGTGGGAGGGGTTGGTGGGCTGGTGGGAGGGGTTGGTGGGCTGGTGGGAGGGGTTGGTGGGCTGGTGGGAGGGGTTGGTGGGTGGGACTGGTGGGCTGGGGGGGTGATGGGTGGGGCTGGTGGGTGGGACTGGTGGGCTGGTGGGTGGGACTGGTGGGCTGGTGGGAGGGGTTGGTGGGTGGGACTGGTGGGCTGGTGGGAGGGGTTGTTGGGCTGATGGGTGGGGCTGGTAGGTGGGGCTGGTGGGCTGGTGGATAGGGCAGGGTTGCTAGCGGTTTTTTTGGGTGCAGGAACTCCACACTCCAGTTTTGTGGGAAATCCACAGAGAACAAGCTGCACCTCCATGCCTCTGTTCCCTGACACTTCCCTTTGCTCTTCTCTCTTCCCAGACGCCATCTTTGGACTCCTCCCTCAGCCTCAGTTCCCACATTTGGGTAGTGGATAGAACAGCCTCTGGTATCCTGACAAGGATAGGCTAAGCACTGCATGAGCACCCCAGGCAGGGAGTGACCAGGCCAGGCAGAGATGGGTCTCATCATAAACATCAACTCAACCCAGTAGACCCTAGGTCTGAGGCCCAGCCTCCTTCTGCCAAGCTGGGCTCAGACTCAGAGATCCACCTGTCTTTGCCTCTCAAGCGCTGGGATTTTAAGGTGTGTGCCACCACCGTCTGGCTTGGTCTTGCTTTTTAAAACATGACTGCTAGGAAATCCCACCTGTGCAGGCAATTCATATTGGACATCGCTGTCTTGTGGTGACATGCATGACCTTGTGGTTTTGAAATCAGAGACCCTCCCAAGGTCAGGCCTTCCGATGCTCTCTCAGGGAAGGAATGAGAGGAGGGTTATCAGACCCACGGTTCCACCACTGTCCCTCTCCTGATCTCCTCGTGCACGAGATCCTACCTCAGCTGTACACGGCCTCTGGAGGTGCTGGAGGGTATGGGGGGTGGAGCTGACTTAAGGAGGAGGGTTGGGGGGTTGTCACCTATGCTGGAGGGGGACTTTCAGTGATGCATCTGGGACATCGTGTTCTGGTGAGTACCTCTCCCTCAGGTTTCAATAAACCCAGTGAATGAGCTGGTCCACTGAGCTGCACATGGTCTGCTGTCGTTGTCTCCTCTCCTTGAACAGTCTCATCTTGGGTCAGGCTGCTCCCCATTTCCACAGCCGCTCTCTTGTTCACCCCAAGTGTGATTATGGTGACTGTGGGAAGGGAGAGGCCCCAGTGCAGCTCCTGTCTTTACTAGGTTGTCAGGCCTTCTTCTTTCATGGAGAGACAGGCTGACGTTGCTAAACTGAAAATGGTGGGTCTCAGGCATGCACACATAAGCCTCACTGGTCCTGTGGTCCTCTACTGTGTAAGCGCAGAACAGTGAGAGCTTGGAGACACATTGTGTTAATGGTGCACTCAGGAGCTCATAAATTAAACTGGGGCCCCAGACATTCAAGGTTTCTGAGGCCAATTCAAATGGAAGTCACAGAGGGTCAGTGGCACTAATCTGAAGACAGCATCACTATGGAAACTGGAAGGGAACAGACACAAAAGGACAGTGAAAGATGCTCAGGGGGGCTGAGGAGTGTGCCCACAGGTCAAGATGGCAGCTGCAGAGGCCAGGTGCCCCTTCCAAGGCCCTGACCGCGCCACCCAGGCTCCCGGACTAAGAGAAAGCAGACTGCGCTCGTTTTGAGCCACTTGGCTCAGGCCCTGGGAAACGGTACACTGCTTCACGGAGGTGGCTGTGCCCAGGCCTCAGCTTAAGTCATCCCATCAGCTAACCCCTCCCTGCCAGGAACCAGCCCCCCCCCCCCCGCCCCGTGAGTGTTCTCAGCACCTCCGCTCCATAAGTAACTTCACAGGACCATACGCAACAGGTTTCATTCTTTGTCCCAGCAGCAGAGGAGGCTAAGAGAAGTTGTACCATCTGCACAAAGTCACACAGCAGGCTTAACTATGAAGTTTTTCCTATTTTACAAAATAGCAAGGAGGCCTCCAGCGGTAGGGACCTCTGGTCAGGCCCATCCTAAGAGCCACAACTCAAGGGAGGCCAGGGAGATGAACACAAGTCTATGAGTGCCTGGGTTCCTAAATCAGGTTCTCGCCCCTGTGATTTCTATAGTGGTGGTACCTCTGTATCCTGCTGCTTGTGGATGCTCTCCTCCCCATAGGGCTGTCCCACTTGCATGGCATCCCAGACTCTACTCACCAGGAGGGCTAGTGGACAGAGTCGAGAGGCTGGCAGGGACATGGGGGTTGGGAGTCACTAGCAGATCCACGGGGGATAGAGATACCTAACTGCCATTTTGCTCCTGTGTTGCATCAGTACACTAGAATTTTCTAGAAGGTTCAACCCAGACACCCACAAAGGGAAGAGGCTTGGGGTCAGAAGGCCAAGATGGAGGAATGAGACCATGAGTCCAGACAGCTCAGCACTGGATGCAAGAGGAAACCAGAAGAGCATCTTAGTGACTTGTTACTGTGAACAAAAAAAATCCCACAGAGACAATGTGTGCAGGAAAGGTTCATTGTGACTCAGGGTTAGGCCCATCACAGTGGAAGCAGGCAGTGTGAGTGCCATCCACAGGGGTGGTAGCACGAGGCGGGGGCTCCACCCACAGGGGTGGGAGCATGAGGCAGGGGCTCCACCCACAGGGGTAGGAGCAGGAGGTGGTGGCTCCACCCACAGGGGTGGGAACATGAGGCGGCAGCTCCTCACTTCTTGGCAGGTAAGGTTAAATGAAGGCTTGGCTCTAAACCTCAAGACCCACCCCAGGTGACATACTTCGTCCAATGTGTGTGGAGCAGGGACTGCTTCCCGCAGGCTCTGCAACATCCCCAAACAACCCAGTGCTCAAACCAGAGTGGGATGGGAGGAAGCTGAAGACTTTGGAAGGGAAGCTGACTTTTCCCACAGACCTCAGTTCCTGACCCCCATACCCTCAAGGGAACAGATCTGTGCCTGAATCCCCTCCATACTTTGGGATCAGTCATAACAGCACCATCCACACCTTGTCCCTGCAGTTGGCCGGGTGTACAGACCCAGTCTTGAACAAGGCTTCTAGGGTTTGCACGTAAGTAACACCAGCGCGGGACCGTGGGGCCCTCCATGAGCCTCCAGATTTTGCATTTGTATAAGCGGACACGTGGGGTGTCCCCTTGGGGGAACATAAGGATTCAGGGTTGATCCAGGACAAGTGATGCGTCTCCCTGGCCACATCAGCATAGGTCTCAACCCCTGTGCACATATCCATGTGGAGAGCTGGCTCCACCCTGCCTGATGGGCCCTGACTGGGCTGCTCCTCATGGCCCCACAGCCGCTCCCTGGCAGCTGGCAGCTTCACCTCCTGTTTTAAATTGCAGCCTGGTGGGGTTCCTGTGGCCCATTGCCCGTGGCTCCCCTCCGGCTTGGCAACCAGGAAGTGCATGGCCCTCTGAGGTGTTCTGGGCTGCTCTATCCAGCCAGTGTGGGCTGGGTGGAAAATGACCTCAGAGGGCGGGGCAGCGGGGCAAGCCTTAGGGAGACGGGCATCTCCCAGGGCCACCAGGTTCCCACGCCTCAGCTGCATCCAAACACTGTGCCTAGATCCTTGGTTCTGTGACGGAGGAGGAGGAAGACCCTCATTAGAAATGCCTTGTGCTGCTCAGCTCCTTCAGGCCCTGCGGAAAGGAACACAGGTAGTAGGTGGCCCTGCCCTGCAGCTGCAGGCTAGTATGAAGGGAACACAGGTAGTAGGCGGCCCTGCTCCCACAACCCAGACCCAGACATTACACCTCCACCCGTGAAGATGCAGTCAGGGCCCAGCATGGACAGCTGTGGACACAGGTCAGATGAGGCAGCGGCATCGGGATCACAAGGTAGCCAGCTTTCTTACAGGCCCAAGAAAGAGCTCTCTCCACAGCATTTAGACCAGGCAAAATCTAGGCACTCATGATAGGCTCACAGGAGAGGCAAGAGGTTCAGGGTACTAGCAGCTAACAGACCACTTCTTGGCAGGAGGGCCAGGACATAGTAGTGAGTGTTCTCTTAATGGCAACAAAATTCCTCAGAGAAGTGACCTGAGAGAGGAAGGGTTTCCTTTGGCTCACAGCTCAGGGGATACAATTCAGCGTGGCTGGAATACGCATGGCATGGTGGGAACTTGGGGTTCAGCTTGTGGCTCCACTTGATCTTGGGGTTTAGAAAACAGAACATTTGGGTAAGAAGGAAGGCTGGGCTATAAGCCTGAGGTCTGCCACCTTGACCATACCTCAGGCCTCATAGTTCCATAACTTCTCTGAACAGCCCCACCAGCTGGGAGCCAAATGTTCGGACACAGGAGCCTGGAGGGAGGGCAGAGGGCATTTCACATTTGAACCAGAACAGCAGGGCAGGGCTGGGGCCACAGTGGAAGCTGGGATGAAAGCCCCTGAGTCCACACAGGGCCTGAAGTTGTGATCATCTGGCATGGCAGAGGTCACTGGGCCAGAGGGTGGATAGAGTCCCTGCTTTTTCCACCCAGTCTAGCTGGGTGTACTACCTTGGGCAGGGCAGGGAGGGGTGTGCCACATTGGTTTCCTGCTGGTGGGTCTCAAGGACAGTTTGCTGGGTTCTGGTGGAGTTGGCAGGCTTCGTCTCCTGTATAATCCCTGTCTCCCATATGGATGAGAAAACTGAGACTGAAGAGGCTAAGGAGGGGCTCAAGGCAGGTGTCCACCCCCAAAATCATCTATCCACACGCCTATTCACTCACCCGGTACTCAGGGTCATGTGGGAGAAGACGTCTGTCCCTGTAGTCTCTAGTGGACTTCTCGATAGTGAGTCCAGATGTGGTCCAGGATCCCGGATTGAGGGAGGTGACTCTCTGGGTAGCTGCTGAAGATTCTCATTGTTCCTTGCATGAACACATCACCTTGACCCCTTCTCTGTGACTGTGCCTTCTCCAGCTTTGTGTCTTATGCATCACCCACAAGGACTTGGAGTCTTTCAACCCAGGGTTGATCTAGACACCAGACTTCACCATATCCTGATCCTGTGCCCGTCAACCCCCATGCCACCCCCTGTCGCAGGCACGTGAGGGATGGGATCTACCCTCCGTTTTCCCCGCTGACTCCTATTCCCATTGTGCTCAGCATCATGGGACAGAGAGCTGCCACAACCTCCGAACCCTTGCAAGGAAGTCTCAGAGCAAGCTTCTGGTGACATGCACAGCATCGAATTCTCAAAAAAACTCACAGGCCACGGTCAGGGAGAGTCACAACTTTTGTGAGCCTCTTGGGTGAAGGACTGGACACTTGCAGGCTATTGGCTCTGTCCCCCAAAGCCTCTGGCATCCAAGAGAAGTGAGTAGAAGATTCTACGTACCCTTCAGACCATCCCCCAGGTCTTTTAAAATCTGTTCATTTACCCACTCACCCATCTGTCTATGTATTTATCCAGCTCTTTAAATTTTATAAACTTCATTATAAAAACTTGCAAATAAATTAAAAAAAATCACATACCAAAATTAACTAGATCCAAAGCTTATACAACTCAATGAATTTCTATACGACTAGAATAGACATTTGGAATGAAATCTGTGTAGTGTAATTTCACATTAAAACTGGTACTTTCAGCTAGGTGGTGGTGGAGCACACCTTTAATCCCAGTGCTCAGGAGACAAAGGCAGGCCAATCTCTGTGGGTTTAAGGCCAGCCTGGTCTATAGAGTGAGTTCCAGGACAGTTAGGGCTACACAGAGAGTCCCTGCCTCAGAAAACAAACAAACAAAAATTATACAGTCTTAAATATATTTTAGGTACTTATCTACTACCAAAGCAAATCAAACGAAACAAAATCTTTAGAACTAGGAAAACACTTAGCTTTCTGCCCTCCTAGAGATAATTTGTGTTCAACACCTGCATGCAGGTCTTCATCCTCTTATATTAGTCCCTCTTGTTCATTTTCTTCATGTTATAATGTATGTACATGTACATTTGCTTACATATATAGACATATTATTGGCTAGATCCTAAATATGTTATTGACTGTTAGCTCTACTTAACCTGTCACCGACGTGTCCACCCACATGTCTGTCTGTCCATTTATCCATCCATCCACCTACCCATATACCCATATCTCTACCCATCCATCCTCTATCATCTGTTAGTCTATCCATTCTTCTTCCCACTCATCCATCTCTCTGTCCATCCATCCACTCATCAAACCAGCTAGTCAGCCACTAACCTATCTGCATATCTGATACGCACTAGTCCAGTCCGTACATTCATCCATCTATCTGTCCATCCACCTATCCATTTGACCATCTGACCTTGGGGGTGTGGTGAGTGGGAGGGAAGTTCAGCCAGGTCCCAAGCCCCCTTTCTGGTTGTTTTTCCTGCTGGTCACCAGGCAGGAAGCCCAGCCTGCAGCTGGAGCTCCGGGTGGGATCCTGGGCCCTCTGGCTCCTGTTTCTGCAGCTGAAAAGCATTTCTAGCTTACAGCAATATAATAATTACTCACCCTCTGTTAGATGGGAGTGTACAGGGAGGCAGATGTCACTGGTCCAAGTCGATTCCTACTACAGAGGACAGGAAAGTTGGCTATGGCTATGCCTGGGGCGGGGGTGGGGGCATAGGAGTGGCTTCCCTATGCCACTGCATCCATGAGTCAGGACTTAGAGAAGGCCTGAGGGCACAGAGCCATCCCAAGCAGACAGGCAGGAGCTGAGAGGGTCAGGCGCCTGAGCCTGGGAGGGGACTGGCCTTGGCAGAGGTGCTGGCCAGTAGGGCCAGGCTGCCAGAGCCCTGGGAGCCCAGCCAGGGGGTGCTGGGCTCAGGGTGGGGCTGGCCCCACAGCTCTGAACAGTCAAAAGGAGGGGTGGGTTTTCTAAGGAAGGGACACACAGAGTCTTGCATAGGCCAGGCCCCAGTGGATGCTAGGGGATGCGGCAGTGGCTGACACATCCACCCCATTTTAACATTGCTCCTGTAAACTTGAGGCCAGCTGGGCTAGATGCGTGAAGGCCACCTTCCATAGAAGTAATTTTCAGTGTGTCTGGAGGGGCCATTCTGGTGATCCTGGGTCCTAGAGAGATTTGGGACACATGATTGGCCCCAGTCCTGTGTCAGCTCCAGCCACACTGTCCTTCAGGCTTCTTGTTCCCTTGTAGATCCATGTTGGGAGAAAGTGGGTCTTGGTCAAGTTATTTTACCACCATCAGCAGGAGCCAGTGGGATCGATCACCTCCCTTCCCATCATGGAGGTACCTCTGTCAGCTGCCAAGCTCTGGATGTGAGTGAGCCAGGTCATGGACTCTCCCGGCCCTGCCATCAGCCATATGTGTCTGACCAGTGCCCTTTTCTCCTTTTCCCCTAGCATGGGCTTCAGAGGACAACAGAAACCCTCTGTGGTGCTGCCTGAGTGGGCGCTAGGGAGCAGAGGGAAGCCTAAGAGGTCAAGAGGGACTTCCCCAGCCCACCCACCTACTCATCATTAACCCCTTAAGGCTAGGAACCCAGAGGCAGGAAGCAGGGCCCTGCACTGTGAGCTGAGGCTAGGTCTCAGTCGGCACCTATGTGACACTGTGGGAGCCTGGGAGTCACAATAGATGTATTTACTGAGAGCCTCCTGCATGCTGCTGCTCAGCTGAGCCCTCACATAGGGGATCACCTCTGTAGTCCTGTAAGAAGAACCGTATTCACTGCCTGAGTGAATCTGCAATACCCCAGAGGCCTGCAGTGAAAGCCTTGGCCTCTCAGTGAAGCAGTGATGAGGCTTACAGGGAGGTATGAGGGCCTTGATTTTCGTGTGTGTACATGTGTGTTCATGTGTGCATCGGTACATGTGTTTGTGTGTGCTCAGGTACATGTGTTCAAGTGTGTGCAAGCACATGTGTGAAGGAGAAGAAGACAGTCTCCACTGTCATTCCCTGGGGCTCATCAGTCAGTCAGCCTAACCTACTCAGAGAGTTCTGGACTAACGAGAGACCATCTCAGTAAACAAGGTGGGTGCCTGAGGAATGGCACCCAAGGCTGACCTCTAAACGCCCCGGTCCCATAAGTAAATAGGTGATCCTTTCCTTAAGCCTTTTCCCAGCTGTCTAATCACAGTAATGGACTGCTGGCAGCATGCAGAGCCCGCCCAGGTTTGCAGAGGTGCAGGGTTCCCAAGGGCACCGTGCAGTCCCCCAGTGCCATTTCTACTTTGCCCCTGCCACTAGCATTTGTCACTGCAGGACTGTGGGAATGGATACTTAGACTTGTGCATGAACCTATCACCCTGTAGGCTATAAGACCCCTCCTCACTCTCTCAACGGGGTCCTTGCTTGGAGTCTCTCTGGGTGCTGCTACCCAAGACCTACACCTAGGGCGAGTGAGGTATGGTTGCATTCACTGTGGAACACATCCGTGTCTTTTAGTCCCAGGACCTCAGGATTGGAAGGCGCTGAAGGACCCTCCCTTCCTCCCTCGGAGCAAACAGACCCTTGAAGGGAGAAGAGGAGAGGAAGTTTCCTGGGAACGTGGCCCTGGGTTTGCTCTTCCATGATTCTATAGTGGTTTCTCTCTGTGTGGGGCCTTGAGGGGAAGTCAGAGTCACAGATCCCTTGCAGGGGACCCCATTCCCTTCATAGCCTGTCCCTTGTCCTTGGGCTAGTCCTCTTGCAAGGCTCAAGGTACCCTCGGGAAGCTCTGCCCTCACTATCTTGATATGGTCATGATGGCCTTGGTAACCTGGTAGCCAGAAACAACCTGTCAAAAAGACATCTCCAGGATCTGTCTGTGTCTCTCTCCCCACCCCTGAAGCTAATGGGTTACAATATGACCCACAGGGGTCATCATTTCTTCAGAGCCTGACAGCTCTCCCAGGGCAAGTCAGACCCCCAGAACGACCACGGCGACCACAGCGGTGAGCACCTCAAAGGGAAGTCTTTCCTGTGGCCTAACTCACTTCAGATTGCTTGGTGTACCGCATTTGCCAGCTCCGCAAGCGTGTAATCCCCCCATTTCCTAGGCCCAGCCTTATAATTAGAAAGGCTTTCTCTTCCCTCACTCGAGCCAACCTCAGGCTCCAGCAGCGACTTCTGAGAGACGTGCTCGCCACCTCCCAGGCTGGGGAACAGAGCCCAGAGCCGGCTTCCTGAAGATGGAATCCCAGAGTTGCCCCAAATGTGAAGGGAGCCAGGAACAACAAACAGAAACACAGGCATTGGTGGGAGGGGCGATTCCCCACCCCAGGAATCCTCGTGGGGGGCCGCGGGGCCCACTAAGATCCTGTAGCTGAGAGATGGGATCTGCCTGGAGCCAGACCCAGTGTGGCCCTCCTCCCTTAGAGTGGCTGATGTGGTCTCTGCTTTGGGGATTTGGGACAATTATGTACAGTGGTTTGTGGGTTTTCTTTGGTAATTGCCAGTTACCGGCCTGTGACTGCAAAGAGCCTCAGCCAGAGGAGGGACCGGCACCTGGGTTGCTGCACTGGAGGGTCACAGGAGGTTGGCCTGGGCTCACATGCCCAGGATGGGGAGCAATCAGGACTGAGTGGCTGAGAGAAACCTACCTGGGCACATCCTTCTAGGCTCCTGTCTCCTGGCAACCTCCAACTTTGGGGCAGCTGTATCTAGATTCTTTGTTGATCTTGAGTCAAACAAGTGCTGGTGGGTGCCCTATCAAAACTTCCACTCCAGAGATTTCACAAGAGCTAGAAACCGCTGGAGACACCCACATAGTTACCATGACAGCCAGAGATGGCCCAGCACATCCAGCCACAGAGCATCTCTGCCCAGGGCCACTGTCTCAGAGGCAATTTGGGAGAATGTTCCTAGAAGTTCTAAGAAGAAGGTATATTCTTTTGTGCTTGGGTGAAATGTTCCGTAAATATCTTTGGGTCCATTTGATTCATAACACCTGTCAGTTCCATACTTCTCTGTTTAGTTTTTGTAAGCCACCCTTCCCATGGCATATCTGACTCCACGCAGACATCTTTTCTCAAGTCTTTGGGCACAGAAAGAGACAAAACTTGGGGCAATCTCTCTGAGAGATAAGCATCTCCAAGAAGTCCAAAAGAACGTGAGGGACCTGAGGCCACTGGATACAGTTATTCCAGAAGCCAGCATGTTTGGTCTACCTTCAGCAGCAATGGAAATAGGGGTGCCGTTGCTAAGGTCCAGTTGCTAAGGCCTGCAAAGCTCCCAAGGGCTGTGGGAGGTCTCAAGGGCTCTTAAAGAAGGTGCCCATATCTACATATTGCCACAAGTGCCTCATACTGTGGAGCACTTGAGAAACCTAGCAAGGCATATTGAACGGGACAGAGATCACTGAATGGGCACCACAGGATTAGCTTCCTGCTTCAAGATGAATTTTTTTATCCTTGTATATTCTCTGTACTTTGTGTACAAGCTCTTAAGAAGCCCCAAACCCAGGACTCTAAAGCCTGCGTTCTGCTGTCAGCAGAAGGTTTGTGGGGTTTTGTGGGGTTACTGCTGCCACGGAGAATACTCAGGACCCCCGCCTCTCCCTATCACGAGGCAGGTGACAGCCTCCAAGATGCCTGAATAACAGTCTCTCATCTCAAACAAAAACATGGGACCCACAGTGCTGGACTCCCCACACCCCTGGGGGAAAGAAAGAGATAATTAAGACATCCCATCTGGGTCTGGAGGCATAGGTCTGTCTAGGAGGATGAGGCAGGAGGATGGAAAGTTCAAGGCCAGCCTGGACAACTTCAGACTCTGTCTCAAAGTAAAAGCTGTTTGTTCATTTTCTAAGACCTGTAGAAACAGGCCATTGGTAGAGTATTTGGCTACGTGTGCAAGATACTGGGTTCCATCCCCAACACCCCTCAAAAGATATCCAGTCCCTTGTCATTTCAACAGGTGGCCACCTCCGAGGACTACCACCCTCAAACTTCTTCCAAGGGAAGGCCCCTCCTTCCTAACTTGGGCTCACCATTCTTGGCCATGTTGCAGCCTAGAACTCTGAGAAATTTAATATATTTGTGAATTATGTAGTCTTTCCCCCTTATGATTTCTGGTATGGGCATCATGTTTGGAAAAATTTTCCCAGCACAAATTTATTAAAATATCATGTTTCATTTTCTTTGCAGTTAGGTTTTCATGGTCTGGGGGGAAAAACAAAACAACAACAACAACACTTCCATCTACCTGGAATCTTTTTACTTTTTTTATACCTCTCTCTCTCTCTCTCTCTCTCTCTCTCTCTCTCTCTCTCTCAGCAGTGTGAGGTAGGGATCTAACCACCTCTCCATTCTATGTTAGTCCTACTGTCCATCCTCTGCACACTGCTTTCCAGTGAGCTCCTCCTCCAGCTCCTGCTGCATGCATGGTCTCCTACCAGACTCTGTTCTCTTCCACCAACCCCAGTCAACCTACAGAAAGGAATATAATCAGCCTGGTTATGCATGACTCCAAAACAGCTGGTTAATTCACTGAAAAGAATCGTGTACCAGATGTTGGAGGGATCATGTAACCCGAGGGTTGTTTCTCTATTTTCAGTTTTAGCTGAGGATTTCGATGACCGTTTGTCCACTGACTCACCCAGCAAATACGTATACAATGCTTTCTGGGTGTCAGGCACCGGACTGGGCTATGCCAGCAGTGAGTGGCACTTAGTCTTTCTACCTGGAAGTCAGGTGCCAATGGAGGCAAGTGCACACACCAGCTCATTTCAGGAAGGAATTCACGTCATGAAAGAAATGACAGGGTGTGGACTCACATGGCTGGTCAAGGATAGCTTATTGAAAGAGACAGTATTTTTGTCTGGGTCAGAGAACACCTCGGAGCATTCGAAGGTGGAGAAACTCAAGTGAAAGACCCGTGGGCATTGTCAGCTGTAGAAAGGAGAGCGGTGGCAGCATGGAGGTGAGGGAGGTGCTTGGGTCCTAGAGCAGAAACATTGAAGGCAACGTGAGCCTTCCATACACCTCAGTGTGGTGGACATTCATCCAATCCTCAGGAGGAATGGGGCTGAGCCAAAGGCCAAGGTTCTGTCTACTACAGGCAGGTCAGCCTTGCTGCAGCCTCTGCCTCCCCATGAGACTCTCAGCAGCCTCTGCAGCTGCCATCCCACTCTCTAGCCAGCCATCTCAGCCTTGCTGGCCAGCTCCAGGTCCCCTACTGAGTTTTCATCCTTGTGACTATGGTTTTCTGTGGTGCCCTCCCACCTGGCATACCCCATCTGACCTCCTGCCTGGAAAGTCAGAATAAACCTGGGGGTGAGCTGTGGGTGGGTCACTGTGAGACCATCAAGTTCTCAGGGACATTCTTAGTTTTTAAAGCCAGATGTCTCAAGACTCAGTTTACCAAATCACAGAGGAAGGATCACAGGTAGGATAATCCTTATGGCCAGACGCAAGACAGAAACAACCGTGGTTCAGTTTTGGTGGCCAGGCAAGGAGATGGGCTGAACTCAGTCTCCAGGGATGGCGGGGTGTGCCTGGGTGCAGATCCCACCTAGCCGGGCTAGGACAGTGAAACTCCAGTCACTTGGCTGGGTCCAGGTGGAGTAGAGGTGTTTGGGACCAGCAGCTGCCCTTCCAAGGACCCCCAGGGCCTTTAGGGAGGCTGGTAATTGGGCTCTGGCTGTGATTTGGGCACAGCCGTGGGGGCTGCAGGGGGAGTGCTGTGGGGGAGGTGGCTCGCTCAGCATTAAGCCTGGCTCCGCTCAGCTGGCTGTGGAATTCCTCCTCTGATCCGGCTCCAGATTGGCCCAGGAAGAAATTGGGGGAGAATTGATTGGTGCCATGTTATACAAGCACGTCCCTCATGACAGACGCCAGGCGACTGCGGTATGGAGCCCTGGCCCAGCCCCATTCCTCCCCTGGGATCCTCTGGCTCCAAGGCTCAGAACCCCCCTTTACTCCTCCACCCCATGTACCCCTGGCCTGCCTGTCAGGCGCCTAGAAGGGGAGATGGGATGCCCCATTGAGCCACACTCACTTGTCAGAGGCAGGGCCTGGAGTCTCCTGGGTGATACTCATTGTGTGTGGGTTGGGCTTTATCCTATCTGCTGGCTGCCAAGACCCAGAACTGCAGACACCCTGGTCCTAAACGTCCCCCAAATAGAGATGCTCACACAGGACAGTATCAGAGGCCCAGGGTGGGGCGAGGAACCTTTCTCCCACCCTGAAGAACCGAGGTCAGCAGCACTGGGCTGGGGGAGCTCCAGGCTTCAGTCTTTTCTTTTGCTCTTACTATGGCAGGGGACAGGGAGAGCTGAAAGACAGGTAAACTGCCGGACGGAGGTGGCAGACGATAAGCTGCAGAGGTTGGGGCCTTGTGCCAGGGCATGGACCACCATTTCTTCAGAGTGGGGTATCCTCCGAACTGGGTATGAAGGAGGGGTACTGCCCTGGGCTCAGGTTCTTCATCACCCAGAATGTTCTTCCTGACACTCCAGCAGGCTGGAATTTTAGATGGAACCCCCTTCCAGAGCTACCAGGCCCAGAGTGGCCTCCCTGGTTGGGCTCAGTTCCAAGGACAGGCGGAGTCAGGCAGAGTTTGTGGGAAGGCCCATTCATAGTGCCAGGGCGGGAAAGCACCCAGTGGGTTTGGCTTCCAAAGTCGTTGGGTTCACAGTGTCTCAAGCCCTGTGAGCAGGGACACTGAGAAGAGACCCTGCTCCGATGGCATCAAAGCAGGAATCTCAGGAGCAATAGTCTGGGTCTCGGCAGCAGAGAGCCTGGTCCAGGACCGGACACACACAGGCCCCCAGGCATCAATGGGTTCTGAGCTCCAGTTTTGTTGGCTGCTAAACCGGCAGTCTGCTCAGCCTGCAAGACCATTGCGCGGGCCTCCCCGGGGCTGGGGGACGCTGCCTGTGGACACTCAGGACTCTCCCTCCTAGCCTGTTACTTTGTGTTTTGGACAGTTCTGGGCTGCCAGCTAGCGTTAACATCCATGCCCATCTCCAGTCCCAGGGAGCATCAAGTCAGGACAAATTGCATTTGAACTCTAGTCTTGCTGTGGAGCCAGAGGTTTGTGATGATCCTGGTGCATCCCATGTGTAAACAGTCAGTGGCCTAGACTGCTTGTCTGAAGGACAATGAAGCTAGGCCCCAAGGCTACCAAAATGCCCAGTCTTTGACCTGCTTGAGAGGTGTTCACCCCCTGCTAGGATAGGTGGCCCCAGTACCTGAAGGCAGTTGTGAGATGACCTAGCATCTGTCGTCAGAGGCCTAGCTACTTAGCAGTCCAGCCCTGGTAGTCTGCCTTCAGTTGCCCCTCCAGTACTCAGGATGAGGAGAATTGGCATCACACATATGTTCCTGCCCAGGGCGGGGCATCCCAGAGGAGCCAGACCGGGGCTCCACCTTTGCTGACATGGTAGGCTGGACCACAGGTTACCTGCTCCATTGAGAGCAACCCTGCTACAAGTTCATCTCTGTCAGCTGCTACAAGATGGGCGTGGGGGCAGAGCTATCGGCACCTTAGAGAGGACTGAGTGGCTGGTGAGGGCAGGCAGTAGACGGGGGTGGGGGTGGGGGGGGGCAAACAGACTTTTCAGCCAAGTTAGCACTGGCTCATAAGAACGGAGGGAGAAGCCTCACTTGCCCGTGGGCTGGCTCCTGGCATCTCCCAGCCACAAAGACATTCTGTTCTGTCCTCTTGTTCCAGATAAGACTACAAAGGCAGAGAAGGAGTAAGTGGCCCAGTGGTGAGAGGTGTTAACTTAGGGTATCCTGTCTCCTGTCCTAACCAGCATACAGTGACCTGTAATGGCTTACCACCTCCAAGAAGCGGTCTAAAGCCCCTCCACCATAACCAACCCCCCCCCCCAGCATTCCTCAGACCCCCTCCCCTGGTGGCCACATCCTAGCCAGAGCTCTGGCTAGGATGTGGCCTTGGGCTACTTCACACATGCTGTCCCAATTCAACACAGTAGGAGACAGAGCAGAAAAACAGACATCTTTACTCTGCAGGCCTGGATGTGTGCTGTGCCCTGACCTAGCTTAGCTTACCCGTGCCCCCACCCTGCTGGGCCCATCGTGCCCTCCTCCGCTCGCGCGGCTGGCGGCAGAGCCTCCCCGTGTGGGACCAGGCAGCCACCTGCTGCCCACAGCCGCAGCCACACAATGAAGCCCTTGTGAGTAACGGGCAGCGGGCAGCGGGCAGTGCCTCCCAGCCCACCCCAGGCTCAGAGCCCCGTTGTGTGGGGCGGCTGCCCTGGATGGGCAGCATGGATCCAGCAGGGCTGGCCCCACCCATCCTGGACCACAGTGTTCCTTCCTCTCCCTAGTAGTCTAATAGCCGCTCCTCCTGTCTCCTGGTGGTCTGCCTGCCTGAGGACAAGAGGACCACACCATGGGCTCACAGCCAGGAACTGAGGGCTGGGTCGCCCGCTCTAGCTTCACCTTGACCCTAAAATTCTGCCTCCTCAGACCCTGGCAGGAAACAAGCAACAGACAATGAAACCATCCCAAGCAATGTTGGCGACCCATGCTGTTAGGAGCCCTGAAAGGTACAGCTCCAGAGGAAGCCATCAGACATAGGAGGGCCAGCAATGTCCATTTGCGGCCATGAGGAGGTCTGGAAGTCTTTACGCCTCCGCAGGGTTCAGCCATCCTATGCCAGGGGCTATACAGGCCCCGGGCAAAAACCTCAGAAACAAAAACAAACAAAAACCCAGTCGCTCCCACTGGGTAGATGCCACAAGGCTGTCGTTGGGTAAGCAGTCGACAGCCAGGTGCTGCCTCTTGGACGCTTAAGCCAATCACGTTGCAGGAGGGAAAGAACTGGGTTCTGTGGTGTGTGAGGAAATGTTATCACAGTGACCCTCTCTTCCCACCGCTGGGATGAGACATACGACTCCACAGGTCAACCAGAGTTGTCCCTGAGCTGGACAAAAGAGGAGCAAGTCAGTGCACTTAGGATGCTGAACTCTAGGGAGAACCGGCCCAGAGAAGCTGAGCTGATCAGAGGGATGGAGGACAGCTCAGAGCCTGGAGCCAGCCACACCTAAAGCCATTCCTCGTTTCATAACCCCATGCCTTTTACTGAGGGAGGCTACTGTTTCTGTCGTTTGCCTTGGAGGACTTTAGGGCTTGATGTCCAACCTACGTGGGTCAGGGAGTGTTCTGGGGTAGCTTAGTAAACTCCCCACCTTCCTTCTCTTGGGAAACCCAGCCTCAGTAACTGAAGCTGGGTGGGTAGGACTTGAGGGCATACCCACTCACCCTAACCCAGCAGCCCTGCAGGATTCCCCAACCACATTGTGAGATCACACAAGCAGCCCTTTGCCCACAGGCCCTAGAGAAAGTGTCAGGGGACAGACCGGAAGCTGTCAAGACTTTGGAAGAGTCTTGGCTCTGCCAGCCTTTAGGGGTCTCTGAGCAGGGCTCTATGCCTGTCAGCCTCAGGCTGCACATGGCTGCTAACTCTGGGGCCCACAGATCTTCTGGTCAGTCCTGACTAGGGCTTTGAATTCACCGAAAGGGGTTCCAGGGTCCAAGCCCTGCCTCTCTGTCTACTCTGGTGAGAATTCCTGGAGTTAATCTTGAGTTGTTTCCTAGCAAGGGAAAGGCCGGGACCTGCAGTAAAGATCTTCACAACTAGTAAAAGAGGGATGTGCTAGCCTCGTGGTGAACCCTGGCAAGAGGCATAACCCAGACCCTCACCTGCTCTGTGGAGGATAGCAGTCCCTACCAGGGTAGGGAGCCTGGCCTCATATCTCCTCAGCTGTATAGGTCAGATCCCTGAATCAGAAAGGCTGGACTCCTAGCAGAGGGTCCCTCCTCTACCCCCCCCCCCCCCCCCCCGCCACCTCAGAAACTGCCTCAGCTCAGTCCTGCCCTAGGGGGAAGAACCATTTCCCCACAGGCATGCTCCAACCCGGCTGTTGCTGGCTGCAAGCTCAGGGTTCCCCAGGGCTTGTGCAAAGCTGAGGATTTCCTCTGGATCCTGGGGCCACAGCTGTGCTCACGTGCATGGGGGAGGGGGAGGTACTAGGTGGCGGGAACCAGTAAGGGTTACAGGCAGCAGCTGCCAAGCCACACGGGGTGGTTGCACTGGTAGGTTCAAGGCATGGGCTGTAACCAGGAGTCAGGCTAGGCTGTGACACTTCCCCCAGGGGCAGGGGTCGGACAGGAAGGTAGTGTGTCCCCAGAGTAAGGAGATGCTCCCTGGCTGGAGGAGAAAGGGTACTCCACACTGCATCCTGAACCCAGGGAGTCTTAGCCGGGTTCTGTTGCTGTGATAAAACACCATGACTAAAAGCAACTTGGGGGAGGGGAGCGATTCTTTCAGCTTACAAGTCTCAGGTCACACTCCACCATCAAGGGAAGTCAGAACATAAATTCAAGGCAGGAGCTGAAGGAACGACCGGAGAAGGGCTGCTTACTGGCTTGTTCAACCTACCTCCTTCAAACCATCCAGGGCTACCTGCCCCAGGGGTGGTACTGCCCTCAGTGGGCTGGGCCTTCCCACATCAATTATCAATCACGAAAATGCCCTACAGATTTGTCTGCAGGCTAAACGTGTGCTTTCACTTTCTCAATAAGGATTCCCACTCCTTAGGCTAGGTTTGTGCCAAGTTAACAAAACCAAGCGGCGCCCAGGGCCAGGAGTTAGAGCTGATATCACTAGCAGCACAGGACCTGAAGAGGTGGGAGCCCATCCCTGGCAGGAGCCAGCAGCCCCAGTCTTCCTCCTGGGCAGTAGCCCTTGGTCAGAGTGCTGGAGTGCTTGGCATTGTTAAGAGTGTCTGAGACAGACTGCGGCAGCTGTGGTCAGTTGGCTGGGGGAGCCAGGCAGCCGTCTGCACCAGCATCAAAACCCACACCTTCGGAGAAAAGGGTCACAAGACCTTGATGGGATGGGTGGTGCTCCAGACATCTGGCTCGTGCCTACCCTACCAGCTGTTCTGCCCAGCCTCTCAGAGCCTCTGTCAGCTCTGGGGATCCCAGTGGGGGTGGGGAGACTGGGCTATCTTGGGAACGGGGTAGGACTGGAGTGAGATGTCATGTGTCTTCATGGATCACCACCATGTCTGGGATGACTGAGACTTGGCTGTAGGGTCACTTCGTGTTCATTAATTTAGGGAGTCGTCATGAGGAGGGTGGGGTGGGGGAAATCATGCTGCCCAGGCTTCCATGAACAAGTGGAGCGGGAGCTAGGCTGGGAGATGGGGAGCCCAAGAAAAGGGGATGCTCTAACATGTCCCTGACTATCAGGACAGCCAGCCTTGCCTGCCCTGTATGCCCAGCCCAGTGGGCAAGTCCAGTGGACTTGAAGGGACTAAGCCTGAGCTAGCCTCAGGATCAGACAGATCCTGAGAGGATGGGGAGAGGGTGGGGCAGGGGCTAAGATGACAGGAAGGTGGGTGAGCCAATGAACCAGCACCTGCCTCCTACCCCAGAGTGTTGTGTTGTGGATTGAGGACCTTGTGACTCTGCGCAGCATATCACACCAACTCCCGGGGGGGGGGGTCTCCTTTATGGTCCTAAGCCTCACACCACAGCCCGTGTGTGTTGGGGCCCACTGCACTGAGCTGTGTCCCTATCCTGCCCAGCTCAGAGGGTTGGGGTGCCTGAGTTGTGAGAATTCCTTCCCTGGGGAGACATAAACAATGTCAACCCCCTTCTCATAAGGTCCTAACGACAAATCCTTTGCCACCTTCCCACTAAAACGCCGAGGAACCAATGAGTCCTGGGATTGCTTACAGAGGCTTGCCCACAAAAGTGTGAGAGGAGCCCAAAGCTCCTGCAGTAGGATGTTTTCGCCCAGTACAGGTGATTGCTTCTCCACGGTTGCATAGGTAAAGCGCCGCCAATTGACCTCCTCCAATCTATATACTCTAGCACCTCCCAAGACCCTGTGTCCAGTTAGGACAGAACTGCACACAGATGGCTTGGAGAAGTGGCAGGGATCTCAGGTGAGGGCCCAATGACCTTTCTCACTTCCTCTTGCTCTGGGGGAAATTAACAGTTAACAGGCCCACTACTGATGGCCTCCTTCACGCAGGCAGAGCTGACCTGATGACAATGGTGCTGGTTTTGCTCAGAGGGCCATGCTCTACAACAGAGGACCACACCAGAGGTCTCAGATTCCATCTGTGGAGGTGGCCAGGGTTGGAGGGCAAGCAGGAGCTGGTGAGGACGGTGAACAGCAGGCCCTACTCAGGGCCAGCAAGTCCTAAGGACCATCTGTGAGCCTGCTACCAGGTCTTGGCTTCGTAGCCTCGGTTCCTTCTAATGGGGTAAGGCAAGGATGTCAGATTAAGGTGTGGTGAAGAGGCCAGCTGGGGGCTGAGATGTTCTAGAAATTGCCTCCCAACATCTCATCCATCCCATGTGATAAGGGCTATGTCAAGTTCAGGGATGACTGTGTTCTGTCTGTGCCAAGTACTAGCTTATTCCTCCTGGGAGTGTTAGCTGGCATCCTGAGAGGTGGGGTCTTCCTCTGGGCATTTGTGGGGGTCTGTGGACCATGCAAGGCTCAGGCTTTTCTCTGGGATGGCTCTGGCTTCTGGAAAGACCCTCTGCTAAGCCCCCAGAAGGCGTTTTGGAGCAGAGTCCCAATGAGCCGATGGAGCCCCATGGAGCTGCTGCCATGGGCAGCTGGGGTCAATGGAACGGGATGGTAGAACAATTGAACTGAAACGGAGGTTTTAATGGCAAAACCACTTATTTCAAGAGAAAACGTGATCCATGGCTAGCCCAGAACAGACACATGAGGGTCTGGAAAAGAGAAGCCCCAAGGACCAGCGACCCCAGGAGCTGCTGCGAACCTGCTGCTGAGATATTAAACTTCTGCCCCGGGGAAGCGATAAAATAAACATCCACCCGACGTGTCTCTCAGAAGCAGAGGCTCCTGTGATGAGAAATCCAGAGACAGCCGAGGCCCCAGTCGCACCCTCAGATGTTGGAAGATGCTGAGGAAGAAACAACCCAGATGGACCTGTCTGTAGCCCTGACCTACTCACAGCCAGGAGAAGTTCAGCAAGGCGTGTCTGTGTCTGGAGGGATGGATCTGGGGCTGAAGCTGCCTAGGAGGGGGCAGTGACAGATATGAGACGCTGCCTTGGGGGAGCAGAGCCATGGTGTCCTGGGTGGGGACCGTGTCTGGCCCAGGCCTCCATCATGTGGCTCAGGGCAGGACTGGTTGGGGGAGCTGAGTGACTTCTTGCCCTCTTTACCCTTCCGGCTTCCCTCTCTCTTCCCCTCCCCCTCTTCTGTGTAGACTATGTAATTCAGACTGGCCTGAAACTCTTGCCCCTCCCGCCTCAGTCCCCCAGGTGCTACAGTGACAAGTGTGGGTTACCCACCTGGCTCTCTTCCCAAGGAGTCCCAAGGTCTCAGGGACTAAAGCCACTGGTCAACTCACCTGGACACCTCCTGGTGTCCCAAGGGCTCTGTTCTCTGGCCCTGATCTCTGCAGCTGGGGTTGGGTAGAAGAATCTTAGGTTGCCTGGATTTTTTCTCCCTCTTAGTCAGCCAAGTCATACACTCTTGAACAGATTTGAGGCTGACATCGCTCATCAAGCCCTGACGACTCACAACCTATAGCATAGCTCTCGGGACAGCTTGACCTTCGCGGCTCTGGCTTGAGAAATGAGATACATGTGCATGCATACACACACTCACACACACACCTGCATTCACACACTCACATGCATACACACACTCACACACACACACCTGCATTCACACACTCACATGCATACACACACTCACTCACACACACCTGCATTCACACACTCACATGCATACACACACTCACTCACACACACACCTGTATTCACACACTCACATGCATACACACACACTCACTCACACACACACACACCTGCATCCACACACTCACATACAGAGACACACACTCACATGCAGAGACACACACTCACACACCTTGTCTGGGAACCCCTGACTCCCATCCTACATCTGCTTCTGGGAGCTGGTACCCTAACCCAACTCTGCTCTGTCCCCAAGTCCCCCAAGGTGCCACAGTTCAGCCCCTTGGTCCTCAGGGTGGGGCTTGAATGTTGGCAGTGCTTAGGCCAAGTCTGCCAGACCTTTGCCCACAGGGCAAGGAAGCCTGACACACTCATGGCCCATCCCCTCTAGACCCTGACTTCCCTGGCTAAGGATAGTGGAGGCTCCTCATTGGACAGAGCCTAGGTGACTAAGGTGGCCACCAGAAGACACTCCCAGAGGAAAGGTCTTAGGGAAGGGGTCCCAGAAAGGAGAATAGGGAAGGGGCTGAGGCCATAAGCCACTCTGGAGAGGTGGTTGACAGAGCATCTGAAATAGGCTTGCTGAGTCCTGGACACAGGGAGCCCAGTGAGGACACAGCTATCGTAGTTCTTTGCCTTCCCCTGTACCAGCAGCAAAGCCTGTGCAAGGGTCCTGGAGTTGCCTTACCCCGGCAGCACAACAAGAGCATGCCTCTTCCAGGTCTGCAGGGCACTCATCCAAGTCCAAGCTTTACCAGGCTGCTCTCGGCCACACTGTAGAGGGGTGACCCGGCCTCTTGGTATATGGCCTGTGGCCACGTTCAGCTCCAGTCTCTGCCTCTGTTGTCCTCAGGGAAGTTCAATACTGCATCTGGAACCATATGACAGCTGCAAAAATCCCATTTCCAAGCAGGGCTGAATTTGGGGGATACTTTACCCTGCTGCAGGTACCAGCAGTAGGAGGGCAGCATGGATCCCCAACTTCTTTGTACAGGGGTCTCCATTCATAACCCTTTCAGGTCCACCCACTCCCACTGGAGCTCTCCTGGGCCCAGCAAGGGAGCAGTCTCCATCTTTAGAGGGGTTGTGCTGGGCAATGGTAGTGAAGCCTGACATGGAGACGGAGAGACTCAGAGGTCAGGGACGACAATGACAGGTAGGAGAGGCTCAGAGGGGCAGGGGAAGGATGAAGAGGCCAGGATGCTGGAGAGAAGGGGAGGGGAAGACCAGGCTAAGGAGTAGGGAGAGGTCAGGGGTGAAGAAGCCAGGGGAGGGTATCATTGCCCAGAACTGGGCATGGAGGTTGGAGGGAGACCCAGAACAGGTCCCAGTTTGGAGCTTCATACCAGAAAAGTGAGGAACCATACTTGGTGGGTAAGGCCTACCTGAGCTGGACACAGGGTTTAGTTTAGCCATTCCAAGGGCAGGGTGGGTTGTTGGGAACAGCATGGGGAGGAGAGCAAAGACAGCAGTTTTCAGACGACAAATGTTTACAGGTGGTGTGAATGGTCCTTCACCTGGCCATGGCTGGCTGTGTGGGGTGGACATGGTCACAGACTGGGGGGCCAGTGAAGACAGTGGCCTCAGAATATCAGAGCTGTGGTGGGGAGAGCCGGACCTGGACATGAGGGGAGCCGCTAACAGGAGCATCCTCTTGCACCCAGCCACACCCTGCAGCCATGCAAGTCTTCACTATTTGCTGCTGCTCATCCTGGTGGCCCCAGCAGATGCTGTTGCAGACACGATGCTCCCCTCAGGCCTGAGGCCCTGAGCCCATGCTGCCCCAGGACCCCCAGAGCTGAGTGGATGAGGTTCAGACTTCTGCACCCCTGGGATCCATCTTTGGCTAGCTGGGCTGGGGTAGGGGGCCACACCTGCTCTGGGGTGGGATGGGGGGAGCTCTTCCGGGCCTGCAGCTGTTGGCCCCGAGGATAGACAAGGCCTCCGCTGCAACAGCTGGGCCGGAGGCTTGGGAGCCAGGAGAGCCCAGAGCCCAGGCAGCCCCCACAGGGGATCGGTTACAGCGGCTGCAGATGCTGGGGGGCAGGGGGTGAGGAGGAAAGGAACAGAGGGACCACCCTCCTCACACCAGGTTCCTTACCTCCCATACCCCATGTGGCCCAGAGACCCCAGTCACAGCCGGTTTGGGGCTGCTTCCTATGTGGTGACACCCCAGCTATTCCCTGAAGCTCTCTGTCAGGGCTATGGCACAACAGCCTGTTTGGGCAGCCCTCCTCTAGCCCCTGGGCAGAGCGCAATGGCAGCTGCTGTTGTCCCAGTTGGGCAATGCCTATTGCTCAGCAGGTGTGTGAGGGACTGAGGAGGGAGGGACGTCACGGTGGGTGAAAATTCAGGGATACCCTTGTGTGCACCGTGCCGTTATCCATGAACAACACGGACCTTGGAGGGTCCACCCCAGAAACCCAGATGCACGAGCATCCGCACAGTAGGCACTCGGGACGCCTTGGGAGTAGAAGAGTATCACCATGGCAAAGGGATTGCCGTGCAGTCTTGCCTCCTGCGTTCTGCAGGATGGAAAGGAAGCTGGAGTCTCACCCTGCTTGGGCCCTGGGAGGGGAGTGGGTAGCACCTCCTTGTCTCCTGGCTCTGACAGCCTGGCATCTAGCAAAGCAAGAAGGAGGGCCAGACCCAGGCCAGAAGCAGCAGAGGCATGTAAGGGTAAACTCAGCAGTCTGATGGTGGCTTCTGGCCAAGTACTTCCCACTAATACAGCCCACCTTTCCAGTCACTGAAAGAATGTTCCAGGTCACACTTCATATAGGGCCCCACGGGCCTGCAATGGACAACCTGAGAGTAGATGACCCAGGCTTTTCCAGATTCCATTGCAGGGTCCCCTCCCTCTCCACCAGATCCAATCTATAGCCCCACATGGGGCTGGAGCAGACAGCCTCTCGCATCCCAGGATCTTGGGTGCTATCTGCTTGCCCACCTGGCCGTGGTCCCTGACAGCCGGTTCAGCAAGGGACAGGCCCAACTCTTGAGCCAAGGACACATTGGCCTGGCTACTGAAGGACCAAGTGGCTGGTTTGCCAGGATTTGGGGGGATTTTGAACCATCTGCTGTGGCAGGTGTGGTCAGCCTGACTAGCAGCGTCCATGGGCTGCCTGGAGGGTGGCCAGCCAGCTGCTAGGGGGCTGGGTTTGCCGGTCTGGCGGCTTGCCGGGGGCAGCAGAGCCAGAAGAGAGAGGATGGAGCAGAGAGGCAGATCCCTGTCCCCTGCCTGGCATGGTTCAGACTCCCAAATGGACACTGTGGCAGCTGGTCAGCAAGGCCGAGGCCTCCTCGGGGACCTGGGACTAGGCCTGCAGGTGGGGATTTCAACCACGACATGGACATCTGTCGATCTAAGGCAGTAGGCAATGTGATGAGGACCCTGGCCCTAGTCTTAGTGATTCGTGGGGTAACTGTACACTGTTGTGAACTGAGCTTTTATGAACTGTGTGAGTGCCCCCCACTGGCCAATGCTGCCCTGTTCTGGAAGAGCACACCCGAGCAGATGGACCCCAGGCACTGGGAAGCAGCAGCCAGGGGGCGAGGGATGCGCAGAGGTGCTAAGGTGATCCTGAACATCCCCTTGAGGTTTAGGGGTGCTTAGGCAGGGTAGGGGAAAGAAGAAGGCTGCCTGAGCTAAGACCCCCAGAGACAGGTCTGGGAAGGCTTTGAAAGTCACTGGGGGAGCCTAGGCAGGCAGGCATGGTGAGCAGGTCTGAGACGCCAGGCTCAGCTCTGTGGGAGCAAGCAGAGCAGCCCAAGGGTGCCCTCACAGGGGCCAAGGGTGTGGCGTCACAAACCTGGGCTTTGGCCAGTCTTTCTCTGAGGGCTGACTATTACACCCTGGTTCACACAGATCCTCTCTCCTCCTTCCGGGTTGCCCTACCATGTCAGAAATAGCAAGGCTAAAGAGAGCTAGGGCTGAGCTGGGGCTATGGCTTTGCAAAGTGATGTTGGAGCAGAGGGGCACTGAGGAAGAAGGCTGCTGGGACTAGCGGATACCGAAGGAAAAGTAGAGAAACCCAGACAGGCTCAGAAACCCAGGCAGCCTGTGAAGCTAATCTCGGAAAGGCTACAGGACCAGCCTTTCCCCCACAGCCAATCTGAGGAGATACCACTAGGGTGGGTCCCCAAGGAGACAGCCACTGGCCTCACCCCTCCTGCCATGAGTGCAGAGGAGCGAAGGATGAAGATGCTGATCTCAGGTTCAGGCTTGCCTGCGAGGGCTCTGGGGTTTCTCGGGGCACACTGAAGAGGTCTGACTAGGCCCTATGGCGATTGCTCCCGGGAACTTCTGAAGGAGAGTGACGGTGTGTTACTGAGGCTATCAAGACTCAGGACAGGTGTGGGGTGTAGGGAGGGGCTGGATAACCAGACAAGGTTGCACAGGACGAGCTGCTGGAAAAGCCACTCCCTAGAATATGGGTATGGGTCACTGGCCTGGAAGCCGGTGCCCTTCAACTAGTTCAGAAAGGACCCGGAACAGAAGCAATTAGGCTCAACCAGCCCAGACCCTTAGTCTTACTTCTACCAGCAATTACGTGCAGTTGCATGTAGTGACCACTATGGCCACAAGATGGCACCAAAGGCCGGGTGTTGGAGGCGTCAGGACTAGACTCCTGGGGGCCAATTAGGGGCTGGACTTTAATTTTTCATTGCTGGCCAGGCTCCTCCCTTTTGGCCTTCAGAGGACTGATACAGCTGAGGGAGACAGTGGGCAGCTCTGCCTACTGTGTGTGTGTGTGTGTGTGTGTGTGTGTGTGTGTGTGTGTGTGTGTGTCGCGCGCGCGTGTGCCATCCAATATGAGCCCATTTCTCTAAATGAAAGTGGAGGAGACTAGAGTTCTTGCTGAGGAGAGTCCTGTGGTCCTTGTTGAGGTCTTCTATTCTACGCTTCCTCCTCCCACACCCCTGGCTTTGCTGCCCAGGCTAGGTGTAAAAAGAGAGCTCAGTGCTGGGAAGACAGGAACTGGGACATTACTCACTCAGTCCCAGGTCCAGGGCAGATGGGAGTCCCAGAAAAAGGACCTGGAGGGAGGGAGGGCTTGAATAAACTGGGTGTGTAGGTTCACACTCACAAGGTGGAAGCAGGAGGATCAGAAGTCAAGGCCATCACTAGCTACACAGTGACTTCAAGGCCAGCCTGACTACTGAGACTCCATCTAAAAAAAAACAGGAGGTGGGGTGGGGTCTGGGAAAGGTGAGCAGAGTAAGTGTCCCTGGAGACAGGGGCTGATGAGAAGCCCGTATCCTCCCTCTCCCAAGCCTGTAATTTGTCCCCGTCTGATGTTATAATTGTCTTCTCAGCTGATTATCACAATGTCAGCCTGACATGGGCTGCAGTGAGAGTCTGTGCACAGGCGCCAGAGAGCGCAGGCCTCACTCGCATGTTCCCCTTTACCCCTTGGTTTAGAAGGGACAGAGATCAAGGCGCAGCCCTAAGAAGGGAAAGGGTGCCATCCCCTCACCCTTCCTGCCTGAAGTCCTTTAGAGTCCCACTTTCTTACTCCTACTTCTGAAAGGGACAGTTGGCCCCACCCTTCCATTGTCTCAGGGGTCCCCTCATGCCTGTGTCCCCCTGAGGGACCTCAGGAGCCCCTTTCTGAATTTCATAGGTCAGGAGAGTCTGGCAGCAGGAGCCAGGACATCAGATATCACAACCTCTCTGAGTCTAATTCTTTACTCGTCATTGTTGCCCCAGGCCCTGGCAAATGTCACCAGCAGAAACACTCGGGTAGCTCAGTCTCGGTCTCTGGCCAAATGTACCCTGTGCCATCTGCCAAATGACCTATTGCCCAACACCCTATTTCCTGGCCACGTCTACGGCTATTTAGACCGTGCGATGCTGCTTCTTGTCATGAAGGTTCCACTTGCTGTTTGTTGCTGGTTTTTCCCATCTGCTGGATTTTTGTGTGTGACCGTGCTGCGTTCTGTGTCTGCTATTATCTCTGTAATCATCTTACTCCACTGTGAGTCTTCTGCTATTATCGCTCCAGCTGACCATCACCCCACTCTCTGAGAGCTCATTGGGGTCACTTCCGTGGAGCTCTGTTCTGGGGGCACTTCTACAGGGCTTCACATTTCATAACAGGTGCTGGATCCTGTTAGCCTCTGTGTCCCGAAACCAGGCCCTAGCTGTCCTCACACAGTTCACAGCAGAGTATCAGCGCCCCAGACTCAAAAGACAGTGGGCACCCAGGTGCAGGCCCAGCATCCCTGACGGAACTTCAACCCCAATGCTCTCAGCCTGAGACATCACCCCTCCCTTGCAGGTGATGAAGTGGGATGATTTGCCAAGGGTTCAATGTACAGCTTGTTCTTTTTACTTGACCCTGAAGTCCTGGATGGACCTGAGACATTGAGGTCAGATCTCAAAAATAAGTTCTGGCTTCTGACTTCAAGGATCACACCTGGATCTCTTTTTGGCTGACGGCCGGGGCTCATTGCCCAGGCTAGGCTGGCTGGGATCCAGGCCTTCTGACAAGCAAAGGCCACTGATGTTGCGTGGAAACAGGAGATGAAGGCTCTCATTAGCACCTGCTCTCAGTGCAATCGCTGAGGAGTAGCTCTAGACTGATGTCCTAGATGGTCACCTCCTGCTTCGATGGTCAGGATCTCCCCACCTGAGCGCCTGAAACAGAAAAGGGTTGAAGTTATGTCAATTGAGTGTGTGTGTGGGGGGGGCAGAGAGATGCCCCAGCCTGTCATGAACCCCATCATGTGCAGGGTTCAGTGAACTCCCAGGATAGTGTCCATGTTGTATCTGGACCCAGAACCCCCTTCCACTGCCAACAGTGATCACAAAGGGCAGCTCCTTCCTTCCTTCTTCTTTTCCTTCCTTCTTTCTTTCATTCTTTCTCTTTCTTTTTCATTCCTTTCTCCCTTTCTTTCATGTGTATGTGTGTGGTGTGTTTTTGTATGCATATTCACATAGGCATGAATAAACGTGTGTGGAGGTCAGAAATGGGCCTCGCTGTTTTCCTCGGCCATTTTCTACCTTCTAAATTGAGGCAGGGTCTCTCACTTGAAGCTGGGGCTTGCTGACCAAACTAACCAGCCAAATCAGCAAGCTCCTGGGGGTGCGGCCATCTCTTGGAGCAAGGTTGATCTACAAAGGGTCACACCCCTAAAGAAATCCCACTTTCCTTCTCTTATAATCTATCAGAGGCCAATGGCCCCTCAGCAAAGAATGGGGCTTCACGCCCCTCTCCCTCTATACTGAGATTTTCCCTGGCTTGAGCTATGTGGTCCCATACATGATGTCCAACCCCTGTGACATCATATTTCTGCTGCCCTGTTGTGTTCAGAAAGCAGTTTTTGTTGCAGCCGTCCACCTCCTCTGGTTCTTACAATATTTTAGCTCCATATTCCTCTAAGATCCCTGAGTCTTGGGGAAAGGGTAGGATATAGCTAGATAAGATCTTAAAAAAAAAAAGCCTGGGTGGTAGTGGCACACTCCTTTAATCTCCCAGCACTGGAGAGGCAGAGGCAGGAGGATCTCTGTGAATTCAAGGCCAGCCTGGTCTACAAAAGGAGTTCCAGGGCAGCCAGGGTTACGCAGAGAAACCCTATCTCAAAAAACAGCAACAACAACAACAAAAGCTATCATAGATGTACAGAAAGAGGAGGAACAGTTATTCACTGCTGGTTGTAGTACAGCCGCTGTGGAAATCAGCATAGAGGCTCCTCAAAAAGCTAAACTAGATCTACCATTTGTGGGGCACATACCCAAAGGGCTCTGCATCCTCCTGCAGAGACACTTGCCCATCCTTGTTCATTTCTGCTCTAGTCACAATAGCCAGGAAATAGAATAGCCAAATGTTCATCAATTGATGGATAGATAAGGAAATGTGGTATGCATTTACAAAATGGAATATTCTGCAGTGGTTAAGAAAAATGAAATTATGACATTCACAGGTAAATGGATAGAGCTAGAAGCAATCATCTTGAGTAAAGTAACTGAGACTCAGAAGCACAGAGGTCACATGCTTTCTCTTATATGCGGATGCTGGCTTTGAATCCTTAGATATGTGGAATCCATTAGAATACTCAGAGAAGTCAGGGAAGTGGTAGTAGGGGCCATGGGGCGGAAAGGAACATTCAAGGGAGAGAAGGTAGAATGTAGTCAAAGGCTGCTTGTTCATTCTTAGCCACTCAGACCAAAAATAATTACACAGAAACTATATTAATTAAAACATAGCTTAGCCAATAGCTTAAGTGTATTGCAAATTAGCTCTTTTTTTTTTTATTTCAAGACAGGGTTTCTCTGTGTTGCTTTGGAGCCAGTCCTGGAACTAGCTCTTGTAGACCAGGCTGGCCACTCACAGAGATCCACCTGCCTCTGCCTCCTGAGTGCTGGGATTAAAGGCGTGCGCCACCACCATCCAGCTGCTAGTTAGTTCTTATATCTTAAATTAATCCATTTCTATTAATCTGTGTATTGCCACGTGGCTGTGGCTTACTGGGCAAAGTTCTGGGATCTGTCTCCTCTGGCAGCTACGTGGCTTCTCACTGACTCTGCCTACTTTCTCCCAGCATTCAGCTTAGTTTTCCTGCCTAGCACTATTTTGCTCTATCACAGGCCAAAATAGCTTCTTTATTCATTAACTAATAAAAGCAAAACATACACAGGACTTCCCAACATCATCTCCCCTTTTCTGTCTAAATAAAAAAGGTTTTAACTTTAACATAGCAAGATTACATATGAAAAAATAGTTATCAAGCAAGAATTATAGTTAAAATATTTAGTCCATTTATATCTGGTAAATTAAAGAAAATACTCGATCAACTATCTTATTTTTGTGAGTCTAAAGTTTTATAT
Organism: Microtus oregoni; assembly: GCF_018167655.1. Classification (NCBI taxonomy): domain Eukaryota; kingdom Metazoa; phylum Chordata; class Mammalia; order Rodentia; family Cricetidae; genus Microtus; species Microtus oregoni. The sequence goes on from NW_024543086.1 coordinate 18,574,624, forward strand.
CTACTCTATCTTTTATTATAACTAAGGAAACCTATAATTATAACTGTCTATTCTTCAAGTCCATCAAAGACTCCAGAAGGATATATTACCTAAGTAAACAGGAAGTACATTGTAAGCAACTTCCAAAACTTTAGAATTGACAGAGACAACTCACTGCCTGAACCCAAAGTTCTGTAACATTGGGACACCCATCTTCAGCCTACAGGACCATAGTATCTGGCAGACTTTTACATAAAGCAGAAAATTTGAAGATCTGTTCTACCTTGTAATGGCAAAGTCCATCCATTGCTTTCTTTGTTTTCACAGTTTTCTATGTCCTGAAGAATGTCTGGCAGACTCTTTCATGAAGCAGGAACCCAAAAGAACCACCTCACCTTTAGGCAAGTTCAGCAGCCATTTTTCTGTGGAGCCTGCATGTCCAGTTTATACAACATAACATCAAGCAGTCCAGGCAAGAACAGTTTCTTGCCCAAATGGCTAACAAACTACATAGGGAGCCTCTTCAATGCCCATAATCCTCTTGAAGTAATTGGTGGTGCCAGGAGAAGATGTGTCTCATGTCATGAAAAGTCCTAAGTTCTTAAAACATTTTAAATGCCATATTCTGTAGGCTTTGAAAGAGCTGAAGAATATCTGTCCATCTGAAATATATCTTTGTACATATAGAAAACCTAACTAACATGACTACAGACTTGACTATTACAGATGGCTATCTATTAACCTATATTTCTTAATTATACATTACATTTTTAAATGAGATGCAAAAACACAATACCTTAATCAAGAGCAGAAATATATACACAACAAAACTGACCTTAAGTTTGTATCAATAAATCAAGATCCATACCAATGCAAAGTATTCATCTCTATAGCATATTCCTTTAAATGTAAACAAACATTTATAAACAATATTTGGAAATTTGGACATAGTTCTTTCCAAACTGTTTTCTGCTTTTGTTGGGCAAATATTTTTTCTTGGGGGGTTCATGGAGACCTTTCAGGGGGGATCTTGTTCCATTGAACCACATTAGCCTGGAAGGAATCCACAGGTTCCCATCTTCTGTGGAAACAAAAAAGGAACCTCTTTTCCAAAGTAACAAATCCTTAGACTCAAATTTTGAAATCAAGATATATTTAAAATATGTATGTTGGTTTAGCTTAGCAGCCTGTACAATGAAATGTCTTTCTGTACTTAGCTCATTTACAACCATAAAAATTAAAGAAAACACAATAATATACATAATCCAGACTCTCTGTGACCTTTCTTTCTTTCTTTTTTGTTTAAGTCAGGGTTTCTCTGTAGTTTTGGAGACTGTCCTGGAACTAGCTCTTGTAGACCAGGCTGGCCTCGAACTCACAGAGATCCACCTGCTTCTGCCTCCCAAGTACTGGGATTAAAGCCGTGCACCACCACCTCCTGACTGGCTTATTTTTCTTTACTCATCTAATATATGTACTCTGTCTCTTTAAAGACTTTGTTTAATTTTTTTTAAAACTATTTGCTTCCTTTTATAACTGTCTATACTCTTTTTCTTCTCTCCCCCAACCCTACATATATTTATCCAATGCTGTGACCCATTTAGAGGTCTTTTTTTAAATCTGAATCTGTCTTTATTGTGTATCTGTAATTATTTTCTGACCAGAAGTGCCTTTTTTTTTCTAAAATGCTAAGAGGGCATTACTAGGACCAACTCCACAATCCTACCTGTTGGCTCTGCCCAGTCCAACATGGCTGAGGCATGTTCACTGCCTCTGAGAGGCATTCTTTCAGCCCCAGATCCAGGATCGCAGTGGGTCTGTGTCACCATTAAGCAATTTGTTACACACTGCTCACAGACCCCATTTAAGTGCTTGGCTTCCTGAAAGAGCCAGAGTTCATGCTGGCAGCATCCACCAGGAAGTTGCAGTTTCAAAACTGCACTTTTTTTTCTGCTATGGCTGAATCAGGAAGACCTCTCTTAAAGGAGCCATGGCACCCCTGTTCACTGCCAGCAAACAGAGCCCATCTGGAAAAAAAAAGTGACTAAACTTTGTTTTCTTGTGTGTCTAGAATTCCTTTCCAAGCTTTCTTAGATTTTATGTGGATTTAGCTGGCACACGTTGGGTGCCAGTCATGTTGGCTGCCAATCTGTAGTCGGAAGCTGCTTGTTTGTTCCTGGCCACTCAGACCCAAAATAATTATACAGAAGCTATATTATTTAAAACACTGCTTGTCCAATAGCTTAAGCATATCGCTAGTTAGCTCTTATATCTTTAATTAACCCATTTCCATTAATCTGTGTATTGCCACGTGGCTGTGGCTTATCAGGCAAAGTGCCAACATCTGTCTCCTCCAGTGGCTACATGGTTTCTCACTGACTCTGCCTACTTTCTCCCAGCATTCAACTTAGTTTTCCTGACTAGCTCTATTCTGCCCTATCACAGGCCAAAGTAGCTTCTTTATTCACTAACCAATAAAAGCAACACATATACAGAAAGACTTCCCACATCAGTAGAATGCATGATATAAAGGGAGGAAAGGATATAGTAGAACAGGATTAAATGGGGTGAGAGATGGGAGGGCAGGATAGAGGATGGAGTGCAGAGAGGAACAACTAACACTAAAAGCCTTTTAAAAACATTATACAGAAACCTGCTACTGTAGAAGCTTCCTAAAACATATACACACAAAGAAAGAGTTTATATGGAGTTATTCTATAGAAGGGGGCAATGTCCCTCCTACACATGTCAGTAGCCAATATAAAGTCTAGTATGACAAACTGGTTACCTCCCTTGGAGCTGTTGGCCAGTGGGGTCCCATAGAACACCCCCAAACATTATAGGCCACTGCCATTACTCTTGTTTACTCTCTGGAACTTAGTGGTGAGATCCTATTGCTGAAGATACTACACACTTGAGTCAGAGAACATGGAGAAATCATGCTGCTTTCTGTCCTGAAGTCCCACCCCTACAAGCCAGTTTTCACAGCACTGGAAGGGTCTGCATTCTGCAGAGGAGAAGAGTAACTGTCCACCTTACCCAGCTACGAACCCTGTGAGCTATACCAACTACTGGCATGTACAGTACACCTGCTAGTTCAACAGTGGCATCGGTGTGAGGGATAACCAAACACTTCCTGACTGGTTTTAAGTCCCACTCCACAAGATGAAACCCACACCTGGTACCATTACTGGGGCCAAGAATCTGTGGCCCCAGGGAAGAGCCTACTGCTACTATTCTAATACACAGACAGAATTAAACAAGATGGCAGCTCTAAACACCTCTAGACACCACTTTGACATCTGCTACGCTAAAGTGCAAATGAATTGCTCCCTGAGCTGAGAACACTGCCCAGCTGCTCATGGGACACAGTTCAGGGTAGGCTGGAAGCAGGAACAGCCGTCAGGCATGTTCAAACCCAATGTTTGGTTTGAACCAAATGAACAAGAGAAAGTCTCAAGGGAGTACTCCTCTGGGGCACCCCCAGACCATGGAACCCAGAAATCCCACAGGTAGGGTGAACATTGTACCTCCCCAGAATCTGTCTCTACTGGAAGCAGCTAACTGGTCCCACCTCATCTGAGGGCCATTGCATGGACTGGACATATGGGACTTAGACAGAAGCCTAGGGAAGACCCCTGGTGAACAGAGTAGACCAAAGGCCACCAAGACCAGAGGTAGATGGAACCCCCCAGGACTTGGAGGCCTATATGCAGATTGAATTGTATCCTACTTGCGAAGATAAGCTGAAGTCTGAACTCCTAGTACCTGCCAGCACGGCCATGTTAGGGAACAAAGTTTCTCAAACAACCATGCTAGGTATTTATATGTCCTGCATATAAAACACAGGGATCCCTGCACATCCATGTTCACTACTGCTCTGTGAACTGTGTGTTCACAACATACGGGAGATAGAGCCAACCTAGATGTCCGTCAACAGATGAAGAACATGCAGTTCACGGAGACAGTGGAATCTATTTGGCCATAAAAAAATGAGGTTGCAACATTTGTAGCGAAGTAGATGGAATTAAAGATTATTATGTTGCATAAAACAAGCCAAGGGTTCAGTGTGTGTGTGTGTGTGTGTGTGTGTGTGAGAGAGAGAGAGAGAGAGAGAGAGAGAGAGAGAGAGAGAGAGAAGAGAATAAAGTAGAAGGGAGGGGCTAGAGAAATGAGTCAGCCATTAAGAGCTGTTCTGCTCTTGCAGAGGACCCAAGCTCAGTTCCTAGCACCCATGTTAGCTGGCTCCTAGCCTCCTGTAGCTCCAGCTCCAAGGGATCCAGTGCCCTCTTCTAGCTTCCTCCAGCACCTGCACCCATGTGTACAGCCTCTGCCCCACCCACCTCCATACATGCAATTTAAAAAATAAAACAAATCTTTAAAAGAGAAAGTAGAGAGAGGACTATTTTGGGGAAGAAAGAGAATAAGAGTTGGGAAAAGGGTCAGGAAGGCCAGTGGTGGGGCGATTAGGAGCAAAGTACAATGATATATGAGAAAAAATGTGCAATTAGGGCTGGAACAATGGCTCAGTGGTTAAGAGCCCTGGCTGCTCTTCCAGAGGTCCTGAGTTCAATTCCCAGCAACCACATGGTGACTCACAACCATCTGTAATGAGATCTGGCACCCTCCTCTGGCCTGCAGGCATACATACAGGCAGAACACTGAATACATAATAAATAAATGTTAAAAAAATAAATAAGTAAAATTAATGGGAAAAACTTACATCAAAGAGAAGGGGTTAGGTGGGTGTAGACTTGGGGGCAGCTGGTCCTGGCATGAGTCAGGCAGGGCATCCAGACTGAAGGCCTCACTTTTGCTTCCTATGGGCTGCTGTCCCTGTAGGTCATGAAGCCCAAAAGCCAGCACTGTGTTCTGCACATCCACGACTTGGTTAATGATTTGTTCTCTGATGAGGAATTCTGTTCCCGATGCTATTAGACTTTCAGACTGAAATGAAATTAAATACGCTGATAGATTGCTGAATTGTAATGTATTAGAAAAGATGGCGTTCTGCTTGCATCCGGTAAGTGAAACAGACCTTTAAAAATTGATTTTATAGTTGATCGATGTGACCGAATCAAGGGAAACATGCTTGTCTGATCTGTCTGGGACTTGTAAATTAGTGAGTTAAACAAGCTTTGAATGAGTCGACCTCTAAATGAGCCTTAAACAGGAGATACAAGGCTTCGAAGGGTTCTGCTGTCAGAGAGAGAAAGGAGGTGAAGAACATCTCTGTCCTGGAGGATACAGCCCTTCCTTCTACCTGAGAAGCTGAAAGCCATAGAGGACCTGGCCCAGCCGTAAGAACATCTGGCCACATCCCCAAAGATCTCCAAAGAAAGACCAGAGTCCCAGAAAGCATGGCTTGCAGATGTGGACCAGCCCCTTCTACTCACTCTGGGCAGCTACCGTCCGTATTCAGGCATCTGTACTGGCCTGCCCTTGGGGCTCTGACAGGCTATGTCTTCAGCTGCAGCCACTAAGAGCACCTCCTGTGCACATTCACTACTTTCCCTTATAAAAGGGCCCTGCCCACCTCCCGTCTCTCTCTTTCTCTGTCTCTCTGTCTGCCTGTTCCTCTCTTCTCCCCTCCCTCTCTCCCTCCCTCTCTCCGTCCCTATCTCTGCTCCTCTCTTCTCTTCTGCTGCTCCTGTCCTCAGAGGCCAGTTTCCCCCCTCTCCTTCCCTCTTTTTGTGTTCCTTCCTCCACGTGATCTCCGTTGCATGGCGTTTTTATCTCTCATGCCACTTTTTTAAAAAAAGAAAAATCAACAACAGCTCCTGCCAACTCCTTTGGCCGTAGACCTACGCCAGTGGGTCTTGACTCCTCCTCACTAGAGAGGGAACTGACCATATGAACTAGCTCAACTAGGAACCTGGCCATATGCTTGTCAGGGGTGGGGTCCAGTGCCCTGATGCCATATGTTGGGGAAAGTAGATCCCACTTGCCTGGGTAACAGAATAAAGAGAGGGACGACCTTCTGTGGCATGCTGTCTGCACCACGACCCTTGTAACAGAACAATCTCAGGTGTTCCCTAGTCCCCCTGTACGGCTGATCTCTGTGTGATGTGCAGAGATGCAGTTTGTGGTCTGGGTCGGAAATGGGCTGCCACAGCCAGGCCCTGATGGACAATTTCCCGACTGCAGGTGGGCAGATGAGCTAAAACAGGTCTGGATGTCTGCCAGGCCACCAGGGTCAACCCAGGCCCTTCCCTGGGCAGCAGTTGTCAGAGAGGCTGGGGTGGCATACTATTGCTTCATAGCCTGCACAGGGGTCCCCCCAACGTCTTCTGGTGAGGACTTCTTCCCCCCCAGTGGCCCCTTTCTGGTCCTTAAGTCCAAGACTCTGCAACTGGGACCTGGAGAGAGAAGACGGACAGGCAGGCAAGGATGGGGAGGAGTCTGAGTGGTACCTCTTCAAGAGGTGTGGACAGAACGGAACCATTTCATCCTGGCGACTTACCCCTACCTCCTGTTTAAAGGCCAGTGGCCTGGGAAGCTGGATTTTAACAGAAGGAAGGGGCATGCACTGGAGCCTTAGGCCCCAGCCAGGCAGGGATTAGCTGTCCCTTCCTGGCTATAGGTTTCCAGGTACAGGGCTCCAAACAGTTCAGGGACTTTGTCTATCTAGTCCCTGGGTGGGCATCACGCCCTGCTTTGTCTGTCTAGACCTCACTCATGTGCCTTCGCAGACACCATCCATGACCAGTCCCCCGCTAGAATCTGCAGACTATGATGCCCTCCACACTTGGTGACTCACCCACATTCTCTTACGGAGACGTTCTCACAGCCCTGCTGAGACAGTTCACTGTGGCACCCATGTGATCATGAGCTCCTGCTGGGAGCCTGGCAGGCGATGTCCCAGAGGCTGAGTGGGCGGCAACCCACTGTGCTGGCCCCACAGGAAGCTGATCTTCTCCCCCCTACACGGGCCCCAGTGCCCGCTCCAGCTGCAGAGGCCAGGAAGTGGGCTGGCCAGTGGACTACTGCTGCATACCAGACCCCTAAACATAAGCAGAGAAGCCAGGACAGGGTGGGGCTGCTGGGATCTTCCTAAAAGAAGGTCCACTGATGCTAGCAAGGGATTCACTTGAGAAGGAAGTTGGTGCATTGGGCACGAGGTACAGCTGAGTTGAGGTTTGGCAATCAGAGCAAAAGAAACACAGAGTGGCCGGCTGAGTCGGCCTCCATTGCTCTTAAATAACCACATAGCTTCGTAGATGCCAGGTCTTTTCTGGTCAGGGGCTGAGACGAAGGGCTCTGTACTTGGCAACCACTGAGAACCTCCGACAAAGTGTCATAGGTGTGGGTCTCAGATGGGGTAGAGGTCTTGAGACCATCTCTGGGGAGACCATGAGGCCACTGTCCTGTTGCCATGGCTCCAGGCAGCTGCTAATCCTCCCCCTGGGCTGGACCTCCCTACTGTGTTCCCAAGCGGGCCTCACCTTGTTTGATCCTCCTTGGCAGAGTGGCCAGAGCAGAGGTCATCAAGAAGGCAGAAGCAGCCCTCCAGCAACCAGACCACCTATCTGTTATCACGGACTCCTGGAGGGCCTAGACAGAGCCAGCATCCTTCCTGAACAAGGGCTGTGTCATTTTCAGTGCCATCAACAACTCCTGATAGTGGAATCCCAGAGCCTTGCTGGGGAAGTGGGAAGAGACAGTGCTCTGATCTGACTTACAGTGGTGGGGGTGGCATCAGGGCTGAGGCGGGGAGACTAGGGGCGGAGGAAGCAGATGGCGGTAGCTGAAGCACCACTTTCCTGAGAGCTGTAGTGTGCAGCACAGCGGAGACCCAGCGTCTCGAGAGGAGGGACTAGGATGAGGAAGCAGATGCAGGAGCTCTGGCCCAGCCTCCAGCCCCCAGAACCCCAGTCTGGGAAGGTGGACAGAGTTTCTCCACAAGACGTGAGGAGTGAGAAGCAGGGGTCTTTGAGACTTGTGATGGTATCCAAACTGTTTTGTGCCTGCAGCTTGGAGGCTCAGGAGTCCTGGGGCTGCCCAGTGACTGAGAACCTTAGGATAGTCAATCCAAAGTGCTCCCTTGACTGACTTGTCCCTACAACAAGGTCTCAGTTTCTCCAGCAGCATAGTAAAGAGGCAGGGCAAAGGCATTACTAGGCACGGGGAGTTCTCATGGTGCCTAAAGACCCCAAATCTCCCCTCTCTTTACTGGGTACCGATAGCAGAGAACCAAGCAGTGTGTGCTGGAGTCCACACCATTGCAGAGGAAGGCTGATTGGTTCTCCGATCTTACTCATGGGGTCCCTCCTGCCTGCCTGCTTCCCATGCCTGGCCTGGCCCGTGGAATGGAAGGTGACAGTCACTAGCACCTGCACAGGAAGCTCCCTAGAGTGCTGGCCAAGGCCAGACAGCCAAGGGACAAAAACATCACTCAGAGAAGAGCCAGCGGACAGATCTGGGAACCGGCCCCTGGGATTAGTGGAGACCAAGAGGCACAAAAGCTCTTTGTGTATGGCAGACACAGCAGAACTGAAAAAACCTCAACTCTCAAGCCAGATCCCTTTGCTGACGATGTCTTGATACCACATCCTATAAGGAGACACACTGGGGCTCCAGGGCCATCCTTTCGCCCGTCTCTCTGGACACCCCTTGCCTCCTGGCTTGTGCCTTTATATTAAGTCCCCATAGGGACAGCCAGCCATACGTGTCCAGAAGTCTGGACAAGTGGAGGGGCCTACTTGTCTCTTGTGAGTCTTAGGCCATCAAGACAGGGCAGAGCTTGCCCCTGGGTCAATATGACAAAACCTGTGGGAAATGGCCTGTCCTGGAGAAAGAACAGTGGTTTCCTCCAGCCTGCCACCACAGGGCCTGAGAGAGGGGCTGACCCAAATTCCATAACGTGAGGAGTGAGGCCACCCCTCAGTGGCCAACCTACAAAGCTAGTCCTCAGATGAAACTCTGAGAGGGAGCTCAGCTCTGGCCCGGCCTGTGCTCCACTGGTGCCAGCCCAAAGGTGATTCTAAGGCTAAAGGCCACCCTGTGCTCAGTCAACAGCACCTCTGGTTCAAATGGCAGCCAGAAGCCAGCTCCTTTCACCCTGATATCACCCTATGTCCCATAACAGGAAAATACTCTTAGTGGGAACCAACCCTATTGTGGCCAAGCAAGGTCATGAGGGAGTGTTAGCTGGAGTTTCGATTGAGGGTAGCCTCAGTCTTTGGGAGCTCAGAAACCAGCAAGCTGCCTGGATCCTGCCTGCCTGCTGGACACACTCTACAGAGGATAGAGTAGGAGATGTGGTCAGGTGGAGATCAGCCTAAGTGGGATCCTGTTAGAGATCCTGGTTGGGGGAAGAATGGGCTATGGAACAGGGCTCACTGCCTGTCTCTGGTGTCCCAGTTGGAGGAGCCCAGGCCAGGTGAGCAGCGATCAGATGTGCTACCTTGAAACGGCCTCTTGAGGTCTCTGCTGGTCTCCGGCCAGGCCCTACTGGCTTGTTGTCCATCTCCCAATCTTGGACATGGTCACATGTGGATGAGTGAGAGGGCTGGTGACAGGAGCAAGAGAGTGAGGACAATGGCTGGAATGCAGGAGAGCCAGAATTGTGACACTGGACAAGGGGCCACACTGGGACCGCGTCTGTGTGTGGCTCACTCAGCCACAGAGCTTCTCTCTGCCCTGGGGAGCCTTCTCACCTGCTGGGTCCTACCGAAAGCTCTTCCTCACTGTGCCCACATTGCACTGTGGAGAGGTGGGCGCTGACCTCCTACTTGTCTTTAGCACAATCTGAAAATGTCTTATGTTTTATGATTTTATGTATGTGTATATGGGTGTTGTGCCTGAGTGTGTTTCTGTGCCTGCTGCCTACAGAGGTCAGAAGAGGACATTAAATTCCCTGAAACTGGAGTTACAGACCATTTTGAGCTACCGTGTGGGTGCTGGGAATTGAATCCCGGTCCTGTAGCCAGTACTCTTAACTGCCGAGCCACCTCTCCAGTCCCGAGAACTTTCTATATGAAGTTTCTTGTCGTTGTTGTCATTGCTTATGACCTCTCTGCTACACAGTGAACTGGCGAGGCAGGTTCTGTTTTTGTCCCGGGAGTGTCTGCCTCACAGGGAACACTCAGAAATGGTCTCCTTCCTAAACGCAGAGAGGGTTCTGAAGGCCTGCAGTTCCTAGATTTCTTCTCCAGCCAGAGGGCTCTGGACATTCCACCGGACCCCAGCCAGTCTCCTCATCCCACACAACCACCAGAAAGCCTCCCATACAGCATCAGAACATCTGGTGCCCCATTCACGTTGTGCCCGTTTCTGGCAAAACCCCCACCCGAGTATCCAGGATTGTTCAATCTGTCTTGATGTGCCCTGTAGAACGCCAAGCATCATGTCAGCTGCTGGAGGCAGTGAACTAGCATCCGCCATCCCTGGTCAGAGAGGAGACCCCTCAGGTTGCAGAACAGTGGAGGTGTCTTTACGGCAGGATCTGTGCAGCCTTCTTGGAAAGCGGACAGTCACTGGCGAAATGGAGCCTGGGATTAGGGGAAAGGTTGAAATCATCCTAAACATGGCGTCCAAGTCTGGCTGGGGAGGAGCACTGTGAGGAGCTGGAGCATGGGCAATCGCAATGCGGTTGGGTTCTCTCCATTGCAAACCTAATTCAAGTTTCTTGAAGAAAATGTAGAAGTACAGAAAAATTGAGAAAGACCAGGCACCGTCTACCAGATCGGCTGAAGAACCTCCTCTTGGGGACAAGCAGTGTGTGGCTGACCCCCACTTCTTTTGGCCAGGTTCTGATGTCATATGGATGTATGTCATCTTAGCTGTTCCTGGTGGGACTGCAGGATGTCATCTCAGGTTAAAGAGCTGCAAGCAGGCTCCAAGGGCAGGGAGCTGCTGGGGCAACCTCTGTGTCTAGATGAGGCCCTCAGCTCTTAGAGTCAGCAACTCCTCAGTGAGCAGCGTCCCAAGACCCAGGAAGTGCCTGGTAGAACACACACACACACACACTCATCAGTCCTGCAAGGTCAGAGAACCCCAGGTGCTCGCTTGCACTCTGCCTTGGGGATTCCCACTGCCTCCATTCCACTCTTTGAACTTCACCTGGGACATCTCTGTAGGCCACCAGACTTCTCTCAGCAGGATTCTTCTCAGACTCTCCAGGCACTAGAGGGACTGCTTTCAGTCACAGCCCAAAGAAGTTGTTGGAAAGAGGGGCGTGGTCTAAGTCACTGACAACCATACTAGGGCAGGGAAAAGGTTTCGGAGACGGAGACGAATAGACTTGGGGCATACGGGGAGCTAGGAAGATGAAGTTGCATAAACAAGAGTCTTACCCAGACAACCTGACTGTACTGCCCAGACCCCCGACTCCTCTGGAAAACCCCCTTTCTTGCCATGCCCACGGGAGCTTGCCCCTCCTTACCCAGCCTCCCCACCACACCCGAGGCACTAGCCCCGCCCTGCCTCGCCCCGCCCCTTTCACCTCCTCCACCTCTCCCTCTTGCTAGCCTGAGGGCGGGCGCCGACCTCCTACCTCGAGTGAGCACTCTGCTTAGGAGCCCGAGGGCGCTGCCTTGTCGCGAAGTGCCCGCTGTCTCCGGTGTGGGCACCCAGTTCCGCACAGGTCTGTCGCTTCCTCTCGCTGTCTGCAAACAGCCCGGGCCTGGGGTCCCGCCATTCGGACCCTGCCTGCGACGCACAGGATCCTCAAGCTTTCCTGGACATCTGCGGGGCTGACCCGCCTCTGCCCCAGTCCCTCTGGCGTCCTCTCCCCAACCTCGGAACTGCATCCCTCTGCCTTTTCTCTCCGCCGGCCTCGGAGACCCGGCGGCCGCCCCGTGTGCCTGGGTCAGGTCAGAAACCGCAAGGGACCCAGATGTCTCTCTCTGCTCATGCACCCTCGGGTCCGACCACTCCACGGCGCGCGCACCCAGTGCCAGGGAGGGTTGCGGACTGAACAAAATTTGAGGTCTCAGGAGCCGCGGGCTAGAAGGGAAGGTGGAAAGACGCAGAGGGGGCAGCCTAGGCTAGGAGGTCTGCAGCTGGACTCCGGGGGTGGAGAACGATCGGGAGAAGCAGTGGCTTGCTCATTTGGATCTGCTAGTTGGCGGGCATGGTGGGGCCAGCCATGGGGCTGTGGCCTGACACGCATGGACACCCTGTGGGATCTGGGGTCCCTGCGATTGTTTGCGCGGAGGAGGGAGTCTGGTTACCGGTCCTCCAGCCATCCCGCCCCTCTGTTGGACCGAGAACGTCCTGGAACTTTCCTTCATGTGTAGAGCCCTTCCCTCCATACCACCCCTGTGTGACTTAAGGTGATGAGGGCCAGAACCCAGGTGCCCAAAGTCAGACATGGGAACTGTTGCTCGACAACACAACGCGTCTCAGGGTCAGGTGGGATGCACTGGAGTCTCTGGCAGCACTAATACCCGATCGTAAGCTGGCATTGGCTCCCCATAAAGTAAAGGAAAGGCCCAGATTTCTGAAGAAATGGATTGTAGACGGAAGTAACCGCCTTCAGGGCAGGGAGACCCACCTGAGCTACTTCGCCAGATCGTGCGGTTCTCTCCTTGCCTCCTGACTGGTCCTAAACCTGCCTCACTTTCCCCCTGCCCTGGCCCAAGCAGCCTCCAGAAGCGTTCAGAGGTGGAGTATATGTATCTGGGGAAAGACAGGAGAAGAGGTGTCGCTAATGACTGTGGGTAGGGGTGGGGTGTGGATGTCGGACTCCAGCCCCCCCCCCCCCCAGCAAAGCGGGTGGGGGACAGAAGCATACAGCACGGGTGACTTGACACTTCCATCTCCAGATGAGTCAGGGTCCGGCCATTTCATCCTTCGGGCAACTCCGCATGTGTATGGGCTTGCTTACACCTGAAGCCTGGGCTCAGGAAAGCACCAAGGTCCCCAAGATCACAAGGCAGGTATTGGGGTAGGGGTTAGAACCTGCTGGGGAAGATGGCACTGGAGGGTGGGCTTGTCTAAGCAGGTCTTTAGCTGGACTCTGGATGCATAACCCCCTCCTTTGCTCCTCCCTCCCACAGTCGAGATGGCCTGAGGGGCAATTTTCCCGTGAACATGTAATTCTAGTGAATAAGAAAATTGCTCTTTTAAAAACGGTTCTTGCAGAATCAAATTCTACGAGGCTGGCACAGCTCTAGGGCCCATTTTGTTCTTTGTAGCTCCTAGGCTGGTCGGGAGTTGCAGCGTTTGCATAGATGGCAAGGACTGGTGGCCTGCTAAGCCACTCCTGGGCTCTGGGCAGCAGTGAGGAGGGATGGGACAGAGAGAAACCTCAGAAGCCCAGAGAAAAAGAGAGCTAGACTTAAGGTCAGAATGCGTTCAAGAGCCGCTACCCCAAGTCAGAGCCTGTTAGAGATCTCCGGAATCTCTCAGCCCTTTCCCCAGTAGCGGAGAGCTCATCTTCAGGGGTTGGTCTATCACCCACATCCAGCCCTTTTCAGGTCCTTTGCTTAGTCTTTTGGGGAGAGGTGACCCACGGGCTTCTGCAGCAGGTCTATGTGTGTTGGCCATGTGAAATAACATTTCGTGACTCCTGGCTGAACCATGGTCCTTTACAGGACAGTTCTCTACAGGAGTCCATGGGACCCATTGGTGAGCATCACTTTAGACATATCATATAGATACTTCCTGAGACCAGCCCCTGTGAGCCAATCAGCAGTTCCAACTAGGGACTCCAAGGAAGCTCCTGTCCGAATGTCTTGGTTTCCCGCCAAAGCTATGTGTGATATGGGGCCCAGCTAAAACCATTCTTGTCCCCAATCCAGGGACACTCTTCTAGACCAGGGGTTCAATGCCAACAGAAGAACTCCATCATTTACTTAGCTACAGCCATCTCGCACCTAACATTGTCTTTTAAAGCTATTTATTTATATGTATATGGGTATTTTGCCTTCATATATGTTTATGTACCATATACATGCAGTGCTATGTGTGCAGAGACCAGAAGAGGACCTCAGATCTCCGGGACTGGGATTATAGATGGCTGTAAACTGTCATGTGGGTGCTGGGAATTGAACCTGGGCTCCTCTGAAAGAGCAGCCAGTACTCTCAAACACTAAGCCATCTCTCCAGTCTTTCTCCTTTCTTAATACCAGGTCTCATATATCACGACTGGCCTCAAACTTAGTATCTAATCAGGACAGGAATGGCCTTGAGCTTCTAATCCTCTGCCTTGATCCCTTTCAAGTGCTGGACTCACAAACCTGTGCTAGCACATCTGGTTTATGCATTGCTAGGAACTGAACCCAGGTGATTGTGCATGCTAGGCAATCACTCTCCATTCCCAGCCCTACCCTTGGCCTTTGTTATTAAATAAAGTTTGTCGTGTACCTCTTGCCTTAGCTTTGTTGATGGAATAGTATCGTCGTAGTCACTGTCTGTGGTGTTTCCATGTGGTGTCCCTACTGATATTCTTTGGGATATTCTGCGGCTCTGTGATGACGCTGCTGTATTGTGACTTAATCCTACTGGAGACATGATTAACCATGAAGTCTCATCCTTCCCTCTTGTCCTGTGGCCCCTGCTTGACCTTCCTGTTGCTTTCATGTATGCGTCTTCTCAGTATCCCTCAGTGTCTTCTATTTCACCAATTCTCTCCTCAACACTATCTACATTAAAATTAGTCTTTTTTTGAAGTTGCTGTTTATTTAAATGACTGTATTTTTCGTATTTTAAAGATTTGTTTCATTTCAAATTATGTGTATCTGTGTGGGGGTTGTGTGCATGTCAGTGCAGATTACCAGAGGCCAGAGGTATCAGATCCCCCTGGAGCTGGAGTTACAAGCAGTTGTGAGCTGCCCAGCATAAATGCAGGAATCAAATCTGGGTCCTCTGCAAGAACAGCCTCGGCTCTTAACAGATGGGTCGCCTTTACTGGCACGAAATGGCTGTGTTTTTCATGTCCAAGTTCTGTGGCTTCCAAGTAGGGGACCTGCTCCATTTACTCATTATTCCTTATAATGTTTTATCCATACTGCACTCAAAGATCTTACACTTAACTGAAACATGTTCCGGGCATACTAGTTAAATCATTAAATCATCTTATTTTATTTTAGCTTTTCCAGGTGAATCCACTGCTGGTCCCCTCTGTCTTGGTCTTCCAGGTCATATTCCTTAGCATCTTTGAGCCTTGAGAACTTGGGACTTTGGTGAGTTGGCCTGTGGGGAGGAACATTTTTATTTCCTTGTTGCTGCTGCGGTTCTCTCTTGGATCCCCACACCCCGGTCTGCCTTTCCTTATTCTTCAGATTGCAGTTGCCTCTGCTAGGTCCTGCACCCCTGGACTAGGTTCTTCCCTGACAGTTGTGAAAGTGTCCCATGTCTGCTCTGGCCTAGGCCACTATAGATCAGCTGAGCAGACCCAGGTCTCTGAGGACAGCATAGCTAGTGGACAGCCTGGCTCAGGCCGAGGGCTCCTGCCTTGCTATGGCCTGTCCCTGGCCTGTGTCCTCCTAGTACTTCAACCATGGGCACCAGTCCTGCCCATCTTCTTCTTGCCCAGCAACGGAGATGTTTATTTCTTCTTGGGCATCTTGCTTTTATGAAAAACTTCAAACACAAACACAAATGCATCTGCCACTCATCTGTCAGGCACTGTCCGCCCACACCTGCCTCTCCGCTTTCTCCACAAAGCCCATGCACTGCCTCTGTGTCCTCCCTCTGCTTTCCGGGCCTTAGTTCGCCTGGCTCTGCCATGTGCTGGGCTGTTGACCCCCTCCTGTGCTGTGCCCGCAGCCTGGTGTGTTCCTGTTGGCTGAGCTGTTATGTCTGTTCTGTGTGTTTGTCCTCTCTGCACTAGGCACCTTTCCATCCCATAGCGAGCACTAAGCCTGGACTTAAGGATATCTGTTCTGCCATTGCTAAGCAAGAGACAGACCTTTGCCCTGGGCAGGCAGTACCTTCAGCCTGGTGTCCTCGGGGGCGAGAAGCGGGCCAGCCACTGTATAGTACAGGGACTTCTGGAGTCACCGCTGCTGCAGAGTCTCAGGCCCTGCTGGGGCTTTAAACCGGCCTACTGGGGACAGCATTCCTAAGATCCCCTGTCGGGGGAGAGTCCCACCCCAGAGAGAATCCAACCTTGTACTTACTGGCAGAGCAGGCCTAGGATGCCATATGTGTTGGGTACGACTGGCTTACGGCAGCCATGGCATCTCAGCCTCCCCATCCTTTTCTATCAGCCACTTCTCCTCATAGTTTGGGGACCCCTGGGAGGTGATACCCACTGAGTTTATGTCACCTTCCTGAAATACTGCCCTCCAGGGCTCTGAGAGGTTTTGGAGAGAGGGTGCTGGACATCAGACCAAGCCAGGGGAGTCATGGGTTGCGTGCGCATCCTAGGCCAGTCACTGTAGTATAAGTATTGACAGGTAACGCCCACCTTGGCTCGTGGAGCCACCCATCCTCTCGTGGCTTCTTCTTTCTCTCCAGCTTGTTTTCCAAACAATTTGCTTAATGCGATTCCCGGCCAAGTCGAGCATGATTAATGGTGTTTACCCACTACGGTCGGGCAGGCGGACTGGGGGTGGCTGGAAGAAGGAATGCCCGAATGTGTCCACTCACGACACTCTCTTCTCTTGCAGAGACACACGTAGGCTGGTACCTAGCCTGAAGCCGGCAGCATGGAGCCCCTCTTTCAAGCTTCTACACCCAGCTGGAATGCCTCAGCTGCTTCCAGTGGTAACCACAACTGGTCACTGGTGAGCCCAGTGTCATCGATAGGAGCCCAGGCAGTACTAGTGCCCGTTCTCTACCTGCTGGTGTGCACGGTGGGGCTGGGTGGAAATACACTGGTCATCTATGTGGTGCTGCGGCATGCCAAGATGAAGACGGTTACTAATGTGTACATACTGAACCTGGCTGTAGCTGATGTCTTGTTTATGTTGGGGCTTCCCTTCCTGGCTACGCAGAATGCCGTCTCCTACTGGCCTTTCGGCCCCTTCCTGTGCCGCCTGGTCATGACGCTGGATGGCATCAACCAGTTCACCAGTATCTTCTGCCTGATGGTCATGAGTGTCGATCGCTACCTGGCTGTGGTCCACCCTCTCCGCTCAGCTCGGTGGCGTCGCCCACGGGTAGCCAAGCTGGCCAGTGCTGCTGTCTGGGTCTTCTCACTGCTCATGTCTCTGCCACTCTTGGTCTTCGCCGACATCCAGGAGGGCTGGGGCACCTGCAACCTGAGCTGGCCGGAGCCTGTGCAACTGTGGCGTGCAGCCTTCATCACCTACACGTCTGTGCTGGGCTTCTTTGGGCCCCTGCTGGTCATCTGTTTGTGCTACCTGCTCATCGTGGTGAAGGTGAAGGCGGCAGGTGTGCGCGTGGGCTCCTCCCGGCGACGGCGCTCAGAGCGTAAGGTGACTCGCATGGTGGTGGTGGTGGTGCTGGTGTTCGTGGGCTGCTGGCTGCCTTTCTTCATCATCAACATCGTCAACCTGGCCTTCACGCTGCCAGAGGAACCCACCTCTGCCGGCCTCTACTTCTTTGTGGTGGTCCTGTCTTATGCCAACAGCTGTGCCAACCCCCTGCTCTATGGTTTTCTCTCCGATAACTTCCGCCAGAGCTTCCGGAAGGTTCTGTGTCTCCGTAGAGGATATGGTATGGAGGATGCAGATGCCATAGAGCCGCGGCCAGAGAAGAGTGGGCGGCCGCAGGCCACACTGCCCACACGCAGCGGCGAGGCCAATGGGCTCATGCAAACCAGCAGGCTTTGAGTGCCCCAGCAGCACCCAGGTCCGGCTAGGCCTCTCTGAAGTTGTCTTCTGGGATGTGAGGGGGCTGAGATGCTCTTATCCCCAGGTCTGCAAGTTGGATTCTTCTTGGTAGCAGTGTGAAGACAGCTGCCTGGGGCTAAGCCATGGGTAGTCAGCACAGCTGGTGTTCTGTGGTGACTGACCCTCGCTTTCACCAAAATGTTCTGCCAGGCCAGGGTCTGAGAGTTTGGAGGTCCTGAGATGGTCTTGGCAGGGAGAAAGGGCTGGATTTGCCCTCTGGAAATATTCAGGCACCTTCACCTCCAGTGTGGCACGATTGTCAGCCTCTCAGGCCAAGAAGCAGCTTTCCGGGAGGAAGCCCGGAGACGCTCGTGCAAACTGTTGGTTCATGCCAGAGACTGCCCTCCCTGAAGCCATGCTGGTCAGCTGGCCCTCAGCCTCTGCTCCATCCACCTTCTGGCCAGCATGGAAGCCAATTGAAAGGTACCCATGTGTGCTGGGCCCCCAGCCTCCGCTTACAGAGCTTCTAGGCCTCTGCAATCTTGCAGCTGCATGCACTTTGAGGACAGTTGAAGCAAAGCTGCACTGATCCGGGGACAGAGGAAGTAAAACCCTAGGGCACTACTCTGGCCTTTCTGCCATTTCTCCAGCATGAGGAAAGTGAGGCCTGTGCAGGGCAGACACATGGTGAAGATCAGGAAGAGGAACAGACTCACCAGGACTCGGTCTATTCAGAGTGGCCCAGAAAGGGTGGCCCCAGGAAAAGACTCTGCAGAGGCTTCCTTGAGGCTCAGAGACTGAGGACTTCACAATGATCTTTCTCCTTAAGGCAAAATGCTGGGGCTCTCTCTGTTCTTGGAGAGGGGGTAGGGTGAGCAGGTAGCAGGCAGGAACTGTTCCCAGTGCAAACAGCACAGTCTGGAAAGCCCTACCGTGTGAGATAGTGCAAATGCCAGGGCCAAAGAGGGCCAAGTCCCTGGGGAACCTGTGATCCCCCTCAGCCCCCTCCAGCAGCTTCTCCACTCAGACCCAGAATGTGCTCAAAGAACCCCCGGGGTCCCCAGGGCGCCCTTGGGCCTTTCTGAAGCTGGAGAAAGAAGTAATCGTATTATTTCCCTGCTCTGGGCAGCCCTGCCTGGCAGTGCTTGGCTCCCTAGGAGGGTGCAGAGGCCAGGCCAGCAAGACTGGCCAGAGAAAGACTGTGGGGGTGCTAGGTCACATCTGAGAACGTGACCCCTCCCTAGACAGATGCTGAGCCTGGAAGCTCATCCTTCATAATGAGGGCTCTTGTGTCTTACAGCCTGCCCCAAATAAATGAGAAAATAAAGTGTTTAATTCCTTCCCAAAGCAAATATTGTCCATGGAGCCAAGTGAAGTCAGTTCAAAGCAGAGAACTCCACGGCTGTAATGTCATCTGCTCCCAGAGACCTGACCTCTGGCAAGGAAGGGCAGGGACATTTCCATTTGCTGGTCCTGGACCCAGTTCTCAGGAACTGGTGGCAAAACCCACCCCACCCATCAATGTCAGCATCCCAAAGAGGGGTGTTTCCAGAGGAAACTGAGGCCACTTTACCCCCTAGCCTCTGCCCACCATTGGGCCTTCTCTTAGGATTGGGTTGCAAAGGGCAACCATACCAAATGGCCCAGGAGAGTGAGCAGAAGGCTCAGGTCTCTGCCGACAGTTTTAATAAAGGGGGTTCCTGACCGGACAAAAGTGCTCTTAAAGGTACAGACATGGCAGGTAGCCAGCACCCTCTTGCAGGGAGCGAGGCACAAACACGCCCCATGGACTTGGACATAGAAATGAATGGAGGGTGCTTCTTAGACTATCCTTGGTTCTAGAAGCTTCCCCTACACCTCTGGGCACCCTGTTCCTTTTCTCGCCAGCCTGAAGCCCCATATAGCAGTAGCAGTATCCAGGCCCAGCATCAGGGAGCCTATTCCCTTTAACTCCAATCCATCCAGGCTCACACCCCAACAGGGCTGCAGTCTGGCCGTACTGCACTCTTGTGACCTTTAGCCATTCCACCGGCCACGTGATGGTCAAATGCATACCGTCCCTGCCCCCAGATCCAAATTACTGGTATACAATGCCGCTTTCCAGTCCAGATGGTGGATCTGGCCGTACTGACCCCACGGCAGGCATCAGTCAGTTCCTCTGCTTCCCTAAGCTAGGCTGGAAGAGTGTTCTGACAGAGGGAACCAAGTGTGTGAAGCCTCAGAGGAGCACAGGCAAATGCACCCTCCTGTCAGGGACACGTTGGGCAGGAAAGAGAATAGGTGCAGTCCCCAACTCTGCCTCAAAGGTCTCATCATGGGTCACCAGCAAGTAGGATGAGAGATGTCAACCAGGGAGGGGAGAGCTAGGGTGTGGATAGTGCGCAGGTGCTGGGCTACCAGGAATGGAGTAGGAGGTGGGCTGAGCAAGATGGGGGACTGAGATGAGGCTCCCAAGGTGCTGAGAGGCTAACACAACCTCCCTGGCAAGAGCCGGGGAACCCCAGACTGGTTTCTGATTAGGGAACTCTGAGGGCGAGACCTGGGATTGAGAGCGGTGTGGACTATTCTGGGAGGTCCAAACTTAGCCGACATGGAGGGGCAGGGGAGACAAAGCCCTGGACACCCCAAATGCACCTATATTAAAGGCCTGATGGGTGTCCAGGAGAACCATGAGTCCTGGACAACATAAGTACTGGGATGTCCTCCACTGCAGTCCCAGAGAATTGCAGGGGTAACCCAAAGCAAACATCCTGGGGCCGCCGTGGCGGTCTGCTGATCTACTTTATGGCTCTGTCTGCATCAGTGGGTTTTATGGGACACTGGGTTCCAGCGACTGAGTGACCTTGCCCAGGAAATCTGGCCTGTGAGGCAGGGCTGAGGATGGGGAGGGGACAGGAGATGTCTGTTTGCCTGGCAGGGTGGGGTGCAGCCTGGACATGGTGGGGGCAGAGAGGCAGTCCCCTCAGTAGAGCCGTAGTTGAGCCACTCCTTTCGTCCCCTCACCCCTAGCAGCAGGAGTAATGTCAGGGATCCCGTGGCAGATTCTGAGAGTAAAGAATATTGTTCCCATCAGCCACCACTTTCAGGTGTCCTAAGGAAGGACAGATGGATAAGTAAAGATGGCAGGCTGCCACTGGCCCAGGTACTTAGGGACACCATTGCTTCCTACTAAGTAGGAGAAACTGAAGATAGCAAGAGAGAGCTTGGGTGGGGATGTTCATTCGGTCTCTCCCGCTTCTCACCCTTTAGGGCCCGCTTTCTGTGTTTCCTGGGATCCTGTCCTCTGTCATGGGGAACGGGGCCTCTCCATGCGAGTGGCAACAGGGAGGTTTGGTGGAAGGACACTTAGTGCTTACCTGGAAACAATGGGCGCACGTATAAGCCGTGACGGAGGGAGGGGCAGCATCATCAGATCAGAAGAGAATACAAGAGAGAGGCCCCATGCAGAAACAGCCAGGGACAGGGGCCTCTACCCTTCCTCCTTCCCGGCTCTCTCCATAGTCAGGCACCACTGAAAGCTGTGGATGGGTCCATCGCTATCCAGAGTGAGTGCCGGCCAGTGGGAAGGTTGAGAATGGGCAGGCGAGCTGGAGATACCTGTCCCTTCGCTCTGGTCACAGGAGAGGACACCTGTCCATCTCGCCCATTTCTCCTCCCTCCCATGAGGCCTGAAGGAGCTAATGGCAAGGCCTATTACCTCAGAAGTCTGTATCCTCACTTCTAACTCAGTCCTGAGTAGTTTGCACTAGGTCTCTTGGAACAAGTCGGGGTGCTCCTCCTGCCCACCCAGCTGTGCTCCCTCCCACGGCCCCCAGTGACATCATGTGCTTGGTGTGAGTGGACCACATTTTGCCAAGAGCCTTGTGTACATGCCGTCGTGCAGCATTTGTCCCATCATGGGTTTATCACACAGCATGATGTCCCCAAGGCTCATCTCTGGGTCCTGACAGGTGTCAGCACATCCTGGATAGTACTTTATTGCATCTGGGGCATGCTTCATGCTTGGCAGACATGTGGGTTGTGCCACCATTTGGGCTTGGTAATGTAGAAACCACATGTGGTTGCATAAACCTATAATCCCAGCACTTGGGTGATGGCAGCAGGAGGCTCGGGAGCCAGGAGCTCAAGGCCAGCCAGCCTCAGCTGTAGTGTGCTCGAGGCCAGTCTGGGTTACACAAGGCCTTGTCTCTGTCTGTCTGTCTGACTATCTATCTATCTATCTATCTATCTATCTATCTATATTTCAGAAAATTAAACTCCAAGCCTTCTAGTCTGTTTATTCCTTCTCATCAATACTATTTCTGCAGAGTTAAAAAGTAGATCTTTTATGCAGTATTTGTTATAGCATTGCCCATAATAGACAGCAGCTAGAAACACCCTCATAGCAGCAGGTGAGTTCTCGCCATGTGCTGGAATATTACTTAGCCATAAAAACAAAAGAAGTTCTGATGCCTGTGACAACGAGACAGAAACCCAGAAATGTGATGGCCAAGCCAGGCATGGTGACTCAGCCTGTAACTCCGGCACATGGGAGAATGAGCCATCAGGACTGCATCTAGAACTAGGTGATTGGCAGCCCCTGATACAGGCTTTGGGAACAGAACTCAGGTCCTATGCGAGAACAACAAGCCCTCTTAACAACCCCAAGTCACCTCTCCAAACTCGAGAATCACAATTTTGAGACCAATCTCAGATACAGAAAGAGACTGTGTCTCAAAAAGGAAAGAAGGAAGGGGGAGGATGTGGAAATGGAGGGGATGCTCTGTGAGAGGCACATCAAGTACACCTGTGATTCCACTTGCTCAAGATGCCCAGGAGGGGCAGAACCACAAGGACAAGAGTAGAATCCATCGTTAGGGCACAGAAGGAGACTAGGTGGCCACCCATAAGCACAGATTCCTTGAGGAGCTGAATGGAGGTGGAGGCTCCCCAAGCTGTGTTAAATGTTACTTGACTGTTTGCCACCAACTAGTAAGTTTAATGTTGTGTGAGTTCAGCTAATGATTCAGGATTTTGTTTTGATGGGAATCCACTCAGCTGGAAATCAAATACAAGACAAACCTCCCTTGGCAGGGAGCATCGCTGGAATGTCTGTGCACCTGAATATTTTTCCTTCCATCTTTCCTCTTTTATGGGGGGGGGGGGGGGGTTGTTGTTTGGGTTTGGTTTTTTTTCTTCAAGAAAAGGTTTCTCTGTGTATCCTTGGTTGTCCTAGAATTCAATCTGTAAACTAGACTAGAACTCAAATTCATAGAGATCTGCCTGTCACTGCCTCCTAAGTGCTAGGATTAAAGTCGTCACTGCCTCCTAAGTGCTGGGATTAAAGGCATGCACCACCACGGCCCAGCTCTTTCTCTTTTAAAGCCAGGGTCTCACTATGTAGCCCTGACTGGCCTCAAACTCACAGAGATCCCCCTGCCTCTGCCTTCCAAGTGTTGGGTTTAAAGATGTACTCTACCATATCTGACATTTTCCTTTTCGAAGATTGATTTATGATTTTTAATTATGTATTGGTATACGCACATGCATGTGGGTAGCTGCATGTGAGTGCAGGTGTTATGAAGACCAGAGATGCCAGATCCTCTGGAACTGGAGTTGCAGGTGGTTGTGAGCTACCAAACACGGATTTCTGAGAGCCAAAGTCAGAAAGAGCACAAGCACCTTTAACCGCGGAGCTGTCCCTCCAGTCTCTGTATATTTTTCTTAGTTTTATCACATGGAGTGGAGCCAGCGTGTTCCTGATTAACTCTGGTTCTGCACAGCTGGCGGTTCAGGCTGCTGCCATAAATTCCCCCTAACTCTAATCTCTAATTGCTCGGGATAGTGGCCAGAGTGCCATTGATTTTCCATCTCGGGCCTTTTCACAGGGTGTGCTTATCACTCTGTCAGGATCGGCCGTGGCCCACACGCTTTTATCGCTGTGCAGAAAATCGAATCCTGACAATCACATCCCCTCCCAGCTCTGGTCATCTTAAGATGCTGTGTAGGGGTGACTGTGGGGTGCAGGCACCTCCCCAAGAGTGCAGGAAGACTCTTAGTCTTGTGTTGGGTCCCCCACCCATCTAGAGTTTGCCAAATACCCTTTGCTGCCTTCGGAGAGCTGGGAACTCCCTTGATCTGTCCTGCCCACACTATGGCAGTGATTTTATCAGCCCATGGTGACATTGCCTCCTAATGAGCCCAGTTCTGCTCCTCCGAATGGGCCACCTGGAAGCAGGCCTGGCCATGACTTTCCTGTCTCTCCGGCCTGGTGGTAGGCATCATGTGGGCTGCATGTGTGGAGGAGACTTTCCTGTACCCATCTGTACATGGCATCATGTGCACTGGGGAACTGTGGGACCGGGTTGGGCTGAGTGAAGGTGCTGTTCTCTGGCAGTCCCTGTCCAAAGTCTTTGAAGACAGCACCCTGGGAGAACAGGCACCCTTTGACCCCCAAGTCACCACCCCACAAATCCCAGCTGTTCTTCCCACATGACCCTTCATCTCAACAGCAAGAGGCCAGGTGTCTGCACCATGGCCAGGTGCCAACTGCTCCGCCCTTCCGAGTCCCCATAGGAGACTCCAGCCCGGGCTCCCTAGCAGTCTTGAAGCACCAGCTGTGTTCACACTGTACAGCTGTCAGGAGGCAACGGGACTCCCTGGGTCTGCATAAGAGGCTTGGCTGTGGAGGCCCCAACTGGACATGCGAGCTGAACAGAATGCAGGCTTTAAATGGGGGCATCTAGGCTGGTCCTCTCACCCCAGAACAAGGCAGAGCAACCACTGTGTCTAGCCTGAGGCTCAACAGGCTCCTATCAAGCCCAGCCATTCACCCTGGTGCTTTAGTGGTCAGGCAGCAGGTCTAAGGATGCATAGGCTCGGCCAGGCTTGGCTTCTCTGCTACCCAAGCTGGACCTCAGCATCTGGGGACCAGGACCTGAGAAGAGTCTCCCTTGGGCCTCTCCCTTCCTGTTTGGGTACAGTGTGGGAGTCTCTGCACGGGACCCTCTCTGTTCTACAGCCCCTACTAGCACCTGAAGGCAGTTCCTGACATATCTCCTGCTTGCCCAGCATCCTGGGTGTGTCCAGCTATTCTAACTGTAAGTGGACACAAACCGAGGGTCAAAGTTCAACCTGAGCTCCACCGACCTCAGTATCCTGAGTAGGGCTGGATCCCTGAGACAAGAACAGGCCTGGGCACCTGTCCCATTCACTGCGTCTGGGACCTTTCTGGACCATTATGCTTAGGTTTCTGCAGGCCATCCTGAGGCAGGGTACCCTTTGTTTTCAGGAGATGGCCAGGGCACCCCATGTCCACTTGGAGTGGACATCTCTTGGTAAGAAAGTGGGAGATTCCCTAGAGTTAGGCTGGGAAAGTCCTGTCTAGGGAGACTGTCAAGAGAGTTGATACTGTACGGGGCCATGGAATGGAGTCATGTCTCCAATGCCTTGTTCCCCGTTTCCTCTGCCCCCTCAGCTGACCATCCCTGAGTTCTGTAGGGTTCAGAGACTATTGTATGATAGTCATACTTTCCATTTTGAATTAGTGAGTTTATTACGTACATAGCAATCCAAGTTAAAAAAAATAACTAGCAAAAGACAGACATAGATGATGGCGAACCATCAGCAACCTGGGTGCTCAAAACAGCCAACCTTAGTTGATTTGCGAAGTCTCTTTAAGGCGACCACCTGGAGTTCCCAATAGAGACTGTCCTGAGCAGAGCAGAGTGTCTGTCCCCCTTAGAAGAGGCTTCCAAAGAAAATAACAAATAAAAAATAGAGATGACACCATCAAATCAGGGGCATGCAAATCTGCATGTAGCAGAAACCAAGTGGGTAAGTTGAGGCAGTCAGTTGAGGTCTTGAATCAAGGTTCATCTCTGTGGATGATCTTTCCCTGGCTGAACTGCTGACTTCCTGTCCCTGTCATCTCACTGTTGAGTCATAGGAAGAGCAAAAGTCAGTCCTGAGAGACGGTTTCTCTCCTCAAGGCCGTGCTTTCACTCGGGCTATTGGCTCGGCTTTCCTCCCGGCCACAGCCTCTCCTCAGACAAGGGGTCTGGGGGGGGACACTCTGAGGCAAAGATGGGTCTGACGTGAAAGGCAGGACAACCCTGCCCCCACAGCCAGCTTCTTGATAAGCACAAACAAGAGGTGACAACTTACCGATACAGCGTCCATTATGTCTTTCCTGTTGCTCATCCTGGCACTGTCAGTTAAGGTGAACAGATGGAAATATTGCTTGGCAAAGCTTTCAACCTTGGCTCATGGTGGTAGTCCTAAGGTATCATGAGGGAGTTCGTGCCTATTGGTCACCACAGTGACCCAGAGGGTCACCATGTTCTCGAGGAAGGATATAGGAGCTGTGTCACCTGTTCATGCTTCCCTGACCACAGCCTTGAGAAGTCCCTGGACTCAACTCACCCTTCCAGTTGTGAAGGCTTCCTGTCCTTGGGAACATGGAAAGGCCTAGAAAACACAGGGCTCAGGGGCCAAGGGTCTCCCAGGACAAAACCTGAGGGTCTTTGGGTATCTGGAGCCCCATGACCACACAGCACCAATAGCCCTGGCACCGCACAGAGAGAGAGGAGCCCTCAGACCACCAATTGACATCTTCGGCCATGCTCCCGTGTTTCTGCCTGCAGCGATGTAGGCTGGATCCTGGCCAACTTGGCTAGCCTTGAGGTGCCAAATGAAACTCTCGGGGTTACCCTAAAGAGAAGAGCCAGGAGGAGCAGGGGAGGCTCATGGGAACCAGCTGGGGTTGGCGAGGGACAGGTGTGTGGGGGTCGACAACCTTAGGGACAGGTGGGGGGGATCGACGACCTTAGGGACAGGTGTGTGGGGGTTGACGACCTTAGGGACAGGTGTAGGGGGGTCGACGACCTTAGGGACAGGTGTAGGGGGGTCGACGACCTTAGGGACAGGTGTAGGTGGGTCGACAACCTTAGAGACAGGTGTGGGGGGAGTTGACGACCTTAGGGACAGGTGTGTGGGGGTTGACGACCTTAGAGACAGGTGTGGGGGGTCGACGACCTCAGGGACAGGTATAGGGGGGTCAACAACCTTAGGGACAGGTGGGGGGGGGTCGGCGACCTTAGTCACTAACCTGAGGGCAGGTGGAGGTTGGGATGTGTCTTGCCACACCTTTTACACAGAGGAAGAGGGGTACAGCCAGGAAAGGTGACCCTAATCTTTCCCATGTCTAAGAATAAGACGACCCCCTGTGGTCTAATACCAGGCTCTGGGGCCTGTATCCGAACCTTCCCCCATACCCAGCCCTTTCCAGGTGGGAGACTTCATGAGTCCCATTCAAGCCCTCAGTGCTCAATTGCTGCTCACCCCAAGAGTGAGGTGAGGCTACAGCTGCCCCATGCCAGATCCCCCCACTGCTCTTGCCTCCTTCCATCTCCTCAGCCTTCCAGAGTTAGCCTCAAGTTTCAGCCTCCGTTGACCTCCCCCTCACCTACCCAGCCCAGTGGGTGCTTTGAAAGGGGATGTGGGCTGCACAGTCAGGCCTGGCACAGCCCTTTATGGGCAGAGACAAAGGCCCTCTCCTAGGTAGCACATGGCCTCCCCACATCCCTATTATATGGGGGGGGGAGATTAAAAAAACTGTTTGTGACCCACATCACAAACAGACTAACAAATGACCCTACTCAAGTCTAGCTTGGTAAACCCAGTGGGTTTAACTGAGGTTACTCACCGAAGCATGGGCAACTCATGGGCAACTCCACCAGCCAAGAAAACGCCTCTCTCTCTGCTATTGTTGACTGTCTATCCTCAGGGAGAGGCGAGGCCTGTGGGTAGCACCGCTAACAACTGTTGCCCCTGCAATCCAGGAGGAAGGGTGGGGCTTGTGAAGTCCTGACTCCCAGCACATAGCTGCAATCTTGAGGAGGGGCAGGACTTCATTAGCCCCTCCTCCCAGCAACCGTTAACTCTCTATACATCCACAGGGAGAGGTCAGAACCTTGCGAGCCCCTCTCCCTGCCATGAAGAACCATGAATAGACCAGTTTGGGGCAAGACTTGTGCAGTCCCTGCGTGCTCGAGAGTACAGCAGCAGTGCCAATCCCAAAGATCAGCCACCCACAGCAGTGCTGAGAGGCCTTTCAGCCAGCAGCCACACGCCCAGCGCCACAGCTCTCTGTACTGCGTCCCCACAAGAACAGGCCAGACTCACCCACTACTGAGAGCTGACTCCAGAGTGTCAGGTATGAAATGGGAGCCACTGAGAGCCACAGTCCAGGGAGGGTACTGCTGCTGGTGCTTGGGGGATGTCTCTGCACAGTGTGGATGGTGAGGTGAGCACTCTTGGAGCTCTGAGTCCCCGATGTCCCCGTACCTGGTCCCACATAGCAGACATTCCAGGCCGTCATCTCGCTGCCAGGCAGAGGGAAACCTGACCAACTTGCCCAGGGTGGAATGAAGGCACGTCCCTCTCCCCACATTTCCTTCCACTTCCTGTTATTATCCCATAGTAGTGCTGCCGGCCTGGTCAGCTGTGGGCATGGCTCTTTTCCCCAGTACTCAGTCAAAGAACCCTTTCATACTGCCTGGCGCCTGTGGCTTACCCTGGTCCATCCAAGACCAGTAGGCTAAGGGCTGGCTCCATAGAGCTGAGTAGAAGGCGGGAAGAGATCTTTCACTCACCACTCCGCCTGCCCTAGGGCACCTGCCTCGGGCTCTCTCAGCCTCACTAGGGTTCCTCTGCACCTTATGCAGTATAGGGCTTCAGGCTGGTGTCACCCTGCTCCAGGAAGCTGAACTTGCCTCTTGTCTAGGGTAATGAGTTCCATAGTGCGGGGCTTGGTGAGGAAACTGGTATAGGAGACCCAGGCTGGGGCCATCACGCTGCACCCAACAAGCTAGGCCACTGACTCACCCAGTCACAGTGTCTATCTGTGGACAAATGGAGCTCTGCGGAGTTGCATCCGGTCATGCTCTGTGACGCCCCCTCCCCCACACGCTGTATCCCAATCAGCCTCAAGGTAGAGAGGTTTGTGCCCCTGAGCTACCCTAGTAGGGATGGTTTTGGGGGATCTCCCCACAATCCCTGGTGGGTCCAAGACCAAACCCACACAGGACTCCCTCATTCCTGTTTAGTCCCCAAGCACACACTACTCCCAGAGGCTGAGTGCCCCTGAGCCAAACTGCCTATTCAGGGAGGCTTATAGCTAGTGTTTGGGGGTAAACTAGCCTCATCCTGTAGCTTGGTATAGCTGGAGTCCAGTTACATTCCCAGCTTCCCTTTAGACCATCCACTCTGATGACCAGGAAAGAGGGGAAGAGGTAAGGAAAATGAGTTAAGGGCAGCCATGACTGCTAGCCACAGGTGACAGTTCACACCAGCTCAGCACCCGGCAGACACAGAGATAGCAGTTTGTCACCCATTTGTCGGCTGTGATGACTCAGATGGGGGAGGTGTGAAGACAGAGGTCTAGTGACTGAATCACCCTCCCTCAGGCCAGGCAGCACCCCCCCTCCTTTCCCAAACATCTCTGTCTGGCCTGGTTGATTGGGGACCTTTCTCTGAAAGAATTAGGTGACTAGCGCCAGGGTTGGAGACTCTTTATAGTCTCCTAGAGAAAGATGGCACCATGAGTCTGAGCATTGTTCTCTGAAATAAATGGGCTGTCATGGCAGGATCAAATGTGTCCTCTGTAGCAGGGCAGACAGTGAAGTCACTGAGGGATGCTACTGGCCCCAGCCAGATCTAGCCCCAGAGTCCTTCTCCCTAAAGTGTTGGGGGAAGGGCCTTTTCAGGAGTGAGGGATAGGGAGGAGCCTGGGGTTTTCAACTCTAGACCTGCTGTGGGGGGCTGGGGTGTCTTTCTGACTAGGGGACTAGCCAGACAGGTGTATACGTCTTGAACTCTGGGTAGAGTGGTCAGCATTCAGGGTGACTCGGTGGACAGGACAGCGCGTCTCAGGCCAGAAATAGCTCTGGCTGAGAGCAGCCACCAGCATCACCGTGACGACAGGGTGTCATGGCTCCCAGCATAGATAACCTGCTGTGGCGTGGAGAAGCTATGCCCAGCCCTAGAAGCCTGCAAAGCCATGTTCCGTATGACACAGAGCTGGGAAGTGGGAAGCTTGCACCAGAGAGGGCAGCTGGGGTACTAGGCACGGGGGACTCAGCACCCCAACACCCTATGAGTCATCCCCCTCCTCAGAGAGGTGGTCAGTAGTCCATAAAGGTGCTTGAGTAACCTGGACAGCAGACAGTGAGTTTGGGGCTCTGTTGTTCAGGCCCCCATTCCAGGACATGGACGAAGCGTAGGATGAGTGACGGAGGTGGGGGGTAGGGTCGGGGGAGCAGGTCTGAGGCCAGGTATATGGAAATAGATCCCACAGCAGCCAGTAAAGGCCAGCCAGTCCAAGGAAGAATGAGCAACAGATCTGTAATTGTGGCTGTAGTGTCAATTCTTGGTCTCCAAGAAACTAACCGTTTGGTCCAGGCAGGAGGCTCAAGGGGCGGTGGATGCTGGGAGGGAAGCTGAAGAGCATCCCAGGCAAACCCAAACAGATTGTATCCAGGCTCAGCTGGTTAGTACTGTCTATACAGCACTATGCAGCATGGGGTTAAGTCGGAGACACTTGCGTTCCTTGGTGGTAACATAGTACCAGGGAAGCTGTGCATGGGCAGCCCTTTCTACCTTTGCTCTACTGAGGTCATTGCCCACTTGTGTTGGAATTCTCTCCTCCAGGCATAACAGCCTTACCATCTTCATCAAAGAAGCTGTGGTCACTTGCAAGTGACCATCAAGATTGGATTTGTTGACCGTTGACCTTTACTGAAGGGGAGAGTGAGAGGGTTCCCCACTCCTCACCAGAGATCTCAGTCCTTCCTATCCCTCCAAGCCAGATGTATGTGGCCCACCCCAGCTGCATGTAGTCTTGGTGGCTCTGAGAGTGACAGAGGTGATTACCTCGGGGGTGGGGCAGGGGGAGAGAATTGTCATCTATGTTGGGGGTCAATGACACAGCTGCTAGGTGGGGGTACGCAACCCCTTACCCATGCTCTGTAAGTAAGCCAATAGACTCATTGGTTCACCAAGCAAGAATCAGGTGAAACTGTACTTTGATCTGTTGTAGGTGGTGCCCTATCTGGGGGGAAGAAGGTGTTTGTCCTCATAGCCCCAAGAAAAGTTCAAGCAACACAATTACTGGGGTCCCATAGGTGCCCCTGGACAGCACAGCATCAGAGAGAGCAACTGTGTTTCCTCTTTCAACTTAATCCATGGGCCCAGAGTAGGCAGAGGGTATTATGTTATCTGTCTCCTTAGACTGACGTGACCACCACCATCTTGAATCTGGGCAGCTCTGATGATTCAGCCTGAGACTCTGGAGATCCAGCCTATGGCCTCACCCTCCTGGGGCGGGAAGTCTCAGAGAGCCTCATAGGGCACTTCTCTCCTTGTGAGGCGGTAGAGACTGGCCGGGGTGGGAGTGGGGGATCTTTAGGTTTGTTGTGAGTCATCCATGCTCCAGTGGAACCCTTCAGTGATCAGCCATAAGCTTCCTGAGGGATCTCCAGATGGCGCAGCTGCTTTAGGCTGTCCACAAGCACCTGTGTATGTAACCCAGTCAGCTCATTGGCTCACCAAGCTGCACTTGGGCAGATCCCTTTCTTTGGTCTGCCAATGCCTGCACCTATCTGGAGTGACTGGAGAGTTCTTTATGTCTCCCCATGAAAGGTCATGCAGCAGAAGGTCCAGAGGACATCCCAGGGCGGACACCACCCCTCCTGCGTGCTGTGGAGAGGACATCCCAGGGCAGACACCACCCCTCCTGCGTGCTGTGGAGAGGACATCCCAGGGCGGACACCACCCCTCCTGCGTGCTGTGGAGAGGACATCCCAGGGTGGACACCACCCCTCCTGCGTGCTGTGGAGAGGACATCCCAGGGCGGACACCACCCCTCCTGCGTGCTGTGGAGAGGACATCCCAGGGTGGACACCACCCCTCCTGCGTGCTGTGGAGAGGACATCCCAGGGTGGACACCACCCCTCCTGCGTGCTGTGGAGAGGACATCCCAGGGTGGACACCACCCCTCCTGTGTGCTGTGGAGAGGACATCCCAGGGTGGACATCACCCCTCCTGCGTGCTGTGGAGAGGACATCCCAGGGCGGACACCACCCCTCCTGCGTGCTGTGGAGAGGACATCCCAGGGTGGACACCACCCCTCCTGTGTGCTGTGGTAGAGGACATCCCAGGGTGGACATCACCCCTCCTGCGTGCTGTGGAGAGGACATCCCAGGGCGGACACCACCCCTCCTGCGTGTTATGGTAACTTGAATCCTTGCCATCTCATCTCACTCTGCCTGGGACATGGAGTCAGAGGGGTCTTCCTGAAGCAAGCTGCAGGGACCTCCAGGGAGAAACTGCCGCTTGTGTCTGGATGGTCTCAAGGCAACAGCAACACCACCCTCATTACCTTGTGTTTCCACCTCCACCTGAAGAAATCAGACCCTGGGGACAAGATTTACCTGCCATGGCCCAGGTTTCTGAGGTCACAGAGAGGGAAAGATTATCTCCTATCTATTTTGGGTGTGAACCTAAAGGGCCGGGAGACCTTCCTGGCCTTGCTTTCTCTACTTGTAAAATGAAAGGACCCACCACAACAGAGCAACATTGCTTAAAATAGTGCCCAGCTGCCCCCACCCTTGGGGAGTCAGAGGAGGCCCACCCTGCTGGAGCATGGGGAATGACCTCAGTGGGAGGTGACGATGGGGTCTGAGAGGCAGGTTCACCCAGGGAGCTGCCAGCTTGATCCTTTTCCCAGATGACTCCCATTCCCAGGGAGAGGCCTGGGAGTGAGTGCCTCTGAGGATGGGGGAAGGGAAAGATGTTACTGAGAGAGGGTTTGAGTGGGCACAGCAAGGAGGCCTTGCCACCAACCCCCTGCACAGGGAACCGTCTGGCTACTGCTTCCCAGGCTAGCAGGGGTAGCGCTTCTACCCAGACCATGGAAACAGGACCCAGACAGAACCCACCATACCATTCCAAGGCAAGGAGTCGGGGTTCTGTGGCCTCCACCCCTACTCCAGCTTGGAAGCCCCTGGGAGGCTGAGCACTCTGCAGCTTCTGCTCCTGTCCTCCCACCTATAATGTTTCCGGGTGCGGGCTTCACGGGTGCCATGTGCCCCAATCCCATGGACTAGTCTGCTCTGGGCCCTCTGGGGGGCAGCACCCAGGGCACGTTCTGGATGGCACCCCAAAGAGCACGAGCTGTGTCCCGCTGTCGCTGTGGTGACAAGCGGCATGGTTTCCGTGGGGACAGGAGGTGACGTGTCCTCTGAACAGTCTGCTGGCGGGAGCACCCGATGCCTCTCCCATGCCCAGCTGCAGGGGCTGATGAGAAAGGACAAATGCGATGGTGGCAAAGGCTGCCATGGAGAACCCCAGAGCTGGAGTTGTCTGGCAGGCAGGTTACAAGCTGAGCTTTCTGTCTGAACTGGAGGATAAGTGCCCCCCTCTCAGGGGTCATACGCCTCCTCAGAAAGACCCGAAGGCACACTTCATCCTCCCAGAGGGCACCGAGGACAATATGTTCAGGAAATTGAGGAGCCTGCTCCAGGTAAGCTCCAGAAATGAGAAAGCACCTGGCCCCATCAGCTCAGTATGGTTCCTGCCCTGGTCCAGGGCTTGTCCCGAGGTCTGTACTGTGAAGTACAGGCCGACATCTCCAGAAAGCCCTGCCTGTCCTCAGCTGCCCCCACACAGCTGTCCCATGTCCCGTTCCAGGCTTTGATTTCCAGGAATGCTCTTATGTCTCCAAAATTTCCTCTCCAGATCTTTACCTGCAGTAGGCATGGGGACATGTGGCAATTTCTCCTGGAACAGATGTGGAGAGCAGAGGCCAGAATGGGGTCAGGTGTCCATGTGTGGGCAGTTTGTGGTAAAGGCATGTTATCCCATTCCCCCCTACAGTCCAGGACAAGAAACAGGTATCCCCTACCCCAACAACCACAGGGCATGAACATACCTCCCCTCCTGACTCCACTGGGAAGTATTGGGAAGTAAGAGCTGCTGAGCTGTGGGGGAGCAATCAGGTGTGAGTGGGGTGTGGCTCTGCCTGAAGAATTTCTCTGAGTAGGGCTAACATCAGGAGGGACAGCATGAGGAGCAAATGGGATATAATCAAAGGGATATAAACCTAGCCTCAGGCCTGGGGTTAAAGGGAAAGGAAGCTATGCAATGTCCCCAACAGATACCCAAGACCCTCAAACTGGTGAAGATAGGAGAAACCAGGTTTG
Source organism: Microtus oregoni (assembly GCF_018167655.1). Taxonomy (NCBI): domain Eukaryota; kingdom Metazoa; phylum Chordata; class Mammalia; order Rodentia; family Cricetidae; genus Microtus; species Microtus oregoni. The sequence goes on from NW_024543086.1 coordinate 18,608,534, forward strand.
ATGGGGCTCTAAATGGGAATGAGGGGGAGTACCTGGCCTCATCTGGATAGACGGTTTCCCCTGAGGTATGGAGGACGATGGGCTCATGGACAAAGCCTGTCTGCACATAAGTTCTGAAATGCCCGTCCAAGTGGACGGTCGCCTGTCTCTTCATGCTACGCCACACTGTGGGTGGGAAACTAAGGTGCTCTTTATTTGGATGAGATCATGTGACCAGGTGCCAGCCCCAGTCACTGGTAGCCGGCCAGCTGTAGGACACTGGGGTAGCGGCTGCGGTGGGCCATACACTTTTGGCGGTCGATGAAGAGGCTGTTGGTCTTGACGGCAATGTCCTTCTCCAGGCTCATGCGTGTGTCCTCCAGGTTCCACAGTGCCTGCTCTGCGTCCTGAAGCTTCTCCTTCAGCGAGTTGAGGGACATGGTTAGCTCCTCCACCTCACTCAGCAACCTTCAGGGAAGGGAGTGGTGAGTTACTGGGGAGAAGGGGCAATGATGCTACTACAGAGGACCCCAAAAGACTTACAGAAACCCCACCAAAGTGGCTACAGTGTTGCGAGATCACTGTAAACCTGGCATGAAATCAAGACTGGCCCTTATTTCCAGCGCCCAGGGGCCTCCCTAGCTGCGCAGCAGTTAGAGGGAGTCTTGAAATACTGCCCCCTTGTGGCGAAAATAAGCAAGGATTGTGGAAATAAGCAACAACAGCCTGAACAGGTGCTAATGATGTTTGCAGGCAGGAACCACCCTCGAAACCTTGATTTCTAAAATAAAATTACAGTCAATGAAGGAAGAAGACAGACACTTATGCTTAAGAGGGCATCCTGGCACTGGCTAGATGAGGAAAGTAAAAGGCATAACCCACCATGCCTGTGGGAGATACATGAAACACAGAACTCCATCAGAGGTACAAGGGTGGGTGGTGGCCCTGCCTCGCCTCTCTGCCCTTTGGCCCCAGGAATCTCGGTTGCCAGACTCTAGGGTCCTTCCAGGAGGGTTAGGCACCCCAGAGTGGCACGGGACCTTGCGTTGTTCCTGACATGCAACCCTCTCCAGGGTCCACTCCCCACCCCCAGTCTCATGTCTGCTCATATGTGGAGTGGTCCTGTGGGAGAGGCCTAAGGAGAATTAAAGGGGTTCAAGGATGACCCTCGCTGCCCGGGATCGCTCCAGGGTACCTGAACTGCGCGGCGTCCCGGCACAGCTCTACGTTGGGCCGGTGTGACCGCTGGTACAGGCGGGTCTGGGCCACACGCAGAGGAGCCTCCTTGTCCTTGATGGCCTGCTTCAGGGCTGCCACCTGGTGCTCCTGGTCGGTGATCTCCCTCAGCGTCTGCACAGGGCAGTGTGTGAGCCTGGGGCCAGCTCAAGTCTGGAGCAATCAGGGCACCTGCCTACCCAGCCCAGCACGAGGAGGGCCAGACTACTGGCTCCTTCATCTCCAGCTCTGACTGGAGGCACTGAGAGCAGCCCTGGAGAAAACCTTCAGAGGGTCCTATGAGTCAGGCCAGTCTGTTTGTCCTCAAACCCGGGTCAAGAAAGTTGGGGCTTGGAGTTAGGATAGGCCACAATGAGAGCCCAGAGCAGGACCCCACGGGCATACCATGCCCCTCCCAAACCCCATAGCTGGCAGCTCCTACGGGTCAGCCTCCCGGAGTGGCTGTACCATCAGGCCACTCCCAAATATAAATCTGCTTTTACCTCAGCTCAAGGAGCCTACAGAGGTATGTGGATCTCTACTTTTGGGTGGGAAGCAGAGGGGACCTTGAAGCCAGGTCATGACTGAGATAGCAACCCCGTGGTTAAGGGAATTGATAAGGAAAGAGCGTAGCTCGAGCGGGGCAGGTGTGCGTTACGCGTGTGTGTTGGGGGGGGGGGGGGGAGTGGGATTAGCTCAAACGTGAAAATGTGAGTGGGTATGCCCTAAGCATGGGACGGGCTTGCTGGTAGGCGTGTCCTGGGTGCGGTCAGACAGGTGGGCGTGTCCAGCGGTGGGCGTGCCCTGCCGTCCCACCTTTTGCAGATGGTACTGCAATTTGTGGCGGGCGTCGTCCAGCTCTTCGCAGCGGCGTGAGAAAGCCATGTTCACTGCATCGCACTGCAGCCGCAGGTCCTCAGCCGTATCCCGCAGGATGCAGTCAATTAACTTCCGCAGGTTAACCGAAGCTAGCCGCTCGCGTTCGGCTCGAAGCAGATTATCCTGAGTAAACTTGGCCCACGTCTCGGGAGTGGAGGCACTGAAAGTGGAGGTGCGACCTGGTCGGGTTGTAGCCACGCAGAGACTCCAGCACTGCGATCCCCTTTATCACACAGACAACCCTAGGTTCTCCCGGGCCTGTAGTGGCGGTTGTTTGCCCTCTGCTGGACGCGAGCAGAAACGCAGTCCAGGCCACCCACGGGGATCCAGGGGTTGGAGCAGGCACCGACCCAGTGTGAACTGTGGGAGCCAGGCACCTGGGTAAGGGGTTTCTCTTTTTTCTCACACCAGCTGCAGACAGAGATTCCCCAGGGAACTGGTCCAGGTCCGCGGGGGCAAGAGTCCATTCTCAGATTTTGGACTTGACTTAGAGTCAAGAAGGTGACGGGGCAGACGGGGATGCCTAGGAACCTACCTCTCCTCCAACTTGCCGGAATGCGGGTAGAACTGCACCTGGGTGCTCTCATTGTTGTAGCGAGAGCAGGTCTCGTCAATGTTGTAGGCCTCTACTTTGTTCGACCAGTCCATCTCACAGGTCTCCTTGTATTCCCAGTTCAGCCTAGTGGGATGGAGGGGATGCAGGACCCCATTATGTGCCAGGGAACCCCGGGGAAGCAGGCCCCATTCCAGCTTCCGGGGGCTCCAGTTCCAGCTCAGGCTTCCTTCCATGGCCAGCAGGGCCCAGGTTCCAGAACAGAAGTGGAGATAGTTGTCTATGTCCTGCTGAGCAGTGCCTGCATCCCTGGCTATGATCCAAAAGCCTTCTGACCTCTTTGAGACAGTCACTGTCCTAGCTGTCCTGCCTCCCCCCCACCTCTGACCAACCTTGGGGTGGGGGTTAGGGTTGTCGCTTTGGGGCTGCTGTGACCCACCGTATCTGGCCCACGGCTTGTGAGATAGTCCTCTTCAGGAGCTCCTGGATGTTCCTGATCAGCTCAGTTTCCTGGATAGGAGACAGTCCTTCAGAGTAGCAGAGCCCTGCCCTTCCTCGTGGGGAGGGACCCAGCAGGAGCCAAGGCATGGACCTCGCCTCCATTGACTTTTGCCTTAGTTCTACCCCCCACCAGAAAAGGAGGTCTGATCCCAGCCCTTCCATGCTAGGATTATTGAGGGGAGAAGGTTGGGCATGTAAGTGAGTGTTTGCTCTAGCGGGTGTCTTTTGGCCGTTGGATAACCCGTGACAGTTGTCCAGGCTCTGGGGTCATCTTCAACACTCCAACAGTATACTGAGGGGCATCAGCCTTATCCCAGGACCCAGACCACCTACCCCTGAGGACCCCAAGCGCATAGGAAAGCAGATGCCCTCTGTCTGCTGCCCACTGCCCAAGGACAAGAAGGAAGCTCTAGGTTTCCTTTAACCCCAACATTTTCTGGGTCTCAGGAACTTCAAGTACAAGTCCACAGAGGCCATGCTCTCCACTGCCCTGTGTCCTCAGTGAGCCGCCCATCTCTGCACACTGACAATACTTCAGATACGCAGCGGTGGTCAAGGCTTGGGATGTAACCGGGGTTCCCTGGGGTCCCAGCATGGCTGCTTATTTCCCCGTCTCTCACCATCACCCACAGGCTTAAGACCACCACAGGAGGCTCCAGCTCTGAGGGATTCAGGGTTGTGCAGCATCCAGACTGAGTGGCCCCCTAAATCTTAGTACAAGGTTTCCCAAAGCAAGCTATGCTGGGTTTGGGGGGAAGGGTGTCTAATGGAAGGAGGAGTGGAATGTTTTGTTTTGTTTCATTTTGTTGCAGAGTCTTTCCACGTAGTCCAGACTGGAACTTGTGACCTCCTTCCTCAGTCTCCCAGATGCTGGCATTCTAAGTGTATATGGGATCTGTGAAGCTGAGGCTTGGAGACTCTGGACAGAAAGAGCAGATGCCGTGGCCCTCCACATCCCCTCCACCCCCTCTAGACTTGCAGCACTGACTGCTGTGGCTTTCTGCCTGGAGAGCAAATACCGCACTAAGGAGCATGCTGGTACAGTGGGAGCCTATGGCTAAAAAAAACAAAACAAACACACAAAAACCACTCAGGGTCAGAGTTACTGTCTTTGAAATCTTGGGGGTCGGAGGGGATCCCACAGAGAGATAGTTATTTGGAAGTCAGGGACTCCATGTGGTAAAAATCCTCCTGTCTGAAGGACCAGGGGGTCCCGCATGGGCAGAGGGGTATAGCACTGTGTGAACCCTGAGGCCCTGCGATTATCCATTCTGTATGAGTGCCAGAGCCTGCCTCCCACTCTAGGCCTAAGCTGCACCTTCAGCAGCTCCACTTCCACGTAGTCCCGCACAAGGTCTGGATGCTGGCGGCGTTCTCGGCACTGTAGGTTGTCGGTGGCAATGGAGAAGGGCACGGCAGTGGCGTCCAAGGCGCGCTCTAGCCGCCGTTTCTGGGCCCGCATCAGCTCAGTCTCGGCAGACAGCTCGTCTATCTCCCGCTGCAGCTCTGACTTCCAGCAATGCATGTCCTCCAGGCGCTCTCCCACCTTTCGCGTGGAGTCCTGCTGTGTGCGCTGAGCCAGCGCCTCAGTCTCGGCTGCCAGCTGCCGGCTCTCATGCCGCTGCCGCTCAGAGTTGTCCCGGTCTGCAAAGGCCTGGTGGTAGCGGGCGTAACAGTTCTGAAACCACTCGTCCATTAAGTATTTGGCTGTGCGGAAGCCAGCAGTGGCCAGACCCGAGGATGTGTAGGCACCAGTATTGCAGGCCACATCGTACTCTTTGTGCGGCAGCTCACAGGCCTGGATTGACTGTGGGGCTGGCTCCTTAGTCAGGAGCACGTCCGTTTGTGCCATGGTGCCCACTGCCTGGCTGAGCAGGAAGGGGGGCAGAATGAAGGGAGGGTCACTGGGCGGTCGTCCAGGCACGATCAGTGGGGCAGTACTGGTCACTCTGTCCCGAACAAAGCTTCTGGTTGCCTAAGAACATTGTATACACCAACTGCCTCCTGTTGCTGGGCAACAGGGTCACTCAAGGGGCGGAGCAGAACTGCCTTCTTAAAGGGCCAAGGGCTGAAGAGATAGCTTAAATAGACAAAAGTATTTGCCTTACAGGAACTTGAATTTGATTCCCAGAACACAGACGGAATTGGGTGTTGTGGCACGTGTTTGTAATCCCAGCATGGGGAAGGCAGAGACAGGTTAATCTACGGAGTTCACTGGACAGCTGGCTCAACTATATTTTATGAGTTCTGGGCCAGTGAAAGACCTTGTCTCAAAAAATAAGACTGACCAGTCATCATGGCAAACACTTTTTAAAAAATGATTTATTTATTATATATACAGCGTTTTGCCTGCATGTATGCCTGCAGGCCAGAAGAGGGCGCCAGATCTCACAGTAGATGGTTGTGAGCCACCATGAGATTACTGAGAATTAACTCAGGACCTCTGGAAGAGCTGCCAGGGCTCTTAACCTCTGAATTATCCCTTCAGCCCATGACAAATACTTTTCATCCCAGCACTCAGGAGGCAGAGGCAGGTGGATCTCTGTGAGTTTGAGGCCAATGTACATAGTGAGTTCTAGCCAGGCCAGGGCTACATAGTGAGATCCTGTCTCAAACAAAGCAAAAAAATCCAAAACAACAACAATAACAGAACAAAAATAAACAACAAACCAAGGTGGATGATACCTGAAAAATATCACCTAAGGCTGTCCTCTGGACTCCACATGCATACGAGTACTCACACGCATGTGCACTTACATACGTGCACTTACGAAGGAGCCAGGCAGGCCCCCAACTCACCCCTGTTCACCCTGCTGTGACCCAAGCAGCAGAAACTCAGGATTCATATTCACCAGAGGACCCTGGGGCCATCCCTGGACCCCAGAGTGGAGTAGTGAAGGGTCCCAAACCCCTGATATCCTGTCCTCCTCCTGGCTTCTCAGTTCTTTCCTGGGGCTGCCTCCACAGCCTGGTCCTGAGGTGGGTTTTCTCTGCTGCATCAGGGTGGAGGAGGCTCTGCCTACTTAAAGTCCCCTTTAGGGTGAGTGAGCTGAGCTGGAGGGAGGGGAGAGTATGAGGGGCAATGAGAACATGGATAGACTCCTCAGCCCTAGAAGTGGCTCCTCTTCCTGCTCTTAACTCCAACACTCCCGGTACCCAAGTTACCCCACGATCCCACAAGTTGGCCCCATTTTTCATGTGGTCCTAACTACTCATGCAGGTCCAGGGAACCAAACGCCCACTCTATCTTAGCCTCCAGGGCTCACTTTGGGAACTGAATCCATGGATGTATCCATAGGGAGCCTGACCCCATCTGCTCCCAAGGCTACTGTCTAAGGGCCAGGCCCTCCTCTTCCTCCTGCATCCCATAGCTAAACTCACACCCAGGGCCTCCTGTGGATGGGGGCCAGTGTCCTGAAGGGGTTTCACCCACTGGATGTATCTGGAGTCGAATGTCCTGATCTGCAGAAGGGTTCTTTCTGGGCATTCATCCCCAGGGCGCTAGTTGGATGGATAGGAAACGGCTATCTAGCTCCGGCATAAGAAACCCTAGTCTAAGTCAATATCCAATGTGACCAATAGAGGACGACATTGACTGCAGAATTGCAAGCCACCTGTTTCCCGACTGTTCTGGCCTGAGTTCTCCCCCACCCCCACCGGGACTTCCCCAGAGGCACCCACGTAATGGGTTCTCTCTGAAAGAAATCCACACCCTTAGCCAACATAGGATCTACAGCCAACAGCCTCTTCCCTCGCCATTGTCTTGTCCCCCATTTCCAGTCTCAAGAACCTCAGGGTCTCTCTGCTTAACACACAAGCTTGGCTCCACCCCAGGCTTCTGCCCAGGCCATGCATTTCTGGCACCTTCCCTGGTGCTCACCCCCTAGTATCTGGCCCCTCACTCCATGCTGGCCTGACCGTCTTCTGATGGTGGATCCTGGCATCTATCCAGAATGGACCGTAGGCATTCCATACATGTGTGGGTCAGAAGCCCTGAGAATTCAGAACCAGACCAAGCACAAGGAGTTGTCCCTCAAGAGCTGGAGACCAAGAGCCTTCGGAAGCCAAGGTGACCCTCCATCTATCTCCTCCGTGACTCAGGGACACCCAGAGCACGGCCATGGCTTCTCCTTAGGCTCATCCCTGATGTGTGAACCCAGGGACCGCTAAGGACGAAACATAGCCTCCGCTCAGGAATCACGTGATCTTCAGCTTCAGGAGTCAAGCGCTGGGGCACAGCAGGTGGGGTACACCCATTGGACCCCCAAGAAAATGAGGAAGGCCAGGTCTCAGTGTAGTCTCCCCCAGGCCAGGAGAGTCTCCAAAGCAGATCTTGGTTGAGCCTTTGTCAATCCAGGGTAAGAGGTATTTATGCTGTGGAGGTGTCAGTGAGTAGCCTCTCCCAGACTCCCCCCTGTGCGGGGAGGAATACCAGTTATTCCACAAACCTCCATGGGACTTACAAGGCAGTCACAACTACACTCAAAGCTAGGGCTACATGGGGAGCACGCAGGCACAGTGGGCACATGGAATGGGATGTGCGGACACAATGGTGGGGGGTACAGAATTGTACTGAGTCGGTGCAGGGGTCCTCTCTGATGTTGGACCTCTTTCCAAATTGCACTGGTAATGGGAACACTTGGGAAAGTTCCCTCATCCCAGCTGCAGGATTCTCTTTCCCGGAAGTGCCAATTTCATGGACACTCTGCCCATGCCCCCAGGGTCCAGGCCCCTCCACACAGGGATGCCTGGGAAACAGAGGGACAGTTCTGTGACACGGAACTGACCAAGAGTGCAGATGTCCTTTGTACAGATTGCTTTACAAGCTCTAGACGCCATAAGTGGACTGAACTGGGTCAGCAGGGGACCCCTTTTTTTTAAGGCTGGCCAGAGGGCATTCCCTCAGATTTACCCCCAGCCTGCAAGGTTCTAATGGAGGGAACCCCTATAGTCTCACAGCCTCTACCCATGACAAGCACAGCCTGCGTGTCCCAGGCTGAGATGAACCCAAGGTCACACTGACATGTTAGGGCCAGCAAAGGAGAGACTGCCACACGGCCACCCTATGTACCCTGGCCAGCATCCCCACTTGTTTCTGCCTGGGCTGACAGCCCAAGGAGCCATCCTGACTGGACAGCCCCAGCTGCAGGAGCAGTGGGTAGCACAGTACCATCTCCCAGGCCAGTGGGACATTTTAATTACAGGAGGACCCAAAGCTCCCTGGCATTCCCAAGCCAGGGCTGCAGTCAGCAGATGTCTGCCCTATGCAGGCAACAAACAAGCAGGAGGAGGTGGCCAAGGACTTCCGGGAAGAAGAGTCCTCACGTCCAAGTTTAAACAACGGTAGGAAAGAGATGTGCAGGATATTGGGGGTGGACCCCTCCCCTGTTGACCCCCTGGGCCACGGTGAAAGACCGGTTTCCCTTCAGAAACATCAAGGCAGTGGTTCTCAATCTGAGGGTCGCAAACCCTTTGGGGATCAGATATCCTGCACATCAGATATTTCCATTATGATTCATAACAGTAGCAAAGTTAGAGTTATGAAGTAGTGAAGAAAAAGTTTTATAGCTGGGGAGGTCACAACATGAGGAACTGTATTAAAGGGTCACAGCACTAAGAAGGTGAAAAACTGGCCAGGCGCTTGTGTCTCACACCTTTAATTCCAGAGGCAGAGGCAGGTAGATTTCTGTGAATTTGAGGCCAGCCTGGTCTACATAGTAAGTTCCAGGACAGCCAGAGATGTTACATACACAGAAAAACCCTGTCTTGAAAAAAAAATACCAAAACAAAAAGAAAAAAGAAAAAAAAAGAAGAAGGTTGAGAAACACTGCCCTAGAGACAGAGCAGAAGGATGTGGGATGGACAACACGCTAAGGGCTGAGGCCAGGCTGCCAGCCTGGCACTGGGATTGAGCCTCTCCATTGGCAAGGCAGGACCAGGAGGCCAGGAGAGACTCTCACCTGTTTTCCCAAACAGAAAACAGAAAATTATTCTCGTTGCTACTTCATAACTGTAATTTTGCTACAGTTATGAATCATAATGTAAATGTCTGATATTCTGATATGTGACCTGTACACAAAAAGGGGTCACAACCCATGTGTTGAGAACCACTGCTTTAGGACCAAAGGTTAGCCTGGGGAGATGGCTCAGTCAGTAAAGCCTAAGAACCTGAGTCTGGGTCCCCAGCATTCTTGTAAGGAGCTGGGTATAGTAGCACACACCCCTAAACCCAGAGCTGGGAAGACAGGAGACAGGAAGATTCCTGGACCTTGCTGGATGGCTAGTTCAGTCAATCAGTGAGCTTTAGAGACCCTGTTTCAAAAAAAAAAAGTGAAAAAGTGATTTAAAAAGTTACCAAGTCAATACTAGCCTCCACATACATGTGTATGCACACACAAGCATGGACACCCAAATGTGTATGCACACACAATCATACACACACACACGTGTATGCACTAACAAGCATGCACACCCACATGCATACACCATATTTACACAAATCTCCAGGATCATGCATAGCTTTGAAAACATAGAAAAGAAACTCTTGCCAGGTCTGATGGCACTTGCCTAGAATTCCAGCTACTGGGAAGGATAAGGCATGAAGATCACAAGTTCAAGTCTAACCTGGGCAATTTAGGAAAACCTTGTCTCAAAGTGAAAAGAAACAAAAGAGACAAAGTGTAGCTGGCAGAGCTGTTGTCCAGCACGGACAAAGACCTGAGTTCTGTCCCCAATCCCAACAAAACAAAACATGGCACTTCAGCGAGGCACTTTGAGTTACACCTTTCCACACCTTAAAAATAATAACCTAAGCCAGGCGGTGGTGGCGCGCGCCTTTAATTTCAGCACTCGGGTAGCAGAGGCAGGTGGATCTCTGAGTTCAAGGCCAACCTGGTCTACAGAGTGAGTTCCATGACAGTCAGGGCTACAGAGAAATCTTTTGTCTTGGAAAACAAAACGAAACACCAACCTGAACAAGTGCCAACACACTTTCCAAAGAAAAGAAAACATCAAAACGTGGAAACCCAGTATGGACATGGCTGGGGAGAGCCCACACGGTCTCTCATGAGTATCTCAGCGGGGCATCCAGCTCCATACGGAAGATTCACAGGTACCGCTGGGCCGCTGAGCCATGCTAGGCTTTGAAATCCAGCTGTAGGAAATGACTCTAAATCAAGGAAGGAGGTTCAAAAGGACAGGGAACAACCATTTGCAGCAAGCTTTACCCCAGAGACACATCAGAAAAAGCAGATAGGAACCTGCACTTAACAGGAGGGCAAATAGAGCCACAGTGAGGATTGATTCCTCTCCAAGGACACAGGGTATCTGAGAATCAGACACACATCTGAAATACACAGAGACATATGCATGGTGAAAGGCAGGCAGGGAGCAGAGCTTCCTGCAGGGACTGAGCCTGCGGGGACCCAGGCAACTACCTGCCAGGGTGTGGTAGAGAAACCAGCTAGGGACAGGAGGGACACGGTCAAAGCTGACACCTAGGAGAGTCTGAGGTTTCAAAGCCAACAGGAGGCCTGGACTGGAGTCAGCTGTGGGAGCGGGGCAGAGGGTGGACGGCCAGGAAAATGCTCCCATATTGAAAGGAAGAGGGGGTTCCAGAGAGGAATGGTCCTGGTCTCCATCAAAAAGGGGCATTGGGGTTCCCTGTAGGCCAGCGGGGATTCCTGGGGACAGAGCATTATCCTGACTGGCCACAACTGCTCATTCAGTCTGAGGAGCCTATAGGATATACAGAAGCCTAGATCTAATGACCAGGGGTCCCCCTCACGCACCCTCACCAGGAACTTCCTCTGCCAGGGAGGCAGGGGGAACATATCCCTACAGGTGTAGCAGCCTCATACCCGATGGGCCCATGAGACAGTGCCCAGGGCCTACTGCCTTTGAGAACAGCCAAATCCCTACTTTATCAGCTCAGCTTTATCTGCAAAACCTCCTACAATTCCCTGAGAAGAAAATTAAATAGAGGATTTAGCAGAGATTCTGAGACTGTCTGGGCAGAGCTGGGGTGGACTAACTCGCTGGAGGCTGCTGAGCTGCGTCCTGGCGGGTGGGCAATCACCCCAGCTGACCCTCCCTGACCCTGCAGGCTCAGAGGTCAGTGGAAAGGGCAACTTCAGCAGGAACCACACAGAGGCCACTAGGCTTTCTGCTTCCCTTTCCTCCCCCACCTGAACGCGGGAAGCGAGGCTCAGGGAGGTAGCACTGTTAGCTTACATAGGAGCTCTGTTGTCATACTCCCAGGCACCCCAAAGTGTAGCTATGGTGTTCAAGTGCTTACCCCAGGGAGAGAGATAGGCATCATAGTCCCCACCCCCCAAAAAGAAACTCCACAGCTAGATAGTGGGGTGCTCGACAAGCTCCCAACAGCGCAGTCTCCTTACCCTTTATCACGGGCTGGATAAAGCACAGAGCAGCTGGGATCTAGCAAGGGAAGACGCATCCTGGGAACCATGGCTTCCTGAGATGTCGGTAAACTCTGACTCACTCTGTTATGTTCTTCATGCAGAGCCGTCCAACCTCTGTGACCTCCTGGACCTGAGTTCCTCGGCTGAGCAATAGATGAGGGGAGAGATGATAGCCAGAGGTCAGCCAGATGTTGGGCCTAATTACCATGGAAGTGTCCACCTCTGGCCCCACCATCCCTCCCCAGGGCTGTAAGTCAAAAGCCCACGCCCCACTCTCACGTCCCCGAGTCTCAGAATAGGAACCCGGTCACTTGGTCACTCCTGCTGGTGGGGCGACAGGTAGGCAGGGAGCATAGGGACAGCTGGAAGGGACTTTCTTCTGGTTTCTGCCCATCTGTGGTCCCCAAGGAAAGTCCCTTTGCAGAGGGAGGACAGCCGGCTGCTGCCCTACGGATTCTTGTTGGTTTCTTCAGGGCCCATTTCCTCTTCAGGGCTCTGTGGTGAGGGGGCCTGGACATTCCTGTAGTACCTTAGACAGAGGTTCTAGGCCATATGCACTGTGAAGCTGGGTATAGAGGGCAGACTTTCAGGTAGAGAGACATCTCAGGATGCTAAAAAGTCCTGCAAGGGCACCAGCACCACATCTGAGTCCACTCAGCATAGTGGACCCATGTGGGCTGAGGGGTCTGGCTTGGGCAGGGAAAAAGCATTGCCTTCAGCAGCTGGGTAAAACCTTTGCTCAAGGACCATCATCCCCCTCACACATGAGAGTGCATGATCACATATGTGCACACACACACACACACACACACACACACACGCAATGGCTCTGATCCAGAACAAGTTGGCAGAGCCTTTGAAAGCCTCCCAGCAGACCTACCAGCCATGACGGATCAGCGATACACAAAGTAAAGAATCTCTGCATTGACTGGGGGACCAGAGTGATCATACTCCTATCTAGAGACCATGCAAGATCATCTGGACCTTGCTTAGTTCACAGGTCCTCAGGAACCTGGGTCATCCTAGGGCTTTGAGACACAGAGCTTGTCAGCACAGCTGGCCAGTGTTACCAGTGCTGAGGGGCTGGCCCAGTCGGGAAGGCTTTGGGGGGCTCATGGCACCTTTCCAAGACAGACACTGTTGGTGGAATGTGACCACCAAAGGGAAGACAGCCCAAGGCTAATACCGGGTGGTTAGCCCAGCCATATGGTCTCCAGGAAGGAGCCTACAAAACCCCTATCTGCTTGGGTCGGAGGGCATTGGATCAATCACCCACACTTCTACGCTATCTCCTCACCAGATGACCCTAGGGGCTTGTCTGATCCCAGAGTCTCCCACTATTCCCTACCACCCAGAGCTAGACAAGATAGTGACTGGGGTCCTTGGAGAACGGTGAAAAAGTGGGGCACGCTTCTGTCGCTGGACCTAGTAGAGAGAACAAGAGGGGAACACATTCTCTCTGGCCCCCTCCATTATCATGGTATTAGTTTTTAGGGACACCCCAATCCAGGCCTCTGGTCAGCCAGCCCAATGCTTCTACCCAGCAGGCTTCAGTGGCCACTACACTAGCTGGGCATGCCTCCGGTTCCAGCAGTGACAGCGGCCCTGTGACCTTGATCATCTCAGCTGAGGGGGATGGGGCAGCACTGGGAGCTCTCAGTCCCAGTGATGTTAAGAGGCCCCACATCTTCCAAAAGATGCTGCCACAGCAGAGTAGATTAGGGCTGTGCTGGTGAGAGATAAGGGCCTGAGGGTCGTTTGGAGGGCAGGCACTGAGCACGGGCTGGGATGGTGGGGCTCTCTCTACTATCCTGGCCTCTTCCCATTGCCCTGGCCTTCCCTCCCCCTCTCCCTTCCCCTCCCCTGTGGTTCTGCCCTATGAGGAGATGGCAGGGGAAGGGCACAGTGCTGCCTTGAAGTCAGGACACCCAGGGATCCTTGCCAAATGCATTTGGGAGTGGTCGGGCCCATGGATAATGTTGATCCAGGAGCCTAGCCCAGCACTTTTGTGCCCACCGCCCAGGGACAGAAATAGACAAGAGGGTCTGGGCTCCACCCATCACTTAGTTCAAAATGCCGCTGAAAATAGACATGAAGAGAGTCTACTAGATTCACATGCTGTGCCCCCAAAGATCCTTTTTGTGGCCTAGAGTCACTTAGCTGATGGGACCAGGAGCACTCAAAAGTTCAAATCCCCACCAGAAGGGAGCAAACCACCCATTAAGATAGCAGGCCCCTGAACCAATCTCTATTCTCCTGGCCAAGCTCTCCAGACCACCCAGTCCCCATTTACATCCCCACCACCTCGTTCCCATGCCTGCCTTCAGACATCTTCCGGCCTTGACCTCCGCGCAGGAGCCGCTTCTCCTGCGCCCTTTCCTTCCCACGGAGCCAGCCTGAGTCCCTGGTCTCACAACCTCCTCCCTGCTCAGGTGGCTCTTGTCACTTTGTACTCTCTGGATGAAGCCACGGCTTAAAGATGCTGTCCCTGGGGCTCTCCTGAGGGCTGGCTGCGGAGCCCACCCCGTCACCTCTTTAGCTTAGGCCTGAAGTGAAGGAACAGAGCACAGGAAGGAACTCCATGCCCAATGATGGGGAGGGGGAGCATCTCACAAGCAACTCCACTTTTTGCTTACTAGACCCCAAGCCAGAGCTGTCACAGAGCGGCACAAGATGCACCCTGAGGTCTGGGTTGAGGGGGACTGAAGTGTTAGTCACAGGGCAGAACTAACTATTTTCCTTCCACACATTCCTTGGCTGCTTTAAAGAGGCGCATAGAGCACAACATTATCATTTAGGAGCTGGTCAGGGAATTAGCAAGGCCAAGAAGAGAACCAGAAAGCTTTTCACACCACAGTACACAACCACACAGCCGTACAGATAGCCCTGAATTCATACACGGCCCTGAATGCAACCTTGAACGTGCTCACACAGATTTAAACATGGCTGTGCACATGGCCCTGTTCACAGCTGTGTATGTTACGCAATAAACGAGGGTAGTAGCGTTCTGGCCGCCCAGTGCTGCAGAGCAGGAGTCCACTGGGAGTTTCAGGATCTGCGGGGGCTGCAGCTGAAGGAGACACAGGCTGCAGGAGTCAGCACGGCTGGGGGGGACAGGGACCGGACCAAGAGCTAGGTCCTGTCCACGTGCTCCTACCAGTCAACCACCTAGTCCCAAGCAGGACCCTAGGAAATGCCCAGGGAATGTCAGGTGGCCATCCCATCTTCCTGAGCTGGGGGAGAGGGGCTTCCTTCTTCCCTACTGCCTCTGAGCTCATTCACATCTTCCCTCTGCAATCTTTCAGACTTCATGTCTATACTGATGGGGCTCAAATGTCAACTTAGCTCTAATGCATTGATGTTCCTTTCAGACAGCAAGGTCCTGGTAAAGCGGGGATAGCCCTGGAAGAAGACGAGGAAGAGGTGGGCGTCCAGATGTCCAAGAACATGCAAAAGGCCACATGAGTTGGTGAGAGACATAAGGGAGGCCCCAGCCTGTACCTTGAGTTCTTTGAAGGCTGGAAAGGAGGGTGACAGAGCCAAGGCCAGGGCCGTGCAGCTGTTGGCTCTTCTATGCCCAACAAGGCCAGCTCATGCAGTTGGTGTCTCTAGGTGCCCGTGGCCACATCCACCTGCAGAGGTTGAAGAGCCACTAGGAGACTATGTTGTCCCTAAGGTCTAAACTTAAAGCAAGGAAGGGGGTAGACCTTCCTAAGTAGTGGGGAAGAACAGAGCCTTCAGCCCATGAGCCCTTAGTAGGTGATAGCATAGGACAGAGACAGCAGTCCCACAAAACTCTGTAAAGTCTACCTGTCGCTTGCACCAATGACTGGTTATAGCCAACTCTCAGACTGTGTGGTGTCTCAGCAAGTACTAGATATTCACGGGGCATCAAAATGAATGGCAGCAGTGAACTGTCCAAACCCCAGATCCATGCAGAAGCTCACTTTCTACCTGACACATCCTCCAGCCATTGACTATGGACCAGGCTAACATCCACCCTCACAAGGGCAGGGAGGCTGCTGTACACAGTGGTGAAATGCAGATATGGCCTCACAAACAGCAAGTCAGGGCAGGGAGGGCCTCTCACCGCCAAGGCAGGGCTAGGGTGGAGCTACCACAGAGTCACGGAGGTGTGGCCTTGGTTGCTCCCCATTAACAAGGCCTGCCCCTGGAGGCCCCTGATCAGGCCTGAAATAGCCCAGCGGCAGCCGACACAAAGGGCTGTAAAGACGCCAGGGCGGGCTGGCAGCAGACCCCTCCCTGGCGCTAATGCACTGTGCATTATTGTAAGTGGAGCTTTTGTGAGCAGCAGCAAGGGTGCTCCGGGAGTCAGATAAAAAAGCAGAGGCTCTAACCAAGTAAGCAAAGACAAAGAAAAAAAAGCATAGGAAAGGAACACCTTTCAAAAGACCAAACCTATGATAGGCATAGATGAGGGAGGAGAATCCCAGTACAACAGCACATATCAGATCTTTAACAATATAACTTCCCCAAATGTAAAAAGACACACCTGCACAGATTCAAGAAGCACTCGGGTGCCAGGAGATGGTGGTGGTTCACGCCTTTAATTGCAGCACTTGGGAGGCAGAGGCAGGAAGATCTCTGAGTCTGAGGTCACCCTGATCTACAGAGTGAGTTCTTGGACAGCCAGGGCTACCCTGACTCGAAACACTAAATAGAAACTCTGACAGAGAAACTATGACTTGAAAAACTAAATAAAAAAGAAAAGAAAAAAAAGCACACTGAACCTCCTAACCTAGACCAGTCTTATATTTAAAACGCTAAATGTACAGAGCAAAGAAAAACACTGGAAGTTGCTAAAGAAAAAAATATAAGACAGATAATAAAGGAAAGCCCATCAGGGTAACAGCTGGTTTGTCGATGGAAATTCTGAAATCCAGAAGAGCCCTGAATGATGCTTTCCAAGTTCTAAAAGACATGGCTGCCAGCCTAGACTGCTGTACCCACCAAAACTGTCATATTCACCACCAGGCGGTGTGGCACACACCTTTAATCCCAGCACTCGGGAGGTAGAGGCAGAGGCAGGCAGATCTCTGTGAGTTCGAGGCCAGTCAGGTCTATAAGCACTAGTTCCAGGATAGGCTCCAAAGCTACAAAGAAACCCCATCTTGAAAAACAAAACAAAACAACAACAAAATCATATCCACCAACAGCAAAATGCTAAAAAGAATACTAAGCTAAACAACACTTTGAACCAAAGAGAAGAATAAGTACATCCAGGAGACTCTAGAGACCCCCCCCAAGAAGAAACTATAATTAATGAAATACAAAGCACAGCTAAGAGCACAAACAGCAAACAACAACAACAATAATAACAAATGACTATAGTTAACACATATCATTCCATAGTAACTTCAACTTGCTCTCAACTCTCCAATCCAAAGACTGGCTAGCTAAATGGATTAAGAAACAAAATCCAGGGCTGGAGAGATGGCTCAGTGGTTAAGAGCATTGAGTGCTCTTCCAAAGGACCCGAGTTCGATTCCCAGCAACCACATGGTGGCTCACAATCATCTGTGATGAGGTCTGGTGTCCTCTTCTGGCCTACAGACATATATGCAAACAGAATAGTGTGTCCATAATAAATAAATAAATATTAAAAAAATATAAAAAAAAACAAAATCCATATTTCTGGAGCGCTGTCTTAGATTTACAGACAGGCACAACCTGTCTGTGAATGGGTGGAGAAAAGTACCCAAGCAAATAGGATCCAGAAGCAAGCAGGAGTTGCCGTCCTGGTATCTGAAAGAATAGACTTCCAACTTACAAACCCGGGCATGGTGGCATGTATCTATAATCCCAGTTCCAGGGAAACAGAGCCAGGAGGATCCCTGGGGCTTCCCCAGACTAGCTTACTTGATGAATCCTATATCCAATGAGAAACTATGTCCCAGGATGAGATGGAGAGCGACCAGAAAAGACACCAGATATTGATCTCTGGCTTCCACATATGTGTATACATGTGCACACATAATTGCATGCACAAACATATAAACTCACAAACACATACAGAGAAAGAATGGATGTGATGGTAAAACTGTGAGCAGCGAGACCCTTCCACAGGTCAGGAGCACACAGAAGGCTCTTTCTGTAGTCTCCTGGGCCCTAGAATGCACAGGAGTTTCCCAGGGGACCCTGGAAGGGAAGAATCTACCTCCCACTCTCTCGGGGAAGGTCACTGCCTCCACCTTGGACAACTCCCCAGTCTTCACTAAAGGTGAGCCATTCACATGACAGAAGGCTGATTCTCCACTGAGTACATAGCACCTGCCTTGAACTCCAGCCAACAGGATCTGTGATGGATTATTTTTAAACTCCTCTATGGTGCGTGAAAGACCTAATGGGGTTTGCTGTGGGATAATTGCATAGGGAAGGTCAAAGTTCAGTGAGGCAGCTGCCAGGCCAACTCCCTCCACAGTCACCACGGTCTGAACCCACAGCCAGGCACAGAATACTCCAGGCTTGGTGGTCAGCAAAAGAGGTTCTGAAAGGCAACAGTCGCTGGGATTGGGAACACACAGGCCCAGGGTTGAGGCTGTGGGACCTGGCACAGGAGCGGGAGGTGACAAGCCATAGCAGGGAGGGGCATGCTCAAGAAGAATAGGTGCCCAGTTTATGCGACCACAGGGCTTGAGGCATGGCTAAAGGGCGCCAGGCATTTGGAAGCACTGACTCTGGTTGCAGAATAGGTAGAGTCCTAGACGTAGGCCTTGGGCTCAGAGGCAAACAGGGACCACCACTCTATGGATAGATACCGATCCAGTCTAGGAGTTCTACAGGGTCATAGGTCAGCACAGACATTTTATCCGATTTTCACCTTCACTGTATGTATAGTAAAGAGGACAACCTAGCTCCTTGGGTGTGAATCTGTGCATCCATGCCTCTTTGTCTCCTATTAACTTGGATTGGCTAGTTGATCTGGGGGTTCTTAGCCAGGAGAAAAGCTGTGACTCCAAGATCCTTGGCAGAAGAGATGACATCCCCGAGCCTCACTAAGGAACCATCATCAACTGTAGCCACATCTGAGACTCTTCCAACAGAAGGGGCAGCTAATAAAACACGATATCCCCAAAAGTTACCCTGATCCTGAGGTTTAGTGATGATAAAGAGTGTCCCTCCCACACCAGGCCCATGGCTCAGACTTCAACAGAGTGGTGGCTTCCTCCAGGGACAGCCAAGTCTTTCTGAGACCCCTCCTTGCTGTGAACTGGTTCTCCAGGAGGATCTTGCCCCTCTAGAACCCTGGTTTCTAAGCAGAGCCCAGTCTGTGTATCTAGACAAAGCTTCTGGAAGTTCTGCAAATCCTACTAGGCAGGCACTATGTTCAAATTTCTGGGGCAGAGGGGGCTGGAGAGATGGCTCAGAGGTTAAGAGCATTGCCTGCTCTTCCAAAGGTCCCGAGTTCAATTCCCAGCAACCATATGGTGGCTCACAACCATCTGTAATGGGGTCTGGTGCCCTCTTCTGGCCTACAGGCATACACACAGACAGAATATTGTACACATAATAAATATAAAAAAATTTCTGGGGCAGAAAAATGTAGGGATGGGGGTGGGGCTTGACTCTAGACATTGCCCAAAGACAGAGTAGGTCCTGGGGTCATTGGATTTAAATGTCACAGATGGGGATGAAGAAATGAGAAAGAAGAAGCTTGAACAATCAGGTGGAAAGAAATGACGGCAGGCCATGAAGAATCGCTGGTCACGATGTTCACTGCTAGTGGCAAACAGCACTTGTTGACCAAAACCAGTGCCAGGGGTCTGGAGATATACCCAACGTGGTTTAGACCTAGGTACCAGGGACAGGGAGGTTCTGGTGCACCGACCTCCTTCAAGGCCAGCTTCATCAGGAAGCTCCTCCTACCCGCACCCTAGCCCTGCTGTCTCCCTCTGCTTCTGTCCCTCGGCAAAGTGCTGAGTCTGAAGCTGGCAGAGCCGGGGCGCAGACCTGGTTGAGCTACTCTGGGCACACTGCAGAGGGGACAGAGCTGTGATTGGCTTCAGTCAATGGCATATGGTAGCCACAGCTGGGGGCAGAGCAGCCTGCCAGGCGTGAGAGTTTGGGAGTAGACTAAATTGCTATGGTATGAGGGCCAGAGTCACTTGGGGGAAGACAGAGTATATTAGGCTTCCAGATGGGTGGGGTGGGGGAAGGAGGCCCAGCATTGCCTGTAGAGTGTGAGGTATGTTAGAAGTGGAGGTCATCCCAGTGAAGGCTACAGCCACAGCCCTGAGCTCCACACACAAAGGGCTCAGTGTCTAGTTCAGGACACATCTCAGGGCGCCAATGACCACTCTCTTGGAGAGGAGAGATCATAGACAGTACACAGACATTCCATCTGCCTAGTCCCTAGGGGTCCCTGCTAAACAGTTCAGTTTAAAGTGTTGGAAGTCTGGTTCATGAGTTCAACGTGCGATACCCACACTTCTTGACTTCTACACCAGCCAGCTGGATTCCCAACTGCCTTCCCGTAGATTTCAGGTAATGCTCAGATCTCTTTGGAGCCCCACATTTCTCATGTAGCCCAGGGGTTTCAAGTCTGACTGCCTGCAGCAGCTCTGGGCTTTAGGTGTCCTAGACTGGAGATCTACAAGGCTACCCTATCCACACTGTGCACTTTGGGGAGACTTACGCCTACAGAGGTCAGGGGCTGTACACTTCCACGCTAGTCTCTTCATAGTGTAGTTTAGCTCAAAACAGGTTTCAGGGAGGCTGCCTGCTGATTGCTAATCTCTACTCTGGGTAGGCCAGGATAAGATGGACCCCACTTGGGTTTCTCTTCACTCTGGTCCAGGCAGAGAGACATCAGCATCTGGTGTCATTCTGGGTCCAACAGAAGCCTCTGTGCCCCACCAAGGTCGAGGGTGGGATACATGGAGTCAGGCCATCCTGTCTCCGCTCCCAACTCTGAGCTACTGCATCTGCTCTGGGAACGCGGTCCCCTCTACCGAGAGCTGATGTCGAGGGGAGCAGTGGGCATTTCAGGATCCAGACTATAGTCATCAACCTCCAGGGTGGTCTCTCGGAGCAACAAAGGGAGTTAGTTGTCTGGAATCCCTCCTGCCCCTGCTGCCCTGAGCAAAAGCAAGGCTCAGCCAGGAGCAGAGCTCCTACATTTGGTTGGAACCTGTGCTCATCCAGCCACTCAGTGCAGGAGATGGGCCGGATGCGCGTGGCTGTTGCCTGGCAACCTCCTGCCTGCGCGCCTGAGCCCCTGCGCCCACGCAGCCATCTCTGTCTCCACTCAGCACTCCTGCCCGTGGGCCCAGATGGCCAGGCCAAGAGGGGACAGTGGAGGGAAGTTGCCCCAGTGTCTGCCCTGGTCAAATCTGTGTCTCTGCCCCTCAAGGTGGATTGTGGGCTGCGGGTCTCAGGGGAAGAGAGGCAGGGACTCAGTCAAGTCTGCCTGGGTAGGAAGGAGCATCTCTGGTTCCAGCCTCCTGCACACAGCATCCATTTCTCCCAATGTCTGCTCTGCTCCACCCAGAGCTCCCTGGTCTCACTTAAGTCTCCAAAGGAGCCCTGGGGATGGGCAGTCTTTGCCATTCTAGGTGAGGAAACGGATGCCCAGAGGGTGTGCCAGTCCAATCTGCAGCTATAGGCTCCAGTAAGGGATAGCACAACTCTGAGGAGTGAGAACCCAATTTTAGAGCAGGGGTGGCATGCCCTCCACCCGTGTGACAATCTGAGGATCTCTGGATAGGTGTGAGGCTCCAATTAAAGATATCATGACATCGGCCAGTGGGGGTGCAGGATGCAATTGCCTGTGCTCCAGGAGGTGACCCCATTGTCACTTAAGGTTATGCTATCGGGCCCAAGCCAGAGCTAGGACCCAGCGTGATATCTCTAAACCACTGTGACAGAGGACACCCTCCCTCTGCAGGACGCACTGGCTGGAACTCCCTCTGCAGCCCTCTGTGACCTGCGAACTCCACTCTCCTGTCCTCCTGGGCTAAAACAGTTCCAGCTACTCCCTCGCCCTTTGACCCCAGGAATGGCACTGGGGAGTTGTTAATACCTCAGGCGACAGGATAGCTGTGATAAGGCTCCTGTCCCTGATCATAAGGAACCAGTGGGCTCCTGAGAGTAGTGACAGGAAAGGTCACAGGGGACAGGAGGTGGAGGCTACACTATGGGGAAAGGCAGCCGATGCAGAGGCCCAGGGACAGTCTGAACTTCCTATGCAGGTGCATGAGAGGGACCACCGTCAAGGAGAGGCCTGGCCATCCTCTTGAACACCTCTGAGTTTCATGGGGCATGCGAGGCACAGTGAGGGTCTCAGCTGGGCCATTGTCCTGGGCAACAGCTTCAGCAGGTTCAAGCTGGGCCCAGGAAAAGCTTGCTTAGCTACGCCGCGAACTAATAAAGCCGATGAGGGTAAGAGAATCCCTTAAAGGGGCTGAAGTTGTTTGTTGAACCCCTGGGATGCCCCCCAAGTACACTCAGTAGCAGGTCTGAGCATCCAAGATCAATCCCTACCTTGTCTCCTCCAAATGCCACTTTCTGAAGCTGGCCTAGAGCACCGTGGCATCAGAAGGTCCTAGGAAAGCTTCCTGGGTGAGGGGCTGAGGAACTAGGGTCTCCTTACGGGCTGTGCCCACAGACTCAGGATACAGGAAGCAATTAGTGAGCACCTACTATGTACAGCAATGAGTGCTGTTCTTTTCTCTGCTGCCTGTTCCCATCGGGCAGGGACCGACCATAGGACCCATGAGCGAGAGTGGGGGCGGGGGGGGGGCGCCCTGCCCTGCAGCTGACTCACGGGAAGCAGTGGAGGTGACTGTCTCACCAGGGCTTTTGGGCTCCTCCAGGCAGATTGAGGACTGCGACTGTTTGTTGGAAACAGAACCGACATTTGCATTACCAGGCCCGCAGCCCTGGAAACCAAACACTGTGTTCTGAGCTCAGGCTGCGCTAGGCCAAGCAACGCCTCTGCCTGTCTAGGCGGGAGCAGGAGACCTGCTGGCATTTACCCCCATCCCAGCCTGGGTTGTCTGTGTAGTTCTCAGGATACTGCAGTTTAAGGAGACATGGCCTCTACCCCAGGGGTGGAGGGACAGCTGGGGGCAATAGAACTTCAGCCCTGCTTCTCTGTCCCAGCCATTCTGCTTCCTATGGTGATGAAGAATCAATAGCCAGGATATAGAGGACGGCCCAGCTCGTCCTAGAGGTCTGGGAGTCTCTGTCTCTGAGGAGCATTTCAGCCTGAGCCCCAGGGGCCCAGATGGGGCCGTCTTATCCGTGCCACCCCCAGCAGCCAGCACAGCCCTTGGCACACATGGGTACAGGCCACATATTTATAAAATGAGTGGAAGGTTCTAGAAACCTTGCTCCACGGCACTGCTCTCAGAAGCCTTCTAGGCTGGAATACCTCAGCATCAGAGCACAGATTGACATGGGGACACTCACCTGCTTGGCAAGACCTCAGGGCCCGGAGCCAAAGGCTGCATGTGGAAGGGGTCTGTTTGCTATCTCCAGCTTCTGTCTACACTGGTGCCTAGCCTCTGGGTAGCAAGTCCTGGGTAGCCTTGCTCCACTCAGCCTACTGCCTTTGGATGGTGTCGCGAGGCCTCAGTATAGCCGCCCACAAGCTGGTTACCACGGCTGTTTCCGTGGAGACCTTCCCTGTCAGGCCACTCAGGTTCCACATGTCTACAAAGAACTGGGATGAACCTGTGGAGATGATGACAAGATGATGATGTGGGCAGGAGGCCTTGTGGGTGAGGGACAGAGCCAGAGTCACCTAGGCAGCCTCCCTCCCCCAGCTCCTCAGACATTCACAGTCAAGGAGCCCTCTCTATTCAGAGGTGGGGACTGGCCATCCTAAGTGTCCACCCACATCCCAGTCCTGGACCCCTGTGAGAAGTGGAGGGAATGGTGAAGGAGAACCCCACCTTGACCCACGTGCCTGTAGCGACATCAGCAGTTCAAATCAATCCTCAGTGTCACCCCGCGAGTTCCTCCATTAGACCCTACACTGTCCACTCCCCACTCAGCCTCCACTCAGGACCAGGGGCCACTTTCTGCCCTGATATCTTTCCTGGCGACTTCAAGAGCAACTACATTTTAAAGGGACAGTCCTCATGGAAGTTTGAAGGTTGAGCAGGAATGTGTTTGGTGGCAGAAGGAAGAGAGCCATGCTTTCCAGAAAACACCACCTGCAGAGAGGTCATGCCGAGTACAATTCTCACATAGTCGCCATCTCATGGTTCTGGGCGGGGGGTCTGAAAACAGGTGCATCCCAGGGTTAAACGTGGGATGCTTCAGAGACAGTTCATCCCATGTGCCGGAACATAAAACGAAAGGACTCCAGTTTCCCAGAATCTACTTAGTCACTGACCCTGTTCTGCCTATGCCAGGTAGTGGCGGTCACGGCACTCGGAGATGACCATATTCGGTCACTGTCCACTGGACATGATGCAGGTTGGAGGCCAGAGGCTACCTCTGGCCATGCTGGAGAATCACATCTTACACTTTTACTTCCAATGAGCCCGTGAACGGTACTGGGAGAACAAGAGGGCAGGAAGATGAGACGGTCGCCTCCAAAAGACATGTGTGAGGCTTGCTTGACCCCTGGGGCTGGGCAATGTGGTCTTACGGAAAAGGGATCTCAGCAGATGTCATTATGCTTGAAGCTCCTAAGCCAGGATCATCCTGGATCATCGCATGGATTATCTGAGTGGCCCCAAGTCCGGTGACATTGTCCCCCTAAGAGGCAGGAGGACACTGGCACAAGGAGGGCGAGGTATGATAACAGAGAAAATACATAGTCACATGGCCAAACGTGAGGCTGGAGGACTCTACTTCAGCATTATTGGCGTGATGAAGGCCTCCACACCTCTGCTGGACCTCCAGGTTCCGGGATGAGGCAGCAGGTGTCTGCTGTTCCTGGCCACTTGTCACAAAAGCCTCAGAGGTCCTGCACACTGGCCTTGGTCTAACCCAGGGTCAGAGACTCCAGATGCAGGCCTGGAGTTCCAGGATCACAGTCTCCTGCCCACAGAGAGTGTTGACATCCCTGGGGAGGGCCAGAGGCTGATGAGGCAAGGGTAAAGGAAGGGTCACCAGAGCCACCCCATTCCTTGAGCTACTTGAGGCCCAATTGCAGCCCCCTACATAGGGACACTTGGTAGCTTGGGGAAAATTCTACAACTGTGTGACGTTCCAGGATTCAAACCCAGCCCCGGAGAACATGGGCGAGGTTCCTCCCTTACAGACCCGACGCTAGCATTGCCAGTCTTGAGGGACTCACAGCCTGCAGACCTCCATATGTGCACGAACACCGTCAACTTCAAACCCTTGTGGGGGCAGGCAGCAGCGTCTAATCTCGAAACTCTAGAGGCTTTATCCCATTATATGATAATAAAACCTGAGCCCCACCAGGACCTGCACTCCCACAGAGAACCCCTCAGCCATGCCTGGCCTACCTCGTCCTCCACCACCTCTACCCTGGCAATGGAGGCTGAGCAGGAGATATGAGCTGTGCTTTAGCTTGATGCTTTATTCTGAAAGCATTCTCCTCATTGGACCCAACACCGTGAGTTACAGCTCACTAGAAAGCTGGAGGGGAGACAACTGCAGACCAGCAACAGCAGCCAGGCCTCGAGGCAGAGAAAAGGAGCAGAGAGAGGGCTCCGTGTGTACACGCACACACATGCAGGGTCTCAGCACCCACATGCTCACTGAGCATGGGCCATACAAGACGAGCATATTCTAAGCACACTCCAGCAGTTTGCCAATGCGGACATGCTGCGAAGACCTCACGGTTTCCTCCTTGGCCCTCTGGGGGCCAGTTACATACCACAGTCTCTGCTTATCAGCTTTGGTTGTAACAAGGGTCTACCCAGAAATGTTCAGACTGCAGCCTAGCTGACAGGCGTCTATCATGCCCAGAAGACCCATGATACTCTTTAGTATTGTGGTGCAGAGCAGGCTGCTGGAGTCACCTAAGTAGTCAAGATGTGCCGCTCATGGCCAAGCCAGGGCTTGCTATAGGGTTCAGTGGCCCAGCCAGTGGCTTGGGCTAACCTTTCATGTCTATCTCGTCTGGCATTTTAGTCCTGCTTTGAGAACCCCAGAAAGTCTGAAGAGGCTCTGTGTGTTTACCTATCACTAGGTGGAATGAGGTCGCGTCAGCTCCGCAGGACCGCGCATCCCAGCTCACAGACCAGGCTGCCATTTGGCCCCACTTTCCCAGTAAACAGGCTCGATGGTTAAACTCTGTTATCTAAATGGAGTGACAGCTGGGTATGGCCTGGATTAGCCGTACCAGGGCGGTAAAACCTACCCACTGCACACCCACCCACCACCATCCATACACCTGCCCATCCACCCTCCTATCCTCCTACCCGTTCACACACTGTATTTCCATCCACTTATCTTAGTTGGTATCTTGTACCTGCAGACCAGGCAAGACAGAGTAAAGGCATCCTAGCCTTGTCCCTAAGCAAGCTGAAGTCAAATTCCAGGGCACCTACTTGCCATATGAGTCACAGTCCTGCCCATCACGTTGGCCCTCCTTGAGGGGCTTTGCTTCAGTCTCCCCCCACCCCACCCCCAGCTGCCCGGTGCATTTGCCCCATTGTGGTCACTGATTGGACAAGGTGCCTTGGGGACAGAGCCCACTCTTAAGCCCGGCCAGATGGCTGCCCAGCAGCTGATAGGAAAGAGCAGGTCAGGATCTATAGAGCAACCCCCATTAGGCCTGGAGCCTGTCCTCGGCCTTCCTCCCATCTGCCTGTGTGTGACTCCGGTCTTCTCCTTTCCTCGCCTGTAGCCTCTGAGAAGCCCCAAGGCAAGACCTTGGGGCTGGGCTTTTACTAAAAGGTCAGAGCCCAGAACGAGGACAGATATTCCATAAAAGGCACAGACCTCCGAGTACAAGGGAGCCAGCTGCCGGGAGTGAGCTGCTGGGGCCTGCAGCATCGAGGAATGTGGGTCAGGCCCTCCCACATGTCCAGTGCCTTAAGGGAAGCCGGGGTTGGGGAGGGGGCACAGGTCACAGACACCTCTCCCAACTGCCTGGCCTCCTCCTGCCACCCCTGACTTTGCCTAGCTTTCCTTTGTCTGATTTTCCCTTATAAGAAAGCCCTGTAAAGATGACCACGCATGGAGGCCCCATCAGAGCTCTTGGCCAGGAGCCACCCTCTGTGCAGGGATGAGGGCTGAAGAAGAGCAAGGGAGGGAAGTGAGAGTCTCGGTCGAGGCTGTGTATGAAAGGTACCCGCTGAGGTCACACAGCCAGGAGGTCCAGCTGGCCTAGGTCTGCCTTCCAGGGACCTGACAGCCACGGGGCTCTCTCTACTTCTCACTCTCCTCCCTTGCTCTTCTTCAGCCCTGGTCACGCTCTGGGTCTAACCCAGGACCCTCAAGCACAGGCCTAGTGTACAGGCTTTGTCTTCCCAATGCATCAAGATGGTTAACCACCTACTCACTTCCTACTCACAGAGTTGACAGGTCACATGGGGTGTGAGGTGCAGAAGCAGCTGCCAGGGTGACCTGAACGAACACCGTAGGGTCCCGTAGTCGTAATGCCAGTCTCCTAGGCAAGCAAGGGGAAGTGTCCAGCAGTAGGTGCTCCAGAGGCTACAGAGGCTCTTTAGTTCAAAGGGAGCTGACCCTGCCGAGGTGGTGAGGCCCAGGGGAATCCTGGACATGTGATGGACAGCTTTCTCTATGAGCAGGGATTGGACGTTGCAGAGTGGAACACATGGCCAGGATGCTGTAGGGCTCTGTCTGGCTATGCCATCCCTTGGTGAACACCGTTAGGGACAGGCTGTCCTTCCCACACCAGAGGCTAAAGACAAAGCATTTCCCAGTCTGTAAAAAGGGGTGGAGGGAATAGCAATGAGGCCTAATGGTCACCTTTGTCCTAAGAGGGACACAGACCACAGCTTCATTGATATGATGAAGGTCTTGACTTCACCCAGAATAACACTCAAACCTCCCAGTGTTCTTGGCTCCAGACTTGGGTGCTTCCCCATCCTATGCCATCTGTCAGCCCTGAGCTGAGAATTGGTAGGTGGGGTAGACTGAGGTGAAGAGGGTCCCGTTCAGCTACGCTCAGTCAGCAGCCCAGATTAAGCTCCAGTGATTGCCTGAGCTGAGGCCAAATCACCCCGCAAAGGAGCGTTCGAGAGCCTGCAATTTATGAGGCAGGACCCAAGTATCCTTTCCAGAGGGGTGCTCCAATCTCAGGACCTGTCCCCCACATCTTCCAGGCTGTCACATTGGCTGCCAGCTTCCTCCTGTTTAAATATTTAATCCAGTTAAATATTAAACCTCTTCCGAGTCCCAATTACAATTGGATCGATTCTCTGCGGCTGTGGGGACCAGGGCTGGTGCTGTGTCCTCCCCCCCAAGTCCATCATCTTGAGTGGGGATTGGGGCATGGGATGGAGAAGGGGAAGAGTCAGAGAGGGGCGAAGTGAGTAAGGGACCTGTATGCAGAGGAGGGGGCTGGCACAGAGTTGGGGTTGGGGAGGAGCCTGGGAGAGGGAGAGCTCTGGAGGCAGGGTTGTTCTTGCTTCTTGGTGCTGACCTGGCTCTTAGGGACTCCTCTACCTGTGAGTCCCCTCCCAGCACTGCTTCCCTGCTCAGAGTGGGCAGGCAGGGAATGTTCGCTCTAGTCCCCAAGGACCTGTCTGGTGGGAGCCTATGAGAAAGAGAGATGGAAGATCTGTCGCTGCTCCGGGGACCTAGCCTGCCCCACAGGATGGGCTGAGCCTGGGAGTTTCCATCCTATGAGCAGAGGGCCAGAGGGGGTGCCTGTAGAGGAGACCTTGAGAGCTGGGCCTATTTCTGTTTAAGAGTAGCTTCCAAACTATGATATATTTTATATATCCTAAAAGGCAGGGAAAGGGAACCTTGCCTTCACCACCCTTTGTGGTAACACAGCATCTCAAGGCTTGGGGTGTTTGCAAACTTCTGGAAATGAGGCACACTTGGCATAGTCTTTGTGAGTTGCCACTTCAGTCTAGGTGTGAACACCATCCCGCAATGCAGGCAAGCATCTGCACGAGTTCTGTAGCTTAAAATGGGTACTGGGATGAACCACATCAAATGTAGCCAACAGTTGACGGATAGACAGTTCGGGATGCTCTTGGCTGTAAGTCCCACATAGCTGTCGACTCTCTCAGAGCACCTCCCTTGACTCCCGCCCACCTCCTGCACCGGAGGACCACAGTGTGACCATCCAAGAACAGGTGAGCTCTTTCCCTTCCAGGTGTGTGCTCGCTAACTCGAGACGTGATCCACGGTTCGGTGGCTTCTCACCCTGCCAGGTGATGCTCATCAAACAGAAGCTTCTTCCAACCTCAGCACTAATTGCAAGTTTGCGTAACGCAGTTCTTACTGGTGGCTGTGTTTAACAAGCAGCTTCCTAATTTCCTGAAGGTTTACCCACTGGCTCAGAGGAACCTGCTCCCACACAGGGCTGTGTCACCTGCTTAAGCACCTGCTGAGTTGGTGGCACCTCTACTCCCCTGATCACGGCGTGACTTCTCTATACTCGGGCCATGTGCCTGGCTGGTGTAGACTGCTCTGCCATGCTCCTGCTCTCTGCGCCCTGGAATCAGCTATCTAGCCTAGACCATGAGCTCTGAAATCTGACGGACAGTCTCTTCCTTTACTATTCTTTCTCGAAGGCTTAAGCGCTCTTTATTCATGCAGCTGAAATGTAGGGCCATCTTCTCGGCGCCAAAGAAACACCTGCTGGGGAGTTGATGGAAAGGGCATTGAATGTGTAAGTTAACTTGGGCACAACTGTGATTGAATCTCTGCTTCCAAGTGTCTCAGCTCCTCGTGCTCTTGGTCTTCCTTTACGACTTTGAAGAACGTGTTTTGCTGTTTCCTCTGCCAGTGTCCTGTGCAGCCTCATTCTTGAAAAAGGAGTTCCTGGTTTGTGTAAAGGCTCTGGGTCCCTCCTTGCAGTTGTGTGAGATTGGTGCCAACCATAGGTTCTCTCTGTATGCCGTGTGTTCATTTGCCATTTTATCCAGTGCTGGAGACTGAAGCAGGCTTCACACATGCCCGGCAAGTGCTCTGCCGACGAGCTATATCCCTTTCCCTCTACTGTTTGACTTTTATTTTTAAATGGGGACTCACTAAGGTTCTCAGGCAGGCCTTAAATTCATCATCCTCCATCTTCAGCCTCCTGAGTAGCTGTAATTACAGAATTGCGACACCACGTCAGGCCCACCTGCTGTTCAAAGCCACAGGCTTGCCTCAGTACTTGGCTTCCCTTTGGGGAGCCTGCACGTTTATGATGTTTGGGGCTCATTATGTTTCTCCAATCTGAGGACTCTGAAGTCACTGACTTTGGAAAATTCTCAGCCTTCACTTCAGCGGCCGTCTCCACTCACGTTTTATCTTCTTCCTAGAAGAGCTTCTTCTACAGCGGCTTACTTACTTTTTCTGGAAGGACCCAGATAGAAAACATTGCAGACTTCATGGTCTAGATGGCCTGTTGCAACTTTTCAGCCCCTTTGGTTCAGTACGAAAACTGTTTATCATACGATCGGGACAGTGTGCGAGCAGCTGGACGAAGCTGTCCCAGCAAACCACTATTACGAAAGCACATGATGACCCCCAGTTGTCCCTTACGGCCCGTTCTGGAGGCACGCAGAACCTGGTCCTCATGCCCAGGTCTCTCTGCTCTTTTCCATGTGTGTTAGCTCTCCCCTGCCCTGTGGGGCATCCAGTGATTTCCCAGTTTTATCTTCCAATTCACTAACCCTCTTGCCAGCCGCACTCAATTAGCTGACTAACCCATCTGTTCACTTTTTTACTTCAAAGATTGTAGTTCAATCATCTGTAAGCTCCAGCCCTCTTCCCCTTTGGTATTTCACTTCCGTCCTTAGGATTTGTTTTTTTTTTTTTTCCCCCTAATTTTCAGCTTGTTGCCAGGGTTTTCAGCCCAGCTGGCTCTTATTTCTGGTGGCTATGAAGGAGAAGACACCAGTCCTGGCAACACAAGGAAGTCATCTGCCAGGTGCTATGAGGTCAAGCCTGGCTCGAGGGCTGTCCCCCTGAGAAGCTATGACATCACACGTGCCATGGCTTTGGGGAATCGCTGGCCGGCAATCAAATTCTCTGTGGATTTCTCAATATAGAGCTGGAGGGGTCCCAACCCTAGAGGTGTGAGTTCATAAACCTTAGTCCGGCACGGGCTGACAATTTCCCAGAGACTGCATTCTCCCCCACTGAGTCTGAGGGAAACAAACCATGTCTGAGTGTGGGCCTTTCCAGGCCACCACTCACTGAGGATCCCGATCTCAGCCCTTGACCCATGTCGTCTTCATCCAGGCTATCTGCCTGGTTCTGTGGAGATTTTCTTCCCTTTCTAATAAATCCTGCTCCTGAGGTAATGTTTATCTGTTTATCCAACATGCCTGACATTTTGGGTGTTACGGGAGTAGGTTTCATATCAACCTCGGTTCCATGGTGGTTCCATGGTCCTTGGGACTTCTAGTCTCGTCTTCGGGCATCCCCAAAGGCCCCAGACTTGACTGGAGTCTCCACCATAGACTTAAAAGTTCCACGAACTCACAGCTACCCACATGGCCAGTCCCCCAACTCCGGGGCCAAGCACATGCCCTGGGGGCATAGAGCAAGCTTGAGGCTTGTCTTGGCACCAACATTAAACATTGATGAGGCTGCTGTCCGCGTTCCAGCTAAGGCAAAATAAAAAGAGGGAGACGACGCCAGTCCTGGCAACACAAGGAGGTCATCTGCCAGGTGGCTGCTGCAGCCGCTCAATACAGCTATAAGGAAGTGGCAACAGAGGCGATCTATAGACATCAAGCAAGAGCCTTTCCCCAGGGAAGCCTCTGCAGCTTGAGGCCCCATCCAAGGCCACAAGCCAGGCTTTGTGCACCAGGTTGGTGAACAAGTCTGAATGGGACCAGGTCTCCGCAGGCGTGAGCAAATCAGGAGTTGGGTAACTAGGAGGCCTTAGGCAACTCAGAGCAACTTCCAGACAGCTGGGGAGCTGAGCCACCACATTGGCCTGGCAACAGTCCCAAGAAGTGGTGCCTGAGAGATACACCCGCATCCTAGCCCTGTTAGCTCGTGGAGATCGCGGTGTTGGACAAGAGGATCTTGGCAGGTATGATTAAGCTGAACATCTTGAGGTAGGGTCACTTGGGAACATCTGGGCAGGTCTTCAGCACAGAGAGAAGGCCAAGCGCCAAGAAGGGAAGGTAGAGGCTGAGCCACGAAGCTTCAGGGTGAGGAATACTGAGGCTGGTTGCCACAGGGGACCGAGAAGATCCCTCCTCCAGAGTGAGGATAGGGCAGACACAGGACACAAACCCAGGGTTCCTGAAAGGCACTGTGATTGCAGGTAACGGGAAGCCTGGTTTCAGTGCCTTCAGATGGGGTCAGAGGGCTGATATTGTTTGTATTTCATGGAAGGGAAAAATCAAAGCTCAGTGCTCCTGGCCACTGGGACCAAGTGGGGCTTGAATTTGGGCCTCCTGCATCCCTTACCCCACAGGGAAGTGAGATGCCAGTCAGGTGTGGCGGGGGTCACCTAATTTCAGGCTGGAGACATGTCTCGATTCAAAAGGCAGAGTCAGCCTGCTGAGGTGAGCATAGGAGTGCTGATAGCCCGTGGCAGGAGAGAGCCCCAGAGGACTCCCCACAGCCCCGCTACTCAGGGAAGGGTTAGGGATCACCACATCTGCCCTTAGATGATACTGCTCTGGGTTCTTCCTTGACTGTGAAGGAAGAGTTCCAATACAGAACAAGCATTCCCTGGGTGTCTCAGGTACACTCACTTTCCTAGTGCACATATTCTCACTAGGGTTAGAGGCCTTGGGCAGACTGCAGTCCTTCCTGTCCAGAACAGTGGTCCTCCCATCATCAGCTAGCTGTATGGCCTTCTCACTGGACCTTAGTGTCCCTTTAGAGGAATGAGGGGTTGGCTTGTCACAGGAGGGTGGAGTGGGCCAGTGGGTGGCAGAAAGAGATGGGGCTTTGGGGACTTCAGTGGAGCTGCTGGCTCTGTCTGCAGCGGCCTCACAGGGGTGCAGTCTATGGGGACATACTCTGGAGGCTCATACTGGGACTCTCTAAGATCTACATATGCCCAGGACCATACACTAGGGACTGAAAGGCCCACTTGGGCTAGAGGGCTTGGAGCCTCTGCCCTAACGGTGATGATCCAGAGTTCTGGAATTCTGTACAGCACAGCTCAGGCCTGTTGTGGCCCAGCACAGGCTGCATCTCTGAACCTGCCATCCGCAGAAGGAAGACAGATGACACCGTGCAATGAAAGGATACGTGTGGTCTATGACCAAAACATCGCCCAGAACTCACTGTGCTGATCAGGAATCCACAGCCAGGGCTCAGGCCACCAGGGGCCCCAGCAAGGCAGGCAGGATGGGGCTTACAGGACACAGGGCTGACAGCCAAGCAGGTCAGCTTGCCCCCTGCACCTGTGTGAAAGTCTTTTCTCCCGTGTTATAAGCCTGAACAAATCTCTTTTTATGGACTCTCCTTAGCCTTGAAGAAAACGTTCCACACCCAGAAATGCACAGCTATAAGGCATTCAAATTCTCTGAATTTGGGAAGCTATTTTATTTTGGGTGTGCGTACCCAGCACCCTACACCCAGGGTCCTGCCCATGCTGGGCAAGCTTTCTACCACTAAGTTGCATCCCAGCCCTATTTTTAATTTTGAGACAGGATCTCACTAAATTGCCCAGGCTGGCCTAGAACCCCCCTGTAGTCCAGGCTGACCCGGAACTGTAGATCATCCTGCCTCGGCCTCCCTCCCGAGTAGATAGACAGGCCTACACCACCAGGCCTGGCGAGGGAGATTTTTTTTTTAAGCACATGTATTGTAAAGAGCTCTGCTAGGGTGTAATCAAGTGTACTGTATGCATCTGAAGTTCGACACGTGTTCATCTATAAACCACCACTTCTATTGAGATGGCTGAAACATCTGTCACTCTCAAGCTCTGCCGCCTCCCTCCTCTGACCCCGAGGTGGCTGCCCACCTGTTTCCTGTCACGGCAGGCCGGTTCGCATGTTCTGTGAATACACAGAGACCAGCACACTGTGCTCTTTCTCTTTGGCCGTTTTCATTCAGCACGGTTGCTTTGGCGGTCACCTGTGTTTTATGCCAACAGTTCCCTCATTCCCGGTGGGCTGCATCCGGTCCTATACCACAGAGCTGTGACTCATTGGGAATGGACCAGGCATCGAGCATCGTCTGTCTAAGAGGATGCTTTGGACACTTAGACACGTCTTCATGGGATAGCGCCTGTCTAGGCTCATGGGGTGAGGATGTGTTTCCCACCCTAAGAAACTGCCACATGGTTTCCAAAGAGGCTGCAATATGTTGCAAACCCTAATGGGTTAACCAGGTTTTGTTGTTGTTTTTGTTTGTCCTTGTAATGAATGCCTAAGAGAGACAGATTTAAGGAGGAAAGATTATTTATTTGGCTCATGGTTTCAGAGGTTTCAGTCTCACCACTGGCTGGCTCTGTCTCTAGGATGGAGGGAAAGCCCTGTATGTGGAGGAGGGTGTGGCAGAGCAGCGCCCTTATTCCTATGATGGCCAGGAAAGGGTGTGGGAATGAGAGGGAAAGAGAAAAGGAGGGATGGAAGGGGCACACAGCAAAGGAGGCACACCCACAAACACACACTTCCTCCAACCAAGCCTCTTCTACTTTTGGCCACCTCCCAATAATGCCAGCAGACTAAGAATCAATCAAGAGATCAATCTATAGATGATATCTGAGCCCTCGGGATTTACTCTCCTACTCTAGAGACCAAGCCTTCATTATCTGGTCTTTGGAGGGACACTCAGATTCAACTCACAGCCCCTCCCAGAGTAAGGACTTTCTCCCTAGCCTCCCCAACTCAGCGTCTCCCACCTTTAGACATTGCCTTTTGTGTTTCAGCTTCCCCTAAGACCCCAGCCTCAACCTCCATCCCCATCTGCTTATTTGCCACTATCGTCCCTGGTAACTAGCCTTCCAACTCTTTGGCCATTTTCAAGTTTTAACATGAATGAGGTATTTTTTGCCCAAACTGAGCATCTTGGCAGACTGCCGCTGCCTCTGTCAGGGCTTCTAGACCCTGGATTTCCCATCAATCCCACTCAATCTACTAAGAAGGAAGGATCTAATAGGGGTGTTGGCCACAGCAGGGTCACCACAGACTCCTGACACAGCTGGAGATGGGTAGTCAACACACGATGCTTGTTCCACAAGCCCAGTACACCATTGTTCCCGGGATGCCCATTGTGTCTGCCTTGATTGCCCACAGCCGCTGAGCTGGGTGCAGCTTTCTTCCCCTGAACCTACTGTCTGAGTCTTACCCAAGCAGGCCAGCTGAGGAAACCAGTATTAAGTAGAATCAACAGAACATTAAACAAAGACCAAATGATTTACAATAAATTATGTAAATGGTGTTGGAGCCATCAAACAAGGCCAAGGAGCACGCCTCAGCAGTAGCTGTACAGACACATGCATCTGCTCCCGCCATCCACAGATGCTGCAGCTGGGTGGGTGCCCCAGGTGCTGACCTTTGTCACACTGGATGAGGGCACCCCCTAGAGAGGCTGTTCAAATATTTGGCAGTTGATGACTTAACTCAGTTAACTGTAAAGATAGAAAACATCCCTGGGGGTGACTGTATGAAAGAGACATGAGTCAGAGAGAGTTTGCCTAGACTCCCAGCTGGGCACAGATCGTCTTTGCAGCCCAGGCTCCTGCTGACCTCCAACTGCACACCTACCCTCTTTGCCTGCCTATGTGGACTTTAAATTGGTTGTGCCTCCTGTTTAGTCTCTACAACAAAAGCCAGGCTATAAAGTGTTACCCGTACCACATGCACTTGGCTGCTTCCTTACTCCCTGGTGCCCTTCCAGGAGTCCCTGAGATGCTGTCACCATTTGACTGCCCCAGCCATCCTTCCAGTGTCACAGGCAGGGGCGGCCCCTCTCTAGCAAGCTCTCTCCCCAACTCTCTGGGCTCAAGTGACCATCATTACCCTCAGGGTTTCAATCAGACTGAATGTCTAGGGTTGGACAAACTAAGGATCTAGGACTAATGTAGACATACATTTCAGGGAGGTCACCAGTGTGTGTAGTGCCTTCTCTGGTCCTAGACCAGTGTTTGGAGGATATGGACCTCTTCCCAAAGCACTGATGTCTAACTGGTGACTAAGTGATCTGCCATGTGTACCTCTGGGCATCCTTCTGTGGAAAAGGTCACGCCCAGGATGAAGGCTTTCTGTGAGTGGATCTGCAAGGGCTCAGTCTTCCCTTTCTGCTAAAGAGGGGCTGGGAAGGCCCCAGCCTGGGCAAGGCCAGTCATCAGCAGGGCCTGGCATCTGCCTGTGTTTCCCACAGACCGTCCAATGTCTGCAAGCTCACAGCCTGAGCCGAATTCTCAAGGGTCTACTCCATTTGGCTGGCCAGATGTTTCTGCAGCCCAGCTCCCAACTTCCAGAACTCCTGAGACCCTCCAAGGACCCACAGGATAGGCTGTAAGCCTGGATCCCTTGCCCACAACAGCAGCTACTCCAACCAGATCCCATAGAGGCTGCACGTCAGGGGCTCCAACTCCCCGCCCCCCACCCCCACGAGTAGGTAAGTACAGCTGCCCCTTTCCTGCTGCCTCCAAAGCCTCACAGAACCAAGGTTCATTCAGAAAGACAAGCTGTGGGCTTTGGCACATGGGCCACTGCTATCCCCTCAGACCCTTCACCACCCGCAAAGAGCCCCACACACTGCGGTCTCCCCTTCTCCTCTGTGTCCTGTGTCTTTACAGGTTCTGATAATGTCATACAAACAAAGCCATGGATGTTGTCTTCTGTGATTGGCTATTTTCTTGAAGCAGGGGCATCTTCAAGGACTGTTGCGCACAGGTTGCAGCCCACCTTCTGAACAACTGCGATGGGATGGAAAGGCCACATTCCACTTATCTCTGTGTCTACTGAACACTTGGCAGTTTTCACCTCAAGGCTGCTGTGAATTGCACCGCCGTAGCTGTTCATGAACACATTTCTGTGTGGACTCTCTGTCACAGCCCCATGCTTAGCTGTCCTCAGTCCTGCCGTTTTGCCTTCACTTGTCATTTGATGAGAAATGTTTCCCAGTGCAGGAAATTTAATTCTTAGGTCAAAACATTTGCCACACAGCCAAGAAATGATAGAGGTGAGATTCAGAACAAGCCAGAGATGAGCATGGCTTGCTCCGAAGGCCCATTCCTGCACAGGGGCCCAGGCTGGCCCCCCATACCTAGACACCAAGCAGAGCAATGTTGGGCCTGGTTTCCAGCTCTAGGCTAGGACAGACCTTTGGTGACAGTGATCTGAATGAAGCATTTACCTGCTTACAGGGGGCAAAAAGGATGTCACAGGGGTCAGAAAGAAGAAAGGGCCTTACTGGTCTCTGGGATGGACATCATGGCTAAGTCCTTAGACTATAGGAACAAAGCTCTTGGTTCATTTGCTCAGTGTCCAGCTCACACAGACCAGCTGGTGGGGAAAGAGCATGTCTGAGTTAGGGTTACTATTGCTATGATGAAACACCATGACCAAAAGCAACTGGGGGAGGAAAGGGTTTATTTCGCTTACAGCTCCATATCACAGCTCATCATCAAAAGCAGTGAGGACAGGGACTCACAGGGCAGGAACCTGGAGGCAGGAGCTGATGCAGAGGCCATGGAGGGGTGCTGCTTACTGGCTTGCTTCTTTGGCTTGTTCAGCCTACTTTCTTATAGAACCCAGGACCACCAGCCCAGGGCCAGCACCACCTACAATGGGCTGGGATCTCTTACATCAAACACCAACTAAGAAAATGCCCTACAGGCTTGCCTACAGCCCAATCTTATGGAGACATTTTCTCAGTTGAGGCCCCTCCTCTGATGACTCTAGCTTGTGTCAAGTTGACATAAAACTACCAGTACAACTTGACACACAGACACAAAACATTTCAATCAGAACCTTTCCTTTCTCATTTATCCCCAAGACAGCATTTTAATATTAATATCACAACATAAAACACAAAGTCCCACACCCTTTACAAATTCAAATGCATTAAATGTTAAGTCTCTTTAAAACACTCAATCATCACTTTAAAAATCCAAAATCTCTTCTAAAAGTTCAAAGTCTTTTGGCTGTGGGCTACTGTAAATATCAAAATAAAATCAAATACCTTCTTCAAGAGGGAAGAACCACGCCAGGTGGTGATGCATGCCTTCAATTCCAGCACTCAGGAGGTAGAACCAGGCAGATCTCTGAGTTTAAGGGCAGCAGTATAAATAACTCAATGCCCCATTATCTGGGGTTCGCTCATGATCTGGGCTCCTCTGAATGGCTTGGGTCACTTCTCTGGCTCTGTCCTCTGCAGCACACACGGCCTGTCTTCTAGGCTCCTGCTGGCTCCACTCCACTCCACTGCTGTTCTCGGGGGTCAGCCCACGGTACTGGCATCACCAAAATGCTGGAGCCCCTTGCTGCAACTGTGTCGCACTTTCACCGACAGCCTCTCCTGGGCTCTTTTTTAGGGACTGAAAAACCCCACCACATAGCGCCAAGCCACAACTGCTCTCCATGACCCTTCAAAAACCAGTACCACCTGGGTGACTTTAGCTGCCAGTAGGAGGTACGACCTTGGCCTCCTCTGGAACACAGCTTCTGTGTGCCGACCCTGAGGAAACACTTTCCAGAGGACTTTACCTCAGTGATTCTGGTCTCTTCTCAGTCCCAGCTGATTCTTCATCCCCAGCTGAGCGGCATCCGCTGTCCCGGTAAATCAAGGTTTCACTTTGTTGGTTCTGGTCTCTTAGTCACAGCTGACTCCTCGGCTCCAGCTGACTAGATGCCGCAGATTCTTCACACACAAGGCCTTGTTTCCCACTGAAGCCTCACGAGCCAGGCCTCCGGCATCTGCACTCTTCTCTGCATTCTCAGTCTTCCAGGCTCCCACAGAGCAGCCCACTGAGCTCTCCACACTCAATGGCTCTTCTAGCCCAAAGTTCCAAAGTCCTTCCACAGTCCTGCCCAAAACAACACGGTCAGGTCTGCCACAGCAAGACCCCACCATCCTGGTACTAACTTGTCTGAGCTAGGGTTACTATTGCATAGTGGGATATTATTTGTGTCTTAATAAATAAAGCGTGGCTGAAGATGAGTACAAAGAAGTCACATTAGGCAGCCATATGGGTCAGGCAGTGGTGGCACACACCTTTAATCCCAGCACTAGAGGGGAATAAAAAATGGGAGGAGGCAGGTCTCACACTCAGTCTCAGTCTGAGGATTTGTGGAGGCAGGACCACACATTTTCAGTCTGAGGTAGAGGTGTGAGCTAGTGGCTGGCTGCTTTGCTTTTCTGATTTTCAGGTTGAACCCCAATATCTCTGGGTTTATCTTATTCTTGCTACACTATTGCTGTGATGAAACACCATGACCAAAAGCAACTTGGGGAGGAAAGGGTTCCATATAACACAGTTCCATGTAACAGTTCGTCACCAAAAGCACCAAAAGCAGGAAAAGCAGGAAATCACGAAGGCAGCAGGAGCTGATGCAGGGGCCGCGGAGGGTTGCTGCTTATTGGTTTGCTCCCCATGACTTCCTCAGCCTGCTTTCTTATAGCACTTGGGACCACCAGCTCAGAGGTGGTCCCATCCATAACCCCACAGATTTGATGTGGCCCTCCCAAATCAATCACTACTTAAAAAAAAAAAAACAAAACAAAACCCTGCTGGCTTGCCTATAACCCAGACTTATGGAGACATTTTCTCAACTGAAAACCCCTCGTCTGATAACTCTGGCTTATGTCAAGTTGACACAAAGCTAGCCAGTACACAGGGCCATCTCAGGATCACTCAGGGAATACACTAGCCCCAGTGCCTTGCTTGAAACCCCTGTCCCAGACACCCTTGTTTCTAGAGGTAAGAAGGCTGGAATCTATGGCAATCTTAAGGTGCCCCCTCACCTTTGAGTTCCGCACTCCCGGAGGTGGATGGGGTTTCAGAGTTGCTAGGAAAGGCAGGGTGTGGAATGGAGCCCTTCAGGTCTATTATAGCTCAGTGGACACCTATCCGAGGCTACTCACCTGCTTAGTGATTCCATTAGCTCCTCTGAGCCCAAAGGTTGCTGTGCTATCACCTGCTCACACAATAAATACTTCCTGTCCACCCATTTGGGGATAGAAGTGTGTCTGGGGGTAAGGCACAACTTCACACATAAAAAGGGAGCAACCACAAGAACACCATATAGGACCTGCAGACATGCCTGGTCTAGTAGATATGTAGGTGAGGGGTACAAGGGCTGAGACGCTGGGTGACAGAAGCTTTGCTGGTAGAATCCAAGAGGACCCCAAGGTCTTCTGAGTTGTAGGTGAAATCAGGGCTGGGAGCCTGGAAGGGCCAACTGGTCAGGGGACAGTGCCTGTGGTCTGATGGAGACAACAAAGACAGGATACTTGGTGCCTAAGAGAGGGTACTGTAGATAAGGGCATCGGCTCAGGACTCTGGAGACCAAGTTCTCAACACAGAGAGACAGAGGCAGGGAATAAGGGACAAAGGCAGGAGATAGAGGAGAGAGTGGGAGGGAACAAGGGAAAGGGGTGAGTGATATTCGTCCCAGAGGGACAAAGGACTACCTGTGGAGAGAGAGGAGACAGATGTGGCCCATTGGAAATGGCAGTTTTATAGAGGTGAAAAGGGAAATTCCGTGTTAGGATAAAGTGATAATCAGGCATGTTAATTAGCTGAGCCAAAGGGGGCTTTTGATTGCTGGACTTCAATGCTTTGATAACTGGCCCTTGGGAGTCAGCCTCAGAAGGAGGAAGTGGCCAAATAAGGGAATAGATCTTGGTGGCTAGCTTTAGGGATGTAATCTAATAGTTTTTAGCAAGGCAGAGAAAATGGGGGAAAAGGTCGAGTCTGCCAGAGCCACATGCTTGAGTGGGCTAGTGTCCCTTCAGGTACCCACTCATTCATGGAGGATACAATCCAAGCTCGAGGGCCTATAGGTGGGTGAAGGTGGGTGCCAAGAACATCTTCTGAGCTAGACAAGTGCCTACAGGCTGTGGTGAAGGCATCCCCAGTGCCCTGTGGGCCAGCCTACCTTCAGCTGACCATGAGCTGCTAGGTGGAGGGCCAAC
Source organism: Microtus oregoni (assembly GCF_018167655.1). NCBI lineage: Eukaryota > Metazoa > Chordata > Mammalia > Rodentia > Cricetidae > Microtus > Microtus oregoni. Next base: position 18,649,238 of record NW_024543086.1, read on the forward strand.
GATCCCAAGGATCATGGCCCCAAGGTTACTCCTGGCTGAATTCCCTGGTTATTTGTTCCCCTTCCAGCACCCAGCTCTGTTGAGCAGTAGCTCTGTGCACGCGCGCGCGCGCACACACACACACACACACACACACACACAGGAAATAGCAAAAAGCAGAAACAAATCTTCCAGAGGCCTGGAGGATTTTTAAAATGCATTCGAACACTCTGTACGGTTTAATTAAACAATTTAAACGCCAACTTCCATGTTGTCCTATGCTTGTCTCTCTCATTCCTTGCTCGCCACGTGAAAGTATTATGTGTTCATTGTTCTGAACCTGATTTTCTCATCTCATATCTGAGCAGTGTCTGCTTTTCATTTCCTCTCCTGGAGGCAAGTCTGTGTCACGTGGACGTGCTCACCCCCTGCAGCAAAGCGGACATTATCTTGGGCTAATGGGTGCTCAGGTGTGGAAGGCCACAGTGAATGACCACTGCCACAGGATACTGAGCAGGTGGAGTACCATCCCAGGGACAGTAGGTCTTCAGAAGACGTGACAGAGCGGAGGGGGGAGGAGACATGGGGAGAAGTTCCCCAAGGTGTTAAGTCACACTGTAGGTGCCTCTGCATCTGGTCCGAAAATGGGCTCTGGGTCCTGCTGGCTGTGGGCATTTTTCGTTTGGTTGGTTTTCCGACTCAGGGTTTCTCTGTATAATAGTCCTAGCTGTCCTGGAACTTGCTTTGTAGACCAGGCTGACCTCGAACTCACAGAGATCCACCTGCCTCCGCCTCCCCAGTGTTGGGATTAAAGGCGTGCGCCACCACCACCTGGCTCACTTTTAATGGTTCAAAAGTCCACAGCCAGGGTGAGGGAAATCGCTCAGTCATACATATAGGAACATAAGAAGTCAGGGGCCCTTTCCCTTCTATAGGAATTTGGACAGCGGAGTCTAACAGAGATGGGTGTGACAGCCTTCAAATCTAGGGTATACGAAGCTACCTCCACACTCCATGGGGCCATGGAGAAAATCAGCTCTGGGCCTTTCCTTCCATCTGACAGCTGCCCTCCGCAAGCATGCCTCCCGCTTGGGTCATGTGCCACCACTCCCCAGCCATCCTGTTTCCAGAGAGCCCTTGCATAGGGGCCATGATACTGGAGAGATCTCAGATTCTCCGTTCCTTATCCTCCAGAAATCCATCTCGACCTCCGAGGCACTTGCTCTGGCCAGCAGATACTTGTCTCTTCCATCCATCCACTTGTTCAGAGCCGGTCTCCCACTGGAAGGAAGTTCCCGGAGACAAGGGTAAGATTTATAGTGATCTCCTCAATTGTGCTTTCTTTCACCTCCGGTCAGGGCCTGACACCCAATCGGCCTCCAGCCACTTTTCAAGCAAACCACCACTGAATCTTGCACTTCATCTTAACCTTTAACAAGGGGCTTAAGGAAAGTGGCAGGCTTCCCGGGAACCTTGTTCAGTACCCTGCTTTGGCACGGTCTGCCCCCTCTCGTCTGCAATTTTCTAGGCTGCATTCAAGGCTCTAGGCTCTCCTGGTCCCTCTCCTGGGTGGCTAGGTCCTTAATTGCTCTTTGAGGACCTTAATTACGAGCCACAGTCACCCACTGGTAAGCAGGGGCATTAAAATAGAATAAATGTTTTCCTTTTCTTGAAAAGTTCACATATACAAGATGAGGTGCTGCTGGGCCCAGGGGACTGCCCCGCCTGGACCTGTATACAGAGGACACAGCTCTTGCCTGCCATCACCTTCCTCCAGCTTGTGCCCTTCCCAGGCCCAGGTGTGAGACCCTCCCAAAGTTCCAGAACCACACATGGAAAACTCAACTTCTCTGCAGCCCACCCTGCCAGGGGCCCATCCAGGTCCGGGGTTGCTATGTAGCTCTGGCTCTCCAAAGAGGCTAGCTGCCCCAGGGCAGAGAGAAGGAGGCTTGCTCTTTGTCTTGGACAGGAGTGATCATACCCAATAACAGCCTGAAGTAGAGGTGAAAGAGCCCCTTGTCGGTTGAAATTTGAGTGGTTATACACCTAGGAGCTGGAATTTTATGACCCTGGAGTAGTAATTGTGAGAAAGCAAAAATCCCTGCATACCTTCAGTGGAAGAGGGGGTGCGGCCCCCTGCTCATGCCTTCTTGGGATAAGGGTCTTACAATCCCAGAGTATGGAGGGATTCAGCGATATGATCAGGGTATACCCTCTGGGCGCCCTCGGGTGCTGGGAGGCGCCATTCGGTTTGCACTCCTTCACCAGGTCCTTCCGTGCGCCCCAGTCCCCACGAGAGGGGGGGGGGGGATGGGCAACGGCAAGTTTGAGGAAACTGGATGGAGTGTCGGGGAGCTGCATACCGGAGCACCTGGACTGCCCCAGGACTATTGGTGTTACGTCGTGCATCGCGCCCCAAGTCGCCCACGCGCTCCAGGACACTGGCGCCCCGGCACACCCAAGACACACGCGGTGGGGGAAGGGCACGCGCCTGGCTGACATGGTCACGGCGTGCCTCCCACGCCTGCTGAGCCCCGCCCCCTAGCCGACCCTAGCAGCAAAGGGAAGGGGCGGCGCGCGAGGAAAGGAGGGGGTCCCCGCCGGCTCCGCGCCCCCGCAGTGGGGGCGGGGAAGGACGTTGGCGCCGCTTCCCCCGCCCCTCGACCGAGCATCTCTACGAGCGCCCCCTGCTGCCGTGCTCTCCCGCGAGACGGTATGGGGCGGGAGGAGAGGTCGGGAAGGGGGGCGCGGACCGGGTTCGCCCAGTCCAGGACTTGGGGCAGGCGGGATACGGGCATCGGAGAAGAACGGAACAGGGGATCGTGGGATAGCGTGCGTCTTGGGTGGGGGCGGGCCGAGTTGATGACCCCCCGCCCACCCTCGGTCCCTATCCTGGTCCCTGCGGGTCGCCCCCGGCCCGCCCCGGCCGCGCTGGCCCCGCCCCATGGGCGCCCCCGCCGCCCCGCCCCCCCGCCACTGCTCACTCCGAAGTTTCCTGCGCTGTGCGCGGACAAGCTCCAGGGCTCGCTCGCTCCCTCTCCGGCTCGGCCGCGCCCCCGGCCCGTGCCGCGGTCTGCGCCCGCCCCGCCGTGCATTTAGCGGTTTTCCGCATCGGGACACCGTTGCTGCTGCTGGGCGAGCCGGAGCCAGAGTCTCCGCGAGAGCTGGTGCCTGGTGGGCCGGGGGCGCGGGCCAAGGCGGCGGTACTGGCCCAGCTCCGGGCTCTGGGCTGGGTCCCCAGTGACAGCGCCACCCGGGCGATGCCCGCGGGGACGCCGCTGGCCACCGGAGCGAGGTGAGACGCGGCGGGTACGCGCGCTTACTGCGCGCCTGGGACCCTTTGAACTTGAGCTCTGTAGGTGCAGAGCCCCTCAGGTTCCCGCAGTCCTTCGCCTGGGCCTTGGGGGTGGGGCTGCCAGCCTTTGCCGGCGGGAGGGGGCGGGGGGCGCATTTGTCTCTAATAAGGAGAGACAAAGACATCCCGGCGGCCGCGGCTGTTCCCGCAGCTCCGCTCCGCCCGAGGCGGGGCGGGGGCGTCGTTCCTGGGCCAGGGTCACCGCCTGCCCTCTCTCCGCAGGTGCTGCTCTCTGCCACCATGACCGAGGGCACGCTGGCCGCGGACGAGGTCCGGGTTCCCCTGGGCGCTTCGCCTCCGGCCCCTGCAGCGCCGGCGAGGGCTTCCCCAGCGAGCCCTGGGGCGCCGGGGCGCGAGGAGCAGCGAGGATCCGGGTCCGGCGTGTTGGCTCCTGAGAGCCCAGCGACCGAGTGTGGTGCGGACCTGGGCGCCGACGAGGAACAGCCCGTCCCATACCCGGCACTGGCGGCCACGGTCTTCTTCTGCCTTGGGCAAACCACGCGGCCGCGCAGCTGGTGCCTCCGACTGGTTTGTAACCCATATCCTTACAGGGTTGGCGGGGGACTGGGGTGTGGGACTTTCCCTCCGTACGCTCTGTGAATCCCGGCTTCTGGTATCCGGCGCGGGCTGGGTAGGGTTGCGAGGGCAGTGTTCTTCTCAGAGGTGGTTGGGGTACGCCTGGGAATTCGCCAGAGGGATCTGGGTTCAGAGGCATCTTGGAACGGGAGAGTATGGGCTGAAGCAGCGGGGATACCGCCTGCTCGGGAGGGAAAGAAAGGTAGTTATTAACTCTTGGCGTCTTACGTGGTGCGGGGAGGAGGGGATACCCGCCTGTTTTTCCAAACGAACACTTGAGCCTTTCCAAACGAACACTTGAGCCTGTGTGAAGACCCTCGCTGGAGGCTGGGAGGGGAGAAAGTTTTCCACCTGCTCTGTGGGCGCTGCATACCGGGCAGGGTTGGTCCCTAGTTCTTTTCTACGAAGAGACAGTGATGTTGGTTGAGAACTCACTCTTCCAGGCTGAAGTCCATTCAGGGGCTGATTTAAGTCTTGCGCGGCTGGTGGTGGGGGCACAGGGAGGCAGCTAGCTTTGAACCCGACCCCCTTTTTCACAGTTGCCTGGCTAGAGAAGACAGGATTGTGCCTTTTTCCCCCTCTTGGCCCCAAGGGCACACACGGACTTTCAGAGAAGCTTCCAGAACAGGGTTGGGTCGGTACTGGAGGCATTTCTGGGGTGCAAAAAGAGGCTTCTGGCCCCCAGAAGGTGGCCTTTGGAGACTGCCCTGGAGGTCTCTGAAGAGGAGCTGAAATCATGCCTCGTATTGCCTACCCCACCCCCACCCCAGCAACTCCTCGGAGCTGGTCACTAGGGTAGGCTGGCTGGGTGGTAGGTGCTCCTGCTTCCTTCCTGGGCTGGTCGGGTGGAGGGCCAAGGGGAGTTGACACAGGCCCATAAACACTCTTCAGCAGAGTCGGAGACAGAGGCAAAATGAGCAATGTGTGTATATGTTTCTCTACCTTGTGTGTTTAACTGTATAAATATTAAATACAAAAGAGAAATCTGTACCAAAAAAAGTAATAAAGCCCATGTTTCTTTTAACTCCAATCCAAACACTGGGTGAGTCAGATTTTTCTCTGCTTATAAAAGAGGATGGTGGTCCCGGGGCTACGGCTGTGGCCTACTCTGAGCCATCTTGGGCTTCAGTGCCTGCTGCCTTTGTCCTGTGCAGTTGACTGTGGTGCCGGCGGTGGGCATTCTCTGGGTTGACTGGCCCTCTCTGCAGAAAAAGGGTGACCTTGTGTATCAGCTGTCCGTTTGTCCCCTCGGCAAGATCTAAACTTGACTTAGGTGGAGAGGTGGTGTGGCTGGGGGAGGTGGTAGGCCATTGGAGAGTGCTATTGTGGACCCTGGGGAAAGGGGATAAAGGGCAGCCCTGTGTTTATGCTTCAGTTTTCTTTGCAAGGCTGTACAAACTAGGGGGAGACTGGCGTGGACTTAAACTTATTCTATCCACCAGGACCTGGCTACATAGTAGTGTGAGGCAGACCCTGGTTCTCCGGGCTGCTGTGCGTCCCCGAGGACTTCTAACAAGGTTGTTTGTGTTGCTGTGTGCACGGAAGGTGGGGATGGGATGGCTCATGGAGGTAGAGTGAGCTCTCAAGGACTGTGGAGCTGGCAATGCCACCTGGCCCAAGCCGACTTTGTGAACCTGAAGTGGAAGATGCCCTTGTTGTCTTAGGAGAGACTCAGGTGTTACCAGCCCTGGAGGAGAGGGCAGGAAGATGAGGAGAGCTCTCAGCTGGGGAAGAGAATGCCAGGCTGTCCCTGCAGGTGATGCCACCAAGGGGAGAGAGGTGGGTCTTATTCCTCCTACCCTCAAGTTCATCCCTGTTGTGGAGCTGCTGGCTGTTTGCAGCAACCCCGACACACCCACCGTCTTCTTGCTATGTTTATCTCCAGACACAGCTCGGTTCTCCTGCTCCAGAAAACTAGGGGTGAATTCTGAGTATCCCCAAGCTAGGGAAACACCCTACAATGAGCTGGTTTCTGAGCTTCTTGAGCCCGGTCAGCACTCTGCATCTGTCACTGGAGTGGGTTCATTAGTGCTCTGGCCTCATGGGGATGGGTCTGACCCCCCAGCAGATGCCAGGCTCTGGAGTAGGGGAGTGAACCTGGGCCTCAAGGAGATCCTAAAATAAGCTGCCCGCCTGGACAGGCGGGGGATCAGCTTACTGGGGAAGCCCAATGTGGGCCGAGGCTTTCTAAGCTCTTTGAGGCTCTTTACATTCCTGAGAGTTGGGAGGGGGTGGCTTTGTATGAGATAGGGGAACCATGGGTGATTGGCATGGCCAGGGTTTTACAAGCAACTGTGTGGTGCCCTGTGGCTTGAGGGTGTTTCCTGGGCCTTAGTTCTCCCCTGCAGGTAGACATAGTGTGTCTTTCTCAGAGGGTAAACTCCAAAGCAGGAATCAGCTCTGCTCAGGTGAGAAGCAGCGCTGCCTCCCTGCTGATGCCTGCCTACCATAGCTGGACTTCTATTGGCTCCTGGAACATAGGGAAGTACTTTCTCCCAGTCCCGGACCTTTCTGGAACTCTCACACAGCTAGCCATGGTACCGATGTACATATGGTCCTGGTTCTGTGTGGATGGTATCTCCCATCCCTGTGGCAAAGGAGCCTCCAAGGACAGCCTTTGTCTTTATTGATTTAGTTTGCTCTTTAAAAATACAATCGGGCTGGAACTTTTGGGGAGAGTGCTGTTTCTCCTACACAGGCTTATTTATAGAGGAAGGTGGGTGGGACCCGTGTGTTGTAGCCTGCTCCGCTGGGTTATGTTCTGCCCTGGCTTCCCCACCCCACCCCAGGCTCCTGACCCAGAACTGCCTGCAGTGCAGCTGCCTGTCCCAGCAAGGGAGGGTGGGGCCTCCCAGGGGGTAGGAAGCTCCGGAGTGGGCACCCGGCTGTCTGTGTCATCAAGGAAAGTGAGCTATGGTTGTTTAGAATCTAGGAGGAACCTGGGTGTTCAGAAGTGAGAGTCATTAGGAGCCCCACCCCCCTTAACCTCTCCTTCCCCACAACAGGCACCAAACCCTCAAGTCACCAACGAAGGATGAAGGACATAGCAAGGTCATGCAGGTGAAGAGGGGCTGCTTGGGCCCAGCCTGGAAGCTCATACATTTGTTATGTCCCTGGTTAGACAAGCCTAAGTCCTTATGACATTTTTTTAAAGGGATACTTTGAGATGTATCCAAGGGCACAGTGCTTCAGGGTGGCTGCCAGTACCTGGCTCACTCTAGCATGCATGTCCCCAGTGGGAACTCACAGGGTACTGGTTTTGAAGGGCCAGTCCTTTGTCCTTGCCCTGGATCCTGTGTTTGAGAATGATCGGCCCATCTCTGCTGTTTCAGGCCATCCACGAGCTGGCTCTCAGGAAAACTGAACTGTCTTGATTGCTGGGGGGAGGGTGCACGGTGGTCAGTGGGCCTCTAGGGACTCCTGGGCCTGAATTCTGAGCCCGGATATTAAATTAAGTAGCATAGGCTTCTGTGACCTTGGCTGGCCTGACCTGCCTGAGGAACATTGTGGTTTCGTGGGGGTCCTTTTAGGGTTCTTGAATCTTAGGTAGGAGTCATTGCTCCCTCCCTAGCCAGTCTGTCCATAACCTGGTACCTTGCTGGGTCTTTCTCCTACTGTTAACTGTCCGTGTCTGCCTCTACGGACTCTGGAGACTCTGACTGGCCTGGTTGAACTGGCCTGCTATTTCCTTTAATGTCCACCACTCTCACCCAGTTAGGATTGTGGGATGTGGACCAGAGGAAAATTGATTTCCTATGTCTACCTAGAGAAGCTGGCCCAGCCTTCCAGGAGTCAGCCTTCACTAAGGCCCTAGAGAGGAACATGCGGTTTGTGCAGGTCGTTGTTGGGAGAAGAGTTGCAGGCCATACACTCCACACCTTTGAAGCTGCTAGCTAACATCCACCAGGTGGGAATCTGGAGCGTGTGCTGATTCATGGCCGGGTCTGGGTGAAGGCATCCCATGGCTCTGGGGCTCATTTGGGACCCGGGAGGCATCATTACTGAGAGCTGTAGATGGAAGGGAGATCTTGGAAAGTGCCATCAGATGGATGTCTCCCAAACTTGTGTTGCGGAGTCATTCATAGCCTCATCAAGGAGGTGGCAGGTTCACACACCCGTGTGATGTCACCTTTCTCGTCTCATCCCACCACGAAATGGGCATGATGCCAGTGAGGCCGAGCATGTCCTGCTGAAGGCCTGTAGAGTACACATAAGGCTTCAGTGCCCACAAGGAAGGAGTGGAGGTAGGTGTCTTACTCTAGATAGGCTCCGCTCTGGCAGGAACTGTGCCTCCCAGACCTGCTTGTGTGGCTCAGGAATGGCTGTGTTACCTTAGTGGGGTTTGGATTTGTTGGCGCTGTCAAGGCCACCATACAGTGTCCCAGTGGACTGACAGTCCTGCTCTACTAATGGAAGCATTACCTTCATAACCAACGCATTTTCCATCCGCAGACTGGCAACCAGGGTTGGTGGCTCCTTTTACCAGGCCTTACCCTGCATGTTCCTAATCCTGACCACCTCTGGGCTTGACCAAACCTAGCACTTCTTTCTGATAGTCCCAGCACCTCAAGTGGACACAAGAGCTGGGCCACTGGTCACATGGGGACCATGGCAGGCTCTGCCACCCTTGTCCGTGAGCACTTTCCCTGATGAATCCTTGGAACCTCTGTGTCGTAAGCAATTATAAGGGGAGGGCCTCCTAATACCTGTGGCAAAGGTCTCCCCAGAACCAATCCAGAATCCAGCTATCCTCATGCCTGTGGCAGGTGGGGCCCTTTGGAGGGTACGGAGTCCAGACTAAAGGCTGCTGGAGGACTAGGAATATGGTAGCTACTTGGTGACCACTGAGTCTTTGTGAGAGGAGGCCAATAGCAGGACCAGACTGGCCAACAAGTGCCATGGTTCTGCTCCTGGAGTAAGTGAAGGGGAATATGGTGGAAAGGGTTCTGGATCCCCAGAGCCTGATGTCAGAAGGGTGGGGTGTGAGATGAGGTGGAGACTTGGGATATCAAAGGGGTGGCTAGGCCAGCTTTGACTTGGGAATCTAGTGTGTTCCTTGGTAAGAGGGCAGTGTTGGAACCCAGCTTGGTGGGAAATAGAGGTAAGCCTGGAATATAAGGGCACTGCAGGGCAGAGAATGCAGGACAGAGGGTGAGATGTGGGTGCTGGTGCCCTCATACTTTGGAGACTTGGCCTGGATAGCATGCTTAGCCACCTCAGCTCTAGGCTGGTAGAGTAAGCCACTAAGGCAGGCTGTGGGTGTCTCTGTGGCCTGCAGGAGCATGCAGGGTGGTCCGGGAGCTCTCTTTGCTTCCTCATATGCAGTGGGCCTGGCTCCCAGAACTGCTGGCAGACGCCCCATTCAGGGTCAGGATGTGGAAGAATGCGGGGGATGGGGTGGCCTGTCAAACAGATGAATCCAGAGCAGTGGCCTGTGGCCAAGTCCAATCCTCGGTCTTGAGCAGTCAAGGTCAGGCACGCAAATCTGTTACCTTTGTTTATGCAGATGTCGGCCCTGGTGCTGAGCTGAGCCTGCTGGGGAAGGGGCAGCAGCGCTCAGAACCTGACTCAGAATGTTCCTTCCCCACTTGCTAGGCTGTTAACCTTCTCTCTTCTTATAGAGGAATCAGTCCTGGCCTAACTCGGAGCTCCCTTAACAAATGCGGGCCCAGGTTACATTTCCAAACCTGAGATTAAAGGGTGGCCCCAGTTCTGGGCAGAAACAAGGTGTGATATGGGTCATATACTTTGTGTTGTGGTGTAGGGCAGGATCCTTGATCAGAGTTAGGGAAACAAAGACCCAGATAGGATGAAGTCCAGGGGGCCAGGGACGAGGAATAAAGCCCCATCTGCTCAGGAGAGTTGGCACAAGGTCTGGGCATCATACCCAGAGCGCTGCGCCTGCCTGGAATGATCTAGACTTGCTGCTCAAGCCACTCACCGTTTTCTCAGGAAGAGACTTGAGCCTCTGCTGCCACGTGGTTGCCAGGGCTGGCATCTCTGGCTTCTCAAATCCCTCTAGGCACTGTGGCTGGCAGGAAGAAGACATGAGCCACAGGTTAACAGGGAGATTGGGGTCCTGGCGGCAGGGGCAGATATCACTGTTACCTAGGAATATGCCGAATTAGGTGCTGGACTGGGGAATGCAGTCTCTATAAATACTCTTAACTGATTCTGGCACTAGGACGTGTGAGCCTTGGATAGAGAAGCCCTGGACAGTCAGCCCCTCCTGGCCCAGCACAGGCTGGTCTTGGCTACAGGGGGATTTTAGGGGCCCCAGAGGACTCCTTTTCACACATAGGCTACCCAAGCCTTTGGCAAAGTTGGAAAGTAGACTTGGAAGCCTCCCTTATGCTCCAAAAGTTAGGGGCTGACTTAAGATTAGAGCAGTTCCTCCGACTGCCCAGTCTCTGAAGGGATCCATCAAACTTGATGCCTGCACCCATACCCACCGCCTCCTGATAAGAGACCCGTGTGCAACGCCGCAGCCCTGCCTGGCCCAGCCAGATTCCTTCACCCTTTGCTGTTTGCGTCCCTTAGTTCTTCTGTGTTTTTTCCATGAGGGAAGTAACCATGGCACAAAAATAGGTTCCTTGTATGTGAGCATTAGGTGAAGAGTCAATGTTTTATTAGCATGAATCCAGCATGAAGCCTCAGCCTCTTAGCTGGCCAGACCTGCAGCAGACAGTAGGGAGAGGACCTGCTTAGAGAGGAGTAACAGGCCAATCCTGGGACCACAGTCTCTGCTCGGCTGTGTTTAAATGGATGAATGCTGCAGCCTGCTACGGCCTGACCCTGGCAGCACACAGGATGTTCCTGGCAGGCACAGTGATTGGCTCGGTTATCCTGTCCTCTTCCCTCTGGACTGTGTTAGTGCCGTCCCCTCCCCAGGCCAGGCTCCAGGTTGGTGCAGCAGGGACCTGAGGAAGGGGCTGTAAGGGCATAAGAGCTGATTGCCCTGGCCACCCCACTTTGTTCTGATCCTTCTCTTTACCATTCTCTTCCTGGCAGAGCCCCTAGTATTGGGTGGGGGTTACCTCTGGGCCTTTCACAGGCACACAACTAAAGGAGGTTCCCTGACTCTGAGGGGACAGTAGCCTTTACAGTTGAGGGAGCTGGAATTTCTTGGGTCCCTGTAGCTGCAGGAAGGTTAGCAACCCAGTTGCCTCTGATGCCTATGTGGATAGAGTAGCTGGGAAGGTGCAATGGCTGGATGTGGTGCAGGGCTGAAGGCTGATTGCCAGGTTTGTTGGACACAGGGCTAGTGCAGCAGGTATTTAGTAGTAGCTCTGGCTGGTGGGCACAGGCTCCATCCTCTGGGACCACTCCCAGCCCCAGTGCTAAGCAGCACCCGGGTTCCCTGGGCCCTGATGTGTTGGCCAGTACTGGGGTGTGCAGCATCAGACTTGGTGAGAGAAGGGATGGATGGGTCAGTGGGTTTTCAGGAAAGTAGTGAAACCTTTGAGGGGGCACCAAAATTGCATTGTTTCTGTGGACAGATCACTGCTCGGGCCCTGGTTTTATTCCCTGTGGTCCTATGGCGCCCAGCTAAGTAGCAAGGGAGGCTATATACATAATGTTTCAGTTGCTGTGCTGGGCTGAGCATTGTCCCCTTCATAGTCTGTGGCCAGTGGAATGTGCAGCCACCCCTCTCTGGCACTGGGGTATTTCCAGATGTAATTAGTTGAGCTGAAGGTAGGTTGGGAGTCTGTGGACAGGCTGTGTGACAACTGTGAGGGAGACTGGAGCAGTGTGGCCACAGGCATACAATACAAGGACCGTCACTAACACCAGGAGGTCTAGAAGGCCAAGCACAGCCTCCCCAGAGCCTTGGAGACAGGCAGTCCCTGTTGAGGCCTGGACTGGGGACTTTTGGCCCATATTGAGACAGGAGTAAGTTTCTGTTGTTTGAGGCCACTGGCCTGTGGTGCTTTTTACAGGGCCATAGATGTTGTAATAGGAGCGGTGGGGCTGCGTCCCCAACACCCTGGCTGCCTGCTAGCTTATGCCCCGAAATAACAACACACAAACTGTATTCATTTAAACGCTGCTTGGCCCACTAGCTCTAGCCTCTTATGGGCTAATTCTCATATTTTGCCTAACCCATTTCTAATAATCTGTGTGTAGCACCCCAAGATGCGCTTACCAGGAAGATTCTAGCCTATGTCCATCCTGGGTCGGAGCTTCATCCCAGGAGCGGGGCATGGCGTCTCTCTCAGGCGTCTGCTCCAGAGAGAAGAGCTCTTGAGACTGAGCTCACTTCCTCTTCCTCCCAGCGTCCTGTTCTGCCTACTCCTCCCACCTATCTTTCAACCAATAAAATGGGCCAAGGCAGTTCCTTTATTAGCCAATGACCTTCCTCCATCACATAGAACTCTAGCCCAGCTGGTGGCACGCTTGCCCATGTGGCTGTGAGTGTGCCCTTCTATGCATGCACGCCTGAATGAACCTTTCCCACATAGCATGGCCCGCCCCTGGAGGGAGATGAGCAGTTCTGCCTGGCTAGGGCAGCAGGCTGTGATGTGCTAACTGGAGGTGGCCGCTTGGGATAAATCAAATGCTCGGGGTCAGGCTCTCAAGACAAGGGGGGGGCCACCTAGGGAGAGGAGAAAATCAGCCATGAAATCGGTCATTCTGACTGCCTGGTTTGCCAGGTGGACCATGCATGAGGCTTTCTGTTCTGGTCAGAGGCCCCTCCCAGAGGCTACAGCAGGTGTCTGGTGTGTTTGTGGGGAGATCCCCAGGCAGCTCTGAGCCACTTTCATCCAGCCCAAGGGCTTTGTTGAAGCTGCCCTTGCAGGTCAGCCCACAATGGGAGTCTTGAGTGTAGAAACAGAGCATCCACTCTGCCCACAACAGGAGCCTGCTGAGGCTCCCCTGGGTTCCTCAACCCTCTCTCCATCTTGGTGGTCTCTGTCAGGAGCCTTTCTGCTGCTTCTGAGCAGAGCCGTGGAAACAGATGAACCCATTTGTCTGTGAAAGCTGGTGTTCAGGTTCCCAGAAATGTGGCCCCTAAGGTCTTGGATGTTAGCCGCCTCTAGCTTTTGCATCTGTCCCCAGAGAAACAGGGCCGTTTCCCTCTTGGTGTCTATGGAGAGGAGTAGTGCCCACAGATGGCCAGGGAGGAGACCACTCTCATCTGAAGCTGCACCCTGCTCCAAGAGTACTGGGAAGTACATTATGGACCATTATGTTTCTCTCAGTGCCTCCAGGAGACACTCAGGCCCTGCTCTGTTAAGGACGACCCCTGGATAGGTCATTGATCAAGCTAGGGCGGCATGGGGTGGGTATGAGCAGGGATGACTGCAGGGAGCAGCTGTGGCCTGCAAGTGAGACCCTTGGATACTTGTGATTATTCTGTGGGAGTGTGGTCCTCTGGGCACCTCCTGGCTAGTGGCCTTGAAGATAACTGACCCTCAAGACTTCTGTGTCCTTGGGGTTCATGTCCAACCTCTCTGTTCTGTGTTTCAAGCAGGAGAGGTAGCCTGTAAGTTAAGGGCCTACACCCCCGTTTAGAAAAATCGAGGCCCTATCTTCAATGTGGAACGGCCCAGGTGTGCATCTGAAGAGGATGGAGCGCCTGGGATTGGAGTAGTATAAGGGTGTCTGCTTTTCAGCAGGACCTTCCTGCTGTCTTCCCAGGCTAAGAATTTTAGTCCTGGGATGCCTGATGAGTGTCCTGTGCAGAGCAGTCTGATCTGATGTAGAAACAGTGACCCTGCCCAGATGCCCTACCACTGATCTCAGGAAGGCACAGAGGCATGAGGGCCGTGGGGACCACACGGCAGTGTCCCTATCATGTCTCTTTGTCTTTGGTAGCAGACACCAGTCCAGCCTCTGGCCGACGGCCGGTGAGTCAGCCTGCATTAGTGCCTCATTAAAATGGACAGGCTCTTCCCGGGCTGCTGAGGGAAGCCCAGTGTCTCCTGCCCTTGCCCTGGATGTGCCTAAGGCTGGCTGAGCCTCTGCTGTGACTGTTAGCGTGTGCTGCATCCCACCCACATCCCACACCACAGACTCAGCAAGGCGCAGGGTGCCCGCCCATAGGACACTTCCCATAAGACATTTTCCTCCAGTCCTTCTGGAGTGGTGGCAGCCTCGGTCTCTGCTGTATCACTGTAGTGACTAGATGGACCTGCAGGTATCCTGAAACTGCCACCAGCCGTGCCAGGTCTTCAGATCCTCCTACGCCGTCTCTGTCACTCAGCAGCTTCCACATTAATGTGGACGTGAGGGGCCAAGTGGGTTCCTTGTCCCATGGTGCAGAGGCCGTGTGGCCATTTTCCAGGCCAGTTTCATAGGAGGGGTGCTGGAGTGGATGCAGGCATGCCTAGCTTCTCCGGTGCTGTTTGTGGGTGATACAGGTCAGCCCTGGGGCTGGGTCTTGCTGCTGGAGGAAACTCTGGGGTGCCCTGTGAAACTAGTATTCCACCAAAAGATGAAAATGAAACCATCCAGAAAGTAACTGAAACATAAAATAAAGGTGGTTTTTATTTGAAATCCAGGTTTCGGGATTTTTATATTTTGTGTATGAGGTCAGAGGACAACTTTTAGGAGCCAGTTCTCTTCTTGGATCATGTAGGTCTCGGAGGTCAAACTCCATCGTCAGGCTTAGGGGCATACTGTTATCTGCAGGAACACTCAGGGTTTTTGTTTTGAGACAGAATCTCTTGTGGCCCAGGCTGGCCTTGACTACACACAACTGAGGATGACCTTGAACTTTTGATTTTCTGCCTCCATCTCCTAGTGCTGGGATCATAGGTCTGGGCTCACCGTGCCTAGTTTATGAGTTAGTGGGGCTCAGACTGTGGGCATGCTAGGCATGCCTCCAACAGCTGAGCTCTATCTGGAGTCTTTGGAATCGGATGACCTCACCCCAAGTACTTTAGTTTAGGGGACTTTAGTTACGTAGTGTGGACATCGCTGGCCTTCATCCTCCAGGGTATGGGATCCTCTGATCTCCGGTTAGCTCTTCAGACCCTGCCTGGTCCAGGGAAGCCTCTGGTGCCTAGCCTGGTAAAATGGTACCCACCTGGAACACCTTAGTTCCTATCCTGTGAGGTGAACAGCAGACTGTATTGGTCATCGTGATCTACCTGAGTGTGATGTGGCCTCCCCCACCCATGGAGCCTCATGAGTTTACTTGTCTACAGTATGGCTCATGTGGATAGTCCCTGCCAAGCTCTGCCCCTCTCCCAGCCCTGGGACTGCTGGTAACTCGTTCCCCTCACCCACCCTGGCATGAGTCCTGGGTAGAGGTGTGGACTAGCTGCTGCCTCCCCACCTTATCCTCTGAGGGAACCATGGTGGGACCAGGTGGTGGGTGACACACCCATGTTGGTACTGATTCTTCCTTGTTCCTGTGTAAGAGACCTCCCAGCCCCCCTTCTGTGAGATAGTCCTGAGCCCTGTAGACAGGACCTTGTGCAGCATGGTTGGTTGGTTTGGGGTTTGTTTGTGTTGTCTGTGACTGGTGTGGGCCACTTGTAGCCCAGGGCTAGGAGGCCTGGAGGCTTGGGGGCTCATGGCCCCAGTTGAGTTTCTAAGTATGGGTCACTCCAGTTCCCTGGTGTTTGCCCATCTTGTGGAAGTTAATGGCTTCCTCTCCTTGCAGGGTCACGGCCTTGTCCCTATGTGTCTACCAGAAGTGCCCTCCAAGGCTGCGAACCCCAGGAGGTTTGTTCCATGGGGGTCTAGGATGTGAAACGCTCTCCATTGATACCAGGGTGGGTCGTACTGATGGGTTGGTGAGGAGGGAACCCCTGAAGACTTAACGTGGGGCAGATTGTTTGTTGTAGCGAAGGCAGCTCTCTATGCGGGGAGGCCACTGCTCAAGAATGACTCCCTCATGCCACTGCATCCCCAGTGCCACCATCGAGAGGAATGTTCCCTAAGTCAGACAGTGCCATGGAAACAAGTGTGTCAGAGGGACCTGGGAACAAAGGCTCACCAAACTGGTAGCAGATACCAGGCCATGGTGTTTGTCTCCAAAGCTGGGTCTGCTGCCTTATTCTTCCATGAGATCCCAGAACCTTGCCTGTTTCTCAGCACTGGCCTCTGGGTCACCAAGCAAATGGAGCAAGGTCCACCCAGCCTGAAACCACAAGAGGAGCCTGGGTGTGCCCCGGGAAGGGGTGGAGTGTCTTACCTTCCGAGGACTGGTTTAGTAGGGTATCTTGGGGGGAGTGCTTGGTACCCCGGCACTGGAGCATCGGCCTTGGGAATTGGCAGAGCCAGGGGGATAAGCCTTTAGCTCACCCCATCCCTTCTCATGCCCAAGTCCTTGTCATTCACTCTGTGTCCCCCAACTCCATCCCCAGGTGGCAGTATGTACCACCCTTCTCAAGGTGCACACTGACTATAGCCCTGACTGCTTCACCCTGATACCAGGCCAGTGCCCCCTCCCCAAAAAAAAGCCTTTTCCTTCAAGCGTTAGGATGAAGGCGGATTTCTTCTCATTTGCTGGGAAAGAATGGGCTGCACTGTGCCCTGTGCATGGGCGGGCTCGTGGCTTCTAATTAGGAAATTGGCTGTCTGGGCCTGGCCCACTGGGCTGTTGTTACAGCGTGGGGTGTGAGTGGCTGTGGCACAGGCTGTAAACAGCTCCTGATCTTTGCCTTTTAATTCATGCATTACCATATCTCTGTGGCCGCTCCCCTGTCTTCGTAGTGATGGAAAGGACATGTTCCTGATTCTGAGTGTCTACCAAGAGGCTCTTAGGAGTATCGGCGGGGATCTCTTGTTATTTGCTGCTTTCTCATGGCCTGGAAAGGACTGAGAAAGGGGACATCAAGCTTTTAGTGATCTGAGTGGCACTGGGGACAAGAAAGCACATTTTAGCCCATGAGGTGGTCTGGGAGCCAGTGTAGATGTAATAAACTTGTGGAGTTTGCTGTGTGCCCCTCAATGTTGCCAAGTTTTTGCTGGCCCAGGTTGTCCCAGAAATCAGTGGTCTTTAGTCAGTGGTCCAGAGCAGAAGGCAGGAGCCTGCGTGGCACATGCGATGTCCAAGGGTCTGCGTCCTGTTCACCTCACCAAGCCCCTGTGTGTTCTACCCAGGGGTCCAGAGGCTCAGCGAAGACAGCAGCAGCTACCACGCAGGGCCTGGAACCAGTAGGCTGACCCCAACGCTGCTTGCACTTTTGTGAGTGTACAGCGGGTGTTTGTCACCCTGGTCTTCGGCTTGAGCAGCCACGGCCGCGGTGTGCTTCGGAGCGCTTCTTACCATGCCCATGCCGTCTCTGCTGACCACCTTCTGCATCCACTGTCCCCTTTCTGGAGGTGCCATGTAGTGGGATCACATGTTTGCATGTGTTGGTGATGGAGTACCGTGAGCCGTCTGGTTTTGAGGTTTGGTCTCACTGTAGCAGGCCCCAGTGCCCAAAGGTTTTCTCTTACGGGCACTAGGCCAAGGTTCAGGTGGAGCTTTTTGTGCTCACGGGCCACCAGGTGTCCAGGTGATTCTACCTGTGGCTGAAAGTGCTGCAGAGAATGGACAGGTTTGGGATCCGATGTGAATCCCTGGGTTTGGTCTTCCTGGGTAGATACTAGCAGAACTGGTGGGTCACGTAGGAACATTTGTTTGGTCACAGGAAAAACTACCAAGGCTTTCCCAAAACAACCCCCACTTATCCCACCTATGAGTCTGGGCCCCAGGTGCCAAGACAAGACGTGTGGCATCTCCTGGGTGTGGTAGCCTATCTAGTGGGTCCGAAATAGGGGTCTTGGCTGTGGTCCCTGAGCTTGACTGCCGCCTGCTAGGAAGGTTAGGTCCTGGCTTGCAGTTGGGGTGGGAACAGGTGTTACTGTCAGGTGGTGTCTGGGCCACGGGTAGGAGTAGCTGGCGCGTGTGTTTGCTCTGCATCCGTCCCTCCCTTCATTCTCGGGAGGATTTCAACACCCACACTTGGAATAAAAAAAAAAATTATTAATGAGCTTGGTGCAGTTGCCATGGTAACCTGTTGCTAATGAATCTCTGGGGTTTCCTCTTACCTTTGTGGAGCTAGAGCAAGGCTGAGCTATGCTCAGACCAGGCATGCTTCCTTCTCCTTAGGTTGCTGTGGCAACGCCTGTCACTAATCCCCAGCCAGCTCCTGGTTTACCGGCCTGGCCCCAGGAGCCAGCTGCCCGCTTATGCTTACATAAAGCTATCTCTTACTGTGTGATCCTTGCTGTTCCCAGCACCACCAGGCTCCCTGGAGCATCATCCTTTCTCTAGGGCCACACATGGGATCCCCAAGATACGGAGAACAGATATGGTGTCTCAGGCTTTGCTAGAGCGAGGATTCTATGCGGATTGGGTAGGTTAGCATGCCCACACTGAAGTACCCCAGCAGTAAGGGTGCGCCTAGGCCTAAAACAGGACTCATGAGATGACACTTGGGCATAGATGCCGCCCACCAAGGGCACAGCCTTACTCGCCCCCGGTTAGCAGCTTGATGGAGCCCTGCTGGCTTTGGAGAGACCATAGGCCATCCTGAATCCTAGTGTTCTGCCCACCAGGTGATCATAGATTAGGCCAGGGCTAGAGTCTCAGGGTCTGGAGAGCTGTCGTGAGGGTTCAGCCTGCCTGCAGCTAGTTCATGGGGGCAGCTGAAGAACCTTGAGTTCAAGGGCTTGGGTATTCAGTAAATAGTTGAGTAGCATCTGTGAGAGGACAAAGGAAGGTTCTGTGCTACTCAGAAACATAACCCCAAGCATGGGCCTGAGCTACTCAGCTTCTCTTCCAGTGATCTCTTCTTGAGCTGACTACTGGCCACTGATCTAGCTGTGTACCAGTGGCTAACCCTCCTTCCTGCCAGCCTGTGTTCTCAGGGCATCCTGTAGGGGCATCCAGGCAAGGGATGGTCACATACGAGGAAACCGATAGGAGGGTGTGAGCGGCTGCAGGCAGACCTCTCCCAGCTTCGGCTTGTTGGTCTAAGACATGGTAGAAGAGGAAGATGGTGTGGGGGAGGGGCCAGAGCGTACCACACCTCCACGCAATGCTAGGCTCTGCTTCAGTCTCCAGGAGTAAGCAAGCATGTCACCTCTTTATATCCAGGATCTCTGTGGCCCCTGCATGAATTAGTTTCTTGTCTCTGTGGCAAATAGCTGAGAGGAAACAAATTGAGCAGAAAGACTGATTTTGGTCCATGGTTTCAAAAGTTCGGTCCATGGTCAGCTGACGCCACTACTTCCAGCGGGAGATCCAGGGAGTATGTGGAAAAGAAGGCCAGGAAGCGGAAAGAGCTTGTGCATCAGCATCTCGGCCCGGCTTCTCCTCTTCCTTTCAGGTCCCCTGACTGGGACGGGGCTGCCCACACACCAAGCATACCCTGACTTAGTCATCTCTGGAAACACGCTCAGACACACTCAGAGGTGTGCTTATAATCTCCTAGGCTCTTCTCAGTGGAGTTGCTTCTGCTCCGTGGTGCAGAGCCTGAATAGCTAGTGCCTGCCTTGGTGGGTTTTGGGCCTGTGTGTGAGCCTTGGAGAATTGGGTGGATAGATGTGGCAGGAGGCTAGACCAGACTTGAACTCGTGGGTGAGCAGGAGCCCAATACCTACTACAATTTGAAGACACCAGCAGAATCCCTCGTTTTTAGGCACTGCAGCAGCATGACCCCCGTGGCTGGGGTGCCCACTCGAGCAGTCTTTCAGCATTGCGGTATGTTGGTGGATTCAGAGCTGAGCTGATGGCCATAGTGGCAGCTGATGGTGTTGGGACCAAGTCTCATGTCCCTTGGCCACCTGGGTTCTGAGGGTTGGCCTGGTTTGGAGGCTGAGTCTCCATTGCTAGACTATGTGTCCCAAGACTCGTGTCTTCTGACGCGTGCTGGTTGTCATGGGCTTGGGTTTCTGGCTTTGTGTTAGGGAAAAAAACGGCAGCCAGTCAGATGGCTACGAGACAGGCCTATGAGGCAGTGTCAGACATGACACATAGTCCAGAAGATTAGATCATGGAGCCCCTTTGGATGTCAGGGGTTTGAGTAGGGCCCTGCTTGGCCCCCAACCCAGGAAGCAACTTTCCTTCACTCCTGACCTGGAGTCAACCTAGGGAGAGGGACCAGGCTGGGTGACCCTCAACCCCTGTGACATCATAAGATTTGCCTGGTTGAGCCTGCTTATGGACCCATAGGTAACCCCTGGTGAAGCTCCGGTCCTCAGCCTGGATCCCAGAGGTACTGGCTGCCCCTCTGTCTGAGCTCTACCAAAGAGCTCTCTCCCTCCCAGGGGCTTCTCCCTGATCCCATGGGAGCAGTGTTGCAGGTGTTCAGTTCAGGAAGGCAAGACAGGATGTGGCCGAGGGATGCAGAAGCTCCATCCGCTGCCATCTGCTCTGGAACTTGGGCTGCAAAAGCCACAGCCCAGTCAGAAGAGTGTCATGTTCCCAGTGCTGCCCCTCCCCCTCCATCTGCTTAGGGTTCCTCTTGCCTGGTGTTCACCCTGGCTTCTCTCCTGGAGAAGCACAGCCAGGTCTGGTAGCCCCGGTCACAGGACAGGGTGGGAGCATCCCAAGCCTTGGGTCTTCTTTCCCTGGAAACCAGGAGCTGGGCTAAAGCCGCAGTGTGGGGGTTGGGCTTGGCAGGAAGCCACAGAATAGTCTTGACTGCTGTGGGTATGAGGGACTTGGGACAGCCCTGCCCAGTCTGTCCAGGGGAGACTTTTTGTGTCTCCCTGGCAAGCCTGTCCTTGTCCCTTGGGTGGGTGAGCTTTGGGTGAGCTGTCCATGTGCACATAGGACTGTGTCCATGCACGTGTGTATGGGCATAGATGCCCCTGGTCACCATGCTAGAATCATCCTGGGGAGTTTAGGACTTGAGGCAGAGATGTTTTTCCTATTCCTTTGAAATACACCCTGCCCGGTGATGGTAGCTGGGATTGGCTTCGGGATGTTTTCATTCCTAATTTAGACTGTTTATGTGCTGGGCTGGAGTCTCTGCCTGCTCCTCAGTCCCCCCCTCTTCACCACACTCTGCTTCCAGCTGTCTGGAGGTTTCAGGGTCCCCCGGGGTGTGTGTCGGGGTGGGGGGAACTACCGAGGCAGAGCCTGGCCCTTAGCCCCCACCCCTGGCAGCTGCAAGTATTTTCACCAGCTCTGCAGGGGTCCCCAGGTTAGGGAGCACCACTTTCTTCCATGTCGGACCACAGAGCCCTCTCTGTGAGGGGCAGCCCCTTCCCCACATGGTCTAGGCCTCTTTGGGATGGGGATCTGAGGTCATGCTGTGGCCAGACTGGCCTGCCAGCCCGGCTGCCTGGGTGGAGCCACAGGGCAGGGAGCAGAATCTGGCAGCAGCACTGGATGCATTCAGCTCCCTCCTGGGGAGACAGGAACGGAAATGGGCAGCAGGGAACCCCTCACTGACCACCACACTTGGCTCCTTTATGAGCTACAAGGACCGCTTGAGGATTGATGCTGACGGCTTGACTTTAATTAGGAAATACATTCTGCAAGAAGTGCTCTGATGGGGCCCTGGGCTGTCTTCCTGGTTGCCATGTCAGCCAAGGGGGGAGGGTGCTACTTCCACCCCTGCCCAGCCACCCGGGCTTATAGGAGGCTACAGGGAGAGAGTGGGGGCCCTTGTAAGTAGGACCCACAGCTTGATCCTCCAAGACAGCAGGGACTAGGTCTTGGCCGCTTGCCTCCCTCTTCTCCTGTGTGTACATGTGTGTTTGTGGCCAAAACTTGTTCAGAGACCATACAGGAGAATCCAGAGGAACCTTGCCTGGGAATCATGACACCGCCCAGTGATCCAGGAGCCAAGACTCAGGTGTCCCTGGCCCTGATGAAGTAGAAGCACAGACTGATAGATGCTGTTAAGGGCTGCATAGTCCCTGTGTCCATCTTAGCTCCACCCTTAGAATACCCACAGATTCATCCAGAGCAGAGGCTCTCCCGTCCCATCACCCCTCTCTAGGTCTTTAACCTAACCTAGCCCTTCCCCTATAAGCCAACCTGGTATTCCCTCTCTTGGTGATCTCCTGGAGTCCCCCTACTCTGTGGGGTATCCTTCATGTCTACTTTTCTTTGCATAGCCCAGATTTTTTTCCCTTGGAGGCCTCTGTGACTGGGGTCACTGGAGAGGAGGGGCCCCAGGGTTCAAGGACAAGGTGCTCATGAGCCTTACAACCTGCCTGTGTGTTGTGGATTCCTGCCCGTAGGACCAGCGGCCCCGTCACAGCCCTTTAACTACCCTGCAGAGACTAATGGAAGCTTCTGAAGTAAAATCTGCACCTTGAAGCCGGGAATTGGGTGTGCTGGGGTTTCCTTCTCTGTGAGGCTGACTCCTCCCAGCCTGCAGGGATCCAGGCTCAGGTAGCCTGTGACCCGCCACACTTAGTGCTCATTTTCACTGTCTTCCATCCTAAAATTCTGACGTCAGCGCCGTAGCTACTGGACGTCTTGGTCCACACCATCCATTTCAAGCCATTCTTGCAGAGGGACAGGCAGAGCAAGGTGTGAAGTGGGGTCCCTGAACCCCTCCACCTCGTTTCTATCATTCACAGTGAACTTCACATCAGAAAAGGTGGTAAGGGATGGTCCACACCTGTGGGAATTTCTCAGGCTATGGTCAGGGAAATGATACCAGGAGAAGCCTCGAGGTGGCGGGGGTGGGGAGGACAGTGGTTTCTAGTCAGTCCCCTTGGCCCGGCTGGCCCAGGTCCTGCATCCCCTCACATTTGCCACTTGGCAGATCCCCTCTCTCTGGGTTCAGTTGCAGCAGGTGTGGCTGAAACCATGCTGGGGTGGACAGGGGTGTCTCGGTGTTTGGAGGGGCCACTTGCTAGCCCTGGGTTTTCCCTCATCCATCTTACCAGGTAGAGCCTGGAGCCACATGTAGGCCTAGGGTAACTATCTCATCTTAGGAGATGCCCATTCTAGGCCATCCTCCCAGCTCTCTTCCTACCAGGGTAGCTCTTGCACTGTGGCATGGCCTGCCTCTCTGTGGGATGTTGGCAGGGTTGTACCTAGAGTGAATGCTGAGTCTTGCAGCATCAGCTCCTTGGCATGAGGGGGGATCCCCAAGATGTGGGAACAGCAGGTAACATCTCTCAAGCTGGTGCTCCACACTGCGCTGGCTCCTCATGGGAGCCCGGAGGTTCCCTAATTAAGCAATTTATTATTAAAGCAGCCGTCATCCTTGTAGCCTGCTTTCTACTTCTGCCATGGGGACAGACAGGCAGCCATCCCACAGGGGCTGCACTGGTGAACAGCATGCAGCCTGACACCCCATTTAGAATTCTTAGTTTGTGTAGCTCACCAGTAGCCCAGACTGGTGCTCCTTGTCCCCTGGGGGTCATCTTGGAGCCCAAAGGATGTTACATGTGAGACTCACCAACTCCTGGGGTAAAGCAGAGCCCAGGTCGTCAGCCTGGCCAACCACAGGCCAGACCTCAGGGATCGCCTAGGGACATCCTGCTGAGTGACTGCTGTCTGAAGGAGGGGATCCAGCTGCCTAGAGCAGTATGGAGACCTCTGGGGATGTTGTATCGAGCTGCTAGAATTACTGAGTTTATGTTCTAAGGCTGTAGATGAATGAGTATAGTGGCTCATAGTGGGAAGTTGGGGGGGGGGGGTCTCTGCTGGTACCAAGAGGGGCAGTGTTTGGAAGTTGGCTAGAGTAAATGGGGCCCTCATGTCTGAGCCTGTGTTCTCTGGCAAGGTTGCACCTGCTCTCCAGCCCTCGAGACAGTGGCTGTCATACACAAGGGGTCTCAGGACCCTGTCAGGAAACGCAGGTGAATGAGGGCCCATGAGGTCCTGATGGTTTATCCTAATGATGTTTAAAAACTTTGAAATTTAGGGGCTAGAGAGATGACTCAGTATTAGTTGCTGAGCGTGATTACCCTTGCAGAGGACCCAAGTTTGGTTCCCAGCATCCATATCGGGTGCTCACAATCAACAACTTGTAATTCCAGCTCCGTGGTATTCGACCCCTCTGCGCTCCAAGGGCAAATGCACTTGTACATATACCTACACATGGGCACAGACACATATACCTACACATGGGCACAGACACTTATACCTACACATGGGCACAGACACATATACCTACACATGGGCACAGACACATATACCTACACATAGGCACAGACACACATACCTACACATGGGCACAGACACATACACATATACCTACACATGGGCACAGACGCATACCTACACACAGATACAGACACACATACCTACACATGGGCACAGACACACATACCTACACATGGGCACAGACACACATACCTACACATGGGCACAGACACATACACATATACCTACACATGGGCACAGACGCATACCTACACATAGGCACAGACACACATACCTACACATAGGCACAGATACACATACCTAAACATAGGCACAGACACATATACCTACACATGGGCACAGACACATACACACATACCTACACATAGGCACAGACACACATACCTACACATGGGCACAGACACATATACCTACACATGGGCACATATGCATACCTACACATAGGTACAGATACACACTTGCACAATTTAAAAATAAATCTTAAAACTGGGAAATGAAAAACTCCTGACTGACCAGTTCACTTTAAAACCCCATTAAAAATAACACCTTGTGTGTTAATACATTCTTTCACAAAAAAAATGACTGTTTTTTTTCTAAACACAGATTCAGTGGAAGCAAGGGCATTGCTTGTCAATCTATGGGGTCTCCGCCATCTGGTCTGGTGGAGGAACAAGGCATGGGAGGAAGGATTCATGCTGCCATGCCGCAGAGAATTCTCTGATATTTTTGTAGACTGAGTGCCACCCCCCATCACCATGTCTCTGCTTCTGCATGTTGGGTTTTTAGGCCTGGCTGTGTCACCTTAGGTTTCTGAGGCCACAGAGAGGGCTGGACACAGCTTCCCTCCCTCTTTGTTAGGTGATGGACCCTGGGGTGTACGTACTGACTGTGAGGAGCCGAGGAGCCATGAGTAACACACTCCCACAGCCAAGTGTAAATTGAGCTCATCCTCCCATTTGCGGGTGTGTGTGTGGGTGTCTCCCTGGCTCCCAGGGAGGGGGATAGCACCAGGATTCCCCAGCTGTGGGTAGCCAGAGCCACAGGGCCAGCCAGCCTTGATGGTTGAGAGTTGGTGTGGGCCCAGCGCTCACTTGCTCCGTTAGGAAGACCCTGCTCTGCACAAGACAATCCTGACCCACCTCTCCTGGCAAGGGTATCTAGCCCCTTCCAGAACATCGCACAGCACCTTCTAGAACACGCAGAGGCAGTACAGCTTGCCACGCTGGGGAGGGGAGAGATGCCCCATTGTTAGTTTTAAAAAAAAATGACTCAAACGGTTCTGAGTGCTTCCTTTTTCTGCCGGTTTCCAAGAATCCTGCTCCGACATAATGGATCGAGTTATTAGGGGATCGATTGAGACCTGGGTAGCTGGAGGGGAGCCAGACCCAGCAAATTGGTGTGGCACTGACTAGGAGACTCCCTGGGGTCCAGGTCTGAGGTTAGCAGGCTGGTGGGCAGGCAGGCAGCCAGCCAGTGAGAGGCACCTAGCTCCTGGTGGCCACAGGGGAATCACAGTTCTGCCAGGGTGGCCAGTACCTGCACTGGGGGCCTGTGCTGTGGAGGTGGGGTGAGGGGAGAGGAAAGAGCGTGTGTATATACATATACGTGTATAGATTCCCAAATATGCTTCTTGTGGGTGGTGCCCTAAAGTGTGATCCATTTAGACCAGGCATTACTACGTTTTTGTGTGTGGTCCCACAGGATGTAAGACCCTACTCTGTGTAAGGACTCCCCCACCCCACTACTGGAGGAAGCAGGGGTCTCTGGGGACCCTAGTAGTTATGCTTGCAGGTTTATACTGTGAAGCCCCAATGTGGGGTGATAATGTGCGCCCACAGAGCGCCCCACTGATCTCATCAGAGGACCGAGCGGCCCCAATGCTCCCTCCCTTCACCACTTACTCTTGGAGCCTTGTCCCACATCCGCTTGCTTATCATGAGTTTGTCCTTCACTGTCCCCGCACCTCGCTTGATGAAGGCCAGCCACTGTCCGTCCACTCTCGGGTCTGTGGTCCTGCAGCAGGTACTCTGTGATGGATTTTGCTGCTTAGCGTCAGGCAGAGCAGCAGAGGAGTCTGACTCTTTCCCCTGGCAGACTTCCGGGATGGGCCGTTAAGGCCGAGTAGAGGGAGGAGTGGGTGTCACTGGGGGCAGTGACTGTCACCAGTCTTAGGTCAGTCATGAGTCCCCGTTCCCCCCACCCAGACCCTCCACTATGGCCACCCCCTGTGATCCAAGGCTGAAACGTTTCCAGGCCAAGGTGGGATCAGTCTGTGGGGCCAGGAGCTGGGCTGTGCTTACCCTACTCGACTTCCTCTCCAGTTATGCGGATGGACCATGTGAGGCTCTGTGCTCTGTGCTTCCCACTTCTCTGCAAATTGGCTGGCATAATGGCTCAGCTGGGCTCTAGGCTTATAGAATTTCATCCCATTAAATGCGAATACCATGCGGTTTGAAATATTTGTGCTGGAGCCGCCCTGACTGTTCCTTCAAGCAAGCCACATGGAGCTCTAATTAGAGCCTGGCGGGTAGCCTCCACTGACCTGGGTGCGTGCACATGGCGTGGCTGTGGTGTTTCTGCGTTGTCCCACCCTGCCCATGAGTTTGGCTGTTCCTTAGATCAGGCAAGTTGGACTGAGCCTAGAAGGACCTGTCCCTAACAGGGTGTGGCGGGCCCATGAGCTCAGGGCTGTGTATGACCTAGTTCTCTGGGGGCAGTGGGGGTTTGGGGTGAGCCAGGCCCAATAATCAGTGACCTGGCAGGTGAGATACCCTGAGCATCTGTAAATGCTGCGATGGAAGTTATCGTCTCAAGACCCGTGAAGCTGTAAGGCCAGAGATGCTGGGTTCTGTGGATGGTGTCTGCTTCCTCACATGACCTGTGCCCCAACTTCTTTCCATGAGGACCTGCGGCATAAAACAAAGACCCTACTTTGAACCATATTTTACTTTATTCCAAGACCCTGTTTCTTGGTCCTGGAGCTATCCCATAATAATTTACCTGAGAGAGGGACTGTCCTGCCCAGGATCACTGAGGCTTAGCAGGAGGTGACCACCTGTCCTGGACTGAATTCTTATTTGCCCTCCAGTTCAGTAATCGAAACATCCCAGAAGTATGTTAGAACCAGAAGTGGAGGCCGTTGCAGGTGATTGCGTAAGGATATGAGAGTGGGGGTCCCCAGAGTCCCCTGTGTACACGATCTCTGCCATTGATGAACCCAGAAGTCAGCTGCATGCATCCAGAAACCTTTCCTGCCACACCCTTTTCCTGGTTTCCAGCCTCCAGACTAAGAGGCGACTCCACCCCTCCCATCCCTCTTTGCTCCAGACTGGGACTGGGTATGCCTGGAGGCTGGGACTCATGTTCTCCACCCAGCACTGGCTCACACCTGAAGTGGGTGCATGGGGCCCTGAACTACCTCTGGGCCAGGCTGGCCCCCCTAACTCGGCACCTGGGCAGTGGCTTCCCAAAGTGGGAAAAACAGGGCTTATGATTCTGAACTTCAGGGCAGAGCCGCTGAGAACATAGTGTATAGATGTCGTGCTGGGGCTGAGAGCCTGGCCTCAGGGATGAAGCGTTGGCCTTGGGAAACCAAGGGCCAGCAAGCGTCTCTTTGAAATTAGACTTTGCAGGGGTCTTGGCCATCTTTTTAAAATGTCACCACTATTAATAACATGGCTGCTGGTGGAGGGAGGACAGGGACAAGGCCAAAGCCAGTTAGCTCATGCACAGCCTTAGTGGCCTTTGGGAGATATAGGCCGGTACTGTGAAGAAAGGGCCAGTGCCTATATAGACCTAAGAAAGCTGCATGGGGCTTGGGGTCTGCAGTGAGGGTCAACATAGATGAAGCCTGCTCAAGGCAGGTTTCCCCGAAGGGCCAGAGAGGAGGCACGGAGAGATCCCAGAAATGGGGGTTTTTATCTGCCTTTGATGGCGGGCACCGTGTGTCCACTGAGAGGTGGGACTGTCTGGTAGCCTGTCAGATCTGGGCAGTATCAGGCAGGAAAACAAGTCACTTTTCACAGACAGGTCTGAACCAAGTCTGGTAGATGGAGAGGGTAAGGGGCTCCAAGGGATACGGGGCTTCCAGAGCTCTGCATGGGCGGGAGGCCTGGCAGGTAGGGCCTGGGCAGCACTGAGCAGCCTATGTTAGTGACTTTCAGCAACCAGCTAGGCTTAACCTCACTACCAGTACCCGGAACTTGAAGGTTCTAGATGTTGTCCCCTGGGATGCAGGACTCCAGCTGGGCCTTGGACTCCACGCACTAGGCTGGCCTTAGTACAGAGCTCCCAGCAGCCTTGCAGCCCAGGAGGCCCTGATTCACTGCACCCTAAGATCTGGAGTCTTACACATAGGTGCCCACGAAGTGTGAGTAGCCAGGAAGTCCTAGGCGCAGCAGGCTCTTGAGCCCTTCTGGAAAAGTACAATTATTAAAGTGTGGTCCACTGTCCCCCACTGCTTTTAGGGTTGCAGGGAAGTGGATGGTAGGGGAGGGTAGACTTGAGGCCCAGGGACAGGCAGAGCAATATGTCTCTAGGGTGTGGGAGCCAAAAACTGGAGAGGGGTTTGCGCCAGGCTGGGAGAGCAGGCTGGTGGTAGGCATTACTGTGAGGTCTCCCTTTTAAATAAATACCCGGTTGCCAGGCAACACTGGTGGGGATATCCAGACTTTGTATGGATGGATGTGGGGGGGGGGGGGGGGGCAAGGACCCAGTGGGAACATAGCCTCCTGCAGGGCTCCTAGTTTCCCATAGATGCCAGCCATTGTGCCACAAAGTACCCTGCCTTTTCTCTTTCCCTGTGTGCCTGGGACCCCAGCTTTCAAGCAGACACAAATTTGTGTTTGCAGCAGCCTACACACATACCTTGGGTCCCAAGTATAAACTGGGTTTTCACATGAAGGTGGAGATGGTAGCGTCACTAGCACTGTGTAGTGAAGAGAAGGGATTCAGCCACGTGGATTGGGGAGCTAAGGTCCACCCAGAGAGGCTCCTACCCCTAGTCAGTAGAGGGGGAAATGAGCACCTGCCCTCATGGACCGCCTAGCCCCTCCATCCACTGAGGGACAGATAAAGTCTTTTGACCCTCAGGACAGACGACAGCCCGTGGGCTGAGCATATGGTGGGGACTTGAGAGAGGTGTGGCTTTGGTGGCCTTGCCAACAAGAATGTGGTGCCTGGTAGTGGCTCCTCCCAGAATAACTTTATCCTCGGTGGGCACTCTGTGGAACTGGATAAGGCAGCTCAGGCAGAGTCCTGCCCTGACAGGGCACCCTGGGCAGAAAGGGACAGTGCTGCAGACTGAAGAGATACCCTGTGACCCTTCCCTTGAGCCTCTTCTCAGCCTCCAGGCCCAGACACCATAGGGTGACACAGATGGACCCTGTTCTGTACTTCCCCAGGCCAGCCCCTGTCCTTACTGCCCAGCCATGGAGAAGAGAAACCACCTGGGGGGCCCCATCTAGATGGGCTTGCTACAGTTCTCCTGCAGGAAGGAGCAGACCCTGGGGGCGGGGAAGGGGAAGAGGACCAGGGCATGTTCCCATGGAAGGAGTGTCCAATCCCCTGGGGTCACTAATTTGAGCTGCAGGCAGCTGTGCAGCAAGGCCCAGGCAGTTATTTCTGGCCCAGAGAATTCCAGCAAAGCGGTCCCTGAAAACCCACCCCTGTGGGCCAGCAGTCATCTTTCCCAGTAATCACCTGGCTCTGCTTCTTTTGTCTCCTGTCCTTCCTTCCCTTCCACGACCATTAGAGTGGGGTGTGAAGAATGTTTTTGTGGACCCTGCTGGGCAGAGGTCAAACCAGGCCCTCTCACTTTCTCCCAGGATAAAACTGGTAGTCCTGAGGAGACTGGGGGGGGGGGGGTCACTCTGACTGGTATTCATGAGGATCAACCAGAAGAGTCTGAAAATATGGGAAACAGGCTGGGCCTGGCTGCCCTTCCAAGCAGCAGCACCCCCATGGTGTTTGTCGGGGTTGGAGGCTGCCGCCAAGTGGCTGGCAGAGTCTGGGTGAGGTTTCTCGCCTACACAGCCTGCCTTCCTGCAGGCACAGGGACTAGAGGGGTGGAATCAGGCACTTTTCCACTCAATTATCCCTTGAAAAGATCCCGAATCAAGCTCTTTATTAAGAGCTAAGCAGAGACATTTGCGCACTTTCTAATTAGCATGGCTTTAAAAACTGCACAATTAGAGCCATTGGCATGTGCTCAACCAGGCTGCACAGTGTCAGTCCCGGAGGATGGGGAACTTGGCCTGGGAATGCCTGGGGTCCTGCCCTCCTTTGAAGACCTCATAGAGTGTGTTTACGTGTGCAGTACAAATGCTCATGTTGTGTGTGTTTGAGGCGTGTATAGCACATTAGAACAGATAGTGGTATAAACGGGTTTATGGGTAATGTCTGGTATCCAAATCTGGCTCTGGGTGCCCCACTGTGGCTGGCAACCCAGCATACACTATACCTAGGGACAGAACAGTGAGTTGGGGAGTGGGGCTGGTGTGCATTGCCCAGGCTGTGGGGAGTGTCAGCTCACCCTGGTTGTTAATAGTCCAAGGACTGGGAAAGCAGAGTGCTTTATAGGGGAGAGTGAGGATAAGCTAGAATGTTCTGGAAGCTAGAAACTGAGTATTCATAGAATACTCACCCCCACCTCACCCCCACTGTTTAAGGGGATATAGTGGGGAGTGGCTCCCACACCCTAGCTCCAGGAGGAAGTATTCTTCCACAGACAGCCTGCCCCCCCCCTTCCCCTGGGTGACCCCGAGCAGAGCAGGCAGCTGGAGAACAAACAGCTCCATGTTTGGTCCGCTGCCCTCACTCCCCACCCCCACCCCCAGCCCCAGCTCAGCCCAGCCTACTGTGAGTCACGCAGGCCTAGGCCCAGGCTCCCAGGCCATGTTCCCTGGGCCAGGCTTGGGGGGGGGGGTAGAGGAAAAGGGGTCTCTTAGAGTGGGGGATGAGAGCAGGAAGCAGCTTCGCTAGGCCTGGGGGTGGGGGTGCTTAGAAAGGCTGCTGAGGGGAGAGCGGGGCCACACCCCAAGACCCTGAGCCCTGGACAGAGGTGATGCACTGGACCAACTGTCCCGCCTGTCTCTAAGGCAAACTCTGAGCCTCATGGAGCCAGGGTCACCTTCAGGTGATGGCCAGCATTACTGAGCCCTGAGCAGGTGATGGTGCTCAGCCCTGGTATCCGAGCCCGCTTGTCCCAGCTCTGGAGACCTGATGGAGACCCAGGTGACCTTAGAATAACTCCTGCACACTGCCCTCCACAGGAAGAGGGGCCTAGGTGGAGCTCCTGTGGTAGCTGGGGCACACGACATTAAACAGTCCACTTCTGGAAAGCTCTGGGTGAAACCCGCTGGCCCAGGTATAGGGTCTGGTGTGGAGGTGGGGCAGCTGGGAAAGGAAGCTGCCATCCATGCCTGTGTGATCACTCTGATGACCCTGGCAAGGCCACCTTGGCCCCGGCCCCTCCTGCCATCCTGTCTTTCCTCTCAATTCCCAAACCCAGATAGGATTCTCAACACACATTCTCCCTGCCTTAAGACCAGCAGTGCGGAAGCAGGAAGGTGTGGCTGAGCTGATGGAAGCCTTTGGAGCTGGAGCTGGGCTGGGGAATCCCCACTATCTTTGCCCTAATTGGGTCTCCAGGTTCCTCTTCACCTTGTTATCAGCTGTTGGCGTGGCAACAGCCTCAGGGAAGAAAGAGAAACCTCCCTCAAATCATCAGCACAGCCTGCAGAATGCTCCGCCCCTAAGACCTCACTGGAGACCAGAATGAACGTCCACAGGGAACTCCCCTGGCATCAGGCAACAGCCTGTTCGGGATTTCCGCCACTTTTTCCTCAGGAAGAAGGAAGGCAGCAGACCCAGTGGTCTGGGAGCTGGCTTTGTTTGCAGTCCTTATACACAGAGGTCATGGCTAGCAGTGTAGGCTAGAGGACCCCCACCCCCACCCTGTGCGTTTCCAACTCCCCCAGGGAAAAGAGTAACAGCCCCCCTCCCTGACTTGTGAGGTAGCTAGACTATCTGGGCCAGCTTTGCGGTTCCCTCGGGGGCCACGGTTGACAGTGTTGCCTCACCCTCAGCCACAGCAGTCCATCCTGCCCATCTGTCCTGGAGCAGCCAGGACAAGGTGGAATCCAGCAATGCATTCCTAGGGCTAGGCCGCACAGGGCTCTGGTTTGGATTATGTGGCCAGGGCACTAGGAAGCCATAGCAAGGTTCTGAACGGATGCCCCCACCAGTGCTTTGTTTTAGAGGCAGCTCAGATGGACTGAGGGGAGGTGGCACAGCAGAAACAAGAACAGATCTGGGACCTCTCAGAGGGATTTTTCTGGCTCACAGTGGACTGCAAGAGATGGCACTGTGGGTGCCCAGTTATTTGGGACTAAGTGTGGGACCTAAGACTTTGAGGTGTGAGCAAGGCTAGATGCTAGTCCCGGAGTTGAGGGGCAGCCCAAGAAGGATAAGAACAGAAGATGTTAGGGTCCCCAAAATTGGAGCTCTCACCAGGGCGAAGGTACACCCTCTAGTGTGTGGTTCGTGTCTCCCTTTTGAGACTCCTAAGATCTTCAGACATCTTGCCCCTGGCCACAGAGTGATCACTGGTTAGTTAACCTGTTCCATCATCTGGTCAAGGAGCCTATAGGATCACATCCATCCCATGTGAGTCAGAGCCAGCCATCTGGGCTGTACCCTGTCTTGGGCTCTGCTGACCCCAAAGAGGGTGCTGGCAGGGACAGGTGGAAAACCAACTTCCACAGAGTATAGTCATGTTCACAGGCCTCCCACATCTGCTCCCTCCCCTGATGCATGGTCTCTGCCCAGGAGACTTGTCCCAGACCTTTCCAGGCTCCCAGAACTCCAGGACCAGAAGATCTTCCTGAGGCACGTGAAGGGCCATGGGGGTCACTGAGCATGGAGCCTGGAGTACTTCATGTACTCCCCCTAAGGTGTGGGAAGAGTCAGATTGACTGGGCTGGCAGCCCAGTGCAGGTGTGCCCCACATCCTCTTCCTGGTCATCTCTTTGTCCTGATGCTTCACAACCTGGCCCCTAGAGAGGCCCAGATGAGACCTCCTTGCCATCTGCCAACTGGAGGTTGCTGTGGTGTGGCCTCCCATGTCAGGAGTCCAGAACTCCCACAAGTAAAGGCAGCAAGCACCTAGATCCTCAGCACACAAAGTCAAAAGATGTAGCAGTGGTTGGGTGGAGGAGGCTAAAATGGAGTGACTACTTCTCCTGTCCCTCTGCCTCCCACTTTGTACCTTACGCATGTGCCCGTGGATGGGTAATGGCCCCACTTGTCCTTCCTTTACGTGCGTGTACGGAATTCTCACCCTTCAGGGACAGTTTTGCATTGTGACATTTTTCCATAGATGAGGCTGTGTGCAGGGCCATGTGCCTTCCGTAACTTGTTGTCACTTCCTCCTCTGCCCCCCTCATGTCATTGTGTCCCAATTCATACGTCAGCAGCATTCCTGTGAAAGCAGTGCCACAAGCTCCATGCCATGTGTGTGCTGAGTCCTGTGCACTTGCCTGGAAGTTCTGCCATTTTGATTTCTTTTCATCGCAGGGAGCCCTGATACTTGGACCAGAAGCCCTTGGGCCTCCCTGACCATCAAGTAGTATAGACCTCATGGCGACTAGTCCATCCTGATCCCATTGTCATAGAGAGAAGGGCCAGGAATAGAGGGTCCTCAGAAAGACCGTGCTGGAGGAGTTGGATTGTCTTGATAGGTACTTACTGCCCACTGAATGCCAGGCACTGCAGCTACCTGCCAGGAGGGTTAGTTGATGCAGGACCTGAAGCTGTTATTCTGCCAGCCGAGACAGACAGCTCCCATGGAGTGTATGAGGCCTCATCACTGGCTGGGCTGTCCCTTTGGAAGACAGTCCTTCGCTATGAACAAACATGCTCCTTTCTTCTCGAACAAATTGGAAAAGTGAGGTTGCGGGCTCCTGAGAACACAGTGGCAGGAGGGGCAGCAGTAAGTGCACAGTGTGGGGCTTCATGCTGCAGAGTAAGAGAGAGGGAAGGCTCAAGACCCCTAAGACAAGGAGGGCTCTGGAAAAGCATGGGTCCCTGCAGGGGGAAGCCCCGAGGTAGGAAGCATAGGGCTGTGAGTGTGGTGCCGACTGCTCCATCTTTTTTCCTATAGTGGGTCCTCCATCCTCCTACCCCTCCTGCCCAGCCTCTCACACGCAAAAGCCAAGCTGTTCTGGATCTGGCCTAATGGAGCTTAGCTGGCTGTACAGATTGCTCTGGGGGCTGGCAGGCGGGGCTGGAGCAGCTCAGAGCTAATCCTCTGATCTCATGCACCACCTAACAGGGAGCCCTGGTTGGAATCCTGAGTCCTTGTCTTGCTTGAGGGCTTCTGAGGTAGTGGAGGCCAGGCAGCAGCCACACCTGGAGATTCCTGACCCTTGCCCCAGCTAGCATGGCCATACTACCCAGTGGTGTGAGGATGTGGGACTCTGCTGCCACTGCCCTGCTCTTCTGTGGTAATACCCTTTTGTCCCCCTTATGCAGAGTGGCACTGTGGTGGGCGGTGCTCAGATACCCAGCCCAGGGGCTAAGCACATGTCAGGAGGACTTAAGGCCCTGCTGTTGCTGTACCAAAGAGGTCTGCATGAATCAAAGTGATGTGACTGATGGAGAAACTGAACCCCGAAAAGGGGCGGTTGGAATAGAATCGCGGCAGATTTCCCATCCTCCGACTCTAAACGTGAGTCACTAGGGCGGGGCAAGGGGAATCCCAGGGACTCTGATGCCATCAGACATGGGAGCTGTGCCAGACTGGGTGTTAATAAAGATTGGGGTCTGGGGGTACAGGATCACATTGGGCCATACCATCCCGTGTTATAGGAGGATGTATTCCACGATGAGGGACTATATTCCATCTGGAGATCCAGCTGGGGCTATCTCCCATGGGGAGTCAACAGCTTGTTAAGTTAACCAAGCAAGCAGCAAGAGAAGTTTACCTGCCGGGCCTCAGTGATTCCACCCCAGTCAGCAGGTTAGGTGTGGCCTCGTCTTGCACACACAGGCAAGGACCCTGTAGCTTCCTCTCCTCTGCTAGGATGAGGGAGCGTGGCAAGCTACCGCCTTTCTCAGCACAGTTGTGTGCTGTGTGTTCTCCTCCTGCTTCCCTTTGAATGAGGAAGGGCCACCTGCTCCAGTGAGGGCCACTCTCCTGAATTTGCACCCCTTCCCCAGCCCAGCCAGCCCAGCCTGTTGCTCACCCTGGATGGGCCCCAGGTGGGACAGCAGTTTCAGCACCACGGACAGCAACCGCCATTAGTGCTTTGCATCCACTGTCCTCTTCACTCAGGTCCACATAAGGCTGCTTGGGAGGGCACTGGAGGCCCCCCAGCTGTGGATTGAGGACCCTTCTGTAGACTCTATCATGATCCCAGTGTGGGCTTACTGTACAGGTAATGAGAGGGGGATCTTGCTATAGGGGTATCCTTGTATCCCACGTCCCTCAGAGAGGCTGTGTCCATAGCAGACAGCCTGGGGACCCTAGAGACGGTTTCTTTAGCTAATGTTCTGCAGTCCCCATGGAAGGACCTTCTCTTTCCTGACTGCTGACTGGGGATCCTGGAAAATGGTGTGGTGCAGAATGGGAAGTCATTTGAGCCCCTCCTACGTGCACAAATTCAGAGTGGTAGCCAGGCATCAGTGGGTGTCCTTGGAGTTTGGAGTGTTGGCCGACAGGGTCCATAGAGACTGCTTTGTGCTCTCCAACCACAGGATCCTACCATGAAGGGGCATCTCCTGGGTCCTCTTGTTCAGCTTCTCTCTTGACCTGCTTTTCAGAAGTTTGCTGCTTGCTAAATCTCAGAGCTGGGTGGGTCCTTGCCTTTTGAGTGAGACCTTGGGGGAGGGGCAAGGAGGAACCAGATTAGTCCACTTGACTAGATTCAGGCCCTGGACTCCACCGACACCATCTCCTGTTCACATATCCGTTTGGTTTCCTCTAACCCCCATGGAAATTGATTTTAATTTGTAGACGTCAGTTCAAAGCCTGCAGAAATTTTAATTAAACCCAGAAAATCTATCTGTTGTAATTAAGCCTCTGGAAGTTACCCGGCTCCACGTGATATGACCAGTTGGTGCTGCTTGTCCTTAGCTGCCCACAGACCATGACCAGGGGGCAGTGTGACACGTGAGGTGTGTCCTTGCTGTTGTAGGAAGCTGGAATATTCTCTGTTTAGGCAGGTCCCAGGTCCAGGACCTGATCCACTTCCCCACCAAGTTAGGGGGCTTGGCAGGCCCCCTGCAGGTGTCCCCTGCTCCATAGATGTGCCCAGGTCTGCCTCTTGTCCAGAGGCAACAGTCACTCAGGAAGGCCATTCTCCAACCTTGGTCTTGGCAGTAGCTGTATGTGAAGGTAACAGCTGGGGGTCTGGGGTTACACAGTAGGTGGACTATAGAACATCCAGGCAAGCCAGGTTCGGGGAATATAGTCTACCTGAGTGAGAGGATGAATGTGTGCTGAACCCAGGAGAAACCAAACAATGGGCAAAGAAGTCAAGAAGCAGCCTTCAGTCCAGGACAGGCTTCTTGTCCTGGCTTCTGGAGTGGGTAGGGATAGCTAGGATGAGCCTATCTCCACTTCTGGGAGTGGGGCTGCCAGAGCTCAGGGAGCAGTCAGAGAAGCAGGGCCTAGTCTTGCTGAGGGAGGTGCAGTTGCTTCCTCCACTGGCGTCCAGCAGGCTTGGAAAGGCATGACACCTGGTAGACTCAGAGTCTAGTCAGGCCTAGGAGCCATTTGTGTTAGTCTGGTCTGACCGTATGTGCTAACGGGGACCTTTGGTGGCCAGTGTAACGGGGTGCCTGTTCTCCTTAACCCAGAGCAGTGCCCTCTCACCTTGGAAGCTAGTCTGCCTCTGAGCCACGTGAGCGTGCCCACTGGGACCACAGCGAGGCCAGCCTGGGAGACCAGCCCCTCACCCCCCTTGTCTGTCCGGGTGGAGAGTAGCATTGAGCGGTGTTGTGAGTGAGCTTGGCCGAGCTGGAAATTGCTGGGTGAGGGGTGTGCAGAAGCCACGTGGAGCCAGATGTGGACAAGCACGGGGGATGAGAACTCCACAGATTGTGGCCCCAGAGCACCGTATCGCCTGCCGGAGGTTGGCCGGTACTGCGCTAGCAGGAGGCTGATTTCTGTTTTCCGCAGCCCCATTACGGCAGAGGCGCTTGTTACTGCTGAACCCATTAAGTGTAATTATGACGCGCCCAGCAGGAGCGTGTGATTACATTGGTGTCTTGGCACCGCGGAGCGCACCGCCGGTGTGGGCTGGGGGGGGGGGCGGCTCTGTGAGTGTGAGGGAGGTCAGGGTCAGGACTGCAAGAGGAACATCCAGAGAACGGCCTAACCCCCCACCCCCGGCTCCCAGGTAGCCCCATGGATAGAGGGCAGTACAGCCCCCCCCCCCAGAATGTCATCCCCCAGCGTATTCTGTCCCTGTCCCTCTGGCAGGTTGTTGCTTTGGCTGGTGCTGGTTCTGTGGTTTGCGGCCCCAGACCACATGAGTGCCAGCCTGTGTCCCCGTACTGAGTCAGTAGTGTTGCTTTGGGGCATGGACACGTGCTGGTGGAGCTCTGTGCTACTGCCTTCGTGGGCGCTTCGTTGGTTATAAATCCACGCAGACTTAGAGGTGCAAGGACTGCTCACGGTCACCTTCAGGAGAGTCAGTCTCTCCTGCCACACACATTCCTAAGCTCCTGTCCGATCAGGGCTTTCTTGCATGCCCTGCATATTTGACCCTCACTAAGACTGCCAGGCTCCAGTCTGTTTGGTGTCCTCACCTGGGCCTCATATGTGGCACTACTGGCTCACGGCAACTTTTCCAGATCCATCTTGGTACGAGGTGGGGCAGGGAATAGTGACTATTTTCCCTGGGAGAACTTGGGACTCTTGAGAGTCATAGGGGCCAGCGTGGTGCCATGGCGCCATCTGGTGGTCATGTTCTGTTATTGCCGTCATTGTTGACATGAAGCTGACCCCGGCCTGGGGGGGGGTTGTCTGCTGTGCACATTGGCCCTTAACACACAGCCCCCAGGTGGTTCGAGCACATCAGCATGCTGGTCATCATGCTGAACTGTGTGACGCTCGGCATGTTCAGGCCCTGCGAGGATGTTGAGTGCCGCTCAGAGCGTTGCAGCATCTTGGAGGTAGGTGTCAAGGACTGTGAGGAGGACCAAGAGGGGTACCAAGTGTACCCTGCTCCTTCATCGTGACCCCCTTCCACCCAGGCCTTTGACGACTTCATCTTTGCCTTCTTCGCTGTGGAGATGGTTATCAAGATGGTGGCTTTGGGGCTGTTTGGGCAGAAGTGCTATCTGGGTGACACCTGGAACAGGCTGGACTTCTTCATTGTCATGGCGGGGTATGCTTGGGAGTCCTAGGCCTGACCTCAGGGCTGAGGCCTGAGAGGGGCTAGGGTTTGACAGGTGGCCTTGCCGGGCAGAGTGCACATGTCGGTGGCCCCTGTGGGGCAGTGGGTTATGGGCTAGGAGTCATGGGCCCCTGGGGTCTTCCCCTTCCTGAACACCCTTGCTCCTCCAGCATGATGGAGTATTCTCTAGACGGACACAATGTGAGCCTCTCCGCCATCCGCACGGTGCGTGTGCTGCGGCCGCTCCGCGCCATCAATCGGGTCCCCAGTAAGTGTCACTCCTGTCTTGAAAAAGAGATCAGCCTGTGTGTCCCGCTAGCCCTGCTGCTTACCCAGACACCAGCAGACTGGGCCCTTCTAGGACAGTCCCAGTTGGGATGTGATGGAGACTCCCCAGTGCCTAGCAATGGGAGCCACTCAGAGCCTTGTCTTCCTCATCTGCATAGCGTCTGGGGTGGGACTGGGTGCCCAGAAGGTTCCCAGCTACACCACTGTCCAGTGGAGCCGGTGGAGCGTGTGTGAGAGACTGGGCTTGTGGGGAGGGACACACTGCATGCTCCCACTTACACATGGAGGGAAAATGTGCAGGAAATCACGTGGTTGTGCTTGGGATGTGGCCTGTCCGGATGCTAACTGGCCGTCTGCCTGCATCTAGGGGTACAGTTTTGGTGTTTTCTTAGGAGCTAAATTCAGATGTTCAGTTTAAGGGTGGGAAGGTGCAACCCTCTTGGAGCTGTGCAAGGTGTGTATATACATGCGTGAACAGGTGTGGTTCCGGGTCCACACCCCCTTTTCAGCTGCCACTCAGCCTTCCACCTACCTTCCTGGCCATGACTTCTGGGATCAGATCCAATTCAAATGCTGTGTAACATTGGACATGTTGCCAAGCTTCTCTGAGCCCCAGGTTCCCTTTAAAATAGTGGAGTACAGGATATATTTCTCAAGGACAAAAGAGAGTGTGAGGTGAAGGGAGACATGCATGGCTCTGAGGGCATCGCCTGGAACCCTGTGTGTCGCGTGTACTCAATAGAGCCACAGCAACTCTACCTGGACAACCCGTGTGTTGGAGCAGAGATGAAACCCAGGTCCACTCCCATCCAAAAAATTCGGATTAAATGTCCAGGGAATTCTGGGATTCTTTCTTAGACAGGACCACCTGCTCCTTACAGCAACCCCAGTACCTTCAGAGCTGTCCAACTACCTACCTTGTCTCTACTCTGACCCCTAGATCACATGACCTATGGCAGTGTGATCACATGACCTTGTTGGTTGCTTCCCCACGCGGCAGTTTCTCTCCAATTGAAATGTTAGCACCCCATCAGATTGGACCCCCCTGTGACCCGAGGGCCCTCATTCCATGGCCACCCCCTCTCAAAACTCCGGTTTCCTATCTAACTTCATTGTGTGGCCCAATGCTCCACCTACAGCCTAGGCTGGCCCTGTGCAGATTTTGAGCTACGTTCTTTTGATGACTGAGGGGGGCAGACCCAGGATGAGGCCACCACTGATCCACTGCCTTGATTTGTTCAAGTTCTTGCACCACCCAGGACAAAGGGCTTCAGCGTTGCTCTGAGATAGGGCACCTCCCATGCTTCCCTATAGCACGGTCCTGCAGGTCTGCTCTTGTGTTGGAAATAAGGAAGCCCCTACCCACAGCCCAGCAAAGCCCCAGAACCCAGTGTGCTGGGTCCCTACAGAAGCTGCACTGGCCATCTCACTGGCCCACCCTGGGGATGCTACACAATGAGGTGGAGCAGGGACAGGTTTGCCCTGGCCATCTGGGACTGCAGCCCGACTCCCCTCTGGAGGTCCCTCAGGCCTTTCCTGTCCTGATAGATTTGGTATGGATTTGTGAGTGGTAGGCAAACTCCCCGAGGACCCTCTACCAGGGCTTACAACTGTGTTGAGCACCAGCCCTGCCTCCCTCAGGCATGCGGATCCTGGTCACTCTGCTGCTGGACACGCTGCCCATGCTTGGGAATGTCCTTCTCCTCTGCTTCTTCGTCTTCTTCATCTTCGGCATTGTTGGGGTCCAGCTCTGGGCTGGCCTGCTGCGGAACCGCTGCTTCCTGGACAGCACCTTCGTCAGGTGTGTGAACCCCACCCGTGTCGTAAGGCTCTACCTACCTAGCCAGCCATGATCCCCAAATGTTATCTCTGGACTTGGCCCTTCAGGCCTCCCCCTTCTGCAGGCCCTACCCTCAAAGGGCTCTTCCCTCCAAGACTGTTCTGCCATACCCCAGTATGAGCCCCCCCCCCCCCAAGGTGTTCTATCCCTGAATATACCCGTAGAGTGAACCTGGGTCCAAATTTGGTAGGTCCTAGGGTGCCCAGTTCTACTCAAGACAGGTACAGTCCCCAGAGATATGGTCAGTGTGGAGATGAAGACATAGGCTTGGTAGTTCAGGGGCAGGTTCTAGGGGGGCTGGAGTGGAGACCACTTCAACTCAAACAGTTTTTCTCTGTGAGTGAATGTGAAGGTTTGATACCAGTGTCTTTAGCTCCAGAGGCCTGTCTGGGGTAGGATGCTGTGCTCATCTTCTGCCAGTTCCTGGCACAGTGTCTCTAGTGGCTGCTGTCCTCTGCCCCTTGCATCTGCCTGGCTCCAGGGCTTCCTGAATGTAGGGACCCATATGCCAACATGGCATTTGCTTTGTAGGGACGAGGGCGTGTCCATCCCCTTCGTCCAGGGCCCCACTCTACAGCGTTAGAAGATGGGTAACCCAAGGCTTATGACCCTCTGGGGTGTCCCTGGAAAGTGATGCTGGGAGGCACTCTGCTCCTCACTAGACCCCACTTGTGAGCTGTCTGCCTCCT
Organism: Microtus oregoni; assembly: GCF_018167655.1. NCBI lineage: Eukaryota > Metazoa > Chordata > Mammalia > Rodentia > Cricetidae > Microtus > Microtus oregoni. The sequence continues at coordinate 18,690,399 of NW_024543086.1, forward strand.
CCAGCACCAGTCAGGTATCTGAGCACTGAGCCTCTAGGATGGATACCCACAGACCAGGGGTCTTCTGTTCCTGGGTCTCTGGGTCTCAGAGCTTCTGAGATGTTCTTGGAAAGGAATGTGGGGGTTTGGAGAGAGAAAGATAGTGGGTCTATGAGGAGATGCCAGGGAGCCTAGAGTTGTAGAGACACACTGTTGCCAGGTCCCACTCAGGAGAAGTCACTGTTGTAGACACCATGGGAAGGGAGCGAGGGTGGATCTAGAGGCCTTGAGATGCTTCAAGCATGGCCTGTCTGTCACTGTAGCAACGATGATGCAGTGAGCTGGGTACCACATTGTAGATCCAGTACCTCTTCCTTCATCATCTTGAGTCCAAAGCCCAGCTGAGGGGTAGGGAGGAATTGCTCTCTTCATGGGCATGTGGGATTCAGGCTTAGCAGCCCTGAATGAGACTGGATGAGCGGATGGGGGAGTGGTATTCAGACCAGGAACCCCCTAGCCATGCCTTGACCTTCTGCAACCCAGGAACAACAACCTGACCTTCCTGCGTCCATACTACCAAACAGAAGAGGGTGAGGAGAACCCTTTCATCTGTTCCTCACGCCGCGACAATGGCATGCAGAAGTGCTCACACATCCCCAACCGTCGTGAGCTTCGTGTGCAATGCACTCTTGGCTGGGAGGCCTACGGGCAGCCACAGACTGAGGATGGGGGTGCTGGCCGCAATGCCTGCATCAACTGGAACCAGTACTACAACGTGTGCCGCTCAGGGGAATTCAACCCTCACAACGGCGCCATCAACTTTGACAACATCGGCTATGCTTGGATCGCCATCTTTCAGGTCTGTGCTAGAATAATAGCCTGGGGACACCTGGGGGTGTGGGATGGTGACCCCTGAGAAAGGCACCCATGCTGGGGTGTGACGCGCACTGCTGCCCTGGGGAGCTGGAGAATGTGGGCCTATGTCCAGATGCCTGCCTCCTCAGGTCATCACCCTGGAGGGCTGGGTGGACATCATGTACTACGTCATGGACGCCCACTCGTTCTACAACTTCATCTACTTCATCCTGCTCATCATTGTGAGTGTGGGCGTGACCGACTGGTGGGCAGCCTGCATTTTGTGGGGGGCGGGGGAAACCATATCCTGCCCCTTCCCCTTGTTACTCCTTCTGGACCTCCTAGAGTCTCTAAGCTCAGTGGTATGGAGGCAGCTGCTGGGATGGGTTTCGGTGGGTGGGCAGGCAGGGGCTTCTCTGCCCTTCCTGCAGTGGAAGGAAGTAGACCGGAAGAAAGATCTGTGCAGCCCCTAGGTCTAAGGTGATGCCCGGAATCTTCACAACAGTTAGTCCCGTCTCTCCACATTGTGTCTGGCCCTCTTAACAGAGCCTCCCCACAACAGACGTGTGATCTCCTAGCCCAGCCCCCTGTAGTGAACACGAATCTTTGGCAGACTCTCATAGCATCCATGACCCCGCATTTCTTTGGTTCACGACTCCCCAGTTAACATCCATACCACACATAGCGCATCTAAAGCATCTGTGTCTCAGATTTAGTCTCCTCTTGTCCCTCAATGTCCTGTGGTTCTCAGTTAGGACATTGTTAGGTCAGCAAACATTTCCAGATCTCTGGATGCACAGGAGCTGCCTATAGGTACCCAGCAGGGAAGGGATGTCACAGTTGTACTCTCAGACAGCCCGTATAGCAGGACATAGAGGAGAGCCAATAATGACCTGTGCCAGGGAGAACAGGCCATAGGGCTGGCTGGGAAGGCCCCACAGAAGGACAGTGTGACCACAGTGGAGAGTACATTGAGGCTAAACCTGAGGAGCAAGAAGTCCTGCGTGCAGGACTCCAACCAAGGGAGGTCCTTGTCTCATTATCACACACTTGCAAAACACCTATTGTATGCCGCCTAATAAATGCCTGGAATAGTCCTGCTTAGAGCATTGTGACGAGGCCCCAGTCCCCAGAGCAGGTCCTGACTGGGCTTGCTATGGAGTGACCGGTGGTCACACACCCCCTGCCACAGGTGGGCTCCTTTTTCATGATCAACCTGTGCCTGGTGGTGATCGCCACGCAGTTCTCGGAGACAAAGCAGAGGGAAAACCAGCTGATGCGTGAACAGCGGGCCCGCTACCTGTCCAACGACAGCACTCTGGCCAGCTTCTCGGAGCCCGGCAGCTGCTACGAGGAGCTCCTCAAGTACGTGGGTCACATCTTCCGCAAGGTTAAGCGCCGCAGCCTGCGCCTTTACGCCCGCTGGCAGAGCCGCTGGCGTAAGAAGGTGGACCCCAGCAGCACCCTGCATGGCCAAGGCCCTGGGCGGCGGCCACGGCGACCAGGCAGGCGCACAGCTTCCGTGCACCACCTGGTTTACCATCACCACCACCACCATCATCACCATTACCACTTCAGCCACAGTGGCCCGCGCCGGCCCAGCCCAGAGCCGGGTGCCGGTGACACCAGGTTGGTCCGGGCCTGTGTGCCCCCGTCGCCACCATCCCCAGGCCATGGGCCACCAGACTCTGAGTCTGTGCATAGTATCTACCATGCTGACTGCCATGTGGAGGGGCCGCAGGAGAGAGCCCAGGTGGCACGCTCCATAGCCACTGCTGCCAGTCTCAAGCTGGCCTCAGGTTTGGGCACCATGAACTACCCCACCATCCTGCCTTCAGGAACAGTCAACAGCAAAGGTGCCACCAGCCCACGCTTCAAGGGGCTCCGGGGTGCCGGAACCCCGGGTCCTGCAGCTCGAAGTCCTCAGAGCCTGGGTAGCCCCAGCCCCTACGAGAAGATCCAGCATGTGGTTGGGGAACAAGGTGAGGACCCAGCCTACTGTGTAAAGCAATGGGCGGGGGGAGGGGGTTGGTGCCCAGGCAAGGCAAGTCCTTAGTCCCAAGAGTTGTGGGCACACATCCCATTTGCTCCTGTCTGGCCCCAGGAGGAGGCCATTTTTGTGTCCATGCCACCACTCTGAAAAACTTAGGGTCCACAGACTGTCCCCTTTCTTTATGAAGAAACTAAAATGGTTATGTAGAAGGGGGATGAAGATCAAAGTCTGTTCAAGATCAGGGCCTTGTGTGCTGCTGCTGCTGCTGCTGCTGCTGCTGCTGCTGCTGCTGCTGCAATAGCCTAACCACACCTATGTCTTGGCATCACAGGACTAGGCCGAGCCTCTAGCCACCTGTCAGGTCTAAGCGTGCCCTGCCCCCTGCCCAGCCCCCAGGCGGGCATGCTGACCTGTGAGCTGAAGAGCTGCCCATATTGTGCCAGTGCACTGGAGGACCCTGAGTTTGACTTCAGTGGCTCAGAGAGTGGAGACTCAGATGCCCACGGAGTCTATGAGTTTACGCAGGATGTGCGACATGGGGATTGCCGGGACCCAGTGCAGCAGCCCCATGAAGTGGACACGCCAGGTCGTGGCAGTGAGAGGCGGCGGCCACCACGGCGGCCAGCCTCAGAGCCAGGAGGGCTAGGCCGCCTCTGGGCTTCCTTCAGTGGCAAGCTGCGTCGCATCGTAGACAGCAAGTACTTCAACAGGGGCATTATGGCTGCCATCCTTGTCAACACTCTGAGCATGGGCGTTGAGTATCATGAGCAGGTGGGCTCCCTCCCCTGGGGCAAAGCAGGGTTGGGGTTGCAGGATGATTTGCACCAGTTTTAGAAGCAGAAAGCAGGTCCCCGTGTCTTCCTAGAGTTCTGGTCTTTTCCTAGGCTCTCTGAGGGTTGGCACCAGAGCAGGGAGCTTCCTAACCTGGGACTTCCATTAAGTCAGCCATTATGGCTCCTTGGACTGGGGTTCTGCCGAGTGCTGAGCACAATGCCATTTGGGCTCTAGTTGAGCAGCTCCCAGCCGTGGGAGGAATAGGTGGTTTGAGATCACCAGGGACTACCCCCAAGAGTGAGTGAGGGGAACCCAAAGCAGTGCAAGGGTCTCCACCCAGCTGCCTCATCCCAAGGAGCCAGGTCTCTCCATGGAGAGGGGCTCCCAAACTTCCTCAGCTTCCTGGCTGTGTCTTGGAGGACCTGAGAGACTAGAGAGGGTCAGCATCATGAGCTGGTCCTTTGAGGAGGATCAAAGGGTACCTGGGATTCCTCAGGGCCTGGATACTGCAAACCCCCTTCCTTCCTCAGCCCCAGGGACAATCACACTAGGGAAAACGAGGCCAAGCCTAGCAAGACAGGCCAGGAGTGGTTGGGTGGTGGGGAGCTTGGGAAGCCTAATCCTCTTTTAGTGAATGGAGTGATTTCCTGGGGCTTTTACCTCTGGGCTTTTTTTATTCCTTTTTCTTATCTTGGAATAAGCAAAGGAAATCTACCCACTATGGCCTTAGGCAGGCCTGGGCAGGTGGTACTGGGGTGAGGATAAGTCCACTCCATCTTGAAGTGCCCGTGCATACAGGCATATGTGCAAACACTACACATATCAGGCTCACGTATGCACATGTGCACAAGTCTGCATGGTTGTATACACTGCACATGCATGATTCCACTGTGTGCATCATTCATACACGTGTACTTTGCACATGCTCAAGGCTCTCACCTGTGTACATAGAGGCAAGTGCACATGCATTTGCACTGTACACACAAGATTGACCTATGAACATGGAAATCAGTTCACTTGTGGTGGGGCCAGATGCATATGAACACACAGGCATGAGGATTTGGGCAAGTTTTCTACATATCGAATGTCCAATACAACAACTTCATGTTTGCGCTCAAATTGTGCTAGAGAACACATCCAATCTATCCAGCATGCAGGAATGTATGCATATGCACACATGCAGGTCATAATGGTATAGGTATAGGCAAACACGCATGTGCATATTCCTACACGGGCAGGAACGTCAGCACACTCACGATGAGGGACCTGCTTGGCCTTCTACAAAGGAAGAGGAGGGTGAGACGTAGGTACCTGTGCTGCTGTCTTGTGTATTCGTAGCCCATCCTGCACCCCCAGCACAGTGTCTCAGACTATCCTGTGTTTGCAGGACCTGCAGAGGAAGGGGAGTCTTGGGAGACTTGGCTGCACTTGTGTCCAGCTGTGATTATTGGAAGGTCAGGATGGGAACTACCAGAGTGGAAGAGCCAGACAAATTGGCTGTCTATCTAGAGGAGACATTCTTAGGTCCTAGTTCCTTCCCTAGGTCGTAGGCAGCTCTCTCTAAGAGCCTGAGTAGCTGTTGGTCCCTTGCATTCTTGATGCAGTGAATTTGCTTTGGCTTCTGGGTACTGTGCCCCTAAAAGGGCTGGAACCCTGGTGGATCCTAACCACCTCTCCTGACCCGCAGCCTGATGAGCTGACCAATGCCCTGGAGATAAGCAATATCGTGTTCACCAGCATGTTCGCCCTGGAGATGCTGCTGAAGCTGCTGGCCTGTGGCCCGCTGGGCTACATCCGGAACCCCTACAACATCTTCGACGGCATTGTGGTTGTCATCAGGTAGGACCTGTCCCTACCCACGTTAGAGGCTCCAAGAGCCTCACTTCCTGGGCACTGCTGAGAGCGAAGCCTGCCATGGCTGATGCTGGGATTCATAGCGGGCAGGATATGAGGACCCTGGTCACTCACATAATAGACCATAGGGTCTAGTCCCTACTTTGGAGCCCTGTCCATGCTATACAGTTGGTCAACCATGTCTGTAGTAGGGACCAACTTCCAGACTAACTCTGGTCCTGGGGTGGGAAATGGCATTTGCAAGGGTAAAATAAGCACAGAATGATGGAATGATTGAGATTGGGCCCACGTCCCTTCAAAGGAGGGTCTCGTAGCTGGGAGGAATGAGTTGAGCATACAGATGAACCAGGCGTGGAAGGCCAGGGTAGAAGACCCAGTCAGCAAGTTCCCTGATGGCTGGGAGCCAGAGCTTCCCTGAGGCCCAGGATGGGGCTACTGTAGTTCCCAGAGTACCGTGTTGCAGCTGGATCTGCCCCCGGCTATGGGGTTGAAGAGAAGCTCTGGTGGCTCCCAGACTGCCATCTTGACTCTCAGACGATCATCATCCCAACCTGTAGCGTCTGGGAGATCGTGGGGCAGGCGGATGGTGGCCTGTCCGTGCTCCGCACGTTCCGGCTGCTGCGGGTGCTGAAGCTGGTGCGTTTCCTGCCGGCCCTGCGGCGGCAGCTGGTGGTGCTCATGAGGACCATGGACAACGTGGCCACCTTCTGCATGCTGCTCATGCTCTTCATCTTCATCTTCAGGTGGGTGGGGCCCAAGCTCCTCCCTCAGGTAGCATTGACCTTAGGACACTAAGCGCGGTGGTGGGTGGGGCTCTGCTCTGTGGGGTCCACAGATGGAAGAGATAAGTTGGGCCCTGGGAGTGGTGCCGGGTGGGTTTTTAGTGGGGTTTGCTTAGCGCCTTCATGTGCCAGTCTTGCCACTTGCGGAGGGAGTGGGAGAGTGAGGCTACTGAGACCACATGTCCTTTCCACTGTCCAAAGTCACTGTGGTGGCCTTCCGCCCATCCACCCCTTTCAAGGCCTTCTCAGCTATAGAAAAATTGTTGAACCTCACAGTTGGCCCGTACTGCAAAAGTAGGGTATGGTGAGGCTGGTAGTTAACTCAGGCAGAGGGGTACTGGGCCCCGCCCACTCAGTACTCATCCCCCCCCCCCAGCATCCTGGGAGGGAGTACTGGGCCCCTCCCACTCAGTGCTCATCCCCCTCAGCATCCTGGGAATGCACCTGTTTGGCTGTAAGTTCAGCCTGAAGACAGACTCTGGAGACACGGTCCCTGACCGGAAGAACTTCGACTCCCTGTTGTGGGCCATCGTCACTGTGTTCCAGGTACAGCCCCAGTTGTCCCTAGGACAACCAAAGGCTCTATCCCCAGAAAGGCACAAGGGTCTCCTTGTGGGGCCAGACCCACCTTCAGCCCTGCAAACATGTCCCTCCAGATCCTGACACAGGAAGACTGGAACGTGGTCCTCTACAACGGCATGGCTTCCACCTCTTCCTGGGCTGCCCTTTACTTCGTGGCCCTGATGACCTTTGGGAACTACGTGCTCTTCAACCTGCTGGTAGCCATCCTGGTGGAAGGCTTCCAGGCAGAGGTAAGGGGCTCATAGGCTGGAGTCTGGGCATGGAGGCAGTCTCACCTCAGCGGACCCTCCACACGTTCACCCTGCAGCCTCTAGGCTCCACATCTCCCTTGTGCTCCCAGGCATATGACTTGGGCTGGGTCCAGAGGACCCTGCTTATGGGGACGTCACACTCACCTGGTGTTGCGTGGTTTCAGGGGGATGCCACCAGGTCTGACACGGATGAGGACAAGACATCTACCCACTTAGAGGAAGATTTTGAGAAGCTCAGAGATCTTCAGGCCACAGGTAATGCTGCTTACATGGTATAGACCAGTGGTTCTCCACCTGGGGGGGGTCGCAGCCCTTTGAGGTTACACACTAGATATCCTGTCAGATACTTACATTACAGTTCATAAGAGTAGCAAAATTATAGTTATGAAATAGCAACAAAAATAATTTTATGGTTGGGGGTCAGCACAACTTGAAGAGCTGTATTAAAAGTTGGCATCACTAGGAAGGTTGAGAACCACTGGTGTAGACGGAGGCAGAGTTCCGGCTGGTAGGTTCCTACTGCTGGGACCTCTGCAGGCTCAGACAACCCCCTCATTCTTCCCTAGAGATGAAGATGTACTCACTGGCTGTGACCCCTAACGGGCACCTAGAGGGCCGGGGCAGCCTACCGCCTCCTCTCATCACACACACAGCGGCTACGCCTATGCCCACTCCCAAGAGCTCCCCACACCTGGATGTGGCCCACGTTCTCCTGGACCCACAGCACAGCAGCAGTGGTCCAGTGGACCCCCAACTGGGGGACCAGAAGTCTCCGGTAGGGACCAACCCCAGCCCCTGAGATAAGGGAGGGTCTCCATAACACCCCAGCCCTGTCCGAAACTGAGGGTCGGGGCCATTCTCTTCCTGGAAGTCTCCTCCTATGAGACAAGCCTGGAGCCCTGAAAGAGGAATGAATTGTGTTATGACCCCTCCTGGTTGCATGTGGATAAAATTACAGAAGATAAAAGCCCGCCAAGCACTGCACACCGGAGAAGCACGGGGGCTGACAAAGACTCTTTTTTTAAAAAATATTTTTATGGCCTATTTAACTTCATTTTATATTGGTGTGAAGGTGTCAGATCCCCTGCAACTGGATCTTCAGACAGTTGTGAGCTGCCATGTGGGTGCTGGGAACTGAACCCAGGTCCTCTGGAAGAGCAGTCAGTGCTCTTAACTACTGAGCCATCTCTCCAGCCCCTGACAAAGACTCTTAAAAGCAACCTGGGAAACTGACAGGCAGGCCGGACTGAAGGTCCAGGGCTGTGGAGGACATGGCAGCTCACTTCTGTTCACACCCAGAGTGCCCAATGATGGCTTCCCATGACTTCTGAGACCCTAAGAAGGGTCAAGTCAGGGTAAACAGAGGCAGCAGCTGGATCACTTGGAGGAACTTTGGGGCAGATCTGAGGGCAAGACTCGGGCAAGGGAAGGATGAAGATGAGAAAATTATATGTGGTGGAGAAATCAGGAATCCCAGGACCGAACCACTTAACACAGCTTGTCACAGTGTCCTGCCTAGGGGCCCTGATAGATAGACAGAGACAGGCTAGGGGAGAGTAAGGTTCAGCTCCTGTGAGACCCTGGAGCTGAGGGTGAGTCTGGAGATTGGTTGAGTTGTGTGGGAAACTAGAGGGGCCTGGGCTATGAGCCTCTGCAAATCCAAAGGCTGGTCAGAATCACTTTGCCAGGTTGATCCTGGGCCTTTGCTCTAACCATGTCCAGCTGAGTCAGGTCTTACCTGAAAGTGTCCTGGCAGAGTCCTTGCTAGGTGGGAGAGCAACGCATGGCCAGGCGTACAGCAAGTGTTTTGTGGATGTCCATGGTGGCAGTTAACAGTACTATCTTGGGAGAGCCCCTCCCATCCCAGAAACTGGGGTATGAGGTGATCCCCAGGTCTGTGCAAGTCTACTCACTCCCTGCCACCCCTCAGGCCAGCCTCCGCAGTTCCCCCAGTACCCCATGGGGCCCCAACAGCGCTGGGAGCAGCCGCCGCTCCAGCTGGAACAGCCTGGGCCGCGCACCCAGCCTCAAACGCCGCAGCCAGTGTGGGGAGCGCGAGTCGCTGCTCTCGGGTGAGGGAAAAGGCAGCACAGATGACGAGGCCGAGGACGGCAGACCAGGCGCAGGAGCCCACCCAGAAGCCTCGCCAGGGCCCCGTGCCACCCCACTGAGGCGGGCCGAGTTACTGGACCACCGCAGCACTCTGGACCTGTGTCACAGCCCGCGGCCCGCTGCCCTCCTACCCACCAAGTTCCACGACTGCAATGGGCAGATGGTGGCCCTGCCCAGCGAGTTCTTCCTGCGCATCGACAGCCACAAGGAGGATGCAGCCGAGTTTGATGATGATATAGAGGATGTGAGTGGGTGGACTAAGGTGGGGCATGGGCTACACTCTGAACCGTTTCCATCCCTCCCTGGCAGAGACTACAGGCAGGGTGCTAACTAGACCCATAGTTACCCGATCTCCTATCTCAGTGCGGTTCCCAGTAGAAGGGAAGGGAGTGGGTGAGCAGAGCAGGTGTCCAGTTCCTCCCATTACAAGTCACTTGCCATTGGCAGCCAAGCCTCTCAGGGTCAGGAGCTGCCTCTATAGTTGAAGGAAAGAGGTGGTCACTACAAAAAGCAGCTCTTATTAGTTGAGGGGTAGTTCTTCAGGACCCAATCAACTCTTCCATTCCCGTGGCCTCCCAGCATGGCCACCCTCCCATTGCCCCCTGGCGGGGCAGTGAAGTAGAGGGGTTAGGAAGTGGCAAGAAACACTGTCCTGAAGCAGGAGGGTCAGGGCGGACGCGTGCAAGGAAGCAGCAAGAGGAGGCTGCAGTGACTCAGACTCCATCTCTATCCCCAGAGCTGCTGCTTCCGCCTACACAAAGTGCTAGAACCCTATGCGCCCCAGTGGTGTCGCAGCCGGGAGTCCTGGGCCCTGTACCTCTTCCCACCGCAGAACAGGTGAGCTGGGTTAGGGCTGCCTCCTCCTGGGAAGGTAGAGTGAGCGAGCTCAGGCTAACACATCCACGGCCAAGCACTTCACCTCAGGCAGCACAGACACCAGATCTCCTGGGGGTCTTCTCACCTCGGCTATCTCCTCAGGCTACGCGTCTCCTGCCAAAAGGTCATTGCACACAAGATGTTTGACCATGTGGTCCTTGCCTTCATCTTCCTCAACTGTGTCACCATTGCCCTGGAGAGGCCGGACATTGACCCAGGCAGCACCGTGAGTCCCCGAACGCAGCTGGCCCTCTGGGTGGGGCAGGGGCAGGTAGACTTGGACTTCCCACTGGTCTCTCCCTGCAGGAGAGGGCCTTCCTCAGCGTCTCCAACTACATCTTCACAGCCATCTTCGTGGTAGAGATGATGGTGAAGGTACTGATGTCCCCCCTTGCTCTCAGGTCCCTGTCCTCCATCACCCTGTCCTGGGACTCTCTGCCAAGCCTATACATGACTGTCCCTCCCCCAGGTGGTAGCCCTGGGACTGCTGTGGGGTGAGCACGCCTACCTGCAGAGCAGCTGGAATGTCTTGGATGGGCTTCTTGTCCTGGTGTCCCTGGTTGACATTATCGTGGCCATGGCCTCAGCGGGCGGTGCCAAGATCCTAGGCGTTCTGCGTGTGCTGCGCTTGCTTCGGACCCTGCGGCCTCTGAGGTGGGGGTGTAGGGGGAGGGGGCCACCCATATACATCCAGAAAGGACCCAGAAGCCCAACCCCACCTCTGCCCAACTGTATGGCTTTCCAGCCACACACTCACATCACCTTAGGGCCTTTGCATGTGCCATTGCTTCTGCCCGCTGGTCGGTCACCTTCTTAGATGCACCCAACAGCATGTCCCCTCTGCCTGGGTGCAGGGTCATCAGCCGAGCTCCGGGCCTCAAGCTGGTTGTAGAGACTCTGATCTCATCGCTCAGGCCCATTGGGAACATCGTCCTCATCTGCTGCGCCTTCTTCATTATCTTTGGCATCCTCGGGGTGCAGGTGTGTGGCCCTGGCTTGTCCAGTGTCTGCCCCCACCCTGGGCCTCTGCTCCCCTCTGGTGGAATGGGTCCTGTCCTCCATGGTGGGTGGTCAGCACGTCTACTTTGTAATCCGGTCCTACTTAAGGTAGGCAGGTCTGTGGGCCAGTGATTGATTGGGCCAGGCCTCCTGGAGTGACAGCTCCTTCCTGTCAGCTTTTTAAGGGCAAGTTCTACTACTGCGAGGGCTCAGATACCAGGAACATCACCACCAAGGCTGAGTGCCATGCTGCCCACTACCGCTGGGTGAGGCGCAAGTACAACTTTGACAACCTGGGTCAGGTAGGTATGGATGTCATGCAGTGTGACTGTGGCGTTAACTGCGGGTGTGGGGGACATGGCTACAGTCCTACCCCGCCAGTGACCCCCACCCTGCCACGTAGGCGCTGATGTCCCTGTTTGTGCTGTCGTCCAAGGATGGCTGGGTGAACATCATGTATGATGGGCTTGACGCTGTGGGCATTGACCAGCAGGTGCGCAGTCTGGGACAGCTCTCGTGGGTAACCGTGAGCAAATCCTGCAGGGACTGGGGCAGGTCATCTCAACCTCCCCAAGAACTTTGGGCTGCCGTGGTGCGGTCAATTCCTCTGACTCCACAGGCCAGTCCTGGGGAGGACTTACGGGCAGGAAGGTAGCTGGTGAGGGACTCACCTCCTTGTGTGCCGCAGCCCGTGCAGAACCACAACCCCTGGATGCTGCTGTACTTCATCTCCTTCCTGCTCATCGTCAGCTTCTTCGTGCTCAACATGTTCGTGGGCGTGGTGGTGGAGAACTTCCATAAGTGCCGGCAGCATCAGGAGGCCGAGGAGGCGCGGCGGCGTGAGGAGAAACGGCTGCGGCGCCTGGAGAGGAGGCGCAGGAGTAAGGCGGCCCCCGAGGTGGCGGGTCGGTACCTGAACGCATGCTGTGTGGCACCCAGCTCTGGGCCTGCAGCCCCCAGCCCAGATGGCTCTGCATGTGGCCACCTTGCATGGGGGCCAGGCCTTGGAAGAGGGGCCAACTGGAGTGAGCAGCTGGGGTGCCTGCCATGACAGGATGCAGGATACCCCATGAGGGCTCAGGAGGTAGATGGGACCCTCCCAAACCCCTCATGAACTGGAGAGACAGAACAGTGGGCCCTAGCTTGGGAGCAAGGAGGGCTTCCCCACACAGTGTCCCCACCACAACCACTCAGACATGTCCTTGTTTTTCCAGGCACTTTCCCCAACCCAGGTACCTGCCCTGCTCTGCATGCTCAGCCTGCTGCTACTGCTGCTGTTGGCTGCTGCTGCAGTGGGAAAGATGGGTGTCTTAGGCCTCCAGGGGCCACCTCAGGGTGGGGCACAAGTGCCAGGGTGCTGCCAGAGGGTGGGAGGAAGGTCAATGACTTGCCCATCAGTGTCCATGTTGCTGCCCCTGCCCTTGCTTGGCTCTCCTCATGGCTAGCATGTACAAAGTCTGTTGTGCCCAGGGCACAAGGTCCATCCTTGTTCCCCAGGACTCGTGGCTGCCCCCTGGTGTCTCAGCTGGCTGTCTGCCTCCCTGGCTGCTTGCACGAGCTGAGCTGGCTAATGTCTGCATGTTGGGCTGAGGAGCATGTGGGTCCAGGGTGGGATGGTCGCCCATCAGACCCTGCTCTTTCGGGCCTTGGCCTTCAGTCCCTGAGTGTGTGGTTCTAGGCCGAGTGGGTTCTGGGGTGCAGAGTGGCTAAAACCCTCACCAGTGGGACTCTTAACTACACCGGGGTCCCCAAAGAGGACTGCTGCAGGCACAGCATCTAGTGTAGATAAACCTGGGGGGATGCATGTGGGGTGTGGTCCTGACTTCAGCCTCGGGCTCTCTGGGATGCACATCCCAGGCCACAGGTGGGCACTAGTGGCCCCTTGGAGGCCGGGAGGAGCTAAGCCTGAAGGCCAGGGATGACTTCTGTGTCATCTCTGTCCAAGTGGGGCCTGCAGAGCCCAGGCAGGGAGATGACTGCCTTACCAGCGAAATGTCTAAACCTCAGTGTCAGCGTGTGGTTGATGAAGAGGGCAGTCCCTTTAGCCTGCTCCCCAGACTAGGCCACTGAAGAGTGGGGTCTGGGAAGGCACTTAGAAAGGGAGGCCGGGACGGCTCATCCCTCTTGGACACTGTTGGGGGTCCCAGTCCTGCTCCTTGGGTACCGTGGACTCACAGGAACCTCTTGACCAGAACAGGCCTTTCTGGAAAGAATCTTCCCTCTTCCTGCCTGGGACTAATCCAGAGGCCACCCAGCCAGGCTGAGGCCCTGCCTGAGCTATGTCCACACACTTAGCATTCCGAAATGAGGATGGGGCCTTGGTATGCCAAAGTGGGACGGGATTGCCAGGCAGTCCTGTAGCATCCGGGTTGCTCAGGAGTTTGCCCTTTTCCACAGAGGCCCAGCGCCGGCCCTACTACGCGGACTACTCACATACGCGCCGCTCCATTCACTCACTGTGCACCAGCCACTACCTGGACCTCTTCATCACCTTCATCATCTGCCTCAACGTCATTACCATGTCCATGGAGCACTACAACCAGCCCAAGGTGGCGAGAGGCCTGGGTTGAACTGGGAAGAGGGCCCCCAGCGGGGGGGTGGGGGTGGGGACGGACACAGAGCTTGTGTTCCGATACAAGACTAGGGGCTGAAGCTCACCAGGGCCCTGCCTGCAGGCGTGGACACAGTTGTTTGGATACCAAAGCAAGAGGGACTGGCTAGAGACCTCAAGCCTGAGGGCCGTTGTCCTTTTCCTCACCCTCTGTGTATTTGCTGAAGGGTTTCCCTCTGTCCACCCTTTCCACAGGGGTGCCTCAGGGAGTACCTCAGGGTTCTCTGTAGCAGAGCCTTCTGGTGGGAATGCACTTGGCCTGTGGGAAATGCCATCTGTCCGTCAGGGCTGAGGGCAGAATATCCTGGTTCCTCCCTTTCCTAAAGTCTTCAGCCTGCTCACAGGGTCATTGGGGGATGCCCTCAGGCCTGCCACGGGTGTCATGGTGTTGCACTCGGGGAGCAAGGAGATGGGGGGCAGCTAGGAGCCGCGGGGCACCTCAGCCAGCTCTCCTCTGTCCCTAGTCTCTGGATGAGGCCCTCAAGTACTGCAACTACGTCTTTACCATTGTCTTCGTCTTTGAGGCTGCACTGAAGCTGGTGGCCTTTGGGTTCCGGAGGTTCTTCAAGGACAGGTGTGTGGCCTTGGAGACAGGGCAGGTCGGGGCCTCAGGTGGCCTGGGACAGGCTGCAGGTGGTAGGGAGAAGGCTCTTTTCCCTTCTGGGTGAGCTTTGGCTGAGCTGCAGCTACTCCAAGCCATGGCCACACTAAGCTTCACCCATGGCTGGCCAGGTGGAACCAGCTGGACTTGGCCATAGTCCTCCTGTCCATCATGGGCATTGCGCTGGAGGAAATTGAGATGAATGCTGCCCTGCCCATCAACCCCACCATCATCCGCATCATGCGCGTGCTTCGCATCGCCCGTGGTAGGTGGCCTCTGTGTGCCCTGTCCAGGGTCTGCTTAGGCTGTCTGTCAGTAGGAGGCCCCAGACCCAGCCAGATGGGCTACAGACAGGCTCCATCTTTAGCTAATGCCTGGGACATCTGCAGCCAGAGGGAAACCCTGGTCTGTAGATAGAAAGTGAAGGGGACTGGTGTCCAGGGTCCCCTGGGCTGTTGGGTCGGCGTTGCCCTCTTGACATTCAGCTCCTGCCCTAGTGCTGAAGCTACTGAAGATGGCCACAGGCATGCGTGCCCTGCTGGATACTGTGGTTCAAGCTCTGCCTCAGGTAGGTTGGAGTCCAGCACCCCTGAAGGCCATCACAAGCCTTCAGGGGACAGGCTTCAGGGAGGGCACGGCACATGTCCCTTGCTTGCTTGCTCTGTCCTGAGGCCAGGGTCATGCCCGAATGCTTGGCTCGACTGATCTGGAGAGGAGGTTGGAGATGGCATCCTACCTTGGCCTCAGGCTTTAGGCAAGAGCACTAGTGACTGGTGCCCGCCCAGCTGGTGCACATGGGAGGTAAGGGGCTGCAGCAAGACCAGCAGGGTCTGAGGTGAGCTTGCCAGTGGACAGAGGACTCCAGTGGTAGCTTTTGAGCCAATTCTGACCAGAATCCTAATTTCTGCACCTTCTGGCCTGCCCCAATCCTTCCTCTCCCCGGAATACAGACTGCATCTGCACTGTTCAGCTTGGCTGTACCAAGCAGGAACACACTAGAAGATTTGCACACGTACTCCACAGCCCAGCCTGCTGCCTGGCCACCCCTGCCCTGTGCCCATCCTCCAGTTCAGCATATTCCTATCTACCCAGCTCCATGCCCCCTCTCCAGCCCTCTGTACTGTCTGCCTCCATCTTGCCTGATATGTGCTGGCCTTAGCAGTGTTTTAAGCCTCATCCAAGTGGCTTTCCACCATGTTTACTGTCCATGGGGCAAGTGATGGAGGCCTGGGTAATGCCTTGAATAGGGACTGGAGTGGATGCTGGAGTATGTAGGCGCTGGCCCGGCAGACCTCACAGGTGGTTGTATGAGATCCCTCCTGGTGCTCCTGCCCACTGAGCACCAACCCAGTGTGGGGACTCTGAGGTGGCCTCCCCATGTGGTAGACATGAGACCCCTCTAGGCCTTGAGGGCTAGGCAGAGGGTAGAGGAGCTCCCAGGAGCAATTGGGAACCGTGGAGGAGCAGAGGCTAGCTTACAGAGGCATGCCAAGCCGGGACGGAGGATGGATGATGCTCTAGGCCCAGGAAGGCCACAGAGCCTAAGTGGAACTGGAGCTGGGCCCTCTCCCCAGGGCTGGGAGCAGTGGGGCAGAGCAGAACGGGCCAGCATGGGGCTGACACTGTTCCACTTCTCTCTCGTTCGTGTAGGTAGGGAACCTTGGTCTTCTTTTCATGCTCCTGTTTTTTATCTATGCTGCCCTGGGAGTGGAGCTGTTTGGGAGGCTAGGTGAGTGTGGCCACTCTGGGCCTCTCCCAGAATGTGATGCTGGTCCCCGGGAAGGTGGCTCTTGCGTCTGCCCCACCCCCACCTCCACGGGTTTACAGGGTTCAGGGTACCAGCCTAGACCAAGTAGTCTGTAAGCCTTCTGGTGTATTCTCAGACCGCCTGACCCCCTGTTCACCTTCACCTTGTCAGCCCAGTGCTTAAAGCAGGTGCACATACTCACACCTGTGCGCACAGACATGCCCACTCAGAAGCACACTCGAGCCAGCCAAGCAGGGTCACATGAACGTGTACCCTGGAGGACATGCACACACTAGCACATACCCACGCCTCACCCTGAACATTGTCCCCAGGAGAGGTTGCCAGCAATGTGTCTTCTGTCTTATTACCTAAGAGAAGTCTAAGACTATTCTGTCTGGGTTAGGGCACGTTGGGAACTCCTCAGCCCTTCCACCAGCTATGGGGATCTTCTGGGGCCTTTGCTTGACCCAGTTGGACAGAGGCCATGCAGGTTGTCACAGAATGTCTGCCCACCCAGAGAGCTGCGTCCAGGCATGGCTCCCACTCTGTCATCGCACACATTCCCATCAAATGTGTACAAGTCATTTCTTCCCCGCCTCCAAGTCTCCCAAGACAGGTCTGGCGGCCAGGCTTGGCAGCCAGGCCTCATTGCGCCCCAGGGAGCCCCATTGCTTAGTGTATGCCAGCCGTGAGCAGAGAGGCCAGGCCTAAGGCTTCAGGGTTCTTAGGAGCTCAGATAGTGCTGTCTGCTGAGGACAGGTCCATGCAGAACAGAGGCCTGGGCTCCAGGTTCCTACCACACACGCCCCAGACAGCCCCACATGGGGTACAGTCTGCTGACCTTGTCCCAGTCCCTAAAGGCGGGGGTGCGCTGAGTGGGCCGGGACTTTTCCTTTCAGAGTGCAGCGAGGACAATCCCTGTGAGGGCCTGAGCAGGCACGCTACCTTCACCAACTTCGGCATGGCCTTCCTCACACTGTTCCGCGTGTCCACTGGGGACAACTGGAATGGGATCATGAAGGTAATTGTGGGGCTGCACCCCTTCCCCTCTTCCTGGCTCTGACAGGGAAGACAGCTGTGACTCTGCCCCCCCCCCCACGCGCCCACCAGGACACTCTGCGTGAATGTGCCCGTGAGGACAAGCACTGCCTCAGCTACCTGCCTGCGCTCTCGCCTGTCTACTTCGTCACCTTCGTGCTGGTTGCCCAGTTCGTGTTGGTCAATGTGGTGGTGGCTGTGCTCATGAAACACCTGGAGGAGAGCAACAAAGAGGCCCGCGAGGATGCTGAGATGGATGCTGAGATTGAGCTGGAGATGGCTCAGGGGTCTGCAGCCCAGCCCCCGTCTGTAGCACAGGTGAAGCTTCTTAGGGGCCCGGGAGGGTCCCAGGGTTTCTGGGGTGCTGCTGAGCTGACAAGCAGCTTTCTGCACCACAGGAAAGCCCGGGGACCCAGCCAGACTCTCCAAACCTCCTGGTGGTGCGCAAAGTGTCTGTGTCCAGGATGCTCTCCCTGCCCAATGACAGCTACATGTTCCGGCCTGTGGCTCCCGCCATCGTCCCACACCCTCACCCGCTGCAGGAAGTGGAGATGGAGACCTACGCTGGTAGTGTCCCTTTGGGTATGGACTCTGGCAGGGCAGCAGGGAAACGGGACAGGGTGGGGAAGTTGGGCAGGTGGGAAATTGGACAGCATGTCGGGGAGGACTGGAGGACAGGAGGGGGGGCCAGGTCTTCAGACCACACAGTTCAGATGCATCCCTACCCCAGGCCCAGTCACCTCTGCTCACTCACCGCCCCTGGAGCCCCGTGCCTCCTTCCAGGTCCCATCAGCTGCATCCTCCCCAGCCAGGGCCAGCGATCCCCTTCGTGCCCTTTCACCCCGAGGTACACCCCGCTCTCTGAGCCTCTCACGGATCCTCTGCAGACAGGTAAGGGAAACTTTCATCCCACAGGCCTTTGGGGCTCCCCAGGGTTCCTTTTCCCCATTCAGAGTGTTAGCGAGGCTGAGACCCAAGAGAACGAGTGCCACATACATGTATTTTTGGACTTGGAGTTTTCCATCTCTGCAGAGTGGGTCTCGAGTCCTCCACCAAGTGACTCAGTATAATCCAGCTATGGTAGCAGAGCCCCTCACGGGACTCAAGTCCCTTTCTTATGCAGAAGCCTCGGTCCCCCACAGTGGTTAATATGCCTCTATCACCCAGCCTGGTCCATTGGTCTATAGCTTCTTCCTGTCCTTCTCCTCAGTTCTACCTGGCCCAAGAGCTCTTGGGAATTTCCTGTTCCTGGGATACGAGTTGGACTGTAGGTATATGGGGCTCAAGAGTGAGGACGCGACCTGGGCCCTTTTAAAGTTCTCCAGGCCCCGGAAGACTGTCTAAGGAGCTCAGATGCCCAGGCAGAGTTCTTCTCCGTGTACCCACAGTATAGCAGATTTATCCTCTGAAGTCTCATAGGTCAGTGGGTGAGGCCAGCATCAGGGATGTTCACATCAATAGCTCCCAGGCCCATCCAAGAGGGTGAGAGCCACCCTGGAGTATTACCAACTTGACCTTCTCAGGGCCCAGTGGGGAAAAAGGTGCCTGATTGCTGGGTGCTTGACAGAGCCTTTAACTTGGCCATCCCATGTCATTTCAGGAGGCCATACACACCGAGTCCCTGGAAGGTCAGGTTGATGATGCTGGAGAAGAGAACATCCCAGACCACACAGAGCCTGCCGAAAATACCTCCACGAGGCAGGTGCCTCTGGGCTCCCTGCGGTCCCCTCCCTGCTCCCCACGACCTGCCAGTGTCCGTACTCGCAAGCACACTTTCGGGCAGCGCTGCATCTCCAGCCGCCCTCCCACCTTGGGAGGCGATGAGGTGGAAGCAGCGGACCCAGCGGACGAGGAGGTCAGCCACATCACCAGCTCAGCCCACCCCTGGTCGGCCACAGAGCCCCACAGCCCGGATGCCTCCCCAACAGCCTCCCCTGCTGCCAAAGGTGCAGTGGGCAGTGGGCGGGACCCACGCAGGTTCTGCAGTGTAGACGCTCAGAGCTTCCTGGACAAACCAGGTAGGGCAGATGTCCAGCGGTGGCCCTCTGTGGAACTGGATAGTGGAGACAGCCACCTGGAGTCCGGGGAGGGGAGGAGCCGGGCCTCAGAGCTCGAACCAGCTCTTGGTGCACGAAGGAAGAAGAAGATGAGCCCTCCCTGCATCTCCATCGAACCCCCCGCTGAGGATGAGGGCTCCTCCCGGCCTCCTGCAGCCGAAGGTGGCAACACCACCTTGAGGCGCCGAACCCCATCCTGCGAGGCTGCCCTCCACAGGGACTGCCCCGAGTTCACAGAGGGCCCAGGCGCTGGAGGGGATGCTGTAGCCAAGGGTGAGCGCTGGGGCCAGGCCTCCTGCCGGGCAGAGCACCTGACCGTCCCCAACTTTGCCTTCGAGCCTCTGGACAAGGGGGGACCTGGTGGAGACTCTTTCTTGGACAGTGACCAAAGCATGACGACAGAACCCAGAGTTTCTTTGTCGGGGGCTATAGTGCCTCTTGTTCACCATGAAACTGAACCTTCTGTGCCCTCTGGCGACCCTCCAGAGAAGGGACAAGGACTGTACCTCACTGTGCCCCAGGCCCCCTTGAAGAAACCAGGGTCTCCCCCAGCCACCCCTGCCCCAGATGACAGTGGAGATGAGCCTGTGTAGATTGGACTGCGTGTATACAGGGTTTTGGTGTTCAGGTTGGTGGCTCCCTGCAGGGTGGTAGCCCCAGTCAGGGCCATGAGTGGACCCTGGCTCAGGCCCCACTGAGGCAGAGGGACCCGGAGATACCATCCCAGGAGAGGCAGCAGACATTCAGTCTCTGCACCATGACACAGGAGCAGCCTCGGGCCCCACGAGCCTCCCTCGTGGTGATTCAGGTTTGGGTTTTCCTGAGTTTTAACCACCACCATCTGAAGTCGTTACCAGGACCAGGTCATCAGTCTCGGGAGGAGAGGCTCTGTCCTGGGAAGGGCCAGAAACTCCTCATGGGCAGGAGGGCACCGCAGCTCCATCCACGTGACACAGATTCCCATAGGGAACACATGCTTGAGCCCCTCGTGCCCCGGTGGGCAGACATTTGGTCCCGCGGCCACCACATCCAGTTATCACCTCCGTTCACGGTCTCATTCTTGTCCATCACTCAGCGCTCTTCCTCTCACATGACCCCTCCATCCTCTTAGATCTAGAAACTTGTCAGTGGCCCTGGGAAGGGCAACATCACCGAGGAGCAATGGGCCGTGCAATAAGACGCCACAGTTCCGAATGGGCGGGGCTTCCCGTTCCATCCCAGGCCTTGGGCCTTGACATTTATTTGCCATCCATTTGCTTTGAGTCACCTGTTTCACACATTCAGGTTAACGTTGCAATAATCAGATGCAGAAAAACTTGGCTTCCTAAGTCAAAGATAAGGGGCGGGAAGGGGCAAGGCAAAGCTGAATAAACACTAACTTATTTAAGAGATGTGTTTGGGTTGTGACACCTCAGTCAGAGGTCTGAAGTTGGGTGGGAGGTGGAGCCTAGGCAGGATCTCCCCAGCCAGTACTTGACCATCAGGACTCCAGAGACCAACAGCAGGAGGAGGCTGGGAAAGAAGAGGCCAGCCAGGGGTGGAATCCAGGAAAACCCTTGTATTCCTGGACCACCCGATTCTGGGATGTGGTGGTGGATCCAGTTCACATAGGCAGTAACTCGAGCGTAGACACCAGGCCGGTCAGGGCGGCCACAGCCCTCACCCCAGCTGACCACGCCAGCCTGCTGCCAGGTCCCAGCCACCTGGCAGACTAGTGGCCCTCCAGAATCATCCTGCAGGAGAGGTCAGAATGAGGATTGGATGCCAAGGATTTGGGGACCCTCACTATGCTTCAGGCTATGCCATCCCTCCATGTTCCCAGCTAGCTCACCTGGCAAGCATCCCCAGGCCCCCAGGCACATAGCATGTCTGGCTGGATGATGGTGCCATTGGGGTTGCTGTAGGCCTGGCTGCAAGTCTCTACATCCACCACGGAGACTTCTGCCTCCTGCAGGTTGTATGGGGGCTTCAGGGGCTCTGAGAGAAAGGAAGGTTCAGGAGTAGCCTGAATAACCAGCCCTACACTGCCGGGAGTGAGCAAGTGGCAGGCACACCCTCATACAGTCAACCTCCCACCTTGCTGGCCTCTGCCTCCCTCCCCCCACTCACACACACACCCATCTGTGGATCAGATGTTGATGTTGGTGGAGACCTGTATGTGTTTGACTTTCAGGAGGAACAGGTGTGGCCACTAGGAGCAAGTGGTAGCACCCGTGGCTCCTGCTTCCCTCCAGGTAGCCCTTGCCTTCCCTTATTCCCCAAGAGAAAGGGTTTCAGAAAGGGCTCTCCTCACCTCCCTCCCGTGTGTAGCCCCAGCCTGTCACCCAGCACCGCATCCCCGGGTAGAAGTCAGCTGAGGCCTCTGGGAGGCACACAGGCTGGACCCAACTGGAGAGGGCCACAGGGGTGCCCAGCTGCACCAGGGCAATGTCTCCACTGGACCCTGGTGGCCCCGGGGGGGCAGAGTACAGGATGATCTGCTTTACAGTGGAGAAATGGGGCGACAGGGTGATCTTCAGCTCTCCCAAGTGCACCTGGTAATCGGATGCGTTCACAGACCTGGGAGGCAGGGAGAGATGTAAGTGTCCCCCTAGAACAATGACTGAGCTACCCACCACCCACCTCTGCCAATACCCAGTGTCCCACTTGTCCTCGACTCTAGGCACAGAAACATCTACTGTGTACACGGGTCATGAACCTGGCAGTGCCTCACACTCCAGGGCCCAAGGATGGCAGCCTGTGCTCCTGCCACCTCTGGCTGGAAGGTGTCCAGCATTCTGGGGGCCCCACTGTTCTAAAACAGGGAAAGGCAGTCCTGGAGAATGCAAGAAAAATAGAAGGGCTTCAGGCTGACTAGATTTAGGATACCTCCCAAATACAAGCTGGCTAGGTGGCTAGGCTCACTCTTAAGCCCAGTGAAGGTTAAGTGTTCTTTGCCATGTACTGGCAGATGTGGGAGAGGGGACCCCACCCTCACTGGGCCTGCACACTGCCACTTTAAGTGGGTGGCACCTTAATGTGGTTTTCTTTATTGAAGAGGAAATCTTGGACTTGGGTGTCAATCATAGGCTAAGCAAGGACCTATTTGCTATCACTGCCCCATAAGCCCAGGTGGTCAGGCCTCATGGGGTCACTCACCCAGAGAAGCAGTGGGCTGCTGTGAGTACCCATTCTGGGCTGAGCAGGGACCCTCCACACACATGCACCTTCTGCAGACGGAGGCTAGCCTGCCATGGCCATGTGCCAGCTGAGGCAGCATGGCCTCCCACGATTCGACTTCCTGCATGCGAAACCTGAGGCTGGCCACACCCTGATCCGGAGGAGGCACTGTTGGCTAGGGAGTCCCAGAGACTGGCGTTCTGCCCAATGCCTTTCCTCTGGGGCCCTCCATGATTCCCACTCCTTAGCATTTTGGGGAACCCCGATGTCTCTGATTCCCCCTTGCTGGTCCCCCCAGCACAGAAGCATTGTGGATGCAGGAAATAACAATGCACTAGAACAGTGGTCCCCCCAACCTTCCTAATACTGCAACCCTTTATAACAGTTTCTCATGTTGTGGTGACCCAACCATAAAATTATTTTCATTACTGCTTCATAGCTGTGATTTTGCTGTTATGAATCCTAATGTGAATATGTTATATGAAGATGGTCTTAGGCCACTCCTGTGAAAGGGTTGTTTCACACACACACACACACACACACACCAAGGAATCACAACACACAGGTTCAAAACCGTTTCCTAGAAACAGTAAGTTGGTGTCTGAACACCACCCTGTAGGACATAGCACGCTCCTTGGAAGGATGGTTGGGTGGGGCTGGGGTAAGCAGCTGACTGCTTGGAGTTATGGGAGTAAGAAAGGGCTAAGAGTGACGGGGCAAGGGAGGGGAGGGAGTGATGGGGCGAGGGAGGGGTTCCCTCCCTGGTGAGAAGGGATTTCCTGTTAGAGTGACATTTGGAACTCAGTAGATGTAATGTCACAAAACACTGGGAATATGTTAAATGCCACCAAACGCTACACTGTATCATGGCTAAATTGATGTAAATTTCATCTTAGTTTTTTCTTTTAACGAAAAGTAGAGGAGATCCCACCAGGGAGAGGTTCACTCTTAATCTGCACAACAGAGTGAAATCGGAAATTGGGTCCATGCTGATAGAAAAAAATGAAAGCAGACTACATCCCTGACCCCAGAACACCAGGTAAATCCTAAAGAACACTAACAAGAGGCCTTGAGTCTCCTTCCCAAGAGCAACATCAGCAGAAGAAGGGTAGGCTGTGAGGGCCAGCAGCTGGTGCAGGAGATTCAAAGTCGCTCTAGAAGATACAAAGTAGCCAGAGCAGAGGTGCAGCTTCCCAGGTGAAGCTAGCCTGTGCTCTATCGGCCAGGGTACCAGGGATGCTTGTGACAAGTCCATGGCCTCCCTAGGCCAGGCCACCCCTCCCCCACAGACTGTCCCTCTTGGGCCTGCCTGCCAGGACTGACCTCTGATCCTGAAACATCTGCTGGGGACATACCTGACTGCAGAGCCTCATGAGGGATACCTGAAGAAGGGAGACGGGAGGATTAGGGGAGCTGCCCATGAGAGTGACTCCGGTCCCCTGAACCTAAGCATTGTCCCCGACAGTGTCCCAAGGTGGTCCTAAGGTGAATGTTCCTGCCCTGAGCAGCTAAGATAGATGGGGCCAAGCCAGGTAGATGTGGCCTGGCCAGCTGCCATCCCAATCCCGGGTAGAGCGGGACCAGCCATGGGCCATAAACAACAGCTGAGGAGACCCTGAGTACTGTCCCAGCCTTCACCCCTCACAACCTCTAGGTCCTCCTGAGGAGGATCTTACCGGGGTCTGGGCCTATTGGTGTCCGCCACACCCACACCCCAAGCCTCTGTCCCCAGCAATGATGGCCAAGCTACCCAGCTGAGGGGTCCAGGCAGAGCAGAGGCCCACCATGAAGAACGTGACTTTTGCCCACCTAAACTCAGATTCCAAGGTCCCCAGCTCCCTCCTCCCAACTCTCTCAGAGCTCCAGGGAATTTTGGGAAATGAGGGGAAATCAGGGGGAGGTCCAGAGAGAAAGCAGACACACTCCTACTCCAGAGCAGGGTATAAACACAATGCCACACAGGTCCCAAGTCAGCTCACTCACCAGGAACAGCCAGAAGCAGTAGGAAGCCACGGGGCCCCAGAGCCATGGTGTCTGCCCACAACAGAGACCACCCTCCCCTGCTCAACCCAGGGCCTGCCTGTACTGGGTGGGGCACAACCGGCCTCACACCTGCTGTAGGGCTGGAGGGAGGAGGATACAGGCTCCCCACCTGATCCTGTTATATACCACAGGGAGGGGCTACCACCCCGTTTGTCTCACATGAAGGCTACACCCAGCCTCGGCAGCAAGGGACAAGTTCAAGAACACAGAAAATAACAGCAACAGAATGGGGCCCAGCTGTCCTCACCACAGCCTGAGCTTCTCTTCCCCAGCATGGAGAGGAGGCAATGCAGCCTTGGTTCCTGCAGGGCCTGCTTCTCCCATTCTCTGGCTTTTTAACCTCCAAGGCTCCTCAGAGAGGCTCAGTCCTCTATGATGACACATCCACCTCCTGTGTCCCTGTTCTCATGTCCAGCCCTGAGCCCTAACTCTGCCCCAGATAAATAGTCAGACCCTGTGCTTCTGCTCTGTCGGGAGCTATGGTCAGCTGACCAGGGTGTGGCCAGAGTCAGGAACTTCTCCCAGCTCCAAATCACAAGCCAGGGTTGGAGGGTCTCACTGATAACTCTTTGGGTCAGGAATCCCCAGTCAGATGTGGAGAGACTGGCATTAGAGGGTGGCTCATTCCTCCTTCAGGATCTGACATCACAGGGCAAATTCATGCCCACCTGTCCCACAGCTCAAGCATACAAGCTGAATGTTTGACCTAGTGTCAAACAAGTTCGCTGTCAGCCCACCCTGTGTGACTGGCTTCCCTCGGGAAGCTGCATACCTAAGAGGGGACTGTTGGGGATATTGGAGCTGCCTGCCAGTTCATCCCAACATAGCAGGCAATGGAGGGAAGGGAGCCACCCCAGTCAACCCAAGAGTCTGGTGTCACTCAGGTTTTCACAGAATCCAATCCCCTGAGTCTCGATCCTCTGAACTGTGCGCAGGTTCCCACAGGAGAGGACTTCAGTACCCTACCTGCTCCACCTCCTTTTGCTTTTAGTATCTCCCCCTCTACACATGCCCTGTTACCTGGCTCCCTGCAGAGCCCTCAACACTCTCATTCCAGGGCTGCTATTCGTACTAAAAATCCATCCACACACGACAGGAGTGGGTTCTGTTACCACCTTGCAGAAAAGCAAGGGGCTGGGCAGCCTGGCCCTAGAGACATTCACACGAGAGAGAGAGAGAGAGAGAGAGAGAGAGAGAGAGAGAGAGAGAGCGCTGCCAGAGTCTCCTGTAACTCAGACCCTAAGTAGAGCCAGAGCTGAGGGCTATGTCCCTCTAAAGTAGCCCGCTCACCTGGCTACTGGCCTCTCTGCCTGAAATAGAGGGTTTGGGTCCTGAAAGCTCTCAGGCCTGACCCCTGGTGCCCATGGCGAGAAATGAAGCCAGTGATCACTTTTATCTGTCAACTGACTCCAAGCTGTGCTGAGCTGCTCTGCCAGGGTCAGATAAGAAGAAAGCCCAGCAGGAGGTCAGGCTGCTCTCCCCTCGCTCCTGCCCATCTCCCTTTCCTCCTGGCCCCTTGCCTGTCCCTCGATACCTCTCACTGGAATCCTGGGCATCTCCCACCCGGCATGGCCTCCACTAAAGGATGGCTAATGCACTTATCAGAATGTCATTGCCCTCCAGCATCCACAGTGACCCCGAGAGAGTGAGATGCATAGAATGGAGGGACAAGGGACTGAGTTCCAGCTTCACCTTTATTTTTGTGATGTGCATGTGTTGTTTGACATAGAAAATTTAAAACTAAGGAGCTGGGGAGATGGCTCATCGGCTAAGAATGTGACACACCCCCAACCACCAAGAGATGACGTCAAGCACTGGATGAGACAACTGACTTCATTTCCCCATCAAGGACGAGGGCTCTACCCAAGAAAGGGAACAGCCCGCTGTCAGCAGTAACAAAAAACATGGATGTCACCCCCCCATCAAATGTTACCTCCAATACAGAATGCTAAATCAAGACAAGGGGATCAGAGAGGCAGCATTGCTGGCATGTGATTGGGAAACACAGTTGACATTCCAGCAAATAGGGAATGGGCACCCCAATGGGGCCCATTCATGGGCCAACAGCGCCCTTCAGCTGAATGTCTCAAGTATAGGCGTTTGCATGAGCAGGAATAGTCATGAACACCTAAGTCCTGAGAACCTCAAGTGAGAACACCTCCAAGCAAAGTGCACTGCAGGAGCCAGATGCACTGCTGCACGGAGTTATTATTTTTCTTTTGGGATGGGCTCCTGCATATCCCAGACTGGCTTCAAACTCAATTTTTAGACAAGGATGACCTTGAACTCTTGGTCTGTCTCCACCTCCCCAGTGCGGGGATTACGGGGTGTACTATCACACCTGGCTTGCATGGTGGTGATGATCAAAACCAAGGTTTCCTGCATGCTAGGCAAACCCTACCAAGTGTGCTGCATCCCCACACCTCACCACACGGGATTCTGGGCAGCAGAGGCAGTAATGGCATGGGCTCTATGTAGAAGCCATGGAAAGGTCAGACTGCAGGAGTATGCCTTTCAAGGCCAGCCTGGTCTACAGAGTGAGTTCCAGGACAGCCAGGGAACACAGAGAAACCCTATCTTGAAAAAAAAAAAAGGGCGGAAGGCGGCCGGAACACCGGGCGGCGGAAGGCGGTGTTCCGGAGGACGCCCAGCGCAGCAGGCGGGGACCAACTGGGACAGGCTGGAACCGGTGGGGACCGGAGCGACAGCAGAGGACACAGGCTGCTGGTGGCGGGAACCATCCCAGCAGCAGAAGCAGGCTGCAGGGACTGCGCGAAACACCGAGAACAGATCGCCCCACTACAATTAAACCAAAGAGGTAGGCATTTGGTTGGGGAGGTCCCTGGCAGAGGAGGAGCCGAGTCCTATTCTTGAAGACCCTTCTGAGGGGTGAGAGGGATCTTGGCCCCCCGGCAGGAACCAGGAAACAGAGCAAGGGCATTTTGTAAGAGGAGCCCCTGGCCAGCAGGGAAACCTGAACCAGTTTTAACAGACCCCTTAGATAGCATCGATAGGAGGAGATGGGCAGGCGTCAAGGAAAGAATTCACCCAATAATCTGAAAATCAGCATGAAAACACCAGAACCCAATGATCTTACAACAGAAGGTCTCCAACACCCTAACACAGAAGAAGTGGAAAAAATTGACTTTTTGAAAGCAGTAGAGTCCCTTAAACAACATGTGAAAAATGCCCTTATAGAAATGGATGAGAAGTATAACCAAAAATTTGAAGAAATGAGTAAATACGTACATAATACCCTGGGAAACCAAGAAAGAACGATCAAACAGGTAATGGAAACAGTTCAAGAATTGAAAACTGAAATGGAAGCAAGGAAGAAAACACAAACTGAGGACCAGCTGGATATGGAAAATCTAGGTCAACGAGCACAGCCTACAGAAACAAGCATAATCAATAGAATACAAGAAATAGAAGAAAGAATCTCAGATTCTGAGGACACCATAGAGAAAATAAACGCTCTGATCAAAGAAAACTGCAAAGCCAACAAATTCTCATCACAAAACATTCAGGAATTATAGGACACAATAAAAAGACCAAATATAAGAATAATAGGAATAGAAGAAGGAGAAGAGTCACAGCTCAAAGGCCCAGAAAATATTTTGAACAAAATTATGGAAGAAAACTTTCCCAACTTAAAGAAAGATATTCCTTTGAATATTCAAGAAGCATACAGAACACCAAACAGACTGGATCAAAGGAAAACATCCCCTCGCCATATAATAATCAAAACACAAAATATACAGGTTAAAGAAAGAATACTAAGAGCTGCAAAGGAAAAAAGCCAAGTAACTTATAAAGGTAAACCGATCAGACTTACACCTGATTTCTCTATGGAAACAATGAAAGCCAGAAGGTCCTGGATAGAAGTACTGCAGAAGCTAAGAGACCATGGATGCAAGCCCAGACTACTATACCCAGCCAAGCTTTCGTTCACTATAAATGGAGAAACTAAGACATTCCAGGATAAGAACAAATTTAAGCAATACGTAGCCACGAATCCAGCCCTACAGAAAGTAATAGAAGGAAAACCGCAACCCAAGGAATCCAACATTGCCAACACTGCCTACAATAACTCAGGCATCTAGCAACCCTTCACTAGCACAACTCAAAGAAGGGAGACACACAAATTCTACTTCCAAAAACAACAAGAATATCCGGCATGAACAACCACTGGTCATTAATATCACTTAATATTAATGGTCTCAATTCACCTATAAAAAGGCACAGGCTAAGAGATTGGATACGAAAACAGGATCCAACATTCTGCTGTTTGCAAGAAACACATCTCAACCACAAAGACAGACATCTACTCAGAGTAAAGGGTTGGGAAAAGGTCTTTCAAGCAAATGGTCCTAAGAAAAAAGCAGGTGTGGCCATATTAATTTCTAACAAAACTGACTTCAAACTAAAATCAATCAGAAGAGATCGAGATGGACACTTTATACTCATAACAGGAACAATTTGTCAGGATGATGTCTCAATCCTGAATATTTATGCCCCTAATATAAAAGCACCCATGTATGTAAAAGAAATATTACTAAAACTCAAGGCAGATATCAAACCACACACACTAGTAGTAGGAGACTTCAATACACCTCTCTCAGCAATGGACAGGTCAATCAGACAGAAACCTAATAGAGAAGTAAGAGAACTACTGGAGGTAATGAAGCAAATGGACTTAACAGACATCTATAGAACATTCCACCCAAATAGGAAAGAATATACCTTCTTCTCTGCAGCCCATGGAACCTTCTCGAAAATTGACCACATACTCGGAAACAAAGGAAACCTCCACAGATACAAAAAAATATCAGTGTCCACCTGCGTCTTATCAGATCACCACGGATTAAAGTTAGAATTCAACAACAATCCTACCTCCAGAAAGCCGACAAACTCATGGAAACTGAACAGTCAACTACTGAACCACACCTGGGTTAAGGAAGAAATCAAGAAAGAAATTAAAGTCTTCCTGGAATTCAACGAAAATAGAGAAACAACATACTCAAACCTATGGGACACTATGAAAGCAGTGCTAAGAGGAAAGTTCATAGCACTAAGTGCCCACTTAAAGAAAACAGAGAAAGCATACATCGGAGACTTAACAGCACACCTGAAAGCTTTAGAAAAAAAAGAAGCAGACACGCCCAGGAGGAGCAGAAGACTGGAAATAATCAAACTGAGGGCGGAAATCAACAAAATAGAAACGCAGAAAACAGTCCAAAGAATCAATGAAACAAAAAGTTGGTTCTTGGAGAAAATCAACAAGATCGACAAACCCCTATCCAAACTAATTAAACGACAGAGAGAGAACACGCAAATAAATAAGATCAGAAATGAAAAGGGGGACATAACCACAGACACAGAGGAAATTCAGAGACTCATTAGATCTTACTACAAAAGCCTGTATGCCGCAAAACTAGAAAATGGAGAAGAAATGGACATGTTTTTAGATAAGTGCCACATACCAAAGCTAAACCAAAACCAGGTGAACGATCTAAATAGACCTGTTAGTCGCGAAGAACTAGAAACCGTTATCAAAAATCTACCTTCCAAAAAAAGCCCAGGACCAGATGGTTTCAATGCAGAATTCTACCAGAACTTCCAAGAAGAGCTAATACCTATACTCCTTAATGTATTTCACAATATAGAAACAGAAGAGTCATTGCCAAATTCCTTTTATGAAGCTACAGTTACCCTGATACCAAAACCTCACAAAGACCCAACCAAGAAAGAAAATTACAGGCCTATCTCACTCATGAATATCGACGCAAAAATTCTCAATAAAATACTGGCAAACCGAATCCAAGAACACATTAGAAAAATTATCCATTATGATCAAGTAGGCTTCATCCCAGAGATGCAGGGCTGGTTCAACATACGCAAATCTATCAAAGTAATCCAGCATATAAATCAACTGAAAGAAAAAAACCATATGATCATTTCATTAGATGCTGAAAAAGCATTTGACAAAATTCAACACCCCTTTATGATAAAAGTCTTGGAGAGATTAGGGATACAAGGGTCATACCTAAATATAATAAAAGCTATTTACAGCAAGCCGTCAGCTAACATTAAATTAAATGGAGAAAAACTCAAAGCCATCCCACTAAAATCAGGAACACGACAAGGATGTCCACTCTCTCCATACCTCTTCAATATAGTGCTTGAAGTTCTAGCAATAGCAATAAGACAACATAAAGGGATCAAGGGGGTTCGTATCGGAAAAGAAGAAGTTAAGCTCTCGTTATTTGCAGATGATATGATAGTATACATAAGCGACCCCAAAAACTCTACCAAAGAACTCCTACAGCTGATAAACACCTTTAGTAATGTGGCAGGATACAAGATCAACTCCAAAAAATCAGTGGCCTTCCTATACACTAAGGATAAGGAAACAGAGAGGGAAATTAGAGAAGCATCACCTTTCACGATAGCCACAAATAGCATAAAATATCTTGGGGTAACTCTGACCAAGGATGTGAAAGATCTATTTGACAAGAACTTTAAGTCTTTGAAGAAAGAAATTGAAGAGGACACCAGAAAATGGAAAGATCTTCCTTGCTCCTGGATTGGGAGGATCAACATAGTAAAAATGGCAATTCTACCAAAAGCAATCTATAGATTCAATGCAATCCCCATCAAAATCCCATCAAAATTCTTCACAGATCTGGAGAAGACAATAATCAACTTTATATGGAAAAACAAAAAACCCAGGATAGCCAAAACAATCTTATACAACAAAGGAGCGTCTGGAGGCATTACCATCCCTGACTTCAAACTCTACTACAGAGCTACAGTATTGAAAACAGCTTGGTATTGGCATAAAAACAGAGAAGTCGACCAATGGAATCGAATAGAAGACCCTGACATTAACCCACAAACCTATGAACACCTGATTTTCGATAAAGGAGCTAAAAGTATACAATGGAAAAAAGAGAGCATCTTCAACAAATTGTGCTGGCAAAACTGGATGTCAACCTGTAGAAGAATGAAA
Source organism: Microtus oregoni (assembly GCF_018167655.1). Lineage (NCBI taxonomy): Eukaryota > Metazoa > Chordata > Mammalia > Rodentia > Cricetidae > Microtus > Microtus oregoni. The sequence goes on from NW_024543086.1 coordinate 18,721,724, forward strand.
ATAGATCCATATCTATCACCATGCACAAAACTCAAGTCAAAATGGATTAAAGACCTCAATATCAGTCTGAACACACTGAACCTGATAGAAGAGAAAGTGGGAAGTACTCTACAACACATGGGCACAGGAGACCACTTCTTACATACAACCCCAGCAGCACAGACATTAAGGACCTCATTGAATAAATGGGACCTCCTGAGACTGAGAAGCTTCTGTAAAGCAAAGGACACTGTCGCTAAGACACAAAGGCAACCCACTAACTGGGAGAAGATCTTCACCAACCCCACAACTGACAAAGGTCTGATCTCCAAAATATATAAAGTACTCAAGAAACTAGACTGTAAAAGGCTAACCAACCCAATTATAAAATGGGGCATTGAACTGAACAGAGAATTCTCAACAGAAGAACTTCAAAGGTCATGCTCAACTTCCTTAGCGATCAGGGAAATGCAAATCAAGACAACTTTAAGATACCATCTTACACCTGTCAGAATGGCGAAAATCAAAAACACCAATGATAGCCTTTGTTGGAGAGGTTGTGGAGAAAGGGGTACACTCATCCATTGCTGGTGGGAATGCAAACTTGTGCAACCACTTTGGAAAGCAGTGTGGCGGTTTCTCAGGAAATTCGGGATCAACTTACCCCTGGACCCCGCAATACCACTCTTGGGAATATACCCAAGAGAGGCCTTATCATACAACAAAAGTATATGCTCTACTATGTTCATAGCAGCATTGTTTGTCATAGCCAGAACCTGGAAACAACCTAGATGCCCTTCAATGGAAGAATGGATGAAGAAAGTATGGAATATATACATATTAGAGTATTACTCAGCAGTAAGAAACAAGGACTTCTTGAATTTTGCATACAAATGGATGGAAATAGAAAACACTATCCTGAGTGAGGTAAGCCAGACACAAAAAGAGGAACATGGGATGTACTCACTCATATTTGGTTTCTAGCCATAAACCAAGGACATTGAGCCTATAATTAGTGATCCTAGAGAAGCTAAATAAGGAGAACCCAAAGAAAAACATATAGGCATCCTCCTGAATATTAACCTTCAGCAAGCGATGAAAGGAGACAGAGACAGAGACCCACATTGGAGCACAGGACTGAATTCTCAAGGTCCAAATCAGGAGCAGAAGGAGAGAGAGCACGAGCAAGGAACTCAGGACCATGAGGGGTGCACCCACACACTGAGACAATGGGGATGTTCTACTGGGAACTCACCAAGACCAGCTGGCCTGGGTCTGGAAAAGCCTGGGACAAAACCGGACTCTCTGAACATAACGGACAATGAGGACTACTGAGAACTCAAGAACAATGGCAATGGGTTTCTGATCCTACTGCACGTACTGGCTTTGTGGGAGCCTAGGCAGTTTGGATGCTCAACTTACTAGACCTGGATGGAGGTGGGGGGTTCCCTGGACTTCCCACAGGACAGGGAACCCTGATTGCTTTTCGGGCTGAGGGGGGGGACTTAATTAGGGGAGGGGGAGGGAAATGGGAGGCGGTGGCTGGGAAGAGACAGAAATCTTTAATAAATAAATAAATTTAAAAAAAAAGAAAAAAAGAAATTTCACACACAAAAAAAAAGAAAAAAGAAAAATATTATGGACCCTCTCTCTTGAAAAATATGCTCAAATGTAAAAAAAAAAAGAATAAAGGAAGAAAAGAGGAAGGAAGGAAGGAAAGAAGGGAGGGAGGGAGGGAGGGAGGGATCAGGCTTGACTGTTGATTCCTTCATAGAAGAAGGGGATAGGGACGGTCACTGGACTCTCTGGCCATTTACTTGTATGCAGCTGTACCCTAAATGCACACAGTCTCATGGGCTGGGGGTATTGCAGGCTAACGGGGGAGGGGAAATCTTCGTCCATGTTGAGGTGAGAATGTTAGATGGTGCAACTGCTTCAGGGTCACTCACCCTCCCGTAAGTAACCCCTTATCTACGTTCTGTGTGCTAGTCCAAGAAACTCATTGTTTCCCCACATCTGACTTTGGTTTGTCCTTAGTGCTCTGAGAAGAAGGGGATTGGAGTTTGTTTACATCTCCCCAGAGAGTTTGCTTAACAGTAGTGTGTGCATTGCATCAGCACATATACGTGTCTGTGCATTGTGTGAGCACACACACGTGCATTCCCTAGCTCTGTCCCCTGAGAAGGAACAAGAGGCAGACACTCCCAGAGCTACATACAGCACCCATCCCCAGATATGGGTTTCTAAGTACATTTGCCAGTGAAAGGAGCTGCACTTCATGGAGACGTTTCTGGACCAAACAATGGGAGCCTGAAATTATGTTGCATAATTAGGTAGTGTAAAAGAGATGGGAAGGGAGCCTAAAAACAGAAGCCAGCTAGCAGGAGCCCCTGAGTCCCAGTCAGAACCCTGCATAGCAAATAGAAACTGGGGGGGGGGGGGGGGGAGAGGGGGGGAATATGTGGAGATTCATTGATTAAAACAGAAAACCGTGAATTAATGTAGTTATAGGTAAGTAAATAAATGATTGAAATTCTGTTAAGAAATCAGCTCGAGTTTTGCCCTCTGCCCTAAGTGCATGGCTAGGTGCTCAGTAATTAGAGGGGGAAGGGAGGACTTCTCCTGGGGAAGCTGCCGGCTCCAATCAAACACCAAAACAAACACCAGGAGCTGAAATGGCAGGCATTTGCGAAGACACAGCTAGAATTCAGTCACAACTATAATGTTAGCATCAGGTGTCTGACTTCAGTCTAATCGTAAGAAATATCGGAAATCCCTGCTTGAGTAACATTCTACAAATGCAGTTCTTAAAAGCTTTGGGGTCAGAAAATCCCGGGAAAGGGACTGACTAGTCCAGGGGTCTGGGTCAAGCCAGCGGGGATAGAGGAGAGGCCAAGTACACCCTGGGATCCCAGTCTGGCTCCTGCTTCCACGCTCCCGCTGAGGTGGTAGGTGAGTGCCAAACAATGCGAGAATTCCTGACTTGGGTGGCTACAGGGCAGCACCATAGAAAAAATTCTAAAAAAGATGCATTTGTTTATTTATTATGTACACCTGCAGGCTGGAAGAGGGCACCAGACCTCATTACAGGTGGTTGTGAGCTATTGTGTGGTTGCTGGGAATTGAACTTGGGCCCTCTGAAAGAGCAGCCAGCACTCTTAACCACTGAGCCATCTTTCCAGCTCAGGATTCCCCCCTCCTTTTTTTAATTATCAAAGAGGAGTTGCCAGTGAAAATCTTAAGGGCTGTCACACAGTCCAAACTCTTAAGTGGTCCAGAAATGAAATTCTTTGGACCAGACACATGGCTTTTCTAGAAGTCTGTGGCTGTATCAAATTGTATGTATTCATGTCTATATGTGTATAAGTGAAGGTGTACATATATGCACATGTGTCATTCCTCAAGCATTGTCTACTTTTTTTTTTTTTTTTGAGACCAAGTCGCTCACTGGATCAGAACTCACCAAGTAGGCTAAGTAGACTGGCTGGCCAGCGATCCCCAGGCATCCATCCGTGTCCCATTCCCCAGCACTGGGGTTACAAGGGCGTATCATCACACAGTTTTTTGAGGGGGTATCATGGGGATCACACTCAGGTCCTCATACCTGCTCAGTGAGCCCTTGATTAGCTGAGCCCTCTCCCCAGCTTTCCTGTTGCTAAACATCCCCCATGAATGGAGTCAAACAACAAAATGTCTGCATGACCCTGTGTGCTTGGCTTCTCTCACTTAATTCACGGTGTTCTCGAAGGAACTAGTGCTTCCTTCTTCTGCGAACACCAGTCCTTTAATGTGGGACTGCCCCTCACCGTTCATCCGTTCCTCCTGTGGTGGCCAGTTAGGAGTTTCTGCCTTTGGCTGTTCTGAGGAGTTCTGCTGTGAACGTTGTCTTTCTGTGTTTGAATGGTGTCCTCCACGTGACCACCAGACCAGCTCCGCTGAGGTGTGAGGTACAGGTCTAGGATGGCTAATCACTGGCGTTAACGTGACTGGATTTTGAATCTCCTGAAGACATGCATGTGGGCCAGTCAGTGAGGGTGTATCCAGAGGGGTTTAAATGAAGAGGAAAGAAAGAACTACCCTGAATGTGAACGACACCGTCCTAGAGATGGGGCCTGGGCTGCACAGAACAGCAGAAAGTTGGGAGACAGCTGAGACCTGGTCTTCCCCACCCCTCTGCTTTCTGGTTGCACGTGCTATGTGACTAACCACCTCCACTCCCGCCACTGTTACGGGAGGTCCTCCCACTCCTCCAGCCTATCTCCGCTGAGATACCAGCCCATTGGGGCGTGGTCTCTCTCCCTTTAAAAAAGCGGCCACTTCCCTCTCCTCTCTCTCTTCACTTCCTGCTCCGCCGGCGACTAGACTCACTTCCTGGTTGCGCAGAGGGCTGACAGTGATCTGTAAGTTTTTTCCCCTTTAAATAAATACCACCCTATTAATCATAATTCCAAACTGGTATGGCATTGTTTATGACTTACGCCTTCACGCCACCATGCTTCTCCACCATCAGGAACTGTGTCCCTTCACAAACTGTGAGGCAAAACCAATCTTCTCTTCAATTGCTTCTGTGGGTATTTTATCACAGGAACGAGAAAGCAATTCGTACAGGGGCTGCTGGTCTCGAACTCACAGAGTTCCACCTGCCTCTGCCCCTGAGGTGTTGGGATTTGAGGTGTACAACACTCCACCTGGCTCATTTTAACTTTTAGTGACATTTTTTTATCTGTGTGTGCACACACCCCACAGCACATGTATAGAGACCACAGGACAATTTGCAGGCGTTAGTTCTTTTCTTCCACTATGTGTCCCAGGGCTTCAACTCAGGTTGTCAGATGTGGTGGCAAGTGCCTTTGCATACTTAACCATCTGACCTCTAAATTCCTTCTTAGAATAGTCATTCTTGTTCAGGTGAAGCAGGATCTTGAGTGGTTTGTATCTAACTGTGTTTCCTAAGTGATAAATAATGCCAGTGTCTTCCCTTGTCCTCGCTGTCATTTGTGAATGTGTGTGTGTCTACATGTCTGTGTGTACCGAAGTGAAGATGCCTATGAAGAGGGCATCAGGTCCCCAGGAGTTGGAGCACAGGCAGTTTGAGCTGTCCAACATGAGCATGCTGGGAACTGAATCAGGTCCTCTACAAGGGTAGTCAGCCTCTAAGATGACAAGCCACCTCTCCAGCCCCCCACCCCTTTATTTGTTTTAATTATGAATCCTCTTTAATTTTAAAAACAAGGGATGGAGAGATGGCTCAGTGGTTAAGAGCACTGGCTGCTCTTCCAGAGGTCCTGAGTTCAATTCCCAGCAACCACATAGTGGCTCACAACCATCTGTAATGAGATCTGGTGCCCTCTTCGTCTGTAGGCATACATGTAGACAGAATAGTGTATATATAATAAATAAATAAATCTTTAAAAAAATAAAATACATTTATCTTAAAAAAAAAAAACTATGTGTGCTTGTGTGTGTTCGTATGTGCAGGTGCTCTTGGAGGCCAGAGACATCAGATCCTCTGGAGCTAGAATTGCAGGCAGTTGTGAGCACCCCGTGAGGGTGCTGGGAAGTGAGTTCAGTCCCTGGAAGCAGTGTGTGCTCCTAACCATTGAGCCACCGCTGCAGAACCTTTACGTGCTCTCAAACGCTGGGCCACACAGATGCTTGACAAAGCCCAATTCATCTATTCTTTTCTTTTGTTCCTCATGTTTGGGGAGCATATACCCTAAGAATCCATTGTGCAAACTGAAGGAGTTTCTGGATTGTTTGTTTTGAGGGGGGGGTTATCGTTTTGTTATTTGGTTATTTTTGTTTTTGTTTTTTGTAGATAGGTTCTTGTAGCCCAAACTGGACTCAAAATCACAATCTTCCACCTGAGCTTTCCAAGTGCTGGGCGGGCAGGCCGCACCCCCAGTGGGGCTCCTGATAGTTTCTGTATTCTGTGAGGTGGATATGAGACTTCGTCTCTGTGCAGGGGACCCTGATGTCCCAGCACCATTTGATGAGGCTCCTCCTTTCCCAGCGAATGCCCTCGGCACCCTTGTCAGGAGACTGATTAGCATCTATCTGTGGGCTTGCTCCTGGACCTCAGTTGTCTCCCATTGGTCTGTGTGTCTGTGTACATGATAGTGTCACACTGTGGGTTCATAGGAAATTACAAAATTGGGAATTGGGGTCATTCACCTTCTTCCTGTGTTTTCAATATTTCTTTGACTGGTTGGGCTTGGTGACTGTCCTATGAATTTTAGGGCAGCCCTGTTTTCATTTCTGAAAAAGGAAAAAGCTCCTGGGTTTTGACTACACAAGTGGCAGGAACAGCACTGCAGTCCTCACCTTGTCAGCTTTCCCATCTGTGCACATGAGACATCTCTCTCCTTGTTTATATTGTCTTCCATTTCAGCAGTGGTGGCGCATGCCTTTAATCCCAGCACTAGGGAGGCAGAGGCAGGCAGATCTCTGTGAGTTTGAGACCAGCCCGGTCTACAGAGTGAGCTCCAGGACAGCCTGGGCTACACAGAGAAACCCTGTCTCAAAAAACAAAAAAACAAAAAACAAAAACAAAAAAACAAACAAACAAAAAAAAAACGAGAGAGAGAGAAAATATGAATCTCTAGTTTCAATAAAACATATTTGGGGTTCCTTCCAACAAGTTGACTTGGGAGTGGAAATCTGAAGACCTAGGAAGTGGGAAGGTATCATAACAGGCCTCCAAGTCCCATCATCCAGGATACCCCCAGAGTAGCTAGGACAAGCCATTTGGTACCTCAAATCTCAGTTTTTCATCTCTGAAAGGGCTATAGTCAGTTTGTATTATGGGGATTTGACTAAGGAAGAGAGAGACCACACTTATCAACAATGTCACACACATGAGGAAAGAAACTGGCCTCAACTGTGCAAAGACCAGCATTTCATGGGCTGTCACCCAGGCCACAAGTGTTATGTGAGGCTGGACAGAGTGGGTGCCTCAGTGTAAGTTTTCCTTCTCCCAAGTGGTCTTGCTGCTGCTTTTCCTTCTCTTCCTCCTTGTTTCTGACAGGTCAGAGCAGAGCTTTAGGGATAGGGCTATGAACAGGGCCTGGCTGTGGACCTCAGAATACTGGCATCCTTGGGACAGGATCCAATCTCCCTATACACAGAGGTCAGGAAGAATGGTGTCCAGGACCAGGGTTTCACTGGAATCCTCTACCTAGCCTAGGCCAGAGCCAGTCATGCTGAGGGCAGATGATGGCCTTCAACCCTTCCCTCCACCACCCAGAGGGCTCTCTGATGACCGTCAGGACTGTCAGAAATCTAGGTCCAGCCTGGTGAAAGAAGCCAGGTTGGCTAAGCTAGGTCCAGCAGGCCTGACTCAAGGAGACACCATCAGCACAAATGTCCCCAGAGAACAGGGTTAGCTGAGCCCGTCCCAGCCACCTGGGACTCTGCCCACCATGACGCTCTTTCCTTCACCCACAACAAGACTGCACCACCATTTCCCTGAGGGAGGTGCAAGTTCCCGTTACAGAAAACCACCTTTGAGACTTGAAATGTCACAAAGGTCTCAGTATAGGGGATAATGTTCATATTGTCCATGATGACATGCTGTGAGCGGGGAATGACAGACACAACCCCTGCCAGGTGTTCCTACATCCCCTCATCATCCGGCCGCCTTCACCCAGCCTTGACAAGAGTGCTGACCCTGTTCTCTCTAGGGCTACCCCAGAGAACCTTTGGTCTGCAAAGTAAACGACACCTGGCTGCAGGCAGATGTGACCAGCTGGAGTGACGGCTGTGCACAGGCCTGGCATCTACACTTGGATCACACATTACTTGGACTGGGTCCACTGCTATGTCCCCCAAGGATTCCTTCCAGGATCATGGCAGATCCAGACCCATGCCATTCCCAGAACACTGCTTACTGCCTTGGTAACATCCCTGTCTTCCTGTCCCATCATCTTCCCTGTCCCCCTGCTCCTCATCAACTCTGCTCTACCCGATCCCTGACCATTCCTGTCCCTGCCACCCAGGAACCTTCAGTGTGCGGTCAGCTGCCCTCTGTATCTCATCAAAGTGCATGAAAGCAGCCATGGGTTTTGCTGCATTCCCAATCAGGGCTCTCATTGTACACATAGGTGTCCTGTGTCCAGAACCTGCTGGCTTGGAATGGCTGGCATCTTGGGTCAGATCTCCATTTGACTAGATAACAGAAAACTGCTCCCTTGGGGAAATGTGTCTCCACCTCTCTTCAATAGTCAGAAGAGTGACAAGTGCCTGTCCGTGCTGTTACTGACACTGGCTGTCCCTCATCATGTCTGCTCATGTGCGTGTGTCTCTGTGTGTGCACACATTGTGGGAACCAGACGTCAACCTCAGCTATCACTTTTTTCTTTCTTTTCTTTTTTCTTTTTTTCTGAGACAGCATTTCTCTATTTAACTTTGACTGTCCTGGAACTTGCGCTGTAGACAAGGTTGGCCTTGAACTCATAGAAATCCGATTGTCTCTGCCTCCTGAGTGCTGGGATTAAAGACATGTGCCACCACTGCCTGGCTTGTGTCATTTTTTAAAACAAGGTCTCTTGCCTGGAGCTTACTCAATTAGCCTAGGTTGGCTCATCGGTGTGTTCAAAGGTCCTCTGTCTCCACTTCCCAGCTACAGGACCACAGGATCACCATGCCCAGGCTTCTTATGTGGATTCTTGAAAATCAAATTCAAGTCCTCATACTTACAAGGCACAAACTTTGCCAACTAAGTCACCTCCCCAGCCCTGACTGTGGCCCTATGGAGACTTTAATGACACTGAGGAAATGTCACACAGAGCACCAGCACCCTGACTAGGAGAACTGCCACTCCTCCACCTGAACTTGACACCCAAAGGACCTGGTCCTCATGCTTGTCTCATCTGATGTCACACACATACTAGTTGTCCCCTGTCTCCCAGTGGTTCTTTATTAGATTTTTTAAAGATCTAGTCTCACTATGTAGCCAAAGCTGACAACCAACAAATGATCATCCTGGCTTAGCATCCCGAGTGCAGGGATCACAGGTGTACGCCACCTCCAGCAGTGCAGGGATCGCAGGTGTGCACCACACACCAGCAGTGCAGGGATCACAGGTGTGCACCACACACCAGCAGTGCAGGGATGGCAGGTGTGCACCACCTCCAGCAGTGCAGGGATCGCAGGTGTGCACCACACACCAGCAGTGCAGGGATCACAGGTGTGCACCACACACCAGCAGTGCAGGGATCACAGGTGTGCACCACCTCCAGCAGTGCAGGGATCACAGGTGTGCACCACACACCAGCAGTGCAGGGATCACAGGTGTGCACCACACACCAGCAGTGCAGGGATCGCAGGTGTGCACCACACACCAGCAGTGCAGGGATCGCAGGTGTGCACCACACACCAGCAGTGCAGGAATCGCAGGTGTGCACCACACACCAGCAGTGCAGGGATCACAGGTGTGCACCACACACCAGCAGTGCAGAGATCACAGGTGTGCACCTCCTCCAGCAGTGCAGGGATCACAAGTGTGCACCTCCTCCAGCAGTGCAGGGATCACAGGTGTGCACCTCCTCCAATAGTGCAGGGATCACAAGTGTGCACCTCCTCCAGCAGTACAGGGATCACAGGTGTGCACCTCCTCCAGCAGTGCAGGGATCACAGTGTGCACCTCCTCCAGCAGTGCAGGGATCACAGGTGTGCACCTCCTCCAGCAGTGCAGGGATCACAAGTGTGCACTTCCTCCAGCAGTGCAGGGATTGCAGGTGTGCACCTCCTCCAGCAGTGCAGGGATCGCAGGTGTGCACCACGCCCAGAAGTGCAGGGATCACAGGTGTTCACCACCTCCAGCAGTGCAGGGATCACAGGTGTGCACCACACTGAGCAGTGCAGGGATCACAGGTGTGCACTGCACACCCAGCAGTGCAGGGATCACAGGTGTGCACCACACACCAGAAGTGCAGGGATCACAGTTGTGCACTGCACACCCAGCAGTGCAGGGATAGCAGGTGTGCACCTCCTCTAGCAGTGCAGGGATCACAGGTGTGCACCACATACCAGAAGTGCAGGGATCACAGGTGTGCACCTCCTCCAGCAGTGCAGGGATCACAGGTGTGCACTGCACACCCAGCAGTGCAGGGATAGCAGGTGTGCACTGCCTCCAGCACCTTTATTGGACATTTGTGCAACTTCCTGGGTTACGCCCCTATAAGTAACATTGGGATTGCTTTGAGACCCTAGGGCTGCTCAAGTCTGAGGCTGCTCCCTGTTGGCAGGTTCCCGGTGAATCCTATGACAATGCCACCCTGTATGTGGGGAGGTGGTTTACTGTGTATTATTGGCCAGCACTGGACACAAATGTGAGTCAACATGAATCGTGACTGCATAATGAGGCAGATACATGCTATACAGCATGTGCAGAGGTATTTGCCAAAACAGGATGAGCGTATCACTGGCCTCTTCTAAAAATAGCCCGATTTTTAAAAATCTGTTCAACAACACAGCTGCCCTTGCTGTTTCATGCACTGTGTTCCCTTCCTCTCCCATGTGCTGTTAACATGAGAGGGGCTGCTCCTAGAGATGGAAGATGTCAGTGTTGTGGCAGGGCTCTCTCTCTCTCTCCCTGCTGCCTGTAGACCAGCATGTAAAGTTCTCAGCTACTGCTCAGTACCATGATCTTCTTTATGCCATAATGATCATGGACTAACCCTCTAAACCTGTAATCAAGCCGGGTGGTGGGGGTGCACATCTTTAATCCCAGCACTCAGGAGACAGAGGCAGGTGGATCTCTAAGTTTGGGGCCAGCGTGTTCTACAGAGTGAGTTCCAGGACAGCCAAAGCTACACGGAGAAACCTGTCTCAAAAACAAACAAACAAACAAACAAAATCCCCATAAAAGAATCCCCAATTAAATGCTTTGTTTTATGAGTTGCCTTGGTCATAGTGTCTCTTCACAGCAATAGAACAGTGACTTGGGTTCCTGAGGAGGACCTGGGTTGACTCTGCACAGCCAGCCTGCCCACTCTGACCGAGAACTCTGTGTGCACATCCTAATCGCATGGAGTAGGAACCTTCGCTCATATCCTTCCCTCCACAACATGTCAGCTCTTCATGGGTTGTCATTGACCATGTCATGGGGAATCTTTCTGATAATACTGCCATAGAGTGTGTGTGATGAACTCAGAGAGGACAACCGTTAGGCCCTAGGAACCCAGAGCTCTAAATGTGAGGTCGGCAGACTGGTTGGGTTAGGGGCACAGGGCAGGCACCACATTGGGTTTTCATCACTGCATATGTCAGAGAGATGCGTTGCTGCCAGCAACCATTCACAGATACTTGCTCAACCCTCCTAGTTGGGGCCAAAGGGCAGCCTGAGGCAAGTGAGGACCCTGGAGGAGGGGACAGCTCCAACCTCACTCTTGTACAGAATCCCTGAGATAGGAAGACCAGAGCCCTAAGAGCAAGTAGCCACCATGGCTCACAGCAAACTCATTTAGCCCATGACCCTGGGAGACCCAGTAGTTGGGATGGGGTCACCAAGGCCGAATTGTGACCTCCCTCTGTCCTTCTGTCTGGTGAGAACAAAGGGAACGCATGGCTGCACAGATGGAATTTCTTCCTAGACAGCAGACCTGGGATCCAGGGTGTCAAGAACTTTGCAGGGAACTAGGTGACAAAGTAAAGAGGAGACCAGGTCCCTCATGTTAGAGACAAACAGAAATGGGACAGGCGAGGGCCCTAAAGGTTCCTCCTATGGGGACCTGTGATGGCTCTAGGGTTCCAGACTCAGGAAATCTGTTTCATGAAGGATACGCCCCTAAAACTGAGTGACATCAGGTTCCTGGACCAGGCAGGATGGCCTGTGGGGACGCATCTGTGCTGGGGTGAGCTGACACCTCCCCAAATAGCCCATCCTTAGAGTACACCTGAGGGAGGAGCCCTGGCTGTCATACAGAGCAGGCGCAGAGCTAGGTTAAACATTTGGCATGCATTCTTTTTTAAAGATGTATTTTATTTTCGATAATGTGGGGAAAGCCATGTGTGCACATGGGTACAGGTGCTCCCAGAGGCCAGAGGAGAGCATTTGATGCCCTGGGGCTGGAATCATGGGCCATTGCAAACCACCCATATTTGGGCTGTCTGCAAAAGCCCCATGTGCTTTCAACTGCTGAGGCATCCCTCCAGACCCTACTACACAACCCGGAGCCTTGGCCATGGGACAGGCAGGCCCCAAACACCCACATCGTGCCCCATGATGTCATATATGGGAGGAGGACTGAACAACTCTCTTCAGCCTCAGTTTCCCCACACCTAAGAAGGAATCCCTGATCTAGAGGTTATCAGTGAAATCCTCAGAATCTACCCGAGATTGGGAACTGAGGAAAGCCCTGTACTCTGCCCCCCCACACACACCCTGTGGCCACACCTCCCGGTCACACCCCTGGCCACACCTCCTGGTCACACCTCCTGGCCACACCTCCTGGCTTCACCTCCTGGCCACACCTCCTTGCCACACCCCTGCCAGCCAGACAGAAAGTCCTGCTCAGGCAGCTAGAGACTGAACCCCTCTGACCTGAGGTGGAGTAGGGAGACCCAGGCTGGGTGTGGGAACAAGGACATTGAGGAAGGTGCCTTGTCACAGATGCCTAGGCTCATATAGAACTTTCTGAGGAGCCCCTGAGGCTGGACTCCTAGATGTAGAAAAGTGTGTCCTGCAGGACCAGAAAGGCTGCCTGGAGGGGGCACTGCAGCCTTCCCACACTGGGGAAGAGAAACTCGGGTTTCAGTGAGGACCACTCCGTCCATCCTACTTGGCTGCATTCTGCCTCTGAGCTGGTCCCTTGCTCTCTGGCCTCCATGTGAAGACAAATGGAGGTTACAGCTCTTCCCTGCCATATGCAGCAGGATTGGGGGGGGGGGCGGCATCAGTAGACCTCACCTCCTCCTTCACCCCACCTTAGAGCAGATACAAGGCCTAGGGCCAGTCGGAGTGGTCTTGTCCCCACAATAGACAGACTCCATGGTTTTCTGGACCAAACTGAGAAACGACTGGCTCCTTCAGAACCTTCGACTCCCTTCTGCTCCTCTCACTTGTTCTCTTTACCTCCATCCTCCCGTTCTGCGCAGCGAAACCCGTTCCCCATAGAACGTTTAAATGTTTAAAAGCCTTTGATTCGAAACATACATTATGTAGAACTCAGGAAGCAATTAAAAACACAAAATAAAAAAAAAAAACATTTGCACATTCACCAAAAAAGGATATGCAAATAGAAAATATGGACATGTGGTGAAATGTACACTGTTAGCCCCGACAAAAATGCAAATTAGAAGCAGGGAGAAGAGAGCTGGAAGGGGGGCACAGTTGGCTGGGAGGGGGCACAGTTGGTAGAGGGCTCGTCTAACGTGCGGGAGGCCCTGTGCTGGACTCCCCAGTCCAGATCACTGATGCGGTAATGGTGATTTTCAACTCGACAGGCCGGCCTGAGAGAAGGGCCTCTGGACACCCAGCGGGGAATTACCTTGTTACACTGGTTTAGGTGGGAAGGCCTATTGACTATCGGAGGCACGGCTCTCTGGCTGGGCTCCTGGACTATAGAAACGCAGAAGGAGAGCTGTGCAGCCTGCATTCGTTGCTCTGCCCCTGGACTGGCGCTATCACCTGATTATTGCTTGCCTCGGGCCCCTACCTCCATGCCTTCCCCACAGCGATGGAGAGGACCTTGAACTGGGGACCAGAACAAACACTTCCACCCTTAAGTTGCTCTGTGTTTTTAATCAAAACAACAGTGAAAATGAAGCTAAGGCATCTGGTGTGGCGGTGTGAACATGCAATCCTAGCTCTTAGAAAATGAAAGCAGAAGATTTAGGGGTTCAAGGCCAACCTGGGCTTCATGAGGCTCTGTCCCCAAAAAAGGAAAGGATGCAGAGCCAGCCATGATGACTCAGTGTTTGTAAGCCTAGCACACTGTAGCCTGAAGTAGGAGAATTGCTGCAAGTTTGAAGCTGTCCTGGTATACGGAAAGAAACCCTGTCACAGGTGAAACCTGGGAAGACACTCTGAATGACCCCCAAAATTCCTGAAGCCAAGGAGATGGTGGATACCGAGAACTGAGAACCCCAGCCCTGGCCACAGCCAACAGGATGTGATCACGGCTCCGGACTTGGGAGCTTTGTATCCTTTAAACATTCTGTGTGAGTCCACAGTCACAGTTGGTGCTCCTCCAAGAGAAACATGTGTTCACACAAAACACAAACTGCCAAAGCAGCGTTACTCCCAAGAACCGTCCTTGGAAACAGCCCAAACGTCCATCAACCTGTACCCAGACGAGTAAATCCTGCGGATTTCTTCAGCGTACTGTCCCAGCTGCAAGGGAAGAGCCGGGACACTTGTGTCACATGCGTGTGCTCAGAAGCAGTAAGCAGGGAAGACCGGAGCCTGGAGGCACAGATCTACCTTCCCAGCCACAGGGGAAACTGGGGGTGTAGCCCTAGTGGTAGAGTGTCCACCCAACACAGGCCCGAGAACAGACAGTGGATTGAGTCCTCCTGGGTAGGCCTAAGGGCCTCCGCAGGCTGAGGAAGGTGGTCACTCCCTAGAAAGCAATCTGGCCTCCTGCCCATCAGGAGCACCAGAGTGTATGTCAGGCCAAATTCAACAGGTTGATAGGATCCACTTCCATCTAAGTCCTGAGGGCTGTGCAGTATGTCTGCGTTACTAAGCCCCTAGCCTGTGAGGTCCCATAGGACCATAGGAGGAGGGAGGGTGCTGGGAGTCTAGCAAAGCATGGTGTGTACCACACCCTGTTGTCAGGTAGAAAGGCCCCAGGTCCCAAACCCTGCCTCCCATCACTGCCCTCACACATCCCATCCCAGACCCAGCGCTGTCAGAGTGCATGCCGGGCCATTTACCTTCGTTCTGCCAACAACCCATAAAAGAGTAAATAAAAGCCAATAAAAAGAGTGGGCACCCTCCCACCAGAGCTTTAGCTTGGGAATTTGAGGCCAGCCCGGGCCACATAGATCTCCCTTCTCCAAAAGAAATAAAACTGAAAGACAAAACGACCGTGGAAGGAGTGGGGAAGGCTGCTCTCTCTCTGCGGAGCACAAACAGGCTTGGGCTTCTGCCTGATGGCCAGGTCCCTTGCACACCTGACAGGCACCCCAAACTACAGTGGCCATCTCACACCCTGCAGCACCACCCGGAGGCTCTCTGGTGCACAGCTAAGAGTGTTTTCCAAGGATTTACTCTGCAGCCCACGGTAGCTTGTCCAGTTCTCAGCTTTCAGCAAAAGCCGCCTTTTCTTCTCTTGTTCTCTCCTTAGAGCCATGTCCAAGTCACACATGGCAGAGACAGATGTGCACGGGTAGCAGGGCTCACCTCCCCTTCGCCTCCCTCAGTCCCAGGCGTGCAGGTCCTGAGTGTGGCACAGAGAAGCTACAGTGATCCCAGGGAGGGTCTCTGCTAGAGAACTGGGAGCTGGTGCAGGGGTGGACACAGTTGGCTGTTTGCTGGTATTCAGGGCCCACAGCAGGCCACAGAACTGGCTGGTTCCCAGTCACCTTTGAGCACAGCCCACCCCTACCACCCTCCTCAGTAAGATACCGAAAGGTGTATGTGGTAGGGGCGAGACCACCCTTGCAATCCCCCCTCTTTCTCATCTCTCAGGTGAACTCTGACTGGGTCTCTTCTCACGCCCCTACAGCCTTCATTCATCTCTCTTAGTCTTGGATTAGTCCCAACCAGGCTATGACCCTGTCTCCTATGTACCACAGACCTGACACCCAGCTCACTGCCCCATGCCTGTGGGCATCTTCCTTGGGACGCTCAGAATCTGCTCTAGATGAGACTAGTTGCGCCAGCCCCATCCTGGCTTGCTGACCCCTCATTAGGCTGCTCAGACACCTGCTTGCTGGGCCTGGGGCTCTGGCGGAAGGGTGCTGAGGCCAGGGCTTACTTCCCAGCTCTATCTTCCTTAGGTGACCGTGTCCATACAGTCTGAGTACCTGAATCTACAGAGTCCCAGCATAGAATGAACGTGGGGATGAAGGATGAGGACTTCCTGTGAGTTCCCTGATCCCAGGGACATTGTGCCACTGGTGATGGCTGAAGTCTTTTGTCGGGCTGAAGATCTCCCCCGGCCCCAAACTCTTTGTGCACAGTGTAACCACCATTCTTGGGATGCCAAGATATTGAGGCCCAACAGTGACTGTCTAGCTACCTGGCTAGGACAAGGACACAGCACAAACAGGTTTAGCAGCGTGGGCAGATGATTCTGTCAACATATAGTAAACAACATCTGTAGGCCTCTTTTCCAAAGAAGAGGAGATGCAAACTCACACAAAATCCTGAGCTTAAATGTGTGCAGAACCTTTATTAAGACCAGCCAAAAGTTCAATAGCTACATGCCTAGCAAATCCCACTCCTCTCTCCCTCGAGCTGAGAGCACCCACCCCAGCCGGCCATCCTCCATGCTTTCTTCCCTGGGTCAGGTATGTCCAGATTCCCAGAAGGACAGGGGACTGGACAGGTTCAGGAGACCACACAAAGGCTGAAGCAGTGGATTCTGGGAGAGGTTAGCCAACTCATCTGTTGATCAGAAGGAGGCCGGCAGCTGAGCTCAGGAGAACAACTTCATCTGACCAGTGATCCAGGGCAGGAAGGACTGCACGCGGGCATAGACCCCAGGGATGTCTCTCAGGGCACAGCCGTAGCCCCAGCTCACCACTCCCACCAAGTTCCAGGAGCCTGCCACCCTGCAGACCAGGGGGCCACCTGAGTCACCCTAGAAGAGGAAGAAGCCTCAGTAAGTACTGACCTTGGAGTGGGGATGGGAACAGGAAGGGGGAGGTTGATGAGACTCACATAGCAGGCCCCACGGCCTTCGCTGCCAGCACACAGCATATCATCCTGAATGAATTTATAGTTATGGTTCCAGTGCCTGGTGGCATTGTGGTATAGCTGCTCACAGACGGCATTGTCCACTATCTTCACCCGAACCTGCTGCAGGCGGTAGGGAGGTGGCAGTGGTGCTGGGGAGAGAGGAAGCCAGGCTGGTGGTGCATACCTCCTACCTGTCCACTACCCTGCCTTTCCTCCTGGGAACTGAGAATAGCTCTATCCCTACCCAAATCCATCCCTGGAACAGTGTGTGCGGGAGACACCAATCTGCGAGATCCATGTCCAACTCTAATACCTAGGAGGCTAAAGATGGATTCTGTCTGCTTAAAGGGGCTGGCGAGATGGCTCAGAAGGTAGAAGTGCTTGCTGTCAATTCTGAAGACCTGAGTTCAAGCCCAGGGACTCAGAAGGAGAAAACATTCCTGCGAGATGAGTGCCGTGACACACATGTCCCCCCAAATAGATACAAAAATAATGCAACAAAAATCTGTCTGCCTATAGTTCAAGGACCAAAGAGTATTCCCAAGAAGAGGGAGAATGGGGGACAGGAAGGAGGAGGGACTTTCCCCCTCAGAGTCTTGGGTTCTGGGCCCAGCCATGCCATTGGCCTCAGGTGCAGAGCTCTGATGAACATCTAAAGTGTCTGGCGGACACATCCTGAGGCACTCTGTATTCGTCAGTACCTCCCTTTTCCCTCCTGCATCCTGCTCCCTAGGACCCCAGTGCCACCCACCCGGGATCTTCAGATGGCAAGTTTGCTCCCACAGCCCAAACCTTTCCTTGATACATACCGAACATGTGGGCCATGCCCCAGCCAGTCACCCAGCATGGGTACCTCGAGTTGACCTCGAGAGACCCAGAGGTCAGTTTGACAGGCTTAATGTTGGCAGAGCAGTCCAGGGGTTTCTCCAGCCGGAGCAGAGCCACATCTGAACCCAGGCCAACATTGACATAGTCCCGGTGCATGATGACCTGGCTCACTCTCAGCAGCTCCTTGCCCCCATAGAGGTAGACATCCCCAGCATGGATCCGGAAGGATGAAGGGTCAGCATCTCTCCTGAGGGCAGAAAGAAGCTGTGACGACATATTCTAGTATGGTGGGGGCGTTGGCCCCGCCCTTCCGATTTACCCCTCATCCTACCCAGCACTGGATGGCAAAGGAACTCACTTGCGAATGCAGTGGGCAGCAGTCAGCACCCACTGTGGGTGAATGATGGAGCCCCCACAGATGTGCATCCAGGAGGCCGTGTAGTAGTTGTAGATCCTTAGGCTGACCTGCCATGGCCACTTCCCCTGTGGGGCGCTGTTACCCCCCACGATGCCCACCAGTACATCCTCAGACACAGGTTCTGCAAGCAACAAGTAGAATGTCAGGAGACCAGTGCCCAACCTACCACCTACACTAGGACAGAGCAGGTTACACTTGTGTCCCCAGCACTCTGGGGACTAGGCTTTATGTAGCCAGTGTAGAAAGAAAAGGTTGCATGGGTTAGAACTCACCTGGGGTTCCAGCAGCGGTACACCCAACAAAGAAGAGGGTCAGACACAGCAGGCGCCACATCTGTACAGAGACAGAGAGAGTACGTGAACGGGGTGGCTTCCATCAGGCTGGAGAGAGCTGGAGCCCCTGCATGGATCTGGGAGAAGACAGAAGCATGGAAGGGCATGAAGGAAGCCAGGCTTGCCTGTGATGGAGAAGACTGGAACCCAGAGATGAGCATCTGGGAGGGAGGAGGCTGATGCCCTTACTATGCAAGGTCTCGGGAGCTCCCTCCTGCCAAGGCTTCTCGGCCCCTTTATTCTCAAGCCCCAGGAAGTGGGCAGGAGCGTTGGTCAGACCTCTGCTCCAAGGAGGGGCTGGAAGGAAGTGGCCTTTAACCTCAGGCAGGGACTGTTGGGAACTATGTCCTTCCCTGGGTCCAGGCACCCAGAATAACAGTCATAAGGGTGTCACCGTCTGCTCAAAGCAACACAATGGGGAAGTTTGGAGGAGGAGTGCCTACTTCACCCCAACTTGCAACATGAGGGTCCAGGGAAGATAACCCTCTTCAGCTGTGTAGGTGACACTCAGACCCGGGTTAACCAGCCCCCCCCCCCATGCCAAGTGCGTATAATCATGCTATTGACATTACAGGGAAGCTTCTGCCCAAGGCTCTCCCTGGGCCTTACAGTGTCTAGAACATAGGTCCCAAATACACTTCACAAAAACTGCCCTGAATAGCTGAAAAACTTGCCACCAAGAATACTAATAGGCAGTTTACAGCATGGAACCCAGGACCCATTCTTTGTAGCAGTTGTGGGAGTGTGAAGCCCAAAGATACCAAAGCAGTGTGGGAGCCAGCAGCTCGTACACTCCACATCCTTGCCGACAGCAGCTCCATCTTGAGTTTCTCCTCCACAAATCTTAGCATCAGACATGCCCTGGAACCACCATGGGCTCTGGCAGAGCTCTCTCCCAATTTGTGGCTGGTAATTCTGTGTGTGAGGGAGATGTGGGTCAGTCTCATGTAGTCCAAGATGGCCTCGGGCTCAGTATGTAGCCTAGGATAACCTTGAACTTCTGATTCTCCTGCCTTACCTCTCTATCTCCCAAGTACTGGGATTACAGTTGTGTGCCAACCATGCCTGGTTTTATGCATTGCTGGAACATTTTAGGCAAGTAATCTACCCATTTCCAGCCTCTGGCAGTTCTTTCCTTCTGGAGGCAGGGAGGGGACTGTGAGACAGGGTTTCTCTGTGTTTCCCCTGGCTGTCCTGGAACTCGCTCTGTAGACCAGGCTGGCTTCAAATTCAGAGACCCGCATACCTCTGCTTCCTGAGTGCTGTGATTAAAGGTGTGCACCACTACAGCCTGGCCCTCTGCAGAGCAGTTCTTTTACCTACAAAGTTCCTAGCTTTGGAACACTGGGGACAGTTCAAGGCTCCATGTGGGAACCTAAGGGGCCTATCTCCCATACTCAGGGTCAGATTCCTAGGCTTGCCATGGTTCTGTCCCTTCACTCACACTATCCAGAAGAATGAGGCTCCTTTGTGGGCTCACCAGCCCCATGGCAACCTCCTCTTTTTCAGCCACCATGATACCATCTTTCAGAAAGGGTCCCATTAGCTGGGCGATGGTGGCGCACGCCTTTAATCCCAGCACTCGGGAGGCAGAGGCAGGCGGATCTCTGTGAGTTCGAGACCAGCCTGGTCTACAGTGCTAGTTCCAGGACAGGCTCCAAAGCCACAGAGAAACCCTGTCTCGAAAAACCAAAAAAAAAAAAAAAAAAAAAAAAAAAAGAAAGAAAGAAAGAAAGGGTCCCATCAGTCACTGGAAACATGTTCCTGCTCTTTTCCCAAGGTGTCGCAGAAAGCAATGGCCATCCCTGCTCAGAACTTGAGGTCTCCAAGCTCTGAGAAAGTGGCTTTAGGTTTCAGGTAGTACTGATGGAATAGCACACCCGGTTGTTCGGGGCTGGCTCTCTCTGGGGAGTATGGAGGAAGCAAGGAAGATGCATATCTGACCTAGGTCCTCATACAGTGAGATCAAGTCCTGAGTGCTTGGACTAAGTGTACAGAGAACCTGTGCATGGGGACAGTGTGAGTCCGGCGGCCCCATAATGGGTCAGGGTACTTTGGGAGAATCATGTAAGCCTAGCATCAGGGCATAGAGTGCTTGGCCCTGGGACCCTTGCACTGTAGCAAGGGGGGGGGGTGGGACTGTGAGGTGGGAATCACAGTCTGAAAGGGAGTCTAGCTGTGGTGTAGCCTCGAAACCTGCATGGACCATCAAGACTGGAAACAGCTAGCCAGATGTGGTGGCACACACCTTTTATCCCAACAGAAAGAGAGAACATGTGGATCTCTGAGTTTAAAGCCAGTCTGTCTAAATCATGAGCTCCAGGCTAGTCAAGGCTACACAGTGGGACCCTGTCTCAAACAACAAAACAAAGTAAGACTGGGAATGGCAAAAGAGGGAGAAGTAGGTTTTCCTAGACAAGAGATGCTTGTTTTTGCAGTTGCATGGGAATACAGACAGCAGGTGAGTTTACGTCTCCCAAGGAGCCTAGCAAAACCTGGAGAGTGACCCACGAGATCACTCAAGGAAAACCATTTCCTGCTTCCTATGGCTGTTGCAAGCCCAGGGTGCCTTATCTGGGTAAGATCACCTGAGGCCCCCATGAGTGGTCCTGCTGTCACTGTTAGGCAACAAGACCTGGAGACAGGATACCTGATAGAGACGGGACCAGGCCACCATGAACGAGCACATCCAGCGATAGGATCAGAGAGAACTAGGGAGCCCAGGATCTGGGTCAGGTAGCCGTTAGCTCGGGAGCCACAACCTAACCCATGAGAGGTCCTATCCAAGTTCTGGGTTCCTGGATGCCGTTAGGTGAAGGATGTGGTTGCTCAGAGCTGGTGTTGCAAGAGGCGCTGGGCCATCATTGTCTTGGAGTAAAATGACTGGAGTTGTCAGGACACTTAAACTACAGCTGATCAGAGGCTCAGGCCAGGTTTTCCAATGTCTCCAAATATATCCCAGCCTATGCTCAAGGGGAACATGGATTATTGTTGAGCCAGCTCCTGGGTTAGGGACAGTACTTTTGCAAGACCCCAAAAGTCCTCTTCTTGAGTTCTGGGTGATCCAGGAAGAAATATACATTATCCACATAATTAGATTTTGTTACAGGAGGGCCTCCTTGTTAGTTCCAGCTGCCTGGCTAGCTAAGACCCGAAATAAGCACACAGAAACTGTATTAATTAAATCACTGCTTGGTCCATTAACTCTAGTTTCTTACTGGCTAACTCTTAAATATTAATTTAACCCATTTCTGTTCATCTGTATATCACCACAAGACTGTGGCCTACCAGCAAAGTCTCAGCACATCTATCTCTGGCAGCGGATCCGTAGCGTCTCCCTCTCTGCCTTTCTTCTCCCAGCATTCAGTCCAGTTTTCCCGGCCTACCTAAGTTCTGCCTTATCAACAGGCCAAGGCAGTTCCTTTATTCACTAATGGTAATCACAGCACACAGAGGGGACTCCACATCAATATTTGCTCAGTCACATGTGATGCTGGCCAGTTCCCAACATTCTCAGGTTGACACTGAGGGAGCAGAAACAATATCAGTCACTGGTGAGGGAGCCCTGGCTGTGAAGCAGCATGTCAGAATACCCCTGACTAGTATTGGAGGCTGCCTTAATGGATGTTCAGTCCGAGCCTTGAACAGATGGGACATTAGCCTGGGAGTCGGGAACAGAGCAGAATGTCCCTGGGATTGAGATGAACTAGCGTTAGGGAAAAGCCTGGGGTCTTAACAGCTCTACCTCACAAAGCTGGTCTCAATGTACTGACTTGTCTTCAGTGCCCAGGGCCACACTTTCCCTGTTCTCTTCTCATGGCATCAGGCTCAGAGGTGAGCAGGGGAAAGGTCCAGGGTTGACACTCTCAGCGATTGGTCCTCAGCCTGTGTTTTCTGAGTTGTGTGGCCTTAGGGAAACCATTATCTCCTCCGCTCCTAATCTGGAGTACAGGGACAATCTCCCCTGCCTTGGGAGGAAAGAGCTGTGCCCAGTGAATGTGACACAGGAGTGTCCCCAGGCAATGTCCCGGGAGTTATTATTGGTCATTGTTTTTTTGAAAACGGGTTTATCAAGAACATTCCAGAAAGGGTTCTGACACTAATAGAATCCTAAAAGGTTTACTTACGCCGAGATTTCACTAGAGACCAGCCAGCTGTGTGTTCACAGAAGCACCTGTCAAAGGCGTCAGGACACAGTGGACTCGGCCCTGAGAAAGGCCAGGCTTGGCTGAAACATCTCTGTGCAGACTGCAGCAACATTCAATTATGATTTTCTCCATTTAATTTTCTTGTCTTTTACATTTAATTGTCTCATCTTTTAGAGAGCATTTTGCTTTTTAAAAAAAGCAGCGATGTCAGACCGGGGACATAACTCGGTGCCAGAGTCCTTGTCAGCCCAAGACTCTGGCTTCAACCCCCAGCACTGTAACAGAAAGAACAAAAACAAACAAACAAACAAACAAAAAACACCAAATCAACAATGTCCATTAATGAAAACGCATCTGTTTCCCTGTAGATAAGGATAGGGCTGGAGCCATTTGTGAGAAAGGATGAGTGTAAACCAAGTCCAGCTCTCAGACTTCAAACCACCTAAGTGTGTGCCTCCCTAGACACTGGCCTGCAGGCACCAACTACCCTCAGCCCCAGATGCCCCAGCAGAGGACATTACACCTAGGGCTTCCTGGGACATGTAGAAGAAGGCATGTCACCCACTCAGCCTGGTGAGGGTGCCTCCACAGACCTGCTACCCTCATTTGCTGTGGATGACTGTCAGGACCTTGCAGGGAGAAGCTACTATATCATCATCAGTAAGGGATGTGGAGATGAAGCTAATTCCTAGGGGTAAGAGTGTGGTTACAGCAGGAATATCACCAGGGTATATTCTCTGGAAGTCGGTGCCATCCTATAAAGGAAGATGAGGTGGGGTTCCTTCCCCACCCCTCCCGCCACCTTTAGAATCTATCAAGTGGGATCAACTTTCTGAGCCTCCAGGCAAAGGTCACTCAGTGGAAATTAGTGAGACGTATACTCTGTCCCAGGCGTCATGGTGCATACTGAGGCACAAGTCTGAGGCCAACCTAGCCTACACAATGAGTTTCAGGCCAGCCAAGGCTACAAACATAGGAAGATCCTGTTTCAGAGCCAGGTATGATGCACCCTTTAATCCTAGTACTTGGGAGGCAGAGGCAGGCAGATCTGTGAGTTCAAGGCCAGCCTGGTCTACAAAGTGAGTTCCAGGACAGCCAGGACTACACAGAGAAACCCTGTCTCAGAAGAAGAAAAAAAAAAACAAATAAAAAGATCTTGTCTGGGGCTGGAGGCAGGTGTGATGATTCCCAGCAGGTACAAGAGCTACTAACCCTGACAACCTGAGCTCCATCCCTGAGAGTCACGTGGTAGGAGAAGGGAGCTGATTCCTACAGCTGTCCTCTGATTTCCATATATGCACCCTTTCCCCCCTCCATAGACACACACACACACACACACACACACACACACACACACGCATCCAGGCACACACACATGCACGCACACACATGCACAAAGCACAAACACATACACATGCATGCATGCACACACGCACACACACATGCTCACTTGTGACCACTAGCTTTTGGCCAGAGACTGAGGGAATATTTCTGAACCCTAATAGGTAGACTAGGGGCACTTACACTAACATGTTCTTCTGAAGAGCAGAAGGACACCTTTGGTATATTGACTGGCACCTAGAAGTGTTGACAAGTATTGGCTCTCCTGTTCTAGATATTAGCATCCTGTAAGCCACACAGAATGCTTCACAGCGGGCATGGGCATCCAGTACCACATGGAGCACAGCTGAGCACAGTGGATTCAAACAGCCCACAGACCACACTTCCCTAGCCCTGGCTCCCACCATGTCACCGGCAGAAAATAAAAGGTCATTAGGGTGGCACAGGAAGGGTCTCGAGCACAGGCTGTGGGGAATCTGACTGCTTCAGTCGGAGGAGCAGTGCCCATTGCCCCACCACCCTGAGGACCCCCTGCTTACCCCCAGAAAGGAGGAGTTAGAAGAGAAAGAACTGGGTCAATCCAACTCCAGCATCCTGGGAGCCATGGAATAGCCATAGTCAGAAACTCCATATTCTTCTGCCCTTTGCCATCTGACCCTGAAGCAATGTCACCCAAGTTGTGTGCTACAGAAAAGCCTTTTTCTTCCACCCTCCCTGTCCTGGAGAGGTATTGGAAGCACAGGGCGGGTCTTGCTCTTGATGGGATGTGCTGGATAAATAGGGGCGTGTGTGTGTGTGTGTGTGTGTGTGTGTGTGTGTGTGTGTGTGTGTGTGTTTAGAGAGCATGTGGTACCTTTGAGGACAGTGGCACTGTCCAGATGCCTGTGGGAGCCATGGGAATCAGATGACTGCCACTCCCCCTGGACAGTCCCCTCTCTCATTGCTCTGCTCAGCTACAGGCAGGAAAGGGAAGGAAACATGCTAAGACACCTGCTTCCCTTCAGAAGAACAGAGGTCAAACCTGCTCTGCCTTGAGGCCCCTGTTTAGCCAGCTGGGAGCCCCACAGGACCCTACGGTCTTCCCTGCAATCCTGATTGCCCCTCCAGACTCAGCAGAACCCCAGTCAGAGCCTCTTCCAGCCCCTCTCTGCCAACCCCCACCCACCATGTACCCAGGGTCAGAATTGCTCTCTGAGGGAGGCTGTGCAGCTGCTGGCCTTCATCCTTACTCCGGAAATTAGATAGCTGCCACTGTGTGTAGTTCAAGGCAACAGCCCAAGCCAATCAGATAACCTTAGCCACACTGGATAACTGAGTCTACAGAGTCTTGGGGTAAAAAAAAAACCACAAATGAGATACAGGAAGGACATCAGCATTGCAGCAGTCTCCTGGCCCTAGAGTGACGTTGCTAATGGTCAGAGAATCATTGTCCCAAGGTGGGACACCTGGGATTGTCACCCTTCCTATCACTGCACAATGTTACCATATCCAGGTTCCAGGATGCTATAGGGATGCTAGGTGCTTGAGAGACAAGAATCAGCCTGATAACCGTTCAGGGTGCCTGGGGAACACGTGCAGACTGCCCGAGCCCCATGTCTGGTGACTTCAGCCCTTGCTTACTTGTCTAGAAAACCATTAAAACAGCATCTATAGGTGTTTCCACTAGAGAAAAAACAGATTTGTATTCATACAAAAACTCAAACGTGAATGTGCAACACATTTTTATTAAAGAAGCCAGGAAATAGTCCTTCAGTAGCTAGTGCTCAGCGCACTGGGCGCCAGCGCTCCAGAGCCTAAGCCCTGCACGGCCGTCCAGGAATCGTGACGAAAGCCGAGCTGTCGTCGGCTGACCGGCATGAGGCCAGCAGCTGGTCTTAGGAGAACTTCTTTATCTGACCAGTGATCCAGGGCAGGAAGGACTGCACGCGGGCATAGACCCCAGGGATGTCTCTCAGGGCACAGCCGTAGCCCCAGCTCACCACTCCCACCAAGTTCCAGGAGCCTGCCACCCTGCAGACCAGAGGGCCACCTGAGTCGCCCTGGGAGAAAAAGAAGCATTGATGGTTATTGGCTCTGACGTGGGAATGAGGACAGAGATGGGGAGGTGGATGGGACTCACATAGCAGGAGTCTCGGCCCTCACTGCCTGCGCATAACATGTCCTGTAGGATGATTCTCCGATCTTGATTGCGGTGGCCGGAGGCTTTGTGGTAGAGCTCCTCACAAAGGTCATTGTCCACTATCTTCACCTGCACCTGTTGCAGGCGGTAGGGAGGAGGCAGTGGTGCTGGGAAGAAGAGAGGTGGGACCAGTTGGTGCATAGATTCCCCTAGCCATCCCACGACCCTACTGCTCCACCTGGGGGTCGAGGGGAGGCCTCTCTCCAGTGTAGCTCCATCCCTGTCTAAGGCCTCTACAAGCGTCAGTCTCTCCTTTGTGGAAAAGAATGTGTGGATGCCAGCCCGAAGGGGCCATGTTCACCCATAACTGCTTGGACACATGGATTCTGTCCACTTGTCTGTCAAGGGCCAAACAAAAGGATTTGTTTGCTGACATTTTCTCCAAAATACTTTATTATTAGTTGGAAAATAAGAACCAATCCTTCCATCTCAGAATCTTGATTTCTGGACCCAACTGTGTCATTGGCCTCAGATGCAGACACTCAGATGGACATCTAGAGTAACTTGGAGGTGTAGCTAGATTAGTCCATGTTGGGTCTGCAACTCTCTTTTCCTCTTTGGGTCCTACTCCCAGGACCTTGGTACCACCCACAAGGAATCCTCAGATGGCAAGTGTGTTCCCACAGCTCACATCCTTCCCCAATACTTACCATACATGCTCACTGTACCCCAGCCAGTCACCCAGCACTCATCCTTCTCGTTAATCTCGAGAGACCCAGAGGTCAGTCTGACAGGCTTGATGTTGGCAGAGAAGTCCAGGGGTTTCTCCAGCCGGAGCAGAGCCACATCTGAACCCAGGCCAGCATCGACATAGTCCCAGTGCATGATGACCTGGCTCACTCTCAGCAGCTCCTTGCCCCCATAGAGGTAGACATCCCCAGCATGGATCCGGAAGGATGAAGGGTCAGCATCTCTCCTGAGGGCAGAAAGAAGCTGTGACGACATATTCTAGTATGGTGGGGGCGTTGGCCCCGCCCTTCCGATTTACCCCTCATCCTACCCAGCACTGGATGGCAAAGGAACTCACTTGCGAATGCAGTGGGCAGCAGTCAGCACCCACTGTGGGTGAATGATGGAGCCCCCACAGATGTGCATCCAGGAGGCCGTGTAGTAGTTGTAGATCCTTAGGCTGACCTGCCATGGCCACTTCCCCTGTGGGGCGCTGTTACCCCCCACGATGCCCACCAGTACATCCTCAGACACAGGTTCTGCAAGCAACAAGTAGAATGTCAGGAGACCAGTGCCCAACCTGCCACCTACACTAGGATAGAGCAGGCCATGAGCATGCCCCACAGAGTCCTGGGGACAGGGTTTCTTGGAGGCTCTGTAGAATGGAAGAAGTGCTATGGATAAGGACTCACCTGGGGTTCCAGCAGTGGTACACCCAACAAAGAGGAGGGTCAGACACAGCAAGCTCCACATCTGTAGAGAGAAGCACAGGGGCCAGGAGTTGGAGGGGCCTGGAAGTAGTCTGGGTCAGGGTGGAGAGGACTTGAGCATGATTCGGGGCAAGAACAGGAGCATGGAGAGGTGTGGAGGGGACTGGGCTTGCCTAGGTTGGGATGGAGAGCATGGAAATCCAAAGTCAGTGAAGGTATCTGGGAAAGGAGAGGATGGTGCCCTTACCATGCCCGGTCTCCACAACGTCCTCCTGCCTAGGCCTCTCAGCCCCTTTATCCTCAAGCCCCAGGAAGTGGGCAGGGGGCTTTGGCCTGGTCACTGCTTGGAGGAAGAGCTGGGAGGAAGTGGCATATGACCTCAGGAAGGATGGGAGGGGAGACCTGGAGTCCTTTGCTAGCAGGGTTACATGGGTGTCACCACCTGTTTGCAGCAGCATCACCAGGAATGTTGGGAAGAGACAGAAGTGTCAGATATCCCGGATGCAGCCTGTGTCTTATGGGTGAGAGAATCCACCATCCATCTAGTTAACTCTGAGACTCCAGTGGAGCAACTCCCCCACGCTGGGAACACACAGCCATACCCAACACATGTCACAAAGAGCTCCAGGCCTAAGGGTCCTCTGCTAAGTGTGCACTTTCCAGCCCCAGACAGTGCATCCTGCAGAAATTCCCCAGGGCATCCTGCAAGGGCCTCCTTGCTGCTTCAGTGAGCAACCGAGGTTTAAGAGCCCAGTGCTGGTCAGGGACACCCACAACCCAGGACTGTGGCTGCTGTGACTAACTTTGCTGTCAAATCCAAGAAAAGATGTTGCCTGGAGCCCACAGTGGGCCAAGCCAAGCTCTCCTGTTTGTGGACCAATTAGACTACACTTTCCTGTAGCTCTGGCTACTGGAGTGTTTGGGTGGTTGAAGGGCCAAGACCCAAGGGATAGACCATGTGCCTGCCCCACTCCCAACTCTACAATGGAATTTGCCCTTTTAGGGCCAAAGGGATACCTAACTAGCCTGATTCTGGAAGCTCTGTGTTCCTGGCAGGAACCCAGAGATCACCTGGATTCCATCCTGGGCCCAACCCTTCACAGCTAGGAGAGTGTGCCCCAAGGAGACACCATCAGCCAGCATCCGTGGGCATTTCTGGTTTGGAGCCTGTGACGACCTCACGGGCACACAGTAGGTAGAAGCCAGCAGTGCTGCCAAACTCAGGGCACTCTCACTTTACAGTTTACAGTGTCCCATTAAAATGACCCCGGTTCTGCCACAGACACGATCTCTCCCACCCATCTTGTGGCAGAAACAAAGATGCCAAAGAATTCTAGACCTGAGAATTTGTCAGTAACTGGCTCCCTACAGCATCCCTGCTGTCAGCATAGGAGGGTCAGGATACCCCACTGTCCCCTCCATAGAGGCTCTCAGAGGCAGCTCAGAGCCAGAGTGGGGACTCATCTTGGTTCCAAAAATATCAAGTCCCGTTATATAATAACTAGCCACAGGTGTTGTGAGGCCCTCAAGAATGGCAGGTGTGCCCAGAACTGCCCAGGACACATGTTCCTGGGAATTCAGTAGCAGATGTATTTCTCACAAAGAAGCAAGACAGATGATTCCCATACCCCTGAGCAGGAGGAAGGGTTTATATGCTAAACTGGACAAAGGTGACCCATAGCTACCTCAAACCTGAACCCTGAACCCTGGCTTTCTCCAACACTATTAGCAAGTCCGACATCAGTAAAAAGACAATATGGGCATCAGAGCCTGGCGGGAAATGCTTAGATGGTTATCATAACAACAGCCAGACCATTGCCACATCTAGTGATAGGATCAGAAACAGCCAGCAGCCATACAGCAGTGGGGTACATCTGTTAGCACAGACTGACCAACCAGAGGGTCGTGACCAGGTTCTGGTCTCATGGATGCTGTTAGAAGGATGTGGCTACCCAGGGCTTTGTTGCAAGAAGGGATGTTGGGCAGAAGCTGGGACAGGGGAACAGCACTGGGCACTAGGGTCTCAGAGCAGGGTCTACCCAGGAGTAGTGGAAAGGCAAAATCTTGTTTTTCTTTTGTGTCCTACTGCATCCCAGCCCTAAGGACAAGGAGAATGTATTAGTGATAATCTTAGCACTGGGCAAAGTGCTTCTGAAAGATGTGAAAGGTTAAACTGGAGGATTAGCAGTTAGCAAGATCCCTGATGGAATGACAGGGAGGGGAGCAGCACTAGGAGTAAGACAGCAAGAAGACTGGAGAGACGGCTCACCTGTTAAGAGCACTTACCGCTCTTGTAGAGGACCTGATGTCCGTTCCCAGCATTCATATGCACAGCTCGGGATCACCTGTAACTCTAGCTCACGGGGGTTCCCAACCCTTTGGCGTCTTTGAGTCTCTGCACATGTATAAATCTATACAGAGACCACACACACACACACACACACACACACACACCTAAAAATAATAAAAATAAACCCTAAAAGAAGCAAACTTCTAAGATGAAAAAGCACAACTTCTTACACCTCTCCTGACCTGAGGCGAAAGCCTGGCAGCTTAAAACAAAGGCATAATGGGGCCTTTTTCTCCCACCAAGAGGGCTCCTGTTCTGATAAATTGGAGGTCTGTCCGATCAAGACACTGTTAATGAGAATTCTAGAAAAACCAAGTGCCTGGTTACAGTTGCAATGATGTGGAGAAGCGGGAATGTTGCAGCTGCAGAAGCTAGTTAACTTATCTTGGACTAGCTGTAGCCCCCAGAACAGCCTCTTTGTCCACCTGAATCAGAACTAGCATCCCGTGACTAATCTGTAAAAATCATTGGAATCTATTAACTTACAGACCACAAATGTGCTTACTTCCTGTTTCCATGTGTTTGCCCTTCTGAGCACACCCATTGAGCAAGTGTTAAGTTTGTCTGGTCCAGACTCTTCAGTTGGAGTGGTGATCTCTTTCTCTGAGACCCAGAACTTCTTTCTTTCTTTTTAAAGCAGTTTTGTTTAAAATTGATTTATTTATTATGTATTCCTGCATACTAGAAGAGGGCATGATGGTTGTGAGCACCATGTGGGCACTGGGAATCGAACTCAGGACCCTTGAAAGAGCAACCAGTGCTTTTAACCACTCTCCAACTCCCAGAACTTATTTCTAACCATGCCCTACTTTTAAATTTTAAATTATTTATTTGTTTGTTTGTTTATTTATTTATTTATTTACTTGGTTTTTCGAGACAGGGTTTCTCTGTGTAGCAGTTCTGGCTGTCCTGGACTTTCTACATAGACCAGGATAGCCTCCCAATTGCTGGAATTAAAGGTGTGCACCACCACCGTCCAGTTATTTACTTTTTTTTTTAAAATGTTATGTATATGGATGTTTTGTCTGCATTATGTGTTGGGTCTCAAACCTGGGACAAATGGCTGAGGTGCCTATTAAACATTTCAAAGAGGACATTGTCACTAGGCTTTCCCTGCATCCCTCAGTCCCTACCTGATACAGGGCCCTCCTGGCTGGCATACCCCACCCCTACTCCAAACTTCTTCAGCCCAGGGGCTGGCATGCCCCTTCCCCAGCTGCCCTTCCCTGTATAATCCAGCCATTTTGGTTACCTGTTCTCTCAGGTCTTTCCTTTGCCCTCTTAGCTGCTGCTCCTAGTTCCCTCTCCCTTCTCCTTCCCGTCTCCTCACGTAGCTGGGGTCAGCTCTGCTCTGGGCTTTCCCAGATGTCCCCTCCTCTGGCTATGGTCTCCCACACAGCTACAATAACCTTTCGCCTCCACCATGCCTAGGAGCAGCCATGTCCTTTCCTCTGTATTTCTTTTTCTCATCATCATTATCTGTGCACCCCTTGCATGCCGGATGTCCATGGAAGCCAGAAGAGGGTATGAGATCCCCTAGAACTGAAGCTACAGGCAGTTGTGAGCTGCCATGTGGGTGCTAAGAATCAAACCCGTCCTCTGGAAGAGCAGCTAGTGCTCTGAATCACTGTCAGCTCATTTTAAGCTGGTGATCTCAATTGGAACTCCTTTTAAAAATGTTTGAGCATGTGTGTGAACCTTTAGGGTCATTTTGGACTACACAATGACGATTGTTTCTGTGTCTTTTTTAAACCTAAAGTCCAAGAATAAAAATAAATAAATTTAAGGAAAAAAAAACATTTTTTCTATACTTTACCTCTGAGAGGATTGTTTTAGGGAGCCTACCAGAGATGATCACTCAGACACAGTTTATAGACAATTGAAAGTCTTTATTCCAGCCATTTGGGACTACACCCTAGCCATAACCCTGAAACTAAATAACAAGAATAGAAGCTGCTCTCATAACTGACTTGCTCACAACTGAAAGTAGGTCAGGAAAAAAAGTGTAAAGCCAGTCATGGTGGCACACATCTTTTATCCCAGAACTTGGGAGGCAGAGGCAGGTGGATCTCTGCATTTGAGGCCAGTCTGTCTACAGAGTGAGTTCCAGGACTACACAGAGAAGCCCTGTCTCAAAAAAAAAAAAATT
Organism: Microtus oregoni; assembly: GCF_018167655.1. Lineage (NCBI taxonomy): Eukaryota > Metazoa > Chordata > Mammalia > Rodentia > Cricetidae > Microtus > Microtus oregoni. The sequence continues at coordinate 18,753,679 of NW_024543086.1, forward strand.
AAATCAATCAATCATTCTAGCACATATCTTCTTCCTTCTTCTGTGTCTCTGTGTCTCTGTGCTTGTTAAGAAGTCAAATGAGCTACATGTGAGTTTTAAGAGAGAAACAGTGACAAGTTAGTTAATGTGTGGCCATCGCATGGAATTGCTTATGGTATCAGAACACTACATTTGAAATAAAAGTCCAAGACTCACAGGCAGAACCTCAGTAGGGTGCCTTCATCTTCTTTGACATTTATTAAAGAAAGAGAGAGCAAGAACCCTCCAGGGGAGCATAGCCTGGGTAACCTAGTTCAAATCTAATGTTAGCTTGCTTATAAAAACCTGTTTCTGTAAATGCTTTCCCTCTGGTTTGTTCTATGTAGCTTTAACGGCTGTTCATCCCAGAGGCTAGCTAGCATTGAAGTACTATAACAGGCACTGATTTTAAAATGTAACTGTTCTCACTGACAACATGAGTTTGCTTTAGATGATACAGAGTAACCTAATTCCTCTGTCTAAGCAGCAAGATAGACTGTTTTGCTTTGTTTTGTTGGGGAAGAGGGGTCTCACAATGTATCCTTGGCCGGCCTTGAAGTCACTATGTAGACCAGGCTAGTCCTAAACTCATAGAGATTCACCTGCCTCTGCCTCCCAAATTCTGGAATTAAAGATGTGCTCCACAAGATAGGCTTTGGTTAAGTTTTAATGTTTTATTTATTTTTATTTTATGCATATGAATATTATGCTTAAAAGTAAGTGTACCACTGTATGCAGAACCCCTGGAAACCAGAAGAGGATGTCAGATCCCCTGGAACTAGAGCAATCAATGGTCTTGTTAGGTCCAAGACAAGCCTTCAAAATGGCAGTGCTGGTGACAATGTCCTAAACAGGATTGTTACTGGGTAAACAGAAACCCAAGCTCAGCAGCCCTCAGGGGTCTAGTAAGGTGGACTTCAGCTACCAGGAAAGTCACTCCTTCAGCACTTCCGGCTGCTGAACAACTCTCCTGGGCAAGGGCCCCTGGTTCCCGATTAACACAACAGCCTGCCACACATCACAGCCCCATGCCAACCCCCAGGCTGGAATCCCCAGGTTCCTCTGCACCTCTCCTCCCATCACTGCCTGCCCTCTCTGAATTGACAAGGCGTTTCCATGTGGGCTGCTTTTCTGGCCTCCTGAGAGGCAGCCTGGCAGTTAGATTCCCCAAATAAGCTTATCTTTGTACCCAGGGAGTGCTGTAGTTTCATTGAGCCCTTGGTTACAGTTGTGAACTGCCATGTGAGTGCAAGGAACCAAGCAAGTATCTCCAGAAGAGAAGCCCAGTGCTCACAATCACTGAGCCATCTCTACAACCCCTACTAGACGCTCTTAAAGAAGTTGTTCAGTAGCTGGGCAGTGGTGTCACACACCTTTAATCCCAGCACTCAAGAGGCAGGCGGATCTCTGTAAGTTCAAGGCCAGCCTGGTCTACTTAGTGAGTTTCAGGACAGGCTCCAAAGCTACACAGAGAAATCATGCTCGGAAAAAATAAATAAAAATAAAAAAAGAAAGAAAGAAAAGAAAAGAAAAAAGAAAAAAATTGTTCAGTAATGTGTTGTCAATGACTGCTCAGCCTGGTCTACCAAGTGAGTTCCAGGACTGTAACACAGAGAAACCCTGTCTCAAAAAAAAAAAAAAAAAAAGAAAGAAAGAAAGAAAGAAAGAAAGAAAAAAGAAAAACCTGAAAAAAAATTTAAAAGAAAAAACAAGACTGTATGTTATATTCATAAGAATTCTGCCATGTTTTCTGATGTCTGTGTTTCAGGTTTTCAGCCACTTAGGAAACATCTTAAAGTCAGGGTCTATTTAAAGATCGGTCTGTGGTGACAACTTTAAATGCTTTGTACACAACTATTTTCAGTTGACTTTAGTACATTTAACACCCAAAGTATCTGGCTGTTTTTAAATTTTATATATTATGTAAAAATTACAGAGTTGTAAATTCCACGCTGTTGTTCCAGGAAGAGGCTGCAGCGGGTCAGAACCAGCCTGAATAGTGGGCACATCTCAGCATGCCCTGCTTCCCTCTGTCACAGAGACGGTCGTGCCAACCGATATGAGCACACAGGACAAGACGAGCACTTGGGTTTTAGTCTAGTCCACCTGGTGGCCATGTCTTTTTCCCATTGGCTGGGGTCCTACCTCACAGTCTTTTGTGGTTGGCTAGTTTCAAAAGACTTAATACAAAGAAAATGAAGGAAAAGGACGAGATTGGCCCTTTAAGACTTTAGCGTAAACAAAAGTTTTACCAAGATGGGGAATCAAAACATTTGCATAAAGGTTTTATGAAGTGGGGGGAAATAAAGAGATATTAGTTTTTATCATAAACACAAGATTTATAGTATTTGATTTAAAAAAGAAGATGAGATCTGCCCGCCTCTGCCTCCAGAGTGCTGGGATGAAAGGCGTGCGGCACCACTCCCCAGCTGATACTGGGCTTCTTTTTTTTTTTTTCTTTAAAAAAAAAGGAAAACAAACTATTTTTTTCATTATACATACCAATCCAAGTTCCCACTCCCTTCCCTCCTCCCATTCCCTCCACTTACCCCCCCCCACCCCATCTACTCCATAGAGAGGGTAAGGCACATTGCTTTGGGGAGGGTCCAAGGCCCTCCCTACTATGTCTAGAGTGAGCAAGGTATCCATCCAAAAAGAATAGGTTCCCAAAAAGCCAGTACAAGCAGTAGGGATAAATCCTGGGTGGCACAGGTTTTTTTTGTTTTGTTTTGTTTTGTTTTGTTTTTCGAGACAGGGTTTCTCTGTAGCTTTGGTGCCTGTCCCGGAACTAGCTCTTGTAGACCAGGCTGGCCTCGAACTCCCAGAGATCCACCTGCCTCTGCCTCCCGAGTGCTAGGATTAAAGGCGTGCGCCACCATCGCCCGGCCACAGGGTTTTTTTTGTTTTGTTTTGTTTTTTTACAACTAACTTGCCTTTTTATTTTATTTATTTATTTTTTAATTTATTTTTTTAATTTATATATTTATTAAAGATTTCTGCCTCCTCCCCGCCACCGCCTCCCATTTCCCTCCCCCTCCCCCAATCAAGTCCCCCTCCCTCATCAGCCCGAAGAGCAATCAGGGTTCCCTGACCTGTGGGAAGTCCAAGGACCACCCACCTCCATCCAGGTCTAGTAAGGTGAGCATCCAAACTGCCTAGGCTCCACCAAAGCCAGTACGTGCAGTAGGATCAAAAACCCATGCCATTGTTCTTGAGTTCTCAGTAGTCCTCATTGTCCGCTATGTTCAGCAAGTCCGGTTTTATCCCATACTTTTTCAGACCCAGGCCAGCTGGCCTTGGTGAGTTCCCGATAGAACATCCCCATTGTCTCAGTGTGTGGGTGCATCCCTCATGGTCCTGAGTTCCTTGCTCGTGCTCTCTCTCCTTCTGCTCCTGATTTGGGCCTTGAGATTTCAGTCCTGTGCTCCAATGTGGGTCTCTGTCTCTGTCTCCTTTCAACGCCTGATGAAGGTTAATATTCAGGAGGATGCCTATATGTTTTTCTTTGGGTACACCTTCTTATTTAGCTTCTCTAGGATGGCGAATTATAGGCTCAATGTACTTTATTTATGGCTAGAAACCAAATATGAGTGAGTGCATCCCATATTCCTCTTTTTGTGTCTGGCTTACCTCACTCAGGATAGCGTTTTCTATTTCCATCCATTTATATGCAAAATTCAAGAAGTCCTTGTTTTTTACTGCTGAGTAGTACTCTAATATGTATATATTCCATACTTTCTTCATCCATTCTTCCATTGAAGGGCATCTAGGTTGTTTCCAGGTTCTGGCGGCCACAGGTTTTTAATCCTAGCCTTGAGGTAGGCGGATTTTAAGTTTGAGGCAGCCTACCTAGTGAGCTTACCCTGGATTTCGGGTGAGCCCTAACTCCCATTGTGAGAGTTCTTTTCTCAGAGACAGAAGAGAACATGAGGGAATAGACACATGGAAACCCAGCAGAGTTTAGTGATAAAGTCACAGTGACAGCATGTGGACCTGGAGAAACTGGAGGGGACAAGGGCCATGCCCTGAAGCCAGTGGTGAAAACTTGGTCTCAGACACCCCAAAAGGTGGCAACAGCTTCAAGCCAGAGCAACCCAGGTTGACTCTGCCTTGGCTATCTCCTAGCCAGGAGATCTGAAAATACCTATTATTTTTGTGGGCATTTCATTGGAGGCCAAGAAGCCTACCCAATGCGACAGCTGGGACATTGGAGAGCCCAGCTTCTACCCATTTGTTTCCACACTGCTAGCTAGCTCTCTGGGAAGGGACAGGGAAGGAAAGATTGTGCAATGCCCCCCCCCCCCCGTCTCTCTACATTAAAGCTCCAGCTTACCGTTCTCAAGAAGTCATTTCCCCCCCCCCCGCCCCCTCCCCCCACAGACAGCCAGCACTGGTCATTTGAGTTGAAAGTCAAGTTTTCTTTTGGCAGAGAGATTGGCCTGTACCTTAGATAGGAGGTTAGTCAACTTCAGCAGGGCCAAGTCAAACCTCTTATTAAAAACGTTGAAGTCGGGGTGGATGATGATCTTGCTGGTGTTCAGAAGTTCCTGCTCCTTGTACAGGAATATTTCCCCGACCTGGACCCGGTATAAGGCTGGGTCAGCATCCTGCCTGCGGGAGGACAGATCCTGGGTGGCTCAGAGGCCACTGGTCTGGGGTAACCCAATGTACATCCTACACCCAGTAGGGGCCCCCAGCAGTCTCTCACCTTTGGATGCAGTGGGCAGCAGTGAGCACCCACTGTGGATGGATGGTGGAGCCCCCACAGATGTGCTCCCAGGAGCCTGTCTTGTAACTGGAGGTTCTCAGGCTGACCTTCCATGGCCACCTCCCCTTATGGCTACGGTGGGCTCCCACAATGCCCACTGGCTTGCTTTTAGAGACAGATACTAAAAATGATTTGAACAAGTCAGACAACAAGAGCCAGCCTCTTGTCACCCCCATCCTGGACCAGATGTTGCCATCCGATGCTCAGGTAAACCTTAAGAGTGAACAGTTGGGGGTCCGGATAGTGTTTCTCATGCAAAGCAGTTACTGAGGTCAGAACTTATCAGAGGCCATGGGCACAGGGCTTCCCAGGCAGGAGAGAGCCAGGAAAAACAGCAAGAACATCTTTGGTGGGGGAGGGGGTGGGAGTGGGATGGGGATGAAGGGTAGGGGGTGAGGGGGTGGAGCTCTGAGAAATGCAGGGCCTCAGTCACCACAGGGACCAGGTACTGCACTCACCTCCTTGGAGGTCCCCATCAAAGTCCCTTAGTCCTCATGAAAGAATAGGTTGGACTTGGTTAGCCTTCCTACAACCAAGATGGCAGAAGATGGACCTCTGTATTGCCCTGTTCTAGCCCCACAGTACTCTTGACAGGAACCCAGAGATCACCTGGATCCCATCCCCAGCTCAGCACTTCACAATCAGGGAAGTGTGCCCCCGAGGAGAGCCATCAGCCAGCATCTGTGCACATTTCTAGTTTGGAGCTTGTGACAACGTCACTGGCACACAGTCGGTAGAAGCCAGCTGCCAAACTCAGGGCACTCCCACTTTACAGTTTACAGTGTCCTGTTAAAATGACCCCAGTTCTGCCACAAACACAATCTGTCCCACCCATCTTGTGGCCAAAACAAAGATGCCAAAGAATTCTAGACCTCGGCTGAGAATTTGTCAGAAACTGGCTCCCTACAGCGTCCCTGCTGTCAACATAGGAGGATCAGGACACTCACTGTCTCCTCCACAGGGGCTGTCGGAAGTGATTTAGAGCTAAGCAGGTGACTCACCTTGGCCCCGGAAACAGCAGGTCTTCTCAAATGAGAACCACCACCAAGGTGTCTGTGAGACCCCCAAAACAGGTGGGTGTATTCAGATTGCCTATGGCACAGTGTTTCTGGAGACACAGAAGTAGATCTCGGATGGAAGCAAGACAGACAGTTTTCACACCCTTAGGCAAGAGGATGAGTTTATATCTAAACTGGACAAAGGTGACCCAGCTGGAGTAAATCCTGACTTTCTCAAACACCATTAACATGTCCAATGGCAGTAAAAAGACAACCTGGGCATCAGAACTGGGCAGGAAACGCCTTGATGACATCTTAATGACTTTGTTTATGCTTCAGCGTTGGTACCTGTGCCAGGGTCACCTGACTGATAAGATAGAAGTGAGGGCCATAGTGGACATGGTTAAGCAAAGTTAGGTCTCCTTTTTAGCGGTGAGACATGATCCTCTGAACAAATCATCTTCATCAGATTCTCTTGGCTGGTTGCAAGAGGCCATCACTATTATCAGTTTTTGCCTGTTGACATTTCCTCAAAAGGGGACCAGAAATCCAAAGGGTCTTTAGATCCGTTCCTGGGGCTGAAGAAACAGCTGTAATTGTCCCAGAGCACAGCACCACTGAAGTAAAATTTCCCATGTTTTATTGGGACAATAGGAATGTGTTTCCTCAGGTTCAGCACACAGAAGCTGACTCGAGGGGACCAGGCTACATGCTGAGCTGGTCAAACTTGGTGATACTGTAAGCATCGTTCTGATGGTCCTGGTTTTGAGGGCATGAAAATGCAAGGTTGAAGAGGGATGGAAAGCAGCTGAGGCTTGACACCTTGAGGCAGGGTCGAATTTCTGCAAAAGATGCTGAAAAGACATTGCTTTTAGGAAGAAAAAAACCTCAGTTGCAGCAGACTCCATGTATCGAAAATACCAGGACCGCGGGCTGTCTGTCAAGGAGCACTGCTGGTGTGGAATGGAGCTGGGCTAAGGGAGGAGCTCCACGTTGAAGGAAACAGAGAAGTGGGACTTCACGAGACCTTTGGAGCCCAGAGGATTGTGCGTGGGTCCCACATGTCAGAAATTGAACTACAGGATTTGGATTTATGCTGATGAATTTTAGTTTTACCTTGGTGTGATTTTCTTTTTTCTTTTCTTTTTCACCTGAAGGGTTTCTTTATGAGGCGAGGGGAGGAAGAGAGGAGAGAGAGAAAAGGAGTACAGAGAAACCTCGTGGGAAGAGAGAGAGATACAGAGAGGCAGAGAGACAGACATAGAGATACAGAGGGAGACACACAGAGAGACAGACACACAGAGAGACAGAGGGAGACACACGAGAGAGAGAGAGACAGAGAGAGAGGGCAGGGGCTGGGGAGAGGGGAAGAGAGAGAAGAGGAAGAAGAGCTGGCGTGATTTTCTTTATGCCTCAGTTCTTCCCATTAGGGATAAGAAAAACTAAATCTATAACTTTTTTTTTTAATTTCATAGGATCTCATAGTTGAGAGTCTGGGGGCTTTTTGGAGTTGGACTTATTTGATATCATCTTAACAGATGGGACTTTGGAGACAAGGAATGGGAAGTTACAGCTTAAATGACTTGTTTGTGCATCAAGTTGACAAGGGGTGGATTGTGCTGGTTAGTTTTGTCAATGTGACTGTCTTAGTCGGTGTTCTGTTACTGTGAAGAGACACCATGACCACAGCAACTCTTATAAATGAAAACATTTAACTGGGTCATGCTTTTTCAAAGGTTTAGTCCATTGTCATCATGGCGGAGACCATTGCAGTAATCAGGCAGACATGGTCCTAGAGTAGTTAAGAAGTCCAGATCCAGATCCAGATCCACAGGCAGCAGGGAGTGTTGGGTCCATGAGGATCACGCAAGGATGGGGACAGACCACCGAATCTAGTAAACCAGAAGCAAACTTTATTCTAGGAAAAAAAAATGAAAAATTAAAAAAAAATCTCCATGGGGCACAAAAAGCTTATCAGCTAGCTGAGACCACAGCCTGAGTTGGGGCTTGTAAGGCTGTGGCAAAGGACAGCTTTTGAGCCTTCCCTTTTATAATAAGGATTAGGCAATAATAAAGGAATTTTTACAACCTCAAGGTAAAACTCAGATACAAATTGCCCTTCTTTGCAGTTTCCATTAGCAGAGTTTTTCAGTTAAGCTAGTGTTTGTATTTAGTCCATTGTTTTTCCCTGGCGTTCCCTGACGTGTTTACCAAGGCTCTACACCTCCCCGACGCTGCCAGTGTTGCATAGCAGGGAAGGGTATGGGACAATATAAAACCAAAAAGTCATGTACATCCCATCATTTAAAAGTTAACTCACATCAATTTCTGGTCCGAGTATCTAAAAGCTGATCCTCAGTTTACAGAGTGACCCTAAGTTTGCAGAAGGCCGCTTCAGCCTTGCAAATAGAGCTCTGGGTTGTAAAACAGAGTAACCTGCTGTTAATAGCTAATTGTTAAGCTACTGAGAAAGCTGCTGACAGCTGCTCTCATTCTCCTAGGCTTACAACTTGTATTTCTTTATTTCTACATTCTTATTTCTGCAGTCTACATTTTTATATTCTTATTCTTGGACTCTTCAGGAAGAAAGAGGCTCTGAGCTTGGAGTGGACTTTCTGATACTTCAAAGCCCATCCCCAGAGACACCTCCTTGGTGTGGGATTCCCCTCTGTATGCTGTGAATATCATTGGTTAATAAAGGAACCACTTTGGGCCTATAGCAGAGCTATAGGGGAACAGAGTTAGGTGGGGAAAACTAAATGGAATGCTGGGAGACAGGAGGCCAAGATAGAGAGAAGCCATGGAGCTGCCGCCAGAGACAGACATGCTGAAACTTTGCTGGTAGGCCATGACCTCGTGGTGATGCACAGGTTAATAGAGATGGGTTAAATTGAGAAACCCTGTCTCGAAAAATCAAAAAAAAAATTAAGATGTAAGAGTTATCCAATAAGAAGCTAGAGCTAATGGGCCAAGCAGTGATTTAAATAATATAGTCTCTGTGTGATTATTTCTGGAATAGCCAGGAAACAAACAAGCGGCCTCCCACTGCACTCCTAATCTTTTCAAACAGAGCCACTCCCTGGTGACCAAGCCCTCAAATCTGTTAGCCTATAGGAGTCATTCTTACTCAGACTTCCACAGTGACACAGCCTAGAGTCACCTGGAAGAGAGTCCTAAGGAAGAAGTATCTAGCTCAGGTTGGCCTATGGGCGTGTCTGTGTGGTACTGTCTTGGTTGTTAACTGATGCAGGAAGAGCCAGCCCACTGTGAGTAGCACTATTCAGGAGCGAGCTAGCTGAGAGCAAGGGGTCGAACTATGATCCATATTTTTATTCTCCTTCCTGCCTTTGCTTCCCTTCAATAACAGATTGTGACCTGTAGTTGTGAGCAAAATAAACCCTTCTACCCAACATTTCTTTGCCAGGATGTTTTATTAGAGCACCAGAAATGAAAGTAGACGGCCATGTTAACGCGACTCTGCGCTAATGGCAAATGCCCTCTGGATGTGGGAGGTAGAGAGCCCCGGGGCTCAGGGAGGCTAATCAGAGAAAAGCGTTGTCAGTGCAGAGCCATCATCCCCGTACTGGGTGAACTTTCCAGTAAAGTAGCTTTGGAGTTATCCACGCTTCCATAACCCCTCACCTGTGTTCTAAGTAAGCCCAGTAAAACTAACTGGTTCCCCCAGGGTGAGCTTTAGAGGAATCACACTTTTGAGGAGGGGGTCGACATTGTTTAAGTCTCTCCAGGGAAGGGACACTCTTAGCTGGTAACCTCCACCGAGGCCCCAGGGACAAGGCCAATGATATTGCCAAGGCCACTTGACCAGAGCTGAGCCCTGCCTTGGGTTTCCTATCATTTGTCCGGTTTGGGGGCTATGTTTTCCTGAGCACCCTGAGTATCCTTAGCAAGTGCTCTCCAGCCGAGCTCTCCCCACAGCCCTAGAGTTGTTGGCTTACATGAGGTGATGCAGACTTGGGGAGTCTAGTCTGCAGGGAGTCTCGGAAGACTAGAACCTGGATTCTTAGGCCTCATCACCTACTGGTGCCCTGCAGTGCTCCTGTATTAGCAGATGTGCTCTGGGATCACGGTGCTGCAGGGAGCGCAGGGAGCACGTTCCACACCAGACCCGGTTTGAGAAAGAAAAATAAGAGCATTTTAATGCATCCTGAACTTTATATTTGCATTGTGTGAGGTTTGTGAGTTCATCTTGTTTTGTCCAGATGGCTGCACATCTGTCCAGCTGTCTCCAGTTTTCAATGTCACCTAGCAGATCTGCCACAGGCATATGGACCTGGATTTTATCTTGGAGGCCTCTCTTGCTACAATAGGGCTTGTCTTGTTGTCATCCCTTTGTTTGTTGTTTGTTTTCTCACATACAACGTGAGATTTATTACGGAACGTGATTTGGTGGGTTGCAGGACTGTACAGTGGAAGCCCTCAGGCATGAGTGGGCTGCCCCTTGTCCAGGGACCGCAACCAGGAACATCTTCCACCCCACCGCTATGGGAGAAGAGGCACTTCTCTGCTACCATGTCGTCAAGTTCATTTGCATTAAACTTGATGAAAATCCCGCTTCTTTGAAGAATGTACCTTCCGGTGGCCAGGGAACCTGAATTTGGCTCTACACAGGACCTCAGTCACATGTTCCTTAGTCTAGTTTTGTCCAGGTGGACACGATGAGCTGGCCAGTGTGAACCCTGACTACTGTGCCCTGGGGATTCCCAAAGGCACCTGCCAGGAGCCCAGCCTGGGTACAACATTGAGATCAGAGATGTTAATATCCACCAGAAAACTGTCTGGAAGTTCCTTGGGGTGACCCATATAGGTAACCCGGCTGCACACGTTCCCAAAGAGGCTGCTCTTGGCAACCATTGCACACTAGGTCCCCATGAGGAGAGGAACCTGGTTGATTTACTTGGCTTCAGGGTCATTATTGTTTTGAGGCAGGATCTCTGTAGCCCAGGTTAGCCTTGACTCACCACAACTTTCCTGTCTGTGTTTCTTAAATGCTAGGATTATAGGTATGAGCCAGTACACATGGTCTCATTGAATTACTTAACTCATCAAGGTTTCTGGTACACCCCCTTCCTCCAGAAAGTCTTGGCAATGTCTGGTTCTTGCCTTTTGAGACTCTATGGCGCGCTATTCATTTAAATTTGGCCAAACTACTGCATTTGTTTTTTTCCCACACAGGCACAAAGAGAAACTAAACCAATGATTGAGGTTTCCTAGCTGACAAGACAATGCCTCCAGAGACCATTCATTGCAGGACCCATGGGGGAGAAGGATGGTTTGCATAAATCCGTTGACAAAGTGCTGTGACTCATGTTCTGAGTTGTAATGAAAGAAAGCAATTTCCCTTTACAAATATTGGAACAAACATAATTGTTGAAGACATGTTTAGGAGAGTCACCCTGCCCTGGGGTCACAGAATGTAACCTTGGCAGTGAGAATGTAGCGTCTAGATGCTTGGATTTGTTTGGTTTGGGGGTTTTTTGTTTTGTTTCTTCCAAAGCAACCATGTGCACCTAAATTTAAAAAAAAAGAAAAGAAAAGAAAGCAAACTATCTTTTTTCATTATGCATACCAATCCAAGTTCCCACTCCCTCCCCTCCTTCCATTCTCTCCACACACTCTCCCACCCCACCTCCATCCAATCTTCAGAGAGGGTAAGGCACATTGCTTCGGGGAAGGTCCAAGGCCCTCCCTACCATGTCTAAAATGAGCAAGGAATCCATCCAAAGAGAATGGGTTCCCCAAAAGCCAGTACATGCAGTAGGAATGAATCCTAGTGCCACTGCCAGTGGCCCCTCAGACTGCCCCAGCCATACAACTGTCACCCACATTCAGAGGGACTAGTTTGGTCCTATGTTTGTTCCTTCCCAGTCTGGCTGGAGTTGGTGAACTCCCATTAGCTCAGGTAGACTGTTTCAGTGGGTGTCCTCATCATGGTCTTGACCTCTTTGCTCATATTCTCACTCCTCCCACTCTTCAACTGGACCTTGGGAGCTCAGTCAAAGAGGAATGAGAATATGTGCACCTAAATTTTGAAAATACTTTTGTTCTTTGGCTCATGACAAAGACATCGTTTTGTCTCCTAAGCAACCCAGTTTCCTTCATCTTAAAATAAGATGTTTACAAAGAAAACATAGCCAAGGGTGTAGCTCAGTTAGTAGTACTTGCCTAGTAAGCATGAAGCCCTAGGTCCCACCCCTAACCCTGTATAAACTGGGTATGGTGTAAATCTGTGATGGCCAGCGCTATAGAGGCAAAGGCAGGAAGATCAGAAATTCAAGGTTATAGTTAACTAGGCAGTCCAGTGAAGGCCAGTGAGAGCTCCTTATGATCCCATCTCGAGAAAAACACCATGTCCAGGGGTGGTGAATCTGCCTGGGAATGGTGATACCTCCAGCCATGTTCCCAGAGTCAAGAGAGGGTGTCTCAGTCTCATGAGCACCCCAAGTGAAAACAGGGAGTACCCAGCAGAGTAGGAAACAGGACATGATGGCCTATCTGGCTAAAGGTTGTTGGGCTTGGGTGTATTATAATGCATAGGTGACCAGGGAGGGTGAAAAGCTCCTCACTGGGCCTGCATCTGATACGGGCAAGTGGAAGCAAACTTGCCTGGGGCGTGACTGTCACCACCATGAGGCCCTGTGTTGGGCCTCAGATGACAAGTTCATAGCTACTGGGATAGACAAGGCCCAGGACTTCAGGTCTCCTGGAGCCCTGTGTTGTGACCTGTGTGAGCTCTGAGAACACCCCTCACTGCTGATCACTGAAGTGTTCCCCATAGTACCCCTACGTCCAACCCTAGCTGCAAAGTTGCAGCCTGTCCTATAATGAGGCTATGCTGTCCCCAACCACCCACATAGGAGGGCTGGACTCTACAGAGTAGTGCGGACTAACTTAGTGACTGTGGGCACTTCTTCACAGCACCAAGGGCTCAGAGGCACTAATGGAAGATGCCTCACCCCCGTACAAAGCTCAAATTCAAACAGACAGCATTTAGGCAATCCACCATTTAATGGGAAACAGGGGAAGGAGGAGGTATGGGCTGCCCAGCTACTTCTGAGAGATGTGGGTTTAGCTCCTCCCTCCCAGAGCTAAGGGACAGCAGAAACTTTAGACCAGGAGCACAGGGAGTTGTACTACCATGGAGTGGGAGGTTTAACAGGGTGAGGCTGGACCAGCAGGAGGAGTGACGGGGTCATCAAGAGTTGTTAGGGTTTCTTGCGTTGTATGAACCCCATCTGGCCCCATCGAGGGTTCTGGGAACTCGGGGACATAGCGATGGATCCAGGACACGTAGCTCATTACTCGGGTGTATACACCAGGGAAATCAGGAAGTCCACAGCCTCTGCCCCAGCTGACCACACCCACCTGGACCCAGGAGCAGTTCCACCTGCACACCAAGGGGCCCCCGGAGTCTTGCTGTATGAAAAGACAGGAATCAGCATTCCAGGCATCCCATGATGCCAGGGTGAATGGGTCCCAGTGTCCTGGGCCAGGAAGGGAGAGAGAGGAGAGGACAGTCGGGCCCTCACCTGGCAGGAGTCCCGGCCCTGCGTCCCAGCACAAAGCATGTCATCTTTGATGATCCTGGTGTTGCTGTTCCAAGAAGAATTGGCCCGGTACTTCTGCTCACAGTCATTGTTTTCCACAATGGGGACTGCCACTTCCCTCAGGTGGTAGGGTGGAGGCAGCGGCACTGTGGAGAAAAGTCATTGAAAACCAAAGCTGGGGGCTGCTGCCTCTTCCCACCAGTTCTAACCATGGACATGAGGTCTCCCCGATACCCACTGTTGTTCTCGATGACACCCCAGCCAGTCACCCAGCAGGTCTTCTTTGAAGAGACCTTCTGGGAAGCAGCAGGGAGGGAGACAGGGTGGACATGCTCAGACAGCACAACTGGGGTGTCCAGTTTCAGCAGAGCAATGTCTGCACCCCCCGCAACAGACAGCTTCTCACTGAACTTGGGGTGGCAGATGATCCTGGCCACTTTTTTCAGCTGGTCGTTTTCATAGAGCCTCAGCTGTCCAGCTTGGACCCTAAAGCCACAAGCCCCCAGTTCTTTCCTGGGAGATAGGACAATGAACCCCTCAGAGAGGCTGAAGGGCAGGGAAATTAACCTCAGAACATACATAGGGGTCAGAAAGTCTCAGAAATCCTGTCTCCCACCAGGAATCCTGCCCACAAAGTACCACCCACCTCCCAATGTCCATCTGTTCCCAGCCAAGGGAAGGGGTCACCCTACTCACGGCTGCACACAGTGGGCAGCAGTCAGCACCCACTGAGGATGGATGAGTGAGCCCCCACAGATGTGTTTCCATTTTCTGTACTCCATACTGTAGAACCTTAGGCTGACCTGCCATGGGAACCGACTGACTGAGACAGGGCAGCCCCCAACGATGCCAACCAACTCCTGTCCTGAACCGAGGTCTGGGGAAGCAAGTAGGAACATCAGACACCAGGCAGAGGTTTCCAAGACTCAGGAGTCAATGAGATTCCTGGCAAACTGACAGTCTGACATAACCCCAGGGGATCTGGAGCAGGAATCTGAGCCAGGGACAGCAGAAGGGCTCAAGGTTAGGACTCACCAGGAGTCACAGGTACTGTACTCCCCAGACCGGGGAGGGTGAGGAACAGCAGCCACAGCATCTCAGAGTCACAGAGATCTCTGGTCCCAAACATCGGCTTCTGCAACCAGGAGAGCTGAGGGCAAACGTGCTAACAGATAGGTGCTTCACTCTGTCTCCCCTCGGGGCTCCCCAGGGTCCCATTTATCTTTCTTCCTCAGGATGTGGGCATAGAGTGCAACATCTCTACTCCAGAGGTGCGTGTTGTGGCCACACATGTCTTTCATTGGGACTGATATGAATTGACCAGTGAGTGCAAGTTCACCGCCTCCCAGGCAGGCAGGGTGGGCAGTGGGGCATGCCCAGCTTGACAGTGTGCCCTGCAGTAGGTGGGTCAGGCTTAGCTGGGTGTTTGAAAAGAGAAAAACAAGATGGAGAGGCTAGTCTGGACACGATCTCCTTCTGTCCTTGACTAGAGTCACTGCCCCTCCACCCACAGAAGCCTGGCACCTGGAGCTGATGAGACTCCAGTATGTGAGCTGCACTCTCAAAGGTCTTATAGGATCATTCTGACGGACTTGCAGGAGTCCTCCAAGCACTGCAGAATTGGTAGGTCAGAAGCACACAGTTGGATCCAAGGGGACATGGCCACCTGTGGTGACCTGCATATGGAAGTGTGGAAGAGAGAAGCCAAGCTGTCTCTGCTACTTTCTGGGGGTCACTAGCCAGGCATAGAGGTTCAAATCCCAACTGCCTACTGCTGTAAGATCCTGAACACCGCAGACTTCTAGTGTCTCTGGCTCCCAGATCAGCTGGATCTTTGCCAGTGGCTGAACCAGTTTGTGAGAGCATCCAGGCTTGGAGAATGAGCAGAGAGGCCCTGCCTTACCAAGACCTTCGGGGAACCTCCCAAAGTCAGAAGAGGCTCGTGCCTATGCCCTCGAATCATGATAGGCATCCCTTGAGCCTGTCTGCATCCTCTGTTAGGGTCCTTGGACTCCAAAGTTTCTTTGAGTCCAAGATGCATCTATGGAACCACAAGCAACAGGTGGGTCCCTAGAAAGAATCATCTTGGTTTCATCTTGATCCTGCAACCTTTTCCGTGTGGTTGAAGAAGGCCTGAAGATGCATCAGAAACACCTGAGGCTTAGAGGACAGGACAGGACAGGACAGGACAGGTGACGTGAGAGCTGGCATCCTGACGCAGGAGCAAAGAACAGCATGTGTCCTGATGATAGAGTTGAGGGACTCTGTGTGTTCAGTGAGAAGGGAGAAACTGCTGTGGGTAAAACTGTGCCCCCAAATTCACCCAGGTCTTCATAACATGTACAAATTTGTTTTTTGTTTTCGTTTTTCAAGACAGATTCTCAGTGTTGCGTTGACTGTCCTGGAACTCACTCTATAGACCAGGCTGGCCTCAAACTCACAGAGATCCTCCTGCCTCTGCCTCCTGAGTGCTGGGATTAAAGGCATATACCACCACCATCCAGCATATGACCAAATTTGGACAAGAGGGTCTCCCATTTGCTCCCTGAGTGCTGGGATTAAAGGCATGCGCCTCCACACCCATCTGGATTCCCTCTTGAAGACCTCAGGGCCTAACCAAAGCTCACCTCTGCCCCATACACAGTGTTGCAACAGGAAATTAGACAAGAGCAACAGGGAGCAGTTACCAACCTCTCTTGGTTGCATCACTGCTGAACCAAGGAATTCCACTTACCCTGCTGGATAGCCAGATGCCATTTGGATAGCTAGGGAAGACGTAGAAATGGGTTGGGAGGAAGATAGGCGCCATATGTTAGTCAAACCCTCCAGAACGCCTTCCCATGTGCTGGCAGGTGAGTCTGGTCCCTGTTTCTGACCACTGAAGTCACACAGAATCACAAGCTTTCCTCCAGGGACATTCTTCAATGCTGTAGCCAGATTAGGTCTGTACTCTGTCATACAAATCACTGTCACAATAAACAATGATGCTGAACTTCATACTACCCAGGGGTACCACATCACCATCACCCACCCAAGGTAGCAGTCAATCTTTTTATAGGAACTTAGACAGTAAAGGACTGACCCTCATGGAGGATACCCTCAACACTACCGTGACCCTCACGGAAGATGCCCTCAACACTGCTGTGACCCTCGGGGAGGGTATCCTTACTTAACACTGCCACCCTCACGGAGGATACCCTCAACATTGCCGTGACCCTCACGGAGGATACCCTTAACACTGCCGTGACCCTCACGGAGGATACCCTCAACACTGCTGTGACCCTCGGGGAGGATACCCTCAACACTGCCGTAACCCTCGGGGAGGATACCCTCAACACTGCCACCCTCACAGAGAATACCCTCAACACTGCCGTGACTCTCATGGAAGGTACTCTCAACACTGCCGTGTGCATCTGTGCCTGGTACAGGACCTGTGAAGTCAAGGAAATTAAACCATTATTTTATGGTCATAAGACTCCACTGCTCAACCAGGTATGGTGATGTATGACCTTTATCTCAGCATCCAGGAAGCAGAAACAGGCAGGTCAACCTGATCTACATAAGGAGCTCCATGACAGCCAAGATTGTATAATAAGATCCTATCTAAAATAAATAAAATAAAATAAAAAATTCCATAATCCATCTGTGATGCTGGTTTGTGTTCATTGGTGACATACTTCTTTCATAGGTCCATACTAGTTCATACTTCTTTCATAGGGAATTTATCTAAGTTTGTATTGGGATGTGTGCCTAATAAACCTGAGACAACTGATATTTATTTATTTATTTATTTATTTATTTTTCTTTTCTTTCTTTTTTTTTTTTTTTTGAGACAGGGTTTCTCTGCGTAGCCCTGGCTGACCTGGAACTCACTTTGTAGACCAGGCTAGCCTCGAGCTCAGAGACCCACCTATGCCTCTGTCTCCTGAGTGCTGGGATTAAAGCTATTCACCACCACACATTTAGTCAGGCTGAGCCTGATTTCTATGCATTTGAATAGTAACCTCCAGGCTTACTAGAGCTGTAGCATGTGACCCTGTGGAAAGGAAGAAAGGAAAAAAGGAATAAAGAAAGAAACAAACAAACAAACAAACGAAGAAAGGAAGGAAGGAAGGAAGGAAGAAAGAAAGAAAGAAAGAGGGAGGGAGGGAAAGAGAAACAAAGAAAGGGGAAGGGGAAGGGAAAAGAAATAGGGGTGATGTTGCTGGAAGGACCAGTCTTCAGCAGCTCAGGAAATAAAGCAGAGCCATGGAGTCAGCGAACTAATCACTCAATTGGCCTTTCTGTCTGAGAGAGTAGAACTTAATTCTCTGGGCCAGCATAAAAGGGAACACACACAAACACACACACACACACACATGCGCGCACGCACAACTCCGACGTGTCAGGATCTCACCTAGGGTGCTGATGAATGGCAAGCCTTCAGCTGGTCAGAGACTGATGAGGAGATGCAGGGCAGGCGAACTACAGGACAGACAGACAGACAGACAGACAGAGGACTTTTCTGAAGGCCAAAGCTTACGTCTTCATTTTGTTATTCTTTTTGTTGCTTGTTCTACTCTGTTGTTTTTCTGTTCTGTTCTTCCCTGATGCTTCCCTTCTGTATTTCTTTATTGTTTTCCTTCTAGCTTATATACCCCAGCAAAATCTTTCAAGCAATATAAAAATTACAATATAGTTACATTCTATTTTTTAAGTGAATGATTACAATGATTGCAAGTAAAAAGAAATGTTTCCCATTTCCTTACATGATTAAACACTTAACATAATACAGGTGAAAAACAAATTATCTCCAAGAGCCCGCATCCAGTTAAACATTTATCTTTAGACTTCTCATAAATCGGGAGCCGTCCAGTCGTAACTGTTTACACAGGCAGTAGGTTTTAACAAATACCAGAAAAACAGGTTTCTGGGTTCACTTTTCATATTTTAGAGTCCTGCCAATTATCTTTTTTTTTTTTTTTTTTTTTTTTTTTTTTTTTTAAATATTTATTTATTTATGATGTATACAATATTCTGTCTGTGTATATGCCTGCAGGCCAGAAGGGGGCACCAGACCCCATTACAGATGGTTGTGAGCCACCATGTGGTTGCCGGGAATTGAACTCAGGACCTTTGGAAGAGCAGGCAATGCTCTTAACCTCTGAGCCATCTCTCCAGCCCCTGCCAATTATCTTAACTAACTATTTAATTATTTGTTTTTTAGTTACATGAAGTCATCATTTAAAGCTTTGTTTTAGCTATGACATACCCCAAAATCCATGAACACATTTCCTAACATCAAGATCAAAAAAAACTTGAGCTAACCTTACTCCTGAGACTCCATTGCTTTCCTTAACCATTAACCTAAACCATAGTCTCTACTCAAGGAAAACCCGGAAGTCTTAGCTGTGTGACACTTCCTTGTTCCTATTTCTATTTTTCATCCTCTGCAGTCCCTGCTCTATCAGGAAGGAGCAACACTGCATCCTACATTTACCTATATTAATTTTCCTGCCAAACTAACCTCTATCATATCCCTTACTACATTTGTTAGAAGTCCTTAACCATCAAAATTCTACTTTAAAAAAATCATACTTCAGTTAAACAGTACAGCGTAAGAGGAAATCATCTTCATTCACAGGTAAAAATATCGAACAGTAGAAAGGATATTTCCATGAGATAATCACACTACCTTAAAGGCAGTGGAGATGCCCCTGGACCCATTCACACCATGCCAGATACCAGAGAAAAAGGGCAGCAGCAAACATGTAAAGGCACAGCAGCAGCAAGAGCCATTCTGGAGCCGGAGCCCTGGGGCCTTGCCTATCTGAACTCCACCCATCAGTGCCTTGCATCCTAGTGATCTGAACTCCTGAGGCTCAGCTGCCACCTGCTGCTCCCCTGAGGGGGCCACTGCAGGGTGAAGAGACAGCTCAGCTGTTAAGAGCACTCTTTGCTCTTACAGAGGACCCATGATTAGCTCCCAGCACCCACACAGTGGCTCACAATCATCTGTGATTGCAGTTTTAGGGTATCTGATAGGCCTTCTGGCCTCCGCTTTCATACCAGTCATGCACATATGTAGGAAAACATTCACATGTATAGATAAATTAATCTCTCAAAATAAAAAGAATACATGCAAGAAAAAAAAGAAAATAGGGGCCAAGAGGAGGTAGGGAGTTGCCCATTCTAACTGAGGAGGGTGTAGGTCATGTCTAGACTCTTGTCACAAACATAAATGGGCATTTTCATTTTAGGCGCATGCTGGCACAAGCCTGCAACCCACATATCCTGTATCCTGCCACAGATCTCACATCCCCTGCAACCTTGGCCCTAAAGTGGACTCAGAGATCCCTGTCATTTCAATGCAGCCGCCCTTTGGAGCTCACATTCCTACTTCCCACACACACCTTGCAAAAATAAAAATAAAAAAATTTCCACTGACACCACAGGAACAACTCAAAGGCTTCTGTGTCAAATGCAGTCAGGCTTGTGCATGTACTATTGTAATTGTGTGCAGAGACATATTTACCACAAACTTTTGAAGAGCTAGTCTCACTATGAAACCAGGCTAACCTTGAACTCTCAACCACCCTGCCTCGATCTCCCAAAGCATAGGGATTACAGATGTGCGCCACCACAGCTGTCCTAGCTTCCCATTCTGAGAAAACCACGGAGTGTTTGAAAGGGCAAAAATTCCCAGTTCTTGGAATTTTCCAACTGCAACAGTGAATGGAGACTGGCCACGAAGTAACATTTGAACCCAGGAGTTGAACAGCTTAGAACCTGGACCGTTTCTCTGAGCGAAGGGTAAAGCGCTGTGAACGTGTTCTCAGGCATAGGACTTGTGAGACCTGTGATGGGTTTTTTTTTTTTTTTATTGAGAAAAGGAAAAAAAAGTATCCGCCTCCTCCCAGCCTCCCCATTTCCCTCCCCCTCCTCCCACCCTTCTCCCCCCCCCCACTCTTCTCCCCCTCCCTCTCCAGTCCAAAGAGCAGTCAGGGTTCCCTGCCCTGTGGAAAGTCCAAGGTCCGCCCCCCTCCGTCCATGTCTAGGAAGGTGAACATCCAAACTGGCTAGGCTCCCACAAAGCCAGAACATGAAGTAGGGTCAAAACCCCGTGCCATTGTCCTTGGCTTCTCATCAGCCCTCATTGTTCGCCATGTTCAGAGAGTCCGGTTTTATCCCCTGCTTTTTCAGTCACAGTCCAGCTGGCCTTGGTGAGCTCCCAATAGATCAGCCCCATTGTCTCAGTGGGTGGGTGCACCCCTCGTGGTCCTGACTTCCTTGCTCATCTTCTCCCTCCTTCCGCTCCTCATTGGGACCTTGGGAGCTCAGTCCAGTGCTCCAGTGTGGATCTCTGTCTTTATCTCCATCCATCACCAGATGAAGGTTCCCAATGCTGGCTCTCCGGGCGCCCAGATCGGAACTCCGTGCTGCTTGGGTAGCTCGCAAACAAAGGGCCTACCTTGCTTGCTGCAGGCAGGCTGTGGAGGCAAAGGAACTACTGCCCTCCCGTTTGCCCTCCCGATTCGGGTTCTGTCCCAACGCCAGAGAAGGCTGAGCTGGGAGATGTTATGCCACCAAAGAGGGGAAGGAGGGATGGAGACGGGGGGGGGGGGGGGGGGGGGGGGGGGATTGTTCTGGATGTAAACCGGGTGGGATCCTGTGATGGGTTTTGAAACAGTTGAGACAAACATCAGTAGCAAAAAGAAAGACAGTTGCAGAAACGGACAGCAAAGTAGACCAAAGGTCACAGCAAGGGCTACTGTATCTTTAATAGATAACACATGCTAAAGACAGAAAATGTATCCACAGTTACCCAGAATTAACCGTTGCGATGCTATCTGCGATGGATTTGAGTGACAATGACGAGAAGCTGCAAAGGTTGATAAATGTGTTATCTGAGTGGGAGCCACATAGCTAGAGATCTAGAAGAAAGGTTTCCAAAGAGAGAGAGAGGCATAGAAAATGACTGAAGGATATAAAGAAGCATTAAGGGACCAGTGTGGATACACCAGTTTTTCTAATAAACTCAGGAACAGCTGTAAACAGCCAGAATACAAACAGCAGGCTGAGGCTGTCCCTCAGTGGTAGATTGTTTGTCTAATGTGTTGAGGCCCTAGACGCGAGTCCCAATGCCCCGAAAATAACTAAACTAGTTAACTGATTAAAATAAACTAGTAATAAGATATAAATATTGACTCTATAAAATAAGTCCAGATATATGCTGTTATAGGAAAAAAAGGTGAGCGTTTGTTCTCTCTGGAGAAGCCAGAGCCCTCTCTTAAGTGCATGGCACCCTCTCCTAAGTGCCTCTTTGTCTTTCTCCCCTAATGTCCCTGCTTAAATCTATGGTAAGATTTTTTTCATAATAAACTCCAGTTTTGCCTCCAACAACAAAAATAAGATATTTAACACAAGTCTTAAGCAGAAGACTATTTCTTGAAACTTCAGTGAATCGGATTTCATCACATTCAAATCTAACTCTCATCAGAAAACCTCAAGAAAAGGAAACGCAGCCAGATATAGTAGCTCTTGACTATAATCCCGGCACTCAGAAACTGAGGCAGGAGAAGCTGTGCAAGGTCAAGGCCAGCCTGGGGTACAGTGAAGACTTGAAGACTCTGGATCAAAGAGAAAAATAAAAGATAAGAAAGGAAGGAAGGAAGACGTGCGATAAATAAATAAATGAATAAATAAATATAGCCGGGTGGTGGTGGCGGCACATGCCTTTAAACATAGCACTCGGGAGGCAGAGACAGGTGGATCTCTGTGAGTTCAAGGCCAACCTGGTGTACAGAGTGAGTTTCACAACAGACTCCAAAGCTACAGAGAATTTCTGTCTCAAAAAAACTAGATAGATAGATAGATAGATGATAGATAGATGATAGATGATAGATAGATAGATAGATAGATAGATAGATGTGATTTAAAGCACAAAAGAAGCAGACAATTCTAGTGGCCAGTGAGGATGAAATTAGACCTCCACTCACAGGGGAAAGGAAGCTTGAACAAACACCTGTATGCAAGCATTTATATTGACTTTATGCACAGCCCAAACCTTGGAACAACACAGGGCAGATTCTGGTTTGTGTTTAGTTTTGTTGTCAGTCTTTTTATAAGCAACCAGATGAACAAACAGTGGTCCATTCAGTGATGGAAAGAATCAAACAATGGTAGCAGCAGCAACAGGAGAAACTCAATCTGCCATGCTCAATAAAGCATCCTGACTTCCAGTCAGGCATGGGAACCTGGGATCCTGGTACAGGGTCCTAAATCTCTGCCTGGGGACAGCCAGAGCCAGCACCATGGTCCTCCAGCTCTGTCTGTTTTCATCTGGTTTATTCGACATTCAAGGTCACCATTCTACTTGCACGTCTGTGACTTTGGTTTCTCTAGAGACCTTGTTACGGTAATCATTTGGGTTTTTTGTTGTTGCTGTTGTTTGTCATTTTTTTTTTTTTTTTGATTTTCGAGACAGGGTTTCTCCATAGCTTTTGGCTCCTGTCCTGGAACTAGCTCTTGTAGACCAGGCTGGCCTCGAACTCACGGAAATCCGTCTGCCTCTGCCTCCCGAGTGCTGGGATTAAAGGCGTGCACCACCACTGCCCGGCCTGTTGTTTGTCATTTTTAAGTTCTATTTTATTCTTTTTGAGCATGGTGATGTATGTCTTTAATCCCAGCACTCAGGAGGCTGAAGCAGGCACACACGGTTCAAAGCCAGTTTGGTCTATATGAGTTCCAGGACAGCTAAGGATATAAAGTAAGACTGTCTCCAAAACTAAAGAAACAAAAGTTAATTATGTGTAGTGTGTGTGGGGGGGGGTGGATATGCCACTTGAGTGCAGTGTACTTAAAGAGACCAGAAGAGGCCAGGCAGTGGTGGCACACTCCTTTAATCCCAGCACTTAGAAGGCAGAGGCAGGCAGATCTCTGTGAGTTTGAGGTCAGCCTTGTCTACAAAGTAAGTTTCAGGACAGCCAGGTCTGTTACACAGAGAATGTAGAAAGAGGAGCTGCGGGCTGCTTCCCACCACCCGGTTCCCGGCTGCCGGCTAGCTTTACCCAAAATAATTACACGGAAACTGTATTCTTTTAAACACTGCCTGGCCCATTATATCTATCCTCTTCTTGGCTAACTCTCATAACTTGATTAAACCATTTCTATTAATGAGTGTAGCACCACGAGGTGGTGGCTTACCAGGAAGGATCTTAACCTGCATCCATCTTGGAGAGGAGAGCTATGGCGTCTGCCTCACTTTCCTTCTTTCCAGCATTCTGTTCCGTCTACTCTGCCTATCTAAATTCTGCCCTATCAGGCCAAGCAGTTTTCTTTATTAACCAATGAGAGTAACAGTATTTTGAAAACTGAAGAAGTATGTGAACTGCCATGTGTATTTGGGGAGCTAAACTCAGATCTCTGCAAGAACTGCAAGGGCTCTTAACTACTAAGCCATCTCTCCAGCCCCATTTCTTGTCACTTTGTGACTTACTTATGTCACGGAGCTAGCATTAGCACCAGGGACAGGGATAGGCAAGGCTGGATTCCTGGAGTCTCTCAATGGAGCCAGCCAGCACCCACACATGCTTCGCTGCCTCCAAACAGAGCTGCAGAGAACTGCATTGGCAGCCACAGGGCCCAGAACTGCTGCTACAGAAGGCACTGAAGATTCCATCATTGGGCAGTCTCCATCAAAGCAATTCATCCAACATGGCTGCCTTTCCTAACTTCAGCTCACCATGTCCCTGACCCTTACTTCTGACTCTGATGTCCCTCCAGCCAGTCATCGAGCACATCTTCCCCTGGAACGCTCTCAGGGAGGTGGTTAGGATAGAAACAGGATGTACTCAGACAACAGCACAGAGGTCTCCAGTCTCCAGAGGGCAGTGTCTGAGCCCACCCCGGCAGACAGGTTCTCATTGTCCTTGGGGACAATGTTTTCTTCAGCTGGTAAGTTTTGTAAAACTTCCATTACTCTAGCTAAACTCCAAAAGTGCAGGCTTCCAGCTCCTTCATGGAGGACAGGTGCCCTTCAGGGAAGATGGAAGATAGAGAAGCCAAGCTCACTGTAGGCATAGGGATGCCTCCAAATAGGGATTGTGGCTTCTTCTGCAGCCTAGGGAGGATCTCAGAAATCCTCCATCCAAGACTCTGCCCACAGGACACCACCCTCCCTTCCCAGCCCAGCCTGCTCTCTGCCAAGGGATATGGGGGAGCCATCATCCGTGCGGCTGCTTCAAAGACACCTTTCTTGCCTCCATGGATGGGTCCCCATGCGGTTAGTAAGCCAAGAAGTTCTTTGGTTGCTCTGGGGGAAGGAACTATGGTAGAATCACACTTTGATTTGTTGGGACCTTAGGAGTAAGAAGTAAACCTTGTTCATGTCTTCCTCAGGGAAGGAAGTTTACCAACCCCTCCCTGAACCAGTGTCCCCAGGTCATCAGGATGCAGTTAGAGACGACTGTGGCTGTGTTGGGTCCTGGTGGGGAGACCCACACTAAGTGCCCATCAGTCTCACCCACTGCCTTCTTTGGCCCTATTGGATACTGCGTCGCAAACACAGATTAAACAAATGATGGGCACTCTTGGGCATCACTGATCTGAGCCACAGCTCTAGGTCTCCTGCCTCACCCACGCTGCATTAAGGCTTAAAGGGAGGGGCCATGTGGGATTCATGCAGTCTGAGGTATGAGACCTGAACATCCAGGCCAGCCTGGGACCCAGGGTGAGTCTTTCTCTTCTTGGTCAGGTCTTCAGCGCCCTCCACTGGCCTGCAGGTTTCAGTTAAGATAGGACATAAGGGATCAGTTAAGACACCAGCCCTCGGGCTGGAGAGATGGCTCAGTGGTTAAGAGCATTGCCTCCTGAGTTCAATTCCCAGCAACCACATGGTGGCTCACAACCATCTGTAATGAGGTCTGGCGCCCTCTTCTGGCCTGCAGGCATACAGACAAAACATTGTATAAATAAATAAATAAATATTAAAAAAAAACTTTATGTGCTATATATTGAACTTTAAAAAAAAAAAAGACACCAGCCCTCTGGCAGTGTGGACAGGATGGGGCCATCCTCAGCTGCCTCCTCAGCTTGCTATCGAAACCTCAAGCACAACTTGTAGGAGATGCCTGGTCCCTTGTTCCCATCTCCTAGGCAGCATCTTCCAGGTCCATCAGCCATGAGTGACAGCAAGACAGGCTCTTCAACCCAACGCCATAGCCCAGGCAACGCCACATCACAGCCCAGGTAAACGCATTTCCTAGCTGAAACTGCCTTCCTCTGAAGGCCCTGGTCAGTGCTATGAGACTGCTTAGTCTGCAGGTCTGAGGTTAAAGGTCAGGAGGAACTCTGCTTCTTGTGTTTGCAGATGAGAAGGCACACGTGTTTTCTCTATCAAGGTCTCTCTGTGTACCTCAGGCTGCCCACAGACGCTTTCTCCTCCTCCTCTGAAGTTCATCTAGCTTCTGAGACAGTCTCTATGGGATTAAAGGCATATGCCACCACAACCAACCTCCCCTCAAACTCCTAGTTCCTCTGCTTTAGAGTGTATCACCGTACCCAGTTCACTTCCAGGAAATTTTAATTTAGTTGTTAAACAGCAACCTTAATAAAAATTCAAATCACATCAACTTTTAAAATCTTTTTTATTTTTATTTTTTTTTGCTTCCCCTCCCTCTTCTCCTCCCTGCCTCTCACCCCTCCCTATCCACTCTTCCTCCTAAGGATATCAATCAGCTATGGTATATCAAGTTGCAGTGAGACTAGGCACCTCCTCTCCGATGAAGTATGGACGAAGCAATCTGGTAGAGGAATAGATCCCAAAAGCTGGCAACAGAGTCAGAGACAACACCTGCTCCCACAAGAAGACCAAGTTGCACAACTGTAACACATGTGCAGAGTGCCTAGGTTGGTCGCATGCAGGCTCCCTGGTTGTGGGTTCAGTCTCTGTGAGCCCCTATGAGACCAGGTTAGTTGATTCTGTGGACTTTCTTGGGGTGTCCTTGACCCCACTGACTCCTACACCCCTTCCTCTCCCCTCCCACAGGATTCCCTAAGCTCTGCCTAATGGTTGGCTGTGGGTCTCTGCATCTGTTCCCATCAGATGCTAGATGAAGCCTCTCTGATGACAACTGGGCTAGACACCAATCTATGAGCACAGCAGAATATTATTCTCAATCATTTCACTGACTTTTGAAATTTTTTTGCCAGTCGTGTTTGGTTCTAGCCCGGGTCTCTGGACTGTCCTACCTCTGAGTCATGGCCCTCAGGGACGAGCTCACTCTCACAGTGTGGGTCTCAGCTGGGCCAGTCATTGATTGCCACTCCCGCAATTTCTGCACCACCTTTACCCCAGCACATCTTGTAGGCAGGACAAATTGTAGGTAGAAGGTTTTGTG
Source organism: Microtus oregoni (assembly GCF_018167655.1). Lineage (NCBI taxonomy): Eukaryota > Metazoa > Chordata > Mammalia > Rodentia > Cricetidae > Microtus > Microtus oregoni. The sequence continues at coordinate 18,780,407 of NW_024543086.1, forward strand.
GCTGGGTTGGTGTCCCAATCCCCCCAGTGGAAGGCTTTCCTGGTTACAGAACAGGACCTAGTTCAGGCTCTGTATCCCCCATTGCTAGGGTCTTAGCTAGGGTCACCCTCAGAGACTGCTGGGAGTTTCCATTGCATTAGGCTTCTATCTCATTTTGTGATGAGGCAAGCAGGTCTGCTTTTCATCCTGCCCGGCTTCCGCACGCCTGGCTAGCTTATGCCCCGAAATAACAACACACAAATTGTATTCATTTAAACACTGCCTGGCCCATTAAGTTTCTGCCTCTTATTGGCTAATTCTCACATCTTGCTTTAACCCATATTTAGTAATCTGTGTAGCACCACGAGGTGGTGGCTTATGAGGAAGATTCTAGCCTACATCCATCTTTGGTCGGAGCTTCATCGTGTCTGCCTCACTGCCTTCTACCCAGCATCCTGTTCTGTTTACTCTGCCTACCTAATTTTCTGTCCTATTAAAGGGCCAAGGCAGTTTCTTTATTTCTTTTTTATTTTCTTTTTTCTTTTTTTTTTCTTTTTGGCTTTTCGAGACAGGGTTTCTCTGTGGCTTTGGAGCCTGTCCTGGAACTAGCTCTGTAGACCAGTCTGGTCTCAAACTCACAGAGATCCGCCTGCCTCTGCCTCCCGAGTGCTGGGATTAAAGGCATGTGCCACCATCCCCCGGCTAAGGCAGTTTCTTTATTAACCAATGAAAGTAACACATAGACACATGACCCTCTTCCATCAGGTCATCCTAGAGATTGCTCCAGATTCCAATTGTCTCTCCCAGTACTCTCTCCCTCCATCCTCCCCATCTGATCCCTCCTGTTCCCATCCAGACCTTCCTACCCTGTCCAACAGTGATGTCTATTCTATTTTCCCTTCACAGTGAGTGAGATTCATGTGCGTCTTCCTCTCCCCGCCTTAGAGCCCTCCTTGATACTTAGTTTCTCCAGGCCTGTGGATTGTAGCTTGGTTATCTTTTACTTTCCAGCTAATATCCATTTATAACTGAGTACATACTGTGTTTGTCTTTCTCTGTCTGGGTTACCTCACTCAGGATGATCTTTGCTAGTTCCATCACTTGCCAGCAAATTTCATTATGCTATTGTTTTTAAGAGCCGAGAAACACTCTATTGTGTAAAAACAAAACAAACAAAAACAGGGTCTGTTGTAGCTCAGCCTGGCCTTGAATTATATGGCCAAGAAAGACCTTGAACTTTTTTTTCCTAAAGTTTTTTTTTAATTTATTTATTTATTTATTTATTTGGTTTTGGGTTTTTGAGACAGGGTTTCCTGGTAGCTATAGAGCCAGTCCTGGAACTCACTCTGTAGACCAGGCTGGCCTTGAACTCACAGAGATCCACATGTCCCCATCACAAGCCTTCATGAAAGAAGTCGGAACCCAAGCCAGGAACCTGGAAGCAGGAACTGAAGCAGAGCCGTAGAGAAGTGCTTACTGGCTTGTTCAACGTGCTTTCTCATACAGCTCGGGAATACCTGGCCAAGGGAGGCAGCACCCACAAAGGGCTGAGCATCACCACACCAATCACTTACCAAGAAAGACTTGCCTATAGGCCGGTCTTTATGGAGGCATTTTCTCAATGACAATCCCTCTTTCCAAATGACTCTCACTTGACAAAACAAACAAACCAACAAAAACTAGCCAGGTCGCTGTCCATAGATTGTTCCGTATGGTGCACCTGCTCCTTGTCCATCTATCAGCTAGGACCTAGTGAGTCTGATAACCACGAATCTGGTCACCTCACTTGATGTAGAAGGAAGGCAGTAGGACACTCTGCAGTTCCCAGTCTTCCTACTTGAAGTATGGCAGGCAAGTTCTGTACAAGGCGAGGTCAGATGCCAGGACCCAGATGGGATATTTGAGAAGAATACCAGACAGACCACTGAGGACAAATGATCCCCTAAAAGAGATTGGAGGGTGTACTAGTCAGGGTTCTCTAGAGGAACTGAACAGACTGTATGTATGTATGTATGTATGTATGTATGTATGTATTATATGTATTATGTATGTATATGTGTGCGTATTCATTATATATACATATGTGTATGTATACATTTATGTATGTGCATATGTATATATATTGAATATATAGTTATCATTATATACATTATATCAATGTGTATACATTATATATAGATAAGAATCCCTAAGACTGTCAGCCTCCCAGACTGAACAACTACTGGATTCTTGGCCTTTCCATTAGGAGACAGTAAAAGCTTCCTTCTTCCATGTCCTTTTATGTGGACTGCCACCAGGAGATGTGGCTCATATTTAGGGTCTTCCCATCTCAAATGCTTCAGATTTAGGGTGGGTCTTTATGGTGGTTAAATGAGAATGGCTCCCATAAGCATATATATTTGAATGTCTGGTTCCCAGTTAACGGAATGGTTTAGGAAGGGTTAAGAGGTGTGGCCTTATTAGGTGTGTCACTGGAGGTGGGCTTTGGAAGTTTTCTTTCTGCTTGATACCTGTGGATCAGGTTGTAAGCTCTCAGCTACTGTTCCAGGGCCATGTCTGTCTGCCTGCCTCCCTCCATGCTCCCATCATAGACTAGGTTTCCTTTTATAAGGTGCCTTGGTCATAGTGTTTATTATTTCACGCATGTTTTTATGTATGAGTGCTCTGTCTACGTGTATGCTACAGGCCAGAAGAGGGAATCAGATCCCATTACAGATGGCTGTAAACCACCATGTGGTTGCTGGGAACTTTGGGAAATCAGCCAGTGCTATTAACTGCTGAGCCACCCCTCCAGGCCCTGGCCACCACGGCACTTCACCACATCAAAAGAACAATAACTGAGACAGTTTTCCCACCGCAAATAACCCAATCCAGAAAACTCTCTCAAAGGTAATTCCAGATCAAGTTGACAACCAAGACTGGCCATGACAGAGAGGAAAGGAACACCTCCTTCTGCATCTTCTGAGTCTCCCCAGATCGGCGGGACGCCCTCTGGTCAGGGGTATACTTTCAATGTGAGGAGGAAGCAAAAGGCACCCAGGCCTGGGCTAGAAAAGAAGTTCCTGTCCAGTAGTAGTCCTTCCTATGCTCTGAATATTTGCCCTTAGCAGATAGAAGCAAGTCAGCAGAACTGCTACTCCGTGGGTGGCCTATCACTCAACTGACAATCTTTTTTTTTTCAAGACATGGTTTCTCTGAGTCACTTCGGAGCCTATCCTGGAACTTGCTCTATAGACCAGACTGGCCTTGAGCTCAGAGAGATTCGCCTGCCTCTGCCTCCCTGCTGCTGGGATTAAAGGCCTGCCTGCAGCATCACCACCTGGTTCAACTGATAACCTTTAGCGTACACTATTTTTAAAAGCTTTGTGTGCATGAGTGTATTGTCTGAGTGTATGTATGTGCACCAAATTCATGACAGATCAGAAGAGGACATCAGATTCCCTGGACCTGGATGAACTGAAGTTACAGAGGGTTGTGGCTACCAGGTGGGCCCTGGGAACTGAATCTGGGGCCTCTGCAAAGCGTTACTACCAAGCTGTCTCTCCAGCCCTGATGCACAAGTTCAGATGAAATATAATTTATCTGTTTGCTTTTGCTGTCTGTGGGGTTTTTGTTTTGTTTTATTGTATCACATCCAGAAAAAAATTATTGCCCAATACCTCATCAAACTTTCTCCTTGTTTCTTTCAAGAGTTGTACAGCATTGGCTCTAAGTCTCCAACCCGTGTTGGACAGACTACCTTTCATATATGGAATGAGGTAGGAATTCAAATTCATACTTTTGCTTGTAAATCCTTTATTGAAACCAGACCCGAATTCATAACCTTGTATGCAGAACCAGGCCCCAGCAGACCAGAAGGGGGTGCTCAGGAAACACGAGGCCCTGTTCCTACATCAGGCTGTACTCCACCTACTGATTCTTTTTCTTTTTGGTTTTTCCAAACAGGGTTTCTCTGTGGCTTTGGAACCTGTCCTGGAACTAGCTCTTGTAGACCAGGCTGGGCTTGAACTCATAAAGATCCGCCTGCCTCTGCCTCCCGATTAAAGGTGTACGCCACCACCGCCCGGCACCTACTGATTCTTATAAGGTAATTGGGCAAAGAATGGGTGCGCACAATAGCCAGAACCCTTCACTGGGATTTAGATTCTCCACAAACCTCTTATCACACTTTAATCTTGGTTTCTCTTTCATACCTAGGGACTTGGCCCCAGTCAAGACCCCTGTCCACAGAGAACACATGTACCGGAAAGGAGGTTTCTAGGCTGATGTTGTCTCCTACCCCAGCTCAACCCCAGCCCCTATCACCACCACCACCACCTGACATTCCCTCTAGCACAAAGGCCTTGGGGCCTCACACATCTCTGCTGGTTGGAACTTAGCACCCAGGACCCATGGGCTCAGCAAAGTGGGATGGCTTATATGGCTTTACCTTAGTCTTTCCTGCTCTACAGCCTTCTGCAGCTCCTGTAGCCCACAGGTGGCCCACGAGCACAGCCCTTCCAGGTAGCCTCTCCACCTCCCAGCACTGCCCTCCCCTTTGCCTCCCTGTGATGTTGGGCTTCATTCTTGCAGAAAGCCCAATAGCCATGAGTCCAGATCAGACTCAACTGTGGTGCTGAAAATGTAGATTCCAAAGTAGACGTGGTGTTACTTGGGCAACTGGGGAGTGGAATCACTTGGAACAAGAGGTCAAGGTCATCCTTGAGTTGGAAGCCAGCCAAGGCTAATGTATGAGACCCTAAGCTAAAAACCTCAAAATTAAAAAATTACTGGGTCACTCCGAGCCACTGGCCCCGTGGTGGGCCACCCAGAGGTCCCAGACAATCTGCTGATGACTTTGGTCCCTGATGGTACACAGGTCAGGGGTGGACTGGGTCAACACGTGGGCCCAGGAGCCATCAGTCTTGGAAGCTGTTGTGTAGGCTGAGACAGACCCAAAATCGATACCTTCTATTGAGGGGGACAGGCCTGCTAGGGTCACCACCACTACAGCTGGGTGGCAGGGGATTGTTTCTAAACAGACCTTGTCCACAACTCAGCCCCAGTGAGAGACCAAGGTCTCTAGGATCTGGTGTTCATGGTGATCTTACTCTCCCTCCAAAACAACAGGAGGAATTTACAGGCTGGGCTCCAAGAAACACTGGGCAGTTACGGGCAAGGGACAATAGGCCCGGGGTCCTGTTCTGGTGCACCTAACAGCCTCAGAAGGCAAGAAAAGGAAGAGGAATAAGGAGGGAGAGAGTGGTGAGTACACTGGGGACACCAACAGATGAACAGATGAAGACTGGTCACTCCTAGAGTTCCCAGGACCCCCGGATACATAGTTCAAGGATCTCAGGAAGCTGGAACTGGCCCCGGAAGGTCTCGGCACGTGCCAAAAAGTAGAGCAGGCGCCAGGGTGGCCACCAGGGGGCCAGCTGACGGTTCTAAGTACCCGTCCCGTCGGTGAGGAGGCATCCGGGTAGGGAGCTGGGTTGCTGAGGACTGGCCGAGGAAACTGGACCAGGGCACAGCACGAGGAAAACGTATCCAGCAGGGCCAGTAGAAGCCGCGCAGGAATTTCAGGTGGAACTGAGATATTGGCTGCAGGATAGTGGCGGGGGTGGGGGTGTCCCGGCTGCTGCCCCTCCCCCATGGTTCAGCCCTGTTCCCCTCCCCCACCAAGGGCCAGCCTGTAAGTTAGGGAGCATCCACATTTCTCTTCCCGTCGGTTTTGCATGCGTTTGGCCCTTTGTATGAGGCCAGTTCATTGGGTAGATTCGAGATACGCCCCGCCCAGGTCCTCGAGCCTGCCAATTGCAGGAAGTTTCACAAGTGTTGCTGCTCCAGGGATTGCTACCGTCCTGCGACGTTTCTTAGGATGCTTAGGCCTCAGTAATCTTTGCTCCCAGAACCTGGGCCTTAAGCCCAAGGATACCTCCAGGGCCTGTGCCCGAAAAGGTGCCCTCTGAGCATCCGGACGACCCTTGGGAATCTCGGCTTTCTTTCCTCCACACGGCTCGCCGGCGTGTCCTCGAATGGACGCGCTTATCCCGAGGAGGAGTTTGCAGACGCTCCCTCGAGCTTAGTACGCGTCCCCTTTAAGAGTGCGGCGGTTCAGGGAGCCGCCTGCCTGGACCGGTGCCCCGCGCCCGGGGTCTGTAGGCGGTCGCGGACAATTAGAGCTCGGCGGCCGAGCGCGGGCGGCGGGAAGCGCGTGTTTGCATAGAAGGCGTAGGACACGAGACAGGAGCCACCGTACGTGGAGCAGGCGTGCGGCGGGCAGCCCAGCTCAAGCCCCGCCCCACCCCGCCCGCTGGGGTCCTGCGCTCCGGGCTGCGCGCGGCGGGCGCGGAGGGAAGTCCCGAGACAAAGGAGCGCCGCCGCCTCTGCCGCCGCGACGGTCCGGGCCGTGGTCGCCCAGGTGAGCCGCCACCGGCCCGCGCGCGCACTCCGATCCTCACCCCGCGTCGCCGCCGTTCCCTGTAGGCTTCCTGGAGGCGCCGAGCTGAGCCGCCGCGGCCCTTCTAGCTCACGGCCTCCTCCCGCCTCCGAGCCTCGGCCCTTGGGGCACTGGGGCCCAGCCGCTGTGCCCGGGCGAGTGCGGGGTTGGGAACACCGTCCCCTATTCCCCCTATTCCTGGCGGACTGAGTTCCGCTGACCCCACAACAGACGATCTGAGCTTTGCGGTAGCTACCAGACTCGTTCTGGGCGGTGCTGGGCCCGTGGTTGGGCGAGCGGGAGTACAGGAAGGCCGTGGGCACTGGGCCGTGTCGCGGCCTGTAAGCACCGGAGTCGCAGCAGAAGGCTTGCTTCACTTCGTCGGTTGCCCAGACACTGGATCTGTCCTTTGGGTTTTGTGGGTGTTTTGTGCAGATTCTCTGCCCCACTGTCCTTTATTCTTAAGGAACTGTTGCTTTAGTGGGTGAGTTACCTGCCTCCGCAACAGAAAACAGGCATCGAAGGGGAATTCGTTCTGATTCTAAAGATGTTTGGGCTGTGAGTGATGGCAGTCCTGCCTTCCTCTAGCTGACTGTGCCGCTGGAAACTTAAGAAACAGCCTAGTATCCTTAGTGAAGGGTCCTTAGGGCCTGCAGTATGCATTCGGGTGGAAGAGGCAGCTTAGCTTTATCCGAGCCAGCCGTAGTACCTGGTACTCCGTGTTGCTTATGAGTGAGTCGAGGTGGGTGGAAATAAGCAACGTTGCACATGCTCTCTGGCCGGTAAGTAGTTCTGTATTTGTTGTCAGACAAATACAGCGGATTACAGGAAGCCTGGTATGCGAAGAAGACCTAGCCCTGTATTCCCTGCCTGGCTCTGGTCTGGTAGCTGGGGGTTATTTTGTCTTTGCCTCAGAAAACTTTCCAGCTCACGAAGTGGCTGCTAACTCGGGAAGGCGAGATGTACTTAAGGTGGGGGAGGACCAGGTTTCTGCTTAGATCATTACAGATGTGTCCCTAGGGCTCCTTTGCTCTACCGTGGGGCAAGAAGGCCTTTGTAAGCTCTTGTAGAATCATCTCTCACTTCCCTGTAACTCCTTTTGAGATAGCATCCCAGGCTGACCTTGAACTAACTCTTGGTGGTCCTTCCCCTGCCCCCCTTTCAGCCTCCTTAATACTGAGTGTGCGAGCTTGAGCCACCACGTGCAACTCCTCAGTTGTTTTCACACTGGGATAGTCACATTTGGATGCTAGGACAGAGTTCTCTGGCCGGCCCCTTTCTCCAGAGCAGTGGCTAGGGGTTTGGGAACCTGTTTGGAAGTCCTACCCAGCCTTGCTTGGGATCTTGTGCCATCTGATTGGCTGGGTGGGGATGGCAGCTCCTTTACAGCCTACCCTCCGTTGGGGAAGGTAGAGTGCTTGTGCTCCTAAGCCTGAGGGGGGCAAGTTCCCAGGAGCCGGGGTGCAGTTAGGCCTGTCCACTGAGGACTAGTTGAAAAGTGGGACACATTGGAAGTGAAGCCCTAGGCTTCCAAGCTCTGCTCCAGCTGTTGACTTCCTCAGGTCTGCCCCCCACACACACACACCCCGAGACAGCTCAGAGCTAGTCCTTCCCTGCCATGTTTCTCATGGCAGTATCACCTGGGTGTTGTGGCTCCTCTCTTCCGAACAGTGAGTCCATGTGGGCAGCAACCTGTCCTTCTGTCTTGGATGAGTGCCACCTGGATCTTCTGTTTGCTAAGATATGAATATTCAGGCGGGTCTTGGGGGTTGGTGGTAGAGCCTTGGTGATCATGCTTGTTTTGGACAGTCTACTCCTGTGGTGGGGAGGGACAGGGGTTTGGGCTTGAGCCTTTGTTTTTTGACTTGAGATCAGGTAAGAGAGGAGTCTTTAGTTTGTACACTTTGGACTTTGACTGGAGTTTGTGTCACTTGATGGCTCTCTGTCACAAGCTTGTCCAGTGGCTTGTGCTTCTTAAAGAGTTTCTTCGTGTTGACTTTGAGTGTATAGGATATTAAAAATACCAATACTGGGTGTCTGTGGTTTTGCTTTTTTGTTTCGAGACAGGGTTTCTCTATGTGGCCCTGACTGTCCTGGAGCTCACTCTGTGGACCAGGCTGGCCTCGAACCTGCAGATCCACCTGCATCTGCCTCCTGAGTGCTAGCTAGACTAAAGGCGTGTTTCACCACCGCTTGTCCTTGCGTTTGTTTTATAGTGACCTCACCCAAGTTCCTGAAAAATGGGCTCCTACGTGATGCTCCACCCCTGATGGCAATCCTAGCCCTTTTCTGCTGGTGTATTTGATGAAGTCATCAAGAGAAATCTAGGGCCAGGTGTGGTAGTGCATGCCAGTAATGGCCAACACTCAGGCAGGCCAGTTTGTTAAGGCCAGTCTGCTCTACATAGTGTGTTTCTGGGCCAGCTCTGGCCACTTAGTGAGACCCTATCTCAAAAAGGGGTGGGGAAAGGAAAGCTGTCTAGAGACCAGATGTGGTTCATGCCTATAATCCCAATACTAAGAAGCTAGTCAGAAGGATTGTTGTGAGTTTCAGGCTAGCCTGGGTTACAGTGTGAGACTCTTAGCTAAAAAACAAGCCATCTAGGACCTCAGTGCAGGGCTCTACCAGATTGCTTTTACCCAGTGTGTCTGTTTAGGAGCTACCAGAGAACTATGCTCACACAGGTGGAGGTGCATATTTAATCAGCCAACCTGTGGCGCAGGGAATGAGGCCTTTGAGCTGTAGAGGGCCCTCCCCCCACTGGGTCAAGAATGCAGGGCAGTTCCTAGGGGAGTCAGGACAGTGCAGGTAAGATGGGCAGCCTGAGCTAAGTATAAGCTAGCAGGAGCTCTAGGGAGGTCTGGTTGAGATGTGTTAGAGGCTGTAGCAGGAGCCTATTCTAGCAAGAATCTTGCTCTTGTCCTGAGAAGATTGAAGACTGTGCCTGAGAGAGAAGACTACAGGATATCCCAGTGCTTAGAGACCACTTGGAGATGAAAACAGGCTGAGTTGGTGCTGGTTCTGCTGGGAGATTTTGTCCCCGAGCCCAGTGGAGCCCCACATGAGAATGGTGGAAGCCTCAAGTTGGAATCAGCTATGGGACTTTTGTCCTGAGAAGCAGCTCAGTGTGAACCACTTTAGAAAGATACCTTTTTATCTGCTAGATCCTTGCTCAAGGGGCCGGCTTGCTTCCACCCACCCCTTGATCCCATTGCTCTGTAAGTTTGGAAGTCTCTGGGTGCTCTCTCATGTGAGACTAAAAAGAGGGGAAAAGGAAAAGGTGAGCAGGTGGCAGCCAGTTTGGAGCCACAGTCAAAGTGGCTGTGGGCCTAGGTGGAGGCGGTCCTTTACCCTTGCTGAGTGGAACCTAAGGGCCTTGTCCAGGTGTGCTGATTATGCCCTGGCAAGTGCTCCTGGCCTGGGGTTTGCGTTCCTCTGCTCTGTGCTGCAGATTTTTCTCATCGGTGCTTTCAGGAGTAGTGATTGTCCTGTCGAGAATGATTCTAAGTTGTGCCAGAGCTCCTGTATCTGGTGTACCTGGAGGGCAGTACCTTGTTTGTGAACCCTCCTTCTGTTCCCAGGCTAGCACTCTACCTTTCGGGGGAGTGGGGTTGTGCTGAAGAGAGCCATTGAGCCATATCCTGGCCGTAGGTGAGTGCTTCCAGTGCCTGTAGGCCCTCCCTGTCCTGAGAGTTTGACTGTGGAGTGGTGCCTGGTCTTTCCTGAAGATGCTCAGTGCCTGCTGGAGAGGTGACAGCCTTTGTGCAGGCACTTCTCACTGCCCTCCCAATGGTTGGGGTTTGTAAACCACAGGAGGGACAGCAGTTGTGCCCTGCCTACCTGGGGGTGTTCTGGGGAGCGCCTATTGAGGGTTATAATGTCAGCACTTGCTCAAAGGTAGCTTGCCCAGCTGGACTTAGCCTTATTCACCTGCTTGGAAAAAACAGCCTTCTCTGACTGAGATGGGGGTGGGGAGATGGCACAGGTGTGTGTGTGTGTGTGTGTGTGTGTGTGTGTGTGTGTACACGTGTATACATGTATGCGCACGCGCTTCACCTAACCATCCATTTATGCTCTCTGTTCCAGGGACTTTGAATATGTCGGGGATTGCCCTCAGCAGACTTGCCCAGGAAAGGAAAGCTTGGAGGAAGGACCACCCTTTTGTAAGGAGCGTTCTTTTTCTACAAGGAGGGACCTTCTGTTGGATTGTGTTCCCTGCTGCTCAGCCTGTAGCCACTGGGTGAGATCTAGGCTTGTTCTCTGAGCTGGTTTGTTTTGTGACTGTTCTTTCTCAGGGCTTTGTGGCTGTCCCAACAAAGAACCCTGATGGCACGATGAACCTGATGAATTGGGAGTGCGCTATCCCTGGAAAGAAGGGGGTAAGGGCTGTCATTGGCTTTGTACCTCACTGTTTCTAACAAGAGATTTGAGGGAGCAGAACTACTAGAAGGGACTTGGGTTTACACATCTTTAACATCTGACCACAGCCAGCCTACCAGGTCACAGCCCTCACCAAGCCAAGGAGTGGCTGTGGTGGTAGGGAGGCTTGGACCCTGGCAAATCATTGGATCAGTGAAAACCCTGGGGTGAGGAGCAGGCGAAGATTGCTGGGTACAAAGTGGTAAGCCCCGGTGACAAGCTGTATGCACATTGGCCTCGGTGTTGCCACTCTGTTGTCCTTGCCCAGAACTTGTAAAGCATGTGAGAGAGAAGGCATTGTCCAGACTAGGGCCTCCAGGTTCAGCTTAGCACCTGAGAGGGTTCATCTGTCACAGTATGGGGGTGGGTGGGTTCTGGCCTGTCAGAGTCCAAGTCAGGGTTGAGCAGTTCCACCATGGTGCTTCCATGGCATGAGCTGGGGATAGGAAAGCTGCTGGGTTGGGAAATAGTACCCTGTTCCTCCCGGGGTAGGCTCCAAGGTGCAGGCTTGACTAATACAAGTATAAACTGCTGGGCCCAGCTTTGTTTGCTGAGCTCTTTGGTGTTCTCAGCCACCCAAGAACTGTGTGGGTCCTGAGCCCTCCAGCATCTGGCAGGCTCCCCTACTTGTTGTGTTCAAGCCAGCTTCTGCCCCCATCCTATCTGAGGAAGGCTGTTGTCTAGCTCCCATAGGCACAAGTGGGCGTCATCTTCAGCCCTAGATGGTGTGGGGCTGTTAGAGAATCAGCCCAAAGCACCTGGGTTTGGGGAAACTTCTGGTCTTACTTGGCATGTGAGCTACGTATCTAACCTTAGTTCCCTTCCCACAGACTCCATGGGAAGGAGGCTTGTTCAAACTGCGGATGCTTTTCAAAGATGACTATCCGTCCTCACCACCAAAATGTAAGTTCTGCAGAGAGCTTGCAGTCCCCTTCCCAGAGCCTCCCTTTGGGAGCCGGATGCTCTGCCCAGCAGGCAGGTGTCAGTGCTGGGATAAAAGCATTTTTGGTGAGTCGCCTTGGATCACAAGTCCCAGGATAGAAGAGCATGTAATTAGTGTGGTCTCTAATCCCAGTCAATCAGGAGGTACCACATTTCAGAGGGAAAGTTATGAGTTCCGAGTGTAAGCTCCTGGATGATTTGGTGCCCACAGGTATAGGAGAGCAGGAGTCTCAAGGCTTTCCTAGGTTGAGTGAGTGGTTAGCATATGTATTAATTCAAAGCACCAAAGGAGAGAAGAATCTCCTTCATTCCAGTCTGCTGCTGCTGCATTGTTTGTTCCCATTCATGCCTCGCATCCCAGTGAGAGACTGTGGCCTGAATGTTGAGCCTTCAGGTCAGTAGGTGAAAAGTGAAGGCTGGACTGTGTCCAGAAGGAGAAGACTAGACAAGCTCAGCAGAACTTGCTTGGGGATGCAGTGCCCACCACCATCATTCTGCCCAGGGTATGACCAGGTCTGAGCTTTCACAGTTGACTTGTAAATAGAGATGCAGTGACTTAAACATACCTTATTGGGAACCACTGGGTGGACTCTTACTTTGTCAGTGTTTTCTGCAATCCTATTATTAGTGGGATTTGGAGCAGTGGAGGGGTTCAAGGCAGGGTTTCTCTGTGTAGCCTTGACTGTCCTAGAACTGGCTCTGTAGACCAGTCTATCCTTGAACTCAAAGGTCTACCTGCCTCTTTCCAAGTGCTGCGATTAAAGGCGCGCACCACCACTGCACAGCCAATTAGTACTTTCATTTAATTAGGGGGTAGGGATCTAAGGTTGAGACAGACACAATTGCTTGTCTCGTTGCTTTCATGTGGTTCTGGAATCCTAAGCAAATATAATGAAGCGAGAAGTTTCTCAGCTGACAAGGAAAACCAAGATGCAACTTCTTTTTAAAAAAAAAATATTTATTTATTTATTTATTAAGTATGCAGTATTCTTTCTGCATGTATGCCTGCAGGCCAGAAGAGGGCACCAGATCTCATTACAGATGGTTGTGAGCCACCATGTGGTTGCTGGGAATTGAACTTAGGACCTTTGGAAGAGCAGGCAGTGCTCTTAACCTCTGAGCCGTCTCTCAGCCCCAATGCAACTTCTTATAAGGGAAAAATGAAGAAATGGATTGTAGCATATGGGAGTTTGAAAACTAAGTAATATTCTGAGAGAGAACTCTGTGCTGGAAACCATGGGCATTCCTAAGAAACCCAGGATACCCTCATCCTCCTAGCTGATCTCCACATACCACAGGGTGTCCACTCAGGCAGTCTCCAGAGTGCATGCAGAGTTGTGCAAAGGGCAGGTGCAGTTAGTCCCTTGGAAGTTCCAGGGGCGCTGGAAGACCCAGTGTGAAGAAATTGTCCAGACCTGTTAACAGGGTGGATCACCAGTTACATGGTTAAATGTTGTAGGATTGGTTCAAAGACAGGCAGCCAGACCATGAAGCAGAGTGGATAGTCCGGAAAATCCATACACACTCACTGGATATGGGATGAAATTACCAGGGGTTGCTTGGGAGTTGAACCTGTGGGTTCATCTCAGCCAAGTGAATGGGGAATGGGACAGCTTTGGAGAAGGTTCCAGAGGTTTTCCATGATCTTGGGGTGGAAGGTATTCTTCACCAGAGAAGTACAAGAGGCCCTGGATACAGGGATTGGCTATCTGTGTGACCTTGGAGTTGAGACAGTCTTAGACACCAGCTAGTGAGAGAGATGCAGGGGGCAGAGCGTACCTTCCTGGATCTCAGGTTTTTCTAGGTTACCGAGAGGAGTTAACCAGCCATAAAGTAGAGTAGACCTTGGGGAGGAAGGCTAATGCAGCCAAAAACTGAACAGCAGGAACTCTTGGGCACTTGTTGCAGGGTGTAAAGGTTGGACATTTCCTTGAAAGATCCCTGCGGTGACCACTAAAGCAGGCCGCTTGCCACTGCTTTCTAGGACTGAGCTGTAGGAATGCTGTGGAAGCCTCATTGGTGATGACCAGAAGTCAGATGGTGCAGGTGTGCAGTAATAGCAGCCTGGGAAAATACCTAGGGTGAAAGGAAGCAAGGATGTGGCTTATAAATCCCCCAGACAGCAGAATAGTAGAATCCTTAATGTCTGATCCATGCCTCTCAAAGCAGTTGCTGCCAGAGTGAGGCTAAAAGCAAGACGGGGCTGGGAGCTAGTAGGAGATTCAGGTTCGCTGAGATTCGAATGCGAGTCATCATTAGTAGAGGAAAATATAGTTGCCAAATGAGATTAAACTTGCGTTTGCTGGAAAGTACAATTTAAAGAACAAAAAGATATGTCCTGGATTGGGAAAGAAGCCTGCTGGAGAAGGGCTTATATCGAGACCACGCTACCCTTCTGAGCAGTAAGGGATACAAGATAGACATGCCTTTAAAGCAGCTTCCAGGAACTGGCGTTGGCGCTGTAGTGCAGAACATTAGCAGCTCTTCTAGAGGACCAAGGCTGGATTTTAGCATTCCGTGACAGCTCACAACTGGCTATAACTCCTGTCCCAGGGGCTATGACACCCTCCTGACTTCTGTGGGCTTTACACATACATGCAGGTAAAATACCCACATTCATTTAAAAAAAAAAAATGGGTGGGGGTTGAGACGGGGTTTTTTCTCTGACTGTCCTGGAACTCCATCTGTAGACCAGGCTGGCCTCGATCTCAGAGATTCACCAGCCTCTGCCTCTTGAGTGCTGGGGTTAAAGATGTGTGCAACACCTGGAGATCTGTGGAAATGGGAACCAGGACTGGAGACCCTGACCAGCTGTGAGACAGCTGAGCTAGAGAACCTGATAGGATTAGTTTTAATACCTAGGCACCCACCACCCTCTCCATTCGCATATTGATATATCTGGGGCACAAGTCTCGTTCTAGTTCTTTCTCATAGCATTGCTTGGAGTGGCATTCAGTAACCACAGTCACAAGGCACACACTGAATCTCAGCCCCTCTGGGCAGACCTTGTGTTTTCTATGAACTTTCAACATTAATGCCTGGTGTTCGTTCTCTCTCATCTTCATTTCTTCATTAATTTAGTATTTATTTTTGTGGTGCTTTGGTTTGAACCAGGGCCTCGTGGGTACTAGGCAAGTATTCCATCACTGAGCTGCAGTCCTGTATTTTTTTTGTTGTTATTTAAAGCTCCTGGACAATTAAAGAGTATAACAGAACTAGCTGGGCAGTGGTGGTACATGCCTTTAGTCCCAGCACTTGGGAGGCAGAAAGGGGTGGAACTCTGAATTGAGTCCAGCCTATCTACAGAGCAAGTTTTGGAGAAGCCAGGGTTACACAGAGAAACCCTGTCTCAAAAACAAAAAAATTACTATGAGTATTATGTGCACCAGCATGCACATATACAGCAGCAAATGTATGGAAGCCAGAGTATAATTTGTATGTGTTTTCTTCTCACATTGTGTGAGTCCCAGGGATAAAACTGAAATCATCAGGCTTGGCAGCTAGTGCCTTTACCCAGTGAGCCATGTTGCTGGCTCTAGAACATTACAGTAACTGAAGCTTAACAGGGTGCACCATTTTTTTAATTATTTATTTTATTTTATGTGTACATTTGTCTATGAGGGTGTCAGATCTCCTGGAACTGGAGTTATAGACAGCTGTGAGCTACCATGCGGTTGCTAGGAATTGAACCCAGCTCCTCTGGAAGAGCTGCCGGTGCTCTTAACCACTGAGCCATCTCTCCAGCCCGCAGGCTATACTATTTATCTAGTTTGGTCCTCAACGTTACATTAACAGCGGCAGTATATCCACTAAAAACCTTTCTGTGAGGGGCTAGAGAGATGCTCAACAGTTAAGAGCATATACAGCTCTTGCACAGGATTCAAGTTGAGCTTTCAGAATTCACATTGAGTAATTCACAACCATCTGTAACTCCCGCTCCAGGAGGATCCTCTGGCTTTTGTGGGCACCTCAACGCTCATATGTGTAAGACACACACACACACTTAACTCTCACTCTTCCCTGGACCAGAAGCAGCTACTCCCCACATCCCCATGGTGGTGGCACACACCTTTAGTCCCAGTACTCAAAAAGCAGAGACAGGCAGATCTCTGTGAGTTTGGGGCCAGTCTGGTCTACATAGTGAATTCTAAGACAGTCAAGGCTATACTATACATAGAAACCTTGTCTCAAAAAACTTCTAAAACAAACAAACAAACAAAAAAACTCCTGGGAATTGAACCCAGATCCCCTGGAAGCACAGTGTTCTTAACCTCTAAGCCATTTCTCCAACCCTACTCCTTTTTTAAAAAAAAAAAATAAGACTTCACTAAGATACCTAGGCTGGCCTTCAACTCAATCTTCTGCCTAGCCTACAGAGTAGCTGGTATAGCTGTGTTGCTGCCACAGCTGCCCAGCCCATTCCAAAGCCTTATGTACACAAGGGAAGTGCCCTGCCACAGAACTCCATCCCCAGGCCCCTTCATGTGCTGATATGCCAAGCTGCTGTTAGACTTGTACTTTTGAGTATACATTTTTGAAAATAAGTAGGAAGTTTGCCTGGGTCAAGGTGAGGCACATCCTAAGTATCAGCTGTGGAGCAGAGCCGAGTGGGGCTCGTGACAGACTTGTCTACTGTAAAGAAATAATGCTGTGCTTGACGCCTGTATGGTGAGGTGGTTTACACACTGGGGTGTTTACTCTGGCTAGTTCCCTCCAGCCTTAAAACTTTGTCCCCTCTGACTAGGGACTTGGGAGAAGGTCATAGGCTCAACTGCCTCAGCTCCTGGCCATGATCTCACGTTGGCTGCTCCAGTCTCCTCAAGCAGAGCTGTCTGGTGTGTCCAGGCTTGGCTCAGGAGGAAGAGGTGTATTCTCATCCTCCTCTTTCTGGCCTCTCTGCTACTGAGTTTGAGTTGAGGTGCATCATTGTCAGGAAGGAAAGCAAGGGTAGCGTAGGCTGGGGGACAGCATCTGCCTCCAGAAGTATTCCTTTCTTTCCCTGTTGTCCAGGTAAATTTGAGCCACCACTGTTTCACCCAAACGTGTATCCTTCTGGCACAGTGTGCCTGTCCATCCTGGAGGAAGACAAGGACTGGAGGCCAGCTATCACGATCAAACAGGTATGGGTAGGCAGCTGGCCAGCCTTCATGGTCTGCCCTGTTGATGGTGTCCAAGGCCTCTTTTCAAACCCCCCCCCCCAGCCCCATCAGTGTTAACTGATTATGTTTCTCCCACAGATCTTATTAGGAATACAAGAACTTCTTAATGAACCAAATATCCAAGACCCAGCTCAAGCAGAGGCCTACACAATTTACTGGTTAGTAGCAACCACCCAATGGCTAACCTTCCTTCCCTGGAAGTTCAGACTGGCTGCCTGTAGAGAGGAGCTCTGGGGTGTTAGTCTTCCTCAGGGAGGCTCTGAGAAGAGGCGCAGACTCCCGCTTGGTGGCAGCACTACACTAGGTGACCATGGAATGTGGTCAGAATCGTCAAGGAAATTGTACATGTCTGACAATGTACATAGCAACAGAAGTATGTGTGCAAGGAGCTTACCCTGAACAGAACAGGGGACCAGAGCGTGGTGTACGGTAAGATGACAGGTGCAGAACAGGTGATGTGGGCGCTGGTGGAACTAGTGTCTGTGGTCTGCTGCATGATAGCACAGTCTTCTTGCTAGGACGGTGCTCTGAGCTCTGCATCTGCTGAGGAGGATGACATCATGTAAACATGAAGTTAGAATTTGAATGACAGTTGAACCAGTGCTGTAGGAGCAAGGAAAACCCTGAAAATAGAGGTTCCATGTTTTTTGGTGTCCTGGACTTCTACCCCCACCCCGCCCCCTCATCCTCTGGGCTAATGTGTGGGGACATAATGAAGCTAGGTTGGGAGTCTGGTGACTGCCAGGGAGGTAAAAAAGAATTCTCTTCCTCTGAATTAGAATGACACCAAAATGAGAGCTGACAGAACTCGCTGTGTATGCTTTATCTTCGCTGTCTACAAGGATCCCGCTGATTTAGGCAAGCACTGAAGTAATTCTGGCTGAGACCCCAAGATTGGTTCCATTGCAGGGACCTTGAACGCTGCTCTCCCTGTGTCTTAGGCATCAACCCTCTACTCCTCCCAATGGGAGTAGAGTCCTAGGCACCTCTATTTTAGCCTGTGACCCTAATGAGATCCATCTCCCCACTGGATCTGCTCTCCCAAGAACTAAGCAGGAAGAGGGAGGAATGGTATGCACTGTATCTTCAGGGGAGAGACCAGAGGAAAGTAGGGCACATGCCCAGCCTTGGTGCTTGTGTGCTGCCGCCTTTGGTGACCAAGGCAGGCCTGTCTAGAATTGTCACTAGAAACTTGGGAATGCAGCTTACACTCGATGCTTTGCCTGCTCTGCACTTACCACCTGTGCTCCAGGCTCTTCGGGGCCTGACCCTTGTGTGGAATGCTGTTACTGGCCTGTGTGCCTCATGAAGCCGATATGCTCCTGCCAGACCCTTGGAACTTCTCACTGGGCTAGTGCTTAGCACTGCACTCTGCCTTGGACCTGGCTCTGTTCACAGCTGGCCTGAGGGTTTGGTTCTCACCTAGGTAACATGGGCTCTGTTCTTCCAGCATTTTTAGTTCACTTTTCAGTGGTGGGCTTACTTTCTGCTGCATTATCCAGATCTCTCCCTGGCTTGCTTTGTGTGCTTGTTTTCACATATATGGAGAAGTTTCATGTCCCTCTTCCCTGAGTGACTGTTGCCTTGCTGTCATTGTCTAGTGTCCTTGTTTAGTGAATAGCGGTGCTGCTGGATGAGTGCTGGGCTGCTGTCCCCATGGTAGCAACAGCCCCCTCCTGGGACTAGCGTGTGCTACTAAGTATTATGTCCTCCCTGCTAGGGTTTTGGTACTGGGCCTTTCTGGGGTGACCTTGGCACAAGAACCTGTCATTTGCACCTTGGCTATCCTGCCTGAGTTTTGGTTTGGGAGTGTCTGTAAACTCTGAGGCTGGGCAGCTTGGGCTCAGGCTTGCTCTAGAGGCACTTGGCTATTGCAGTTCATGCAGATGTCTTCTTGTTCACAGGGTCCTCAAGGTCACTTTGTTCCTTATATCAATTTTCTGTTCTTATACACTGTGCAGGCCAGCCTAGGTCTGAAGTCTCAGCAGTGGGTACATGCCTTCCATATTGAAAGCCCTCACATGTTCTTACTGAGCAAAACCTAGTGTCTAAGTTCTCCACTTGATAGCCCTGTCTCATGCTTGCTCGTTATAGCTGATAGCCCTGTCTCATGCTTGCTCGTTATAGCTGATTAAGACCAGTTGTGTGGGCTGGAGAGGCAGCTCAGTGGTTAAGAGCACCCGCTGCTCTTCCAGAAATCCTGAGTTCAATTCCCAGCAACCACATGGTGGCTCACAACCATCTATAATGAGATCTGATGCCCTCTTCTGGCCTGCAGGCAAACATGCAGATAGAACAAAGCATTTTTAAAAAAAAGAAAACCAGTCTTGCTAGGTGGAGATGCACACTTGTGTTCCTGGCTGTACCGGGAGACTGGGGTGAGAAGGTCACTTTAGCCAGATTTCTAGGCTGTGACGTGCTGAGTTCACCATGGTTCTGGTTTCCACTGGCAGACTGCACTTAGAACTCAGTGGTGGGAATGTTGTGAGTGCCATTGTCCTGCTCCAGCCGGAGGCTAGACATAGCACAGGCAGTGACACTACAGGAAGCCAGGGCCACTTTGTCTTCTAGGTGGTAGTCTCTGTTCTGTCCCTAAGGGGTTGAGGTGGCCACAGAACTTCTCAATGGAGGTTGCTGCCTCTCCTGTCACAGTGACCACCAGGTACAACCACTTTACTACCCTGCCCCTGAGTGGGTCTTGTTATCACCCTGTCTAACTGTGTTTTCTCTCTTGACCTCCTCAGCCAAAACAGAGTGGAATATGAGAAAAGGGTTCGAGCACAAGCGAAGAAGTTTGCCCCCTCATAAGCAGCGGCCCTGTGGCTCCATGACGAGGAAGGGATTGGCTTGGCAAGAACTTGTTTACACCTTTTGCAGATCTAAGTCGCTGCGTACAGTTACTAGTCGCCTGGGAGGGTTGAGCGGGCGCCATTTTCCATTTCCGCCACTGGCATATACAGTCTCAATTCGCTGAATTGCCCCAGTTTTTCATACAGGGTCTCTTCCTTCAGTCTTTTGTATTTTTGATTGTTATGTAAAACTTGCTTTTATTTTAATATTGATGTCAGTATTTCAACTGCTGTAAAATGATAAACTTTTGTACTTGGTAAGCCCCTAGGAGCTAGTTTCTTCGCGCTCGGATGCAGGCATGCTTCCCACTGTTCAGAGCTCTGGCCTCCAGCTGGCTGTATGACAGAACCACACTGTCCCTCCCTCCCCACCCTCAACCTCCTCAGAAACCTGGGCTGTTGCTTATGAGCCTCAGATCCAAAGTTGGCCAGCGTCTCCATTCTGCACCACTTCCTTTGTGTTTATATGGCGTTTTGTCTGTGTTGCTGTTTAGAGTAAATAAACTGTTTATATAAAGGTTTTTTGTTGCATTATCATCATTAAACTGTGAGGAGGGACTTCAGTATGCCTGGCCCTCCTTATGTGGCTGCAGCCCTTGCCAGGCACCAAGGCTGAGCCCCAGGACCAGCACCTAGGAGTTCTCCCAGCTTCTGCTAGAGTTGTGCCCAGGCCACATGCAACTCCATCTTCATCTGGTTCTTTGTAAATAGGACTGTGTACAGAGGTGTCTTCTGTTCTCCCCACCTGGGTCTTTGGGCCTTAAGGTACCAGGCGGCATGAGACCCTCAAGAAGTCGGAATCCGCACACAGCCTTCGTAAACCCAGCAGGGTGAAAGACTGGCTGATCCAGACCAAGGCTGTGGCCAAGTGAGGGCCAAGGACACAGTGGTCTGCATTGATCTCCCTGCCTGCCAATTGTACTGTGAGCCCCACTGGGCGCTGGTAGCTGGCTTCAGGCCTTTTGATGTCCTGCCCTTGCACCCTGGAAGAGGCAACCCCACCACCGGCTCTGGCAAACAGCAGGTCCTTGTCTAGAGCACCTGAGCACATGACTCCTGCACCTTCTGGCCAGCATTCAGTCCCACCCTGCAACCCAGGGGACCAGACCTGTTGTGGCCTCAGCACAGGATGACCGCAGGGACCACTGTCCATATACTCTGTTGGACCTGGTCTAGGGAAAAACTTATCAATGGCCTATAACCCATGCCTGGGCCAGTCTGGATCTGTGATGTTGGGGCTTACAGAACACAGGGAGGTGCAGTGGACACAGCCAGTGATCAGTCTCCATCAGACTTGTTCCTGAGACCCCCTGGAAGACCCTTGGCATGGGAACCAGTCACCAGGGACCAAGCAAGGGAGGGCTGGGCCCATGCCCAGGTCTGCAGTCAGGAGCCTTCACTCTGAAGTTGGAGGGACTTATACTCCCACAGCTGGTGGTGCCCGCATGGACTGGGTTACCAGCGCCTTGTGGGTATGTTTAGCCACCAGAACAGTCTGGAACTGAGTTTGGATGGACAGTTGCAGTTGGTGGCACGGGGCCTCACCTGGGGAGTTCAGGCTGATGTGTGTGTGTATGGCCTGCTTTCCCAGAATGTCTTATTTTTTTTGTAACAACTGACTACATTTAGTAATAGGTACACATGTATATGGTTAATATATGGAAATTCAATATATTTTATAGTTAAAGTATTCTAAAGTAACTGATGTTTCTAGCAAGCTGTAGTGACTCTGGCTATGGAATGTTCCTTTGTCCCACAGTCCTTGGCTTACCAGAGATGTGAATTTTGTAACATGAGAACATGGTCTATGACCATCCTGTGTTCAGGTGGTGGGGAGGAGGGTATCCCAGCATGAGGCCTCATTGGTAAGGAATTGTGGGCAACAGATTAACCACTGTATCTACAAATCTCCAATTAAAACATTTCCACAAACGGCAGCCCTTAGGTTGTGTCTGTGGCTTCCTCGTGCCTGCCTCTAATCTCTGCTAGTCCTAGTGGGGTTCTCTTGCGCCCATTACCAGTCTGCACCTGTTAAAGATCCACATCTCACCAGCATCCCTCCAAGCCTGTTGAAGTGAGGTGTGCTTGCTCCCTGGGTGGCTCTGTTGGTGAGGGAAGTGAGTGGTCTTTGAGCGCTGACGGAGGTGTTGACTGTGGCTGAAGATAGAAATACAGCCTCTGATCAACTCAGTGAGATTTGTGAAAACAATTGTTTCCTCCTGGGCTCGCCACGATTTCAGAAATCCCTCAAATTAGCCATAGTTGAGGCTGAGGGCCTGAGATACTAACTTTGTGCCAGAACTGATGCTGAGAGCTCCGTGTGGACCACCTCCTAGCAGCCATATGAAACAAGTAATGGTGGTGTCCCCACTAGACAGACAGGGAAACTGAGGCACGTAAAGCTGGTGCATTTAGCAAGCATCTAAGCTGAGACATGAGGCAAGGCAGCCAGAGTGTCTGCTCTCCTGTACCCCATTTTCTCCCTTGTAGCAAGTGTTTAGTGCCTGCTAGACACAGCTGCCTTCAGCCAGGTCTCCTCACACACTTGCTACTCTGCTTTTTCCTTTCTTTGCTTTTTGAGACAGTTTCTCTGTAGCTTTGGAACCTGTCCTGACACTCTGTAGCCGGGGCTGTCCTGAACTCAGAGATCTGCCTGCCTCTGGCTCCCACATACTGGGACCACCCAGCTAGCTATTCTGCTTCTAATGGTGCAAACCACTCAGGACTTCTCAGCGTGTTGCTCTTATCAGGTGGGAGCTTCCAAATACCCTTCAGGAGCCATTGCCTAGTTTCATTGTCCTAAGGGCCACCCAGTCTCTAAGTCCCCGTTGAGCTGACTAGAAACCATTCTTCATGGTTGAAGTTGGGGGGGGGGGGGGAGATGACTTCACATTTGCAAGTCACTCTGGTCTCATAATTTACATATGAAAGACATGAATTCCAAAAATATTTACTGCCCATTTTACAGACAAGGAAACTCAGGTCAAGACCACTTAAGAGTCTCATCCTGGTGTAGTTGGTTGCTGTGACAGAGCTGGCTCAGTGATGAAGAACTCTGGCAGAGAAATGGAGTTGGTTCACAGTACCCATGTGAAGCTGTTCTATAACCGCCTGGAACTTAGTCTCCAAAGGATCTAATAATCTAATAATGCCTTCTTTTGGCCTTCATAAGCACCACACAACACACAGTTTAAAAAGATTTTTTGTTTTGTTTTGTTTTTCAAGACAGGGTTTCTCTGTGGTTTTGGAGCCTGTCCTGGAACTCACTTTATAGACCAGGTTGGACTTGAACTCACAGAGATCTGCCTGTCTCTGCCTCCCAAGTGCTGGGATTAAAGGCGTGTGCCACCACCACCACCCAGCAAAAATCTTTAAATAAATAAAGTCTTTGACAGGGTTCCAGGAATGCTAGTGTCCAGGACTGGCTCTGCCGTCAGGTTCCCGAGCAGCTTGGGTCTTGTGCTCTGTTCATAGTGTTCATCATTGTCTTTGTCTCAGGGTTTCTATTGCTGTGATGAAACACCATGACCAAAAAACAAGTTGGGGAGGAAAGGGTTTATTTGGCTTCTACCTCCACATCACTGTTCATCAAAGGAAGTCAGGACAGGAA
The DNA here is from genome assembly GCF_018167655.1 of Microtus oregoni. Classification (NCBI taxonomy): domain Eukaryota; kingdom Metazoa; phylum Chordata; class Mammalia; order Rodentia; family Cricetidae; genus Microtus; species Microtus oregoni. The sequence goes on from NW_024543086.1 coordinate 18,803,786, forward strand.
CTCAAGCAGGACAAGGCCCTGAAGGCCTGAAGCGGGGAGCTGATGCAGAGGCCTTGGGGGGGGTGCTGCTTGCTGGCTTGCTTCCCAGGGCTTCTTCAGCCTGCTTTCTTAGAGAACTTAGAATCACCTGCCCAGGGATGGGACCACCCACAGTAGGGTGGGCCCTTCTCTATCCATCCCCAATTAAGAAAATGCCCTAGAGGTTTACCTGCAGCCCAATCTTATGAAGGCAGGGTCTTTTTTTTTCTTTTCTTTTTTTCTCATCTGTATTTACCTTTTAAAGCAGAATGTGATTGGGCACTGTATTTCCACTCACAAGCCTTGTTGAATTACAAGACCTAGGGAAGCTTAGGATTTTGTTCTTGGTACTTTGGAAAACAAGCCACATGGGGAATTCCTGTTGTTTTAGCTTGTGTACTTACTTCTAAGACTAGTACATGCAGAACTATAGGGGATGAAAAGTTTTAAGATGAAAGTTAAGCCATCTTATTTTTTTTCCTTTTAAACACGAAGCTATATCTCAGAACACTTCCAAGTGAAATTATTTGGTCTAATAAGGAATCCAGCTCGACAGCGAAACACTTCAGACCACAAAGTTAACAGGTTACATTACGTCTTACAACAAACATCCTGCCAACCTATTGAATCAAACCTATAGTATCACAGTATCACACAAGTAGAAAGAAATTTTATCTTCCCCTTTGTTTTCATGCCACACAGATGTTTTATTTTTTTTTATTTTTTTAAAAATATTTATTTATTTATTATGTATACAATATTCTGTCTGTGTGTATGTCTGCAGCCCAGAAGAGGGCACCAGACCTCATCACAGGTGGTTGTGAGCCACCAGTGGTTGCCGGGAATTGAACTCAGGACCTTTGGAAGAGCAGGCAATGCTCTCAACCTCTGAGCCATCTCTCCAGCCCCCACACAGATGTTTTAAATGTTAACAAAAATAAACAAAAATCCTGGGAAATATAGTATCAGAAGGAATGAAAGTAAGCATCAAACATATAGTTCTGGTGAAACTTAGTCTACTTCTTCCGTGCATGATGTGTCATCATCTCCTTCCAGGGTGGCTTTTCTTCAGTTACAGCAGCACTGGTATCATCCACAGTAGGATCATCTTCATCAGACCAAGCTTGATGACCCTGTAGATCCTGTTAGCATGTGTCTGGGGATCTTCCAGACTGAAGCCAGGTGACCAGATCCTTCACAGATTTGTCGTTCTTGCCGGCCTCTGCCTTTTGCCGGAGGGTTTCGATAAAGGAGTGATTAGGGTTTATCTCCAGGTGATTCTTTGCGGCCATGTAACCCATCGTTGAGCTTTCATGATTCTTTCCATGTTTGCTGTCCACCCATATGTGCTTGTGACAACACAGCATGGGGATGTCACCAATTGGTTTGATACAACCACCTTTTCAACCTTTTTCTCCAAAATATCTTTCATAATTTTACAGAGGTTTTCAAATTTTCTCTTTTTTTCTTCCTGCTTCTTTTTCTCCTCTTCATCTTTGGGAAGCTCCAGTCCTTCTTTGGTAACTGACACCAAGTTCTTGCCTGCAAATTCCTTCAGCTGTTGCACACAATATTCATCAATGGGTTCAGTCATATAGATTACTTCTAAGCCATGCTTTTGGGGGTGTTCCACAAAGGCCGAATTAGCAACTTGGTCCTTGGTCTCACCTGTAATAAAGTAGATGTGCTTCTGGTTTTCCTTCATTCTGGTGCAATAATCTTTGAGAGAAACTATCTCATCTCCAGAAGCAGATGTGTAGTATCGCAACAGCTCAGAAAGCTTCTTCTGATTTTGAGAGTCTTCATGAAGACTTTATATTTTCATGAAGCTTTATATTTTTTGAGAACTGCTCACAAAACTTTTTGTAGTTCTCTTTATCTTCTGCCAGCTCGGTGAATAGTTCTAAGCATTTCTTGACCAAATTCTTTTCTGATAACTTTCAAATTTTTGCTTTGCTGCAACATTTCATTGGAGATATTTAGAGGAAGATCCTCAGACTCCACCACTCCTCAGATACTCAGAGATTAACCCCTCACAGTTATCCATGATGAAAACTCTGCACACATACAACTTGATGTTGTTTTTTTTTTTCTTTCTGTTTTCAAACAGATCAAAAGGAGCACGGCACGTCTTGGGACAAAAAGGAGGGCCTGGAATTCCAATTGTCCTTCAACAGAAAAATGCTTTACCGCCAAATATTCTTCCCAGTCATTGGTTAAGCTCTTGTAGAACTCTCCATATTCTTCACTAGTAATGTCATCAGGATTTCTGGTCCAAATAGGCTTTGTTTTGTTGAACTCTTCCTGATCGATGTACTTTTTCTTTATCTTCTTCTTTTTGTCACCGTCCTTCTTTTCTTCCTCTTCGTCGTCGGAACCGACATCTTCTGTTTCAGGCTTGTCGTCAGACTCCTTTTCTTCTTTTTCCTTCTCTTCCTCTTTATCTTCCTTTTCTTCAGCTTCATCATCACTGACTTCCTTATCATGTTCCTTCTCCACAAAGAGAGTAGTGGGATAGCCAATAAACTGAGGATGTTTCTTTTTTTTTTTGATTTTTCGAGACAGGGTTTCTCCATAGCTTTTGGTTCCTGTCCTGGAACTAGCTCTTGTAGACCAGGCTGGCCTCGAACTCACAGAGATCCGCCTGCCTCTGCCTCCCGAGTGCTGGGATTAAAGGCGTGCGCCACCACCGCCCGGCCTGAGGATGTTTCTTCACGATCTCTTTTATTCTCTTTTCCTCCAAGTACTTGGTTTGGTCTTCTTTCAGGTTCCAGGACCCATTGGCTCGCCTGTGTCAGTTCTCACTGTGAACAATCCCCCTGCTGCAGATTCCCAGGTATACTGTTCATCATCATTATTTTTGGTGTTCACAGCCACTTTCTCAGCGATCAAATATGCAGAGTGGGCTGGAGAGATGGCTCAGAGGTTAAGAGCATTGCCTGCTCTTCCAAAGGTCCTGAGTTCAATTCCCAGCAACCACATGGTGGAACACAACCATCTGTAATGGGGTCTGGTGCCCTCTTCTGGCCTGCAGGCATACAACAGACAGAATATTGAATACATAATAAATAAATAAATAAATCTTTAAAAAAAATATGCAGAGTTAAAACCAACACCAAACTGGCCAATCATAGAAATATCTGCACCAGCCTGCAAAGCCTCCATGACGGCTTTGGTGCCAGACTTGGCAATGGTACCAAGGTTATTGATCAAGTCAGCCTTGATCATTCCAATGCCAGTATCCACAATGGTGAGGGTTTGATCTTGTTTGTTGGGAATGAGATTAATGTGCAGCTCCTTTCCAGAGTCTAGTTTCCTAGGGTCTGTCAGACTCTCGTATCTGATCTTGTCCAAAGCATCTGATGAATTTGAAATGAGCTCCCTCAGAAAGATCTCTTTGTTCGAATAGACATCAACTGGGCAATTTCTGCCTGAAAGGCAAAAGTCTCAACCTCTTCCTCCTCCATTGGTTGGTCCTGGGTCTGTGTTTCCTCAGGCATTTTCACTGAGTGACCACACACAACGTGACTAGCCGCACTACAACACCGAAGCAACTCCTCCTCCTCCTCCTCCTCCTCCTCCTCCTCCTCTTCTTCTTCTTCTCCTTTTCTTCTTTTTTGGAGAGGGGGCAGTTTTGAGACAGAGTTTCACTGTTTAGTCCTGGCTGTCCTGAAACTCACTCTGAAGACCAGGCTGGTCTCAAACTCACAGAGATCTGTCTGCCTCTGCCTCCTGAGTGCTAAAATTAAAGGTGTGCACTGACACCACCCGGCCTTGGAGGTATTTTCTTTTTTTTTTTTTTTGGTTTTTTCGAGACAGGGTTTCTCTGTGGTTTTGGAGCCTGTCCTGGAACTAGCTCTTGTAGACCAGGCTGGTCTCGAACTCACAGAGATCCGCCTGCCTCTGCCTCCCGAGTGCTGGGATTAAAGGCGTGCGCCACCACCGCCCGGCTGGAGGTATTTTCTTAATTGAGGTTCCCTCTCCTTAGATGACTTTAGCTTGTGTCAAATCGACAAAACTATCCCTGCATCTATCAAGCCAGCTAGAACACCTAGTTACTGATGCCCCCAACAATGATGGTTTGGAGCTTATTGCCCCCCTGGCCTTCCTGGACCCACAGACCAAAGAGGAAGCCCAAGGACCTCTAGGTAATCCAGCAGACAAAGTATCCAAAGACATCTCAATCTGTATACCATTTTGAGGTTGGCATGTCCCTGTAGGAACTGACTTGAAGGGAAGGCTCAAGAAGTGTGCTTGGGCACCTGTCCCACCTGATCCCGACACTGAGTTGGGGATGGGGTCATTTGATAGCTCTTGAGACTCTTAGAGGCTTCCAGATATTGTCAGTGCCTCTGAGGAGTTGTTGGACCTGGTTGGGGGGGGGCTGGCTTGGGGCCATTGTGTGTCCCTGGCCTGGCTTGGCCTGGAGGCCATACCTGAACTCTAGAAGGATAAAAGGGGCAAACACCAAAAATGTAGGAGAAACAGGTCTGAGCTTACCCATCTGGGCCCCTGCCTACCCAGGCCAGACCATCTGTGTCCTCATTCCAGGACAACTTAGAAGAAAAGCTCTCACCCCTCCAGGCTTTCCTGTCTCAGGAAGGTTCTGGTCCCAGAGATGAGAGAAAGATGATGCCTCCAAGCCCCAGGTTCTGTAGAGATTGATGGGCACTTCCAAGCCAGTTGCACATGGTGTTCAGCTGTCCCCTGTTAATAGCCCTGACCTCTATCTCTACTCAGTCTTTGGCCATAGTAATGGGCCCTTATGGAAAACGGGCCCTGGCACACTATCCCTCACTCATCTGAGACAGGACAGATGCCAGGAGCTTGTATTCCTCAGCAGGCCCTCATCTGTGAGACTCTTCTCACAGATGGGCTCAGACCCAACAAATAGTCTTTGTCTGACCAGGATTGCTTCTTTTGCCTCCCCTCTAGCTGGGCCCCACAAACACAGTATGTGAAGCTAGGGGTGCTCCTTGGTGGTAGAATGCTGGCCTAGCTGGGCCCCACAAACACAGTATGTGAAGCTAGGGGTGCTCCTTGGTGGTAGAATGCTGGCCTAGTTGGGCCCCACAAACACGGTATGTGAAGCGAGGGGTGTTCCTTGGTGGTAGAATGCCGGCCTAGCTGGGCCCCACTAACACAGTATGTGAAGCGAGGGGTGCTCCTTGGTGGTAGAATGCTGGCCTAGCAAGTCTCATATCCTAGGTTAGGGCCTCAGTAGTGCCCTACACAAAACAAACAACAAAGACTGATAAACCAGTCACCCTCTGGCCTGCTGATGTAGCTACTGGTAGAGCACTTGCCTGACATGCACAAAGCCCTTGGCTTCAGTCCCCAACACGGCACAGTACTGGGAATAGTGGCACATGCCTGTAATTCTAGCACTTAAGGAGAGGCGGAAAGATCAGAAAATCAAAGTTAACCATAGCCACATGGCAAGTCTGAGGGTTGAGGTCAGCCTGAGCTTCATGAGAGCCTGGTTGGTTTTTGGTTTAAAACAAAAACAAAAAACAAACAAACAAACAAAAAACCTTCCCATGCAGTAGCACGCAGACCTGGGCTTGTTCTGAGTGCATGGATACTGACTGCAAGAAAATCACGAAATACTTAGTGTGGCCTGCAGTTCAAGGACCAGCTTCTCAGGCAGAAGGCTATCCAGAGCCACACACCCCTAAAGTCACTCTCTTCAGCAGGTGGATAAATTCATGCAGGCCTGGGGGTGCTTGGCCAAAGCCTCAAAGCCCCTGGTTTCTGACCCTATGAGCTCTCACTGGGTAGCTTGCCTTTCCCTGCAGCAGGAGGAGCTCGGCCCCAGGTTCAGGTGGAGCCCAGGAACTAAGGTTCACCAGCAGTGTCTAGGGTCAGTTGTATTCCCTATTCCAGATGAGGCCAACCAGGGCTCTGAGCAAAGGAGGACTATACACAGGAGACCCTGCAGCCTTAGGATGAGTCAAGAAAGATGACAGCATGAATCACTGGTGGCTTGTCATTCATTCGGCACCCCCGCACCCCACACACACTCACTCACACTCACACTGAAGGTCTGTAGAGAGAAGAGCCCAGGGAAAACCAGACTCGTGGGGCTGGATTTGGCACTCAGTCTGTTGCTACGTGACTCAAAACCTCTTTCCATGTTTGGATCTCAGTTTCCCTGTCAAAGGCAGGAGCAAGTCTCACCCAGCAAGTCTCCAGTCTCGAAGGCTGGAGCCCCTGCAGTGAGGCTGCCCCCCCCACTTCCTGTTTACAGCAGCCTCTAGCTCATCCTTTTACCCCAAAGCCATTACCATCACCATGGCAACCAGACTGCGTTTGTTCCAACAGGTTGGCAAAACCTGACGCAAGACTTCACTAGTGGGCGCAACTCCAGGTCCCTGGGTCAGCTGTCCCACTCCTATTCCTGTCCCTCACAGAGGGGCAGGCAGTATGGGGCACAGAGTCTAGGACCCCTCCCTTGCTCATCTGACATCCATGTCCCGGCAGTGGGGGTCACACCTTTTAGCCCTTTTGCCTGACCTGGCTGGGCCAAGCTGGAGGTTGGCTGTGGAAATTGAACATCCTGCAGGACAATATTCTGTTCCGTCTCCTGGCTTCACAGTGAGGGGTGTAGGATTTGACTGGGATACAGTCAGGTGGCAACATCCATCTCAGTGTATGCTCCCTGGGAAGAAGGGCTAAGGCCAGGTTGTCACCTCCCAGACGTTTCCTCCCCAATTCCCAGTAATGAGGAACACAGGCCCCTACCCAGCACTCCTTTGGAAGCCTGTTCCAGTTTGGCCTCCCCACAGGGGATGGTCTTTGTGGAGAATTTTCAGGCCTGCTTTTCTGATTCTCACACTGGTTGGTGTCCTTCCAGTAAGAATGAGATCTTTGGGATAAACTCCAAAGCAAGGTGGCCAGCAGGAGTATCCCAGCGAGGTTAGCGCTGGTCCCCAGAGGCCTACTGAGGCACGGGACAGGAAAGAACAACTCGGCAGCTTTCCATGGGTGGCTGGGAACCCACTATGGTAGGAACCCTGTCAGGTACGCCCTCTGCCCCAGCTCCAGAGCTGACACGTTGGAAAAGGACAGGCACGTGTTTAACAAAGCCTCCATCCAGGTGACCATCGCTCTGCTCCAAGTGGTGGAGGCTGGCTGGGGGGGGGGGGGGGGGTCTAGGGAATAAAGCGGGCTGGGAACAGCAGGATCCAGCTACTAGGGCCTAACCCAACCTTCTGCACACACGCGGATAACAATGACGTCATGAGATGGCCCAGGTTAATGACAGAGCTGACTTCCCTAGAAGAGAGCAGCTCCAGACAGTACTGAGGGGCAGAGCTTTGGTGAGTGGGTTGACTTTGGATATGACTGTACAGAACTTCAAGAAACCCAGGCACTTCGTGTCTCCTTTGGGCGACTGTAGCTTCTTCCCTGCGGCCCTGGGAAGGAGACCCCGCGACAGCCTCCTCCCTCGGGGCGGGGTGGTGGTGGAGGGGCTAGCACAGCCCAGCGAAATCCAACGCAGCGCCCCTCTCTGTACCCACCTGTAGGTTACTGAGGGCCGCACCCGAAGCGGGGGCTCTCTGGCCAGCACCCGGTGGACAGGAAGCCCTTCCCGACCCCAGACGCACAGGGTGGGGGAGGACAGGGCTGGAACCTCTGACCAGCAAACGAGGCCAGGCCCCGCCTCCGCCCGCCCGCGCCCCCCGCCCGCCGCTCCCGCTCTGCAGTGCTCAGTCTCCAGCGCGCGCGGCTGCTAGCGGTCGCTGTGCCTTGGTGTCCCCAGCCAGTGCGACAGCGACGCCAGCAGGGACCCCCGACCCCGTGGTCCCCCGAACCCCTGTCCACGGTGAGTGCTGTAACTCCTTCCCGGTGCCGTCAGACTGCCGTCGGGGATTAACCTGCCTCCCACCCAGAGAGACAGACAGACAGATGCGACCGCCCCCTCGGGCTCAGGCCCCCTGGCTTCTACACTCCGCTCCCCATGGGGTTCGGGGATTGAAGGCATTGGGGTAAAGGGAAACTGAGGCCCTGGGAAAACGGGCCGCGCGTGCTCAGAGGGGCGGGGTCGCACAACAGGCGTCCTTGGCTCTGAAAGCCGAAGAGGACGCCCCGGGGTCCGCACTGCAGAACGCGGAGCAGGGTTGAAGGGCGGGACCTCACGACCCATAGAGTGCGCGCCTGCGACCACAGTTCCCACGGTCGCTGGTCGCCGCTGCTGAGCCGCCAGGCTATAACCCCTCTTCCCAGTAGAGGCCGCTGACTGAAGCGGAGCTGGGGGTCGAGCTGGGGACCTCGGAGACGCCCCGCGGGGCTTCTCTGAAGCCTTCCTAGCTGGCTGAATCCCATCAAGTTAGGGGGAGGAAAACGGCCCCCAGCGCCCGTGCCCTTCCCACTTTGCGACGACTGTGAGACCCTTGCCCTCTAACGTGAAATTCCTGCCAGGGTAAGCCTTGTTCCTCCCTGGTCGTCCAGGAATTCAGGCCCCACCACTTTTTCTGGGGTGTTGACGGTTTTTGTGTGTGTGTGTGTGTGTGTGTGTGTGTGAGAGAGAGAGAGAGAGAGAGAGAGAGAGAGAGAGAAACAGAGACAGCGAGAGAGAGAGACAAAGAGAGAGAAACAGACAGACACACACACAAACACACACGCACGCACACGCAGAAATGTTGCAACAGACCAGCTCCCATACTCCCCTTGGACCTCCTACCTTCCAGGGGGAGAAACCGCAATAGAACCGGGGAGGGTAACCACAGTTCCCCCTCCCCATCACCAAAAACAGCCTTCCAGGAGCAAATCAGCAGAGACAGGTAAGTAGCAGGTAAGGCACCTGGGAAGAGTGGACCGTTCCCCATCGGTAGGACATGGAGAGCATCCATCAGCTGTCTGCTGCTGACCTCTGACCTGAGAAGCTCTCATTCACTTATAGAGATCCAAGTGCAGATACCCTGGCTCCCCTCTGGGAAATCAGGGGGAAATGGTGGACCGGATGAGCTGTGCTTGGGCACTGTCTCTTGAGGAGCAGAGGTTGAGGAGATTCTGAGGCCAGGGGAAGATCTGGGAATCCAGGAAGACTTGGGAAGGGTCTGAGGGGTCAGGTGGGGACTGGCCAGGAAGAGGAGGGAAAAGCAGACAAGACCAAAGAGATCCCTGCACCCTGCACGTTAATCTGTCCCAGTTTCTAGAGGTCCCTAAGCCCTAAAGGTGTCTCCTTATCACTCTAGGGTTTGATAGGGTTTGAGAGCCTAGGAAGACCCCTCTAGCCCTCTCCTAAGCCGCCCTGAAATTCTCTGCCTCACTGCCACCAGATCTTCAAATGGCTGTCTAGAAGGTGACAGTTTAGGATGGACATCCTGGCTTAAATCTTACAGCTTGCCCCAGTCACAGATAGGAATGAAGTGGCTAGCTTTAGCTCAGCCACCAGTTCATATAGAAAGAACTTCCAGACTGGCTCTTCCTTTGCTTACTGGACAGTTGGGAGCTATGACTCTGGCCCTAGTACCTGGGTGTGAGCGGGGCTGTGGGCACATCCTGACATTCTACTATCCAAGCCCAGGAGGGACAGAGTCTGAGCTGTGGCCACCAGAGACTGGGGTAAAAGGTGGGGGATTGGGGGTAGCGTCGCACTTAGCTCACTGCTGCCTTCTACAGGTTGAGGTTTCCAGAAATTCATGGGTAGCAGTCAAAGGCATGCGCATGCAGGCTGGTGATGATGGAGGTGAATGATGAGGTCCCTGGATGAACCTATCCGAGGCCTCTTTGACAGGTGTCTCTCGGGGCCTGAGACGTTAACAGCTGCTGAGAACTGTTTCTGGGCATTAGGATGAGCCGACTCTTACAGAGACTGGCACCAGCATACTGCTGTTAGCCTCATCCTAGCAGCAGACTCGGGGTGAGGGGACACAGCTGAACCCAAGCTTAGGACACCACAGGACAATATAGTGTTTGCACAGCGGAGTCTTACATCCCAGGATACCACCTGCTGGTGGTGACGCTGGGCAAATTCCCAAGCCCACACCTGTTTCCGTGTTTGAGGTAGGGCAGGGTTGTATCCCTTAGCTCCCGTGCTTTCAGGTCACTTTCCTTCTGCGTCACATTTGTCTCTGGGACTGCGAGCCCCTGTAGCCCTTTCACACAAAGATGCAGTTGGTGGTTGCCTTGGCAACATCTCAAGAAGCAGCTGCTTTCCTGGCTCGAGGTGCAGGGGGAGCAGCTCCTCCCTTTAGTTAGGGAGGCACTGGGCCTCTGACACTTGGCCACCTGGGACCTCAGGACTGGCCACGTGTGGCGAAAGCTTGCTGGAGCCCCCACATTGGGGAGGAGGTTTGTGGGGCTTCCCCTCGGTTCGCATTCACATCTGCAGCTCTGGGGTCTCACCGGATAGGAACTGGTTAGAGCAAAGGGGTCAAATGCAGCACCCACCTGGAGTGCTGGCCTGAGCCAGTGAGAATAGTGGAAATAGAGGCAAGATGGAGAGCTTCTCACCACAGACAGACTCCTAGACAGGAAGAACTTCTGTAACCTCCAACCACCACTGAGACCCTGGGCCAGGAGCAGAACCTGCTGTGGTGTCCATTTCCTGTCTTACGAAATGAAGTAACAGTCTCCCTTTGCTAGGACTAATGAAACTATGAAACTGTGTCCTGTGGTGAATGGCAGGCAGAGAAAAAAAAAATATATATATCTTGTTAATGTGGCCAGTAAGACAGGGACCCCAAGGGTGGGTACTGTGTGACAGAGATGACCTGGATGGGAGATAGTGTTTCTCAAGAAAAAGAGGAAACCTCTCTGGGGTAGTGTGGGGAAGGAGCAGGCCCAGAAGTGGTTGTGTGACCCAGAGTGGGGGATGACAGGGTGGTGTTGCGAAAATGGATGGGACGCCACCGTATCCTAGGTACCACACTGCCCTTCAGTTTGTAAGGGTAAGTGAGCAGCCCTTGCTGAAGGCTACACAGATATGGAGAGCATCAGCTTTTCCTCCCTGTTGTGGGGTCTGGGAACTCATCAAACATAAGAGAAGCAGAGCGTCTTAGATGATCCTAAGCCTAAACCCCAAAGAGAAGGCTGCCCTCCTGGTATTCTGTCTCAGAATTGCCACTGTGATCTCCGATGTCCCAGTCACCTACCAGGGCTACAGATGTGTTCAGTCCATACATTTCTACACCAAACCTCAAGTTCAGAGTAGAATGGCAGAGGGGAGGCCAGAGGGTCAGGGTTAGCATCAGCCTGGACCCGGACTCCATTTTCAGTTTGGAAGACCATTCTCCTAGAGATAACAGCCAGACTGCTTTGGTAGGATGCAGCAGGACAGCTTGGTTGCCACAGCAACAGGCAGGCAACTGATTCAGTGGAACTTGGGATGCAGCTAAACGCTTCCAGCCTTCTCCAAATGGGACATGAACTTCACGCTCTTTTTAGATTGTAGGATGATAACTCTGTTATAGGGGACATTGGCCCCTTACGTGTGTTGGATGTGTGTAAGGACTGAAGAGAAGTTCCCTCCTGGGCATTCTAACCTCAGGGACAGGTGCCAACCCTACCCTGGACTCATAGATTAGTGTCCTGCCTTGCTGTTTTAGCCTCCTGTGTAGAAGACCTGGGTAGTATCTGTCTTGGCTCCTATTAGACAAGGTGTTGGTGAGGACATTGGAGACAGACACATTCTGTCCCACTGTCCTAGGTGGCTAGGGCTCAGCTGGGGTACCAGCTGCGGATGTGGGCGCAGAACACACCTGTCTCCACTGAGACCCCAGCAGCACTTTCCCATAGAGAACTAACTCTGTGCCTGGCTCCCATCTGCAGGTATCTGTCACCATATCCCAGGGCCACTGTACACTGGGTCACTACCCAGTGCCTATGGACGGCCGCAGAGTCCATAAAGTCCCCTCCAAGGACTCAGCACAATGCAGGGTGGTGTTAGGCCCCTGGGCCTTTAGCCCCGTCCCCTGTTAGCGTCAGCGATGCAGTGATAAAGCAAGGGACAAACCGATGTGCTTGCTGCAGGTGGCTGCCATGTCAGCCTTGCTGGACATCAAGAGCAGTGTGCTCAGGCAGGTGCAGGTGTGCCCATCCTTCCGCTGGAAGACCGAGCAGGAACCTGAGAGCACAGACACACAGGAGCCCCCCACAGGGGCCTGGTGGGTACCCTAGGGTTGACTTCGCAGGGTATGTATGCCTGGCCTCCCTCCCCTAGCTGGCCTGTACACTTGTTGTCCAGCGTCAATCCTCTTGAGTGGGAAAAGGGACCAAGAGGGTCTGAGCATAAGGCCAAAACCACTGTGGTTGTCCCTTGATCCACTCTCTCCACGGTTCCTTGAATCGTGTTCTGATCCAAGCTTCCTTCTAGGAAACCTGGGGATGGTGTGGAGTTTTTCGCCCACATGCGCCTCATCCTGAAAAAGGGGGATGGCAGACAGGGCCTTCCATGCCCCGAGGTAAGGACTCCATTTCTGAATCGTCTAGGGATTGCTACTCAACCCAGTCTACTGTCCTAGGTCCTATCTGGCCTTCCCCCTCCTCAAAGTTCTCACCTCTCCTCTTCCTGGAGTGCCTTCGTCCAGCCAGCTAGAGGGTCTTGGGGCAGCTGCAGACTAAGGGGCCCTTCGCTTCGCACACCTTCACTCTAACCCTCCCTCACAGGTTCTTTTGCGCAGTGGTTCCCCCGCCCCTGCTGAGCCTGTGGACCCCAACCGTGGCCTGAGAGCCCTGACCCAGGAGGAGGTAATGGGTGTCAGGAGTGTCTAAGCCCAGGTCTGGTCACAGGCGGGTAGTACAGTTGGGTGAGCAGGAGCAGAGGCGCGAAGGCTGGGGATCCGCTCAGTAGCAGGAGCAGCTGCTTGGGGCTGGTGCATGGGACCAGCAGCGCAGGGGCTGAGAGACTCTGCCATGGCGGGGAACTCAAAGCCTGTTTCCTGAAGGTGGAGATGCTCTACGAGGAGGCCTTATACACAGTCCTGCACCGGGCAGGCACCATGGGCCCCGACCAGGTAGATGATGAGGAGGTCTTGCTAAGCTACCTTCAGCAGGTGAGCAAGGCCCCACCCACCCTGCCTCACTGGGGGGGGGGGACTGAGATGTGTGTGTGTGTGCCTGTACACACCACACACACACACACACACACACACACACACACTGGTGCCAGTATCACCTAGATGGCAATACAAAATACACACATCAGTGTGCATTGGGGAATATCCACAGTGGGTGGAGACCTGGTTAGACATGTAGACACAATTGCAGCGGATGCAAACACCCAGACATGTTTAGAAAGGACTGGCTGCTACTCAGAGGAAGGCAGAGTAGCCACTGGGTATGTTTCCTTCCCCTTGAGTTGTGCCCTGAATTGTCCTGTTCACTACAGCTCCATTTGTGCCAGGCCCTTACCTGCTCACTCCTCTGAATACTCATAACTGTAGCACCAGCTGGGCAGTGGCCCTCCACATGGTAGGACAGATGGACATTCACTCCTATGGACAGTTCTTGAGACTCCCAAGACAGTGCCAGCCTCCCCCAGGCTCCTACTTACCCACTCACCACCTACAGGTGTTTGGCACCAGTTCTGAAGAACACATGGAGGCCATCGCGCGTGTGAAAAAAGCCAAGGTGAGTTTGTGCACCCACAGGCAGGTGCTGGCTGGCCAGCGGCAGTATCTGGGTGGCAGGAAGGGATGCCAGGATGGCAGCAAAAGTGGGGACTGCAGCATGCATGCTGAGGCTGCTTATTCCTGCACCCTTATGTCTGCAGGCTCCCACATATGCCCTGAAAGTCTCTGTCATGCGTGCCAAGAACCTTCTGGCTAAAGACCCCAATGGTGAGTGGGTATCTGGCAGGCCCTCTGAGTGCCTGGCAGGTGTTCCTGGAAGCTGTGCACAGTGGAGAACGTGAGGGCCAAGGACTGAGACACCTGCTCCATTTCAGGCTTCAGTGACCCATACTGCATGCTGGGCATCCTGCCAGCCTCAAGTGCCCCACAGGAGTCGAGTGGGCAGAAGGAGCAGCGCTTTGGCTTCCGCAAGGGCAGCAAGCGTAGCAGCCCACTACCTGCCAAGTGTATCCAGGTCACTGAGGTCAAGAACAGCACCCTGAATCCTGTCTGGAAGGAGCACTTCCTATTGTAAGGCTTCTATCCCGACGATAGCCAAATACCCCAAATGATGACCACTCATTGCTGCCCAGGCAGCTCTTAAGAGGGACTGGTAACACACCCACTGTCCAAGGGAATAACCAAAGGCTCACAGGCAGATGTTGTATCCCTGTGGCCACACAGCTGGTAGCAAGTGGAGGTTAGGATGTGATCCCAGCAGTCTGTGAGGAGAACATGACCACCACCAATTGCTCCTGGACACCCCCCTGCCTCACCCCTGTTCAGAATATGGTCTAGGACTTTCATAGACATTTCTCTGTGTTTTCTGCAGTGAAATTGAGGATGTCAACACAGACCAGCTGCATCTGGACATCTGGTAGAGGACCCTGAGCTTGGCAGGGCGTGGGGGGGTCACACCCCTGGTTTGGGCAGGAATGAGGGCTGGGAACTCCAGTCAAACCATCTTCCACCTTTAGGGACCACGATGATGATGTATCCCTGGCAGAAGCATGCAGGAAACTGAATGAAGTTATTGGCCTGAAGGGCATGAGCAGGTGTGGGGTAGGGGGAGTGGGGAGTCGTAACCCTAGGCCTGTGCATTCAGCTTAGCTGCAGGGGTCAGTGGCTTTCCAGGACCACCAGAGTAATACCACCCTGCTATCATCCCTGCCATGTCCAGATACTTCAAACAGATTGTCAAGTCAGCCCGTGCAAATGGGACAGCAGGGCCCACCGAGGACCACACCGATGACTTCCTAGGATGCCTCAACATCCCTATCAGGGTGTGTGGGGAGGGATGGTGTGTATGGGTTCTTAGGATTCTTGATGGGGGTGTGGGGTGCCCCAGAGCCCTTGGGCATCTCCAGTGGCAGTGCCCTATGACTCCCATAGAGCATCCCACTCTCTTGGGGCTGGAGGAGGTGGGCTGCACTGGGCACCTACTCAGCAATGCTGAGTAGCATTCCCTTCTCCCCAGGGTCCCAGAGAGTATCTGTTTTTATTTTATCTTTAATGGGATTTGAAGCACCCTACCACTGAGCCCTTTGTGGTTGTGTATGAGGGAGAAGGGGCGGAGTCTCGAGGTCTATACCTTCCCCCTCCCTCCTCTCAGGAGGTGCCCGTGGCAGGTGCTGACCGCTGGTTTAAGCTGGAACCCCGCTCTAGTGCCTCCCGTGTGCAAGGAGACTGCCACCTGGTCCTCAAGCTGATCACCACCCAGGTGGGAAGCTACGGGGAACCTGCACCCCTGCCTGCAGGGCTGAGGCGGAACTGATTATAGACCTCAGGTTCTGCCTTCCAGAGGGACACCGCTATGAGCCAGCGTGGACGCTCCGGCTTCCTGTCCTACCTGATGCTCCTCAGCCGTGTGCTGCGGTTTGAGCACCGAGTGGAGGAGGTAGTGGGTGCCCCTAGGCTGCTGAGTAGAGAGTAAAGGGCCCAGAGCAGGGATGGAGCGGCTCTCTGGCCTATGCCCACCCTGGCTTTCTTCTCCAGCCCAACTCTAGCAGCTGGCGTGGCGAACTCAGTGGGCCTGGGACCACAGTCCTTTGTCTGCATGGAGCCCAAAGTAATCTGTCACCCTTGCAGCTGGCAGTGCTGTGAGTAGGCAGGGTAGCCCTTGTGGGTAGACCCTTCTGAGAAGGCTGTAGGTGGGTGGAGCGTGGGGTGGGACCTATTACGCAGAGCAGACCACAAGCCTGGACTCCTACAGGCACTGGCAAGTCAGTAGCCGCCACCATCAGTCACGCACCCTGGACTACCGCTACCTGCTGGGGTTGCTGGAAGATGTGCAGGCGCACTGGGAAGAGGCGGCTTCCCTACCCCAGGAGCAGGTGGGCACAGGCATGGCTACAGGTCTGTAGAGTTCACTGGGACCTAAGGGACAGAGCCCTGACCTCATAGGGTTTGAAAACATGAACTGCATAATAGGGGAGAGACAGCTGTGCGGTAAGGAGGTGGCGGTTGCAGCGGAGTAACTGTGGAAGGATGTCAGGAAGGGTCAGCCTGGGCTGAGGGCAAAGCCTCTGAGGTGGCGAGTGTCTAAGCCGCAGGAGCAGGTGGGCGTTGGCAGAGTGGAGCAGATGAGACAGGAGCTATGGAGGCACCGCGGCTGTAGGTGCAGTGAGGGGAGAGGGGCGGACCCTGTCCCTGTCACGACTCTGAAGAACCCATTCCCCGCAGGAGGAGAGCCTAGCCGACAGCTTCTCTGCCTTCTCGGAGTTTGGGCTGAAGCTGCTGCGCCAGCTCCGAGATTTCTTCCCTGCCACCAACAGCACGGCCGTGTATCGCTTGGGGCTGCTGCTGAAGTGAGTGTCACACAGCAGGACGAGGGGGCTGCAGGGCTGGGGGTTGGGGTGGCCTCCTCAGCTGGCTGTCCTCATCAGGTGCCTCGAGAAGATACAGCTCTTCCAGCCAGTCTTCGCCGTCTGTCCCTTTGAGACGGAGCTCAACGTGGACATAGTCGCAGCCCTGAAGGTGTGTCTGGATCCATCTCGGCCCTCCCTCCCTTGACCCCTGCCAGGGTCTGCTGTCCACAGCCACTTAACCTGACTCTTACCTTCAATCCACTGTGTTGTTTTACTGGCTGCTGCTACAGCGGGGCAACCGGGAGTGGTACGACCAGCTCCTGAACACCAAGAGTCCTCGCGAGCAGGTGTGGATCTGAAGGGCATGGGTTGGAGACACAGGGCATTCGGGGGCTCACTGGTCACTCCAAGCCTGGCTTTCTTGCAGCCTGGGCCACAGCGCCTAGCGGGGCTTGTTGAGCTTGCAGACATCATCTATGAGGACTTGCAGGCCTGCTTTGGGGTCTACGCCAGTCTCTTCTACGGGTAGGCCCTTCCCTTGGGTGCTGCTGCCAGGCCAGAATGGGCTGGGTTGAGGAAGTAGGGCTGGCTGGTGGGAGACGGGTGGCTGAGACATGTCTTTTGCAGTATCCTTAAGGTGGACTTCTTCACCCTTACCTTCCGGCAGCTGGAACGTCTGGTGAGGGGGAAGTCCCTTATTCTGGGTGCTTGTGGGAACTGGAGATCAGGGAGAAGCCCCTGGTTAAGAGGGTCCCTAGGTTAACTTGGGAAGTTGCCTAACTCCACAATCTGAGGCAGGTGGCTGAGGAGGCATGGGTACTAACAGAGGAGCTGAGCCCCAAGATGAACCTAGAGGTGGCCTCGGGGCTCTTTGAGCTCTACCTGACCCTGGCAGATACCCAGCGCTTCTGGAGCTGCATCCCTGGACGGTGGGTACCCACCTGGAACTGGTATCCCCTTAGCTCTGAGCCTGGAGACCTCTGGGTGAAGGCATGTGAGTACCAATGGGCTCTGAGTGAATGTTCACTGCAGGGAAAGCCGCTCGCTAGCCCTGGCTGGCATCCACACCCCGTTTCTGCCAGCCGTGAAGCTCTGGCTGCATGTGCTGAGGGACCAGGCCAAGTGGCGCATGCAGGGAGCTGTGGATGTCGACACGGTGAGTGTGTGTTCAGTTGCCTGGTGCTGGCTCCTCCTGTACCCCTGCAACATCAGCCCTCTTCTGCCTTTGTAGCTGGAGCCTGTGGATGCTTCCTCCAAACACAGCAGCTCCGCAGCCACCGCCAGCCTCTGCCTCACTCACATCCAGGAACTCTGGGTTCGCCTGGCGTGGCCTGACCCTGCCCAGGCCCAGGGACTAGGCACTCAGCTCAGCCAGGTACATGGGCTAGGGATAGGTGGGGACCAGATCTGGAGATGGGGCAGGGGCCCCACGCTCCCAGCCCATCTCTGCCCCAGGACATGTGTGAGACTTCCCTCTTCTACACGGCACTGCTGAGGAAGAAGGTAGACACCCAGCCCGGGGCTGCTGGTGAGGCAGTGAGTGAGCAGGTGAGTGACTGGATGTCAGGTGAGGCCAGCAGGTGGCTGGGTGGGGTCACCCCCCCACTCCCTTGACAGCTGCCCAGCCGCCCCTGGCTATACCTTCCCATTCCCAGCTCTGTGTGGTGCTCAACAACGTGGAGTTGGTACGCAGAGCTGCGGGACAGGCACTGAGAGGCCTGACCTGGCCTGAAGGGGCCAGTGGGCAGGAGGGAGGGCTCCCCCGCCCTCTGCTCAGCTGCATGCAGGCCCTGGATGAAGACCTCCAGCGGGAGGCCCACACCGTGACAGCACATCTGACCTCCAAGGTGGGCAGAGGGGTGGGGCCCGGGACTTGAACCTATGTGGGGACTATTTCTGAATCCCTACGCTTGTTCTGAGCACCACCCCTCTCTCAGATGGTGGCAGACATCAGGAAGTATGTACAGCACATCAGTCTGTCCCCTGACTCCATTCAGAATGATGAGGTAAGTGGAGGGGATCGGCAGGAAGTGCCAAGGCCAGGGGCAGGCTGGAGTCCAGTTTGGCCCACCCCGAGGACTCCTGCCTACAGGCTGTAGCCCCGCTCCTGAAGTACCTGGATGAGAAGCTGGCCTTGCTGAATGACTCGCTGGTGAAGGAGAACCTGAGCAGGTACCAGCTGGGTAGTGGGGGGTGGGTAGGACGGTTGCTGGCCCAGGGAGTCACCTGGGTGATGTTCCTCCAGGGTGCTGGAGGCCCTCTGGGAGCTGCTTCTGCAGGCCATTCTGCAGGCACTGAGTGCAAACAGAGACGTCTCTGCTGACTTCTATGGACGCTTCCACTTCACACTTGAGGTAGGGTCCCAAGGAACTCTCCCTGCTGCCCCCCGAGGACACTAAGCTTGCCAGGGTACACAACAGCTCCATTGGCAGCTCTTTATCCCTACATCCCAAATACCTCAGGACACCAGTTCCCACAGCTGTCTGGCCTTAGATGCTGACATTTCCCAGGTGCCTCAGATTTGAAAAGTGGCTTTGCCTTGGCTCCTAAGACCCAGGGCTTCCTGAGCCCACAGGTCTTTAGCACAGGCCAGCCCTCTGACAAGCCCCTCTTTCCCTGTTGTAGGCTCTGGTCAGTTTCTTCCATGCTGAGGGCCAGGGGCTGCCCCTGGAGAACCTGAGGGATGGGAGCTACAAGGTAAGCTTTTGGGTGAGCTCAGCCTGCCGCCCTGAAGTAGGTATCCTTGTGCAGGTGAAATCTGAGGCGGCTTAGACGGCTCTGTGAGGGCACCTGGCTGCCCTGCCTGGTACCAGAGTTACTAGTGCCAGCTTCCCTTGCAGAGGCTGGAGGAAGAGCTGCGGCTGCACAAATGCTCCACCCGAGAGTGCATCGAGCAGTTTTACCTGGACAAGCTCAAACAGGTGGGACGACATGCCATTGTCTAGCCGCGGGCCTGCCCTGAGACCCGGTTGCACTCACTGGATTTTTCCACTGGCCTTTCCCACAGAGGTCTCTGGAGCAGAACCGGTTTGGGCGCCTGACTGTCCGGTGCCATTATGAAGCGGCTGAGCAGCGGCTGGCTGTGGAGGTGCTGCACGCAGCCGATCTCCTGCCCTTGGATGCCAATGGTGAGGCGCAGCAGCAGGCACCAACAGGGGCAAGGGGCCGGGGAGACGTGTGGCTCACACTGTGTCTCCTAGGCCTGAGTGACCCCTTTGTGATCGTGGAGCTTGGCCCACCGCACCTCTTCCCGCTGGTCCGCAGCCAGAGGACCCAAGTCAAAGCCCGGACATTGCACCCGGTGTATGACGAGCTCTTCCACTTGTGAGTGCCTACCTGGCTTGCTGTGCCCCATGCCTGTGCTGTTTGGCTGCAGCAGGCTCCTGACTGCCCTGTCTATAGCTCTGTGCCTGCAGAGGCATGCCGCCGCCGCGGGGCCTGTGTGCTGTTCACGGTTATGGACCACGACTGGCTGTCCACCAATGACTTTGCTGGGGAGGCGGCCCTTGGCCTAGGTGGTGTCAGTGGCATCGCAAGGCCACACGTGGGAGGGGGCATGAGACCTGGGCAGCCCATCACATTACACCTGCGCAGGCCCAGAGCTCAGGGTGAGTGAGACTCTGTGGGGTTGAGGGAGGTGGGCCTGGCCCATACTGCCTTCCTCATGCCCACCCTCGTATCCACCTACAGTGAGGTCTGCACTGCGGATGCTGGAAGGTCGCTCCAACAAAGAGGCCCAGGAGTTTGTCAAGAAACTCAAGGAGTTGGAGAAGTGTATGGAGGCTGACCTCTGAGCCCCAATGGTCACAGCCTGGCCCTCCTCCATTCCCTGTGGGGTCCCTCCCTCACCATGGGACCTGCCTGCTCTGGTTGTACCCTGTGGCTTCTGTCTGGCTGTGTCTTTTGGTGTGTGCTATGAACCCTTTGTGCCCCAGCATGCCCCACCTTGAATATGGGCAGTCAACTCGGAGGGACCTGGCCAGCATCTGCCCATGGACACAGAGCAAGATGGATGGATGGGACCTGACCCTAGTGGGCTCTCCTCCCTGGAGCAAGGGTCATGTGCTCTCTGCGTACTCTGCCCCCTAGAGGCCATTAGGTGGTATCTGGAGACATTTGTGGTCACAACTAGGGAGTGGAGAGTACTGGTGCCAGGGGTGGAGGCCAATGTTCACACCCTTGGAACCATCAGTCAGCCTGATGAGTAATGATTTGTGCCTCATGAGGGCAGTGCCAACGGGGAAGCCTCACTGGGGAGGCCCTGCCCTGCACCCCCAGGATAGGTCTCCATTGGCAGAGGAAAGGTCAGGGAACAAGTGGGAGGTCAGCAGCTGCCAGGGCCCCAGGCAAAGGGTGAGGGTCAGGGTTTCTCCCACCTGCAGCTTCTCTCTCCTGATCTAGATGCTCTACCCACAGCAGGTGAGCAAGGGGCCAGTTGAAGGTTACTTGCGTTCTGGTCCCCACCTGGCTCTGGGCCCAGGAGAGTTTCTCCCATAGCCACCATGAGGAAACAGGAATTGCCCACGAGTGGAGATCAGGGTGAAGGGCTCTTGGCCAGCTGGTCAGATATACTTTTAGACATCTGTATGTGACCATACCAGACTTACCCCATTGCCCAGATCCACCCAGGCAGATGTCCCCAACCCTTAGCCAAGTATAAAGCAACAGAACTCATATTGGGAGGCTCCTTCTTGGCTTTATCAAGAGCTCTAAGGTAGGACTCCAAACAAGGCTGTCACAGAATTGTCCCAACAGGCCTGTCCACCCCCAAGTCCCACCGCCACATCTGGACTAACGCACACCAGCTTCAATAATGTGTTTGCAACCTTCAGTCTCTCCGTGGTCTCTTGATTTCTTTCCAGCATTCAGTGGAGTCTCTGGCCTAGCCTCTTCTTCTGTGTCTGCCTCTTGAGAGCAGCTGCTGTCTCCTCCATTAGCACCAGCTCCTTGTTCCTCACACTCATCACCGTCCTCCCCATCACACTCATTACCGTCCTCCCCAGAATCTTCACTGTCGTCCTCAGACTCATCAATGTCATCCGAGTCCACGGGCAGCCTGGAAGAGAGGGGTGTGCCGTGGTACAGACATGGGCCAGTACAAGGTTACTTGTCCCATGACACTCAACCATAGATGCCCTCAAGCAGGGGATGCTCGGGGGCCCCACCGCCTCCAGCAGCAGCTGCTTTATACTTTATAATCACCACCAGGCCTCGCTCAGAAAGCCACACCCACAAGGCAGTAGGGACTGGGTCAAGGCTCCAGGAGCACACTAGGCTTGAGCCACCACTTAGCACTTAGCGTGGACTCATAGGACCTACCGGGTACTAGCCACAGGCCTGTTGAGGTTTGCAAACTCTCTCCCGGAGTCCACATCAAAGGGATCTGAACATAGAGAGGAAGGTGACCTCTTAAGTGATTTCAGGGCAGAACCAAACTGGTGGCTCCAGGCTCCGAAGGGCTTGGTTGGTTTCACAGCTTCCCGGGGACTCCCAACCATCCCAGGCCTCACCAATCTCCTCCTCCTCAGGGGTGTCCTTGATGCTGGCCAAGTACCCCTGTTCGGCCTGCAGCACTTCCTCTGGGCCGTGGCAGGCTGCGTACTTTTCCAGGAGCTGTTGGTTCAGGTCCAGGAAGCCCTTGCCCCACTTAAATTTTTGAAGCAAAATGACAGCAAGATCTGAAAAGCCTGGTAGAACAAAAACTAAAAATATACCTGGGACCCCTTTAGAGAGCACAATTATATCACCCCTTCTTGTCATCCTAGGAAGCTGTCACCACCTCCACAATTCCCAAGGTTCCTCTCATTTACTAAGAAAGAGTCCTACTATGCTAGTCCCTATGTCTTATGGGGTCTCCATCTGGGCCTCTCCTTGAGTCCTACATTCCCTTCAGATACTGAGGACAGACTCTTGGGGCAGTGCTGTCCTGACAGTGACGACCCATACGCCATCCCGGGAAGACAGCTGTCCATTTCGCCTCTACCTCTGCTTCACAAGGTCAAAGCTGTATGTGGGCACTGGACCTGAAACCAAGGCTGTCCTGATGGCTCCCAATACATTCTCCTCACATCCCCCTGCTCAGAATCTGCCAGAAGAAACGGCAGTCAGATCCCAGACCGCCAGGCCAAGCTTCTGTCAGTCTGACACTCACCTACAATGCAGAAAGCAGCCGCAAAAGCTTCCACGCAGGAAAGTCTGCAGGGCCGGCCATAGTTTACAGGGTTGGCAGCCAGGAGGTAAGGCAGGAGCCGCAAATGACTCCCTCGCATCTTCCCAAAGGGTGTCTCATCCAGTCTGGCCCAGGAGCAGTCTATGACAGCGACCCCTGACTGTGCCACCAGCTGTCTGCCAGAGAGTGTAGGGAAGGTTCTGGGGCCCCGAGTAAGACATGTCCTTGGAGACCGGCTTCACTACAGACGAGATGGTCTGGTATTTCCAAACTATGGTTTATTGTAGGGGTACACTACAGTACTCACTACCTAGCTTAGAGCAGTTGCTGGGGGTAGCTGGACAATGTTTACTTAACTTTTTCTCCTAAGCTCTTCTACACTCTAAGCCTCGCTCTATGATAAGGGTCAAGTCAGCTAT
This sequence comes from Microtus oregoni, assembly GCF_018167655.1. Lineage (NCBI taxonomy): Eukaryota > Metazoa > Chordata > Mammalia > Rodentia > Cricetidae > Microtus > Microtus oregoni. Next base: position 18,826,758 of record NW_024543086.1, read on the forward strand.
AACCCTGCCCATGTGAAAGGCGTGGACATCCAGGACCAAAAAGCAAGGCTTGAAGAAAATGACCTCCACAAGGGGCAGTTTAACAAAGACAAGATAATGGGGGAGGCACTCCGATCCGTCCCCGGCCCCCCAGGCCTCCGGTGCCTACCTGTCTGCGGGAGACACGTACTGAGTGCCTACCGGGCTGAGCACCAGACCGCCAAATCTTTGGCCCAGTCGCAGGCAGCGTACCAGACCTAGGCGGGCCAGTTTACGGCCCGTGCAGCGCCGGGGGTCGCAGTGACCAAGCTCCCACATAGCCAGGGGACAAGGCAGTGCCGCAGGGCCCGGTCCGTCCTGGCCCTCGGCCTCCTCAGGCTGCACCGATGCTGTAGGGAGAGAGAGAAGAGCGGATGCTCAGCGCCTGCTTCCCAGCCCGAAGCGCTGCTCCAATCGCTCCAAACTCACCGCGCAGGGCAGCGCCCACCTCCTCAGCGAAAGCATCCAGAGAGCGGCCGGGGGGACGCCGAACCCGACCGCTCTCCGCCCTGGACCCCCGCGCAACCTTCCTGCGGCCCATAGCCCCAGATAAAACTCCCGGCCACAGGGTTTGTTCGTGCAGTGTGCGCGTGCGCGCTCGCGCAGCTTCCGGTTTTGAGTGCAGGCAGTTCCTGCCGTCTCTCACGTGACTGTGCGACCCGGGGAGCGATGGCGGTGCGGCTGGCCGGCATCCTGCTGCTGCTGGGGCTCACGGCACGCGGTCAGTGGCTCTGCGCGCATCCCCTCCGCACTTCGGCGTCGCCCCCGCCTCTGCTCCCTGCTCATCGCCTCGCTCTCCGCAGGGCCCGCGCCGGCACGTGCCGGGAAGATGAAGGTGGTGGAGGAACCCAACACATTCGGGTAAGTGTCTCGCGGTCCGGCGGCTTGGGTTCCGGACGTGGCGGGCTCCCCTGACATTTTCTGTCCCGTAGGCTGAATAACCCGTTCCTGCCCCAGGCGAGTCGCCTTCAACCTAAGAGAGAGCCTTCGCCTGTGTCTGGTGAGCGCGGGAGGGAACGTGGAGCTGACCGAGGTGCTGACCGAGGGACGAGGAAAGCCCTCGGCTGGGGGTGTGGGCGGCAGGATAGGGTACCTCGGATGAAGGACACCGATAATGCATTCGCTGGAGGTTCATGCATTCGCTTGTCAAAATGTGAGTGTTTGAATGCTCGGGAGTATATGCTGGAACTGCAACCCCCTTTCGATCTCCCTGTTGGCGATTACCTAGGGCTAGGCAAGCTCTCTAGCGTTGAGCTACATCCCTAGCCTCTGTGTTTGTAAGACGGAGTTTCCCATATGTAGGTTTAAATTGGCCTCCGACTTGGGATCCTAAAGTCTCCGCCTCCCACAAGTGCTCAGACTGTTTAGGAGTTGCAAGGGTGTTGGATGTGAAGCGTCCACTCCAGGTGTGTTTAGCCTGTCTAGATCTAAGGGAATCGAGAGAGCATCACACATCAGAATCCTTTGCCCAGGGAAGCTGGGAGGGAGCTGAGATCCCAGGACTACAGAGAGTGGGACATAGCCATTGAAGGAGGCTCATGGCTCCTCAGCATGAAGGGACCTTGGCTAGCTGAGGGCTGCACTCTGGGGATTTGATGACTCGCTATCTGAGGTGTGCTGGACATGCTGGTTTGTAGCATTGATCCCCTGGAGGAGGAGAGGTAGCCCAAGCTGGAGCTTCTGAAGCTGAATGCAAGGAGCACCTACTAGCCTCCTCCAGCAGTGAACCAGTCGGGCTCAGCTGCCAACACAATCCTTTTCATGGGAAAAGGACATGGCTTGTGACATTCCTGATAGACACAGGAGTCCAAAGGCCTGCTGCCATCACACTGTGAGCATATGTGTGAGGAGGTGGTATAAGATGGGGGTATTTCTCCATCGCTCTTTCAAACTAGCTGGCAGCTCCTTGGTTGGCTAGGAGGAGGGGCCAGACATTGCCACGAACCCAGTACTGCAAATATGTTCATTTTAGTAGAGAGTAATATTGGAAAGAAAAAGCGAAGAGTAGAGGTAGTGTGCATAGGCTGTCCCAAGACTATAATCTCAGCACTTGGGAGGCTGAGGGAAGAGGATCATTAGTTCATGGCCAGGTCTCGGCTACATGGTGAGTTCCACGACAATCGTGGCAGGAAAGAGAACAAAGAGGAGATGGGGAGAGGGGTGACAGAGACCTACTTGGTTGGAGAGTCATTCAGCCTAGGAGACAGGTTGTATTAAAATGCCTAGGTTTACAGGTGTGCTCACTCACATGCCTTGTGGGCATACCCTGTGTTTGGAGAAATTTGTCAGTTTCATTTATGTCAACGTCTTGGTTGTATTAATTGTTCATAGTGACTCAATCCTTTTTATTTCTGTAAAATTGGTAGCAAATGTCCCAACTTTCATTTTGGTTTTCGAGACAGGGTTTCTCTGTGTATCTTTGGCTGTCCTAGAACTCACTTTATAGACCAGGCTGGCCTCGAACTCACAGAGATCCGCCTGCCTCTCCCGAGTGCTGGGATTAAAGGTGTGCACCACAATGCCCAGCCTCACTTCTGGTTTTAATTGAGTTTTTGCTTTTCCTGGTCATATTAGCCACTGGTTTGCCTGTTTTATTTATTCATTTTTTCTTAAACTTTTACAATTTTATGTATATGAATGTTTTACTTGCATGTATGTCTGTGTACTGTATTGTGTGAAATGCCTGTAGATGTCAGAAGGCATTGGCTCTCCTAGAACTGGAGTTACAGACGGTTGTAAGGCACCATATGGGTGCTAGAAACTGAACCTGGATTCTTTACAAGAGCAACAAGTGCTCATAACCACTGAACTCTCTCTCCAGCCCCCTTGTTCTTACTTTGCATGTTACGTATTTGTGTGTGCCCGTGTGGAGGCCAGAGGTCAGAGTCGGGTGTCTTCCTCTATTGCTTTCCACCCTATCGAGAATCAGGGTCTCTCACTGAATCTAAAGCTCAAGGATTCAGCTAGGCTAGCTGACCAGCAAGCCCCAGAGACATGCCCCTGTCTCTGCCTCTCCAGCACTGAGATTATAGGTATCCAGCTTTTTTTTTATTTATTATGTATAATTTATTTATTTATTATGTATACAATATTCTGTCTGTATGCCTGAAGGCCAGAAGAGGGCGCCAGACCTCTTTACAGATGGTTGTGAGCCACCATGTGGTTGCTGGGAATTGAACTCAGGACCTTTGGAAGAGCAGGCAATGATCTTAACCACTGAGCCATCTCTCCAGCCCCCCCAGCTTTTTTTTTTATAAGATTTATTTATTATGTATAAGTATTCTGCCTGCATGTATGCCTGCACACCAGAAGAGAAGGCGCTGGATCTCATTATAGGTGGTTGTGAGCCACCATGTGGTTGCTGGGAATTGAACTCAGGACCTCTGGAACAATAGCCAGTGCTCTCAACCTCTGAGCCATCTCTCCAACCCCAGTATCCAGCTTTTTATGTGGGTGCAGAGAGGACCCACACTCAGTTCCTCAGTTTGCACAGCAAACACTTTCCTGAATAACACCCTCCAATTACTGTCTGCACCACCACACCCATCCTGCTACAGCCTCCTCATGCCGTAAAACCACCATGCTCAGCTTCTCATGTTTCGGGACTGTTGATCTTCTCAAGAGAGCCAACTTTTGTTCTTACCTGTCTCCTGTGTGTCTGTTCCACTCCTTCACTTCAGCCTGGCTGACCTCACAGCTAAGGTGCATTTCTTAGGAGAAGCCACACAGGACTTGAACTCCAGAACAGATGCTTGGGGCCCTCAGCTGGACCTCAAAAAGGCAGGTCTTAGGCAGAGGCAGGCGGATCTCTGTGAGTTCGAGGCCAGCCTGGTCTAGAAGCGCTAGTTCCAGGACAGGAAACAAAAAGCTACGGAGAAACCCTGTCTTGAAAATCAAAAAAAAAAAAAAAAAAAAAAAAAAAAAAAAGGCAGGTCTTTTTCTAAATAACAAAGCATGCAGGAGAATCAACAGACCTGCCCTAGCAGAAAGAGCAAACCACTCAACATGAATTGAGAGGACACCACACAGTAGCTGGGTGAAGATGGGAAGGAAGATCTCCTATAGGGTAGCTGGAGACACAGGGATGAGAAAGACCCATGCTACCACTTTGGTTGCCAAGGCTGCAATGAAAAAGATCAATGCATGAATGCATGAAAACTGACCGGACATCTGGATCAGTGAGCAGCCAGTTTGAATGTGCAATCAGAAACAGGAATTACAAGCCAGGACCGAGGGAGCTTCACAGCAATCCTTTCTATGTGGGACTGTGCTTAAGTGAGGTTTTTTTGTTTGTTTTTTTCCCATTTTTGAGACAGTGTCTCACTATGTAGTCCTGGCTGGCCTGGAGCTCACTCTGTAAACCAGACTGGCCTCAGACTTAGAGATCTACTCTGTCTCCTGAGTGCTGGAATTAAAGGTGTGTGCTATTAAACCCCACATCAATTTAAATTTCTAAATCCCCATGGTAGTCACATTAAATAATGTAAAAATTTGCTTAAAAAATTTAAAAGTCTCAGCCAGTTGTGGTGGCGCACACCCTTTGATCCCAGCACTAAGGAGGCAGAGGCAGGTGGATCTCCGAGTTTGAGGCCAGCCTGGTCTACAGAGTGAGTTCTAGGACAGCCAGGGCTACACAGAGAAACCCTGCCTTGTAAGAATACAGAAAGGAAAAGAAAATCTCAGTGTAGTAACAAAAAAAAAAAAAAAAGGCAGTATTTAAGAAAGAGAATAGGGGCTAGAGAGATGGCTCGGTGGTTAAGAGTATTTGCTGCTCTTGCAGAGGACTCTGGTTCAGTTCTCAGTACCTACATGGTAACTCCCAACTGCCTGTAACTCCTAGTTCCAGAGGACTTGAAACCCTCTTCTGATCTCCACAGGCACTGCATGTGGTGCACATACATACATACAAACAGAACATTGATACATTATATATATATATATATATACACATATATATATATATGTAGTGTTTTTCTGTGTAGCCTTGGCTATCCTAGAATTCACTTTGTAGACCAGACTGTCCTATAACTCATGCCTGCCTTTGCCTCCTGAGTGCTACGTTAAAGATATGCGTCACCACTTGGTGAATAAATAAATCTTAAAACAACAACAAAAAGACAGCTGGGCGGCACGCCTTTAATCCCAGCACTTGGGAGGCAGTCAGGTGGATCTTTGTGAGTTCGAAGCCAGCCTGGTCTACAGAGCATGTTCCAGGACAGCCAGAGCTACACAGAGAAACCATGTCTCAAAAAACAAAACAACAAAAGCAAACAAGATTTCGCATAGCATGTGTGGGCCCTGGGTTACGTGTCCAGTAGGAGGGAGAAATTAGGCACAGTGGTATGCACCCATAGTTCTAGGTACTCGAGGCTGAGGCAGGAGGATAACTGTAACACAGGAGTTTGAGGCCCGTCTGGGTAACAACACAGCTCCTGTTTAAAAGCAAGCACTGAAGAAATGGACTAAAAGCTCAAAGACACACATCTGTCATCTTACTTGTTGATGTAAATGAATTAAACTCTCCATTCAATAGGCAGAGAGTGGCAGGACTGTTTTTATTCTGACACTCTTGCTAGCCTGGATCTCAGAAATCTGCTTGCCTCTGCTTCCTGAGAGCTGAGATTAAAGGCATGGACTACAATGCCCAGCTCAGAGACTAGCAGCAGTTTTTGTTTTGTTTTTGTTTTAGAAAGGATAGCCATCATATGTTGATAAACAGTATATTTAGCAAGATGTAACAAGCATGTATAACAATGTCTGAATTCCAAAATCTATAAGCAGACACTCTACTTCTGAGTCTCACAGCCCCCTCATAGGTGAAGGATGGTTTCCTTGAGCATGGAATTCTCTATTGGCCTATAGATTTTTAAAAAGAATTTTATGAGCATTAGTGTTTTGCCTGCATGTCTGTCTGTGTGAAGGTATCGGGTTCCCTGGAACTGGAGCCACAGATAGCTATGAGCTGCCATGTGGGTGCTGGGAATTGAACCTGGGGTCTTCTGGAAGAGCACAACCTCGAGCCATCTCTCCAGCCCCCTGGCTTATGGACCTTTAAAAACATTGTGTGAGGTTCTTTCTACAGAGTCCTGGCTATCCTGAAACTCACTAATGTAAACTAGGCTGGCCTTGAACTCACAGAGATCCACCTGCCTCTGCCTCCAGGGTACGGGAATGAAAAGTATATGGCACCACATAGGGTTTATCTTACGGATTTAAAAATGCTCCTTTGAATGGAACATGTATTCCTGTTTCTTTATATGCCTGTGGGCTTTGTTGAAAATTGGTTCTTAGAAAAAAACAGAATACTCTGTCCATCTTTGCAAACTGGTCCTAAGCTTTGGACTAGTCAGTGCTGTTTTTCTGAGGATGCCACGTGACTACTGTCTTAACTTCCCCAAATCGCACTAGCATGCAGACTTGTGTACACACACATATCCGTACCTTTCTTGGCTAGTGGCTGGTTTTGCCAGTGGGTCTGCGGTCCAAGTCTAGGTTCCAGAAACTGAGGGCCCCCCTCCACAGGAACAGACATGGGAGTCCTGCCACAGAAAACCAGTTCTGTGATCTGGAGATGGATTTATCAGTCCCAAGGGATTAGGTCAGCCAGCACCTGACCATTCCTAATTCCAAGCGGAAAGGAACTTGGTGCTCTCTGGCCTTGATGGTTGGTGCCCCCTGCCTCCCTTAGCTTCTAGCTCTAGGGGTAGCAGAGGTTTATGCTTAAGTTGAACTGCCGTGGTGTTCTCCCCCAGGGCCCCTGCATCTCTTCAGACTTGCTGGCAAATGCTTCAGCCTAGTGGAGTCGACGTGAGTGCCGGGCTAGTGGGAGGAGTGGGTCCGGTCTGCAGAGCTCCTCATGCTCCTGTGTCCCCAGGTACAAGTATGAGTTCTGCCCTTTCCACAACGTGACCCAGCATGAGCAGACCTTCCGCTGGAACGCCTACAGCGGTATCCTTGGGTAAGCTGAGCTAGGGCAACAGTGTTAAGTCTGCTCCTGAGGCCCCCACATCATTGCTTTGCCACCCTTTTTCCCCAGCATCTGGCATGAATGGGAAATTGCCAACAATACCTTCAAGGGCATGTGGATGACTGATGGGGACTCCTGCCACTCCCGGAGCAGGCAGAGCAAGGTGAGGCCCATAGGAGATGTGGGTGGTAGAGAGCTTCCCCACCCCCAGCAGCCACTGAGGCTCTCTTCCTTCCCAGGTGGAGCTCACCTGTGGAAAGATCAACCGACTGGCCCATGTGTCTGAGCCAAGCACCTGTGTCTATGCGCTGACATTTGAGACCCCCCTTGTGTGCCATCCCCACTCTTTGTTAGGTAGGCCTCCGGATAGGGCTGGGTCCAGGGAAGAGGAAGGTAGGTAGGAGGCTCTGCAATGTTTGGCTCCTGTTGGTCTGTAGTGTATCCAACCCTGTCGGAGGCCCTACAGCAGCGCTGGGACCAGGTGGAACAGGATCTGGCAGACGAGCTAATCACACTGCAGGTGGGTGCACACTCAGGGGTGTCCCCTTGCCTGCTCTACCAGGTACTCCTTCTGCCTCCTCCACCTTCAGGGCTATGAGAAGTTGCTGAGGGTGCTTTTTGAAGATGCTGGCTACTTAAAGGTCCCAGGAGAAACCCATCCCACCCAGCAGGCAGGAGGTTCCAAGGGCCAGGGGCTTGAAACCCTGGACAACTGTAGAAAGGTAGAGTTTAGGGGCAGGGGGAAGGTTACAGGGTCCCTAGTCCTGGTAGCCCCCCACCAGGGTTTGACTGGGTTGGTATTCTTGTCCAGGCACACTCAGAGCTGTCACAGGAGGTACGAAGACTGACCAGTCTGCTGGACCAGCATGGAATCTCCCACACTCAGCCCACAGGTCAGTCTGTCTGCCCTGGTCAGCTGCCCAGCCACCCTGGGGCCTGCAGCAGTTGGAGGACAGAGTCTCACTTGCCACCCGTTCTAGCAGAAATCGCCCACTCTAAGCACCTGGGTCAGCAGGTCCCCACAGGTGCTACCTCAGAGCAGCTGCGGGGTGATCCAGGACTACGTGGGAACACCCTGTGATCCAGGCGGCAGGAGAGATAAAGAAACATCCAAACACCCTCAGTGGCAAATGTCCTTTCAGAGAGGACAGGTGTGGTCTCAGCAGGTGCACAGAACTGGTGTGGTGGGGACATGACTTCTTTTGGCATCTTCTAGGTCAGGCAGGGTCACTGACAGACACAGGGACCTGCTGGCTAACCTTTGTTGTGCCCAGAAACACAGACAGAATAAATTTCAAAGTTTTAATCTCATACTGATAAAAAATAACTCCATGAATTCTGTAAACCATTGCATAAATGCTATAGTAAAAAAATTTAAACAAATGTTAACAACTTTAAACAATTCACTAAGTAAATGGGTATGTATTATAAATATGACCTTCTGGATTAAGAAGATTCCATTCACATAACATTCTCGGCTAACTTCTGAAAACAAATGCACACAAAGGCTTCCATAAGTTAATCCACATGCGCATCCACACTGGGGAAAGGTCTGCCAACCAGGTACACAAAACTCTGACACCATCATTTACTGTTAATATTTAACACTAGAGAGTTAAAAGACAATAGGCAACAGGACAATGGTGAGCCTCAGTTCCTAGACCCACAGCTTCACCTCCAGTACACACATGTGGGCCTTAAACACATCTCTCTCCTCCTTGGCTCTTCCCACCCAGGATAGACCCTAGGAGCCTTAGCTCACAGGAGGTCTAGGATGGATGGGAGAAGTAGCCCCTTCTTTGGTCTTCCCCCTGCACACCTGTCCTCAGAGCCCAGCCTGATTCCAGAAAAGCAGATGCTCAAGAAAACTCCTGTCACTGGGTGGGACCCCGTAGACATCACACAGCAGTCCCATAACTGCCACAGCCCCAGCCCGGAATGTCAGCCCAGGAGGAGTTGGCCAGAGTAGCTTACACACACAATCTAAAGCTTAATGCTTGTAACTGTTACAGCTTGAATGTCCAGATGAGCTACCAATCACAAACATTGTCCTGTTACCACAGAGACCAAAGGCCAATAATGGTAAACAAGTGCATAAATATGAATAAAAATAAAAAATCTTAAACCATGGTAACAGTAGCACGAAATACAAATGATCTAGGTACTGAGCTAATAAATCATTACCACTATAATTAAAAACGAAGTATCACTAAAACCAGTTCAATAGTTACCTTATTAAGTAGTGGGCTAGCTGCGGAATGTTGAGGATCCACTTCCTTTAAAATGATAGAGCTTTTCTACCAGTTTGTCTTGTATTAGAAAATGCTTTTCAATCTCCTACTATATTAAATACATTCTAATTTGGTCACTGATAAAAACGTTTTACCTAGTCACTTTGCACTTAAAAAATGCTATTAAAAGTCTTTGGCAAAGCCATGGGAGAGGAGAACCACTTCTAGGCCTGGGCAGAACCTGCAGGTAGGATACCTGCCCTGCCTAGGTCTGCCACCAAAGGCAGGGGTTGCCTGGACAGATGTCTCCTCCCTAGATTTCCAGGAACAGTCCCAGTCCTTACTATAGAAGGCTGAAGTCATCACCCTAGACACATTCTCAGCAGGATTTTAGCCATGGGCCTGAGGCCAAGCTGTGAGGGTGCTGCCTTCTCCTTGGAAGCTGCCGGGTGAGCTGCAGCAGAGCTGGGGCTGCTCGTCATGGGATGGATTCTGATCATAATTGGATGCACAGCTCAGGTACCAGATGTCTGCTAAAGCTGTCCCGGAATCTCTGGATCAGCTAGCAGTGAGTGAGGGTGATCACAGGGGCAGCAGACTGAAGTCTCAGGTTCACAGCCCCTTTGTTCAGCACAAGCTAGGGTGCCCCGGGCAACTCGGGGTACAAAGCACCGTTGCCATTTACAGACAAGACATCAGAACACAGCTCCTTCCGAGTAGATCTTGAACTCCTCTGAATGTCTGATTCCTTTGCTGCATTTTTCATTAGCATAAAATTGTCTTTCAAGGGAGAAGAAAAAAACCAAATGAACCAATTCCTTCACTTCTTTTGCAAGGCACAGGCACTTGGAAGTGGCCACGGATCACATAAGTGCATGACAGAGCTCTGGATATCACTCTGTGATACTGGAATATAAAACTCCATCTACATGTGCACCTGCACATGCTTAGGAAAATTAGTTCCTTTCATAAAATTAAGAACATCTAAATGTATATGTGTCTCTCAATAACCACTCTCTGCTTATAAATACTATTTGTCTGCACTTAATTTTAAATGTAAAAATCCTAGGTCTTCACTACTAGATAAATGTTCATTTCCTAAATAGTTTCAGAATATGAAATCTAACGTAGTTACCATTACTATGAGTTAACAACAAACTGATAGGAAACTTCAAGTTCACAGTACACTTATAAAGCTTCATGTTATCGCATATTAAAAAACATGGACCTAGAAAGCAGCTTATACAATTTATAATGTCTAATTAGATTCCTCGGTTTACAAAGTGCTTTGACAAGGCCTGACCTCCCACTGGCCTGGCCACAGCAGCGTCATGACTAGGGGCACCAAAAACATGCCACCTGCCCAGGGGACGGGTGGTGGTGCTTCAAAGGTTTTCTGAGAATACCTTGACACCGTTGGTTGGTAGGAGATGGTAGGGAAGAAAGAGTAATATGAGAGGCTGTTGGACAGTGGGCATGAACTCACATCTTGGCGTGGGTGGGACTGGAGGCAAGTTTCGACACTGAAGTGGCACATGGCATGCTGAGGCCTTTGCACTGCTCACCAGGGAAGGAATAGGTCTCACTCTGGTCACCATGGGAGGGGCTGGCCCTTGCAGTAGGGGCACTCAGGGGTACTGGCTGCACACAGCTCGCATAAGACACGGTGCTGGCAGGGCCGGAGGACAGTGCCATGGGCCCTCTCCTGGCAGCCCACACACTGTTTGGCACGAAGCTGGAAGATCACCTGTAGGGAAGAGGTGATTGGTGAGTGTGGGGAGCCACAAAGGAGTAAATGTGTACAGCTGACATGGATATGCCCAAATCAGGGAAGGATAATACCTCAGACCCATGGGAAACTGGAAAAGCCTTTCAACAGAGGTCTGCTCCAAGTATGACCGTTTTAAAAACATTTGACCAGAATGTGCAAAAAAGAGCAACTGCATGTAGCTTCCTCCTCTGGGACTGCTCACGTAGACTCCCCCACCTAGACGAGCTACCCTGCTGCCTCATCTGCACACGCTAAGCTGCAGGTTGCTTTGGTAGCAGGTACAGCTCCACGCAAGCATACACAGCTTACCCGTGCCTAGCTTCTCTCTGTGTGTGTTGTTTCTGCAGTTTGTCTTGTCTTCATTCTCTTATTGCCCCTAGTCAGGTCAAGGCACCAGGCTGGTGTGAGTCACACTGGGTAAGGCCAAGCAAACGACCGTATCCCAGGACAGTGGTCACCAGCTACAGCAGCAGTGTCACAGAAATCCTTGGTGTGTCAGGCTTGGGGTGGACATTTTGGCCAGGGGCCCACAAGAGAACAGTCAGTAGAAAAGAGTTTCCCTTGGGAAACCCCACCCCCGCCAGAGTGCTGGGTCCTGAAGCACAGCCAGTCTAGCCACAGGCAAGGCTGGCAGCTGGGTATCCACAATGGGTGCTAAGTGGGATCCCATGGCTGAGAGTGGCCAGAACCCAGGAAACTATCTTGGAGACAAGGTACATGTAGTATGTGGACCTTGGCTGTAGTCAACAGGACACATGCAAAAGGCACCAACCAGAGTCCAGGCAAGGAGCCAGTCCTCTGCCCTCCCCTGAAGTGGCAGCAACTGCCCAGCAGGACTTACCCCATCCACAGCCTCCAGGTCCAGGCGCAGCTGGTTCTGCAGGGAATGCAGCTTGGGGAGAGGGATGTCGTTGATGTCACCCAAGCTCCGTAGCCCTGGCAGTGAGGACAAACCCAGGCCCTCTAGTTCTTCCTGCAGCTGCTTTACCTGGGCCTCCACTTCCTCCTTCTTCTGCAGGGCCAACTGCCGGTCATTGTCCGCTACACGGGCTCTCTCCTTGGCCTCCTGAGCCTCTCTCTGCCAGGCATCACAGGCCTAAAACCCAAGACAACATACAGGAGGCAGCCATGCCTGGCCTTCCTCAGGCTTAGCTGCCCTACCTATGTATCCAATGCCCTCTCTTTCCTCCCACGTCTGGCTCCTTCTTCCCACAGGCTTACCTGCTTCACTTGCTGCCAAGACTCTTCCCACTGCCTGATCTTTCTTTTGGCTTCATCTAGCTGTCGCCTGACCCGTGCCAGCTCAGCATTGTTTGGACTTGCACTTGAGGAAGCCGAAGGGCCAGAGTTCAGAATGGGGGATGGGCTAGGAGAGAAGCTGCCAGAAACAAAGTCCCAGATGCTCCCAGGGACGCCGTTCAAACCTGAGTTTAGGAGACAAGGATGATACAGTCCATGCTGCACCCAAGGCCTGAGGTGTCTGCAGGTGTTCTGCCCTTCACCTGGCCTTGGTACCCTCATGATGGCTGAAGATTCAGCTCCAAGACTGCCTCCCCTAAATGAGGCACAGTTGGCTCAGGAAGGTAAGAGTGTGAACAGAAAAAAACAGAGTTCCTAACCCCAGCAGTTCTCATTCTCTAGCAGACCCTGGAGGTTCAGAAGAGCTCTAGTTCTGAGGTCATCTCCTGTATGTTAGCTGTCTGTTAAGATGGACATCTGGAGACAGGCACATTTCTAAGTAGAACGTTATGAAGATGTGAACAGCAGAAGACAGAGTCCTGCTGACCTGACATATCAGTTCCCTCTCATAGCTTGGGTCATACAATGAATCCTAGACAGTGCCTGCGGGGACCCCAACATAGCTCCATGTATGCCCCACCCAGAGCCCTGAGTGAGCTGGCAAGCGAGACACTGTGATCTGGAGCACTGTGAGAATGCCCAGCTGTGGGTACCAGCTGTCCCATGGTAGACATGTCTACCGTGTCTGTCCACTCATCTACACCACACAGGCTGCAGGGGATGGTGTCTCTGAAGACACACAACTATGGAGGTGAGAAGCCCTGCAGTCAGAAATACCCAGGACTAGATTGGACATGGCCTGTTTCAGGACCCAGAGCCGGCGGGGAGGGACCCACGCCCAGGCACGCACCTAAAGAGCTGTAAGATGAGGCTGCAGAGCCCAGCGTAGCCGGCTCCGACCGGAGGGGTGGTGGCTGCTGGGGGGGCGTCATAGCCGAGGAGACGAGTGGCCCAGACAGGGACTGGGAGAGCGAGCTGAGTGGGGAGGTGGACAGGGATGAGGACGAGTGCAAGGATGGCGAGCGGGGCAGGGAGCCCGGAATGGTGACGGGTGCTGAGCCTGCCAGCGACCTGGGACCTGGTGGGAGGAGGGAGGCTGAGTGAACAAGGACAGGCAGGGTTTCTGCCACACAGCCACTTGCCAATAAGCCTTCAGGTCAGTAACTAGGCAGCTAGACACCAGGGAAACCTAGGGACGGGGCACCTCAGAAGATACCAGAGGAACCAGGCCAGCAAGCAATACCACCCACAGGGGTGCAGCTGTCAGGCGCCGCCAACTCAGGGCAGCACTGGTAGTGTTCCTGGCTCTGCCGGGACCACTAGCAGGGCCTTCACAGAGCCACCAGGGCTCGAAGATGGGTAGACTTTTTTTGAAACAGAGAAAATAACTTTCAGGATGAAGAAAGTGATGTAATAATAGGAACCTCTCTATGCCATACAGCTGTAAGAATAATTTCTTGTGTTTCCTCATGAGAGGCCCCAGCCAAGTCTAAAGGGCTGCTTTGTCACAACAGAGGTAAACTGAAGAAGCAGCAGGAAACCGAGTCACACAGGCAGGTAACAGAGGCAAGAAGAGGATCCCAGCAGATGGCTCCCCTCAACCCCTACAGTAAGCCAGGCAGCATGCACGAAGATAAAGGAGCCACTGAGCTCACCTGTCAATCCAAGATCCTGCTCTTCCAAGTCTTTATCTAAGGACGCGATATTTATGTCACTAAGGTGAAGATCTAAGGCCGAACCTGCAAGATAAACCTGGTGTTACCCACTCACCTCTCACTCAGCACAAACACAAAATCTCTCAGAAGGAATCCCTGACCCCATAACATCAACACCCACCTAGCTAGAGCAAAGCAGCCCCTGCCAGCCTCTACTGGTCAACAGGGCTGCTTTCTCCTCCACAGCCAGGGAGGGGTATTTCATCTGAACAGCCCTTGCTGCAGTGAGACACATAGCTCTGGTCCACAAACGTCCTACTTTGTGGTATGGCTGTTTCATTTTTTTTGCTTTTTGGATATCATGTAGCTCATGACTGGCCTCAACTCAATGCAGCCAAGGGCAACCTGAACTTCTGATCCTCTTGCCTTCCACCTCCCAAGTGCTGGGATTATACAGGAATGTATCAGATGTGCTCAGTTGTGTCTCCTTTTACTTCTAACCATTTGTTAAAATTTGACCAAGAAACTACATTTAACTATTAAAAATTTTACAGGAGGTAATTCCAACAGGCAAATGGTTTTGAGGCTGTGTAGGCTGAACACACTAAGATAATGAACTCTGACACCTTGAGGACCGCCACACTCACCCCAGAAACTGCCTCCCTGTCAGGGGCAGAGGTTGCTGGTATGGCAGAACCCTATAATTCTAGTACTACAAATGCTAAGGCAGGAGAATCACAGTTTGAGACTAGGACATGCCTCCACCCCCACAGCCAGAACAGGGCTGCCATTCAGGGACCACGTAGTGGAGAAGAGAGCAATCTGTGTGGATAGCCTGCAGAGCCCTGGGAGGGAGGAGAGACAGGAGCTGGCTGCAGGAGTATGCCTGTGAGTGGTGTCGCATTCTCAACACAGGCACTGTCAAACCTGAACATGCAGGAAGTTAAAGGAGCCACTGAGCTCACCTGTCAATCCAAGGGTCCTGCTCTTCCAAGTCTTTCTCTGAGAAGCAATGAACCTTTAGCTCTACTGCCTCTCTCACCCACTCCTCCCAGTACATTGGTGCAGTCTATGCTGTGTGGTTCAGTCCTGTCCCCACTGCTGACTAAGGCCCCCCAGTTCCCAAGAACTCTGACTTCAACTTCAAGATAATATATATACTGGGTGTGGTGGCATATGCCTGCAATCCCAGGGCCTGGGATGCAAAGGCAGAGAGAATTGTGAGGTCCAGACCAATCTGGGCTATGCTGTAAAACTAGCCTGGTCTCAAAAGTAAACAAATAAAAAGATGCCACAGGTCACATAAACTGGTCACATAAACTTTCCCTAAGGCCCTGGTCTTCCCTTGCTGGTTATAAAGGGCCTCCCCACCTCTTTTTTTTGATAGGGTTTCTCTGTGTAGCAGCCTAGCTGTCCTGGAACTCGCTCTATAGACCACACTGGTCTCAAACTCACAGAGATCTGCCTGCCTCTGCTTCCCAAGTACTAGGATTAAAGGTGTGTGCCACCACTGCCTGGGCATACAAAGGGCCTCTCTAAAAGGGTGACAGCACACAGGCTGTAAGGAAACCTCTCTGTAGCGGGTCAGGATAAAACTCTAGAAGCACAGCTGACACCGTGACAGTACCATTCAGGGCTTAAAACTCAGCATGTAGGCAGCAAAATGAAAACAGATACCTAACCCATCAGAGTTGCTTCTGTAGTTCTGGCAAAGTCCCTAAATGTACTACCTTTGCTTTCTGGGCTCTATAGTTTTGCTTCTGGCTAACTGTTCCTGCTCCTTAGTTCTTCAAACTAAGGTGTAACCTAGGTGTGTCAACCAACCCAGGTGTGCCAACTCAGGATGAATATTTTGTGCTCAAAAACTCACCCTGAGAAAGGCTCGGGACTGCACTGGATCCTGAACAACCAGTGTAGTTCCAGCTGGCCAAGAAAGACTTTCTATTGACCAGGCAGTGGTGGTGCACACCTTTAATCCCAGCACTCGGGAGGCAGAGGCAGGCAGAACTACGTAAGTTTGAGGCCAGCCTGGTGTATAGAGTGAGTTTCAGGGCAGGCTCCAAAGCTACAGAGAAACCCTGTCTCCAGAAAATAAATAAATAAATAAATAGATAAATAAATAAAGGACTTTCTACTGACTTAAACTCTTCTCTGGTGGATACCTCACAACACTACCTGCTCCCTTTCTTCCCCCAGCACCACATGCCACCCCCAGTCTCATCTCTGTCTTTGGGGGAGAAGAGGTATCTCCCAAGAGTAGGCATGCTTCAGGGTCCCTTCTCCAGTGACAGCAAGCTAAGCACAGCTCTCTCTCTACCTCACACCCTTCTTCACAGTCCACTAGTCCAGATCTCATCAGCCTCCAAACCCTGTGTGCTGAACCAGTACATCTGGATAGAGCTGGCTGAAGTAGGCAGACTGAGGATATGTTCCCATCCATCCACACGGCAACCTGCCCTCTCCTGCCTCTGTTGTGCCCAGTGCAGAGGTTCCACCCCATCCTTTACACCTGATCTGGAGCAGGGAGGTGACAGCCTGGACTGACAGCCTCTGCACCTAAAACCTGGAGAATTAAGTGAGGGACAATTTCACTGCTCTTGTGCCCCTGGAATAAATGCAAAACCTCAATTTGAAGAACTAAGAAACAAAGAAAGGCATGAAAGTGGGAACCTGTCTTCCCTGGATTACTCAATCTGAGCATGTTCTCTGTGGCTCAGCACAGGAGTCCAAGATGCAGTGGCAGCCTTGACTACACAGCAGAGGGGCCAAGCTGGGATAGAACCATACTGCAATCAATCCCAAAAAGAAGCCTAGCACAGGGTGTGAGCCACTGTACTGGAGCCCAGCAAGGTTTCAGTTAAAAGGGATATCTGGGGAGCCTCTGGGCCCTGTCAGCCCTATTTCTGGCCCAGGGGCTCCCCAACTCTTCTGATTGCTGTTCAGGAACCCACCCTACACCCTAGTCCACCAGGTTTTGTCTCCAATCTCACTAACCTTCATGGTCCTGATGATCAGACCCAGGACTTCTGAATCATACCTCAAGAACCACCTTGGAAATCTAGGTGAGGAGCCTCCTTTCACAAACTTTATAAGTGCTTGAGGGCCAAGCTATACCGCCTGGCTCAGAACTGGCTCCACCAAATGACCTGAAGCCACCTGGACCTCACCAGCTAGTGTCCCAGGCATCACCAGTTCCCAATGTGACACAGCACATTCAAAAGGTGCCATAGTCCTCTAGGGTCAGGGATACATGAAGGGACAAACCACACAGACTGCAGGAAGGAGTTAAGGGCAAGACAGGATGGTGTCTTCCCTATCTGCTGCTAGAGAACAGAGGGGCACCAAGCCACCAGCATACCTCCACTCTTAACTGGGAAAGTTAGGAGGAACTGGGGGGACCTGACCAGGACTCTAGGAACAGGATGCAGGATGGCCACCTTGAGGGCAATAGGGCCCTGGATAAGCAGCACCAAGAAAAGCAAGTTTGTAAGAGTAGGCATGTAAGTTAACCTCCTTCTGCAGTCCCATGATCTCACTGCAAAAGAGGTACATGGCTTCCGGGAAACATGCACCTGGAGGGACATGCATTTTTGAAAGGTACCGGCCTGAAGGAGTGCGCCCCAAGACGGAGGAGTGCACTCAGAAGGAAAATTACCAGGGGCTCTTCACCTGGGGGTACGCTGGCCGACCAGGACGATCTCAAGGGAGATGCCAGTCAAGGCGGGGGGGGGGGGGGGACACCACCAGGGAGGATTTGAGTGTAGGACAGAAGTCCCCTGGAGGACACGCACCGGAGAAAGGGACTCACACCTCGGTTCCAAAGCGCTGAAAATGAGGACCCACAACTTGGTGCCGCGCTGACGCGAGACCTGCCGGGATCTGCCGTAGCCATTGTCAATGCTGACTCATATCCTCCGCAGCCTCAGCAGGGCTGCCGTCACTGAGGATTCAAACCTGCCTGGTTCGCGCTCCGCCCTCACCAGCCGCTGGCCACGCCTGCGTGCAGGCCACGCCCACTCCCGCTGTGCACCCTGCCCCCCGAGCACCGGCCACGCCCCCACAGCACCTGCTTACCAGGCGTGCTAGGGAAGGCACCGTTTAGGCCTAAATAGGGGGGCAGGAATGGACCATGGGGGAGCAGGGGAGATGGAGGAATTGGGAGGGTGCCGAGCAGAGGGAGCACTCATGGGCTCAGTCCCCCATGGCCAAGAGCTGGAGGCGGAGGAGTGTTCACTGACTACCAGAACTAGCTTCCCACTTCCCTCCCCCGCATCTCTTAAATGTGCAGGCCCTGCACTTGATTTAAATAGAAGGAAACCCCACAAAGACAGTGCCCTCCAGTCTACCCCTCCTCCCCATCAGCCCTTTAACACCGAAAAAGAGGGCCAATCCCATGGGGAGGAAGCATGTGGGTCAGGCTGGCTATTGGGTAGAGGCAGGGATTGCCCCTATGCCTAGGAACCATGAATTCCCATCACTGGGAAGACAGCCCACTGACTCCTTGTGTCTTGATATATAGTATGGGGGGGCCTCAAAAGTGATCCTCCTGGCCGGGCGGTGGTGGCGCACGCCTTTAATCCCAGCACTCGGGAGGCAGAGGCAGGCGGATCTCTGGGAGTTCGAGGCCAGCCTGGTCTACAAGAGCTAGTTCCAGGACAGGAACCAAAAGCTACGGAGAAACCCTGTCTCGAAAAATCAAAAAAAAAAAAAAATTCCCTTCCCAGCAATACAAAAGAAATTTTAAAAATGAATTTCGCAACTTCCTGACTCTGTGGCTGAGGCCAGCATTGCTAGAAGAACTACCGCAAACATGCTGACACCTGCCAGCCTGAAACACCCGGCAACTCAGGACTTCCTGAGAGACGTCCCATGTTTGTAGCACCTGGTCAACCTTACACCTTGGTGAGCAAGTGCCCACAGTCTGCTTGTTCCGGGATGGGGATCTAACTCCCCTCAACATTCTTCTGTTGTGTACCCTCTTTACTATTAGAAACACAGAAGGGTGGGAGGAGCAGTCCCCATGTAGTACAGGACCGTCTTTAATGTCCCCCGAGGAGGGTGGAAGGAAGCCTCCTCTGTCAGCACTAGTGACATCATTCCCAACCTGCATCCGATGCAGGACTCTAGCAGGTCTACATGGATAGAGCTTGTGCTGTCTTGTGAGACGGTTAGTGACACATGTCTATGTCCTCTAGGTAGGGCTTGCCACTTTGGTTCTTGTACATCAATATGGACAACTTGACTCTGGATCCCTAGGCAGCACGATCTGCTTCAAGACAGAGGGCTTAACTTTCCAGTCCCACATCTCTGAGTCACCAGAAATGCCGTTCTTCTGTGTATCTCCCATAGTCAGGAGAAGATACAGGGGCTGGAAGGATATCTCAGTGGTTTAGAGCACTGGCTACTCTTCCAGAGGACCCAGGTTCAATTTCCAGCACCCATGTCTCTAACTCCATTTCCAGGGACACCAATTCCCTCCTTCTGACATCCACTGGCAATGAACACATGCAATGCAGACATACATTTAGGCAAATTCTCATATTCATATATATATAAAACAAATAACATCTTAAAAAAAAAAAGCTGGGTGGTAGCGGCGCATGCCTTTAATCCCAGAAATCAAGAGGCACAAGCAGGCAAATCTCTGTGAGTTTCCGCCTGGTTTACAAAGAGTTCCAGGCCAGCCTTGACTACACAGAGAAACCCTGTCTTGAAAAACCAAACTGAACCAAACCAAACCACAATCAAGTCAGTCTTGGGCCAACTAGGTCCTGGTGACCACGGATGCAGCAGCTCAGAGCATGCTGCCTGTGACCATGGAATGCAGCAGCTCAGAGCATGCTGCCTGTGACCACGGAATGCAGCTGCCCAAGAGCATGCTCCTGTGACCACGGAATGCAGCAGTTCAGAGCATGCTACCTGTGATTCACAAGTACCTGTGTACACAGGAGTGCCAGGCTCACTCACTCCTCTTGGTCTCAGCCCATTTACTTAACTCATCCTGACCTTTGTGCCCAGGTTCTTGGCTCCTGTTCAGGCCCTGACACATCACTGGTGCTCCCGCAGTGAGTGACTCCCAGGCACTAGAATATCCACGAAGCTGGCCACAAGCTGACAGCTAGCTGTTTACTTGCTCCAGGCTCCACTACAACTCTCCTCTCGACCCTGTCATCCCCCACCTTCAGTTCATCATGGTTTCCATCTCCACTTCTCACCAGCCTCCTCATTTCCCCGTGGCCTCTGGGACAGAGGGTCCACTTGCCATGTCTCTTAGGTGTTTTGTGCATTCTGTGACGTGGGTTCCACATATCCTGCAGTCCCGAGTAACACAGTGACCGTGTGAAAAGCTGAGAGGAAAGAGTGCTGTGACTTACCTAGAACTGCTTCCACAGTGTTGCCAGCTGGATCCAGTGGGAGGGCACGGGCAGGGAGGGTAGGCAGAGCAGTGGGGGAGGAGCTACCTGAGCCAGTACTGGATGCCAGGCTAGATGCCACACTGGAGCTTATGCTGGGGGCCAGTGGGTGAACCACTGAGAACACAGCAAGGTGGTTCTGTTCAAAAACACAAACAATATGAGCAGGTGCTGCTGGGAGCACAACAGCAGAGACACTGCAGACGGATGGACTACCCACATCCAGAGCGGCACATGAGGACAGCAACATCTCAGGCTACTGCAGACGGGTGGGAACTGTTCGCCAGCATGCACTGACCATGACAGGCTGTCTTGCTGTCACTCAGGCAAACAGATCTGGAAAATGTCTGTTGACTCAAAAACCTGTCACAGGCCAGGGGCTGGGCACCTGGCGATCCTTCTCCCCAACATCCCAGGAGCCTCTCACCCTTCCCCAGTTCTTACCCACCCAGTGGCCAGAAAAGAGAAACTGAGGAAAAATGATAGGTAATAGATTAAAAACAAGCCATATGATAGCAAACAGGTGCCCAGGCTAGATTCGGGGAACAAAGCAGCAGAGCTGGGGGCCCTCGGCATGTCTCAGTACTATAGACACTTTCATCAAATGTGCTGAACCTAGGATCTTCACATCAAGAAAAAGCAGCCCATGCATCCTGGGCCTCACCAAACCTCCCTGAGACATCCCCATGAGTCCCACAACGGTAGCCAGAGAGCCCACACTCAGGAGTGGCTGAGGTGCCTGGGCCAAAGAGAGGGCAGGTGTTCTCTATCAGCAAGTCACAGACACTGGCCATAGGCAGGAAGAAACTGTTACCAGCATGAAGGGTACCAGTTCTCTATAAATGATAAGATCAAACATCACAGCTGGAAATCAACAGCTTAGTGGTAACCCCATCACACAGGTACCAGGTACAGAAGCTGTAGGCACCTGTTGTCAGTATTCAGGCATCTGTTCTGTCCTGCCCTTGGGGTCCCGACAGGGTATGTCCTTAGCTGCAGCCACTAAGAGTACCTCCTGTGCACATTCACTAGGGTCCCTTTTAAAAGCTGGGCCTGCCCCCTCCCCCTTCTTTCTTTCTCCTTCCCCCTCTCTCTCTGCCCCACCTCTCCCTCTTTCACCTCTCTTGCCCCCAGGGACCAGTCTCTGCCTCCTTCTCTGCCTCTTCTCTCTCCTCTTCCAATAAACCTCTCCTATGTGAGCCTTGCTGCATGGCATGACTTCTCCTCATCGTGTTTTTAAATTACAACATTGGGTTCCCTGACCAGGAGGAAAGGCTCTCCTGCTGGCAGTCTGGGGCACGCCAGGACCCTGGTACCTGGTTCACATACAACAGCCTTGATGTTGAAGTGGGGATGGAAACTAATGGATCACTGGGCCCCTCCATCTAACACCAGCATGACTGGTGAGCCCCCTCTTCTTCAACATTTCCCAAGAGTGAGGACTTATCTCTCAAGCTTGGCTTCTCACCTTTTGGCCTCGTTAAGCACTGGTGCCAGGGAACCATGGCTTTTAGGCTCAGAGCCCTTAGCCCCTGCTCTGCTTGACAAATCACTGAGGCAGCCTGTGCCTTCTTGAAATCAATCCTCTCTGAATTCCTGGACACTAGGAATTATAGGCCCTTGGGTCTCACTTATCTGCCTCACTCATGGGAACTTTGGCATAGTCTATACCTCCAGCTTTTGCACTCAGTGCCCAATTTAAGGGCTTCTAAACTCATCTGCCTTTGCTGTTAAGATCTGGCCCAATTATCCCTTAGATATTGCTTTCTGATCTGCTCTCTTCCACCTTCAACAAATTTGCTTTCTCATTCGCTGATAGCTTTGCTTTTCATTCAGTACCAACAACTGGATCTCTGGTGGGGTTATCCACCCTGGATATGAGGCTTCCTTTCTCGAGCACAGTCTTCTCCTCACCTTCTAGCTTTTCTTAAAGTCCTGGTACAAGGTGGACTTTGCCTCTCTCGGGCTCAGAGCCTTTAGTCCCTCTTCTTGCATGACGATGTATTGAAACAGCTGTGCCCACTCAGTTTGATCCTCCCTGGTCCCTGGGATGCCAGTGTACTCAGGCCTATGGATCTTTCTCTATCTTTCTCTGCCTCATCATTGGGAACTGTGTCCTACACCTCTTCACTCTCATTGGGATGTCTTTTGAGACCCACTGATACTGATCACTCCTTTTAAATAAATCTGGCCTCAGTATTCCTTGGGCCAGACAGTCGGGGAACAGAGAAAGGATTCTCCACTTTCTTTTTCAAAACCTGCTCGAGTCTGTTTGCTCTCCCTCTCTAAACGTCCCATTTGTTCGCTGCACGTGCGGGTCAGAAGGAGAAGTCAGCTTCCTCTTGCTCAGCACACACCGGTTCTCCCTTTCTTTCATTTACTCAACTCCTGTTCCCACTTAGCCCTGGTGATCTTTCCTGTCACTTTTCCTTGCCCTCTCAGGAGACAGCAGTACCAGCATCCCAGCTTTCCCAGGTTCCTCAAAGATTGTAACGCCCCCAGGTCAGCATGAAGCAGTCTCAAGAACACAGCATTCTCATGCCCACCTCACCTGTGACCTCTTTCTAACTCACCTTTTCATAATGAACAAAAGAAAGTCAGTGTCCTGTGTCTTTTCACTCTCTCTCTCTCCACCCCCTTCTACCACTCTTTTTTTTTTATTTATTATGTATACAATATTCTTTCTACATGTATGCCTGCAGGCCAGAAGAGGGCACCAGACCTCATTACAGATGGTTGTGAGCCACCATGTGGTTGCCGGGAATTGAACTCAGGACCTTTGGAAGAGCAGGCAATGCTCTTAACCGCTGAGCCATCTCTCCAGCCCCCCCCCTTTTTTTTTAACCACTCTTGTCCCTAGGGACCGATCTCTGCCCCTTCTCTCTACTCTGCTAATAAACCTCCCATGTGAACCTTGTTGCATGGTGTGACTTCTTTTTGCGACATTTTTAAAAATTGCAACACCTGTGCTGTCTGCCTTCACCACCCCTTCATTAGTGGGCCCAGCCCAGAGCTGAGCTGGTGCCATGAGCTGGTCAGGCTGAGGTCCATCCCAGACACAACTGAGGCCAGCATCCTGAATCATAATCACTACTGCCCACTTCCATCTACCTACCTTAAACTTCAGAGCTCACCTAAGTCCAATACCACCAAGAACACATGCACCTCTTTCCAAATAATGGGGAGCATGTCACCCCCAGAGTCCTGGTTTAGTAGAGAAGAGACTTCAAGGCCTGTTGCCTGGAATCCCAGGAGAAACCTGTGCTGTCACTTCTGGGACTTTAATACTTCAGCAGTTAAGTATTCTTCCAAAGGAACAGGTTTGCTTTCCAGCACCCACGTAGTTCACAACCATTTGTAACTCCAGTTCTCAAGGACCCAACTGCCTCTGGTGGTTTCTGTGGACACTAGCTGTGCACGTGGTACACAGACATGCACGCAGACAGAAACATCCATACACATACAATAAAATACTAAAAATTAAAACAAAACCTCCCTAGACTTTAAACCAGAGAGCAAGAATGCAGAGAACTTGTAAAATGGCATGATGTGGCTGCCAAGTCATCAGCACAGCTGATCAGAGGGAGCTCAGGCAGGTAATCTCACGCCCACACAGCAGGACACCAGTGCTCCATCTGGGAACTGACAGCCTGAGGCACAGAGGTGCCATCCTCTTCCTTCCCGGCTGTGTTTGAGGGTGGGACAACCATACCTCAGCCTCTCATCTGTGCATGTGGTATCACGGTCTTCAAGGTACCGAAACAGTCCTGCCTCAGAGTGGTACACACTACAGCAGAGGATGCTCCCCTCTTAACCATGTAAGGATCCTAGACTGCTAGACTGCTTGACTCTGAAAATCAGCAACACCATCCATGTCCTTCCTATTCAAGGTCAAAACGGTCACAAATGTACAACCACAACGGATCAACCTAAGGGTCTGCATCAATGAGAAAGTCAGACACAGCTAGGGTCAGAGAGACACCACCAAGGGATACTCCTCCTCTAAAGGCCAGCTTTGTCTGCCTGGCTTTTCTCTCTCCTTCCTTTTTTCTTTCTCTTTTTTGTTAAAATATACACAGGATAATAGTAATCATTTAAGCTGGGCGGTGGTGGTGCACGCCTTTAATCCCAGCACTTAGGAGGCAGAGGCAGGTGGATCTCTGTGAGTTGGAGGCCAGTCTGGTCTATAAGAGCAAGTTCTAGGACAGGCTCCCAAGTTACAGAGAAACCCTGTCTCGAAAAAAACAAACAAACAAACAAAAAACAGTAATCATTTAACTGTTCTGGGTTTTATTGACGTTATTGAGAGAGTGTGTGTATGTGTATGTGTGTGTGTATGTGTACATGTATGTGTGTGTGTGTATGTGTATGTAGATGTGTGTGCACTCCAAAGGACAACTCTCGGGAGTTGGTTCTCTCCTACCTGTGGGTCTCAGGGACCAAACCCAGGTCAGTATGCATGGTAGCAACGTCTTTTACCACTGAACCTTCTGGTTGGCCCTTAATCAGTATTAAGCATACACTTCTTTGTGGTATTAGGGACTGAACCTAGGGTCTCACATACTAGGTGTGCTGGCTAATTTTATGTCAACTTGACAAGCTAGAGTTATCTGAAAGGAGGAAATTTCAATTGATAAAATGCCTCCATAAGAGCTGGGTACATGACATTTTTATTATTATTATTTAAATTATTTACTTTTATTTTATGTGCATTGGTGTTTTGCCTGAATGTATGTCTGTTAGATTTCCTGGAACTGGAATTACAGACAGTTGTGAGCTGCCATGTGCATGCTAGAAAGTGAACCCAGATCCTCTGCAAGAGCAGCCATCTCTCTAGCCCTGGGCATTTTCTTAATTAATGATTGATAGGAGAGAGTTCAGACTATTGTGGGTGGGGCTACCCCTGGGCTAGTGGTCCTGAGTTCTGTAAGAAAGCAAGCTAAGCAAAGCAAATCATGATGAGCAAGCCAGTAAAGCAAACCATGATGAGCAAGCCAGTAAGCAGCACCCCTCACAGCCTCTGCCTCCAGGTTCTTGCCTTGCTTGAGTTCCTGTTCTGACTTCTTTCAATGATGAACAGTGACACATAAGTGTAAGCCAATAAATGCTTTCCTCCCCAACTTGCCTTTGGTCATAGTAGCCCTGACTAAAACACTAGGTAAGTATTCTATCACTGAGCAACATCCCCAGCCCTTTATTTTAACCTTTAATACAATATTTTACTACCAAGCCAATGCTGCTTTTGAACTCACAGAAATATTCTTGCCTCAAGCCTCTCAAGTAGCTGGGATTTTATGTGCCTGCACCACAAGACCTGGCTCCCAGTGTATACTTCTGTGGCATTAATTACATTCACTCTTGGGAAAACACTATCACCACCAATTTCCAGAACCCTTTCCCTTTCCCAACTGATACTCTGTCCTTGTGACCCAGGAACACCTCATCCTCCTTTCCTTGCCCTGGCTCCATGAGGAGAGCAGAAAACAGGGGAGGATAAAAACTTTCCCACAGGCCAGGCGGTGGTGGCACACACCTTTAATCCCAGCACTAGGGAGGCAGAGGCAGGTGGATCTCTGAGAGTTCAGGCCAGCCTGGTCTACAGGGCAAGTTCCAGGACAGGCTAGGCTCCAAAGAAACCCTGTCTCTACAGACTTGGTAGGTTAAGATAAGGTCACTGACTGGGGTAAATGGTGTCCCTGTAAGACATGAGGACAGAGACATGCACCAAGAGATAATCCTGTGAGGCCATAGAAAGCACACAAAGTGTGGGCCTGACCCCACCTCGACCTCGGGACTGGGAAATGGAGCTGTTGCTTAAGTCTGTGCCTGAGACACTGCTACAGTGGCTGTAGCTGCTGATTTCCCCAGAGAAAAATGCCACAAGGCTTTAGTTTTGTTTTCAAGGACACAATTTTTCTTTTTTGGGGGTGGGGAGAGGGCTTGACACAGGGTTTCTCTGTGTAGCCCTGGCTGTCCTGGAACTAGCTCTGTAGACCAAGCTGGCCTCAAATTCACAGAGATCCGCCTGTCTCTGCCTTGCGAGTGCTGCGATTAAAGGTGTGCACCACCACCGCCCAGCTGTATCTTAAATATTTTTTAGCAACAAAACAAAGGACACACAAATATGAGCCAAAAAAAAAAAAGATAATTACAGAACACAAGCCATACTCTGTAGCTGCAGTCACACGGCCCAGAACTGTACCTGTTTGCTGTCCTCACTAGTTTTCTGGTTTCCTTCAGAGGGAGAGTCTTTCCGTTTGGCCTACAAGAGAAGGGCTGCTCAGGTTGGAAAGGCAAGGGGGAGATATCTTCTGAAAACACACAGACCCACACTTTGCTTAGAATTTAGAAAATGCTGGAGCTGATGTGTTGGCACAGGCTTTTAATTCTAGCACAAAGCAGGCTGGAGCAGGAAGATCATAAGTTTGAGACCAACCTAGGTTATATAATAAGACCTTGCCTCAAAACAAAAATTAACAAACAATCCCAAAAACAAAACATCACAAAGTACAAGTCCTCAAAGACACGAGAAACCGAGTTGTTATCATGGCTCCTGTCCATTGGTACCAAAGCCCCTTCCACACTTGGATCACTTGGGACTGACAGTCTGTGACACACGCACCAAGAGCCAAACAGTTGTTCAATAAAAAGGGCTGGGCATGGGCTCATGAATTCATCACACTAAACAGGCCCTCATATGAAGGTCAAATGCAAGGGCATTATGCTGGGGACTAGAACTAAGAACCCTGGTCTCCTGTTTGACCCAAATAGCAGCGAAGCTGACAGCACAGGAGTGTGAGTACTGCCCCAGGGAGACCCAGCTGTACCTTGAGGGAGGATAGCTCCAGCCATTCAAGGTGGTCCTGTGAGGGTTTTGTGACAATCCCAAGGGAAAAGTGGCGAGTTCTGGGTATACAGAGTGCCAGCAGCGTTCCGGACACTAAAGCAGGAATGAATGCGGAGATGCTGCCTCCATAGGCATCTCGGTCCAGTGGTCCACCACCACACATTTACACTAGCAGAGGATACCTGCAGCACCCAGGACAGACTCAGACGCTGTCCACAAAGGACCATCCTCAGGCAGAAGGGGCAAAAGAGCAATAGTGACTAAGACCTAGACCACGAACAGACATTTCCTGAGTCTCAGGGCCTGTCAATAGACCCAGGGTCCACACAAGTGGCCTCGGCAAGAGAGTGAAGTGACACACAAGTGCACGAGCTAAGCAGAGTGGCTCTGTTCAACAAATTCAAGAATTTTTGTTTTTTCTTTAAAGATTTTATCTATTTATTATGTATACAGTGTTCTACTACCTGCATGTATGCCTGTATACCAGGACACCAGATCTCATTATAGATGGTTGTGAACTACCATGTGGTTGCTGGAAATTGAACTCAGGACCTCTGGAAGAGCAACCAGTGTTCTCAATCTCTGAGCCATCTCTCCAGCCTCTTGTTTTTGTTTTTCAAGACAGGGCTTTTCTGTGTAGCCCTGGCTGTCCTGGAACTCACTCTGTAGACCAGGCTGGCCTCAAACTCAAGAGATCCACCTGCCTCTGCTTCTTGAGTGCTGGGATTAAAGGCCTGTACCACCATCGACCAGCAAGTTCTGGAATATTTCAATGTTACTCAAACAGTTTTAGAAACAAATACTAGCTTCAGTCCACTTTTGAAAAGCCTGTCCCCACACTGGGAGCCCTCCTCAGGATTTACTCTAGTGGCAGACCCAGGCACAGACAGGAAGTGGTTTCTAAGTAGGATGAGACCATTCATTCTCATCATAGCCATCAGATACATGATGTCCTCATCCAACACCTGGGCATGCCACATCAGATACCATTTATTGATGACCTCCAACTGCCTAGGAACCTAACAGCCCAAGGGATGGCAAAGATGAGGAAGGCAAGGCACCGGGTGCCTGCTAAAGCAAGATCCCACCAGTCAGCATACCAGGGGTGTGTCTTGCTCCAGCCCTGGCAGGAATAGAGTCATGATTTTTCTAGACTCTTTTAGAAGGTACCACAATGTAGGCTGCCTCCAACCACACCACCCAAATGCCAAATGTCATCTCATCTCTGTCCCCAACAGTGTGATTAAGTCAAGCAATGTCCACTTACACTTCCAGGCTGGCTGCTGTAAGTCGAGGCGCTGTTGGAACTGAGGTCACGGCAGCTCCAGTCATTCACCATTCCCAGGCTTTCTACCAAGAAGAAAGAACAGCTGGCATTGAGGAACTGACAGCTGGCCCACGGAAGAGATGGAGAGCACAGGCTGGTTTTATAGGCACTTCCCCTTTCCTGGATGGCAGGCCAGCCCTCACAGAGTCATTTAACCTTTCCTTTTTAATTTCTTTTTAGGAGCTGCAGATACTCGATGGTTAGGAGCATTTGCTGCTCTTGCAGAGGACCTGGGTTCAGTTCCCAGAACTACATGGTAGTTCACAACCATTTGTAACTCCAGTTCCAGGGAATGCAACACTTTTGGCTTTTGCGGGCACCAGGCACGCGTGTGGTGCATGTAAACATATGCAAACAAAACACATGCATAAAAACAAATAATCCTATTTTTTAAAGTCTATTATTAAGTATGTGTACAATATGCATCTCTGTGTGGGTATGAGCATATGAGTGCAGGTACCCCAAGACTGGTAGTTGTGGGCCTCCTGATGAGGGTGCTGGGAACTCAACTCTCATTCCCTGCAAGAGCAGTACCTGCTCTTAACCACTGACCCATCTCTCTAGCTCCCAAACAGTACCATTTGGATTCAATAATTCTAATATGAAAATCACATGTGAAGTGTGAACAGAGCAGCAGCCATCCCAACTGAGATAGGAAGTGAAGTTTGCACTTTGTAACTATTTTATAAACACCAGAACCCACACTCCAGAGCAGGGGACAGCTTTAGAGCATCTACTATGAGCCTACTGACAACTACTGACTACTAGGCTCTGGGGCAGCAAGTCAAGCCTAATTAAGAGACCTCCGAATCTCCTCCAGCTACACGGACAGACACTGACTTCAGAGTCACTGCCACTCAGTCCCACTAGAACAGCAGTTCAGGGAAGGTGTAGGTGAGCAGATGAATGACAAGCAGATCTGGATCTCCCTGAGGTATGTGGAGCCCAGTAATCTGGCCTGTCCCTGATGTAAAGGGCAAAGCAGGTCCAGCCATGTAGCGTGAGCCCCACCCCAGCCATCTAAATGAGCATGACCTTATGTATAGATGTGGCCAGTTCCCAGTGCTGAGCCACCACTCAAAGCTGGCTTTGGATGAGATTCTGTGGAGCTGCTGAGTAAGGTATGTGGCCACATGGTGGCTGGGGTGGCCCTGGGAAACTGAAGGTTGTCTACTTACTCTCTACGTGTGCAAAGGCACAGAAAGGGCCCCGAGGGCAGTAGCCAGTCTGGCGCATATCGTTGCATTTTGTAGATTTGTAGATCTAGGAAATAAGACAAAAAGATGAACGCTTATTCATCTGGGTTCCTGTGAGAAGAGCACAGCTGGTTGCTCAGAACACACCAGCAATCAGACTGTGTGGGCTCATCCAGCTGCAGAACGGATATGCAGAGTCTCCAAGAGTTCACGGAAGGCCTGGTTCTCAGGACTAGAAGATGGTGAAACCTGGACAAGTCAGGGCCTAGTGGGCAGTCCCTAGAATAAGGCATGCTCTCGTGGGGGCAGGGCAGGCCCAAAGCTATGGGACCATGTAATCATAGATGGGAACCTCCAGAACTTCGAGCTGCACAAACCTTTTCTTTCCAGTGATGGAAGGTAGCCACCACACTGTTTGCCCCTAGATGCCCGTGGTCCTGAACACCCTCCTCCTCCCAAGACACTGGCCAGGGCCAAACCTGTCAATCAGACCTCCATGCAAAGGCACTCTTCTACTTGATATCGCTGGAAGAGGTGTCTAACTCTAAGATACAGCAGAAGCTCAAGCAATGCCTGCTCAACCTTGTGACTAGACAACTCACCATGGCGACCTGGGAAAGGGCAGACAAGCCTCGGCGCCAGGAACTTTACCCCAAGGGGCAACATTTGCCCAAATACCAAAACCATACCATCCATTCCAGAGGCTCAGGAAAGGTCATGATGACAGCACCCCCTGCACTAACAGACTTAAGCCTACATAGAGAACCATTTCCTTCAGGTTCTCCAGCCTAGCCCCGGCTCCCTGGAGTCTCAGGGCTCCAAAGACAGTCCTTTTGCTTCATTTTAACTTAAATATAAGTGTGTTCTGCTTGGAGATTGAGTAGTCAAGGTGAACTCATAAGGCAGGGCCAAATACCTATCTAGACCATTCCATGGGATAAGCAGTCCTGACTGTCCTGGTGGTAACCTTTGAACCCCTGGAAAACCCTCACTAGTGAGAGCCAGGGCTAGGCGGTTCATCTCACATGGCACGCAGGGTGGAGCTGTGGGCCACATAAGATCAGCTGGACCCCAATAGGCACTGGCAATAGAGCAGCCATGACCAGGGGGGTGAGTGGAACCCTCTAGTAAAACTGTCCCTCCCTGTTCAGACCCCTTGTTCTAGGAGAGGGAAGTGCTGTCCTCACTCCCTGAGTGTCGTTCCTCATGGCTCCTCCCGACCCCATTCCCCAACTCCTCCTACGCTGATTTAGTACCTCTCAATGTAATCCAACAGTGTGCACTGAGTAGTGTTTCTGAGTCCTAAGTGCCCTTCCAGTGAGGGTTCCACACACAGCAAGCCCTGTTGAGCTGCCCCACCCCCACCTGCCCAATGCCTACCTCAGGATGGAATTGTTGCTCCGTGCGGGAATGGCAGTACTGACAGCTGTCCCCACCCTCACACCGTGAGGGCTCGCCCCACTCATCACCATGTTTCACACTAGGGCAAGGTGTAGACCTAGAGTAGGAAGAATGCACCGGTGTGCTCAGAACCTGGCTCTCAACAGTGATCGTGCTACCCCGCACTCCCCATCTGAGTCAGGGCTGCCCGGGTGAAGGGATGAGAAACAGTGGGTGCAGGGACCCACAGCGGGTGTTGGTACAGGGCTCTGCCTTCTGCAGCAAAGCAGAATCTGAGACTTGAAGCTTAAGTGACCCACATTCCCCACACTTTCCGTCAGTTCATGACCACTCATTTGGGGTTTATAGTCAGAATTCCCACGTCTGGGGCTTTTAAAAGCCTACAGTAGTGGCACACAACCACTAATCTGTATTATTCCTGGTTTGTTACTCAGGTCCCTTGACCCTGAAGCTATTCAGAAAGCAGTGAAGTCACAAATTCACCATCTTCATCTATCAGAACATGTGTTTCTGGGCACTCAAAGGGTCATGGGATTATGATTACAAAGAGGAGAGGTTGGCCCTCTGCAAAGAAAAGGTGCAGGCTGAAAAAGGAGCCTGTGGGGACTGAGGCATGGGCCACCGGGAGTGCTGACTGCAAACCCAAAGGGAGGCCAGCAATACAGACAGGGGCGGCTAGAGGCAGAGTGGATAATGCTTTGGAAAATGGGGGACCACCAGCCTGCTGGGACCCCAACCCAGATGCAGGTGAGAATCAGAAGGGCAAGAAGTTGAGCATCCCCCAGAGTTCTCCATCTCCAGACTCAGTGCCCTGCTATATCAGCCTAGAAGGTGAACTCTGTCTCACATCCCAGGAAAGCCAAATGTGCAGTGCCTGCAGGGCAGGACGCAGCCCTGACATTGCAGAGGTGCAGGGGTGGTGCATTACATTGTGCAGGGGTGATGCATTATTACCAGAAGTGCCAGTGGAAATACACAGGCTGCAGGGGGGTGTCCCAGCTGTGTTCCCTACCCCTTGAGGGCTATCAGTGGGCAGATCATGTGGGAACCACTGTGCCTGAATGCAGTCTGTCCTGGAACTAGCTCACGTACACCAGATTGTCCTCGAACTCACAGAGATCCGCTTGCCTCTGCCTCCCAAGTGCTGGGATTAAAGGCGTGCGCCACCACTGCCCAGCACAAGCCTAGCCCCTTTAAGACAGCTTTCTTGCCTATGGGCTGACAGCTTTGCTGAGCAGGAATCCTCAAAGGGAGAACTCAAAAAGTGGACATCTCTATGACAACAGTATGGAAAATGCTCCTCCTCCCCAGCATGGGGTGCAAGAGTCACAGGAAAAAAGTAAAGAAGCCTCATGACCCTGCCTCTGTCAGATGAACAGAGGCAGCAGGAGCTGCAGAGCAATCAGGCCAGTGGCTACAGTGAAGATGGATATTCTAGAGCCAGAGCAGGGTCCTCCTGTCTGTGATCCCTGAACCCACCTGTACTGGAACCTCCTGGGGTTCCGACGGCGGTCTCTGCTGTTGTGGTAGTGTGGACAGGCGTAGCCCTGGCGACATAGGCGTGGTGGCTTTGGGCACTGCTCTGTCTTATAGCTGCCCAATACGAAGTTACTGTCTGTAAAACAGATGCAAGAAAACCTGGCCTTGAGTGCTCAGTTACATCAGGCATAGCAGTTTAAAGTCCAGATACATCCATCACCACTGAGTAGATAATCAAACACAGCTCACCTGTCAGGAAGGACCAGCCCTGATGGACTTACTATGGATTGCCCCCAAAGACACTATACACAGTAGGAGATGCCAGGTACAAGGCTATAAGTATGACCAACATACATAATATGTACACAGTAGGGAAACCCAGAGATGGAAGGTCACCAGAAGACAGGGATCAAGGCCAGTCTTAGTGAAATGAAGCCCTCTCTCAAAAAGGAAAAGAACTGAAATGGCAGTGAAGTGACGATCACACTTGTGTGACCATATTAAAGTCACTGACAGGCTGAGGACATGGTTAGTGGTCTTAAGCACTTGCTGTGCAACCATGAGGATCAACTCCAGATCCCAGAATTTATGTAAATCCCACACAGGCATGAGAATCTGCCTATAATTCCATCACTCAGAATGCAGACCCAGTGAGCTGTGGGTACAACTCAAAGACCTTGTGTCAATGAATAAGAAGAGAGAGTGACAGAGGATGAGGGCTGATGTGAACCTCGGGCTTCTGCATATAACCAGACACACAGCATCTGCCCACAAACACATATTCACAGGCACGCACATGCCTACCCCCGCCCCCACAAGCCAACAACAGAAAGCTTTTCTGAGAAAATGCTTGTCCCCAGCTCACTGACCCACTCCCATTCTCAGGAATGTCTTCTCTTTCTTGAACTACTTCTATCACCTTAGGCAACAGTCAACTTTCCGAGATGTAACCCTAATCTTGACAGGCTTGGGTGACAACGGGCCAGTGTAGGTCTACCCGAGGCACCTGCTATCTGGCTCTACTGTGGATGCTGTTGGTAAGGCTGGGGTGCACAGGAGCACAGGCCTGGGTTTCCTCCTCAGTCTGCTGTGAACACAGTACTCTTAGGCCAGCAAGATAGCTCAGCTATCTGCATAAACTCGGTCACCTGAACACAGATTCTGGAACCCACAGTGGAAGGGGAGAACTGATCCCCACAAGTCATCCTCTGACCGCTACCCAAGACCACAGCATTTGGATGCCACCCCCACCTCTAATGATGATGATGGAGGAGAAGAAATTTCTACTTTCAAAAACGCTTAACATTTTAAAACAAAACAAAACAAACACATTACATGTAATCCAGGCTGGCTTCAACCTCCCATGTCTGTCTCCCTGGTGCTGGGATCAGAGATGTTAGCCACCATGCTCCCTTGGATTGTGCTGGAGATTAAACCTTGGATCTTTTGTTAGGGAGGTGCTGGGAGTGAACCTAGGACCGAGCCCAGGCAAGTGATCTTATACAGAGTTACACAAACTCAACTCTCTTTTTACTTTCTATTTTGAGACAGGATCCCATTAATTGATCAAGTTGGCCTAGATTTTGCAATCTTGCTCAGACCCAGACTCCCAAGTGGTAAGATTACAGGTATATACCAGCCAAGCCCAGCTCAATATCTATGTTAAATCTATGAAACACTCTTGCTATGTAGCCTAGGTGGGGATTCAGTTCATAATCGTCCTTCATCAGCCTCCTGAGTGCTGGACTCACAAAGTGTGTATCATCAGCGTTCAGTTTAAAAATGATTTAACTTCATGCTGGGTGGTGGTGGCACTTGCCCTAAATTCCAGCACCTGGGAGGTAGAGGCAGTTGGATCTTTGAGTTCGAGGCCAGTATGGTCTATAGAGTTAGTTCCAGGACAGCCAGGGCTACTCAGAAAAACCCTGTCTCAAAACAAAAGTTAACTTTGAGGCTGACTAGGGTAGTACACACCTTTCATTCCAGAAAAATCACCTCCTTTCTTTCCTTCTTGCTCAGCTAAGTCCTCAGCTAAGTCTAACAGAGACAGGGGGTTCTCGCCTCCCACCTGTGACACTGGATCAGATGCCCACTTGGCGGAGAACATACCCTGCCAACAGGGAGGCTGCTGAATAGAGCAGAAAGGAGCTAAAAACAAAGCCAAACATGAAGCTGCTGCCACACCATCCTCTAGCTGAACATCACACTCTGTCCCCGACTCTGGGACAGGCCACTGGAGTCTCCCTCTGCAACAGAGACTGGGCAGGCAGTGTCCCCTCTCCTCTCCAATGTAGTAACAGGCCATAGCTTGTCAGCACTGAGCCAGGTGGGGCACGAAGAGAGCGCAGTGTGAATCTCAGTGCTGCCAGCCAGCATAGCGGGAGAACCACAGTAAGAAGTGGACATGGAGTCAGAAACAGCTCCACAGTCATGCTATTAATTTATCCCAGCCTCTGGCCCCTAGCCCAACTCACTTTATACACGAGGGAAGAAAAGACTGCAGGAAGACAATCCACAGCTGGACTAGCTACAGTTTGAATGCACTAATTACAAACTAGAAAGCCCTAGGCAGACCAAGTCGGAGGGGGTGCATCAAGACTGAATATATTTCCCAAAACATCACAGACTGGACATACCCCCCCACAGATATGCATAATTAAGAAAATAATAAAAACAAATCTTAAAAAACAATAACCATGTATGCTGACAGAGGTCTTTGATCCCAGCACTCTGGAGGCAGAAGCAGGATCTCTGTGGGTTCAAGGTCAGCCTGATGTATAGAGCAAGTTCCAGGACAGCCAAGGTTACACAAGAAACCCTGTCTTGAGAAACCAAAACCAAACCAAACCAAACCAAACCAGAACAACAACAAACAGAAAAACCTTCATAGACCATGGGTAACACACGACCAGCCCTTACCATGGAATTTCTTTGTGTGTGGGTACACGTCCTTGAGAGCACGCGTGGAGCCAGAGGCTGAGTCAAGTGTCTTCCTTTAGCACTCCCACCTCAGCACTACTTCATGTGTAGGAGTGTTTGTCTGCATGTGTGTCTGTGTACCATGTGTGTGCCTGGTGCCCATGGAGGCCCCTGGAACTGGAGTTACAGGCTGTTGTGAGCAGCCATGTGGATGCTGGGAAACACTCTGGTCCTCTGCAATAGCAGCAGTGCTCTCAACTTACTGTTTGGAACCCAGAGCTTACCAACTGGCTGAACTGGCTGGGTAACAAGCCTTTAAGATCCTCCTGCCTCCAACTCCCCGGGGCTTGGCCTGAAGGCCTGCACTGCAGCTCTCAGGCTTTCTAAGGGATCCTGGGCATCAGACTCAGATCCCAACACTTATACAGCAAACACTTTCCTCCCATCCCCCAAGCTCCTAAAAGGCTGATTTTTATGCCTTTTATCTTTTTTTATCTTTTACCACAAAACTAGACTTTTACTCTTCACGACTATCGTTCATGGAGCCTGCAGGGAATATGGATTTCACAGCTCCAAGGGACAAGGACAGACAAACATCTGATTTAAGCTCCAGACATACAGAAACCCAGGTTTAGGCAAGTGCACCCGACTTTAATGGGTAGGTTAAGAGCAGACAACAGCTAGCAATGTGCTGGAACACACTGCCTGGAAGTTACTGTGGTCCCTGAACACTTCCCTCAACCCCACAGCCAACCAGCACCACCCACAAAGACGCCAGGTGGTATGACGGGCCAGCACAGTCGGGGACCAGATGGCTGGGTTCAAATCCCCTTTGGCCATCTGTTTCCTAAATGGCTGATGGCTAGCAGTGGACTGAGGAACCTGATTTTCCATTCGATCCTCCTGCAGGTTATGTACCAAGTGAAAGGTCACAGCTCTCCCCTTACCTTGCCACCGAGGATCCTCACCCAGGATCTTCTCGATCATGGCCTGGCTGGCCAAGACTCCAGGCTGCAGATCAGGTACACCATCCCCACTGCTGAGTTGGCCATTCTGCAGGGCTTCCTGAGCCTGAAGCTCCCTGTAACCAATAGCATAGCATAGCAGTTACAGCCTGAATGTCCCTAGAGGTGGGGAAAGTCAGCAGAATCAATGACTCCGAAGTCACTTGACTGTCACTTCACTGGCACTACCTGGACGTTAAGGGCCAGACTACAGTGGCAGCAAACACAGGAGCAGTCTTAGGACACCAGTTCTATCTCAAATTGCAATTTTAGAGCTGGTTCATTTACAAAGGATATGTCCCCACTCCTTCTATTTCAGACAGGGTCAATGTAATCCTGGCACTCCTAGAACTTGCTAGGTAGACCAGGCTGTTCCGAAACTTAAAGAGATCTGCCTGCCTCGGCCTCCTGAGTGCTGGGATTAAATGCATTTGAGGAGTAGAGGGACTCGCTCTGCTGTAGCCCAGAACACCCTGGTATTTACTGTTGCCCTATATTGCAGACAGGGCTTGAACTTGTGGCAGCCTGAGCCTGACTCAGTCTCCCAAGTGTTAGGACATTATAGGCGTGAGCTCAGATAGGATATACTTTCCACAGCAGCTAGGCACACATGGTGTTCATCCGTCTAGACGGAAAGTATTAAACCACTGTCCCTAATTGTGGCTCACAATACACAAGGAAACAGTGAGAACAGATTGGGGCAGCCAGGGACAGGCCTCCGTGGATAGAGTGCTTGCATGGCATGCATGAAACCCTGGGTTTGACCCTTAGCCACCATAAACTGTAACAATGGCAAACTCTGTAATCTTAGCACTCGAGGAATGATAGGAGGACAGTTTGAGGCCAGTGTGGCATACACAGGAGATCCTATCCCCAAACTGGGGCTCAGAAAGAGATGCTTTGAAGCAAAGATGCCAGAAGCAGCAAGGGAGGAAGCTGGTCCCGAGGAAGACACCCTACTCACCTGATATCACACACAGGTGGCCGCAGGTCCAGGGGCCCATGTGCGAAGGCACAGTGCAGGCCATTCTTCACACAGTGGCCCCGTGCATCTGTTTCATGGATACATGTGCCTGTCTTGTAGTAGCGCAGGTGGTACTTGCGCTCAGTGTCCCCAGTTGTTCGATGCAGGTAGGGGCATCTGGGAAGCAGAGGGGTGAACACACTGACTAGTCCTTGTAGACTTAGAGCTGACCCTGTGGTCCACCGGCCTCCCGCTGGACCTGGAGCAGCTGCTTCTCTATTCCTGCACACCAAGGCCTGCTCTTACCGAATGAGTACCTGTCCTCTACCCTATGGCGTAGACCCCTCCTTATTTTACCATGTATTGCTACTGGTGCTGGTCAATTTTCTGTCAACTTGACACAAGCCAGAGACATACGGGACCAGGGAACCTCAGCCAAGAAAATGCCTCCATCAGACCGACCTTTCGCAAACCTGTGAGGCATTTTCTTGATTGATAGTTGATGTGGGAGGTTCCAACGCTGGGCAGGTGATCCCAGTTTGTACAAGAAAACAAACTGAGCTGGGTGGTGACAGCACACACCTCTTTTTTTTTTTGGTTTTTCGAGACAGGGTTTCTCTGTGGTTTTGGAGCCTGTCCTGGAACTAGCTCTTGTAGACCAGGCTGGTTTCGAACTCACAGAGATCCGCCTGCCTCTGCCTCCCAAGTGCTGGGATTAAAGGTGTGCGCCACCACCGCCCGGCTCAGCACACACCTCTTAATCCCAGCACTGGGGAGGCAGAGGCAGGTGATCTCTGTGAGTTCAAGGCCAGACTGGTCTACAGAGAGAGTTCCAGGACAGTCAGAGCTACACAGAGAAACCCTGTCTCGAAATAACAAAAAAGAAAGAAGAAAGCAAAGTGAGCAAGCCAGTGAGACTATTCGCAGAGGCGTCTGCTTCCGTTTCTGCCTCAAGTTCCCTCAGTGACGGACTGTGATGTGGAGTGTGAGCCAATTAAGCCCTTTCCTCCCCAAACTTCTTTGGGTCAGAATGTTTTAGCACAAAAAGAAAAAAGCAAACTAAGACATTATCCTTATTATCACTAATTACTATGCCAAAATTAATAGACCACATAAAGACAGAGGCTTTTGACTGATGAGAACGTTACAGGCCTACATAACCAACGGCCTTACTTCTCTGGTCTCCCTCCACTCCATCCCCAGTGCTAAGGTTACTGCCACGCCCAGTTTATGTGGTGCTTGGGGTTGAACCCAGGGCTTCGTGCACACGAGGCAATGAGCTCCACAGTCACGGCCTTTTAACTGATTTTATTTTATTTACTTTTTAAAGTAGTGTTCAGTCAACAGTTTACTTTTGTTTCCTGGAAGTTCTGGGAATTGAACCTGGGACCGCGTGCACGCTAGGCAAGTGCTCTATCACTAACTACAGACTTTTAGTTAATGTAGTAAATAAAGTTTAAAATAAAAATATCTCCCCAAGAAAAGAATGAATTTTATTATAAATAAGCATTAAAGCACAGACCATCACACAAAAAGTCTGGAATGACAGAGTGGTATCTTCTCCGTTTTGAAGTCACAAAGGAAGCAAGCAACTGCCAAAGCTGTGCCCATCAGTTCTCTCAAACTGAGAGGTAAACTATCCTGTCAAGTTTGTATTTTGAGACAGGTCTTATGTATGCCAGGCTGGTCTTAAACTTGCTATGTACCCTAGGATGTCCCTGAACTCCTAATTCTCCAATCTCTACATCTCAAGTGCCAGAACTACAGTGGATGACATACCTAACCTTTACTATTTTTTCTAAGAAATGTTTAAATACACTATTTTTGTCTACGTGTTGGTCCAACAACCCCAGAAGTCTGTTCTTTCCAGGACTTAACTCATGATGTTATTTGGTGGCCGTTACCTTTATCTAAGCCATTCCATCAGTTCTGGATCTCACTACATAGATCTGGCAGGCTCAAAACCCCTATTAGACCAGGCTGGCCTCAATCCCAGAGATCTACCTGGTTCTGCCTCCTGAATGCTGGGATTAAAGTGTGTGCCACTACTTTCAGCCCTGAATAAATTTTTGTTTTGGTTTTCAAGACAGGGTTTTCTCAATGTATCCTTGGCTGTCTTGGAACTCTCTCTGAAGACCAGGCTAGTCTCGAACTCACAGATACCTGCCTGCCTCTGCCTCCCGAGTGCTGGGGTTAAAGGCGTGCACCACCACCACCCAGCTTAAATAAAATCCTTAAATGTGCTTTCTTGTCATACACACAAGTCATGCTATCTTTCTGACAAGTTATTATCAGAGAAGGTTAAGGGTGACTTCTGAGTCCACATCCTGTTGTTTTCAAGGACCCCAAAAAGGGAAAGGGGTCAGGAAGAGCCAAGGCAGAACCTGGGACAAAACCGAAGATAGAGCAATGTAATGTCACAATCACACAGCAGGCACGTGGCTATCTGCACCCAGAAGAGTCATAAACCAGAGAAACGGGAACAGAGCAAAGAGGCCTCAGACTGCAGGGTGTGTGAGAGAGATGATGACAACACTACAAACACGTCCTTACGCAGGATGAAATGGGCCTCACCTCCATTTACAGCCCACATCTACCTTGTAGTGACCAGGGATGTGCCCGTTCCAGTGTTCATCTCATTCTAACTGCCATCCAATTAGAGAAAATGGTGGGACACAGAAAAACATCACTCCAGAGGGGTAGGGAGAGAGGTCCCTACACTGCAGCGGCAACTCACCAACCCTTATCCACTCCCTCAATTTCACACTGAAATTTATGTCCGTTCCCATGGGGTTTGCTCTGACTTGTGCTGAGGGGCACCTTGCTTCTCTGCTCCAGGACCATTGCCATGGCAACCAGAGCCCAGCCTGAGATCTCTCCACAGAACAGCTGCGTTTCCACTGCCTCACACTTTTCTGCTTGGCCAGGCAGTCACTGCCCACTACTCTGTGGCCTCAAAGCCTGACCTCAGATCAAATATAAATAAAATACCTTGATGATGACATGCTTGTTTTTAATCCGTTTAATTTTTTGAGACAGGGTTTCTCGTGTAACAGCCCTGGCTGGCCTAGAACTCGCTTTGTAGACCAGGCTGGCCTTGAACTCAGAGACTCGCAGAGATCCACCTGTCTCTGCCTCCTGAGTGCTGGGATTAAAGGAACGTGCACCACTGCACAGCTCGAGCTTCCACTTCTAAGACTTACAGCAGTCTGTCATGTGTCTTGATGGCGGTGGCATGTGTCACATAGTTCTTACCTGCGATGTCTCTGTGGAAAGACCCTTACACAGTGTTTCATATAAAACTCATGGGGGATCAGGCCTGATGGTGTACACCTTTAACCCAGCATCAGGGACCTAGAGGAAGGCATATCGCTGTGAGTTCAAGGCCAGCCTAGTCTACAAAACAAAATACATAGTGAGATCCTGTCTCAAAAAATAAATAAAGGTAAAAAGTTGTAGGGCCTAGGGTTTAAGTAAAAACTGAACTCCCTGGAGGGTGAGTGTGAGCTGCAACTGTGCAAACTTCTGCCATGAATGGAAGGCATGAGCAGCCCAGATAGCTGGAGCACCATATGTGAAAGGCAGAGGCAGGAAGATCTCTGAGTTTGAGGCCAGCTTGGTCTAGAGAGCCAGTTCCAGAATAGCCAGGGCTACAGAGAAACCCTGTCTCAAAAATAAAAAAAGGGGGAAGAAATGGAACTGAGAATGGCCGCCATAGGCTCATATATTTGAATGTGTGCTCATCAGGGACTGGCACTAGCTGAAAGGGATTTAAGAGGTGTGACCTTGCTGGAGGAAGTGTGTCACTGAGAGTAAGCTTTGAGGTTTCAAAAGCTGAAAGCAGGCCCAGTGTCTCTCTTCATGCTGCCTGTGGATCCAGATGCAGAACTCTCAGCTACACCTCCAGCACCATGTCTACTTGCCTGCCACCACGCTTCCCGCCGTGATGATAATGAGACTAAACCTCTGGAACTGTAAGCCAGTCAGAGATAAATGCTTTCTTTGGGAAGAGGTGCTGTGGTCATGGTGTCTCTTCATAGCAACAGAACACCGACTAAGATAAAACTTCCATAAGGATCCACAATGAAAAAGGAGCCCCCTTATATCCTGAAGTCCACCTAGGCAATATCTGTTCCCAGATGCCCCAAGTATCTTTAGATGGGAGAGAGACTGCCCCGTGAGCCAAGTAGCAAAATGAGGCCTGCTGCTCAGAAAAGGGAAAGAAGCAGGATGTGGAGGCTCTTGTCTGTAATTCCAGCAACATGGAGGCTGCGGCAGGAGGACTGCCAAAAGGTCAATCCCACCTTGTATTCCCGAGTGAAAACCTGTTTTAACAACAAAACCACGCCTAACTAAACTAACTAAACCAAACTCTCAGAAGAGTTGCATCAAATTAATGAATTCAATTTTTTTTTTGTATAAATAGGACAAACTGAAGTCTTTAGCCAACTACATCACTAGGGACAGACTCTAAGTCAACAACAGTCAGTTGGCACACAGTGGGGGCTACCTGAACCTTCTCCATCCAAACAACCATAGGTACGGTACACATTCCTGGTTCCCCAGAAAGGTCTTTGCATCCTAGAGTTCAGGAAGGCATACTTCATGCTAAGAGGTACCGCACCTGGTCTCAGGTAAGAACGGAAGCTTCTATCCTGTGAGCTAGTCTCTTTTTCCACCCCAGAAACTACCTCAAAAGAGAGGTCCTGGGTGTGGTTACACATGACTTTAATTCAAGCACTTGGGAGGCAGAGATAGGAGATCCTGTGGGTCTGAAGTTGGCCAAAGCCACATAATAAGAAGATAAATGAATGGATGGATGGATATAGACAGACTGACTTACTGTGCTTGCAGCCCCAGGAGCACCCATGCTGGATGTGCACAGACATGAATTTAACCCCATTGCCTGCCCTAGATGCTGCTATAATGGGTGTGGGTCGACATGGATCCACTACTAACTAATTAGTTGGTCAACCTAAGCAGACCATGTGAACCCTGAAGCCCAATTCCCATGAGGGCAAGGGACATCACACATGACCCAAAGCAACCAATAGAGGCCAATGTTGGAAAAACGTCACGCCCACCAGAAAAAAAGGGCAAGATGTCAGCCAGGGATGAAGCAGGCAGTACTGTTTGGGACCAACCCTCAAACGAAGTAGTTGGCAGGGGTCCTGAAGTTGCCCAAGGAGTGTTAGAAGAAAGGACAGGCTGAATAGGGGTCTTAAGAGGAAGCGGTAAGGGGGTGACCACCAACCAGGAAAGAGTGCAACAGGAATCTTAACGAGACTGTTTGGCAGCAAGCTTTCCCAAAGTGTGTGTGTGTGTGTGTGTGTGTGTGTGTGTGTGTGGACAAGGGAGCGTTGGAAGGACTCCAAGGGGAGAGATGGTACCAGGGAAGCGGGGTGCTCATCGAGGTTGGTGACAGTGCAGAAACCAGAAGGAAAGAGTAAGGGCCGAGAAGGGCTACTGAAAAGTGCCCACAGTGCTGCCCATCTAGAGGTGCCCACCCCTCTGGAGCAGACCCAGAGCCCTGGATGGGCCCAGCCACCATCAAGACTAACTGGATGCTCACTTTACCACACACTGGCTAAAGAGGCTTTGCACTAAGAAATGATGTTTTAAAATAATGGATTTGTGGGTCTAGGCATGAGGCTCAGAGGTAAAGCCTAGCTTTCTTGAGGACCTGGGTACTATTTCCAGCACTATAATAAATACTTACTGTTTGGTAGTACTATGCCAAAAATAAAGGATTTCAAGACCCTGAGATAGAGGGAAAGCCCCACCATCAATACTCTGAAAGGTACTATCTAATTTACAATTTCTATGGCAACCCTGCATGAACCAGAATATGCAATTACTAATAAGATAAACGACAGCCCTTCCACACATGCAGCGGTGGGGAAGTCCTTCTCAGTAATTGCTAAGCAGAGACTCCCAGCAGAGGCAGCCTGTCAGACACTTCCTGAAGAGCAACTCATCCCATGTGCTTGAGATAAATTACAAACAAAAATCTTTCCTAAGACCTATCTGACCCTTTTTAGGCACACATGCCCACAGAACACATCCCCAACTGAATGGCAAGCATCTGGACAAGTCCCTCTTAGGTTTCCTAATGATAAACTACAAGCTACTAAGCCTAAACGTTAGCTGGCATGTCAGTAATGACTGCATATGGTTAATTACCCCTTGGACACAACTAAAGAACACCTAGAGGCTGGTGTTCACTACAGCACACTTCATTCCATTAAGAACGGACACACCAGCCAGGAAGTGGTGGCACACGCCTTTAATACCAGAACTTGTGCGAGGCAGAGGCAGGCGGATCTACAGAGCGACACACCCTGAGTGCCCAGCAGTGATATGCTCCAATAACCAAGA
Organism: Microtus oregoni; assembly: GCF_018167655.1. NCBI lineage: Eukaryota > Metazoa > Chordata > Mammalia > Rodentia > Cricetidae > Microtus > Microtus oregoni. Next base: position 18,870,627 of record NW_024543086.1, read on the forward strand.
CCACCAAATTGCCCGAGACAGGCTTTATTTCTCTCTCTCTCTCTTTTTTTTTTAAAAAAAAGGTTTATTTATTTATTCTGTATGCAGGCCAGGAGAGGGCACCAGATCTCATTATAGATGGTTGTGAGCCACCATGTGGTTGCTGAGAATTTAACTCAGGTCCTCTTAATCTCTGAGCCATCTCTCCAGCCTCTATTTCTCTGCTTTTTAGATTTATTTTATTGTATGTATTTGAGTATTTTGCCTGCGTGTATATCTGTGTACCATGTATGTACCTGGCACCTGCAGACTTCAGAAAAATGTTGATTCCCTGGGCCTGGAGTCATAGGTGTGTTGTTGGCTGCCATGTGGGTGCTGGGAACTGAGCTCAAGTCATCTGTAAGAGCAACAAGTGCTCCTAACCACGAAGCCAACCCTCCAGCCTAAGGCATGCTTTCTTTTTACAAATTAAAATTATCACTGGTGGGGGCTGGAGAGATGGCTCAGTGGTTAAGAGCATTGCCTGCCCTTCCAAAGGTCCTGAGTTCAATTCCCGGCAACCACATGGTGGCTCACAACCATCTGTAAAGAGGTCTGGTGCCCTCTTCTGGCCTGCAGACATGCACACAGACAGAATATTGTATACATAATAAATAAATAAATAAATATTTAAAAAAAATTACAAAAAAAAATTATCACTGGTGAATTCTACAAGATATCCCCAGGCCGTACTCTAGAGTACCATTTGTCTCATGAATTCCAGCTCTAAACTCAGGTAGCTGCAGCCCCAAGGTGACCAAGAGATCATGGAAAATTGGGAACTGAGGCTACGTCTTAGCCAGAGAGTCACCTGTCTTCTGAGGACATGTTCGAAGTTCAAAAGAAATTAATTTAGGGCTGGAGAGATGGCTCAGTGGTTGAGAGCATTGCCTGCTCTTCCAAAGGTCTTGAGTTCAATTCCCAGCAACCACATGGTGGCTCACACCCATCTGTAAAGAGGTCTGGCGCCCTCTTCTGGCCTTCAGGCATACAGACAGAATATTGTATACATAATAAATAAATAAATAAATATTTAAAAAAAAGAAATTAATTTAAATACCACAGGTGTCTTTAAGCAGGTAGATTTCTGTGAGTTCAAAACCAGGCCAGCCAGGGCTACACAAATTATGTCTAGGAAAAAAAATTACTGCTGGGTGGTGGTGGTGCACACCTTTAATACTAGTACTTAGGAGGTAGAGACAGACAGATCTTTTGAGTTTGAGGACAGCCTGGTCTAAGAGCGAGTTTCAGGAGAGTCAGGGCTACACAGAGAAACCCTGTCTCAAAACAACAACAAATTACTATACGTATTTAGAGTGTGTGCGCCAGCATGCACATATACAGCAGCAAATGTATGGAAGCCAGAGTATAATTCGTATGCGTTTTCTTCTTCCATTATGTGAGTCCCAAGGATAAAACTAAAACCATCAGGCTTGGCAGCTAGTGTCTTTACCCAGTGAGCCATGTTGCTGGCTCTAGAACATTACAGTAACTGAAGCTCTAGTAGGCTGTACTATTTATCTAGTTCACCCCTCAAGCTACTTTAACAACAATATATCCACTAAAAATCTTTCTATGAGGGGCTGGAGAGATGGCTCAGCAATTAAGATCATGTAATGCTCCTCCTAAGTTCAATTCCCAGCACCCACAAGGCAGCTCACAAGTGTCTGTAACTCCAGTTCCAGGGGACAGGACGCTCATGGCAAAACATCAATACACATAAAATGAAAATAAATACATTTAAGGAAAAAACTGATGAAAAAAAAAGAGCATATACTGCTCTTGCAGAGCAGCTAAGTTGAGCTTCAAGAACTCACAGTGAGTAATTCACAACCATCTGTAAGGCCAGCTCCAGGAGATCCTCCGGCCTTTGTGGGCATCTGAATTTTCATGTGTACAAAACACACACACACACACACACACACACACACACACACACACACCCTACCTCTACCTCTGAGCAGGAAGCAGCTAGCCCCAAACTGTCCAAAGGACAAAGGTGGTAGTGCATGCCTTTAGGTGGCAGAGGCAGATGGATGGATCTCCATGAGTTCAAGGTCAGCCTGGTCTATAGAACAAGTTCCAGAAGAGCCAGAGCTACAGAGAGAAACCATGTCTCAAAGAAAAAGAAAACAACAAAAACCAAAACCAAAAAGAAAAAAGCAAAAAGAAAAAGAAAAGAAAGAAAAACAAAGGATGGGACTGGAGATGGAGAGATGGTTCCGTAGTTAAAAGCACTGGCTACACTCCCAGGGCACCCAGGTTCAACTCCCGGCACCCAAAAGGCAGTTCACAACTCTGTAACTCCAATTCCAGGAGATCTGAAACCGTCACACAGACATGCATGCAGGCAAAACACCAATGCACCACAAAAAAGAAAAAAGGAAAAGCTGAGCAGTGGTGAGTGACGCACGCCTTTAATCCTAGCACTCAAGAGACAGAGGCTGGTTGATCTCCGTGAGTTTTTGAGGCCAGCCTGGTCTATAAGAGCTAGTTCCAGGACAGCTAGGACTGTTACACACAGAAACCCTATCTTGAAAACAAGACGAAAAAGGAAAAGAAAAAAGAAAGGAAAAACACAATGCCAAGTATGACAGAACCTGTAATCCAGCCTTGGGAGAATAAGGCAGAAGAATCAAATTTGAAATATCAGCCTATATTACATAAAAAGAATCCTATTAAAGGAATAAATAAGTAAAAAGCCCAGTACGGTGAGCATGCATGCTTTTGATCCCAGCACTCAGGAGGCAGACTCAAGCAATTACTGCAAGTTAGAGGCCAGCCTGGTCTACACAGTGAGTTTCAGGCCATTTGAGACTTGGAAGGAAACTAGGGATATGGATCAGTGGGAGAGGGTTGGTCCTAGGGTTCTTTCTCTCCCTAGTAACAAATATATGAAAACAGCCACATTTCCCCACATCCAACAAAGAACAAAAAAGAACCTCCAGCACCACAATTCTGTATGACTATTATGATGACTTCACGGGTGCCAGATCCTCTGACGTGTCAAGAGATTAGGTCTTCGAGACAGAGACTGACCTCACAGGCAGGAAGCGGCTACCCTGCCCCCACATCCCCAAACTGCCCAAAGGATAGAGGTGACACCTCCTGATAGATACTATGTTCTCTCTGAACACAACGAAGACATTGGGGCTGGAGAGATGGCTCAGTCAGATATAAAGAACTGAGTTTGATCCCTAGAACCCTAAAAAAAAAAAAAAGAGAGAGAGAGAGAGAAAGAAAGAAAAAAGAAAGAAAAAGATAAAAAAGGAAAAAAAGGCGGGGCACAGTGGTATACACTCACAATCCCAGAGATAGGGAGGCAAAGACAGGCAATCCCTAGGGCCTGCTTGCTAGCAGACCAGCGAGCTTAACCCTCTTAACCAGCTCCAGGACAATGAAAGCCTTTTTGTTTGTTTTGTTTTGTTTTTGTTTTTTCGAGACAGGGTTTCGCTGCAGCTATCAAGCCTGTACTGGAACTAGCTCTTGTAGACCAAGCTGGCCTCGAACTGCATCTGCCTCCCGAGTGCTGGGATTAAAGGCTTGTGCCACCACTGCCCTACTGAAAGACTCTTTTTCAAAACAAAGTAATGATACCTATGAGACTGACCCGCGAACTCCACTCTGTGAATGCCCAAGAGTGTGAGTACCCACAGACACTCTGCACCTGCACACATAAGCACACATGCACAGACACACAAGTGAAGACATCTATTCATAATACCATTAGAAACCTATAAAATATAAACCAACCCAAGAAAAACCTTGACTTATTAAAATTTGAAAGTATTACATAAATGTCAATGTGCAAATAAAATAATTTTCCTTTTTTTTAATAAAAAGAATGAGCTGAGAAGGTAGCTCAGTGGTAAAGGCCTTGCCTAGCATATGCAGGGCCAAGGGTGTCATTTCATGCCCAGTACATTATTAATAATAAAAGGTAAAATCATCCCACGAATCCTTCTCAGAGTAACAATTCTGCTCCCCTCCTTTAAAATACACAGGTTAAGTGTTCGCTTCAGCAGCACATAAACTAAAATTGGGATGACACAGAGCATGGCCCCTGTGCAAGGATAACACACACAGAGAAAACTAGCATGGCCCCTGTGCAAGGATAACACGCACAGAGAAAACTAGCATGGCCCCTGTGCAAGGATAACACGCAAATTCATGAAACATTCTGTTTTTTTTTGTTTTGTTTTGTTTTTGTTTTTTTGTGGTTGGGATGTAAAACAAAACAAAAATGCACAGTGAGCAGCAAGGAAACATTCCATATTTATGTGTAAGCAAGTACTTGACTGAAAAGCAACCAGCCACACAAAACCCTTTAGCTGCGAAACTCTGGCCAATTTTTAAATAGGGCATTGGGAGGGATAAGGGTGAAATCAAAATAAGGGATAAGAAAGTGGATCAAAATCAGCCTGAATTACCAAAGATTTCCCCCTACAACACACATAATAGTTCAGGGAACTAGTTTAAAAATGGGGAGAAACACACACACACACAGCAAAGCCCTGGAAAACCTGCGTAAAAATGAGGTTCCCCTCTACAGGTAGCAGATATTAAAAAGAACTAAAAAGTCAGCATAGTGGCGCACATCTTTAACCCCAGGACTTGGGGAGTGGAGGCAGGTGGATCTCTGAGTTGGAGGCCAGCTTGGTCTACAGAGTGTTCCAGGACAGCCAGGGCTACATACAGCTCTTGTCTCAACACAAAAACCAGGAACCTCAAGAACCTGTTGACCTGTCCTGGGGAGAGGCCAGCAGCCACCCACCGGAGCCCCACTTACTCGTCGCCGTCAGGACACAGGCCGGTGGCCTCATCGTACTTGGAGCAGTAAACGTCCGGGCTGTAGTTGAAGGTGCCATCCCGCCGTCGGAGCGGTCTGCGCCGACGCTGATTTAGGAAATGCCAATGGAAACAGGTGAACGGCCTGTGCTGGCTGCACTTATGCTGCAAAAACAGGGAGCACTGCTCTGTCCTAAACTCCTTTAGATACCTAAAAAGACAAACAGCGTTGCGGGCCGCAGCCGCCGCCGGCTGGAGGCCCCTGGGACGCGGCGGGGCAGGGTCCCAGACACGAAGCCCCCCCTCCCCCCGCCCACCTACCGCCCGAGTCCATCTGACTTCCACGGCCTGGTACCCTCCCCTTTCCACGGGCACAGTCCCTGGACCCCAGGCGCCACTCCCCAACTCAGAGACCAGGTAACTCCAAACAGATTCTCAATCCCTTGACCCCAAATACCACTTCCCAGTCCCCAGATAAGATCTCCCAACTCAAGACGCACATCTCCTCGGAGCGTGTCACCCCAAGTCCGATCCCAGATAACTCTACACAACTAGACTCCATTCTCCGCCCCCTTCGATACAGTCCCTGACCCCAGGCGCCACCTCTCAATCCCAGACCCCATCAACCGACTCCCGCGCAACTCCCTTCTCGGGTTCCAGATGGACTGCAAGCTCCACCCGCCCACACCAAGCGCAACCCCTCTTCTGCGCCGCAAAAACGACCCCCAGGCTCAAAGCCCAAGCATCCATCCGACCCTAGGTGCGACTCCGCCGCCAACCCAGAGGCCACCCCAGACCCTGGGCGCCGCCTCTCAAGCTCGGGCGACGACTGCCCGCGTCCGGGTGGTCGTGCGTCCATCTCCAGCCCAGGCGCGGCCCTGAGCCCGGAACGCAGGCGCTGTTCCCAGACACCAGCCTGGCGCACAGGGTCACGGGAGACCAGAAGCAAGCCCAGCCCCCAGGCCAGTGGTCACCTAAGACTCCGGGCGCCACCTCTCCACCTCAGGCGACGGCCCGCGCCCGGACGGCGTGACCCGCAAGGGCTGGTGGCGGGGGCGCGGGCGGGGCGCACCCTCAGCGGCGACACCTGGGCCCGGGGCGCGCGCGAGGCGCTCCCCTGCGCCGCAGCGTCCCGGAGGCCACGGGCCGCAGCCCAGGCACTGACCTGTAGTGGGTTGGTTTCTCGGTCTGCGGGGGGGACCCGCTCAGCGACGCCGCCGCAGCTTTCGAAACCGACGGCATTTTCAGTCAAAACAATGCAGCGCGCATGCGCCGCGTCGGCGCCCCCGGATCTCCCCCCGCACCGAGCCCCCTGCGCCCCCCGCCGCGCCGGCCACACCCCCGGGCACGCCGCGCCGGCCACGCCCCCGTCGACCCCTCGCCCACGCGCGCTGTGCGGCGGGGGCCACACGCAGAACCTACGGGCCCCCTACGGTAGCAAGTTATGGGCGCAAAGCAGGACACGCCCGTTGTTGTAAAGTCCCTTCGCTGGTCTTTGGGTCCAGCGCCGTGGGCCGGTGTTGGGACGCGGGGGCTGCAGGGGGGCACAAGCTTCTTTTAGCTAGAAAAAGTGTATAATTAGACCGTGGCGATGGCCGCCCCTTTATCAAGAAATTGTGAGTGTAAGGATGGGCAGAGTGTGAATTCTCCGAGATGCTTTTTAAAAAATCATTGTGTTTTAAAAGGTTGGCAGATGAGCGCCTAAAATAAAGGATGTACAGGGTGGTCAGGAATGACTGAGCTAGGATTCACGGTGCTGGATGCACGTTGTGCAGGTGCTCGGAGGAATTCGGGAGAACTCAGGGCTAGCGTTCATTAGCATGTAACTGTGTGGCAGGAGACGTCGTAAATGCAAGTCCTCTTAAAGGAAAAGCTGGAAAGCAATTGATCCTCCTGCTTACAGAAAATAATCTGTCCCATTTCCAGGAACACCGATATGAAACATGAACAAAGATAATATGGCCCAAATATGTAAGCTACATTTAAAAATCCGGAAAAGGTAAAATTATCACTTGTTGGTAGGGTGACTGACTTCTTCCGTGGCATTCTGTAGACAATTTGTTTGAAGCTTTTGGTAGCTTGTTTTGGTTGTGGTGCTAGAGGTAGAACGCAGGGCCTTATGATTGCTAGCCAGGTACTCCACCCCTGAGCATTAGCCCTAGCCCACAAACCCTGAAATTAACTTTTTTGAAAAAAGGAAGGTGATGTGGTTGCACAAGCATGTAATCCTCACACTCAAGAGGTGGAGATAGTGAGTCTAGGCCAGCCCTGGCTATACCTGAGACTGTCTCAAAACAAAAACAAAACCCAGGAACATAGTCATTTCAAAATAGATCAAACAGAACAAAGAGGGAAGGACAGACAGGGGCACCTACAGAGGAATAAACACATCTCAAAGATTGCTGCGGAGTGGGAATTGAAAACTAGATCACCTGTCGTGCCCACATAAGATCTAAAAGTTTCCTTTTTATTTTTTTATTCATGGGGGCAGGGGTTGAGACTGGGTTTCTCTGTAACTTTAGAGCCTGTCCTGGAACTAGCTCTTGTAGACCAGGCTGGCCTCGAACTCACAGAGATCCGCCTGCCTCTGCCTCCCGAGTGCTGGGATTAAAAGTGTGTGCCACCAGTGCCTGGCTAGAAATTTCCTTTTTATTGAAGCTGTTATGCAGTGCTAGAACTAATGGGGGGGGGGGAGAAACAAGTTTTTCTCTGTGTGTAATAGCTCACTTTTTGAGAGACTGTCCATTTTTAAGAACTTACAAAAAAGTGGCTGTTGGGGCTGGAGAAATGACTCAGTGGTTACTGATTCCTCTTCCAGAGGACCCAAGGCCAGTTCCCAGGACCCATATATCGACTCACAGCCATAACTCCGGTTCCAGGGACTGACACCCTCTTCTGACCTGCATGGGCACCAGGCAAGCATGTGGTACTCATACATATATCATACACATAAAACAAACCTAATTTTTAAGTGGCTGTTAGATTAACTTCTTTCCCTTTGAAAGAACATGTTGTATGTAATCGTTTCTTTCCGCCTAACGGTTTATCTACCTCGTGTGCATGCAGCAATCACCTGTGCTGGCTCATATTTGCAGGGCCTCTCCCTAGCCGATGTTTACCCAGAGAAGTCACCAGGCTGAGCACCTAAGGGAACACAAAAGCTACAGCCAACCTGGTCTACAGAACAAGTTCCAGGACAGATGGGGTCCCTAGAAACTCTGTCTCAAAATACCAAAACAACAACAAACAGCACAAAACAAAACAGATGTTTAAGTGTACCCACTGTGTCAAACAGCCAAAGCTCTCCCCTGCTCGTGAGCTCAACTACGCACATCACTGGGGAGAAGTGACCAGCCTAGCTGCACTGTGGGCCTGCTGCATGGAATGCGACCTTTTAGAAAAAATTATTTATCGGGCTGGAGAGATGGCTCAGTGGTTAAGAGCACTGCCTGCTGCTCTTCCAAAGGTCCTGAGTTTAATTGCCGGCAACCACTTGGTGGCTCACAATCATTTGTAATGAGGTCTGGTGCCCTCTTCTGGCCTGCAGACATACACACAGACAGAATATTGTATAAATAAATAAATAATTTTAAAAAATTATTTATCTAATACATCTATGAGTGTGCTATCTGCATGTTCACCTTTACACCAGAAGAGGGCATTGCCTCCCACTACAGATGGAGGTGAGCCACCACTACGTGGGTGCTGGAACTTGAACTCAAGGTCTCTGAAAGTGTAGCAGAGCCATCCCTCCAGCCCCTGACATTTTTTTTTCCTTCAAAAAATAAAAAGGCAGAAACAAAAATTCACTGTGTCATTGAAAAATCATTTTGTTTCTTGAGACAGGGTCTCCCTATGTAGCCCAGGCAGACCTCAAACTTAGGATCCTCCTGCCTCCGTCTTCTAAGTGATGGGATTACAGGCATCCACTACCACTTCTGGCAAGCACTGGTTTTTGTTTTGCTTGGTTTTAAGTTCTCAAATGGAAGGGGTAAAAAACAGAAAAGATTAACTGCTTGGCCTAAAAAATTACTCTTTTTAAAAACAAGATGTCATAGGTCCTGGTACACATCTTTAATCCCATCACTAGAGAGCTGAAGGCAGAGACAGGCAGATCCCTGGCTGAGGTGAGGTTAGTCTACACAGCTAATTCCAGACCAGCCAGAACTATACAGGGAGACTCTGTCTCAAAACAATCAAAAATCAATGACCACCACCACCACCACCACAACAACAACAACAAAAAAAAACACTTGATGCAAGGGGGGGGGGATTGTGTTCATTACGCTTTACCAAATGTATTTTCCACTTGTTTGTATTTAAAGTAGTTTCAACGGATGTTGTACACACCGTGGCACAATACAAAGTGTAAAACTTCTGAAATGACCTGCAGGTAACACCCCCACCGGAACTGCTCTGGAAACATGATTAGGCTGGACAAACACATCACAAATTCAACAGTGCACGGTGTAGCCAAAACCTTTTCTATGAACCTCAAAAGTCCTTTGGACGTAAGCACTGGGCATTCGTGTCTGGCAAGGGTCAGATGGCGCTGTGTTCTCGCGTTTCAGCGCCATCCAAGTCCCTTAAAAGCATCGAAGACGCACGCAGTACCAGGTCAGAAATCGCCAAACTTGACAAAGGAACAAGGACGGGTGCCTGTTTCCTTCCTCAGCAGGAACCGTTACGTTCTAGCTCCGTAGAAAGTCGGAGCTTCAGTTTCCTTCAGACGATCGTCTGGCTCCTCCTCGTCCTCCTTGTCTACCTCTCCCAAAACCTCTCTCAACCACTGGTCCGTGCTGGTCTCCTGCCTCAGATAGCACCAGATGATCAGAACTGTGAGGCTGAAGGTGATGGGCAGCACTTTCCACCAGGGCCGTTGCTGCTGCTTCCCCAGGGTGTGTTCCACCGTCCAGCGGTCTGGGGTGGCTTTGCTGGAGGAAAACTGGATGGGGAGGTTGGGGTCTTCCTCCTCCTCTTCTCTGTCTGTGGGTCGGGCTGGAGACCGGCCATGGGGCGGCAGATGCAGGCTTCGCGAAGCCCAGCCCACGAGTCGCAGAGCCCGGACCGCTCTGGAAGAGAGTCAGCAGTAAGCGTCCCGCCGCCTCGGCCGCCTCCCGCCCTAGCCCACCAGAACCTCACAGCGCTCACCCCGCAGCCAGCGAACAAAGGACACCGTTCATAGCGACCTCGGCTCGCACTCTGCGGCGCACGGCGATTTCGTTACTTCCGTCGCACAAAACCGGAAGCCGAACTTCACATCGCCTCTTTTGCACGACTACACAACGTGTGTCCCACGCCGCACAACGGAAATGACGTGTTTCCTTCCGCGAGCTCTTCCGTCCCCGGTCCCGCCCAGATGGCCTGCCGGCTTTCGCGTTTGTCTAGTTCTCAGTCTCTCCTTAGGGACTTGAGCCTACGGGGACGCTCTCGGAAGACCCAAGGGCTCGTCAGTCTGATGCCCGCGATGCTCACAGACTTGAGAACCCTTGGCATCTGCTGTCTTCTTTCCAGGACCATCTTACGGAAGTGACTTGGTCCCTTTTCTCCAGAAGCGCGTCTTCCATTCTTAGCGCTCCATCCGGGCTCTCAGCCTCTTGCTTGGCCAATGTCTCCGATGCCAGCTACAACCGCCTCAGTTATGCTCTCAGGCCCGAAGCTGGGAAGCCTTCGCACCATAGACGCCACCGGCCAGGCCATCCCCTCGAAAGGACATGTCAGGGCATCGCATTCGCCTACACTGCCCCAGGTCCCCAGACTCCATTTGCCCTCAGGGAGAATGGAAATGGCCCTGTGTAGACCACAGGATGTCCCGACCCTGAATAACGTACCAGCCTACAGGGAGGCGCTTCTGGAACGACACCCCATGCCTCTCTTGTGTGTGGCTGGCATTTTGAGTTGGGAGCTGATTGAGGCTCGATGTATCTTCAGAATCAGCGCTAGCCAGGCAAACTTGTAATCCCAACACTGGAGGCAGAGACAGGAGGATCACTGGTTTCAGGCCAGGTTGGGCTACATAGCTAGAACACCAACCCAATTTAAAATACAAAATTAAAGCCAAGAAACAGAATCAGTCCTAACAGTGTCTTCTGTGCACCTACTACCTGTCACTGGGGGTGAGGAGTTTGGGGTGGGGATACAACACCCACTAATGACAGTCACTCTGGATATGTTGTTTTGTATTGTTTTTCAAGACAGAGTTTCTCTGTGTAACAACCTTGGATGCCTTGGAACTAGCTCATAGATTAGCCTGGCCTTGAACTCACAGAGATCCACCTGACTCTGTCTCCCAAGTGCTGGAATTAAAGGTGTGCGCCACCCCCACCCCCACCCAAGTGCTGGAATTAAAGGTGTGCGCCACCCCCACCCCCACCCCCGCCTGGATTTCTTGATCTGTGAACCAGTCACAAAAAATGTCAATGCCTCCCCTTCTGTCTCATGGGTCAGACAGCTGTGAGTCCCAGAAATCTAGGATCCTTTCTGGGCGAGCAGAGTCCCCATGCTTTTATTTGACTCAGGGGATAGTGTCTGAAGGCACCAGAGCATGGGAAGGGAGAAGTTAGGAAGATGACTCTTCAGCCACTGGCTGCTAGCGATGCATCCTGCTGGAGGGAGGCCCCCCCCCCTTTTTTTTTCTGAGACAGTCTCTGTAGTTTTGGTGCCTGTCCTGGAACTAGTTCTTATAGACCAGGCTGGCCTCTAACTCACAGAGATCCACCTGCCTCTGTCTCCTGAGTGCTGGGATTAAAGGTGTGCACCACCAAGGCCCAATTTGGGAGGCCCAGTCTTACACAGCAGTCCCGAGGAGGTGGAGGGTGCCTTCACTGGGCTGCAGAGAAGGAGAGCCCCAACCCCTCAAGCGCAGCAGCCTAGTTCCTGAAGACACAGATCACTAAACACTCAGGCCCACTAACCTGTCTTCACTTGAAGCTCCTCTGCTAGAGGGTTGAACTTAAACTTTTCCACCCAGGGAAAAAGGGACCTGAAATAAGTTAGATCCAGAACATGGAGGGAAATTTGCACCTGTTCCAACCAAGAGATTAGTGGGCCGCCTGTAAACCTACATGCTTTGTTCCCTCCGGATAAGGAAGGCTGGGACCTTGTGGCCTGGTTTTGCCCTCCCTTTGCTCACAGTCTCCCTCCTGGGGCAGCACACTCAATCTGTGGTGCTGAAGGAGAGCTCAGCTTTTGATTACTTACTGTTTTATGGGCGAAAGAGGGTCCCGGGAGCTGTAATCTACCCCAGGACGGAACAAAATCAAGAGCCTCCTTGTGACCTGAAGTACGCTGTTTTCCTGTGCCCACTTAGCAGTGGGGAAAGCCTCACACTCATGTTCTTGCCCATAGCACTCTCTCTGTGTTAGAGCAGGAGCAATACCAGAGATGTTGGAGCCCAGCAACACCTGTGAGTCCTCCCCACGCCGAGAGGCCCAACCCAGGACCCTGGCTAAGAGCTGCTATGTCAACAGAGGCACCTGTCCGCCTAGGTCCTCCTCCTTGTGTCCTGCCCCACCTGTTCCATCACAGAACCCCACACTATGACTCCACTCTCTTGGCAAAGACCTAGCAGCACCTAGGGACTTAACTCTAGGTAATGTGCAAGCTGAGGGGTGGGATGGGGTGGCCTCCCGAAGGTAGTAAAGCTCTAGAGGCCCTCAGGTGTGAAGCCAGGGAGCCAGGCTCCTGGATGGATCTCTACAGGAAAGCCAGACACGAGCTGCCTAGGACAGCCCATGGGACCAAGCAAGGAGGTAGAACAAGAGTTAGAGTTTCACCCTAGAGTGAGCCCATCTCAGTCTCAGTGACTGTCTCAGAACAGAGACAGAAGTAGACATCGTAGCTGTGGGGACAGCTCAGTCTGTAAAGTCCTTGCCGTGCAAGCATGAGGACCCAGTTTGAACCTTACCAGCCACATAAAAAGGTATATGTAAGCCAGGCGGTGGTGGCACACCGTTAATCCAGACCATAGGAATACATCCTTTTTTTTTTTTTTCGAGACAGGGTTTCTTTGTGAAACAGTCCTGGCTATCCTGGAACTCACTCTGTAGACCAAGTTGGCCTCAAACTCATAGAGATCCATCTGCCTCTGCTTCCTAAATGCTGGGATTAAAGGTATGCACCAACCACCACCTGGCCTTACATCCTCTTTTTTAATTTTAAAAATTTTAAATTGGGCTGATATGGTACATACCTTTAACCCCAGCACTCAGGAGGCAGAGGCAGTCGCATCTCTGTGAATTCAAGGCCAGCCTCATCTACATAGTGAGTCCCATAAAGCCAGGGCTACACAGAGAACCCTGCCTTGAAAAAAAAACAAAAAAAAATGTCTATTTTATGTGTATGTGTTTTGCAGTGAATGTATGTATGTGCACTGTGTATGTGTGCCTGGTGCCTATGGAAGCCAGAAGAGGATGCTGAGTCCCCTGAAACTGGAGTGAGGATGGTTTCCAGCCACCATGTGGATGTTGGGAACAGAACCTAGGTCTTCTGTGAGAGCCAAGAGCACTCTGAACTGCTGTGCTGGCTCTGCAGCCCCACGTGTCTGTTGTTCCAAGCCACCAAGTTTATGGCGCTCAGTCACAAGACCCCAGCCACGGATACAAACACCACCTTTACATTACCTGCTCCTGAAGGCTTCTAGTCCAGGGCAGTGACCCCATTCCTCAGCCGCCTGTTCCTGGAGCAACCATCCCCCAACACACTTCTTTGGAGGAACCACTCTTTCAGGCAGGTTCTGCTACAGGAGTCTGGCCAGGAAGCTGGAGAAGCAGCAGCCCTATAGTAGAAACTCCAAGATGTGCTATGCCACCATACTGTGTGTGGAGCCTTTGCCTCGCCCCTCAGGGGCATAAACCAACACCTCAGCCCTCATTATTGCAAAGCACACAGAGAAATTTCACAGGAAACCTAATGTCTCCCTAATGGGGAGGCAGAGGCGGCAGCCGCCAGTATGCTTAATGGCAGGGTAATTTATTGTAGCTCCACTTAAGAGCTGACATATTGGAGCTATTGATTTTCCCAGGAAAATAGATACCAGGTGCCGGGAGCAGGCAGGTCTGTGTCTCTGTAAGAGCAGAGTCCTGCTCTCCCAAGGTCTGAGGCCTAACAGTGGGTGGGGACTGGCGGGGCAGGGGACAGTGGGAAAAGACATTTGCTGGGCCCAACCCAAAACATAGCCCAGTTAGGGAGCAGATGCTAAGACATATGCTTTAGCCCCGGCCTCTCCAGGGTCCCAAAATGGCAGGTGATTAGGCCAGGGTGACAGGGGCTTGGCCTGGCCTTATCTACCCACTAACTGCCAGCTAGGCACGTGAGGCTACCATTTTAGGAAAGTATGCAACCCACTGATCCAGAGTCCTCCAGACAAACCTAACCAGAAACAGAAGCTGGAGTCCAGCCACAGCGTGCAGGATACCTACCTGGTCTCACAACTCAGCAGTGGAAAAGGGGGTGACTCCCTAACCATGCCCTTTAAGTCTCCAGTTCTTCCCTCCATTGGCACGCACAGTCTTCCCTGTGAGATCCATTCCTTCTGCTTGGCCTTGGGCAGAAGCACCTTCCCTGACTTCCTCCCTCAGGCCTCCCATCGCTCTACCAGCTCCATAGGCCCATCATAGGCTTCTCTTCATAGACAACTATCTGCTCTGGCTTCTCCGCATTTTACAATCTTCCATCCTAGCTTGTATACGTGTATGTATGATATGTATGTGCATGTGTAGTGGGGTGTGCATGTATGTGGGACGGGCACTTGTGAGTGTGTACATGTATGCAGAGGCCAGGGGACAACTTTAGGTGTGGTTTGTCGGACGCTGTTTACTTTTTAACTTTTACTGTTTGATATTTTATTGTTGCATTTATTTTTATTTTTTTCATTTAATTTTTTTGAGACAGGGTCTCTTTATGTAGCTCTGACTTGTCCTGAACCTCACTACATATGCCAGGCTAGCATGAACTCAAAAAGATCTGCCTGGCTTTGCCTCCCGAGTGCTGGAATGAAAGTCTTGAGCCACCACACCCGCCTTACCTTTCTATTTTCTGACAGTCCCATACTGGTGCGAAACTCGAGAAGGCTAGGTTAGCTGGGCAGTGGTGACACACACCTTTAATCCCAGCAATCTGGAGGCAGAGGCAGGCTGATCTCTGTGAGTGTGAGGCCAGCCTGATCTTTAAAGCGAGTTCCAGGACAGCCAGGACTGTTAAACAGAGAAACCCTGTCTCAAAAAAACAAAACAAAACAAAAAACCCACAAAACACAAAAAAAGAAGACTAGGTTAGCTAAATTCCAGGGTCCTCCTGTCTCTGGCTCCCTAGAGATAAGATTACAATCATGGACCCCACCACAGCCAGCTTTTGACTCTGCAGTTCTCTCTCTTTTCCTTTTTATTTTTTGGTTTTTCGAGACAGGGTTTCTCTGTGTTGCCCTGGCTATCCTGGAACTCACTCTGTAGATCAGGCTGGCCTTGAACTCAGAGAGATCCACCTGTCCCTGCCTCCTGAGTGCTGGGATTAAAGGTGTTCGCCACCACAGCTTGGCGGCTCTGGAGTTCTTGGCCTCACTTGAGCTTGATCTCAACTAGGACATTGGTACAGCGGCTCCCCATGCTGTGAGTCACAGGTTCCAAGAAACCCACTCGTTCCCATCTGCAGTCATGACTCTCACTGTGGTGTTCCTGTTCTGCCAAAGCTTTTGATGTTAGCTGTGTGGCTTAGGTGGGAGGTCCAAGAATCCACCTAAGTTTGGAGTCCAGGAGAGTTTCACCAGCCCGAAACTGAGGTGTCAGGTGACATTCCATAGACTGCAAGAAAAACTGGATTGTTTCCCAGATTCTGAAAGTACCAGAATCCCTCAGTTCACGGCCCTGTTCCTTTATCTTCAAACCCACAGTGAAGCTTCTGCTAGCCTCTGCGTGTGTCTGACCTACCCCCTCTGGGATGACCTTGGGGGTTCTAACTCCTTGGCAGTGGCTGAGTCTTCAGACTCTCTCCTCTGCTGGGACAATCTGCCTGCCTCAGTTTTCCCATCTGCATCCCCCTACCTCACACCAAGCTCTTCCGAAGTCCAGTCTTTGATCACACAGGTGGGCCCTTCTCCAGGGCAGAATTGTGTCCCATTTCCTCTCCTTGAAGCCCCCAGCCTGAGGCTCAGAAAGCGCAAGGGTTTTAACTAAGTGAGCCAGTGGCAGTCTGCACCCACAGCCTCAGTAAGTATGTCTTCCCGTCTCCAGGGCTGGTGGGGTGGAATGCAGGCCACAACTCACATGCCCTTCTGGGTACTCTACCCAACTCCCTGAGGCCCTGGCTACCTCTTCCCTGCTTGTCCCACAAGGTGCAGGTATGCAGCTGCAGTCCCCAGGCTCACCAGTCAGTGTTACATCACTCACCTGTTTCCATCCCTTCCCTGGGCCAGCACGTTTTTCTCACCTCCAGCAGTAGAGGGTGATGTGGCTTCAGCTCGGAGTAACTGCAAACACATACCCCAACCCCATGCCTGGTTCTTCGGTGGGTTTAGGCTTTGGTGGGTGAGAAGGAAGCTGACTGGGGCTAAAGCAGTGCCACTCACAGCCAAGACTAGCGAGTGTTCTTAGCCCCTGGAGTCTGACAGAGTCAGAAGTGGATGAAATCCAGAGCAGCACGGACACCTAGAACCGGACCTAGCCAGAAACACTTCATTCCATGGGGGAGTCTCATCTGGTACTCACTGGGGATATGCCCACGTTTCCTGCCTAAGAAGAGGTCAGAACTGGCAGTATCTATGCCATCACCTTCCCTGAGTCTTCCAATGTCTTGTAAGTGACCTGCTCCATGCTGCCCTTCTCCAGGACCCAGGTCCGGGCATACAATCCAGTCTTTAGACGTGGGCAGCTTTCCAGACATTCATGCCAGGTGTCAGTCTTGCCCACAGGTTGTTTTTTTTTTTTTTTTGGTTTTTCGAGACAGGGTTTCTCTGTGGCTTTGGAGCCTGTCCTGGAACTCGCTCTGTAGACCAGGCTGGTCCCACAGGTTGTTTTGTCACAGGGTCTGATGTAGCCTAATGTGGCCTTGATCTTGCTGGGGTTATGGGCATGCACCATCAGGCCCAGTTTATATGGCATTGGGGATCTAACCCAGAGCTTCGGGCTCATTAGGCAAGCAATCTCCCAAACTCAGCACATCCCTAGTTCAGCCCAGCCCTTAGAGGGTCTCATCCTTAGGACTTTCATTTCCCTGTGTTTTGCCTATGCTGGTCGAGGGTCCTGACTACAGTGACCAGGTGTACAATATCTTCAGGGTCGGTTCCCCTAATCTCCTACTCTCCAGGAGTCACAGACCCACTGAAGTCATCACGTGTGGGCTCAGGCGCTGAAGGCCAGTGTGCTGGAGTGTCAGAGGACATAACCTCAGCCTGCAGATTAGGGCCCCAAGGGTACCAAGAGGGTTACAATAGCTTGAAACCAAGGTGATGCCCTTGCCCAAAGTGGGAGTGGTGTCTTGGAACAAGGAAGGACCCAGGGGAGGCAAATGGTATCGACATTGCTCTTAACCGCCTGGCCAGGTGAAGAGCTGAACTTAGAGACAATCAGCAAATGCTTTGGTCCCAAGACAGTGAAAACATTACTGTGACGAGCCACTTTCCTGTCCTTGGAACTAGCCCCAGCAGAGTCATAGCTGATGACACCTGAATTCACTGGGGGCGACTTCAGGACAACTGAGTGCCCCAGGGTCACATACTTCCTAAAAGGTACCTGGATCAGCTAGAATAATGTCCCCACTAAATGCACGTCCACGCTAAGCCACAGGGT
Source organism: Microtus oregoni (assembly GCF_018167655.1). NCBI lineage: Eukaryota > Metazoa > Chordata > Mammalia > Rodentia > Cricetidae > Microtus > Microtus oregoni. Next base: position 18,888,212 of record NW_024543086.1, read on the forward strand.
GTGAAGATATTTGGAAAAAGTCTTTGTTGGTGTGACTACTGAAGCTGAGGACGTGCAGGACTCAGGTGCCAGGGTGAACACCCTTGTAAGAGTTGCCAGCCACGCATGGTGGTGCATGCCCACAATCCCAGCACTCAGATGGCCACCAGTTTATGGCCAACATAGGCCATATAGCAAGACCTTGTCCCGAGGTTTTTAAAAAAGTGAAAGCCTGTGTGAAGATGACAGCATTGATGACCATGACAGCTTCAAGACAAAGAACACCAGGAGGCTGGCAGCCCGAGGATCTCAACTTCCTACAAGAAACCAGCCTGGCTCACATCTCAGTTTGGATTCTGGCCTCCAGGAGGACAGAGAATAATTTCCTATTGTGATCAGCAATTAAAGAAGCCAGAATGATGGAGGAAGGTCATTGGCCAATAAAGAAACTGCTTGGCCCTGTGGGTGGAGTAAACAGAACAAAATGCTGGGAGGAAGAGGAAGTGAGGTCAGAGTCTCGACATCTCTCCTCTCTGGAGCAGATGCCTCAGCAGAGACGCCATGCCCTGCTCCCTGGCAGACACACGCGATGAAGGTCCGACCCAGGATGGACATAGGCTAGAATCTTCCCGGTAAGTGCACCTTGGGGTGCTACACACAGATGATTAGAAATGGGCTAAATTAATATGTGAGAATTAGCCTGTAAGTGCTAGAGCTAAAGGGCCAAGCAGTGATTAAAAGAATACAGTGTCCGTGTAATTATTTCGGGGCATAAGCTAGCCGAGCAGGCGGCCGGGGTGCTGGGAACGCAGCCCCGCCACCCCTATTTATTACTTCACCAGAGGAAGCTAATACACCACCAGAAAGGCCGAGGGCATTAGGAGGACCAGAGAGGACAGGCAGGCACTGGAGTCCCCCAATTCCACTGAGGTGTAGGAGCAGCCAGGAGGCTTAAAACCAGAGAAAGGAGGTGCCTTCTCTGGATGCTCAAGACTCAGAGGGTTCAATCGGACTGACTACGATTACAGCTGGGTTCTGGGCAAGTGGGTGGCAGCCACCACATGAGAGTCCTCCTCACAGTGCTTACTGGGCCAGTTGATCTCAGCTGCACAAATAAGGCCCAGAGGCTGGAGCTTGGAAGGGGTTATGAGGACTGCAAGTATTAGTTCCTATCTTGGACCTGGTGGGTGGCTGCATAGTCTCAGTCGCTTCCCCTTGCTCTAGGCCCTGTTGCTGCAGAGCATGGTTTATAGAATGCACTGCAGGCAGGATGTCCTCTGGAGAGGCGTACTCCAGAACTCAAAATAGCATGAAATTTAATTTTCCGCCTATTTGACAAGGCTTGGATGGGGCCCCAATCAGCAGCACAGATAAGGGTCCTCGGGTCCAGGGTGTGGGCCAGCTGGGCCTGAGGCAAACACTTCATGGTCCCCAGGCAGGCTGCGTGCAGGTGAGGCGGTCTGCGGGCACTCCCCCCGCGGGGCTCTGGTTGCTGGGCGCTAAAGCAAACGGGATCTGTTTGCCCAGTCTGCGATGACAATGCCGTTGCCAAATATTTGCCAGCCTCAGGCAGTTGTGGAGCCCAGCTATAAATGCTTGCACCCCAGGTGGAGGGGCCTACTGATTGAGCGCTGCAGTCCCATCAGGTAGGAGCCTGGGTGTATGGGTTGGAGTCTCCTGGGATGGTGAGGAGGGATAAGCGGGGAATTCCTCCCACAGGGAATATGTCTGCACTGAGCTCTCCACTAGCAGTTATCCTCAAAGGCTAGTGTCAGGACCACGGGACACCTCCTGAGACAGAGGAACCCAGCAATGTAGGACACTGCTAGTGGCCAGTCTCTGCTGCCCAAACTCAGGGTTTCAGGACAGCAGGGAGGGGCTGGGCTCTGACCAGACCTCTCAGAGAGCCATCATCTCCTGATACACTTAGGTAGATACTTGCTCCCCTATCTCTGTGAGGCGCCTGGTGACTCTAGGATTCAGATTCAGCCGGGAAGAGCCACATTACTCCCCAGCCACCGCCTCTTCCTTAGGCTCTTGCGCCTTTTGGGACCTGCACAGCAATCTGTGGGGTCCACTCCTTTAGGGATCTTCCATCTGTCCCTCCCACCCTTCACAGGAGGTCTGGGTGGGGGGCACTCACATTGTGGTCAGGTATCAAATTAAAACCCAGGGCTAGCTGGGTGTGGTGGCTCATGCCTCTCATCTCTGCTTTCAGGAGGCTAAGGCAGGGTTGACACAGGTTCTCCAAATGAGACTCCTTCCAAATGAGACTCCTTCCTTTCTTCCTTCCTTCCTTCCTTCCTTCCTTCCCTCCCTTCCTCCCTCCCTCCTTCCTTCCTTCCTTCCCTCCCTCCCTCTCTCCTTCCCTCCCTTCCTCCCTCCCTCTCTCCTTCCTTCCCTCCCTCTCTCCTTCCCTCCCTCCCTCCTTCCTTCCTTCCTTCCTTTCCTTTCCTCTCTTCTCCTCTCCCTCCTCCCTCCCTCTCCCTTCTCCCCTTTTTTGTTTTTTAAGATAGGGTTTCTCTGTGTTGCTCTGTAGCCCAGGCTGGTCTCAAACTCACAGATATCCACCTGCCTCTGCCTCCTGAGTGCTGGGATTAAAGGCACACACCAACACTGTCCAGCTAGACCTTTTTCTTAAAAAATAATCCCTTCCCAGAAATGGTGACACAGGCCCTTAATCCCAGAACTCTGGAAGCAGGGACAGGCAGACCTCTGTGAGTTTGAGGCCAATCCAGTTTACATAGCAAGTTCCAGGACAGCCAGGGCTATGAGAGAATCTATCTCAAGACAAAAGAAAACCAAACCAAAGCAGAAAAAAAACTAAACCCCCAAAATGTCCCTCCTCCGAAAAGAACTCCAGAGCTGTGACTGTAGCTAGGGAGGAACCAGGTCAGGTGGGGCTCTTTGGCCACCACAGCCCTTCTTTGGCCACCACAGCCCTTGAAGCTCCCCACAGTATCTGCCAGAGCGCTGGGCCTGTCTCCACCGGAATCCATGCTGGGACAAAGTAGACTCCTTGTCCAGTGCCTGTCCCTGCCTGCCTAGGCAGTTCTGATCTCTAGGTCTTCTGCCTCCTACCCTATTTTGTGGCCTGCCTGATCACAGCTGTGGTGGATTCTAATGGTTCCTCTGTACCATGATGGCCCCGCCCTACACAAGAGGATCCTGTATGCCTCTCTGACTAAGGCAGGTCCTCTCTGAGCTCACGAGTCCAAGTGATCAAGAGAAGAGCCAGCCAAGGCAGTTTTTTCAGGACCATACATTCAGGCTGTATCCAGTGGGCACCACCAGCCCTAACTTGCCAACCTGCCCTTTTACTTCCCTCCCAGCTTGTGTCTGCTACCCCAGGACCACCCCACCCTGTTTTGGAGACCTCAACAAGATGGCTGCTGGTGTGATACGGTCTGTCTGTGACTTCCGGTTGCCCCTGCCATCACACCAGTCCTTCCTGCCCACAGACCTGGAGGCTCCAGAAACTTCCGAAGAGGAAGAAGAGGAGGAGGAAGAGGAAGAGGGAGACCATGAGCTGCAAGATGAGGGGCCACAGGGCTGCAGCCCAGATTCCCAGAGCTCAGGGGTGGCCCCCCAGAGTCCCAGCAGGCCGGAGACCCCAATGCAGCTGCTGCGCTTCTCAGAGCTCATCAGCGGTGACATTCAGCGGTACTTTGGACGCAAGGACACAGGGCAAGACCCAGATGCCCAAGACATCTATTCTGACAGCCAACTAGCCAGCTGCTCTGCCCGGGATCTGTACTATGCTGATCTGGTATGTTTGGCCCAGGATGGGCCCCCAGAGGAAAAGGAGGCTGCTGAGCTCAGTGTGAATTTGCCTGGGGGGTCTGAGGGTCAGATGCACAGGTTGGGCCACAGAGGAGACAGGGTACCACCACTGGGCCCCCTGGCTGAGCTCTTTGATTATGGGCTCCGGCAGTTCTCCAGGCCCAGAGTGTCAGCTTGTCAAAGGCTGAGGCTAGAGAGGAAGTATAGCCACATCACCCCCATGACCCAAAGGAAATTGCCTCCATCCTTCTGGAAGGAGCCTGTGCCCAACCCACTAGGCCTGCTGCATCCAGGCACACCAGATTTTAGTGATCTGCTGGCCAGTTGGTCTGCTGAGGGTGGCTCCGAACTGCAGAGTGGAGGCACCCAGGCCCTGGAGGAGACACCGATGACTGAGATCTAGTAAGTAGGTAGGTCAGGTGTGTGCTGGGGCAGCAGTGGTCCTCTCTCAGGCACCCAGCCTCTCCTTGTTGCCCAGGTACCTCCCTAGTGGGTCTCTTTAAGCAGCCACGCAGTTGGCTCCCCCAGAGGACCCAAGCTTATCCTGAGCCTAGAACTGCCACCGCCAGCACTGTGAAGGGAGAGCAAACGCTTGTCTAGACCCAGCCACACCTGGCTACCAGTTCTCGGATGACCCCACTAAACACATCAGGTCTCAGAACTCTACCCACAGGAAGTGGACAGAACTCAGGCAAGAACAATGAGTCGTTTGCACACGTCCATCTGGGGAGACCCATTCTTTACCAAGCCAGCACCAAGACTCAAGTCAGTAGCAAAGGCCAGCCCTCCCTGCCTTGCCAGAGCTGATGATTCCATGTGCCATGCCCTGTGCTAGGCTGGTGGCAAGGGCTGGGAGCTGTGTGCAAAGTGCAGGTTTTCTTGAGAGGCCAGAAGAGGGACACAAGGGACACACTGCTTGATCACACAGAGGAGCGCAGACGCTGACTCTCCGGATTCATGCTCACAAATGGCTTCCTTGGTGGCACTTCGGTGTTAACAACGGCTGGGCAGGGATGAGGATGATCTGAGGACCCTGTGTCCTTACTCGTTACATTTGTCCTCAGAGGCAGCTGGGGTGGGTCCCAGGCGTGGCCTGGGTGTCCCTGAACAGAAATCCCAGGAAAAGTGATAAAAGGGCCTGGGGCTAAGCAGGGCAGAAAGGGTCCTTCAGGGTCAAATAACCTGGGCCTTGTGACTTTGGTCCCTCTCACTACTTGACACCCTTGTCAAGCCTTCGAGCTGCGGAAAAGCTGTTCCATCAGACAACAGGAGACTCTGGCTCCAACAGGTACAAGAACTGGCATCTTTATTTCTGGGACAGAATCTTGGGTGCAGGCTTCCAGTAGGTCATCGCAGAGATTGCTCCAGGCCTTTGGTGGGCCACCAGGTTCAAGAGGATTGTCTTCCACTGAAGCCACCTGCGCAGAGACACAGTTCATCCATAACACAACTTCTCGAGGCTGGGAGACCCAGGTTCTCAGCTGCCTACCTCACAGCCTGATACACGCCCCAGGAGTTCACAGGGACCATCTCGCTCAGGGCTATGTCCTTGATGAAGAACCGCTGCCTCACCAGGGACATGAACACCCGCTTGCTGCCCAGTGTCAGCGGCCAGGGGCCCTCCTCGCTCCACAGGCTCAGCATGCTCTCACGCAGGGTTGCGATCTCTTCTGCCCGCTGCAAGTGCAGAGGTACGGTGTTAACAGGACCCACGGAGGATGAAACAATGGCAGAGAAATGGGGACTGGATCACAGCGGCAGGCAGAGGATGTGTGTATGTGGGGATATCTTCTATGGAGGAAGCCCAGCAGTAGGGCCCCGTATCTAGGAAACACAGATCAGCACCACCCCACTAGTGAAGTGCCTGGGGCCCCATGGAGCAGACAGGAGCCGAGGGACTTGGGGCAGACTGGCAAGAGGGTGAGGGGTCAATGGTTCTCCCAGAGTTTCCTCTCACCAGCTTGGTCTCGTTATTAAACTTCAGGTTCTGGATGGTCTTGTTGGCCTGGAGGCTGTTCTCTAACTTGATTATTTGCTTCTGAAACTAAACACAGCTCCAATCATGGGTAGACACGGACTGCTGCTGTCCAGATGCACCCACTACTACAGAATCACCAAGACCCCGGAGTTTAGGGAGACAGATGCAGGTGCCTTCCTGGGGCCCAAGGGATACCGTGGCCAGCTGGCCCTGGATCTCCGCAATCTTCCGTCCGGGGTTCTCCTCCTTCAAAAACTGCACAGACATCAGCAGGGTAGCTAGCTCCTGTCGCACAGCCTCAACCTCAGACTCTCTGTGGACACCAAGGGCTGGCTGTAGGGGGTCCCAGAGCTCAAGGCAAAGGCTTAGTCCTGAGGCTGTCACAGGGTTGACAAGCTATACCACAGGAGGCAGAGCTCAGGGTGGGACGGGCTGGGGGCGGGGCAAGCACAGGTGCAGAGGGGAGGGGCCTGGAAGAATCCTGTGGGGACCAGTGACGATCAGGAATTCCCAGGGGCCTGGGAGGCTTCAAACCTCACCTGGCCTTGCCCTCGGCAGAGATCCTCAGGTCCACATCACTCTTGTGAAGAACACACTTGTTGGAGACATTTTCTATCTGAAGTGTGGAAAATGTAGGTGCCTAAGGTGACTCAACACAGCCACCTGGGAGCACCAGGCTAGCTCAAGCCAAGCCAAGGCCTGGATCTTCAAGAATAGGTGCACCCTGGCCTTACCCACCTGCTGGGGCAGGTTGTTCACTTTTTCCTGCACCTCCTGCAAGTGAGCTGAGACCTCTTTTAGCCACCGGACCAGATTCTGCAGCGACTCCCTTTCTACACCTTCCCATGCAGCCTGCACCTACAATTTCAATATCCAGTGAGGGATGGTACACAGGTGGGTGACAGGAGGCAGAGTGGCCTGGACAGCCTGGCCAGACACTGCAGAAGACAGGGATGCTAGACCTATGGCAGCCCTGGTGGTCATCCAAGGCAAGGTCATCCAGCTGAGCAGAGCCATGTCCTTGAGGGGGTGACAGCTAGTAGTGACAGGATAGAAAAGAGTCTGTCACACTGCAGGAGGGATACAGACATGGTGGTCAAAGGCTCCTGTCAGCAGCTGCTCTCAATGGCCATACATGCCCAGAAAGGATGCAGAGCCAGCCAACGTTGGGGATCCAGTTGCCATATCAGGGGGTGTGTTCACAGGAGCTACCAAAGAGAACAGGCCCTCATGTCAAAGCATAGCCTGCCCAAATGTGGTAACACTATCCAGCTGTAAGGAGATGAAGCATGGGTCCTTACAACAGGGGTGACCCATGAAGGCAGCTCAAGAGAGAAGCACGAGATGAAAGGGTTGGAATTAAGGGCCTACAGCCCGCAATTCAGAGCTGGATTGGGGAGAAGAGAGACTGTTAGACCCTGGGGTTTCTCTCTGAAGTGCTGAGAAAGCTCTGAAGCTGACTTGGCTGATAACTTTTCTAGGAATGTACTAAAACCACCGAGTCTTAGTTAGGGTTAGGGTTGAGCTCAGACGTGTGATCCCAACACTCAGGAGGATAAGGCAGGAAAATGAGGAGTATCATGTCAGACTAGGCTACGTGGTAAGATTCTCTCTTTAAAAAAATCAAAGCAAGAGGCTGGAGAGATGGCTCAGAGGTTAAGAGCACTGGCTGCTCTTCCAGAGGTCTTGAGTTCAATTCCCAGCACCCACATGGTGGCTCACAACCATCTGTAATGAGGTCTGGTGCCCTCTTCTGGCCAGCAGGCATACATATAGGCAGAACACTGTATACATAATAAATCGTTAAAAAAATGGTTGTGAGTCAAATTAAGAGAAAAGAAAAACAAAACAACGATTAAAAAAAAACAATAATGGGCTGAAGGAATGGATCAGCAGTTAGAAGCACTTGCTGCTCTTCCAGGGGACTGGAGTTTGGTTCCTAGTGCCCATGTTGGGTGGCTCACAACCACCTGTAACCTCAGCTTCAAGAGACTGATGTCCTCTTCTGGTCTGAGCACTCACACACAGGTGGCATGTACACACAGACACATAAATAAAAAATATATAAAAGAACTCAAATAAAATATAAAACCAAACAAAATCCACTGAACTGTATGTTTTAAAATGTGTTTTTCTTTGTTTGTTTTTTCAAGCAGGTTTTTTAGCTGGCCTGGAACTCACTTTATAGACCAGGCTGGCCTCAGACTCACAGAGATCTACCTGCCTCTTCCTCCAGAGTGCTGGGATTAAAGGGGAATTGCTGAAAAGAAGGGAGGGAGGGAAAGAGGGAGGAAGGAGAGTGAGATAAAGAGAAAGAGAGAGAGAGAGAGCGCCAAGAGGCTGAGAGTCCTGCAGGAGCTGCCCTACCTCGTGCAGAGATCAGGTCTCTACCCTTGGCCCCATCTCCTTTACCACCCTTCCGTGGGGTCTGCCCACCTTACCTGGGACAGCTTCACGCCTAGTGTTTGTTCCTGCAGGTCTAGCTTCCAGCTGAGAGCTAGACAATGGTCACTCAGGTCCTTCAGCTGCTGGTCCAGACCTGCCACTGACCCTTCTAGGACCTGGCTCTTCTCTTGAAGCTGCTCGAGACAATGGAGTCAGGGAGGCTAGCTGATGCCTATGTACACAAGGATCCCCGCCGACCTCCACCTCACTTAGCCCCTTACCAGTTCCAGTGCACCCTGAGTTTCCTGCTGGGCTAGCTTGCCAGCCATCTGCACAGCCTCCAGATTCTCCTGGATGTACGAGGCCAGCTCTCCGGCCTGGCTTTCCTCCAAGCTCACCTTGGCCTCCCTGCATATAGATGTTCAAACTGTCCCTTAGTGCTACCCAGTGAGGGGACATGCTTGCTAGCTCTGGGACCTTCCAAGCGATTCCATGGACCAGAGGATGGGTGCTACCAAGAAGGGGCTGTGAGCGAGGATCAGGGTGGAGGGACAGGAGCTCCAGCAGAGGGCTGCTAGCCTGTCCAAACATGACCAACTGGCCTAGTGTTTAACTGACAGCTGCAGGGGCTGAAGCAAGACATTCCCCAGTTGAGCTCAGTAGGGGTTAGCTGAGCAAGGGACTGGGTGGCCCACTGTCCTGACACGACACCCACCGGGCCTTCTGCTCAGCCATCAGGACACGATTCAGTGACACCTGGTTCTGTCGCACAAACTTGGTCAGGTAGACTACAGCTTTGTCCAGGCCCCGGCACTGCTCCAGTAGGTGACCCTCCTCCTCCTGCTGTGGCAGAAGTGGCCCTGAGCCTTGGTGCCAACCCCATCTCCCCGCCTTCTGGCCACCCAGGCCCACCCACCTCACGATGTGCCCGCAGGGCCCGCAAGCGCTCCTCTGTCAGTTCGTGTAGCTTCTGCCAGCGGCTTTCCAGTTCCTCTTGAAGGCTGCTTTCTGCCATCAGACGTGTGCTCTCTGAAGACTTCATTCTCTGTGGAGACAGCACTAGCTGCTGTGAATCTGGGACTGCCCCCCCCACGGGCAATCCGTGAGGAACTGGGCCCCGCCCAGGCTCTCACCTGCTCCATGGCCAGGAAACACTTCTGAAGAAAACTGCACAGTTTGGCCTCCCTCTTTAGGAAGCGGATGCTCATATCCTCGCTGAATTTAGTCACCTGGTTCTGGGGGGGGGGGGGGTCACATGGTCACCTGAGGCCTCCTCACTGGTTATCCTTCCCTGCCTGGTATATCCCTCCCTGTTTCCAATCCCTGCACAGCCAGGCTGCATGCACTGGGCAGGAAGGAAGGTAGGGCAGATAGGACCCACTGTCCCTCAAAATGCTAGCTCACAGGCCAGAAGGGGCCCTAAAGGTCAAGGCCACAGGAGTCCAGACAGTTCAGCATACATTCAGAGCCCCGGATGCATCCAGGGAAGGTTGTGCAAGGGGCACTGGATTCCATGCCGAGCTGGAGCCTCAGTATGAGGAGGCGTGAGAGTATCCCCATCCAAGTAGGAGCACCCCACGCACAGGCCTCATCAAGAGGGTAGGAGGGAAAACTAGACGGAACCCTTTGGGCTTTGCCTCCTCTCTATGCTGCATTCCTGCTGCTCTGAGGGTCTAAAGGCCCAACCCAGCCTCTGGCCTCTCTACCTCACACTTTTAGGACTTGACGTAGCCAGTGCCATTATGGAGTTGAACAGCTGTGGTCACCTCTGAGAATCTTGGTCTGCAGTAATGGCCATGAGAAACAGCTCTGAGCAGGTAGCTTTGTCTATGGGAGTGGGGCTAATAGTCCCTCTGGGCAAGAGGGGGGAGAGTCACAAGACCTTTCTGTGTCATTACAACCACCACTCCCCGCTACCCAACTACTCCATGCTGGTATAGAAGAGGGAACATTTTTTTTTAAAGATTTATGTATTAATTATGTATACAGTATTCTGTTTGTGTGTATGCCTGCAGGCCAGAAGAGGGCACCAGATCTTATTACAGATGGTTGTGAGCCACCATGTGGTTGCTGGGAATTGAACTCAGGACCTTTGGAAGAGCAAAACAGTGCTCTTAACCACTGAGCCATCTCTCCAGCCCAAGAGGGAACATTTTGACGGTGAGGTCATGGGAGCTCTTTGGCCTTGCGCCACCTGTTACCCATGTGCCTGTAAGAAGCCCCACAACGCTTATTTATTTGCCAGGCTGAACTTAGAACCTCTCTTTAACTCTGTTGGCCCCTTCCCTACTTGTAGTGAGAATGTGTTTCTCTTAATCTCCCCAGGACTGCCAGGATTTAACAAAGCCGAACGTTGTGGCACAGGCCTGTAACTGCAGTACTCAGGAGGCTGAGGTTCACAGGGGGTTTCTGGGAGTTTGAGGTTAGCCAGAGCTTTACAGTGAAGCTCTCACCTCCCTACATGTACCAAAGAAAGGTCTTAAGAAACCTTCTACTTCATAATATCCATTTACCTAGCACCTTCTTCATGGTCATAGGGCTCTCCTGACAACAGGCCTAGCTCTCAGGCCCTGAGTCTGGGAGAAGATGGTTCTCAGGGAAGTTTTCACATCGTCTGAGCCACTGCTGATCTCCTTGCCTCGTAGGAGGGAAGCCTAAAACAGGGTTGGCTACTTTTTTTGGCGGGGGGGGGGGGGTTGAAGACAGGGTTTCTCTGTCCTGGAACTTGCTCTGTAGACCAGGGTGGCCTCGAACTCAGCGATCTGTCTACCTCTGACTCCCATGTGCTGGGATTAAAGGTGTGCAGCACCCACCGCTAGTCTTTATTTTTCTTTTAAGATAGAGTCTCATGTAGTCCAGGCCGGCCTCACATCTGTCATGCAGTGGATGATACTGAACTTCTGAATTAGCCTCTATCTGCCAAGGGTTAGAATTACAAGCGTGTACCACCACACTCAGTTTTAGGGGTGCTGGAGGTTGAACCCAGAACTTGGTGCATGCTAAGCCAGTACACCATCAACTGAGCTATACACCAATCCCTCAGCCACGTTTTCTGCATGACCAGACAGCAAACATTTCAAGTTCACAGGGTCTCCTGTGAAGAGTCCCAACTCTTGTCCAAAGTTGCCACTGTCACTTTGTTAAACAAATGCTCATGGCTCTGTGCCAATAAAACTTTATTATAAAAACAGATATTGGGGTGTTAAGTCCTGACACCAATGCTGAAGAGCCCTCAAAGGGCCTGGGCCCTCCGTGCCTAGCCTACGAGGAACCCTTCTCCCAAAGCTCTTGTACTCTTGCTGATGTCAGTGTTAGCTTCCCAGCAGCCTGGACGGAGATGCCACTACCCCTGGGCAGCAAAATGATGTTGGGACAGCTGGAAGCACCCAGTATGCTCAGCCCACACTGTCTTGTGAGGAGACTGGACACACAGAACAGCAGCTGTAGTCCCTAGTGTCTATTTATAGAGCCCAGGAGGAGCTGGGTGGCAGGCATGCGTAACCGTTCTTCAGCCCCATGAGGAAAAGAGGCCCCTCTTAAGGGTTCAGAGTAGAAGGGAGAACATTCTGCCCTAGGAATTTGTGTTACTGTATACACTGATAAACAACCGCAGGTCACAGGCTAGGGACACTGGAGGTCACTCAGGGACTTAGATGACTTCTGCCTAGGCTAGCTAGGTTTGGCTTTCAAGAGGTACCTGCATCTTGGACAACCCACGGTCCACTTTTTCGTTGGTATCCTCTTGGTTCCTCTGCAGGGTGCTATAGGCTGCTTCCCGGCCCTGCTCCTCTTGCCTCAGCAAGTCAGTCAGCTTGGTCAGCCTAGAGGCAGTAGGTGTGGTAACACTAACTCAGCTGGGGAACCACAGGGAGCCTGGTGGGCTTTGGGACCCTGGGTCCATCTTAGGCTGGGGTCCACAACCTGCCCAGGTTACACATGGAAGCTGAGATAGACTTTGGAGTCCCTAGTGAGGGCAAGGCACCAAATAAAGGAGAGCAGGAAGGCGGGGTTCCCAGCAGTCAGCAGTGCGGCACTAATGGCAGAGGACAGCCCACTGGCGGCACTAGGGGCATAGGGCAGGGCAGGCCTGAGACTCTCAACGTGTACACAAAACTGGTTTGGCAACAATCCAGGGAATTGGCCCACCTGAGGTTCATCTCCTGCTCAGAACATTTCCGCTCTGTGTTCTGTAACACCTGTGTTCTTCGGATCTGTGCCAAAGCCTCTCGGACCTCCACCAGCCTGGCATAAGGAGTTTCTCTGCCAGCCCCAGAGCAGCTAGGCAGCCTTTGTTGCTGCAGCTGTAGCCATGGGGCCTGACCACCAGCCTCCCACCGCCTGGACAGTCGGTCCCACTGTATGCAGAACCTAGTCTGAGTTGGACTACTATAGGTATCGTTTAAACACTACTACCTGGGGGAAGGGACACCCACGCAGGCCCTAACACCAGCTGCTGCAGGGAAGCAGTGGTCCCAGCCCTTCCCACTGAAGCTTATGCTTGTCTCTCTGTATGTTACCTTTTATCCAGGACTTGTATCTGGTTCTGGCTCTGGGGCCCAGACAGCTGTAAGGAGGAAAGGAGGACTAGGCAGGCCAAGTCTGCTGCCTACAAAGTCCCTCCAGCACCAGTGCAGGTGGGTGTGTAGGAGCCAGAGCATGGAGCCACGGGAATCAGTAGGGTCAGGGTCCAGTAAGCTGTTCCAAGCACCAGGAAGAGTTGCGTGCCTGTGTCTGCTGCTCTGCCCAATGTCTCACCTCTAAGGCCTCCTTCTCGGGGCTCCAGGCCACTTGTTGCACTTCCTGCCTCAGCTGGCGCAGCTCTGAGGCCTGGAGCTGCACACGAGCACGAACCTGCAGCAGCTCACGAAGCAGGCCCAGTGTGGCATGCTCACAGCGGTCCCTGTGTGCCCTCAGGCGAACCACCTCAGCCTGCAGCTCAGCTACCCTGGTCAGGGCCAGAGCAGCTGGGTCAAGCTGTGCTTCTCTTGGAAGTTACCCCCGCCCCCGCGTGTCATCTCCATTCCTCATACTCTGCAAGGCTCACCACTGCTCCAGCTGTTTCCACTGCTTAGGGGTGTCATGTTCAGGGACCACGCAGCTGGACACGGGGCCACTGCACTCATACCTCTCTGAGGTATCCACACCCAAGGGCTCGGGACTGGCTAGGCCTTCTGTTATGAGACGCTCCAGGTCCTCGAGCGTGACAGTGTTCAGTTGTGAAGGTGAAAGCCCCAGTGAGGGGCTGTCCGCTAGCAACAGAAGGAGGCACCTAGCGAGCTCACGCACAGGGACAGAGTAGTTCCTGTAACCTTGCTCAGTGCTATCCCAAGCTACTGCTGGGTCAGAGAGCAGCCCTGCTAGAGGTTCACCCCTCCTCTCCACTCACCTGACATAGCTTCACCAGTAGTCACTACCTGTAGCCCAGCTTTATGGCATTAGTGCCTCTGTGGATGTCCAGAGCCAGACACCCAGGCCAGGATGGCTGAGATTGGCTGGAGGGAGGCAAGTATTCCCAGGCCAGAAAGCTGCAGGGACTGGGGATCAGTTGAAGGACAGAAGAGAAGGCTTTGGATCAGAGGAGGAAAGGATTTAGAGAGGCTGTAGAACTTAGGGAAGTGAGGGTCAAGAGGAAAGGTCTGTATCTTGGGGAGAAGACAGGGTCAGGAGTGGAGACTGTGGCCCTTTGGGAGAAGATGAGTCGGGAGAGGCTGTGGACCCCTGAGAGCAGTTAAGTATGAAGTAGTGGGCTCCTGCCCTTCCACCCACCTCTTCAGTGAATCTTGCTGAAGGAGGCAGGTACAGCTGAGTTAGTCTAGAACCTTCTTTTTCTCACAGAACCCTATGACTTCATGGCCAACTGCCAGTGGAACCTGAGTCTTCATCTACCCTGTCCTGTGGCTTCCCTAACTTCTGGCTCCTGGAAGGATGTGGGGGGACTATGAAGCATCCATCTTGCAAAAGGGCCTCCTCTGGCTCTGGAGTTACTGGGTTATGATCATGATGAAGAGGTTGTCCAGGAACCTTGTGTCCCACACATAGAGCAGAAAGTGAGGGTCCTAAGCAAATGAGACACAGCTAGCCAGATACCCAGAGGGTAGGATGGCAGTCACAGACGAGGCCACTGGGGTTTCAGCCTTCCCATGAGTCACAATGAGAATATTGGGAGAGATAAAGTTTGATTATTTTATTTAACCTAATATATCCAAAAATATCATTTCAACATGTAGCCAACACAGAACTGTGGACAGATTGCACATGCTTTTTTGGTACCAAGTCTTTGAGGCCCTGTGCAGTGCTTTTCATCTCCTTGGGTCAAACTTAGATATGGCCCCTCCCAATCCAGAGCACCCCTGGCTTTGTCACGAAGACCTACCCACCAGGGCCAGTGGAGCAGGCAAGGTGGGTCAGTTACAACTTCTTGTTATGCAGAGCCCGGCAAGCCCAGGCTTGATGACAGGATGTCATCCAAGCAGGTGACAGAAACCTGTAGTGAGCCTGAGAGCAAGGCTGTGAGAAGGGGATGAGGTCAGGGTCCCTGAACAACCCTTCCACTGGGCCCTAGGCTACTGTGTATAGAGGTGCCACCTGCACTAGTTTATTACCATACTGTATACTGCGTGCCTGACTCCCCAGAATGCTGAACCCTAGGCAGACAGGAATCTCTCATTTCTCATATCCAAACTCAACAACATACTTAGTCCATCTTCTCAGAGAAGAAAGAGTCACTCACTCCTTTGGAAGGATGACAACTGAGAGGCAGCAGCTGCCAACTTTCCAAAGAAGGACCCATGCGGCCTTGTGACAGACATGTGCCAGAGATACTGCAACTATCTTTACAAAGTGTCCTGGGGAGAAGACTCTGAAGGAGACTGATGCATGTCAGATCTAGCTTGGTTCAGTGACGCTAGCTTTGACAATACAGGGTTTAGAGGTGAGGCTCCATGGCTCTGGTGCTCACAGAGCCACCACCCTAGGGAGTCTGAGGCTCATCTTAGGGCCACCTTTAGCTGGCCAGGTCCTGGGAGGTCAATGCCCAGGGTGTATACAGTACAGTTACAAGCAAGTCACTATGGACAGCAGGGCCCTAAGTGCTGAGGAAAGACCTGCCTTCCGGTTGTGGTCCAGTGTCATGACCCCCAGCTCTGAAAGCCTGGGGCAGATGTGGGTGGACTCAGATTCAATCTTCATGGGATTTTCAGCTCTCAAGCCCCAGGCACAGAACCAGTCTCCCCATCTTCTAGACAAAGACATGAGACAGCACATGTGGGTTCCCCAATAGAGCCTGCTCCAGGCTGTATAGCTCCTCATGCCCTTGCTGCTGAAGCTCTTAGCTCTTGGCTAGTGTGGGTAGTACAACCACAGCATAGGTGCTCAGAGCCAGAGAAGAAACAGCAATAGGTAGTAGCTCATGTCTGTCTGTTTGTCTGTCTGCCTCTCTCTCCCTCTCCCTCTCTCTCTCTCTCTCTCTCTCTCTCTCTCTCTCTCTCTCACACACACACACACACACACACACCAGCTTCTATCGGCTCTGAAAAGTGAGCCACAAGGGGTGCGATCGCACATTTCATCCTTGGAACCCAGGAGAGGGGCAAGTCCAAGGGGTGAAGGGTTCAGGGAACAAAGAAAGTGCTGACGATGTAAACCAACTGCCCAAGACAAAGGGTCTGGCCTCCACACCAGCCAGGCTCAGGGAAGGCATTTGCTCCTGCTGTTGCACTGCCCAGGGGGCAAGGCTTTGGCTGAGACCAGGGACCCTGGGAGGAGGTGCAGAGGGGCTCGGGTGCCGCTGCACAAGGGTAGAGCCAACCCTCACGTCTGGGCCAGGGAAAGCTCTTCAAGGCCTCCCTTCCCTAGGCGGTATCTTGCCAGGTCCTTCCTAGTCACCAGCCCGACCACCTGCAGAAACAACACCAGGTTACTTCTGCTCCATATGATGGCATACTCTACATACGGTGCTAAGTAGGTGTGCAACACCAGGCTAGGCCATAGGCTCACTGTTCTGAGACAGACAAGACAAATGCCCACCCACAACCTACTAGGGATACAGGAAGCAGAGTGTGAGCCAGCTCCAGCACTCTAGCAGAATAGAGAACAGCCTCACCTGATTGCGGTTGTCTACTACCACCAAGTGCCTCAGGCCCAGGGCCCGGAACAACTTGAACACTCGAGGAAGAGACGCCTCCTGCAAAGTAGACAACTGCCATTAGCACACTTACCCACTGTGGAAAAGAGGCTCAACTCCCCCAAACCGGGTGTTTCCAGGGTCCTAAGCTATCCCTTCCCCTCCATGCCTGACTCCAAGCCTCTGTGTGCTGCTAGGAGGGTTCTCTTAGGCCCACTGCTACTTGAAGCCCAAATTCTCTGAGGCTGCTCCTGATGAATTCTGGCCAAATGGTCCACCCCAGGCAGCAAGGCCCACATGCACAACCCCTGGAAGCCTCCTATCTACCTGGCAGCAGTTATTCCAAAGATTCCAGAGGCTCTTTACCACCTTTTCAAAGTGTACAAGGCATCAAGCTGGGACCCTGGAGGTCAATCATACCCCAGCCCTGCCCCTGCTTCCTTCAGGTCAATAAGTACCTGGGGCACTGTGTAGGGAGAGGGGTTCATGAATTCAGAAAGATCCATGGTGCACTCCCGCTCATCCTGGGATACGTGGATGGACTGGATTGGGGGGAAGCGTGGGTAGGCATCACGGAAGTCCTTCAGCCTCAGGCGCCGCTGCACAAGACCCATGTTGGACCTCTCCACAAACACCTGCAGGCAGCAGCCAGTCACGTGTGTGTCACTGTGAAGGATGGTGCCCAAGACATGCCCACCCATGGACTGCTGGACACACCTTGTGCTTCAGGAGCACGATGAGCTGGGAGCGCAGGATCAAGCCTTGGAGCCTGGCTGGCTGCAGGAAAGGAAAGAGTCAGAGGCCTTGAGACTGCAGTGGGAAACTCAGGCCAGATTCTCCACTGGCCCATGGTTGCTGTTTAGTGGTCCACCTCGAAGCACAGGCCTTAAAGTGGGCATCTCTCCAACATGCTCCTACTAATCCCTAAAGTATCTGAGACAGGGTGAACTCTGCCAGCAGAGCATGGAAGCCAGCTGCTAAGAATGGAATCAACAGGTAGCAAGACATAAGCCAAGTATGTTTCTCACATTTCTTTCAAGCCCTTCCAGTGCCAATATCCAACACAACCCAGCAGAGTAAGAACTGGGCAAGGGGATAAACATTAGCTGGGCTCACATCCCAGCAGCACCTCCCGACAGATGCCACAGCCACAACACCATGACTGAGAAGTCCAGTCCAGTCAGAACTACACGAGGCCTGTAGTCTGTGGAGACTAAGAAAGGGATTTTACTTTACATGCAACACAAGATTTCCTGTTCACGGGCTGGAAAAACGGATTAGTGGTTATAGCACTTGTTGCTCTTGCAGGAGACCTGGGCTTGATTCCAGGCACCCACATGGTGGCTTCCAACCATCCGTAATGCCAATTCCAAGGGAATCTAATACCCTCTTCTAACCTCTGCAGGCACCAGGAATGCAGCTGGTACACATGCAGGCAAAACACATAAATAAAATGAAAATAAATCTTTAAAAAAAAAAAAGGTATCTTGTTCAGGTGAACTACAAGATGAACTCCCCCAACATATGCTGCTCAGGGTACAAAATAAAAAGA
This sequence comes from Microtus oregoni, assembly GCF_018167655.1. Classification (NCBI taxonomy): domain Eukaryota; kingdom Metazoa; phylum Chordata; class Mammalia; order Rodentia; family Cricetidae; genus Microtus; species Microtus oregoni. The sequence continues at coordinate 18,906,011 of NW_024543086.1, forward strand.
AACTGATATTCAGAGAGGTGCCCACACTACCTGGGTGTCTCCCACATCTTCCACCACGGGGAACCCATTGTGATTGGATACTGTGTCGCTTAGGACATCCACGATGACGCCAACCTTCTCTCTCCGTCTCAGGCAGGTTACAGGTGTGCTCATTACTTCCCTGCCAAGAGGCCCAACCCAAAAATACGATCTCAGTGGCATTTATACAACATGCTGTCGAGGTACTTCCTTAAGAGCTTTTTTATCATATCAATACTTGACAAGCTGTAAGACTTGGGACCCCAAGACCCCTTTTCCCAGGCACTGGGAGAACAGCCATGGAAAGCTACAGTGAGAACCTGGTACCTGGGCTCTCCACAGGCACTCAGTGTTTTCCCTGTCCATGTCCTCCCACAGCACCCAGGAACCTGAGAGCTTAGCAGGTCAGCTGACCATACCTGGCAGTGAGCGAGTGCGAGGTGACTGGGGCCTCCCAGTGCAGGAAGGGCACACTTTGCAGCTGGATGTGCATGTCATAGAGACCCTGGGTACAGAGTCATGATTCAGGACACTGCCCAGGGTACCTTAAGGCACACTGCCTCCCTCAGGGCCCCACCACTGCCCTACTCCTGAAGAAGGGAGTAGGCTCAATGAGCCCTCTTCCTTCTGCAGGTCCCTCAAACCCCAGTGTCAGGCTACAAGGTCGGCATCCAGAGTAAGCAGAGGACATGCTGCATACCTCAATGAAGACATCGCCCACAATCTTGGCAGTCATCAGCACCAGCATGATGGGAAAGCCGTAGGTCACGTTGCTGGTGGCCTCCATCATGATGACTGTCAGGCTAAGAGTCATTCTCACGATGCCACCTGTAGGGGTAGTCATAAGCCCCAATCCCTCTAAACACAGGATCCCCAGCTCTGCTATGTCTGCAATCTTTTTACCCACCCATCTTTCCAGACCCCAGAGCAAGGATCATTACTGCTGGGCCCTGACTATCACCATCTGGCTGTGCTATGGGGCTGTTGACCTCACCTGCCTCACTTCCCATTTTGCTCACGTGAATGGCAAAAGGTAGCCTTGGTGGAACTCAAAATGGGTGAGCAGGGTACAAGTGAGGCCCACTCACCAAACAGGGCAAGAGCTGGGGCTTACCAAGCTGAGCAGCAGCTCCCATCAGGGCGTATTTACCCGGGTCTGCCCAGATCTGTGTAACACAACATGGATAGGTATCAGAGACAGTGGCAACCATCACCCAAATCTACCGGAGGAGACCAGTGAAGATGCTATGCTTGGGCCTACGGATCCACACACAGCAGTGAATTCCATGGCTCACATGCAGAACACCTACTCCAGTGTACTCCACTACAACTTGTGTGTTAACACTCAAGCTAGGTGTACTTTGTATAGGGACAAGGTATACAGACTCTACCTACCACCTGCCCACACCCATGAGTTCACAAGTCTGGGCTTGCTTTGCGCTGAGGAACCTACACGAAGAAGGACAGCAGGGCAAAAGTATGTATTGCCCATGCAGACACACTGGATCACCCAAGGAAAGACATTCCAGATGTGAAAAAAAAAGATTCTTGGACAGGGGCTGGAGAGATGGATCAGTGGTTAAGAGCACTGGCTGCTCTTCCAGAGGTCCTGAGTTTAATTCCCTGCAACCACAGGGCAGCTCACAACCATCTGTAATGAGATCTGGTGCCCTCTTCAGGCCTGTAGGCACACATACAGGCAGAACACTGTATACATAAATAATAAGTAAATCTTAAAAAAAAAAAAAATTCTAGGACATGTTACAACAGAGATGAATTAAACGGACATCACAGTCAGTTGAAGATTGCAGAGACACATGAGGGTGTACACTGTGTGTCTAGGAAACACTGGCAACAGGTAAGCCCAGACACAAAAAGGAAACTAGAGGCTATTGGAGCTGGGGAAGGGTAAACAACTGAGTAACAGTGGGTGAAGGAAGAGCTCGGGATGCCCCTAATAAATTCCACTGAACTGTTGATGTTCGAAGCCATCACTCTTATGAATCACACCTTCAAAGACAGAACCCGACCAAAGGAGATCAGGATGGGCGAGGGCAGGAATAGGAGTCCTGCTGCTACCCCATCTTTAATTACTCAAATGACTCAAGTGAGAAAACACAGATTAAAACCCCGAGCTCCACCAGCAGCTAGGGAAGGAGGGCTGAGAGGCCTCCATGCAGCTCAGTGCTGGATGGACCTGGGCTCCTTTCATATATATATATATATATATATATATATATTTTTTTTTTTTTTAACTAGCTCTTGTAGACCAGGCTGGCCCCAAACTCACAGAGATCCGCCTCCCTCTGAGTGCTGGGATTAAAGGCGTGCACCACCACTTCCCGGCCCTTTCCCATTCTTCACACGTCTCCAATTACGTGATGTGATTATTCGAGAGCATCAGAACTTTTGTTTACCTGCACTAGGTACCCTGATGTCCCCTGTTCTAGCCCCTTGGGTCACCAGAATACTTGAGCAGTGGGGCTCTGGGATATTCCCCCCAACTTACTGCTGCCCCTGTGAGGTAGGACAGGGAGATGCCAAAGAGTCGGCCCCAGGCAGCCCCAATGAGCAGTGATGGGATGAAGACACCAGCAGACACCGTGAGGCCATAGGTCCAGCAGGCCAGGAAGAAGTAGACCAGGGTGAATAGGCCTAGCGTCATGGGATTGTAGGAGCCTAGGGAAAAGAAAGGTCATTGAGCTTCAGCTGGAATTCAGGTCTGTGCAGGGATGTCCTGCCTGCCATGTGCTTCCATCCTGAGAACCAGGCCACCAGAGCCCCGATTCCCAGGGGTCCCAGAAAGCTCTGCATTCTCAGCTTCTCCAGGTGAAAGGTAGGTCCCCAGAGTCAGAAGTGATGGTGAGAAGTAGAGCAAGGTGGCCTCAAGCTGGCAGCATAGGTGTCAAATTCAGGGCCCACTCAGGCCCCAGGTGAGCATCACATTCCCCAGAACAACTGTCAGCCTGAAGTGAATGTGCCCTGCCCCATGTGGAGGCCCTCGTCTGGGATGAAGAGGAAGCCATGTTCCTGAGACCAGCAGCAGACTTCCAGCTCAGCTGGACCCCGACTGCTCTACTTCACATATGCCAGCTGCACTAGGACAGCCTCCCTGAGCCTGAGCACGGCCTGAGTCTGGGAGCCTTGCAACAATGAGCAACACACCAGAAGTGAGAGGTGACTAAGACGTGTCCCTTTGGGTCCCCAAACCACTCCCGGTGATCAGTGATCAAACTCCAAGACCTGGGAGGTATGTCCTTCCTAGACAAGATGCTGAGGTGTGGATGCAGAGAAGGCCAAATCGAAAGGAACCACGTGGTCTATGTGAAGGCCAGGGTGGGAGGATGCGCCATCAGTCTGTGTGGCTAAGAGCACCACGGCACAGATTACTGAGGTTAGCGGAGGTTCATGTGCGGCTTATTCTATGCCAAATTTATCCATTAACTTTCATGATACTTTCCTAGAGACAACCCCCAATAGGGAAGTTCCCAGTAGCCTTATGACAGGAAACAATTAAAAACACTGTACCCATGGGTAGGGTGGATGTCATGGTTAACTTCAGTTGTGAACATGACACACTTGTGAAAAGGGAACTAAGCAACTGCCTCCATCAGACTGGCCTGTGGGCATGTCTGTGGGGGCATTTTCTTGACTGCTAATTGACATGGGGGTATCCGTCACATTGTGAGCAGTGCTATCCCTGGACAGATAGGACTGAACGGTGTAAGGCAAGTAGCTGAGCAAGCACAGAGCAGTGTTCCCCCATGGAACACTTCAGGTCCTGCCTCAATTTCCCTTGAAAATGCAGTGTCATCTATAAGCTAAATTAAACCCATTCCTTTCCAAGTTGGCTTGGTCAGTGTTTTACCACTGACAGTAACAGAAAACAAACTAAAACTGAAGGGGAGGGGCCGGAGACACAAGCCTAAGGCTGCTTAGCTCGGCTTGGGCATGGTGTATAGGGCTTGGCTGAGGCCAGAAAGGTCTGGGCATGGAGTCATCAGGCTAGGTTTTCTTTTGGAGAGAGCGATGGAGGTGACTCAGGTGACTATCCTTAGGAAGAAAGGAGAAGATGGGGATCCCAGTCAGTCCCTCTCCAGGTGCTTGGCCACCAGGTACCCTACAGAACTGTGTAACCCCATGTCCCCAACTCTGCGATGTTGGTTCCTGCACTCCAGTACACCTCACTATACCAGAGATGATTCCTCGGCCCAGCTGGGCCAAGAACGTGCCCACTGTCCTTAGTAAGTCCCAGACACGTTACTGCACATACCTGGTGGGTCATGGAAAAGGCTGACAACGCTCTTCTCAGGGGTGTTAAAGAAGGCTGCAGCCATGGAGTTGTACTCGCCATCTGCACAGAAGAGCTGCAGAATTGAGAGAAAGGACACAGGGGGAGAGATGGCACAGGGCAGACTCTGTGCTGCTGAGTGCCCATGTACCCTGAGTCTGGAGAGCACAGGCAGGATCTGGCCTCAGAACACAGAGCCCAAGTTTAAATTTGACTAGTATGATCACCTCTCTGGAGGTCCATCTGTCCCTGCTATCCAGAAGCTTCATGAGCTATGCCTCATAATCAACGATTGGACACTGACCCTGGGAATCAGTAGGCCCAGTCTTCTCAGATGAGTGCATTTACTACATGGAGGGACACATCATTTGTTTGCCTAAGGAGAGAATCAGCTTTTGTCTGGGGCTCTTATGAGCTGCCACAAATATCCCTATAGGGTTTCTATACAGTAACTTCTCTAATCTAAACCCGGTCCCATTCTAAAGCTCCCTCCAGGAGGTGTCTGGAAACGACTATGTGACATCAGTCTAGTACCACCACCCATTCTCCAGGCATCTGAAACAGAGCCTCAGCTTACTATGGGACCCTACATGTAGAACAAATCTAAAGTCTACTAGTATTGTTACCTCGGGGAAACTAGAGTTCAGGAGAGTTGGTCCTGTTCATAGGGCCAGCCAAGGCCTATGCCTACCTGGAGCGGATAGGACATGGAGCTCCCCTGCAGGGGCTGGCAATCTCGAGATGAGTAAATCAAGACGAACGCAACTGTGGCTGTAACAGCAGCCACCAGCATGGCCTCAATCACTTGGAGGCAGGGCCGGTGGATGTACCTAGAGACCAAAGCCAGGGTGGACTTTGCTGCAGGGATGATCGGGGGTAGCCTCACCTGTCCTGCACCTGGTAGTTACCATGACAAACTGACTCAGACTCCCCTGATGAGAGGGCAAAACAAGCCAGGTTTAATGATCCATCAGCCCAGATTCCTGGGGTTCTCTTTCTTCCTATGGCTGTAGATTTCTCAGTAACTACCAACCCTGCTACACCGCCACAGCGGCTAAGGCCAGTACAAACATCAGGAAGACACTCGGTGCCTTCACTTCTTCTCTAGCAAAAGGCCGCACCCCAGGCAGAAGGCAGACTCTGCTCTTCAGGACAAACTTCATCTGCTAACTTTCACAGACCTCAAGACCCGAGGAACGTTTCTCAGGGGAGGAACACTCTGTCTCTGAACTCTTCTCCAGCCTCTTCCTGACCCCTATTTCCACTTCTTGTCCTTCTACCCCAGGCCAAACATTCTTTTTTTTTTTTCTTTTTCCTTTTGGTTTTTCGAGACAGGGTTTCTCTGTGTAACAGTCCTGGATGTCCTGGAACTAGCTCTATAGATCAGGCTGGTCTCGAACTCACAGAGATCTGCCTGCATCTGACTCCTGAGGGCATCACCACCGCTCATCCAGGCCACACATTCTTGAGACTTTCAGGAAAGGACCCTCACTGACAAGGCCACTACAATTTGTCCATTTCCTGCACCCAGTAGGATTGCACCTGTCAATCTGCTACACAAAACGGGCTTCTTTCTCACCTGATTCGAAACATGGTTAACCAGTAATTCAAAGCATTGAACACAGCTCCAAGAATGCCACCTGTGACCAGAAGAGACTAATGTTAGTTTCACAGGGAGGGCAGTGGAGGCCCCCAGAAGTGGGAAGGCCTGGTGAGGGTGCACTATCAGATGGCTTCCCAGGCATTACCACTAAGGCTGCTCTGCCTTCCACTCAGCTTCTTACAGAGCAGTATGAGCTGAGCATGGGAGAAAAAAAAAATCTAGGAGGGGCAAAAAAAAAAAAAAAAAAAAAAGGAAGGGGGAATGTGAACCATTCTGGGTAAGAACACAGATGTTGTAAAGTCCCCATTGGCCGCCAGGGAATGCCACACCAGGTCTCAAGCTTTACCTCAGTAAAATTAAAGCTCTGGGGTCTTTCTGAGGTGCCCACCCTGCATGCATCTGCATAAGAACTCTAGCAGGGCGGTACCTAAGGGTGAGGACTGGAGACCATGACAAGGCTACTGCAGACCTGTGCCACTCTGGAGCTGGGAGTCCATCCTCCCCAACACAGGCTGACTCTGGTCCATGCTACAGGGAGGGGTCCTTACCCACCACACCCATGGCGATGAAAACAGGAATCTCATGGATGGTGTAGGCCATTTTCTGTACAGAGGGGAAAAAGCAAAGGCTTTGAGAAATTACTGTTTAAAGTGCTGGACTGGATAGAACTCTGTTTATGTGCAATGAATCTGGTAGCACTTTTGTACAGAACCAGAGGTTCCATAAGTAAGATAAATGGTCTCTGAGAAGACCTTATAATCCCTCATGGCCGAGCTGGTGTGGGTGGCGTGTGCAGCCTGGCACTTAGCACTGGAGCTACCTCACACTGCAGTTGTGGTACACTCAAAGCCCTATTCACACTCCCAGAGCGCTACAGGCTCCTTGAACTGACAAGCAAGAGCTCAACATCCCTGCTAAGAATTAGATTTTCCCAAAGTAATGTTCAAGTCTCAGTCAAGAGGGTTCTAAGGTAGCACCAGAAAAGGTAAGGTGGGACAATGTGGCCAGCAAGTTACCTCTGAGTCGAATCTTCCAAAATTGATGAGGCCAGGGCTGGACAGGTCCCACATGTTTCCATGGTAGATGCTCAGAACGAAATTCAGTGTAAACGTGGAAATCATGGAAGCAAAGAACTGTGGGTGGCAGAGAGAAGCCAGAGCCTCAGAGACCTGCCTGGTGTGCCCAGCACCCTCAGAACCCTGCCCAGTCCATTGAGTACTCAGCGTCCTCAGAGCTCTACCAGATCCACCCAAGCCCCTCAAAGCCACATCTACAAGTTATACAGAACACTCATTTGAACGCCATATAGAGGCTGGCACTTCCTGTCATTTGGAAAGTTGTGTGTCTGGATACCTCATCTAAGACAAAAGGAAGGGGCTTCCAGTGGGGCTGGGTCGACTGCTTGGCTGGGCAAAGGCGGTGCTGCTGCTCTACAGACAAACCAATCAAGTATATAGGAGAAGGTAGTCTTTCTGGGGCTCCCAGCACTAAGAACACCTGGGACAGGTGCAGAGACATGGACCCACTGGCGGATTCTACAATGCAAAAGGATGGACTGACTATGGAGAGTCCTCAAGGGAGAGAGAGGCAGAGTGTGGCCGCCCTGGCCGGGGCGCCTTCCTCATGAACTTACAATTCTCCACGTCAGGAACTGATTCCAGAAAGAGGCGCCTTCCTCCAGACTGAACAGGACCCCACCTAGAAGGCAAGTGGCAGGACTAAAGTGCCATCCAGGCCGAAAGGCAGCCTGCCCATTGCCAACGCCCAACAGAGGCCCCAGGAATTAAGACATGACACAGAGAAGCTGCTAGGTGGTACCAGGCCACAGCTGGTGGCTGTCAGACCCTGCCTAAACTCCCACCTGGCACTTGTCAACAAACATCAGAACCATGCCTACAAAAAGGCCCTGCTTCCCCAGCCTGGCCAACCACGAAGCACCAAAGGGCATAGCCAGAGATGAGGTGGGACTGGCCCCTCCTTACCCACAGGGGCTCCAAATGCAGCAGACACTCCAGCTGCAGCTCCAGCTGAGACAAAGTCCCGCTTCTCTGTGTCTCTGCGGAAGTACTCAAAGATCTGAAAGAGAAAGACAGAGGGTACTGAAGGAGGTTCACAGGAAGGGAAGCTGGAAACATGTCCTACCAAGGGACCAAAGAAGAGATGGAAGAGGCAGGGAGCGCTTTTTCTAGATAATCAGGCAGAAGGCCATTTTCTAATAATCTCATCATTATAATCACAGCAGCAGCTACTGGATTCGGAGAGCAATATTACAGATACTGAAGAAAACAGGAGAGCTGGGGGTGCCCATGTACCCACAGCTGAGAACATAAGTACAAGATTCCATTTGTGACAGTGACCCAACTTCTCCACAAGTCTATGAGCTCCTTGTTCCAGCTCTACCTTAGTAACTGGAGAAAATCCAATGGGTGGAAAAATCTAAACTTATTCTTGATTTTCAAAAGGATTGCTCAGCCAGGTTTGGTGGTGCATCTTTGGCACCTCAGCTCTCAGAAGCCTTGAGACAGAATCCTAAGTTCAAGGCCAGCCTGGGCTATACAGAGTGACTGTTTCAAAAGGCAGCTATAGACTCATCAACACAGGAGTTTAGTGTAATTGCCCATCTTATTGCTGGTAACAGTGAGAAACATGACAAAACTGTAGCGTGCACCTGAGTAGCCATTTAAGCTCTGACCTTCCTCAAGTGACTGTCCCTCTGTGAAGCTGGTCAGAGCTATAGATTCTTTCCAACAGAATCACACTAGCATATAATGCCAGAGTCCTAGGGACTGACAATAGAGAGGCCACATGGTCTGTAACCACCTGGACTGGGAGTAGACCAGGCTGTCCTTAAGAGTCAGAGATAGGGACAGGAAGTAGATGTTAAGGGAGATCTAGAGGTCTGGATGAAGACTGCGTGGACAGGAGACCAGCTGAGACACATCTATGAATCATTAGTCCACATGTGTGCATGGAAGGACTCACCTTGAAATCTCGCTTGAGCGATGTCGACCTTCCCTGTGAAATTCCAGCAGCGATCACTGAACCCGAGTGGATCATTGGCCCTTCCTAGGAGCACAAAGCAATCAGTAGTACTCAGAGGCCATGCATGGGCGTGCTCCCAAAGAATCTCAGATTCAGGAGGAACCAATACCACTCATTCTGTTCTTACCTTTCCCACAGCCAGTCCCCCTACCACAGACAGAATCACACCGGACACCTTGATCACCAGCGTCTGGAAACAAGGAAGATGCAGAGTTTGAATAAACATGCTGGACACATGCCTGAGTCCCAAGAGCTCAAGAAAAGCCGCACTGCTGCTGAGAATACACATTCATCAACCATCCGTACCACAAACGCAGGACAGCACCCAGGGCTCCTTGGGAGATCTAGTGTTGATATCCCTAAGGGGTCCTGAGGGAGGGCCTCAACCTTGCCCTATGACTGTGCCTCTGCATTAGGCCCAACACATCTTTATCTTGGAGACAACCACTAGCTGGGACTGACAGGATGGCTCTCTGGAGATTTTAGCACCCACTCCATGAACACCCCAGCATTCCTCCCCATATCAGTCCAGGAACCATGAAGGCTGGAGCTGAGGGACTGTGACTCCCCTGAACTGCATGAGTCTGGTGGGTGCTCAGGGCAGTCATGGGTGAGAAGAAAGCTAACTCTGTCATCTGGGCCCATTAACAAAAACAAAACAAAACAAAAAACAAATTATATACATCTCTCCCCTGATACATGATCTCTGGTATGGGAAGGAGGGGGCTATTGGGAAGGATAACATATTTAATGCAGGTTCTGAGGAAGTCTCCTAAGCCTAGTCTGGTAGCCAAAGGTATTTAGCAAAACATTCCAGAGTGTTCCACAAAGTTTACTATGGGTAACAAGTCAGTTCTGTGCCCAGAAGCATCACGTCTACTCTATGCTATGGCAGAGTAGCAACACAGGTCTCTTGCTTTTCAGAGTGTGACCATACTGCCTTTCTCTGGCTATGGGGCACCAGTCCGGGGAATACCCAGGGAGGTCATGGCATATCAGGCAAGGGAGTACATCAAAGGTGGCCAATGCTCACCTGCCTTTTGAGACAGTGATAGAAGGCAGTATCTGGCCAGACTCAAGGCAGAAAGGCTGGTCATGCTAAAACCAGTAATAAGTAGACTGTGTTGACAACTGCCCAGTCTCTGGCATTGGGATGCTATTAGTATTACACATTACAAGTATGAGAGAAAATTTTGAAAATAGGGAATGAAAGGCAGGTTCTCTCCTACCCTAGCTTAGCCCCTCTGGCTCTGATATACTCAGGGAACACAGTCCTTAGTTACAGACATGTACTATGTGACTGCAATCACAACGTTCATATTCCTGCACTACTTACTGCAGACAAAGACCAGTTTTTGCCACTTTTAGAGGTATAATCTGCCATCGTGTACACACAGTTTATGCCATGTGTGGAGGGCCAAGCAAAGACAGACTTAATCAAGCCAGCAGAAATTCTTGGCGGGCAGTGGTGGCACACACCTTTAATACCAGCACTTGGGAGGCAGAGGCAAGCGGACCTCTGTGAGTTCAAGGCCAGCCTGGTCTACAAGGCTAGTTCCAGGACAGGCCCCAAAGTTAGAAAGAAATCCTGTCTTGAAAAACAAAACAGAAACAAACAAACAAGCAAAAAATAAATAAATAAATAAATAAATAAATAAAAAATAAAAGAAATCCTACGCCCTGCCCTGGATCACTGCAGTTACAGCTTACCTTGAGCCGCACTACATGGGGGATCTTCACCCCATTGAGGAAGCACTTGATCTGGGGGATTCCACTGCCAGCAGCAACTGGCTGGAAAGACAGAGGGGGCACTGAGCAGGTAGAGTAAGGGGATCAGCTTCCACAACCACAGGAAACATGGGAAGCAGGTGTGGAGAAGGGCTTCATGTCAGAAGTAGAGGCCTCTCCCTACTTCAGACCAGAATGGAGAGACCCCTGAAAAAAACCCTGGTGGGCATGTGTAAAGGGCCAAGGGTAGAGTCTGGTGGTCCTGTATTCCTCAGTGTGCTAGGTGAGGGAAATACTCCATTATGGACAAAACACTCATCATGTACCAAGCAGGAACTAGAATTTCTTATATATGGACAGCTGCTCTAGATCCACATAGAAGGTTCTGGATGTTGTCTATTCCTTCTTTTATCACCACACAAAAAGGAATAGAGGAACCTGGAGAAGGGAGGACTCTTGGAAGCCTTGGGATAAAGATGTGTTTTGGAGAGGCTATCTGTGGGATGGGAGTACAATCTCCCTGGGGAATGGTCCTGCTGTCCCCTCTGCTTGGATACTGACATGAGTTACCCAAACTCTTGAGAACTTACAGGCCCTAGAATACCTCACTGTCAGCTACGTGAAGGCCATGAAAGATGTAGGTGTATGTGACTATGGGGTAAGTGTTACGGTATACCTGTGGTCTGGGTATGAACTGGAGAGTCAGGAGATGGGGCGAGGGTTGTACTGTTGTGTTAAATATGTGATAGCACTGGGAATCAAGCTGAGGAAGCCCCAGTGTGTATTCCGCTCTGACTGAATATTTCCCATCTGTTTCACACTGGGGTTCTCCCTGGCAGAAAGCCTCCATCCTCACTAGCTAACCGGGCCCACGGTGGGTAAGCTAGAGGGGCCATCCATTCACTGAGACATGTGCCCACTCTGGATCTAGGGTAACCAGTCTCCTGCACACAGGGCTTTACCTCTATGAAGGCCACAATCACGGATCCCACGAGCACGAAGGCCGAGTTCAGCATGGCCCACAGCAGGAGGGAGAAGGACAGGCCGCCCTTCTCTGTGAACTTGTCGATGTCTCAGGGATTGTCAAGGACAGGCACTCTGCACTTCTGGAGCACACACCTGCCCTGCTTGTCTCACTACTATGACCAGTCTACCTGGCCCAGATCATCTCATGACCTGGGCCAGCACAAGTACTGCCTAGCTAGCAGGCCATAGTGCTAAGTAGACAACTCGGAGACCCGCACAGCCTGACTATGACACAGCCAACCCTTACATTAAGCTGTGTGCATGCATGGTAGGGGGTAGTCTCTACAGAGCCAGGCCCACTCTGTTCTTCACTGTCTGCCTGTGAAGGCACATGCTTGGGTTCTGCTAATGAACCCCCACCCATTGTGGCCCATGGCGAGCGCCTCTGGAGGATACTGTCCTTGATGACTCTGTACTTGAGGCCTGCCAGGTTCTCCACTACGATGTCAATGAAGCAGGCTACCAGGCCTGTGAGGATTCCAATGAGGGCACAGATAACCCAGCGCTTGATCTCCACTGTCCGGAAAGCCTAGATAGGGGTGGGAAACATGGTGCACTCAAAGGTGGGCACTGCAGCTAGGCACCTGCTGTGCTGGCAAATTCATGGGCTGCTACCACACACAGTACAAAGTCCAGCTTTCAGCCCAAATCTGCTAACAACAGCCTCCAGTCAATGTTTCACTGACGACCGAGGGCCACAGGAAGACACATGGAGGTAAGCAACATTCCCAACAAATTCACAACTAGCTGCTAACATTACAGACACTGTATGCCATCTGCAAAAGAGCTTTATCGACCATGATGACTATAGTCTTTCCTCGAAATTTCCAATATCTGGGGCCAGGTGTCACATGTTCAGAGCCCCATCCTCCATATCCAAAACATGAAAGCGTTGGCAGTAGAACCCAGAGGTTTGGGGAGGGGGTGGAACAGGGATATTGCCTGGCCCTACATGCCAGCACCCAGCACCCATGCCAACAAGCCACGAGCCCTGCCTCCTCACCGTGTGGTTGATCCGTCTCTCCTCTTCCAGGAAGAGCTGGTTTTCACTATTGTCATAGTCCAGGCTCTGCACAGACCAGGGCACAAGGTACTTGATTACTGGACCAGGGACCAGAGTACAAGTGGAGCTAGGCAACAGGGAAGAGGGCTGGAAAGGGCAGGGCTCAGGAGGGAGGATGGGGAGCCCACCTCATACTTGAGGGAGAGGAGCTTCTCGTTGTGTGGAATCTCCTTGGGGAAGGTGTGAGGAGGGTCCACTTCCTGTGGAAGAAAAAATGAGTCCCATGCTCTTTAAGAATAGGAACAAGGTGAAGAAAAGGGGCTAAGTCTCAAATCCCATAGTTCAGTATTATCTGACACCAAGGCTGGGAAGTCACAAGAAACCTACAAAAAAACCATCCCCTGAGACATGGACATAAAAATCCTCCAATGGGACCCTGCAAACACCATAGGTTTATTTCAGGAGTACTAAGTTAGTTTAACATCCTAAAAATCAACCGATGTGCTATGTCAGGACAGAGGTCCACAGACCATCCTATTTTTTGGGGGTGGGGTGGGATGGGGGAGGGAGTTAAAACTGAGTTTCTCTGTGTAGCTCTGGTTGTATTAGATCTCACTCTGTAGACCAGATTGGCCTTGAACTCAGAGATCTGCCTGCCTCTGCCCCCCTTATGATTAAAGGTGTGCGCCACGACTGCCAGACCACAGACCATCTTATAAACACAGACAAAGCATTATAAACACTCAACAAAGCTGAGTGTGGTGGAGCACACCTACAATCCTAGCACCCGGGAGGTAGAATCAGAGGATTGGAAATTCAAGGTCAACTTGGGTTCTGTAGCAAGACAAACAAGGGAATAACAACAAGAAAGGAGTCAGCTGGGAGACACAGTGCTTGCCTAGTAGGCACACGACTCTAGGTTCTATCCCAAGTCTAAAAGAACAACAAAAGCACTAAAGAAGCTAAAATAGGGGTCAGAGGATGATCAGAGTGTTTGCTCTAGCAGAAGAAACCCAAGTTTGGTTTCTGGGTATCCACATCATACGTCTTAGACTAGCCTGTAACTCCTGCTCCGGGGATCCAATGCTCTGCCTGTAGGACACCAACACTCACAGGCATGCCAAGAACACTCTGCACCACTGCTCTTAGGGACAAGCAGAACTGCAGCAGACAGCACCAAAGACAAGCGAGTTACAGGGGAGGCGGTGGCTCAGGAAACATTCCCATGTTTGTTTTTTCAAGATGTATTTTTTATTATCTGTATGCACATGTGTAGCCACGTACACGTGAGCACAGGTACTTATGGAGGCCAAAAGAGGGTGCTGGATCCCAGGAGCTGGAAGTACAGGCAGTTGTGGGCTACCTGACATCAATGTTGGGATCTGAACTCTGGTCCTCTATAAGAGCACTATGCCCTCCTAGTCCCTGAAGAACTTGTTTTGGGGTGCCAGAATCCATCCCAAGATCAGAGGAAATGGCTGCTCTTCATCCCCGAGGACTCCTAATCCCTCAGAGATCCATCTCACCTGAACACCAACCCTAAGCTCACTCCTGCCCAAAGTTCTCTGTGCTCCACGGTCTCCTTCACACAGTGCTTCTGCCCACCTCTTCACACTTTCATGGCCTCAGGGACCATATCCACACCCTGTATGCTGTCTCTGGGAGATGCTGTCTCTGGGAGATGCTAGCTGCTAACCACGTGACCCTGCCACTTTCCTTCACTAAGGTCAGCTTAGTGGGAGCAGGGAACATCACACCGTGACTCACTGGGTCCAGAAGCTCATCGTCCAGCTCCACGTTGTTCATCTGTCCAACGCGGAAAAGTGCAGAATGAGACTAAAAACAGAAGAGAGGCCATGAGGGCACCACGTAAGGGAGGGTACTACTCATTCCTATTCCCACCTTCACATGAAGGATGCGGAAACAGGAGGATCACAAGTTTAAGTCCAGTCTGGGATACACATTTAGGGGACTGGAGAGATGATTCACTGGTTAAGAGCACTGGGTGCTCTTCCAGAGGACTTAGGTTCAATTCCCAGCACCCACAAGGGAGCTCACAACTGTCTGTAACTCCAGTTCCAGGGGATATGACCTTCATATAGATATACACATGCAGACAAAATTGCAATACACATAAAATAAAAAATTTTAAAAAAGTTTTGGGGCCGGGCGGTGGTGGCGCATGCCTTTAATACCAGCACTCGGGAGGCAGAGGCAGGCCGATCTCTGTGAGTTCGAGGCCAGCCTGGTCTACAAGAGCTAGTTCCAGGACAGGAACCAAAAAGCTACAGAGAAACCCTGTCTCGAAAAATCCAAAAATAAATGAATAAATGAATGAATGAATGAATGAATAAATAAATAAATAAATAAAGTTTTGGGGCCAACAGTGCCCTAAACTGCTAAACTCAGGGAAAAGGCAAGTAAGCTCCATAGTCTGTTGGCCACAGTGCTGGCCCAGAAAGGAAACTGCTGCATAGAATGAACCCTTTTCAAGGAGTTTCAGTGCTGTCACTGCCTCCCAGTCAACCTGTACACGAGGTGTATGTGACAGGAATTGTACCAGGCCTGAGCCCATAAGGACTCTTGGAATGTCGCTTACTATGAACCCTATTCCTCTCCTCGGAGAAACGTCCTGAAGCGCTGAGTGACCAGGCAGAAAACACAAGGACGGTGAAGCAGGGGCTGAGGGGTACAACAGAGGCAGGTGGCCAGTCTGTTTTACCTATCACTGACGAGCTAGGCAAGCCAAAGGCCATCAACGATCGTTCCACTACAGCACAGGTCTGAAGAGTCAGACACACAAGGCCTAAGAAATGAAACCCGAGCAGTTCCAGAGGATGATGGGAGAGGTGCCGGCTATGGGTAGCATGACAGTACTTGCTTACATAACCTCGACCCCAGACTTGGTGAGCAGCGGCCCAAATTTATGATAAGGCAGCAGCAAGCAGAACCCCAAATCAGACGAAGGCTGACAGAAATGTGCCACAGCAGAACAATCCACAGACTGGGGAGGGGCACAGGTGCCTGGTCCTCCTTTGTGGGGAAGTGCTGCAAAGGCTGAGAGTTGAGCAGGACTAAGGAAGTGGAAGGACAGGTTCCCCGGATCCAGACACACTGCACAACTGGCAAACTCAGTGCTCTAAGTACTGAGCTACAATTACTCAACACACCACCCTAGAAGGAACTGGATGAGAACTCAGGCCTGCTTGGGACAGTTTTGCAACTTCTAGAAATCTATAATTATTTCAAAGATACATAAAACAAAAATTCCCCCACACCAAAAGACTAAAAAGGTAACTTTCAAAACAGAACATAAATGCAAATCCTCGCACTTGAGTGAGGATGGCTGACAGGCAGAAAAAAGAAAATTACAAATCACTCACACATACAAAAAGGTGACAAGAGCAAAGCTCTGAGCTGACCAGGCATGCATGCAGTACACATACAGACATGTAACAGTCTGGGCTAAACAGTATGTTCCAGGCCAGCCAGAGCCATGTGGTGATATTCTGTCTCTGCTTCCTCCTCATCCCCCAAAAATCCAAGGTCATCCTCAATTGCAAAGTTGTTTGAGGTCAGTCTCCATAGTATGGTTACATCCATAAGGACAGAGAACAAGAGGTGGTGGCCAGGGATCAAAGGAGGAAGAAAACTCTAGGCAGTTTCAGTTCTACAAAATGAAAAAGTTCTAGAGACTAATTGCCCAACTTTAAGAATATACCAGACCAGGGGCTGGAGAGATGGCACTGGCTGCTCTTCCAGAGGTCTTGAGTTCAGTTCCCAGCAACCACATGGTGGCTCACAACTATCGATAATGAGACCTGGTGCCTCTTCTGGCCTGCAGGCAAACACACAGAAAGAACACTATAAATAAATAAATCGAAAGAAAGAGAGAGAGAGAGGAAGGAAGGAAGGAAGGAAGGAAGACTATACCACACAGGAGCTGGGTGGTGGCAGTGCACACTTTTAATCTCAGCACTCAAGAAGCAGACAGGCGGATCTCTGTGACTTGAGGTCAATTTGGTCTACAGAGTGAGCTCCAGGACAGCCAGGGCTACAGAGAGAAACCCTGTTTCAAAAAAAAAAAAAAACAAAAAACCGACATCCCTCCCGAACCCCCCACAAAAAAGCAAAGAAAAAGATTATACCAGACAGGTGGTGGCATAACTGTAACGTGTAATGCTAGATACTCAGAGGCTGAGGGAGGAGGATCAAAAATGAAAAGCCTGGGCCTAGTGGATAAAGGAATCTCTCCAGAGCCTGAGGACCTGAATTCAATTCCCTGAATCTATACTGTGGAGGAAGGAATCCTCTAAGTTATCCCGATTTCCACACATCCACCATGGCATATATGTGCAGACACACATACATACAAAAATGAATAAATGACATTTTGAATATTTCTTTGTAATAGATCCTTGATTTTCTTTCTATGAATGCATAACTAGCATTAGTGCTCTAGGAAGATGTGTGCTGATTTCTAGTTTACAGCATCTCCGTGGCACCTCTCAGGACTCTTGGGAGGAAAGTACAGATGTGGTGGGGAATGCCATCACAGCAGGAGAGCCAATCAGCATAGCCTGTGCAGGTTCCAGAAAGCTTTGAATCTAGTTCAAAAAAACCATGCCTTTCAAAATAAACGATTCAATATGGCTTAAAAAAAAAAGAATAAATGTAAAAAAAATTTCAAAGCGGGCCTCGACTACACAGAGAGTTCAGGACCACTCTGAGACACTTAAACTCTGACTTATACACTATATTGATACTCTGACCCCACATATAAAAAAATTGCTGGGCGGTAGTGGCACACATCTTTAATCCTAGCACTTGGGAGACAGAGGAAGGCGGACCAAACTCACAGAGATCCACCTGCACGTTTCCTGAGTGCAGGTATTAAAGATGTGTGCCACCACCACTCGGCCCTGGCTCTATTTTTACGTTTTTAACAGTTTCTTGAGACAGGATCTCTACATAGCCCTGGCTGACCTGGAACTCATTATGTAGACCAGGCTGGCCTTAAACTCAGAGATCCATCTGCCTCTGTCTCCTGGGTGCTGGGATTAAAGGTGTGTGCCAGCATCTAAAACTTCATTTTTTTAAAAAACTGTTCACTGGAACATACATTCCCACCTCCATGAGCAGCTGCCAGATGCCAAGGTCTAATGCTAAGAAAGTCCAACTGCTGCTGTGGGGGAACATTAAAAAAAAGACTATACAGCGCACGAATGTGACAAAGGGTCTACAGCAAGCAGATCAGCCCAAAGCAGGGAGGAATAGGTTATAGGACAGGCTTGCAGTGGATATGATGCTATATGGCTGCCTGCAGGTCGGCAGGACCCTGTCCTTCAACTCTCTACACCTGCTGGGCTGAGGCTTGCTTATAAGCTGAGTGAGGAAGTGAAATTCCTAAGACTAAGAACCAACAGCTTTCCCCAGAAGATAGCAAGACCCAAGGGCGCCACTAGGGACAATCAGAGGACCCTCCCCCGAAGCTCTCCAATAGCTCCAGGTCTCCTGTCTTCTCCCAAAGCACCCTTAGACTATGGTCTGTGGTGCCAAGTTGTCAGGGCAGAACACAGACCCACACTCACCTGAGGTCCCTCCTCTGCTGAGAGAGGGGGTGTCTCTGGTGGCAATTTCCAGAAAGAGCCTGTAAAAATGCCCTGCATTTAAACAGACTGCAAACATAGACTGCTTCCTCACCACCACCATTTGCTCTAGGATCGGCCTCACAGAATACTCTACTTCCCATTGCTCACACACATGACCATGACTCTCAGGCTGACCTCACCCTCTCCCTAGTTCACTATCACCCTACACCTAAGAAAAAGACCAAAGCTTTGGCCTCCAGGTAGTCCCGCAGGGCCTGGGCTTTAAACAGGGCCCCACCCTGTCCTACCTATAGCAACTACCTTATTGCTTGGCCTGCTTCTGACTAGCTGAGGTGGCAACAATGCCATCACCGAACCCTGGAGATGCTGTAACAACCCCAGAGAGCCAGAAGGTAGATCAAGTTCAGTGCTCAGACTCACCCCACTGTCCCCCTTATTTTAAAAGGGTCCTGACACCAGCCTACCTCACAAAGACTCTGGGTGCAGTATCGGGACACTCCATTCTAACTATGAGCCTGCCTATTATCCAGAACAGACTTTCCCTAAGTACAGCAGCACCAAAATGTCATTCAGCTGAAGAGGGGCACAGACAAGCGTCAGGTGCAAAGGCGGGTTTCCTTTAGTCTGATAGGGTTTTTGTGTATGGGGGAAGCTTGTTTGTTTTGTTTTGAGACAGCCTCTCATCTAGTTCAGGACAGCTTCAAAATCACTAACTTTTCAGGTGGTGGCGGTGTAAGCCTTTTATCCCAGCACTTAGGAGGTTGTGAGTTCAAGGCCAGTCTTGTCTACAGAGCGAGTACTAGGACAGGCATCAAAGCTACACAGAGAAACCCTGTCTCGAAAAACCATTCAATCAATCAATCAATCACTGATCTTTCAACTGTTGATCCTCCTGCCTTCACCACTTGCACACTGGGATTATAGCTATTTGTTACCACACCCAGTTTTATGTGGTGCCGGGAGACTGAACCCAGGGCTGCACTGATGCTAGGCAAGCATTCTATGTCTCCAGACCCTTGCTGGTAATGATTAGTATCTATTGAGTGCCTGTTTTCTATTTTGTTTTGTTTTGTTTTTTGAGACAAGGTTTCTCTGTGGCTTTGAAGTTTGAAGCCTGTCCTGGAACTAACTCTTGTTGACCAGGCTGGCCTCGAACTCACAGAGATTAAAGGCGTGCGCCACCACCGCCTGGAGAGAGCCAGTTTTCTAATAGGCTTACTCAGTGTTATACATTCATTAACTTTTTTTTTTTTTTTTTTTTTTTTTTTGTTTTTTCGAGACAGGGTTTCTCTGTGGCTTTGGAGCCTCTCCTGGAACTAGCTCTGTAGACCAGGCTGGTCTCGAACTCACAGAGATCCGCCTACCTCTGCCTCCCGAGTGCTGGGATTAAAGGCGTGCGCCACCACCGCCCGGCACATTCATTAACTTTTACAGATGAGAAAACTGGCACAAGCAGGCCTCAGATCCTCCTGAAATTCTGGCTGCTCTAGTGCCCACTGCAGAGGGTTCCCAACCTGTAGCCAGTGTCTATTCAACCTGCCTAAGCAGGGCACTGGAACCCTTTAGACCTAAGCCAAACTTGAAATCAACTCATATGGCTGAACAGGACTTCCACACCCTGCGCCATACTCCAAACTATTGTAGCATTGTGATCATATACTCTCTTGGTCCTGAGCTTGTCTGGGGACCCTGCACTATTCATATAGGGCACAAAACACAAAAGTGCTCTTTGCACCTATACTATAGGGCCCCCACACAGAATCAGCACGGAGCTGGGCCTGTTTCCAGAGGGAAGGAAGCTGTCTTAGTGCACCTCAGAGACCTGCACACAGACCTCACAACCCATAATTACTTTTTAAAAGTTGGGTGACACCAACCAATCAATTGTTGGCTTTTTTTTTTTTGAGACAGGGTTTCTCTGTGTAACAGTCCTGGTTGTCCTGGAACTCGCTTTGTAGACCAGGCTGGCCTTGAACCCCACTGAGATCTACCTGCTTCTGCCTCTCAAAGTGCTGGAATTAAAGATGTGTGCCACCACCACTCGGCTCCAATAAATTGTATTAACTGCAGATTTAAAAGCTATAATGGTATTTAGGGAAAAAGATCAACTCATTCTTTCAAAAGAAACCAACTCTTTGGTCAAAAACTACAACCATCCCATCCTGCGAAATCTAAACTCAACTTGTATCAGTTTCCAATCTCTTTTCCTTTCCTAAAACCAGTTTAAGGTCTTTCTGTTTGGAGAGAAAGAGAAAGAGAGAGAGAGAGAGAGAGAATATGAATGAGAATGTTATACAGGTAGAGGCCTGGAGAGAAGAGGGTGGTCAGATCCCTGGAGAGAGAGTTACAGATAGTTGAGCCACTGGACCTGGGTGCTGGAACCCGAACTTAGGTCTTCTACAAGAGCAGCAAACACTCTTAGGCCCCCAGTGTTACTTTCTTCACAACAGGGATAACAAACCACACCTCCCAGAAACACCTTAAGTCGCTCTGCCACAGCCCTGCAGTTTTACTGCAGCTGCTTTGATTGCTGCCGGCGGCAGACCAGATTTGCAAGCAGATGTCACTTCAAAGGCAACAGAGTTGCTTCCCAGCAACAAGGAACTGACTTTCATTGTCTGATGTACCTTCAAGGGCCTAGAAAAGCCTCAGCAGAGGTGGGGTTTTCCTGTCCCAAAGCCACTCTCAAAAAAATATATATATAAATTCTGATCTTGTGTTCTTCCTAGCCTTGAAAATGGTAGGAGTGTTTGTCAGACAGCTCTAAAATCAGGAGAAATGGTCAAGGACGGTAATAAAACAGACTAACATCAAGAGATTCACATAAATACCGGACTCAAAATTAATACAATGCACCCAGGCGGAGAGCCAAAGGCATGCAAATAAGCAAACTAGTAACCCTTTCAAACAGGAAGCATTTAAAAGCATGAACTGTGTTTTGGGTAATGAGCACACTCTGGCCTCTGACTTGTTACTTATCACGTCTGGCTGCACACTCCAAATTCAAAATCAATCAGGTAGTGAGAGAAAATGTGTGGAAATCCTCGTCATTGCATTTCTGTCCCAAACGTCTGGAATTACTCCTGTGAAAAAGGAGACTAACACTCTCACTGAACGCGCAATTCTGCAATTTCAACTGTGAAAGCTGCCGGCCGTGCAGTACAGGTCTTCCAAGTGCCTGAGAAAATGGGGCAGGATCATGAATTCATAGCCAGCCTGGGCTACACCATTGAGACCCTGTCCTGAAAAGCCAAGGGCTGGGGAGCAGATCAGAGGTCGTATGTTTGCTTAGTATGTGTAAAGCCTGGCCTCGACCCTCATCACGGAGAGTAAAATTTAAAAAACCAAAACAATTTAAGAAGTCCTAGGCGCTCTGGCTGAAAAGCTAATGACGATGACTGATTATTGGAGGAGAGGGCAATCATTTCTCTGGGACTAGACTGGAAGAAGGGGTTCCGAGGGAAAGAAAGCAGCGTAATGAGTGCAATGGGTGCGAAATTGTCAAAAATCAAGGTCTTCCGGGATTCAAAGGAATAACAGAGGAGAAAGCTGTGGCCTTCCTCCGGGCCCCTCCGGTGCACTGAGGACCGCGCAGCGAACCCAGAGGCCACATCTCCGGCCCGCGGGCCTCACCTGGCGCGCGGCCGGTCCGGCCCCGTTCAGCAGCGGCGTCTCCTCGTCAGGCTGCCCCGTCCTTCGAAGCAGCGGCGCTGTCTCCTCATCATCGCGGTCTCGGCCGGACCAAGATACCTTCTTAGAGACGTTGGCCATGGCCCACTGAGGACCAAACTCAACTAGAACAGCCGGCCGACCGGCAGCGTTCCCGTGACTCGCACTTGGGACTCACGTGATCTGCCATTGGTGCCCACGTGACCGACGATGGTGGCCCGAGAGGTTGGCGAGCGCAGTGTCTCCTGGGAGTTGTGGTTCGCTGGTCCTTGCAACCCAGGCTGGACCCCTCAAGAAGAGTATCAGTGTTTTCAGTGGTCTGTGACCCAGACTCCAGAGAAGAACTAGCCTGAGACTATCCTGAGATGCACGCCCAGTCCCTGAAGAAAGATGATGTGGAAAAAAAGAAACTAACTGTAAGGGTTCTGGTATCGACCCTCTTAACCAAGTTGGCTTCACGTGTCTTCTGTGCTACCAGCCTGGAAGAGCAGCATCATTGCTGTAATTTCAGGGAAAGGCTTTGAGACCCGACATTCCAGACACGGAAGTTCTGTCCTCCGAAGAGACTAAGACAGCCCGTGCGTGTGACGTTGCCTTGTCATAGGTTGATTTAGGCAACAGTATTTTAGCAAGGTTGAGTTTACCAAGTGTACTCTTGGTATCGGTGTTCTATCAGTAAAGTTGTTCTTAGGAGATATAGCCTGAATATGTAGGGACGAGAATTGGGATTTGATGCTGCAACTTCAGGAACTCGGAACTAACAGTAATCATCATGGGTGGCACTCGACAGAGAAGGAAGGAAGACGGTGCAATGTTAATTTCTCGGCAGTGTCCCGGAGGTTGCTTTACAAAGAATGGTAGAAGGGGGCAAAGAAGAAAGTGTTCACTTAATGAAGCAAATAGGTGCGATGTGAAAGCTACATTTAACAGAGAAATATTGGAGAGGGCTGTGGTGATGGTTCAGCGGTTAAGAGTGTTCACTGCTCTTCCAGAGTACCCAGGTTCAATTCCCGCCGGCACCCACAGGGCAGGTCACACCTGTCTGTAATGAAACTCTAGGCTCCAACACCCTCACACAGACATACATACAGGCAAGACACCAATGTATGCAAAATAAAAATAATTATTTTTTAAAATATTGAAAAGACTGGAGTTAGCATGGGCAACAGTGCAAGAGCTCTATAAAAAGTAACTAAAATGCAATTCATACTTTCTTTTTGTTTTTTCTTTTTTCCTCTCTCTCTCTCTCTCTCTCTCTCTCTCTCTCTCTCTTTTGAGACCTGGTTTCTCTGTGTATCCTTGGCTGTCTGGCTGTCCTGGAACTTTCTCTGTCTCTGCCTCCCAAGTGCTGGATTAAAGGCAGACAACACTTCTGCCCAGCCGATTCAGATTTTCTTTTCTTTGTGTGTGTGTGTGTGTGTTATTTTTATTTTAGTCCTTAAAATAGTCTAGTGATTTCTTTGACATCTGCATGAAATATTTTCAGAGGTTCTTTATCTTCATCCTCCAAGCGACACTATCCTTCCTCCATGTAACACTATCATTTTATGTAGATGGCATTTCCTTTTTTATAATTTATTTTATTTTTACTTTATGTGCATTGGTGTTTTACCTCCATGTATGTCTGTGTGAGAGTGTCACATCCCTTGGAACTGGAGTCATACAGTTCTGAGCTGCCTTGTGGTTTCTGGAAATTGACCCCGGGTCCTCTGAAAGAGCAGCCAGTGCTCTTAACCCCTGAGCCATCTCTCCAGCCCTGATCAGACTTTCTTTTTTTAAAAAAATATTTATTTATTTATTTATTATGTATACAATATTCTGTCTGTGTGTATGTCTGCAGGCCAGAAGAGGGCACCAGACCCCATTACAGATGGCTGTGAGCCACCATGTGGTTGCTGGGAATTGAACTCAGGACCTTTGGAAGAGCAGGCAGTGCTCTAACCACTGAGCCATCTCTCCAGCCCCCTGATCAGACTTTCAAATGACAATAAAAATCATGTACTAAGAAAGTTAACAGCCGGGCGGTGGTGGCGCACGCCTTTAATCCCAGCACTCGGGAGGCAGAGGCAGGCGGATCTCTGTGAGTTCGAGGCCAGCCTGGTCTACAAGAGCTAGTTCCAGGACAGGAACCAAAAGCTACGGAGAAACCCTGTCTCGAAAAATCAAAAAAAAAAAAAAGAAAAGAAAGTTAACAAAGAGTCTAGGATATATATATACATATATATACAGATAAAATATATTACCTTGCAACTTTCTGGGGGATTGGAAATTTCCAAATCAAGAAAGTTTAAATTTTTCCTTAACTTCTGAGGGTGGGAGGATTACAGGAAACCTCCTTCTCTTCACATAATTTGAAGTAAAACCAAAACTAAACCCAGAATAAGAGGAAGGAAGTCAAATGGGGTTCTGATTTTCCCCACAATTACTCTGCAAGTAAGTGAGTGTGTGTGCATGTGTGTGTGAGTATGTGTGTGTGTGCATGCATGCATATGTGTGTGTGTAATACCAAAAACAAGATTCCTTCCAACAAGGTGTATTTTTATCATTGATGCACCTAGACTTTGTCACTTTGCAGGATGGTGACAAGGATATTATGACCCTCTTTTGTACTGCTGGGCAGAGGCTGGAAAATGAAGATGGCTTGTCTAACTACTAAGGTCATTGGTGTTCAATCTTGAACTTAAATCTGCTTACCTTCAAAACTTTGTTCAGAAACCAGGCAATGGTGGTGCACTCCTTTAATCCCAGCACTTGGGAGACAGAAGCAGGCAGATTGCCGAGTTTGAGGCCAGCATGGACTACAGAGTGAGTTCCAGGACAGCCAAGGCTACACAGAGAAACCTGTCTTGAAAAATCAAAAACAAACAAACACAAACAAAAAACAACCCAACTTTGATTACAATTTCTTTGCATCTAGACAGACAGCTATCTGCTTAGAGGTTCAAAGGCAAGAAATCCCCTCTTCCCTGGCTCTTCAGGGTCAGGGACCACCCTCCCTTCCTTCCTTCCTTCCTTCCTTCCTTCCTTCTTTCATTTTTTAAAGACAGGGTTTCTCTATGTCGCCTTGGCTGTCCTGGAACTAGCACACAGAGACATACCTGCCTCTGCCTCCCGAGTGCTGGTACTAAAGGCGTGAGCCTGTCTTCCACCACCGCCTGATTTCCTTATTCTTTTTTTTTGTTTTTGTTTTTGTTTTTGTTTTTCGAGACAGGGTTTCTCTGTAGCTTTGGTGCCTATCTCGGAACTAGCTGGCCTCGAACTCCCAGAGATCCGCCTGCCTCTGCCTCCCGAGTGCTGGGATTAAAGGCGTGCGCCACCACCGCCTGGCTTGGTTTCCTTATTCTTTTTTTTTTTTTAATTTATTGACACACAGTAAAAGCTCAACAAGCTGTCAGTTGAACTGAATGCACAGGCTTGGGTCTCGCTGGATGATAGCGTATGGGGAAGGAAAGGACGGGCAGAGGACTAAGCAGAGCAGAGGTGTGGGGCACAGTGAGAATGGAGGAGGGGACGTGAAAAGTCCTGGGTCACACCTGGGAGGGTAGATGATCTCCATAACCCTTGCTGCCAAGGTGGTACAATCCTCACAGCTCCAGACAGACCAGGGCCTTCAACTTATTCTATTTTTACTAATGTTTTGTATACTAAGATTAAACTCAAGACCTTACACACATCAGGCAAGTGCTCCATCGTTGAACCCACCCTAGTCCTTGTAAGAGGAGAAATGGACAGGGGTGGACAAGTGGAGTAAGGGAGAACCAAAGGCTTCTAGTTGGGACTGACTCCTTCCAGGACCAGGATTGTAACAATGTAATGGATACAGATAAAGTATGAATCTAGTGGCATTAGAAAGAGTGGGTCTCATGGTTCAAAGGTACAGGTGACTTTTGCTGACCTTACTGGGAGGCTGAGTCACCGATATGCTCAGACTGTCAGGTTTCCAAATCTAACAGACTTCCTATGACTGCCTGTTCCAGATCTCTATCTGTCCTTGGGGTCCTGCTGTACTGCCTCCAGCACTGCTAACTGACCCCATCTAAAGCGTTCTGCCTACCTGGAGTTCCTTTTGGCCTCACAGCGTCTCCTGGATGCAGCAGCCCACTCTGCAGTCTGCTGAAGTAAGACCCGAGGTCTGCAGTGTGCTATCTCCGTTCCCCTAGGCCATTTCAACCACCTGCAAGCTGGGAAGAGTTGTAGAAATGATGTTCTTCAGTGTTCTGTTCCGCTCTGCTCTGAGCCTCTGTGTGTCTGGTTACCTCCAGTTATTCTAGTCTGACATATGAGATTTGTAATGAAACCATTGGAGGTTCAACTCCTACTTGCTGCTAGGGGTCTTGAACAGAAAGAATAGCAATACAAGGGACCATGTTGTCCCTTCAACAATCACTAGATCGTGGCTCTTTCTGGAAGGAAGCTGCTGCTCCCCACTCTCCTCAAAGCCAGAAAGAAATGAAGCAAAAAAATAAGTTTCAGAATGTGTCAAGAGAGGCAAAGAAAGGAGGTTTGAGGAAGAGGGGCTCTCAACTGGATGTGCTTGAGACCAGAAGCTCAGGTCCTTGAGGAAGCAAAAGGCAGTGGGTGATTCAAGATCACACATGAGGTGTCCACGGGAGTTTCCAGTTCTACAATCCAGCCTGGCTCTGACTCAGGAACAGGCGGCCTAGGACGCTGATTTTAGCTGGAGACCTAGAGCCCTGAGCGCACCAAGAGGTTGGAAAGATGCTGTTAGTTGGCTCATGCAGGGGGCTGGGATGTGGCTCAGTTGGTGAAGTGCTTGCCTAGCGTGCATGGCTTGCTTCTGGGAAACGCCTGTGATTCCAGCACCAGAGATGGAGGAAGGAGGGCCAGGAGTCCAGGGTCATCCTCGCTACACAGTGAATTCAAGCCCAGCCTGGGCTACATGAGAGCCGGTCAAAGACAAGGGCTGATTTAGAGTCCTGTTCCCATGGCAGCGCAAGTGGGGAGGGCGCTGCATACTGCTGTCTGCCTCCCCCTGGATGACAAGGTGACCAGATGGAAACGGAACCTCTGCAGAACAGAGGTTACCGTGCATAGAGTGCGGGAGGCCTTGGGTACATGGTTTGATTAACACTGGGTATGTGTCACCACTAGTCTGCTTTCTTGCTTTTGAATTTTTAGAAAAATCTATGTGTGTGAGTATTTTGCTTGCATGTATGTACACCATGTGTGTACCTAGTACCTGTGGAAGCCAGAAAGGGGCATCAGATCCTCCCAAACTGGAATGACAGATGGTTGTGAGCTGCCATGTGTGTTCTGGGAACCAAACCCAGGTTCTCTAGAAGAGCAGCCAGTGCTCTTAATCTCTGAGCCTTCTCTCCAGACCCCCGTTTTACTTTTGAAATGGAAAAGGGATGTGGTGGCATGTGTCAATAATCCCAGCATCTGGAAAACTGAGGTGAGATGGGAGGGTAGGAAGTTTGATACCGACACAGTTTATACAGTGATACTCTTTCACAAACAGACGTCCAAACCAATGATGCAGGAGGTAGCTTTCTGTAGGCAGAAAGGGGCACATGGTGAAAACTGCAAGACGCTCACAAGTTGCAGTGAGAATGAGCACTGAGGTTAAAAGGAAGATTGTGTTGAAGTGGCAAGGCCTGAAACACTGCAAAAATGAAAATAGGCAGGCAATAACTAAACTGGTGCCGGATATAGTGGTGCATGCCTTTAAATCCCAGAGGCAGAGGCAGGTGGATCACTGTGAGTTTGAGATCAGCCTGTGTTGTTGGAGGCTGATCATTCCTTCCAGGATGCTCAGACCTGAAATAATCATACAGAAACTATATTATTTTCAACACTGTTTGACCAATAGCTTACATGTATTTCTAGCTAGCTGTTATATCCTAAACTAACCCATCTCCATTAATCGTGGCCTACCGGCAAAGTTTTAGCGGGCTCCAGGAGAGGCATCTGTCTCCTGTGGCGGCTACATAGCTTCTCACTTATTCTGCCTACTTTCTCCCAACATTCACTTTAGTTTTCCCACCTAGCTCTATTCTGTCCTATCACAGGCCAAAGCTGCTTCTTTATTCATTAACCAATAAAGACAACACATATACAGAAGGACTTCCCACACCAAGCCTGGTCTGCAGAGTAAGTTCCAGGACAACCAGAGCTACATAATGAGACCCTGTCTAAAAAAGAAAGAATGAAAGGAAGGAAGGAAGAAAAAGAGAACGAAAGGGCTGGAGAGATGGCTCAGTGGATAAGAGCATTGCCTGCTCTTCCAAAGGTCCTGAGTTCAATTCCCAGCAACCACATGGTGGCTCACAACCATCTGTAATGAAGTCTGGTATCCTCTTCTGGCTAACTGTATACATAATGAATAAATAAATATTAAAAAAAAGAAAAGAAAAAGAGAACGAAAGAAAGAAAAGATTACCAAGCTGCTGAGATAAGAAGAGGGACCGGGCTCTGGGTCACTGAGGGCGGGCTGGCTCCCCCACCCCCAGCCTGTTTATAAATGTTTATAAAGCAGTATCGCCCTTTCATATATTCTTGCTCCTCATATAACTAATTGTAACAGAGAACATCTTACAAAGCCTCTACACACAGCAGGAGAGAAACCTCAGACCATTCGCTAGACCACAAGTTAAACTACAAATAGTTAAGAACAACGGCAGCTATTTCTTGAGAATTCAGAGAGCTCAGTACAATTAGCAGCACTTGGACAGCTACAAGGCCAGATAGCAAGCTGGCCAAGTGAATGACAGCTCTCAGATGGTCCAAGTCAACAGCTAAGAAAAAGTCAGGGGGCTGCAGAAATGGCTCAGAGGTTAAGAGCATCTTCTGAAGGCTGATCTTCCGGAGGTCCTGAGTTCAGTTCCCAGCAACCACATGGTGGCTCACAACCATCTGTAATGAGATCTGGTGCCCTCTTCTGGCGTGCAGGGACACATGCAGACAGAACACTGTGTATAGGATAAATAAATAAATCTGGAAAGAAAGAAAGAAAGAAAGAAAGAAAGAAAGAAAGAGAAATAGTCAGGGCCAGAAATGGAAAGAAGTTCAACCATAACTAATCTGATATGCAGCACACACCCAGCTCATATTCATGGCCGGGTAAGGGGAATTAACCGAGCATGGCAGCCTGCTCAGAAGCTCAGGTGCTAATGCATCTGGAGAACTGGCCAGTCTCATAGAGTTTACCTCAGCCTTTGTCCCATTCCTGCCATAGCCCTTTATAAACTCCATATACAAAAGAACCCAATGATTTTTCCTTCTTTTAGGAATTTCTTTCATCCCCCCCCCCATCTCAGTTATTTTTGAGACAGGGTATCTGTCCTGGAACTCACTCTGTAGACCAGGCTGACCTTGAACTCACAGAGATCCACCTGCCTTTGCCTCCCAAGAGCTGGGATTAAAGGTGTGTGTCACCACTGCCCAGCTTCCATTTTTTCTTAATTTCTCACTTAAATAATTTTTTCCTAAAGCACGCCTTCTCTTTGTTTACTCCTACTGTTAATCCTCACTTTTATTAGATGGCAAACTTGATGGCCACCGTCCCTGTTGACTTCTGGTGGCTGCCGAGTTGCTAGCATCTTAGAGTACAACGGGGTCCAAAAAGATTCCGTTAGACTCAACATTCCTGTGAAGGAAGGAGAACAGAAGAAGGGGAGGGGGCTAGAGAGATAGCTCAGTGGTCAAGAGAACTTACTGCTCTTTTAGAGGCCTGGAGTTCTCTTTCCAACACCCACAAGAGGTTGCTCATAAACAATTTCAACTCCATCCTCAAAAGAGCTCTGGCCTCTGTGGTCCACACAGCATGCACTCACATAGATCCACATAGATAGAAATATATACATGATTCAAAATAAAATAAATCCTTTGTTTTTAAGGAGGGGGGTGCATTCTGAGGACCAGCCCTGTCCCCAGGCTCAGTGGGCCTCTCTGTGTCCCTCCGCTTGTTTTCCTGTCTATAACAATGGACTCTTGACTTGAGGATCTTGATTTTGAGTCTTCTCTGGGTGTTTTTCAGTGTCATAAAGGTAATTTTTCAAAAGCACACCAAAAATGAAAGTACAAATGCCTGTTTTTAATTGTCAAACCATGTTTCAAAAACAGATATATTTTTATTTTATGTGTGTGAGTGCCTGTGTGTATGTATATGCACATCACGTGTGCTGGTGTCCACAGAGGCCACAGAAAGGCATTGGAATCCCTGGAACTGGAGTTACAGAAGGTTGTGAGCTGTCCTGATAGCTGGGAACTGGACCTAGGTCCTCTGCAAGAGCAGCAAGTGCTCTTAACTACTGAGCCTTTTCTCCACCCTGATGTGTTTTGTTCTGTTGGTTGTTGTTGCTTTATAACGGCTCCATTTGGATCCTGAAGAGATAGTTGTCAAAATAGACAAAGCCAGGGTTTGCCAAGGATGTTGAGAAAGGAAATCCATCACATGTGCTGATGGGGATATATATTGGGCAGCAACTTTAGAAAAGTTTGCAAGTTTCCTTCGATTCCTAGATATGAATTTACTATATGGCCCATTTGATCATGGGTATTTTCACAGGATAAATAAAAACATATCCACTTACTCAATGACATATGTGCATATGTAAGAATGATCATAACAACTTTATTTACATTACTGAAAAAAACTAGAACCATCAAAATGTCCATCAGCAAGGACTGGAGAGATGGCTCAGCAGTTCAGCACACTGACTGCTCTTCCAGAGGACCTGGGTTCAATTCCCAGCACCTATAAGGCAGCTAACATGTTACTGTCTGTAACCCCAATATCCAACATCCTTACACAGACATACATGCAGGCAAAACACCAATGCAAATAAAATAAAAATAAATATGCTTTTTTAAAAAAAATGTCCATCAGCTAATGAACAGAAGTGCTAAAACTAGATTATTGTGTGCTTTTAATCCCAGCACTCAGGAGGCAGAGGTAAGTGGATCTCTGTAAATTCAAGGCCAGCCTGGTCTACAAAGCGAGACGGCTAGGACTATTACACAGAGAAATCCTGTCTTGAAAAACAAACAAATAAAGAAATAAAACTAGATTGTCATGGTTGCACAACTCAGCACTTTTATTAAAACCTTTTAAAAATTTTAAAAGGGTATATATTAGCCGGAAGTTGGTAGTATTCCAGGTGGTGTTCCAGGACAGCCAGGCCTGTTACCCAGAGAAATGCTATCTCAAAAAACAAACACACAACAACAACAGCAAAAAGGCACATATAATATGAAAATTATGCCTCATAAATTATGTTTTAAAGCATTGCTAGTGGGTGTTTAATGATAATTCTGAAAGCTTCAACAGATACCACGGGAAAATAGAAAAAGAAATGACCAGCTGACCTGCAGGTAATACCCAGCGCTCCTGGGAAAGGGGGAGAATGTTAAGCCTTAAGGGGGAAAGAGAATGTTAAGCCTTTTTGGAGCCTGTTCTGGAACTAGCTCTGTAGACCAGGCTGTCCTTGAACTCACAGAGATCCGCCTACCTCTGCCTTCCAAGTGCTGAGATTAAAGGTGTGAGCCACCCCTGCCCAGCGAATGCTAAGCCTTTTCCAGGAGAGTAATGTCGGAACATCCACATCCACAGGCAAGCTTTGTGAGGAGACAAATACGGTACAACTACTTCCTGCATAGCTTCTAGAGGGTCCCCAGGGACTGACCTCTCATCTGTCTGACAGCTTTTTGTGGATGCAGAGGTGAGGCAGAAGGAAGGCCCCACAAGCCCAGTGTTCGTGTCCACCAGCTCAGCCGGGTGATAGAACAGCTTGTTACCACGAAGTGAAAACGACCTTGAAGGTGCAGCCCATAAAAATGTCACTGTGAAAGTCAGGGGGTCTCAGCACTCAAGGGGCTGTTGGGTCATTAATTCAAACAATCTAGACTACAGACAGTGAGAAACTGTCAAAAGAGAAGGGAGAGAGGGAGGGAAGAAGGAGGGAAGGAGGGAGGGAGGGAGGGAAGAAGGAGGGAAGGAGGGAGGGAGGGAGGGAGGGAGGGAGTGGGATTGGTGACTCACATCTGGAACCTTGGCACTCTAGAGGCAGACTGCTATGAGATTGAGACCAGCCTGGGATGCAGAGCAAGTTCTGGACCAATAAGGACCACAGAGTGAGACCCTGTCTCAGAAATCAATAAACAAACAAAACCCCAAAACCCAACCAAATGAAAGAAGGGTTCCACAGCAACAGAAAGTTGCAGTGTCCACTGCACATTTTCCATCTCCTCCCAACCTCCATGCAGGAGTCTAGGTCTGAGCCCAAGCGCACAGACCCACAGTGACCGCAGGGAGTGCTTTGGAATGCGTTGACGCCGAGGCTTGCCCTTCCTGCTGGTCTTTACTGTGATGCAGCCGTGCGTGGCAGCCTTATGGACACTGCTCCAGACAGGTGCAGTTGGCCCTCTGCACGAATCCACCCACGGATGTGGCATTGGTCAGCGTCAGAATGACACCTGTCGGAAGCTCTTTCCCAGTGACAAGATTTGCCACTTCTCTAGGGGCCAGTGCCCGATCCCAGATGGCCAAGCCAGATATGCTCCCCACAAAGGCCTCAGAGCTGTCAAACTGACCCCCCATGGTGTCTTGTTCCTGACCCAGCACAAGGGACCCTCCAGGAGGGATCTCATAGCCCTCTCTGAAGTGGGCACCAGTAGCTGCTATCCTTCGGTCTACGTGGAGCCAGTACCTGCCCTCCACGGATGTCCAGATGATACAAACATGGTGCCACTGGCCGTCCAGGAGTGGACGCAGGGACAGTTCCCTGAAGACCGGGTCGCCGATTACAAAGTGGATAGAGCCAGGGACCAGGGTGTCTCGGCCATGGAGTACTAGCTTGTTGTCGTTGTCTTTGGTGGCATAGGAAAGGAGGGTGCCCAGGTGGCCGGAGGCCATGCGAACCCAACTGCAGAAGGACAGAGCTCGTAATGGCACGAGGAAGCCCGGGCTAAGAAAAATCACATTTTCAGTGGAGGCGTTGGGGAAAATTAGCACTGGGCCCGTGCTGCAAACTGGAAACAGAGGCAAGAGTTATCCCTGAGCCTGAGGCAGTTCAGAAGTATCCTGCTGCAGGCCTGGCCCTGGCTCTCACCTACATCACCCAGGGTCTTTGGAGAGCTTACACCCCCTCCTCTGTACTCACAATCTGAACGCTTCTGCTCCACAGGTAAGGACTGAGGATAACTTCTAGAGGAGTGGATGGATCCCCTGTGTGTGACCCAGCGGACTGTCTAGGAGGCACCTCAAAACCAAGGGAGCCTCTGTCTGATGTGTGACCCAGTGGACTGTCTAGGAAGGCACCTCAAAACCAAGGGAGCCTCTGTCTGATGTGTGACCCAGCGGACTGTCTAGGAGGCACCTCAAAACCAAGGGAGCCTCTGTCTGAGCTCCCTGGAGCAGCTATAACTCCGCTACAAGGCTATCCTCTCTTGGAGGTCATAAACTTGAAACCGGTTTCACAGGGTTCCAGACACAGCTTCCCCCTGAGGCTCAGAGGCGCTACCTCATTCTGTTTGGAACTGGTAGGCATCCTCCCTGCAGGCCTTGGCTCCTGGCTCTGCCCAGTTCCACACCACATCCTCCTAAGCTCTGCCTCTGTCCTCTGTCCTCAAGTGACCTCCAACTCTGACTCCCCTGCCTTTCTCTCTAGCCTCTGATGACTGTTATTAGCCAGAGAATCTAGGATGATTCTATAGAAAATAAATCCTTGGGGTCCATTTTCAGTGCGAGTTGCCTTTAGAACTCATCCACGAATCACAGATAAGCAGGCGGCACTGGGTCCCTCTTCCCTCTAGACGCAGGTACCTGCTTGCCTGGGCACTCCTCAGTTGATACTTATTTATTTATCTATTTATTTATTATGTATACAATATTCTTTCTGTGTGTATGCCTGAAGGCCAGAAGAGGGCACCAGACCCCATTACAGATGGTTGTGAGCCACCATGTGGCTGCTGGGAATTGAACTCAGGACCTTTGGAAGAGCAGGCAATGCTCTTAACCGCTGAGCCATCTCTCCAGCCCTCCACAGTTGATCTTTAAATTGAGAAATCTGCTGTGTGACTGAGCCTGGTATCAGTAAGGAGGAGAGTGTCACAAGCCAGCAGGATTTGGGGTAGGGACTGTCCTAGACTAGTAGAGAAGATTGCGCCTCCCCGAATAACTCAAGCAGTGAGATTTTAGGAGGCAAGGAAATGATTAAGAATATAAAAGTCACTACTTCGTGCCAGATTAGGACTGTAAAAGTCACCAGCCATTTCTGCTCGGTTTTTTAAGCTCCTGATGGGCTCCTGCACAACCACAAACTAAACTGTTTCACTTTTGTTTCTCTGAGACCCCAGGATTCTTACTATGCTTCACACAGTTCCTCATCTTGAGGCTCCTGATTCGATCACTTCAGAAGAGGTCCTTCTGCCGTGTGTCCTGACCTGCTGAGGACCGGCAAGTAGCAAGGCTGGGCCATTCTCTCTTCTAGTGTTGGGCATATAGCCTTTGTGGGGGAGCTTTTTTGGGGTGACAGGGATGGGAAATGACATCATAACCTCAGGTATTGCTAGGGAAGCCTGGAATTGGGTAGGGAGGTGACAAGCTTGTGACACTTACTGTTTCCTGGTCCTTGGTGGGTCTTTGGTGGAGCTGCTTGGTGGCTGCTTGGGGCTTGGAACTTCTGTGTCTTCTGGACACGGACAGTGAAGTCTTGGGGGGAACTCCCGCGGTGGAGTGAAGCCCTGGATGTCTGGCTCTTTCTCCTCAGTTGCAAGGAACCTGGGCCTCGCTGAGTAAGCTGAGTGGGGGTCAGGTCTGTAGTCAACTCCAGAGCCGCAGCACCAGGGGAGGCCCTTTGCATCTGTCCCTCAAGAGCAGCAAGCCTGGCCTCCTGGCTGTGGACTTGCTGTGTCAGGCTGGCTAGCGCATCCTGCAGGGCCCTAAGGCCCAGGGCCAGGTTTGCTGTAGCCTCTCTCTGTGCCTTCTGCTCCCTTTCCTCCTCTACCCACTGCCTGCTGTTTGTGCTCAGGGAGAGGTTCAAGGCTTGAAGCTGGGCATCCACCTTCTTGCTCCTGCGCTGGCTCTTCGTAAACCAAGTTTTTAGGTGGGCCACGTCCTCTTGTATGGCGGCTTGAGACTGGTTCACCGCTAGGGCTATGGCCTGGCTCTCTTCCACCAGGCTCTGGAAGCGGGCATCCACATTGTAGTACACGTTATAGTTGTTAGCAATGTCCTGCAGGTGTGTTAAGGTCACCTGTTGGAATCTCTGAAACTGTAAAGAGATCACAGCTATCACGGGGTTGGGGTGAAGCTATCCTAAGTATTCTTCAGAAGCAGTTATTCTGCATGTAGCGATGGCCCTGGTTATAGATTAACCAATTTCATCTTTGTCCCCATGCTAGGACATGTGGGGGGATTCTCATGACTAATCCCAAAGGGCCAGGTACAAAGGGGGTGACTGTCCTCAGGTGTAAGATGTGGGCTCCAGACTCAGGCCCTGGCAGCCATCTTTCCTCTGGAAGACCACAGCCAGTTTTCTCACTGCCATGGTCCCCAGGGTTACTCCTACCATCTTAGGGGACTGAAGATGAGCTGTTGGTATGAGTGCATCTAAAAATATTTTAGTTCTAGGCTGGTTTCATTTACAGAGCAAGTTTCAGAACAGCCAGAACTACATGGAGAAACCCTGTCCTGAAAAACAAACAAACTCCAAATTTTTAGATGTATTTATTTATTTAATTAATTTTATGTGTATGAGTGTTTTACCTGCATGTATGTATTTATGTGCACTAGGTACGTAGTCAATGCCTTTGGAGACCTCCGGAGCTGGAGTTATGGATGACTGTGAACCATCATGTGGGTGCTGAGAACGAACCTGGGTCTTCTGGAAGTAGTTAGTGCTCTTAATTGCTGAGCTGTCTCTTCAGTTACAAGTGCCTTTGTTTATTATTTATTTATGTTTTTTGCAGTTCTGGGAACCGAATCTAGGATTTTGCTCATTCTAGGCAAGGCAACAGCACTCTGCCATTGAGCAACCTTAGCCTTTCAGAATTTGGGTGTGTGTGTGTTGGTTTTTTTCAAGATGATGTTTCTCTGTGTAATGGCCCTGGTTGTACTGAAACTCTATTTGTAGACCAGGCTGGCCTTGAACTCACAGAGACCTGCCTGCCCCTGCCTTCTGAATGCTGGGATTAAAAGAGTGTGCCACCACTCCCTGCGCCTTTTCTGGTTTTTTGCTTGTTTGTTTTGAAACAGAGCCTCACTCAGTAGCCCAGACTGGCTTAGAACTTATTACATCACTCAGGCTAGCCTCAAACTCACAGAAGCTCTTACTCGGATCTTCTGGGCACTGGGATTGTGGGAAATTATCATGCCTGACTTTATCGACATCAGTATAGAAAGTGCTTGGGCAGGGGCACTGCCTACAGATCCCAAGTGGAATCCTTGGGTAGGGCATATGTCCTGCTCTGAGGTAGACCAGTGCTCTCATAGCCCCCACACCTCTGGACACTGCCCTGTACTGTTGCTACCCAGGCCTCTCCATCTATGCTTTCTGGGCCTCCTATAGAGCGCTTTAAATTTCCTGCATCTTCCCAAACGCATTGTCTAGTTGGACTTTAGAGCAGAGCTTAGCAAATGCTTACCTGATTTCCAGAAACAGGTGAGATTATCGTCAGCTTCCAGCAAGGATAGCGAACCAACTGCTGTGTCCAGTGAACACAGATAGCAGCTCTCTGTGTAACATCCATCCGTTACATGCTACTGGCTTTATATAACCAACTGCCCAAGTGTACTTCACCTACCTGCTCTTCTAGTCGACGTAGCCTCTCAAAAAATGGTTTTCTTTGCCTAACTGGGTCAGCTTCCTGCAACAGAGTTCCCCGTGCATATATGGACACAAAAATAAGAAGGAAAGACAGGGTCTTCTTCAAGCAGCCCATGCTGGGAGACAGAGACACAAGGTCTGAGGTTGGTCCCTTGAGTCTGTCTCATACAGCTCACCCCTTGATGGTTTTTCTCTTTCTGTCCTGGCTGAGCGTCTGGTTCTTCCTGCCATCTTAATGAAAGGCATCTGCCTTCAGTCCAATGGGCTCTGAGAACCCAAGGTTCCCAGGGAAACAAGGTTCAAACAGACACAAACAGTTTCTTTGGATAAGCGAATGTGCTCGAGGCTTTGTCTGTCTGGCTCAGAGGCAGACAGGAGCTGATAATGACTCTAACAGGAGCACCTAGATTACAGTTCCCACCGAGAAGTTGAAGTGGGACGGGGGTTGAATGTGACCAGGAAGTTCTCAAAGCCAGGCCTGGTCTGGTGCCCACATCCCAACCTCACACAGCTGTGTCCCATGAGTTCCCTTCTCATTCCCTTGGAAAGGAAATCCCTCTTGGTAATGCGCTGCGTTTCTCTTGAACTTATGTTTTTCTGCTAGAATGGGATACCTTAAAATTAGCTATTTTTTTTTTCCAGGGAAAGGGTCTTGCTGGTCTTAACTCCTGGGTTAAGTGATCCACCACAGTCTCAGTTAGGACTACAGGCATGTGATTTCTCTCTCTCTCTCTCTCTCTCTCTCTCTCTCTCTCTCCACACACACACACACCCCACAAATTGCACACATTTTGAATTAATGTGATATTTCAATAAATGTATTATATGCGATATTGAAATCAAGCTAAACATACCTGACTTTTCCTGACTGGCTTTTGGTTATAGGCTTTACAGGGGGATTAATGATGCCCCTGAGGAGAAAAACCCAAGGTCTGACCCTGGGACCTGTGAAGATAGCCTTATGGGGAAAAAACGTCTAGGCATATCTTAAGAAGGGGTTACCCTGGGTACCCATATAGCCCTGCACTCAACAACAAGTGTCCTGATAGAGACAGACAGGAGCAGACACCATGGAGAAGGCCCAGTGAGGATGATGGCAGAGCTGAGAACAAAGCTGTTGCATGCCTGGAGCCCTAGAAGCCAGGGAAGACACAAGCCTTAGCAGCAGCTTCTGAGGTAGCATGCCACCTTGGTTTCAGACTTTTAGCCTCCAAAGATGAGAGAAGATAATGTTCTGCTGTTTGAAGAACCCTAGTTTATAGTAATAAAATAACTCAGGAAGGTGTTCCCCACAAAAGCACCCAGCACTTCCGAGATGAAGTGAACCAGACTGCCATACCAGGGGACGGACCACCAACGCAAAGGCGCCTTCGGTCATGCATAAGAACAGCGCAGGTGGAGAAACCCCGGAGGCATCCAGGGGGAGAAACTGTGGAGGTGACTGAGACACCTCGCTGGGGACGCTGACCCTCTTAACATTTGTGCTTGGCCAAATGACTAAAACAATCAGAAAAAGATGAGCTAGTACAGTTAGCTCACGTAAACACAGCAGGAGCAGAGAGTAAAGACATTTTCAGGTATGCAGAGGCTTGGGAACTACATCGCCGAATCCTGCCGTTCCTGGGAAGCTGCTGAATGGTGCACTTCAGGAGAATGGGTGGATAAAGGAACAAAGAAGTTGTAGTTTAGGGATGGAGTCCCAGAATGGGCTCTTACTGGGGTTATCACACTTCACCCTCCAGCCCCAGTTCTCTCTGAAGATGCTGGCCTCCAGCCTCTCTGACCTCCCCCCCCCCCACTGTCTCACAGGGGGTTCCAAAGACTGTATTGGTGGTGGCTCCTTACCCCCTGCTCTCTGGGCTGACCCCTGCTCGTGCTGACCTTTATGATTTATTTATGTATTCATTCTGTGTATTTACTCACATGTGCATGTGTAGAGGCCAAACATTTAAGTCACATGCCTTCCTCCATGGCGCTCCATCCTATTCTTCTTGAAACACAGTCTCTCGCTGAACTGTGGACCTACTGTTTGACTAGACTGGCTGGACAGTGAGTTCCCTACACCCCTGCCCTGATGCTGGGGTTACAGACAGTTGTACAGAGACTGCCCTCCAAACCACTCTGTCACCGTCAACCTGGGCTGCTTTCATGGCTGGGCTCAATGACCGTTGGTGCTACCTCACAGACGAAGGGCAACCAGTTGTATGTAATTCTGCCAGTGCACACGGGGTCTCAGAGAAAGGATAGAATATATAGACCAGGAAGAATTAGGGGAGGGGTTCCATCTACACAGGAATCAACATCATGATGAGTGCCAACCTTCCACTATAGCTGCTTTAAGGGCATCCATGCTCTTGCCTGTAACCCCCCTCAGCCACTGCTCTGTAAGGAAGCCTAATAAACTCACTGAATCCCCGGAGCTGACACTGGTGGAACTGCACCTCAGTTTATTGACGGGACTGTAGAAGGAAGGGGTAGGTGTGGTCTGCATCTCCTCCAGGGAGGAATCTTGGAATACAGATGCACACCTCTTCACTTGGCTTTTACGTGGATGCCGGGGATTTGAACTCAGAGCCTCATGTTTGTACATTAAGTACTTTGCCTAGTAAACCATCTCCCCAGCTCCCAGGACTAGCCCTTTTAAAATTTGTTTTCTTTACATTTATTAGTGTGTGTGTGTGTGTGTGTGTGTGTGTGTGTGTGTGTAAGTGCTATGGAGCACTTGTGAAGGTCAGAGGACAACTTACAACTTCCAGGACTCAGTTTCTCTCTCTCTCTTTTTCTTATTTATTTATTTATGGAGACATGGTTTCTCTGTGTATCCTGGACAGGCTGCCTGGAACTCATAGAATCTGACTGCTGTCTCCTGAGTGCTGGGATTAAAGGTGTGCACCTCTACCACTGGGCCACATTTCTTATCATAAGCACTCTGGTACTCATTTTCTGTAAGTAAGCAAAGATATCGGGGTGCTGAGGCAACATGACCCTTAGTTAGCAGCTGTTGAACTTCCCTTGTTGTCCTCGATGCTTTGAGCAGAAGGATTGTCAGTCACCAGCCCACTGCACCGCCCTTATGTGAGTGAGCACTGACTATCCAGAAAACTCTGTTAGGGCCTTGAGAAAACCACAAGGTTGCTTCTGATTACTTCAGCTCGGGAAGATACAGTCTTGGAGCTTTTTGAAAGTTTGAACCAGGCTTTTACCACAAGGCTGAACGAATTCTCGGGGAACCTGCAGCCATTTCACCAAGTTGAGAAGGGAAATCCGTCCCTTGGTGGCCAGCGGAGGAACTGCTGAGCCTGGTGCACAGGTTGTGTTTGGAGGAAGCGCCCCTTTTAGGCTTTGAAAGCAGCTACTCAGGTTCACCTTGGGAGAGATGATCCTGCGCTGCCTCCCTTTCTGTGGTAGATTTAGGTTCAGCAAACGTCTTCTCCTGAGGCTTTGCTTACGTACCATCATCCATGTGGGTTGAGCTGGTATCCTGAAGAAAGAAGCAGCAGAAAGGCAGTAGGCAGGCCAAGCTGCAAATGGGGCAGGAGAGCCAGTTTTGTGACAGCTGCAGAAGCAGTAGCTGAGGCATCAAGAGGGAGCAGAGGACTGAGACTGAACGAGGAGAGACGACTAAACCAGACGCGAAGCTGCAGCCGTGGATGCCAGAAGAGCTCCAAAGAGCCAAGAGGCCAAGAATCAGAACACTGCTGTCAAAATATAAAAGAGTTAAGGTCTACAAAAAACAGTAAAGCTGTCAAAAGTCCCCACAATAATAGCCCAGGCCTGCATGGTGGAAGCTACACTAGCCACAGGAAAGGGCCGAGACACCCCAAACAAGAGCTAGAACACTTTTAGGGTTAAGGCACCCAATGCTTCCAGGCCCCTAACATTAGGGGAGCCGCCTGTCACCCCTCACTGAGGGAAATAAAAGGTAGACTTGAAGACCTTCTCTTTGAAGCTAAGTACAAGGAGAACCCTAAGAGAAACATACATAGATCCCCCTGGGGAGGGGAAACAGAAAGATCTCCTGAGAAAATTGGGAGCATGGGGTGGGGGGAAGGAAGGCAGAAAGGGAGGAGTGGAGAGGGGATAGGGGAGAAGGAGAGGAGAACTTGCAGGAACAGGATGGTTGAGATGGGGGAAGGACAGAGACGGAGAGCAAGAAAAGAGATAACTTGATTGAGGGAGCCATTATGGGGCTAGATATTCCCAGGAATCCACAAGGATGACCCCAGCTAAGACCCTAAGCAATAGTGGAGAGGGGACCTGAATTGGCCTTCTCAGTTGTCTGATTTATGACTGTCTTAA
Source organism: Microtus oregoni (assembly GCF_018167655.1). NCBI lineage: Eukaryota > Metazoa > Chordata > Mammalia > Rodentia > Cricetidae > Microtus > Microtus oregoni. The sequence goes on from NW_024543086.1 coordinate 18,947,091, forward strand.
ATGTCATCATAGAACCTACATCCAGCAACTAATGGAAACAGAGGCACTGGACTGAGCTCCCAAAGTCCAGTTGAAGAGTGGGAGGAGTGAGAATATGAGCAAAGGGGTCAAGATCATGACGGGGACACCCACTGAAACAGCTTACCTGAGCTTACTCTGGCCTGGCAGTGAGGGAACCAGCACAGGTCCAAACTAGGCCCTCTGAATGTGGGTGACAGTTGAATGGTTGGGCAGAGGAGGGGAGGGGTTGGTATGTAAAATGAGAAAAAGATAGTTTTTTAAAAAAAACTTCTCTGATTATCTACAGGTTTTTTTTTGTTTGTTTGTTTGTTTTTTCTGTGTAGAGAAAAAAGATCTTGGCTAGCTGATTAGCATCACTTTCCATAGGTGTTGGGAACTGGAACCTGCGACCTCTGCAAGAGCAGCAACTACTTTTAAGCTCTGAGATATTGCCCCAGGCGGATCCGGTGAGCAAGAGAAGTTCTGCGGTGATGGATACTGTACTGTTCAGGCAGGCAGGCGGCAGCCAGGACCCCTGGCGGTTTGTGGGTTCGCATTAAACAATGCAGCCTTGAGCGCCCACTGCACGCATCAGCATCGCAACTTGTCTAGGTTTGCTCTTCTTGCCTTTCTTATTCTCGTTTCCTTGACAGCCCCAACCGAGGGTTAGTGTCGTCCTCAGAAGGCCAGCTCTACGGTGGAAAGTCACTGGACCCAGGTGGACAGGGTGCTGGGAGGGCAACTCTAGAATTAGGGAAAACAGACAGCAGGCGTCAGGGAAGGGAAGAAGGCGAGCATCCCCACCCCAGCCCAGCCCTCAGGCCTTGCCCGCCCCAGGTTCTTAGGCCACGCCTCCTCCTCTTGCGCAGGCGCAGGTGCTGCGGTCACCAGCGCGCCGGCGCTGCGCGGATTCTTCCCGAGCTCCTCATAGGCATCAGATCCAGAAACTAATATTTTTCCTAGTTCCACGCGAGTTCTGGGACTCGAACTCACGGCTACCCTCGGCTGGCACTGAACGGGACGCGTGGTCCCTGTGCCGTGGCGAATCAGCGGCGCGCGTGAGTGAGCACGCGGCCGTCACTCTGAAGCCTGGGGGCCGGAGGAACCCTGTGGGAGTGGTTGGTCCGGTTGAGTCTGCACTGGTGACGGCCCTGCGGGATGGCCAGCTTCCGTGCTAGCCCAGGACCTCGTGTTTAGAAGGCTGGGTGATCACCTGGAGCTGCAGACGCTGGGGTTTGCTGCTGCCTGGTGAGCCACTCATTCACCCAAATACCAGCGAGCTTGACAGAGGAGACAGCCCCCGGGGTACGGGTACTGTTCCTAACGGGCACAAGCCCTGTCAGACCACCCGGAAAGCGGGGAACCCGAAGGCAGGGACCGCGTGAGGCGCCAGGGAGCGCAAAAGAGGGCTGGTGGCATTTCTTGGATTTGGAGCCAAGCCTCCTCTATCCTTAGCCGAGTCCTTCGTGGGTGCTACGGGGAGAAATTCTGAGATTCTCACCCTGCTTTTCTGGGTCCCTCAGCCCTGCCTTGCAAGATGGACCCAGCACTGTCTGCTGTCCGACTCACCGTACAAGAAGCCATTCACACCCTTTCATCCTCAGAGGATGTGGGCCACATCCTCTCCACCTTGGGGACCCTGAAGCGGTACCTGGGTGGAACCGAGGATCCAACTCTCCCTGAGAAGGAAGAGTTTACCACCATCCACTTCTCAGCCGTTCTCAGATGTCTGGTCAGCAAGCTGAGTCCAGGTTGGCTAGAGCTATCCCCCGATGGCCAGCTGGAGCGGCTTTGGGAGAGCTTCTTCCTGGACGGCCCCCCAGACCAAGCCTTCCTGGTGCTGATGGAGGCCATCGAGAGCACTGCTGGGTGAGCAGCTTGTGAGCAACAGGGCGCCTAAGTTCTGAGAAGGGACCTAATGCTTTAGAACTGAGTGTAGCTGTGCTCAGCTCTGAAAGGGGAAGGACCCCTGCATCTTAGCCTAGCCTCACTCCCTCTTGTTGGAGGCTGGCAGGAAGAGCAGGGTCCACATTGCAGATAGCAGGAGCAAATCAGCGACTCAGAGGGTCTCCATCACCCCCAGCTGGCACCAGAAAGGGAGCTGGTCACTCGGCTGGTCACTCGCTGTCCTCTTCTGGACCTACCCTTTTTAAATTTTTATCTGTCTGCCTGTCTGTCTATCTATCTAGTTTTTCCAAGACAGTATTTCTCTGCATCTTTGGAGCCTGCCCTGGAAACTAGCTCTTGTAGACCAGGCTGGTCTCGAACTCGCAGAGATCCACCTGCCTCTGCCTCCCGAGTGCTGGGATTAAAGGTATGCGCCACCACCGCCCGGCCCTACCCTTTATTTTATAGCACTCTCAGGACCATCACAGGACATTTTGGGTTTTTATTTATTTTTATCTAGTTTTTTGAGACAGGGTTTCTTTGTGTAGCCCTGACTGTCCTTCCTAGAACTTGCTCTGTAGACCCAGCTGGCCTTAAACTCACAGAGATCCACCTGTCTCTGCCTCCCAAGTGCTGGGATTAAAGACGTGTGCCACCGCCAGCCAACAATTTCCGGGTTTTAAATGGCTAGCTTTCATGTTGCTGCCATGGACCCCTAGTCCTGGGCTCTACATCCAGTCTAGTGGATCCCTGGGAGGATGCAGTGGCTTTGAGAAGCTGGGTTTTTAGAATCTGCTGTGGTGGGGACTGGAGAGGTGGCTCCGAGGTTAAGAATGCTGGTTGCTTTTCCAGAGAACTTGGGCTGAGTTATCAGCACCCACAAAGGCTGCTCACAAACGTCTGTAACTCAGTTCCAGGGGATCTGAAGCCCTCTCCCCCACAGGCAATGCACACATCTAGTATACAGACATACCTGCAGGAAAAAACACCTACTCACGAAATAAAGTCTCAAAGCAACCACTTCTGTGATCCAAGCAAGCACAGTGCCGAGAGAAGGAAGAAACGATGGTGTCTGTCCAGGGCTCAGGGGGACAGCCTACTAGTAACTGGCTATTTAGCAGTGGAATTAAGTATTTTCTTCAGCTGATGAGTTCAAACGTAAATGCTTATGAAGTCTTATGAAGTTGTTGGGACTAATTTTTTGTTTTGTTTTTTTGGTCTTTTTGAGATAAGGTCTCTCTTATGCAGCTCTGGCTGTCCTGGAATTTTTTTTTTTTTTTTTTTTTTTGGTTTTTCAAGACAGGGTTTCTCTGTGGTTTTGGAGCCTGTCCTGGAACTAGCTCTTGTAGACCAGGCTGGTCTCGAACTCACAGAGATCCGCCTGCCTCTGCCTCCCAAGTGCTGGGATTAAAGGCGTGCGCCACCACCGCCCGGCTCTGTCCTGGAACTTTTAGACCAGACTTGAACTCTCAGAGATTCTCGTCTCTCTGCCTCCAGAGTGCAGGAATGAAAGGCATGCATGCCCAGCCTCTTGTTTCTTGAGATGGGGGTCTCACCTACCAGGAGCTTGCCAATTAGAGTAGGCTGTCTCTGTGTCCCCGGAGCTTGGACTCCAAGCACTTGTCACCTCACCTATTTTTCTTCTTTGGTGGGGGGCATCGGAGGAGTTGAGACAGGGTCTCACTTTGTAGTTCTGACTGTCGCTTGAACTCACTATGTAGACCAGGTTGGCTCTTAACTCACAGAGATTCTCCCACTTCCTCTTGTATGCCGGCATTAAAGGTGTGTGCCTCTATGCTGGCCTCAGCTGGCTTTTTTATGTGGGTTTGGGGATCAAACTTAGTTTCTCAGGCTTTCAGGGCCGTCTCCCTGAGTCTGGGACTGATTCTTGCGGGGACGCTAGGCTAGAGGAGACCGGGGCTCCACCCTACACTCTTGCTTCTCTTTAGCCCCAGCTTCCGTCTGATGAAGATGGCTCGGCTGCTGGAGATGTTTCTGAGCAAGGGCAGACTGGCGGCTCTCATGGAGGAGCAGTGTCGCCCGCAGACAAAGCCCAGCTTCTTCCTAGTCCAGGAGACGCTGCTCAGCAAGGTGGTGGGTTTGCCTGACCACCTGGGCAACTGTCTCCAGCAGGACAACCTGACTCCGTTCTTCCCCCAGAACTACTTCCCTCTGCTTGGCCAGGAGGTTCTGCAAGCACTAAAGGCAGTTGTGAGCTTTCTCCAAGGTGAGCACCCTGCCCCAGCATCTCTCCAGGCCTTTATTTTCTCCCTCCCCTTGAAGTAAGACTCTGAAAGCCTGTGGGGCCTTAAGAGTTGGGGTGGGACTGTCAGGTAGCTTAGATGCCGTCCTGGTTCAGACAGGTTCACCACCTGATGGAGTTCCATCTCTCTTTTGGCTTTTGATTTTGGAGAGTTGGGTATGACCCTGGGTTCCTTTAGTTCTTAGTTGGATTGAGACCTACTTTTCCTACCCAGTCACTTGTATGTCCTAGAAGCTGCCCTTCCTTCTTTGCTGAGGTCCACTTTCTTGCTTACTTGAGTCTGATGTCTGTGTCTTCACTGGTGGTGGCTTTGAGTGCCCACTGTGTATTGGCTGCTCTTGGATCTGAGGGCATATGCTTTTACATGTTTATGTGGCACTACGGGGACTGCCCGTCACTCACAGATCTCTAGGGACCACCCTGTGGGTCTCCATAGTTAGCTCTGCCTTCTCTGGGACATTCCAACTGGCTTTCCTGGGTATATACCTCGAGAGAGAGTATTGGGGAAGAGCCATTGTGATTCCTGGTTAGTGGATGTTAGATACAGGCCATGACTGACTGACTTGAACCTTGGCCTCTTCCTTTTTGTGCTCACCATGGTGCACACTCCAGTCTGAGCCATACCTCAGCTTAACTGCAGCTACTCTGACTGCAGTCTTTCAGCCTGCTCCTAGCTGAGTTTCCACTTTGGTTTGCTTCCATGGGCTCAACCCAGCACCCTGACAGCTCCTGTGTTCCTTACCCATGTGACTCCAGAGGAAGCTGGGCCGCTAGAGCTTTGGCATGGTTTCTACCTGGCCCAAGCCTCTGTTGTCCCTAGATTTTTCCAGCAACCAATTTCTGGTCTTTTTTGTTTCATCTTGGTTTGATTTGGATTCCGTCCTTGCAAGTTCTTAAGTGTTTGTCCTTAGGTAACGGTGTGTCTGGGTCCATGTCTGTTTTCTGGAAGGTGCTATCGTCTCAGCTCTACTAATGGGAGGCTGCCACCCCATCTCCTCCTTGTTCTTGACTTTCTCATGCCTCCTTCTTCGCCAAGGAGGGAGACCTTGTGGGCAGTGGCCACTGAGGTGTCTTTAGCCTCCCCAGAGCCCCGTTCTGCTTCTGTAGTTGGCTCCTAATCCAGAACCCCTCTGGTGCCTCTTCAGTGATGTAGGCAGAGTCCTTTTGCTGGTTGAGATGATGTGTGTGATACTTTTAAAGCATATTACTACTAGATTTTCAAGCTAAAGACAGCTCTATTTAGGTTTTCTCCCGTGTTAGATATGCACATTCACCCCAAATAGCTGGAGTTTCCATGGCTGACCTGGCAGCTAAGCATAAGGTCTGTATACTTAGTCAGATGTCCTTAATTTTATCCTGCTGACCTCTTTTACCGTCAGATCTTGCTTTGCATTCCAGGTGGCCTAGACTGCTCTGTCTCCTTCGTGTCTCGAGTCTTGGGGAAGGCCTGCATCCAAGGGAGAAAAAGTGAGTGGTCCCCGATACCCTGCTCACCCTTTGGAGGGTGAGAATCATGTACAGATGTACACTGTATGTTTCCATACAGTGACATGTAAGTTGACCCTTGACCTCAGTGGGGTTCCCTCACTTGGGTGTTGCCCATGCCTGTGAGCTTATGGAGCTGTGGACATTGGGCACCCTTGTTGCCCCCTGGCTGAGGGTGACTCCTGAAGCTTAGGGCCTCTTTGTCCCCGCAGAAGAGATTCTGGGCGTACTGGTGCCCCAACTGACAATGCTCACCCAAGAGAGCTGTCTGTGGCAGCGGGTGTGCTGGCGGCTGGTGGAGCAAGTACCTGACCGGGCAGTGGAGGCTGTACTGACAGGGCTTGTAGAGGCTGCTCCCAGGTAAGCAGCCAGGTCCTCTCCAAGCCAGTGTTTCTCAGGATGTCAGGGTAGACGCCACCATTGCTGCCATTCCCTGTGCTGCTCTCCTGGGTGCAATACTAGAGTCCATGCCCTATACAGTTTGGGTGGTCCATCCTGTCTCAGCATTGCATTTTCAGACTGGCCATTGGTTGTGAGCCCAGTCCCCATCTTGTGCCTGCTGTCCTTCCTTCACTGGGCTCCCATTGCTCATTCTTTGTTGTGGGTACTCTGACCCCTGTGATGTTCACTGAGCTGTGTTAGTGTCTACTCATCTTCGTGTGTGTGGAGTGACTCTCTGGGTTGTTGGTGGGAGCAGGCCTGCTGGGCTGGCTGAATGCTCTGAGCGCAGTGCTAGCTCACCTGGCTCCCAGCATCCCTCTCTGCACAGAGCAGCACTCAGCGCTGGCTTTGCATTCTTTGGTTGTAGGTGTTCACCGATGTCCCTTGCTTGTTCATGGTGGGGTCCCGGTGTGCTTGTAATAGCTTCCCCATAAACTCTGGGCTCTGTCCTGGGAGATCCACGGGGCCGTCATCAGAGCACCACCTAGAGTTCTGTGGGTTCCTTGTTTGTTTTGTTTCAAGTTGACCTCACACGTGATGTGTGGTTGAAGATGGACTCGAACTCTTGACCTCTCTGTCTCACCACCCAGGTGTTGGAATTACGGGCATGCACTATGAATGCCAGCTCCACTTTAGTTTCTGAATCTTGTTTGTCCATTGGACTGTCTTCTGTGTATCTATTTCCTGTGCTAAAGCCATATGTCAGTTTACATAGGTTTGGTTTCTCAAATTTTTAGGGGTCCCCTCCTTCTTTCCAAGCCTTTGTGTCTCTTTGAATTTTTTTAAAAATTTAAAATTTTCATGTGTGTGCATGCTAGTGCATGTGCAGATATGTGTGCACAACCATATGAAAACCAGGGGTCAACCTCAGGTGTCGGTCCTCAAGAGCTGTCTATCTCATTTTTGACACAGATTTTTCTCACTGAACCTGGACTCACTGAGTCCCAGGGACCCTTTCTGGTTCTGTATATATAGGTATGTGCCATCATGCCTGGCTTTTTCTAGTGGTTCTGGGGATTAACTCGGGGCCTCATGCTGTCTAGCAGGCACTTCACCTATGGAACCATATTCACAGCCCTGGCCTTTATGACTTTATGTGGAATTGTTTTCCTTTCTTTAAATCAGAATCTCACTATGTATTCCTGGCTGGCCTGAACTTGCTATGTAGACCAGGCTGGCCTCAAGTCAGAGATCTGCCTACCTCTGCCTAACAAGTTCTGGGATTGTGTGTGCTACCATGCAGGCCTTTGTGTGGGATTTGATATAACAACCGGGGCTGGTGAGCTGACTCAGCAGGTACAGTCACTTGCTATCAAGGCTGAGTTTCATCCCCAAGTTCCACATGGTGGAAGGAGATAACCAGTTCTTCCAAGTTGTTTTCCTGACTTCCATGGTATGCATGATAAGACATGCACATGCACACAGACATAGACAGACACACACACAGATACACATGCACAGAGACACACACAGATGCACAGACAGACACAGACAAACACAGACATATACATACACAGACACACACACAGATATACACATACTGAAACATACACAAACATGGATGCACACACATGCACTCACACACACAAATACATGTAATAAAAAGAAGTAATGAGTGTGGAGGAACCCTGCTGTTCTGTCTGTGTGGCTGAGGCAGATGGCCATAATCTTCCTTTCTGAAGGAAGTAGTCCGGCTTGGGGTTCTGCAAATTGTTGTTATGGGCCAAGTCAGGCTGGTGGGTTTTTGTAAATAAAGTTTTATTAGGTAAATTTCTATGCCCATTCATTGACACATTCGTCTAGGGCTCTTTTCAGCCACTCCTAGAGTTGACTGCTTTGGAGAGTAAACCTGTTTAAAAGTATACTTCTGGCCCTTAGCAGCAAAGGTGTGCTACCCTGCCCTAAAGAAGCATTCATCCCTGGCCTTGGCAGAGCAGGGAAGGACCCCCATTTTGGGTTGGTCCTGTCGGCTCTGATGTGGGGTCTAGGCTTTCCATGGGTGTTCGCATTCATTCTGGGAAGAGGAAAGATTAAGGACCAATTCAGGTCATGGAAGGGCTCAGCCAAACTCTGGAGCGAGCAGGTGGCTGGACACAGGGCACCATACTGTTTGCTTTTCCTTATCCTTCCCTTTGAAGCCACTTCCCACATCTGCCCCACAGGCCTGAAGTCTTGTCCCGGCTGCTGGGGAACCTGGTGGTAAAGAACAAGAAAGCGCAGTTTGTGATGACCCGGAAACTTCTGTTCCTGCAGTACCAGCACACGGTGAGAAACCAGGCAGGGTGGGGCCTGCAGGCCTTCCAAGTCACAGGAAGATTGCTACTAAATGTGGAGTAAGGGGAACTGAGTGCATGACACACTCCTTTAATCTCAGCACTCCAGAGGTGGAGGCACTTGAATCTCTGAGTTCAAAGCCAGTCTGGTCTACATAGTGAGATCTTGACTAAAACAAGTAAAAGAAAAAGAAAAAATAGGAGTAAGGGGGGCTAGGCATATTGAGAGGTGGAGACAGAATATCAGGAGGTCATCTCCAGTTACACAGAAAGTTCGAGCCCAGCCTGCCCCTGTCTCAATGACCCTAAAAAAGAAGAAAAGGAGTGTGCTCAGCAGGCATGGCGCTGTATTCTGTCTACCCTCAGCACCACGGGAAATCAAAACGATATAAGTGTGGTTGGACAGCAGTTACCTAGGAGATGTCAGCAAAACGGTAGACCCCTCCAGCCATTTCTGAGCTCTGCAGCATCCCAGGAACCAAGTGAACATGTCACATATCTCTAGATCCCCGTACTACCTGGATGGTGCCCCTACCATCTCCATTCTGTGCATCAGGGCTCATCCGTGACTGCTGCTGTCCATGTGCCTTGGAGCGCTGACTCGGAGCTGGCCATAGGTCAGAGCAGGGGAGGACGAGGAGTGGGACACATCTAGAGTGGAAAACAGCAGAGGTCGAGCAATGGTGGCGCCCACTATATCCTCTTGCTCACCTTCTCATTCAGTGTTTCTTTGTAAGCTGGGCTCTACCTTGGGTACTGAGCATCCACTCTGGACAGAAGAGCCCCTTCACTCCTCATCCTAAGTTCATTACAGGAAAGGGAGCAGATGCTGCCCACGCAGGACAGTTAATACACAGGGTGACACAGCGAGTGCTGGCACCAGGGGGCAGTCAAGCAGGAGGATGGCTTGGAGCAGGTCTGGCTCTGAGGATTTGTCTGGGTGGGCTGGAGGCCTCTGAGAACGGGAATACCCACCAGTGAGCTAGCTGATTGGCTGTCCAGACTGGCCTGAGCTGGCAGTGGGTGAGAGAGAAAGAGGATGGATGGTAAGGCCAGGCTGGTTGGGTGGGAGTCTGAGCAGAGATGAGCTAGTCGGACTGTCTGGCTCCTGTGCAGAGGAGCCAGAGGGAAACTGAAGTGTCTCTCACCCACTCATGTAGTGGAGCTCGGAGAGGAGCCCTGGAGAGTTCTCCCAGCAACATGAGTGGGCAGCTGGGCACAACAGCAGTGTACACAAGAAGGGATGGAGGCACCTAACACTTGAGCCATCCTCCAAGGGGGCAGGTGGACGGTGCAGTTCTAGGTGAACAGGCAGAGATATTCCCCCGGACTTCTGGTGAATGAACACCCAAGCTGTCTATTCCTGAATCCAATGCTCTGTTCTAAAGTCAGACCATAAACCAGTCAGTGGGATGATGCAAGGGCCAGAGAAAACTTCATGCAGTCACTCTTGCATGACAAGGCTGTGGACTTAGAAATAGGAAAGAAATGAAAGAAAGAAAGAAAGAAAGAAAGAGGAAAGAAAGAGTTGTGAAAAGAGGGGTAACTGATGGGGCTAGAAGAGTTGCTTTTGACATACAAGCAAGAGGACCTGAGTTTAAGCCCAGCTGTCTTAGCTACTTTTCTATTGCTATGATAAGACACCATGACCAAAGCAACTTATAAAAGAAGTGTTTATTTGGGCTTATGGTTTCAGAGGGTTAATTAGTCCATGTTGGCAGAGCTAAGGCGTGGTGGCCGGAACAGCTGAGAGCTTACACCGTGATCTGAAAGTAGGAGGCAGAGAAAGGGAGAGGAATGAGGAATATTGGGAATGGAGATGGAGGGGTTTTGTTTGTTTGTTTGTTGTTGTTGTTGTTTTGAGACAGGGTTTCCCTGTGTAGACTTGGCTGTCCTGGAACTCACTTTGTCACTGTGTAGACCAGGCTGGTCTCGAACTCATAGATATTCCATGGAACCTAACACTCTTCTGGACTCTGTAATGTACACACACACACACACACACACACACACACACACACACACACTGTAAGATGAGACAGACTCCAGGTCTTAGTAAAAGAAGCAGCCCAGACAGCTGCAGTGGGACACAGGATGCTGTTGTGCATCTGGGCTGAGAGGCCAGCATTGAAGGTCTCCTCTACCATGAGAGCCAGAAAGTCTGCATTTGACAAATAACTCATTGAATTTTAAAAGTTTGGTTGAAATGAAAAGTAGAACAATTACCAGCTGAAACTGGCGGTGTTGTGGCGGTAAGCCTGGGAGGGAAGCTTGCTCTCTGGTTTTGTGGGAGGCTGGAGTTTGGCAGCTCCGTTCATCCTATTCCTCTTCTTCAGCTTCGAAGGCCCTGTAGGGCAGGCAGGGAGCAGTCCCTGCCTGGTAGACAGGACCCACTTTTGTTGTAGACACCCATGCTGCAGAGCCTGCTGGGGTACCTGGCTTTAGACAGTCAGCGGCGGCCACTCCTCATACAGGTAAGTACCACTTGACCCACTAAGCCTGTGGTGGTCTTGGGAGAAAGACAATAGAGAGAGTATCTTCTAACGGGAAGGCTGGGGTCCAGCTTCATTTATGCTTGAACCCCTTAGGAGAGTGTTTACTCTGACCTGAGACTTGGGTGGCTGTGGGTAGGGTAGCTGCTGCCTGGCCAGGCTGAGGCTCTGCTGGTTGCCAGGTGCTTCAGGAGCTGCTAGAGACATGGGGCAACAGCAGTGCTGTCCGTCACGCACCCCTGGAGCAGCAGCACTACATCAGTAAGGCCATCCTGGTCTGCCTGGCACACCTCGGGGCGTCGGAGCTGCAGGACATCTGGGATGGTAAGCGGGCCGTGGCGTGGGCACACCCCACCCCTGACACTGAGGAGCCCTTCAGGACTCTCATGTCTGCTGCTTTAAGAGTTGCTGGCCAGCATGATGGCAGGTGTGAAGTGCCGTCTCGACAGCAGCCTGCCCCCTGTGCGTCGCTTGGGCATGATTGTGGCCGAGGTCATCAGCTCCAGGATCCATCCTGAGGGGCCTCAGCTGAAATTCCAAGTGAGCAGGCTATCTTATCTATGTCCTCCAGGTAACGGGGCTCCGGGGCTCCTTTGCTGATAGACCTGCTCCTCAAGTTCCTCGCTCTTCGGGGGTCTAGGATCGAGGAGTATCCTGTGGTGGAGGGCCAGGGCTCAGTGTGCAGAGCACTCTGGCTCCCGTGGGTGGTGGCAGAAGTGGGTCTGTATGTGGTCAGGACCAAGTCTGTGAGAGCGTATTCCCCAAAATGTATTCCCCGATTGGTTAGACGGGTGAAGGAACCATTGCCTGGATTTGGTCTGCTGGCCCTGGGTGCACTGAACCCTGTGGACAGTAGGGCTGCTCTGGGCTGGGAGTGCATAGGGGGCGTATTCTCTACTGACCACTGATTGGCATGGGCACTACCAGGTTGGACAGTACAGGCCTTGACTGTGTTGGGCGCCACGTGGCTTAACTGTGAGTCTATAGATGTAGCCTCTGCTGAGCCCTGTCAGCAGTCAAGGGTCTCCAAATCCTGAAGGAGGGAGAGGCTCCTAGGCTCAGCACATCAGGCACTGTGCTTAGCTTGAGGTGGGCATCAGAAGCTGCTTTAGAAAAGGTGAATGGCTATCTGAGGCCAGGCTGCTAACCGAGATGGAGTGGCATGTGACTGAGGGCTGGCTGTGACTGACTGTGGCTGAGGCGGCATCCACGGCCATGGGCCTCACTGACTCCAGTGTATCTGCAACAGTATGAAGATGACGAGATGAGCCGGGAGATGCTGGCCTTGGCCACACCCCGACCTGCGGGCGCCTGCTCCTCGGAGACAGGGTGAGGGTCTCCATGTTCCCGGTCCCCATCCTGAGTCCTTCCGACAGAAGTTAGAGGAGACATGGGCAGATGATAGAAACCTTTCTGGGCTATGTGGTGTGCTAGGCTAACCTGGGTGACCCTTGCTGTTTCTTGTTTCCTAGAGGTCCATCCCTGGCTCCAGTTGCCATGGAGACCCCTGTAGAGACACCTGAAAAGACAGTGGCCAGTGATGTGCCTCCAGCTCAGCCGCAGGGCTCTGACTCAGAGCTCGACAGGTAGGGCAGGGTTCCTTGGCCTCTGTGGTCTAGGGGTTGGCTGAGGTGGCCCTCTGGTCATGTGTGGAGGAGGCTGATCATATGCAAGGTGTTCCTTGCATAGGTGCTGGTTTCCTAGTTCACTCCCCACTTGCTCGTCTGAGGCAGTGCCATCTGCTCTTCCACATGCCCATCTCCTACAGGTCTCGGGCTCTTGGGAGGGAATTTTAGTATCTCCAGGGTCTTACCCTTGAGGAGTCAAAAATAAAGAGGCACCTGAATCCTCACTGGGGATGGACAGATTCTATCTGTTTTTCTTATTACAGCGATGATGAGTTCATTCCCTATGATATGTCAGGGGACAAAGAGCTGAAGAGCAGCAAGGAACCCCTGTATATCCGAGACTGTGTGGAAGGTGGGTTTTACTGTGCTTACCCCACCAATACCTGGCCCTGGCCCCACTTCACCTTGTCCTAGAGCTACCTGTCTGGCCTCACTGTGACACTCTGGGCACACTGGAGTGAGGGTCAGTGCTGGGACTTAATCAAGCTTTGTCTGGGTTCTGTGCAGCCTTGACCACATCTGAGGACGTGGAGCGCTGGGAGGGAGCCCTAATGGTGCTTGAGGGCCTGGTTTACAGGAGCCCTGAGGCCACTCGGGAGGTGAGCAGTAAGAGGATGTGGCTGGGTAAGTGGGGGCAGGGGTGGGGAGTGGGAGTGAGGGTGGGGAGTCCTGAAGTGGCAGGGGCAGGTCTGCTTGTAGCATCTGTATCCTAGATCTGTCTGTCCCCCCTCCCTCCCCCCCAACCAGACCGGGTTTCTCTGTAGATTTGGAGCCTGTTCTGGAACTAGCTCTTGTAGACCAGGCTGGCCTCGAACTCACAGAGATCTGCCTCCCGAGTGCTGGGATTAAAGGTGTGCGCCACCACTGCCCAGCATTTTTTTTTTGTTGTTGTTGTTATTTGTTTTTTTAGTTTTTTGAGATAGGGTTTCTCTGTGTAACAACAGTCTTGGCTGTCCTGGAACTTGCTTTGTAGACCAGGCTGACCTTGAACTCACTGAGATCCAACCTGCCTCTGCCTCCCAAGTGCTGGGATTAAAGGTGTGTGTCACCACCACCTGGCTGTATCCTAGATCTTAGAGGGTGGCACTGGATTGTTAATTGGGCATATGGGGCTGAAGGCATCCTGATTCCTGGCCCTGTGCAGGTGAGCGTGGAGCTGGCCAAGGTGCTACTGCACCTGGAAGAGAAGACCTGCTTGGCAGACTTTGAACAACTGCGGCAGAGAGCTCTGGTGGCTGTCACAGTCACAGACCCAGAGCAGGTAAGTCCTAGCATGACCCTAGTCAAACCAGGAGCATCAGAAATTGCCCTGGTGGCCCCATTCTGTGCCCAGGTTGGGCCCTTGGGTAATCTTGGAGCCTGAGCATAGTGGCTTCTCCTTTACCTACTTAGGTAGCCAAGTATCTGACCTCACAGTTCTATGGCCTGAACTATAGCCTGCGGCAGCGCATGGACATCCTGGATGTAAGTGACTTAGACCCCTCCCTGTCCCTGTCAGGCCCAGGTTGCCTTAAGTTGGGAGGTTGACCTATAGGGACTGTGGACAAAGGTCACCCCAAGCTTCCTTGGTGGGATGTGGTGTGGGAAGTCCTTCTGCCTATTTGTTGCTTTCATTGGTTAATGAATAAATCTGTTTTGGCCAGTGGCTTAGCAGAATAGGGCAAGGTGGGAATTCCAAGCAGATAGAGAAGAGAGTAGGCAGAGTCAGGAAGAAGCCATGTAGCCTCTGCCAGAGACAGACTCGCAGGAACCTTACCAGTAAGCCACACCCACGTGGTGATACACGGATTAATAGAATGGGTTAATTTAAGATATAAGAGTAAGACAGAAATACACTGAAGCTATTGGCCAAACAATATTGCAACTAATATAGTTTCTGTGTGATTATTTCGTGGTCTGGGCAGCCGGGAACGAACAAGCGGCCTTCCCCAACAGGGATGTGAGAGGCACTTTTGCCTGCTGACCACAGGTTCACCAGTATGGGGCTGAGAGCTGGCGACAGTATTTTCTTTTGTTTGTGTGGCTTTAAAAGAGTTTTTATTTATTAGTGTGTGTGTGTGTGTGTGTGTGTGTGTGTGTGCACCTACCTTCTGAATCATCTTGTTGGCCGTTTCTGTGTTTTGTCTTTGTGTTCATGTGTATATGCATGTGTCTGAGTATTGAATACTGTATGCAGTGCCTGTGGAGGACAGAAGAGGGCGCTGGCTTCCTTGGAGTTGGAGTCACAGGTGGTTGAGAGCCACCCAGCACTGGTGCTGGGGATTGAACTCTAGTCCTCTACAAAAGCACCAGGCACTCTTGACCACTAACTCTTACCATCCTTGTTTATGTATTTTGGATAACAATTATATTGGTATGTTTTTATACAACATGAAATTTTTCATTACCAGAGAAACCAACCCTGTATGGTTGAGTGTGATCCTTCTGTAAACAAGTTCTTGTACCTGCTAAGCACAGACAGCCCTTAAAAATCTTGTGTAAGCCGGGCGGTGGTGGCGCATGCCTTTAATCCCAGCACTCGGGAGGCAGAGGCAGGCGGATCTCTGTGAGTTCGAGACCAGCCTGGTCTATAAAGAGCTAGTTCCAGGACAGGCTCCAAAACCACAGAGAAACCCTGTCTCGAAAAACCAAAAAAAAAAAAAAAAAAAAAAATCTTGTGTAAAAGGACTGCGTGTGGCAAGGCTGTTGAGTAGTAAACTATCTAGAATCGTGTATTCTCAGAGATAGTGCCGAGAGGTGGTTGCCAGGGCCCAGGGCCCAAGGGATTGGTGTTTCAGGAGACAGAAAGCTCTGGAGTGAATGATAGTGAGAGTTCCCAGGGGTGATCCCGTGCTCAGGGCAACTGAACTCAAGGGTCTCACCCTTTAGCTCTGGCTGGCCTGGAACTCAGAGATCCACCTGCCTCTGTTTCCTGAGTGCTGGGATTAAAGGTGTACCATAACACCTGGCAGCCTCTGAACTCTTAAAGAGTGGGTGCCATCAAGGTTGAGGAGATGGCTCAGTCCATAAAGTGCTTGCTGAACAAATACTGGCGTTCATAGGGTGGCAGAGAAAGGAGAATCCGTATAGCTCACTGGCCAGCAGCTGAGATGGGGAACTCCAGGCTCAGTGAGGGACTCAGCCTCAAGATTAAGGTGGAGAACAACCAGACATGACACACAGTACCAACCTCTGACTGCGTGTGCACATAGACATGCATCTGAATCCATATGTATTCACAAGAATACATAAAGTGGTAAAATTTATCTACTTATCAACAGTAAATAAGACAGGAAACAGCATTTTTGTGGTCCTGGGATCGTGCATGCTAGACAAACTATCATCTCTGAACTGTACCCTCAGCCTTCTGCAGTTTCTTTTCCTTCCTCTTTTTTTTTTATTTTTTGAGAGAGGGTCTCACTGTATAGTCCTAGTTGGCCTTGAACTCACAGATCAACCTGTCTCTTTCTCCCAAGTGCTAGAATTAAACGCATGCACAACTACACCATTGTCTTTTAAGAAAAAAAAAATTGCCAGGCGGTGATGGTGCATGCCTTTAATCCCAGCATTTGGGAGGCAGAGGCAGGCAGATCTCGGTGACTTTGAAGCCAGCCTGGTCTACAAAGTGAGTTCCAGGACAGTCAGGATTGTTTCATAGAGAAACCCTGTGTATGTATGTGTGCTTGTGTGCATATATGTGACCATGTGCATACAGGAGCCCATGGAGGTCGGAAGAGTTACAAGCTGTTACTTGGGTGCTGGGAACAGAACCTGGGTCTTCTGCAAGAGCAATAAGGACTCTTAGCAGCTGAGCCATCTCTCTGGCTCCCAGGTTTTCTTTTTGCCTTTTATTTTGAAGCAGGGAATTCCTAAGTTGCCTAGGCTGGCTTTGAACTTTGATCTTTCTGTTTTAGCTTCCTGAGTAGCTAGGATAATAGACGGTGTGTCCATGGGCCTGGCAAAAAATTCATGTTTCTAATCCAGCTCTGCTGTATCACCTCGTTCCAGAACATCGCCATTACCCTGTGTGGTCGCAGTAGCATCCACTTTCCAACCCTCTCTCTACCGTTCTGTTCTGTCTGGATTTCCCTGTTCTAAGTCCTTCGCATAAGCAGAACAGGCAGCTGTGCGGCCTTTGACAGGCTTCCTTTGCTGCATACGGTGCTGCTGAGTCTTCCACATGTGGCAAGCGCAGGCTTCATTTTATTCCCTTTCTCTATTCCTCTTTCCGTGAAGCTGAGTTCCTTGGGGAAGGGAGCAAGGTAGGGGTGAAATTTGGTGAGTTTGAGAAAAAGTACAGTACATTGGTCCAGCCATTCATTGTGAGGGAGCACTCATCTCACCTCCTGCCCCCGCGCGAAGCTCAGATCATGAGTACTTAGGATGGGGACCCAGTTCCTTTAACAGGGCTGCAGAGCTTTGTGAGTACTTGGCTGCTACTCCATTTTTAGAAGACCATCCTTTCCCAGAGCCACATACTGTCCTGAGTTGTTTTAAACATTTTAGTTTTTATTTTATGTATGTGGATGTTTTGTTTGCACGTATGTTAGTGCACCATATATGTGCAGTGTCTGTGGAAACCAGAAAAGATGTGTGGGTGTTGGAAACCAAATCTGAGTCCTCAGCAAGGACAGTGAGTACCCTGAACCTCTCTGCCATCCACTTCTCTCTCCTCTAGGTTCTTGTTCTGGCTGCCCAGGCACTGTCTCGGCCACGGAGCCTCCAGAGGCTTTCCCAGCATGGTCCCCCTGTTTCTGGCACCTCGTGTTCACCAGCACTAGCTATTTCTCAGCCTGGCAATGCTGTGGCTCCCAGCTGGCAGCTGGTTGTGGAGGAGCGGATCAAAAGCAAGACCCGGAGGTTCTCGAAGGTCAGCAGGACGCTGTTCAGGTCCTTGTCGGCATGGGGCTTTTGTTTTGTGGGCAGCAGCATGAACAGTTGGATTCCTCTAGGTGTTGTCTGACTGAAGGGAACCCCGTCACAGGCAGGGTCAGCGCAGTGTTGAGTTAGAGCAAGAGTTTATCTATAAACTGAGGCACATCAGACCAGCACGATTTTAAAACGGGGAAGTAGAAAGAGCTCAGGAGTACGGCTCAGAAACAAAAAAAGTGACTGTGGTGATGTCTGGAGATGGTTGGGCTCAGCTCAGGGCTGGAGACCAGGCTATTTAGCTTGTCACAATGTCCAGGTCTTCCTGTAGTGAGTATAGCTCTGAGTAGTTGATGTGTGGCTTGGGACTCTGCTGTCAGACCACAGTGGCCTGAGACAGACTCAGCCCTTTCCACGGGGCCATAAAACCCAGGGAGGTCAGGGCAAGCCTGAGTAGCTGCGCGGCTGCACCAGGGGAGTAGCCTTGCGCCTTGACCCATGCTGTGTTTGGAAGGGCTGTATGTCTGCACCAGGGGAGTAGCCTTGCGCCTTGACCATGCTGTTTTTGGCAGGGCTGTCCGCGGAGGGAGCTATCAGGTGGCCCCAATGAATTCAACTCTGTGGCTGGTTACTTCTTCTTCCCCCTCCTTCAGCACTTTGACAGGTGAGTTTTCTGGAACTTTAGAAACACCTCTGTGGACAGCGATTGTGGCACAACAGGGCATGAATGTGGGCTCGGCTTCTTTTATGAGCTTGACTTAAACGCTTTGAGACATTGAGGAGGCCCCTTTGCTATTCAGTTCTGTGCTGAGGGCACAGTCATCACCAGCTCTCTGCGTTGACCCTGAACTTACGAAGGTGCTGCTGTCAGTACTGCCTGGCCTGCACAGCCTGTGAGGTTTAGGTGACAGCACATGACCCTGAACTTACGAAGGTGCTGCTGTCAGTACTGCCTGGCCTGCACAGCCTGTGAGGTTTGGGTGACAGCACAGACTGTGACCTTGACTCGGGGCCTGGTTTGTGCCTGGCGGCATACAGTATGCTGAAACATTTGAAAATGCCTTCACCTTGTGGCTGTCCTCTGCCACACTGGTCCCTGGTGTGAAGGTGGGAGGAAGGCCATGTGAGCCTTCAAGGGTTTGGCCTTCATGGGTTTGGGTTTCTGTTGGTAGCTCTCTTTCTGGGCTCTTCTCAGCCAGCCATTAGGTGCTGGGGCTGCCCCATCCACTCTGCTCTATGTTGTAGGCCTCTGGTGACCTTCGACCTCTTAGGAGATGATCAGTTGGTACTTGGAAGACTGGCCCACACCTTAGCATCCCTGATGTACCTGGCTGTTAACACCACAGTGAGTTGGGAAAAGGGAGCTGAAAGCCCTGCCACATAGTCCATAGCAGGTGGCTGCGGGATAATCACCAGTGTCCACAGAACAGGACCCGAGCTCTTTGTAGCGTGTTCATCTCCCACCTGTGAGCAGTGCAGGACCCTGCACCCTCAGAATGCATCCTCCCCGCTTTGGCCCTGGGGGCATGTGTGTGCAAAGCTCCACCAGGCATTGCACGCACCCCTCCTGTCAGGTGTCAGGCCAGCGCTGACACAGTGGGATCCTACCTTTGGTCCAAGTGTGGGAAACGCCTCACCAGCCACCCCTCTGCTGATTTCAGGTGGCCGTGCCCATGGGTAAGGCCCTGCTGGGGTTCGTGTGGACCCTTCGCTTCCACGTGGACACGTGAGTGGCCCATGGGGCTAAGGGAAGCACAGGGTCTGGTCTCCAAGGCAGCATGCCTAAAGTTTCCTAATGAGAAGTGGCTAATCAGGCCTGGGAGTCTCAGACAGGGCTGGAGTGATGGGGTACATGAGGGCGGGCCTTCCCATAGGCTGGCAGGAGTGACTGGTACATGAACGGGCCTTCCCATAGGCTAGGTAGAGTGACTGGTACATGAGGGCAGGCCTTCCCATAGGCTAGCTGGAGTGACTGGGTACATGTGGGCGGGCCTTCCCACTGGGTACATGAGGGCGGGCCTTCCCATAGGCTGGTTGGGTACATGAGGGTGGGCCTTCCCATAGGCTAGCTGCAGCGACTGGTACATGTGGGCGGGCCTTCCCATAGGCTAGCTGCAGTGACTGGCACATGTGGGCGGGCCTTCCCATAGGCTAGCTGCAGTGACTAGTACATGAGGGCAGGCCTTCCCATAGGCTGGCTGGGTACATGTGGGCGGGCTTTCCCATAGGCTGATTGGGTACATGTGGGCGGGCCTTCCCATAGGCTGGCTGGAGGCGGCTCCATTCACAGAGTCTTCTCTCACCTTTCCCCGCCCTCTTGATTGGTAGTTACGTGCGCCGGGGCTTGCTGTCTGCTGTTTCCTCTGTTCTCCTCAGTTTACCTACAGAGCGGCTATTGGGGGACCTGCCAGATGAGCTGCTAGAAGCCAGATCATGGTTGGCAGGTGAGTGTCTGGACTGGAAAATGTCACTGGTGTGAGTCTGTGTGGGTGTGTCCTGTGTTAGCTTTGAGAAGTGCTGACGTGAGTGTGGGGATCAAGGAGGCGATCTTGATCCTGTTCCCTTGGGGACTATCACAAGATCCCAACAGAGACAACTCAGATGGGACTCTGTTCCTTCAGAAGGCTCTCAGATCCAAAGTTAGACATAATAGTGCAAGCCTTTAAACCCCAGCACTTGAGATACAGAGGCAGGTGGAGCACTCTAAGTTCAGGGCTAGCCTGGTCTACACTCTGAGTATTAGGCCAGCCTTACTGAGACCTGTTTCTTTAAAAAGATTTTAGCCAGGTGATGGTGGTGCACACCTTTAATGCCAGCATTCGGGAGGCCGAGGCAGGTGAATCTCTGTGAATTAGAGGCCAGCCTGGTCTACAGAGTGAGTTCCAGGATAGGGACCAAAGCTACACAGAAACCCTGTCTCAACCCCCCCCCCCAAAAAAAACAAAAACTAACCAACAAAACTAACTTCCCCTCCCAAAAAAAACAAAACAAAAGAAAACAAGATTTTCAGTCCAGCCTGATTGTGTGGAAGCAGGGAGCGCGACGGGAGCTCCACCCAGATCTGCTCGGCAGTATTTGCCACCCTTTGTCTCTCACCTCTAAATATTGTTTTAAGAAGTCAGCTGCAGCCGGGCAGTGGTGGCACACACCTTTGATCCCAGCAGAAGGGAGACAGAGGCAGGCGGATCTCTGTTGAGTTCGAGGCCAGCCTGGTCTACAGAGTGAGTTCCAGGACAGCCAGGGCTACACAGAGAAACCCTGACTTGAGTTAAAAAGAAGTCAGCTGTAGACTCTGACTCTTCAGCCCGGACCCTTTGACAGGCTCCCTGGACCCACTGGAAAGAGCATCCAGCTTCCCATGAGCCTTTGCAACTGGCCATGATAGTGTCAAACTGTGGCTTCCATGGAACTGCTGGCCAGGCAGGGTCCTACTGCTTTGTTGTTTCCCATGGCTACTCACAGAAGGTTCCACTGTCAGCCATCCTGGGCAAGGGCAGGGTCTCCTCAGGCTCATGTGCTGGAGCTCCCCAGGTTGACTTGTCTGATGTTTTATCCCAGGTTAGTGCTTGGGCTGCTCAGCTCTGGACCTGGCCTACTGATCTTCCCGGTCCCCTGCCTGGGGGAGCTCAAGGGCTTCGCTGGGAGAAGACTCGCTGGCCCACCATGTCACTCACATCTTCTTCCCTCCTTCCTCCTTTGGCAGATGTGGCTGAGAAGGATGTGGACGAGGACTGCAGGGAGCTGGCAGTGAGGGCTCTGCTGCTTCTGGAGAGACTCAGAGATAAGCTCCTGTCCATTTCCTCTCCACAGCCCTGAGGACCCCCTCAGCTACCTCCACTGGAAGAAGGGAAGGCCTGAGGGGCGAGTCCACACGCGAGCTGTCTGTGGCAGCGGGGTCTGGAGGGGCCCATTGGTCCTAGTGTGACCCTGCCATTACTTATGCCCTGGCAAGGCTGAGCGTTCAGCTAAAGATACCAGGCCTGTGCCGTGGGACTCAACAGCTTTAGACTGACTGGAATTTGGACTGGGGTGGGTTGGGAGTGCAAGAGGTGCCTCCTCCTGAGAGCAGAACTTTGGGCTCTGTGGCCACGGCCTCAAGAGTGAAGATAAGAGACAGCTGTTCAGCTTCTAGTATACTCCGAAGGGGATGCTACAACAGCAGACCAGGGGTAGCTGCTGGGTCCCCAGGGCTTCTAACAATGTTCTGTTAGAATAAACGGCCACAGATGTCACATAGTCTGCTTTTATGGTTCTCACTGGCAAAGACTTAGTTCCTACATGGGTCCTCCTAAGGGGCAGCAAGGACCTTGTCCAGGCATTTAAGAGAACAGACTATGAGAAAATGGACTTTATTTGGAGTCATAGGAGTGTGAGCAGACATGGATGGTGCCTGTTATCCCAATCCCTACTCTGGTGACCAAGGGCACAGTCCTCAGGGCTCAGGCCTGCCCCACGTGATCCCTGCTGTGGTCTTAGCACTGGGCTCTGCTGGGGACTATAAGCAGCCAACTACAGGCAAGGCTAACAGTAACAGGTATCCCCAAGTTCCAAGGGCTGCTTGGTTCAGAGTTCTAGATCTAGACGTTTCTGAGTCTTTTGTTGGGAAAACATGGGAAAAGTGAAACTTCCCTTTAATAGGAAGTGAACCAAAACCCCACAGGAACTGCCAGGTGCCTAGAGGCAGGAATGTTGAAGGAATGACTTTAAACCGCAAATGTGATCTTCCTTCTAAGTACAGAACTGAGGCAAGCCAGAGCTGCATATTCCTGGGCCACAGCGGCTGGACTCTGGACTCCACGTCCCACTGCCCTGCTTATACATGACAGTGCAGAATTTAACAACAATATAAACAAAAAAACAAAAAGAGCTGCCTTTCCGGTGGCTCCTCCCAGCAGCAGGACCGCAGGCTATCAGGCGTCATTCTCCACTTCTTCCATCACCTCTTCATACACATCCTTGTGATCCTCCATGCTGTTGTGGCGGACCCGCTCGGGGATGATGCGGGATAGTGGGAGGCCCAGGCCCTGATGCACGGTGTCTACGGTGCGCTGGTCCACGTAGTATGATATGTTGGCCAACGGCAGCCTTTTCCTCATCTCCTCGAGATACTTATAGGCCTGCAACAGAAGGAACAGTGGTGACCTGAGGCCCATAGATGTGACCACCAGTTATATCTTAGGTTCACATTCATTTCTTAAACATTAGGTCCCAGCTGCCCACCCTCAGCCAAAGAAAGCATTCTTGCTCCAGGTAAAGAAAGGCCTTCGCTCTGAGGGGCACTCATGGTCTGGCCCTCCCCAGTATTTGTAAACTGACTGTCGTATGGGAGGCCATCAGATGATTCTCAGTGGCTAATGCTGAGCTGTGGTTCACAGGAACAGCAGTTTTTGAGGGTCCTTTAGCAGCCAGAACACTAGAATTTGGTTTGAGTTCTAGAGCTGCTTTCTCTCGAGTCTGCTTGCCTTGTCTCTGGACACTTGGCAAAGGAGGGCTGGATATCTTTTACCAATTCTGGGCATGTGCTTGGCTGAACTGAAGTTAGGCTGCTAATGGCTTATTGCTCTTTTTGATCAAGTATCTGCTTTGACCTAGTTATTAAGTTGTTTAACCTAGTTATTAGTTAAGTTTGCACAGGGCTGGCTTAGAGAGTGGGGGACTGGGCAGGACAGGCCCAGCGTCCTGTAGGGCAGCATACTTAGGCCTCCCTAACCTTGCATGCACATGTTCATCTGCAGGGAGCATCTCACACAAAGGAGAGGTAAGAAGACTTTCATGTCTTCTAGGTCTTATCCTGGGAAGTGCATATTAATTCAAAACATGAACAAAATTACTTGCAGCTTTAAAAATTTTTTAAATGAAGAATAATGATTAAATATTTCTAGTTGCTTTATTTATTTGTTTGTTTGCTTTTTTGCTTTGTGTAGCCCTGGCTGTCCTGGAACTCACTCTGTAGACCAGGCTGGCCTCGAACTCACAAATATCCACCTGCCTCTACCTCCCAAGGGTTGGGACTAAAGGCGTGTGCTACCAGTACCCAGCCTGCTTCTTCTTCTTCTTCTTTTTTTTTTTAAAGACAGTGTTTAACTGTGTGTCCCTGGCTACCCTGGAACTCTCTTAAGTACACCAGCCTGGTCTAGAATCTGCAGTAATCTTCCTGCTTTTGCCTCCTGAGTGCTAGGACTATAGACCTGTGCCATCACAACTGGCTATATCTTAATATTCTTACGTATGCCAAAATTCAGAATGATTTTATTGGACAGATATACTATATCTGTAAAGGTCATAAATAAGAAACATAAGGCTATATTGTAATGTTTGGCTGGCTTTGACATCAAATCATAAACCCCAGGGCTAGGAGTCAAATGAACATGAGCCCAAAGGGATGGGAAAATGCTGCCCTAGGTATTTTTTTGTTTGTTTGTTTGTTTTTCGAGACAGGGTTTCTCTGTGGTTTTGGAGCCTGTCCTGGAACTAGCTCTTGTAGACCAGGCTGGTCTCGAACTCCCAGAGATCCGCCTGCCTCTGCCTTCCAAGTGCTGGGATTAAAGGCGTGTGCCACCACCTCCCGGCTGCCCTAGGTATTCAGAGTTGCCTGTCTGTGTCAGGTGCTGTGGTGGGCACATGGGAACATAAGGACAAGCTTAGGACATCTCCCGGGACCACAGAGGCTAAAGAGAAAGCTTAGTCCAGCAGCAGCAGAATTGAAGAAAGAAGCAAAGTCAAGAGCAGACAGGGTTGAGAAGACTTCGGGGTCTAGAAGGGACTTGCAATTTGACACAACCGGGTCCAGTTTGGAAGACACTTAAGTCAGGCTTAGAGGTAAAATGACCATGTTTGAGGTGAGACGTTTGGGTGGGCTCAAAATCAGAGTAGTTCTTAAGAGAAGGAAAACATGAACAGCAACAATAGCAGCTATAAAAGGAAGCGGATTTAGCCTCAGTGAATTGAGGGACAATAGATGTAAGCAGCTGGAAATCTGGAAGGAAAGAAAAGGGGAGGAATGGAAACAAATCATGTTTGATATGGAAGATGAAAAACAAAAACCCAACCCAGACAAAAACCAAGCAGAATGATGGAAACACCTGGAACACTTTACAAAAGACAAGTAAATGACAAGTACACAAGATGCTTAGCCTCAGCCACTGTGAAAACGTCACCGTCACACGAGGGAGATGACTCATTATCTAGTACATCAACAGCCACAGGGATGGCTAACAACGAAAAATGGTTGTACAGATGCTGGCAAAGAACTAGTCACTTTTACATAGGACATTATCATTTATTAGTAAAATGAAAGCTGGGTTGGGTATGTAGCTCAGTTGGTGGAGTAGGGTTAATGCAAGAATCCATGGAAGTCTCTTTATTAAGGGGTGAAATGGAAATAACACGAATACAGAATGAGGCGTGCACCGCCTCTACATCCATCCATCCATCCATCCTTTTTTGTCACCTTGACTTAAGCTACAGTCATCTTGGGAGAGAACATCAATTGAGAAAATGTCTCCATAACATTAATTTGTAGGGAGTTTGTGGGGCATTTTCTTTTAAAAATACATTTCAAAGACTTATATGTATTTTGTCTGCATATGTATGTATCATTGTGTGTGCCCAGTACCTGGGGAAGGCAGATGCTGTTGGATCCCGTGGAACTGGAGTTACGTGGGTTGTGGGAGTTGCAATGAGTTCACTGCAAGAGCAGCAAGTGCTCTAAGCCACTGGACTGTCTAGCTTGCCAACCCTGAATTGTCTTGATGAATACTGACAAAGATAGTAGGGCCCAGCCCATTGAATGGCAGTGCCATCCCTGGGGAGGTGGTCCTGGGTGGTCTAAGAAAGCAGTGTTCCTCTGTGGCATCTGCTTGGACTCTACCTCCAGTTGCCTGCCCTGACCTCCCTCAGTGATGGACTGTAACCTAGGAGTTGTAAGGCGAAATAGATCTTTCTGCCCTATGCTGCATTTGGTCTTGGTGTTTATCAGAGCAATAGAAAGTGCTCTAGAACAGGAGTTTCCACCTCAAAGGAAATAGTAATAGCCTCTGCCAACAACCAGGCCTGTGCTCTAGAGCAGCAGGACTAAGTAAGCAGGGTCACCTTACCATTTGGTATTCCTCCATCTGTACATGGTGCTCCACCAGGAAGCCATAGACGTCCCCAATGCGGATGGTGCTGTCCAGGTCTGGCTCTTCTAGGAGCAGCTCACACTGTCTAACGGACTCTTTGGGGTCCTCTGTGTATGTCCTACACAGACAGACAAGGCAGAAAGGCTTGTGCCCGACCTACAACACTTATTGCATGCCAGAAGCTGGCATAGGCACCTGTCCTGCAGGAGCAGCTTTTGCAATGGCCAGATGGCATTTGTGTGTGTGTGTGTGTGTGTGTGAAGGTGACTTCCATGAATTATGTTAATCCCTTAATTTGTTCACTTGTAAATCCAATCACTTAACATACACCCATCATCCCCTTCAGTCCTGGGTCCTGTGCTTTGACACTGAGATCTGTTTAGAGGGGACATATGGGAAGGAGGCACAGGGAGAAAGGTATCCCATCTTACACAGGCAGTTAAAACTAGGAAGAGCCTTCCTGCCAGAGGTGCGCATGGACTAACTCTCTGAAACCGTGAGCAAGCCCACAATTAAGTGCTTTCTTTTACGAGTTGCTTGGGCATCGGGTCTCCTCACAGCAACAGAAAAATAACCCAGACCACCCCTGACCATGTCCATGGCTCCCCTTAGACATATCTACTGACTTGAGCTCGCTCCTCTTGCCTCAATCTTTTTTCTTAATTTCTGTGGAATAATCTTCCTTCCCAAGATGGTGTTGAGATACTGAGGGAGTTCCCAGAGAGAAGCTCGGGTATAACAGGCAACAGAGAATCCTATCTAGCTGTTCAAGAATTACCTGAAGAGGACTGGAGAGATGGCTCAGCGGTTAAGAACACTGACTGTTCTTCCAGAGGTCCTGAGTTCAATTCCCAGCAACCACATGGTGGCTCACAACCATCTACAATGAGATCTGGTGCCCTCTTCTGGGGTGCAGGTATGCACACAGGTAGAACACTGTATACATAATTAATAAATCTTAAAAAAAAAAAGAGGGCTGGAGAGATGGCTCAGAGGTTAAGAACATTGCCTGCTCTTCCAAAGGTCCTGAGTTCAATTCCCAGCAACCACATGGTGGCTCACAACCATCTGTAATGGGGTCTGGTGTTCTCTTCTGGCCTGCAGGCATACACACAGACAGAATATTGTATACATAATAAATAAATATTTTTTAAAAAAAGAATTACCTGGAGAATATCTGTTGTAAACACAAACTCAGGCTGGTCTCTCTCTCTCTCTCTCTTATTATATATACAATATTCTGTCTGTATGTATGCCTGCAGGCCAGAAGAGGGCACCAGACCTCATTACAGATGGTTGTGAGCCACCATGTGGTTGCTGGAAATTGAACTCAGGACCTTTGGAAGAGCAGGAAATGCTCTTAACCTCTGAGCCATCTCTCCAGCCCCTCGGTCTGGTCTCTTAAAGTCAGCCTAAACTCTTGTGAAGGGAAGTGGAGAACCTTAGGGTACAAACAGAGGGCCTTCCCCTCCTGACCTGTTCCTCTAGAGGACATACCTTCGGGCCTGGATGAACCGCTTCACTAGGGTCATCTTGCTTTGTAGCTGGGCTAGCTTGGTCTCCTGGTCCAGCGGGCTCTTGGCCTTGGCTTTGGACAGGCACTTATAGGCCTCAGTCAGTGCCCCGTGAGCCTTGTCATAGTTCTGGTATTCATCAATCTCCACCTGTACCAAAGAGACCCTTGAGGACCTAAGGGGCTCTGTGGGGCCCCCTGCAATCCTGCTGGAACCCTGAAGAAGGTCTGTACCTGGGCACAGGCATCATAGAAGCCAGCCAGGAGGTCTAAGGCCCGCCCTTTTGTATAGAAGCTGATGATATTCTTCATGATCTCTGGTTCCTTCCGCCAGTCCAAGGACTGTAGGTAATTGGCTGCCATGATATAGATTTCCTTCTGTCTTGAGACGCCGGCAAAGAACACAATTTTCTCCGTGTCTCCAGATTTGAGCAGTGCTCTCATGGCCTAGGCAGAGAAAGGGCCAGGGCTCAGTTGAGCAGGTTTACGTTTTGAAAGTCCCCAGGACAATGCAGTTCAGTTTGCTAATGGGACCTAATACTGTGAGTCTGGCTCCACCATTACAAGGGTCTTTATGCATCATACTCCCCAGTCCTTCAACATTTTAGCTAGGAAGGCTGCTCCCTGCTCAGGCTATACTCAGAGGTACAAGTAGCATCAGGGCCTGTGCCCAAATGCCCAACAAATGGCCCAGCTGAGACCCAGTGGCCCAGAGAGACTCACTTTCAACTTGTTCCCAGCCTGCGTGTATTTCTTGGTTGCCAGGTGATAGTTGCCCTGGCGCATACAGCAGTTTGCAATTTGTTCTAGCAGCTCGCGCCGCGACTCCTCAGACAGGTCCGTGGAGTCCTTGGACACGGTCATCTTCTCTGCCATCTCCTCGGTGATGGTCATGTTTTGTTCCAGGCACAGCTGCAGCGCCTCATGATACTGCAAGATGCCAGAGACAAAGCAGGCTGTGGCGGGGCTGCTGGGCGCCTGCCTGGGTCTCCGTCACGTCTGCCGCCCTGTCAGAGCAAGCTGCGCCCCTGGCTATGCTGGCGCTGCCTGTGCTGAGCAGGACTAAAACGACCAAGCTAAGGGACAGACTCAGGCGTGTTACTCTTCCTCATGCTTTTAATAACTCAGAAGAATAACATTTGCTGTGGGGAAAAAACTCCAACACTGTATGTTTCCACCAGAAACCACTTCAAAGTCAGGTGTGGTAGTGCACACCTGTAGCCCTTGGAAGATGAGGCAGGAATGTGAGCACCAGGCCAGCTTGAGCTTCATGGTGAGTTCAAGGCCATATCTCTAGGTTATAGAGAGAGATACCATCTCAAAGACAAAACAATCTATGTTGGGCATGGTGTCGTGTGCTTATGATTCTAGCTACTTCAGAGGCTCAGGCAGGAAGATCACTTGAGCCACAGATTTTGAGGCCACCTTGAGATAGTCTATCTAGAAAACCAAACAAGCCTCCAAAATACAGGAAATTTATGTTGTGTGAGTTACATTGCTTGCATGTACACACACACACACACACACACACACAATTAGAACCGACTGCCTGGTTAGAGCTGAAGATGTGGGGTGGGTGGTGAGGCCCTCGCAGCAGCAATCCTGGTACACTATGCTGGGTGAACTTTTGGGATCACCCCTGACTTCCAGCCAAGTTGCAGCCATAGCCATCTTGAGACTTTATAATCAAACAGAAATAGCAGAAGCACGCCCCGCCCCTTGGCTCCCGCCATCCCTGTACCTTCTTGGCAGCCAGCAGAAGTTCTACAGCCTTTTCAAACTGCCTGTGCTCAATGCAGAAGTCTGAGCAGCGGGCTAGGAGAGCAGGATCCGACTTCTCATCCAGGTCCTCTGCTATGAGCTGTAGGGCTGCAAACTGCTGGGTGGTGAAGGCTAATTCCAGGGCCTTGGAAAAGTGTCCAGCCTGTGGACAGTGGTGGAAATTCAGCTGCTGCTTGAGGTCCCAACAATTCCCCCAGCCAGTTTCCCTGGAGCTTCACAAAGGTCTCTGCAGGTCCCCAGCAGAAGCCAAACACTCACCTTGTGATACAGCATGACAGCCCTGTCCATCTGCTCGCCCTTCTCCTCGTAATACCGGGCTGCCTCGATCATGTCCTCTGGGGAGCTCAAAAGGGCCAAGTTCATGAGCTGGTCATCTAAGCCATTCTCCTGCAGGGAGGAAGGTGTGGCTCTGCGGGCAGCTCTGTCCGGCATACCCAAACCCCGGAGATTCGTGAATGTGGCTGTGTTTGGTATCACCAGCAGATCTGTGCCAGTTCAGGGGCACCAGGTTTTACTAGGCCAGTCTTTGTACCAGGGTTTTCAAATACCTTTCGTTCTATTTTACAGAGCACTGCAAGAAACACCTGAGGTAGGGATAACTCCAGAAACAAGACTGAAGGGGGTACTCATAAAAATACCCAACAGCTTTTGATGAGGTGTGCATTTGCAAGGCTGTAACCTATGTGTCAGCCACTACTGGCTCGGGAGACTGGACAGAGTGGCAATGTCAGAGGAAGCCCAGAGGGAGGGGACAAGAAGAGTCAGAGGTGAGTAGGAACCCAGCAGCAGGTGTGAGTGCTCACAGCACAGGCCTCTGAACCTTTGTACCTTTGTGTTTGAAGCACATCCCCCCCCCCCCCCCCCCCCCCCCCCGCCACAGAGTTTCTCTGTGTAGCCCTGGCTGTTCTGGAACTCACTCTGTAGACTAGGCTGGCCTTGAACTCACAGAGATCCACCTGCATCAGCCTCCTGAGTGCTGGGATTTAAAGGCGTGTACTACCAATGCTGGCTGGAGTACTCTTAATAAAACTTTGAAAACAGCAATAGCGTGGGGGAGAGGAGGAAACCCTGCGTGAATGTGTGTTGTTGGCATTGGACATGGCTATGTCAAGGAACCCAATGCCTCAGACCCAGAGACTGGCAAAGCCTTCCCTGGGCCAGGCTCAGGGGAACTGGCAAAGCCTTTCTCAGGTCTGTGTAATGATGCTGACAGTGTGTGCAGAAAGTGCTGGTTGCAGTCTCCTCTTCCCAGGTGTTTACAGCCTGAGAATCCCCTACAGAGACCGCTTACCAAGACCCCTTAATCCCTCCTCCTTGTGCTGCACACAGTAAATACACAGGGCTTTGGTCTGCCAGTAGGTGCTCTCCACAGCGTGAGCGCAGCTCCCCAAGCCCAGCCTGTCTGTATATGTGCCTGTCCCTTCTTTGCTTTGCTGTCACCCCAGTCAGGTTTCCAGGACCAAGCAGTGCAGGATGTGCCGCCTGCCCAGGCAGAACCATACCTTGCACAGGCGGATGGCGTTGTTGAAAGCCTGTGCCCGCGTGTAGAAGTGCACCGCCTGTTTCACCTCATCCTGGCTCTCGTACTGCCGGGCAAGGTGGTAGGATGCAGCCCAGTCCCCAGTCTCGTTGGCTATTTCAGCAGCCTAGAAAGACCAGAGCACCCAGGATCGTCTCTGTCCCCTCACTCCACTCCACAGGGTGCACTATCCTATTTTTTTTATTCCTAAAGAATTATTTATTTTATAGACATTGGTGTTTTGTCTGCATGTATGTCTGTGAGGTGCCAGTTTACAGACAGTTGTGAGCTGCTACGTGGGTACTGGTAATTGAACCTGGGTTTTCTGGAAGAACAGCCAGTGCTCTTACCTGCTGAGTCATCTCTCCAGTCCCACCTATTTTTAAAAATGTTTAATTTTTACATGTATGTGTTTGTGCATATAGATGCAGTGCCCGTGGAGGCCAGAAGAAGGCACCATATCCCCGGAGCTGGAGTTAGCGGGTGACTGTGAGTTGCCCCACATGAATGCCAGGAACTCAACTCTGGAAAAGCAGCAAGAACTCTTAACTGCTGAGTCATCTCTCCATCCCCAACCTTTCTTTCATTTTTAAATTAAAATTGTACACACACACATGCATGCACATACACACACACACACACACATACACACATGCACACAGGGGTCCAGCTGAGGGCCCCATGCATACAGACAGGTGCTCTACCTCCCTACCCACTCTCACCTTCTGAATGTTGCCTTGGAAGCAATGGATCCGGACCAGGGAGAAGTAGTCCTGTGCCAGCTCGTAGTAGCGCAATGCAGTGTCCATCTCGGCCTGGCTCTCAAGGTACTGGGCCCACCACCTCCACAGGGTCCTGTGTGACAACCCTTGGAGCTCAAGGTCTCACTCCCACCGGAACTGACACCCTGTACCATCACTGCCCACAGTGGATGCACGAAACTGAAAGGGACAGATCTGGAGCTGTTCCAAGACCAGCTCTTGGATCAGGTGGACTCCCCCGCTCTGACATGGGACCCGCACACCTGGGAGGTCTTATCCCGTGGGGACACTTACTTGTCCTTCATTCTGTTGATGTAGAGCTCCAGTGATTGCAGATCTTCTGAGAGCATCCTGGGTACCTCAAATCGGTGGGTGTCGGACTTCTCATAGCTGTGGAAGAAGGAGCTATTCCACTTTGCTTCACGACCAGGGGCCATGTCAGAGTGTCTGAGAACAGCTGGCCTGCAGCCCTGCGCTCTGTGCATTCTTGTATGTTTTGTGCTATGTGGACCGGAGTGTTAGCCATACCTCAGAGCTATCGTGCAAATTCCATATCATGGATGCAACTCTAAGCACAGCTCACCCCATTTTTGGAATGGGCTTCCCTGTAGCTGTATCCCTGTGGCACATTCTTCCTCGGGGGATCCCTAAGTCTGGTATGTACCACACTGACTGACACACAGAGGGCCAAACATTCTGTCTTACCACCACAGAACCCAAGCTCCTGGTCAGCTCCTATGGAGGATCACATGGGCTGCCCTGGGACAGGTCTCCATTTCAGAACTGTCAGGGCCCATCCCTGCCCACGCCCCACTCACTAACTGAGGGCCAGGCCACAGTCTGCACTGGCCTCCAGGTGCTTGGCATAGTTGTAGTAAGTGGTGCGCAGGTGGACACGGTCGTGGAGCTCAGCCACCTCCACTGCTCTCTGCCACTGATCTGAGGCCTGGTAGAGCTTGTTCAGGAGGTCATAGCGCTTGCACTTCTTGTAGAGTTGTTCAGCCTCCTCCTGGGGATAAAGAGAGATGGCTGCCTCAGTTATGGTGCTGCTGTTTTAGAAAGACCACCTGAGGAGAAAGGACGGTGGGCACGAGGGGCTGTCGTGGTGTCACTTTGATGTGAAGGTCATTTCACAGTCGCCACAAGCTCATGACAATGCACCGCATGCCTTGAGATGCACGTGCACACCACGCTGGGGCTGGCAGTCAAGAAAGGCAACATGTGTCCACGTGACTTTCCAGTCTCCACTGAGACCTGTATATTGCCAGGGGAATTTTAACCTTGCTCCAGCTCAGCCATACTCTAGGAGGTCCTGCATCACTCCTGTGCTCCCCTACAAATAGGGAAGTCTTCTGGGGTGCTCCTGCCATGTAGCATATGTGTGGGTGGGATGCCTGCCCCCCACAATTCCCTGCTCAGAGGTCTGCCTCTTGGATGCATAAGTCCACTAAGTCATCTGACTGTGGGGAATGTGTCAGTATCTTTTAAGGCAGGAGGATGTAGCCCCAGACCGGAGACCTTAGGAAACCAACCTGATAGCATAGGCTATTTTGAGGGATTTCTGTTGTAGGTGGACGTCTGCCAGGAACACCCGCTGTCTCCCTCCTGCAGACCCCAGGCCTCAAGAGACCAGCAGCCAGACTGCGTGTCCGCTTGCCAGCTCCACTTCACCTCCTTGGTCCTGTGTTACTAGACTTTAGCTGAAGAAGGTCTCTACTTAGCGGCCTCTGCCCTTTTTACTGCAGGCTCAGCCTGGCGATGTGACAGGATTGACCACCTTCCTCTCTGCCCCCGTGTCTGTCTGTCTGAGACTGGGACCACTCACCAGCATGCCCAGCTGTATGGCCAGCATGGCCACTCTGGCTTCCAATTCTGGCTCCCGCTCAGCTTCCCGTAGTGCTCGGGCCCCACGGGCATGGCCCATGTTCCCTAAGCACACCTTAGCGACATCCAGCCTCTGAGTCTTCACACACATGCGTGCCATGTTCTCCCAGACAGTCTCACTGTAGAGAGAAGATAGGAGGCCCTGTCAGCTTCCAACCCAGAGCTCAGGGTGCTCCCTGCCCCTTCTCAGCATCTGAGAGTGCACAGAACCAGCAAGCAGAGGGTCCTACATGACAAGGCCTGCAGAACAGGACCCCTATATGACACTGTGTACAGCCAACACAGTAGGACTGCAGAAAAGGACCCCTATATGACACTGTGTACAGCCAACACAGTAGGACTGCAGAACAGGACCCCTACATGACACCGTGTACAGCCAGCACAGTAGGATTGCAGAATAGGACCCCTACATGACACTGTGTACAGCCAGCACAGTAGGACTGCAGAATTGAACCCCTACATGCAGAATAGGCAGTGCATGCCATTACTCAAGAGGAAGGAAGGAAAGAACTATCCTGAGTCTCCCTTGCACGTCTTAACATAGCATCCCTGATTTTGAAGGCCTTGAGCGATGACAAAGGGGACAGATAATCTTCTGTAACTACGCCATATTACTCTGTCTGCTCAACAGACAATGGCTTTTCCTAACTGTGAGTCAGGTCAAAGACAGACCTTCTTGCTCACAACCGAGTAACAGACTCCATGTAGCTTTCCTATACTACTTCCAGCACTGGAGACCCTACAGGAAGGGTCATGACAGCCTTACCTCACCTCTCCCAGGCAGAACTCAGTGTTTGGAAAGGTGGGGTGGAGGCGGACCACAACCCCAACTCAATCAAGGGGCCTGGAGCAGGGCCAGCCTGGACAGTGGACCCTTCCTTGTCCCCCATTTTGAGGTAGTCCAGCGTGAGCCTGGACCTCCTTAGAGAGGATACAGGATCCTCTTGTAAACACTCAGTTTGGAACAAACACTGAATAGAGAGGTGGAAAGGGAACCAGTGTGTTCTTCGCACAGTCCCCGCTCTGCTTAGGCCAACTAGAAATAGGTTCTTCTTATTCTAAGACCACAGCAGTGCTACACGCACAGGTATGCACATACACATGTAGTTAACCTGTCTTGCCCACCCGACACACACACACACACACACACACACACACACACACACACACGAGACGCCAGGGATGTGCAGACAGGAGCATCTGTGTAGAAGCATTTACCCCAGGCCTTCTCATCGCATTCTAGGGGCTCCCCCCAGGTAAAGCCTGGTTCCAGGAAGTGGGGTAGGTCTGTTCTTTTGCAGCCTCACAAACTTAGCAGAACTAAGAGCTTGAAAGGCAGCTGCCCACATGAGGCTGGCTGCTGATCTGGGGAGTGGGGCCTGATATACCATTGTACTGAACATTTTCTTAACGATTTGTTCACAAAGAAGGATGGGTAAGAGGACTCTTGAGCTGTTGGGTCAAGTCCTACTATGGGCAGCTAGATGATCCACGGATGACCCAAGTCTTAGATTCCTTGATTTGAACAGACGTGGAGGGAAAACACCTACTAAGTCAGCTCAGGCACTGGCTGGGGTGCGGTGGCCGCTGCTGTGCCTGTGGTTGAAAATTTACACATCCAGGTGTCTTTCCTTCAGGTCAGCATGTTCTGCCCATACGTCATTCTGACCTGCCTGGGTCCTGCTAGAACTCTGACTGACTCCATAGACCTAGGTATC
The DNA here is from genome assembly GCF_018167655.1 of Microtus oregoni. Classification (NCBI taxonomy): domain Eukaryota; kingdom Metazoa; phylum Chordata; class Mammalia; order Rodentia; family Cricetidae; genus Microtus; species Microtus oregoni. The sequence continues at coordinate 18,981,705 of NW_024543086.1, forward strand.
AAGTAACAGGAGGACAGGCGTGTCTGCATTTTAGCAGGGACATATCGGGTGACTACTACTTGTAGGGAAGTGAGGCCTGACCAGAGTTACACGGCAGCAACGTGGGCTCAAGGTGCTGTTCTGGGGAAGAGGGAAGCATGTATGCCTAAATCCCAGCCCGAACCCCGCCAGCTGTGGGAGGCTCCTGGGCTTCTCACACTCTGGTCTGCAGTCCCCAGAACACACAGTTGTTCTGGACAAGGTGACTCGTGAGCCAGGCTGGGGACCTCTAAGAGGTGCCAGCCACAGGCAGCCCCTGGCTGAGCTGTTTCTCCAAGCAGGTGGACTCACTGCCCTTGTGCTTTTGGCTTTGGAAATCAAACGACTCATGGTCGCTCGGAGGCAGCATGTGTGGCCAAACCTGCTCAGTGCCACATGGCCCCAGCCAGGGCAGCTTCCCAACAGGAACCGCTATGACAGGACACACATCCGTGTCAGAGGCCCGTTATCTGGGCCCTCAAGCAGTAAGTCCCACTCTGAGTTTAAACTCCCTACTACCCTTTGGTGTGGGTCTCTCAAAGGGAGCGCTGGGCCTCATGTCGAATCCTGTGGGTTACCTGCCAACTCTCAGGGTTCTTTAAGTCAAAACTGTTCCTAGAAATGTCATCCAGTGGGAAGTCTGGAATCCCAAAGAATATGCTTGGTTCTCCTGACGCAACTCCAGTGAGCTACACAGAACTTTCAGGATGCACAGGGTCTGCCAGTGCCCTCCTGAGCTTGCTGGGCTAGCTGGGTGCATGAGGCATGGGCGCTGTCTACAGCACGATGGTAGCTAGACAAGAGGCCCTTTAAAGAATCATCCTGTTCCTACTAGTTTATATGATTACATGCTTAAAAAATGTTTGCAAAGTGCCTTTAATTCCAGTACGCAGGAGGCAGAGGCAGGAGAATCTCCATGAGTTTGAGGCCAGCCTGGTCTACAGAGTGAGTTTCAGTACAGTCAGGGTTACATGGTGAGACTCTGTCTCAAGAATATGAAACCAAAATAACAGTTTACTCTCACTGCCTCCTGAGGCCTGGGTGTGGAGGCTAGATGGATGGGAGGACACGGCCTTTTGACAGCCCCTGCTTCCCTGGGTAGCCCCGCTTCTGTACTGCCTAGAAAGCAACAGCTGTCTCCATATCCAGTGTTGGGAAGATAACTAAGAGTAGTTGCTGGCCTGTAGGCAAAGCTGGCTGGTGTGTGCCCTGGGCTTTCTCTTTTGCCACCAGGAGGGTCTGCTCCAGGCCAGTGTCTGGCCTTCTGTGGAGTGTGAGACAGGTAGGAGGCTTGGGGCTGCTGTGCTTCCTTGGCCCTGTACGTGACAAAGGTCTTTTCCCCTCACCGAGATGTCTGGCTATTTTCACAGGGGCCTCTGCCCGAGGATGAATCAAGTAGGATATCTGAAGAGCTTGTGCTGGAGGAACAGCCCCCAGCCAGACAGGGAAAACTGGGGGGAGAGTCCCCGCTGTGCCCCAATAGGGAAGACCAGGCCTCAGCTGCTGCAAGAGCCTAGGCCCGAAAAATGGCTGCCAGCCTTTTCCACAAATGCACACTGTACGTTCCGTGGCTGTCTCCAGACCAGGACCATCTCACCTCCCACAGGATTCCTGACATTCTCTGCACACGACTCCGGCAACTTCGCTCTCCAAGGATGGGGCAGCTCCGACGCCTGCGCAGAGTTCTGGGATTTGTGCATCTGGCATAAATTCCAAGAAGTAAACACCCTCCCGGCCCTGTCCAAGTCTTGAGAATTTCCTGTTGTCTGAGTTACTCTGTGGAAAGGGATCACATCTGTACCTCATCAGCTTATAGGCATCTAGATGAGAAGCAGATGCTGTCACAGAGGGGGCTCTGCCACGGGCCTAGTTTCTGGGAGGACCTATGGTCGGCTAGACCTGTCCTAAGTGAGCGACTAGGGGACCAGCAGGCTGATCTACACTTAGGATGTTCCTTGCTCGTCTAAGTGTGTGTGTGTATGTATGTGTGCGTGCGTGTGCATGGTGGCAGTGTGGTGAGTGGGGGTAGAGGAGCACATAGCTACAGTAACAATCCTCCAGCTTGGCTTGCGGTTCTTTGGGGGAGATTTCCTACCAGTCACACAGGACCCTAAAATCCTCTGAGGACAGCATCATGTCTCAAGACAGGACCCCCCTCCTGATGCCTTATCTCCCCCGCCTACTCTCCCACACAGATAGGCCGAGTGCACAGTCACATGGCGGCACGGCAGAAGTTCCTGCAAGGCTTTGGCTTCCTCCTAACCCAGCTCAGGAAAGGAAAAACAAAACCGGGACAAGGGCCCCATCTGAGACGATCATGTGTGTCCTTGTAGCCTTCAGTACTAGCTACAGAAGGTTGAGGCAGAAGGAGCAGGTCAGCTTGGGAGTTAGAGAATCATTACAACAGTTCCCTGGGTTTGAAACTACATGTTTGATTCCCTCCGAAAATTAGCTGTATAATAACTACCTGAAGATAACTGGCTTAATTAAGGAGGGAAATAGCTTTTCTCTGAATGGAAACTTGGGGATATCTCCATTTCAAATATACTTGCTCTGTTTCATGTTTGGGAATATTGTGTTGGAGATGCTGCACCCTAATTCTGCCTCTGGGGGGAGGCACATGCGGGAAAATGGCAGTTGTCCTACATAAGTGTCTTCTGAGTCAGGGCATGAGCTGAGGGCAGACAGCACCTACACCTCTTGTCAAGTTCCTTGTGCTTAGAAAGTAACCTAGAGGTTGGGCAGTGGCGGCGCACGTGTTTAATCCTAGCACTCGGAAGGCAGAGGCAGACGGATCTCTGTGAGCTCGAGGACAGTCTGGTTTACAGAGAGAGTTCCAGGGCAACTAGATCTACACAGAAACCCTGCCTCAAAGAAAGGGGGCAGGGGAAGGAGGGAGAGAGAGAGGAGGGAGGGAGAGAGAGAGAGAGAGAGGAGGGAGGAAAGGAGCGAGGGAAGGAGGGAACATAACCCACAGAGAGGCTGTACCCAGAGACCTAGAATGAAAAGTAAATTTCCTTCAGGCTCAGGCCAAGGAGAATGGAAAATATAAATAAGTCATATCAATACTGGTTTCAAACCTCAGGGGTAAACTCGTAAAACCCCTCAGAGAATTGACAAGACATTCTCAGGACCGGTGATGGGAATGCAAGCTGATGGAGGGCCAGGGGCCCGACTATACACACGAACATATGGCTGATGGAAGCAGCAGTACTAGGAAGTAGGGCTGCCCAGCATGTCGGTGCATGAAGACAGGAAAAGGCTTTATGTTTCCACCTGGGGCATTATGTGTCCAGATTCTGTCCCAGGTGCCTGTGCTAGAGGGTGGGTTGGGCAGCCGACAGCACCTCTATTCCTGAGATCTTTTAGGCAGCGCTAGAACCCTGGAGGTGGATCCCTGTTATGGGAGGGTCAGGGTCTCTGGAGGTGAGGCACAGAGTCTCACACCTGATTGCTTTTATTCACCAGATCTGGGTTATGAGGGGAGCAAATGATATTATAGTCACTTGTTTTGCTCCTGTCCAGCCTCAGGAGAACAATCACCATGTTAGAAAGCAAACCTGGCTGGTCAGAAACCACATTAGCTACCCCAGCCTGCACAGCGCTCCAAATCCCCAGAACTCCACCTCTTCTGGTCACCACAACAACACAGCCAGAGGCTCCTCAAGTAGGGCCCCTCCCCATCAGGTCTCAACACACTCGCTCCCATGAGGTGTACAGGTCTCTGCTAGCAGATGACGGTCTGTCTCAGGTGCATCATCACCTGCTTTGCCATCTCAGAACCTGATCCCCATCCAAAAGGTAGAGCCCCAGCTGGGTGGTGGTGGTGCATGCCTTTAATCTCAGCACTCAGGAGGCAGATGCAGGTGAATCTCTGTGAGTTTGAGGCCAGCCTGGTCTACAGAGTGAGTTCCAGGACAGCCAAGGCTGCACAGAGGAAGCCTGTCTAGAAAAACCAAGAAAAAAAAAAAAAACCCTGGAGAGGGAAGTTTGTAGACCAGTGGTTCTCAACCTTCCTAATGCGGCAACCCTTTAATAGAGTTCCTCATGTTGTGCTGACCCCAACCATAAGATTATTTTGTTGCTACTTCATAACTGCAACTTTGCTACTGTTAGGAATTGTACTGTAAGTATCTATGTTTTCCAATGGTCTTAGGTGACCCCTGTGAAAGGGTCATTAGACCTCCTCAAAGGGGTTGTAACCCACGGTTAACCATGCCTAATACACTAGGAACTCGTAGCATGCACCATGCAGGGGACAATGGATGGATGGACAGTTGAACATCCAGTCCTTAGGATTCTGCCTGCCTGTGATGCCCCTAGCACAGCTGATCCTGGACCTAGCACAGCTGCCTCGGTTTGACGGCAGCAGGTAAGAGTGTCCTGACTGGCATCCCTGACTACTCCTATGGGACAGGAAGGTGGGAGGGGCAGCCAGGGGGTGGGCTGGAGCAGGTCGTTCCCATCAGGAAGCACATCCTGTTAGTGTCTGGCTCTGTGGCAGAGCTGCTATTTGTTGCAGTTGGCTACGCCCTCCTGCTCACCAAAAACAGCCTCAAAAACAACCATTTCTTCTCTGCTGAGAGACAGGGAAACGGGAGCTTACACACACGCGCATACACACATTTACTTGCAGCAGGCATTCTGCTTTCCAGGAGCTGCCACTCGTGGAGGAGGTACCAAGACGGGCTAGGCAGCAGAGAGGCCAAACCCACGCTGCTTCCACAACCCTGCTCCTCTCGTCGGGCTAGCTCCAGCAGGCATTTCTAAGGAGTGTGACCCAGCTGATTCCCACACTGTGCGTGCATCCTGAGTTACTTTGTTTTCTGTTGCTGTAGGCAAGAGGCACTGTGGACACAGCCTCCCTGGCCTCTGTTCCAAAGAAGACGGCCCACTTACAACTCTGGATTCTCGCTGGTGTGGCTGGGGCCCCAGATTTCTCCCTGGAATGGGTCTTGGGGAAGCCAGTTTCAGCACAGGCTCATCCCTGCTTCAGGTTCAAGAGGGAGGATAAGGCAGGGCTGTGAGCAGCTCACTTGGACCTGTCCCATGGGCTTCTCCCCATACCGTCTACATCCTCATGCGCCTGGCTGGAGCTGCTGCATAGCTTCCCAAGGATGGGTGGTGATGTCCTCTAGCTACCCCTAGCAGCAGCTCGGCTTTCTCTGGATGCACAGCAGCTGACCGGGACTTGGGACTTTCTCCGAGATAGACAGTATTGGCAGTCAGATATGACTGTGCAGAAACTTGTGGCCACAGCTGTGCTGGTGGCCCTTGTCTCCCTCATCCTCAACAATGCAGCAGCCTTTACCCCCAACTGGGTGTACCAGACGCTGGAGGATGGACGCAAGCGAAGCGTGGGGCTGTGGAAGTCCTGCTGGCTGGTGGACAGGGGTAAGGGAGGCACCAGCCCTGGGGCCCGAACTGGACAGGTGGACACACATGACTGCGAGGAGCTGGGATGGGGCTCGGAGTCAGCAGGTTTCCAGGAGTCTCGAGGCACCGTCAAACGTAAGTCTCCTTGTTTTTCTGTCACCTTCAGGTAGTTAGAGGGGAGGCTGTGCTCATGATAGTGGTGATGTCAAGGACCCTGGGCCTCGTGCCAACCTGAAAAGCAATGCTATGTAGCTTCCCTGATGGGCCTAGGCTTGCCTCTGGCTTCTCTTGGGGGATTCGCTTCATGTGGCTGGAGGCTCCTTCTCTGCTATTACATGTGGCTGACGAAGGAAAGATGGGGGTACTAATCAAACCCAGATGCTGTTCCTCGGTTAAAAAGAAGTGTTACTAAGGAGTAAATGAGAAGCGTAAGAACGTGTGGATGAGTTCTGTCTTTACTCCTGAGGTATTCGGGATCTTCAGGACAGTGAATCAGACTCTGGCTGGGATGTCTAAGAGGCCAGAGGAAGCACGTGGTAGCGGAGCAGAGTTACCTCCCCACCCCAATGGTGGCCTTCTCCTCTTCCAGCTCTCTTCTCCTACCCTGGGGTGAGGAACTTCACTTAAAATAGCACTCAGCACAAGCATAAATATGAAGATACTACCTAAAGAAAGCATGTCTGTTTACACGCAAGTTCTCTACAGATGACAACCCCTAGAGTGGCAAGGGGTCTGGCTTACAAGTACCCGATCTCTATGACAAACTGCTAGGGAGGCTGCAGGTCAGACAGCTCTGTCAGAAGCAACACTGACCTTGAGAAAGCATGAGACTTAGGTGGGCATCCCTCAATGTTGTCAGGGAACTTTCTGGAAAGCCTGAGTGATACGCTCAGGGCCGTCGCCTCAAGCCTGTTCCACCATTGGGTTCACAGGCCAGACCAGGAACAGCACCCCCATCTCACTGACAGAGGTACTAGGCTTACAATGGGAGTAGGTCAGCATCTTTCTTGGGGTTTTGACAGGCAGGCACTCTTTTACTGAGAAAAAGATCAAAACATATAAATACACTCTCAGAATCTAGGTGTCTCATGGGAGGCCAAACAGCCAAACTCGGGTCTCTGTGTGATGTGTCTGTCAGTAGAGAGCTCTAGCTCTCTCTCTGTGGCCATTTTGGCCAGGCAGGAAAGATAGTTACCTTGAAGGCTCCACCAAGCTTCTAATATGGGTGCGGCTTAGTCCACATCTTCTGGGATGGGGCCAGGTGTAGGCTAAGGGCTTACTAGGCTCTGAGAATAGCCAGTTCCACCCTGGACTGTAAAGACTGAACAGTCCAGCTGTCCTTGTGATATGTGTATAGTACTGCTTCCCTTTCCTGCCTGTGTGCGCCAGCAGGTGCATCCCAGGAGCATCTTGTGTAGATGCCCTGTTCTTTCCACTCTTCTCCTTCTGAGGCCTGTTACCTCAGAACACACAGGCCTCTATGACCTCCTCCCTGCCCATGTCTATGTGACGGCATGACAGTTACAGCTGCTCCTGCCCTGAGGACCTGTGTCTTCTTACGGTTCTCTGCCTATGTGAGCCTGATGCTCACCCATGTGAGTCTCTCGCCTACCTGATGAGCTTCTTAGACAATTTAAAAACACTTTCCTAAGCTGGGCTGGTGATGGATGACTGTAATCCTAACACTCAGGCACCGAGCCAGGCTAGCCTGGGCTATATAGCGAGACCCTGTTTCAAAAAGAGAAAAACAAAGATCTTTTGCAATTAATATGGCATTTGCAAGTACTTGATCCTCAATGAATCTGAGTAGCAACTATTGTTCAAACAACAGAGAGACATTTAAAAGCTTCTTGATATTAAGTTGCAGGATGAAAATTTTGGAAAACAGGCTAAATGTATAATTCTGGTTGCTAACACAGTTGAACACACATTGAGACTGAAACGCAAAAAGGAACAAAGCAGCCATCAGTCAGCATTTCCTGAGGGGAAGCTGGTCCCTAACCCCCTGGCTGGGGACAGGGCTGTTTGGCTTTGTGCCCAGGGGCTCGGAGGTAGAGATGATGATGTTGGTCTCTTCCCTTTCATCTTCTCTCCATGAACTTTGCTCCCCACTTGTGCCAACCACTCTAAGTGAGCTCACACACTGTTTTTCGTGGACAGAGACAATAGGAATCGCATGGCCAGTGATGCCTGTTGCCCCCACCCGTGGATCTGTATCACCAGCCTGCAAGATGACCTGCTACCATCTAAAATCAGATCTGTGCCCAGCCTTGAGACTCTCATGCAAAACCCCACCACATGACCCAAGTGATTCTAGAAATCAATTCTCTGGGGAGAGGCAGCTGCTCTAATTCGGCCATCTAACATACTTCGTGCCTGAGCAATGAACTTTTAAACCTCCAATGCACTATGGGCATATCAGTTGGTGTCACAAGGCTGACTAGGTGCTCACAATTTTATTATGAGAAGCAGCCGAGGGCAGTGGGGCAAAAGTACAGGCCAGGCCACTCTTAGAATTTTCACTATCACTGGTGGGGCCACCTGGCAGGGCTACCTCCTGCTAGCTCTGTGCCATGAGTTCTTGCTTGTAGAACACATGGAGTTGGGATCACTTGGTGCTTTTTGACTGCAAACAACCAAGAGACCACCTGGGCCATCCCAAGACATTCTCAACTCTGGTCTAAGGGCTCTGTGCTTCCAGAAGGCTTGAGAGCACTGAAAGGAAACATGGTTCATCCAGGTCAGGCTCAGGCCCCCACGCCTTTCCCATGTCATACTGGGGCCTCTCCAAGAGAGTCATGGAGATTTTTTTTTTTTTGGCCAGTTAGCCATTCTGTTATGTGGTACCCAGGGTCTTATTGATGCCCTCAGCTCCTGCTCCTAGGCAGCCCCTGAGCACTGCCACACCCCCTTGTGCCATGGTGGACGTCAAATATTGCTGCCTAGACAGACTGGCTAGCTGGACACGTAGCCTGACAGACTGTTTGGCATATTTATGCCATGTTCTTACTGAGGCATCTTGAGCTGTGCAAACAGGCAGTACAGCAGAAGGTGGGCCTTCTGGGTGGGAGGCAGCAGGGACAATGACAGTGCTTCTTAGCAGAGCAGGCTCTGCAGCACTCTGTGATTCACGGGATCTCAGGCGCAGGGAGTGAATGACTCTGCGAGTCTGTCGTGGAATATGGCGGAATTCTAGCTGCCAGGAAGGGAGGGCGAGGAAGACAACAGAAGGGGGAGCAGAGGGTAGGACAGACCAGCAGTCAGTCTGCACTCTCTTCCTGGCCCCGTGAGTCACTGCACAGGTTACCATTCCTTCCCTGCACCGATTACACATATCTCCCTGTAAGGGTTACCATACCCTCCCTGCACGGGTCACCATCCCCTCCCTTCACAGGTTACCATACCCTCCCTGCACTGGTTACCATCCCCTCACTGTACCGGTCACCATCCCCTCCCTTCACAGGTTACCATCCCCTCCCTGCACGGGTCACCATCCCCTCTCTGCACGGGTTACCATACCTTCCCTTCAGCAATTACCATCCCCTCACTGCACCGGTCACCATCCCCTCACTGCACCGGTCACCATCCCCTCACTGCACCCGTCACCATCCCCTCACTGCACCCGTCACCATCCCCTCACTGCACCGGTCACCATCCCCTCACTGCACCGGTCACCATCCCCTCACTGCACCGGTCACCATCCCCTCACTGCGCTGATTAAGCATCCCCTCACTGCACCGGTCACCATCCCCTCACTGCGCTGATTAAGCATCCCCTCACTGCACCGATCACCATCCCCTCACTGCACCTGTCACCATCCCCTCACTGCACCCGTCACCATTCCCTCACTGCACCGGTCACCATCCCCTCACTGCACCCATCACCATCCCCTCACTGTGCTGATTAAGCATCCCCTCACTGCACCCGTCACCATCCCCTCACTGCACCCGTCACCATCCCCTCACTGCACCGGTCACCATCCCCTCACTGCGCTGATTAAGCATCCCCTCACTGCACCCATCACCATCCCCTCACTGCACCCATCACCATCCCCTCACTGCACTGATTAAGCATCCCCTCACTGCACCGGTCACTATCCCCTCACTGCACCAACTATGCCTACCCCTTAGCAAGCCACTTGGGGCATTCTCTTTCCAATCCGCCTTGTCATCTATTCAGCTCCTTTCCTGGCCTTCAGGATGAAGCTTGGGATGCCTGTTATGCTGTTCCTGTACTGTTAACATGACATTTCAACACCTTCCAGTTCTACAACGCTTTAGTAGCAGATACTGGGTGGTTATATTAAGTCACAGCTCCTAAATGGCCGGTCGTGTTCCTATATGGAGTTGCATAACTTAGTGTGGGGAGAGTCACAAAAATTGGGCAATGGTAAAAGTTTCTGAATGCCCAACAACCCAAAGCTGATTTCGAATCAAACAGACAAGGAATCTGAGGCGTTGTGGGAAGGGCTCACCTGCGGTTCTGGGTACTTCCCTAGAGCCCTGGCCCTGGACATACAGTGTGTGCACTTGGTACTTCCGTGTGCTTTGTGTTCTCACACCATGCAGAGCCAACAGTCGGCACTGAAACACCTCAGCTCGATCTATGTTATGAACGGCAGCACTTTCACCACTAAGTTTCTTGCTCTTTCAGAAACACAGCTGTTTCATAACGAGTAGCAAAGATTTTAGATATTTTTCCTAGCATCATTCCTCAGCATGTATTTATCAAACTGCTATTTCTTTGGATTGAATTATAGTAACTGATTTTTTTCTTTCTTCTTTTTGAGACAAGCTTTCACTATATGGCCTTGGCTGGTCTGGAGTTTGCTAAGTAGACCAAGCAAGTCTCAAACTCAGAGAGATCCTCCTGTCTCTGCCCTGGGTGCTGGTATTAAAGATGTGAGACACTGTTCATTGCCTATTTCTCCTCTTTTATAATGTTTGATTTGCTGACTGAGTATTGTTTTAAAAAATCATTAATTTTTTATTTCACATTTAGACAGAATTTTAACAATTTCTGAAACCCTTTTAACCATAATTCTTCTGCCTTGTGCTATATATTCATGTGAAGCACCCACATGGCAGCTCACAGTTGTATGTAACTCCAGTTCCAGGAGATCTGACACCCTCACACAGATATACCTGCAGGCTAAACACCAATACACATAACATAAAAGTAAGTAAATAATTAAAAAGAAAACAAAAACAGCCAGGCAGTGAGGGCTCACACCTTCAATTCCAGCACTTGGGAGGCAGAGGCAGGTGGATCTTTGGGTTCAAAGCCAGCCTGATCTGGCTGGGTGGTGGTGGCGCACACCTTTAATCCCAGCACTTGGGAGGCAGAGGCAGGTGGATCTCTGTGAGTTTGAGGCCAGCCTCATCTACAGAACAAGTTCCAGGACAGCCAGAGCTACACAGAAAAACCCTATCTTGAAATAACTAAAACTAAACTAAATTAAATAAAAATATGGCGTTGTCAATATGGCTAAGCAGGTAAAAGATTTAGAGTTTGATCCCTGGACCCCCACAAGGTGGAAGGAGAGAACCAATTCTTGAACGTTGTCCTCTGATCTCTACACACCCTTTATGAAATGCACATTGTTGTACTCTTAATACATAAGATAATGTAAATAAAGTTTATAAAATCAAAATTTGTATCAACTCTGAGAAATGAAGATGCTCTACATCCTACAGTACTAAATGTTCGACCAAACGTAATTCTTTGATTATGTTTTGAGACAGGGTTTTTTTCTCTGTGTGGCCCTGGCTGTCCTGGAACTCTTCTTTGTAGACTGGGCTGGCCTGAATTCAGAGATCCACCTGCCTCTGCCTCCCAAGTGCTGAGATTTAAGGCATTTGTTACCATGCCAGGCAAGATTTGTTTATCAATCACATTCGTCTCACTAGCATACAAATTTGCTTTTGTCTTTAATAAGTGGTAAAATTTTATGTATACCAAAGCATTATTTTAAAATGTCTTTATGATTTATTATCAGTAAAAGTTAGGCTTATATTCCCACTTTACCTACCTATATACCTGAGATATGTAAACAAAAAGGGACTGTGAGTTTAGGCAGTGGTGGTACACATCTGCAATCCCAGCACTCGGAAGGCAGAAGCAGGCGGATCTCTGTGAGTTTGAGGCCAGCCTCATCTACAGAGCAAGTTCCAGGACAGCCAGAGCTACACAGAGAAACCCTGTCTCGAAAAACAAAACAAAGCAAAACAAAATTACTGCAGGGGTTTTAAGTGGGAGAAGTTTAAGAAGCCCTGTTTGGGGTGGAGAGGTACCCAGTGGGTAAGAGCACATGCTCCCCCAGAAGACCTGGGGTTCATTCCCAGACCACGTGACTCACACCACCTGTGACTCCACGCCCTCCCTGACCTTTATGGGTACCATATACACACATAGTGCACAGATTACACATGCAGGCAGATACACACATATAAAACAATAAATTTTAAAAAGAAGCCCTGATGTACAGGGTAAAAACAATACATGGTAGCTGGGGAGCTGGCTCTGAGGGCAAAGTACTTACTGTGGAAGCATGAAACCCGAGTTCAGACCCAGGACCCACGTAAATACCAGGCGGGCATGGTGACCCACCTGTAATTCGAATCTCCGGGGGCAAGAGCCAGAGGAGTAAGCTGGAAAGCTACATGAGCACCTAGATCAAGTGAAGAGACCTCAGCATATAAGCTGGAAAGTGATCAAGGAAGATACTCCATGTCAACCTCTGGTCTCCACACGCATGTACATACAAATACAATCACAACCATACCCACAAACTCCAACACATGTGTGACCATGCACATACCCCATATGTACACGTATGCACACACACATGTGCATGCATGCACATGTAAAATAAATCAACACCACCAAGAAGCCCAGCGTACAGACAGCAGAGCATTGTTAAGAAAGGAGGTTGATGTAGGCAGTCAGCAATGCTTTTCCAGGTCACAGAGGGGGCTTTCTGGAGTCTGCTAAATGGACAGAGCACCCTGCAGGAGCACCCAAAATTGGGCTGAGCCCCCTGTAGTGTGTGGTCATTATCGGGCTGGCTGTAAAGGAGGAAAGTGCAGCCAGCAAATCAAAAGAGGGGGCCACTAGTCTGAACCCCAACCACTACCTGCTCTGTTACAAGGCCTTTGTCTGCTGTGGGAGGCGAGAGCCATCAGGCCCTGAAACCACACTCCCTGGGCCTCAGAAAGTCATACCATTCTGCACAAGGAACATTTTCCTCCTCTACATCTTTCAAGAGGCCAAGATCACATTCATCTATTTTAAGCTGTGCATATACCCTAAGGGATATGCCCGTTTGACTGTTTCCTACCAGAGTCTTAAAAGTGCCAGACCCTAGTTCATCTCTTGTCCTTCTATTACATTTTTAGGTTTATTTTTATTAGCATGTGCACACATGCATGCATGCAGATACATGCATGCTATGGTGCATGTCTGGAGAACAGAGGCCAACTATTGTGATATGTGGGTTCGGGTCATCAGGCATGCAATGGCAAGTGCTTTCACCTCCTGGTCAGTCTCGCCAGGCCCTGCCTCGTGCCCCTCTGAAGCATCACCCAGCTGCATTAGGGTCTTAAGTGATCCGGCTTCTGGTTGATGGTCACTCTAAGACTGAAGAACATAATTCTCCATCACCAGGAGCAGGGCCCACTGGAGGCTGCCTGCTCTGCTGCGAGTAAAGCAGGAGAGAAGCCACTGCTAAGGTGCCCAGCATGGAAAGAAGGTCCAGTCAGTGGCAACCGCTGTTGCTCTGGTGGCATCCTGTGCTGGTGGCCCACCAGATGCATGGGCTGTTTGGACTGCCCAGTAAACTTACGGATTTGTACGTCCACAGAACTCTTCATAGAAGCAGCCAGTGTACAAGGCTCACTGGGTTCACATCCGTGTGTGCTGCCCCCACATCAGAGGTGGCAAGTTGGAAGCCTGAGATCTAAAAGGGGCCCCCGAGTTCCAAATGACAGGAGAGTTCTCCACACAGGAAGTAGCTTAAAACACAATGGGCAGGACAGACTGACCCTTGGTCGCAGGAAGTGGCACAGAACCCCTGGATGACGCCGTGTAACTCCACAGCCTAAATATAAACATGGCCCTGAAAGGAGCAGGAGTCAGACACCGTCCAGCATGAAGATGGGGTGTGGCACATGGGGCCTAGGCAGAATGGCAGTCACATGTCACAGCACCCCAAGAATAAGATGACTTCTCTCGAACTGCCATAATGGTCTGTGAAAGCACTGAAGGAAAGGGGACCTTACTTCATAGATGCCATAGGGGTTGTAAGTTCTTCACACGCTTACTGGCCCAGCATGGAGACAAGCTGTTTCTCATCCGGGGTTGCCCTTCATTTGTATGGAGGCTGACTGCTGGACAAAGTCAGCTTCCAAGAACAGAAAAGTGCACAGCGGTCTCCGGCTATTTGGATGTGACTTCTGAGGTCTAGGAATTCTAACTTCCAGGCCTGTGTTCTCATAGGCTCTACCCTATTCTACATAGTCACCTAATAGATTGGGTCACGAGAGGCAAAGAAGCAGGAGACTTGAGAATCTGCCTTTACTGTGTGGTGAGGGGAATCTGGGAGGGAGGGTGGGGTTTTGGGAATGGGTTGGATGGCAGAGCGACAGCAAGATGCCCATAGGCCTGGCAGGAGAGCTCACTATCTGCCCAGATACAGAACCTGCATGAGATGGGAGGATAGGCAGACACTGAGCCTGAGAGCTCTCAGCTATTTGATAAATGTATATTGCCTATCAATACACATTTAGATCAAACCAAACAGAATTGCCAATACTGGTGGTAATGGTTCAAAGTTACCCTCTAGCCATTTAAAAGCCCACGGAGGTGAAGCAGGCTGCCCCTTCTTTGGGTTGCCTCTCGGTGCTCTTTGAGAAGCAGGATAGGGGATCTCCAGGTCTCTATAAGTAGAGCCTTACTTGGTGGCTCACACAAGAGAGGCCACCCATCGTGTTCCCTCCATGCCCTCCATGCCCAGGAGAAAGACAATCAACAGCAGCCCTGGAGGACAGGTTCTTCAGGGATCTCGGAAGATTATATTCTCTTTTCTGTTCAGTTCTTGTGTTTCTGATGATAACATTTGTGGCAACCTAATTCTGAAAACCGGTCTTTCAAATCTGGGGAGAATAGCACTTCCAGCCTTCGAGGCCTGCTTTGAGCTGAGCACTGACTTCTCTGCAGCAAGTCTGTGAATCAGAACTCCCTAACTGCTGCCAGACCACAGGACAAGGGGGCACGAGGCTGCACTGGCATGCTCCTCCTGGGTCCACCTCCTTCCTAGCAGTCTCCACTGATATGTTTGTTGTTGCACCTGGGCCTATAAATGTCAGTGTGCCATGCCAGCATGCCCATCTCACAGTATGGGCTTTGGTGTGGCATTTAATACGGGGGGCACAGCCAAATTCTGGACCAGATGCCTCTCCCGCTACAGCTCACCTGCTACACTCTGCCGTGCTCATCTCCTCAGACCAGGGTGTGGGGCAGGGAGCAAAAGAAGGGGAGGCAAGACAAGCATGGTGGCGCACACCTTTTAATCCCAGGACTCGGGAGGCAGAGGCTCTTAAGAGTTCGGTGCCAGCCTGGTCTACAGAGCAAGTTCCCGGACAGCCAGGGCTACTCAGAGAAACCATGTCTCGAAAACGACAACCTCCCCATAACAAAACAAACAAAAAGAAAGGTACTGGGGGAAGGCAGGCACAAGGGCTGAAGCACCACTCTGGCTGCTGGTAGAGGAAGGACATGGGGCCTTAGAGACAAATGGGGTGGGAGCCTGGGTTCAGCAGACCCAGGTCTGGCTCCTGCTCTGTCCCTTGCTGGCAGAGAGGCCCACTAAAGTCACTTAATGTTATAGGCTCAAGACTTTTGCCTATAGAAGGGAGAGGTAACAATGCTGAGTTTTAAGCTGGGTTTGGTGGTGCACACCTTTAATTCGAGCACTGGGAAGGAAGAGGCGGGGAATCTGTGAGTTAGAGGCCAGCCTGATCTACAGAGTGAGTTCCCAGGACAGTTAGGGCTGTGTAGAGAGGAGAGAACAAAATAAAACAAACAAAACCCCAAAACCAAACCCTCCGCTGTTGCCTGGACTTCCCTTCCCTTCTAGTTTCCATTATAACACAGCACTGGAGTGAAAACGGAATAGTTGTCTTTTCAAGATGCAAGCCAGGGGATGGGAGGATGGCTCAGTGAGTAAACTGTTGGTTGTGCGAGATCAGGATTTGGATCTTCGGCCCTTACAACAAATCTGTGTGTAGTGGAGTACGCCTGTAACCCCAGAACTGGCAGAGACAGGAGGATCCAGGAGCTCAGCGGCCAGCCAGTCTAGCCAAAATGATGAGATATTCAACTGGTGAGACCCTATTTCTTTTTTTCCTTTTTCTTTTCTTTCTTTCTTTCTTTTTTTTTTTTTTTTTTTTGGTTTTTTGAGACAGGGTTTCTCTGTAGCTTTGGAGCCTATCCTGGAACTAGCTTTTGTAGCCCAGGCTGGCCCCCAACTCAGAGAGCCACCTGCCTCTGCCTCCTAAGTGCTGGGATTAAAGGCATGCACCACCACCGCCCAGTCGAGATAAACTAGAGAGCAGTAGGGAAGACACCTGAAGTTGATCTCTGGCCTCCATGTGCACATACACAAGCAAGCCTACCCCTCCCCTGCACCACGTGTACACACATGCACGTACCACACACACAAAGACTCAAATAACAGAGCAGCATTCCAGCCCTGGTGGGACGTGACCTCTGCAGCCAAGCTAGGAGGACAGGATGGCACGAAGACTCCAGAGTAAGTGAGGTGCTTCCAGAAAGTTCTGTTCAGAGAAGATACTAGCTGTTTGCATTGCTTTTCCACCTGACTTGGCTCTTCCCTAAGTGTCTCACCATACTGACCACCTGCCTTCCCTCCTTCTGGCCCACAGTACAGTTTGACATGATGCGTGCTTGCAACCTGGTGGCCACAGCCGCACTTGCTGTGGGTCAGCTTACCTTCTTCCTTGGGCTGACAGGCCTGCCCCTGATGTCACCAGAATCCCAGTGCTGGGAAGAGGCAATGGCTGCTGCATTCCAGCTGGCAAGTAAGTACCCAGGGTGGGCAGATTAGCCACACTGTGGCCCCACAAGGCTGGTGGAACTGCTGGGCCTTTTTGATATCATGGAAGAGTACCCCAGGGCCCTGGGTAGCCTGAGGTTTGGCTGCAGGAAGGTGCTCTGCTTTTTTTCCCCAAGTCTACAGAATCTGTACCACATTGCCCTTCTGTATGTCAGTGTGCTCCTGATGTCCATTTGAAGCAGCTGGCTTATGGCAGAGGTGGGAAACAGACCCAGCATGGTCCCAGCCAGCCCAGCTGAAGGCGGGGCTTTGTTGGAAATGAGGCTTCCTGGGGCCTGATCTGGGTTGGGGCACATGCTTGCTCATGACCAGTAAGAAGTTCATGTAACATGTTATACATTGTTTGAGTGGACAACAGATGTCAACCCATGCATGCATGCATGCTCCTATCCTACCTGTAACACAGATGCCGACCATAACCTGGCCTTGCATGACACTGGGTCCTCAGAGAGCAGAGCTGTCTTTCAGTACTGCATCAGCCACCCACCTGCCTAGCGATCTGGGTACTGTGTGCAAGACTGACAATGTAGGAGCAAATATGCTGTTATTTTCTTATCTGTTTGTTTGCTTTGAGACAAGATCTCTAAGTAGCCCTGGCTGGCCTGGAGCTAGGTTAAGTAAGCAAGGCTGGCCTTGAACTCAGAGATCCGCCTGCCTCAGCCTCCTGAGTGCTAGGTTCAAAGGCGTGCGCCCATGGCATCCAGCTGAAAATTTGCTGTTTTTAAAGGCTAAGAGTGGTGTCACCATAAGCAGTGACCCAGTGACCGGCAGAACTGTGGAAGGCTTGGACTTGTGGTAGGAGTCATGGCTGCTGTCCCATTCCTCCCTCCTGTGGGCTCAGTGCTGCTCGATTCATGAACTAGGTGAAGTTCAACCATCTTGCAGCTCTCTGAGGATGTCAGCTATGCAGTCGACAGAGAGACGAGGGCCCACAGGTGCACAGGAGCAGGGTGTGGACACTCTAAATCGACCTTTCCTTTCTGGCCTAGAATGCCAGCCATTCCTGTGTCCAGTGTACACTCCTAACAGGGGAAATGGCAGGAAGTCTGAAGTGAATCATTCTAGGAATAATGGATCCTGGGCCTTTATCTTTCTTGAGAAACAGTTTCCAGAATGAGGTTGACCGGTATTTATGTGCTAGAGAACGCCTGGTGGGAGTCAGGAAACCTGCTACCCTGAATGCTAAGAATAGTGTGGCGGAATGGTCCTGGCAAAGTCACTTCCCTGTGGCCAGTCAGAGGCAGGAAGGGATGGGGGTGGGGCTTGCGAGGATTGGGAAAACTGGAAGAACCCAGGGCTCAGTGGCAGGGCAGCTGGATTTGTATCCTGGCTCTACCCATGTGAATGTGAGCAATGACAGAGCCAGCTGCAGCTCACCCAGCTGCAGTACAAGGTCATTTCTGAGGCTCCCACTGGTGATGAGGAACACTGAGATGAAACAGCAGATGTGACTGAGGGTCAGTCCTGCCCTCTTCCCAACTTTACCACTGAACGTACAACATGGGACATGTTCAGAGGTTTCTCACTTCGCCCTCTACTGACCACATACACACAACAAACGGCTTCTTCCCACTGAAGCGACATCCCCCACCATCTGAATCTGTCCTCTCAAGAAGGAAATGGAAGATTTTGAAAACATCACAGTAGAAGCTGAGCTTTAAAAAGACATCTTGTTAGGAATGCATGTCTTTAATCCCAGCATTCTAGAGGCAGAGGTAGACAGATGTCTGTGAGTGCAAGGCCAACCTGGTCTAAGCAGCAAGTTCCAGGCCAGCCAGAGTTACATGCTGAGACCTGTCTAAACCAACTCCTCCCAAAAAAATAACAAATAAAAAAATTAAAAGACATCTTAGTGGCAAAAAAGAAAAAGAACAATAGTTCTTTCACTGTTGTTTTTTTAATTCTGCACTAGCTCTTGACTGTGGAGCTACTCCTAGTGTGGTAATCAGCCCCGTTGCTGCCTATCTTCCTTAACCATCCTACAGACTCTTACTTGGAGTCATCGGAACGTGGGTCTGGTGGCAGGATTGACAACAGTCTCCTGAAAGTATCTGTTTCATGAGAAAATAGTGTTGCTTCCAAATATTCATTGAAGAAAAATCAAAGTGAGGAAACTTCCATTAACTGAAATTAAATTATCTTTGGCAGTCTTGGAGGGGATGTATCAGGGCCTCCAGAAGGGTACACCCCTACTTTGAGTATTTCGAGGCCAGCATGACCTCTGGAGAGGTTAGACCATCTCGGTCCAAAAACTCCCCAACAGCTGGAGCCCAACAGAAAGCACAGCGCACTGAGGGCGGTGGCCCCCAGGGGCAATTTGGGAAGCTTCTTGTGCCTCCCAGGCTGCCCTGTCCCTCTGCATCTGACTATACCCCTGACAGGTCTGTTTTGCCCAAAAAGGAAATGCATTTGGCCTGTTTAGACTCATTTCATTGACAAACAGTACAGAGAGCTGCTATGTGCCTTTCTTCTATCACACTGCTAATTTTAGAGCCGGGTTTTTTCCTGTGCTTGGGTCTGTTTTAAAGCCAGGGAGAGACTGTGGGGCGCCAGGATGTCCTGTCACAGGACGAGGAAACGCCTGCTATTACCTGTTGTCAAGCGGACCAGTGCTGGGGCGAGGTGGGTGGGCAGGGGGAAGAAGATGCTAATGAAAGAGCAAAGTATGTGGATTGACTGAGGAGGCTGAGAAACCCTGGCAACCAGCAGAAGCAGCAAACTCAAGGGAGGGCTCCCTGTCTGCCTGCGCTCTCACTAGCTATGTGCTCTTCATCTCTGGGCACCAGGACCATAGTCAGCAGAACCCTGGGCTGGCAAAAGGACCATCCCTCCCCCTGCGAGAACCGCAGTTCTGAGGACCCTTTCTCAGCAACGTCAGGGGCAGCAGGGCCAATCTACTGTTTTCGTGGACTGTCAGCAGGTTCATCTTGTGTTACCCTTTTATATCCACCCCATATGTGCTATGGCATCCCCAGGTCTGCTAAGGGTTTTCCAAGCCTGATTTTGCTTTACCTGAAATCTGGAAAATTTCCTTCATGACCCTTATTCCATGCCCTCAACACTGCTCTCCGAAACGCCAGACTTTCTCCTGTGAGAGCAGCATGCTGTGTGTTTGTCATGCAGACAGGTCCTAAGAGCTCAACACAGTTAGAGATGTGCCCACTGAAGATGGGACACAAGGAGGGAGGTGGCTCTGACAGTTATTCTGCCACCATGAGGCAGTGCCACAAGGTCTGTCTTGTTCTTTCCACTTTCTTTTTATCTCATTCTCCTCCCTTTTTGCCTTTCTGTGGTAACTAGCACAGCATAGGGTAAAAAATGCCAGGGTTTCCCATTGTCTCCCATCCAAGGCCCATTTAGCGTGCCAATCAGCTGACTGTCAGCTCAGGAAGATACAGCATACAGAACCCTCTCAGCAGTGCCTCGAGCAACAGTGCCCTCATGATCCCAGCAGGAGGGTCTGTAATGAGAAGCTGGACCTGCCAGGGTCCTGAGCATTTGGCTCCTAACATTGGGGCTGAGTGCTGTTGTTCTGGCCTCTCCAAGAGGTCCATGCATATGGAGGTGCTGTAAGCTCATGTTCCCACTCTGTGTGCCCGTTTGTTTCCTCTGCTCTACACTGGGGTGGCTTCACAGCTCTGCTTAGGAGGCACCTCAGCACTACATGGCTTTTGAGGACTTCTGAATGCTTCAGGTGTGCCCCAGCTAGAGTGCCGGATAGAGCACAGGTCAAGGGTCCCACACCCGGCTCTGCCTACTACCAAGTCCTTGTTGACTCCCCTCATCCTCTGTCACCCGAATATGAGGCGGGGCGCATGACCTTCTTTTCTGATCCATAGGTATACTGTCTTCAGAGGTCACCAGTGCTGTTATCCTTCCCTAAAACTCTGTGGTGACACGCACCCGCACTGAGGAGACACCATGCCCAATATATGTTCTCTGTGTTCTTTAGCGCAGAACCTGGGCTCCCCTGACCTGCACGCGGTGGGTGAGCTATCCTTCCCTCTAGAGCTGGTTGATTCTGCATGTCTTGGGGGCCAATGATTTACTAGGATAAAGTTGCACATCCAAAGTGCAATTCCTTTGCCATCATTAGCGCCTTGCTGCCCAATGAGTCTACTGTGGGGGTACGACAGACAGGGTCAAGCTGGTGAGGTCATCACTGCCCCCGTAGTCATGCTAGTGTGGCACTATTGATACATGCAAGGGCATATGGCATCCTCCCTATGGAGTGCCAGGCTTAGAAAGTTCTACAGTTTGTTTCAGGAGGGAGTTGGTCTCGGAAAGTGGCAGTGAATGTGTAATCCCGAAGGCCATGCTTTGCACTTGAATTCTTCAAAAGCTCCTCTTCCACACCCATTACCATTATAGTTTATATAACCCATTTCCAAATCTCTTTGGACAATGGCAGTATATAACAAAAACAAAACAAAACAACAACAAAGGGCTAAGCATGGCATATAGCACCAATTTCTCTTCCTGATGCCTGGGGCATCCAGGGAGAATGTGGGTCGTACAAGTTATTTCATAATTAATTATTCATAACTGCCTTTATGGTGGAAGAAGCTAAGCCTCTCTCTTTTCCAACATGTATGTATTGTATATATGAGTATTATGTTCTGGTTATTGAGCCCAGGACTTTGTGCATGTAAGACAAGCACTTTTTTTTTTTTGTGGTTTTTCAAGACAGGGTTTCTCTGTGGTTTTGGAGCCTGTCCTGGAACTAGCTCTTGTAGACCAGGCTGGTCTCGAACTCACAGAGATCCGCCTGCCTCTGACTCCCGAGTGCTGGGATTAAAGGCGTGCACCACCACCGCCCGGCAAGACAAGCACTTTATCACTGAATTACAACCTCAACTATTAAAAAAAAGTAAAACAATTTATATTTCGCTTTATGTGTTTTGAGATGGAGTCATATTAGGGGGCCCAGGCTAGCCCAGAGCTCTCCATGTAGTTCACGATGGCCTGGAACTCACTATATAGTCCAGGCTGTCCTATCTTCTAAGTGGTTCCTACAAGCATGCATCACCATACCCAACTTTAGTCTTTGGCTATTTGAGACAGTCTCTTGTCATGAAGTTCACGTAGGTTTTCAATTTGCTATGAAGTTTGGGTTGGCTTCAAGCTCACAATACTCATGTGTTCCCTCCTGGGTGCTCTATTACCTGCATGCTCCATCATACTTGGGGAAGAAATCTCCTTTTATGGAAGCCCAAGTCTTTCGTGACACAGTTTTGGTTCTCTGAAATTGGTGGGCGGGTACGTGCCCATTTCTGACTCCTTGCACTTTGGCTTCTGCTGTTCAACCTTTGCAAAGCCCATTTACAGAGCGTGTTTTACTTCACACACTTATTAGTCAACGGGTGTTAGCAGCCACCAAGACCACTGTCAACACGGCTCTGGGTTGTTCTTTATATCTTGGCTCAGCTGGTTTTGTATCTGGTCAAAACTGCCAGAGGTCAGGCATGGTGGGTGGCGCACACCTTTAATCCTAGCACTTGGGAGGCAGAGGCAGGTGGATCTCTGTGAGTTAGAGGCCACCCTGGTGTACACGACAAGTTCAGGGCTAGCTAGGGCTATACAGTAAGACTCTGTCACAAAACAAACAAACGAACAAACAACCTCTCCTAACAACAACAAACCAAAAACTCCCCACAGCTAACCAGCAGAGCCTCTCCCGTGTCACGCGTGCTAGCTTCCTGTCCTGGTAACTGTAAGGTTTAATGGCAAGACTTAAGCGCACACTCGGCTGTTTACAGAGTTGGTAAACACGAACTGAAATGGCGTCTTAGGAGCTGGTGGGAGATCTGATGTTTTCTTAGACTTGCGGATCTTGTCGTGGCAAAGTATCCGTGGCTTGGACTCGGCTTGGTCAGGCTAATTTCCTTTTCTGTGTTCTCTATCTGGTCTCAAGCACTACTCTGCATCCTAGCTATGCTTCATCTCGCCTCCCTGTCTTCCTTCCCCAGCTGAGTCCTTTGGGAGCTTGAGAAGAACACGATCCCTTACTCCTCAATGCCTCAGATCCTCCGACCAGAAAGAACCATTTGGATCAAAAACTCAGCTTTCTGTCACGTAGTGCTGGGTCTTTTAACACAGGGATTCAAGACTAGTGATGAAAGAGACAGGGGCATGGCTTGTTCCTTTTCCCTCGCTGCATGCACATGCTGGACACGCCGACCCTGGCGGTGTCTGCAACTGCCCCTTTGTCAGTGTGCTCATTAGAATCCAGTCATGTTCCTGCTAAGGCACAGGCCCTTGGCTTACTCAATGGCGGAGGAGCACCAGAGGTCAGCCCCAGTGTCTTTCCTCTGATGCCACCTGTGTATATGTTTGACAGTCATTCCAAAAGGAAGACCTTGTGACAGAAGCTTAGGCCCCAGGAAGAAGGCAGGAAGGAAGAAAGAGAGGAAAGGGACGCTCTCCACTGTGCTGGAATTCACACCGCCCTCCACTGGCCATGGCACAGGAAAAGGCTGTTTGCTTTGGCAACGGGACTTCATAGAGATGGAACCGATCCCATGTGCAGAACACAGCACTCACAGAAGCACTTCCCTTTGGGAGGTTTCTGGACAGGCTGATTACATCACTGAGAATCTGGAGGAGAGAAGTCTCCAGGGGAAAGGACACGGAGGAGAAAGGGAGCCTTCTTTAGGGACTAACTTAGTTTAGGGGTAATGAAAGTAGAACTCCAAGTGAAAGCCAGCCTCAGCCTACTGGTCCATCTCCTTCCACCCAGGCCTGCATCTCTCAAGCATAGGAGGTCCACAAGAAGAAGCCAGCCTTATTTCAGAATAACGTCTGTATTGCAATATGCTGAGTCAGCTGACTCCAGGCGCCTTCTCACACAGGATAGGAGCTCGTGTAGCCATGCACGAATTCACGGAGCGACACGTCTCTGCTTTCCCATATTTTCATTTGCTTTTTATTGATGACACATGGAAGGGGTGACTTCTTTGTATCACCAATCTTAGTCCATAGCGTCTCATCTGTTGGCTCAGGGCAGGACTTGGACTGCAGCTATGCCCATTACAGTGTATCAGGTCCCCTTTTGCAGGACACATGTTCCCCTAGATACATACACCTAGATCCCCATGCTGAGATTCCCTACAGGGTTCCCCGTGTTGGGAATGAACAGACTGTTCCACTTCCCCTTTGTCTGTATGTGTTCTAATGTGGTCAGAGTTGATCTATGACAGAACTGAAGCTCACAGAACAAGCCACGTACAAAACATTTGTTCTCTCTCTATAGCCCTGGCTGTCCTGTAACTCACTCTGTAGATCAGGCTGGCCTCGATCTCAGAGATCCGCCTGCCTCTGCCTCCTGAGTGCTGAGATTAAAGGGGTGTGCCTTCACTGCCTGGCTGTTTTTTGTGAGATCTGAACTCAGATCCTCATACTTGCATTGCAGGTATTTTGCCAACTGATCCATCTACCCAACCCAAATTTACAGTTTTTATCTTCCAACTTATATTTTCAGGACATAGAGGGCTATACCAGGTCTTTTATGCACATGCAAATTTACATTTCTTAAATTATTTATCAACACAATAAATGTTCTTCCATTTTACATGGTGTTCCTGGAAGCAGATCCATTCTCTGAAACTAATTTGTGTACATGATAAATAATATAGCTAGCCATGGAAACAATGTATTATTAAGCATACTATGCTGGGGCTAAGGAAAGAAAGGAAGGGCTGCAGATTGTGCTTAGTGGTAGGGCACTTGCTTGGCATGCACACCCCACCCCAACCCAAAAAAGGAAAGAAGAGGAAGGAAGGAAGGAAGGAAGGGAGGGAGAGAGTGAGAGAGAGCCAGAGAGAGAGAGAGAGAGCAAGCCAGAGAGAGAGAGAGAGAGAGAGATTAACAGCTCACTGTCAATGTGTCTGACACTGGCGAATGTCAGGCAGGTAGAGGGGCCGCTTTCTAGCCTGCATCTTATGCCTTCCCAGGGGGAAAGACACTGGCCTGTCACAGATAGTATATGTTTAGCTCTTATGATGTTAGGGAACAGTAGCCCTGCAGAGAACTGGCACGGGACTGGGATGCTGGTCTGGTCTACTGCCTATACTGACTGTCAAAGTGTTCCTGTGGGTTTTTTTTTTTTTTATCAGAGTTCAATGCCCATACCTTCTGGTGTAGTAAGAAACAATCAAACACAATCTTTGGGAGGGTAAACCTAGTTCTTAGCTTCCTCAGATTGATACCCTTGGTAGATTCATTATCCTGTGAGCTCCAGGGCTAATGCCTAACATGGTCCTTAGGAGACTCGGCAGGTGGTGGCTCTAGTTAAGGGAGACTAATTCTGATCATCCTTTAAGATAAAAGTGGCCGGGAGCTCGTGGCTTACGTCTTCAATCCCACCCAGCACTTGGGAAACAAAGGCAGGCACATCTCTGTGAGTTCGAGGACAGCCTGGACTACAGAGTAAGTTCCAGGACAGCCAGGGCTACACAGAGAAACTCACAGAGGTCCATCTACCTGACTCTGCCTCTTCAGTGCTGAGATTAAAGGCATGTGCAACCAATGCCTGGCAAGAAAATTTCTTGTAAAGCCGGGCGGTGGTGGCACACGCCTTTAATCCCAGCACTTGGGAGGCAGAGGCAGGCGGATCTCTGGGAGTTCGAGACCAGCCTGGTCTACAAGAGACAGGACAGGAACCAAAATCTACAGAGAAACCCTGTCTCGAAAATCCAAAAAAAAAAAAAAAAAAAAAAAAAAAAAAAAAAAAAAGAGAGAGAGAGAGAAAGTTTCTTGTAAGGGGTTACCTTCAGATCCTTTCTGTTTACATAACAGTGATGCAAACCAACTCCAAGACACACAGGGGGTTGTGTGGTATTTGACCCTGCGTGGTAGCTCACCCTGAGGCTGTGGCAGTCAGTTACTTCATCTGTTCCATTTGATGTTGTTGGATATTATAAATGTAAAGTTGGGGCCACTCAGCAAAAAATGTAAAATCTTTTTTTTTTTTAAGTATTTATTTATTTATTATGTATACAATATTCTGTCTGCGTGTATGTCTGCAGGCCAGAAGAGGGCACCAGACCTCATTACAGATGGTTGTGAGCCACCATGTGGTTGCTGGGAATTGAACTCAGGACCTTTGGAAGAGCAGGCAATGCTCTTAACCACTGAGCCATCTCTCCAGCCCCAAAATGTAAAATCTTGTACCTATGTGTAATGAACACTGTATGTGTGTAGGCTAGAGGTTGACTTTGGGTATCTTCCTCTCTCTAGCCCTTTTTAAAAATATCATTTGTGTGCATGTACAATGTGTGTGTAGGAGTGTGTATGTCACAGCACATGCATGGCGGGCATGGAGGCCAGAGGACAATTTTGTGGAATTGGTTCTCTTCCGGGGATTGAATTCCAGTGGTCAGGTTGTATCATTGGGCAGCAAGAGGCTTTTACCCACTGGGTCACCTCACTGGATCCTCCATCTTATTTCTGAGACAGGATCTAAAGCTGGGACACTGACACTAGACCTGGAGCTTGTCCTCTGGGTTAGGATGGTTACCTAGTGTGTGCTTTTCTCCTTCCTCCGGACCTGCTTGTCTCCATCCCTTATAGTTACAGCTCACACTGTAAACCCTGGCTCTCATATGAGTTCTGAGAATCTGAATTAAGTTTCTCTGCACGGCAAGCATTCCACTCACTGAGCCACCTCTCCAGCTCTATCAAATTTTAAAAATGTTTCCTAGCATTCATAGACCAAAAGGGAAACTTGGGAAAAGGAGAGGAGGTACGTAGACAGTAGGTAGCAACTGTCTGCTGATTAGCCATGCTTCCTCCTCCTTGTCCACCCTCTTGACACCTTTCTTTCTGCCTGGTCTTGTTTCCTTAGGCTTCATATCCTTCCTTGTTCCAACCTCTTCTCAGCCTTGCCACAAGAATACAATGATGGCATCTGATGGCTTCTTACCATACCAGGAGGTGTGGGTATTGGACTCTGATTTAAAACAAAACAACACAGGAACGCTTTGACAGTCAGTATAGGCAGCAGACCAGGCCAGCCTCCCACTCTATGGCAGTTCTCTGGGGGGGGGGGGGCTACTCTTCCTTAACAGCATAAGAGCTAAGCCTCAGTTCCAGCCTCTGCTGAGTCTTGACACAAGCATAAACTCCTCTGGCTGTTAAACACATCCAAAGACATGAGAATGAGGACAGCGGGAAAGTGCTTCTACATGCCTTAGACATACACCAGTTCCAACTGCTCACTCTACTAACATGAATGTCTGTAGCATGAAGCCTCATTCTTCATGGGTAGGGAAGTCGCTTCTAGTAAGCAGGTGGCACAATGGAATGCAGTGTGTGTGTGTTGTGTGTGTGTCCCTGCGTGTCCCCTAGCTTTATAGACCAGGCTGGCCTTGAACTCAGAGATCCACTTGCCTTTACCTTTTGAGTGCTAGGATTAAAGATATGAACTACCACACCCAGTTTGGAATGCAAATTTTAATAGCTCTTCATGTATGAAAAATTCCACAAATCAACATGAACATGAGTTTTTTTATTTGTTTGGTTTTGTTTGGATTTTTTGAGACAGTGTTTCTCTGTGTAGCTTTTTTTTTTTTTTTTTTTTTTTTTTGAGCCTGTCCTGGAACTTGCTCTGTAGACCAGGCTGGCCTTGAACTCACAGAGATCTTCCTGCCTCTTCCTCCCCAGTGCTGGGATTAAAGGCGTGCGCCACCCTTGCTCAGCTAAGGAACTTGAATTTTAATAATTTAGGACAAGATGGGGGGAAAGCAAACTCTTTGAGCTCTTACTTTCCGGAAGGTGCAATGAGGGTGAGATAACAACGGCCATGTTTAGAAAAGTCAAAGCTTACGATTCCCCTGTCCTTCCAGTCTGTCTCTCTTTGCTCTGGGCCCTCATGATTTTGTCTTCCAAGGAAAGCAGTGGTGTTTTTGTGAGTGAACCGAACGAACATTCACAAGACTTGCAGATGTCAATATGCAGGGCTGTAGGGCAATGGCAGGGCTCTCCTTAGCAGAGCTCCGGGAAGGGAT
The DNA here is from genome assembly GCF_018167655.1 of Microtus oregoni. Lineage (NCBI taxonomy): Eukaryota > Metazoa > Chordata > Mammalia > Rodentia > Cricetidae > Microtus > Microtus oregoni. Next base: position 19,009,239 of record NW_024543086.1, read on the forward strand.
TTGGGTGAACCTGAGGGGCTAGTGTTTGACCGAGACCAACTCCAGTGATGGGAGAGTCTGGCATTTTGCATACAAGAAAGATCGATCCAGCTAAATGGTTGTAGGGTGTTGCTGGGGAAGAAAGTGGCACTGGTCTGTGGCAGGGGCATTATGGAATCCCTGTGTCCTCCTCCCTCCTCTCATACCCTGTTTCTACCCTGCCCTTCTCACTCTTGCTCCTACAACTGAGTTGAGCCCTATAGCCTCCCAGACCTAGTGAGTCCCTGCAGCTGTCCCCCGGGACCAGCTGCTAGGCAGCAGCATTCCACCACCAAGACCTACAAATCTCCCAGTGCTGCCTTCTCTGTTGTGCAGCTGTGTCCTCCTCATATCCTACCTGGCACAGTCTGGGCAAAAACTGAGATGTTCCTATTATCAGAACCACAATTCAAGTCATTGTCATTCCTTAAGGAAAGAATTAGTGAGAGCCAGACATGGTGGTACAGTGCTCAGGAGGATGATCAAGAGTTGAAGGCCAGCCTGGGCTTATAGTGAGGTCTAGTCACAAAAGCAGAGGAACAAACAGTAATCAAGACAGTTGTATCACTCTTGATTGTTAACCAGTTAGCAGCTCCTGGCTCATTCCTCCTGCCCCCTTGTATAGTGTCAGGTTATTAAGAGGAGGAAGGCACAGAAGGAAAAAGCAGCAGAGCACAGGTAGATGGCGGGAAGAGGGAAACTCTTTAGAATTCACTTCTAAAGAGTGAAACCAAACATCTCAAAACTGGACCTGAGTGTTTGGGTGGAAGCCTAACCCCAGCCCCTGGCATCCATATACCCAAAAAGTCTGGAATGGTTTTTGTTAAGGCTTTATCCCAGTTGCTGGCATCCATATATCCAAAGAGTCTGGAATGTTCAGTTGGAAGTTCTATCCTAAGCACCCTCCTCTGAGAGTTACCTCAGTCCAGACTCCACCCCTGAGAAAGCCCACCAAACAATAACCCTTCCCCAGAGACACTCAAGACCACTCCATAGGGTATTTAAACTGACCCCCCTCCAGAGAACAAACACGTGGTTTTCTGGTCTTCCTTCCCCGGCTCCTCTCTGCGGTGCACGAAAGCCATCTGGGAGCATTGGTACACATTAAATTTGAGCTTTTCTAATTCGGTTTGATTTGATCTGATTCTGATTAGTGCATCAGTGGAGAGGCTTATCGGGGTGCAGAAACTTCATCGAGCCAGGCTCCAACCTGGCCATGCTTGCCAGGTGTGGGCTCTAGGTCACCCTGATCAGAGGAGAGGGAACATCTGCTCCCTCTCACAGCAGAGTCATGGGTATGAAAACTCCCCTACAGGGATTTAAACCAACAAATGCCTGTCTATTTCCAGATAAAATTGAAGAACTGTTTTTGCTTCAAAAGAATTAAGCAGTTATAAAAAGTCAGAGGTAATTGAACTCAGTTTAACGAAATGATGGTTGGTTCTGTCTGGGGCTGGGAAGGCTGCCTGACATGTGTGGGGACTGTAGAAGCCATACTGACCCTGAAGAGCACACATGATGCCCAGAGGTTGACAGGAGAGGACCCTCTATTGTCTTCTCTTGCAACCTCCCTGGTGCAAAGGGCAAGAGATAAGAAGGCTGACACAAGGTAGCTCAGCCCCCATCCTAGGAGGTCAGCACTGAAGGACAGCTTGCCTCCTGGGGGCTCAGATGCAACCTGTTGACCTATTTTCTCCTCTCTGTAGGCTTCGTGCTGGTCATCGGACTGGTGACCTTCTACAGAATTGGCCCTTACACCAACTTATCTTGGTCTTGCTACCTGAACATTGGTGCCTGCCTTCTGGCCACCCTGGCGGCTGCGATGCTCATCTGGAACATTCTTCACAGGAGGGAGGACTGCATGGCACCGCGGGTGATCGTCATCAGCCGTTCTCTCACAGCGCGGTTTCGCCGTGGCTTGGATAATGACTATGTAGAGTCTCCATGCTGAGAACACCTTATTGGGGCTTTCTCTATGAATAACCAGTGTAACGTCATAGTCTAGAAACCAACAGCCTAGCCTGTTCCAGGCCCTGCTCGTGCAGAGGTGTGGGGCAAGTTTGGATCACCCATATATACATATGTATGATACTCATGTACATGTATTATGTTACATAGGAATATATTATGTCTATATGTCATGTGTGCCACCCTATTCTGACACAATCTTCCTTGGCCAGCACAGCACGGTTTCACATCATGCAGGTTTAAAAGGTGGAGACTGGAAGCTGAGGCAGGGAAGGAGGCGTGTGGGCACCTTGCTCTCCACCTCCATTTGGGGTTAATTTATTCTGCATCTACTAAGATGGCATCCCTAGTTAACTTTACAAAGCAGAACATCCAGGAAGCTTTCCGTGAAGGTCTGATAATCCTTGAGGGGAACAGAACTTATAACAGGTGGTTACGGTTTTACGCCAGAATCAGGTCAGCAGTGTACGTTTTTCTCCTGATTATTTGTCTAAGTTAAAATAAACAGAAGCCTCTGAATTGTGTCTACAACTTGTGTTTTATAAACTCCATCCATAGTTGTACATTTTTTCTGAGAATTTTGTGGGATGACCTTTTAGGCTGAGAAGACCTCACTAAGGATCCCTACTTCATGGTTTGTGCAACCCCGACGTCCACATCTGTGAAGTCCACATTCATGCCCTCTGAAAACTGTGGCCTGTCACAGCAGATCAACAAACAGAATGGAAAGGATGAAATATGACAGTTTTCCCCAGGAAAACCTTCAGTCTCTTTCCACCCAGGGCAGGGCAGGTACTGGATACCTCCAGAGGTCATACTGCTTTCAGACAGGCTGGATTCCTAGTCTGTGCCTTCCCAGAAATATGTACCTCTGGGGTTAAAAAAGGCCCACAGAACCCAGGGCTGCCTGACCGTATCTGTGACCAAGGTCCTGGTGCACCCTTGCTAGATAGCTCCTCATGGCCGGCAGGAGGCAGGAGTCACTGCTGGCATATGCATCAAAGGAAACTGGCACTAGCAGACCATGAAAGCCGGGAGTGAGGTGCTCTCCTCTGGCTGCCTTTCCTAATAAATGTCAAGTTTGTTGCTTTTAGACTTCTAGTGACTAAAGTTGATCCGTTTAAATTCCGAAGCCCATCCTGTGCCAAAGCTTTATCTTTAGTCAGAACAAACAGTGAAATAGATCGGTACTTTAAACACATACAGAGACTGATAATGACAGGTAAGCATTTATGGACTGGCCACATGCAACACACAGCACACTGTGTAGAAACGAGCAAGTGCGTGTCCACTACAGCACACAGATTCAAGCATTTAGCTATGACTTCCCCCCACTTGTCTCTTTCTATAAGGCATTTTTATTTCTAGTCATACACCAATACCATGTATGTGCCCATACACATTAGTATTGTGTATATGCCTATATAAAGTATATTAAAGGTCTAAAAGTGGCCATGCAGTCTGCTTCAGGCTTCCATCATGTCCACAGTACATGAAAGTTATCCAGGAAAGACTGAGCTATGATATATCAGCTATGATATATCAGCCTTGCTAGATACCTCAAATTAAATGTCTACATGGTCAGTGTGGGAAAACCCTCCCAGCTGCAATAAAACTGGACCTCAGTGGCTGTCAGTGACAGTGGATGAGGGTTCCTGATACCCTGAGAAATGCAATCTGTGCTGCAAAATAATCACTGCATGTAAACTGAGGCAGGAGTTCATTCCAAGCATTTCTTTTCCTTTTTAAAAATATATAATTTATTTCTATTTTATGTCCATTGATGTTTTGCCAGCATGTATGTCTGTGTGAGGGAGTCAGAAGCCCTGGAACTGGAGTTACAGCCAGATGTGAGCTGCTGTGTGGGTGCTGGGAATTGAACCGGGTCCTCTGGAAGAGCAGCCAGTGCTCTGAGCCATCTCTCCAGCCTCAGGCATTTATTTTTCACGGCTTTCCTTTCTTATAGTATAACTCTCCCATTGTTTACTTTACCCTTTTACTAAAAATCTGTCAGAAACTCTTGCTAAGATTTTCTGAGCTCTCTCAGAAATGGAGAATGAATTTGTAGATACCCTTACTGGTTTCTTTTTTAAGACAGGGCCTCTCTCACTCCATCACAGGCTGGCCCGGAGATGGCTGCACAGTCCAGGCTAGCTTCGTTCTTACAGTAGTCTCCCTCCTTCAACCTTCTAAGTGCTGGGGTGACTAGAACACGCCAGCATATCTACATCAATGGGACTTCTTTCACAATTTTCTGTGGTTGTTGTTGTTTTCGAGACAGGGTTTCTCTGTGTATCTTTGGCTGTCCTGGAACTCACTCTGTAGACCAGGCTCAAACTCACAGAGATCTGCTTGCCTCTGCTTCCCAAGTGCTCGGCTAACTTTTTTCATAAAATTTAACTGTACTTCATTGATAGTTTTGGTGTTTATTTATTAATACTTTTGAGCAATATTTAGCACCTACAGAACTTTGGATCAGAGTACTGTGAACACTTTAAAATAAATGAAAATGATAAAATAACAGCCTACAGGCTCCTGGTACCACTGTAGGTACCAGTGTGCCTGCAGCACCAAACAGTGTGTCAGATCCTTGAGCTTGGTGGCTAATGGTGACTAGAAAAAACAATTAAACACTATAATATGATCACAGAAGAGCTTTTAGCTTAAAATATAATTGATAAAGAAGGCACAAGAGGGGCTAGAAAGACAAATTAGTGGTTAAGAGCACTTATAGCAGAGGGTCTGCGCCCACGTGATAGCTCACAACTACATCCCCGGGGACCAGATGCCTTCTGACTTCCTTAGGCACTAGGCACACGTGATTCACACACATATATACAAGTAAAATACTCATGCATATAAAATAAATCTGAAAAACTTTTTTTTTAAGAGAAAGAAGGCGTTAAAAAGGCTGAAGGCTGTGGGTAAGATGCATGTCACCTTGACACCTTCCTGAATGAACGCCTTACCTTTTGATGAGTTTGATAGATTTGAAAGCTTCATCCATGTCCCCAATGGTGACAAAGAAGCTGAAGTTGAGCATGGCATCCCGAGTAGGCTTGTCACAGTCCTCCAGCCCCACAAAATCTCGTAGGGGTCTCTTGGCTACCATCTGAGGGATGTGGTAGTGGCCAGAATCCACCCTCTCTTCTTTCTCTATTTCTCCAGGCTGGAGGACAAAGGCCGCATAGGCTTGTCAAGTAACATGTAAAGGCAATGCCTGCACCCAGTCTCACTTCTAACTTCAAACAACCAATGGGAAACTTATATGCAGGGAGGCATAGGTATATAGCCACAGGCCAAATGGTTCCCACAGGGTCCTGAAAAACCTTTAATGTCACTGGAATTCATCAAAGCTTTGGTCCCTTGTTTCAGACAATAGGTCAACAAAGGTTGTCCAGGAATAAACTTGCTTTCTCAGTCTCTGATTCGGTGACGTCAGAGTCTCACATTAGAAACAGCTCTTTCTGCTACCCTCTCCCCGTGTTTCATTCATCAGGAAGACTTTCACCAGCTTTAAACCAAGTCAGCCACACATCTGCCTCTTAGAACTAAAGAACGCTAGTCTGTCTTTCTGTCAGGAGGCCCCTGCCAGGGCTCTTCTAGTGTGCTCAGCCTCTACATTTGTGTTTGGACTCTTCTCTCCAGGGCTGGAACTCCCTTCTCTCGGCAGGCCGTTTGCCTATTACTGTGTACACATATTCTCTAGCATAAATTTACCACCATGACGACCCAATTGGTGGGGTCAACCACCTCCTCCCCAGCTCAGCTGTCATGAACGGTTCAGCCTCACTCTTCTTTCTGAGCCCACCTGGCAGGCTCAGGGAGAAGATCCCAAGGAGGAACCAACACTTGACCTGGACTCTGAAAATCTTCTGAAGTGTATCATGCCTCATTGAAGCTGGAAAGCCCTTCTAGGCACAGCACAGGGCATAAGCACAGGTTCCATTGAGGGTAGCTTGAGTGTAGATCCATGGATGGATACATATATATAAAATATACACATACACATATATTTAATGACATATATAATGACACTATATACATATATACATACATACATACACACATGTATCACTAACTAGGTGACAGAAGAGCCTGACTAATTTGTGCACCAAGTTGGGCAATGTCCTTCACATTGTGATTCTAATGAGAACCCAGTTTACTGTGTGAGCGTCCTGGGGTGCCTTGGAATTCCTGTTCTCTATCTATTCACCATGCCTCTTTATTCTAGCTCCTTGTTACTGATCTCCGAGGCAAGAACTGTTGCCTATGGCCACACTACCCTGCACACATCTGAACTTGTCTCATCTTGGAAGTTAAACAAGGCTTGGACCCCATTTGTGTTTGAACAGGAGGCAAAGAGTGTTTATCCTATATCATAGTAGATTGGAACAACCTGCTAGTCACGTGGTAAGGGTGCTAGGAACTAAGAGTATTGGACTTTCTCAGACCATCCTGGGATGTGTGGGCACTGAAAACCTGGGGGACAGGAGACTGCATGTTGTCAAGCAGGGTAAGAGCAGCCTTGAAAGGGACACAGTGCTTCTGGCTAGTCCTTGGCGGCACTTTGTAAGGTAAACTGATGATACTCCTTATATTGCAAACATGGGTCACTCAAGCACTCTGTATCTGGAGATCACGTGAAATGGCTGCACACGCCACAGAGACACACCAGACTAACAGCCAAGGGGCTCCTGTCACACTTCACTAAGTCATATAGTTCTATGGCCAAACAAAAGCCCTAGCCTTCCAGAAAAGCTTCCTGTGTAGCTGAGCAGAGAAGGTAGGAAGTGCGGACACACACACAATACAGCAAGAAAGCAAGAGTCTCAGAGATGGGACGAAGCCAAGGTGACAAGCCAGAACCTGGGGTTTCATACTTACGACGGCACCATATATGCCTCTTCTGTGGAATAGCAACTATGGGTGCAGGCACAGAAAAGGAGACGAGAAAAAGAAAACATGCATAAATGTGTGGAAGAAACAAAAATCCAGAACACAAGATTAATGTGGAAAATTCAACAGGAAGAATTTAAAAGAGCTTTCCAAACTTTCTGTTTTCAAATCAAAGGGAAATTACAGCAAAGAACACAAAACAAGATTGAAAAATGCCAAGAAAACATCAGTCTGGTGGTGGAACTCCATTTTAAAATAAAGTAAGCAAGGACACCGAACTGACAGAAAAAGACTCCCAGAACTCAGTCAATCACACGAATACCTTCCCAGCCATCAACTCCACTTTTAAGGCACATGGAAGTGTAATAGACAGACGGCTCGTGCACCAGCTTCCAGCGGCTCTGCAACACCGCTGCAGAGGGTAACTTGGAAAACTGGAACCACTGTCCCAGACACATTTTTATTTAAAATGTGTGTATCATTATATACACATGTTTACAGATCCTAAAGCTAGAAGCCCCATATGGCTGATTGCAATAGTCACAAATCAAGGGGCAGTATCCACTGCCACCCTGTTCTTTACACCAATTCCTTTTAAAGTAAATCGCAGCTCTGATAAGAGCTGAGTGTGGCTTGTATGTTTGCGGCTGTCTAGCAGTCCACATGAGAGTTTCATTAGCTTATGTGGTTACGTGGAGGGGACTATATCACAAGATACAGGTTTTTATTCTGCTCTGTCTCCCTGCGGCTATCCTACGACTCACTTTTGGCTACAACAGGCATGGTTGGACACACATGTAATCCTAGCAATCTCAGCACTCAAGAGGCTGAGGCAGAAGAACTAAGTGTGAGTTCAAGGCTGCCCTAGGCTACGTAATTAAAATCTTGCAAGAAAGAAAGAAAAAGAGGAGTGGGGTTAGAGAAATGGCTCGGTCGATGATAGCATGCCCTGCTCTGGCATAGTTCAGTTCCCATTACCCAGGGAGCTCACCACCACCTGTACTGTTTCCTGCCTCCACAGGCACCTGCACTCATCCCCATACAGACACACACACATAAAATTAAAAATAGTTTTTAAAAAAATAGGTTAGTTTCAGACAATAAGAATAGCACAGGGATCATTTAAAGACTGATTGTACACCACCATATTGGGGAAAACAAGAGACACTAGGTAAAAGGTAAAGCTGACACCATACGTCTTCTCTCCCCACCTTTTGGTGTGACAGTGCAAGGGGAGTGAAGCGAGGATGTCGACATTTTCCCAGAAGGTGGGGGTTCCAGTTCGATCTTTAGTTCAGGTATCAAAGCCATGCCAGCAGCTGCAGCCCAGGGACTATGGAGCTCACTGACAGCTCCAGCCCTTGCGACTGAGCTTTGACGCCACAAGCCCACTGGGCTCCTGGGTGGAAAAAGTCCCTCAGGTAGCTCAGTGTGGTAAAAAATGGATTCAACAGCGTGAGAACTGCCCGGACTCCGTTTCTTTTGTTGGTGTGTCATCTGAGAACCACAGCCCAAATGGACCTCAGGCATGTAACATACATGAGTTAGGATGTGTGCTAGTGTTTACTGACCCCATTTTTTCAAAAGCTTATAAAGAACCATGTGTATGTACCTCATTCCTATCTAGGTTACAGAAGCTTCCTGAGTAGTGACACCAGCCACCTCACAGTGATCATCTCTGGGCTGGGAGCAGGGAGACTGGTATCATTTGTAATTCCTAAATTCCTTAAGAAGAACATAGGAGTAATTATTCTAAAAACTCAGCTAGAATAAAAGGAAATGACAAAGGCTGAAAGACCTGTAATTAGAAGGAAAGTCAAAGCCGGGTGGTGGTGTCACACGCCTTTAATTCCAGCACTCAGGTGGCAGAGGCAGGTGGATCTCAGTGAGTTCGAGACCAGCCTGGCCTACAAAGTAAGTTCCAGGACAGCCAGGACTGTTACAAAGAGAAACCCTGTCTCGAAAAACAAATAGAAAAACAAAAAGAAGGAAACTCAAAAGGGAAGAGCCAAGAGACACAAGACCATTATCACGTTGGTCTGCCCTGCGAGCAAAGGCGTGTCCTGTGAGGTTTCCCAGCACCAGAGACATCAGTGCTTGCAGAATCTCAGATAATTGCTGACAGCTGGTGGCAGACCTGATCTCATGAGAGGTGAGCCTCGGAACCTGGAGGGCCAGCTCAAATCTCAAGTATGCTAGAGACACGTGGAAGAATTTACCCAAGGAGGGGAAAACAGAGGATAATTGTGCAGGGGTCAGGGACTCCCACCTTTTTTGTGAAGTAATAATGAGGCACTTCCATTCCAAGAAGGTTCTGGTAGATAGGAGGCCGGGGGAAGCAGTCATGGAGTAAGAAGCCATGCTCTTCAGAAGCGAAGAATGACAGAATCAAAACATCTTCCTGAAAGACACAGGACAATGCAGCGTGGTTTTAAATTTAGCAATATAATTTTCTTCTCGATTTCTTTTCAGGGTGTATGGTCATGAGTTATTTCTGGCAAGGCTTCCCAAGCTTTTTATCTACCCCCTTTGAAGAATAAGGCATCCAGCCTCTCCCATATGACTGCACCTGACCTGCCTGTGACCAACAGACCCCAGGAGTGACTGACCATCAAACCCATCTGAGTTCATGAGGGAAACCCAAGAGTGCTTGTGTCTTTAAAAATTCTCCCTTTGAGTTTCTTTGCTCTGATTTAAAACTCATCAAGGAGCCAGGTGAAGCCCAACACCTGGGAGGCAGAGGCAGGTGGATCTCTGAGCGAGAGGCCAGCCTGGTCTACATAGTGAGTTGTATTCAGAGCTACATAGTGAGACCCTGCCTCAAAAACAAAACCAAACAATGACAATACTTAACAAACAAACCAACCCCCTCTTCCCTGCTCTTGAGGAATACGGACGGTACGGATGGCCCAGATGTCATATCGCCTCTGTTGCATGTGAGCAGAGTAAGCCGCAGCAAATGCTGGGACCACCTTCCTATCTACAACTGCTTCTTAAAAAGAGGACACATACTTTTCCTCATTTCTCTAGTGTGAACTCTTAGAGCTGCACACACCATCATCACAAAAAAACAGAACCATTTGACCACATGACCAGCACCAGCCGCCCCTAATTATCTCTGCTGTGCCCATATTTCCTGGGCTGTCACAGGAATAGTCCTCTGGAAAAGTCCTCTGGCAATGTGTCCTTCATTCCAGTGATACAGAAGCCTCTGCGACTGAGGATCAAGGACAGGGTTTGCTCCTGGTATTCTCAGGATTTCAGAGGGTCTCAGGAGCAGACTCCCATCTGTGAGAATGCCTCCAGCAGGAAGATAAACCTCGAAACTATAGAACGAGCTTCCCCATGCCGACTTACTTGAGAGTTGTACATGCAAACTGCTCTGAGAGGAAGGTGGGCAACAGGGGCACAGATTGCCGGGCTTTAGGCACATCTGACACCTTGCAAAACATAAGGCTTGGGAAGTATCAGAGTCCCAGTTTCTATGTGGGTTCTGGTCTGGAGCCAAGAGCACATCTACATGGAGGTGGCTCCACAGAGGTGGGGGGAAATGAGGAGGGCAGAGACAGTGACTGAGGACAGCTGATGAGAGGTGAATGGGGGTTACAGCTCTACCTCAGACCCAATCTCAGCACGTGCTAAGGTAGTAAGGGATAGTTCTATAAAGAGCTCTGCCCATCTTACCAAAAGCAATCTACAGATTCAATGCAATGTCCAGCAAAATTCTTCACAGACCTCCAAAGAATGGCACTCAATTTCATATGGAAAAGCAAAAAACCCAGGATAACCAAAACAATTCTGTACAATAAAAAACTTCTGGAGGCATCAAAATCCCTGACTTCAAACTCTACTACAGAGCTACAGTACTGAAAACAGCCTGGTATTGGCATAAAAAGACAGGAGGACCAATGGAATTGAATAGAAGACCCGGCTATTAATCCACACACCTTCAAACACCTGATTTTTGACAAAGAAGCAAAAAATACCAAATGGAAAAAAGAAAGCATATTTAACAAATGGTGCTGGCATAACTGGATATCAACATGTATAAGAATGAAAATAGGCCCATATCTATCACCATGCACAAAACTCAAGTCCAAATGGATCAAGGACCTCAACATAAAGCCAGCCACACTGAACCTTATAGAAGAGAAAGTGGGAAGTACACTTGAACGCATTGGCATAGGAGACCACTTCCTAAATATAACCCTAGCAGCACAGACACTGAGAGAACAATTAATAAATGGGACCTCCTGAAACTGAAAAGTTTCCGTAAATCAAAGAACATGGTCGGGGGCTGGAGAGATGGCTCAGCGGTTAAGAGCACTGCCTGCTCTTCCAAAGGTCCTGAGTTCAATTCCCAGCAACCACATGGTGGCTCACAACCATCTGTAATGAGGTCTGGTGCCCTCTTCTGGCCTGCAGGCATACACACAAACTGAATATTGTATACATAATAAGTAAATAAATATTTAAAAAAAAAAAAAAAAAAAAAAAAAAAGAACATGGTCAACAAGACAAAACGATAGCCTACAGAATGGGAAAAGATCTTCACTAACCCCACATCAGACAGAGGTCATCAAAAGAACAAATAATTCAATTAAAAAAATGGAGTACAGACCTAAACTCTCAACAGAGGAATCTAAAATGTCTGAAAGACACTTAAGGAAAATGTTCAACGTCATCAAAGAAATACAAATCAAGACAACTCTGAGATTCAAGCTGGTACAGCCCCTTTGGATGTCAGTGTGGCGATTTCTCAGAAAATTAGGAAACAACCTTCCTCAAGACCCAGCAATACCACTTTTGGGTATATATCCAAAGGATGCTCAATCGTGCCACAAGGACATGTGCTCAACTATGTTCATAGCAGCATTGTTTGTCATAGCCAGAACCTGGAAACAACCTAAATGCCCCTCGACCAAAGAATGGATAAGGAAAATGTGGTACATTTACACAATGGAGTAGTACACAGCAGAAAAAAAATAACGACATCTTGAATTTTGTGGGCAAATGGAGCTAGAAAACATCATTTTGAGTGAGGTAACCCAGACCCAGAAAGACAATTATCACATGTACTCACTCATAGGTGGTTTTTAAACATAAGGCAATAAAACCAGCCCACAAATCACAATCTCAGAGAACCTAGACAACAAGGAGGACCCTAATAGAGACTTACATAGATCTAATCTACATGGGAAGTAGAAAAAGACAAGATCTCCTGAGTAAATTGGGAGCATGGGGACCTTGGAAAAGGGTTGAAGGGGAGAAAAGAGGCAGGGAGGGGAACAGAGACTGCTCTTTGGACTGGAGAGGAAGGGGGAGGGGGTGGGAGGAGGGGAAGGGAAATGGGAGGAAGGGAGGAAGTGGAAATTTTTAAGTAAAAATAAATAAATTAACAAAAAATTAGAGCTCAAAAAAAAAAGAGCTCTGCCCACAGAGAAGAGTAACATGGGCCAGTTAAGAAAATCAAGAAATTAAAATTTGGGGTTAGACTGGACAAAAAAAAAAAAAAAAATGGGGCGGACCTAGACAGGAAGGGTGGAGCAGATAAAAAGGAGAACAACATCCAACAGACACACCTCACACTGCAGCTTTCCTGTGTGGCTCAAGATGGGTCTGTCTGCAGGATGGTGGTGGTGCATGCCTTTAGTTCCAGCACACAGGAGGCAGAGGCAGGCAGATCTCTGTGAGTTCGAGGCCAGCCTGGTCTACAGAGCTAGTTTTAGGACAGCCAGGGTGCAAGAGAGAAACCCTGTCTCAAAACCCACCTCCCCAAAAAGATGGATCTGTCGACCATTTGTCTGTGGAAATGATTCTGATGACACAGTAACCCTATCCAGTGGGAGATACGAGGCAGATTCTCTACTTCACACGATGGATTTTCCTACTAACTCTCCCGTAAGTTATACCATGAAGACACTATCTGGCAAATGGTCACCATATATGTCTAAACATGTAACATAGCAAACAATAGGTACCTTGGGGCATGTGTCCTCCATGTGGGGCTGCTTGTCTACAGTCTGTGGCTGGGCTCCAGGTGATTCCTGCAAGGCCTCACACACGAAGAGCCTGGGCTCACTCTGATCCCAGAAATGGTTCACAGGAACGTAATTTGCTAGTCTCTCATGCATAAACATGTGGGTCCTAAAACAGAAGGGAAGAACTGTCCCCAACTCTGACAAGAACAGTGCTTTCAGTGCTACCCACACCACTCAGAGCCATCTCAGCCAATGCCAGCAGGTGGCAGTGTTGACAAGTGCTCACCACCACGCATCCCATCAAAACAAATTATTGCAGACTTTGAGAAATTGGGAGTAAGGCTCTGGAAGTCTGGCTTGGAGACACAGAGCACGATGCTTGGATCTGGAAGTCCCATCTATAATAAATATACCATGATTTATGGGCCCAAAACTTGAAGCTCTTTTTTTTTTTTTAAAAAAAGATTTATTCATTTTATGCATGAGCTATATCTGTGTATACACCTTTATACCAGAGGAGGGCATCAGATCCCACTAGAGATGCTTCTGAGCGAACATGCGGTTGCTGGGAATTGAACTCATGACCTCTGGAAGATCAGTCAGTACTCTTAACTGCTGGGCCATCTCTCCAGCCCCCTGAAGAAGTTCTATATGGAGATCTTAACAGTAAATGAATGTGATGATACACACTATTAGTTTTAGTTGTTTGGGAGATGAAGGCAGGACAATCACACACAAAAAGGAAGAATTACGAGGTAAGGCAGATAGTCATCCTTAGGTGCCACCCACCCTCTAGAGAGCACAGCAAACCCAGGGGAAGAATATGGAACTGCTGGGCTCAATGGCCCTTGGGGGCTGTGCAGGACCCACTCCTACAGGAAACATAACCCTCATGGCTGCCCACGGCCATGGCCTGCTCAGCTCTGTGCATCACTGACGTGACAAGCACGGAATTTTGGAAGGAACATATACAAAGGACTTATAAAATGCCAGACACAGGTTGTTTCCTTTGTACTCTAAGGAGTCTGTCCAAGAGAGTCTGGCAAGAGATTTAGAATAGGCAGAAAGGATGGTGTCTATTCTTAACAGAGAAGTCATGGAAATCAGGCAGAGTCAAGAGAAAAACCACTTCATAAGATAAAGAGGGGAATTGATAGTAGGAAGTGAAGGAAAGCTTAGTTCCAAAGATTTACACCTGGTCACAGAGAACCCAGGAACACTAGGACTGGGATGAAGGCCAATCTGAGGAGCAAAAGTTCAAGGCCCATATTCTGAGGCAGGAGATCAGTGACACAGTTAGCTGGAAAGAGAAGTAAGACATCAACAGAGATGAAAAGCAGACCAAGCAGGTTAAAGGAGGCAGGCAGGACTCAGGGAGAGAGACAGGAAGAATTCAGGGTGGACTGGACAGGAAGATCTGAGTCAGGGCCTGCTGGAACTAGCATAAGGTAAGGCTGGAGTTGGGGAGAAACTCAGTGGTAGGGCACTTGCTTAGCACACACCAGGTTCTGTTCTGGGATCCATCCTTAGCATCACAATCAACCAAATCAATGAAACAAACAAAACAAAACAAAACAAAACAAAAAAACAACTAGGGGGCTGGAGAGATGGCTCAGCGGTTCAGAACACTGACTGTTCTTCCAGAGGTCCTGAGTTCAATTCCCAGCAACCACATGGTGGCTCACAACCATCTGTAATGAGATTTGGTGCCCTCTTCTGGGGAGCAGCTATGCACACAGGCAGAATACTGTATACATAATAAATAAATAAATCTTTTAAAAAATTAAAAAAAAACTAGCAAAAATAGTAGAACAGTACAAAAAAAAAAGGATGACAGAAAAAATATGTCACCGAGTGAAACTCTGTTGCCAGTTCCTCTGTTCTGTTAGCCATTTAGGTGAGCCTGAAGGTTTTCATACCATGCTTCCTGTCCTGCACCTACTTCATGGCAGACACATCTAGCATTCTTCTTTTTTTTCTTTTTGCATGTGTGCAGTCAGAAGGCAATCTTTTTTTTAAATTTATTTTTATTTTATATGCATTGTTGTTTTTGCCTTCATGTGTGTCTGTGTGAGGGGTGCAGATCCCCTGGAACTGGAGTCATAGACAGTTGTGAGCTGCTATGTGGGTGCTGGGAATTGAACCTGGGTCCTCTAGAAGAACAGTCAGTGCGCTTAACCACTGAGCCATCTCTCCAGCCCCACATCTAGCATTCTTTCCCAAACTGTTTGCTTTCCCGACTCAAGTCATGCAGAATCAAACATAGATGTAGCAAAGTGCTTAGAAGTGCTTTAAGGCCCACGGACAAGTTTCCTGTAGCAGAAACTATACTTATGTGTTACATCAGCCCTCCCCCAAAAGAAAGACATTGATTTTATTTTAAATCTTCTCTAGAAACATTCTCTACAAAGACAATCAAGCACCTTTTTCCCGTTAGAGTTGCCAATAAGTCTGAGGCCATTCTGTTCTGAGACATTCTTAGAGATGTTTGGGAAAGCCCCTCCAAATTTTGAGTTACTACTAAGTCAGTTCCATAGTCTCAACCCTGGAGCACAGAGACCAAGGACTTAAAACTACTTCAACTGCTTAGTGTCTGTTTTAGGCTCCAAGGTTCAAAATCTAACTTAGTAAGCTGGACGGCAGGCAAATATCATTTCCCACAAATCCTCTCGACCATAATCTCACTCATTGGTCTCCGGCTCATTGAAGGGCAGTGTCTGCATCTGTCCAATTTCTCCAGTCTTGAAATCGAAGACATTCACTGTGTCCATTTCAACATCATAGATGTAGATTTTGGAATCAGGACTGTTGTCAACCTAGGAAAGAAAAGACGTATTGCTCAGAGCTGGCGATTGCTTTAGGGCCTGTGCCCATGGGGCTGACACAGCTTGTGCTCCAGGAAAATGCACCTGCCACCAGTCTCCGTGGCTTCCAGTCAATGGCATGCCACCAGAATAATTTTTTTTTTTGATTTTTCGAGGCAGGGTTTCTCCGTAGCTTTTGGTTCCTGTCCTGGAACTAGCTCTTGTAGACCAGGCTGGCCTCGAACTCCCAGAGATCCGCCTGCCTCTGCCTCCCGAGTGCTGGGATTACCACCAGAATAATTTCAATGCTTTATTAAGTCCACCAAAATAGTTCTTTAGTTACTACTTTGTAATTTCAGACAACTTAGAATAAAGTCTAAAGAGTTGTAGCTGTTCTTAGTTTTGACTAGAAATTAAAACAAAACAAAACAAAACAAAAAACTGGGTCTCAGTACATAGCCTTGTATGACCTGGACCAGGTTGGCCTTGAATTCAGAGATCTGCCTGCCTCTACCTCCTGAGTGTTGGGATTTTAGGGGTGTGCCACCATGTTCAGCCTGAAGACATTTTCTTTGCTGAGACAGACTAACCAAGGGACTCCAAAGGAATCTGGATTTATGGCAAAAACGACATCTGTACAACTGAATACAATTGATGGGAGTGAGGCTCATTTCCACTTGGCAGCTGACACACGAAGTCCTGAGTGGTATTTCTAACGAAGGCGGTTGGCTCCTGCCGCGCTGCTCGCAGAAGCTCGGTTCACAAGGGCAAGATGTGGACAGTCACTAAGGGACCGTCAATTGATTAATGGAGAAAAGGTGGCCTATCAAAACAATTCAGGCACAGAGAGAATGAAGCACTGGCACATGCTACAACATGGATGAGCCCCAAATGCTACAGTGGGTGAAAGAAGCCAAATCAAAGGCCACACATTCTATGACATGTCCAGAACAAGAAAATTCAGAGACTGTAAGCAGGCCTGTGGTTGCCAGGAGCTACGATGGGGGATGGGACTGGTAGGCAGTTAATGGGTATGACAAATTTCTTTAGAATGAAGATGTTTGGAACCAGATAGAGGCAGTAGTTGTACTATACTGCAAATGTACCAAGTGCCACTGGACTGCTCACTTTGAATGGTTAATTTTCTGATATATATATATATATATATATACATGATTACACACAAAGATATATATATATATAGATAGATATAGATATAGATATATATATATGACTCTCATTCCAAGGTTTTGAGAGCCTATTTTAAGATAACAAGATGTCAGCATGCCCAAAGCATCCTGAGCCTGTAACTGCTCAAGCAATGCTTTGAAGCGGAGGAAGAAAGTGGGAGCACACTGGCCCATGCCCCATC
Source organism: Microtus oregoni (assembly GCF_018167655.1). Lineage (NCBI taxonomy): Eukaryota > Metazoa > Chordata > Mammalia > Rodentia > Cricetidae > Microtus > Microtus oregoni. The sequence continues at coordinate 19,026,281 of NW_024543086.1, forward strand.
TGACAGCATAAGCAGTGACAACAGGCTCACCTGAGGGTTCTCTGAAAATTGCATCTGGGTCCTGCCCCTCATAAGGGAATGCTCAGTAAGTGGCTTTGGAAGCAAAAGAAACCAAGCAGGTCCTGGGTTCAACCTTGGTTTCAGGCTCAGCTGCTCTGGGTTTTTTAGGCTCAGACCTTCACTGGTGATCCTGACAGCCCTACCTCATGATTACACACAAAGATTTCTTTTTTTTTTTTTAAGATTTCTTAAAAAAATATATTTATGTATGAGTGCAATGCATGGCTTTATGCCAGAAGAGGGCATCTGACCCCACTAGAGATGCTTGTGAGCCACCATGTGGTTGCTGGGAACTGAACTCAGGACCTCAGAAAGAGCAGACAGTGCTCTTAACTTCTGAGCCATCTCTCCAGCTCCAAACTTTTTTTTTTGGTTTTTCGAGACAGGGTTTCTCTGTGGCTTTGGAGCCTGTCCCGGAACTAGCTCTTGTAGACCAGGCTGGCCTCAAACTCACAAAGATTCACCTGCCTCTGCCTCCCGGGTGCTGGGATTAAAGGCGTGCGCCACCACCACCCGGCCAAACATTTCTTAAAACAAACAATACACCTTACAAAAAGAAAAAGAGATCTGATTCTGTGTGCATGCGTATTTGCCTGCATGTGTGCATGTGTAGCACGTGTGCCTGGTGCCCACAGAGGTCAGAAGAGGTGGTCAGACCCCTGGAATTTGAGTTAAGCACAGTTGTGAAGTAGGTGCTGGAACAGAACTGAGGTCCTCTGCAAGAGCAACAAGTACTCTTAACCTCTGAGCCATCTCTCTAGTCTCTACACACATGGGTTTCTGAGGCTCAGGGAAGTTCTCGCCTCAGTTTCAAATGCTCCCTACCTTGATCGAAAGGACTCTCCACTAATGGGTCTCACGCAGCTGCCTGCCTCACACTGCGGCCACTTTGTGTCCTCATCTCCTTTTGTATTACTTTAACACTATTGTGGGGCTCTCCCACTCTTTCTTCCCTTGTTGTAGACAAACCACTGTTAGGGTCAGGATCCCGAGCTGCAGCACTTACTGGGCTGGTGCATTTTAAGCCTGGGTTAGTGGGACTTATAAAAACAACTCAAAATGATGTTACCACTATAATCTTATCATTTCTCATTTTCTTCTTCTGAATACTTGCAGAAGAATATCATGTACATGTACATAGAAAAGAAAGTGAGGAAAGCGAAGAGCTGGGCTCAACCCCCCCATTCCTCGCCTCCTCCACTGTGTTCACCAGCCTCTGTGTTCTGTTAATTCAATGTCTTCCTCAGAGCTCCCACCAATGGGCACAGTGTCAAAGGCAGCCAGATCCTCAAGTCTTCAAAGCAATGATGAGGAGACACATGTCCAGAAGAAAACTTTATTCTAGCAGCTCGAGAATCATAAATAGAATGTGAGTCCCTTAAAAAGACAAGATGAAATTTTGCAGAAACAAAAGACACTTAACAGTGACGGAAGAAACTGTCACCCTTCTTGTAACTAAGAGTTTGGCTGGGTGGCAAAGACAACAAGCAAGAAAAGGAGAAAAGGACCTCTGAACAAGACACCACTGTTTCTGATGAAAACAACAACAACAACAAAAAAAAAGGCAGGTGAGGATGTAAGAACAGAGAGTATAGGTCAGGTGTGTGGTGCAGCTTCTGCACTCAGGAGGCAGAGACAGACAGATCTCTGTGAGTTCAAGGCCAGCCTATTCTACAGAGTGAGTGAGTTCCCAGACAGCTGAGGCTACACAGAGAAACCTTTTCTCAAAACAACGAGGGGCTGGAGAGATGGCTCAGAGGTTAAGGACACTGACTGCTCTTCCAGAGGTCTTGAGTTCAATTCCCAGCAACCACATGGTGGCTTAGAACCATCATATAATGAGATATGGTGCCCTCTTCTGACATGGAGGCAGAACACTGTATGGTATATATAATAAATAAAATATTTTTTTTAAAAAAAAGAAACAACAACGACAAAACCAAAACCAACCAAACAAAAAAACCAACCAAACAAACAAGCAAACAAACAAAAAAGAGTGTGTCTGGAGAGCAGGCCCTGCACCTCTACAATAAAGTGGGCAGCACAATAGAGCCAATCCCACTCATTGGTAGATGTGTAGGTGAACCAGGCCAGAAGTTGTAAGCATAGTAGAGTTGCCCCCATTATTCATCTGTCATGTGGCATCATGGGCAGGGGAGAGATGTTACTCCCCCACCCTCCTGTCCATCAATGCCCTGCCCCCATCAGCTGCAGCACTTAGGTAAGTGGCCCCACAACACAGCAGGACAACACAGTAGGGCTAACCCTGAAGGTGTAGGTGTGGGGGATCTAACTGAGGATGAGGACCTGAAAGCAGGAGCACTGGCCTCACCCCTTGCTCATTGCTGCAAGGGGTGAACTTGCCAGGACAAAGCAAGAGAGCTCACCCTGGTGGTGAGGACAAGGGAGAGCTGGCGGGCCCAGACCAGGGTTATGGGTCGGCCCATGCCATCATCCATCCCATTTGTGATCTCCTGGAGCGCGTGAAGGAACCTGTCTTGCAGACCCAAAGCTGCAGAATTTCCATAAAACAAGGCAACATCAAGATAACCAAGAGGAGTTTCAGTGAGGGTCCAGCATCAATAGTGTAGCAGAAACCAGAGGCCTTGAACCAGACCGATGACTCTTTGCAATGAACATTTGCAGGTAAAGAGATGTGGACAAAAGGGTTTACTGCATGACTTACTGTCTCACACTGCAGTTTTCATGACGAGATTTTTTTTCCTTTTCCCGTTTTTTCTCTTAAATTTTATTTTATTTTGTGGGGGGAGGTTGCAAGGGCAGACAGTGGATACTAAGGGGTGGGGAAATGAATGGGATGGAGATGCATGATGTGAAAGACACAAAGAATATATAAAAACAAACAACAACAGTAACAATGAAAACAGAATGTGTGCCAAGATGGAAGCAGGCAGGAGAGATCCGATGGAAGTCAGGAAATCAAGGAGGGAGATGAAGCAGGGAGGGGGCTAGACAGAAGGCAAGACATAAGGACCCAAAAGACCTACTGAGGAGAACCTACCCAGGCAGAGCAGCTGGCTATGGGCCTGTGAGAAGCCAAAGGCACAGCCCCTCTTCCAGGGAGATCCTTCATATGGACCAGCAGAAGGCCAGCAGGGAAGTCAGCCTTACCTTGCTAAGGAGGATGCTAATCTTGTTCCCGTTGGCGTTGCATCTCAGAGAAGTGATGTTCCCCACATAAGGGATCAGATGAGCCAGGTTCTTGCAGCTGCAGTGCACTTTTGCTTCCCTGTGTGAGGACAGGAGAAGAAAGAATGACCTCAGCATCAGGCAGAGGTCCCTTCCTGGCACCTTTCTGCTGATCACAGAAATTAACTTCTCTGACTGCTCGGCCTACGGGTTCTGTTCAGCTCACTGCTTCTTACCTGGTGCACTGAATCCCTAGCACAGGGAAAAGGGGGGCAATTTTTAGAACCAATGAACGGTATCTTCTAAATTAGAAAAAAAAGGAGGTGTCACATGAGGTAAGAACCTGAGATTTTTGACACTGTTCTAACTTTTTTGTTTACTGTATTATCTCATAATTTAAAAGAAAAAAACGAATACTTCTATTTTGAAGAAAATGGTACCTTCTGGAAAGATCAAAACTTTTAAAGTGAGCTAAATCTGTCCCTGCCACCAGGAAAGTTCCACAGACATCTAGGAAGCAGGGGCTCCCCTCGGTCTCAGAGAACAGCAGAAGTTGTTTGACAGTTCCCTGAGGAAAGAAGAACAAGTTTAGCTGTACACTTCTACGGTGCGCCATTTCTCTCCTAAACAATTCATCTCCTGCACTCCACCGTTCACCCAGTCAGTGATCACTAATGGGCCAGCATGCATTTAAACTAGGGTTGGTTCCCTGGAAGACAGGCCCCTGTCTCAGTACTGTCTTGGTGCCACATGCCTCAGGTCAAGGATCAAAGATATACCAGGCCCTGGTGATGAACACCTTTAATCCCAGCACCAGAGGCAGGCGGATCTCTGTGAGTTTGAGGCCAGCCTGGTCTACAGAGCTAGTTCTAGGACTGGCTCCACAGCTACTGAGAAACCCTGTCTCGAAAACCAAACAAACAAAAACCAATCAAACAAAAAAGGATCAAAGATACATAGGGCACTCAGCTGAGAAGGATCTATGGTCACACACAAGATAATGGAATGTAGCAAGGACAGATGAATGGTGACTTGTCCCTGAAGGTTAGTCCGGGTGGGCATTTTGTTAAAGCTTCAAAAAACGCTTCTCATGTTGTCAATGTTAGGTGCATGGTCATCGGGGTGGTAAGATGAGGAAAGGATGCTTGCCTCATTCTGGATATATGCCATTTGTGGAAGGCAACTCACAGTACTTCACACTTATAACATGTTCATGCTTTCTGTATTTTATATTTCAATAAAATACTTAAGAAATTCATGTCGCTAGGCAGTGTTTAACCCCAGCACTTGGGAGGCAGAAGCAAGAGGATCTCTGTGAGTTCAAGGTCAGCCTGGTCTACAAAGTGAGTTCCAGGACAGCCAGGACTGTTACACAGAGACCCTGTCTAAAACACAAAAACAAAAAGCCAACAACAACAAAGAAGAAATTACTGTCTGTTCTGGGGGCAGCGTTTAAAGTGAGGTGACAGAAGACCCAGATATCAGCAGGTGACACATACTGAAAGACAAGTCTGGCATGGCTGCAGAGTGAGCAATGAGAGCGCTGTCTACTGGGAGGGTGGGCAGGCAGAGCAGAGGCCATATGGGCACATCATGCAGACAAGAAGGCAACACTCTCCAGTTCAAGTTTACCCACTCCTGTTCTGCTTCCACAGTTTCCACTTCTCAGGTTCCACAACAAATCTAGCCTGTATTCAGGAAGAGGAAGTACACCACTTCTTTCTCTGGAAGAGTCTACTACCTCTCACGACTCACTGTCTGAACCAGGCCCCCAGAGTCTCCTCTGGCTATATCTCCAGGACTCCATCACCCTTCACCAATTCCCCAGTCTTTTCACTATGTAAGCACAGAAGTTATATTCTAATGAAAACCCATACAAACAAACCAAGAAGAGGCAGTCCAGAATCTATCCTAGTCCTGCTGACATCAACATCAGCCCGCCAAGCTCCTGCCTAACTTCCATTCTACCCAGGGCTCTGGCTCCAGCCTTGACCACGTGTGACCCATACCTTGATCCTCTCTAAAGATAATTGTTGGGAGCTGCAGACCCTCAGACCCTGAACTTTCTATGACCCCCTGTCTGCTGTTTTTCCATGCTTGCAGCTGCTCTGGGCATGAAACCCTCATGAGTTCCTGATAACAAGGAAGTGGGTTCTGGTGGGTTTGCAGTAGAAAATCCCGAGAGGTAGGGCGTGGCCACTAGTCAAGGAGAGCACTAAATAAGCTGCCTTGGAACAAAATAAAATGGGCATTCTTTCTTCAAGAGTGACCCACGGCTCTGCGTGTTTTTAGTCCCCAGGCCCTTCCCCAACCAAGGTTCCAGGTGGTGCAGGGAAATGAAAAGGAAGCATCTGAAGACACCTTATCACTGGGCCAGACATTAACAGAGCCACACATTTGCCTCCTGAAGAGAGATATGGGTAGGAATCAGAGAGACCACTAGCATTCCTTACTGACCAAACCAACACACATGCCTTCTGTATAAAAACAGCAGACAGGCTGGAGGTGTGGCTTAGTGTACAGTGTGTGCATGAGGTGTGGGTTCTATCCAAACACTGTACTGAAAAACAAAAACCAAAGGAGGAAGAGGAAGAAAAGGACCCAACTCCATCCCAGCTGTTCCTATAAACAGGCTCCTTAGTTGTTTCCGATTTCCTTCTTAGTCCGACATCTGCAGGTGTCCACTCTGATACAGCTTCCCCTTAACCTGTCATGGAAAGCAGAGCCTTCCTCTCATCTCCATGTCCACAACTGACACCCCATGCTCACCTGCTGAAGTCAGAGTGCAAACACTAAAGGACAAGAGACAGCACAGGAAGGAAGGAGACACTGCACTGGATGGTCTCCTGCCTTCTGGCCTCTCCGCTCTCTCAGACCTAGAGGCTTTAGGAAAACATGGCAGCACAAGCTCTACACTAGCGCCCATTACTTCTTCCCAGGAGGGTGCAGGGGCCACACGATGCATCCTCCCCACATCGTCACAGTTCAGTCCCACATCAGGGGTTCTTCCAGTCCCTTCTCACCTCAGTCTTCACTCTGGCTGCCTGTGACCTAGATGACAACCTTATGGCAGGGGACGGGATGAGCAGCATGTGAGGTACAATATCATGGATGTGGTAACAACAGTGAAGAACATGGGTTCCAAGAAACAATTCAAAATCCCACATAAAATCCCACCAGGGCCAAGGAGATGGCTCAGCTGGTGAAGTGCTTGTGCCAAGGGATGAGGATCTGGATTCGAATCCTGGAAACCCACATGATGCTAGGCATCCCGACGTACCCCTGAATCCCAGTGGTGGTCAGATGGGAGGCCAAGACAGGCAGATCTTGGTAGACTGTGGGTCAGTTAGCCTGGCTTATGTCGTAAAGTTCTAGATCAGTGAGCCACCCTGTCAAGACAGAGGCTGAATACCTGATGTTGTCCTCTGACCCCATGTACACCAACCACGCATGTGTGCACACACAGTCTTTCCTTTCTTTGTCCTCTCTCTCTCCTCCCCACTTACCCCCCCCCCCCACACACACTCAACTGATAGATAAAACCAGAGACAGGTTCTCAGTCTTGAATAGCAGCCTCCCAAAAGTCCCTTTTCTTAAAACTCTACTATAAAAGACCTTTTGCAGATGAAAGCATCTAAGGGCTCTACACAATCTATACACTCTGTACTAATCCACACTCGCAGCCCCAAGACTTTTGAGAAAAAAATCATTCTGCATTAGTCCTAAAACCACTGACAAGTGACTCTGTTTTCTATGCTCTGAATAGAACCCAGGGCCCCTCCATGTTAGGCACATAGTCCACCACTGAACTGTACACCCTAGTCAAAGTGTGGCTTTTTTGCTTGTTTTAAAGATTTATTTATTTTATGTGTATGACTATTTTTTTTGTTCTGGTTGGTTGGTTTTTTTTGTTTTGTTTTTCGAGATAGGGTTTCTCTGTAGCTTTGGAGCCTGTCCTGGAACTAGCTCTTACTGTAGACCAGGCTGGCCTCAAACTCACAGAGATCCACCTGCCTCTGCCTCCCGAGTGCTGGGATTAAAGGTATGTGCCACATGTGCCCAGCTTGCATATGAATGTTTTAGTCACATGTATGTCTGCATACTACATACAAGCCTGGTGTCCTTGGAGCTCAGCAGAGAACATCAGATGCTCTGGAACTGGAGCTATGGATGGCTGTGAGCCACCATGTGGGTGCTAGGAACAGAACCCAGCCCTCTGTAAGAATAAGTTCTCTTAACTGTTGAGCCATCTTTCTGGCTTCTGAAAGTGTTTCTGTCAAACATGAAGAGAAGACACAGATGTAGAGAGATGCCATGTGAAGAACAGAGCAGAACACAGGGGAACATCTGTAGACCCAGAACACTGGGGACTAACAGCACGACCGGAAACTGCGAGAGGCAGGAGCAGATTCCCTGGAAAAGTTTTCTGAAGGAGCTTGCCCAACCAACCTAGATTCAGGATTTGATTTCCAGAACTGTGACAGAACAAATTTTGTTGCCTCAAGCCAGTGGTTTGTGAGAATTTTTAACAGCCACAGCAAGTTAGTATCATGTCAGTCCTGGGTTATAGCAAGTCCCAGTGGACACAGACAGGCAGATACCTGACACAGATGCTGTGCTGAGGCCCATCACTGTGAGAGGCCAGCACGGCTCCCACCTTGGCCTCACCCTCACGCTCACTTAGGGGGATGGCTCATCCAGAAGTATCATCTAAATTGATAGCACAAACCCGTCAGGAGGTTTCTGAACCGGCAAGCATTTCCTCCCATTTCATAGCCCAGTACAGTCAAGGTCTAGGGAAATGGACTCTTCCCTGAAAAGTGCTCTAATCCTGCCTCTCCATTTCAGAGGTCACTGCATGGATGGGGAGGCTACACCAGAGCCCATTTCCAGTGAGTCACCTGATTGGAAATAGGATTCAGAACACAAGGCAGCACTTTCAACTGCCAATAGTCACTGACCTGCCAGGTCCGTACTTGAATTCGGTTCGGCTCCACTGTATAAATGTTTTCCTCGTGCATTGCTAACACTGATGTTTCACACAGGAACGTCCCTGAAATGAAGGATGAACATCAAAACAGCATCAGCGGGGGCTGGAGAGATGGCTCAGCGGTTAAGAGCATTGCCTGCTCTTCCAAAGGTCCTGAGTTCAATTCCCAGCAACCACATGGTGGCTCACAACCATCTGTAATGAGGTCTGGTGCCCTCTTCTGGCCTGCAAGCATACACAGAGAAAGAATATTGTATACATAATAAATAATAAATATTAAATAAATAAATAAATAAATAAACAGCATCAGCATGATAGACGTCCCTTGTGTGGAATCTTCAGTCAGCGCGGTCCTTATGGTAGCTCCATGAGAAGATCTGAGTTCCATGAATCTTACAGATGAGCAGAACAAGATTCCAGAATAAAGAAGGGGGGGAAAAACCCACAAAAATAGTACAAACAATAAAAATATACAAACAATGCTGCTATGAACATAGTTGGGCAAATACTTTTGTTGTATGATAGGGCATCTCTTGGGTATATTCCCAAGAGTGGTATTGCTGGGTCCAGGGGTAGGTTGATCCCGAATTTCCTGAGAAACCACCACACTGCTTTCGCAAGTGGTTGCACAAGTTTGCATTCCCACCAGCAATGGATGAGTGTACCCCTTTCTCCACAACCTCTCCAGCAAAGGCTATCATTGGTGTTTTTTATTTTAGCCATTCTGACAGGTGTGAGATGGTATCTTAAAGTTGTCTTGATTTGCATTTCAATGAGCGGACAAGGAGGACTACTGAGAACTCAAGGACAATGGCAATGGGTTTTTGGTCCTACTGCACTATACTGGCTTTGTGGGAGCCTAGGCAGTTTACTAGACCTGGATGGAGGTGGGTGGTTCTTGGACTTCCCACAGGGCAGGGAACCCTGATTGCTCTTCAGGCTGACGAGGGAGGGGGACTTTACTGGGGGAGGGGGAGGGAAATGGGAGGCGGTGGCAGGGAGGAGGCAGAAATCTTTAATAAATAAATAAATTTAAAAAATAAAATTATAAACAGTGAAAAACAATAAAATAAAAAAATAAAGTTACAAAAGGAAAAAAAACAATAAAAATATAAAACCAAGTAACAAGCCAGGCAGTGGTAGCACACACCTTTAACCCCAGCACTTGGGAGGCAGAGGCAGGCGGATCTCTGTGAGTTCAAGGCCATCCTGGTCTACAAAGCGAGTTCCAGGACAGTCAGGGCTGTTACACAGAGAAATCCTGTCTTGAGAAACAAAACAAAAACAACAAAAAACCAAAACAAACCAAAAAACCCAAGAACAAAACAAAATAACAACAACAAAACCCCAAGAAATATGAAAACCTACTGAAAAAAAAAGGAACATCTGCTCTGAACATAAGGAACTCTATAGGCTCCTAGGGTCCTAGGCCTGATCTGGGGGATCCAACATGCCCACCCACCCTGCTCACCAGCCTCATCTCCTTTTCCCCTGGTTGAAGGTCGCCCGGTAGCACAACACCTAGGGCAGCGTGACTGATGAAGCACCTGTCCACGTCATGAGGAACTTTGGAGGCTCCACGCTCCAGTCAAAGGTGCTGAGGAGCGTATTAGCCAAGGAGGTGACAACACACACGAAACAGAAGATGTCTTGGCACCTGCTGTGCTGGCCATTACTGAGATAAAAGAGCTCATCTTTGCTTCTTGGGACTCACGTGAAAGAGGAGCGGTGGTGTGTGAATTATTGTACAGTACAGGGAATGATAATTTCAACACTCAGAGAACTTCCGACAATGCTGTGGGATGCATAGAGGTTCTTGTGCTTGTAGATCAGCACTAGGGGAACCAAGCACATTAAACATACAGGCTGTCTCTTCGAAGGGAGAGTTGCATAACTTGTTTTTCACCCAGAAGGCTAGGAGTGGATGTGGTGAATAGCCTGGTGACCTTTGCACTGTGTAACCTAGACCATACTGGATCCTCCCCCAGGATCTATAGAACATATCTTTATGGAAGGTGTCACAAGTATTCAACCTGAAGAACCCATCTTTATGGAAGAGGCCCATACATTTTACAAAGAGGTTTTTTGGCTGCCCTAAAACTCACTTTGTAGACCAGGCTAGACTCAAACTAACAGAGATCTGCCTGTCTCTGCCTCTCGAGTGTTGTAGCTTGAATGTAGTTATCTTTAAAGAGTTTCAATGTAATCCTGTCTTAAGCTTTATTGTGCACATGGGACTGAGTTAATTATAACCAGAAAAATGTTCACGAAATTGCACTATACTTTTAAATATGCCTAAAATAAACTACTCAGAGTCAGACTCCCGAAGTTTGAACCAACACCTGCGAGAGTTGTGCTGATCTTAACTACTTTCTTGTCTGTATACTGCTACTCTGCTGGAGGTCACAGAGACATCCCCCACTCCCACATAAAGGGTTAAGGGAGATGAAAGGGAGTGGAAAAGACATGTGGGAGTGAAGTGATGACCAGTGGAAAGCAGAATGGTCAGCCTCCTAAGAGTGGAGAGATCTCAGAGATGCAGATGGTGTAGAAGCTCAAGTTAGAGAGAGAAGAGTCACGTCCCAAAGGTATTTCAGGAGGCCGTAAGACAGCGCTAAAAGATCTGTGCTCTGAATCCCAAAGTCTGTGACGACTACTACATAGGACAATAGCTGCTAAAGCCTCAAAGGGGAGTTATTCTGGACTGTCCATCAGACCCAGTCCCTGTGAGGAAGGACTGATGATAGGGTCAAAGATGAGCTCTGTGACCATAAACCAAAGACTATAGAAGCCAAAAGCTAAAAGAACCAAATGGAATTTCCCCTTGAGGACTCAGGGGGAGGGTATTGCCCTATTTGCTGCATTTTGTTTTTCTGGACTTTGAAACCAGACAGAAAAAAAAAAATTCCTGTGGTTTTTAAACCACCATAGTGTTATAGTAGCAGTATGAAACTCATGTATGTGTGTGGAAGGCAGAGGTAGCCAAATTAAATAGAGAAAGTTGGAGAAACTGGTAAATCGCAGAGCTCAAATTCGAGATTGATTGAACATCTGAGAAGATCTACCTGTGGCCCATAGCTATGGCTAGCTTCAGCCATTTTACAGGACACTTGTGCAATGGCTCCCTTCCTCAGAAGGAACCAGATTGCTTATGCTCATGCATTCTTGTCAGTAGTTCTGGAGCCCAGAAAGACTTGCTAGTGCAGTCTCACTATGTTTCTGAAATAGGATGCAGTCCAGGAAGCCCTGGCTGCAGAGGCTGAGCTGCAGCATTGGCTCTAGCCATTCAGGCACAGGAATGAGAGCGGGCATGACCATCTGCCAGCTCTGTGCTAATCCCCTTACTCTGCATGAGAAGGCGAGGCAATAGCAGAGGTGTGGAGCCCTCTCTGGGTGTGAAGAGATTCTAACCTGCATTCCTTAAGGTAGATCCGGAAGGTTCAAAGACGGCTACCTGTTTTCCATTCCAGACGGCCACAGCATCCTAAAACGAACAAGGATGTCGAAAAGCAGAGGTAAGAAGAATGCAGTGCAGACCACAGAGCCTGTGCTCTTCCCTCATCACTGAGTGGTACCATGCTGTCAGCTCAGTTTCACATCACCAAGCCTTCCATGGATGCGGGTTAGATCTAAAATGGTGGTGCATTTTCAGTATTTTTTTTTTTACCTTTTTGTTTGTTTGTTTTTTTGAGACAGGATTTCTCTGTCCTAGAACTTACTTTGGAGACCAGGCTGGCCTCGAACTCACAGAGATCTGCCTGCCTCTGCCTCTGAGTGCTGGGATTAAAGTCATGCACCACCATGCCTGGCTAGTTTGTTTTTTATTATTATTTTTTTTAAGATTTATTTATTTATTTTGTATACAGTGTTCTGTCTGCGTGTATGCCTGCAGGCCAGAAGAAGGTACCAGATTTCATTACAGATGGTTGTGAGCCATCATGTGGTTGCTGGGAATTGAACTCAGGACCTCTGGAAGAATAATCAGTGCTCTTCACCTCTGAGCCATCTCTCCAGCCCTTATTATTTTTTTTTTATTAGATTTGTTTTTTAAAAAATACCAATCCAAATTCCCCCTCCCCCCCCTCCTCCCATTTCCTCCACACACCTTCCCACCCCAACCTCCTCTAATCCTCATTGCATGCTTTGGTTTTTTTAAAAAATAAATATGACACAAATGGATATTCAGGATGGCTTAAGCTGTCACCAAGCTCCCTTGCTGTTCTGAATTACCCTAACGACCCAGCAGGCAGTTCTTTTGGCTACACTGAGAATCCTTGTCTAACACCCACAGACCAGCCTCGGTAGTCACCTTGGTGGCGAATACTCCACTGATGTGCATGTCAGTGCGCAGGCTGTGTGTGCTTCCCGTGGACAGGAAGGACACGTTGACTAAGTTTGGGGAGATCTGCACAGCGGCTACTTGCTGGTGGAAGTGCGACGACATGGCCTGCTCACTGAGGATGGACACGGAGTCGGCGCTGCTCACTGCCAGAAGGTTCTTCCTGGAGCCCCACTTCATTACCAGGTGGGGGAGAGTCGGATGCATGAACAACAGAAGAGATGCAGTCAGGAAGTATATAAAAGCTCCTCATGAAAGTCTACAAGCCAAACAATCTAAAAACTTAGAAATTAAAATATGTACTTTGCAGGAACATTTTAAAATGCTGATAGACTTAAGATGTGAACTGGCAGGCAGACACCAGGGTGGCTGTTCTACCCAGGGTCTGCTCTAACTGCAGGGCATCTGCTAGGAATCTGACATTCTGATTATGACATATTCATATTTATTATTTTCTATGAACCTATAGGCAATTTAATTTAAATTTAAATTATCCAGTGGTCTTCTGCTGGTGAGAAAGAAATGTTAGTTTCCTAGCTTCAATCTGAAATATTCAGTTCTCACAAATAATGAAGAGCCACGTAAAAGATCAGAATCGCCTCAGAAATTGTATGGCCAGAAAGGTATCAGAAGTAACTGTGAAAAATTCCAGATGATGTTGGACTCAGCAAAGACTTCAAAGAGGCTGCAATAAATATGGTACTTATTATAAGCACCCTACTGCAATACTAGAATGATTCTGTCTCATCAGATAGTGTCAATAAGAGACAAAAACAAAATGCTCCCAAGAACTGAAGCCGAAGCCAGGTTGTGGTGGCGCATGCCTTTAATCCTAGGACTTGGGAGGCAGAGGCAGGTGGATCTCTGTGAGTTTGAGGCCAGCCTGGTCTACAGAGCTAGTTCCAGGACAGGCTCCAAAGCCACAGAGAAACCCTGTCTCGAAAAAAACCAAAAAAAAAAAAAAACCAAAAAAAAAAAAAAAAGAGCTAGTTCCAGGACAGGCTCCAAAGCTACAGAGAAATCCTGTCTCAAAAAACCAAGAGAAAGAAAGAAACGAAACCGATATTTACACAGAAACATGCACTCATGTTAACAGCAGCCTCACTCGGGCTGGAGAGATGGCTCAGTGGTTAAGAGCATTGCCTGCTCTTCCAAAGGTCCTGAGTTCAACTCCCAGCAACCACATGGTGGCTCACAACCATCTGTGGTGAGGTCTGGTGCCCTCTTCTGGCCTGCAGACATACACACAGACAGAATATTGTATACATAATAAATAAATAAATATTTAAAAAAAAAAAAACAGCAGCCTCACTCATAACCACTCCAGAGTTGAAGCAACCCAAAGCCCATCAGCAGAAAACCGTGGTCTACCCATGGAATGGGAGGCCAGCCATAAAGAGGAGCACTGACACCTGCCATGACATGGGAGAAGCAGGACATCCGGGAACATAGTCACAAAGACTGGATTGTATATGCTATTTATCTAGTTAGTTTCTTTGTTTTATTAAATTTATTTATTTATTTTTCATCCTGACCGAAGGTTCCCCTCTCTTCTTCGCTCATCCCTTCCCTGCCACAATTCAGTCCTTCTCCAGGAAATGAGGTTTTCAAAGACAGGGCTCTCTTCACAGTCCCAGCTGTATTGAACCCCCAGAGACCCACCTGCCTCTGCCTCTGCCTCCCAAGTGTTGAGTTTAAAGGCGTGCACTATTACCCCCCATATAACCCACGCTGGCCTCATGCCTCAGGTTCCTAAGTATTGGGGTTACATATCTATATAATGTTTTGTTAGTATTATTTTTCTGATGCTAAATTGAATAACTGATTTTTTTTAAAAAGTGCTCCAAGTTAATTATGTTCTGCCTGGCACAGCAGACGATGAGAACAGCAAATGCGCTACAGAGCTGGACTGTACCTGTATCTGTGTGATGTTTCCTTCAAGCTCAGTAGGTGTTTGAAGGGTCCACATGTCCTTGCCCTCCAGCGCTCTGCCATATGGGTACTTTGGCATTTTTTTCCACAAAGCTACTCGCCCTTTATTGGTCCCAGCTGCCAGGAGACCTACAGGTAAAAGCAAAGCACATGCTGCTTGTGGAGAAAGATTTTAAAGGTGCTGGTGGATGCTGTCTTCTGTTTCCAATCTGCCTTACTCGGGCTGCTTCCCCAGTGCTGCACTGGTGCTGAGTGCTCAGCAGGCACTCGGTGACACTGATTCACCTGCTAACTTGCTCTCCTTGGTATTCACACACTCAGGCACTTGTATACTTTCCCTAGTCCACAAATACTACCCATACCATCAAAGGTACAGACATTGATGTATATACCACCGTTAGTGAGACTCTTCTGGCCAAACCTTTCAAACATTATGTAAAATAAGAAGGCTTCATTGTCACTAGTTCATCTTTGACTGATAATAACAACTTACTTATCTTTCTTTTTTAAAAAACAGTACCAGCTGGGCGTTGGTGGCACACACCTTTAATCCCAGCACTTGGGAGGCAGAGGCAGGTGGATCTCTGTGAGTTCGAAGCTAGCCTGGTCTACAAGAGCTAGTTCCAGGACAGGTTCCAAAGCCACAGAGAAACCCAGTCTCAAAAAAAAAAAAATTAAACAAAAACAAAAAACAAAAATAAATAAATAAATAAATAAATAAATAAATAAAAACAGTACCTCACTATGTAGCCTTGGCTGGCACGGAACTCATAATATAGACCAGGTTGGCCTGGAACTCACAGAGATCCACCTGCCTCTGCCTTCTGAGGCTGGTTGAGTGCTGGGATTAAAGGTCTGTTCCACTGTACCCAGCTTCTATTTCTGAATAGGCTCCAAATCTCACTATAACTTATTTGGTCTTGACACAATGTTTGAAACTGTTTCTATTCTTTCCATGTCAGGTCAAGAAATCTCACCTTTGAACTGGGCAGTGGTGGCGCATGTCTTTAATTCCAGCACTTGGGAGGCAGAGGCAGGTGGATCTCTGTGAGTTCCAGGCCAACCTGGTCTATATTATGAGTTCCGTGCCAGCCAAGGCTACACAGCTAGTTACACAGAGAAACTCTGCTTCAAAATACCATTAAAAAAAGAAAGGAAGGAAGGAAGAAAGGAAGGAAGGAAGGAAGGAAAGAATCTCACCTTTGGCTTTACAGAAACAAACACAGTTTATATTCTCTCCTTTTTCAAAGCCAAACTTCTCCTGTGGGCTCAGTATGTAGTTCTCCCCTCGCTCTAAGTCCCAGAATCTGTAACGGAAAGAGGAAGGACTTGTGAAGGGTTAGGTTAGTGCCCACCTCTGACCTGACGGTTTTGTAAAGCTTGGGAAGAAAACTCGAGCTGTGCTCTATAGACTCCCAACACGAAACAGAAACGTGATGCAATATGTTTACAACTGGAAGGGTGGCTACTAACGGGCAGTTCACATGTGGCGCTACAGGAAGACGAGAACATGGGATTCTAGCTACATACAGTAACAGTGAACATTATGCTGAACTGGGTGGCCAAAAAGATACCAAAATGCCTATTTCTATTTATGCCAGTTTAATAAACTATGCAGAACTAGGTTCGGCAGGGTACTCCTGCAGTCCTTGTTACTTGAGAGGCCAAGGCAGGAGCACTGCTTGAGTCTAGGAGCTGGATACCAGCATAAAAAAATATCTGCACATGACCCTATATCAAAAACGAATTTCTCCCAAACCAGGCAAAGTGATTCCAAGACAGATGTGACATGGCCGTGCTTCCTGAAGGCATGGGGGAAAGCAGGAAGGACAGCTAGGGTGGGTGCGGACTCCTGGGGCCGCCACTGTTTAGTGTCATAGACCTGTGTCGTATGTGAAAATCCACCACACTGCGCATCGTCCAGGGACTGGCATGGGAAGTCCGGCTCTCACCTGAGCACCGGTTCTCCGACGGCCGTAACAAGAAGGCTGCCCTCTATCAAAGTGATGTCTGCCCGGTGGCCTGTTTTCCCACTCAGCTTTACCTGCACGCAGGAAAGAAGCATAAGGCTCTTGCTGAAATGCCTGGTCAAACTGTGTTAGCCTGGCATCTGGTCTTCAGTGACATCACTGAGATCCACCAAGGGGTCACAACACAGGGCGAACAGTAGGAACAGAGAGTGGGCCTTGTTTTTAAGGAGTTGGGCTGGAGAGATGACTCAGTTTAAGAGCACTGATGCTCTTCCAGAGGACCAGGTTTTGATTCCCAGCACCCACATGGCAATTCACAACCTTTTGTAACTCTAGTCCCAAGGATCCAATAACCTCTTCTGGCCTTGAGGGGCACTGGGCACACTCATGGTACACAGACATGTGTGCAAGCAAGACACCACAAGATTTAAAAAAGGGTGTATGGGCTGAAGCAAACAGCAACTTAGGCATGAAGAGATGCCTCACCTCGCGCATGGTGGGCATTTCTGGAGTGATTACTAAACACGCTTGCTCTGTCATGACTACACTTTAGGAAGGTCTCCTATTCACATTTTGTGCAGAAAACAAACTTTCCCAGAGTCCAGCAACCAGTGTGGAGCTAGACAGGCACTTGAAGCGAGATGCTATGAGCTATGGTATCTCTTCCCTGACACATTCATAGGCTGAAACACCAAATACCTCTGTGACCACACGCGCAGACAGGGCCTTCGGAAGGCAATTAAGGGAGGATGGTGGCGTCTGAGAACAGATATAGCAGAGAGCGCTTCCTCCCCCTTTCACTCAAGCTCATGTGCTCTTTCTCCTCCTCTCCAGACTCCATGTAAGGACACAGGCGGGCCACTCTATGTAATCCAGAAATCAATCCCCCAGCAAGAACTAAACTGGCCTATTTGAACTTTCTGCTTCAAGAACTGTGAGTTAAATGTCTGTTGTTAAATTATATAGTAAGTGGCTATTTGTCAAGTTGACTCAAGCTGACTAAGACACTTAGTTCATGCAATTCAAGGACCATTCACAGCTGTGTTACAGGATACAATGAACTCTCCAACCTGGAGGAGTATCCCTAGGGAAAGTTTGGCATTCTCTATGGTTCATGGATTCTCATAATAGAGACCAGCTGGGCATTCTAGTTCATATCTATAATCCCAGAATAGCATAAGGCAGGAGCATCAGGAGTTCAAGGTCGGTCTTGACTCTTTAGCCAGTTCCAGGCCACCTCAGAAACCTGAGACCTTATCTCAAAAAAAAAAAAAAAAAAAAAAAAAAAAAAAAACAAGAACCCAAAAACCAGAAACGTGCTGAGAGTGGTGGTGCACGCCCTTAATCCCAATCCTCTTTGTGAGTTTGAAGTCAGCCTGCTCTACAAAGAGAGTTCTAGGACAGCCAGGGCTACACAGAAACCCTATCTTGAAAGAACCAAAAAACAAACAAATAAGCACCCCCCCAAACAAAACAAAACTGATAAAAGAAACAAAAGAGGGCAGGAGAGATGGAGAGATAGCCCAATATTTAAGGGCACTGGCTGCTCCAGAGGACTTGGTTTCAACTCCCAGGACCTACATGGTGGCTCACAACTCCAATTTCCTGGGATCCAACTCCCTCTTCTGGCCTCCGTGGGCACCAAGCATGTATGTGGTATAGAGACATACAAGCAGGCAAAAACACCTACACATACTTAAAAAAAAAAAAGAAATAAAAGGGGAACAAAAGATTAAGAGGGGCAGCAAGCAGCAGTGCTCTTAAATGAACTGTACAGGGTATTCAAGTGACCTTTATCTAGGAGCATATGGAACTGGATGCTTTTCTAGTGGACAAACATGAAGAGGGTCTCAGGGCTAATAGGACAGCTGTCTTTGATGGGCATTCTGGTATCTATCTTAAAAGCATTACAGTTCAGCCAAGGTAACTAACATTTGCTCACTGCATACAACAAAGTAAACACCTACGGTGGCGAACAGTAGATGTGAAAGAATATGGACCAGAACTGCCACTGTAACAGACACCAGGCAGTGTCACCCCCAGCTCTGGGACAAAAGTGAGCCTCCTTAGAACGTTCATACAGTTGGAAAGTGGGGATGATATCTCCTGTTCCACCCAACTTTGTGTGGAAGTCCAGTGAAGTACACGGATTGGGAGCAAGCCTAGGTAGCCCTGATCTTACCCACACCTGTTCAGAGATACTGGAAAATCTTCCATTTTCCTCACTTACCCTGAATAGCCTCGAGTAAGAAGTGACACTCAACAGCTAGGCTAGCTGCTCCTTCAAGCAAGTGACAGCTCTTCAGCCTTGCTAACCAAGGCAGAAAAGAATCAGAACAGGCAAGAATCCCAGGTCTTTAGCACAGTGCAGTAGCCCAGCTGGCCCAGCACCTTGGTCCTTCACCTACCTTCATCACTTCTTCCGCCTCCCCGTCAGGAGTCACCACATACAGAGACAGGAGGAGGTTCTGTGTCACCACCACCAGAGATTCTCTCTTCTCAATGTAGAACAGCATCTGGATGGCGCTATCTGTGGATGCCACCTGGGCAGTCTTGCCTTTTTCATCCACATAGTGCACTGTCCCTGGGGAAAGAAGTGGCTCCTGGCTCATCTGTCTTTTCAACGGTACCCATGAGCAATAGCCTCTGTCTACTTAAGGATACCCTGACAATAGGCCCAGCATCTTTATAAGAATGTAAGACATCTGCCACAATGTTTCTCAGGATACCGTCTCTGATATAATCCCTGGGTTACTGAACAGGGTAGCCGTCTCTGTGGATTCCTTCTCCACTACTCTCCTGGATGATACTGATTAGCATCCAGCCCATCTGATTCTGTAGTCTTGCACTGCTCCACCATCCATGTTCACAATCTTTAGGTCTATTTTCTCACTGTTTTTATTTGTTAACTTTTATTTTATGTGTAAGGCTGTATGTATGTGTACCACACGCATGCAGTGTTCACGGATGCTGTCAGATTCTCCTGGGACTGCAGTTATAGATGGTGGGTTCTGGGAGTCGAACCTGGGTCCTCTGGAAGAGCAGCCAGGGCTCTTAACCACTGAGCCATCTCTCCAGCCCTAAAGATCTGTTATGTATTTTATATATATGGGCGTTTTGTCTGCATGTATGTCTGTACACAAGAAGAGGGCATTGGATCTCACCTATTAGAAAAGGTTGTGAGCCACCATGTGGTTTCTAGGAATTGAAGTCAGGACCTCTGAAAGAGCAGCCAGTGCTCTTACCCACTGAGCCACCTCTCCAGCCTTCTCTAGGGGTATTTTTGCCTTCCTTATATTGGGAGCCTACATGATGACTCCTCTCTCTGCCCGCAGGACTCGTGTCATTTGGTGTATCATTTGCCATCCTGCCTGGCTCTCTCTCACCTTCCCTCTTTTGTCTTCCCCAGCTCAACATCTAAACTTCACAAGTCAGTGCCATAGCAGTCCCTTCTCCCCACCTAGAGTCCTCCTCTTCCTGCCCTGCCCTCAACAACCACTTCAACACTGGCCAGCACCATCTGGTCTGCCTTCTTTGTTCTTAGGTGTCTGAGTGATGGGTGAGTTCCTGGGATTCTCTGCTTCATTTCTGAGGTTCTTCAGGAGTCTCCACAGAGGACCTTCTTATCCTCAGTCTCTTCTTATTCTCCACGGATAACTTGAGTTCTCATTAAATGGAAGTTCAAAGTCATCTAAGTTAATTTTAACAATAGAGATTATGGAGCAGGGCCATTAGACAATAAGACAGTAGACACTAATATATTCCCCATCTTTCACAGAGGGAATTAAAGCACATAGACAATTTTGTAACCTAACACAACACACACATCTTGGGGGATAGGCAGAGATCTAGATCGGCATCCTCCATCCTCTTCCAGGCTACTAGCATTCCTTCCGCCTCAGCTCTTTCTCCTATACCCTTCGCCCTGCCCCATGGTGATGCACCCACTTGGATATTCCCTCTGGGACTTCCTTATGTCCGTCCACACTGGCTCTCTTTATCTTCTAAAATGAAAGGCTTCTCCTATTCAGAAATGATAAACCCCATGACCTCTTCCAACATCCGCAGCCTGGCTTCTCAACCCCAGGCACCCCCTGTGGCTCTCATTTCCTGGGCCTCTGCCAGGTACCAACCTCACTGTCATTCTTTCTCATTTGCTTCAGGATGCATTTGTTTCAGCGCTGGTAGGGAAGTGTCTACTGTTTATAACAAGAACAAGTGATATTAAAATCAACAGATAGTCAGCATGGTGGTATAGCTATAATCTCAGTACTCAGGAAGAGGAGGCAGAAGGGTTCCAAGAGATCAGGCTAGGCAAAAATAAAACCAAGCAATACCACAAAATAGGTAAAAATATAATCAACAAATGGTTCTTAATAGTAGTCTCTGTGAGGGCTAGTTGCAGGCCTCAAGGGCAGACTCTCACTGTCCTGATTAGGCTTCATTCTCAAGAACCTGAAACATATCTGGTATACAGCAAGTATTTGATAATTATGCTGACAGATAACTTAAATTCTCTTTGGTTCCCACAATTACATCCCAGGTTGCTTACCATCCATCAGACTGACAAAAAAAGACAGCCCCTCCTGAGAGCCTGTCTTCAGGAAACTTCCAAAGCTGCTTTTTCTCCAGTTAAACATGTCCAGGGCTTTCTCATCACCACTTACTGCTGCCTTTGCCAACTGAACCAGATCCCTGAGAGTAAAGGATACAGCAGTCAAGATTTCTAGGATCCCATGGGGCTAGGTCAGGAGCTATGTACCCCACGCCCAGCATGAGGGGAGAGAGAAGCAGACAGTATGTAAGGCTTTATACTTACTCTCCTGGAGGGGGCTGCCGGAAGATGCAGTGGGTGAGTGGTTTCCCGTATTCATGTTTCAGGAGTGGTGTCCCTTGTACTCGGCCCCGCTGGTCCAGTCTCCACAAGAGCAGGACTCCAAGCTGCAAGAGGCCAGCAACATGTGTAAGGAGCACATCCTCCCAGAACCACTAGGTGGAGGCGAACACTAAGTGGAGTAGCACAACACTAGCAATTCTTTGTTTAACACTGCTGTACTCCAGGTGCACCATGGAACAAATCCTCTCTGTGCCCCCTCCTCTTCCTCACTCCTAGAGAGTACCTGCCATGTGCTTAGAACACACTGTTAATATTGTGGAATACATTAAGGAGTATGGGTATTAGCTCTTCTTGGAAGTTCTGGTAGAATTCCGCATTGAAACCATCTGGTCCTGGGCTTTTTTTGGTAGGGAGGTTTTTGATAACAGCTTCTAATTCTTCGCGACCAACAGGTCTGTTTAGATTGTTCACCTGGTCCTGGTGTAACTTTGGTATATGGTATTTATCTAAAAAAGTGTCCATTTCTTTTACATTTTCCAGTTTTGTGTTATACAGGCTTTTGTAATATGATCTGATGATTCTCTGAATTTCCTCTGTGTCTGTGGTTATGTCCCCCTTTTCATTTCTGATCTTATTAATTTGCGTATTCTCTCTCTGCCGTTTGATTAGTTTGGATAGGGGTTTATCAATCTTGTTGATTTTCTCCAGGAACCAGCTTTTTGTTTCATTGATTCTTTGGATTGTTTTCTGTGTTTCTATTTTGTTGATTTCAGCCTCCCTGATGACAGTTGGGTGAGGCATCAATCTATACGTATAACAGAATATCATTAATGAGCCTTCCACCTTTGTGTTATGAAGTAGTTTGACAATCTCCTGTGAAGTTGAATAATTCAGGATCCTTACACTTCATCATTCTCATCTTGACAAAATGAAGAAACAGCTAACCACACGGATTACTCAGGCATATGAAACTCAGCTGTGAGGTAAGTCCCTTGAGTCAGAATACTCAAGAAATGTTTAGTCCTTCTCAGAAAACCTAACATTATGCTGGAACTAATTTAATTATGAACTAAAAGGGGAAGATAAGGTATAAAGAATAAGTGAACATCCCTCACTAGGCTTGATCCCGGCAACTTCTCCACTCTTCCACAGTACTCTGTTTTTGCTCACCAAGGGAAGCAACAGAGAGCAGCTGAAACCAGGAAAATAAACTTAATCTGGGGCCAGCAGGCTGTCCCATTCATTTGGCAGGAGCCCAGCATTTCAAGAAGTCAGACCTTCGTTTCCTTCTCTAAGTCCAGACTTTGGGAAGGACACCGAGGCCACTTCACCCAGGCACCATTATGTGTGCCAGCCGCTAGCATCTGAGGAGGAGGGTGTCCCTAGGAAGAAACACCTCCGGGGATCTCACTAAACGTCCATGAGAAGTCCTGTTGCTCTAGGAGAGCCTAGAACACCACTATACAGCCCAGTACCTCTTGCAGAGGTCAGTATGAGGGTTGGCATGTTTAACTTGAAAGTAATCATGAGGTTACGGTTAAACATTTAAACTGAGAAACATTTTGGAAAGCAACTAGTCTGGACTCAAAATGTCACTATTATGAAAGACAAAAGGGTGAGGGAGGATTGGAAAACATAAGATCAGGGAATTGGTCTTAGCTAAAACACCAATGAGAATGACAGCTAAATGTAATGGAAGATCCTTGGCTAAACCCTGGATTAGGAAAAGACAGCTATAAAAAAAGCTACTGCAACAAGTGGCAAAATTTTAGGGGCGGGTGTATGTGTGTATTGTGTGTATATGCATGTTCACATGTATGTGGGCATGTGTTACTTAAGTGTAGAGGCCTGAAGTTGATGTTGGATGTCTTCCTCAGTTGTCTTTCAATTTATTTAATGAGGTAGAGTCTCACACTGAACCCAAAGCTTGCTGATTCCAGCTAATCTAGCTAATACTTGTTCTGCAACCTGAGTGCTGGGATTATAGCAGATTATATACCTGCCTGGCTTTTACATGGGTTCTAATGATCCAAATTCTTCTTTTTTTATTCCCTGAGACAGGCTCTCTCTGTCTAGCTCTGGCTGTCCTGGAACTCACTCTGTAGACCAGGCTGACCCTAAACTCAGAGGTCTGCCTAACTCCGCCTCCCAAATGCTGGGATTAAAGGTGAGCACAACTGCCAGGCAACTGATGATCCACATTCTGATTCTTATGTTTACATGGCAAGAACCTTTATTTTCCCAGTCCAGAGAAGAGAAATTTTAATATGCACTGCATATGGGGGAACAGTACTGTATCAGTGTTCGCTCCTGAATGTGACAGATGCTTAGCAGTGATGTAGGAGAGGTTTGAGAGTTTAGGTTCTAGATGCTTATGTATTCATTTAGGAGGAATTTGCAAATATGCAGGAAAAAGTGCACTCAGGAAGAGAAAAGGTAGACACATGTCAACAACTGGTAACATCTATGCGAAGGGTAGACGCTAAGGCTCCTCTGGCGTCATGTGGACATTGGCCTTGGTATTCACAGAGTCCTTAGTAAGGGTGTTGCTAAGCTGTATGTGCGGAGAAGTCTTACAATCAATGAATTTACGAATTATTTCTAGTGTAAAGTCCGGGAAAAAAAAATACCTAAGGGTCACATAAATATGTGAAATATTTGAAACTATTGTATTAACAAAGAATTTACACATGTACTAGTGCTCGTATACCTTGTCTTGATGTCCAGTACCTTTCACAAGTCTTGCTGCGGTGTATCACTGACAAAGGCCAGTCAAAGAAACCCACCCTGACTCTGAAACCAGAGTCACCGAAAGAAACATTGTGGCTTTGAATCCAGAGTCAGTGAAAGAAACACACCCTGACCCTGAAGCCTGAGCCAGTGAAAGAAACACGTTAGGCCTGAACCCAGAACCAAAGAGACACACCCTGACTCTGAAACCAGAGCTGAAGAAACACACTTAGGCCCTGGAACCAGAGCCAGTGAAAGAAATACACTCTGGCCCTGAAAATAGAGCCAAAAGGCTAAAAAGGGACAGTGAAACAGACAGAGTTTGGCCCCAGAGTGAAATCTTCCCCTGACCAACTGAACATGAAGCCAACCAATCACTGAGCAGGAAGCCAACCAAATCCTGAGCATGAAATCTAGCACCCTGACCCTAAACCCAGAGCCAGTGAAAGAACACTTTAGTCCTGAACCTAGAACCTAAGAAATACATCCTGACCCTGAAATCAGAGCCAAAGAAACATACTTTGGCCCTAGAACCAGTGAAAGAAATAGAGCCAAAAGTGTATAAAAGGCCAGTGAAAGAAACAGTTTGTCCTCGACACCAGAGCCAAATCTGCCCTGACCAACTGAACACAAAAACAACCAATCCCTGAGCAGAAAATCTTTTCCCTAGAGAAACTCTGCTCCTAAGAAGCGCCATATAAGCCCCTCTGCTTGTTCAGTTGCTGCCTGTCCTTTCTCACTTTGGCAGAAGTGGTCACTCTTCTGGACTCCTCCTTCCTAAATAAATCTCTTTTTTAAAAAGAATTTTGGTTAGCCGGGCAGTGGTGGCGCACACCTTTAATCCCAGCACTGGGGAGGCAGAGGCGGGCAGATCTCTGTGAATTCGAGGCCAGCCTGGTCTACAAGAGCTAGTCCCAGGACAGGCTCCAAAACTACAGAGAAACCCTATCTTGAAAAACAAACAAACAAACAAACAAACAAAAAAAAAAGAGTTTTGGTTGAAGTTTGGCCAGCACATGGAGCAGAACCTTTGCTGAGAAGTTCTCTTAGGAAGGCTAAACAGAAAAAGTAGTAACTTGTTACTGGAGCCAGAGGAGATCGCTACATTTCTGTAGAGGTTTCCCCTTTAGCAGAGCTAGGCAGAAGTAAGTAACATCTTGAGCCAGGGGTGAGAATAAATGGATACCTCTGCTGGGATACCTCCCTTAAAGAGGGGGGGGGGAGGTAGAGCAGAGCTCAGCTGGACCAGCTCTGTCCGAGAGGAGTAGGATTGCTACACCCTGCAAGAAGACCATCCCCCACTACACCCCAGTTTCAGGGATAGCCTGACTTCCCCCCAAGTCAGGGTACCTTTCCTTCCACAGCTTCAGGTATAGCCTGACTTCCCAACAAGTCAGGGCACCTGTTGTATGATATTTTGTTTGGGTTCTGACAAATAAAGTTTGCCTGGAGATCAGAGGGCAGAGCTAGCCACTATTTAACCAGAGAGGCCAGGAGTGGTGGTGGCACACACCTTTAATCCCAGCACTTGGGAGGAGTTTAAGGCCACCTGGGGCTACTTGAGACTGAACCAGTCTAAAAGAGAAACAGAACCAGGCAGTGGAGGCTCCGTTAATGCCAGCATTTGGGAGGATCATGCCTTTGATCTCAGCACATGGGATGGTCATGCCTTTAATCCCAGCACTACAAAGATGGAGACAGGAATACAAGGTGGTCAGTGAGGACAACATCTCAGCTCCCTATTCAGTCTGAGAATTTGTAGAGACAGGATTCTCCACTCAGTCTGAACTCAGTGTGAGGATTTGTAAGAGAAAGCATCCCCCCCCCCACCCCGTTCAGTCTAAGGATTTGTAGAGACAGGATGTCACCTGTTTGGTCTAAGATTTCATAGAGGGAAGTAGTCTCATGGTTAGCTGTTCTGCTTCTCTGATATTTCAGTTTTTACCCCAATATCTGACTCCCGGTTTTATTTGATAAGACTAATTAGGTACCTTTCCCTCCACAGCTGTCCCTTTAGAGCCTCAGGTGTAGCCTGACTTCCCAGCAAGTCAGGATTATCTTTCCTTCCCATGCTGAAATACTTGCACTGTATTCTTTCTCTCTTATGCACCCAAGACTTGAAGTTTAGGGGTGTGTGATGGTTTGAATGAGAATGGCCCCCATAAGCTAATATGTTTGAATGCTTAGTCATCAGGGAATGGAACTGTGTGAAGAGTATTAGAAGGATTTGGAGGTGTGGCCTTGTTGAAGGAAGTAGGTTGACGGGGGTGAGGATTGAGGTTTCAGAAGTCCATGCTAGGCCCTGCAGATCAGGATGTAAAGCTCTCAGCTACTGTTCAACACCATACTTGTCTGCTCCCCACCATGATGATCATGGACTCTCTCTGAAGCTGTAAGCGAGCCCAGTTAATGTAATGTAACAGTTAATGTTTTATTTAATAAGAGTTGCCTCGCTCATGGTGTCTCTTCACAATAGGATACTGACTAAGGCGGGGGCATCACCATGATGGGATCCCGAGGGCTACTAGCAATGAGAACCTGAACTATTCTTTTAACTTCTCTAGAGGTCTGAGAAGTGTGTGCCTGAAGAAAGTGGAGAGATTGTAAGCAGCCATGTGTGCTGGAGGGTGGGCTGTGGGGAACCAAGTGATGAATTATAGAATCTTTTCACTCTATATGGCTTTTCTAAGCTTTGAAACATGCCAATACATTACCTTTAATTAAATGTGTACATTGTAAGGTATCTGCTGTACAACTGTGAATCAAATCAGGGTGTCTCAGCCTTGGCAGATCATTCTTGTCAGTGAGAATATCCTGTGCACTGTAGAGCATTGGGCAACAGCATTAGCCTCTACCATAGGGCACACGAGAAGCCAGTGGAATCTTCTTCCTAAGTCTCCTGACACTGCAAAATGTTCCCTAGGTAAGGAGCCTTGATCTAGACAAATTAGACCACTGACTCTGGGTAGCTACCAATGTGTTCATGGAAGATTTTGGAGTGCCACAAATGTGCTGGTATCTGGGATATTTGCTCCATCACCACAAATGCAATTTCCTAATAAGTTCATTAAAGAGGTATAGACATATCTTTGGCACATGATGGGATTTTATAATGAATAGTTGAATTCATGCTTCAAAAACATATTTTTATAAAAAGAAAAAGAAAAGAACACATAAAATTGGGAGGAACTAGGGTACTGGGGATAGGGACAGAAACGCAGGGGGAAAATGTAGGGTAGACTTGATCAAAACACATTATATGTACGTATGACATTCTCTCCTCCCACCCCCTTCCGGAGACAGAGTTTTTCTGTGTAACAGTCCTGGCTGTCCTGGAACTCGATTTGTAGATCAAGCTGGCCTCAAATTCAGAGAGATTCACCTGCCTTTGCCTCCTGCATGCTGGGATAAAAGGTATGTGTCACCACTGCCTGGCTAACATTCTCAACCAGTAAAAAATGAGAAGAAAAAAATCTGCAATCATGCCTGAAGAGATCATTTGACTCTAGAAACCAAACATTTAAATAATTTGGTCTTTAGTATCTTTCGGGTGCACCCCCATATGCATGGTGGGGATGGAGACTGCGCACTTCTCACCTTATCTCCAGATACCAGGCAGCTCCCGCTGGTACTCCAACTGAGGATGGCAATGTCAGTAGTATGCGGCAGGGGCACTGTGTGCTGCTCCTTGTCTTGCTTATTAAACATCATCACTTCTCCAGTCTCCCAGCCAATAGCCAGGATAAGCCTTGTTGGGTGCCAGCACAGTGAAGTGACCCGGAAGGACTTCTCAATGTGGGTGTCAGGCACAGGCTCACCCTATGTGAAACAAGAGTAAAATTTCACATTGTAGATAGTGGCAGGGATATCAGGAACTGCCTAATCCACACAGTTCACATCAGCTCCTTTAAGATCTGAAGAGCTATTTAATAAGGAGATACGACAGATGGTCTCTTCCATGTGTGTCTGGGTGCACATGTGCACATACACAAGCATAACATGGGGACTGAAGAGATGGGTCAGCAGGCAAGAGTTCGTGCTGCTCTTCTAGAGGACCTGATCAGCTCCCAGCACCCAAGTCAGATGGCTCCCAATCACCTCTAACTCCAGCTCCAGTAATCTGATGTCTTCTAGCATCCAAGGGCACTGACACACATGCGCTCACAAAATCTTTTTAAACAATCACTTATAAGCCGAGTAGTGGTAGCACATGTCTTTAATCCCAGCACTCGGGAGGCAGAAGCAGGTTGGTCTATGAGTTCAAGACCAGCCTGGTCTACAGGGAGAGCTCCGAAATAGCCAGGGATACACAGAGAAACCTTGTCTCAAAAACGAGAACAAAAAAATAACTTATTTTGTGTGTATCTGTGTATAAACATGTGTGTGTCATGATGTGTGTTGAGGTAAGAGGACAGGGAGCAGTTCTTTACTTCCATCTTGTGGGTCCTGTAGACTGACCTCAGGTGATCAGGCTTGGAAGCACCTTTACTCACTGAGTCATCTCGTCAGCTCTCCTAATTTGGAGATAGAATCTCTAACGTGAACCTGGAGCTAACTGCTTCAGCTAGGCTGGCTAGTCAGCAAGATCCAGATCTTCTATATTCTGGCCTCTATAGCTGTGAGGAAAGCAGTTTCCCTTCTTTGGAGACACCCAGATTGTCTCCAAATCTGGTAATTTGTTATAGCAGCCACAGGAAACTAGTACAGCTTGAAAGGGTCAACATGGGGCTGGAAAGATGATTCAGTGGTACAGGGCACTTACTGACCTTGCTAAATACCTGGGTTTGGTTCCCAGCAAGAACATGATGGCTCACGACCATCTATAACTCCAATTCCTGTGGATCCAGTGCCGTCTTCTGACTGTGAAGACATGCACTGGCGCATGTACATACAAAAAGGCAAAACAATCATACACATACAATAAATAAATCTAAAAAAATCCAAAGGGCCAACAGGAAGAGTTGAAGAAGGCATGCACAGCACAGGGGATCAGATTTAAGTATGTTCAGGAATCTACATGGCAGGGAAAAAAGAACTGCCACACATTTGGCCTTGAGGAAGTGAGGAAGAAGTGATGAGGAGAAATCCAGAGTGTTGCTACCCCGACTCCCAGCCTCTGTCCTCAAGGAAAGAAAAGAGCAGAAGAGGTAGAAGCTGCTGAAGTCTAAGTAGCTCCGATGACTCACTTGTTCAAGGTAGATGTCTACATTGCCTCCAGCAGCCGGGCTTTCAGATGCTACTGCCAGGAATGGGTGGGTGGGGTGCCAGCTAATGTGAGAGGGAGATCTGGATGAATCCGGGGCTTTGATTCGGTGATCAAAATACAGTGCCATGATGAGGTACAGATCTGGTCAGGGAGGAAACCTGCAGAGGGGGAAAAAACACCATGAGCAACTATATATAAGTTTACAAAAGGGAAGCAAACCTACAAAGATACCTAGCACCCGAAAAATGTTCTTTAGCTAATGTGAGCAGGTTCATTTGCTAGAGATCTCTATTAGGGAGAAACAGAAAATCAGATGCAAAGAATTGAACTTGGAGTGACCCACAGTGTGCTGGGAAGGAAGTAAAATTCATTGCCATCAGAGAAGTAACTAGAAAGATAATAAAAGCAAGGGAGCACTGAAACCAGGACTTTAAATAATTCTTGGAAATTCTCATTGTAGAGACAATAAGCATGATTTCAATTTCTACAGATACTTTCAAAGAAAACTTTAAAACAAAATAAAAGCAAACTGCCCATAAGAGAACACCTGTACAGGGGGAACAGGAGAAAAACAGTGTTCAATTTTAGTAAAACCACAAAACTCGTGAATGTTGTCTAGCTATGACATCCAGATGGTAGCGGGCAGATGTCTCTTTTAGACAGTCAGGATCACAAGGCTACAGTGACCCTGGAGAAGCTGAATCTGGACTGTGACATGGGCTTGAACAATGGCTCTGTGGTCAAGAAAGCACAGTGCTCTTCCAGACAACATAACTTCATGTCCCAGCACTCACATCAGGCAGCTCATAACCGCCTGTAACTCCAGTTCCTCCGGGACCTGATGCCTTTGCTGGCGCACATGCATACACATACACACATTAAAAATAAAAAAAGCCAAATATCATGGCATAAGCTTTTAATCCCAGCACTCAAGAAGAAGGGGCAGGAGGATCCCTATGTGTTTGAATCAGTATTGTCTACATAGTTGAGACCTTGCCTCAAAAAAAGAAAGAAGATTCTATTTTTTTTCTTTTTCTTTTTTTTTGTTGTTTTGAGACAGGGTTTCTCTGTAGCTTTGGAGCCTATCTTGGAACTAGCTCTTGTAGACCAGGCTGTCCTCGAACTCACAGAGATCCGCCTGCCTCTGCCTCCCGAGTGCTGGGATTAAAGGTGTGAGCCACCACAACCCGGCGAAAATTCTATTTTTAAAAAGGGGGCTAGATGCCAGCTTCAATAACTCCATTTTTTTCAATAACTCCATTTTTATACAACGTTTTAATCGTTCATTCTCTCTTTCACTAGCACTCTAGTTTTTAAGTGATTATCAGTCACATAACTAAAAAGTTATTAAAGTAAACCTTAGGAGGAAGATGTTCACAATAAAATACTTAATGAGAATTCGTTAATGGATTTAGTTCAGGAACAAGTACTTACCCTTTCTTTTATAAAACAAGCTTCAAGAGTCTAGGACATAAAACAAGAAAAAGAAAATCTCACTTTTTCCAGTCCACTGATCCTCATTTTTATAGTCATCAATTGTTTTCAGGGACAATTGCCTCCACCAAACAAACACCTTTTCGGAAACAATCTGTTAGGCCCATTATGCCGAGGAGTCATACCAACAAAACTTAAAGAAAAGTTACTCCTCTGAGACACTTTCAGGAACACTAGGATGGGTTCTAAAATAGACTTTCAGGGGAACTGACCAGTGGCCAACCTCTAGGCTAGAATAAGGTCACTGGCTGCCTCAGGTAAACATTACTGAAAAGCCTTGTAGTTCAAAGCGGTCATGTGATCTTTGTAAAGCCATCCGAAGGTTGACCAAGCTCAGGATTTTGACTTTCTTATCTTCCCCCTACTTTGCACTAAATGCATCTAGAGGAATCCACGTGGCAAATCGAAAAATCAGCAGGAGGTCCTAGCATTGTGCAGGGAGGGATAACCCTCATGAAGCCAGCATAGATAGAGAAATCAAGAGGGTTCTGGCAAGCCACTTCGGAGCCCCAGCCCGATCCTAAAGGGCCCTCCCCCACCTTAAGCTTGGCTGGGCTCCCTACTCCAACCCCAGAGCCCTCTGCATCTCAGCAATAGGAATCTAACTTCGTCAGACTCCCTATACCTCCGTGTTGCCAGGACAACACCGCTCGAAGAAAGCAGAAGCAGTTGAGGGAGAGCGCCGCGCCTCCGATGCTTCCCGAAACGACTGGCGGCTGGCTGCGGAAAGAGCCGAAGACAGTCGGTACCACCCGGGGCAGCTCTGAATCTTGGGCCCGCCTCAGGGTCACAGTTTGGACTGCCTGCTAATGCATGGACCAGAACGATTTGCTACTCAGGGCAAGCTGCGCCGAGTTTCCTGTTCTTTTCTCCTTGGATTCATCCTTTCCACCCCACTACGGAGGCCATTAGCCGGCACTTCGCGGAGCTTTGCTGCATCTCCTAGGATGGGAGGACGCAGCTCGAGAGCTTCTCTGGGACGTTCTGAGTACTGGACGCCGCCCCCAAGTGTGGCGCGTTGACGTCTCGGGAGACAGCTGCAAGCCGGTACTCAGCAGATCCTCGCGACTAGGAAAGGGGTTCCCTGGGCGACCGTGCGCACTTCAGCCAGTGTTAGCCAACGGCGGGTGTCGCCGGAGAGCAGGCGCAGTAGGACGGTCCACGCAAATGAGCGAAGGGGATA
Organism: Microtus oregoni; assembly: GCF_018167655.1. Classification (NCBI taxonomy): domain Eukaryota; kingdom Metazoa; phylum Chordata; class Mammalia; order Rodentia; family Cricetidae; genus Microtus; species Microtus oregoni. The sequence goes on from NW_024543086.1 coordinate 19,058,172, forward strand.
ACCAGAGGCGGGGACCGCCCCTGAACTAGTATACTTATTTTCCAACGCCACTTGCGTAAGCAATGGAATTTTTAATAACATTTCCTTATCTCTTCAAAAGGGACAAGTGTCAGTGGGGTATGCTATGATATGTTAATGGCCCTGAACCTGTTTTCCTAGTGCCTTATCCCCACCGGAGTTCGCGCGCGTTTCGAGACGCCCCGCCGAGGCGGTGATTTCTTCTCACGCATCCGGCAACACAGCCACAGCCAATCACAGCCCGGACGCAGAGCCTATTGGCTGTCGGTTCGCCAACCCGAAGAGACGCACGGTCCGTAAGTGCGCGAGGTTGCCGTCACAACACGCCCCACGTTGCGGGCCCGCCCCGGTAGACCCTGCGCGCGCGCGCACGCAGCAGCTGCGGACCAATGGCAACACAGCTGGTTGGGCGCGCCCGCAGAAAAGCTGGACGTGCTCGTCTTCTTGCAAGACGTCCGCCCCGCCCCGCTCCGGCGCTGACTTCAGGTCCCCGGCGGCCGCCGTAGCCGGAACTGTTTAGAGCGCGGCGGCCCGGGTGTGGGAGGGCGAGTGGCGGCAGTACCGGCGCCCTCAGCCCTGTCAGCCGCACTCCAGTCCACGGAAAGGACGTGCGAAGGGAACGGTGCTCGACGACTGCATTCAACACACGACCACCAGCCCGGCGTCGCGGCCTCGCCGCAGCCGGAGCTGCCCGGCCCGGTTGGTTCTGCGGGCGCCCGCGGAGGCCCGGGATCCGGGATCCAGGCTGCCGGGAGGCGTGGATGAAAAAGGTGACCGCAGGCTGCACTCGGGTGTCTACGGGATCCGCGGAGGGGCTGCGGTATTGGCGGGCTGTGCTGCGTGCAGCCAGCGGTCAACTCCCTGGGACGATGTGAGCTTCGCCCACCCGGAATGGGACAAAGGGTGTGGAGCCTGGTTGAGGCCCGCAGTGCCCGTGCCTCCCACGGTCAGGAAGTGACGAGTTTAGTTGACGGACTCCTATGGAGTCCACCGCTACTGGGGAACGACCGGAATGCGCCTGGGGACCGCGGCCTGGCGCGCAGGCTAGTGGGTCCTGTTGGACTGACGCGGTTTTGCTCGGTGGCGTTGGAACGGCTGGTTCTGGGAATGGGTTTCATTCCCTAGCGCAATGACAGGGTTCTGGGCACCTGGTTGAGGTGCTTAAAAGTGAATATGTTCAAAGAGAAGTCCTGTGGGTGAAATCCCTTAGCGTGGGTATGTGGTTCTGTGCCAGAGTTTTCTTAAGCCAGTATTAGATCAGACCCAAACAGGAAAATGCACACCGTTTGTTGCAGCACCATTTTGTGGTGTTACTTGGAGTTTTACGTCCCGGTCTCTACCTTCAATCTGTTTCCTTCTTAGCGTTGGTGCCTTGCTCTGTCTAGTTTTCTTATTAAATGGGAATGTTCTCAGCAGTTGCGTGGAGCCTAGTGTCGCGTCTGCTGAAGAACGCAATGTCTCTCCTGCTTCATCACGTACACAGCCTGTTCCTAAGATGTTGGGATTTACCTGATCCTTAGTTTATTCTGAGTGTAACTTCTCTAGGCTGCAGATAATTGTTATTTTGTTTACCGATATTTTTATGACAGTGGCAGAAGTTATCACAACAATTTTGTTGTTTCCAGCATTGTTTACATAGTTTAGTTCCGATTCTTGAAATCCGACTGGAACATAATACTGTATGCTGTCACTTTTCCAGTGTTCCCTAACCTGTTCCGTGCAACAGGCTTTGTTGCACGAGCGTTGTAGTCGGTCCATCTCCCGTCTCCCGCCTGGGAAGGTTCCCGGAGTGCAGAGCCTCTCTCTTTGCATGCCAGCTTCGGAGGGAGCTGCAGCTTTGGCCCATGGAGCTCTGGGGGCTTCGAGGGCAGCGCGGGCCGTTGCACTAGGCAGGTGCGCGGCACGATCGCGCGCGTCTCCAGCGAGCAGAGGGGAGGCCAGGGGCCACGGGCGGTGCGGGGAGCGAGGCGGGCCCAGGTTGGGCCATGAGCTGCGGCGCCGAGGGGTAGGTGGCGGGACAGCGGCTCCTACAGCGCTGAGGCCAGGCCTTGCCTTCCACGACTCCTGGCCGTGTCGGCCAGCCTGGGTTGGGGGCATCCAAGGGCGGGGCGGGGTCCCGGTCCGGTCGGACTCAGCACTGTGCGGGCCCTTGGGCGGGCGGCGGGCGGCGCTGGAACAAACAACGGCCGCCATGTTGGGAGGCCGGCGGTAAACTTCTGCCCGTCGCCCTCCTCACCTCTCCTCGCCTCTCCCGCTGCAGGATGACAGTGAAGTTGGGCGACGCCGGCAGCGGGGAGGAAGGGCTTAAGAAGCTGGGCAAGCGGACGGCCGATGAGGAGTCGCTGGACGGAGAGGGGCCCGGCGGCGCGGACGCGGCGGAGGACAGCAGCAGCACAAAGAGGGACGGGCAGACCCCTCGGGCCGCCGGAGCCCCAGCACCACCCAGAGGGTTACCAGCACCGTCCCCACCGCAGGGTAGTCCCCAAGACCAGCACCACTTCCTCAGGTCCAGCGTGCGACCACAGAGCAAGAGGCCCAGGAAGGACGCGCCCTGCGCTGTGGGTAGTGGTGGTGCCAGCGGTTCCGGGCCGCGCGGAAAAGGTAGGGACCTTATCCTTTGGGGGGTGGCAAGACCCCTTGGGTGGCACTTGCAGGGGCACGTGTCCCCTTCTACTTCTTCGAGTCTGTTACGTTTCTCTTTACACCAGGACAAGGGGCAGTGATTGTCCTTTCTCTGGGCAAGAGAAATAGATTCCCAAAGGGTCCCTGACGGCTTTCCATGGATGGCCATTTTAAATTACTCACAATAGCTCAAGACTAGGCAGAGAAAGTACTTGCTCTCTTTTCACACCTCAAGTGGTGGAAATGTAACAAAGGAACTGGCTTTTGAAATTTATGGGCCAGGGAGCTTGTTGATGAGAAATTTAAAAAGTATGGTTAGTGATGGCAGAGACTAGGTTTGGCTCATTGTCCGCCACCAAAGAGTTACTGGCTTGAAAGTATGAAGAACACAAAAATGCGACCCTCAGAGTTTCAGCTGAGGTATACTTGGTGTCACAGAAAGGATCTCCACTTGATTAAATCAACAGCGACCTATCAGGAGGCAGCCTGCGGTGCTGTCCTTGTGTTGGGGCTGTGACTGCTTTTCTGAGGCCTCTTAAAGAAGTAATTTTTTAAAAGTCCCATTTTGGTTTTTTACGTGCCCGTATTTCCTGGTCTGCTTTTGTTTATTTGTATTTCAACATCATGGTTTCTATTAACTGTGCAGGCAATTGGCTCTTGCATTCATTTCTGACCAAGTTTACCCTCCCCCCCCCTTTTTTTAAAGACAAGATCTGTTAGGTAGCCCAGGTTGGCCTGGAATTTACTAAGTAGGCTTAGGCTGACCTTCAGTGCTTAGCAGTCTTTCTGCCTCAGCTTCCTGAGTGCTAAGATAACTAGCCTAAATTGATATGCTTGGCTTTTTCAAAAATACAAATGGAATATCAGTTTCCAATGTGTTCTCTAAACTTATAGCCAGGCATGGAGGCATGCACCTTTAAGCATTTGGGGGGCAGAGGTGGGTTGATCTCTGAGAGTTCAAGACCTACTTGATTTACACAGCAAGATCTTGGCCACCTAGGGCTCCATAGTGAGACCCTGTATTTAAAAAACAAAACCCAGCCGGGCGGTGGTGGCGCACGCCTTTAATCCCAGCACTCGGAGGCAGAGGCAGGCGGATCTCTGTGAGTTCGAGGCCATCCTGGTCTACAAGAGCTAGTTCCAGGACAGGAACCAAAAGCTACGGAGAAACCCTGTCTCGAAAAATCAAAAAAAAAAAAAAAACCAGCTGGGTGGTGGCGCATGCCTTTAATCCTAGCACTCCTAAGGCAGAAGCAGGCGGATTTCTGTGAGTTTGAGGCAATTCTGGTCAACAGAGTGAGTTCCAGGGCAGATTCCAAAGCTACGAGAAGCCCTGTCTCCAAAAAACAAACCAAAACACTCTTTTACTTGAACTATTATAGTTTATTTTGTTGTTGTTATTGTTTCTTTGGGAAGTATTGATAGAAATTACCACGATGATCCTGGTAGTTTTAAAGAGGAAATGTTTGAAGAGCTAAGAGAGAAGTTGTGTTGAGGATCTGACCCAAATGTGCTCCATTAAACTCTTTCTGCCTTGTCCTCCTCTGGAAGGCTGGCCTTCAGATTCATGGCCGTACCACAGGATAAAGCCTTTTGAAGTGAGTATGCTTACTTAAACATCTAAGCTCGAGGTAACTTTGTATGTTTCCAAAACTAAAAGTTGCCTCACATAAGTTCATTTTGGTGTTAGAAGAACATAAATTTACATAGCTTAATTCTTTTTGTAAAACTGCTTTTTACTAGAAGATACAAGTGTGCTTAAGCTTCTTGGGTCTATGTTAAGCTTTTATGTTCTTCAGGTGCTTTTGGTGATGGTATTTCAGAAAACCTACTTATATCACACCCTTGCCCTCTCAATTCTCTATTCAGATTTGCTTTTCTGTCAGAGATGTACTCAAGAAAAAAGGAACGATAGCAATCATTGGTGCCTCTTGAAATTTGACTGCTGGGAAGAAATATGTTGGTGTAAGCGCACTTACTTATGTATTGCTATGTACGTAGCTATATGTAGAAGAGGTGCCAAAACTGACATCCAGTGGATGGGAACTGTGAAGTGACAAAAGGAGCCTTGCTTTTGTTTGTACGGTGGAAGAAGCTTCCTGGTTAACTTGTCCCTTACATCATTGGTGCTTCTGGTTCTGATTCTTGTCCACGATGTGGCTTACCATAGAGTAAGCTATAGCCATGCTTCTAGGAGGGAAGTGAGAGTCTGTTTCTTTTGACAACTTTTTTGGCAGTGCCTGCCTGTCTGCTGAGTCCTCTTGGTAGTTGTCATCATGGGCTGCACAGACTCTTTGGATGTACTTCATCATGCCCTGGTCATCTCCATTCTGGCTTTGGAGAAACCTTTGCTTAATCATCACCTCAGTCCACTCCAGGAGGAGTCAGGTGTGACCACATGCCCATTCATGCTGTGTAGCCAACCCTTGGAAATGGTTCTCTGGAGGAACATTTCTCTTCTGCCCTGGAAATCTCCACTGTGGCTGTTCAGCATGGGTCACTAGGAAGGGAGGAATGCCTGCAATTTTAGTCTCACTTGGAAAAAAAAAAAACATGACTTGCATATGTGAACAAGGCTTACAGCTAAAGCAGTGGTGGTTCCTTTGCTTGTTGGCTTCCCATCTTTCCAAGTCCCATCCTGATGGGAATTTGGAAGGAAGGACTTATGGAGAAGATGGAGGTTCTCCTTGTCTGCTTTTCTGTACATAGCTCTGCTTTCTTTCTCTGAGGACATAAGAGTAGATTCTTTGATTTGAATGAAAACAATTTTTATAGTATTTTGTTTGTTTGTTTGTTGTTAATGATAAATGGGAGAGAAGACTTAGTGCCCCTATGACAGGCATTTTCATTTCTGTAACTTTTTTGAATGGCTATAGAAGCTGGTTTACTGTTTCTGTACTGAATTCAAGCTAGAGCAGAAATAGCAGATCTGATTGATTCTTCTAGCCCTGCCACTCTTGTCTGGGAGACTCGAGGACCCTTCTGTGACTGAAACCCAGAGTTACTGAGACTGTTCCTAAGAACCTGGGCTGGGACTGAGAGCCTTCTGTTGTTCTCCCCTGTTTGGCCGGTTCACACACCGGAGCACTACTCAGCAAAATAGTGCATCTCTCTGAGCCTCGGTTTCCTACCTTTAAAAAAAAGAAAACAATGGAGAGATGGCTCCACAGTTAAGAGAAATGACAAGTGCTCATGGTTTCCAGCACCCTATGGTGGACAACAGCTATCTTTAACTGCAGTTCCAGGGGATCTGATGCCCTCTTCCAGCCTCTGTGTACTCTGCATGTATACAGTACACAGACATACATGCAGACAAAACACCCATACATATGAAATACATTTTTTAAAAAAAAAAGGTGTGTTTAAAAGATGCTCAAGAACAATGGCACTGGGTTTCTGATCCTACTGCACGTACTGGCTTTGTGGGAGCCTAGGCAGTTTGGATGCTCAACTTACTAGACCTGGATGGAGGTGGGGGGTTCCTTGGACTTCCCACAGGACAGGGAACCCTGATTGCTTTTCGGGCTGAGGGGGGAGGGAAATGGGAGGCGGTGGCTGGGAAGAGACAGAAATCTTTAATAAATAAATAAATTTAAAAAAAAAAGATGCTTTCTAAACTTTTCAGCTCTTGCAGTCCGTTTTCCACTTTGGAAAGAGGTTTGAACTAGCAGTCCAGGGCTCAGCTTCCACTGCAGAGCTTTTAGATGCCTGGTCCGTGTGTGTAGCAGGGCAGAAGTAAGTCATAATGCCTGAACCATGGATTTCCTTTTGAATAGTCAGGTGTGCTAGTGGCTGAGACTTGTACTTACCATCTTACCCTTCAGGGTTGAAGAATTCAACTTTATAGAAGGGACTTGGAGCTCATCCGTTCTCAAGAGAACTTTCTGCAAGATAGGCTTGCTGAAATCTACATGTAGTTCTAGAACCCGTGAACTTCTGCTTAGCTTTTGCCTTTAGGATTGCTCCAAGCAGGAAACAGCCAGAATATTACCTCCCTCCATATAGGTGGGGATGCGCTGAGGGCCTGGTGCTGCTTCACTGCTTTGTAGCTACTTTCGAGGCTTGTCACAAGGCGTGTGCCCAGCATTCACTTGCTGCTGGGCTACAGTGGCATGTCCCGTGAGGCCTCTGTGTTCACACTGTCCAGAGGAGAGGTCAGCACATCTAAAGACTGAAGGATAGAGCACTGTGGTTCCTCTACCCAGTCTAGTTAAATGAGAATGGAGCAGAGCCCATTGTAGGTATGCATGGGCAGTGACATCAAGCAATGCCAAGCACATTGAGGCCCAGGCAGAAGAGGAAGAAGTAGACTCTGTCTTGCTTTCAGCCACACCCTCTGTGATACCTCGTACAATGGAAGACAGCCTGAACATGTGATCCCTATTTCTGACATAGACCACACCTGTTCTCAATGTGTAAGAAGAGCCAGGGTGCACAATCCTTAGACTTCTTGTGATGACACCAAGGCAGAGAGCAAACTGTCAAAACTGTGTAATTTTGTTTTTGAGACAGGGGCTCACTCTAGCTCAGGCTGGCTTTGAATTCACAAAGGGCCTGCTGCCACAGCTCTCATGTGCAAGTATATTACTCAGAGGTTCGTGATAAATCATACGGTTCAGGGAAGTTGTTAAGTAGGTTAGGTAACATTTGCTACTGTGTTGAAGGCTTCCTACATAACTCTGGCTGGCCTTGAATTTGCATTGTAGACAAATTGGCCTAAAACTCACAGAAATCTACCTCCAGCCTCTGTAGTGCTGGGATTAAAGGCATGCACTACTACGCTTAACTCATTTCCTTTTAAGGTTGAAATTAATGTAGTTTCCATGGTGTCTACCTTAGTAGGATTGCCTTTTGCTAGTAAAGAGTGCTTTAGCATCTTGATATTTGTGCCTTATTTTGGAATGTATAGAAACTTTCAGATAGCACAGTCACAAATTGAAAAATTGATGTTGTCATATGGTATATAGAAGGAAGGCTTTTGTTAGGTTGAATAACTGTGATGATCTTAGTACTAAAGAATAATATAAAAACCACCTAAAAACATTTGTTTGTAGTTCCATAAGGATAAAAGGTTTTGACTGTAGAAGACAATGAGAAAAATTCCTGTAGTAGTCCATAAGGAGGATTTATGTTTTTATAGAAACAATGGGATTTTATTTGTGCTTTCTTTGTTTGTGGGAGGGATGGAAGGACCTTTGAGGTTGACATTGAGCCTTGCAGGTGTGAGGACAAGATCTCTGCCGAGGTGATAAATGAGTAACCTAGGGACGAGAACTGAAGCTCTAAGTCATCTTCAAGGTGTAAAGGAGGGCATTTTAGAGTCTGGTCACCTTGGAAAGGTCTCACGGAACAGTTGGAGCATACAGATAGCATCTTTTTTTTTTTTTTTTTTTTTTTTTTTTTTTTTTTTTGGATTTTTGAGACAGGGTTTCTCCGTAGCTTTTGGTTCCTGTTCTGGAACTAGCTCTTGTAGACCAGGCTGGCCTCGAACTCCCAGAGATCCGCCTGCCTCTGCCTCCCGAGTGCTGGGATTAAAGGCACGCGCCACTACTGCCCGGCTACAGATAGCATCTTTGGGGACAAGTTGGATGCCAGAGTTGAGAGGGATCCTTATTTGTCCATTGAACACTTTTCATCTGAATCAAGCAGCGTCTTTGAATGAGAGTTGATGGTGGGGCTGGGCCAGTGGTAAGTGTTTGAATTCGTCCCTTGAGATGGCAATCACTGAGTACTGGCTACTTCTGAAGAGTTCCTTCTGGGTGACCTTGGTAGGGATGGTACCTCTTAGACACCTCTGCGACTCTACAAGTAAAGCTGCTTGAACTAGCTTCTCATATGAGTGTCCTATGCCAGCATCACATAGCATCTGAGATTCCCTTCATGAACTCTTGCCTTTTGTATTGACTATGTATATTGTAGATTGAAGTGGCCTTGTTAAGCCTTGGTGGTATGTAGCATCCTTGGCTCCTGTGAAATGTCTCTGTCCTATATGCTGCAAACATAGACCATAGGGATGCTTTTCTGTTCTGGAATCGAGAGTGGGCAAGCTTGTAGATGATTCTGAAACACCGTCCTGAGAACAGACTAAATGAACAGGCCAATGCCTGCTGTTCTGGAGTTAATGTTTTTAGTTCACAGAAGGAAGCTCACAAACCAGAGAGAGAGAGAGACAGTGAGTTAATGTTCTTTTAAAACATGGCAGATTATGTCAGGAGGTGGTGGCGCACACCTTTAATTCTAGCACTCGGGGATCTCTGTGAGTTCAATGCCAATCTAGTCTACACAGGATCCAAAGCTACAGAGAAACCCTGTCTTGGAAAAAAAAATATGGCGTATTATAATGGTATTCTTTAAAGTGGACCAAATTGTTCTTGTTCTCTTCCTTCCCACTCTCCTTCCTTTTCTCTCCTCCCTCCCCTTCTCTATTTTCTCTCCTTCCTCTTCCTCTCCTCCTCCTTCAAGGTCTCATCAAGAGCAATAATTCCCAAACCTTATCGTGAAGTTTGTAAAAATGTATTTTTAAGCCGGGCGATGGTGGCGCACGCCTTTAATCCCAGCACTCGGGAGGCAGAGGCAGGTAGATCTCTGTGAGTTCGAGACCAGCCTGGTCTATAGAGCTAGTTCCAGGACAGGCACCAAAGCCACAGAGAAACCCTGTCTCGAAAAAGAAAAAATATATATATATATATTTTTTTTTAAGAAATAGAAATTTTTCGTTGGGCGGTGGTGGCGCACGCCTTTAATCCCAGCACTCGGGAGGCAGAGGCAGGCGGATCTCTGGGAGTTCGAGACCAGCCTGGTCTACAAGAGCTAGTTCCAGGACAGGCACCAAAGCACAGAGAAACCCTGTCTCGAAAAACCAAAAAAAAAAAGAAAAGAAATAGAAATTTTTCAAAATCCTCATACCTGCTGTTCATGAACTGTGTGGTTTTGGAGGGGTCATTTAACCTCAGTTTCCTTATCTTTCACAAACTGAGGATAAGTCCCCAAGGTCAAGTTTCAAACTTTGTCCTTTTTAGAATCCTGATTTTGTAGCTCTGTGTATAAGAAAAACTGCTGCCACATAATGCTTTGGTCAGAGAGGAAGAGGGTATTCGTGTGTGTGTGTGTGTGTGTGTGTGTGTGTGTGTTTTGAAGTTAAAGTCATAGTCTATTACTCTCAGGCTTGCAGTGAGGAGCTACTCTGTTTCCTCATCCTTCCTGGTTAATAGGCAAGGTGATTTTTGTCTTCCTTAGGTAATGTCAGAGCCATACATGCTCTGGAGACTCCTACTATAATAAGCATGGTGAACTGTAAAAATAGAGAGGAAAATGTTGGAATTGGTTGGGCACAGCTGGCCCAGTAATGGGTTTTGTGGTGGGGTCTTCAGAACCTGGGTGTACTTGTGTGGAGACTGAGGCACAGGCGGCCAGGAGCAAGCTAGTGTTCATTGGTTCCTTGTCTGCCTGCACTCCTTCTGAGCTGTCACTGAGCTTCTGTTGCATGGAGCCTGATGCCAAGCTTAGACCTGGGAGAATAGGACCTTGTCCTTGCTTTCAGGGGACTCTCCGCTGGGGAGCCTGGTTGTATACGCCGTGCCTCTTCACGTTTCAGGGGCACTTTTATCATGCATGCTATCAGCAAAGCCATCTGTGCTCTCCAAAGCACCCACGGAGCCTTGACCTTCTTACCTGCCTCTGCACCCATGGGTCCTTGGCTTCTGCACCCTGGGGAAGCTTCCAGTCCTTGCAGCCTTCCCCAAAGCCATTTTATCATCTTGCATTTTTACTTCTGTTTTCCTGTTCACCTTGGTCACTTTCTGTTTCCCTCTACATTTTCTGCACTGAGCCTCTTCCAAGCTGTTGTTATAGTCCACCAGTGTTCCTGGTTCCTGTTTTTATTCTTTTTGTCTTCACCTGAAATTCTGGAGGAAGACTAGTGTCAGCGTTCTTTCTCCAAAGCTGTTGTTTTCTAGGATGCTACATAGTAAATGCTAGAAATAGTGGCATGGAGTGATTTCCTTTTGTACTTAAATATCCAGGTTGCCTTAATTTCCCTCCTGAGGATATAAGACAGACAGACAGACAGACACACACACACACATGAAGGAAGGGCCAGATATCTCAAGCAAATGGCAGGCCCTTTTGTTGCTCTGAGTGGTTGCTTGCTGCCTCAGCCCTTCTCACTGATGTAGATTTGTGATTGGGATTGAGATTTGGTCTATCCTGTACCTGAGGTTCCTTCTACCTCAGATTGGCATTCATTCAGTTTTCCATAAACTTCAGTCTTCCTTATCTAGGTCACCAGTGAACCAGTGAAATCTCATGACATTGGTCAGACACTTGGATTCTGGGGTTTGAAATGGTGTGTCTGTTATTTTTGAGTATGCTAGTGCCAACATTGACTAATAGAAATTAACCTGAGTAGGGGGGCAGGCTGACTGGCTTGCTGTTACTGTGGAGAAGAGAGGTTGTGTTTCTTAGGAAACTAGAAATAACTCAAAAGTCTTCCATTGTGGGGGTGCAGAGGTAGACAGACAGCACTTCCTGAGCTGCAGCATCTAAAGAATCATGGGTTCCTGTGAACCGCATATCCTGGTATTTGAGAACTGTTTTAATTTGTGACTTGATTTCCAGTTCACCACAGAAACATCTCCTGTCTCCCTGAAGTACTGTCACACCCTGCCCGTTGCAAACACTTTAGGAAGCCCCAGGTTTGTTGTGCTGAAAGGATGGTCTTGAGATTTGTCCAGCTCTTCCTTGGACTGCTGTGTACCCAGGGACCTGAGTAGCATTGCTGGTATAGATGCAGACTGGAGTCTATTTTCATTCTGTGGCTGTGTTCAGAGCAGTAAATATTGAATATCAAATACATCACTGAGTGTATTAGCAATTTCCACTCTGAGTAAAATGCTTTGCACTATCTAGGAAGGTTACCACGAGCCATGTGATATTATGAACTATTGGAAAACTGGTGTGAGTTTAAGAAACTAGGTTTCTTTTGTATGTTTTTATTTATTGTTTGTTTGTTTGAGATAGGGTTTCTCTGTAGCTTTGGAGCCTGTTCTGGAACTAACTCTTGCATACCAGGCTGGCTGGCCTTGATCTCACAGAGATCCGCCTGCCTCTGCCTCCTGGGTGCTAGAATTAAAGGTGTGCACCATTATTGTCTGGCTTATTTTTATTTATTTTGTGAGGTAGGGTCTCTATAGAACTCACTACATAGACCTGGATGGCTTAGAACTCAGAGAGATCTGCCTGCCTTTGCCTCTTGATTGTTGGGATTAAAAGTATGCACCACCATGTTTTTTATTCTTAATCAATACTTAAATAGCCTTATGTTATTTAGGTTACTACTAGGTAACTGGACAGTTTGGCTCTGGTAAGCCATTGATTTCTGTGTTGTTTTTATAAGCCTGATAGTATTGCCTCTTTAAGTTAATCCACACATATCTAAATGAGAGACCAGAGCCCATTTGATGTGGCTAGCTAGCTAAAATGTTTTCCATGGGTGCAAATGTGAAGTTTTTGAATAATGAGATGTTTTCAGATATTCTACCTTGAAATATGGCTCCTCTTTGATTCGCAGTGAAGTTACCTCCTAATAAACTCACAATAGGGTAGAGACTATGCTAAATTGACAGTCCACTTAATAGCCCCAAGTTGTGGCTAGAGAGATGGCTTAGCAGTTAAGAACTCTTGTAGATTGTTGAGAGAACCTGAATTCAGTCCCAGCATCAATGTCAGGTATCTCACAACCATCTGTAAGTCCAGCTCCAGGGGATCTGGTGCCCTCTTCTGGCCCCCAAGGGCACTTTCACACATTCACACACAGAGATACACAGAACATGCACATACACAAAATAAAAAGAATAAAAATCTTTTAAAAAATATAAAAACTATTTAAGCTGAGTTATACAGTCCCATAAAGAATTATTTCTTCTCTTGATCTTGTCATTGCTTAGACACGTAGCTTGATGCCATTGTCCAACATCTAGAGAATATTATATTGGACATTGACAGGCTAAGAAATGATTGACATCCCAGCACACCCTTAATCCCAGCACTCTAGTGGTGGAGGATCTCTATGAGTTCAAGGCCAGCTTGGTCTACAAGAGCTAGTTCCAGGACAGGCTCCAAAACTACAGAGAAACCCTGTCTCAAAAAAACAAAAAGAGAAAGAAGAAAGGAAGGAAGGAAGGAAGGAAGGGGAAAGAAAGAAAAGATTGAAATCCCAAGGGTGATTCCACATCATACCCTCATCATTGGTAAGTATACGTAGTGACACAGACTACAACATATATATAAGGGCTAGACAAAGCTGATAGAGGGAAAATGAGGTCTCCCATTTCCTGTTCTCAACAGCCCCTACTTGAAGCCTTTATGTGTGTTCTAATACTTTGTTCAGATAGTCTTTTCAAGTGTTATGGGTTAATGGGCTTCTGATTCTGTGTTTGTGTGTTGGTGTGTGTTTGTTTGAGACAGGATTTCTCTGTGTAACAGCTCTGGCTGTCCTAGAACTTGCTTGATAGACCAGGCTGTCCTCAAACTCACAAAGATCTTCAAACTCACAAAGATCCACCTACCTCTGCCTCCCGAGTGCTGCTATTAAAAGCATACTCCACTGTTTGGCTAGACTTCTCATTTTTAATTTTTTTATCTTTCACACTCTTGTATGAAACTACTTCGTTTACTCCCCAGTAAAGGGAAACTCTAGGGGTGAGTAGCCCTGAAACTCTCCAGGAGGAGCCTCACCAGGATGACTAGAATTTTCTGATCCAGACACGCTACAAAGGCCTATAAACCTAGTACTTGGGACACTGAAGCAAGAAGGTTGTCATTCATTCAAGGCAAGCCTGGGCTACTGAATGAGACTGACAAAATCACCATTTGCTTTTTAAAGGATTTTTTCTTCTGTGGTCTTACTTTCTCATAAGATTGTTTCAAGCTTGGAAGGTGTCTTGGTCCTGCAATTTTATAAAAGGAGATTGCTATTTAAAACGGGGTGCTGTGACATCCTGTTTCCTACAATAAGAAGCAGCTCAGCAGGCAGAGCACTAGGCTGGGGCATAAGTCCTTCATTGTGACCTCGTTTTTGTCTTCAGAACCCCTTACATTTTATTGATCTACCCTGTTGGCAAAGGATTTAGAAAGATTTTGCTAAAAGTCAAGGACTGATGCTTCAGGAGAACTTCTAAGAGTGGCGGTACTTTAGGACCCCAGAGATAATGCTGAGGCAGAGAAAAAGATAAGGGAAGGGGTCTTAGTATGGAAATGATAAAAGCTCAGTGATAGACTGTTTGCCTAGCGTGTACGAAGGCTTTGTGTTCAAATTTTTATTACTGGGGAGGAATAAAAAGAGACCAGGAGTCTTCACATTATAACACTTTAGGCATTAAGTGATCTGTATTCAAAAATGCCAGTTTTACTTATGTAGACAGTCTTTTACACATAAAATACCTTCTGTTACTTAAAAGTTCAGTTTGTCTATTCAAAAATACGGTAAGGGACTAGAGAGATGACACACTGGTTAAGAGCACTAGCTGCTCTTTTAGAGGACCCAGGTTCAATTCCTAGCACCCACATGGCAGCTCACAACTGTCTGTAACTCCAGTTCCAGGGGATATGACACCTTTATACCAATGCACATAAAATAAAGTTAAATAAATTATTTTAAAAAAATTTTTTAAAGACTCTGGTTAAGAGTATTACAAATAAAAAAAACATTTGAACAAGAATCAGGATGCAATGTGATTCTTGGATTTGCTATAAGGACAAGGATTATACCTTCGAGTATGGACAGAATGTCAAATTCATTGTATTGTTAAAACAGTCCACACAGTCTCTCTCCTTCCAGTACAAGCATTTTAGATTCATTCATCTTGTCAACTCTGGATTCTGTTCAGGTCTCAGTAGCTTTTGGGTGCCCTTTTGCTGGCATCTCCTGTTGAAGAGTTAGGGTTGGGTTGGGCAGTGGCCCTGTCCTTGGTGCCCCCTTATCCTCCCTACTCCTGTTCGTCAGCTTTCTGGAATAGGTCACTGTATAGTCCTTTCTCTCCAAGGAGGTGACGGTGGCGCATCATCTTCTGGAAACATATCTGTGGTTGCTCCTGCCACCCCTGCAGGAGGTTCGCGTTCCTCTTCCCGGAACTTAGGCTCTTCAGGGCCTGAGAAGGAAGAAGGAAAGAAGGTCCGGAGGCAGTGGGAGTCATGGAGCACAGAGGACAAGAATACCTTCTTTGAAGGCCTCTATGAGGTGAGTTGTAAACATGAGACAAAAACCCACAAGCGGTCATCCTCCTGAGTTCTCCCTGTTTACCTCATGTTTTTCCCTTTGCTGCATAGCTGTTAAATGGGCAGGTTCTATCAAGGAGCCCCAGAAGTGGCCAGGGCAGTTGTCATCTCCTTCCTGGGGCTATTAGGATGAATCTTCTTTTTCAAGACTTGATTATGTTTCGTGCACACTTCTTGCCTGGAGTATGACCTGCCTCGGGGCCTTTGCTTCCTTGGCTGTGCAGTGACTGATTTGGTGGGTGTGTCAAAGTACAAAAGGACAAACAGATACCTATCCCTGTCATCCAGAAGATATTACAGCTAACTTAGAGCCAAATTCCCAGACTCACTGTCTACTGATGTGGCTGTGCCCTGCCAACTGTCTTCACTTGGAAGTTTGCTTCTCACAGCCCTGTAGGTATTTGTGAACACATTTACATTAACATCAAATGTATTTTTCACTGTGATCATTTTTTAAGGATTTATTTGTTTTAATTTTATATGTATGTGTATTCATACAACATGCATGCAGTACGCCTCAGAGGACAGAAGATGCCAGATACCACTAGAACTGCAGTACAGATGATGGAGAACTGCCATGTGGGTGCTGGGAATTGAACCTGAACCCTCTGGAGTAACAGCCTGTGCTCTTAACCATTGAACTCTTTAATTCATTAAAACAAAAACAAATGCCTCTAAATGTACTGCAGCCATGGTCATTTCTTTATGAGCTATTTGGGCTAATTGTTGGTCCAATAATAGAGTTGAACAGGTTGCAGTAGATGTGTCCCTTGGGCATGTGCCTGTATATCTGTGTGTCTCCACCATCTCCAGGGTCTTGTGCATGCTAAAAAGGAATTTACTACCAGGATGATTCCCAAGCCTATTTATCCATTTTTATGAATTTTTTTGTATTCCTTGCAGATTCTGTCATTGTAAATAACACTATAGTGAACATCTTTGTTTTCATTCCTTCTTTTAGATAACTTCTTTGGCATGTTGTCTTAATTAGTGAGCCTTGTCCTCTTAATAGTTAATTCACTAGAGATAGGGTACACCTTGCCAAGTCTAGAGATAGGGTACACCTTGCCAAGTCTAGAGATAGGGTACACCTTGCCAAGTCTAGAGATAGGGTACACCTTGCCAAGTCTAGGAAGGACAAGCTCAACACACGAATGAGGCCTAGGAATTTAAATCATGAAGTGTTTATAGAAGATTAGAAAAGGAGACACTTCTAATGGGCTATAGACTTGGTTTTATTATATTCCTGTGGCTGGTATTGCTCCTTCCTGTGGCTAATAGGCTAAGTTCTGCCCCATTTCAGGTGGGTGTGATTGATATGTTCATGTGATTCGACTCTTGTTATCTATAGAGAATGAAATAGGTACATACAAGACTTTTTAGGGGAGTTGCAAAATCTTTGAAACAGATGTGAAAGGGCTCTTTTTCTTTTCATAGTTATAATAAAGCACATCTGTATAGATTATATCTTGCTGTCAGACTTAGACGACTTGTGATTCCTGATGGGTTGTAAGAGTGTGTAACTGTTAGTCTTTTCCTAAACTGTAACTATGGTGTTCTCCTTCCTTCCTGGAAGACTGAGCTCTGCAACGTGATCTGGTCATCCAGCTGTAGAAAGTGAAGTGTGACACCTCTGCCATTCTTCAGGTGCATAGACATCGCCTCCAAGTTGCGCTAGCCTTGTTTCCTTTAGGTCTCCTAAAATCCTTGATTAGAAATAATGTTATTAATGTTTTCTGTGGTTGATACAGGGAGATGGAGAGAAGGGAAGAGAGTTATTCTAGTTTGGTTGCTGTTGCTCTAATAAACACCATGACCAAAAACAACTTGAGGAGGAAAGGGTTTTCAACTGCCAGGTCATAAACTATCACTGAGGTTTTGATGTCAGGATAGGAACTCAGATATTGTGGGAATTCAGTCAGATAAGCCAATGGTATTGGGTGACTTAGCCCTATGGGCACGGTCTTCTTTGGGTACATGACCAGGTAAGAACTGAGGACAAGGGTCTTGCTCATGCTCTCTGGGACAATGAGGGAACTGGCAGAGCTATAGCTTAGCCTTCCCCTTGCCCTTGAGGAACGAGGTTCTCCAGCAGAATCAGTGGAACAGTTGGTGACTTGACCCAGACTCCTCCTTCTCTCTTGTAATCATTGCACACGGATTTGACTTAATAAAATGTAAAACAGTCTTCAGGATTCCCGCTGTACCTGTCTTCCAATGTGACCTGACCCAGAAAGGCCCAGCAACTAGTCTGCATGGCCATCCAGAGTAAACCTGGAAGCAGAAACCAGGAAAGAACGCTCCTTACTAGCTCTCTTCCCATGGCTTGCTTAGATAGCTTTCTTTTTATACAACCCAGGATGGTATGCCCAGGGTCAGCGCTGCCCATATTAGGCTGAGTTCTTCCACGTGAACCATTTATCAAGAAAATGCCCCACAGTTTAATACAATGGAGACAGTTTGAGGGTGCCTCTTCCTAGGTGACTCTAATTGGTATCAAGTTTACAAAAAATAACGAGTGCAAGAGTGTGTAGGTCTGCCTTATGTCTCATTTGGGGTCTGACTAAAAGACCCTGGTGTCTGTTTGGCCGGTGTAATTGTCAAATGCACACGCACATGAGAGTATGCATAAAAATACTGGGAATGAAACCTTTGTGCATGCTAGACATGATTTTCCCCCAATGAGTAGATTTGCACACTCTCACTACCTTTTTGAGGAACCTAGTCTGACTTATTTACCAACAATGAAGACCTAGTTCACAGCAACACTCCTAAAAGAGGAAACTTCTTGTCCTGACCCTGAGGGTGCCGGTGACTGACCAGATGCAGGAATTCTGCTGCTGTCTTTTCCTGTCTATTTCTTCTCTCTTGCTTAAGATACCCACATCTCTAGCTCTGATGAGGACAATTTTGGGTGTGAAATCATTGTTTTTTTTTTCAAGTAATGACCCATCTATACTCTCCCCTGTGACTAGCAATGCTAAAAGTGAGCCAAGGTGGGGCAGTTGGGTGTGCCTGAGTGGAAGGACCTTGGACCTTGGCTAAGTCCTTTTGGTTTCAGTGGTGTTTTTGTATGAAGCCTACAACTGTGCTTTCATTCATTTTATTTTAAATCATTAATCTTTTTGTTTCTTTTTTGGTTTTTGGTTTGGGTTTTTTGTTTTGTTTTTCCAAGACAGGGTTTCTTTGAAGATCCACCTGGCTCTGTTTCCTGCATGCTGGAATTAAAGGCACATGCCGCTACCACCCTCCCAGCTCATTAAATCTTTTTAACCATACTATACTTAATTTACTGCATTGGGAACTGTGGAGGCTTTGTCTCTGATGTCCATCTCAAAATACCCTACCCTCCAGTGGCTTACCATCATATCAGAGACATATAATGCAGGGGGATTGTAGGGCACATACTCAAGTCTCACAGACAGTATAGTGTGAGAATATAGGTTCAGAAGTCATAAATAAGACAGTCAGGCCTCATGGCAGTGAGGTTGTCTGTGTCTGTTTCTTGTTCAAGTTAACAGTTACTGAGGAGTTAAGTTAGCTTTTCAGCTGACACAGGAAGGTATTTTAGACCCAGCTTTACCTTTGCATGATTAGATGCCTGTGTTACCTCATTTGTACAAGATTGGGTATCAGTCTGTTGCCGTGGGTTACCTCCAATTCCCCATTCTCCTAGTTTAGTCTTGAATATGCTTCCAGTTTAGGTTTTTTAAAGGAATGAGTAAGCTTTAATTTAAATCAATTTATCTTTTCATTTTAAAACTATTTCAGACTTTAAAAATGTTATAAGCCGGGTGGTGGTGGCGCACGCCTTTAATCCCAGCACTCGGGAGGCAGAGGCAGGCAGATCTCTTTGAGTTTGAGACCAGCCTGGTCTACAAGAGCTAGTTCCAGGACAGGCTCCAAAACCACAGAGAAACCCTGTCTTGAAAAACCAAAAAAAAAAAAAAAAGTTATAAACGGCCAGTGAGGTGGCTCAGCAGGTTAAGCTGTTGTCATTATGCGTGACCACCTGTCTTGATCCCTAGGACCCGCATAGTCAAAGGAGTAGACTCGACTCCCACAAGTCCCCTAACTTCCACGTTTGTACTGTGATGCATGCACTCACATGAACTCTTACGCACATACATACACTCTCCAAAAAAAAATAAAATAAAATAATAAAAAACAAAATTTCCTAGCAGCAATGGGTCCTTGATTTATCTCACCCAGTTTTACATGAGAGCTGCCACAGTTGTGGCCCAGGCCACTGTTTTCAGGTGGGACCTTCTAGACCATTCTGGGTATCAAGACAGCAAATACCACACGTTCCATCATTGTTTGTTTTCCAAGACAGGGTTTCTCTGTAGCTTTGGAACTTGTCCTATAACCTTCTCTGTAGATCAGGCTGGCTTCCAATTAACAAAGAAGTACCTGCCTCTCTCTCCTGAGTGCTGGGATTAAAGGCGTGCACCTCCTTTGCGTGGCTCCAATCATTCTTTTTTACATTTTAACAACCTGACTGCTTTTACCTGGCACAACAGTCACTGTGAAATCTGTTCAGTGACAATCTTGCTTCCATTGCTTTATGTCAGAGAGTTACAGATCTCTTTTTTGGGGGATGGGGGTTTGAGACAGAGTTTCTATGTATAGCTTTGGAGTCTGTTCTGGAACTTGTTCTGTAGACCAGACCGGTCTCGAACTCACAGAGATCACCTTGTCTCTGCCTCCCAAGTGCTGGGATTAAAGACATGTGTCACCACTGCCCTGCTGTGCTACCACGCTCAGCCAGATCTCTTTTGAAGAAGGGCCTCTCTTTCTTCCCCTTGGTGTTTTACACACCTGTGAATGTATATATGGATACATGGAGCCTGCTTTATTGTGTGGATTGTAATCCATTCACCACTGATTTGTGCCCATATGGTTTTGGTACAAATTGAAACCTGTCTTTTCTTGGTTCAAGTCTCACTTTGGGTACCTCCAAGTGTTCCACACTCATCTGGCACACACCCTGCACAGCCCTGGAATTAGCCATTTTGCAGAATGCCTGTATTCTCCATAAAGATAGATAGATAGATAGATAGATAGATAGATAGATATCTGGGCTCAGGGGTGCTATTGCTATAGTGTCCTCTCAGTACTTCTGACTATATCATTTTCTACCAGATAGCTGCTTCTCTATATCATATAAAGAAACAAGCCTGTCCTTTTCTGAACGGAGATGGAGGAAGAGTAGATGGGGAGGGGGGTAGATGGGAAAAAGGACAGAATGGGAAGAGAGGAAGAAGAGGAAACTGGTTGCTATGTAAAATAAATAAAATAAAAATGTTATTTAAATTTAAAAAAAAAAGAAACAACACAAGAACACAAGTTACATTCTCAAATTTCAAACACACCCTGATTTTGAAGGAGGCCTTCTAGGAAGGGTTGACCCTGAGGTATGGTCAGAATGCCTTCTGTTTGGATCTATTCCCAGGGTTTGTATTTGCCAATTCTGTTTGATGACACTTTCTATAACCCATTCTTTTATTCTAAGATGCTCTGTGGTGGCAGCCTGACCTCTCTTCCTATGGTGTCCTACTGTTTGCCTGTGTCCCTCATGGTCCCTTAAGGGTTACCCAAGATCAAGCTGTTTGTCCCAGTGATAAGCCTTATGCCTTTTTTGCTTTTCGGCTATTTTAGTTTGTTTTATGCTGCCACAACATGCACAAAACTGAAATCTCTCTTCTCTCTCCACTGGAGGTTGAACCCAGGGCCGTATGTGTTTTGTGATTGAACTATATCCCTAGCCCATAGTGGCACCTTATTTTTATATCTTAGCAAGAAGAAATGCTGTGTCCTCTCATGGCAGAACACAAGCTAGCAGAATGCTTCCTAAAGCTCCTTTTATAAGGGCCTTATTGTCACCAGAAGGAATTATCTCTTGCAAACCTGTCTTTTGGGGCTGGAGAGATGGCTCAGTGGTTAAGAGCATGGCCTGCTCTTCCAGAGGTCCTGAGTTCAATTCCCAGCAACCACATGGTGGCTCACAGCCATCTGAAATGAGATCTGATGCCCTCTTCTGGCCTGCAGGCAGACACACAGACAAAATATTGTATACATAATAAATAAATAAAATATTTTTTTAAAAAAGGCTGTCTTGGGGGCTGGAGAGATGGCTCAGCGGTTAAGAGCATTGCCTGCTCTTCCAAAGGTCCTGAGTTCAATTCCCGGCAACCACATGGTGGCTCACAACCATCTGTAATGAGGTCTGGTGCCCTCTTCTGGCCTGCAGGCATACATGTAGAAAGAATATTGTATACATAATAAATAAAAAATGAATATTTAAAAAAAAAAGGCTGTCTTTTAATGCCATCACATCTACAATATGAACTTAGAGAGCACACTCAAAAAATGGCAAAGCCCTTACCTCTGGTGTTGTCCATGGACAGGGATAGTACTGTCCCTGAGTTCTATTGCTGCTTTATTCTAAGTAAAACTTGAGATTCTAAGGAAGTAAAGTTGAAGTTTATATGTGCAGAAGTACCTTAAAGGACAACCATCTTGTACATAGCTGGTCACTCTTTGATTCTTGACGATGCCTATATCATTAAAATAATAATGTTTTATTTTTAACTGCTGTGCTTTTATTGTGGAATTTTTGTTTTCTAGCATGGAAAAGACTTTGAAGCCATTCAGAACAATATTGCTCTAAAATACAAGAAAAAGGGCAAACCTGCAAGCATGGTGAAGAACAAAGAGCAGGTCCGGCATTTCTACTACCGCACCTGGCACAAGATTACCAAGTACATTGACTTTGACAATGGTGAGTGTTCTATAGACTCAGTCCCTTGGGGACCACTAGGCAGAGTTGGTTCTTTTCAGGCAAACACCCAATGTCCTCTCTTTATGATACCATCCTCACTTAGCTGCTCACTATAGGACTTGCCTCCTAATGCTTTGCTTGGTGGCATACCCAGAGGCTGTTGGTTAAACTTAACTGTGAGGAAGCTACCCACACCTGTGGTACAGGGGCCTTCCTGCTGTTTGAGTTGGGTTTTTGGTGTGTTTCAACATCTGTGTGTTTGTGTGTGTGCATGTGTGCCTGCACACCCTGCATTCACCTCAGTAGGTTGGAAAAGTGTTCTTCCAAGGTGGCTCAGTTGGCCTAAGCCTTGTTGAGGCAGCTTTGGTGGTCTCTACTTCTTCAAGGCAACTAAGCTTTACTGAGAGTTCTTTACAGCTTGATTAGTCTAAGAGTAATTCTTAGTAGTCTTTACTGCTTATATACTTTTGCATCCGGTCAATTTCAGGTACTTGCTAGAAATATTTTGAGTTGTTTACTTCCTGTCTTAATGGAGCTTCCCCGCAGGAAGTATGTTTGTTACCTTCCTCTAGAACGTCCTGTTGTAAACATGCTGTGCTAGACTATCTGGTTGTTCACTTTTCTTTACATGTGTCAAGAAGTTTCTCTTCAAGGTGGAGGAAGATTTTTACCTGGAAGGAAACTGCCTCACAGCAAAGGTTCTGGGTCCCTCCCCTATGAGTTGGGGTATTGAGATAAGTTGAGCTGTGGATGCACAAGAAAACCTGAATTGTGCTGATCTGCTGGGGTGAATGCTGACTTTGCCAGTGCTCTGATCATCTGAGTTACAGTCAAGATTTGCACAGTTCGGTTCATCTTTGGGGACATGATTAGATCATCCTTAGCTGTTGGTCTCATTTCTGGCTAAAAGTGCCCTTGGTTGACTACCTCTTCAGCTGATGGTCTAATCAATTGTCTCTCCCCATAAAAGTTAGCCACCTCCTTCCTCCATGTTCTGGAGTCTCCTCTGGCACTCATTCGGTCCCAGCCTGCTCTATTCTGCCTTTCATTTCTGCACTTTCTATAGTGGACTTATTCTAGAGATCCTTCCTTCTAATACTCACTTTTAATTTTCCGGATAGTAAAGTTTTTGACCTAGGAATCACTAATGTATAGCTGTGGCCACATTGCTCCCACTTCTGATCCCTGCCTATGCCTTCATTTTGGCCTTTGACACCCCTGATCTTTACCATTTTTGTGGTGTGCTCTTTACCAGGTCACGATACTTTGGCTACTATGTGCATCATGTTACTATAGCTTTAAAAGACACTGACTGCCTGATTCCCCGTCTGACTGCAAAGCAGAGCTCTGAGTGTCACACACCGTTTCTCCTATGGTCTGTTCATCCTAGAGACCCCTGTGATTAGATTGTCAGTCTCCACACCTGGGATCATCTCCCAGTTAATCTCAGGATATTGTTGATACCTGTTTGTTAGCTTCCATAATTCATACAACCATCAATGTAAGATTTTTCCACAGACTTCAAGTCAACCCCATTTTGTCCTTTTCAGTTACCAACACTGCTGTGTGTTTCATAACTGGTTTGTTTGTTTATCTGTAGCATGAATAATAAAAAGATAATTAGGGTTCAATCTGAATATCAGAAAAGCAAAGCAGCCAGCCACTGGCTCTTACCTCTACCTCAGACTAAAAATGGGCAAGATCCTGCCTCCACGAATCCTGAGGACTTCACACCCCACACTCCACATTCCACTTAGCTCCTGTCTCTTACCCCTTTATTCCTCTCTGCACCCAGCCAATATCGCTCCTGTCTCACCTCCCTAGTGCTGGGATTAAAGGCATGTAATCCCAAATGCTGGGATCACCTTTTTTGTGAACTCTGTTTCTCTTTTAGACAGATTCAATCTTGTATAACCAAGGGTGGCCTTGAACTAACAGAGATTTGTCTGCCTCTGTCTCCTGAGTCCTGGGATTAAAGGTGTGCGCTACCACTCCCTGACCTGTATGGCTGACTAGTATGGCTGCTTTGTATTTGCCCTCTAAACTTCAGACAAGCTTTATTTATTAAAATACAAATAATATATCACCATACATATTTCAGCACTAGTCCAGTCCCCTGAGATCCAAGGCTGTCTTCGTTCATGTGAAACATCTGTACCTTCCAGATATATTGTTTATGTACTTTTTCTTTTCTTGTTGGAGCTCATTGTAAATTCTGAAAATCATTCCAAGACAAAAGGTTTACTCCAGCTGCTCTTGAAAAGTCTCCCCAGTGAGATGACTAAGGAGTTAGGGTTGAAAGATTATTGTGGTTCAAGTTGTACCTTGTGTGATGATAGAATGTGTCTGGTTTGTTCACCAATCTCTACCTTCAGGCATTGTGGATGGTACAAACTCGGATGCTGTCCATGGCCCTAAAACATAGATGTTCCTCCCCCAGGTCTACTAAGTCTAAGAATTTTTTTCTTGGGTTAGTATTGCAAAGTATACAAAGCTGATGTTTCTTTTCTGTTACCTTTCTCTGCAAAACCACCTCCTGACCCCAAGTACCTCAGGCTCCTGGCAGCATCATTTTAGCTCTCTATCCCATCAAGGGTAAGGGATAGAGGCTTCAACACATTGTAGGATCATAGCAGACTGTTTCTTTCACTTCCCTGTGTGGTGACCCAGTTTCCCTCCTGTCTTCCTTCCTCTGTGCTTTTGACTGCATAGTCATCACATATGAAAGGCCTTTTTCTTTTCTTTTTAAGATTTATTTATTTATTCAATATACAATGTTCTGCCTGTATATATGTATGTTTGTAGCCCAGAAGAGGGCACCAGATCTGATTACAGATGGTTGTGAGCCACCATGTGGTTGCTGGAAATTGACCTCAGGACCTCTGGAAGAACAGCCAGTGCTCTTAACCTCTGATTCATCTTTCTAGCCCTCCCCATCTTTGCTTTGTTTTTGTTTTGTCTTTTTGAGACAGGATTTTTCTGTAGCTCTGGCTTTCCCGGAGTTCACTATGTAGGCCAAGCTGGTCTCAAACTCAGAGATCCACCTGCCTCTGCCTCCCAAGTGCTGGGTTTAAAGGTGTGTGCCACCACCGCCCAGCTCTATGGGCCATACTTTTGTTATCCGTCAAGATCTTAGATTCCTTTTGAGAGTCCGACATGGTCTTGGGTTTTTTTCCTCAGGAAAACCTTCAGGATTGGTCAACCCTAGTATTTTAGGAAAGTCAGAGTTTTGAGCTAGTCCATGTTCCAGAATTGTACTAGTGTTGTAATATGAGCGGCAGCGGGCTGCTTTCCTGCCTAGCTCCGCACGGCTAGCTTATGCCCCGAAATAATTACACGGAAACTGTATTCTTTTAAACACTGCCTGGCCCATTAGTTATAACCTCTTATTGGCTAGCTCTTACATATTGATCTAACCCATTTCTAATATTCTGTGTAGCACCACGAGGTGGTAGCTTACCGGTAAGATCTTAACCTGCATCTGTCTGGACTCCTTCACTGGGCTTCTTTCTCCCAGCATTCTGTTCTGTCTACTCCGCCTACCTAATTTTCTGTCCTATCAGGCCAAGCAGTTTTCTTTATTAGTTAACCAATGAAAGCAACAGATAAGATACAAGACCCACCTCCATCATACTAGTATATTCATTTCCTGTTGTACAAGCTGAATGTTAATGTCTAGAAGTCGTCTCTGAGAAGAGAACTAGAGAAAACAGTTGAGAGATTTTGCAGGGGACATTTGTCTCTGCTCTGTGAGATGACCTGACAGTGCCTCCAGTGTTCTGTAATGTAAAGTATCTTTAGAAAACAGTGGCTAGCTCAGAGGGGTCATTCTCCTCTTGCTAGGTTCAAGAGCCTTGAGCCCCCCAGGTATGCTCTGCTGTCCTCTGTGTACTGGGGTTGTACAGGGTGTCTCTAGGCTAAAGCACCTGAGGAACAAGATGCAGGAGGGGACAGGCAAAAGTGTAACTTTTGTCCATTTCATCTTCTGAAAGGAGCCTGTGAAGTCTTACACAACAGTCCTGTGGTTCCATATTGAGTGATATCCCTGATTGTTTTCTTCCTAAATAAAGGGGACACCTGTTGGTGACATTAGAAGGATGGATGTTAGCAGGGACTTGTTGGATATATATCCGTTGGCACCTGGGGAGGGCATAGGCAAGTGGGAAGGTGAGTTTTCGGAGTTCAGGGTAATGGCTCACCTGTACTTGGGGAACTCTGTGCCATAAGGTGTGATTGTGTTGGCCATTCAGTTCTTTCTTTTCTCTGAGAATACTCCTTGTCAATCAAGCAATTTTCTTCTCCAGGAAACATTTGCTTTGCCTGTCAGGACTAATGTTTGATCTCACCCCTTATTTTTTTATATTTTTACTTGGAGTAAAACAACACTGCTCCTACTATATGCTTTTTGCCAGTTTCTTCAGAGGTCAGCAACTATATGGCCAAGGTGCCTTGATCCACATGTGATTAGTCTCAGCCTCTGGAGAGTGTGCTTCTAGTGTTCTTGTACAAACAAGCTGTACCCTATGATGTCTCTGTTTCTCCTGCCTAACATCTGTCCCTTTATCTTCCAGTGTTCTCTCGAGGGCTAAAGAAATCATCCCAGGAACTCTATGGTCTGATCTGCTATGGAGAGCTACGAAAGAAGATCGGGGGTTGTGAGTACTGCTGCTGTTTGCATCGTTCTAGTCCTTGTCACTCTTGACTTTTAGTGTACAGGAATGCCTGTTTTCTCTCCAACTTTTATGTTGAAATTTTTTTTGACAACAGAAAAGCTGAAAAAAGAGTGACCATTCCCTGGCCTCCTCTACCATTTATTAATGTTTGCTTATGCTTTTCATATAGGCTTACACACACAAGATCGTTTTTCCTCATTGCCATTTCACTGTACATCCTTATACCACACTCTGAAGACCAGCACTGTGACCTGGACCAGACACTTCCACGCACCACTTGTCATGATTGTTCTGAGTCATTTCAACCCTATCAAAGTGTACAGTATCCTGCTAACTTCCTGCCTATAGTCAAAGTCTTTAGAACATCTCTAAGTGAT
Source organism: Microtus oregoni (assembly GCF_018167655.1). Taxonomy (NCBI): domain Eukaryota; kingdom Metazoa; phylum Chordata; class Mammalia; order Rodentia; family Cricetidae; genus Microtus; species Microtus oregoni. The sequence continues at coordinate 19,084,919 of NW_024543086.1, forward strand.
GGTCAAGTTTTGTCCAGGACTACTTCCCCGTATGCAAAGCCACCTGCATGTATATGGTGGTTGCATTGCTTTTTTTCTGCCATGATTGCCTAGCTGAGCCAGTATTGACAGGAGCCTAAGTTCTGGCTGGATCTCCAAAGGTCCTAGCCTGACTACAGCCCAAGACTGTCTGTCCTCACCTCACCAGCTCAGGCATCTGCTAGATGTAAAGTCCAGGACTTCTCACTTTTCCCCCTTCCTCTCCCCTCTTCCTGTTTCTTCCAGGACATGTCTCATAAGGTCCTGCCTAGTTTTGTTTGGCCTCCTCACCCCTAAGCATCTCATGTAGAACCTGCTAGACACAGTGCTGCAGAGCTTTGTTCTTGCCCTGGCTTTCCTCTTCCTTGACCCCTCTTCTCCTGCATATCTGAGCTCCAGTGTCCCTGTTCAGACAAGACTGGGTCTCCTTGACTTAAAGTCGTTAGTACTCCATTTTTTCATGTGTTTGTGGTGGTACTGGAGGGGTTGGTTAGTGTCCATCTAAGGGCCATGGTGTGCCTGGCTCTTGCAAAAACATACCTGCATTTGCTTTTCCCAGTGATCTTCCTCCTTACCTGGGCTCTTCTCTTCAGAGTGAGAGCTTTCTTTACTTTCTGTGGTGCAGTTGTCCAGCTTTGAATCCTTTCACTTACTGTTCACTGAAAAGTTTTCATTTTGTTTTCATTCCTTTATGGTTTTTCGACACGGGTCTTTTCTGCGTAGCCCTGATTATGTCCTGGAATTCACTTTGTAGACCAGGTTGGCCTCGTACTCACAGAGATCCATATGCTTCTGCCTCTTGAGTGCTGGAATTAAAGACTTGTGCCATCAAGCCCAGCTCTGTTTTCATTCTTAAAAGTTTATCAGAGTAGAATTCTGATTTGACTGCTTTTGTTTTTATTTGGTTTGTTTCTTTTTCTTCTTTGATCATATTTATAACTGATCTAATGTCTGTCCTGCACTGTCTATGATAAAAAGTCCTTTAAGTCCTTAAAGGTACAGTACATTTCTGCCTGATTTTACAATTGCATTCTTTTTTTTTTGTTTGTTTTGTTTTTTGTTTTTTCGAGACAGGGTTTCTCTGTGATTTTGGAGCCTGTCCTGGAACTAGCTCTTGTAGACCAGGCTGGTCTCGAACTCCCAGAGATCCGCCTGCCTCTGCCTCCCGAGTGCTGGGATTAAAGGCGTGCGCCACCACCGCCCGGCTACAATTGCATTCTTGTCTTTGGTTCTCTGCCTGGGTGAGTGAGTATGGTCCCACTGTTACTCGGTCAGTCAGTCAGTACTGTTGAGGATTTTACAGTGCATACCCAGGGCCTAGGCTCTTGTTACCTTTTTAATTTTTGCTTTCCTGTGAAGACATCTTTAGGACAGTGATGTGGACAGAAACTAGGGCATTAGAATTATCGTTTAGCTGGCCTTGCCATTCAAATTATATTCCTGAGAGTCCACATACAACCAGCAGGGAAAGAAGGCCCAGGACCCAGTGAGATGCCTGAAGGATGCAGTTTTCAGGCAGCATTGGGAGCTGTGGTTCAATAGTACCAGACTATCACGGACGATTCCTAGAAGAAGAGGTTAGCCGTACAGGAAGCACATTAGATCTTTGAGACAATGGTTAGGAAGAGGCTGTCTGTGACAGACAAGGTACTGGCCAACTTTACTGCAGGTGCAGATTCTGTTTGATGAAGAACATTCATTATCAAGATCTGGCATCTACGTGGAAGGCAATAATGGGGAATTTGTTATTGTTTATGTCTAACTACCCCATGGCGTCATTTATTTTTCTTTACATTTAAAGGCATGGATGACAAGAATGCAACAAAGTTGAATGAACTCATTCAGGTTGGGTAAGTACAAGTATATGCTGTTCATTCATTGAACTATAGAGGTTGAAATATGTGTTGTTTTTTCGTAATTTTATTCGTGTGCATATTGTATGTGAGTGCTGCCATGTGTTACAGTGCTTGTGTGGAGAGCAGAAGACCGCTTTCAGCAGTCAGTTCTACTGTGGTGTCCACATTAAACTCAGGTCATCAGATTGTGCAGTGTTATAATTTGCTTTCTGTTGCTCTAATAGATACCATGACCAAAAGCCATTTAGAGGAGGAAAGGGTTGATTTTGCTTATGCTTTAAGATCACAGTTCATCACTGATGGGAGCCAGGGCTGAAACTGAAGCAGAAACCATGGAGGAATGGTGCTTGCTGGCTTGCTCCCTAGCCTCTTATACAGCCCAGGCCCACCTGCTGAGGAACGAGTCTGCCCACAGCTGGCTGGGCCCTCACATTTCCATCATCGATGAAGACAGTTACTCACAGATAAAACCACCAGCCAATCTGATGTGGACCGTTCTTTAGCTCACGTTTCCTCTTGACCCTTGGTTGTGTCAGGTTCATAAAAACATTAATTAGGACACAGGGCAGGTGTTTTAATCTGCTCAGCCTTCTAACAAGCCCTCCAACGTCTTGGTCAGGACCCACAGAATTAAAACTTCTTCCCGTCCTTAGGCATGTGGGTTTTTTTGTTGTTGTTGTTGTTTGTTTTTTTTTTTTTGATTTTCGAGACAGGGTTTCTCCGTAGCTTTTTGGTTCCTGTCCTGGAACCAGCTCTTGTAGTCCATGCTGGCCTCGAACTCACAGAGATCCGCCTGCCTCTGCCTCCTGAGTGCTGGGATTAAAGGCATGCGCCACCACCGCCCGGTTTAGGCACGTGTTTTGTTCCCACAGATGATCCTTGTGCCAGCCCTTGCCTGTGACTGTGTACAGTTGGCCTGGCCTTGATTTCTCTTTTCTTAAGATTTGGATGTGTTGGCTTCTTGTCTGCTTCAGGTGGACTGTCTTGGCCTTCAACATTTAATCTGACTCCCCCGATTTCCAGAGTTTATATGTTATACAGTGTCACAAGCCACCAAAGTCTTTTCAGCCCAATGTTTTTGACTTTTCTTTTCCAAAGATGCCATCTGCATCAGGGTTGAGTATGGAGATAGCAAGCATACTGACTGCCTTGTCTTCAGGTTTCCTCCGTGGACTGCACAGCTGGCTTGAATGTCAGAGTTAGCATTTTAATCCTCATGAGTCCTCTTGTGTTCTTCTGTCTTGAGTTGGTATGTAGCTCAGTAACATGTTGTTACCCACGCCCCTCTCCAGTTCCATACCCACTCTGTAGTTCCCTCTTGGTTGCTCCAGAACTCTGCTGCTCCTGCTGCTCTGCTACACTGCAAGATGCTTGTGAGGGCTCCTTATCTAGTTTGGGGCCCTTGTGAAAGCCGTGTCCTCTGTCTATCTCTGTTCTCCCTCTCAGGCCCAGCCCATTACCTGAACCTTAAACGTTTGGTCTGCTTTGTCGTTCATACTTTTCTAGCTACTGTGGACACAACAGTTTTTATGTATCCTGAGGTATGACCTCCCCAAATCTCTACTACTTCTCTGTTGTCTCTCTCCCACAGACCTGAACTTTGACTTTTAGACATTATAACAAGTTGATGTGAGCATCTAGGTTTCAGCTCTATGTCCTTTCTGACACTGGATTTGTGTGTGTGTGTGTGTGTGTGTGTGTAATTTTTTTAAAATTTATATTATTTATTTTACATGCCTACCATAGTTTTCTTTCTCTCTTCTCATTCCCTACCCCCTCCATCCACTCCTCCTTTCAGAAAGGTAGGCCTCCCATGGGAGTCAAAGAAGCATGGCATATCAAGATGAGGCAGGACCAAACTCCTCCCACTTCATCAAGACTGGGCAAGGCATCCCAGCATGGGGAATAGGTTCCAAAAAGCCAGTTCATATGTCAGGGACAGGTCCTGATCTCTCTGCTAGGGGCCCCACCAACAGACCAAGCCACCTAACTGTCACCTACCTACATGTGGGCCTAGGTCGATCCCATGCATGCTCTCCAGCTGTCGGTCCAAAGTCCGTGAGCTCACATTAACTCAGATTAGCTGTCTCTGGATTCTTCCACCATAATCTTGACCCCTCCTTGCTTATTATATAATCACACGTCCTTCTCTTCAGCTGGACTCAGAAAGTTCGGCCCTGTTTTTGGCTGTGGATCTCTGCATCTGTAAGCCTTAATTTTCTTTCTTTTTTTTTTTTTTTTGTTTGTTTGTTTCTTTTTGTTTTCAATACAGGGTTTCTCTGTAATTTTGGAGCCTCCCCTGGAACTAGCTCTTGTAGACCAGGCTGGCCTTGAACTCACAGATCTGCCTGCCCCTGCCTCCTGAGTGCTGGGATTTAAGGTGTGCGCCACCACCGCCTGACTTTTTTGCAAGACTGAGCAGTTGTTTGTTACAGGAGCTTTTTGGGGGAAGACTTCAGCTCACGGGCTGAGGTGATCATTGTTATGGTTTTATCAGTAGGTGAGAAGTGTCCGTTGAGGGGCCTAGTACACCTCTGTGATTTGATCTTTCCTGATTTTATTTCAAGATTCACTGAGTGAAACTATTTGTTTCAGGCCCTTTGCTTTGTTTCCTGAACAAAGCATGAGATAGGACATATGGAAAGGCAGGCTCAGTATTGGGGGTAGGCCAGTGGTATATCTTCATTAGCCACAGGCTCTTGCCACTCAGTATCTAACAGGTATGCGCCAGGAAACATCTAAGCAATAGATTTCAGGGTAAGGAACAAGAGACATTTCCCTAGCATGTATGAGGCCCTGGGTTTGATCCTCAGTACTGACAAAGAAAAAGGAAACAAATGTAGAAGGTCTCGTAGGGACAAATGGTCAAGGTAACTTTAAATCAGGAAGCTGGAGATTGCTTTATACTCATAGATAGCAGGTGGGTAGGTGTGCCAGTGTTGAAGTATGCTATCAGGCACAACTTTGGTGCTGTTTACACATGCATCCCTGATTCTTGGAGAATCAAATTGGAAATGATGGTGGCACTGCAGCCTCAAAGCTCCTGGGCCTGTGTTCCTGTATGGCTGCTTTGCTGAGCAGATGACCACCCTGGATAGGTGATTTGGTTTTTGTTAGTTTGTTTTTGTTGTTATTGTTTTTTAACAAGGTCCTACCACAGCACCTATCTGGAACAGATGGAGCAGATGATTATAGCAGGTTCTAGGTGTAGACGGAGTGAGTGTTCTTGTCAACATGAGTTGCAGCTTGTGGCAAGGAGAGGAAACACTGATTGCTGGCTAGGCCCATGTCCTAGGTAAGACCCTGAGAAACTTCTGAGCAGCACCAGGGAAACTGAAAGCCATCTTTTACTTGATGTACCCCTCACCTGGTACTATCCCACAATATACCATGGTATTCTGATAGCTTGTGTGAACATTTCTGTCTGAACCTCTGGGCGAGTCGAGGCAAAAAGTTTGTACATTGTGCTCATCCGTTTGAAATGTCTAAGTGATTGTGTGCTGTCATGAGAGGGTGGGTGCTGGAGTGGAGGCTGCTGTGGCAGATCTACAATTAACGACCCCTTTTCTGTGCCTGTGTGCATGTATGTATCTGTAGAACATTACGTTGAAATAGCTGTGAGTAGATCCCAGGAAGGATCCTACCTTAATATCTAGAGACAGCTTTCTGGGGTATGGTGTTTAGGCTAAGGGTACACAAGGTGCAAAGGAAGGAATTGCAGTGACTAAAGTAGCTAAAGAGGCGAAGCCAAGTGTGGGTCTAAATCCTGGAGGGTTGGGACAAACCTTGTCCTGATGCTTGCACAGGGTTTTAGTGGTCTTCAGGTATTTCTAGAAGCTAGAGGAAGCAAATCAGGAAAGCCACTTGTACCGGGTAAATCATTCCTTTGGCTGTGAAGAGGTAAGTTAGGGGAGCATGTTATGACTGACATTTAGTGGTGTTTTGCTGTTGTTGTTTTGTTTTTAAGTTTTATTTCTATTATGTGTGTTTGTCTATATAGATACATGTGTATACCCTGGTGCCCATAGAGATCAGAAGAGGGTACTGGATTCCCTGGAACTGGAGCTACAGATAGTTGTGAACCACCTACCTTGTGGGTTCTGGGTATCGAACCTGGGTCTTTGAAGGAATAAGTAGTCCTAACCACTAAGCTATCTCCACAGCCCTCATTTGGTGTTATAATATTTTATATATTTTTACTTTTTACCTACAGTTACATGAGTTTGTTTGACATTGGTGGTTTAGATATTTTATTGAATTTGGTAGCTCTTATACTGATTTTATTTTTTAGAGCAGCTTTTAGGTTTATGTAAAAGGACACAAGATCATGCTCAAGGCCCTGGGTTCCGTTCCTAGGTACATCAAAAAATGACATTGTTACAATTGATGAACCTGGTGTTCTGTTCCTTAAGTCTTAGTTCCAGGAATTTGAAGCAGGAGGATCACGCTAAGACAGACAGCTGTGATACCTCTGCTAATGCTTGCTCATTATTGATTGTGCTTTATATTATGTCAGACATGTTTAAGGTTGGACAGTTGTACAGTGAGACACCTCCTTCCTACCATTACGATCTTACTTGGAGTACTTTCTCTGTCCTAAAAAAAAAAAAAACAAAACAACTTTATCTGCTATCTGTTTGTCTCTTCCTTCATCATCTGGTTGGAGTCAACCAGTACACAGCCTATTTAGATTAGTATCCTCCATTCATGGCTCTGAGTTTAACAAGAACATCATGGCAGGGAATGTCTAGTCCATGTCTAACCCCAGGCAACGATAGTGCCACTTTCTATAATGCCTTTCTTTTCAGAGGACATTGTCAGGCATTGTACAGAGCTCAAACAACTCATTGCCTTTCCCTGCCCAGTGGAGTTAGTAGCACGAACATACCTGTCTGTTGATCTGTGTTTTTGTTTTCTTTTTTTGTTTTGTGGAGTGATACTGGGTAATTTAGTTGTTGTTGTTTTGTTTTGTTTTGTTTTTTAATGTTTTTGAAGAATTGACTCCAAGGCTAAACCATGAGTCTGTTTTGTGAACATGGGTTTTCATCTCACCTGGGCATCCCCTCAGAAGAGATGTGTCTTCCAAAGCCCAGCCCAGGGGCTCCCAAGGACTTCAAAAAGTTCTACTTGGTATGAAATTGCTTTGAATTGTATTTCTTTGACAATCAATGACATTGAGCATGAGTTTTTGTTGCTGTTGTTGTTGTTTCTACATCTTTGTACAGGTGTGTATGCATGCATGTGTATGCCCATTTTGTTTTTAAAGCCCATTCCCCTGCAAGGCTCTTTGTTGGCGGAAGTTGCTGAAAACTTGACGCCTTCATGTTTTATTACTCTCTTTAGAATATTCTTTCTGGGGGCTGGAGAGATGGCTCAGAGGTTAAGAGCACTGACTGCTCTTCCAGAGGTCCTGAGTTCAATTCCCAGCAACCACATGGTGGCTTACAACCATCTATAATGAGACCTGGTGCCCCCTTCTGGCTTGCAGGCACACGTGGAAGGAATACTATACACATAATATAATAAATAAATTAAAAAAAACCAAAGTGCCGGGCGGTGGTGGCGCACGCCTTTAATCCCAGCACTCGGGAGGCAGAGGCAGGCGGATCTCTGTGAGTTCGAGACCAGCCTGGTCTACAAGAGCTAGTTCCAGGACAGGCTCCAAAAAAAAAAAAACAAAGAATATTCTTTCTGGTTCCCCTCTGTGTCCCTACTCCAGCATCACTGTTAGTGCTGTATCACTTTTCATCAGTGTGTTTCATCTGCTGTAAGGTAGTTCAGTAATTTTGAGTTACTTGAATGTGTGGTTGTTTAGAGACTTATTCTCTATGAATTATCCAATTACCCAAATAGAAAGTGGGTAAGGGGTGGCAGCCTTCTTCTTGGACTCTTCTTGTCCCATTAGTCAGGCTTTCTTATTCTTAGCTCTGCATTTTGGTGTCTAGCATATGGAGGTAGTTTGTTCCTTGGGTGGATGGGTGCATATGGGGTGCATATGACAGATGAGGTGATAGGTAGGGGGATAGTTAGAATTGATGAAAAGATATTTAAGAGGACAGTTGAGTAAATGAATGAGTAGATAGAAGAATTGCTGGTAGAGGGATAGATAAATGTTTACACAGATAAATGAATGAATGAAAGGCAGATAGATGGGTAGATGGATGAATGTGCCAATAGGGGGTAGACAGATGGAAGAATGAACATGTATGTACTGCTAGATTAATAGATGGAATACAGATGAGTGAGAGAAAGCACGGGCAGATGAGTCGGTAGATACATTTATGAGTGGGTAGCATGGGTTAGTGTATGGTGGGTAGGTAAGTAGATAGCTTGGATAAGTAAATAGATGTGCATGGGAAGGATGAATGGATGATATTGTAGCTGCCATATCATGAGGAATTATTAAGTTTTCTGTGTTGAGTGATTGTGCCCACCTGCCATATGAGAGAGACCTCACTGTTTGAATTGTCTTATGAGTACTTGCTGAAAGCTTTACCATGTTTGGAGCCAACTTGAAACCACTATGCAGGGTTCTGAGACTTCATAATGCTAAAACGTGAGCCGTATTCCTTTTCAGGACACACTTTGTTCTTACGAGGTCTGTGGTACAGCGCTTTCCCCCTGACTTTAGCCCTAGTGTCTCCTGCTTTACATGTATACATTTGAGTTGCTCTTTTTTTAAAAAAAAAATTATTTAATATGCACTGGTGTTTTACCTGTATATACTCTGTGTGGAGGTGTCGGATCCCCTAGAACTGGAGTTATAGACAGTTGTGAGCACCCATGCGGGTGCTGGGAATTGAACCCAGGTCCTCTGGAAGAGCAGCCAGTGCTCTTAATTGCTGAGCCATCTCTCTGGCCCCCTTGAGTTGCTCTTTTAATCAAGTATCATATCAACAGAACCTTTCTTGTGCTTGTTCTGCTTAACATTATAGTTTAGATTCTTATCTCTGATTTAAGCAGCATTATATTAGAACAACATTTTTTAAATTATACAAATATAGTATAAGTACATTCTGAATGAATACATTTTTGTTTGTTTTTCAAGACAGGATTTCTTTGTGTAACAGTCTAACTGTCCTGGAATTCACTTTGAAGACCAGGCTGGCCTTGAACTCACAGATTCACCTGCCTCTGCCTCCTGAGTGCTGGCATTAAAAGCATGCACCATCACTGCCCAGCTAGAATACATCTTTTTAAGATAGTGTGAACATGTAAAATCAGCTAGGCAGTGATGGCACACACTTTTATTCATAGCACTTGGGAGGCAGAGGCAGGTGGATCTCTTGTCAGTTTGAGGCCAGCCTGGTCTACCGAGTGAGTTCCAGGACAGCAAGGGCTACACTGAGAAACCCTGTCTAAAAATAAATAAATAAATAAGCCCATCTCCTTCCTCACAATTAAAACTTTCCTTAGGAAATTTACATGAATAAACACTTAGATACGAATATGAATCTGTACTAGTATGAGTGTATCATCTCTTCCACATCTTTAGAATCATCTCGTGTATATTAATTACCGTGTCACTTTCCTACATACATCTTAGAAACTAAATAGTGAGGATAGAAGCTGCTCTCATAACTAGCATGCTTACAGCTGAGAATAGGTCAGTAAAAAAAGTGGGGGGCGGGTTTCCCACACAGGTATTTAATCCCAGCAGGAGGCAGAGGCAAGCAGATCTCTGAGTTCAAGGACAGCCAGAGCTACACAGTGAGACCCTGGCTAACAACAATAAAAGTAGGTGAAAGCAAAAAGACATAAAGTGATAGTTTGAACATGTTGTAAAACCCAAACATGCATTCCTTTCTTTACCTTTAGGTGGTTGACCAGAGCCTTTTCTTCAACCTGGGTCTGCTTTAATCTGGATCCAAAGTGCATCATTTGTTCTTTTTAAATTCAAAGCAGTGGAAACTCAGGAGCCAAACTGATCATTCTTGGCCTTTGGTCATGTTCATACTGTTCAATCCCTGTCTGAAAACCAGCTACCTATACTTAGTGCTTTGAAAGTTTTCCACCTGTGGGCTTTGTTTGTTTTTCTTTTTTTTTTTTTTTCGAGACAGGGTTTCTCTGTAGCTTTGGAGCCTGTCCTGGTACTAGCTCTTATAGACCAGGCTGGCCTCGAACTCACAGAGATCCGCCTGCCTCTGCCTCCCGAGTGCTGGGATTAAAGGTGTGTGCCACCACTGCCCGGTTCTTGTTTTGTTTTTGAAGGAGCTTTCACCTTTGTATCAGTAGCAAAACAGAATTTCAATAATGTATATAATTGCTAATCTACTGCAGCTCCAACAGACAGACCTTGGCTGGCCTAAGGACTTGAGTTTGGGCTCTGACACCTTACTCTGCTGTATGGATCGCAGGGGGATGGGATTACACTGCTGTGGCAAATTGGTCATGAGTAGTTCACAAGAAGTCGTGTAAAGGTGGGTGGGCGGGTCATGTGGAAGACATATAGAAGTGGCTCTGGAGTTTCTGTTATACGGCTCTAAGGAGGAGGAATGCTTGGAGATGGGGTGAGCAGAGAAGCTCCTCAACAGTGAGCCTGGCTGTGTGTGACGTTCAGTAGTCATGCTTGGAGCACCATGTGTCCCTTGTTCAGGAAAGTAGCAGATGCCTACTATCTGATGTGATCGACAGCATAGGAATGGGTGCTTATCAGGTCTTCCTGCTTACCACACTCACAAAGTCCTCAGTATTGCTTCAAATTCTATTCCCAGCGCCACCACAGTACGTTATAAAGGGAGAAATCTGCGGATCAAGGCACCCATGTGTCGGGCCCTGAAGAAACTCTGCGATCCAGACGGTAGGTGGCAGGGGAAGGGATGGCATGTGTTGAAGCTTCTATGGATGTTTTGATGGGCAAGCTATTGTACTTTTTGACTTACTCTGTCTAACCTTCTCCTGTGAGTAGACTGTTCTTAAAGTGACTTCCATGTGTCTACTAAGAATCCACGGCAACTTTCTGACATTGGGTTAATACTCTGAGGAGACCACTTGGTAGCCTACCCATAGTTCTGCCTTTGTAACTACACAGTCCACCATGTTGAGTTTGACCCTTGCTAGGGTTCCTCTGTTCTCCTTTGTTCAAGTTCTCATTTCTCTGTGATATTCTGGCAAAGTGTTTTGTTTTCTACCTTGAGGTTTGTCTGCATTGGACTTTCATGGTCTCCTTTCTTCAGGTCTAAGTGATGAAGAGGACCAGAAGCCAGTGCGCTTACCTCTGAAAGTTCCTGTAGAGCTACAACCACGGAACAACCACGCCTGGGCACGAGTACAGAGCCTGGCCCAGAACCCACGTCTCAGGTGACATTTAGCGTGAGGAAGGGCCCCATGACAGGCAGCACGTGAGGGTTTGGTGTTTCAGTTTCACTCAGGGTATCCTAGAGAAATAGCTTTTGCACAGTGCCCTGACATCATATGAGGACAAGGTATGGAGGTGACGATGTCATGAGAATGCTCTGAGTTGGAGGGTAGTTTTGAGATCCTGAATTGTAATTCTACCAGGCAAAGTTCTTTGTCCAAGTAAGAAAATATGATTGTGAGTGCCTGCAGAATCTTCATCTTACCTGTAAAACTCATATATTTCCTTATCTCTGATTCCCTGAAGATTTGTGGCTAATTAACAAAGCACTGCCATACCTTTGGTCCATTTCCTGTTTACAGTTTGTTTAGTTGAAGTAAAATTCATACAACATTGAATGAGCTCTTCACCACTTGAATGTTTATAGTTAAGTGGCACTTGGTATGTTCACCGTGTTGTACAACCTTTATCTCAGTTGACTTCCAGAATGTTTTCTTCATCCCATGTGCCTGTTAGCCATTACTTTCTCCAGCGCTCGTCTCTCTTCGAACTGCTTTTTATTCTTGTGGATTTGCTTCTTCTGGACATTAATGTTACTGTAACCACAGGAATCTGCTCTATCTGGCATCTCTCAATGGCTTACTGTTCTGAGGCTCATCTGCTTTATAGCACATATCAGTGCTTCATCTCATCAATGTGTGTGTTTTATTTTCTTAGGGCAAATTAGGGGTAACTACATACCTCCACTCTTGAAGGCAACGAGCACTGATGGTTTCAGTGCTCACACACTAGCCAAGCACTCAAATTGGAAAGGGTTCTTAGACCTCTCTGTGTTTTTTACAGCTTTATGTGAATCTATAGTGATTTCAACAAACAGAATTTATATTTAAGAATAGGAGCTGAAGACCTTGTAGATCTTACCTTTCCAGTACCTACTTACCTATCATGTGGTTTTGGTACAGGCAGTCATTAGAGCTAATTCCAAGACTGACTTTCCTACTCTAACCTTGTTTTTTGTTTCGTAGGATGATTGTGGAGCTACATCGAAAAGTCTCTAGCCTCATTGAGTTCTTGAAGCAGAAGTGGGCACTCCATGAAGTACGAATTGTATCTTTTTCCAGTTGAAGCAGACCCTCCAAACCTGCCAGCTATTCCTGCTTGGGAATGAGGTCTTGTGATCCCTAATTCCTGTCATTGCTACGGGTCCCCATGCGAGTCCAACACTCTTGGGTTATGTGTAAATCCTGCCTTTGACCAACTTGCCCTGAGTGTATTCAGTCCCAGCCACCTCTCCATGTTTTGAGTGGCCAACTATCTGTTCTGTGAGACGTTGCCAAAGTCACTCCATCAGTAGTTTGGGTGGGATGATGTACACTCATCACAGCCTCCTTTGTGTCCTTGGTAGGTTGCTAACCCTACCTGTTTTCAGGAATAGTGTCTCATCAGGTGTGAGTTTCCTGAATACACTGAACACCTGGACCAGCTCAGTCTGGTAGTAGCCTGAGAAAAGTTCCTAGGTGAGCCTCAGGAATATCAAGGGGTACGTGGGGCTGCTAGGAAAGATGGCCCTAGTCTGAAATCCATAGCTCTCCACTGAAGAGGACCCTGATCACAGTGTAGTTGTTTGGAGTTGCTCCTTGACAGTGTGCCCAGCGGAAGACACTTGAGGAGAGGCAGCTGCAGGGCTCGAGCACAGCACAGACCCAGGAGAAGGTGGCACTGCACTTGTTCCCAGGCGAGAACTGTACGCTGACACCACTGCCAGGTGTGGCCCGTGTGGTACACTCCAAGGCCTTCTGCACTGTACACTGGCAAGAGGGTGGCCGGTGCAAGCAGGGTACCAAGGACACGCACTCGCTGCCTCCAGCCCAGATCCTGGGCATCCAGAGTGGTCAGGGAATAGCCCGGGGCCAGGTGAAGTGCCAGAGGGGCAGTGCTGAAGCCAAGGGTGGGGGGCGGCTTCTTCCTAATGCAGATGCTTCACAGAGTTCAGGGGAGAGTTCCCCTGAGAGTGCTTCTGGAGAGGGGACAGCTCCAAGTATGAACAGCTCAGATGCCCCTGACAGGCCTCCTCATGGGCACCAGGACTCTGGCCCACAGCTTGAGAAGACCTCACTAGCAGCCCTTGCTGTGGGTGGGGAGAGCCCCATTCAAGAATCTAGGGCCCTGCCATGTTCATGTGGCCAGCCCCCAGACTTGGAAGATGAACTCTCACTCCTTGACCCCTTTCCCCGATACCTGAAGTCTTGCCAGGATCTCATCATCCCGGAGCAGTGCCGCTGTACAGACACACAGTCTGGGAGAGAGCACCCTCTTCTTGGCATGGTTGCTTCCCCAGAGGCACTTATGCCCAGCAGCAGAGAGGTTGCAGACAACGGTCCCCCTGGCCCAGACCGTCAAACTGGCACTGATCCTCAACTTGAGCCCAGGCTTCTGCCAGATATTTGTACTAAAGAGCTGGCAGATGTATCTCCTGAAGAGTCTCAGGAGAAAGGGAGCCCCTCAGAACCTCTGTTATCTCAAGGACAGCCTGTTGGCAGGCCTTCAAAGGAAGTCCCTGCCAGCCAACTGCCCCAACAGCTGCGTGAAGAGGGCTGGAACTTGCAGACCTCTGAGAGCCTCACGCTGGCTGAAGTCTACCTCATGATGGGCAAGCCAAGCAAGCTGCAGCTAGAGTATGACTGGCTGGCTGTGCTGGGCCCTGAGAGCCAGGTGCCCACAGCACAGGGTCAGACTGCTCTACCCCGCTCTCCGCCTTCAGCCCTCCACCAGCAGCGCCTCCTGAACTGCCTCTTGAGGCTCATCTCCACTGAGGTCCACCCCAAGATGGTGAGTGATTTAGATTAGCCCAGGACACTGAGTAGTTTAAGGTGAGCATGTGTGTCAAGCATGACTCCTCAGGATTCCAAAGGTAACATAGTCACCAGGACTGTAGGTCCTATACCCCATGCCAAGGCTGTTGAAGGTCTACAATTCAGCATGATGGACCTAACCTCTAAATAGACCCAGCAGCACGGTTATGGAATTAAGCTGTGACTACACAGATGGCTTTCTGTGGAGATAGGTGGTATGGTCTACTTCTCAAGGAGAGGAGGCCAGGGCAGACCTTTGAGTCAGTGGGAAAGTGAGAGGTTCTAGTCTCGATTTCCACTGGAAGGTAAGTGAGGCAGTTTGGAACAATATTATGGAAAGTGACGAACCGGAATCACTGCTGAGACCCCCAAGTAGGCTCCTGGCTGACAGCCTCAACACCACTGAGGCCTTGTTAGAAAAAAGGTTACAGGGCTCAGGCACACGCCTGAACACATCGTCTGTCTATACATCCCACTGTTGTAGAAACTCAGAAAGGAATACTTAGTTTGAGGCCAGGCTGGACTTAAAAACAAAACAACAGACGGTAGTGATGAAGGAGAACAGAAAGGACAGATATTGCTAGGGATTGAGGGAGGAGAGGTTATGAATGGTAGGAACCCCCCATAGTGACTTAATGGGCTCTGTTGAAACTCAAGACCATAGGTCAGAGACAGGTCATCTGTTCTTTGTTCCCCTTTTTCTGCCTGGCAGAGCTATGGCAAGCAAGAGTCCTGAGACTCAGGAAACGGCCAGAGTCACCTGAAATGCTCAGTCTGTGGTGGGAATACTACTATTCCCAGAATGTAGAGGTCAGAAGATGCAGGGAGAGGTTGGCAATGGGCGTGGGCAGAGCTGTAGAGGAACTGTTGTGACGTAACCCTAGTGAGACAGTGTGGCTGCTTCTGGGAGGAGTTCAGAATTTGGGCATCTAACCAGGTCTCTCTGAAGAGGTGAGGCCACCAGAAGAGGAACAGCAACAAGAGATGGAATGCCTTTGTGAAGCCCTAGGACTCGAAGCCATCTATTTTTCTGCTATCAGTTTGTATGTGAAAATGTGGGTGTTCAAATGCATGGGGCACACGTGGAGGTCAGAGGACAGCTTTTCAGGAATCAGTTTTCCTCCCTGTTTTGAGACAGAATCCCTTGTTTTTTTCTGTCACTGCACTTCACTTCTCCATCTGGTAATCCTGTGAGCTTCTGGTCTGTTCTGTCCCCTATATTCTGTCTCGTAGGGGATCACACATGTGTGCCTTCACATCCAGCTGTTTACATGGTTTTAGGGAATCAAATAAACTCAGGTTTGTGAGTCAAGTGCCTTTGTCTGCTGAGCTGTCTCCCTGGCCCTGAAGCCATCCCTTAAAGGGGCCTGGACACTCATGAGGTTGGGAGCTGGGCAAAAGGCTTTTCATCTATGACCAGTTTTCAGGAGTGAATCTGTTTCCTCCTTAGGGCTCACAGTAGTAGGAAGTTAACATGATTGTCTTAGGAAGTCTTTTCGCCATGGCTTCTTAAAAAGACAAACCTTTGTCACTTACCAGTACATCTTCCCTGTACCATAACTGTTCTGCTGGTCCCTGT
Organism: Microtus oregoni; assembly: GCF_018167655.1. NCBI lineage: Eukaryota > Metazoa > Chordata > Mammalia > Rodentia > Cricetidae > Microtus > Microtus oregoni. The sequence goes on from NW_024543086.1 coordinate 19,100,522, forward strand.
CCTCTCTGCTGTGGAGCTGCTTGTCTGTTCTGTCCACTACATTTTGGCATTGGAGATAGGCTAGGATCTCCCGAGGAAAGCAGTGAGTTGCTTTAACTATTCATCTCACTCCCTGGGGATTTGTAACTTTCCCCCTCTCTTTTTCCTTCCAATTGCTAAAGTTTGTCATGTGTTTTGTTTTGTTTTTTCACTATACAGCCCAGGATGTCTGGCTTGGAACACATTCTGTAGATCATATTGGCCTCAAATTCCCATAGATCTGCCTGCCTTTGCCTCAGAGTACTGGGATTAAAGTATGTCCACACCTTGCTTAGTGATTTCAAATCACTGGAGAGTTAGAATTAGTCAGTTGTAGTTAATGCTTGTGGTCCTAACACTTGGAAGACCAAGTCAGATCTTCTAAACCAGAAGTTTGAGGTCAGCCTGGGCAACTTAGTAGATACATGCCAGCCAAGTTAGGCTACAGGACGAGACACCATTTTAGTAAGGAATACTACCCACAGCTGTGTGCACTCATGTACAATAAAAGTAAATCTTTAAAAAAATAATGAAGTAATATGCTAAATTTGCAAATTGTGACTTTGGGGCATTCTGTTCCAAAGTGGGTTGGGTTTTAGTTTGTTTTTTGCCACCATAGAAATGGATGTCCTTAGGATGTTTGTGATAGAGCCATTTTTCTTGAGCTGAGTCTTTGAACCTCAAACCTGGTGTCTTTCCAGGCTTTTGAAGCAAACACAGCATCAACAGCCTCAGTCAGGCCCACCCAGGAGGAACAGTCCACATCCCCCCCAGGGAAGGTAGTGACCATCAACTCTCGGAGTCCCCGCTGCTCTCGAAACCCATCTGCCCTCCGAAGCAGCAAGACTTTCCCATCTGGTTCTGCACCTTGTTCCCCAGGTATGCTTCAGGGAATCCTGATGTCGTTGGTACTGTATCTGAACTGAACACATGATCCTGTTGTCTACCAACCATGGTCTAGTGGGCATAGCAGAGGCAGAGGATCACTTCCATTGGGGATGATGAACACAGGGAAATGTCATAAAGGACCTAGTTCATGTGATAAGCAGAGTATAGGATAGTCTTGATTGGTCTGGTAACATTGGAAGTTTTGCATGAGAAACCTTCATAATCTACTGAGTGGCTTAAAGCTATTAAGGTAGACTGGTTCTTAATTCTGTAGTGACTTAATTTTCTTTACCTCCAAAACATTCAAATAAAGCAGTCTTCTATTAATGGGCATGGTGGCTGTATCCGAAATGAAAAATGAAGTAACCTGCTTCTTAGTATACCTTTAAATTTTCTGAGAAATAATTTTGGTTTATTTTGTGGTACTAAGGATGGAACTCAGGGCATCATACATGTTAGGCAATCACTTTGCTGCTGAGATACCACCCCAGACCCTAAGGAAAAAAAAATAATTCTCTTAATGGGTACATAAAACCCCAAGATAAGCATGGCTGCCCCATTTATTTCCCAGGGCATCAATTTTGTTTGCTTTGACCTACTGAAACTATTTTACCTCTGTTATAAGGAAACTACATTGGTATGCCAAAAATAACAGTAATTCTTTTGGCCAGACAAATATAGTATCCTGTCAGGTTAACAGTTCTTTAATAATACTGTTTTCATTCAAGAACATTGATGGCTTTACAATGTCTCTTGACTTTTTTGTGAGCAGCCTTTCCACTGAAGACTGTTTGCCTGATAGTCCTTCCAATGTGGACCTCAAGGCTGTGAATTTGGAGGACAGATCTTGCAGTTGCTTGTTTTTTGTTTTCTCTTCCTCTTTCTTATGCTTTAAGGGGCTGCATCAGCAAAGCCCAAGCCGCTAATCCCTGAGATGAAGGCCTGGTCTTGAAGTAGGCCAGGTAGCAGCTCATGACTGCTTCTTTTGCCTTCCAGTAAAATTATAAATGTCCTCTAACATTCTCTGTCTGGTTGAGGATTATAAGGCCCAGGGTCCTGAACTTCCAGAAATGTGTACTATGTGTGACCCATACCAAGCCATGAACCATGAAGGTGCTTTGTAGCAATACTACTGTGATGGAATTTCAACAGGGTTATTATACAATAAATACTTTCTGTCCTGTTATCATTGGGGCTGTTTTCTGCAAAATAAGAGATTTTAAAACCAGGTGTCAATAGTGTGTAGCTATAGCCTACTTGTTCTGATTACCTGGGTCACACAAATAGCTGCGTAGGCACACAGCCACACTCTCGCTCTACTGCAGCCACACCAAGTTGAGTTGCTATAAAGACAAGATGGACACTGAGTGTGTTGCTAACTAATCTCTGCAGAGAGTCCGCTTTCTTTTGGTCAGCTAGGAATGTCCCAAGGTCCGGTAGCTTTCAAGTCTTGGTTAGTTGTCCTGCCCTTTCTCTCTTGATCATAGAACAGTGATAATGTGCTTTTATTCAAGAGGCCTACAGTCCCTGTAAAGTGGGGTCACGAATCGAAGCAAGGCAGGACTTTACTAGATAAAGTATAGGCAGCTGAAAATTGTCTGCTTTCTTTCCTGGTTTACTTCCTAGTGGATTGCCTTTGCCCTGGAGGGGATGGATGTAAGTGTCAGCTCATAATTCTCCCTTCTGTTCCAGGTTTAAGGAATCCCCCAAGGCCTCTCTTGGTAGCTGGTTCCTCCAGCACAGGAAGCGGTGACTCAGACGGTGGCCTCTTTGCTGTACCAACAACTTTGCCACCCAATAGTCGACATGGGAAGCTCTTCTCTCCCAGTAAGGAGGCAGAACTGACTTTTAGGCAGCACCTGGACTCCATCAGCGTGAGTGCTGGAGCACAAGGGGGGCGGCTGTGGTCTGCTTCGTGGTTAGAGTGCCTGTTTTAGGACTCATGTTCTTTCTCCCTTAGATACAGTCAGACTTCTTCTCACCAAAGCCCAAGAAACTACGCAAACGGCACTTACGAAAGCCACTGGTGGTCCAGGTGAGGGAGCATTGATGGAGTCTACGTACGCATCTGCATTGTGTCTGTCAGGTCCATACTCTAGCTGCTGATGAACTTACCAGGAGATGCTGTTTTCTTACATCTTTGGTTTTCAGAGTGAAACAGAAAATTCTTGCCCTTGTCTTTTCTATTAATAGAAAAAATAGAGCCATGAACAAATAATTTACTGGTACTATATAAATAAAGGTAGACTTGGATTAGCATTGAAAATGATTTATGTACCAGGCTAGGGTTCCGGGTCACGAGTGTTCAATCTGGAGTATCTCCAGGAGCTGTTAGAGCTTGGGTTTAAAACAGTCAGGAGGCGGGAGTTGGGCTGGCAGAAGCGGGCATTTGTAGAACTGTAATAAGTGATAGGACAGCCTACAAGTGCCATCCACCAGCCATGGCACACAGGATGTACAAGGCACTCAAGAAAGAAGACAGCAGCACTTACAGATGACAGATAAGGGAAGTAAGGCTGTGATAATGTAGCCATAGGAATTTGTGAATGGATGTAGTTTTTGGAAGACATGAATAGACCAGTTTCCTTTTGTTAGTCTCTTAGGAATCTTTTTCTCTGGGTCTGGTGCGGTGGCTTAGTGGGTAAAGGTACTTGCCACTAAGTCTTACAATCCTAGTTCCATCCTTAGAACCCACATTTTAGAAGAAAAAATCCAACTTGTAAAAGTTGTTTTCTGACCTCTACATTCAGGTCATGATATGTCTACACACTAAATAAGTGAACATAATTTTAAAATTTTAAAGAAAATATTTTTCTTTCTTGAGATTAGTTTATTTATAAATAAGAAGTATGCTGAGCATAGTGGCTACAGGGAAGACCATGTTACAAAACAAAGGAGCATTGCATGGGTGGTATGTATGCATTCTAAACTTTTTAATTTTTGCTCATGCTCCCTTAGTCCTCAATTTAACTTCAGTTCTTTAATCTTTGTCCCAGAATTAGAAAAATACTTCATGAGTTGGTAGACGTTCTGTAGCTGCTAAATTCAGCATCTGAATATTAAACTAAACCCCATGATAAACCCGGTCTGTTTGTTTTCTGAATGAGTGTGTAGTGGCACAGTGTAATGTATAGGTCTGTGCATGTGAAGGCCAGAGGTTGATAGCAAATGTCTGCCTATTAATGGCTTGCCACCTTATATATCGAGTGTCAAGACTTCTCACTTGAAGTCAGTCAGGGCTCATAAATTCTGCTGGTCTAGCTAGCCAGCTTGCTTAAGGGATCTCTTGTCTCTGCTTCCTGCAATCCGGAGTCAACATGCCCTCCTGATATGTGGGTGCTGGGGATTTGAGTTCCTGTGTCATACATGCATGGCAAGTGCTTACTCCCTGAGCATCTCCCCAACCCCATCCTGTTTTTATTATTTACACACACATACACACACATATGTATATATCATAAAACTCACTCATTTAAGGTACACATTTAGACAGGGTTTAGTGTAGGTGTGGAGTGTTACCAGCTCTTGGTCATTTCATAGAATATTCTCATCACTCAGAAGTCTCATTCCCAACTGCCAGCCCACCTATCTCTTTGGACTTCCCTATCCTGAGTATGTCCTCAGGTGCGATTGTACAGTATGTGGTCTTTTCCACTTAATATTATTGTAAATCATTAAAGCTTCATTTACATAGAGCCATAGTCAGTTACATCCACAACTCTCCGTGACTGCTTTCCTACCATAAATAAGATCGGGGCCAAGAATAGCCCCAAAGCATTCTGACTGTTCCTTTATGGAAAAAACTTACTGAGTACTGCCTCTCAGCCTCTCGAATGAGGTATGGTGAGCCTCAAGAGTATGCAGAGTTGTTAGTAAGTTGGTGACACTATTATCCCCAGCTCTTTCTGGTCTCTGCTGTTTGCCAGCATCCTGGGAGATCATGCATGAGACAGGGTCTTAAGGCAACCCGAGTACTTTAGATATAAACAGAGAATATCACCTCTATGCCAGACTCAGTTGTGTCCTGATCCAATGTGACTGACAGATCTTGTAAATGTTACACGGTTAGCAACATCAGTGGTCAGCGCAGGTTCTTCTTGGCTGAACATCTTATAAGTACATCGGGACCTTTTGTTCACCTGCAGGAACGAGACCTGAGACCTGGAAATGATCTTCTCTTGACTCTCAGTGCCTCTCAATACAAGCAGTCCCTTAACTTTCTCCATCCTGCCCACCAAAATGCTCAGCATTGAGCCCTATCAGCCTACCTACCCCATGGTTGTTAACAGATACCCATATCTGCCTTCCAGATAAGTTAAGAACATTCTAGGTTTGAACTAAATCCTTCTGATGATCTTCAGTTTTCCTCGGGAAAGGTCTTTGTAGAGTCATCTTTTTTGACATTGATGTCTTCCTACCACCTTTACTATGCGCATTTTTTTCTCAACAGAGGACGCTGCTCCCTAGACCTTCTGAAAACCAGTCCCACAATGTGTGTTCCTTCTCCATCCTGTCTAATTCTCCTATAGCTGGTAAGACCAGGCGTTCCTGGGATAGCTTTCCCTGAATATGCCTCACTGTGGACTATAGGTGTGGGGTTGCATTGTTATTGGTGTAACATTTCTTGCATACCTGTGCTCATTCTACGAGCATATACTTAGTGTACCCTGTGTTGGGCCTGACTGCCATTGTGGCCGAGAACACTGCCAGTGGCTGGAGTGGATTGTACCTTTTTTTTTCTCCCTGAGACAGGGTTTCTTTTTGTAGCTGTAGCCATAACTGTCTTGAAAGTCAGTAGACCAGGCTGGCCTCAAACTCACATCCACTTGCCTCTGCTTTCCAAGTGTTGGGGTTAAAGGTGTGTGCCATCACTGCCTGGCGAGTGTACCTTCTTTAGAGGTGTTCTCTGTTGTCTTTGTTGGCAGCACTTCTGAGTTCAGTGGAATGTATTCACTTTCTGCCTGTAGAGTCATGACAAACACTTACAAAATAAATGTATTGTTGGGATGTATGATGACATTTTTATATAATCTTTAAACTCAGTGGGTGCCCTGGTACTTTAATGTAAGCCTTAGAAAGTGTGGGTTCTGCAGTTAATATACATGCTTGTTGATTTATCTTGACTAATCTTTTTTTTCCTTATGATTCTGGGGATCAAATCCAGAGTTGTAGACAGCTGAGCAATTGATGTATTTCTGAACTATGTCTCCATGAATCTTAGATTTACTTATTTTTTATGTGTATGTGTAAGTGCCTGTAAGGGTGTCAAAAGCCCATGAAGGCCAGAAGAGATGTCAGATCTCCTGCAGTTAGCAGAGGTTGAGTCATTGGGTGGGTGCTAGGAAACAAACCTGGGTCCTCTGCAAAAGCAGCAAGTGCTCTTAACTACTAGCCTCTCTAGTCCCTTCATGAGTTGTCTTCTTTTATTTTTTAATTTTATGGGTATAGACTTTTTTCTGCATGTATGCATGGGCAGCATGTGCTTATCTAGTGCCCATGGAGGCCAGAAGAGGGTGCTGGAGTCTCTGAAACTGAAGTTAATGGGTGATTGGGCACCATCATGTGAGTGCTAGCAACTGAACCTAGACCTCCTTCTTGAAAGCCTGTGTGATAATACTTCTCATTCCCCAAGTTAGCAAGTGTTTGGAGTCTTGAGTGACTTATATGATCCTAGCTGTGTCTGTGAAGGAAACCCTCCATAACCCCATTGTGCATTGTAGAACATGAACAAATCAGCTGATGTGACTACATTTGTTTTCCCCTTACAGGGAGAGGCTGGTTCCGGCCCATCCAGTCTTCTCTGACCAAAGCAGCTCTGTCTCGACCGATAGTGCCCAAGGTCCTCCCATCTCAGGCCACTAGTCACCTGCCCAGTAAGTCTGAAATGTACACAGTTGACAGCCACTATGTGAGGTTCCTTAGTTGCCTTTTTTGTCATACATCTTTGTAATATTCTCTTCTTCTCCAAGGCATAATGTCTTACTGCTTTGCTAAGCGTATTACAAATCCCTTGGGTCTTCACTGAAGAGAGGTGGAGGGAGAAGCTGTCCCAAGCTCTCTGGGCATACATCATGGAGTGGAGTGTTATGGAACAGAGGTTTGATATATCACTCCTGTTGCCAGGTGCCATCGACTTAGCAGCTCAAAGTGCTGGCATCATCCCTGGAAGTCCCTTGCCAGTTTTAGATACTGATGGTTCATCTGGCATCTCTCCACTGACTTCAGAACAAGTAACCACTGCCATCTCGGGGCAGGGTGACACTGGACCACACCAGAACAGAGAGCCTGTTACTTCCGTAAGGGTGAGTGCATTTGCAAGTGCTGTTTGGCATTACCAATAGCTTCCGGGGCAAGGCCATGGGCTGGCCTTGTTGTCATACCAGACCCTGTTGCACCTTTGGAGGCCTGATGTGTTAGAGAAGACCCTGAGCCAGAGAAGCCAAGGTTTGAACATCTACCATGGAACACAGAGAGGGAGGAGTGAAAAGACATGTTTGCTCTTTAATGTTAAAGAATCCATTGCATGATGGGATAGTTCTGCATTTCAACTCAAAGGCTGATATCAGCCTGCGGACCCTAGTCAGGTGGTACTAAGTGCTTGTTATATCTTGGTGGAGAGTAGTTCATATACTCTTGACCACTTTTTTTTTTTTTTTTTTTTTTTTTTAATCATGAGTCTCCAAATGCTCTGATTTCTTTGCCTGTTTGAAAGGAGATGCATGGGGAGACCCCATGGAGCCGTAGGACCTGCAAATATGTAACCAGCCTCTTACTGAGCTGTTAAGTTTCTTCTTAAAAAGCAATAAAAGATTGTAAGTGCAGAGGCAATGCTCTTGTGACTCTCCATTATTTCCAGCCTGGAACACAGTCCATTTCTGCTCCTCTGTCTGTAGGAGGACTGAGGTGTCTGAGAAGAGTTTTTCTTTGATCCTCAGCCAAACAAGCAGTGTGAACCACTCATCGGTCTTCTTGTTGTTCCAGGGCACTAGTGACCCATTTATCAGCGTTCCAAGACCAGAGCAGGAGCCAATCACAGACAGTTTCCAGGTAAAGTACACTTGAGGGCTTCAGTCCTCCCTGAGTGCACAGACCATTACCAGCATCATCGATGTCCTTCCTTGCTATTTCCTCATGAATGAATGAACCATGCTGTTCCTGGTTCCAGCTTCCTTCATTAAACTCCATGTCTAAAAGGACTGGGTTTTCTTGGCTGGGAAGCAGGACATAATTGGCTGGTGGCTTTCTCTGTTGGAGGGTTTGGTTTGGTTTAGTTTGGTTTGGTGTTTCGCTGTGCATCTATGGCTGTCCTGGAACTTAATGTGTAGACCAGTCTGCCTTTGATCTCACAGAGATCCACTTGCCTCTCCTCCTGAGTACTGGTATTAAAGACATGTGCCACCACTGCCCAGACAGCTGGTGGCTTTCTGAGCATTAATTACTCTTCACCTAGATGCCACCAATGGAAAAAGTCTCAGCCTAACCTGGTTTTACTTTCTTCTAAAGAAGTATATTTCTTGAGTATGCTCCTCCTTTGGAAGAATGGGGGACTCCTGCATTTGTTGCAGCTGCCAAGCTAGAGATGAAGGTTGTACTCACCGTGACAAGTGCTCCTGGGCACCGTGTGTCCGAACAATATTTGTCTCCTTCCTGGCAGGGATCATCTGTTCTGTCCTTACCTGAGCTGCCCAAGACTCATCTCCAGAATGGCCTTTCCACACCTTTACCCTCATCAGAGAGCTCCAGCACCCGGCTCTCCCCACCCAATGTTTCTGCACTACTGGACATATCCCTACCTGGCCCACCTGAGGATGTTCTCTCACAGGGAGAACCTGCCACACAGATCAGTGACTCCATCATTGAGATTGCCATCAGCTCTGGCCAGTATGGTAAGTACAGGTGGCCTTGTATACCTTTTTAGAACCAGGTTCTTACTAAGATAGGGCAACCATACTTGCAAAGGGGACCTGAGTGTTATCTGCCTAAGTATTTGCCAAACTTCCTGGTAAAGTTCCAGTGTTATTTGTCAGTTTTTAGCACTGAATATCTACCACTACTAGGTTCCTCCCTGGCTCTGGCAGGAGCAGTACCTGGAAGCTGAGCCACTGGTGGTCTGGTTGGGTTGCTCCTAACCTTGAGATGAGAATGGGATGGTTTAGAAGGCTTTATGAAGCCTGGGGATCAGTTTCCTATTTATGCATCTCTGGGAGGCAACCCACATGTTTTGCAGCTGATGCTTAGGAAGTAGCTGCACAGACAGTCACTCATTCTGTGATGGTGTTCCTGGTGGTAGTGGCACCCACTGCTTATTGCCTGCTGACATGACTCAGATTGCGGGGCTCAGACAGACATACGTTCTCAGCCTTTTAACCATGGACTTGGTAGGTCCTTGTCTAAGTCCTTGCTTTTCTCGGTTGTAGACTGGGAACTCTGTACCCCACAGGATGGAATCAGGAGCATGTGTTTCCCATGGAGCTGGTGCATAGCTCTGGGCACAGGGCCTGACCCTGCCTGTTATGTTTTGCATTGTGCCCTTATTGATGAAGTTGCCTTGAAGACAGCTGTTCCTTTAGTGTGGACCCAGTGCATCCTGGGTATCCTGGGTTCAGTGATACATAGCCTCTGCCCCCTGCTGCCTTGCTCTGGGTTCAGGGAGGCATTGCTGACCTTGGATTTTGGTTGACAGGTGACGGAGTCCCTCTTTCTCCAGCAAAACTAAATGGCAGTGACAGTTCCAAGAGTCTTCCCTCCCCATCCAGCAGCCCCCAGCCCAACTGGATTGCGTCTCCCACTCATGACCCACAGTGGTACCCCAGTGACTCCACAGATTCCTCGCTCAGCAGCTTGTTTGGTGAGTGTTTCTGGAGGGATCTTCTTTCCAAGATTGGAGTCAGGCCACACCTCTGAGAGCACTTTTGCTCATTTTCCAACTGTTTATTTCTGAATTAACTTTCTAAATGTGTAAATTACATATAGGAAAATGCAGATTTTCAGTGTGTAGTTCACTGAATGTTGGCACAGTTATAGACTCTGTACACAGAATATTCAAGTCACTCATCTGGTTTTCAGTGCCTTCTCTTGTCCGTCCAACTAGCTCAACCTTCCTACAGAGCTCTTACAAAGACAAAGAAAGAAACAGACCATACTATCTTTATGTTCTCAGTTTCTTTATATATTCAGTAAGATATCCTAAAGTGGATGTTGTATCTGACTTGTAGTATTCTTGACCACATATGGAGTATTGTAGAATGTGTCCCTCCCCCCCCCCCAGAGAAAGATTCCATTCAGTTCTTATAACTTATCAAAGCTCTTTGTAGGGCAGGCTAAAGCTGAAGCAATGATGGGTCAGTAATGGTTAGGCCCAGCCTAGATTGCTAACCAGTCATCCCTCTGACCCCCTGTTAAACCCAAACCTGTCTGTGCCTCAAATATAGGTTTGGGGGATGGAATCATGTTTATTTTGTTTCTCTTCCCAGTGGTGTCACAGTGATTGAATCTCTTTTTCCCTGCTTTTCACTATTGCTTGTTTCTTTAGTGCATATATTGAGAATCGGTGGTTAAGCTTAGCCTTTATAGTTGCCAGGACCCAGGCTTCTACCCTTACAATTCCAAACTTGATCATCCTTGGTTATGGGTACTATGCCTGGTGGGGAATACAGGAAACCAGCCCCTCACTCAGTGGTTTTGCTGTCTCAGACATGAGCAAAATCATCTGCAATCCATGAAGTTAGAATCAAACTTAATGCCCATCAGTCAGGGTCTAGCCACAGAGAATACAATACAGGAGAGTATAGCGCCTCCGAACCCTTAGGAAGTGATTAGGATGAATGTACACTAACATGAGATGACAAAAGCCTGTTATAGCGTAATGATGCCATCAGTAACCCTGGAAACAAGTGTGAAGAATGTAGAGACCTAGAGGGGCCTGACTGGGCTAGCTGGACACCTATGTCTGACTCAGCTTTCTCTTTGCAGCCAGCTTCATATCCCCAGAGAAGAGCAAGAAGATGCTACCAACTACTGCTGTTGGGGCCAACAGTGGCACATCTTTGCTTGGCCCTAGCTTGTTGGATGGAAATTCAAGGGACTCTTTTGTGTCCAGGTCTCTTGCTGATGTTGCAGAAGTAAGTGCAGTGCCATATTCCTGAACTTACTGGGGTCTCTCCTAGGTCCTCTGGTCTTAAGGAATGTTCATGGGGACTGTGTATCAGATAGACAGCCATACATAGTCTCTGAGATCTGGCAGCACTGGGACAACAGCAAACTGTAAGAAGCTGTCTTTTGTAGGCTTCCTAATCTGGGAAACCTAGGATCAAGGTGGAGAGCCAAATCACCAAAGGCAGGAGAGAGCTGTTGAATCTCTCCCTGTCCTTCCCTTGCTGTGTAACCTTGGACTGTCTCAGTTACCCAGTCTGTAAGGTCTAATTCCATCTGGAAGGTGTAATGTTATTTTATCACTTTCTTGCTCTTACTGCAGAAAGCCTTTGAGTATCATTTTCCTGTAATGTTTTATGGCCATGATCCTGTAGGACTTGGGAACAGGTTCTGCAGTAGAGTTCTGTTCTTTATTTACTTGTTCTTTCCCATATTTGGGCTAGGCTGTCTGTTCCTCACATTGTGTGTGTGTGTGTGTGCGCGCGCGCGCGCGCCCAGCTAATTAGGACTACAGAGCCAGCCCTGGAGGGAGGAGGGAGAGCAGCTGTGGCGCTAGCTACAGAGCTGCAAGCATCATGAGAGACTTGATTAAAGTACACGCCATTTGAGAAGGATGCTCAACCAGCATTTCCCAAGCTGGTTCCCTGGATATCAAGGTCTTGCTATTTATTCCAGAAGAGGGTTTTTTGTTTTTGTGTTTGTTTTGTTGGGGGTCTTTTCTTTTCTTTTCTTTTCGAGACAGGATTTCTCTGTAGCTTTGGAGCCTGTCCTGGAACTACCACTTGTATACCAGATTGGCCTTGAACTCACAGAGATTCTCACGCCTCTGCCTCCCGAGTGCTGGGATTAAAGGCATGCGCCAGCTCCAACCGGCTCCAGAAGAGTTTTATAGCCACACACTTGAAGGAAAGTTCAGATCAAAACAATATTCAGAATCGCTGTTTCCATGATGAATGCTAGCATAATACTGCAGTCACAACAATTGGGAGACTTGAGGATAGCTGTGGGTTAGAAATCAGCCAAGGCTAAAGAATGAAACCCTGTCTCAGGGGAAAAAAAACAAACAAACAATAACTATAAATATACAACTTTTGGGGCGGGGCAAGAGAAATGGCTCAGTGGTTAAGAGCACTGGCTGCTCTCCACAGGACCTGGGTTTCAGTACCTGGTAACTCACACCTATCTGTAACTCCAGTTCCAAGACTTCTGACATACAGACATACATACAATACAGCAAGCAAAACACCAGTGAATAAAATTAAAAAAAGACTGGGAGGACTGGGTTCATAAGTAAATTTTTGTTGAGGGAGCTGCGGGCTGCTTCCCTGCCGCCCCAGCTCCCGGCTGCCTGGCTAGCTTATGCCCCGAAGTAACAACACACAAATTGTATTCATTTAAACACTGCTTGGCCCATTAACTCTAGCCCTTACTGGCTAATTCTGATATCCCCATCAACCCATCTCTAATAAACTGTGTAGAACCGGTCTTACCGGGAAAGATTCAGCATGTCTGACCTGGCGGCTTGCTTCATCGTGTCTGCCTCTGAAAGGAGCTGCATTTCTGAGCTCACTTCCTCTTCCTCCCAGCATTCTGTTCTGTTTACTCCGCCTATCTAAATTTTAACCTATCAGGGCCAAGGCAGTTTCTTTATTTAACCAATGATCTTCCTCCATCAATTTTTTTTTTATTGCGAAAAGAAGAAAAAAAAAACATAAACAAAAAACAAGTTTCCGCCTCCTCCCAGCCTCCCATTTCCCTTCCCCTCCTCCCATCCTTCTCCCCCTCCTCCCACCCTTCTCCCCCTCCTCCCACCCTTCTCCCCCTCCCCCCACTCCTCTTCCCCTCCCTCTCCAGTCCACAGAGCAGTCCGGGTTCCCTGCCCTGTGTTAAGTCCTAGGTCCTCCCCCCTCCGTCCATATCTAGGAAGGTGAACATCCAAACTGGCTAGGCTCCCACAAAGCCAGCACATTAAGTAGGATCAAAACCCCCTGCCATTGTCCTTGGTGTCTCATCAGCCCTCATTGTTCGCCATGTTCAGAGAGTCCGGTTTTATCCCATGCTTTTTCGGTCACAGTCCAGCTGGCCTTGGTGAGCTCCCCGTAGATCAGCTCCACTGTCTCAGTGGGTGGATGCACGCCTCGTGGTCCCGAATTCTTTGCTCATGTTCTCCCTCCTTCTGCTCCTCCTTGGGACCTTGGGAGCTCAGTCCAGTGCTCCTGTGTGGGTCTCTGTCTCTATCTCTATCCATCACCAGATGAAGATTCTATGATGATATGCAAGATATTCGTCAGTATTGCTCTAGGATAGGGTCATTTCAGGTTCCCAATCCTCAGCTGCCCAAGGAACTAACTGGGAACCTCATCTTGGGCACTAGGGAGCCCCTCTAGGGTCAAGTCTCTTGCCCACCCTAAAGTGGCTCCCTTAACTAAGAATTGTGGTTCCGTGCTCCCCTATCCACCTTTCCTTTATCCCAATTCTCCTGTTTCCCCAGGTCCCCCCTCCTTCCCTTCTACCTTTTCTCTCCCCATCTCCCCTTACCCCCATCCCACCCCACCCCCAAGATCCCATTTTCTCTCCGGAAATTTGGTCTACTTCCCTTAGCCAAGAGGATAACTATATGTTTTTCCTTGGGATCACCTTCTTACTTAGCTTCTTTAGGTTCACCTATTGTAGACTCCGTGGTCCTTATTTATGGCTAGAAACCAATTATGAGTGAGTACATCCCATATTCATCTTTTTGGGTCTGGGACACCTCACTCAGGATAGTGTTTTCTATTTCCATCCATTTGCATCCAAAATTCGAGAAGTCATTGTTTTTTACCGCAGCGTAGTACTCTAGCGTGTATATATTCCATACTTTCTTCATCCATTCTTCCATTGAAGGGCATCTAGGTTGTTTCCAGGTTCTGGCTATTACAAATAGTACTGCTATGAACATAGTTGAACAAATGCTTTTGTCATTTGATAGAGCATCTCTTGGGTATATTCCCAAGAGTGGTATTGCTGGGTCCAGGGGTAAGTTGATCCCGAATTTCCTGAGAAACCGAAACACTGACTTCCACAGTGGTTGCACAAGATTGCATTCCCACCAGCAATGGATGAGGGTACCCGTTCCTCCACAGCCTCTCCAGCAAAGGTTATCCTTGGTGTTTTTGACTTTAGCCATTCTGACAGGTGTAAGATGATATCTCAAAGTTGTTTTGATTTGCATTTCCCTGATTGCTAAGGAAGTTGAGCACGACCTTAAGTGTCTTTTGGCCATTTGAACTTCTTCTGTTGAGAATTCTCTGTTCAGTTCAGTGCCCCATTTTTTAATTGGGTTAATTAGCATTTTAAAGTCTAGTTTCTTGAGTTCTCTATATATTTTGGAGATCAGACCTTTGTCTGTTGCGGGGTTGGTGAAGATCTTCTCCCAGTCAGTAGGTTGCCTTTGTGTCTTAGTGACCATGTCCTTTGCTTTGCAGAAGCTTCTCAGTTTAAGTAGGTCCCATTTATTCAATGTTGCCCTTAATGTCTGTGCTTCTGGGGTTATACATAGGAAGCGATCTCCTGTGCCCATCTGTTGTAGGGTATTTCCCACTTTCTCTTCTATCAGGTTCAGTGTGTTCGGGCTGATATTGAGGTCTTTAATCCATTTGGACTTGAGTTTTGTGCACGGTGAGAGATATGGGTCTATTTTCATTCTTCTACAGGTTGACATCCAGTTGTGCCAGCACCATTTGTTGAAGATGCTTTCTTTCTTCCATTGTATACTTTTAGCTCCTTTATCGAAAATGAGGTGTTCATAGGTTTGTGGGATAAAATCCGGGTCTTCAATACGATTCCATTGGTCGACTTCTCTGTTTTTATGCCAGTACCACACTGTTTTCATTACTGTAGCTCTGTAATAGAGTTTGAAGTCAGGGATGGTAATGCCTCCAGAAGATCCTTTATTGTATAGGATTGTTTTGGCTATCCTGGGTTTTTTGTTTTTCCATATAAAGTTGATTATTGTCTTCTCCAGATCTGTGAAGAATTTTGATGGGATCTTGATGGGGATTGCATTGAATCTATAAATTGCCTTTGGTAGAATTGCCATTTTTACTATGTTGATCCTCCCAATCCAAGAGCAAGGGAGGTCCATCCATTTTTTGGTATCCTCTTCGATTTCTTTCTTCAATGCCTTAAAGTTCTTGTCAAATAGATCTTTCACTTCCTTGGTTAGATTTACCCCAAGATATTTTATGCTGTTTGTGGCTATCGTGAATGGTGAAGCTTCTCTGATTTCCCTCTCTGCTTCCATATCCTTTGTGTATAAGAGGGCGACTGATTTTTTGGAGTTGATCTTGTATCCTGCCACATTACTAAAGCTGTTTATCAGCTGTATAAGTTCTTTGGTGGAGTTTTGGGGGTCGCTTATGTACACTATCATATCATCTGCAAATAACGAAAGTTTAACTTCTTCCTTTCCAATTCGAATCCCCTTGATCCCATTATGTTGTCTTATTGCTATTGCTAGAACTTCAAGCACTATATTGAAGAGGTATGGCGAGAGTGGACAGCCTTGCCGTGTTCCTGAGTTAAGTGGGATGGCTTTGAGTTTCTCTCCGTTTAATTTGATGTTAGCTGTCGGCTTGCTGTATATAGCTTTTATTGTATTTAGGTATGACCCTTGTATCCCTAATCTCTCCAAGACTTTTAACAAAAAGCTGGTTCCTGGAGAAAATCAACAAGATTGATAAACCCCTATCCAAACTAATCAAACGACAGAGAGAGAACACGCAAATTAATAAGATCAGAAATGAAAAGGGGGACATAACCACAGACACAGAGGAAATTCAGAGAGTCATTAGATCTTACTACAAAAGCCTGTATGCCACAAAACTGGAAAATGTAAAAGAAATGGACGCTTTTTTAGATAAATACCATTTACCAAAACTAAACCAGGACCAGGTGAACAATCTAAACAGACCTGTAAGTCGCGAAGAATTAGAAGCTGTTATCAAAAACCTCCCTACCAAAAAAAAGCCCAGGACCAGATGGTTTCAATGCAGAATTCTACCAGAACTTCCAAGAAGACCTAATACCTATACTCCTTAATGCATTCCACAATATAGAAACAGAAGGGTCATTACCAAATTCCTTTTATGAAGCCACAATTACTCTGATACCAAAACCACTCAAAGACTCAACCAGGAAAGAGAACTACAGGCCAATCTCACTCATGAATATCGACGCAAAAATCCTCAACAAAATACTGGCAAATCGAATCCAAGAACACATCCGAAAAATTATCCATTATGATCAAGTAGGCTTCATTCCTGAGATGCAGGGCTGGTTCAACATACGAAAATCTATCAATGTAATCCAGCATATAAATAAACTGAAAGAAAAAAACCATATGATCATTTCATTAGATGCTGAAAAAGCATTTGACAAAATTCAACATCCATCAAATTTTTTTTAATAATTTTTTTAAGATTTCTTTATTTATTGTGTATACAATGTTCTGCCTGCACGCATTCCCGCAGGCCAGAAGTTGGCGCCAGATCTCATCACAGGTGGCTGTGCACCACCATGTAGTTGCTGGGAACCGAACTCAGGACGTCTGGAAGAACAATCAGTGCTCTTATCTGCCGAGCCATCTCTCCAGCCCCCATAAGTAAATTTTTTTAAGCACACCTTTTTCACAAAAATACATTAGTTTCTCATTTTTCCAATGTGAATTTTGAGATGATGGAGTCATGGAATGCTTTGACTTCTGAACCATGACATGGTTGACAATTTCAGAACAGTATAAGAATAGAGGGATTGGAGAGATGCCTCGGTGATTAAGAACACTTAACTTTGCACTCATAAGGACAGGAGTTTGGTTGCCAACACTCATGTAACAACCTGGCCGCCCAACCTTTGCCTGTAACCCAGCTTTAAGTGTGGGAAGGCGCAAACAGGAGGATCATCTGGGACTTGCTGATTTCTAACCTAGCCTAAAAATTTAAAGGTGGTGGGGGTGTGTGCCTTTAATCCCAGCACTCAGGAAGGAAGAGGCAGACGGGTCTTTATGAGTTTGAGGCCAGTCTGGTCTACAGAGCAAGTTCCAGGACAGCTAAGGCTATAGTGAGTGGCTTTTAGACATAAAACAAAGAAAAACCAGTCTACAGTCCACAACCCCAGAGAACCTAGACAACAAAGAGCACCCTAAGAGATATATAAGAGTCTGAATAGGAAGACGCAAAAGACAAGATTTCCTTAGTAAATTGGGAGTGTAGGGGTCACGGAAGAGGGTAGAAGGGGACGGGAAGATAGGAAGGGGAGCGGAGAAAAATATATAGCTCAATAAAATCAATTTAATAAAAAGAATAAACAGAGGAAATCCTGTCTTGAAAAACCAACCCCAAGATCAAGGAGCAATCCTGCCTCACAGGAATAGGTGGAGAGTGATGCACACAAGAGTCTGCATGCAGACAAATACATGAATTGTTACAGTAGTGCAGCAATACTATAAATCTTCCTCACATATTTTTGTGTAGGGATGAGTGTGTTTATGTGTACACATATGTGTGGAAGCCAGGAGTCCACAAATCTTCCTACCTTAATTTCTCTCCATCTTATTTTTTAAATTTTATTTAGTTATCTACTCTGTCCTTACGTCGTGAAAGTGTGGAGGTAGTGAGGGGTTAGATCTGAGCACAGCTTATAAGAATTGGTTTTTTTTCCTACTCTGTAGGCCCCAGGGGTTGAACACAGGTTATTTGCATTAGCAGCAAGCACCTTTATCCACTCAGTATAGCACTAGCCTGCTACCTTATTTACTGCAGAAAACTGGACCTGGAGTTCATTGATTCTGGTCAGTGAGCTCCAGGATCTACCTGTTTCTGATCTCCTAGCTTTATGTGAGTACCCGAGACTCAAGTCTTCATGCTTTCAAACTCAAATCTTCATATTTTCATGGAATACACTATACTAACTATCTCTGGAACCCTGTCTTGTACAATATTTGGCATTTCTCAAGTCCCTTCACTATGGATTCTTTACTCATAGGGCTCCTTGTACATAAATGTTTTACACAAAAAAGACTGTTCTTTCCTTTCCAGTTAGTATGGACACTGTAAGTCCCTGGTATTTATGACATGGGCACTACCTGGAGGTCAAGAATGCTGAGTTTCAAGCCAGCCAGACTCCCAAGTCAGCATTTGCATTTTTCCTGGTGATACGGTATTCCAGACAACGAGCAACACAGAATACTGTGTCAGTAGCAAGTAAAGGACACATTCACCTGCAGAAAGAGCCAGTATGTTCCGCAGAGGGTCTTCCCAAGAACTCTGTACTTTAATGACCTCTGCCTTTGGAAAAGGCTTTCAACATCTGGAAGTGTGATAGCAATCATTTATGAATGCAGTGGTCTGATAATGGAATCTTAGTGAGAATAATGGGTCAATTTTATGGGGAGAACAGAAGCTGTTTTGGTCACAGGTTGATACCATGGACGCAGGGTAGGAATACATAAGTGGAGGAAGTCTGTTTGGGACATGGTCTTGCTGTATACTTTGGACTGGTCTTTAACTCACAAAACTTCTGCCTGCTTTAGCCTCAAAAAATGTGGGATGTACATCACTTCCTGTTTTTGCTCTACTTTTTTTTTAAATGTGTGTGTGCGCGCGTGCATGTGCACATGCATAGCAGTCAAAAGAGAACTCATAAGAATGTTTTCTTCTTCTACACTGTGGTTCCAGGAATCAAGCTTAGATTATCAGATTTGAGCCGGGCGGTGGTGGCGCACGCCTTTAATCCCAGCACTCGGGAGGCAGAGGCAGGCGGATCTCTGTGAGTTCGAGACCAGCCTGGTCTACAAGAGCTAGTTCCAGGACAGGCTCCAAAACCACAGAGAAACCCTGTCTCGAAAAACCAAAAAAAAAAAAAAAAAAAAAAAAAAGATTATCAGATTTGGCAGCAAATACTGTTACACACTATACATCATCTTTCCAGCCCTCCTTTCTTTAGAACAAATTTCGATTTGTTCAACATTTCCAGTAAGAATTTTAAAATTTGCTGGATGATAGTGGCACATGCCTTTAATCCCAGCACTTGAGAGGCAGAGACAGGTGGATCTCTTTGAGTTTGAGGCCAGTCTGGCCTACAGAGAAAGTTCCAGGACAGGCTCCAAAGCTACAGAGGAACCCTGTCTTTAAAAAAAAAAAAAAAAAGAATTTTAAAATTTAGTTCTTGCTGTATTTATTCATATCATGTAGTTAGTTCACTGAGAAAAATTCATGCAAGTCTTACCAAATGTTACTACAGTAGCTATGTGGACAGAAGTCCCTGTTCTCACGAGACTTCACTGTAATGGTGAGACAATAAAGTGTCATCTCCACAGGATAATGTTTTTACATACCCAGGACCCTCCCATAGTTCTCTCTCTACCTTGCTACTATGCTGAGCATACTGTTTTTCTAGTGTTTTTTTTGAGTAGCTGCACTCTGTGCCTCCTCATGCATGTTCGTGAACCCATCCCCACATGCGATCCTGGTGCTCTGGAGAGTCTTATTTCGTTGTCTCTGAGCACCTATCTCTGCTTGCCTTGTTCTCTGCCTTCTCTTGTCACTGTTGACCTTTCTGTGGACTGTCGTCTTTGTGAATGTTGGGGCGTGGCTGCTATAATCTCAGCGTCTAGGTGTTTCGTGTTCCCAGGGACTTTCTAGGATATTGTGCAGAGTATGCACTTCAAGAAAGTCCATGTGCCTAGACCACCACGGTTTCTGAAGTTCCTTGTAGAGTAATAGGCTCCTTCTGTTGACATTCTGCTCTTGGAGCCATTGTGCAGCTAATTTGGTCTTCTTGTTCCTTCTGTCCTACAGGTGGTAGATTCCCAGCTGGTGTGCATGATGAATGAGAACAGCATTGACTATATATCTCGATTTAATGACCTGGCACAAGAACTGTCCATTAATGAACCTGGCCGACGAGAGGTTCTTTTTGATGGTGGAGGAGGTGGTAATCCTGTCGGTGACCTCTCTCAGTGACGGTGCCTTGTGACATGGGCATCCTGGAATCCACAAGGGAAGTCTGTGGGGCTGGCCCATGAAACTGTCTTCACAGTAGGGAGAGTGAAGCCCAGAATCCCCAGAAGACTGTGAACCAGAGCACCTCCAACAGCATACGATGTGCAGCCCATAGGAGCAACTGAGCATGGCCTGTCCCAGCAAGCAGGGACAGTACCGTGCACAGAGACCAGGACAAGCTCTGAGAAGGGTAGACATCAGAAATTCTTTGAGTATCAGCCCCTCCTCAATCCTGCAGGCTGTGTGGCAATCCCACCTGTGTATCTGCATGTGAAGCCTTCTAGAGGGTCTCCTTCTTGCAAGAGACGTGCCTGGTGTTCCTTTTGTCTTGGGAGCTGTTATCCTGTGTTCAGGAAGACCACAGCCACTGATGCTTTCTTTCTGATATCCTTTCCCCACTTGGCTGTTGTGTATGTAGTGATGTTACAAGGGATAGTGAGTATGGATCAGGCTCTTTCTTGGTGGTATCTACAAGCTAATACACTTTCTGGATGCCTTGACGATGAAGCAGAGAAGGGTCCCAGAGTTAGTAGCTATCAGAGGTTTGGTTCTTCCTGACATAAAAGGGGGGAAAGTATGTCTTGTAGGTTGTATGGATGTTTTATACAGTCCTACAAAGCTGGGTGGAAATGGTTTTCTTGTGGTTTCAGAATAGAAGACATGGCCAGACTGCGGTGATGCATACCTTTAATCCCAGCACTCGGGATGCTGAGGCAGACAGATCACTGTGAGTTCGAGGTCAACCTGGTCTATAGAGCTAGTTCCAGGACTACTAGGGCTGTTACACAGAGAAACCCTGTCTCGAAAAACAAAACAAAAGAAGTAGACATGAACAAGGGATATTAAGAGTCCTCTATGTAGGTGGCTTTGCTCTCTTCCTGTGCTTGATGCTTAAACTCCAGTTCTTTCTAGGTGAACTAAGATACCATTCTACTTGCCTGCCCCCCACACACAATACACTGCTGTGTCTATAAAGCTTTTGTGTGTGCTCTAATATTTTTATGTATTATTGCTAATGTCTGAAGGGTATCTTTACCCCAGGCTGCCTCTCTTCCTATTCTGGAACTCAAGCAGGGTTCACATGTCAGAGTATGTTAAGAGCTCACCACTTGGTGGTGTTTTAACAGCTCTTTCCTGGACCCCAACTATGGTCAGCAATCATGATTGAGGCCATCCTGCTTAAAATGGCCCTCTTAGACCCTTGCAGCACAGTCACTCTCCTGGCCCCAGTGTGTTCAGGGTGAACAGGTGACGCATGAAGTACCCTCTCACCAATCCCTCTCCACACAGCAGCCAGGACTGACAGGTCCTTTTCTTCTCTTTTCTTCACTTTTGGCAGGGTTTTTCTGTAGACCAGGCTGGCCTGGAACTCAGAGATTTGCCTCCCAAATGCTGGGATTAAAAGCGCGCACCACCACACTCGGCTTGACAGTCCTGACTCCTGAAACTGCCACCTCTGCTCTCTATGTGTTCTCTCCTTTCTTGAGTAGTCCTTGAGACCATCCTAGAATGCAGACTCATCTGCAAGAACTGAGAGGATACTGGTTCTTGACAGCAAATTCCTTTACCTCCTAGCCTCCTCCTTTCACTGGTACCTGTAAAGGATCTGCCCCAGATCCTGACATGTATCCCCTAGGTCTGGTAAGTCTAAAACCCTTAGAAGATGAGAAGAGCAGTGAGTGGTGCTGTTAGGAAAGACTGGTGAAGTCCCTAGTGTAGTTATCTTTACCCAGCTGTGTGTTTTCAGCATGCCTTTACTGAGCTGCAAGTTTTAGATCTTGGGACTGTGGCATGATTAGGATACTAGACTCAGCCTAGATCATTGCTAATTGCTCTTCCACTATTTCAAGCAGACTTTCCCACGTTAAGAATGGGTGCTCTTGGCATCCTGTTAACTGAGCTTATAGAACTAGGCAGTTGGGTTCCTGAGCTGATTCCCATCAGGCAATGAATGCCTTGAGGCACATGCAACTCTGTGATCTCTAAAAGGAGCTGAGACTGCTTTGAACAGCAGAGGCTACCACCCTTGTCTTCTAGCAGCAAGCAGGGATGAAATGAGCTGATTCTTTACTGCAGGGAACCTGATAGGATTCCAGAAGAGTCTACTGCTTCTTTAACAGCCAGACAGGCATATTTGCTTATCATCACCATATTAAAGGACAAAGAGTGGCATTTGTAGCTGGGAATCAGTGGGTATAACTTCTCACAACTTAATCAAATATCCATACATAAATCTGGAAACTGCTAAAGGTTAGAAATTTGTAAAGGCAGCAAGAAAGCCTCCTTTCTGCAGCTTTCTCTGCCTTTCCATCAGTTTTGATGGCTCCTGTTCACCTAGGGCTTCCTTTGGGCATTGGAACTTAGTGTGATATACATGAGATCACCCTTATCCCCAGGTTCTCTGTGTAATCCTGACTGTTCTCGAACTCAAGGAGATCCGCCAGCCTCTGCCTCCTATGTGCTGGATAAGGACATATCCAGCTGGATAAAGGTGTGTGCTACCACCACCAGGCTAAGAAATTTTTCTGTTAATACTAATGTCTTAGACTTTTTGTTGATTTGTCTTTTCAAAAAGATTGAGATCCAGTATCTCTGGTGCTTGGTGTGGATTATTTCCTAGAAAAGATGCTCAGGCAAGTTGAAGTTCATATATCCTGTAGAGGCATAGTACTTGCTCAGGGAGTATGACTTTGGGGACATTTCATATGTTGGTCAACCTTTTTTCCCACCTTGTTCTTTTTTCATTCCTTGTGGCCTCACTGCTAGGGGATGTCTCATACAGTTAAATCGCATTTTTAACCGGACCACATTATTAGAAATGGTCATAACAAGCTTAGAGGGAAATTGTTTTATGTACTTTTAAAAACATCTGCTAGACGCATTCATGAGGAAATATCGTACTTTGTCTCTAATTTAAAAGAAAAAAAAAAGAGGAAAATTTAATTTGAAAAAAGAAAAAACCACAGTATACCGTTCCAAGAGGATCGCCTGATGAGGTCAGTCCAGTTTTGGAAGCACTGTACCAGCCAACCCTTACTAGTTAGTAAGATCGCAGGCAGGAGGGCTGCAGCCTGCAGGCAGGACTCAGTGCTGTTTGCTTTGATAATCGTTAAGCCATATCATCTGAGGTTTCCAGCTTGAGATGTGAATTTGTTTTATAAACTATAAATATACAGTGTATGTATAAAGCAGAATGCCTGTCCTTCTGATTATTTTTTGTACCATATTGTAAATTACATTATTTATTCTTTACCAATTTTTTGGGAATAAAAGGTGTTTTGGTTATTTAATATAATAAACAAAAACTGTTAAACTTCAGCTAAAATTTCCAGTTCAGCTTGTAAATGTTTTTATTGTGCATAAATACATACTAATACTTGATCTAATGACTGTCTTTTGTTCCTACTTTTAAAGCCAGTATGCTTGAGGTTCTGGCGAAGGCGCTACATTAGTGAGATGAGCTCTGAAACCAACCGGCATGGATGGACATAGCAGGAGAGTTAGGCGAATCCTAGGGGTAGACAGGAGGACCTCAGGGAACGAAGGTTGAGTGACCGCTGAAAACAGAGAGGTGGAGGTCTTTGCACAGCCCGCTGCTTCTCTTTTGGGCATGGTCTGCCCTACCTTTGAACCCTTGCTTCCTCCTGAAGGCGTTGCAACCCCAAAGAAGCCAGCCACCACCCACCCCGAAACTTGCTAGCAGGCGGTGGGGAGAGGGGTGGGAATATGTCCGCATGGAAATGCAGATTCCTACTCTTAGGACTCGCTAGTGTCGGAGGGTGGGACGAGCTGTGGTCCAATGCCTACCCCTAAAGCCGTGAGAGGCGGATGCTGGGGCCAATCGGCTGTAAGCGTGATGCGGTACTCTCCAAGCCTGCCTCTAACTGGAGCAGGGGGAGGGGCAGGGTATGACTGCGATAGGCTGCAGAAGTGTGATTGGCGCGGGAGGCGTCCAACGGGCTTGGGCGGGTCAGGGTACCTGCGCGGGACCAAGCAGGAACCGCCGCGCGGCGGCTAGAGAGACGCGGGGCGGCGGCCGACATGTTCCAGGGCGCGGACGGCCAGCCGGGCGAGTCGGGCTCCAGGTGCGCAGGCCGGTGCTGGGGTCCGGGTGGGCGCGGAACTGCACCCACGTGGCGGGCGGGAGACCCTGCAGATGCGGTGGGTGTGGCTCCCCTGAGGGTGCTGAGCGAGCTCTCCCGGGTTGCCTGAAGCCGGGCCTCGCAGGAAAGCTGGGGGTCGAGCGAGCGGAGTGGAGACCGGGCGGCGGGACGAAGACACGTGGCTCTCCTGAAGCGCTTGCCTATGCTAGATGCTAGTCGGGCGCTGCCGAGCTCCGTTTGCCGGCTCCTGAGTCTTTCCCGCGTCCACCAGCTTGCTTTGGTTGGTTACGACGACCCTTGAATGTAGCTGAGTGGCGGCAGCAATCTCTGACCCAACCCACGACCAGGTGTCCATCGGGTGCACGTCCTGGTCCTCCCTGGCCGGGGACCTTCCCAACGTAGTTCCATCTGGACTTTTCCTTCTGTCTGATCTGCTTTGAGTGACAAAATGAAACTGGTGTTCATGACTTCCCGAGCTCCGGAAGTTAGTGGTGAAGTAGCGTCCACGGGGAGGATTTTAGAAAAAGGAGGAATTCCCCATTTGAAATTGGAGTGAGGGCCATGGGAAGGAAACTGCCGAACTTGGTTGATGAAGTCTCAGTCTGGGCCATGTTCAGTAGAAACAGTGCTTTGGGTGGCATTTGACCCCTGTTGGGAGGAAGCTAGCGCCTAGTCAGACTCATTGCCTCAAAGTCTTTGATTTTTGCCTGAAGCTACTGTAAGGTCTCCATTTCAGTTTTTCCTCTCTTCTAACCCTGTCTTTTGTCTCTTTGCTGAAGGATTTTCTTGTGCTGGGGATTTTTGAGCTGTAAAAGCATTATGCTATTGCCGTCATTCATCCATTAAATGGATAATGGTGAAGAATGTGCCCACATTTGTTTCTCATGGCATTATCCCACACCTGACCAGTTTCTAAAAGTTTTTCTGAAGTTCAGCGTTGCGGGATGTTTCGGAGTCATTGATACTGTTGAGGCGTTTTCTGGTGCCATAGTTCACTTGAAGTGTGTGGCTTTTCATCTTAGTCTATATCTCTTTTATTCTCTTGCATAATTTGAATATTTATGCTGAAAAAAGGAAAAAGTAATTGGAATGTACCCCCACATTGTGAATTTGGCCCTAAAATCCTAGCTGGCTAATCTCTTGCTAGCCCCTTCCATTCCATTGGTGTTACTGTGATAATGGCTGCTAGGAGCTTCCAGAAGGCCACACTGTGCCATTGTTCTGAGCCCTGTTTATTGAAAGGCCTATTGAACTCTCAGACCCATTTGTGAGACCCTGCTGGGGCAGCCTTAAGACTTGCATTGCTGTTGTAGGCTGTGCAACTTGTGCTTGCCCCATTGTCTTGGGGATGGAGGTGGACACTGCTGCAGCCCAACTGGCCCATTATCTTTGTCAAAACTTCGTATAGCACCACTTTACCTTGCTTGTTGTCAGATTAAAATCCCGACAAGTAAACAAAGCGATACTAAATCCTTAATTTCTATACCCATATTAGCATTAATTTCAATAACTGCCTTTGTCTCCTGCATTCCTGCCGTGGACTCAGCTTGTCTCCTCCCGAGGTGGCTTTGAGGTTCCAGGAACATGGTGCTTCTGTTGCATCATGCACATGGAACACAAGCCATTGACGCAGACCTGACTATACTGTTAGCTCTAGAGGTCCAGGCCATACCCTTGATCACCCCATGTTTTGCATCTAGAAGTGGGTGCAGAATAACCGCAGAGAGACTGGGAAGGTGAGAGTGTAGAGCCGAAGACAAACACCCGACAGGACATTAGTGGCTTGGAAAACAACTGTCTTCAAATACACAAATATGAATAAAATAAAGCTAGGAATATTCATGCCTGCTATCCCAGCTCGTGGGACCGAAAAGCCTGGGATGGTCAAAACTGGTTTGTGTCAATGGGCACTGATGGCAGGCAGTCTAACTTACCCAGCAACGTGCATGGTCTAAATCTTTGGTTTTTTTTTTTAATTGTGCTATATATTTTTCTCTGCTCCCCTCCCTTCCTCTCTCCTCCCATTCAACCCTCTCCCAATGTCCCCATGCTTTTAATTTACTCAGGAGATCTTGTCTTTTTCTACTTCCTATGTGGATTAGATCTATATAAGTCTTTCTTAGGGTCCTCATTGTTGTCTATGTTCTCTGGGATTGTGATTTGTAGTCTGGTTTTCTTTGCTTTATGTTTAAAAGTCACTTAAACATGTGATAATTGCCTTTCTGGGTTACCTCACTCAATATGATGTTTTCTAGCTCATCCATTTGCCTGCAAATTTCAAGGTATCGTTTTTTTCTGCTGTGTAGTACTCCGCTGTGTAAATAAATGTAGCATGGTCTAAATCTTGTTGAGTCTTTTCTAATAGGCTTTTAGTTAAACTTTTTTCCCCCCTTTTCAGATGAACTTTTTGATCCTTTCCTACAGCCCCACAAGAAATGCTAACTGTTGACGGGGCAGGTTTGGCACATCCTCTTTCCCTTTCCTCCCCAAGAAGACAGTGACCTGGCACTGGTTCAGAGTCCTGTCAGTACATGCCTGGCATCTGCGGCGTTGAGTGTCCAGCCTTGATTTTCTGTTGAAGCATGACTGGCACATTTTGTCAACCTGAGATCCTCACTTTATACCTCTCTGCCTTAGAGCAGGCAGTCTGAGAAGTTTGTTCACATTCCGCAGAAGTGGACTGCCTCTCTGGATGAAACAAACACATTTTAGATACTTTTGCTGTTGTTGTTAACTAACCCTAGAGTAGTTTCTGTTTGCATAGCTTTTCAGTCAGCCCTAACCTCCATTCTTGTCTTTTATGTGGCAACCATTCTTTGATTTTAAGTATTTTTCTAAATGCCTGAGATCATCAGTCTCAATGCTCAGAACTAGTGGAAGAGGGTGGAACCTGGTGTGGTGCACAGCTGTGGGAGGCAGAGGCAGAAGGATATCTGGGAGTTTGGAACTCTTACACAGAGTTCCAAGAAGCCACAACTGCATAGATAACCTGTCTTAAAACCAGAGAGATGTGGACCATTCGCTGGATTAAAATTTACTTTCAAGCGGCTGTGTATTGTTTTTAATTTTGAGATGGTCTTGGGTGACATTGTATTCTCTGTATAGTGGAGGATAACTTGTTTTGGTTTTGAGACAGGGTCTCTTTATGTAGGGTGCCCTGTCTGTCCTGGAACTTGCTATATCACTGAGATCCATGTGCCTCTGCCTCCTGAGTGCTGGGATTAAAGGCGTACCCCCACTATGCCAGGCTAAGGATAACTTGAATACTGATCTTTCTACCAAGTGCTGAGATTCCAGGTATTGGCTACCATGCCTGACTAAAAGGCATTTTAATAAGTCTAACCAGGTCTACAAAATCTTTCACCATGTTGCAGTTGTATATCTGCGCTCTGGACTCGAGGGCCAAGCTTTACGGTAATTTCATAGGTCGTCAGCTGACAGTAAAAATTATCCACTTTCTAACTTCCCTGTAGTGCCTGGTGAAGTTTCCTTCCCAAAGGTTGGGGCCTAAGGTAGGTGTTGCCGTTGGAAGCCACATTCTTTATGAGTGTTTGATTAAAGGCTGTGCTTGTAGAATATCAGCTGAGTTTAGAGGGGTGCTCAGTGCGCATGCCCTGAGCAGAAGTAGGTAATGCTGCCAGTGCGGTGGTTCTTTTCTAGTCTAGGCACTTCACTGCTTACACCAGACATCCTAGTATAGCGAGTCTTTAAATCAGGAATTATCAGAGATGATAAACCCAAGATAAAGAGAAACATGGAACTTGTTAAAGTAAGAAGGGGTCTGTATTAAAACCCAGCAAAGGATCTAGAGTATAGGCTACACCCTAATGCCTTCCTTAAGGTGTCTGGGAAACATAAGGGAAGAACACCTTTATCGTATACTTACAGTCGGGCCAGACCCCAGATCAACACTCATGAGTTCTAGCAGGGGAGTCCCTGGCTACCTTGGCTACTAAGCAGAAGGTTGGTGAAGATAGGGACGTGCTTACATGTAAACTACGTAGCAAAGTTGAGACAACATGGAAAAGAAAGCAAAATAGAACCTTTTTAATCATGACTTTTATTCTGATCAGAATCTAACATGATATTGGCAGAGTATTAAAACTAATTTCTGGCTCGGCAGTGGTGGCCTTTAATCCCAGCACTCAGGGAGGCAGAGGCAGGTGAATCTCTGAGTTCCTGGCCAGCCTGGTCTAAAAGAGCTAGTTCCAGGAAAGCTAGGGCTATTACACAGAGAAACCCTGTCTTGAAAAAGCAAAAACAAAAAAGCTAATTTCTGATCCTCATTTCTGTATAATATGACTCTTAAAAAATGTAAAGTTCCGTGTGTGGTTCACCTTACCCCTGTGTATGTGTCTTTCTGCGTAACCCAGACTGAACTCTAAATCCTGCCTTCATCTCCCCCGAGTGCCATCATACTGACAGACCTTGTGATGAGCCCGCTTCTGTTCACATCATTTCCATAGGAAAGCGGCCATCGACACCAATCCTAGTGAGGCCTGGGAGCTTGTGGGTTGGCTCTCATTCACTTGTGTTCTCTCTGTTCACAGAGCCATGAAGCCCCCAGGAGGAGAATCGAGCGATCTTTTTGGAAGTCCAGAAGAAGGTGTTCCTTCAAACAAACCTAATAGGATGGCATCTAATATTTTTGGACCAACTGAAGAACCTAAAAACATACCGAAGCGGACAAATCCTCCAGGTGTGGTCTTTGTACTTCTTAGAGCCCTTGGCCTTCGTTTTCTTCTGTTCTTATAAAATATTGTCTTAGGGCTTCTGTTGCTGTGGTGAAACACCAGGACCAAAGCAAGTTGGGGAGGAAAGGGTTTATTTGGCTCACAGAATGCCTGATGGCTTGCCTACAGCTCACTCTTAGGAAGCATTTTCTTAATTGAAGTTCCCCCCTCCCAAAGACTACAGCTTGTGTCAAGATGACATAAAGCATCGTTTTGTTTTGTTTTTTAAGATAGGGTCTCACTCTGTAGACCAGCCTGGCCTTGAACTTACAGGCACCTGCCTGCCTCTGCCTCCCTCCTACTGTGACTAGAGACGTGCCCTGTCATGCCCAGCTTGTTCTGGGTTTTTACTTGATTGCTTTTTGTTGTTATTTGAAGACAGAGTCTGTCTGTGTAGCCCAGATTGTGAACTCAAAACCTTTCTGTTGTCTCCTGTGTCTGACACTTCCGGTGTGGACCACGTGCCTTGCTTTTTTGTTTGTTTTGTTTTGTTTTTGTTTTCTTTTTCGAGACAGGGTTTCTCTGTGTAACAGTCCTTGCTGTCCTGGAACTAGCTCTTGTAGACCAGGCTGGCCTCAAACAGAGATCCACCTGCCTCAGCCTCCCAAGTGCTGTTATTAAAGGTGTGCACCACCACTGCCTGGCTTATTTGGTTTTCAAAGTTTCACCTTGAATTCTTAGTCTTCTGAGTTATGTTTTTCGAGTTTGACCAAGCCAGATTTCCATAGCAAATAAAGTGAGCCTCTATGGACAGCACCAGGAATGAGTCGCCTAGTTTGATCCCCTCATTACCACATGTATCGTTTATTTCCATCTTACAGCTCAGAAGGTAGAGGTGACACAGTTAATGAATAACTCGGCAGGGACTCCCTGACAGCTCTGCTACGGAGCCCCCTTTACTCACATTGTGTTGCCTTCTCCAGGCAAGAGTGCTCACACGGGACTGGTCCTCAGGAGGTGTGTGGGCGAGGTTCATTCTACAGTTTTAGAAAGATGCAGCCCTTATATATCCACCCCTAAGTGTGCTATTTCTCCCTTAAAAAGACAGGCCCTCTTTCAGTCTCCACTTTGTTTGTTTGGTTTTGGTTTTTCTAGACAGGGTTTCTCTGTGTAACAGCCCTAGCTGTCCTGAAACTCGCTCTTGTAGACCCAGGCTGGCCTTGCACTCACAGAAATCCACCTGCCTCTGCGCCCCCTCCCCCGCCCCGCCCCCAATGCTGGGATTAAAGGTATGCACCATCACCTGGCTCCAGGGACATATTTTTATGTAAATAAAGATTCAAAATAATCTTTATAGGACACAACTTTAATGTAAAAAGAGGGGGAAGTCTCGTTCGTTTGAATATGGATAAAAAAAGTGACCACTCCACTCTCAGGTCCCCTCTACACCAAGCAGTTATCTGAGAGCAAACGGAAGCAGAAGAAATCTAACAAGTTCTTTTAAAGAGTTTTGACCTAGGCGGATCTCTGAGTTCAAGGCCAGCAGAGGAGTTCCAGGATAGCAGGACTACACAGAGAAGCCCTGTCTTGAAACCCCACCCCCACCCCCAAAAATGTCCGTGGAATGCTTTTTTAGTTTATGGTGTTGTTTGGCTTTTCCTGGGGAGATGTAAACAGACTTGTGTTCACCTTAGATAGTAACAGACCAAATAAACAGTCCATGCAAGTCCAGCCGGTCAGCCACTGAGTTCATTGGGGTGTTTATGGAGCGTCAGGAAGGGTTACTTAGGGCATAGCTCCAAAACAGCTGCAGCATGGTGGCCTCCTAAAAGACACATAGGTTTAATCCTCTCCTGAGGTCTGTACGTTCTAACATTTCCTGAAGCCATGTGTATCTGGGTCATACAGCTAGATACAGTGGGAGGGGGTGGCTAGAATTCCAGGTGAGGGTGTAGCGACCCATCACCTCTGAGGGCAATAGTCCACAGGTCTCACGCAGGTAGTCACAGCTTCTCTGATTATGGCAATGGATGTTGCGCCTGGAAGACAGTGCTCTAAATCATATGGGAAGCATAGTTGGCATGTATTGATAATTCGCCCTATAGATGTTGTCTCGAGCATTTATCCAAGGAACTACAGCAACTTACAGAATCCTCATACAACCCATTTGTTGTCCTTATTGTTAAATTAAGGGATTGGAGGCCTAGAAAGGCAAGGTATCTTAGAGCAACATGGGTAGTCATTGGGGTGCTTCTTCTATTAGAGATTATAGCTCCTGCTGGTGTACGAAAGCCATGATTTGTCTGCCTCTATCTGGCGTAATGCTGTGGGGAAGGGGGTGCTCGGGATATACTGAGTGAAGACATCAATTGGTGTTTTGTACCTTTCTGCCTAACGTTGGCATCCTTGTATAATGTCCAGGCCTCAGGCCATGAGATCCTTTTGAGATGCACTGTTTCTATCATAGCCTCAGAAACTCAAGGGGCAGCCAGGGGCACATCTCCCGACTTGTTGACATCTAGTCGTCGTCCCTACAAGTTCTGGCCAAGGAGGTCAGTGACTAACCTTATTTTCCAGATTGTAGGTTCACCATGAATAGCAGTGAATTAAACATTCAGTTATTGCTTTTAATCTGCTAAGAACTCTTGCTGATTAACAGAGGAGACTTTCCACTGGAAAAGGGAACTCTGGGGAGAGGTGGTGTTTTATTCCTTCCGCCTCTTGGAGTCCAGCCCAAGGGCGGCTTGGCTGTGCTTGCAGAGGCTGCAGTAGACCAGGTTAAGGATTAGTTGGGATGTAAGCCTTCGGGGACTTAAAGTAATTATTCCTTCCCTATTGCCCTGGAACACCACACAGGAAGGCATTAAGTCTACTGATAGGCTGTCTCTCGAGGTAAACGCAGTTGGGTAGGGTCAGATGGTGTTCTGACATTCACTGCTCTGTGATTGTTTCTGCAGGGGGCAAAGGAAGTGGTATCTTTGATGCATCGACTCCTGTGCAGACTCGACAGCGACTGAACCCACCTGGCGGGAAGACTAGTGACATATTTGGGTCCCCAGTCACTGCCACTGCACCCCTGGCACACCCAAACAAGCCCAAGGTATGTACAACATTCAAATAGCAGACAGAAGAGGAAAAAGTTGTGCCAACTTAACTTTTCTAAAAGTGCCAACGCAGCTGTTACATCGTTAGGAAGAGTCAGGCAGTGTTGGTTTCCCAGCATGGCCATTCATCATTAGGTTTGGAGTCACCCAGAAAACATGTCTCAACCTTCTAACACTGGGAGAAGTAGTCATGTTCATCTCTCTGCACAGCAGCTGCCAAGCACTTGTCTGTGCTACCCGATTTTGTATATACAAGGTCTGGTGACTGAGCACATTGCATGAGGGTTTGACTCTCATTGATTTTTTGAAAGATGTTGGGTTTGTTCTTTCTATAGTACTAGAGATTAAACCTGGGGCTTCATACACTCTAGACAAATGTTTTACCCGTGAACTCTCTCCGCAGCTTGACCTTGTATTATCTTTGAGGATTTATGGTCCTTGGCAAACAGGGTTGCAGGCTTCTGAGCCAGTGAAGGCTCCCTTGATAACATGAACTCTTGCCTGTACTCCAACTCAGGAGCTGCTGGGAAAACACTACCAGAGCAATGTGACTTTGGACTTGACATTTGGATGTACTGATTAGATCTCTGAATACCCTGACCTGGGGCCTCTAGAGGCTTGGCCAAGGCCAGTCTTAGCTTCCCTGTATCCCAGAGCTTATTGGTAATGAAACCCAGAACTATATTATTGTTATAATTGTTAGCAATATCTTTGTTTTAGTTACTATTTTTTATTTAAAATTTTCTTAGATTTTTAGATTTTGTGTGTTCGAGTATTTTGCCTATGTGCATGTTTGTATGCCATGTGTGCACCTGGTATCTAATGAGGTCAGAGGGCATCAGATCCCCTTGTGGAGGCAAGGGTGACAGTGAGCTAACATCACTGTTGCAGTTCAGCAGGGTCCATGGGACTCAATCACAAGTCTCTGTCTTACAGTGTTGGAGATCAAACATGCTAGAGACGCACCTAACCACTGAGCAGCACTCTAGCCTACAAAAAAGTTTATTTATTGTAAATTGTGTTATTTTTAATTAGTAGGTGTGGCAGCAAGAGGGTGTGTGCATGTGAGTATAGGTACCCTCAGAGGCATCTTATTCCCCTGGAGCAGTAGTTACAGACAGCTCTAACTGGGAACCGATCCTAGATCCTGTGGAAGAACAGCAAGAGGTCTTAACCACTGCGCCATCTCTCTAGCCCATGTTTCAAAAGTTAAAAATAAAGCAGACCTAGCCTAATGGTGGGACACTTTAATCCCAGCACTCGGGAGGCAGGGGCAGGCAGATCTCTGTGAGTTTGAGGCCAGTCTGGTCTACAGAGCAAGTTCCAGGACAGCCAGGGCTACACAGAGAAACCCTGTCTCAAAAAAAGCAAACAAACGAATGAATGAATGAGTGAGTGAATGAATGAAGCAGACCCTATAGTGCAGGTCTATAACCCTAGCTGTTCAGGAACTGAGGATCAATACCTGCCTACCTTCAGGGTGAGTTCAAGTCTAGACTGTGGAAATTTTAATGAGAGCCTATCTCAAAAAGTTTAAAAAAAAAAAAACAAACTTAAGGATGTAGGCCTGGTGGTAGAATGCTTCTCTAGCAGGCATGAGGTCCTAGGTTCAAGCCTTAGGTGGGTAGAAAGGTCATCCTCAGATCTTTATTGTCTACCTGAATGAGCACTAACCTGATGACTCGTCTTGTTGTAGGATCATGTTTTGCTATGTGAAGGTAAAGACTCTAAATCAGACCTGAAAGGTGAGTATATTTCCTGCCTATTATGCTGGGAGAGTTCTTAGTGGATTTGACAGACAAAAGGATAGCATCTCTGTGCTTTCCAAGACAGCTGACCAAAGCAAGCATAAGGGAACGGCTAGGGGCTGGAGAGATGGCTCAGGTGGCTCAGTGGCTGTTCTTCCAGAGGACCCAGGTTCAATTCTCAACCCCCACATGGCAGTTCATAGCTATCTATAACAAAGTTTCAGGGGATCTGGCACCCCCCACACGGACATACATGTAGGCAAAACACCAATGCACATTAGATAGATAGATATATAGACAGCAGACAGAGTGGGTAAGGGGTTTAGTGTTTAAAAAAGGCTGGGGTCAGGGCTGGAGAGATGGCTCAGAAGTTATCAAGTTATTTTCATCGCTACTTCGTAATTGTAATTTCACTACTGTTAAGAATCATATTGTAGCCAGGCGGTGGTGGCGCACGCCTTTAATCCCAGCACTCGGGAGGCAGAGGCAGGTGGATCTCTGTGAGTTTGAGTCCAGCCTGGTCTACAAAGGGAGTTCCAGGACAGGCTCCAAAGCTACAGAGAAACCCTGTCTCGAAAAACCAAAAAGAAAAAAAGGAAAAAAAATCATATTGTAAAAATCTGTGTTTTCTATTAGCCTTAAGTGACCCCTGTGAAAGGGTCGTTCAGCTCCCAAAGGAGTCGTGACTCACAGGTAGAGATAGGTGGAGAGCACTGGTCCAGAAGCTCATTGTGCCAGCAGGAAGGGTAGGGATCCAGAATGCTTCATGAACTTGAGACCAAGTGGGAGCTAGTAGAATTGAGAGCTTACCCAGTGTGCTGTGACACTTTCAGTTAGTGTAGTTGCTGCCTCTCACAGACAGATATTGGCTTTGTCCTACAGATACAACAAACTCACCCCGAGGAGAGCAGAGCGAGAAGGGAAGCTCAAAAGAAGCAGACCATGCCAAGATACCCGAGCCCACACCTACAGTTGACAGTCATGAGCCCAGACTGGGACCGCGGCCTCGGTCCCACAACAAGGTCCTGAACCCACCAGGAGGCAAATCCAGCATCTCCTTCTATTGAGAGGCTCCTCCTCTGCCTGTACTCAGACCGGAAACTCAGAGATAGGGTATTGAAATGTTAGTGCTTCCTTTAACCCAAATGAGTCGGGGTGGGAAAGGGGTTGTCATGCGTGTGGGGTTGCCTGCTCATAGGCCTGATGCCTTTGGAGGAGCTGCAGAAGGACTGTGCCTTCCAGACTGCCAAGATACACATCTGTGAGGATAAAGTGGGGCGCTCTTAGGCCTCCTCTGTAGTTGTTCTGTGTGGAACAGTAAGGTTCTGGGAAGGGTGAAAGAGATGGCACCCGTTAGCAGAAGGCTCATTAGGGTATGTCTCGTCCTTGTATCAACAGTCTGCTGGCTGTTGGGCATCTAAGAATGGTGGTTTGGCTGGGAAAGAAAGGAAAAAAAACCAAACTACCTATCCCTCACTGGGATGGAAGAGAAACACATAGACAAAAACTCTTAAAGACAGAGTGAGGTCTACATAGCCTTTCCTTTCAGGGAATGCTTATCACCAAAATGTTTCCACCTCTGAGGTTACCTCTGAGCTCTAGTGTCTCCTTTTCCTTTTGTTCCCTTCAGTACGTCGCCCTGTAGTGTTGGAATGTGACTGCTCTTTTTGGTAGCAGTCAACAGAAAATCAAACAGTTATTCTCAGCCTTGTCCTGAGTGGAAGGTTTGGATGCCCTGATCCTCTGAATTGTAGTTTCCTTACTGCACCTAAAACCATGGCCAGGTCTAGGTAGCAGCCTCTCTTCCTTTATGGTTGGTTTGGTTCCTGCCATGCCAGGTTTGCATATGGGTTGTTCCTTTTGTTTCTCTCATCAGCCTTGAGTCTAGCCTTAGTTCCTCACCGTGAGGGCTCTTGCTATCTGTGGTTCTTCCCGTACGTAAGGCCTCAACCTCTGCAGGGTTTTAAAGACTACTCAAATATGTCCAGGTATTGGGTGAATTTTTGATTTTCCCATCTGTTCCTGTAGTTGGGAGGAAGACCTGCTGAAGAATACTGGGTTGGGCGGGTTTCTTTAGCCATCTGCAGAGGTGTTGTTAGGATCAGCAGCTTATGAATACCCACGGACTGTGCTTCTAACACCTAGAAAACGTCACTGTGTACACCAAAGCAGAAGAGTGACCTAAGCCACCTTTAGAAAGCTTCAGACTTCTTAACCTTGTTCATGAACAGTGCCCCTCAGGCCTGGATAGTGAGTATTTTGGCAATAAGGTCACAACTGTCATCTGACAGCAGAGATCCTGGCTCCACAGCCATACTGCCTGCTGCCCAGTCTTTCATGTCAGGCACATCTCCGTCCTGTTCCGTCTTTAAGGGCTGTAGCCTTAGTTCCTTGGTTCCCGCTTGTGGTGGGCGTCTGTGAAAGGGCTCCTGAGTGGTGCTACAGAGCTTTATAGCAGATGCCAGAAATGTCCACGTCAGAGTTTGGGGAAGCAGCAGTTCTGCAGTCATGCTCATTGACCTAGATGCTCAAGTGCCTGCAGAAGCCCCTGCCGAGTTCTGCTTCCAGCACCTGGTTCATTGAGGGCTTTGACCATGGCTTTTGTCAACCAAAGAGTTTATACCTTTCAGCTGCCCTGTTTCCTGAAGCCAAGAAACATGTATTACATGTATGTAATTCTGTAACAACTCAAATGGGTTGTGGTTAAGTCATGAGGATGTCATTTGGAATTCAGAGTATTTTTTTCCATTTAAGAAAATGTCATAAATGTTTGCTTCATTTAGCCTAGACTCTGACATTTTTAACTTATAAGGAAATGATACAATGATAGAAACAAACCTTTTGTAACCGCTTTCTTAAGTAGAAAATGATTTGTGAATTCCAAATTGCATTATCAAGAAAAAAATCTGACATCACTGTGCTGGCCCTGCTGCTGGTCCAGCGAGAGAAGAGCTCCAAGACCACTTGCTGGCCTGGATGGCTGAGAGACTATGGGAACCTGAGACAGTGACCCACAGCAGCTGCCTTACTCGACTCCTCTTTCTCTGAAACTGGGCCCAGAGCATGGCCAGTCTGCCGCCCAGGAAGAGGCCCTGCCCAGCTAAATCCAGTGGAATACAGTTCTCACACCTGCATTAGCCTTAACACTTTGTTTAAGTGCATTTGGTGCCAACATTTTTCTAGCACTATGTCAGAGCAAGAAACCTGTCCTTACATCATAATGCTATTTTATAGGAATGTTCTGTTATTTTTATGAGACAAAATTGGGTATAATGGTTGAATTAAACTTAGTAACCACATACTTAAAGCCTGTGTGTATTTGTGTAAACACGCTCCTCCATTGTGTGTGTGTGTTTGAGAGGGAACAATGCCTAAACTATGATCCTTTTTCATGGTTTTCTACTTACAAAGATGACTCCTCCATTCCTTGGTCTTGATCCAGAAATGCCCAAGATAATCATCTCTAAGATTTGGGCAGAATTAATGGGCAATATGCTGTAGTACTATCTAGTTTTCTGTAGTTGAAGTATATTCTTTAGGACAAGTGATGTGGGCAAACTTAACCTGCTCCAGCTTGACAAGTCTTGCAATGACAAGGTGGAGTGTCCAACTATTGAGCTTTGTTGAGAAAATACGGGTTGGATGTCTTTCCTTTCGTGTGTATCATCTGTTTTCATATGGTCGCCCAAACTCCATGTCCTCGTGAAAATTTTATGGATCATGGCAGAGTGACTGCCTGCTTGGTGAGTCTCTGAAGTTTCACATCATTCTGAATGAGGGATCAGTGTTTATGATATGAACCAATGCTTCACAAGCCAGGAGTGATGGCACACATCTTTATCCCAGCTCTTAGGAGGCAGAAGCAGGCAGATCTTTGAGTTCAAGGACGGCCAGGACTACACAGAGAAACCCTGTTTTAGGTAGGTAGGTAGTGTTAGGAATAATTCCAATCAGACCAAATAAGAAAATGCCCACGTTTAATAAATGCAATACTCGCCGGGCAGTGGTGGCGCACGCCTTTAATCCCAGCACTCGGGAGGCAGAGGCAGGTGGATCTCTGTGAGTTCGAGACCAGCCTGGTCTACAGAGCTAGTTCCAGGACAGGCTCCAAAGCCACAGAGAAACCCTGTCTCGAAAAACAAAAAAATAAATAAATAAATAAATGCAATACTCCCAGGTGGCAACCATGCAAAACCCGAAGACCAGCCGTGGGCCATGACACCACAGCAGGCCACGAAAGCAACCAGTCCCAGGCAGTGAGCCCTCAAAGTGGACAGTGGGCCATGAGGGCTATCTGGTCTTAGGCAGGGAGCCATGTGGCAGGTGGGAGACTTAAATGGATAGGCATGCCATGCAGAGTGAGGTTGGATATTTATCTAGTGGGTTATGGAAGGGAAGGGGAGAGGGAGGGAGAAGGGGGATGAGGAAAGAAACGGGGGGAGGGTATGGCAGCAGATACATCTTTTTTTTTTTTGTTTTTCGAGAAGGGTTTCTCTGTAGCTTTGGACTTGTCCTGGAACTCCCTTTGTAGACAGATACATCTTTGAAAGAGAAAGAAAAGGGGCTCAGGCTGCAAGCAGGGAGGAAGAAATGCCTGCCTAGGTGGTGGGCAGGGGAGGGAGTGGGCGGGGCTTGTCTTTTAAAGGGACAGGACAGACCATTACAGGTAGACTGTCACTTTACAACAAAAACCAATATGTGTTATCTGAAACAACTTGTTTGTCCACACATAATTAGAAATGTAGTGAGTTCCATGAACCAGGTTAGAAACGAGATACAGTATCCTGTGTTAGCAATTGTTCCATCCCTGGACAGGCACTAAAAGATGTATTTCTCCAGAGGCTAGATAGCTGATTCCCCTTGGTTCTCCCTGTGCTGAATTAGGAAGTGAAAGTATCACAGTTGCCATCTCAAGCCTCGTTCTTAAGTAGAAATAGTACTGGAATCACATGGTTTTTGTGTTAGCTCCTAAACTAACTCTATTCCTAATTTATTCCTAATCTATTCTGGTTAGCTCCTAAACTAACTCTATTCTTAATCTATTCTGGTAGATCAATCATGAAATATTTTGGTCTTAGTTATAACCATGTAGTGCTATCTGAAATCCAATTCATGAAAGGGAGGCCAGGCAGTGGTGGTGCGTCCCATTAATCCCAACACTAAGGAGGCAGAGGCAGACAGGTCTCTGAATTCAGGGCCAGCCTGGTTTACAATGTGAGTTCCATAGCTATTGGGAAGCCTTGTCTCAAAAAAAAAAAAAAGTGAAAGGAACATAACAGAGATATTTGGGCTCTGGCAGACATTGGGTACAAGATTAAAGTAGGGTTTTTGACATGTGTTTTCTATCTTTGTGATAAAAGGCAACTTACAGAAGGAAGTATATGTCCAGGCTTACGGTTCCATAGGTACGAGGCCATCACCATCATTGCAGGAAGCATGGCAGCAAGCTTGAGGGTGGAGAAAATAGCTCACATTAAATCTAAAGATGAAGCCGGGCGGTGGTGGCGCAGGCTTTTAATCCCAGCACTCAGGAGGCAGAGGCAGGCAGATCTCTGTGAGTTCGAGGCCAGCCTGGTCTACAAGAGCTAGTGCCAGGACAGGAACCAAAAAGCTACGGAGAAACCTTGTCTCGAAATCAAAAATAAATAAATAAATCTAAAGTTGGCCCCAGTAACATACCTCTGAACAAAACCACACTTCCTAAGCCTCCTAACATGGCATAGTATCATCAACTGGGAGTCCAGTATTCAAAGGCCTGAGGCTATGGAGGGACAGTGTCTTACACGTTAGGATCTTTCAATGGGACGAAATATTCTAATATAGCTTCCAACATCCAGGATCAGGAAAACTATACTATTCAATAAGTATGCCATTTTGTTAAATTTCAATTACAGGAGCTGGAGAGAACACTTGATGCTTTTGCAGAGGAATTGAGGCCAGTTCCAAGCACCCAGGAAGGGTGTCTCACAACCATCAGCAACCAGCTCCAGGGGATCTGATGGCCTCCATTGGATGGGAGCCTGCATCCATAGGCACATATCTACTACATAGAATTTTTTTAAGATTTATTTATTACGTACACAGTGTTCAGCCTCCATGTACGCCTGCAGGCCAGAAGAGGGCACCAGATCTCATTACAGATGGTTGTGAGCCACCATGTGGTTGCTGGGAATTGAACTCAGGACCACTCTTAACCTCTGAGCCATCTCTCCAGCCCCCTACTACATAAAATTTTAAAAATCATTTTTTAAGCTGGGCAATGGTGGCACAGGCCTTTAATCCAGCACTTGGGAGGCAGAGGCAGGCGGATCTCTGAGTGTGAGGTCAGCCTGGTCTACAGAGTGAGTTTCAGAACAGCCAGAGCTACACAGAGACTCTTGTAATTTATTTTGCTTTGATTAGTTTCAAACAACAAATCAGCCCCAATCATGTTAATAACAAAGGGGTGGGGTATGGCCTCTGTGGTATACTGTCAGGGATTTACAGGGCAAGGTATGGTGGCACACACCTTTAGTCTTAGTGCTTGGGTAGCTTGGGTAGCTGAGACAGGTGATCCCTGTGAGTTAAGAGGCTAGCCTGAGCCGGGAGTTTGGTGCACACCTTTAATCCCACACTAGGGAGGCAGAGGCAGGTGGATCTCTGTGAGTTCGAGGCCAGCCTGGTCTACAAGAGCTAGTTACAGGACAGGCTCTAAAAGTAGAGCGAAAGCCTGTCTCAAAAAAAACAAAACAAAAAAAAAAGGCTAGCCTGGTCTAAATAGTAATTTCCAGGGCAGTTCATAGACCCTGTCTCAAAAAAACAATGAATTTACAGGGTTAAAGTTGCTGAGACAGACCTAAGACAAAATACTAAAACAGCCCTGAAACACAAGAGCGTTCTGTGACTTGTTTATCACGGGACTGGAGAGACGGCTCAGAGCACTTACTGTGCTAGCAGAGGACCTGGGTTTAGTTCTCAGCACCTACATGGTGACTCCACAACCATCTACAATTCCAGTTTTCAGAGATCTGATGACCTCTTCTGGCCTCTGTGGGTACCAGGTACTCACATGGTATATACATGTGCAGGCAAAACATTCATACTATACAAAGTAAATCTTTCAAAAAAATTTTTAAGAATTATTCATTTCACCCATTTGTCCTGATTCCTAATTTTGGCAATTTAAAATTAACTTGGGCGGGGCTGGAAAAAATGGCTCTGTGGTAGAACTCTGACTGTTCTACCAGAGCCATTCTATTTCAAGAACCCCCATGGCACTCGCAACTGTTAATAACACCACTGGACAGTGGTGGCGCCTGTCTTAAACTCCAGCACTCGGGAGGCAGAGGCAGGTGGATCTCTGAGTTTGAGGCCAACCTAGTCTACAAGAGCTAGTTCCAGGACAAGCTCCAAAGCTACAGAGAAACCCTATCTTGAAAAACCAAAAACAACAACAATAATAATAATAATTAAAAATAATAACTCCAGGGGCTGGTGAGGTGGTGCAGTGTGGTTAAGAGCGTTGGCTGCTCTTCCAAAGGTCCCAGCAACCACATGGTGGCTCACAACCATCTGTAATGTGATCCGGTGCCCTCTTCAGGCCTGTAGGCATACACGCAGGCAGAATACTGTATAAATAAACAAATCTTTAAAAAAAGGGCGGGGGGACTCCAGCTCCAGGGGATCTGATAAACTCTTCTGGTTTCTGTAGGCACCAGGCACATGCAGATGAAACACCCATATATATTAAATAATAAAACAAAACTAGTTCAGGTGACATTTACTGCAAATACTATTACAATATGCCCCTTTCATGCTAGCCCGCTTCCCTAGTTGGTTAAAAATACAAGGCTCAGGCAGTCCGTGCGGCGGCGGCTCCGTGACAGGTTCGGTCTCGCACGCGCCTCCCATCCAGCGCCGCCAAGATGCCCAAGAGGAAGGTTAGCGCGGATGGAGCGGCGAAGACGGAGCCCAAGCGCCGCTCCGCGAGGCTGTCGGCCAAGCCCGCCCCTGCCAAGGTGGACGCGAAGCCGAAAAAGGCCACGGGAAAGGATAAATCATCGGATAAAAAAGTGCAAGCAAAAGGGAAGCGGGGAGCAAAGGGCAAACAAGCTGAAGTGGCCGACCAGCAAACCACGGATCTGCCCGCAGAGAACGGAGAGACCGAGAACCAGAGTCCAGCCTCTGAAGGAGAAGAGAAAGAAGCCAAGTCCGACTAACCATCCATCATGTCTGTCAGTGTCCCCGCCTCCCTTCTTGTACAATCCAGAGGAATATTTTTATCAACTATTTTGTAAATGCGAGTTTTTTAGTAGCTCTAGAAACATTTTTAAAAGGTGGGGAGAAATCCTGCCTCATCCCATTTTTTAAGTGTAAATGATTTTTTTAAGAGGTTAAATCACTTGCTGGTTGTTTATTTTTTGGTACAACCAGAAAATAGCAGGATACTGAATCAAGAGAGGCTGTGACTGTCTCGGGGGTCACCATAACATTCCGTAGAGGGGGCTAGTTTTATATCCTACAACACAAAGCATATACTAAGTGGTAATTTGGAGTCTCGGTCGTGCGTTTGTGTCCCTGGAATATTTTCCGTTATATCCGGTGTCGTGTTTTGTAGAACTGTTGGCTAAAAACCCACTCCTTGGTCCTTACCCTGTCAGGACTGTCTGCCTATAGCAGTCCATTTTCCTAACAAGTATAACAATGTGCTGTGAAACATTGAACTTGAGATTGTGTCCTGTGCGTGGCATACAATGGTGAGTCAGTGGAGTTGAGGATTGTGAGCAGCTAATTATTATGTGAGGTCTTGGGGAAGACTTGGGGTGGAACATCACTTGGAATAAGTTCAAAGAGAAACAACACATGGCTCTTTTGGGTACGAGAACACAATGTATGACTCCTCAGAGTTTGGGTACATGTTTTAAGAATTGAAATGTCTGTGTACTTTACTCCTCAACCAATAAAATCTCCGTTGTGAAAGCGTTAAAAAAAAAAAAAATACAAGGCTCAGCTTTGTATGCTTGGAAATGTAGGGTGTATCCTGGGAAGACAGCTCAGACATGGTTTAAAGCAACAGAAAGTGTTTATTAGCCGGTCAGTG
The DNA here is from genome assembly GCF_018167655.1 of Microtus oregoni. Classification (NCBI taxonomy): domain Eukaryota; kingdom Metazoa; phylum Chordata; class Mammalia; order Rodentia; family Cricetidae; genus Microtus; species Microtus oregoni. The sequence goes on from NW_024543086.1 coordinate 19,143,325, forward strand.
GCTGCACTGGGTGTAAAGACCCCAGCATAGCCTCAACCCTTTCTCAAGATGAGCTTTTAAGCACAAAGCAATGTCCTGGGTTGATACACTTCAGTTAACAAGAACATATAGCCAGAAGTGGATCTATAAAAGCCGACAACCATTTAGAGACTCTTGCAAAACTAGAGACCGAAAGGATTAGGCCTTTGTTTTCTTTTTTGGCAGGTGGTGCTGCCTACATGCTGAATTTACAGCCTGAATGGCACTTCCATCATGGAGTCAGTTCTAAGGTCTGGGGCTCTGTTACATTCCTCACGGGTCTTAGTGAGTGAGTCAAATCATGGACTCATCCTCTCTTTAAGTTTAAAATACAGGGTCCCCGTGTTAATACAGTCAGAATGAGAAAGGCCCAGCCAGAACCGGGTGGTGGTGGTGGCCGCCTTTAATCCCAACACTCAGAGAGGCAGAGGCAGGGGGATCTCTGTGAATTCAAGGCCAGCCTGGTATACAAAATGAGTTCTAGGACAGCCAGAGATACAGAGAGAAACCCTGTCTCCAAAGATAATCAATCAATAAATAAAGGCCCAGCTGTGGGACCCTCACCCCTTATTCTCAAAGGGGCAAGAAGAAATTTCCTAGCAGAATATTTTCCCAGGAAGATTGCGGCCTTCCCCTCTCCCACCCAGGAGATTCCAAGCACAAGGTCTCTTAGCTCAGCCCAGCCAGCCGCCTGGTACAGGCTGTTAAAGATGGCCTAACTCAAGAACAGTGGCCTTGCTCTAAGAACAAGGAGAAAGCTGACTTAACAGAATGGGAGGGAGCAAAAGTCCTTGTATCCATGCCAAAGCATCTTCAAAGATTTTCTTTGTAGTTATGCCTTTAAAAACTTACCCCACAGAGGAGATACAACTCCTCTCTACCTTGTTGTAATGGGGATGGAGATGAGTTCCAAACATGTTTGTATTATGTTGATTAAACCTTGCTTATTACAGTCTGGGCCTCTCTGGTGGTCTCTCTCTGAGGGTCATGATCTGGGCACAACACCCACCAGCCAGTGCTGATAGCAAAGTAGTTAGCCAAGGAAACCTAGAGAAGAAGACTGGTTATTTCCCCAACCATGGCAAGATTTTCTCTAATTACTCCTGATCAGTCCGCATTGAAACAACAGGTTTCTCCCAAAGCCACACATAGGCTTTTGGTGGTTCGTTTCTGTTTTTTTTTTTTTTTTTTTTTTATCACATGAGAGGTCTAAGCCTGTCCAATTTTGCAGGATTATTTATTTCTGCACAGGAATCTCACTGCTGTTTTAATGCCTCTAGATTCTTGATCAACCTGTCTATTTAGTTTTGAGAGCATTAGAAGAAGCGTATTTATATTTAGTCAAACCATTGGTATATGCCTGCCAAGTAGTCCTTGGGTCTCAGTAATGTTGCTGTTATCCAGATGAATTAACCCACAAGGCAGAAGAGGAGGCATCAGAATAAGGCGGAGTGCTAGATTAAAGTTTAGGATATTAGTTTCAGGCCTTTGTAATCTCTAACACTAATTTGGGCTGCCCCAGTCACAATGACTTTTGTCAGTCATTGGGCTGACAGTCTGCTTAGCTCCTATCCTGTGTAGTACAGGGCCTGGGTGGCAGTCCTGGCAGATTTCTGGCTGGGAATGACTAACTCTAACTCCCTTCCTGTGACATAGAGTCTGATTCCCCTGTTTTTCCTGTTTTCCAAAGGCCAGAAAGAATCTTTTAAAGGAACTTTTTGAGAAGCCTCAGTTTTACAATCCCAGTTTTTGTAATGGAAACTCTCTTGTTTTTGGCAACTAAGGGACCCACCTGTAGGCCGTGTCTTAGTATAGTGATACTTCATATTTTAATAAATAAAGCTTGCCTGAAGATCAGAGGGTAAAACTAAGCCACTAGAGGCCAGGCAGTGGTATCACACACCTTTAATCCCAGGATTTGGGAGACAGAGGCAGGTGGATCTCTGTGAGTTCAAGGCCACCTTAGGGTACACAGGATCAGTATCGAAACAGATCTAGGTGGTAGTGGCTCACACCTTTAATTCCAGTACTAAGGGAGTCACACGCCTTTAATCCCAGCACTAGAGAGAATATAAAAGGGGAGGAGACAGGCTCAGAGCTCAGTCTGCAGTCGCCAGGCCTTGGTAGAGGTAAAATTTTTCTAGTGGCTTGGCTGTCACGAAAAACCAAATAAATAAATCAAAGTCCAAAATTCAAAGTCTCTTCTGAGATTCATACACTTTCTTAAACTATAATCTCCTGTAAAATCAAAAAGCAGATCACATACTTCCAACATATAATGGCATAGGACATAAATTACCATTCCAAAACATAGGGATGAGAGCACAGTGAGGAAATATTGGACCAAAGCAAGACTGAAAACCAGTTGGGCAAACAACTGAATTCTGCATCTCCATGTCTGATGTCAAAATGCTCTTCAGGTCTTCAACTCCTTTTATCTTTGTTGACAGCAACACACTTCTTCCTCTTGGGCTGTTTCCACTCCCTGTTAGCAGTTTTCCTCAGCAGGTGTTCCACAGCTCTGGCACAGGGCCTTTCCATGCCCTAGGTTTGGGTTAAAACCCTTTTTATCATTCCTGTTGTGGATAAAAAGCTGAAAAGGTTTTGAGATATCTGGAAATGTTAGGGCTGGAGCTGAAGTCAGCTGTTTTTAAGCATCAAATCCCTTTTGCTCAGTCAGTCCGGATTGAGGCTCATTGCCCCTCTTTGTGCTGATTGTATAGAAGCCTTATTATTTCCACAAACTGGTAACCAGAGGTAGCGATGCCTGGCTGCACCTAGGAACTCTCAAACCTGTCTCTTAGTCTTTAGAGTTGGAATCTGAAGGATGGCAACAATCTTACTCAGAGAAAGGTTCTTTTTGTTTCCCCTCAGCTGCTAGCCAAGGTAGCCTCTGATGTACAAAGTTGGTTTTCTTAGTGAACATTCTGTAGCCCAGGATCTGTAACTTTTCCAGTCATCCCTTAGTGGCCCCTTTACATCTGTTTTCCTGGGAGACCTGACAGCTCTTAGTGTCTCGTTAAATAGGGTTGGAGAATTTTTTAAATCCTTAGAATAACCTATACCCACTGTAACTTCATTCTGGGTCTGTCCATTTATAAGCAAAGATGGATTGACTCACTTCTGCCAGTGTGTGGCTGAAGAATGCCATATTTCAGGTCCAAGATAGTGTACACATGTTCCTTCGAAAGAGTCGGAGATCTCAGATTTCTTCATAGGCATGAGAGGTGTATTCCAGGGTGACTGGCAGGGCACCAGGATGCCTCTCTCTCTCTAAGCTAGGCACTATGCACTGCAATTTCCCTTTCTTTCCAGGGTCATTGGGTACTATTTAATCTGGAAGGGTTTAGCTGAACTGGTAGGAACTTGGTGTTGTGTTCCAGTCCTGGGTGGGGGGATGGTTCTGCCAGCAATCACAACTTCAGTCATCGCCCTGCTTCTCTGGCAGCGGCCAGGGCCACTCGGACCACCTGGCAGAAATTCTGTTCCCTCAGGCACCGGCTCTGCTGCTGCCACTAACGGTAGCTTTAACTAAATCTCAATCACTCTATAAAACTTGAGATTCAAAGGCTGGAATGAAAATCTGCTAACTCAGAGAGGTTGAGTAGCAACTAACTAACCTCTCCTTTATCCACCAAACAAAAAAGCCTTGCCACTCCCTCCCTAGTCCTGGTGTGTCTATCTCTTCCAGATGCCTTCTGATGCTCTATGGTTACTTTATGTCAACTAGTTGCTAACTCAGCATCCTGAGACAAGGTTAATTTTATTTAATTAATGCAAATGCAGAGTTTTACAGTGTGATTGAATATTGCCTTTCTCAGGATGAGCTTTTAAGCACAAAAACCATTTTAAGCACAAAAACCATGTTCTGGGTTGACATACTTCAGTTAACAAGATCAGTTAGCCAGAAGCAGAACTACAGAAGCCAGAAAGCAAGGTTAGTGCATTTAGAGACTTTCCCAGAATATAGATTTTGATGGACTAGCTCTTTGCTTTCATTTTTGGCAGGTGGTGCTGTCTACATTCTCAATTTTACAGCCTGAATGGCACTTCCATCGTGCCGTCAGTTGTGCTAAGTTTTGGGGGCCCTGTTACAAAACAGTTAATCTCTTAGGGTAGATCTTTGTCTATATAGCAAATTATGTTGCCAAGTGTTGGTGGTGCAAGGCTTTAATCCCAGCACTGGGGAGGCAGAGGTCGGTGGATCTCTGAGTTCAAGATCAGTCTGGGGGCTGGAGAGATGGCTCAGAAGTTAAGAACAGCAGTTAACGGCCTGCTCTTCCAAAGGTCCTGAGTTCAATTCCCAGCAACCACATGATGGCTCACAACCATCTGTAGTGAGGTCTGGTGCCCTCTTCTGGACTACAGGTGTACATGCAGACAGAATATTGTATACAGAATAAATAAATTTTGAAAAAAAAAAAAAAGATCAGTTTGGTCTACAAAGTGGGTTCCAGGACAGCCAGGACAGCATAGAGAAACCCTGTTATCGAAGAAACCAAAAGAAAAAAAAACCAAATTATGTTTCAAACGGGATTCCAGTGATGGTATGTGCACTTAGTTTCAGCTAAATGGCAGAATCAAGCAGATCTATAAAAGTTTGAGGCCAGACATGGCAAGTTACAGGTCAGCCAGTGTTACACAGTACACACACGCGCGAAATTTTGAGCAATGCTTTAAGTGTTCTGGATGTCAGAGTAAGATCTGGTGGCTGAGAGATGGCTCAGCGGTCCAGAGCACTAGCTTTTACAGAGTAGGTCCTCTGTTCAGTTCTAGAGCCATCCATATGGCTGCTCACAAAGGACTGTAACTCCAATTCAGACACCCTCTGGGAGGAGGGAAATCTCTGTTAGCAGAAAGCAGTCAGTCTCCACGCGGCGCCACAGTTCAAAGTAGGGCTCATGGTGTCCCCAGCAAATGAACACAGTTCGACTCGCTTTATATTCCGGCTTCAAAGTTCTGCTACACATAAGGACCCTAGAGCCCCGGCGGGCGGTGCAGATGCTTGGAACTGAGCAACAGCAGAGTGTGAAACAGCCAGAAACAGGGCACGCGACACACGTCGCATGGACGTTGAGGTCGGCTAGAGTGAATTACAAAAGTCTGAAGACAAATCGGACAGAGACAGAACCAGCCAGGTCTCCCCCTGCCTCAACGAGCCCACCTCGCCAAACACCACCCGCGACGCCCCGGAAACTTCCCAGCCGCGTTTCCTCTAGCGTCAGGGCGCACGACTCAGGGCGGGGCAGGATGGGGCTCCACCTCCGCGACCAGGCGGGACTTCCGGCAAGGGAGTGACGGGCGCGGCCTGGGCGGCGGCGGCGGCGCATCCTAAGGTGGCGGCTGTCTGAGGTGCTAGCGGCCCGTGGACTCGGGCACCGGAACGAGCCGCGCTGGCGGCGGCGGCGATAGCCGCGATGATGGAAATCCAGATGGACGAGGGCGGAGGTGTGGTGGTGTACCAAGACGACTACTGCTCGGGCTCGGTTATGTCGGAGCGTGTGTCGGGCCTGGCGGGCTCCATCTACCGCGAGTTCGAGCGCCTCATCCACTGCTATGACGAGGAGGTGGTCAAGGAGCTCATGCCGCTGGTGGTGAACGTGCTGGAGAACCTGGACTCGGTGCTGAGCGAGAACCAGGAGCACGAGGTGGAGCTGGAGCTCCTGCGTGAGGACAACGAGCAGCTGCTCACGCAATACGAGCGCGAGAAGGCGCTGCGCAAACAGGCCGAGGAGGTGCGTGGGCCCCGGCCGCCGCGGAGGGGGACGGGGTGGGGAGCGTGGTGCAGCCAGTCCGGCGCGGCCGGCAGAATCCTGCCGCTGCAAGTGCCGGTGTCTCCATCAATTTGGACGCAGAGTCCGGGAGACGCGGCCCCCGTTCTGCTCTCCTCTGACCTTGGCTGCCGCCTGCTGGCTCCGGATTTTTCTTCCTCCAGTGCTTTGAGCAAGTTTTGTGATCATCTAGCGCTAGATGATCGCAGAGCCCAGAGAGTCTACTATTCTGGAAGTCAGTGCTCTTCGGTTTATGATGGGAAGTGGCTCTTTATACATTCCATTTCAGTGAAGTTGATACAGTCTCAGAGATTGAAAGTCCTTTTTGATATTTTGGCTTCTTAAATTAGTGGCCCCGTGCCCGGGTTAGGCTAAAGCTTGTTTATATTGAATCAGTCCTCCTTACTGTGGCTTGCTTTGCTTTTGGCAGTTGAGATGCTGCTGTTCTGAATTGGGATGTACAGGCCCCACTCGACTGGCTTCCTCAAGTTCTCAGCGTAGGGGCAACGTTCTTAGGATGTGAGGAGGGCTCAGGGTGACCTCGGACTTTTTTTTGAGGAGGGAACTGGCTCCAGAAAGTGTCGGGGCTAGACCAAGGTCACACACTGACTACTGACAAGAGGACAGGCCAAAATAAAGGGTTGACCTTGGCACCATCCTGAGCTTTATCTTCTGGGTCATTTTGCTGCATAGTGGGGCAGTTCCCCAGAAGTCTGCAGCATTTGATCCTTTCAGCCCAACCCTGGAGCTGTGACTTGTGCCTGGTATCACTCTCCATTGTCTTGAACTCTCTGGGGACTTTTGCTACTTTGACAGAGAATTCGGGTATTTTTTTTTCCTCTCCCTTGCCTCTGTACCTACATAGTCGAGATCCCTGATGTGGAGGAAAAGGAGAACATGAAGGTGAACAGCCGTAAGACTGATAAAAACCTTTTTAGTTAAAAATGGGCTCTGCCTGGACCAGGCACCGGCTCTATGTGGTGTTGACACCGCTGCCAGGGAAGATGCCTCTGCCTTCCAGTTTAACCGCACGCTGGTAAGCGGGGAGCGTACTTGCAGCTTGCCCGGTAGCACTACCAGGACCAGCTCTTTAGAGAAGCTGATCAAAGCCCGAAGTGAGCAGTTGCTCTGCCAGCGAAGTGGAAGCTGTTGTCAAATGCCCGGAGTGCGTCCTTGGGGAACCTCCAATAAGGTTAACACCAAAGAGCAACTATACGCTGTGAACAGTTGGCATCCTAGCTATTTCGAGGTGCGTGATTATCTTCAGTTCTGTTAGAAACAAACCAACCTACACTACTGTAGCTTCGTCTAGACGGGATTGTGATCAGATGGGTGTGATAAGCCGGGAGCTGTGCAACACTGGATGCGACTTGTCGCGGTGCAGAAGAGTGCTGTCCCGTCTTAGTCAGTGGATAGATAACCTGAACTGCTAGCAGTCTTTGGAGAAGAAAGAATCTTCAAGGATTTTTTGTTTGTTTGTATGTTTGTTTTTCAAGACAGTTTCTCTGTGAAGCCCTGGCTGCCCTATAACTTGCTCTGTAGACCAGGTTGGCCTTGAACTCACAGAGATCTGCCTGCCTCTGCCTCCTGAGTGCTGGGATTACAGGTGTGTTCCACCATCGCCCTATAGGCTTTTAAAAATTCTTAAACAGAATAAACATCTTAGTCCTCCACTTCTTACTCTGATACCAGGTGGTTCATTCTCTAGAACTCAGGACCTGGGAGGAGGGACTCATCTGTAGAGTTTGCAGATTCTAGTCTGGCCATCCCACCCTTAGGAAGCACACACTTTCCCCAGCTTCTCTCAGACCTCCAATTACAACTGTCTTTGCCAGCAGTAGTGAATCATTCCACTACAGCTCCACTGTTGGCCATTGGTGTCCCAGAAAGAAAACTGTGGCAAGGTGAATTTCGCAGTGAGGACAGAGTCCCTAATATAGTTTCACATCAGCCTTGAATGGCCTGGCTTACTGATTAGTAAGATTCTAATAGAAAGTATTTTTTATTCCTCAGCGCTTTCCCACTGGAAGAGTAAAGGATTAGAAAGGTGCGGCTAACTGTGCCAGCCTTTTTCCTTGCAGTGGGCAAGCACTTCGATCATAGGAAGAAAATTATGTTTGAGAGACAGAGTGTTAGTGTTCTTACTGTTTGTAAGTCATCTTCACTCTAAAGAATGTGCTGGGGAGCATTCTTTAGCTCATCTCAAGCACCTCAGGTGGGCTCTGGACATTTACTGATAATGTGGCTGTGGTTGCTACACAAAGACTCCAAATGGAAGAGTTTGAGCCAAGATTTATGTTTTTACTAGTTAAACAAGAATAGCCATTCATAGAAAAACATTTGTATGAGGTTAAGTGGAGACTGGGGGATACCTTAACACCAAGCCTACTCAATGATTAGAACCTTTCATAAGTGAATTAATGCACTAAACCTGGAATTTGTGTTTTTATTTTTATATTACAAATAGTAAATTTACCACTGCTTGGATAAGATGTGTTTTCTTTTTTTCAAATATTTGATTTATTTTTATGTGCATTGGTGTTTTGTCTGCTTGTATGTCAGTATGAGGGTACCAGATTCCCTGGAACTGGAGTTACAGGCGTTTGTGAGCTGCCATGTGGATGCTAGGAATTGAACCCAGGTCCTTTGAAAGAGCGGCCAATGCTCTTAACTACTGAGCCTTCTTTTCAGCCCCAGAAACTGAAGTGGTTTCTTCAGTTACATTAAGAGCAGTTGGGGGCTGGAGAGATGGCTCAGAGGTTAAGAGCATTGCCTGCTCTTCCAAAGGTCCTGAGTTCAATTCCCGGCAACCACATGGTGGCTCACAACCATCTGTAATGAGGTCTGGTGCCCTCTTCTGGCCTGCACCACAGACAGAATATTGTATACATAATAAATAAATAAATATTTAAAAAAAAAAAGAGCAGTTGTTTCCTAATGTACTAAAAGATTAAGCCCAGGTCCCCTTGAATGCCAAGCTACATTCCCAGCTCCTAGCATTGATTTTTATAAATGAAGCTGTGAAGCTTTGGTAGTCAGAGCTGCCTTTTCTTTTTGCCTCCATGAGTTGTTCCAGTATAGCAGTACTGGAGTCTAGGAGGAAAGCAGAGTCCTTTCCTCCCTGTGGGGCCCAGACGCTTGTACATGCTAGGCAAGGGCTCTTTCCCCTAAGTGACACCTTGTTCAGAGAAACTCTAAAAGGTGGTAACAAATAGGTACAGAAACTCTGTGTAGCCAGTGAGAACACAGGGCTGGCCAACTAGAGCCTTGAGCTCCTAGATGGACGGCTCTGTTATGTATTGTGATATCTTGCTGTGTCAGAAATCCAAGGTGCCTCCAGACCACTGTGGCAGCCCAGATTACAGGGCTGAGGACCTGTAATAAAGAATTCTTCCAAATTCTAGATTTAAGTAATCAGCTATTTAAAACTTTGTTTTGAAATAATGCACAGAAAACATGCAGAAATAATATTCTTCACCAGAGTCCCAAACATGAGTTTTCTTTCAGGTTGCCTTTTTTTCCCACTCTGTCAACCTTCTAAGGCCTCCTCCAAGGCTCCTGCAATGTCCCTGCAGTCTCCTATATTTGGAATGGTTCCTCATTTTCTGCTGTTTGCAACCTTGATGTATGATTAACATGTAGATCTGTCACTTTTTAGGGGGTGCCTTGGTCTAGCTTTCATGTGACCTGGTAATCAGACCCGTCCTCTAGAAAGAAAGCCAGAGCTACTGCAGTTGGAGCGTCCTGGTCATGTGAAAGATGGTGCCTTGAAGGGGCACAGACCCAGGAGGATACCCTTTCCTCAGATTACTTCTTGAAGTGGGAAGAGGCCTGTTCTTCTACCCTCGTATGCCTTCCCACCTTCCCAAGTGCTGCTTCTACCACTCTACCCTAGGAAAGTTTATCACTTCTGCCTCCCCGTGCCCCTGATTTCTAGCATCTCACAGTGTACTGAAGAGCATGAATATTCCCCATCATGTACCAGCTCGGAACAGTTTAGTATTGTTTGGCTTGTCCCCCAGAGTTAATCTCTTTTCCCTAGCTGTACCCTCAGAGGGATACTAGTCCTGTGTGAAGGGAAAGAAAGCTAGTTTTTTCTTTCTGTGCATTTCTCTCCACACTAATGGCTCATACTACTTCCTGTGCCAGTGGCCTGTCCTGTTCTATACTATCCAGCTCAGGACCTACTGGGTACAGTAGCCTTTGAGCATTTTTACTGTGACCCATGGAGCTGTGAAAGTGGGCTTTATTTTCCTTTTTCTTTCTCTAGTGCTGAGAATGGAAAACAGGACCTCAGAGCATGGTAAGCAAGTTCTTTACCACTGAGCCACACACTCAGCCTCTGCTTTTCATTCCTTTTAACTTGAATTGAGACAAACACATGTGGCCAGGACAAACATACCAGTATATCTATCTGTGTGAGTAGTCTGGCTGAATACTTCCTATAAGAGTAGGTGACCAGGGCTGGAGAGATGGCTCAGAGGTTAAGAGCATCTCCTGCTCTTCCAAAGGTCCTGAGTTCAATTCCCAGCAACCATATGGTGGCTGTAATGAGGTCATCTGTAATGAGGTCTGATGCCCTCTTCTGGCCTGCAGGCATACACACAGGCAGAATATTGTATACATAATAAATAAATAAATATTAAAAAAAAAGAGCAGGTGACCAATGTTTTTAAGTTAGCATCAGGCAAGAAAGGAAAGTGCTTAAAACATGGGTATGTGGGGCTGGAGAGATGGCCCAGCAGTTAAGAGTACTGACTGATCTTCCACATTGTGGCTCACAACCATCTGTACTGAGATTTGGCGCCCTCCTCTGGCGTGTGGGCATACATTGAGGCAGAATGTTGTGTATACATAATAAATAAATCTTTAAAAACAAACAAACAAAAAAACAACAGAGGTTTGTGCCAGGCAAGGTGACACACACCTCAAATACCAGCACTAGGGAGGCAGAGGGAGGCAGATTTCTGTGAGTTCGAGGCCAGCCTGGTCTGTATAGTGAGTTCAAGGACAGCCAGTACTGTTTCACAGATTAAACCCTGTCTTGAAAAACAAAAAACATAGGTTGATATTTTTCAGCGGACATTTTCCAGTTAGAGGACTCTATCTAAAACAGTTGTATAGGAGATCAGGTAGGAGAAAATACTGCGTTATGGTGGGGTGAGGGGTGCCAGCTGTCTAGGAAACAGCACAGGAGGTGATGAATTCTCACTGGGCTGGGAAGAGGACTGCTAAGGAAATCCCTAGTGCCCAGAAATAGCTGTGCTACTGGAAACAAGATTGAATCTCTGATACTGAGCTTCACTGTCCTTTAGTCTTTGTGGGTAGAGGTTAACTCACTTATCGAGGTCTCATTGACATATACTGACTGCATATGCTTAGCGCCCGGTGTGATTCGTAACACTTACATTTGGTGATGTTTCTTTGACAGATTCCTGAAATCAGTAGGGACAGATTCAAAGCTGCGCCTGTTATGAAAATGTTTGGAGCACCCTTTCTCAATAAACCTCTTAGGTCTCCTATGGATCTTAAGTGTCACTCCTTCCAGTTTCTGCTTCATTTGGGCTCCTGCTCCATTTTGTCTTACCTAGCCTTTTTCTGACCCTTCTCTCTTTCAGCAAACACCCAGAAAAGCACACATTCCTGCAGACACACACTTAGCCATAACTCTGTCTGGCTCAAATTTAGAATGTTGCCGTTTTTTAAAGTGTGTGTGTGTGTCTGTGTATGAATGAGGCTTGTATGGAAGTAAACAAGTGCATGCCACAAGCATGCATGTGGAGATCAGAGACAATTTTTCCAGAGATGCTTCTTTCTGTCTACCTTGTTAAGGAAGGGTCCCTCTTATTTCTGCTGCTGTCCTCCATATACAAGGCAGATTTTCCTGTCTTTGTCTCACATCTCACCTAAGATGCATACCACAATATCCAGCTTATTTGTGGATTACAGGGATCAAACTCAGGTTGTCAGGCTTTTGTGCCTAGAGGTTTTACCTATGGAGCCTTCTCCCTGGCATTAAAATGCTTGTTTCTTGAAAGCAAGGACCTGTGTCAACTGAGGCATTACAACATCTCCTTAGTAGTCATCACATCAGATCGTGGGTAAAGCTGGGCCAGATTAGAAAGCCTAAACCAGCTGAAGAGACTGTAGGGATGGCTCAGTAGTTAAAACCATCTACTGGTTTTGCTTAGGACCCAAGTTCAATTCCCAGAACCCATATTGGATGGCTTACAACCACCAATAACTCTAGCTCCAGGAGCTCTGATGCCCTTTTCTGCACTCTGTGGGCACCTGCTGCATAAGTGCATGTATGACATTACTATACTAAACATAAAGGTTGGGCTGGAGAGATGGCTCAGAGGTTAAGAGCATTGCCTCCTCTTCCAAAGGTCCTGAGTTCAATTCCCAGCAACCACATGGTGGTTCACAACCATCTGTAATGGGGTCTGATGCCCTCTTCTGGCCTGCAGCATATACACAGACAGAATACTGTATACATAATAAATAAATAAATAAATAATTTAAATATAAAGGTTTTTGCCAGGCGGTAGTGCTCGCCTTTAATCCCAATACTTGGGAGGCTGAGGCAGGCAAATCTCAGTGAGTTCAAGGCCAGCTTGGTCTACAGAGCTAGTTCTAGGACAGCCAGGGCTGTTACACAGAGAAATCCTGTTTTGAAAAAAATAAAAAATAAATAAGTAAAAAAAATTTGGAAGAAACAAACCAGCCCAACCTGGGGAAAGGGCCACAGAAGATAAAAATTTCCTGAAAAAGGCACTCCCCCCAAACCTGACCTCGAGGAAGATTTTCATGAAATAAAGACACTGAGATTTTCATTTTGTCTTCATTTTTCTCACCTCTCTTGTATCACCCTTTCTCCTCCCCGCCTTCTTTCTCTTTTGTTGTTATTAATTTGGTTGGTTTTTGGAGACAGGGTTTCACTGTTCGGCCCTGGCTGGGTTAGTATGCACTGGTTGACCTAGAACTCATTAGGTAGGCCAGGTTTGCCTGGAACTTACAGAGATCTTCTTTTCTTTGCCTCTAAAGTATTGAGTTTAGAGGCATGAGACACCACACTTAGCCCTCTTTCCCAGTTTTTTGAGACAGAGTCTTATTCTCTAGCCTAGTCTGACTTTGAATTTGCAGTAGTACTTACTGTCTTTGACATCCAAAGGCCTAGATTATAGGCATGAGCTGCCACACCCATTTTTTTCTTGTTATTGTGGTGGGTTGGTTGGTTTGTTAAATTTATTCATTTTATGTGTCTTAGTGTTTCATCTGCATATGTGTCTGTGTAACTGCCAGTGTGCCTGGTAACCAGGGAGGCTCAAAAAGGGCAAAGAATCCCCTGGGACTAGAGTTACAGATAGTTGTAAGCCATGGTGGTGCTGGGAATTGAACCCCAGATACTCTGCAAGAGCAGCCAGTGTTTTAACCACCAAGCCGCCTCTCTAACTCTGAGACAAGAGCTCGTGTAGTCTAGGCTAGTGTCAAGGTTACTGTTTTGCTGAGGCTGGCCTCAAGCACCAGGTGTGATTATATTCTTTTTTCTTTTCCCTTCCAGTTTTTTGAGACAGGGATTCTCTCTGTGTCCCTATCTGTCCTGGAACTCTGTAGACCAGGCTGGCCTTGAACTCAAAGATCCACCTATCTCTGCCTCCCAAGTGCTAGGATTAAAGGCATTTGCCACCACTTCTGTGCTGTGATTTTACTCTTTTCTTTGATTACTTGTCCTAAAAATCAGAGTGTATTAAATCAATTGTGGTGTTTCAGATGGATTTTTAGCATGAATATGAGAAACACTTGCTGCATTCCTGAATTATGGCCATATTATTAGCCCACATCTAATATTGAATGTAGAAATATCACTGTTCTTCCTCATGTTGCCTAGTAGTTCTTGAAGATAGTGTCTGTAACTCCAGCCTCCCAGCTCAGGACCTGCACTCTTGTGTTTCAGACCTAAGTAGTTCTACAGTGTGGAAGATGTAAAGTTGGCCCTGAAGGAACATCTAATGTTAGTGTTTGCTACCCCAACTGTCCCTGAATAATACTTGTTGGATATAGGTGCCACTATTGGTGCCAGAAAGCAGCTAGAGGTGATGACACAGGCACAGCAGCCCATGTTGCCCACAGCTCCTTGTCTGTGTGCTTCCTTAAAGACAAAAGATCAATAAGGCACATTTTTTCTTTTGGAAATTTATTCCCTTTCTTTCCCCCTATGCAAAAGAACCTGATTTTTGATTCCTCTTGGCATTCACTTCTAACATGCTAGATGAGTTCCTATGGGTGTCCCTGGGCTGCAGAACTGTAAGAGAGAAGAGGTTGACCTTCCCAGTAAAGCATGCGCGGTTTAGGAAATCTGTAACAGCCACATGAGTCCCATTGTAAGAGATTGTGTAGCCAGCACTCTACATCCTGAGAGTCCTGACAACTCTTGTTGTCTCCTTTTATGTTTGACAGGGATATAAAGTTGACATCTTCCTTTTATATTTTACATGTAAAATGAGAGAGCAATCCCATTTCATGGAATTGTTTTTTAAAAAAGACTGACTAATATGTGTGTTCTTCATATGGTAATTGTATCCAGTTGATTCACAGTCACTTGTTTTCATTGTTTGTATATCTGCATATACACACAAAGACACTTGCATTTTGTTGGCTATGGGGTATTCTTCCTTCAGCTTACTTGAATGCAATGTCCTTAATCCTGAGTTGACTTCCTTCTGGCTGCAAGCAGTCTCTTCCCTCCCAGCTCCTTCCTCCCCTCCTCTGGGGTTTTCCACTCTCACTGGCTATACAGGATGAGTCATCCTCCCATCCTTCCCTGGAGCTCAGTGCTCCAGCGCAGAGACCTTGGTCAGGTTGCAGCAGGAGAGACATCAGACTGATCAGACAGTTGTGCAGTGGGTGTAGGTGGGTTATTACATGAAACTTGACCCCAGCCAGAAACCAACACCTGAAATTCAAGGTTCGCTTTATATTCATGTCCTTTGAGAAGCTTTTTATGCCTTTAAAGCCCACCAGGTAGTTATCCTTCCTACAGATGGCTTTCTTGGACACATTACAGTTTTCTGTTCAGTGCTTACACACACTTCCTTCTTCAGTCCTTACTGCTGTAGGAGTCACACCAGGTATCCATCAGTGTTAGTTCCTTAGCTTGGCCCTCTGCAGAGGCAATGTCCATACCAAGGGTCCGGCGCCATGGGTGGTGACTTCTCTTTGAGCCTGATTAGGTATCTTTTGTTTTGCAGAGTGGTTTCTTTTCACTTGGTTGATGATGGTCATTAGACTCAGAAACTCAACAGGATAAGCTTTTTCAAAGACTGAGTGAGTGGTGCTTTTTGTTTGTAGTTCAGAAATGATTGATCTTCAGCTAAGGAGTGATTAATGGGGTTGGAGAGATGGCTCAGAGGTTAAAAACACTGGCTACTCTTCCAGAGGAACCATGTTCTATTCCCAGCACCCATATGTCAGCTCACAACTGTCTGTTACTTCAGTTCTGGGGAATCTGATTCCTTAGGAGCCTGCCTGCATGTGGGACACATAGCTCACACAACCACACACATATACTCATAAAAGTAAGAGATAAATAAATAATGAAATGGAGATGAAAAGTTGCCTTTTTTCATTTAGAAGTTTTGGGTTTTGTTTGTTTGTTTGTTTGTTGTTGTTGGGGTTTTCTTTTGTTTGATTGGTTGGTTTTTCATTCAAGAGAGGGTTTCTCTGTGTAGCCCTGGCGATCTTGGACCAGGCTGGCTTCACTCATAGAGATTCACCTGTCTCTACCTTTTGAGTGCTGGGATTAAAGGTGTGTGCCACCACCACCCAGCCATTGACAAGTTTAATACTGACAAGAATAATCTATTTGCCAGGTAGTTATGGCACACGCCTTTAATCCTAGCATTCAGGAGGCAGAGGCAGGATCTATCTCTGTGAGTTCGAGGCTAGCCTGGTCTGCAAAGTGAGTTTCAGGACAGCTAGGGCTATTAGACAGAGAAACCCTGTCTCGAAAAACCAAAACAAAAAACCTATTTGATTGCAGACCAAGATGGGCCACATCATTTGTAGAGCCCAGTGTTCAGAACTTACTGAAAATTTCTGAACATTAGCTGATCATGGGCCTTACTACTGCTCATGCGGCCTTGGAAAGGTCTTTGAAGGCAGAAGTCATCAGGAATGGTATTAGCTGACCACAGGTTCTAGTCACTCATTCTTGGAGGGTTTATCTGTGATGTCTCTACAGATGGGGAAAGGCAGCATGAAGGGGTAGGGAACAGAATCTAGTGGAAACCCACCACTGGTCAGCTGTGACCTCAAACTGTCTCTAGATTCTTGGGTTCTTGAACTTGGGCTTTTATGTAAAGGGCGGCTGTCACCTTCTGATCTTTTGTCTTTCCCATGCATAGAAATTCATTGAATTTGAAGATGCCTTGGAGCAGGAGAAGAAAGAACTACAGATCCAGGTAGAACATTATGAGTTTCAGACACGTCAGCTGGAGCTAAAGGCCAAAAACTATGCAGATCAGAGTAAGTAGCTAGCAGGAGCCATTAGTTGGGACTGCATGTGTATTCTAAGACTGATCTTGGGAGGAATACACAAATTGTTAATTAAAGGGGGTTGGGTGCCTAAGGTGAGTGGTTGGCTTTATTTTCATTTCACCCTGATTTTCAGCTGTTTGCTCTGTCTCATCACAGAACTGTATTTCCATAATCAGCCTCAATCCTTTGTGGAAATAAAGTCTTTGTGGCATAACACACTTGTTTTACTGTGTAATCTGACTGACTATAAATAATAAAACACTCATACCCTAGGTCCTCCTGTGGTTCTGAGGAACAAAGCACTGTGGCCTTGGGCCCTGACTGCTGTTTGTAAAGCTAAAGATTAGTGTACTGATGGAGGCACTGTTTTAGTGACAATCACTACAGACCTTTAGCTTTGCTTCTTGTTTGCAAGTACTAGCCGCCTGCCTGCTGCTCTCCTCAAACCTCAGCCCCAGAGTAGGTCAGGATTAACCTATCATGCTAGGTTTTCCCCTTCCCCAAATTCTGGCCAAAGGTATCTGTAGGAAAGGTGAAAAGGTGCTTTTAAAAATTAAAAAAATACTATAAAAACAATTATTTTAATTTCTAAAGCTGTACTTAAGGGGCTGGAGATCAGTTACTAAGATTGTGTACTGCTGGGGGAAGGTGGAGGGAGCAGGAGGGGGGGAGGGAATGGAAAATGGATTTGACATGTAAAAGATAGTTTTGTTTTGTTTTTAAATAAATTAAAAATTAAAAAAAAAGATTGTGTACTAGTCTTCCAGAGGGGAAAAAAAAAGATTATGTGCTAGTCTTCCAGAGGACCTGTAACTCCAGTTCCAGGAGGTTCTGCTGTCTCTACCCTCCTCAGACACCTGCACTAATGAGCACAACCTCCTACCCCACTCCTACATATACATGGTTTAAGATAATAAGAAATCTTTTTTTTTTCTTTCTTTTTTTTTTTTTTTTTTTTGTGGTTTTTCGAGACAGGGTTTCTCTGTGATTTTGGAGCCTGTCCTGGAACTAGCTCTTGTAGACCAGGCTGGTCTCGAATTCACAGAGATCTGCCTGCCTCTGCCTCCCGAGTGCTAGGATTAAAGGCATGTGCCACCACCGCCCAGCTAATAAGAAATCTTTAAAATTATACTTAAGGGCTGGAGAGATGGCTTAGAGCTTAAGAGCACTGACTGCTCTTCCAGAGGTCTTAAGTTCAACTCCCAGCAACCACACTGTTGTTCACAATCATCTGTAATGAGAGCTGGTGCCCTCTTCTGGCCTGCAGGCATACACATGGGCAGAATACTCTATACATAATAAATAAATCTTAAAAGAAAAGAATAGTTGGGAGGAGGGGAGGGAAATGGGAGGCTGGGAGGAGGCGGAAACTTATTTTTTCTTTTTCTCAATAAAAAATTTAAAAAAAAGACTACAAACAAAAAAAAGAAAAGAATTATCTATTTATAACCAATAAATATTTTTTAAAAACTATACTTAAACTATAAGGTTACTGTTACAGCCATCTGTTCAGTCTTTTTTTGTTTTTTGGCATTTTTGAGACAGGATTTTCTGTATAGCCCTGACTGTCTTGGAACTTGCTCTGTAGATCAGGCTGGCCTAAACTCACAGAGATCTGCCTACTTCACCCTCCCAAGTGCTGGTATTAAAGGTGTGTGCCACCATACCTGGCTTCAATATTTTTTATAATTCAAAATTTCAGTGACTAAAATGCATTTGCCACTTTATTTGGTTACTTTGAGAAACAACTACCTTCATTTCTCTGTGAAATTACAATTGAAGGGAGGAAAGAAAAACTGACCTAATAGTGTAGGTTTGACCTATTTCAAGGCTGAGTGTCATAGGTACTGTGCTAGACTAGCACCCTGCTAAGCATGAGTTTGCGGGTAAGCAGTGGGCAGGCCCTTTCTACACATGTTAGTGTTTGCAAACAGGAAGTAAATCTAAAGGCCTATTTTGGTCGTGTACAATAAACCTTTTATTTACACAGGTGCCGTGACTTTCCTTTTGATTAGAGTGTTTCACATATGAAAACTTACTCTTTTCTTTGAAAGGAAAAAATGCCAACTGAGATTAGTAGGTGGTGATTCTCTAGGCTAGCATGAGACCTGAGAACCAAATGGAAACTGCCAACCAGACACTAGCTGCACAGACATCCAACAAGGGCCTGCAGGAAGGTCCTGAGGTCTAATACTGGTTCCTTCCAGAAACACATATAGACAGGCAGGGGCAGAGACAGACTGTGTTTGAACACACCTGACATGGGTAGACTTTTTGAATCTTGGGGAGCTATTTAAGTGTATGCTGTATTAGCTTGTGTAAGTCATGTATATGGTGCACCAATGTCTGTAAGTCATGTATATAAGTCACGTGTTCTGTGCCAGTGTATAAGTCATGTGTAGGTTGGGTACTAGTATTTATAAGTCACATGTGTGCTAGGAACTAGAGAATTCTAAGTTATGGGCTTTGGATGTTGGTGTCTGTGTTGGGTGCTGGTGTCCCTAGGTCATATGTATTGGGTTCTGATGTCCCCAGGCCCCATATGCATTGGTTGCTGGTGTTCTTGGACTCCATGTGTGGTGTGTAGGTGTCTCTGGTTCTTCTGTGCATTGGGTACTAGTGTCTATGGTCTAGTGTGTGTTGGATTCTGGTATCCCTAGATTCTATTTGTTGTTGGGTGCTGGTGTTCATGCTTTGGACTTCTTCAAGAAAAAATGGAGTTGACTTTGCCTTGAACTGATTACCTATGCTGAACTTCAGAAAGGGGTCCCCACATTACAATTGATTTGCAGATGCAGGATGAGCAGCAGTAGCCTCCACAGATACCACCTGGCAGCTCATTCCCAGGCCATAGAACACAGCTAAACACAGATGGTCTAAAATGAGGTGTAGAACCATATACTTTGTTAAGTCAATTTAGAAAAGCCATCAGGAGGCCAGGAGAAAGTGAGGTAATGATGAAAGCCAGTGAAGGACCATATCACCCAAGGTCCAGGACACATAAGTTTCACACATCCTGCTTTGTTTAATCCATCTCCATCACTTAGTGGGCTACAGAGACAGAGGTACAGAGCAAGGCACACAAGGGTAGTGGCATGCTGACTACATTAGTAAGACCCAGCGACAGGTTTTTTGGCCAGTATTGCCAATTAGCTTATTAGTTAGCTGTATTTTCTAGACAGGTACATGGCACAGCAGAGGGGACCATTCTGGGTGTCACCACTTTTTGTTAGCAACCTAGAGAAAGCAAGTTCAGCATTGATGTATGTAAGGAATGCTGCTGTTCATTTCATCATTCACTTCTGAGTTCTGTCAGGCTTTAACATGACTCTGATGATTCCCTTGAATTTTGTCTCTTTTCATGAGCTTCTCACTTTTTTTTTTTTAAAAAAAGATTTATTCACTTATTTTAGAGGCATTGGGGATGGAACCCAGGGTCTTGTTCATCATACTAGGCAAGTAGTCCACCCCTGTGTTCTCACTTCCACCTACCCATGGCACATGCTATGGGTTTTGCCTATGTTTTGGAAACATCTGCCTGTCCCGAGCAGTTAAGTTCCACCCATCCTGGTTTCCTTTACAGTGGGATTGAACATTCTTATACGTGTGGCACATTCTACATACCATTTATATTGACCAGCCAATCATATTCTACTTCTGGTACTCTTAACAAGAACAAACCAGTCTTTCTCCGCACAAAGTGCTGCCCTGCTGTGCCATGTGCCAGGGTTTGGTTACAGTCCAGAGGACATGTACTGAGCTATGAAGGCTGGACTGCAGCTGACGCTGTGGTTGTGTTTTCCAGTTTCCAGATTGGAGGAACGGGAATCGGAGATGAAGAAGGAGTACAATGCCCTACACCAGCGGCACACAGAGGTAGTGCGAGTAGGCAGCCTTCTGGGCTGAGAGCGGGTATTAACTGCTGCGGCTGTACTTAGCATTTACTACTGATATTTGGTCCCTTCTTCTAATGCCTTCATTGTTTGGTAGAAAGCTGTCTACTCTTGTTCCTTAGATTCTTGTTCCCTAAATGATTTGTTTTATCTAAGCACAGCACTTCTAAGCTTTAGCATTGGGAGTTCCGTGGGTGACACTAACAGGGAGCCCCTTCTTGACAGATGATCCAGACCTATGTGGAACACATTGAAAGATCCAAGATGCAGCAAGTTGGGAGTAGTGGCCAGACAGAGAGCAGCCTGCCAGGGCGGAGGTAGGTGGACTGGCTGGGCATGGCCTGGTGGGCGGGAATGTGCATAAAGGTACTGGTATGACTTCTGCTGTCACTACAGGCTTTACCTTCTGCTGAGTCCCAGGTCTGTGTCTGAAGATCAGGAAGACTGTATGCAGTCTCTCTTTGTTCTTTATTGATTTTGCAAATTTTCCTACTTACTAAAATATATTTGAAAACTTGCCATTCAGTGCTTTCATAGCTATTTGCATCCTATGGGGTGTGGGGTTTGAGCCAAAGGGTAGGCTCTTGACCAAGATTTAACTCAGTGGTGCTCTAATCCCCCATCTGAACCCCTGACTAGAAACCAGTGGAAGGGACCAGGAGGATCTGCACAGCATCCTTTCAGAAGTGCTTGGAGACCTTGACCTGATAATGTGGCTCTGAAGTATGGGGTCTTTAAGCAGTCACCCAACACTTTCTACCTTATTTTCTTATTTATCCTGTGAGATATATATATATATATATATATATATATATATATATCTCAATCATCTGGTAGAGTCAATCCAGATGAGTTGTGGAATCTAAAACTAAGATCATAATATATGTACATAGTCCCCGTGGGGCAGTAGCTTAGTGTTGTTCTTCATCTGTGTTCTAAAACTGGCATGTCTAGCCTTTGGCCCATAGACCACATGGGTTCTAAGATAGCTACGAATGCAGCCCAACACGTTTGTAGGTGACAGCATCATATAGCAAATTCAAAGTTGGACACCTCTGCTCTAGAATATACTATTATTAATCAACTATTAGGAGAATGATAGGCCACCTTGCTCAGCCCCTGTCCCTGCACCTCATGCAGGGTAGAATAATGTCCACAGATCTCCCCACCCCCAGATCCTTGTTAGGCCCAAGTCAGGATCTGGTGTTGGGTTATTTGTTTTGTTTTATTTTGTTTGTTTGTTTGGGACAGGGTTTTTCTCTCTCTCTGTAACTTTGGAGCCTGCCCTGAAACTCACTCTGTAGATCAGGCTGGCCTTGAACTCACAGAGATCTACCTGTCTCTGCCTCCCAAGTGCTGGGATTAAAGGTGTACTGCCACCACTGCCTGGCTTGGTGCTGGGTTTACTCAAACATTAGGGAGAACCCTGCTAAGTGTGGGTTCTTTACTACTTTCTATGTCTTGAGTCTGGAGATCTAGAGAGCAAGTACCAGAGGTTTCATCCAGGGTGTCACCAGCTTGAGAGTTGAGTGATTAGAGATGACATTAGTCGAGTGTGGGAGGTGCTAGAACCACACATTGAACCAGGCATCACCCTTGCTCTATTGTTCCAGGTTTCTACAACTGAACCTTTTGAAACCAGGTCTGGACCAGAGAAAGCCTCTAGTCACTTCACAATAAGACTGCACTTTTCTCTTGCTTGCATGTTCTTTGCATTATATCTGCAAATGAATATAGAGTTCTGGGCTTCATCAACCACTATCCGAGTGACTGACAAAGCTGTCCTCTTCAGCATGCCAGAATCTCTGACATGAAAACAAAACTGCACTTATTCTGATCTTTTAGGCCTGAGGAAGGAAGGTAGGGAGGGGCTGGGTGTGTGTTCTCTGACACAGTGCTGCTACTTCTAGCAGGAAATAGAGTGCAGTATTTATAGTCAGTTCTGGTCTATAGACAGGTACAAGCAGTTTGATCCCAATCTCTAAGAATTAGACAATATGGATGAAATTTTGGTGAGATATAATCCTGGCAGTTTATTATTGCTGAAAAGTAGAAGTATTGAACTTCATACTGTCAGTTGCTGGCCCAGGAAGACTATCCTTCTTTACAAACTGTGACATCTTAACACTATGCCCTCAGAAAATTCCAAGTTACCAGACTGATCTTGTAATCAGTGATCTTTAAGGGAGCAGAGATGGTATCTGAGTTTAGTGTAGGGATTGGGAGGTTTGGCATCTTTGTATAGAACTGCAACATTCCAGAACCTTGTGGCAGTCTCTTGCCAGTATGTTCTTCAGAAAAACACCTTGGAGCCAGGCATGATGGCTCAAGTCTGTAATCTAAGCACTTGGGAGTGGTGGCAATAGGAAAACCCATGTTAAAGGCCAGCTAAAATTAATTACATAGTAAGTTCCTGGGTAGCTTAGGCCACAGAGTAAAACACTGTCTTAAAAAACAAAACAAAAAAAAAAAAAGAAAAGAGAAAAGAGAATTGCTTTGCAGTTTTATGATTGAAAATGTGGGGGAAACATACCCAGTGTATCATAAAGAAGCTGGGCAACATGACTTAACCTAGGAGTGCAGACTGAATGTACATAGTATCTTGTGTCACAGGTCCTGTGGCTCTGCAGAAATAGATACCTAGGATCCTGTGAGCTCAGCCAAAACCAAAGCTGAACTGTGTTGAAAGCCATGTAGGTAGTGAAACTGACCTCTGAAGACTCTGATCATCACCATGGGCCAGGTTAGGTTACCTGTTTTTCCTTTGGAAAAGAAACCCCCCGGCTTCAGGCAGTTGTGCTTTGCTATGGGTGTCTACTGGGTGAAGGAATGGAGGCCTGTCCAGGAACTTGTCCAGGTGTTCTGTGGGAGCCACAGCTCTACACAGTCTACACAGCTGGGTATCCAGAGCCTCTACTTCTATCACTGGTTTCTCCCTTCTTCTCCAGGCAACCAGGCTGTAGCAAGCATGTTTCCTACCTGAGAGGAGTTTAGGGCGCTTGAACTGGTGCTGTTTCCTGTCCTTTCTTCCCTAAGAGAACCAGAATGCTTTTGACATGTTTTATGAGACGTGGATCTGTAAATCTCTGTCTGTGGCCATTTTGTTCTCTGGGCAGCACAGGACCTCTGGTGCCAAGAATAAGAATGACACCCATAGTAGGTGACACCCCTAGGAGGGCCTTTTTTTCTATGCCTTCTAGAAACCCCAAAAAGCCTTCATGGCCTTTTCTGTTGTTTGACAAATGGGATTCTCCAGTCTGACCAGGAAGTCTTGTTTTACTTCAAGATCAAACTCTTGGGCACTTGATCTGATCTGCCCGTGGAATTCCCCAAGACCCAAGGTATAGGCATCCTTGTTGCCTTTGTCTCCTGACCCCATTGTTAGTCTTCTATACTAGTCTCCACAGCATAGGAGAATGGACCTGTGATCAGGTTTGTGTAGACTGGGGTGGGTAGACTGTGCTAATGCTCACCCTGGTCTCTAACCATCACCCTGGACAGTGCCACTAAAGTTTCTCAACCCAAAGACTCCCTTCTGTCTATTTTTAGCAAGTAATTAAAGAAACTAATCTGTCTCCCATGGTCTAAACCCCAGCTGGGAGGGAGCAAGGCAGTGCAGGGTCCCAGACAATGGACAGCAGCTATCTTGACCCAGAGTAATGGGCTAGTTGAGGTGAAGAAAGAACCCTTTCCAAGTGTGTGCACTGTAACAGGGGGGATTATACTTCAGTATTGCCAAAGCTCTGCCCTTGGGTTGAGGTGGGAGGATGCTTTGTGTCCTTTGGGTCAGATATTTAAGTTGATCCCCTCTGAGTTCAGACTCTTCCAACTCGCCACAGGGACTGTATAATGTCTTTATTCCTCCTGAGTCTGAGGTGCTGGTCACTTATGGTACATGTGGCCTTTTCCTGCACTCCTGGCGTGGTTTTCAGAATCTTGTATGTGTGGAACAAACTCAGTGGAATCTCAAACACTGGCTGGGCTGGTCTTGAACCATTGCTGCAGATGTGGGTGGAGCCTGTGTGTCTCTGTGCTCTCATCCTGTGTGCACATGTGTGCTAGGTATTTGTGATAAGCCCTGTGCTTGCCCACCTGCTGCTACCTGTTTAGTAGATCACATCCTATGGTCTTTTGTCAAAACCACAAAGATCCGTATCCCGTGTGTCTATTCCTGTAGATACTGTGTATAACTGTTTGTGTAGAGGGGAACACATGATGGGGTCCAGATATCTCACCATCATCATGTTCATGCTTTCCCTATGAATACATGCATAGTTATTGCCAGTCTGACCTTCATTCTCTAATGTGGTCTTCTTGTCCTGCCCTCTGTACTGTCGCTGCTGTGCTGTGTGCTGGCCATTGTTTTTGCTGCTTGCAGTCCTCGCCAGTCGTGGAGGAAAAGGTAAAAGCCTGCTGGTCTTTGCCCACTGCAGTGCTAGGGTCACTGTGAGGATTGGGGTTGTCTGAGGGAAGAATTAGGACAGTGATTATGTTGATTGAATCACAGGTGTTTTTGATGACCTGCAGCTGTATATTCTCAAGACTCAAGAAGTACAGACTTAGTGGATACCTCAGCATAGCCACACATTGTTGGCAGAGCAAGAGTTCCCTGAGTTTTCTAGGTTTCAGGTTCTACCCAACACTCAAGAAATATCTACAGACAAAATATCACAGACGAAATCATGCTATAGACTGCAGCCTCTGAGAGCAGTGTGTGGCTGAAGTTTCAACTTGCCCTGTTTTGGGAGGTGGTAGACCAGTAGAAACATCTTAAGCTGGGGATTTAATCATCTGCAATGTATGAGTTTTCTGTCCTCTGAGACAAGAGCCACCTCACCTGTTCTCATCCTGTAGCATCTAAAGGAGAGGAGCGGAACAGGCATCATTAGCTCAAGGACAAGGACTAGGAACACATTATGTTCTTCTCACCCAGGATCAAGAGTAAGAGTACTTAATGGGGTCAGAGCTAGGCCCAAGGGTCTTCCCCATGGGGGCACAATATGGTTAGGGAGGCTGGGAGCCTACTGGAACAGGCAGGGCTAATGAGTTCCTGCTCCAGTCCCTGGCTTTGCTGCCTTTTCAGTGGCCCAGAGGCTTGGCACTTGTGAGATCTTGTCAATAGGGCTGAGGTAGTGAAGTTTAAGTAAATAAACTCTCCAATTCTCTTGGGGCTCAGCATCTGAATTCTTTCCACTTAATGCTAATCAGCCCAGCATGCCCTGTGTGGAGGAATCATGCAAGCTTGGTATTGGAGAATGCCTTCCAGAGACACTTTAGCCCTGAGCATTCCTCCACTACCCCAAACCGTAGTCCCCACATGTAACACTCAGTCAGCCTCTTTGGTTCTATCCTTTCCATGACAAGCCAACAAAACAGCAAAGTCCAGTCCCAGCAAGTGCTAGGGTCTCCTTACTTCAGGAGACAGTGTTGTTTAGGGCAGGGCAGACTAACTGCCCAGTCTCTACCAAGAGATCCCTGCCCAGACTCATACTTTCTCAAGCTGAAGGGCCAGCCACAGGCAGTTCCTGAGCATGCTACTGCCCTCAGCCCTCCCCATCCTCTGGCATTCTTCATGCAGTAAGGAAAGGATACATTTCTTGCCTTTAGAGTATGTGTTGGTAACCTCTGAACATGGCTCCTTGCGACCCCAGAGGAAGACACCTACCCTCTCATGTCTCTAGGTGCTGAACACCCAGTGTTGGTTGTTTTGGCATGACCAGACTAATACTTGACCTGAATAGCTTTGAACAGTTTAGACAGAGCCCTGGGAGTGTGGTATTGTCTAGACCTGTGGATGGCCAAACCTGCTTGATTGGCAGCCTCTGACAGGATGGCTTTGGAATCTGTCCCCACTATTTACTATTTATGGCTCATGGAGAATCTTGGGGACAAGCTTGAGCTTTGCTCATTACCTTCAGTTTGCCAGATTCTCTAGATTTGGACCTGTTTTCTGTGAGCTCTGATGGCTGGGGGGATCTGCACATAGAAACCATGTCCTCCATCACAGTCTAGCAGTCACTGCAGCAGTGCTCTGACCATGTCCTGTTAAGGCACTCACAATGAGAAGCCCTGTGAAGGGGCTATGAGGAGATGGGCCAGTGGGGGCTCAGATCCCCAAAGCTTGCTGGCTGGTAGGCTAGTAAGTGGGTGAGTTCAGTAGAAGACCCTGTCTCAAAATACAAGGTGGAGGGGCTGGAGAAATGGCTCAGTGGTTAAGAGCATTGACTGCTCTTCCAGAGGACACAGGTTCAATTCCCAGCTCACACTCCAGGATCCAACACCCTCACATGAACATACATACAGGCAAAACACCAATAAAATAAAATAAAATAAAAAATACAAGATGGAGACTTACACACAAAAGTCCAACAAACTAGTTGGTTAAGGGAGAATAAAGGTATTGTTGTGGGGCTGGAGAGACTGCTCTTCCAAAGGACCTGAGTTCAATTCCCAGCACATGTACCACGCAGCTCACAACTGCCTCTACCTTTAGCTATATGGAATCTGACACTCCCTTGAGGACTCACCTGACACCTGGACTCACATGCATATACCCACACACAACACCTATATACAGAATTTTAAAATAATAAATATTAAAAAAAGCTCTTGCTGGTATTGCTTTAGGATTGTTAGCTCTGACACTATTTCTGTTTAAAATTTAAATAGGGGAGCTGGAGAGGTGGCTGATAGGTTAAGAGCACTGACTGTTCTTCTAGAGGACCCAGGTTTAATTCCCAGCATCCACATGGTAGCTCACAACCATCTGTAACTCCAGTTCCAGGGAATCCAATGCCTTCTTCTGGCCTCCATTGTACTAGGCATGCATGTGCTCGGATGTACATGCAGGCAAAACAACCATATACAAAATATTTTTTTAAAAAAATTAAAAAATGATGGAAGCGAAAAACACCTGAGTCCTAGTTAAGAAACAGTTTTCAAATGTGTGGAAATGATACTTAGTGGTTGAGTATGGAATGCCACTTTAAACATTGCCATCTACCAGACATTATCTCTGTGCCAAGAAATGAACTTTGTTTCTCTCATAGCACCCTCTAACCATCTACTCCTGTGCTTCTCTCCTTCCTACTGCAGCAGGAAGGAGCGTCCCACCTCTCTGAATGTCTTCCCCCTGGCTGACGGCATGGTACGTGCACAGATGGGGGGCAAGTTCGTGTCTGCGGGGGACCACTGGCACCTGAGTGACCTCGGCCAGCTGCAGTCCAGCTCCAGCTACCAGGTTTTGTAGCCATGGTTGTAGCGAGGGTCCCCATGATATCCCATGTCCATTCAGGAGACTCCAGTCCTTGCCCTTTTCCCTGAGTTGGCTCATGCCATCCTGACATAAGACAAGGACAAAGAAACAGAGCTGGGGTGTCAGGAGGCATGAGCTTCCTGCTCTGTTTGACCTCACACTAACACCTGTGAGTCCAGGCTAGCCCCTTTGTTTCTCAGGCCACTCTGCAGCCAAGGATGCCATGTTTATTAAGGCTGAACTTAGCTACAACAGAACATATCCCCAAATATATGCCTTTCTCTGACTAGATGTACCAGGATACATGGTACTCTCAAGGCTTTTTCAGGCATTCAGTGTCTAGAATCGGAAGCTTCTGCTAGGAGGGGGCATAAATATTGAGATAGCTTTTGGCCTGGGCTCTTTTCTACTTGACTCTGGTCATAGTTCTTCAGCTACAAGTTGAGAAGGCAGATGCTACCACTTGCAGGTATGTATCCCAAACATGGAGCCCAGAAAAGGCCAGGTTATTTATTCAGGGCCCCAGGTCATTTTCTGTACAAGGGGGCTGTGTGCTTAGACTATCTGGAAGGTAGCTGCAGCATTGCCAGGTAAGGGAGACTGCCTTCCTGGGGTGGAGGAGGTGCCCCTGGGTCTGGTGGAAAGTTCCCCACAGAGGGAACTGGGGACATACACTCTTGGGCCTCTGAACTTGATGGATGTGGAATCTAGACCTTCTGAAATTTCCTGCTGTTCTTGGCTGACTGTTCTGCCTGTGTCCAACTTGCCTGCAGGGGCTGCTGTGTGCTGATGACTCTGTCAGAAAGTGACCCCCTGCTTCTGTTCTTGTTTTAGGCAATGAGTATATCTTTGAGACAGGTACCGGTGCCCTGTCTCACTGTCCTGTCAGTGTATGTGCCCTGAGGAGAAGGCCGCAAGACCCATAAGCATTTTGCTATCCGTGGTCATCTAGACATGGCCTTGCCATTATGCCAGCTTTTCACGCTCAGTCGCTTGCTCATTCACTCTCCCTCACAGCAGACCTGTGGGAAGGCTTCCCTTAAGCATTGCAGAAGCTACAGGAAGGCCATGGGCGCTTATGCCTGGCCCAGTCTGGCTCCAGGAACCCACTCAAGCCCATGCTTTACCGACTTTTCTTCTTACCCTGTCTTTTCTGTCTCTACTGCATTATGTTGTTTTTCTCTCTTAAAACCACAAATGTTTTATGTTTTAGTTTGTTGTGTGTTTTATTTGATTTTTCTTATTTTTTAAAAGTAATTACATTAAGTTCTTTTTATTTCATGCTCCAAATTTTAAGGTTTTTCTAATTTCTTAATTTTTGTTTGTTTTTTGTTTTGTTTTTTGTTTTTATATACTATAGTGTTTTAACCAAACAGTTGTGGCTACTCATGGTGAGGAATGATCGCTAAGAGTGTGGGTTCTTTGCAATACATTTGGAGGTCACTGCTCCCCGTTGATGTTTAGGAGGTTGAGAGGTTTGCCCTAGGTAAGTGGTGGCCAGGGGGGTGTATCCCCTGGGTAAGTGTGGCCCTGTAGGATAACAGAGTGGGGACACTGGGGGAGGCACAACCCAGGGGCAAAATGCCCCCATTTTACAATAGGCAAAGGAAATGGACTTTGAGAAAGGAGGTCTGGAAATGAGTGGGACTCACGCCCTGGCTCCTTCCTGGCCTGCTTGGATTTTCTTTTTCCTTGGTGGCGGCAGCAGTTGTCTGCATCTGGAAGGCACCTGGATGCCGCTGAAGAGGGTCAGGCACAAGTCTTGAGCTACATCTCAGGATCCATGTGAACCATGCTCACCTCTTGGCATTTACAAGGATGTGAAGAAGAAAAATGTTTCTTCCTTGTCATATTGGACAGAAGCTGGATTCAGATACAGAGCTAGAATATTGTTACAAAGCCATTTCCAAGATGGCTGGACTGCATGCTGGTGTTAGGTTCCTTGCCTGAGCACTGCTGGCTAGGACTGAATTGTGTTTGGCTATGGACCATCGGCCATTGTAGGATACAGAGTGGCATCCTTGGCCTTCACGCACTTGATGCCGGGAGCGCCAATGAATTCTGACAAGAGAGCAGTCCTTTGCCAAGCATCCCTACACAATTGCTTATATGGAAATAAAGACGCTTGGTAGATAGAGCTAGAACCTTGTCGTTTGAAGAAATGACTGTATCCAGTACTGAGAGACTCATGCTAGGGCCTGGCACTGACCCAGTGAGTTGAGCAGAGGCACCCACAAAAGGGCACCAGCTCTGACCTATGAGACTCAGGCGTACACTATTTAGTTCATATCTCTGCATTTAACCAGTTCTGTCCAGAGCCATATACTTCTATTTCCTCATTACACCCTGGTGAACATCCTCCCCAACAGAACACTCTTCTGAAGACATGCCTACTCTCTGGAAGACAAGACTCTAGCAGCCAGTACAATGCATACCTGTGATGTTTAGTCATTTTCCTTGGCCTTCCCAACAGAGAAGCAAAGGGCTCTGAAGGCCAGTTGCTTCCTGGAATGACCCGAGCATCTACTCAGGTTCATGTCATATGCATTCATCAATATTAGTTAATAGAGGAATGTTTGGGGACAATTTTTTATTGAAATTCTCTAATAGGAGCATAAAAAATGTTTGCTTCCTGTTTCAGTAGAAGTGCCTTTGCACTTCAATGAGTGCTTTATTTTTCCCTCACAAGATGTATAAGGTTAGCAGCGGGCTTCTATAAGAGCCTGGTTCCTTCCAGAACAATGCTCTTTTTATTAAAGCAAAATTTGCATTGCTGTTCAGGGCTAAACTTTGGTTCAACTGATGTGTGAAAGAAGTACTCAGGATCTGTTTATGGAAGTCCCAGCCACAGTCAGAGGAACACTGTGGTCCTCTCTACCACTGTCCTAAGCCAGGGCTGAGCATTCATGTCCTAGAGATGGTAAAAGGCAGTAGTAATGAGGTAGCTTAGTGTACAGCACAACCTGTTCACCCAGTGCCAGGCAGCAACTTTCTTATCCCTAGGTACAGCCTTTTTGCCCCATGCTAGTCTGCCATTGGTTTCTGACCAACCTACAACTGCAGAGGTCACCTTCACCTACTGTGTCTTCCGCCATGTCCTCTGTGTGGCATCACTCATGATTGTGCTGGACTGTCCTATGGCAGATGTTGTACTCTGTGAACTTGTGGCTGCTTCTGGAAAATCAGAGGCAGATATGAGTGAGCATCATTGTTCAGGAGTAATTAGGCTAAAAGGACACCCCTGCCTCTGCAAGTGGACACAGTGTTGTTTGGTCATAGCCATGTAACAGAGAAGCAGAGCCATGGGGTCTCAGCAGCCACTCTAACCATAGCACAATGGCCTACTGTGATGTTCTTCCTCCTTTCTCTGTTTGGCTCTAGTGTCCAAATGATGAGATGTCTGAGTCAGGCCAGTCCTCAGCAGCTGCTACTCCCAGTACCACAGGTACCAAGTCCAACACACCCACGTCCTCCGTGCCCTCAGCAGCAGTTACACCACTTAATGAGAGCCTACAGCCCCTGGGAGATTATGGCAGTGTCACAAAGAACAACAAGCGGGCCCGAGAGAAGCGCAACAGCCGCAACATGGAGGTCCAGGTTACCCAGGAGATGAGGAACGTCAGCATCGGTATGTAGTCTGTCCAGTGCACTACCTGTTCAACGCACAACCAGCCATCCCATCACCGGGGAAGGTCACATATCTGCTGCCCACACCTGGGAGATGTTTCTTCCTCTTTGGGTTTTAGCCTGAGCAAATATAATAGCTAAGGCTTCCATAACAAATACCACAGGTAGGCAATTTATTTATTTATTTATTTTTAAGATTTATTTATTTATTATGTATACAACATTCCTTCCATGTATACTTGCATGCCAGAAGAGGAGAGGGCACCAGATCTCACTATAGATGGCTGTGAGCCACCATGTGGTTCCTGGGAATTGAACTCAGGACCTCTAGGAAGAGCAGTCAGTGCTCTTAACCTCTGAGCCATCTCTCCAGCCCGCAGGTAGGCAATTTAAATAGCTGTCCTAGAAGTAGGATGACCAGGAAGGTGCAGACAGTCCTACTCTGTGCAGAGGTCCTCCTTTCTGGGCTTACAGAGCACCACCTCCTTTTGTCTTTACGGTATCTGTCCTTTGATCTCATAGGGACCCCCATGGAGTAAGGTGAGCCAAGCAGCCTCCTTTTACCTTGGTCACAACCTTAAGGACCAGACTCCAAGCTGAGCATGGTGGCATACACGTGTAATCCTAGCTCTTGGGAGGTTGAGGTGGGAAGATCAGAAGTTTAAGACTAGCCTAGGGCATATCAGACTCTTATCTCAAAAATAAAGTAAATATTAAACGACCCAGTTTTCATCAGGTGGTAGTGGTGCACTCCTTTGATGCCAACACTCAGGAGAGTTCAAGGCCAACCTGTCCTTCAAGTCAAGTTGTAGGATAGCCAGGGCAACCCAGAGAAACCCTGTCTGGAAGAACAAAACAAACAAACAAAAATACCCAGTTTCTAAATGCTGTCACACAGGGCAGGGAGTGGAATCTACCCTCAGTAGTGTGTATCTATTTTGGGTCCTGGAGTCTCCTTCTACCTGACCAGTATGAGAAGAACTCTTTTGGCAGTCCTATGTAGTGGAAACTAGTGTGAATTCTAAAGATGCAGACCAGGTAGCCTTTATGAATAGGGCAGAGGCTTCAGGTTGTCCCCTGACACCAGGTCACCTATGTTCTGTGCTAGGTATGGGCAGCAGTGATGAGTGGTCTGATGTTCAAGACATTATCGACTCTACCCCAGAGCTGGATGTCTGTCCGGAAACCCGTCTGGACCGCACAGGAAGCAGGTGCTCACTCAGCCAGGCCCTGGATGAGATTCAGAGTGCCTTTGGGGGAGGGATGTCATTGACTAGGTAGTCTGTCAGTTTCCTAGCCCTGCAGCAAAATAGTGAGTTCTGGAACAGCCAGGGCTGTCTCAGAGGACCCTTGTCCCCCAAAAGACAAAACAAAAAGTTGATTTTTGACCTACACCTTCAAGTTTCAGGGCTTTGGCCTTTGGGCAGTGTTTGTGAAGGAAGCATGAGGTGAGAAGGTTGCCTACTTTGTGGAGCCTAGGACATGGAGGAAGGGCTGAGGTCCTACTAGGACCTTGAAATGCATACCCTCTGTAATCTCATTTCCTCCCACTAAACCCCGCTTCCTAAGTTTATCTGGGCTTTTGGAGACATTTCCTTTGCAGACTCTAACACAGGCTTGGAGGGTTGCTGCCAGGTGGTTCTGCAATGCTGTTACTAACTGCTCTTTCTGTGTATCCCAGCAGCCCAACCCAGGGAATCGTAAACAAAGCTTTTGGCATCAACACTGATTCCCTGTATCATGAACTATCTACAGCAGGGTCTGAGGTCATCGGGGATGTGGATGAGGGAGCCGACCTCCTAGGTAAACACAGCCTGTCTATCACCTATGAACTATCTACAGCAGGGTCTGAGGTCATCGGGGATGTGGATGAGGGAGCCGACCTCCTAGGTAAACACAGCCTATCTATCACCTATGACTCTTCGACACTGGGACTTTCTTAATTTTGTTGTTGTTTTGGTTTTTGTTTTTTAACTTATGAGGATGGGTGTTTTGCTCCTTTGGACTGAGGACTTTTATTTCATAATCTTACTAAGGTAAATCTTTATTCTATGAATATCCCCTAAAGTCTCTGTTTATAGTTTTTAATTTATTCAAGAGTTATACTGCTAGCATTTGGTGTCCCCTGAATGTGGGCAGCTGAGTGTTAGGAGTAGTGCCACACTGGGAAAAGCTCTAGATCTTGGGTAGCAGTTCTAGCACACACCATGACAGCCATTTCTGGGTGACTCCGGGGCCACCTCTCTATGTTCTAGGAAAAGGGACAGGCTTCTCCCACAGGTCTCCACATCCAGTTCTAAGCAGATTAGGACCCTGCTACTGCTTCTCATTGCTCTACAGGGAGCAGCAGCTCTGGCTAGGACTGCCACCTCACAGTCAAGTAGTGAAGGGTGAAAGTTCACATACATGGGAGCACAGGGAATGGTCTTTGAGGTGCCTGTGACAGTCAGGTTATGAGTTTATGTAGCTGACACTGTGGCCACAGAGAGCCAGGGTGATGGTGTTTGTTCTAGGGAAGTGGGCATCAGTGTACTATTCCGCCACAGCAAAGACATATTTCCCTGTGTTTTGCTGTGCATCTCTAACTCTCCTGTCATTTCTATGGGACAGTGGTCACCCTGAGCTAAGGTTGCCATGAGACCCACTTTTGGTGGTTTTGAGCCTTTTTATGTAGGAATGCAGAAGTCAGATGGGTCATAAGGAGCTCAGGCAGGATTTACTACTGCAGTCTGAGTACCGTACTCAGTGACTTACTATGGTGACCAAGTTCTGGAGGAATGAGCTAGAGGCTGTCTCCTCTACTTAGACATCCATCCAAGGGCCCTTCTGGCTTGTGGCCACAGCCACTCGTGTGTGGTTTTAAAGATGGTATGGCACAGATAGGATCCAGTGAGTAAGCACACCTGAGCAACGTATGTAGCTATACAGACACATCTCGTCAGCTCTCTGAGCATCTCATAGGCAGGAGAGGGAGAGATGCCATATTCTCACACACACAGCCTTAGGTCATTAGATAAATGCTTTGGATCACCAGCTGGGATAATAGTGGCGAGCTCTCTGCCTAGGAGTCCTGGCTTCCAGCTGTGTATCTTGGCAGTGAAGGTGGTAAAAGTGACTGCCTGGCATACACTATGTCTATCAAACAGAAGTTATAACATACACTATTTTCAAAAGCTCAGTTTACAAAAAAAAAAGCTGCAAATTAACCTATAACATGCCAGTTACTGTTTACACGCACACATGCAAGGCTTCAGAAATGCCAAGGAAAATACATACAGAATGGATGTTTTAAGAGTAGAAAGTATCATGGAAACCTCTGCTCACACTGTCTGCTGGGGACGTCACACTATGCACCTTAAGGGGATTATGTTTCTCATGTACAGATAAGGAAACTGATGTTCGGAGAAACCAAGCAGTTCCCCTGCATCACTTAGAGCAATCTGAATTGTGACATGCAGACCCGATCTGTGTCATTCTGGTGTACAGTGATCAGATTCATTCCTTTTATAGCAGACTGTCCCATATAGTCTAGAAACAGCTCTCCTTGAGAAGTAGACAAGCTTGTGTAAGAGGATGGTGTCAGAGATGTTTGGACTAACGTGAGCTCCATTCCATATGGTAATAAAATGTTTGATCTTAAACATAAAATAGAAATAAATTCTAGGTTGCTCAAATATTTATTTATTTATTTTTGGTTTTTCGAGACAGGGTTTCTCTGTAGCTTTGGTGCCTGTCCCGGAACTAGCTCTTGTAGACCAAGCTGGCCTCGAATTCCCAGAGATCCGCCTGCCTCTGCCTCCCGAGGGCTGGGATTAAAGGCGTGTGCCACCACCGCCCGGCTTTGCTCAAATATTTAAACAAAAATACAAGGAAAGTAGAGTTAAGAAAGGATATTGGAGAGTATTTCCGAGTCTCTACAAAACCACCAGAAAAAATGTCCACACATCTGACTGTGATAAGAGTACGTGTGTGCACTTGGAATGCAGTCAGTGGTAGAACACATGCTTAGCAGGAGCCAGTTTGATCTGCAGTGCTCAGAACAAAAGAAAAGGGCAAGAAAGTATGTGAGTGTTCTTTACTATTAGAGCAAATCAAGTTCAGTAGAAAACTGGCAGAAAATAAATTAGAAAATCACAGGTGATATAAAAACAACTCAGCTTCAGGATTAATGAAAGTGAAAATTAATCAAGAGTTGTAGAGCATGGCAGGGAGCTGGTGCTGCCCTGCTCCCTGTATGAAGCTCTGTAAGAGGAGTGAACCACTACCTGTGGAACAACAGGTAGATGGGCCACAAGTTCTCTGGTGATCTATACCAACGTGTCCTGGAGAATAATGGGCATGCAGAATGATGAATGCCTTTTGTGTGACAGGAAAAGATCATGATGAGCAGTGATGCAGACACCCAGCGTGCTCTGCGTCCCCTGCCTGGGAGAATGGATAGTGTGGGATGTTTGTCTCGAGAGGTGTGAGGAAAGGGTTGCAACTTCTGAAATGGTCCTCTGCTTTATTTAGATTTCTATGATAAATATTTTGATATTTAAATCAAGTAGGTTTTCATGCTGCTTTTGTTCCCTGTGTAATACATGAGCAGAACAGAATTCTTTCCTTAAATTTATTAAGAAAAAAAAAGTGTTTCCCTACTTCAGTCCCATTTTTTCCCTAGCGGTCTGTACTGAAGTGGTCTGTACTTAGTGAGGTCTGTTCAGACCACTCCATGCTCCCCAGCCCCCTACTACTCTTTGGTTTATTTTCTCTTAACAGTGGGGTAATTTCTCCCTTATCCTCATCCTGTCCCTCACTCAAGGTCATGTTCTCCCTCCCTTTAGTCTTGTAAGAACTGGGCTGAACAGGAGACCCCTAAATCCAGCCCCAGGTGCACATCTGTGACATGTCAGGGTCCCCATGTACACCGACAGCACGGCTTGTTCACTCTGGAGGGCTTCCTTGGTATCCTTTGCTCACCAACACACACATCGTTCCCTTTACAGGCCATAATTGTTGAGGTCTTCTGGGTGCTAGCTTACCACTGGGTGGCTACAGATTTCTGGCAGAGCTGAACAAGAACTGGGGTACTCTAGGTCCCTTGGAGAGGGAGGAATGTCCATTTTGGTCTGTCCCTTTAGGAATGTGTTGACCTGGACCTGCTGAAGTGTTTTGTTTTTCATGTCCATCTACATAGGAATGGCTGAATCATTGTTTTTTTTTTTTCTCTTTTAAGTAAGAATTTCTTTGTTGGTTCTAGTTACCAATTGACCTTTGTTGCTTCCTTCCCTGTCTCTCTGCTTCACTGGACGCGGCCCAGGGGAGTTCTCAGGTGTGTATCTCTCCCGTCTGTCTCCCTGTGGTCCCCTCTTTCCACTGTGGAGAGCAGCTGGAGCAGGGGGTGGGGCATACACGTGGGACTCTCCCCTGCCGCTGACCATCACTAAGGGCTGTGCACACTGACCTCTTATTTCTGTCTGGCTGCTCCAAGCCACTTAGCCCCTATAGCCATGCGCTTTGCTCCCAGCCTGCTATTGCCCAAAATGCCCAGATGGGATTGCTCCACTGACTACTGACAGATTCTTTTTTTTTTTAAATATTTATTTATTCATTTATTTATTATGTATACAGCAGACCTCATTACAGATGGTTGTGAACCACCATGTGGTTGCTGGGAATTGAACTCAGAACCTTTGGAAGAGCAGGCAATGCTCTTAACCACTGAGCCATCTCTCCAGCCCCCTACTGACAGATTCTTAATGTATGACCCCCATTTTAAGTCTAAAAAGGCTTGAGGGCCTGAAGGCCATTTCTGAGGGATCTATAGAGCCACTAGGAGCATAAGACAGTAAACCCTAGAAGTTAAGGGTGCCATGAGACCCCTGTGCAGTCCACCTGGGTAGCCAAGTTGAACTGCTGTGCACAAGAGGCCCTGAGGCCCACATACTCCTATAATTATGGCCCTTTAGTGTGTTCAATGGCAGCCAAGCCCCTGGGCACAGCTTCTCATTGTGTGGTTTCCTCTGGCCATCTGCTCTATTGTCCACAGATAAAGTTTCAAAGGAGTCTCTGGCTTCATCCAGCCTCCTGCCCTCCTGTCCCCTCTGCTGCCAACTCTAACCCAACCAGAAGTGTTCCCTAACACCTCCCACCTTGCTGTCTACATAGGCTTAACGCGCTTCTTTTCTCTCCCTCCTCCCGCCCTGTTGCCCGTCTCCTGTGGGATTGGGATGCTCCTGTAGTGCGCAATGATTTTTTTGGTAAGGCCAAGGCCCTGCTTAAGTGTCTGTTTTCCTCTTTCTGGCCTCCTTTTTCTATCCAACTTCTTCTCATGCTTCATGAGCCATTTGCTTTGTTCTTCATGGTGGGCCAGTGGCAGTGAGTGTGGCTTCAGGATTTCCAGGGACCTCAGACCTGGGGTGCCATCTTTCCATTCTGTTTCAGCTGGGGTGGGAAGTGACCCTCCCTCCAAGCTGCTAGTCACCATGGACAAACCACTATCAGTCTCTGAGAGGCTCTGTAGGCCCAGGACAGACCTTGTGCCTGGTGTTCTCTCTCAGGCTGCCAGGGGAAAACAAAGGAGGTCGGAATGGACATCGTGCTGACCTATAACCAGCACTTCACTGTGCCTTTGCTGTTTCAGACAAGAATGTGGGGGAAGGCTAACCTGAGGATTAAATTTGGTTCTATGGGCATTATAAGATATATATTTGGAGAACTCAGTCTGTTGGCAGAAGGGCTGGGTCAGTTTCCCACAAAAAGTCCTGTCCCTCCCATGCTTCCTCCCCATGCTTCCTGACCCCACTGCTAAGGGCCAGGTCCTACCAGACTTACATGTAATCTCATGGTGGGCTGCAACTGCAATCCTTGGGGCAAAAGTTTTCTCTGAGTACTGTGCTGTCATCTCTGTCCTTTGTCACAATGCCAACATTTGTTCACCAGTGGATGGCATTGAAAGGCCTTGGTTCATTGTGGGTATACTATAGAGCTGGAATATGGACATGGCTAAGGGCAGGGAGTTAAGTGGCATGACAGGGGCTATTCTAGGGCCTTCTACAAGACTGAATTTCTGATGGGAGCTAGCTAGAAGAATTATCTAGCTCAGTGTGAGCTCAGGGAAGAGCAGGGCTTTCTCTGGGTTGTAGATGAGGCCAGGGATCTGTCTACGTCTGACTGCTTCTTCTTTTGGAGCCCAACTATCCTGCAGGTTGGAATGTTAAGCCCTCATTTCTTTTCACCTGAAGCCACAGGGCCAGGAAAGTTGTTACTCTGGGGCAGAGGCAGGTGCAATAGGGCAAAGTCCACTTGGAGAGGCTCAAGGCAAACCTCACCACCTTTCATTTCAGGAATGGGCAAAGAAGTGGGGAACTTGCTGCTGGAGAACTCGCAGCTTCTAGAGACAAAGTAAGAATCTTCTATACTATCCGGGTCTGACCCAGGGTTGGGTGGCCCCTGAAACGTGACTGTTACCATCACCTCTAGTGGGAACAACCCATAGGACTCCTGAGTGGTTCCTTCAGAAAGCTGGCTGTAAGGAGCCTTTAGCAAGAATGACTGCTACATTCAATGCTTAGGTCAAAAAGGTGTTCCCATTCTAGACCAGGATCTACCTGCTAGGATGTGTCAAAGGCCTGTACTCCTGATAATCAAAAGACTGAGTGTGAGTTTGAAACTAGCCTGAGCTAGTTCTGTCTCAAAACAAGTAGAAGTCCTTGTCACAAACATATGCAAATGTGTTCTCATTAAGCCCTCATCTTTCTGCCATTTAAAGAAATGCTTTGAATGTGGTGAAGAATGACCTCATTGCCAAGGTTGACCAACTGTCAGGAGAGCAGGAAGTGCTGAAGGGTGAGCTGGAAGCCGCCAAACAAGCCAAAGTCAAGCTGGAAAACCGAATCAAAGAACTTGAAGAAGAGCTGAAACGGTGAGAACAACAGAAACTTGGGTTTCCAAGCTGCCACCTCTCTATGTCCTTAATAAAGCCATCTTCCACTGGTGACATCTCAGAGCCCCCTGCTGCCCCTAGCTTTGTGATCTCTGCTCAAGGTCCAGCCACTAGGTAGGTCATTGTCTGCCCACCCCCTTGTCTCCTCTCAAGTCCTCTATGCCTTCACCAGGTACAGAGTCCTGCTTCATGTGCCTTTCTGGGAATGGTAGTGCCATCCTTAGTTACAGCTTTCCCCTGATTCCTTGTTCAGGAATGAGGGGCTGATCAGGCATCAATGGCTACTTAAGTAACCACACTTCTCCTCCACAGCAAAGGTCAAATCCACATGGGCTTTGGAAATCCTGTGCCCTGGTTGTAGCCCCTCTGAGATGGGAGGGGCAGTGTAGGGAGGGCCTGTGGGCACTACCTACTCCGGACTTGCCTGCCCACCAAGTACCTTGATTCACTCCTTCTTGGGTTTGGATCACCCCCATTTTGGGTAGAACAGCCAAATGTCTGGGCTGTGGAGCACATTTGGCAGAGCTCTTACCCTGCCTGCTTCTTCCCATATCCTGTAGAGTCAAGTCAGAGGCAGTAATCGCACGCCGTGAGCCCAGAGAAGAGGTGGAGGATGTAAGCAGCTATCTCTGTACAGAATTGGTATATCTACTATTAACCTGTGGGCACGGGTGGGCTGGGAATGGCAGCGCTTCCTAGACTTCCTGATTCTTCTGGGCCCCTCTAACCTCTCACTTGTGACCTCGGAACCCAGTTCATGTCTTCCCACTCCACATAGTGATTTGATGTCCTCAGCCCCTCCCTACAGTGAGGCAGAGTCACCTTTCTACCCTTTCCCTTTGATGTTTTCTACAGTCTCAGCAGGTTTTACTGTTACCAAAGAGGCTGCAGAAGCAACACCAGCCATTTGCTATGCATCTGCAACCTGGGCAATGCAACCAAGTCCCGAGCCTGCACCTTTTCCCACACCCAAAATTGGTCCGAGCTAGCATAGTTTGCCCTCCTGTACCACAGCACCTTGAGGAGAACAGGCTGGGTACCTTGTAACAGAGCAACATCCACCACCAGTCACTCATCTGCTCAGTCATTTGGGGCATGTGATGCCCTCTCCCCCTTGCTCTACAACTTCCATCTCAGGAGAGTCTAGGAGAGTCTGAGAACATGGACTGTGGCCACTTGCATAAGAAAGAGTTCAGACCTCAGGCCTCTTTATTGTGCATTAACAAAAGCAGATTCTGAGTGGATGGAGCCATGTGCAGAGAGATGACCTGCCTTCTGTGCACTTTTTCCCAACTCCCTGAAGTTCATCCTGCTCAAGCTCAGGGTGCAGCTTGGGAGGGGGGAAGAGTGGCAAAACCCATCTGGGCTGCCCTGACCCTCTCCCCATGCCCTTGCCACCCCCAACCCCCACCTAGGTGGTAGACATCTCAGAAGGAAGCCATATACGCTTGACTGTCCTGTCGTCCCTCATTGGTGGAACCATCTTCTCCCCTCTGCAGGACAAAATCCCTATGGCTCAGCGCCGACGCTTCACAAGGGTAGAGATGGCCCGAGTGCTCATGGAACGGAACCAGTATAAAGAACGACTAATGGAGCTGCAGGAGGCTGTGCGGTGGACTGAAATGATCAGGTGGTCCCTCTGCATTTTTTGTGACAGCTCCTGAGCCGGCTCATTGCTCTGGTTGGAGCTATGGCTCCTGAGCTGGGATTATAGAATTATAGCATATCATGAGGTTGGCTATCCTCCAACACACCTCCTTTCCCCCAGAGGGTTGGGACAGTCTGGAGGGCCCCAGCGTCAGCTGGTTCAGCTCCTCCTTTATCCTTCCTTACAGAGCATCCAGGGAACACCCATCTGTCCAAGAAAAGAAGAAGTCCACTATCTGGCAGTTGTGAGTATGATGCTCTAGGGAGGGAGAAGCTTCTCTCAATCTGCTGTTACTCAATCTGCTGTTGCTCAACTATATGTGTCTCCATGACAGCTTCAGCCGCCTCTTCAGCTCATCATCCAGCCCCCCTCCAGCCAAACGGTCCTACCCGTCTGTGAACATTCACTACAAGTCACCTACAGCAGCCGGCTTCAGCCAGCGTCGCAGCCATGCCATGTGCCAGATCTCAGCCGGCAGCCGACCCCTGGAATTCTTCCCTGATGAGTGGGTGTCCCCAGCCCCTTGCCCCTCCTGGGTGTTCTAAGCCCATTCCATTCCATACTTGAAGTTGGAGAACAGAACTTTAATTTGCTGCCCTGTGGGGCAGGCATTATCAAGGGCAGGAAAGGTGACGTCTTCTCTCTAGGCCCACTACCTCCAGCAAGAACTAGTGCAGGTTTTGTCTGAATCCCCTTTGGCAGAGATTGCAGTTCTTAGGGACCATTTTTGTAGACCCTGAAGACTGTGCGGGGTCCAAGAATACCCCTACCTCCTCTGTGTGGCCTTAGGGTCTGAACACTGCCCCCGAAACATGGTGGTGTATCTTGCTGCCACAGGAACTGGAGCAGGCCACCTTTATGAGTGACCACTGGTAATCTTACCTAGGTTACATTGCAGTTCCTGACATCTGAGCCCCAGTGCCCATGGAGTGAGCTGGAAATGACCTCTTAAGCCCAGGCTCACACCTCTTACTGGGGATGTTACCCTGTGTCAGATGAGTATGCCATGTCCTAGATGTCATTATTCGGTTTTGGGTTGTGAGCCTGGCCTTTAATGGCTAAGCTATCCCTCCAGGCCCACCCTATCCCAGAAAAGTCAAGGGCGGATTCAGGCGGATTCTGAGGAATGAATGGCACACTGCAGGAAGATCAGTGGGACTGTGGGTGCTCCAGCCTGACACAGACTGCTCATGTAACCTTCATTCAGTGAACATAAATAACATTGAACACAAGTAACCTGTTATTCCTCTCACCCAGTGACTGCACTTCTTCTGCCCGGCGGGAACAGAAGCGGGAACAATATCGCCAGGTTCGTGAACACGTGCGCAATGATGACGGAAGGCTGCAGGCCTGTGGGTGGAGCCTGCCTGCCAAGTACAAGCAGGTAATTGGGACAGAGGGTGGTGTACAGGTACAGAGAGGGTATGGGGGGGGGCATCACTACGGCGCAGCACAGTGGTGGTGCAATGCCAGGAGGCACAGGCACAGTGTATATGAGAAATCAGGAGGGTACCCACTTCCTATCTGATATTGGTGGATCTGTAACTCTGAGAGTATTCTAGTTTTTTGTTGCTATGATAAAATTGCTTTTTGTTGCTATGATAAAATACTGGCCAGAGAAGCTTGGGTGAAGAATGGGCTTATTAGACTTACACTTCCATGAAGGAAAACTGAAGCAGAAATCATGGAGGAACATTGTTTACTGGCTTGTTTTCCATTGCATACTCAACTTGCTTTCTTATATAACCCAGGACCATCTGCCCAAGGTGGCACCTCTGACACACATGCCTACCATCTAGTCTGATGGGGTCTGAGGTTTCCTATGCCCACATGATTCTAGCTTGTGTCAAGTTGACAAAATCTAGCCAGCACAGAAGGCCAGAAGAGCCAGACCCAATGCATTGTACACCAAAAGCCAATGACAATGACAGTAGGCAAATGACTCAGGCTTCTAAAGACCAGTGTGTTTGCCTTGGCTGCATACCACAGTACCTCCTGGTCTGTTGCAGCTGAGCCCCAATGGAGGCCAGGAAGACAACCGTATGAAAAATGTGCCTGTCCCTGTGTATTGCCGCCCTCTGGTAGAGAAGGACCCCACAATGAAGGTGAGCACTGAGGACCCTGTTCACAGGCCCCAAAGGGCAAAGCGTAGTCTCTATTGCTTTAGCCCCTGGAGGGCCAGCAGAGGAGCCTTGTGCCTAGACCCCAGAGTCCTGTCCTTACAGCTTTGGTGTGCTGCTGGTGTCAACCTGAGTGGGTGGAAACCGAATGAAGAGGACTCTAGCAGTGGAGCCAAGCCCACACCAGGTAGAGACCCTCTGACTTGCGACCGGGAAGTTGAAGGCGAGCCCAAGAGCAGCCACCCATCACCTGAGAAGAAGAAGGTCAGTATATTGGTCAAGAATGTGATTTTACTCTACATAAAGTTTCTGGATAGTTCTCTATAGGTTCAGGCTGAAAGTGACCACACCTTGGTGACAATGTTTCTCTTTTCTTCCATGAGTCTGGGAGAGGAAGCAGGTACTACCAGCATTCAAGATGCCATTGCTGCCTCTCTGTAGTCAGGTTGCCTTCTGGCCTGTGGAGCAGTATGTCTACTGCCCTTGGTCAACAGAAGTCAGGCTTGCATGAGCCAGGCACATCTTGTGTCGTCTGGAAAAATAGGTAGCAGGAGGGACTGCTCACAGGAGAGGCCCAGTGATTTTTAGTGAAGCCCAGAACACAATCACAGCTTGACTTAGGGGCTGTAAGAGTAGCTTCTCCAAGTTCATAGCTGCTTCTTGGAAATGAATCAAGATATGGTTCTGTAGGTTATAGGGGAAGATAACTTTATCTGTTAATTCCATATATAATGCTAGATCTTAGGAAGCCCCAGAGATTCCATGACTTAGCACCAAGTTCAGGCAACAGCTTTGATCTCCCTCCAATGTGTTCTGAAACAGGCAAAGGAGGTCGCTGAGGCGGATGCTACCTCCAGTCGGGTATGGATACTCACCAGCACCCTGACTACCAGCAAAGTGGTGATCATTGATGCCAACCAACCAGGCACTGTTGTGGATCAATTCACAGTTTGCAATGCCCACGTCCTATGTATCTCCAGCATCCCTGGTGAGTTAGGGCTCCCACTGCCAGGTGCTGTCCAACAGCAGGTGCTTGCTGCCTGTGGACTGCCCTGCAAAGCTGGTGTTTGAGGCGGGTGGCTCTTCCTTTTCAGCCAGGTAGGACTGAAATACAGAGTAAATAGGAATTAGAGACCTGGGCATGTGAATAGATGTTTTCAGAATAGATGTGTGTCGAGTTACCTTTCTGCATGTTTCCAGGAAGAAGCTGTCCAGGGTACAGGCAAAGGTCCTAGCTTCCTCAGCAGCAGTCCCATGACTGCTTAGCCCAGCCCCAGGATAGTGCTGAGGGCCCCGCGGATCTTTGCTCTGAAACCTTACCTATTTACTGAGATGGCCTCTACTCCTTGGAGTTCTTCAGGATCTTTTCGTATGATGGAGCAGAGCATTATTTTTCAGTTCCTTTTGACCTGTAAGCTTGACACTAGGCCTGAGAATAGATGTTCCCAGAGGGCCAGGTGTTGCTGTGTGGAGATTAGGCTAACTGAGAGCAGGGCCAGCCAAGCAGACAGTTCCCATTCTCCCCTGCCTCCACTGAGATGGAACTCTGGGGTGGCTTTGTGATGTTGGACTGATGGACTGGGAATTTCTCCCCAGCGGCCAGCGACAGTGACTATCCCCCTGGGGAGATGTTCCTAGACAGTGATGTGAACCCCGAAGACTCAGGTGCTGATGGTGTGCTGGCTGGCATCA
The DNA here is from genome assembly GCF_018167655.1 of Microtus oregoni. Taxonomy (NCBI): domain Eukaryota; kingdom Metazoa; phylum Chordata; class Mammalia; order Rodentia; family Cricetidae; genus Microtus; species Microtus oregoni. The sequence continues at coordinate 19,187,815 of NW_024543086.1, forward strand.
CTCTGGTGGGGTGTGCTACCCGCTGCAATGTACCACGTAGCAACTGTTCCTCCCGAGGAGACACTCCAGTACTGGACAAGGGGCAGGGTGAGTCCCGGGTAGTCTTCTCCCTATCCACACATTCTCTTTCTCTGCCTTGCCCAGCTTACTTCTCTCTCCACAGGGGATGTGGCAGCCACCGCCAATGGGAAAGTAAACCCATCCCAATCCACAGAAGAAGCCACAGAAGCCACAGAGGTGCCAGACCCTGGTCCTAGCGAGCCAGAAGCAACCACAGTTCGGCCCGGGCCCCTCACAGAGCATGTCTTCACTGACCTGGCATCTACCCCACCCTCCAGCACCCAGCCTGCCAGGTAGGTTGTATCAGATGAGAGGGGGGGATGACAGAGTTCGGCAGGGAGCAAGCATATACTTCTATGACCCACTGTGTTACAGCTACTGTTCTTCTTGCAGTGAGAATGGGCCAGAGCCCGATGGCAGCATTGTACAGCCTCAGGTGGAGCCCAGTGGGGAGCCCTCTGCAACCACCAGTAGTGCTGCACCCACCATGTGGCTAGGAGCCCAGAATGGCTGGTAGGCAAAGACACAAGACATGGGACGTGGTAGGGTGGGGGAGTTCAATGAGCCATGTAAGCTCTGCCTACCTACCTTACCCTGCAGGCTCTACGTGCATTCAGCAGTAGCCAACTGGAAGAAGTGTCTGCACTCCATCAAGCTAAAAGACTCTGTGCTGAGCCTGGTGTATGTGACCCCCACTAAGGGATGGGGTTAGGGACTCAAGGGCCCTGCAACCTCAGCCTACCTTACTGACTTACCATTCCAGGCATGTCAAAGGCCGAGTGCTGGTAGCTCTTGCAGATGGGACCCTGGCTATCTTCCATCGTGGCGAGGGTAAGGCCTGGTGGCCCTTGCAGAGGCAAGCCTAGGGGTTGCTGGGTTCCTTGGTTCCTGGGTCCATTGGTCCATCCTGAGCCTGGTGGTAGGTCCTCCACACTAATCAAGTGATCAGAGATAGACCCTAGCCAAACTTGAGCAGGTGTTCTGGGCTCTTTCTAGATGGCCAGTGGGACCTGAGCAACTATCACCTGATGGACCTGGGCCACCCACACCACTCCATCCGTTGCATGGCTGTTGTGGACGACCGAGTCTGGTGTGGCTACAAGAACAAGGTGCATGTCATCCAGCCCAAGACAATGCAGATCGAGGCAAGTGTTAGCAGGTGGCCTCCAGTGTTGCGAGGGGCTTCTGCCAGATTGGAGGTTGAGACAGGCAGTGTGCCATTAAGGTGGACCCTGCATTACATCACAGCAAGCCCTTACCTCTCCATTACCCACCCCTGTTGACTGACTGCCATCAACCAACAGAAATCATTTGATGCCCATCCAAGGCGGGAAAGCCAGGTGCGACAGCTTGCCTGGATCGGTGATGGAGTATGGGTTTCTATTCGCTTGGATTCCACCCTTCGACTCTACCATGCTCACACCTACCAGCACCTGCAGGATGTGGACATCGAGCCGTATGTTAGCAAGATGCTGGGTGAGCAGACATAGTAGTGGGCATATGCCTATAATTCCAGCACTTGGGAGGTGGAAACAGGAGGATCAAAAATTCAAGGTCATTTTTAGTTATATAGTCAAGTTTCAGGCCATCCTGGGCTACATGAGGACCTGCCTCAATATAGATCAAATAAAGATGCAATGTTAGGGGAAACACCTGGGGCACCCATCACTGGCTATACTGACCGCTCTTCCTGTTCTCACCCAGGTACCGGCAAGCTGGGCTTCTCCTTCGTCCGCATCACAGCCCTACTCATTGCGGGCAACCGTCTGTGGGTGGGCACTGGCAATGGGGTTGTCATCTCCATCCCCCTGACTGAGAGTAAGTTCCCAACCCTAGAGGACACCTATCCAGAAAGCAGCAGCTATGCTAAAGAGTTTCTAGAGTAGGTGGAACTGGGGAGCCACCTCTCTGGCCAACTCAGCCAGCTTCCTTCCTCTCTCTTCCCCAGCTGTGGTCCTACATCGAGGCCAGCTTTTGGGGCTCCGAGGTAAGTACTCAGCACTTGCCCCATGTGACTTGGGGCATTTGCTCTGCCCCTAGCACTCACCATTTCCAGCTGCCTGCCCAAGATAAGGTGGTCCTATTCTCCTGGCCCTGTTTTCTAGCCAACAAGACATCTCCAACATCTGGGGAGGGGACCCGCCCAGGGGGTGTCATCCATGTGTATGGGGACGACAGCAGTGACAAGGCAGCCAGCAGCTTCATCCCCTACTGCTCCATGGCTCAGGCTCAGCTCTGCTTCCATGGACACCGTGATGCTGTCAAATTTTTTGTCTCTGTGCCAGGTACATAGATGATCTTTAGCCTCTTTGCCCACGGTGCTACCGTAGCACAGCTCTGACCGTTTCAGGAGGCTATAGCCCTAAGATTCCTCTGCCCACCACAGGAAATGTACTTGCCACACTGAATGGCAGTGTGCTAGACAGCCCATCAGAGGGTCCTGGGCCTGCTGCGCCTGCTGCAGATTCTGAGGGCCAGAAGTTGAAGAATGCGCTGGTGCTGAGTGGTGGTGAAGGTTACATTGACTTCCGCATTGGTAAGTCGGCACAAGCAAGAGGTAGGGCTCGGTGTGGGTGTGTGGGGGAGTCTTCATGACTGCCAATCCTCCAGGGGACGGCGAGGATGATGAAACAGAGGAAGTTGCCGGGGATGTGAACCAGGTGAAGCCCATGTTGTCCAAGGCTGAGCGCAGCCACATCATCGTGTGGCAGGTTTCCTACACCCCTGAGTGAGAACCTGCCCTGCCTGATGCCAACTGTACATAGGACCCTACCTGCCTGCCCCCCCGCCTGTTCCCTGGGGCAGTCAGGTTCGTCCATCCCCTTTTAACCTCTCAACTTGCAGCTTTTGCCTGAGGTCCAGCCCCCAGCTGTTAGAGAGGGGTGAAGCAAGTTTGGGGAGTGAGACAGGAGGAGTGGGACACCCTCTCTCCAGCAGCTCCTGGCCCTGGCCAACACCCAGCCCCAGTGAAGTCCCAGGGGCCCCTCAGGGCAAGTCAGGACCAAGATTGCTATGGGCAGCTCCCACAGGTGGCCCTGGCAGGAGCGGGAGCCGCATACTGCCGAGTCTTCCCCAAGTCTACTTGCTTTGCATGCAGCCCTGAGGGACCCAGGCCTAGCCACTGTCCTCTGCCCAGAAGCAAGGCTAGAACTGTCTGGATTCCGGGACCTCAGCCAGCCTTCTCTGGAATTTTCCCTGTCTCCAAACTTATATTCCCTTGGCCCCAGCCTGGGTCTTACCTGGGAACCTGGCATGAAAGCTCAGGGCCGTCCTCCCTGGGCAGCTGCTTCAGAAGATGACAAATACCCATTAACCCAAGGGATCCCAAGATTGCCCAGCCCCTCATAGACCAGTGTCCCCTAGGCTCTTCATGGGCACAAGATTAACCTTGGAGGAGCAAGACCCTAGTGCCCTGCCCCTCTCAGAAGCCCCAAGGGTAGAATTTCTCAGGCTGCCAGGGCAGGCACAGGCCTCAGGAAGAAGGATGGCCCTGGTGTCCCCAGAGTCAGTCCTAGGATGCAGGCTCGGCCTCAGGTTAATGGAGGATGGTGTGCTCCCAGGGCCTGCCTCCTGCACAGGGCTCGAAGGAGCCCAGCTCGCGGACACGTACTAAGTGCCTAGGGCTGCCAGCTGTGGCCTGCTCCCTTGGAGAGCAACTAACAGAGGCTGCCAGGCAGAGAGGCCAGAAGAGCTGAGGACTGGCCAGGATGGGCAGAGTTATAAGCAAGTGTGTGGAGGCAGGTGCTGCCCTGGCCCTGGTCTTACTCTTCCAGGGGCATTGATCAGAGTCAGCTGGCCTCTACTGCCCTCTCACCACCAGAGAAGCACAGATCCAGGGGCACTGCCCCTGAGCCCACCTGGCCACAACAAGCTGCAACATTGCAGCTGCAGGCTTCTCCCCACCATCCTGCCACCTCTCCACTGTGATGTATGTCCCTTGTCTGTTCCCACAGGAGTGTGAAGTGACCGGGGTTAGCTGGGTGGGTGCAGCTGGAGGAAGGGGCCAGTGCAACTCTCCTCAGGCTTTGGCCTTGCAAGTGAACTCACATATCTGCTCTGTATGTAATAAATGTCTTAACAGTACTTTTGTCTTGAAACTACACCAGTGCACAAGGGTTTTCTGCAGTTTATTATGAAAAGAAATACAGGGAGGGATGTGGGAGTGGCTGTCCCTGGACAGACTGGGTCGGGTGGACCTGCACCCACAGCACTATTCCTGCCGCCGAGCTCTGTGAGGATGGTGAAGACCAGCAACCTCCAGGTTGGTAATGCTGACTTTAGTAGTATCTACTCATACAGCCAATGCCCAGCGCTGTCCTCCCAACACAGAAGCTCTTCCTCGTGGAACCAAAGCGCAATCTCTCTGTGAGCGCTTTCCACCGAGTCACTGCCATGAATCACATTCCTGTGCGGGAATGGCAGGCAAGTGAGCCGGAGAGGAGGGGCGAGGGGTGGCCAGGGAGTTTGGTAGGACTTACTTGCCAACTTCCACGCAGAAATCCCCACGGATAGTGCCAGGCATGGCGTCCCCTGGGTCAGTGGCCCCTATGAGGGCCCGCGAAGCACGCACAACCCCTTGCCACACCTGCAGGGGTTACTGTCAGTGTGATAAGCACTCCCAAGGCCTAGCCCTCCACTTGCAGGTCATTGGAAACTCACCATGGCCACCACGGGACCAGAGCTCATGTATTTAACTAGTCGGCTGTAGAAAGGTCTCTCGCGCAGCTCGGCATAATGCTCCCGCAACAACTCTTCGGAGGCCTAGGGGAGAGACAGCTACCAGTACCAGGGCCCCGGCCCTAGACCCGCCCTGGGCTCACTAGTTCCTTTGCCCTCCCATACCTGCACTAGCTTTAGTGCCACCAGCTTGAAGCCCTTTCTCTCAAAGCGACGCACGATCTCGCCCACCAGCCGCCGCTGCACGCCGTCTGGCTTCACTGCCAAGAACGTGCGCTCGTTCACGCCGCTGTAGGCTGCGAGAGTACTGACTTCAGGCATGCTCCACCACGCACCCAGACCGGCCCCAGTCTGCCCTAGGTGCTCACCTGCGGGAAAGAGGTTAGCGAGGATGGTCAGCACCAGGCAGATCATGGCGGCGGATGGGGCGGACCAGGCGGCGAGGGGGCGTGGCCTCCCTTAAAGGACCTCCAGGCGCGGGCTCCGCAGTCCCAGCACATTTCAGCCCTGGGCACAGCCTGAGCCTGAGTGTACCAGAGCACCAGGCACCCTGCTGCGAACCGCCGCCTTCCCTGCCCCGTCCTGCGGTACCCACGTAATGAAACCACAACACGGGCCACTTCGTGCCTTTATTTCCAGACCAAAGTGCGAGTAAGAGGCCGCCTGAAACCGACAGCCTGACAACTGCGCCACCATTCATTGGGAGGTGTGTCAGGGCTGTAGGGTCTAACTCTCCTCCAAAAGGGAGATCTGGCACAGTCAAAGACACTTGTCCATCAAATGACTCAAACGACTTCTCTGCCCGTCCTGGCAGTTAGACTGGGGTTCCCTTGGCCTTCCCTTTGGTCTCCTGTTTTGCAGGGTAGTCCCAGGGATGCACCCGAGTCCTCTCCAGGTTCAGGAGTGGCTCCTGGACACTGGTATCCCCATTTTTCTGTCGTTCAGCAAGGATCATGGCCCGCAGCAGAGGTGGGTAGGGGACAGGGTTCAACCTGTCCTCTGGTTTCGCAGTGAACGCAGTGAAGGCCTCCTCTTCGTGCTTGGGTACCAACCGCCAATCGTGGTACATGACATGCTCGATTTCCCGAGCCTCATCCTCACTCTTCCCTGGGGAAAGAAGACAAGCTGACTGCCTGCTGGTTGGATAACCTGCGAACCATAACAAGCTCCAACTAGCATCCAGCCTTACCTTTGAAGGTCAGGATGCCCCAGGCCCTCCCGTGGTCCAAGTTCTGCAGAACAAGAGGAGGAATTATCAACACAGAGCCACTGCCACTAAGTTACGTAGGTAAGGGAGGTATACAGGCCCAGGTGGTTCAGGGTGGGTAGAACCAGCCGGTGTGGTCCAGGGTGGGCAAGATGAATAAAGTGTAGACAAGAACGGGCAGCATAGGGAGAGAGCGCACCTGCGCCGTGTAGTCGGGCCTCACTCGCGTGAGGCGCCAGTAGCACGGCTCGTCGTGCTGCCATAGCCAGGACTTGCGGGTGACCAGACGGCCCAGGCCAAACAACGGGAGGCGGGCGAGCAGCTGTAGGAGGCGGCTCTCACGGCGCACGTCGGCCCAGGCGCGCACCGGCAGCCGGCGACCCGAGTGTGGCCGGGTCAGAGTCTCGTAGTCTAGGGCGTAGAGCTGCGAGTCTCGAGGCTGGTTCCGCTGCTCGCGCAAGGCGCGTATGCGGCGGGCCAGCTCGGCGATCAGCCGGGGTCTTACTCTCTTCCGCGCCATGCCTGTGTCCTTACACCGCCGGAAACTTGTGCTTCTGGAGCTCTCCCGATCCGGAAGCGGTCGGTGTCCTGTACAAAAGCATCCGGGTACATCCGGAAGCTGTGGGAAGGGTGGACTATGGCAGAGGGAGTACCCAGGAGAGCTACTGGCCAGCGTCGCGGCCGGGGTCGGGGCCTAGGTCAGCGGCGACCTCAAACCTGGGAGATCTCCGACTCAGACGACGAAGGTGCCGCCGCTAGGAAGGTGGGCACGCAAGCCTCGAGTACAGCAAGCGAGCGCAGGACTGCGGCCAAGGCATTACGGACGGATCAGGTCCTGAGTCGCCTGGCGGTGTGCGTGGATCCAGGTGCGGGGCCGGGGGTGAAGAGGCTGGGAACTTGGGGCTGGCTCCACGTCAGGGTGGCAGCGTCATCCACAAGCCCTCACGGGAGAGGGTGAAATGACCGAGCTGTCGTCTACCGTTCCCAGCTATCCTGGAAGATGCAGGTTCCGATATCCTGATGGAGGCGTTGGGCACGCTAGGCTGTGAATGCCGCATCGAGCCGCAGCTCCTGTCCCGCAGCCTGCAGTGGAGCGTCGTGAGGACCGACCCAGCCCCCAGCAGTGTGAGTGTCTCACTATCACCACCCTAGTGCCGGTCTTATTTCAGGTTTCACTTCTGCCTCTGGCTAGCGAAGTCTCTGCATCTATCTTTCTTGCCTCGCACAGGAGTAACCTAAAAGCTGAAGGATGCCCAGTCGCATTTCTTAACACAAGAAACCTGAACCCAACTGCTGCCAGAACCTCCTGTTGGCAATGAGGATGGGTTGTTCATTGAATGGGCTAGTTTTGTAGTCTGGAACTTCGAGGGAGCAGTCCTGGCAGGCCTGAACGCCACTGTGTGGAGAGCTGAAGAGTTATTGACAGTGTTTGGTGGCTGGGCAGTAGGGGGCAAAAAAACCTTGGGCCCACCCAGGTGGTTAGCAGGGCTGGTGATGTCCCCTACAGGTGCCGCTGGAGGTGTGGTCTGAGGATGAGCGGGAACAGCTGCTGCTGCTAGAACCCCAGGAGTTTCTTCGGAGTGCTGTGCAGCTGTCCCAGGTATCTGGGGAAGATCTGTCATTTGTCTTGTAGGGCTGGAGCTACCATAGAGGTGTTGAGGGAAATACAAGGAAACCTGCTGAGCGCTCTAGACACAAGAGGATTGAAGGTCCTCTGGGAGAACTGAGAATGGTGACCTGGACTGCAAACTGGCCGGGGTGGGGGAGGAGCCTAGAATTCTCGCTGGTAGTACCCATATATGCTGGCTATGGGGTCTGCCTACAACGACTGATAATCCCTCACTTGGCTGCTCGTGTTCCTTGAACTCAAGGGGAACAATGCCTAGCTGATATTTGCCTGGAGTACAGTTCTGCTGATCTCTTAGTGGGTGCTAGTGACCAGGGGTCAGCATTTGTCAAGCACCTGATGGGTGGCCAGCCAATGGCCAGCCTGGGTGTAAAGTGGACCAGAAGCAAGGGGGCCGGCTCACTTCTGCACTGTAGCTGGAATGTGCCTGGGTACTCCTGAGCCTTAATGAAGCAGAGCCAATCCCCAGAGAACAGACAAGACCTGGGAGATTCCCCCAGTTCCCTCTTGCCTCTGGAAACACCGCACTGGTGGCTATGGCGCGCTGCCGTGGCCCACCTGAGAGCAGGTGTGTGATGGTTCTTCTTTCAGACCACAGGTCCACCTTACTCCACGCCCTGGCTACCTCCCAACAGTCCAGCCCGCCTCCACCTGGCTGTCATTGGACTGGATGCATACACGTGGTACCACTTTCCCTGAACTAGAAGGGCTGGCTTGGGTGGTGTTCTAGTAAAATGGGATTGCCTCTAGGGGCTGCTGTGTTCCAGCCGGCCCCACTTGCACTGGGTGGACCCTGCAGAGGCAGGAGATTTGGAAGCCCAAAGGTTCCCTCTGTTCAGGTCTCAGCATCCCAGTTCTCAAAGGACATGGCAGCTAAATAAGTCAAAGGAAGCCCACGGCAAGGTGGCCATCAGCTGGCCCGAGGTGGAGGAGGTAAGGGCTGCCACTGAGTTGCGTTAGATGGCTGGCCTCGGCTTCTGCACTTGGGTTGCTGTATGGGGCCTGTCAGAGCTAGACTTTGTCCCCAGCAAAATGGGTTGGCACTCCTCAGAGGACATCCAGCCCATACCCACTGTCACGCTCCCCAGGTCCTGGTGCTGCTTCAGCTCCACGCAGACCTGGATGTGCTGCTGGTGGCCTCATGGCAGGAGCTGAGTCAGTATGTGTGTGCCTTCACCAAGGCCCTCTCCCAGCGCCCTTCCAAGTATGTACCCCCGCAGGGACCTAGTGGAGGTGGGACAGGGCTGGAGGGCAGCACAGATGAAGGTTCTCAAGGCTCTGTCTGGGTTTCCCTCTCATTTCAGGCAGTACCGGGACTCCCAGGCCTTTTCCTTCTGCACAGCAGGGCACTGGGCCTCAGGTCAGCAAGTGGCCAAAGATGGCTCTGGGCTCCGAGGAGTATGGTGGCGGCAAATCAGACAGTTCAACCGGGTCAGCCCAGCTGTGGCTGATGCTGTTGTCACCGCCTTCCCCTCGCCCCGCCTTCTGCAACAGGTGAATCCCCAAGTCCCCTTCCCAGGACTAGGACCTAAAGCCTGCATACTCACACCTGTGCCCACTCTAGGCTTTACTGGACTGCGGCACGGAACAGGAGCGCCTGAATCTCCTAGCTGACCTCCCCGTGAAGGTCCACAGAGGCAGGCAGCCCCGGAGGGTGGGACCTGACATTTCACGCCGAATCTGTATCTTCTTGACCACCACCAACCCCCACCTCCTGCTGGACCTGAGTTCTTGATCACACCTGTGACATCCTTGGGCTGCTTCTTGCCCCAGAGACTGACTAGTCACTCTGAGAGGCAGGCAAGGATTGGGCCCTACCAGCATACTTTTTCAGTCTGGGTTAGACCGTTATTCTCTGGTCAAATGGAAGTATCATGAGAAGCTGGGCAGTAGGTAGCAGGAGCCCTGGAATGACTGGGGCTTCAACATGCCCTTGGCCTGGATCCTGGGTGCAGGAAGCCTGGTGGCAGAACTGAGTGCCCATTTGGGTAATTCCCAGTCCCATTGCTATCTGGAAGCTTAGGGTACATCCTCAGGAAGTAGTAAGAGACCCTCGGGAGAAGAGATCCAAGCTGCTGGACAGACAGACACAGTGAAAGGTAAACCATAGGCACGGACAGCTCAGGCCTTATTAGGGACCGTTTTAATGTTATATAGCCTATGGGAACGAGTCAAAAACCCTTCACAGGGCACCCACTGACATCTTTGTAATGGGCAGGAGCTGACAACATGCAGTTGCAAGTCAGGAAAACCCCAAGGCCCTGTGGGTTGGGACAGCCCATCTCCTTTTTCCTGGGCTGTGAGTGTTTGAGTAAGCTAGCATCCCAGGTTTATAATCCAGGTCCTGAAATGTTTGGGCTGCTGTTCCCAAGACACATGGCAACTCAGGGCACAAATAGAGTGCTGCTCCCCCAGGACATGCAGAAGAATGGCCTCCACGCTCCACGGCCATCAGAAGACTGTCCTGGCTTCAGAGAGATGGGGACAAGCCTGGACCTCAGTTCTTCCTCTCCTGCTGCCCTGGAAGGGACAGAATAAGGTAGCCGCGCTTCAGCTGGAGAAGTCAGCTTCTTTTGCAGCGCTTCCTCTGACAGGGCCTGGTCTCGGTGCTCTCAACACCAGCTGTGGCTGTGCCAGGAGGGGGTCCAGGGGACTTCCAGTGGTTGCAGTTCATGCTCAGGACCCAGCCCAGCTTGTTACGTAGCACTTGCTTGAGGCCAGGTGGCAAGGGCAGGCCCTCGAGGGTATCTCCTGAGTTTGGCCGCAGCTGGCGCAGGCGATAGCAGCACAGGTATTGCAGGGAGGTGGAGCTGGCACAGGAGCGGATGACTTTCATGCTGCTCTTGGCAGCTGTGGAGCACACCATCGGGTAGAACCTTCTGTTTTGCAGCCGGGTGGCAGCCACTCCTGGAAGGAAGACTCAACCTGAGTGTATGTAGGTCAGGAGCCAAGAAGCTCCTCCCATAATACACCAAGGTGAACAGCTCATGCCACTCTGAACACAGAAGACAGACTCAGCTTGGCTTCACCTGTCCACCCTGGAGAGCCTCAGATCAGCTGCCTGACTGTACCCTATGCTCCATCTTTGGTCTCCAGCACCTGACTGAGACCTGGTCAGGAAGGCACCCTCACCTATGCACTTCCTGTTCTTGAAGAAGGTCAGCGTCCCATGCCAGGTGTCCAAGTGTACGCCGATGATAGAGCCCTGGCCGAAGCGAGATGAGAAAGTCATCTTGTCGCCTTTGTGATGGAGGAGCCCTGGGAGAGCAGATGGGTAAGCCTGGGAGGCCTGTGACACTGCCGGCCCCGCCCACAACCCAGGCAATACCTACCAGTGTAGGAGAGGCCCCAGCTGTCTTCGTCCCTGCCAAGCAGGCTGCAGAATGTGTGATGGTACTTGTCCAGGTCTACATCTGAGGTCCCAATGCCCACCATCTGAAACAGTGGGGCTGAGCTAGTTAAGTGCCTAGGGGCCAGGGCCCATGGCAGCTACCCTCTTGGCTGGCCATTTACCATGTCAGTGCCATACACAGGAGAGGTCATCTTGATTTCCCAGAAATGCTGGCCATCCCCTAGCTCTTTGGTGCCCCGGATGGCCGCAGTGCCACAGCTGTACTCCATATGAAAGCTGACCTTGCGGTTATCACAGCTCAGCAAGGTGGCTGAGGACTTGTTCAGGTCATCCCAGACCCAATCAAAATCTGTAAGACAGTGGCCCAAAACTAGGCAGGGCTGGGGCAAAGCAGCCTTACTCTGGTGCTAGAGAATCTGCCCGCCCCATCCGCCCACCCCAGGCACCAGTGACAGGCACTCACCCTCATCCTCCTCACCACACCGGCAGTCCTTGCCGCGGTGTGCTGTGTGTAGGCTGTTGCAGAAGGTAGCCTCGTTCTGACCCTCACAGTCACAGAAGGACTCCCCTGTCACAGGCACAGCACTGGGGATGGATGGTGGCAGGGAAGAGTACTCAGGGTCGGAGTCAGAGTCACTGTGCTGGGAGGAAAGTGACAGATTATTCTATTTATGGCAGCTTTCCCATTGCCAGGCTACCTGACCCTTTCTCACATCCTCCAGAAGAATCCAGACACCTCCTGGGGTTCTCCAGTGTCCAGCATAAGCAGCCTCAGTGCTAAAATTTGACTTGTATGCATGAGAGTACAGTGGAATGGGGAGGTGTTCCTGGGGGACAGCGTCTCACTTCACTTCTTAATGGACTCTAAGACTCAATATACAGCCGTCAGCACCATTTCCGCACAGACCACACGAGATGGGGCCCTCCAGCACCCACCTCCTGTCGTTTCTAGGTAGCTCAAGGTCTCCTAGACCACAGGGCTGGTACTGTCAGCAAGGTCTAGCATCTGATTCCTCACAGCCTAAGTAAGACCTAAGCCTTAGGATGTGTGTTCCCATCCCATGCAAGGCCACCGGAAGCAAAAGGAGCATCGCAGTGAATCCTAACGGGCTAATGTGGCTGCTGCAAACTCCTCCAGAGATGCAGTCCATGTGGCTGGAGCTCAGTCCTCGGAGGCTGACAGGTGTAGACAAAGCAGGGCTGGCCAGGTTCCAGCTACTGACACTATTCCCATTCAGCTGCTCGGCAGTCTCCCTGGAGCTTTGGCTTCTGCCTCCTTGGCCTGCCATGCCCTACACAGTTCATGACCCCTCTATAACCTGAGCAGACCGCGACCATATCAGTTCTGTCGTCCACTCTTGAGTCACATCTATTGCCAGCCACATATCCAGCCCTGTGATGGGCACCAGGTGATCCCTGCGATCCCTAAATGGAAGCATTCAGCCACCAACAGAAGCTTGGACCAGATCTTTCACCCCCATATTCTTTCCACAATACTCAACGCTCTCCACTCTCCTGTTCTCTGCTTCTTTTGCAATACTGCCAGCTCCTCGGGCAAGGCCTCAAATCACACACCCGATCCCAAGAACCATTATGGTGGTTGTTCAGTACCGTGAGGAAGTAGCCAGCACCAACCAGACAACTAAGGGAGACTGGAGACTAACCTTCAACTCCAGGCCTGCATGCTGGAATAGGGGAGTAGTAACTCCACAGGAAGCCAGACACAGGATGTAGTAACCGAGGTGAACCTAGACCCTTCAGCAGCCAACCGGAACAGCTATCCTGTCTGAAGGAAAGGCTTATAGGGCAGACCTTGCACCCACTGGCAAAGATTGGCTCCTCTAAAGCCAAGGCAAACCCAGTGAATCAGGAGTCAGGGTATACAGTCAATCTACCTTAGGACAGGAAGGAGGGAGGATGCGGCTCAACCCAGCAAAGGGCCCAGGGACACCGGGAACTAACTGACACCTGACTACATGACAGGCACGCACGTGTCACTGCGGCCATCCCTCAGTGATGACTCTGAGGCAGTAGCAGGCAGGCATACAGGCTGTCATTGGGCGTGGCTGAAAATTTGGACTGACCTCTCAAGTTCAGAAGACCCCACTGACCAAGTCAGTAAACCTATGGCTTCCAAGTTTTCCTCACACCCATGTGAGGCGATCCCATGAGCTTCTAGAAGGGACTGTGTTGTAGGAAGCTATGACATCAGAGTAGAGGCGACACAGGGCAGGGCCAGAATACCAGTCCAGGAAAGCAAGACTGATGAGCCACCCCAAGGGCCTGGTCAGGTGTATCAAGCTGGTATCTACCCTGGGCCCTGCATTCCTGGGCCTCCCTGTGCCTGGAGTCAGCAACAAAGGATGTCTTTGAAAACTGAACTCAAGAACTAAAGATTTAAGAACAAAAACAGAAGCATTTGTCGATGGCCTGAATTTAATCCCATGGGTATCATATGGTAGAAGCATCCTGACTTGACATGTTCATCATGGGGCACGTGTGCCCACACAGTAAATAAACTGCCTCAAGTCCAAGGCCAGCCTGTGTTACAGTGTGACACTATTTCTAAAAAAAAGCAGCTGGTGGTAGCACATGCCTTTCATCCCAATGCTTGGGAAGCAGAGGCAGGTGAATCTCTGAGTTCAAATCTAGCTTGGTGTAGTTCCAGAATAGCCAAGGCTACACAGAAACCCAGTCTCAAAAAAAGAAAAAAATAAAGACCACAGATCCTTTTATACACATGAATGTAAAGTGAATATTTGTGTAGCAGAAGAAACATACAGGGTGATCAAGATGGTCCAGCATGTGTGTGCTTGCTACAATAAATAAAGAACAACCTGAGCTTGATCCCCAGGTCCCAAATAAAGGTGGAAGGAGAGGACAAGCCCACAAAGGAAAACAAAAATTGTCTCCTGACATCCACCCATTAACTGTGCCACACAATAGTAAACAAAACAAAAATATCCAGAAGGTGGGTACCAAGTTGGCAACAGTTATTCCGGAAACTGGTAGGGCTGATGACTAGGCATCTGCTGTGCACTGACCAGCACTGTCCGGGACTCACATTCCCTGGGCAGGGATCCCTGTCCGTCCTGAGTCTCTGTCACTCTCAAGCTACACAGTCTTTACCAGGCCAAAGAGCCCCCTTCCGAGCATGAGATACCAGGAGACAGTCCAACCTCCATCCACACACTGGTCCACCCCACCTTGTCAGTGAGACCTACCTGCCCATCAGAGTCATAGCCCCGGTTAGTGGTGCCTGCCAAAGCCACGGCTCGGGCATCTGTGTCTCGGCGGGCTGCACTCAGAACAAAGTGCCATGCTCTGCTACTCCGTGGACGCCGGGCCATTGTGGAAAGGACCTGGAGAAAAACTTAATTGTAAGTCTTAAAGACACAATGTGTCAGAATACCGAAACAAGACCAATACCCAAACTCTGCCCCCTGGTATTTCTGGGCCACCTGGCAGGCTAGGCCACAGACCCACCACAGGATGGGGACTACTTGGCCCTGAACACTCAGCCTGGGCTCCAGAAACTCCCACAAGCTCATACCTGGCTCCAGTATCTAAGAACCTCAATCAAGCACAGGGCGATGGTGTGAAACGCAACCCAGACACCCATAACTCTGGAGGTGCCCCAGCCCATCTCTGCGTTCCATTCAGGAGCTGCTGCCCCTCGGGTATATGACACTTAACTTGCTCCTCCTCCGCTGTCCACTTTGGCAAATGGCATCCCCAGCATCCAGTTCCTCGTGCCAAAAACACAGCTGTCATCCACTCCTGACACCCCCTTCTTCCAGCACACCTGAAGTGGTTCCAACTTGTCGCAGGAAACCCACCACTTCCTGCACCACACAACTCTCTCTGACCCATCCCGCTCCACACACTACAAACCAGCTCAGTCTCGGAAACAACCTTAAACTCCACTCAGGCCTTTACGTCGTTGCTGGGACAAAATGCAAGGCTCTGGGAGGGATAGATCTCCTCACCCGAGTGGACTGTCTGGGTCTAATAGTCGACTCCCGTCCCCCGCAGATCCACTGCACTACCCTACCTCGCCCCAGTCACCCACAAAGGGGCCGAGCGTGGCCGCGCCCAGCACTCCGCAGCAATTGGGCTGGCTGAGGGCCGGACAGGAGTACACGGTAGGAACCCAATGAATGAACCTCAGATGTCCCGGGACGCAGCCGCGCTCGGCCTCCGCGGGGCCAGAGGCTCGCGGATCTCGCTACGACGAAGCGGCTAGCACCTGGCTCAGAGGTCCCCGCCCAGAAACCCGAGCACCACCGCCGCGGAACAAAGGGTGGCCGGTTTGACCGCCTGCAAGGTCAGCGCGCCGCCCGCCGGGCCTGGCCGGGCTGGGCCGGCGCGGCTCACCTGCGGCCAAGCGCTCCGCCGGCGATGACCCACTTTCCGTTCCGGCCGCGACGCAAACAATCCCCGCCCCCGCGCTGCATTGGCCCGGCAGCCGAAGGCGGGCGCTCCTGCGACTTCGCGCGGGGGCGGGTCTCGCGAGACAGGACTGCTGTCGAGAGGCCTGCTCGACCTGTCAATCCTGAACCAAACTTCCTACTGGTCCTCGCTAGAGCTGTCAAAAAGATTCTCGCATCACTATTGGACAAGCATGCGGAAGTATTTCTGTGTCCGTGGCGTCATCATCAGTTGCCAGGATCGGGTTCTCTTCAGGTGATCTGATTGGCTGATGATTGAGAGACTAGGCCTCTCAAAATGAGCCAGGGGCGGACTCTTGTTGCCATTGGTTCAAAGGCTCAGAGGTTTGGAGAGAAAGCGGAAGGGAGTCGCGAAGAGCAGCTGGCGGCGGGATGGAGGCGGCAGCTGGTGAGCATGCGGGTCGGCCAGGCGTGAGGGGTCGGGGAAGTCTGAAGGCGGACCGAGTGCAACTCACCGGTGGCCTGCACACAGAGTGGCCTGCGACGCCAATGCATGGCATGTCCCCTTGTTTACCGAGCCAGCCGGGTGACGCGGATGCACATGGAGGCGGTTAAGGCTGCTCTAGGTCCTCAGCCTTGCTCCTCCCAGAGAGCTGGGAGCCCGCTGCAGTCTGTGCATTCGGGCACAGGTGCCGCGTAGCTGTGATAAACTAGCCTCTATGTTTCCTCTGTCTCTGCTGGCATTTAAGGATTATCACAGGTGAGCGTTCGTACACGGCGTCACGTGTAATCCACCTTCAGTTAATCCACCTCAGGCAGAAGTGAGACCCTGACATGCAGGTCTGGGACTTCTAGAAGACCTTCTACCAGGGTACCTTTGTCTTTGTCGCTCTCCCGGACACCCCAACTCCTTTTTCTCACCAGAGCCCGGGAATCTGGCTGGAGTGCGAAATATCATCCTTGTCCTCTCTGGAAAGGGGGGCGTTGGGAAAAGTACCATCTCCACGGAGTTGGCCCTGGCGCTGCGCCACCAGGGCAAGAAGGTGAGGCCCCGACCCGGGCTGACACCTGCTGCACTTAGTTTCCAGCTCCCAGCAATCCTGGAGGGCTTCTCTCCACCCTCAGCCTCCACTCTCTTTTAGGTGGGGATCCTAGATGTAGACCTGTGCGGGCCCAGCATCCCACGCATGCTCCGTGCACAAGGCAAGGCAGTGCACCAGTGTGACCAAGGCTGGGTGCCTGTCTTTGTGGATCAGGAGCAGAGCATCTCCCTCATGTCTGTGGGCTTCCTGCTGGAGAACCCTAACGAGGCCGTGGTGTGGAGAGGTCCCAAGAAACATGGTAAGAACTCAGTGGGCGGGAGGTCCTCCAGCTGACCCTTCAGTACCGCTTTATTGTGGCTACTTTCCCTCCTATCATGGTATCTAGGTATTTGGATCTAGCCCTGGCCTCTTGGTATTGGAGACTCTGTGCCAATGGAACGCTTCCATGGCTCATGCATGCCCACCCAGCTGGATATACACACCCCTCTGTCCCTGAGAAGCCTCTTCCAGCTTCTGTAACAGCCATATCAGCCTCTGAATGGATAGAGCGACATGGGACCCACACAGGGGAGTGTTGGGACCAATTAAGTCCTAGCCTTCAGCTGGATGTTGGGACTAATTGAGTCCTGGCCTTTAAGCTGTGCCTAGCTTAGAGGATCAGAGGATGGGATTTTCACCTGTTGGCCATTGACTGCCGTGTATTTAAGCCTACATGGTGTTAATTAAAGTGGGGCTTTTGGTATCAGTGTTAAAAGGTCTGCATGTCTGTCTGTCTCTTCATCTGTATTCTCAACCTCCAGCCCCCTTTCCCGAAGCTCGCGAACTGGGTTCTAGCGCACAGAGCGCAGACATGGGGGCG
This sequence comes from Microtus oregoni, assembly GCF_018167655.1. Lineage (NCBI taxonomy): Eukaryota > Metazoa > Chordata > Mammalia > Rodentia > Cricetidae > Microtus > Microtus oregoni. The sequence continues at coordinate 19,205,031 of NW_024543086.1, forward strand.
TGGTGCGCAGCAGGGGAGAAGCTGTGTTTGGCCTGTGTTGTCCATCTCTTAGTTAGGAAGGGAGGTCTCCTGAGAGCCTCGCCCTCTCTCAGCACATGGGTCTGAGGCGCAACAGTGTGTAGTGGGCCATGCGCTGAACTCCAAGGAGGTAACGTTAGACCATCCTGGCTGTAGTGGGGAAACTGCCTGGAAGAAGAACACACTGAGAGGGAATGGCTTGCTGCTCCTGGACGTGCCGGCAAGGAGCTTCATGTCAGGCCATTAGAGGACCAGAGGCCCTTCAGGGAGACTCAAGGTTCCATCGTCACCCGGGGCCATAAGGGGTAGAGCCGGGTCGGGTGGAGTGTGTGGAGGCAGTTCAGTGCTGGCCGTAACACGGCTGCTGGGAAGCATGGAGTGCTTGTGTGGCCCCCCGAGCTCTGCCTCCCCAGTCACCTCGCAGATCAAGGACCCTTGCTGCCTTGTGTGGCAGGTGTTCCTGCTGGTAGATCTGGGGCTGGGGGCTGGACAAGATGGGCCTCCCCAGCCTAACCCCCCCTCAGGTTACTTCTGATCTCTGGGGTCTCGGCAGCGCTGATAAAGCAGTTCGTGTCTGACGTGGCCTGGGGAGAGCTGGACTATCTGGTTGTGGACACGCCACCAGGGACTTCTGATGAGCACATGGCCACCGTGGAAGCCCTGCGCCCCTACAGGCCCCTGGGGGCTCTTGTGGTCACCACACCACAGGTACTATGGCATCTCCAACGTCACCTGGGGCGTGTGTCTGTGTGCCTGTGTCCTGTTGGGCTGGGCTGTGGTGGGCCATGTTCCCTGCTGATTGCATGGTTCTTGGCTGACATGTGGCTGACTGGCCTCTTTACTCTGATCTACAGGCAGTGTCTGTTGGGGATGTGAGGCGGGAGCTGACTTTCTGTAGGAAGACTGGGCTGCAGGTCATAGGGGTCGTGGAGAACATGAGCGGCTTCGTCTGCCCACACTGCGCTGTGAGTCTCTGAAGATGGGTGGGCTTAATTCAAGGTCTGAGGGAGTGAAAGACAGGGCAAGCAGTCAGAGGCTTCCAGTAAGAAAGTCCCCTGCCCATCAGTTCAGATGAGTGACTTCCTGGCCAATGAAGACACTGTTCCTACCTGGGTATTCTCCCTGGAGCAGCTGGAGGTCTCAGCTTGGCCGTGGGTCTGCAGACTGGACCCTCACAGCCTTTGTTTCCTAGGACTGCACCAACGTCTTCTCCAGGGGTGGAGGGGAGGAGCTGGCCCAGCTGGCTGGAGTCCCCTTTTTAGGTAAGTGTCAAGAGCAAGCCAGCAAGGGTCCCAGATTGCACCTACCAGGCTTCTGAGTGGGCCTGACTTCAGTGAGTGTGGAGTTTGGTTTATGTGGGCTGCCCGCCGCCCAGCAGTCTTGTGGGAGTGCATATGGCAGGGGTACCAGGCTCTGCCACTTGCCCCAGTTATTGTCAGGGAGGTCAGCAGCCTGAGTTTCTGGTGAGTGTGTGGTGGTTGACACTTCTCACCTGCTGAGCCTTGCTAGGCCTCCTCTTATTTTTGTTTGTTTCTTGGGGAGGGGGTTGTGGCACTTGCCACAGGGAACATGGGGAAGCCAGGTGACAGTTTGGGGTGGGGGGGCCAGTAGGTCCCAGAGACTGAACGCGGGTTGTCAGACTCAGCAACAGCACTTCCACCACTGAGCCCTCTTTCAGCCCTTCCCTGGCCTTTGCTGTTGTAGGCTCGGTTCCCCTGGACCCCCAGCTCACCAGGAGCCTGGAGGAGGGCCGTGACTTCATCCAGGAGTTCCCCAAGAGCACTGCCTATGCCGCACTCACTTCCATCGCCCAGAAAGTTCTGCACAGGATGCCTGCTCTGCACTCCTGACAGCCTCCCAGCCTCTCTGTCCACAGCCTACAGGAGCTCTGGGAGCTGGTGTCCTCAGGACTGGCCTGAGCAATGGCTGGTCTGTGCGATGACCTCCGTGCAGACATCTCCCTGCAGGCCCCAGTGTTCGGGGCAGAGTTTTCTTTACCATCAGCGGCCTTGCCAGACTAGTTTGTAGCTGAGGGGACGATTTGGGTCCTAGTTTCTTGAGATGGTCGCAGCCTTAACCTCCACCCTATGGGCTTTGTCCAGCCCTAGTTCCCTCCGCCCCAGATCCACCAGATCCACAGGCTGCTCAGACAGCACACTATACACGAGCTGGCCAGTACATTCTCCTCCTGAGGGACCCTGAGTGCCCACAAGGACTGTGCTGTGGAGCCTTCCGTGATGCACTGTGTGGTTTACTTGGTAACTTACGGGAGTCTGCCATTAAACTATCTCCCTACCTTGTGGAGAACCCAGCATCCAGACCCTTTTGTCCTCAGTGAGATGGCTTTTGCTGCATTCTAGGTCTGGAACAGGCAGTATTAGTAAAGATATAACGGGGCCTGAAGAGATGGTGAGGATGTCTGTCTTGTCTTGGGGACAGGTGTCTGCACGTTGTGTTTTCAGAGACCCCGTGGGCCTGGGGCAGCTGGAAGCCATAGGATGAGAGTTGAGGAGTGAGCTGAGGCACGGAGGCCCTTTCCTCCTTCCTGGAAAGGTCAGGAAGGAAAGTTCTGGAAAGCACATGGTAACCTGTTATGTCTTCCTGGGGCAAAGCTGAGGTCTCCAGGGGATAGTGGGGGCCTGGGAAGCATTTCAGAGGATGGTTCCTGCAGTCAGATGGGAAGGTGCTGTCCTCACCTCCCACCTGCCTCCGCCCCAGCACCACTGTTCATGCCCAGCAGTGAGCGATGTGGTGACCTCCACAGCTGGGCTCTGACCACCTGGGATCTGGACAGCTGTGAGAAGCCCACCTGGTCCCAGTGTCGTGCCCTGAGGGAAGGCTGCAATGCCATGTTTTGGGAAGATATAGGTGCCTGTAGTTCCTTGTGTTGGAGGAGAGGGTCCCAGGAAACCCAAGAGGGCAAGGTGAAGTGGGACATATGTTCCCAACACCAGCAAGTCACAAGTAGGCTCAGGTAGAGCTGTAGAAGAGGTGGGGACAAGGGCACACTCAACAAGCCATGCTTAGTGCTTGCTTTTAATTGTTGCCAGCAGGGAGTGCTGCTGAGTGCTTCGCCTCCTGGTTGGGTCCTTGGGCACCTGGCCTGTGCCCACCTTTCTGAGTTTAGGCCACATGGCTGCCAGTACTGCCCTGCTTCTAGGAAGTGAGCAGCCTAGGACCTGTCCCCTAGAGTTGAGTAGGTATTCTCCGCCCCTCCCCACACTGGCTTCGAGGGCTGGCGATTCTGGTAACAGTGAGAACTGTCCTGACCACAAGGCGGCATTAGGCCAAACCAGGCCAGTGGTAGCCAGAGTCAGCAGTGCGCAAAATGTGTTTCGCTGATGTCTCGAAGGTCGAGGCCTGAGACGTCGGCAGGGCCAGCACAGGTGATGTTGTTGTAGGTGTGCACCGGTTGGCAGTCATCCCCCTCACAGACAGTCTGAACAAAGCGGGGGACAACGCCGGGGTTCTGCAGGGCAAAGTCACGCAGTGCCTTGAGGGGACAGTGGCAGTCCCAGGGGTTGGCATCAAGCCACAGACGCTCTAGGCCAGGCTGTGGCGAGAAGGTGTGCAAAGAGTTGTTCCTGAGGCTGAGGTAGCGCAGCCGCCCCAGTCGTGAGAAAAGGCCTTCCGACAGCCCCTCCAGGCGGTTGTGGGAGATGTCCAGCCAGAAGGCCCGCTGCAAGGGGCTCAGTACATCCTCAGACAGCGCCGACAGCCGGTTATACGAGAGAAGCAGGTACTCCAGCTGACCAAGTCCCTGGAAAAGCTGGCGGGGCAGATGTGTGAGCTGGTTGTCGGTAAGATCAAGCTCAAGGAGCTCAGAGAGACCTGCCAGGCTATGCTCCTCGATGCTGGAGATGCTGTTGCCCTTGAGGAAGAGCCTGCGCAGCCCCGAGAGGCCAGCGAAAGTGTGCAGGCGGATGCGGCCCAGGCAGCTGTGCTCCAGGTGCAGGCTGTGCAGCTTGCCCAGGCCCTGGAACACTCGCTCTGGGAGGTTCTTCAGACAATTGCCGGAGAGATTCATAACGGCCACATTGAAGAGACCAAAGAAGGCACCCACCTTGACCTCGTGGATCTGATTGTCATTGAGCGTGAGCACCTCCAGCTGCCCAAGGCCCTCAAATGTCTTCTCACCTAACTGCCGGATGCGATTGTGACCAAGCTGCAGTTCCTCCAAGAAGTGTAAGTCTTTGAAAGTACGGGGCCGCAAGATAGTGATGGCGTTGTGTGCCAGGCGCAGAACATGCAGACCCAGCAGGCCTGGGAAGGTGTCCTCCAGGAGGCCTGCCACGCGGTTATGGGACAGGTCCAGCCAGCGCAGTGCCTTCATGCCCAGGAAGGCACCGGGGGCCACAGCTGTGACAAAGTTGCGGTCCAGGTACAACTTCTGCAGCCTGGGCAGGTGTATGAAGACGTTGGCTTTGACGCTGCGCAGCGCGTTCCTGCTCAGGTCCAGCTCTTGCAGCTCACCCAAGCCACAGAAGAGCGAAGGCTGCAGGTAAGCCAGTTTGTTGCCAGCCAGCACCAGCTCCCGGAGGTTACCCAGGCCCTGGAACACCGTATCGGGCAGTACCACTAGGCTGTTCCAGCCCAGGTTGAGGTCCCAGAGGTGACTGAGGCCCCGGAACAGCCCCTCTTCCAGCCGGCCCAGGAGGTTGTTGCTCAGGCTGAGTGAAGCCAGGCTGGGCGTGTGCGTGAACAAGCCAGCAGCGAGGCCCCGGAGCAGGTTCCGCTCCAGGTGCAAGTGGTAGAGGTTCTGCAGGCCCAGCAGCGCCTGGGGCTCCAGACTGCTCAGCCAGCTGCCCTGCAGGTTGAGGAAGTCCAAGCTGGACAGGTTTTGGAAAGCCGCCGAGGGGATGGAGGAAAGGTTGTTGCCGTCGAGCCACAGGGCCCTGGTGCTTGCTGGGATGCCATCAGGCAGCCGTGTGAGGTTCCTCGAACTGCAGAAGACGCTGAGCTCCTCTGTGTGGTCGTCATAGCTGCAGGTACAGGTGACAGGGCACGGGGGGCCCTCGGCATCTGTGGATGCTCCAGGATCTGCCCCTTGCAGGTCACAGGAGCCCAGTGCCACCCAGAAAGCCAGAAGTACCACCAGGGCTGGGCCTCCTGTGGGGAGAAGGGCTTGGCAAGGAGGTGCCCAGAGGACTGTGACCCACGATGTGAGCCAACCCCTGGGCTTCCCTAGGCCTCAGCCACTGTAAGAGAAGGGTGTTGTTTGAGGTCTGAGACCTGTGATCAACCCTCTTTGATATGAGCAGCCAGATCCTATCCTTGGGAGTAACTTCACTTTTCCAGTTCACGGGACCAGCGAGTGGTGGTCCCCATCTCATCACACCCAGGGCTTAGAGGCTTCCATTTCAACCTGGCTCCACAGGCAACCCTGGCCCTGGCCCTGGCCACTAGGCCATGTGGCAGTCTGTGCCCTCTGGGGTATACACAGGCTGAAAAGCAGAGCCGAGCTGTTGGCCAAGACCTGGCTGTTCCAGAATATTCTGGAACAGACCCGGGCAGCATATTCATTTGTGGTCCCCAGTGACTGAACGGCAAGCTGGGCGCTCCCTGCCTGCTGGGCCCCTAGCTGGAAGAGGCACACCCTACTTGCTCCCCAGTATATGCAGCCTGTACCACCTGCTGGCAGAAGAATGGGGTCTAGAAAACCCTGTCTCCACTCTCACGGCTCCACCAGCACCTCAAGTCTATGCCGAGAGCACCAGCTCAGGCTGGGCAGCACCGTTCCGCACCACACAGCCTGCATCCGGAGTAACTGTACAACGGTTCTGGAGTGAGACTTCATGGAGCAGCCCCTGGCATTGTGGTAGCATGCCAAAGGCAGGCAAGGATAAGACTGGCTTCGTACTCACCCGGGGCTGGGCCCCTGAGAGGAGCAGAAGCTAGAAGGGTCACAGGCTGTGGCTAGCACACCGTCGCGGCAAGCTGTGAGGTAGGGCTGTGGGGAGCTTGTTTCTGCACCTCGATATGCCCAGGGGTTCGGTACTTGTTCCTGCCTGCCCTGCCTTCCTTCGGCCCTCCCCCCAGTGCCACCACCAAGGGAGAGCGTAACAGACCCCTTGGGGTCATGATTAGCAGAATCCAAGACCCCATCCAGAATTCCCACCAGCCCACCCTGAGCTGAGCTCACTACAGCTTTTCCCAGTGGGCTCAGGGTTGAGGGCCAGCTACCCTCAGAGCAAGTGGCCGGGATACGGGGTCCTCACCTGTCCTCGGGGCCATTGCGCCTCGCACAGAACTGGCTGCAGGCAGGCAGTGAGTGAGGGCTGCCTAAGTGCAGGCTGCTGCCCTCTGGATTTCCTCACTGCCAGTAGCTGGCAGCCTTAAGCTGGCCCTGCCCCACACTCGGTCTCCTTTAACCCTCTCGTGCTGGGCAGCTAGTCTCAACCGCAAGTCTTCTGGGTGCAGATGGTGCGGGGGAGACGTGGGGCTCTGAAGGCTGCCCATGCAGGTGTTGAAGGTAGAGGCTTGTTGGAGCAGCCTTACAGGATCTGGTGCTCAAGATAGAGAGGCCCCTCTCTCCAAGTAGGTTCAGCCAAGGTGAGAATACCCTAAGGGAGCTCGCAGATCCTGGGGAACCCCCCACTCACCCCCATACTGAGCAGATGGCTCTATCGGGTTAAGCAGTTGCTGCCTGTTTCTTACAGACCCTCCTGTATTTCTAGCATGTTGCCTGAGCTGGGGTTTCTTTTTTTCTTTTCTTTTTTTTTTTGGGGGGGGGGCGTTTTTCAAGACAGGGTTTCTTTGTGTAGCCCTGGTTATCCTGAACTCACTCTGTATACCAGGCTGGCCCCAAACTCATAGAGATCTCATAGAGATCCACCTGCCTCTGCTTTCCAAGCGCTGGGATTTAAAGCTGTGCACCACCACTGCCTGGCTTAGCTGGGGTTTAACAGGATAAGTTGGTCCCACCGTTTGGGCTTCCCAGCCCAGTGGTTTGTCCAGGGCTCAGTCTCAGCCTTCCAGTGACCTCTAGGTCAGCTGATGTCTGGCCACTGCCCCTCCCCCAGGGCCTCTTCTAGGAACACCTGGCAGGGCCACCAGCTACCTCATGTTTGCCTTCAGTAGCACAGCCCTCTTGGGGAAGCCTGGCAAGGGGACAGTGGGAAACCCAGGCCCTAAGGGCCAGGGCCAGCAGCTTCCACGGGCTCTGACTGTTCTCAGCGGCAACAAGGGCCTAACTACCACAGTTCCTTGTGTGTAGAGACCCCGGGTAAATGTGCTGTCTCGGGGAGGTTAGGGGGCTGCTCATGGGGCCCCCAACTTGGCCCTGGCTCCACTCACCCTGCCGGAGCCCCATCTCGGCTTCCTCCTCCAGGGCCTGAGAGCTGTGACCTGGCGGACGCTCGGAAGCGGCGAACCCTGCCTTGAGCTCTGTCCCTTTGCCCTGCCGGGGTGGTGGGAATGCACACGGGAGGGGCCAGGTTTCAGGGGGAGCACTTCTCGGGGAGGGGGGGCTGGGGGACATTAGGACCTATCTCCAGGCAGACAGAGGAAGTAGACAGGTCTGGGAGGGTCAGGGGGCTGTGGCTTCCACTCTGCTGCCTCATCTCCAGGGCATTTTCCAGGTTATTCCTCAGCCTCTTTTCTGAGAAATTATAGATCGGCAGGGGCAGGCTCCGCCCAGAGCCACAGAGCAGTTTACACAGGAAAAGTGCAGGCTCAGCAGGGCTGTGGGGCCAGTGGCCTGCCTCAGTCTCTGTTGGGAAAGGGGGCCAGGCAGCAGTGCCCGGGAGTCCCTGCGGGGCCCTGCTTTACTCTGGGCTGGGATGGATCTCTTCCTGTTCACTGCAAACACCTCTGGATGTGGAGTGGAGGCCTTAGCAGGCTTTTGACAGCTTGGTTAGAGCCAAGTCAGCCTCCTGGGTCCTGAGTCACACAGCACAGTAACATAACCAGCGTTCTCTACTCCCCAAAAGCTCAGCTATCCTGTCAAGGTTTCTTTCCCAGGGCCATGCTCGGGGCCCATGCGGCCTGTGTCTAGCCCTGAATATGCCATCAGATGCAGAGTGTACCAGGTCAGCCTCTGGACATCATCCGAGTGAGACAGCCGTGTGGTACATCTGTCCGAGCTGGGCGCTCAGCTCCTCCCTCCAGGACCACTCAGTGAAGCTGTGGGTGGTGGCTCTGAGGCCTGAGGGAATGTGGGTGCTTCTGTGGGGGCAGGACTTGGGGTCCATATGGCTTCCCTAGCCGTCTCCACATGTGAGCTACTGGTAGATGGCTGTCCTAGTGGTCTGTGTTTTCTGGGTCTCTGGTTAGGCTGAGCACACTGAAGCTGTTGGCACATTTCTGTTTGAGCCTCTTGTCGGTTTCTCCCAGATCACCCATCAGTCTTGAGATTTCTTGTCAGGAGCTTAGGGCTTTTGGTTCTGTGTGTGCAGGCACATGGTGCTAGGCTGGATACAGGCCAGGGTCTGTGTGTGAGGCTTGAGCGTACTCCCTTATTCCCCCAGCCAGAGTTAGTAATTTCATGTTTTAATTTTTTTTTTTGAGACAGCCTAATCTGACCTTGAACTTGATATGTAGCAGGTGAGGCTTTAAACTCCAGGTGAGGCTTTAAACTCCTGGTTCTTCTGCTTCTACCTCCCAAGTGCTGGGGTTACAGCCGGAATTACGTCACCACTTCGAGGCTGACAGAACCTTACTACATAGTCCAGACTGGTGCTCAAATTCACAGTGGCCCCTTGCCTCAGCCTCCAGCGTGCTGGGCTTATCGAAATGCAGCCCAACTAATCCTTCATAGTTTTTTATGTAATCTGAATTATCAGATGAGAATTTTGAGTCCTGTTTGCATTTGTACCTAAACATGTTCCCTCACGTCCCTTTTATAATCTCTTCCATTGCTATCAACAGCTAGCCTTGCATCATTCTCTTGCTGTCTTGGTCAGTCTGGGGTAGCTGAGAGTGTTGGCAATAACCTGCAATGCTTGAGAGAAGGCGGGTCTGCGAGATTTTTTTTTTTCCTGAGACAGGGTCTCTCTATGCGGCTCTGGCTGTCCTAGAACCACTATGTAGACCAAGCTGGGCTTGAACTCACAGAGATGTTGCTGGGATTAAAGGTGTGAGCCACCACCACTCAGCATGACAGTGTCTTTCTGTCCAGAAACATTTTAGTTTCACATGGTTCCTTTGTCTGCTGTTGGTCTCGATGCCTGTGCTACCAGGAACCTGTTCTAACCCTTTCCTGCGCCTAGAAGCTGAAGCTCATTCCCTGATTTGGGGAACTGGTCGTATGCTGAGGTCCTTGGCCCATTCAGAGTTGAGTTTTGTATGGAATAAGAAGACTCATGTTTCATGTAACTAACTATCCAATTTGACCATCGTTTGTTGATGCTTTTTTCAAGTGTGTATTAAAAAAGAATCAGGCCAGGTGGTGGTGGCGCATGCCATTAATCCCAGCACTTGGGAGGCAGAGGCAAGTGGATCTCTGTGAGTTCGAGGCCAGCCTGGTCTACAAGAGCTAGTTCCAGGACAGCTAGGGATGTTACACAGAGAAACCCTGTCTTGAAAAACCAACAAAACCAAACCAAAACAAACAAAAGAACAAGATTCAGGCCAGGCAGCAATGTGGTCTAGGTGTGTGGCTGACTCAGGCCCGGCAGCAGTCTGGTCCAGGTGTGTGGCTGAGCACCATCACACACCACAGCACTGACGGTTTCCCTCTCGAGTCACGCTTGGCTCTATTCCAAGTCTCTGCCCTATCCAGGCAGTGTCAGGTGGGCTTACTCTCCTGGCGTGGACGTTAAGATGGATAGGTCATTGGTTGACTACTCCCCTAATCTCTAGGCACAAACCCACAGCTGAATATTAGGCGGAGTTTGGGGAAGGATTGTAGGAGCCAGAGAGGTCAAGGACACAAGAAAACCCATAGAATCAACTAACAGGGGCTCACAGAGACTGAGCCTGTGTAGTTCTGACCTAGGCACTCTGCATATATGTGACAGTTCTGTAGCTTGTTTCTCTTGTGGGACTCCTAACTCCGACTCTTTTACTGGCTTTTGGGACCCTACTCCACATAATGGGTCGCCTTGCCCAGCCTTAGTACATGGGGAGGTGTATTAGTCTTACTGCAGCTTGATATGCCATGTTTTGTTGATTCTCGTGGGAGACCTGCCTTTTCCTAAACAGAAAACGGAGGAGGAGTGGATCTTGGGGTGGGAACAGAGGGGGAGTGGGGAAGGGATGGAAAAGAAAGGAGGGAGGGGAAACTTTGACCAGGATATAAAATAAATTTATTTTTAAAAAATCAGGTGAGCGTAGGATCTAGTCTATCGATCAGTTGTCGGTTTTTATTCCAGCATCATGCCATTGTTATAGCTCTGTAATATAACTTAAAATCAAGATGGTCAGTCTTTAGCTTTATGTGCTGTGTATGCATACCTGTGGAGGCTGGGGACATCCAGTGTCTTCCTCAGTCACTTTTCTGACATTTTTTGAGGCAAGACTCAAACTGAACCAGCAGCTCACTGACTGGCCAGAAGGCCCCAGAGATTGGTGTGTCTCCGCCACCACGTCACAGAGCTGGGGCGTCGGATGTGCCCACAGCCAGCTCTGTGGGGGAGGGGTCTTCACGCAGGCCGTGTTTTCAGAGCAGGCAGCTGTACTGACTGCCATCACTTGTGAAAATGTGTAGTCTTTTTGCCCTTTTTGTGTTAAGGATATTTTTTTTAATATTTATTTATTTATTATGTATACAATATTCTGTCTGTATGCCTGAAAGCCAGAAGAGGGTGCCAGACCTCTCTACAGATGGTTGTGAGCCACCATGTGGTTGCCGGGAATTGAACTCAGGACCTTTGGAAGAGCAGGCAATGCTCTTAACCACTGAGCCATCTCTCCAGCCCCTGTTAAGGATATTTTTATGAGTGTTTGCCTGCATGCAAATCTGGGGCCTGCAGAGGCCAAAGGAGGGCACTGGATCCCCTGGAACCAGAGGCAGAGACAGTTGTGTGGCACCGTGTGGGTGCCTTGACTGTTGAGAAGACTGTTCTTGGCGCCCAACAAAAACAAATGGCCACCAGCACCATAGTTCATTCTTGATTCTGCCTCACGTCCTGGTGCCTAATCTTGTCCTTGTACCACACTCTCGTTGTGGTACACACTTCAGGTAGTCAGAGGTCCCTAAACCTTCTTTGTCAGAGTTTTTTGGCTCACGTGGCTTTTCTGAATCACTGTATAATTTTAAAACCTGCTTGTTACTTTCTTAAACACATGCTAGGATCCTGCTAGGGTTGTGCTTTTTAAATCTGCAGATCAGTTTGTGGGGAACCAGTACCTTAGCAGTGCTTGTCCCATTGGTGAGCATGGCCACCTGCCCATTTGTTTAGCTCCTTCATTTCTCTTAGGAACATTTTGCCATTTTCCCTGTGTAAACCTTACATTTTGATAAAAATGGTTATTAGTTTTGCTGCTACTGAGAAAGAAATGGCTTTGATTTCGCTTTTGGGTTACTATGTAGAGATTGGGTTACTACTATGTAGAGACACAATGAATCTACTGTTAATTCTAGTGTGAAGCAGTACTCCTTGGGGTTTGCTGTGCAGGGCTGTGTCATTAATTTACCTTCTCCATGTCATTGTTCTCCATGTCCTGGCATGCTTTTATGTTTACTGCAGTGCCCTGTGGAGTGGCAAGGGTGGATGACTTTGCCTTGCCCCTATGTAGGAAGAATTAAGTCATGTGTCATTGTGACCTGGCGCTATGATTCTAACAGATTCTAAGAGGCAGTGCATGTTTGCCAGAGATACCCATTTCCCAACCCCTGGAATCTGTGACCATTACATGACAGAGGGACCTTACTAAGATCCCAGATGAGGCCAAAGTAAACACAGGGCCCTAGCTTCGGAAGGTGATGTGGGAGGCCGAGTCAGGAGGGCTCAGCCGTGGTATCCGGCTTTGCAGGGGGAGAAAAGGCTGTGAGCTGGGGACGGAGGTGGCTTTTAAGAAGCTGGACAGAGCAAGGACACATTTCTTGAGCCCTCAAGAGTGAGCTCTGAGGACATGAGTCATGTCAACTTCCAGTCTCCAAACTACAAGATGGTGCACCTGTGGATTGTGTCTCTCGGGCCATAGACTCTCATAGCAACAGATGAAGGCACACATGGGTACTCTTTCAGGCCATGGAAGCTCCAGTGTTTGTGGAGAGATTTTGTGAATGAATGTTGGACACTGCCAAACATGCTTGTGAGCTGATCCTATAGGCTTTGCTCTCTATGCATACAGCCGGCTGCACCGGCTAACGTTCAGTCTTACATTTCCTGAGGTCAGTCCCGCATGGTCACGGTATATGATGTTGCTGAACTTGAGTTAGCAATATTAGGGATTTTTGAGTTTTTTTATATGTTGATATCTTTCTTGGGCTTTGGTTTCAGAAAAACATTAGTCTGGAAACTGAGTTGGGAGCACCCCCTCTGTGTGACAGAACACACCGGCAAAGCCATGTGACCTCTGCCCTCCGTGAGACTTCAGTTTGGTATAGGTGTGTTCACAGGCCACTTCCGAGAGACTCTCCCTCTCAGGCTGATGCGAGAGGACCACGAGTTGGAGACCAGTCTCAGCTACAGAGAGACCCGGGGTCTGTGGAACCTACACATGCACATTAGTCTGTGTTGCCTAAGGTGGTCTCAAATGATTTGCACATAGCTGACAGGCACAGCTAATTATTCTTCAGCTGGGTGGCTGTGTCTGTCTGGGGATCAGTGGGTTTCATTTGTTTCTCCTAGTGCCCTACATAAACCCTGGGAATGTTAGGAGCAGCAGTAATTTCTTCCTTCATGATTTTTGTGATTTATAGCTTTAATTTTGATCAGTGTGAAAATATTTTTTCTCTTCAAAGAACTTCTGGTTCATGCTTTGCCAGTCTCCATCCTTTCCGAGGGGCAGGTGTACTTCTGAGGCAGGTCTCGCTCTGCTCTGCAGCCAGGGTGTCCTTGAACTCTTTGCTCTGTAACCAAGGCTGGGATTACAGGCGTGGGCCATCATGGTGACTTTAATGTCTCACTCCGGGGAGGACGGGTGTTGCACGTGCTCTGTCTCAGCTTTGCCTCTGATCCTTTGAGTTTCATTTGTTTTCTTGTTTAAGATAAAACCTGCATTTTGAGACCTTTTATTCTAAGGACAGAACTCAGGGTAAAATCCTTGCCTGCTATGTTTGCGACTCTACATTCAATCGAGCACGGCACCACACCCGCACAGGCACACATACCTACACACATACCTACACACACACCTACACACACCTACACACACCTACACACACCTACACATACATACACACATACATACACACATATGTGTACATATAAATATATATCCCCCAGCACTGTTCTGCCAACTCTAGTAAACTTTCCAGTTTTACTTCTTAACTCGTATTTAGAAATGTTTACTGGAGTTCTCTAAAGATACTTGGGGAAAGAACACACTGTATACTTTAGCCTTCGTGGCTGGCCTATGGCCTGAGACATGGTCTGTCCCAGAGATGCATGGGCATCTAAGAAAAGCAGGCACTCGGGTTCAGTTGGATAACATCGGCACCCCAGCCACTGTGGGTGAGAGCTGGGCCCTGTGTTCTACCCACGCACTGCAGTCATCGGGAGACTGCAGGAAACTAAGGACTGGATGACAATGACGGCACTGCAGAGCGAGGCAGCCAGGTTACTGACAGCAGCTGGGTTCTGTGAGCTCCAGTGTTGAGCAAGAGAGGAAAGATGTGTCTGCCTCCACGCACAGCCGCTGTCAGGAAAACTATCAGACACAGGTGCTCCCCTGACTCGGAGGCTCACACTGAGTGGTGTGACATTAGGACAGAAAGAGCGAGCTATCCCTGAGCTCTAGGTCAGGTGCTAGTGCTGCACCCCACCCCAGCCCACTGCTGCCCCACCTGATTTTTTTCCCCCTGAGACAGGGGTTCTCTGTGTAGTTTTGAAGCCTGTCCTGGGACGCTCTCTGTAGACCAAGCTGGCCTCAAACAGATCCGCCTGCCTCTACCTCCAGAGTGCTGGGATTGAAGGTGTACGCCACCACTGCCCAGCCAAATTCTCTATTCTTGCCCTGGCCTTTGCCACCCCTGAAGACACACGTCCACAGTGGTAGGTAGGCCAGGAGAAGTCTGCCTCTCCTTGCTGGACAGACAATGATTTAGAAGTGCAGATCATGAGGGGAAGGGACACAGAACACAGTGCCAGCTGTGGGGTGTGTGGTGGGAATGGAGCCAGGGCCTCACTGCAATTTAAATGGCTACCTGTATGATTCTCACCTTAATTAAGAGTAATTTTGTTAGGGGCAGGGGGATCTCTGTGAGTTCGAGGCCAGCTGGGTCAACAGTGAATTCCAGAGCTACACAGAGAAACCCTGACTCAAAAAAAAAATTTTTTTTTGAGTAGTCTCTTTTTGTAGACCAGGCTGGCCTTGAACTCAGAGAAACATCTGGCTCTACTTCCCGAGTGCCACTACCTGGCTTATATATGCTTTTTTTTTGAGGGGGGGGGGGCGTTCAAGACAGGGTTCTCGTTGTAGCCCTGACTGTCCTGGAACTCGGGACCACCACCCTCACCCCCAGATAATATGCATTCTACTCCTCTCACCCTAAACTTTCACCTCCCCCCCCCAAGCCCCTTTCCCACCCTTTTACACAAATGTAAGATGTGAGGCCTCCCCTGGCCAGCACATCTGGAAAGGTAACAAGCACACCGTGCGTGTCTCCTGCTCCTCTGATGCTCTATCACACTCTCCCGCGTCCCTGGACAGTACGGCTTGTCTACTACCTGCTAAGATCTCAGTGTCTGTTACCCCTCAGGTCAGGTGCCTAGGTCACCAAAGTGAGTGTCTGGGGTGGGCAGAGAGGGACAGCATCTGGACATGCAAACCGTCTTATTTAGGACTTGATCTTTCAGAGGGGGCATGCCAAATGTCCCCTGGACTGGCCACATGGAGCTGGATGGTGCAGAACGTTTAAACACACTATGCACGGCAGTATGGCACACACGTTCTGCAGCAGGCATCTGGGCTCTGAGATCTCTGCACACTGAGGCTCACAGAGGGATACTGCATTTATTTGGAGGCTGGTGGGAAGCGCGATGTCTATCAGAGCTATGGCAGGACTCGCTGAGCACACATGGTTTTAACACTTATCACATGCACAACTCATGGGGACAATCTGCAAGTTCCATTCCATGCCACCTCTGGGGGAGAAATCGGGCAGGACTAGCAGCTCTACCCTATGCCATCTCTAAAGAGGAGCTGTGTGCCAGTAATGCAGTTTAGAACACCTGCACCCTGACCACAGCAGGCAGCTGCAAGGACACGAGCCCCAGCAGACCCAAGGGAATCAGGAACTACAGGCCAGCAATGCAGACAGCGGGACAGGATACACAGCTCTGACAGGTTGAGGGATGCTGACCTTAGCACAGATCAAAGCGTGAGCCACACTGGCAGGGCAAACTGTCCCCTGAGGGGTCAGACCAGGCACCCCGGTCTCAAATTCTTCCTCCACCTGTCTTGGCCCTTGGTGTCACGGGGTATCTGCGTCTGTTGTCTCCATTCGCCCCACTCAGACCTGAGTACCCAGAGGCTGGGTCTGGATGGATCACAGAGACTGGCGGAAGGGGGAGGGAAAGTCAAGGCGAGTGCCAGATATCCTTCTCCCTGAAAAGCCAGGAAGCCAAGGTGGAAAGTCCGACTCAGCCTTTCCCAGAGCCAGCACCACTCAGAGACTAGGTGCAAACTGCACGCCTGATGAGCACAGGACCCTGGGGCTCTAGACATCTAAAGCCAGAGATAATGCAGAGTCCATAAGCAGGGGTATGGGAATAAATACTTTTAACTTTTTCTCTTATAAATATGCATTAGAACATTTGATAACACAAACTAAGGGCTCTGGATTAACTTAAAAGCAGACTAGATCCTGCAAGAGCAGCAGGACAGTCACTTAAAAGTCCCTGTTCTTGTGTGCCTCAGTCCCGTGGCACCTTGAACTGGTCCTTCTCCCTGCGGATGGCCCTCATGGTGGTCACAGGGTCCGTCTCCCCAGCATGTTGTTGCACAGTCTTCTCCCTGCATAGGCAAGAGATAGCAGGGTGTGGGTAGAGCCCAGACACCCTCATGCAGAAGAACAGCTAGGAATAAGCCAAGCAGGTCTTTCCAGCAATATGCAAATGGAAGGCCACCAACTCTATGCTGCCCACCCAGCCCAGAGTCCCAGAGCTTCAGGGATCTTTAAAGAAGTTCTCCAAAGGCTCTCCCCATAGGTCAAGGGTCCCCCACATCCTTGCCAAGATGTCAAGAAAAGCATCCTCACCTTTACGGGACAAAACCTGCCCTCTTGGGCACACTTTAAATAAAGCTAGGGTATGAGGGTCAGGCTCATTCACCTCAGGACGGGTTAGCTCTGGTCCATCTCTTTGATGGGGGTGAACTTGGACAAAATTATGAAGTCTGAACTACCACAGGAAGGTAAGGCCAAGAGAGGACCCCGCAACCATCTTACTTCACTCTCATGAAGGGGTTATAGGTGAACTCCTCTGCCAGAGTGGACGGCACCGTAGGCTCCCCGATGGCATATTTCTCCTATAAAAGATGACACTGTCATATAGGGACCAATGGGTCCCTACTTTCAAATAGCTTAGTGAGCTTTCAACACAAGTCATCCCGGGAGGCAGAGCAGAGAACAGTCAGTGGACAGGTGGGCGTCTGGTTGTGGAGGGAGGCCGGGCTCACAGGAGGGACTAGAGTCGTCTCCCACTGCGTCCCCGAGAGTAAACAACTGTGACAAGTATGTCACTTCTGCCTGTGCTGTCTCTGAAGGGAGGACATCCTGTCTCCATTATGTGAGCTTTATGTTTTGCACAATCAAAACACACACCCTCCCCACAAGAAAACTAGCATGAGGAGCAGTGAGTGACTTGGGCTCCCAGCACAGGGTGTGGGGCTTACTCTCCTGTCAGGAGCTCCCACCAAGTGCCTGCAGAGTGGCCAAGCAGTAGAGTACTGGACGGCACTGGCCACTACCTTGCATGGATAGCCTTGCTCCTGAGCACCATAGACCATGGCAGAGACAGTGCTAACACAACTGAGCAGAAGCTGCGTTTATAAGCCAAGGGGTCTCCATGCAGCTCTTGCCCAACTCTTGCCTGGCTAACATGGAGGCCTCAGGGACAGAGCTGGGACAGCAACTGCAGACACCCACATGGCCCCTCCATCACCAGGACACACAGCCAAGGGTTAGGAAAGAGACCAGTAGCACTGATGGTTGGTGAGCATGCAAAGTGTCAGGAACTATGGGGGTTAAGAGGAGAACATAAAACAACAGGACCCAATTTTCAAATTTTGAAGATCAGTTTAAGAGTAAATACATTTGGCTATACAATCCAGCAGTTCCACTATTAACCATATAGCCAAGAGCAGAAGAGAAAAAAAAGCAGGAACAGAACGCCAGCCACAAGCGCTCACAGCCTGTAAACCAGGAAAGCACACGAGGGCGCACCCACAGATGGATGAGCTCCCATAGTGAGCCACGTAATACAGGATGTACTCAGAGACAAAACCAGCAGGAATGGGCCTCAAAATGAGGCTGAGCAAGAGCAGGGGAGGGCCGAGGAAGGTCATATGATTGTTATACAAGCCTCTAGATAAGGTCATGGACTGTGCTAGACAACAGGACAGCTGCCAATGGCAAGGCGCTGAGAGGGTCAAAGTGCCTTGGGGGAGGGGAGCTGGAGAGATGGCTCCGCAGCTGCTGCTCTTGCAAAAGATCTAGGTTCAGTTCCCAGCACCCACAGGAAACTTAGAACCACCTGTCCCTCCACTTCCAGGGGCTCTGACGCCCTCTTCTGGCCTCCACGGGCACCAGGCATGCACATGATGCACACAGGTCCCGGCAGGTAAGACACTCATATACAACATCAAAATCAACTTTGTTAAAAAGTGCCTTGCAGAGCAGAGCCGCAGTGTCTAGCTTGACTGGGGCCGGGCTCATGTGGATGTGCACTGTCAAAGCTCAGCTAACCACAGACTTCATTCAAGACATTCGCATGCATGTAAATTACCCTTAAAGTTCGGTTTGTCTGGCATTGTGAGGCTTTGGGTTTGATCCGCAGAGGAAATAAGGAGACAAAGTAAGTTGCAGAGCGGTATTACAGTATGGACAGTGTGCATACAGTATAATCTCACTGATAGGTGAGTATTAAACGCATACTCTGAGAATCAGGTATGAATATAACGGGGGCTTGAAATTTTTTGAGGTGATGGTTTTGATATGCTGCCCAGGAGGCCTTGAACATGCGGCGCTTCATTCTCGTAAGCGGGATTAGACACGTGCCACCACACCTGATGCAGCACTGGGTTCCGTGTTGTGGTGGTCGTCCGTCTCACGGAGCCCAGGCTTGCTAAGAACACACACTGTGGCTGAGACTGGCCTTGAACTTCTGACTCATTTGCCTCGCTTAGACTCCCAAGTACTTCCAACTAAGTACATGCCACCATTCCAGGTTGAATTTTTCTGGTTTTGTTTGTTTTTGAGACAGGGTCTTACTATTCCTGGCTGGCATGGTGCTCAGATTGTATGTAGCCTTAATCTGGCCTCAAACTTGTAATTCTCCTGCCTCCCTCCTGGATTACAGGTAAACTGAATTTTCTAATATTACTTTGTAAACCCCTTGCTGATCTGGAAGGGACGTTGGACAGGCTCCTATCGTAGACAATACAACAGACTTATATAATAAAGCACCGCACATGAAGCTCCCAGGTCCACACAGCTCTGATGGTATTTACAGTGAGTGACAGGTGTCGAACAAAGCACTTGGCCCACTGCCTGGGGCTAGAATGTGGTAGCTCGCTTGTGCCATCGTGGAGATCAACCCCTTCAGATGAGATCCCTACTGTCTGGGTGACAGCAGAAGCAGGCTCCTCACAGAGGATTCAACTTAATGCTTAGTATGTGGGGAATAAGGTTGGACCCTGGAGCCTGAGTCTCTCTCTCTCTGAGACAGGGTTTCTCTGTAGCTTTGGAGCCTGTCCTGGAACTTGCTCTTATAGACCAGGTTGGCCTCGAAAACACAGAGATCTGCCTGCCTCTGCCTCCCAAGTGCTGGGGTTAAAGGCGTGCGCCACCACTGCCTGGTGAGCCGAGTCTCTTATGCTAAGATGTAGTGAGTATCAGATGGACTCTACTGCAGTGACCAGCACTGAGCTTGTGACACCCGGCTTCCACCCACTCTGCAGATAGTGCTGTGTCTGCATCCAGGCCCTTGGAAAGTCACTGCACCATGATGCACCCCAGGACATGCTCCAGAACTGGCCCACTCACCTTGGCCCAGGCCAGTTTCTCCTGAACGGCAGCATTGTTTGGTTCCACGTGGCGTGCAAACTTCAGGTTGTTTATGGTGTATTCATGGCCACAGTAGACTTTCTGAAGAAAGAACCAACACATAGGCTTTGACTTCCACCTTGGAAACCCTGAGGGTTCAGGACTGCATCATGTCTCAGCCGGACGTAGCACCCCATTTAATGTGTGCAACTAGAGATACTGTAGGGCCACACATAGATTAAGTACTAATGAAAACTGTTTAGGTGACAGCTTTGCCCTCTTCTCTCCTCGGCTCAGAGGTGAGGCCAGCTGTGAAAGCACGGACAGGTTCCTGGGCCTACAACAGATCTGCCTCCTGAGCACAGGTTCCTGGGGCCTTAGGGAAAGGGAAGCACCGCCTACCGTGTCTGGTGGGAGCCGGCCCAAGACCTCGAGCAGAGCCTTGTACATCTCGTCCGCAGTTCCTTCATAGAACTTCCCACAGCCAGCGACAAACAGCGTGTCACCTGGAAAACACAGCGGTGCTCCTCAGGACTAGCTCACACCCTGGCCGCCTGCGCCAAACTTACCAACAGGCACCAGGACATGACTCAAAGCCACCTGCCACCAAGCCACCATTAGGCATCTTCACCCAACGTGGTGCAAGGCCACCCACAGTTCTCCACTCTGCCAGCCTCCAGGTTCAACCGCAGCCATAACTCACTGTTGGGGCATGAAAGCCAAGGCACCCTGACCCGCTCTCAGTGCCCCAGTCCCACCCTAGCTGAGATCATCACAAACCTAGTGCACTTCCTGGCTCTCAGCAGCCCTCCTGAGTCTCTTCCTCCAACACTGGGTGACCCCTTTCTCCTGCACCCTTCCCCCTTTGCTGCTGGAATACCTGAGGCGCCCCCTTCATGACCCCAGCCTAGCACTGCTCTTGGCCTCATCCTAGCATGGGCAGGACAACCTGGCTGCTTCTGTTCCCTACACACCCTAGACTTTCACTGTGGCCAGCCCATATCAGTGGGTACTCGTGGTGCCATTTATACCTTGACTGCCCCTGCCCAGAGAACCTGGCTCTGCTCCTGGGCCTCCACACCTGAAGTCCTACCCTCATCCCTCCTGCACACTTTCTGCACAGTCTGTCCCCATCTCTGCACTGTTGTCTCCCAGTGCCCAGCCTGCCTATCTCAGTTTAAACAGGCCTTATCGCACACTCCAGCTGTACAAGACGCCTGACCCCCCCCCCACCACACCCTCCTCTCAGCTATGCCCACCTCCCTTCCCTACGCCCGTCCCCTTAGGTCAGCTGGAGTGGCAGCTGACTACTGAACAGTACATGTTCCGTACTGGCCCTCACTGTGATGCCCCAGAGAACACCATGCAGTTATAAAATGACCTGAAGACACCTGGCCCCTCATGCCAGGTGCTGCCCAGGACAGTCACAGAAAGTGCAGGGCGTCGTGGGGCCTCCTCCATGCTACACAGTACCTTCTACCTCTCAGGACAGAGTCCTCAGAGATCCAGCCTCAGGCTCAGCCGGGGCTCAGTGCTACAGCATCTGCCTAACACACACAAGGCCTTGGCTTCTGTCCACAGCACTGTCAAACACAACGGGGCTGAGGAGACTGGTTAGTTGGCAAGTGCTTGCCTTACGAGCATCAGAACCCGAGCCTGATGCCCAGAACTCATGTGAAAACCCAGGCAGCCTACTTGGCAAAGCTCTAAGACAGACAGAAGTGTTTTCCTGTCTGCTTTTCTGTTGCTGTGAAAACCAAGTTAGAGAGGAAAGGGCTTACTTCGTCTTATAACGTCCATGGAGGGAAGCTGGGCAGAAAGCTGGAGGCGGAACTGAGGCAGACATACGGAGGAGCTGTTCACTGGCTTACTCAGTTTGCATTTATTTATTTATTTATTTATTTATTTATTTTTGAGGCAGGTTTCTCTGTGTAACAGCCTTGGTTGTCCTGGAATTCACTTTATAGACAAGGCTGTCTTCAAACTCACAGAGATCTGCCTACCTCTGCCTCCCAAGTGCTGGGATTAAAGGCGTGCGCCACCGCCACCCGACTTAGCTTGCTTTCTTAAAGCACCCAGGACACACGTGCCCAGGGGTAGCAATGCCCACAGTGGACTGGGTCCTCCCATAATTACTAATCAAGAAAATGCGCTATAGACTTGCCAGTCAGATGACGACATTTGTCTCTATTGAGGCTTTTTTCTTTTTTCTCTCCCCAGAAGACTAATTTGTGTCAAGCTGACAGAAAATTAACCAGCACAGGTGTTCCTCTTCTCTAAGCTGGCATGTCCTGACTATCGGTCCATGATAACATGCCATCTGCTCTTACAGACACCAACACAGACTTTTGCAGGGCACACAGCCATGCCAACGGGGGAGGGCCAGCTATGTCTATACCTCAGTTAACCTGGACGGTCATAAGCTGAGGACCATGTGATTATCACCATCTCACCACAGCATACTGCGGTTCAGAAAAGCCTTACCAAACCACCAATTCCAGCGACAACATGGACACAGCAGAGCTGCCATGTTCCATGCCACAGCTCCGCTCTCAGCTCTAGAGTTCAGAGGGCAGAGGTGAGCCCCAACACAAAAAGGGTCCAAGGTCTGCGCATAAGCCACGCAATGCCATGAGGAAGACAAGGAACTCAAGTCAGGAGTGCAGGCTCACACCTGCAACCCCACACTCGGGAGGCTGAGGCAAGAGGACTGCCACAAGTTCCAGGCCAGCCTGGGCAACAGAGACCGCTCTGAAAACAAAACAAGACAAAACCCTAGCATTCTGTAATGTGTTTTTAAAAAGCTCGGGTTCCTGGGCAATTGCATATTTACAGAACAGAGATCCAAGTCTCCAGCCAGTTCCCCCTCAGTGTCTCTCCAGGGTTCCTCCCATCTGAACCGTGCTGCTGTGACCTCATTAGAATATGCTGGCATGTCCCCCAGCCCAGGCTTACACAGCCCCAGTGGCATCATCACTCTGAGAGGCAGGAGCCTGGCCCCCTGCCCCACCCCAGTCCGTGCCGCTTGAGCACTGTGGTCACAGTCTGCAATTATCACCTGCACCGTTCTGATTTTATTCATAAGGAGAAAGTTCCTGATTTTTGGACAAACCTACTTGCGCTGAGTGTGAACTACACACATTGCTCCAGGGGCTGGCTTGGCCTCAGCATGTGAACCTCCCACTTTCAAGTCAGGCTTCTGGCTCTGCAGGGTCACTAGGTGCGCATCACCCAGATCAGGTAACAGGGCTCTCTGAAAGCCTGCAGGAAGGATACTGGGATCCCCTGGGGCCTTCCTCAGCCAGCTCCCCTCCATTTGTTGGCTACTAGAGGGTAAGGGTTGAGGTTGCAGGATGGTGACCCTCAACCACATGATGCAGCAGCAGCCAGGCAAGCAGCAGCCCAGCCTCAACTCAGAGCACCTCTGCACTCAGTAGTTTGAACAAATCCCAGGCTCCATCCTGGGTTGTGGCTTCCTTATATGAGATGCAGGGCCGGAGAAGGTGCAGCCCCTGCTAGAAGGTGTGTCAGGAAACACCTTGCTTCTCTCACAGGACTTTTTCCTCACACAGCCAATGCCAAACAGAGTCTTTACATAGATGTCCCCCCCATCTCCCCAACTCACCTGTGAACACAGCAGAGGGCTCTGAGCTACCAGGCTTGCTCACAAAGTAACAGATGTGTCCCGAAGTATGGCAGGGTGTTGACAGACATTTGACACTGAGAGACCCCACCTGAAATAGAGGTGCTGGGATGAGCTCCGACCACCAGTAGTCTTTTTGGAACGTCACAAGTGGCAGCACTATGACCCTCCTGTTCCTGACCACCTGAATACATTTATTCCACTGCACTCGAGACACCTACAGAGCATCCCAGGGCTTGGACAGCCCACAGGCAGGGCCCAAGGATCCTGGCTAAGGTGTGGCTCAGGTGCAGATGCTCCAGATGTGTTTTTTCAAGGACGAAAGCACAAGAAGCTTATTTTGTTTTAGTCTCCAGAACTGAGCCAACTCTAAACCAGTCATTTTCCCATTAAAGATACTTCTCTTCTGACCACCTCCCCAGCTCTTCAAGTGGTCAACCCTCAAGCCGACCCAGCAATGTCTGACTCAAGACAGAGTCAACAAGAACATCTGCACAGCCTTTCTGCTCAAGTTGTCTCATTCTGACCCATTTCCCAAGCAGTGCAGCTGCGTGTCCTAGCAAAGGCCTCCATCTCCACACAGCTCTACTGTCACGTCACAGAAGTCAAAAAGACCCCAGAGGCCCCATTCAAATTCCCCAGTGACTCGGAGGCCCGCTCTGAGGTCTTCCCCAGTGTCCAGCTGACTTGGAGGCCCACTCTGAGATCTTCCCCAGTGTCCAGGCACATTTTGCAGTTGATTTTCTTACTATGCTCTTATTTTTTGTTTTATTTTGTTTGTTTTTGGTTTTTTTGAGACAGAGTATCTCTGTACAGCTCTAGTTGTCCTGTAACTCACTTTGTAGACCAGGCTGGCCTTGAACTCAGAGATCTACCTGCCTCTGCCTCCTGAGTGCTGGGACTAAAGGTGTACGCCACCACAGCTCGACTTCACTATGCTCTTGAAGGGAGGACTGTTCAAGCAATGCTGAGACAGGTCCAGGGACCCCCTTGCCTGATCAGCCCCTTTTCCAAATGATGCCTGTGGCCCCAGCATCCTGGAAGGGCTTCCTGTGTACCTGCAGTGTGGTAAGGTGTGTGACTTTGTGCGTCAAGGCCCCAATGCGGTCGTCACCTCCGTAAACGTTCAGCCCAGGCTCCAGTTTCACCAGCTTCTCATTGCCACCAGCATGGTCCCTAGAAGTCAAACACGAGGCCTGGGGTAACCTGATGAGATGGAGGGCCTGCTTGCTTGCCTTTAACCCCTGACCAAATGGAGTTTTCACTTTGCCTATACATTTTTCAGTAGAAACAGGCAACCCGGAACCAATTTTTACCATTTGGCAACACCGAAAACAAGTGTCTCAGGGTGTCCAGCACGCCCCTGAACAGAGAAAGCAGGTCACATAGACCTAGGGTCCCAGACATGGCTCCCACACCTCAGGGCACAGGAAGTTACCTGGAGCGCTCCCACTAGCCAGAAGCCTCACTCTGACCGCACTTCTGAGCTCAGAGATTGGGCACTAAGGTGGGCGTGCGGGTTGGAAGGTTCACCCAGGTAATCCTAATGCATCCCAGTTTGGGCCAGCACTGGCAAAGGCTATGTCGGGAACTCAAGAACCTAGATCCTGCCCACCTGCAGGAGGTCTGCATGCAGAGCACAGGACAGCCAGGTGCTGGCACCTCCTAGGACCAGGGACTCCCACAGTTCCCCAGAGTAGCAGAGGGCAAGGCCATGGTAAAGGCACAGACACACTGTGGGCATCTTTAGCTCCAAGATGGGGATGGGAAACACCTTCCCCTGTCAGTCCCTTGGCTACTCCACTCCATAGCCAAACAATCCATGGAACAGCAGGGCTCTAAGGTAACAGGAACAAGTGACCCAGCTCTCTGCTCCATGGCCTCCAGGACGAGGATCATACACAGGCCAGGTAGGCACCATCACCTCATTGCCTACCTTTGAAAATGTCACTACCAATGAGCAATAACACAACTTGATCTGCCTGTGAGCTACAGGCCAGACCCTTAGCTCAGCCTTAGGCTTGATGAGGACATAAGCGTGAGATGGTGATAGAAAAAGCCAGACTCCGCCACAGTTTCAGGAAAAAGGCATCTGAAGTAGTAGCTACTAAGGTGGAACAGAAAACACAAAGTGTGCACAGTGTTTGTTTGATGGCTGTGAGGCATATGCCATCAGATCCCAAAGGTAGAAGTGCCAGCAGCTGGAAGCCCAGGGAAGGAGCCTCACAAAGTAGAGCAGCCATAATGTGCAGTCCAGGCCAAGACTAAGGTCAAACTCCGTGTCCCAGGTGCTGAAGTTGCACCCAGTACCTCAGGGGCCTGGCTAAAGCAGCCACAAAGACAGAGTGACTGAGAGGCACGGGCCCCAAGCTTCCTTCCGTCGGCAGAGTCGTGGGCTCCCAGTTCTGACATACCCAGGGCAGGGTCAGAGACAGAGGCTCTGGCTCTCTTCACGGAGTCATTTAGGAAAGAAGATTAAGGGCCAACAAACATTTCTTCTACTTCTGAAGAGCCTTAAAAGATCCAAAAGCGCCGGGCGGTGGTGGCGCACGCCTTTAATCCCAGCACTCGGGAGGCAGAGGCAGGCGGATCTCTGTGAGTTCGAGGCCAGCCTGGTCTACAAGAGCTAGTTCCAGGACAGGAACCAAAAGCTACGGAGAAACCCTGTCTCGAAAAATCAAAAAAAAAAAAAAAAAAAGATCCAAAAGCAAATTCTAGGCCAGCCAGAGACCCTGGCTCAAAAACAGAAAGCAAAAGAATAATAAAAACCAGGAATGGGGCTTTGGGCAGCACTATCCCAAAGCCCCAAGTTCAAGGCCAGCCTGTGCCACACAGAGTGGAATCCCATCTCAAAACACCGAAACCAATCATACAACAAAAGTCAATCAACACTTTTGGAAACGTAAGACTTTTCCCCCCAAAAAAGTGAGGGTCTCACAGCCTGGCACTCACTAGAGACCAGGGGAGCTCTAACTCAGAGCTCCACCCACCTCCACCTCCCATTTTGTTGGTTTTGTTTGTTTAAGAAAATGCTGATGTCTACCTTCTCCTCTTTCTCCCTGACATGGGTGGATGCCAACAGCACGTTTTATGACCCTAAGATATGTGAAGGCAGCCACTGGGACCCTTCTGTGACCAGAGAAGCCTAGTTTTAAGGGACAGCAGTGCCCTTGTGCCTGAGAATGCTGGCCCTATCCTGTTCCTCCACACACCACAAACACCTCACCCGGAAATTGCTGCATTAGTGGAACCCAGAGGTCAGTGGCCCAGGAGGAAGAAGGTGGAGCCTTGGTGTATTCTTCCCTGCTCTATGGACAGTAACTTCTCAGGTGAATAGCTGACCCCACCCCAGGTCCATCCACAGCCTAAGCACTTACCAGTGGTGATGAGTGGTGAGCACTGTGGTCAGCTTTACACGGTGCTTTTTCACTGTTTCTATAACCTACAGGCACGGGGAGGCAGAATCAAGGTTCAGTCACACTTCTGGTCCTGGTTTACCTGCCTGCAGAGTGGGTGCCCAGCTCTCTCCCCACCTACAATGACTGACTACAGGTCAGTCATTTTCTTTTTCCTTTCTCTTCACCAACTTAACTACTCTGTCCCACCGATAACCACTCTGAGCCCGGGCAGCTCTGACTGCGGTCATCCACAGCCCTGGAGCAGAAGCATGGAAGATGAGGAGGATCTCAGGGTTCACACGTGTCTGGGCGTGGAGGGTTAAAAGTATGTGTCAGGCTTGCCACAGAGGCCTGTGGTTAGACATAACTGTTTTGAATGAACCGATTTCCACCTAGCTTCCACAAAACCGCAAAGACCCTGTGGCTGTAACCCCCGGGGATGAAGGCAGGATGCTGGGTGTACGGTTCAGGGAGCTAAGAAGAGCCACACACACCTTACCTTCTGGGGTTGCACTGGGTCCACGATGGCAGCCTCCTTGGTGTCCTCATCAATGATCAGGTACATGTAGTTGTCAGTCAGGGCGGGCAGTAGCTCAACCTTCATCATGTCTTGCTCCACAGTCAGACTCTTCCTGAAATCTGTGTGATACAGAAGGACTCCCGGCAGGACCTGACCTGAAGAGACACAGCGGAGGAACCTCACCCAGACTTCAGAGCAGCCATACCCTTGCACTCAGGGCTCTGATAGTTGGCTTTCCCAAGCTCCTCTGAGGAAATCTCCTATTCATTACATCCTTCAGGAAAGTGGGGACTAAGTAAGCCAGTCCATCTCAGGTACAGAATTATTGTTTTGGTTTGTGTGGGGGGGTGCTTTTTAGGTTCTTGGGGGTTTTGTTTGATTGTTTGCTTTTTTTTTTTTTAAGAATTCCTCTCCTTTATTCTCCAAACAGCTTTTATACCAAAACATAAATTGAGTGGGAAATACACCAGCATTCTGTCTCAGAGTGCTTTTTTTTTTTTTAAAAAAAAATAGATCTCCCTCTATATCCCTGTCTAGCCCAAAACTCATTATGTAGTCCAGGCTGGCCTTAAATTCGGCAATCCTTCTGTCTCAGCCTCTTTCAGTTTCATTTGTCTTTTGCAGTGGAAGGGACAAAACCCTGGGCTCACATGCAAGGCAAGTTAGCTACACCTTGTGCTAGACTTGGAATCTTGACATTTCTTTTCAGAGTTCTTACAGGCCTTCCCAGCTGCCTGTGGTGTGACTCAAAGCTGAGGCAGGCAGAACAAGGCACCACAGCATGGCTGCTCGCCCTCCAGTCATGGCCTCTGCACTAACAAGAGCTCAGTCCTCTGAACTGACAGCCCTTCTCAGGTCTCTACTCAGATGAGAAAACAGCACTTTACACTAAATAGCCAGCACAATGAAAAATACACATAGTGCCAGCTCCCGAAAATAAGGCACTGGCTGTCTGAGACTCAGGCATGAGCCACAAAGAACAATCATCCAGGCAAGGATTGGCCTGGGTGCACCAAGGAGGCAGCGAGGGACTGGGGGACAAAGGTATACACTACTCCACCCATTCAGATGCCAAAACCGTTTTCAGCAGTAAAACTCGCATTCAACCTGAAACATGGGGCCTCCAAAAAGGTTTTCTGCCTTGGCTTTAAAGTGGAGAAGCCACACAAGGTGGTAGAGACCGTGGAATTCTGACTCTCAGGAATCCAGAAAACAACAACTTTGACCCTGTGATAGCTAGTGCTATCAACTAACAACCATGACAAGGGAAACCAACCAAATGGAACTGTTTGTTTTGTGGTGCCCCAGGGCCCAATACTAGGGAAGTGCTCTCTCGCTGAGTTAAGCCCCAGATTCCCATTTCTCCTTTTTGGCACAACAGTTGGGCATGTCCAGCAAAATAAATATTTCTCTAATATCAGGTTTCTGTAATATTTGAACTCCCTAAGCCCTGGCACTGCCCAAGCCCATGGAGGGCAGAAGGGTGAAGAGAGATGAATATGAGCCCTGTTCATGTATTTCCTGGCAGAACAGTGAATGGCTAAATAACATATTATTACTAGTGCTCAACCCACTCTAGGTCTCAAAAGAAGTTAAGTAACCTGGAGAAGACATGATAACTCCTAAAGAAGGGATTCACCAACTGAGGGCACCTCCAGGACCCTCTTTCCCAACCACACTAGCCTCACACTGCCCAGAAGATGCTCCCTGCTCTTCAGCTTGCAAATAGAGACATTTTGCTTGAGTTGGGACCTGCAGCCTGTGTTCAAGACCAAATCCCAGACACGTTTTATTTTGCTCATAACATTGTTTAAAAATTGAAGACTTCCAGAGAGTCCCATCTTCTCATCCAGCGGGGCTTCTAGAGCACCAAATGCTGAGCTGCGGACTCCCATAAGCGGCGCTGACCAGCAGTAACTGCTTGCCTAGCTCATCAGCAGCGACATTAAAGGCTATTCCTTAACTGGAGAGACCTGTACTTCTGGGGTTCTCAACGAGAGGGCTTCTTGCTTAGTAAAGATGGACCACGCACTTTCAATCACGATTGCTTCCAAATTCCCGGCTAGCTGGACTCAGGCCGGCCAGCTCCGGAGCGCTGGCAACCCACTGTTGCCCCACTAGTTGGACACCAGGAGGAAAAGCAGCTGGCTTAGAAACCGAGGTTGCGACCCCGGCACTGGAGTCCGACTCCAGCCGGGTGGGAGCAGGTGCCGGCCCTCTGTCCCCGGCCACTGACCCTGTCAGCGCCGCTGGTCTAAGCTGAAGATGCCCGGCCCCGCTTCTCTCCCGCCCGGCAGCGCACAGCACCTGCGCCCGGAGGCGGCGAGGGCTCGCCCAACCGACGTCCGGCCTGCCGGCACCGCGCCGCGCCGCGTCAGCGCCCAGACACACTTACCCAGACCGCGGCGCGCGCAGGCGGCTCCCAGCACTGACAAGCTCCGGAGGCACGGCCCGCGACCCAGCACCATGACCCACGGGGTGCACAGCCGGGTCGCCCAGCCGAAACACCAACGTCGTGGGCATCAACACTAGCGTTGGCGACAGCAGCCAATCAGTGTCCTTCTCGCACTGCTCCCAACCAACCAGCTCCTGCTCTTTACCGAAACGCCACGCCCTCAATCCGACAGTGCCCGCCCATAGAGAGCACTGCCAACCAGTGTCGGTCTCGCGGGTGCCGCCCCCAGCCAATCAGCAGCTCCTGCCCAAAATGTTCCCTACCCTGCCCTGGGAGCCTTGGCCGGGAGACCGGGTCTGGACGAAGGTGTGGGCGGCGGAGGGAGGCTGAGCGGATGCCTCCTCGTCTCTTCCGGGCCGCTGACCCCAGCGTCCAGCTGCTGCGCAAGGAAGGGCGGGCCGCTTCGGCCTGAACAGCGTCCTAAGGCAGCTGTCCCCTCGAGGCCCCCGTAGTCCCGGGATTCAAGGGTCACGTGACACAAGGTTTTACCATGGCTTCCTCCAAGCCTCTGTCTCGCTTCTGGGAATGGGGCAAGAATATCGTGTGTGTGGGGAGGAACTACGTAGACCACGTCAAGGAGATGCGCAGCGCGGTGCTAAGCGAGCCTGTGCTTTTCTTGAAGCCGTCCACCGCGTACGCTCCCGAGGGCTCACCGGTGTTAATGCCCGCCTACTGCCAGAACCTGCACCACGAGGTGGAGTTGGGTGTGCTCTTGGGCAGGCGTGCTCAAGCCGTCCCCGAGGCCGCCGCCATGGACTACGTGGCCGGCTACGCTCTGTGCCTGGACATGACTGCCAGAGATGTGCAGGAAGAATGCAAGAAGAAGGGACTGCCCTGGACCCTGGCCAAGAGCTTCACGGCCTCCTGTCCTGTCAGCGCCTTCGTGCCCAAGGAGAAGGTCCCTGACCCTCACGCCCTAAGACTGTGGCTCAAGGTCAACGGTGAACTCAGGCAGGAGGGCAAAACTTCGTCTATGATCTTTTCCATCCCCTACATCATTAGCTACGTTTCCAAGATAGTAACCTTGGAAGAAGGAGATCTTATCTTGACCGGGACTCCAAAGGGAGTTGGGCCAGTTAAAGAAAATGATGAGATCGAGGCTGGAATAGATGGGGTGGTTAGTATGAAGTTCAAGGTGAAAAAGTCAGAATACTGAGTTGTTCTTAACGAGTGTCACAGGAGAAAGGAGACATAAGCAAGTGAAGTAACTAAATGTCAATCTTAATGAAAATCTAAAATGGGTCCTTAAAAATAAATAACGTGATTTTAAAAATTGGGGCAGAAATGAAAATGGGAATAACCACACTAAAGAATATTTAATGCTTCCCAAGAGGAGATGTGTTAAACTAAGCTCGGAAAAGTTGTAATTTTCTTCTCTGAAACTGAACTGAGTAAGACTTCTGTAAATTGTATCTCCATTAATGATGTTACCCTTTAGGAAAGCTGTTTATACACTCCAGTTGGTTCTTACTAGGGAAAGCTCTTCATCCCAAAATCAGATAAAAGTTTTGTTAAGCGAGCAATTGTTGAAGTCCTGCCTTGTTTACTTGGAGTGTATATATTGGGCTGTGACTTCTGAGTTTGGGAGGTAATCTTGAAATTGTTTTCCAAATAAACACGTTTCTTGTGTGACCTAAAAGTGTACTTTCTTTCCCTGTGGGGGAGGGGTACTTCTTCCTCTGGGGCATCAGACTTTGGTCTTGGGCTCCTGAGCACTGTGCTTTAACAAAGTGAACCAGTCCCTCCACATCAATCTAAGAGGCCCTAGGAAACCAACAGCCTGGAAATGCTGCCTTTGCTCTTGCCTGCACCGTTTCCTGATAGAAGAGCCCTCAGGATGTCCAGCACAGCTTTCGGGGGCCCAGTGGAGGCTTCTGCTGTGCCGGTACAGAGTCTGCCGTCCCCTTTCAGTAATTTATCAGTGCTGCTAGGCATTATGCCAACTATAGTTCATTCCATGTTCTTGTGCGTTGTGTTTTTAACAAAGCTGTGAGGTTTGTTAGCCCTATCATCCTGATGACAATGTAGACCTAGAGGCTAGCAACTGTGGCAGGGCCTGTTTGTAAGGAAACTGTCATAAACTCAGAGTCTGAAGTTTTAACCAAAGTATAGGTAGTGCCATATAAGTAAATATATAAGAAAATTTAAACATATGGGTATTCTGTGAGCCCAAGGCTTAATTATGATTTATTATGAAGTCCCATAGTGATATTGGTTTAATAAATGTGACTTTTAAACAGAATCTTATTATAACTCAGGATGACCCTGAATTCATGATCCACCTGACCTAAGTTTTCCATTATTTTATCTTTAGTAGTTTATTTAATTACTTAGCTGTCAATGTTTAATACAAATGAGTTAGGAATTTTATTTTTTATTTTTGGTTTTTCAAGACAGGGTTTCTCTGTAGCTTTTAGTGCCCGTCCTGGAACTAGCTCTTGTAGACCAGGCTGGCCTCGAACTCACAGAGATTTGCCTGCCTCTGCCTCTGCTGGGATTAAAGGTATGCACCACCACTGCCTAGCAAGTTAGGAATTTTAGATAAGAAAAGGAACAAAAGAAAAAATCTTAAGATTTCATCTACCCAGAGACAGCCAAAGTTAGACATTTAGTATAAATTCTTCCAAATCTGAATATGCATATTATTTTAAGTGGAATTTTTGGACAGGATCTAACTATGTAGCTCAGGCGTGCCTGTACCTCATGATCCTCTTTCCCTAGTCGCCTGAGTGCTGCTGAAATAACAGGTATATGCCACTACCATAGTTTTCCAACCTGGTTTTTATACTGGCTATTGTGATTTCCACATCAGTCCGCACCGTTCTGCAATTTGATTTTCATCGATTATGAAAGACTCTAGGTCAGTCAGTTCTTTGGTTTTAGACATTAGGGTGTGCTGGTGAAATCAGCACATTGATAATTCCTGATTCGTGTGGCTGGGTTCCCAAAGTCAAACAGTGAGCCCAAAGGGCATGCCGCCCATTTGAAGCTGTACTTTAATCTAGCTAGCAAGTACAAGGTTCAACTGAGAAACATCTACTAAGTTGACAGAGCAATTAAGCAAGCTGAAGGTACAAGCTAGTGCCCAGAAAGTACAGTGCCCATGGGACCAATGTCCACCAAACAATGAAATGAGCTTTGTCACAAACATCTGACACCAGCATTACAGTTGTAGCACACAAAGTCCTTGGAAGTAAGAATCAAAAACTGAACCCAACTCCCACAATTTCTCAGCTGCTAAAATCACAGTAAACCTCACACCCAGGAGATAAATACTCTTTCAACTTATTTTAAATAAATATAATCTATGAAAAAGTTGGAAGATTCATCCAATGAAGTCAAATTACCCTTCAGTAGATTTAACAACTGTAACTTTCAGATATGGAGAGATAGTTCAGAGGTTAAGAACACTGCTCTTCCAGAAGATTCAAGTTTGACCCCCAACATCCACATGACTACTTATCTACTGTCTGTAACTCCAGTCCAAGAGAATCGATACCCTGTGATCTCTGTGAGCACTGGATGCACATGGTGCATGGACATACAGGCAGCCCAAACACCCATACACATACAAATTTAAAACAACACAAAACATTGTTCACCGGACATAGTGGTGCATACCTTTAATCACAGCACTGGGGAGACAGTGTGGTCTACATTGTGTGTTTCAGGACAGCCAAGAATACATAGACTGTTTCAAAATACAAAAAAAAATTATTTGCTAATTACACATAAAATAATTTCATAATACATTAGTCTATGCAGAATATGTCTTGACTTCTGTTACAGTGATTTTATTTATTTATTTATTTGGTTTTTCGAGACAGGGTTTCTCTGTAGCTTTGGTGCCTGTCCCGGAACTAGCTCTTGTAGACCAGGCTGGCCTCGAACTCCCAAAGATCCGCCTGCCTCTCCCTCCCGAGTGTTGGGATTAAAGGCGTGCGCCACCACCGCCTGGCGATGTTTTTTAATGTATTGGAGCACATGCCTTTAATTCCAACATTAAAGAGGCAGAGGTAGGTGAATCTCTGGGAGTTCAAGGCCTGGACCTTCTTATGTAGACCAGGCTGTTTCAAAAAACAATAAAATTTAAACTGGTTGTTGTTGGTGGTGTGTGCCTTTAACCCCAGCACTCCAGAGGCAGAGACAGGTGGATCTCTGTGAGCTCGAGGCCAGCCTGGTCTATAGAGTTGATGCCAGGACAGGCTCTAAAACTACACAGAGAAACCCCGTCTCAATAAACCAAAATAAATAGATAAATAAATAAAAATTAAAAAATAAAATAAAAATCCACTGGTTATCTATAAAAAGTGAACATTAGGCCAGGCCCAGCTACTCATGAGTCTAAGACAGGAGGATAGCAAATTCAAGATCTGTATGAGCTACAGAGTATGCAGCTAGTCTGTGCAATTTAGTGAGGCTCAGTCTCAAATAAAAAGTAAAGAAGAAAAAGTAGAAAGTGGGGGAGAGGACTGCTGAGAATTTACTTAGTGATGAGATGCTTGCCTCATATTCATGAGGTCATAGGTTCAATCCTAGCATCATATTGACAGCACACGCCTAGCACTCAGGAGATGGAGGCAGGAGAATCAGGAGGAGTTCAAGTATAGGAAGATAGGACCTACAAGGCCAGGAGAAGAGCCAGCCTGGAGTCTGCCTGAGGATCTATCAACAGGCGCTGTCAGAGGTCCTGATCATGCCTAGCTAATGAGGGGCGACCACGCAATGTCAACTGATGGGAACGCAGCCTGGGTGCTGGAAGAGGGCATATAAGGCTCTCACCATAGCTGAATAAAGGAGTCTGCTGTTTGTCTTTTACCTGACCTCCAGCACCTTCTTACCCTCTCCCCAGCACATTCAAGTTCATCCTTCGCTACATATCAAATTCAAGGCCAGACTACGTAGATCTGTGTCACAAAAAAGAAGAGGGTGTATATAGAAAATCAGTGATAAAGTACTTGCCTACCACCACCACGTGTAAAACTCTGTGTTCCATCCCAAGGACCAGAGGGGAAAGTATTATCCATTCACTTGAACACCTTTTCAGGCTAGTGAACACTCATCTAATTATTTTTAATTGGTATATCTTCTTAGATCATATGCCCCAGAAGCAGATCATAAGATGGGAATCATTGTCCAGGTAACGTTTTGAAGGGGTGCTCTCAGGAAGATAAGTGAAGGAACAAGGAAATGCAAAGCAGGTGGAAAGGACGGGATCGAAACTCAGTGGGCAGATGACTCCGGTTGGAGAGAGCAATAAAGTAGTCTACAGACATAGTGCACTTTGTCTCCCTCAGAGCCGCATCAGGCATCCCTGCTTCTCACAGAAGCAGGGAAATCTCTGAAAACTTGGAGTTAATGGGGTGAGGTGTGGGGCAACATTCTCCACAGGTTTAGTTTCTGGTGTTTAAAAAGACACAACAAGGCGAGAACTGTTTTCAAACACAACATTGAGTGTTTATTCTTTAGGGGGAAAAGGCTATGAAACTGATTATCTGGTTTACACTTAAAGATTTAGGTGCATTTTGTCAAAATGTGTAGGAAAGAGAATATACAAATTTGTACTTGACAAGTGTTATGTAGCTATTTCCTCCAAGATAAAGCTTTCCATTTTATGGAAGCCCCTTAAGATAGGATCTTCTGAAGTGAAGTGAAACAAGCAGTTCTTCAGAGAAGCTACTTAAAGTCTCGGGAAACAAACATCTCAATAGTTTCAGGAAGTCCCTGAAACTGACCAAAAGTCTAGAACCCTCTTTTCCCAAGCTTATGTAAACAGTTAGGACTGCTATGAGATGTTCTTAGACATGCTGAGCTGCCCAGAAGAGTTTCAGACATGCTGAACTTCCTGGAAGAGGCAGAGATCAGCCAACTTGCCTGGAAGAGAGAGACCCCTCTAGTTCCAGTAGATCCAACTTGGAAGGGATCTTTTAGCTTTTGGAGGGGCAGTGCTGCTTGAGAAGGTCCTGAAGAAGGCAGGTTGAACTGCCTGGAAGAGGCTCAGACAAATTGAGCTTTCTGTCAAACTATCTGCAAATTCTTCAGTGAGCTCTGAGATTCCAGATTTCACGCAACTTTATCCATGGTGAAACGGGCTTTGGTGATACAACTGTCTGACTCGTTTCCGCTCCAGTAAGTACTCTCACACCTACACTCCTATAAGTAACCACACATTGTCTTATCAAGTTGGACTTTGGTAGTATTCCTATTTTGGTCTGTCATTGGTTCCCTATCTGGGGTGAGTAGACGTTAGTTAGATTAGTGTAACAGCATGAAAGTTTCAGAATGCCTTTCCCAGCCCTACAAACTCTAACCACGGCCAAGTACCATGACTAGGTGATAATTTGCATCTCTTTAAATACCCCCCTGCTGCATCTCTACAAATGTAATCATGGTAACTCCACTATCAGGTTGGTTTTCCATTTCTTTTCACTATGAACACTAAGCAACTATGCTAAGACTTTTGTCTGTTTTTTTTTTTTTTCCGAGACAGGGTTTCTATGTGTAGACCCTGCTGTCCTAGAGCTTTGTAGACCAGGCTGGCCTCAAACTCACTGAGATCCACTTGTCTCTGCCTCCCAAGTGCTGGGATTAAGGGTGTGCACCACCACCACACAGCCAACTTTTGTCTGCTTAAAGGGAAATGGAAGTGTAATTTTAAGTGTCTCACAGGCCTTGGGGAGCTAGCTATACAGAAGAGGAGGTGGAAAGACAGTAAAAGTCAGAGGGAATGGATGACACCAAGGAAACAGTGAGGACTGACGCAAATGTCACCTCAGTGTGTGTCAAAATGCACAGGCCTTTCCAGGTTCCGGTCAGACAGTGTCCCAGCGCTAAGAGGGGAAGTGGACATAGGTGCATGCGCCTAACCAAGGACCTCTCTCCAGTTGACATCTGCTTGTAAAGGAAAAATTATTTTCTCCAATGGAGTCTCATTGAGTATATTAAACACACTTAAGGGAGGCCTCATGCCCAGCAGCTGATAAAGAACACAAAATGAACTCTGTTTTTTGTTTTTTTGGGTTTTTTGTTTTTTTTTTTTTGGTTTTTGGTTTTTTGAGACAGGTTTTTCTGTGGTTTTAGAGCCTGTTCTGGAACTAGCTCTTGTAGATCAGGCTTGCCTCGAACTCACAGAGATCCACCTGCCTCTGCTTCCCAAGTGCTGGGATTAAAGGTATGTGCCACCACCACCCAGCTTGATTTTCTGTTTTTATAGGTTTTGTGTGTATATGTGTCTGTGTGTGTTTATTTGTTTTCTGTACTTTTTCTTTTTTTATTCTAGTTCATTTGCCATTTTTGTTTGCTTGTTTTTTCTCTAGAGAAAAAGAAAGAAGGAAGGATGTTAGAAGGGTGGAGAGGTGGGGAGGGTCTAGGAGGCATTGGAAGATGGAAAAACAGAATGTAGTGTATGAAAAAATTTCTTTTCAACAATTATTTGGAGTGGTGCAGTTGTTTTGTTTTTCAAGGTAGGGTTTCTCTATGTAGTCCTGCCTGTTTGGGAACTTGCTCTGTAGAACAGTCTAGCCTAGAACTCAGAGATCCACCCACCTCTGCCTCCTGTGTGCTGTGATTAAAGGCGTGTGCCACCACCCAGCTCAATAAAATATTGTATACCTATTTTTATACCTATTTTTAAAAAGTAATTATAAGTGTCAAAATATACTAGGAAAAATTTCATACAACAAAATCTTACTAAGTGATAAAGACAACAATAACTGGCATTTGCTGTCCAAAGGCTAAGTACATAAGGCTACGTGCTTTGCAAGAGTTAACCCGAGTTTTCCCGATTGCCATGAGAATTTGTAATTAAGAATCACAAAAGGAGAAACTTTGAACGGGCGACCTGAGAGCAGCGAATGGAGCTTGAACCCAAAGCCACAGAGTCTGCCCACTCAGCTGTCTTTGTTTCTACCTCTGTTTGAGCTTTTATAGCCCATCTGGGAAATAATTTCCCTGACACATATAAGGTGATACCAGTAAGATGCCATTTCTAAGTTATACAAGAAAGATTCAGAGCCGGGCGGTGGTGACACACACCTTTGATCCCAGCACTGGGAGGCAGAGGTAGGTGGTTCTCTGTGTATTCGAGGCCAGCCAGGTATACAGAGCAAGTTCTAGGGTAGCCCGGGCTGTCTTAAAGGAAAAAAAAGATTCAGTAATGTTAGCTAGCAATTTATGGGACTGAAAACATGACTCAGTGGTTAACAGCACTGACTGCTCATTGCAGAAGACTCAAGTTCAGTTCCCAGAACTCATGTCAGCCCACAACTGTCTATAAGTCCAGTTCCAGGGGCTCTGATACCCTCTTCTGCCCTCTGCAGGCACTAGGCATGTGGTACACATACATGCATGCAGGTAAAACATCCATACGCATAAACAATAAAATATTAAAAATAAAAAATATGTTAGCAATTAATGAACTAGGCATGATGGTGCATGCTATAGTCCTAGTGCACGGGAAGTGACAGCAGAAGGATCAGGAGTTCAAGGCCAGCCTAAGATGCATAGTGAATTTGAAGCCAGCTTGATCTGCAAAACAAGATACATAAGCACACACACAGAGAAAGTAGCAATTTAATATCTAGAAATGTAGCCGGGCAGTGATGGTGCATGCCTTTAATCCCAGCACTCGAGAGGCAGAGGAAGGTGGATCTCTGTGAGTTCGAGGCCAGCCTGGTCTACAAGAGCTAGTTCCAGGACAGGCTCCAAAGCTAGAGAGAAACCCAGTCTCAAAAGACCACCACCAACAAAAAATAATAAAGATTAAAAAATAAATTTTTATTAATTGATTAATTAATTATTTTTTCCCAGTCCGACTACAGTTTCCCTTCCCTTCCTTCTGTCCTCCCAGTTCCTGCTCCTCACCTCCCCCATCCACTCTCTCTCCCATCTCTTCAGAAAAGTGCAGCCCTCCCAGCCATGGCATATCAAGTTGCAGGAAGACTAGGCACCTCCTCTCCTATTAAGGATGAACAAGGCAACCCAGCAAGAGGAAAGGGTCCCAAGAGCAGGCAACAGAATCAGAAACAGCCCCAACTCTGTCTGCCAGGAGTCCCACAAGAGGACCAAGTCTTATATTTTTAATGGTTATATTTCATTATATGAATATAGGACAGTGAATATAATCAAATACCATTGCACACTTAAGATGATTCCTAATATGGGTTTGGAGTACATGCCTTCAATCTCAGGACTGAGAAGAAAGAGGCAGGCATATTTCCAAAAAATTATATGCTTATATCTATAATATAATTTGTAAATGATATACTTTAATATGGATGGAGAG
Organism: Microtus oregoni; assembly: GCF_018167655.1. Classification (NCBI taxonomy): domain Eukaryota; kingdom Metazoa; phylum Chordata; class Mammalia; order Rodentia; family Cricetidae; genus Microtus; species Microtus oregoni. The sequence goes on from NW_024543086.1 coordinate 19,243,663, forward strand.
AAGACAAACATGCAAGAAAGACATACAAAAGTGTTGTATGCCGGGCGGTAGTGGCGCCTGCCTTTAATCCCAGCACTCGGGAGGCAGAGGCAGGCGGATCTCTGTGAGTTCTAGACCAGCCTGGTCTACAAGAGCTAGTTCCAGGACAGGCTCCAAAACCACAGAGAAACCCTGTCTCGAAAAACAACAACAACAAAAAAGTGTTGTATGTTTGCACAGGCATGTTTAGTGCAGCAAAGTTCCTAATAGCCCAAAGGTTAAAAAAAAATCTCAAATGTCACCAGCAGATGAACAGATAAGTAAAATATAGCATACCCAGCTAAAGCAGTATTTCTCAGCTATACAAAAGAATGACACATATTACATAATGGGTGAACTTAAAGATCATTATACTAAGTAAAGGCAGCCAGTCACAAGGACAAACACTGTGGGATCCACTCAGGTGAGGTGCCCAGAATAGCCTAATTCTCAGAGATGAGATGTAGATCAGAGGTTACCTGAGCTGTAGGGAGGGGAGAATGTGTGAAGTTGCAGTATGGAAGGAAGTAAACCAGTCTGGAAAGGTAATGAGCACACAACATTATAAACATACTAATGCCACTGATTCGTATAAGTAAAAATGGTTAAGATTATGAATTTTATGCTATATATGTTTTATCAGAATATTAAAAAGTACATTTAAAAATATGAACCACAAGCTAAAAATGTGATATTATAATTATCCTGTTCTGTTATCTATTATTTTCTATGAAAAATATAAAACTTGATTAAGAGTAGTTGTGAAATAGCCCAGGATTTCTCAGGATAAAGAATGTGCACATACACAAATGGTGTTTCTGTCACGTATTGTGAATGAGACCAATAAACTCACTACAGCATAGTCTACAAAGGAAAAGTTGTCTAATCGCCCGGCATGAGCCCTGTATCTGGCAGAAAGCAGTTCCTGGGGACGCAGATAGGAGCACGGAAGAGTGGTGGTGTTTGGAACTGAGGTGGGGTACTTCTACTTCTTTGCATGCCTGCATTTTAGCTAGTCTACAAATTAAATTTCGGATGTTGATTTTGCTTTTGATCTTAGTTAAAAAGATTTTTTGACTGCTTTTGTAACTTAATCACATAAAAGCATAAGTTAAACTTGACACACACCTTTGATTTGGTGCGGCTTGCCAATAGGTCAGGCAGATTCCTGCCACCAGCAAAATCCTGCACATTGGTGACAGTTCAGAACCAAGACAGAGATAAAGTCACCTTGGTTGTGAGCACGGAATTTAGAGCCCTCTGCTGGCCACGCTGTTACTCAGCTGTGCCAGGGACCAGCATTGCCAGGGCACCCAGGAGAATGTGGTGAGACAGCCAGCATAGCTGAAGACATTGGCACAGGAACCAAGCTGGTGCTTACAGACCTGCATAGCCCAGAAGCCTCTGGCATGCCAGAGTGGAATCCAGTGAGGGACACCATTATGGTTTGGGTCAAAAGTGTTTGGTTGTCCCTATTGGACGTCTGTGAAATGACTGGCTCAAGAGAGCTCTGATATCATCAATGGATTAGTTCATTGCTTGGCTGTTGGGAGGCATGGGAAACTAAGGACACAGCCAGGCATGGGTATACACCTTTCTAATCCTAGCACCTGGGAGGCAGAGACAGGAGCATCAAGGAACCTTCAGTATACAGTAAGTTCAACACTATCCCTATAATCTTAGTACTTAGGAGCCTGACACAAAAGGATTGTAAATTCAAGGCCAGCCTGCCATAAGAAAACCCCGTTGAAGAATACAGGGGTGGGGAACTAGGAGGTGAGACCTGGCAGAAGGAAGGGATCCTGGGGGGTATGTTCTTGGGAACCTATCCTTCCTCTGCTTCCCAGTCTCTACAAGGAGAGCAGTTTTGGGTCTGATACATGCCACCACTCGTGGTATTCAGCCTCAAGCAAAAGCAATGGGTGAAGGGATAATGTCTGATATCATGAGCCAAAGCTAATCTCTCCTCCTTCAAGTGTATTTTTTTTTGGAACTTTATTATAGCTAACAACCACATAGCCACTCTCAGCCACTAGCAGATGTGAATCCTGCTATGGCTCTCACTTCTCTTCTCCCAGCCAAATGGCTCCAACTCTTCTTCCCTCCTTTCTTGTCACCCTGATGACACATAGCTTACATGATACACATTTCCTTCTCAAAGAGAATGGGAGAAAGCACTTTACCAGTTCCATCTTGCTGTGTAGATCAAGTCCTTCACTACCACAGCTGTTAGGATATACCAGGATCATCTGGCAAACCACCATGACTGCATATAGTAAACCATAGACTGCATTGAATAAGGCGCATGTACCTTCCAACAACAGTGTCACAAGAGAGTCCAATGTACTCACTTTCTGTCTTCGTCCAGCTCTGCGAAGGGCAATGGGTCAGATTTGAAGTTTGCAGTCAGTGTCGAGCTAGGGTTGGTCTTACAGAAGGGCCTATTCCTGAAACAAGTAGCCCAGATCTGTGTGGGGCTGAGCACTGTGCCCTGTGCTGCTTCAGAGAAGAGTAGGATGAAAAGCAGCTGCCACCTTTGTATCTTGGGAAAATTCCCTCTTCAAAGTTCTTGGGACTCAGACATCAATCCTGTAGCTCTTGAAGCCGGTCTCCTCCCCAGTGAGTCACAGGTGCCAAGCCTGCGTCAGCAAGCCTTTGCATGCACCAGGTAGTTTCAGTGTCGTCACCAAAGCCAGGGCCAGCTCCTGCACAGTCTTGCCTTCTGCCCAACATCAGAGCCTTTTACTGTGTCCTGTCAAATATGTGCCACCACACTACAAGGAAGATAACTGAAAGGTTCTAACCCTCCAGAGACAAAGAAACCGTTCACACCCATGAGGAAGATCAAGCATATTTATTACTGTACATGAGCAACTGTTTCCCAGTGTGAGAGAGGACAGCAAAGCTGTTAGAAATCGTTTTCCAAGTAGGAAACAGTGACAACCTAAGAAATAGTTTTATTACATTAGGCAAAATATGTTTTACACATAATTCTCAAACATTCCATTTTAAAGAGTCAACTTTCTATACTTTAACATATTTTGGAACAAAATATGGTTTTAAGTGTGTCCTTGTCCAGCCAGGTTCCTGCTTGCTTCAGTGGGATCCGCAAGCTTACAGGAGAGTATGCTAACTTTCAGTCCAGCCCTTGCTCTGTGTGATGAAATCAACTGAGGACAAAAAGAGACAGCAGGTTAGATTCAAATACTACCTTGTACACAAAGTTGAAAACCAATGTCCACAAAGGGAGAAGTACAAGTTTTTGTTGTTGTTTGGATTTGTGCTTTTCTGAAACAAAAAAGTGTAGCTCTGACTGGTTTCAAACTCATGATCTTCCTACTTTGGTGTCATGTTGCTGGAATTACAAGTGTACACTGCTGGGCCCAGCTTGGAATTACTTTAAATGGCAACCTTTTTTTTTTTTTTTCGAGACAGGGTTTCTCTGTAGCTTTTGGTGCCTGTCCCGGAACTAGCTCTTGTAGGCCAGGCTGGCCTCGAACTCCCAGAGATCCACCTGCCTCTGCCTCCCAAGTGCTGGGATTAAAGGCGTGCGCCACCACCGCCCAGCTAAATGGCAACCATTTTTAACTGAAATAAGAGAATTATAGAAAATATTTTGTTGCCTGGCAGTGGTGGCACATACCTTTAATCCCAGCACTCGGGCAAAGGCAGGCAGATCTTTGTGAGTTCAAGGCCAGCCAGATCTACAAGAGCTAGTTCCAGGACAGGTTCCAAAGCTACAGAAAAACTCTGTCTTAAAAAACCAAAAACCTAGCCGGGCGATGGTGGCGCACGCCTTTAATCCCAGCACTCAGGAGGCAGAGGCAGGCGGATCTCTGTGAGTTGGAGACCAGCCTGGTCTACCGAGCTAGCTCCAGGACAGGCTCCAAAGCCACAGAGAAACCCTGTCTCGAAAAAAAAAAAACCAAAACAAAACAGAAAATATTTCATCTTTTTTCTTTTTGGTTTTTCAAGACAGGGTTTCTCTGTAGTTTTGGAGTCTGTCCTGGACTCCACTGCACCTGGCTTACAGACTCTGGTCTTCATCATATATCATGCATACTATAACCATATTATATCTGCCCAAGATATCTCATGAGTCTAATTTAAATGTCATTTAGAGTCCAAGTATATGAGTTATTGGTAGAGTCTTGACTATGGGGTTCCATCACTAGTCCACAAACTCATAAAAGTTCATGCTTGTAATCCCAGTAATTGGAAGATTGAGGCAAGAGGGTAGCCTAGAATTTGAAACCAGTCAATAATGAGGTCCAAGCCCAGAGGGAAACCCTATCTCAAAAAAAATGCATATTTTACATGTATGTGTATTTTGCTTGCATGCATATCTGTATATCACTTGCATGGCTGGTGCTCTCAGAGTCCAGAAGAGGATACTGGATCCCCTGAAACTGGAGTTAAAGTCTGTTGTGAGCCCCACGTGGGTGCTAGGAATGAACTCAGTTCCTCTGGAAGAGTAGCCAGTACAGATACTATTTCGAGACAGGGTTTCTCTGTAGCTTTTTTTTTTTTCTCTTGTAGACTAGGCTGGTCTTGAACCCACAAAGATCTGCCTGCCTCTGCCTCCCGAGTGCTGGGATTAAAGGCATACACCACCACCTCGTGTGTGTTCTTATGACGATAGAAAAGAACATTTTGTGAGTCCATATGAGTGTGGGGAGGTGTAGCATATGACTAACTTCTCTCCTAAGTCTGAGACCAATGGTAACTACAACCTGAAAACTAAGTTCTAGAAATACTGCTGAGGCCATTGCTGACTCCATATCTGCAGTCTATTCAGATTAACTTTGAGGTTACTAGAGAAAGACCATCTACAAATAGTACAGCTGCTTTTGAGACCATGGTGGAGTAGAAACAGCATCCACAAAGACCGCAGAAGGGTCATTAGAGTTATGTCAAAGTGCTGACACTCCTATTTCATTCTCTGCCATTTGCAGAGTTTGTATAGTATGAGGACAGCATTGCTCTGAGCACTAATGCATGTGTGCTCATGAACATGTTTGTACATCTCCTCAATATTAAATTCTAATAGAATAAATATCCAAATACAAACTGGAACTCAGTACCTAAGGATTACAACAGAAAATACTAAAAGCACAGAAGGACAGAACACCAGCTGTTGTCCTCTCACCAGTGACCTGGACAAGAGCCAAGAATTTGTCACACACTCCCCTGCCTTCCCCGGTACTGATACTAAGATCCCCTTATCCTTATCCTCTAACATTGGAGAGCGTCTTGGGAGTCAGCACTGGCCCTTCACAGTTGTAGGCTCACATAACTCTACAGGCTGGGTGAAGTGAACACACATCTGGTGATTGCACAGGCTAAGATATGGAAAGGTGAAACTGGAGTTCACACCACAGCTATGTCAGCTAAGATGCAAGACATTGAACTGCCGTTTAACAGCCCTCTCACTCCTCAAAGAGCAGTGCCACACACACAGGCAGGACTGGGGATTGCTGCCTTGTCTTGAAGTTGTCATTAAGTGTCATTCCTCACTAGCCTACTTAGTGTCATTGCTAACTCCTTTTATTCTATGACTATTTCCATTGTTTCCATGACAGCCAAAACCTTTTGCACATCTGGAATTGAGAATTATTAAGGGCAACACACTCCTGAGCTGGGTGGGGTGCTGATTGGTGGTAGAGCACTTGTTTAGCATATGAAAGGGCCTTGGTTTTAGCCTCAGCTCTGAAAAGAAAAATCCCCATGAAGATTTTTTTTACTGCTTGAATTTATAAAAAAACACTACTTTAAAAATACTCACTTTTAAATAAATTTTGCTTCTTTCCAAAAGAAACTGCCACTTCAGTTTTGTTCTCTGCTCATTTGTCATTGCAAGAAACTCATTTGTCTGGTTAAAAAAAAAGGATCAAATAAGTGTTCCTGAAGTAGACATGGATAACATTTGACCACACTGTGAAACACATTTGCTCACTAGAAATGGAGTTGTGCTCACAGCATTGCAGCTCAGTTCCTTTGATAGGGAATAAAGCTTGAAAAACTATCACCAGAATCACTAAAGCTAGTTAAGGGTTCAGCAGGAAAAATTCTTCCCAATAAGTTGGCTCAGAATTCTGAGCCAAAATTTAATGGTAAGTTTTGTGATCTGTCTTTTTTTTTTTTTTCGAGATAGGGTTTCTCTGTAGCTTTGGAGCCTGACCTGAAACTAGCTCTTGTAGACCAGATAGGCCTTGAACTCACAGAGATCCACCTGCCTCTGCCTCCCAAGTGCTGGGATTAAAGGCCTGTGCCACCACTGGTCGGCCTCTTTTTCTTATTCTTTTTTTGTTTGGTTTTTTTTTTTTGAGATAGGATTTCATATAGCCTAGGTTGTCCTACAGACTCACAACGTACCCAAGGATGGCCTTGAACTCATGATCCCCTTGCTTCCATCTCATAAATGCTGGGATTACAGATATGCACCACCATGCTCAGCTGTGACCTGGTTTTAACAAATGTATGCCTGTCTTCATGTATCTGTTGCTGTCTGTACTGCAGAACCAGGACAAAATGTGAACTAGGTATGTTGTAAGTGCTGCGGGCCTCTTCCCACAGCCCGGCTCCTGGCTGCCTAGCTAGCTTATGCCCCGAAATAACAACACACAAACTGTATTCATTTAAACACTGCCTGGCCCATTTCTATTAATGTGTGTAGCACCGAGGTGCACTTACCAGGAAGATTCTAGCCTATGTCCATCCTGGGTCGGAGCTTCATAGTGTCTGCCCAGGAGAGGGGAGCATGGCATCTGCTCCAGAGAGCAGAGCTATCGAGTCTGAGCTCACTTCCTCTTCCTCCCAGCATTCTGTTCTGTTTACTCCACCCACATATGTTCTAACCTATGAGTGCCAAGCAGTTTCTTTATCTTTTAACCAATGACCTTCCTCCATCATAGGTATATAGCTGGGGAGAAGAGATATGGCCAATATAGGCTCCTACAACAGCCAATATCTCCAATATGTTTTACCCCTTATAACTGACTATATAAAATGTCATATTAAGCTGGTTGGTGGTGGCACATGCCTTTAATCTCAGTACTCTGATGGCAGAGGCAGGTAAATCTCTGTGAGTTTGAAGCTAAGCCTGGTCTACAGAGTGAGTTCCAGGACAGCCAGGGTTACACAGACAAATCCTGTCTCAAAACCATTAAAAAAAAAAAAGAAAGAAAGAAAAAGAAAAGACCAGTCTGAACTACATAGACTGATGAATATCTTAAATATCACTATAGAACCTTCATCCAGCAACTGATGGAAACAGAGGCAGAGACCCACATCAGAGCACTAGACTGAGCTCCAATGTCCAGCTGAAGAATGGGAGGAGTGAGAATATGAGCAAAGGGGTCAAGACCATGATGGGGACACCCACTGAAACAGTCTGCCTGAGGTAATGGGAGCTCACCAACACCAGTTAGACTGGGAAGGAACAAGCATAGGACCAAACTAGTCCCTCTGAATGTGATTGACAGTTGCATGGCTGGGGCAGTCTGAGGGGCCACTGGCAGTGACACCAGGATTTATCCCTACTGCATGTACTAACTTTTGGGGAACCTATTCTCTTTGGATGGATTCTTTGCTAAGCCTACATATGGTAGGGAGGGCCTTGGAACCTTCCCCAAAGCAATGTGCCTTGCCCTCTCTGGGGAGTGGATGGGGGGGGGTTGGGGAGTAAGTGGAGGGAGTGGAAGGAGGGGAGGGAGTGGGAACTTGGATTGGTATATATAATGAAAAAAGATGGTTTTCTTTTTTTAAACAAAAAAGAAAAGAAAAATTTCTAAATATGTATGTTTAAACCAAGAGGGCTTTCCCCAAGATTTCTATTAATTGATTAGTTTCTACCAAATGTTCAACAAAATAATCTAGCCTTTTTTTTGGTTTTGGTTTTTCATGACAGGGTTTCTGTGTAGCTTTGGAGCCTGTCCTAGAACTATCTCTTGTAGACCAGGCTGGCCTCAAACTCACAGAGATCCGCCTGCCTCTGCCTCCTGAGTACTGGGATTAAAGGCGTGCGCCACCACTGCCCAGCAATAATCTATAGTTTTGGTTTTTTTTTTTGTTTTTTTTTTTTTTTTGTTTTTTTCGAGACAGGGTTTCTCTGTGGTTTTGGAGCCTGTCCTGGAACTAGCTCTTGTAGACCAGGCTGGTCTTGAACTCACAGAGATCCGCCTGCCTCTGCCTCCTGAGTACTGGGATTAAAGGCGTGCGCCACCACTGCCCAGCAATAATCTATAGTTTTGGTTTTTTTTTTTGGTTTTTTTTTTTTTTGTTTTTTTCGAGACAGGGTTTCTCTGTGGTTTTGGAGCCTGTCCTGGAACTAGCTCTTGTAGAACAGGCTGGTCTTGAACTCACAGAGATCCGCCTGCCTCTGCCTCCCGAGTGCTGGGATTAAAGGCGTGCGCCACCACTGCCCGGCAATAATCTATAGTTTTAAGAAGGAATATACAAGAAGATTAGAAATATTTGTATATATTTCTTCTTTTCTGATATTTACCGTGCAACCCAAAGTTTCCTCAGCAATACTTCCTGTGAGACTGCAGGAATGGAGTGTTCCAGTATGGTCAGTAAGATCAACCAATAGATCAAAACTGAGAAAAACTGACTTAAGTCTGGAAGAATCTTTGTTACAAATTGTACAAGTGTTCGAAGCTTCATTTACAATATAACCACAGCTGGAACTGAAAAGAAACAAAGGTTTTCAAAAGATAGTGACAAATTTGATCTCTAGTAGTATTATCTCTTTAACATTCTAATAACATTGTAAAATGTTCTAAAATCCCAGAGGTTAGTATCTTTACTGTGAAACTAGATCCACAAATCCATTCTGTACCAAAACTATATAGACCATACATACACAGTGTAAATCTGGGGACTTAGATGAGATAATCAGACAGATGAATTCACTATCCCGACTGAAAAAAGGCATAATATCTTGCAAAATGTAACTTCTGGGGTGCATTGGAAAGAGGGTAAGAAAGTTCTCTCTGTCCTTTTGTTTGTTGTTGTTTGTTTTGTTTCTTGAGACAGAGTTTCTCTGTGTAGCTTTGGAGCCTGTCCTGGAACTTGCTTGACAGAGCAGGCTGGCCTCGAACTCACTGAGATCTGTTTGCCTCTCCCTCCCCAGTGCTGGGATTAAAGGCATGCGCCACCACCACCCAGCTGTCCTTTTGTTTGTATTGGTTGCGAGTTGTTTTCTGCTTTTTAGAAAGGGTCTCATGTATCACAAGCTTTGAATTCATGATTTTCTTGCTTTCACCTCCCAAGAATTAGGATTTTAGAAGGGCACCATTACACTAGGCTCTATCTCTATACCTTAAAACTTTTTTTTTATTTTAAATTTGAATTTTCAGTAGACTACATTCAGGTAAATGTATGCTTCAATGCTGAACCTGTTTCTAGTGTCTGTCTTTTTTTAAAAAAAATAATTTATTTAACTTTATTTTATGTGGATTGGTGTGAAGGTATCAGATCCCCAGAAACTGGAGTTACAGACAGTTGTTAGCTGTCATGTGGGTACTGGGAATTGAACCCAGGTCCTCTGGAAGCACAGCCAGTGTTCTTAACCACTGAGCCATCTCTCCAGCCCCCTACTTTAAAACTTTTATTTGTCCCGGATACTGAGCCGCCGAGGACCTAGCTGCCTCTCCCTCGAGCCCTCTTGCTTCCTGATGCTGTTCCCCATGTCCCCCCTTCTCCCACAGCCGCCTTCCACAGGCCATTTCAATTGAGGTTCTCTTCTTTCAGATAACTCTGACTTGTGCCAAGTTGACATAAAACTATCCAGCACAGAATATATTTTGTCATGGAAACCTTTAATTATGGTTTATTTATATGAAAACTTCTTTCATACAACCACTGTTAGGGCAAAGAATAGACAGTAGTTATTTTGTACAAACATGAACTTGTTAAAAACAATGTCTACTTACCATTTATTTCTAACCACTTTGGTAGTTTCATCATCAATGTTCAGTGTAGAAATGTAAGCATAGAGGATGCCATAGAAAGGATCAGCTTTTCCTTCACTTCTCAAAGCTTTTACTTTTAACTGTTCCACTGTATAGACATCAACTATTGTGTTTACTAAAATAAAAACAAGTATTACAATTCTATATATGTTCTCAAATATAACAAAGGCTTACATCCCAATACAAAAGCAACAAAATTCAAGGAAGACATTTAAGATGTTAAGAACAACACTCCATTAGCTATATTAAACGTGTGTATATAATGGATTTGAACATCACAAAATAAGAAAAGGAATGAGAAATTAAGTCTTCACTGAATGAAGAATTTCTAATTATCAAATGATAGCATTAAAAAGGTAAGAAGAGAGAGGTCACTCCAGCCACCAGAACTCTAGATTGGTGTTTAGCCCAATTATCATTATCAGAGAGGCTTCCCCCAGGAGCTGATGTAGAGACACACACCCAAACAATAGGCAGAGCTCTGGGAACCCTGCAGAAGAGAGGGAACAAGGATTATAGGAGCCAGAGGGGTCAAGGACATCAGCCCACAGAATCAACTAAGCAGGGCTCATAGGGGCCAGTACTCTCAAATGCTGAGCCATCTCTTCAGCCCCCAGACTGGCTAATATTAATATAAGCTCCCCCATTAAAAAATTAGGGGCTGGAGAAACGACTCAGTGCTTAAGAGCACTAGCTACTCTTGCAAAAGACCTAGGTTCAGTTCTCAATACCTACATGGTTACTCACAATCATCTGTAACTCCAGTTCTAAGGGATTCAACACCTTCTTGTGTCTTCCAGGGGTACACATGGTACACAAACATATATGTAGATAAAACTCCCATGCATATAAGATAAATTAAAAATTTTAATGTCAGGTGTGATGACTCACACTTTTAATCCCAGCACTAGGAAGGCAGAGGCAGCCAGACATCAGCCTGGCATACATCGTGAGCTACGGGTCAGCCAGGGCTACATAGTGAGACCCAGTCTCAGAAAAAGATTACAACAGAAGAAAACAAAAGAGGAGCTAGGAATATAATTCAGCAAACAACAATTGGTTAGAAATGCATGACCCCAAGAGTGAAAAGTCATCTCTTTCACCCTCTCTTTTTCATATAGAAGGTCACTTACCATTTATGGATTCTTTCAAATAACTGTCAATTTCATCAGCCACATTTGTTTCTTTATTTTCTCTTATATAATTCAGAAGGATATTGGCTTCCGGTGTATCTTAAATTAAAAATGCATAACAAGGAAAAAGTCAAACAATTATCTTTTAAATTACTACAAAATATCTAAAATTATCTTAATTGTAAAACATGATACCACATAAGATCATAATCCAATAGAATTATCATTAAACCATTAACACTGTAAGGCAAAATGAATCAACATGAAAAGATGCTGTAGCTGTGCTAGTGAAAAGAACAGCCTTATAAAAATGTGGTATTAAGACTTGTTTTTGTTTGTTTGTTTGTTTTTGAGACAGGGTTTCTCTGTGTAGCCCTGGCTGTCCTGGAACTCACTCTGTAGACCAGGCTGGCCTTGAACTCACAGAGATCCTCCTGCCCTTGCCTCCCAAAGGTGTGTGCCACCACCGCTCAGTCTTTTAAACTGAAAAACATTAATATTAGTATTATCTGAAAGACTAGATGTGGCAAAATTATTATTTCTAGGTAATATGATTATAAATTATTTGTATGTTCATTTTTCATTATTTTATTAATTTTGTTAATTAAAAAATAATTTTAGGGCCCCAACAGATAGCTCAGAGACTTGCTATTCTTGCAGACAGACCCAGGTTTGGTTCCTGGAACCCACATGGTGGCTCACACCAGCTGTAACTCCAATCCCAGGGGATCCAGTGCCATCTTCTGGCATCTGAGAGCAACAGATACACGTGTGGTGCACATACATACATACAGGCAACGCATTCACACACATAAAATAATAATAAAACTAAAAATAATTGTTTTAATTTGTTGCTAGTGTGTGTGTGTGTGTGTGTGTGTGTGAGAGAGAGAGAGAGAGAGAGAGAGAGAGAGAGAGAGAGAGATGATGGGGGGCACACATGCCACTACTTTCGTGTAGAAGAGGACAATTTTCTTAAGTCGATCCTATCCTACTTATACACAGGTTTCAAAGAATGAACTTAGGTTACCAGACATGACCAGCAAGATTTTCTGAATATTATATTCATTTCTTTTCCTTTTTATTTACTTTTAAAAATTGTGTTTGTTAGCCAGGCAGTGCTTATGTACAATTTTAATCCCAGCACTCAGGAGGCAGAGGCAGGTGAATTTTTGTGAGTTTGAAGCCAGCCTGGTCGAGAAAGTTACAGGACAGTCAAAGCTACACACACACACAAAAAAATCCCTCTCCCCAAAATTGTATTTGTTTGTTTGTGTTAAGGAAAGATATGGGTAGCTCAGACTGACCCAAATTCTTTGTACGTCAGACTCCTAAGTGTTGGGATTATAGACATGCAAGATGATGGCTAGCTTATTTTTGTTGTTGGTGATGGTTTTGTGTTTTATTTTTTGCTTTTTTTTTTCTTTCAAGACAGGCTCTCACTATGTAATCAAGTTGTGCTGGAACTCACTATGTAGACAAGGCTGGCTTCAAAATCAGAGAGCTGCCTGCCTCTACCTCTCAAGTGCTGGAATTAAATGTGTGAGCCATCAGGCCCGGCTCCTTGGCTAGCTGTAAAAAAAATGTTTGGTTTGTTTTGTTTTTCAAGACAGGGTTTCTCAGTGTAGCTTTAGAGCCTGTCCTGGAACTCACTCTGTAGACCAGCCTGGCCTGAAACTCAGAGAGATCTGACTGCGTCTTCCTCCAAAGTGCTGGGATTAAAGGCGTGCGCCATCACCACCCAGCTAAAAATGTTTCTTAATGTTATTTTAAAGATTTGTCCCTCAAATTAAGAATGAGTTTTCTCAGGAGTAGTTAGATGGCATGCCATAAGGCAAGAAAATCACTTTGAAAGGGTCTTCACAGGATTCTAATGCTTTTCAGTCCCAAGACCCCAGCCTCCAACATCCACTACTTGTGCTGACAGTACCCAGACTTCTCTAACTTCTTGGGATGGAGGAGGTTTTCCTCCTGCTCCCATTACATATGTCCTATCACTATTCTTTCTCAAATTGAGGGTGGATTCCTCATGAACAAGGGTTGTACTTTTTCATTGTGTATTCCAATATCCAACATCCATCTGACTCTCCACTGTCTTCTGTTTTGTTCTAAAAAAAGATTGTTTTGTTCTAAAAAAAGATTGAAGTTGTCTATATAGTTGGTGCATAAAAAGCATTCTGTGGCTGGTGGTGGTGGCACACACCTTTAATCCCAGCACTAGGGAGGCAGAGGCAGGAGGATCTCTAAATTCAAGGCCGGCCTGGTCTACAGGGTGAGTTCCAGGACAGCCAGGACTGTTTTCACAGAGAAAGCCTGTCTCAAACCTGCCCCCTCCCCCGCACCAAGAGCATCCTATGAGTATTTGTGAATTAATGGGTGGGTGAATGAATGTTTTTGAAGTCCTAACAGAACTACTGGACATTGAAGGGGAGGAACTGCTAAGAGGGCTGCAGCAATCAAATCAGTGGATACCTTAAAAAACATGGCTCAGACTGTCCATAGAGAAGACAGAATTCCCTCTCACTCTAATGAATACTCTCAAGGCAGGAAAATCATAAGGAAAAGTAATATGTTATCTGTGATAAATATCTAAGCCATTACTACAAGGTAGGTAGGTATGGCCCAGGAAATTAAAATACGTCTGATTTAAAACAACCAGCCAAGTTTAAACATCTTTATAAATATTCTGCTAAATTTAAGCCCTTGACAAAGTAAATTCAAGAAATGTGTTGTACAACATAGTGTCTATAGCTAATAATACCACATAATAGAATAGTATACTACATTAAATTATTAAATTTGTGAGTTCCAGGTCAGTGAGTGCTACACAGTAAGACCTTGTCTCAAAATAACAATAAGATTTTTAATTATATGTACATATATGTGTCTGTACAGGATATAGCATATTGTGTAGGTGCCCACAGAGGTCAGAAGAGAGTGTAACATCCCCTTGGAGTTGCAGGTGTTTGTGAGCTGCCTGATGTAGGGGTGCTGGGAACAAAACTCAGGAGTACATTCCTCAGGCTGCATTCCTAAAGAACGCTAATAATGTATTTTGTGTTTTTACCACAAAAATGTGAATACTGTGTCATGATTTGGGTATAAAATGACCCCAAAGCCTCATTTGTTGCAGGATTAGTCCCAAGATTATTATTTTTTCTCTTTTTGTTCTTTTTTGATAGTGACATTATTAAGAGGTGATTAATTCCTAAGAGCCCTGACCTCATCAATACATTCATCTATTGTTGAATTCATTGCTAAATAAATATCAGGAGGTGGGACCTGGTTAGAGAAAATCGTTAGGGATGTGTCTCCCCTACCACAACATTCCTCAGCTTTCTTCAGTAAAATGTAACCTGCAGTTTGATTCTTAAATGCATTGTACAAATATTGGCATATGTTCATGATCACTTCCAAAAGAATGAAAAACAGAAAGTATTTTACCTGGATTAGTTGTGATAATGGTTTTTGAGATTACTGTGGCTGCCATGCAATTCTGAAATTTGTTAAAATTTATTCTTACATCTGAGGCAAATATTACTGTTGTGGAGAGAAGTCATTTTTAAAGTTAATATATGAGGGATGAAAATAATAAATATTTTCAACACAATCATAAAATTAAAAGACCTGTTTCTTGTGCCATCCAGCTCTGTGCAAGTAGAATGGATTCATTATCCCAACTGCATTTGTTTAAAAGGAAGTGAAACAAAGTGAATACATTAGAAAAATCTGGCTGTGATGTATTAACACCCCCCTTTAAAAGAACCTCCCAACAGAAAAAAACAAAAACTGTCTTAGTGACTGGGGTTAGCAATTTCCAGGTAACCAAAGAGGTTAAGACTCCGTACTTTAAATTTTCTAATCTATTACTACTATGTATATTTGTGTACACACGCACACTCACATGTGTGCACTCAAGCTACAACATACACATGGAGGTCAGAGGACAACCTCATGGAGTCTGTTTTCTCCTTCCACCTTTATGTGGACTCTGGGGATCAAACTTGGGTTGCCAGGTTTGCTGGGAAAGTATCTTTACTGGCCAAGTCATCCCCAAGGCCCAAGACATACTTAATACCTATGCAAAAAAGTTGGTTTTCAGCATGTACTAATCTTTAACATCTACTCCACAAGTCCTTTAATTGCCCAGCACTTGGTTACTTAGAACTGAAGGATTCAAGATCTAAAATCTTCAAAGTTGAGCCTTCTAACCGTTACAGTTGTGTCTCCCAAATGGATACATAGTTCAGGGGACTTGATAGGTAATGGTGCTTGCAGGCAGAGATATTAGGAAGGACTTTAGAGTATAGCCTATTATCTAGGGTACTAGTGAATCTCAAAAAGGTTGATTTGCTCCTCATTAGTGAACCCCAATAAAAAACTATTTGTTATGAAGCAGAATAATAAAATTTGTAACAGTGGAGTACCTCTAAGTTATTCTATGCCATCTAAGGTTGCATATGGAAAAATCTCAGCCTTCAAGAAAGAAAGTTTTTTTCAAACGTTGCTTATCACTTATTATGATACCTCTTGATACAACATTTGTTCATAAAATGAAAGTTTTCTGTCTCAGTAATAAGAGCAGGCTATCACAGGGACAGATAAGGGAGATTACCATGTCATTGTGAAAGAAGGCTCTGTTTCATCAAAGAGTTTAACTTCACACCTCTGGCCTTTTCTTCGGTCTGAAGTTGTAAAGTATTTTGGCTCTCCAACCTTAGAAATCGAAGGAAATTATTATTCCTCTCCTACATATATAATGGTACTTAAATATAATCAAATAGTTTCCTTTTGACCATGAAATTCTAAATATTAACAAGGAAAGGATCATTAATAAATTGTCTACATGTACTTTGTGCCTAAACTAGGTGTACGTAGCTGAACTTGTAAATTTGAACACTTTGAAGAGAGAATACAGACATATGTGCTCAAATGTGAGACAAATAAAAACTATTTGTCAAGATACTAGGACAGCCAGCTGTGGTAAAGACAGCTATCACTCCAGCACTTGGAAGACTAAGGTAGGATTGCAGTTGAGTTCAAGCCCAGCCTGAGCTGCATCAAGATCCTGACTTGAATACATAAACTTGGGTGTAGTGGTGAAAACCTTTACTCCCAGCACTTTAGAGGCAGAAGCAGGTGGAGATCTTTGAGTTTGAGGCCAGCCTGGTCTACATAGCAAGTTCCAGGATAGCTAGGACTACACAGAGACAAACTGTCTGAAAAAAGCAAAACAACAACAAAAAGCTAAATAAACGTTCCAGGACAAATGCTCCAGGACAGACCTGCTTGTGACATAAATTTGAAAGGGTGTCTCTTCCCAAGGCTTAGCACAGAGTCTGGCATGAAGTTGTTGTGAAAGCTTGCGCTCCAACTTCCTAGGCCTCAGTCTCCTGAATATTGATGCCTCCCTTGTCTTCTTCTTGGGGTTAAAAATGTGAGGACCAAATGAGGGAACGCACAGGAAAAGCACTATGATTTGATGTCCAATTCTGCCCACAATGCAGGGAATGTATCAAAGAAGTAGAGGTGGACCCATAGGGTCTTGTGTCTCTGACCAGCAGGGTTTGTCACAAGAACACAAGTGACTGGGTATGGTGGCACACACCTTTAATGACAGCACTCAGGAAATAGAGGCAGGAGAATCTCTGTGATGTCAAGGCCAGCCTGGTACATAGTGAGACACTCTCTCAACACATACTCCCAGAGAAAGAGAGAGAGAGAGAGAGAGAGAGAGAGAGAGAGAGAGAGAGAGAGAGAAGCGCATCATCTCTGGTAGCTTCAAGTAAAGGCCCAAAGACTAGCCATTTGATCCTCTCCTAAGTCACTACCACAGCGTGTGTGAGCACTGTGGGAAATACCTAAGAGAAATGCAAAGGTTCCATGAAACAGGACCTACAAGAGAAGGTCAGAAGAAGCAAAGGCCAGAGGATGAGAGGTCAGCCATAGCAAGGGGAATAGGTAAAATACTGTCTTTGGGGTTGAGAAGTCAAACAGGAATATAAAGGGCATAAAAAAGTGATATGACATACAAGAGGGCACCATGCTCATGGAGATGAGGTGAGCTGTTTCTAGGTTTTATATGCAAATGATATCATATTAGAGGATGTCAAGGAAACAACTAAGGGTTGGCTGAAATGGCCTGAAGAGTGATTTTGATTCAAGATTGTCACATAGGGTATCAGATTCTCTATCCTAAACAACAATTTTCTGTATGTGCTATATTTTGTGAAGATTTACTTTTTGTGGTGAGGGTGGGAGAAACATAGAGCCACACTCCAAGTCCTTCAAAGTATACGTTTGAGGTCCATCTTTAATTTGCAGTGTCTTTGTCTGTTAAACTGCTAAACTCAGAGCTTGTCACAATTACTGAAACAGATGCTGATGTAACAGGAGTTGTGAAATACTTCTGACTTCTGTGGGCACTGTCATCTGCTTCTCACCAGCACCAGCCTCAACAGCCCTCACTGCAGTCTAGGTCTTCTCCACCCTCCTCCACCTCTGAGTCACTCTGAGCACACATATACACAGCTAACTCTTCGACTTGTTTAAAGAACATTATGGCTGTTCACGTCAATAAGCTTATCTTTTCTATTAGTGTTTTTGTTTAACCCAGTATACAAAGCTTTTGTATACCTAATGGATCACTTATAAATACAATACTGAATGATTTGATTCTTTTAGTGATTTACAGATGAAATGCTAATTTACTTATAATGAGAATTTTTCCTTTTTTTTAAAAATATTTATTTATTTATTTATTTATTATGTATACAATGTTCTGCCTACACGTACCCCTGCAGGCCAGAAGAGGGCACCAGGCCTCATTACAGATGGTTGTGAGCCACCATGTGGTTGCTGGGAATTGAACTCAGGACCTTTGAAAGAGCAGGCAATGTTCTTAACCACTGAGCCATCTCTCCAGCCCCAGAATTTTTTTTTTTCAAGACAGGGTTTCTCTGTGGTTTTGGAGCCTGTCCTGGAACTAGCTCTTGTAGACCAGGCTGGCCTTGAACTCACACAGATCTGCCTGCCTCTGCCTCCTGAGTGCTGGGATAAAAGGGGTGCACCACCACTGCCCAGCTCAAGAAATATTATTTTCTTAATTCAATTTACTACCAAGGTAAAGAGGAAACATTGACCCATCTGGTGCTTACTGCATTCCAAACACAAATCAGGTGACAGAGTGCCCTGCCATGGCAGGGAGTTTTGCTGGTTTTAATTGACTGCTTTTCTGACTTACCGATCTCACAGCTGCAAGCACATTAATAATTCTCCCATCAAGATTGTGTCCATTTGCAACAATGTCAGTCAATGAGTAATAATCTCGAGATTCTTTAACAGGCAAGTGTATCAAAGAAAGTAACTTGGTATCCACTTCATAAGGGGAACAAACTTTTACCATTGAGTGACTCTCACTGAGCAGTAGTTTCCAATTGCTATATGAAAAAAAAACAAAAAGCTGGCACATTATTGTTAATTAAAAATACTTTGGTTCACATTAGATTATATAGCTAGGTGTGGTTGTCCACACTTATAATCCCAGCATTTGGGATGCAGGTCTAATTTGCAGAAGGACTAACATATTCAAGGCCACCAAGATATAGGTAGGGAATTCCAGCCCAGTTTGAGTTATAAAATCAGACCCTGTTTAAAAAAATGATCACAGTAGACTACTTTTTGTTGGAATTTAGACTGTATTAAGAAAGCTATATTTCTATTATTAATTTTTGTGAAATTTATATTTTATGTAAATGAATGTTTTGCCTAAATTTATGTTTGTGCACTATTGCATATAGTGCCTGTAGAGTCCAGAAGAGACTGTCAGTCTCCTTGGGGCTGGAGTTACCAGATGGTATGAGTCACCATGTGGTGCTGGGAATTATCTTTAGTCTTAAAAAACATCAAATAATGTGTTTTTATAACAGTCTTTAAATAGTTCTTTAGTGTAATAATGTTCTTTTAATTAAGAACATATATTGAGATTTTTTTCTGTGGGTTCTTTTTTCTTTTTCTTTTTTATTGTTATTTTATTACTTTAAAAAAATACCAATCCAAATTTCCACTCCTTCCCCTCCTCCCACTCCCTCCGCACACCCTCCCTCCCCTACCCCCTCCAATCCTAAGAGAGGGCAAGGCATCCTGCCCTGTGGAAAGTCCAAGGCCCTCCCTCCTACATCTAGGTTGAGTTCTAATCATACTAGTTGTAGGACCTTACCCAAGACTTGAAGCTGCAGTTTCCTTTTCTTTTAAACAGGATATAAAAATACTCTAAAGCTTGAGATTATAAAAGCCTGAGGTCTCATTTTTTAAAGACTTACATATTTTATATGTGCATTTTCCCCTGCATATATGTCTGTGTACCACATGTGTGCCTTGTACCAGTAGAAGAATTCAGAAGAGGGAATCAGATCCCCTGGAATGGAGTTATATGGCTGTGAGTCCCAGTGTGGGTTCTGAGAACTGAGTTGTTCTGAAAGAGCAACCAGTGCCCTTAATCACTGAGCAATCTCTCTAGCCCCATATGGAGTCCTCGACTTGGACATTATTAATACCATTCTCTAATCAATTGCGCTAACTGGCCAGCCATCATTATTTCTTTTATGACTCCGATTGCTTTACCTAAGTACCTGAAGTCAAGATCTTTGTTCTGCTTACTTCTGTAGTGCTACATGTGAAGTCCATTCAGAATTCTCACAGTGTACTGGAGTTTTACAAGTCTTGACAAGCCCTCCTCCACAGAATGCTAGTCCAGTTCCTCCTTCCTACTTAGTTTTTCACGGTCTCACTTCTCCTGACTCATCTCTGGTGACTCACCCTCCATGTTACAATCAAGTTTATCTTCCTAAACTACAGAAAAGGATATTATTTCCCAGATAAAGACTTTCTAGCCCTACTCATCCCTGAGAAGTGAATTTCATCTGAGAAGTACCTTGGCTTCTCCCTTTCCTCATCAGCTCTGTATTCCACCTATGCCAACTATGAAACTGCTATTTTTGGTGAAAATTTGTTGAATGTCAGCAGTTTCCTGTTGCTCAACCTAAAAGTTAATTATTCTGGATATTCTGGAAAATGCCAAGAGGTTTCGCATTTGTTGGGTCTCCCGAACATGTTCCTCCCACCTCCCGTACATATTTACTAATACAATTATGTGCTTTTCTTCAGTCTAGGCATGGGGAGAACGGTATGCAAAATACACCTAATCTCGTGAAGCTCATATATATGAGCAGGGATCATAAAAACAATTAATCAAACCATCTCAGAATGTGATGTGGATACAATCCTTTTTTTTTCTCTTGGTTTTTTTAGACAGGGCTTCTCTGTAGCTTTGGAGCCTGACCTGGAACTAGCTCTTGTAGACCAGGCTGGCCTCAAACTCACAGAGATCCGTCTGCCTTTGCCTCCCAAGTGCTGGGATTAAAGGCGTTTGCCACCACCACCTGGCTGTGGATACAATTCTAAGAGTGGGGAGGAAAGTCTTGGTGAGTTACTGAAGGGGCGTCTATGAAACAGAGGGTCAAATGAGGTAACAGTCTAGCTGAGACACTGATAACCCGAAGAAGCAAATACTCAAGAAGATAGGAGCATGTTCTATGTATAGGGACAAGAAAGCTGAACGGATCTTAGTGCAGTGAGTCCAGGTGTCCATGGAAAGGAAAATTCTCAGTGGCTGCAGAGAGACAGGCTTGAGTGGAGGTCAGAAGAGCAGATGTTCATGTCACAGTCAGCCATACTCAGCGAGAGCCATTTATAGAGCAGCATGGAGTTAGCAGGCACAGAGTCACCTTGGAAGTCAGGCTTCTTCCTCAGCTCCCTACCCCAGCTTTATCTGGGAGGCCTGATGAGGAATGGACTGCAGGCAATGCATAATTCAGGGTACAAAATCTCTGACCCTCCATGTAGGGTCCTGCTTCAAGGGACAGGCATACTCCTGAGTTCCAGCTGCAGATTCCTTCAAACCCCATCCTTGCAGGGTTCTACTGAGAGTCCTCGCTCAATAGGCCACTTGTAAAGAATCTTGCTCTCAGGTTCTCCTTCCAGGAAACCTGGCCTAAGACAATGGGTGTGTGAGTAGAATGAGAGCCTGATATGGTATTATATATTCCAGTATTTATCATTTATTGTTTAGGGATTTTTTTAAGATTTATTTTTATTTGTATATATGTGCTTTTGTCTGTGCTTTTATGTGTGTTTGTGGTGTTCACAGAGGCCAGAAGAGGGCATCAGTTTCCCTGGAGTATAGGCTGACGTGAGCTGCCTAATGTGAAGGCAGGTCCTTTGCAGGTCCTCTTAACTGCTAAGCCATCTCTCCAGCCCTCTAATATTTTAGTTTTATTGTAACTGGAGTCTTGTTTTTACAAATCTAAGCATGATATTTCATATCTGAAAATCCTGCATTCATAGACATCTCCATATAATCATGCATCAAATATTTCAGAAAAATACAACACACAACTAATACAAATGAAAATAACTACTCACAAAGCACTTATATGACAGTAGGTATTATAGGTAGAAATGATTTCTGATATAGAGGAAATGTGTTGAAGCTGTGTGCAAGGGATCTGAAGCACCCATGGATTTTGGTAGCCTTGAGAGACTTTTGATTTGACCCTTCACAGATATCAATATAAAGTTAGCTTTTATGATTATAAAAATTATAATTTAAAGATAAACATTCTAAGAGAGAATTCAATTCATTTTTCAAATTGAAATAGAGCAACTTCTGAAGTTTTCTGTTTTTCTCCAAAATTATTAATATTATCATTCTAACACAAAGACTGTTGCTCTCTGGGCTGGACAGATATTACCTAGGAGTTGCAGGGCTGAACTTTTCTTCTCTTTCTGTCTCCTTTCTTTGGATCAGGGGATTTTCAATTATCACTAAAACAGAGGGCAAAGTATGGTAACATCACAAAATCACCAGAAGACTAATCAGAGCTGAGTGTGCATAACGAAGACCCTCACACTTGGGTTCCATCCTCCACAGCCACCTTCTCATGTCCCTGTGAGAAAAGCGCTCCTGAAACGTCATCAGATAACATTTCCAGGGCTTTGTGTTTTAAGTCCCAACAGATGGCCTATACTAATATTACTTTATTGATTTTTCTTGCATTCAGCATTTGATTTGGTTTCAACATGCCCTTCAATAAAACAAATGTTTACTTGACCTTTACTCCACATCTAACCACAAACAATCTTTATTTACCCTCACAACCATCAACCTATAACATTTTAATACAGAAAGTCCTCCCTTTTCACAGGGGTATTCTGGCATTCATTCAAGGAATATTTATAGCTGTACTAAGCTGATGAAGATTTCAAAATTCTCTGTCTTCATAGTTCACATGTTTGACAACATTTTTCAACTCAGGAGAGACTATCCATATCCCTGAAACATACATGGTCCAATGGTTAAGTACATAGAGTGGAGCACTGCTTAACTGACATATGTAATGTGTGTTTGGTATGCAGCATTGAAAAAGAATAGTTTGATTGCTGTATCACTCTTCCTCCTCTTTTTCTCCCAAAAAGGAGAACTGGGACACATGCTTTCTTGTGTTTGTTAGGCTGAAGTTGTCATCTATCAAGCAGTGAAGCTTATACTTTATTCTAGTCCCCTTTCCTTAACATTCACAGAAAACTAATGGGGTGTTCTTTCATAGTGAGACCCAACAAGATCTTGTTCTCAGAGCCACAGCATAAATAACTATTGGCCCCAGGATATGTCTATAGAAAGGTATATGTTTATAATAATAATTGTGGGGTTGAGGCAAGTTGGAACATGAAATAAACAAAAGATGGCAAAATATCTAGTAAAAGTATCACTTATCATGTACCAGGGAAACAATCAGAAAGCATGCCTTTGTAACACTGACTTCTTCTGATAAGGATCAGAATAAATGTATTTTACTTTTCTATGACTCTACTCAGTCACAGACTTACCATAAGAATCATACAGTAAGCAGACTATTTTTTAAAGTGCTGCTGAGCATGGTAGCATAGGCTGTGGTCTCAGCACTTGGGAGGCTGAAGCAAGAGAATGCCACTAGTTCAAAGTGATTTACCTAGGGAGTTTCATTCTGTCTCTTTCTTTCTCCCCCTTCTTTTCCCCCTCTCCTTCCACTCCTACCCAAGCTGGGTTTTTGAGACAAGAGCTCATTGTGTAACAGTATCTGGCTTAAACCTTGTTATGTAGATTAGGCTGGCCATAGAGATTCACCTGCCTCTGTCTCCCAAGTGCTAGGATCTAAGATGTGTACCACCATGAGCAGAAAAACTTTCTCTTAAAGACCAAAATACAAGCCGGGCGGTGGTGGCGCACGCCTTTAATCCCAGCACTCGGGAGGCAGAGGCAGGTGGATCTCTGTGAGTTCAAGGCCAGCCTGCTCTACAAGAGCTAGTTCCAGGACAGGAGCCAAAAGATACGGAGAAACCCTGTCTCGAAAAATCAAAAAAAAAAAAAAAACAAAACCCAAAATACAAGCCGGGTGGTGGTGGCACACACCCTTAATCCCAGTACTCGGGAGGCAGAGACAAGAGAATCTCTGTGAGTTCGAGGCCAGCCTGGTCTACAAATTGAGTTCTAGGACAGGCTCCAAAGCTACAGAGAAACCCTGTCTGAAAAAAACTGAAAAACAAAAAAAAGCAAAAAACCAACCAAACAAAAAATAATGTCTACTTACCACACTCACCAACCTTAAAGTTCTCAGACAGCGGCCTGATGTAATCTTCACTGCCCCAGGAAGATACATTCACAAAATGGGCTGGTGAATCACGAATGGTGAAACTGAAAGTGTATCTTTCTGATCCAATATCTGAGGAAAAACTAACGCTTTTATATTTCAGGTGAATATGACTTTGAACAAATGATTACTTAACAAAACGATGATAAAATGTTTAAACATATGATAGAAAATAGTATTTCTTATGTATATGCCCTGTTTTATTTAGTTTTGGTTTTGTTTGTGAGACAGGGTAAAGCAGGCTAGTCGTGGACTTTTGGTGATCCTCTTGATTTTGTGATCATCCCCTAATGAATATTCTATACTACACTATGCTTTCATGTGTTTCCACGTACAGTGTAATAAGCAGCCATGGTAGCTAGATCTCACTATGGCCCGTTTTTCAACTATTTATTCACAAAATCCTATTTGGGTATTATTTCATAGATGAGACACAACAAGATAAGGAAAAGCTTTAGCCAAAGTCATAATTCATATCTGAATAGTTGTTTCAAAGCAATTTGTGTGCAACTCAAGCACCACTAGAGGTCAGCAAGGTCATTTTTTTTCCAGAATAGGATTTTTTTTTCTCTATTGCTTTTGGCAATTTAAAAAGTAATATAGAGCCGGGCGGTGGTGGCGCACGCCTTTAATCCCAGCACTTGGGAGGCAGAGGCAGGTGGATCTCTGTGAGTTCGAGACCAGCCTGGTCTACAAGAGCTAGTTCCAGGACAGGCCCCAAAACAGAGAAACCCTGTCTCGAAAAATCAAAAAAAAAAAAAAAACAAAACAAAACAAAAAAAAATAATATAGGCAGGATTAGGGAGATGACTCAGCAGTTAAGGGCTCAGTTCTCAACACCCACATCAAGCAGCTCACAAGCACCCGTAATTCCAGGTGGATCCAACACCCTGGGTTCAATTCCCAGGACCCTCACTATAACTGTAACCCCAGTCCCAGGACATCAGATACCCTCTTCTGAACCCTGCAGGCCCCAGACACATACAGACAAAACACTCAAACACATAAAATAAATAAAAATTTAAAAACAAATAAAACCTAAATCTGCCGATGCTTTCCAAGTGCTGGGATTACAGACATTCACCGCCAAGACCAAATGTTTTGTTGTTCCTGTTGTTATTCCATGTGACCGTTGTCCTCTCAGCCTGGCCCCTTCTGCCATCCTCTACCCAGTGTGAAGATGACCCACAGGTCCATCGTACCCAGTCTCATTAGAAGTATCTGAATTGGTCATGCACAGTGGTGCACTCCTTTAATTCCAGCACTTGAAAGGCAGAGGCAGGCAGATCTCTGAGTTCAAGACCAGCCTGGTCTACAGAGTGAATTACAGGACAGCCGGAGCTACATATGTGATTAAGGTCAGTAAATCTATTATTTTCAAGTTCATACTTTTATTCATACTCTATTGTATCTGGTAATATGAAACTACAAATTAACGAATTGATAAATTTAATTAACTATTTCCTAAAGCCTTTAAAATATAGTTGGAGAATATCACATTAAATCATTGAAAATATTATCTGTCTTCATATCTACAGCCTTGAATCAAGTATGACCATGAATGTAGAAGGCCTGGTCATTGCTCTTAAGGCGTTAAATAGAACAGAAATTTTAGTCAGTTAAATGTACTTTGCTGCAGTCATAAGCCATACTTAATGAAAAATTAAGAAAGAGTTAAATAGAACTCAGCTTTTTCTGTCTGGAAAGCCTTTGACATCTGTTTTCCCAATAACTATACCGATTATTTTCTGAAAAACAAAAGAGTATATAGAAAACAATATTAAACCCAGATGTAGATGGTAAATTTAATTTCATGGACTTGTTATGTTTTACTAGCTCTAACAAACATTTTTGACTAGGAAATATTTAAATGCATTTATTCCAGACAAACAACTAACAGTCTTCATAAATATTCAATTCTCCAAGGAATAGTACAAAGTAATGAGACAGTTAACTGCTATTACAAATATAATCATTTACTTAATATGATTCTACTTTATTTTCAATCACTAGAGGGAGCTATCAATCCTTACTTAATTCATCCAAAACACATGTATAATGCAATTTAATTTGCCATAGTCTTCAAAGCTTTCCTTTGCATAGGGCTTTCTAACATAAAACTACTTAGCTGCGTCTCCTCCTCCCCTCTCCTACTCCTCCTCTTCTTTCTTTTTTAGATTTTACTTTCCAAGACGGGGTTTTCTCTGTGTAGCCTTGGCTGTCCTCGAACTTGCTCTATAGACCAGGCTGGCCTCAAACTAACAGAGATCCGCCTGCCTTAGCCTCCTGAGTACTGAGATTAAAGGCATGGGCCACCACTGCCTGGCTGCTTAGCTTCTTATTCCAATTATATTGGGCAACAATATAGACTGTAACAAACTTAGATATTGCCACTAGCAAACTTAAATCTTAAAGTTTAGAATCTTAAATTTTGGAGGTACTAATATCTCCTCAAAAATTTTAATGTTCCAGGATAGCTAAGACTACACAAAGAAACCCTGTCTCAAACTGCCCAAAAAAGTTTTAACGTTCTTTTCAGTGAATGCCAAAAAAGTAAATATTAAAAATATGCTTTAAGAAATAAAAGTATCAAAAAAGAAATAAATGTATACTAGAAAAACAAACAAGAAATTAAAATATCTTTCTGAAAGGAAAAAATAAACTTTAATGAAGAATCATAGCAACTGTTTTCAAACTTGCAATAATTTGTGACATTTAAAATACAGTCAGGGGGCCGGGTGGCGGTGGAGCATGCCTTAATCCCAGCACTTGGGAAGCAGAGGCATAAGGATCTCAGTGAGTTCGAGGCCAGCCTGGTCTACAAAGCAAGTTCTAAGACAGCCGGGGCTACACAGAAAAACCAAAAAAAAAAAAAAAAAAAAAGAAAAAAAAAGAAAAAAATACAGTCAGAGGGCTGGAGAGATAATCAGCCGTGAAGAGCACATGTTCTCTTGAAGAAGACATGGGCTCCATTCCCAGCACCCACATGGTGGCTAACAACAGTTTGTAACTAATTCCAGTTCCAAAAGATCTGATCCCTTCTTCTGACCTCCATAGGCACTGCATGAATGTGGTACAAAGACATACATTCAGGCAAAAACACCCATACACATAAAACAAAAATAAGCCAAATATACTCAAAACTTTAAGATTATCACATTCCAGTTGAACTGTTGGTCATCTGATTACATTTATACACATTAATATTATTTCTTAAATCCATATACATGCACATTTTACTGAATTTTTTTTGAGAAACATACTAATAAAAACATTCTAATTGGGGCTGGAGAGTTGGCTCAGTGGGTAAGTGCATTTGCTGCATTTCCAGAGGACCTGGGGGTTCAATTCCCAGCACCTACATGGTGTCTTACAATCATCTGTATGTAACTACAGTTTCAGAATACTCAATATCCTATTCAGGCCTCTGTGGGCACCATGTGGTACACAGATATACATGCAGGCAAAACATTCATACACATAAAAATAAATAAAAAATTTTAAAGCTGAAAATACAATTAGCAAAAGTTTGTTTCAAGGAAAATTGTAACAAGTTTTTTTTTACATCAATAAACTTTGCATTGCAAAGTACTAAAGTTACATGTAAGTCTATTAATTTTAAGGAATCTGACTTGCAAAAGCCAGGTAAAGAGCATACTGCTTGGAAGTCAGACCTGATGGTTCACACCTGTAATCCCAGCATTCACAGAGGCTGAGGCAGGAAGAACAATGGAAAGTTTTTTAAGGACAGCCTAGTGTCTGGGGAGGCTGCTCGTTCGTTTCCCGATTGCCCAGACTCAAAATAATCACTCTGAAACTATATTAATTACAATATTGTTTGGCCAATAGCTTAAGCATATTTCTAGCTAGCTCTTATATTTTAAATTAACCCATTTCTATTATATTTTACCACGAAGCTCATGGTTTACTGGCAAGGTTCCAGCTGGCAGCTGGCAGCTTTCTCCACTGGAGGCTACAAAGAGTCTCATTGACTCTGCCTTCTTTCTCCCAGCATTCAGTTTAGTTTTCCTGCTTAGCTTTACTCTGCCCTATCACAGGCCAAAGCAATTTCTTTATTCATTAACCAATAAAAGCAACACATATACAGAAGGACTTTCCACAGCAGCATAGTGGTCTTTACACACACACACACACACACACACACACACACACACACACACACACACCACCTGCTCAAAGAACAAGAATGTGGTAATTTTGTAATTATTTTATAATAAGTGCTTCATTTTATCAATTCAGATTTTACTTAAATAAGCCCCAGTATGCTAGAACTCTTTACTCCAAAATTTCACATCAAAAGTCATAAAAATTGCTGGGTGTGGTGGTGCATACCTTCAGTACCAGCATTCTGGAAGTAGAGGCAAGCAGATCTCTATAAGGCTAATCTGGTGTACATAGTGAGTTCCAGGCTAGCTAGGGATACCTGGTAAGATCCTATCTCAAAAAAAGTTAAAGCAGCATGTTTGCAAATACATAAACTATATAAATTTTAATAATTTTCTTAGAGAATTTCTACTGTTAAATGAAAATAGTTTAATTTTACAATGGTAAATTTGAGAATTTATTTTTTCATTTTATTAGTAAAATAATACAAAAGAATATTACATTTGCATAGTGTGTATGCGTGAATATATACACACATGTGTGTGGTGAATATATGTAGGTCAGAGGACAACCTGTAGAAATCAGTGCTCTCCTTCCACTTTTTGTGTTCTGGGGATTAAACTCAACTACTCAGCTTAACATAAATACATTTACCCACTCGGCCATCACTTTAAACAATTGCTAATCATATCTATAACCCTGTATCTACTACTCTATAGATAAAAGAAATTTTAATTTGCATTTAGCTGAGATAAATACAAAGCTTAGGAGTATTTAATTTCTAATAATTATACTAACTCAATGAGTATCTATGTACTTGTCAATTATACAAACGTATCCAGTGAATCAGTAACAGTGAGATAATGTAATGTTGCCACATAACATTTCATGAGCAAATACTTGAACATTAGTATAATAGTGAAAACCTACCAGATTAGCCATATTTGGATGCAAATCTGAAAGTGCAGTGAAGTTCTTCGATGCAAAGGAATTTGCCATGCTTTAAAT
Source organism: Microtus oregoni (assembly GCF_018167655.1). Lineage (NCBI taxonomy): Eukaryota > Metazoa > Chordata > Mammalia > Rodentia > Cricetidae > Microtus > Microtus oregoni. The sequence goes on from NW_024543086.1 coordinate 19,272,670, forward strand.
CTGTGTTTTAGAAAATATAATTTGTATTTACAAATTAAATATTAAAAACAAATTGTTAAAAAGGTAATGGTGGCACATGTCTTTAATCCCAGAACTCAGGAAGCAGAGGCAGGTGGATCTCTGAGAGTTTGAGGCCAGCCTGGCCTACAGAGTGAGTAGCAGGACAGTCAGAGAAACCCTATCTTGAAAAACAAAAAACAAAAAACGCAAAACTTAAAATTAGCTAAGGAAGCACTAAGATATTATTAGCCACTGGCAAATTTTTATAATTGTGAGATGTAACTAATTCAGATTTAACCTGTAGAAAGTAGGTCCAAAGGCTGGTGAGATGGTGAGATGGCTCCTTGGATAAAGCACTGCACAAGCCTGACAACTGAGTTACATCTCTGGAACCCATGTAAAGAAGCCATCTGCAATCCCAGCAGTCCTTGGCAAGATGGGAGCCTGAGATAGGAAAACCCCCTAGAAGTTTCCAGAAAAGTTGTTCTCTGCCCTTCACATATGCACCCCCCCTCTCTCTCTCTCTCACACACACACACACACACACACACACACACACACACACACGATAATGATGACAACGATGATAAGACCATTGAATGGCTTGTTTGGTAGAGGGGTTTGCTCCCCAGCCTGATAACTGAATTCTATTCTCAGTACCCCATATGGTGAAAGGAGCCCATATAGTGAAGGAGAAAGTCAATTACAGTAGGTTGTCCTCTGACCACAGCACCTGTGCTATGGAGACCACATCTTACCTCACTACACAAGATGTCATTTTAAATTTTAAAAAGAAAAGAAAACATGTTCAAACTCTGTGTGGTTGCTCTTATCTTTAACCCCACCACTTGGAAGTCTATCTAGAATAGGAGGATTACCATGAATTTAAGATCCACGGGGCTACACTGTGAAGTCCAGGCCAGTCTGTGAAAGACAGAGGGAGAACCTGTCTCAAAAAGAAACATAGCAACAACAAAATAGCCAGGCACAGGGACTGGAAGGGTGATGAATCAGCTGTTAACAGCACTTGCTGCTCAATAAGACATCCTGGCCTAACAACATCCATGTACCAGGTCTAGAGGATATGACTCCCTCTTCTGGCCTTGACAGACACCATGAATGTACTATACATGTGTGTGCATACACACACACAGCAAAACACTTAGATATATAAAATAAAAAGAAATAAAAATATTTAAGTTAGGGGTGGAACTAAAGAGATTGCTCAGCAGTTGAGAGCATTTGCTGATTTTCCAGAGGACCCAAGTTTGGTTCCATCACCCACATGACTACCATCTAACAACCATCTAGAACTTCAGTTTCAGGGAGTCAAATGTCTTCTTCTGGCCTCTACAAGCACTGCACACAGGTAGTGCACAGACACACAAGTAGGCAAAACACCCATACACATAAAATAAAGATAAATCTTTAAAAAAAAAAGCTGGGCATAATGACATACACTTGTAAAGTAGGAGAATGGTACTTACTTCACTATCTGAGTGCTTTGATGAATAAAAATTTAAGAGTTAAATATGTAAGTTCAGATATCATATAATTCTCCATCAACTTATATTTATAACTTTGTATTCTTTTAGGTTTTTGAGACAGGGACTTAGGTAACTCAGGTTGGCCTTGAAATCACTATATGAGGTCACAGTCTTGAACTCTTGATCCTCCTGCATCTGAGATTAAAGGTATGTGTCACCACACTTGGTTATAATGCCTCCTCTTCTTCAACTCCAGTGCCACCAAACCAAGGCATAATCAGTCCTCACATATGATACCACCGTAATCTATTCTCTTATTTGTTCTTGTGTGCATTGTCTGATATGTGATTCAGGTCAAGAATCAGATTAAGAGCTATACCTACAGGATGGTCACCAGAACCACTCCCTGAACCCACTCAGGTGTCTCAGGGAGGAACAATAAAAGTATAGGGCAAGAATTGACATTTTAAGAGCATAGCCTCAGGACCACTGACCTAGGTCCTTAGTGAGGATGGAAAGAAAGAAGTTACGGTGGTAGGATTCTGCCAGTTTAAGATTACAGTGGAGCAATGCCACTGGTGATTGATAGGAGGCTATCCCTCCACAAGAGACAGAACACTACAACTATATCTGACAGAGCTTCCACCGAGGTCTCCCAAATGGCCCTTCCTGAGCTCTCCAGCCCACCTCCAGCTTTAGAAAGATGACCGCCGGTCTAATCTGGGCCAGTTTCTCCAGGACCTTCCTGGTCTTTTGTTTATGGTATGACCTGGCCAAAACTCTTTGTGCCACTCTTTCTTTCCTCCAGAGAATGCTCTATTGCTTGGCGCTTTTACTCTGGTGTAAAATAGGAGGATTCTGTTAACCCTGATGAAAATGAAACACAGCAAGTCACTTGTTCTGATGTGTTTAGCTGACAGGTCATCTGAGGATAAATAATATTTATTTATTTATTTATTATACAATATTCTGTCTGCATATATGCCTGCAGGCCAGAAGAGGACATCAGATCTCATTACAGATGGTTGTGAGCCACCATGTGGTTGCTGGGAATTGAACTTAGAACCTTTGGAAGAGCAGGCAATGCTCTTAACCGCTGAGCCATCTCACCAGCACCAGCTCAATGATTTTCTAATTTTGAGGCTATAGTTAAATTTTGAGAAATTTACTAAGTTGGCTTCATATCTGGGCCTTAAATAAACAAACTGTGAGCAGAGAAGTAGAGTGGAAATGAGAAAGAACTTTGCTGAATTTATGATGCTGGTGAGCCCAAATAAGTTTCTGTGTGCATGCAAGTACATGTCGGTTTATGCCCACACGGGCTGCTATTCTTTTCAGGATCATGCGGTCCACCAGGCTGAAAGCTAGGTTTCACACTGATGCCCTGGAGCTACTTCAGAATTTCCCACCAGACAATCCATTCCCCTGCACTTTCTCATTGCTAACATTTCTTTTCCTTTTTAGATGATCATATCGGTGTGCACCTTTGATATCAATACTTGGGAAGTATAAGCAGGAAAATCAGCTTGTGTCTGCATGGTGGTGGATCACGCTTTTAATTCCAGCACTGGGAGGCAGAGGCAGGTAGATCTCTGTGAGTTCAAGGCCAGCCTGGTCTACGTTCAAGGACAGACTCCAAAGCTACAGAGAAATTCTGTCTCCAAAAAACAAAATAATAGTAATAATAAGGGGGCTGGAGAGATGGCTCAGTGGTTAAGGGCATTGCCTGCTCTTCCAAAAGTCCTGAGTTCAATTCCCAGCAACCATATGGTGGCTCACAACCATCTGTAAAGAGGTCTGGCGCCCTCTTCTGGCCTTCAGGCACATACACAGACAGAATATTGTATACATAATAAATAAATATTAAAAAATAGTAATAATAAGTTTGTAATTTGAGGATACTATTGTTCCAGTTAACTTTTTGAATAAATAAGAATTCTAGTTGATACCCAATACTACGTTTACAGCATTTAAGTTATAGAAACAAGTGTGGCTTATAGTTCTAGGCAAAGGAAGCTTCTAGGGAACTTGGAGATGACTTTCTATGGTGTCTAATTTATTCTACAGATTGACGCTAAGTGAAGTTTACTCCATGAAGCTATTCCTGTACAGAGTAGCTTTGCAACCTCTCCCCAGAAACTGCAAATTTTGTAACAATATTTTGTGACTAGGATTTGTTTCTCTTCCTGCAAGAAAACAGTTTCCTTTCTTCCAAACACTCTTTAAGTTGTGGCCCCTAGGCCACCACGCCACACTTTTCCTCCCTCTCCCCCAAGAAACCTCTTGCGCCAGCTCTTGCTGGCAGCATGTTTGCGTAGTGGATATCTTGGCAGGATCTGCCAAAAGGAACCCACTCCCATTTCTTGTTATATCCTTCCAAGTCCGTTCTCATCATGGCAGGAAAGACGGCAGCAGGCAAGTATGGAGTTGAGAGTTTACATCCTGATCCTCAGGTAGCAGGGTAGAAAGGGAGAGCCCATTCCCAGTGGCACACCTCCTCCAACTACGCCATATCCCTAGTGTTTCTCAGTCAATTCCACTAACTGGGGAGCAAGCATCCAAATATATAACCATATGGGGCCAAAAAAATTAAAAAGTTACAAAAGCCTGTCTCTGAGATTAGGTCTTGACCTGGGACCTGACAGGGTGAGGACCTGGGGAGAACGCACCTCCACACGTGAGGCACCTGACTGGAGGGAACCTGACCTCAAGAGACCAGATGACTCGGGACAGGGACATCCTCAGACCCTGACAGGGAGACGCTGACAGGAAACGGAGCGGCTGGGAGGGCCCTGACTAGAGGAGAACTAGGGAGCACCCCGTGGGGGGAAAGACGCCTGAATGAATGAGCCCCGACTGACTGGCAGGCACCTGACAGGCCGAGGCCTGCGCGCTCCGCTGCGAACCTTCGGGACCCAGGCGCTGGTTTCCTCTCAGAACTGGAACGAGGTCTCGCGACGCCGAACAGACACCAGAGCGGGCCGACACCAGAGCGGGCCGGCTGAGCCGCGGCTCACCGGACGCGGGGTTCCGCCAGGCGCCCCGCCTGTCGCGAGCTGCGCTGCGACTCCACACAGCCGGCTAGGCGAACCACCTGGAGTCCGCGACCCTTAGAGGAGACCCCGCCCCCGCCACAACGGCTCCGCCCACCCCGCGATGACTCCGCCCTTCACAAGATGGCTCCGCCCCTCAGCGCGCTGGCCCCGCCCCCGCCGCCCTCTAGCTCCGCACCCGTGCTTACAAGCGGCCAAGCACAAGTCCAAGTGGCGCTGTCACTTCCTGGGATTGGAGAACTTCTTTCGGACTTGGGTGGCGAAGGGCACTGCGGTCACTGCAGGGCAGAAGAAGTTCCCACGCACAGATGAAAACGAAAAAGGAAGTCGCTAAGGAAGCGAACAAGACGTTTGCCTCAGTTCTCTGGTTGGAATCTGGACTGGTGTCCCAGGCTGTTCCGACTGAGCAATCTTTCTAAATATCTCAGAATTGCAGATGTGTCTGTGCAGGCACTAAATTACCTGAAGTGAAATTTAAAGCAGAGCGTGAACTGAAGGAAGACACGGTATAAAAACCGGTAGGGTTGTGGAAGAGGAGATGGCCAGGTGCTATTAGTAAGGGAGTGTACGTGGTTACCACATGCCCGTACATCAGAAGGTGCACAAACAGTATTATGTAGAATACTCAATAGTATTTGGAAATATGACAGTATTACATAAAATAAATAATAATTTTTACGGGGAGGGCCGGGGAGCATCGAGACAGGGTCTCACTATGTAACCCTGGCTGTCCTGGAACTTACTCTATAGACCAGGCTGATTTCGAACTCACAGAAATCCTCCTGCCTCTGCCTCCCGAGTGCTGGCATTAAAGGCATGCGTCATTACGCCTGGTTTAAAATAGGTAATACTCTTACAATCATCTCACAAGCAGGATATTATTTCACCCTAACACCCTATATATGTATATATACATATATGTATATATACGTATAGAAATGTATATAAATGCACTGTGTGCTCAGAAGTGGACTTCAGAGAACCTAATCAATGATTGGCTACCTCTGTGTTTTAAATGAGCTATGGTACCCAGAGCAGTGGTGCAGGCCTGAAATCCCAGCACTGCAGAGGCTGAGGTAGGAAGCTCGTGTGTCATGTTTTCAGGCCAGCCTGGGCTGCTCATGGAAACCTAAAAAAAACTTGGGTCTACCTGTTGTCTACCAGTTTGACCCACCTAGATCCCGTCTCAAACAAAATTACCACCATTTGAAAATCTAAGCCCAGAGTTGGTGGCACTAGCCTTTAATCCCAGCAGTTGGGAAGCAGAGGCAAGCAGGTCTCTGCGAGTTCGAGGTCAGCCTGGTCTACATACTGAGTTCCAGAATGGTCAGAGCTACATAGTGAGACCCTGTCTCAAAAAACAAAAACAAAAACCAAACAAACAACTAAAACTTACTCTAATGACCCCTTCAAGTAACTTCTGGTCAGAGAGTACTTACTGGGATAGATAAGGTAAGATCCAATGACTAACTCTATTAAACTTCTCAACTTTCAGTATTATTTAAATTTTTGAGCCTCTCTTGTTAAAAAAAAAACTCTGCCAAAGACCAAGCATCCACGTGTTACATATGTGGCCCTGTTAGCAAGGTCTGGTCTTGTCTAACTGCATTTAAAGCTAGGCATGGCAGCATGTGCCTTCATTTCCAGTTCTGGGGAGGTAGCAGCGAGCAGATTTCTGAGTTCAAGGCCAATCTGGTCTACACAGAGAGTTCTAGGCCAGCCAGGGCTACACAGTGAGACCCTGTCTAAAACAAAATAAAACTAAAATCAATCAGGAGAGATGGAGAAGGACACTTTATACTCATAACAGGAACAATCCATCAAGATGTAGTCTCAATCCTGAACATCTATGCCCCTAATTCAAGAGCACACACACGTGTAAAAGAAACATTATTAAAACTTAAATCGCATATCAAACCCCGCACACTAATAGTAGGAGACTTCAACACTCCACTCTCGTCAATGGACAGGTCAACCAGACAGAAACTCAACAGAGAAATAAGAGAACTAACAGATGTTATGAATCAAATGGTCTTAACAGACATCTAAAGAATATACCTTCTTCACAGCACCTCATGGAACCTTCTCTAAAATCGATCATATACTCGGTAACAAAAGCAAACCTCCACAGATACAAAAAAAAAATGGAGTAACCCCTTGTGTCTTATAGGATCACCATGGATTAAAGTTAGAATTTAACAACAATACTACTCTCAGAAAGCCTACAAACTCATGGAAATTGAAACGTGAACTACTGAACAATGCCTGGGTAAAGGAAGAAATAAAGAAATTAAAGACTTCCTTGAATTCAACGAAAATGAAGGCACAACATATCCAAACCTATGGGACGCTATGAAAGCAGTGCTAAGAGGAAAGTTCAAAGCACTGAGTGCCCACATAAAGAAAATGGAGAAAACTCACATTAGTGACTTAACAGCTCACCTGAAAGCTCTAGAACAAAAAGAAGCACATTCACCCAGGAGGAGTAGAAGACAGGAAATAATCAAATTGAGGGCCGAAATCAACAAAATAGAAACAAAGAAAATAATACAAAGAATCAATAAAACAAAGATCCAGTTCTTTGAGAAAATCAACAAGATAGACAAATCCTTTTCCAAATTAATCAAAAGGTAGAAAGAGAACATCCAAATTAACAAAATCAGAAATGAAAAGGGGGACATAACAACAGACACTGAGGAAATCCAGAGAATCATGAGGTCATACTACAAAAACCTGTACTCCACAAAATCGGAAAACGTAAAAGAAATGGACAATTTTTTAGATAGATATCATCTACCAAAATTAAATCAAGACTAGGTGAGCAATTTAAATAGACCTATAAACTGCAAGGAAATATAAGCTGTCATCAAAAACCTCCCAACTGAAAAAAGCCCAGGACCGGATGATTTTAGTGTAAAATTTTACCAGAACTTCCAAGAAGAGCTAATACCTATACTCCCTAAAGTGTTCCACATAATAGAAACAGAAGGAACATTGCCAAACTCTTTTTATGAGGCTACAGTTACCCTGATACCAAACCACACAAAGACCCAACCAAGAAAGAAAATTACAGATCAATCTCATGCGTGAACATGGATACAAAAATACGCAATAAAATACTGGCAACTGAATCCAAAAACACATAAAAAAAAAGCATCCACCATGATCAAGTCAGCTTCATCCCATAGATGCAGGGATGGTTCAACATACAAAAATCTATCAATGTAATTCATCATATGAATAAACTAAAAGAAAAAAAAACATGATCATTTCATTAGATGCTGAAAAAGCATTTGACAAAATCCAACACCCCTTTCATGATAAAGGTCTTGGAGAGATCAAGGATACAAGGAACATATCTAAATATAATATAAGTGATATAGAGCAAGCTGACAGTCAACATCAAATTAAATGGAGAGAAACTCAAAATGATTCCACTAAAATCAGGAACAAGACAAGGCTGTCCATTCTCTCCATATCTCTTCAACATAGTTCTTGAAGTTTTGGCAATAGCAATAAGACAACAAAAGGAGATCAAGGGGATTCAAATTAGAAAGGAATAAGTCAAACTTTTGTTATTTGCAGATAATATGATAGTATATATAAGTGACCCCAAAAACTTTACCAGAGAACTACTGCAGCTGATAAATACCTTCAGTGATGTGGCAGGATACATTATCAACTCAAAAAAAAAATTAGTAGCCCTTCTGTACACAAATGATAAAGAAGCTGAGAGGGAAATCAGAGAAACATCACCTTTCACAATAGCCACAAATAGCATAAAATATCTTGGGGTAAACTAACCAAAGAAGTAAAAGACCTATTTGACAAGAACTTTAAGTCTTTGAAAAAAAAATTGAAGAATATACCAGAAAATGGAAAGATCTCCCATGCTCTTGGATAGGTAGGATCAACATAGTAAAAATGGCAATCCTACCAAAAGCAATCTATAAATTCAATGCAATCCCCATCAAAATCCCAACACAATTCTTCATAGACCTTGAAAGAACAATAATCAACATCATATGGAGAAACAAAAAACTCAGGATAGCCAAAACAATCCTGTACAATAAAAGAACTTCCAGAGGCGTCATCATCCCTGACATCAAGCTCTATTACAGAGCTACAGTAATGAAAACAGCTTGGTACTGGCATAAAAACAGAGATGTTGACCAATGGAATTGAATCCAAGACCTGGATCCACACACCTATGAACACATGATTTTTGACAAATAAGCTAAAATTATACAATGGAAAAAAAGAAAGTATCTTCAACAAATGGTGCTGATAGCTAGGCGGTGGTGGCACACGCCTTTAATCCCAGCACTCAGGAGGCAGAGGCAGGCGGATCTCTGTGAGTTCGAGGCCGGCCTGGTCTACAAGAGCTAGTTCCAGGACAGGAACAAAAAAAAAAAACTGCGGAGAAACCCTGTCTCGAAAAATCCAAAAAAAAAAAAAAAATGGTGCTGACATAACTGGATGTCAACATGTAGAAGAATGAAAATAGATCCATATCTATCATCATGCACAAAACTCAAGTCCAAATGGATTAAAGACCTCAATATAAATCTTACCACACTAAACCAGATAGAAGAGAAAGTGGGAAGTAGTCTTCAATATATGAGCACAGGAGATCACTTCCAAAACATAAGCCCAGTAGCACAGACACTGAGAACGACAATTAATAAATGGGACCTCCTGAAACTGAGAAGCTTCTGTAAATCAAAGGACAGTCAATAAGACAAAAAGGCAGCCTACTGAATGGGAAAAGATCTTCACCAACCCCAAATCAGAAAAAAGACTGATCTACAAAATACATAAAGAATTCAAGAAGCTGGGCGGTGGTGGCGCACGCCTTTAATCCCAGACTCGGGAGGCAGAGACAGGAGGATCTCTGTGAGTTCAAAGCCATCCTGGTCTACAAGAGCTAGTTCCAGGACAGGCTCCAAAAGCTACAGAGAAACCCTGTCTTGAAAAAACAACAACAACAAAAAAGAATTCAAGAAATTAAACACTAAAATTCTAAATAACCCAATTAAAAAATGGGGTACAGAACTCAACAGAAGAACCTCAAAGGGCCAAAAGATAGTTAAGGAAATGTTCAGCATCCTTAGCCATCAGGGAAATGCAAATCAAAACAACTCTGAGATACCTTCTTACACCTGTCAGAATGACTAAGATCAAAAACACCAATGATAGCTTATGCTGGAGAGAATGTGGAGTAAGGACAACACTCATCCATTGCTGGTGGAAATGCAAACTTGTGCAACCACTTTGGAAAGCAGTGTGACGGTTTCCTCAGAAAATTGGGAATCAATCCACCCAAGGATATCACTCTTGGGCATATACTCAAAGGATGCTCAGTCATACAACAAAAGCATTTGTTCACCTATGTTCTTAGCAGTATTGTTTGTAATAACCAGAACCTGGAAACAACCTAGATGCCCCTCAACCGAAGAATGAATAAAGAAAATATGGCACATCTACACATTAGAGTACTATTCAGCAGGGGAAAAAAACCAATGACACCTTGAATTTTGCATGCAAATGGATGGATTAGAAAACAATATCCTGAGTGAGGTAACCCAGACCCAAAAAGATGAATATGGTATGTACTCATAAGTGGATACTAGCTATAAACAAAGGACATTGAGCCTATAGTTCATAATCCTAGAGAAGCTAAGTAATAAGGAGAACCCAAAGAAAAACATATATAGACCCACCTGGAAACTGGAAACAGACAAGATTGCCTGACATAACTGGAAGCAGAGGGTAGGGGAGAAGTGGGGGAAGAGGAGAAAAGGAGTGGAGAAAGGGAGGGTTAAGGGAATGGGATAGTTGAGATGGAGGAAGGACAGAGATGAGAGTAAGGAAAGAGATATCTTGATTGAGGGAGCCATTATGGGGTTAGCAAGAAACCTGTCTCTATAAAAATTCCCAGGAATCCACAAGGATGACCCCAGCTAAGACCCTAAGCAGTAGAGGAAAGGGGGCCCAATCTTGACTTGCCCTGTAGTCAGATTGATGAATATCTTAAAGATCACCATAGAAACTTCATCCAGCAGCTGATGGAAACAGAGGCTGAAACCCACATCAGAGCACACATGAAGAGTGGGAGGAGTGACACTGCTTGGCCCATTTCTATTAATGTGTGTAGCACCGAGGTGCACTTACCAGGAAGATTCTAGCCTACGTCCATCCTGGGTCGGAGCTTCATAGTGTCTGCCCAGGAGAGGGGAGCATGGCATCTGCTCCAGAGAGCAGAGCTATCGAGTCTGAGCTCACTTCCTCTTCCTCCCAGCATTCTGTTCTGTTTACTCCACCCACATATGTTCTAACCTATGAGGGCCAAGCAGTTTCTTTATCTTTTAACCAATGACCTTCCTCCATCATAGGTATATAGCTGGGGAGAAGAGATATGGCCAATATAGGCTCCTACAACAGCCAATATCTCCAATATGTTTTACCCCTTATAACTGACTATATAAAATGTCATATTAAGCTGGTTGGTGGTGGCACATGCCTTTAATCTCAGTACTCTGATGGCAGAGGCAGGTAAATCTCTGTGAGTTTGAAGCTAAGCCTGGTCTACAGAGTGAGTTCCAGGACAGCCAGGGTTACACAGACAAATCCTGTCTCAAAAAAAATTTAAAAAAAAAGAAAGAAAGAAAAAGAAAAGACCAGTCTGAACTACATAGACTGATGAATATCTTAAATATCACTATAGAACCTTCATCCAGCAATGAAGGTCTGCATGAGGGGGCGTGGTCTGCGTGAGGGGAGGGGCCTGCATGAGGGGACGGGGCCTGCGTGAGTGGGCAGGGCCTGCGTGAGGGGGCGTGGTCTGCATGTGGGGGCGTGGCCTGCGTGAGGGGGCGTGGTCTGCATGAGGGGCGGGGCCTGCATGAGTGGGCTTGGTCTGCATGAAGGGAGGGGCCTGCGTGAGTGGGCAGGGCCTGCGTGAGTCGGCAGGGCCTGCGCGAGGTGGCGTGGTCTGCGTGTGGGGGGGTGGCCTGAGTGAGGGGGCGTGGTCTGCGTGAGGGGGAGTGGCCTGCGTGAGGGGGCGGGGCCATATCTCCCCCAAGTTGTGGCCTGCCAGCCGGCCGCTCCACACAACTACTACATCTCCCATGATTCCCCCGGGGCGGGGCCTGCGTGAGGGGGCGTGGTCTGCGTGAGGGGGCGTGGTCTGCATGAGGGGCGGGGCCTGCATGAGTGGCCAGGGCCTGCGGGAAGGGGCTTGGTCTGCGTGTGGGGGCGTGGCCTGCGTGAGGGGGCGTGGTCTGCGTGTGGGGGCGGGGCCTGCGTGAGTGGCCAGGGCCTGCGCGAAGGGGCGTGGTCTGCGTGTGGGGGCGTGTTCTGCGTGAGGGGGCGTGGTCTGCATGAGGGGCGTGGCCTGCGTGAGGGAGCGTGGTCTGCGTGAGGGGAGGGGTCTGCGTGAGGGGGCGGGGCTTGGGTGAGTGGGCAGGGCCTGCGCGAGGGGTCTTGGCCTGCGTGTGTGGGGGTGGTCTGCGTGAGGGGAAGGGCCTGCGTGAGGGGGCGGGGCCTGCGTGAATGGGCGGGCCCGCCCGAGGGGGCGTGGTCTGCGTGTGGGGGCGTGGCCTGCATGAGGGGGCGTGGTCTGCGTGTGGGGGCGTGGCCTCCGTGACGGGGCGAGGTCTACGTGAGGGGCGAGGATTCGTGAGTGGGCATGGTCTGCGTGAGGGGAGGGGCCTGCGTGAGGGGGCGGGGCCTGCGTGTGGGGGCATGGTCTGCGTGAGGGGGAGTGGCCTGCATGAGGGGGCGGGGCCATATATCCCCGACGTTTCGGCATTCTGGCCGGACGCTCCACACAAGGAACACTGTTCGCACTTCTAACAATACTTTGACATATAGCAAACAATGTCTTCTCACTTCAGAGAAACACATGTGCGTTTCTCACAAAAGCAGTTCATCAAATTCATACACTTTCCAAAGAACATGATTATCTTTCGAAGTAAAGGTTCTCAGAGAACAGGACCACTGTTCTCACTTCTAACAATACTTTGACAAATAGCAAACAACGTCTTCTCTTTTCAGAGAAACACATGTGTGTTTCTCACAGAAGCATTTCTTGAAATTCATACACTTTCCAAAGAACATGATTATCTTTCGAAATAAAGATTCTACAGAGAACAGGAACACTGTTCTCACTTCGGACAGTACTTTGACAAATCTCAAACAACGGCTTCTCCTTTCGGAGAAACTGATGTACGTTTCTCACAAAAGCATTTCATGAAATTCATACATTTTCCAAAGAACATGATTATCTTTGGAAGTAAAGGTTCCACAGAGAACAGGAACACTGTTCTCACTTCTGACAGTACTTTGACAAATCTCAAACAACGGCTTCTCCTTTCGGAGAAACTCATGTACGTTTCTCACAAAAGCATTTCATGAAATTCATACATTTTCCAAAGAACATGATTATCTTTGGAAGTAAAGGTTCCACAGAGAACAGGACCACTGTTCTCACTTCTAACACTACTTTGACAACTGCTTCTCTTTTCAGAGAAACACATGTGCGTTTCTCACAAAAGCACTTCATGAAATTCATACACTTTCAAAAGTACGTGTTTATCTTTCACAGTAAACCTTCTACAGTGAAACGGAACACTGTACTCACTTCTAACACTACTTTGACATATAACAAACAACGGCTTCTCTTCAAAGAAACACATGTGCGTTTCTCACAAAAGCATTTCATGAAATTCATACACTTTCAAAAGAACATGCTTATCTTTCAAAGTAAAGGTTCTACAGAGAACAGGAACACTGTTCTCAATTCTGACAATACTTTGACAAATCTCAAACAACGGCTTCTCCTTTCGGAGAAACTCATGTACGTTTATCACAAAGGCATTTCATGTAACTCATACATTATCCAAAAAACATAATTATCTTTGGAAGTAAAGGTTCCACAGAGAACAGGAACACTGTTGTCACTTCTAACACTACTTTGACATATAGCAAACAACAGCTTCTCTATTCAGAGAAACTCATGTGCGTTTCTCACAAAAGCATTTCATGAAATTGATACACTTTCAAAAGAACATGATTATCTTTCGAAGTAAAGGTTCTACAGCGAACAGGAACACTGTTCTCACTTCTAACACTACTTTGACATATAGCAAACCACAGCTTCTCTTTTCAGAGAAACACATGTGCGTTTCTCACAAAAGCAGTTCATCAAATTCATACACTTTCCAAAGATCTTGTTTATCTTTCGAAGTAAAGATTCTCCAAAAAGAGGAACACTGTTCTCACTTCTGACAATGCCTTGACCAATCTGAAATAACGGCTTATCCTTTCAGAAAAACACTTGTGCGTTTCTCAAAAAAGCATTTCATGAAATCCATACACTTTCAAAGTAGATGATTCTCTTTCAAAATAAAGCGTCTGCAGTGAATAGCAAAACTTCTCATTTGAGAAACACGTGTGTATATCACAAAAGCATTTCATGAAATTCATACACTTTCAAAAGAACGTGATTATCTTTCACAGTAAACCTTCTACAGTGAAAAGGAACACTGTACTCACTTCTAACACTACTTTGACATATAGCAAACAACGGCTTCTCTTTTCAGAGAAACACATGTGCGTTTCTCACAAAAGCAGTTCATCAAATTCGAACACTTTCCATAGAACATGATTATCTTTCGAAGTAAATATTCTACAGAGAACAGGAACACTGTTCTCACTTCTGACAATACTTTGACAAATCTCAAGCAACAGCTTCTCCTTTCGGAGAAACTCATGTACGTTTCTCACAAAAGCATTTCATGAAATTCATACATTTTCCAAAGAACATGATTATCGTTGGAAGTAAAGGTGCCACAGAGAACAGGAACACTGTTCTCACTTCTAACAATACTTTGACAACGGCTTTTCTTTTCAGAGAAACACATGTGCGTTTCTCACAGAAGCATTTCTTGAAATTCATACACTTTCCAAAGAACATGATTATCTTTCGAAATAAAGATTCTCCAGAGAACAGGAACACTGTTCTTACTTCTGACAATACTTTGACAAATCTCAAACAACGGCTTCTCCTTTCAGAAAAACACTTGTGCGTTTCTAAAAAAAAAGCATTTTCTGAAATCCATACACTTTCAAAGAAGATGATTCTCGTTCAAAGTAAAGCGTCTGCAGTGAATAGCAAAACTTCTCATTTGAGAAACACGTGTGTATATCACAGAAGCATTTCATGAAATTCATACACTTTCAAAAGAACGTGATTATCTTTCGATTAAAGGTTCTCAGAGAACAGGAACACTGTTCTCACTTCTGACAATACTTTGACAAATCTCAAACAACGGCTTTCCCTTTCGGAGAAACTCATGTACATTTCTCACAAAAGCATTTCATGAAATTCATACATTTTCCAAGTTCGATTATCGTTGGAAGTAATGGGTCTACAGAGAACAGGAACACTGTTTTCACTTCTAACACTACTTTGACAAATAGCAAACAACGTCTTCTCTTTTCAGAGAAACACATGTGCGTTTCTCACAGAAGAATTTCTTGAAATTCATACACTTTCCAAAGAATATGATTTTCTTTCGAAATAAAGATTCTACAGAGAACAGGAACACTGTTCTCACTTCTGACAATATTTTGACAAATCTCAAACAACGGCTTCTCCTTTCAGAAAAACACTTGTGCGTTTCTAAAAAAAAAGCATTTTCTGAAATCCATACACTTTCAAAGAAGATGATCTCGTTCAAAGTAAAGCGTCTGCAGTGAATAGCAAAACTTCTCATTTGAGAAACACGTGTGTATATCACAAAAGCATTTCATGAAATTCATACACTTTCAAAAGAACGTGATTATCTTTCACAGTAAACCTTCTTCAGTGAAAGGAAACGCTGTACTCATTTCAAACACTACTTTGACATATAGCAAACAACGTCTTCTCTTTTCAGAGAAACACATGTGCGTTTCTCACAGAAGCATTACTTGAAATTCATACACTTTCCAAAGAACGTGATTATCTTTCGAAATAAAGATTCTCCAGAGAATAGGAACACTGTTCTTACTTCTAACAATACTTTGACCAATCTCAAACAACGGCTTTCCCTTTCGGAGAAACTCATGTACATTTCTCACAAAAGCATTTCATGAAATTCATACATTTTCCAAGGAACACGATTATCGTTGGACGTAAAGGGTCTACAGAGAACAGGAACACTGTTCACACTTCTAACACTACTTTGACATAGAGCAAACAACGGCTTCGCTTTTCAGAGAAACACATGTGCGTTTCTCACCAAAGCAGTTCATCAAATTCATACACTTTCCAAACAACATGATTATATTTCGAAGTAAAGGTTCTACAGAGGACAGGAACACTGTTCTAACACTACTTTGACAAATCTCAAACAACGGCTTCACTTTTCAGAGAAACACTGGTGCGTTTCTCACAAAAGCATTTCTTGAAATTCATACATTTTCCAAAGAACATCATTATCTTTCGAAGAAAACTTTCTACAGAGAACAGGAACACTGTTATCACTTCTGACACAACTCAAACAACGGCTTCTTCTTTCGTAGACACTCATGTGCATTTCTAAAAATAGCATTTCATGAAATTCCTACACTTTGTATAGAACGTAATTATCCTTCACAGTAAAGCTACCACAGAGAACAGGAACACTTCTCAATTCTAACAATACGTTGACATATCACAACGGCTTCTCTTTTCGGAGAAACACATGTGCGTTTCTCACAAAAGCCGTTCATCAAATTCATACACTTTCCAAAGAACATGATTATCATTCGAAGTAAAGATTCTACAGAGAACAGGAACACTGTTCTCACTTCTGACAATGCTTTGACAAATCTCAAAAAACGGCTTCTCCTTTCAGAAAAACACTTGTGCGTTTCTCAAAAATGCATTTCCTGAAATCCATACACTTTCAAAGAAGATGATTCTCTTTCAAAGTGTAGCGTCTGCAGTGAATAGCAAAACTTCTCATTTGAGAAACACGTGTGTATATCACAAAAGCATTTCATGAAATTCATACACTTTCAAAAGAACGTGTTTATCCTTCACAGTAAACCTTATACAGTGAAAAGGAACACTGTACTCACTTCTAACAATACTTTGACATATACCAAACAATGGCTTCTCTTTTCAGAGAAACACATGTGCGTTTCTCACAAAAGCATTTCATGATATTCATACACTTTCAAAAGAACATGATTATCTTTCGAAGTAAAGGTTCTCAGAGAACAGGAACACTGTTCTCACTTCTGACCATACTTTGACAAATCTTAAACAACGGCTTCTTTTTTCGGAGAAACTAGTGTACGTTTCTCACAAAAGTATTTCAAGAAATTCATACATTTTCCAAGGAACATGCTTATCGTTGGATGTAAAGGGTCTACAGAGAACAAGAACACTGTTCACACTTCTAAAACTACTTTGACATATAGCAAACAACGGCTTCGCTTTTCAGAGAAACACATGTGCGTTTCTCACAAAAGCAGTTCATCAAATTCATACACTTTCAAAAGAACATGATTATCTTTCGAAGTAAAGGTTCTCAGAGAACAGGAACACTGTTCTAACAATACTTTGACAAATCTCAAACAACGGCTTCACTTTTCAGAGAAACACATGTGCGTTTCTCACAAAAGCATTTCTTGAAATTCATACACTTTCCAAAGAACATCATTATCTTTCGAAGAAAACTTTCTACAGAGAACAGGAACACTGTTATCACTTCTGACACAACTCAAACAACGGCTTCTTCTTTCGTAGACACTCAAGTGCATTTCTAAAAATAGCATTTCATGAAATTCATACATTTTCCAAAGAACATGATTATCTTTGGAAGTAAAGGTTCCACAGAGAACAGGAACACTGTTTTCACTTCTAACACTACTTTGACAAATAGCAAACAACGGCTTCTTTTTTCGGAGAAACTAGTGTACGTTTCTCACAAAAGTATTTCAAGAAATTCATACATTTTCCAAGGAACATGCTTATCGTTGGACGTAAATGGTCTACAGAGAACAAGAACACTGTTCACACTTCTAACACTACTTTGACATATAGCAAACAACGGCTTCGCTTTTCAGAAAACACATGTGCGTTTCTCACAAAAGCAGTTCATCAAATTCATACACTTTCCAAAGAACATGATTATATTTCGAAGTGAAGGTTCTACAGAGGACAGGAACACTGTTCTAACACTACTTTGACAAATCTCAAACAACGGCTTCACTTTTCAGAGAAACACATGTGCGTTTCTCATAAAAGCATTTCTTGAAATTCATACACTTTCCAAAGAACATCATTATCTTTCGAAGAAAACTTTCTACAGAGAACAGGAACACTGTTATCACTTCTGACACAACTCAAACAACGGATACTTCTTTCGTAGACACTCATGTGCATTTCTAAAAATAGCATTTCATGTAATTCATACACTTTATATAGAACGTAATTATCCTTCACAGTAAAGCTACCACAGAGAACAGGAACACTTCTCAATTCTAACAATACGTTGACATATCACAACGGCTTCTCTTTTCGGAGAAACACATGTGCGTTTCTCACAAAAGCAGTTCATCAAATTCATACACTTTCCAAAGAACATGATTAGCTTTCGAAGTAAAGATTCTACAGAGAACAGGAACACTGTTCTCACTTCTGACAATGCTTTGACAAATCTCAAATAACGGCTTCTCCTTTCAGAAAAACACTTGTGCGTTTCTCAAAAATGCATTTCCTGAAATCCATACACTTTCAGAGAAGATGATTCTCTTTCAAAGTGTAGCGTCTGCAGTGAATAGCAAAACTTCTCATTTGAGAAACACGTGTGTATATCACAAAAGCATTTCATGAAATTCATACACTTTCAAAAGAACGTGTTTATCTTTCACAGTAAACCTTATACAGTTAAAAGGAACACTGTACTCACTTCTAACAATACTTTGACATATACCAAACAATGGCTTCTCTTTTCAGAGAAACACATGTGCGTTTCTCACAAAAGCATTTCATGAAATTCATACACTTTCAAAAGAACATGATTATCTTTCACAGTAAACCTTCTTCAGTGAAACGGAACAGTGTACTCATTTCAAACACTACTTTGACATATAGCAATTAACGTCTTCTCTTTTCAGAGAAACACATGTGCGTTTCTCACAGAAGAATTTCTTGAAATTCATACACTTTCCAAAGAATATGATTTTCTTTCGAAATAAAGATTCTACAGAGAACAGGAACACTGTTCTCACTTCTGACAATATTTTGACAAATCTCAAACAACGGCTTCTCCTTTCAGAAAAACACTTGTGCGTTTCTAAAAAAAAAGCATTTTCTGAAATCCATACACTTTCAAAGAAGATGATCTCGTTCAAAGTAAAGCGTCTGCAGTGAATAGCAAAACTTCTCATTTGAGAAACACGTGTGTATATCACAAAAGCATTTCATGAAATTCATACACTTTCAAAAGAACGTGATTATCTTTCACAGTAAACCTTCTTCAGTGAAAGGAAACGCTGTACTCATTTCAAACACTACTTTGACATATAGCAAACAACGTCTTCTCTTTTCAGAGAAACACATGTGCGTTTCTCACAGAAGCATTACTTGAAATTCATACACTTTCCAAAGAACGTGATTATCTTTCGAAATAAAGATTCTCCAGAGAATAGGAACACTGTTCTTACTTCTAACAATACTTTGACCAATCTCAAACAACGGCTTTCCCTTTCGGAGAAACTCATGTACATTTCTCACAAAAGCATTTCATGAAATTCATACATTTTCCAAGGAACACGATTATCGTTGGACGTAAAGGGTCTACAGAGAACAGGAACACTGTTCACACTTCTAACACTACTTTGACATAGAGCAAACAACGGCTTCGCTTTTCAGAGAAACACATGTGCGTTTCTCACCAAAGCAGTTCATCAAATTCATACACTTTCCAAACAACATGATTATATTTCGAAGTAAAGGTTCTACAGAGGACAGGAACACTGTTCTAACACTACTTTGACAAATCTCAAACAACGGCTTCACTTTTCAGAGAAACACTGGTGCGTTTCTCACAAAAGCATTTCTTGAAATTCATACATTTTCCAAAGAACATCATTATCTTTCGAAGAAAACTTTCTACAGAGAACAGGATCACTGTTATCACTTCTGACACAACTCAAACAACGGATACTTCTTTCGTAGACACTCATGTGCATTTCTAAAAATAGCATTTCATGAAATTCCTACACTTTGTATAGAACGTAATTATCCTTCACAGTAAAGCTACCACAGAGAACAGGAACACTTCTCAATTCTAACAATACGTTGACATATCACAACGGCTTCTCTTTTCGGAGAAACACATGTGCGTTTCTCACAAAAGCCGTTCATCAAATTCATACACTTTCCAAAGAACATGATTATCATTCGAAGTAAAGATTCTACAGAGAACAGGAACACTGTTCTCACTTCTGACAATGCTTTGACAAATCTCAAAAAACGGCTTCTCCTTTCAGAAAAACACTTGTGCGTTTCTCAAAAATGCATTTCCTGAAATCCATACACTTTCAAAGAAGATGATTCTCTTTCAAAGTGTAGCGTCTGCAGTGAATAGCAAAACTTCTCATTTGAGAAACACGTGTGTATATCACAAAAGCATTTCATGAAATTCATACACTTTCAAAAGAACGTGTTTATCCTTCACAGTAAACCTTATACAGTGAAAAGGAACACTGTACTCACTTCTAACAATACTTTGACATATACCAAACAATGGCTTCTCTTTTCAGAGAAACACATGTGCGTTTCTCACAAAAGCATTTCATGATATTCATACACTTTCAAAAGAACATGATTATCTTTCGAAGTAAAGGTTCTCAGAGAACAGGAACACTGTTCTCACTTCTGACCATACTTTGACAAATCTTAAACAACGGCTTCTTTTTTCGGAGAAACTAGCGTACGTTTCTCACAAAAGTATTTCAAGAAATTCATACATTTTCCAAGGAACATGCTTATCGTTGGATGTAAAGGGTCTACAGAGAACAAGAACACTGTTCACACTTCTAAAACTACTTTGACATATAGCAAACAACGGCTTCGCTTTTCAGAGAAACACATGTGCGTTTCTCACAAAAGCAGTTCATCAAATTCATACACTTTCAAAAGAACATGATTATCTTTCGAAGTAAAGGTTCTCAGAGAACAGGAACACTGTTCTAACAATACTTTGACAAATCTCAAACAACGGCTTCACTTTTCAGAGAAACACATGTGCGTTTCTCACAAAAGCATTTCTTGAAATTCATACACTTTCCAAAGAACATCATTATCTTTCGAAGAAAACTTTCTACAGAGAACAGGAACACTGTTATCACTTCTGACACAACTCAAACAACGGCTTCTTCTTTCGTAGACACTCAAGTGCATTTCTAAAAATAGCATTTCATGAAATTCATACATTTTCCAAAGAACATGATTATCTTTGGAAGTAAAGGTTCCACAGAGAACAGGAACACTGTTTTCACTTCTAACACTACTTTGACAAATAGCAAACAACGGCTTCTTTTTTCGGAGAAACTAGTGTACGTTTCTCACAAAAGTATTTCAAGAAATTCATACATTTTCCAAGGAACATGCTTATCGTTGGACGTAAATGGTCTACAGAGAACAAGAACACTGTTCACACTTCTAACACTACTTTGACATATAGCAAACAACGGCTTCGCTTTTCAGAAAACACATGTGCGTTTCTCACAAAAGCAGTTCATCAAATTCATACACTTTCCAAAGAACATGATTATATTTCGAAGTGAAGGTTCTACAGAGGACAGGAACACTGTTCTAACACTACTTTGACAAATCTCAAACAACGGCTTCACTTTTCAGAGAAACACATGTGCGTTTCTCATAAAAGCATTTCTTGAAATTCATACACTTTCCAAAGAACATCATTATCTTTCGAAGAAAACTTTCTACAGAGAACAGGAACACTGTTATCACTTCTGACACAACTCAAACAACGGATACTTCTTTCGTAGACACTCATGTGCATTTCTAAAAATAGCATTTCATGTAATTCATACACTTTATATAGAACGTAATTATCCTTCACAGTAAAGCTACCACAGAGAACAGGAACACTTCTCAATTCTAACAATACGTTGACATATCACAACGGCTTCTCTTTTCGGAGAAACACATGTGCGTTTCTCACAAAAGCAGTTCATCAAATTCATACACTTTCCAAAGAACATGATTAGCTTTCGAAGTAAAGATTCTACAGAGAACAGGAACACTGTTCTCACTTCTGACAATGCTTTGACAAATCTCAAATAACGGCTTCTCCTTTCAGAAAAACACTTGTGCGTTTCTCAAAAATGCATTTCCTGAAATCCATACACTTTCAGAGAAGATGATTCTCTTTCAAAGTGTAGCGTCTGCAGTGAATAGCAAAACTTCTCATTTGAGAAACACGTGTGTATATCACAAAAGCATTTCATGAAATTCATACACTTTCAAAAGAACGTGTTTATCTTTCACAGTAAACCAAATACAGTTAAAAGGAACACTGTACTCACTTCTAACAATACTTTGACATATACCAAACAATGGCTTCTCTTTTCAGAGAAACACATGTGCGTTTCTCACAAAAGCATTTCATGAAATTCATACACTTTCAAAAGAACATGATTATCTTTCACAGTAAACCTTCTTCAGTGAAACGGAACAGTGTACTCATTTCAAACACTACTTTGACATATAGCAATTAACGTCTTCTCTTTTCAGAGAAACACATGTGCGTTTCTCACAGAAGCATTACTTGAAATTCATACACTTTCCAAAGAACGTGATTATCTTTCGAAATAAAGATTCTCCAGAGAACAGGAACACTGTTCTTACTTCTGACAATACTTTGACAAATCTCAGTCAACGGCTTCTCCTTTCAGAAAAACACTTGTGCTATTCTAAAAAAAAGCATTTCATGAAATCCATACACTTTCAAAGAAGATGATTCTCGTTCAAAGTAAAGTGTCTGCAGTGAATAGCAAAACTTCTCATTTGAGAAACACGTGTGTATATCACAAAAGCATTTCATGAAATTCATACACTTTCAAAAGAACGTGATTATCTTTCACAGTAAACCTTCTACAGTGAAACGGAACACTGTACTCACTTCAAACACTACTTTGACATATAGCAAACAACGTCTTCTCTTTTCAGAGAAACACATGTGCGTTTCTCACAAAAGCAGTTCATCAAATTCATACACTTACAAAAGAACATGATTATCTTTCGAAGTAAAGGTTCTCAGAGAACAGGAACACTGTTCTCACTTCTAAAAATACTTTGACAACGGCTTCTCTTTTCAGAGAAACACATGTGCGTTTCTCACAGAAGCATTTCTTGAAATTCATACACTTTCCAAAGAACATGATTATCTTTCGAAATAAAGATTCTCCAGAGAACAGGAACACTGTTCTCACTTCTGACAATACTTTGACAAATCTCAAACAACGGCTTCTCCTTTCAGAAAAACACTTGTGCGTTTCTAAAAAAAAAGCATTTTCTGAAATCCATACACTTTCAAAGAAGATGATTCTCGTTCAAAGTAAAGCGTCTGCAGTGAATAGCAAAACTTCTCATTTGAGAAACACGTGTGTATATCACAAAAGCATTTCATGAAATTCATACACTTTCAAAAGAACGTGTTTATCCTTCACAGTAAACCTTATACAGTGAAAAGGAACACTGTACTCACTTCTAACAATACTTTGACATATACCAAACAATGGCTTCTCTTTTCAGAGAAACACATGTGCGTTTCTCACAAAAGCATTTCATGATATTCATACACTTTCAAAAGAACATGATTATCTTTCGAAGTAAAGGTTCTCAGAGAACAGGAACACTGTTCTCACTTCTGACCATACTTTGACAAATCTTAAACAACGGCTTCTTTTTTCGGAGAAACTAGCGTACGTTTCTCACAAAAGTATTTCAAGAAATTCATACATTTTCCAAGGAACATGCTTATCGTTGGATGTAAAGGGTCTACAGAGAACAAGAACACTGTTCACACTTCTAAAACTACTTTGACATATAGCAAACAACGGCTTCGCTTTTCAGAGAAACACATGTGCGTTTCTCACAAAAGCAGTTCATCAAATTCATACACTTTCAAAAGAACATGATTATCTTTCGAAGTAAAGGTTCTCAGAGAACAGGAACACTGTTCTAACAATACTTTGACAAATCTCAAACAACGGCTTCACTTTTCAGAGAAACACATGTGCGTTTCTCACAAAAGCATTTCTTGAAATTCATACACTTTCCAAAGAACATCATTATCTTTCGAAGAAAACTTTCTACAGAGAACAGGAACACTGTTATCACTTCTGACACAACTCAAACAACGGCTTCTTCTTTCGTAGACACTCAAGTGCATTTCTAAAAATAGCATTTCATGAAATTCATACATTTTCCAAAGAACATGATTATCTTTGGAAGTAAAGGTTCCACAGAGAACAGGAACACTGTTTTCACTTCTAACACTACTTTGACAAATAGCAAACAACGGCTTCTTTTTTCGGAGAAACTAGTGTACGTTTCTCACAAAAGTATTTCAAGAAATTCATACATTTTCCAAGGAACATGCTTATCGTTGGACGTAAATGGTCTACAGAGAACAAGAACACTGTTCACACTTCTAACACTACTTTGACATATAGCAAACAACGGCTTCGCTTTTCAGAAAACACATGTGCGTTTCTCACAAAAGCAGTTCATCAAATTCATACACTTTCCAAAGAACATGATTATATTTCGAAGTGAAGGTTCTACAGAGGACAGGAACACTGTTCTAACACTACTTTGACAAATCTCAAACAACGGCTTCACTTTTCAGAGAAACACATGTGCGTTTCTCATAAAAGCATTTCTTGAAATTCATACACTTTCCAAAGAACATCATTATCTTTCGAAGAAAACTTTCTACAGAGAACAGGAACACTGTTATCACTTCTGACACAACTCAAACAACGGATACTTCTTTCGTAGACACTCATGTGCATTTCTAAAAATAGCATTTCATGTAATTCATACACTTTATATAGAACGTAATTATCCTTCACAGTAAAGCTACCACAGAGAACAGGAACACTTCTCAATTCTAACAATACGTTGACATATCACAACGGCTTCTCTTTTCGGAGAAACACATGTGCGTTTCTCACAAAAGCAGTTCATCAAATTCATACACTTTCCAAAGAACATGATTAGCTTTCGAAGTAAAGATTCTACAGAGAACAGGAACACTGTTCTCACTTCTGACAATGCTTTGACAAATCTCAAATAACGGCTTCTCCTTTCAGAAAAACACTTGTGCGTTTCTCAAAAATGCATTTCCTGAAATCCATACACTTTCAGAGAAGATGATTCTCTTTCAAAGTGTAGCGTCTGCAGTGAATAGCAAAACTTCTCATTTGAGAAACACGTGTGTATATCACAAAAGCATTTCATGAAATTCATACACTTTCAAAAGAACGTGTTTATCTTTCACAGTAAACCTTATACAGTTAAAAGGAACACTGTACTCACTTCTAACAATACTTTGACATATACCAAACAATGGCTTCTCTTTTCAGAGAAACACATGTGCGTTTCTCACAAAAGCATTTCATGAAATTCATACACTTTCAAAAGAACATGATTATCTTTCACAGTAAACCTTCTTCAGTGAAACGGAACAGTGTACTCATTTCAAACACTACTTTGACATATAGCAATTAACGTCTTCTCTTTTCAGAGAAACACATGTGCGTTTCTCACAGAAGCATTACTTGAAATTCATACACTTTCCAAAGAACGTGATTATCTTTCGAAATAAAGATTCTCCAGAGAACAGGAACACTGTTCTTACTTCTGACAATACTTTGACAAATCTCAGTCAACGGCTTCTCCTTTCAGAAAAACACTTGTGCTATTCTAAAAAAAAGCATTTCATGAAATCCATACACTTTCAAAGAAGATGATTCTCGTTCAAAGTAAAGTGTCTGCAGTGAATAGCAAAACTTCTCATTTGAGAAACACGTGTGTATATCACAAAAGCATTTCATGAAATTCATACACTTTCAAAAGAACGTGATTATCTTTCACAGTAAACCTTCTACAGTGAAACGGAACACTGTACTCACTTCAAACACTACTTTGACATATAGCAAACAACGTCTTCTCTTTTCAGAGAAACACATGTGCGTTTCTCACAAAAGCAGTTCATCAAATTCATACACTTACAAAAGAACATGATTATCTTTCGAAGTAAAGGTTCTCAGAGAACAGGAACACTGTTCTCACTTCTAAAAATACTTTGACAACGGCTTCTCTTTTCAGAGAAACACATGTGCGTTTCTCACAGAAGCATTTCTTGAAATTCATACACTTTCCAAAGAACATGATTATCTTTCGAAATAAAGATTCTCCAGAGAACAGGAACACTGTTCTCACTTCTGACAATACTTTGACAAATCTCAAACAACGGCTTCTCCTTTCAGAAAAACACTTGTGCGTTTCTAAAAAAAAAGCATTTTCTGAAATCCATACACTTTCAAAGAAGATGATTCTCGTTCAAAGTAAAGCGTCTGCAGTGAATAGCAAAACTTCTCATTTGAGAAACACGTGTGTATATCACAAAAGCATTTCATGAAATTCATACACTTTCAAAAGAACGTGATTATCTTTCACAGTAAACCTTCGTCAGTGAAAGGAAACACTGTACTCATTTCAAACACTACTTTGACATATAGCAAACAACGTCTTCTCTTTTCAGAGAAACACATGTGCGTTTCTCACAGAAGCATTACTTGAAATTCATACACTTTCCAAAGAACGTGATTATCTTTCGAAATAAAGATTCTCCAGAGAACAGGAACACTGTTCTCACTTCTGACAATACTTTGACAAATCTTAAACAACGGCTTCTTTTTTCGGAGAAACTAGTGTACGTTTCTCACAAAAGTATTTCAAGAAATTCATACATTTTCCAAGGAACATGCTTATCGTTGGATGTAAAGGGTCTACAGAGAACAAGAACACTGTTCACACTTCTAACACTACTTTGACATATAGCAAACAACGGCTTCGCTTTTCAGAGAAACACATGTGCGTTTCTCACAAAAGCAGTTCATCAAATTCATACACTTTCCAAAGAACATGATTATATTTCGAAGTGAAGGTTCTACAGAGGACAGGAACACTGTTCTCACTTCTGACAATGCTTTGACAAATCTCAAATAACGGCTTCTCCTTTCAGAAAAACACTTGTGCGTTTCTCAAAAATGCATTTCCTGACATCCATACACTTTCAGAGAAGATGATTCTCTTTCAAAGTGTAGCGTCTGCAGTGAATAGCAAAACTTCTCATTTGCGAAACACGTGTGTATATCACAAAAGCATTTCATGAAATTCATACACTTTCAAAAGAACGTGTTTATCTTTCACAGTAAACCTTATACAGTTAAAAGGAACACTGTAATCACTTCTAACAATACTTTGACATATACCAAACAATGGCTTCTCTTTTCAGAGAAAC
Source organism: Microtus oregoni (assembly GCF_018167655.1). Taxonomy (NCBI): domain Eukaryota; kingdom Metazoa; phylum Chordata; class Mammalia; order Rodentia; family Cricetidae; genus Microtus; species Microtus oregoni. The sequence continues at coordinate 19,299,817 of NW_024543086.1, forward strand.
ACATGTGCGTTTCTCACAAAAGCATTTCATGAAATTCATACACTTTCAAAAGAACATGATTATCTTTCACAGTAAACCTTCTTCAGTGAAACGGAACACTGTACTCATTTCAAACACTACTTTGACATATAACAAACAACGGCTTCGCTTTTCAGAGAAACACATGTGCGTTTCTCACAAAAGCAGTTCATCAAATTCATACACTTTCCAAAGAACATGATTATATTTCGAAGTGAAGGTTCTACAGAGGACAGGAACACTGTTCTAACACTACTTTGACAAATCTCAAGCAACAGCTTCACTTTTCAGAGAAACACATGTGCGTTTCTCACAAAAGCATTTCTTGAAATTCATACACTTTCCAAAGAACATCATTATCTTTCGAAGAAAACTTTCTACAGAGAACAGGAACACTGTTATCACTTCTGACACAACTCAAACAATGGCTTCTTCTTTCGTAGACACTCATGTGCATTTCTAATAATAGCATTTCATGTAATTCATACACTTTATATAGAACGTAATTATCCTTCACAGTAAAGCTACCACAGAGAACAGGAACACTTCTCAATTCTAACAATACGTTGACATATCACAACGGCTTCTCTTTTCGGAGAAACACATGTGCGTTTCTCACAAAAGCAGTTCATCAAATTCATACACTTTCCAAAGAACATGATTAGCTTTCGAAGTAAAGATTCTACAGAGAACAGGAACACTGTTCTCACTTCTGACAATGCTTTGACAAATCTCAAATAACGGCTTCTCCTTTCAGAAAAACACTTGTGCGTTTCTCAAAAATGCATTTCCTGAAATCCATACACTTTCAGAGAAGATGATTCTCTTTCAAAGTGTAGCGTCTGCAGTGAATAGCAAAACTTCTCATTTGAGAAACACGTGTGTATATCACAAAAGCATTTCATGAAATTCATACACTTTCAAAAGAACGTGTTTATCTTTCACAGTAAACCTTATACAGTTAAAAGGAACACTGTACTCACTTCTAACAATACTTTGACATATACCAAACAATGGCTTCTCTTTTCAGAGAAACACATGTGCGTTTCTCACAAAAGCATTTCATGAAATTCATACACTTTCAAAAGAACATGATTATCTTTCACAGTAAACCTTCTTCAGTGAAACGGAACAGTGTACTCATTTCAAACACTACTTTGACATATAGCAATTAACGTCTTCTCTTTTCAGAGAAACACATGTGCGTTTCTCACAGAAGCATTACTTGAAATTCATACACTTTCCAAAGAACGTGATTATCTTTCGAAATAAAGATTCTCCAGAGAACAGGAACACTGTTCTCACTTCTGACAATACTTTGACAAATCTCAGTCAACGGCTTCTCCTTTCAGAAAAACACTTGTGCTATTCTAAAAAAAGCATTTCATGAAATCCATACACTTTCAAAGAAGATGATTCTCGTTCAAAGTAAAGTGTCTGCAGTGAATAGCAAAACTTCTCATTTGAGAAACACGTGTGTATATCACAAAAGCATTTCATGAAATTCATACACTTTCAAAAGAACGTGATTATCTTTCACAGTAAACCTTATACAGTTAAAAGGAACACTGTACTCACTTCAAACACTACTTTGACATATAGCAAACAACGTCTTCTCTTTTCAGAGAAACACATGTGCGTTTCTCACAAAAGCAGTTCATCAAATTCATACACTTTCAAAAGAACATGATTATCTTTCGAAGTAAAGGTTCTCAGAGAACAGGAACACTGTTCTCACTTCTAAAAATACTTTGACAACGGCTTCTCTTTTCAGAGAAACACATGTGCGTTTCTCACAGAAGCATTTCTTGAAATTCATACACTTTCCAAAGAACATGATTATCTTTCGAAATAAAGATTCTCCAGAGAACAGGAACACTGTTCTCACTTCTGACAATACTTTGACAAATCTCAAACAACGGCTTCTCCTTTCAGAAAAACACTTGTGCGTTTCTAAAAAAAAAGCATTTTCTGAAATCCATACACTTTCAAAGAAGATGATTCTCGTTCAAAGTAAAGCGTCTGCAGTGAATAGCAAAACTTCTCATTTGAGAAACACGTGTGTATATCACAAAAGCATTTCATGAAATTCATACACTTTCAAAAGAACGTGATTATCTTTCGATTAAAGGTTCTCAGAGAACAGGAACACTGTTCTCACTTCTGACAATACTTTGACAAATCTCAAACAACGGCTTTCCCTTTCGGAGAAACTCATGTACATTTCTCACAAAAGCATTTCATGAAATTCATACATTTTCCAAGTTCGATTATCGTTGGAAGTAATGGGTCTACAGAGAACAGGAACACTGTTTTCACTTCTAACACTACTTTGACAAATAGCAAACAACGTCTTCTCTTTTCAGAGAAACACATGTGCGTTTCTCACAGAAGAATTTCTTGAAATTCATACACTTTCCAAAGAATATGATTTTCTTTCGAAATAAAGATTCTACAGAGAACAGGAACACTGTTCTCACTTCTGACAATACTTTGACAAATCTCAAACAACGGCTTCTCCTTTCAGAAAAACACTTGTGCGTTTCTAAAAAAAAAGCATTTTCTGAAATCCATACACTTTCAAAGAAGATGATCTCGTTCAAAGTAAAGCGTCTGCAGTGAATAGCAAAACTTCTCATTTGAGAAACACGTGTGTATATCACAAAAGCATTTCATGAAATTCATACACTTTCAAAAGAACGTGATTATCTTTCACAGTAAACCTTCTTCAGTGAAAGGAAACGCTGTACTCATTTCAAACACTACTTTGACATATAGCAAACAACGTCTTCTCTATTCAGAGAAACACATGTGCGTTTCTCACAGAAGCATTACTTGAAATTCATACACTTTCCAAAGAACGTGATTATCTTTCGAAATAAAGATTCTCCAGAGAACAGGAACACTGTTCTTACTTCTGACAATACTTTGACAAATCTCAAACAACGGCTTTCCCTTTCGGAGAAACTCATGTACATTTCTCACAAAAGCATTTCATGAAATTCATACATTTTCCAAGGAACACGATTATCGTTGGACGTAAAGGGTCTACAGAGAACAGGAACACTGTTCACACTTCTAACACTACTTTGACATAGAGCAAACAACGGCTTCGCTTTTCAGAGAAACACATGTGCGTTTCTCACCAAAGCAGTTCATCAAATTCATACACTTTCCAAAGAACATGATTATATTTCGAAGTAAAGGTTCTACAGAGGACAGGAACACTGTTCTAACACTACTTTGTCAAATCTCAAACAACGGCTTCACTTTTCAGAGAAACACTGGTGCGTTTCTCACAAAAGCATTTCTTGAAATTCATACATTTTCCAAAGAACATCATTATCTTTCGAAGAAAACTTTCTACAGAGAACAGGAACACTGTTATCACTTCTGACACAACTCAAACAGCGGCTTCTTCTTTCGTAGACACTCATGTGCATTTCTAAAAATAGCATTTCATGAAATTCATACACTTTATATAGAACGTAATTATGCTTCACAGTAAAGCTACCACAGAGAACAGGAACACTTCTCAATTCTAACAATACGTTGACATATCACAACGGCTTCTCTTTTCGGAGAAACACAAGTGCGTTTCTCACAAAAGCAGTTCATCAAATTCATACACTTTCCAAAGTACATGATTATCTTTCGAAATAAAGATTCTACAGAGAACAGGAACACTGTTCTCACTTCTGACAATGCTTTGACAAATCTCAAATAACGGCTTCTCCTTTCAGTAAAACACTTGTGCATTTCTCAAAAATGCATTTCCTGAAATCCATACACTTTCAAAGAAGATGATTCTCTTTCAATGTGTAGCGTCTGCAGTGAATAGCAAAACTTCTCATTTGAGAAACACGTGTGTATATCACAAAAGCATTTCATGAAATTCATACACTTTCAAAAGAACGTGATTATCTTTCGAAGTAAAGGTGCTACAGAGAACAGGAACACTGTTCTCACTTCTAACAATACTTTGATATATAGCAAACAACGTCTTCTCTTTTCAGAGAAACACATGGGCGTTTCTCACAGAAGCATTTCTTTAATTTCATACACTTTCCAAAGAACATGATTATCTTTCGAAATAAAGATTCTCCAGAGAACAGGAACACTGTTCTCACTTCTGACAATACTTTGACAAATCTTAAACAACGGCTTCTTTTTTCGGAGAAACACATATGCGTTTCTCACAAAAGCAGTTCTACAGTGAAACGGAACACTTTACTCACTTCAAACACTACTTTGACATATAGCAAACAAAGTCTTCTCTTTTCAGAGAAACACATGTGCGTTTCTCACAGAAGCATTACTTGAAATTCATACACTTTCCAAAGAACGTGATTATCTTTCGAAATAAAGATTCTCCAGAGAACAGGAACACTGTTCTCACTTCTGACAATACTTTGACAAATCTCAAACAACGGCTTTCCCTTTCGGAGAAACTCCTGTACATTTCTCACAAAAGCATTTCATGAAATTCATACATTTTCCAAGGAACATGATTATCGTTGGAAGTAATGGGTCTACAGAGAACAGGAACACTGTTTTCACTTCTAACACTACTTTGACATATAGCAAACAACGGCTTCGCTTTTCAGAGAAACACATGTGCGTTTCTCACAAAAGCAGTTCATCAAATTCATACACTTTCAAAAGAACATGATTATCTTTCGAAGGAAAGGTTCTACAGAGGACAGGAACACTGTTCTAACAATACTTTGACAAATCCCAAACAACGGCTTCACTTTTCAGAGAAACACATGTGCGTTTCTCACAAAAGCATTTCTTGAAATTCATACACTTTCCAAAGAACATCATTATCTTTCGAAGAAAACTTTCTACAGAGAACAGGAACACTGTTATCACTTCTGACACAACTCAAACAGCGGCTTCTTCTTTCGTAGACACTCATGTGCATTTCTAAAAATAGCATTTCATGAAATTCATACACTTTCAAAAGAACAGGATTATCTTTCGAAGTAAAGGTTCTACAGAGAACAGGAACACTGTTCTCACTTCTAACAATACTTTGATATGTAGCAAACAACGTCTTCTCTTTTCAGAGAAACACATGGGCGTTTCTCACAGAAGCATTTCTTTAATTTAATACACTTTCCAAAGAACATGATTATCTTTCGAAATAAAGATTCTCCAGAGAACAGGAACACTGTTCTCACTTCTGACAATACTTTGACAAATCTTAAACAACGGCTTCTTTTTTCGGAGAAACTAGTGTACGTTTCTCACAAAAGTATTTCAAGAAATTCATACATTTTCCAAGGAACATGATTATCATTGGACGTAAAGGGCCTACAGAGAACAGGAACACTGTTCACACTTCTAACACTACTGTGACATATAGCAAACAATGGATTCGCTTTTCAGAGAAACACATGTACGTTTCTCACAAAAGCATTTCTTGAAGTTCATACACTTTCCAAAGAACATCATTACCTTTCGAAGAAAACTTTCTACAGAGAACAGGAACACTGTTATCACTTCTGACACAACTCAAACAACGGCTTCTTCTTTCGTAGAAACTCATGTGCATTTCTAAAAATAGCATTTCATGAAATTCATACACTTTATATAGAACGTAATTATGCTTCACAGTAAAGCTACCACAGAGAACAGGAACACTTCTCAATTCTAACAATACGTTGACATATCACAACGGCTTCTCTTTTCGGAGAAACACAAGTGCGTTTCTCACAAAAGCAGTTCATCAAATTCATACACTTTCCAAAGTACATGATTATCTTTCGAAATAAAGATTCTACAGAGAACAGGAACACTGTTCTCACTTCTGACAATGCTTTGACAAATCTCAAATAACGGCTTCTCCTTTCAGTAAAACACTTGTGCATTTCTCAAAAATGCATTTCCTGAAATCCATACACTTTCAAAGAAGATGATTCTCTTTCAATGTGTAGCGTCTGCAGTGAATAGCAAAACTTCTCATTTGAGAAACACGTGTGTATATCACAAAAGCATTTCATGAAATTCATACACTTTCAAAAGAACGTGATTATCTTTCGAAGTAAAGGTGCTACAGAGAACAGGAACACTGTTCTCACTTCTAACAATACTTTGATATATAGCAAACAACGTCTTCTCTTTTCAGAGAAACACATGGGCGTTTCTCACAGAAGCATTTCTTTAATTTCATACACTTTCCAAAGAACATGATTATCTTTCGAAATAAAGATTCTACAGAGAACAGGAACACTGTTCTCACTTCTGACAATACTTTGACAAATCTTAAACAACGGCTTCTTTTTTCGGAGAAACACATATGCGTTTCTCACAAAAGCAGTTCTACAGTGAAACGGAACACTTTACTCACTTCAAACACTACTTTGACATATAGCAAACAAAGTCTTCTCTTTTCAGAGAAACACATGTGCGTTTCTCACAGAAGCATTACTTGAAATTCATACACTTTCCAAAGAACGTGATTATCTTTCGAAATAAAGATTCTCCAGAGAACAGGAACACTGTTCTCACTTCTGACAATACTTTGACAAATCTCAAACAACGGCTTTCCCTTTCGGAGAAACTCCTGTACATTTCTCACAAAAGCATTTCATGAAATTCATACATTTTCCAAGGAACATGATTATCGTTGGAAGTAATGGGTCTACAGAGAACAGGAACACTGTTTTCACTTCTAACACTACTTTGACATATAGCAAACAACGGCTTCGCTTTTCAGAGAAACACATGTGCGTTTCTCACAAAAGCAGTTCATCAAATTCATACACTTTCAAAAGAACATGATTATCTTTCGAAGGAAAGGTTCTACAGAGGACAGGAACACTGTTCTAACAATACTTTGACAAATCCCAAACAACGGCTTCACTTTTCAGAGAAACACATGTGCGTTTCTCACAAAAGCATTTCTTGAAATTCATACACTTTCCAAAGAACATCATTATCTTTCGAAGAAAACTTTCTACAGAGAACAGGAACACTGTTATCACTTCTGACACAACTCAAACAGCGGCTTCTTCTTTCGTAGACACTCATGTGCATTTCTAAAAATAGCATTTCATGAAATTCATACACTTTCAAAAGAACAGGATTATCTTTCGAAGTAAAGGTTCTACAGAGAACAGGAACACTGTTCTCACTTCTAACAATACTTTGATATGTAGCAAACAACGTCTTCTCTTTTCAGAGAAACACATGGGCGTTTCTCACAGAAGCATTTCTTTAATTTAATACACTTTCCAAAGAACATGATTATCTTTCGAAATAAAGATTCTCCAGAGAACAGGAACACTGTTCTCACTTCTGACAATACTTTGACAAATCTTAAACAACGGCTTCTTTTTTCGGAGAAACTAGTGTACGTTTCTCACAAAAGTATTTCAAGAAATTCATACATTTTCCAAGGAACATGATTATCATTGGACGTAAAGGGCCTACAGAGAACAGGAACACTGTTCACACTTCTAACACTACTGTGACATATAGCAAACAATGGATTCGCTTTTCAGAGAAACACATGTACGTTTCTCACAAAAGCATTTCTTGAAGTTCATACACTTTCCAAAGAACATCATTACCTTTCGAAGAAAACTTTCTACAGAGAACAGGAACACTGTTATCACTTCTGACACAACTCAAACAACGGCTTCTTCTTTCGTAGAAACTCATGTGCATTTCTAAAAATAGCATTTCATGAAATTCATACACTTTATATAGAACGTAATTATGCTTCACAGTAAAGCTACCACAGAGAACAGGAACACTTCTCAATTCTAACAATACGTTGACATATCACAACGGCTTCTCTTTTCGGAGAAACACAAGTGCGTTTCTCACAAAAGCAGTTCATCAAATTCATACACTTTCCAAAGTACATGATTATCTTTCGAAATAAAGATTCTACAGAGAACAGGAACACTGTTCTCACTTCTGACAATGCTTTGACAAATCTCAAATAACGGCTTCTCCTTTCAGTAAAACACTTGTGCATTTCTCAAAAATGCATTTCCTGAAATCCATACACTTTCAAAGAAGATGATTCTCTTTCAATGTGTAGCGTCTGCAGTGAATAGCAAAACTTCTCATTTGAGAAACACGTGTGTATATCACAAAAGCATTTCATGAAATTCATACACTTTCAAAAGAACGTGATTATCTTTCGAAGTAAAGGTGCTACAGAGAACAGGAACACTGTTCTCACTTCTAACAATACTTTGATATATAGCAAACAACGTCTTCTCTTTTCAGAGAAACACATGGGCGTTTCTCACAGAAGCATTTCTTTAATTTCATACACTTTCCAAAGAACATGATTATCTTTCGAAATAAAGATTCTACAGAGAACAGGAACACTGTTCTCACTTCTGACAATACTTTGACAAATCTTAAACAACGGCTTCTTTTTTCGGAGAAACACATATGCGTTTCTCACAAAAGCAGTTCTACAGTGAAACGGAACACTTTACTCACTTCAAACACTACTTTGACATATAGCAAACAAAGTCTTCTCTTTTCAGAGAAACACATGTGCGTTTCTCACAGAAGCATTACTTGAAATTCATACACTTTCCAAAGAACGTGATTATCTTTCGAAATAAAGATTCTCCAGAGAACAGGAACACTGTTCTCACTTCTGACAATACTTTGACAAATCTCAAACAACGGCTTTCCCTTTCGGAGAAACTCCTGTACATTTCTCACAAAAGCATTTCATGAAATTCATACATTTTCCAAGGAACATGATTATCGTTGGAAGTAATGGGTCTACAGAGAACAGGAACACTGTTTTCACTTCTAACACTACTTTGACATATAGCAAACAACGGCTTCGCTTTTCAGAGAAACACATGTGCGTTTCTCACAAAAGCAGTTCATCAAATTCATACACTTTCAAAAGAACATGATTATCTTTCGAAGGAAAGGTTCTACAGAGGACAGGAACACTGTTCTAACAATACTTTGACAAATCCCAAACAACGGCTTCACTTTTCAGAGAAACACATGTGCGTTTCTCACAAAAGCATTTCTTGAAATTCATACACTTTCCAAAGAACATCATTATCTTTCGAAGAAAACTTTCTACAGAGAACAGGAACACTGTTATCACTTCTGACACAACTCAAACAGCGGCTTCTTCTTTCGTAGACACTCATGTGCATTTCTAAAAATAGCATTTCATGAAATCCATACACTTTCAAAAGAACAGGATTATCTTTCGAAGTAAAGGTTCTACAGAGAACAGGAACACTGTTCTCACTTCTAACAATACTTTGATATGTAGCAAACAACGTCTTCTCTTTTCAGAGAAACACATGGGCGTTTCTCACAGAAGCATTTCTTTAATTTAATACACTTTCCAAAGAACATGATTATCTTTCGAAATAAAGATTCTCCAGAGAACAGGAACACTGTTCTCACTTCTGACAATACTTTGACAAATCTTAAACAACGGCTTCTTTTTTCGGAGAAACTAGTGTACGTTTCTCACAAAAGTATTTCAAGAAATTCATACATTTTCCAAGGAACATGATTATCATTGGACGTAAAGGGCCTACAGAGAACAGGAACACTGTTCACACTTCTAACACTACTGTGACATATAGCAAACAATGGATTCGCTTTTCAGAGAAACACATGTACGTTTCTCACAAAAGCATTTCTTGAAGTTCATACACTTTCCAAAGAACATCATTACCTTTCGAAGAAAACTTTCTACAGAGAACAGGAACACTGTTATCACTTCTGACACAACTCAAACAACGGCTTCTTCTTTCGTAGAAACTCATGTGCATTTCTAAAAATAGCATTTCATGAAATTCATACACTTTATATAGAACGTAATTATGCTTCACAGTAAAGCTACCACAGAGAACAGGAACACTTCTCAATTCTAACAATATGTTGACATATCACAACGGCTTCTCTTTTCGGAGAAACACAAGTGCGTTTCTCACAAAAGCAGTTCATCAAATTCATACACTTTCCAAAGTACATGATTATCTTTCGAAATAAAGATTCTACAGAGAACAGGAACACTGTTCTCACTTCTGACAATGCTTTGACAAATCTCAAATAACGGCTTCTCCTTTCAGTAAAACACTTGTGCATTTCTCAAAAATGCATTTCCTGAAATCCATACACTTTCAAAGAAGATGATTCTCTTTCAATGTGTAGCGTCTGCAGTGAATAGCAAAACTTCTCATTTGAGAAACACGTGTGTATATCACAAAAGCATTTCATGAAATTCATACACTTTCAAAAGAACGTGATTATCTTTCGAAGTAAAGGTGCTACAGAGAACAGGAACACTGTTCTCACTTCTAACAATACTTTGATATATAGCAAACAACGTCTTCTCTTTTCAGAGAAACACATGGGCGTTTCTCACAGAAGCATTTCTTTAATTTCATACACTTTCCAAAGAACATGATTATCTTTCGAAATAAAGATTCTACAGAGAACAGGAACACTGTTCTCACTTCTGACAATACTTTGACAAATCTTAAACAACGGCTTCTTTTTTCGGAGAAACACATATGCGTTTCTCACAAAAGCAGTTCTACAGTGAAACGGAACACTTTACTCACTTCAAACACTACTTTGACATATAGCAAACAAAGTCTTCTCTTTTCAGAGAAACACATGTGCGTTTCTCACAGAAGCATTACTTGAAATTCATACACTTTCCAAAGAACGTGATTATCTTTCGAAATAAAGATTCTCCAGAGAACAGGAACACTGTTCTCACTTCTGACAATACTTTGACAAATCTCAAACAACGGCTTTCCCTTTCGGAGAAACTCCTGTACATTTCTCACAAAAGCATTTCATGAAATTCATACATTTTCCAAGGAACATGATTATCGTTGGAAGTAATGGGTCTACAGAGAACAGGAACACTGTTTTCACTTCTAACACTACTTTGACATATAGCAAACAACGGCTTCGCTTTTCAGAGAAACACATGTGCGTTTCTCACAAAAGCAGTTCATCAAATTCATACACTTTCAAAAGAACATGATTATCTTTCGAAGGAAAGGTTCTACAGAGGACAGGAACACTGTTCTAACAATACTTTGACAAATCCCAAACAACGGCTTCACTTTTCAGAGAAACACATGTGCGTTTCTCACAAAAGCATTTCTTGAAATTCATACACTTTCCAAAGAACATCATTATCTTTCGAAGAAAACTTTCTACAGAGAACAGGAACACTGTTATCACTTCTGACACAACTCAAACAGCGGCTTCTTCTTTCGTAGACACTCATGTGCATTTCTAAAAATAGCATTTCATGAAATCCATACACTTTCAAAAGAACAGGATTATCTTTCGAAGTAAAGGTTCTACAGAGAACAGGAACACTGTTCTCACTTCTAACAATACTTTGATATGTAGCAAACAACGTCTTCTCTTTTCAGAGAAACACATGGGCGTTTCTCACAGAAGCATTTCTTTAATTTCATACACTTTCCAAAGAACATGATTATCTTTCGAAATAAAGATTCTCCAGAGAACAGGAACACTGTTCTCACTTCTGACAATACTTTGACAAATCTTAAACAACGGCTTCTTTTTTCGGAGAAACTAGTGTACGTTTCTCACAAAAGTATTTCAAGAAATTCATACATTTTCCAAGGAACATGATTATCATTGGACGTAAAGGGCCTACAGAGAACAGGAACACTGTTCACACTTCTAACACTACTGTGACATATAGCAAACAATGGATTCGCTTTTCAGAGAAACACATGTACGTTTCTCACAAAAGCATTTCTTGAAGTTCATACACTTTCCAAAGAACATCATTACCTTTCGAAGAAAACTTTCTACAGAGAACAGGAACACTGTTATCACTTCTGACACAACTCAAACAACGGCTTCTTCTTTCGTAGAAACTCATGTGCATTTCTAAAAATAGCATTTCATGAAATTCATACACTTTATATAGAACGTAATTATGCTTCACAGTAAAGCTACCACAGAGAACAGGAACACTTCTCAATTCTAACAATACGTTGACATATCACAACGGCTTCTCTTTTCGGAGAAACACAAGTGCGTTTCTCACAAAAGCAGTTCATCAAATTCATACACTTTCCAAAGTACATGATTATCTTTCGAAATAAAGATTCTACAGAGAACAGGAACACTGTTCTCACTTCTGACAATGCTTTGACAAATCTCAAATAACGGCTTCTCCTTTCAGTAAAACACTTGTGCATTTCTCAAAAATGCATTTCCTGAAATCCATACACTTTCAAAGAAGATGATTCTCTTTCAATGTGTAGCGTCTGCAGTGAATAGCAAAACTTCTCATTTGAGAAACACGTGTGTATATCACAAAAGCATTTCATGAAATTCATACACTTTCAAAAGAACGTGATTATCTTTCGAAGTAAAGGTGCTACAGAGAACAGGAACACTGTTCTCACTTCTAACAATACTTTGATATATAGCAAACAACGTCTTCTCTTTTCAGAGAAACACATGGGCGTTTCTCACAGAAGCATTTCTTTAATTTCATACACTTTCCAAAGAACATGATTATCTTTCGAAATAAAGATTCTCCAGAGAACAGGAACACTGTTCTCACTTCTGACAATACTTTGACAAATCTTAAACAACGGCTTCTTTTTTCGGAGAAACACATATGCGTTTCTCACAAAAGCAGTTCTACAGTGAAACGGAACACTTTACTCACTTCAAACACTACTTTGACATATAGCAAACAAAGTCTTCTCTTTTCAGAGAAACACATGTGCGTTTCTCACAGAAGCATTACTTGAAATTCATACACTTTCCAAAGAACGTGATTATCTTTCGAAATAAAGATTCTCCAGAGAACAGGAACACTGTTCTCACTTCTGACAATACTTTGACAAATCTCAAACAACGGCTTTCCCTTTCGGAGAAACTCCTGTACATTTCTCACAAAAGCATTTCATGAAATTCATACATTTTCCAAGGAACATGATTATCGTTGGAAGTAATGGGTCTACAGAGAACAGGAACACTGTTTTCACTTCTAACACTACTTTGACATATAGCAAACAACGGCTTCGCTTTTCAGAGAAACACATGTGCGTTTCTCACAAAAGCAGTTCATCAAATTCATACACTTTCAAAAGAACATGATTATCTTTCGAAGGAAAGGTTCTACAGAGGACAGGAACACTGTTCTAACAATACTTTGACAAATCCCAAACAACGGCTTCACTTTTCAGAGAAACACATGTGCGTTTCTCACAAAAGCATTTCTTGAAATTCATACACTTTCCAAAGAACATCATTATCTTTCGAAGAAAACTTTCTACAGAGAACAGGAACACTGTTATCACTTCTGACACAACTCAAACAGCGGCTTCTTCTTTCGTAGACACTCATGTGCATTTCTAAAAATAGCATTTCATGAAATCCATACACTTTCAAAAGAACAGGATTATCTTTCGAAGTAAAGGTTCTACAGAGAACAGGAACACTGTTCTCACTTCTAACAATACTTTGATATGTAGCAAACAACGTCTTCTCTTTTCAGAGAAACACATGGGCGTTTCTCACAGAAGCATTTCTTTAATTTCATACACTTTCCAAAGAACATGATTATCTTTCGAAATAAAGATTCTCCAGAGAACAGGAACACTGTTCTCACTTCTGACAATACTTTGACAAATCTTAAACAACGGCTTCTTTTTTCGGAGAAACTAGTGTACGTTTCTCACAAAAGTATTTCAAGAAATTCATACATTTTCCAAGGAACATGATTATCATTGGACGTAAAGGGCCTACAGAGAACAGGAACACTGTTCACACTTCTAACACTACTGTGACATATAGCAAACAATGGATTCGCTTTTCAGAGAAACACATGTACGTTTCTCACAAAAGCATTTCTTGAAGTTCATACACTTTCCAAAGAACATCATTACCTTTCGAAGAAAACTTTCTACAGAGAACAGGAACACTGTTATCACTTCTGACACAACTCAAACAACGGCTTCTTCTTTCGTAGAAAGTCATGTGCATTTCTAAAAATAGCATTTCATGAAATTCATACACTTTATATAGAACGTAATTATGCTTCACAGTAAAGCTACCACAGAGAACAGGAACACTTCTCAATTCTAACAATACGTTGACATATCACAACGGCTTCTCTTTTCGGAGAAACACAAGTGCGTTTCTCACAAAAGCAGTTCATCAAATTCATACACTTTCCAAAGTACATGATTATCTTTCGAAATAAAGATTCTACAGAGAACAGGAACACTGTTCTCACTTCTGACAATGCTTTGACAAATCTCAAATAACGGCTTCTCCTTTCAGTAAAACACTTGTGCATTTCTCAAAAATGCATTTCCTGAAATCCATACACTTTCAAAGAAGATGATTCTCTTTCAATGTGTAGCGTCTGCAGTGAATAGCAAAACTTCTCATTTGAGAAACACGTGTGTATATCACAAAAGCATTTCATGAAATTCATACACTTTCAAAAGAACGTTATTATCTTTCGAAGTAAAGGTGCTACAGAGAACAGGAACACTGTTCTCACTTCTAACAATACTTTGATATATAGCAAACAACGTCTTCTCTTTTCAGAGAAACACATGGGCGTTTCTCACAGAAGCATTTCTTTAATTTCATACACTTTCCAAAGAACATGATTATCTTTCGAAATAAAGATTCTACAGAGAACAGGAACACTGTTCTCACTTCTGACAATACTTTGACAAATCTTAAACAACGGCTTCTTTTTTCGGAGAAACACATATGCGTTTCTCACAAAAGCAGTTCTACAGTGAAACGGAACACTTTACTCACTTCAAACACTACTTTGACATATAGCAAACAAAGTCTTCTCTTTTCAGAGAAACACATGTGCGTTTCTCACAGAAGCATTACTTGAAATTCATACACTTTCCAAAGAACGTGATTATCTTTCGAAATAAAGATTCTCCAGAGAACAGGAACACTGTTCTCACTTCTGACAATACTTTGACAAATCTCAAACAACGGCTTTCCCTTTCGGAGAAACTCCTGTACATTTCTCACAAAAGCATTTCATGAAATTCATACATTTTCCAAGGAACATGATTATCGTTGGAAGTAATGGGTCTACAGAGAACAGGAACACTGTTTTCACTTCTAACACTACTTTGACATATAGCAAACAACGGCTTCGCTTTTCAGAGAAACACATGTGCGTTTCTCACAAAAGCAGTTCATCAAATTCATACACTTTCAAAAGAACATGATTATCTTTCGAAGGAAAGGTTCTACAGAGGACAGGAACACTGTTCTAACAATACTTTGACAAATCCCAAACAACGGCTTCACTTTTCAGAGAAACACATGTGCGTTTCTCACAAAAGCATTTCTTGAAATTCATACACTTTCCAAAGAACATCATTATCTTTCGAAGAAAACTTTCTACAGAGAACAGGAACACTGTTATCACTTCTGACACAACTCAAACAGCGGCTTCTTCTTTCGTAGACACTCATGTGCATTTCTAAAAATAGCATTTCATGAAATCCATACACTTTCAAAAGAACAGGATTATCTTTCGAAGTAAAGGTTCTACAGAGAACAGGAACACTGTTCTCACTTCTAACAATACTTTGATATGTAGCAAACAACGTCTTCTCTTTTCAGAGAAACACATGGGCGTTTCTCACAGAAGCATTTCTTTAATTTAATACACTTTCCAAAGAACATGATTATCTTTCGAAATAAAGATTCTCCAGAGAACAGGAACACTGTTCTCACTTCTGACAATACTTTGACAAATCTTAAACAATGGCTTCTTTTTTCGGAGAAACACATATGCGTTTCTCACAAAAGCAGTTCTACAGTGAAACGGAACACTTTACTCACTTCAAACACTACTTTGACATATAGCAAACAAAGTCTTCTCTTTTCAGAGAAACACATGTGCGTTTCTCACAGAAGCATTACTTGAAATTCATACACTTTCCAAAGAACGTGATTATCTTTCGAAATAAAGATTCTCCAGAGAACAGGAACACTGTTCTCACTTCTGACAATACTTTGACAAATCTCAAACAACGGCTTTCCCTTTCGGAGAAACTCCTGTACATTTCTCACAAAAGCATTTCATGAAATTCATACATTTTCCAAGGAACATGATTATCGTTGGAAGTAATGGGTCTACAGAGAACAGGAACACTGTTTTCACTTCTAACACTACTTTGACATATAGCAAACAACGGCTTCGCTTTTCAGAGAAACACATGTGCGTTTCTCACAAAAGCAGTTCATCAAATTCATACACTTTCAAAAGAACATGATTATCTTTCGAAGGAAAGGTTCTACAGAGGACAGGAACACTGTTCTAACAATACTTTGACAAATCCCAAACAACGGCTTCACTTTTCAGAGAAACACATGTGCGTTTCTCACAAAAGCATTTCTTGAAATTCATACACTTTCCAAAGAACATCATTATCTTTCGAAGAAAACTTTCTACAGAGAACAGGAACACTGTTATCACTTCTGACACAACTCAAACAGCGGCTTCTTCTTTCGTAGACACTCATGTGCATTTCTAAAAATAGCATTTCATGAAATCCATACACTTTCAAAAGAACAGGATTATCTTTCGAAGTAAAGGTTCTACAGAGAACAGGAACACTGTTCTCACTTCTAACAATACTTTGATATGTAGCAAACAACGTCTTCTCTTTTCAGAGAAACACATGGGCGTTTCTCACAGAAGCATTTCTTTAATTTAATACACTTTCCAAAGAACATGATTATCTTTCGAAATAAAGATTCTCCAGAGAACAGGAACACTGTTCTCACTTCTGACAATACTTTGACAAATCTTAAACAACGGCTTCTTTTTTCGGAGAAACTAGTGTACGTTTCTCACAAAAGTATTTCAAGAAATTCATACATTTTCCAAGGAACATGATTATCATTGGACGTAAAGGGCCTACAGAGAACAGGAACACTGTTCACACTTCTAACACTACTGTGACATATAGCAAACAATGGATTCGCTTTTCAGAGAAACACATGTACGTTTCTCACAAAAGCATTTCTTGAAGTTCATACACTTTCCAAAGAACATCATTACCTTTCGAAGAAAACTTTCTACAGAGAACAGGAACACTGTTATCACTTCTGACACAACTCAAACAACGGCTTCTTCTTTCGTAGAAACTCATGTGCATTTCTAAAAATAGCATTTCATGAAATTCATACACTTTATATAGAACGTAATTATGCTTCACAGTAAAGCTACCACAGAGAACAGGAACACTTCTCAATTCTAACAATACGTTGACATATCACAACGGCTTCTCTTTTCGGAGAAACACAAGTGCGTTTCTCACAAAAGCAGTTCATCAAATTCATACACTTTCCAAAGTACATGATTATCTTTCGAAATAAAGATTCTACAGAGAACAGGAACACTGTTCTCACTTCTGACAATGCTTTGACAAATCTCAAATAACGGCTTCTCCTTTCAGTAAAACACTTGTGCATTTCTCAAAAATGCATTTCCTGAAATCCATACACTTTCAAAGAAGATGATTCTCTTTCAATGTGTAGCGTCTGCAGTGAATAGCAAAACTTCTCATTTGAGAAACACGTGTGTATATCACAAAAGCATTTCATGAAATTCATACACTTTCAAAAGAACGTGATTATCTTTCGAAGTAAAGGTGCTACAGAGAACAGGAACACTGTTCTCACTTCTAACAATACTTTGATATATAGCAAACAACGTCTTCTCTTTTCAGAGAAACACATGGGCGTTTCTCACAGAAGCATTTCTTTAATTTCATACACTTTCCAAAGAACATGATTATCTTTCGAAATAAAGATTCTACAGAGAACAGGAACACTGTTCTCACTTCTGACAATACTTTGACAAATCTTAAACAACGGCTTCTTTTTTCGGAGAAACACATATGCGTTTCTCACAAAAGCAGTTCTACAGTGAAACGGAACACTTTACTCACTTCAAACACTACTTTGACATATAGCAAACAAAGTCTTCTCTTTTCAGAGAAACACATGTGCGTTTCTCACAGAAGCATTACTTGAAATTCATACACTTTCCAAAGAACGTGATTATCTTTCGAAATAAAGATTCTCCAGAGAACAGGAACACTGTTCTCACTTCTGACAATACTTTGACAAATCTCAAACAACGGCTTTCCCTTTCGGAGAAACTCCTGTACATTTCTCACAAAAGCATTTCATGAAATTCATACATTTTCCAAGGAACATGATTATCGTTGGAAGTAATGGGTCTACAGAGAACAGGAACACTGTTTTCACTTCTAACACTACTTTGACATATAGCAAACAACGGCTTCGCTTTTCAGAGAAACACATGTGCGTTTCTCACAAAAGCAGTTCATCAAATTCATACACTTTCAAAAGAACATGATTATCTTTCGAAGGAAAGGTTCTACAGAGGACAGGAACACTGTTCTAACAATACTTTGACAAATCCCAAACAACGGCTTCACTTTTCAGAGAAACACATGTGCGTTTCTCACAAAAGCATTTCTTGAAATTCATACACTTTCCAAAGAACATCATTATCTTTCGAAGAAAACTTTCTACAGAGAACAGGAACACTGTTATCACTTCTGACACAACTCAAACAGCGGCTTCTTCTTTCGTAGACACTCATGTGCATTTCTAAAAATAGCATTTCATGAAATCCATACACTTTCAAAAGAACAGGATTATCTTTCGAAGTAAAGGTTCTACAGAGAACAGGAACACTGTTCTCACTTCTAACAATACTTTGATATGTAGCAAACAACGTCTTCTCTTTTCAGAGAAACACATGGGCGTTTCTCACAGAAGCATTTCTTTAATTTAATACACTTTCCAAAGAACATGATTATCTTTCGAAATAAAGATTCTCCAGAGAACAGGAACACTGTTCTCACTTCTGACAATACTTTGACAAATCTTAAACAACGGCTTCTTTTTTCGGAGAAACTAGTGTACGTTTCTCACAAAAGTATTTCAAGAAATTCATACATTTTCCAAGGAACATGATTATCATTGGACGTAAAGGGCCTACAGAGAACAGGAACACTGTTCACACTTCTAACACTACTGTGACATATAGCAAACAATGGATTCGCTTTTCAGAGAAACACATGTACGTTTCTCACAAAAGCATTTCTTGAAGTTCATACACTTTCCAAAGAACATCATTACCTTTCGAAGAAAACTTTCTACAGAGAACAGGAACACTGTTATCACTTCTGACACAACTCAAACAACGGCTTCTTCTTTCGTAGAAACTCATGTGCATTTCTAAAAATAGCATTTCATGAAATTCATACACTTTATATAGAACGTAATTATGCTTCACAGTAAAGCTACCACAGAGAACAGGAACACTTCTCAATTCTAACAATACGTTGACATATCACAACGGCTTCTCTTTTCGGAGAAACACAAGTGCGTTTCTCACAAAAGCAGTTCATCAAATTCATACACTTTCCAAAGTACATGATTATCTTTCGAAATAAAGATTCTACAGAGAACAGGAACACTGTTCTCACTTCTGACAATGCTTTGACAAATCTCAAATAACGGCTTCTCCTTTCAGTAAAACACTTGTGCATTTCTCAAAAATGCATTTCCTGAAATCCATACACTTTCAAAGAAGATGATTCTCTTTCAATGTGTAGCGTCTGCAGTGAATAGCAAAACTTCTCATTTGAGAAACACGTGTGTATATCACAAAAGCATTTCATGAAATTCATACACTTTCAAAAGAACGTGATTATCTTTCGAAGTAAAGGTGCTACAGAGAACAGGAACACTGTTCTCACTTCTAACAATACTTTGATATATAGCAAACAACGTCTTCTCTTTTCAGAGAAACACATGGGCGTTTCTCACAGAAGCATTTCTTTAATTTCATACACTTTCCAAAGAACATGATTATCTTTCGAAATAAAGATTCTACAGAGAACAGGAACACTGTTCTCACTTCTGACAATACTTTGACAAATCTTAAACAACGGCTTCTTTTTTCGGAGAAACACATATGCGTTTCTCACAAAAGCAGTTCTACAGTGAAACGGAACACTTTACTCACTTCAAACACTACTTTGACATATAGCAAACAAAGTCTTCTCTTTTCAGAGAAACACATGTGCGTTTCTCACAGAAGCATTACTTGAAATTCATACACTTTCCAAAGAACGTGATTATCTTTCGAAATAAAGATTCTCCAGAGAACAGGAACACTGTTCTCACTTCTGACAATACTTTGACAAATCTCAAACAACGGCTTTCCCTTTCGGAGAAACTCCTGTACATTTCTCACAAAAGCATTTCATGAAATTCATACATTTTCCAAGGAACATGATTATCGTTGGAAGTAATGGGTCTACAGAGAACAGGAACACTGTTTTCACTTCTAACACTACTTTGACATATAGCAAACAACGGCTTCGCTTTTCAGAGAAACACATGTGCGTTTCTCACAAAAGCAGTTCATCAAATTCATACACTTTCAAAAGAACATGATTATCTTTCGAAGGAAAGGTTCTACAGAGGACAGGAACACTGTTCTAACAATACTTTGACAAATCCCAAACAACGGCTTCACTTTTCAGAGAAACACATGTGCGTTTCTCACAAAAGCATTTCTTGAAATTCATACACTTTCCAAAGAACATCATTATCTTTCGAAGAAAACTTTCTACAGAGAACAGGAACACTGTTATCACTTCTGACACAACTCAAACAGCGGCTTCTTCTTTCGTAGACACTCATGTGCATTTCTAAAAATAGCATTTCATGAAATCCATACACTTTCAAAAGAACAGGATTATCTTTCGAAGTAAAGGTTCTACAGAGAACAGGAACACTGTTCTCACTTCTAACAATACTTTGATATGTAGCAAACAACGTCTTCTCTTTTCAGAGAAACACATGGGCGTTTCTCACAGAAGCATTTCTTTAATTTAATACACTTTCCAAAGAACATGATTATCTTTCGAAATAAAGATTCTCCAGAGAACAGGAACACTGTTCTCACTTCTGACAATACTTTGACAAATCTTAAACAACGGCTTCTTTTTTCGGAGAAACTAGTGTACGTTTCTCACAAAAGTATTTCAAGAAATTCATACATTTTCCAAGGAACATGATTATCATTGGACGTAAAGGGCCTACAGAGAACAGGAACACTGTTCACACTTCTAACACTACTGTGACATATAGCAAACAATGGAGTCGCTTTTCAGAGAAACACATGTACGTTTCTCACAAAAGCATTTCTTGAAGTTCATACACTTTCCAAAGAACATCATTACCTTTCGAAGAAAACTTTCTACAGAGAACAGGAACACTGTTATCACTTCTGACACAACTCAAACAACGGCTTCTTCTTTCGTAGAAACTCATGTGCATTTCTAAAAATAGCATTTCATGAAATTCATACACTTTATATAGAACGTAATTATGCTTCACAGTAAAGCTACCACAGAGAACAGGAACACTTCTCAATTCTAACAATACGTTGACATATCACAACGGCTTCTCTTTTCGGAGAAACACAAGTGCGTTTCTCACAAAAGCAGTTCATCAAATTCATACACTTTCCAAAGTACATGATTATCTTTCGAAATAAAGATTCTACAGAGAACAGGAACACTGTTCTCACTTCTGACAATGCTTTGACAAATCTCAAATAACGGCTTCTCCTTTCAGTAAAACACTTGTGCATTTCTCAAAAATGCATTTCCTGAAATCCATACACTTTCAAAGAAGATGATTCTCTTTCAATGTGTAGCGTCTGCAGTGAATAGCAAAACTTCTCATTTGAGAAACACGTGTGTATATCACAAAAGCATTTCATGAAATTCATACACTTTCAAAAGAACGTGATTATCTTTCGAAGTAAAGGTGCTACAGAGAACAGGAACACTGTTCTCACTTCTAACAATACTTTGATATATAGCAAACAACGTCTTCTCTTTTCAGAGAAACACATGGGCGTTTCTCACAGAAGCATTTCTTTAATTTCATACACTTTCCAAAGAACATGATTATCTTTCGAAATAAAGATTCTCCAGAGAACAGGAACACTGTTCTCACTTCTGACAATACTTTGACAAATCTTAAACAACGGCTTCTTTTTTCGGAGAAACACATATACGTTTCTCACAAAAGCAGTTCTACAGTGAAACGGAACACTTTACTCACTTCAAACACTACTTTGACATATAGCAAACAAAGTCTTCTCTTTTCAGAGAAACACATGTGCGTTTCTCACAGAAGCATTACTTGAAATTCATACACTTTCCAAAGAACGTGATTATCTTTCGAAATAAAGATTCTCCAGAGAACAGGAACACTGTTCTCACTTCTGACAATACTTTGACAAATCTCAAACAACGGCTTTCCCTTTCGGAGAAACTCCTGTACATTTCTCACAAAAGCATTTCATGAAATTCATACATTTTCCAAGGAACATGATTATCGTTGGAAGTAATGGGTCTACAGAGAACAGGAACACTGTTTTCACTTCTAACACTACTTTGACATATAGCAAACAACGGCTTCGCTTTTCAGAGAAACACATGTGCGTTTCTCACAAAAGCAGTTCATCAAATTCATACACTTTCAAAAGAACATGATTATCTTTCGAAGGAAAGGTTCTACAGAGGACAGGAACACTGTTCTAACAATACTTTGACAAATCCCAAACAACGGCTTCACTTTTCAGAGAAACACATGTGCGTTTCTCACAAAAGCATTTCTTGAAATTCATACACTTTCCAAAGAACATCATTATCTTTCGAAGAAAACTTTCTACAGAGAACAGGAACACTGTTATCACTTCTGACACAACTCAAACAGCGGCTTCTTCTTTCGTAGACACTCATGTGCATTTCTAAAAATAGCATTTCATGAAATCCATACACTTTCAAAAGAACAGGATTATCTTTCGAAGTAAAGGTTCTACAGAGAACAGGAACACTGTTCTCACTTCTAACAATACTTTGATATGTAGCAAACAACGTCTTCTCTTTTCAGAGAAACACATGGGCGTTTCTCACAGAAGCATTTCTTTAATTTAATACACTTTCCAAAGAACATGATTATCTTTCGAAATAAAGATTCTCCAGAGAACAGGAACACTGTTCTCACTTCTGACAATACTTTGACAAATCTTAAACAACGGCTTCTTTTTTCGGAGAAACTAGTGTACGTTTCTCACAAAAGTATTTCAAGAAATTCATACATTTTCCAAGGAACATGATTATCATTGGACGTAAAGGGCCTACAGAGAACAGGAACACTGTTCACACTTCTAACACTACTGTGACATATAGCAAACAATGGATTCGCTTTTCAGAGAAACACATGTACGTTTCTCACAAAAGCATTTCTTGAAGTTCATACACTTTCCAAAGAACATCATTACCTTTCGAAGAAAACTTTCTACAGAGAACAGGAACACTGTTATCACTTCTGACACAACTCAAACAACGGCTTCTTCTTTCGTAGAAACTCATGTGCATTTCTAAAAATAGCATTTCATGAAATTCATACACTTTATATAGAACGTAATTATGCTTCACAGTAAAGCTACCACAGAGAACAGGAACACTTCTCAATTCTAACAATACGTTGACATATCACAACGGCTTCTCTTTTCGGAGAAACACAAGTGCGTTTCTCACAAAAGCAGTTCATCAAATTCATACACTTTCCAAAGTACATGATTATCTTTCGAAATAAAGATTCTACAGAGAACAGGAACACTGTTCTCACTTCTGACAATGCTTTGACAAATCTCAAATAACGGCTTCTCCTTTCAGTAAAACACTTGTGCATTTCTCAAAAATGCATTTCCTGAAATCCATACACTTTCAAAGAAGATGATTCTCTTTCAATGTGTAGCGTCTGCAGTGAATAGCAAAACTTCTCATTTGAGAAACACGTGTGTATATCACAAAAGCATTTCATGAAATTCATACACTTTCAAAAGAACGTGATTATCTTTCGAAGTAAAGGTGCTACAGAGAACAGGAACACTGTTCTCACTTCTAACAATACTTTGATATATAGCAAACAACGTCTTCTCTTTTCAGAGAAACACATGGGCGTTTCTCACAGAAGCATTTCTTTAATTTCATACACTTTCCAAAGAACATGATTATCTTTCGAAATAAAGATTCTACAGAGAACAGGAACACTGTTCTCACTTCTGACAATACTTTGACAAATCTTAAACAACGGCTTCTTTTTTCGGAGAAACACATATACGTTTCTCACAAAAGCAGTTCTACAGTGAAACGGAACACTTTACTCACTTCAAACACTACTTTGACATATAGCAAACAAAGTCTTCTCTTTTCAGAGAAACACATGTGCGTTTCTCACAGAAGCATTACTTGAAATTCATACACTTTCCAAAGAACGTGATTATCTTTCGAAATAAAGATTCTCCAGAGAACAGGAACACTGTTCTCACTTCTGACAATACTTTGACAAATCTCAAACAACGGCTTTCCCTTTCGGAGAAACTCCTGTACATTTCTCACAAAAGCATTTCATGAAATTCATACATTTTCCAAGGAACATGATTATCGTTGGAAGTAATGGGTCTACAGAGAACAGGAACACTGTTTTCACTTCTAACACTACTTTGACATATAGCAAACAACGGCTTCGCTTTTCAGAGAAACACATGTGCGTTTCTCACAAAAGCAGTTCATCAAATTCATACACTTTCAAAAGAACATGATTATCTTTCGAAGGAAAGGTTCTACAGAGGACAGGAACACTGTTCTAACAATACTTTGACAAATCCCAAACAACGGCTTCACTTTTCAGAGAAACACATGTGCGTTTCTCACAAAAGCATTTCTTGAAATTCATACACTTTCCAAAGAACATCATTATCTTTCGAAGAAAACTTTCTACAGAGAACAGGAACACTGTTATCACTTCTGACACAACTCAAACAGCGGCTTCTTCTTTCGTAGACACTCATGTGCATTTCTAAAAATAGCATTTCATGAAATCCATACACTTTCAAAAGAACAGGATTATCTTTCGAAGTAAAGGTTCTACAGAGAACAGGAACACTGTTCTCACTTCTAACAATACTTTGATATATAGCAAACAACGTCTTCTCTTTTCAGAGAAACACATGGGCGTTTCTCACAGAAGCATTTCTTTAATTTAATACACTTTCCAAAGAACATGATTATCTTTCGAAATAAAGATTCTCCAGAGAACAGGAACACTGTTCTCACTTCTGACAATACTTTGACAAATCTTAAACAACGGCTTCTTTTTTCGGAGAAACTAGTGTACGTTTCTCACAAAAGTATTTCAAGAAATTCATACATTTTCCAAGGAACATGATTATCATTGGACGTAAAGGGCCTACAGAGAACAGGAACACTGTTCACACTTCTAACACTACTGTGACATATAGCAAACAATGGAGTCGCTTTTCAGAGAAACACATGTACGTTTCTCACAAAAGCATTTCTTGAAGTTCATACACTTTCCAAAGAACATCATTACCTTTCGAAGAAAACTTTCTACAGAGAACAGGAACACTGTTATCACTTCTGACACAACTCAAACAACGGCTTCTTCTTTCGTAGAAACTCATGTGCATTTCTAAAAATAGCATTTCATGAAATTCATACACTTTATATAGAACGTAATTATGCTTCACAGTAAAGCTACCACAGAGAACAGGAACACTTCTCAATTCTAACAATACGTTGACATATCACAACGGCTTCTCTTTTCGGAGAAACACAAGTGCGTTTCTCACAAAAGCAGTTCATCAAATTCATACACTTTCCAAAGTACATGATTATCTTTCGAAATAAAGATTCTACAGAGAACAGGAACACTGTTCTCACTTCTGACAATGCTTTGACAAATCTCAAATAACGGCTTCTCCTTTCAGTAAAACACTTGTGCATTTCTCAAAAATGCATTTCCTGAAATCCATACACTTTCAAAGAAGATGATTCTCTTTCAATGTGTAGCGTCTGCAGTGAATAGCAAAACTTCTCATTTGAGAAACACGTGTGTATATCACAAAAGCATTTCATGAAATTCATACACTTTCAAAAGAACGTGATTATCTTTCGAAGTAAAGGTGCTACAGAGAACAGGAACACTGTTCTCACTTCTAACAATACTTTGATATATAGCAAACAACGTCTTCTCTTTTCAGAGAAACACATGGGCGTTTCTCACAGAAGCATTTCTTTAATTTCATACACTTTCCAAAGAACATGATTATCTTTCGAAATAAAGATTCTACAGAGAACAGGAACACTGTTCTCACTTCTGACAATACTTTGACAAATCTTAAACAACGGCTTCTTTTTTCGGAGAAACACATATGCGTTTCTCACAAAAGCAGTTCTACAGTGAAACGGAACACTTTACTCACTTCAAACACTACTTTGACATATAGCAAACAAAGTCTTCTCTTTTCAGAGAAACACATGTGCGTTTCTCACAGAAGCATTACTTGAAATTCATACACTTTCCAAAGAACGTGATTATCTTTCGAAATAAAGATTCTCCAGAGAACAGGAACACTGTTCTCACTTCTGACAATACTTTGACAAATCTCAAACAACGGCTTTCCCTTTCGGAGAAACTCCTGTACATTTCTCACAAAAGCATTTCATGAAATTCATACATTTTCCAAGGAACATGATTATCGTTGGAAGTAATGGGTCTACAGAGAACAGGAACACTGTTTTCACTTCTAACACTACTTTGACATATAGCAAACAACGGCTTCGCTTTTCAGAGAAACACATGTGCGTTTCTCACAAAAGCAGTTCATCAAATTCATACACTTTCAAAAGAACATGATTATCTTTCGAAGGAAAGGTTCTACAGAGGACAGGAACACTGTTCTAACAATACTTTGACAAATCCCAAACAACGGCTTCACTTTTCAGAGAAACACATGTGCGTTTCTCACAAAAGCATTTCTTGAAATTCATACACTTTCCAAAGAACATCATTATCTTTCGAAGAAAACTTTCTACAGAGAACAGGAACACTGTTATCACTTCTGACACAACTCAAACAGCGGCTTCTTCTTTCGTAGACACTCATGTGCATTTCTAAAAATAGCATTTCATGAAATCCATACACTTTCAAAAGAACAGGATTATCTTTCGAAGTAAAGGTTCTACAGAGAACAGGAACACTGTTCTCACTTCTAACAATACTTTGATATGTAGCAAACAACGTCTTCTCTTTTCAGAGAAACACATGGGCGTTTCTCACAGAAGCATTTCTTTAATTTAATACACTTTCCAAAGAACATGATTATCTTTCGAAATAAAGATTCTCCAGAGAACAGGAACACTGTTCTCACTTCTGACAATACTTTGACAAATCTTAAACAACGGCTTCTTTTTTCGGAGAAACTAGTGTACGTTTCTCACAAAAGTATTTCAAGAAATTCATACATTTTCCAAGGAACATGATTATCATTGGACGTAAAGGGCCTACAGAGAACAGGAACACTGTTCACACTTCTAACACTACTGTGACATATAGCAAACAATGGATTCGCTTTTCAGAGAAACACATGTACGTTTCTCACAAAAGCATTTCTTGAAGTTCATACACTTTCCAAAGAACATCATTACCTTTCGAAGAAAACTTTCTACAGAGAACAGGAACACTGTTATCACTTCTGACACAACTCAAACAACGGCTTCTTCTTTCGTAGAAACTCATGTGCATTTCTAAAAATAGCATTTCATGAAATTCATACACTTTATATAGAACGTAATTATGCTTCACAGTAAAGCTACCACAGAGAACAGGAACACTTCTCAATTCTAACAATACGTTGACATATCACAACGGCTTCTCTTTTCGGAGAAACACAAGTGCGTTTCTCACAAAAGCAGTTCATCAAATTCATACACTTTCCAAAGTACATGATTATCTTTCGAAATAAAGATTCTACAGAGAACAGGAACACTGTTCTCACTTCTGACAATGCTTTGACAAATCTCAAATAACGGCTTCTCCTTTCAGTAAAACACTTGTGCATTTCTCAAAAATGCATTTCCTGAAATCCATACACTTTCAAAGAAGATGATTCTCTTTCAATGTGTAGCGTCTGCAGTGAATAGCAAAACTTCTCATTTGAGAAACACGTGTGTATATCACAAAAGCATTTCATGAAATTCATACACTTTCAAAAGAACGTGATTATCTTTCGAAGTAAAGGTGCTACAGAGAACAGGAACACTGTTCTCACTTCTAACAATACTTTGATATATAGCAAACAACGTCTTCTCTTTTCAGAGAAACACATGGGCGTTTCTCACAGAAGCATTTCTTTAATTTCATACACTTTCCAAAGAACATGATTATCTTTCGAAATAAAGATTCTACAGAGAACAGGAACACTGTTCTCACTTCTGACAATACTTTGACAAATCTTAAACAACGGCTTCTTTTTTCGGAGAAACACATATACGTTTCTCACAAAAGCAGTTCTACAGTGAAACGGAACACTTTACTCACTTCAAACACTACTTTGACATATAGCAAACAAAGTCTTCTCTTTTCAGAGAAACACATGTGCGTTTCTCACAGAAGCATTACTTGAAATTCATACACTTTCCAAAGAACGTGATTATCTTTCGAAATAAAGATTCTCCAGAGAACAGGAACACTGTTCTCACTTCTGACAATACTTTGACAAATCTCAAACAACGGCTTTCCCTTTCGGAGAAACTCCTGTACATTTCTCACAAAAGCATTTCATGAAATTCATACATTTTCCAAGGAACATGATTATCGTTGGAAGTAATGGGTCTACAGAGAACAGGAACACTGTTTTCACTTCTAACACTACTTTGACATATAGCAAACAACGGCTTCGCTTTTCAGAGAAACACATGTGCGTTTCTCACAAAAGCAGTTCATCAAATTCATACACTTTCAAAAGAACATGATTATCTTTCGAAGGAAAGGTTCTACAGAGGACAGGAACACTGTTCTAACAATACTTTGACAAATCCCAAACAACGGCTTCACTTTTCAGAGAAACACATGTGCGTTTCTCACAAAAGCATTTCTTGAAATTCATACACTTTCCAAAGAACATCATTATCTTTCGAAGAAAACTTTCTACAGAGAACAGGAACACTGTTATCACTTCTGACACAACTCAAACAGCGGCTTCTTCTTTCGTAGACACTCATGTGCATTTCTAAAAATAGCATTTCATGAAATCCATACACTTTCAAAAGAACAGGATTATCTTTCGAAGTAAAGGTTCTACAGAGAACAGGAACACTGTTCTCACTTCTAACAATACTTTGATATATAGCAAACAACGTCTTCTCTTTTCAGAGAAACACATGGGCGTTTCTCACAGAAGCATTTCTTTAATTTAATACACTTTCCAAAGAACATGATTATCTTTCGAAATAAAGATTCTCCAGAGAACAGGAACACTGTTCTCACTTCTGACAATACTTTGACAAATCTTAAACAACGGCTTCTTTTTTCGGAGAAACTAGTGTACGTTTCTCACAAAAGTATTTCAAGAAATTCATACATTTTCCAAGGAACATGATTATCATTGGACGTAAAGGGCCTACAGAGAACAGGAACACTGTTCACACTTCTAACACTACTGTGACATATAGCAAACAATGGAGTCGCTTTTCAGAGAAACACATGTACGTTTCTCACAAAAGCATTTCTTGAAGTTCATACACTTTCCAAAGAACATCATTACCTTTCGAAGAAAACTTTCTACAGAGAACAGGAACACTGTTATCACTTCTGACACAACTCAAACAACGGCTTCTTCTTTCGTAGAAACTCATGTGCATTTCTAAAAATAGCATTTCATGAAATTCATACACTTTATATAGAACGTAATTATGCTTCACAGTAAAGCTACCACAGAGAACAGGAACACTTCTCAATTCTAACAATACGTTGACATATCACAACGGCTTCTCTTTTCGGAGAAACACAAGTGCGTTTCTCACAAAAGCAGTTCATCAAATTCATACACTTTCCAAAGTACATGATTATCTTTCGAAATAAAGATTCTACAGAGAACAGGAACACTGTTCTCACTTCTGACAATGCTTTGACAAATCTCAAATAACGGCTTCTCCTTTCAGTAAAACACTTGTGCATTTCTCAAAAATGCATTTCCTGAAATCCATACACTTTCAAAGAAGATGATTCTCTTTCAATGTGTAGCGTCTGCAGTGAATAGCAAAACTTCTCATTTGAGAAACACGTGTGTATATCACAAAAGCATTTCATGAAATTCATACACTTTCAAAAGAACGTGATTATCTTTCGAAGTAAAGGTGCTACAGAGAACAGGAACACTGTTCTCACTTCTAACAATACTTTGATATATAGCAAACAACGTCTTCTCTTTTCAGAGAAACACATGGGCGTTTCTCACAGAAGCATTTCTTTAATTTCATACACTTTCCAAAGAACATGATTATCTTTCGAAATAAAGATTCTACAGAGAACAGGAACACTGTTCTCACTTCTGACAATACTTTGACAAATCTTAAACAACGGCTTCTTTTTTCGGAGAAACACATATGCGTTTCTCACAAAAGCAGTTCTACAGTGAAACGGAACACTTTACTCACTTCAAACACTACTTTGACATATAGCAAACAAAGTCTTCTCTTTTCAGAGAAACACATGTGCGTTTCTCACAGAAGCATTACTTGAAATTCATACACTTTCCAAAGAACGTGATTATCTTTCGAAATAAAGATTCTCCAGAGAACAGGAACACTGTTCTCACTTCTGACAATACTTTGACAAATCTCAAACAACGGCTTTCCCTTTCGGAGAAACTCCTGTACATTTCTCACAAAAGCATTTCATGAAATTCATACATTTTCCAAGGAACATGATTATCGTTGGAAGTAATGGGTCTACAGAGAACAGGAACACTGTTTTCACTTCTAACACTACTTTGACATATAGCAAACAACGGCTTCGCTTTTCAGAGAAACACATGTGCGTTTCTCACAAAAGCAGTTCATCAAATTCATACACTTTCAAAAGAACATGATTATCTTTCGAAGGAAAGGTTCTACAGAGGACAGGAACACTGTTCTAACAATACTTTGACAAATCCCAAACAACGGCTTCACTTTTCAGAGAAACACATGTGCGTTTCTCACAAAAGCATTTCTTGAAATTCATACACTTTCCAAAGAACATCATTATCTTTCGAAGAAAACTTTCTACAGAGAACAGGAACACTGTTATCACTTCTGACACAACTCAAACAGCGGCTTCTTCTTTCGTAGACACTCATGTGCATTTCTAAAAATAGCATTTCATGAAATCCATACACTTTCAAAAGAACAGGATTATCTTTCGAAGTAAAGGTTCTACAGAGAACAGGAACACTGTTCTCACTTCTAACAATACTTTGATATGTAGCAAACAACGTCTTCTCTTTTCAGAGAAACACATGGGCGTTTCTCACAGAAGCATTTCTTTAATTTAATACACTTTCCAAAGAACATGATTATCTTTCGAAATAAAGATTCTCCAGAGAACAGGAACACTGTTCTCACTTCTGACAATACTTTGACAAATCTTAAACAACGGCTTCTTTTTTCGGAGAAACTAGTGTACGTTTCTCACAAAAGTATTTCAAGAAATTCATACATTTTCCAAGGAACATGATTATCATTGGACGTAAAGGGCCTACAGAGAACAGGAACACTGTTCACACTTCTAACACTACTGTGACATATAGCAAACAATGGATTCGCTTTTCAGAGAAACACATGTACGTTTCTCACAAAAGCATTTCTTGAAGTTCATACACTTTCCAAAGAACATCATTACCTTTCGAAGAAAACTTTCTACAGAGAACAGGAACACTGTTATCACTTCTGACACAACTCAAACAACGGCTTCTTCTTTCGTAGAAACTCATGTGCATTTCTAAAAATAGCATTTCATGAAATTCATACACTTTATATAGAACGTAATTATGCTTCACAGTAAAGCTACCACAGAGAACAGGAACACTTCTCAATTCTAACAATACGTTGACATATCACAACGGCTTCTCTTTTCGGAGAAACACAAGTGCGTTTCTCACAAAAGCAGTTCATCAAATTCATACACTTTCCAAAGTACATGATTATCTTTCGAAATAAAGATTCTACAGAGAACAGGAACACTGTTCTCACTTCTGACAATGCTTTGACAAATCTCAAATAACGGCTTCTCCTTTCAGTAAAACACTTGTGCATTTCTCAAAAATGCATTTCCTGAAATCCATACACTTTCAAAGAAGATGATTCTCTTTCAATGTGTAGCGTCTGCAGTGAATAGCAAAACTTCTCATTTGAGAAACACGTGTGTATATCACAAAAGCATTTCATGAAATTCATACACTTTCAAAAGAACGTGATTATCTTTCGAAGTAAAGGTGCTACAGAGAACAGGAACACTGTTCTCACTTCTAACAATACTTTGATATATAGCAAACAACGTCTTCTCTTTTCAGAGAAACACATGGGCGTTTCTCACAGAAGCATTTCTTTAATTTCATACACTTTCCAAAGAACATGATTATCTTTCGAAATAAAGATTCTACAGAGAACAGGAACACTGTTCTCACTTCTGACAATACTTTGACAAATCTTAAACAACGGCTTCTTTTTTCGGAGAAACACATATGCGTTTCTCACAAAAGCAGTTCTACAGTGAAACGGAACACTTTACTCACTTCAAACACTACTTTGACATATAGCAAACAAAGTCTTCTCTTTTCAGAGAAACACATGTGCGTTTCTCACAGAAGCATTACTTGAAATTCATACACTTTCCAAAGAACGTGATTATCTTTCGAAATAAAGATTCTCCAGAGAACAGGAACACTGTTCTCACTTCTGACAATACTTTGACAAATCTCAAACAACGGCTTTCCCTTTCGGAGAAACTCCTGTACATTTCTCACAAAAGCATTTCATGAAATTCATACATTTTCCAAGGAACATGATTATCGTTGGAAGTAATGGG
The DNA here is from genome assembly GCF_018167655.1 of Microtus oregoni. Lineage (NCBI taxonomy): Eukaryota > Metazoa > Chordata > Mammalia > Rodentia > Cricetidae > Microtus > Microtus oregoni. Next base: position 19,332,943 of record NW_024543086.1, read on the forward strand.
TCTACAGAGAACAGGAACACTGTTTTCACTTCTAACACTACTTTGACATATAGCAAACAACGGCTTCGCTTTTCAGAGAAACACATGTGCGTTTCTCACAAAAGCAGTTCATCAAATTCATACACTTTCAAAAGAACATGATTATCTTTCGAAGGAAAGGTTCTACAGAGGACAGGAACACTGTTCTAACAATACTTTGACAAATCCCAAACAACGGCTTCACTTTTCAGAGAAACACATGTGCGTTTCTCACAAAAGCATTTCTTGAAATTCATACACTTTCCAAAGAACATCATTATCTTTCGAAGAAAACTTTCTACAGAGAACAGGAACACTGTTATCACTTCTGACACAACTCAAACAGCGGCTTCTTCTTTCGTAGACACTCATGTGCATTTCTAAAAATAGCATTTCATGAAATCCATACACTTTCAAAAGAACAGGATTATCTTTCGAAGTAAAGGTTCTACAGAGAACAGGAACACTGTTCTCACTTCTAACAATACTTTGATATGTAGCAAACAACGTCTTCTCTTTTCAGAGAAACACATGGGCGTTTCTCACAGAAGCATTTCTTTAATTTAATACACTTTCCAAAGAACATGATTATCTTTCGAAATAAAGATTCTCCAGAGAACAGGAACACTGTTCTCACTTCTGACAATACTTTGACAAATCTTAAACAACGGCTTCTTTTTTCGGAGAAACTAGTGTACGTTTCTCACAAAAGTATTTCAAGAAATTCATACATTTTCCAAGGAACATGATTATCATTGGACGTAAAGGGCCTACAGAGAACAGGAACACTGTTCACACTTCTAACACTCCTGTGACATATAGCAAACAATGGATTCGCTTTTCAGAGAAACACATGTACGTTTCTCACAAAAGCATTTCTTGAAGTTCATACACTTTCCAAAGAACATCATTACCTTTCGAAGAAAACTTTCTACAGAGAACAGGAACACTGTTATCACTTCTGACACAACTCAAACAACGGCTTCTTCTTTCGTAGAAACTCATGTGCATTTCTAAAAATAGCATTTCATGAAATTCATACACTTTATATAGAACGTAATTATGCTTCACAGTAAAGCTACCACAGAGAACAGGAACACTTCTCAATTCTAACAATACGTTGACATATCACAACGGCTTCTCTTTTCGGAGAAACACAAGTGCGTTTCTCACAAAAGCAGTTCATCAAATTCATACACTTTCCAAAGTACATGATTATCTTTCGAAATAAAGATTCTACAGAGAACAGGAACACTGTTCTCACTTCTGACAATGCTTTGACAAATCTCAAATAACGGCTTCTCCTTTCAGTAAAACACTTGTGCATTTCTCAAAAATGCATTTCCTGAAATCCATACACTTTCAAAGAAGATGATTCTCTTTCAATGTGTAGCGTCTGCAGTGAATAGCAAAACTTCTCATTTGAGAAACACGTGTGTATATCACAAAAGCATTTCATGAAATTCATACACTTTCAAAAGAACGTGATTATCTTTCGAAGTAAAGGTGCTACAGAGAACAGGAACACTGTTCTCACTTCTAACAATACTTTGATATATAGCAAACAACGTCTTCTCTTTTCAGAGAAACACATGGGCGTTTCTCACAGAAGCATTTCTTTAATTTCATACACTTTCCAAAGAACATGATTATCTTTCGAAATAAAGATTCTACAGAGAACAGGAACACTGTTCTCACTTCTGACAATACTTTGACAAATCTTAAACAACGGCTTCTTTTTTCGGAGAAACACATATGCGTTTCTCACAAAAGCAGTTCTACAGTGAAACGGAACACTTTACTCACTTCAAACACTACTTTGACATATAGCAAACAAAGTCTTCTCTTTTCAGAGAAACACATGTGCGTTTCTCACAGAAGCATTACTTGAAATTCATACACTTTCCAAAGAACGTGATTATCTTTCGAAATAAAGATTCTCCAGAGAACAGGAACACTGTTCTCACTTCTGACAATACTTTGACAAATCTCAAACAACGGCTTTCCCTTTCGGAGAAACTCCTGTACATTTCTCACAAAAGCATTTCATGAAATTCATACATTTTCCAAGGAACATGATTATCGTTGGAAGTAATGGGTCTACAGAGAACAGGAACACTGTTTTCACTTCTAACACTACTTTGACATATAGCAAACAACGGCTTCGCTTTTCAGAGAAACACATGTGCGTTTCTCACAAAAGCAGTTCATCAAATTCATACACTTTCAAAAGAACATGATTATCTTTCGAAGGAAAGGTTCTACAGAGGACAGGAACACTGTTCTAACAATACTTTGACAAATCCCAAACAACGGCTTCACTTTTCAGAGAAACACATGTGCGTTTCTCACAAAAGCATTTCTTGAAATTCATACACTTTCCAAAGAACATCATTATCTTTCGAAGAAAACTTTCTACAGAGAACAGGAACACTGTTATCACTTCTGACACAACTCAAACAGCGGCTTCTTCTTTCGTAGACACTCATGTGCATTTCTAAAAATAGCATTTCATGAAATCCATACACTTTCAAAAGAACAGGATTATCTTTCGAAGTAAAGGTTCTACAGAGAACAGGAACACTGTTCTCACTTCTAACAATACTTTGATATATAGCAAACAACGTCTTCTCTTTTCAGAGAAACACATGGGCGTTTCTCACAGAAGCATTTCTTTAATTTAATACACTTTCCAAAGAACATGATTATCTTTCGAAATAAAGATTCTCCAGAGAACAGGAACACTGTTCTCACTTCTGACAATACTTTGACAAATCTTAAACAACGGCTTCTTTTTTCGGAGAAACTAGTGTACGTTTCTCACAAAAGTATTTCAAGAAATTCATACATTTTCCAAGGAACATGATTATCATTGGACGTAAAGGGCCTACAGAGAACAGGAACACTGTTCACACTTCTAACACTACTGTGACATATAGCAAACAATGGATTCGCTTTTCAGAGAAACACATGTACGTTTCTCACAAAAGCATTTCTTGAAGTTCATACACTTTCCAAAGAACATCATTACCTTTCGAAGAAAACTTTCTACAGAGAACAGGAACACTGTTATCACTTCTGACACAACTCAAACAACGGCTTCTTCTTTCGTAGAAACTCATGTGCATTTCTAAAAATAGCATTTCATGAAATTCATACACTTTATATAGAACGTAATTATGCTTCACAGTAAAGCTACCACAGAGAACAGGAACACTTCTCAATTCTAACAATACGTTGACATATCACAACGGCTTCTCTTTTCGGAGAAACACAAGTGCGTTTCTCACAAAAGCAGTTCATCAAATTCATACACTTTCCAAAGTACATGATTATCTTTCGAAATAAAGATTCTACAGAGAACAGGAACACTGTTCTCACTTCTGACAATGCTTTGACAAATCTCAAATAACGGCTTCTCCTTTCAGTAAAACACTTGTGCATTTCTCAAAAATGCATTTCCTGAAATCCATACACTTTCAAAGAAGATGATTCTCTTTCAATGTGTAGCGTCTGCAGTGAATAGCAAAACTTCTCATTTGAGAAACACGTGTGTATATCACAAAAGCATTTCATGAAATTCATACACTTTCAAAAGAACGTGATTATCTTTCGAAGTAAAGGTGCTACAGAGAACAGGAACACTGTTCTCACTTCTAACAATACTTTGATATATAGCAAACAACGTCTTCTCTTTTCAGAGAAACACATGGGCGTTTCTCACAGAAGCATTTCTTTAATTTCATACACTTTCCAAAGAACATGATTATCTTTCGAAATAAAGATTCTACAGAGAACAGGAACACTGTTCTCACTTCTGACAATACTTTGACAAATCTTAAACAACGGCTTCTTTTTTCGGAGAAACACATATGCGTTTCTCACAAAAGCAGTTCTACAGTGAAACGGAACACTTTACTCACTTCAAACACTACTTTGACATATAGCAAACAAAGTCTTCTCTTTTCAGAGAAACACATGTGCGTTTCTCACAGAAGCATTACTTGAAATTCATACACTTTCCAAAGAACGTGATTATCTTTCGAAATAAAGATTCTCCAGAGAACAGGAACACTGTTCTCACTTCTGACAATACTTTGACAAATCTCAAACAACGGCTTTCCCTTTCGGAGAAACTCCTGTACATTTCTCACAAAAGCATTTCATGAAATTCATACATTTTCCAAGGAACATGATTATCGTTGGAAGTAATGGGTCTACAGAGAACAGGAACACTGTTTTCACTTCTAACACTACTTTGACATATAGCAAACAACGGCTTCGCTTTTCAGAGAAACACATGTGCGTTTCTCACAAAAGCAGTTCATCAAATTCATACACTTTCAAAAGAACATGATTATCTTTCGAAGGAAAGGTTCTACAGAGGACAGGAACACTGTTCTAACAATACTTTGACAAATCCCAAACAACGGCTTCACTTTTCAGAGAAACACATGTGCGTTTCTCACAAAAGCATTTCTTGAAATTCATACACTTTCCAAAGAACATCATTATCTTTCGAAGAAAACTTTCTACAGAGAACAGGAACACTGTTATCACTTCTGACACAACTCAAACAGCGGCTTCTTCTTTCGTAGACACTCATGTGCATTTCTAAAAATAGCATTTCATGAAATCCATACACTTTCAAAAGAACAGGATTATCTTTCGAAGTAAAGGTTCTACAGAGAACAGGAACACTGTTCTCACTTCTAACAATACTTTGATATATAGCAAACAACGTCTTCTCTTTTCAGAGAAACACATGGGCGTTTCTCACAGAAGCATTTCTTTAATTTCATACACTTTCCAAAGAACATGATTATCTTTCGAAATAAAGATTCTCCAGAGAACAGGAACACTGTTCTCACTTCTGACAATACTTTGACAAATCTTAAACAACGGCTTCTTTTTTCGGAGAAACTAGTGTACGTTTCTCACAAAAGTATTTCAAGAAATTCATACATTTTCCAAGGAACATGATTATCATTGGACGTAAAGGGCCTACAGAGAACAGGAACACTGTTCACACTTCTAACACTACTGTGACATATAGCAAACAATGGATTCGCTTTTCAGAGAAACACATGTACGTTTCTCACAAAAGCATTTCTTGAAGTTCATACACTTTCCAAAGAACATCATTACCTTTCGAAGAAAACTTTCTACAGAGAACAGGAACACTGTTATCACTTCTGACACAACTCAAACAACGGCTTCTTCTTTCGTAGAAACTCATGTGCATTTCTAAAAATAGCATTTCATGAAATTCATACACTTTATATAGAACGTAATTATGCTTCACAGTAAAGCTACCACAGAGAACAGGAACACTTCTCAATTCTAACAATACGTTGACATATCACAACGGCTTCTCTTTTCGGAGAAACACAAGTGCGTTTCTCACAAAAGCAGTTCATCAAATTCATACACTTTCCAAAGTACATGATTATCTTTCGAAATAAAGATTCTACAGAGAACAGGAACACTGTTCTCACTTCTGACAATGCTTTGACAAATCTCAAATAACGGCTTCTCCTTTCAGTAAAACACTTGTGCATTTCTCAAAAATGCATTTCCTGAAATCCATACACTTTCAAAGAAGATGATTCTCTTTCAATGTGTAGCGTCTGCAGTGAATAGCAAAACTTCTCATTTGAGAAACACGTGTGTATATCACAAAAGCATTTCATGAAATTCATACACTTTCAAAAGAACGTGATTATCTTTCGAAGTAAAGGTGCTACAGAGAACAGGAACACTGTTCTCACTTCTAACAATACTTTGATATATAGCAAACAACGTCTTCTCTTTTCAGAGAAACACATGGGCGTTTCTCACAGAAGCATTTCTTTAATTTCATACACTTTCCAAAGAACATGATTATCTTTCGAAATAAAGATTCTACAGAGAACAGGAACACTGTTCTCACTTCTGACAATACTTTGACAAATCTTAAACAACGGCTTCTTTTTTCGGAGAAACACATATGCGTTTCTCACAAAAGCAGTTCTACAGTGAAACGGAACACTTTACTCACTTCAAACACTACTTTGACATATAGCAAACAAAGTCTTCTCTTTTCAGAGAAACACATGTGCGTTTCTCACAGAAGCATTACTTGAAATTCATACACTTTCCAAAGAACGTGATTATCTTTCGAAATAAAGATTCTCCAGAGAACAGGAACACTGTTCTCACTTCTGACAATACTTTGACAAATCTCAAACAACGGCTTTCCCTTTCGGAGAAACTCCTGTACATTTCTCACAAAAGCATTTCATGAAATTCATACATTTTCCAAGGAACATGATTATCGTTGGAAGTAATGGGTCTACAGAGAACAGGAACACTGTTTTCACTTCTAACACTACTTTGACATATAGCAAACAACGGCTTCGCTTTTCAGAGAAACACATGTGCGTTTCTCACAAAAGCAGTTCATCAAATTCATACACTTTCAAAAGAACATGATTATCTTTCGAAGGAAAGGTTCTACAGAGGACAGGAACACTGTTCTAACAATACTTTGACAAATCCCAAACAACGGCTTCACTTTTCAGAGAAACACATGTGCGTTTCTCACAAAAGCATTTCTTGAAATTCATACACTTTCCAAAGAACATCATTATCTTTCGAAGAAAACTTTCTACAGAGAACAGGAACACTGTTATCACTTCTGACACAACTCAAACAGCGGCTTCTTCTTTCGTAGACACTCATGTGCATTTCTAAAAATAGCATTTCATGAAATCCATACACTTTCAAAAGAACAGGATTATCTTTCGAAGTAAAGGTTCTACAGAGAACAGGAACACTGTTCTCACTTCTAACAATACTTTGATATATAGCAAACAACGTCTTCTCTTTTCAGAGAAACACATGGGCGTTTCTCACAGAAGCATTTCTTTAATTTAATACACTTTCCAAAGAACATGATTATCTTTCGAAATAAAGATTCTCCAGAGAACAGGAACACTGTTCTCACTTCTGACAATACTTTGACAAATCTTAAACAACGGCTTCTTTTTTCGGAGAAACTAGTGTACGTTTCTCACAAAAGTATTTCAAGAAATTCATACATTTTCCAAGGAACATGATTATCATTGGACGTAAAGGGCCTACAGAGAACAGGAACACTGTTCACACTTCTAACACTACTGTGACATATAGCAAACAATGGATTTGCTTTTCAGAGAAACACATGTACGTTTCTCACAAAAGCATTTCTTGAAGTTCATACACTTTCCAATGAACATCATTACCTTTCGAAGAAAACTTTCTACAGAGAACAGGAACACTGTTATCACTTCTGACACAACTCAAACAACGGCTTCTTCTTTCGTAGAAACTCATGTGCATTTCTAAAAATAGCATTTCATGAAATTCATACACTTTATATAGAACGTAATTATGCTTCACAGTAAAGCTACCACAGAGAACAGGAACACTTCTCAATTCTAACAATACGTTGACATATCACAACGGCTTCTCTTTTCGGAGAAACACAAGTGCGTTTCTCACAAAAGCAGTTCATCAAATTCATACACTTTCCAAAGTACATGATTATCTTTCGAAATAAAGATTCTACAGAGAACAGGAACACTGTTCTCACTTCTGACAATGCTTTGACAAATCTCAAATAACGGCTTCTCCTTTCAGTAAAACACTTGTGCATTTCTCAAAAATGCATTTCCTGAAATCCATACACTTTCAAAGAAGATGATTCTCTTTCAATGTGTAGCGTCTGCAGTGAATAGCAAAACTTCTCATTTGAGAAACACGTGTGTATATCACAAAAGCATTTCATGAAATTCATACACTTTCAAAAGAACGTGATTATCTTTCGAAGTAAAGGTGCTACAGAGAACAGGAACACTGTTCTCACTTCTAACAATACTTTGATATATAGCAAACAACGTCTTCTCTTTTCAGAGAAACACATGGGCGTTTCTCACAGAAGCATTTCTTTAATTTCATACACTTTCCAAAGAACATGATTATCTTTCGAAATAAAGATTCTACAGAGAACAGGAACACTGTTCTCACTTCTGACAATACTTTGACAAATCTTAAACAACGGCTTCTTTTTTTCGGAGAAACACATATGCGTTTCTCACAAAAGCAGTTCTACAGTGAAACGGAACACTTTACTCACTTCAAACACTACTTTGACATATAGCAAACAAAGTCTTCTCTTTTCAGAGAAACACATGTGCGTTTCTCACAGAAGCATTACTTGAAATTCATACACTTTCCAAAGAACGTGATTATCTTTCGAAATAAAGATTCTCCAGAGAACAGGAACACTGTTCTCACTTCTGACAATACTTTGACAAATCTTAAACAACGGCTTCTTTTTTCGGAGAAACTAGTGTACGTTTCTCACAAAAGTATTTCAAGAAATTCATACATTTTCCAAGGAACATGATTATCATTGGACGTAAAGGGCCTACAGAGAACAGGAACACTGTTCACACTTCTAACACTACTGTGACATATAGCAAACAATGGATTCGCTTTTCAGAGAATCACATGTACGTTTCTCACAAAAGCATTTCTTGAAGTTCATACACTTTCCAAAGAACATCATTACCTTTCGAAGAAAACTTTCTACAGAGAACAGGAACACTGTTATCACTTCTGACACAACTCAAACAACGGCTTCTTCTTTCGTAGAAACTCATGTGCATTTCTAAAAATAGCATTTCATGAAATTCATACACTTTATATAGAACGTAATTATGCTTCACAGTAAAGCTACCACAGAGAACAGGAACACTTCTCAATTCTAACAATACGTTGACATATCACAACGGCTTCTCTTTTCGGAGAAACACAAGTGCGTTTCTCACAAAAGCAGTTCATCAAATTCATACACTTTCCAAAGTACATGATTATCTTTCGAAATAAAGATTCTACAGAGAACAGGAACACTGTTCTCACTTCTGACAATGCTTTGACAAATCTCAAATAACGGCTTCTCCTTTCAGTAAAACACTTGTGCATTTCTCAAAAATGCATTTCCTGAAATCCATACACTTTCAAAGAAGATGATTCTCTTTCAATGTGTAGCGTCTGCAGTGAATAGCAAAACTTCTCATTTGAGAAACACGTGTGTATATCACAAAAGCATTTCATGAAATTCATACACTTTCAAAAGAACGTGATTATCTTTCGAAGTAAAGGTGCTACAGAGAACAGGAACACTGTTCTCACTTCTAACAATACTTTGATATATAGCAAACAACGTCTTCTCTTTTCAGAGAAACACATGGGCGTTTCTCACAGAAGCATTTCTTTAATTTCATACACTTTCCAAAGAACATGATTATCTTTCGAAATAAAGATTCTACAGAGAACAGGAACACTGTTCTCACTTCTGACAATACTTTGACAAATCTTAAACAACGGCTTCTTTTTTCGGAGAAACACATATGCGTTTCTCACAAAAGCAGTTCTACAGTGAAACGGAACACTTTACTCACTTCAAACACTACTTTGACATATAGCAAACAAAGTCTTCTCTTTTCAGAGAAACACATGTGCGTTTCTCACAGAAGCATTACTTGAAATTCATACACTTTCCAAAGAACGTGATTATCTTTCGAAATAAAGATTCTCCAGAGAACAGGAACACTGTTCTCACTTCTGACAATACTTTGACAAATCTCAAACAACGGCTTTCCCTTTCGGAGAAACTCCTGTACATTTCTCACAAAAACATTTCATGAAATTCATACATTTTCCAAGGAACATGATTATCATTGGACGTAAAGGGCCTACAGAGAACAGGAACACTGTTCACACTTCTAACACTACTGTGACATATAGCAAACAATGGATTCGCTTTTCAGAGAAACACATGTACGTTTCTCACAAAAGCATTTCTTGAAGTTCATACACTTTCCAAAGAACATCATTACCTTTCGAAGAAAACTTTCTACAGAGAACAGGAACACTGTTATCACTTCTGACACAACTCAAACAACGGCTTCTTCTTTCGTAGAAACTCATGTGCATTTCTAAAAATAGCATTTCATGAAATTCATACACTTTATATAGAACGTAATTATGCTTCACAGTAAAGCTACCACAGAGAACAGGAACACTTCTCAATTCTAACAATACGTTGACATATCACAACGGCTTCTCTTTTCGGAGAAACACAAGTGCGTTTCTCACAAAAGCAGTTCATCAAATTCATACACTTTCCAAAGTACATGATTATCTTTCGAAATAAAGATTCTACAGAGAACAGGAACACTGTTCTCACTTCTGACAATGCTTTGACAAATCTCAAATAACGGCTTCTCCTTTCAGTAAAACACTTGTGCATTTCTCAAAAATGCATTTCCTGAAATCCATACACTTTCAAAGAAGATGATTCTCTTTCAATGTGTAGCGTCTGCAGTGAATAGCAAAACTTCTCATTTGAGAAACACGTGTGTATATCACAAAAGCATTTCATGAAATTCATACACTTTCAAAAGAACGTGATTATCTTTCGAAGTAAAGGTGCTACAGAGAACAGGAACACTGTTCTCACTTCTAACAATACTTTGATATATAGCAAACAACGTCTTCTCTTTTCAGAGAAACACATGGGCGTTTCTCACAGAAGCATTTCTTTAATTTCATACACTTTCCAAAGAACATGATTATCTTTCGAAATAAAGATTCTCCAGAGAACAGGAACACTGTTCTCACTTCTGACAATACTTTGACAAATCTCAAACAACGGCTTTCCCTTTCGGAGAAACTCCTGTACATTTCTCACAAAAGCATTTCATGAAATTCATACATTTTCCAAGGAACATGATTATCGTTGGAAGTAATGGGTCTACAGAGAACAGGAACACTGTTTTCACTTCTAACACTACTTTGACATATAGCAAACAACGGCTTCGCTTTTCAGAGAAACACATGTGCGTTTCTCACAAAAGCAGTTCATCAAATTCATACACTTTCAAAAGAACATGATTATCTTTCGAAGGAAAGGTTCTACAGAGGACAGGAACACTGTTCTAACAATACTTTGACAAATCCCAAACAACGGCTTCACTTTTCAGAGAAACACATGTGCGTTTCTCACAAAAGCATTTCTTGAAATTCATACACTTTCCAAAGAACATCATTATCTTTCGAAGAAAACTTTCTACAGAGAACAGGAACACTGTTATCACTTCTGACACAACTCAAACAGCGGCTTCTTCTTTCGTAGACACTCATGTGCATTTCTAAAAATAGCATTTCATGAAATCCATACACTTTCAAAAGAACAGGATTATCTTTCGAAGTAAAGGTTCTACAGAGAACAGGAACACTGTTCTCACTTCTAACAATACTTTGATATATAGCAAACAACGTCTTCTCTTTTCAGAGAAACACATGGGCGTTTCTCACAGAAGCATTTCTTTAATTTAATACACTTTCCAAAGAACATGATTATCTTTCGAAATAAAGATTCTCCAGAGAACAGGAACACTGTTCTCACTTCTGACAATACTTTGACAAATCTTAAACAACGGCTTCTTTTTTCGGAGAAACTAGTGTACGTTTCTCACAAAAGTATTTCAAGAAATTCATACATTTTCCAAGGAACATGATTATCATTGGACGTAAAGGGCCTACAGAGAACAGGAACACTGTTCACACTTCTAACACTACTGTGACATATAGCAAACAATGGATTTGCTTTTCAGAGAAACACATGTACGTTTCTCACAAAAGCATTTCTTGAAGTTCATACACTTTCCAATGAACATCATTACCTTTCGAAGAAAACTTTCTACAGAGAACAGGAACACTGTTATCACTTCTGACACAACTCAAACAACGGCTTCTTCTTTCGTAGAAACTCATGTGCATTTCTAAAAATAGCATTTCATGAAATTCATACACTTTATATAGAACGTAATTATGCTTCACAGTAAAGCTACCACAGAGAACAGGAACACTTCTCAATTCTAACAATACGTTGACATATCACAACGGCTTCTCTTTTCGGAGAAACACAAGTGCGTTTCTCACAAAAGCAGTTCATCAAATTCATACACTTTCCAAAGTACATGATTATCTTTCGAAATAAAGATTCTACAGAGAACAGGAACACTGTTCTCACTTCTGACAATGCTTTGACAAATCTCAAATAACGGCTTCTCCTTTCAGTAAAACACTTGTGCATTTCTCAAAAATGCATTTCCTGAAATCCATACACTTTCAAAGAAGATGATTCTCTTTCAATGTGTAGCGTCTGCAGTGAATAGCAAAACTTCTCATTTGAGAAACACGTGTGTATATCACAAAAGCATTTCATGAAATTCATACACTTTCAAAAGAACGTGATTATCTTTCGAAGTAAAGGTGCTACAGAGAACAGGAACACTGTTCTCACTTCTAACAATACTTTGATATATAGCAAACAACGTCTTCTCTTTTCAGAGAAACACATGGGCGTTTCTCACAGAAGCATTTCTTTAATTTCATACACTTTCCAAAGAACATGATTATCTTTCGAAATAAAGATTCTACAGAGAACAGGAACACTGTTCTCACTTCTGACAATACTTTGACAAATCTTAAACAACGGCTTCTTTTTTTCGGAGAAACACATATGCGTTTCTCACAAAAGCAGTTCTACAGTGAAACGGAACACTTTACTCACTTCAAACACTACTTTGACATATAGCAAACAAAGTCTTCTCTTTTCAGAGAAACACATGTGCGTTTCTCACAGAAGCATTACTTGAAATTCATACACTTTCCAAAGAACGTGATTATCTTTCGAAATAAAGATTCTCCAGAGAACAGGAACACTGTTCTCACTTCTGACAATACTTTGACAAATCTTAAACAACGGCTTCTTTTTTCGGAGAAACTAGTGTACGTTTCTCACAAAAGTATTTCAAGAAATTCATACATTTTCCAAGGAACATGATTATCATTGGACGTAAAGGGCCTACAGAGAACAGGAACACTGTTCACACTTCTAACACTACTGTGACATATAGCAAACAATGGATTCGCTTTTCAGAGAATCACATGTACGTTTCTCACAAAAGCATTTCTTGAAGTTCATACACTTTCCAAAGAACATCATTACCTTTCGAAGAAAACTTTCTACAGAGAACAGGAACACTGTTATCACTTCTGACACAACTCAAACAACGGCTTCTTCTTTCGTAGAAACTCATGTGCATTTCTAAAAATAGCATTTCATGAAATTCATACACTTTATATAGAACGTAATTATGCTTCACAGTAAAGCTACCACAGAGAACAGGAACACTTCTCAATTCTAACAATACGTTGACATATCACAACGGCTTCTCTTTTCGGAGAAACACAAGTGCGTTTCTCACAAAAGCAGTTCATCAAATTCATACACTTTCCAAAGTACATGATTATCTTTCGAAATAAAGATTCTACAGAGAACAGGAACACTGTTCTCACTTCTGACAATGCTTTGACAAATCTCAAATAACGGCTTCTCCTTTCAGTAAAACACTTGTGCATTTCTCAAAAATGCATTTCCTGAAATCCATACACTTTCAAAGAAGATGATTCTCTTTCAATGTGTAGCGTCTGCAGTGAATAGCAAAACTTCTCATTTGAGAAACACGTGTGTATATCACAAAAGCATTTCATGAAATTCATACACTTTCAAAAGAACGTGATTATCTTTCGAAGTAAAGGTGCTACAGAGAACAGGAACACTGTTCTCACTTCTAACAATACTTTGATATATAGCAAACAACGTCTTCTCTTTTCAGAGAAACACATGGGCGTTTCTCACAGAAGCATTTCTTTAATTTCATACACTTTCCAAAGAACATGATTATCTTTCGAAATAAAGATTCTACAGAGAACAGGAACACTGTTCTCACTTCTGACAATACTTTGACAAATCTTAAACAACGGCTTCTTTTTTCGGAGAAACACATATGCGTTTCTCACAAAAGCAGTTCTACAGTGAAACGGAACACTTTACTCACTTCAAACACTACTTTGACATATAGCAAACAAAGTCTTCTCTTTTCAGAGAAACACATGTGCGTTTCTCACAGAAGCATTACTTGAAATTCATACACTTTCCAAAGAACGTGATTATCTTTCGAAATAAAGATTCTCCAGAGAACAGGAACACTGTTCTCACTTCTGACAATACTTTGACAAATCTCAAACAACGGCTTTCCCTTTCGGAGAAACTCCTGTACATTTCTCACAAAAACATTTCATGAAATTCATACATTTTCCAAGGAACATGATTATCATTGGACGTAAAGGGCCTACAGAGAACAGGAACACTGTTCACACTTCTAACACTACTGTGACATATAGCAAACAATGGATTCGCTTTTCAGAGAAACACATGTACGTTTCTCACAAAAGCATTTCTTGAAGTTCATACACTTTCCAAAGAACATCATTACCTTTCGAAGAAAACTTTCTACAGAGAACAGGAACACTGTTATCACTTCTGACACAACTCAAACAACGGCTTCTTCTTTCGTAGAAACTCATGTGCATTTCTAAAAATAGCATTTCATGAAATTCATACACTTTATATAGAACGTAATTATGCTTCACAGTAAAGCTACCACAGAGAACAGGAACACTTCTCAATTCTAACAATACGTTGACATATCACAACGGCTTCTCTTTTCGGAGAAACACAAGTGCGTTTCTCACAAAAGCAGTTCATCAAATTCATACACTTTCCAAAGTACATGATTATCTTTCGAAATAAAGATTCTACAGAGAACAGGAACACTGTTCTCACTTCTGACAATGCTTTGACAAATCTCAAATAACGGCTTCTCCTTTCAGTAAAACACTTGTGCATTTCTCAAAAATGCATTTCCTGAAATCCATACACTTTCAAAGAAGATGATTCTCTTTCAATGTGTAGCGTCTGCAGTGAATAGCAAAACTTCTCATTTGAGAAACACGTGTGTATATCACAAAAGCATTTCATGAAATTCATACACTTTCAAAAGAACGTGATTATCTTTCGAAGTAAAGGTGCTACAGAGAACAGGAACACTGTTCTCACTTCTAACAATACTTTGATATATAGCAAACAACGTCTTCTCTTTTCAGAGAAACACATGGGCGTTTCTCACAGAAGCATTTCTTTAATTTCATACACTTTCCAAAGAACATGATTATCTTTCGAAATAAAGATTCTCCAGAGAACAGGAACACTGTTCTCACTTCTGACAATACTTTGACAAATCTTAAACAACGGCTTCTTTTTTCGGAGAAACACATATGCGTTTCTCACAAAAGCAGTTCTACAGTGAAACGGAACACTTTACTCACTTCAAACACTACTTTGACATATAGCAAACAAAGTCTTCTCTTTTCAGAGAAACACATGTGCGTTTCTCACAGAAGCATTACTTGAAATTCATACACTTTCCAAAGAACGTGATTATCTTTCGAAATAAAGATTCTCCAGAGAACAGGAACACTGTTCTCACTTCTGACAATACTTTGACAAATCTCAAACAACGGCTTTCCCTTTCGGAGAAACTCCTGTACATTTCTCACAAAAGCATTTCATGAAATTCATACATTTTCCAAGGAACATGATTATCGTTGGAAGTAATGGGTCTACAGAGAACAGGAACACTGTTTTCACTTCTAACACTACTTTGACATATAGCAAACAACGGCTTCGCTTTTCAGAGAAACACATGTGCGTTTCTCACAAAAGCAGTTCATCAAATTCATACACTTTCAAAAGAACATGATTATCTTTCGAAGGAAAGGTTCTACAGAGGACAGGAACACTGTTCTAACAATACTTTGACAAATCCCAAACAACGGCTTCACTTTTCAGAGAAACACATGTGCGTTTCTCACAAAAGCATTTCTTGAAATTCATACACTTTCCAAAGAACATCATTATCTTTCGAAGAAAACTTTCTACAGAGAACAGGAACACTGTTATCACTTCTGACACAACTCAAACAGCGGCTTCTTCTTTCGTAGACACTCATGTGCATTTCTAAAAATAGCATTTCATGAAATCCATACACTTTCAAAAGAACAGGATTATCTTTCGAAGTAAAGGTTCTACAGAGAACAGGAACACTGTTCTCACTTCTAACAATACTTTGATATATAGCAAACAACGTCTTCTCTTTTCAGAGAAACACATGGGCGTTTCTCACAGAAGCATTTCTTTAATTTCATACACTTTCCAAAGAACATGATTATCTTTCGAAATAAAGATTCTCCAGAGAACAGGAACACTGTTCTCACTTCTGACAATACTTTGACAAATCTTAAACAACGGCTTCTTTTTTCGGAGAAACTAGTGTACGTTTCTCACAAAAGTATTTCAAGAAATTCATACATTTTCCAAGGAACATGATTATCATTGGACGTAAAGGGCCTACAGAGAACAGGAACACTGTTCACACTTCTAACACTACTGTGACATATAGCAAACAATGGATTCGCTTTTCAGAGAAACACATGTACGTTTCTCACAAAAGCATTTCTTGAAGTTCATACACTTTCCAATGAACATCATTACCTTTCGAAGAAAACTTTCTACAGAGAACAGGAACACTGTTATCACTTCTGACACAACTCAAACAACGGCTTCTTCTTTCGTAGAAACTCATGTGCATTTCTAAAAATAGCATTTCATGAAATTCATACACTTTATATAGAACGTAATTATGCTTCACAGTAAAGCTACCACAGAGAACAGGAACACTTCTCAATTCTAACAATACGTTGACATATCACAACGGCTTCTCTTTTCGGAGAAACACAAGTGCGTTTCTCACAAAAGCAGTTCATCAAATTCATACACTTTCCAAAGTACATGATTATCTTTCGAAATAAAGATTCTACAGAGAACAGGAACACTGTTCTCACTTCTGACAATGCTTTGACAAATCTCAAATAACGGCTCCTTTCAGTAAAACACTTGTGCATTTCTCAAAAATGCATTTCCTGAAATCCATACACTTTCAAAGAAGATGATTCTCTTTCAATGTGTAGCGTCTGCAGTGAATAGCAAAACTTCTCATTTGAGAAACACGTGTGTATATCACAAAAGCATTTCATGAAATTCATACACTTTCAAAAGAACGTGATTATCTTTCGAAGTAAAGGTGCTACAGAGAACAGGAACACTGTTCTCACTTCTAACAATACTTTGATATATAGCAAACAACGTATTCTCTTTTCAGAGAAACACACGGGCGTTTCTCACAGAAGCATTTCTTTAATTTCATACACTTTCCAAAGAACATGATTATCTTTCGAAATAAAGATTCTACAGAGAACAGGAACACTGTTCTCACTTCTGACAATACTTTGACAAATCTTAAACAACGGCTTCTTTTTTCGGAGAAACACATATGCGTTTCTCACAAAAGCAGTTCTACAGTGAAACGGAACACTTTACTCACTTCAAACACTACTTTGACATATAGCAAACAAAGTCTTCTCTTTTCAGAGAAACACATGTGCGTTTCTCACAGAAGCATTACTTGAAATTCATACACTTTCCAAAGAACGTGATTATCTTTCGAAATAAAGATTCTCCAGAGAACAGGAACACTGTTCTCACTTCTGACAATACTTTGACAAATCTCAAACAACGGCTTTCCCTTTCGGAGAAACTCCTGTACATTTCTCACAAAAACATTTCATGAAATTCATACATTTTCCAAGGAACATGATTATCGTTGGAAGTAATGGGTCTACAGAGAACAGGAACACTGTTTTCACTTCTAACACTACTTTGACATATAGCAAACAACGGCTTCGCTTTTCAGAGAAACACATGTGCGTTTCTCACAAAAGCAGTTCATCAAATTCATACACTTTCAAAAGAACATGATTATCTTTCGAAGGAAAGGTTCTACAGAGGACAGGAACACTGTTCTAACAATACTTTGACAAATCCCAAACAACGGCTTCACTTTTCAGAGAAACACATGTGCGTTTCTCACAAAAGCATTTCTTGAAATTCATACACTTTCCAAAGAACATCATTATCTTTCGAAGAAAACTTTCTACAGAGAACAGGAACACTGTTATCACTTCTGACACAACTCAAACAGCGGCTTCTTCTTTCGTAGACACTCATGTGCATTTCTAAAAATAGCATTTCATGAAATCCATACACTTTCAAAAGAACAGGATTATCTTTCGAAGTAAAGGTTCTACAGAGAACAGGAACACTGTTCTCACTTCTAACAATACTTTGATATATAGCAAACAACGTCTTCTCTTTTCAGAGAAACACATGGGCGTTTCTCACAGAAGCATTTCTTTAATTTAATACACTTTCCAAAGAACATGATTATCTTTCGAAATAAAGATTCTCCAGAGAACAGGAACACTGTTCTCACTTCTGACAATACTTTGACAAATCTTAAACAACGGCTTCTTTTTTCGGAGAAACTAGTGTACGTTTCTCACAAAAGTATTTCAAGAAATTCATACATTTTCCAAGGAACATGATTATCATTGGACGTAAAGGGCCTACAGAGAACAGGAACACTGTTCACACTTCTAACACTACTGTGACATATAGCAAACAATGGATTCGCTTATCAGAGAAACACATGTACGTTTCTCACAAAAGCATTTCTTGAAGTTCATACACTTTCCAAAGAACATCATTACCTTTCGAAGAAAACTTTCTACAGAGAACAGGAACACTGTTATCACTTCTGACACAACTCAAACAACGGCTTCTTCTTTCGTAGAAACTCATGTGCATTTCTAAAAATAGCATTTCATGAAATTCATACACTTTATATAGAACGTAATTATGCTTCACAGTAAAGCTACCACAGAGAACAGGAACACTTCTCAATTCTAACAATACGTTGACATATCACAACGGCTTCTCTTTTCGGAGAAACACAAGTGCGTTTCTCACAAAAGCAGTTCATCAAATTCATACACTTTCCAAAGTACATGATTATCTTTCGAAATAAAGATTCTACAGAGAACAGGAACACTGTTCTCACTTCTGACAATGCTTTGACAAATCTCAAATAACGGCTTCTCCTTTCAGTAAAACACTTGTGCATTTCTCAAAAATGCATTTCCTGAAATCCATACACTTTCAAAGAAGATGATTCTCTTTCAATGTGTAGCGTCTGCAGTGAATAGCAAAACTTCTCATTTGAGAAACACGTGTGTATATCACAAAAGCATTTCATGAAATTCATACACTTTCAAAAGAACGTGATTATCTTTCGAAGTAAAGGTGCTACAGAGAACAGGAACACTGTTCTCACTTCTAACAATACTTTGATATATAGCAAACAACGTCTTCTCTTTTCAGAGAAACACATGGGCGTTTCTCACAGAAGCATTTCTTTAATTTCATACACTTTCCAAAGAACATGATTATCTTTCGAAATAAAGATTCTACAGAGAACAGGAACACTGTTCTCACTTCTGACAATACTTTGACAAATCTTAAACAACGGCTTCTTTTTTTCGGAGAAACACATATGCGTTTCTCACAAAAGCAGTTCTACAGTGAAACGGAACACTTTACTCACTTCAAACACTACTTTGACATATAGCAAACAAAGTCTTCTCTTTTCAGAGAAACACATGTGCGTTTCTCACAGAAGCATTACTTGAAATTCATACACTTTCCAAAGAACGTGATTATCTTTCGAAATAAAGATTCTCCAGAGAACAGGAACACTGTTCTCACTTCTGACAATACTTTGACAAATCTTAAACAACGGCTTCTTTTTTCGGAGAAACTAGTGTACGTTTCTCACAAAAGTATTTCAAGAAATTCATACATTTTCCAAGGAACATGATTATCATTGGACGTAAAGGGCCTACAGAGAACAGGAACACTGTTCACACTTCTAACACTACTGTGACATATAGCAAACAATGGATTCGCTTTTCAGAGAATCACATGTACGTTTCTCACAAAAGCATTTCTTGAAGTTCATACACTTTCCAAAGAACATCATTACCTTTCGAAGAAAACTTTCTACAGAGAACAGGAACACTGTTATCACTTCTGACACAACTCAAACAACGGCTTCTTCTTTCGTAGAAACTCATGTGCATTTCTAAAAATAGCATTTCATGAAATTCATACACTTTATATAGAACGTAATTATGCTTCACAGTAAAGCTACCACAGAGAACAGGAACACTTCTCAATTCTAACAATACGTTGACATATCACAACGGCTTCTCTTTTCGGAGAAACACAAGTGCGTTTCTCACAAAAGCAGTTCATCAAATTCATACACTTTCCAAAGTACATGATTATCTTTCGAAATAAAGATTCTACAGAGAACAGGAACACTGTTCTCACTTCTGACAATGCTTTGACAAATCTCAAATAACGGCTTCTCCTTTCAGTAAAACACTTGTGCATTTCTCAAAAATGCATTTCCTGAAATCCATACACTTTCAAAGAAGATGATTCTCTTTCAATGTGTAGCGTCTGCAGTGAATAGCAAAACTTCTCATTTGAGAAACACGTGTGTATATCACAAAAGCATTTCATGAAATTCATACACTTTCAAAAGAACGTGATTATCTTTCGAAGTAAAGGTGCTACAGAGAACAGGAACACTGTTCTCACTTCTAACAATACTTTGATATATAGCAAACAACGTCTTCTCTTTTCAGAGAAACACATGGGCGTTTCTCACAGAAGCATTTCTTTAATTTCATACACTTTCCAAAGAACATGATTATCTTTCGAAATAAAGATTCTACAGAGAACAGGAACACTGTTCTCACTTCTGACAATACTTTGACAAATCTTAAACAACGGCTTCTTTTTTCGGAGAAACACATATGCGTTTCTCACAAAAGCAGTTCTACAGTGAAACGGAACACTTTACTCACTTCAAACACTACTTTGACATATAGCAAACAAAGTCTTCTCTTTTCAGAGAAACACATGTGCGTTTCTCACAGAAGCATTACTTGAAATTCATACACTTTCCAAAGAACGTGATTATCTTTCGAAATAAAGATTCTCCAGAGAACAGGAACACTGTTCTCACTTCTGACAATACTTTGACAAATCTCAAACAACGGCTTTCCCTTTCGGAGAAACTCCTGTACATTTCTCACAAAAACATTTCATGAAATTCATACATTTTCCAAGGAACATGATTATCATTGGACGTAAAGGGCCTACAGAGAACAGGAACACTGTTCACACTTCTAACACTACTGTGACATATAGCAAACAATGGATTCGCTTTTCAGAGAAACACATGTACGTTTCTCACAAAAGCATTTCTTGAAGTTCATACACTTTCCAAAGAACATCATTACCTTTCGAAGAAAACTTTCTACAGAGAACAGGAACACTGTTATCACTTCTGACACAACTCAAACAACGGCTTCTTCTTTCGTAGAAACTCATGTGCATTTCTAAAAATAGCATTTCATGAAATTCATACACTTTATATAGAACGTAATTATGCTTCACAGTAAAGCTACCACAGAGAACAGGAACACTTCTCAATTCTAACAATACGTTGACATATCACAACGGCTTCTCTTTTCGGAGAAACACAAGTGCGTTTCTCACAAAAGCAGTTCATCAAATTCATACACTTTCCAAAGTACATGATTATCTTTCGAAATAAAGATTCTACAGAGAACAGGAACACTGTTCTCACTTCTGACAATGCTTTGACAAATCTCAAATAACGGCTTCTCCTTTCAGTAAAACACTTGTGCATTTCTCAAAAATGCATTTCCTGAAATCCATACACTTTCAAAGAAGATGATTCTCTTTCAATGTGTAGCGTCTGCAGTGAATAGCAAAACTTCTCATTTGAGAAACACGTGTGTATATCACAAAAGCATTTCATGAAATTCATACACTTTCAAAAGAACGTGATTATCTTTCGAAGTAAAGGTGCTACAGAGAACAGGAACACTGTTCTCACTTCTAACAATACTTTGATATATAGCAAACAACGTCTTCTCTTTTCAGAGAAACACATGGGCGTTTCTCACAGAAGCATTTCTTTAATTTCATACACTTTCCAAAGAACATGATTATCTTTCGAAATAAAGATTCTCCAGAGAACAGGAACACTGTTCTCACTTCTGACAATACTTTGACAAATCTTAAACAACGGCTTCTTTTTTCGGAGAAACACATATGCGTTTCTCACAAAAGCAGTTCTACAGTGAAACGGAACACTTTACTCACTTCAAACACTACTTTGACATATAGCAAACAAAGTCTTCTCTTTTCAGAGAAACACATGTGCGTTTCTCACAGAAGCATTACTTGAAATTCATACACTTTCCAAAGAACGTGATTATCTTTCGAAATAAAGATTCTCCAGAGAACAGGAACACTGTTCTCACTTCTGACAATACTTTGACAAATCTCAAACAACGGCTTTCCCTTTCGGAGAAACTCCTGTACATTTCTCACAAAAGCATTTCATGAAATTCATACATTTTCCAAGGAACATGATTATCGTTGGAAGTAATGGGTCTACAGAGAACAGGAACACTGTTTTCACTTCTAACACTACTTTGACATATAGCAAACAACGGCTTCGCTTTTCAGAGAAACACATGTGCGTTTCTCACAAAAGCAGTTCATCAAATTCATACACTTTCAAAAGAACATGATTATCTTTCGAAGGAAAGGTTCTACAGAGGACAGGAACACTGTTCTAACAATACTTTGACAAATCCCAAACAACGGCTTCACTTTTCAGAGAAACACATGTGCGTTTCTCACAAAAGCATTTCTTGAAATTCATACACTTTCCAAAGAACATCATTATCTTTCGAAGAAAACTTTCTACAGAGAACAGGAACACTGTTATCACTTCTGACACAACTCAAACAGCGGCTTCTTCTTTCGTAGACACTCATGTGCATTTCTAAAAATAGCATTTCATGAAATCCATACACTTTCAAAAGAACAGGATTATCTTTCGAAGTAAAGGTTCTACAGAGAACAGGAACACTGTTCTCACTTCTAACAATACTTTGATATATAGCAAACAACGTCTTCTCTTTTCAGAGAAACACATGGGCGTTTCTCACAGAAGCATTTCTTTAATTTCATACACTTTCCAAAGAACATGATTATCTTTCGAAATAAAGATTCTCCAGAGAACAGGAACACTGTTCTCACTTCTGACAATACTTTGACAAATCTTAAACAACGGCTTCTTTTTTCGGAGAAACTAGTGTACGTTTCTCACAAAAGTATTTCAAGAAATTCATACATTTTCCAAGGAACATGATTATCATTGGACGTAAAGGGCCTACAGAGAACAGGAACACTGTTCACACTTCTAACACTACTGTGACATATAGCAAACAATGGATTCGCTTTTCAGAGAAACACATGTACGTTTCTCACAAAAGCATTTCTTGAAGTTCATACACTTTCCAATGAACATCATTACCTTTCGAAGAAAACTTTCTACAGAGAACAGGAACACTGTTATCACTTCTGACACAACTCAAACAACGGCTTCTTCTTTCGTAGAAACTCATGTGCATTTCTAAAAATAGCATTTCATGAAATTCATACACTTTATATAGAACGTAATTATGCTTCACAGTAAAGCTACCACAGAGAACAGGAACACTTCTCAATTCTAACAATACGTTGACATATCACAACGGCTTCTCTTTTCGGAGAAACACAAGTGCGTTTCTCACAAAAGCAGTTCATCAAATTCATACACTTTCCAAAGTACATGATTATCTTTCGAAATAAAGATTCTACAGAGAACAGGAACACTGTTCTCACTTCTGACAATGCTTTGACAAATCTCAAATAACGGCTCCTTTCAGTAAAACACTTGTGCATTTCTCAAAAATGCATTTCCTGAAATCCATACACTTTCAAAGAAGATGATTCTCTTTCAATGTGTAGCGTCTGCAGTGAATAGCAAAACTTCTCATTTGAGAAACACGTGTGTATATCACAAAAGCATTTCATGAAATTCATACACTTTCAAAAGAACGTGATTATCTTTCGAAGTAAAGGTGCTACAGAGAACAGGAACACTGTTCTCACTTCTAACAATACTTTGATATATAGCAAACAACGTATTCTCTTTTCAGAGAAACACACGGGCGTTTCTCACAGAAGCATTTCTTTAATTTCATACACTTTCCAAAGAACATGATTATCTTTCGAAATAAAGATTCTACAGAGAACAGGAACACTGTTCTCACTTCTGACAATACTTTGACAAATCTTAAACAACGGCTTCTTTTTTCGGAGAAACACATATGCGTTTCTCACAAAAGCAGTTCTACAGTGAAACGGAACACTTTACTCACTTCAAACACTACTTTGACATATAGCAAACAAAGTCTTCTCTTTTCAGAGAAACACATGTGCGTTTCTCACAGAAGCATTACTTGAAATTCATACACTTTCCAAAGAACGTGATTATCTTTCGAAATAAAGATTCTCCAGAGAACAGGAACACTGTTCTCACTTCTGACAATACTTTGACAAATCTCAAACAACGGCTTTCCCTTTCGGAGAAACTCCTGTACATTTCTCACAAAAACATTTCATGAAATTCATACATTTTCCAAGGAACATGATTATCGTTGGAAGTAATGGGTCTACAGAGAACAGGAACACTGTTTTCACTTCTAACACTACTTTGACATATAGCAAACAACGGCTTCGCTTTTCAGAGAAACACATGTGCGTTTCTCACAAAAGCAGTTCATCAAATTCATACACTTTCAAAAGAACATGATTATCTTTCGAAGGAAAGGTTCTACAGAGGACAGGAACACTGTTCTAACAATACTTTGACAAATCCCAAACAACGGCTTCACTTTTCAGAGAAACACATGTGCGTTTCTCACAAAAGCATTTCTTGAAATTCATACACTTTCCAAAGAACATCATTATCTTTCGAAGAAAACTTTCTACAGAGAACAGGAACACTGTTATCACTTCTGACACAACTCAAACAGCGGCTTCTTCTTTCGTAGACACTCATGTGCATTTCTAAAAATAGCATTTCATGAAATCCATACACTTTCAAAAGAACAGGATTATCTTTCGAAGTAAAGGTTCTACAGAGAACAGGAACACTGTTCTCACTTCTAACAATACTTTGATATATAGCAAACAACGTCTTCTCTTTTCAGAGAAACACATGGGCGTTTCTCACAGAAGCATTTCTTTAATTTCATACACTTTCCAAAGAACATGATTATCTTTCGAAATAAAGATTCTCCAGAGAACAGGAACACTGTTCTCACTTCTGACAATACTTTGACAAATCTTAAACAACGGCTTCTTTTTTCGGAGAAACTAGTGTACGTTTCTCACAAAAGTATTTCAAGAAATTCATACATTTTCCAAGGAACATGATTATCATTGGACGTAAAGGGCCTACAGAGAACAGGAACACTGTTCACACTTCTAACACTACTGTGACATATAGCAAACAATGGATTCGCTTATCAGAGAAACACATGTACGTTTCTCACAAAAGCATTTCTTGAAGTTCATACACTTTCCAAAGAACATCATTACCTTTCGAAGAAAACTTTCTACAGAGAACAGGAATACTGTTATCACTTCTGACACAACTCAAACAACGGCTTCTTCTTTCGTAGAAACTCATGTGCATTTCTAAAAATAGCATTTCATGAAATTCATACACTTTATATAGAACGTAATTATGCTTCACAGTAAAGCTACCACAGAGAACAGGAACACTTCTCAATTCTAACAATACGTTGACATATCACAACGGCTTCTCTTTTCGGAGAAACACAAGTGCGTTTCTCACAAAAGCAGTTCATCAAATTCATACACTTTCCAAAGTACATGATTATCTTTCGAAATAAAGATTCTACAGAGAACAGGAACACTGTTCTCACTTCTGACAATGCTTTGACAAATCTCAAATAACGGCTTCTCCTTTCAGTAAAACACTTGTGCATTTCTCAAAAATGCATTTCCTGAAATCCATACACTTTCAAAGAAGATGATTCTCTTTCAATGTGTAGCGTCTGCAGTGAATAGCAAAACTTCTCATTTGAGAAACACGTGTGTATATCACAAAAGCATTTCATGAAATTCATACACTTTCAAAAGAACGTGATTATCTTTCGAAGTAAAGGTGCTACAGAGAACAGGAACACTGTTCTCACTTCTAACAATACTTTGATATATAGCAAACAACGTCTTCTCTTTTCAGAGAAACACATGGGCGTTTCTCACAGAAGCATTTCTTTAATTTCATACACTTTCCAAAGAACATGATTATCTTTCGAAATAAAGATTCTCCAGAGAACAGGAACACTGTTCTCACTTCTGACAATACTTTGACAAATCTTAAACAACGGCTTCTTTTTTCGGAGAAACACATATGCGTTTCTCACAAAAGCAGTTCTACAGTGAAACGGAACACTTTACTCACTTCAAACACTACTTTGACATATAGCAAACAAAGTCTTCTCTTTTCAGAGAAACACATGTGCGTTTCTCACAGAAGCATTACTTGAAATTCATACACTTTCCAAAGAACGTGATTATCTTTCGAAATAAAGATTCTCCAGAGAACAGGAACACTGTTCTCACTTCTGACAATACTTTGACAAATCTCAAACAACGGCTTTCCCTTTCGGAGAAACTCCTGTACATTTCTCACAAAAGCATTTCATGAAATTCATACATTTTCCAAGGAACATGATTATCGTTGGAAGTAATGGGTCTACAGAGAACAGGAACACTGTTTTCACTTCTAACACTACTTTGACATATAGCAAACAACGGCTTCGCTTTTCAGAGAAACACATGTGCGTTTCTCACAAAAGCAGTTCATCAAATTCATACACTTTCAAAAGAACAGGATTATCTTTCGAAGTAAAGGTTCTACAGAGAACAGGAACACTGTTCTCACTTCTAACAATACTTTGATATATAGCAAACAACGTCTTCTCTTTTCAGAGAAACACATGGGCGTTTCTCACAGAAGCATTTCTTTAATTTAATACACTTTCCAAAGAACATGATTATCTTTCGAAATAAAGATTCTCCAGAGAACAGGAACACTGTTCTCACTTCTAACACTACTTTGACATATAGCAAACAACGGCTTCGCTTTTCAGAGAAACACATGTGCGTTTCTCACAAAAGCAGTTCATCAAATTCATACACTTTCAAAAGAACATGATTATCTTTCGAAGGAAAGGTTCTACAGAGGACAGGAACACTGTTCTAACAATACTTTGACAAATCCCAAACAACGGCTTCACTTTTCAGAGAAACACATGTGCGTTTCTCACAAAAGCATTTCTTGAAATTCATACACTTTCCAAAGAACATCATTATCTTTCGAAGAAAACTTTCTACAGAGAACAGGAACACTGTTATCACTTCTGACACAACTCAAACAGCGGCTTCTTCTTTCGTAGACACTCATGTGCATTTCTAAAAATAGCATTTCATGAAATCCATACACTTTCAAAAGAACAGGATTATCTTTCGAAGTAAAGGTTCTACAGAGAACAGGAACACTGTTCTCACTTCTAACAATACTTTGATATATAGCAAACAACGTCTTCTCTTTTCAGAGAAACACATGGGCGTTTCTCACAGAAGCATTTCTTTAATTTAATACACTTTCCAAAGAACATGATTATCTTTCGAAATAAAGATTCTCCAGAGAACAGGAACACTGTTCTCACTTCTGACAATACTTTGACAAATCTTAAACAACGGCTTCTTTTTTCGGAGAAACTAGTGTACGTTTCTCACAAAAGTATTTCAAGAAATTCATACATTTTCCAAGGAACATGATTATCATTGGACGTAAAGGGCCTACAGAGAACAGGAACACTGTTCACACTTCTAACACTACTGTGACATATAGCAAACAATGGATTCGCTTTTCAGAGAAACACATGTACGTTTCTCACAAAAGCATTTCTTGAAGTTCATACACTTTCCAAAGAACATCATTACCTTTCGAAGAAAACTTTCTACAGAGAACAGGAACACTGTTATCACTTCTGACACAACTCAAACAACGGCTTCTTCTTTCGTAGAAACTCATGTGCATTTCTAAAAATAGCATTTCATGAAATTCATACACTTTATATAGAACGTAATTATGCTTCACAGTAAAGCTACCACAGAGAACAGGAACACTTCTCAATTCTAACAATACGTTGACATATCACAACGGCTTCTCTTTTCGGAGAAACACAAGTGCGTTTCTCACAAAAGCAGTTCATCAAATTCATACACTTTCCAAAGTACATGATTATCTTTCGAAATAAAGATTCTACAGAGAACAGGAACACTGTTCTCACTTCTGACAATGCTTTGACAAATCTCAAATAACGGCTTCTCCTTTCAGTAAAACACTTGTGCATTTCTCAAAAATGCATTTCCTGAAATCCATACACTTTCAAAGAAGATGATTCTCTTTCAATGTGTAGCGTCTGCAGTGAATAGCAAAACTTCTCATTTGAGAAACACGTGTGTATATCACAAAAGCATTTCATGAAATTCATACACTTTCAAAAGAACGTGATTATCTTTCGAAGTAAAGGTGCTACAGAGAACAGGAACACTGTTCTCACTTCTAACAATACTTTGATATATAGCAAACAACGTCTTCTCTTTTCAGAGAAACACATGGGCGTTTCTCACAGAAGCATTTCTTTAATTTCATACACTTTCCAAAGAACATGATTATCTTTCGAAATAAAGATTCTCCAGAGAACAGGAACACTGTTCTCACTTCTGACAATACTTTGACAAATCTTAAACAACGGCTTCTTTTTTCGGAGAAACACATATGCGTTTCTCACAAAAGCAGTTCTACAGTGAAACGGAACACTTTACTCACTTCAAACACTACTTTGACATATAGCAAACAAAGTCTTCTCTTTTCAGAGAAACACATGTGCGTTTCTCACAGAAGCATTACTTGAAATTCATACACTTTCCAAAGAACGTGATTATCTTTCGAAATAAAGATTCTCCAGAGAACAGGAACACTGTTCTCACTTCTGACAATACTTTGACAAATCTCAAACAACGGCTTTCCCTTTCGGAGAAACTCCTGTACATTTCTCACAAAAGCATTTCATGAAATTCATACATTTTCCAAGGAACATGATTATCGTTGGAAGTAATGGGTCTACAGAGAACAGGAACACTGTTTTCACTTCTAACACTACTTTGACATATAGCAAACAACGGCTTCGCTTTTCAGAGAAACACATGTGCGTTTCTCACAAAAGCAGTTCATCAAATTCATACACTTTCAAAAGAACAGGATTATCTTTCGAAGTAAAGGTTCTACAGAGAACAGGAACACTGTTCTCACTTCTAACAATACTTTGATATATAGCAAACAACGTCTTCTCTTTTCAGAGAAACACATGGGCGTTTCTCACAGAAGCATTTCTTTAATTTAATACACTTTCCAAAGAACATGATTATCTTTCGAAATAAAGATTCTCCAGAGAACAGGAACACTGTTCTCACTTCTAACACTACTTTGACATATAGCAAACAACGGCTTCGCTTTTCAGAGAAACACATGTGCGTTTCTCACAAAAGCAGTTCATCAAATTCATACACTTTCAAAAGAACATGATTATCTTTCGAAGGAAAGGTTCTACAGAGGACAGGAACACTGTTCTAACAATACTTTGACAAATCCCAAACAACGGCTTCACTTTTCAGAGAAACACATGTGCGTTTCTCACAAAAGCATTTCTTGAAATTCATACACTTTCCAAAGAACATCATTATCTTTCGAAGAAAACTTTCTACAGAGAACAGGAACACTGTTATCACTTCTGACACAACTCAAACAGCGGCTTCTTCTTTCGTAGACACTCATGTGCATTTCTAAAAATAGCATTTCATGAAATCCATACACTTTCAAAAGAACAGGATTATCTTTCGAAGTAAAGGTTCTACAGAGAACAGGAACACTGTTCTCACTTCTAACAATACTTTGATATATAGCAAACAACGTCTTCTCTTTTCAGAGAAACACATGGGCGTTTCTCACAGAAGCATTTCTTTAATTTCATACACTTTCCAAAGAACATGATTATCTTTCGAAATAAAGATTCTCCAGAGAACAGGAACACTGTTCTCACTTCTGACAATACTTTGACAAATCTTAAACAACGGCTTCTTTTTTCGGAGAAACTAGTGTACGTTTCTCACAAAAGTATTTCAAGAAATTCATACATTTTCCAAGGAACATGATTATCATTGGACGTAAAGGGCCTACAGAGAACAGGAACACTGTTCACACTTCTAACACTACTGTGACATATAGCAAACAATGGATTCGCTTTTCAGAGAAACACATGTACGTTTCTCACAAAAGCATTTCTTGAAGTTCATACACTTTCCAAAGAACATCATTACCTTTCGAAGAAAACTTTCTACAGAGAACAGGAACACTGTTATCACTTCTGACACAACTCAAACAACGGCTTCTTCTTTCGTAGAAACTCATGTGCATTTCTAAAAATAGCATTTCATGAAATTCATACACTTTATATAGAACGTAATTATGCTTCACAGTAAAGCTACCACAGAGAACAGGAACACTTCTCAATTCTAACAATACATTGACATATCACAACGGCTTCTCTTTTCGGAGAAACACAAGTGCGTTTCTCACAAAAGCAGTTCATCAAATTCATACACTTTCCAAAGTACATGATTATCTTTCGAAATAAAGATTCTACAGAGAACAGGAACACTGTTCTCACTTCTGACAATGCTTTGACAAATCTCAAATAACGGCTTCTCCGTTCAGTAAAACACTTGTGCATTTCTCAAAAATGCATTTCCTGAAATCCATACACTTTCAAAGAAGATGATTCTCTTTCAATGTGTAGCGTCTGCAGTGAATAGCAAAACTTCTCATTTGAGAAACACGTGTGTATATCACAAAAGCATTTCATGAAATTCATACACTTTCAAAAGAACTTGATTATCTTTCGAAGTAAAGGTGCTACAGAGAACAGGAACACTGTTCTCACTTCTAACAATACTTTGATATATAGCAAACAACGTCTTCTCTTTTCAGAGAAACACATGGGCGTTTCTCACAGAAGCATTTCTTTAATTTAATACACTTTCCAAAGAACATGATTATCTTTCGAAATAAAGATTCTCCAGAGAACAGGAACACTGTTCTCACTTCTAACACTACTTTGACATATAGCAAACAACGGCTTCGCTTTTCAGAGAAACACATGTGCGTTTCTCACAAAAGCAGTTCATCAAATTCATACACTTTCAAAAGAACATGATTATCTTTCGAAGGAAAGGTTCTACAGAGGACAGGAACACTGTTCTAACAATACTTTGACAAATCCCAAACAACGGCTTCACTTTTCAGAGAAACACATGTGCGTTTCTCACAAAAGCATTTCTTGAAATTCATACACTTTCCAAAGAACATCATTATCTTTCGAAGAAAACTTTCTACAGAGAACAGGAACACTGTTATCACTTCTGACACAACTCAAACAGCGGCTTCTTCTTTCGTAGACACTCATGTGCATTTCTAAAAATAGCATTTCATGAAATCCATACACTTTCAAAAGAACAGGATTATCTTTCGAAGTAAAGGTTCTACAGAGAACAGGAACACTGTTCTCACTTCTAACAATACTTTGATATATAGCAAACAACGTCTTCTCTTTTCAGAGAAACACATGGGCGTTTCTCACAGAAGCATTTCTTTAATTTCATACACTTTCCAAAGAACATGATTATCTTTCGAAATAAAGATTCTCCAGAGAACAGGAACACTGTTCTCACTTCTGACAATACTTTGACAAATCTTAAACAACGGCTTCTTTTTTCGGAGAAACTAGTGTACGTTTCTCACAAAAGTATTTCAAGAAATTCATACATTTTCCAAGGAACATGATTATCATTGGACGTAAAGGGCCTACAGAGAACAGGAACACTGTTCACACTTCTAACACTACTGTGACATATAGCAAACAATGGATTCGCTTTTCAGAGAAACACATGTACGTTTCTCACAAAAGCATTTCTTGAAGTTCATACACTTTCCAAAGAACATCATTACCTTTCGAAGAAAACTTTCTACAGAGAACAGGAACACTGTTATCACTTCTGACACAACTCAAACAACGGCTTCTTCTTTCGTAGAAACTCATGTGCATTTCTAAAAATAGCATTTCATGAAATTCATACACTTTATATAGAACGTAATTATGCTTCACAGTAAAGCTACCACAGAGAACAGGAACACTTCTCAATTCTAACAATATGTTGACATATCACAACGGCTTCTCTTTTCGGAGAAACACAAGTGCGTTTCTCACAAAAGCAGTTCATCAAATTCATACACTTTCCAAAGTACATGATTATCTTTCGAAATAAAGATTCTACAGAGAACAGGAACACTGTTCTCACTTCTGACAATGCTTTGACAAATCTCAAATAACGGCTTCTCCTTTCAGTAAAACACTTGTGCATTTCTCAAAAATGCATTTCCTGAAATCCATACACTTTCAAAGAAGATGATTCTCTTTCAATGTGTAGCGTCTGCAGTGAATAGCAAAACTTCTCATTTGAGAAACACGTGTGTATATCACAAAAGCATTTCATGAAATTCATACACTTTCAAAAGAACGTGATTATCATTCGAAGTAAAGGTGCTACAGAGAACAGGAACACTGTTCTCACTTCTAACAATACTTTGATATATAGCAAACAACGTCTTCTCTTTTCAGAGAAACACATGGGCGTTTCTCACAGAAGCATTTCTTTAATTTCATACACTTTCCAAAGAACATGATTATCTTTCGAAATAAAGATTCTCCAGAGAACAGGAACACTGTTCTCACTTCTGACAATACTTTGACAAATCTTAAACAACGGCTTCTTTTTTCGGAGAAACACATATGCGTTTCTCACAAAAGCAGTTCTACAGTGAAACGGAACACTTTACTCACTTCAAACACTACTTTGACATATAGCAAACAAAGTCTTCTCTTTTCAGAGAAACACATGTGCGTTTCTCACAGAAGCATTACTTGAAATTCATACACTTTCCAAAGAACGTGATTATCTTTCGAAATAAAGATTCTCCAGAGAACAGGAACACTGTTCTCACTTCTGACAATACTTTGACAAATCTCAAACAACGGCTTTCCCTTTCGGAGAAACTCCTGTACATTTCTCACAAAAGCATTTCATGAAATTCATACATTTTCCAAGGAACATGATTATCGTTGGAAGTAATGGGTCTACAGAGAACAGGAACACTGTTTTCACTTCTAACACTACTTTGACATATAGCAAACAACGGCTTCGCTTTTCAGAGAAACACATGTGCGTTTCTCACAAAAGCAGTTCATCAAATTCATACACTTTCAAAAGAACAGGATTATCTTTCGAAGTAAAGGTTCTACAGAGAACAGGAACACTGTTCTCACTTCTAACAATACTTTGATATATAGCAAACAACGTCTTCTCTTTTCAGAGAAACACATGGGCGTTTCTCACAGAAGCATTTCTTTAATTTAATACACTTTCCAAAGAACATGATTATCTTTCGAAATAAAGATTCTCCAGAGAAGAGGAACACTGTTCTCACTTCTAACACTACTTTGACATATAGCAAACAACGGCTTCGCTTTTCAGAGAAACACATGTGCGTTTCTCACAAAAGCAGTTCATCAAATTCATACACTTTCAAAAGAACATGATTATCTTTCGAAGGAAAGGTTCTACAGAGGACAGGAACACTGTTCTAACAATACTTAGACAAATCCCAAACAACGGCTTCACTTTTCAGAGAAACACATGTGCGTTTCTCACAAAAGCATTTCTTGAAATTCATACACTTTCCAAAGAACATCATTATCTTTCGAAGAAAACTTTCTACAGAGAACAGGAACACTGTTATCACTTCTGACACAACTCAAACAGCGGCTTCTTCTTTCGTAGACACTCATGTGCATTTCTAAAAATAGCATTTCATGAAATCCATACACTTTCAAAAGAACAGGATTATCTTTCGAAGTAAAGGTTCTACAGAGAACAGGAACACTGTTCTCACTTCTAACAATACTTTGATATGTAGCAAACAACGTCTTCTCTTTTCAGAGAAACACATGGGCGTTTCTCACAGAAGCATTTCTTTAATTTCATACACTTTCCAAAGAACATGATTATCTTTCGAAATAAAGATTCTCCAGAGAACAGGAACACTGTTCTCACTTCTGACAATACTTTGACAAATCTTAAACAACGGCTTCTTTTTTCGGAGAAACTAGTGTACGTTTCTCACAAAAGTATTTCAAGAAATTCATACATTTTCCAAGGAACATGATTATCATTGGACGTAAAGGGCCTACAGAGAACAGGAACACTGTTCACACTTCTAACACTACTGTGACATATAGCAAACAATGGATTCGCTTTTCAGAGAAACACATGTACGTTTCTCACAAAAGCATTTCTTGAAGTTCATACACTTTCCAAAGAACATCATTACCTTTCGAAGAAAACTTTCTACAGAGAACAGGAATACTGTTATCACTTCTGACACAACTCAAACAACGGCTTCTTCTTTCGTAGAAACTCATGTGCATTTCTAAAAATAGCATTTCATGAAATTCATACACTTTATATAGAACGTAATTATGCTTCACAGTAAAGCTACCACAGAGAACAGGAACACCTCTCAATTCTAACAATACGTTGACATATCACAACGGCTTCTCTTTTCGGAGAAACACAAGTGCGTTTCTCACAAAAGCAGTTCATCAAATTCATACACTTTCCAAAGTACATGATTATCTTTCGAAATAAAGATTCTACAGAGAACAGGAACACTGTTCTCACTTCTGACAATGCTTTGACAAATCTCAAATAACGGCTTCTCCTTTCAGTAAAACACTTGTGCATTTCTCAAAAATGCATTTCCTGAAATCCATACACTTTCAAAGAAGATGATTCTCTTTCAATGTGTAGCGTCTGCAGTGAATAGCAAAACTTCTCATTTGAGAAACACGTGTGTATATCACAAAAGCATTTCATGAAATTCATACACTTTCAAAAGAACGTGATTATCTTTCGAAGTAAAGGTGCTACAGAGAACAGGAACACTGTTCTCACTTCTAACAATACTTTGATATATAGCAAACAACGTCTTCTCTTTTCAGAGAAACACATGGGCGTTTCTCACAGAAGCATTTCTTTAATTTCATACACTTTCCAAAGAACATGATTATCTTTCGAAATAAAGATTCTCCAGAGAACAGGAACACTGTTCTCACTTCTGACAATACTTTGACAAATCTTAAACAACGGCTTCTTTTTTCGGAGAAACACATATGCGTTTCTCACAAAAGCAGTTCTACAGTGAAACGGAACACTTTACTCACTTCAAACACTACTTTGACATATAGCAAACAAAGTCTTCTCTTTTCAGAGAAACACATGTGCGTTTCTCACAGAAGCATTACTTGAAATTCATACACTTTCCAAAGAACGTGATTATCTTTCGAAATAAAGATTCTCCAGAGAACAGGAACACTGTTCTCACTTCTGACAATACTTTGACAAATCTCAAACAACGGCTTTCCCTTTCGGAGAAACTCCTGTACATTTCTCACAAAAGCATTTCATGAAATTCATACATTTTCCAAGGAACATGATTATCGTTGGAAGTAATGGGTCTACAGAGAACAGGAACACTGTTTTCACTTCTAACACTACTTTGACATATAGCAAACAACGGCTTCGCTTTTCAGAGAAACACATGTGCGTTTCTCACAAAAGCAGTTCATCAAATTCATACACTTTCAAAAGAACATGATTATCTTTCGAAGGAAAGGTTCTACAGAGGACAGGAACACTGTTCTAACAATACTTTGACAAATCCCAAACAACGGCTTCACTTTTCAGAGAAACACATGTGCGTTTCTCACAAAAGCATTTCTTGAAATTCATACACTTTCCAAAGAACATCATTATCTTTCGAAGAAAACTTTCTACAGAGAACAGGAACACTGTTATCACTTCTGACACAACTCAAACAGCGGCTTCTTCTTTCGTAGACACTCATGTGCATTTCTAAAAATAGCATTTCATGAAATCCATACACTTTCAAAAGAACAGGATTATCTTTCGAAGTAAAGGTTCTACAGAGAACAGGAACACTGTTCTCACTTCTAACAATACTTTGATATATAGCAAACAACGTCTTCTCTTTTCAGAGAAACACATGGGCGTTTCTCACAGAAGCATTTCTTTAATTTCATACACTTTCCAAAGAACATGATTATCTTTCGAAATAAAGATTCTCCAGAGAACAGGAACACTGTTCTCACTTCTGACAATACTTTGACAAATCTTAAACAACGGCTTCTTTTTTCGGAGAAACTAGTGTACGTTTCTCACAAAAGTATTTCAAGAAATTCATACATTTTCCAAGGAACATGATTATCATTGGACGTAAAGGGCCTACAGAGAACAGGAACACTGTTCACACTTCTAACACTACTGTGACATATAGCAAACAATGGATTCGCTTTTCAGAGAAACACATGTACGTTTCTCACAAAAGCATTTCTTGAAGTTCATACACTTTCCAAAGAACATCATTACCTTTCGAAGAAAACTTTCTACAGAGAACAGGAATACTGTTATCACTTCTGACACAACTCAAACAACGGCTTCTTCTTTCGTAGAAACTCATGTGCATTTCTAAAAATAGCATTTCATGAAATTCATACACTTTATATAGAACGTAATTATGCTTCACAGTAAAGCTACCACAGAGAACAGGAACACCTCTCAATTCTAACAATACGTTGACATATCACAACGGCTTCTCTTTTCGGAGAAACACAAGTGCGTTTCTCACAAAAGCAGTTCATCAAATTCATACACTTTCCAAAGTACATGATTATCTTTCGAAATAAAGATTCTACAGAGAACAGGAACACTGTTCTCACTTCTGACAATGCTTTGACAAATCTCAAATAACGGCTTCTCCTTTCAGTAAAACACTTGTGCATTTCTCAAAAATGCATTTCCTGAAATCCATACACTTTCAAAGAAGATGATTCTCTTTCAATGTGTAGCGTCTGCAGTGAATAGCAAAACTTCTCATTTGAGAAACACGTGTGTATATCACAAAAGCATTTCATGAAATTCATACACTTTCAAAAGAACGTGATTATCTTTCGAAGTAAAGGTGCTACAGAGAACAGGAACACTGTTCTCACTTCTAACAATACTTTGATATATAGCAAACAACGTCTTCTCTTTTCAGAGAAACACATGGGCGTTTCTCACAGAAGCATTTCTTTAATTTCATACACTTTCCAAAGAACATGATTATCTTTCGAAATAAAGATTCTACAGAGAACAGGAACACTGTTCTCACTTCTGACAATACTTTGACAAATCTTAAACAACGGCTTCTTTTTTCGGAGAAACACATATGCGTTTCTCACAAAAGCAGTTCTACAGTGAAACGGAACACTTTACTCACTTCAAACACTACTTTGACATATAGCAAACAAAGTCTTCTCTTTTCAGAGAAACACATGTGCGTTTCTCACAGAAGCATTACTTGAAATTCATACACTTTCCAAAGAACGTGATTATCTTTCGAAATAAAGATTCTCCAGAGAACAGGAACACTGTTCTCACTTCTGACAATACTTTGACAAATCTCAAACAACGGCTTTCCCTTTCGGAGAAACTCCTGTACATTTCTCACAAAAGCATTTCATGAAATTCATACATTTTCCAAGGAACATGATTATCGTTGGAAGTAATGGGTCTACAGAGAACAGGAACACTGTTTTCACTTCTAACACTACTTTGACATATAGCAAACAACGGCTTCGCTTTTCAGAGAAACACATGTGCGTTTCTCACAAAAGCAGTTCATCAAATTCATACACTTTCAAAAGAACATGATTATCTTTCGAAGGAAAGGTTCTACAGAGGACAGGAACACTGTTCTAACAATACTTTGACAAATCCCAAACAACGGCTTCACTTTTCAGAGAAACACATGTGCGTTTCTCACAAAAGCATTTCTTGAAATTCATACACTTTCCAAAGAACATCATTATCTTTCGAAGAAAACTTTCTACAGAGAACAGGAACACTGTTATCACTTCTGACACAATTCAAACAGCGGCTTCTTCTTTCGTAGACACTCATGTGCATTTCTAAAAATAGCATTTCATGAAATTCATACACTTTCAAAAGAACAGGATTATCTTTCGAAGTAAAGGTTCTACAGAGAACAGGAACACTGTTCTCACTTCTAACAATACTTTGATATGTAGCAAACAACGTCTTCTCTTTTCAGAGAAACACATGGGCGTTTCTCACAGAAGCATTTCTTTAATTTAATACACTTTCCAAAGAACATGATTATCTTTCGAAATAAAGATTCTCCAGAGAACAGGAACACTGTTCTCACTTCTGACAATACTTTGACAAATCTTAAACAACGGCTTCTTTTTTCGGAGAAACTAGTGTACGTTTCTCACAAAAGTATTTCAAGAAATTCATACATTTTCCAAGGAACATGATTATCATTGGACGTAAAGGGCCTACAGAGAACAGGAACACTGTTCACACTTCTAACACTACTGTGACATATAGCAAACAATGGATTCGCTTTTCAGAGAAACACATGTACGTTTCTCACAAAAGCATTTCTTGAAGTTCATACACTTTCCAAAGAACATCATTACCTTTCGAAGAAAACTTTCTACAGAGAACAGGAACACTGTTATCACTTCTGACACAACTCAAACAACGGCTTCTTCTTTCGTAGAAACTCATGTGCATTTCTAAAAATAGCATTTCATGAAATTCATACACTTTATATAGAACGTAATTATGCTTCACAGTAAAGCTACCACAGAGAACAGGAACACTTCTCAATTCTAACAATACGTTGACATATCACAACGGCTTCTCTTTTCGGAGAAACACAAGTGCGTTTCTCACAAAAGCAGTTCATCAAATTCATACACTTTCCAAAGTACATGATTATCTTTCGAAATAAAGATTCTACAGAGAACAGGAACACTGTTCTCACTTCTGACAATGCTTTGACAAATCTCAAATAACGGCTTCTCCTTTCAGTAAAACACTTGTGCATTTCTCAAAAATGCATTTCCTGAAATCCATACACTTTCAAAGAAGATGATTCTCTTTCAATGTGTAGCGTCTGCAGTGAATAGCAAAACTTCTCATTTGAGAAACACGTGTGTATATCACAAAAGCATTTCATGAAATTCATACACTTTCAAAAGAACGTGATTATCTTTCGAAGTAAAGGTGCTACAGAGAACAGGAACACTGTTCTCACTTCTAACAATACTTTGATATATAGCAAACAACGTCTTCTCTTTTCAGAGAAACACATGGGCGTTTCTCACAGAAGCATTTCTTTAATTTCATACACTTTCCAAAGAACATGATTATCTTTCGAAATAAAGATTCTACAGAGAACAGGAACACTGTTCTCACTTCTGACAATACTTTGACAAATCTTAAACAACGGCTTCTTTTTTCGGAGAAACTAGTGTACGTTTCTCACAAAAGTATTTCAAGAAATTCATACATTTTCCAAGGAACATGATTATCATTGGACGTAAAGGGCCTACAGAGAACAGGAACACTGTTCACACTTCTAACACTACTGTGACATATAGCAAACAATGGATTCGCTTTTCAGAGAAACACATGTACGTTTCTCACAAAAGCATTTCTTGAAGTTCATACACTTTCCAATGAACATCATTACCTTTCGAAGAAAACTTTCTACAGAGAACTGGAACACTGTTATCACTTCTGACACAACTCAAACAACGGCTTCTTCTTTCGTAGAAACTCATGTGCATTTCTAAAAATAGCATTTCATGAAATTCATACACTTTATATAGAACGTAATTATGCTTCACAGTAAAGCTACCACAGAGAACAGGAACACTTCTCAATTCTAACAATACGTTGACATATCACAACGGCTTCTCTTTTCGGAGAAACACAAGTGCGTTTCTCACAAAAGCAGTTCATCAAATTCATACACTTTCCAAAGTACATGATTATCTTTCGAAATAAAAATTCTACAGAGAACAGGAACACTGTTCTCACTTCTGA
The DNA here is from genome assembly GCF_018167655.1 of Microtus oregoni. Classification (NCBI taxonomy): domain Eukaryota; kingdom Metazoa; phylum Chordata; class Mammalia; order Rodentia; family Cricetidae; genus Microtus; species Microtus oregoni. The sequence continues at coordinate 19,373,174 of NW_024543086.1, forward strand.
CAATGCTTTGACAAATCTCAAATAACGGCTTCTCCTTTCAGTAAAACACTTGTGCATTTCTCAAAAATGCATTTCCTGAAATCCATACACTTTCAAAGAAGATGATTCTCTTTCAATGTGTAGCGTCTGCAGTGAATAGCAAAACTTCTCATTTGAGAAACACGTGTGTATATCACAAAAGCATTTCATGAAATTCATACACTTTCAAAAGAACGTGATTATCTTTCGAAGTAAAGGTGCTACAGAGAACAGGAACACTGTTCTCACTTCTAACAATACTTTGATATATAGCAAACAACGTCTTCTCTTTTCAGAGAAACACATGGGCGTTTCTCACAGAAGCATTTCTTTAATTTCATACACTTTCCAAAGAACATGATTATCTTTCGAAATAAAGATTCTACAGAGAACAGGAACACTGTTCTCACTTCTGACAATACTTTGACAAATCTTAAACAACGGCTTCTTTTTTCGGAGAAACACATATGCGTTTCTCACAAAAGCAGTTCTACAGTGAAACGGAACACTTTACTCACTTCAAACACTACTTTGACATATAGCAAACAAAGTCTTCTCTTTTCAGAGAAACACATGTGCGTTTCTCACAGAAGCATTACTTGAAATTCATACACTTTCCAAAGAACGTGATTATCTTTCGAAATAAAGATTCTCCAGAGAACAGGAACACTGTTCTCACTTCTGACAATACTTTGACAAATCTCAAACAACGGCTTTCCCTTTCGGAGAAACTCCTGTACATTTCTCACAAAAACATTTCATGAAATTCATACATTTTCCAAGGAACATGATTATCGTTGGAAGTAATGGGTCTACAGAGAACAGGAACACTGTTTTCACTTCTAACACTACTTTGACATATAGCAAACAACGGCTTCGCTTTTCAGAGAAACACATGTGCGTTTCTCACAAAAGCAGTTCATCAAATTCATACACTTTCAAAAGAACATGATTATCTTTCGAAGGAAAGGTTCTACAGAGGACAGGAACACTGTTCTAACAATACTTTGACAAATCCCAAACAACGGCTTCACTTTTCAGAGAAACACATGTGCGTTTCTCACAAAAGCATTTCTTGAAATTCATACACTTTCCAAAGAACATCATTATCTTTCGAAGAAAACTTTCTACAGAGAACAGGAACACTGTTATCACTTCTGACACAACTCAAACAGCGGCTTCTTCTTTCGTAGACACTCATGTGCATTTCTAAAAATAGCATTTCATGAAATCCATACACTTTCAAAAGAACAGGATTATCTTTCGAAGTAAAGGTTCTACAGAGAACAGGAACACTGTTCTCACTTCTAACAATACTTTGATATGTAGCAAACAACGTCTTCTCTTTTCAGAGAAACACATGGGCGTTTCTCACAGAAGCATTTCTTTAATTTAATACACTTTCCAAAGAACATGATTATCTTTCGAAATAAAGATTCTCCAGAGAACAGGAACACTGTTCTCACTTCTGACAATACTTTGACAAATCTTAAACAACGGCTTCTTTTTTCGGAGAAACTAGTGTACGTTTCTCACAAAAGTATTTCAAGAAATTCATACATTTTCCAAGGAACATGATTATCATTGGACCTAAAGGGCCTACAGAGAACAGGAACACTGTTCACACTTCTAACACTACTGTGACATATAGCAAACAATGGATTCGCTTTTCAGAGAAACACATGTACGTTTCTCACAAAAGCATTTCTTGAAGTTCATACACTTTCCAAAGAACATCATTACCTTTCGAAGAAAACTTTCTACAGAGAACAGGAACACTGTTATCACTTCTGACACAACTCAAACAACGGCTTCTTCTTTCGTAGAAACTCATGTGCATTTCTAAAAATAGCATTTCATGAAATTCATACACTTTATATAGAACGTAATTATGCTTCACAGTAAAGCTACCACAGAGAACAGGAACACTTCTCAATTCTAACAATACGTTGACATATCACAACGGCTTCTCTTTTCGGAGAAACACAAGTGCGTTTCTCACAAAAGCAGTTCATCAAATTCATACACTTTCCAAAGTACATGATTATCTTTCGAAATAAAGATTCTACAGAGAACAGGAACACTGTTCTCACTTCTGACAATGCTTTGACAAATCTCAAATAACGGCTTCTCCTTTCAGTAAAACACTTGTGCATTTCTCAAAAATGCATTTCCTGAAATCCATACACTTTCAAAGAAGATGATTCTCTTTCAATGTGTAGCGTCTGCAGTGAATAGCAAAACTTCTCATTTGAGAAACACGTGTGTATATCACAAAAGCATTTCATGAAATTCATACACTTTCAAAAGAACGTGATTATCTTTCGAAGTAAAGGTGCTACAGAGAACAGGAACACTGTTCTCACTTCTAACAATACTTTGATATATAGCAAACAACGTCTTCTCTTTTCAGAGAAACACATGGGCGTTTCTCACAGAAGCATTTCTTTAATTTCATACACTTTCCAAAGAACATGATTATCTTTCGAAATAAAGATTCTACAGAGAACAGGAACACTGTTCTCACTTCTGACAATACTTTGACAAATCTTAAACAACGGCTTCTTTTTTCGGAGAAACACATATGCGTTTCTCACAAAAGCAGTTCTACAGTGAAACGGAACACTTTACTCACTTCAAACACTACTTTGACATATAGCAAACAAAGTCTTCTCTTTTCAGAGAAACACATGTGCGTTTCTCACAGAAGCATTACTTGAAATTCATACACTTTCCAAAGAACGTGATTATCTTTCGAAATAAAGATTCTCCAGAGAACAGGAACACTGTTCTCACTTCTGACAATACTTTGACAAATCTCAAACAACGGCTTTCCCTTTCGGAGAAACTCCTGTACATTTCTCACAAAAGCATTTCATGAAATTCATACATTTTCCAAGGAACATGATTATCGTTGGAAGTAATGGGTCTACAGAGAACAGGAACACTGTTTTCACTTCTAACACTACTTTGACATATAGCAAACAACGGCTTCGCTTTTCAGAGAAACACATGTGCGTTTCTCACAAAAGCAGTTCATCAAATTCATACACTTTCAAAAGAACATGATTATCTTTCGAAGGAAAGGTTCTACAGAGGACAGGAACACTGTTCTAACAATACTTTGACAAATCCCAAACAACGGCTTCACTTTTCAGAGAAACACATGTGCGTTTCTCACAAAAGCATTTCTTGAAATTCATACACTTTCCAAAGAACATCATTATCTTTCGAAGAAAACTTTCTACAGAGAACAGGAACACTGTTATCACTTCTGACACAACTCAAACAGCGGCTTCTTCTTTCGTAGACACTCATGTGCATTTCTAAAAATAGCATTTCATGAAATCCATACACTTTCAAAAGAACAGGATTATCTTTCGAAGTAAAGGTTCTACAGAGAACAGGAACACTGTTCTCACTTCTAACAATACTTTGATATATAGCAAACAACGTCTTCTCTTTTCAGAGAAACACATGGGCGTTTCTCACAGAAGCATTTCTTTAATTTCATACACTTTCCAAAGAACATGATTATCTTTCGAAATAAAGATTCTCCAGAGAACAGGAACACTGTTCTCACTTCTGACAATACTTTGACAAATCTTAAACAACGGCTTCTTTTTTCGGAGAAACTAGTGTACGTTTCTCACAAAAGTATTTCAAGAAATTCATACATTTTCCAAGGAACATGATTATCATTGGACGTAAAGGGCCTACAGAGAACAGGAACACTGTTCACACTTCTAACACTACTGTGACATATAGCAAACAATGGATTCGCTTTTCAGAGAAACACATGTACGTTTCTCACAAAAGCATTTCTTGAAGTTCATACACTTTCCAAAGAACATCATTACCTTTCGAAGAAAACTTTCTACAGAGAACAGGAATACTGTTATCACTTCTGACACAACTCAAACAACGGCTTCTTCTTTCGTAGAAACTCATGTGCATTTCTAAAAATAGCATTTCATGAAATTCATACACTTTATATAGAACGTAATTATGCTTCACAGTAAAGCTACCACAGAGAACAGGAACACCTCTCAATTCTAACAATACGTTGACATATCACAACGGCTTCTCTTTTCGGAGAAACACAAGTGCGTTTCTCACAAAAGCAGTTCATCAAATTCATACACTTTCCAAAGTACATGATTATCTTTCGAAATAAAGATTCTACAGAGAACAGGAACACTGTTCTCACTTCTGACAATGCTTTGACAAATCTCAAATAACGGCTTCTCCTTTCAGTAAAACACTTGTGCATTTCTCAAAAATGCATTTCCTGAAATCCATACACTTTCAAAGAAGATGATTCTCTTTCAATGTGTAGCGTCTGCAGTGAATAGCAAAACTTCTCATTTGAGAAACACGTGTGTATATCACAAAAGCATTTCATGAAATTCATACACTTTCAAAAGAACGTGATTATCTTTCGAAGTAAAGGTGCTACAGAGAACAGGAACACTGTTCTCACTTCTAACAATACTTTGATATATAGCAAACAACGTCTTCTCTTTTCAGAGAAACACATGGGCGTTTCTCACAGAAGCATTTCTTTAATTTCATACACTTTCCAAAGAACATGATTATCTTTCGAAATAAAGATTCTACAGAGAACAGGAACACTGTTCTCACTTCTGACAATACTTTGACAAATCTTAAACAACGGCTTCTTTTTTCGGAGAAACACATATGCGTTTCTCACAAAAGCAGTTCTACAGTGAAACGGAACACTTTACTCACTTCAAACACTACTTTGACATATAGCAAACAAAGTCTTCTCTTTTCAGAGAAACACATGTGCGTTTCTCACAGAAGCATTACTTGAAATTCATACACTTTCCAAAGAACGTGATTATCTTTCGAAATAAAGATTCTCCAGAGAACAGGAACACTGTTCTCACTTCTGACAATACTTTGACAAATCTCAAACAACGGCTTTCCCTTTCGGAGAAACTCCTGTACATTTCTCACAAAAGCATTTCATGAAATTCATACATTTTCCAAGGAACATGATTATCGTTGGAAGTAATGGGTCTACAGAGAACAGGAACACTGTTTTCACTTCTAACACTACTTTGACATATAGCAAACAACGGCTTCGCTTTTCAGAGAAACACATGTGCGTTTCTCACAAAAGCAGTTCATCAAATTCATACACTTTCAAAAGAACATGATTATCTTTCGAAGGAAAGGTTCTACAGAGGACAGGAACACTGTTCTAACAATACTTTGACAAATCCCAAACAACGGCTTCACTTTTCAGAGAAACACATGTGCGTTTCTCACAAAAGCATTTCTTGAAATTCATACACTTTCCAAAGAACATCATTATCTTTCGAAGAAAACTTTCTACAGAGAACAGGAACACTGTTATCACTTCTGACACAATTCAAACAGCGGCTTCTTCTTTCGTAGACACTCATGTGCATTTCTAAAAATAGCATTTCATGAAATTCATTCACTTTCAAAAGTACAGGATTATCTTTCGAAGTAAAGGTTCTACAGAGAACAGGAACACTGTTCTCACTTCTAACAATACTTTGATATATAGCAAACAACGTCTTCTCTTTTCAGAGAAACACATGGGCGTTTCTCACAGAAGCATTTCTTTAATTTCATACACTTTCCAAAGAACATGATTATCTTTCGAAATAAAGATTCTCCAGAGAACAGGAACACTGTTCTCACTTCTGACAATACTTTGACAAATCTTAAACAACGGCTTCTTTTTTCGGAGAAACTAGTGTACGTTTCTCACAAAAGTATTTCAAGAAATTCATACATTTTCCAAGGAACATGATTATCATTGGACGTAAAGGGCCTACAGAGAACAGGAACACTGTTCACACTTCTAACACTACTGTGACATATAGCAAACAATGGATTCGCTTTTCAGAGAAACACATGTACGTTTCTCACAAAAGCATTTCTTGAAGTTCATACACTTTCCAAAGAACATCATTACCTTTCGAAGAAAACTTTCTACAGAGAACAGGAACACTGTTATCACTTCTGACACAACTCAAACAACGGCTTCTTCTTTCGTAGAAACTCATGTGCATTTCTAAAAATAGCATTTCATGAAATTCATACACTTTATATAGAACGTAATTATGCTTCACAGTAAAGCTACCACAGAGAACAGGAACACCTCTCAATTCTAACAATACGTTGACATATCACAACGGCTTCTCTTTTCGGAGAAACACAAGTGCGTTTCTCACAAAAGCAGTTCATCAAATTCATACACTTTCCAAAGTACATGATTATCTTTCGAAATAAAGATTCTACAGAGAACAGGAACACTGTTCTCACTTCTGACAATGCTTTGACAAATCTCAAATAACGGCTTCTCCTTTCAGTAAAACACTTGTGCATTTCTCAAAAATGCATTTCCTGAAATCCATACACTTTCAAAGAAGATTATTCTCTTTCAATGTGTAGCGTCTGCAGTGAATAGCAAAACTTCTCATTTGAGAAACACGTGTGTATATCACAAAAGCATTTCATGAAATTCATACACTTTCAAAAGAACGTGATTATCTTTCGAAGTAAAGGTGCTACAGAGAACAGGAACACTGTTCTCACTTCTAACAATACTTTGATATATAGCAAACAACGTCTTCTCTTTTCAGAGAAACACATGGGCGTTTCTCACAGAAGCATTTCTTTAATTTCATACACTTTCCAAAGAACATGATTATCTTTCGAAATAAAGATTCTCCAGAGAACAGGAACACTGTTCTCACTTCTGACAATACTTTGACAAATCTTAAACAACGGCTTCTTTTTTCGGAGAAACACATATGCGTTTCTCACAAAAGCAGTTCTACAGTGAAACGGAACACTTTACTCACTTCAAACACTACTTTGACATATAGCAAACAAAGTCTTCTCTTTTCAGAGAAACACATGTGCGTTTCTCACAGAAGCATTACTTGAAATTCATACACTTTCCAAAGAACGTGATTATCTTTCGAAATAAAGATTCTCCAGAGAACAGGAACACTGTTCTCACTTCTGACAATACTTTGACAAATCTCAAACAACGGCTTTCCCTTTCGGAGAAACTCCTGTACATTTCTCACAAAAGCATTTCATGAAATTCATACATTTTCCAAGGAACATGATTATCGTTGGAAGTAATGGGTCTACAGAGAACAGGAACACTGTTTTCACTTCTAACACTACTTTGACATATAGCAAACAACGGCTTCGCTTTTCAGAGAAACACATGTGCGTTTCTCACAAAAGCAGTTCATCAAATTCATACACTTTCAAAAGAACATGATTATCTTTCGAAGGAAAGGTTCTACAGAGGACAGGAACACTGTTCTAACAATACTTTGACAAATCCCAAACAACGGCTTCACTTTTCAGAGAAACACATGTGCGTTTCTCACAAAAGCATTTCTTGAAATTCATACACTTTCCAAAGAACATCATTATCTTTCGAAGAAAACTTTCTACAGAGAACAGGAACACTGTTATCACTTCTGACACAACTCAAACAGCGGCTTCTTCTTTCGTAGACACTCATGTGCATTTCTAAAAATAGCATTTCATGAAATCCATACACTTTCAAAAGAACAGGATTATCTTTCGAAGTAAAGGTTCTACAGAGAACAGGAACACTGTTCTCACTTCTGACAATACTTTGACAAATCTTAAACAACGGCTTCTTTTTTCGGAGAAACTAGTGTACGTTTCTCACAAAAGTATTTCAAGAAATTCATACATTTTCCAAGGAACATGATTATCATTGGACGTAAAGGGCCTACAGAGAACAGGAACACTGTTCACACTTCTAACACTACTGTGACATATAGCAAACAATGGATTCGCTTTTCAGAGAAACACATGTACGTTTCTCACAAAAGCATTTCTTGAAGTTCATACACTTTCCAAAGAACATCATTACCTTTCGAAGAAAACTTTCTACAGAGAACAGGAACACTGTTATCACTTCTGACACAACTCAAACAACGGCTTCTTCTTTCGTAGAAACTCATGTGCATTTCTAAAAATAGCATTTCATGAAATTCATACACTTTATATAGAACGTAATTATGCTTCACAGTAAAGCTACCACAGAGAACAGGAACACCTCTCAATTCTAACAATACGTTGACATATCACAACGGCTTCTCTTTTCGGAGAAACACAAGTGCGTTTCTCACAAAAGCAGTTCATCAAATTCATACACTTTCCAAAGTACATGATTATCTTTCGAAATAAAGATTCTACAGAGAACAGGAACACTGTTCTCACTTCTGACAATGCTTTGACAAATCTCAAATAACGGCTTCTCCTTTCAGTAAAACACTTGTGCATTTCTCAAAAATGCATTTCCTGAAATCCATACACTTTCAAAGAAGATGATTCTCTTTCAATGTGTAGCGTCTGCAGTGAATAGCAAAACTTCTCATTTGAGAAACACGTGTGTATATCACAAAAGCATTTCATGAAATTCATACACTTTCAAAAGAACGTGATTATCTTTCGAAGTAAAGGTGCTACAGAGAACAGGAACACTGTTCTCACTTCTAACAATACTTTGATATATAGCAAACAACGTCTTCTCTTTTCAGAGAAACACATGGGCGTTTCTCACAGAAGCATTTCTTTAATTTCATACACTTTCCAAAGAACATGATTATCTTTCGAAATAAAGATTCTACAGAGAACAGGAACACTGTTCTCACTTCTGACAATACTTTGACAAATCTTAAACAACGGCTTCTTTTTTCGGAGAAACACATATGCGTTTCTCACAAAAGCAGTTCTACAGTGAAACGGAACACTTTACTCACTTCAAACACTACTTTGACATATAGCAAACAAAGTCTTCTCTTTTCAGAGAAACACATGTGCGTTTCTCACAGAAGCATTACTTGAAATTCATACACTTTCCAAAGAACGTGATTATCTTTCGAAATAAAGATTCTCCAGAGAACAGGAACACTGTTCTCACTTCTGACAATACTTTGACAAATCTCAAACAACGGCTTTCCCTTTCGGAGAAACTCCTGTACATTTCTCACAAAAGCATTTCATGAAATTCATACATTTTCCAAGGAACATGATTATCGTTGGAAGTAATGGGTCTACAGAGAACAGGAACACTGTTTTCACTTCTAACACTACTTTGACATATAGCAAACAACGGCTTCGCTTTTCAGAGAAACACATGTGCGTTTCTCACAAAAGCAGTTCATCAAATTCATACACTTTCAAAAGAACATGATTATCTTTCGAAGGAAAGGTTCTACAGAGGACAGGAACACTGTTCTAACAATACTTTGACAAATCCCAAACAACGGCTTCACTTTTCAGAGAAACACATGTGCGTTTCTCACAAAAGCATTTCTTGAAATTCATACACTTTCCAAAGAACATCATTATCTTTCGAAGAAAACTTTCTACAGAGAACAGGAACACTGTTATCACTTCTGACACAACTCAAACAGCGGCTTCTTCTTTCGTAGACACTCATGTGCATTTCTAAAAATAGCATTTCATGAAATCCATACACTTTCAAAAGAACAGGATTATCTTTCGAAGTAAAGGTTCTACAGAGAACAGGAACACTGTTCTCACTTCTAACAATACTTTGATATATAGCAAACAACGTCTTCTCTTTTCAGAGAAACACATGGGCGTTTCTCACAGAAGCATTTCTTTAATTTCATACACTTTCCAAAGAACATGATTATCTTTCGAAATAAAGATTCTCCAGAGAACAGGAACACTGTTCTCACTTCTGACAATACTTTGACAAATCTTAAACAACGGCTTCTTTTTTCGGAGAAACTAGTGTACGTTTCTCACAAAAGTATTTCAAGAAATTCATACATTTTCCAAGGAACATGATTATCATTGGACGTAAAGGGCCTACAGAGAACAGGAACACTGTTCACACTTCTAACACTACTGTGACATATAGCAAACAATGGATTCGCTTTTCAGAGAAACACATGTACGTTTCTCACAAAAGCATTTCTTGAAGTTCATACACTTTCCAATGAACATCATTACCTTTCGAAGAAAACTTTCTACAGAGAACAGGAACACTGTTATCACTTCTGACACAACTCAAACAACGGCTTCTTCTTTCGTAGAAACTCATGTGCATTTCTAAAAATAGCATTTCATGAAATTCATACACTTTATATAGAACGTAATTATGCTTCACAGTAAAGCTACCACAGAGAACAGGAACACTTCTCAATTCTAACAATACGTTGACATATCACAACGGCTTCTCTTTTCGGAGAAACACAAGTGCGTTTCTCACAAAAGCAGTTCATCAAATTCATACACTTTCCAAAGTACATGATTATCTTTCGAAATAAAGATTCTACAGAGAACAGGAACACTGTTCTCACTTCTGACAATGCTTTGACAAATCTCAAATAACGGCTTCTCCTTTCAGTAAAACACTTGTGCATTTCTCAAAAATGCATTTCCTGAAATCCATACACTTTCAAAGAAGATGATTCTCTTTCAATGTGTAGCGTCTGCAGTGAATAGCAAAACTTCTCATTTGAGAAACACGTGTGTATATCACAAAAGCATTTCATGAAATTCATACACTTTCAAAAGAACGTGATTATCTTTCGAAGTAAAGGTGCTACAGAGAACAGGAACACTGTTCTCACTTCTAACAATACTTTGATATATAGCAAACAACGTCTTCTCTTTTCAGAGAAACACATGGGCGTTTCTCACAGAAGCATTTCTTTAATTTCATACACTTTCCAAAGAACATGATTATCTTTCGAAATAAAGATTCTACAGAGAACAGGAACACTGTTCTCACTTCTGACAATACTTTGACAAATCTTAAACAACGGCTTCTTTTTTTCGGAGAAACACATATGCGTTTCTCACAAAAGCAGTTCTACAGTGAAACGGAACACTTTACTCACTTCAAACACTACTTTGACATATAGCAAACAAAGTCTTCTCTTTTCAGAGAAACACATGTGCGTTTCTCACAGAAGCATTACTTGAAATTCATACACTTTCCAAAGAACGTGATTATCTTTCGAAATAAAGATTCTCCAGAGAACAGGAACACTGTTCTCACTTCTGACAATACTTTGACAAATCTCAAACAACGGCTTTCCCTTTCGGAGAAACTCCTGTACATTTCTCACAAAAGCATTTCATGAAATTCATACATTTTCCAAGGAACATGATTATCGTTGGAAGTAATGGGTCTACAGAGAACAGGAACACTGTTTTCACTTCTAACACTACTTTGACATATAGCAAACAACGGCTTCGCTTTTCAGAGAAACACATGTGCGTTTCTCACAAAAGCAGTTCATCAAATTCATACACTTTCAAAAGAACATGATTATCTTTCGAAGGAAAGGTTCTACAGAGGACAGGAACACTGTTCTAACAATACTTTGACAAATCCCAAACAACGGCTTCACTTTTCAGAGAAACACATGTGCGTTTCTCACAAAAGCATTTCTTGAAATTCATACACTTTCCAAAGAACATCATTATCTTTCGAAGAAAACTTTCTACAGAGAACAGGAACACTGTTATCACTTCTGACACAATTCAAACAGCTTCTTCTTTTTTCGTAGACACTCATGTGCATTTCTAAAAATAGCATTTCATGAAATTCATACACTTTCAAAAGTACAGGATTATCTTTCGAAGTAAAGGTTCTACAGAGAACAGGAACACTGTTCTCACTTCTAACAATACTTTGATATATAGCAAACAACGTCTTCTCTTTTCAGAGAAACACATGGGCGTTTCTCACAGAAGCATTTCTTTAATTTAATACACTTTCCAAAGAACATGATTATCTTTCGAAATAAAGATTCTCCAGAGAACAGGAACAGTGTTCTCACTTCTGACAATACTTTGACAAATCTTAAACAACGGCTTCTTTTTTCGGAGAAACTAGTGTACGTTTCTCACAAAAGTATTTCAAGAAATTCATACATTTTCCAAGGAACATGATTATCATTGGACGTAAAGGGCCTACAGAGAACAGGAACACTGTTCACACTTCTAACACTACTGTGACATATAGCAAACAATGGATTCGCTTTTCAGAGAAACACATGTACGTTTCTCACAAAAGCATTTCTTGAAGTTCATACACTTTCCAAAGAACATCATTACCTTTCGAAGAAAACTTTCTACAGAGAACAGGAACACTGTTATCACTTCTGACACAACTCAAACAACGGCTTCTTCTTTCGTAGAAACTCATGTGCATTTCTAAAAATAGCATTTCATGAAATTCATACACTTTATATAGAACGTAATTATGCTTCACAGTAAAGCTACCACAGAGAACAGGAACACTTCTCAATTCTAACAATACGTTGACATATCACAACGGCTTCTCTTTTCGGAGAAACACAAGTGCGTTTCTCACAAAAGCAGTTCATCAAATTCATACACTTTCCAAAGTACATGATTATCTTTCGAAATAAAGATTCTACAGAGAACAGGAACACTGTTCTCACTTCTGACAATGCTTTGACAAATCTCAAATAACGGCTTCTCCTTTCAGTAAAACACTTGTGCATTTCTCAAAAATGCATTTCCTGAAATCCATACACTTTCAAAGAAGATGATTCTCTTTCAATGTGTAGCGTCTGCAGTGAATAGCAAAACTTCTCATTTGAGAAACACGTGTGTATATCACAAAAGCATTTCATGAAATTCATACACTTTCAAAAGAACGTGATTATCTTTCGAAGTAAAGGTGCTACAGAGAACAGGAACACTGTTCTCACTTCTAACAATACTTTGATATATAGCAAACAACGTCTTCTCTTTTCAGAGAAACACATGGGCGTTTCTCACAGAAGCATTTCTTTAATTTCATACACTTTCCAAAGAACATGATTATCTTTCGAAATAAAGATTCTACAGAGAACAGGAACACTGTTCTCACTTCTGACAATACTTTGACAAATCTTAAACAACGGCTTCTTTTTTCGGAGAAACTAGTGTACGTTTCTCACAAAAGTATTTCAAGAAATTCATACATTTTCCAAGGAACATGATTATCATTGGACGTAAAGGGCCTACAGAGAACAGGAACACTGTTCACACTTCTAACACTACTGTGACATATAGCAAACAATGGATTCGCTTTTCAGAGAAACACATGTACGTTTCTCACAAAAGCATTTCTTGAAGTTCATACACTTTCCAATGAACATCATTACCTTTCGAAGAAAACTTTCTACAGAGAACTGGAACACTGTTATCACTTCTGACACAACTCAAACAACGGCTTCTTCTTTCGTAGAAACTCATGTGCATTTCTAAAAATAGCATTTCATGAAATTCATACACTTTATATAGAACGTAATTATGCTTCACAGTAAAGCTACCACAGAGAACAGGAACACTTCTCAATTCTAACAATACGTTGACATATCACAACGGCTTCTCTTTTCGGAGAAACACAAGTGCGTTTCTCACAAAAGCAGTTCATCAAATTCATACACTTTCCAAAGTACATGATTATCTTTCGAAATAAAAATTCTACAGAGAACAGGAACACTGTTCTCACTTCTGACAATGCTTTGACAAATCTCAAATAACGGCTTCTCCTTTCAGTAAAACACTTGTGCATTTCTCAAAAATGCATTTCCTGAAATCCATACACTTTCAAAGAAGATGATTCTCTTTCAATGTGTAGCGTCTGCAGTGAATAGCAAAACTTCTCATTTGAGAAACACGTGTGTATATCACAAAAGCATTTCATGAAATTCATACACTTTCAAAAGAACGTGATTATCTTTCGAAGTAAAGGTGCTACAGAGAACAGGAACACTGTTCTCACTTCTAACAATACTTTGATATATAGCAAACAACGTCTTCTCTTTTCAGAGAAACACATGGGCGTTTCTCACAGAAGCATTTCTTTAATTTCATACACTTTCCAAAGAACATGATTATCTTTCGAAATAAAGATTCTACAGAGAACAGGAACACTGTTCTCACTTCTGACAATACTTTGACAAATCTTAAACAACGGCTTCTTTTTTCGGAGAAACACATATGCGTTTCTCACAAAAGCAGTTCTACAGTGAAACGGAACACTTTACTCACTTCAAACACTACTTTGACATATAGCAAACAAAGTCTTCTCTTTTCAGAGAAACACATGTGCGTTTCTCACAGAAGCATTACTTGAAATTCATACACTTTCCAAAGAACGTGATTATCTTTCGAAATAAAGATTCTCCAGAGAACAGGAACACTGTTCTCACTTCTGACAATACTTTGACAAATCTCAAACAACGGCTTTCCCTTTCGGAGAAACTCCTGTACATTTCTCACAAAAACATTTCATGAAATTCATACATTTTCCAAGGAACATGATTATCGTTGGAAGTAATGGGTCTACAGAGAACAGGAACACTGTTTTCACTTCTAACACTACTTTGACATATAGCAAACAACGGCTTCGCTTTTCAGAGAAACACATGTGCGTTTCTCACAAAAGCAGTTCATCAAATTCATACACTTTCAAAAGAACATGATTATCTTTCGAAGGAAAGGTTCTACAGAGGACAGGAACACTGTTCTAACAATACTTTGACAAATCCCAAACAACGGCTTCACTTTTCAGAGAAACACATGTGCGTTTCTCACAAAAGCATTTCTTGAAATTCATACACTTTCCAAAGAACATCATTATCTTTCGAAGAAAACTTTCTACAGAGAACAGGATCACTGTTATCACTTCTGACACAACTCAAACAGCGGCTTCTTCTTTCGTAGACACTCATGTGCATTTCTAAAAATAGCATTTCATGAAATCCATACACTTTCAAAAGAACAGGATTATCTTTCGAAGTAAAGGTTCTACAGAGAACAGGAACACTGTTCTCACTTCTAACAATACTTTGATATGTAGCAAACAACGTCTTCTCTTTTCAGAGAAACACATGGGCGTTTCTCACAGAAGCATTTCTTTAATTTAATACACTTTCCAAAGAACATGATTATCTTTCGAAATAAAGATTCTCCAGAGAACAGGAACACTGTTCTCACTTCTGACAATACTTTGACAAATCTTAAACAACGGCTTCTTTTTTCGGAGAAACTAGTGTACGTTTCTCACAAAAGTATTTCAAGAAATTCATACATTTTCCAAGGAACATGATTATCATTGGACCTAAAGGGCCTACAGAGAACAGGAACACTGTTCACACTTCTAACACTACTGTGACATATAGCAAACAATGGATTCGCTTTTCAGAGAAACACATGTACGTTTCTCACAAAAGCATTTCTTGAAGTTCATACACTTTCCAAAGAACATCATTACCTTTCGAAGAAAACTTTCTACAGAGAACAGGAACACTGTTATCACTTCTGACACAACTCAAACAACGGCTTCTTCTTTCGTAGAAACTCATGTGCATTTCTAAAAATAGCATTTCATGAAATTCATACACTTTATATAGAACGTAATTATGCTTCACAGTAAAGCTACCACAGAGAACAGGAACACTTCTCAATTCTAACAATACGTTGACATATCACAACGGCTTCTCTTTTCGGAGAAACACAAGTGCGTTTCTCACAAAAGCAGTTCATCAAATTCATACACTTTCCAAAGTACATGATTATCTTTCGAAATAAAGATTCTACAGAGAACAGGAACACTGTTCTCACTTCTGACAATGCTTTGACAAATCTCAAATAACGGCTTCTCCTTTCAGTAAAACACTTGTGCATTTCTCAAAAATGCATTTCCTGAAATCCATACACTTTCAAAGAAGATGATTCTCTTTCAATGTGTAGCGTCTGCAGTGAATAGCAAAACTTCTCATTTGAGAAACACGTGTGTATATCACAAAAGCATTTCATGAAATTCATACACTTTCAAAAGAACGTGATTATCTTTCGAAGTAAAGGTGCTACAGAGAACAGGAACACTGTTCTCACTTCTAACAATACTTTGATATATAGCAAACAACGTCTTCTCTTTTCAGAGAAACACATGGGCGTTTCTCACAGAAGCATTTCTTTAATTTCATACACTTTCCAAAGAACATGATTATCTTTCGAAATAAAGATTCTACAGAGAACAGGAACACTGTTCTCACTTCTGACAATACTTTGACAAATCTTAAACAACGGCTTCTTTTTTCGGAGAAACACATATGCGTTTCTCACAAAAGCAGTTCTACAGTGAAACGGAACACTTTACTCACTTCAAACACTACTTTGACATATAGCAAACAAAGTCTTCTCTTTTCAGAGAAACACATGTGCGTTTCTCACAGAAGCATTACTTGAAATTCATACACTTTCCAAAGAACGTGATTATCTTTCGAAATAAAGATTCTCCAGAGAACAGGAACACTGTTCTCACTTCTGACAATACTTTGACAAATCTCAAACAACGGCTTTCCCTTTCGGAGAAACTCCTGTACATTTCTCACAAAAGCATTTCATGAAATTCATACATTTTCCAAGGAACATGATTATCGTTGGAAGTAATGGGTCTACAGAGAACAGGAACACTGTTTTCACTTCTAACACTACTTTGACATATAGCAAACAACGGCTTCGCTTTTCAGAGAAACACATGTGCGTTTCTCACAAAAGCAGTTCATCAAATTCATACACTTTCAAAAGAACATGATTATCTTTCGAAGGAAAGGTTCTACAGAGGACAGGAACACTGTTCTAACAATACTTTGACAAATCCCAAACAACGGCTTCACTTTTCAGAGAAACACATGTGCGTTTCTCACAAAAGCATTTCTTGAAATTCATACACTTTCCAAAGAACATCATTATCTTTCGAAGAAAACTTTCTACAGAGAACAGGAACACTGTTATCACTTCTGACACAACTCAAACAGCGGCTTCTTCTTTCGTAGACACTCATGTGCATTTCTAAAAATAGCATTTCATGAAATCCATACACTTTCAAAAGAACAGGATTATCTTTCGAAGTAAAGGTTCTACAGAGAACAGGAACACTGTTCTCACTTCTGACAATACTTTGACAAATCTTAAACAACGGCTTCTTTTTTCGGAGAAACTAGTGTACGTTTCTCACAAAAGTATTTCAAGAAATTCATACATTTTCCAAGGAACATGATTATCATTGGACGTAAAGGGCCTACAGAGAACAGGAACACTGTTCACACTTCTAACACTACTGTGACATATAGCAAACAATGGATTCGCTTTTCAGAGAAACACATGTACGTTTCTCACAAAAGCATTTCTTGAAGTTCATACACTTTCCAAAGAACATCATTACCTTTCGAAGAAAACTTTCTACAGAGAACAGGAACACTGTTATCACTTCTGACACAACTCAAACAACGGCTTCTTCTTTCGTAGAAACTCATGTGCATTTCTAAAAATAGCATTTCATGAAATTCATACACTTTATATAGAACGTAATTATGCTTCACAGTAAAGCTACCACAGAGAACAGGAACACTTCTCAATTCTAACAATACGTTGACATATCACAACGGCTTCTCTTTTCGGAGAAACACAAGTGCGTTTCTCACAAAAGCAGTTCATCAAATTCATACACTTTCCAAAGTACATGATTATCTTTCGAAATAAAGATTCTACAGAGAACAGGAACACTGTTCTCACTTCTGACAATGCTTTGACAAATCTCAAATAACGGCTTCTCCTTTCAGTAAAACACTTGTGCATTTCTCAAAAATGCATTTCCTGAAATCCATACACTTTCAAAGAAGATGATTCTCTTTCAATGTGTAGCGTCTGCAGTGAATAGCAAAACTTCTCATTTGAGAAACACGTGTGTATATCACAAAAGCATTTCATGAAATTCATACACTTTCAAAAGAACGTGATTATCTTTCGAAGTAAAGGTGCTACAGAGAACAGGAACACTGTTCTCACTTCTAACAATACTTTGATATATAGCAAACAACGTCTTCTCTTTTCAGAGAAACACATGGGCGTTTCTCACAGAAGCATTTCTTTAATTTCATACACTTTCCAAAGAACATGATTATCTTTCGAAATAAAGATTCTACAGAGAACAGGAACACTGTTCTCACTTCTGACAATACTTTGACAAATCTTAAACAACGGCTTCTTTTTTTCGGAGAAACACATATGCGTTTCTCACAAAAGCAGTTCTACAGTGAAACGGAACACTTTACTCACTTCAAACACTACTTTGACATATAGCAAACAAAGTCTTCTCTTTTCAGAGAAACACATGTGCGTTTCTCACAGAAGCATTACTTGAAATTCATACACTTTCCAAAGAACGTGATTATCTTTCGAAATAAAGATTCTCCAGAGAACAGGAACACTGTTCTCACTTCTGACAATACTTTGACAAATCTCAAACAACGGCTTTCCCTTTCGGAGAAACTCCTGTACATTTCTCACAAAAGCATTTCATGAAATTCATACATTTTCCAAGGAACATGATTATCGTTGGAAGTAATGGGTCTACAGAGAACAGGAACACTGTTTTCACTTCTAACACTACTTTGACATATAGCAAACAACGGCTTCGCTTTTCAGAGAAACACATGTGCGTTTCTCACAAAAGCAGTTCATCAAATTCATACACTTTCAAAAGAACATGATTATCTTTCGAAGGAAAGGTTCTACAGAGGACAGGAACACTGTTCTAACAATACTTTGACAAATCCCAAACAACGGCTTCACTTTTCAGAGAAACACATGTGCGTTTCTCACAAAAGCATTTCTTGAAATTCATACACTTTCCAAAGAACATCATTATCTTTCGAAGAAAACTTTCTACAGAGAACAGGAACACTGTTATCACTTCTGACACAACTCAAACAGCGGCTTCTTCTTTCGTAGACACTCATGTGCATTTCTAAAAATAGCATTTCATGAAATCCATACACTTTCAAAAGAACAGGATTATCTTTCGAAGTAAAGGTTCTACAGAGAACAGGAACACTGTTCTCACTTCTGACAATACTTTGACAAATCTTAAACAACGGCTTCTTTTTTCGGAGAAACTAGTGTACGTTTCTCACAAAAGTATTTCAAGAAATTCATACATTTTCCAAGGAACATGATTATCATTGGACCTAAAGGGCCTACAGAGAACAGGAACACTGTTCACACTTCTAACACTACTGTGACATATAGCAAACAATGGATTCGCTTTTCAGAGAAACACATGTACGTTTCTCACAAAAGCATTTCTTGAAGTTCATACACTTTCCAAAGAACATCATTACCTTTCGAAGAAAACTTTCTACAGAGAACAGGAACACTGTTATCACTTCTGACACAACTCAAACAACGGCTTCTTCTTTCGTAGAAACTCATGTGCATTTCTAAAAATAGCATTTCATGAAATTCATACACTTTATATAGAACGTAATTATGCTTCACAGTAAAGCTACCACAGAGAACAGGAACACTTCTCAATTCTAACAATACGTTGACATATCACAACGGCTTCTCTTTTCGGAGAAACACAAGTGCGTTTCTCACAAAAGCAGTTCATCAAATTCATACACTTTCCAAAGTACATGATTATCTTTCGAAATAAAGATTCTACAGAGAACAGGAACACTGTTCTCACTTCTGACAATGCTTTGACAAATCTCAAATAACGGCTTCTCCTTTCAGTAAAACACTTGTGCATTTCTCAAAAATGCATTTCCTGAAATCCATACACTTTCAAAGAAGATGATTCTCTTTCAATGTGTAGCGTCTGCAGTGAATAGCAAAACTTCTCATTTGAGAAACACGTGTGTATATCACAAAAGCATTTCATGAAATTCATACACTTTCAAAAGAACGTGATTATCTTTCGAAGTAAAGGTGCTACAGAGAACAGGAACACTGTTCTCACTTCTAACAATACTTTGATATATAGCAAACAACGTCTTCTCTTTTCAGAGAAACACATGGGCGTTTCTCACAGAAGCATTTCTTTAATTTCATACACTTTCCAAAGAACATGATTATCTTTCGAAATAAAGATTCTACAGAGAACAGGAACACTGTTCTCACTTCTGACAATACTTTGACAAATCTTAAACAACGGCTTCTTTTTTCGGAGAAACACATATGCGTTTCTCACAAAAGCAGTTCTACAGTGAAACGGAACACTTTACTCACTTCAAACACTACTTTGACATATAGCAAACAAAGTCTTCTCTTTTCAGAGAAACACATGTGCGTTTCTCACAGAAGCATTACTTGAAATTCATACACTTTCCAAAGAACGTGATTATCTTTCGAAATAAAGATTCTCCAGAGAACAGGAACACTGTTCTCACTTCTGACAATACTTTGACAAATCTCAAACAACGGCTTTCCCTTTCGGAGAAACTCCTGTACATTTCTCACAAAAGCATTTCATGAAATTCATACATTTTCCAAGGAACATGATTATCGTTGGAAGTAATGGGTCTACAGAGAACAGGAACACTGTTTTCACTTCTAACACTACTTTGACATATAGCAAACAACGGCTTCGCTTTTCAGAGAAACACATGTGCGTTTCTCACAAAAGCAGTTCATCAAATTCATACACTTTCAAAAGAACATGATTATCTTTCGAAGGAAAGGTTCTACAGAGGACAGGAACACTGTTCTAACAATACTTTGACAAATCCCAAACAACGGCTTCACTTTTCAGAGAAACACATGTGCGTTTCTCACAAAAGCATTTCTTGAAATTCATACACTTTCCAAAGAACATCATTATCTTTCGAAGAAAACTTTCTACAGAGAACAGGAACACTGTTATCACTTCTGACACAACTCAAACAGCGGCTTCTTCTTTCGTAGACACTCATGTGCATTTCTAAAAATAGCATTTCATGAAATCCATACACTTTCAAAAGAACAGGATTATCTTTCGAAGTAAAGGTTCTACAGAGAACAGGAACACTGTTCTCACTTCTGAAAATACTTTGACAAATCTTAAACAACGGCTTCTTTTTTCGGAGAAACTAGTGTACGTTTCTCACAAAAGTATTTCAAGAAATTCATACATTTTCCAAGGAACATGATTATCATTGGACGTAAAGGGCCTACAGAGAACAGGAACACTGTTCACACTTCTAACACTACTGTGACATATAGCAAACAATGGATTCGCTTTTCAGAGAAACACATGTACGTTTCTCACAAAAGCATTTCTTGAAGTTCATACACTTTCCAAAGAACATCATTACCTTTCGAAGAAAACTTTCTACAGAGAACAGGAACACTGTTATCACTTCTGACACAACTCAAACAACGGCTTCTTCTTTCGTAGAAACTCATGTGCATTTCTAAAAATAGCATTTCATGAAATTCATACACTTTATATAGAACGTAATTATGCTTCACAGTAAAGCTACCACAGAGAACAGGAACACTTCTCAATTCTAACAATACGTTGACATATCACAACGGCTTCTCTTTTCGGAGAAACACAAGTGCGTTTCTCACAAAAGCAGTTCATCAAATTCATACACTTTCCAAAGTACATGATTATCTTTCGAAATAAAGATTCTACAGAGAACAGGAACACTGTTCTCACTTCTGACAATGCTTTGACAAATCTCAAATAACGGCTTCTCCTTTCAGTAAAACACTTGTGCATTTCTCAAAAATGCATTTCCTGAAATCCATACACTTTCAAAGAAGATGATTCTCTTTCAATGTGTAGCGTCTGCAGTGAATAGCAAAACTTCTCATTTGAGAAACACGTGTGTATATCACAAAAGCATTTCATGAAATTCATACACTTTCAAAAGAACGTGATTATCTTTCGAAGTAAAGGTGCTACAGAGAACAGGAACACTGTTCTCACTTCTAACAATACTTTGATATATAGCAAACAACGTCTTCTCTTTTCAGAGAAACACATGGGCGTTTCTCACAGAAGCATTTCTTTAATTTCATACACTTTCCAAAGAACATGATTATCTTTCGAAATAAAGATTCTACAGAGAACAGGAACACTGTTCTCACTTCTGACAATACTTTGACAAATCTTAAACAACGGCTTCTTTTTTCGGAGAAACACATATGCGTTTCTCACAAAAGCAGTTCTACAGTGAAACGGAACACTTTACTCACTTCAAACACTACTTTGACATATAGCAAACAAAGTCTTCTCTTTTCAGAGAAACACATGTGCGTTTCTCACAGAAGCATTACTTGAAATTCATACACTTTCCAAAGAACGTGATTATCTTTCGAAATAAAGATTCTCCAGAGAACAGGAACACTGTTCTCACTTCTGACAATACTTTGACAAATCTCAAACAACGGCTTTCCCTTTCGGAGAAACTCCTGTACATTTCTCACAAAAGCATTTCATGAAATTCATACATTTTCCAAGGAACATGATTATCGTTGGAAGTAATGGGTCTACAGAGAACAGGAACACTGTTTTCACTTCTAACACTACTTTGACATATAGCAAACAACGGCTTCGCTTTTCAGAGAAACACATGTGCGTTTCTCACAAAAGCAGTTCATCAAATTCATACACTTTCAAAAGAACATGATTATCTTTCGAAGGAAAGGTTCTACAGAGGACAGGAACACTGTTCTAACAATACTTTGACAAATCCCAAACAACGGCTTCACTTTTCAGAGAAACACATGTGCGTTTCTCACAAAAGCATTTCTTGAAATTCATACACTTTCCAAAGAACATCATTATCTTTCGAAGAAAACTTTCTACAGAGAACAGGAACACTGTTATCACTTCTGACACAACTCAAACAGCGGCTTCTTCTTTCGTAGACACTCATGTGCATTTCTAAAAATAGCATTTCATGAAATCCATACACTTTCAAAAGAACAGGATTATCTTTCGAAGTAAAGGTTCTACAGAGAACAGGAACACTGTTCTCACTTCTGACAATACTTTGACAAATCTTAAACAACGGCTTCTTTTTTCGGAGAAACTAGTGTACGTTTCTCACAAAAGTATTTCAAGAAATTCATACATTTTCCAAGGAACATGATTATCATTGGACGTAAAGGGCCTACAGAGAACAGGAACACTGTTCACACTTCTAACACTACTGTGACATATAGCAAACAATGGATTCGCTTTTCAGAGAAACACATGTACGTTTCTCACAAAAGCATTTCTTGAAGTTCATACACTTTCCAAAGAACATCATTACCTTTCGAAGAAAACTTTCTACAGAGAACAGGAACACTGTTATCACTTCTGACACAACTCAAACAACGGCTTCTTCTTTCGTAGAAACTCATGTGCATTTCTAAAAATAGCATTTCATGAAATTCATACACTTTATATAGAACGTAATTATGCTTCACAGTAAAGCTACCACAGAGAACAGGAACACTTCTCAATTCTAACAATACGTTGACATATCACAACGGCTTCTCTTTTCGGAGAAACACAAGTGCGTTTCTCACAAAAGCAGTTCATCAAATTCATACACTTTCCAAAGTACATGATTATCTTTCGAAATAAAGATTCTACAGAGAACAGGAACACTGTTCTCACTTCTGACAATGCTTTGACAAATCTCAAATAACGGCTTCTCCTTTCAGTAAAACACTTGTGCATTTCTCAAAAATGCATTTCCTGAAATCCATACACTTTCAAAGAAGATGATTCTCTTTCAATGTGTAGCGTCTGCAGTGAATAGCAAAACTTCTCATTTGAGAAACACGTGTGTATATCACAAAAGCATTTCATGAAATTCATACACTTTCAAAAGAACGTGATTATCTTTCGAAGTAAAGGTGCTACAGAGAACAGGAACACTGTTCTCACTTCTAACAATACTTTGATATATAGCAAACAACGTCTTCTCTTTTCAGAGAAACACATGGGCGTTTCTCACAGAAGCATTTCTTTAATTTCATACACTTTCCAAAGAACATGATTATCTTTCGAAATAAAGATTCTACAGAGAACAGGAACACTGTTCTCACTTCTGACAATACTTTGACAAATCTTAAACAACGGCTTCTTTTTTCGGAGAAACACATATGCGTTTCTCACAAAAGCAGTTCTACAGTGAAACGGAACACTTTACTCACTTCAAACACTACTTTGACATATAGCAAACAAAGTCTTCTCTTTTCAGAGAAACACATGTGCGTTTCTCACAGAAGCATTACTTGAAATTCATACACTTTCCAAAGAACGTGATTATCTTTCGAAATAAAGATTCTCCAGAGAACAGGAACACTGTTCTCACTTCTGACAATACTTTGACAAATCTCAAACAACGGCTTTCCCTTTCGGAGAAACTCCTGTACATTTCTCACAAAAGCATTTCATGAAATTCATACATTTTCCAAGGAACATGATTATCGTTGGAAGTAATGGGTCTACAGAGAACAGGAACACTGTTTTCACTTCTAACACTACTTTGACATATAGCAAACAACGGCTTCGCTTTTCAGAGAAACACATGTGCGTTTCTCACAAAAGCAGTTCATCAAATTCATACACTTTCAAAAGAACATGATTATCTTTCGAAGGAAAGGTTCTACAGAGGACAGGAACACTGTTCTAACAATACTTTGACAAATCCCAAACAACGGCTTCACTTTTCAGAGAAACACATGTGCGTTTCTCACAAAAGCATTTCTTGAAATTCATACACTTTCCAAAGAACATCATTATCTTTCGAAGAAAACTTTCTACAGAGAACAGGAACACTGTTATCACTTCTGACACAACTCAAACAGCGGCTTCTTCTTTCGTAGACACTCATGTGCATTTCTAAAAATAGCATTTCATGAAATCCATACACTTTCAAAAGAACAGGATTATCTTTCGAAGTAAAGGTTCTACAGAGAACAGGAACACTGTTCTCACTTCTGAAAATACTTTGACAAATCTTAAACAACGGCTTCTTTTTTCGGAGAAACTAGTGTACGTTTCTCACAAAAGTATTTCAAGAAATTCATACATTTTCCAAGGAACATGATTATCATTGGACGTAAAGGGCCTACAGAGAACAGGAACACTGTTCACACTTCTAACACTACTGTGACATATAGCAAACAATGGATTCGCTTTTCAGAGAAACACATGTACGTTTCTCACAAAAGCATTTCTTGAAGTTCATACACTTTCCAAAGAACATCATTACCTTTCGAAGAAAACTTTCTACAGAGAACAGGAACACTGTTATCACTTCTGACACAACTCAAACAACGGCTTCTTCTTTCGTAGAAACTCATGTGCATTTCTAAAAATAGCATTTCATGAAATTCATACACTTTATATAGAACGTAATTATGCTTCACAGTAAAGCTACCACAGAGAACAGGAACACTTCTCAATTCTAACAATACGTTGACATATCACAACGGCTTCTCTTTTCGGAGAAACACAAGTGCGTTTCTCACAAAAGCAGTTCATCAAATTCATACACTTTCCAAAGTACATGATTATCTTTCGAAATAAAGATTCTACAGAGAACAGGAACACTGTTCTCACTTCTGACAATGCTTTGACAAATCTCAAATAACGGCTTCTCCTTTCAGTAAAACACTTGTGCATTTCTCAAAAATGCATTTCCTGAAATCCATACACTTTCAAAGAAGATGATTCTCTTTCAATGTGTAGCGTCTGCAGTGAATAGCAAAACTTCTCATTTGAGAAACACGTGTGTATATCACAAAAGCATTTCATGAAATTCATACACTTTCAAAAGAACGTGATTATCTTTCGAAGTAAAGGTGCTACAGAGAACAGGAACACTGTTCTCACTTCTAACAATACTTTGATATATAGCAAACAACGTCTTCTCTTTTCAGAGAAACACATGGGCATTTCTCACAGAAGCATTTCTTTAATTTCATACACTTTCCAAAGAACATGATTATCTTTCGAAATAAAGATTCTACAGAGAACAGGAACACTGTTCTCACTTCTGACAATACTTTGACAAATCTTAAACAACGGCTTCTTTTTTCGGAGAAACACATATGCGTTTCTCACAAAAGCAGTTCTACAGTGAAACGGAACACTTTACTCACTTCAAACACTACTTTGACATATAGCAAACAAAGTCTTCTCTTTTCAGAGAAACACATGTGCGTTTCTCACAGAAGCATTACTTGAAATTCATACACTTTCCAAAGAACGTGATTATCTTTCGAAATAAAGATTCTCCAGAGAACAGGAACACTGTTCTCACTTCTGACAATACTTTGACAAATCTCAAACAACGGCTTTCCCTTTCGGAGAAACTCCTGTACATTTCTCACAAAAGCATTTCATGAAATTCATACATTTTCCAAGGAACATGATTATCGTTGGAAGTAATGGGTCTACAGAGAACAGGAACACTGTTTTCACTTCTAACACTACTTTGACATATAGCAAACAACGGCTTCGCTTTTCAGAGAAACACATGTGCGTTTCTCACAAAAGCAGTTCATCAAATTCATACACTTTCAAAAGAACATGATTATCTTTCGAAGGAAAGGTTCTACAGAGGACAGGAACACTGTTCTAACAATACTTTGACAAATCCCAAACAACGGCTTCACTTTTCAGAGAAACACATGTGCGTTTCTCACAAAAGCATTTCTTGAAATTCATACACTTTCCAAAGAACATCATTATCTTTCGAAGAAAACTTTCTACAGAGAACAGGAACACTGTTATCACTTCTGACACAACTCAAACAGCGGCTTCTTCTTTCGTAGACACTCATGTGCATTTCTAAAAATAGCATTTCATGAAATCCATACACTTTCAAAAGAACAGGATTATCTTTCGAAGTAAAGGTTCTACAGAGAACAGGAACACTGTTCTCACTTCTGAAAATACTTTGACAAATCTTAAACAACGGCTTCTTTTTTCGGAGAAACTAGTGTACGTTTCTCACAAAAGTATTTCAAGAAATTCATACATTTTCCAAGGAACATGATTATCATTGGACGTAAAGGGCCTACAGAGAACAGGAACACTGTTCACACTTCTAACACTACTGTGACATATAGCAAACAATGGATTCGCTTTTCAGAGAAACACATGTACGTTTCTCACAAAAGCATTTCTTGAAGTTCATACACTTTCCAAAGAACATCATTACCTTTCGAAGAAAACTTTCTACAGAGAACAGGAACACTGTTATCACTTCTGACACAACTCAAACAACGGCTTCTTCTTTCGTAGAAACTCATGTGCATTTCTAAAAATAGCATTTCATGAAATTCATACACTTTATATAGAACGTAATTATGCTTCACAGTAAAGCTACCACAGAGAACAGGAACACTTCTCAATTCTAACAATACGTTGACATATCACAACGGCTTCTCTTTTCGGAGAAACACAAGTGCGTTTCTCACAAAAGCAGTTCATCAAATTCATACACTTTCCAAAGTACATGATTATCTTTCGAAATAAAGATTCTACAGAGAACAGGAACACTGTTCTCACTTCTGACAATGCTTTGACAAATCTCAAATAACGGCTTCTCCTTTCAGTAAAACACTTGTGCATTTCTCAAAAATGCATTTCCTGAAATCCATACACTTTCAAAGAAGATGATTCTCTTTCAATGTGTAGCGTCTGCAGTGAATAGCAAAACTTCTCATTTGAGAAACACGTGTGTATATCACAAAAGCATTTCATGAAATTCATACACTTTCAAAAGAACGTGATTATCTTTCGAAGTAAAGGTGCTACAGAGAACAGGAACACTGTTCTCACTTCTAACAATACTTTGATATATAGCAAACAACGTCTTCTCTTTTCAGAGAAACACATGGGCGTTTCTCACAGAAGCATTTCTTTAATTTCATACACTTTCCAAAGAACATGATTATCTTTCGAAATAAAGATTCTCCAGAGAACAGGAACACTGTTCTCACTTCTGACAATACTTTGACAAATCTTAAACAACGGCTTCTTTTTTCGGAGAAACACATATGCGTTTCTCACAAAAGCAGTTCTACAGTGAAACGGAACACTTTACTCACTTCAAACACTACTTTGACATATAGCAAACAAAGTCTTCTCTTTTCAGAGAAACACATGTGCGTTTCTCACAGAAGCATTACTTGAAATTCATACACTTTCCAAAGAACGTGATTATCTTTCGAAATAAAGATTCTCCAGAGAACAGGAACACTGTTCTCACTTCTGACAATACTTTGACAAATCTCAAACAACGGCTTTCCCTTTCGGAGAAACTCCTGTACATTTCTCACAAAAACATTTCATGAAATTCATACATTTTCCAAGGAACATGATTATCGTTGGAAGTAATGGGTCTACAGAGAACAGGAACACTGTTTTCACTTCTAACACTACTTTGACATATAGCAAACAACGGCTTCGCTTTTCAGAGAAACACATGTGCGTTTCTCACAAAAGCAGTTCATCAAATTCATACACTTTCAAAAGAACATGATTATCTTTCGAAGGAAAGGTTCTACAGAGGACAGGAACACTGTTCTAACAATACTTTGACAAATCCCAAACAACGGCTTCACTTTTCAGAGAAACACATGTGCGTTTCTCACAAAAGCATTTCTTGAAATTCATACACTTTCCAAAGAACATCATTATCTTTCAAAGAAAACTTTCTACAGAGAACAGGATCACTGTTATCACTTCTGACACAACTCAAACAGCGGCTTCTTCTTTCGTAGACACTCATGTGCATTTCTAAAAATAGCATTTCATGAAATCCATACACTTTCAAAAGAACAGGATTATCTTTCGAAGTAAAGGTTCTACAGAGAACAGGAACACTGTTCTCACTTCTAACAATACTTTGATATATAGCAAACAACGTCTTCTCTTTTCAGAGAAACACATGGGCGTTTCTCACAGAAGCATTTCTTTAATTTAATACACTTTCCAAAGAACATGATTATCTTTCGAAATAAAGATTCTCCAGAGAACAGGAACACTGTTCTCACTTCTGACAATACTTTGACAAATCTTAAACAACGGCTTCTTTTTTCGGAGAAACTAGTGTACGTTTCTCACAAAAGTATTTCAAGAAATTCATACATTTTCCAAGGAACATGATTATCATTGGACGTAAAGGGCCTACAGAGAACAGGAACACTGTTCACACTTCTAACACTACTGTGACATATAGCAAACAATGGATTCGCTTTTCAGAGAAACACATGTACGTTTCTCACAAAAGCATTTCTTGAAGTTCATACACTTTCCAAAGAACATCATTACCTTTCGAAGAAAACTTTCTACAGAGAACAGGAACACTGTTATCACTTCTGACACAACTCAAACAACGGCTTCTTCTTTCGTAGAAACTCATGTGCATTTCTAAAAATAGCATTTCATGAAATTCATACACTTTATATAGAACGTAATTATGCTTCACAGTAAAGCTACCACAGAGAACAGGAACACTTCTCAATTCTAACAATACGTTGACATATCACAACGGCTTCTCTTTTCGGAGAAACACAAGTGCGTTTCTCACAAAAGCAGTTCATCAAATTCATACACTTTCCAAAGTACATGATTATCTTTCGAAATAAAGATTCTACAGAGAACAGGAACACTGTTCTCACTTCTGACAATGCTTTGACAAATCTCAAATAACGGCTTCTCCTTTCAGTAAAACACTTGTGCATTTCTCAAAAATGCATTTCCTGAAATCCATACACTTTCAAAGAAGATGATTCTCTTTCAATGTGTAGCGTCTGCAGTGAATAGCAAAACTTCTCATTTGAGAAACACGTGTGTATATCACAAAAGCATTTCATGAAATTCATACACTTTCAAAAGAACGTGATTATCTTTCGAAGTAAAGGTGCTACAGAGAACAGGAACACTGTTCTCACTTCTAACAATACTTTGATATATAGCAAACAACGTCTTCTCTTTTCAGAGAAACACATGGGCGTTTCTCACAGAAGCATTTCTTTAATTTCATACACTTTCCAAAGAACATGATTATCTTTCGAAATAAAGATTCTCCAGAGAACAGGAACACTGTTCTCACTTCTGACAATACTTTGACAAATCTTAAACAACGGCTTCTTTTTTCGGAGAAACACATATGCGTTTCTCACAAAAGCAGTTCTACAGTGAAACGGAACACTTTACTCACTTCAAACACTACTTTGACATATAGCAAACAAAGTCTTCTCTTTTCAGAGAAACACATGTGCGTTTCTCACAGAAGCATTACTTGAAATTCATACACTTTCCAAAGAACGTGATTATCTTTCGAAATAAAGATTCTCCAGAGAACAGGAACACTGTTCTCACTTCTGACAATACTTTGACAAATCTCAAACAACGGCTTTCCCTTTCAGAGAAACTCCTGTACATTTCTCACAAAAGCATTTCATGAAATTCATACATTTTCCAAGGAACATGATTATCGTTGGAAGTAATGGGTCTACAGAGAACAGGAACACTGTTTTCACTTCTAACACTACTTTGACATATAGCAAACAACGGCTTCGCTTTTCAGAGAAACACATGTGCGTTTCTCACAAAAGCAGTTCATCAAATTCATACACTTTCAAAAGAACATGATTATCTTTCGAAGGAAAGGTTCTACAGAGGACAGGAACACTGTTCTAACAATACTTTGACAAATCCCAAACAACGGCTTCACTTTTCAGAGAAACACATGTGCGTTTCTCACAAAAGCATTTCTTGAAATTCATACACTTTCCAAAGAACATCATTATCTTTCGAAGAAAACTTTCTACAGAGAACAGGAACACTGTTATCACTTCTGACACAACTCAAACAGCGGCTTCTTCTTTCGTAGACACTCATGTGCATTTCTAAAAATAGCATTTCATGAAATCCATACACTTTCAAAAGAACAGGATTATCTTTCGAAGTAAAGGTTCTACAGAGAACAGGAACACTGTTCTCACTTCTAACAATACTTTGATATATAGCAAACAACGTCTTCTCTTTTCAGAGAAACACATGGGCGTTTCTCACAGAAGCATTTCTTTAATTTCATACACTTTCCAAAGAACATGATTATCTTTCGAAATAAAGATTCTCCAGAGAACAGGAACACTGTTCTCACTTCTGACAATACTTTGACAAATCTTAAACAACGGCTTCTTTTTTCGGAGAAACTAGTGTACGTTTCTCACAAAAGTATTTCAAGAAATTCATACATTTTCCAAGGAACATGATTATCATTGGACGTAAAGGGCCTACAGAGAACAGGAACACTGTTCACACTTCTAACACTACTGTGACATATAGCAAACAATGGATTCGCTTTTCAGAGAAACACATGTACGTTTCTCACAAAAGCATTTCTTGAAGTTCATACACTTTCCAATGAACATCATTACCTTTCGAAGAAAACTTTCTACAGAGAACAGGAACACTGTTATCACTTCTGACACAACTCAAACAACGGCTTCTTCTTTCGTAGAAACTCATGTGCATTTCTAAAAATAGCATTTCATGAAATTCATACACTTTATATAGAACGTAATTATGCTTCACAGTAAAGCTACCACAGAGAACAGGAACACTTCTCAATTCTAACAATACGTTGACATATCACAACGGCTTCTCTTTTCGGAGAAACACAAGTGCGTTTCTCACAAAAGCAGTTCATCAAATTCATACACTTTCCAAAGTACATGATTATCTTTCGAAATAAAGATTCTACAGAGAACAGGAACACTGTTCTCACTTCTGACAATGCTTTGACAAATCTCAAATAACGGCTTCTCCTTTCAGTAAAACACTTGTGCATTTCTCAAAAATGCATTTCCTGAAATCCATACACTTTCAAAGAAGATGATTCTCTTTCAATGTGTAGCGTCTGCAGTGAATAGCAAAACTTCTCATTTGAGAAACACGTGTGTATATCACAAAAGCATTTCATGAAATTCATACACTTTCAAAAGAACGTGATTATCTTTCGAAGTAAAGGTGCTACAGAGAACAGGAACACTGTTCTCACTTCTAACAATACTTTGATATATAGCAAACAACGTCTTCTCTTTTCAGAGAAACACATGGGCGTTTCTCACAGAAGCATTTCTTTAATTTCATACACTTTCCAAAGAACATGATTATCTTTCGAAATAAAGATTCTACAGAAAACAGGAACACTGTTCTCACTTCTGACAATACTTTGACAAATCTTAAACAACGGCTTCTTTTTTCGGAGAAACACATATGCGTTTCTCACAAAAGCAGTTCTACAGTGAAACGGAACACTTTACTCACTTCAAACACTACTTTGACATATAGCAAACAAAGTCTTCTCTTTTCAGAGAAACACATGTGCGTTTCTCACAGAAGCATTACTTGAAATTCATACACTTTCCAAAGAACGTGATTATCTATCGAAATAAAGATTCTCCAGAGAACAGGAACACTGTTCTCACTTCTGACAATACTTTGACAAATCTCAAACAACGGCTTTCCCTTTCGGAGAAACTGCTGTACATTTCTCACAAAAACATTTCATGAAATTCATACATTTTCCAAGGAACATGATTATCGTTGGAAGTAATGGGTCTACAGAGAACAGGAACACTGTTTTCACTTCTAACACTACTTTGACATATAGCAAACAACGGCTTCGCTTTTCAGAGAAACACATGTGCGTTTCTCACAAAAGCAGTTCATCAAATTCATACACTTTCAAAAGAACATGATTATCTTTCGAAGGAAAGGTTCTACAGAGGACAGGAACACTGTTCTAACAATACTTTGACAAATCCCAAACAACGGCTTCACTTTTCAGAGAAACACATGTGCGTTTCTCACAAAAGCATTTCTTGAAATTCATACACTTTCCAAAGAACATCATTATCTTTCGAAGAAAACTTTCTACAGAGAACAGGAACACTGTTATCACTTCTGACACAACTCAAACAGCGGCTTCTTCTTTCGTAGACACTCATGTGCATTTCTAAAAATAGCATTTCATGAAATCCATACACTTTCAAAAGAACAGGATTATCTTTCGAAGTAAAGGTTCTACAGAGAACAGGAACACTGTTCTCACTTCTAACAATACTTTGATATATAGCAAACAACGTCTTCTCTTTTCAGAGAAACACATGGGCGTTTCTCACAGAAGCATTTCTTTAATTTAATACACTTTCCAAAGAACATGATTATCTTTCGAAATAAAGATTCTCCAGAGAACAGGAACACTGTTCTCACTTCTAACACTACTTTGACATATAGCAAACAACGGCTTCGCTTTTCAGAGAAACACATGTGCGTTTCTCACAAAAGCAGTTCATCAAATTCATACACTTTCAAAAGAACATGATTATCTTTCGAAGGAAAGGTTCTACAGAGGACAGGAACACTGTTCTAACAATACTTTGACAAATCCCAAACAACGGCTTCACTTTTCAGAGAAACACATGTGCGTTTCTCACAAAAGCATTTCTTGAAATTCATACACTTTCCAAAGAACATCATTATCTTTCGAAGAAAACTTTCTACAGAGAACAGGATCACTGTTATCACTTCTGACACAACTCAAACAGCGGCTTCTTCTTTCGTAGATACTCATGTGCATTTCTAAAAATAGCATTTCATGAAATCCATACACTTTCAAAAGAACAGGATTATCTTTCGAAGTAAAGGTTCTACAGAGAACAGGAACACTGTTCTCACTTCTAACAATACTTTGATATATAGCAAACAACGTCTTCTCTTTTCAGAGAAACACATGGGCGTTTCTCACAGAAGCATTTCTTTAATTTAATACACTTTCCAAAGAACATGATTATCTTTCGAAATAAAGATTCTCCAGAGAACAGGAACACTGTTCTCACTTCTGACAATACTTTGACAAATCTTAAACAACGGCTTCTTTTTTCGGAGAAACTAGTGTACGTTTCTCACAAAAGTATTTCAAGAAATTCATACATTTTCCAAGGAACATGATTATCATTGGACGTAAAGGGCCTACAGAGAACAGGAACACTGTTCACACTTCTAACACTACTGTGACATATAGCAAACAATGGATTCGCTTTTCAGAGAAACACATGTACGTTTCTCACAAAAGCATTTCTTGAAGTTCATACACTTTCCAAAGAACATCATTACCTTTCGAAGAAAACTTTCTACAGAGAACAGGAACACTGTTATCACTTCTGACACAACTCAAACAACGGCTTCTTCTTTCGTAGAAACTCATGTGCATTTCTAAAAATAGCATTTCATGAAATTCATACACTTTATATAGAACGTAATTATGCTTCACAGTAAAGCTACCACAGAGAACAGGAACACTTCTCAATTCTAACAATACGTTGACATATCACAACGGCTTCTCTTTTCGGAGAAACACAAGTGCGTTTCTCACAAAAGCAGTTCATCAAATTCATACACTTTCCAAAGTACATGATTATCTTTCGAAATAAAGATTCTACAGAGAACAGGAACACTGTTCTCACTTCTGACAATGCTTTGACAAATCTCAAATAACGGCTTCTCCTTTCAGTAAAACACTTGTGCATTTCTCAAAAATGCATTTCCTGAAATCCATACACTTTCAAAGAAGATGATTCTCTTTCAATGTGTAGCGTCTGCAGTGAATAGCAAAACTTCTCATTTGAGAAACACGTGTGTATATCACAAAAGCATTTCATGAAATTCATACACTTTCAAAAGAACGTGATTATCTTTCGAAGTAAAGGTGCTACAGAGAACAGGAAAACTGTTCTCACTTCTAACAATACTTTGATATATAGCAAACAACGTCTTCTCTTTTCAGAGAAACACATGGGCGTTTCTCACAGAAGCATTTCTTTAATTTCATACACTTTCCAAAGAACATGATTATCTTTCGAAATAAAGATTCTCCAGAGAACAGGAACACTGTTCTCACTTCTGACAATACTTTGACAAATCTTAAACAACGGCTTCTTTTTTCGGAGAAACACATATGCGTTTCTCACAAAAGCAGTTCTACAGTGAAACGGAACACTTTACTCACTTCAAACACTACTTTGACATATAGCAAACAAAGTCTTCTCTTTTCAGAGAAACACATGTGCGTTTCTCACAGAAGCATTACTTGAAATTCATACACTTTCCAAAGAACGTGATTATCTTTCGAAATAAAGATTCTCCAGAGAACAGGAACACTGTTCTCACTTCTGACAATACTTTGACAAATCTCAAACAACGGCTTTCCCTTTCGGAGAAACTCCTGTACATTTCTCACAAAAGCATTTCATGAAATTCATACATTTTCCAAGGAACATGATTATCGTTGGAAGTAATGGGTCTACAGAGAACAGGAACACTGTTTTCACTTCTAACACTACTTTGACATATAGCAAACAACGGCTTCGCTTTTCAGAGAAACACATGTGCGTTTCTCACAAAAGCAGTTCATCAAATTCATACACTTTCAAAAGAACATGATTATCTTTCGAAGGAAAGGTTCTACAGAGGACAGGAACACTGTTCTAACAATACTTTGACAAATCCCAAACAACGGCTTCACTTTTCAGAGAAACACATGTGCGTTTCTCACAAAAGCATTTCTTGAAATTCATACACTTTCCAAAGAACATCATTATCTTTCGAAGAAAACTTTCTACAGAGAACAGGAACACTGTTATCACTTCTGACACAACTCAAACAGCGGCTTCTTCTTTCGTAGACACTCATGTGCATTTCTAAAAATAGCATTTCATGAAATCCATACACTTTCAAAAGAACAGGATTATCTTTCGAAGTAAAGGTTCTACAGAGAACAGGAACACTGTTCTCACTTCTGAAAATACTTTGACAAATCTTAAACAACGGCTTCTTTTTTCGGAGAAACTAGTGTACGTTTCTCACAAAAGTATTTCAAGAAATTCATACATTTTCCAAGGAACATGATTATCATTGGACGTAAAGGGCCTACAGAGAACAGGAACACTGTTCACACTTCTAACACTACTGTGACATATAGCAAACAATGGATTCGCTTTTCAGAGAAACACATGTACGTTTCTCACAAAAGCATTTCTTGAAGTTCATACACTTTCCAAAGAACATCATTACCTTTCGAAGAAAACTTTCTACAGAGAACAGGAACACTGTTATCACTTCTGACACAACTCAAACAACGGCTTCTTCTTTCGTAGAAACTCATGTGCATTTCTAAAAATAGCATTTCATGAAATTCATACACTTTATATAGAACGTAATTATGCTTCACAGTAAAGCTACCACAGAGAACAGGAACACTTCTCAATTCTAACAATACGTTGACATATCACAACGGCTTCTCTTTTCGGAGAAACACAAGTGCGTTTCTCACAAAAGCAGTTCATCAAATTCATACACTTTCCAAAGTACATGATTATCTTTCGAAATAAAGATTCTACAGAGAACAGGAACACTGTTCTCACTTCTGACAATGCTTTGACAAATCTCAAATAACGGCTTCTCCTTTCAGTAAAACACTTGTGCATTTCTCAAAAATGCATTTCCTGAAATCCATACACTTTCAAAGAAGATGATTCTCTTTCAATGTGTAGCGTCTGCAGTGAATAGCAAAACTTCTCATTTGAGAAACACGTGTGTATATCACAAAAGCATTTCATGAAATTCATACACTTTCAAAAGAACGTGATTATCTTTCGAAGTAAAGGTGCTACAGAGAACAGGAACACTGTTCTCACTTCTAACAATACTTTGATATATAGCAAACAACGTCTTCTCTTTTCAGAGAAACACATGGGCGTTTCTCACAGAAGCATTTCTTTAATTTCATACACTTTCCAAAGAACATGATTATCTTTCGAAATAAAGATTCTCCAGAGAACAGGAACACTGTTCTCACTTCTGACAATACTTTGACAAATCTTAAACAACGGCTTCTTTTTTCGGAGAAACACATATGCGTTTCTCACAAAAGCAGTTCTACAGTGAAACGGAACACTTTACTCACTTCAAACACTACTTTGACATATAGCAAACAAAGTCTTCTCTTTTCAGAGAAACACATGTGCGTTTCTCACAGAAGCATTACTTGAAATTCATACACTTTCCAAAGAACGTGATTATCTTTCGAAATAAAGATTCTCCAGAGAACAGGAACACTGTTCTCACTTCTGACAATACTTTGACAAATCTCAAACAATGGCTTTCCCTTTCGGAGAAACTCCTGTACATTTCTCACAAAAGCATTTCATGAAATTCATACATTTTCCAAGGAACATGATTATCGTTGGAAGTAATGGGTCTACAGAGAACAGGAACACTGTTTTCACTTCTAACACTACTTTGACATATAGCAAACAACGGCTTCGCTTTTCAGAGAAACACATGTGCGTTTCTCACAAAAGCAGTTCATCAAATTCATACACTTTCAAAAGAACATGATTATCTTTCGAAGGAAAGGTTCTACAGAGGACAGGAACACTGTTCTAACAATACTTTGACAAATCCCAAACAACGGCTTCACTTTTCAGAGAAACACATGTGCGTTTCTCACAAAAGCATTTCTTGAAATTCATACACTTTCCAAAGAACATCATTATCTTTCGAAGAAAACTTTCTACAGAGAACAGGATCACTGTTATCACTTCTGACACAACTCAAACAGCGGCTTCTTCTTTCGTAGACACTCATGTGCATTTCTAAAAATAGCATTTCATGAAATCCATACACTTTCAAAAGAACAGGATTATCTTTCGAAGTAAAGGTTCTACAGAGAACAGGAACACTGTTCTCACTTCTAACAATACTTTGATATGTAGCAAACAACGTCTTCTCTTTTCAGAGAAACACATGGGCGTTTCTCACAGAAGCATTTCTTTAATTTAATACACTTTCCAAAGAACATGATTATCTTTCGAAATAAAGATTCTCCAGAGAACAGGAACACTGTTCTCACTTCTGACAATACTTTGACAAATCTTAAACAACGGCTTCTTTTTTCGGAGAAACTAGTGTACGTTTCTCACAAAAGTATTTCAAGAAATTCATACATTTTCCAAGGAACATGATTATCATTGGACGTAAAGGGCCTACAGAGAACAGGAACACTGTTCACACTTCTAACACTACTGTGACATATAGCAAACAATGGATTCGCTTTTCAGAGAAACACATGTACGTTTCTCACAAAAGCATTTCTTGAAGTTCATACACTTTCCAAAGAACATCATTACCTTTCGAAGAAAACTTTCTACAGAGAACAGGAACACTGTTATCACTTCTGACACAACTCAAACAACGGCTTCTTCTTTCGTAGAAACTCATGTGCATTTCTAAAAATAGCATTTCATGAAATTCATACACTTTATATAGAACGTAATTATGCTTCACAGTAAAGCTACCACAGAGAACAGGAACACTTCTCAATTCTAACAATACGTTGACATATCACAACGGCTTCTCTTTTCGGAGAAACACAAGTGCGTTTCTCACAAAAGCAGTTCATCAAATTCATACACTTTCCAAAGTACATGATTATCTTTCGAAATAAAGATTCTACAGAGAACAGGAACACTGTTCTCACTTCTGACAATGCTTTGACAAATCTCAAATAACGGCTTCTCCTTTCAGTAAAACACTTGTGCATTTCTCAAAAATGCATTTCCTGAAATCCATACACTTTCAAAGAAGATGATTCTCTTTCAATGTGTAGCGTCTGCAGTGAATAGCAAAACTTCTCATTTGAGAAACACGTGTGTATATCACAAAAGCATTTCATGAAATTCATACACTTTCAAAAGAACGTGATTATCTTTCGAAGTAAAGGTGCTACAGAGAACAGGAACACTGTTCTCACTTCTAACAATACTTTGATATATAGCAAACAACGTCTTCTCTTTTCAGAGAAACACATGGGCGTTTCTCACAGAAGCATTTCTTTAATTTCATACACTTTCCAAAGAACATGATTATCTTTCGAAATAAAGATTCTCCAGAGAACAGGAACACTGTTCTCACTTCTGACAATACTTTGACAAATCTTAAACAACGGCTTCTTTTTTCGGAGAAACACATATGCGTTTCTCACAAAAGCAGTTCTACAGTGAAACGGAACACTTTACTCACTTCAAACACTACTTTGACATATAGCAAACAAAGTCTTCTCTTTTCAGAGAAACACATGTGCGTTTCTCACAGAAGCATTACTTGAAATTCATACACTTTCCAAAGAACGTGATTATCTTTCGAAATAAAGATTCTCCAGAGAACAGGAACACTGTTCTCACTTCTGACAATACTTTGACAAATCTCAAACAATGGCTTTCCCTTTCGGAGAAACTCCTGTACATTTCTCACAAAAGCATTTCATGAAATTCATACATTTTCCAAGGAACATGATTATCGTTGGAAGTAATGGGTCTACAGAGAACAGGAACACTGTTTTCACTTCTAACACTACTTTGACATATAGCAAACAACGGCTTCGCTTTTCAGAGAAACACATGTGCGTTTCTCACAAAAGCAGTTCATCAAATTCATACACTTTCAAAAGAACATGATTATCTTTCGAAGGAAAGGTTCTACAGAGGACAGGAACACTGTTCTAACAATACTTTGACAAATCCCAAACAACGGCTTCACTTTTCAGAGAAACACATGTGCGTTTCTCACAAAAGCATTTCTTGAAATTCATACACTTTCCAAAGAACATCATTATCTTTCGAAGAAAACTTTCTACAGAGAACAGGATCACTGTTATCACTTCTGACACAACTCAAACAGCGGCTTCTTCTTTCGTAGACACTCATGTGCATTTCTAAAAATAGCATTTCATGAAATCCATACACTTTCAAAAGAACAGGATTATCTTTCGAAGTAAAGGTTCTACAGAGAACAGGAACACTGTTCTCACTTCTAACAATACTTTGATATGTAGCAAACAACGTCTTCTCTTTTCAGAGAAACACATGGGCGTTTCTCACAGAAGCATTTCTTTAATTTAATACACTTTCCAAAGAACATGATTATCTTTCGAAATAAAGATTCTCCAGAGAACAGGAACACTGTTCTCACTTCTGACAATACTTTGACAAATCTTAAACAACGGCTTCTTTTTTCGGAGAAACTAGTGTACGTTTCTCACAAAAGTATTTCAAGAAATTCATACATTTTCCAAGGAACATGATTATCATTGGACGTAAAGGGCCTACAGAGAACAGGAACACTGTTCACACTTCTAACACTACTGTGACATATAGCAAACAATGGATTCGCTTTTCAGAGAAACACATGTACGTTTCTCACAAAAGCATTTCTTGAAGTTCATACACTTTCCAAAGAACATCATTACCTTTCGAAGAAAACTTTCTACAGAGAACAGGAACACTGTTATCACTTCTGACACAACTCAAACAACGGCTTCTTCTTTCGTAGAAACTCATGTGCATTTCTAAAAATAGCATTTCATGAAATTCATACACTTTATATAGAACGTAATTATGCTTCACAGTAAAGCTACCACAGAGAACAGGAACACTTCTCAATTCTAACAATACGTTGACATATCACAACGGCTTCTCTTTTCGGAGAAACACAAGTGCGTTTCTCACAAAAGCAGTTCATCAAATTCATACACTTTCCAAAGTACATGATTATCTTTCGAAATAAAGATTCTACAGAGAACAGGAACACTGTTCTCACTTCTGACAATGCTTTGACAAATCTCAAATAACGGCTTCTCCTTTCAGTAAAACACTTGTGCATTTCTCAAAAATGCATTTCCTGAAATCCATACACTTTCAAAGAAGATGATTCTCTTTCAATGTGTAGCGTCTGCAGTGAATAGCAAAACTTCTCATTTGAGAAACACGTGTGTATATCACAAAAGCATTTCATGAAATTCATACACTTTCAAAAGAACGTGATTATCTTTCGAAGTAAAGGTGCTACAGAGAACAGGAACACTGTTCTCACTTCTAACAATACTTTGATATATAGCAAACAACGTCTTCTCTTTTCAGAGAAACACATGGGCGTTTCTCACAGAAGCATTTCTTTAATTTCATACACTTTCCAAAGAACATGATTATCTTTCGAAATAAAGATTCTACAGAGAACAGGAACACTGTTCTCACTTCTGACAATACTTTGACAAATCTTAAACAACGGCTTCTTTTTTCGGAGAAACACATATGCGTTTCTCACAAAAGCAGTTCTACAGTGAAACGGAACACTTTACTCACTTCAAACACTACTTTGACATATAGCAAACAAAGTCTTCTCTTTTCAGAGAAACACATGTGCGTTTCTCACAGAAGCATTACTTGAAATTCATACACTTTCCAAAGAACGTGATTATCTTTCGAAATAAAGATTCTCCAGAGAACAGGAACACTGTTCTCACTTCTGACAATACTTTGACAAATCTCAAACAACGGCTTTCCCTTTCGGAGAAACTCCTGTACATTTCTCACAAAAGCATTTCATGAAATTCATACATTTTCCAAGGAACATGATTATCGTTGGAAGTAATGGGTCTACAGAGAACAGGAACACTGTTTTCACTTCTAACACTACTTTGACATATAGCAAACAACGGCTTCGCTTTTCAGAGAAACACATGTGCGTTTCTCACAAAAGCAGTTCATCAAATTCATACACTTTCAAAAGAACATGATTATCTTTCGAAGGAAAGGTTCTACAGAGGACAGGAACACTGTTCTAACAATACTTTGACAAATCCCAAACAACGGCTTCACTTTTCAGAGAAACACATGTGCGTTTCTCACAAAAGCATTTCTTGAAATTCATACACTTTCCAAAGAACATCATTATCTTTCGAAGAAAACTTTCTACAGAGAACAGGAACACTGTTATCACTTCTGACACAACTCAAACAGCGGCTTCTTCTTTCGTAGACACTCATGTGCATTTCTAAAAATAGCATTTCATGAAATCCATACACTTTCAAAAGAACAGGATTATCTTTCGAAGTAAAGGTTCTACAGAGAACAGGAACACTGTTCTCACTTCTAACAATACTTTGATATGTAGCAAACAACGTCTTCTCTTTTCAGAGAAACACATGGGCGTTTCTCACAGAAGCATTTCTTTAATTTAATACACTTTCCAAAGAACATGATTATCTTTCGAAATAAAGATTCTCCAGAGAACAGGAACACTGTTCTCACTTCTGACAATACTTTGACAAATCTTAAACAACGGCTTCTTTTTTCGGAGAAACTAGTGTACGTTTCTCACAAAAGTATTTCAAGAAATTCATACATTTTCCAAGGAACATGATTATCATTGGACGTAAAGGGCCTACAGAGAACAGGAACACTGTTCACACTTCTAACACTACTGTGACATATAGCAAACAATGGATTCGCTTTTCAGAGAAACACATGTACGTTTCTCACAAAAGCATTTCTTGAAGTTCATACACTTTCCAATGAACATCATTACCTTTCGAAGAAAACTTTCTACAGAGAACAGGAACACTGTTATCACTTCTGACACAACTCAAACAACGGCTTCTTCTTTCGTAGAAACTCATGTGCATTTCTAAAAATAGCATTTCATGAAATTCATACACTTTATATAGAACGTAATTATGCTTCACAGTAAAGCTACCACAGAGAACAGGAACACTTCTCAATTCTAACAATACGTTGACATATCACAACGGCTTCTCTTTTCGGAGAAACACAAGTGCGTTTCTCACAAAAGCAGTTCATCAAATTCATACACTTTCCAAAGTACATGATTATCTTTCGAAATAAAGATTCTACAGAGAACAGGAACACTGTTCTCACTTCTGACAATGCTTTGACAAATCTCAAATAACGGCTTCTCCTTTCAGTAAAACACTTGTGCATTTCTCAAAAATGCATTTCCTGAAATCCATACACTTTCAAAGAAGATGATTCTCTTTCAATGTGTAGCGTCTGCAGTGAATAGCAAAACTTCTCATTTGAGAAACACGTGTGTATATCACAAAAGCATTTCATGAAATTCATACACTTTCAAAAGAACGTGATTATCTTTCGAAGTAAAGGTGCTACAGAGAACAGGAACACTGTTCTCACTTCTAACAATACTTTGATATATAGCAAACAACGTCTTCTCTTTTCAGAGAAACACATGGGCGTTTCTCACAGAAGCATTTCTTTAATTTCATACACTTTCCAAAGAACATGATTATCTTTCGAAATAAAGATTCTCCAGAGAACAGGAACACTGTTCTCACTTCTGACAATACTTTGACAAATCTTAAACAACGGCTTCTTTTTTCGGAGAAACACATATGCGTTTCTCACAAAAGCAGTTCTACAGTGAAACGGAACACTTTACTCACTTCAAACACTACTTTGACATATAGCAAACAAAGTCTTCTCTTTTCAGAGAAACACATGTGCGTTTCTCACAGAAGCATTACTTGAAATTCATACACTTTCCAAAGAACGTGATTATCTTTCGAAATAAAGATTCTCCAGAGAACAGGAACACTGTTCTCACTTCTGACAATACTTTGACAAATCTCAAACAACGGCTTTCCCTTTCGGAGAAACTCCTGTACATTTCTCACAAAAACATTTCATGAAATTCATACATTTTCCAAGGAACATGATTATCGTTGGAAGTAATGGGTCTACAGAGAACAGGAACACTGTTCACACTTCTAACACTACTGTGACATATAGCAAACAATGGATTCGCTTTTCAGAGAAACACATGTACGTTTCTCACAAAAGCATTTCTTGAAGTTCATACACTTTCCAAAGAACATCATTACCTTTCGAAGAAAACTTTCTACAGAGAACAGGAACACTGTTATCACTTCTGACACAACTCAAACAACGGCTTCTTCTTTCGTAGAAACTCATGTGCATTTCTAAAAATAGCATTTCATGAAATTCATACACTTTATATAGAACGTAATTATGCTTCACAGTAAAGCTACCACAGAGAACAGGAACACTTCTCAATTCTAACAATACGTTGACATATCACAACGGCTTCTCTTTTCGGAGAAACACAAGTGCGTTTCTCACAAAAGCAGTTCATCAAATTCATACACTTTCCAAAGTACATGATTATCTTTCGAAATAAAGATTCTACAGAGAACAGGAACACTGTTCTCACTTCTGACAATGCTTTGACAAATCTCAAATAACGGCTTCTCCTTTCAGTAAAACACTTGTGCATTTCTCAAAAATGCATTTCCTGAAATCCATACACTTTCAAAGAAGATGATTCTCTTTCAATGTGTAGCGTCTGCAGTGAATAGCAAAACTTCTCATTTGAGAAACACGTGTGTATATCACAAAAGCATTTCATGAAATTCATACACTTTCAAAAGAACGTGATTATCTTTCGAAGTAAAGGTGCTACAGAGAACAGGAACACTGTTCTCACTTCTAACAATACTTTGATATATAGCAAACAACGTCTTCTCTTTTCAGAGAAACACATGGGCGTTTCTCACAGAAGCATTTCTTTAATTTCATACACTTTCCAAAGAACATGATTATCTTTCGAAATAAAGATTCTACAGAGAACAGGAACACTGTTCTCACTTCTGACAATACTTTGACAAATCTTAAACAACGGCTTCTTTTTTCGGAGAAACACATATGCGTTTCTCACAAAAGCAGTTCTACAGTGAAACGGAACACTTTACTCACTTCAAACACTACTTTGACATATAGCAAACAAAGTCTTCTCTTTTCAGAGAAACACATGTGCGTTTCTCACAGAAGCATTACTTGAAATTCATACACTTTCCAAAGAACGTGATTATCTTTCGAAATAAAGATTCTCCAGAGAACAGGAACACTGTTCTCACTTCTGACAATACTTTGACAAATCTCAAACAACGGCTTTCCCTTTCGGAGAAACTGCTGTACATTTCTCACAAAAACATTTCATGAAATTCATACATTTTCCAAGGAACATGATTATCGTTGGAA
The DNA here is from genome assembly GCF_018167655.1 of Microtus oregoni. NCBI lineage: Eukaryota > Metazoa > Chordata > Mammalia > Rodentia > Cricetidae > Microtus > Microtus oregoni. The sequence goes on from NW_024543086.1 coordinate 19,418,066, forward strand.
GTAATGGGTCTACAGAGAACAGGAACACTGTTTTCACTTCTAACACTACTTTGACATATAGCAAACAACGGCTTCGCTTTTCAGAGAAACACATGTGCGTTTCTCACAAAAGCAGTTCATCAAATTCATACACTTTCAAAAGAACATGATTATCTTTCGAAGGAAAGGTTCTACAGAGGACAGGAACACTGTTCTAACAATACTTTGACAAATCCCAAACAACGGCTTCACTTTTCAGAGAAACACATGTGCGTTTCTCACAAAAGCATTTCTTGAAATTCATACACTTTCCAAAGAACATCATTATCTTTCGAAGAAAACTTTCTACAGAGAACAGGAACACTGTTATCACTTCTGACACAACTCAAACAGCGGCTTCTTCTTTCGTAGACACTCATGTGCATTTCTAAAAATAGCATTTCATGAAATCCATACACTTTCAAAAGAACGTGATTATCTTTCGAAGTAAAGGTTCTACAGAGAACAGGAACACTGTTCTCACTTCTAACAATACTTTGATATGTAGCAAACAACGTCTTCTCTTTTCAGAGAAACACATGGGCGTTTCTCACAGAAGCATTTCTTTAATTTAATACACTTTCCAAAGAACATGATTATCTTTCGAAATAAAGATTCTCCAGAGAACAGGAACACTGTTCTCACTTCTGACAATACTTTGACAAATCTTAAACAACGGCTTCTTTTTTCGGAGAAACACATATGCGTTTCTCACAAAAGCAGTTCTACAGTGAAACGGAACACTTTACTCACTTCAAACACTACTTTGACATATAGCAAACAAAGTCTTCTCTTTTCAGAGAAACACATGTGCGTTTCTCACAGAAGCATTACTTGAAATTCATACACTTTCCAAAGAACGTGATTATCTTTCGAAATAAAGATTCTCCAGAGAACAGGAACACTGTTCTCACTTCTGACAATACTTTGACAAATCTCAAACAACGGCTTTCCCTTTCAGAGAAACTCCTGTACATTTCTCACAAAAGCATTTCATGAAATTCATACATTTTCCAAGGAACATGATTATCGTTGGAAGTAATGGGTCTACAGAGAACAGGAACACTGTTTTCACTTCTAACACTACTTTGACATATAGCAAACAACGGCTTCGCTTTTCAGAGAAACACATGTGCGTTTCTCACAAAAGCAGTTCATCAAATTCATACACTTTCAAAAGAACATGATTATCTTTCGAAGGAAAGGTTCTACAGAGGACAGGAACACTGTTCTAACAATACTTTGACAAATCCCAAACAACGGCTTCACTTTTCAGAGAAACACATGTGCGTTTCTCACAAAAGCATTTCTTGAAATTCATACACTTTCCAAAGAACATCATTATCTTTCGAAGAAAACTTTCTACAGAGAACAGGAACACTGTTATCACTTCTGACACAACTCAAACAGCGGCTTCTTCTTTCGTAGACACTCATGTGCATTTCTAAAAATAGCATTTCATGAAATCCATACACTTTCAAAAGAACAGGATTATCTTTCGAAGTAAAGGTTCTACAGAGAACAGGAACACTGTTCTCACTTCTAACAATACTTTGATATATAGCAAACAACGTCTTCTCTTTTCAGAGAAACACATGGGCGTTTCTCACAGAAGCATTTCTTTAATTTCATACACTTTCCAAAGAACATGATTATCTTTCGAAATAAAGATTCTCCAGAGAACAGGAACACTGTTCTCACTTCTGACAATACTTTGACAAATCTTAAACAACGGCTTGTTTTTTCGGAGAAACTAGTGTACGTTTCTCACAAAAGTATTTCAAGAAATTCATACATTTTCCAAGGAACATGATTATCATTGGACGTAAAGGGCCTACAGAGAACAGGAACACTGTTCACACTTCTAACACTACTGTGACATATAGCAAACAATGGATTCGCTTTTCAGAGAAACACATGTACGTTTCTCACAAAAGCATTTCTTGAAGTTCATACACTTTCCAATGAACATCATTACCTTTCGAAGAAAACTTTCTACAGAGAACAGGAACACTGTTATCACTTCTGACACAACTCAAACAACGGCTTCTTCTTTCGTAGAAACTCATGTGCATTTCTAAAAATAGCATTTCATGAAATTCATACACTTTATATAGAACGTAATTATGCTTCACAGTAAAGCTACCACAGAGAACAGGAACACTTCTCAATTCTAACAATACGTTGACATATCACAACGGCTTCTCTTTTCGGAGAAACACAAGTGCGTTTCTCACAAAAGCAGTTCATCAAATTCATACACTTTCCAAAGTACATGATTATCTTTCGAAATAAAGATTCTACAGAGAACAGGAACACTGTTCTCACTTCTGACAATGCTTTGACAAATCTCAAATAACGGCTTCTCCTTTCAGTAAAACACTTGTGCATTTCTCAAAAATGCATTTCCTGAAATCCATACACTTTCAAAGAAGATGATTCTCTTTCAATGTGTAGCGTCTGCAGTGAATAGCAAAACTTCTCATTTGAGAAACACGTGTGTATATCACAAAAGCATTTCATGAAATTCATACACTTTCAAAAGAACGTGATTATCTTTCGAAGTAAAGGTGCTACAGAGAACAGGAACACTGTTCTCACTTCTAACAATACTTTGATATATAGCAAACAACGTCTTCTCTTTTCAGAGAAACACATGGGCGTTTCTCACAGAAGCATTTCTTTAATTTCATACACTTTCCAAAGAACATGATTATCTTTCGAAATAAAGATTCTACAGAGAACAGGAACACTGTTCTCACTTCTGACAATACTTTGACAAATCTTAAACAACGGCTTCTTTTTTCGGAGAAACACATATGCGTTTCTCACAAAAGCAGTTCTACAGTGAAACGGAACACTTTACTCACTTCAAACACTACTTTGACATATAGCAAACAAAGTCTTCTCTTTTCAGAGAAACACATGTGCGTTTCTCACAGAAGCATTACTTGAAATTCATACACTTTCCAAAGAACGTGATTATCTTTCGAAATAAAGATTCTCCAGAGAACAGGAACACTGTTCTCACTTCTGACAATACTTTGACAAATCTCAAACAACGGCTTTCCCTTACGGAGAAACTCCTGTACATTTCTCACAAAAGCATTTCATGAAATTCATACATTTTCCAAGGAAAATGATCATCGTTGGAAGTAATGGGTCTACAGAGAACAGGAACACTGTTTTCACTTCTAACACTACTTTGACATATAGCAAACAACGGCTTCGCTTTTCAGAGAAACACATGTGCGTTTCTCACAAAAGCAGTTCATCAAATTCATACACTTTCAAAAGAACATGATTATCTTTCGAAGGAAAGGTTCTACAGAGGACAGGAACACTGTTCTAACAATACTTTGACAAATCCCAAACAACGGCTTCACTTTTCAGAGAAACACATGTGCGTTTCTCACAAAAGCATTTCTTGAAATTCATACACTTTCCAAAGAACATCATTATCTTTCGAAGAAAACTTTCTACAGAGAACAGGAACACTGTTATCACTTCTGACACAACTCAAACAGCGGCTTCTTCTTTCGTAGACACTCATGTGCATTTCTAAAAATAGCATTTCATGAAATCCATACACTTTCAAAAGAACAGGATTATCTTTCGAAGTAAAGGTTCTACAGAGAACAGGAACACTGTTCTCACTTCTAACAACACTTTGATATATAGCAAACAACGTCTTCTCTTTTCAGAGAAACACATGGGCGTTTCTCACAGAAGCATTTCTTTAATTTAATACACTTTCCAAAGAACATGATTATCTTTCGAAATAAAGATTCTCCAGAGAACAGGAACACTGTTCTCACTTCTGACAATACTTTGACAAATCTTAAACAACGGCTTCTTTTTTCAGAGAAACTAGTGTACGTTTCTCACAAAAGTATTTCAAGAAATTCATACATTTTCCAAGGAACATGATTATCATTGGACGTAAAGGGCCTACAGAGAACAGGAACACTGTTCACACTTCTAACACTACTGTGACATATAGCAAACAATGGATTCGCTTTTCAGAGAAACACATGTACGTTTCTCACAAAAGCATTTCTTGAAGTTCATACACTTTCCAATGAACATCATTACCTTTCGAAGAAAACTTTCTACAGAGAACAGGAACACTGTTATCACTTCTGACACAACTCAAACAACGGCTTCTTCTTTCGTAGAAACTCATGTGCATTTCTAAAAATAGCATTTCATGAAATTCATACACTTTATATAGAACGTAATTATGCTTCATATCACAACGGCTTCTCTTTTCGGAGAAACACAAGTGCGTTTCTCACAAAAGCAGTTCATCAAATTCATACACTTTCCAAAGTACATGATTATCTTTCGAAATAAAGATTCTACAGAGAACAGGAACACTGTTCTCACTTCTGACAATGCTTTGACAAATCTCAAATAACGGCTTCTCCTTTCAGTAAAACACTTGTGCATTTCTCAAAAATGCATTTCCTGAAATCCATACACTTTCAAAGAAGATGATTCTCTTTCAATGTGTAGCGTCTGCAGTGAATAGCAAAACTTCTCATTTGAGAAACACGTGTGTATATCACAAAAGCATTTCATGAAATTCATACACTTTCAAAAGAACGTGATTATCTTTCGAAGTAAAGGTGCTACAGAGAACAGGAACACTGTTCTCACTTCTAACAATACTTTGATATATAGCAAACAACGTCTTCTCTTTTCAGAGAAACACATGGGCGTTTCTCACAGAAGCATTTCTTTAATTTCATACACTTTCCAAAGAACATGATTATCTTTCGAAATAAAGATTCTACAGAGAACAGGAACACTGTTCTCACTTCTGACAATACTTTGACAAATCTTAAACAACGGCTTCTTTTTTCGGAGAAACACATATGCGTTTCTCACAAAAGCAGTTCTACAGTGAAACGGAACACTTTACTCACTTCAAACACTACTTTGACATATAGCAAACAAAGTCTTCTCTTTTCAGAGAAACACATGTGCGTTTCTCACAGAAGCATTACTTGAAATTCATACACTTTCCAAAGAACGTGATTATCTTTCGAAATAAAGATTCTCCAGAGAACAGGAACACTGTTCTCACTTCTGACAATACTTTGACAAATCTCAAACAACGGCTTTCCCTTTCGGAGAAACTCCTGTACATTTCTCACAAAAGCATTTCATGAAATTCATACATTTTCCAAGGAACATGATTATCGTTGGAAGTAATGGGTCTACAGAGAACAGGAACACTGTTTTCACTTCTAACACTACTTTGACATATAGCAAACAACGGCTTCGCTTTTCAGAGAAACACATGTGCGTTTCTCACAAAAGCAGTTCATCAAATTCATACACTTTCAAAAGAACATGATTATCTTTCGAAGGAAAGGTTCTACAGAGGACAGGAACACTGTTCTAACAATACTTTGACAAATCCCAAACAACGGCTTCACTTTTCAGAGAAACATGTGCGTTTCTCACAAAAGCATTTCTTGAAATTCATACACTTTCCAAAGAACATCATTATCTTTCGAAGAAAACTTTCTACAGAGAACAGGAACACTGTTATCACTTCTGACACAACTCAAACAGCGGCTTCTTCTTTCGTAGACACTCATGTGCATTTCTAAAAATAGCATTTCATGAAATCCATACACTTTCAAAAGAACAGGATTATCTTTCGAAGTAAAGGTTCTACAGAGAACAGGAACACTGTTCTCACTTCTAACAATACTTTGATATATAGCAAACAACGTCTTCTCTTTTCAGAGAAACACATGGGCGTTTCTCACAGAAGCATTTCTTTAATTTAATACACTTTCCAAAGAACATGATTATCTTTCGAAATAAAGATTCTCCAGAGAACAGGAACACTGTTCTCACTTCTGACAATACTTTGACAAATCTTAAACAACGGCTTCTTTTTTCGGAGAAACTAGTGTACGTTTCTCACAAAAGTATTTCAAGAAATTCATACATTTTCCAAGGAACATGATTATCATTGGACGTAAAGGGCCTACAGAGAACAGGAACACTGTTCACACTTCTAACACTACTGTGACATATAGCAAACAATGGATTCGCTTTTCAGAGAAACACATGTACGTTTCTCACAAAAGCATTTCTTGAAGTTCATACACTTTCCAATGAACATCATTACCTTTCGAAGAAAACTTTCTACAGAGAACAGGAACACTGTTATCACTTCTGACACAACTCAAACAACGGCTTCTTCTTTCGTAGAAACTCATGTGCATTTCTAAAAATAGCATTTCATGAAATTCATACACTTTATATAGAACGTAATTATGCTTCACAGTAAAGCTACCACAGAGAACAGGAACACTTCTCAATTCTAACAATACGTTGACATATCACAACGGCTTCTCTTTTCGGAGAAACACAAGTGCGTTTCTCACAAAAGCAGTTCATCAAATTCATACACTTTCCAAAGTACATGATTATCTTTCGAAATAAAGATTCTACAGAGAACAGGAACACTGTTCTCACTTCTGACAATGCTTTGACAAATCTCAAATAACGGCTTCTCCTTTCAGTAAAACACTTGTGCATTTCTCAAAAATGCATTTCCTGAAATCCATACACTTTCAAAGACGATGATTCTCTTTCAATGTGTAGCGTCTGCAGTGAATAGCAAAACTTCTCATTTGAGAAACACGTGTGTATATCACAAAAGCATTTCATGAAATTCATACACTTTCAAAAGAACGTGATTATCTTTCGAAGTAAAGGTGCTACAGAGAACAGGAACACTGTTCTCACTTCTAACAATACTTTGATATATAGCAAACAACGTCTTCTCTTTTCAGAGAAACACATGGGCGTTTCTCACAGAAGCATTTCTTTAATTTCATACACTTTCCAAAGAACATGATTATCTTTCGAAATAAAGATTCTCCAGAGAACAGGAACACTGTTCTCACTTCTGACAATACTTTGACAAATCTTAAACAACGGCTTCTTTTTTCGGAGAAACACATATGCGTTTCTCACAAAAGCAGTTCTACAGTGAAACGGAACACTTTACTCACTTCAAACACTACTTTGACATATAGCAAACAAAGTCTTCTCTTTTCAGAGAAACACATGTGCGTTTCTCACAGAAGCATTACTTGAAATTCATACACTTTCCAAAGAACGTGATTATCTTTCGAAATAAAGATTCTCCAGAGAACAGGAACACTGTTCTCACTTCTGACAATACTTTGACAAATCTCAAACAACGGCTTTCCCTTTCGGAGAAACTCCTGTACATTTCTCACAAAAGCATTTCATGAAATTCATACATTTTCCAAGGAACATGATTATCGTTGGAAGTAATGGGTCTACAGAGAACAGGAACACTGTTTTCACTTCTAACACTACTTTGACATATAGCAAACAACGGCTTCGCTTTTCAGAGAAACACATGTGCGTTTCTCACAAAAGCAGTTCATCAAATTCATACACTTTCAAAAGAACATGATTATCTTTCGAAGGAAAGGTTCTACAGAGGACAGGAACACTGTTCTAACAATACTTTGACAAATCCCAAACAACGGCTTCACTTTTCAGAGAAACACATGTGCGTTTCTCACAAAAGCATTTCTTGAAATTCATACACTTTCCAAAGAACATCATTATCTTTCGAAGAAAACTTTCTACAGAGAACAGGAACACTGTTATCACTTCTGACACAACTCAAACAGCGGCTTCTTCTTTCGTAGACACTCATGTGCATTTCTAAAAATAGCATTTCATGAAATCCATACACTTTCAAAAGAACAGGATTATCTTTCGAAGTAAAGGTTCTACAGAGAACAGGAACACTGTTCTCACTTCTAACAATACTTTGATATGTAGCAAACAACGTCTTCTCTTTTCAGAGAAACACATGGGCGTTTCTCACAGAAGCATTTCTTTAATTTAATACACTTTCCAAAGAACATGATTATCTTTCGAAATAAAGATTCTCCAGAGAACAGGAACACTGTTCTCACTTCTGACAATACTTTGACAAATCTTAAACAACGGCTTCTTTTTTCAGAGAAACTAGTGTACGTTTCTCACAAAAGTATTTCAAGAAATTCATACATTTTCCAAGGAACATGATTATCATTGGACGTAAAGGGCCTACAGAGAACAGGAACACTGTTCACACTTCTAACACTACTGTGACATATAGCAAACAATGGATTCGCTTTTCAGAGAAACACATGTACGTTTCTCACAAAAGCATTTCTTGAAGTTCATACACTTTCCAATGAACATCATTACCTTTCGAAGAAAACTTTCTACAGAGAACAGGAACACTGTTATCACTTCTGACACAACTCAAACAACGGCTTCTTCTTTCGTAGAAACTCATGTGCATTTCTAAAAATAGCATTTCATGAAATTCATACACTTTATATAGAACGTAATTATGCTTCACAGTAAAGCTACCACAGAGAACAGGAACACTTCTCAATTCTAACAATACGTTGACATATCACAACGGCTTCTCTTTTCGGAGAAACACAAGTGCGTTTCTCACAAAAGCAGTTCATCAAATTCATACACTTTCCAAAGTACATGATTATCTTTCGAAATAAAGATTCTACAGAGAACAGGAACACTGTTCTCACTTCTGACAATGCTTTGACAAATCTCAAATAACGGCTTCTCCTTTCAGTAAAACACTTGTGCATTTCTCAAAAATGCATTTCCTGAAATCCATACACTTTCAAAGAAGATGATTCTCTTTCAATGTGTAGCGTCTGCAGTGAATAGCAAAACTTCTCATTTGAGAAACACGTGTGTATATCACAAAAGCATTTCATGAAATTCATACACTTTCAAAAGAACGTGATTATCTTTCGAAGTAAAGGTGCTACAGAGAACAGGAACACTGTTCTCACTTCTAACAATACTTTGATATATAGCAAACAACGTCTTCTCTTTTCAGAGAAACACATGGGCGTTTCTCACAGAAGCATTTCTTTAATTTCATACACTTTCCAAAGAACATGATTATCTTTCGAAATAAAGATTCTCCAGAGAACAGGAACACTGTTCTCACTTCTGACAATACTTTGACAAATCTTAAACAACGGCTTCTTTTTTCGGAGAAACACATATGCGTTTCTCACAAAAGCAGTTCTACAGTGAAACGGAACACTTTACTCACTTCAAACACTACTTTGACATATAGCAAACAAAGTCTTCTCTTTTCAGAGAAACACATGTGCGTTTCTCACAGAAGCATTACTTGAAATTCATACACTTTCCAAAGAACGTGATTATCTTTCGAAATAAAGATTCTCCAGAGAACAGGAACACTGTTCTCACTTCTGACAATACTTTGACAAATCTCAAACAACGGCTTTCCCTTTCGGAGAAACTCCTGTACATTTCTCACAAAAACATTTCATGAAATTCATACATTTTCCAAGGAACATGATTATCGTTGGAAGTAATGGGTCTACAGAGAACAGGAACACTGTTCACACTTCTAACACTACTGTGACATATAGCAAACAATGGATTCGCTTTTCAGAGAAACACATGTACGTTTCTCACAAAAGCATTTCTTGAAGTTCATACACTTTCCAAAGAACATCATTACCTTTCGAAGAAAACTTTCTACAGAGAACAGGAACACTGTTATCACTTCTGACACAACTAAAACAACGGCTTCTTCTTTCGTAGAAACTCATGTGCATTTCTAAAAATAGCATTTCATGAAATTCATACACTTTATATAGAACGTAATTATGCTTCATATCACAACGGCTTCTCTTTTCGGAGAAACACAAGTGCGTTTCTCACAAAAGCAGTTCATCAAATTCATACACTTTCCAAAGTACATGATTATCTTTCGAAATAAAGATTCTACAGAGAACAGGAACACTGTTCTCACTTCTGACAATGCTTTGACAAATCTCAAATAACGGCTTCTCCTTTCAGTAAAACACTTGTGCATTTCTCAAAAATGCATTTCCTGAAATCCATACACTTTCAAAGAAGATGATTCTCTTTCAATGTGTAGCGTCTGCAGTGAATAGCAAAACTTCTCATTTGAGAAACACGTGTGTATATCACAAAAGCATTTCATGAAATTCATACACTTTCAAAAGAACGTGATTATCTTTCGAAGTAAAGGTGCTACAGAGAACAGGAACACTGTTCTCACTTCTAACAATACTTTGATATATAGCAAACAACGTCTTCTCTTTTCAGAGAAACACATGGGCGTTTCTCACAGAAGCATTTCTTTAATTTCATACACTTTCCAAAGAACATGATTATCTTTCGAAATAAAGATTCTACAGAGAACAGGAACACTGTTCTCACTTCTGACAATACTTTGACAAATCTTAAACAACGGCTTCTTTTTTCGGAGAAACACATATGCGTTTCTCACAAAAGCAGTTCTACAGTGAAACGGAACACTTTACTCACTTCAAACACTACTTTGACATATAGCAAACAAAGTCTTCTCTTTTCAGAGAAACACATGTGCGTTTCTCACAGAAGCATTACTTGAAATTCATACACTTTCCAAAGAACGTGATTATCTTTCGAAATAAAGATTCTCCAGAGAACAGGAACACTGTTCTCACTTCTGACAATACTTTGACAAATCTCAAACAACGGCTTTCCCTTTCGGAGAAACTGCTGTACATTTCTCACAAAAACATTTCATGAAATTCATACATTTTCCAAGGAACATGATTATCGTTGGAAGTAATGGGTCTACAGAGAACAGGAACACTGTTTTCACTTCTAACACTACTTTGACATATAGCAAACAACGGCTTCGCTTTTCAGAGAAACACATGTGCGTTTCTCACAAAAGCAGTTCATCAAATTCATACACTTTCAAAAGAACATGATTATCTTTCGAAGGAAAGGTTCTACAGAGGACAGGAACACTGTTCTAACAATACTTTGACAAATCCCAAACAACGGCTTCACTTTTCAGAGAAACACATGTGCGTTTCTCACAAAAGCATTTCTTGAAATTCATACACTTTCCAAAGAACATCATTATCTTTCGAAGAAAATTTTCTACAGAGAACAGGAACACTGTTATCACTTCTGACACAACTCAAACAGCGGCTTCTTCTTTCGTAGACACTCATGTGCATTTCTAAAAATAGCATTTCATGAAATCCATACACTTTCAAAAGAACAGGATTATCTTTCGAAGTAAAGGTTCTACAGAGAACAGGAACACTGTTCTCACTTCTAACAATACTTTGATATATAGCAAACAACGTCTTCTCTTTTCAGAGAAACACATGGGCGTTTCTCACAGAAGCATTTCTTTAATTTCATACACTTTCCAAAGAACATGATTATCTTTCGAAATAAAGATTCTCCAGAGAACAGGAACACTGTTCTCACTTCTGACAATACTTTGACAAATCTTAAACAACGGCTTCTTTTTTCGGAGAAACTAGTGTACGTTTCTCACAAAAGTATTTCAAGAAATTCATACATTTTCCAAGGAACATGATTATCATTGGACGTAAAGGGCCTACAGAGAACAGGAACACTGTTCACACTTCTAACACTACTGTGACATATAGCAAACAATGGATTCGCTTTTCAGAGAAACACATGTACGTTTCTCACAAAAGCATTTCTTGAAGTTCATACACTTTCCAAAGAACATCATTACCTTTCGAAGAAAACTTTCTACAGAGAACAGGAACACTGTTATCACTTCTGACACAACTCAAACAACGGCTTCTTCTTTCGTAGAAACTCATGTGCATTTCTAAAAATAGCATTTCATGAAATTCATACACTTTATATAGAACGTAATTATGCTTCACAGTAAAGCTACCACAGAGAACAGGAACACTTCTCAATTCTAACAATACGTTGACATATCACAACGGCTTCTCTTTTCGGAGAAACACAAGTGCGTTTCTCACAAAAGCAGTTCATCAAATTCATACACTTTCCAAAGTACATGATTATCTTTCGAAATAAAGATTCTACAGAGAACAGGAACACTGTTCTCACTTCTGACAATGCTTTGACAAATCTCAAATAACGGCTTCTCCTTTCAGTAAAACACTTGTGCATTTCTCAAAAATGCATTTCCTGAAATCCATACACTTTCAAAGAAGATGATTCTCTTTCAATGTGTAGCGTCTGCAGTGAATAGCAAAACTTCTCATTTGAGAAACACGTGTGTATATCACAAAAGCATTTCATGAAATTCATACACTTTCAAAAGAACGTGATTATCTTTCGAAGTAAAGGTGCTACAGAGAACAGGAACACTGTTCTCACTTCTAACAATACTTTGATATATAGCAAACAACGTCTTCTCTTTTCAGAGAAACACATGGGCGTTTCTCACAGAAGCATTTCTTTAATTTCATACACTTTCCAAAGAACATGATTATCTTTCGAAATAAAGATTCTACAGAAAACAGGAACACTGTTCTCACTTCTGACAATACTTTGACAAATCTTAAACAACGGCTTCTTTTTTCGGAGAAACACATATGCGTTTCTCACAAAAGCAGTTCTACAGTGAAACGGAACACTTTACTCACTTCAAACACTACTTTGACATATAGCAAACAAAGTCTTCTCTTTTCAGAGAAACACATGTGCGTTTCTCACAGAAGCATTACTTGAAATTCATACACTTTCCAAAGAACGTGATTATCTTTCGAAATAAAGATTCTCCAGAGAACAGGAACACTGTTCTCACTTCTGACAATACTTTGACAAATCTCAAACAACGGCTTTCCCTTTCGGAGAAACTGCTGTACATTTCTCACAAAAACATTTCATGAAATTCATACATTTTCCAAGGAACATGATTATCGTTGGAAGTAATGGGTCTACAGAGAACAGGAACACTGTTTTCACTTCTAACACTACTTTGACATATAGCAAACAACGGCTTCGCTTTTCAGAGAAACACATGTGCGTTTCTCACAAAAGCAGTTCATCAAATTCATACACTTTCAAAAGAACATGATTATCTTTCGAAGGAAAGGTTCTACAGAGGACAGGAACACTGTTCTAACAATACTTTGACAAATCCCAAACAACGGCTTCACTTTTCAGAGAAACACATGTGCGTTTCTCACAAAAGCATTTCTTGAAATTCATACACTTTCCAAAGAACATCATTATCTTTCGAAGAAAACTTTCTACAGAGAACAGGAACACTGTTATCACTTCTGACACAACTCAAACAGCGGCTTCTTCTTTCGTAGACACTCATGTGCATTTCTAAAAATAGCATTTCATGAAATCCATACACTTTCAAAAGAACAGGATTATCTTTCGAAGTAAAGGTTCTACAGAGAACAGGAACACTGTTCTCACTTCTAACAATACTTTGATATATAGCAAACAACGTCTTCTCTTTTCAGAGAAACACATGGGCGTTTCTCACAGAAGCATTTCTTTAATTTAATACACTTTCCAAAGAACATGATTATCTTTCGAAATAAAGATTCTCCAGAGAACAGGAACACTGTTCTCACTTCTAACACTACTTTGACATATAGCAAACAACGGCTTCGCTTTTCAGAGAAACACATGTGCGTTTCTCACAAAAGTAGTTCATCAAATTCATACACTTTCAAAAGAACATGATTATCTTTCGAAGGAAAGGTTCTACAGAGGACAGGAACACTGTTCTAACAATACTTTGACAAATCCCAAACAACGGCTTCACTTTTCAGAGAAACACATGTGCGTTTCTCACAAAAGCATTTCTTGAAATTCATACACTTTCCAAAGAACATCATTATCTTTCGAAGAAAACTTTCTACAGAGAACAGGATCACTGTTATCACTTCTGACACAACTCAAACAGCGGCTTCTTCTTTCGTAGATACTCATGTGCATTTCTAAAAATAGCATTTCATGAAATCCATACACTTTCAAAAGAACAGGATTATCTTTCGAAGTAAAGGTTCTACAGAGAACAGGAACACTGTTCTCACTTCTAACAATACTTTGATATATAGCAAACAACGTCTTCTCTTTTCAGAGAAACACATGGGCGTTTCTCACAGAAGCATTTCTTTAATTTAATACACTTTCCAAAGAACATGATTATCTTTCGAAATAAAGATTCTCCAGAGAACAGGAACACTGTTCTCACTTCTGACAATACTTTGACAAATCTTAAACAACGGCTTCTTTTTTCGGAGAAACTAGTGTACGTTTCTCACAAAAGTATTTCAAGAAATTCATACATTTTCCAAGGAACATGATTATCATTGGACGTAAAGGGCCTACAGAGAACAGGAACACTGTTCACACTTCTAACACTACTGTGACATATAGCAAACAATGGATTCGCTTTTCAGAGAAACACATGTACGTTTCTCACAAAAGCATTTCTTGAAGTTCATACACTTTCCAAAGAACATCATTACCTTTCGAAGAAAACTTTCTACAGAGAACAGGAACACTGTTATCACTTCTGACACAACTCAAACAACGGCTTCTTCTTTCGTAGAAACTCATGTGCATTTCTAAAAATAGCATTTCATGAAATTCATACACTTTATATAGAACGTAATTATGCTTCACAGTAAAGCTACCACAGAGAACAGGAACACTTCTCAATTCTAACAATACGTTGACATATCACAACGGCTTCTCTTTTCGGAGAAACACAAGTGCGTTTCTCACAAAAGCAGTTCATCAAATTCATACACTTTCCAAAGTACATGATTATCTTTCGAAATAAAGATTCTACAGAGAACAGGAACACTGTTCTCACTTCTGACAATGCTTTGACAAATCTCAAATAACGGCTTCTCCTTTCAGTAAAACACTTGTGCATTTCTCAAAAATGCATTTCCTGAAATCCATACACTTTCAAAGAAGATGATTCTCTTTCAATGTGTAGCGTCTGCAGTGAATAGCAAAACTTCTCATTTGAGAAACACGTGTGTATATCACAAAAGCATTTCATGAAATTCATACACTTTCAAAAGAACGTGATTATCTTTCGAAGTAAAGGTGCTACAGAGAACAGGAACACTGTTCTCACTTCTAACAATACTTTGATATATAGCAAACAACGTCTTCTCTTTTCAGAGAAACACATGGGCGTTTCTCACAGAAGCATTTCTTTAATTTCATACACTTTCCAAAGAACATGATTATCTTTCGAAATAAAGATTCTACAGAGAACAGGAACACTGTTCTCACTTCTGACAATACTTTGACAAATCTTAAACAACGGCTTCTTTTTTCGGAGAAACACATATGCGTTTCTCACAAAAGCAGTTCTACAGTGAAACGGAACACTTTACTCACTTCAAACACTACTTTGACATATAGCAAACAAAGTCTTCTCTTTTCAGAGAAACACATGTGCGTTTCTCACAGAAGCATTACTTGAAATTCATACACTTTCCAAAGAACGTGATTATCTTTCGAAATAAAGATTCTCCAGAGAACAGGAACACTGTTCTCACTTCTGACAATACTTTGACAAATCTCAAACAACGGCTTTCCCTTTCGGAGAAACTCCTGTACATTTCTCACAAAAGCATTTCATGAAATTCATACATTTTCCAAGGAACATGATTATCGTTGGAAGTAATGGGTCTACAGAGAACAGGAACACTGTTTTCACTTCTAACACTACTTTGACATATAGCAAACAACGGCTTCGCTTTTCAGAGAAACACATGTGCGTTTCTCACAAAAGCAGTTCATCAAATTCATACACTTTCAAAAGAACATGATTATCTTTCGAAGGAAAGGTTCTACAGAGGACAGGAACACTGTTCTAACAATACTTTGACAAATCCCAAACAACGGCTTCACTTTTCAGAGAAACACATGTGCGTTTCTCACAAAAGCATTTCTTGAAATTCATACACTTTCCAAAGAACATCATTATCTTTCGAAGAAAACTTTCTACAGAGAACAGGAACACTGTTATCACTTCTGACACAACTCAAAAAGCGGATTCTTCTTTCGTAGACACTCATGTGCATTTCTAAAAATAGCATTTCATGAAATCCATACACTTTCAAAAGAACAGGATTATCTTTCGAAGTAAAGGTTCTACAGAGAACAGGAACACTGTTCTCACTTCTAACAATACTTTGATATGTAGCAAACAACGTCTTCTCTTTTCAGAGAAACACATGGGCGTTTCTCACAGAAGCATTTCTTTAATTTAATACACTTTCCAAAGAACATGATTATCTTTCGAAATAAAGATTCTCCAGAGAACAGGAACACTGTTCTCACTTCTGACAATACTTTGACAAATCTTAAACAACGGCTTCTTTTTTCGGAGAAACTAGTGTACGTTTCTCACAAAAGTATTTCAAGAAATTCATACATTTTCCAAGGAACATGATTATCATTGGACGTAAAGGGCCTACAGAGAACAGGAACACTGTTCACACTTCTAACACTACTGTGACATATAGCAAACAATGGATTCGCTTTTCAGAGAAACACATGTACGTTTCTCACAAAAGCATTTCTTGAAGTTCATACACTTTCCAAAGAACATCATTACCTTTCGAAGAAAACTTTCTACAGAGAACAGGAACACTGTTATCACTTCTGACACAACTCAAACAACGGCTTCTTCTTTCGTAGAAACTCATGTGCATTTCTAAAAATAGCATTTCATGAAATTCATACACTTTATATAGAACGTAATTATGCTTCACAGTAAAGCTACCACAGAGAACAGGAACACTTCTCAATTCTAACAATACGTTGACATATCACAACGGCTTCTCTTTTCGGAGAAACACAAGTGCGTTTCTCACAAAAGCAGTTCATCAAATTCATACACTTTCCAAAGTACATGATTATCTTTCGAAATAAAGATTCTACAGAGAACAGGAACACTGTTCTCACTTCTGACAATGCTTTGACAAATCTCAAATAACGGCTTCTCCTTTCAGTAAAACACTTGTGCATTTCTCAAAAATGCATTTCCTGAAATCCATACACTTTCAAAGAAGATGATTCTCTTTCAATGTGTAGCGTCTGCAGTGAATAGCAAAACTTCTCATTTGAGAAACACGTGTGTATATCACAAAAGCATTTCATGAAATTCATACACTTTCAAAAGAACGTGATTATCTTTCGAAGTAAAGGTGCTACAGAGAACAGGAACACTGTTCTCACTTCTAACAATACTTTGATATATAGCAAACAACGTCTTCTCTTTTCAGAGAAACACATGGGCGTTTCTCACAGAAGCATTTCTTTAATTTCATACACTTTCCAAAGAACATGATTATCTTTCGAAATAAAGATTCTCCAGAGAACAGGAACACTGTTCTCACTTCTGACAATACTTTGACAAATCTTAAACAACGGCTTCTTTTTTCGGAGAAACACATATGCGTTTCTCACAAAAGCAGTTCTACAGTGAAACGGAACACTTTACTCACTTCAAACACTACTTTGACATATAGCAAACAAAGTCTTCTCTTTTCAGAGAAACACATGTGCGTTTCTCACAGAAGCATTACTTGAAATTCATACACTTTCCAAAGAACGTGATTATCTTTCGAAATAAAGATTCTCCAGAGAACAGGAACACTGTTCTCACTTCTGACAATACTTTGACAAATCTCAAACAACGGCTTTCCCTTTCGGAGAAACTCCTGTACATTTCTCACAAAAACATTTCATGAAATTCATACATTTTCCAAGGAACATGATTATCGTTGGAAGTAATGGGTCTACAGAGAACAGGAACACTGTTTTCACTTCTAACACTACTTTGACATATAGCAAACAACGGCTTCGCTTTTCAGAGAAACACATGTGCGTTTCTCACAAAAGCAGTTCATCAAATTCATACACTTTCAAAAGAACATGATTATCTTTCGAAGGAAAGGTTCTACAGAGGACAGGAACACTGTTATCACTTCTGACACAACTCAAACAGCGGCTTCTTCTTTCGTAGACACTCATGTGCATTTCTAAAAATAGCATTTCATGAAATCCATACACTTTCAAAAGAACAGGATTATCTTTCGAAGTAAAGGTTCTACAGAGAACAGGAACACTGTTCTCACTTCTAACAATACTTTGATATATAGCAAACAACGTCTTCTCTTTTCAGAGAAACACATGGGCGTTTCTCACAGAAGCATTTCTTTAATTTAATACACTTTCCAAAGAACATGATTATCTTTCGAAATAAAGATTCTCCAGAGAACAGGAACACTGTTCTCACTTCTAACACTACTTTGACATATAGCAAACAACGGCTTCGCTTTTCAGAGAAACACATGTGCGTTTCTCACAAAAGCAGTTCATCAAATTCATACACTTTCAAAAGAACATGATTATCTTTCGAAGGAAAGGTTCTACAGAGGACAGGAACACTGTTCTAACAATACTTTGACAAATCCCAAACAACGGCTTCACTTTTCAGAGAAACACATGTGCGTTTCTCACAAAAGCATTTCTTGAAATTCATACACTTTCCAAAGAACATCATTATCTTTCGAAGAAAACTTTCTACAGAGAACAGGATCACTGTTATCACTTCTGACACAACTCAAACAGCGGCTTCTTCTTTCGTAGACACTCATGTGCATTTCTAAAAATAGCATTTCATGAAATCCATACACTTTCAAAAGAACAGGATTATCTTTCGAAGTAAAGGTTCTACAGAGAACAGGAACACTGTTCTCACTTCTAACAATACTTTGATATATAGCAAACAACGTCTTCTCTTTTCAGAGAAACACATGGGCGTTTCTCACAGAAGCATTTCTTTAATTTAATACACTTTCCAAAGAACATGATTATCTTTCGAAATAAAGATTCTCCAGAGAACAGGAACACTGTTCTCACTTCTGACAATACTTTGACAAATCTTAAACAACGGCTTCTTTTTTCGGAGAAACTAGTGTACGTTTCTCACAAAAGTATTTCAAGAAATTCATACATTTTCCAAGGAACATGATTATCATTGGACGTAAAGGGCCTACAGAGAACAGGAACACTGTTCACACTTCTAACACTACTGTGACATATAGCAAACAATGGATTCGCTTTTCAGAGAAACACATGTACGTTTCTCACAAAAGCATTTCTTTGAAGTTCATACACTTTCCAAAGAACATCATTACCTTTCGAAGAAAACTTTCTACAGAGAACAGGAACACTGTTATCACTTCTGACACAACTCAAACAACGGCTTCTTCTTTCGTAGAAACTCATGTGCATTTCTAAAAATAGCATTTCATGAAATTCATACACTTTATATAGAACGTAATTATGCTTCACAGTAAAGCTACCACAGAGAACAGGAACACTTCTCAATTCTAACAATACGTTGACATATCACAACGGCTTCTCTTTTCGGAGAAACACAAGTGCGTTTCTCACAAAAGCAGTTCATCAAATTCATACACTTTCCAAAGTACATGATTATCTTTCGAAATAAAGATTCTACAGAGAACAGGAACACTGTTCTCACTTCTGACAATGCTTTGACAAATCTCAAATAACGGCTTCTCCTTTCAGTAAAACACTTGTGCATTTCTCAAAAATGCATTTCCTGAAATCCATACACTTTCAAAGAAGATGATTCTCTTTCAATGTGTAGCGTCTGCAGTGAATAGCAAAACTTCTCATTTGAGAAACACGTGTGTATATCACAAAAGCATTTCATGAAATTCATACACTTTCAAAAGAACGTGATTATCTTTCGAAGTAAAGGTGCTACAGAGAACAGGAACACTGTTCTCACTTCTAACAATACTTTGATATATAGCAAACAACGTCTTCTCTTTTCAGAGAAAACATGGGCGTTTCTCACAGAAGCATTTCTTTAATTTCATACACTTTCCAAAGAACATGATTATCTTTCGAAATAAAGATTCTCCAGAGAACAGGAACACTGTTCTCACTTCTGACAATACTTTGACAAATCTTAAACAACGGCTTCTTTTTTCGGAGAAACACATATGCGTTTCTCACAAAAGCAGTTCTACAGTGAAACGGAACACTTTACTCACTTCAAACACTACTTTGACATATAGCAAACAAAGTCTTCTCTTTTCAGAGAAACACATGTGCGTTTCTCACAGAAGCATTACTTGAAATTCATACACTTTCCAAAGAACGTGATTATCTTTCGAAATAAAGATTCTCCAGAGAACAGGAACACTGTTCTCACTTCTGACAATACTTTGACAAATCTCAAACAACGGCTTTCCCTTTCGGAGAAACTCCTGTACATTTCTCACAAAAACATTTCATGAAATTCATACATTTTCCAAGGAACATGATTATCGTTGGAAGTAATGGGTCTACAGAGAACAGGAACACTGTTTTCACTTCTAACACTACTTTGACATATAGCAAACAACGGCTTCGCTTTTCAGAGAAACACATGTGCGTTTCTCACAAAAGCAGTTCATCAAATTCATACACTTTCAAAAGAACATGATTATCTTTCGAAGGAAAGGTTCTACAGAGGACAGGAACACTGTTATCACTTCTGACACAACTCAAACAGCGGCTTCTTCTTTCGTAGACACTCATGTGCATTTCTAAAAATAGCATTTCATGAAATCCATACACTTTCAAAAGAACAGGATTATCTTTCGAAGTAAAGGTTCTACAGAGAACAGGAACACTGTTCTCACTTCTAACAATACTTTGATATATAGCAAACAACGTCTTCTCTTTTCAGAGAAACACATGGGCGTTTCTCACAGAAGCATTTCTTTAATTTAATACACTTTCCAAAGAACATGATTATCTTTCGAAATAAAGATTCTCCAGAGAACAGGAACACTGTTCTCACTTCTAACACTACTTTGACATATAGCAAACAACGGCTTCGCTTTTCAGAGAAACACATGTGCGTTTCTCACAAAAGCAGTTCATCAAATTCATACACTTTCAAAAGAACATGATTATCTTTCGAAGGAAAGGTTCTACAGAGGACAGGAACACTGTTCTAACAATACTTTGACAAATCCCAAACAACGGCTTCACTTTTCAGAGAAACACATGTGCGTTTCTCACAAAAGCATTTCTTGAAGTTCATACACTTTCCAAAGAACATCATTACCTTTCGAAGAAAACTTTCTACAGAGAACAGGAACACTGTTATCACTTCTGACACAACTCAAACAACGGCTTCTTCTTTCGTAGAAACTCATGTGCATTTCTAAAAATAGCATTTCATGAAATTCATACACTTTATATAGAACGTAATTATGCTTCACAGTAAAGCTACCACAGAGAACAGGAACACTTCTCAATTCTAACAATACGTTGACATATCACAACGGCTTCTCTTTTCGGAGAAACACAAGTGCGTTTCTCACAAAAGCAGTTCATCAAATTCATACACTTTCCAAAGTACATGATTATCTTTCGAAATAAAGATTCTACAGAGAACAGGAACACTGTTCTCACTTCTGACAATGCTTTGACAAATCTCAAATAACGGCTTCTCCTTTCAGTAAAACACTTGTGCATTTCTCAAAAATGCATTTCCTGAAATCCATACACTTTCAAAGAAGATGATTCTCTTTCAATGTGTAGCGTCTGCAGTGAATAGCAAAACTTCTCATTTGAGAAACACGTGTGTATATCACAAAAGCATTTCATGAAATTCATACACTTTCAAAAGAACGTGATTATCTTTCGAAGTAAAGGTGCTACAGAGAACAGGAACACTGTTCTCACTTCTAACAATACTTTGATATATAGCAAACAACGTCTTCTCTTTTCAGAGAAACACATGGGCGTTTCTCACAGAAGCATTTCTTTAATTTCATACACTTTCCAAAGAACATGATTATCTTTCGAAATAAAGATTCTACAGAGAACAGGAACACTGTTCTCACTTCTGACAATACTTTGACAAATCTTAAACAACGGCTTCTTTTTTCGGAGAAACACATATGCGTTTCTCACAAAAGCAGTTCTACAGTGAAACGGAACACTTTACTCACTTCAAACACTACTTTGACATATAGCAAACAAAGTCTTCTCTTTTCAGAGAAACACATGTGCGTTTCTCACAGAAGCATTACTTGAAATTCATACACTTTCCAAAGAACGTGATTATCTTTCGAAATAAAGATTCTCCAGAGAACAGGAACACTGTTCTCACTTCTGACAATACTTTGACAAATCTCAAACAACGGCTTTCCCTTTCGGAGAAACTCCTGTACATTTCTCACAAAAGCATTTCATGAAATTCATACATTTTCCAAGGAACATGATTATCGTTGGAAGTAATGGGTCTACAGAGAACAGGAACACTGTTTTCACTTCTAACACTACTTTGACATATAGCAAACAACGGCTTCGCTTTTCAGAGAAACACATGTGCGTTTCTCACAAAAGCAGTTCATCAAATTCATACACTTTCAAAAGAACATGATTATCTTTCGAAGGAAAGGTTCTACAGAGGACAGGAACACTGTTCTAACAATACTTTGACAAATCCCAAACAACGGCTTCACTTTTCAGAGAAACACATGTGCGTTTCTCACAAAAGCATTTCTTGAAATTCATACACTTTCCAAAGAACATCATTATCTTTCGAAGAAAACTTTCTACAGAGAACAGGAACACTGTTATCACTTCTGACACAACTCAAACAGCAGCTTCTTCTTTCGTAGACACTCATGTGCATTTCTAAAAATAGCATTTCATGAAATCCATACACTTTCAAAAAAACAGGATTATCTTTCGAAGTAAAGGTTCTACAGAGAACAGGAACACTGTTCTCACTTCTAACAATACTTTGATATGTAGCAAACAACGTCATCTCTTTTCAGAGAAACACATGGGCGTTTCTCACAGAAGCATTTCTTTAATTTAATACACTTTCCAAAGAACATGATTATCTTTCGAAATAAAGATTCTCCAGAGAACAGGAACACTGTTCTCACTTCTGACAATACTTTGACAAATCTTAAACAACGGCTTCTTTTTTCGGAGAAACTAGTGTACGTTTCTCACAAAAGTATTTCAAGAAATTCATACATTTTCCAAGGAACATGATTATCATTGGACGTAAAGGGCCTACAGAGAACAGGAACACTGTTCACACTTCTAACACTACTGTGACATATAGCAAACAATGGATTCGCTTTTCAGAGAAACACATGTACGTTTCTCACAAAAGCATTTCTTGAAGTTCATACACTTTCCAAAGAACATCATTACCTTTCGAAGAAAACTTTCTACAGAGAACAGGAACACTGTTATCACTTCTGACACAACTCAAACAACGGCTTCTTCTTTCGTAGAAACTCATGTGCATTTCTAAAAATAGCATTTCATGAAATTCATACACTTTATATAGAACGTAATTATGCTTCATATCACAACGGCTTCTCTTTTCGGAGAAACACAAGTGCGTTTCTCACAAAAGCAGTTCATCAAATTCATACACTTTCCAAAGTACATGATTATCTTTCGAAATAAAGATTCTACAGAGAACAGGAACACTGTTCTCACTTCTGACAATGCTTTGACAAATCTCAAATAACGGCTTCTCCTTTCAGTAAAACACTTGTGCATTTCTCAAAAATGCATTTCCTGAAATCCATACACTTTCAAAGAAGATGATTCTCTTTCAATGTGTAGCGTCTGCAGTGAATAGCAAAACTTCTCATTTGAGAAACACGTGTGTATATCACAAAAGCATTTCATGAAATTCATACACTTTCAAAAGAACGTGATTATCTTTCGAAGTAAAGGTGCTACAGAGAACAGGAACACTGTTCTCACTTCTAACAATACTTTGATATATAGCAAACAACGTCTTCTCTTTTCAGAGAAACACATGGGCGTTTCTCACAGAAGCATTTCTTTAATTTCATACACTTTCCAAAGAACATGATTATCTTTCGAAATAAAGATTCTACAGAGAACAGGAACACTGTTCTCACTTCTGACAATACTTTGACAAATCTTAAACAACGGCTTCTTTTTTCGGAGAAACACATATGCGTTTCTCACAAAAGCAGTTCTACAGTGAAACGGAACACTTTACTCACTTCAAACACTACTTTGACATATAGCAAACAAAGTCTTCTCTTTTCAGAGAAACACATGTGCGTTTCTCACAGAAGCATTACTTGAAATTCATACACTTTCCAAAGAACGTGATTATCTTTCGAAATAAAGATTCTCCAGAGAACAGGAACACTGTTCTCACTTCTGACAATGCTTTGACAAATCTCAAACAACGGCTTTCCCTTTCGGAGAAACTCCTGTACATTTCTCACAAAAACATTTCATGAAATTCATACATTTTCCAAGGAACATGATTATCGTTGGAAGTAATGGGTCTACAGAGAACAGGAACACTGTTTTCACTTCTAACACTACTTTGACATATAGCAAACAACGGCTTCGCTTTTCAGAGAAACACATGTGCGTTTCTCACAAAAGCAGTTCATCAAATTCATACACTTTCAAAAGAACATGATTATCTTTCGAAGGAAAGGTTCTACAGAGGACAGGAACACTGTTATCACTTCTGACACAACTCAAACAGCGGCTTCTTCTTTCGTAGACACTCATGTGCATTTCTAAAAATAGCATTTCATGAAATCCATACACTTTCAAAAGAACAGGATTATCTTTCGAAGTAAAGGTTCTACAGAGAACAGGAACACTGTTCTCACTTCTAACAATACTTTGATATATAGCAAACAACGTCTTCTCTTTTCAGAGAAACACATGGGCGTTTCTCACAGAAGCATTTCTTTAATTTAATACACTTTCCAAAGAACATGATTATCTTTCGAAATAAAGATTCTCCAGAGAACAGGAACACTGTTCTCACTTCTAACACTACTTTGACATATAGCAAACAACGGCTTCGCTTTTCAGAGAAACACATGTGCGTTTCTCACAAAAGCAGTTCATCAAATTCATACACTTTCAAAAGAACATGATTATCTTTCGAAGGAAAGGTTCTACAGAGGACAGGAACACTGTTCTAACAATACTTTGACAAATCCCAAACAACGGCTTCACTTTTCAGAGAAACACATGTGCGTTTCTCACAAAAGCATTTCTTGAAGTTCATACACTTTCCAAAGAACATCATTACCTTTCGAAGAAAACTTTCTACAGAGAACAGGAACACTGTTATCACTTCTGACACAACTCAAACAACGGCTTCTTCTTTCGTAGAAACTCATGTGCATTTCTAAAAATAGCATTTCATGAAATTCATACACTTTATATAGAACGTAATTATGCTTCACAGTAAAGCTACCACAGAGAACAGGAACACTTCTCAATTCTAACAATACGTTGACATATCACAACGGCTTCTCTTTTCGGAGAAACACAAGTGCGTTTCTCACAAAAGCAGTTCATCAAATTCATACACTTTCCAAAGTACATGATTATCTTTCGAAATAAAGATTCTACAGAGAACAGGAACACTGTTCTCACTTCTGACAATGCTTTGACAAATCTCAAATAACGGCTTCTCCTTTCAGTAAAACACTTGTGCATTTCTCAAAAATGCATTTCCTGAAATCCATACACTTTCAAAGAAGATGATTCTCTTTCAATGTGTAGCGTCTGCAGTGAATAGCAAAACTTCTCATTTGAGAAACACGTGTGTATATCACAAAAGCATTTCATGAAATTCATACACTTTCAAAAGAACGTGATTATCTTTCGAAGTAAAGGTGCTACAGAGAACAGGAACACTGTTCTCACTTCTAACAATACTTTGATATATAGCAAACAACGTCTTCTCTTTTCAGAGAAACACATGGGCGTTTCTCACAGAAGCATTTCTTTAATTTCATACACTTTCCAAAGAACATGATTATCTTTCGAAATAAAGATTCTACAGAGAACAGGAACACTGTTCTCACTTCTGACAATACTTTGACAAATCTTAAACAACGGCTTCTTTTTTCGGAGAAACACATATGCGTTTCTCACAAAAGCAGTTCTACAGTGAAACGGAACACTTTACTCACTTCAAACACTACTTTGACATATAGCAAACAAAGTCTTCTCTTTTCAGAGAAACACATGTGCGTTTCTCACAGAAGCATTACTTGAAATTCATACACTTTCCAAAGAACGTGATTATCTTTCGAAATAAAGATTCTCCAGAGAACAGGAACACTGTTCTCACTTCTGACAATACTTTGACAAATCTCAAACAACGGCTTTCCCTTTCGGAGAAACTCCTGTACATTTCTCACAAAAGCATTTCATGAAATTCATACATTTTCCAAGGAACATGATTATCGTTGGAAGTAATGGGTCTACAGAGAACAGGAACACTGTTTTCACTTCTAACACTACTTTGACATATAGCAAACAACGGCTTCGCTTTTCAGAGAAACACATGTGCGTTTCTCACAAAAGCAGTTCATCAAATTCATACACTTTCAAAAGAACATGATTATCTTTCGAAGGAAAGGTTCTACAGAGGACAGGAACACTGTTCTAACAATACTTTGACAAATCCCAAACAACGGCTTCACTTTTCAGAGAAACACATGTGCGTTTCTCACAAAAGCATTTCTTGAAATTCATACACTTTCCAAAGAACATCATTATCTTTCGAAGAAAACTTTCTACAGAGAACAGGAACACTGTTATCACTTCTGACACAACTCAAACAGCAGCTTCTTCTTTCGTAGACACTCATGTGCATTTCTAAAAATAGCATTTCATGAAATCCATACACTTTCAAAAAAACAGGATTATCTTTCGAAGTAAAGGTTCTACAGAGAACAGGAACACTGTTCTCACTTCTAACAATACTTTGATATGTAGCAAACAACGTCATCTCTTTTCAGAGAAACACATGGGCGTTTCTCACAGAAGCATTTCTTTAATTTAATACACTTTCCAAAGAACATGATTATCTTTCGAAATAAAGATTCTCCAGAGAACAGGAACACTGTTCTCACTTCTGACAATACTTTGACAAATCTTAAACAACGGCTTCTTTTTTCGGAGAAACTAGTGTACGTTTCTCACAAAAGTATTTCAAGAAATTCATACATTTTCCAAGGAACATGATTATCATTGGACGTAAAGGGCCTACAGAGAACAGGAACACTGTTCACACTTCTAACACTACTGTGACATATAGCAAACAATGGATTCGCTTTTCAGAGAAACACATGTACGTTTCTCACAAAAGCATTTCTTGAAGTTCATACACTTTCCAAAGAACATCATTACCTTTCGAAGAAAACTTTCTACAGAGAACAGGAACACTGTTATCACTTCTGACACAACTCAAACAACGGCTTCTTCTTTCGTAGAAACTCATGTGCATTTCTAAAAATAGCATTTCATGAAATTCATACACTTTATATAGAACGTAATTATGCTTCATATCACAACGGCTTCTCTTTTCGGAGAAACACAAGTGCGTTTCTCACAAAAGCAGTTCATCAAATTCATACACTTTCCAAAGTACATGATTATCTTTCGAAATAAAGATTCTACAGAGAACAGGAACACTGTTCTCACTTCTGACAATGCTTTGACAAATCTCAAATAACGGCTTCTCCTTTCAGTAAAACACTTGTGCATTTCTCAAAAATGCATTTCCTGAAATCCATACACTTTCAAAGAAGATGATTCTCTTTCAATGTGTAGCGTCTGCAGTGAATAGCAAAACTTCTCATTTGAGAAACACGTGTGTATATCACAAAAGCATTTCATGAAATTCATACACTTTCAAAAGAACGTGATTATCTTTCGAAGTAAAGGTGCTACAGAGAACAGGAACACTGTTCTCACTTCTAAAAATACTTTGATATATAGCAAACAACGTCTTCTCTTTTCAGAGAAACACATGGGCGTTTCTCACAGAAGCATTTCTTTAATTTCATACACTTTCCAAAGAACATGATTATCTTTCGAAATAAAGATTCTACAGAGAACAGGAACACTGTTCTCACTTCTGACAATACTTTGACAAATCTTAAACAACGGCTTCTTTTTTCGGAGAAACACATATGCGTTTCTCACAAAAGCAGTTCTACAGTGAAACGGAACACTTTACTCACTTCAAACACTACTTTGACATATAGCAAACAAAGTCTTCTCTTTTCAGAGAAACACATGTGCGTTTCTCACAGAAGCATTACTTGAAATTCATACACTTTCCAAAGAACGTGATTATCTTTCGAAATAAAGATTCTCCAGAGAACAGGAACACTGTTCTCACTTCTGACAATGCTTTGACAAATCTCAAACAACGGCTTTCCCTTTCGGAGAAACTCCTGTACATTTCTCACAAAAACATTTCATGAAATTCATACATTTTCCAAGGAACATGATTATCGTTGGAAGTAATGGGTCTACAGAGAACAGGAACACTGTTTTCACTTCTAACACTACTTTGACATATAGCAAACAACGGCTTCGCTTTTCAGAGAAACACATGTGCGTTTCTCACAAAAGCAGTTCATCAAATTCATACACTTTCAAAAGAACATGATTATCTTTCGAAGGAAAGGTTCTACAGAGGACAGGAACACTGTTCTAACAATACTTTGACAAATCCCAAACAACGGCTTCACTTTTCAGAGAAACACATGTGCGTTTCTCACAAAAGCATTTCTTGAAATTCATACACTTTCCAAAGAACATCATTATCTTTCAAAGAAAACTTTCTACAGAGAACAGGAACACTGTTATCACTTCTGACACAACTCAAACAGCAGCTTCTTCTTTCGTAGACACTCATGTGCATTTCTAAAAATAGCATTTCATGAAATCCATACACTTTCAAAAGAACAGGATTATCTTTCGAAGTAAAGGTTCTACAGAGAACAGGAACACTGTTCTCACTTCTAACAATACTTTGATATATAGCAAACAACGTCTTCTCTTTTCAGAGAAACACATGGGCGTTTCTCACAGAAGCATTTCTTTAATTTAATACACTTTCCAAAGAACATGATTATCTTTCGAAATAAAGATTCTCCAGAGAACAGGAACACTGTTCTCACTTCTGACAATACTTTGACAAATCTTAAACAACGGCTTCTTTTTTCGGAGAAACTAGTGTACGTTTCTCACAAAAGTATTTCAAGAAATTCATACATTTTCCAAGGAACATGATTATCATTGGACGTAAAGGGCCTACAGAGAACAGGAACACTGTTCACACTTCTAACACTACTGTGACATATAGCAAACAATGGATTCGCTTTTCAGAGAAACACATGTACGTTTCTCACAAAAGCATTTCTTGAAGTTCATACACTTTCCAAAGAACATCATTACCTTTCGAAGAAAACTTTCTACAGAGAACAGGAACACTGTTATCACTTCTGACACAACTCAAACAACGGCTTCTTCTTTCGTAGAAACTCATGTGCATTTCTAAAAATAGCATTTCATGAAATTCATACACTTTATATAGAACGTAATTATGCTTCACAGTAAAGCTACCACAGAGAACAGGAACACTTCTCAATTCTAACAATACGTTGACATATCACAACGGCTTCTCTTTTCGGAGAAACACAAGTGCGTTTCTCACAAAAGCAGTTCATCAAATTCATACACTTTCCAAAGTACATGATTATCTTTCGAAATAAAGATTCTACAGAGAACAGGAACACTGTTCTCACTTCTGACAATGCTTTGACAAATCTCAAATAACGGCTTCTCCTTTCAGTAAAACACTTGTGCATTTCTCAAAAATGCATTTCCTGAAATCCATACACTTTCAAAGAGGATGATTCTCTTTCAATGTGTAGCGTCTGCAGTGAATAGCAAAACTTCTCATTTGAGAAACACGTGTGTATATCACAAAAGCATTTCATGAAATTCATACACTTTCAAAAGAACGTGATTATCTTTCGAAGTAAAGGTGCTACAGAGAACAGGAACACTGTTCTCACTTCTAACAATACTTTGATATATAGCAAACAACGTCTTCTCTTTTCAGAGAAACACATGGGCGTTTCTCACAGAAGCATTTCTTTAATTTCATACACTTTCCAAAGAACATGATTATCTTTCGAAATAAAGATTCTCCAGAGAACAGGAACACTGTTCTCACTTCTGACAATACTTTGACAAATCTTAAACAACGGCTTCTTTTTTCGGAGAAACACATATGCGTTTCTCACAAAAGCAGTTCTACAGTGAAACGGAACACTTTACTCACTTCAAACACTACTTTGACATATAGCAAACAAAGTCTTCTCTTTTCAGAGAAACACATGTGCGTTTCTCACAGAAGCATTACTTGAAATTCATACACTTTCCAAAGAATGTGATTTTCTTTGGAAATAAAGATTCTCCAGAGAACAGGAACACTGTTCTCACTTCTGACAATACTTTGACAAATCTCAAACAACGGCTTTCCCTTTCGGAGAAACTCCTGTACATTTCTCACAAAAGCATTTCATGAAATTCATACATTTTCCAAGGAACATGATTATCGTTGGAAGTAATGGGTCTACAGAGAACAGGAACACTGTTTTCACTTCTAACACTACTTTGACATATAGCAAACAACGGCTTCGCTTTTCAGAGAAACACATGTGCGTTTCTCACAAAAGCAGTTCATCAAATTCATACACTTTCAAAAGAACATGATTATCTTTCGAAGGAAAGGTTCTACAGAGGACAGGAACACTGTTCTAACAATACTTTGACAAATCCCAAACAACGGCTTCACTTTTCAGAGAAACACATGTGCGTTTCTCACAAAAGCATTTCTTGAAATTCATACACTTTCCAAAGAACATCATTATCTTTCGAAGAAAACTTTCTACAGAGAACAGGAACACTGTTATCACTTCTGACACAACTCAAACAGCGGCTTCTTCTTTCGTAGACACTCATGTGCATTTCTAAAAATAGCATTTCATGAAATCCATACACTTTCAAAAGAACAGGATTATCTTTCGAAGTAAAGGTTCTACAGAGAACAGGAACACTGTTCTCACTTCTAACAATACTTTGATATATAGCAAACAACGTCTTCTCTTTTCAGAGAAACACATGGGCGTTTCTCACAGAAGCATTTCTTTAATTTAATACACTTTCCAAAGAACATGATTATCTTTCGAAATAAAGATTCTCCAGAGAACAGGAACACTGTTCTCACTTCTGACAATACTTTGACAAATCTTAAACAACGGCTTCTTTTTTTGGAGAAACTAGTGTACGTTTCTCACAAAAGTATTTCAAGAAATTCATACATTTTCCAAGGAACATGATTATCATTGAACGTAAAGGGCCTACAGAGAACAGGAACACTGTTCACACTTCTAACACTACTGTGACATATAGCAAACAATGGATTCGCTTTTCAGAGAAACACATGTACGTTTCTCACAAAAGCATTTCTTGAAGTTCATACACTTTCCAAAGAACATCATTACCTTTCGAAGAAAACTTTCTACAGAGAACAGGAACACTGTTATCACTTCTGACACAACTCAAACAACGGCTTCTTCTTTCGTAGAAACTCATGTGCATTTCTAAAAATAGCATTTCATGAAATTCATACACTTTATATAGAACGTAATTATGCTTCACAGTAAAGCTACCACAGAGAACAGGAACACTTCTCAATTCTAACAATACATTGACATATCACAACGGCTTCTCTTTTCGGAGAAACACAAGTGCGTTTCTCACAAAAGCAGTTCATCAAATTCATACACTTTCCAAAGTACATGATTATCTTTCGAAATAAAGATTCTACAGAGAACAGGAACACTGTTCTCACTTCTGACAATGCTTTGACAAATCTCAAATAACGGCTTCTCCTTTCAGTAAAACACTTGTGCATTTCTCAAAAATGCATTTCCTGAAATCCATACACTTTCAAAGAAGATGATTCTCTTTCAATGTGTAGCGTCTGCAGTGAATAGCAAAACTTCTCATTTGAGAAACACGTGTGTATATCACAAAAGCATTTCATGAAATTCATACACTTTCAAAAGAACGTGATTATCTTTCGAAGTAAAGGTGCTACAGAGAACAGGAACACTGTTCTCACTTCTAACAATACTTTGATATATAGCAAACAACGTCTTCTCTTTTCAGAGAAACACATGGGCGTTTCTCACAGAAGCATTTCTTTAATTTCATACACTTTCCAAAGAACATGATTATCTTTCGAAATAAAGATTCTACAGAGAACAGGAACACTGTTCTCACTTCTGACAATACTTTGACAAATCTTAAACAACGGCTTCTTTTTTCGGAGAAACACATATGCGTTTCTCACAAAAGCAGTTCTACAGTGAAACGGAACACTTTACTCACTTCAAACACTACTTTGACATATAGCAAACAAAGTCTTCTCTTTTCAGAGAAACACATGTGCGTTTCTCACAGAAGCATTACTTGAAATTCATACACTTTCCAAAGAACGTGATTATCTTTCGAAATAAAGATTCTCCAGAGAACAGGAACACTGTTCTCACTTCTGACAATACTTTGACAAATCTCAAACAACGGCTTTCCCTTTCGGAGAAACTCCTGTACATTTCTCACAAAAGCATTTCATGAAATTCATACATTTTCCAAGGAAAATGATCATCGTTGGAAGTAATGGGTCTACAGAGAACAGGAACACTGTTTTCACTTCTAACACTACTTTGACATATAGCAAACAACGGCTTCGCTTTTCAGAGAAACACATGTGCGTTTCTCACAAAAGCAGTTCATCAAATTCATACACTTTCAAAAGAACATGATTATCTTTCGAAGGAAAGGTTCTACAGAGGACAGGAACACTGTTCTAACAATACTTTGACAAATCCCAAACAACGGCTTCACTTTTCAGAGAAACACATGTGCGTTTCTCACAAAAGCATTTCTTGAAATTCATACACTTTCCAAAGAACATCATTATCTTTCGAAGAAAACTTTCTACAGAGAACAGGAACACTGTTATCACTTCTGACACAACTCAAACAGCGGCTTCTTCTTTCGTAGACACTCATGTGCATTTCTAAAAATAGCATTTCATGAAATCCATACACTTTCAAAAGAACAGGATTATCTTTCGAAGTAAAGGTTCTACAGAGAACAGGAACACTGTTCTCACTTCTAACAATACTTTGATATATAGCAAACAACGTCTTCTCTTTTCAGAGAAACACATGGGCGTTTCTCACAGAAGCATTTCTTTAATTTAATACACTTTCCAAAGAACATGATTATCTTTCGAAATAAAGATTCTCCAGAGAACAGGAACACTGTTCTCACTTCTGACAATACTTTGACAAATCTTAAACAACGGCTTCTTTTTTTGGAGAAACTAGTGTACGTTTCTCACAAAAGTATTTCAAGAAATTCATACATTTTCCAAGGAACATGATTATCATTGGACGTAAAGGGCCTACAGAGAACAGGAACACTGTTCACACTTCTAACACTACTGTGACATATAGCAAACAATGGATTCGCTTTTCAGAGAAACACATGTACGTTTCTCACAAAAGCATTTCTTGAAGTTCATACACTTTCCAAAGAACATCATTACCTTTCGAAGAAAACTTTCTACAGAGAACAGGAACACTGTTATCACTTCTGACACAACTCAAACAACGGCTTCTTCTTTCGTAGAAACTCATGTGCATTTCTAAAAATAGCATTTCATGAAATTCATACACTTTATATAGAACGTAATTATGCTTCACAGTAAAGCTACCACAGAGAACAGGAACACTTCTCAATTCTAACAATACGTTGACATATCACAACGGCTTCTCTTTTCGGAGAAACACAAGTGCGTTTCTCACAAAAGCAGTTCATCAAATTCATACACTTTCCAAAGTACATGATTATCTTTCGAAATAAAGATTCTACAGAGAACAGGAACACTGTTCTCACTTCTGACAATGCTTTGACAAATCTCAAATAACGGCTTCTCCTTTCAGTAAAACACTTGTGCATTTCTCAAAAATGCATTTCCTGAAATCCATACACTTTCAAAGAAGATGATTCTCTTTCAATGTGTAGCGTCTGCAGTGAATAGCAAAACTTCTCATTTGAGAAACACGTGTGTATATCACAAAAGCATTTCATGAAATTCATACACTTTCAAAAGAACGTGATTATCTTTCGAAGTAAAGGTGCTACAGAGAACAGGAACACTGTTCTCACTTCTAACAATACTTTGATATATAGCAAACAACGTCTTCTCTTTTCAGAGAAACACATGTGCGTTTCTCACAGAAGCATTACTTGAAATTCATACACTTTCCAATGAACGTGATTATCTTTCGAAATAAAGATTCTCCAGAGAACTGGAACACTGTTCTCACTTCTGACAATACTTTGACAAATCTTAAACAACGGCTTCTTTTTTCGGAGAAACACATATGCGTTTCTCACAAAAGCAGTTCTACAGTGAAACGGAACACTTTACTCACTTCAAACACTACTTTGACATATAGCAAACAAAGTCTTCTCTTTTCAGAGAAACACATGTGCGTTTCTCACAGAAGCATTACTTGAAATTCATACACTTTCCAAAGAATGTGATTTTCTTTGGAAATAAAGATTCTCCAGAGAACAGGAACACTGTTCTCACTTCTGACAATACTTTGACAAATCTCAAACAACGGCTTTCCCTTTCGGAGAAACTCCTGTACATTTCTCACAAA
The DNA here is from genome assembly GCF_018167655.1 of Microtus oregoni. Classification (NCBI taxonomy): domain Eukaryota; kingdom Metazoa; phylum Chordata; class Mammalia; order Rodentia; family Cricetidae; genus Microtus; species Microtus oregoni. Next base: position 19,452,706 of record NW_024543086.1, read on the forward strand.
AGCATTTCATGAAATTCATACATTTTCCAAGGAACATGATTATCGTTGGAAGTAATGGGTCTACAGAGAACAGGAACACTGTTTTCACTTCTAACACTACTTTGACATATAGCAAACAACGGCTTCGCTTTTCAGAGAAACACATGTGCGTTTCTCACAAAAGCAGTTCATCAAATTCATACACTTTCAAAAGAACATGATTATCTTTCGAAGGAAAGGTTCTACAGAGGACAGGAACACTGTTCTAACAATACTTTGACAAATCCCAAACAACGGCTTCACTTTTCAGAGAAACACATGTGCGTTTCTCACAAAAGCATTTCTTGAAATTCATACACTTTCCAAAGAACATCATTATCTTTCGAAGAAAACTTTCTACAGAGAACAGGAACACTGTTATCACTTCTGACACAACTCAAACAGCGGCTTCTTCTTTCGTAGACACTCATGTGCATTTCTAAAAATAGCATTTCATGAAATCCATACACTTTCAAAAGAACAGGATTATCTTTCGAAGTAAAGGTTCTACAGAGAACAGGAACACTGTTCTCACTTCTAACAATACTTTGATATATAGCAAACAACGTCTTCTCTTTTCAGAGAAACACATGGGCGTTTCTCACAGAAGCATTTCTTTAATTTAATACACTTTCCAAAGAACATGATTATCTTTCGAAATAAAGATTCTCCAGAGAACAGGAACACTGTTCTCACTTCTGACAATACTTTGACAAATCTTAAACAACGGCTTCTTTTTTTGGAGAAACTAGTGTACGTTTCTCACAAAAGTATTTCAAGAAATTCATACATTTTCCAAGGAACATGATTATCATTGGACGTAAAGGGCCTACAGAGAACAGGAACACTGTTCACACTTCTAACACTACTGTGACATATAGCAAACAATGGATTCGCTTTTCAGAGAAACACATGTACGTTTCTCACAAAAGCATTTCTTGAAGTTCATACACTTTCCAAAGAACATCATTACCTTTCGAAGAAAACTTTCTACAGAGAACAGGAACACTGTTATCACTTCTGACACAACTCAAACAACGGCTTCTTCTTTCGTAGAAACTCATGTGCATTTCTAAAAATAGCATTTCATGAAATTCATACACTTTATATAGAACGTAATTATGCTTCACAGTAAAGCTACCACAGAGAACAGGAACACTTCTCAATTCTAACAATACGTTGACATATCACAACGGCTTCTCTTTTCGGAGAAACACAAGTGCGTTTCTCACAAAAGCAGTTCATCAAATTCATACACTTTCCAAAGTACATGATTATCTTTCGAAATAAAGATTCTACAGAGAACAGGAACACTGTTCTCACTTCTGACAATGCTTTGACAAATCTCAAATAACGGCTTCTCCTTTCAGTAAAACACTTGTGCATTTCTCAAAAATGCATTTCCTGAAATCCATACACTTTCAAAGAAGATGATTCTCTTTCAATGTGTAGCGTCTGCAGTGAATAGCAAAACTTCTCATTTGAGAAACACGTGTGTATATCACAAAAGCATTTCATGAAATTCATACACTTTCAAAAGAACGTGATTATCTTTCGAAGTAAAGGTGCTACAGAGAACAGGAACACTGTTCTCACTTCTAACAATACTTTGATATATAGCAAACAACGTCTTCTCTTTTCAGAGAAACACATGTGCGTTTCTCACAGAAGCATTACTTGAAATTCATACACTTTCCAAAGAACGTGATTATCTTTCGAAATAAAGATTCTCCAGAGAACTGGAACACTGTTCTCACTTCTGACAATATTTGACAAATCTCAAACAACGGCTTTCCCTTTCGGAGAAACTCCTGTACATTTCTCACAAAAGCATTTCATGAAATTCATACATTTTCCAAGGAACATGATTATCGTTGGAAGTAATGGGTCTACAGAGAACAGGAACACTGTTTTCACTTCTAACACTACTTTGACATATAGCAAACAACGGCTTCGCTTTTCAGAGAAACACATGTGCGTTTCTCACAAAAGCAGTTCATCAAATTCATACACTTTCAAAAGAACATGATTATCTTTCGAAGGAAAGGTTCTACAGAGGACAGGAACACTGTTCTAACAATACTTTGACAAATCCCAAACAACGGCTTCACTTTTCAGAGAAACACATGTGCGTTTCTCACAAAAGCATTTCTTGAAATTCATACACTTTCCAAAGAACATCATTATCTTTCGAAGAAAACTTTCTACAGAGAACAGGAACACTGTTATCACTTCTGACACAACTCAAACAGCGGCTTCTTCTTTCGTAGACACTCATGTGCATTTCTAAAAATAGCATTTCATGAAATCCATACACTTTCAAAAGAACAGGATTATCTTTCGAAGTAAAGGTTCTACAGAGAACAGGAACACTGTTCTCACTTCTAACAATACTTTGATATATAGCAAACAACGTCTTCTCTTTTCAGAGAAACACATGGGCGTTTCTCACAGAAGCATTTCTTTAATTTAATACACTTTCCAAAGAACATGATTATCTTTCGAAATAAAGATTCTCCAGAGAACAGGAACACTGTTCTCACTTCTAACACTACTTTGACATATAGCAAACAACGGCTTCGCTTTTCAGAGAAACACATGTGCGTTTCTCACAAAAGCAGTTCATCAAATTCATACACTTTCAAAAGAACATGATTATCTTTCGAAGGAAAGGTTCTACAGAGGACAGGAACACTGTTCTAACAATACTTTGACAAATCCCAAACAACGGCTTCACTTTTCAGAGAAACACATGTGCGTTTCTCACAAAAGCATTTCTTGAAATTCATACACTTTCCAAAGAACATCATTATCTTTCGAAGAAAACTTTCTACAGAGAACAGGATCACTGTTATCACTTCTGACACAACTCAAACAGCGGCTTCTTCTTTCGTAGACACTCATGTGCATTTCTAAAAATAGCATTTCATGAAATCCATACACTTTCAAAAGAACAGGATTATCTTTCGAAGTAAAGGTTCTACAGAGAACAGGAACACTGTTCTCACTTCTAACAATACTTTGATATATAGCAAACAACGTCTTCTCTTTTCAGAGAAACACATGGGCGTTTCTCACAGAAGCATTTCTTTAATTTAATACACTTTCCAAAGAACATGATTATCTTTCGAAATAAAGATTCTCCAGAGAACAGGAACACTGTTCTCACTTCTGACAATACTTTGACAAATCTTAAACAACGGCTTCTTTTTTCGGAGAAACTAGTGTACGTTTCTCACAAAAGTATTTCAAGAAATTCATACATTTTCCAAGGAACATGATTATCATTGGACGTAAAGGGCCTACAGAGAACAGGAACACTGTTCACACTTCTAACACTACTGTGACATATAGCAAACAATGGATTCGCTTTTCAGAGAAACACATGTACGTTTCTCACAAAAGCATTTCTTGAAGTTCATACACTTTCCAAAGAACATCATTACCTTTCGAAGAAAACTTTCTACAGAGAACAGGAACACTGTTATCACTTCTGACACAACTCAAACAACGGCTTCTTCTTTCGTAGAAACTCATGTGCATTTCTAAAAATAGCATTTCATGAAATTCATACACTTTATATAGAACGTAATTATGCTTCACAGTAAAGCTACCACAGAGAACAGGAACACTTCTCAATTCTAACAATACGTTGACATATCACAACGGCTTCTCTTTTCGGAGAAACACAAGTGCGTTTCTCACAAAAGCAGTTCATCAAATTCATACACTTTCCAAAGTACATGATTATCTTTCGAAATAAAGATTCTACAGAGAACAGGAACACTGTTCTCACTTCTGACAATGCTTTGACAAATCTCAAATAACGGCTTCTCCTTTCAGTAAAACACTTGTGCATTTCTCAAAAATGCATTTCCTGAAATCCATACACTTTCAAAGAAGATGATTCTCTTTCAATGTGTAGCGTCTGCAGTGAATAGCAAAACTTCTCATTTGAGAAACACGTGTGTATATCACAAAAGCATTTCATGAAATTCATACACTTTCAAAAGAACGTGATTATCTTTCGAAGTAAAGGTGCTACAGAGAACAGGAACACTGTTCTCACTTCTAACAATACTTTGATATATAGCAAACAACGTCTTCTCTTTTCAGAGAAACACATGGGCGTTTCTCACAGAAGCATTTCTTTAATTTCATACACTTTCCAAAGAACATGATTATCTTTCGAAATAAAGATTCTCCAGAGAACAGGAACACTGTTCTCACTTCTGACAATACTTTGACAAATCTTAAACAACGGCTTCTTTTTTCGGAGAAACACATATGCGTTTCTCACAAAAGCAGTTCTACAGTGAAACGGAACACTTTACTCACTTCAAACACTACTTTGACATATAGCAAACAAAGTCTTCTCTTTTCAGAGAAACACATGTGCGTTTCTCACAGAAGCATTACTTGAAATTCATACACTTTCCAAAGAACGTGATTATCTTTCGAAATAAAGATTCTCCAGAGAACAGGAACACTGTTCTCACTTCTGACAATACTTTGACAAATCTCAAACAACGGCTTTCCCTTTCGGAGAAACTCCTGTACATTTCTCACAAAAGCATTTCATGAAATTCATACATTTTCCAAGGAACATGATTATCGTTGGAAGTAATGGGTCTACAGAGAACAGGAACACTGTTTTCACTTCTAACACTACTTTGACATATAGCAAACAACGGCTTCGCTTTTCAGAGAAACACATGTGCGTTTCTCACAAAAGCAGTTCATCAAATTCATACACTTTCAAAAGAACATGATTATCTTTCGAAGGAAAGGTTCTACAGAGGACAGGAACACTGTTCTAACAATACTTTGACAAATCCCAAACAACGGCTTCACTTTTCAGAGAAACACATGTGCGTTTCTCACAAAAGCATTTCTTGAAATTCATACACTTTCCAAAGAACATCATTATCTTTCGAAGAAAACTTTCTACAGAGAACAGGAACACTGTTATCACTTCTGACACAACTCAAACAGCGGCTTCTTCTTTCGTAGACACTCATGTGCATTTCTAAAAATAGCATTTCATGAAATCCATACACTTTCAAAAGAACAGGATTATCTTTCGAAGTAAAGGTTCTACAGAGAACAGGAACACTGTTCTCACTTCTAACAATACTTTGATATGTAGCAAACAACGTCTTCTCTTTTCAGAGAAACACATGGGCGTTTCTCACAGAAGCATTTCTTTAATTTAATACACTTTCCAAAGAACATGATTATCTTTCGAAATAAAGATTCTCCAGAGAACAGGAACACTGTTCTCACTTCTGACAATACTTTGACAAATCTTAAACAACGGCTTCTTTTTTCGGAGAAACTAGTGTACGTTTCTCACAAAAGTATTTCAAGAAATTCATACATTTTCCAAGGAACATGATTATCATTGGACGTAAAGGGCCTACAGAGAACAGGAACACTGTTCACACTTCTAACACTACTGTGACATATAGCAAACAATGGATTCGCTTTTCAGAGAAACACATGTACGTTTCTCACAAAAGCATTTCTTGAAGTTCATACACTTTCCAAAGAACATCATTACCTTTCGAAGAAAACTTTCTACAGAGAACAGGAACACTGTTATCACTTCTGACACAACTCAAACAACGGCTTCTTCTTTCGTAGAAACTCATGTGCATTTCTAAAAATAGCATTTCATGAAATTCATACACTTTATATAGAACGTAATTATGCTTCACAGTAAAGCTACCACAGAGAACAGGAACACTTCTCAATTCTAACAATACGTTGACATATCACAACGGCTTCTCTTTTCGGAGAAACACAAGTGCGTTTCTCACAAAAGCAGTTCATCAAATTCATACACTTTCCAAAGTACATGATTATCTTTCGAAATAAAGATTCTACAGAGAACAGGAACACTGTTCTCACTTCTGACAATGCTTTGACAAATCTCAAATAACGGCTTCTCCTTTCAGTAAAACACTTGTGCATTTCTCAAAAATGCATTTCCTGAAATCCATACACTTTCAAAGAAGATGATTCTCTTTCAATGTGTAGCGTCTGCAGTGAATAGCAAAACTTCTCATTTGAGAAACACGTGTGTATATCACAAAAGCATTTCATGAAATTCATACACTTTCAAAAGAACGTGATTATCTTTCGAAGTAAAGGTGCTACAGAGAACAGGAACACTGTTCTCACTTCTAACAATACTTTGATATATAGCAAACAACGTCTTCTCTTTTCAGAGAAACACATGTGCGTTTCTCACAGAAGCATTACTTGAAATTCATACACTTTCCAAAGAACGTGATTATCTTTCGAAATAAAGATTCTCCAGAGAACTGGAACACTGTTCTCACTTCTGACAATATTTGACAAATCTCAAACAACGGCTTTCCCTTTCGGAGAAACTCCTGTACATTTCTCACAAAAGCATTTCATGAAATTCATACATTTTCCAAGGAACATGATTATCGTTGGAAGTAATGGGTCTACAGAGAACAGGAACACTGTTTTCACTTCTAACACTACTTTGACATATAGCAAACAACGGCTTCGCTTTTCAGAGAAACACATGTGCGTTTCTCACAAAAGCAGTTCATCAAATTCATACACTTTCAAAAGAACATGATTATCTTTCGAAGGAAAGGTTCTACAGAGGACAGGAACACTGTTCTAACAATACTTTGACAAATCCCAAACAACGGCTTCACTTTTCAGAGAAACACATGTGCGTTTCTCACAAAAGCATTTCTTGAAATTCATACACTTTCCAAAGAACATCATTATCTTTCGAAGAAAACTTTCTACAGAGAACAGGAACACTGTTATCACTTCTGACACAACTCAAACAGCGGCTTCTTCTTTCGTAGACACTCATGTGCATTTCTAAAAATAGCATTTCATGAAATCCATACACTTTCAAAAGAACAGGATTATCTTTCGAAGTAAAGGTTCTACAGAGAACAGGAACACTGTTCTCACTTCTAACAATACTTTGATATATAGCAAACAACGTCTTCTCTTTTCAGAGAAACACATGGGCGTTTCTCACAGAAGCATTTCTTTAATTTAATACACTTTCCAAAGAACATGATTATCTTTCGAAATAAAGATTCTCCAGAGAACAGGAACACTGTTCTCACTTCTAACACTACTTTGACATATAGCAAACAACGGCTTCGCTTTTCAGAGAAACACATGTGCGTTTCTCACAAAAGCAGTTCATCAAATTCATACACTTTCAAAAGAACATGATTATCTTTCGAAGGAAAGGTTCTACAGAGGACAGGAACACTGTTCTAACAATACTTTGACAAATCCCAAACAACGGCTTCACTTTTCAGAGAAACACATGTGCGTTTCTCACAAAAGCATTTCTTGAAATTCATACACTTTCCAAAGAACATCATTATCTTTCGAAGAAAACTTTCTACAGAGAACAGGATCACTGTTATCACTTCTGACACAACTCAAACAGCGGCTTCTTCTTTCGTAGACACTCATGTGCATTTCTAAAAATAGCATTTCATGAAATCCATACACTTTCAAAAGAACAGGATTATCTTTCGAAGTAAAGGTTCTACAGAGAACAGGAACACTGTTCTCACTTCTAACAATACTTTGATATATAGCAAACAACGTCTTCTCTTTTCAGAGAAACACATGGGCGTTTCTCACAGAAGCATTTCTTTAATTTAATACACTTTCCAAAGAACATGATTATCTTTCGAAATAAAGATTCTCCAGAGAACAGGAACACTGTTCTCACTTCTGACAATACTTTGACAAATCTTAAACAACGGCTTCTTTTTTCGGAGAAACTAGTGTACGTTTCTCACAAAAGTATTTCAAGAAATTCATACATTTTCCAAGGAACATGATTATCATTGGACGTAAAGGGCCTACAGAGAACAGGAACACTGTTCACACTTCTAACACTACTGTGACATATAGCAAACAATGGATTCGCTTTTCAGAGAAACACATGTACGTTTCTCACAAAAGCATTTCTTGAAGTTCATACACTTTCCAAAGAACATCATTACCTTTCGAAGAAAACTTTCTACAGAGAACAGGAACACTGTTATCACTTCTGACACAACTCAAACAACGGCTTCTTCTTTCGTAGAAACTCATGTGCATTTCTAAAAATAGCATTTCATGAAATTCATACACTTTATATAGAACGTAATTATGCTTCACAGTAAAGCTACCACAGAGAACAGGAACACTTCTCAATTCTAACAATACGTTGACATATCACAACGGCTTCTCTTTTCGGAGAAACACAAGTGCGTTTCTCACAAAAGCAGTTCATCAAATTCATACACTTTCCAAAGTACATGATTATCTTTCGAAATAAAGATTCTACAGAGAACAGGAACACTGTTCTCACTTCTGACAATGCTTTGACAAATCTCAAATAACGGCTTCTCCTTTCAGTAAAACACTTGTGCATTTCTCAAAAATGCATTTCCTGAAATCCATACACTTTCAAAGAAGATGATTCTCTTTCAATGTGTAGCGTCTGCAGTGAATAGCAAAACTTCTCATTTGAGAAACACGTGTGTATATCACAAAAGCATTTCATGAAATTCATACACTTTCAAAAGAACGTGATTATCTTTCGAAGTAAAGGTGCTACAGAGAACAGGAACACTGTTCTCACTTCTAACAATACTTTGATATATAGCAAACAACGTCTTCTCTTTTCAGAGAAACACATGGGCGTTTCTCACAGAAGCATTTCTTTAATTTCATACACTTTCCAAAGAACATGATTATCTTTCGAAATAAAGATTCTCCAGAGAACAGGAACACTGTTCTCACTTCTGACAATACTTTGACAAATCTTAAACAACGGCTTCTTTTTTCGGAGAAACACATATGCGTTTCTCACAAAAGCAGTTCTACAGTGAAACGGAACACTTTACTCACTTCAAACACTACTTTGACATATAGCAAACAAAGTCTTCTCTTTTCAGAGAAACACATGTGCGTTTCTCACAGAAGCATTACTTGAAATTCATACACTTTCCAAAGAACGTGATTATCTTTCGAAATAAAGATTCTCCAGAGAACAGGAACACTGTTCTCACTTCTGACAATACTTTGACAAATCTCAAACAACGGCTTTCCCTTTCGGAGAAACTCCTGTACATTTCTCACAAAAGCATTTCATGAAATTCATACATTTTCCAAGGAACATGATTATCGTTGGAAGTAATGGGTCTACAGAGAACAGGAACACTGTTTTCACTTCTAACACTACTTTGACATATAGCAAACAACGGCTTCGCTTTTCAGAGAAACACATGTGCGTTTCTCACAAAAGCAGTTCATCAAATTCATACACTTTCAAAAGAACATGATTATCTTTCGAAGGAAAGGTTCTACAGAGGACAGGAACACTGTTCTAACAATACTTTGACAAATCCCAAACAACGGCTTCACTTTTCAGAGAAACACATGTGCGTTTCTCACAAAAGCATTTCTTGAAATTCATACACTTTCCAAAGAACATCATTATCTTTCGAAGAAAACTTTCTACAGAGAACAGGAACACTGTTATCACTTCTGACACAACTCAAACAGCGGCTTCTTCTTTCGTAGACACTCATGTGCATTTCTAAAAATAGCATTTCATGAAATCCATACACTTTCAAAAGAACAGGATTATCTTTCGAAGTAAAGGTTCTACAGAGAACAGGAACACTGTTCTCACTTCTAACAATACTTTGATATGTAGCAAACAACGTCTTCTCTTTTCAGAGAAACACATGGGCGTTTCTCACAGAAGCATTTCTTTAATTTAATACACTTTCCAAAGAACATGATTATCTTTCGAAATAAAGATTCTCCAGAGAACAGGAACACTGTTCTCACTTCTGACAATACTTTGACAAATCTTAAACAACGGCTTCTTTTTTCGGAGAAACTAGTGTACGTTTCTCACAAAAGTATTTCAAGAAATTCATACATTTTCCAAGGAACATGATTATCATTGGACGTAAAGGGCCTACAGAGAACAGGAACACTGTTCACACTTCTAACACTACTGTGACATATAGCAAACAATGGATTCGCTTTTCAGAGAAACACATGTACGTTTCTCACAAAAGCATTTCTTGAAGTTCATACACTTTCCAAAGAACATCATTACCTTTCGAAGAAAACTTTCTACAGAGAACAGGAACACTGTTATCACTTCTGACACAACTCAAACAACGGCTTCTTCTTTCGTAGAAACTCATGTGCATTTCTAAAAATAGCATTTCATGAAATTCATACACTTTATATAGAACGTAATTATGCTTCACAGTAAAGCTACCACAGAGAACAGGAACACTTCTCAATTCTAACAATACGTTGACATATCACAACGGCTTCTCTTTTCGGAGAAACACAAGTGCGTTTCTCACAAAAGCAGTTCATCAAATTCATACACTTTCCAAAGTACATGATTATCTTTCGAAATAAAGATTCTACAGAGAACAGGAACACTGTTCTCACTTCTGACAATGCTTTGACAAATCTCAAATAACGGCTTCTCCTTTCAGTAAAACACTTGTGCATTTCTCAAAAATGCATTTCCTGAAATCCATACACTTTCAAAGAAGATGATTCTCTTTCAATGTGTAGCGTCTGCAGTGAATAGCAAAACTTCTCATTTGAGAAACACGTGTGTATATCACAAAAGCATTTCATGAAATTCATACACTTTCAAAAGAACGTGATTATCTTTCGAAGTAAAGGTGCTACAGAGAACAGGAACACTGTTCTCACTTCTAACAATACTTTGATATATAGCAAACAACGTCTTCTCTTTTCAGAGAAACACATGGGCGTTTCTCACAGAAGCATTTCTTTAATTTCATACACTTTCCAAAGAACATGATTATCTTTCGAAATAAAGATTCTCCAGAGAACAGGAACACTGTTCTCACTTCTGACAATACTTTGACAAATCTTAAACAACGGCTTCTTTTTTCGGAGAAACACATATGCGTTTCTCACAAAAGCAGTTCTACAGTGAAACGGAACACTTTACTCACTTCAAACACTACTTTGACATATAGCAAACAAAGTCTTCTCTTTTCAGAGAAACACATGTGCGTTTCTCACAGAAGCATTACTTGAAATTCATACACTTTCCAAAGAACGTGATTATCTTTCGAAATAAAGATTCTCCAGAGAACAGGAACACTGTTCTCACTTCTGACAATACTTTGACAAATCTCAAACAACGGCTTTCCCTTTCGGAGAAACTCCTGTACATTTCTCACAAAAACATTTCATGAAATTCATACATTTTCCAAGGAACATGATTATCGTTGGAAGTAATGGGTCTACAGAGAACAGGAACACTGTTTTCACTTCTAACACTACTTTGACATATAGCAAACAACGGCTTCGCTTTTCAGAGAAACACATGTGCGTTTCTCACAAAAGCAGTTCATCAAATTCATACACTTTCAAAAGAACATGATTATCTTTCGAAGGAAAGGTTCTACAGAGGACAGGAACACTGTTATCACTTCTGACACAACTCAAACAGCGGCTTCTTCTTTCGTAGACACTCATGTGCATTTCTAAAAATAGCATTTCATGAAATCCATACACTTTCAAAAGAACAGGATTATCTTTCGAAGTAAAGGTTCTACAGAGAACAGGAACACTGTTCTCACTTCTAACAATACTTTGATATATAGCAAACAACGTCTTCTCTTTTCAGAGAAACACATGGGCGTTTCTCACAGAAGCATTTCTTTAATTTAATACACTTTCCAAAGAACATGATTATCTTTCGAAATAAAGATTCTCCAGAGAACAGGAACACTGTTCTCACTTCTAACACTACTTTGACATATAGCAAACAACGGCTTCGCTTTTCAGAGAAACACATGTGCGTTTCTCACAAAAGCAGTTCATCAAATTCATACACTTTCAAAAGAACATGATTATCTTTCGAAGGAAAGGTTCTACAGAGGACAGGAACACTGTTCTAACAATACTTTGACAAATCCCAAACAACGGCTTCACTTTTCAGAGAAACACATGTGCGTTTCTCACAAAAGCATTTCTTGAAATTCATACACTTTCCAAAGAACATCATTATCTTTCGAAGAAAACTTTCTACAGAGAACAGGATCACTGTTATCACTTCTGACACAACTCAAACAGCGGCTTCTTCTTTCGTAGACACTCATGTGCATTTCTAAAAATAGCATTTCATGAAATCCATACACTTTCAAAAGAACAGGATTATCTTTCGAAGTAAAGGTTCTACAGAGAACAGGAACACTGTTCTCACTTCTAACAATACTTTGATATATAGCAAACAACGTCTTCTCTTTTCAGAGAAACACATGGGCGTTTCTCACAGAAGCATTTCTTTAATTTAATACACTTTCCAAAGAACATGATTATCTTTCGAAATAAAGATTCTCCAGAGAACAGGAACACTGTTCTCACTTCTGACAATACTTTGACAAATCTTAAACAACGGCTTCTTTTTTCGGAGAAACTAGTGTACGTTTCTCACAAAAGTATTTCAAGAAATTCATACATTTTCCAAGGAACATGATTATCATTGGACGTAAAGGGCCTACAGAGAACAGGAACACTGTTCACACTTCTAACACTACTGTGACATATAGCAAACAATGGATTCGCTTTTCAGAGAAACACATGTACGTTTCTCACAAAAGCATTTCTTGAAGTTCATACACTTTCCAAAGAACATCATTACCTTTCGAAGAAAACTTTCTACAGAGAACAGGAACACTGTTATCACTTCTGACACAACTCAAACAACGGCTTCTTCTTTCGTAGAAACTCATGTGCATTTCTAAAAATAGCATTTCATGAAATTCATACACTTTATATAGAACGTAATTATGCTTCATATCACAACGGCTTCTCTTTTCGGAGAAACACAAGTGCGTTTCTCACAAAAGCAGTTCATCAAATTCATACACTTTCCAAAGTACATGATTATCTTTCGAAATAAAGATTCTACAGAGAACAGGAACACTGTTCTCACTTCTGACAATGCTTTGACAAATCTCAAATAACGGCTTCTCCTTTCAGTAAAACACTTGTGCATTTCTCAAAAATGCATTTCCTGAAATCCATACACTTTCAAAGAAGATGATTCTCTTTCAATGTGTAGCGTCTGCAGTGAATAGCAAAACTTCTCATTTGAGAAACACGTGTGTATATCACAAAAGCATTTCATGAAATTCATACACTTTCAAAAGAACGTGATTATCTTTCGAAGTAAAGGTGCTACAGAGAACAGGAACACTGTTCTCACTTCTAACAATACTTTGATATATAGCAAACAACGTCTTCTCTTTTCAGAGAAACACATGGGCGTTTCTCACAGAAGCATTTCTTTAATTTCATACACTTTCCAAAGAACATGATTATCTTTCGAAATAAAGATTCTACAGAGAACAGGAACACTGTTCTCACTTCTGACAATACTTTGACAAATCTTAAACAACGGCTTCTTTTTTCGGAGAAACACATATGCGTTTCTCACAAAAGCAGTTCTACAGTGAAACGGAACACTTTACTCACTTCAAACACTACTTTGACATATAGCAAACAAAGTCTTCTCTTTTCAGAGAAACACATGTGCGTTTCTCACAGAAGCATTACTTGAAATTCATACACTTTCCAAAGAACGTGATTATCTTTCGAAATAAAGATTCTCCAGAGAACAGGAACACTGTTCTCACTTCTGACAATACTTTGACAAATCTCAAACAACGGCTTTCCCTTTCGGAGAAACTCCTGTACATTTCTCACAAAAACATTTCATGAAATTCATACATTTTCCAAGGAACATGATTATCGTTGGAAGTAATGGGTCTACAGAGAACAGGAACACTGTTTTCACTTCTAACACTACTTTGACATATAGCAAACAACGGCTTCGCTTTTCAGAGAAACACATGTGCGTTTCTCACAAAAGCAGTTCATCAAATTCATACACTTTCAAAAGAACATGATTATCTTTCGAAGGAAAGGTTCTACAGAGGACAGGAACACTGTTCTAACAATACTTTGACAAATCCCAAACAACGGCTTCACTTTTCAGAGAAACACATGTGCGTTTCTCACAAAAGCATTTCTTGAAATTCATACACTTTCCAAAGAACATCATTATCTTTCGAAGAAAACTTTCTACAGAGAACAGGAACACTGTTATCACTTCTGACACAACTCAAACAGCAGCTTCTTCTTTCGTAGACACTCATGTGCATTTCTAAAAATAGCATTTCATGAAATCCATACACTTTCAAAAGAACAGGATTATCTTTCGAAGTAAAGGTTCTACAGAGAACAGGAACACTGTTCTCACTTCTAACAATACTTTGATATATAGCAAACAACGTCTTCTCTTTTCAGAGAAACACATGGGCGTTTCTCACAGAAGCATTTCTTTAATTTAATACACTTTCCAAAGAACATGATTATCTTTCGAAATAAAGATTCTCCAGAGAACAGGAACACTGTTCTCACTTCTGACAATACTTTGACAAATCTTAAACAACGGCTTCTTTTTTCGGAGAAACTAGTGTACGTTTCTCACAAAAGTATTTCAAGAAATTCATACATTTTCCAAGGAACATGATTATCATTGGACGTAAAGGGCCTACAGAGAACAGGAACACTGTTCACACTTCTAACACTACTGTGACATATAGCAAACAATGGATTCGCTTTTCAGAGAAACACATGTACGTTTCTCACAAAAGCATTTCTTGAAGTTCATACACTTTCCAAAGAACATCATTACCTTTCGAAGAAAACTTTCTACAGAGAACAGGAACACTGTTATCACTTCTGACACAACTCAAACAACGGCTTCTTCTTTCGTAGAAACTCATGTGCATTTCTAAAAATAGCATTTCATGAAATTCATACACTTTATATAGAATGTAATTATGCTTCACAGTAAAGCTACCACAGAGAACAGGAACACTTCTCAATTCTAACAATACGTTGACATATCACAACGGCTTCTCTTTTCGGAGAAACACAAGTGCGTTTCTCACAAAAGCAGTTCATCAAATTCATACACTTTCCAAAGTACATGATTATCTTTCGAAATAAAGATTCTACAGAGAACAGGAACACTGTTCTCACTTCTGACAATGCTTTGACAAATCTCAAATAACGGCTTCTCCTTTCAGTAAAACACTTGTGCATTTCTCAAAAATGCATTTCCTGAAATCCATACACTTTCAAAGAGGATGATTCTCTTTCAATGTGTAGCGTCTGCAGTGAATAGCAAAACTTCTCATTTGAGAAACACGTGTGTATATCACAAAAGCATTTCATGAAATTCATACACTTTCAAAAGAACGTGATTATCTTTCGAAGTAAAGGTGCTACAGAGAACAGGAACACTGTTCTCACTTCTAACAATACTTTGATATATAGCAAACAACGTCTTCTCTTTTCAGAGAAACACATGGGCGTTTCTCACAGAAGCATTTCTTTAATTTCATACACTTTCCAAAGAACATGATTATCTTTCGAAATAAAGATTCTCCAGAGAACAGGAACACTGTTCTCACTTCTGACAATACTTTGACAAATCTTAAACAACGGCTTCTTTTTTCGGAGAAACACATATGCGTTTCTCACAAAAGCAGTTCTACAGTGAAACGGAACACTTTACTCACTTCAAACACTACTTTGACATATAGCAAACAAAGTCTTCTCTTTTCAGAGAAACACATGTGCGTTTCTCACAGAAGCATTACTTGAAATTCATACACTTTCCAAAGAATGTGATTTTCTTTGGAAATAAAGATTCTCCAGAGAACAGGAACACTGTTCTCACTTCTGACAATACTTTGACAAATCTCAAACAACGGCTTTCCCTTTCGGAGAAACTCCTGTACATTTCTCACAAAAGCATTTCATGAAATTCATACATTTTCCAAGGAACATGATTATCGTTGGAAGTAATGGGTCTACAGAGAACAGGAACACTGTTTTCACTTCTAACACTACTTTGACATATAGCAAACAACGGCTTCGCTTTTCAGAGAAACACATGTGCGTTTCTCACAAAAGCAGTTCATCAAATTCATACACTTTCAAAAGAACATGATTATCTTTCGAAGGAAAGGTTCTACAGAGGACAGGAACACTGTTCTAACAATACTTTGACAAATCCCAAACAACGGCTTCACTTTTCAGAGAAACACATGTGCGTTTCTCACAAAAGCATTTCTTGAAATTCATACACTTTCCAAAGAACATCATTATCTTTCGAAGAAAACTTTCTACAGAGAACAGGAACACTGTTATCACTTCTGACACAACTCAAACAGCGGCTTCTTCTTTCGTAGACACTCATGTGCATTTCTAAAAATAGCATTTCATGAAATCCATACACTTTCAAAAGAACAGGATTATCTTTCGAAGTAAAGGTTCTACAGAGAACAGGAACACTGTTCTCACTTCTAACAATACTTTGATATATAGCAAACAACGTCTTCTCTTTTCAGAGAAACACATGGGCGTTTCTCACAGAAGCATTTCTTTAATTTCATACACTTTCCAAAGAACATGATTATCTTTCGAAATAAAGATTCTCCAGAGAACAGGAACAGTGTTCTCACTTCTGACAATACTTTGACAAATCTTAAACAACGGCTTCTTTTTTCGGAGAAACTAGTGTACGTTTCTCACAAAATTATTTCAAGAAATTCATACATTTTCCAAGGAACATGATTATCATTGGACGTAAAGGGCCTACAGAGAACAGGAACACTGTTCACACTTCTAACACTACTGTGACATATAGCAAACAATGGATTCGCTTTTCAGAGAAACACATGTACGTTTCTCACAAAAGCATTTCTTGAAGTTCATACACTTTCCAAAGAACATCATTACCTTTCGAAGAAAACTTTCTACAGAGAACAGGAACACTGTTATCACTTCTGACACAACTCAAACAACGGCTTCTTCTTTCGTAGAAACTCATGTGCATTTCTAAAAATAGCATTTCATGAAATTCATACACTTTATATAGAACGTAATTATGCTTCACAGTAAAGCTACCACAGAGAACAGGAACACTTCTCAATTCTAACAATACGTTGACATATCACAACGGCTTCTCTTTTCGGAGAAACACAAGTGCGTTTCTCACAAAAGCAGTTCATCAAATTCATACACTTTCCAAAGTACATGATTATCTTTCGAAATAAAGATTCTACAGAGAACAGGAACACTGTTCTCACTTCTGACAATGCTTTGACAAATCTCAAATAACGGCTTCTCCTTTCAGTAAAACACTTGTGCATTTCTCAAAAATGCATTTCCTGAAATCCATACACTTTCAAAGAAGATGATTCTCTTTCAATGTGTAGCGTCTGCAGTGAATAGCAAAACTTCTCATTTGAGAAACACGTGTGTATATCACAAAAGCATTTCATGAAATTCATACACTTTCAAAAGAACGTGATTATCTTTCGAAGTAAAGGTGCTACAGAGAACAGGAACACTGTTCTCACTTCTAACAATACTTTGATATATAGCAAACAACGTCTTCTCTTTTCAGAGAAACACATGTGCGTTTCTCACAGAAGCATTACTTGAAATTCATACACTTTCCAAAGAACGTGATTATCTTTCGAAATAAAGATTCTCCAGAGAACTGGAACACTGTTCTCACTTCTGACAATATTTGACAAATCTCAAACAACGGCTTTCCCTTTCGGAGAAACTCCTGTACATTTCTCACAAAAGCATTTCATGAAATTCATACATTTTCCAAGGAACATGATTATCGTTGGAAGTAATGGGTCTACAGAGAACAGGAACACTGTTTTCACTTCTAACACTACTTTGACATATAGCAAACAACGGCTTCGCTTTTCAGAGAAACACATGTGCGTTTCTCACAAAAGCAGTTCATCAAATTCATACACTTTCAAAAGAACATGATTATCTTTCGAAGGAAAGGTTCTACAGAGGACAGGAACACTGTTCTAACAATACTTTGACAAATCCCAAACAACGGCTTCACTTTTCAGAGAAACACATGTGCGTTTCTCACAAAAGCATTTCTTGAAATTCATACACTTTCCAAAGAACATCATTATCTTTCGAAGAAAACTTTCTACAGAGAACAGGAACACTGTTATCACTTCTGACACAACTCAAACAGCGGCTTCTTCTTTCGTAGACACTCATGTGCATTTCTAAAAATAGCATTTCATGAAATCCATACACTTTCAAAAGAACAGGATTATCTTTCGAAGTAAAGGTTCTACAGAGAACAGGAACACTGTTCTCACTTCTAACAATACTTTGATATATAGCAAACAACGTCTTCTCTTTTCAGAGAAACACATGGGCGTTTCTCACAGAAGCATTTCTTTAATTTAATACACTTTCCAAAGAACATGATTATCTTTCGAAATAAAGATTCTCCAGAGAACAGGAACACTGTTCTCACTTCTGACAATACTTTGACAAATCTTAAACAACGGCTTCTTTTTTTGGAGAAACTAGTGTACGTTTCTCACAAAAGTATTTCAAGAAATTCATACATTTTCCAAGGAACATGATTATCATTGGACGTAAAGGGCCTACAGAGAACAGGAACACTGTTCACACTTCTAACACTACTGTGACATATAGCAAACAATGGATTCGCTTTTCAGAGAAACACATGTACGTTTCTCACAAAAGCATTTCTTGAAGTTCATACACTTTCCAAAGAACATCATTACCTTTCGAAGAAAACTTTCTACAGAGAACAGGAACACTGTTATCACTTCTGACACAACTCAAACAACGGCTTCTTCTTTCGTAGAAACTCATGTGCATTTCTAAAAATAGCATTTCATGAAATTCATACACTTTATATAGAACGTAATTATGCTTCACAGTAAAGCTACCACAGAGAACAGGAACACTTCTCAATTCTAACAATACGTTGACATATCACAACGGCTTCTCTTTTCGGAGAAACACAAGTGCGTTTCTCACAAAAGCAGTTCATCAAATTCATACACTTTCCAAAGTACATGATTATCTTTCGAAATAAAGATTCTACAGAGAACAGGAACACTGTTCTCACTTCTGACAATGCTTTGACAAATCTCAAATAACGGCTTCTCCTTTCAGTAAAACACTTGTGCATTTCTCAAAAATGCATTTCCTGAAATCCATACACTTTCAAAGAAGATGATTCTCTTTCAATGTGTAGCGTCTGCAGTGAATAGCAAAACTTCTCATTTGAGAAACACGTGTGTATATCACAAAAGCATTTCATGAAATTCATACACTTTCAAAAGAACGTGATTATCTTTCGAAGTAAAGGTGCTACAGAGAACAGGAACACTGTTCTCACTTCTAACAATACTTTGATATATAGCAAACAACGTCTTCTCTTTTCAGAGAAACACATGTGCGTTTCTCACAGAAGCATTACTTGAAATTCATACACTTTCCAATGAACGTGATTATCTTTCGAAATAAAGATTCTCCAGAGAACTGGAACACTGTTCTCACTTCTGACAATATTTGACAAATCTCAAACAACGGCTTTCCCTTTCGGAGAAACTCCTGTACATTTCTCACAAAAGCATTTCATGAAATTCATACATTTTCCAAGGAACATGATTATCGTTGGAAGTAATGGGTCTACAGAGAACAGGAACACTGTTTTCACTTCTAACACTACTTTGACATATAGCAAACAACGGCTTCGCTTTTCAGAGAAACACATGTGCGTTTCTCACAAAAGCAGTTCATCAAATTCATACACTTTCAAAAGAACATGATTATCTTTCGAAGGAAAGGTTCTACAGAGGACAGGAACACTGTTCTAACAATACTTTGACAAATCCCAAACAACGGCTTCACTTTTCAGAGAAACACATGTGCGTTTCTCACAAAAGCATTTCTTGAAATTCATACACTTTCCAAAGAACATCATTATCTTTCGAAGAAAACTTTCTACAGAGAACAGGAACACTGTTATCACTTCTGACACAACTCAAACAGCGGCTTCTTCTTTCGTAGACACTCATGTGCATTTCTAAAAATAGCATTTCATGAAATCCATACACTTTCAAAAGAACAGGATTATCTTTCGAAGTAAAGGTTCTACAGAGAACAGGAACACTGTTCTCACTTCTAACAATACTTTGATATATAGCAAACAACGTCTTCTCTTTTCAGAGAAACACATGGGCGTTTCTCACAGAAGCATTTCTTTAATTTCATACACTTTCCAAAGAACATGATTATCTTTCGAAATAAAGATTCTCCAGAGAACAGGAACACTGTTCTCACTTCTGACAATACTTTGACAAATCTTAAACAACGGCTTCTTTTTTCGGAGAAACTAGTGTACGTTTCTCACAAAAGTATTTCAAGAAATTCATACATTTTCCAAGGAACATGATTATCATTGGACGTAAAGGGCCTACAGAGAACAGGAACACTGTTCACACTTCTAACACTACTGTGACATATAGCAAACAATGGATTCGCTTTTCAGAGAAACACATGTACGTTTCTCACAAAAGCATTTCTTGAAGTTCATACACTTTCCAAAGAACATCATTACCTTTCGAAGAAAACTTTCTACAGAGAACAGGAACACTGTTATCACTTCTGACACAACTCAAACAACGGCTTCTTCTTTCGTAGAAACTCATGTGCATTTCTAAAAATAGCATTTCATGAAATTCATACACTTTATATAGAACGTAATTATGCTTCACAGTAAAGCTACCACAGAGAACAGGAACACTTCTCAATTCTAACAATACGTTGACATATCACAACGGCTTCTCTTTTCGGAGAAACACAAGTGCGTTTCTCACAAAAGCAGTTCATCAAATTCATACACTTTCCAAAGTACATGATTATCTTTCGAAATAAAGATTCTACAGAGAACAGGAACACTGTTCTCACTTCTGACAATGCTTTGACAAATCTCAAATAACGGCTTCTCCTTTCAGTAAAACACTTGTGCATTTCTCAAAAATGCATTTCCTGAAATCCATACACTTTCAAAGAAGATGATTCTCTTTCAATGTGTAGCGTCTGCAGTGAATAGCAAAACTTCTCATTTGAGAAACACGTGTGTATATCACAAAAGCATTTCATGAAATTCATACACTTTCAAAAGAACGTGATTATCTTTCGAAGTAAAGGTGCTACAGAGAACAGGAACACTGTTCTCACTTCTAACAATACTTTGATATATAGCAAACAACGTCTTCTCTTTTCAGAGAAACACATGGGCGTTTCTCACAGAAGCATTTCTTTAATTTCATACACTTTCCAAAGAACATGATTATCTTTCGAAATAAAGATTCTCCAGAGAACAGGAACACTGTTCTCACTTCTGACAATACTTTGACAAATCTTAAACAACGGCTTCTTTTTTCGGAGAAACACATATGCGTTTCTCACAAAAGCAGTTCTACAGTGAAACGGAACACTTTACTCACTTCAAACACTACTTTGACATATAGCAAACAAAGTCTTCTCTTTTCAGAGAAACACATGTGCGTTTCTCACAGAAGCATTACTTGAAATTCATACACTTTCCAAAGAACGTGATTATCTTTCGAAATAAAGATTCTCCAGAGAACAGGAACACTGTTCTCACTTCTGACAATACTTTGACAAATCTCAAACAACGGCTTTCCCTTTCGGAGAAACTCCTGTACATTTCTCACAAAAACATTTCATGAAATTCATACATTTTCCAAGGAACATGATTATCGTTGGAAGTAATGGGTCTACAGAGAACAGGAACACTGTTTTCACTTCTAACACTACTTTGACATATAGCAAACAACGGCTTCGCTTTTCAGAGAAACACATGTGCGTTTCTCACAAAAGCAGTTCATCAAATTCATACACTTTCAAAAGAACATGATTATCTTTCGAAGGAAAGGTTCTACAGAGGACAGGAACACTGTTCTAACAATACTTTGACAAATCCCAAACAACGGCTTCACTTTTCAGAGAAACACATGTGCGTTTCTCACAAAAGCATTTCTTGAAATTCATACACTTTCCAAAGAACATCATTATCTTTCGAAGAAAACTTTCTACAGAGAACAGGAACACTGTTATCACTTCTGACACAACTCAAACAGCGGCTTCTTCTTTCGTAGACACTCATGTGCATTTCTAAAAATAGCATTTCATGAAATCCATACACTTTCAAAAGAACAGGATTATCTTTCGAAGTAAAGGTTCTACAGAGAACAGGAACACTGTTCTCACTTCTAACAATACTTTGATATATAGCAAACAACGTCTTCTCTTTTCAGAGAAACACATGGGCGTTTCTCACAGAAGCATTTCTTTAATTTAATACACTTTCCAAAGAACATGATTATCTTTCGAAATAAAGATTCTCCAGAGAACAGGAACACTGTTCTCACTTCTGACAATACTTTGACAAATCTTAAACAACGGCTTCTTTTTTCGGAGAAACACATATGCGTTTCTCACAAAAGCAGTTCTACAGTGAAACGGAACACTTTACTCACTTCAAACACTACTTTGACATATAGCAAACAAAGTCTTCTCTTTTCAGAGAAACACATGTGCGTTTCTCACAGAAGCATTACTTGAAATTCATACACTTTCCAAAGAACGTGATTATCTTTCGAAATAAAGATTCTCCAGAGAACAGGAACACTGTTCTCACTTCTGACAATACTTTGACAAATCTCAAACAACGGCTTTCCCTTTCGGAGAAACTCCTGTACATTTCTCACAAAAGCATTTCATGAAATTCATACATTTTCCAAGGAACATGATTATCGTTGGAAGTAATGGGTCTACAGAGAACAGGAACACTGTTTTCACTTCTAACACTACTTTGACATATAGCAAACAACGGCTTCGCTTTTCAGAGAAACACATGTGCGTTTCTCACAAAAGCAGTTCATCAAATTCATACACTTTCAAAAGAACATGATTATCTTTCGAAGGAAAGGTTCTACAGAGGACAGGAACACTGTTCTAACAATACTTTGACAAATCCCAAACAACGGCTTCACTTTTCAGAGAAACACATGTGCGTTTCTCACAAAAGCATTTCTTGAAATTCATACACTTTCCAAAGAACATCATTATCTTTCGAAGAAAACTTTCTACAGAGAACAGGAACACTGTTATCACTTCTGACACAACTCAAACAGCGGCTTCTTCTTTCGTAGACACTCATGTGCATTTCTAAAAATAGCATTTCATGAAATCCATACACTTTCAAAAGAACAGGATTATCTTTCGAAGTAAAGGTTCTACAGAGAACAGGAACACTGTTCTCACTTCTAACAATACTTTGATATATAGCAAACAACGTCTTCTCTTTTCAGAGAAACACATGGGCGTTTCTCACAGAAGCATTTCTTTAATTTAATACACTTTCCAAAGAACATGATTATCTTTCGAAATAAAGATTCTCCAGAGAACAGGAACACTGTTCTCACTTCTGACAATACTTTGACAAATCTTAAACAACGGCTTCTTTTTTCGGAGAAACTAGTGTACGTTTCTCACAAAAGTATTTCAAGAAATTCATACATTTTCCAAGGAACATGATTATCATTGGACGTAAAGGGCCTACAGAGAACAGGAACACTGTTCACACTTCTAACACTACTGTGACATATAGCAAACAATGGATTCGCTTTTCAGAGAAACACATGTACGTTTCTCACAAAAGCATTTCTTGAAGTTCATACACTTTCCAAAGAACATCATTACCTTTCGAAGAAAACTTTCTACAGAGAACAGGAACACTGTTATCACTTCTGACACAACTCAAACAACGGCTTCTTCTTTCGTAGAAACTCATGTGCATTTCTAAAAATAGCATTTCATGAAATTCATACACTTTATATAGAACGTAATTATGCTTCACAGTAAAGCTACCACAGAGAACAGGAACACTTCTCAATTCTAACAATACGTTGACATATCACAACGGCTTCTCTTTTCGGAGAAACACAAGTGCGTTTCTCACAAAAGCAGTTCATCAAATTCATACACTTTCCAAAGTACATGATTATCTTTCGAAATAAAGATTCTACAGAGAACAGGAACACTGTTCTCACTTCTGACAATGCTTTGACAAATCTCAAATAACGGCTTCTCCTTTCAGTAAAACACTTGTGCATTTCTCAAAAATGCATTTCCTGAAATCCATACACTTTCAAAGAAGATGATTCTCTTTCAATGTGTAGCGTCTGCAGTGAATAGCAAAACTTCTCATTTGAGAAACACGTGTGTATATCACAAAAGCATTTCATGAAATTCATACACTTTCAAAAGAACGTGATTATCTTTCGAAGTAAAGGTGCTACAGAGAACAGGAACACTGTTCTCACTTCTAACAATACTTTGATATATAGCAAACAACGTCTTCTCTTTTCAGAGAAACACATGGGCGTTTCTCACAGAAGCATTTCTTTAATTTCATACACTTTCCAAAGAACATGATTATCTTTCGAAATAAAGATTCTCCAGAGAACAGGAACACTGTTCTCACTTCTGACAATACTTTGACAAATCTTAAACAACGGCTTCTTTTTTCGGAGAAACACATATGCGTTTCTCACAAAAGCAGTTCTACATTGAAACGGAACACTTTACTCACTTCAAACACTACTTTGACATATAGCAAACAAAGTCTTCTCTTTTCAGAGAAACACATGTGCGTTTCTCACAGAAGCATTACTTGAAATTCATACACTTTCCAAAGAACGTGATTATCTTTCGAAATAAAGATTCTCCAGAGAACAGGAACACTGTTCTCACTTCTGACAATACTTTGACAAATCTCAAACAACGGCTTTCCCTTTCGGAGAAACTCCTGTACATTTCTCACAAAAACATTTCATGAAATTCATACATTTTCCAAGGAACATGATTATCGTTGGAAGTAATGGGTCTACAGAGAACAGGAACACTGTTTTCACTTCTAACACTACTTTGACATATAGCAAACAACGGCTTCGCTTTTCAGAGAAACACATGTGCGTTTCTCACAAAAGCAGTTCATCAAATTCATACACTTTCAAAAGAACATGATTATCTTTCGAAGGAAAGGTTCTACAGAGGACAGGAACACTGTTCTAACAATACTTTGACAAATCCCAAACAACGGCTTCACTTTTCAGAGAAACACATGTGCGTTTCTCACAAAAGCATTTCTTGAAATTCATACACTTTCCAAAGAACATCATTATCTTTCGAAGAAAATTTTCTACAGAGAACAGGAACACTGTTATCACTTCTGACACAACTCAAACAGCGGCTTCTTCTTTCGTAGACACTCATGTGCATTTCTAAAAATAGCATTTCATGAAATCCATACACTTTCAAAAGAACAGGATTATCTTTCGAAGTAAAGGTTCTACAGAGAACAGGAACACTGTTCTCACTTCTAACAATACTTTGATATATAGCAAACAACGTCTTCTCTTTTCAGAGAAACACATGGGCGTTTCTCACAGAAGCATTTCTTTAATTTAATACACTTTCCAAAGAACATGATTATCTTTCGAAATAAAGATTCTCCAGAGAACAGGAACACTGTTCTCACTTCTAACACTACTTTGACATATAGCAAACAACGGCTTCGCTTTTCAGAGAAACACATGTGCGTTTCTCACAAAAGCAATTCATCAAATTCATACACTTTCAAAAGAACATGATTATCTTTCGAAGGAAAGGTTCTACAGAGGACAGGAACACTGTTCTAACAATACTTTGACAAATCCCAAACAACGGCTTCACTTTTCAGAGAAACACATGTGCGTTTCTCACAAAAGCATTTCTTGAAATTCATACACTTTCCAAAGAACATCATTATCTTTCGAAGAAAACTTTCTACAGAGAACAGGATCACTGTTATCACTTCTGACACAACTCAAACAGCGGCTTCTTCTTTCGTAGACACTCATGTGCATTTCTAAAAATAGCATTTCATGAAATCCATACACTTTCAAAAGAACAGGATTATCTTTCGAAGTAAAGGTTCTACAGAGAACAGGAACACTGTTCTCACTTCTAACAATACTTTGATATATAGCAAACAACGTCTTCTCTTTTCAGAGAAACACATGGGCGTTTCTCACAGAAGCATTTCTTTAATTTAATACACTTTCCAAAGAACATGATTATCTTTCGAAATAAAGATTCTCCAGAGAACAGGAACACTGTTCTCACTTCTGACAATACTTTGACAAATCTTAAACAACGGCTTCTTTTTTCGGAGAAACTAGTGTACGTTTCTCACAAAAGTATTTCAAGAAATTCATACATTTTCCAAGGAACATGATTATCATTGGACGTAAAGGGCCTACAGAGAACAGGAACACTGTTCACACTTCTAACACTACTGTGACATATAGCAAACAATGGATTCGCTTTTCAGAGAAACACATGTACGTTTCTCACAAAAGCATTTCTTGAAGTTCATACACTTTCCAAAGAACATCATTACCTTTCGAAGAAAACTTTCTACAGAGAACAGGAACACTGTTATCACTTCTGACACAACTCAAACAACGGCTTCTTCTTTCGTAGAAACTCATGTGCATTTCTAAAAATAGCATTTCATGAAATTCATACACTTTATATAGAACGTAATTATGCTTCACAGTAAAGCTACCACAGAGAACAGGAACACTTCTCAATTCTAACAATACGTTGACATATCACAACGGCTTCTCTTTTCGGAGAAACACAAGTGCGTTTCTCACAAAAGCAGTTCATCAAATTCATACACTTTCCAAAGTACATGATTATCTTTCGAAATAAAGATTCTACAGAGAACAGGAACACTGTTCTCACTTCTGACAATGCTTTGACAAATCTCAAATAACGGCTTCTCCTTTCAGTAAAACACTTGTGCATTTCTCAAAAATGCATTTCCTGAAATCCATACACTTTCAAAGAAGATGATTCTCTTTCAATGTGTAGCGTCTGCAGTGAATAGCAAAACTTCTCATTTGAGAAACACGTGTGTATATCACAAAAGCATTTCATGAAATTCATACACTTTCAAAAGAACGTGATTATCTTTCGAAGTAAAGGTGCTACAGAGAACAGGAACACTGTTCTCACTTCTAACAATACTTTGATATATAGCAAACAACGTCTTCTCTTTTCAGAGAAACACATGGGCGTTTCTCACAGAAGCATTTCTTTAATTTCATACACTTTCCAAAGAACATGATTATCTTTCGAAATAAAGATTCTCCAGAGAACAGGAACACTGTTCTCACTTCTGACAATACTTTGACAAATCTTAAACAACGGCTTCTTTTTTCGGAGAAACACATATGCGTTTCTCACAAAAGCAGTTCTACAGTGAAACGGAACACTTTACTCACTTCAAACACTACTTTGACATATAGCAAACAAAGTCTTCTCTTTTCAGAGAAACACATGTGCGTTTCTCACAGAAGCATTACTTGAAATTCATACACTTTCCAAAGAACGTGATTATCTTTCGAAATAAAGATTCTCCAGAGAACAGGAACACTGTTCTCACTTCTGACAATACTTTGACAAATCTCAAACAACGGCTTTCCCTTTCGGAGAAACTCCTGTACATTTCTCACAAAAGCATTTCATGAAATTCATACATTTTCCAAGGAACATGATTATCGTTGGAAGTAATGGGTCTACAGAGAACAGGAACACTGTTTTCACTTCTAACACTACTTTGACATATAGCAAACAACGGCTTCGCTTTTCAGAGAAACACATGTGCGTTTCTCACAAAAGCAGTTCATCAAATTCATACACTTTCAAAAGAACATGATTATCTTTCGAAGGAAAGGTTCTACAGAGGACAGGAACACTGTTCTAACAATACTTTGACAAATCCCAAACAACGGCTTCACTTTTCAGAGAAACACATGTGCGTTTCTCACAAAAGCATTTCTTGAAATTCATACACTTTCCAAAGAACATCATTATCTTTCGAAGAAAACTTTCTACAGAGAACAGGAACACTGTTATCACTTCTGACACAACTCAAACAGCGGCTTCTTCTTTCGTAGACACTCATGTGCATTTCTAAAAATAGCATTTTATGAAATCCATACACTTTCAAAAGAACAGGATTATCTTTCGAAGTAAAGGTTCTACAGAGAACAGGAACACTGTTCTCACTTCTAACAATACTTTGATATATAGCAAACAACGTCTTCTCTTTTCAGAGAAACACATGGGCGTTTCTCACAGAAGCATTTCTTTAATTTAATACACTTTCCAAAGAACATGATTATCTTTCGAAATAAAGATTCTCCAGAGAACAGGAACACTGTTCTCACTTCTGACAATACTTTGACAAATCTTAAACAACGGCTTCTTTTTTCGGAGAAACTAGTGTACGTTTCTCACAAAAGTATTTCAAGAAATTCATACATTTTCCAAGGAACATGATTATCATTGGACGTAAAGGGCCTACAGAGAACAGGAACACTGTTCACACTTCTAACACTACTGTGACATATAGCAAACAATGGATTCGCTTTTCAGAGAAACACATGTACGTTTCTCACAAAAGCATTTCTTGAAGTTCATACACTTTCCAAAGAACATCATTACCTTTCGAAGAAAACTTTCTACAGAGAACAGGAACACTGTTATCACTTCTGACACAACTCAAACAACGGCTTCTTCTTTCGTAGAAACTCATGTGCATTTCTAAAAATAGCATTTCATGAAATTCATACACTTTATATAGAACGTAATTATGCTTCACAGTAAAGCTACCACAGAGAACAGGAACACTTCTCAATTCTAACAATACGTTGACATATCACAACGGCTTCTCTTTTCGGAGAAACACAAGTGCGTTTCTCACAAAAGCAGTTCATCAAATTCATACACTTTCCAAAGTACATGATTATCTTTCGAAATAAAGATTCTACAGAGAACAGGAACACTGTTCTCACTTCTGACAATGCTTTGACAAATCTCAAATAACGGCTTCTCCTTTCAGTAAAACACTTGTGCATTTCTCAAAAATGCATTTCCTGAAATCCATACACTTTCAAAGAAGATGATTCTCTTTCAATGTGTAGCGTCTGCAGTGAATAGCAAAACTTCTCATTTGAGAAACACGTGTGTATATCACAAAAGCATTTCATGAAATTCATACACTTTCAAAAGAACGTGATTATCTTTCGAAGTAAAGGTGCTACAGAGAACAGGAACACTGTTCTCACTTCTAACAATACTTTGATATATAGCAAACAACGTCTTCTCTTTTCAGAGAAACACATGGGCGTTTCTCACAGAAGCATTTCTTTAATTTCATACACTTTCCAAAGAACATGATTATCTTTCGAAATAAAGATTCTACAGAGAACAGGAACACTGTTCTCACTTCTGACAATACTTTGACAAATCTTAAACAACGGCTTCTTTTTTCGGAGAAACACATATGCGTTTCTCACAAAAGCAGTTCTACAGTGAAACGGAACACTTTACTCACTTCAAACACTACTTTGACATATAGCAAACAAAGTCTTCTCTTTTCAGAGAAACACATGTGCGTTTCTCACAGAAGCATTACTTGAAATTCATACACTTTCCAAAGAACGTGATTATCTTTCGAAATAAAGATTCTCCAGAGAACAGGAACACTGTTCTCACTTCTGACAATACTTTGACAAATCTCAAACAACGGCTTTCCCTTTCGGAGAAACTCCTGTACATTTCTCACAAAAGCATTTCATGAAATTCATACATTTTCCAAGGAACATGATTATCGTTGGAAGTAATGGGTCTACAGAGAACAGGAACACTGTTTTCACTTCTAACACTACTTTGACATATAGCAAACAACGGCTTCGCTTTTCAGAGAAACACATGTGCGTTTCTCACAAAAGCAGTTCATCAAATTCATACACTTTCAAAAGAACATGATTATCTTTCGAAGGAAAGGTTCTACAGAGGACAGGAACACTGTTCTAACAATACTTTGACAAATCCCAAACAACGGCTTCACTTTTCAGAGAAACACATGTGCGTTTCTCACAAAAGCATTTCTTGAAATTCATACACTTTCCAAAGAACATCATTATCTTTCGAAGAAAACTTTCTACAGAGAACAGGAACACTGTTATCACTTCTGACACAACTCAAACAGCGGCTTCTTCTTTCGTAGACACTCATGTGCATTTCTAAAAATAGCATTTCATGAAATCCATACACTTTCAAAAGAACAGGATTATCTTTCGAAGTAAAGGTTCTACAGAGAACAGGAACACTGTTCTCACTTCTAACAATACTTTGATATATAGCAAACAACGTCTTCTCTTTTCAGAGAAACACATGGGCGTTTCTCACAGAAGCATTTCTTTAATTTAATACACTTTCCAAAGAACATGATTATCTTTCGAAATAAAGATTCTCCAGAGAACAGGAACACTGTTCTCACTTCTGACAATACTTTGACAAATCTTAAACAACGGCTTCTTTTTTCGGAGAAACTAGTGTACGTTTCTCACAAAAGTATTTCAAGAAATTCATACATTTTCCAAGGAACATGATTATCATTGGACGTAAAGGGCCTACAGAGAACAGGAACACTGTTCACACTTCTAACACTACTGTGACATATAGCAAACAATGGATTCGCTTTTCAGAGAAACACATGTACGTTTCTCACAAAAGCATTTCTTGAAGTTCATACACTTTCCAAAGAACATCATTACCTTTCGAAGAAAACTTTCTACAGAGAACAGGAACACTGTTATCACTTCTGACACAACTCAAACAACGGCTTCTTCTTTCGTAGAAACTCATGTGCATTTCTAAAAATAGCATTTCATGAAATTCATACACTTTATATAGAACGTAATTATGCTTCACAGTAAAGCTACCACAGAGAACAGGAACACTTCTCAATTCTAACAATACGTTGACATATCACAACGGCTTCTCTTTTCGGAGAAACACAAGTGCGTTTCTCACAAAAGCAGTTCATCAAATTCATACACTTTCCAAAGTACATGATTATCTTTCGAAATAAAGATTCTACAGAGAACAGGAACACTGTTCTCACTTCTGACAATGCTTTGACAAATCTCAAATAACGGCTTCTCCTTTCAGTAAAACACTTGTGCATTTCTCAAAAATGCATTTCCTGAAATCCATACACTTTCAAAGAAGATGATTCTCTTTCAATGTGTAGCGTCTGCAGTGAATAGCAAAACTTCTCATTTGAGAAACACGTGTGTATATCACAAAAGCATTTCATGAAATTCATACACTTTCAAAAGAACGTGATTATCTTTCGAAGTAAAGGTGCTACAGAGAACAGGAACACTGTTCTCACTTCTAACAATACTTTGATATATAGCAAACAACGTCTTCTCTTTTCAGAGAAACACATGGGCGTTTCTCACAGAAGCATTTCTTTAATTTCATACACTTTCCAAAGAACATGATTATCTTTCGAAATAAAGATTCTCCAGAGAACAGGAACACTGTTCTCACTTCTGACAATACTTTGACAAATCTTAAACAACGGCTTCTTTTTTCGGAGAAACTAGTGTACGTTTCTCACAAAAGTATTTCAAGAAATTCATACATTTTCCAAGGAACATGATTATCATTGGACGTAAAGGGCCTACAGAGAACAGGAACACTGTTCACACTTCTAACACTACTGTGACATATAGCAAACAATGGATTCGCTTTTCAGAGAAACACATGTACGTTTCTCACAAAAGCATTTCTTGAAGTTCATACACTTTCCAAAGAACATCATTACCTTTCGAAGAAAACTTTCTACAGAGAACAGGAACACTGTTATCACTTCTGACACAACTCAAACAACGGCTTCTTCTTTCGTAGAAACTCATGTGCATTTCTAAAAATAGCATTTCATGAAATTCATACACTTTATATAGAACGTAATTATGCTTCATATCACAACGGCTTCTCTTTTCGGAGAAACACAAGTGCGTTTCTCACAAAAGCAGTTCATCAAATTCATACACTTTCCAAAGTACATGATTATCTTTCGAAATAAAGATTCTACAGAGAACAGGAACACTGTTCTCACTTCTGACAATGCTTTGACAAATCTCAAATAACGGCTTCTCCTTTCAGTAAAACACTTGTGCATTTCTCAAAAATGCATTTCCTGAAATCCATACACTTTCAAAGAAGATGATTCTCTTTCAATGTGTAGCGTCTGCAGTGAATAGCAAAACTTCTCATTTGAGAAACACGTGTGTATATCACAAAAGCATTTCATGAAATTCATACACTTTCAAAAGAACGTGATTATCTTTCGAAGTAAAGGTGCTACAGAGAACAGGAACACTGTTCTCACTTCTAACAATACTTTGATATATAGCAAACAACGTCTTCTCTTTTCAGAGAAACACATGGGCGTTTCTCACAGAAGCATTTCTTTAATTTCATACACTTTCCAAAGAACATGATTATCTTTCGAAATAAAGATTCTACAGAGAACAGGAACACTGTTCTCACTTCTGACAATACTTTGACAAATCTTAAACAACGGCTTCTTTTTTCGGAGAAACACATATGCGTTTCTCACAAAAGCAGTTCTACAGTGAAACGGAACACTTTACTCACTTCAAACACTACTTTGACATATAGCAAACAAAGTCTTCTCTTTTCAGAGAAACACATGTGCGTTTCTCACAGAAGCATTACTTGAAATTCATACACTTTCCAAAGAACGTGATTATCTTTCGAAATGAAGATTCTCCAGAGAACAGGAACACTGTTCTCACTTCTGACAATACTTTGACAAATCTCAAACAACGGCTTTCCCTTTCGGAGAAACTCCTGTACATTTCTCACAAAAGCATTTCATGAAATTCATACATTTTCCAAGGAACATGATTATCGTTGGAAGTAATGGGTCTACAGAGAACAGGAACACTGTTTTCACTTCTAACACTACTTTGACATATAGCAAACAACGGCTTCGCTTTTCAGAGAAACACATGTGCGTTTCTCACAAAAGCAGTTCATCAAATTCATACACTTTCAAAAGAACATGATTATCTTTCGAAGGAAAGGTTCTACAGAGGACAGGAACACTGTTCTAACAATACTTTGACAAATCCCAAACAACGGCTTCACTTTTCAGAGAAACACATGTGCGTTTCTCACAAAAGCATTTCTTGAAATTCATACACTTTCCAAAGAACATCATTATCTTTCGAAGAAAACTTTCTACAGAGAACAGGAACACTGTTATCACTTCTGACACAACTCAAACAGCGGCTTCTTCTTTCGTAGACACTCATGTGCATTTCTAAAAATAGCATTTCATGAAATCCATACACTTTCAAAAGAACAGGATTATCTTTCGAAGTAAAGGTTCTACAGAGAACAGGAACACTGTTCTCACTTCTAACAATACTTTGATATATAGCAAACAACGTCTTCTCTTTTCAGAGAAACACATGGGCGTTTCTCACAGAAGCATTTCTTTAATTTCATACACTTTCCAAAGAACATGATTATCTTTCGAAATAAAGATTCTCCAGAGAACAGGAACAGTGTTCTCACTTCTGACAATACTTTGACAAATCTTAAACAACGGCTTCTTTTTTCGGAGAAACTAGTGTACGTTTCTCACAAAATTATTTCAAGAAATTCATACATTTTCCAAGGAACATGATTATCATTGGACGTAAAGGGCCTACAGAGAACAGGAACACTGTTCACACTTCTAACACTACTGTGACATATAGCAAACAATGGATTCGCTTTTCAGAGAAACACATGTACGTTTCTCACAAAAGCATTTCTTGAAGTTCATACACTTTCCAAAGAACATCATTACCTTTCGAAGAAAACTTTCTACAGAGAACAGGAACACTGTTATCACTTCTGACACAACTCAAACAACGGCTTCTTCTTTCGTAGAAACTCATGTGCATTTCTAAAAATAGCATTTCATGAAATTCATACACTTTATATAGAACGTAATTATGCTTCACAGTAAAGCTACCACAGAGAACAGGAACACTTCTCAATTCTAACAATACGTTGACATATCACAACGGCTTCTCTTTTCGGAGAAACACAAGTGCGTTTCTCACAAAAGCAGTTCATCAAATTCATACACTTTCCAAAGTACATGATTATCTTTCGAAATAAAGATTCTACAGAGAACAGGAACACTGTTCTCACTTCTGACAATGCTTTGACAAATCTCAAATAACGGCTTCTCCTTTCAGTAAAACACTTGTGCATTTCTCAAAAATGCATTTCCTGAAATCCATACACTTTCAAAGAAGATGATTCTCTTTCAATGTGTAGCGTCTGCAGTGAATAGCAAAACTTCTCATTTGAGAAACACGTGTGTATATCACAAAAGCATTTCATGAAATTCATACACTTTCAAAAGAACGTGATTATCTTTCGAAGTAAAGGTGCTACAGAGAACAGGAACACTGTTCTCACTTCTAACAATACTTTGATATATAGCAAACAACGTCTTCTCTTTTCAGAGAAACACATGGGCGTTTCTCACAGAAGCATTTCTTTAATTTCATACACTTTCCAAAGAACATGATTATCTTTCGAAATAAAGATTCTCCAGAGAACAGGAACACTGTTCTCACTTCTGACAATACTTTGACAAATCTTAAACAACGGCTTCTTTTTTCGGAGAAACACATATGCGTTTCTCACAAAAGCAGTTCTACAGTGAAACGGAACACTTTACTCACTTCAAACACTACTTTGACATATAGCAAACAAAGTCTTCTCTTTTCAGAGAAACACATGTGCGTTTCTCACAGAAGCATTACTTGAAATTCATACACTTTCCAAAGAACGTGATTATCTTTCGAAATAAAGATTCTCCAGAGAACAGGAACACTGTTCTCACTTCTGACAATACTTTGACAAATCTCAAACAACGGCTTTCCCTTTTGGAGAAACTCCTGTACATTTCTCACAAAAGCATTTCATGAAATTCATACATTTTCCAAGGAACATGATTATCGTTGGAAGTAATGGGTCTACAGAGAACAGGAACACTGTTTTCACTTCTAACACTACTTTGACATATAGCAAACAACGGCTTCGCTTTTCAGAGAAACACATGTGCGTTTCTCACAAAAGCAGTTCATCAAATTCATACACTTTCAAAAGAACATGATTATCTTTCGAAGGAAAGGTTCTACAGAGGACAGGAACACTGTTCTAACAATACTTTGACAAATCCCAAACAACGGCTTCACTTTTCAGAGAAACACATGTGCGTTTCTCACAAAAGCATTTCTTGAAATTCATACACTTTCCAAAGAACATCATTATCTTTCGAAGAAAACTTTCTACAGAGAACAGGAACACTGTTATCACTTCTGACACAACTCAAACAGCGGCTTCTTCTTTCGTAGACACTCATGTGCATTTCTAAAAATAGCATTTCATGAAATCCATACACTTTCAAAAGAACAGGATTATCTTTTGAAGTAAAGGTTCTACAGAGAACAGGAACACTGTTCTCACTTCTAACAATACTTTGATATATAGCAAACAACGTCTTCTCTTTTCAGAGAAACACATGGGCGTTTCTCACAGAAGCATTTCTTTAATTTAATACACTTTCCAAAGAACATGATTATCTTTCGAAATAAAGATTCTCCAGAGAACAGGAACACTGTTCTCACTTCTGACAATACTTTGACAAATCTTAAACAACGGCTTCTTTTTTCGGAGAAACTAGTGTACGTTTCTCACAAAAGTATTTCAAGAAATTCATACATTTTCCAAGGAACATGATTATCATTGGACGTAAAGGGCCTACAGAGAACAGGAACACTGTTCACACTTCTAACACTACTGTGACATATAGCAAACAATGGATTCGCTTTTCAGAGAAACACATGTACGTTTCTCACAAAAGCATTTCTTGAAGTTCATACACTTTCCAAAGAACATCATTACCTTTCGAAGAAAACTTTCTACAGAGAACAGGAACACTGTTATCACTTCTGACACAACTCAAACAACGGCTTCTTCTTTCGTAGAAACTCATGTGCATTTCTAAAAATAGCATTTCATGAAATTCATACACTTTATATAGAACGTAATTATGCTTCACAGTAAAGCTACCACAGAGAACAGGAACACTTCTCAATTCTAACAATACGTTGAC
Source organism: Microtus oregoni (assembly GCF_018167655.1). Taxonomy (NCBI): domain Eukaryota; kingdom Metazoa; phylum Chordata; class Mammalia; order Rodentia; family Cricetidae; genus Microtus; species Microtus oregoni. The sequence continues at coordinate 19,488,938 of NW_024543086.1, forward strand.
ATATCACAACGGCTTCTCTTTTCGGAGAAACACAAGTGCGTTTCTCACAAAAGCAGTTCATCAAATTCATACACTTTCCAAAGTACATGATTATCTTTCGAAATAAAGATTCTACAGAGAACAGGAACACTGTTCTCACTTCTGACAATGCTTTGACAAATCTCAAATAACGGCTTCTCCTTTCAGTAAAACACTTGTGCATTTCTCAAAAATGCATTTCCTGAAATCCATACACTTTCAAAGAAGATGATTCTCTTTCAATGTGTAGCGTCTGCAGTGAATAGCAAAACTTCTCATTTGAGAAACACGTGTGTATATCACAAAAGCATTTCATGAAATTCATACACTTTCAAAAGAACGTGATTATCTTTCGAAGTAAAGGTGCTACAGAGAACAGGAACACTGTTCTCACTTCTAACAATACTTTGATATATAGCAAACAACGTCTTCTCTTTTCAGAGAAACACATGGGCGTTTCTCACAGAAGCATTTCTTGAAATTCATACACTTTCCAAAGAACATCATTATCTTTCGAAGAAAACTTTCTACAGAGAACAGGAACACTGTTATCACTTCTGACACAACTCAAACAGCGGCTTCTTCTTTCGTAGACACTCATGTGCATTTCTAAAAATAGCATTTCATGAAATCCATACACTTTCAAAAGAACAGGATTATCTTTCGAAGTAAAGGTTCTACAGAGAACAGGAACACTGTTCTCACTTCTAACAATACTTTGATATATAGCAAACAACGTCTTCTCTTTTCAGAGAAACACATGGGCGTTTCTCACAGAAGCATTTCTTTAATTTAATACACTTTCCAAAGAACATGATTATCTTTCGAAATAAAGATTCTCCAGAGAACAGGAACACTGTTCTCACTTCTGACAATACTTTGACAAATCTTAAACAACGGCTTCTTTTTTCGGAGAAACTAGTGTACGTTTCTCACAAAAGTATTTCAAGAAATTCATACATTTTCCAAGGAACATGATTATCATTGGACGTAAAGGGCCTACAGAGAACAGGAACACTGTTCACACTTCTAACACTACTGTGACATATAGCAAACAATGGATTCGCTTTTCAGAGAAACACATGTACGTTTCTCACAAAAGCATTTCTTGAAGTTCATACACTTTCCAAAGAACATCATTACCTTTCGAAGAAAACTTTCTACAGAGAACAGGAACACTGTTATCACTTCTGACACAACTCAAACAACGGCTTCTTCTTTCGTAGAAACTCATGTGCATTTCTAAAAATAGCATTTCATGAAATTCATACACTTTATATAGAATGTAATTATGCTTCATATCACAACGGCTTCTCTTTTCGGAGAAACACAAGTGCGTTTCTCACAAAAGCAGTTCATCAAATTCATACACTTTCCAAAGTACATGATTATCTTTCGAAATAAAGATTCTACAGAGAACAGGAACACTGTTCTCACTTCTGACAATGCTTTGACAAATCTCAAATAACGGCTTCTCCTTTCAGTAAAACACTTGTGCATTTCTCAAAAATGCATTTCCTGAAATCCATACACTTTCAAAGAAGATGATTCTCTTTCAATGTGTAGCGTCTGCAGTGAATAGCAAAACTTCTCATTTGAGAAACACGTGTGTATATCACAAAAGCATTTCATGAAATTCATACACTTTCAAAAGAACGTGATTATCTTTCGAAGTAAAGGTGCTACAGAGAACAGGAACACTGTTCTCACTTCTAACAATACTTTGATATATAGCAAACAACGTCTTCTCTTTTCAGAGAAACACATGGGCGTTTCTCACAGAAGCATTTCTTTAATTTCATACACTTTCCAAAGAACATGATTATCTTTCGAAATAAAGATTCTACAGAGAACAGGAACACTGTTCTCACTTCTGACAATAATTTGACAAATCTTAAACAACGGCTTCTTTTTTCGGAGAAACATGCGTTTCTCACAAAAGCAGTTCTACAGTGAAACGGAACACTTTACTCACTTCAAACACTACTTTGACATATAGCAAACAAAGTCTTCTCTTTTCAGAGAAACACATGTGCGTTTCTCACAGAAGCATTACTTGAAATTCATACACTTTCCAAAGAACGTGATTATCTTTCGAAATAAAGATTCTCCAGAGAACAGGAACACTGTTCTCACTTCTGACAATACTTTGACAAATCTCAAACAACGGCTTTCCCTTTCGGAGAAACTCCTGTACATTTCTCACAAAAGCATTTCATGAAATTCATACATTTTCCAAGGAACATGATTATCGTTGGAAGTAATGGGTCTACAGAGAACAGGAACACTGTTTTCACTTCTAACACTACTTTGACATATAGCAAACAACGGCTTCGCTTTTCAGAGAAACACATGTGCGTTTCTCACAAAAGCAGTTCATCAAATTCATACACTTTCAAAAGAACATGATTATCTTTCGAAGGAAAGGTTCTACAGAGGACAGGAACACTGTTCTAACAATACTTTGACAAATCCCAAACAACGGCTTCACTTTTCAGAGAAACACATGTGCGTTTCTCACAAAAGCATTTCTTGAAATTCATACACTTTCCAAAGAACATCATTATCTTTCGAAGAAAACTTTCTACAGAGAACAGGAACACTGTTATCACTTCTGACACAACTCAAACAGCGGCTTCTTCTTTCGTAGACACTCATGTGCATTTCTAAAAATAGCATTTCATGAAATCCATACACTTTCAAAAGAACAGGATTATCTTTTGAAGTAAAGGTTCTACAGAGAACAGGAACACTGTTCTCACTTCTAACAATACTTTGATATATAGCAAACAACGTCTTCTCTTTTCAGAGAAACACATGGGCGTTTCTCACAGAAGCATTTCTTTAATTTAATACACTTTCCAAAGAACATGATTATCTTTCGAAATAAAGATTCTCCAGAGAACAGGAACACTGTTCTCACTTCTGACAATACTTTGACAAATCTTAAACAACGGCTTCTTTTTTCGGAGAAACTAGTGTACGTTTCTCACAAAAGTATTTCAAGAAATTCATACATTTTCCAAGGAACATGATTATCATTGGACGTAAAGGGCCTACAGAGAACAGGAACACTGTTCACACTTCTAACACTACTGTGACATATAGCAAACAATGGATTCGCTTTTCAGAGAAACACATGTACGTTTCTCACAAAAGCATTTCTTGAAGTTCATACACTTTCCAAAGAACATCATTACCTTTCGAAGAAAACTTTCTACAGAGAACAGGAACACTGTTATCACTTCTGACACAACTCAAACAACGGCTTCTTCTTTCGTAGAAACTCATGTGCATTTCTAAAAATAGCATTTCATGAAATTCATACACTTTATATAGAACGTAATTATGCTTCACAGTAAAGCTACCACAGAGAACAGGAACACTTCTCAATTCTAACAATACGTTGACATATCACAACGGCTTCTCTTTTCGGAGAAACACAAGTGCGTTTCTCACAAAAGCAGTTCATCAAATTCATACACTTTCCAAAGTACATGATTATCTTTCGAAATAAAGATTCTACAGAGAACAGGAACACTGTTCTCACTTCTGACAATGCTTTGACAAATCTCAAATAACGGCTTCTCCTTTCAGTAAAACACTTGTGCATTTCTCAAAAATGCATTTCCTGAAATCCATACACTTTCAAAGAAGATGATTCTCTTTCAATGTGTAGCGTCTGCAGTGAATAGCAAAACTTCTCATTTGAGAAACACGTGTGTATATCACAAAAGCATTTCATGAAATTCATACACTTTCAAAAGAACGTGATTATCTTTCGAAGTAAAGGTGCTACAGAGAACAGGAACACTGTTCTCACTTCTAACAATACTTTGATATATAGCAAACAACGTCTTCTCTTTTCAGAGAAACACATGGGCGTTTCTCACAGAAGCATTTCTTTAATTTCATACACTTTCCAAAGAACATGATTATCTTTCGAAATAAAGATTCTCCAGAGAACAGGAACACTGTTCTCACTTCTGACAATACTTTGACAAATCTTAAACAACGGCTTCTTTTTTCGGAGAAACACATATGCGTTTCTCACAAAAGCAGTTCTACAGTGAAACGGAACACTTTACTCACTTCAAACACTACTTTGACATATAGCAAACAAAGTCTTCTCTTTTCAGAGAAACACATGTGCGTTTCTCACAGAAGCATTACTTGAAATTCATACACTTTCCAAAGAACGTGATTATCTTTCGAAATAAAGATTCTCCAGAGAACAGGAACACTGTTCTCACTTCTGACAATACTTTGACAAATCTCAAACAACGGCTTTCCCTTTCGGAGAAACTCCTGTACATTTCTCACAAAAGCATTTCATGAAATTCATACATTTTCCAAGGAACATGATTATCGTTGGAAGTAATGGGTCTACAGAGAACAGGAACACTGTTTTCACTTCTAACACTACTTTGACATATAGCAAACAACGGCTTCGCTTTTCAGAGAAACACATGTGCGTTTCTCACAAAAGCAGTTCATCAAATTCATACACTTTCAAAAGAACATGATTATCTTTCGAAGGAAAGGTTCTACAGAGGACAGGAACACTGTTCTAACAATACTTTGACAAATCCCAAACAACGGCTTCACTTTTCAGAGAAACACATGTGCGTTTCTCACAAAAGCATTTCTTGAAATTCATACACTTTCCAAAGAACATCATTATCTTTCGAAGAAAACTTTCTACAGAGAACAGGAACACTGTTATCACTTCTGACACAACTCAAACAGCGGCTTCTTCTTTCGTAGACAATCATGTGCATTTCTAAAAATAGCATTTCATGAAATCCATACACTTTCAAAAGAACAGGATTATCTTTCGAAGTAAAGGTTCTACAGAGAACAGGAACACTGTTCTCACTTCTAACAATACTTTGATATATAGCAAACAACGTCTTCTCTTTTCAGAGAAACACATGGGCGTTTCTCACAGAAGCATTTCTTTAATTTCATACACTTTCCAAAGAACATGATTATCTTTCGAAATAAAGATTCTCCAGAGAACAGGAACACTGTTCTCACTTCTGACAATACTTTGACAAATCTTAAACAACGGCTTCTTTTTTCGGAGAAACTAGTGTACGTTTCTCACAAAAGTATTTCAAGAAATTCATACATTTTCCAAGGAACATGATTATCATTGGACGTAAAGGGCCTACAGAGAACAGGAACACTGTTCACACTTCTAACACTACTGTGACATATAGCAAACAATGGATTCGCTTTTCAGAGAAACACATGTACGTTTCTCACAAAAGCATTTCTTGAAGTTCATACACTTTCCAAAGAACATCATTACCTTTCGAAGAAAACTTTCTACAGAGAACAGGAACACTGTTATCACTTCTGACACAACTCAAACAACGGCTTCTTCTTTCGTAGAAACTCATGTGCATTTCTAAAAATAGCATTTCATGAAATTCATACACTTTATATAGAACGTAATTATGCTTCACAGTAAAACTACCACAGAGAACAGGAACACTTCTCAATTCTAACAATACGTTGACATATCACAACGGCTTCTCTTTTCGGAGAAACACAAGTGCGTTTCTCACAAAAGCTGTTCATCAAATTCATACACTTTCCAAAGTACATGATTATCTTTCGAAATAAAGATTCTACAGAGAACAGGAACACTGTTCTCACTTCTGACAATGCTTTGACAAATCTCAAATAACGGCTTCTCCTTTCAGTAAAACACTTGTGCATTTCTCAAAAATGCATTTCCTGAAATCCATACACTTTCAAAGAAGATGATTCTCTTTCAATGTGTAGCGTCTGCAGTGAATAGCAAAACTTCTCATTTGAGAAACACGTGTGTATATCACAAAAGCATTTCATGAAATTCATACACTTTCAAAAGAACGTGATTATCTTTCGAAGTAAAGGTGCTACAGAGAACAGGAACACTGTTCTCACTTCTAACAATACTTTGATATATAGCAAACAATGTCTTCTCTTTTCAGAGAAACACATGGGCGTTTCTCACAGAAGCATTTCTTTAATTTCATACACTTTCCAAAGAACATGATTATCTTTCGAAATAAAGATTCTCCAGAGAACAGGAACACTGTTCTCACTTCTGACAATACTTTGACAAATCTTAAACAACGGCTTCTTTTTTCGGAGAAACACATATGCGTTTCTCACAAAAGCAGTTCTACAGTGAAACGGAACACTTTACTCACTTCAAACACTACTTTGACATATAGCAAACAAAGTCTTCTCTTTTCAGAGAAACACATGTGCGTTTCTCACAGAAGCATTACTTGAAATTCATACACTTTCCAAAGAACGTGATTATCTTTCGAAATAAAGATTCTCCAGAGAACAGGAACACTGTTCTCACTTCTGACAATACTTTGACAAATCTCAAACAACGGCTTTCCCTTTCGGAGAAACTCCTGTACATTTCTCACAAAAGCATTTCATGAAATTCATACATTTTCCAAGGAACATGATTATCGTTGGAAGTAATGGGTCTACAGAGAACAGGAACACTGTTTTCACTTCTAACACTACTTTGACATATAGCAAACAACGGCTTCGCTTTTCAGAGAAACACATGTGCGTTTCTCACAAAAGCAGTTCATCAAATTCATACACTTTCAAAAGAACATGATTATCTTTCGAAGGAAAGGTTCTACAGAGGACAGGAACACTGTTCTAACAATACTTTGACAAATCCCAAACAACGGCTTCACTTTTCAGAGAAACACATGTGCGTTTCTCACAAAAGCATTTCTTGAAATTCATACACTTTCCAAAGAACATCATTATCTTTCGAAGAAAACTTTCTACAGAGAACAGGAACACTGTTATCACTTCTGACACAACTCAAACAGCGGCTTCTTCTTTCGTAGACACTCATGTGCATTTCTAAAAATAGCATTTCATGAAATCCATACACTTTCAAAAGAACAGGATTATCTTTCGAAGTAAAGGTTCTACAGAGAACAGGAACACTGTTCTCACTTCTAACAATACTTTGATATATAGCAAACAACGTCTTCTCTTTTCAGAGAAACACATGGGCGTTTCTCACAGAAGCATTTCTTTAATTTCATACACTTTCCAAAGAACATGATTATCTTTCGAAATAAAGATTCTCCAGAGAACAGGAACACTGTTCTCACTTCTGACAATACTTTGACAAATCTTAAACAACGGCTTCTTTTTTCGGAGAAACTAGTGTACGTTTCTCACAAAAGTATTTCAAGAAATTCATACATTTTCCAAGGAACATGATTATCATTGGACGTAAAGGGCCTACAGAGAACAGGAACACTGTTCACACTTCTAACACTACTGTGACATATAGCAAACAATGGATTCGCTTTTCAGAGAAACACATGTACGTTTCTCACAAAAGCATTTCTTGAAGTTCATACACTTTCCAAAGAACATCATTACCTTTCGAAGAAAACTTTCTACAGAGAACAGGAACACTGTTATCACTTCTGACACAACTCAAACAACGGCTTCTTCTTTCGTAGAAACTCATGTGCATTTCTAAAAATAGCATTTCATGAAATTCATACACTTTATATAGAACGTAATTATGCTTCATATCACAACGGCTTCTCTTTTCGGAGAAACACAAGTGCGTTTCTCACAAAAGCAGTTCATCAAATTCATACACTTTCCAAAGTACATGATTATCTTTCGAAATAAAGATTCTACAGAGAACAGGAACACTGTTCTCACTTCTGACAATGCTTTGACAAATCTCAAATAACGGCTTCTCCTTTCAGTAAAACACTTGTGCATTTCTCAAAAATGCATTTCCTGAAATCCATACACTTTCAAAGAAGATGATTCTCTTTCAATGTGTAGCGTCTGCAGTGAATAGCAAAACTTCTCATTTGAGAAACACGTGTGTATATCACAAAAGCATTTCATGAAATTCATACACTTTCAAAAGAACGTGATTATCTTTCGAAGTAAAGGTGCTACAGAGAACAGGAACACTGTTCTCACTTCTAACAATACTTTGATATATAGCAAACAACGTCTTCTCTTTTCAGAGAAACACATGGGCGTTTCTCACAGAAGCATTTCTTTAATTTCATACACTTTCCAAAGAACATGATTATCTTTCGAAATAAAGATTCTACAGAGAACAGGAACACTGTTCTCACTTCTGACAATACTTTGACAAATCTTAAACAACGGCTTCTTTTTTCGGAGAAACACATATGCGTTTCTCACAAAAGCAGTTCTACAGTGAAACGGAACACTTTACTCACTTCAAACACTACTTCGACATATAGCAAACAAAGTCTTCTCTTTTCAGAGAAACACATGTGCGTTTCTCACAGAAGCATTACTTGAAATTCATACACTTTCCAAAGAACGTGATTATCTTTCGAAATAAAGATTCTCCAGAGAACAGGAACACTGTTCTCACTTCTGACAATACTTTGACAAATCTCAAACAACGGCTTTCCCTTTCGGAGAAACTCCTGTACATTTCTCACAAAAGCATTTCATGAAATTCATACATTTTCCAAGGAACATGATTATCGTTGGAAGTAATGGGTCTACAGAGAACAGGAACACTGTTTTCACTTCTAACACTACTTTGACATATAGCAAACAACGGCTTCGCTTTTCAGAGAAACACATGTGCGTTTCTCACAAAAGCAGTTCATCAAATTCATACACTTTCAAAAGAACATGATTATCTTTCGAAGGAAAGGTTCTACAGAGGACAGGAACACTGTTCTAACAATACTTTGACAAATCCCAAACAACGGCTTCACTTTTCAGAGAAACACATGTGCGTTTCTCACAAAAGCATTTCTTGAAATTCATACACTTTCCAAAGAACATCATTATCTTTCGAAGAAAACTTTCTACAGAGAACAGGAACACTGTTATCACTTCTGACACAACTCAAACAGCGGCTTCTTCTTTCGTAGACACTCATGTGCATTTCTAAAAATAGCATTTCATGAAATCCATACACTTTCAAAAGAACAGGATTATCTTTCGAAGTAAAGGTTCTACAGAGAACAGGAACACTGTTCTCACTTCTAACAATACTTTGATATATAGCAAACAACGTCTTCTCTTTTCAGAGAAACACATGGGCGTTTCTCACAGAAGCATTTCTTTAATTTCATACACTTTCCAAAGAACATGATTATCTTTCGAAATAAAGATTCTCCAGAGAACAGGAACACTGTTCTCACTTCTGACAATACTTTGACAAATCTTAAACAACGGCTTCTTTTTTCGGAGAAACACATATGCGTTTCTCACAAAAGCAGTTCTACAGTGAAACGGAACACTTTACTCACTTCAAACACTACTTTGACATATAGCAAACAAAGTCTTCTCTTTTCAGAGAAACACATGTGCGTTTCTCACAGAAGCATTACTTGAAATTCATACACTTTCCAAAGAACGTGATTATCTTTCGAAATAAAGATTCTCCAGAGAACAGGAACACTGTTCTCACTTCTGACAATACTTTGACAAATCTCAAACAACGGCTTTCCCTTTCGGAGAAACTCCTGTACATTTCTCACAAAAGCATTTCATGAAATTCATACATTTTCCAAGGAACATGATTATCGTTGGAAGTAATGGGTCTACAGAGAACAGGAACACTGTTTTCACTTCTAACACTACTTTGACATATAGCAAACAACGGCTTCGCTTTTCAGAGAAACACATGTGCGTTTCTCACAAAAGCAGTTCATCAAATTCATACACTTTCAAAAGAACATGATTATCTTTCGAAGGAAAGGTTCTACAGAGGACAGGAACACTGTTCTAACAATACTTTGACAAATCCCAAACAACGGCTTCACTTTTCAGAGAAACACATGTGCGTTTCTCACAAAAGCATTTCTTGAAATTCATACACTTTCCAAAGAACATCATCTTTCGAAGAAAACTTTCTACAGAGAACAGGAACACTGTTATCACTTCTGACACAACTCAAACAGCGGCTTCTTCTTTCGTAGACACTCATGTGCATTTCTAAAAATAGCATTTCATGAAATCCATACACTTTCAAAAGAACAGGATTATCTTTCGAAGTAAAGGTTCTACAGAGAACAGGAACACTGTTCTCACTTCTAACAATACTTTGATATATAGCAAACAACGTCTTCTCTTTTCAGAGAAACACATGGGCGTTTCTCACAGAAGCATTTCTTTAATTTCATACACTTTCCAAAGAACATGATTATCTTTCGAAATAAAGATTCTCCAGAGAACAGGAACACTGTTCTCACTTCTGACAATACTTTGACAAATCTTAAACAACGGCTTCTTTTTTCGGAGAAACTAGTGTACGTTTCTCACAAAAGTATTTCAAGAAATTCATACATTTTCCAAGGAACATGATTATCATTGGACGTAAAGGGCCTACAGAGAACAGGAACACTGTTCACACTTCTAACACTACTGTGACATATAGCAAACAATGGATTCGCTTTTCAGAGAAACACATGTACGTTTCTCACAAAAGCATTTCTTGAAGTTCATACACTTTCCAAAGAACATCATTACCTTTCGAAGAAAACTTTCTACAGAGAACAGGAACACTGTTATCACTTCTGACACAACTCAAACAACGGCTTCTTCTTTCGTAGAAACTCATGTGCATTTCTAAAAATAGCATTTCATGAAATTCATACACTTTATATAGAACGTAATTATGCTTCATATCACAACGGCTTCTCTTTTCGGAGAAACACAAGTGCGTTTCTCACAAAAGCAGTTCATCAAATTCATACACTTTCCAAAGTACATGATTATCTTTCGAAATAAAGATTCTACAGAGAACAGGAACACTGTTCTCACTTCTGACAATGCTTTGACAAATCTCAAATAACGGCTTCTCCTTTCAGTAAAACACTTGTGCATTTCTCAAAAATGCATTTCCTGAAATCCATACACTTTCAAAGAAGATGATTCTCTTTCAATGTGTAGCGTCTGCAGTGAATAGCAAAACTTCTCATTTGAGAAACACGTGTGTATATCACAAAAGCATTTCATGAAATTCATACACTTTCAAAAGAACGTGATTATCTTTCGAAGTAAAGGTGCTACAGAGAACAGGAACACTGTTCTCACTTCTAACAATACTTTGATATATAGCAAACAACGTCTTCTCTTTTCAGAGAAACACATGGGCGTTTCTCACAGAAGCATTTCTTTAATTTCATACACTTTCCAAAGAACATGATTATCTTTCGAAATAAAGATTCTACAGAGAACAGGAACACTGTTCTCACTTCTGACAATACTTTGACAAATCTTAAACAACGGCTTCTTTTTTCGGAGAAACACATATGCGTTTCTCACAAAAGCAGTTCTACAGTGAAACGGAACACTTTACTCACTTCAAACACTACTTCGACATATAGCAAACAAAGTCTTCTCTTTTCAGAGAAACACATGTGCGTTTCTCACAGAAGCATTACTTGAAATTCATACACTTTCCAAAGAACGTGATTATCTTTCGAAATAAAGATTCTCCAGAGAACAGGAACACTGTTCTCACTTCTGACAATACTTTGACAAATCTCAAACAACGGCTTTCCCTTTCGGAGAAACTCCTGTACATTTCTCACAAAAGCATTTCATGAAATTCATACATTTTCCAAGGAACATGATTATCGTTGGAAGTAATGGGTCTACAGAGAACAGGAACACTGTTTTCACTTCTAACACTACTTTGACATATAGCAAACAACGGCTTCGCTTTTCAGAGAAACACATGTGCGTTTCTCACAAAAGCAGTTCATCAAATTCATACACTTTCAAAAGAACATGATTATCTTTCGAAGGAAAGGTTCTACAGAGGACAGGAACACTGTTCTAACAATACTTTGACAAATCCCAAACAACGGCTTCACTTTTCAGAGAAACACATGTGCGTTTCTCACAAAAGCATTTCTTGAAATTCATACACTTTCCAAAGAACATCATTATCTTTCGAAGAAAACTTTCTACAGAGAACAGGAACACTGTTATCACTTCTGACACAACTCAAACAGCGGCTTCTTCTTTCGTAGACACTCATGTGCATTTCTAAAAATAGCATTTCATGAAATCCATACACTTTCAAAAGAACAGGATTATCTTTCGAAGTAAAGGTTCTACAGAGAACAGGAACACTGTTCTCACTTCTAACAATACTTTGATATATAGCAAACAACGTCTTCTCTTTTCAGAGAAACACATGGGCGTTTCTCACAGAAGCATTTCTTTAATTTCATACACTTTCCAAAGAACATGATTATCTTTCGAAATAAAGATTCTCCAGAGAACAGGAACACTGTTCTCACTTCTGACAATACTTTGACAAATCTTAAACAACGGCTTCTTTTTTCGGAGAAACTAGTGTACGTTTCTCACAAAAGTATTTCAAGAAATTCATACATTTTCCAAGGAACATGATTATCATTGGACGTAAAGGGCCTACAGAGAACAGGAACACTGTTCAGACTTCTAACACTACTGTGACATATAGCAAACAATGGATTCGCTTTTCAGAGAAACACATGTACGTTTCTCACAAAAGCATTTCTTGAAGTTCATACACTTTCCAAAGAACATCATTACCTTTCGAAGAAAACTTTCTACAGAGAACAGGAACACTGTTATCACTTCTGACACAACTCAAACAACGGCTTCTTCTTTCGTAGAAACTCATGTGCATTTCTAAAAATAGCATTTCATGAAATTCATACACTTTATATAGAACGTAATTATGCTTCACAGTAAAACTACCACAGAGAACAGGAACACTTCTCAATTCTAACAATACGTTGACATATCACAACGGCTTCTCTTTTCGGAGAAACACAAGTGCGTTTCTCACAAAAGCTGTTCATCAAATTCATACACTTTCCAAAGTACATGATTATCTTTCGAAATAAAGATTCTACAGAGAACAGGAACACTGTTCTCACTTCTGACAATGCTTTGACAAATCTCAAATAACGGCTTCTCCTTTCAGTAAAACACTTGTGCATTTCTCAAAAATGCATTTCCTGAAATCCATACACTTTCAAAGAAGATGATTCTCTTTCAATGTGTAGCGTCTGCAGTGAATAGCAAAACTTCTCATTTGAGAAACACGTGTGTATATCACAAAAGCATTTCATGAAATTCATACACTTTCAAAAGAACGTGATTATCTTTCGAAGTAAAGGTGCTACAGAGAACAGGAACACTGTTCTCACTTCTAACAATACTTTGATATATAGCAAACAACGTCTTCTCTTTTCAGAGAAACACATGGGCGTTTCTCACAGAAGCATTTCTTTAATTTCATACACTTTCCAAAGAACATGATTATCTTTCGAAATAAAGATTCTCCAGAGAACAGGAACACTGTTCTCACTTCTGACAATACTTTGACAAATCTTAAACAACGGCTTCTTTTTTCGGAGAAACACATATGCGTTTCTCACAAAAGCAGTTCTACAGTGAAACGGAACACTTTACTCACTTCAAACACTACTTTGACATATAGCAAACAAAGTCTTCTCTTTTCAGAGAAACACATGTGCGTTTCTCACAGAAGCATTACTTGAAATTCATACACTTTCCAAAGAACGTGATTATCTTTCGAAATAAAGATTCTCCAGAGAACAGGAACACTGTTCTCACTTCTGACAATACTTTGACAAATCTCAAACAACGGCTTTCCCTTTCGGAGAAACTCCTGTACATTTCTCACAAAAGCATTTCATGAAATTCATACATTTTCCAAGGAACATGATTATCGTTGGAAGTAATGGGTCTACAGAGAACAGGAACACTGTTTTCACTTCTAACACTACTTTGACATATAGCAAACAACGGCTTCGCTTTTCAGAGAAACACATGTGCGTTTCTCACAAAAGCAGTTCATCAAATTCATACACTTTCAAAAGAACATGATTATCTTTTGAAGGAAAGGTTCTACAGAGGACAGGAACACTGTTCTAACAATACTTTGACAAATCCCAAACAACGGCTTCACTTTTCAGAGAAACACATGTGCGTTTCTCACAAAAGCATTTCTTGAAATTCATACACTTTCCAAAGAACATCATTATCTTTCGAAGAAAACTTTCTACAGAGAACAGGAACACTGTTATCACTTCTGACACAACTCAAACAGCGGCTTCTTCTTTCGTAGACACTCATGTGCATTTCTAAAAATAGCATTTCATGAAATCCATACACTTTCAAAAGAACAGGATTATCTTTCGAAGTAAAGGTTCTACAGAGAACAGGAACACTGTTCTCACTTCTAACAATACTTTGATATATAGCAAACAACGTCTTCTCTTTTCAGAGAAACACATGGGCGTTTCTCACAGAAGCATTTCTTTAATTTCATACACTTTCCAAAGAACATGATTATCTTTCGAAATAAAGATTCTCCAGAGAACAGGAACACTGTTCTCACTTCTGACAATACTTTGACAAATCTTAAACAACGGCTTCTTTTTTCGGAGAAACTAGTGTACGTTTCTCACAAAAGTATTTCAAGAAATTCATACATTTTCCAAGGAACATGATTATCATTGGACGTAAAGGGCCTACAGAGAACAGGAACACTGTTCACACTTCTAACACTACTGTGACATATAGCAAACAATGGATTCGCTTTTCAGAGAAACACATGTACGTTTCTCACAAAAGCATTTCTTGAAGTTCATACACTTTCCAAAGAACATCATTACCTTTCGAAGAAAACTTTCTACAGAGAACAGGAACACTGTTATCACTTCTGACACAACTCAAACAACGGCTTCTTCTTTCGTAGAAACTCATGTGCATTTCTAAAAATAGCATTTCATGAAATTCATACACTTTATATAGAACGTAATTATGCTTCATATCACAACGGCTTCTCTTTTCGGAGAAACACAAGTGCGTTTCTCACAAAAGCAGTTCATCAAATTCATACACTTTCCAAAGTACATGATTATCTTTCGAAATAAAGATTCTACAGAGAACAGGAACACTGTTCTCACTTCTGACAATGCTTTGACAAATCTCAAATAACGGCTTCTCCTTTCAGTAAAACACTTGTGCATTTCTCAAAAATGCATTTCCTGAAATCCATACACTTTCAAAGAAGATGATTCTCTTTCAATGTGTAGCGTCTGCAGTGAATAGCAAAACTTCTCATTTGAGAAACACGTGTGTATATCACAAAAGCATTTCATGAAATTCATACACTTTCAAAAGAACGTGATTATCTTTCGAAGTAAAGGTGCTACAGAGAACAGGAACACTGTTCTCACTTCTAACAATACTTTGATATATAGCAAACAACGTCTTCTCTTTTCAGAGAAACACATGGGCGTTTCTCACAGAAGCATTTCTTTAATTTCATACACTTTCCAAAGAACATGATTATCTTTCGAAATAAAGATTCTACAGAGAACAGGAACACTGTTCTCACTTCTGACAATACTTTGACAAATCTTAAACAACGGCTTCTTTTTTCGGAGAAACACATATGCGTTTCTCACAAAAGCAGTTCTACAGTGAAACGGAACACTTTACTCACTTCAAACACTACTTCGACATATAGCAAACAAAGTCTTCTCTTTTCAGAGAAACACATGTGCGTTTCTCACAGAAGCATTACTTGAAATTCATACACTTTCCAAAGAACGTGATTATCTTTCGAAATAAAGATTCTCCAGAGAACAGGAACACTGTTCTCACTTCTGACAATACTTTGACAAATCTCAAACAACGGCTTTCCCTTTCGGAGAAACTCCTGTACATTTCTCACAAAAGCATTTCATGAAATTCATACATTTTCCAAGGAACATGATTATCGTTGGAAGTAATGGGTCTACAGAGAACAGGAACACTGTTTTCACTTCTAACACTACTTTGACATATAGCAAACAACGGCTTCGCTTTTCAGAGAAACACATGTGCGTTTCTCACAAAAGCAGTTCATCAAATTCATACACTTTCAAAAGAACATGATTATCTTTCGAAGGAAAGGTTCTACAGAGGACAGGAACACTGTTCTAACAATACTTTGACAAATCCCAAACAACGGCTTCACTTTTCAGAGAAACACATGTGCGTTTCTCACAAAAGCATTTCTTGAAATTCATACACTTTCCAAAGAACATCATTATCTTTCGAAGAAAACTTTCTACAGAGAACAGGAACACTGTTATCACTTCTGACACAACTCAAACAGCGGCTTCTTCTTTCGTAGACACTCATGTGCATTTCTAAAAATAGCATTTCATGAAATCCATACACTTTCAAAAGAACAGGATTATCTTTCGAAGTAAAGGTTCTACAGAGAACAGGAACACTGTTCTCACTTCTAACAATACTTTGATATATAACAAACAACGTCTTCTCTTTTCAGAGAAACACATGGGCGTTTCTCACAGAAGCATTTCTTTAATTTCATACACTTTCCAAAGAACATGATTATCTTTCGAAATAAAGATTCTCCAGAGAACAGGAACACTGTTCTCACTTCTGACAATACTTTGACAAATCTTAAACAACGGCTTCTTTTTTCGGAGAAACTAGTGTACGTTTCTCACAAAAGTATTTCAAGAAATTCATACATTTTCCAAGGAACATGATTATCATTGGACGTAAAGGGCCTACAGAGAACAGGAACACTGTTCAGACTTCTAACACTACTGTGACATATAGCAAACAATGGATTCGCTTTTCAGAGAAACACATGTACGTTTCTCACAAAAGCATTTCTTGAAGTTCATACACTTTCCAAAGAACATCATTACCTTTCGAAGAAAACTTTCTACAGAGAACAGGAACACTGTTATCACTTCTGACACAACTCAAACAACGGCTTCTTCTTTCGTAGAAACTCATGTGCATTTCTAAAAATAGCATTTCATGAAATTCATACACTTTATATAGAACGTAATTATGCTTCACAGTAAAACTACCACAGAGAACAGGAACACTTCTCAATTCTAACAATACGTTGACATATCACAACGGCTTCTCTTTTCGGAGAAACACAAGTGCGTTTCTCACAAAAGCTGTTCATCAAATTCATACACTTTCCAAAGTACATGATTATCTTTCGAAATAAAGATTCTACAGAGAACAGGAACACTGTTCTCACTTCTGACAATGCTTTGACAAATCTCAAATAACGGCTTCTCCTTTCAGTAAAACACTTGTGCATTTCTCAAAAATGCATTTCCTGAAATCCATACACTTTCAAAGAAGATGATTCTCTTTCAATGTGTAGCGTCTGCAGTGAATAGCAAAACTTCTCATTTGAGAAACACGTGTGTATATCACAAAAGCATTTCATGAAATTCATACACTTTCAAAAGAACGTGATTATCTTTCGAAGTAAAGGTGCTACAGAGAACAGGAACACTGTTCTCACTTCTAACAATACTTTGATATATAGCAAACAACGTCTTCTCTTTTCAGAGAAACACATGGGCGTTTCTCACAGAAGCATTTCTTTAATTTCATACACTTTCCAAAGAACATGATTATCTTTCGAAATAAAGATTCTCCAGAGAACAGGAACACTGTTCTCACTTCTGACAATACTTTGACAAATCTTAAACAACGGCTTCTTTTTTCGGAGAAACACATATGCGTTTCTCACAAAAGCAGTTCTACAGTGAAACGGAACACTTTACTCACTTCAAACACTACTTTGACATATAGCAAACAAAGTCTTCTCTTTTCAGAGAAACACATGTGCGTTTCTCACAGAAGCATTACTTGAAATTCATACACTTTCCAAAGAACGTGATTATCTTTCGAAATAAAGATTCTCCAGAGAACAGGAACACTGTTCTCACTTCTGACAATACTTTGACAAATCTCAAACAACGGCTTTCCCTTTCGGAGAAACTCCTGTACATTTCTCACAAAAGCATTTCATGAAATTCATACATTTTCCAAGGAACATGATTATCGTTGGAAGTAATGGGTCTACAGAGAACAGGAACACTGTTTTCACTTCTAACACTACTTTGACATATAGCAAACAACGGCTTCGCTTTTCAGAGAAACACATGTGCGTTTCTCACAAAAGCAGTTCATCAAATTCATACACTTTCAAAAGAACATGATTATCTTTTGAAGGAAAGGTTCTACAGAGGACAGGAACACTGTTCTAACAATACTTTGACAAATCCCAAACAACGGCTTCACTTTTCAGAGAAACACATGTGCGTTTCTCACAAAAGCATTTCTTGAAATTCATACACTTTCCAAAGAACATCATTATCTTTCGAAGAAAACTTTCTACAGAGAACAGGAACACTGTTATCACTTCTGACACAACTCAAACAGCGGCTTCTTCTTTCGTAGACACTCATGTGCATTTCTAAAAATAGCATTTCATGAAATCCATACACTTTCAAAAGAACAGGATTATCTTTCGAAGTAAAGGTTCTACAGAGAACAGGAACACTGTTCTCACTTCTAACAATACTTTGATATATAGCAAACAACGTCTTCTCTTTTCAGAGAAACACATGGGCGTTTCTCACAGAACCATTTCTTTAATTTCATACACTTTCCAAAGAACATGATTATCTTTCGAAATAAAGATTCTCCAGAGAACAGGAACACTGTTCTCACTTCTGACAATACTTTGACAAATCTTAAACAACGGCTTCTTTTTTCGGAGAAACTAGTGTACGTTTCTCACAAAAGTATTTCAAGAAATTCATACATTTTCCAAGGAACATGATTATCATTGGACGTAAAGGGCCTACAGAGAACAGGAACACTGTTCACACTTCTAACACTACTGTGACATATAGCAAACAATGGATTCGCTTTTCAGAGAAACACATGTACGTTTCTCACAAAAGCATTTCTTGAAGTTCATACACTTTCCAAAGAACATCATTACCTTTCGAAGAAAACTTTCTACAGAGAACAGGAACACTGTTATCACTTCTGACACAACTCAAACAACGGCTTCTTCTTTCGTAGAAACTCATGTGCATTTCTAAAAATAGCATTTCATGAAATTCATACACTTTATATAGAACGTAATTATGCTTCATATCACAACGGCTTCTCTTTTCGGAGAAACACAAGTGCGTTTCTCACAAAAGCAGTTCATCAAATTCATACACTTTCCAAAGTACATGATTATCTTTCGAAATAAAGATTCTACAGAGAACAGGAACACTGTTCTCACTTCTGACAATGCTTTGACAAATCTCAAATAACGGCTTCTCCTTTCAGTAAAACACTTGTGCATTTCTCAAAAATGCATTTCCTGAAATCCATACACTTTCAAAGAAGATGATTCTCTTTCAATGTGTAGCGTCTGCAGTGAATAGCAAAACTTCTCATTTGAGAAACACGTGTGTATATCACAAAAGCATTTCATGAAATTCATACACTTTCAAAAGAACGTGATTATCTTTCGAAGTAAAGGTGCTACAGAGAACAGGAACACTGTTCTCACTTCTAACAATACTTTGATATATAGCAAACAACGTCTTCTCTTTTCAGAGAAACACATGGGCGTTTCTCACAGAAGCATTTCTTTAATTTCATACACTTTCCAAAGAACATGATTATCTTTCGAAATAAAGATTCTACAGAGAACAGGAACACTGTTCTCACTTCTGACAATACTTTGAC
Source organism: Microtus oregoni (assembly GCF_018167655.1). NCBI lineage: Eukaryota > Metazoa > Chordata > Mammalia > Rodentia > Cricetidae > Microtus > Microtus oregoni. The sequence goes on from NW_024543086.1 coordinate 19,508,606, forward strand.
AAATCTTAAACAACGGCTTCTTTTTTCGGAGAAACACATATGCGTTTCTCACAAAAGCAGTTCTACAGTGAAACGGAACACTTTACTCACTTCAAACACTACTTCGACATATAGCAAACAAAGTCTTCTCTTTTCAGAGAAACACATGTGCGTTTCTCACAGAAGCATTACTTGAAATTCATACACTTTCCAAAGAACGTGATTATCTTTCGAAATAAAGATTCTCCAGAGAACAGGAACACTGTTCTCACTTCTGACAATACTTTGACAAATCTCAAACAACGGCTTTCCCTTTCGGAGAAACTCCTGTACATTTCTCACAAAAGCATTTCATGAAATTCATACATTTTCCAAGGAACATGATTATCGTTGGAAGTAATGGGTCTACAGAGAACAGGAACACTGTTTTCACTTCTAACACTACTTTGACATATAGCAAACAACGGCTTCGCTTTTCAGAGAAACACATGTGCGTTTCTCACAAAAGCAGTTCATCAAATTCATACACTTTCAAAAGAACATGATTATCTTTCGAAGGAAAGGTTCTACAGAGGACAGGAACACTGTTCTAACAATACTTTGACAAATCCCAAACAACGGCTTCACTTTTCAGAGAAACACATGTGCGTTTCTCACAAAAGCATTTCTTGAAATTCATACACTTTCCAAAGAACATCATTATCTTTCGAAGAAAACTTTCTACAGAGAACAGGAACACTGTTATCACTTCTGACACAACTCAAACAGCGGCTTCTTCTTTCGTAGACACTCATGTGCATTTCTAAAAATAGCATTTCATGAAATCCATACACTTTCAAAAGAACAGGATTATCTTTCGAAGTAAAGGTTCTACAGAGAACAGGAACACTGTTCTCACTTCTAACAATACTTTGATATATAGCAAACAACGTCTTCTCTTTTCAGAGAAACACATGGGCGTTTCTCACAGAAGCATTTCTTTAATTTAATACACTTTCCAAAGAACATGATTATCTTTCGAAATAAAGATTCTCCAGAGAACAGGAACAGTGTTCTCACTTCTGACAATACTTTGACAAATCTTAAACAACGGCTTCTTTTTTCGGAGAAACTAGTGTACGTTTCTCACAAAAGTATTTCAAGAAATTCATACATTTTCCAAGGAACATGATTATCATTGGACGTAAAGGGCCTACAGAGAACAGGAACACTGTTCACACTTCTAACACTACTGTGACATATAGCAAACAATGGATTCGCTTTTCAGAGAAACACATGTACGTTTCTCACAAAAGCATTTCTTGAAGTTCATACACTTTCCAAAGAACATCATTACCTTTCGAAGAAAACTTTCTACAGAGAACAGGAACACTGTTATCACTTCTGACACAACTCAAACAACGGCTTCTTCTTTCGTAGAAACTCATGTGCATTTCTAAAAATAGCATTTCATGAAATTCATACACTTTATATAGAACGTAATTATGCTTCACAGTAAAGCTACCACAGAGAACAGGAACACTTCTCAATTCTAACAATACGTTGACATATCACAACGGCTTCTCTTTTCGGAGAAACACAAGTGCGTTTCTCACAAAAGCAGTTCATCAAATTCATACACTTTCCAAAGTACATGATTATCTTTCGAAATAAAGATTCTACAGAGAACAGGAACACTGTTCTCACTTCTGACAATGCTTTGACAAATCTCAAATAACGGCTTCTCCTTTCAGTAAAACACTTGTGCATTTCTCAAAAATGCATTTCCTGAAATCCATACACTTTCAAAGAAGATGATTCTCTTTCAATGTGTAGCGTCTGCAGTGAATAGCAAAACTTCTCATTTGAGAAACACGTGTGTATATCACAAAAGCATTTCATGAAATTCATACACTTTCAAAAGAACGTGATTATCTTTCGAAGTAAAGGTGCTACAGAGAACAGGAACACTGTTCTCACTTCTAACAATACTTTGATATATAGCAAACAACGTCTTCTCTTTTCAGAGAAACACATGGGCGTTTCTCACAGAAGCATTTCTTTAATTTCATACACTTTCCAAAGAACATGATTATCTTTCGAAATAAAGATTCTCCAGAGAACAGGAACACTGTTCTCACTTCTGACAATACTTTGACAAATCTTAAACAACGGCTTCTTTTTTCGGAGAAACACATATGCGTTTCTCACAAAAGCAGTTCTACAGTGAAACGGAACACTTTACTCACTTCAAACACTACTTCGACATATAGCAAACAAAGTCTTCTCTTTTCAGAGAAACACATGTGCGTTTCTCACAGAAGCATTACTTGAAATTCATACACTTTCCAAAGAACGTGATTATCTTTCGAAATAAAGATTCTCCAGAGAACAGGAACACTGTTCTCACTTCTGACAATACTTTGACAAATCTCAAACAACGGCTTTCCCTTTCGGAGAAACTCCTGTACATTTCTCACAAAAGCATTTCATGAAATTCATACATTTTCCAAGGAACATGATTATCGTTGGAAGTAATGGGTCTACAGAGAACAGGAACACTGTTTTCACTTCTAACACTACTTTGACATATAGCAAACAACGGCTTCGCTTTTCAGAGAAACACATGTGCGTTTCTCACAAAAGCAGTTCATCAAATTCATACACTTTCAAAAGAACATGATTATCTTTCGAAGGAAAGGTTCTACAGAGGACAGGAACACTGTTCTAACAATACTTTGACAAATCCCAAACAACGGCTTCACTTTTCAGAGAAACACATGTGCGTTTCTCACAAAAGCATTTCTTGAAATTCATACACTTTCCAAAGAACATCATTATCTTTCGAAGAAAACTTTCTACAGAGAACAGGAACACTGTTATCACTTCTGACACAACTCAAACAGCGGCTTCTTCTTTCGTAGACACTCATGTGCATTTCTAAAAATAGCATTTCATGAAATCCATACACTTTCAAAAGAACAGGATTATCTTTTGAAGTAAAGGTTCTACAGAGAACAGGAACACTGTTCTCACTTCTAACAATACTTTGATATATAGCAAACAACGTCTTCTCTTTTCAGAGAAACACATGGGCGTTTCTCACAGAAGCATTTCTTTAATTTAATACACTTTCCAAAGAACATGATTATCTTTCGAAATAAAGATTCTCCAGAGAACAGGAACACTGTTCTCACTTCTGACAATACTTTGACAAATCTTAAACAACGGCTTCTTTTTTCGGAGAAACTAGTGTACGTTTCTCACAAAAGTATTTCAAGAAATTCATACATTTTCCAAGGAACATGATTATCATTGGACGTAAAGGGCCTACAGAGAACAGGAACACTGTTCACACTTCTAACACTACTGTGACATATAGCAAACAATGGATTCGCTTTTCAGAGAAACACATGTACGTTTCTCACAAAAGCATTTCTTGAAGTTCATACACTTTCCAAAGAACATCATTACCTTTCGAAGAAAACTTTCTACAGAGAACAGGAACACTGTTATCACTTCTGACACAACTCAAACAACGGCTTCTTCTTTCGTAGAAACTCATGTGCATTTCTAAAAATAGCATTTCATGAAATTCATACACTTTATATAGAACGTAATTATGCTTCACAGTAAAGCTACCACAGAGAACAGGAACACTTCTCAATTCTAACAATACGTTGACATATCACAACGGCTTCTCTTTTCGGAGAAACACAAGTGCGTTTCTCACAAAAGCAGTTCATCAAATTCATACACTTTCCAAAGTACATGATTATCTTTCGAAATAAAGATTCTACAGAGAACAGGAACACTGTTCTCACTTCTGACAATGCTTTGACAAATCTCAAATAACGGCTTCTCCTTTCAGTAAAACACTTGTGCATTTCTCAAAAATGCATTTCCTGAAATCCATACACTTTCAAAGAAGATGATCCTCTTTCAATGTGTAGCGTCTGCAGTGAATAGCAAAACTTCTCATTTGAGAAACACGTGTGTATATCACAAAAGCATTTCATGAAATTCATACACTTTCAAAAGAACGTGATTATCTTTCGAAGTAAAGGTGCTACAGAGAACAGGAACACTGTTCTCACTTCTAACAATACTTTGATATATAGCAAACAACGTCTTCTCTTTTCAGAGAAACACATGGGCGTTTCTCACAGAAGCATTTCTTTAATTTCATACACTTTCCAAAGAACATGATTATCTTTCGAAATAAAGATTCTCCAGAGAACAGGAACACTGTTCTCACTTCTGACAATACTTTGACAAATCTTAAACAACGGCTTCTTTTTTCGGAGAAACACATATGCGTTTCTCACAAAAGCAGTTCTACAGTGAAACGGAACACTTTACTCACTTCAAACACTACTTTGACATATAGCAAACAAAGTCTTCTCTTTTCAGAGAAACACATGTGCGTTTCTCACAGAAGCATTACTTGAAATTCATACACTTTCCAAAGAACGTGATTATCTTTCGAAATAAAGATTCTCCAGAGAACAGGAACACTGTTCTCACTTCTGACAATACTTTGACAAATCTCAAACAACGGCTTTCCCTTTTGGAGAAACTCCTGTACATTTCTCACAAAAGCATTTCATGAAATTCATACATTTTCCAAGGAACATGATTATCGTTGGAAGTAATGGGTCTACAGAGAACAGGAACACTGTTTTCACTTCTAACACTACTTTGACATATAGCAAACAACGGCTTCGCTTTTCAGAGAAACACATGTGCGTTTCTCACAAAAGCAGTTCATCAAATTCATACACTTTCAAAAGAACATGATTATCTTTCGAAGGAAAGGTTCTACAGAGGACAGGAACACTGTTCTAACAATACTTTGACAAATCCCAAACAACGGCTTCACTTTTCAGAGAAACACATGTGCGTTTCTCACAAAAGCATTTCTTGAAATTCATACACTTTCCAAAGAACATCATTATCTTTCGAAGAAAACTTTCTACAGAGAACAGGAACACTGTTATCACTTCTGACACAACTCAAACAGCGGCTTCTTCTTTCGTAGACACTCATGTGCATTTCTAAAAATAGCATTTCATGAAATCCATACACTTTCAAAAGAACAGGATTATCTTTTGAAGTAAAGGTTCTACAGAGAACAGGAACACTGTTCTCACTTCTAACAATACTTTGATATATAGCAAACAACGTCTTCTCTTTTCAGAGAAACACATGGGCGTTTCTCACAGAAGCATTTCTTTAATTTAATACACTTTCCAAAGAACATGATTATCTTTCGAAATAAAGATTCTCCAGAGAACAGGAACACTGTTCTCACTTCTGACAATACTTTGACAAATCTTAAACAACGGCTTCTTTTTTCGGAGAAACTAGTGTACGTTTCTCACAAAAGTATTTCAAGAAATTCATACATTTTCCAAGGAACATGATTATCATTGGACGTAAAGGGCCTACAGAGAACAGGAACACTGTTCACACTTCTAACACTACTGTGACATATAGCAAACAATGGATTCGCTTTTCAGAGAAACACATGTACGTTTCTCACAAAAGCATTTCTTGAAGTTCATACACTTTCCAAAGAACATCATTACCTTTCGAAGAAAACTTTCTACAGAGAACAGGAACACTGTTATCACTTCTGACACAACTCAAACAACGGCTTCTTCTTTCGTAGAAACTCATGTGCATTTCTAAAAATAGCATTTCATGAAATTCATACACTTTATATAGAACGTAATTATGCTTCACAGTAAAGCTACCACAGAGAACAGGAACACTTCTCAATTCTAACAATACGTTGACATATCACAACGGCTTCTCTTTTCGGAGAAACACAAGTGCGTTTCTCACAAAAGCAGTTCATCAAATTCATACACTTTCCAAAGTACATGATTATCTTTCGAAATAAAGATTCTACAGAGAACAGGAACACTGTTCTCACTTCTGACAATGCTTTGACAAATCTCAAATAACGGCTTCTCCTTTCAGTAAAACACTTGTGCATTTCTCAAAAATGCATTTCCTGAAATCCATACACTTTCAAAGAAGATGATTCTCTTTCAATGTGTAGCGTCTGCAGTGAATAGCAAAACTTCTCATTTGAGAAACACGTGTGTATATCACAAAAGCATTTCATGAAATTCATACACTTTCAAAAGAACGTGATTATCTTTCGAAGTAAAGGTGCTACAGAGAACAGGAACACTGTTCTCACTTCTAACAATACTTTGATATATAGCAAACAACGTCTTCTCTTTTCAGAGAAACACATGGGCGTTTCTCACAGAAGCATTTCTTGAAATTCATACACTTTCCAAAGAACATCATTATCTTTCGAAGAAAACTTTCTACAGAGAACAGGAACACTGTTATCACTTCTGACACAACTCAAACAGCGGCTTCTTCTTTCGTAGACACTCATGTGCATTTCTAAAAATAGCATTTCATGAAATCCATACACTTTCAAAAGAACAGGATTATCTTTTGAAGTAAAGGTTCTACAGAGAACAGGAACACTGTTCTCACTTCTAACAATACTTTGATATATAGCAAACAACGTCTTCTCTTTTCAGAGAAACACATGGGCGTTTCTCACAGAAGCATTTCTTTAATTTAATACACTTTCCAAAGAACATGATTATCTTTCGAAATAAAGATTCTCCAGAGAACAGGAACACTGTTCTCACTTCTGACAATACTTTGACAAATCTTAAACAACGGCTTCTTTTTTCGGAGAAACTAGTGTACGTTTCTCACAAAAGTATTTCAAGAAATTCATACATTTTCCAAGGAACATGATTATCATTGGACGTAAAGGGCCTACAGAGAACAGGAACACTGTTCACACTTCTAACACTACTGTGACATATAGCAAACAATGGATTCGCTTTTCAGAGAAACACATGTACGTTTCTCACAAAAGCATTTCTTGAAGTTCATACACTTTCCAAAGAACATCATTACCTTTCGAAGAAAACTTTCTACAGAGAACAGGAACACTGTTATCACTTCTGACACAACTCAAACAACGGCTTCTTCTTTCGTAGAAACTCATGTGCATTTCTAAAAATAGCATTTCATGAAATTCATACACTTTATATAGAACGTAATTATGCTTCACAGTAAAGCTACCACAGAGAACAGGAACACTTCTCAATTCTAACAATACGTTGACATATCACAACGGCTTCTCTTTTCGGAGAAACACAAGTGCGTTTCTCACAAAAGCAGTTCATCAAATTCATACACTTTCCAAAGTACATGATTATCTTTCGAAATAAAGATTCTACAGAGAACAGGAACACTGTTCTCACTTCTGACAATGCTTTGACAAATCTCAAATAACGGCTTCTCCTTTCAGTAAAACACTTGTGCATTTCTCAAAAATGCATTTCCTGAAATCCATACACTTTCAAAGAAGATGATTCTCTTTCAATGTGTAGCGTCTGCAGTGAATAGCAAAACTTCTCATTTGAGAAACACGTGTGTATATCACAAAAGCATTTCATGAAATTCATACACTTTCAAAAGAACTTGATTATCTTTCGAAGTAAAGGTGCTACAGAGAACAGGAACACTGTTCTCACTTCTAACAATACTTTGATACATAGCAAACAACGTCTTCTCTTTTCAGAGAAACACATGGGCGTTTCTCACAGAAGCATTTCTTGAAATTCATACACTTTCCAAAGAACATCATTATCTTTCGAAGAAAACTTTCTACAGAGAACAGGAACACTGTTATCACTTCTGACACAACTCAAACAGCGGCTTCTTCTTTCGTAGACACTCATGTGCATTTCTAAAAATAGCATTTCATGAAATCCATACACTTTCAAAAGAACAGGATTATCTTTCGAAGTAAAGGTTCTACAGAGAACAGGAACACTGTTCTCACTTCTAACAATACTTTGATATATAGCAAACAACGTCTTCTCTTTTCAGAGAAACACATGGGCGTTTCTCACAGAAGCATTTCTTTAATTTAATACACTTTCCAAAGAACATGATTATCTTTCGAAATAAAGATTCTCCAGAGAACAGGAACACTGTTCTCACTTCTGACAATACTTTGACAAATCTTAAACAACGGCTTCTTTTTTCGGAGAAACTAGTGTACGTTTCTCACAAAAGTATTTCAAGAAATTCATACATTTTCCAAGGAACATGATTATCATTGGACGTAAAGGGCCTACAGAGAACAGGAACACTGTTCACACTTCTAACACTACTGTGACATATAGCAAACAATGGATTCGCTTTTCAGAGAAACACATGTACGTTTCTCACAAAAGCATTTCTTGAAGTTCATACACTTTCCAAAGAACATCATTACCTTTCGAAGAAAACTTTCTACAGAGAACAGGAACACTGTTATCACTTCTGACACAACTCAAACAACGGCTTCTTCTTTCGTAGAAACTCATGTGCATTTCTAAAAATAGCATTTCATGAAATTCATACACTTTATATAGAACGTAATTATGCTTCATATCACAACGGCTTCTCTTTTCGGAGAAACACAAGTGCGTTTCTCACAAAAGCAGTTCATCAAATTCATACACTTTCCAAAGTACATGATTATCTTTCGAAATAAAGATTCTACAGAGAACAGGAACACTGTTCTCACTTCTGACAATGCTTTGACAAATCTCAAATAACGGCTTCTCCTTTCAGTAAAACACTTGTGCATTTCTCAAAAATGCATTTCCTGAAATCCATACACTTTCAAAGAAGATGATTCTCTTTCAATGTGTAGCGTCTGCAGTGAATAGCAAAACTTCTCATTTGAGAAACACGTGTGTATATCACAAAAGCATTTCATGAAATTCATACACTTTCAAAAGAACGTGATTATCTTTCGAAGTAAAGGTGCTACAGAGAACAGGAACACTGTTCTCACTTCTAACAATACTTTGATATATAGCAAACAACGTCTTCTCTTTTCAGAGAAACACATGGGCGTTTCTCACAGAAGCATTTCTTTAATTTCATACACTTTCCAAAGAACATGATTATCTTTCGAAATAAAGATTCTACAGAGAACAGGAACACTGTTCTCACTTCTGACAATACTTTGACAAATCTTAAACAACGGCTTCTTTTTTCGGAGAAACATGCGTTTCTCACAAAAGCAGTTCTACAGTGAAACGGAACACTTTACTCACTTCAAACACTACTTTGACATATAGCAAACAAAGTCTTCTCTTTTCAGAGAAACACATGTGCGTTTCTCACAGAAGCATTACTTGAAATTCATACACTTTCCAAAGAACGTGATTATCTTTCGAAATAAAGATTCTCCAGAGAACAGGAACACTGTTCTCACTTCTGACAATACTTTGACAAATCTCAAACAACGGCTTTCCCTTTCGGAGAAACTCCTGTACATTTCTCACAAAAGCATTTCATGAAATTCATACATTTTCCAAGGAACATGATTATCGTTGGAAGTAATGGGTCTACAGAGAACAGGAACACTGTTTTCACTTCTAACACTACTTTGACATATAGCAAACAACGGCTTCGCTTTTCAGAGAAACACATGTGCGTTTCTCACAAAAGCAGTTCATCAAATTCATACACTTTCAAAAGAACATGATTATCTTTCGAAGGAAAGGTTCTACAGAGGACAGGAACACTGTTCTAACAATACTTTGACAAATCCCAAACAACGGCTTCACTTTTCAGAGAAACACATGTGCGTTTCTCACAAAAGCATTTCTTGAAATTCATACACTTTCCAAAGAACATCATTATCTTTCGAAGAAAACTTTCTACAGAGAACAGGAACACTGTTATCACTTCTGACACAACTCAAACAGCGGCTTCTTCTTTCGTAGACACTCATGTGCATTTCTAAAAATAGCATTTCATGAAATCCATACACTTTCAAAAGAACAGGATTATCTTTTGAAGTAAAGGTTCTACAGAGAACAGGAACACTGTTCTCACTTCTAACAATACTTTGATATATAGCAAACAACGTCTTCTCTTTTCAGAGAAACACATGGGCGTTTCTCACAGAAGCATTTCTTTAATTTAATACACTTTCCAAAGAACATGATTATCTTTCGAAATAAAGATTCTCCAGAGAACAGGAACACTGTTCTCACTTCTGACAATACTTTGACAAATCTTAAACAACGGCTTCTTTTTTCGGAGAAACTAGTGTACGTTTCTCACAAAAGTATTTCAAGAAATTCATACATTTTCCAAGGAACATGATTATCATTGGACGTAAAGGGCCTACAGAGAACAGGAACACTGTTCACACTTCTAACACTACTGTGACATATAGCAAACAATGGATTCGCTTTTCAGAGAAACACATGTACGTTTCTCACAAAAGCATTTCTTGAAGTTCATACACTTTCCAAAGAACATCATTACCTTTCGAAGAAAACTTTCTACAGAGAACAGGAACACTGTTATCACTTCTGACACAACTCAAACAACGGCTTCTTCTTTCGTAGAAACTCATGTGCATTTCTAAAAATAGCATTTCATGAAATTCATACACTTTATATAGAACGTAATTATGCTTCACAGTAAAGCTACCACAGAGAACAGGAACACTTCTCAATTCTAACAATACGTTGACATATCACAACGGCTTCTCTTTTCGGAGAAACACAAGTGCGTTTCTCACAAAAGCAGTTCATCAAATTCATACACTTTCCAAAGTACATGATTATCTTTCGAAATAAAGATTCTACAGAGAACAGGAACACTGTTCTCACTTCTGACAATGCTTTGACAAATCTCAAATAACGGCTTCTCCTTTCAGTAAAACACTTGTGCATTTCTCAAAAATGCATTTCCTGAAATCCATACACTTTCAAAGAAGATGATTCTCTTTCAATGTGTAGCGTCTGCAGTGAATAGCAAAACTTCTCATTTGAGAAACACGTGTGTATATCACAAAAGCATTTCATGAAATTCATACACTTTCAAAAGAACGTGATTATCTTTCGAAGTAAAGGTGCTACAGAGAACAGGAACACTGTTCTCACTTCTAACAATACTTTGATATATAGCAAACAACGTCTTCTCTTTTCAGAGAAACACATGGGCGTTTCTCACAGAAGCATTTCTTTAATTTCATACACTTTCCAAAGAACATGATTATCTTTCGAAATAAAGATTCTACAGAGAACAGGAACACTGTTCTCACTTCTGACAATACTTTGACAAATCTTAAACAACGGCTTCTTTTTTCGGAGAAACACATATGCGTTTCTCACAAAAGCAGTTCTACAGTGAAACGGAACACTTTACTCACTTCAAACACTACTTTGACATATAGCAAACAAAGTCTTCTCTTTTCAGAGAAACACATGTGCGTTTCTCACAGAAGCATTACTTGAAATTCATACACTTTCCAAAGAACGTGATTATCTTTCGAAATAAAGATTCTCCAGAGAACAGGAACACTGTTCTCACTTCTGACAATACTTTGACAAATCTCAAACAACGGCTTTCGCTTTCAGAGAAACTCCTGTACATTTCTCACAAAAGCATTTCATGAAATTCATACATTTTCCAAGGAACATGATTATCGTTGGAAGTAATGGGTCTACAGAGAACAGGAACACTGTTTTCACTTCTAACACTACTTTGACATATAGCAAACAACGGCTTCGCTTTTCAGAGAAACACATGTGCGTTTCTCACAAAAGCAGTTCATCAAATTCATACACTTTCAAAAGAACATGATTATCTTTCGAAGGAAAGGTTCTACAGAGGACAGGAACACTGTTCTAACAATACTTTGACAAATCCCAAACAACGGCTTCACTTTTCAGAGAAACACATGTGCGTTTCTCACAAAAGCATTTCTTGAAATTCATACACTTTCCAAAGAACATCATTATCTTTCGAAGAAAACTTTCTACAGAGAACAGGAACACTGTTATCACTTCTGACACAACTCAAACAGCGGCTTCTTCTTTCGTAGACACTCATGTGCATTTCTAAAAATAGCATTTCATGAAATCCATACACTTTCAAAAGAACAGGATTATCTTTCGAAGTAAAGGTTCTACAGAGAACAGGAACACTGTTCTCACTTCTAACAATACTTTGATATATAGCAAACAACGTCTTCTCTTTTCAGAGAAACACATGGGCGTTTCTCACAGAAGCATTTCTTTAATTTAATACACTTTCCAAAGAACATGATTATCTTTCGAAATAAAGATTCTCCAGAGAACAGGAACACTGTTCTCACTTCTGACAATACTTTGACAAATCTTAAACAACGGCTTCTTTTTTCGGAGAAACTAGTGTACGTTTCTCACAAAAGTATTTCAAGAAATTCATACATTTTCCAAGGAACATGATTATCATTGGACGTAAAGGGCCTACAGAGAACAGGAACACTGTTCACACTTCTAACACTACTGTGACATATAGCAAACAATGGATTCGCTTTTCAGAGAAACACATGTACGTTTCTCACAAAAGCATTTCTTGAAGTTCATACACTTTCCAAAGAACATCATTACCTTTCGAAGAAAACTTTCTACAGAGAACAGGAACACTGTTATCACTTCTGACACAACTCAAACAACGGCTTCTTCTTTCGTAGAAACTCATGTGCATTTCTAAAAATAGCATTTCATGAAATTCATACACTTTATATAGAACGTAATTATGCTTCACAGTAAAGCTACCACAGAGAACAGGAACACTTCTCAATTCTAACAATACGTTGACATATCACAACGGCTTCTCTTTTCGGAGAAACACAAGTGCGTTTCTCACAAAAGCAGTTCATCAAATTCATACACTTTCCAAAGTACATGATTATCTTTCGAAATAAAGATTCTACAGAGAACAGGAACACTGTTCTCACTTCTGACAATGCTTTGACAAATCTCAAATAACGGCTTCTCCTTTCAGTAAAACACTTGTGCATTTCTCAAAAATGCATTTCCTGAAATCCATACACTTTCAAAGAAGATGATTCTCTTTCAATGTGTAGCGTCTGCAGTGAATAGCAAAACTTCTCATTTGAGAAACACGTGTGTATATCACAAAAGCATTTCATGAAATTCATACACTTTCAAAAGAACTTGATTATCTTTCGAAGTAAAGGTGCTACAGAGAACAGGAACACTGTTCTCACTTCTAACAATACTTTGATACATAGCAAACAACGTCTTCTCTTTTCAGAGAAACACATGGGCGTTTCTCACAGAAGCATTTCTTTAATTTCATACACTTTCCAAAGAACATGATTATCTTTCGAAATAAAGATTCTCCAGAGAACAGGAACACTGTTCTCACTTCTGACAATACTTTGACAAATCTTAAACAACGGCTTCTTTTTTCGGAGAAACACATATGCGTTTCTCACAAAAGCAGTTCTACAGTGAAACGGAACACTTTACTCACTTCAAACACTACTTTGACATATAGCAAACAAAGTCTTCTCTTTTCAGAGAAACACATGTGCGTTTCTCACAGAAGCATTACTTGAAATTCATACACTTTCCAAAGAACGTGATTATCTTTCGAAATAAAGATTCTCCAGAGAACAGGAACACTGTTCTCACTTCTGACAATACTTTGACAAATCTCAAACAACGGCTTTCCCTTTCGGAGAAACTCCTGTACATTTCTCACAAAAGCATTTCATGAAATTCATACATTTTCCAAGGAACATGATTATCGTTGGAAGTAATGGGTCTACAGAGAATAGGAACACTGTTTTCACTTCTAACACTACTTTGACATATAGCAAACAACGGCTTCGCTTTTCAGAGAAACACATGTGCGTTTCTCACAAAAGCAGTTCATCAAATTCATACACTTTCAAAAGAACATGATTATCTTTCGAAGGAAAGGTTCTACAGAGGACAGGAACACTGTTCTAACAATACTTTGACAAATCCCAAACAACGGCTTCACTTTTCAGAGAAACACATGTGCGTTTCTCACAAAAGCATTTCTTGAAATTCATACACTTTCCAAAGAACATCATTATCTTTCGAAGAAAACTTTCTACAGAGAACAGGAACACTGTTATCACTTCTGACACAACTCAAACAGCGGCTTCTTCTTTCGTAGACACTCATGTGCATTTCTAAAAATAGCATTTCATGAAATCCATACACTTTCAAAAGAACAGGATTATCTTTCGAAGTAAAGGTTCTACAGAGAACAGGAACACTGTTCTCACTTCTAACAATACTTTGATATATAGCAAACAACGTCTTCTCTTTTCAGAGAAACACATGGGCGTTTCTCACAGAAGCATTTCTTTAATTTAATACACTTTCCAAAGAACATGATTATCTTTCGAAATAAAGATTCTACAGAGAACAGGAACACTGTTCTCACTTCTGACAATGCTTTGACAAATCTCAAATAACGGCTTCTCCTTTCAGTAAAACACTTGTGCATTTCTCAAAAATGAATTTCCTGAAATCCATACACTTTCAAAGAAGATGATTCTCTTTCAATATGTAGCGTCTGCAGTGAATAGCAAAACTTCTCATTTGAGAAACACGTGTGTATATCACAAAAGCATTTCATGAAATTCATACACTTTCAAAAGAACTTGATTATCTTTCGAAGTAAAGGTGCTACAGAGAACAGGAACACTGTTCTCACTTCTAACAATACTTTGATATATAGCAAACAACGTCTTCTCTTTTCAGAGAAACACATGGGCGTTTCTCACAGAAGCATTTCTTTAATTTAATACACTTTCCAAAGAACATGATTATCTTTCGAAATAAAGATTCTCCAGAGAACAGGAACACTGTTCTCACTTCTGACAATACTTTGACAAATCTTAAACAACGGCTTCTTTTTTCGGAGAAACTAGTGTACGTTTCTCACAAAAATATTTCAAGAAATTCATACATTTTCCAAGGAACATGATTATCATTGGACGTAAAGGGCCTACAGAGAACAGGAACACTGTTCACACTTCTAACACTACTGTGACATATAGCAAACAATGGATTCGCTTTTCAGAGAAACACATGTACGTTTCTCACAAAAGCATTTCTTGAAGTTCATACACTTTCCAAAGAACATCATTATCTTTCGAAGAAAACTTTCTACAGAGAACAGGAACACTGTTATCACTTCTGACACAACTCAAACAACGGCTTCTTCTTTCGTAGAAACTCATGTGCATTTCTAAAAATAGCATTTCATGAAATTCATACACTTTATATAGAACGTAATTATGCTTCACAGTAAAGCTACCACAGAGAACAGGAACACTTCTCAATTCTAACAATACGTTGACATATCACAACGGCTTCTCTTTTCGGAGAAACACAAGTGCGTTTCTCACAAAAGCAGTTCATCAAATTCATACACTTTCCAAAGTACATGATTATCTTTCGAAATAAAGATTCTACAGAGAACAGGAACACTGTTCTCACTTCTGACAATGCTTTGACAAATCTCAAATAACGGCTTCTCCTTTCAGTAAAACACTTGTGCATTTCTCAAAAATGCATTTCCTGAAATCCATACACTTTCAAAGAAGATGATTCTCTTTCAATGTGTAGCGTCTGCAGTGAATAGCAAAACTTCTCATTTGAGAAACACGTGTGTATATCACAAAAGCATTTCATGAAATTCATACACTTTCAAAAGAACGTGATTATCTTTCGAAGTAAAGGTGCTACAGAGAACAGGAACACTGTTCTCACTTCTAACAATACTTTGATATATAGCAAACAACGTCTTCTCTTTTCAGAGAAACACATGGGCGTTTCTCACAGAAGCATTTCTTTAATTTCATACACTTTCCAAAGAACATGATTATCTTTCGAAATAAAGATTCTACAGAGAACAGGAACACTGTTCTCACTTCTGACAATACTTTGACAAATCTTAAACAACGGCTTCTTTTTTCGGAGAAACACATATGCGTTTCTCACAAAAGCAGTTCTACAGTGAAACGGAACACTTTACTCACTTCAAACACTACTTTGACATATAGCAAACAAAGTCTTCTCTTTTCAGAGAAACACATGTGCGTTTCTCACAGAAGCATTACTTGAAATTCATACACTTTCCAAAGAACGTGATTATCTTTCGAAATAAAGATTCTCCAGAGAACAGGAACACTGTTCTCACTTCTGACAATACTTTGACAAATCTCAAACAACGGCTTTCCCTTTCGGAGAAACTCCTGTACATTTCTCACAAAAACATTTCATGAAATTCATACATTTTCCAAGGAACATGATTATCGTTGGAAGTAATGGGTCTACAGAGAACAGGAACACTGTTTTCACTTCTAACACTACTTTGACATATAGCAAACAACGGCTTCGCTTTTCAGAGAAACACATGTGCGTTTCTCACAAAAGCAGTTCATCAAATTCATACACTTTCAAAAGAACATGATTATCTTTCGAAGGAAAGGTTCTACAGAGGACAGGAACACTGTTCTAACAATACTTTGACAAATCCCAAACAACGGCTTCACTTTTCAGAGAAACACATGTGCGTTTCTCACAAAAGCATTTCTTGAAATTCATACACTTTCCAAAGAACATCATTACCTTTCGAAGAAAACTTTCTACAGAGAACAGGAACACTGTTATCACTTCTGACACAACTCAAACAACGGCTTCTTCTTTCGTAGAAACTCATGTGCATTTCTAAAAATAGCATTTCATGAAATTCATACACTTTATATAGAACGTAATTATGCTTCACAGTAAAGCTACCACAGAGAACAGGAACACTTCTCAATTCTAACAATACGTTGACATATCACAACGGCTTCTCTTTTCGGAGAAACACAAGTGCGTTTCTCACAAAAGCAGTTCATCAAATTCATACACTTTCCAAAGTACATGATTATCTTTCGAAATAAAGATTCTACAGAGAACAGGAACACTGTTCTCACTTCTGACAATGCTTTGACAAATCTCAAATAACGGCTTCTCCTTTCAGTAAAACACTTGTGCATTTCTCAAAAATGCATTTCCTGAAATCCATACACTTTCAAAGAAGATGATTCTCTTTCAATGTGTAGCGTCTGCAGTGAATAGCAAAACTTCTCATTTGAGAAACACGTGTGTATATCACAAAAGCATTTCATGAAATTCATACACTTTCAAAAGAACGTGATTATCTTTCGAAGTAAAGGTGCTACAGAGAACAGGAAGACTGTTCTCACTTCTAACAATACTTTGATACATAGCAAACAACGTCTTCTCTTTTCAGAGAAACACATGGGCGTTTCTCACAGAAGCATTTCTTTAATTTCATACACTTTCCAAAGAACATGATTATCTTTCGAAATAAAGATTCTCCAGAGAACAGGAACACTGTTCTCACTTCTGACAATACTTTGACAAATCTTAAACAACGGCTTCTTTTTTCGGAGAAACACATATGCGTTTCTCACAAAAGCAGTTCTACAGTGAAACGGAACACTTTACTCACTTCAAACACTACTTTGACATATAGCAAACAAAGTCTTCTCTTTTCAGAGAAACACATGTGCGTTTCTCACAGAAGCATTACTTGAAATTCATACACTTTCCAAAGAACGTGATTATCTTTCGAAATAAAGATTCTCCAGAGAACAGGAACACTGTTCTCACTTCTGACAATACTTTGACAAATCTCAAACAACGGCTTTCCCTTTCGGAGAAACTCCTGTACATTTCTCACAAAAGCATTTCATGAAATTCATACATTTTCCAAGGAACATGATTATCGTTGGAAGTAATGGGTCTACAGAGAATAGAAACACTGTTTTCACTTCTAACACTACTTTGACATATAGCAAACAACGGCTTCGCTTTTCAGAGAAACACATGTGCGTTTCTCACAAAAGCAGTTCATCAAATTCATACACTTTCAAAAGAACATGATTATCTTTCGAAGGAAAGGTTCTACAGAGGACAGGAACACTGTTCTAACAATACTTTGACAAATCCCAAACAACGGCTTCACTTTTCAGAGAAACACATGTGCGTTTCTCACAAAAGCATTTCTTGAAATTCATACACTTTCCAAAGAACATCATTATCTTTCGAAGAAAACTTTCTACAGAGAACAGGAACACTGTTATCACTTCTGACACAACTCAAACAGCGGCTTCTTCTTTCGTAGACACTCATGTGCATTTCTAAAAATAGCATTTCATGAAATCCATACACTTTCAAAAGAACAGGATTATCTTTCGAAGTAAAGGTTCTACAGAGAACAGGAACACTGTTCTCACTTCTAACAATACTTTGATATATAGCAAACAACGTCTTCTCTTTTCAGAGAAACACATGGGCGTTTCTCACAGAAGCATTTCTTTAATTTCATACACTTTCCAAAGAACATGATTATCTTTCGAAATAAAGATTCTCCAGAGAACAGGAACACTGTTCTCACTTCTGACAATGCTTTGACAAATCTCAAACAACGGCTTCTTTTTTCGGAGAAACTAGTGTACGTTTCTCACAAAAGTATTTCAAGAAATTCATACATTTTCCAAGGAACATGATTATCATTGGACGTAAAGGGCCTACAGAGAACAGGAACACTGTTCACACTTCTAACACTACTGTGACATATAGCAAACAATGGATTCGCTTTTCAGAGAAACACATGTAGGTTTCTCACAAAAGCATTTCTTGAAGTTCATACACTTTCCAAAGAACATCATTACCTTTCGAAGAAAACTTTCTACAGAGAACAGGAACACTGTTATCACTTCTGACACAACTCAAACAACGGCTTCTTCTTTCGTAGAAACTCATGTGCATTTCTAAAAATAGCATTTCATGAAATTCATACACTTTATATAGAACGTAATTATGCTTCACAGTAAAGCTACCACAGAGAACAGGAACACTTCTCAATTCTAACAATACATTGACATATCACAACGGCTTCTCTTTTCGGAGAAACACAAGTGCGTTTCTCACAAAAGCAGTTCATCAAATTCATACACTTTCCAAAGTACATGATTATCTTTCGAAATAAAGATTCTACAGAGAACAGGAACACTGTTCTCACTTCTGACAATGCTTTGACAAATCTCAAATAACGGCTTCTCCTTTCAGTAAAACACTTGTGCATTTCTCAAAAATGCATTTCCTGAAATCCATACACTTTCAAAGAAGATGATTCTCTTTCAATGTGTAGCGTCTGCAGTGAATAGCAAAACTTCTCATTTGAGAAACACGTGTGTATATCACAAAAGCATTTCATGAAATTCATACACTTTCAAAAGAACTTGATTATCTTTCGAAGTAAAGGTGCTACAGAGAACAGGAACACTGTTCTCACTTCTAACAATACTTTGATACATAGCAAACAACGTCTTCTCTTTTCAGAGAAACACATGGGCGTTTCTCACAGAAGCATTTCTTTAATTTCATACACTTTCCAAAGAACATGATTATCTTTCGAAATAAAGATTCTCCAGAGAACAGGAACACTGTTCTCATTTCTGACAATACTTTGACAAATCTTAAACAACGGCTTCTTTTTTCGGAGAAACACATATGCGTTTCTCACAAAAGCAGTTCTACAGTGAAACGGAACACTTTACTCACTTCAAACACTACTTTGACATATAGCAAACAAAGTCTTCTCTTTTCAGAGAAACACATGTGCGTTTCTCACAGAAGCATTACTTGAAATTCATACACTTTCCAAAGAATGTGATTATCTTTCGAAATAAAGATTCTCCAGAGAACAGGAACACTGTTCTCACTTCTGACAATACTTTGACAAATCTCAAACAACGGCTTTCCCTTTCGGAGAAACTCCTGTACATTTCTCACAAAAGCATTTCATGAAATTCATACATTTTCCAAGGAACATGATTATCGTTGGAAGTAATGGGTCTACAGAGAACAGGAACACTGTTTTCACTTCTAACACTACTTTGACATATAGCAAACAACGGCTTCGCTTTTCAGAGAAACACATGTGCGTTTCTCACAAAAGCAGTTCATCAAATTCATACACTTTCAAAAGAACATGATTATCTTTCGAAGGAAAGGTTCTACAGAGGACAGGAACACTGTTCTAACAATACTTTGACAAATCCCAAACAACGGCTTCACTTTTCAGAGAAACACATGTGCGTTTCTCACAAAAGCATTTCTTGAAATTCATACACTTTCCAAAGAACATCATTATCTTTCGAAGAAAACTTTCTACAGAGAACAGGAACACTGTTATCACTTCTGACACAACTCAAACAGCGGCTTCTTCTTTCGTAGACACTCATGTGCATTTCTAAAAATAGCATTTCATGAAATCCATACACTTTCAAAAGAACAGGATTATCTTTCGAAGTAAAGGTTCTACAGAGAACAGGAACACTGTTCTCACTTCTAACAATACTTTGATATATAGCAAACAACGTCTTCTCTTTTCAGAGAAACACATGGGCGTTTCTCACAGAAGCATTTCTTTAATTTAATACACTTTCCAAAGAACATGATTATCTTTCGAAATAAAGATTCTCCAGAGAACAGGAACACTGTTCTCACTTCTGACAATACTTTGACAAATCTTAAACAACGGCTTCTTTTTTCGGAGAAACTAGTGTACGTTTCTCACAAAAGTATTTCAAGAAATTCATACATTTTCCAAGGAACATGATTATCATTGGACGTAAAGGGCCTACAGAGAACAGGAACACTGTTCACACTTCTAACACTACTGTGACATATAGCAAACAATGGATTCGCTTTTCAGAGAAACACATGTAGGTTTCTCACAAAAGCATTTCTTGAAGTTCATACACTTTCCAAAGAACATCATTACCTTTCGAAGAAAACTTTCTACAGAGAACAGGAACACTGTTATCACTTCTGACACAACTCAAACAACGGCTTCTTCTTTCGTAGAAACTCATGTGCATTTCTAAAAATAGCATTTCATGAAATTCATACACTTTATATAGAACGTAATTATGCTTCACAGTAAAGCTACCACAGAGAACAGGAACACTTCTCAATTCTAACAATACATTGACATATCACAACGGCTTCTCTTTTCGGAGAAACACAAGTGCGTTTCTCACAAAAGCAGTTCATCAAATTCATACACTTTCCAAAGTACATGATTATCTTTCGAAATAAAGATTCTACAGAGAACAGGAACACTGTTCTCACTTCTGACAATGCTTTGACAAATCTCAAATAACGGCTTCTCCTTTCAGTAAAACACTTGTGCATTTCTCAAAAATGCATTTCCTGAAATCCATACACTTTCAAAGAAGATGATTCTCTTTCAATGTGTAGCGTCTGCAGTGAATAGCAAAACTTCTCATTTGAGAAACACGTGTGTATATCACAAAAGCATTTCATGAAATTCATACACTTTCAAAAGAACTTGATTATCTTTCGAAGTAAAGGTGCTACAGAGAACAGGAACACTGTTCTCACTTCTAACAATACTTTGATACATAGCAAACAACGTCTTCTCTTTTCAGAGAAACACATGGGCGTTTCTCACAGAAGCATTTCTTTAATTTCATACACTTTCCAAAGAACATGATTATCTTTCGAAATAAAGATTCTCCAGAGAACAGGAACACTGTTCTCATTTCTGACAATACTTTGACAAATCTTAAACAACGGCTTCTTTTTTCGGAGAAACACATATGCGTTTCTCACAAAAGCAGTTCTACAGTGAAACGGAACACTTTACTCACTTCAAACACTACTTTGACATATAGCAAACAAAGTCTTCTCTTTTCAGAGAAACACATGTGCGTTTCTCACAGAAGCATTACTTGAAATTCATACACTTTCCAAAGAATGTGATTATCTTTCGAAATAAAGATTCTCCAGAGAACAGGAACACTGTTCTCACTTCTGACAATACTTTGACAAATCTCAAACAACGGCTTTCCCTTTCGGAGAAACTCCTGTACATTTCTCACAAAAGCATTTCATGAAATTCATACATTTTCCAAGGAACATGATTATCGTTGGAAGTAATGGGTCTACAGAGAACAGGAACACTGTTTTCACTTCTAACACTACTTTGACATATAGCAAACAACGGCTTCGCTTTTCAGAGAAACACATGTGCGTTTCTCACAAAAGCAGTTCATCAAATTCATACACTTTCAAAAGAACATGATTATCTTTCGAAGGAAAGGTTCTACAGAGGACAGGAACACTGTTCTAACAATACTTTGACAAATCCCAAACAACGGCTTCACTTTTCAGAGAAACACATGTGCGTTTCTCACAAAAGCATTTCTTGAAATTCATACACTTTCCAAAGAACATCATTATCTTTCGAAGAAAACTTTCTACAGAGAACAGGAACACTGTTATCACTTCTGACACAACTCAAACAGCGGCTTCTTCTTTCGTAGACACTCATGTGCATTTCTAAAAATAGCATTTCATGAAATCCATACACTTTCAAAAGAACAGGATTATCTTTCGAAGTAAAGGTTCTACAGAGAACAGGAACACTGTTCTCACTTCTAACAATACTTTGATATATAGCAAACAACGTCTTCTCTTTTCAGAGAAACACATGGGCGTTTCTCACAGAAGCATTTCTTTAATTTAATACACTTTCCAAAGAACATGATTATCTTTCGAAATAAAGATTCTCCAGAGAACAGGAACACTGTTCTCACTTCTGACAATACTTTGACAAATCTTAAACAACGGCTTCTTTTTTCGGAGAAACTAGTGTACGTTTCTCACAAAAGTATTTCAAGAAATTCATACATTTTCCAAGGAACATGATTATCATTGGACGTAAAGGGCCTACAGAGAACAGGAACACTGTTCACACTTCTAACACTACTGTGACATATAGCAAACAATGGATTCGCTTTTCAGACAAACACATGTAGGTTTCTCACAAAAGCATTTCTTGAAGTTCATACACTTTCCAAAGAACATCATTACCTTTCGAAGAAAACTTTCTACAGAGAACAGGAACACTGTTATCACTTCTGACACAACTCAAACAACGGCTTCTTCTTTCGTAGAAACTCATGTGCATTTCTAAAAATAGCATTTCATGAAATTCATACACTTTATATAGAACGTAATTATGCTTCACAGTAAAGCTACCACAGAGAACAGGAACACTTCTCAATTCTAACAATACATTGACATATCACAACGGCTTCTCTTTTCGGAGAAACACAAGTGCGTTTCTCACAAAAGCAGTTCATCAAATTCATACACTTTCCAAAGTACATGATTATCTTTCGAAATAAAGATTCTACAGAGAACAGGAACACTGTTCTCACTTCTGACAATGCTTTGACAAATCTCAAATAACGGCTTCTCCTTTCAGTAAAACACTTGTGCATTTCTCAAAAATGCATTTCCTGAAATCCATACACTTTCAAAGAAGATGATTCTCTTTCAATGTGTAGCGTCTGCAGTGAATAGCAAAACTTCTCATTTGAGAAACACGTGTGTATATCACAAAAGCATTTCATGAAATTCATACACTTTCAAAAGAACTTGATTATCTTTCGAAGTAAAGGTGCTACAGAGAACAGGAACACTGTTCTCACTTCTAACAATACTTTGATACATAGCAAACAACGTCTTCTCTTTTCAGAGAAACACATGGGCGTTTCTCACAGAAGCATTTCTTTAATTTCATACACTTTCCAAAGAACATGATTATCTTTCGAAATAAAGATTCTCCAGAGAACAGGAACACTGTTCTCATTTCTGACAATACTTTGACAAATCTTAAACAACGGCTTCTTTTTTCGGAGAAACACATATGCGTTTCTCACAAAAGCAGTTCTACAGTGAAACGGAACACTTTACTCACTTCAAACACTACTTTGACATATAGCAAACAAAGTCTTCTCTTTTCAGAGAAACACATGTGCGTTTCTCACAGAAGCATTACTTGAAATTCATACACTTTCCAAAGAATGTGATTATCTTTCGAAATAAAGATTCTCCAGAGAACAGGAACACTGTTCTCACTTCTGACAATACTTTGACAAATCTCAAACAACGGCTTTCCCTTTCGGAGAAACTCCTGTACATTTCTCACAAAAGCATTTCATGAAATTCATACATTTTCCAAGGAACATGATTATCGTTGGAAGTAATGGGTCTACAGAGAACAGGAACACTGTTTTCACTTCTAACACTACTTTGACATATAGCAAACAACGGCTTCGCTTTTCAGAGAAACACATGTGCGTTTCTCACAAAAGCAGTTCATCAAATTCATACACTTTCAAAAGAACATGATTATCTTTCGAAGGAAAGGTTCTACAGAGGACAGGAACACTGTTCTAACAATACTTTGACAAATCCCAAACAACGGCTTCACTTTTCAGAGAAACACATGTGCGTTTCTCACAAAAGCATTTCTTGAAATTCATACACTTTCCAAAGAACATCATTATCTTTCGAAGAAAACTTTCTACAGAGAACAGGAACACTGTTATCACTTCTGACACAACTCAAACAGCGGCTTCTTCTTTCGTAGACACTCATGTGCATTTCTAAAAATAGCATTTCATGAAATCCATACACTTTCAAAAGAACAGGATTATCTTTCGAAGTAAAGGTTCTACAGAGAACAGGAACACTGTTCTCACTTCTAACAATACTTTGATATATAGCAAACAACGTCTTCTCTTTTCAGAGAAACACATGGGCGTTTCTCACAGAAGCATTTCTTTAATTTAATACACTTTCCAAAGAACATGATTATCTTTCGAAATAAAGATTCTCCAGAGAACAGGAACACTGTTCTCACTTCTGACAATACTTTGACAAATCTTAAACAACGGCTTCTTTTTTCGGAGAAACTAGTGTACGTTTTTCACAAAAGTATTTCAAGAAATTCATACATTTTCCAAGGAACATAATTATCATTGGACGTAAAGGGCCTACAGAGAACAGGAACACTGTTCACACAGAACTACTGTGACATATAGCAAACAATGGATTCGCTTTTCAGAGAAACACATGTAGGTTTCTCACAAAAGCATTTCTTGAAGTTCATACACTTTCCAAAGAACATCATTACCTTTCGAAGAAAACTTTCTACAGAGAACAGGAACACTGTTATCACTTCTGACACAACTCAAACAACGGCTTCTTCTTTCGTAGAAACTCATGTGCATTTCTAAAAATAGCATTTCATGAAATTCATACACTTTATATAGAACGTAATTATGCTTCACAGTAAAGCTACCACAGAGAACAGGAACAGTTCTCAATTCTAACAATACATTGACATATCACAACGGCTTCTCTTTTCGGAGAAACACAAGTGCGTTTCTCACAAAAGCAGTTCATCAAATTCATACACTTTCCAAAGTACATGATTATCTTTCGAAATAAAGATTCTACAGAGAACAGGAACACTGTTCTCACTTCTGACAATGCTTTGACAAATCTCAAATAACGGCTTCTCCTTTCAGTAAAACACTTGTGCATTTCTCAAAAATGCATTTCCTGAAATCCATACACTTTCAAAGAAGATGATTCTCTTTCAATGTGTAGCGTCTGCAGTGAATAGCAAAACTTCTCATTTGAGAAACACGTGTGTATATCACAAAAGCATTTCATGAAATTCATACACTTTCAAAAGAACTTGATTATCTTTCGAAGTAAAGGTGCTACAGAGAACAGGAACACTGTTCTCACTTCTAACAATACTTTGATACATAGCAAACAACGTCTTCTCTTTTCAGAGAAACACATGGGCGTTTCTCACAGAAGCATTTCTTTAATTTCATACACTTTCCAAAGAACATGATTATCTTTCGAAATAAAGATTCTCCAGAGAACAGGAACACTGTTCTCATTTCTGACAATACTTTGACAAATCTTAAACAACGGCTTCTTTTTTCGGAGAAACACATATGCGTTTCTCACAAAAGCAGTTCTACAGTGAAACGGAACACTTTACTCACTTCAAACACTACTTTGACATATAGCAAACAAAGTCTTCTCTTTTCAGAGAAACACATGTGCGTTTCTCACAGAAGCATTACTTGAAATTCATACACTTTCCAAAGAATGTGATTATCTTTCGAAATAAAGATTCTCCAGAGAACAGGAACACTGTTCTCACTTCTGACAATACTTTGACAAATCTCAAACAACGGCTTTCCCTTTCGGAGAAACTCCTGTACATTTCTCACAAAAGCATTTCATGAAATTCATACATTTTCCAAGGAACATGATTATCGTTGGAAGTAATGGGTCTACAGAGAACAGGAACACTGTTTTCACTTCTAACACTACTTTGACATATAGCAAACAACGGCTTCGCTTTTCAGAGAAACACATGTGCGTTTCTCACAAAAGCAGTTCATCAAATTCATACACTTTCAAAAGAACATGATTATCTTTCGAAGGAAAGGTTCTACAGAGGACAGGAACACTGTTCTAACAATACTTTGACAAATCCCAAACAACGGCTTCACTTTTCAGAGAAACACATGTGCGTTTCTCACAAAAGCATTTCTTGAAATTCATACACTTTCCAAAGAACATCATTATCTTTCGAAGAAAACTTTCTACAGAGAACAGGAACACTGTTATCACTTCTGACACAACTCAAACAGCGGCTTCTTCTTTCGTAGACACTCATGTGCATTTCTAAAAATAGCATTTCATGAAATCCATACACTTTCAAAAGAACAGGATTATCTTTCGAAGTAAAGGTTCTACAGAGAACAGGAACACTGTTCTCACTTCTAACAATACTTTGATATATAGCAAACAACGTCTTCTCTTTTCAGAGAAACACATGGGCGTTTCTCACAGAAGCATTTCTTTAATTTAATACACTTTCCAAAGAACATGATTATCTTTCGAAATAAAGATTCTCCAGAGAACAGGAACACTGTTCTCACTTCTGACAATACTTTGACAAATCTTAAACAACGGCTTCTTTTTTCGGAGAAACTAGTGTACGTTTCTCACAAAAGTATTTCAAGAAATTCATACATTTTCCAAGGAACATGATTATCATTGGACGTAAAGGGCCTACAGAGAACAGGAACACTGTTCACACTTCTAACACTACTGTGACATATAGCAAACAATGGATTCGCTTTTCAGAGAAACACATGTACGTTTCTCACAAAAGCATTTCTTGAAGTTCATACACTTTCCAAAGAACATCATTACCTTTCGAAGAAAACTTTCTACAGAGAACAGGAACACTGTTATCACTTCTGACACAACTCAAACAACGGCTTCTTCTTTCGTAGAAACTCATGTGCATTTCTAAAAATAGCATTTCATGAAATTCATACACTTTATATAGAACGTAATTATGCTTCACAGTAAAGCTACCACAGAGAACAGGAACACTGTTCTCACTTCTAACAATACTTTGATACATAGCAAACAACGTCTTCTCTTTTCAGAGAAACACATGGGCGTTTCTCACAGAAGCATTTCTTTAATTTCATACACTTTCCAAAGAACATGATTATCTTTCGAAATAAAGATTCTCCAGAGAACAGGAACACTGTTCTCATTTCTGACAATACTTTGACAAATCTTAAACAACGGCTTCTTTTTTCGGAGAAACACATATGCGTTTCTCACAAAAGCAGTTCTACAGTGAAACGGAACACTTTACTCACTTCAAACACTACTTTGACATATAGCAAACAAAGTCTTCTCTTTTCAGAGAAACACATGTGCGTTTCTCACAGAAGCATTACTTGAAATTCATACACTTTCCAAAGAATGTGATTATCTTTCGAAATAAAGATTCTCCAGAGAACAGGAACACTGTTCTCACTTCTGACAATACTTTGACAAATCTCAAACAACGGCTTTCCCTTTCGGAGAAACTCCTGTACATTTCTCACAAAAGCATTTCATGAAATTCATACATTTTCCAAGGAACATGATTATCGTTGGAAGTAATGGGTCTACAGAGAACAGGAACACTGTTTTCACTTCTAACACTACTTTGACATATAGCAAACAACGGCTTCGCTTTTCAGAGAAACACATGTGCGTTTCTCACAAAAGCAGTTCATCAAATTCATACACTTTCAAAAGAACATGATTATCTTTCGAAGGAAAGGTTCTACAGAGGACAGGAACACTGTTCTAACAATACTTTGACAAATCCCAAACAACGGCTTCACTTTTCAGAGAAACACATGTGCGTTTCTCACAAAAGCATTTCTTGAAATTCATACACTTTCCAAAGAACATCATTATCTTTCGAAGAAAACTTTCTACAGAGAACAGGAACACTGTTATCACTTCTGACACAACTCAAACAGCGGCTTCTTCTTTCGTAGACACTCATGTGCATTTCTAAAAATAGCATTTCATGAAATCCATACACTTTCAAAAGAACAGGATTATCTTTCGAAGTAAAGGTTCTACAGAGAACAGGAACACTGTTCTCACTTCAAACAATACTTTGATATATAGCAAACAACGTCTTCTCTTTTCAGAGAAACACATGGGCGTTTCTCACAGAAGCATTTCTTTAATTTAATACACTTTCCAAAGAACATGATTATCTTTCGAAATAAAGATTCTCCAGAGAACAGGAACACTGTTCTCACTTCTGACAATACTTTGACAAATCTTAAACAACGGCTTCTTTTTTCGGAGAAACTAGTGTACGTTTCTCACAAAAGTATTTCAAGAAATTCATACATTTTCCAAGGAACATGATTATCATTGGACGTAAAGGGCCTACAGAGAACAGGAACACTGTTCACACTTCTAACACTACTGTGACATATAGCAAACAATGGATTCGCTTTTCAGAGAAACACATGTACGTTTCTCACAAAAGCATTTCTTGAAGTTCATACACTTTCCAAAGAACATCATTACCTTTCGAAGAAAACTTTCTACAGAGAACAGGAACACTGTTATCACTTCTGACACAACTCAAACAACGGCTTCTTCTTTCGTAGAAACTCATGTGCATTTCTAAAAATAGCATTTCATGAAATTCATACACTTTATATAGAACGTAATTATGCTTCACAGTAAAGCTACCACAGAGAACAGGAACACTTCTCAATTCTAACAATACATTGACATATCACAACGGCTTCTCTTTTCGGAGAAACACAAGTG
Organism: Microtus oregoni; assembly: GCF_018167655.1. Taxonomy (NCBI): domain Eukaryota; kingdom Metazoa; phylum Chordata; class Mammalia; order Rodentia; family Cricetidae; genus Microtus; species Microtus oregoni. The sequence continues at coordinate 19,537,627 of NW_024543086.1, forward strand.
CGTTTCTCACAAAAGCAGTTCATCAAATTCATACACTTTCCAAAGTACATGATTATCTTTCGAAATAAAGATTCTACAGAGAACAGGAACACTGTTCTCACTTCTGACAATGCTTTGACAAATCTCAAATAACGGCTTCTCCGTTCAGTAAAACACTTGTGCATTTCTCAAAAATGCATTTCCTGAAATCCATACACTTTCAAAGAAGATGATTCTCTTTCAATGTGTAGCGTCTGCAGTGAATAGCAAAACTTCTCATTTGAGAAACACGTGTGTATATCACAAAAGCATTTCATGAAATTCATACACTTTCAAAAGAACTTGATTATCTTTCGAAGTAAAGGTGCTACAGAGAACAGGAACACTGTTCTCACTTCTAACAATACTTTGATACATAGCAAACAACGTCTTCTCTTTTCAGAGAAACACATGGGCGTTTCTCACAGAAGCATTTCTTTAATTTCATACACTTTCCAAAGAACATGATTATCTTTCGAAATAAAGATTCTCCAGAGAACAGGAACACTGTTCTCATTTCTGACAATACTTTGACAAATCTTAAACAACGGCTTCTTTTTTCGGAGAAACACATATGCGTTTCTCACAAAAGCAGTTCTACAGTGAAACGGAACACTTTACTCACTTCAAACACTACTTTGACATATAGCAAACAAAGTCTTCTCTTTTCAGAGAAACACATGTGCGTTTCTCACAGAAGCATTACTTGAAATTCATACACTTTCCAAAGAATGTGATTATCTTTCGAAATAAAGATTCTCCAGAGAACAGGAACACTGTTCTCACTTCTGACAATACTTTGACAAATCTCAAACAACGGCTTTCCCTTTCGGAGAAACTCCTGTACATTTCTCACAAAAGCATTTCATGAAATTCATACATTTTCCAAGGAACATGATTATCGTTGGAAGTAATGGGTCTACAGAGAACAGGAACACTGTTTTCACTTCTAACACTACTTTGACATATAGCAAACAACGGCTTCGCTTTTCAGAGAAACACATGTGCGTTTCTCACAAAAGCAGTTCATCAAATTCATACACTTTCAAAAGAACATGATTATCTTTCGAAGGAAAGGTTCTACAGAGGACAGGAACACTGTTCTAACAATACTTTGACAAATCCCAAACAACGGCTTCACTTTTCAGAGAAACACATGTGCGTTTCTCACAAAAGCATTTCTTGAAATTCATACACTTTCCAAAGAACATCATTATCTTTCGAAGAAAACTTTCTACAGAGAACAGGAACACTGTTATCACTTCTGACACAACTCAAACAGCGGCTTCTTCTTTCGTAGACACTCATGTGCATTTCTAAAAATAGCATTTCATGAAATCCATACACTTTCAAAAGAACAGGATTATCTTTCGAAGTAAAGGTTCTACAGAGAACAGGAACACTGTTCTCACTTCTAACAATACTTTGATATATAGCAAACAACGTCTTCTCTTTTCAGAGAAACACATGGGCGTTTCTCACAGAAGCATTTCTTTAATTTAATACACTTTCCAAAGAACATGATTATCTTTCGAAATAAAGATTCTCCAGAGAACAGGAACACTGTTCTCACTTCTGACAATACTTTGACAAATCTTAAACAACGGCTTCTTTTTTCGGAGAAACTAGTGTACGTTTTTCACAAAAGTATTTCAAGAAATTCATACATTTTCCAAGGAACATAATTATCATTGGACGTAAAGGGCCTACAGAGAACAGGAACACTGTTCACACAGAACTACTGTGACATATAGCAAACAATGGATTCGCTTTTCAGAGAAACACATGTAGGTTTCTCACAAAAGCATTTCTTGAAGTTCATACACTTTCCAAAGAACATCATTACCTTTCGAAGAAAACTTTCTACAGAGAACAGGAACACTGTTATCACTTCTGACACAACTCAAACAACGGCTTCTTCTTTCGTAGAAACTCATGTGCATTTCTAAAAATAGCATTTCATGAAATTCATACACTTTATATAGAACGTAATTATGCTTCACAGTAAAGCTACCACAGAGAACAGGAACAGTTCTCAATTCTAACAATACATTGACATATCACAACGGCTTCTCTTTTCGGAGAAACACAAGTGCGTTTCTCACAAAAGCAGTTCATCAAATTCATACACTTTCCAAAGTACATGATTATCTTTCGAAATAAAGATTCTACAGAGAACAGGAACACTGTTCTCACTTCTGACAATGCTTTGACAAATCTCAAATAACGGCTTCTCCTTTCAGTAAAACACTTGTGCATTTCTCAAAAATGCATTTCCTGAAATCCATACACTTTCAAAGAAGATGATTCTCTTTCAATGTGTAGCGTCTGCAGTGAATAGCAAAACTTCTCATTTGAGAAACACGTGTGTATATCACAAAAGCATTTCATGAAATTCATACACTTTCAAAAGAACTTGATTATCTTTCGAAGTAAAGGTGCTACAGAGAACAGGAACACTGTTCTCACTTCTAACAATACTTTGATACATAGCAAACAACGTCTTCTCTTTTCAGAGAAACACATGGGCGTTTCTCACAGAAGCATTTCTTTAATTTCATACACTTTCCAAAGAACATGATTATCTTTCGAAATAAAGATTCTCCAGAGAACAGGAACACTGTTCTCATTTCTGACAATACTTTGACAAATCTTAAACAACGGCTTCTTTTTTCGGAGAAACACATATGCGTTTCTCACAAAAGCAGTTCTACAGTGAAACGGAACACTTTACTCACTTCAAACACTACTTTGACATATAGCAAACAAAGTCTTCTCTTTTCAGAGAAACACATGTGCGTTTCTCACAGAAGCATTACTTGAAATTCATACACTTTCCAAAGAATGTGATTATCTTTCGAAATAAAGATTCTCCAGAGAACAGGAACACTGTTCTCACTTCTGACAATACTTTGACAAATCTCAAACAACGGCTTTCCCTTTCGGAGAAACTCCTGTACATTTCTCACAAAAGCATTTCATGAAATTCATACATTTTCCAAGGAACATGATTATCGTTGGAAGTAATGGGTCTACAGAGAACAGGAACACTGTTTTCACTTCTAACACTACTTTGACATATAGCAAACAACGGCTTCGCTTTTCAGAGAAACACATGTGCGTTTCTCACAAAAGCAGTTCATCAAATTCATACACTTTCAAAAGAACATGATTATCTTTCGAAGGAAAGGTTCTACAGAGGACAGGAACACTGTTCTAACAATACTTTGACAAATCCCAAACAACGGCTTCACTTTTCAGAGAAACACATGTGCGTTTCTCACAAAAGCATTTCTTGAAATTCATACACTTTCCAAAGAACATCATTATCTTTCGAAGAAAACTTTCTACAGAGAACAGGAACACTGTTATCACTTCTGACACAACTCAAACAGCGGCTTCTTCTTTCGTAGACACTCATGTGCATTTCTAAAAATAGCATTTCATGAAATCCATACACTTTCAAAAGAACAGGATTATCTTTCGAAGTAAAGGTTCTACAGAGAACAGGAACACTGTTCTCACTTCTAACAATACTTTGATATATAGCAAACAACGTCTTCTCTTTTCAGAGAAACACATGGGCGTTTCTCACAGAAGCATTTCTTTAATTTAATACACTTTCCAAAGAACATGATTATCTTTCGAAATAAAGATTCTCCAGAGAACAGGAACACTGTTCTCACTTCTGACAATACTTTGACAAATCTTAAACAACGGCTTCTTTTTTCGGAGAAACTAGTGTACGTTTCTCACAAAAGTATTTCAAGAAATTCATACATTTTCCAAGGAACATGATTATCATTGGACGTAAAGGGCCTACAGAGAACAGGAACACTGTTCACACTTCTAACACTACTGTGACATATAGCAAACAATGGATTCGCTTTTCAGAGAAACACATGTACGTTTCTCACAAAAGCATTTCTTGAAGTTCATACACTTTCCAAAGAACATCATTACCTTTCGAAGAAAACTTTCTACAGAGAACAGGAACACTGTTATCACTTCTGACACAACTCAAACAACGGCTTCTTCTTTCGTAGAAACTCATGTGCATTTCTAAAAATAGCATTTCATGAAATTCATACACTTTATATAGAACGTAATTATGCTTCACAGTAAAGCTACCACAGAGAACAGGAACAGTTCTCAATTCTAACAATACATTGACATATCACAACGGCTTCTCTTTTCGGAGAAACACAAGTGCGTTTCTCACAAAAGCAGTTCATCAAATTCATACACTTTCCAAAGTACATGATTATCTTTCGAAATAAAGATTCTACAGAGAACAGGAACACTGTTCTCACTTCTGACAATGCTTTGACAAATCTCAAATAACGGCTTCTCCGTTCAGTAAAACACTTGTGCATTTCTCAAAAATGCATTTCCTGAAATCCATACACTTTCAAAGAAGATGATTCTCTTTCAATGTGTAGCGTCTGCAGTGAATAGCAAAACTTCTCATTTGAGAAACACGTGTGTATATCACAAAAGCATTTCATGAAATTCATACACTTTCAAAAGAACTTGATTATCTTTCGAAGTAAAGGTGCTACAGAGAACAGGAACACTGTTCTCACTTCTAACAATACTTTGATACATAGCAAACAACGTCTTCTCTTTTCAGAGAAACACATGGGCGTTTCTCACAGAAGCATTTCTTTAATTTCATACACTTTCCAAAGAACATGATTATCTTTCGAAATAAAGATTCTCCAGAGAACAGGAACACTGTTCTCATTTCTGACAATACTTTGACAAATCTTAAACAACGGCTTCTTTTTTCGGAGAAACACATATGCGTTTCTCACAAAAGCAGTTCTACAGTGAAACGGAACACTTTACTCACTTCAAACACTACTTTGACATATAGCAAACAAAGTCTTCTCTTTTCAGAGAAACACATGTGCGTTTCTCACAGAAGCATTACTTGAAATTCATACACTTTCCAAAGAATGTGATTATCTTTCGAAATAAAGATTCTCCAGAGAACAGGAACACTGTTCTCACTTCTGACAATACTTTGACAAATCTCAAACAACGGCTTTCCCTTTCGGAGAAACTCCTGTACATTTCTCACAAAAGCATTTCATGAAATTCATACATTTTCCAAGGAACATGATTATCGTTGGAAGTAATGGGTCTACAGAGAACAGGAACACTGTTTTCACTTCTAACACTACTTTGACATATAGCAAACAACGGCTTCGCTTTTCAGAGAAACACATGTGCGTTTCTCACAAAAGCAGTTCATCAAATTCATACACTTTCAAAAGAACATGATTATCTTTCGAAGGAAAGGTTCTACAGAGGACAGGAACACTGTTCTAACAATACTTTGACAAATCCCAAACAACGGCTTCACTTTTCAGAGAAACACATGTGCGTTTCTCACAAAAGCATTTCTTGAAATTCATACACTTTCCAAAGAACATCATTATCTTTCGAAGAAAACTTTCTACAGAGAACAGGAACACTGTTATCACTTCTGACACAACTCAAACAGCGGCTTCTTCTTTCGTAGACACTCATGTGCATTTCTAAAAATAGCATTTCATGAAATCCATACACTTTCAAAAGAACAGGATTATCTTTCGAAGTAAAGGTTCTACAGAGAACAGGAACACTGTTCTCACTTCTAACAATACTTTGATATATAGCAAACAACGTCTTCTCTTTTCAGAGAAACACATGGGCGTTTCTCACAGAAGCATTTCTTTAATTTAATACACTTTCCAAAGAACATGATTATCTTTCGAAATAAAGATTCTCCAGAGAACAGGAACACTGTTCTCACTTCTGACAATACTTTGACAAATCTTAAACAACGGCTTCTTTTTTCGGAGAAACTAGTGTACGTTTCTCACAAAAGTATTTCAAGAAATTCATACATTTTCCAAGGAACATGATTATCATTGGACGTAAAGGGCCTACAGAGAACAGGAACACTGTTCACACTTCTAACACTACTGTGACATATAGCAAACAATGGATTCGCTTTTCAGAGAAACACATGTACGTTTCTCACAAAAGCATTTCTTGAAGTTCATACACTTTCCAAAGAACATCATTACCTTTCGAAGAAAACTTTCTACAGAGAACAGGAACACTGTTATCACTTCTGACACAACTCAAACAACGGCTTCTTCTTTCGTAGAAACTCATGTGCATTTCTAAAAATAGCATTTCATGAAATTCATACACTTTATATAGAACGTAATTATGCTTCACAGTAAAGCTACCACAGAGAACAGGAACACTTCTCAATTCTAACAATACGTTGACATATCACAACGGCTTCTCTTTTCGGAGAAACACAAGTGCGTTTCTCACAAAAGCAGTTCATCAAATTCATACACTTTCCAAAGTACATGATTATCTTTCGAAATAAAGATTCTACAGAGAACAGGAACACTGTTCTCACTTCTGACAATGCTTTGACAAATCTCAAATAACGGCTTCTCCTTTCAGTAAAACACTTGTGCATTTCTCAAAAATGCATTTCCTGAAATCCATACACTTTCAAAGAAGATGATTCTCTTTCAATGTGTAGCGTCTGCAGTGAATAGCAAAACTTCTCATTTGAGAAACACGTGTGTATATCACAAAAGCATTTCATGAAATTCATACACTTTCAAAAGAACTTGATTATCTTTCGAAGTAAAGGTGCTACAGAGAACAGGAACACTGTTCTCACTTCTAACAATACTTTGATACATAGCAAACAACGTCTTCTCTTTTCAGAGAAACACATGGGCGTTTCTCACAGAAGCATTTCTTTAATTTCATACACTTTCCAAAGAACATGATTATCTTTCGAAATAAAGATTCTCCAGAGAACAGGAACACTGTTCTCACTTCTGACAATACTTTGACAAATCTTAAACAACGGCTTCTTTTTTCGGAGAAACACATATGCGTTTCTCACAAAAGCAGTTCTACAGTGAAACGGAACACTTTACTCACTTCAAACACTACTTTGACATATAGCAAACAAAGTCTTCTCTTTTCAGAGAAACACATGTGCGTTTCTCACAGAAGCATTACTTGAAATTCATACACTTTCCAAAGAATGTGATTATCTTTCGAAATAAAGATTCTCCAGAGAACAGGAACACTGTTCTCACTTCTGACAATACTTTGACAAATCTCAAACAACGGCTTTCCCTTTCGGAGAAACTCCTGTACATTTCTCACAAAAGCATTTCATGAAATTCATACATTTTCCAAGGAACATGATTATCGTTGGAAGTAATGGGTCTACAGAGAACAGGAACACTGTTTTCACTTCTAACACTACTTTGACATATAGCAAACAACGGCTTCGCTTTTCAGAGAAACACATGTGCGTTTCTCACAAAAGCAGTTCATCAAATTCATACACTTTCAAAAGAACATGATTATCTTTCGAAGGAAAGGTTCTACAGAGGACAGGAACACTGTTCTAACAATACTTTGACAAATCCCAAACAACGGCTTCACTTTTCAGAGAAACACATGTGCGTTTCTCACAAAAGCATTTCTTGAAATTCATACACTTTCCAAAGAACATCATTATCTTTCGAAGAAAACTTTCTACAGAGAACAGGAACACTGTTATCACTTCTGACACAACTCAAACAGCGGCTTCTTCTTTCGTAGACACTCATGTGCATTTCTAAAAATAGCATTTCATGAAATCCATACACTTTCAAAAGAACAGGATTATCTTTCGAAGTAAAGGTTCTACAGAGAACAGGAACACTGTTCTCACTTCTAACAATACTTTGATATATAGCAAACAACGTCTTCTCTTTTCAGAGAAACACATGGGCGTTTCTCACAGAAGCATTTCTTTAATTTAATACACTTTCCAAAGAACATGATTATCTTTCGAAATAAAGATTCTCCAGAGAACAGGAACACTGTTCTCACTTCTGACAATACTTTGACAAATCTTAAACAACGGCTTCTTTTTTCGGAGAAACTAGTGTACGTTTCTCACAAAAGTATTTCAAGAAATTCATACATTTTCCAAGGAACATGATTATCATTGGACGTAAAGGGCCTACAGAGAACAGGAACACTGTTCACACTTCTAACACTACTGTGACATATAGCAAACAATGGATTCGCTTTTCAGAGAAACACATGTACGTTTCTCACAAAAGCATTTCTTGAAGTTCATACACTTTCCAAAGAACATCATTACCTTTCGAAGAAAACTTTCTACAGAGAACAGGAACACTGTTATCACTTCTGACACAACTCAAACAACGGCTTCTTCTTTCGTAGAAACTCATGTGCATTTCTAAAAATAGCATTTCATGAAATTCATACACTTTATATAGAACGTAATTATGCTTCACAGTAAAGCTACCACAGAGAACAGGAACACTTCTCAATTCTAACAATACGTTGACATATCACAACGGCTTCTCTTTTCGGAGAAACACAAGTGCGTTTCTCACAAAAGCAGTTCATCAAATTCATACACTTTCCAAAGTACATGATTATCTTTCGAAATAAAGATTCTACAGAGAACAGGAACACTGTTCTCACTTCTGACAATGCTTTGACAAATCTCAAATAACGGCTTCTCCTTTCAGTAAAACACTTGTGCATTTCTCAAAAATGCATTTCCTGAAATCCATACACTTTCAAAGAAGATGATTCTCTTTCAATGTGTAGCGTCTGCAGTGAATAGCAAAACTTCTCATTTGAGAAACACGTGTGTATATCACAAAAGCATTTCATGAAATTCATACACTTTCAAAAGAACTTGATTATCTTTCGAAGTAAAGGTGCTACAGAGAACAGGAACACTGTTCTCACTTCTAACAATACTTTGATACATAGCAAACAACGTCTTCTCTTTTCAGAGAAACACATGGGCGTTTCTCACAGAAGCATTTCTTTAATTTCATACACTTTCCAAAGAACATGATTATCTTTCGAAATAAAGATTCTCCAGAGAACAGGAACACTGTTCTCACTTCTGACAATACTTTGACAAATCTTAAACAACGGCTTCTTTTTTCGGAGAAACACATATGCGTTTCTCACAAAAGCAGTTCTACAGTGAAACGGAACACTTTACTCACTTCAAACACTACTTTGACATATAGCAAACAAAGTCTTCTCTTTTCAGAGAAACACATGTGCGTTTCTCACAGAAGCATTACTTGAAATTCATACACTTTCCAAAGAATGTGATTATCTTTCGAAATAAAGATTCTCCAGAGAACAGGAACACTGTTCTCACTTCTGACAATACTTTGACAAATCTCAAACAACGGCTTTCCCTTTCGGAGAAACTCCTGTACATTTCTCACAAAAGCATTTCATGAAATTCATACATTTTCCAAGGAACATGATTATCGTTGGAAGTAATGGGTCTACAGAGAACAGGAACACTGTTTTCACTTCTAACACTACTTTGACATATAGCAAACAACGGCTTCGCTTTTCAGAGAAACACATGTGCGTTTCTCACAAAAGCAGTTCATCAAATTCATACACTTTCAAAAGAACATGATTATCTTTCGAAGGAAAGGTTCTACAGAGGACAGGAACACTGTTCTAACAATACTTTGACGAATCCCAAACAACGGCTTCACTTTTCAGAGAAACACATGTGCGTTTCTCACAAAAGCATTTCTTGAAATTCATACACTTTCCAAAGAACATCATTATCTTTCGAAGAAAACTTTCTACAGAGAACAGGAACACTGTTATCACTTCTGACACAACTCAAACAGCGGCTTCTTCTTTCGTAGACACTCATGTGCATTTCTAAAAATAGCATTTCATGAAATCCATACACTTTCAAAAGAACAGGATTATCTTTCGAAGTAAAGGTTCTACAGAGAACAGGAACACTGTTCTCACTTCTAACAATACTTTGATATATAGCAAACAACGTCTTCTCTTTTCAGAGAAACACATGGGCGTTTCTCACAGAAGCATTTCTTTAATTTAATACACTTTCCAAAGAACATGATTATCTTTCGAAATAAAGATTCTCCAGAGAACAGGAACACTGTTCTCACTTCTGACAATACTTTGACAAATCTTAAACAACGGCTTCTTTTTTCGGAGAAACTAGTGTACGTTTCTCACAAAAGTATTTCAAGAAATTCATACATTTTCCAAGGAACATGATTATCATTGGACGTAAAGGGCCTACAGAGAACAGGAACACTGTTCACACTTCTAACACTACTGTGACATATAGCAAACAATGGATTCGCTTTTCAGAGAAACACATGTACGTTTCTCACAAAAGCATTTCTTGAAGTTCATACACTTTCCAAAGAACATCATTACCTTTCGAAGAAAACTTTCTACAGAGAACAGGAACACTGTTATCACTTCTGACACAACTCAAACAACGGCTTCTTCTTTCGTAGAAACTCATGTGCATTTCTAAAAATAGCATTTCATGAAATTCATACACTTTATATAGAACGTAATTATGCTTCACAGTAAAGCTACCACAGAGAACAGGAACACTTCTCAATTCTAACAATACGTTGACATATCACAACGGCTTCTCTTTTCGGAGAAACACAAGTGCGTTTCTCACAAAAGCAGTTCATCAAATTCATACACTTTCCAAAGTACATGATTATCTTTCGAAATAAAGATTCTACAGAGAACAGGAACACTGTTCTCACTTCTGACAATGCTTTGACAAATCTCAAATAACGGCTTCTCCTTTCAGTAAAACACTTGTGCATTTCTCAAAAATGCATTTCCTGAAATCCATACACTTTCAAAGAAGATGATTCTCTTTCAATGTGTAGCGTCTGCAGTGAATAGCAAAACTTCTCATTTGAGAAACACGTGTGTATATCACAAAAGCATTTCATGAAATTCATACACTTTCAAAAGAACTTGATTATCTTTCGAAGTAAAGGTGCTACAGAGAACAGGAACACTGTTCTCACTTCTAACAATACTTTGATATATAGCAAACAACGTCTTCTCTTTTCAGAGAAACACATGGGCGTTTCTCACAGAAGCATTTCTTTAATTTCATACACTTTCCAAAGAACATGATTATCTTTCGAAATAAAGATTCTCCAGAGAACAGGAACACTGTTCTCACTTCTGACAATACTTTGACAAATCTTAAACAACGGCTTCTTTTTTCGGAGAAACTAGTGTACGTTTCTCACAGAAGTATTTCAAGAAATTCATACATTTTCCAAGGAACATGATTATCATTTGACGTAAAGGGCCTACAGAGAACAGGAACACTGTTCACACTTCTAACACTACTGTGACATATAGCAAACAATGGATTCGCTTTTCAGAGAAACTCATGTAGGTTTCTCACAAAACATTTCTTGAAGTTCATACACTTTCCAAAGAACATCATTACCTTTCGAAGAAAACTTTCTACAGAGAACAGGAACACTGTTATCACTTCTGACACAACTCAAAAAACGGCTTCTTCTTTCGTAGAAACTCATGTGCATTTCTAAAAATAGCATTTCATGAAATTCATACACTTTATATAGAACGTAATTATGCTTCACAGTAAAGCTACCACAGAGAACAGGAACACTTCTCAATTCTAACAATACATTGACATATCACAACGGCTTCTCTTTTCGGAGAAACACAAGTGCGTTTCTCACAAAAGCAGTTCATCAAATTCATACACTTTCCAAAGTACATGATTATCTTTCGAAATAAAGATTCTACAGAGAACAGGAACACTGTTCTCACTTCTGACAATGCTTTGACAAATCTCAAATAACGGCTTCTCCTTTCAGTAAAACACTTGTGCATTTCTCAAAAATGCATTTCCTGAAATCCATACACTTTCAAAGAAGATGATTCTCTTTCAATGTGTAGCGTCTGCAGTGAATAGCAAAACTTCTCATTTGAGAAACACGTGTGTATATCACAAAAGCATTTCATGAAATTCATACACTTTCAAAAGAACTTGATTATCTTTCGAAGTAAAGGTGCTACAGAGAACAGGAACACTGTTCTCACTTCTAACAATACTTTGATACATAGCAAACAACGTCTTCTCTTTTCAGAGAAACACATGGGCGTTTCTCACAGAAGCATTTCTTTAATTTCATACACTTTCCAAAGAACATGATTATCTTTCGAAATAAAGATTCTCCAGAGAACAGGAACACTGTTCTCACTTCTGACAATACTTTGACAAATCTTAAACAACGGCTTCTTTTTTCGGAGAAACACATATGCGTTTCTCACAAAAGCAGTTCTACAGTGAAACGGAACACTTTACTCACTTCAAACACTACTTTGACATATAGCAAACAAAGTCTTCTCTTTTCAGAGAAACACATGTGCGTTTCTCACAGAAGCATTACTTGAAATTCATACACTTTCCAAAGAACGTGATTATCTTTCGAAATAAAGATTCTCCAGAGAACAGGAACACTGTTCTCACTTCTGACAATACTTTGACAAATCTCAAACAACGGCTTTCCCTTTCGGAGAAACTCCTGTACATTTCTCACAAAAGCATTTCATGAAATTCATACATTTTCCAAGGAACATGATTATCGTTGGAAGTAATGGGTCTACAGAGAACAGGAACACTGTTTTCACTTCTAACACTACTTTGACATATAGCAAACAACGGCTTCGCTTTTCAGAGAAACACATGTGCGTTTCTCACAAAAGCAGTTCATCAAATTCATACACTTTCAAAAGAACATGATTATCTTTCGAAGGAAAGGTTCTACAGAGGACAGGAACACTGTTCTAACAATACTTTGACAAATCCCAAACAACGGCTTCACTTTTCAGAGAAACACATGTGCGTTTCTCACAAAAGCATTTCTTGAAATTCATACACTTTCCAAAGAACATCATTATCTTTCGAAGAAAACTTTCTACAGAGAACAGGAACACTGTTATCACTTCTGACACAACTCAAACAGCGGCTTCTTCTTTCGTAGACACTCATGTGCATTTCTAAAAATAGCATTTCATGAAATCCATACACTTTCAAAAGAACAGGATTATCTTTCGAAGTAAAGGTTCTACAGAGAACAGGAACACTGTTCTCACTTCTAACAATACTTTGATATATAGCAAACAACGTCTTCTCTTTTCAGAGAAACACATGGGCGTTTCTCACAGAAGCATTTCTTTAATTTAATACACTTTCCAAAGAACATGATTATCTTTCGAAATAAAGATTCTCCAGAGAACAGGAACACTGTTCTCACTTCTGACAATACTTTGACAAATCTTAAACAACGGCTTCTTTTTTCGGAGAAACTAGTGTACGTTTCTCACAAAAGTATTTCAAGAAATTCATACATTTTCCAAGGAACATGATTATCATTGGACGTAAAGGGCCTACAGAGAACAGGAACACTGTTCACACTTCTAACACTACTGTGACATATAGCAAACAATGGATTCGCTTTTCAGAGAAACACATGTACGTTTCTCACAAAAGCATTTCTTGAAGTTCATACACTTTCCAAAGAACATCATTACCTTTCGAAGAAAACTTTCTACAGAGAACAGGAACACTGTTATCACTTCTGACACAACTCAAACAACGGCTTCTTCTTTCGTAGAAACTCATGTGCATTTCTAAAAATAGCATTTCATGAAATTCATACACTTTATATAGAACGTAATTATGCTTCACAGTAAAGCTACCACAGAGAACAGGAACACTTCTCAATTCTAACAATACATTGACATATCACAACGGCTTCTCTTTTCGGAGAAACACAAGTGCGTTTCTCACAAAAGCAGTTCATCAAATTCATACACTTTCCAAAGTACATGATTATCTTTCGAAATAAAGATTCTACAGAGAACAGGAACACTGTTCTCACTTCTGACAATGCTTTGACAAATCTCAAATAACGGCTTCTCCTTTCAGTAAAACACTTGTGCATTTCTCAAAAATGCATTTCCTGAAATCCATACACTTTCAAAGAAGATGATTCTCTTTCAATGTGTAGCGTCTGCAGTGAATAGCAAAACTTCTCATTTGAGAAACACGTGTGTATATCACAAAAGCATTTCATGAAATTCATACACTTTCAAAAGAACTTGATTATCTTTCGAAGTAAAGGTGCTACAGAGAACAGGAACACTGTTCTCACTTCTAACAATACTTTGATACATAGCAAACAACGTCTTCTCTTTTCAGAGAAACACATGGGCGTTTCTCACAGAAGCATTTCTTTAATTTCATACACTTTCCAAAGAACATGATTATCTTTCGAAATAAAGATTCTCCAGAGAACAGGAACACTGTTCTCACTTCTGACAATACTTTGACAAATCTTAAACAACGGCTTCTTTTTTCGGAGAAACTAGTGTACGTTTCTCACAAAAGTATTTCAAGAAATTCATACATTTTCCAAGGAACATGATTATCATTGGACGTAAAGGGCCTACAGAGAACAGGAACACTGTTCACACTTCTAACACTACTGTGACATATAGCAAACAATGGATTCGCTTTTCAGAGAAACACATGTACGTTTCTCACAAAAGCATTTCTTGAAGTTCATACACTTTCCAAAGAACATCATTACCTTTCGAAGAAAACTTTCTACAGAGAACAGGAACACTGTTATCACTTCTGACACAACTCAAACAACGGCTTCTTCTTTCGTAGAAACTCATGTGCATTTCTAAAAATAGCATTTCATGAAATTCATACACTTTATATAGAACGTAATTATGCTTCACAGTAAAGCTACCACAGAGAACAGGAACACTTCTCAATTCTAACAATACGTTGACATATCACAACGGCTTCTCTTTTCGGAGAAACACAAGTGCGTTTCTCACAAAAGCAGTTCATCAAATTCATACACTTTCCAAAGTACATGATTATCTTTCGAAATAAAGATTCTACAGAGAACAGGAACACTGTTCTCACTTCTGACAATGCTTTGACAAATCTCAAATAACGGCTTCTCCTTTCAGTAAAACACTTGTGCATTTCTCAAAAATGCATTTCCTGAAATCCATACACTTTCAAAGAAGATGATTCTCTTTCAATGTGTAGCGTCTGCAGTGAATAGCAAAACTTCTCATTTGAGAAACACGTGTGTATATCACAAAAGCATTTCATGAAATTCATACACTTTCAAAAGAACGTGATTATCTTTCGAAGTAAAGGTGCTACAGAGAACAGGAACACTGTTCTCACTTCTAACAATACTTTGATATATAGCAAACAACGTCTTCTCTTTTCAGAGAAACACATGGGCGTTTCTCACAGAAGCATTTCTTTAATTTCATACACTTTCCAAAGAACATGATTATCTTTCGAAATAAAGATTCTCCAGAGAACAGGAACACTGTTCTCACTTCTGACAATACTTTGACAAATCTTAAACAACGGCTTCTTTTTTCGGAGAAACACATATGCGTTTCTCACAAAAGCAGTTCTACAGTGAAACGGAACACTTTACTCACTTCAAACACTACTTTGACATATAGCAAACAAAGTCTTCTCTTTTCAGAGAAACACATGTGCGTTTCTCACAGAAGCATTACTTGAAATTCATACACTTTCCAAAGAACGTGATTATCTTTCGAAATAAAGATTCTCCAGAGAACAGGAACACTGTTCTCACTTCTGACAATACTTTGACAAATCTCAAACAACGGCTTTCCCTTTCGGAGAAACTCCTGTACATTTCTCACAAAAGCATTTCATGAAATTCATACATTTTCCAAGGAACATGATTATCGTTGGAAGTAATGGGTCTACAGAGAACAGGAACACTGTTTTCACTTCTAACACTACTTTGACATATAGCAAACAACGGCTTCGCTTTTCAGAGAAACACATGTGCGTTTCTCACAAAAGCAGTTCATCAAATTCATACACTTTCAAAAGAACATGATTATCTTTCGAAGGAAAGGTTCTACAGAGGACAGGAACACTGTTCTAACAATACTTTGACAAATCCCAAACAACGGCTTCACTTTTCAGAGAAACATGTGCGTTTCTCACAAAAGCATTTCTTGAAATTCATACACTTTCCAAAGAACATCATTATCTTTCGAAGAAAACTTTCTACAGAGAACAGGAACACTGTTATCACTTCTGACACAACTCAAACAGCGGCTTCTTCTTTCGTAGACACTCATGTGCATTTCTAAAAATAGCATTTCATGAAATCCATACACTTTCAAAAGAACAGGATTATCTTTCGAAGTAAAGGTTCTACAGAGAACAGGAACACTGTTCTCACTTCTAACAATACTTTGATATATAGCAAACAACGTCTTCTCTTTTCAGAGAAACACATGGGCGTTTCTCACAGAAGCATTTCTTTAATTTCATACACTTTCCAAAGAACATGATTATCTTTCGAAATAAAGATTCTCCAGAGAACAGGAACACTGTTCTCACTTCTGACAATACTTTGACAAATCTTAAACAACGGCTTCTTTTTTCGGAGAAACTAGTGTACGTTTCTCACAAAAGTATTTCAAGAAATTCATACATTTTCCAAGGAACATGATTATCATTGGACGTAAAGGGCCTACAGAGAACAGGAACACTGTTCACACTTCTAACACTACTGTGACATATAGCAAACAATGGATTCGCTTTTCAGAGAAACACATGTACGTTTCTCACAAAAGCATTTCTTGAAGTTCATACACTTTCCAAAGAACATCATTACCTTTCGAAGAAAACTTTCTACAGAGAACAGGAACACTGTTCTCACTTCTGACAATGCTTTGACAAATCTCAAATAACGGCTTCTCCTTTCAGTAAAACACTTGTGCATTTCTCAAAAATGCATTTCCTGAAATCCATACACTTTTAAAGAAGATGATTCTCTTTCAATGTGTAGCGTCTGCAGTGAATAGCAAAACTTCTCATTTGAGAAACACGTGTGTATATCACAAAAGCATTTCATGAAATTCATATACTTTCAAAAGAACGTGATTATCTTTCGAAGTAAAGGTGCTACAGAGAACAGGAACACTGTTCTCACTTCTAACAATACTTTGATATATAGCAAACAACGTCTTCTCTTTTCAGAGAAACACATGGGCGTTTCTCACAGAAGCATTTCTTTAATTTCATACACTTTCCAAAGAACATGATTATCTTTCGAAATAAAGATTCTCCAGAGAACAGGAACACTGTTCTCACTTCTGACAATACTTTGACAAATCTTAAACAACGGCTTCTTTTTTCGGAGAAACACATATGCGTTTCTCACAAAAGCAGTTCTACAGTGAAACGGAACACTTTACTCACTTCAAACACTACTTTGACATATAGCAAACAAAGTCTTCTCTTTTCAGAGAAACACATGTGCGTTTCTCACAGAAGCATTACTTGAAATTCATACACTTTCCAAAGAACGTGATTATCTTTCGAAATAAAGATTCTCCAGAGAACAGGAACACTGTTCTCACTTCTGACAATACTTTGACAAATCTCAAACAACGGCTTTCCCTTTCGGAGAAACTCCTGTACATTTCTCACAAAAGCATTTCATGAAATTCATACATTTTCCAAGGAACATGATTATCGTTGGAAGTAATGGGTCTACAGAGAACAGGAACACTGTTTTCACTTCTAACACTACTTTGACATATAGCAAACAACGGCTTCGCTTTTCAGAGAAACACATGTGCGTTTCTCACAAAAGCAGTTCATCAAATTCATACACTTTCAAAAGAACATGATTATCTTTCGAAGGAAAGGTTCTACAGAGGACAGGAACACTGTTCTAACAATACTTTGACAAATCCCAAACAACGGCTTCACTTTTCAGAGAAACACATGTGCGTTTCTCACAAAAGCATTTCTTGAAATTCATACACTTTCCAAAGAACATCATTATCTTTCGAAGAAAACTTTCTACAGAGAACAGGAACACTGTTATCACTTCTGACACAACTCAAACAGCGGCTTCTTCTTTCGTAGACACTCATGTGCATTTCTAAAAATAGCATTTCATGAAATCCATACACTTTCAAAAGAACAGGATTATCTTTCGAAGTAAAGGTTCTACAGAGAACAGGAACACTGTTCTCACTTCTAACAATACTTTGATATATAGCAAACAACGTCTTCTCTTTTCAGAGAAACACATGGGCGTTTCTCACAGAAGCATTTCTTTAATTTCATACACTTTCCAAAGAACATGATTATCTTTCGAAATAAAGATTCTCCAGAGAACAGGAACACTGTTCTCACTTCTGACAATACTTTGACAAATCTTAAACAACGGCTTCTTTTTTCGGAGAAACTAGTGTACGTTTCTCACAAAAGTATTTCAAGAAATTCATACATTTTCCAAGGAACATGATTATCATTGGACGTAAAGGGCCTACAGAGAACAGGAACACTGTTCACACTTCTAACACTACTGTGACATATAGCAAACAATGGATTCGCTTTTCAGAGAAACACATGTACGTTTCTCACAAAAGCATTTCTTGAAGTTCATACACTTTCCAATGAACATCATTACCTTTCGAAGAAAACTTTCTACAGAGAACAGGAACACTGTTATCACTTCTGACACAACTCAAACAACGGCTTCTTCTTTCGTAGAAACTCATGTGCATTTCTAAAAATAGCATTTCATGAAATTCATACACTTTATATAGAACGTAATTATGCTTCACAGTAAAGCTACCACAGAGAACAGGAACACTTCTCAATTCTAACAATACGTTGACATATCACAACGGCTTCTCTTTTCGGAGAAACACAAGTGCGTTTCTCACAAAAGCAGTTCATCAAATTCATACACTTTCCAAAGTACATGATTATCTTTCGAAATAAAGATTCTACAGAGAACAGGAACACTGTTCTCACTTCTGACAATGCTTTGACAAATCTCAAATAACGGCTTCTCCTTTCAGTAAAACACTTGTGCATTTCTCAAAAATGCATTTCCTGAAATCCATACACTTTCAAAGAAGATGATTCTCTTTCAATGTGTAGCGTCTGCAGTGAATAGCAAAACTTCTCATTTGAGAAACACGTGTGTATATCACAAAAGCATTTCATGAAATTCATACACTTTCAAAAGAACGTGATTATCTTTCGAAGTAAAGGTGCTACAGAGAACAGGAACACTGTTCTCACTTCTAACAATACTTTGATATATAGCAAACAACGTCTTCTCTTTTCAGAGAAACACATGGGCGTTTCTCACAGAAGCATTTCTTTAATTTCATACACTTTCCAAAGAACATGATTATCTTTCGAAATAAAGATTCTCCAGAGAACAGGAACACTGTTCTCACTTCTGACAATACTTTGACAAATCTTAAACAACGGCTTCTTTTTTCGGAGAAACACATATGCGTTTCTCACAAAAGCAGTTCTACAGTGAAACGGAACACTTTACTCACTTCAAACACTACTTTGACATATAGCAAACAAAGTCTTCTCTTTTCAGAGAAACACATGTGCGTTTCTCACAGAAGCATTACTTGAAATTCATACACTTTCCAAAGAACGTGATTATCTTTCGAAATAAAGATTCTCCAGAGAACAGGAACACTGTTCTCACTTCTGACAATACTTTGACAAATCTCAAACAACGGCTTTCCCTTTCGGAGAAACTCCTGTACATTTCTCACAAAAACATTTCATGAAATTCATACATTTTCCAAGGAACATGATTATCGTTGGAAGTAATGGGTCTACAGAGAACAGGAACACTGTTTTCACTTCTAACACTACTTTGACATATAGCAAACAACGGCTTCGCTTTTCAGAGAAACACATGTGCGTTTCTCACAAAAGCAGTTCATCAAATTCATACACTTTCAAAAGAACATGATTATCTTTCGAAGGAAAGGTTCTACAGAGGACAGGAACACTGTTCTAACAATACTTTGACAAATCCCAAACAACGGCTTCACTTTTCAGAGAAACACATGTGCGTTTCTCACAAAAGCATTTCTTGAAATTCATACACTTTCCAAAGAACATCATTATCTTTCGAAGAAAACTTTCTACAGAGAACAGGAACACTGTTATCACTTCTGACACAACTCAAACAGCGGCTTCTTCTTTCGTAGACACTCATGTGCATTTCTAAAAATAGCATTTCATGAAATCCATACACTTTCAAAAGAACAGGATTATCTTTCGAAGTAAAGGTTCTACAGAGAACAGGAACACTGTTCTCACTTCTAACAATACTTTGATATATAGCAAACAACGTCTTCTCTTTTCAGAGAAACACATGGGCGTTTCTCACAGAAGCATTTCTTTAATTTAATACACTTTCCAAAGAACATGATTATCTTTCGAAATAAAGATTCTCCAGAGAACAGGAACACTGTTCTCACTTCTGACAATACTTTGACAAATCTTAAACAACGGCTTCTTTTTTCGGAGAAACTAGTGTACGTTTCTCACAAAAGTATTTCAAGAAATTCATACATTTTCCAAGGAACATGATTATCATTGGACGTAAAGGGCCTACAGAGAACAGGAACACTGTTCACACTTCTAACACTACTGTGACATATAGCAAACAATGGATTCGCTTTTCAGAGAAACACATGTACGTTTCTCACAAAAGCATTTCTTGAAGTTCATACACTTTCCAAAGAACATCATTACCTTTCGAAGAAAACTTTCTACAGAGAACAGGAACACTGTTATCACTTCTGACACAGCTCAAACAACGGCTTCTTCTTTCGTAGAAACTCATGTGCATTTCTAAAAATAGCATTTCATGAAATTCATACACTTTATATAGAACGTAATTATGCTTCATATCACAACGGCTTCTCTTTTCGGAGAAACACAAGTGCGTTTCTCACAAAAGCAGTTCATCAAATTCATACACTTTCCAAAGTACATGATTATCTTTCGAAATAAAGATTCTACAGAGAACAGGAACACTGTTCTCACTTCTGACAATGCTTTGACAAATCTCAAATAACGGCTTCTCCTTTCAGTAAAACACTTGTGCATTTCTCAAAAATGCATTTCCTGAAATCCATACACTTTCAAAGAAGATGATTCTCTTTCAATGTGTAGCGTCTGCAGTGAATAGCAAAACTTCTCATTTGAGAAACACGTGTGTATATCACAAAAGCATTTCATGAAATTCATACACTTTCAAAAGAACGTGATTATCTTTCGAAGTAAAGGTGCTACAGAGAACAGGAACACTGTTCTCACTTCTAACAATACTTTGATATATAGCAAACAACGTCTTCTCTTTTCAGAGAAACACATGGGCGTTTCTCACAGAAGCATTTCTTTAGTTTCATACACTTTCCAAAGAACATGATTATCTTTCGAAATAAAGATTCTCCAGAGAACAGGAACACTGTTCTCACTTCTGACAATACTTTGACAAATCTTAAACAACGGCTTCTTTTTTCGGAGAAACACATATGCGTTTCTCACAAAAGCAGTTCTACAGTGAAACGGAACACTTTACTCACTTCAAACACTACTTTGACATATAGCAAACAAAGTCTTCTCTTTTCAGAGAAACACATGTGCGTTTCTCACAGAAGCATTACTTGAAATTCATACACTTTCCAAAGAACGTGATTATCTTTCGAAATAAAGATTCTCCAGAGAACAGGAACACTGTTCTCACTTCTGACAATACTTTGACAAATCTCAAACAACGGCTTTCCCTTTCGGAGAAACTCCTGTACATTTCTCACAAAAGCATTTCATGAAATTCATACATTTTCCAAGGAACATGATTATCGTTGGAAGTAATGGGTCTACAGAGAACAGGAACACTGTTTTCACTTCTAACACTACTTTGACATATAGCAAACAACGGCTTCGCTTTTCAGAGAAACACATGTGCGTTTCTCACAAAAGCAGTTCATCAAATTCATACACTTTCAAAAGAACATGATTATCTTTCGAAGGAAAGGTTCTACAGAGGACAGGAACACTGTTCTAACAATACTTTGACAAATCCCAAACAACGGCTTCACTTTTCAGAGAAACACATGTGCGTTTCTCACAAAAGCATTTCTTGAAATTCATACACTTTCCAAAGAACATCATTATCTTTCGAAGAAAACTTTCTACAGAGAACAGGAACACTGTTATCACTTCTGACACAACTCAAACAGCGGCTTCTTCTTTCGTAGACACTCATGTGCATTTCTAAAAATAGCATTTCATGAAATCCATACACTTTCAAAAGAACAGGATTATCTTTCGAAGTAAAGGTTCTACAGAGAACAGGAACACTGTTCTCACTTCTAACAATACTTTGATATGTAGCAAACAACGTCTTCTCTTTTCAGAGAAACACATGGGCGTTTCTCACAGAAGCATTTCTTTAATTTAATACACTTTCCAAAGAACATGATTATCTTTCGAAATAAAGATTCTCCAGAGAACAGGAACACTGTTCTCACTTCTGACAATACTTTGACAAATCTTAAACAACGGCTTCTTTTTTCGGAGAAACTAGTGTACGTTTCTCACAAAAGTATTTCAAGAAATTCATACATTTTCCAAGGAACATGATTATCATTGGACGTAAAGGGCCTACAGAGAACAGGAACACTGTTCACACTTCTAACACTACTGTGACATATAGCAAACAATGGATTCGCTTTTCAGAGAAACACATGTACGTTTCTCACAAAAGCATTTCTTGAAGTTCATACACTTTCCAATGAACATCATTACCTTTCGAAGAAAACTTTCTACAGAGAACAGGAACACTGTTATCACTTCTGACACAACTCAAACAACGGCTTCTTCTTTCGTAGAAACTCATGTGCATTTCTAAAAATAGCATTTCATGAAATTCATACACTTTATATAGAACGTAATTATGCTTCACAGTAAAGCTACCACAGAGAACAGGAACACTTCTCAATTCTAACAATACGTTGACATATCACAACGGCTTCTCTTTTCGGAGAAACACAAGTGCGTTTCTCACAAAAGCAGTTCATCAAATTCATACACTTTCCAAAGTACATGATTATCTTTCGAAATAAAGATTCTACAGAGAACAGGAACACTGTTCTCACTTCTGACAATGCTTTGACAAATCTCAAATAACGGCTCCTTTCAGTAAAACACTTGTGCATTTCTCAAAAATGCATTTCCTGAAATCCATACACTTTCAAAGAAGATGATTCTCTTTCAATGTGTAGCGTCTGCAGTGAATAGCAAAACTTCTCATTTGAGAAACACGTGTGTATATCACAAAAGCATTTCATGAAATTCATACACTTTCAAAAGAACGTGATTATCTTTCGAAGTAAAGGTGCTACAGAGAACAGGAACACTGTTCTCACTTCTAACAATACTTTGATATATAGCAAACAACGTCTTCTCTTTTCAGAGAAACACATGGGCGTTTCTCACAGAAGCATTTCTTTAATTTCATACACTTTCCAAAGAACATGATTATCTTTCGAAATAAAGATTCTCCAGAGAACAGGAACACTGTTCTCACTTCTGACAATACTTTGACAAATCTTAAACAACGGCTTCTTTTTTCGGAGAAACACATATGCGTTTCTCACAAAAGCAGTTCTACAGTGAAACGGAACACTTTACTCACTTCAAACACTACTTTGACATATAGCAAACAAAGTCTTCTCTTTTCAGAGAAACACATGTGCGTTTCTCACAGAAGCATTACTTGAAATTCATACACTTTCCAAAGAACGTGATTATCTTTCGAAATAAAGATTCTCCAGAGAACAGGAACACTGTTCTCACTTCTGACAATACTTTGACAAATCTCAAACAACGGCTTTCCCTTTCGGAGAAACTCCTGTACATTTCTCACAAAAGCATTTCATGAAATTCATACATTTTCCAAGGAACATGATTATCGTTGGAAGTAATGGGTCTACAGAGAACAGGAACACTGTTTTCACTTCTAACACTACTTTGACATATAGCAAACAACGGCTTCGCTTTTCAGAGAAACACATGTGCGTTTCTCACAAAAGCAGTTCATCAAATTCATACACTTTCAAAAGAACATGATTATCTTTCGAAGGAAAGGTTCTACAGAGGACAGGAACACTGTTCTAACAATACTTTGACAAATCCCAAACAACGGCTTCACTTTTCAGAGAAACACATGTGCGTTTCTCACAAAAGCATTTCTTGAAATTCATACACTTTCC
The DNA here is from genome assembly GCF_018167655.1 of Microtus oregoni. Taxonomy (NCBI): domain Eukaryota; kingdom Metazoa; phylum Chordata; class Mammalia; order Rodentia; family Cricetidae; genus Microtus; species Microtus oregoni. The sequence continues at coordinate 19,561,768 of NW_024543086.1, forward strand.
AAAGAACATCATTATCTTTCGAAGAAAACTTTCTACAGAGAACAGGAACACTGTTATCACTTCTGACACAACTCAAACAGCGGCTTCTTCTTTCGTAGACACTCATGTGCATTTCTAAAAATAGCATTTCATGAAATCCATACACTTTCAAAAGAACAGGATTATCTTTCGAAGTAAAGGTTCTACAGAGAACAGGAACACTGTTCTCACTTCTAACAATACTTTGATATATAGCAAACAACGTCTTCTCTTTTCAGAGAAACACATGGGCGTTTCTCACAGAAGCATTTCTTTAATTTAATACACTTTCCAAAGAACATGATTATCTTTCGAAATAAAGATTCTCCAGAGAACAGGAACACTGTTCTCACTTCTGACAATACTTTGACAAATCTTAAACAACGGCTTCTTTTTTCGGAGAAACTAGTGTACGTTTCTCACAAAAGTATTTCAAGAAATTCATACATTTTCCAAGGAACATGATTATCATTGGACGTAAAGGGCCTACAGAGAACAGGAACACTGTTCACACTTCTAACACTACTGTGACATATAGCAAACAATGGATTCGCTTTTCAGAGAAACACATGTACGTTTCTCACAAAAGCATTTCTTGAAGTTCATACACTTTCCAAAGAACATCATTACCTTTCGAAGAAAACTTTCTACAGAGAACAGGAACACTGTTATCACTTCTGACACAGCTCAAACAACGGCTTCTTCTTTCGTAGAAACTCATGTGCATTTCTAAAAATAGCATTTCATGAAATTCATACACTTTATATAGAACGTAATTATGCTTCATATCACAACGGCTTCTCTTTTCGGAGAAACACAAGTGCGTTTCTCACAAAAGCAGTTCATCAAATTCATACACTTTCCAAAGTACATGATTATCTTTCGAAATAAAGATTCTACAGAGAACAGGAACACTGTTCTCACTTCTGACAATGCTTTGACAAATCTCAAATAACGGCTTCTCCTTTCAGTAAAACACTTGTGCATTTCTCAAAAATGCATTTCCTGAAATCCATACACTTTCAAAGAAGATGATTCTCTTTCAATGTGTAGCGTCTGCAGTGAATAGCAAAACTTCTCATTTGAGAAACACGTGTGTATATCACAAAAGCATTTCATGAAATTCATACACTTTCAAAAGAACGTGATTATCTTTCGAAGTAAAGGTGCTACAGAGAACAGGAACACTGTTCTCACTTCTAACAATACTTTGATATATAGCAAACAACGTCTTCTCTTTTCAGAGAAACACATGGGCGTTTCTCACAGAAGCATTTCTTTAATTTCATACACTTTCCAAAGAACATGATTATCTTTCGAAATAAAGATTCTCCAGAGAACAGGAACACTGTTCTCACTTCTGACAATACTTTGACAAATCTTAAACAACGGCTTCTTTTTTCGGAGAAACACATATGCGTTTCTCACAAAAGCAGTTCTACAGTGAAACGGAACACTTTACTCACTTCAAACACTACTTTGACATATAGCAAACAAAGTCTTCTCTTTTCAGAGAAACACATGTGCGTTTCTCACAGAAGCATTACTTGAAATTCATACACTTTCCAAAGAACGTGATTATCTTTCGAAATAAAGATTCTCCAGAGAACAGGAACACTGTTCTCACTTCTGACAATACTTTGACAAATCTCAAACAACGGCTTTCCCTTTCGGAGAAACTCCTGTACATTTCTCACAAAAACATTTCATGAAATTCATACATTTTCCAAGGAACATGATTATCGTTGGAAGTAATGGGTCTACAGAGAACAGGAACACTGTTTTCACTTCTAACACTACTTTGACATATAGCAAACAACGGCTTCGCTTTTCAGAGAAACACATGTGCGTTTCTCACAAAAGCAGTTCATCAAATTCATACACTTTCAAAAGAACATGATTATCTTTCGAAGGAAAGGTTCTACAGAGGACAGGAACACTGTTCTAACAATACTTTGACAAATCCCAAACAACGGCTTCACTTTTCAGAGAAACACATGTGCGTTTCTCACAAAAGCATTTCTTGAAATTCATACACTTTCCAAAGAACATCATTATCTTTCGAAGAAAACTTTCTACAGAGAACAGGAACACTGTTATCACTTCTGACACAACTCAAACAGCGGCTTCTTCTTTCGTAGACACTCATGTGCATTTCTAAAAATAGCATTTCATGAAATCCATACACTTTCAAAAGAACAGGATTATCTTTCGAAGTAAAGGTTCTACAGAGAACAGGAACACTGTTCTCACTTCTAACAATACTTTGATATATAGCAAACAACGTCTTCTCTTTTCAGAGAAACACATGGGCGTTTCTCACAGAAGCATTTCTTTAATTTAATACACTTTCCAAAGAACATGATTATCTTTCGAAATAAAGATTCTCCAGAGAACAGGAACACTGTTCTCACTTCTGACAATACTTTGACAAATCTTAAACAACGGCTTCTTTTTTCGGAGAAACTAGTGTACGTTTCTCACAAAAGTATTTCAAGAAATTCATACATTTTCCAAGGAACATGATTATCATTGGACGTAAAGGGCCTACAGAGAACAGGAACACTGTTCACACTTCTAACACTACTGTGACATATAGCAAACAATGGATTCGCTTTTCAGAGAAACACATGTACGTTTCTCACAAAAGCATTTCTTGAAGTTCATACACTTTCCAAAGAACATCATTACCTTTCGAAGAAAACTTTCTACAGAGAACAGGAACACTGTTATCACTTCTGACACAGCTCAAACAACGGCTTCTTCTTTCGTAGAAACTCATGTGCATTTCTAAAAATAGCATTTCATGAAATTCATACACTTTATATAGAACGTAATTATGCTTCATATCACAACGGCTTCTCTTTTCGGAGAAACACAAGTGCGTTTCTCACAAAAGCAGTTCATCAAATTCATACACTTTCCAAAGTACATGATTATCTTTCGAAATAAAGATTCTACAGAGAACAGGAACACTGTTCTCACTTCTGACAATGCTTTGACAAATCTCAAATAACGGCTTCTCCTTTCAGTAAAACACTTGTGCATTTCTCAAAAATGCATTTCCTGAAATCCATACACTTTCAAAGAAGATGATTCTCTTTCAATGTGTAGCGTCTGCAGTGAATAGCAAAACTTCTCATTTGAGAAACACGTGTGTATATCACAAAAGCATTTCATGAAATTCATACACTTTCAAAAGAACGTGATTATCTTTCGAAGTAAAGGTGCTACAGAGAACAGGAACACTGTTCTCACTTCTAACAATACTTTGATATATAGCAAACAACGTCTTCTCTTTTCAGAGAAACACATGGGCGTTTCTCACAGAAGCATTTCTTTAATTTCATACACTTTCCAAAGAACATGATTATCTTTCGAAATAAAGATTCTCCAGAGAACAGGAACACTGTTCTCACTTCTGACAATACTTTGACAAATCTTAAACAACGGCTTCTTTTTTCGGAGAAACACATATGCGTTTCTCACAAAAGCAGTTCTACAGTGAAACGGAACACTTTACTCACTTCAAACACTACTTTGACATATAGCAAACAAAGTCTTCTCTTTTCAGAGAAACACATGTGCGTTTCTCACAGAAGCATTACTTGAAATTCATACACTTTCCAAAGAACGTGATTATCTTTCGAAATAAAGATTCTCCAGAGAACAGGAACACTGTTCTCACTTCTGACAATACTTTGACAAATCTCAAACAACGGCTTTCCCTTTCGGAGAAACTCCTGTACATTTCTCACAAAAGCATTTCATGAAATTCATACATTTTCCAAGGAACATGATTATCGTTGGAAGTAATGGGTCTACAGAGAACAGGAACACTGTTTTCACTTCTAACACTACTTTGACATATAGCAAACAACGGCTTCGCTTTTCAGAGAAACACATGTGCGTTTCTCACAAAAGCAGTTCATCAAATTCATACACTTTCAAAAGAACATGATTATCTTTCGAAGGAAAGGTTCTACAGAGGACAGGAACACTGTTCTAACAATACTTTGACAAATCCCAAACAACGGCTTCACTTTTCAGAGAAACACATGTGCGTTTCTCACAAAAGCATTTCTTGAAATTCATACACTTTCCAAAGAACATCATTATCTTTCGAAGAAAACTTTCTACAGAGAACAGGAACACTGTTATCACTTCTGACACAACTCAAACAGCGGCTTCTTCTTTCGTAGACACTCATGTGCATTTCTAAAAATAGCATTTCATGAAATCCATACACTTTCAAAAGAACAGGATTATCTTTCGAAGTAAAGGTTCTACAGAGAACAGGAACACTGTTCTCACTTCTAACAATACTTTGATATGTAGCAAACAACGTCTTCTCTTTTCAGAGAAACACATGGGCGTTTCTCACAGAAGCATTTCTTTAATTTAATACACTTTCCAAAGAACATGATTATCTTTCGAAATAAAGATTCTCCAGAGAACAGGAACACTGTTCTCACTTCTGACAATACTTTGACAAATCTTAAACAACGGCTTCTTTTTTCGGAGAAACTAGTGTACGTTTCTCACAAAAGTATTTCAAGAAATTCATACATTTTCCAAGGAACATGATTATCATTGGACGTAAAGGGCCTACAGAGAACAGGAACACTGTTCACACTTCTAACACTACTGTGACATATAGCAAACAATGGATTCGCTTTTCAGAGAAACACATGTACGTTTCTCACAAAAGCATTTCTTGAAGTTCATACACTTTCCAATGAACATCATTACCTTTCGAAGAAAACTTTCTACAGAGAACAGGAACACTGTTATCACTTCTGACACAACTCAAACAACGGCTTCTTCTTTCGTAGAAACTCATGTGCATTTCTAAAAATAGCATTTCATGAAATTCATACACTTTATATAGAACGTAATTATGCTTCACAGTAAAGCTACCACAGAGAACAGGAACACTTCTCAATTCTAACAATACGTTGACATATCACAACGGCTTCTCTTTTCGGAGAAACACAAGTGCGTTTCTCACAAAAGCAGTTCATCAAATTCATACACTTTCCAAAGTACATGATTATCTTTCGAAATAAAGATTCTACAGAGAACAGGAACACTGTTCTCACTTCTGACAATGCTTTGACAAATCTCAAATAACGGCTTCTCCTTTCAGTAAAACACTTGTGCATTTCTCAAAAATGCATTTCCTGAAATCCATACACTTTCAAAGAAGATGATTCTCTTTCAATGTGTAGCGTCTGCAGTGAATAGCAAAACTTCTCATTTGAGAAACACGTGTGTATATCACAAAAGCATTTCATGAAATTCATACACTTTCAAAAGAACGTGATTATCTTTCGAAGTAAAGGTGCTACAGAGAACAGGAACACTGTTCTCACTTCTAACAATACTTTGATATATAGCAAACAACGTCTTCTCTTTTCAGAGAAACACATGGGCGTTTCTCACAGAAGCATTTCTTTAATTTCATACACTTTCCAAAGAACATGATTATCTTTCGAAATAAAGATTCTCCAGAGAACAGGAACACTGTTCTCACTTCTGACAATACTTTGACAAATCTTAAACAACGGCTTCTTTTTTCGGAGAAACACATATGCGTTTCTCACAAAAGCAGTTCTACAGTGAAACGGAACACTTTACTCACTTCAAACACTACTTTGACATATAGCAAACAAAGTCTTCTCTTTTCAGAGAAACACATGTGCGTTTCTCACAGAAGCATTACTTGAAATTCATACACTTTCCAAAGAACGTGATTATCTTTCGAAATAAAGATTCTCCAGAGAACAGGAACACTGTTCTCACTTCTGACAATACTTTGACAAATCTCAAACAACGGCTTTCCCTTTCGGAGAAACTCCTGTACATTTCTCACAAAAGCATTTCATGAAATTCATACATTTTCCAAGGAACATGATTATCGTTGGAAGTAATGGGTCTACAGAGAACAGGAACACTGTTTTCACTTCTAACACTACTTTGACATATAGCAAACAACGGCTTCGCTTTTCAGAGAAACACATGTGCGTTTCTCACAAAAGCAGTTCATCAAATTCATACACTTTCAAAAGAACATGATTATCTTTCGAAGGAAAGGTTCTACAGAGGACAGGAACACTGTTCTAACAATACTTTGACAAATCCCAAACAACGGCTTCACTTTTCAGAGAAACACATGTGCGTTTCTCACAAAAGCATTTCTTGAAATTCATACACTTTCCAAAGAACATCATTATCTTTCGAAGAAAACTTTCTACAGAGAACAGGAACACTGTTATCACTTCTGACACAACTCAAACAGCGGCTTCTTCTTTCGTAGACACTCATGTGCATTTCTAAAAATAGCATTTCATGAAATCCATACACTTTCAAAAGAACAGGATTATCTTTCGAAGTAAAGGTTCTACAGAGAACAGGAACACTGTTCTCACTTCTAACAATACTTTGATATGTAGCAAACAACGTCTTCTCTTTTCAGAGAAACACATGGGCGTTTCTCACAGAAGCATTTCTTTAATTTAATACACTTTCCAAAGAACATGATTATCTTTCGAAATAAAGATTCTCCAGAGAACAGGAACACTGTTCTCACTTCTGACAATACTTTGACAAATCTTAAACAACGGCTTCTTTTTTCGGAGAAACTAGTGTACGTTTCTCACAAAAGTATTTCAAGAAATTCATACATTTTCCAAGGAACATGATTATCATTGGACGTAAAGGGCCTACAGAGAACAGGAACACTGTTCACACTTCTAACACTACTGTGACATATAGCAAACAATGGATTCGCTTTTCAGAGAAACACATGTACGTTTCTCACAAAAGCATTTCTTGAAGTTCATACACTTTCCAATGAACATCATTACCTTTCGAAGAAAACTTTCTACAGAGAACAGGAACACTGTTATCACTTCTGACACAACTCAAACAACGGCTTCTTCTTTCGTAGAAACTCATGTGCATTTCTAAAAATAGCATTTCATGAAATTCATACACTTTATATAGAACGTAATTATGCTTCACAGTAAAGCTACCACAGAGAACAGGAACACTTCTCAATTCTAACAATACGTTGACATATCACAACGGCTTCTCTTTTCGGAGAAACACAAGTGCGTTTCTCACAAAAGCAGTTCATCAAATTCATACACTTTCCAAAGTACATGATTATCTTTCGAAATAAAGATTCTACAGAGAACAGGAACACTGTTCTCACTTCTGACAATGCTTTGACAAATCTCAAATAACGGCTCCTTTCAGTAAAACACTTGTGCATTTCTCAAAAATGCATTTCCTGAAATCCATACACTTTCAAAGAAGATGATTCTCTTTCAATGTGTAGCGTCTGCAGTGAATAGCAAAACTTCTCATTTGAGAAACACGTGTGTATATCACAAAAGCATTTCATGAAATTCATACACTTTCAAAAGAACGTGATTATCTTTCGAAGTAAAGGTGCTACAGAGAACAGGAACACTGTTCTCACTTCTAACAATACTTTGATATATAGCAAACAACGTCTTCTCTTTTCAGAGAAACACATGGGCGTTTCTCACAGAAGCATTTCTTTAATTTCATACACTTTCCAAAGAACATGATTATCTTTCGAAATAAAGATTCTCCAGAGAACAGGAACACTGTTCTCACTTCTGACAATACTTTGACAAATCTTAAACAACGGCTTCTTTTTTCGGAGAAACACATATGCGTTTCTCACAAAAGCAGTTCTACAGTGAAACGGAACACTTTACTCACTTCAAACACTACTTTGACATATAGCAAACAAAGTCTTCTCTTTTCAGAGAAACACATGTGCGTTTCTCACAGAAGCATTACTTGAAATTCATACACTTTCCAAAGAACGTGATTATCTTTCGAAATAAAGATTCTCCAGAGAACAGGAACACTGTTCTCACTTCTGACAATACTTTGACAAATCTCAAACAACGGCTTTCCCTTTCGGAGAAACTCCTGTACATTTCTCACAAAAGCATTTCATGAAATTCATACATTTTCCAAGGAACATGATTATCGTTGGAAGTAATGGGTCTACAGAGAACAGGAACACTGTTTTCACTTCTAACACTACTTTGACATATAGCAAACAACGGCTTCGCTTTTCAGAGAAACACATGTGCGTTTCTCACAAAAGCAGTTCATCAAATTCATACACTTTCAAAAGAACATGATTATCTTTCGAAGGAAAGGTTCTACAGAGGACAGGAACACTGTTCTAACAATACTTTGACAAATCCCAAACAACGGCTTCACTTTTCAGAGAAACACATGTGCGTTTCTCACAAAAGCATTTCTTGAAATTCATACACTTTCCAAAGAACATCATTATCTTTCGAAGAAAACTTTCTACAGAGAACAGGAACACTGTTATCACTTCTGACACAACTCAAACAGCGGCTTCTTCTTTCGTAGACACTCATGTGCATTTCTAAAAATAGCATTTCATGAAATCCATACACTTTCAAAAGAACAGGATTATCTTTCGAAGTAAAGGTTCTACAGAGAACAGGAACACTGTTCTCACTTCTAACAATACTTTGATATATAGCAAACAACGTCTTCTCTTTTCAGAGAAACACATGGGCGTTTCTCACAGAAGCATTTCTTTAATTTAATACACTTTCCAAAGAACATGATTATCTTTCGAAATAAAGATTCTCCAGAGAACAGGAACACTGTTCTCACTTCTGACAATACTTTGACAAATCTTAAACAACGGCTTCTTTTTTCGGAGAAACTAGTGTACGTTTCTCACAAAAGTATTTCAAGAAATTCATACATTTTCCAAGGAACATGATTATCATTGGACGTAAAGGGCCTACAGAGAACAGGAACACTGTTCACACTTCTAACACTACTGTGACATATAGCAAACAATGGATTCGCTTTTCAGAGAAACACATGTACGTTTCTCACAAAAGCATTTCTTGAAGTTCATACACTTTCCAAAGAACATCATTACCTTTCGAAGAAAACTTTCTACAGAGAACAGGAACACTGTTATCACTTCTGACACAGCTCAAACAACGGCTTCTTCTTTCGTAGAAACTCATGTGCATTTCTAAAAATAGCATTTCATGAAATTCATACACTTTATATAGAACGTAATTATGCTTCATATCACAACGGCTTCTCTTTTCGGAGAAACACAAGTGCGTTTCTCACAAAAGCAGTTCATCAAATTCATACACTTTCCAAAGTACATGATTATCTTTCGAAATAAAGATTCTACAGAGAACAGGAACACTGTTCTCACTTCTGACAATGCTTTGACAAATCTCAAATAACGGCTTCTCCTTTCAGTAAAACACTTGTGCATTTCTCAAAAATGCATTTCCTGAAATCCATACACTTTCAAAGAAGATGATTCTCTTTCAATGTGTAGCGTCTGCAGTGAATAGCAAAACTTCTCATTTGAGAAACACGTGTGTATATCACAAAAGCATTTCATGAAATTCATACACTTTCAAAAGAACGTGATTATCTTTCGAAGTAAAGGTGCTACAGAGAACAGGAACACTGTTCTCACTTCTAGCAATACTTTGATATATAGCAAACAACGTCTTCTCTTTTCAGAGAAACACATGGGCGTTTCTCACAGAAGCATTTCTTTAATTTCATACACTTTCCAAAGAACATGATTATCTTTCGAAATAAAGATTCTACAGAGAACAGGAACACTGTTCTCACTTCTGACAATACTTTGACAAATCTTAAACAACGGCTTCTTTTTTCGGAGAAACACATATGCGTTTCTCACAAAAGCAGTTCTACAGTGAAACGGAACACTTTACTCACTTCAAACACTACTTTGACATATAGCAAACAAAGTCTTCTCTTTTCAGAGAAACACATGTGCGTTTCTCACAGAAGCATTACTTGAAATTCATACACTTTCCAAAGAACGTGATTATCTTTCGAAATAAAGATTCTCCAGAGAACAGGAACACTGTTCTCACTTCTGACAATACTTTGACAAATCTCAAACAACGGCTTTCCCTTTCGGAGAAACTCCTGTACATTTCTCACAAAAGCATTTCATGAAATTCATACATTTTCCAAGGAAAATGATCATCGTGGGAAGTAATGGGTCTACAGAGAACAGGAACACTGTTTTCACTTCTAACACTACTTTGACATATAGCAAACAACGGCTTCGCTTTTCAGAGAAACACATGTGCGTTTCTCACAAAAGCAGTTCATCAAATTCATACACTTTCAAAAGAACATGATTATCTTTCGAAGGAAAGGTTCTACAGAGGACAGGAACACTGTTCTAACAATACTTTGACAAATCCCAAACAACGGCTTCACTTTTCAGAGAAACACATGTGCGTTTCTCACAAAAGCATTTCTTGAAATTCATACACTTTCCAAAGAACATCATTATCTTTCGAAGAAAACTTTCTACAGAGAACAGGAACACTGTTATCACTTCTGACACAACTCAAACAGCGGCTTCTTCTTTCGTAGACACTCATGTGCATTTCTAAAAATAGCATTTCATGAAATCCATACACTTTCAAAAGAACAGGATTATCTTTCGAAGTAAAGGTTCTACAGAGAACAGGAACACTGTTCTCACTTCTAACAATACTTTGATATATAGCAAACAACGTCTTCTCTTTTCAGAGAAACACATGGGCGTTTCTCACAGAAGCATTTCTTTAATTTAATACACTTTCCAAAGAACATGATTATCTTTCGAAATAAAGATTCTCCAGAGAACAGGAACACTGTTCTCACTTCTGACAATACTTTGACAAATCTTAAACAACGGCTTCTTTTTTCAGAGAAACTAGTGTACGTTACTCACAAAAGTATTTCAAGAAATTCATACATTTTCCAAGGAACATGATTATCATTGGACGTAAAGGGCCTACAGAGAACAGGAACACTGTTCACACTTCTAACACTACTGTGACATATAGCAAACAATGGATTCGCTTTTCAGAGAAACACATGTACGTTTCTCACAAAAGCATTTCTTGAAGTTCATACACTTTCCAATGAACATCATTACCTTTCGAAGAAAACTTTCTACAGAGAACAGGAACACTGTTATCACTTCTGACACAACTCAAACAACGGCTTCTTCTTTCGTAGAAACTCATGTGCATTTCTAAAAATAGCATTTCATGAAATTCATACACTTTATATAGAACGTAATTATTCTTCACAGTAAAGCTACCACAGAGAACAGGAATACTTCTCAATTCTAACAATACGTTGACATATCACAACGGCTTCTCTTTTCGGAGAAACACAAGTGCGTTTCTCACAAAACCAGTTCATCAAATTCATACACTTTCCAAAGTACATGATTATCTTTCGAAATAAAGATTCTACAGAGAACAGGAACACTGTTCTCACTTCTGACAATGCTTTGACAAATCTCAAATAACGGCTTCTCCTTTCAGTAAAACACTTGTGCATTTCTCAAAATGCATTTCCTGAAATCCATACACTTTCAAAGAAGATGATTCTCTTTCAATGTGTAGCGTCTGCAGTGAATAGCAAAACTTCTCATTTGAGAAACACGTGTGTATATCACAAAAGCATTTCATGAAATTCATACACTTTCAAAAGAACGTGATTATCTTTCGAAGTAAAGGTGCTACAGAGAACAGGAACACTGTTCTCACTTCTAACAATACTTTGATATATAGCAAACAACGTCTTCTCTTTTCAGAGAAACACATGGGCGTTTCTCACAGAAGCATTTCTTTAATTTCATACACTTTCCAAAGAACATGATTATCTTTCGAAATAAAGATTCTACAGAGAACAGGAACACTGTTCTCACTTCTGACAATACTTTGACAAATCTTAAACAACGGCTTCTTTTTTCGGAGAAACACATATGCGTTTCTCACAAAAGCAGTTCTACAGTGAAACGGAACACTTTACTCACTTCAAACACTACTTTGACATATAGCAAACAAAGTCTTCTCTTTTCAGAGAAACACATGTGCGTTTCTCACAGAAGCATTACTTGAAATTCATACACTTTCCAAAGAACGTGATTATCTTTCGAAATAAAGATTCTCCAGAGAACAGGAACACTGTTCTCACTTCTGACAATACTTTGACAAATCTCAAACAACGGCTTTCCCTTTCGGAGAAACTCCTGTACATTTCTCACAAAAGCATTTCATGAAATTCATACATTTTCCAAGGAACATGATCATCGTTGGAAGTAATGGGTCTACAGAGAACAGGAACACTGTTTTCACTTCTAACACTACTTTGACATATAGCAAACAACGGCTTCGCTTTTCAGAGAAACACATGTGCGTTTCTCACAAAAGCAGTTCATCAAATTCATACACTTTCAAAAGAACATGATTATCTTTCGAAGGAAAGGTTCTACAGAGGACAGGAACACTGTTCTAACAATACTTTGACAAATCCCAAACAACGGCTTCACTTTTCAGAGAAACACATGTGCGTTTCTCACAAAAGCATTTCTTGAAATTCATACACTTTCCAAAGAACATCATTATCTTTCGAAGAAAACTTTCTACAGAGAACAGGAACACTGTTATCACTTCTGACACAACTCAAACAGCGGCTTCTTCTTTCGTAGACACTCATGTGCATTTCTAAAAATAGCATTTCATGAAATCCATACACTTTCAAAAGAACAGGATTATCTTTCGAAGTAAAGGTTCTACAGAGAACAGGAACACTGTTCTCACTTCTAACAATACTTTGATATATAGCAAACAACGTCTTCTCTTTTCAGAGAAACACATGGGCGTTTCTCACAGAAGCATTTCTTTAATTTAATACACTTTCCAAAGAACATGATTATCTTTCGAAATAAAGATTCTCCAGAGAACAGGAACACTGTTCTCACTTCTGACAATACTTTGACAAATCTTAAACAACGGCTTCTTTTTTCAGAGAAACTAGTGTACGTTTCTCACAAAAGTATTTCAAGAAATTCATACATTTTCCAAGGAACATGATTATCATTGGACGTAAAGGGCCTACAGAGAACAGGAACACTGTTCACACTTCTAACACTACTGTGACATATAGCAAACAATGGATTCGCTTTTCAGAGAAACACATGTACGTTTCTCACAAAAGCATTTCTTGAAGTTCATACACTTTCCAAAGAACATCATTACCTTTCGAAGAAAACTTTCTACAGAGAACAGGAACACTGTTCTCACTTCTGACAATGCTTTGACAAATCTCAAATAACGGCTTCTCCTTTCAGTAAAACACTTGTGCATTTCTCAAAAATGCATTTCCTGAAATCCATACACTTTCAAAGAAGATGATTCTCTTTCAATGTGTAGCGTCTGCAGTGAATAGCAAAACTTCTCATTTGAGAAACACGTGTGTATATCACAAAAGCATTTCATGAAATTCATACACTTTCAAAAGAACGTGATTATCTTTCGAAGTAAAGGTGCTACAGAGAACAGGAACACTGTTCTCACTTCTAACAATACTTTGATATATAGCAAACAACGTCTTCTCTTTTCAGAGAAACACATGGGCGTTTCTCACAGAAGCATTTCTTTAATTTCATACACTTTCCAAAGAACATGATTATCTTTCGAAATAAAGATTCTCCAGAGAACAGGAACACTGTTCTCACTTCTGACAATACTTTGACAAATCTTAAACAACGGCTTCTTTTTTCGGAGAAACTAGTGTACGTTTCTCACAAAAGTATTTCAAGAAATTCATACATTTTCCAAGGAACATGATTATCATTGGACGTAAAGGGCCTACAGAGAACAGGAACACTGTTCACACTTCTAACACTACTGTGACATATAGCAAACAATGGATTCGCTTTTCAGAGAAACACATGTACGTTTCTCACAAAAGCATTTCTTGAAGTTCATACACTTTCCAAAGAACATCATTACCTTTCGAAGAAAACTTTCTACAGAGAACAGGAACACTGTTATCACTTCTGACACAACTCAAACAACGGCTTCTTCTTTCGTAGAAACTCATGTGCATTTCTAAAAATAGCATTTCATGAAATTCATACACTTTATATAGAACGTAATTATGCTTCACAGTAAAGCTACCACAGAGAACAGGAACACTTCTCAATTCTAACAATACGTTGCCATATCACAACGGCTTCTCTTTTCGGAGAAACACAAGTGCGTTTCTCACAAAAGCAGTTCATCAAATTCATACACTTTCCAAAGTACATGATTATCTTTCGAAATAAAGATTCTACAGAGAACAGGAACACTGTTCTCACTTCTGACAATGCTTTGACAAATCTCAAATAACGGCTTCTCCTTTCAGTAAAACACTTGTGCATTTCTCAAAAATGCATTTCCTGAAATCCATACACTTTCAAAGAAGATGATTCTCTTTCAATGTGTAGCGTCTGCAGTGAATAGCAAAACTTCTCATTTGAGAAACACGTGTGTATATCACAAAAGCATTTCATGAAATTCATACACTTTCAAAAGAACGTGATTATCTTTCGAAGTAAAGGTGCTACAGAGAACAGGAACACTGTTCTCACTTCTAACAATACTTTGATATATAGCAAACAACGTCTTCTCTTTTCAGAGAAACACATGGGCGTTTCTCACAGAAGCATTTCTTTAATTTCATACACTTTCCAAAGAACATGATTATCTTTCGAAATAAAGATTCTCCAGAGAACAGGAACACTGTTCTCACTTCTGACAATACTTTGACAAATCTCAAACAACGGCTTTCCCTTTCGGAGAAACTCCTGTACATTTCTCACAAAAGCATTTCATGAAATTCATACATTTTCCAAGGAACATGATTATCGTTGGAAGTAATGGGTCTACAGAGAACAGGAACACTGTTTTCACTTCTAACACTACTTTGACATATAGCAAACAACGGCTTCGCTTTTCAGAGAAACACATGTGCGTTTCTCACAAAAGCAGTTCATCAAATTCATACACTTTCAAAAGAACATGATTATCTTTCGAAGGAAAGGTTCTACAGAGGACAGGAACACTGTTCTAACAATACTTTGACAAATCCCAAACAACGGCTTCACTTTTCAGAGAAACATGTGCGTTTCTCACAAAAGCATTTCTTGAAATTCATACACTTTCCAAAGAACATCATTATCTTTCGAAGAAAACTTTCTACAGAGAACAGGAACACTGTTATCACTTCTGACACAACTCAAACAGCGGCTTCTTCTTTCGTAGACACTCATGTGCATTTCTAAAAATAGCATTTCATGAAATCCATACACTTTCAAAAGAACAGGATTATCTTTCGAAGTAAAGGTTCTACAGAGAACAGGAACACTGTTCTCACTTCTAACAATACTTTGATATATAGCAAACAACGTCTTCTCTTTTCAGAGAAACACATGGGCGTTTCTCACAGAAGCATTTCTTTAATTTCATACACTTTCCAAAGAACATGATTATCTTTCGAAATAAAGATTCTCCAGAGAACAGGAACACTGTTCTCACTTCTGACAATACTTTGACAAATCTTAAACAACGGCTTCTTTTTTCGGAGAAACTAGTGTACGTTTCTCACAAAAGTATTTCAAGAAATTCATACATTTTCCAAGGAACATGATTATCATTGGACGTAAAGGGCCTACAGAGAACAGGAACACTGTTCACACTTCTAACACTACTGTGACATATAGCAAACAATGGATTTGCTTTTCAGAGAAACACATGTACGTTTCTCACAAAAGCATTTCTTGAAGTTCATACACTTTCCAAAGAACATCATTACCTTTCGAAGAAAACTTTCTACAGAGAACAGGAACACTGTTCTCACTTCTGACAATGCTTTGACAAATCTCAAATAACGGCTTCTCCTTTCAGTAAAACACTTGTGCATTTCTCAAAAATGCATTTCCTGAAATCCATACACTTTCAAAGAAGATGATTCTCTTTCAATGTGTAGCGTCTGCAGTGAATAGCAAAACTTCTCATTTGAGAAACACGTGTGTATATCACAAAAGCATTTCATGAAATTCATACACTTTCAAAAGAACGTGATTATCTTTCGAAGTAAAGGTGCTACAGAGAACAGGAACACTGTTCTCACTTCTAACAATACTTTGATATATAGCAAACAACGTCTTCTCTTTTCAGAGAAACACATGGGCGTTTCTCACAGAAGCATTTCTTTAATTTCATACACTTTCCAAAGAACATGATTATCTTTCGAAATAAAGATTCTCCAGAGAACAGGAACACTGTTCTCACTTCTGACAATACTTTGACAAATCTTAAACAACGGCTTCTTTTTTCGGAGAAACACATATGCGTTTCTCACAAAAGCAGTTCTACAGTGAAACGGAACACTTTACTCACTTCAAACACTACTTTGACATATAGCAAACAAAGTCTTCTCTTTTCAGAGAAACACATGTGCGTTTCTCACAGAAGCATTACTTGAAATTCATACACTTTCCAAAGAACGTGATTATCTTTCGAAATAAAGATTCTCCAGAGAACAGGAACACTGTTCTCACTTCTGACAATACTTTGACAAATCTCAAACAACGGCTTTCCCTTTCGGAGAAACTCCTGTACATTTCTCACAAAAGCATTTCATGAAATTCATACATTTTCCAAGGAACATGATTATCGTTGGAAGTAATGGGTCTACAGAGAACAGGAACACTGTTTTCACTTCTAACACTACTTTGACATATAGCAAACAACGGCTTCGCTTTTCAGAGAAACACATGTGCGTTTCTCACAAAAGCAGTTCATCAAATTCATACACTTTCAAAAGAACATGATTATCTTTCGAAGGAAAGGTTCTACAGAGGACAGGAACACTGTTCTAACAATACTTTGACAAATCCCAAACAACGGCTTCACTTTTCAGAGAAACACATGTGCGTTTCTCACAAAAGCATTTCTTGAAATTCATACACTTTCCAAAGAACATCATTATCTTTCGAAGAAAACTTTCTACAGAGAACAGGAACACTGTTATCACTTCTGACACAACTCAAACAGCGGCTTCTTCTTTCGTAGACACTCATGTGCATTTCTAAAAATAGCATTTCATGAAATCCATACACTTTCAAAAGAACAGGATTATCTTTCGAAGTAAAGGTTCTACAGAGAACAGGAACACTGTTCTCACTTCTAACAATACTTTGATATATAGCAAACAACGTCTTCTCTTTTCAGAGAAACACATGGGCGTTTCTCACAGAAGCATTTCTTTAATTTCATACACTTTCCAAAGAACATGATTATCTTTCGAAATAAAGATTCTCCAGAGAACAGGAACACTGTTCTCACTTCTGACAATACTTTGACAAATCTTAAACAACGGCTTCTTTTTTCGGAGAAACTAGTGTACGTTTCTCACAAAAGTATTTCAAGAAATTCATACATTTTCCAAGGAACATGATTATCATTGGACGTAAAGGGCCTACAGAGAACAGGAACACTGTTCACACTTCTAACACTACTGTGACATATAGCAAACAATGGATTCGCTTTTCAGAGAAACACATGTACGTTTCTCACAAAAGCATTTCTTGAAGTTCATACACTTTCCAATGAACATCATTACCTTTCGAAGAAAACTTTCTACAGAGAACAGGAACACTGTTATCACTTCTGACACAACTCAAACAACGGCTTCTTCTTTCGTAGAAACTCATGTGCATTTCTAAAAATAGCATTTCATGAAATTCATACACTTTATATAGAACGTAATTATGCTTCACAGTAAAGCTACCACAGAGAACAGGAACACTTCTCAATTCTAACAATACGTTGACATATCACAACGGCTTCTCTTTTCGGAGAAACACAAGTGCGTTTCTCACAAAAGCAGTTCATCAAATTCATACACTTTCCAAAGTACATGATTATCTTTCGAAATAAAGATTCTACAGAGAACAGGAACACTGTTCTCACTTCTGACAATGCTTTGACAAATCTCAAATAACGGCTTCTCCTTTCAGTAAAACACTTGTGCATTTCTCAAAAATGCATTTCCTGAAATCCATACACTTTCAAAGAAGATGATTCTCTTTCAATGTGTAGCGTCTGCAGTGAATAGCAAAACTTCTCATTTGAGAAACACGTGTGTATATCACAAAAGCATTTCATGAAATTCATACACTTTCAAAAGAACGTGATTATCTTTCGAAGTAAAGGTGCTACAGAGAACAGGAACACTGTTCTCACTTCTAACAATACTTTGATATATAGCAAACAACGTCTTCTCTTTTCAGAGAAACACATGGGCGTTTCTCACAGAAGCATTTCTTTAATTTCATACACTTTCCAAAGAACATGATTATCTTTCGAAATAAAGATTCTCCAGAGAACAGGAACACTGTTCTCACTTCTGACAATACTTTGACAAATCTTAAACAACGGCTTCTTTTTTCGGAGAAACACATATGCGTTTCTCACAAAAGCAGTTCTACAGTGAAACGGAACACTTTACTCACTTCAAACACTACTTTGACATATAGCAAACAAAGTCTTCTCTTTTCAGAGAAACACATGTGCGTTTCTCACAGAAGCATTACTTGAAATTCATACACTTTCCAAAGAACGTGATTATCTTTCGAAATAAAGATTCTCCAGAGAACAGGAACACTGTTCTCACTTCTGACAATACTTTGACAAATCTCAAACAACGGCTTTCCCTTTCGGAGAAACTCCTGTACATTTCTCACAAAAGCATTTCATGAAATTCATACATTTTCCAAGGAACATGATTATCGTTGGAAGTAATGGGTCTACAGAGAACAGGAACACTGTTTTCACTTCTAACACTACTTTGACATATAGCAAACAACGGCTTCGCTTTTCAGAGAAACACATGTGCGTTTCTCACAAAAGCAGTTCATCAAATTCATACACTTTCAAAAGAACATGATTATCTTTCGAAGGAAAGGTTCTACAGAGGACAGGAACACTGTTCTAACAATACTTTGACAAATCCCAAACAACGGCTTCACTTTTCAGAGAAACACATGTGCGTTTCTCACAAAAGCATTTCTTGAAATTCATACACTTTCCAAAGAACATCATTATCTTTCGAAGAAAACTTTCTACAGAGAACAGGAACACTGTTATCACTTCTGACACAACTCAAACAGCGGCTTCTTCTTTCGTAGACACTCATGTGCATTTCTAAAAATAGCATTTCATGAAATCCATACACTTTCAAAAGAACAGGATTATCTTTCGAAGTAAAGGTTCTACAGAGAACAGGAACACTGTTCTCACTTCTAACAATACTTTGATATGTAGCAAACAACGTCTTCTCTTTTCAGAGAAACACATGGGCGTTTCTCACAGAAGCATTTCTTTAATTTAATACACTTTCCAAAGAACATGATTATCTTTCGAAATAAAGATTCTCCAGAGAACAGGAACACTGTTCTCACTTCTGACAATACTTTGACAAATCTTAAACAACGGCTTCTTTTTTCGGAGAAACTAGTGTACGTTTCTCACAAAAGTATTTCAAGAAATTCATACATTTTCCAAGGAACATGATTATCATTGGACGTAAAGGGCCTACAGAGAACAGGAACACTGTTCACACTTCTAACACTACTGTGACATATAGCAAACAATGGATTCGCTTTTCAGAGAAACACATGTACGTTTCTCACAAAAGCATTTCTTGAAGTTCATACACTTTCCAATGAACATCATTACCTTTCGAAGAAAACTTTCTACAGAGAACAGGAACACTGTTATCACTTCTGACACAACTCAAACAACGGCTTCTTCTTTCGTAGAAACTCATGTGCATTTCTAAAAATAGCATTTCATGAAATTCATACACTTTATATAGAACGTAATTATGCTTCACAGTAAAGCTACCACAGAGAACAGGAACACTTCTCAATTCTAACAATACGTTGACATATCACAACGGCTTCTCTTTTCGGAGAAACACAAGTGCGTTTCTCACAAAAGCAGTTCATCAAATTCATACACTTTCCAAAGTACATGATTATCTTTCGAAATAAAGATTCTACAGAGAACAGGAACACTGTTCTCACTTCTGACAATGCTTTGACAAATCTCAAATAACGGCTCCTTTCAGTAAAACACTTGTGCATTTCTCAAAAATGCATTTCCTGAAATCCATACACTTTCAAAGAAGATGATTCTCTTTCAATGTGTAGCGTCTGCAGTGAATAGCAAAACTTCTCATTTGAGAAACACGTGTGTATATCACAAAAGCATTTCATGAAATTCATACACTTTCAAAAGAACGTGATTATCTTTCGAAGTAAAGGTGCTACAGAGAACAGGAACACTGTTCTCACTTCTAACAATACTTTGATATATAGCAAACAACGTCTTCTCTTTTCAGAGAAACACACGGGCGTTTCTCACAGAAGCATTTCTTTAATTTCATACACTTTCCAAAGAACATGATTATCTTTCGAAATAAAGATTCTCCAGAGAACAGGAACACTGTTCTCACTTCTGACAATACTTTGACAAATCTTAAACAACGGCTTCTTTTTTCGGAGAAACACATATGCGTTTCTCACAAAAGCAGTTCTACAGTGAAACGGAACACTTTACTCACTTCAAACACTACTTTGACATATAGCAAACAAAGTCTTCTCTTTTCAGAGAAACACATGTGCGTTTCTCACAGAAGCATTACTTGAAATTCATACACTTTCCAAAGAACGTGATTATCTTTCGAAATAAAGATTCTCCAGAGAACAGGAACACTGTTCTCACTTCTGACAATACTTTGACAAATCTCAAACAACGGCTTTCCCTTTCGGAGAAACTCCTGTACATTTCTCACAAAAACATTTCATGAAATTCATACATTTTCCAAGGAACATGATTATCGTTGGAAGTAATGGGTCTACAGAGAACAGGAACACTGTTTTCACTTCTAACACTACTTTGACATATAGCAAACAACGGCTTCGCTTTTCAGAGAAACACATGTGCGTTTCTCACAAAAGCAGTTCATCAAATTCATACACTTTCAAAAGAACATGATTATCTTTCGAAGGAAAGGTTCTACAGAGGACAGGAACACTGTTCTAACAATACTTTGACAAATCCCAAACAACGGCTTCACTTTTCAGAGAAACACATGTGCGTTTCTCACAAAAGCATTTCTTGAAATTCATACACTTTCCAAAGAACATCATTATCTTTCGAAGAAAACTTTCTACAGAGAACAGGAACACTGTTATCACTTCTGACACAACTCAAACAGCGGCTTCTTCTTTCGTAGACACTCATGTGCATTTCTAAAAATAGCATTTCATGAAATCCATACACTTTCAAAAGAACAGGATTATCTTTCGAAGTAAAGGTTCTACAGAGAACAGGAACACTGTTCTCACTTCTAACAATACTTTGATATATAGCAAACAACGTCTTCTCTTTTCAGAGAAACACATGGGCGTTTCTCACAGAAGCATTTCTTTAATTTAATACACTTTCCAAAGAACATGATTATCTTTCGAAATAAAGATTCTCCAGAGAACAGGAACACTGTTCTCACTTCTAACACTACTTTGACATATAGCAAACAACGGCTTCGCTTTTCAGAGAAACACATGTGCGTTTCTCACAAAAGCAGTTCATCAAATTCATACACTTTCAAAAGAACATGATTATCTTTCGAAGGAAAGGTTCTACAGAGGACAGGAACACTGTTCTAACAATACTTTGACAAATCCCAAACAACGGCTTCACTTTTCAGAGAAACACATGTGCGTTTCTCACAAAAGCATTTCTTGAAGTTCATACACTTTCCAAAGAACATCATTATCTTTCGAAGAAAACTTTCTACAGAGAACAGGATCACTGTTATCACTTCTGACACAACTCAAACAGCGGCTTCTTCTTTCGTAGACACTCATGTGCATTTCTAAAAATAGCATTTCATGAAATCCATACACTTTCAAAAGAACGTGATTATCTTTCGAAGTAAAGGTGCTACAGAGAACAGGAACACTGTTCTCACTTCTAACAATACTTTGATATATAGCAAACAACGTCTTCTCTTTTCAGAGAAACACATGGGCGTTTCTCACAGAAGCATTTCTTTAATTTCATACACTTTCCAAAGAACATGATTATCTTTCGAAATAAAGATTCTCCAGAGAACAGGAACACTGTTCTCACTTCTGACAATACTTTGACAAATCTTAAACAACGGCTTCTTTTTTCGGAGAAACTAGTGTACGTTTCTCACAAAAGTATTTCAAGAAATTCATACATTTTCCAAGGAACATGATTATCATTGGACGTAAAGGGCCTACAGAGAACAGGAACACTGTTCACACTTCTAACACTACTGTGACATATAGCAAACAATGGATTCGCTTTTCAGAGAAACACATGTACGTTTCTCACAAAAGCATTTCTTGAAGTTCATACACTTTCCAATGAACATCATTACCTTTCGAAGAAAACTTTCTACAGAGAACAGGAACACTGTTATCACTTCTGACACAACTCAAACAACGGCTTCTTCTTTCGTAGAAACTCATGTGCATTTCTAAAAATAGCATTTCATGAAATTCATACACTTTATATAGAACGTAATTATGCTTCACAGTAAAGCTACCACAGAGAACAGGAACACTTCTCAATTCTAACAATACGTTGACATATCACAACGGCTTCTCTTTTCGGAGAAACACAAGTGCGTTTCTCACAAAAGCAGTTCATCAAATTCATACACTTTCCAAAGTACATGATTATCTTTCGAAATAAAGATTCTACAGAGAACAGGAACACTGTTCTCACTTCTGACAATGCTTTGACAAATCTCAAATAACGGCTCCTTTCAGTAAAACACTTGTGCATTTCTCAAAAATGCATTTCCTGAAATCCATACACTTTCAAAGAAGATGATTCTCTTTCAATGTGTAGCGTCTGCAGTGAATAGCAAAACTTCTCATTTGAGAAACACGTGTGTATATCACAAAAGCATTTCATGAAATTCATACACTTTCAAAAGAACGTGATTATCTTTCGAAGTAAAGGTGCTACAGAGAACAGGAACACTGTTCTCACTTCTAACAATACTTTGATATATAGCAAACAACGTCTTCTCTTTTCAGAGAAACACACGGGCGTTTCTCACAGAAGCATTTCTTTAATTTCATACACTTTCCAAAGAACATGATTATCTTTCGAAATAAAGATTCTCCAGAGAACAGGAACACTGTTCTCACTTCTGACAATACTTTGACAAATCTTAAACAACGGCTTCTTTTTTCGGAGAAACACATATGCGTTTCTCACAAAAGCAGTTCTACAGTGAAACGGAACACTTTACTCACTTCAAACACTACTTTGACATATAGCAAACAAAGTCTTCTCTTTTCAGAGAAACACATGTGCGTTTCTCACAGAAGCATTACTTGAAATTCATACACTTTCCAAAGAACGTGATTATCTTTCGAAATAAAGATTCTCCAGAGAACAGGAACACTGTTCTCACTTCTGACAATACTTTGACAAATCTCAAACAACGGCTTTCCCTTTCGGAGAAACTCCTGTACATTTCTCACAAAAACATTTCATGAAATTCATACATTTTCCAAGGAACATGATTATCGTTGGAAGTAATGGGTCTACAGAGAACAGGAACACTGTTTTCACTTCTAACACTACTTTGACATATAGCAAACAACGGCTTCGCTTTTCAGAGAAACACATGTGCGTTTCTCACAAAAGCAGTTCATCAAATTCATACACTTTCAAAAGAACATGATTATCTTTCGAAGGAAAGGTTCTACAGAGGACAGGAACACTGTTCTAACAATACTTTGACAAATCCCAAACAACGGCTTCACTTTTCAGAGAAACACATGTGCGTTTCTCACAAAAGCATTTCTTGAAATTCATACACTTTCCAAAGAACATCATTATCTTTCGAAGAAAACTTTCTACAGAGAACAGGAACACTGTTATCACTTCTGACACAACTCAAACAGCGGCTTCTTCTTTCGTAGACACTCATGTGCATTTCTAAAAATAGCATTTCATGAAATCCATACACTTTCAAAAGAACAGGATTATCTTTCGAAGTAAAGGTTCTACAGAGAACAGGAACACTGTTCTCACTTCTAACAATACTTTGATATATAGCAAACAACGTCTTCTCTTTTCAGAGAAACACATGGGCGTTTCTCACAGAAGCATTTCTTTAATTTAATACACTTTCCAAAGAACATGATTATCTTTCGAAATAAAGATTCTCCAGAGAACAGGAACACTGTTCTCACTTCTAACACTACTTTGACATATAGCAAACAACGGCTTCGCTTTTCAGAGAAACACATGTGCGTTTCTCACAAAAGCAGTTCATCAAATTCATACACTTTCAAAAGAACATGATTATCTTTCGAAGGAAAGGTTCTACAGAGGACAGGAACACTGTTCTAACAATACTTTGACAAATCCCAAACAACGGCTTCACTTTTCAGAGAAACACATGTGCGTTTCTCACAAAAGCATTTCTTGAAGTTCATACACTTTCCAAAGAACATCATTATCTTTCGAAGAAAACTTTCTACAGAGAACAGGATCACTGTTATCACTTCTGACACAACTCAAACAGCGGCTTCTTCTTTCGTAGACACTCATGTGCATTTCTAAAAATAGCATTTCATGAAATCCATACACTTTCAAAAGAACGTGATTATCTTTCGAAGTAAAGGTGCTACAGAGAACAGGAACACTGTTCTCACTTCTAACAATACTTTGATATATAGCAAACAACGTCTTCTCTTTTCAGAGAAACACATGGGCGTTTCTCACAGAAGCATTTCTTTAATTTCATACACTTTCCAAAGAACATGATTATCTTTCGAAATAAAGATTCTCCAGAGAACAGGAACACTGTTCTCACTTCTGACAATACTTTGACAAATCTTAAACAACGGCTTCTTTTTTCGGAGAAACTAGTGTACGTTTCTCACAAAAGTATTTCAAGAAATTCATACATTTTCCAAGGAACATGATTATCATTGGACGTAAAGGGCCTACAGAGAACAGGAACACTGTTCACACTTCTAACACTACTGTGACATATAGCAAACAATGGATTCGCTTTTCAGAGAAACACATGTACGTTTCTCACAAAAGCATTTCTTGAAGTTCATACACTTTCCAAAGAACATCATTACCTTTCGAAGAAAACTTTCTACAGAGAACAGGAACACTGTTATCACTTCTGACACAACTCAAACAACGGCTTCTTCTTTCGTAGAAACTCATGTGCATTTCTAAAAATAGCATTTCATGAAATTCATACACTTTATATAGAACGTAATTATGCTTCACAGTAAAGCTACCACAGAGAACAGGAACACTTCTCAATTCTAACAATACGTTGACATATCACAACGGCTTCTCTTTTCGGAGAAACACAAGTGCGTTTCTCACAAAAGCAGTTCATCAAATTCATACACTTTCCAAAGTACATGATTATCTTTCGAAATAAAGATTCTACAGAGAACAGGAACACTGTTCTCACTTCTGACAATGCTTTGACAAATCTCAAATAACGGCTTCTCCTTTCAGTAAAACACTTGTGCATTTCTCAAAAATGCATTTCCTGAAATCCATACACTTTCAAAGAAGATGATTCTCTTTCAATGTGTAGCGTCTGCAGTGAATAGCAAAACTTCTCATTTGAGAAACACGTGTGTATATCACAAAAGCATTTCATGAAATTCATACACTTTCAAAAGAACGTGATTATCTTTCGAAGTAAAGGTGCTACAGAGAACAGGAACACTGTTCTCACTTCTAACAATACTTTGATATATAGCAAACAACGTCTTCTCTTTTCAGAGAAACACATGGGCGTTTCTCACAGAAGCATTTCTTTAATTTCATACACTTTCCAAAGAACATGATTATCTTTCGAAATAAAGATTCTACAGAGAACAGGAACACTGTTCTCACTTCTGACAATACTTTGACAAATCTTAAACAACGGCTTCTTTTTTCGGAGAAACACATATGCGTTTCTCACAAAAGCAGTTCTACAGTGAAACGGAACACTTTACTCACTTCAAACACTACTTTGACATATAGCAAACAAAGTCTTCTCTTTTCAGAGAAACACATGTGCGTTTCTCACAGAAGCATTACTTGAAATTCATACACTTTCCAAAGAACGTGATTATCTTTCGAAATAAAGATTCTCCAGAGAACAGGAACACTGTTCTCACTTCTGACAATACTTTGACAAATCTCAAACAACGGCTTTCCCTTTCGGAGAAACTCCTGTACATTTCTCACAAAAGCATTTCATGAAATTCATACATTTTCCAAGGAACATGATTATCGTTGGAAGTAATGGGTCTACAGAGAACAGGAACACTGTTTTCACTTCTAACACTACTTTGACATATAGCAAACAACGGCTTCGCTTTTCAGAGAAACACATGTGCGTTTCTCACAAAAGCAGTTCATCAAATTCATACACTTTCAAAAGAACATGATTATCTTTCGAAGGAAAGGTTCTACAGAGGACAGGAACACTGTTCTAACAATACTTTGACAAATCCCAAACAACGGCTTCACTTTTCAGAGAAACACATGTGCGTTTCTCACAAAAGCATTTCTTGAAATTCATACACTTTCCAAAGAACATCATTATCTTTCGAAGAAAACTTTCTACAGAGAACAGGAACACTGTTATCACTTCTGACACAACTCAAACAGCGGCTTCTTCTTTCGTAGACACTCATGTGCATTTCTAAAAATAGCATTTCATGAAATCCATACACTTTCAAAAGAACAGGATTATCTTTCGAAGTAAAGGTTCTACAGAGAACAGGAACACTGTTCTCACATCTAACAATACTTTGATATGTAGCAAACAACGTCTTCTCTTTTCAGAGAAACACATGGGCGTTTCTCACAGAAGCATTTCTTTAATTTAATACACTTTCCAAAGAACATGATTATCTTTCGAAATAAAGATTCTCCAGAGAACAGGAACACTGTTCTCACTTCTGACAATACTTTGACAAATCTTAAACAACGGCTTCTTTTTTCGGAGAAACTAGTGTACGTTTCTCACAAAAGTATTTCAAGAAATTCATACATTTTCCAAGGAACATGATTATCATTGGACGTAAAGGGCCTACAGAGAACAGGAACACTGTTCACACTTCTAACACTACTGTGACATATAGCAAACAATGGATTCGCTTTTCAGAGAAACACATGTACGTTTCTCACAAAAGCATTTCTTGAAGTTCATACACTTTCCAAAGAACATCATTACCTTTCGAAGAAAACTTTCTACAGAGAACAGGAACACTGTTATCACTTCTGACACAACTCAAACAACGGCTTCTTCTTTCGTAGAAACTCATGTGCATTTCTAAAAATAGCATTTCATGAAATTCATACACTTTATATAGAACGTAATTATGCTTCACAGTAAAGCTACCACAGAGAACAGGAACACTTCTCAATTCTAACAATACGTTGACATATCACAACGGCTTCTCTTTTCGGAGAAACACAAGTGCGTTTCTCACAAAAGCAGTTCATCAAATTCATACACTTTCCAAAGTACATGATTATCTTTCGAAATAAAGATTCTACAGAGAACAGGAACACTGTTCTCACTTCTGACAATGCTTTGACAAATCTCAAATAACGGCTTCTCCTTTCAGTAAAACACTTGTGCATTTCTCAAAAATGCATTTCCTGAAATCCATACACTTTCAAAGAAGATGATTCTCTTTCAATGTGTAGCGTCTGCAGTGAATAGCAAAACTTCTCATTTGAGAAACACGTGTGTATATCACAAAAGCATTTCATGAAATTCATACACTTTCAAAAGAACGTGATTATCTTTCGAAGTAAAGGTGCTACAGAGAACAGGAACACTGTTCTCACTTCTAACAATACTTTGATATATAGCAAACAACGTCTTCTCTTTTCAGAGAAACACATGGGCGTTTCTCACAGAAGCATTTCTTTAATTTCATACACTTTCCAAAGAACATGATTATCTTTCGAAATAAAGATTCTACAGAGAACAGGAACACTGTTCTCACTTCTGACAATACTTTGACAAATCTTAAACAACGGCTTCTTTTTTCGGAGAAACACATATGCGTTTCTCACAAAAGCAGTTCTACAGTGAAACGGAACACTTTACTCACTTCAAACACTACTTTGACATATAGCAAACAAAGTCTTCTCTTTTCAGAGAAACACATGTGCGTTTCTCACAGAAGCATTACTTGAAATTCATACACTTTCCAAAGAACGTGATTATCTTTCGAAATAAAGATTCTCCAGAGAACAGGAACACTGTTCTCACTTCTGACAATACTTTGACAAATCTCAAACAACGGCTTTCCCTTTCGGAGAAACTCCTGTACATTTCTCACAAAAGCATTTCATGAAATTCATACATTTTCCAAGGAACATGATTATCGTTGGAAGTAATGGGTCTACAGAGAACAGGAACACTGTTTTCACTTCTAACACTACTTTGACATATAGCAAACAACGGCTTCGCTTTTCAGAGAAACACATGTGCGTTTCTCACAAAAGCAGTTCATCAAATTCATACACTTTCAAAAGAACATGATTATCTTTCGAAGGAAAGGTTCTACAGAGGACAGGAACACTGTTCTAACAATACTTTGACAAATCCCAAACAACGGCTTCACTTTTCAGAGAAACACATGTGCGTTTCTCACAAAAGCATTTCTTGAAATTCATACACTTTCCAAAGAACATCATTATCTTTCGAAGAAAACTTTCTACAGAGAACAGGAACACTGTTATCACTTCTGACACAACTCAAACAGCGGCTTCTTCTTTCGTAGACACTCATGTGCATTTCTAAAAATAGCATTTCATGAAATCCATACACTTTCAAAAGAACAGGATTATCTTTCGAAGTAAAGGTTCTACAGAGAACAGGAACACTGTTCTCACTTCTAACAATACTTTGATATATAGCAAACAACGTCTTCTCTTTTCAGAGAAACACATGGGCGTTTCTCACAGAAGCATTTCTTTAATTTCATACACTTTCCAAAGAACATGATTATCTTTCGAAATAAAGATTCTCCAGAGAACAGGAACACTGTTCTCACTTCTGACAATACTTTGACAAATCTTAAACAACGGCTTCTTTTTTCGGAGAAACTAGTGTACGTTTCTCACAAAAGTATTTCAAGAAATTCATACATTTTCCAAGGAACATGATTATCATTGGACGTAAAGGGCCTACAGAGAACAGGAACACTGTTCACACTTCTAACACTACTGTGACATATAGCAAACAATGGATTCGCTTTTCAGAGAAACACATGTACGTTTCTCACAAAAGCATTTCTTGAAGTTCATACACTTTCCAAAGAACATCATTACCTTTCGAAGAAAACTTTCTACAGAGAACAGGAACACTGTTATCACTTCTGACACAACTCAAACAACGGCTTCTTCTTTCGTAGAAACTCATGTGCATTTCTAAAAATAGCATTTCATGAAATTCATACACTTTATATAGAACGTAATTATGCTTCACAGTAAAGCTACCACAGAGAACAGGAACACTTCTCAATTCTAACAATACGTTGACATATCACAACGGCTTCTCTTTTCGGAGAAACACAAGTGCGTTTCTCACAAAAGCAGTTCATCAAATTCATACACTTTCCAAAGTACATGATTATCTTTCGAAATAAAGATTCTACAGAGAACAGGAACACTGTTCTCACTTCTGACAATGCTTTGACAAATCTCAAATAACGGCTTCTCCTTTCAGTAAAACACTTGTGCATTTCTCAAAAATGCATTTCCTGAAATCCATACACTTTCAAAGAAGATGATTCTCTTTCAATGTGTAGCGTCTGCAGTGAATAGCAAAACTTCTCATTTGAGAAACACGTGTGTATATCACAAAAGCATTTCATGAAATTCATACACTTTCAAAAGAACGTGATTATCTTTCGAAGTAAAGGTGCTACAGAGAACAGGAACACTGTTCTCACTTCTAACAATACTTTGATATATAGCAAACAACGTCTTCTCTTTTCAGAGAAACACATGGGCGTTTCTCACAGAAGCATTTCTTTAATTTCATACACTTTCCAAAGAACATGATTATCTTTCGAAATAAAGATTCTCCAGAGAACAGGAACACTGTTCTCACTTCTGACAATACTTTGACAAATCTTAAACAACGGCTTCTTTTTTCGGAGAAACTAGTGTACGTTTCTCACAAAAGTATTTCAAGAAATTCATACATTTTCCAAGGAACATGATTATCATTGGACGTAAAGGGCCTACAGAGAACAGGAACACTGTTCACACTTCTAACACTACTGTGACATATAGCAAACAATGGATTCGCTTTTCAGAGAAACACATGTACGTTTCTCACAAAAGCATTTCTTGAAGTTCATACACTTTCCAAAGAACATCATTACCTTTCGAAGAAAACTTTCTACAGAGAACAGGAACACTGTTATCACTTCTGACACAACTCAAACAACGGCTTCTTCTTTCGTAGAAACTCATGTGCATTTCTAAAAATAGCATTTCATGAAATTCATACACTTTATATAGAACGTAATTATGCTTCACAGTAAAGCTACCACAGAGAACAGGAACACTTCTCAATTCTAACAATACGTTGACATATCACAACGGCTTCTCTTTTCGGAGAAACACAAGTGCGTTTCTCACAAAAGCAGTTCATCAAATTCATACACTTTCCAAAGTACATGATTATCTTTCGAAATAAAGATTCTACAGAGAACAGGAACACTGTTCTCACTTCTGACAATGCTTTGACAAATCTCAAATAACGGCTTCTCCTTTCAGTAAAACACTTGTGCATTTCTCAAAAATGCATTTCCTGAAATCCATACACTTTCAAAGAAGATGATTCTCTTTCAATGTGTAGCGTCTGCAGTGAATAGCAAAACTTCTCATTTGAGAAACACGTGTGTATATCACAAAAGCATTTCATGAAATTCATACACTTTCAAAAGAACGTGATTATCTTTCGAAGTAAAGGTGCTACAGAGAACAGGAACACTGTTCTCACTTCTAACAATACTTTGATATATAGCAAACAACGTCTTCTCTTTTCAGAGAAACACATGGGCGTTTCTCACAGAAGCATTTCTTTAATTTCATACACTTTCCAAAGAACATGATTATCTTTCGAAATAAAGATTCTACAGAGAACAGGAACACTGTTCTCACTTCTGACAATACTTTGACAAATCTTAAACAACGGCTTCTTTTTTCGGAGAAACACATATGCGTTTCTCACAAAAGCAGTTCTACAGTGAAACGGAACACTTTACTCACTTCAAACACTACTTTGACATATAGCAAACAAAGTCTTCTCTTTTCAGAGAAACACATGTGCGTTTCTCACAGAAGCATTACTTGAAATTCATACACTTTCCAAAGAACGTGATTATCTTTCGAAATAAAGATTCTCCAGAGAACAGGAACACTGTTCTCACTTCTGACAATACTTTGACAAATCTCAAACAACGGCTTTCCCTTTCGGAGAAACTCCTGTACATTTCTCACAAAAGCATTTCATGAAATTCATACATTTTCCAAGGAACATGATTATCGTTGGAAGTAATGGGTCTACAGAGAACAGGAACACTGTTTTCACTTCTAACACTACTTTGACATATAGCAAACAACGGCTTCGCTTTTCAGAGAAACACATGTGCGTTTCTCACAAAAGCAGTTCATCAAATTCATACACTTTCAAAAGAACATGATTATCTTTCGAAGGAAAGGTTCTACAGAGGACAGGAACACTGTTCTAACAATACTTTGACAAATCCCAAACAACGGCTTCACTTTTCAGAGAAACACATGTGCGTTTCTCACAAAAGCATTTCTTGAAATTCATACACTTTCCAAAGAACATCATTATCTTTCGAAGAAAACTTTCTACAGAGAACAGGAACACTGTTATCACTTCTGACACAACTCAAACAGCGGCTTCTTCTTTCGTAGACACTCATGTGCATTTCTAAAAATAGCATTTCATGAAATTCATACACTTTCAAAAGAACAGGATTATCTTTCGAAGTAAAGGTTCTACAGAGAACAGGAACACTGTTCTCACTTCTAACAATACTTTGATATGTAGCAAACAACGTCTTCTCTTTTCAGAGAAACACATGGGCGTTTCTCACAGAAGCATTTCTTTAATTTAATACACTTTCCAAAGAACATGATTATCTTTCGAAATAAAGATTCTCCAGAGAACAGGAACACTGTTCTCACTTCTGACAATACTTTGACAAATCTTAAACAACGGCTTCTTTTTTCGGAGAAACTAGTGTACGTTTCTCACAAAAGTATTTCAAGAAATTCATACATTTTCCAAGGAACATGATTATCATTGGACGTAAAGGGCCTACAGAGAACAGGAACACTGTTCACACTTCTAACACTACTGTGACATATAGCAAACAATGGATTCGCTTTTCAGAGAAACACATGTACGTTTCTCACAAAAGCATTTCTTGAAGTTCATACACTTTCCAAAGAACATCATTACCTTTCGAAGAAAACTTTCTACAGAGAACAGGAACACTGTTATCACTTCTGACACAACTCAAACAACGGCTTCTTCTTTCGTAGAAACTCATGTGCATTTCTAAAAATAGCATTTCATGAAATTCATACACTTTATATAGAACGTAATTATGCTTCACAGTAAAGCTACCACAGAGAACAGGAACACTTCTCAATTCTAACAATACGTTGACATATCACAACGGCTTCTCTTTTCGGAGAAACACAAGTGCGTTTCTCACAAAAGCAGTTCATCAAATTCATACACTTTCCAAAGTACATGATTATCTTTCGAAATAAAGATTCTACAGAGAACAGGAACACTGTTCTCACTTCTGACAATGCTTTGACAAATCTCAAATAACGGCTTCTCCTTTCAGTAAAACACTTGTGCATTTCTCAAAAATGCATTTCCTGAAATCCATACACTTTCAAAGAAGATGATTCTCTTTCAATGTGTAGCGTCTGCAGTGAATAGCAAAACTTCTCATTTGAGAAACACGTGTGTATATCACAAAAGCATTTCATGAAATTCATACACTTTCAAAAGAACGTGATTATCTTTCGAAGTAAAGGTGCTACAGAGAACAGGAACACTGTTCTCACTTCTAACAATACTTTGATATATAGCAAACAACGTCTTCTCTTTTCAGAGAAACACATGGGCGTTTCTCACAGAAGCATTTCTTTAATTTCATACACTTTCCAAAGAACATGATTATCTTTCGAAATAAAGATTCTCCAGAGAACAGGAACACTGTTCTCACTTCTGACAATACTTTGACAAATCTTAAACAACGGCTTCTTTTTTCGGAGAAACACATATGCGTTTCTCACAAAAGCAGTTCTACAGTGAAACGGAACACTTTACTCACTTCAAACACTACTTTGACATATAGCAAACAAAGTCTTCTCTTTTCAGAGAAACACATGTGCATTTCTCACAGAAGCATTACTTGAAATTCATACACTTTCCAAAGAACGTGATTATCTTTCGAAATAAAGATTCTCCAGAGAACAGGAACACTGTTCTCACTTCTGACAATACTTTGACAAATCTCAAACAACGGCTTTCCCTTTCGGAGAAACTCCTGTACATTTCTCACAAAAGCATTTCATGAAATTCATACATTTTCCAAGGAACATGATTATCGTTGGAAGTAATGGGTCTACAGAGAACAGGAACACTGTTTTCACTTCTAACACTACTTTGACATATAGCAAACAACGGCTTCGCTTTTCAGAGAAACACATGTGCGTTTCTCACAAAAGCAGTTCATCAAATTCATACACTTTCAAAAGAACATGATTATCTTTCGAAGGAAAGGTTCTACAGAGGACAGGAACACTGTTCTAACAATACTTTGACAAATCCCAAACAACGGCTTCACTTTTCAGAGAAACACATGTGCGTTTCTCACAAAAGCATTTCTTGAAATTCATACACTTTCCAAAGAACATCATTATCTTTCGAAGAAAACTTTCTACAGAGAACAGGAACACTGTTATCACTTCTGACACAACTCAAACAGCGGCTTCTTCTTTCGTAGACACTCATGTGCATTTCTAAAAATAGCATTTCATGAAATCCATACACTTTCAAAAGAACAGGATTATCTTTCGAAGTAAAGGTTCTACAGAGAACAGGAACACTGTTCTCACTTCTTACAATACTTTGATATATAGCAAACAACGTCTTCTCTTTTCAGAGAAACACATGGGCGTTTCTCACAGAAGCATTTCTTTAATTTAATACACTTTCCAAAGAACATGATTATCTTTCGAAATAAAGATTCTCCAGAGAACAGGAACACTGTTCTCACTTCTGACAATACTTTGACAAATCTTAAACAACGGCTTCTTTTTTCGGAGAAACTAGTGTACGTTTCTCACAAAAGTATTTCAAGAAATTCATACATTTTCCAAGGAACATGATTATCATTGGACGTAAAGGGCCTACAGAGAACAGGAACACTGTTCACACTTCTAACACTACTGTGACATATAGCAAACAATGGATTCGCTTTTCAGAGAAACACATGTACGTTTCTCACAAAAGCATTTCTTGAAGTTCATACACTTTCCAAAGAACAACATTACCTTTCGAAGAAAACTTTCTACAGAGAACAGGAACACTGTTATCACTTCTGACACAACTCAAACAACGGCTTCTTCTTTCGTAGAAACTCATGTGCATTTCTAAAAATAGCATTTCATGAAATTCATACACTTTATATAGAACGTAATTATGCTTCACAGTAAAGCTACCACAGAGAACAGGAACACTTCTCAATTCTAACAATACATTGACATATCACAACGGCTTCTCTTTTCGGAGAAACACAAGTGCGTTTCTCACAAAAGCAGTTCATCAAATTCATACACTTTCCAAAGTACATGATTATCTTTCGAAATAAAGATTCTACAGAGAACAGGAACACTGTTCTCACTTCTGACAATGCTTTGACAAATCTCAAATAACGGCTTCTCCTTTCAGTAAAACACTTGTGCATTTCTCAAAAATGCATTTCCTGAAATCCATACACTTTCAAAGAAGATGATTCTCTTTCAATGTGTAGCGTCTGCAGTGAATAGCAAAACTTCTCATTTGAGAAACACGTGTGTATATCACAAAAGCATTTCATGAAATTCATACACTTTCAAAAGAACGTGATTATCTTTCGAAGTAAAGGTGCTACAGAGAACAGGAACACTGTTCTCACTTCTAACAATACTTTGATATATAGCAAACAACGTCTTCTCTTTTCAGAGAAACACATGGGCGTTTCTCACAGAAGCATTTCTTTAATTTCATACACTTTCCAAAGAACATGATTATCTTTCGAAATAAAGATTCTCCAGAGAACAGGAACACTGTTCTCACTTCTGACAATACTTTGACAAATCTTAAACAACGGCTTCTTTTTTCGGAGAAACACATATGCGTTTCTCACAAAAGCAGTTCTACAGTGAAACGGAACACTTTACTCACTTCAAACACTACTTTGACATATAGCAAACAAAGTCTTCTCTTTTCAGAGAAACACATGTGCGTTTCTCACAGAAGCATTACTTGAAATTCATACACTTTCCAAAGAACGTGATTATCTTTCGAAATAAAGATTCTCCAGAGAACAGGAACACTGTTCTCACTTCTGACAATACTTTGACAAATCTCAAACAACGGCTTTCCCTTTCGGAGAAACTCCTGTACATTTCTCACAAAAGCATTTCATGAAATTCATACATTTTCCAAGGAACATGATTATCGTTGGAAGTAATGGGTCTACAGAGAACAGGAACACTGTTTTCACTTCTAACACTACTTTGACATATAGCAAACAACGGCTTCGCTTTTCAGAGAAACACATGTGCGTTTCTCACAAAAGCAGTTCATCAAATTCATACACTTTCAAAAGAACATGATTATCTTTCGAAGGAAAGGTTCTACAGAGGACAGGAACACTGTTCTAACAATACTTTGACAAATCCCAAACAACGGCTTCACTTTTCAGAGAAACACATGTGCGTTTCTCACAAAAGCATTTCTTGAAATTCATACACTTTCCAAAGAACATCATTATCTTTCGAAGAAAACTTTCTACAGAGAACAGGAACACTGTTATCACTTCTGACACAACTCAAACAGCGGCTTCTTCTTTCGTAGACACTCATGTGCATTTCTAAAAATAGCATTTCATGAAATCCATACACTTTCAAAAGAACAGGATTATCTTTCGAAGTAAAGGTTCTACAGAGAACAGGAACACTGTTCTCACTTCTAACAATACTTTGATATATAGCAAACAACGTCTTCTCTTTTCAGAGAAACACATGGGCGTTTCTCACAGAAGCATTTCTTTAATTTAATACACTTTCCAAAGAACATGATTATCTTTCGAAATAAAGATTCTCCAGAGAACAGGAACACTGTTCTCACTTCTGACAATACTTTGACAAATCTTAAACAACGGCTTCTTTTTTCGGAGAAACTAGTGTACGTTTCTCACAAAAGTATTTCATGAAATTCATACATTTTCCAAGGAACATGATTATCATTGGACGTAAAGGGCCTACAGAGAACAGGAACACTGTTCACACTTCTAACACTACTGTGACATATAGCAAACAATGGATTCGCTTTTCAGAGAAACACATGTACGTTTCTCACAAAAGCATTTCTTGAAGTTCATACACTTTCCAAAGAACAACATTACCTTTCGAAGAAAACTTTCTACAGAGAACAGGAACACTGTTATCACTTCTGACACAACTCAAACAACGGCTTCTTCTTTCGTAGAAACTCATGTGCATTTCTAAAAATAGCATTTCATGAAATTCATACACTTTATATAGAACGTAATTATGCTTCACAGTAAAGCTACCACAGAGAACAGGAACACTTCTCAATTCTAACAATACGTTGACATATCACAACGGCTTCTCTTTTCGGAGAAACACAAGTGCGTTTCTCACAAAAGCAGTTCATCAAATTCATACACTTTCCAAAGTACATGATTATCTTTCGAAATAAAGATTCTACAGAGAACAGGAACACTGTTCTCACTTCTGACAATGCTTTGACAAATCTCAAATAACGGCTTCTCCTTTCAGTAAAACACTTGTGCATTTCTCAAAAATGCATTTCCTGAAATCCATACACTTTCAAAGAAGATGATTCTCTTTCAATGTGTAGCGTCTGCAGTGAATAGCAAAACTTCTCATTTGAGAAACACGTGTGTGTATCACAAAAGCATTTCATGAAATTCATACACTTTCAAAAGAACGTGATTATCTTTCGAAGTAAAGGTGCTACAGAGAACAGGAACACTGTTCTCACTTCTAACAATACTTTGATATATAGCAAACAACGTCTTCTCTTTTCAGAGAAACACATGGGCGTTTCTCACAGAAGCATTTCTTTAATTTCATACACTTTCCAAAGAACATGATTATCTTTCGAAATAAAGATTCTACAGAGAACAGGAACACTGTTCTCACTTCTGACAATACTTTGACAAATCTTAAACAACGGCTTCTTTTTTCGGAGAAACACATATGCGTTTCTCACAAAAGCAGTTCTACAGTGAAACGGAACACTTTACTCACTTCAAACACT
This sequence comes from Microtus oregoni, assembly GCF_018167655.1. Taxonomy (NCBI): domain Eukaryota; kingdom Metazoa; phylum Chordata; class Mammalia; order Rodentia; family Cricetidae; genus Microtus; species Microtus oregoni. Next base: position 19,599,505 of record NW_024543086.1, read on the forward strand.
ACTTTGACATATAGCAAACAAAGTCTTCTCTTTTCAGAGAAACACATGTGCGTTTCTCACAGAAGCATTACTTGAAATTCATACACTTTCCAAAGAACGTGATTATCTTTCGAAATAAAGATTCTCCAGAGAACAGGAACACTGTTCTCACTTCTGACAATACTTTGACAAATCTCAAACAACGGCTTTCCCTTTCGGAGAAACTCCTGTACATTTCTCACAAAAGCATTTCATGAAATTCATACATTTTCCAAGGAACATGATTATCGTTGGAAGTAATGTGTCTACAGAGAACAGGAACACTGTTTTCACTTCTAACACTACTTTGACATATAGCAAACAACGGCTTCGCTTTTCAGAGAAACACATGTGCGTTTCTCACAAAAGCAGTTCATCAAATTCATACACTTTCAAAAGAACATGATTATCTTTCGAAGGAAAGGTTCTACAGAGGACAGGAACACTGTTCTAACAATACTTTGACAAATCCCAAACAACGGCTTCACTTTTCAGAGAAACACATGTGCGTTTCTCACAAAAGCATTTCTTGAAATTCATACACTTTCCAAAGAACATCATTATCTTTCGAAGAAAACTTTCTACAGAGAACAGGAACACTGTTATCACTTCTGACACAACTCAAACAGCGGCTTCTTCTTTCGTAGACACTCATGTGCATTTCTAAAAATAGCATTTCATGAAATCCATACACTTTCAAAAGAACAGGATTATCTTTCGAAGTAAAGGTGCTACAGAGAACAGGAACACTGTTCTCACTTCTAACAATACTTTGATATATAGCAAACAACGTCTTCTCTTTTCAGAGAAACACATGGGCGTTTCTCACAGAAGCATTTCTTTAATTTAATACACTTTCCAAAGAACATGATTATCTTTCGAAATAAAGATTCTCCAGAGAACAGGAACACTGTTCTCACTTCTGACAATACTTTGACAAATCTTAAACAACGGCTTCTTTTTTCGGAGAAACTAGTGTACGTTTCTCACAAAAGTATTTCAAGAAATTCATACATTTTCCAAGGAACATGATTATCATTGGACGTAAAGGGCCTACAGAGAACAGGAACACTGTTCACACTTCTAACACTACTGTGACATATAGCAAACAATGGATTCGCTTTTCAGAGAAACACATGTACGTTTCTCACAAAAGCATTTCTTGAAGTTCATACACTTTCCAAAGAACATCATTACCTTTCGAAGAAAACTTTCTACAGAGAACAGGAACACTGTTATCACTTCTGACACAACTCAAACAACGGCTTCTTCTTTCGTAGAAACTCATGTGCATTTCTAAAAATAGCATTTCATGAAATTCATACACTTTATATAGAACGTAATTATGCTTCACAGTAAAGCTACCACAGAGAACAGGAACACTTCTCAATTCTAACAATACGTTGACATATCACAACGGCTTCTCTTTTCGGAGAAACACAAGTGCGTTTCTCACAAAAGCAGTTCATCAAATTCATACACTTTCCAAAGTACATGATTATCTTTCGAAATAAAGATTCTACAGAGAACAGGAACACTGTTCTCACTTCTGACAATGCTTTGACAAATCTCAAATAACGGCTTCTCCTTTCAGTAAAACACTTGTGCATTTCTCAAAAATGCATTTCCTGAAATCCATACACTTTCAAAGAAGATGATTCTCTTTCAATGTGTAGCGTCTGCAGTGAATAGCAAAACTTCTCATTTGAGAAACACGTGTGTATATCACAAAAGCATTTCATGAAATTCATACACTTTCAAAAGAACGTGATTATCTTTCGAAGTAAAGGTGCTACAGAGAACAGGAACACTGTTCTCACTTCTAACAATACTTTGATATATAGCAAACAACGTCTTCTCTTTTCAGAGAAACACATGGGCGTTTCTCACAGAAGCATTTCTTTAATTTCATACACTTTCCAAAGAACATGATTATCTTTCGAAATAAAGATTCTCCAGAGAACAGGAACACTGTTCTCACTTCTGACAATGCTTTGACAAATCTTAAACAACGGCTTCTTTTTTCGGAGAAACACATATGCGTTTCTCACAAAAGCAGTTCTACAGTGAAACGGAACACTTTACTCACTTCAAACACTACTTTGACATATAGCAAACAAAGTCTTCTCTTTTCAGAGAAACACATGTGCGTTTCTCACAGAAGCATTACTTGAAATTCATACACTTTCCAAAGAACGTGATTATCTTTCGAAATAAAGATTCTCCAGAGAACAGGAACACTGTTCTCACTTCTGACAATACTTTGACAAATCTCAAACAACGGCTTTCCCTTTCGGAGAAACTCCTGTACATTTCTCACAAAAGCATTTCATGAAATTCATACATTTTCCAAGGAACATGATTATCGTTGGAAGTAATGGGTCTACAGAGAACAGGAACACTGTTTTCACTTCTAACACTACTTTGACATATAGCAAACAACGGCTTCGCTTTTCAGAGAAACACATGTGCGTTTCTCACAAAAGCAGTTCATCAAATTCATACACTTTCAAAAGAACATGATTATCTTTCGAAGGAAAGGTTCTACAGAGGACAGGAACACTGTTCTAACAATACTTTGACAAATCCCAAACAACGGCTTCACTTTTCAGAGAAACACATGTGCGTTTCTCACAAAAGCATTTCTTGAAATTCATACACTTTCCAAAGAACATCATTATCTTTCGAAGAAAACTTTCTACAGAGAACAGGAACACTGTTATCACTTCTGACACAGCTCAAACAGCGGCTTCTTCTTTCGTAGACACTCATGTGCATTTCTAAAAATAGCATTTCATGAAATCCATACACTTTCAAAAGAACAGGATTATCTTTCGAAGTAAAGGTTCTACAGAGAACAGGAACACTGTTCTCACTTCTAACAATACTTTGATATATAGCAAACAACGTCTTCTCTTTTCAGAGAAACACATGGGCGTTTCTCACAGAAGCATTTCTTTAATTTAATACACTTTCCAAAGAACATGATTATCTTTCGAAATAAAGATTCTCCAGAGAACAGGAACACTGTTCTCACTTCTGACAATACTTTGACAAATCTTAAACAACGGCTTCTTTTTTCGGAGAAACTAGTGTACGTTTCTCACAAAAGTATTTCAAGAAATTCATACATTTTCCAAGGAACATGATTATCATTGGACGTAAAGGGCCTACAGAGAACAGGAACACTGTTCACACTTCTAACACTACTGTGACATATAGCAAACAATGGATTCGCTTTTCAGAGAAACACATGTACGTTTCTCACAAAAGCATTTCTTGAAGTTCATACACTTTCCAAAGAACATCATTACCTTTCGAAGAAAACTTTCTACAGAGAACAGGAACACTGTTATCACTTCTGACACAACTCAAACAACGGCTTCTTCTTTCGTAGAAACTCATGTGCATTTCTAAAAATAGCATTTCATGAAATTCATACACTTTATATAGAATGTAATTATGCTTCACAGTAAAGCTACCACAGAGAACAGGAACACTTCTCAATTCTAACAATACGTTGACATATCACAACGGCTTCTCTTTTCGGAGAAACACAAGTGCGTTTCTCACAAAAGCAGTTCATCAAATTCATACACTTTCCAAAGTACATGATTATCTTTCGAAATAAAGATTCTACAGAGAACAGGAACACTGTTCTCACTTCTGACAATGCTTTGACAAATCTCAAATAACGGCTTCTCCTTTCAGTAAAACACTTGTGCATTTCTCAAAAATGCATTTCCTGAAATCCATACACTTTCAAAGAAGATGATTCTCTTTCAATGTGTAGCGTCTGCAGTGAATAGCAAAACTTCTCATTTGAGAAACACGTGTGTATATCACAAAAGCATTTCATGAAATTCATACACTTTCAAAAGAACGTGATTATCTTTCGAAGTAAAGGTGCTACAGAGAACAGGAACACTGTTCTCACTTCTAACAATACTTTGATATATAGCAAACAACGTCTTCTCTTTTCAGAGAAACACATGGGCGTTTCTCACAGAAGCATTTCTTTAATTTCATACACTTTCCAAAGAACATGATTATCTTTCGAAATAAAGATTCTACAGAGAACAGGAACACTGTTCTCACTTCTGACAATACTTTGACAAATCTTAAACAACGGCTTCTTTTTTCGGAGAAACACATATGCGTTTCTCACAAAAGCAGTTCTACAGTGAAACGGAACACTTTACTCACTTCAAACACTACTTTGACATATAGCAAACAAAGTCTTCTCTTTTCAGAGAAACACATGTGCGTTTCTCACAGAAGCATTACTTGAAATTCATACACTTTCCAAAGAACGTGATTATCTTTCGAAATAAAGATTCTCCAGAGAACAGGAACACTGTTCTCACTTCTGACAATACTTTGACAAATCTCAAACAACGGCTTTCCCTTTCGGAGAAACTCCTGTACATTTCTCACAAAAGCATTTCATGAAATTCATACATTTTCCAAGGAACATGATTATCGTTGGAAGTAATGGGTCTACAGAGAACAGGAACACTGTTTTCACTTCTAACACTACTTTGACATATAGCAAACAACGGCTTCGCTTTTCAGAGAAACACATGTGCGTTTCTCACAAAAGCAGTTCATCAAATTCATACACTTTCAAAAGAACATGATTATCTTTCGAAGGAAAGGTTCTACAGAGGACAGGAACACTGTTCTAACAATACTTTGACAAATCCCAAACAACGGCTTCACTTTTCAGAGAAACACATGTGCGTTTCTCACAAAAGCATTTCTTGAAATTCATACACTTTCCAAAGAACATCATTATCTTTCGAAGAAAACTTTCTACAGAGAACAGGAACACTGTTATCACTTCTGACACAACTCAAACAGCGGCTTCTTCTTTCGTAGACACTCATGTGCATTTCTAAAAATAGCATTTCATGAAATCCATACACTTTCAAAAGAACAGGATTATCTTTCGAAGTAAAGGTTCTACAGAGAACAGGAACACTGTTCTCACTTCTAACAATACTTTGATATATAGCAAACAACGTCTTCTCTTTTCAGAGAAACACATGGGCGTTTCTCACAGAAGCATTTCTTTAATTTAATACACTTTCCAAAGAACATGATTATCTTTCGAAATAAAGATTCTCCAGAGAACAGGAACACTGTTCTCACTTCTGACAATACTTTGACAAATCTTAAACAACGGCTTCTTTTTTCGGAGAAACTAGTGTACGTTTCTCACAAAAGTATTTCAAGAAATTCATACATTTTCCAAGGAACATGATTATCATTGGACGTAAAGGGCCTACAGAGAACAGGAACACTGTTCACACTTCTAACACTACTGTGACATATAGCAAACAATGGATTCGCTTTTCAGAGAAACACATGTACGTTTCTCACAAAAGCATTTCTTGAAGTTCATACACTTTCCAAAGAACATCATTACCTTTCGAAGAAAACTTTCTACAGAGAACAGGAACACTGTTATCACTTCTGACACAACTCAAACAACGGCTTCTTCTTTCGTAGAAACTCATGTGCATTTCTAAAAATAGCATTTCATGAAATTCATACACTTTATATAGAACGTAATTATGCTTCACAGTAAAGCTACCACAGAGAACAGGAACACTTCTCAATTCTAACAATACGTTGACATATCACAACGGCTTCTCTTTTCGGAGAAACACAAGTGCGTTTCTCACAAAAGCAGTTCATCAAATTCATACACTTTCCAAAGTACATGATTATCTTTCGAAATAAAGATTCTACAGAGAACAGGAACACTGTTCTCACTTCTGACAATGCTTTGACAAATCTCAAATAACGGCTTCTCCTTTCAGTAAAACACTTGTGCATTTCTCAAAAATGCATTTCCTGAAATCCATACACTTTCAAAGAAGATGATTCTCTTTCAATGTGTAGCGTCTGCAGTGAATAGCAAAACTTCTCATTTGAGAAACACGTGTGTATATCACAAAAGCATTTCATGAAATTCATACACTTTCAAAAGAACGTGATTATCTTTCGAAGTAAAGGTGCTACAGAGAACAGGAACACTGTTCTCACTTCTAACAATACTTTGATATATAGCAAACAACGTCTTCTCTTTTCAGAGAAACACATGGGCGTTTCTCACAGAAGCATTTCTTTAATTTCATACACTTTCCAAAGAACATGATTATCTTTCGAAATAAAGATTCTACAGAGAACAGGAACACTGTTCTCACTTCTGACAATACTTTGACAAATCTTAAACAACGGCTTCTTTTTTCGGAGAAACACATATGCGTTTCTCACAAAAGCAGTTCTACAGTGAAACGGAACACTTTACTCACTTCAAACACTACTTTGACATATAGCAAACAAAGTCGTCTCTTTTCAGAGAAACACATGTGCGTTTCTCACAGAAGCATTACTTGAAATTCATACACTTTCCAAAGAACGTGATTATCTTTCGAAATAAAGATTCTCCAGAGAACAGGAACACTGTTCTCACTTCTGACAATACTTTGACAAATCTCAAACAACGGCTTTCCCTTTCGGAGAAACTCCTGTACATTTCTCACAAAAGCATTTCATGAAATTCATACATTTTCCAAGGAACATGATTATCGTTGGAAGTAATGGGTCTACAGAGAACAGGAACACTGTTTTCACTTCTAACACTACTTTGACATATAGCAAACAACGGCTTCGCTTTTCAGAGAAACACATGTGCGTTTCTCACAAAAGCAGTTCATCAAATTCATACACTTTCAAAAGAACATGATTATCTTTCGAAGGAAAGGTTCTACAGAGGACAGGAACACTGTTCTAACAATACTTTGACAAATCCCAAACAACGGCTTCACTTTTCAGAGAAACACATGTGCGTTTCTCACAAAAGCATTTCTTGAAATTCATACACTTTCCAAAGAACATCATTATCTTTCGAAGAAAACTTTCTACAGAGAACAGGAACACTGTTATCACTTCTGACACAACTCAAACAGCGGCTTCTTCTTTCGTAGACACTCATGTGCATTTCTAAAAATAGCATTTCATGAAATCCATACACTTTCAAAAGAACAGGATTATCTTTCGAAGTAAAGGTTCTACAGAGAACAGGAACACTGTTCTCACTTCTAACAATACTTTGATATATAGCAAACAACGTCTTCTCTTTTCAGAGAAACACATGGGCGTTTCTCACAGAAGCATTTCTTTAATTTAATACACTTTCCAAAGAACATGATTATCTTTCGAAATAAAGATTCTCCAGAGAACAGGAACACTGTTCTCACTTCTGACAATACTTTGACAAATCTTAAACAACGGCTTCTTTTTTCGGAGAAACTAGTGTACGTTTCTCACAAAAGTATTTCAAGAAATTCATACATTTTCCAAGGAACATGATTATCATTGGACGTAAAGGGCCTACAGAGAACAGGAACACTGTTCACACTTCTAACACTACTGTGACATATAGCAAACAATGGATTCGCTTTTCAGAGAAACACATGTACGTTTCTCACAAAAGCATTTCTTGAAGTTCATACACTTTCCAAAGAACATCATTACCTTTCGAAGAAAACTTTCTACAGAGAACAGGAACACTGTTATCACTTCTGACACAACTCAAACAACGGCTTCTTCTTTCGTAGAAACTCATGTGCATTTCTAAAAATAGCATTTCATGAAATTCATACACTTTATATAGAACGTAATTATGCTTCACAGTAAAGCTACCACAGAGAACAGGAACACTTCTCAATTCTAACAATACGTTGACATATCACAACGGCTTCTCTTTTCGGAGAAACACAAGTGCGTTTCTCACAAAAGCAGTTCATCAAATTCATACACTTTCCAAAGTACATGATTATCTTTCGAAATAAAGATTCTACAGAGAACAGGAACACTGTTCTCACTTCTGACAATGCTTTGACAAATCTCAAATAACGGCTTCTCCTTTCAGTAAAACACTTGTGCATTTCTCAAAAATGCATTTCCTGAAATCCATACACTTTCAAAGAAGATGATTCTCTTTCAATGTGTAGCGTCTGCAGTGAATAGCAAAACTTCTCATTTGAGAAACACGTGTGTATATCACAAAAGCATTTCATGAAATTCATACACTTTCAAAAGAACGTGATTATCTTTCGAAGTAAAGGTGCTACAGAGAACAGGAACACTGTTCTCACTTCTAACAATACTTTGATATATAGCAAACAACGTCTTCTCTTTTCAGAGAAACACATGGGCGTTTCTCACAGAAGCATTTCTTTAATTTCATACACTTTCCAAAGAACATGATTATCTTTCGAAATAAAGATTCTACAGAGAACAGGAACACTGTTCTCACTTCTGACAATACTTTGACAAATCTTAAACAACGGCTTCTTTTTTCGGAGAAACACATATGCGTTTCTCACAAAAGCAGTTCTACAGTGAAACGGAACACTTTACTCACTTCAAACACTACTTTGACATATAGCAAACAAAGTCTTCTCTTTTCAGAGAAACACATGTGCGTTTCTCACAGAAGCATTACTTGAAATTCATACACTTTCCAAAGAACGTGATTATCTTTCGAAATAAAGATTCTCCAGAGAACAGGAACACTGTTCTCACTTCTGACAATACTTTGACAAATCTCAAACAACGGCTTTCCCTTTCGGAGAAACTCCTGTACATTTCTCACAAAAGCATTTCATGAAATTCATACATTTTCCAAGGAACATGATTATCGTTGGAAGTAATGGGTCTACAGAGAACAGGAACACTGTTTTCACTTCTAACACTACTTTGACATATAGCAAACAACGGCTTCGCTTTTCAGAGAAACACATGTGCGTTTCTCACAAAAGCAGTTCATCAAATTCATACACTTTCAAAAGAACATGATTATCTTTCGAAGGAAAGGTTCTACAGAGGACAGGAACACTGTTCTAACAATACTTTGACAAATCCCAAACAACGGCTTCACTTTTCAGAGAAACACATGTGCGTTTCTCACAAAAGCATTTCTTGAAATTCATACACTTTCCAAAGAACATCATTATCTTTCGAAGAAAACTTTCTACAGAGAACAGGAACACTGTTATCACTTCTGACACAACTCAAACAGCGGCTTCTTCTTTCGTAGACACTCATGTGCATTTCTAAAAATAGCATTTCATGAAATCCATACACTTTCAAAAGAACAGGATTATCTTTCGAAGTAAAGGTGCTACAGAGAACAGGAACACTGTTCTCACTTCTAACAATACTTTGATATATAGCAAACAACGTCTTCTCTTTTCAGAGAAACACATGGGCGTTTCTCACAGAAGCATTTCTTTAATTTAATACACTTTCCAAAGAACATGATTATCTTTCGAAATAAAGATTCTCCAGAGAACAGGAACACTGTTCTCACTTCTGACAATACTTTGACAAATCTTAAACAACGGCTTCTTTTTTCGGAGAAACTAGTGTACGTTTCTCACAAAAGTATTTCAAGAAATTCATACATTTTCCAAGGAACATGATTATCATTGGACGTAAAGGGCCTACAGAGAACAGGAACACTGTTCACACTTCTAACACTACTGTGACATATAGCAAACAATGGATTCGCTTTTCAGAGAAACACATGTACGTTTCTCACAAAAGCATTTCTTGAAGTTCATACACTTTCCAAAGAACATCATTACCTTTCGAAGAAAACTTTCTACAGAGAACAGGAACACTGTTATCACTTCTGACACAACTCAAACAACGGCTTCTTCTTTCGTAGAAACTCATGTGCATTTCTAAAAATAGCATTTCATGAAATTCATACACTTTATATAGAACGTAATTATGCTTCACAGTAAAGCTACCACAGAGAACAGGAACACTTCTCAATTCTAACAATACGTTGACATATCACAACGGCTTCTCTTTTCGGAGAAACACAAGTGCGTTTCTCACAAAAGCAGTTCATCAAATTCATACACTTTCCAAAGTACATGATTATCTTTCGAAATAAAGATTCTACAGAGAACAGGAACACTGTTCTCACTTCTGACAATGCTTTGACAAATCTCAAATAACGGCTTCTCCTTTCAGTAAAACACTTGTGCATTTCTCAAAAATGCATTTCCTGAAATCCATACACTTTCAAAGAAGATGATTCTCTTTCAATGTGTAGCGTCTGCAGTGAATAGCAAAACTTCTCATTTGAGAAACACGTGTGTATATCACAAAAGCATTTCATGAAATTCATACACTTTCAAAAGAACGTGATTATCTTTCGAAGTAAAGGTGCTACAGAGAACAGGAACACTGTTCTCACTTCTAACAATACTTTGATATATAGCAAACAACGTCTTCTCTTTTCAGAGAAACACATGGGCGTTTCTCACAGAAGCATTTCTTTAATTTCATACACTTTCCAAAGAACATGATTATCTTTCGAAATAAAGATTCTACAGAGAACAGGAACACTGTTCTCACTTCTGACAATACTTTGACAAATCTTAAACAACGGCTTCTTTTTTCGGAGAAACACATATGCGTTTCTCACAAAAGCAGTTCTACAGTGAAACGGAACACTTTACTCACTTCAAACACTACTTTGACATATAGCAAACAAAGTCTTCTCTTTTCAGAGAAACACATGTGCGTTTCTCACAGAAGCATTACTTGAAATTCATACACTTTCCAAAGAACGTGATTATCTTTCGAAATAAAGATTCTCCAGAGAACAGGAACACTGTTCTCACTTCTGACAATACTTTGACAAATCTCAAACAACGGCTTTCCCTTTCGGAGAAACTCCTGTACATTTCTCACAAAAGCATTTCATGAAATTCATACATTTTCCAAGGAACATGATTATCGTTGGAAGTAATGGGTCTACAGAGAACAGGAACACTGTTTTCACTTCTAACACTACTTTGACATATAGCAAACAACGGCTTCGCTTTTCAGAGAAACACATGTGCGTTTCTCACAAAAGCATTTCTTGAAGTTCATACACTTTCCAAAGAACATCATTACCTTTCGAAGAAAACTTTCTACAGAGAACAGGAACACTGTTATCACTTCTGACACAACTCAAACAACGGCTTCTTCTTTCGTAGAAACTCATGTGCATTTCTAAAAATAGCATTTCATGAAATTCATACACTTTATATAGAACGTAATTATGCTTCACAGTAAAGCTACCACAGAGAACAGGAACACTTCTCAATTCTAACAATACGTTGACATATCACAACGGCTTCTCTTTTCGGAGAAACACAAGTGCGTTTCTCACAAAAGCAGTTCATCAAATTCATACACTTTCCAAAGTACATGATTATCTTTCGAAATAAAGATTCTACAGAGAACAGGAACACTGTTCTCACTTCTGACAATGCTTTGACAAATCTCAAATAACGGCTTCTCCTTTCAGTAAAACACTTGTGCATTTCTCAAAAATGCATTTCCTGAAATCCATACACTTTCAAAGAAGATGATTCTCTTTCAATGTGTAGCGTCTGCAGTGAATAGCAAAACTTCTCATTTGAGAAACACGTGTGTATATCACAAAAGCATTTCATGAAATTCATACACTTTCAAAAGAACGTGATTATCTTTCGAAGTAAAGGTGCTACAGAGAACAGGAACACTGTTCTCACTTCTAACAATACTTTGATATATAGCAAACAACGTCTTCTCTTTTCAGAGAAACACATGGGCGTTTCTCACAGAAGCATTTCTTTAATTTCATACACTTTCCAAAGAACATGATTATCTTTCGAAATAAAGATTCTACAGAGAACAGGAACACTGTTCTCACTTCTGACAATACTTTGACAAATCTTAAACAACGGCTTCTTTTTTCGGAGAAACACATATGCGTTTCTCACAAAAGCAGTTCTACAGTGAAACGGAACACTTTACTCACTTCAAACACTACTTTGACATATAGCAAACAAAGTCTTCTCTTTTCAGAGAAACACATGTGCGTTTCTCACAGAAGCATTACTTGAAATTCATACACTTTCCAAAGAACGTGATTATCTTTCGAAATAAAGATTCTCCAGAGAACAGGAACACTGTTCTCACTTCTGACAATACTTTGACAAATCTCAAACAACGGCTTTCCCTTTCGGAGAAACTCCTGTACATTTCTCACAAAAGCATTTCATGAAATTCATACATTTTCCAAGGAACATGATTATCGTTGGAAGTAATGTGTCTACAGAGAACAGGAACACTGTTTTCACTTCTAACACTACTTTGACATATAGCAAACAACGGCTTCGCTTTTCAGAGAAACACATGTGCGTTTCTCACAAAAGCAGTTCATCAAATTCATACACTTTCAAAAGAACATGATTATCTTTCGAAGGAAAGGTTCTACAGAGGACAGGAACACTGTTCTAACAATACTTTGACAAATCCCAAACAACGGCTTCACTTTTCAGAGAAACACATGTGCGTTTCTCACAAAAGCATTTCTTGAAATTCATACACTTTCCAAAGAACATCATTATCTTTCGAAGAAAACTTTCTACAGAGAACAGGAACACTGTTATCACTTCTGACACAACTCAAACAGCGGCTTCTTCTTTCGTAAACACTCATGTGCATTTCTAAAAATAGCATTTCATGAAATCCATACACTTTCAAAAGAACAGGATTATCTTTCGAAGTAAAGGTTCTACAGAGAACAGGAACACTGTTCTCACTTCTAACAATACTTTGATATATAGCAAACAACGTCTTCTCTTTTCAGAGAAACACATGGGCGTTTCTCACAGAAGCATTTCTTTAATTTAATACACTTTCCAAAGAACATGATTATCTTTCGAAATAAAGATTCTCCAGAGAACAGGAACACTGTTCTCACTTCTGACAATACTTTGACAAATCTTAAACAACGGCTTCTTTTTTCGGAGAAACTAGTGTACGTTTCTCACAAAAGTATTTCAAGAAATTCATACATTTTCCAAGGAACATGATTATCATTGGACGTAAAGGGCCTACAGAGAACAGGAACACTGTTCACACTTCTAACACTACTGTGACATATAGCAAACAATGGATTCGCTTTTCAGAGAAACACATGTACGTTTCTCACAAAAGCATTTCTTGAAGTTCATACACTTTCCAAAGAACATCATTACCTTTCGAAGAAAACTTTCTACAGAGAACAGGAACACTGTTATCACTTCTGACACAACTCAAACAACGGCTTCTTCTTTCGTAGAAACTCATGTGCATTTCTAAAAATAGCATTTCATGAAATTCATACACTTTATATAGAACGTAATTATGCTTCACAGTAAAGCTACCACAGAGAACAGGAACACTTCTCAATTCTAACAATACGTTGACATATCACAACGGCTTCTCTTTTCGGAGAAACACAAGTGCGTTTCTCACAAAAGCAGTTCATCAAATTCATACACTTTCCAAAGTACATGATTATCTTTCGAAATAAAGATTCTACAGAGAACAGGAACACTGTTCTCACTTCTGACAGTGCTTTGACAAATCTCAAATAACGGCTTCTCCTTTCAGTAAAACACTTGTGCATTTCTCAAAAATGCATTTCCTGAAATCCATACACTTTCAAAGAAGATGATTCTCTTTCAATGTGTAGCGTCTGCAGTGAATAGCAAAACTTCTCATTTGAGAAACACGTGTGTATATCACAAAAGCATTTCATGAAATTCATACACTTTCAAAAGAACGTGATTATCTTTCGAAGTAAAGGTGCTACAGAGAACAGGAACACTGTTCTCACTTCTAACAATACTTTGATATATAGCAAACAACGTCTTCTCTTTTCAGAGAAACACATGGGCGTTTCTCACAGAAGCATTTCTTTAATTTCATACACTTTCCAAAGAACATGATTATCTTTCGAAATAAAGATTCTACAGAGAACAGGAACACTGTTCTCACTTCTGACAATACTTTGACAAATCTTAAACAACGGCTTCTTTTTTCGGAGAAACACATATGCGTTTCTCACAAAAGCAGTTCTACAGTGAAACGGAACACTTTACTCACTTCAAACACTACTTTGACATATAGCAAACAAAGTCTTCTCTTTTCAGAGAAACACATGTGCGTTTCTCACAGAAGCATTACTTGAAATTCATACACTTTCCAAAGAACGTGATTATCTTTCGAAATAAAGATTCTCCAGAGAACAGGAACACTGTTCTCACTTCTGACAATACTTTGACAAATCTCAAACAACGGCTTTCCCTTTCGGAGAAACTCCTGTACATTTCTCACAAAAGCATTTCATGAAATTCATACATTTTCCAAGGAACATGATTATCGTTGGAAGTAATGGGTCTACAGAGAACAGGAACACTGTTTTCACTTCTAACACTACTTTGACATATAGCAAACAACGGCTTCGCTTTTCAGAGAAACACATGTGCGTTTCTCACAAAAGCAGTTCATCAAATTCATACACTTTCAAAAGAACATGATTATCTTTCGAAGGAAAGGTTCTACAGAGGACAGGAACACTGTTCTAACAATACTTTGACAAATCCCAAACAACGGCTTCACTTTTCAGAGAAACACATGTGCGTTTCTCACAAAAGCATTTCCTGAAATTCATACACTTTCCAAAGAACATCATTATCTTTCGAAGAAAACTTTCTACAGAGAACAGGAACACTGTTATCACTTCTGACACAACTCAAACAGCGGCTTCTTCTTTCGTAGACACTCATGTGCATTTCTAAAAATAGCATTTCATGAAATCCATACACTTTCAAAAGAACAGGATTATCTTTCGAAGTAAAGGTTCTACAGAGAACAGGAACACTGTTCTCACTTCTAACAATACTTTGATATATAGCAAACAACGTCTTCTCTTTTCAGAGAAACACATGGGCGTTTCTCACAGAAGCATTTCTTTAATTTAATACACTTTCCAAAGAACATGATTATCTTTCGAAATAAAGATTCTCCAGAGAACAGGAACACTGTTCTCACTTCTGACAATACTTTGACAAATCTTAAACAACGGCTTCTTTTTTCGGAGAAACTAGTGTACGTTTCTCACAAAAGTATTTCAAGAAATTCATACATTTTCCAAGGAACATGATTATCATTGGACGTAAAGGGCCTACAGAGAACAGGAACACTGTTCACACTTCTAACACTACTGTGACATATAGCAAACAATGGATTCGCTTTTCAGAGAAACACATGTACGTTTCTCACAAAAGCATTTCTTGAAGTTCATACACTTTCCAAAGAACATCATTACCTTTCGAAGAAAACTTTCTACAGAGAACAGGAACACTGTTATCACTTCTGACACAACTCAAACAACGGCTTCTTCTTTCGTAGAAACTCATGTGCATTTCTAAAAATAGCATTTCATGAAATTCATACACTTTATATAGAACGTAATTATGCTTCACAGTAAAGCTACCACAGAGAACAGGAACACTTCTCAATTCTAACAATACGTTGACATATCACAACGGCTTCTCTTTTCGGAGAAACACAAGTGCGTTTCTCACAAAAGCAGTTCATCAAATTCATACACTTTCCAAAGTACATGATTATCTTTCGAAATAAAGATTCTACAGAGAACAGGAACACTGTTCTCACTTCTGACAGTGCTTTGACAAATCTCAAATAACGGCTTCTCCTTTCAGTAAAACACTTGTGCATTTCTCAAAAATGCATTTCCTGAAATCCATACACTTTCAAAGAAGATGATTCTCTTTCAATGTGTAGCGTCTGCAGTGAATAGCAAAACTTCTCATTTGAGAAACACGTGTGTATATCACAAAAGCATTTCATGAAATTCATACACTTTCAAAAGAACGTGATTATCTTTCGAAGTAAAGGTGCTACAGAGAACAGGAACACTGTTCTCACTTCTAACAATACTTTGATATATAGCAAACAACGTCTTCTCTTTTCAGAGAAACACATGGGCGTTTCTCACAGAAGCATTTCTTTAATTTCATACACTTTCCAAAGAACATGATTATCTTTCGAAATAAAGATTCTACAGAGAACAGGAACACTGTTCTCACTTCTGACAATACTTTGACAAATCTTAAACAACGGCTTCTTTTTTCGGAGAAACACATATGCGTTTCTCACAAAAGCAGTTCTACAGTGAAACGGAACACTTTACTCACTTCAAACACTACTTTGACATATAGCAAACAAAGTCTTCTCTTTTCAGAGAAACACATGTGCGTTTCTCACAGAAGCATTACTTGAAATTCATACACTTTCCAAAGAACGTGATTATCTTTCGAAATAAAGATTCTCCAGAGAACAGGAACACTGTTCTCACTTCTGACAATACTTTGACAAATCTCAAACAACGGCTTTCCCTTTCGGAGAAACTCCTGTACATTTCTCACAAAAGCATTTCATGAAATTCATACATTTTCCAAGGAACATGATTATCGTTGGAAGTAATGTGTCTACAGAGAACAGGAACACTGTTTTCACTTCTAACACTACTTTGACATATAGCAAACAACGGCTTCGCTTTTCAGAGAAACACATGTGCGTTTCTCACAAAAGCAGTTCATCAAATTCATACACTTTCAAAAGAACATGATTATCTTTCGAAGGAAAGGTTCTACAGAGGACAGGAACACTGTTCTAACAATACTTTGACAAATCCCAAACAACGGCTTCACTTTTCAGAGAAACACATGTGCGTTTCTCACAAAAGCATTTCTTGAAATTCATACACTTTCCAAAGAACATCATTATCTTTCGAAGAAAACTTTCTACAGAGAACAGGAACACTGTTATCACTTCTGACACAACTCAAACAGCGGCTTCTTCTTTCGTAGACACTCATGTGCATTTCTAAAAATAGCATTTCATGAAATCCATACACTTTCAAAAGAACAGGATTATCTTTCGAAGTAAAGGTTCTACAGAGAACAGGAACACTGTTCTCACTTCTAACAATACTTTGATATATAGCAAACAACGTCTTCTCTTTTCAGAGAAACACATGGGCGTTTCTCACAGAAGCATTTCTTTAATTTAATACACTTTCCAAAGAACATGATTATCTTTCGAAATAAAGATTCTCCAGAGAACAGGAACACTGTTCTCACTTCTGACAATACTTTGACAAATCTTAAACAACGGCTTCTTTTTTCGGAGAAACTAGTGTACGTTTCTCACAAAAGTATTTCAAGAAATTCATACATTTTCCAAGGAACATGATTATCATTGGACGTAAAGGGCCTACAGAGAACAGGAACACTGTTCACACTTCTAACACTACTGTGACATATAGCAAACAATGGATTCGCTTTTCAGAGAAACACATGTACGTTTCTCACAAAAGCATTTCTTGAAGTTCATACACTTTCCAAAGAACATCATTACCTTTCGAAGAAAACTTTCTACAGAGAACAGGAACACTGTTATCACTTCTGACACAACTCAAACAACGGCTTCTTCTTTCGTAGAAACTCATGTGCATTTCTAAAAATAGCATTTCATGAAATTCATACACTTTATATAGAACGTAATTATGCTTCACAGTAAAGCTACCACAGAGAACAGGAACACTTCTCAATTCTAACAATACGTTGACATATCACAACGGCTTCTCTTTTCGGAGAAACACAAGTGCGTTTCTCACAAAAGCAGTTCATCAAATTCATACACTTTCCAAAGTACATGATTATCTTTCGAAATAAAGATTCTACAGAGAACAGGAACACTGTTCTCACTTCTGACAATGCTTTGACAAATCTCAAATAACGGCTTCTCCTTTCAGTAAAACACTTGTGCATTTCTCAAAAATGCATTTCCTGAAATCCATACACTTTCAAAGAAGATGATTCTCTTTCAATGTGTAGTGTCTGCAGTGAATAGCAAAACTTCTCATTTGAGAAACACGTGTGTATATCACAAAAGCATTTCATGAAATTCATACACTTTCAAAAGAACGTGATTATCTTTCGAAGTAAAGGTGCTACAGAGAACAGGAACACTGTTCTCACTTCTAACAATACTTTGATATATAGCAAACAACGTCTTCTCTTTTCAGAGAAACACATGGGCGTTTCTCACAGAAGCATTTCTTTAATTTCATACACTTTCCAAAGAACATGATTATCTTTCGAAATAAAGATTCTACAGAGAACAGGAACACTGTTCTCACTTCTGACAATACTTTGACAAATCTTAAACAACGGCTTCTTTTTTCGGAGAAACACATATGCGTTTCTCACAAAAGCAGTTCTACAGTGAAACGGAACACTTTACTCACTTCAAACACTACTTTGACATATAGCAAACAAAGTCTTCTCTTTTCAGAGAAACACATGTGCGTTTCTCACAGAAGCATTACTTGAAATTCATACACTTTCCAAAGAACGTGATTATCTTTCGAAATAAAGATTCTCCAGAGAACAGGAACACTGTTCTCACTTCTGACAATACTTTGACAAATCTCAAACAACGGCTTTCCCTTTCGGAGAAACTCCTGTACATTTCTCACAAAAGCATTTCATGAAATTCATACATTTTCCAAGGAACATGATTATCGTTGGAAGTAATGTGTCTACAGAGAACAGGAACACTGTTTTCACTTCTAACACTACTTTGACATATAGCAAACAACGGCTTCGCTTTTCAGAGAAACACATGTGCGTTTCTCACAAAAGCAGTTCATCAAATTCATACACTTTCAAAAGAACATGATTATCTTTCGAAGGAAAGGTTCTACAGAGGACAGGAACACTGTTCTAACAATACTTTGACAAATCCCAAACAACGGCTTCACTTTTCAGAGAAACACATGTGCGTTTCTCACAAAAGCATTTCTTGAAATTCATACACTTTCCAAAGAACATCATTATCTTTCGAAGAAAACTTTCTACAGAGAACAGGAACACTGTTATCACTTCTGACACAACTCAAACAGCGGCTTCTTCTTTCGTAGACACTCATGTGCATTTCTAAAAATAGCATTTCATGAAATCCATACACTTTCAAAAGAACAGGATTATCTTTCGAAGTAAAGGTTCTACAGAGAACAGGAACACTGTTCTCACTTCTAACAATACTTTGATATATAGCAAACAACGTCTTCTCTTTTCAGAGAAACACATGGGCGTTTCTCACAGAAGCATTTCTTTAATTTAATACACTTTCCAAAGAACATGATTATCTTTCGAAATAAAGATTCTCCAGAGAACAGGAACACTGTTCTCACTTCTGACAATACTTTGACAAATCTTAAACAACGGCTTCTTTTTTCGGAGAAACTAGTGTACGTTTCTCACAAAAGTATTTCAAGAAATTCATACATTTTCCAAGGAACATGATTATCATTGGACGTAAAGGGCCTACAGAGAACAGGAACACTGTTCACACTTCTAACACTACTGTGACATATAGCAAACAATGGATTCGCTTTTCAGAGAAACACATGTACGTTTCTCACAAAAGCATTTCTTGAAGTTCATACACTTTCCAAAGAACATCATTACCTTTCGAAGAAAACTTTCTACAGAGAACAGGAACACTGTTATCACTTCTGACACAACTCAAACAACGGCTTCTTCTTTCGTAGAAACTCATGTGCATTTCTAAAAATAGCATTTCATGAAATTCATACACTTTATATAGAACGTAATTATGCTTCACAGTAAAGCTACCACAGAGAACAGGAACACTTCTCAATTCTAACAATACGTTGACATATCACAACGGCTTCTCTTTTCGGAGAAACACAAGTGCGTTTCTCACAAAAGCAGTTCATCAAATTCATACACTTTCCAAAGTACATGATTATCTTTCGAAATAAAGATTCTACAGAGAACAGGAACACTGTTCTCACTTCTGACAATGCTTTGACAAATCTCAAATAACGGCTTCTCCTTTCAGTAAAACACTTGTGCATTTCTCAAAAATGCATTTCCTGAAATCCATACACTTTCAAAGAAGATGATTCTCTTTCAATGTGTAGTGTCTGCAGTGAATAGCAAAACTTCTCATTTGAGAAACACGTGTGTATATCACAAAAGCATTTCATGAAATTCATACACTTTCAAAAGAACGTGATTATCTTTCGAAGTAAAGGTGCTACAGAGAACAGGAACACTGTTCTCACTTCTAACAATACTTTGATATATAGCAAACAACGTCTTCTCTTTTCAGAGAAACACATGGGCGTTTCTCACAGAAGCATTTCTTTAATTTCATACACTTTCCAAAGAACATGATTATCTTTCGAAATAAAGATTCTACAGAGAACAGGAACACTGTTCTCACTTCTGACAATACTTTGACAAATCTTAAACAACGGCTTCTTTTTTCGGAGAAACACATATGCGTTTCTCACAAAAGCAGTTCTACAGTGAAACGGAACACTTTACTCACTTCAAACACTACTTTGACATATAGCAAACAAAGTCTTCTCTTTTCAGAGAAACACATGTGCGTTTCTCACAGAAGCATTACTTGAAATTCATACACTTTCCAAAGAACGTGATTATCTTTCGAAATAAAGATTCTCCAGAGAACAGGAACACTGTTCTCACTTCTGACAATACTTTGACAAATCTCAAACAACGGCTTTCCCTTTCGGAGAAACTCCTGTACATTTCTCACAAAAGCATTTCATGAAATTCATACATTTTCCAAGGAACATGATTATCGTTGGAAGTAATGGGTCTACAGAGAACAGGAACACTGTTTTCACTTCTAACACTACTTTGACATATAGCAAACAACGGCTTCGCTTTTCAGAGAAACACATGTGCGTTTCTCACAAAAGCAGTTCATCAAATTCATACACTTTCAAAAGAACATGATTATCTTTCGAAGGAAAGGTTCTACAGAGGACAGGAACACTGTTCTAACAATACTTTGACAAATCCCAAACAACGGCTTCACTTTTCAGAGAAACACATGTGCGTTTCTCACAAAAGCATTTCTTGAAATTCATACACTTTCCAAAGAACATCATTATCTTTCGAAGAAAACTTTCTACAGAGAACAGGAACACTGTTATCACTTCTGACACAACTCAAACAGCGGCTTCTTCTTTCGTAGACACTCATGTGCATTTCTAAAAATAGCATTTCATGAAATCCATACACTTTCAAAAGAACAGGATTATCTTTCGAAGTAAAGGTTCTACAGAGAACAGGAACACTGTTCTCACTTCTAACAATACTTTGATATATAGCAAACAACGTCTTCTCTTTTCAGAGAAACACATGGGCGTTTCTCACAGAAGCATTTCTTTAATTTAATACACTTTCCAAAGAACATGATTATCTTTCGAAATAAAGATTCTCCAGAGAACAGGAACACTGTTCTCACTTCTGACAATACTTTGACAAATCTTAAACAACGGCTTCTTTTTTCGGAGAAACTAGTGTACGTTTCTCACAAAAGTATTTCAAGAAATTCATACATTTTCCAAGGAACATGATTATCATTGGACGTAAAGGGCCTACAGAGAACAGGAACACTGTTCACACTTCTAACACTACTGTGACATATAGCAAACAATGGATTCGCTTTTCAGAGAAACACATGTACGTTTCTCACAAAAGCATTTCTTGAAGTTCATACACTTTCCAAAGAACATCATTACCTTTCGAAGAAAACTTTCTACAGAGAACAGGAACACTGTTATCACTTCTGACACAACTCAAACAACGGCTTCTTCTTTCGTAGAAACTCATGTGCATTTCTAAAAATAGCATTTCATGAAATTCATACACTTTATATAGAACGTAATTATGCTTCACAGTAAAGCTACCACAGAGAACAGGAACACTTCTCAATTCTAACAATACGTTGACATATCACAACGGCTTCTCTTTTCGGAGAAACACAAGTGCGTTTCTCACAAAAGCAGTTCATCAAATTCATACACTTTCCAAAGTACATGATTATCTTTCGAAATAAAGATTCTACAGAGAACAGGAACACTGTTCTCACTTCTGACAATGCTTTGACAAATCTCAAATAACGGCTTCTCCTTTCAGTAAAACACTTGTGCATTTCTCAAAAATGCATTTCCTGAAATCCATACACTTTCAAAGAAGATGATTCTCTTTCAATGTGTAGCGTCTGCAGTGAATAGCAAAACTTCTCATTTGAGAAACACGTGTGTATATCACAAAAGCATTTCATGAAATTCATACACTTTCAAAAGAACGTGATTATCTTTCGAAGTAAAGGTGCTACAGAGAACAGGAACACTGTTCTCACTTCTAACAATACTTTGATATATAGCAAACAACGTCTTCTCTTTTCAGAGAAACACATGTGCGTTTCTCACAGAAGCATTACTTGAAATTCATACACTTTCCAAAGAACGTGATTATCTTTCGAAATAAAGATTCTCCAGAGAACTGGAACACTGTTCTCACTTCTGACAATATTTGACAAATCTCAAACAACGGCTTTCCCTTTCGGAGAAACTCCTGTACATTTCTCACAAAAGCATTTCATGAAATTCATACATTTTCCAAGGAACATGATTATCGTTGGAAGTAATGGGTCTACAGAGAACAGGAACACTGTTTTCACTTCTAACACTACTTTGACATATAGCAAACAACGGCTTCGCTTTTCAGAGAAACACATGTGCGTTTCTCACAAAAGCAGTTCATCAAATTCATACACTTTCAAAAGAACATGATTATCTTTCGAAGGAAAGGTTCTACAGAGGACAGGAACACTGTTCTAACAATACTTTGACAAATCCCAAACAACGGCTTCACTTTTCAGAGAAACACATGTGCGTTTCTCACAAAAGCATTTCTTGAAATTCATACACTTTCCAAAGAACATCATTATCTTTCGAAGAAAACTTTCTACAGAGAACAGGAACACTGTTATCACTTCTGACACAACTCAAACAGCGGCTTCTTCTTTCGTAGACACTCATGTGCATTTCTAAAAATAGCATTTCATGAAATCCATACACTTTCAAAAGAACAGGATTATCTTTCGAAGTAAAGGTTCTACAGAGAACAGGAACACTGTTCTCACTTCTAACAATACTTTGATATATAGCAAACAACGTCTTCTCTTTTCAGAGAAACACATGGGCGTTTCTCACAGAAGCATTTCTTTAATTTAATACACTTTCCAAAGAACATGATTATCTTTCGAAATAAAGATTCTCCAGAGAACAGGAACACTGTTCTCACTTCTGACAATACTTTGACAAATCTTAAACAACGGCTTCTTTTTTCGGAGAAACTAGTGTACGTTTCTCACAAAAGTATTTCAAGAAATTCATACATTTTCCAAGGAACATGATTATCATTGGACGTAAAGGGCCTACAGAGAACAGGAACACTGTTCACACTTCTAACACTACTGTGACATATAGCAAACAATGGATTCGCTTTTCAGAGAAACACATGTACGTTTCTCACAAAAGCATTTCTTGAAGTTCATACACTTTCCAAAGAACATCATTACCTTTCGAAGAAAACTTTCTACAGAGAACAGGAACACTGTTATCACTTCTGACACAACTCAAACAACGGCTTCTTCTTTCGTAGAAACTCATGTGCATTTCTAAAAATAGCATTTCATGAAATTCATACACTTTATATAGAACGTAATTATGCTTCACAGTAAAGCTACCACAGAGAACAGGAACACTTCTCAATTCTAACAATACGTTGACATATCACAACGGCTTCTCTTTTCGGAGAAACACAAGTGCGTTTCTCACAAAAGCAGTTCATCAAATTCATACACTTTCCAAAGTACATGATTATCTTTCGAAATAAAGATTCTATAGAGAACAGGAACACTGTTCTCACTTCTGACAATGCTTTGACAAATCTCAAATAACGGCTTCTCCTTTCAGTAAAACACTTGTGCATTTCTCAAAAATGCATTTCCTGAAATCCATACACTTTCAAAGAAGATGATTCTCTTTCAATGTGTAGCGTCTGCAGTGAATAGCAAAACTTCTCATTTGAGAAACACGTGTGTATATCACAAAAGCATTTCATGAAATTCATACACTTTCAAAAGAACGTGATTATCTTTCGAAGTAAAGGTGCTACAGAGAACAGGAACACTGTTCTCACTTCTAACAATACTTTGATATATAGCAAACAACGTCTTCTCTTTTCAGAGAAACACATGGGCGTTTCTCACAGAAGCATTTCTTTAATTTCATACACTTTCCAAAGAACATGATTATCTTTCAAAATAAAGATTCTACAGAGAACAGGAACACTGTTCTCACTTCTGACAATACTTTGACAAATCTTAAACAACGGCTTCTTTTTTCGGAGAAACACATATGCGTTTCTCACAAAAGCAGTTCTACAGTGAAACGGAACACTTTACTCACTTCAAACACTACTTTGACATATAGCAAACAAAGTCTTCTCTTTTCAGAGAAACACATGTGCGTTTCTCACAGAAGCATTACTTGAAATTCATACACTTTCCAAAGAACGTGATTATCTTTCGAAATAAAGATTCTCCAGAGAACAGGAACACTGTTCTCACTTCTGACAATACTTTGACAAATCTCAAACAACGGCTTTCCCTTTCGGAGAAACTCCTGTACATTTCTCACAAAAGCATTTCATGAAATTCATACATTTTCCAAGGAACATGATTATCGTTGGAAGTAATGGGTCTACAGAGAACAGGAACACTGTTTTCACTTCTAACACTACTTTGACATATAGCAAACAACGGCTTCGCTTTTCAGAGAAACACATGTGCGTTTCTCACAAAAGCAGTTCATCAAATTCATACACTTTCAAAAGAACATGATTATCTTTCGAAGGAAAGGTTCTACAGAGGACAGGAACACTGTTCTAACAATACTTTGACAAATCCCAAACAACGGCTTCACTTTTCAGAGAAACACATGTGCGTTTCTCACAAAAGCATTTCTTGAAATTCATACACTTTCCAAAGAACATCATTATCTTTCGAAGAAAACTTTCTACAGAGAACAGGAACACTGTTATCACTTCTGACACAACTCAAACAGCGGCTTCTTCTTTCGTAGACACTCATGTGCATTTCTAAAAATAGCATTTCATGAAATCCATACACTTTCAAAAGAACAGGATTATCTTTCGAAGTAAAGGTTCTACAGAGAACAGGAACACTGTTCTCACTTCTAACAATACTTTGATATATAGCAAACAACGTCTTCTCTTTTCAGAGAAACACATGGGCGTTTCTCACAGAAGCATTTCTTTAATTTAATACACTTTCCAAAGAACATGATTATCTTTCGAAATAAAGATTCTCCAGAGAACAGGAACACTGTTCTCACTTCTGACAATACTTTGACAAATCTTAAACAACGGCTTCTTTTTTCGGAGAAACTAGTGTACGTTTCTCACAAAAGTATTTCAAGAAATTCATACATTTTCCAAGGAACATGATTATCATTGGACGTAAAGGGCCTACAGAGAACAGGAACACTGTTCACACTTCTAACACTACTGTGACATATAGCAAACAATGGATTCGCTTTTCAGAGAAACACATGTACGTTTCTCACAAAAGCATTTCTTGAAGTTCATACACTTTCCAAAGAACATCATTACCTTTCGAAGAAAACTTTCTACAGAGAACAGGAACACTGTTATCACTTCTGACACAACTCAAACAACGGCTTCTTCTTTCGTAGAAACTCATGTGCATTTCTAAAAATAGCATTTCATGAAATTCATACACTTTATATAGAACGTAATTATGCTTCACAGTAAAGCTACCACAGAGAACAGGAACACTTCTCAATTCTAACAATACGTTGACATATCACAACGGCTTCTCTTTTCGGAGAAACACAAGTGCGTTTCTCACAAAAGCAGTTCATCAAATTCATACACTTTCCAAAGTACATGATTATCTTTCGAAATAAAGATTCTACAGAGAACAGGAACACTGTTCTCACTTCTGACAATGCTTTGACAAATCTCAAATAACGGCTTCTCCTTTCAGTAAAACACTTGTGCATTTCTCAAAAATGCATTTCCTGAAATCCATACACTTTCAAAGAAGATGATTCTCTTTCAATGTGTAGCGTCTGCAGTGAATAGCAAAACTTCTCATTTGAGAAACACGTGTGTATATCACAAAAGCATTTCATGAAATTCATACACTTTCAAAAGAACGTGATTATCTTTCGAAGTAAAGGTGCTACAGAGAACAGGAACACTGTTCTCACTTCTAACAATACTTTGATATATAGCAAACAACGTCTTCTCTTTTCAGAGAAACACATGGGCGTTTCTCACAGAAGCATTTCTTTAATTTCATACACTTTCCAAAGAACATGATTATCTTTCGAAATAAAGATTCTCCAGAGAACAGGAATACTGTTCTCACTTCTGACAATACTTTGACAAATCTTAAACAACGGCTTCTTTTTTCGGAGAAACACATATGCGTTTCTCACAAAAGCAGTTCTACAGTGAAACGGAACACTTTACTCACTTCAAACACTACTTTGACATATAGCAAACAAAGTCTTCTCTTTTCAGAGAAACACATGTGCGTTTCTCACAG
The DNA here is from genome assembly GCF_018167655.1 of Microtus oregoni. Classification (NCBI taxonomy): domain Eukaryota; kingdom Metazoa; phylum Chordata; class Mammalia; order Rodentia; family Cricetidae; genus Microtus; species Microtus oregoni. The sequence goes on from NW_024543086.1 coordinate 19,626,031, forward strand.
AAGCATTACTTGAAATTCATACACTTTCCAAAGAACGTGATTATCTTTCGAAATAAAGATTCTCCAGAGAACAGGAACACTGTTCTCACTTCTGACAATACTTTGACAAATCTCAAACAACGGCTTTCCCTTTCGGAGAAACTCCTGTACATTTCTCACAAAAGCATTTCATGAAATTCATACATTTTCCAAGGAACATGATTATCGTTGGAAGTAATGTGTCTACAGAGAACAGGAACACTGTTTTCACTTCTAACACTACTTTGACATATAGCAAACAACGGCTTCGCTTTTCAGAGAAACACATGTGCGTTTCTCACAAAAGCAGTTCATCAAATTCATACACTTTCAAAAGAACATGATTATCTTTCGAAGGAAAGGTTCTACAGAGGACAGGAACACTGTTCTAACAATACTTTGACAAATCCCAAACAACGGCTTCACTTTTCAGAGAAACACATGTGCGTTTCTCACAAAAGCATTTCTTGAAATTCATACACTTTCCAAAGAACATCATTATCTTTCGAAGAAAACTTTCTACAGAGAACAGGAACACTGTTATCACTTCTGACACAACTCAAACAGCGGCTTCTTCTTTCGTAGACACTCATGTGCATTTCTAAAAATAGCATTTCATGAAATCCATACACTTTCAAAAGAACAGGATTATCTTTCGAAGTAAAGGTTCTACAGAGAACAGGAACACTGTTCTCACTTCTAACAATACTTTGATATATAGCAAACAACGTCTTCTCTTTTCAGAGAAACACATGGGCGTTTCTCACAGAAGCATTTCTTTAATTTAATACACTTTCCAAAGAACATGATTATCTTTCGAAATAAAGATTCTCCAGAGAACAGGAACACTGTTCTCACTTCTGACAATACTTTGACAAATCTTAAACAACGGCTTCTTTTTTCGGAGAAACTAGTGTACGTTTCTCACAAAAGTATTTCAAGAAATTCATACATTTTCCAAGGAACATGATTATCATTGGACGTAAAGGGCCTACAGAGAACAGGAACACTGTTCACACTTCTAACACTACTGTGACATATAGCAAACAATGGATTCGCTTTTCAGAGAAACACATGTACGTTTCTCACAAAAGCATTTCTTGAAGTTCATACACTTTCCAAAGAACATCATTACCTTTCGAAGAAAACTTTCTACAGAGAACAGGAACACTGTTATCACTTCTGACACAACTCAAACAACGGCTTCTTCTTTCGTAGAAACTCATGTGCATTTCTAAAAATAGCATTTCATGAAATTCATACACTTTATATAGAACGTAATTATGCTTCACAGTAAAGCTACCACAGAGAACAGGAACACTTCTCAATTCTAACAATACGTTGACATATCACAACGGCTTCTCTTTTCGGAGAAACACAAGTGCGTTTCTCACAAAAGCAGTTCATCAAATTCATACACTTTCCAAAGTACATGATTATCTTTCGAAATAAAGATTCTACAGAGAACAGGAACACTGTTCTCACTTCTGACAATGCTTTGACAAATCTCAAATAACGGCTTCTCCTTTCAGTAAAACACTTGTGCATTTCTCAAAAATGCATTTCCTGAAATCCATACACTTTCAAAGAAGATGATTCTCTTTCAATGTGTAGCGTCTGCAGTGAATAGCAAAACTTCTCATTTGAGAAACACGTGTGTATATCACAAAAGCATTTCATGAAATTCATACACTTTCAAAAGAACGTGATTATCTTTCGAAGTAAAGGTGCTACAGAGAACAGGAACACTGTTCTCACTTCTAACAATACTTTGATATATAGCAAACAACGTCTTCTCTTTTCAGAGAAACACATGGGCGTTTCTCACAGAAGCATTTCTTTAATTTCATACACTTTCCAAAGAACATGATTATCTTTCGAAATAAAGATTCTACAGAGAACAGGAACACTGTTCTCACTTCTGACAATACTTTGACAAATCTTAAACAACGGCTTCTTTTTTCGGAGAAACACATATGCGTTTCTCACAAAAGCAGTTCTACAGTGAAACGGAACACTTTACTCACTTCAAACACTACTTTGACATATAGCAAACAAAGTCTTCTCTTTTCAGAGAAACACATGTGCGTTTCTCACAGAAGCATTACTTGAAATTCATACACTTTCCAAAGAACGTGATTATCTTTCGAAATAAAGATTCTCCAGAGAACAGGAACACTGTTCTCACTTCTGACAATACTTTGACAAATCTCAAACAACGGCTTTCCCTTTCGGAGAAACTCCTGTACATTTCTCACAAAAGCATTTCATGAAATTCATACATTTTCCAAGGAACATGATTATCGTTGGAAGTAATGGGTCTACAGAGAACAGGAACACTGTTTTCACTTCTAACACTACTTTGACATATAGCAAACAACGGCTTCGCTTTTCAGAGAAACACATGTGCGTTTCTCACAAAAGCAGTTCATCAAATTCATACACTTTCAAAAGAACATGATTATCTTTCGAAGGAAAGGTTCTACAGAGGACAGGAACACTGTTCTAACAATACTTTGACAAATCCCAAACAACGGCTTCACTTTTCAGAGAAACACATGTGCGTTTCTCACAAAAGCATTTCTTGAAATTCATACACTTTCCAAAGAACATCATTATCTTTCGAAGAAAACTTTCTACAGAGAACAGGAACACTGTTATCACTTCTGACACAACTCAAACAGCGGCTTCTTCTTTCGTAGACACTCATGTGCATTTCTAAAAATAGCATTTCATGAAATCCATACACTTTCAAAAGAACAGGATTATCTTTCGAAGTAAAGGTTCTACAGAGAACAGGAACACTGTTCTCACTTCTAACAATACTTTGATATATAGCAAACAACGTCTTCTCTTTTCAGAGAAACACATGGGCGTTTCTCACAGAAGCATTTCTTTAATTTAATACACTTTCCAAAGAACATGATTATCTTTCGAAATAAAGATTCTCCAGAGAACAGGAACACTGTTCTCACTTCTGACAATACTTTGACAAATCTTAAACAACGGCTTCTTTTTTCAGAGAAACTAGTGTACGTTTCTCACAAAAGTATTTCAAGAAATTCATACATTTTCCAAGGAACATGATTATCATTGGACGTAAAGGGCCTACAGAGAACAGGAACACTGTTCACACTTCTAACACTACTGTGACATATAGCAAACAATGGATTCGCTTTTCAGAGAAACACATGTACGTTTCTCACAAAAGCATTTCTTGAAGTTCATACACTTTCCAAAGAACATCATTACCTTTCGAAGAAAACTTTCTACAGAGAACAGGAACACTGTTATCACTTCTGACACAACTCAAACAACGGCTTCTTCTTTCGTAGAAACTCATGTGCATTTCTAAAAATAGCATTTCATGAAATTCATACACTTTATATAGAACGTAATTATGCTTCACAGTAAAGCTACCACAGAGAACAGGAACACTTCTCAATTCTAACAATACGTTGACATATCACAACGGCTTCTCTTTTCGGAGAAACACAAGTGCGTTTCTCACAAAAGCAGTTCATCAAATTCATACACTTTCCAAAGTACATGATTATCTTTCGAAATAAAGATTCTACAGAGAACAGGAACACTGTTCTCACTTCTGACAATGCTTTGACAAATCTCAAATAACGGCTTCTCCTTTCAGTAAAACACTTGTGCATTTCTCAAAAATGCATTTCCTGAAATCCATACACTTTCAAAGAAGATGATTCTCTTTCAATGTGTAGCGTCTGCAGTGAATAGCAAAACTTCTCATTTGAGAAACACGTGTGTATATCACAAAAGCATTTCATGAAATTCATACACTTTCAAAAGAACGTGATTATCTTTCGAAGTAAAGGTGCTACAGAGAACAGGAACACTGTTCTCACTTCTAACAATACTTTGATATATAGCAAACAACGTCTTCTCTTTTCAGAGAAACACATGGGCGTTTCTCACAGAAGCATTTCTTTAATTTCATACACTTTCCAAAGAACATGATTATCTTTCGAAATAAAGATTCTCCAGAGAACAGGAACACTGTTCTCACTTCTGACAATACTTTGACAAATCTTAAACAACGGCTTCTTTTTTCGGAGAAACACATATGCGTTTCTCACAAAAGCAGTTCTACAGTGAAACGGAACACTTTACTCACTTCAAACACTACTTTGACATATAGCAAACAAAGTCTTCTCTTTTCAGAGAAACACATGTGCGTTTCTCACAGAAGCATTACTTGAAATTCATACACTTTCCAAAGAACGTGATTATCTTTCGAAATAAAGATTCTCCAGAGAACAGGAACACTGTTCTCACTTCTGACAATACTTTGACAAATCTCAAACAACGGCTTTCCCTTTCGGAGAAACTCCTGTACATTTCTCACAAAAGCATTTCATGAAATTCATACATTTTCCAAGGAACATGATTATCGTTGGAAGTAATGGGTCTACAGAGAACAGGAACACTGTTTTCACTTCTAACACTACTTTGACATATAGCAAACAACGGCTTCGCTTTTCAGAGAAACACATGTGCGTTTCTCACAAAAGCAGTTCATCAAATTCATACACTTTCAAAAGAACATGATTATCTTTCGAAGGAAAGGTTCTACAGAGGACAGGAACACTGTTCTAACAATACTTTGACAAATCCCAAACAACGGCTTCACTTTTCAGAGAAACACATGTGCGTTTCTCACAAAAGCATTTCTTGAAATTCATACACTTTCCAAAGAACATCATTATCTTTCGAAGAAAACTTTCTACAGAGAACAGGAACACTGTTATCACTTCTGACACAACTCAAACAGCGGCTTCTTCTTTCGTAGACACTCATGTGCATTTCTAAAAATAGCATTTCATGAAATCCATACACTTTCAAAAGAACAGGATTATCTTTCGAAGTAAAGGTTCTACAGAGAACAGGAACACTGTTCTCACTTCTAACAATACTTTGATATATAGCAAACAACGTCTTCTCTTTTCAGAGAAACACATGGGCGTTTCTCACAGAAGCATTTCTTTAATTTAATACACTTTCCAAAGAACATGATTATCTTTCGAAATAAAGATTCTCCAGAGAACAGGAACACTGTTCTCACTTCTGACAATACTTTGACAAATCTTAAACAACGGCTTCTTTTTTCAGAGAAACTAGTGTACGTTTCTCACAAAAGTATTTCAAGAAATTCATACATTTTCCAAGGAACATGATTATCATTGGACGTAAAGGGCCTACAGAGAACAGGAACACTGTTCACACTTCTAACACTACTGTGACATATAGCAAACAATGGATTCGCTTTTCAGAGAAACACATGTACGTTTCTCACAAAAGCATTTCTTGAAGTTCATACACTTTCCAAAGAACATCATTACCTTTCGAAGAAAACTTTCTACAGAGAACAGGAACACTGTTATCACTTCTGACACAACTCAAACAACGGCTTCTTCTTTCGTAGAAACTCATGTGCATTTCTAAAAATAGCATTTCATGAAATTCATACACTTTATATAGAACGTAATTATGCTTCACAGTAAAGCTACCACAGAGAACAGGAACACTTCTCAATTCTAACAATACGTTGACATATCACAACGGCTTCTCTTTTCGGAGAAACACAAGTGCGTTTCTCACAAAAGCAGTTCATCAAATTCATACACTTTCCAAAGTACATGATTATCTTTCGAAATAAAGATTCTACAGAGAACAGGAACACTGTTCTCACTTCTGACAATGCTTTGACAAATCTCAAATAACGGCTTCTCCTTTCAGTAAAACACTTGTGCATTTCTCAAAAATGCATTTCCTGAAATCCATACACTTTCAAAGAAGATGATTCTCTTTCAATGTGTAGCGTCTGCAGTGAATAGCAAAACTTCTCATTTGAGAAACACGTGTGTATATCACAAAAGCATTTCATGAAATTCATACACTTTCAAAAGAACGTGATTATCTTTCGAAGTAAAGGTGCTACAGAGAACAGGAACACTGTTCTCACTTCTGACAATACTTTGACAAATCTTAAACAACGGCTTCTTTTTTCGGAGAAACACATATGCGTTTCTCACAAAAGCAGTTCTACAGTGAAACGGAACACTTTACTCACTTCAAACACTACTTTGACATATAGCAAACAAAGTCTTCTCTTTTCAGAGAAACACATGTGCGTTTCTCACAGAAGCATTACTTGAAATTCATACACTTTCCAAAGAACATGATTATCTTTCGAAATAAAGATTCTCCAGAGAACAGGAACACTGTTCTCACTTCTGACAATACTTTGACAAATCTCAAACAACGGCTTTCCCTTTCGGAGAAACTCCTGTACATTTCTCACAAAAGCATTTCATGAAATTCATACATTTTCCAAGGAACATGATTATCGTTGGAAGTAATGGGTCTACAGAGAACAGGAACACTGTTTTCACTTCTAACACTACTTTGACATATAGCAAACAACGGCTTCGCTTTTCAGAGAAACACATGTGCGTTTCTCACAAAAGCAGTTCATCAAATTCATACACTTTCAAAAGAACATGATTATCTTTCGAAGGAAAGGTTCTACAGAGGACAGGAACACTGTTCTAACAATACTTTGACAAATCCCAAACAACGGCTTCACTTTTCAGAGAAACACATGTGCGTTTCTCACAAAAGCATTTCTTGAAATTCATACACTTTCCAAAGAACATCATTATCTTTCGAAGAAAACTTTCTACAGAGAACAGGAACACTGTTATCACTTCTGACACAACTCAAACAGCGGCTTCTTCTTTCGTAGACACTCATGTGCATTTCTAAAAATAGCATTTCATGAAATCCATACACTTTCAAAAGAACAGGATTATCTTTCGAAGTAAAGGTTCTACAGAGAACAGGAACACTGTTCTCACTTCTAACAATACTTTGATATATAGCAAACAACGTCTTCTCTTTTCAGAGAAACACATGGGCGTTTCTCACAGAAGCATTTCTTTAATTTAATACACTTTCCAAAGAACATGATTATCTTTCGAAATAAAGATTCTCCAGAGAACAGGAACACTGTTCTCACTTCTGACAATACTTTGACAAATCTTAAACAACGGCTTCTTTTTTCGGAGAAACTAGTGTACGTTTCTCACAAAAGTATTTCAAGAAATTCATACATTTTCCAAGGAACATGATTATCATTGGACGTAAAGGGCCTACAGAGAACAGGAACACTGTTCACACTTCTAACACTACTGTGACATATAGCAAACAATGGATTCGCTTTTCAGAGAAACACATGTACGTTTCTCACAAAAGCATTTCTTGAAGTTCATACACTTTCCAAAGAACATCATTACCTTTCGAAGAAAACTTTCTACAGAGAACAGGAACACTGTTATCACTTCTGACACAACTCAAACAACGGCTTCTTCTTTCGTAGAAACTCATGTGCATTTCTAAAAATAGCATTTCATGAAATTCATACACTTTATATAGAACGTAATTATGCTTCACAGTAAAGCTACCACAGAGAACAGGAACACTTCTCAATTCTAACAATACGTTGACATATCACAACGGCTTCTCTTTTCGGAGAAACACAAGTGCGTTTCTCACAAAAGCAGTTCATCAAATTCATACACTTTCCAAAGTACATGATTATCTTTCGAAATAAAGATTCTACAGAGAACAGGAACACTGTTCTCACTTCTGACAATGCTTTGACAAATCTCAAATAACGGCTTCTCCTTTCAGTAAAACACTTGTGCATTTCTCAAAAATGCATTTCCTGAAATCCATACACTTTCAAAGAAGATGATTCTCTTTCAATGTGTAGCGTCTGCAGTGAATAGCAAAACTTCTCATTTGAGAAACACGTGTGTATATCACAAAAGCATTTCATGAAATTCATACACTTTCAAAAGAACGTGATTATCTTTCGAAGTAAAGGTGCTACAGAGAACAGGAACACTGTTCTCACTTCTAACAATACTTTGATATATAGCAAACAACGTCTTCTCTTTTCAGAGAAACACATGGGCGTTTCTCACAGAAGCATTTCTTTAATTTCATACACTTTCCAAAGAACATGATTATCTTTCGAAATAAAGATTCTCCAGAGAACAGGAACACTGTTCTCACTTCTGACAATACTTTGACAAATCTTAAACAACGGCTTCTTTTTTCGGAGAAACACATATGCGTTTCTCACAAAAGCAGTTCTACAGTGAAACGGAACACTTTACTCACTTCAAACACTACTTTGACATATAGCAAACAAAGTCTTCTCTTTTCAGAGAAACACATGTGCGTTTCTCACAGAAGCATTACTTGAAATTCATACACTTTCCAAAGAACGTGATTATCTTTCGAAATAAAGATTCTCCAGAGAACAGGAACACTGTTCTCACTTCTGACAATACTTTGACAAATCTCAAACAACGGCTTTCCCTTTCGGAGAAACTCCTGTACATTTCTCACAAAAGCATTTCATGAAATTCATACATTTTCCAAGGAACATGATTATCGTTGGAAGTAATGGGTCTACAGAGAACAGGAACACTGTTTTCACTTCTAACACTACTTTGACATATAGCAAACAACGGCTTCGCTTTTCAGAGAAACACATGTGCGTTTCTCACAAAAGCAGTTCATCAAATTCATACACTTTCAAAAGAACATGATTATCTTTCGAAGGAAAGGTTCTACAGAGGACAGGAACACTGTTCTAACAATACTTTGACAAATCCCAAACAACGGCTTCACTTTTCAGAGAAACACATGTGCGTTTCTCACAAAAGCATTTCTTGAAATTCATACACTTTCCAAAGAACATCATTATCTTTCGAAGAAAACTTTCTACAGAGAACAGGAACACTGTTATCACTTCTGACACAACTCAAACAGCGGCTTCTTCTTTCGTAGACACTCATGTGCATTTCTAAAAATAGCATTTCATGAAATCCATACACTTTCAAAAGAACAGGATTATCTTTCGAAGTAAAGGTTCTACAGAGAACAGGAACACTGTTCTCACTTCTAACAATACTTTGATATATAGCAAACAACGTCTTCTCTTTTCAGAGAAACACATGGGCGTTTCTCACAGAAGCATTTCTTTAATTTAATACACTTTCCAAAGAACATGATTATCTTTCGAAATAAAGATTCTCCAGAGAACAGGAACACTGTTCTCACTTCTGACAATACTTTGACAAATCTTAAACAACGGCTTCTTTTTTCGGAGAAACTAGTGTACGTTTCTCACAAAAGTATTTCAAGAAATTCATACATTTTCCAAGGAACATGATTATCATTGGACGTAAAGGGCCTACAGAGAACAGGAACACTGTTCACACTTCTAACACTACTGTGACATATAGCAAACAATGGATTCGCTTTTCAGAGAAACACATGTACGTTTCTCACAAAAGCATTTCTTGAAGTTCATACACTTTCCAAAGAACATCATTACCTTTCGAAGAAAACTTTCTACAGAGAACAGGAACACTGTTATCACTTCTGACACAACTCAAACAACGGCTTCTTCTTTCGTAGAAACTCATGTGCATTTCTAAAAATAGCATTTCATGAAATTCATACACTTTATATAGAACGTAATTATGCTTCACAGTAAAGCTACCACAGAGAACAGGAACACTTCTCAATTCTAACAATACGTTGACATATCACAACGGCTTCTCTTTTCGGAGAAACACAAGTGCGTTTCTCACAAAAGCAGTTCATCAAATTCATACACTTTCCAAAGTACATGATTATCTTTCGAAATAAAGATTCTACAGAGAACAGGAACACTGTTCTCACTTCTGACAATGCTTTGACAAATCTCAAATAACGGCTTCTCCTTTCAGTAAAACACTTGTGCATTTCTCAAAAATGCATTTCCTGAAATCCATACACTTTCAAAGAAGATGATTCTCTTTCAATGTGTAGCGTCTGCAGTGAATAGCAAAACTTCTCATTTGAGAAACACGTGTGTATATCACAAAAGCATTTCATGAAATTCATACACTTTCAAAAGAACGTGATTATCTTTCGAAGTAAAGGTGCTACAGAGAACAGGAACACTGTTCTCACTTCTAACAATACTTTGATATATAGCAAACAACGTCTTCTCTTTTCAGAGAAACACATGGGCGTTTCTCACAGAAGCATTTCTTTAATTTCATACACTTTCCAAAGAACGTGATTATCTTTCGAAATAAAGATTCTCCAGAGAACAGGAACACTGTTCTCACTTCTGACAATACTTTGACAAATCTCAAACAACGGCTTTCCCTTTCGGAGAAACTCCTGTACAATTCTCACAAAAGCATTTCATGAAATTCATACATTTTCCAAGGAACATGATTATCGTTGGAAGTAATGGGTCTACAGAGAACAGGAACACTGTTTTCACTTCTAACACTACTTTGACATATAGCAAACAACGGCTTCGCTTTTCAGAGAAACACATGTGCGTTTCTCACAAAAGCAGTTCATCAAATTCATACACTTTCAAAAGAACATGATTATCTTTCGAAGGAAAGGTTCTACAGAGGACAGGAACACTGTTCTAACAATACTTTGACAAATCCCAAACAACGGCTTCACTTTTCAGAGAAACACATGTGCGTTTCTCACAAAAGCATTTCTTGAAATTCATACACTTTCCAAAGAACATCATTATCTTTCGAAGAAAACTTTCTACAGAGAACAGGAACACTGTTATCACTTCTGACACAACTCAAACAGCGGCTTCTTCTTTCGTAGACACTCATGTGCATTTCTAAAAATAGCATTTCATGAAATCCATACACTTTCAAAAGAACAGGATTATCTTTCGAAGTAAAGGTTCTACAGAGAACAGGAACACTGTTCTCACTTCTAACAATACTTTGATATATAGCAAACAACGTCTTCTCTTTTCAGAGAAACACATGGGCGTTTCTCACAGAAGCATTTCTTTAATTTAATACACTTTCCAAAGAACATGATTATCTTTCGAAATAAAGATTCTCCAGAGAACAGGAACACTGTTCTCACTTCTGACAATACTTTGACAAATCTTAAACAACGGCTTCTTTTTTCGGAGAAACTAGTGTACGTTTCTCACAAAAGTATTTCAAGAAATTCATACATTTTCCAAGGAACATGATTATCATTGGACGTAAAGGGCCTACAGAGAACAGGAACACTGTTCACACTTCTAACACTACTGTGACATATAGCAAACAATGGATTCGCTTTTCAGAGAAACACATGTACGTTTCTCACAAAAGCATTTCTTGAAGTTCATACACTTTCCAAAGAACATCATTACCTTTCGAAGAAAACTTTCTACAGAGAACAGGAACACTGTTATCACTTCTGACACAACTCAAACAACGGCTTCTTCTTTCGTAGAAACTCATGTGCATTTCTAAAAATAGCATTTCATGAAATTCATACACTTTATATAGAACATAATTATGCTTCACAGTAAAGCTACCACAGAGAACAGGAACACTTCTCAATTCTAACAATACGTTGACATATCACAACGGCTTCTCTTTTCGGAGAAACACAAGTGCGTTTCTCACAAAAGCAGTTCATCAAATTCATACACTTTCCAAAGTACATGATTATCTTTCGAAATAAAGATTCTACAGAGAACAGGAACACTGTTCTCACTTCTGACAATGCTTTGACAAATCTCAAATAACGGCTTCTCCTTTCAGTAAAACACTTGTGCATTTCTCAAAAATGCATTTCCTGAAATCCATACACTTTCAAAGAAGATGATTCTCTTTCAATGTGTAGTGTCTGCAGTGAGTAGCAAAACTTCTCATTTGAGAAACACGTGTGTATATCACAAAAGCATTTCATGAAATTCATACACTTTCAAAAGAACGTGATTATCTTTCGAAGTAAAGGTGCTACAGAGAACAGGAACACTGTTCTCACTTCTAACAATACTTTGATATATAGCAAACAACGTCTTCTCTTTTCAGAGAAACACTTGGGCGTTTCTCACAGAAGCATTTCTTTAATTTCATACACTTTCCAAAGAACGTGATTATCTTTCGAAATAAAGATTCTCCAGAGAACAGGAACACTGTTCTCACTTCTGACAATACTTTGACAAATCTCAAACAACGGCTTTCCCTTTCGGAGAAACTCCTGTACATTTCTCACAAAAGCATTTCATGAAATTCATACATTTTCCAAGGAACATGATTATCGTTGGAAGTAATGGGTCTACAGAGAACAGGAACACTGTTTTCACTTCTAACACTACTTTGACATATAGCAAACAACGGCTTCGCTTTTCAGAGAAACACATGTGCGTTTCTCACAAAAGCAGTTCATCAAATTCATACACTTTCAAAAGAACATGATTATCTTTCGAAGGAAAGGTTCTACAGAGGACAGGAACACTGTTCTAACAATACTTTGACAAATCCCAAACAACGGCTTCACTTTTCAGAGAAACACATGTGCGTTTCTCACAAAAGCATTTCTTGAAATTCATACACTTTCCAAAGAACATCATTATCTTTCGAAGAAAACTTTCTACAGAGAACAGGAACACTGTTATCACTTCTGACACAACTCAAACAGCGGCTTCTTCTTTCGTAGACACTCATGTGCATTTCTAAAAATAGCATTTCATGAAATCCATACACTTTCAAAAGAACAGGATTATCTTTCGAAGTAAAGGTTCTACAGAGAACAGGAACACTGTTCTCACTTCTAACAATACTTTGATATATAGCAAACAACGTCTTCTCTTTTCAGAGAAACACATGGGCGTTTCTCACAGAAGCATTTCTTTAATTTAATACACTTTCCAAAGAACATGATTATCTTTCGAAATAAAGATTCTCCAGAGAACAGGAACACTGTTCTCACTTCTGACAATACTTTGACAAATCTTAAACAACGGCTTCTTTTTTCGGAGAAACTAGTGTACGTTTCTCACAAAAGTATTTCAAGAAATTCATACATTTTCCAAGGAACATGATTATCATTGGACGTAAAGGGCCTACAGAGAACAGGAACACTGTTCACACTTCTAACACTACTGTGACATATAGCAAACAATGGATTCGCTTTTCAGAGAAACACATGTACGTTTCTCACAAAAGCATTTCTTGAAGTTCATACACTTTCCAAAGAACATCATTACCTTTCGAAGAAAACTTTCTACAGAGAACAGGAACACTGTTATCACTTCTGACACAACTCAAACAACGGCTTCTTCTTTCGTAGAAACTCATGTGCATTTCTAAAAATAGCATTTCATGAAATTCATACACTTTATATAGAACGTAATTATGCTTCACAGTAAAGCTACCACAGAGAACAGGAACACTTCTCAATTCTAACAATACGTTGACATATCACAACGGCTTCTCTTTTCGGAGAAACACAAGTGCGTTTCTCACAAAAGCAGTTCATCAAATTCATACACTTTCCAAAGTACATGATTATCTTTCGAAATAAAGATTCTACAGAGAACAGGAACACTGTTCTCACTTCTGACAATGCTTTGACAAATCTCAAATAACGGCTTCTCCTTTCAGTAAAACACTTGTGCATTTCTCAAAAATGCATTTCCTGAAATCCATACACTTTCAAAGAAGATGATTCTCTTTCAATGTGTAGTGTCTGCAGTGAATAGCAAAACTTCTCATTTGAGAAACACGTGTGTATATCACAAAAGCATTTCATGAAATTCATACACTTTCAAAAGAACGTGATTATCTTTCGAAGTAAAGGTGCTACAGAGAACAGGAACACTGTTCTCACTTCTAACAATACTTTGATATATAGCAAACAACGTCTTCTCTTTTCAGAGAAACACATGGGCGTTTCTCACAGAAGCATTTCTTTAATTTCATACACTTTCCAAAGAACATGATTATCTTTCGAAATAAAGATTCTACAGAGAACAGGAACACTGTTCTCACTTCTGACAATACTTTGACAAATCTTAAACAACGGCTTCTTTTTTCGGAGAAACACATATGCGTTTCTAACAAAAGCAGTTCTACAGTGAAACGGAACACTTTACTCACTTCAAACACTACTTTGACATATAGCAAACAAAGTCTTCTCTTTTCAGAGAAACACATGTGCGTTTCTCACAGAAGCATTACTTGAAATTCATACACTTTCCAAAGAACGTGATTATCTTTCGAAATAAAGATTCTCCAGAGAACAGGAACACTGTTCTCACTTCTGACAATACTTTGACAAATCTCAAACAACGGCTTTCCCTTTCGGAGAAACTCCTGTACATTTCTCACAAAAGCATTTCATGAAATTCATACATTTTCCAAGGAACATGATTATCGTTGGAAGTAATGGGTCTACAGAGAACAGGAACACTGTTTTCACTTCTAACACTACTTTGACATATAGCAAACAACGGCTTCGCTTTTCAGAGAAACACATGTGCGTTTCTCACAAAAGCAGTTCATCAAATTCATACACTTTCAAAAGAACATGATTATCTTTCGAAGGAAAGGTTCTACAGAGGACAGGAACACTGTTCTAACAATACTTTGACAAATCCCAAACAACGGCTTCACTTTTCAGAGAAACACATGTGCGTTTCTCACAAAAGCATTTCTTGAAATTCATACACTTTCCAAAGAACATCATTATCTTTCGAAGAAAACTTTCTACAGAGAACAGGAACACTGTTATCACTTCTGACACAACTCAAACAGCGGCTTCTTCTTTCGTAGACACTCATGTGCATTTCTAAAAATAGCATTTCATGAAATCCATACACTTTCAAAAGAACAGGATTATCTTTCGAAGTAAAGGTTCTACAGAGAACAGGAACACTGTTCTCACTTCTAACAATACTTTGATATATAGCAAACAACGTCTTCTCTTTTCAGAGAAACACATGGGCGTTTCTCACAGAAGCATTTCTTTAATTTAATACACTTTCCAAAGAACATGATTATCTTTCGAAATAAAGATTCTCCAGAGAACAGGAACACTGTTCTCACTTCTGACAATACTTTGACAAATCTTAAACAACGGCTTCTTTTTTCGGAGAAACTAGTGTACGTTTCTCACAAAAGTATTTCAAGAAATTCATACATTTTCCAAGGAACATGATTATCATTGGACGTAAAGGGCCTACAGAGAACAGGAACACTGTTCACACTTCTAACACTACTGTGACATATAGCAAACAATGGATTCGCTTTTCAGAGAAACACATGTACGTTTCTCACAAAAGCATTTCTTGAAGTTCATACACTTTCCAAAGAACATCATTACCTTTCGAAGAAAACTTTCTACAGAGAACAGGAACACTGTTATCACTTCTGACACAACTCAAACAACGGCTTCTTCTTTCGTAGAAACTCATGTGCATTTCTAAAAATAGCATTTCATGAAATTCATACACTTTATATAGAACGTAATTATGCTTCACAGTAAAGCTACCACAGAGAACAGGAACACTTCTCAATTCTAACAATACGTTGACATATCACAACGGCTTCTCTTTTCGGAGAAACACAAGTGCGTTTCTCACAAAAGCAGTTCATCAAATTCATACACTTTCCAAAGTACATGATTATCTTTCGAAATAAAGATTCTACAGAGAACAGGAACACTGTTCTCACTTCTGACAATGCTTTGACAAATCTCAAATAACGGCTTCTCCTTTCAGTAAAACACTTGTGCATTTCTCAAAAATGCATTTCCTGAAATCCATACACTTTCAAAGAAGATGATTCTCTTTCAATGTGTAGCGTCTGCAGTGAATAGCAAAACTTCTCATTTGAGAAACACGTGTGTATATCACAAAAGCATTTCATGAAATTCATACACTTTCAAAAGAACGTGATTATCTTTCGAAGTAAAGGTGCTACAGAGAACAGGAACACTGTTCTCACTTCTAACAATACTTTGATATATAGCAAACAACGTCTTCTCTTTTCAGAGAAACACATGGGCGTTTCTCACAGAAGCATTTCTTTAATTTCATACACTTTCCAAAGAACATGATTATCTTTCGAAATAAAGATTCTACAGAGAACAGGAACACTGTTCTCACTTCTGACAATACTTTGACAAATCTTAAACAACGGCTTCTTTTTTCGGAGAAACACATATGCGTTTCTAACAAAAGCAGTTCTACAGTGAAACGGAACACTTTACTCACTTCAAACACTACTTTGACATATAGCAAACAAAGTCTTCTCTTTTCAGAGAAACACATGTGCGTTTCTCACAGAAGCATTACTTGAAATTCATACACTTTCCAAAGAACGTGATTATCTTTCGAAATAAAGATTCTCCAGAGAACAGGAACACTGTTCTCACTTCTGACAATACTTTGACAAATCTCAAACAACGGCTTTCCCTTTCGGAGAAACTCCTGTACATTTCTCACAAAAGCATTTCATGAAATTCATACATTTTCCAAGGAACATGATTATCGTTGGAAGTAATGGGTCTACAGAGAACAGGAACACTGTTTTCACTTCTAACACTACTTTGACATATAGCAAACAACGGCTTTGCTTTTCAGAGAAACACATGTGCGTTTCTCACAAAAGCAGTTCATCAAATTCATACACTTTCAAAAGAACATGATTATCTTTCGAAGGAAAGGTTCTACAGAGGACAGGAACACTGTTCTAACAATACTTTGACAAATCCCAAACAACGGCTTCACTTTTCAGAGAAACACATGTGCGTTTCTCACAAAAGCATTTCTTGAAATTCATACACTTTCCAAAGAACATCATTATCTTTCGAAGAAAACTTTCTACAGAGAACAGGAACACTGTTATCACTTCTGACACAACTCAAACAGCGGCTTCTTCTTTCGTAGACACTCATGTGCATTTCTAAAAATAGCATTTCATGAAATCCATACACTTTCAAAAGAACAGGATTATCTTTCGAAGTAAAGGTTCTACAGAGAACAGGAACACTGTTCTCACTTCTAACAATACTTTGATATATAGCAAACAACGTCTTCTCTTTTCAGAGAAACACATGGGCGTTTCTCACAGAAGCATTTCTTTAATTTAATACACTTTCCAAAGAACATGATTATCTTTCGAAATAAAGATTCTCCAGAGAACAGGAACACTGTTCTCACTTCTGACAATACTTTGACAAATCTTAAACAACGGCTTCTTTTTTCGGAGAAACTAGTGTACGTTTCTCACAAAAGTATTTCAAGAAATTCATACATTTTCCAAGGAACATGATTATCATTGGACGTAAAGGGCCTACAGAGAACAGGAACACTGTTCACACTTCTAACACTACTGTGACATATAGCAAACAATGGATTCGCTTTTCAGAGAAACACATGTACGTTTCTCACAAAAGCATTTCTTGAAGTTCATACACTTTCCAAAGAACATCATTACCTTTCGAAGAAAACTTTCTACAGAGAACAGGAACACTGTTATCACTTCTGACACAACTCAAACAACGGCTTCTTCTTTCGTAGAAACTCATGTGCATTTCTAAAAATAGCATTTCATGAAATTCATACACTTTATATAGAACGTAATTATGCTTCACAGTAAAGCTACCACAGAGAACAGGAACACTTCTCAATTCTAACAATACGTTGACATATCACAACGGCTTCTCTTTTCGGAGAAACACAAGTGCGTTTCTCACAAAAGCAGTTCATCAAATTCATACACTTTCCAAAGTACATGATTATCTTTCGAAATAAAGATTCTACAGAGAACAGGAACACTGTTCTCACTTCTGACAATGCTTTGACAAATCTCAAATAACGGCTTCTCCTTTCAGTAAAACACTTGTGCATTTCTCAAAAATGCATTTCCTGAAATCCATACACTTTCAAAGAAGATGATTCTCTTTCAATGTGTAGCGTCTGCAGTGAATAGCAAAACTTCTCATTTGAGAAACACGTGTGTATATCACAAAAGCATTTCATGAAATTCATACACTTTCAAAAGAACGTGATTATCTTTCGAAGTAAAGGTGCTACAGAGAACAGGAACACTGTTCTCACTTCTAACAATACTTTGATATATAGCAAACAACGTCTTCTCTTTTCAGAGAAACACATGGGCGTTTCTCACAGAAGCATTTCTTTAATTTCATACACTTTCCAAAGAACATGATTATCTTTCGAAATAAAGATTCTACAGAGAACAGGAACACTGTTCTCACTTCTGACAATACTTTGACAAATCTTAAACAACGGCTTCTTTTTTCGGAGAAACACATATGCGTTTCTAACAAAAGCAGTTCTACAGTGAAACGGAACACTTTACTCACTTCAAACACTACTTTGACATATAGCAAACAAAGTCTTCTCTTTTCAGAGAAACACATGTGCGTTTCTCACAGAAGCATTACTTGAAATTCATACACTTTCCAAAGAACGTGATTATCTTTCGAAATAAAGATTCTCCAGAGAACAGGAACACTGTTCTCACTTCTGACAATACTTTGACAAATCTCAAACAACGGCTTTCCCTTTCGGAGAAACTCCTGTACATTTCTCACAAAAGCATTTCATGAAATTCATACATTTTCCAAGGAACATGATTATCGTTGGAAGTAATGGGTCTACAGAGAACAGGAACACTGTTTTCACTTCTAACACTACTTTGACATATAGCAAACAACGGCTTCGCTTTTCAGAGAAACACATGTGCGTTTCTCACAAAAGCAGTTCATCAAATTCATACACTTTCAAAAGAACATGATTATCTTTCGAAGGAAAGGTTCTACAGAGGACAGGAACACTGTTCTAACAATACTTTGACAAATCCCAAACAACGGCTTCACTTTTCAGAGAAACACATGTGCGTTTCTCACAAAAGCATTTCTTGAAATTCATACACTTTCCAAAGAACATCATTATCTTTCGAAGAAAACTTTCTACAGAGAACAGGAACACTGTTATCACTTCTGACACAACTCAAACAGCGGCTTCTTCTTTCGTAGACACTCATGTGCATTTCTAAAAATAGCATTTCATGAAATCCATACACTTTCAAAAGAACAGGATTATCTTTCGAAGTAAAGGTTCTACAGAGAACAGGAACACTGTTCTCACTTCTAACAATACTTTGATATATAGCAAACAACGTCTTCTCTTTTCAGAGAAACACATGGGCGTTTCTCACAGAAGCATTTCTTTAATTTAATACACTTTCCAAAGAACATGATTATCTTTCGAAATAAAGATTCTCCAGAGAACAGGAACACTGTTCTCACTTCTGACAATACTTTGACAAATCTTAAACAACGGCTTCTTTTTTCGGAGAAACTAGTGTACGTTTCTCACAAAAGTATTTCAAGAAATTCATACATTTTCCAAGGAACATGATTATCATTGGACGTAAAGGGCCTACAGAGAACAGGAACACTGTTCACACTTCTAACACTACTGTGACATATAGCAAACAATGGATTCGCTTTTCAGAGAAACACATGTACGTTTCTCACAAAAGCATTTCTTGAAGTTCATACACTTTCCAAAGAACATCATTACCTTTCGAAGAAAACTTTCTACAGAGAACAGGAACACTGTTATCACTTCTGACACAACTCAAACAACGGCTTCTTCTTTCGTAGAAACTCATGTGCATTTCTAAAAATAGCATTTCATGAAATTCATACACTTTATATAGAACGTAATTATGCTTCACAGTAAAGCTACCACAGAGAACAGGAACACTTCTCAATTCTAACAATACGTTGACATATCACAACGGCTTCTCTTTTCGGAGAAACACAAGTGCGTTTCTCACAAAAGCAGTTCATCAAATTCATACACTTTCCAAAGTACATGATTATCTTTCGAAATAAAGATTCTACAGAGAACAGGAACACTGTTCTCACTTCTGACAATGCTTTGACAAATCTCAAATAACGGCTTCTCCTTTCAGTAAAACACTTGTGCATTTCTCAAAAATGCATTTCCTGAAATCCATACACTTTCAAAGAAGATGATTCTCTTTCAATGTGTAGCGTCTGCAGTGAATAGCAAAACTTCTCATTTGAGAAACACGTGTGTATATCACAAAAGCATTTCATGAAATTCATACACTTTCAAAAGAACGTGATTATCTTTCGAAGTAAAGGTGCTACAGAGAACAGGAACACTGTTCTCACTTCTAACAATACTTTGATATATAGCAAACAACGTCTTCTCTTTTCAGAGAAACACATGGGCGTTTCTCACAGAAGCATTTCTTTAATTTCATACACTTTCCAAAGAACATGATTATCTTTCGAAATAAAGATTCTACAGAGAACAGGAACACTGTTCTCACTTCTGACAATACTTTGACAAATCTTAAACAACGGCTTCTTTTTTCGGAGAAACACATATGCGTTTCTCACAAAAGCAGTTCTACAGTGAAACGGAACACTTTACTCACTTCAAACACTACTTTGACATATAGCAAACAAAGTCTTCTCTTTTCAGAGAAACACATGTGCGTTTCTCACAGAAGCATTACTTGAAATTCATACACTTTCCAAAGAACGTGATTATCTTTCGAAATAAAGATTCTCCAGAGAACAGGAACACTGTTCTCACTTCTGACAATACTTTGACAAATCTCAAACAATGGCTTTCCCTTTCGGAGAAACTCCTGTACATTTCTCACAAAAGCATTTCATGAAATTCATACATTTTCCAAGGAACATGATTATCGTTGGAAGTAATGGGTCTACAGAGAACAGGAACACTGTTTTCACTTCTAACACTACTTTGACATATAGCAAACAACGGCTTCGCTTTTCAGAGAAACACATGTGCGTTTCTCACAAAAGCAGTTCATCAAATTCATACACTTTCAAAAGAACATGATTATCTTTCGAAGGAAAGGTTCTACAGAGGACAGGAACACTGTTCTAACAATACTTTGACAAATCCCAAACAACGGCTTCACTTTTCAGAGAAACACATGTGCGTTTCTCACAAAAGCATTTCTTGAAATTCATACACTTTCCAAAGAACATCATTATCTTTCGAAGAAAACTTTCTACAGAGAACAGGAACACTGTTATCACTTCTGACACAACTCAAACAGCGGCTTCTTCTTTCGTAGACACTCATGTGCATTTCTAAAAATAGCATTTCATGAAATCCATACACTTTCAAAAGAACAGGATTATCTTTCGAAGTAAAGGTTCTACAGAGAACAGGAACACTGTTCTCACTTCTAACAATACTTTGATATATAGCAAACAACGTCTTCTCTTTTCAGAGAAACACATGGGCGTTTCTCACAGAAGCATTTCTTTAATTTGATACACTTTCCAAAGAACATGATTATCTTTCGAAATAAAGATTCTCCAGAGAACAGGAACACTGTTCTCACTTCTGACAATACTTTGACAAATCTTAAACAACGGCTTCTTTTTTCGGAGAAACTAGTGTACGTTTCTCACAAAAGTATTTCAAGAAATTCATACATTTTCCAAGGAACATGATTATCATTGGACGTAAAGGGCCTACAGAGAACAGGAACACTGTTCACACTTCTAACACTACTGTGACATATAGCAAACAATGGATTCGCTTTTCAGAGAAACACATGTACGTTTCTCACAAAAGCATTTCTTGAAGTTCATACACTTTCCAAAGAACATCATTACCTTTCGAAGAAAACTTTCTACAGAGAACAGGAACACTGTTATCACTTCTGACACAACTCAAACAACGGCTTCTTCTTTCGTAGAAACTCATGTGCATTTCTAAAAATAGCATTTCATGAAATTCATACACTTTATATAGAACGTAATTATGCTTCACAGTAAAGCTACCACAGAGAACAGGAACACTTCTCAATTCTAACAATACGTTGACATATCACAACGGCTTCTCTTTTCGGAGAAACACAAGTGCGTTTCTCACAAAAGCAGTTCATCAAATTCATACACTTTCCAAAGTACATGATTATCTTTCGAAATAAAGATTCTACAGAGAACAGGAACACTGTTCTCACTTCTGACAATGCTTTGACAAATCTCAAATAACGGCTTCTCCTTTCAGTAAAACACTTGTGCATTTCTCAAAAATGCATTTCCTGAAATCCATACACTTTCAAAGAAGATGATTCTCTTTCAATGTGTAGCGTCTGCAGTGAATAGCAAAACTTCTCATTTGAGAAACACGTGTGTATATCACAAAAGCATTTCATGAAATTCATACACTTTCAAAAGAACGTGATTATCTTTCGAAGTAAAGGTGCTACAGAGAACAGGAACACTGTTCTCACTTCTAACAATACTTTGATATATAGCAAACAACGTCTTCTCTTTTCAGAGAAACACATGGGCGTTTCTCACAGAAGCATTTCTTTAATTTCATACACTTTCCAAAGAACATGATTATCTTTCGAAATAAAGATTCTACAGAGAACAGGAACACTGTTCTCACTTCTGACAATACTTTGACAAATCTTAAACAACGGCTTCTTTTTTCGGAGAAACACATATGCGTTTCTCACAAAAGCAGTTCTACAGTGAAACGGAACACTTTACTCACTTCAAACACTACTTTGACATATAGCAAACAAAGTCTTCTCTTTTCAGAGAAACACATGTGCGTTTCTCACAGAAGCATTACTTGAAATTCATACACTTTCCAAAGAACGTGATTATCTTTCGAAATAAAGATTCTCCAGAGAACAGGAACACTGTTCTCACTTCTGACAATACTTTGACAAATCTCAAACAACGGCTTTCCCTTTCGGAGAAACTCCTGTACATTTCTCACAAAAGCATTTCATGAAATTCATACATTTTCCAAGGAACATGATTATCGTTGGAAGTAATGGGTCTACAGAGAACAGGAACACTGTTTTCACTTCTAACACTACTTTGACATATAGCAAACAACGGCTTCGCTTTTCAGAGAAACACATGTGCGTTTCTCACAAAAGCAGTTCATCAAATTCATACACTTTCAAAAGAACATGATTATCTTTCGAAGGAAAGGTTCTACAGAGGACAGGAACACTGTTCTAACAATACTTTGACAAATCCCAAACAACGGCTTCACTTTTCAGAGAAACACATGTGCGTTTCTCACAAAAGCATTTCTTGAAATTCATACACTTTCCAAAGAACATCATTATCTTTCGAAGAAAACTTTCTACAGAGAACAGGAACACTGTTATCACTTCTGACACAACTCAAACAGCGGCTTCTTCTTTCGTAGACACTCATGTGCATTTCTAAAAATAGCATTTCATGAAATCCATACACTTTCAAAAGAACAGGATTATCTTTCGAAGTAAAGGTTCTACAGAGAACAGGAACACTGTTCTCACTTCTAACAATACTTTGATATATAGCAAACAACGTCTTCTCTTTTCAGAGAAACACATGGGCGTTTCTCACAGAAGCATTTCTTTAATTTAATACACTTTCCAAAGAACATGATTATCTTTCGAAATAAAGATTCTCCAGAGAACAGGAACACTGTTCTCACTTCTGACAATACTTTGACAAATCTTAAACAACGGCTTCTTTTTTCAGAGAAACTAGTGTACGTTTCTCACAAAAGTATTTCAAGAAATTCATACATTTTCCAAGGAACATGATTATCATTGGACGTAAAGGGCCTACAGAGAACAGGAACACTGTTCACACTTCTAACACTACTGTGACATATAGCAAACAATGGATTCGCTTTTCAGAGAAACACATGTACGTTTCTCACAAAAGCATTTCTTGAAGTTCATACACTTTCCAAAGAACATCATTACCTTTCGAAGAAAACTTTCTACAGAGAACAGGAACACTGTTATCACTTCTGACACAACTCAAACAACGGCTTCTTCTTTCGTAGAAACTCATGTGCATTTCTAAAAATAGCATTTCATGAAATTCATACACTTTATATAGAACGTAATTATGCTTCACAGTAAAGCTACCACAGAGAACAGGAACACTTCTCAATTCTAACAATACGTTGACATATCACAACGGCTTCTCTTTTCGGAGAAACACAAGTGCGTTTCTCACAAAAGCAGTTCATCAAATTCATACACTTTCCAAAGTACATGATTATCTTTCGAAATAAAGATTCTACAGAGAACAGGAACACTGTTCTCACTTCTGACAATGCTTTGACAAATCTCAAATAACGGCTTCTCCTTTCAGTAAAACACTTGTGCATTTCTCAAAAATGCATTTCCTGAAATCCATACACTTTCAAAGAAGATGATTCTCTTTCAATGTGTAGCGTCTGCAGTGAATAGCAAAACTTCTCATTTGAGAAACACGTGTGTATATCACAAAAGCATTTCATGAAATTCATACACTTTCAAAAGAACGTGATTATCTTTCGAAGTAAAGGTGCTACAGAGAACAGGAACACTGTTCTCACTTCTAACAATACTTTGATATATAGCAAACAACGTCTTCTCTTTTCAGAGAAACACATGGGCGTTTCTCACAGAAGCATTTCTTTAATTTCATACACTTTCCAAAGAACATGATTATCTTTCGAAATAAAGATTCTCCAGAGAACAGGAACACTGTTCTCACTTCTGACAATACTTTGACAAATCTTAAACAACGGCTTCTTTTTTCGGAGAAACACATATGCGTTTCTCACAAAAGCAGTTCTACAGTGAAACGGAACACTTTACTCACTTCAAACACTACTTTGACATATAGCAAACAAAGTCTTCTCTTTTCAGAGAAACACATGTGCGTTTCTCACAGAAGCATTACTTGAAATTCATACACTTTCCAAAGAACGTGATTATCTTTCGAAATAAAGATTCTCCAGAGAACAGGAACACTGTTCTCACTTCTGACAATACTTTGACAAATCTCAAACAACGGCTTTCCCTTTCGGAGAAACTCCTGTACATTTCTCACAAAAGCATTTCATGAAATTCATACATTTTCCAAGGAACATGATTATCGTTGGAAGTAATGGGTCTACAGAGAACAGGAACACTGTTTTCACTTCTAACACTACTTTGACATATAGCAAACAACGGCTTCGCTTTTCAGAGAAACACATGTGCGTTTCTCACAAAAGCAGTTCATCAAATTCATACACTTTCAAAAGAACATGATTATCTTTCGAAGGAAAGGTTCTACAGAGGACAGGAACACTGTTCTAACAATACTTTGACAAATCCCAAACAACGGCTTCACTTTTCAGAGAAACACATGTGCGTTTCTCACAAAAGCATTTCTTGAAATTCATACACTTTCCAAAGAACATCATTATCTTTCGAAGAAAACTTTCTACAGAGAACAGGAACACTGTTATCACTTCTGACACAACTCAAACAGCGGCTTCTTCTTTCGTAGACACTCATGTGCATTTCTAAAAATAGCATTTCATGAAATCCATACACTTTCAAAAGAACAGGATTATCTTTCGAAGTAAAGGTTCTACAGAGAACAGGAACACTGTTCTCACTTCTAACAATACTTTGATATATAGCAAACAACGTCTTCTCTTTTCAGAGAAACACATGGGCGTTTCTCACAGAAGCATTTCTTTAATTTAATACACTTTCCAAAGAACATGATTATCTTTCGAAATAAAGATTCTCCAGAGAACAGGAACACTGTTCTCACTTCTGACAATACTTTGACAAATCTTAAACAACGGCTTCTTTTTTCGGAGAAACTAGTGTACGTTTCTCACAAAAGTATTTCAAGAAATTCATACATTTTCCAAGGAACATGATTATCATTGGACGTAAAGGGCCTACAGAGAACAGGAACACTGTTCACACTTCTAACACTACTGTGACATATAGCAAACAATGGATTCGCTTTTCAGAGAAACACATGTACGTTTCTCACAAAAGCATTTCTTGAAGTTCATACACTTTCCAAAGAACATCATTACCTTTCGAAGAAAACTTTCTACAGAGAACAGGAACACTGTTATCACTTCTGACACAACTCAAACAACGGCTTCTTCTTTCGTAGAAACTCATGTGCATTTCTAAAAATAGCATTTCATGAAATTCATACACTTTATATAGAACGTAATTATGCTTCACAGTAAAGCTACCACAGAGAACAGGAACACTTCTCAATTCTAACAATACGTTGACATATCACAACGGCTTCTCTTTTCGGAGAAACACAAGTGCGTTTCTCACAAAAGCAGTTCATCAAATTCATACACTTTCCAAAGTACATGATTATCTTTCGAAATAAAGATTCTACAGAGAACAGGAACACTGTTCTCACTTCTGACAATGCTTTGACAAATCTCAAATAACGGCTTCTCCTTTCAGTAAAACACTTGTGCATTTCTCAAAAATGCATTTCCTGAAATCCATACACTTTCAAAGAAGATGATTCTCTTTCAATGTGTAGCGTCTGCAGTGAATAGCAAAACTTCTCATTTGAGAAACACGTGTGTATATCACAAAAGCATTTCATGAAATTCATACACTTTCAAAAGAACGTGATTATCTTTCGAAGTAAAGGTGCTACAGAGAACAGGAACACTGTTCTCACTTCTAACAATACTTTGATATATAGCAAACAACGTCTTCTCTTTTCAGAGAAACACATGGGCGTTTCTCACAGAAGCATTTCTTTAATTTCATACACTTTCCAAAGAACGTGATTATCTTTCGAAATAAAGATTCTCCAGAGAACAGGAACACTGTTCTCACTTCTGACAATACTTTGACAAATCTCAAACAACGGCTTTCCCTTTCGGAGAAACTCCTGTACATTTCTCACAAAAGCATTTCATGAAATTCATACATTTTCCAAGGAACATGATTATCGTTGGAAGTAATGGGTCTACAGAGAACAGGAACACTGTTTTCACTTCTAACACTACTTTGACATATAGCAAACAACGGCTTCGCTTTTCAGAGAAACACATGTGCGTTTCTCACAAAAGCAGTTCATCAAATTCATACACTTTCAAAAGAACATGATTATCTTTCGAAGGAAAGGTTCTACAGAGGACAGGAACACTGTTCTAACAATACTTTGACAAATCCCAAACAACGGCTTCACTTTTCAGAGAAACACATGTGCGTTTCTCACAAAAGCATTTCTTGAAATTCATACACTTTCCAAAGAACATCATTATCTTTCGAAGAAAAATTTCTACAGAGAACAGGAACACTGTTATCACTTCTGACACAACTCAAACAGCGGCTTCTTCTTTCGTAGACACTCATGTGCATTTCTAAAAATAGCATTTCATGAAATCCATACACTTTCAAAAGAACAGGATTATCTTTCGAAGTAAAGGTTCTACAGAGAACAGGAACACTGTTCTCACTTCTAACAATACTTTGATATATAGCAAACAACGTCTTCTCTTTTCAGAGAAACACATGGGCGTTTCTCACAGAAGCATTTCTTTAATTTAATACACTTTCCAAAGAACATGATTATCTTTCGAAATAAAGATTCTCCAGAGAACAGGAACACTGTTCTCACTTCTGACAATACTTTGACAAATCTTAAACAACGGCTTCTTTTTTCGGAGAAACTAGTGTACGTTTCTCACAAAAGTATTTCAAGAAATTCATACATTTTCCAAGGAACATGATTATCATTGGACGTAAAGGGCCTACAGAGAACAGGAACACTGTTCACACTTCTAACACTACTGTGACATATAGCAAACAATGGATTCGCTTTTCAGAGAAACACATGAACGTTTCTCACAAAAGCATTTCTTGAAGTTCATACACTTTCCAAAGAACATCATTACCTTTCGAAGAAAACTTTCTACAGAGAACAGGACCACTGTTATCACTTCTGACACAACTCAAACAACGGCTTCTTCTTTCGTAGAAACTCATGTGCATTTCTAAAAATAGCATTTCATGAAATTCATACACTTTATATAGAACATAATTATGCTTCACAGTAAAGCTACCACAGAGAACAGGAACACTTCTCAATTCTAACAATACGTTGACATATCACAACGGCTTCTCTTTTCGGAGAAACACAAGTGCGTTTCTCACAAAAGCAGTTCATCAAATTCATACACTTTCCAAAGTACATGATTATCTTTCGAAATAAAGATTCTACAGAGAACAGGAACACTGTTCTCACTTCTGACAATGCTTTGACAAATCTCAAATAACGGCTTCTCCTTTCAGTAAAACACTTGTGCATTTCTCAAAAATGCATTTCCTGAAATCCATACACTTTCAAAGAAGATGATTCTCTTTCAATGTGTAGTGTCTGCAGTGAATAGCAAAACTTCTCATTTGAGAAACACGTGTGTATATCACAAAAGCATTTCATGAAATTCATACACTTTCAAAAGAACGTGATTATCTTTCGAAGTAAAGGTGCTACAGAGAACAGGAACACTGTTCTCACTTCTAACAATACTTTGATATATAGCAAACAACGTCTTCTCTTTTCAGAGAAACACATGGGCGTTTCTCACAGAAGCATTTCTTTAATTTCATACACTTTCCAAAGAACGTGATTATCTTTCGAAATAAAGATTCTCCAGAGAACAGGAACACTGTTCTCACTTCTGACAATACTTTGACAAATCTCAAACAACGGCTTTCCCTTTCGGAGAAACTCCTGTACATTTCTCACAAAAGCATTTCATGAAATTCATACATTTTCCAAGGAACATGATTATCGTTGGAAGTAATGGGTCTACAGAGAACAGGAACACTGTTTTCACTTCTAACACTACTTTGACATATAGCAAACAACGGCTTCGCTTTTCAGAGAAACACATGTGCGTTTCTCACAAAAGCAGTTCATCAAATTCATACACTTTCAAAAGAACATGATTATCTTTCGAAGGAAAGGTTCTACAGAGGACAGGAACACTGTTCTAACAATACTTTGACAAATCCCAAACAACGGCTTCACTTTTCAGAGAAACACATGTGCGTTTCTCACAAAAGCATTTCTTGAAATTCATACACTTTCCAAAGAACATCATTATCTTTCGAAGAAAACTTTCTACAGAGAACAGGAACACTGTTATCACTTCTGACACAACTCAAACAGCGGCTTCTTCTTTCGTAGACACTCATGTGCATTTCTAAAAATAGCATTTCATGAAATCCATACACTTTCAAAAGAACAGGATTATCTTTCGAAGTAAAGGTTCTACAGAGAACAGGAACACTGTTCTCACTTCTAACAATACTTTGATATATAGCAAACAACGTCTTCTCTTTTCAGAGAAACACATGGGCGTTTCTCACAGAAGCATTTCTTTAATTTAATACACTTTCCAAAGAACATGATTATCTTTCGAAATAAAGATTCTCCAGAGAACAGGAACACTGTTCTCACTTCTGACAATACTTTGACAAATCTTAAACAACGGCTTCTTTTTTCGGAGAAACTAGTGTACGTTTCTCACAAAAGTATTTCAAGAAATTCATACATTTTCCAAGGAACATGATTATCATTGGACGTAAAGGGCCTACAGAGAACAGGAACACTGTTCACACTTCTAACACTACTGTGACATATAGCAAACAATGGATTCGCTTTTCAGAGAAACACATGTACGTTTCTCACAAAAGCATTTCTTGAAGTTCATACACTTTCCAAAGAACATCATTACCTTTCGAAGAAAACTTTCTACAGAGAACAGGAACACTGTTATCACTTCTGACACAACTCAAACAACGGCTTCTTCTTTCGTAGAAACTCATGTGCATTTCTAAAAATAGCATTTCATGAAATTCATACACTTTATATAGAACGTAATTATGCTTCACAGTAAAGCTACCACAGAGAACAGGAACACTTCTCAATTCTAACAATACGTTGACATATCACAACGGCTTCTCTTTTCGGAGAAACACAAGTGCGTTTCTCACAAAAGCAGTTCATCAAATTCATACACTTTCCAAAGTACATGATTATCTTTCGAAATAAAGATTCTACAGAGAACAGGAACACTGTTCTCACTTCTGACAATGCTTTGACAAATCTCAAATAACGGCTTCTCCTTTCAGTAAAACACTTGTGCATTTCTCAAAAATGCATTTCCTGAAATCCATACACTTTCAAAGAAGATGATTCTCTTTCAATGTGTAGTGTCTGCAGTGAATAGCAAAACTTCTCATTTGAGAAACACGTGTGTATATCACAAAAGCATTTCATGAAATTCATACACTTTCAAAAGAACGTGATTATCTTTCGAAGTAAAGGTGCTACAGAGAACAGGAACACTGTTCTCACTTCTAACAATACTTTGATATATAGCAAACAACGTCTTCTCTTTTCAGAGAAACACATGGGCGTTTCTCACAGAAGCATTTCTTTAATTTCATACACTTTCCAAAGAACATGATTATCTTTCGAAATAAAGATTCTACAGAGAACAGGAACACTGTTCTCACTTCTGACAATACTTTGACAAATCTTAAACAACGGCTTCTTTTTTCGGAGAAACACATATGCGTTTCTAACAAAAGCAGTTCTACAGTGAAACGGAACACTTTACTCACTTCAAACACTACTTTGACATATAGCAAACAAAGTCTTCTCTTTTCAGAGAAACACATGTGCGTTTCTCACAGAAGCATTACTTGAAATTCATACACTTTCCAAAGAACGTGATTATCTTTCGAAATAAAGATTCTCCAGAGAACAGGAACACTGTTCTCACTTCTGACAATACTTTGACAAATCTCAAACAACGGCTTTCCCTTTCGGAGAAACTCCTGTACATTTCTCACAAAAGCATTTCATGAAATTCATACATTTTCCAAGGAACATGATTATCGTTGGAAGTAATGGGTCTACAGAGAACAGGAACACTGTTTTCACTTCTAACACTACTTTGACATATAGCAAACAACGGCTTCGCTTTTCAGAGAAACACATGTGCGTTTCTCACAAAAGCAGTTCATCAAATTCATACACTTTCAAAAGAACATGATTATCTTTCGAAGGAAAGGTTCTACAGAGGACAGGAACACTGTTCTAACAATACTTTGACAAATCCCAAACAACGGCTTCACTTTTCAGAGAAACACATGTGCGTTTCTCACAAAAGCATTTCTTGAAATTCATACACTTTCCAAAGAACATCATTATCTTTCGAAGAAAACTTTCTACAGAGAACAGGAACACTGTTATCACTTCTGACACAACTCAAACAGCGGCTTCTTCTTTCGTAGACACTCATGTGCATTTCTAAAAATAGCATTTCATGAAATCCATACACTTTCAAAAGAACAGGATTATCTTTCGAAGTAAAGGTTCTACAGAGAACAGGAACACTGTTCTCACTTCTAACAATACTTTGATATATAGCAAACAACGTCTTCTCTTTTCAGAGAAACACATGGGCGTTTCTCACAGAAGCATTTCTTTAATTTAATACACTTTCCAAAGAACATGATTATCTTTCGAAATAAAGATTCTCCAGAGAACAGGAACACTGTTCTCACTTCTGACAATACTTTGACAAATCTTAAACAACGGCTTCTTTTTTCGGAGAAACTAGTGTACGTTTCTCACAAAAGTATTTCAAGAAATTCATACATTTTCCAAGGAACATGATTATCATTGGACGTAAAGGGCCTACAGAGAACAGGAACACTGTTCACACTTCTAACACTACTGTGACATATAGCAAACAATGGATTCGCTTTTCAGAGAAACACATGTACGTTTCTCACAAAAGCATTTCTTGAAGTTCATACACTTTCCAAAGAACATCATTACCTTTCGAAGAAAACTTTCTACAGAGAACAGGAACACTGTTATCACTTCTGACACAACTCAAACAACGGCTTCTTCTTTCGTAGAAACTCATGTGCATTTCTAAAAATAGCATTTCATGAAATTCATACACTTTATATAGAACGTAATTATGCTTCACAGTAAAGCTACCACAGAGAACAGGAACACTTCTCAATTCTAACAATACGTTGACATATCACAACGGCTTCTCTTTTCGGAGAAACACAAGTGCGTTTCTCACAAAAGCAGTTCATCAAATTCATACACTTTCCAAAGTACATGATTATCTTTCGAAATAAAGATTCTACAGAGAACAGGAACACTGTTCTCACTTCTGACAATGCTTTGACAAATCTCAAATAACGGCTTCTCCTTTCAGTAAAACACTTGTGCATTTCTCAAAAATGCATTTCCTGAAATCCATACACTTTCAAAGAAGATGATTCTCTTTCAATGTGTAGCGTCTGCAGTGAATAGCAAAACTTCTCATTTGAGAAACACGTGTGTATATCACAAAAGCATTTCATGAAATTCATACACTTTCAAAAGAACGTGATTATCTTTCGAAGTAAAGGTGCTACAGAGAACAGGAACACTGTTCTCACTTCTAACAATACTTTGATATATAGCAAACAATGTCTTCTCTTTTCAGAGAAACACATGGGCGTTTCTCACAGAAGCATTTCTTTAATTTCATACACTTTCCAAAGAACATGATTATCTTTCGAAATAAAGATTCTACAGAGAACAGGAACACTGTTCTCACTTCTGACAATACTTTGACAAATCTTAAACAACGGCTTCTTTTTTCGGAGAAACACATATGCGTTTCTCACAAAAGCAGTTCTACAGTGAAACGGAACACTTTACTCACTTCAAACACTACTTTGACATATAGCAAACAAAGTCTTCTCTTTTCAGAGAAACACATGTGCGTTTCTCACAGAAGCATTACTTGAAATTCATACACTTTCCAAAGAACGTGATTATCTTTCGAAATAAAGATTCTCCAGAGAACAGGAACACTGTTCTCACTTCTGACAATACTTTGACAAATCTCAAACAATGGCTTTCCCTTTCGGAGAAACTCCTGTACATTTCTCACAAAAGCATTTCATGAAATTCATACATTTTCCAAGGAACATGATTATCGTTGGAAGTAATGGGTCTACAGAGAACAGGAACACTGTTTTCACTTCTAACACTACTTTGACATATAGCAAACAACGGCTTCGCTTTTCAGAGAAACACATGTGCGTTTCTCACAAAAGCAGTTCATCAAATTCATACACTTTCAAAAGAACATGATTATCTTTCGAAGGAAAGGTTCTACAGAGGACAGGAACACTGTTCTAACAATACTTTGACAAATCCCAAACAACGGCTTCACTTTTCAGAGAAACACATGTGCGTTTCTCACAAAAGCATTTCTTGAAATTCATACACTTTCCAAAGAACATCATTATCTTTCGAAGAAAACTTTCTACAGAGAACAGGAACACTGTTATCACTTCTGACACAACTCAAACAGCGGCTTCTTCTTTCGTAGACACTCATGTGCATTTCTAAAAATAGCATTTCATGAAATCCATACACTTTCAAAAGAACAGGATTATCTTTCGAAGTAAAGGTTCTACAGAGAACAGGAACACTGTTCTCACTTCTAACAATACTTTGATATATAGCAAACAACGTCTTCTCTTTTCAGAGAAACACATGGGCGTTTCTCACAGAAGCATTTCTTTAATTTGATACACTTTCCAAAGAACATGATTATCTTTCGAAATAAAGATTCTCCAGAGAACAGGAACACTGTTCTCACTTCTGACAATACTTTGACAAATCTTAAACAACGGCTTCTTTTTTCGGAGAAACTAGTGTACGTTTCTCACAAAAGTATTTCAAGAAATTCATACATTTTCCAAGGAACATGATTATCATTGGACGTAAAGGGCCTACAGAGAACAGGAACACTGTTCACACTTCTAACACTACTGTGACATATAGCAAACAATGGATTCGCTTTTCAGAGAAACACATGTACGTTTCTCACAAAAGCATTTCTTGAAGTTCATACACTTTCCAAAGAACATCATTACCTTTCGAAGAAAACTTTCTACAGAGAACAGGAACACTGTTATCACTTCTGACACAACTCAAACAACGGCTTCTTCTTTCGTAGAAACTCATGTGCATTTCTAAAAATAGCATTTCATGAAATTCATACACTTTATATAGAACGTAATTATGCTTCACAGTAAAGCTACCACAGAGAACAGGAACACTTCTCAATTCTAACAATACGTTGACATATCACAACGGCTTCTCTTTTCGGAGAAACACAAGTGCGTTTCTCACAAAAGCAGTTCATCAAATTCATACACTTTCCAAAGTACATGATTATCTTTCGAAATAAAGATTCTACAGAGAACAGGAACACTGTTCTCACTTCTGACAATGCTTTGACAAATCTCAAATAACGGCTTCTCCTTTCAGTAAAACACTTGTGCATTTCTCAAAAATGCATTTCCTGAAATCCATACACTTTCAAAGAAGATGATTCTCTTTCAATGTGTAGCGTCTGCAGTGAATAGCAAAACTTCTCATTTGAGAAACACGTGTGTATATCACAAAAGCATTTCATGAAATTCATACACTTTCAAAAGAACGTGATTATCTTTCGAAGTAAAGGTGCTACAGAGAACAGGAACACTGTTCTCACTTCTAACAATACTTTGATATATAGCAAACAACGTCTTCTCTTTTCAGAGAAACACATGGGCGTTTCTCACAGAAGCATTTCTTTAATTTCATACACTTTCCAAAGAACATGATTATCTTTCGAAATAAAGATTCTACAGAGAACAGGAACACTGTTCTCACTTCTGACAATACTTTGACAAATCTTAAACAACGGCTTCTTTTTTCGGAGAAACACATATGCGTTTCTCACAAAAGCAGTTCTACAGTGAAACGGAACACTTTACTCACTTCAAACACTACTTTGACATATAGCAAACAAAGTCTTCTCTTTTCAGAGAAACACATGTGCGTTTCTCACAGAAGCATTACTTGAAATTCATACACTTTCCAAAGAACGTGATTATCTTTCGAAATAAAGATTCTCCAGAGAACAGGAACACTGTTCTCACTTCTGACAATACTTTGACAAATCTCAAACAACGGCTTTCCCTTTCGGAGAAACTCCTGTACATTTCTCACAAAAGCATTTCATGAAATTCATACATTTTCCAAGGAACATGATTATCGTTGGAAGTAATGGGTCTACAGAGAACAGGAACACTGTTTTCACTTCTAACACTACTTTGACATATAGCAAACAACGGCTTCGCTTTTCAGAGAAACACATGTGCGTTTCTCACAAAAGCAGTTCATCAAATTCATACACTTTCAAAAGAACATGATTATCTTTCGAAGGAAAGGTTCTACAGAGGACAGGAACACTGTTCTAACAATACTTTGACAAATCCCAAACAACGGCTTCACTTTTCAGAGAAACACATGTGCGTTTCTCACAAAAGCATTTCTTGAAATTCATACACTTTCCAAAGAACATCATTATCTTTCGAAGAAAACTTTCTACAGAGAACAGGAACACTGTTATCACTTCTGACACAACTCAAACAGCGGCTTCTTCTTTCGTAGACACTCATGTGCATTTCTAAAAATAGCATTTCATGAAATCCATACACTTTCAAAAGAACAGGATTATCTTTCGAAGTAAAGGTTCTACAGAGAACAGGAACACTGTTCTCACTTCTAACAATACTTTGATATATAGCAAACAACGTCTTCTCTTTTCAGAGAAACACATGGGCGTTTCTCACAGAAGCATTTCTTTAATTTAATACACTTTCCAAAGAACATGATTATCTTTCGAAATAAAGATTCTCCAGAGAACAGGAACAGTGTTCTCACTTCTGACAATACTTTGACAAATCTTAAACAACGGCTTCTTTTTTCGGAGAAACTAGTGTACGTTTCTCACAAAAGTATTTCAAGAAATTCATACATTTTCCAAGGAACATGATTATCATTGGACGTAAAGGGCCTACAGAGAACAGGAACACTGTTCACACTTCTAACACTACTGTGACATATAGCAAACAATGGATTCGCTTTTCAGAGAAACACATGTACGTTTCTCACAAAAGCATTTCTTGAAGTTCATACACTTTCCAAAGAACATCATTACCTTTCGAAGAAAACTTTCTACAGAGAACAGGAACACTGTTATCACTTCTGACACAACTCAAACAACGGCTTCTTCTTTCGTAGAAACTCATGTGCATTTCTAAAAATAGCATTTCATGAAATTCATACACTTTATATAGAACGTAATTATGCTTCACAGTAAAGCTACCACAGAGAACAGGAACACTTCTCAATTCTAACAATACGTTGACATATCACAACGGCTTCTCTTTTCGGAGAAACACAAGTGCGTTTCTCACAAAAGCAGTTCATCAAATTCATACACTTTCCAAAGTACATGATTATCTTTCGAAATAAAGATTCTACAGAGAACAGGAACACTGTTCTCACTTCTGACAATGCTTTGACAAATCTCAAATAACGGCTTCTCCTTTCAGTAAAACACTTGTGCATTTCTCAAAAATGCATTTCCTGAAATCCATACACTTTCAAAGAAGATGATTCTCTTTCAATGTGTAGCGTCTGCAGTGAATAGCAAAACTTCTCATTTGAGAAACACGTGTGTATATCACAAAAGCATTTCATGAAATTCATACACTTTCAAAAGAACGTGATTATCTTTCGAAGTAAAGGTGCTACAGAGAACAGGAACACTGTTCTCACTTCTAACAATACTTTGATATATAGCAAACAACGTCTTCTCTTTTCAGAGAAACACATGGGCGTTTCTCACAGAAGCATTTCTTTAATTTCATACACTTTCCAAAGAACATGATTATCTTTCGAAATAAAGATTCTACAGAGAACAGGAACACTGTTCTCACTTCTGACAATACTTTGACAAATCTTAAACAACGGCTTCTTTTTTCGGAGAAACACATATGCGTTTCTCACAAAAGCAGTTCTACAGTGAAACGGAACACTTTACTCACTTCAAACACTACTTTGACATATAGCAAACAAAGTCTTCTCTTTTCAGAGAAACACATGTGCGTTTCTCACAGAAGCATTACTTGAAATTCATACACTTTCCAAAGAACGTGATTATCTTTCGAAATAAAGATTCTCCAGAGAACAGGAACACTGTTCTCACTTCTGACAATACTTTGACAAATCTCAAACAATGGCTTTCCCTTTCGGAGAAACTCCTGTACATTTCTCACAAAAGCATTTCATGAAATTCATACATTTTCCAAGGAACATGATTATCGTTGGAAGTAATGGGTCTACAGAGAACAGGAACACTGTTTTCACTTCTAACACTACTTTGACATATAGCAAACAACGGCTTCGCTTTTCAGAGAAACACATGTGCGTTTCTCACAAAAGCAGTTCATCAAATTCATACACTTTCAAAAGAACATGATTATCTTTCGAAGGAAAGGTTCTACAGAGGACAGGAACACTGTTCTAACAATACTTTGACAAATCCCAAACAACGGCTTCACTTTTCAGAGAAACACATGTGCGTTTCTCACAAAAGCATTTCTTGAAATTCATACACTTTCCAAAGAACATCATTATCTTTCGAAGAAAACTTTCTACAGAGAACAGGAACACTGTTATCACTTCTGACACAACTCAAACAGCGGCTTCTTCTTTCGTAGACACTCATGTGCATTTCTAAAAATAGCATTTCATGAAATCCATACACTTTCAAAAGAACAGGATTATCTTTCGAAGTAAAGGTTCTACAGAGAACAGGAACACTGTTCTCACTTCTAACAATACTTTGATATATAGCAAACAACGTCTTCTCTTTTCAGAGAAACACATGGGCGTTTCTCACAGAAGCATTTCTTTAATTTGATACACTTTCCAAAGAACATGATTATCTTTCGAAATAA
Organism: Microtus oregoni; assembly: GCF_018167655.1. Lineage (NCBI taxonomy): Eukaryota > Metazoa > Chordata > Mammalia > Rodentia > Cricetidae > Microtus > Microtus oregoni. The sequence goes on from NW_024543086.1 coordinate 19,663,743, forward strand.
AGATTCTCCAGAGAACAGGAACACTGTTCTCACTTCTGACAATACTTTGACAAATCTTAAACAACGGCTTCTTTTTTCGGAGAAACTAGTGTACGTTTCTCACAAAAGTATTTCAAGAAATTCATACATTTTCCAAGGAACATGATTATCATTGGACGTAAAGGGCCTACAGAGAACAGGAACACTGTTCACACTTCTAACACTACTGTGACATATAGCAAACAATGGATTCGCTTTTCAGAGAAACACATGTACGTTTCTCACAAAAGCATTTCTTGAAGTTCATACACTTTCCAAAGAACATCATTACCTTTCGAAGAAAACTTTCTACAGAGAACAGGAACACTGTTATCACTTCTGACACAACTCAAACAACGGCTTCTTCTTTCGTAGAAACTCATGTGCATTTCTAAAAATAGCATTTCATGAAATTCATACACTTTATATAGAACGTAATTATGCTTCACAGTAAAGCTACCACAGAGAACAGGAACACTTCTCAATTCTAACAATACGTTGACATATCACAACGGCTTCTCTTTTCGGAGAAACACAAGTGCGTTTCTCACAAAAGCAGTTCATCAAATTCATACACTTTCCAAAGTACATGATTATCTTTCGAAATAAAGATTCTACAGAGAACAGGAACACTGTTCTCACTTCTGACAATGCTTTGACAAATCTCAAATAACGGCTTCTCCTTTCAGTAAAACACTTGTGCATTTCTCAAAAATGCATTTCCTGAAATCCATACACTTTCAAAGAAGATGATTCTCTTTCAATGTGTAGCGTCTGCAGTGAATAGCAAAACTTCTCATTTGAGAAACACGTGTGTATATCACAAAAGCATTTCATGAAATTCATACACTTTCAAAAGAACGTGATTATCTTTCGAAGTAAAGGTGCTACAGAGAACAGGAACACTGTTCTCACTTCTAACAATACTTTGATATATAGCAAACAACGTCTTCTCTTTTCAGAGAAACACATGGGCGTTTCTCACAGAAGCATTTCTTTAATTTCATACACTTTCCAAAGAACATGATTATCTTTCGAAATAAAGATTCTACAGAGAACAGGAACACTGTTCTCACTTCTGACAATACTTTGACAAATCTTAAACAACGGCTTCTTTTTTCGGAGAAACACATATGCGTTTCTCACAAAAGCAGTTCTACAGTGAAACGGAACACTTTACTCACTTCAAACACTACTTTGACATATAGCAAACAAAGTCTTCTCTTTTCAGAGAAACACATGTGCGTTTCTCACAGAAGCATTACTTGAAATTCATACACTTTCCAAAGAACGTGATTATCTTTCGAAATAAAGATTCTCCAGAGAACAGGAACACTGTTCTCACTTCTGACAATACTTTGACAAATCTCAAACAACGGCTTTCCCTTTCGGAGAAACTCCTGTACATTTCTCACAAAAGCATTTCATGAAATTCATACATTTTCCAAGGAACATGATTATCGTTGGAAGTAATGGGTCTACAGAGAACAGGAACACTGTTTTCACTTCTAACACTACTTTGACATATAGCAAACAACGGCTTCGCTTTTCAGAGAAACACATGTGCGTTTCTCACAAAAGCAGTTCATCAAATTCATACACTTTCAAAAGAACATGATTATCTTTCGAAGGAAAGGTTCTACAGAGGACAGGAACACTGTTCTAACAATACTTTGACAAATCCCAAACAACGGCTTCACTTTTCAGAGAAACACATGTGCGTTTCTCACAAAAGCATTTCTTGAAATTCATACACTTTCCAAAGAACATCATTATCTTTCGAAGAAAACTTTCTACAGAGAACAGGAACACTGTTATCACTTCTGACACAACTCAAACAGCGGCTTCTTCTTTCGTAGACACTCATGTGCATTTCTAAAAATAGCATTTCATGAAATCCATACACTTTCAAAAGAACAGGATTATCTTTCGAAGTAAAGGTTCTACAGAGAACAGGAACACTGTTCTCACTTCTAACAATACTTTGATATATAGCAAACAACGTCTTCTCTTTTCAGAGAAACACATGGGCGTTTCTCACAGAAGCATTTCTTTAATTTAATACACTTTCCAAAGAACATGATTATCTTTCGAAATAAAGATTCTCCAGAGAACAGGAACAGTGTTCTCACTTCTGACAATACTTTGACAAATCTTAAACAACGGCTTCTTTTTTCGGAGAAACTAGTGTACGTTTCTCACAAAAGTATTTCAAGAAATTCATACATTTTCCAAGGAACATGATTATCATTGGACGTAAAGGGCCTACAGAGAACAGGAACACTGTTCACACTTCTAACACTACTGTGACATATAGCAAACAATGGATTCGCTTTTCAGAGAAACACATGTACGTTTCTCACAAAAGCATTTCTTGAAGTTCATACACTTTCCAAAGAACATCATTACCTTTCGAAGAAAACTTTCTACAGAGAACAGGAACACTGTTATCACTTCTGACACAACTCAAACAACGGCTTCTTCTTTCGTAGAAACTCATGTGCATTTCTAAAAATAGCATTTCATGAAATTCATACACTTTATATAGAACGTAATTATGCTTCACAGTAAAGCTACCACAGAGAACAGGAACACTTCTCAATTCTAACAATACGTTGACATATCACAACGGCTTCTCTTTTCGGAGAAACACAAGTGCGTTTCTCACAAAAGCAGTTCATCAAATTCATACACTTTCCAAAGTACATGATTATCTTTCGAAATAAAGATTCTACAGAGAACAGGAACACTGTTCTCACTTCTGACAATGCTTTGACAAATCTCAAATAACGGCTTCTCCTTTCAGTAAAACACTTGTGCATTTCTCAAAAATGCATTTCCTGAAATCCATACACTTTCAAAGAAGATGATTCTCTTTCAATGTGTAGCGTCTGCAGTGAATAGCAAAACTTCTCATTTGAGAAACACGTGTGTATATCACAAAAGCATTTCATGAAATTCATACACTTTCAAAAGAACGTGATTATCTTTCGAAGTAAAGGTGCTACAGAGAACAGGAACACTGTTCTCACTTCTAACAATACTTTGATATATAGCAAACAACGTCTTCTCTTTTCAGAGAAACACATGGGCGTTTCTCACAGAAGCATTTCTTTAATTTCATACACTTTCCAAAGAACATGATTATCTTTCGAAATAAAGATTCTACAGAGAACAGGAACACTGTTCTCACTTCTGACAATACTTTGACAAATCTTAAACAACGGCTTCTTTTTTCGGAGAAACACATATGCGTTTCTCACAAAAGCAGTTCTACAGTGAAACGGAACACTTTACTCACTTCAAACACTACTTTGACATATAGCAAACAAAGTCTTCTCTTTTCAGAGAAACACATGTGCGTTTCTCACAGAAGCATTACTTGAAATTCATACACTTTCCAAAGAACGTGATTATCTTTCGAAATAAAGATTCTCCAGAGAACAGGAACACTGTTCTCACTTCTGACAATACTTTGACAAATCTCAAACAACGGCTTTCCCTTTCGGAGAAACTCCTGTACATTTCTCACAAAAGCATTTCATGAAATTCATACATTTTCCAAGGAACATGATTATCGTTGGAAGTAATGGGTCTACAGAGAACAGGAACACTGTTTTCACTTCTAACACTACTTTGACATATAGCAAACAACGGCTTCGCTTTTCAGAGAAACACATGTGCGTTTCTCACAAAAGCATTTCTTGAAGTTCATACACTTTCCAAAGAACATCATTACCTTTCGAAGAAAACTTTCTACAGAGAACAGGAACACTGTTATCACTTCTGACACAACTCAAACAACGGCTTCTTCTTTCGTAGAAACTCATGTGCATTTCTAAAAATAGCATTTCATGAAATTCATACACTTTATATAGAACGTAATTATGCTTCACAGTAAAGCTACCACAGAGAACAGGAACACTTCTCAATTCTAACAATACGTTGACATATCACAACGGCTTCTCTTTTCGGAGAAACACAAGTGCGTTTCTCACAAAAGCAGTTCATCAAATTCATACACTTTCCAAAGTACATGATTATCTTTCGAAATAAAGATTCTACAGAGAACAGGAACACTGTTCTCACTTCTGACAATGCTTTGACAAATCTCAAATAACGGCTTCTCCTTTCAGTAAAACACTTGTGCATTTCTCAAAAATGCATTTCCTGAAATCCATACACTTTCAAAGAAGATGATTCTCTTTCAATGTGTAGCGTCTGCAGTGAATAGCAAAACTTCTCATTTGAGAAACACGTGTGTATATCACAAAAGCATTTCATGAAATTCATACACTTTCAAAAGAACGTGATTATCTTTCGAAGTAAAGGTGCTACAGAGAACAGGAACACTGTTCTCACTTCTAACAATACTTTGATATATAGCAAACAACGTCTTCTCTTTTCAGAGAAACACATGGGCGTTTCTCACAGAAGCATTTCTTTAATTTGATACACTTTCCAAAGAACATGATTATCTTTCGAAATAAAGATTCTCCAGAGAACAGGAACACTGTTCTCACTTCTGACAATACTTTGACAAATCTTAAACAACGGCTTCTTTTTTCGGAGAAACTAGTGTACGTTTCTCACAAAAGTATTTCAAGAAATTCATACATTTTCCAAGGAACATGATTATCATTGGACGTAAAGGGCCTACAGAGAACAGGAACACTGTTCACACTTCTAACACTACTGTGACATATAGCAAACAATGGATTCGCTTTTCAGAGAAACACATGTACGTTTCTCACAAAAGCATTTCTTGAAGTTCATACACTTTCCAAAGAACATCATTACCTTTCGAAGAAAACTTTCTACAGAGAACAGGAACACTGTTATCACTTCTGACACAACTCAAACAACGGCTTCTTCTTTCGTAGAAACTCATGTGCATTTCTAAAAATAGCATTTCATGAAATTCATACACTTTATATAGAACGTAATTATGCTTCACAGTAAAGCTACCACAGAGAACAGGAACACTTCTCAATTCTAACAATACGTTGACATATCACAACGGCTTCTCTTTTCGGAGAAACACAAGTGCGTTTCTCACAAAAGCAGTTCATCAAATTCATACACTTTCCAAAGTACATGATTATCTTTCGAAATAAAGATTCTACAGAGAACAGGAACACTGTTCTCACTTCTGACAATGCTTTGACAAATCTCAAATAACGGCTTCTCCTTTCAGTAAAACACTTGTGCATTTCTCAAAAATGCATTTCCTGAAATCCATACACTTTCAAAGAAGATGATTCTCTTTCAATGTGTAGCGTCTGCAGTGAATAGCAAAACTTCTCATTTGAGAAACACGTGTGTATATCACAAAAGCATTTCATGAAATTCATACACTTTCAAAAGAACGTGATTATCTTTCGAAGTAAAGGTGCTACAGAGAACAGGAACACTGTTCTCACTTCTAACAATACTTTGATATATAGCAAACAACGTCTTCTCTTTTCAGAGAAACACATGGGCGTTTCTCACAGAAGCATTTCTTTAATTTCATACACTTTCCAAAGAACATGATTATCTTTCGAAATAAAGATTCTACAGAGAACAGGAACACTGTTCTCACTTCTGACAATACTTTGACAAATCTTAAACAACGGCTTCTTTTTTCGGAGAAACACATATGCGTTTCTCACAAAAGCAGTTCTACAGTGAAACGGAACACTTTACTCACTTCAAACACTACTTTGACATATAGCAAACAAAGTCTTCTCTTTTCAGAGAAACACATGTGCGTTTCTCACAGAAGCATTACTTGAAATTCATACACTTTCCAAAGAACGTGATTATCTTTCGAAATAAAGATTCTCCAGAGAACAGGAACACTGTTCTCACTTCTGACAATACTTTGACAAATCTCAAACAACGGCTTTCCCTTTCGGAGAAACTCCTGTACATTTCTCACAAAAGCATTTCATGAAATTCATACATTTTCCAAGGAACATGATTATCGTTGGAAGTAATGGGTCTACAGAGAACAGGAACACTGTTTTCACTTCTAACACTACTTTGACATATAGCAAACAACGGCTTCGCTTTTCAGAGAAACACATGTGCGTTTCTCACAAAAGCAGTTCATCAAATTCATACACTTTCAAAAGAACATGATTATCTTTCGAAGGAAAGGTTCTACAGAGGACAGGAACACTGTTCTAACAATACTTTGACAAATCCCAAACAACGGCTTCACTTTTCAGAGAAACACATGTGCGTTTCTCACAAAAGCATTTCTTGAAATTCATACACTTTCCAAAGAACATCATTATCTTTCGAAGAAAACTTTCTACAGAGAACAGGAACACTGTTATCACTTCTGACACAACTCAAACAGCGGCTTCTTCTTTCGTAGACACTCATGTGCATTTCTAAAAATAGCATTTCATGAAATCCATACACTTTCAAAAGAACAGGATTATCTTTCGAAGTAAAGGTTCTACAGAGAACAGGAACACTGTTCTCACTTCTAACAATACTTTGATATATAGCAAACAACGTCTTCTCTTTTCAGAGAAACACATGGGCGTTTCTCACAGAAGCATTTCTTTAATTTAATACACTTTCCAAAGAACATGATTATCTTTCGAAATAAAGATTCTCCAGAGAACAGGAACAGTGTTCTCACTTCTGACAATACTTTGACAAATCTTAAACAACGGCTTCTTTTTTCGGAGAAACTAGTGTACGTTTCTCACAAAAGTATTTCAAGAAATTCATACATTTTCCAAGGAACATGATTATCATTGGACGTAAAGGGCCTACAGAGAACAGGAACACTGTTCACACTTCTAACACTACTGTGACATATAGCAAACAATGGATTCGCTTTTCAGAGAAACACATGTACGTTTCTCACAAAAGCATTTCTTGAAGTTCATACACTTTCCAAAGAACATCATTACCTTTCGAAGAAAACTTTCTACAGAGAACAGGAACACTGTTATCACTTCTGACACAACTCAAACAACGGCTTCTTCTTTCGTAGAAACTCATGTGCATTTCTAAAAATAGCATTTCATGAAATTCATACACTTTATATAGAACGTAATTATGCTTCACAGTAAAGCTACCACAGAGAACAGGAACACTTCTCAATTCTAACAATACGTTGACATATCACAACGGCTTCTCTTTTCGGAGAAACACAAGTGCGTTTCTCACAAAAGCAGTTCATCAAATTCATACACTTTCCAAAGTACATGATTATCTTTCGAAATAAAGATTCTACAGAGAACAGGAACACTGTTCTCACTTCTGACAATGCTTTGACAAATCTCAAATAACGGCTTCTCCTTTCAGTAAAACACTTGTGCATTTCTCAAAAATGCATTTCCTGAAATCCATACACTTTCAAAGAAGATGATTCTCTTTCAATGTGTAGTGTCTGCAGTGAATAGCAAAACTTCTCATTTGAGAAACACGTGTGTATATCACAAAAGCATTTCATGAAATTCATACACTTTCAAAAGAACGTGATTATCTTTCGAAGTAAAGGTGCTACAGAGAACAGGAACACTGTTCTCACTTCTAACAATACTTTGATATATAGCAAACAACGTCTTCTCTTTTCAGAGAAACACATGGGCGTTTCTCACAGAAGCATTTCTTTAATTTCATACACTTTCCAAAGAACATGATTATCTTTCGAAATAAAGATTCTACAGAGAACAGGAACACTGTTCTCACTTCTGACAATACTTTGACAAATCTTAAACAACGGCTTCTTTTTTCGGAGAAACACATATGCGTTTCTAACAAAAGCAGTTCTACAGTGAAACGGAACACTTTACTCACTTCAAACACTACTTTGACATATAGCAAACAAAGTCTTCTCTTTTCAGAGAAACACATGTGCGTTTCTCACAGAAGCATTACTTGAAATTCATACACTTTCCAAAGAACGTGATTATCTTTCGAAATAAAGATTCTCCAGAGAACAGGAACACTGTTCTCACTTCTGACAATACTTTGACAAATCTCAAACAACGGCTTTCCCTTTCGGAGAAACTCCTGTACATTTCTCACAAAAGCATTTCATGAAATTCATACATTTTCCAAGGAACATGATTATCGTTGGAAGTAATGGGTCTACAGAGAACAGGAACACTGTTTTCACTTCTAACACTACTTTGACATATAGCAAACAACGGCTTCGCTTTTCAGAGAAACACATGTGCGTTTCTCACAAAAGCAGTTCATCAAATTCATACACTTTCAAAAGAACATGATTATCTTTCGAAGGAAAGGTTCTACAGAGGACAGGAACACTGTTCTAACAATACTTTGACAAATCCCAAACAACGGCTTCACTTTTCAGAGAAACACATGTGCGTTTCTCACAAAAGCATTTCTTGAAATTCATACACTTTCCAAAGAACATCATTATCTTTCGAAGAAAACTTTCTACAGAGAACAGGAACACTGTTATCACTTCTGACACAACTCAAACAGCGGCTTCTTCTTTCGTAGACACTCATGTGCATTTCTAAAAATAGCATTTCATGAAATCCATACACTTTCAAAAGAACAGGATTATCTTTCGAAGTAAAGGTTCTACAGAGAACAGGAACACTGTTCTCACTTCTAACAATACTTTGATATATAGCAAACAACGTCTTCTCTTTTCAGAGAAACACATGGGCGTTTCTCACAGAAGCATTTCTTTAATTTAATACACTTTCCAAAGAACATGATTATCTTTCGAAATAAAGATTCTCCAGAGAACAGGAACACTGTTCTCACTTCTGACAATACTTTGACAAATCTTAAACAACGGCTTCTTTTTTCGGAGAAACTAGTGTACGTTTCTCACAAAAGTATTTCAAGAAATTCATACATTTTCCAAGGAACATGATTATCATTGGACGTAAAGGGCCTACAGAGAACAGGAACACTGTTCACACTTCTAACACTACTGTGACATATAGCAAACAATGGATTCGCTTTTCAGAGAAACACATGTACGTTTCTCACAAAAGCATTTCTTGAAGTTCATACACTTTCCAAAGAACATCATTACCTTTCGAAGAAAACTTTCTACAGAGAACAGGAACACTGTTATCACTTCTGACACAACTCAAACAACGGCTTCTTCTTTCGTAGAAACTCATGTGCATTTCTAAAAATAGCATTTCATGAAATTCATACACTTTATATAGAACGTAATTATGCTTCACAGTAAAGCTACCACAGAGAACAGGAACACTTCTCAATTCTAACAATACGTTGACATATCACAACGGCTTCTCTTTTCGGAGAAACACAAGTGCGTTTCTCACAAAAGCAGTTCATCAAATTCATACACTTTCCAAAGTACATGATTATCTTTCGAAATAAAGATTCTACAGAGAACAGGAACACTGTTCTCACTTCTGACAATGCTTTGACAAATCTCAAATAACGGCTTCTCCTTTCAGTAAAACACTTGTGCATTTCTCAAAAATGCATTTCCTGAAATCCATACACTTTCAAAGAAGATGATTCTCTTTCAATGTGTAGCGTCTGCAGTGAATAGCAAAACTTCTCATTTGAGAAACACGTGTGTATATCACAAAAGCATTTCATGAAATTCATACACTTTCAAAAGAACGTGATTATCTTTCGAAGTAAAGGTGCTACAGAGAACAGGAACACTGTTCTCACTTCTAACAATACTTTGATATATAGCAAACAATGTCTTCTCTTTTCAGAGAAACACATGGGCGTTTCTCACAGAAGCATTTCTTTAATTTCATACACTTTCCAAAGAACATGATTATCTTTCGAAATAAAGATTCTACAGAGAACAGGAACACTGTTCTCACTTCTGACAATACTTTGACAAATCTTAAACAACGGCTTCTTTTTTCGGAGAAACACATATGCGTTTCTCACAAAAGCAGTTCTACAGTGAAACGGAACACTTTACTCACTTCAAACACTACTTTGACATATAGCAAACAAAGTCTTCTCTTTTCAGAGAAACACATGTGCGTTTCTCACAGAAGCATTACTTGAAATTCATACACTTTCCAAAGAACGTGATTATCTTTCGAAATAAAGATTCTCCAGAGAACAGGAACACTGTTCTCACTTCTGACAATACTTTGACAAATCTCAAACAATGGCTTTCCCTTTCGGAGAAACTCCTGTACATTTCTCACAAAAGCATTTCATGAAATTCATACATTTTCCAAGGAACATGATTATCGTTGGAAGTAATGGGTCTACAGAGAACAGGAACACTGTTTTCACTTCTAACACTACTTTGACATATAGCAAACAACGGCTTCGCTTTTCAGAGAAACACATGTGCGTTTCTCACAAAAGCAGTTCATCAAATTCATACACTTTCAAAAGAACATGATTATCTTTCGAAGGAAAGGTTCTACAGAGGACAGGAACACTGTTCTAACAATACTTTGACAAATCCCAAACAACGGCTTCACTTTTCAGAGAAACACATGTGCGTTTCTCACAAAAGCATTTCTTGAAATTCATACACTTTCCAAAGAACATCATTATCTTTCGAAGAAAACTTTCTACAGAGAACAGGAACACTGTTATCACTTCTGACACAACTCAAACAGCGGCTTCTTCTTTCGTAGACACTCATGTGCATTTCTAAAAATAGCATTTCATGAAATCCATACACTTTCAAAAGAACAGGATTATCTTTCGAAGTAAAGGTTCTACAGAGAACAGGAACACTGTTCTCACTTCTAACAATACTTTGATATATAGCAAACAACGTCTTCTCTTTTCAGAGAAACACATGGGCGTTTCTCACAGAAGCATTTCTTTAATTTGATACACTTTCCAAAGAACATGATTATCTTTCGAAATAAAGATTCTCCAGAGAACAGGAACACTGTTCTCACTTCTGACAATACTTTGACAAATCTTAAACAACGGCTTCTTTTTTCGGAGAAACTAGTGTACGTTTCTCACAAAAGTATTTCAAGAAATTCATACATTTTCCAAGGAACATGATTATCATTGGACGTAAAGGGCCTACAGAGAACAGGAACACTGTTCACACTTCTAACACTACTGTGACATATAGCAAACAATGGATTCGCTTTTCAGAGAAACACATGTACGTTTCTCACAAAAGCATTTCTTGAAGTTCATACACTTTCCAAAGAACATCATTACCTTTCGAAGAAAACTTTCTACAGAGAACAGGAACACTGTTATCACTTCTGACACAACTCAAACAACGGCTTCTTCTTTCGTAGAAACTCATGTGCATTTCTAAAAATAGCATTTCATGAAATTCATACACTTTATATAGAACGTAATTATGCTTCACAGTAAAGCTACCACAGAGAACAGGAACACTTCTCAATTCTAACAATACGTTGACATATCACAACGGCTTCTCTTTTCGGAGAAACACAAGTGCGTTTCTCACAAAAGCAGTTCATCAAATTCATACACTTTCCAAAGTACATGATTATCTTTCGAAATAAAGATTCTACAGAGAACAGGAACACTGTTCTCACTTCTGACAATGCTTTGACAAATCTCAAATAACGGCTTCTCCTTTCAGTAAAACACTTGTGCATTTCTCAAAAATGCATTTCCTGAAATCCATACACTTTCAAAGAAGATGATTCTCTTTCAATGTGTAGCGTCTGCAGTGAATAGCAAAACTTCTCATTTGAGAAACACGTGTGTATATCACAAAAGCATTTCATGAAATTCATACACTTTCAAAAGAACGTGATTATCTTTCGAAGTAAAGGTGCTACAGAGAACAGGAACACTGTTCTCACTTCTAACAATACTTTGATATATAGCAAACAACGTCTTCTCTTTTCAGAGAAACACATGGGCGTTTCTCACAGAAGCATTTCTTTAATTTCATACACTTTCCAAAGAACATGATTATCTTTCGAAATAAAGATTCTACAGAGAACAGGAACACTGTTCTCACTTCTGACAATACTTTGACAAATCTTAAACAACGGCTTCTTTTTTCGGAGAAACACATATGCGTTTCTCACAAAAGCAGTTCTACAGTGAAACGGAACACTTTACTCACTTCAAACACTACTTTGACATATAGCAAACAAAGTCTTCTCTTTTCAGAGAAACACATGTGCGTTTCTCACAGAAGCATTACTTGAAATTCATACACTTTCCAAAGAACGTGATTATCTTTCGAAATAAAGATTCTCCAGAGAACAGGAACACTGTTCTCACTTCTGACAATACTTTGACAAATCTCAAACAACGGCTTTCCCTTTCGGAGAAACTCCTGTACATTTCTCACAAAAGCATTTCATGAAATTCATACATTTTCCAAGGAACATGATTATCGTTGGAAGTAATGGGTCTACAGAGAACAGGAACACTGTTTTCACTTCTAACACTACTTTGACATATAGCAAACAACGGCTTCGCTTTTCAGAGAAACACATGTGCGTTTCTCACAAAAGCAGTTCATCAAATTCATACACTTTCAAAAGAACATGATTATCTTTCGAAGGAAAGGTTCTACAGAGGACAGGAACACTGTTCTAACAATACTTTGACAAATCCCAAACAACGGCTTCACTTTTCAGAGAAACACATGTGCGTTTCTCACAAAAGCATTTCTTGAAATTCATACACTTTCCAAAGAACATCATTATCTTTCGAAGAAAACTTTCTACAGAGAACAGGAACACTGTTATCACTTCTGACACAACTCAAACAGCGGCTTCTTCTTTCGTAGACACTCATGTGCATTTCTAAAAATAGCATTTCATGAAATCCATACACTTTCAAAAGAACAGGATTATCTTTCGAAGTAAAGGTTCTACAGAGAACAGGAACACTGTTCTCACTTCTAACAATACTTTGATATATAGCAAACAACGTCTTCTCTTTTCAGAGAAACACATGGGCGTTTCTCACAGAAGCATTTCTTTAATTTAATACACTTTCCAAAGAACATGATTATCTTTCGAAATAAAGATTCTCCAGAGAACAGGAACAGTGTTCTCACTTCTGACAATACTTTGACAAATCTTAAACAACGGCTTCTTTTTTCGGAGAAACTAGTGTACGTTTCTCACAAAAGTATTTCAAGAAATTCATACATTTTCCAAGGAACATGATTATCATTGGACGTAAAGGGCCTACAGAGAACAGGAACACTGTTCACACTTCTAACACTACTGTGACATATAGCAAACAATGGATTCGCTTTTCAGAGAAACACATGTACGTTTCTCACAAAAGCATTTCTTGAAGTTCATACACTTTCCAAAGAACATCATTACCTTTCGAAGAAAACTTTCTACAGAGAACAGGAACACTGTTATCACTTCTGACACAACTCAAACAACGGCTTCTTCTTTCGTAGAAACTCATGTGCATTTCTAAAAATAGCATTTCATGAAATTCATACACTTTATATAGAACGTAATTATGCTTCACAGTAAAGCTACCACAGAGAACAGGAACACTTCTCAATTCTAACAATACGTTGACATATCACAACGGCTTCTCTTTTCGGAGAAACACAAGTGCGTTTCTCACAAAAGCAGTTCATCAAATTCATACACTTTCCAAAGTACATGATTATCTTTCGAAATAAAGATTCTACAGAGAACAGGAACACTGTTCTCACTTCTGACAATGCTTTGACAAATCTCAAATAACGGCTTCTCCTTTCAGTAAAACACTTGTGCATTTCTCAAAAATGCATTTCCTGAAATCCATACACTTTCAAAGAAGATGATTCTCTTTCAATGTGTAGCGTCTGCAGTGAATAGCAAAACTTCTCATTTGAGAAACACGTGTGTATATCACAAAAGCATTTCATGAAATTCATACACTTTCAAAAGAACGTGATTATCTTTCGAAGTAAAGGTGCTACAGAGAACAGGAACACTGTTCTCACTTCTAACAATACTTTGATATATAGCAAACAACGTCTTCTCTTTTCAGAGAAACACATGGGCGTTTCTCACAGAAGCATTTCTTTAATTTCATACACTTTCCAAAGAACATGATTATCTTTCGAAATAAAGATTCTACAGAGAACAGGAACACTGTTCTCACTTCTGACAATACTTTGACAAATCTTAAACAACGGCTTCTTTTTTCGGAGAAACACATATGCGTTTCTCACAAAAGCAGTTCTACAGTGAAACGGAACACTTTACTCACTTCAAACACTACTTTGACATATAGCAAACAAAGTCTTCTCTTTTCAGAGAAACACATGTGCGTTTCTCACAGAAGCATTACTTGAAATTCATACACTTTCCAAAGAACGTGATTATCTTTCGAAATAAAGATTCTCCAGAGAACAGGAACACTGTTCTCACTTCTGACAATACTTTGACAAATCTCAAACAACGGCTTTCCCTTTCGGAGAAACTCCTGTACATTTCTCACAAAAGCATTTCATGAAATTCATACATTTTCCAAGGAACATGATTATCGTTGGAAGTAATGGGTCTACAGAGAACAGGAACACTGTTTTCACTTCTAACACTACTTTGACATATAGCAAACAACGGCTTCGCTTTTCAGAGAAACACATGTGCGTTTCTCACAAAAGCAGTTCATCAAATTCATACACTTTCAAAAGAACATGATTATCTTTCGAAGGAAAGGTTCTACAGAGGACAGGAACACTGTTCTAACAATACTTTGACAAATCCCAAACAACGGCTTCACTTTTCAGAGAAACACATGTGCGTTTCTCACAAAAGCATTTCTTGAAATTCATACACTTTCCAAAGAACATCATTATCTTTCGAAGAAAACTTTCTACAGAGAACAGGAACACTGTTATCACTTCTGACACAACTCAAACAGCGGCTTCTTCTTTCGTAGACACTCATGTGCATTTCTAAAAATAGCATTTCATGAAATCCATACACTTTCAAAAGAACAGGATTATCTTTCGAAGTAAAGGTTCTACAGAGAACAGGAACACTGTTCTCACTTCTAACAATACTTTGATATATAGCAAACAACGTCTTCTCTTTTCAGAGAAACACATGGGCGTTTCTCACAGAAGCATTTCTTTAATTTAATACACTTTCCAAAGAACATGATTATCTTTCGAAATAAAGATTCTCCAGAGAACAGGAACAGTGTTCTCACTTCTGACAATACTTTGACAAATCTTAAACAACGGCTTCTTTTTTCGGAGAAACTAGTGTACGTTTCTCACAAAAGTATTTCAAGAAATTCATACATTTTCCAAGGAACATGATTATCATTGGACGTAAAGGGCCTACAGAGAACAGGAACACTGTTCACACTTCTAACACTACTGTGACATATAGCAAACAATGGATTCGCTTTTCAGAGAAACACATGTACGTTTCTCACAAAAGCATTTCTTGAAGTTCATACACTTTCCAAAGAACATCATTATCTTTCGAAGAAAACTTTCTACAGAGAACAGGAACACTGTTATCACTTCTGACACAACTCAAACAGCGGCTTCTTCTTTCGTAGACACTCATGTGCATTTCTAAAAATAGCATTTCATGAAATCCATACACTTTCAAAAGAACAGGATTATCTTTCGAAGTAAAGGTTCTACAGAGAACAGGAACACTGTTCTCACTTCTAACAATACTTTGATATATAGCAAACAACGTCTTCTCTTTTCAGAGAAACACATGGGCGTTTCTCACAGAAGCATTTCTTTAATTTAATACACTTTCCAAAGAACATGATTATCTTTCGAAATAAAGATTCTCCAGAGAACAGGAACAGTGTTCTCACTTCTGACAATACTTTGACAAATCTTAAACAACGGCTTCTTTTTTCGGAGAAACTAGTGTACGTTTCTCACAAAAGTATTTCAAGAAATTCATACATTTTCCAAGGAACATGATTATCATTGGACGTAAAGGGCCTACAGAGAACAGGAACACTGTTCACACTTCTAACACTACTGTGACATATAGCAAACAATGGATTCGCTTTTCAGAGAAACACATGTACGTTTCTCACAAAAGCATTTCTTGAAGTTCATACACTTTCCAAAGAACATCATTACCTTTCGAAGAAAACTTTCTACAGAGAACAGGAACACTGTTATCACTTCTGACACAACTCAAACAACGGCTTCTTCTTTCGTAGAAACTCATGTGCATTTCTAAAAATAGCATTTCATGAAATTCATACACTTTATATAGAACGTAATTATGCTTCACAGTAAAGCTACCACAGAGAACAGGAACACTTCTCAATTCTAACAATACGTTGACATATCACAACGGCTTCTCTTTTCGGAGAAACACAAGTGCGTTTCTCACAAAAGCAGTTCATCAAATTCATACACTTTCCAAAGTACATGATTATCTTTCGAAATAAAGATTCTACAGAGAACAGGAACACTGTTCTCACTTCTGACAATGCTTTGACAAATCTCAAATAACGGCTTCTCCTTTCAGTAAAACACTTGTGCATTTCTCAAAAATGCATTTCCTGAAATCCATACACTTTCAAAGAAGATGATTCTCTTTCAATGTGTAGCGTCTGCAGTGAATAGCAAAACTTCTCATTTGAGAAACACGTGTGTATATCACAAAAGCATTTCATGAAATTCATACACTTTCAAAAGAACGTGATTATCTTTCGAAGTAAAGGTGCTACAGAGAACAGGAACACTGTTCTCACTTCTAACAATACTTTGATATATAGCAAACAACGTCTTCTCTTTTCAGAGAAACACATGGGCGTTTCTCACAGAAGCATTTCTTTAATTTCATACACTTTCCAAAGAACATGATTATCTTTCGAAATAAAGATTCTACAGAGAACAGGAACACTGTTCTCACTTCTGACAATACTTTGACAAATCTTAAACAACGGCTTCTTTTTTCGGAGAAACACATATGCGTTTCTCACAAAAGCAGTTCTACAGTGAAACGGAACACTTTACTCACTTCAAACACTACTTTGACATATAGCAAACAAAGTCTTCTCTTTTCAGAGAAACACATGTGCGTTTCTCACAGAAGCATTACTTGAAATTCATACACTTTCCAAAGAACGTGATTATCTTTCGAAATAAAGATTCTCCAGAGAACAGGAACACTGTTCTCACTTCTGACAATACTTTGACAAATCTCAAACAACGGCTTTCCCTTTCGGAGAAACTCCTGTACATTTCTCACAAAAGCATTTCATGAAATTCATACATTTTCCAAGGAACATGATTATCGTTGGAAGTAATGGGTCTACAGAGAACAGGAACACTGTTTTCACTTCTAACACTACTTTGACATATAGCAAACAACGGCTTCGCTTTTCAGAGAAACACATGTGCGTTTCTCACAAAAGCAGTTCATCAAATTCATACACTTTCAAAAGAACATGATTATCTTTCGAAGGAAAGGTTCTACAGAGGACAGGAACACTGTTCTAACAATACTTTGACAAATCCCAAACAACGGCTTCACTTTTCAGAGAAACACATGTGCGTTTCTCACAAAAGCATTTCTTGAAATTCATACACTTTCCAAAGAACATCATTATCTTTCGAAGAAAACTTTCTACAGAGAACAGGAACACTGTTATCACTTCTGACACAACTCAAACAGCGGCTTCTTCTTTCGTAGACACTCATGTGCATTTCTAAAAATAGCATTTCATGAAATCCATACACTTTCAAAAGAACAGGATTATCTTTCGAAGTAAAGGTTCTACAGAGAACAGGAACACTGTTCTCACTTCTAACAATACTTTGATATATAGCAAACAACGTCTTCTCTTTTCAGAGAAACACATGGGCGTTTCTCACAGAAGCATTTCTTTAATTTCATACACTTTCCAAAGAACATGATTATCTTTCGAAATAAAGATTCTCCAGAGAACAGGAACACTGTTCTCACTTCTGACAATACTTTGACAAATCTTAAACAACGGCTTCTTTTTTCGGAGAAACTAGTGTACGTTTCTCACAAAAGTATTTCAAGAAATTCATACATTTTCCAAGGAACATGATTATCATTGGACGTAAAGGGCCTACAGAGAACAGGAACACTGTTCACACTTCTAACACTACTGTGACATATAGCAAACAATGGATTCGCTTTTCAGAGAAACACATGTACGTTTCTCACAAAAGCATTTCTTGAAGTTCATACACTTTCCAAAGAACATCATTACCTTTCGAAGAAAACTTTCTACAGAGAACAGGAACACTGTTATCACTTCTGACACAACTCAAACAACGGCTTCTTCTTTCGTAGAAACTCATGTGCATTTCTAAAAATAGCATTTCATGAAATTCATACACTTTATATAGAACGTAATTATGCTTCACAGTAAAGCTACCACAGAGAACAGGAACACTTCTCAATTCTAACAATACGTTGACATATCACAACGGCTTCTCTTTTCGGAGAAACACAAGTGCGTTTCTCACAAAAGCAGTTCATCAAATTCATACACTTTCCAAAGTACATGATTATCTTTCGAAATAAAGATTCTACAGAGAACAGGAACACTGTTCTCACTTCTGACAATGCTTTGACAAATCTCAAATAACGGCTTCTCCTTTCAGTAAAACACTTGTGCATTTCTCAAAAATGCATTTCCTGAAATCCATACACTTTCAAAGAAGATGATTCTCTTTCAATGTGTAGCGTCTGCAGTGAATAGCAAAACTTCTCATTTGAGAAACACGTGTGTATATCACAAAAGCATTTCATGAAATTCATACACTTTCAAAAGAACGTGATTATCTTTCGAAGTAAAGGTGCTACAGAGAACAGGAACACTGTTCTCACTTCTAACAATACTTTGATATATAGCAAACAACGTCTTCTCTTTTCAGAGAAACACATGGGCGTTTCTCACAGAAGCATTTCTTTAATTTCATACACTTTCCAAAGAACATGATTATCTTTCGAAATAAAGATTCTACAGAGAACAGGAACACTGTTCTCACTTCTGACAATACTTTGACAAATCTTAAACAACGGCTTCTTTTTTCGGAGAAACACATATGCGTTTCTCACAAAAGCAGTTCTACAGTGAAACGGAACACTTTACTCACTTCAAACACTACTTTGACATATAGCAAACAAAGTCTTCTCTTTTCAGAGAAACACATGTGCGTTTCTCACAGAAGCATTACTTGAAATTCATACACTTTCCAAAGAACGTGATTATCTTTCGAAATAAAGATTCTCCAGAGAACAGGAACACTGTTCTCACTTCTGACAATACTTTGACAAATCTCAAACAACGGCTTTCCCTTTCGGAGAAACTCCTGTACATTTCTCACAAAAGCATTTCATGAAATTCATACATTTTCCAAGGAACATGATTATCGTTGGAAGTAATGGGTCTACAGAGAACAGGAACACTGTTTTCACTTCTAACACTACTTTGACATATAGCAAACAACGGCTTCGCTTTTCAGAGAAACACATGTGCGTTTCTCACAAAAGCAGTTCATCAAATTCATACACTTTCAAAAGAACATGATTATCTTTCGAAGGAAAGGTTCTACAGAGGACAGGAACACTGTTCTAACAATACTTTGACAAATCCCAAACAACGGCTTCACTTTTCAGAGAAACACATGTGCGTTTCTCACAAAAGCATTTCTTGAAATTCATACACTTTCCAAAGAACATCATTATCTTTCGAAGAAAACTTTCTACAGAGAACAGGAACACTGTTATCACTTCTGACACAACTCAAACAGCGGCTTCTTCTTTCGTAGACACTCATGTGCATTTCTAAAAATAGCATTTCATGAAATCCATACACTTTCAAAAGAACAGGATTATCTTTCGAAGTAAAGGTTCTACAGAGAACAGGAACACTGTTCTCACTTCTAACAATACTTTGATATATAGCAAACAACGTCTTCTCTTTTCAGAGAAACACATGGGCGTTTCTCACAGAAGCATTTCTTTAATTTCATACACTTTCCAAAGAACATGATTATCTTTCGAAATAAAGATTCTCCAGAGAACAGGAACACTGTTCTCACTTCTGACAATACTTTGACAAATCTTAAACAACGGCTTCTTTTTTCGGAGAAACTAGTGTACGTTTCTCACAAAAGTATTTCAAGAAATTCATACATTTTCCAAGGAACATGATTATCATTGGACGTAAAGGGCCTACAGAGAACAGGAACACTGTTCACACTTCTAACACTACTGTGACATATAGCAAACAATGGATTCGCTTTTCAGAGAAACACATGTACGTTTCTCACAAAAGCATTTCTTGAAGTTCATACACTTTCCAAAGAACATCATTACCTTTCGAAGAAAACTTTCTACAGAGAACAGGAACACTGTTATCACTTCTGACACAACTCAAACAACGGCTTCTTCTTTCGTAGAAACTCATGTGCATTTCTAAAAATAGCATTTCATGAAATTCATACACTTTATATAGAACGTAATTATGCTTCACAGTAAAGCTACCACAGAGAACAGGAACACTTCTCAATTCTAACAATACGTTGACATATCACAACGGCTTCTCTTTTCGGAGAAACACAAGTGCGTTTCTCACAAAAGCAGTTCATCAAATTCATACACTTTCCAAAGTACATGATTATCTTTCGAAATAAAGATTCTACAGAGAACAGGAACACTGTTCTCACTTCTGACAATGCTTTGACAAATCTCAAATAACGGCTTCTCCTTTCAGTAAAACACTTGTGCATTTCTCAAAAATGCATTTCCTGAAATCCATACACTTTCAAAGAAGATGATTCTCTTTCAATGTGTAGCGTCTGCAGTGAATAGCAAAACTTCTCATTTGAGAAACACGTGTGTATATCACAAAAGCATTTCATGAAATTCATACACTTTCAAAAGAACGTGATTATCTTTCGAAGTAAAGGTGCTACAGAGAACAGGAACACTGTTCTCACTTCTAACAATACTTTGATATATAGCAAACAACGTCTTCTCTTTTCAGAGAAACACATGGGCGTTTCTCACAGAAGCATTTCTTTAATTTCATACACTTTCCAAAGAACATGATTATCTTTCGAAATAAAGATTCTACAGAGAACAGGAACACTGTTCTCACTTCTGACAATACTTTGACAAATCTTAAACAACGGCTTCTTTTTTCGGAGAAACACATATGCGTTTCTCACAAAAGCAGTTCTACAGTGAAACGGAACACTTTACTCACTTCAAACACTACTTTGACATATAGCAAACAAAGTCTTCTCTTTTCAGAGAAACACATGTGCGTTTCTCACAGAAGCATTACTTGAAATTCATACACTTTCCAAAGAACGTGATTATCTTTCGAAATAAAGATTCTCCAGAGAACAGGAACACTGTTCTCACTTCTGACAATACTTTGACAAATCTCAAACAACGGCTTTCCCTTTCGGAGAAACTCCTGTACATTTCTCACAAAAGCATTTCATGAAATTCATACATTTTCCAAGGAACATGATTATCGTTGGAAGTAATGGGTCTACAGAGAACAGGAACACTGTTTTCACTTCTAACACTACTTTGACATATAGCAAACAACGGCTTCGCTTTTCAGAGAAACACATGTGCGTTTCTCACAAAAGCAGTTCATCAAATTCATACACTTTCAAAAGAACATGATTATCTTTCGAAGGAAAGGTTCTACAGAGGACAGGAACACTGTTCTAACAATACTTTGACAAATCCCAAACAACGGCTTCACTTTTCAGAGAAACACATGTGCGTTTCTCACAAAAGCATTTCTTGAAATTCATACACTTTCCAAAGAACATCATTATCTTTCGAAGAAAACTTTCTACAGAGAACAGGAACACTGTTATCACTTCTGACACAACTCAAACAGCGGCTTCTTCTTTCGTAGACACTCATGTGCATTTCTAAAAATAGCATTTCATGAAATCCATACACTTTCAAAAGAACAGGATTATCTTTCGAAGTAAAGGTTCTACAGAGAACAGGAACACTGTTCTCACTTCTAACAATACTTTGATATATAGCAAACAACGTCTTCTCTTTTCAGAGAAACACATGGGCGTTTCTCACAGAAGCATTTCTTTAATTTAATACACTTTCCAAAGAACATGATTATCTTTCGAAATAAAGATTCTCCAGAGAACAGGAACACTGTTCTCACTTCTGACAATACTTTGACAAATCTTAAACAACGGCTTCTTTTTTCGGAGAAACTAGTGTACGTTTCTCACAAAAGTATTTCAAGAAATTCATACATTTTCCAAGGAACATGATTATCATTGGACGTAAAGGGCCTACAGAGAACAGGAACACTGTTCACACTTCTAACACTACTGTGACATATAGCAAACAATGGATTCGCTTTTCAGAGAAACACATGTACATTTCTCACAAAAGCATTTCTTGAAGTTCATACACTTTCCAAAGAACATCATTACCTTTCGAAGAAAACTTTCTACAGAGAACAGGAACACTGTTATCACTTCTGACACAACTCAAACAACGGCTTCTTCTTTCGTAGAAACTCATGTGCATTTCTAAAAATAGCATTTCATGAAATTCATACACTTTATATAGAACGTAATTATGCTTCACAGTAAAGCTACCACAGAGAACAGGAACACTTCTCAATTCTAACAATACGTTGACATATCACAACGGCTTCTCTTTTCGGAGAAACACAAGTGCGTTTCTCACAAAAGCAGTTCATCAAATTCATACACTTTCCAAAGTACATGATTATCTTTCGAAATAAAGATTCTACAGAGAACAGGAACACTGTTCTCACTTCTGACAATGCTTTGACAAATCTCAAATAACGGCTTCTCCTTTCAGTAAAACACTTGTGCATTTCTCAAAAATGCATTTCCTGAAATCCATACACTTTCAAAGAAGATGATTCTCTTTCAATGTGTAGCGTCTGCAGTGAATAGCAAAACTTCTCATTTGAGAAACACGTGTGTATATCACAAAAGCATTTCATGAAATTCATACACTTTCAAAAGAACGTGATTATCTTTCGAAGTAAAGGTGCTACAGAGAACAGGAACACTGTTCTCACTTCTAACAATACTTTGATATATAGCAAACAACGTCTTCTCTTTTCAGAGAAACACATGGGCGTTTCTCACAGAAGCATTTCTTTAATTTCATACACTTTCCAAAGAACGTGATTATCTTTCGAAATAAAGATTCTCCAGAGAACAGGAACACTGTTCTCACTTCTGACAATACTTTGACAAATCTCAAACAACGGCTTTCCCTTTCGGAGAAACTCCTGTACATTTCTCACAAAAGCATTTCATGAAATTCATACATTTTCCAAGGAACATGATTATCGTTGGAAGTAATGGGTCTACAGAGAACAGGAACACTGTTTTCACTTCTAACACTACTTTGACATATAGCAAACAACGGCTTCGCTTTTCAGAGAAACACATGTGCGTTTCTCACAAAAGCAGTTCATCAAATTCATACACTTTCAAAAGAACATGATTATCTTTCGAAGGAAAGGTTCTACAGAGGACAGGAACACTGTTCTAACAATACTTTGACAAATCCCAAACAACGGCTTCACTTTTCAGAGAAACACATGTGCGTTTCTCACAAAAGCATTTCTTGAAATTCATACACTTTCCAAAGAACATCATTATCTTTCGAAGAAAACTTTCTACAGAGAACAGGAACACTGTTATCACTTCTGACACAACTCAAACAGCGGCTTCTTCTTTCGTAGACACTCATGTGCATTTCTAAAAATAGCATTTCATGAAATCCATACACTTTCAAAAGAACAGGATTATCTTTCGAAGTAAAGGTTCTACAGAGAACAGGAACACTGTTCTCACTTCTAACAATACTTTGATATATAGCAAACAACGTCTTCTCTTTTCAGAGAAACACATGGGCGTTTCTCACAGAAGCATTTCTTTAATTTAATACACTTTCCAAAGAACATGATTATCTTTCGAAATAAAGATTCTCCAGAGAACAGGAACACTGTTCTCACTTCTGACAATACTTTGACAAATCTTAAACAACGGCTTCTTTTTTCGGAGAAACTAGTGTACGTTTCTCACAAAAGTATTTCAAGAAATTCATACATTTTCCAAGGAACATGATTATCATTGGACGTAAAGGGCCTACAGAGAACAGGAACACTGTTCACACTTCTAACACTACTGTGACATATAGCAAACAATGGATTCGCTTTTCAGAGAAACACATGTACGTTTCTCACAAAAGCATTTCTTGAAGTTCATACACTTTCCAAAGAACATCATTACCTTTCGAAGAAAACTTTCTACAGAGAACAGGAACACTGTTATCACTTCTGACACAACTCAAACAACGGCTTCTTCTTTCGTAGAAACTCATGTGCATTTCTAAAAATAGCATTTCATGAAATTCATACACTTTATATAGAACGTAATTATGCTTCACAGTAAAGCTACCACAGAGAACAGGAACACTTCTCAATTCTAACAATACGTTGACATATCACAACGGCTTCTCTTTTCGGAGAAACACAAGTGCGTTTCTCACAAAAGCAGTTCATCAAATTCATACACTTTCCAAAGTACATGATTATCTTTCGAAATAAAGATTCTACAGAGAACAGGAACACTGTTCTCACTTCTGACAATGCTTTGACAAATCTCAAATAACGGCTTCTCCTTTCAGTAAAACACTTGTGCATTTCTCAAAAATGCATTTCCTGAAATCCATACACTTTCAAAGAAGATGATTCTCTTTCAATGTGTAGCGTCTGCAGTGAATAGCAAAACTTCTCATTTGAGAAACACGTGTGTATATCACAAAAGCATTTCATGAAATTCATACACTTTCAAAAGAACGTGATTATCTTTCGAAGTAAAGGTGCTACAGAGAACAGGAACACTGTTCTCACTTCTAACAATACTTTGATATATAGCAAACAACGTCTTCTCTTTTCAGAGAAACACATGGGCGTTTCTCACAGAAGCATTTCTTTAATTTCATACACTTTCCAAAGAACGTGATTATCTTTCGAAATAAAGATTCTCCAGAGAACAGGAACACTGTTCTCACTTCTGACAATACTTTGACAAATCTCAAACAACGGCTTTCCCTTTCGGAGAAACTCCTGTACATTTCTCACAAAAGCATTTCATGAAATTCATACATTTTCCAAGGAACATGATTATCGTTGGAAGTAATGGGTCTACAGAGAACAGGAACACTGTTTTCACTTCTAACACTACTTTGACATATAGCAAACAACGGCTTCGCTTTTCAGAGAAACACATGTGCGTTTCTCACAAAAGCAGTTCATCAAATTCATACACTTTCAAAAGAACATGATTATCTTTCGAAGGAAAGGTTCTACAGAGGACAGGAACACTGTTCTAACAATACTTTGACAAATCCCAAACAACGGCTTCACTTTTCAGAGAAACACATGTGCGTTTCTCACAAAAGCATTTCTTGAAATTCATACACTTTCCAAAGAACATCATTATCTTTCGAAGAAAACTTTCTACAGAGAACAGGAACACTGTTATCACTTCTGACACAACTCAAACAGCGGCTTCTTCTTTCGTAGACACTCATGTGCATTTCTAAAAATAGCATTTCATGAAATCCATACACTTTCAAAAGAACAGGATTATCTTTCGAAGTAAAGGTTCTACAGAGAACAGGAACACTGTTCTCACTTCTAACAATACTTTGATATATAGCAAACAACGTCTTCTCTTTTCAGAGAAACACATGGGCGTTTCTCACAGAAGCATTTCTTTAATTTAATACACTTTCCAAAGAACATGATTATCTTTCGAAATAAAGATTCTCCAGAGAACAGGAACACTGTTCTCACTTCTGACAATACTTTGACAAATCTTAAACAACGGCTTCTTTTTTCGGAGAAACTAGTGTACGTTTCTCACAAAAGTATTTCAAGAAATTCATACATTTTCCAAGGAACATGATTATCATTGGACGTAAAGGGCCTACAGAGAACAGGAACACTGTTCACACTTCTAACACTACTGTGACATATAGCAAACAATGGATTCGCTTTTCAGAGAAACACATGAACGTTTCTCACAAAAGCATTTCTTGAAGTTCATACACTTTCCAAAGAACATCATTACCTTTCGAAGAAAACTTTCTACAGAGAACAGGACCACTGTTATCACTTCTGACACAACTCAAACAACGGCTTCTTCTTTCGTAGAAACTCATGTGCATTTCTAAAAATAGCATTTCATGAAATTCATACACTTTATATAGAACATAATTATGCTTCACAGTAAAGCTACCACAGAGAACAGGAACACTTCTCAATTCTAACAATACGTTGACATATCACAACGGCTTCTCTTTTCGGAGAAACACAAGTGCGTTTCTCACAAAAGCAGTTCATCAAATTCATACACTTTCCAAAGTACATGATTATCTTTCGAAATAAAGATTCTACAGAGAACAGGAACACTGTTCTCACTTCTGACAATGCTTTGACAAATCTCAAATAACGGCTTCTCCTTTCAGTAAAACACTTGTGCATTTCTCAAAAATGCATTTCCTGAAATCCATACACTTTCAAAGAAGATGATTCTCTTTCAATGTGTAGTGTCTGCAGTGAATAGCAAAACTTCTCATTTGAGAAACACGTGTGTATATCACAAAAGCATTTCATGAAATTCATACACTTTCAAAAGAACGTGATTATCTTTCGAAGTAAAGGTGCTACAGAGAACAGGAACACTGTTCTCACTTCTAACAATACTTTGATATATAGCAAACAACGTCTTCTCTTTTCAGAGAAACACATGGGCGTTTCTCACAGAAGCATTTCTTTAATTTCATACACTTTCCAAAGAACGTGATTATCTTTCGAAATAAAGATTCTCCAGAGAACAGGAACACTGTTCTCACTTCTGACAATACTTTGACAAATCTCAAACAACGGCTTTCCCTTTCGGAGAAACTCCTGTACATTTCTCACAAAAGCATTTCATGAAATTCATACATTTTCCAAGGAACATGATTATCGTTGGAAGTAATGGGTCTACAGAGAACAGGAACACTGTTTTCACTTCTAACACTACTTTGACATATAGCAAACAACGGCTTCGCTTTTCAGAGAAACACATGTGCGTTTCTCACAAAAGCAGTTCATCAAATTCATACACTTTCAAAAGAACATGATTATCTTTCGAAGGAAAGGTTCTACAGAGGACAGGAACACTGTTCTAACAATACTTTGACAAATCCCAAACAACGGCTTCACTTTTCAGAGAAACACATGTGCGTTTCTCACAAAAGCATTTCTTGAAATTCATACACTTTCCAAAGAACATCATTATCTTTCGAAGAAAACTTTCTACAGAGAACAGGAACACTGTTATCACTTCTGACACAACTCAAACAGCGGCTTCTTCTTTCGTAGACACTCATGTGCATTTCTAAAAATAGCATTTCATGAAATCCATACACTTTCAAAAGAACAGGATTATCTTTCGAAGTAAAGGTTCTACAGAGAACAGGAACACTGTTCTCACTTCTAACAATACTTTGATATATAGCAAACAACGTCTTCTCTTTTCAGAGAAACACATGGGCGTTTCTCACAGAAGCATTTCTTTAATTTCATACACTTTCCAAAGAACATGATTATCTTTCGAAATAAAGATTCTCCAGAGAACAGGAACACTGTTCTCACTTCTGACAATACTTTGACAAATCTTAAACAACGGCTTCTTTTTTCGGAGAAACTAGTGTACGTTTCTCACAAAAGTATTTCAAGAAATTCATACATTTTCCAAGGAACATGATTATCATTGGACGTAAAGGGCCTACAGAGAACAGGAACACTGTTCACACTTCTAACACTACTGTGACATATAGCAAACAATGGATTCGCTTTTCAGAGAAACACATGTACGTTTCTCACAAAAGCATTTCTTGAAGTTCATACACTTTCCAAAGAACATCATTACCTTTCGAAGAAAACTTTCTACAGAGAACAGGAACACTGTTATCACTTCTGACACAACTCAAACAACGGCTTCTTCTTTCGTAGAAACTCATGTGCATTTCTAAAAATAGCATTTCATGAAATTCATACACTTTATATAGAACGTAATTATGCTTCACAGTAAAGCTACCACAGAGAACAGGAACACTTCTCAATTCTAACAATACGTTGACATATCACAACGGCTTCTCTTTTCGGAGAAACACAAGTGCGTTTCTCACAAAAGCAGTTCATCAAATTCATACACTTTCCAAAGTACATGATTATCTTTCGAAATAAAGATTCTACAGAGAACAGGAACACTGTTCTCACTTCTGACAATGCTTTGACAAATCTCAAATAACGGCTTCTCCTTTCAGTAAAACACTTGTGCATTTCTCAAAAATGCATTTCCTGAAATCCATACACTTTCAAAGAAGATGATTCTCTTTCAATGTGTAGCGTCTGCAGTGAATAGCAAAACTTCTCATTTGAGAAACACGTGTGTATATCACAAAAGCATTTCATGAAATCCATACACTTTCAAAAGAACAGGATTATCTTTCGAAGTAAAGGTTCTACAGAGAACAGGAACACTGTTCTCACTTCTAACAATACTTTGATATATAGCAAACAACGTCTTCTCTTTTCAGAGAAACACATGGGCGTTTCTCACAGAAGCATTTCTTTAATTTCATACACTTTCCAAAGAACATGATTATCTTTCGAAATAAAGATTCTCCAGAGAACAGGAACACTGTTCTCACTTCTGACAATACTTTGACAAATCTTAAACAACGGCTTCTTTTTTCGGAGAAACACATATGCGTTTCTCACAAAAGCAGTTCTACAGTGAAACGGAACACTTTACTCACTTCAAACACTACTTTGACATATAGCAAACAAAGTCTTCTCTTTTCAGAGAAACACATGTGCGTTTCTCACAGAAGCATTACTTGAAATTCATACACTTTCCAAAGAACGTGATTATCTTTCGAAATAAAGATTCTCCAGAGAACAGGAACACTGTTCTCACTTCTGACAATACTTTGACAAATCTCAAACAACGGCTTTCCCTTTCGGAGAAACTCCTGTACATTTCTCACAAAAGCATTTCATGAAATTCATACATTTTCCAAGGAACATGATTATCGCTGGAAGTAATGGGTCTACAGAGAACAGGAACACTGTTTTCACTTCTAACACTACTTTGACATATAGCAAACAACGGCTTCGCTTTTCAGAGAAACACATGTGCGTTTCTCACAAAAGCAGTTCATCAAATTCATACACTTTCAAAAGAACATGATTATCTTTCGAAGGAAAGGTTCTACAGAGGACAGGAACACTGTTCTAACAATACTTTGACAAATCCCAAACAACGGCTTCACTTTTCAGAGAAACACATGTGCGTTTCTCACAAAAGCATTTCTTGAAATTCATACACTTTCCAAAGAACATCATTATCTTTCGAAGAAAACTTTCTACAGAGAACAGGAACACTGTTATCACTTCTGACACAACTCAAACAGCGGCTTCTTCTTTCGTAGACACTCATGTGCATTTCTAAAAATAGCATTTCATGAAATCCATACACTTTCAAAAGAACAGGATTATCTTTCGAAGTAAAGGTTCTACAGAGAACAGGAACACTGTTCTCACTTCTAACAATACTTTGATATATAGCAAACAACGTCTTCTCTTTTCAAAGAAACACATGGGCGTTTCTCACAGAAGCATTTCTTTAATTTAATACACTTTCCAAAGAACATGATTATCTTTCGAAATAAAGATTCTCCAGAGAACAGGAACACTGTTCTCACTTCTGACAATACTTTGACAAATCTTAAACAACGGCTTCTTTTTTCGGAGAAACTAGTGTACGTTTCTCACAAAAGTATTTCAAGAAATTCATACATTTTCCAAGGAACATGATTATCATTGGACGTAAAGGGCCTACAGAGAACAGGAACACTGTTCACACTTCTAACACTACTGTGACATATAGCAAACAATGGATTCGCTTTTCAGAGAAACACATGTACATTTCTCACAAAAGCATTTCTTGAAGTTCATACACTTTCCAAAGAACATCATTACCTTTCGAAGAAAACTTTCTACAGAGAACAGGAACACTGTTATCACTTCTGACACAACTCAAACAACGGCTTCTTCTTTCGTAGAAACTCATGTGCATTTCTAAAAATAGCATTTCATGAAATTCATACACTTTATATAGAACGTAATTATGCTTCACAGTAAAGCTACCACAGAGAACAGGAACACTTCTCAATTCTAACAATACGTTGACATATCACAACGGCTTCTCTTTTCGGAGAAACACAAGTGCGTTTCTCACAAAAGCAGTTCATCAAATTCATACACTTTCCAAAGTACATGATTATCTTTCGAAATAAAGATTCTACAGAGAACAGGAACACTGTTCTCACTTCTGACAATGCTTTGACAAATCTCAAATAACGGCTTCTCCTTTCAGTAAAACACTTGTGCATTTCTCAAAAATGCATTTCCTGAAATCCATACACTTTCAAAGAAGATGATTCTCTTTCAATGTGTAGCGTCTGCAGTGAATAGCAAAACTTCTCATTTGAGAAACACGTGTGTATATCACAAAAGCATTTCATGAAATTCATACACTTTCAAAAGAACGTGATTATCTTTCGAAGTAAAGGTGCTACAGAGAACAGGAACACTGTTCTCACTTCTAACAATACTTTGATATATAGCAAACAACGTCTTCTCTTTTCAGAGAAACACATGGGCGTTTCTCACAGAAGCATTTCTTTAATTTCATACACTTTCCAAAGAACATGATTATCTTTCGAAATAAAGATTCTACAGAGAACAGGAACACTGTTCTCACTTCTGACAATACTTTGACAAATCTCAAACAACGGCTTTCCCTTTCGGAGAAACTCCTGTACATTTCTCACAAAAGCATTTCATGAAATTCATACATTTTCCAAGGAACATGATTATCGTTGGAAGTAATGGGTCTACAGAGAACAGGAACACTGTTTTCACTTCTAACACTACTTTGACATATAGCAAACAACGGCTTCGCTTTTCAGAGAAACACATGTGCGTTTCTCACAAAAGCAGTTCATCAAATTCATACACTTTCAAAAGAACATGATTATCTTTCGAAGGAAAGGTTCTACAGAGGACAGGAACACTGTTCTAACAATACTTTGACAAATCCCAAACAACGGCTTCACTTTTCAGAGAAACACATGTGCGTTTCTCACAAAAGCATTTCTTGAAATTCATACACTTTCCAAAGAACATCATTATCTTTCGAAGAAAACTTTCTACAGAGAACAGGAACACTGTTATCACTTCTGACACAACTCAAACAGCGGCTTCTTCTTTCGTAGACACTCATGTGCATTTCTAAAAATAGCATTTCATGAAATCCATACACTTTCAAAAGAACAGGATTATCTTTCGAAGTAAAGGTTCTACAGAGAACAGGAACACTGTTCTCACTTCTAACAATACTTTGATATATAGCAAACAACGTCTTCTCTTTTCAGAGAAACACATGGGCGTTTCTCACAGAAGCATTTCTTTAATTTAATACACTTTCCAAAGAACATGATTATCTTTCGAAATAAAGATTCTCCAGAGAACAGGAACACTGTTCTCACTTCTGACAATACTTTGACAAATCTTAAACAACGGCTTCTTTTTTCGGAGAAACTAGTGTACGTTTCTCACAAAAGTATTTCAAGAAATTCATACATTTTCCAAGGAACATGATTATCATTGGACGTAAAGGGCCTACAGAGAACAGGAACACTGTTCACACTTCTAACACTACTGTGACATATAGCAAACAATGGATTCGCTTTTCAGAGAAACACATGTACGTTTCTCACAAAAGCATTTCTTGAAGTTCATACACTTTCCAAAGAACATCATTACCTTTCGAAGAAAACTTTCTACAGAGAACAGGAACACTGTTATCACTTCTGACACAACTCAAACAACGGCTTCTTCTTTCGTAGAAACTCATGTGCATTTCTAAAAATAACATTTCATGAAATTCATACACTTTATATAGAACGTAATTATGCTTCACAGTAAAGCTACCACAGAGAACAGGAACACTTCTCAATTCTAACAATACGTTGACATATCACAACGGCTTCTCTTTTCGGAGAAACACAAGTGCATTTCTCACAAAAGCAGTTCATCAAATTCATACACTTTCCAAAGTACATGATTATCTTTCAAAATAAAGATTCTACAGAGAACAGGAACACTGTTCTCACTTCTGACAATGCTTTGACAAATCTCAAATAACGGCTTCTCCTTTCAGTAAAACACTTGTGCATTTCTCAAAAATGCATTTCCTGAAATCCATACACTTTCAAAGAAGATGATTCTCTTTCAATGTGTA
Source organism: Microtus oregoni (assembly GCF_018167655.1). Taxonomy (NCBI): domain Eukaryota; kingdom Metazoa; phylum Chordata; class Mammalia; order Rodentia; family Cricetidae; genus Microtus; species Microtus oregoni. Next base: position 19,696,117 of record NW_024543086.1, read on the forward strand.
GCGTCTGCAGTGAATAGCAAAACTTCTCATTTGAGAAACACGTGTGTATATCACAAAAGCATTTCATGAAATTCATACACTTTCAAAAGAACGTGATTATCTTTCGAAGTAAAGGTGATACAGAGAACAGGAACACTGTTCTCACTTCTAACAATACTTTGATATATAGCAAACAACGTCTTCTCTTTTCAGAGAAACACATGGGCGTTTCTCACAGAAGCATTTCTTTAATTTCATACACTTTCCAAAGAACATGATTATCTTTCGAAATAAAGATTCTACAGAGAACAGGAACACTGTTCTCACTTCTGACAATACTTTGACAAATCTTAAACAACGGCTTCTTTTTTCGGAGAAACACATATGCGTTTCTCACAAAAGCAGTTCTACAGTGAAACGGAACACTTTACTCACTTCAAACACTACTTTGACATATAGCAAACAAAGTCTTCTCTTTTCAGAGAAACACATGTGCGTTTCTCACAGAAGCATTACTTGAAATTCATACACTTTCCAAAGAACGTGATTATCTTTCGAAATAAAGATTCTCCAGAGAACAGGAACACTGTTCTCACTTCTGACAATACTTTGACAAATCTCAAACAACGGCTTTCCCTTTCGGAGAAACTCCTGTACATTTCTCACAAAAGCATTTCATGAAATTCATACATTTTCCAAGGAACATGATTATCGTTGGAAGTAATGGGTCTACAGAGAACAGGAACACTGTTTTCACTTCTAACACTACTTTGACATATAGCAAACAACGGCTTCGCTTTTCAGAGAAACACATGTGCGTTTCTCACAAAAGCAGTTCATCAAATTCATACACTTTCAAAAGAACATGATTATCTTTCGAAGGAAAGGTTCTACAGAGGACAGGAACACTGTTCTAACAATACTTTGACAAATCCCAAACAACGGCTTCACTTTTCAGAGAAACACATGTGCGTTTCTCACAAAAGCATTTCTTGAAATTCATACACTTTCCAAAGAACATCATTATCTTTCGAAGAAAACTTTCTACAGAGAACAGGAACACTGTTATCACTTCTGACACAACTCAAACAGCGGCTTCTTCTTTCGTAGACACTCATGTGCATTTCTAAAAATAGCATTTCATGAAATCCATACACTTTCAAAAGAACAGGATTATCTTTCGAAGTAAAGGTTCTACAGAGAACAGGAACACTGTTCTCACTTCTAACAATACTTTGATATATAGCAAACAACGTCTTCTCTTTTCAGAGAAACACATGGGCGTTTCTCACAGAAGCATTTCTTTAATTTAATACACTTTCCAAAGAACATGATTATCTTTCGAAATAAAGATTCTCCAGAGAACAGGAACACTGTTCTCACTTCTGACAATACTTTGACAAATCTTAAACAACGGCTTCTTTTTTCGGAGAAACTAGTGTACGTTTCTCACAAAAGTATTTCAAGAAATTCATACATTTTCCAAGGAACATGATTATCATTGGACGTAAAGGGCCTACAGAGAACAGGAACACTGTTCACACTTCTAACACTACTGTGACATATAGCAAACAATGGATTCGCTTTTCAGAGAAACACATGTACGTTTCTCACAAAAGCATTTCTTGAAGTTCATACACTTTCCAAAGAACATCATTACCTTTCGAAGAAAACTTTCTACAGAGAACAGGAACACTGTTATCACTTCTGACACAACTCAAACAACGGCTTCTTCTTTCGTAGAAACTCATGTGCATTTCTAAAAATAGCATTTCATGAAATTCATACACTTTATATAGAACGTAATTATGCTTCACAGTAAAGCTACCACAGAGAACAGGAACACTTCTCAATTCTAACAATACGTTGACATATCACAACGGCTTCTCTTTTCGGAGAAACACAAGTGCGTTTCTCACAAAAGCAGTTCATCAAATTCATACACTTTCCAAAGTACATGATTATCTTTCGAAATAAAGATTCTACAGAGAACAGGAACACTGTTCTCACTTCTGACAATGCTTTGACAAATCTCAAATAACGGCTTCTCCTTTCAGTAAAACACTTGTGCATTTCTCAAAAATGCATTTCCTGAAATCCATACACTTTCAAAGAAGATGATTCTCTTTCAATGTGTAGCGTCTGCAGTGAATAGCAAAACTTCTCATTTGAGAAACACGTGTGTATATCACAAAAGCATTTCATGAAATTCATACACTTTCAAAAGAACGTGATTATCTTTCGAAGTAAAGGTGCTACAGAGAACAGGAACACTGTTCTCACTTCTAACAATACTTTGATATATAGCAAACAACGTCTTCTCTTTTCAGAGAAACACATGGGCGTTTCTCACAGAAGCATTTCTTTAATTTCATACACTTTCCAAAGAACATGATTATCTTTCGAAATAAAGATTCTACAGAGAACAGGAACACTGTTCTCACTTCTGACAATACTTTGACAAATCTTAAACAACGGCTTCTTTTTTCGGAGAAACACATATGCGTTTCTCACAAAAGCAGTTCTACAGTGAAACGGAACACTTTACTCACTTCAAACACTACTTTGACATATAGCAAACAAAGTCTTCTCTTTTCAGAGAAACACATGTGCGTTTCTCACAGAAGCATTACTTGAAATTCATACACTTTCCAAAGAACGTGATTATCTTTCGAAATAAAGATTCTCCAGAGAACAGGAACACTGTTCTCACTTCTGACAATACTTTGACAAATCTCAAACAACGGCTTTCCCTTTCGGAGAAACTCCTGTACATTTCTCACAAAAGCATTTCATGAAATTCATACATTTTCCAAGGAACATGATTATCGTTGGAAGTAATGGGTCTACAGAGAACAGGAACACTGTTTTCACTTCTAACACTACTTTGACATATAGCAAACAACGGCTTCGCTTTTCAGAGAAACACATGTGCGTTTCTCACAAAAGCAGTTCATCAAATTCATACACTTTCAAAAGAACATGATTATCTTTCGAAGGAAAGGTTCTACAGAGGACAGGAACACTGTTCTAACAATACTTTGACAAATCCCAAACAACGGCTTCACTTTTCAGAGAAACACATGTGCGTTTCTCACAAAAGCATTTCTTGAAATTCATACACTTTCCAAAGAACATCATTATCTTTCGAAGAAAACTTTCTACAGAGAACAGGAACACTGTTATCACTTCTGACACAACTCAAACAGCGGCTTCTTCTTTCGTAGACACTCATGTGCATTTCTAAAAATAGCATTTCATGAAATCCATACACTTTCAAAAGAACAGGATTATCTTTCGAAGTAAAGGTTCTACAGAGAACAGGAACACTGTTCTCACTTCTAACAATACTTTGATATATAGCAAACAACGTCTTCTCTTTTCAGAGAAACACATGGGCGTTTCTCACAGAAGCATTTCTTTAATTTAATACACTTTCCAAAGAACATGATTATCTTTCGAAATAAAGATTCTCCAGAGAACAGGAACACTGTTCTCACTTCTGACAATACTTTGACAAATCTTAAACAACGGCTTCTTTTTTCGGAGAAACTAGTGTACGTTTCTCACAAAAGTATTTCAAGAAATTCATACATTTTCCAAGGAACATGATTATCATTGGACGTAAAGGGCCTACAGAGAACAGGAACACTGTTCACACTTCTAACACTACTGTGACATATAGCAAACAATGGATTCGCTTTTCAGAGAAACACATGTACGTTTCTCACAAAAGCATTTCTTGAAGTTCATACACTTTCCAAAGAACATCATTACCTTTCGAAGAAAACTTTCTACAGAGAACAGGAACACTGTTATCACTTCTGACACAACTCAAACAACGGCTTCTTCTTTCGTAGAAACTCATGTGCATTTCTAAAAATAGCATTTCATGAAATTCATACACTTTATATAGAACGTAATTATGCTTCACAGTAAAGCTACCACAGAGAACAGGAACACTTCTCAATTCTAACAATACGTTGACATATCACAACGGCTTCTCTTTTCGGAGAAACACAAGTGCGTTTCTCACAAAAGCAGTTCATCAAATTCATACACTTTCCAAAGTACATGATTATCTTTCGAAATAAAGATTCTACAGAGAACAGGAACACTGTTCTCACTTCTGACAATGCTTTGACAAATCTCAAATAACGGCTTCTCCTTTCAGTAAAACACTTGTGCATTTCTCAAAAATGCATTTCCTGAAATCCATACACTTTCAAAGAAGATGATTCTCTTTCAATGTGTAGCGTCTGCAGTGAATAGCAAAACTTCTCATTTGAGAAACACGTGTGTATATCACAAAAGCATTTCATGAAATTCATACACTTTCAAAAGAACGTGATTATCTTTCGAAGTAAAGGTGCTACAGAGAACAGGAACACTGTTCTCACTTCTAACAATACTTTGATATATAGCAAACAACGTCTTCTCTTTTCAGAGAAACACATGGGCGTTTCTCACAGAAGCATTTCTTTAATTTCATACACTTTCCAAAGAACATGATTATCTTTCGAAATAAAGATTCTACAGAGAACAGGAACACTGTTCTCACTTCTGACAATACTTTGACAAATCTTAAACAACGGCTTCTTTTTTCGGAGAAACACATATGCGTTTCTCACAAAAGCAGTTCTACAGTGAAACGGAACACTTTACTCACTTCAAACACTACTTTGACATATAGCAAACAAAGTCTTCTCTTTTCAGAGAAACACATGTGCGTTTCTCACAGAAGCATTACTTGAAATTCATACACTTTCCAAAGAACGTGATTATCTTTCGAAATAAAGATTCTCCAGAGAACAGGAACACTGTTCTCACTTCTGACAATACTTTGACAAATCTCAAACAACGGCTTTCCCTTTCGGAGAAACTCCTGTACATTTCTCACAAAAGCATTTCATGAAATTCATACATTTTCCAAGGAACATGATTATCGTTGGAAGTAATGGGTCTACAGAGAACAGGAACACTGTTTTCACTTCTAACACTACTTTGACATATAGCAAACAACGGCTTCGCTTTTCAGAGAAACACATGTGCGTTTCTCACAAAAGCAGTTCATCAAATTCATACACTTTCAAAAGAACATGATTATCTTTCGAAGGAAAGGTTCTACAGAGGACAGGAACACTGTTCTAACAATACTTTGACAAATCCCAAACAACGGCTTCACTTTTCAGAGAAACACATGTGCGTTTCTCACAAAAGCATTTCTTGAAATTCATACACTTTCCAAAGAACATCATTATCTTTCGAAGAAAACTTTCTACAGAGAACAGGAACACTGTTATCACTTCTGACACAACTCAAACAGCGGCTTCTTCTTTCATAGACACTCATGTGCATTTCTAAAAATAGCATTTCATGAAATCCATACACTTTCAAAAGAACAGGATTATCTTTCGAAGTAAAGGTTCTACAGAGAACAGGAACACTGTTCTCACTCTAACAATACTTTGATATATAGCAAACAACGTCTTCTCTTTTCAGAGAAACACATGGGCGTTTCTCACAGAAGCATTTCTTTAATTTAATACACTTTCCAAAGAACATGATTATCTTTCGAAATAAAGATTCTCCAGAGAACAGGAACAGTGTTCTCACTTCTGACAATACTTTGACAAATCTTAAACAACGGCTTCTTTTTTCGGAGAAACTAGTGTACGTTTCTCACAAAAGTATTTCAAGAAATTCATACATTTTCCAAGGAACATGATTATCATTGGACGTAAAGGGCCTACAGAGAACAGGAACACTGTTCACACTTCTAACACTACTGTGACATATAGCAAACAATGGATTCGCTTTTCAGAGAAACACATGTACGTTTCTCACAAAAGCATTTCTTGAAGTTCATACACTTTCCAAAGAACATCATTACCTTTCGAAGAAAACTTTCTACAGAGAACAGGAACACTGTTATCACTTCTGACACAACTCAAACAACGGCTTCTTCTTTCGTAGAAACTCATGTGCATTTCTAAAAATAGCATTTCATGAAATTCATACACTTTATATAGAACGTAATTATGCTTCACAGTAAAGCTACCACAGAGAACAGGAACACTTCTCAATTCTAACAATACGTTGACATATCACAACGGCTTCTCTTTTCGGAGAAACACAAGTGCGTTTCTCACAAAAGCAGTTCATCAAATTCATACACTTTCCAAAGTACATGATTATCTTTCGAAATAAAGATTCTACAGAGAACAGGAACACTGTTCTCACTTCTGACAATGCTTTGACAAATCTCAAATAACGGCTTCTCCTTTCAGTAAAACACTTGTGCATTTCTCAAAAATGCATTTCCTGAAATCCATACACTTTCAAAGAAGATGATTCTCTTTCAATGTGTAGCGTCTGCAGTGAATAGCAAAACTTCTCATTTGAGAAACACGTGTGTATATCACAAAAGCATTTCATGAAATTCATACACTTTCAAAAGAACGTGATTATCTTTCGAAGTAAAGGTGCTACAGAGAACAGGAACACTGTTCTCACTTCTAACAATACTTTGATATATAGCAAACAACGTCTTCTCTTTTCAGAGAAACACATGGGCGTTTCTCACAGAAGCATTTCTTTAATTTCATACACTTTCCAAAGAACATGATTATCTTTTGAAATAAAGATTCTACAGAGAACAGGAACACTGTTCTCACTTCTGACAATACTTTGACAAATCTTAAACAACGGCTTCTTTTTTCGGAGAAACACATATGCGTTTCTCACAAAAGCAGTTCTACAGTGAAACGGAACACTTTACTCACTTCAAACACTACTTTGACATATAGCAAACAAAGTCTTCTCTTTTCAGAGAAACACATGTGCGTTTCTCACAGAAGCATTACTTGAAATTCATACACTTTCCAAAGAACGTGATTATCTTTCGAAATAAAGATTCTCCAGAGAACAGGAACACTGTTCTCACTTCTGACAATACTTTGACAAATCTCAAACAACGGCTTTCCCTTTCGGAGAAACTCCTGTACATTTCTCACAAAAGCATTTCATGAAATTCATACATTTTCCAAGGAACATGATTATCGTTGGAAGTAATGGGTCTACAGAGAACAGGAACACTGTTTTCACTTCTAACACTACTTTGACATATAGCAAACAACGGCTTCGCTTTTCAGAGAAACACATGTGCGTTTCTCACAAAAGCAGTTCATCAAATTCATACACTTTCAAAAGAACATGATTATCTTTCGAAGGAAAGGTTCTACAGAGGACAGGAACACTGTTCTAACAATACTTTGACAAATCCCAAACAACGGCTTCACTTTTCAGAGAAACACATGTGCGTTTCTCACAAAAGCATTTCTTGAAATTCATACACTTTCCAAAGAACATCATTATCTTTCGAAGAAAACTTTCTACAGAGAACAGGAACACTGTTATCACTTCTGACACAACTCAAACAGCGGCTTCTTCTTTCGTAGACACTCATGTGCATTTCTAAAAATAGCATTTCATGAAATCCATACACTTTCAAAAGAACAGGATTATCTTTCGAAGTAAAGGTTCTACAGAGAACAGGAACACTGTTCTCACTTCTAACAATACTTTGATATATAGCAAACAACGTCTTCTCTTTTCAGAGAAACACATGGGCGTTTCTCACAGAAGCATTTCTTTAATTTAATACACTTTCCAAAGAACATGATTATCTTTCGAAATAAAGATTCTCCAGAGAACAGGAACACTGTTCTCACTTCTGACAATACTTTGACAAATCTTAAACAACGGCTTCTTTTTTCGGAGAAACTAGTGTACGTTTCTCACAAAAGTATTTCAAGAAATTCATACATTTTCCAAGGAACATGATTATCATTGGACGTAAAGGGCCTACAGAGAACAGGAACACTGTTCACACTTCTAACACTACTGTGACATATAGCAAACAATGGATTCGCTTTTCAGAGAAACACATGTACGTTTCTCACAAAAGCATTTCTTGAAGTTCATACACTTTCCAAAGAACATCATTACCTTTCGAAGAAAACTTTCTACAGAGAACAGGAACACTGTTATCACTTCTGACACAACTCAAACAACGGCTTCTTCTTTCGTAGAAACTCATGTGCATTTCTAAAAATAGCATTTCATGAAATTCATACACTTTATATAGAACGTAATTATGCTTCACAGTAAAGCTACCACAGAGAACAGGAACACTTCTCAATTCTAACAATACGTTGACATATCACAACGGCTTCTCTTTTCGGAGAAACACAAGTGCGTTTCTCACAAAAGCAGTTCATCAAATTCATACACTTTCCAAAGTACATGATTATCTTTCGAAATAAAGATTCTACAGAGAACAGGAACACTGTTCTCACTTCTGACAATGCTTTGACAAATCTCAAATAACGGCTTCTCCTTTCAGTAAAACACTTGTGCATTTCTCAAAAATGCATTTCCTGAAATCCATACACTTTCAAAGAAGATGATTCTCTTTCAATGTGTAGCGTCTGCAGTGAATAGCAAAACTTCTCATTTGAGAAACACGTGTGTATATCACAAAAGCATTTCATGAAATTCATACACTTTCAAAAGAACGTGATTATCTTTCGAAGTAAAGGTGCTACAGAGAACAGGAACACTGTTCTCACTTCTAACAATACTTTGATATATAGCAAACAACGTCTTCTCTTTTCAGAGAAACACATGGGCGTTTCTCACAGAAGCATTTCTTTAATTTCATACACTTTCCAAAGAACATGATTATCTTTCGAAATAAAGATTCTACAGAGAACAGGAACACTGTTCTCACTTCTGACAATACTTTGACAAATCTTAAACAACGGCTTCTTTTTTCGGAGAAACACATATGCGTTTCTCACAAAAGCAGTTCTACAGTGAAACGGAACACTTTACTCACTTCAAACACTACTTTGACATATAGCAAACAAAGTCTTCTCTTTTCAGAGAAACACATGTGCGTTTCTCACAGAAGCATTACTTGAAATTCATACACTTTCCAAAGAACGTGATTATCTTTCGAAATAAAGATTCTCCAGAGAACAGGAACACTGTTCTCACTTCTGACAATACTTTGACAAATCTCAAACAACGGCTTTCCCTTTCGGAGAAACTCCTGTACATTTCTCACAAAAGCATTTCATGAAATTCATACATTTTCCAAGGAACATGATTATCGTTGGAAGTAATGGGTCTACAGAGAACAGGAACACTGTTTTCACTTCTAACACTACTTTGACATATAGCAAACAACGGCTTCGCTTTTCAGAGAAACACATGTGCGTTTCTCACAAAAGCAGTTCATCAAAATCATACACTTTCAAAAGAACATGATTATCTTTCGAAGGAAAGGTTCTACAGAGGACAGGAACACTGTTCTAACAATACTTTGACAAATCCCAAACAACGGCTTCACTTTTCAGAGAAACACATGTGCGTTTCTCACAAAAGCATTTCTTGAAATTCATACACTTTCCAAAGAACATCATTATCTTTCGAAGAAAACTTTCTACAGAGAACAGGAACACTGTTATCACTTCTGACACAACTCAAACAGCGGCTTCTTCTTTCGTAGACACTCATGTGCATTTCTAAAAATAGCATTTCATGAAATCCATACACTTTCAAAAGAACAGGATTATCTTTCGAAGTAAAGGTTCTACAGAGAACAGGAACACTGTTCTCACTTCTAACAATACTTTGATATATAGCAAACAACGTCTTCTCTTTTCAGAGAAACACATGGGCGTTTCTCACAGAAGCATTTCTTTAATTTAATACACTTTCCAAAGAACATGATTATCTTTCGAAATAAAGATTCTCCAGAGAACAGGAACAGTGTTCTCACTTCTGACAATACTTTGACAAATCTTAAACAACGGCTTCTTTTTTCGGAGAAACTAGTGTACGTTTCTCACAAAAGTATTTCAAGAAATTCATACATTTTCCAAGGAACATGATTATCATTGGACGTAAAGGGCCTACAGAGAACAGGAACACTGTTCACACTTCTAACACTACTGTGACATATAGCAAACAATGGATTCGCTTTTCAGAGAAACACATGTACGTTTCTCACAAAAGCATTTCTTGAAGTTCATACACTTTCCAAAGAACATCATTACCTTTCGAAGAAAACTTTCTACAGAGAACAGGAACACTGTTATCACTTCTGACACAACTCAAACAACGGCTTCTTCTTTCGTAGAAACTCATGTGCATTTCTAAAAATAGCATTTCATGAAATTCATACACTTTATATAGAACGTAATTATGCTTCACAGTAAAGCTACCACAGAGAACAGGAACACTTCTCAATTCTAACAATACGTTGACATATCACAACGGCTTCTCTTTTCGGAGAAACACAAGTGCGTTTCTCACAAAAGCAGTTCATCAAATTCATACACTTTCCAAAGTACATGATTATCTTTCGAAATAAAGATTCTACAGAGAACAGGAACACTGTTCTCACTTCTGACAATGCTTTGACAAATCTCAAATAACGGCTTCTCCTTTCAGTAAAACACTTGTGCATTTCTCAAAAATGCATTTCCTGAAATCCATACACTTTCAAAGAAGATGATTCTCTTTCAATGTGTAGCGTCTGCAGTGAATAGCAAAACTTCTCATTTGAGAAACACGTGTGTATATCACAAAAGCATTTCATGAAATTCATACACTTTCAAAAGAACGTGATTATCTTTCGAAGTAAAGGTGCTACAGAGAACAGGAACACTGTTCTCACTTCTAACAATACTTTGATATATAGCAAACAACGTCTTCTCTTTTCAGAGAAACACATGGGCGTTTCTCACAGAAGCATTTCTTTAATTTCATACACTTTCCAAAGAACATGATTATCTTTCGAAATAAAGATTCTACAGAGAACAGGAACACTGTTCTCACTTCTGACAATACTTTGACAAATCTTAAACAACGGCTTCTTTTTTCGGAGAAACACATATGCGTTTCTCACAAAAGCAGTTCTACAGTGAAACGGAACACTTTACTCACTTCAAACACTACTTTGACATATAGCAAACAAAGTCTTCTCTTTTCAGAGAAACACATGTGCGTTTCTCACAGAAGCATTACTTGAAATTCATACACTTTCCAAAGAACGTGATTATCTTTCGAAATAAAGATTCTCCAGAGAACAGGAACACTGTTCTCACTTCTGACAATACTTTGACAAATCTCAAACAACGGCTTTCCCTTTCGGAGAAACTCCTGTACATTTCTCACAAAAGCATTTCATGAAATTCATACATTTTCCAAGGAACATGATTATCGTTGGAAGTAATGGGTCTACAGAGAACAGGAACACTGTTTTCACTTCTAACACTACTTTGACATATAGCAAACAACGGCTTCGCTTTTCAGAGAAACACATGTGCGTTTCTCACAAAAGCAGTTCATCAAATTCATACACTTTCAAAAGAACATGATTATCTTTCGAAGGAAAGGTTCTACAGAGGACAGGAACACTGTTCTAACAATACTTTGACAAATCCCAAACAACGGCTTCACTTTTCAGAGAAACACATGTGCGTTTCTCACAAAAGCATTTCTTGAAATTCATACACTTTCCAAAGAACATCATTATCTTTCGAAGAAAACTTTCTACAGAGAACAGGAACACTGTTATCACTTCTGACACAACTCAAACAGCGGCTTCTTCTTTCGTAGACACTCATGTGCATTTCTAAAAATAGCATTTCATGAAATCCATACACTTTCAAAAGAACAGGATTATCTTTCGAAGTAAAGGTTCTACAGAGAACAGGAACACTGTTCTCACTTCTAACAATACTTTGATATATAGCAAACAACGTCTTCTCTTTTCAGAGAAACACATGGGCGTTTCTCACAGAAGCATTTCTTTAATTTAATACACTTTCCAAAGAACATGATTATCTTTCGAAATAAAGATTCTCCAGAGAACAGGAACAGTGTTCTCACTTCTGACAATACTTTGACAAATCTTAAACAACGGCTTCTTTTTTCGGAGAAACTAGTGTACGTTTCTCACAAAAGTATTTCAAGAAATTCATACATTTTCCAAGGAACATGATTATCATTGGACGTAAAGGGCCTACAGAGAACAGGAACACTGTTCACACTTCTAACACTACTGTGACATATAGCAAACAATGGATTCGCTTTTCAGAGAAACACATGTACGTTTCTCACAAAAGCATTTCTTGAAGTTCATACACTTTCCAAAGAACATCATTACCTTTCGAAGAAAACTTTCTACAGAGAACAGGAACACTGTTATCACTTCTGACACAACTCAAACAACGGCTTCTTCTTTCGTAGAAACTCATGTGCATTTCTAAAAATAGCATTTCATGAAATTCATACACTTTATATAGAACGTAATTATGCTTCACAGTAAAGCTACCACAGAGAACAGGAACACTTCTCAATTCTAACAATACGTTGACATATCACAACGGCTTCTCTTTTCGGAGAAACACAAGTGCGTTTCTCACAAAAGCAGTTCATCAAATTCATACACTTTCCAAAGTACATGATTATCTTTCGAAATAAAGATTCTACAGAGAACAGGAACACTGTTCTCACTTCTGACAATGCTTTGACAAATCTCAAATAACGGCTTCTCCTTTCAGTAAAACACTTGTGCATTTCTCAAAAATGCATTTCCTGAAATCCATACACTTTCAAAGAAGATGATTCTCTTTCAATGTGTAGCGTCTGCAGTGAATAGCAAAACTTCTCATTTGAGAAACACGTGTGTATATCACAAAAGCATTTCATGAAATTCATACACTTTCAAAAGAACGTGATTATCTTTCGAAGTAAAGGTGCTACAGAGAACAGGAACACTGTTCTCACTTCTAACAATACTTTGATATATAGCAAACAACGTCTTCTCTTTTCAGAGAAACACATGGGCGTTTCTCACAGAAGCATTTCTTTAATTTCATACACTTTCCAAAGAACATGATTATCTTTCGAAATAAAGATTCTACAGAGAACAGGAACACTGTTCTCACTTCTGACAATACTTTGACAAATCTTAAACAACGGCTTCTTTTTTCGGAGAAACACATATGCGTTTCTCACAAAAGCAGTTCTACAGTGAAACGGAACACTTTACTCACTTCAAACACTACTTTGACATATAGCAAACAAAGTCTTCTCTTTTCAGAGAAACACATGTGCGTTTCTCACAGAAGCATTACTTGAAATTCATACACTTTCCAAAGAACGTGATTATCTTTCGAAATAAAGATTCTCCAGAGAACAGGAACACTGTTCTCACTTCTGACAATACTTTGACAAATCTCAAACAACGGCTTTCCCTTTCGGAGAAACTCCTGTACATTTCTCACAAAAGCATTTCATGAAATTCATACATTTTCCAAGGAACATGATTATCGTTGGAAGTAATGGGTCTACAGAGAACAGGAACACTGTTTTCACTTCTAACACTACTTTGACATATAGCAAACAACGGCTTCGCTTTTCAGAGAAACACATGTGCGTTTCTCACAAAAGCAGTTCATCAAATTCATACACTTTCAAAAGAACATGATTATCTTTCGAAGGAAAGGTTCTACAGAGGACAGGAACACTGTTCTAACAATACTTTGACAAATCCCAAACAACGGCTTCACTTTTCAGAGAAACACATGTGCGTTTCTCACAAAAGCATTTCTTGAAATTCATACACTTTCCAAAGAACATCATTATCTTTCGAAGAAAACTTTCTACAGAGAACAGGAACACTGTTATCACTTCTGACACAACTCAAACAGCGGCTTCTTCTTTCGTAGACACTCATGTGCATTTCTAAAAATAGCATTTCATGAAATCCATACACTTTCAAAAGAACAGGATTATCTTTCGAAGTAAAGGTTCTACAGAGAACAGGAACACTGTTCTCACTTCTAACAATACTTTGATATATAGCAAACAACGTCTTCTCTTTTCAGAGAAACACATGGGCGTTTCTCACAGAAGCATTTCTTTAATTTAATACACTTTCCAAAGAACATGATTATCTTTCGAAATAAAGATTCTCCAGAGAACAGGAACACTGTTCTCACTTCTGACAATACTTTGACAAATCTTAAACAACGGCTTCTTTTTTCAGAGAAACTAGTGTACGTTTCTCACAAAAGTATTTCAAGAAATTCATACATTTTCCAAGGAACATGATTATCATTGGACGTAAAGGGCCTACAGAGAACAGGAACACTGTTCACACTTCTAACACTACTGTGACATATAGCAAACAATGGATTCGCTTTTCAGAGAAACACATGTACGTTTCTCACAAAAGCATTTCTTGAAGTTCATACACTTTCCAAAGAACATCATTACCTTTCGAAGAAAACTTTCTACAGAGAACAGGAACACTGTTATCACTTCTGACACAACTCAAACAACGGCTTCTTCTTTCGTAGAAACTCATGTGCATTTCTAAAAATAGCATTTCATGAAATTCATACACTTTATATAGAACGTAATTATGCTTCACAGTAAAGCTACCACAGAGAACAGGAACACTTCTCAATTCTAACAATACGTTGACATATCACAACGGCTTCTCTTTTCGGAGAAACACAAGTGCGTTTCTCACAAAAGCAGTTCATCAAATTCATACACTTTCCAAAGTACATGATTATCTTTCGAAATAAAGATTCTACAGAGAACAGGAACACTGTTCTCACTTCTGACAATGCTTTGACAAATCTCAAATAACGGCTTCTCCTTTCAGTAAAACACTTGTGCATTTCTCAAAAATGCATTTCCTGAAATCCATACACTTTCAAAGAAGATGATTCTCTTTCAATGTGTAGCGTCTGCAGTGAATAGCAAAACTTCTCATTTGAGAAACACGTGTGTATATCACAAAAGCATTTCATGAAATTCATACACTTTCAAAAGAACGTGATTATCTTTCGAAGTAAAGGTGCTACAGAGAACAGGAACACTGTTCTCACTTCTAACAATACTTTGATATATAGCAAACAACGTCTTCTCTTTTCAGAGAAACACATGGGCGTTTCTCACAGAAGCATTTCTTTAATTTCATACACTTTCCAAAGAACATGATTATCTTTCGAAATAAAGATTCTCCAGAGAACAGGAACACTGTTCTCACTTCTGACAATACTTTGACAAATCTTAAACAACGGCTTCTTTTTTCGGAGAAACACATATGCGTTTCTCACAAAAGCAGTTCTACAGTGAAACGGAACACTTTACTCACTTCAAACACTACTTTGACATATAGCAAACAAAGTCTTCTCTTTTCAGAGAAACACATGTGCGTTTCTCACAGAAGCATTACTTGAAATTCATACACTTTCCAAAGAACGTGATTATCTTTCGAAATAAAGATTCTCCAGAGAACAGGAACACTGTTCTCACTTCTGACAATACTTTGACAAATCTCAAACAACGGCTTTCCCTTTCGGAGAAACTCCTGTACATTTCTCACAAAAGCATTTCATGAAATTCATACATTTTCCAAGGAACATGATTATCGTTGGAAGTAATGGGTCTACAGAGAACAGGAACACTGTTTTCACTTCTAACACTACTTTGACATATAGCAAACAACGGCTTCGCTTTTCAGAGAAACACATGTGCGTTTCTCACAAAAGCAGTTCATCAAATTCATACACTTTCAAAAGAACATGATTATCTTTCGAAGGAAAGGTTCTACAGAGGACAGGAACACTGTTCTAACAATACTTTGACAAATCCCAAACAACGGCTTCACTTTTCAGAGAAACACATGTGCGTTTCTCACAAAAGCATTTCTTGAAATTCATACACTTTCCAAAGAACATCATTATCTTTCGAAGAAAACTTTCTACAGAGAACAGGAACACTGTTATCACTTCTGACACAACTCAAACAGCGGCTTCTTCTTTCGTAGACACTCATGTGCATTTCTAAAAATAGCATTTCATGAAATCCATACACTTTCAAAAGAACAGGATTATCTTTCGAAGTAAAGGTTCTACAGAGAACAGGAACACTGTTCTCACTTCTAACAATACTTTGATATATAGCAAACAACGTCTTCTCTTTTCAGAGAAACACATGGGCGTTTCTCACAGAAGCATTTCTTTAATTTAATACACTTTCCAAAGAACATGATTATCTTTCGAAATAAAGATTCTCCAGAGAACAGGAACACTGTTCTCACTTCTGACAATACTTTGACAAATCTTAAACAACGGCTTCTTTTTTCGGAGAAACTAGTGTACGTTTCTCACAAAAGTATTTCAAGAAATTCATACATTTTCCAAGGAACATGATTATCATTGGACGTAAAGGGCCTACAGAGAACAGGAACACTGTTCACACTTCTAACACTACTGTGACATATAGCAAACAATGGATTCGCTTTTCAGAGAAACACATGTACGTTTCTCACAAAAGCATTTCTTGAAGTTCATACACTTTCCAAAGAACATCATTACCTTTCGAAGAAAACTTTCTACAGAGAACAGGAACACTGTTATCACTTCTGACACAACTCAAACAACGGCTTCTTCTTTCGTAGAAACTCATGTGCATTTCTAAAAATAGCATTTCATGAAATTCATACACTTTATATAGAACGTAATTATGCTTCACAGTAAAGCTACCACAGAGAACAGGAACACTTCTCAATTCTAACAATACGTTGACATATCACAACGGCTTCTCTTTTCGGAGAAACACAAGTGCGTTTCTCACAAAAGCAGTTCATCAAATTCATACACTTTCCAAAGTACATGATTATCTTTCGAAATAAAGATTCTACAGAGAACAGGAACACTGTTCTCACTTCTGACAATGCTTTGACAAATCTCAAATAACGGCTTCTCCTTTCAGTAAAACACTTGTGCATTTCTCAAAAATGCATTTCCTGAAATCCATACACTTTCAAAGAAGATGATTCTCTTTCAATGTGTAGCGTCTGCAGTGAATAGCAAAACTTCTCATTTGAGAAACACGTGTGTATATCACAAAAGCATTTCATGAAATTCATACACTTTCAAAAGAACGTGATTATCTTTCGAAGTAAAGGTGCTACAGAGAACAGGAACACTGTTCTCACTTCTAACAATACTTTGATATATAGCAAACAACGTCTTCTCTTTTCAGAGAAACACATGGGCGTTTCTCACAGAAGCATTTCTTTAATTTCATACACTTTCCAAAGAACATGATTATCTTTCGAAATAAAGATTCTACAGAGAACAGGAACACTGTTCTCACTTCTGACAATACTTTGACAAATCTTAAACAACGGCTTCTTTTTTCGGAGAAACACATATGCGTTTCTCACAAAAGCAGTTCTACAGTGAAACGGAACACTTTACTCACTTCAAACACTACTTTGACATATAGCAAACAAAGTCTTCTCTTTTCAGAGAAACACATGTGCGTTTCTCACAGAAGCATTACTTGAAATTCATACACTTTCCAAAGAACGTGATTATCTTTCGAAATAAAGATTCTCCAGAGAACAGGAACACTGTTCTCACTTCTGACAATACTTTGACAAATCTCAAACAATGGCTTTCCCTTTCGGAGAAACTCCTGTACATTTCTCACAAAAGCATTTCATGAAATTCATACATTTTCCAAGGAACATGATTATCGTTGGAAGTAATGGGTCTACAGAGAACAGGAACACTGTTTTCACTTCTAACACTACTTTGACATATAGCAAACAACGGCTTCGCTTTTCAGAGAAACACATGTGCGTTTCTCACAAAAGCAGTTCATCAAATTCATACACTTTCAAAAGAACATGATTATCTTTCGAAGGAAAGGTTCTACAGAGGACAGGAACACTGTTCTAACAATACTTTGACAAATCCCAAACAACGGCTTCACTTTTCAGAGAAACACATGTGCGTTTCTCACAAAAGCATTTCTTGAAATTCATACACTTTCCAAAGAACATCATTATCTTTCGAAGAAAACTTTCTACAGAGAACAGGAACACTGTTATCACTTCTGACACAACTCAAACAGCGGCTTCTTCTTTCGTAGACACTCATGTGCATTTCTAAAAATAGCATTTCATGAAATCCATACACTTTCAAAAGAACAGGATTATCTTTCGAAGTAAAGGTTCTACAGAGAACAGGAACACTGTTCTCACTTCTAACAATACTTTGATATATAGCAAACAACGTCTTCTCTTTTCAGAGAAACACATGGGCGTTTCTCACAGAAGCATTTCTTTAATTTAATACACTTTCCAAAGAACATGATTATCTTTCGAAATAAAGATTCTCCAGAGAACAGGAACACTGTTCTCACTTCTGACAATACTTTGACAAATCTTAAACAACGGCTTCTTTTTTCGGAGAAACTAGTGTACGTTTCTCACAAAAGTATTTCAAGAAATTCATACATTTTCCAAGGAACATGATTATCATTGGACGTAAAGGGCCTACAGAGAACAGGAACACTGTTCACACTTCTAACACTACTGTGACATATAGCAAACAATGGATTCGCTTTTCAGAGAAACACATGTACGTTTCTCACAAAAGCATTTCTTGAAGTTCATACACTTTCCAAAGAACATCATTACCTTTCGAAGAAAACTTTCTACAGAGAACAGGAACACTGTTATCACTTCTGACACAACTCAAACAACGGCTTCTTCTTTCGTAGAAACTCATGTGCATTTCTAAAAATAGCATTTCATGAAATTCATACACTTTATATAGAACGTAATTATGCTTCACAGTAAAGCTACCACAGAGAACAGGAACACTTCTCAATTCTAACAATACGTTGACATATCACAACGGCTTCTCTTTTCGGAGAAACACAAGTGCGTTTCTCACAAAAGCAGTTCATCAAATTCATACACTTTCCAAAGTACATGATTATCTTTCGAAATAAAGATTCTACAGAGAACAGGAACACTGTTCTCACTTCTGACAATGCTTTGACAAATCTCAAATAACGGCTTCTCCTTTCAGTAAAACACTTGTGCATTTCTCAAAAATGCATTTCCTGAAATCCATACACTTTCAAAGAAGATGATTCTCTTTCAATGTGTAGCGTCTGCAGTGAATAGCAAAACTTCTCATTTGAGAAACACGTGTGTATATCACAAAAGCATTTCATGAAATTCATACACTTTCAAAAGAACGTGATTATCTTTCGAAGTAAAGGTGCTACAGAGAACAGGAACACTGTTCTCACTTCTAACAATACTTTGATATATAGCAAACAACGTCTTCTCTTTTCAGAGAAACACATGGGCGTTTCTCACAGAAGCATTTCTTTAATTTCATACACTTTCCAAAGAACATGATTATCTTTCGAAATAAAGATTCTACAGAGAACAGGAACACTGTTCTCACTTCTGACAATACTTTGACAAATCTTAAACAACGGCTTCTTTTTTCGGAGAAACACATATACGTTTCTCACAA
Source organism: Microtus oregoni (assembly GCF_018167655.1). Classification (NCBI taxonomy): domain Eukaryota; kingdom Metazoa; phylum Chordata; class Mammalia; order Rodentia; family Cricetidae; genus Microtus; species Microtus oregoni. The sequence goes on from NW_024543086.1 coordinate 19,715,547, forward strand.
AAGCAGTTCTACAGTGAAACGGAACACTTTACTCACTTCAAACACTACTTTGACATATAGCAAACAAAGTCTTCTCTTTTCAGAGAAACACATGTGCGTTTCTCACAGAAGCATTACTTGAAATTCATACACTTTCCAAAGAACGTGATTATCTTTCGAAATAAAGATTCTCCAGAGAACAGGAACACTGTTCTCACTTCTGACAATACTTTGACAAATCTCAAACAACGGCTTTCCCTTTCGGAGAAACTCCTGTACATTTCTCACAAAAGCATTTCATGAAATTCATACATTTTCCAAGGAACATGATTATCGTTGGAAGTAATGGGTCTACAGAGAACAGGAACACTGTTTTCACTTCTAACACTACTTTGACATATAGCAAACAACGGCTTCGCTTTTCAGAGAAACACATGTGCGTTTCTCACAAAAGCAGTTCATCAAATTCATACACTTTCAAAAGAACATGATTATCTTTCGAAGGAAAGGTTCTACAGAGGACAGGAACACTGTTCTAACAATACTTTGACAAATCCCAAACAACGGCTTCACTTTTCAGAGAAACACATGTGCGTTTCTCACAAAAGCATTTCTTGAAATTCATACACTTTCCAAAGAACATCATTATCTTTCGAAGAAAACTTTCTACAGAGAACAGGAACACTGTTATCACTTCTGACACAACTCAAACAGCGGCTTCTTCTTTCGTAGACACTCATGTGCATTTCTAAAAATAGCATTTCATGAAATCCATACACTTTCAAAAGAACAGGATTATCTTTCGAAGTAAAGGTTCTACAGAGAACAGGAACACTGTTCTCACTTCTAACAATACTTTGATATATAGCAAACAACGTCTTCTCTTTTCAGAGAAACACATGGGCGTTTCTCACAGAAGCATTTCTTTAATTTAATACACTTTCCAAAGAACATGATTATCTTTCGAAATAAAGATTCTCCAGAGAACAGGAACACTGTTCTCACTTCTGACAATACTTTGACAAATCTTAAACAACGGCTTCTTTTTTCAGAGAAACTAGTGTACGTTTCTCACAAAAGTATTTCAAGAAATTCATACATTTTCCAAGGAACATGATTATCATTGGACGTAAAGGGCCTACAGAGAACAGGAACACTGTTCACACTTCTAACACTACTGTGACATATAGCAAACAATGGATTCGCTTTTCAGAGAAACACATGTACGTTTCTCACAAAAGCATTTCTTGAAGTTCATACACTTTCCAAAGAACATCATTACCTTTCGAAGAAAACTTTCTACAGAGAACAGGAACACTGTTATCACTTCTGACACAACTCAAACAACGGCTTCTTCTTTCGTAGAAACTCATGTGCATTTCTAAAAATAGCATTTCATGAAATTCATACACTTTATATAGAACGTAATTATGCTTCACAGTAAAGCTACCACAGAGAACAGGAACACTTCTCAATTCTAACAATACGTTGACATATCACAACGGCTTCTCTTTTCGGAGAAACACAAGTGCGTTTCTCACAAAAGCAGTTCATCAAATTCATACACTTTCCAAAGTACATGATTATCTTTCGAAATAAAGATTCTACAGAGAACAGGAACACTGTTCTCACTTCTGACAATGCTTTGACAAATCTCAAATAACGGCTTCTCCTTTCAGTAAAACACTTGTGCATTTCTCAAAAATGCATTTCCTGAAATCCATACACTTTCAAAGAAGATGATTCTCTTTCAATGTGTAGCGTCTGCAGTGAATAGCAAAACTTCTCATTTGAGAAACACGTGTGTATATCACAAAAGCATTTCATGAAATTCATACACTTTCAAAAGAACGTGATTATCTTTCGAAGTAAAGGTGCTACAGAGAACAGGAACACTGTTCTCACTTCTAACAATACTTTGATATATAGCAAACAACGTCTTCTCTTTTCAGAGAAACACATGGGCGTTTCTCACAGAAGCATTTCTTTAATTTCATACACTTTCCAAAGAACATGATTATCTTTCGAAATAAAGATTCTACAGAGAACAGGAACACTGTTCTCACTTCTGACAATACTTTGACAAATCTTAAACAACGGCTTCTTTTTTCGGAGAAACACATATGCGTTTCTCACAAAAGCAGTTCTACAGTGAAACGGAACACTTTACTCACTTCAAACACTACTTTGACATATAGCAAACAAAGTCTTCTCTTTTCAGAGAAACACATGTGCGTTTCTCACAGAAGCATTACTTGAAATTCATACACTTTCCAAAGAACGTGATTATCTTTCGAAATAAAGATTCTCCAGAGAACAGGAACACTGTTCTCACTTCTGACAATACTTTGACAAATCTCAAACAACGGCTTTCCCTTTCGGAGAAACTCCTGTACATTTCTCACAAAAGCATTTCATGAAATTCATACATTTTCCAAGGAACATGATTATCGTTGGAAGTAATGGGTCTACAGAGAACAGGAACACTGTTTTCACTTCTAACACTACTTTGACATATAGCAAACAACGGCTTCGCTTTTCAGAGAAACACATGTGCGTTTCTCACAAAAGCAGTTCATCAAATTCATACACTTTCAAAAGAACATGATTATCTTTCGAAGGAAAGGTTCTACAGAGGACAGGAACACTGTTCTAACAATACTTTGACAAATCCCAAACAACGGCTTCACTTTTCAGAGAAACACATGTGCGTTTCTCACAAAAGCATTTCTTGAAATTCATACACTTTCCAAAGAACATCATTATCTTTCGAAGAAAACTTTCTACAGAGAACAGGAACACTGTTATCACTTCTGACACAACTCAAACAGCGGCTTCTTCTTTCGTAGACACTCATGTGCATTTCTAAAAATAGCATTTCATGAAATCCATACACTTTCAAAAGAACAGGATTATCTTTCGAAGTAAAGGTTCTACAGAGAACAGGAACACTGTTCTCACTTCTAACAATACTTTGATATATAGCAAACAACGTCTTCTCTTTTCAGAGAAACACATGGGCGTTTCTCACAGAAGCATTTCTTTAATTTAATACACTTTCCAAAGAACATGATTATCTTTCGAAATAAAGATTCTCCAGAGAACAGGAACAGTGTTCTCACTTCTGACAATACTTTGACAAATCTTAAACAACGGCTTCTTTTTTCGGAGAAACTAGTGTACGTTTCTCACAAAAGTATTTCAAGAAATTCATACATTTTCCAAGGAACATGATTATCATTGGACGTAAAGGGCCTACAGAGAACAGGAACACTGTTCACACTTCTAACACTACTGTGACATATAGCAAACAATGGATTCGCTTTTCAGAGAAACACATGTACGTTTCTCACAAAAGCATTTCTTGAAGTTCATACACTTTCCAAAGAACATCATTACCTTTCGAAGAAAACTTTCTACAGAGAACAGGAACACTGTTATCACTTCTGACACAACTCAAACAACGGCTTCTTCTTTCGTAGAAACTCATGTGCATTTCTAAAAATAGCATTTCATGAAATTCATACACTTTATATAGAACGTAATTATGCTTCACAGTAAAGCTACCACAGAGAACAGGAACACTTCTCAATTCTAACAATACGTTGACATATCACAACGGCTTCTCTTTTCGGAGAAACACAAGTGCGTTTCTCACAAAAGCAGTTCATCAAATTCATACACTTTCCAAAGTACATGATTATCTTTCGAAATAAAGATTCTACAGAGAACAGGAACACTGTTCTCACTTCTGACAATGCTTTGACAAATCTCAAATAACGGCTTCTCCTTTCAGTAAAACACTTGTGCATTTCTCAAAAATGCATTTCCTGAAATCCATACACTTTCAAAGAAGATGATTCTCTTTCAATGTGTAGCGTCTGCAGTGAATAGCAAAACTTCTCATTTGAGAAACACGTGTGTATATCACAAAAGCATTTCATGAAATTCATACACTTTCAAAAGAACGTGATTATCTTTCGAAGTAAAGGTGCTACAGAGAACAGGAACACTGTTCTCACTTCTAACAATACTTTGATATATAGCAAACAACGTCTTCTCTTTTCAGAGAAACACATGGGCGTTTCTCACAGAAGCATTTCTTTAATTTCATACACTTTCCAAAGAACATGATTATCTTTCGAAATAAAGATTCTCCAGAGAACAGGAACACTGTTCTCACTTCTGACAATACTTTGACAAATCTTAAACAACGGCTTCTTTTTTCGGAGAAACACATATGCGTTTCTCACAAAAGCAGTTCTACAGTGAAACGGAACACTTTACTCACTTCAAACACTACTTTGACATATAGCAAACAAAGTCTTCTCTTTTCAGAGAAACACATGTGCGTTTCTCACAGAAGCATTACTTGAAATTCATACACTTTCCAAAGAACGTGATTATCTTTCGAAATAAAGATTCTCCAGAGAACAGGAACACTGTTCTCACTTCTGACAATACTTTGACAAATCTCAAACAACGGCTTTCCCTTTCGGAGAAACTCCTGTACATTTCTCACAAAAGCATTTCATGAAATTCATACATTTTCCAAGGAACATGATTATCGTTGGAAGTAATGGGTCTACAGAGAACAGGAACACTGTTTTCACTTCTAACACTACTTTGACATATAGCAAACAACGGCTTCGCTTTTCAGAGAAACACATGTGCGTTTCTCACAAAAGCAGTTCATCAAATTCATACACTTTCAAAAGAACATGATTATCTTTCGAAGGAAAGGTTCTACAGAGGACAGGAACACTGTTCTAACAATACTTTGACAAATCCCAAACAACGGCTTCACTTTTCAGAGAAACACATGTGCGTTTCTCACAAAAGCATTTCTTGAAATTCATACACTTTCCAAAGAACATCATTATCTTTCGAAGAAAACTTTCTACAGAGAACAGGAACACTGTTATCACTTCTGACACAACTCAAACAGCGGCTTCTTCTTTCGTAGACACTCATGTGCATTTCTAAAAATAGCATTTCATGAAATCCATACACTTTCAAAAGAACAGGATTATCTTTCGAAGTAAAGGTTCTACAGAGAACAGGAACACTGTTCTCACTTCTAACAATACTTTGATATATAGCAAACAACGTCTTCTCTTTTCAGAGAAACACATGGGCGTTTCTCACAGAAGCATTTCTTTAATTTAATACACTTTCCAAAGAACATGATTATCTTTCGAAATAAAGATTCTCCAGAGAACAGGAACAGTGTTCTCACTTCTGACAATACTTTGACAAATCTTAAACAACGGCTTCTTTTTTCGGAGAAACTAGTGTACGTTTCTCACAAAAGTATTTCAAGAAATTCATACATTTTCCAAGGAACATGATTATCATTGGACGTAAAGGGCCTACAGAGAACAGGAACACTGTTCACACTTCTAACACTACTGTGACATATAGCAAACAATGGATTCGCTTTTCAGAGAAACACATGTACGTTTCTCACAAAAGCATTTCTTGAAGTTCATACACTTTCCAAAGAACATCATTACCTTTCGAAGAAAACTTTCTACAGAGAACAGGAACACTGTTATCACTTCTGACACAACTCAAACAACGGCTTCTTCTTTCGTAGAAACTCATGTGCATTTCTAAAAATAGCATTTCATGAAATTCATACACTTTATATAGAACGTAATTATGCTTCACAGTAAAGCTACCACAGAGAACAGGAACACTTCTCAATTCTAACAATACGTTGACATATCACAACGGCTTCTCTTTTCGGAGAAACACAAGTGCGTTTCTCACAAAAGCAGTTCATCAAATTCATACACTTTCCAAAGTACATGATTATCTTTCGAAATAAAGATTCTACAGAGAACAGGAACACTGTTCTCACTTCTGACAATGCTTTGACAAATCTCAAATAACGGCTTCTCCTTTCAGTAAAACACTTGTGCATTTCTCAAAAATGCATTTCCTGAAATCCATACACTTTCAAAGAAGATGATTCTCTTTCAATGTGTAGCGTCTGCAGTGAATAGCAAAACTTCTCATTTGAGAAACACGTGTGTATATCACAAAAGCATTTCATGAAATTCATACACTTTCAAAAGAACGTGATTATCTTTCGAAGTAAAGGTGCTACAGAGAACAGGAACACTGTTCTCACTTCTAACAATACTTTGATATATAGCAAACAACGTCTTCTCTTTTCAGAGAAACACATGGGCGTTTCTCACAGAAGCATTTCTTTAATTTCATACACTTTCCAAAGAACATGATTATCTTTCGAAATAAAGATTCTCCAGAGAACAGGAACACTGTTCTCACTTCTGACAATACTTTGACAAATCTTAAACAACGGCTTCTTTTTTCGGAGAAACACATATGCGTTTCTCACAAAAGCAGTTCTACAGTGAAACGGAACACTTTACTCACTTCAAACACTACTTTGACATATAGCAAACAAAGTCTTCTCTTTTCAGAGAAACACATGTGCGTTTCTCACAGAAGCATTACTTGAAATTCATACACTTTCCAAAGAACGTGATTATCTTTCGAAATAAAGATTCTCCAGAGAACAGGAACACTGTTCTCACTTCTGACAATACTTTGACAAATCTCAAACAACGGCTTTCCCTTTCGGAGAAACTCCTGTACATTTCTCACAAAAGCATTTCATGAAATTCATACATTTTCCAAGGAACATGATTATCGTTGGAAGTAATGGGTCTACAGAGAACAGGAACACTGTTTTCACTTCTAACACTACTTTGACATATAGCAAACAACGGCTTCGCTTTTCAGAGAAACACATGTGCGTTTCTCACAAAAGCAGTTCATCAAATTCATACACTTTCAAAAGAACATGATTATCTTTCGAAGGAAAGGTTCTACAGAGGACAGGAACACTGTTCTAACAATACTTTGACAAATCCCAAACAACGGCTTCACTTTTCAGAGAAACACATGTGCGTTTCTCACAAAAGCATTTCTTGAAATTCATACACTTTCCAAAGAACATCATTATCTTTCGAAGAAAACTTTCTACAGAGAACAGGAACACTGTTATCACTTCTGACACAACTCAAACAGCGGCTTCTTCTTTCGTAGACACTCATGTGCATTTCTAAAAATAGCATTTCATGAAATCCATACACTTTCAAAAGAACAGGATTATCTTTCGAAGTAAAGGTTCTACAGAGAACAGGAACACTGTTCTCACTTCTAACAATACTTTGATATATAGCAAACAACGTCTTCTCTTTTCAGAGAAACACATGGGCGTTTCTCACAGAAGCATTTCTTTAATTTAATACACTTTCCAAAGAACATGATTATCTTTCGAAATAAAGATTCTCCAGAGAACAGGAACACTGTTCTCACTTCTGACAATACTTTGACAAATCTTAAACAACGGCTTCTTTTTTCGGAGAAACTAGTGTACGTTTCTCACAAAAGTATTTCAAGAAATTCATACATTTTCCAAGGAACATGATTATCATTGGACGTAAAGGGCCTACAGAGAACAGGAACACTGTTCACACTTCTAACACTACTGTGACATATAGCAAACAATGGATTCGCTTTTCAGAGAAACACATGTACGTTTCTCACAAAAGCATTTCTTGAAGTTCATACACTTTCCAAAGAACATCATTACCTTTCGAAGAAAACTTTCTACAGAGAACAGGAACACTGTTATCACTTCTGACACAACTCAAACAACGGCTTCTTCTTTCGTAGAAACTCATGTGCATTTCTAAAAATAGCATTTCATGAAATTCATACACTTTATATAGAACGTAATTATGCTTCACAGTAAAGCTACCACAGAGAACAGGAACACTTCTCAATTCTAACAATACGTTGACATATCACAACGGCTTCTCTTTTCGGAGAAACACAAGTGCGTTTCTCACAAAAGCAGTTCATCAAATTCATACACTTTCCAAAGTACATGATTATCTTTCGAAATAAAGATTCTACAGAGAACAGGAACACTGTTCTCACTTCTGACAATGCTTTGACAAATCTCAAATAACGGCTTCTCCTTTCAGTAAAACACTTGTGCATTTCTCAAAAATGCATTTCCTGAAATCCATACACTTTCAAAGAAGATGATTCTCTTTCAATGTGTAGCGTCTGCAGTGAATAGCAAAACTTCTCATTTGAGAAACACGTGTGTATATCACAAAAGCATTTCATGAAATTCATACACTTTCAAAAGAACGTGATTATCTTTCGAAGTAAAGGTGCTACAGAGAACAGGAACACTGTTCTCACTTCTAACAATACTTTGATATATAGCAAACAACGTCTTCTCTTTTCAGAGAAACACATGGGCGTTTCTCACAGAAGCATTTCTTTAATTTCATACACTTTCCAAAGAACATGATTATCTTTCGAAATAAAGATTCTACAGAGAACAGGAACACTGTTCTCACTTCTGACAATACTTTGACAAATCTCAAACAACGGCTTTCCCTTTCGGAGAAACTCCTGTACATTTCTCACAAAAGCATTTCATGAAATTCATACATTTTCCAAGGAACATGATTATCGTTGGAAGTAATGGGTCTACAGAGAACAGGAACACTGTTTTCACTTCTAACACTACTTTGACATATAGCAAACAACGGCTTCGCTTTTCAGAGAAACACATGTGCGTTTCTCACAAAAGCAGTTCATCAAATTCATACACTTTCAAAAGAACATGATTATCTTTCGAAGGAAAGGTTCTACAGAGGACAGGAACACTGTTCTAACAATACTTTGACAAATCCCAAACAACGGCTTCACTTTTCAGAGAAACACATGTGCGTTTCTCACAAAAGCATTTCTTGAAATTCATACACTTTCCAAAGAACATCATTATCTTTCGAAGAAAACTTTCTACAGAGAACAGGAACACTGTTATCACTTCTGACACAACTCAAACAGCGGCTTCTTCTTTCGTAGACACTCATGTGCATTTCTAAAAATAGCATTTCATGAAATCCATACACTTTCAAAAGAACAGGATTATCTTTCGAAGTAAAGGTTCTACAGAGAACAGGAACACTGTTCTCACTTCTAACAATACTTTGATATATAGCAAACAACGTCTTCTCTTTTCAGAGAAACACATGGGCGTTTCTCACAGAAGCATTTCTTTAATTTAATACACTTTCCAAAGAACATGATTATCTTTCGAAATAAAGATTCTCCAGAGAACAGGAACACTGTTCTCACTTCTGACAATACTTTGACAAATCTTAAACAACGGCTTCTTTTTTCGGAGAAACTAGTGTACGTTTCTCACAAAAGTATTTCAAGAAATTCATACATTTTCCAAGGAACATGATTATCATTGGACGTAAAGGGCCTACAGAGAACAGGAACACTGTTCACACTTCTAACACTACTGTGACATATAGCAAACAATGGATTCGCTTTTCAGAGAAACACATGTACGTTTCTCACAAAAGCATTTCTTGAAGTTCATACACTTTCCAAAGAACATCATTACCTTTCGAAGAAAACTTTCTACAGAGAACAGGAACACTGTTATCACTTCTGACACAACTCAAACAACGGCTTCTTCTTTCGTAGAAACTCATGTGCATTTCTAAAAATAGCATTTCATGAAATTCATACACTTTATATAGAACGTAATTATGCTTCACAGTAAAGCTACCACAGAGAACAGGAACACTTCTCAATTCTAACAATACGTTGACATATCACAACGGCTTCTCTTTTCGGAGAAACACAAGTGCGTTTCTCACAAAAGCAGTTCATCAAATTCATACACTTTCCAAAGTACATGATTATCTTTCGAAATAAAGATTCTACAGAGAACAGGAACACTGTTCTCACTTCTGACAATGCTTTGACAAATCTCAAATAACGGCTTCTCCTTTCAGTAAAACACTTGTGCATTTCTCAAAAATGCATTTCCTGAAATCCATACACTTTCAAAGAAGATGATTCTCTTTCAATGTGTAGCGTCTGCAGTGAATAGCAAAACTTTTCATTTGAGAAACACGTGTGTATATCACAAAAGCATTTCATGAAATTCATACACTTTCAAAAGAACGTGATTATCTTTCGAAGTAAAGGTGCTACAGAGAACAGGAACACTGTTCTCACTTCTAACAATACTTTGATATATAGCAAACAACGTCTTCTCTTTTCAGAGAAACACATGGGCGTTTCTCACAGAAGCATTTCTTTAATTTCATACACTTTCCAAAGAACATGATTATCTTTCGAAATAAAGATTCTCCAGAGAACAGGAACACTGTTCTCACTTCTGACAATACTTTGACAAATCTTAAACAACGGCTTCTTTTTTCGGAGAAACACATATGCGTTTCTCACAAAAGCAGTTCTACAGTGAAACGGAACACTTTACTCACTTCAAACACTACTTTGACATATAGCAAACAAAGTCTTCTCTTTTCAGAGAAACACATGTGCGTTTCTCACAGAAGCATTACTTGAAATTCATACACTTTCCAAAGAACGTGATTATCTTTCGAAATAAAGATTCTCCAGAGAACAGGAACACTGTTCTCACTTCTGACAATACTTTGACAAATCTCAAACAACGGCTTTCCCTTTCGGAGAAACTCCTGTACATTTCTCACAAAAGCATTTCATGAAATTCATACATTTTCCAAGGAACATGATTATCGTTGGAAGTAATGGGTCTACAGAGAACAGGAACACTGTTTTCACTTCTAACACTACTTTGACATATAGCAAACAACGGCTTCGCTTTTCAGAGAAACACATGTGCGTTTCTCACAAAAGCAGTTCATCAAATTCATACACTTTCAAAAGAACATGATTATCTTTCGAAGGAAAGGTTCTACAGAGGACAGGAACACTGTTCTAACAATACTTTGACAAATCCCAAACAACGGCTTCACTTTTCAGAGAAACACATGTGCGTTTCTCACAAAAGCATTTCTTGAAATTCATACACTTTCCAAAGAACATCATTATCTTTCGAAGAAAACTTTCTACAGAGAACAGGAACACTGTTATCACTTCTGACACAACTCAAACAGCGGCTTCTTCTTTCGTAGACACTCATGTGCATTTCTAAAAATAGCATTTCATGAAATCCATACACTTTCAAAAGAACAGGATTATCTTTCGAAGTAAAGGTTCTACAGAGAACAGGAACACTGTTCTCACTTCTAACAATACTTTGATATATAGCAAACAACGTCTTCTCTTTTCAGAGAAACACATGGGCGTTTCTCACAGAAGCATTTCTTTAATTTAATACACTTTCCAAAGAACATGATTATCTTTCGAAATAAAGATTCTCCAGAGAACAGGAACACTGTTCTCACTTCTGACAATACTTTGACAAATCTTAAACAACGGCTTCTTTTTTCGGAGAAACTAGTGTACGTTTCTCACAAAAGTATTTCAAGAAATTCATACATTTTCCAAGGAACATGATTATCATTGGACGTAAAGGGCCTACAGAGAACAGGAACACTGTTCACACTTCTAACACTACTGTGACATATAGCAAACAATGGATTCGCTTTTCAGAGAAACACATGTACGTTTCTCACAAAAGCATTTCTTGAAGTTCATACACTTTCCAAAGAACATCATTACCTTTCGAAGAAAACTTTCTACAGAGAACAGGAACACTGTTATCACTTCTGACACAACTCAAACAACGGCTTCTTCTTTCGTAGAAACTCATGTGCATTTCTAAAAATAGCATTTCATGAAATTCATACACTTTATATAGAACGTAATTATGCTTCACAGTAAAGCTACCACAGAGAACAGGAACACTTCTCAATTCTAACAATACGTTGACATATCACAACGGCTTCTCTTTTCGGAGAAACACAAGTGCGTTTCTCACAAAAGCAGTTCATCAAATTCATACACTTTCCAAAGTACATGATTATCTTTCGAAATAAAGATTCTACAGAGAACAGGAACACTGTTCTCACTTCTGACAATGCTTTGACAAATCTCAAATAACGGCTTCTCCTTTCAGTAAAACACTTGTGCATTTCTCAAAAATGCATTTCCTGAAATCCATACACTTTCAAAGAAGATGATTCTCTTTCAATGTGTAGCGTCTGCAGTGAATAGCAAAACTTCTCATTTGAGAAACACGTGTGTATATCACAAAAGCATTTCATGAAATTCATACACTTTCAAAAGAACGTGATTATCTTTCGAAGTAAAGGTGCTACAGAGAACAGGAACACTGTTCTCACTTCTAACAATACTTTGATATATAGCAAACAACGTCTTCTCTTTTCAGAGAAACACATGGGCGTTTCTCACAGAAGCATTTCTTTAATTTCATACACTTTCCAAAGAACATGATTATCTTTCGAAATAAAGATTCTCCAGAGAACAGGAACACTGTTCTCACTTCTGACAATACTTTGACAAATCTTAAACAACGGCTTCTTTTTTCGGAGAAACACATATGCGTTTCTCACAAAAGCAGTTCTACAGTGAAACGGAACACTTTACTCACTTCAAACACTACTTTGACATATAGCAAACAAAGTCTTCTCTTTTCAGAGAAACACATGTGCGTTTCTCACAGAAGCATTACTTGAAATTCATACACTTTCCAAAGAACGTGATTATCTTTCGAAATAAAGATTCTCCAGAGAACAGGAACACTGTTCTCACTTCTGACAATACTTTGACAAATCTCAAACAACGGCTTTCCCTTTCGGAGAAACTCCTGTACATTTCTCACAAAAGCATTTCATGAAATTCATACATTTTCCAAGGAACATGATTATCGTTGGAAGTAATGGGTCTACAGAGAACAGGAACACTGTTTTCACTTCTAACACTACTTTGACATATAGCAAACAACGGCTTCGCTTTTCAGAGAAACACATGTGCGTTTCTCACAAAAGCAGTTCATCAAATTCATACACTTTCAAAAGAACATGATTATCTTTCGAAGGAAAGGTTCTACAGAGGACAGGAACACTGTTCTAACAATACTTTGACAAATCCCAAACAACGGCTTCACTTTTCAGAGAAACACATGTGCGTTTCTCACAAAAGCATTTCTTGAAATTCATACACTTTCCAAAGAACATCATTATCTTTCGAAGAAAACTTTCTACAGAGAACAGGAACACTGTTATCACTTCTGACACAACTCAAACAGCGGCTTCTTCTTTCGTAGACACTCATGTGCATTTCTAAAAATAGCATTTCATGAAATCCATACACTTTCAAAAGAACAGGATTATCTTTCGAAGTAAAGGTTCTACAGAGAACAGGAACACTGTTCTCACTTCTAACAATACTTTGATATATAGCAAACAACGTCTTCTCTTTTCAGAGAAACACATGGGCGTTTCTCACAGAAGCATTTCTTTAATTTAATACACTTTCCAAAGAACATGATTATCTTTCGAAATAAAGATTCTCCAGAGAACAGGAACACTGTTCTCACTTCTGACAATACTTTGACAAATCTTAAACAACGGCTTCTTTTTTCGGAGAAACTAGTGTACGTTTCTCACAAAAGTATTTCAAGAAATTCATACATTTTCCAAGGAACATGATTATCATTGGACGTAAAGGGCCTACAGAGAACAGGAACACTGTTCACACTTCTAACACTACTGTGACATATAGCAAACAATGGATTCGCTTTTCAGAGAAACACATGTACGTTTCTCACAAAAGCATTTCTTGAAGTTCATACACTTTCCAAAGAACATCATTACCTTTCGAAGAAAACTTTCTACAGAGAACAGGAACACTGTTATCACTTCTGACACAACTCAAACAACGGCTTCTTCTTTCGTAGAAACTCATGTGCATTTCTAAAAATAGCATTTCATGAAATTCATACACTTTATATAGAACGTAATTATGCTTCACAGTAAAGCTACCACAGAGAACAGGAACACTTCTCAATTCTAACAATACGTTGACATATCACAACGGCTTCTCTTTTCGGAGAAACACAAGTGCGTTTCTCACAAAAGCAGTTCATCAAATTCATACACTTTCCAAAGTACATGATTATCTTTCGAAATAAAGATTCTACAGAGAACAGGAACACTGTTCTCACTTCTGACAATGCTTTGACAAATCTCAAATAACGGCTTCTCCTTTCAGTAAAACACTTGTGCATTTCTCAAAAATGCATTTCCTGAAATCCATACACTTTCAAAGAAGATGATTCTCTTTCAATGTGTAGCGTCTGCAGTGAATAGCAAAACTTCTCATTTGAGAAACACGTGTGTATATCACAAAAGCATTTCATGAAATTCATACACTTTCAAAAGAACGTGATTATCTTTCGAAGTAAAGGTGCTACAGAGAACAGGAACACTGTTCTCACTTCTAACAATACTTTGATATATAGCAAACAACGTCTTCTCTTTTCAGAGAAACACATGGGCGTTTCTCACAGAAGCATTTCTTTAATTTCATACACTTTCCAAAGAACATGATTATCTTTCGAAATAAAGATTCTCCAGAGAACAGGAACACTGTTCTCACTTCTGACAATACTTTGACAAATCTTAAACAACGGCTTCTTTTTTCGGAGAAACACATATGCGTTTCTCACAAAAGCAGTTCTACAGTGAAACGGAACACTTTACTCACTTCAAACACTACTTTGACATATAGCAAACAAAGTCTTCTCTTTTCAGAGAAACACATGTGCGTTTCTCACAGAAGCATTACTTGAAATTCATACACTTTCCAAAGAACGTGATTATCTTTCGAAATAAAGATTCTCCAGAGAACAGGAACACTGTTCTCACTTCTGACAATACTTTGACAAATCTCAAACAACGGCTTTCCCTTTCGGAGAAACTCCTGTACATTTCTCACAAAAGCATTTCATGAAATTCATACATTTTCCAAGGAACATGATTATCGTTGGAAGTAATGGGTCTACAGAGAACAGGAACACTGTTTTCACTTCTAACACTACTTTGACATATAGCAAACAACGGCTTCGCTTTTCAGAGAAACACATGTGCGTTTCTCACAAAAGCAGTTCATCAAATTCATACACTTTCAAAAGAACATGATTATCTTTCGAAGGAAAGGTTCTACAGAGGACAGGAACACTGTTCTAACAATACTTTGACAAATCCCAAACAACGGCTTCACTTTTCAGAGAAACACATGTGCGTTTCTCACAAAAGCATTTCTTGAAATTCATACACTTTCCAAAGAACATCATTATCTTTCGAAGAAAACTTTCTACAGAGAACAGGAACACTGTTATCACTTCTGACACAACTCAAACAGCGGCTTCTTCTTTCGTAGACACTCATGTGCATTTCTAAAAATAGCATTTCATGAAATCCATACACTTTCAAAAGAACAGGATTATCTTTCGAAGTAAAGGTTCTACAGAGAACAGGAACACTGTTCTCACTTCTAACAATACTTTGATATATAGCAAACAACGTCTTCTCTTTTCAGAGAAACACATGGGCGTTTCTCACAGAAGCATTTCTTTAATTTAATACACTTTCCAAAGAACATGATTATCTTTCGAAATAAAGATTCTCCAGAGAACAGGAACACTGTTCTCACTTCTGACAATACTTTGACAAATCTTAAACAACGGCTTCTTTTTTCGGAGAAACTAGTGTACGTTTCTCACAAAAGTATTTCAAGAAATTCATACATTTTCCAAGGAACATGATTATCATTGGACGTAAAGGGCCTACAGAGAACAGGAACACTGTTCACACTTCTAACACTACTGTGACATATAGCAAACAATGGATTCGCTTTTCAGAGAAACACATGTACGTTTCTCACAAAAGCATTTCTTGAAGTTCATACACTTTCCAAAGAACATCATTACCTTTCGAAGAAAACTTTCTACAGAGAACAGGAACACTGTTATCACTTCTGACACAACTCAAACAACGGCTTCTTCTTTCGTAGAAACTCATGTGCATTTCTAAAAATAGCATTTCATGAAATTCATACACTTTATATAGAACGTAATTATGCTTCACAGTAAAGCTACCACAGAGAACAGGAACACTTCTCAATTCTAACAATACGTTGACATATCACAACGGCTTCTCTTTTCGGAGAAACACAAGTGCGTTTCTCACAAAAGCAGTTCATCAAATTCATACACTTTCCAAAGTACATGATTATCTTTCGAAATAAAGATTCTACAGAGAACAGGAACACTGTTCTCACTTCTGACAATGCTTTGACAAATCTCAAATAACGGCTTCTCCTTTCAGTAAAACACTTGTGCATTTCTCAAAAATGCATTTCCTGAAATCCATACACTTTCAAAGAAGATGATTCTCTTTCAATGTGTAGCGTCTGCAGTGAATAGCAAAACTTCTCATTTGAGAAACACGTGTGTATATCACAAAAGCATTTCATGAAATTCATACACTTTCAAAAGAACGTGATTATCTTTCGAAGTAAAGGTGCTACAGAGAACAGGAACACTGTTCTCACTTCTAACAATACTTTGATATATAGCAAACAACGTCTTCTCTTTTCAGAGAAACACATGGGCGTTTCTCACAGAAGCATTTCTTTAATTTCATACACTTTCCAAAGAACATGATTATCTTTCGAAATAAAGATTCTACAGAGAACAGGAACACTGTTCTCACTTCTGACAATACTTTGACAAATCTTAAACAACGGCTTCTTTTTTCGGAGAAACACATATGCGTTTCTCACAAAAGCAGTTCTACAGTGAAACGGAACACTTTACTCACTTCAAACACTACTTTGACATATAGCAAACAAAGTCTTCTCTTTTCAGAGAAACACATGTGCGTTTCTCACAGAAGCATTACTTGAAATTCATACACTTTCCAAAGAACGTGATTATCTTTCGAAATAAAGATTCTCCAGAGAACAGGAACACTGTTCTCACTTCTGACAATACTTTGACAAATCTCAAACAACGGCTTTCCCTTTCGGAGAAACTCCTGTACATTTCTCACAAAAGCATTTCATGAAATTCATACATTTTCCAAGGAACATGATTATCGTTGGAAGTAATGGGTCTACAGAGAACAGGAACACTGTTTTCACTTCTAACACTACTTTGACATATAGCAAACAACGGCTTCGCTTTTCAGAGAAACACATGTGCGTTTCTCACAAAAGCAGTTCATCAAATTCATACACTTTCAAAAGAACATGATTATCTTTCGAAGGAAAGGTTCTACAGAGGACAGGAACACTGTTCTAACAATACTTTGACAAATCCCAAACAACGGCTTCACTTTTCAGAGAAACACATGTGCGTTTCTCACAAAAGCATTTCTTGAAATTCATACACTTTCCAAAGAACATCATTATCTTTCGAAGAAAACTTTCTACAGAGAACAGGAACACTGTTATCACTTCTGACACAACTCAAACAGCGGCTTCTTCTTTCGTAGACACTCATGTGCATTTCTAAAAATAGCATTTCATGAAATCCATACACTTTCAAAAGAACAGGATTATCTTTCGAAGTAAAGGTTCTACAGAGAACAGGAACACTGTTCTCACTTCTAACAATACTTTGATATATAGCAAACAACGTCTTCTCTTTTCAGAGAAACACATGGGCGTTTCTCACAGAAGCATTTCTTTAATTTAATACACTTTCCAAAGAACATGATTATCTTTCGAAATAAAGATTCTCCAGAGAACAGGAACACTGTTCTCACTTCTGACAATACTTTGACAAATCTTAAACAACGGCTTCTTTTTTCGGAGAAACTAGTGTACGTTTCTCACAAAAGTATTTCAAGAAATTCATACATTTTCCAAGGAACATGATTATCATTGGACGTAAAGGGCCTACAGAGAACAGGAACACTGTTCACACTTCTAACACTACTGTGACATATAGCAAACAATGGATTCACTTTTCAGAGAAACACATGTACGTTTCTCACAAAAGCATTTCTTGAAGTTCATACACTTTCCAAAGAACATCATTACCTTTCGAAGAAAACTTTCTACAGAGAACAGGAACACTGTTATCACTTCTGACACAACTCAAACAACGGCTTCTTCTTTCGTAGAAACTCATGTGCATTTCTAAAAATAGCATTTCATGAAATTCATACACTTTATATAGAACGTAATTATGCTTCACAGTAAAGCTACCACAGAGAACAGGAACACTTCTCAATTCTAACAATACGTTGACATATCACAACGGCTTCTCTTTTCGGAGAAACACAAGTGCGTTTCTCACAAAAGCAGTTCATCAAATTCATACACTTTCCAAAGTACATGATTATCTTTCGAAATAAAGATTCTACAGAGAACAGGAACACTGTTCTCACTTCTGACAATGCTTTGACAAATCTCAAATAACGGCTTCTCCTTTCAGTAAAACACTTGTGCATTTCTCAAAAATGCATTTCCTGAAATCCATACACTTTCAAAGAAGATGATTCTCTTTCAATGTGTAGCGTCTGCAGTGAATAGCAAAACTTCTCATTTGAGAAACACGTGTGTATATCACAAAAGCATTTCATGAAATTCATACACTTTCAAAAGAACGTGATTATCTTTCGAAGTAAAGGTGCTACAGAGAACAGGAACACTGTTCTCACTTCTAACAATACTTTGATATATAGCAAACAACGTCTTCTCTTTTCAGAGAAACACATGGGCGTTTCTCACAGAAGCATTTCTTTAATTTCATACACTTTCCAAAGAACATGATTATCTTTCGAAATAAAGATTCTCCAGAGAACAGGAACACTGTTCTCACTTCTGACAATACTTTGACAAATCTTAAACAACGGCTTCTTTTTTCGGAGAAACACATATGCGTTTCTCACAAAAGCAGTTCTACAGTGAAACGGAACACTTTACTCACTTCAAACACTACTTTGACATATAGCAAACAAAGTCTTCTCTTTTCAGAGAAACACATGTGCGTTTCTCACAGAAGCATTACTTGAAATTCATACACTTTCCAAAGAACGTGATTATCTTTCGAAATAAAGATTCTCCAGAGAACAGGAACACTGTTCTCACTTCTGACAATACTTTGACAAATCTCAAACAACGGCTTTCCCTTTCGGAGAAACTCCTGTACATTTCTCACAAAAGCATTTCATGAAATTCATACATTTTCCAAGGAACATGATTATCGTTGGAAGTAATGGGTCTACAGAGAACAGGAACACTGTTTTCACTTCTAACACTACTTTGACATATAGCAAACAACGGCTTCGCTTTTCAGAGAAACACATGTGCGTTTCTCACAAAAGCAGTTCATCAAATTCATACACTTTCAAAAGAACATGATTATCTTTCGAAGGAAAGGTTCTACAGAGGACAGGAACACTGTTCTAACAATACTTTGACAAATCCCAAACAACGGCTTCACTTTTCAGAGAAACACATGTGCGTTTCTCACAAAAGCATTTCTTGAAATTCATACACTTTCCAAAGAACATCATTATCTTTCGAAGAAAACTTTCTACAGAGAACAGGAACACTGTTATCACTTCTGACACAACTCAAACAGCGGCTTCTTCTTTCGTAGACACTCATGTGCATTTCTAAAAATAGCATTTCATGAAATCCATACACTTTCAAAAGAACAGGATTATCTTTCGAAGTAAAGGTTCTACAGAGAACAGGAACACTGTTCTCACTTCTAACAATACTTTGATATATAGCAAACAACGTCTTCTCTTTTCAGAGAAACACATGGGCGTTTCTCACAGAAGCATTTCTTTAATTTAATACACTTTCCAAAGAACATGATTATCTTTCGAAATAAAGATTCTCCAGAGAACAGGAACACTGTTCTCACTTCTGACAATACTTTGACAAATCTTAAACAACGGCTTCTTTTTTCGGAGAAACTAGTGTACGTTTCTCACAAAAGTATTTCAAGAAATTCATACATTTTCCAAGGAACATGATTATCATTGGACGTAAAGGGCCTACAGAGAACAGGAACACTGTTCACACTTCTAACACTACTGTGACATATAGCAAACAATGGATTCGCTTTTCAGAGAAACACATGTACGTTTCTCACAAAAGCATTTCTTGAAGTTCATACACTTTCCAAAGAACATCATTACCTTTCGAAGAAAACTTTCTACAGAGAACAGGAACACTGTTATCACTTCTGACACAACTCAAACAACGGCTTCTTCTTTCGTAGAAACTCATGTGCATTTCTAAAAATAGCATTTCATGAAATTCATACACTTTATATAGAACGTAATTATGCTTCACAGTAAAGCTACCACAGAGAACAGGAACACTTCTCAATTCTAACAATACGTTGCCATATCACAACGGCTTCTCTTTTCGGAGAAACACAAGTGCGTTTCTCACAAAAGCAGTTCATCAAATTCATACACTTTCCAAAGTACATGATTATCTTTCGAAATAAAGATTCTACAGAGAACAGGAACACTGTTCTCACTTCTGACAATGCTTTGACAAATCTCAAATAACGGCTTCTCCTTTCAGTAAAACACTTGTGCATTTCTCAAAAATGCATTTCCTGAAATCCATACACTTTCAAAGAAGATGATTCTCTTTCAATGTGTAGCGTCTGCAGTGAATAGCAAAACTTCTCATTTGAGAAACACGTGTGTATATCACAAAAGCATTTCATGAAATTCATACACTTTCAAAAGAACGTGATTATCTTTCGAAGTAAAGGTGCTACAGAGAACAGGAACACTGTTCTCACTTCTAACAATACTTTGATATATAGCAAACAACGTCTTCTCTTTTCAGAGAAACACATGGGCGTTTCTCACAGAAGCATTTCTTTAATTTCATACACTTTCCAAAGAACATGATTATCTTTCGAAATAAAGATTCTACAGAGAACAGGAACACTGTTCTCACTTCTGACAATACTTTGACAAATCTTAAACAACGGCTTCTTTTTTCGGAGAAACTAGTGTACGTTTCTCACAAAAGTATTTCAAGAAATTCATACATTTTCCAAGGAACATGATTATCATTGGACGTAAAGGGTCTACAGAGAACAGGAACACTCTTCACACACTACTTTGACATATAGCAAACAACTGCTTCGCTTTTCAGAGAAACACATGTGCGTTTCTCACAAAAGCAGTTCATCTAATTCTTACACTTTCCAAAGAACATCATTATCTTTCGAAGAAAACTTTCTACAGAGAACAGGAACACTGTTATCACATCTGACACAACTCAACCAACAGCTTCTTCTTTCGTAGAAACTCGTGTGCATTTCTAAAAATAGCATTTCATGAAATTCATACACTTTATATAGAACGTAATTATCCTTCACAGTAAAGCTACCACAGAGAACAGGAACACTCTTCAAACACTACTTTGACATATAGCAAACAACGTCTTCTCTTTTCAGAGAAACACATGGGCGTTTCTCAAAGAAGCATTTCTTTAATTTCATACACTTTCCAAAGAACATAATTATCTTTCGAAGTAAAGGTTCTACAGAGGACAGGAACACTGTTCTAATACTACTTTGACAAATCTCAAACAACGGCTTCACTTTTCAGAGAAACACATGTGTGCGAGGGGGCATGGTCTGTGTGTGGGGGAGTGGCCTGCGTGGGAAGGCGGAGCCATATATCCCCGAAGTGTCGGCCTGCCCCCCCCCCCCCCCCCCCCCCCCCCCCCCCCCCCCCCCGCTGCTCCACACAATTACTACATCTCCCATGATTCCCCCGGGGCGGGGCCTGCGTGAGGTGGCGGGGGGGGGGGGGGGGGGGGGGGGGGGGGGTGCGTGAGTGGGCGAGTTCTGCGCGAGGCGTCGTGGTTTGCTTGAGGGGGCATGGTCTGTGTGAGGTGGGCATGGTCTGCGTGAGGGGGGCATGGTCTGCGTGTGGGGGCATGGTCTGCGTGTGGGGGCATGGTCTGCGTGAGGGGCGGGGCCTGCGTGAGGGGGCTTGTTCTTCGTGAGGGGGAGTGGCCTGCCTGAGAGTGCAGGGCCATATATCCCCGAAGTTTCGGCCTGCCGGCCGCCTGCTCCAAACAATTACTACATCTCCCATGATTACTCCGGGGCGGGGCCTGCATGAGGGGGCGTGGTCTGCTTGAGGGTGGCGTGGTCTGCGTGAGGGGGAGATGGGCGGGACCTGCGTGAGGGAGCGTGGTCTGCATGTGGGGGCGGGGCCTGCGTGAGTCGCCAGGGCCTGGGCGAGGGGGCGTGGTCTGCGTGGGAGGGCGTGGCCTGCGTGGGGGGCGTCCCCTGCGTGGGGGGCCTGGTCTGCGTGAGGGGGCGTGGTCTGCATGTCGGGGCTTGGCCTGCGTGAGGTGGGCGTGGTCTGCGTGAGGGGGAGGAGCCTGCGTGAGGGGTCAGGGTCTGCGGTGAGTGTGCGTTATCTGCAGGTGGGCGCGTGGCCTGCGTGAGTGGGCTCGTTCTGCGTGAGGGGGAGTGGCCTGCGTGAGGGGGTGGGGCCATATATCCCCGAAGTTTCGGACTGTCGGCGGGCCGATACACACAAGTACTACATCTCCCATGATTCCCCCGGGGCGGGGACTGCGTGAGGGTGCGTGGTCTGCGTGAGGGGGAGTGGTCTGCGTGAGGGGCGGGGCCTGCGTGAGGGGGCGTGGTCTGCGTGAAGGGCGGGGAGTGCGTGAGGGGGCATGGTCTGCGTGTGGGGGCATTGTCTGTGTGTGGGGGCGTGGTCTGCGTGAGGGGCGGGGCCTGCATGAGGGGGCGTGGTCTGCGTGAGTGGGCAGGGCCTGCGCGAGGGGCGTGGTCTGCACGAGGGGGCGTGGCCTGCGTGAAGGGGCGTGGTCTGCGTGTGGGGTCGTGGCCTGCGCGAGGGGGGCGTGGTCTGCGTTAGGGGCGTGGCCTGAGTGTGGGTGCGTGGCCTGCGTGAGGGGGCGTGTTCTGCGTGAAGGGGCAGGGCCTGCGCGAGGGGGCGTGGTCTGCGTGTGGGGGCGTGGCATGCACGAGGGGGGGTGGTCTGCGTGTGGGGGCGTGGCCTGCGTGAGGGAGCGTTTTCTGCATGAGGGGCAGAGCCTGCGTTAGTGGGCGTGGTCTACGTGAGGGGAGGGGCCAAATATCCCTGAAGTTTTCTCCTGCGGTCCGGTTGCTCCACACAAATACTACATCTCCCATGATTCCCCCGGGGAGGGGCCTGCATGAGGGGATGGGGCCTGCGTGAGTCTGCAGGCCCCGCGCGAGGGCGCCTGGTCTGCTTGAGGGGGCGTGGAATGCTTGAGCGGGCGTGGTCTGCGTGAGGGGGCGTGGTCTGCGTGTGGGGCGTGGCCTGCGTGTGTGGGCGTGGTCTGCGTGAGAGGAGGGGCCTGCGTGAGTGGGCAGGGCCTGCGTGAGGGGGTAGGGTCTGCGTGTGGGGGCGTGGCCTGAGTGAGGGGGCGTGGTCTGCACGAGGGGCGGGGCCTGCATGAGCGGGCATGGTCTGCGTGAGGGGAGGGACCTGCATGTGGGGGCGGGGGCCTGCGTGAGTCACCAGGGCCTGGGCAAGGGGGCGTGGTCTGCGTGTGGGGGCGTGGCCTGCATGTGGGGGCGTTGTCTGCGTGAGGGGGAGTGGCCTGCGTGGGGGGCGTGGCCTGCGTGGGGGGCATGGTCTGCATGAGGGGGCGTGGTCTGCGTGTGGGGGCGTGGCCTGCACGAGGGGGCTTGTGCTGCGTGAGGGGGAGTGGCCTGCGTGAGGGGATGGGGCCATATATCCCCGAAGTTTCGGCCTGCTGGCTGGCCGCTCCACACAAGTACTACATCTCCCATGATTCCCCCGGGGCAGGGCCTGCGTGAGGGGGCGTGGTCTGCGTGAGGGAAGGAGCCTTCGTGAGGGGGCAGGGTCTGCGTGAGTGGGCGTGGTCCGCGTGTGGGCGCGTGGCCTGCGGGAGTGGGCTTGTTCTGCGTGAGGGGGAGTGGCCTGCGTGAGGGGGTGGGGCCATATATCCCCAAAGTTTTGCACTGTCGCCTGGCCGCTACACAGAAGTACTACATCTCCCATGATTCCCCCGGGGCGGGGCCTGCGTGAGGGTGCGTGGTCTGCGTGAGGGGGAGTGGTCTGCGTGAGGGGCAGGGCCTGCGGGAGGGGGCGTGGTCTGCGTGAGGGGAGGGGCCTGCGTGAGGGGGCGTGGTCTGCGTGTGGGGTAGTGGTCTGCATGAGGGGGCGTGGTCTGCTTGTGGGGGCGTGGTCTGCGTGTGGGGGCGTGGCCTGCGTGGGGGGCATGGTCTGCATGAGGGGGCGTGGTCTGCTTGTGGGGGCGTGGTCTGCGTGTGGGGGCGTGGTCTGCGTGAGGGGGCGGGGCCTGCGTGAGGGGAGGCGCCTGCGTGAGGGGGCGGGGCCTGCGTGAGGGGGCGTGGTCTGCGTGAGGGGGCGTGGTCCGCGGGAAGGGCGGGGCCTGCGTGAGGGGGCGTGGCCTGCGTGAGGGGGCGTGGTCTGCATGAGGGGAGGGGCCTGCATGAGAGGGCGGGGCCTGCGTGAGTGGGAAGGCCCATCGCGAGGGGGCCTGGTCTGCGTGTAAGGGCGTGGCCTGCGTGAGGGGGCGTGGTCTGGGTGTGGAGTCGTGGCCTGCACGAGGGGACTTGTTCTGCGTGACGAGGAGTGGCCTCTGTGAGGGGTTGGGGCCATATATCCCCGAAGTTTCGGACTGTCGGCTGGCCGCTACACACAAGTAATACATCTCCCATGATTCCCCCCGGGCGGGGCCTGCGTGAGGGGGCGTGGTCTGCGTGTGAAGGCGTGGCCTGCGTTTGGGGGACTGGCATGCGTGAGGGGCGGGGCCATATATCCCCGAAGTTTCTGCCTTCCGGCCGGCCGCTCCACACAAGTACTACATCTCACATGATTACACCGGGGCGGGGCCTGCGTGAGGGGGCATGGCCTGCTTCTGGGGCGTGGTCTTTGTGAGGGGCGGGGTCTGCGTGAGAGGGCGTGGTCTGCGTGAGGGGCGGGGCCTGCGTGAGTGAGCGTGGTCTGCGTGTGGGGGCATGGCCTGCGTGAGGGGGCGTGGTCTGCGTGAGGGGGCGTGGTCTGCGTGAGGGGAGGGGCCTGAATGAGGGGGCGTGGCCGGCATGAGTGGGCAGGCCCTACGCGAGGGGGTGTGGTCTGTGTGTGGAGGCGTGGCCTGCGTGACGAGGCGTGGTCTGCGTTTGGGGGCGTGTTCTGCGTGAGAGGGCGTGGTCTGCGTGAGGGGGCGTGGTCTACATGTGGGGGCTTGGCCTGCGTGAGGGGGCGTGGTCTGCGTGTGGGGGCGTGGCCTGAGTGAGGGGCGGGGCCTGCGTGAGAGGGCGTGGCCTGTGTGAAAGGCGGGGCCTCGTGAGTGGGCGTGGTCTGCGTGTGGGGGCGGGCCATATATCCCCGAAGTTTCGGACTGCAGGCCGCTCCACACAAGTACTACATCTCCCATGATTCCCCCGGGGTGGGGCCTGCGTGAGGGGACGTGCTCTGCGTGAGGGGGCATGGCCTGCGAGTGGGGGCGCAACCTGCGTGAGTGGGCAGGGCCTCTGCGAGGGGGCGTGGTCTGCGTGTGGGGAGGCGCCTGAGTCCCCGAAGTTTCGGACTGTAGGCTGGCCGCTACACACAAGTAATACATCTCCCAAGATTCCCCCCGGGGCAGGGCCTGCGTGAGGGGGCGGGGCCAGCGTGAGGGGCGTGGTCTCCGGGAGGGGGCGTGGTCTGCGTGAGGGGGCATGATCTGCGTGTGGGGGCACGGCCTGCGTGAGTGGGCAGGGCCTGCGCAATGGGGCGTGGTCTGCGTGTGGGGGCGTGGCCTGAGTGAGGGGGACTGGACTGCATGAGGGGGCGTGGTCTGCGTGAGGGGGAGTGGTCTGTGTGAGGGTGAGTGGTCTGCGTGAGGGGCGGGGCCTGCGTGAGTGGGCGTGGTCTGCGTGAGGGGGAGTGGCCTGCGTGGGGGGCGTGGCCTGCGTGGGGGGCATGGTCTGCGTGAGGGGGCGTGGTCTGCATGTGGGGGCTTGGCCTGCGTTAGTGGGCAGGGCCCGCGCGAGGGTCCCTGGTCTGCGTGTGGGGCGTGACCTGAATGAGGGGGCGTGGTCGGCGTGAGGGGGAGTGGCCTGCGTGAGGGGGCGGGGCCATATATCCCCCAAGTTTCGGCATGTTGGCCAGCCGCTCCACAGAAGTACTACATCTCTCATGATTACCTCGGGGCAGGGCCTGCGTGAGGGGGCGTGGTCTGCGTGAGGGGCGCGGCCTGCGTGTGGGTGCATGGTCTGAATGACGGGGAGTGGCCTACGTGGGGTTCGTGGCCTGCGTGTGGGGGCGTAGCCTGCACAAGGGGCCTTTTGTTGCGTGAGGGAGAGTGGCCTGCGTGAGGGGATGTGGCCATATATCCCCGAAGTTTCGGCCTGCCGGCTGGCCGCTCCACACAAGTACTACATCGCCCATGATTCCCCCGGGGCGGGGCCTGCGTGAGGGGGCGTGGTCTGCGTGAGGGGAGGGGCCTGCATGAGGGTGAGGGGCCTGCGTGAGTGGGAAGGCCCTTCGCGAGGGTGCGTGGTCTGTGTGTGGGGGCGTGACCTCCGTGAGGGGGCGTGGTCTGCGTGAGGGGGAGTGGCCTGCGTGAGGGGATCAGGCCATATATCCCCGAAGTTTCGGCCTGCCGGCTGGCCGCTCCACACAAGTACTACATCTCCCATGATTCCCCCGGGGCGGGGCCTGTGTGAGGGGGCGTGGTCTGCGTGAGGGGAGGGGCATGCATGAGTGGGCGGGGCCTGCGTGAGTGGGTAGGCCCTTCACGAGGGGGCGTGGTCTGTGTGTGGGGGCGTGGCCTGCGTGAGGGGATGGGGCCATATATCCCCGAAGTTTCGGCCTGCCGGCTGGCCGCTCCACACAAGAACTACATCTCCCATGATTCCCCCAGGGCGTGGCCTGCGTTAGGGGGCGTGGTCTGTGTGAGTGGGCGTGGTCTGCGTGTGGGGGCGTGGTCTCTGGGAGGGGCGGGTCCTGCGTGAGTGGGCGTGGTCTGCGTGAGGGGAGGGGCCTGCATGAGGGGACTGGCCTGCGTGAGGGGGCGGGGCGATATATCCCCGAAGTTTCGGCCTGCCAGCCGGCAGATCCACACAAGTACTACATCTCCCATGATTACCCCTGGGCGCGGCCTGCGTGAGTGGGCAGGGCCTGCGCGAGGGGGCGTGGTCTGCGTTAGGGGAGGGGCCTGTGTGAGGGGGCGGGGCCTGTGTGAGTGGGCGCGGTCTGCGTGTGGGGGCGGGGCCTGCGTGAGGGGGCGTGGTCGGCTTGAGGGGAGTGGTCTGCGTGAGGGGGCGTGGTCTGCGTGAGGGGCGTGGCCTGCGTGAGAGGGCATGGTCTGCGTGAGGGGAGGGGCTTGCGTGAGTGGGCATGGCCTGCGTGAGGGTGTGTGGTATGCGTGTGGGGGCGTGGCCTGCGTGAGGGGGCGTGGTCTGCATGTGGGGGTGTCGCTTGTGTGAGTGGGCGTGCTCTGCGTGAGGCGAGGGGACTGTGTGAGGGGGCGGGGCCTGCGTGAGGGGGCGTGGTCTTCGTGTGGGGGCGTGGTCTGCGTGTGAGGGCGTGGTCTGCGTGAGGGGCGGGGCCTGCGTGTGTGGGCGTGGTCTGCGTGAGGGGGAGTGGCCTGCGTGGGGCGTGCCCTGCGTGGGGGCGTGGCCTGCTTGGGGGGCATGGTCTGCGTGAGGGGGCATGGTCTGCATGTGGGGGCTTGGCCTGCGTGAGTGGGCAGGGCCCGTGCGAGGGGGCTTGGTCGGCGTGTGGGGGCGTGGCCTGAGTGAGGGGCGTGGTCGGCGTGAGGGGGAGTGGCCTGCGTGAGGGGGCGGGACCTGCATGAGGGGGCGTGGTCTCCGGGAGTGGCAGGGCCTGCGTGAGGGGGCGGGGCTTGCGTGAGGGGCGGGGCCTGTGTGAGGGGGCATGGTGTGCGTGAGGGGGCGTGGCCTGCGTGTGGGGGCGTGGTCTGCGTGAATGGGAATCGCCTGGGTGGGGGCGTGGCCTGCGTGGGGGGCATGGTCTGCGTGAGGGGGCGTGGTCTGCGTGTGGGGGCGTGGCCTGAGTGAGGGGGCGTGGTCGGCGTGAATGGGAGTGGCCTGTGTGAGGGGGCGGGGCCATATATCCCCCAAGTTTCGTCATGTTGGCCAGCCACTCCACACAAGTACTACATCTCCCATGATTCCCCCAGGGCGGGGCCTGCGTGAGGGGGCGTTGTCTGCGTCAAGGGAGGGGCCTGCGTGAGGGTGCGTGGTCTGCGTGAGGGGGAATGGCCTGCGTGAGGGTGCGGGGCCATATATCCCCGAAGGGCCTGCCGCCTGGCTGGTCCACACAATTACTACATCTCCCATCATTCCCCCGGGGCGGGGCCTGCGTGAGGGGGCGTGGTCTGCGTGAGGGGAGGGACCTGCGTGAGGGGGCGTGGTCTGCTTGTGGGGGCGGGGCCTGCTTGAGGGGGCGTGGTCTGCATGAGGGGGCGTGGTCTGCTTGAGGGGGCGTGGTCTGCATGAGGGGGCATGGCCTGCGTGTGGGGGCGGGGCCCTCGTGAGTGGGCAGGGCTTGCGCGAGGGGGCGTGGTCTGCGTGTGGGGGCGAGGCCTGAATGAGGGGGCGTCGTCTGTGTGAGGGGTACTGGCCTGCGTGAGGTGGCGTGGTCTGCGTGAGGGGGAGTGGCCTGCGAGAGGGTGAGTGGTCTGCGTGAGGGGGCGGGGCCTGCGTGAGGGGGCGTTGTCTGCGTCAGGGGAGGGGCCTGTGTGAGGGGGCGTGGTCTGCGTGAGGGGGCGTGTTCTGCTTGAGGGTGAGTGGTCTGCGTGAGGGGGCGTGGTCTGCGTGAGGGGGCGTGGTCTGCGTGAGGGGCGGGGCCTGCGTGACGGGGCGTGTTCTTCGTGTGGGGGCGTGGTCTGCGTGTGGGGGCGTGGTATGCGTGAGGGGCGGGGCCTGCGTGACGGGGCGTGGTCTGCGTGAGGGGAGGGGCCTGCGTGAGGGGGCATGGTCTGCGTGAGAGGGCGGGGCCTGCGCGAGGGTGCGTGGTCTGCGTGAGGGGAGGGGCCTGCGGAGGGGCGGGACCTGCGTGAGGAGGCGTGGTCTTCGTGAGGGGCGTGGCCTTCTTGAGGGGCGTGGTCTTTGTGAGCGGCGTGGCCTGCGTTAGTGGGCGTGGTATGCGTGAGGGGGCATGGCCTGCGTGAGGGGGCGTGGTCTGCGTGAGAGGGAGTGGCCTGCATGAGGGGGCGTGGCCTGTGCGAGGGGGCGTGGTCTGCGTGAGGGGAGGGGCCTGAGTGAGGGGGCATGGTCTGTGTTAGGGGGACTGGCCTGCGTGAGGGGGCGTGGTCTGCGTGAGGGGAAGTGGCCTGCGAGAGGGTGCGGGGCCATATATCCCCGAAGTTTCGGCCTGCCGCCGGGCTGCTCCAAACAATTACTACATCTCCCATGATTCCCCCGGGGCGGGGCCTGCGTGAGGGGGCGTGGTCTGCGTCAGGGGAGGGGCCAGCGTGAGGAAGCGTGGTCTGCATAAGGGGGCATGGTCTGCATGAGGGGGAGATGTCTGCGTGAGGGGCGGGCCAGAGTGAGGGGGCGTGGTCTGCGTGAGGGGGCGTGTTCTGCTGTGGGGGCGTGGTCTCCGTGTGTGGGCGTGGTCTGCGTGTGGGGGCGTAGCCTGCGTGAGGGGGCGTGGTCTGCGTGTGGGGGCGTCGCTTGCGTGAGTGGGCGTGGTCTGCGTGAGGGGGCGGGGCCTGCGTGAGGGGGCGTGGTCTGCGGGAGGGGCGTGGTCTGCGGGAGGGGCGGGGCCTGCGTGAGGGGGCGTGGTATGCGTGAGGGTGTGGGGCCATATATCCCCGAAGTTTGGGCCTGCCGGCCGCCCGCTCCACACAAGTACTACATCTCCCATGATTAACCCGGGAAGGGGCCTGGGTGAGGGGGCGTTTTCTGCGTGAGGGGGCATGGTCTGCGTGTAGGGGTGCGGCCTGCGTGAGTGGGCAGAGCCTGCGCGAGGGGGCGTGGTCTGCGTGTGGGGGTGTGGCCTGAGTGAGGGGGCGTGGTCTACGTGAGGGGGACTCGCCTGCGTGAGGGGGCATGGTCTACGTGAGGGGAAGTGGCCTGCGTGAGGGTGCGGGACACATATCCGCGAAGTTTCGGCCTGCCGGCCGGCCGCTCCACACATTACTACATCTCCCATGATTCCCCAGGGGCGGGGCCTGCGTGCGGGGGCGTGGTCTGCGTGAGGGGAGGGGCCTGCGTGAGGGGGCGTGGTCTGCGTGAGGGGGCGTGGTCTGCGGGAGGGGCGGGGCCTGCGTGAGTGGGCGTGGTCTGCGTGAGTAGAGGGGCCTGTGTGAGGGGGTGGGGCCATATATCCCCGAAGTTTCGTACTGTCGGCTGGCCGCTCCACACAAGTACTACATCTCCCATGATTCCCCCGGGGCAGGGCCTGCGTGAGGGGGCGGGGTCTGCGTGAGTGGGCGTGGTCTGCGTGTGGGCGCGTGGCTTGCGTGAGGGGGCTTGTTCTGCGTGTGGGGAGTGGCCTCCGTGAGGGGGTGGGGCCATATATCCCCGAAGTTTTGGACTGTCGGCTGGCTGCTACACAAAAGTACTACATCTCCCATGATTCCCCTGGGGCGGGGCCTGCGTGAGGGTGCGTGGTTGCGTGAGGGTGCGGGGCCTGCGTGAGGGGGCGTGGTCTGCGTGAGGGGGCGTGGTCCTCGTGAGGGGCGGGGCCTGCGTGAGGGGGTGGGGCCTGCGTGAGGGTGTGGGGCCATATATCCCCAAAGTTTGGGCCTGCCAGCCCTCCACCCCACACTAGTACTACATCTCCCATGATTAACCCGGGACGGGGCCTGCGTGAGGGGGCGGGGCCTGCGTGAGGGGGCGTGGTCTGCGTGTGGGGGTGCGGCCTGAGTGAGGGGGCGTGGTCTGCGTGAGGGGGACTGGCCTGCGTGAGGGGGCGTAGTCTGCGTGAGGGGGAGTGGCCTGCGTGAGGGTGCGGGGCCATATATCCGCGAAGTTTCGGCCTGCCGGCTGGCAGCTCCACACAAGTACTACATCTCCCATGATTCCCCCGGGGCGGGGCCTGCGTGAGGGGGCGTGGTCTGCATGAGGGGAGGGGCCTGCATGAGGGGGCCGTGCCAGCGTGAGGGGCGGGACCTCGTGGGGGGGCGTGTTCTGCATGTGGGGGCTTGGCCTGCGTGAGGGGGTGTGGTTTGCGTGAGGGGAGGAGCCTGCATGAGGGGGCGGGGCCTGCGTGAGTGGGCAGGCCCTGCGCGAGGGGGCGTGGTCTGTGTGGGGGGGCATGGCCTGCGTGAGGGGGCGTGGTCTGCGTGTGGGGGCGTGGCCTGCACGAAGGGGCTTGTGCTGCGTGAGGGGGAGTGTCCTGCGTGAGGGGATGGGGCCATATATCCCCGAAGTTTCGGCCTGCGGGCTGGCCGCTACACACAAGTACTACATCTCCCATGATTCCCCCGGGGCGGGGCCTGCCTGAGGGGGCATGGTCTGCGTGAGGGGGCGTGGTCTGCTTGAGGGGGCGTGGTCTGCGTGAGGGGCAGGGCCTGTGTGAGGGGCCGTGGTCTGCGTGAGGGGAGGGGCCTGTGTGAGGGGGCGGGGTCTGCGTGAGTGGGCGTGGTCTGCGTGTGGGCACGTGGCCTGCGTGAGGGGCCGTGGTCTGAGTGTGGGGGCGTGGCCTGCACGAAGGGGCTTGTTCTGCGTGAGGGGGAGTGGCCTGCGTGAGGGGGTGGGGCCATATATCCCCGAAGTTTCGGACTGTTGGCTGGCCGCTACCCACAATTACTACATCTCCCATGATTCCCCCGGGGCGGGGCCTGCGTGAGGGTGCGTGGTCTGCGTGTGGAATATAAAGGATAATAATATTAGTCCTCACATCAGTGCACTTGTACTAGGAGAAAGTCATTGGCCTGCTAAGTATGATGTCAGGAATTCTGTGGCAGTGTTGATAAAGAATGGGAGCACGAGGAAAGCAAGTCAGTATTACGAGAAAGTAAAGAAGGATTCATGCCAAAAATGCATTTTAATCGTTGGCTGTAGGCTTAGTCAGGTCTTTATGGAGGGTAGTAAATTAAGTATGTTTGGGGAGAGTCCTGTCACCACACTGAGGGACTGACTGAAAAGGAGGGAGAAGAGCAAGTGATTTGCTACAGACAGCACAGTCCTTCAGAGAGGAAATGACTGTGACAGTGAATTCAGTGCAGCAGAAAACTCAAGAGCTCATGGCCTGGAATTATAAAGGTCAGAGGACTCAGATTTGAGAGACTTTTGAAAGAGACAAACCTTCATATTTATATGTGGGGATCAGTAATAGAGAAGCCAAGAGGGTGTTGTGCTTAATCTAGAGGGAC
This sequence comes from Microtus oregoni, assembly GCF_018167655.1. Taxonomy (NCBI): domain Eukaryota; kingdom Metazoa; phylum Chordata; class Mammalia; order Rodentia; family Cricetidae; genus Microtus; species Microtus oregoni. The sequence continues at coordinate 19,747,764 of NW_024543086.1, forward strand.
GGTTCTATGGTTGATCTAAATTAGTAAATGTGGGAAAGGTGGGTTTAGAAGGAAAAGTAATTAATTGAGTTTTACACATGTTGTATTTAAGGAGTTAAAAAATAAGGGGTAGCAAGGTAGCACCAAGCCTAATAGCATGAGTTTGAGCCCCAGGACCTACGCAGTAGGAGTGAACCAACTCACACATGTTATTCTCTCACTTCCACATGTGCACTGTGGCACACAACTCCACCTCCCCCATACAAAATAAGTAAATAAAGTTTAAAAATTCTGTGAGTGTGTGTGTGTGTGTGTGTGTGTGTGCGTGTGTGTGTGTGTGTATAGTTTCTGAGATTTCTGTTAAGAAAGAAGGAAAGGAAGGAGAGGAGGAAAAAGAAAGAAGTCTTAAGATGGAAATTCAGGCTTTTGCTCAGGATCTCTCAAGAAGTCTAGAAATGGAGGTCTCTGTGTGTGTGTGTGTGCAGATATGAAGACAAATACTTTCCCTTTGAATTAGACATAATTTTCTGCTTACATTCAACCATGGCTCCTGGAAGACTGCTAGATCCTTTGCTCAGCTACAGAACATCATCAAAGAAGTATTAAATCCCCAAGAAAGTGTCACCACTAACATCCCAGAGTGGCCTGTTAATCTCTATGCACTTGACATGGTTTTTAACTTTCTCTATATGTGGCTATGTATATGAGTAGCAGGTAATACAAATACAAGAATAATATACAGTCTGATTTATACATATTAAATGTTAACATCTAAATGGTCTTAATTTTTTCTTTAGCTGTTACATGCATATATTAACAGAGCATCTAAAGAACAAAGGGACAAGTTCCTGAAGAACCGCGGCTTTTCCTTACTAGCCAACCAGTTATATCTTCATCGGGGAACTCAAGAATTGTTGGAGTGCTTCACTGAAATGTTCTTTGGTCGACACATTGGCCTGGATGAAGAGTGAGTTCTCTGCCATAACTAAGAGATCTTTTGTCTTATATATAAAATTAGGTGATCCTTTGGGATCATCAGAAAAAATTCTATAAATCATTTTCCAGGGAATTAATTTATTATTTTATATATGACAATCTTTTTACGTCTGTCTTAGTGTTTTATTCACTAGTTAGAAACTGGAAACAACTGCAGTAGAAAGTGAAAGTGACAAAAGATTTGACATATCATGAGAAAGCTACCCTGAAAGGTGGCCCCTTTAATCTCAATTAGATGATATTTGTGACCCATACAGGACATCCTCAGTCCCCTCAGAATCCTTCCTTGGGATTTCTGGATGTGCTGATTGTTCAGATTTGACTTTGGTGTAATGTTTGAGGATTAACAATACAAGCAAAGATAAAGAAAAAAATTCGCTGAAACTAAAAGTTTGGCACAATTTTTTTTCTGTTTGATAGAGAAAAAATATGTATTTCTTTAGTGTGGCAGACAAATTCAGACCTTGGGGAACTTAGATTATTTACTGTTATCATTTTATTCATATGTGTGTATTGCTGGAGATCAAATCAAGGACCTTATGCATGCCAGGCAAGTGCTGTACTGCTGAGCTAAATCCCAGCCATGGTAATTTTAGTAGTATTTTCATTTGAGTGAATTTTTTGTTTTGTTTTGTTTTAGAGCAATTCTGCATTATCTTATTTTAGTCTCACAACACTCTTGTAACAAAATTTGGGCAGACACTATCATACTGATTTGTCGATAAGGAAAATATACAAAATATTTAGAATTCTGCTGCACCACAGAAGCAAGTGATATTAAGTCATGGATGAAAGATTTGTTCATGTGTACTGAGCTATTCTTAGTAGTTCACTGTCACTAAAATAGTTTGTAAATTTTTTCCTTTACACTGTATAGTTCCACATGGCAGATATTCTTTGAATACAAGATTGTCAGTGGATGAATTCAGATGAATCAATTGAAGTTATGAAATTGTGTGTGTATTTCACCTTAGTATTTATGCATTTTTCTTAGGTTTTGCCTTACTAGATACTATCATCTTTTTTTTAAAAAAAATTACAAATCCTTATTCCCAACACTTTTTTGATAACTTTAAAATCAGGTTAAAAACAGCTTTGTGGTGTCAAACATATTTTTCCAGTTTGTGTCTGACTGCTCCTAACATGCTCTTCCCTGTATCTTATTTATTACAGATTTGATCTGGAGGAGGTGAAACACATGGAACTTTTCCAAAAATGGTCTATCATTCCAGTACTGGGACTAATAGAGACCTCTCTCTATGACAATATTCTCTTGCATAATGCTCTCTTACTTCTTCTTCAAGTCTTAAACTCTTGTTCTAAGGTAGCAGACATGTTGTTGGATAATGGTCTACTCTATGTGTTGTGTAATACAGTAGCAGCCCTGAATGGATTAGAAAAGAAGTAAGTTTATTAAATTGCATCTGATAATTTAAATTACATCTAATTAAAATTACATCTGATAAGATCATTAGACTGTTACCTTAAAGAATTGATTTGTTTTAGCCAGGTAATGGTGGTGCACGCCTTTAATTCCGGCACTTGGGAAGCAAAGACAGGAAGATCTCAGTGAGTTCGAGGCTAGTCTTGTCTACAAGAGTTAGTTCCAGGAGAGGTACCAAAGCTACACAGAGAAAGCCTGTCTCAAAAAAACAAAAGAAAAAAAAAGAGTTGATTTGTTTTGTAAAACTTTCAAAGAATTTCTTTCCCACAAAATTAAGTTAACTTAGAGATGGCATGTTTTCATCTCCAAGATGAAATGTTTGATTAAGAATAGTTTGCTTATATGACTTGGTTTTGAGCATTTAGAATTGAAGACGGTAAGTTTACTCTCAGGTATGTTTATCAAGCTTCCACTATACTCTCTGTAGTTCAACTCCCTCTCTCCTCAGTTAGGAATAGATCAGATAGAGCTACAGAACTCACTGATCCACTTGCAGCTCAGGAACAGCAGAGAACGTGTCTCATCTCTTTTAACTCACTTGCTGCTGTATCACTGATACTATGGTCAGTTTATGATAGTATGTTCTCACTGCTAGTACAAGCTAACTTCTAATAGTCAAAAGGACACTTACAAAGGGCTGCCTGCCAGTTGAGTAAGAGCTTTGAAAAGTAAATTCTTAATTAGATTCTGTGCTTTTGATGTCTCCACATCTGATATAGTTACCATTTTATTAGCATAATTTTAAAATAGGAATCTGTAGATGCACCATCTTATTGTACACCAAAGCACTAAATGTTGTCCATATTTTCACAGAGTATAGAACATATCTGTATCCAGTGATTGTCTGGGGCAAAGATAGACTCCTTATACTCACTAAGTTCAGCTTTCACTGGGCACTTATTATATATAGGGTTCATGTGCTTGTGCATATGAAAAGTAAAAACACACAGTATTGTATTTCCTCAGCACATTTAGTATTGATTGCAGTGCAAAAAATTGGTAAAGATTGGAAGATGCCTATAGGTTTGTTCTGAAAATAGTTTTTCCTAAAAATAAATCATACTGATAGTCCCTGTGTGATACTGTATTAATTGACCCTAAGAAACTTATATTTCTAACCCTTACTTAATTTGAAAAAAACTAAATATAGAAAGTATTTGAGCCTGTGTCATATACCTGAGTAGATCATCAAGGTTAAACTTGTGGGCATAGTAGCTGATTCATATTTATTGTGTGTTTATAAGTAATTAATACACGTTCAAGCTTATTATCCTTCATTCAAGTTCAGGATAACTTTAAACTTATAATCCCTAAAATGAATTTATACAGTTGAAATGCAGAGAGATTAATTAATCAGTTCAAATTGACTAACCCTTAGTTTTGTTACTACACCTTATTCTTCACCCTTCATGTAGGCTAGGAACCTGTGTGAGTATTCCCTTAGTATCTTGTGTTAATCTCTATCTGCTGTATCTGATGCACTCCTAACTTATCTAATTCTCTGCAAGACTGTAGTTTTGACAGGACTCAAAATGTCTTTTTCCATTCCTAGTGTACAGGGTGTATTGCTCACCATAGGGTAAGCAAAAATAAGTATTGCATGAATGCATACTGATAGCATAGAATTTAACCAGCTCTTTGTCTTAAATTGTTGGCTATTTTACTTATAAATGTCTTGGGTTTTTTGTTTGTTTGTTTTGTTTTTGGCTCATTTTAGCATTCCTTTGAACGAATACAAATTGCTTGCCTGTGATATACAGCAACTTCTCATAGCAGTTACAATTCACGCTTGCAGTTCCTCGGGCTCACAGTATTTTAGAGTTATTGAAGACCTTATTGTACCTCTTGGCTATCTTCAGAATAGCAAAAACAAGAGGACACAAAGTAAGAATCAATTTTTAAGAAATTTTTCTCATAATTCTTTTACTGAAAGTTTAAACTTAATTTTGTGTTGGTATTGTTATTAAAAAGCAGCCTTTGGATGGTTGAAAATAGAGTGATTGATGACGTGATATAATTAGTTTCTGGCAATATATTACTGGCAGAAACTAATAACATTTTTTTAACCGAGTAGAATGCAAAGGCTTATGTGGAAGAGGAATGATCTTTAATTTTCTTTAATTGGAGCTAATAAAGTCACTGAAACCTGAAAGCATGCGGATTATTGAAGCTTTTACTTTATACAAAATTACTGATTTTGAAAGTTATTTAAATGAAATACATTTGTTTGTTATTTTTTAATTCAAATTTCTATAGTAAGGCTGAGTATGATGATACATATTCAAAGTGTAGAGACAGGAGGATCAGGAGTTCAAGTTCATCTTCAGCTACATAGCAAGTTAACAATCAGCCTGGGATACAGGAGACATTGTTTGTCTCAAATAAAATAACAAAAAATTTATAGTGCCCGTAGAGGAATTTTCTTTAACATTATTTTTAACTTATGTCTAAGTTCTTTTCGTTTTGATATTGAATATTGTGGTTTGTTTAGATATTGAATATTACATACCTTATATAGTAGATGATATATTAATTTAGTTAAAATATTCAAACAATGATAGCTTGAAAACATTCTCGTCTCTTCTGGGTTTAGATATGGCTTTGGCCCTGCAGCTTAGAGTTCTCCAGGCTGCTTTGGAATTTATAAGGAGCACAGCCAATCATGACTCTGAAAATCCAATAGATACAGTCCAGTTGCCTTCTGCTCACCACCATGTAGTGTCTCAGAAGCGGAGAAGCATTGCTGGTGAGTATTAAAATGGCATTTTAATAATTACACATTGAAGGCAGCTATACTCTCCTGTATTCTGATGTCATTTGCATTAAAAGTATTTTTCTTGCTTGGCATGGAGGCACATGCCTTTAATCCCAGCAATATGGAAACAGAGGCAGGTATGTGTCTGGGAGTTTGAGGCTAGCCCTATCTAAAATAACAAGTCTCATCTCCAAGGAATTAAACTGTATTTCTTGGTTTAAAAAAAATTTAAAATTATAGCTGGGCAGTGGTGGTACACGCCTTTAATCCCAGCACTCGGGAGGCAGAGGCAGAGGCAGGTAGATCTCTGAGTTTGAGACCAGCATGGTCTACAAGAGCTAGTTCCAGGACAGGCTCCAAAGCTACAGAGAAACCATGTCTTAATCCCCCCCCCCAAAGAATCTAATTATAAAATCTGAGAGAGTTTTCCTTTCAGCAGAACCATTGTACCAGAAGACGCTGTACAAATCTTGTCCAGGTTTTATCCTAATGGAAGTCATCAGGTTTTTAGGAGGTGCATGATATAATCAGATAGATGTTCATTCTATAGAGAGAACTTTGACTTCTGTGAGGAGTATGGACTAGAAGAAGCAAAGTGCAGAATCCAGGCAGATAGGAGTATCTTGCAAATGAATAGAAAACACATAGTGTCAGAGCTTCCTGTGAATTTGTGTGAATCATCAAATGATAAATGCTGGTACATTTTCCACAAAAACTGCTGCTTCTTTTATAGAAACATAAACTAGAAAGATAACCTAGGATCTATGTTCATATACACATAAACATACATATGTGTCTATTATCTATATACAGTGGATATACATAATTATGTGATAGAATGTAATAGTAGTTTAGCTGCTGCTTAGAACATAGTATCTGCAGTAGCTGTTTTATACACACACTTGGATACATATGAACAAAGTGCTTGGTATATTTCTTGGAGTTACTCTCACAGTTTTAAAGGCTTTTAAGTTCAGACCTTTCTCCCCTTGTACTAATTTTCATCTTTGGGTTCAATGCTATGCAAAATTTTAAAGCCATGTGATGAAAAGCCCACACATAGAAAATACGTCTAAATATGTTTGTAGTAATATGTTTAAATTATGATAAGTCAAACTTACAAAATATTCATGTAACTAAACTTGCTGCCCCTATGTAGTCTTCCTTGTTGAATGTCTGGACAGAGTCTCTCTTCTTGAACCACTCCCCCCATTTTATATGTCTTCTGTCCCAGGTAAAAATTGTGTCCTTTTCCATTTCTAACTGTAGTGGTCACTTCCTATATTCCATGGCATGGAATCTTGTTTCTCTAGCAGTATCACATGTAGGTTTTATATTCTTAAATTCACAGAGGAGGTAGACATTGTTATGTTCCAGATCAGTCTTCGTTCAGCCTCACATGTGGATCATTCTGTTGGGCAGTCCTGAGTTCCTGTCAGCCCAGTGAATGGGGCCAGATTCAGACTTTTCACACATGCGCACACACAGAGAGAGAGAGAGAGAAGGTGGCGGTGGTGGGGAAGAGATGGGAGGATATTTTTGCCTAAATGGTATCATTCTCTACCAACTGTTTATAAAATAACTTCTATTTCTGATCAGTATAGACATCCTTTCACATTAAAGAGCACAAATGTCCTTTAATGGATGTTTGGTAGTTCCTGTATTGTGTGTTGTGATCTTCCCTAGCTTTTTTACTTTGAGCTTTTGCCATTATAAACAAGATCATAATATACAGTTTTTTCAACTAAAAAACTTTAAATATTATCTTCAATACTTAAAAATAGAGGAAGTAGTAGAGTATTATTCGAGATGATATATATCCATGTAAAGTATCATTCATACAGATAGATAATAGATTAGTATAATTAGCACACAAATGAATTTCCTTTGTATTTTAACCAATAAAAATAATATCAACATGAAATATGCTTTATTCTTTTGAGGGATGAGATAAATATTGCATTTATATCCATTATTTAATTAATGTTCTTGATAAAAATGCTCTTCATTCATTCAACCATTAAATAATTAATGTGCACCAGCCACGTACATAGAACTGGAGGGAATGATGGATGAGCATATAAGCAAATGTATGACTATAGTGTCAGATAGTGATAAATATCTTCCTGTGACATAGCTCTGCTTTATTTTTTTTTAATATATATCTTCTAACAAGGAAACTGGGGCTTAGAGAAAGGAGTGCTAAAGACTTCCCCTGGCCATGTGGCTCTAAAGCATGAGTGCTGAAGTACACGTCTGCACTCACAAATAAAGACCGTGTGAGACTCTTACTCAGTGTCTTACTGCCTTGTCTTGCCCGGGGTATGTTTGTCATTGGATTCTACATAAAGAATCTGTGGATAATGTGAGGATGAATTGACCTTGAAGATTAGAAATATTGTCCAACAATAATATTTTTAATATCTCCAAGGATAATTTTCTTTTTTCTTTTTTTTTTGCCTGAAAGGTGACTCTACCCACCAAAATTATTAACTGATTAAAAATACTAGCAGACAATCTAAAAAAACTATTAAAAATTTAAATATCATGTAGGGTGAGTCATTAAAACCTGTAATAGTTTAGTTAGATGCAAGTAATTTGTAAAAACAAGTTGTTGATGGAAATTGATATTTGTTTTCATAATTTAAAACAAAGGTTCAATTCCAGTGAAGGGTTCTGTTACTCCTCATATACCAAGACGTCATTTTGGTTCCTATGGCCAGCTTCCGATGCCCTTCTTCAGTCCATTAAATCAAGAATCCTCCCCGCTCTCTCCTGGATGCACCATGTGTGCAGCGCTTCCCAGAGCAGGTGCAGTAAGCGCAGGAACAAACAGCACTTTGCCTTGTTCAGTCTGGGGAGGTGTTTCTTCTCAGGAAATGCTTCCCAAATGATGCGTTTACCCCAATCATTGTACTGACAAATTGCTGGGCTTGTATCTACTTTGTGATTTCTTCACTCTTGCTGACTGATTTCTTATTTGTCATTATGTGTAATTTTCCAAACTATAAGATTCAACAGGGATTACCAGGGCATAGTAACATTATTACTAAATTATTATGGTCATGATCATCTCCTCATCCTCTTTCTCCTCCTTTTCTTCCTCTCTCTTCTCCTCCTTCTTCTTCTTTTTTAACCTAAATGTCTTATTCTTTAAAACTGTTGATGATTTTGGAATACAAGGAAGTGAAACAGTGCAAATAGTCGATCAGGTGTCAAAGCCACACAGCCCATCTGATACTCTGAGTTTTTCAGAAGACTCAGACTTGGACAAATGATTAGCATCCTCCTGTGTCACTGGCTTCAATGCTGTTATTTTGGACTTTAAATCAGTAGTACTGTTGCACTTCTTTGGAGAAGGAAAAGTGCTAACTTCTCTTACTCTTTTTCCTTAATATAAATTAATTTTGTAATAAAAAGTTTTTCTTTTCATGACAAGTAATCAAAAAATTATAGTTAAAAATAAGTTCATTGGCCATCATTTACTGTGGCATTGGATAATTTATGTACTTGAAGGTCCTCGAAAATTCCCCCTGGCTCAGACAGAGTCTCTCCTAATGAAGATGCGCTCGGTGGCCAGTGATGAGCTACACACTATGATGCAGAGGAGGATGAGCCAGGAGCACCCCAGCCAGGCCTCGGAGGCAGAGCTCGCCCAGAGACTGCAGAGACTCATCATCTTGGCTGTGAACAGGATCATTTACCAAGGTCAGAACTCAGTTTTCTCCCTTTCAATGCAGATTTACAGGTTTAAATATGTCAGATGGAGGTGATTAGGTTTGCTTTTTTTAAGACGTTATTTTTTCTCTTCTGGAGCCTTATGTCAGAGACTAATACCCTACTTCTTAATGTGTTAAGTACTAGTCTGTGTTAGCCATTGATTTCAAAACAATATTTTTTTCAGCTTTTCTTTTGACAAAGTAATATATTCATGGGCTATTATTAGAAATAATAAAGAGATCCTACAGTTTTTCCCCATGGAATCTTGCAAAATTAAAATACAGTGGCACTCTCAGTAAGGAGACATGGATATAGTCAAGGAGGACATTTTCATCCCCAGAAAGAATTGCCATGTTGCCTTTTTATGGTCAAACTCACTTTCTTCCTCCTCAGCCCCTATCTACCTCCAATTTACCTTGCATTTCTGTATTTTTACAATGTTTTTAGGAGACAGCCAGACACAGTGGTTTGTGCCTGTGGCGATCCCAGCACTGAGGTGGGAGAACTGTTTGAACCTAAGATGTAGTAGCAACAAAAGTATTATAGCTGTGTTCAATGGTGCATACTTGTGAAGACTGAGGCTGTAAGATCACAAGTTTGAGGCCACACATACACAATTATATCAGGACTGATGAGTATTCCCTAACATTATCATTCGATAAGTTACCATTTGGCATATATACCAAACCATCAAGTTGCATACTTTATATATAAAATATAATTTCTTTCAGTAAAATTGAAAAATTAAAGCACCATCAGTGAGTCAGAATAGAACTCTAAAAACCATTCAAGGAGTCTGGAGAGATGGCTCAGAGTTAAGAGCACTTGTTGCTCTTGCAGAGGACCCAGGTTCTGTTCTAGCACCCATATGGTGGCTCACAACCATTTGTAACTTTAGTTCCAGGGAATCTGATGCCTTCTTCTGACCTCTGAGAGCACCAGGCATGTATGTGGTGCACAGATATACATGTAGGCCTAACATTCATGAAGATAAAAATAAAATTTTCTTAAATTTTATTGAAGAGAAATAACCTGAAGAGAAAGCCAGACTCTGCCTAGAAAACAGGGATAAGAGGGGATGAGCACAGGGCACATCTAGAAGGGCACAGGCCTACACTGGAATGCATAATGAAGGTACATGTTCCTGTAAGGCAGGAAATTAGGCTGAAAGGCTGCGCATGTAAGACTTTCAGGGAAAATACATTTTATCTTTATAGGAAGCAGAAGGATACTGGACACAATTTCTAAATTTTAAATGTGAAAAACTCTAAAAGTCTACTAGCAAGATCATAAATGTATGTAAATATAAATTAAGTCTTTTTTAGGATCCAATTATATTTACCATCTGGATAAAACAAGAAAAACCAAGGACACACACATTTTGAAATTATAATGTAAAAAGAGATCACAAAATATTGATTAGGAGTTAAATGAAAGTTTTACTTTTGAAATATTAATGGAAAATCTATTCAACTAGATAGGAGAAAAGCAGTGTGAGCATGGCAAGTCAAGGATACACACTAAGGTAGGTAAGACTAGCAAAATTTAAAAAACCAAACAAACTCTAACAACAACAAATGCTGATATATGGTACTGCAAAATTTAGATCAAGTGGCTCTATTAAAGGAATCAAGCTAGATATGCACATGCTGAGAAAATCTGATGATGTTTTAGAAGTTACACTTAGGGATAAAACGACATTCTAAAGAGAAAGGAAGATCAAAGTTGCTTTAATTAAACAGGAACGCAAATGTGAGGAAGTAGAAATTATGTTATAAAAATGAGGTTATTTGTGCCCACATTGTGCTTTCCAGCAATTCTAAAGATAGAAAGAGTGAAATTATGAACTGTTCATTATCAGGAAAAATATTCTTCCTGCCTATAAGGAGCTAAAGAGAAAAGATAAATAAATGGTTTATTCTAAAATGGAATCAAAGTTTTTCTCTTTCTCTCTTTCATCTTGAAAAAGAAGAAAGCATGTTTTGGGGCTGCAAAGATGGCTCAACAGTTCAAAGACCTTCCTGCTTTTCCAGAGGACCTGAGTTTGGTTCCTAGCACCCATATCAGGTGACTCACGACTGCATGTACCTACAGCTCCTGGGACTCCAATGCTCTTCTCTGGCCTCTATCAGCATCTACACATATGTGTGAATACACATAGTGAAAAATCATTTTTACAAAAAAAAACCTTTCACATTATTAGAATAGCATATATGTTTTTTTCAAAGACAATTTTAAATCACATATATTTAACATTTACTTGTTCCAACTATAATTGTAGATAATAAAAAACTTCTAAAATCTTTATGAATTAATTAATCATTACTCATTCTTGGCAGAAAGCATGCTATCATCAGTAACGTGATTAATTTTTTGTCTTAAAGTTTTACATAGTAGAGTACAGCTGTTTTGATATTTTACAAGAAGCCCTTCAATTTATCAATAAAAGAGAGGGGCTTCTTTCTGAGAAAGCTATAATTAAGATTCTTACCCTAGCAAAGAGAAAAACAAATACACCAGCCCCACCAATCTCATGCAGAATGCCCTGGATGGTTTTACATTCCGTAGGCTGCAGGCTTTTGAGTTGAGAAGGTTCTAGCAAGATGCTCTGGGCTTCCTTTGAGCTGAAGGGTCTCTGGGAGAGCTGAGTTTTCACTTGACCCTTGAGTCGGATCACGGGCTCATAGATGGTGTACTGAGCAGGACAGTAAGCTGTATAAACAACTGAAAGACTTTCCTAAAACACAAACATTTTCCTTTAGTGACAAAACAAATTTTAAAATGTAAGCTATCAACTAGTAAATAAGTATTTCAACATAAAAAGATGCTTAACTAATTTTAATTGTTAAAAAGAGAGTCACCATTCTAAACAAAGATGGGCAGGGAAGCTTAGCTTCTTCCTACAACAGAAATGACAAGCTAATCAAGCTGTGACCAATAACATGAAGTATAGTTAAGGATTTTAGCTTTGATACATTCAGAATAAATATGAGATTAAAATATAAAAAAGAATTACAACCAAATCTTCTCATTATTCAGAGAATGTTTTATTAGTTCTATAATCAAACTCACATAGATAAGACCTTATCTATTTAATACAGGAGAGCTAAGTCTTCTGTTACATTCAGCTTACTTTTAGCTCCTAGAAACGTGAGAACTCTGGGTTAACTTACCCAAAGTTTTTGTTTGTAAATTTTGGAAATGTTTGTAGGCTTTGGGTTCAAGCTGGTTATTCTTCCCAATGCCACTTAAATCTTGAACTACCTGAGTATGTATGATGAGCTATTTGTTACTATGATGTGACTTTATGTTAAACTAAGCTAAGAAGTACTAAAATACACAGTGCATGTCCAAAGGCTCAGATTTTAAAGAAAGGGAACATTAGATTATATAAATATCAGCCATCATTTTCAACAGATTAAAAAAAAAACACAACTCATTTTTAAGACTATTCTCTCTACCTGCCGTATACCCTAAGAAACTGTTGCATGCCTAAGAAAGAAGAGAACAAAAACAAGATGTAGTTTCAAAACAGTCGAATAGTAATTTTTCAATTATTGATGAATTCTGTTCTAAATCTGGAGAAGAACTATTGCATATAAATGTTCAGGAATAGGAACTAGGAAGGGGCCACTGAGGTAAGACACAGAATGAGAAGAACTTGAAATAAAAGTGGCTATAGGGCTTTATTTATTCCTTTTCTAGAATCTCAGGGTCCACACTATTATAATAATGGGACTGATAGCTTCAGCAGCAGTTGTAGAGACAGGGTAACCCTATATCTAATGACTATTTGAAGAGTTTTAGTGTACAGATCAGACCCCTGCCATCATACCTGATCCTTCAAAACTGCTGTCTTGTAGAACTGATGGTTTGTTTCTTTTCTTTACCTTCTTTCCTCTTTCTGCAGCACTCTCCAGTTCATGGACATACTCTACATTAAACCACAGAGAAACACTAAATCCTTCTGAAAGGTGTGGCCAGCAGTTCTGCCCCAGCAATGGTAGGTGGATTGGGGCTATGTGCCAAGAGGACAGCAGCCGAGAGGGAAAACTCTCTCTGTCAGACTCTTTCTTGCCTCGGGAAAGCCGTGCTCTTCTCAATAAGCCTAAGGCTTTACTGTTAAGAATCCCAGGAGACTTTTGTGGTGAGACACCATTGCTTAAACTAGGTGTATGTAGCAAAGGGAAGGTTAGATACTGTGAAGGGCTCATAGTAAAATCACTTTCAACAATTTTCCGAATACCAAGGAGAAGAATTTCCTAGAGAGAAAAAAAAAAGCAAGTAAAAGTTTACAATCTTGTAACCAGATCTCTAATAATATCAAAATTCAGGTTATAAGTAAAAAAATACAAACATAACTGTATTGGTAATCTTTTAATTTAAATAGCATATTTATCATATCTTCAAAATTCTAAAGTTTATTTAAGATAATATAGAGATTTAATTATTATATAATCTCTTGATAAATTTGGTTTAAATTTTGGTATTTTATAGAACAAATCTAATATTTATGAGTAGCTTTTAAGTATTATAAATGAAATACAATATCAGGAATTATTTCTATAAAACAGGGTTATTACTTTCTTATGGTATTTCAAAATTATTTTTAAGATTTATTAATGTGTGTGCACGCATGCGCATGTGAACATGCCTGCCTGTCTGAGCAGGTGCCTGAAGAATCCAGAAAATGGGATCAGATCCGTTGGAGCTGCCTGAAGTGGATACCAGTGTCTGAACTCTGGCCTCATGACTGAGCAGCAAGCACTCCAGTTGCTGAGACATCTTTCTAGTCCCATAGCTCTAATATTTTTAAGTGAGGGATACAACCTCACACACTCTCAGATTCCTAAAAGACCAACTACATAAAGCTGAATGCTCAGTTACTATCCAAGTTATTTCACTTTTTTTTCCCCAGCCAAGGAAAATTTCTATCATTTGTTTTTGGGGAACTAAAGTAAAGTTTTAAGGTTTTTTGGTTTAAATGGAATACAAAAAAGGTAAGAGGTAGAATGTTGAAATGTATATTTAATTAAAAGAGCAAAAATGAAACAGCTAAATTAAAAAGTATAAAAGATTAGCCTAGTGCAATGCCTTACTCGTGCATAAAGTAATATCTAATGTTGACCATGACAAGGGGAAGTGTGCTCAAGGCAAGCTCTAGGAATAATCCATCAACATACAGCCAGCCCTCAATGGCCCACACTGGTGGCCAACAGAGCTTCCATGTGGCCTTGAGACTACAGTGGATGAGGAGGCAGGCAGTGAAGTGGACAGGGCTCTGTTCACCCTGCTTCACAGAGGGCAGTCTCCACATTCTAGATTCATCTGCAGATTCTTCCAGTCAAGGCTGCATTAAAAAATGAGTTTCCTAGCTAAGAGCCACTGAACTATACAGTAATGGGAAGGAAAATATTCAACTAAAAAGAAGATAATGATTCTTTAGAAAAAGAATAAATTCAGGATGATTGTTGTTATTCATGTTTAAATTCTCTTTAGTAATTAAAATCACAGCATTTCCCAAGCACAGAGGTTGGAGCTGACAGAGGACTAAAGGTTACTGGTTAGTCCAAATCAAAGTGAAATGGTTAAGATATATATATAGATAATAAAACTGAATCTATCAAACATAAAACATGGAACTGGCTAAAATGTAGTTACAATATTAAGAGTTTAGTGATTTACAAATAGTAAAAACACATTCTATTAAAGAATTAGTGAAAATGTAAAAATTATAGCATATTTACTGTACAAGGAGATTTTTCCAGAAATATTCTCAAAAGAAGGGTTAGCTCTTCTGAACATGTTCTTGAACTCATCAGAGATACCAAGAGATCCACCAATACTCTCTGGCATGCTAAATTTTAAAAAGAGGAAAAAAATTAAAGACAGTAACATTTAATTAAAGAAAGAGATAAACAATTTTCATTGAAAGAAATAAACTATTCTCTCATGTGAAATGATTATAAATAATCTAGTTATTAATCATAAATACTGCTAAGAAAATAGCAAGACAATTAGTGGCAAAGGAACCAACACTAATAAAACAACAGATTGTTTAGATTATAACTATCACATATTACTTGAAAAATTAAATGACAGAAATAAAAAATAACAAAATTATATAAATATCACAAGCTATTTATTTTAATTATATTCTTTATTCTACTAAAGAGTTTAGCATAAACAAAAGCAATGGTATACTAATTCATTAAAATTCTTTAAAGTAATAAGTATTTTTATCGATCATTTTATAGTGTTTCAAGTATATCTTTACATGTATGCCTCAGCCGCTCCTCACTCCAAAACAAAAAATATGAATTATTCTCCCTGCTTTAGACATGACAAAAACAATACGATGCAAAACCTAAGATGTATCTTAAAAGACTGGAGCTTAAGACTAGAAATCCTGTTTAAGTAACCTGTTTCATAAAGGCAATGAGCAGACAGAAGAGTTAGCTTTCCCTCTTCCTGCCTCCTGTTTGTAGATCAGATGTAGAAGAGTACCTAGCTACTCTTCTAGAGCCATGCCTGCTTGCCTACTGCCATGTCCCCTGCCATGAGGATCATGGATTCACCCTCTGAAACTGCAAGCCCCCATTAAATGCTTTCTTCTATAAGTTGCTTTGGTCATGGTGTCATGGTGTTTTGCCACAGGAACAGAAAAGGAACTAAGATAAAGGGCAACTGACAAAATTGAAAACTGGATAAAATGTTGAAATAGAATTTTTTAAAACTCGCAGAATATAATACAAATGAAGAGAAGTACATGAGATAAGAGTCATGGTAGGATCCAACTTTAAAGCCCAAGATTACAATTCATATGCAAAAAATAAAAAATAAAAGAGCAAAGAATATGGAGAGGAGAAAATAATTTTTAGAGATAATAAATCTTTGTGATCATGGACCAGTCTTTCCTAGGCTTCAAAGAAAGAACACAGCAACAAAAGCAAGGAAATATGACAACTGATTATAAACTACACTGGAAGAGCTCTTTGAACAAGAAAAGGACATTAGGTAACAACTTAGGAAAAACTGGATTTGCTAAAAACTGTAGCCTTAAATATGAGAAAAGAGAAATTTACATACTTTCAAGTTGCTACCCATAAGATACTTACAAATTACAATAAAGAAACCTGGTAGACCATCTTACCCTGAAATGATTAAAATTAACATTCCTGATTATAAGATACAGATATCACAAAGCCTTTGATATGGTGTCCTCTAGAGGATTCAATACTAATATTGGGTATTCCTGACAAATTAAATTCCTATGTAAATTTAATTTGGAGGAAGGAAGCTTTATACAAATGCAAATTAACATTTCACATATATAAGCCTTAATCCTCCAACTATAATTTATATTTACTGTGGCCAGAATCACATTAATTTTCATTATGAATTTCTGAAATGTCTGAGAAGGTACTGAGTAGAGAAGAGAATATCAGACAATGAAGTACAGTGTTTATACTAGGTTACAATCTCCATGAAGCTACTAAACAACTTACTTCAGGCCTTGTAATCTACATTTTTCCTCTATTCAATAAAAATACTTATATTTTACTGAGTGAGTGTGAGAAACAAATAATACATTTAAAAATTTTGAAGCCAAAGAGCAATATGCTAGTGGAAGCCATAATCATTAATTCTTCATACAAAAATCACAATAATTAAAAAGCTATTTCCTTACACCAGGTTCAACTTACCTTGAAACTCAGAATTAGTTTGTATTAAAATATTCAAGAACCCTCCTAGAAGAATTTTTACAGTTCCCTGAAGATTAAAAAATGAAACATAAAAAATTAAATGTTTAACTTTATAAAAGCACAATACAACTGCAACGTCATGATAAATTATTTCATAAGGGTGTGTGTGTGTAAGCGGGGAAGGGGAGAGAGAAAATGTGTTTAAATGACTGGAAAGAATACTGTTGTAGGATTAAATGCAAGCTTTAAGATCTGTTCTCAGGATACATTACTGTTTAGCTACTGATTTTATGCTACTTATTAGAGAAATACAATATAAGGTGATTTTAGAAAATCACTTGAAAGTCAAAACATACTGAAGGTAGAATAAAAGATAAGTAATCATCTCAAGTAATTTTCAGACAAGTTGGGTTATATATATGGAAATGAATAGTTGGGGCATGAGTGTGATAAATACTGATTTAACAGTCCATGTTTCACCTGCTGCATGAGCAGAGAAATGTTCTTTTCCTTCTGTCTGGCAATCTTCAGAAAGTTCTCAAACACATGAGTAAGCACATCAAGTTTAGCTTTGCTAGCAGAGAGCAAATTTAACTCCAGCATGCAAATCTCGGGGTATATTATCTCTCCGTGAGTGAGGTTTTCAAGTAAGTTGTTCGGAACAGTCGATGCACTGAAACCTTCTTCCTCAGTTTTTAATTCTACTCCTGAAAAAGGAAAAAAAAAAGAATGTTTTTATTCCCCAAACACTGAATATTTCAACCATAACTCATCACTAAGAACATTTCATGAAAACTGTGCTTCTTTTAATAAAATGCTCACAAAGCTTTTTCCTGCAACCTTAATGTTAATTAAGATTTGTATCTTGAACAATCAAGTCTGGTGAATAGCTTAATTTTGAAAGTAATTTTGATCTTCAATGAAACTACAAATATTTTCAACAGAAATTTTCGTAAGCATGTGATATAGATTTAATACCTTCTTTTGATGCAACTGGGAAAACTGGAGCATGAGTGTGATAAATACTGATTCGACTTAGTACATCTCTTACCTGCTGCATGAGCAGAGAAAAGTTCTTTTACTTAAATTTTAAAAAATTAAATAATTTTATGTTTAATTATATTTAAATAATTTCTGTTTAAATAATCCCAAACTTTCTGACCCCCAAATATCTAATTCACAGTGTAGTCTATTTTATCTGTCCCTCTTTCTGTGGTAATGGTGGGTTTAGGCTTGCTAAGTAAGGGCTCTTTCACTGAAATTATCTTCATAGTTTTGATCCCACTGCTGAAATTACATATTCAAATGGCAGATGTGATGTGATGATCAAATAAAATGGCAATACAATGCCTTTTTGAAATTGTAAGGCCACTGGGTAGGGGAACAATGAACCATTTTGCTAACTTACAATCTGACGGCAATCTAATCACAAGCTCAGAGACATTTTACCATCATCGTGGGCGTCACCGTCCTCAGGATTACTTTCACTGTCTGCTTCATAACCTTCTTCCTCACCCAGAAGTTTCAGATTACAGCACTGAGAATCCTCAATTTCTTCTGAGAAATCTCCAGGCTGGGACAACAATTCTTCCTCAGACTGATGACTCTATAAGGCCAATATGAGTCAACGGCAAGAGTTGTGACACTGACTCATTTTTCAGTAGCAGGATACTTATCACTCAAAAGTCACTTTAAGAATAATCCCAATATTTTATTTAAGAGAAAAAAATCTTAGTAATTAGAAGTCACAGAAAAAAATGAAATTTCCTCTGCAATATTTCCCAAACTCTCTCAGCTACCTCAGATCAAAGGGCTGTAGCAGGCAAAACCATTGGCCACACAATAGAGAATGATGAAAACCACAGTGAGGCAGTGTTTTATTGTACAGACTTATTCCTGATAATAAGCATATTATTTTCACACACTGCAAATAGAAACAATTTCCCAAAGTTTTTTAATTAAATGCTTCATAAACTAGATAACAGGTAAAGATATAACAATCTTAAAAAGAAAATAAGGATTTCACAGTGCAACCGTCTACATGGAAGCATCTCAGAAATCAAGAGTTCCAGCATCAATTTCCTGTCTACTACCTGTGACAAGACATTTTCATTTTTTTCCTTATAAAAACGTTACTGATACCTTCACCTTAGGATCTACTTGAGTTTATAAAAGCTCAGGGTACTTTATCATTGCAACAACAATAAACAGTAACATAAAGTAAATGTTTCAATTGGTTATAATCTGCCATTTGATTCAACAACAAATTGAAGTTCTAAGCTTTAAGGTCAATTTTTAAAGTCAATAAGCTTTAAAATTATGGAAAAGAATAACAGAATATTAAGGCAAATATAATAAAATACCAAATATATTACTAGATCAAAGGTTAAAAATGAAGCTATATAAAGATGAAAGCTAACAATAGTTAACCAAAGTAAAAGAAGCATAACAGGGAAGAGAAATGAGTTAAAATGCACATCATAAAGTTTCAGGAAAAATTTAAGTTACTTTTGAAAAATGTTAACAAAACTCAAAATCTCCTAATGCTGTCTTCTAGATGAGTATTGTTGATTTTTATGTTGAGTAATTTAAAATTAAAGTCAGAAGAGCATTCTGGAAATATTAGTTGTACTACACAGGACCAGGTAAAAGAGTTAAATATCACTATTCCTGAATCATCATCATTTAATAGATTATCCGCTGCTGCAAACCAGGCTTTTCTTTAAAACATTTCAAGAAAGAAAAAGCCATGGGCGGGAGACAGTGAGAAAACATGCTGATGCTGAGGCGTCAGTGTGGAAGTGGCTGGCACAGGGGAAGGGTGCTTCTGTACTGCTACTGCCTAGATTTGAAATTTCCCAAAGTAAAATCTCTGAGGGGAAAAATGATTATCAATTATATGTAAGATTATCTAACCTTATTGCATTTTTGCCTTATTGGGAACAATTACCAAAAAATTTCCAGATCAGATTAACTGAAGCATACTGTATTGATGTCCTACTTTTCTTTGAGGCAAGACAATAATGAAATACTATCTATTCCAAATGATGGAGAAGGAACCAAGGAACTCACCTGATCAAATCCATGTGGCTGTGATCTAAATCACATCTGGCCCCACGCCACATGCTCCAGTTTCCTGGGCATATTAAAAACATAACACATGGATTCATACCTTGTCAGTCACAGTATCACCGGGATCCAAATCTGCTGCATGATTCCCTAGGGCCACTCGAAGCAGGGTATCAAATAAAGGTTTTGCTAATTCTGTTTCCGTCACCTTTGACTGGGAAAGGTGTTCCCTCATTTCACACAATATATTTTCCACAGACAAGCTCTAAGATAAAATGAGAGACTAAGAGTATCAATAACATGCTTAAAAAAAAACAGTGACAAAATAGATTACAATAAGCAGAAGAAAAATTTATTTGTAATTGATATGAAGGTAAATTGACTATAAAATTTGAGTGCTTATCCAAATATCCTACTTAATATTTAAAAACTGTTAAATTTTTATCTATAAATATATTGGGTTTTAAATTTCAATGTACTTTAAATTATTTGAATCATAAAAAAATTTGTTCTTTGGAAGCTAGAGAGATAGCTCAATGGTTAGGAGTCCTTACAGAGGACCTAGGATCCATATGGTGGATCCCAGCACCCATATGGTGACTCACAACAGCCTGTAACTCCAGTTCAAGGGAATTCAATGTCCTCTCTTCTGGCATCCTCAGGCAAGAAGCACCTATCTATAGTGCGCAGACATACATACAGGCAAAATACTCATACACATAAGAAAAAAAAATAAGTCTTAAAATTTTTACAAAACCATTCTTGGAAACTTCAGAGTTGGGAGGAAGGGGGAAACTGTAGTTGGCATGTAAAATGAACAAAAAAAATGAAATTTCAGACTTAATTATCACTAGAGTTTACTAATTCCTTATTCTTAGAGATCCTCTAAGAGTCTAAGAAGCAGTTCTAATTAAGTTTTTCTTATGCTTTCAGTTCTGCCCTTTGAATGAAGCTGTTACTGTTTGCCTAGATCTCTGTAACAGTGGAAAAAAAAACAAAAACAAAAAAAAAAGCTTGCTTTTCTTTTATGGAATTCTAAGTCTAACACGTAAAACAAGTAGGTACAGACCAGATGATGACCATACCAGAGCCATAAACAAAGGTCAGGGAATATAAGCAGAGTACCTAACAGTATCACAAAGATTGTGAACTTTGAAACTCTAAAACACAACATCCATAAATATTCATTTAAGAATTAATTCACAAACTATCCCAAGGGGCTTTTTGCAGAAAACTAAACAGTAAGCTTCTTTAGAGCTGGATTATGTGAGCCATTGTATCCCTCCATACTTTGTATCCTGCTACACACAAAAGAACTTTGTAAAAACAAAGTAAGTGGCAAATGGGAGGGGGAGGGCCATGAGGCCCCTTCCTTCCCTGTGGATTTAATAGGGAGAAGAGTTTCTGAGGTCCCAGCCCGCTCAGTATTTAGAACGAATTAATGGTTACTGGGGAAGGGGAAGATACTTTTCGCTGTGGTATAACCCACTGGCAAGGAACTCTTGCTTTGGTAAATAACTCTTCATCCAGATTCTTAGAAAAAACAATAATAAAATGTAATGGGTTACTTATACACACACACTCACTGACACACACACACACACACACAGAGAGAGAGAGAGAGAGAGAGAACCCAGCTGGGTAGAGGAAGAGGGTGAGTGAAAGTGGGAGGAGAAAAAAAGAGAACAGGAAGGGTAAATTGATATAAATACACTGTATACATAAAACTGTTATAATGAGTTTCAGATTTATGCATAATTAATACAAGAAAATAAAATTTAAATATGTAGCAAAATAAGTTGTCAATATTGTTATGACATGTATATAATAATACACTACACATATATGTTACATAAGCTGGACTGAGGATAAAGCATCACCTGAGGAGGTAGCTCCAAATCCATCTTCTGTTGACTGGCTCTGGAGCTATGAAGACAAATGGCCAGGAGGGACTCCAAAAGTCGTATGCTCTGGAGAGAGGTCTCATTGTCTTGATTCATAAATGCCTTTGCTTCCCCAGGAACAGCTTCAGTAACCAAAGTCTGCTCTACATTTGTGGGAAACATGTGCTGTGTGACTCTAAGTCATTCAAGCTGTCAGCACTCTTTTTCAGATGTCCCAGTTCTGGTGCTGCTGAAGATGACACATCTCCTTCCTTCGATGTCATTTCAGGTTGAGACATTCTGATTAACTCTTGGTTTTCGTTTACACTCATTTCTCCCTGCCTTTTTCCTTGTTCCTCATCACGAATTGTGAATAGTTTTTGGATTATCATAAATATTAATTGATGGCACACTCGGAAACCACCAAGTCTGTGAAATTGTTTCTGGAAGACTGAACTCAACATGTAGATCCAACGGCACATAGACCAAATGTCTGCTGCTTGGTGCAAATATTCAGGGGAAGGTAAGATGACGTTCTCAAGAGACAGACACGGTAGCATGTGACTTAATGGTTCACTGGCAGTACTGTCATAGCCAGAAGTATCTTCCGACTCACTGACAGAGTCCCTATCAGAATCTGCTTCTTTACTGACACATAAAAAAGCCACACAGAGAAAGAGGTTTATGGTGTTTATGTGAACATCCTGCTGAACAGTCTTCTGTTTCTTTGGATAAGCTTCTCTGAGACTGGCATAAAACTTACTGAGACTCCGAGGAGAATCTGAAGAAGCTTGCTGCTTACAGAGAGAAGGACTCACACTTAAGGAGGGTAACTCCTGCTCAATGTCTAACCCATTGGCACCTGGAACTGAAGCATCTTTCTGTTGTTCCCCTAGGCTGATAATCAGAGTTTCAAATGCTTTGAGGGAATGACTTCGAATCCCATCTAAGTAATTTAATTCAATTATTTGGTTTACTCCATTACAACTTAAAAACAAATCTCTTATTACCCTGTAAGAGATAGGAAAAATAAAATATTTTATATAACATGGTGAAACATTTGCAAATAGGCACATATGCTATGTAAACATGACACTGCTATGTGTGCTCTATACTGACCACTGCCTACTCTGACTCACTGTCTGAACAGTTCTCTATGTGTGCTCTATACTGACCACTCTGCTCTATACTGCCTACTCTGACTCACTGAACAGTTCTAAGATACTGATTAAGATCTCAAGTTATTTTCTAATTGCACTTACATGTTTATATATAGCTCTAGCTATATTTAAAAAGAAATGTTTATATATATATATAACACATTAAAATAAGTAACTCAAGAGAGAATTTTTTTCTTCAATTTCAATAGTAAATTTCATAGAAATTCTAAATATCATACCACCCCTGATGTGGGTACAGGAGAGCAGGCATACATTTGTTCACTTGCTCACTTGGTTGTCTGTCTAACACTCTGCTCAGACTTTCCATCTGTTTTATACTACACTCTAGGAAAGGAAAGAACCAAACTACAGAGCTGAAAATCTTGGGAAGATATTCTCTCAACTTGAAGGTTTAGTACCATGTGAGTTTCCTTATAGTTCTCTTCTAATTTGTTGAGTTGATCAAAGTCAACAGCACAGATATAAAAGATGAATATAGCTTAGCTTGGTAGAATCCATGTCAGGTTTTTTTTTGTTTTGTTTTGTTTTTTTGAGACAGGGTTTCTCTGTAGCTTTGGAGCCTGTCCTAGAACTAGTTCTTGTAGACCAGGTTGTCCTCGAACTCACAAAGATCTGCCTGCCTCTGCCTCCCGAGTGCTGGGATTAAAGGCGTACACCACCGCCCAGCTCCATGTCAGTTTTAAGGTAGCCATATTACATATGCATTAATTTAAATGGCCAATCTGTCCATTAAGCTTTACTTACACAGTCATTATAAAGTATCCCATACTTAACAATCTCATGAATTTGAAAGTTTCACTGATAGAAGACAACTTAAACTTTCTTTTTGCCTATCTGTGTTTTCAACTTTGAGTAATAAACGCAACTATGATATTTAAGAAATGATCTCCTCAATGCCACTGACTCGAGAACTAAATATTTCACGTATGTATAAATTATACACTGTTGTAAATACATTAAAATTATTATTTTATATTTTACTCATAAAATAAGCATTGTCTTGTTCTAACATGATCTTTATAAACATCTTAATGGTTTATAATATTCTATCTACATAGTAAAACAAAAAAATTAATCTTAACTGACTTTGTTCTGACATCTTCATTCCACACACTTCTTTCCTCAGAAATATATTAAAAACTTTTACCTTTTTTTTCCATTGAGAAGCCAAATATCAACATCTCTAGTCTCTCTTCCTTAACTATCCCCAGAAAAGTAAATTTTAAAATGTTTAAAACATGACAGGGGAAGAGTACTTTCTTTGTGGACAAACTAAATCCTTGAAAGCAAAATAGTAACTATGATTATACTGTGGTTGAGGACCTGGAGACATCAAGGTTAGAAATTTAAACACACACAGACTTTATCTCATATTCAAAGCATTCATCCAACTGTAAAAATGCACAAACCTGGATTTAAGTAGAATAGGCAGAGTTTTTAGATAGATCTGAAGCACTTCCTGAGACAAACACTGTTTCAGTTGGCTACACATATGAGTCTGAACAGAAGTAATGCTTAGTTGTTGGTAATGGTGTACTAATTCAACTCCTCTTTGGAGCACAGGATTAAAAATATAATTATACAATTTCCACTGAACTACATTGCCTTTCTGGATCAAATTGCAAATGTGATTTGCAATCTGTATGTTATGCAATCTGTCTTCTTGAAAGACAAAGTTCTGATAAGCTTCCAATGCATCCCATTTCCACAATAAGTCTTCAGACCCACTGCTGGGCAGGATCCCTTGAAATCTGTACGAAGGACTGGGCAAGCCAGAGGAAGGGCCAGCACCACACAAGGTGCCTTGCAGTGTCTCTTCTAACTTAGCCAGTTGGTCAGAATCCACAGTACAGATGTTACAAGCTGCTTTTTTAATTTTCTGTGAAATCTCTGCTCCTCCTAACTGATCCAGAAGAAGTTTGTTAAGGACATTCAGTATGTGTTGCTGAAAATTCTTCAGTGCTGGCAACTTAAAAGCATGGAGTAAAGGGATAATCACAGACTTAGGATCCATACAACAACAGATTCCGACACTGTGTACACCTGATAGGATCTGGACACAGGTGGTGCTCAGGGAAACCTGCTGCAGCAAGCGTAAGCACTGGTGAGCGTACACTGCAATGCAGCAGCACCGCTCGGGATACTGCACATCTCCCTCTGCAGTCTCTTCGAAGGGGCTTTTAGAAAGCTGGTTTTTAAAAGCTGAAACGAGAAGACCTGAGAGATCACGGTGGTGCTGCATGAAATGGGAATACTCACAGCGCCGGTGCCGTTTCCTCGTGCACATGGAATGATGAAGTTGCTCTGATTTTACCTTTTTGACAGTACTTATTATTTTCATTACACTGTTGATCAAGGTTTTCAAATGTTCGGCAGCCCCTGAGGGAACACCGTCCCTTGAAAGCAGCCATTCCATCTGAAGAACTGCTGTTTCAAACAGATTAAATCCTTGGTGCTGAATAAATTCTTGAACTAAATCCATGGCTTGACTGAAGTAAAAGGGATTTGAAGCTGCACTCTGAAGACAAGAGATAAGGAGCTGTAGAACTCCTTCCAGAAGCTCGGGGAGAAGAAGGGCTCTATGACGATACTTGGAAAATATAAAGCCCTCCTGGACCTCCTGTAGTGTTTTCTTTTGTCTTGGTGAGAAAGGGTCAGGCTGCTTTTCCAAGCAAGCTCTAATTTTTAAAGCTGCCCTAAGCAATTCAGTCAAGTTTTTTTCTAAGACTTTCTGGCATTGCCTCTGCTGTGCTAACATCTACTGACATAAGATGCACCACAGTTCGAAAGAGCATCCGTTGAACCAAAGCCACTGGCTCTTCAGTCCAACCTGTAGAAACCACTTGTCTCTCCAAAGTGTCACTCTGGTTACAGCAGTCCCCAAAGCCTGCTAGAAACTCAGTCAGCGTGGGTACTACACTGGCTGCTAGAGAAGAATTATGATTCAAAGCAATGTCAAACTTACAGACTTTCTCCAATAGCGATAACAGAACATGACATAAGTCAAAGGGAGAGTTATTCATGTTACTGAGAATAGACAAGGCAACTGGCTCAATTAATATGTCGCCATTTGAATCCTGTCTCGGGATGATTTCTCTGGAGTTTTCCAAAGTCATGGTGTCAGAAAGGATCTGTTCTTTGGTTGCAGAGGGGACAAGTTTGGCGAGGAGGTGGTCTTCCTTAGGAGACTGCGTCAGGATCCGGGGTAGCACATGGGACCTCCTGTGCTTACTCACAACTGTACTTTTCTCATCTGAGTTGCCTTCAGAGTCAGAGGTGGAGAGCTGTGTCTTTCTTGCATCTCTTACAGAGTAGCGGTGGGTACTTTTACGCTGTCATCTGCTTTTTTGAAAAAGGTTTACTTTTGCAGAGATTGAACCAGGAGGAGCACTTCCTTCTAAATATAATTTTCCCTGAGTTGATTTTTGCAAACTTGAGTTCTTTTCTTTGGTCAGGATTATATCAGATGACAACGGCAAGTTAAAATCTAATAAAATCAAGAAATACACTTAGAATATGTCAGTACCCAACAGGTGTGACTACAAAGCCTGACCAAGGGAGTAGTTACTTTTGTTTTGGACATTAAGATGGCCCATAGAAGTGATTCACTCCACCCTGACCAAAGATCAGAGAATTTAAGCATACTCCTGCTTGTTCATTTAAAATAAGAAGTTTGGCATAGGGAGTGACTGCCTACAGGATACTTGGTCTAGGGAATGTTCACTGTATATCCTGCCCAAGACATCAAATGTTTTACTCAGGAAATAATGGCTTGATGTCTCAAGTATTGAAGTAACTGTTCTGATTGTCTTTTGTGTCATGTTAAAGCAGTCTTTTGCCTTCTTTCCCCCCTTTTGTATTGGGGAATAAAAGTGTATGAAAAAAAAGAATATGCCAGTACCCGTTAAGCTCAACATGTATGGGCAATGACTCT
Organism: Microtus oregoni; assembly: GCF_018167655.1. NCBI lineage: Eukaryota > Metazoa > Chordata > Mammalia > Rodentia > Cricetidae > Microtus > Microtus oregoni. Next base: position 19,774,431 of record NW_024543086.1, read on the forward strand.
TACAACCCACATTATGAGTCTGGCCTGGTATAATTTTCCTGCAAGTCTGCTTTCCCTAGTTACATCTCTGGGTCACTTCCGCCCACACTTATCCTTCCTACTCTCTATACCAGGTGGTAATAGCTCAAGAGATACAACTTGATTTTGAGGACGGCAAAGAGAAAAATTAGGAAATTGGACATGAGTTGAACCTACTGCATTCTAATTTCTAAATATGAGCTTGAACTATCCAGCTGCTGTGCTCACCACTTACAAACCTTTAGTGATGCTGTAATTAAGACATAGTGTTAGTCTGTGGCTTCTCAGAACTTCAATATTCACCCAAATGAACTCAAAAATCATATAGCATATATCAAGTATTCATCATGACTATGGTTAAAAGAGTTGTTCAAGCAAAGTATTTCTCTAGGGCCTTGTTCTCTGAACTAGCCAAATGTAGAGAGATCAGCAGTCCATCCTAAGTCCCCAGAGCTTGGGGCAGCATTCAATGGCCATTTCTTAGGGAAAGGATCTAATTAAATGAATCTTTCTCTTTGTAGCAATATGTGCTAAAATGCACAGAAAACAGAGTTGTAATTTAGGAGGACTAAATAAAAACCCATTAGTAGAATTTTGCACTTTACCTAGGAGAAGGAAAATAAAGCAAATGAGAACAAATGTTAAAAGAGACCAATTGCACAGAAATATAAAATGCCATCAATGAAGGCAACTTCCCTAAAATGGCAGTAATCAACTCTTAAGTGGTTAACAAACTTCTAATTCTGCAAACTCAAAAAAAGAGTAGTTAATGAATCAATAAATAATCAGGAAAATAATATTAGAAGTCTTTAAATATTTTCCTTAAAAGAGTTCTATGTCAAATATGTATTAAAATATAAACACAGCATTAAAATATAATACGGAAGACTATTTTTAACCCAGGAGATTCATAAAGTATTCCAGAAATGATCCAGGGGAAAACCACTTTATCCTTCCACTGAAATTTAACGTACTTATAAATGCATATTTTTCAAAATAAGAAATTAAAATGTATTGATCTCATGTCATAATTCTACTTAGCCTAGAAACAAACTATGACTTCCAATTTATCCCTCAAAAGCAAAATTAGAAAAACTGAACTAAAGCAAATATTGCAGAAGTCACTTTTAGAGTACTGGTGATAGCCGTCCTTAAGCAATGGGCTTTAATTCCTTTCTTCAAACTCTTCACCACCCATTTTCCTAACGCTATGGCATATCTAGCAACTCCATTAGGTAAGTATTCTGCTTCTTCGGGTATTTGTAATTGACATTTATGGACGTCTCTCAGAAGCACCATGGACTTTTATATTACTGGAAGAAGAAAAATTGTGCTTTCCTAATGAATTTTTCATACTAGGTATATAATAAATCACCACAATATCTACTACTCTGAAACTGCATTAACCAATCAGGAAGAGGTAGCTTTGCAAATAAACTTCTTTTCCCAAAGGGATATGACAATGCAAGCAATCTGTGAAGAGGGACATACCTGTTGCTTGCTGTTCCTGGACAGGTATCTTCCACACCAAGGGAAGGAGTGACAGAAGAAGTGTCAGGAGTTCTTCTCTACATGTCAGGGCCTGGGTCAGAAGCAAAAGAGTCTTTCATGTTCTAAGGGCCCAAGACACATTCACTCCTATTTATCTTGTATTCAACCGAACCAAAAACAATTTTTATCCTTAAAAACAATTACATTTGAAAAACTGAAGATCAAATCATCCTATTTTAAGTCCAAGTCAAACTGTGGATACTTTTGAATTTATAAGATTTCCAACCACAGAAGAATGTAAGATTGTGTGATGGTATTAAGCACATCCTTGCTAACATTCCCACGAAGAGCTATTACTGCTATCATGCACATTGCAAGAATTCATCACCTATGAAAAAACAGACTTGTTAAGTAAAAATAAAAAACTAAGGCCTTTAAGTTAGTAAACTAACAAGGTTACTAGGAAAAAAGTAAGTCTTCGTGTAGTTAAATGTAAAACTTAGAAGACAATTTTAAAAAGAGAAAGCAACAATAATAACACATATAAAAAATTTATCAGTGAAGATAATTAAGTATACTGACTGAACACTCTATTCAAGTATTCTATTATATTAGTCTTTCTGAAGTAGACAGTCCATGTTGTTCCCTTTAATTGATCCATAAAATACATACACACAAACAGAACAACAGAAGGCATGTAGTATCAGTAAGTTTCCCAGTAAGAAACAGAACCCTAGTATGGAAATAGTATTCAGAAAAAAAAATAATCATCTGAAATGTTGAAGTAGGATTGCAACGAGACAGCTACTCCTGGGATACCTGGGACATGTGGTTGAGTATTTAATGAACAGTTAATCCAGGAGTTATTCCTTCTCACAACAATCTTTGAGGAGGGGATCAGGATGACATGAATAGATTTGCTGAGCAGAACTGTGGTAAATGGGAACAGCCAATGTTAGCAGCAAGATCACATGGCCCATATATGAGATGATGACTAAGTAACTTGACAACAAATAAACACAGAGACATATGAGAAACTATATGGTAGAACTGAACTGACTCACAGTTCATTTTCAATGATGCACAAAGAAGAAAAAGACTCCTCACAGGTCTCTCGTTTAAGTAACGAGGTGGCTAATAATATTTCCACAAAGAGAGAAAAGTCTAAGAGGGGTAATAGGTTAGAGTAAAGACAGACTGCCTTAATTTTTTTTTGCCTTAATTTTCTAAAATTATATTTAGTGTGCATGTGCTATTAGGCTGAGCAGTGAATTACCTGATGAGACATTTCATTAACCCAGATTCATTTTTTTAGACATATGCAATTTGAGATGCTGGGAAGATGTCTAAATGGAGACCACTTTTAATAGACAGATAATATACAGACTGGGAACTTAAGATATAAAAGTCATCTGGGTGGATACCTAGGACATATGTAAGGTTTTCCGGAGAGCAAGCAGAATAATGAGAAAGAACTGATAACACTGGTATTCAGAGCTCCAAAAGTCTTTAAGGTGGGCAGTGCTGAAGTAAGTCTGTTGAGCAGATTGACAGACAATTGCAGAGAGAGGCAGAACCAGAGAAACCACAGATGAGAACAGTGAAAGAAAAGGCATTAAACAGGATGAAAGCCGTCATTTCTGAACTATATAAAATGATGGCTGAAAAGCCTTTAGCAACTGAAGGGTGCTGGTAACATTCACAATCACAGCTTTAGTGGAGTGATGATGGAATGAACAGAAAGTTCCTGTTACAGCAGGCTGAAGAGTCAAGGGAATTAAAGATTCCCAGTCTTGGGAGCTGGTGAGATGGCTCAGAGGTTAAGAGCACTGGTTGCTCTTCCAGAGGTCCCGAGTTCAATTCCCAGCAACCACATGGTGGCTCACCTGGTGCCTTCCTTGCCAGCAGTACATTGTATGCTTAATAAATAAATAAATCTTTAAAAAAAAAAAAAAAAAAAAAAAAAAAAAAAAGATTCCCAGTCTCAAATAAAGTAAAAGCTTGTTAGCTCATTAACCTTTTGAGTCCTCCTAATGTGAGTCTTTAGTGAATTCTAATGGAACAGGCACACTGTCCTGGTGAGTCCTTGCTCTATAGCAGTACACTGACAAATCTCACCATTATGTGAACAGACATTCCTGCCTTCACATGATCTGGAACATCCCTAATACCATCCTACCATGTAAGGCCTAGCTCCAGCAATATCTGCTCTGTGAGGCTCACTACCCACTTCTTCCTGAGAAACTTCTCTAACCCCTCAGGATTTTAATGCCTGTTGTCCCCAGTTCACTATGCAGACTTATAGACAAGCTCTTGAAAGGATGAGATGAGAGCAAGTACAGATCTTTGGGGTTTGACCCTGCTATGCTAAAACAGCAGTCCTAGGTGGGGAGGAGGAATACATTGGCAGCTTAATGCAACAACTCTTCACTTAATACTCAATTGCTCTAACACAACTCGTTATCGAGGAAGCGCTCCCTAACAATATCAACAACAATTTTGTTGTTGTATGTGTTTGCGTGTGTGCACACCATAATGTTTGTGTGCATGTTTCTCTCCTTCCACCCCAGAACATGAGTTCTAGGGGTCAAATCCAGCACACTAGGCTTCTATAGCAATCACCTTTACCCACTGAGCCATCTCAGTGGCCCTGATTCTATTACTATTTATTTATTTATTTATTTATAGTTTTTCAAGGCAGGGTTTATCTGTGTAACAACCCTAGCTGTCCTAGAACTAGCTCTGAAGACCAGGCTAGCCTCAAATTCACAGAGGTATGCCTGTCTCTGCCACCTGAGTGCTGGATTGAAGGTTGTGCCACCACCACCCAGCTCTATTACTTTTAAAGTACCATATATTCCTATTTTTTTAATCCTTTCTGGTTTTCAGAGAAACTTCACATGTAATTCTGTCTTTGAGACCCATAAATAATTTTTTTATTTGTAGGCACTCTGGAAAAGTAGGGCTTAGTTATTTCAAATAAATCCCTCTAGTTTTATCTCCCCAAATCTAAAGTATGCATAATAGTTACAGTACCTAGAAATGAGGTTGTTCCCTCATGTCAGATCCACACACACTACATCAAGCAATACAGGCCATGTACAGAACCATTCTCTGGTTTTCTAGTGACCTGACATTTAGAAATGAAACTATATCGTACCTTCCCTTGATACTTACTGTTTTGTCTTCATTTCTAAAAGAGAAAAAGGCTAGATCATGCCTTTTAATTTTCCCCTACAAGCCGGGCGATGGTGGCGCACACCTTTAAGCCCAGCACTCGGGAGGCAGAGGCAGGCGGATCTCTGTGAGTTCGAGACCAGCCTGGTCTACAGAGCTAGTTCCAGGACAGGCTCCAAAGCCACAGAGAAACCCTGTCTCGAAAAACCAAAAAAAAAAAAAAAATCCCCTACAATAATAAATAATGAAATCATTCTCACTGAAGTGTCACTTTCTCAGCTCAGTTCAAGAAACACGTTACAAGTGCTTGGCAAATACCAGGCACAGTTCTTTTTATGCTAGGCATCCAGGAGTGGTAGTGACTGGAGGAAAAGGAAAAACTAGTGAGTCAGGGAAAGGCTGAGATCCCAGCCCAGACACATTTCTAGGAGGCTCAAAGGTAGGCATCAGTGGGGACCTGGTCATGGACTGTTTGACATATCAAGGAACATGGACTATAGCTAGAAAGTAATTCAGAGTTACTGAAGTTACCAATGGTATTACAAATGAATGTCTTTGCATACTAACTAAATTTAATTTTACAAATGTAAAAACATATGATACCAGCATGTGAACACACTGCTAGTCTTCATTTCTTCTCTAAGAATTTATTCTATTGTATGGTATGATACATCTAAAAAAGTTTCTTCATTGGGACTATCTAATCTTTTTTCCATCCCAACTGAATAGATACAGAGCTAAAGAAAACATGTAAGTCTGTACTGTTTTTTTAAGCTTTGCTAAAAAGATTTCCTATTGATTGTTTTTATTTCTGTACACATCGCTTTGAGTATAGTATTTTTTTTTTGAGACAGTGTTTCACTGCAGCTATTGAGCCTGTCCTGGAACTAGCTCTTATAGATCAGGCTGGCCTCAAACTCACAGATATCTGCCTGCCTCTGCCTCCCAAGTGCTGGGATTAAAGGCATGCACCACCACTGCCTGGCTTTCACATCACTTTGAAAAACAGTACTTTTACTTCTCCATTTATATATCATTATGTTTTGTTTGCTATTTGCTTTATACAGGGCTTTACTATGGCAGCCCAGACTGATTTCAAACTTGAACTCACAATGATCCTTCTATATTTGTATTCCATGTGCTAGAATTATAGGTATGTGCTATCACCCTCAAAACTGTCATTACACTTTAAAATTCCACTTAACTAATGCATTTCTTTAAAAGCAAGGTATTGCCAGGCATAAATACACATGCCTTTAATGCCAAGACTTGGAAGGTAGAGGCAGGAGAATCTCTGAATTCAAGGCCAGCCTTAGACTATATAGCAAGTTCCAGGACAGCTAGGACTAACTACATAGAGACACCTGTCTCAAAAGAAAAAAAAAACCTCGGTAAGAGTACAGAAAAGTCTGTCTCAAAATCAGTTTTATATATAATGGCTTTAGTAATATAGAGGTAATTCCACTAAGATTCATATGAAACCCACATTCCAAAGAAAGTTATACTTTTAAGAAAACTATGAGAGGAGAGAGAAAAGAGTAAAGGAATATGGGGGAATATATTCAACATACAATATATACTTGTATGAAAAAAATTTTAGAGGATGGAAATACTACCAGCTTCACCTAAAAGTGTGAAGGAAGGCAAAAAATGAAGAAGTCTCTGTTCCCCAACCCTAGTTAAAAAAAAAATCAATCTGTTCTTAGTGCATGAAGCCAAGAGTCCTGGAGACCAAGAATTAATGAACTATTCATGTAGAATAAAAATATTTCACACACTCAGAATGGGTGGAAACCTACAAACCCAATCAGGGACTACCGTGTGTGTGTGTGTGTGAGAGAGAGAGAGAGAGAGAGAAAGAGAGAGAGAGAGAGAGAAACAAAAACTTAAATTTGTCAGCGGTGGTGGCGCACGCCTTTAATCCCAGCACTCGGGAGGCAGAGGCAAGCAGATCTCTGTGAGTTCAAGGCCAGCCTGGTCTACAAGAGCTAGTTCCAGGACAGGAACCAAAGGCTACGGAGAAACCTTGTCTCGAAAAATCAAAAAAAAAAAAAAAAAAAAGAAGAAGCAGCTCTCTGCCATTTAAAAAGAATAACTTATTTAATAGATTAAAATGATTACATGTAATAAATCATTAACAAATGGGGTTTATCACAGAAATCTAAACTTAGTGCAACATTTAAAAACCATCTGTGTACTTCACCCACACTAAAGTATTTTTACAGAAATGACAAACTGAATAAAATTTATATGGAAATCCGAAGGACACAGAATAGACATTGCTGATGAACTAGAATAAAATTGGAAAACTCGCTGGGCAGTGGTGGGGCACACCTTTAATCCCAGCACTCGGGAGGCAGAGGCAGGCAGATCTCTGTGAGTTCGAGGCCAGCCTGGTCTATAAGAGCTAGTTTCAGGACAGGTATCAAAAACTACAAGAGAAACCCTGTCTTGAAAAATCTAAAAAAAAAAAAAAAAAAATTGAAAAACTCATATGACCTGATTTCTGAATTTACTTTTTAAGAAAACATTTATTTATTTACTGATTGATTGATTTACTGAATTTATTTGGGGGGGGTGATACTTGTGCTATGATGCATGTGTGGAGATCAGAGGATACCTTGCAGGAGCCAGTTCTCTTCTTCCACCATGTGTGTTCTAAGGATTAAATTCAGGCCATTAGGCTCAGGCTTGGTGGCAAGGGCCTTGACCCACAAAGCCATCTTGCTGGCCCTCTAGATTTACTTTTATTTAAAAACCACAGTAATCAAGTCAGTGCAGTGTTGGTGAAAGAACAAATAACAGACTGGTGTACAGAACAGAAAGTCCAGATAGAAACCACTAAGTATACAGTTAATTTGGAAAGGACTGACACTCTGTGTTCTCCCAGTCCATGAACAAAGTATAAATCGGTTTATTTGGGTATTTTCTGCAGTGTTATACTTTCAATAACATCAGCAGTGTTTTCATTTAGGAAAGAAGAGGCTCTGGAAAAAAAAATGATGCCATAACATTTGGTATGTGCAAAAGAGAAGAATAAGAACCATAATGCCTACCTCACACTCTATGCAAATAGTAATTTTAACTGGATCACAGATCTAAGGTTAAAAACAAGACTAACAGGTTAGGAAGGCCGAGAATATTGCTCACTTATCTTGTACTCATGAGACTCTGGCTTCAATTCCCAACACTACAACAAAATTAAATAAATACATGAATAAAAATAGCTTTAAAAGTAGAATATCTTAGAACTTTAGGGTTGCAAGACACAATTTTTTAGAACAGAAAATACCACTGTAAAAGAGAAAACTCTATTTTTCTGAAGACACTGTTAAGGGTGGTGGTATAGGTGTTTGCTTAACATTCAAGAGGCCTTGAGTTTGATCCCTAACATTTAAAAACAACAAGAAAACACTTAAGAAATGAAAAGGTAGCCAGGTGCAGTGGCATATACCTAAATCTAGAACTGGGTAGGCCAAGGAAGGAAGACGAAGAATTAGAGGCAGGCATGGACTGCCTATTGAAACCCTATCTTGAAAACATAAAAAGAAGGAAACACAAGAAGAGAAAAAAGGGAAGCAGGGGGAGCAGAGGGGAGGCGCCTGTTACAAAGAAAATACGTGCATGCTAACAAAGACTTCTATCTCTAATACATGAAGAACTGGATAGATGACAAAGAAAAAATTAGACTTTCAAAATGGAACAAACTAGACATTCACAAAAGAAGATACAATAGTCCCCCTTCCCCAAAGTTTCACTTCCTGTGGTTTTAGTTATCGACAGTCACTACAGTGTAAAAAAAAAAAAAAAAATCAAGAAATAACTCATAAAATGTAAATGACTTTTATTAAAGTACATAATTGCTCTATTTTATCAATTATTGCTTATCTTTTACTGTGTTCAACTTATAAATTACACCTCACCACTTATATTTATATACAGGATAGGAAAATACACATAGTTTAGTACTACATACTACATCCAGTATCAGCACATATCTCTTGCAGAAAAGGAGTGATCATTATGTGTGTGTATATACATATATAGTCATTTCATATATATATTACATGTCACTATATATTATAGTATATGTATGTTATATAAACATATAACACACACACACATATATATATGGTCAATAAGTACATTAAAAAGTTCCCAGTATCCTTAGTTGCCAGGAATGTAATCAGATACTTCTTCATGCTCACTTATAAATGGCTAAATATAGTTGTTCTATGCATAGAACAACTAAAATTCTCATATATATCTAATGAAATTTAAAAAAATGGTTCAACCACTGAAAAATGGTTCTTACAACATTACACATATAACTATCCTTTCACCAGTAATTTGCATGCCCAATGAAAATTGTAAACACAACCACAGAAAGACTTATAAGAATGCCCATAGCATTTTTATTCATAATAACCAAATGCATTTAGTCGGAATGATTAAGCAATAAGTGACTGGTTAAGCTGTGATACACACATACAACAAAGCACTAATAACAAACATGACTGGCTGACTGATGCACAGAAGAGATACAACAATCTCAGAGTCACAAGAGGGAAAACTATGTGATCACTGATGCAAAGTTCTAGAAAATCAGAATTATACCTAGATGCCAGTAATCAACACATCAGTTCGTGGGCAACTGACAGAGACCATCTGCAAAGGGCATGATGAAACACTGAGTGTGATGGTGGTTGCATGAAGATATAAATACTTGTTAAAATGTATCCAACTACATATTTTACATATGCACACTTACTTTGTTAATTCTCTCTCAATAGAGTCCTCATAATTCTTTTTTTTTTTTTTTTTTTTTTTTGGTTTTTCGAGACAGGGTTTCTCTGTGGTTTTGGAGCCTGTCCTGAAACTAGCTCTTGTAGACCAGGCTGGTCTCGAACTCACAGAGATCCGCCTGCCTCTGCCTCCCAAGTGTTGGGATTAAAGGCGTGCGCCACCACTGCCCAGCTTCTCATAATTCTTTATATTAGATATTGGTAAAACAAAAAGGGTCCACAGTGGATGAAGAAGGACATAAATCACCACATCCCCCAAATACTCAAGAAATGCCCCTACTTCATATAAAAGCTACAGTCCACTCTGTAATATGCATTTTTGTGTCTATTCTGATTCCATCTTTAAAGAGAGTGTTTTGTTCAATTAATTTCCCTTAAAGACTCAAATCATCATTCTCCACTAACCAAAATAACCAAATATAGATAAACTCTATTTTTAAAATGGCTATTTGTCTGCACTCCAAAGACAACATCTACTTCCCTACTGTCAATGTTATAAATATTCCAAAGAGTGACTAGGGAGAAAGAAAGGATAAAAAATTATTGCATAGGAAAAACATTATTGCAATTAAAGCTCAAGTATTTTTAGTCATTTAGCTACATATTAAACACTGTTTCACAAAGGGACCAACAGACTTATATACAGCATAATTTGATAAGAGTTTAGCCTTAAAAATAACATATAATGGGCAATGGTGGTACACATCTTTAATACCAGCACTCCGGAGGCAGAGGTAGGTGAATCTCTGAGTTCAAGGCCATCCTGGTCTACAGAGTGAGTTCCAGGACAGCCAGTGTTACACAGAGAATCCCTGTCTCAAAAAAAAAAAAAGTCCCAAACAACAACAAAAAGATATAACTTGAAAAGAATCACTAAAAAAGTATGCATATGGTCAATGAGCATATAAGAAAAGGTGCTCAGCACCTGTGGTTGTCAGTTAAATACAAACAAAACTATGAAGCTGGAGAGATGGCTCAGTAGTTAGAAGCACTAGCTACTCTTCCAGAATACCCGGGTTCGATACCCAGCCCCATATAGCTACTCACAACCATCTGTCACTATAGTGACAGCTGATCTGATGCCCTCTCTGGCCTCTGTGGGTGCACAGACATGCATGTAGGTAAAACATCCATACACACAAAATAAAATAATTTAAACAACTATAAGTTACCATTTCAAATTCATTTAGAATATTTAATGCTAAAGCCTGGCACAACATTACTTGAAAAACTATTACTGCTGTTATGACTTGGATGATTTTAGACATTTTAATAATACATTAAAGGATATTTCATGGATTATAGGGAAAAAACAGCAGCCACAAAAAGCAGATTAGTGGTAGCTTAGGGCTAGGAGGAGGGTGGAAGAGGATGGCTAGATTACAGGTTTCCTTTTGAGATAATGAGGGTATTCTAAAATTGGCTATCGTGATGGTGCACATATTTCTGAGTGTCCTAACCACAACTGGATTTTGCATATCAAATAAAGATTATAATATATGAACTAAATCTCCATAACAGAGTTAGTTGAAAAGCTAGAGATTTTGATTAGGATTATATTGGAAGGTATAGGTCAATCTGGAGAAAATATGTACCTTTACAGTGCTGATTCTTTGAACACAGGAAAATTTAATCATTTTCTACTTAATTATATATCCTTTAGGTTCTTATAATAATGTTTTATAGAATTATAAGCAGAAGTGTTATATATATTTTATTAGATTTTAGGTAAGTGCATTATATTTATGGTGCTTTTTATATAGTATCTTTAAAAAGAAAAGTTGGATGTGATGTTACATACCTATACTCTTAATACCCAGGAAGCTGAGGCAGGAGGATTAACAGTTCTATAGAATGAGTTCGAACCCATCGAGGATAACAATGAGGGTGATAAGGGAAGAAGGAAAAGAAGCATATGAGCAGAAAGAGAAAAAAAGTATAATTTAAAAAACTGAATGTATACAAGCTAAAAGATTATTTCACTCTACAATTTGCATGTTCCCTAAATATAACTCATATTAAACTTTTAAAACTGCATTCTGATCTTTACTGAAAGCATAAACTCTTTTTTCTGAACTATAATCCTATGTTTCTACTAATAAGCAGGATAATCTCATGCCATTAGAGTCAAAAGCTGTGGTGATTCATTATTAAGAAAATATTTCTTACATTCTACAAGATTAGAACTTCTGCTGAACCTCACAACCAGAGTAAATCATACACCTTGAGGTCACCTAAGACTTAACACTGGGTCAGGACATATAAACGGAGACTACTTTTTGGTTTCCCGGCCACCAAGACCTGAATAATCACACAGAAACTATATTAATGGCCTATTAGCTCAGGATTCTTATTAACTAACTCTTAAATTAACCCATTTCTATTATTCTGTTGCCATGAGGTTGTGGTCTACCAGTAAGGTTCCAGCATCTGCCTCCTTTGGTGTCTTTTGGCATCTCTTTGACTCCACCTACTCTCTCTATGTATTTCTGTTAGGATTTCCCACCTAGCTTTATTTTGACCTGCCATAGGCCAAAGCAGATTCTTTATTAACCAATGGTAATAAAACGTATTCACAGTATACAGAGGGGAATCCTATATCAAGGACATAGTGGTGCATGTCTTTATCCCAGCACTTGGGAAGCAGAGGCAGGTAAGTCTTGGCAAGTTCAAGAACAGCTTGCTCTATACAGTAAGTTCCTGAACAGTCACAGCTACACAGGGAGACCCTGTCTCAAAAACACCAAAAAAGACTTAAAATTGCTATTCTACTGTATACTCATACAGTTTACCTGCCTTTAAGAGAATAATTTAACAATCAACTTTACTTGCTGTGGATTTCCCATGTAATCAACTTTTATAACCTAAACTAATGAATGCATAACTGTAACCCTAAATTGTGCACTTTTCCAAGAATGCTCTAATAATCATTTGCTGAAAGCAGAAAAATAGAGGTTGAAAGCAATCTTATAAAATGGATAGATATCCAGTTTCTCAGAAAATTGGAATCAATATACCTCAAGATCCTGCTATATCACTCTTGGGCATATACCCAAAGGATGCTCCATCATACCACAAGGACACTTCCTTAACTATGTTCATAGCAGCTTTATTTGTAATAGCCAGAAACTGGAAACAACCCAGATGACCAAGGAATGGATAAAGAAAATGTGGTACATTGACACAATGAAGTATTAGTAAACTGTTAAAAAAATTACATCATGAAATTTGTAGGCAAATGGTTAGAACTGGAAAAAAAAATCATCCTGAGTGAGGTAACCCAGACCCAGAAAGACAAACATGGTAGGGACTCACTCATAAGTGAATTTAGCTGTAAAGGAAAGGATAACTTCGCTACAATCCACAGACCCGGGGAGGCTAGCTAACAAGGAGAGCTCAAGGCAGGGATACTGTCTGTTATCTGGGTCAGTTGAGGTTAACTGGACTCTATACCTGATCCCTTGTAAAACTCTGCTAAAGATTTCTGTAAAGTATCTCTCACTCTTTCCCCATGTGATACCTTCTGTGCTGTTCAATAAAGACAGAACAAAACCCTTTGTCAGGGATAGTCACACAGAGTTATACACAGATACAGAGACAGATTTATAGGGCAAACTTTAAGCATCATAGATTCAGACTTATGCAGTAGAAAGAGAGGAGATGAAAGATGTAGGGAGCATGAAGTAGAGAATTCAAATATGGCCTTGATTTTGGTTAAATGACACCAAGGGGAGTGCTAGTATTTCTTTCTTTATATAATAACAATATATTATTGGTGACTTGGAGATTATTTCTGAAGTATTCAAACCAACTGCAAAAGGCATATATATGAAACTTCTTTAGAAAAAAGGTCACTTTTTAAAATTCTAAGATTTTTTCAGACAGTTTAAAAAGTATCCAAATGTAGCGAGCTGCGTGGTGTCACACCTGATGGAGATGTATAATCAACTCCTGAGATGGCTAAGGCCTGACCTGTGCTATAATCACGCAATGATTATCAGCTGCCTGCATATGCGTGAACCTATGGGCAGTGCCCACCTGGCAGTTCGGGGTTGGCAGCCCATGCCTACTTAAGGGCTGGGAGAGGTTTGCCCGGAGAGAGAAGAGAGGGAAAAAGAGAGAGAGGAAGGAAAGACGAGAAAGATTGCTGTGAATAAAGTCCTGAATAAAACTGCAGTGAGAAGAATTCCGGGTGTCGCATCATCCTTGCGGGTCGAGGGTGGCCGTGACATTCAAATAAATAATATTTCCACTTATGGGGCTAAATTTTATGTTGGAATAATGTGAAAAATAGTGTTTGGTCTGAAGCATCACCCCAGCTTCCTAACACCCCTTTATACAAAAAGTCTGGATTGTTTTGCCTGGGGGCTTCACCCCTGGCTCCTGGCATAATACGCCCCCCCAGGGAGGGTCATGACAGCCTGCCAAACAGTAACCCCTCCCCAGGGAAGGTCAAGACCACTCCCACAGGCTATTTAGACTGCCCCCCCCTCAGAGAATGAACATGTGGTCTCTGGGTTTTGCATGATCTCCCCTATTCTCTCTTCCTCTCTCCATGCTTTCCCAGGACCACCAGGGAGCATTCCATTAATCTTTTAATTCGGTTTAATTTGGTCTTTATTGGAATTATTTGTGTCGGCAGAGAGGCTCATCTTAAGAAATACCTAACAGATAGGACTTTAACGCAAAGAGATTCTCAGAAAGTATAGAATCTACAAGTTACTAACTGATGACCAGGACTAACAGACTGATTAACAATTGTATAACATTACCTGGTCAATGATAGAATTTAGCTTGGTAAGTAACAGAAATCCTCGACCATGGACAAGGTACTGTCCAAGTGTTGCCATGTGTGTCTCCTCTTCTTCTTCTTCCCTGGCCTCCACTCTCTGGACCACTGCATTGCAGAGCTGGTTGACATCGATCAGAAATTCACGTGCCAATGAGTTACTGTCAGTACTCATGACAGAGCTATACAATGAAAAGAATATAAAAGTTTTTAAATGAATATAAATTTACCTTTAAATGTATGTGATTTGTAGAGTGACTTAAGATTGTTATATATCAATCCCTAGCTCTCTATTACTCTCAGGCACAGTTCTGACCTCATTAGGTAAAGCCTACATGGCAGTACTAGTCCAGGGTTTGAAACCTTGGCACAGATAGGCAGGCATGAGTGACACCACTTGAGAGAAGACACAGGTGAACAGTGATAGTTAAGGGAGGTTCTGACTTTCTCTCTTATATAGACTAAACAATTACTTTGCATATTTAAAACAGATAAATGGCTCTTTTAAAAATATAAACTGAAGGTTACAGAAATGGTTCAGTGGTTAAGAACCCTTGCTGCTCCTGTAAAGGACAAGGATTCAGTCCCCATCATATCCATATGGCAACTCACAACTGCCTTGTAACTCCAGTTCCAGGGGATCCAAGGCCTCCTTCGGGTCTCCCTGGGCACCAAGCAAACATGTGATGCACATACATGTGCAGACAAGACACTTGTGCACACAAAATGAAAACAAATAAATCTTAAACTATAGGATAAATAATAGAACATAACATACGTGGGAGCCGAGAATGCAGGCTGTTTCCCACATTTGTCTGAGGGTTGGAGACTAACCAGTACATTTGGCACTGCTCCTTTGGTAGTAAAGCCTAGCCAGTGCCATCCTGAAAGTGGTCAGGATATGCAATTGTTGTTCTACTCCTTCTATTGTAATTATGAGGTCACCTGGGGAAGAGGTGTTTTCAGCCTAGGTGACAAAATGGACTTAAGTCATTCCCCGCTACCTAGGAAACAGAATGTTAATGAAGTTTTTGTTACCTTCCCCCTCAGTTTATGTTGATATAAAAGCTGTTTGAAAAATAAACGTGGGCGATTTCAGGATTTGAATGATCACTGAAACTCCCTCCCGAAACTGTCAAGTGAACTGTGTCTTTAATATTCTCACACCTCTATGCTGGTAAGAAATGATTTATGTTGGGGCTGGACCCCGACAAACATAGAATTTTTCTCTTGATATTACCCAGTCATTGGCTTACTCTCCTAAAACTCCAATACTTAGTTAATGTAGGAAGTGATTCCTGTCAGGTAAGAACTGAAGAACTTTAGCTGCCTAGCTTATGCCACTTTTAGCCAAATAAAAAGCAATGTGTTACTTTAGCATTAAGGAAAATAGCAAGGTAAAACATGCAGGGAATGAAGACAGAAAAATGTACACTCAGAAAAGAAAAATCATAAACAACATAGGACTCAAAGAGCTTCAGAACAGTTTTATCTTATGGCTAGAAGTAACTTGGAGAACTGAGAGAAGGCTGAGCATTTAAGAGCACTTGCTGCTCTTGCAGAGGACCTATATTTGGCTCCCAGAACCCACATGGCACCTAAAAACCTTCTGTAATTGCAGTCCCAGGGGATATGACACCCTCTTCTGGGCTCTGCAGCACCAGGCAAACACATGAGTGCACATATATAATACAAGAAAGTATTCAAATATTTAAAAAAAAAACTCTTCCTGAAAGTTCTTACTCTTTATTTTTTTAAATTGACAAAATTTCATTTATTGTACAAAACACAATATTTTAAAACATATCTATCAAATACACTATGGAATGTTCAAATCAAGTTAATTAACAATTTTATTATTTTACACAGTTATCCTACAATGAGAACACCAAGGTTCACTGTTTTACATTCTCTCCCCAACCTCTACCCCGACAGGGTTTCTCTGTAGCCCTGGCTGTCCTGAAACTCACAGATCCATCTGCCTCTGCCTCCGCCTCCTGAGTGCTGGGATTAAGGGTGTGCACCACCACAACCTGATCTGTTTTACATTTTTTTTTTTTTGTTTTTTGTTTTTCGAGACAGGGTTTCTCTGTGGTTTTGGAGCCTATCCTGGAACTAGCTCTTGTAGACCAGGCTGGTCTCGAACTCAGAGATCCGCCTGCCTCTGCCTCCCAAGTGCTGGGATTAAAGGTGTGCGCCACCACTGCCCGGCCTGTTTTACATTTTTAAAGAATATAATATATCATCACTGACTAGAGTGACTATGCCAGGCAACAAATTACCATTATGTACAAATTGCCAAAGTTCTGAATTCTCCTATGCAGTAATCATACAACAGCGACATCCTAACTGCACACAAACAGAACACAACGCTAGTAGGTCATTAGAGGGTATTTCTATTTTGTTCATTACTTCTTTCTTTTTTTTTTTTTTTTTTTTTTTTTGGTTTTTCGAGACAGGGTTTCTCTGTGGCTTTGGAGCCTGTCCTGGAACTAGCTCTGTAGACCAGGCTGGTCTCGAACTCACAGAGATCCGCCTACCTCTGCCTCCCAAGTGCTGGGATTAAAGGCGTGCGCCACCATCGCCCGGCTTCATTACTTCTTTCAATAAATGTTGAATATACCTGAATATTTTCCAGCCATTCTGAATATCAGCTGAGCAGATGGGCATATATTTTCTAATATTTCATATACTCAGAAAAGTATAAAGAATACATAATGTGAGCAAATACACAAAAATACACATACACTACACACAAATGTTTTAAAAAGATATAGAACATGAGATTACAGCCAACACCCAGAATCGGTGTTAGCATTCAAGATGCTCAGGTAAGTTTGTGAATGTGTATGTATATGTGTAAAGAAACAAAGATTTACAGCACAGGAAAGCTACATCTACACTAGCTGGTACTTATTACTATGCATGGTTTTACAGGTTACACATGCTCATAGCTATAAAAATACTAACTATACAATCTAAATATACACCTTTCCTATAGAGAATCTAATTGTTTACTCTAACTATATTAACTCCAAAATTTCACCTTGACCCCAGACTTCTGACTGCTAATATTACTCTACTTACCAGTCTTTCAACACTTCTGTAACATTCAGAATGTCTAATATTTTGGTTCATGAACTAGATGAAACTGTTTCAGCAAAAGGCTTCACCTGTAAGAAAAAGATGCAAATACATTAGCAGCAATAATAAACCACAAATAATGCTAAAAAGTTCTTGCAAAATATCATCAGCCAGTTTTTATATGTGATATATATAACTGGCAACAAATTATTCGTGATCTCAAGAGCACACTTCAAAGAAAAAAATCCTAGTTAGCTGAGAACCTCTTAAAAGCCCACTCACCCACCACTGACCTGAGAACAGGGCAAAGCTCCACACCTTATACAGGTAGTACAGGTAGAGGGCAACCCCAGCCCCTACCCACCCAAACTGAGACTGGGGCAGAGCTGTGTGTCTCATACAGGTAGCACCGGTTCCTAAAGCCTAATTGTTGTATCAACAGATTAATGTATCTCTTGACCCTGACCAGAGAAACGCCTCTTTTGTGGAGTAGGTAACAATTTAACACAAAGAACCATAACTGCCCAATATGCAGAGAATAAGAGACTGTGGATCTAAATGGCACATCTATACCACACCCCCCTCCTCCCAAGGCACAGGGATGGAAGAAGAGGAGATGGAAAGGTTGTAAGAAGAAAAAGAAGCAGTAGGTGACTATAGCCAGTATTTTCCTTCATACAACAGGGAGGTTCCACAGAGAAATTGACAGTGGTTCAAGACCTGCACAAGATCAAGCCAGACAAAGACCCGGAATGAAGGGAGGAGGTGGTCAGGAACTTCTACCCCTGAAGACCTACTGACAAGTAATGACTGCTAGAAAAAGAAGAGTAACTTCTCTTCAAGGATGTGGTATCTGAGAGATTCTGTATATTCCAGTAGATGACCCTACACTTATGCATACCAGCAACACTAAGTGAACTCTGGGTTTAAAAAAGAGAAATAGAACATATGAAATTGGGAGGGAAGTGGTGGGGGGGGGGGTAAGGGAGAAAATGGAGGAGAAGGAATGAGATGTGAACTTGATCAAAACAATATATGCAAGCATAAAATTCTTAATTAATAAAAAAATTAAGAATGAAAATAAAGAAATAAATGCCTAACTTCAAGAACTGAGTCTTGATGAAGGAAATCCTGGAATATAGAGCTGTAAACATAGCCACAACACTCTACTCTTCCTTTTCCAACTCCTACCTCCACATAAAACACAAATTAACCACAAAGGAGAATGAGACAAGAATGCTAAACGGAATCTAGGGAACGGTTGGATATCACCCACATACAATTCAATCTCTCTACAGACAATTTATAACTCTCCTGTCAGTGTGAAAGGTATTTGAAGATATATGAGAACTCAAAACCCCAAAACCAAATAATGATGAAGTCCCACCAAATATCATATTCTTGAATTCCTTGTTTTGTTTGAATTCTTTAAATGAAATGAAATTCTTCTGGATATAATACAATAAAGGCTACTTCCAGAATGCTAAGGAAAATTTCCTGCTTCTGAGAGCAACAAGATGCTTCTGTTTAGCTTTCTGTTCTCTTATAGTCGTTACCAGAAAGACATGGGGAAATGTTTCTTTATTGGCTATAAGGGATTATTTTTAATAGCAAGGTTTTTAGAAAACTAAAAGTGATCTTTAAATGTTTTAAAATACTTAATATCCAAAAAGTTACCTTGAGTGTGTTGGCAAACAGTCTTCATTATTATAATAATGTCTTCACTCATTATTCTATGCCCTAGAAGACAAAGCAGGCTGGAAAAGGAACAAGGAGCCATGTGAGACTACATGGAGCTTTGTGTGAGTCAGAGAATAGATGCAGCCCACACTACCAGTGAACAGTATAACAGCAGCTCAGCTAATTGCCCACAGAACTCTACATACATTACAGCTGCAACATCATCTGCCTTCAAAGGGGGTGGGGGAGCAAGGTGATTAGCATCATCTAGAATAAATTCTTAGAGAACCCATGGAAACTACTTACCTTCCCCATGTGTTTTTTTTTTTTAAATATTTATTTATTATGTATACAATATTCTGTGTGTGTGTATGTCTGCAGGCCAGAAGAGGGCACCAGACCTCATTACAGATGGTTGTGAGCCACCATGTGGTTGCTGGGAATTGAACTCAGGACCTTTGGAAGAGCAGGCAATGCTCTTAACCACTGAGCCATCTCTCCAGCCCCCCCCCATGTGTTTTTTAAAGCCCAGAGGGACTACCAATATTTTAAAGTCATCTCTGAAATTTTATGAGAGTAATGTCAATTTCACTGAAGTCTATATTCTTTTAAATTTTGCAACTTTGCACGTAGTAATAAAAAAAATAATATAAATAAATAAATAAGCTGGGTGGTGGTGGCGCACGCCTTTAATCCCAGCACTCGGGAGGCAGAGGCAGGCGGATCTCTGTGAGCTCGAGGCCAGCCTGGTCTAGAAGAGGTTCCATGACAGGAACCAAAAGCTACAGAGAAATCCTGTCTCGAAAATCAATCAATCAATCAATCAATAAATAAATAAATAATAAAAACCCAGAGACAGATAGATATTGGGGTTCAAACCACTAGAGAGTTCTTACCTCTAAGAAATCCTAAGACTGAAAGAGAGCAAGTTTCTGTCTCATCCCAGCTTATATTCCTCTCTAGTGCTGGGATTAACGATGTGAGCCACCACCACCTGGATCTGTTTCTGCATTGATCTTGTGTAGCCCAGGGGGGCCTTGAACTCACAGATACATCTGCCTCTGTCTCCCTTTTATCTGTCTTACTTTTACCTTCATTAATCTGCTTATAGGTCATTCTCTCTGTGTTAGAGAAGACAAAGAACTAAAGCTGGGAACTTTTGTTTGTTCTTTGAATCCAATTACAAGGTCAGTTTTTTAACAATTCGTTTGTAATTTTCTTTTTTTTTTTACTCTTTTCTTTTTTATTATTTTTAAAAGGAAAACAAACTATCTTTTTTTATTTTACATACCAATCCCAGTTCCCACTCTCTTCACCAACCTCCTCACCACCACACCCCCATCCACTCCTCATAGAGGGTAAGGCACATTGCTTTGAGGAAGGTCCAAGGCCCTCCCTACTATATCTAGGCTGAGCAAGGTATCCATTCAAAGAAAGTAGGTTCCCAAAAAGCCAGTACAAGCAGTAGGGATAAATCCTGGTCCCACTGGCAGTGGCTCCTCAGTCTGCCCAGAAGGACTAGTTTGGACCTATGCTTGTTCCTTCCCTGTACAGCTGGAGTTGGTGAGCTCTCATTAGGTCAGGTAAACTGTTTCTGTAGGTGTACCCATCACAGTCTTGACCTCTTTGCTATATACAAATGATAAAGAAGCTGAGAAAGAAATCAGAGAAACATCACCCTTCACAATAGCCAATAGCATAAAATATCTTGGGGTAACACTAACCAAAGAAGTGAAAGACCTGTTTGACAGGAACTTTAAATCTTTGAAGAAAAAATTTGAAGATACCAGAAAATGGAAAGATCTCCCATGCTCTTGGAGAGGTAAAATTAACATAATAAAAATGGCAATCCTCCCAAAAGCAATCTATAGATTCAATGCAATCCCCGTCAATGCAATCCAACACAATTCTTCACAGACCTTGAAAGAACAATAACCAACTTCATATGGAAAAACAAAAAAACCCAGGATAGCCAAAACAATTCTATACAATAAAGGAACTTCCAGAGGCATCACCATCCCTGTCATCAAGCTCTATTATAGAGCTACAATAATGTAAACAAGTTGGTATTAGCATAAAACAGAGAGATTGACCAATGGAATTGAATTGAAGACATGGATATTAATCCACACACCTATGGACACCTATTTTTCGACAAAGAAGCTAAAATTATACAATAGAAAAAAGAAAGCCGGGCGGTGGTGGCGCACGTCTTTAATCCCAGCACTCGGGAGGCAGAGGCAGGCGGATCTCTGTGAGTTCGAGACCAGCCTGGTCGACAAGAGCTAGTTCCAGGACAGGCTCCAAAACCACAGAGAAACCCTGTCTCGAAAAACCAAAAAAAAAAAAAAAGAAAGCATCTTCAACAAATGCTGCTGGCATAACGGAATATCAACATGTATTTGTAATTTTCATTCTCTTTTTTACAAAGTAAAAAGGTCAGATTAACCTGTTTCAAAATCTCAGTTCTTTATTCTATTGGGATGCATTTCTCTTTTGTGTCTGTATGTGTATATTATTTGGTTTCATATCTTTCTTCCTCCTTCTGCACATGCTATTTTAAAGCCAGTCCATTTACCTAATTTATTTCCCTATCTTTTTTCCTTTACATATTTCCAGTTGTTCCATAAAAGCTCTATGACTACTGTATGATCTTTTGTTTCCAGAATTTATATCCATGGTACCTTATTTATCTATTTATTACCACCTTATCTCTTTACACCTTACAAACTTCATATTTTTAATTTCAGTTTTATTTATTATTGCATGTAAACAGTATGTCTTAGTTACTTTTTTTATTGCTGTGAAGAGATAACATGACCAAGGCAACTTACAGAAAAGTTTATTGGAATTTATGACTTCAGAGAGTGAGCCGTGACCATCATGACAGAAAGTAGAGCAGCAGGCAGGCAGACATGGCCCTGGAGCAATAGCTAATAGCTTACGTCTGATCCACAAGCAGGAGGCAGAGAGAGTGCTAACTGGTAACAGTGTGGGTTTTTGAAAACTCAAAGTCCACCCCAGGTGACACATCTCCTCTATGAAGGCCACAGCCCTTTCTAAACAGTATTACCAATCAAGAACCAAGTATTCAAATATGAGCCTATGGAGGTCATTCTCATTCAAACACATGCCATGGCACACATGTAGAAATCAGAGGATAATTTTGTAAAGTCAGTTTTCCTTCCACCTTTACAAGGGTTCTAGGGATGGAAGTCAGATCATCAGGCTCCTGTGGCAAATGTTTCTACCTGCTGAGTCATGTCTCCAGTCTCTGCTGCTCCATACCTTAGTTTGCTGTATCCCAGCTATGGTGGTTAATCTTGTCAATTTGATTGGATTGGGACATGGCCAGTAAAACACACCTCTCAGCATAAGCATATCTGACGATTTTTCCAGAGACAACTGGATCTGGAGGGCTCTGACTCAATCAATGGTTTAATCCACTGATAGATCCAAGATTCAACAGACTCTCAGGAGGTAGTAAAACTGAACAGCAAAGATAGCTGGAGGAAGTGGATTGCTGGGAATATGCCCCTGAAGGGAGTATCTTGGTTCTGACCCCTTCCTGATACCTCTGCTTCCTAGTTACCATGAAGTAAGTAGACTTTATTTAATATGGTCCTGCCCACCATGGTTTTCTGCCTTGCCTCAGAAACAAAGCAATGAGACAAGTTAGCCATCAACTAAAACCTCTGAAACTACAACCCAAATAAATCTTTTCTCCTTTTAAATTGTTTCTCTCAAGTATTTGTCAGAGACAAGAACTAATTTAACACATCAGCCTAGTTCCATGTTCTTCCTGTTTATAATTACAGAATATCTAGTTGGTACTGAATTAAGAATATCAACTGGGTCAGCAAAATGGCTCAGTAGATAAAGGTGCTTGTCATCGAGCCTGATGACCTAAGTTCAATTTCAGGAACTCAAGAGGTACAAGGAAGAAACTAACTCCACAAGTTGTGCTCCAGCCTGTATGCATGTGCCATGGGATGCACATCACTAAAATTTACAAATAAATAAAAATACTTTTTAAAAACATGTAAAAAAGGAATACAACACACACACACACACACACACACACACACAAATCTTGGTCTCTACTCAATAAGCTCACAATACAGTGATAAAGGAGAGCCAGAACAGAGGACCCTGAATACTGCTAAGGACACCTGACTCAAATTTGAGTCCAGGAAGTTCCTGAGAGAGGCAATCTTTAGGCTAAAGGATCTTTAAGTAGAAGACGGACAAATGATAAAATGAGGAAAGAAAAATATTACAGACAGAAAGAGCAGTTCAAGTTAAGTCACTGAATACATTATACTAAGTTTGGTATCATAATTGTAATGTAAGATAGAGGAAAAATGATGATGGAATTGTAGGTGGAAACCAGATGGGGGAGAGAATTTGTACATTATACCAAGAATTTAATCTATTGGCTAGTGGGTCTCAGAATCATCTACAGAATTGCCATGTTTTAACCTTCAAAGACTAAACTGAGGAAGGCCCAACATCAACATGCTTAAAAAACTTCCTAGAAAATTCTGATGAATAGGCCTGACAGCCATGACACAGGTGACAGAAAGTCCAGCTAGAGTAGCACAGCTAATGTTGAGTAGATAGATCATTCTTGTAGCATGGTAGAAGTAATATTTCAGGGGAAAAACAATCTAGCACCATGTAAACCAATATGGATACTGCTGTAATAGTTCAAGTAAAAGGTGGGACCTTTTTTCCTAGGTAAGTAGAAGAGTATAATTTTAGCAAGCAGAATTCTGATGATAGATTGCATTGGGAAGAAAGAAGGAGAGTCAGAACAACTCTCTAAATGGCTGGCTGAGCTGTTGGTGTTGCCACCTGGGTGTCATACAGCAGAAGCTTCAAAGTGTCAGAGACAGAGTCAGACTCACTAATCTTTCTGCAGTCTACTGACTACCCTCAACAAACCATCATCTTCCTCCTTCTTATTCCAGTTTGTAGACAGTCACTCAGAAGAGGAACCAAAATAGTGCTTCATCCAAGTCTTGGCAACTCTCTTCTTGTTTGTTGATGCACTACTGATCTACTATTCACTAGCTCTGAGATTCTGGGCACTTGAATTCCTCTTCCTGAGCCCTTCTTACAGTAAAGGTTTGGGGGATGAATGAACACAGCCTTTATTTGGAGTTGGCTCATGTTTCTTCCCAGGAGATCCCTTGTTTCTTATGTGGGTAAGTTTTTAGGAAGAATTATTTGTGAGGTAGGGATATTAAAATTAAATGAGAAGATTCATGCAGAACACAAGTACCTGACAATCTGAAGATGAGTAATTATTAGCTATTATCATCATCACTGAATCTGGCCCCTTCTTCTCTAGTCTAATTTCTAAGCACCTCTGGGTTCTCATCTCCTCTCTAACAACCTGCCTCTGGTCTGTTTTCCATCCAAACTAAATCTTTACAATTGAAAAAAAAAAGGAATTAAAAAAAAGAAAAAGAAAAAATGTCACTAGAGTCCTTGAAACTGCAAATGGCATTCTAATTCATGGGGAATAAGTCCTCCAGTACCTTTGTTAGATCTGAGTATGCAATATCCTCCACCATTTAGTCATTCCAATCTCTCTATACACCCAGCACACAGTACCACCTCCTCCACAATTCCTCCCCAAAGGTACATACACCTCCTATATTCTGCTTCACTGTTTTATCATGTTGTTCTCACCATGGAAATCATTATTAATTTCCTTTCTATATGCCTTTATATTATAATTCATCATACTGTATCACATAATTGTATTATTCTTTCTTTATAAACTAAATTACATTTCCTTAAGAAGGGTCACCAAGGGAATGGAGAGACATGACAGTGGTTAAGAATACGGGTTGCTCTTCCAAAGGACCTGGGTTCAAATCCTAGCATCCACATGGTAGTTTATAACCATCTGTTAACTCCAGTTCCAGGGAATCTGACACCTTCTGGCTTCTTTGAGCACTGCCTGTATGTCGTACACAGATATACATGCAGGCAAAATAACCAAGAAATTTTCATAGCAAACTGTCAAGTACCAAAAAAGGTGCTACACAAACTCCAAAAGCCTTAGCAAAATTGACTATATTTTAAAAACTTTTGGAATAAAAGTTGGTATATGCTGTGGGATAATCCTTCTATATCATTTGTGTTATGTTAAATATTATAATTTAAAAACTATACAGGCTTTTAAAGAAGTTCTTAAACCTTTATTATAGGCATATAGATCTTCATACTTGTTGAAGAAACAATAAAATAATTTGAAGCCTGAACTTAATGTGAAATGAAAATAATAAAAATAATTTCTATAGCAATATCATGCTTTACATGTTCTTCTGATACATGCAAAGGATTCCACAAAATAAGGTCTATAAATATTAAACATACACATTCACAAACTTTAAAGACACCTTGCAAGCCAGGTTGGAGTGTCAAGCCTATAATGTCAGCTCTTGGGAGGCTACACAGAATGGCCATGATGAAGCTGGAAACAACCTAGACTATACCTTGCAAGTTTAGACAGCACTAGTTTCCTCTTATTCGTCTATAATGTGTACACAGGCAATACAATTAGCTACTCTTTTAAAGAAAGAAGAATTTACTTGGTGCAGAAATTATAAAAAAATGTATTTCCTGTTATATTTCAAGCTAAGAAAGGTAAGAGCAGAGTCAAATCAAGACGTAGCTGCTGAATCAACTGCTCTTTAACCATCCATGAAGGCTAGTTCCAGGAGGTGAGCACAGGAGTTAGAAGAACTGAAACAAACATTTTCTGAGAAAAGGTTTTTCAAATCTAACCTACACTCTTTTTTTTAATCCCAACACATTGTATATCATCACAATTAGTTTCTACACTATGTTGAAAAATAGGTAAGCTTGGCACACATGTGTAGTCCTAGTACTTACAAGGCTAAAACATGAGATATGCCTCGTGAATTATAGGCTAGTCAGGGCTAGTGAGACACCTTCTCAGAATAATGATGATGATGTAGACACAGACACATAAAAAAATAGTAAAAACTTATACATAAATTACATACTGGAAGTCAATTGCTACAGGCTCCTATGATACCCATACATATTTTGGCTATAGAATTACACTAAACACTAAAATGTTTAGGATGTTGACAGTATAGGTGAATGAATGTCAGACTAAAAATAAAAGATACTTTGAGCTCATTTCTCCTCAAACCTTTATGAACACATCCAACATGCACACACTTTTCAACTGTTGGTTTTTCAGTTTGTTTTGAAACGGTCTGGCTATACAGCCGAGGTCACTTCAACACTTAGCACCCTCCTGACCTAGGCTCCCGAGTCCCCGGTATACATGTGTGACACTATGCCCAGCCTGTTCACTACTATTCTTATATTCAGAAAAATAAATAAAAACTAGAAAATATCTAAATGTTTCTTTAGACTGTGAATTTTCATGACAGTACACCATTGAGAAAATGCAGCAAGCACGAAGATCCATTTACAATTAAAATTACATATTTCAAATGTTTCATTAATGTGTGTATGACAACATTGCTAGTATTCAATTTTTTAAAAAAATAATGAGTAGGACTGGAAAGATGGCTTAGCAGTTAAGAGCACTTGTTGCTCTTGCAGGAGAGACAGTTTCAGTTCCGAGCACTCATATCAGGAGGCTCACAACCGCTTTTAACCCAAGCTCCAGGGTCTCTAACACTCTATTCTGATATGGTGGGAACAATCACATATGTGTTGCACTTGCATTGACTCAGGTTCACATACATAAAAATAAATCAAATATTACAAAAATAAATAAATAAACCAGTGATATGGTTCAGTAGGTAAAAGAGCTTCCTACCAAAACTGACAGTTTGAGCTCAATCCCCAGACCTACACGGTGGAAAGAGAGAAAAGACTCCTGAAAGTTGTCATCTGACCTCCATGACTACACACAAACACGCTTTCTCTCAGACAAACATAAATAATGTAAAATATAAGAAGTAGAGAAGATTATGCCAGTAACTTGAAACAAATGACTTTAGAAATCGTCCCCAAAACATTTAAATAAAGATAAAAGGGAAAAAATGCAAGAAAAAGTATCAGTATTATTGTGCTTGGAAGCACTATTAAGAGGAAATTCAGAAAACAACAAAGAATTTTAATCTTTAGGAAATTCCAAGTTAAACAGGTCCAGCACAACGGAAGCAGAGGCAGGTGGATCTTTAAGTTCCAGGCAAGTCAGGTCTACAGAGTTCCAGGACAGCCATGGTTACACAGAGAAACCCTGTCTCAAAAAACAAAACAACAAAAGCAAACAAACAAAAGAATAAATTCCAAGACAAAGCTGAGGATACAGCTCAGTGCTGGAGCCCTTGCTTGACATATGTAAGACCCTGGGTCCAACCCCTACCACACACACATACTCCCATTTAAAACATCAGGCCAAACTGTGGAGATAGCTTAGTCGGCAAAACGTTTTCTTTGAAAGTATAAGGACCTCGGCCTGATCTTCAGAAACCAATGTGGAAAAAAAATAAATAAAAAGTTGTGTGTGGTGGTACATACATGTAATCCCAGTGCAGAGAGAAGGAGTCAAATGGATCCCTGGGACCCACTGGCCAAATGGCCTGGCCTAATCAGCTAGTTCCAGACCATTCAGAGACCTGTTTTAAAATAACCACACAGATCTCACTTGAAGGAAGTTCTTTGGTCTACGCACACGCGCGCGCGCACACACACACACACACACACACACAGTCAAAATGCAATGAAGTCCAAAAAGCAAATAAAGAAAGCAGGGTAATGAGGTATCTGACTGACACACATAGCTGCCCTACAAGTTACACCAGTACAACTTCCTTGCTCTGGCCATGCTGCATTTCCCACTTCAATGGGTGAATAACCAGAAGTTACAACAATGAATGCATTTTATGAACTGATAAATATGTTTTGCTGCCCTTTTAAAGAGGCCACATTATTTTGATAAAAAGAGGAAACTGTTCTTACCATTGTTTGAATTTCACACTCACCCAGACTCAATGTATTTAATAGCTCTGCTACTCCATATAATGAATGCAATTATGACGACTGTTTCCTAAGGAGTGAAGACAACTTCTGATCTTCTCTCTCCGAGTTTTGCTTTGCTTTTTTCCAGAAATTTCTCATACTTGGAAAAATTAAGTACACAACTTTTTCAGACTGGCTTCTTTCATTTGGTAAAATGTATTTCAGATTCCTCTGTCTTTTAAAGCTTGGGCTTTACACTTATAAAGGTGCAACTGGCATGGCATATAACACACTGTACATCTTTAAATTATATAATTTGTTCAGTTTCAACCTATGTGTACACCCATGAAACCACGTTCGTAATCAAATAGTGAACCTGTCTATTGCTCCCTGCAGTTTCCTAGGACACCTTTGTTATCCCTCCCTTCTTTGTCTCCTCCCCTTTCCTTATCAATACCCAATCCACCACTGATACACTTTCTGCCACTACAGATAAGAAGGAGCACACTTTCTAGATAGAACTACAAAGTACATAGTGGTTTTTTGTTGGTCATATTGTGAATGTGCGTGCATGCATGTGTGCTCATGTGCACGTGTCTGGCTTTCTAGATGTAGCATAGTTATGTTGTATGATCTATAGCATATTCCTTAATTGCTAAAATTTTAATGGAACAATAACTAGCCCTTTGGGAATTATTTTATTTCTTTTTTTGACTAATTAGAATGCTTGGTTCTAAGCATTACTATTTCATGTTATTAGGTACTTTTTTTCCTTATTCTATTTTTTCCAGCACTTGGTCTTAGTAAACATTCAAAATTTCCAAATGTATCAGAACTCTCTCAATTACTATAAAGCAAAGCCAAGCAAGGGAATTAAAAGGCACTAGGGCACTGATGAGTAGCAAACCAAGCAAGCAAACAAAAAAAAAATGAGTAGAACCAGTGAGGATATAGTTGTCTCACTGACTCCAAAAGCAGTTTATGATTACTCACTAATCGACAGCGTTTATTGTATTTTCAGTATAGATATGTTAAAAATTCATTATAAAATATTAACTATATTCTGGTTCTTCAGTATAAAGTGTAGAGCTCAGGACTGAGAGTCACGTATTTTCTGATTCAAGCTTTTTGTTGTTGTTGTTCTCTTTCACAACACTGGAGATTAAACCCAGGGCCCTGTGCATGCCAGACAAGCACTCTGCCACCATGCCACAGCCTCAACCTCATTTTCCCATTTTTGAGACAGAGCCTCACTAAGCTACTAAGCTGTCCAGGCTGGTCTTAAACATGTGATCCTCTTGTTTCAGCCTCCCAAGTAGCTGGGACTACAGAGATACTTCATCAAGTTTTACAGATCAAAGTATAATGGTCTAATACTTTATACTCTGATGTTTAAAAAAAAAGTCTCCATTTATAATGTGATGGTCCATCTATTTCAAGTCATCTGTAATGAACACACAAAAGAATTAAGATAATCTCTTTGTTACTGACTTATTAGGAAAGCATTTAAAAATTCAGGTCTTTTACACTGTAATTTTACAAACGGCCAAGAGAAGCCACATTTGATAACATTTCTGGGGCTTAAATTCTTTTTAACGGACATCTAAAGATAATTCAGAAAAAAAAGAGAAAGGAGATGAAGGTGTTCAAGTTAAATATAGCAACAGGCTATAAAAGATACTCTGGCCGGGCGGTGGTGGCGCACACCTTTAATCCCAGCACTCGGGAGGCAGAGGCAGGCGAATCTCTGTGAGTTCGAGGCCAGCCTGGTCTACAAGAGCTAGTCCCAGGACAGGAACCAAAAAAGCTATGGAGAAACCCTGTCTCGAAAATCAAAAAAAAAAAAAAATACTCTGGAGTTCTGTATTACATGGCTTTCTCTACAACGAAATTTAACAAACACAATGGACTGAATCCAAGCAAATAAAACCAAAGCTACATTTGGGAACATGAATGATGAGGTTGGTTCAAAAGACTAAATAGAAAATGAATATGAAACCAAAGGAAGGGTTCATTGAGTGTATTTTCCTAGCAGGATCAAGGTAATGGGTTTGATTCCCAACACCGGAAGAAAAAAAAGTAAGTGAGCATGAAATAAAAATTATCCATTTATGGGCAAAATTTTTAAGCTCCTGGAATAGTCAAGGCAACATAAAACATTTTTGCAATGCAAATTCACTAATGTCTACTATGAATAATCTTCACTTGGATGTGTGGTGGTATTTTGTTTGTGCTTTAACAAATAAAGCTTGCATGAAGATCACAGTGTGGAGATAGCCACACTTGTTAGCCATAGAGGCCTGGCAGTGGTGGCATACACCTTTAATTCCAACACTCAGGAACTCTGTGAGTTCAAGGCCATCCTGGGCTACACAAGATTGAATCAGTCTAAAGGGGAAACAGAGACAAGCAGTGGTGGCTCACACCTTTAACTCCAGCACTATGGAGGTGGAGATGGGAAGTGATATGTCTGGATGGACAGGAGACAGGAGCTCAGCATTCAGTCAGAGGATTCATGGAAACAGGATCTTGCCACTTTATCTGAGGATATTGTAGAGGTAAGAACTGGCTGCTCTGCTTCCCTGATCTTTTGGCTTTCATCCCCTAATATCTGACTCCAGGTTTTTAATTATTAAGACCAATTAGATTTGAGCTACATGGATGTTTAATTTTATTGCCTAAAACCTAACCTCCCAACCAAGCCTATTCATCTCATAAAATTCTCAGTATCTCCCTATTCTATCATTCTTGCTAAAGACAAAATTGTTACTGCCCTCTACATCCTACACATGAGTTATTCAAAAATCAATAACCTCCCACCACAGCCACCAATTCCTATGTCATTTCTGAACAGCATTATGCCAATATCCCCAGACAAGGTATCGCAGCTTCTGTTCCTGCTAGCCCCTTCCCCCATTGGAGGTGTATTTTCCAACTAGCTATAGTGATGGTCCCTTTGAAAGATCAAGTTTAATTATATCATTTTACACTCAAAAAGAGGATTCTTCTCCCTACAAAGGCTTATAGGATCTTTCACAACCTGATCTCTTATCCTTCTAATATGTCAGTACTCTACAACTTGAACTTAGCTGGCTCCAACATGGCCAAACTAGCCGCCAGCTCTCACTCCATCTCCACACTATTGCCTCAGGGCTTTATGCAAGTGGCTTTCTCATTACACATTCTTCCCCTCAAAAGGAACATGGATCCTTCCTTCCGGCTGACCAAATTTCATCTTCTCTAACAGGCCTTTCCTAACTACCGCTAATCAAATTGCAACCCATTTCTGGCTCCCTGTCTTCTCTCCTCCCTGTTTTTTCTCTACAGTCCTTAACATCATCTGACAGGGCATCTTCTATTCATTTATGAGCTGACGTTCTTCCAGTAGGATATATGTTCCACTTATCAATTTATAAAAGTGCCTGGCCCATAACAGGCTTAACAGATCTTTATTTTATACTTTATTTTATCTTTATTTTATGTTATATATGTAATTTACAGTCTACAAAGTTATCTTAATGTAAAATAAGTTCCAGAAATCATTTTCCCCTCTATATGTATTCATGTGGATGACAGCAAAGAGCAATCAGCAGAAAATTACTTGCAAAGCTCTTTAAAAACAGATCTCACCTACTAATTAACTACATTAGTAGAAGCTAAGAGTCAACATTTTTAGTAGAATAGGGTGTGGAAGTTAAATAGCAGACCAGCCAACAACCTTCATGAAGAAAACCTCAATTCAGTGTGCCCTATCAATCTGTTAAACAAGCCCTCGGGTAAAGGTAAAATGAATTCGATCCTTAAGGAAACACTGGCCAGAACTCAACACAAATGTGTATTCAACATGAGTCAACACCCTTAAATTTTTTTTTCCTCACCCCATCAACTACCAAGCAAGGGCTGTCACTGGCTGAGCATCGAGAATGTTTTGCCTTTTTGTTTATCCCTCTGCGGATTGGATGAGGACGCTTTTCTTGACTCCCTGGGCTTCAGCCCTCCATCAGGAGCCCTTGGCCTTCGAACGGTGGCGACAGGGTCTCCCTAGGTCATGCCCCTTCCATTAGCATCTCAGCCACCGCTCAGGAGACCGAGCGCGAACCACAGGGAGGGTGGTACGCGGAGTCCGGCAGCAGGTGTCACGGGCAGGGAAGGAACAGCAGGGACTCAGATGCACCAGGGCGGGGATGACAGATGGGCCCGCGGCCCGAAGTGGGACGCCCTGAACCTGGCAGCTCCCGCTGTCACCTGCTGAGCAGGACCCGGCGGGCTGAGAGGAGCGGCGGTCCGGAACAAGTGTTCCCCGGGGTGAAGCGCCCCCTGAGGGCACCGGTCCGCCGCGACGACCGGCCGAATAAAGTTAGTATGGGGTCCGTGCCCGCCGCCACCATCCACTGGGCCCGGGACCGCCTCAGCCAAGAACCGTGCAGAGCTGCCAGTGCAGGCGAGCCCCAGCCCGGCAGAGCTCCAGGCATTTTAAAAAGAGACAAAAAGTTCACTTCTCCGACTCCATAAATAAAAGCCTTTGTCTGGTAATGAGGAGAATGAACAATTTATGACAAATTTCTCATAGTTCTTGAGGCTGGGACTCGATGACCAATATAAGAGCAGAGAGGGCCCATTCTTCCTAGCCAGCACCTTACTGTGCTCTCACATGGCAGAAGTGTCAGGGTTCCGCCAAGAGTCTTCTAAGCTCTAGCCTTCATGAGGATACATCTAACCACAGCCTGAAGCTCCTAAGAACCCTTCACTTGAGATTAGGATCCAACGGGGGGGGGGGGGGGGTAGGAAAGGGTACACGCACTCAAGCTACAGACTTCCACCTCTAGTCCTCCAAAGTCACACAAAACACACAAAATAGCTTCACTCCTTAGCAACAACCCCAAACATCTTGACCAATCGAAGCAACAACTCAAAAATCTAACATCCAGGCCTTCATCTAAATCAATAAATGAGAGTCGTCATGAAGCAAACTGCTGTCTAGCACGGCCTGCAACACCAAACAGTTCAAGTGTTTCCAAACTACAATGGTGAGTCAGGCACGGTTCCAAAGGGGAGTAGAACACACATTAAAAGATAAATAAATCACTTCTTAAAACTACTGCAAGCACAGAACCTCCCAGAGCAGTAGAAACCCTGTCTCAAAACAACAACAACAAAAAATCTAGGTGAATACAGAATGTCCGTCCTGTCTACACTCTTGGTCGTGTTCTCTCTCTCTCTCTCTCTCTCTCTCTCTCTCTCTCACACACACACACACACACACACACACACACACACAAATTTAGGCACTCCGTCCGCTCTGAAGGAGCCTGAACCACAAAGTTTAAGACCTCCAGCAAGGTGGCCGTTGTAAACAAGACTGCACCTGGGGAAGTCGAAGTCGACACTGGAATGTGAGGAACAGAACCCTGAAGTCATCCAGGGCCTGCGCAGGGCAGGGCTGCTGTAAGGAGTGGACATGCCTTGGGGATTACTGTCGCCCTAATCTCTTTATCCAAAGTTCACCTGGCTACACCCTGCCTGCTCTGTACTGAGTATCTCTCTCCGTTTCTAACAGGGCCAGTCTGAACTGTGCTGACTCTCTACTCTTTCCATCCCTCTTCCTTATCAAGTGTCCTGCATAACTTGCCTTTGTCACTACATATCACTCTAAGCAGTTAGAGGCCACTTTGCTGAAGTGTCTCTTCTGCCACACA
The DNA here is from genome assembly GCF_018167655.1 of Microtus oregoni. Lineage (NCBI taxonomy): Eukaryota > Metazoa > Chordata > Mammalia > Rodentia > Cricetidae > Microtus > Microtus oregoni. The sequence continues at coordinate 19,808,159 of NW_024543086.1, forward strand.
CCTAGCGTTCGGACAGTGTGGTCCTAAAAGCACCAGGACACAAGAACAAACCCCCAGTTCTGCCCACTTTAGCATGGACTGCCATCCCTACCTTTTCCAACACACTCTGCACTTCACCTGGGGCTACAGTGGTCCCAGCAGCCCCACTCCCCTCAAAGCCACCCCACAGTTTTAGTTCCGGCTTCCAGGGGCCACTCTCCACCCTCACTCAACAGGACTTCTAAAACAAAACCCTCTCCTAGGTTCTTTCACAGAAGCAAAGGCTGTGCTCTCTGGGCTAGGAAGCTTCGGACTCCCTCACAGGACAGACGACAAGGTCAGACAGGTCTCCAACCTCTTCAAGGGTCCACTCTCTGTCATAACAGTGTGCACTAGGAGAGCAGGGAGGAGGGTTTAAACAGACGGGGCCAGACGGCCTCACGAACAAGAGCAGAGGATGGAAAGCCACGTGCGCCAACTAGAGACTTTCTGTGGCACCGTAATGCTCTATGATCCTGACAGGATACACGGCTCAGGATATGTAGACACAGACCTGGACACTTTACCATACATGTCACCTAAAAGCAAGTTAATAATAAGTATTCTGAAGGATTTACATGTGAAATATACTTATTATAAAATACAACAAAAATCTAAGATTGGCTGGTAGACAGAGGGAAACGAGCAGGCAGTAAAACAGACCCACCTATTTCATGGAAGACTATGGAATTACAGATATGGGTATATAGATATTCAACAATCAAATATTTTTCTGTAATGATTAACGGTTTCCCCATAAAATGTCAGGAAGATATGACAAATGAAGGCTAGGAGCTCAGGCACTTCTCAAGTCCACAGACTAAGAGAACTCACTTTAATGAAAACGTCCACACACATCTTAAAGTGGAGACAGGCATAGTGAAGCTTGCCTAGAGTCTCAGGCCTTGAAAGGCTGTGGTAGGGAGACCATGAGTTCAAGGCCAGCCTGAACTATGTGATTATACTCTCATCTCAAAAAGCAAAAAATTGAAGGGAAGGAAGGCGAAGAGAGGACAGATGCAATTTTGACCGCCCAGAGACTAGCTCCAGCCTTGAGCACTCATCCTTCTCACTCACTCCAGGAAAATACACATCAGTGATGTGATGAGTCCTTTGTCCGAGCCTACGTAACTACTCCAGCCTTCCTACCCGAGTTTCTAACCCTCTTCACACTGACACTCGGGATGGAACACCTGGCCAGCCAAGCGCAGCAGCAGCAGTCTGGCTAAGCCCGTGAGTGAGCATTAAAGATGACAGCTCCGTCGGTGAGGAGTAAAGTGCTTGCCACACCAGCATGAGGCCCTGAGTTCAGATCCCCAGAACCTGTGCAAAGCTGAGCACACTGGCACAGGCCTGGATCACACTTAGACTCACACTGTGCGGGCACACTGGCATAGGCTTGGAGTCACAAACTTATATTGTGATTAAGGTATGAAATGGACAAGCTAGGTTATGAAACTAAGCATTTCTGACGTGAGTGCAGTAACTAGAAAATGAAGTTGAAAATGAAAGGTTAAGTAATTTTAGTGAACACTGAGAACCACATACATTTTAATTAACTCCACTCCGTCCTGGATGACACAGTAGGCTCATCTGCTTCAACATCCCATAGACAACATAAGTGGGAAGATAAGGTAGACAGGACCGACAGAAATCCATTCCAAATGGCCCTCTGTTGTTGCTCCAAAGGCCAGCACGCAGCTCATGCACTTGAATTCTGCCTGTCACAAATGACCTAACAAGGAAGGCATTTATCACACCATAGTAGCTTCCCCCATGTATCTGGCTTTAAACAGCTGCAAATTTTGGAAAGTAGCTAGCTCTAAATGAAGTCTCTCGAGTATGTTCTCCTACCAACAAATATTAAGACACAAGTGAAGCCCAATGGGATTCCAGTATTATAGAAATTAAACTAGGTGAGCATAAACTAAGTTTGGAAAATAAAGTAGAAACTGTTTAGCATGTTAGTAAAACAGCTGAGCCAATGAGCATATCCTAAGGACTTCTGTCTAATAGCACACTCTGCTCACAATGTTGCCTTATTCGTCACAAAGATGCCACATTACTAATGATGCTTTAGTTCCTTCAAATTCTGTGAGTGAACTAAATGACAAAATGTCTTTTAAAAAAATAAGCTTAATCTCCAATTTCCATAAAACCATTTAAGTAAAAGCTGCTTCCTGGACCAAAAACTGCAAGACGTGGGTGAGAAGCACCGAAGCAGAAGCAGGTTATAGAAATGTTCCATAGTCATGGCTTGTTATGCAATGACACACATGCAGGCGGCTTTCTTGTGCCCACCACTGTTTCTTAGTAACATCAGAACACACTAAGACTTTCATTCTCCACCCAGTAACTCTTCTCTTTCCATGTAAAAATAAAAACTAACACCGAAGCAAGATAGACAGTGAGGTGGCCAAGCACTGGCAAGCACAGCAGTCAGCTACAGGGTTTTTAACTCCCGTTTACACTGACCCCACCCCTTCCATTTATATTAGCAGTGTCCATTTACACAGAGCGAGCGATCCCTTCACAGGGCTCACACACCAGATATTTACAATTCATAACAGTAGTAAAATTAGTTATCAAGGAGCAAAGGAATAACTTTATGGTGGGGTCTCCACTACACGAGCAGCTGTATTAAAGGGCTGCGGCATTAGGAATAACTTTGTGGTGGGGTTTCCACTACATGTGCAGCTGTGTTAAAGGGCTGAGACATCAGGAAGGTTGAGAACCACTGACAGCCAGTCAGATCCAACAGTCAGGGCCTGGGAATGTAGCTCAGTGCCGATCGGTATTCCTGCAGGAGACCCTAGACTTGTCTCTCTGGACACACATCCAAATCCAATATTAACAGATAATTTTTGCTTTCATTTCCTGTGCTAATTTGCATTTCATCTGCATACTGATGCAAAATCCAGAAAGCCATTAAAAGTCTTCAAGGAGCCAGGTGTGATGGCACGCAGAGGTAATCCCAGCACACCAGGGGCAGGCTGAGGGTTCAAGGACAGCCTAGACAGCACAGCAAGTACCACGCCACTCAGAGCTAGAGTGAGACCCTGTCAAAAAAAGTTATTAAGGATATATTTGCCTATAAAAATGCAAATATTTGAAGAGCAAATGGGAAGCAGAAAGTATTGGAAAGAGGGGACCCTACTATTGCAAGTAACTGTGCATGAGGAGGCACAGACAGTTCCAATGAAGGCTTCCTTCTGAGAACCCTAATTGTAAGCATGCTTCGGTTTTAAGTCTGCTACCTTTGAACAAGAGTCTAGAAGGAAGAAAGGCTGAAAGGACTGAGTCTCTGGAATGTCTCCTGCAGGTTAGTTCAGCACGCCAGCTTCTATGCAGGTCAAAGCCAAGAAAATCATCATACACAAAATCTCCTAAAATTTATAATTTCACATTCAAAGCACTACTGATGAAATTTTAGTTACCAGTCCCAAAAAGCAATCTTCAGATGTGTTATTATATTAAGTTACAGCCCAGTCTGTTTTTTTTTAAAAAAAAGCAAAAAAATAAAAAAGTCTTGTTGCTGAGCTATAACCACAGAAAACCTCCAATTATCCTTCATGGGGGGGGGGGGGACGATAAACATTTGGATAAATTAAATCCTCAGGTGATTATTATTTAAAAAGAGCTCTTATAAAACAAAGTTCGTTTAAGATCTGCTTGCCACGGCTATTCGCTAACTAAAAGGCTAACAAGCAGATCACTAGCCAGAAAAAGGTAAATAAAGCCAACGGAATTATTGGCACTCCAGTTGGTTCTGCCCCCGCTCACCCCTCCCCAGCAACTGCTGTTATCAAACCATCAAACTGAGTTTAGCTTCCTGAAAGACACTCACAGTGAATATCCCAAAACCCCTTCTCCCGCCTCCCCTCAAGATCTCCCACAATTTCTCTACTTCTAAACCAAATGTCCTTTAAATTGACACTAACGATGCTTTCTGAAATGAAGTTTAAACACCTGACAATTATTACATTCAAATTCTACGAAGCTGATATCCACGATTTCGGTTCAAATCTGCGAGGACTGAACTTCCTTTTTCTCCCCGGGGGTCCTCCCAGCCCTTCCGCCACTCGGGGCCTGCGGTGACATCACGGTCTCTCCGGGTAGAGCCCTGACATCACAGGCACACACCGAGCCTCGGAACTGTGACCTCACCGCCGCAGGCTCACACGGCGGGGCCCGGGAGGGTGGAGGAGACGCGCCGCTCACCTGCGCCGGGACGCCTCCCCCCACTCCCCGCGCCCGGCAAGCAGCTCCCCCGCGGCCTAGCTCAGGTCGCCCGCCTCGGGGCCCGGGGACCCGCGGACGCACGACCTCGGGGCCAGGCCGAGCGGAAGGCGCCCGGGAGGACGCGGCGGCTGCACCCCCGAGCGGGGCGCATCTAGGTTGTTTCCAGGTTCTGGTTATTACAAACAATACTGCTAAGAACATAGGTGAACAAATGCTTTTGTTGTATGACTGAGCATCCTTTGAGTATATGCCCAAGAGTGATATCCTTGGGTGGATTGATTCCCAATTTTCTGAGGAAACCGTCACACTGCCTTCCAAACTGGTTGCACAAGTTTGCATTTCCACCAGCAATGGATGAGTGTTGTCCTTACTCCACATTCTCTCCAGCATAAGCTATCATTGGTGTTTTTGATCTTAGTCATTCTGACAGGTGTAAGAAGGTATCTCAGAGTTGTTTTGATTTGCATTTCCCTGATGGCTAAGGATGCTGAACATTTCCTTAACTATCTTTTGGCCCTTTGAGGTTCTTCTGTTGAGTTCTGTACCCCATTTTTTAATTGGGTTATTTAGAATTTTAGTGTTTAATTTCTTGAATTCTTTTTTGTTGTTGTTGTTTTTTCAAGACAGGGTTTCTCTGTAGCTTTTGGAGCCTGTCCTGGAACTAGCTCTTGTAGACCAGGATGGCTTTGAACTCACAGAGATCCTCCTGTCTCTGCCTCCCGAGTCTGGGATTAAAGGCGTGCGCCACCACCGCCCAGCTTCTTGAATTCTTTATGTATTTTGTAGATCAGTCTTTTTTCTGATTTGGGGTTGGTGAAGATCTTTTCCCATTCAGTAGGCTGCCTTTTTGTCTTATTGACTGTCCTTTGATTTACAGAAGCTTCTCAGTTTCAGGAGGTCCCATTTATTAATTGTCATTCTCAGTGTCTGTGCTACTGGGCTTATGTTTTGGAAGTGATCTCCTGTGCTCATATATTGAAGACTACTTCCCACTTTCTCTTCTATCTGGTTTAGTGTGGTAAGATTTATATTGAGGTCTTTAATCCATTTGGACTTGAGTTTTGTGCATGATGATAGCATTAAATATCTTGGGGTAAATCTAACCAAGGAAGTGAAAGATCTATTTGACAAGAACTTTAAGGCATTGAAGAAAGAAATTGAAGAGGATACCAAAAAATGGATGGATCTACCATGCTCTTGGATTGGGAGGATCAACATAGTAAAAATGGCAATTCTACCTAAGGCAATTTATAGATTCAATGCAATCCCCATCAAGATCCCATCAAAATTCTTCACAGATCTGGAGAGGACAATAATCAACTTTATATGGAAAAACAAAAAACCCAGGATAGCCAAAACAATCCTATACAATAAAGGATCTTCTGGAGGCATTACCATCCCTGACTTCAAACTCTATTACAGAGCTACAGTAATGAAAACAGTGTGGTACTGGCATAAAAACAGAGAAGTCGACCAATGGAATCGTATAGAAGACCCGGATTTTAACCCACAAACCTATGAACACCTCATTTTTGATAAAGGAGCTAAAAGTATACAATGGAAGAAAGAAAGCATCTTCAACAAATGGTGCTGGCACAACTGGATGTCAACCTGTAGAAGAATGAAAATAGACCCACATCTTTCACCGTGCACAAAACTCAAGTCCAAATGGATTAAAGACCTCAATATCAGCCCGAACACACTGAAAAGGATAGAAGAGAAAGTGGGAAATACCCTACAACAGATGGGCACAGGAGATCGCTTCCTATGTATAACCCCAGAAGCACAGACATTAAGAGCAACATTGAATAAATGGGACCTACTAAAACTGAGAAGCTTCTGCAAAGCAAAGGACACTGTCACTAAGACACAAAGGCAACCTACTGACTGGGAGAAGATCTTCACCAACCCCGCAGCAGACAAAGGTCTGATCTCCAAAATATATAGAGAACTCAAGAAACTAGACTTTAAAATGCTAATTAACCCAATTAAAAAATGGGGCACTGATCTGAACAGAGAATTCTCAACAGAAGAAGTTCAAATGGCCAAAAGACACTTAAGGTCATGCTCAACTTCCTTAGCAATCAGGGAAATGCAAATCAAAACAACTTTGAGATATCATCTTACACCTGTGAGAATGGCTAAAGTCAAAAACACCAACGATAACCTTTGCTGGAGAGGTTGTGGAGGAAGGGGTACCCTCATCCATTGCTGGTGGGAATGCAATCTTGTGCAACCACTATGGAAGTCAGTGTTTCGGTTTCTTAGGAAATTCGGGATCAACCTACCCCTGGACCCACAATTCTTCATAGACCTTGAAAGAACAATAATCAACATCATATGGAGAAACAAAAAACTCAGGATAGCCAAAACAATCCTGTACAATAAAAGAACTTCCAGAGGCGTCATCATCCCTGACATCAAGCTCTATTACAGAGCTACAGTAATGAAAACAACTTGGTACTGGCATAAAAACAGAGATGTTGACCAATGGAATTGAATCCAAGACCCAGATATTAATCCACACACCTATGAACACATGATTTTTTTGACAAATAAGCTAAAATTATACAATGGAAAAAAAGAAAGTATCTTCAACAAATGGTGCTGATAGCTAGGCGGTGGTGGCGCACGCCTTTAATCCCAGCACTCAGGAGGCAGAGGCAGGCGGATCTCTAAGTTCGAGGCCAGCCTGGTCTACAAGAGCTAGTTCCAGGACAGGAACCAAAAAAAAAAAAAAAAAAAACTGCGGAGAAACCCTGTCTCGAAAAATCAAAAAAAAAAAAAATGGTGCTGACATAACTGGATGTCAACATGTAGAAGAATGAAAATAGATCCATATCTATCATCATGCACAAAACTCAAGTCCAAATGGATTAAAGACCTCAATATAAATCTTACCACACTAAACCAGATAGAAGAGAAAGTGGGAAGTAGTCTTCAATATATGAGCACAGGAGATCACTTCCAAAACATAAGCCCAGTAGCACAGACACTGAGAATGACAATTAATAAATGGGACCTCCTGAAACTGAGAAGCTTCTGTAAATCAAAGGACAGTCAATAAGACAAAAAGGCAGCCTACTGAATGGGAAAAGATCTTCACCAACCCCAAATCAGAAAAAAGACTGATCTACAAAATACATAAAGAATTCAAGAAGCTGGGCGGTGGTGGCGCACGCCTTTAATCCCAGACTCGGGAGGCAGAGACAGGAGGATCTCTGTGAGTTCAAAGCCATCCTGGTCTACAAGAGCTAGTTCCAGGACAGGCTCCAAAAGCTACAGAGAAACCCTGTCTTGAAAAAACAACAACAACAAAAAAGAATTCAAGAAATTAAACACTAAAATTCTAAATAACCCAATTAAAAAATGGGGTACAGAACTCAACAGAAGAACCTCAAAGGGCCAAAAGATAGTTAAGGAAATGTTCAGCATCCTTAGCCATCAGGGAAATGCAAATCAAAACAACTCTGAGATACCTTCTTACACCTGTCAGAATGACTAAGATCAAAAACACCAATGATAGCTTATGCTGGAGAGAATGTGGAGTAAGGACAACACTCATCCATTGCTGGTGGAAATGCAAACTTGTGCAACCAGTTTGGAAGGCAGTGTGACGGTTTCCTCAGAAAATTGGGAATCAATCCACCCAAGGATATCACTCTTGGGCATATACTCAAAGGATGCTCAGTCATACAACAAAAGCATTTGTTCACCTATGTTCTTAGCAGTATTGTTTGTAATAACCAGAACCTGGAAACAACCTAGATGCCCCTCAACCGAAGAATGAATAAAGAAAATATGGCACATCTACACATTAGAGTACTATTCAGCAGGGGAAAAAAAACCAATGACACCTTGAATTTTGCATGCAAATGGATGGATTAGAAAACAATATCCTGAGTGAGGTAACCCAGACCCAAAAAGATGAATATGGTATGTACTCATAAGTGCATACTAGCTATAAACAAAGGACATTGAGCCTATAGTTCATAATCCTAGAGAAGCTAAGTAATAAGGAGAACCCAAAGAAAAACATATATAGACCCACCTGGAAACTGGAAACAGACAAGATTGCCTGACATAACTGGAAGCAGAGGGTAGGGGAGAAGTGGGGGAAGAGGAGAAAAGGAGTGGAGAAAGGGAGGGTTAAGGGAATGGGATAGTTGAGATGGAGGAAGGACAGAGATGAGAGTAAGGAAAGAGATATCTTGATTGAGGGAGCCATTATGGGGTTAGCAAGAAACCTGTCTCTATAAAAATTCCCAGGAATCCACAAGGATGACCCCAGCTAAGACCCTAAGCAGTAGAGGAAAGGGGGCCCAATCTTGACTTGCCCTGTAGTCAGATTGATGAATATCTTAAAGATCACCATAGAAACTTCATCCAGCAGCTGATGGAAACAGAGGCTGAAACCCACATCAGAGCACACATGAAGAGTGGGAGGAGTGAGAATATGAACAAAGAGGTCAAGACCATAAAGGGTTCACCCACCAAAACAGTCTACCTGAGCTAATGGGAGCTCACAAACACCAGCTGGACTGGGAAGAAACAAGCATAGGACCAAACTTGTCCCTCTGAATGTGGGTAACAGATACATGGCTGGGGCAGACTGAGGGGCCACTGACAGTGGAACCAGGATTTATCCCTACTGAATGTACTGGCTTTTTTGGGATCCTGTTCTCTTTGGATGGATACCTTGTTCAGCCTAGATATAGTAGTTCAGCTTGGACCTTCCCCAAAACAATGTGCCTTTCCCTCTCTGAGGATTGAATCTGAGGTGGGGTGGAAGGGTATATGGAGGAAATGGGAGGAGGAAGGGAGTGGGAACTTAGATTGGTATTTTTTTAAAAATCTAATAAATAAAAATTTAAAAAAATTTAAAAGAGGAAAAAAAATAAAAGCTTTAAGAACTGTTAGTTTCCTGGCACTAGTGAGATGACTCAGTGGGTAAAGGCGTTAGCTGTGCAAGCATGTCAGCCTGAGTTCAGTTGCTGAAGCTTCAATTGGTAGAAGGCCAGACTGACTCTCACAAGTTGCTCTCAGACTTACACACACACCTGCTGTGTCTAGTTCCCTAATATGTATACACATAAAATAAATAAATAAATAAATAAATGTATGTGTAAAGGTGTGTTTCCATATTCCTTTCCATTCTTTCTTTATTATTATTTATTTATTATTTTGTTTTGCTTTTGAGACAGGAGCTCATGTAGCCCAGGCTGGCCTCAAACTCAACAATGTGACCTAGGATAAACTTTCTGCTCCTCCGTCCACTAGAGCTGGGATGGTCTGGATGCCACTTCAATCTCTATCTTTTCTTTTAACATTTATTTATTTGGGGGAGGGGTTGTCAGAAGACAACCCTCAGGAATTTCTCTTCCCCTTTTCTACCACATGTGCCCCAGGAAAGGCACTCGGGTCATCAGCCTTGGCGACAAGCACCTTCCCCTTCTGAGCCCTTTGCCAGCCCAAGTCTTTGTCTTTTTGTTGTTGTTTGTTTGTTGTGTTTGTTTTTCGGGACAGAGTTTCTCCATGTAGCTCTGATTGTCCTAGAACTCTGTCTATAGACAAGGCTGGGCTCAAACTCGCAGAGATTCAACTGCCTCTGCCTCTTGACTGCTGGATTAAAGGTGTGCACCACAACCTCCTGGCTTCAAGTCTTTGTCTTCAAAAGGACTTAAAATCTTGATCTGTGCCAAAGAATAAAAACTGGCATTTTAGGACAATTTTTAAGACATTTTTAAAGAAAAAGATTTAAAAAGAAGAAATTTTTATATATTTTAAGGAGTCTCTATGTGGGAATAACATTTCAATCTTTGCTTGTTCTTTGGGGTGCTTTAGCAAATTAACTTTTGCTGAAAACTACATGAGACTAAGCCAGCAGAATTAGTCTCACCAGGATACAACAGGCTTTTCATAAGGTATGATATTTCAAAATACAAACCCAGAAGCCTAGAATTGTTTAAATTATTAATAAAAGTAGGAATATCTTTCTGGCACAAAGAATTGTGTTTTTTTTTCTACTTGGTTCTGAAGTTCTGTTTAATTGGCTTGTTCTTTAACAAAAGAATTGACCTGTCAATATACTTTAGACGTATATGAGCAAAACTAGAGACAAGGAAAGCCTGTGCCTTGCCACTCGATGTAGAAGTCAAGGGTGAATGAGCAAAGGTCAGGACTGAAATAGCTTCTATGTCTGTGTAAAGAAATGGTAGGTGGACCTGTCACCACCTCCCTGGAGCACAAGAGCTGTCAACCCATCAAGGAGCATGTCACAGAGGGAGACAGGAAAACACAATACACATGTGTGTGTATACACGTGTATAATAAACGTTACAAATACTAACCAGTAGGAAAAAGGAAACAGTTATTTAATAAATTACAAAACAACCACATAATTACAAAAATTTTACATTGATACCATACCTTCAAGATCCCTCCAAGAGCTGCAATTATAATGTTCAATAATTGGCATAATTGGTCTTGTTCACCATTCCTCACTCCTTCTAGAGACTAGTCAGCTTATAATTTGATTGCAGACCCAATTTAGGTCTCCAAGCAACTTTTGAAAATATACAGTTGAGAATATTTATACCTAATAGGGGCAATGACCCGTGCCACAAACATTTGGCAAATTACAGAACTATTGGCCATACCCTGGGGCAATGTTACCCATTGGTAGCGCTTGTATGGTTCTGTGAAATTTACAGACGGTACACTGAAAGCAAATTTATCAGTCTTTTGGATGCAAGGGAATGGTGAAAAAACAATCCTTCAGGTCAATAACTAAAAGATGATATCCTGCAGGAATACCTACAGGCTGAGGCAACCCAGGTTGAGTTGCCCCCATAATTTCCATGCAATCATTTACTGCTCTAAGATCTTGCAATAACCTCCATTTACCAGACTTTTTCTTAATGGCAAAGATAGGGGTATTCCAGGGAGAAGTGGATGGCACTATGTGTCCTGCTTCTAGCTGTTTCTGGACTAGAGTACGAGCAGCCTGTAATTTCTCTTTACTCACGGGCCATTGCTCTATCCAAACAGGTTTTTCAGTTTTTCATTTTATAGGAATGCTTTCTGGCTGCTTTGCAATGGCCCTAGGAAAAATTTCCTAACCCTGCATGCTGTCCAGGTGACTGTTGTATAATTTTCTTGTCTGCTAAAATCTGCACATCCCCCTGCAGATTTTTGCCCAAACCCTGACCAGGGACAAAGCCCTGCCTCGATAGCATACACCGCACAGGTTCAGTGGTCAGAACTGCTCCCATAGCTTGCAAAACGTCTCTTCCCCACAAATTAAGAGGAAGGTGTTCCAGGACAAATGGTTTAAAAATGCCCTTATGGCCTTCTTCGTCCTCCCAATTTAAATATTGAGTACTGCACTCTGGAGAACTGGCCGTTCCTACTCCCTGCAAGGTTGTAGAGGCTGGCTGTAGAGGCCAGGCTACAGGCCAGTGCCTTTTAGCAATCACTGAAAAATCAGCCCCTGTATCAGGAAGGCCTTGGAACCTTTTCCCATTGACTGTTAAAGTAAGGGTGGGGCGATTCTCTAAACTAGAAACCCAAAAAGCTCCAAGGGATCCTGTGGAGCCAAATCCCTTGTCTCCTCGTACTGGTTTAAAGAAAGGATTAGTAGAGCGAAACATGGGCAAAAGCACTAATTGAGCTATTCTTGCTCCTTGAGGGATGACAAGGACTCCCATACCAGCTTCAATCATAATTTTAATCTCTCCAGTAAAATCACAGTCTATAATTCCTGGTAAAATTTTGATTTCCTTGAGTGCAGAACTACTTCTACCCAAAACTATACCTACTGAACCCTCTGGGATAGGTCCAAATACTCCAGTCCCCAAGGCTTGCACACCCATTTGTGGGGTCAATACTACTCGGGCGGAGGTACAGAGATCTAGTCCTGCACTTCCTGAGGTGCCTCGTACAAGGTCGTTGACAGTGAGGCATTTCTCTGAGGAATGAATCTGATGGGAGCTGCTGCTCCGCTCATGGCCCCCCCCCCCCCGTACACTTGTGTTTTGGGGGCCCAGGGCAGGCTCCTCCCCCCGTTTTTTGACCTGGGGATAAGATTTCCTTGACTGTCCATCTTAGAGTGACAGTCGTTGGCCCAGTGAACTCCCTTTTGGCATTTTGGGCAAACGCCTGGATTTCCTCTAGGCTGATTAATAGCTCCTTTACCAGCAGGGCAGTTCCTTTTGAGGTGTCCTGACCTTCCGCATTGAAAACAATTCCTAGGCCTAGCTCCACCTTGGCCTTCCTTGAGGGCAGAAACAATGACCTGGCCCATCACGTGGGTGCCATCAATGTCTCTGCATAATCGGATAAAGTCATTCAAATCTCCATCTCTATGGGGGCGTAAAACTTGCTGACAGAACTTGTTTGCATTTTCAAAGGCCAAATGTTTGACGACCGGCATAGCTGAATCCACATCCCCAAAAATGCGGCTTCCCACCTGTAGAAGGCGGTCAATGAACTCAGAATAAGGTTCTGAAGATCCTTGAAGGATCTTAGAAAGCTGTTCTCGTGACCCTTTGTTAGGTAAAGTTTTTCAAGCTTTAACGGCAGCTGCAGCTATCTGAGCATAAATTGCAGGATCATAAGCAATCTGTGCTTCTAAGCTAGCATATTGTCCTTCACCAGTTAACATGTCAAGGTTATTCTGGGGGAAACCTGCTTCAGCATTTTTGCCTGCAATCTTTTTGTAATTTTCCTGCATTTCACCTCTCCATAACAAATAATCTCCCCCTGAAAGACAAGCCCTGCAAAGCTGCATCCAGTCACTGGGTATAAGGTTGAGTTCTGCAAAAGATTCCAATAAAGCTACAGTGAAAGGAGCATGAGCTCCTTAGTCTACAACTGCTTCTTTTAACTGCTAGATATCCTTAAAGGCCAGAGGGTTATGTTGCCTGGCCCTCTGTCCCTGTTGATCAATCTTTTCCACAACAGGATAAATCTGCTTCTCTCCAACTAAATTATTTAATCTGTCCCGGATCTCTCGGATCTCTGCCTCTAAGTCCACAGGGGCAGAAGCAGTAGTGCAAGGATTATGCGGAGGTCTCATGGAGACATCTCCGTTTGCTTCCTTCCTTTCCTCTTTTTCTAACTTCTTTCTTATCAGTGCGATCTCCTTTTCTAAAATTTCTTCTTCTTCTATATCCTTTCTATTACTTCCTGTTCCTAAAACTTCCTGTTCCTCAAAACTCTTAATAGAACTCACAGATTCTACTTCCTGAATCTCCTCAAGGGTTTTTTTTAAACTCTCTAATTGCTCCTTCACTTTAACATCATCACTGAGAAGAGCATCTCTGACCAAGCGCCATAGTGAAAATATCGCCATGGGGAATTCTTGCGGCCCTCGCTCTTTCAGTGCATTTTGAAGATCAGCCTTTACCTGCTCCCAATCAGTAATATTAAAACCCCCTGCATGTAGGAACCAGGGACTAAACTCTAAAACTGTCTTAATGATCTCTTGTGCTGTCTCAACTTTAATACCGGTGCCTTTATTTTCCAAAAGACCTAACAACTGGCCTGTTAACCGGCCCTTAAACACAGGAACAGAATAACTTGCACCCATAACCAATTCACCCTCGCCGCACAATTTCTTACCTGCTGGCCAGCCTTCCCGAGGACGACCTCTCAGGTATCCCTACTTCCCGATCTCGCAGATGGGTCTAGTTGCCGATGATCATCTCGCTGGGGCCTCCAATTGTAACACCCGATTTGGTGTTACACCCTCGGTACAGTTCGCGCGCCACTGTACCGAACGCGAGTCGGGCAAGGGCCTGGAGATTGAAAAGAAGACACAGAGAGACCAGGGTCATTCGAAAGGAGATCAGCCGAATGCCACTTTATTCAGCATTGGGGGAGTCCTTATCTACCTGACTGTAGCACAAGGATCTCCGCCCAGGCAGGTGGGAAATTACCATATTAACAATGGAGTAAATGCCCTGCAGCTAACCACCAGGTGGGGCAGGCATAGCACAGAAACACACAGGAAGCTTAGTTAGTTGATCATAAACTGTCCCCATGAATGCACCACAGGAATAAGGGAGACCAGGGCCCTACAAAAAAATAGGAAAGACTATGTTCTGTGGACAAGAGGACCCGAAGTGGCCTGTGATGCCATACCTGTTGACACGGCTTCACCGATCTTTCAGAGAACATTTTCCCTAAGGAGAGATTCCATTTCACAAAAGAATCAAAGAACTGTCCCTGAGACCAGACGCTTCCCCCTGGAAGAGGGGGTCAATCTATGCTTCTGTCTAATCTTCCCATGAAGATGGTGCAGAATCCCACAGCCCGAGCAACATTCTGTGAGTGTCCTTATCGTTCACCTAAGGAATGTGCTATGACCAATGAGGTGTGAGTCTTATAACTTTTTTATTATTGCCTCAAGCTGCCTCCTATTAAAAAAAATGTTTTTAAGCTAGGTGAAAAAAAATCAGGGGAGAATTGAAATGGAGAATTGAAACAAAGGAGAAATAGAAGGAATAGAACTTAGAAGAAAATTAGAGGACAGAAAAATAAAGAACATAACCCAAACAGCATATGTGTGAATTTATTCCGTACCCCTCAGATAGAAAAACCTTCAGTTTAGTTTTGCTATGCTGTGAACCTTTGCTTGGAAGCCTGGTTGTAGCCTTGAGACCAGGACTTTCAAACTACTAGTATTCCTGCTTCAAATAATATAGTTAAGAAAGTCCTTCACAGCTGGGTGTGGTGCTGGGTGGAGTCCCCCCTTTTCCTCGAGGTCTGTTGGTCACCAGTTCATAAGGACAAAGGGGCATCAGTAACAACCCAGAGAGCTTTGTGTGGCTGTGAGAATGATGGAAATAGCCCTCCCGGAGACTGCTTTTGTGAAGCAGCCAGCTTTATTCCAAAATACAGGGGATCTATAGGATTGGGGACAGTAACTGGGGATCCCCAAATTTGCATTAAGTGGCACACTCCTATCATATAGCTAGATTAATAGTAGCACATTCCTATCATATAGCTGGATTAATAGCGGCACACTCCTATCATATAGCTGGATTAATAGCGGCACACTCCTATCATATAGCTGGATTAATAGCAGCATGCTCCTATCAAAATAGCTAGGGCATCTCATCTAATTACCATACGGGCAGCAGGGGAAGAGCATTTGCAGGGCACTGTGTCAAGGATCACACTAGCGACATGTTAGGCATCCAAGCCTAGAGACATCCTCCAAATAAGGTTATAAAGAGAACACAAAGCCTTTGCTGGGAGAAGGGAGTCATCCATATTGTGCCAAGCTCAGAGAGAGCTTCTAAGCCATGGTAGACTCAAATCTCTGACTAGCAGGGTTCCCAAAAGTGGTGCACACGCATTTATGTTCCAGCCCTCAGGAGGGGGTCCTGGGTGGGGTCCTAGCACAGGACCAGGCCAATATAAAGTTCTTATTTTGTTTGTTTGTTTGTTGTTTGTTTTTCGAGACAGGGTTTCTCTGTAGCTTTTGGTTCCTGTCCTGGAACTAGCTCTTGTAGACCAGGCTGGCCTCGAACTCCCAGAGATCCGCCTGCCTCTGCCTCCCAAGTGCTGGGATTAAAGGCGTGCGCCACCACCGCCTGGCTAAAATTCTTATTTTTTAAAAGTTTATTTTTATTTATGTGTATATACATATTTGTGTGTATGTACACGCGTGCAGATGCCACCTGTGTAAGGCGTCAGAAGAGACCACTGGATGCCCTGGAGCAGGAGTTACAGGCAGTCATGAGCTGCCTGACCTGGGTGCAGGGAACAGAATTTGGGTCCTCTGGAAGAGTAGCAAGTGCTCTTAACCCCTAAGATCTCTGCAACACCTAAAGCTGCTAATTATAGCACGTGTCACAGTTCTAATGTGACATTGGTAGCTGGGGACAAAGAGTGAAGCCTGTGGGAACGCTGAGCTGGCGTCTCAAGTTTTCTGTGACTCTAAAACTGTCCTCTTTTTTATGTTTTTGGGGTCTATGCTTATTACAAAAAGCTCTTCAGAACCTTTTATCATTTGCTTGCTGTAGTCTCAAACTATTCTTTAAAACAGCTTCTAGTTTTAAAGATTTTATTAGGCTGTTCTCGTATGAACTGTATGCATAAGGCTAAAAATTCTGAGAGCCTACATGTTTCCTTAAGAATGTATAACGTACAATAAACTAGTGGTGGCTCATGCCTGTAATTCCAGGTCATTCAAACTAAGGCAGGAGGATTGCTGAAAATGCCAAATATAGCGCAATGAGTTTTCACAAAGAGCAACATTTTCCATCGCTCGGCAAGGAACAGTCACCGGCACCCCAGAGTCCCCTTGTTCCTCTTTCTCACCCCTTTCCCCCCACCATGGTTAAGCACAGTCTTGACAACTAGTCCCAGGGCTTACTTTTCCCCATTTTTGAACTTGATATACATGAATCATAGACTACCTTATATGACATTTTAGTAGACACTGCTATTCTCATCGCTAAGGTTTTTCTAAACTTCAACTTCCCAAATGCTTGCAGATGTGAGAAAATGTCATTCTTTTACACTTCACTGTGTCAGACTTCCTTGGCGGAGTTTCCAGATCGCGAGAGCCAGGAATCATCTGCGGTTTGCTCTAACTTGGCGGGCATGCACACGGTTGGTTATGTCTACTTCGTCTAATGAGAACTAAGGACAGAAGAGGGCCAGTGACCTGACCCACCTGGTGAAGGCGCTTGCTCTACAAGCAAGCCAGGTTTCCTGACAACCTGAGGAATCCCCCAAACCAGTGGTGGAAAAGAGAAATGGCTCTTGGGGTCCATGCACCCACACACTCGCTCATGATAATAATATAAGAAAATAAAAGTTATTGTCTCCCGGTTTCTTGAAAATATTACAAAACAGCCGGAAAGATTCAATTCATTCCATGTGATGTTTGGAAATTCATCCCAACTGTAGGTCTGAGGGATGTGTAGGCTGGGGAGATCACCAAGTCCAGAAACTTCAAGTGTTCCCTTGGTCTTCAGATCCGCCTCAGTGCTTACCCAGCCCACAGCTAAGATCTCGGGAACTTGTTATCTCTCCTCTCTCCTCCTGAAACTTGGTGGAAATACCTCCCCTCAGTCCTCTCTGAATCCATGTCTTCAAATGTGTGACATAGCCCGCCACCTTGTGACATAGCCCACCACCTTGTGACATAGCCTGCCACCTTGTGACATAGCTCGCCACCTGTGTGACATAGCCTGCCACCTTGTAACATAGCCAGTCACCTGTGGGACAAAGCCCTCCACCTGTGTGACAAAGCCCGCCACCTTGTAACATAGCCAGTCACCTGTGTGACATAGCCTGCCACCTGTGTGACAAAGCCCGCCACCTGTGTGACAAAGCCCGCCACCTGTGTGACATAGCCCGCCACCTGTGTGACATAGCCTGCCACCTTGTTGGGGAGTTTCTTGCTTGCTCTCCTTGCACAAGCGCTGGCTGGTGTGGAAATTGTTACACAGGCAAGAACAGGACTTCTCAGTGATGACCTTCAGGCTACCTTCTTCTCATCTTTGGTGAGAAGGGGTCTGTTTTGGCAGGCCCCGGTAAAAGAGCTAAATTAATATCTAAGGGATAGAAAACCAATCATGAATTTGCAAAGAATTTTTCTTACATCCTTTGAGTAAGCTATTGGACTATATTCGTTTTTGTAGAAATAAAATTCACACTTGGTGGTGGTGGCACACGCCTTAATCCCTGCACTTGGGAGGCAGAGGCAGGCAGATCTCTGTGAGTTTGAGAAGACCAGCCTGGTCTACAAGAGCTAGTTCTAGGAAAGGCTCCAAAGCTACAGAGAAACCCTGTCTCAAAAAAAGAAAAGAAAAGAAATAAAATTCACTATGAAAACTACCTCATCACTATTCTAAGTTTTGTATAGCCAGGTCGTGATGGAGCACACCTTTAACCCCAGCACCCAGCAAGTAGAGGCAGGTGAATCTCTGTGAGTTCGAGGCCAGCCTGATCTACAGAGCAAGTTCCAGGACAGCTAGGGCTGTAACACAGAAATCCTGTTTTGGAAAGAAACAAAAAGGTTTTGTATATATACTGTGAAAATGTACTTCTTAATTCATGCTTAAAATTCAAGATTTAGGGGACTGAGTAGATGGCTCAGAGTTTGAGAGCCCTTGCTCCTCCTTTAGACCAAGTTCAGTTCTGAGAACCCTTGGCACGTGCCTTGTAAAACTGATGGAAACTCCAGACTCAGCGGATCTAACACCCTCGTCTGGACATCACAGATATCCGTGTACATATGTAGCACACACTTAAACACACACACACACAATTTTGAAAATTAAATGTTATTTTGGTACTTGAATCTTGCCTCATTGGGCCAGAAACTGGTCTGCAGCATGACTTCACTTGTTTTACAGGAAATCTGTTTCCATGTGTTGACTCTCACTTCAGAAGGCTGTAGAGTAGAATTCAGGACTCTTGGCCTTTGTTGGCGTCCTAGCTTACGATTTACGTGATGCTCGGGCTGATTTGCTCACAGTCACCCAGTCACCCAGCCGTGCCCAAGACCACGATGGTGAAGAAGTCCGTTGACTAAGAACAAAATAAGTCAGCCACATCACTCACGTCGTAAATGTCTTTTCCTCTTTAACGGTCATTTTAGGAGTCAAGGTCACGGCTAGGACAAACTTTTATTGTGACTTGACAGATGGCTGCGTTTGCTCGGCGTTGCACAATCTTCCATTCCTTCAATTAAATAAGTGGGAATGGATACCACCTGGCAGCCCTTTGATGATGTCAATAAAGCTCATTATAATTACTCTGTGCCGTTGATGAATGGCCTGCCAGGGAGCCGGTGGCTATTTTTAGGTCGCCCTCTCACAGAGTGCCAACAGCACATGAAATGGTTTCAGAGGCTTTGGTCACTCATCAATAAAGACCTCGAATGTCATGTTTCTGTCCGTCTCACGCCAGCTCTCCAGTGAGCGAGACTTGTTGCGTCATTCTCTGTGCATCTGCAAGGCAGTGGAGAAACCCGAAAATGAAAACAAAACAGTGTTCTAGAGCAAAACTTGTGGACACAAATCCACTTTCTTCTTTTCTTTTCTTCTTTCTTTCTTTCTTTCTTTCTTTTTTTTGGGGGGGGGCAGGGTCTCATAGAATCAATCAAACTCCCTATGTAGCCAGGATGACCTTGAACCCACGGCCCTTCTACCTCCACTTCTGAGGTGCTGGGATTACAAATGTACATCACTAAAACTGATTTATTGTCAGTGGAGCTGGAACTTGCAAAGTAGCAGAGGATGACGTTGAACTTCTGGTCATCCTGCCTCCACATGCCTGAGACAGGGACAACCACAGCCACTGTAGGTGATGCTGGGACAGTCAGAGATACACAGAGAAACCCTGTTTTGAAAACTGAAAAATCATAATAGTAATAGTAGTAATAATAAACTTTAACTATTACAAGGGGTGAGTGAAAGCGAAGACCAGCCAAAGGAAAGGAATGGGGTCCGTGGTGATGGAGGAGGGCAGGCAGAGGACCCATGCTGGCCAGTGAGTCTGGGAAGTGGAGTTAATACTGTGGACAGTGCTGATGTGCTTACAAGCTAACTGCCAAACCACTGTTCACATTAAAATGGTTAATGCTTAGCCAGGTGGTGGCGCTGGGTCTTTAATCCCAGCATGCCAGAGGCAGAGACAGGTGGTTCTCTGTGACTTCAAGGCCGGCCTGGTCTACAGAGGGAATTCCAGGACAGTAAAACCCTGTCTCAAAAAACAAAAACAGCCGGGCGGTGGTGGCGCACGCCTTTAATCCCAGCACTTGGGAGGCAGAGGCAGGCGGATCTTTGTGAGTTCGAGACCAGCCTGGTCTACAAGAGCTAGTTCCGGGACAGGCTCCAAAACCACAGAGAAACCCTGTCTCGAAAAACTAAAAAAAAAAAAAAAAAAAAAACAAAAACAAAAAAAAACAAACAAACAAAAAAGATGTCTCAAGGGTAAAGACACTTGCCACCAAGTCTAAGGATCTGAACTCAGACCCTGGGGATCCACATAGTGGAAGGAGAGAACCAACTCTTGTAAACTGTTCTCTGATTTCTCATGTTTGCTGTGGCTTATGCTTGAACAGACTTGAGAGCACACACGATACATAGATAGATAGATAGATAGATAGATAGATAGATAGATAGATAGATAGATAGATGATAGATAGATGATTGATGGATGATTGATAAAAGATAGATGATTGATAGATAAATGATAGATAGATGATAGATAGATGATTGATAGATGATAGATAGATAATTGGTAGAAGATAGACAGGTAGATGATTAATAGATAGATGGTTGATAGATAAATGATAGATAGATAGATAGATGATAGATAGATAGATGATTGATAGAAGATAGATAGATAGATAGATAGATAGATAGATAGATAGATAGATAGATATTGATAGATTTTTTAAATGGCTTCAAAACAGAGGCTGGGCATAGTGGAACTTGCATTTGGAAAGTAGAGACAGAAGGATCTAAAGTTCAAGGTCATCTTCGGCTAGGTGCCGAAGTTTAAGACCCACCTGGACCATGTAAGGGATGGGGAGATAAAGTCAGTAAAGCGCAGTGTCCTGGGGCACTCCTGTGGCAGCCACCACTCTCCACCACAATGGCCTTTCAATAATGGTTCCTTGCTACTTTTGCAAATCTGTGTGAGTATATTGAAAAAGAGACCAAGAACCTAGAAACTCCCCGCCCAGACCTCTACCAGTAACAGGATGTCCAGTTGAATTTGGATTTCAGAAAATAATGAGTCATTTTTAACATGTTTCTAGAAATTCAAGGAGCATGCTTATACTAAACTTTTTTTTTTTTTTTTTGAGACATGGTATCATACATCCCAGGCTGGCCTCAAAGTCCCTGTGTGGCAAAGAATGACACTGAACTCCCAATGCCCCTGCCTCCACCACCTCAGTATTGGAATTACAGGTGTATATTAACACATCTGAGTTACTGTGTGCGTGTGTGTGTGTGTGTGTGTGTGTGTATGTGTGTGTGTGTTTGAGACAGGGTTTCTCTGTAGCTTTGGAGCCTGTCCTAGAACTAGCTCTTGTAGACCAGGCTGGCCTCGAACTCACAGACGTCTGCCTGCCTCTGCCTCCCGAGTGCTGGGATTAAAGACGTGCACCACCACCCCCAGCTCTGGGTTACTTTTATATGACGTTAGAGATTGAACCCAGGGTTTCGCACATGCTGAGCCAGCATTCTGCCAACTGAGCCACATTCCTAGCCATGAAATTTTATTTCCTGATCCTCTGAGTCTTACATTTTGTCAACTGCGCAAGCTCAGGATCCCCCCAACGCGTCATGAGCCAGTCTGACCCCACCTCTCCTCCCAGCCTCTCTTTTCAAATTCACCAAGCCCAGCATTCCAGGTTTCCTATAGGAAACTAGGAACAGTTCGAGTTGTTTCCTACCCCAGGGCCTTTGCACGCCTTTCAACTCTATATCTACACGCCTGACTCCCTCTGAGGCTGGAGAGATGGCTCAGCTGTTACGAGCACTTTCTGCTCTTATAGAGGACCCAGGTTCTGTCTGGGTGGCTCACAGCCAGACACCTGTAACTCCCACCCTCTTCTGGCCTCCATGGCCACCAGGAATGCACATACATCCCTGCAGGAAAAACAGTCATTCACATAAAATAAAAATAAACAAATTTTCTCTTTTAGGTTTTTTAGGTTTTAGGGTTTCTCAATAGACTAGGCTGGCCTCAAACTCACAGAGATCCGCCTGCCTCTGCCTCCCAAGTGCTAGGATTAAAGGCATGCACCACCGTTGCCTGGCAACAAATATTTTTATAAAAACTCCCCCCGTCCAATCTGTGGCTCGGCAGCAGCTCTTCACCTCCCATCATTTTGTGTGTTAATCACTTTATCTCATGACATTGGTCATATTCATAATCATTTGGGTTATCGATTTTTGAATTTCTTTTCTTTTTTTTTAAATATTTATTTATTTATTATGTATACAATATTCTGTCTGTGTGTATGTCTGCAGGCCAGAAGAGGGCACCAGACCTCATTACAGATGGTTGTGAGCCACCATGTGGTTGCTGGGAATTGAACTCAGGACCTTTGGAAGAGCAGGCAATGCTCTTAACCACTGAGCCATCTCTCCAGCCCCGATTTTTGAATTTCTATATTTATCTGCTACCCTCTTTGAATGGCAACAATGGCTATTTATTTTGCTTTTCATACTCAAACTTTTTTTTTCCCCCCAAACAGGGTCTTGGTCTCATGTAGCCCAGGCTGGCCTTGAACTCACTATGTAGCCAAGGATGACCTCGAACTTTTTAAAGATTTATTTGTTTTATTATTTCATGTGCATGAGTGCTTTGCCTGCATGTATGCCTGTGGCCCACATGCAGGCCTGGGAAGGAGTATCGGCTCCCCTGGGACTGGAGTTATGGTTGTGAGTCCTCAGGTGGGTGCTAGAAATTGAAGTTGGGCCCTCTTGCAAAAGCAACAAGTGCTCTTAAACTCTGACCCATCTCTCCAGTCCAATCCTTTCAGGAATTCAAAAACCAGGCAAGTCAAGTGTGGCGGTGGCGGCACGTTCCTGTGATCCCAGCACTCGGGAGGCTGAAGTTGATGTCATCCATTCTTCAGTGGCACAATACTGTTGTGTTACCTGTCAAGGGTGCCACCCAAGGTCCAGGTCACAGCCTTCTCCAGGGTGCTCTGTGCCATGAGTTTCTGGAACCAATTGCTCATTTTCTGTCCTCAGTGGAGGAAGCCAAGCTTTGCTCACGGAGCCCTGGGCTGTGCTAGACGTGTCTGAGATTTAGTAGTATTCTTAAAATTAAGTCAGGGACTTTTGCTGTAAGCCTTCCTATGTGACTTGCTGGAGGTGTAATGATACACCATGATGGATTACTAAAAAAAAAAAATCAAATCATGTTCCAATTATATTTTCCTAGGCATCCACAGAACCTTCTACCGTGATTGCATGGTAAGGGAAACACCTCACTATCCTCCTGGCAACCTCTTCTTTGGAAAGCCTGCACTGCCAATCACACTCCTAGCTAAAAATAAACACACCTTCCACACTCCTCAGAAACTCCTCTCCTCAGATTCCACACTTCCACACTCCTCAGAAACTCCTCTACGCAGATTCTACACCTTCCACACTCCTCAGAAACTCCTCTACGCAGATGCTGAGTGAGCGACTTCCCAGGGCAAGGGTTTCTCTTCGTTAGGTTAAAGTCAAGGCATTGTGTGCACAGAAAGAGGAGCAAAGGGGTTATCTGGAGAAATCAGAGTGGATGAAATGGGCTTGGGATCTGAAATTCTCTTTATTCTCTCTGTAGGGGACAAAGCTGGAGGCACATGTATGCAATGGGGTCCTACAGTGCTTGCAGTATATACATATACATATAATATACATACACACACACACACACACACACATATATATATATATATATATACATACATACATAATTTTTGGGTTTTTGAGACAGGGTTTCTCTGGAGCCTGTTCTGGAACTTGCTCTGTAGACCAGGGTGACCTCGAACTCACAGAGATCTGCCTGCCTTTGCCTCTGGAGTGCTAGGATTAAAGGCATGCATCACCACCATTCGGTGAGATGTATATTTTAATTTGTTTGGGATTTTAGAAACAGTGTTTATTGCTGGGCATGGTGGAGCGTGTCTTTAATTCCAGCACTGAGGGTTGGGGGCACAAGAGGCAGGCCGATCTCTGTGAGTTCTTGGCCAGCCTGATCTACAAAGTGAGTTCCAGGACAGAAACAGCTATACAGAGAAACCCTGTCTCAGAAAAAAAAAAGTGTTTATCATTCCTTTAAATAGCTCAACGTTAACCAGGTATGGTGGCACAGGCCTTTAATTCCAGAACTTGGGAAATAAAGGGAAGTGGACTCTGAGTTCAAGGCAAACCTGATCTACATAGCCAGTTCCAGGCTATCCCATGCTACATAGTGAGATCCTGTTCCAAATAAATAAATAGTTTAGCTGGTTGGTGGTGGCGCACACCTTTAGTCCCAGCACTCAGGAGGCACAGACAGGTGGGTCTCAGTGAGTTCGAGGCCAGCCTAGTCTACAGAGCAATTTCCAGGACATCCAGAGCTACACAGAGAAACTCTGTCTCAAAAAAAAATTAATAAATTATCTAACTAGCTCAACCTTGGAGCTAAGGGTATAGCACAGGGACAGAGGTGCTTGTCTAGCTTGTGTGAAGCCTTGAGTTGAGTCTCTGGCAGGACAGAAACAAAACAAGGCTCACAAATGGCTCAGGGGTTGAGGTTTTCTTTTTTATTTGTTTGTTGTTTGGATTTTTTAAATCATATCTCCTCTTTTCTGGTTCCAGCATTTCCTTCTTCTCAGAGATGTAGAGGTCTGGGTGGGGAGAACAGAGGGAGGCTGGGAGAGTTCAGGAGAAGACGGCAGGCTCACCAAATGCTTTGAGAATCGCCAGTCGGAAGACATCCTTGACCTCCTCTGCGATGCACAGGATAGGCCCTGCAAGAAACCCGTGGTCTGTCTTCCAGAGTTATATCCCCCTCGTGACTCAGATACGCTAGAACATGTTGTGCTGTTGGATGTTGTCTGAGTCCTTTTTCAGAGATCACTGCATGTGTGTGTGCTCTGCCCTAATGTATGTGTGTGCACCACATGCATGCTTGGTGTGCATGGCGGTCAGGTCCCCTGCAGATGAGGTTGAACCACCATCTGAGCGCTGGGAATTGAACCCAGGTCCTCTGCAAGAACGACAAATACTCTTAACTGCTAAGTCATCTCTCCACTCCCTATCTTCCACAGATATTTCCCAGGTTTCGTTTTGGCTTGCTTTGCTTGTTTTTTTTCAAGATAGGGTTTCTGTGTGTAGCCCTGGCTGTCCTCGGACTCACTATGTAGACTAGGTTGGCCTCAAACTCAGAAATCCACCTGCCTCTCCTCCTGAGTGCTGGGATTAAAGGTGTGTGCATCACCACTACCACCACCTGGTGATTTTTTTCTTTTCTTTTCTTTTTCCTAACCTTTGAAACAGGGTCTTACATACTCCATGATGGCCATGAACTTAGTATGTAGCTGAGGATGACCTTGAACTCCTGATCCTCCTGCCTCCATCTACAGAGTGCTGAAATTACAGCCTGCATCATCACACACAAATTATTTGATGAACCCCAGTACTTCCTACATGCCAGGCAAATTCTCTACCCACTGAGCTGCAACTCCAGCCCTCTGCAGAGACTTCCTTATAAGCCCAATGAGCAGGTCTTTACAGAAGAAATTCTGCTGTCTGGCTGAGTTGTTTGGGTCACGGGGATATGGAGCAGAACTGAAGAAATCTCAGCCCTGAATTGTTAAATCTTGCTCCTCCTGTTCTGAGAACTCTAGAGCTGACTGCCTGGGCAGAAAGCAGCACTTCCTTTTTTTGGTCCAGCCTCAGTGATGGGGCAGGGAGGACACCTATTGCGTGAAACACCATGACCAAAGCAACTTGGGGAGGAAATGTTTATTCAGCTTACACTTGCATCACTGAGGGAAGCCAGAGCAGGAACTCAAGCAGGGCAGGAACCTGGAGGCAGGAGCTGATGCAGAGGCCATGCAGGGAAGCTGCTTACTGGTTTGTTCCACATGGCTTGCTCAGCCTGCTTTCTTATAGAATCCAGGACCACAAGCCCAAGGATGGCACCACCCACAATGGACAGGGCCCTCCTACGTCAATCACTAATTAAGAAAATGCCTTATAGCCAGATCTTAAGGAGGCATTCTCTCTACTGAGGTTCCCTCCTTTCAGATAACACTAACTTGTGTCAAGTTGATATAAAACTAGCCAGTGCAGGTGGGATGTGCAAGTCTGTTCCCAGATGTAACCAACACTGAGGAGGATGTCTAGTTATTGCGGTGCTGATATTGATGCTTTATAAAGGTAAACGAGGCTGGGATATAGCTGAATTAGCAGATATTTACCTGGCATGCAAAAGGCCCTGGGTTCAATACCCAGCACTGCATGAATGATTGGGAACAGAAAGAATTATAAATAAACAACAACAAAACAACAAAAACAAAAGTGAACCACTAGCCACTTAGCACTATCACTCTTTACTCTCAGGTCTGCAGAATGAAATTAGCACAGCACAACTGAAGAGCATCAGGCTTGTGTTCTCCTCTGAAGCTACCCACATAATCATGCTGTTTTGGATGACAGATTCTTTTCTTTTCTTTTTTAGATTTATTTATTTATTATGTACACAGTGTTCGGCCTCCATGTATGCCCGCATGCCAGAAGAGGGCACCAGATCTTATTATAGATGGTTGTGAGCCACCATGTGGTTGCTGGGAATTGAACTCAGGACCTCTGGAAGAGCAGTCAGTGCTCTTAACCTCTGAGCCATCTCTCCAGCCCCTGGATGACAGATTCTTATCAAATTTCAAAGTGGTGGACCTTCTACTCCCTCGACAACTTCAGGTTTCAGAGAAGGGACTCTCAGATCTTAATGCACCCGTTCTATTCTGGGGATAGTCAATAAGACTAGTGCCTGGGCAGTTTTCCCTTTTATTCCTTAAAAAGAAATGTTTGGTTAGAGCTTTCCCCACTGGTTAGAAAATGGCTCTACAGATAGCTGTCCTCTTGTCCATGAGCTCAGCTGAGCATTCCCTGCTCTTGGGAGACAGCGCCTGCTGGCCTTGAGGAACCTGGGCTGGGATGTAGAGATCCAGGTGTCTTTCTTGGTTCCTGTTAGGCAGTAACAACGATGATACTAAGGAAAAAAACAAGGGCTTGACCTAGCACCGATTCCAACCTGCTTATCCTCCACAGAAGAGAGTCGCATTGTGGTAAGTGACATAAGCCAGACACATGAAGACAAATGTCATGCGCTCTCCCTGAAGGTGAGGGCAGAATGGCAGATAACGGTTACTACAGTCGCAGGAGGGAGATAGTGTTGTAATGGGTACCAAAATCCGTTAGATAGGATCAGTAGACCATAGGAGTCGATGGGGCCGTAATGTGCTTATAGTTTCTAACAATTCATAATATATTTCAAAATAACTGGAGGAGCTCGGGACAGTGGTAAATTTCTGTAATCCCAGCACTTGGGAGGCGGTAGCGGAAAAGCGAGACTTCACAGCCATCTTTGGCTACATAGCGTGATGAGTTCTAAGCCAGCCTGGTTACCTAAAAAATAATAATAATAAAGATAAATAAAATAGCCCTCAAGTACAGAAGTACTGTTTGGATTTTGTAGGAGGAGAAGGATGTGGCTTAAATATAAAACTTCGGTTTTTTAAATTATTTAAAAAATACATAAGTAAAAAAAGTTTCATCCAAGCACGAGATATAGTTCTGCTGTACTTATGATCAATACTAATAAATCTACAAGACAGGGCTGAATACTGTCTTTAGGGCTGGGATATGGTTTAGTTTGTAGACAACTTTCCTAGCACCAGGAGGTCCTGGGTTGATCCCAGCATCACATACACTAGGCACTTTGTCCATACCTGTAAGTCCAACACTTCACAGACAGAGGCAAGAAGGTTGGAAGTTCAAAGTCATCCTCGTCTACAAAGCAAGGTCAAGGCCAGCCATGGGTGAGGTCCTTTCTAAAAAATTAAATTGTTTTTTTAAGTCTGAAGTAGTAAATCACACCTATAATCCCAGTTCTCTGGAGGCTAAGGTAGGATTGCTGTGAGTTCAAGGCTAGCCTAGGCTACATAATTAGACCTTGCCTCAAATAAATACATAAATAGAAAATTTAGAAGTAAAAGCCACTGAGCAGCAGTGGCGTATGCCTTTAATCCCAGCACTTGGGAGGCAGAGGCAGGTGGAGCTGCTGAAGGAGAAAATCGACGCCGTCAGCCAGAACCTTACTGTAGGCCACAGCCTCGTGGTGATACACAGATTAATACAAATAGGTTAATTTAAGATTTAAGAGTTAGTTAAAAATATGCCGAAGCTATTGGCCAAACAGTGTTGTAATTAATATAGTTTCTGTGTTATTATTCGGGTCTGGGTGGCCGGAAAACGAGCAAGCAGTTGCCATCTACACTGGTCTACAAAGTAAGTTTCAGGACAGCCAGACTTACATATTGAGACCCTATCTCAGGGTAAAACAACAATAATCAATCAATCAATCAATCAATCAAATACCAAAAAGTCTTCTACACAAGAACCAGGTTGTGCACTGATCAGTTGATGAAAGTGTTATGAGAACCTTCAACCCTGAAAATGACCCTGAACTCTTGATCCTCCTGCCTCCACCCCAGAGTGATGATATTCCAGGCGTGCTCCACCACCATAGCCAGCTGTGCTATATATCTTCCAGGTGTGTTCCACCACGGCCAGCTGTGCTGTACATCCTCCAGGTGTGCTCCACCATGGCCAGCTGGGCTGTACATCTTCCAGGTGTGCTCCACCACAGCCAGCTGGGCTGTACATCTTCCCACGTGTAGGAACATCCAGTAGTCTTGTTATAGGGTCGATTCTGATTCTACAACCTGGGAGGAGCCTGAGGGCCTAAGTCTGGCAAACTTCCCAGCAGGGGAGAAGCCAACAGCAGGAAGCCCTCCTTGCCCATAGGCCTCCCTGGACTGTTTTCCCAATGTTGTACCTAAGAGATTCCAGGTGTGAGGTGCAGGAACACGGAGCTTGCCCCTCCCCGCTGCTTTTCCTCCTGGGCTCAGCCTCCTCTTCACTCCTCTTGAAAGACCTCTTTGACCCTGCTCTCTCCTCTCTTAGGACTCTCAAGCTTGAGGAACAGGCCCTCAGCCAGGGCTGCAGTGGGAATCACCCAAGAGCTCGAGAGGGCCACGCCACACCTAGACCAATCAAACCAGAATTTCTGGGGTGGGATCAAATATAGGCTTCTTGAAAAGTAGGTCACAGGTGTGCGTTATACAAAATACCTGTAACGTTTCACCAGCCTCAAACAACTCTCAAACCTGTTGGTAAGCATTGAACTATGCTGAATACTTCCCAGTGATACATAAAAAGCACCTAGACGACCATGGTGGCTCATTCCTGCAATCCTAACACTCAGGGGGCTAAAGCAGGAGGATGGAGATTTCAAGGCCGTCCTGGCTTATATATTATGATCCTGTCTCAGCCCCTGCCCCTAAAAAAGATCAAAGGCAAGCCAGGTAAGGTGGCTCACTCCTGCAATTCCGGCACTTGGGAAACCAAGGCAAGAGAATTGTCATGACTTGAGGCCAGCCTCGGTTAAAGAGAAAGACTTTGTCTAAAATAATTTTTTAACATTTATTTAGTGTGTGTGTGTGTGTGTGTGTGTGTGTGAGAGAGAGAGAGAGAGAGAGAGAGAGAGAGAATGTGTGTGTGTGTGGGTGTGGTGTATGTGTGGTGGGTGTGTGTGGTGTGGTGTGGGTGTGGTGTGGGTGTGGTGTGGGTGTGGTGTGTGTATGTGTGTGTGTGGTGTGCTGTATGTGTGTGCGTGTGTATGTGTGTGTGTGGTGTGGTGTGTGTGTGTGTGTGGGTGTGTGTGTGTCAGAGGAAGCTTGTGGGAATCGGTCGGTTCTCTTCCCTACCACATAGGTCCTGGGGAATCAAACTCAGGTCAGACTTGGCAGCAAATGCTCTTGTCTTCTAAGCTATCTCAACGGCCCCAAAAACAACAAAATATTTATTAAACAAGGAGCCAAAGACATGGCTTAGTAATTAGGAACATCTCGGAGTTCAAGACCATCCTGGTCTACAGAGAGAGTTCCAGAACAGCCAGGGCTACATAGAAAAACCCTGTCTCAAAAACAAATAACAAATAACGAATGAAAACAGAAAAGTGGGGGAGAATAGGGGCTCTTTTGACCAAGTGGTATTTCTTTCCAAGAATCCATTTGGTTTATACTGCCTTGGATAAATAGAGCTGGGGTAGAACTTGTGTTTATATTTAATCTCTCTCGCTCTCTCTTTTGTTTTGTTTGGCTGTTTTGGAATTCTCTCTGTAGGCCAGGCCAACCTTGAATTTAGAGATTCCCCTGCATCTGCCTCCCAAGTGCTGAGATCAAAGGCCTGTGCCACTACTCACTGCCCCGTTTATATTTAATTTCTTACCCTAATTAGTGTTTCTTTTGAGTTAAAAAAAAATAAGTGTTTCATGTTTGCTTTCTTTAGAATAAAAAGGGGGAAGGTAAAGATGGGGCTGATGAGATGGCTCAGCAGATGAAGGTGTCTGAGGCCTGGTTAGACCTGAGCTCAATGCCTAGGGCCCACGTCATGGAAGGGGACAACAAATGCCTGCAAGTTAGCCTCGGTCTTCCACAAGCTGAGTACACTCTCACACCCCGTCTCCTGCCCAATAAATTCACATACACACATGAGCATAGGCACAAATACACATAAACATACAACTGTATATGTACATGCACACACATGCATGTGTACACACATACACACACAATTCAACTCTTAGGCTTTGCCATAGGCTCCGGAGATAAACGACACGGACTCATGATCTCTGTCCCACTGCCTCATGTTGATGCCCTCAGGCTGTGGGGCAGAGGAACAAACTTCACCCTGCAAGATCCAACACCCCCTGAACCTGACTGGTAGAACAATTCAGGAACTGGGCTCAGGCACCCATTCGGTCACTGGCTGAGATGGAAAACCCCTGTGCTGTCATGAATGGGCAAAAAAACAAGCCTCATAGCTGGAGATCCTGCCTCCCCACATGCATGGAGCCCAGCCATGGGAGAAAAGCATTGCTTAATCGCTGGGCTGTGCCTCTGGGGCTGTATTTCTGTTAGCACTGTTTTCTTAAGTCATTTTACATGCCAGGGGAGAGTGAGGACAAAGCAAATATTAGCAGCAAAAGATATGCCCTGGGTTCTCTTTGCATAAGACCCAGGTGTGGAAGGCTACAAGGAGTGAGCTCTGCAAAGGCACAGAGGCTGACATTTCACAAAGGTCCCCAAAGGTGTAGAAAACAGGACCTGAGGGGCACAGATTCCAGAAATGATTGTCACTGATCAATGGGACATATGTTTCTGCTGTGCGACTGATATCTGAAGTGTTCGTTATAATTGGTTCCCAGTCAGCCATGCCTCCTCTATTAATTGCATACATTCCTTTTGACAAAAGTGACACGCTGGTGGCAGCGCTGTGGGCTTGAAGACCAGGGTGACTTTCCATCTAAAATCACAGCTGCGACCAGAGCCTCAGACAGGGAGCAGAGCCCAGAGGTCATTTCCCTCTCTTGTCCAGGGGTGTATGGACGGGGGAGGGACTTGTTGGAACTGCACGCATCATTGTGTCATCTGAACATGGCCATTTAGGTTTCTTGGGTCTCCTATATCACAGTCTCTTTAGAAAGACTGCCTGAGCCAAGCCTGGTGGCACAGGTCTGAAATACCAGCCCAGGGAAGGCTAAAGCAGAAAGAATCCAAGACCAGGGGCAACCAGGGCTGCAGAGTGAGGCCAAGATGGCCCGGGACAACTAAGCAACATCCTGTCTCAAAATAACTGATCGAATGCCTGGGAGATGTAGCTCAGTGGCAGAGTGCTTGCCTCAACAGTGCAAGTCCCCATGTGAAATTTCTGGCACTGCAGAGAAAGAGAGGGAGGGCAAGGGAGAGGGAGGGAAGGAGGATGGAGGGAAGGAGGGAGGGAAGATTTGGAGGGTCCTCTTCAGTGCAAGTCTCCAAGAGCTTACACAGAACTCAGACAGAAGCCTCAGCCGCTGGTGAATGCTGAGTTCATGAATGACCCGTTAAAAGGAAACAGAGCGTGTGCATTGCAGTGGAGCACAACCCGCCCCCAGCGTTGTTAATCACAAAGCTTTAGAGATGGTGAGGGACCAAGAGGAAGGCGATCCGTGTAGACGCTCAAGCCTGTGCTCTGAGCACTTGGGAGACTGAGGCAGAAGGATCCCTGCCAGCCAAAGCTTCAGATGAGAGCCTGTCTCAAGAAAGAGAAAAAGGAAATAGGAGGCGTCTGGAGGAGAAAGCTGTGAGTACAGGAACAAGCTATAACAGCAACTTTGCTTCTGTCTCCAAGTCTAACATTCCTCCGCAGTCACTACTGGCCTCTTGACTACAAAACTCCTTAAGGAAAAGTTATGTTGTGGTTTTGCTTAGTTTTTGAGAGAATCTCACTATGTAATCCTGGCTGATCTGGAATTGGCTATGAAGACCAGACTGGCCACATTCACAGAGATTCCACCTGCCTCTGCTGGCCGGAATTAAAGGTGTGGTATACCAGCACACCCGGCTCTGTATGTGCGTGTGTGTGCGTGCACGTGTGTGTGTATGTGTGTGTGTGTACATTCATGTGTGTGTGTCTGTGTGTGTTTGAAGGGAGCTGGAGAGATGCTCAGCAGTTAAAAGTACATAGTACTTTTGTAAAGGACCCAAGAACTGTTCCCAGGGGCTCACAAAAGCCCGTGACTCCTGCTCCAGGGTATCCAGCACCCTCTGCTGGTCTCTGGGTCTCTGTAGACACCTGCATGCCTGTGGTGTATATTCACACAGACACACTTTTGTAAATGAAACAATGTTTTTTTTCTTTTTTCCTTTTTTTTTTTAAAAAAATATTAGATCCCCTGGAACTGGAATTACAGACATGTGAATGTGAGCTGCCATGTGGGTGCTGGGAATTGAATCCCAGTCCCTTGGAAGAACAGCCAGTGTTCTTAACCATTGAGCCATCTCTCCAGCCCTCCCAAACAATGTTTTAAATTGTAAAGTGTAACAAAAAAAAAAAAAGAGAGAGAAAAGCTTAGCCCCCACCCCCACCCCCGCAGCCCCACAAACTGGCTGCTAGGCTCCAGGAAGCGGCTCTGGGGACCCTGGCTGTCACTTGTCTTTCCCTCATTTCATCCCTATAACTGTTAAATCGATAGCTACATCTTCATAGAGAACAATCGTGCCTGTGGTGTTTTAATGGTCTCCTGTTCTGGAGTTGTCAGCAAAGCCAAGCCATTGATTTCCTGCCCATCCACTCAAGACACAGAAGGACAAGCTCCCCTGCAGCCTGGACTCAAGGATCAGAACTGGGAAAGCCACTCCTGGGCCCCACGCTCTAAGAGTGTTTAAACATTCCCTTTTTAACACACACTTCCTTCCATTGCAGCTTAGCTACCAAAAGAAAGAGGGAAAACCCCTTTTCAGTCCAATAGATCTTCTTGAGGGCTGGGAGAACGGCTCTGTGGCTGAAGTACTTGCCATGCAAGCCTTTGTCAGACCACAGTACCCACACAAATGCAGGGTGCAGTGGTGCACAGGCATAATCCCACCACTGGAGAGGGGAAACAAGAGGATCCCTGGGGCCAGCTGAACTGGTCAGTTCCAGGTTCAATATATATGGTGAGTTTCTGTCTCAAAATATAAGGTGGATGGGGCAGGAGGATGCCTCCCTGAATAAAGGTGCTGTCCCCAAGCCTGATGACCTGAGTTTCCTTCCCAGAACCCACAGAGAGGAAGGAGAGGGCCAGCTCCTGAAGGTTGCCCTCTGAACTTTACAAGCATTCCGTGGCATTCGAGAACACACATATACACACATATACACACATACACACACATACACACATATACGCACATCACAAAATAAGTAAGGTGGAGAGCAATCAGAAAATATATTCAGTCAGGCAGTGATGGCACACACTTTTAATCCCAGCACTCAGGAGGCAGAAGCAGGTGTATCTCTATGAGTTTGAGACCAGCCTGATCTACAGAGTGACTCCCAGGACAGGCTCCAGAACTGCAGAGAGAAACCCTGTCTTGAAAAACCAAAATACAAAAAATAAAACACACACATTAAGCATCAACCTGTGGCCTCAGAAAGCACATAGGCTTCGTCTCAAAGAATCCTCCCCGCAGGAATGAGAGATCAAGCCCAGGGCCTTTTGCATGCTCTGAACGGTGTCTTAGAACGTCATTATAGCTTTCCTTGCTGCAGCGATTGGAACCTGAGCAGGAGCAGCAGACGGGCATTGTCACAGAAAGACAATGCAGCAAGTTAGGGACTGGCAAGGAAACTCAGCCGGTGCTTTCTCCTGTGCCGCAGAGCACTGGACTGATAAATGCAGGTCTTCCCCTGACCAACTGTGAACTGTACCTTCCAATTGTGCCTTTCCATCCGTGCACAGAACACTGTGTGTCCTTAATTACTCTTAAAATAGAGCCTTGTATGCGTGCATGCTGTGTAGGGGAGCATAAACAGTGCCAGTGCTCAGGGGAGCAGGGAGGACAAACAGAACAAAGTGTATAAGACACACTCTTCCAAAATTCAGCTTTCCATCAACAGCAGCCCCAAGGGACCTGGCAGCAGCTGGCTGGGCCAACCACAAATATTTGCACAGGTGAACTCCATCCAGAAACGGCAATCAGCCGCAGCCCTGGAGAGTGAGAGAGAGGAACCAACCCCACCTAGCTCCAGGCTCCGATAGCTGAAGTAGACACAGTCCCATGCTCATTCATGGATGTCACATCCATCCTGGGGTGCCCTGCAAACCAGCTAAGGAAAGTGTGCTCCTACTGTACAGCTCTTGTGAAACTGCCATGGCTTCGTAGGATGCACCATCATGTGTTCCATGAATATCCGAAAGCAAAACTGCCCAGAACGGCCACACTACCTGCTCCCCTCCCTAATCTCCATCTGAGATAGGAGCAGCAGCCAGCAACTGTGTAAATCCAGCTGCACATGGCTCCTCCCTGTTTCTGAGCAAGGCTCCCAAAGCATCTGTATCCTGAAGGATACAGGGGCACCTACAGTCCTGCTGCTTCCCCTGCTCCCCAGAGCCACCCCCCAGGTGCTGTTGCTCTGTGGTGTCCTCTCTGGACCATGAGTCATGTAACCAGTCACCACTGTATATCTCATCTGTCCACAACAGGGATTCCACCCTCGCCAGCACATGAATGAGAGGTGACTGGGACGGGCTCCAAGCCAGTAAATCCACCTGACAGCCAGTGGGGTTTTGTTGCTCCTCCCACCATGGGACAGCTGGAGGCACCATTAGGTGTCCTTGGGGAAGTGCTGCTGGTCTCTATCAGGTAGCAGCTGAAGAAAGTGTTAAACATCCTTCACTGCGCAGGTCAGCCACCAACATCCACAGTGCCAAAGGTGAGATGCCCGCACTGTACCGATGGGTTAACCCCAGAGCTGCCACCTCCCACCTTCTCCAGGGCTTTTCCCTTGGAGCCCAGGGAAGCACTCTCCCAATTGCCCTCCTGTTAGCTCCTGTCTGGCTGCCCTACAGCAGTATCTGACTCTCACTGAGGCTTGGGGAGGGGCTGTTCAAGGATGCTGTATCTTCCTTTTTCCTTCTGCTGTATGCCTTCTCTCCTTAGATTAGAGACAACAGCTCCATGGTCCATGGTGCTCCCAAGGTAAAACCCAAGAAGACCGCCTCTCCTCAGCCATCAAGCTCCACTTCTGACTGGACATGTTATCTAGATGTCCGCAGAAGCAGAGCCTGTCCCTTCTGCCACTGTGCCTGCTCCTTCCACAGCTTCCCTGATGTGGGAAATGGTCCTCACTTCCCAATAAGAGCTCTGAAGACTTAACCCAGTTAATAGTAATGTCATCTATTTTACTTACTGTGCAAAATTTAGTGTTAACTTGGTTAGTTTTATGTCAACTTGACACACGCTAGGGTCATTTGAAAGATTGGGATTGGGCTGGAGAGATGGCTCAGCGGTTAAGAGCACTGACTGCTCTTCCAGAGGACCCGGGTTCGATTCCCAGCACCCACATGGCAGCTCACAACTGTCTGAAAATGCAGTTCCATGAGATCTGACACCTTCACACCAACAAACATAATAAAGTTAAATAAATAAAAAAAAAGAAAGATTGGGATTGAAAAAAAAAAAAAATACCCCAGGGGGCTGGAGAGATGGCTCAGCAGTTAAGAGCATTGTCTGCTCTTCCAGAGGTCCTGAGTTCAATTCCCAGCAACCACATGGTGGCTCACAACCATCTGTAATGAGGTCTGGTGCCCTCTTCTGGCCTGCAGGCATACACACAGACATAACATTGTATACATAATAAATAAATATTTAAAAAAAAAAAAATACCCCATAATAACTGCCTGTAGGCAAGTCTGTAGTGCGTTTTCTTGATTAGTGATGGATGGGGGGGGGGGGGTGTCTGACCTAACTGGGCAATGCCATCTCTGAGCAGGTGGTCTTGGATTGTTGCTCAGCCTTAATACAAGGGAGGTGCTTAGTCTTTAGTTTACTGCAACTTCACGTGCCATGGCTGGTTGCTATCAATGGGAGGCCTGCCCTTTTCTGAATAGAAATGAAGGGGTGGGTTGGGGGATGGGCAGAAGGGAGGTGTAGGAGAGGGACTTGGAGGAGAGGCAGGAGGGGAAACTGAGGTCAGGATGTAAAATAAAGAAATAAACAAGAGCCTAGCGGTGATGGCGCCTTTAATCCCTGTACTCAGGAGACAGAAACAGGTGAATCCCTGTGAGTCTGAGGCCAGCCTGGTCTACAAGAGCTAGTTTCCAGGACAGCCAGGACTGTTATACAGAGAAACCCTGTCTCGAAAAAACCAGAAAGAAAGAAAGAAAGAAAGAAAGAAAGAAAGAAAGAAAGAAAGAAAGGAAGGAGAAAGGAAAGCAATCTGAGTTAGCACAGAGAGAGAGCAAGCCATAGACAGCACCCCTCCGTGCCTCCCCTTTGGTTCCTGATTCCAGATACCCGCTGAGTTCCTGCCCTGGCTCTCTCAGTAAAAAACTGCAACTTGTAAGGTGAAATAAACCCTTTCCTCTTCAAATTGCTTCTGGTCAGAACGTTTTATCACAGCCACAGAAAGCAAACTAGAGTCAGGCGGTGGTGGCACACACCTTTAATCCCAGCACTTGGGAGGCAGAGGCAGACAGATCTCTGAGTTTTAGAGCAGCCAGGTCTACAGAGGGAGTTCCAGGACAGCCAGGACTGTTATACAGAGAAACCCTGTCTTAAAGAACCAAAAAGAACCAAAGAAGGGAGGAAGGAAAAGAAAAGGAAAAGAAAAAGCAAGCAAACTGGGACACAAGGCCCTTAGTTCCGTCACCAGCAACACGAAAGGGAAAGGCACGAGGCCATTACAGGTGTGTCACAGGAACAGAAATATTGCTAAGGTGGTGTATACTGTATGCCACCCTCCAAAGACGCAGCCACCCTCTGCCAGTCCATAGGGACATCATACCAGAGTAAGGATACTGTCTGTGAGTTGGTCTGTCCTGTTATTTGTTGAGGTAGCTCAGACTGGCCTTGAACTTTCTTTCCTGTGCTGGGATTGAACTCAGGGTCTCGCACAGGCTAGTCGAGCAGCTCTGATCTGCCTCCGTTTCTAAGAGCTGACATTACAGGCATAAGCCTGCACACCCAGCTGAGGCATGGCTTTTCTTATACCTAGCCACCCTTCCTTCCAGCCAGGGGGCTCCCCATGTGGGCATGTCAGCTCGTTTGCTGGGGGTTGTGAATTCTAGATGGCTGAATGACATTTCCTGCTGCGGTCCAGGAGTTGGTCAGGGTTATGGTGACTATGAGGCTATGACTCTTCTCAAACTCACTCAGTTGAGGGAAGAATTTAATTCCTTGCACTGTAGGCCGAGTCCCTTTGTGCTTGGTAGCTGATAGTCCTGAGCCTCTTTCTGCTCTTAGAAACTGCCTGGTGACCCCCACAGTCCTCACTCAACTGATTGCTTCCTCTGGGCCAGCAGATCTCTCTCTAACACCTTCTGCCACTTTTTATTTATTTTTATACAGGCAATAGTCGTATTACATAAAACTAACCGCTCAAGAGTACACGGCTCAGTGGCATTTAGTACAATCATACTAGCGTCCAAGCGTTACCCCTGAAAGTCCCAGAACATTCTTACTGCCCCCAAATGGAGACTCCCTTAGAAGAGCACACCTCATCAGGTAGGCTTGCCTGGGAGCCGCTCCCTTAGGAGGAATTCAACAATCAATCGCTTGAGTGACAGCCATCAAATGTGCAGTCACCCATATTCAGGGGCAGAGTATTTTACAGAGGTCCTGCTGTTTTACCTCCTACATCTATGCCCTGGAGAGCTTGACCCAAGGGATGCTCTCTCCCTCTGCTCCACAGGGCCAATACGCGTGCATACCATGGGCAGATAAACCTGAGTAACTCCACCCCTTCTCACCCTTGGCTTACTCATTCGTAATTAAAGGTGCTGGCATAGTTACTTGACATAAGTACCACTGACTGAGCATCTGTGTAGCACCAAACGCTTTAAAAGCATTCAGTGGAAATTGTCACCACTACCATAACCATCACCGTTATCACCACCATCACCACTACCATAACCATCACCATTATTATCACCACCATCACCACTACCATCACCACCTTCGCCATCATCCCAATCTTCATCAATAAAGACCATCACCTCCTCGTTGGATTGGTTCCTCCCGTCCTGGGGTTTATTTCTGCAGATACCACGAGGATCTAGTAAACTCCTTAAGACTGGCACTGTCTGGCTTCAGGTCCCGTGTCTTGCCCACCATATTCCTAATCCATGTCTCTCCTCTCTCTTACCCCATACAGGACTAGCTAGTGAAGAAACATGAGGGCCTCTTCTGTCATTCCTGCTAAAGCACCATCCCTGCCCCCCTTTCCAATTCAAGTCCAGACAGTGAGACCAAGGGGCCAGACAGTCTCCGGATGCTCCCCCACCCCAACCGTTGTGGTTGGCAGAATCCCCCCCCCTGCTGTGCAGCCTCTGAGCTCCTCTATGAGGGACAGGCTTTCCCCGCGGCAGTCCGAGCCTTTGTCTTGGGATCAGCTTCCCATCAGATATCCTGTCCTCCCTCATAGAAGACGGAAGAAGGAAGATAGGATCTGACCGTGGGAGGCTGTCAAGTCAGGCCAGCTCTCTCTTCCAGAGAGAGGCCCGGTGCAGAGCTCTGGGAGCAGAAAGACAGCGAGAACAAGATCTCCGATTGTTCTCAATTGCCTGACTGGAGATCTCGTTTTCCCCTTAATCAGAAGGCTCGTGTATGAAATGCTTCTGGCAACAGTTTTGCATTAACTGTTTTGGTTGACTGACTGTTTCTGTACTGCTCTTCCAGCCAAAAGCACGCACATTGTGGCTCAGATTAGGCAGTATGAAAGGAATTCTCAGCCTCGAAGCCAGAAGTTTGGTTTTAACTGGAGATGGGTCCTTGCCTTATGTCCCAGAAGCCTCGACCAGAGCCTGTTGCTGGGCACCACATTTAGATAGGCTCATCGTTTCTGAAAAGCCAGTGCCAAATGTCCCCTGGCAGCAGGCTGTGCAGCAGGGCTTGATGGCCTGCATCTACCTGAGGGTCTTCCCAGCCTCCTTGGGCTGTCGCTCCTCACATCTTCTTGGTGGCATAAACAGCCCAAATTCCCCAAAGCCAGGCCTTCAGCTGTGCTCCTGGTTAGGCCCTGCCCACAGCCCATCTGGAGAAGAAGCCTGTGGTCAAACTCGACAGAAGGTGTGGTCCTGCCTCTGAACCCCAGCAGACTGGCTAGCCTCCAGAGCCATCAAGAGCCCTGCATAGCCTTCCCATCCTCAGTCCACTAGGATTTTGAGCAAATTTTTTACCCAGACCAGTTTGTTCTGGATCTCCCATGGATCTGCTGCTGAAGGAGGTGAGGTGTGCCTGGAGTAAACCACTGTTCTTAGAGGTGCTACAGCACCTACCAGTGGGTCTTAACACCACGCCAACACAGAGCTACCACAGGCTGGGACCCAGAATGAACCAGAACACAGCTTGCATCTGAGGCAACTCCCAAGACAGGACGGCAGCTGCACAGTTTGTAGACGGGCTGGTCTATAGTGGGAAGGGCCTTTGCCTGAAGTCTAAGACAAAAAGCCCATGCTCTCATTCTCTCTTAGGCTCTGTTCTTGTCTTATTTTGTGTTTGTTTGTTCATCTGTTGAGACCGGGTCTTCAGTAGCCCAGGCTAGCCTCAAACTATTTATGTAGCTGAGAATGTTCTTGAACTCTTGTTTTTTGGGTTGTTTGTTTGTTTGTTTTGGGTTTGGTTTTTCGAGACAGGGTTTATATGTGTAGGCCTGGCTATTCTGAAACTCACTCTGTAGACCGGGTTGATCTCAAACTCAGAGATCCCACCTGCCTCTGCCTCCCAAACGCTGGGATTAAAGGCACTCACCATGCCCTTCAAAAAATCTGAGCTGTGCCAGGAGTGGTGGGTGGTGCATGCCTTTAATCCCAGCACTCAGGAGGCAGAGACAGGTGGATCTCTGTGAGTTTGAGGCCGGTCTGGTCTACTTAGTGAGTTCCAGGACAGTCAGGGCTACATAGAGACCCTTGTAGATGGAATTTTCCTGTCCTGACTGCCTGTTCCCAAAAAGTGACTTCTGAGTTAATATAATTACAAATGCTTGGCCAATAGCTCAGGCTTATTACTAACTAGCTCTTACATTTAAATTAACCCATATTTCTTATATGTGCTTTGGCACGTGACTCACGGCTTGCTACCTCATTTTCTACACATCCTGCTTCTTCAGTGGCCGGCGTCCTCTCTGACCCCACCCTCCTTTTTCTCACCAGTCTCCTAGTTCAGCTGTCCTATCTGTAATTCCTGCCTGGCTGGCAGTCAATCAGTTTTTTATTAAACTGATCCAAGAGACAAATCTTCACAGTGTATAAAAGGATTATTCCATAGCAGACCCTGCCTCATAAAACAAAACAAACAAATAAACAACCAAAAAATTTTGAACTGCTATCAGAAAATGCTGCCCACATTCAGGATGGGTCTTCTTGAATCAACTAAGGTAGTGGTTTCCAACCTTCCTAACGCTTTAATATTGCATTAATATTGCGACCCTTTAATATTGTGGTGACCCCTCAACCATGAAATTATTTTTGTTGCTACTTCATAACTGTATTTTTGCTATCGTTATGAATAGTAATATAAATATCTATGTTTTTCAATGGTCTTAGGGGATCCCTGTTAAAGGGTCATCAGAGTTGAGACCCACAGGTTGAGAACTAAGGCAGTCAGAACAATTCTCCCTAGGTGGTGCTCCCTACTCAGGTGATCCTAATCTATGGCAAATTGACATTAAAACCAATCATCGCTCTGCCCAAAGCTGCACCAGGACCGTCCTAATCTCCACTTGGTGTCATCCAATTTGTGAGGAACTTCCTAGAAATGGGGAGCCCTGCAGGTTCATTGTGATGGCTATAGAAAACTCCATTCTGTGCTGGACACAAAGTTCCTAAAAGATAAGCTCCTGGCAACCCGGACTCCTGACCGCCTCCCCAGGATTGTAAACCTGTTTACCATTAGGGAACAGGGGGTGAGAGCAAGCGCCTCATCAGCTGAGGGGGGCGAAGCAGTTTCTCACTCAGCTGCCTATTCCAGAAAAATGAGATGATTGTCATCTCCACCTTAAAAACAAACAAAAAACCCTCAAGCTCCTTCTGCATGGTTGCACATCTTTGACTTGACTTTAAGGCTGTCCTCCTGCTAGCAGTAACAATAAACTCATTTCACTGCGACTGGGATGAGTCTGTGGTCTTTTCCATAGATTCAAAGTCTGTAACATTCAAGATGGCAGCATAGTCCCAGTCCTCCCCACACAGCGTCAGAAATCGCACTGAAAACTTCAAGGGTGGCTGTGCAAACTAAAGCATCAAAGGCCTTCACGCTGGCCCTGGCCTGTCTTCAGCTGCACTGAAGTGCTGTAGAGACTTCTTAGAAAACAATGGAGAGATGACTCAGCGGTTAAGAGCACTGGTTGCCCTTCCAGAGGATCCAGGTTCAATTCCCAGCACCCACATGGCGATCTGACACCCACTCACAGACATACCTAGACATACTTACAGGGAGAACACTAATGCACATAAAAATAAAATAAATATAAAAAACATTTTTAAAAGAAAGAAAGAAAGAAAGGCCACAATACGGCAGCAGCTCCCTAGCAGAAGCAAACACCCAGGGCAGGCTGACTCGGGCATAGGGGTCCTGGACAGCTGGGGAGGTCCTCTGAGAATGACCTCTAGATCAGACTTGTACACCATAAGCTACTAGAAGGTCAGCTGTGAGGACCAATAGAATAAGACCTGTCCCCAAAGCAGCCCTCAACCTGGGCTGCAGGGACTCATAGGTGTTCCCTCAGTAATGAAAGGAGCACAAATTTGGCTCCTCCTTTCTTTCCTAGCCCTGCCCTGCCCTTGGGAGGAAGTAAACCAGAGGCTGCCTCCCTCTGATCCTCTAACCACGCCCTGACCACGGAGGCTGGCCCAGCCCTTTGAAGAGAGAACACCCACAACTAGAGACCTTGGGCTCACCTCACTGGCAGGAGGGAGGGGTCATCGAGCACAGCCTTGCTCTGTTCAGAGAACTCCCAGATCCTTTCTTGGCCTTGACCTACTCCAGAATGGGTGAGATGGTAATGGCCCTTCCAGGAGACTGACAAAGGAGAAGGGTGGGCAAGGTGCCAGCATTTTGTAGGTACCCGAGGATAAGTAAGGAAAGTGTATTCAGGCAACAGAGAAGTAGGTCCAGGTGCTGTCTCTCCCTTCCCCCACCTTGACCTTGGGCATTAAGGCCAGCGTCTGCTTAGGATCTCAGTACCTGCTGTATACAATACCACAAAGTCAGGAGCAAGAACACTGGGCTGGCCTAGCAACCCTTGCTAGGTATGGCCAGGAAACTGGGGCAGGATGCTCCTACAGATAAAAGCAGCCTCACCCCAAGGTGTCTCCAAGCCCATTCTTGGACCCAGGGCGGTGGGGAGCCCTGTCCCCTCCTACTCCATCCTTGTCTAACTGAGAGCTGGAGAAAGGCCACTTCTCCCCTGGTCAAGACAGGAAGAAGGTAATTGAATCAGCACTTCTCTCTCCATCTGGAACATTCCAACATGGAAAACCCACAGAGCAGCTGGGGAAGCAATTTAGGGACTTTAATTAAAGGCTGATGACTCCCCCCAAGGAGCTCCACCTCCACACAGCCTGTAAGACCCACCACATCTGCCCACAACGTGTTCTGAGGCCCAGCTGGGCACCTCACACTGGGCGTTGCCCCTCAGGCTAAGTTTCCATTGGGCGGGTGTGAGCAGAACACACCAGTCCAGCTTTCTCCTTGCTGCATCTAGAAACGGCCCTTAGAGCCTGGGTCCAGGCGAACAAGTGCCCCCCTCACACTGCACCAAACAAAGCTCCACGGAGGGGAGAGTACTCACCTCAGTGGCCTCAGACAGAGAGCTCTAAACATGGGAAGAGAAGCAGGAAAACCAGACTGGGGGGACAGTTGCCCAGCTCAAGGTTGTCCCTGACTCTCGTGCCCCTTGGCTTCTATCTGATTCATTTGCACAGAGGCCATGGGGCTGAGAAAACAGTAGATCCAAAGCCTGGGAAGGTAGAAAAAGCATAACAGAGAGTTGCAGCTGGCAGGGGCAGGAGGGCAGGAACTTAGAGCTGAGGTGATTCTAAAGGGTTTTAACAGTTAGTGGTGGTGGCACATACCTTTAATCCCAGCACTCGGGAGGCAGAGGCAGGTGGATCTCTGTGAGTTCGAGGTCAGCCTGGTCTACAGGTGAGTTCTAGGGTAGCCAGGGTTACACAGAGAAACCCTATCTCAACAACAAAAATAAGGGGGATTGGGGTGCAGTGCTGGAGAGCTGAACATCTGCAAGTGAGCTTCTAGGCCTCATCCTAGAACTCTAGAAGTAATGGGGCAGGGCTGGGAATGAGAACAGTTTAAAATCATGGGATCTTCTGAAGACACCATTCCATTAAAGGACAATAGTGGATCAAGGTGACGGTGAGGGCCCTGGGACTGTCCAGGGAGAAACCAGATGTGAGTGCAATGGGCTGGCAACTGACCCAGGAGCTAAAGGGTTTCCTGCCCTCCTTACCACCTCTGGCCCAGGAAATAAAGACAGTCACCAATCTCATTAGGTCCCATCTACCAGGGCCAGGTGTGGACTATAGCTCCCTTCACCCACATCAGCCTGTGTCTGGAGGAGACTGTACATTCCTCTCACCTGCATCTAGACCAACATCTGTCCAGCATCTGCCATGGTAGCTGCCCTGCAGGTACTGGAAGGAAAACCCAGTACCAGCTCCCAACTCCACTATCTTGACCCAGGGCAACACAGCTGGAGAAAGCACCAGCCCCTCAGGGCAGCCCCAGCCAGGAGTATGAGCTCAGAAGCACTGGAGTGAAGGCAGGGCCCTGCAGCCCTGAGCCTCTTTTTGGCAGAGACTTTAACAGACTCTGTGTCCACACTGCCGATGGGGTCATGTGATCTGCAGGACCTTTCTCTTGCAGTGAACACTCAAGTGAGGCAGATGCTGACAGACTATCCTCATCCCCAGGAAATCTTTTACTCCCTAAGTATCTCTGAGAGGGAAAAGCCATATAACAGTCAAGGACAGGCCCTGAGACCC
The DNA here is from genome assembly GCF_018167655.1 of Microtus oregoni. Classification (NCBI taxonomy): domain Eukaryota; kingdom Metazoa; phylum Chordata; class Mammalia; order Rodentia; family Cricetidae; genus Microtus; species Microtus oregoni. The sequence continues at coordinate 19,852,757 of NW_024543086.1, forward strand.
AAGGAGTCCCAGATGCAAAGGTCACAGCCAGGCTCTTAGGCAGGCCTGGGACAGTAGAGGTAAGATGTGGCTTAGGTGGCCTCTGAGGTCATTATCAGGACAGCTGGGCATCTGGGGCGTGGGAGAGTACCTGGCCTGCTCACGTCTGGCCTCTTTCAGCTAGGAATGAGCAAGGGCTGCTGATGGGCACTGGTTCCTGCTCTGCTCTGCTGAGGGTGTACAGGATAGAGGCAGATCTGGAGAGCAGGCATGGCATTGTGGGAGCGGTGCCAGGTGGAAAGAGCCAGAGTGTGGCTGCACTGGAACCACGTGGTGGCTGCTAGAAGGACTTGCTCACCAGTTACTCACTACCCAGCCACACCATTAGGCTCCAGGTGGGGCTAAGGACCACATGAAGCGGTGGATACGGCACACACAGTTAGTCAAACCAGCTTTGTCTTGCTCTGCCGCTCAGGAGCCTGGAGCCTGTTTTCAACCTAGACAGAGAGCAACCCTCCTCAGCCTCCTAGGGCTGAAAAGAGCCACCTGTGTGTCACTGGGCAGGTGATCAACCTCACTAGGCTCACACGTTCATCTGGGACGTGGGACCAAGGACACTGACTGCCTCCCAGGGCACGATGCCATTCAATCAGTGTCTAATAGAGTTAGGTCCATGGATACCACTCCCACCCCCAACGTCAAGCCCAAGTGGAAGAAAACAGATATGGGCTTTATTTCTTAAATACTCTCTCAACACAGCATGTGTAGCGCCTGCTACGGCCAGGCAGACAAACATAAATTAAAGCTACTGGGCGTCCAGAGAAAGGCTGAGCTGGACCTTCATCAGTCCCAGCCAAAGTCCTGGCCAGTCATCTGGTAGAACTTGCGGTTGAAGGGCCGGTAGAAAGCCCGCAGGCGCTGAACCACAGCCTCCGGCACTCGGGGGTGAGGCCGGCCCTTGGATTTACCCAGGCAGCGGGGGCGACCACTGCCCTGGGCCTTTTTGAGGCAGGGGAAGCCCTTGGTGGCATTGAAGTAGAAGTGCTTGTCAGTGACCACCCGCTTGAGGCCCAGGAAGTCCTGTACCCGGCCCATTTCACCGGCTGGATCAGTGACTAGGCGCTCTCCACTGACAAACAGGAAGTGGGACAGAGGGAAGTATCGAAGCCAGTTGTCCAAGTGCTGGGCATAGAGGCCAATACGCACAGCGCTCCAGGCTGTGTCCACGGGACCCAGGCCACGGCGGAAGGCCAGGGCACGGAAGCTAGGCAGGCCTGGGGTCTTGGAGAGTGTCTGTGCATAATCAGAGATGGCCCGGGTCACAGGGTTCCGCACCACCACAATCAGCTTGGTGTCTGAGGACATGCTATGGATCCGGCGGGGAGCCTCCTGAGTCACAAAGTAGCTGGGGGTTTTCTCCATGGTGATCTGCCCATCCAGGGTGCGTGGCATCAGACCCCTGTGGAATTGCAGAGAGTAACTGAGTGATCAAAGCACACACTTCTTCCAAAGCCATTTATTTCCCTTCCCAGCGAGCTCAGCCCTTGGGGCCCAGGAACCAACCTCTCCTCCTCTGAGAGAAGCCTAAGGTGGGCTATCCTTCTCCCCTCTTAGATTCATCCTCCTGAAGTCCTGGGGACCCCAACCCAGTGTGGGCCTGCAGTGGAGCCCAAAGCCAGGGCTGCCCTAGTCAGTACAGCTCTAGGGTAAAAAAAAAGTGACAGCCCCAGAGGGTGATGGCCACCAAGACATTCTTCAAGTTTTATGACCCTTCTCCCTGAAGTACCACCCCCACAGAGTCCAAGCCAGTCCCACACCAGAGACCAACCCACCCCTTCCAAGGCTGCTCTGCCTATCCTTGACCAGGCACCCCAAGGCTGACCAGCACAGACCCTCTAGGCCTCTTTACTGTAATCACTGACCATGAACTAGGTCATTGATTATGCAGCTACCAAAGTCTAGCCTCCCTTCCTCCCTCCCTCCCTCCCCTAAATTCAATCTTCCCCTCTTGACCTTCAGTTTTCTCTGGGCCCAGTGAAGAACGCCAAACAGTCACCAGCAGAGTCTAGCACCCTTAAGAAAGTCAGGGATCCACCTGGGGCCTATCCCCAAGTCCTGTAGTAGCCTTAGGGTGCCAAGAGCCAGCGTTTCTGAAATTTCCTTCATTCTGGAGAAGAGTGTTGGCCTAATCCAAATATTCAGAGAAAGTTGGCAGACTAGAGCCAAGCCCGAAACTGAGGGGAGCCCACACAGAGCCCAGGCAGGCCCAGGCACCCTGAGAGGTGGCCTCAGGCTGCGCCTGCCAGCCAGTTAGTACACAGTGAGGTAGGGCAGGGTGGGGCAGGTAAGCAAACAGCTCCAAAGAAAAGCCAAGAACTGGGTCAACAGAGGCAGAGGCAGCGGGGCTTAGAGAGAGAGAGGGACACCTGTCCAGTCGTGACTCCCATCCTCTTGGGGACATTGTCCACCCCTCACTGACCACCCCTAGGACTCACTCTGGTCAAGCTGACACACTGGACTAAGCCCATCTTTACTGAGTCAAGGGTCTTCATTCTCCTCTCTCTGTCCAGGCTCCCAGGCAAATACAGGCAATGCACAGGTGCCATGCCGGGGTGTTTGGTTTGCTAATAATGGACAAGGGATATATGCATCTACCCCCATTAGACCAGGCAAAAATGAGATGAAGCCTAGATATGGTGGTACATGTCTATTACCTAGGACGCTGGGGACAGAGGCAGATAGGATAGAGAGTCTGCAAACAGGCTAAACTACACAAGATCTTGTTGGAGAGAGAGAGAGGAGAGAGAAAGAGAGAGACAGAGACCCCCAGCAATACCAGGCTCCTAACATCATCCATGACCAAAGCCAAGGGAGGTGAGTGACATGTGGGAAACCCTGCAGAGCAAGGATGCAGGCAAAGCTGGTCTGTAGAAGTTATAAGGATTTGTGACTTGGTCCTCCACCTGGATGACACGGTGAACCGGGAAACTCCCCCATTCGATAGGAAGGAATCTTAAGACTGAGAAAGAATAGGAAGGACTGAGGAGAAACAAGAAGCCTCAGGCCTCCTCCCAGCCCACCATGGATTCCATGGGGTTTCTGTTCCCAGAGCCCCTGTCCCCGGTACTCTGTCTTGTACAATCAGGATCCACATACTGTCAGGGAAAGTTCAGTAAGCTTAAGCTACAACTCTAAGGTCTGAGAACCAGTCCCAAGCCCTTCTGCAACCTGACATCTTAGGCATCAGTGATCCTCCGCGAACCTCAGGAGCGAGTGAGCGAGTGAGCGTGGAGAGGAGAGAGCGGTGTGTTTGGAAGGTGAGACCGAGCAGAGCAGAGTTCTGTCAAGCTGCCCCATAAACCTTCCCTCTCTCCTGCTGCATTCACCCCATCTGGTTTGCATTTCTCCGTGGCTCCCAGCCAGCCTGAGACCACGCCCCCTGCTTGCCCAGCCCCTCCAGAACCACCACTGTATCCCACACCTCATTTGGGTCAGTTCCAAGGGGACCTTATCCCAGTGTCAGAGAGTGCTAAGGAACCAAGTCCCCAGTCACAGGAGGGAAGAAAGCTCAGCACCTCCCCCTGCAGACCCAGGCACACCTATGGCCTGATCTTAAACCCCAGGAGCTACAGGGATTCCCCTACCTGTACCCCTCCTTACCTTTTCTTGCTTTTTCAGAAAATATTACTGACTGACACCCCAAATCTTCAATAAGTGAGGGAGAGTGGGCTAGTAAATGCTGCATGGTTTTGAGAGTGGCCAGGAGCCATGGCCCCCAAGAGAAAAGACCCTGAAAAGCTTAAGAAGCTGGGAATTTAACTCAGTTGATACAGTATTTGCCTAATGTGCACAGGTCCTGAGTTCAGCTCTTAGAACCGCATACAAACTAGCCATAGGCTGGACATGGTGGCATGCGCCTGGATCTCTTTGAGTTTGCACATCTGGTCTGCACATCTGCACAGCAAGTTCTAGGCCAGGCAGAACTGCAGAAATGGGACCCTGCCTCAAAAAATAAAAACAGAAATAAACAGGGCTGGAGAGATGGCTCAGAGGTTAAGCGCATTGCCTGCTCTTCCAAAGGTCCTGAGTTCAATTCCCAGCAACCACATGGTGGCTCACAACTATCTGTAATGGGGTCTGGTGCCCTCTTCTGGCCTGCCGGCATACACACAGACAGAACATTGTATACATAATAAATAAATAAATATTTTAAAAAAACAGAAATAAACAAAGTAAGTCCTCTTGATTTGATGACATGGCTTCACAAGTAAGGACACTTGCTGTGCAAACCTGGTGACTAAATTCAGTCCCTAGACTGTGAGTGGGAGGAGAGAAGACTCCTGAGTTAGCCTCTGACCTACATGCTCATAGCAGCATTCTCTCTCTCTCTCTCTCTCTCTCTCTCTCTCTCTCTCTCCCGTGCACGCGCACACACACACACGCCATAGTGGTACCTGTACTAGAGATACCATTAATCATTCCCTGCACTCATGAGGTATAGGCAAGAAGTTCAACATTATCCTTGGCCACACAGAGAATTTGAGGCCAACCTGAGCTACAAGAGACCCCAAAACAACAACAAAGTCAAAGAAGTGATCTAATGGAGAAGCAGGGAGGAGAATGGGGGGGGGAGGCAACCCAGGCCCCCTCTGCTGAGTCCAGGGCTGGTCAGCTCACAGCCCAATGCGAGCACTATTCCAAAACCTCACCGGTGGCTGCTCCTTTCCCTCAACCCATACCCAGACAGAGTTCTGCAGGTTCTGGGGGCTCAGCCCAGGTCCTGTGACTGGAGATACTGAGTCAGAGGTGCTCATTCTCAGAGGCTCGGTGTATACACGAGAACACTACCCGAGGAGCGGTTACTAGAGAGGACAGCAGCCTTTGTGGCTACAGCCAGGTGAAGATGCTAAGCTGCACAGTTCCGAAACCTACCAGGGTCACTCTGCTCACCCCACGCTTCTGATTAATAGAATGAGGCCATGGCTTCCACTCCTTCCCAGCATTCTATGCTTCCAGATGGACTCTACAAATATGGTGTGCTGTCCTCACACTCCCTACGACCATGCCGGGAACATGTACTCTCCTCAGGTAGTACAAACCTGCAGAGCCAGGAGCTTATCTCCCAAATCCAACAGTCTCAATGCAAGTTAACAAATGGAAGGAAGGAAGGACCTGGGAAAAAGAAGCTGGTGTGCCTGGGCCACCCTCACTAATCCTCCAGGTGACTTTATTTATCTATCTATTTATTTATTTATTTATTTATTTATTTATTTTGGTTTTTCGAGACAGGGTTTCTCTGTGGTTTTGGAGCCTGTCCTGGAACTCGCTCTTGTAGACCAGGCTGGTCTCAAACTCACAGAGATCCGCCTGCCTCTGCCTCCCGAGTGCTGGGATTAAAGGCGTGCGCCACCACCGCCCGGCTCTCCAGGTGACTTCAACTCAGCACGGACTTGCAGATGAGGCAAGCCAGTCTGTGAACCCCCATTTCCCCACAGGAAGGGACAGAGTACCTAGAGGCCTGAACAGCTGCAGGAGGCGGTGGGCCTGCCTTCAGCCTCTAATACCAAACTCAGTAGGGGAGGGGCTGACCATCCACCAGGACCTATGGCTGGGGCGGTGCTCCCCACATTCCACTGCTGCACCCCAAGTCTGTCCTGGGTGGAGAGATCCCCACCCTTGGGCTGCTCTGCAGGGCAGGGTCTCCCTCTCCAAAGACCAAACCTAACTTTCTCCAGATTCCAGCAGTCGAGAAAGGCTCACCTGATGGAGGGTGGGGAGAGGTTCGCGGGGGGGGGGGGGGGGGGGGGTAGGAACTTTCTAGAGAGCGTCTAGAAACCTGGAGGTCCTTCCTAATATACTTGACTAGTGTTCAGATAATTACCCATACTTACCCAGACTTATAATTGGGGGGCGGGCACGAAGGGATGATAAGGCGCCTAAACTCCAAGTATTTCTAAGGCTCCCAAATAATCCCACTGGGGTTATATTAATATACTCCATAATAATATATGGGTATATATTAATAGTTTAGTGGTGGAATACTTGTTTAGTACATATGAGGCTCCAGGTTCAGTCCCCAGTACCCGACCCTTTGAAAAGGAAAGTCTACTTACCTGCCCAGTTATCTCACTGGCTTGAAAATACTTCCCAGCTAGGATTACACCTTGCCGAGTCCCTGAGCCCACCCAACAGGAGAACGGGGTTTTCCCTGAGGTTTTCTAATCCCTGGGGCCCTTGGCTATAAAAGGCCTTCCTTTGGGGGCCTCATCCACGAGGTCAAGTTTGTTTCTCTAACAGGCTTATTTCAGACCCTATTTGTCCTGGGTTCCGGGATCGCACGAAGCCCCTGAGCTAAAAGCACAGTCCGTGGCGCACACAAACGCCGAAGGGGCAGACCAGCAGGGGCGCTCACCGGTACCAGGCGAGCCCGCGCTCGTAGCACCTGTCGAAGAAGTGGGGTTCGGAACCAAGTGCACGGACGTCAGGGTGCAACCGCAGGAACTCCAGCAATGCGCGCGTGCCGCCTTTCTTCACACCCACGATGAGCGCCTGTGGGAAGCGCCGGCGCCCCGGGCCGCTGGCCACCGGCAGACCTGGCGCTCCCAGACGGCGGGAGGAATGGTGAGGCTCGGCGGGCACGGGAACCGGTGCAGGGACACGGGCGACAGCTGGACAGCGGCCCGGGAGGGCAAAAAGGCAGTAGGCGCCTAGCAACAGAGCTACGAACGCCAGCGGAGCACGGGGAGCACGCAGTGCAGCCCCCTGCCCCGGCCCGGCGCTCTGGAGGTCCCCAGCTCCCCCGCCTAGACCGCCACTACCTGCCATCGGGTCGCGCGGCGCCCAGGTCTGGGAGCGGGGAAAGCAGACAGGAGCGCATCTCGGCTGTCGCACGCACAGCCCGTGGGCTCCGGGCTTCTGGGTTGAGCTCAGCAGCCCAGCCGCCTGGGAGCTGGAGGAGGATGGGGGGCGGGGCGGGGCCGAGATGCCCCTCCCTGTCCCGAGCTCCGGCCACGCCTGGAACTCGCAGGCTCCCGCTAACTTCGAGCTCGAAAGGAAGCCATTCGGGCTACTCCCAACACTCTTAAGCTGGTCTCCGGCTCACTTGACTCCAAAGTCTTAGACTACGGGAATGCGGTGGCAGGGAGGGACACAAAGCAGCGACAAGGACTCGGAGAATGAGAGATCCAGGGCGACAGGTGTGCGGTCTCAACCCTGGTTTCCTGAAGCCGGAGCCTCATCGCTGGGCGAGTCGGCAGACACAGAGGGTCCAGAAGTCCGCCTAGGGAGGATGAAGCCCGGCGCAGAAGGGGCGGTCCCCAATCCTGAGCTTGTGGCAGGAATGCTCACTCCTTGCCAGCAGTCCACCTAACCATCCACTAGAGTGAGAGCTCTGCTCCGGGGAGAGAACTTATTAAATGGTCTGGTGACCATTTTAGAGTCCAGGTGACAGATAGAGCTGGCCTCCCCAAGATGTCGGTGATCCCCTCGAGAAATTGCAAAGTGGCTCCCCCAGAAATTGGAGAGACCTGTACTAGGAGGCAGAGAAGGCAGGCACCTAGCCTCTGTCTGTGGAGCTTCCTCTAAGTATGGAGAGGTCCCCGGGCTCCTACGTGTATGGAACTTGCCAGTCGAGGACAGTTCTCCCCCATCTCCTGTTCCAGGCTCACCAGGTGCTTGCTAGAAAGGCGGAGGGGAAAAAAGACTCCAGGAGGGTGAATAAGCCATCCTGACCCAGGGGAAGGGTAACTATGCCTAGGGCTTCTTTCTGCCTTTGTCCAACTTCCTGGCTGCTAGGTCCAGTCCCTGACCCCACCATAGAACCTCAGCCCCGTTCCCCAGCCTCTGCCCTAGGTTCTGTTCCTGGGCCTTGAGGCATCTGAAAGTTTCTCATCACTGTGGGCTGTCTCTGAGGGGGGCAGAGAACTTCAAATGACCCACAGACATTTAGTTCCCACACCCAGGGCAGCTGGGTCCAAGGAGTCACCCAAATCCAGTCCCAGACACCAGGCTACCTTTGCTTGTCAGGGCAAGCTGGTGCCAGCAGTCCTGTGGGCAGGTTTTAGCCCAGCACCGTCTGGGAAGCGTGTCAGTACATGCAAGATCCCAGGAAGTTCTCCTTCAGGTCTAGCTGTAAATGGGATTTGTTGCAGGCGTGCTGGTTCTCAGAGCCCTCCTAGGGAGGTCCCACACTGCAGTATTGCACCAACACAGTCCGAACTGTCGCCACTTGGGACTCTAAATCCCCACCCTTATTCCCAAGTGTATTCCCTAGTAACTCTCCATCTTCCCAGCACTGGCTAAGTTCCCACCTCCTGCTCTTGGTTCCCCTGTTTCCTCTGCAGGGAGCCTTTTCCACAGGGCTGAAGTCTTCCCAGGAGACACTGGCCCAACAGCGAGATGAGTTGAGCATTTGGAAGCTGACCCCCTTTCTCTACTCTCTCTGGCTCTGTTGGAGGAAATGGGTACAAATCTGGGAACTTCCTGGGTGACACGAATGGCCAAGGTCTCCCAAGCACCCAATGGGGATCCCAGCGTGCAATGAGTACTTAATAAATCTGATTAGTGAGGAGATAGGAAAGGCTTTCTGGGGTGAAGGCCAGGCGAGGAGGTAAATACATTCCAGGCAGAAGAGAGAGTGAGGTGGTGGTAGGTGTACAGGCTCCACAGCGGAATACATCTGAAGGAGACCAGAAGTGGGCATGCAAACTCATCCTTTAGAGAAGTAGGGGAGGGCCTTAAAGTCCCTTCCTCTAGCCTTGTGGCCACAGACTCTGGCTACCTCCAAGTTTTCATTCCTTCCTTGTAGAAAGGAAACCAAGATCCTGACCCAGGGTCTTTGGGAAAACAGCTTTATTATTGAGGTACAAGTCACATACTATCCAAAGCCAGAGGTCACTGACTTCCAGTTTTTCATCATGCTGTGCAATCATGACTATCATCAATCTTAATTTTTATTCTGTTTTAACTGCATGAGTGTTTTGCCTGCATGTATGTATGCGTACCACATATGCCTGGTGCGTGAGGTCAGAAAGTCTGGTTCCCTGGGACTGGAGTTACAAACAGTTGTGAGATACCATGTGGGTGCCTGAAATTAAGCCCAAGTCATCTGGAAAATCAGTCATTATCTTTTTGGGGGAATTGAGGGGGATTGTTTATTTCCTCAAGACCAGAGTTCTTTGTGTGGCCTTAGAGACCAGGCTGGCCTCGAACTCAGAGATCTGCCCGCCTCTGCCTCCAGAGCGCTGGGTTTAAAGGTGTGCACCACCACCGCCTGGCTGTAGTCAATGCTCTTAGCCACTGATCAACTCTCACTTTTATCCAGCATTGAACATTTTTATCGCTCTCAAAAGGAACCCTAGAACCGTTAGCAGTCATTCCACATTATCTCTCCCCAGCTGTGCCTGGTGGCAAATCACCAACGCATTTCTGCCTCTCTGGACTGGCGGGCCTATTTCCTAGAAATCAACTCTTCGTTGTCCGTCAGTTTGCCTCCATCTTCTCGCGGGCTCTTCCACTGTGCTGCACACTGAGGCTCCATCCTGCAGGGCCTTTTAGTTCCTTCGTGTGGGAACTTCATATAGCTCCCTGTCTCCCTTCAACCACTGCAGAACCCATGGATAGTGTCCACTTTCTGGATATAACTATTTCTGGTTATAAACATTCATCTACAAGGTCTTGGAATTTTGCTCTGGAGGAGAATTTCTAGGTCTTAAGGTAACTCCACTTAATACTTTGGGAAGAGCCTCCTGCTTATTTTTTCTTTCTTTTTAAGGATTTATCATCTTAATTCCGTGTATGTGTGTGGACTTCTATGTGAATATCTATGTGTGTGTCAGTGCCCAAGGAGGCTGGAGGCATTGCGCTCCTCTGGAGCTGAAGTCAAGGGCAGTTGCGAGCTCCCTGACATGAGTTCTAGGACCTGGATTAAGGTCCTCTGCAAAGGCAATTACACACTCTTAACTAATGAGCCATTTCTCTAGCTCCAAAGAACCTCATTTTGAAAAACTTTCTTAATGCTGGGGAGTGGAGGCGCAGGCCTTTAATCCCAGCACTCAGGAGGCAGAGGCCGGCGGATCTCTGGGTTTGGGGCTAGCCTGGTCTACAGAGTGAGATCCAGGACAACCAGGGCTACACAGAGAAACAAAACAAAAAGAAGAAAGAGAAGAAGGAATAGAAAAGCTTTGTTTGTTTTGAGTGTGACAACTTACTGTGTGCACATATGGATGCCAAAGAACAAAGGCATCTTTTGTCTTCCAGCCTTTACATGGGTCACAGGATTTGAACTTGGGTTACTAGGTTTGCACAGAAAGTACCTTTACCCACTGAGCCATTTTGCCAACCCAGAAATGCCTCTTTGAAGGTAAAAGTTGATTCCAGAAACATCCTCTGTGTTTCTCAAAAATATGTTTACCCACCTCCCTCCCTTGGGACGTCAAGGCTGGTCCTCGGCCTGGCTCCTGGCCTGCTTTGCTGGCAGGACCCAGCCCCCCAGATCTTTGCTGGCAGGACCCAGCCCCAGATCTTTGCTAACATCCTCCTGTGTGACCAACCTATGGACAGTGGATCCTATCTCTAAGCCATGGAATCCTGGAAGGGTGACTTGCTTCCTGCTGTCTGGTTCTACCTCTTTTGCTCAAAATTAAACACGAAGTTCCTGAGGAGTCTTCATCTTAAGAGCACCACACATAATTCCAGCACTTGGGAGGCAGAGGCAGGCGGATCTCAGGGTTTGGGGCCAGCCTGCTCTACAGAGCGAGTTCCAGGACAACCAGAGCTACACAGAGAAACCCTGTCCTCCCAAAGAGAGTGGCGATAATGGGAGGAGGCTCAGTGGCTTAGAGTGCTTGCTGCTCTTTCAGAGGACCCAAATTCAGTTCCCAGCGCCCACACTGGGCGGCTCATACCTACTGTAAGTCCAGCTCCAGGAGACCCGATGCCCCTCTTGTGGCCTCCATGGGCCCTCACTCACACATGTAGCCTATACTTATACGCACACACCACATAAATATAAATAGATCTTTTCTTTTTTAATGGAGGTAATGGCAGACTCTCCTTCTGGAACAGCTCTGAGGATTTATTGATAGAAATGAATGTTACAAGAAATAAAGCGGGATAATTGGGAGTCCAAGGTCATCCTCAGGTACACAGTGAATTTGAAGTTATCGTGGATTACATGAAACCCTGTCTCAAAAAAAAAAAAAAAAGCTCAGGGTGTGGCAGAGTTCCTACATAACCCAAGCTGGAGGGAACCCATGGTTCGCTAATTTTGTCAAGGAAGGACAGCCAGGCAGGTGCTTGGTAGTCTCTGAGACGTGGGCCAGCCAGCATGTGGGTAGTTCAGCTCGGTGTTGAGGATGGAAGGGAGAGGACTAGGACGCAGGCCTGTGAGCATGCCCCTGGGGAAGAAAGCTGACCAGGGCGGTCATGGACAGATGGAAATGCCAGCCACCTACCTCTGCCTATGCTCCCATCAGAGACTAATTAGTTCTTTGTGTGTGGTTTGTTTTTCAGTGCTAGGGATGGGCTTTGCCCATGTTAGCCAAGTGTCCTATGAGTTACACCCTCATCAAGGTTTATAGGTAATTCTGACCCCTGGTTATCTTGACCTCACAATCAGTTCCAAGAGGCAGAAATGAGCATCGTCAGGACCCCTTTGGGGCTCCAAACCTAAGCATGGTGGGCACTCGTCCGTGCCTTCAGTGCGACTGTGTCTTTCTGTCTGATTTTTCAGCCTTTTGCAATCTGGACTCCTCTTCACAGTGGGTACCCCTAGTCTGGGCCCCCACAGCAGCAGTGGGTACCCCCTAGTCTGCCCCCCTCCCCAACAGCAGGGCAGGCCAGCAGGGCTGCCCCTCTCTGGAAGATGATTAATAGCATTGCTCAGTCTCTCCCTCCATGGGGGACTGCTGGGGGCATTAAACACATGTGAGAGCCCCAAGACCTCCTCCCTTCAAACCACACCCTTCACCCCGAGCCCGAGCCTGAAGGGAGTGATGGGGAGGGGCTAAGACCAGAGGGTGGGCCCAGATGTCCTTGATTTGTGTGGAGGTTTTTCCACTTTGGAGGCCGGATATGGCTCCATCCCAGGGAGGAGCCCTTGAGAGAGACCCACCCCTTCCACCCAGCCCTAGAGAGTTCACTTTACTTCACCCCGATGGGAAAGGAGGCCAGGCAAGAGCCCACTCTGGGGACAGTGAGGGACAATGCTGGCAATATAAAGGATCTAGGAGCATTCTCTGTCCCTTTCCCATAGGTGACCTTGACAGAGATTCAGCCCCCTGAACCGTCCTTTCCTATTTTATTAAAAGAGAACCCTAGCCTGCTGTGGTGGCGCAGGCCTTTAATCCCAGCACTCAAGAAACAGAGGCAGGTGGATCTCTTTGAGTTCGAGGCCAGCCTGGTCTACAGAGTGAGTTCCAGGACAGTCAAGGCTACACAGAGAAACCCTGTCTCAAAAAACAAAAAAATAAAACAGACAAAAACAAGATCCCAGCCCCCACTTGGCTTTCAGTCATCAGAGGATGGAAGACAGCAGCAGTGAAAAGCACCTGCTTTTGCTCTGGTCAGCCAAGTTCCTCATTTTCTTTATTTTTCTTCAGACAGGGCCTCCCTCCTGGTTCCCAGAATCTATAACTAGGAACTATGATTGCTTCTTTCAAGGTGGCCCAGATCATCTTGGTTTTGTTGTTGCTGTTTATTTGTTTGTTTGTCAGACAAGGTCTCACTGTGTAGCCCTGACTGGTCTGCAATGTCCTTTTGTAGATTCGCCTGCCTCTGCTTCCCAAGTGCTGACGTTGGCATGCGCCACCGCATCCAGCCCAATCCAACTTTTAACAGTGTAGTGCTTCCAAGTTTTCAGTACCGACTCAGAGCAGTGAGACTGGTGATCTTTAGATGATTAGGTTAGGGTTAGGATGGGTGGGTGAGCGGGAAGAAGGGGATTCTCCCTGCCTACTCCACTCTTCCAGTGTCATAGCCCCGCCCATGTTGCCATGGATACCCTTCAGCACCCTGGGAGGGCTGAGCATATCTAAATGATTTCACAGCTGACTACTCTATGACCCAGTCTATCCACCTATCTATCCCCAGTGATGACCCCAAGGACTAGAAGGTGAACAACAGAAGCAAGAGACCTGGATCCATGCTCTGAGGATGATTCACTGACTTGGGTCCTCTGACTCTAGGGGTAGAATGGACAGAAACTGTGAGACATCAAGAAGCTAGCGCTTCAGGGGCCGAGCGCTATAACCCTCCGAATTTGACAGCAGGGAGCTGTGTGAACTAGTGGCGCCCTCTAGTGTTAGCTCTTGCTCACTTGCAGCTTCTGGGTAGGCATTCCAGTCCTCTCCTTCAGCCCCTGCTTCACTACTCTTCCCACGGCCTCCCAAGCTGCTGTTGTTGCTGACTGCTGCCGCCCATGCTGCCCTTTGGAAAGCAGCTACTGCTAGACTCTTCCCTCCTGTTTCTCGTGTTTTGGCTGAAGTTAGAGTTGTCAAGCAGCCTCGGTCCCTCTGCTTCTGCAGCTCGGGCTGCCACACCTCTGCCTTTGCTCCACTATTCCCGCCACTTTCTCTTCGTTTTCACCTCAGCCTGCACTGCTAACTGTGAGCAAGATAAGACACCAACAGAAGCCTCTTGTTGGGCCTCATGTAGTAACACTAAGGCAAATAGCACAAGACTGAGGCTTCCAGCCAATTCACTGAGTGGAACGCCTTGCTTATATAGAGCAAGAAAGTGTACCAATCACAGCACACCTCCTGTGCAAATGACAATTTGTTCTTGCACCAGTCACAGCCTGCTTCTCTTTTCTTTTAGCATTTTGTGCTTATATTTATTACACGTGTTTGAGTGTATTGCGCCATGTGCTTGTCTGGTGCCCATGGAAGTCAGAAGAGGGCACTGGATCCCCTGGCCACCGTGTGGATGATGGAAACCAAACCCAGGTCCCCCGCGAGAGCCCCAAGTGCTCTCAGGCACTGAGTCATCACTCAAGCCCCTGCGTCCTGTTGCTTAGCACCCATCACTGCAGTCCTCTGCATCCCTCTGCCAGGCCACCAAAAGAAGCTCTCCTCCTCTGACCTGGGTATAAACAGTTGCAGGATCATCTAGAATCCAGAGGTTGGTGACAGCAAAATGTCTGGTGTGAACTGTTTCAAACACTCTTAACTGAAGCCGAGCCTGGAGCAATCAACTTTAATCATCCTGGAGTTTGCTCTAGACAGCCACGGAATGTTCGAGACAGCCAGTGCTGGTGTAAGGACAGTAGTCTGACAGGCTATTTGTCTGACAGTCCTTTTGCTCAAGGCAGCGAGGGTAGCAAGGGAGAGCTCCATAGCTGCCAATTAGGGAGTCAATTAGGAAAATTATAGGAACACAGACTTCAGAAGATGTACTTAGGCCAAGGACTCATGGTTAACACTAATAGTAGTTTTTCAGAGTTTAACAATGCTGAACACCTGCCCAGTGCCCCAGGCGAGGAGCACCTGTGCAGGTAGTCGGTCTGCTGGAGGCTGAAGAGGGAGCCAGAGGTCCTGCGCCAAGGTACACTTACCTCTCCCTCAATATAGAAAACCCAGAGCACGAACCTCCCCCAATATCAAGACTGGGACCACTGAAGCCATTCAGAATGGCAAGTCCCAGCTGATCAGCAGATAGCATCATCAGAGAAGGCACCACCTCCTGGGGCATCTCAACAGTGGGCCAGACAGGCACGCAGTCAGTGTTAGTAATGGGAAGTCCCAAGCCCAGAGTGTCTTCACAAAAATGCTTCAAACTCCTGCAGCCCTGAACCCTGACAGACTCTTCCAAGCTTCAAGACTGTCAACCCTAACCTACGCTGCCTTCCCACAGACTGAGGAATTTTCCTCCTGGCTCAGAGGCAGGTGAGCGAGGTCCACCTGTTCCTGAGACTCTGGGCAGGTGTTGGCCATATGTTTATGGGACCCTTTCCCTCCTGCTGGATTGCCTCATCCAAGCCTTTATAGGAAGGTTTGTGCTCACTCTTATTGCATCTTGTCATGCTAGGTTAGGTTGATATCTCTAACAGGCCTGCTCATTTCTTTTTTTTTTTAATAATTATTTATTTATTATGTATACAATATTCTGTGTGCATGCCTGAAGGCCAGAAGAGGGCGCCAGACCTCATTACAGATGGTTGTGAGCCGCCATGTGGTTGCTGGGAATTGAACTCAGGACCTTTGGAAGAGCAGGCAATACTCTTAACCACTGAGCCATCTCTCCAGCCCAGGCCTGCTCATTTCTGAAGGGAAATGCAGGGGCAGTGGATCTGAGGGAGAAAGGAGGTGGTTGTGACAGGCACCTGAGAGGAGGGAGTGGAGGCTGCAGTTGGAATGTATTGTATGAGAGAATAAAGAAGCACCCTGTTGCCGGGCGATGGTGGCGCATGCCTTTAATCCCAGCACTCGGGAGGCAGAGGCTGGCGGATCTCTGTGAGTTCGAGACCAGCCTGGTCTACAGAGCTAGTTCCAGGGCAGGCTCCAAAGCCACAGAGAAACCCTGTCTCGAAAAACCAAAAAAAAAAAAAAAAAAAAAAGAAGCACCCTGTTTAAATCAAGTCAAGTGTGGTGGCACATATAATCCTAGTTCAACCCCCAGCACTGCAGTAAATAAATAAGTAAATATAGTAACCAGTCCAGACTTCATGTTTATTGATTTCCAATTGATTACTCCAGAAAGGATTCAAGATGGGGTGAGTTTCAGCATCACCCATGCTCCCAGACGTCAAGAGCTCCCAAGCACATACAGCAAGGTACAGTGGCTTTATCTCGGGCAGGGACACCCCTGGAGGTATGAACTGGAGGGAGCAATGAGATCAAGGCCCCTGCTACACTGGTCAGGTAATGGGGCAACAGTCATTTTCCCAAGTCAGAGTGAGGCAAGATGGATCCGGATTGTGAAACAGAGTTCTGTTTTCTCTGTCAGAAGACAAGGGTCCAAGAGTCCAGGACATCAGGCTCGGCCCACTCCCCTCCCTGAAGGTCACAGGTCATCACGACCCTGGCTGACTTAGAAGGATTTAACCAGAGCAGATCATGCGGTGACCAAGGTTGGAGTGGGTGGCCAGGGAAGCCCCAGTGTTATTCCATCTGCTGCGTAGCCTGGAGGAGATAGGCACAAGCTTTAGTGAAGGCCACACTCAGAACTGAGCCCCATAGGGGTAACTGTGGACAGCCAAGGAGGTGGGTAGCAGGATGAGAGCAGAAGGCTTGGGCACTGATGTTGGAGGTCCTTCTGTATATGTGTTGCTTTTAACCAATAACTTAGCAGAGCAAAGCCAGGAGGGAAATCTGAACAGATATTGTAATAATTAGGGCGGCGGCGGGGCTGCGTCCCCAGCACCCCGGCTGCCTGCTCGGCTAGCTTATGCCCCGAAATAATTACACGGACACTGTATTCTTTTAAACACTGCTTGGCCCATTCTCTTCTAGGCTAATTCTCACATATTAATTTAGCCCATTTCTAATCATCTGTGTGTAGCACCCCAAGGTGCACTTACCGGGGAGATTCTAGCCTAGTCCATCCTGGGTCGCAGCTTCATCCGGGGAGCGGGGCATGGCGTCTCTCTCAGGCGTCTGCTCCCGAGAGCAGAGCAGTGGAGACTGAGCTCACTTCCTCTTCCTCCCAGCGTCCTGTTCTGCCTACTCCTCCCACCTATCTTTCAACCAATAAAATGGGCCAAGGCAGCTCCTTTATTAGCCAATGACCTTCCTCCATCAAGATATCTATAGAGAGAGTAGGTTGAGTCAGAGAGACACCATGTAGCTGCCAAAGGAGCCAGTCACCAGAACCTTACCCAGCAAGCCACAGCCTAGTGGCGAGACATAGAATAATAGAAATGGGCTATTTTAAGATATAAGAGCTAGCCAATAAGAAGCCTGAGGTAATAGGCCAGTGTTATAATTAATACAGTTTCTGTGCGATTATTTGGATCTCAGTGGTCAGGAAACAAAAGAGCAGCCTCTAAATGGAATGCCAATGTGGGCAGCTACAACCACACAAAACCTGAGAGAGCGTAAGAAGGAATTCTGGACACTAGAGAACAGAGGTAAGCACAGCTTCTTGGTAGCAGCATTTTCTCAGGTGCGCTCTGTTTGCTGGTGGCAGGCAGAGGCGCGGCTCCTTTAAGAGGTTTCCTGACTGGGCACTAGCAGCAAAAACTGTGTGGCTTCTTTAGGAACTGGCTTCCTGGTTTGTGCCTCTGGTCCTACACATAAATGGGGTCTGTGAGCAGCATGCTACTAGTTGCTTAACGGTGACAGAGACCTGCTGTGGCCCTGGAGCTGGGGTAGTGAGCGTGGCTCGCAGAGGCGGTGAACATGCCTCCGCCATGTTGGACTGAGCAGGACTGAATTGGTCCTAGCCATGCCCAGCTAGCATTTAAACCAAAAAAGAAGGCAGCACTCCTGGTCAGAAAATGATTATAGATAAACATAAAGACAGATTTAGACAAAAATAAACCTCTGAATGGGTCACAGTGTTAGATAAATGTACATAGGCTTAGGAGAGAGAAAAAAAAAGAATACAGAGAGTTATAAAAAGAAATAGGGTTTTTTTTGTTTTTGTTTTTTGTTTTGTTTTGTTTTTCAAGACAGGGTTTCCCTGTGTAACAGTTCTAACTGTCCTGGAACTAGCTCTTGTAGACCAGGCTGGCCTTGAACCCTTGAACTCACCAGTGATTCACCTGCCTCTGCCTCCTGAGTGCTGGGATTAAAGGCATGAGCCACCACTGCCTGGCAAAATTAATAGTTTTAAAAAATAAAACAAAGTCTTTAAAGAGACAGTAAAAGTAATACAAAAGAGTACAGACAATCATAGATTAAAGGAGTAAAGAGCCGGGCAGTGGTGGCGCATGCCTTTAATCCCAGCACTTGGGAGGCAGAGGCAGGCGGATCTCTGGGAGTTTGAGACCAGCCTGGTCTACAAGAGCTAGTTCTAGGACAGACTCCAAAGCTACAGAGAAACCCTGTCTCGAAAAACAAACAAACAAAAAAGAATACTTTGCATTGGTATGGACTTTAGTCTATTAACACAAACTTAAGGTTGATTTTGTTACACTGTATATACATTATTTTACTTTTATTTAAGGTATTATATTTGTGCAGTTCATTTTAAAATATAATGTATAATTAAAAGTATAGATTAATAGATAGTCATAATAGTCAAGCTTGTAGTCATGTTAGGTTTTCTAGATATATAGAAACATATTTTAGCTAGAGAGATAATCTTTTTTTTTAAATATTTATTTATTATGTATACAATATTCTGTCTGTATGTCTGCAGGCCAGAAGAGGGCACCAGATCTCATTACAGATGGTTGTGAGCCACCATGTGGTTGCTGGGAATTGAACTCAGGACCTTTGGAAGAGCAGGCAATGCTCTTAACCACTGAGCTATCTATCCAGCCCGAGAGATAATCTTTAATACTTCAAAAACCTACAGAATATAATATTTAAAATATTTTAAGAACTTAAGACTTTTCTTGACTTTTCTTCAGGGTTTCTGTTTCACAGAAGAAACTGCCAGACATTCTGTAAGATACAGAAGAAAGTGACTGACAAACTGCCAAGATAGGGGAAATAGCCTTTCAAATTTCTTGCTTCATGGAAAAGTCTGCCAGATACTATGGGCCTATAGGCTGAAGATAGATGCCCCAACGTTACAGAAGAACTTTGGGTGATTGTCTAGGCAGCAAGATATCTCAATCAATTCTAGAACTTTGGAAGTTGTTTACAATGCGCTTCCTGTTTACTTAGGTTATGTTATATCCTTCTGGAATCTTTGAGGAGTTGAAGACAGATAGTTATAGTTTTCCTTAGTTATGATAAAAAATAAATTAGAGCCGGGCGGTAGTGGCGCATGCCTTTAATCCCAGCACTTGGGAGGCAGAGGCAGGCGGATC
This sequence comes from Microtus oregoni, assembly GCF_018167655.1. Lineage (NCBI taxonomy): Eukaryota > Metazoa > Chordata > Mammalia > Rodentia > Cricetidae > Microtus > Microtus oregoni. Next base: position 19,871,655 of record NW_024543086.1, read on the forward strand.
TCTGTGAGTTCAAGACAGCCTGGTCTATAAAAGCTAGCTCCAGGACAGGCTCCAAAACCACAGAGAAACCCTGACTCAAAAAACCAAAAAAAAAAAAAAAATAATAATAATAGATATGAAACTTTAGAATCACAAAGATAAAACAGATGATAGAATATTTGATTTTGCCAGATACAAATAGACTTGCTTAGCTGGGTGGTTGGTGGCCCACGCCTTTAATCCCAGCACTCAGGAGGCAGAGGCAGGCGGATCTCTGTGAGTTCGAGACCAGCCTGGTCTACAAGAGCTAGTTCCAGGACAGGCTCCAAAACCACAGAGAAACCCTGTCTCGAAAAAAAAAAAAAACAAACAAAAAAAAAACAAATAGACTTGCTTGATACTTCTTTTGTTATATGTAATTTTACTATGTTAAAGTTTAAAAACCTTCCTTTTTATTTAGACAGAAAAGGGGAGATGATGTTGGATGTCCTTCTGTATATGTGTTGCTTTTATCAGTTGATGAATAAAACTGTTTCAGCCAATGACTTAGCAGAGCAAAGTCAGGCAGGAAATCTGAACAGAGATCTATAGAGAGAGTAGGCAGAGTCAGAGAGATGCCATGTAGCTGCTGAAGGAAACAGTCGCCCGAACCTTACCTGGTAAGCCACAGCCTCATGGCAATATACAGAATAATAGAAACGGGTTATTTTAAGATATAAGAGCTAGCCAATAAGAATCCTGAGCTAATAGGCCAAACAGTGTTGTAATTAATATAGTTTCTGTGTGATTATTCAGGTCTGGGTGGCAGGGAAACAAAAGAGCAGTCTCCGCCTACAGGGTACAATGTCATTCAAAGATGAGCTAAACCCAGAGTCTCTTACAGACTCAAATAGCTAATGGCTTAACACCATCCCCAGGACTATCATGGTAGAACAGTAGACTTTCCAAAGGTGCTCCATCTAAGGTGATTCCATTCAGAGCCAGGGCACTGGGTGCCTTCCTGATGCTTCAACCACCTCCTCCCAGCCTCCCAGTCTGAATGTCCAGGGTTCCATCACTAAAGTGGGGCTGCCCGACAGTGGGCATGCCCATCTGGAAGGACAGCTGCTCACCTTGTGCTCCTGGGGAGCAGGAGTTTCTCTGTCTGGAAAAGATAGGAGAGAAAACACATCATTGTTAAGTCAAGCTTTATCTGGTGTGATGGTTCCTAGCTGCAAGCTCAGCATTCCAGAGGCAGGAGGTTCATGAGGCGCGGTCAGGAAGGGCTGTATGGTAAATTCCAGGCCACTATGGGCCACAGTGACACCTATCTCAAAATATTAAAATGTATTGGAGACTAAGAAAGTAGATCTCTGTGAGCTCAAGGACTGCCAGGGCTATATAGCAAGACCCTGGCTTTGTTTGTTTGTTTGTTTTCTCTGTGAAACAGCCCTGGCTGGCCTGGAACTCACAGAGATCTGCCTGCCTCTGCCTCCCAAGTGCTGGGATTAAATGTGTGTGTCACCACTGCCGAGCACAAGCTCCTGTCTTAAAAAAACAAACACCTGCCGGGCGGTGGTGGCGCACGCCTTTAATCCCAGCACTCGGGAGGCAGAGGCAGGCGGATCTCTGTGAGTTCGAGACCAGCCTGGTCTACAAGAGCTAGTTCCAGGACAGGCTCCAAAACCACAGAGAAACCCTGTCTCGAAAAACCAAAAAGAAAAAAAAAAAAAAAAAACAAAAACCTAAAACCAGGAAACAAAAACCTAAAACCAGGGATAGGTAGCTCAGTGGGTAAAGGCACTTGCCATCCAAGCCTAAGACCCTGACCTTGATACCCAGGTTAAAAGTGGGAGACTGAGAACCAACTCCCATATCTGTCCTCTGACGGCCACACATGTACTGGCATGTACACACCCACAGTACACTAAGTGAATAAACTAAAATGTATTTTTTTCAGGGAGCTGGAGAGATGGACGGCTCATCCAGAGGACCCAGGATCCGTCCCCAGCCCCCACATGGCGGCTAACACCATCTGTAACTCCAGCACCAGGGATCCAATGCCCTCTTCTGGCTCCTCTGGCACTGCACACACATGGTACATAGCAGGCAGGCTGGAGAGATGGCTCAGAGGTTAAGAGCACTGACTGCTCTTCCGGAGGTCCCGAGTTCAATTCCCAGCAACCACATGGTGGTTCACAACCATCTGTAATGAGATCTGGTGCCCTCTTCTGGCCTGCAGACATACATGCAGGCAGAACTCTGTATACATAATAAATAAATAAATCTTAAAAAAAAAAAAAAAAAAGAAATACATGCAGGCAAAATGCCCATATACATAATATAAAAGTAAAAAGAGAGCTGGGGGTAGTGGCACATGCCTTTCCAGCACTTGGGAAACAGAGGTAGGTGGTGCTGATCTCTGAGTTCCAAGCCAGCCTGATCTACAGAGCAAGTTCCTGGATTAAACACACACACAAATAAATAAATAAATGGAGGAAAATGTACTTTTTCTGAAAAGTACTAAGACCAAACATGAGTCAGCAGACTCCAGGCCAGGTGGAAGCCCAGGGAGCCAGCACAAAGGAGTGGGCGCACTGTTCATTTCCTGAGATCTACAGGACACACAGTCTCTTCTTCCTTCACCAGACACGAGAACAAAGAGGACAGCAGGGCACAAATACCGCCATAGCTCAGTGTGCCCCTGGCCTTCCAGACTGCCATTAACCCTGCAGTGAAGACTGTCAGCTGCCCCCGGCCTTCCAGACTGCCATTAACCCTGCAGTGAAGACTGTCAGCTGCCCCTGGCCTTCCAGACAGCCATTAACCCTGCAGTGAAGACTGTCAGCTGCCCCCGGCCTTCCAGACTGCCATTAACCCCGCAGTGAAGACTGTCAGCTGCCCCTGGCCTTCCAGACTGCTCACTAACCCCACAACGAAGACTATCAGCTGTTATTTGACAGCTCCATTTTGCAGATCAAGAAACTGGATAAAGGGTCTGGCCCTTGACCACCACTAAAAAGGTTGATAAAGGAGCGGTTTTATTGAGTTGTTACTATGTGCTAGGCCCTAGGAGGTACTATATCACATTCAGTTGTCCTAGCAGTCCTGGGATAGAAAATATGCTACCATGGCCACTATGCAGAGAAATGACTGACAGGCACTCAGGTTCAGAAGCAAGCCTTTGGTCACATGGCCCACCAGGTCCTCAGCCTTCACCCACCCCTACAATCAACCGAAGATTCCAGGCACATAGAAAGGCCAGGCCTACAGAGAGAACTTCACACCACGCTCTCCCTGAGATGGACCCATATGAGACACCCTAGATGCTAGCCTCCTAGTCCTGTCCTTCAGCCAGTTTTTGAGGCGCCACTGGTAGGTGTATTTTGCGACAGTCAACAGTCAAGCCTCCACCACGTGCCTCCCTGCTGCATTTTCCTCAGTGACAACAGGATGTCCCCACAACTACAGGTGCTCACCTTTAGGGATGAACTTCAACGAGCTGCTGAATATTCAGAATCGGGATTGTCCTCGCTTGGGACCATCATTCAGGAACTCGTGGCCCAACCCATTGCCACACTTACCACAGGACACCTGGGAAAACCCAAACACAGTTAGTCGCCCTGCCTGCTGCAGAGAGATAACGCTTCCACCATCTGCCCGTTTCCCAAGCTAACTATAGCTCTGAGGGGTGGGGCCTGTGCAAGGAAGCTGTTCAGATGCTCACGCTCTCTCATGCTCTCTCAGACTACAAGCACTTTCAAAATCCACATGTGGCGACTTTAGTCCCAGCTCAGGAGGCAGAGGCAGATGGATCTCTTGAGTTTGAGGCCAGCTTGCACTATAGAGCAGGACAGCCAGGGCTACACAGAGAAACCCATGTCTCAAACAACAACAAAAAATCTTAGGTGCCAGTGTCTCAGCTGAAGATGGAGACCTGGAATAGCCTCATGAGGGAGCAAAGGAAGAAAAGCGTAACTGGTGCCAAGACCCTCCCTGGCTGGCACTCCCCAGGACGATCGCACCCACCTTTAAAGCTTCAGGCCGGTTCTTCTCGGGGCGCTTGGTCACACTGTCTGCATGGACGGTCTCAGTGAACGCTGGCCATGGGGAGGAGTGTGCATATTTGGAGCGGCTGGAGAACAGCTCATAGCCACACTTGGTGCAGACATAGACGCCTGCAGCAGGGGAAGAACAAGCGCAGAGTCAACCGTCAGCTCCATCTGTCTGTGCAGTTTTCCTTGTCTTTGGACCCAGGAAACGACAACACTAGCACCGTCCCATCGTGGTGGTAGAGCACGCCGTCCCCATGTATCCCTGCTCATAGCCCATTGATTGGCTCTGGGAGACCCAGCAAGGCCTGGCTGGGTCACAGGAGATGAGGAATCACTCTCTGCGCTCATTTCTGCTACTCTCAGTGGCCCGTGATGAAATCTTTTTTTTTTTTTTTGGTTTTTCGAGACAAGGTTTCTCTGTGGTTTTGGAGCCTGTCCTGGAACTAGCTCTTGTAGACCAGGCTGGTCTCGAACTCACAGAGATCCACCTGCCTCTGCCTCCCGAGTGCTGGGATTAAAGGCGTGCGCCACCATCGCCCGGCCCGTGATGAAATCTTTAACCTTTTAATTTAATTATTTAGTTTTGGATGTTTTAAGACTTTATTTTATGCATATGGCTGTTTTGCCTGCATGTACATCTATGTATGTTTTGCCTGCACGTACCACATGTATGCAGTGCGCACAGACACTGGAAGAGACCAGAATAAAGGGTCAGATTCCCTGAGACTGGAGTGAACCATCATGTGGGAATAAAACCCCGGCCCCTTGGGGGTGTGTTTCATTTGTTCTGAAACAACATCTTGTGCCATCATTTGTGTGGTCAGTTTCTGTTAACTTGAAACAAACTGGAGTTGCCCAGGCAGAGGACTCCAGACGAGGCCTTACCTGATCAAACTGGTCGGTGAGCATGTCTATGGGGGCATTTTCTTGATTAATGACGGCTGTGGGAGGGCCCAGCTCACTGTGGGTGGTACCACCCCTAAGTAAGTGGGTCTAGACTATCTATAGAAGAAAGGTAGCTGAGACAGGTGTGGTGGTGCACACTTTTAACCCCAGCACTGGAGAGGCAGAAGCAGGAAGATCTCTGAGTTCGAGGTGAGTTCCAGGACAGCCAAGGCTACAAGGAGAAATCCTGTCTTGAAAAAAAAAAAAAAAAGAAGAAGAAGAAAAAGAAAAAATGAAAAGGAAGGAAGAAAAGGAAGAAAGGAAGGAAGCTGAGCAAGCTAGGGCAGCAAACCAGTAAGCAGCATTTCTCTGTGGTCTCTGCTAAGTTCCTGCCTCCCGGTTTGGCTTCCCTCCATGATGGACAGTGACTTGCAAACTGAAATAAACTCTTTCCTCCCCGGACAGGTTTTGGCCAGTGTTATCACAACAGAGACACTAAAAAGTAGGACACGTCTCACACTGTAGCCCAGGCTAGCCTGAAACTCTGTAATCCAGGCTGGCCTCATATCTAAGGCAATGCCCTGGGTGGTAATGGCGCACGCCTCTAATCCCAGCACTCAGGAGGCAGAGACAGGTGGATCTCTGTGAGTTTGAGGCCTACAGAGCGAGTTCCAGGACAGAAAAACCCTGTCGCGAGAAACTAAAAAATAAAAAAATATAAAATAAAGGCAATGCTTCTGCCTGAGCTTCCTATACCCTGGGATTACAGATGTGAACCATACTTGGCTAACATATCCATTTATGGGCAAGAAGGTGGAAGGCTGGTGCTGCAGACACACAATAAGGTGTGTGGCCAAGAGAGAACCCTAAATACCTGATGATAGCCTTCCTTTACTCCTGGACAAGATCCACGCAGCAGGGCCCCTAACACTGCCAGTGTAACCATTTGGTCTCCCTCGAGTGGGCATCTCTGCTACTCTACAAAGTTTCAAAGTGGATACCCAGCCATGGCCTTACTCTCTGAGCAGGAACACACTGGCCTTAGGGAACAGTCTTCTGAGCCAAACAGGGAACCCCAGAAAAACAGCTGCTCAGAAGAAAGGTTTCAACCTGTCCCCAAAAGATCACCTGAGTGGAAGGAGTCTTTAAGGTTACAAAACTGAATTGCATAACTACTTGAAAGACTAAAAAATGGGAAGTTGCAGGGTACTGAATCATCCACCACCCACCCCTTGAGGGTGTGAACTGTTCAGACTGTACCAGGAACTGGAGAGGAGGCAAAACATAGTGGAGTATTCAGCTTGCCAGGGCAGCCTGGGAGCATCTGGAGTCCTGCAGCCAAGACGGACTCAAGGGAGTGACCCTGTATTACAGCTGGCATATACAGATGCCCAGTGTCACAGCTCAGCCCTCTAGAGAACAGACATCCAACAAATCCGGCCCCAGGAATGCCAATGCCATACTTTTACCAAATTAGTCGCGCATCAACAGAAGGGGACTCACCAGAGTCTCTCCCAGCCTGGGTCTACTGCGCCCAGGCTGGACGGGTTACTCTTTACTGACAGCTAAAAGAGAGGACAGGGAGACACCCGGGCAGGCACATTCAGGACTCAACGGAAAGTGCCGAACGAGTCCGGGAAGGAACACACAACAGGGAACCTTGGACCACATATCCTCGGAATCCCGCTCCACTCTGAAACCATATGGATAGTACCACCCCAAAGCACTCGGCCCGGAGGATCCCCAGTGAGATCTACACTGAGGTTCAAGGCCTGCCCCCCACGAAAACAGATATTACTGGAATGCCCCCTCTCCTCTCAAGTCCTCCTGCTCCAGCCCTCGCCAGCCTTCTTAGTCCTTCTTAGTCCTTCTTTCCCAAGCTCGCTTCTCCTCAGCAGCCACGGTCGCCCCATCCTGGCTCGGGGACTCCACCACCATCCAGAAGGCGATGCCTGCTTTAATGCCACAGGCTGTACCTGGCTCGAAGTGATTCTGGAAAACCTCGCCCCCGAAGAAGCTGCAGAACGACATGGCCGCAATAGGACAAACCAAAGCACCCCTCCGGAACACGAAATCCCTCAGCTCTAGACGCAAACCCGCCCCCTTCCTAATAACCAATCACGTACCGGTCTGCTCTAAGCCCCGCCCCTAGAGAAGAATCACTCCAGGATTTCCCACTACCCTCCTCCTAGAAGCCCCGCCCTCGACCTGTCTGTCTTTCCTCCGGTAGGTCCTAAACTCCACCCGTCCAACCAATCCTTCCCAGGAACCAGGTTTCCCACTTCCGCCTCCAGGAGGTCCCGCTCTGAGAGCCTCTTCCGTGGAGCCTCTCTCCTTCAGCAGAAACCGGGGTTCAGCCAGGGCTCCAGTAGACCTCAGGACCCCAGTGGTAATGACTCGGGACTGGAGTGGGAGCACATCCACCCAGCTGCATGCCTAGTCCGCCGTAATCTGGCCGTAAACCTTGCGCCTTGAGACGTCTGCCCGCCTTTTGGCGCCTCCACCCTGCAACCCTCTGACCCAGGCTTAAGAGTTGCCTCAGGACTTTATTAGATAAAAACGACAGGATGCGCAGCAGAAGCACTCCCTAGTGTGCTCCATTCCAGGCATCTTATATGTTTCCCGAGGTCTCCGGCTTCTCTTTCTCCAGATGCTTCTTTTGGGGGCCCTGGTTCAAGTGGAGGGACAGGAGGAGTGTTAGTGACCAGAATCAATCAAGAAATACTGTCTACGACCGTCACCAAGGCTACCGAGGGCCTCTCTGCTAGATCCCTAAAAGCGCCCTTCCCCAGCTCCTCTCCGAAACAAGCGGGGTATGGAGTTTTGGGACCCAGAGAACAAGTGGGACTAGCTCACCATGAAGGCTCTCTTCTCCTGCGCTGTTTGGAAGCGTCCATAGCCAAACTTGGAAGTGGTGTCAATGAACTTGAGTTCGATATTCTCCAGAGCTCGGCGGCTGTGGTGCACTAGGAGGGACTGGGGATCCAAGAGAGACGTCAAGGATGGAGAGCCCCAACTCCCCCGGACCCCCTGCTCCACACCAAGAAGGACTCAGTCGATCACCTGCCCCTGCCAGATCCCTTCCTCCACTCTCCCACCACCCCACCCGCAGCAGAGCAGGCTACAGGACAGGCTACTGGATGGAGCCCTCGACCCTGCTTGCCATGCTGCGCTTACCTTCCTCAGTGTGATCACCCTCTTCTTGGTGCCTGCAATGCAGCCCTTTAACATGACGAAGTCATTGTTCACTTCCCCATAGTGGGGGAAGCCACCCTGCAGGGAGAAGATCACACCAAGCAGGTACAAGGCAGACAGGTTAGGCGACTGATGTGTAGGAGCCCCATGCTCAGACCCCAGGGTACCTCACACTGGACCACTTGTCAGGGCAACAGCATTTGAGCCCTGTTTTTAGTATTCTTCTTCCTGCCTTATCTCACTTAACATTAACATGCCTTTTTGTGGGGGACACTGAAGCTCAGAAGTTTGGGAATGCTGAGCACGGTAGTATACCTCTATAAATCTAGCACTTGAGAGACCGATACAGCAGGATCACTTAAGGCCAGCCTGCATAACAGTGAGTTCCTGGCTCCGTAGCTCAGCTGGAAGAATGCTAGCTTAGTGTTCACAAGCCCCCGTGTTCGATCCTGGGCACCACATTAAAAACTTAGGTGATAATTGGGCATGGTGGAACATGCCTTTAATCCCAGAACTTGGGAGGAGGCAGGAGGATCTTAGAGTTTGAGGCCACCCTGGTCTACAGAGCAAGTTCCAGGACAGCCAGAGCTACACAGAGGAATAAACGGTGTGCGGCCACATGCTCTCAGCACTCAGAAAAAGGTAGAAACAGGATCAGCATTTCAAGGTCATCCTCAGCTGTATGGGGAGTTGGAGGTCGACTCGGGCTACGGGAAATGCAGTCACATGCTTAGGCTCCATGGCTGCTTCCCGCTAGTTCAGAGCTGGTTCCTAGGCCACCGCGGTACTGCTGTATGCAGCTGTATGCATGTCTCCTCTCAGCAGGTATAAAGGGTGCAGGAACAAACAAGGAATGGGGCTTCCAAGTGGTTGCTCACTGGCATATCAGGCCTCCCATCACTGACTTCCTGCTAAGGCCCTAGGCCTAGTCTGTGTGGGGGCCTATATCCAGTTGCGGAGCTTACATAATGGAACTGGGGGGGGGCAGGGTAGCACCACCTCGGGTATACCTCCAGCCCCCATTAGATCCCGTTTGCCAGCCTCACCAGAGGTGTGATAGACTTGTCAGTAATATCATAGCTGGTGGACGCATTGTTTTTAACCATCTTCCCATCTTCCATGTGCAGCCCCCTGCCAATTCTGTAGATCTGCCGGGAAAACAGCAGTAGGAACCAGAGGTGGGTTTTGGGCTAGCAACACAGCCACACACATCCCCAAGCACGCATGCTCAGACTCTGGAACTAGTAATGATATTTCATGAACCCAATCAGAGTTTGAATCGTGCCGTCCCACTAGATACCACTCAGAGCTATGGACACACCTTCTTGTTCAGCTCTGTACGGTGGTGGTATCCCTTCTGCCCAGCCCGGGCAATGGAGCAGCCTACTCGGGCAGGGTGCCAGGCACCAATGCAGGCCACCTTGCGCAGGCCTTTGTGGGTCTTCCTTGGCAGCTTTTTGGTATGCCAGCGGCTAGTGACCCCTGTAGAGAGGAAGGGAGGCTAAGAGGCCACTCTGGCCCCCACTAAACACTCTTCCCTGGAGCTACTGTCTCTACCAGGCCTTACCTTTAACACCCCGGCCCTTCGTCACAGCAATGACATCAATGACCTCACTCTGGCTGAACACACTGTGTACAGGCACCTGCTTCTCCAGCCGTGCCTGAGCCCAGGCCACCTTCTCAGCCACGGTACCACCATTCAGCTGAATCTCCATGATGTGGGCCTTCTTCTGCCGAAAGGGCAGCAGCTTCATCTGCAGACACAGTGGGAAGGTCACTTCACAAGCCCCCCCCCCCACTCCAGATGGCTAGCCCGCTGGTAACCCCAAGTCTTTCCCCTTTGTGTCTATTCAGACATTATTGTGCTCCTGCCACATGCTGGGTGCTGGAGGTACACCACAGATTGGGGCAGGCAGCATCCTGTATCTCAGGGAGTTCTGCCGTCTCCTTTCAGGACAGATTAAAGCCAAGTAAACTCTTGGAGAGGGCTCAGTGTTCTGGTAAACAACAGATAGCACCTCAGGTAGAGTGGTCAGGAAGGGCCTCTCTGAAGAAGTGACCAAAACCAGCAAAAAGTCACTACACAGAACTCCACGTGAGTTTACGAGGACGCAAGCAGCATGCAGAAAGGCACTGTGTTAGGAAAGATCTTGGAAAGTTGCTGGGATCATCTGGCCAGATGGGAGCAGGAGGCTGCCAGGACAGGCAGATGTAGGAGTGGGCTCCAACTTCCTTCCAAGTGTAGGGTGCCAACTAGACCATTGGGCAAGTCCCTGGCTGCTGTGAGCTTCATATGCTAAGAGGATATACCAGTGTAAACACACCTGTTAGGTCACAGCACAGTATTTATAGAGCTCCTACCAGGCTATTATGTATACTGTATGGCCTGGGGCTCACAGGGGAATTAGATGAGTGTGACCCTTGCCTCCATGATCCCTGGAGGGCAAACTGGCAAACATCAAGCCCTGACTTGCTTCCCCATGAGCTACAGGTATGAGAGTGAACAAGAGCCCCGTGTTCACAGAGCAGGGGAGGCGCCCAGGAGGGGTGAGGATAGGGTTGCAGCCGGGGAATACTTCTCTGAAGACAAGATGTGTAGGAAAATTCCAGAGCGAGTGTTCTGGTTAAATTTCAGTCAGCATCAAGCTGGACCCCAGGTACAGCCAGTTCTCCATGCTGGACTTTTGACTGAAGACTCAAGCCTTTCAGGACGGTTGGGCACCTGAGTCGTCCGTGGGGCACAATAGCTGTTGACGACACTGGCATATAACATCACATGCCAGTGACCTCTCAACTCTGGGACAAGAGTGGCTAGTGAGGTAGCTGGCCAGATCTTGAGCCTGTTCCCAAGGCTGGTGCTATTTTTAAGCTGACATTTGTCAGGGCTCTTTATTTGGATGTGGGGGATGGGCTGGAGGTGGGGGTTGGGCTGACCTGGGTGTGGACAATGACCCGAATGACCTTGCAGTACTTCTTCAGGGCCGCAAAGTCCTTCTGGATTTGCTTCTTGCCGTTGGTGTCTCGCCACCTCTTGCAGGCTTTGGTAAAGGCCTTCTTCTTACTCTTGTGCCTGAGCCACACACAGAGTGCTCAACACCCAGCCAGGTAGCTCTCTGTGTTGTCCTGCCTGCCTCACCCTACCTGCAGCCCACCAAGCCAGAGGCCTGGCCCAGGCCCTCCCGAAGAGCCTGGGATGTTTCCAGGCACCATTGGTGATCATGTCCTCTCCCTCCAGCCCTCCTTCCCCACTTCTCCTCTTTGTATGTGTGTGGGCGTGTGTGTCTCAAGAGGGTCCCACTATGTCATCCAGGCTGGACTAACACTCCAAATCCTTCTAAAATGTTAGGATTCCAGGTGTGTGCCCAGCAGTAATCAGACCTCTAACCTCCCTCAGACACGGTGAGCAAATGCTGTCCCTCCAGTTAGGCAGACACCCTTCCCACCCCTCTCTGGGGCTCTAACACCTCCCTCAGACACTGTGGGCAAATGCTGTCCCTCCAGTTAGGCAGATACCCTTCCCACCCCTCACTGGGGCTCAGGTAGAATGATGAGCCCAATCCTAGAGATGAAGAAGCCACGGGTCCCAGAGGCTAAACTCTGGATGAAGAGCAAATTCATGGTACAAACAGTAAAATCGGCATCCTTGCTGCTCACCAGTCACTTTGGGGAGTAGGGGGGAGCCACATTCTACACCCTTCATCTAGCCATGCAAGGAACTCAAGATGTCAGCCATATTGCTTCAGTCATATAGTCCTGCTCTGTGTGTGTGTGTGGGGGGGGTGTTTTTAATTTGTTTGTTTGTTTTTCGTTTTCTGAAACACAGTTTCTCTGTGTAGCCTTGGCTGTTCTGGAACTCGCTCTGTAGGCCAGGCTGGCTTCCAGTCCACGCATGTCAATTCTGAAATTTCATCCAGTTATCGCCATGAATATAATGACTGGTGATTTTAAACTTTTTGCACTTATTTTGATATATTGTATGTATATGTTTACAAGCACCGCAGTGCACATGTGGTAGTCAGAGGACAACTCAAGAATTAGTTCTCTCCTCCGCCTTATCCCAGGTATGGCACACAGGTTGGCAGGCTGGGCAGCAAACACCCGAGTCATCCCACCAGCCCAACCCTAGGCTGAATATTTGATTCTTCCTATCTCTGGATTCCAATGTCCTCTCCAGCTCTCTGATACTTCTTCCTGTCTTGCTGCACTGAAGGCACCACACAGACTCTCTACCTGGGCAAGGCTCCCCTCCCCCTCCATTGCTCTAGCACAGAGCCAGGGCGAGGCTCTCACCAATCCTTGTAGAAGCGTCGGCGGCACTCATCACTGAGATGTTCGGCAAAGATGGTCTTGAAGCTCCGAAGACCTCGAGGAGTGGCCACGTAGCCCACCACGCCCACCACCACCAGCGGTGGCGTCTCCACAATGGTCACAGCTTCTACCTCCTCTCGTTTGGAAATTTCTGTTTGGACCAAGGAACAAGAGTTGAGGGGACCTTCTCAGCCAATGGGGAAGGAACCACAAGGGTCAACTACACAAGGCAGCCCAAGAGACAGAGCTGTTGCCTGGCCGACTAATTAGACCACCAAAATCTTATTTTATTTTTAATAATTCTAAATATAGTGTCATAAGCACCAGGGAAACCAGAGACCCATCATTTCATGGAGAGTCTTAGGCCGCCATGGATTTCATCATGGCGTTTTCTTTTGTTTAGGTTTATTTGGGGGGCATCTCCTGTAGCCCAGGCTGGCCTTGAACTTGCTATGTAGTTGGGAACAGCCTTGAATTCCTGATCCTCCTGCCTCGACCTCCCAAGTGTTGGTATTATGGGCATCCACCACCATGCCCAACCGAAGTATGTGTTCTAAAAATGAAAGAAGATAGGAAGCCAGGCGGTGGTGGCGCACACCTTTAATCCCAGCACTCAGGAGGCAGAGGCAAGAGGATCTCTCTAAATTTGAGGCCAGCCTGGTCTTCAAAACGAATTCCAGGATAGCCAGAGCTATTACACAGAGAAACCTGTCTCTAAAAACAAAACAAGCCAGGCGGTGGTGGCACACACCTTTAATCCCAGTACTCGGGAGGCAGAGGCAGGTGAATCCCTGTGAGTTCGAGGCCAGCCTGGTCTATAAGGGCTAGTTCCAGGACAGCTAGGACTGTTACACAGGGAACTCCTGTTTCCAACCCCCCCAAAAAAGAAATAAAAACAAAACAAAGTTTCCAATATATGAGCTAGCTAGGGTTTGGACTGCCTTTAATCCCAGCAGGTTGACTGTGATTTCAAGGCCAGCCTGGTCTACAGAACAGGACAACTAGAGCTACACAGAGAAACAGGTCTCAAAAATAAAAACCCGGCTAGAGGGAAACTTCTTTTGTTGTTGTTGTTGTTGTTTTTTTTTTTTTTTTTTTGAGACAGGGTTTCTCTATAGCTTTGGGGCCTGTCCTGGAACTCGCTCTTGTAGAACTCGAACTCCCAGAGATCCGCCTGCCTCTGCCTCCCAAGTGCTGGGATTAAAGGTGTGCACCACCAGCGCCCAGCAAGAAACTATTTTCAACAAAGGGGTCAAAGCACAGAACATCCCAAGGGAAGGAGAGATACTGCAAATAGGGTAGTAAAAGCAGTAAATAAACAACTCAGAATAACTTCATGGAGTCCCTGAAACTGACCAGATCCACTGGGACCCTCACTCCCCAAGAGTATAGAAACATCAAGGATGCTAAGCATCACATGGAGACACGCCAAACTGCACGGCAAACTCTCAGACAAGCCTAGCCAACTGAGACCAGCCCAAAAGCCTGTAAAAAACAGAGTAGCTGAGCTGCCTGGAAGAAGCTCAAACAAACTGAGTCACCTGGAAAGACCACCTTCCAACCAACTGAGCTGCCTGCAGGCTGTGCTGTGTACTCCAGGTTCCCAGCTTTTGTGAGCTGTCACCATGCTGGGATGGATCTGGGTAATGTAGCTGTCTTTGAGTCATTTCAGCTCTTGTGTGTAACCCCTCACCCATATTCCTGTAGTAATCCCAGTAAAACTCTTTGATTCATCAAGTTGGAGTTTGTCTGTTATGGGCTTCCTATCTAGAGTGAATAGATGTGCATGTGTGCATGTGTGTGCATGTGTGTACATGTGTGTGTACATGTGTGTGCATTGTGTGCATGAGTGTACTGTGTGTGCATGTGTGCATGTGTGTGTGCATGTGCGAGTGTGCATGTGTGTACATGTCTGTGTGCATGTGCATGTGTGCATGTGCGTGTGCGCATGTGTGTGTGCGCATGTGTGTGTGCATGTGTGTGTGTACATGTGTGTGTGCATGTGTTGTATCTTCCCAGGAAAAGTCTGACACAGAACAGGTAGCAGGTACACAAGTGACACATAAGTGCATGCAACAGAATTTAGGCAAGCTGAATAGACACAGTACACACGCCTGTAACCCCAGCACTCAGGAGGCAGCAGCAGGCAGATCTCTGTGAATTCAAGACCAGCATGAGTTCCAGGACAGCCAGGGCTACATAGTGAAACCTTGTCTTAGTAAAACAAAACAACAACAACAAAATCCACATAATGCTCTTTCAGAGGAACCAAGTTTGGTTCCTAGCACACGTGTTGACTGGCTTAGTGTTTCCTGGTGATGTAATAAAGCATGACCAAAGAAACCTGGGAAAGAAAGGGTTTCTGTTGGCTCTCGGGTTCTACTCCATCGCTGAGGGAAGTCAGAGCCGGGCTCAAGCAGGACAAGAATCTGGAGGCCGGAACAGAAACAGAGGCCATGGAGGAGTCCTGCTTACTGCTTGCTTCTCAGCCTGCTTTTTAGCACCCAGAACCACCAGCCCTCACACCTCAATCAGTAAGTTTTAAATGCATCACGGCCATTCTTATGGGGGCAGTTTTTTCAATTTAGTTTTTTTTTTTCTTTCCAAATGACTCTAGCTTGTGTCAATTTGACATAAAATTAGATAGCACACCGCCGGGCGATGGTGGCGCACGCCTTTAATCCCAGCACTCGGGAGGCAGAGGCAGGCGGATCTCTGTGAGTTCGAGACCAGCCTGGTCTACAGAGCTAGTTCCAGGACGAGCTCCAAAGCCACAGAGAAACCCTGTCTCGAAAAACCAAAAAAAAAAAAAAAATTAGATAGCACAACCACATGTAACTCCAGCTCCAGGATCTCTACCACCCCCTTCTGGTCTCTGCAAACTTGCGCTCCTGTGTGCATATGCCCAGAACAAACATACACATGCATAATTAAAATTAAGTCTTTTAACATCAAGCAAACAGTATGAGGGATTGACCTATATCTTTTTTTATTGTTTTATTGGTGTTTTGGCCTGTATGTATATCTGTGTGAGGGTGCTGGATCCTGGAGTTACAGACAGTTGTAAGCTGCCATATGGGTGCTGGGAATTGAACCCTGGGTCCTCTAGAAGAGCAGTCAGTGCTCTTAACCACTGAGCCATCTCTCCAGTCCCTGAACTATATCTTGTGTGACAAAACTTTCCTGGGGAGACACTACTTATCTTCTCCACAACAGGTCAAAGTACGGCTACCACCAAAGTTCAGCTGTGGACCAATAGAATTGTACTGGTGTTATTTCAGGAATATGGTTGAGGGGCTATTTACAGAAGTAGAAATGGCTCAGAGACAGATGCCTCACCAAAACCCACTCCCGCATGGGGGACAGGTCACAAAACTAAACCTGGAGCACACTGCACAACCCACAGGCAGTTCAACAGGTTGTCCTTTCCAAGTGACTCTGGTCTAAACCTCTTCCTCGTCTTAACCTCTTCCAGGTAACTCCACTGGTCTCTGCTTCTTCCAGACTTCTGAGAGTTTCTTGGCGGGCCAGCTCTGGCCCTCTGAAGGGGTACACTTGGCTTTTATTGCTGACTCCTGCAGGGAGAGGCCTAGTAAATCTGGTCAGTTTCAGGGACTTTCTAGAACTATTTTGAGTTGTTACCCTCCCTGCTTAAGGAGTTTTCCCTGCAAGACGGAATGTTTCAAACTCACGGAAACTGTCACACAGCAATCCACATCTGTATACTAGTTCTTCTAAAATATGTGTTCTAGAGTTCTACAGAGACACTACACAGGAGGCTTTGAGGAAGATGGGTAACCAACCCACTTTTTAAATTTCTGTTATATTATTCTTAACAGTACTGGAGATTGAACCTGGGACTCTGAGTATACAAGGTAAACTCCTACTACTGAGCCACATTCCCCAAATCTTTTTTTTTCCTTTATTTTGAGACAGGCTAACTAAGTTACTCAGGCTAGTCTTAGACTAGTGATCCTCCTGCCTCAGTATCCCAAGAAGGTAGGATTACAGTCCTGAGCCCCACAAGGGTGCCCATCTTTGAACCCCAGTAGCTCTGCTTACTACCTACCTGGGGCCACTCTTCTAGCCTCTCCATGGTAAGTACTGTTAGAAACCCCTCCCTCCGGGTATTGCTCATGGTCAGGGCTTGACAAAGTTCAGCATGGATCCTCCCGTCCCAAGGCAATTTCCATGCACAGACCATCATCTTTTGTGGAACTGTGGCTCCGCTTGGACCACACGAACAGTTTCTGGCTCCTATCAGTTACAAGATTCCATTCCCCACTCTGCCCTGTGTCCCCCGCAGTGACTCACTGAGTCCAGGGCGGTGCACTTCTCGAAGGGTGTGGGTCATGCCAGCCTTGTAGCCCAGGAAAGCCGTGAGGTGCACAGGTTGGCTGGGGTCATCCCGTGGCCAGCTCTTCACCTTGCCCCTGTGCCTCCGGCTCCTCTTGTGGGGCAGGAAGCCCAGGTGTCCATGTCGAGGGGCAGAGAACTTCCGGTGGGACTTGGGATAGGATAGGAGAAAAAGGAGTTCAGAACTGGGATCTCCCTGTGGTGGCTTCAGGATGATCCAGGAGACTCAGCACCTCAAATACAATGTGGGCTAGAGGCCTGAGGGAGGGGTCCAGGCAGTCCTCCGTGCTACCCCATCAAATTATGCAAATGATGCAGGGTTAGGGACGGGGTTTCTTTAAAATCGCAGACTTCCTGCTCTTGTGAACTCAGGCTGGCGAGGCCTGGATGGACCAAAGACAGTAAAGTAATGTGTCAAGAGCAGGTGACTACCGTGACCTCTCCTTCTCACGCCCCTTCCAGACCCAAAGCGCGGCCCCTGGCCCTTTGCTATCTCTTCAGACCCATTCCTCACAGCTCCAGGGCTGCCCCTTCCCCCTCCCCCGGAAGGCCAGTTTGTTCAGGAGGTAGTCCCAGCCCACTGACCATGGCCGGTCCCTGCAGGTCAGGAAGGGGCCTCCCCACGGGGCACCAGAGGTAGAATGACAGGGCCAGAACACTCAGCTGCCACATCCCAGATTTAGCACCTGGCAGGCTCCTTGGCTGGCTCCTGTAGCCAGCATGGCCTTTGGTGCCAGGAACAAACCTGGGAGGGGCATTAGATGGGCAGTCTACAGTGGTAAGAACACCTGGGACCAGGGATCATATTTTTTTCTTCCAGGGGCCTGGGGGATAACTCTTCAAGGACAGGCAACTGTGGCCTGATGAGGGTCCTGTTCTCAGGCCACAGCCAGAAGGAAAATCTGAGTCCAGTAAAGAGGTCTCCTGCCCGGAGAGTTGTAAGCTAGAGCTCTATTGCTGCAATAGAAACACCATGATTGATTCTGGAGCGATAGCTCAGCTGTTAAGAGCATTAGCTGCTCTTCCAAAAGACCCAAGTTCAATTCCCAGCAGAGGGGAATTGTGTGGCCGCTCACACTGTCTGTAACTCCAGTCCCTGGGGATCTGGCATTCTCTTCACCACCGTGAACACTGCAAGCATGCACATGGGGCAAAGACATACATGCAGGCAAAACACTCACACACAAAATAAAACTTAAAAAAAAAAAACTTACCAGGCGGTGGCGGTGTGTGCTCTTTCATCTCCGCATATCAGGAGGCAGAGACAAGCAGATCTCTGTGAGTTCAAGGCCAACTTAGTCTACAGCACAAGTTCCAGGACAGGCTCCAAAGCTACAGGAAAACCCTGTCTCAAAAAAAAAAAAGATAAATAAATAAAGGCATCATAATCAAAATTAACTTGAGAAGGAAAACATTTATTTGGCTTACATGTCCTGATCACAGCCTATCATTGAGGGAAAACTGAGGCAGAACTCAAGTCAAAAATTTGAAGGCAGAAACTGAAGTAGAAGACGGGGGTGGTGGCATACGCCTTTAATCCCAGCACTTGGGGGAGGCAGAGGCAGACAGGTCTCTGTGAGTTTGAGGCCAGCCTGGTCTACAGAGCTAGTTTCAAGACAGCCAAGGCTACACAAAGAAACCCTGCCATGAAAAACAAAAAACAGAAAGAAAGAGACTGAAGTAGAGGCCATGAAAAAAAAAAATGCTGTTCACTGGCTTGCTCTTTTTTTTTTTTTTAAATTTATTTATTATGTATACAGTATTCTCAGTATTCTGTCTGCATGTATTCCTACAGTCCAGAAGAGGGCACCAGATCTCACTAGAGCCACCATGTGGTTGCTGGGAATTGAACTCAGGACCTTTGGAAGAGCAGGCAGTGCTCTTAACCACTGAGCCATCTCCCCAGCCCCTCTGGCTTGCTCTTTATGACTGATTCAGCCTTTCTTATAGAACCTGGGACCACCCACAATGGTCTGGGTCCTTCCACATCAGTTATTAATCAAGAAAATGCCCTACAGGCCTATCTATAGCCAGTATGATGGAAGCATTTTCTCAGTTGAGGTTCTCTCTTCCCAGGTGACCCTGGCTTGTGTCAAGTTGACATGAACCTAGCCAGAACAAGTACTTGAATGAATCTGTTTTCACGTTTCTTTGCTTCTTTGTCTCAGGGTCTTCTGCATCACAGGCTGGCCTGGAACTTAGTATATAGGTAAGGATGACTTTGAATTTCTGATCCTCCTGCCTCCACCTCCCAAGGGCAAGTGTTGGTATTACCATGCCTGGTTACACAGTGCTGGAGATTAAACCTAGGGCTTTGTGCATGCTAGGCAAGCACTCTATTACCTGAGCTACACTCTTAGCTCTGATATTCTTTCTTTCTTCCTTTCTCTTTTCCTTTGGTTTTTGGAGACCGTCCTTTTATTGTGTAGCCTTGCTTGGCTGTCCTGAAACTTACTCTGTAGATCAGGCTGGCCTCAAACTCAGAGATCCATCTGCCTCTGCCTCCCAATTACTGGGATTAAAGGCATTTGCTACCATCACCCCGCAAATTATATAAGCCTTTTTGGTTTTTAGAGACCAGGTTTCTTTGTGTAGCCTTGACTGTCCTGGAACTATTTCTATAGATCAAGCCGACCTTGAATTCAGAGATCCACTTGCCTCTACCTCCCAAATGCTGGGATTAAAGACGTGCACCACCACTGCCTGGCTCCCTTTTTTTAAATTAAATTTTATTTTATGTGTATGGGTGTTTTGCCTACATGTATATCTGTGCACCATTTGCCTGCCTGGTGTCATTGAAGGCCAGAAGAGGGAATCAGATCCTCTGGACTTGGATTTACAGCCGGTTACAAACCGAGTGGTGGATATCAAACCCATGTTCTCTGGAAAACCTCTTAACTGCTAAGCCATCTCTCCAGCTCCTTCTTTTTCTTTTGAGGAAAGGTCTCACACTATAGCCTATCTGGCCTTGAACTCTTGGCAATCCTTCTACCTTGGCTACCAAAATGGCAGGCAGGTTTACAGGTGTGAACCTACACATCTGGCTCTCCAAACTGATCTTGAACTCCTGGACTCGAATGATCATCCCAGCTCAGCCCTTGTGTAGCTCCTCCCACAGGTTTGTGCCACTGTGCCCGCCTCTGCCTCCAGAGTGCTGGGATTAAAGACGTGTGCCACCCCCACACCCCCCTGTTATTTTTCAATCCTGAGAGTCTATTGTTACAGAATCAAGGTTCTATAGTTGTAGAATCACCGAGTCCACCAGGCTTAAGATATCCTCAGGAACAGCGGTTTTGCATTAGGTACTAAAATTCTATGCTACCAGCCGGGCGTTGGTGGCACAAACCCTTAATGCCAGCACTCGGAAGACAGAGGCAGGTAGATCTCTGTGAGCTCAAGGCCAGCCTGGTCTATAAGAGCTAGTTCCAGGATAGGCTCCAAAGCTACAAGGAAACCCAGTCTTTGGGGAAAAAAGATTCTGTCTATGCTACCAAAATGTTAAGATTTGTGGGTCTGACTTTAGTGTCATAAACTGATTTTTGTGTAATACTAGATTTGGTAAGTCACCGCAGGTGATAGCTCTATGTTCTTAGTCCCCAGCACTGGCAGGAGGTGACCAGCACCAAGATGACAGGTAAGGATTTCCACTACCCAGGCTGCAAAACCAGTTCTAAACACGTAAACTCAGAGTTTGGGCAGTGCAGTCCTGGACAGTGGACAGCTGGGGGCACATGAGCTGAAGACTAGAGGAGAACCCCCAGAAGCAGGAAAAGGTACTCCGTGCCTAGGGTAGGAGACCCTTTTCCCCCCACAGACTACAATGGGACAAGCCCCGCCTTTTCAGAGAAGCCCCCAGGTTCACTGGCACCCACCAGCAGAGCCCGTAACAGGCCAGACGGCTGGGCAGTCCAGAGTGGCTTCCTGGAGTAGTGAGGGCGTTTGCTGTTTCTATTACTTGTTGATTTGTGTGTGTTCTCTTGCCAAGTCGTGTTCTACTTGCTCCCTGCTGACTTAGCTGGTGGTTCAGGGAAGAGCACTTCGTAGCGTCTGGTGAACTTTGCCTTTGTGGAATAGCGCTAGGAACCACAAGGGGGTGCCCGAGAGGCTGGCCACGATCCCGTGGTGCCCCGCGGCTAAGCACTGCGCAGGCGCGGTGCCGCCTTTCCGCGCAGGCGTAGAGGTCTCCGCGTCCTCTGGCCGGGCTGGTCCGGACGCGGAGCGAAATTGAAGGTCTGCGGGGAGGGCTTGCTGCACCCATGCCGGACTCTTGGGACAAGGATGTGTACCCCGAGCCCCCGCGCCGCACGCCGGCTCCCTCGCCACAAACCTCGCTCCCCAACCCCCTGACCTACTTTATGAAGGCCTTCGATCTCGTCGTGGACCGGCCCGTGACCCTCGTGAGAGGTACAGGGTCTAGGATTCCGCCCGCTCAGTAGCTCCTGGTCCCCCACGGATCCCACGTCCAGTTCCCGTCCCCAGGAACCACCACCCGATGCATGTTGCTGCCCCTCATCCAGAGCCCCCGAGTCTAAATCGATTCTTTTTCCTTTTCCAAATTGTCTCTTAACCTCCCCAGTGCACTTATGACACTGAATCTGAGACACCCCGGAACCGAGCCGTCACTTTTTGTTTCCCCGCTGCACCCCAGACCACTTCCCAGGCCCTCCCGTCGCCCCCGCGGAATAGTCCCCTTTGCGGGACTACACCCTGCCCATAATTCTTTCTGCCTTCAGCAGAACCCTGACTACTCTTGACCCTGGTCGCTCTTTTAAACGGTAGTAGCGGGAAGCTGGGCGGGTGGTGGTAGGGCCGGTGATGAGTTCGAAGCCAGACTGATCTAAAGAGCGAGTTCCAGGACGGCCAGGGTTACACAGAAAAACCCTGTCTTGAAAGGAAACAAAACGGTAGTGGTCAGGAATCTAGCCCACCACCAGTCATCTCTGTGTCACGAGTAGCCGGCCAGTAAGCCCCGGTTGAAATGGACGGTGTTTGTCCATTTGCATGGGCAGGGTGTTCATTCGTTCTTTTTGGGTCACAGCTTCATTTGTCCAAAGTTTGTGTTTTAAATGACTGCTCTTTATCCCTGGTCCCAGAGAGTGCTCCATTCAACCCTTGATGGCCCAGTTTGCCAGCATGGTAAACAGTTGGGACATGCTGGGCACTATGTCCAGTGGACTAAGCGGCTCATCTGTTAAGCATTTGGGGTACAGAGCATACTCAGGTGGTTGTTTTTGCTTTTCCTTCTTCCAAGTGTTGAGGCTCTGCTAAGGTAGATTATTTGATACAGCACCTTCATTATTGTCCAGGACAACATAGCAAATACTTTTGTCAGCTTCCCAGACAAGTCACTGCCCCAGGTTTACAGATGGTCCTTGGCTTAGGAAAAGTTAAGTTTTCAAGCCAGTGCCAGGTGGATTACTGCATTAAGGTCAGCTCATTTTTTAGTAACATTTTAGGATGTCTAAACGCGTGTGTGAACCCTGTGCTCTTTAACTAACCAATGGAAAACATTGGGTCCTACTGCTGAATTCCCAATGGAGCTTCCTTGCCTGTTCAAACCCTATCTGTACTGTGGGGCACATAGGCCTAACTGCGTTCTAAATACCCAGCTATGTCTCTTGTATATAAGGACCTGCCCTCTAAGGTGGCTAGGGGCACGAGGTGAGATATGCCACTGAAGGTGCCTGTTACTGTAAAACCTTGGGACTTCAGACAGGCCTTGAGTTTGAGGTGTTTTTCTTTGCAGAGTTTATTGAGCGACAACATGCCAAGAACCGAACCTACTACTATCACCGGCAGTACCGACGTGTGCCAGACATCACGGAATGCAAAGAGGGTGATATCCTGTGTGTCTTTGAGGCTGAGATGCAATGGAGAAGGGACTAGTAAGTTCACAGCAGGGAACAATTGACTGAATGGCTTTATCCAGCATACCCCCCTTCCAATAAAGAACCCATACAAACTGGAACAAGCCTCCATCCTTTCAAATTCTTGACAGTCACTGATAGCCCTTGTTCTTTCAGCAAAGTTGACCAGGAAATTATGAACATCATCCAGGAGAGACTTAAGGCTTGTCAACAGAGAGAAGGAGAGAGCTCAAAGCAGAATTGTGCCAAGGAACTGGAGCAGTTCCACAAGGTGGCTAAAGCCTTCCATGACCGCTGTGAGTGACCCTAAGCTCTTTCCAGGGTTTGGGATCTTATGGCTTTTCCTAGCCGCTAAAACCTCACCCAAATTCCCATCCTTTAACAAGCTCTCTCCACCCCATCTCTTCTACAGATTATGACCTGGGAGCCTATTATTCTGCCAGAAAGTGCTTGGCAAAGCAGAAGCAGAGGATGCTGGAAGAGAGAAAGGCTGCCAAGCAATCGGCTGCTGCCTAGGACTCCAAGAACTCTCGTGACTGGGTGTACCCTACCTATTTTATTGTCCTCTAAATAAATGCAAGAGACAAATAAATGTTAACAGACTTAATTCACTTTTATTTTCCTTGTATAAAAACCCTTATGTGGTGGCCACAGCTGGAGCCTGGGTCCTCTGAACAGAGACTCTGGTGTGGGTTTTCACAAGATGGTCAGTGAATTCCTAAAAAGAGAAGTAAAATATTAATACAACACATTCCCTACTCTTGAAGAAAGTCAAAGCCAGCCAACACCAACACCAGCTAAATCAGTGTACCTGATAAGGAGACTTGGTGAAAACAGTCTCTTTCCAGAGGTCGGGGGTCAGGTAGCTGTAGGTCTTAGAGATGGCATCAAAGGTGGCTTTGGCTGGAAAAAAAAAAGCGAAAAGGGTTGGTGGCTTGATTTCTGAAGATAAAAGTCCCTCCCACTAAGGAGCTGTTGCACTCCTTGGAGCAGAGGTCACTTTGGTGACAGGTCCGATCTCCATCCCTTAAAAACACACCAAGCACCCATGGCCTGTGTGTGATCCACCTACCAAAGTTGCCCAGGGTGGCAGTGCAGCCCCTGGCTGATGTGTAGCAGTCATCAATGCCAGCCATCATCAGTAGCTTCTTGGGCACAGGAGCAGAGACTATGCCAGTGCCTCTGGGGGCAGGGATGAGACGCACCAGCACAGAACCACAGCGGCCTGTCACTTTGCAAGGAACAGTGTGGGGCTTGCCAATCTTGTTCCCCCAGTAGCCTCTCCGCACAGGGACAATGGAAAGCTTGGCCAAGATGATGGCCCCTCGGATGGCAGTGGCTACCTCCTTGGAGCACTTGACACCGAGACCTACGTGACCATTGTAGTCCCCAATAGCGACGAAAGCCTGTGAAGAGGAGACTTAGGTGGAATGGCTGGTGGTGTTTCACAGATCCAGCATATCTCGACTCTAGGATCTGTGGTGCTCCTCTAGGCAAGAGAGGCCACTGGGAGGCCAATCCAAGGTACTTGAGGAACTCTTTTTCTCTCTCTCCCGGTACGAAAGTCACACGGGTGAAACCTAGTGTGACTATGCAGAGTGAGAGAGTTTTGCTCAACCCCACCACTTGATCTTAAACCTTCACCCTGCCAAAGGACAGACTTGAATACCTTGAACCTGGTCCGCTGGCCTGCCCTCGTCTGCTTCTGCACGGGCATGATCTTCAGAACCTCATCCTTTAGGGAAGCTCCCAGGAAAAAGTCAATAATCTCAGATTCCTAAAACAGATAGTGGGAAACATGTCACTAGATAGTAAAGGAAGCTATTGCCAAGTAGTCTTCTCACCCCGATAACGGATGTGGCAGCAGAGGGTCATCACGATAGCAACCTTCCCACCCCAAGCGACCTTTCAGCACCGAGGTGTGTCTGTACCTTAATGGGCAGGGAGAACAGGTAGATCTCCTCTAGGGACTTGATCTTCATGTCCTTAACCAGGCGGCCCAGCTTGGTGACGGGAATCCACTGCAGGAAGACGCCAGTCAAAAGGCTGCCTCAGGCAAGAGCGCATGGCCCGGCCCGCCCACGGCCCAGACCTACCTCCTTGTCTTCAGCTTTACCTCCGCGAGCCCCGCGGCCTCGGCCTCGGCCACGGCCTCGACCACGGCCGCGGCCCCTCAGACCGCTGCCAAATCCTCCGCGGAAGCCGCCACGGCCTCCTAATCCTGGGCCCCCGGGTCCTCCGGGCCCTCCCGCTGCACCGGCGTCATCCGCCATTTGCTAGAGACAAAAGGAAGCAACTCAGCAGGACCCTAAACGCCGCGGCCGCTTGGGGTTCCGAAGCCGGTCTTTCCGGCTAGGGGTGTCTCGCTCCGGATGTCCTCGGATTTCCACTGCCCAGGCCTCACGCCCGCCCCAGCCACACAGACTCACGTGTTTTCCAGAAGAAGAAGAAGAGCAAGGGTGCGCGGAAGGGAGTTTTTATAGTGCACCAAGCGCCGCGATATCTCGACTGCCGGCGCAGATCATCCCGAGCTGTAATTGGCTGAGTGTTATCCCGCCCCCGCCACGTTCTCTCTGCGCCTGCGCGTTTTCCCTCGCCGAAGCCGCGACGGGGCGGGACTATAAAGAGCTCGGGCGGGCGCCTCTCGGGCCCCGTCGTGCTCAAGAGTGTGTCTCACCGCGCTGTGTGTCAGGTAGGTTGCGCCTCACCGGCCTCTATCCGCGTTCGCTGTTGTCCCGGTAAATGGGCGTTCGTTGAAAATCATCTTCTGCATTGGCTGTGGCCGGAGGTGAGATTCGGCGCCCAGAGCCACAGGGGCCTCAGCTCACCGCCCGCTGCCCCAGTGTGGGAGGGTGAAACCCAGGCCCCTACACTCCGGATCGCCTCGCCGCTCTGGCTGCCTGGCTGGTGCCATCGATCCTAACCACGTCATTTCTCCGCAGGTTCCACCGGATCTGGAGACTGCTACCGCCGCTTCGCCCGCGAAAATGGCAGGGTTCCGGCGTCCTGTTAAATAAAGTGGTTTAACTTTCCGTGTATGTATTTGTGTTTTGGGGTGTTCCTTTCAGTTTAAGTGAGATATGCATTCGTGGCCAGGTGTATTGGTCCCAGCGGTCAGCATCTGGAAGGCAGACGCAGTCGGATCTCTTTCAAAACTAGCTTTTTTAAAATGTGTTTTTATTTCGCCTACATGTATGTATGTGTACCATGTGCGTCCCTGATGTCCCCATGGATATGACCTCGGATCCTGTGGAACTGGAGTTTCGTGTAGTTGAAAGCGTCCATGTGGCTGTTGGAAACCAAACCCAGGTCCTTTGAAAGAACTCCGGTTCTGAGCCATCTCCAGCCCCGGGCATAGCTTTTTTGTTTTTGTTTGGAGGGCAGGTCTTGGTCTGTATTCAGTGAAGGCATAGAATTTAACAATCCTGCTTCAGCCTTCCAAATGCTCAGATCACACCTGGGTTTCCAACTGTTTTGGACACTATACAGGTAGAATTAGGGAGTTTATGTGACAGCTTTAAGCCGGGTTATATTTTATTTTTTAATTATTTTTTTTTTTTTTTTGGTTTTTCGAGACAGGGTTTCTCTGTGGCTTTGGAGCCTCTCCTGGAACTAGCTCTGTAGACCAAGTTGGTCTCGAACTCACAGAGATCCGCCTGCCTCTGCCTCCCGAGTGCTGGGATTAAAGGTGTGCGCCACCATCGCCCGGCTATATATATATTTTTTTTGAGGCAGGGTTCCTCTGTATAGCTTTGGAGCCTGTCCTGGACCTTGCTTTGTAGACCAGGCTAACCTCAAACTCAGAGATCCATCTGCCTCCCGAGTGCTGGAGGGATTAAGGTGTGCAACACCACCACCCAACTATTTTAAAATTATTTAGAAAGTGACCACCTAGGGACTGAAGAGATGGCTGAGGCTTAAGAGACTGGCTGCCTTCTCAGAGATCCCAAGTTCAATTCCCAGCAGCCACATGGTGGTTCACGGCCATCTGTAATGAGATCTGGCGCCCTCTTCTGGCCTGTAGACAGAACACTATATAATTTTTTTTTTTTTTAAATGACTGACCTGACCACCTATACAAAAAGTGATCTTGAAGGAATGTGTTGGCATCTTTTTCCCTAGGGAGACATCTGTCCACCCCAAATAGGGCACCAGTGATGGCCAAAGTGTGTGACTTCACTGAGCATATGCGGCCCCAAAACAGCAGTCCTACCCCATCAGAGATGACCTAGAAGCTGCATGGTGGAGTGACCTTTGTAGTTACTTGGTGTGTGCTTTGGAATCTCCCAAGCCTGCAGCTGAAGGAGCGGATTGTCTGTGAATGTCAGTGGCTCCGCTACTGTTCCCGTAGGCCTCCTTTGTATTCTGCTTAGTTATGGTTATTTGGCCAGTGTGACCTCTATACTAATATGGAGACTGTTATAGTAAAGAAGAAACTGCAACACGTATACTAAAATTTATTAACTAGGTGGTGGTGGTGCATGCCTCTAATCTCAGCACTTGGGAGGCAGAAGCATGTGGATCTCTGAGTTTGAGGTCAGCCAGGGGTACACAGAGAAGCCCTGTCTCCAAAAACCAAGGCCTTTTTTGTTTCTTGGTTTTACAGTTAAGTTGAAAAGCCTGGGCTCTTTTACAGGATGGCCTAGTCCTTGGGAAGGGATGATAATGGAGGAGGCTTCAATCCCTGTGATCCTGCTGGCCTTGGGGAACTAGAAGCTGTCAGCCAAAACCTAGGCGGCAAGGGAGAAACCATAGACTACCCTGAGTTGAGGCTACTCTACCACCCACCTTCAGAGGGAAAGGGTAAGGTGGCCCTGGGCCAGAGCTGTGATTGGCCAAAGCTAGACAATGCCACTGTGATGTCAATCCCCATGTGCTGTGAAATGGACACTCCTGACCGCTAAGCCTCAGTGGAGCTGCCGTCCAGACGCAGATCATGGTGAGCCCCGGGTCTCTTTCCACCTGCCCTGATGCCATCAGGAATCCATGGTATCTCACGCTTGAGAATGGATGCCAGCTGTTTTATGGGACAAGAACACCTTTCAGAAGGCTCTAGGTGGTATAGCCTGAGCTATTCCCAGCCTCTTCAGTCAAATCTTGGGAGAGTCAACTCCCACAGATTCACCCTTGAAGTGGGGTCTGGTCCTTGGGGGCTCTGTAATTAGGTTTCTTCATGTAGCTTGCCTCCCTACCAAAAAAATTGCTGAGGTATCTTGTTGGTATGAGTGCTTGGGGGCAGGAGGCATGGAGTCTGGTCTCACCCAGGCCTTAACACTGACCTGGCCTTTGCAGAGTGGTGGGTATGATCTCAACCTCTTTACCAGCCCTCCTGACTACAACTTCCTGTGTTCCGTCTGCCATGGGGTTCTCAAGAAGCCAATGAGGTTGCCATGCAGTCACATCTTCTGCAAAAAGTGCATCTTCCAGTGGCTAGCCAGGTGCCATTGGGAATCCAGGAGGGTGGGGGGCAACTCCTGCAGCCAAGAATGGGAAGGGAAGGGCTATCCAAAACTGGGTTCCAATGGCTATAAGACTCAGCTGCAAAATCTGGGACACTCAGAATGTGTGTGCCTCCCTCTCTGGTGTCTGAAGTCCCACATCCTCACTCTAGCCCCACCCCCATGATGTCTCCTCCAGCCAGAAAGGAGGGACTAGCTGGGTTGCCCCCATGAAGGCTGCTCTGGAAGTCACATGACTTTACCACTTCCAACATCACACTGATACCTCTTTCTAGACAAAACTCCTGTCCATGCTGTAGACAAGAGGTGAAAAGAAGAAAGATGGTCCAAGTGAATAAACTCCGGAAAACCATTGGCCGCCTACAAGTCAAGGTAGCTCAGGGCATCCATCCACTCCTGTCCTGGGGGCGGGGGGGGGGGTGGAGCAGAGCCAGAAGAGTTGTCAAGAAGCCCCTTGTCAGAACTGAGTAGAAGGCAAAGGTCATAGACATGGTTAAAGACATGAATTAGGGTCTACCATTTGCTGTGTGACTGGGCAAGCTGCTTATTCTTCCTTGGTTCCTTGGAACTTCAGGTGTAATGTGGGAATCATAAATGAATTTCAGAGATAAAGTGCCTGGTCACTAGCCCTTGGCCCTCTAACTTACAAAATGGAGAAACTTGGAATCAAAAAGTTAGCAGGCAGCAAGGTGTGGTGGCGCACACCTTTAATCCCAGCACTGAAGAAGCAGAAGCAGGCTGATCTGAGTTTGAGAGGGCCAGCTGGTCTACAGAGCAAGTTCCAGGACAGCCAAGAGTACATAGACAAACCCTGTCTCCAAAAACCAATAAAAAGCTTATGAGGCAAGCCGGGCAGTGGTAGTGCATGCCTTTAATCCCAGCACCCAGGAGGCAGATGCGGGAGGATCTCTGTGAGTTCAAGACCAGTCTGATCTACAAGAACTAGTTTCAGGACAGGCTCCAAAGCTGCAGAGAAACCGTGTCTTGAAAAACCAAAAAGCAAGCAAACAGAAAGCATAGGAGGTTCCAGAGTTCACTGTTCCCCTGTCAGGGAATATCATAGATTAGAGATTATACAGGAGCCCCACGTGACAATACCTTAACCTAGTTTAATTCACACCCTGCTTTCTTATACTCCCTAGTGCAAGAACGCTGCAGCTGGCTGCTTGGTGACATGCCCTCTGGCTCATCGCAAGAGTCACCAAAACTCATGCCCCTTTGAGCTGATGACCTGCCCCAATGAGGGCTGTACTGCACGGATTCTGCGTGGGGACCTGGATGAACACCGCCAGCATTGCCAGCAGGATGGCCAGCAACGCTGCCCCTTAGGCTGTGGAGCCACTTTGGCTGCCTCGGAGGGTGAGCAACACAACTGCTACCGTGAGCTCCGTGATGCTTGGGAACAGCGCCACGAGCGCAACCGGACCCTGCTACTGAGCCTGCTGAGGCGTGTGCGTCGGGTGCACCGCACCACCAACTTCATCCGCCGGCAGCTGGCACAGCTGGGCGACTTCCTGGAGGATGATTCCCTGCTTCTGAGTTCCAGGGCACAGGAAACTGGGGTTGCCCAGGAGGCTGAGATGTGGGGTGTGCAGGGCCAAGGTGTCTTATAAAGGAGTTATATAGACGCTAAGCCCAGGCCTAGCCCACCTCATATCCTGTGTGTGCTGTTCTTTGTTGTCCTTGTCACCTCTGCTAACCTTCAATACCAGACAATGGCATTTTCCTCCCCCAGACGTTTTTTCCTCTGACTGGATCTACCACTGAGTAGACCCTGCAAAGCTGTTCCCTTCTTTTTTTTTTTTTTTTTTTTTGGTTTTTCGAGACAGGGTTTCTCTGTGGTTTTGGAGCCTGTCCTGGAACTAGCTCTTGTAGACCAAGCTGGTCTCGAACTCACAGAGATCCGCCTGCCTCTGCCTCCCGAGTGCTGGGAATAAAGGCGTGTGCCACCACCGGCCGGCAGCTGTTCCCTTCTTGAACTCACTCTTCTTTCCGCTTTTCTCTCGGCCTAATAGCTTCCTAGCTAGTTACACAAATAACTCAAAACTCTAAATCAAGAGTAGATGACATGTCATTCAGTGGCAGTACATACTTTTAATCTCAGCACTCGGGAGGCAGAGGCAGGATGATCTCTGAGTTTAAGGCCAGTCTGTCTATACAGATAAACCCTGTCTCTAACAAAAAACAAAACAAAACCACTGGCTGATCTTCTAGAGGACTTGGATTTTATTCCCAGGTTTGATTCCCAGCATCCAGCTATTAATATAATCTGTAACTCTAGTCCAGGGCTCCAGGGGAACTTATGCTTTCTTCTGGCTTCCACAGAGATGCAAGAAAAAAAAGGTGTGGTCCAATTATTGACCCATCATTATGTGAGTCAGTATATCCTGTAAGGTGGTCTGACACGCTTTTAGAATTTGAGATCTCTTTCCAGAAGACAAACTATGCCTCTGGAGGCAGGATCTCTATGCTGTCCTAGCTATACTAAAACATTATGTAGACCAGGCTGTCTCAGACTCACAAGGATCCTAGACCCTCTTCCAAGGCCTGGGATTAAAGGCATGTACCACCATGCCTGGCCACAAGTAGCTCTGTAGATTGACTTCATGTTTATCAATGTTTTTCTTGTTTTGACACAGAATTTCTTTGTGTATCTCTGACTGTCCAGGAACTCACTTTGTAGACCAGGCTGGCCTCAAACTCAGAGATCCACCTGTCTCTGCCTCCTGAGTGCTCGGATTAAAGGTGTATGCCACCACCACTTGGAGTGTATGAATGTTTGTATATGCATTCCTGGTGCCCTAGAAGTCAGAAGAGGACATTGAGTACCCTGGAAACGGAGTTATGGATGGTTGTGAGTCACCATGTGATTGCTGGGAATCAATCCCAGGTCCTCTTCAAGAATGAGTGTTCTAAACTGCTGAGCAGTGACCATTGGGAAGGTCCAAGAATCCAGTAGGTGTTCACTCCACGAAGCTGATGTCTCAGATGGTCTTCAGTATATACCAGAATCCTGAGGAAGTAGGCAAGGAAAGGAAAGGAAAAGGAAGGGAAGGGAAGGAAAAGAAAAAGGAAAGGAAAGGTAAAGGAAGAGGAAAGAAGAGAGGAAAGGAAAAAGGACTGGCTAGTGAAACCAGCAAGCAAGCAGGCAAAGAGCAAGCACCCTTCTTCCACGTTCTTTTTTTTTTTTTATTATGTATACAATATTCTGTCTGTATGCCTGAAGGCCAGAAGAAGGCGCCAGACCTCTTTACAGATGGTTGTGAGCCACCATGTGGTTGCTGGGAATTGAACTCAGGACCTTTGCAAGAGCAGGCAATGCTCTTAACCACTGAGCCATCTCTCCAGCCCCCCACGTTCTTTTTATAGGCTGCCAGAAGATGTGTCTCAGATCAAAGGTGGATCTTTCCATCTCAAAAGATTCAGATTAAGCCAGGTGCTGGTAGTGCACACCTTTAATCCCAGCACTCACTCAGAGATAGAAGCAGGCAGATCTCTGTGAGTTCAAGGCCTACAGAGCAAGTTCCAGTACAGCTAGGACTGTTATATATAGAGAAAGCTTGTCTCAGAAAACCAAAATAAAAGAAAAAAATTCAGATTACAATTGGGTAGTAACTTCAAATGATTTAATTAAGAAAAAGTTTCTACCCTGTCTCAAAAAAACAAAAAACAAAAAAAAAAAAAAAGAAAAAGAAAAAGTTCCTCAGGAAAGTCAAGAGCTGATACACAGAGAAACCCTGTCTGGAAAAACCAAGTGAATACATAAATAGATAAATAAATAAAAGCTTTTAACCAGGAGGGTGGTGGTGGCTGCCCACACCTTTATTCCAAGCACTCAGGAAACAGTGGTAAGCAGACCTCTGTGAGTTTGAGGCTAACCTGCTCTTACATAGTGAGTTCCAGGACAGGACAACACAGAGAAGCCCTGTCTTGAAAAACCAAAAAAAAAAAAGAAAGAAAGAAAGAAAAAAGAAAGAAAGAAAGAAAAAATAATCTACCTAGTTAGTTACAGATGTAGTCAAGTTGAGAACCAAGAACGCCCATCACGGGATAGTGAACTTCCCAGATAGCTGGCTTCTTCTCACCCTCCTGACCTAAAATAAACCCCTGGCAGTTTAAAACAAAAGCTTTGTAGACTTTGTTTTGTTATTTTTTGAAACAAAGTTTCTATGTGTATAACTCTGGCTGTCCTGGAACTTGCTTTGTATACCAGGCAGGCCCTGAATTCTAAAGAGATCTTGGTTCTGCCTCCTGAGTGCAGGGATTAAAAACTGTTGCAACCATGCCCAGGCCAGAAGCAATTTTTTTTTTTTTTTTTTTTTTTTGGATTTTCGAGACAGGGTTTCTCTGTAGCTTTTTTGGTTCCTGTCCTGGAACTAGCTCTTCTAGACCAGGCTGGCCTCGAACTCACAGAGATCCGCCTGCCTCTGCCTCCCGAGTGCTGGGATTAAAGGCCTGCGTGCGCCACCACCTCCCGGCTCAGAAGCATTTTAAAGAGCTGTACACGCTCGGGAGTTAGAGGCAGATCTCTGAGAGTTGAAGGCCAGCCTGAGGGAGTTCTAGGACGACCAGAGCTACACAGAGCAACCCTGTCTCTAAATGGCCTGGGCCAGAGAGATGGCTCACTAAGTACCTGCTACTGTAGAACTGTAAGACAATTCTGAAGCCATTTCTGACAACTCTCAGTCTCAGCAGTAATGCTCCCCCTTCCCCTCTGGGAACCAAGCACCTAACAATTACCCACACACATACTGAAATGTTGGGAACGTTCCATCACCTTCCTGAGTCCTTGTGAATGTTCTCCAAATAGATCTCAGTTATTAAATAGGGGGGCAAGATAACCCTTAGGTATCGATTCAGTGACTGATGTTTTGACTTAGGCCCTGGGAAGGGGCAAAGTGACCCTCAGATGTTTTCCCTTACCTCATCTGATCTGGCAACCACTCTCCAGCCAATTATTGGTAATAGCCTTTTTGAATAAGCCAATCATAATAGTTAAAGGACAACCCCCTGACACCCCTTCCTTCTGTGGTTTTTTCCTTTAAAAATAGCCTGTACCAGACATTCAGGGTCTTCTAGCCTCCCGACTGCTGGAGGACCCTGTCATGACAGAATTAATAAAATCCTCATGCTTTTACATCAGCTGTGATGAGAGATGTCTCTTGGGGCGACTCCTCCTCCTTGGTAATCGGACAGTAGGGTCCAACACTACCAAGTCTGATAATCTGAGTTTCATTCATGAGACCTACACAGTGGAAGAAAAAGCCTACTTCCATGTCTTCTATCTCCACACACACTATGGAGAGTGGGAGGTCAGGTGGCATACACATACACACTTAGTGATAAATTGAGGGTATGGTATTCAGAGGCTGAAACAGAAAAATCTTTTTTTTTTTTAAAGATTCATTTATTTATTATGTATACAACATTCTGCCTCCATGTATGCCCACACACCAGAGGAGGGCGCCAGATCTCATTACAGATGATTGTGAATCACCATGTGGTTGCTGGGAATTAAACTCAGGACCTCTGGAAGTCCTCTTAACCACTGAGCTCTGGAAGTGCTCTTAACCACTGAGCCATCCATCTCTCCAGCCCCTGAAACAGAAAAATCTTGAGCCTGAAGCCAACCTTGCTACCACACAGTTCCAGACCAGCCTAAAACTAACAATACATAACCAGAATTTTCCTTAAGTTAAATTGTTTTGTTTTTCAAGATAGGGCTTCTCTGAGTAGCCCTGGAACTCACTCTGTAGACCAGGGTGGCCTTAAACTCAGTGATCTTCCTGCCTCTGCCTCCAAGTGCTGGGATTAAAGGTGTTTACCACAACTACCTGGCTTAAATTAAATTTTATTTATTCATGTTTTTTGAGTCAGTGTTTGTCTGTGTGTAGCACTGTCTGTCCTGGAACTAGCTCTGTAGACCCAGGCTGGCCTCGAACTCAGAAACCCATCTGCCTCTGCTTCCTGAGGGCAGGGTAGAAACAGGGTGCGTGCGCCACCACCATCCGGTTTCAAATATTTTTTTTTTTTTTATTTTTTGGTTTTTCGAGACAGGGTTTCTCTGTGGCTTTGGAGCCTGTCCTGGAACTAGCTCTGTAGACCAGGCTGGTCTCGAACTCACATAGATCCGCCTGCCTCTGCCTCCCGAGTGCTGGAATTAAAGGCGTGCGCCACCATCGCCCGGCTCAAATATTTTTTTAATGAAAAGAAAACAAGACAGCCTGATGTTGGGGTGTTGGTAGCCCACACCTTTAAATCCCAGCACTGGAGAGGCAGAGGGCAGAGGAATTTCATGAGTTCGAGACCCGTCTGGACTACAGAGCGAGTTCCACGGCTGCACAGAAAAATCCTGTCTCGAAAAAACAAAACAAAACAAAACAAAAAAAAAAACAAACAAAAAAAAAGAAGAAAAAAACAAGACAAAATTAAAACAAATAAATAGAAAAGACAAAATGAGGGCTGGATAGATGGCTCAGAGGTTAAGAGCACTGGCTGTACTTCCAGAGGCCCTGAGTTCCTTTCCCAGCAACCACATGACAGCTCACAACTATCTGTAATAAGATCTGGTGTTCTCTTCTGGCATGCAGGCATACACGCAGACAGAACAGTGTATACATAATAAATAAATAATTCTTAAAAAAAGAAAAGACAAAATGAAAATAAATAATAAATTAAAAAAATAGTAAATAAGTAGTCAAAAAATGCAAGACGTTCAGCAAGTTGGCCGCTGCTTTCAGCTTCCACTTCCGGTCGCCAAAGCCGGTACCCACAGTAGTCTCCCAGGGCGAGTACTGATGATGTCAAAGTAGTTGCAGCTCGTGATGTCATCAGAACGTGCCATGAAGTACAGAGCACCGCGTTGTCTGTTTCACGCGGCCAAGGGCTGCTGAGCTTGGAGGAATCGACTGCACTCGGAGATGGCCGAGCCTGCGGCCGGAGTGAGCCGCTTCAAAGCCAAGTAAGCCCTGGGCGGAGGCGCCGGCGGCGAAGGGAGACGGGTTCGCTGTCTGAGGAACCGGGAAGAGCCAGTTTAGGAGGGCGTTCACGGTGATACAGGGGGCTGAGGCCTGTGCTCAGTCAGCCCCCCTGGCTGTGTGCAGCTCTGTTTAGTGCTAGGATGGGAACAGGCCCTGCCTTTATCCGTAGTGTAGTTTCCAGACAGTTTTTACCGGTCGCTGAGTAGATTAGATTATTGTTAGCAAAGAAAGCACCGCTGTTGGTGGGTTCACTGGGTGCAGAGCACGGGAGGCTGGTTTTATCCTGATGGGCAGACCTCCAGAGAGTGGACTTGGGGCTGGGGGCATTGCGGGAGGTGAGCATTGGATTTGGGAAGACCAGCCCAGCCCACATAGAGGATAGAGGCAGAAGACCTGTCACAGGACCTGGGCCAGGAACAAGTTGACAGTTCAGAAAGATGGGCAGAAGTCCTTCCTGGGCAGGGTCGCGGAAGCACGTGAGACGAAGGGAAGCTTTGAGCACTGCGATGTCACCCATCGACTGTTCTAAAGGGCACTAGACAATAGAGATGGAAGGGTAGGCAGGGCACCCAGTAAGGAGTTTGGTAAGGCCACTTCCCGCACCTCCCAGGAAACTGCAGTGGCTTGGCTTGGACCAAAGCAGTGGAGAAAATGGGAAAGAGGACAGCTAGTTGGGGAGAAACCAAATGAGGCTGAGGCAGGAGGAGGGAGACTTGGTAGTGTAGTGGCATGCTGGGCCTCACTGGTGAAGACCTCGAGAGTGTGTTACCTTTTTCTGGCCTCCCACAGCTAGCAGGGAGCCCCCAAAAGCCTCTCTTCCGAAGCCTGGTCTGTTGCCTTCACCTTATTCAGGCCTACCTCTTCAAGTTATATGACCACCCCTTGAAGGCCAAGAGGCATGATCACCAACTAGCCTTGAGTCTCAACCTTTCTGTAAAGTGATGATAGCATCCACCCTCTGAGCTGTTAGGGTTTTTTTGTTTGTTTGTTGTTTTTTTGTTTTGTGTGTAGGTTTTTTGTTTTGTTTTTCTCGAGACAGGTTTTCTCTATATAATAGTCCTAGCTGTCCTGGAATTAGCTCTTGTAGACCAGGCTGGCCTCAAACTCACAGAGATCCACCTGCCTCTGCCTCTCAAGTGCTGGGTTTAAAGGCGCTCGCCACCACTGCCTGGCTGAGCTATTAGTTTTTATCTCTAGGTTCCTGCCGATGCCTAGGTACTCTGCAAGGTCAAGGATTTGACTCATCTCTGGGAGAACACCCAGGACAGGGCGTGGAATGGGCCGAGGGACTTGGGCAATCACTCAGTATCGTATTCTCTTTCCAGCTATGCTGTTGAGCGAAAGATTGAACCTTTCTACAAGGGCGGGAAAGCGCAGGTAACTATCTCCACGGGCAGTTAGGGGGCAAAGGGATAGGGAATACTGAGTGGTTCCTTGACTGAGACCTCTTTGTCCCTAGCTGGACCAGACCGGCAATTACCTCTTTTGTGTCTGTGGTACCAAAGTCAACATCCTAGATGTGGCCTCAGGGGCTTTGCTTCGGAGCCTGGAGCAGGTGAGGACAGGCTAGGCAGGTGTGAGGGGCTTGAAGGGAAGGTAGCATATTCTTATGGCGCTCTGTATTCCCACTCTCCCCTTAGGAGGACCAAGAGGACATTACTGCCTTTGACCTCAGTCCTAATGATGAAGTATGATGGGTAGGGGTGGTGGGTAAGCGCTGGTACCTCCCTTCCACACTGAATTGGCAAATGTGTCTTATCCTCTGGCTGTACTGTCTTACCCTGCCCCCAGGTCCTGGTAACAGCCAGCCGGGCACTGCTGCTGGCTCAGTGGGCCTGGCGAGAAGGCACCGTCACTCGTCTGTGGAAGGCGATACACACAGCCCCTGTGGCCTCCATGGCTTTCGACACCACCTCTACACTGTTAGCTACAGGTGGGACCCCAGCTAGGTGGGGGTGCTGGAGGGCACAAGGGCAAGGACTCTGTACACCTTTACCTCAAACATTCCCACAGGTGGCTGTGATGGCGCCGTACGTGTCTGGGACATTGTGCAACATTATGGGACACACCACCTCCGAGGCTCCCCCGGTGTCGTTCAGTGAGTGGGTCGGTGGAGGAAGGGTGGCTAGAAGTACCGCCCTTGGAAGTACGGCTAATTCGTCTCTATCTTGCTCCAGTTTGGTGGCCTTCCATCCAGACCCCACTCGTCTGCTGCTCTTCTCCTCAGCCGTGGACACCTCTATCCGTGTGTGGTCCCTGCAGGACCGCTCGTGTCTGGCCATTCTGACCTCGCACTACAGTGCTGTCACGTCCCTCTCCTTTAGTGAGGATGGCCATACCATGCTCAGGTCAGCGGCTGGCCACACAGGGCTCGGGTGGAAGGGGAGGGATCTGGAACTGAGGGATCTGTTTCTCCTCAGTTCTGGCCGTGATAAGATCTGCATAGTCTGGGACCTTCAGAGCTACCAGGCCAAGAGGACAGTGCCGGTGTTTGAGGTATGGCCTGACAAGCCAGGGCCAGCGAAGGGGGCAGGGATGGGAGTCCTGGCTGTATAGGCCCTGACCCTGCTCATCCACAGAGCGTGGAAGCTGCTGTGCTGTTGCCCGAGGAGCCGGCACCTGAGCTGGGTGTGAAGAACTCAGGCCTACACTTCTTAACAGCTGGTGACCAAGGTGTGGGGAGGCTGGCCACATGTACATGAAGGGCGGGGAGAAGCCTGTGGACCTCATCCCCCAACAGCCTTGTCTTCATATAGGGATCCTCCGTGTGTGGGAGGCTGCTTCTGGGCAGTGTGTGTACACCCAGCCACAGATGCCAGGACTAGGGCAGGAGCTGACCCATTGTACCCTGGCCCGCTCTGCGGGCCTGCTCCTCACGGTCACCACTGATCACAACCTGCTTCTTTATGAGGCACGTTCCTTACAGCTTCAGAAACAGGTTAGCACTTCCTTCTGCCGGTGCAGGGATTGGGGGTTAGGCTTCCTTTCTTACAGGCCCTCACTATGACCTTCCTATCTCCCGCAGTTTGCTGGCTATAGCGAGGAGGTGTTGGATGTTCGGTTCCTTGGGCCCAATGACTCTCATATTGTCGTGGCTTCCAACAGCCCTTGCCTAAAAGTGTTTGAGCTGCAGACTTTGGCCTGTCAGATCCTCCACGGTCACACAGGCAGGTCATGCCCTCTGACATCCCTGGCACCTTAGCCTGGCTTTGACAGCTTCCCTTCCCTGCCCCCTTTGTATAGTTCATCTCTGACCACTCTTCCCCTCTCTTCCAGACATTGTCCTGGCCCTGGATGTGTTCCGGAAGGGGTGGCTTTTTGCTAGCTGTGCCAAGGTGAGACTCCATACGAGATACAAAGGAACAGGCCTCCCAAGTGAAAACAAAGGCAATGGCCCCATGACCCATCGCCTTTCTTCCATCCCTACTGTCTACAGGATCAGAGCATACGCATCTGGAGGATGAACAAGGCTGGCCAGGTGGCCTGTGTCGCTCAGGGCTCCGGACACACACACAGCGTGGGCACTATCTGCTGTTCTAGGTACTGGATCAGGACCGGACCCAGGGGTATCCAAGGAGGTAGAGGCCCAAGCCATTGGTTTCTAGCCCAGGGTGGAGAATGGGTGTGCTGGTTTGACCACACTCTGAGGCTTTCACAAGGATGTAGAACAGAGAAGAGGCCCAAGGAGACTCAGGTGCCATGGCAGATTTCTTGGAAGTGGCCTTGGAAGGTGGACAACATAGGAAGGACTTGAGACAGACAAAATGGCACTGAACAAGGTCCTGCTGGGGGAGGTGACCTTCACTAAGAGTTTGACTCTGGTTGGAACCAGTTGCTAGATGTGGTGACTCTAAGGATAGGTGGTGCAAGTAGAGGCATTGGGGGCGATGTAGACCAATCTACATCCTGAGATGATCCCTCTGGTCCTGATGATGGTCTGGAAGGCCAGAGCTTGTTATACTGCAGACAGTGTCCTTGGACCTGAACAATGTCTCCCTTTCTTGTTGGCTACAGGCTAAAAGAATCTTTCCTGGTGACGGGCAGCCAGGACTGCACTGTGAAGCTGTGGCCCCTCCCTGAAGCCCTGTTGTCCAAGAACACAGCTGTGGACAGTGGCCCAATGCTTCTGCAGTCCCAGACCACCCAGCGCTGCCATGACAAAGTAGCCGCACATGGCCTCTGGGATGGGGTGTGACTGATCCCTAGCTTGGAGTGAGTGTCTGAGTTTTACCACCTGCTCTCATCACCAGGACATCAACAGTCTGGCTGTCTCCCCCAATGATAAGCTGTTAGCCACGGGCTCACAGGACCGCACAGCTAAGCTCTGGGCCTTGCCTCAGTGCCAATTGTTGGGTGTTTTTTCCGGCCACCGACGTGGCCTCTGGAATGTCCAGTTCTCACCCACAGACCAGGTGCTAGCCACAGCCTCTGCTGATGGCACCATCAAGCTCTGGGCACTGCAGGACTTCAGTTGTCTCAAAGTAAGTGTTTCCCCTTATCCTGTTTCCCCCTCTGGTAACAGTTCATACTCATAAGGCTTGGGTTCCTCTCTTTCTCCCCTGCAGACCTTTGAGGGCCATGATGCTTCTGTGCTGAAGGTGGCCTTTGTGAGCCGTGGCTCACAGCTGCTGTCTAGGTGAGTGGGCTAGGAGAGGGCTGGGGGTGTGTAGTGGGGGGTCATGCCTCAAAACTAAGTCCTTCCGTTTTCAACCTCAGTGGTTCTGATGGGCTTCTGAAGCTGTGGACCATTAAGAGCAATGAGTGTGTACGGACACTGGATGCTCATGAAGATAAGGTCTGGGGGCTGCACTGTAGCCGACTAGATGACCACGCCATCACTGGGGGCAGTGACTCCCGAATCATTCTCTGGAAGGTTGTGAATCCTAAGGGGTGGGATGAGGCAGGGCATGGGACAGCACTGGGGCTTGTCTGATCCTAATTTGATCCCAGGATGTGACAGAGGCCGACCAGGCAGAAGAGCAGGCCAAACGGGAAGAGCAGGTGATCAAGTAAGTCTGGGCTCAGTGGCACCCGCTGCATACCCTCAGCAGACCTCTTCATGCCCACAGCACCCTTGCACGTCTCCAGCATAGCATCTCCTAGAGCCCTCAGCAGCGGTAGCCCCTGTGAGGCATAGGAAGCAGGTTGAGGTAGGACTCACACCTGTGGCTCTTGGGCCCAGCCAGTGTCTCCGATTGATGTCTTTTTCTTCTATCCCACCAGGCAGCAAGAACTGGACAACCTGCTCCATGAGAAGCGGTATCTCCGGGCACTAGGACTTGCCATCTCCCTGGACCGCCCCCACACTGTACTGACTGTTATCCAGGGTCAGTACCTGCCCCAGTGCAGGCTGGGGTTGGGATAGCCCCAGGGACCAACAAACCCTTTCTTTAAGCTGACTTCCCTCTCACAGCCATCCGGAGGGATCCTGAGGCCTGTGAGAAGCTGGAGGCCACTGTGCTCCAACTGCGACGAGACCAGAAAGGTTGTGGGCAAGCTGGAAGGGATCAGCCAGGGGAGGGGGTGACCTGGTGGGCAGAACACGGTGGAATGGCCCAATAAACCGGGTGTCTGTCCCTATACTCACAGAGGCCCTGCTGCGCTTCTGTGTCACGTGGAACACCAACTCCAGACACTGTCACGACGCCCAGGCTGTGCTGGGTGTGCTGCTGCGGCATGAGGCCCCCGAGGAGCTGCTGGCCTATGACGGGGTGCGGGGTACACTGGAGGCCCTGCTGCCTTATACCGGTATGGGACATGGCCTTAGACCCTGGGACGCCCCTGGTGGGTTCGCAGACAGCCCCCTCTTCCCCCAGCCCCAACTCCTCTGTCTTCCTCCAGAGCGGCACTTTCAGCGGCTTAGCCGGACGCTACAAGCAGCCACCTTCTTGGACTTCCTGTGGCACAACATGAAGCTGTCCCCACTCCCTGCTGTTCCCCCAGCCCTGTGAGGCACATAAAAGTTGCACTTTTCTATCTCTGCTTCTCATATGAATCTGACCAGTCTCCCCCAAAATCACTGGCCACATTGGTCCACCGTAATTTCAACTGTAGAAGTTCAAGCCCTCCCACCCCATTTCAAGCCCTCATGGCACAATGAGATTAGGTGAAATCATTCCACTTTTATTTAGAGAAAATGGGAAGTTGTGGCCCCTTGGCCCTGTCATCCATCCAGCCCCACCCTCTTGGCAGGTCTGAATCCCTGCTTTGCTTATGGTTGGGGTTGACAATACAACCTCTCTGCAGGGCTACACAAATCCTCAAAGGGAACCCAGGGTCCTTTGGTCCTGTCCCAGTGCCCTGCGGGTGATGGTGCAGCATCGGCTTTGAATGGTACTCACACAGGGGTGAGTTGGTACTACAGGGGGAACAGGCCTGTCTGCAGCCACCTTGTCTTCCCTGCCATCTGGGAGCCCTGGCCTGCCCAGGAGGGAACCCAGCCCTTCAGGCTGCAGCAGCACTGCAGGAAACAGACCTTCCTGGCCATTGTACCTACGAGAAAGGCAGGGCTTGGTTAAGGATTTACCTGATGTGCCCCTCCTGCCAGGCAGCACCTGCCATTGCTCCAACACACGCACACTGTACCTGCACAGCCACCAGCCGCGGTCTGAGGGTTCCAGCACATGCACGCGTGCCCCTGCAGGCACTGATAGCTCATCAGTACGACTGCCCTCATAGGCCTGAGTAGCACAGAATTGCATCCCTAGGGTGGGTGTTTGGGGGTCACTGGAACTGTAAGGCCAGAGTCCTGACCTTTCTCCTGGTGCCCCACTGTCACCTCCCTCCTGAGCTTGCTCTCAGCCTTGCTGCAGGCCCATTCTTAATGGTGAGCTTATGGTAGGGATGGTCTCATACCTCTGCATTGCAAAGCCAGGCCTGATTCCTGGTCCTGGCCTAGGGCTCCCTCCTCCAGGTAGGGAGCTGGAAACCAGGCCGTCTGCTGATCCTTATTCTCCACCAGCCACCAGCCTGTTCAAGAGGCCAGGAAAGGGCTCAGATGCCAAGGCCTGTACCCATCTTGGTCAGAGAGCAGATGTTTTGTTTATTTTGTTTTTGGAACTGGCCCTGAACTCTCAGAGATCCACCTGCTTCTGCCTTAGGTGCTTGGATTAAAGGCACGCGCCACCATCACCCAGTTGTCCCAGGTTCTTAATACTGTGGCCCTACCTGATGGATGTCGAAATAATACATCCAGAATTTCTTGAGCCTCTGTGTGAAAAGGCCTGTCTCTTGTGTCATGGGTGTAGAATGGCTGTAAACAGCGCATGCTCTGAGCCTCCAGGCTATGAATGGTAAGGCTGCTTGCGGGTTGAGATAACGGCTCCTCTGGTGTGGGCAGGATCACCAGGCTGGGCAGGGCAGCCAGCACGTGTGAAAAATGAGAAGACAGGATGGGAACCCCTCTCCCCACCTATGCATAGGCCAGCCCAGCCTTCTCATCCGCCCTTCCAACAAGTGCATGGGCTGGGAGAAGGGTGTATATTAGTCACCTGCCCGGAGGCAGCATAGGCTCCAGATCCAGAGGTCTGGGTGCGAAGAAGTCACTGAGCGCCGAGCTCCTCAATACGTGCTCGGAGGTTGCCAGCAGTGCCTGTACGTAGGTCTTCAGCAGCCGCAACCGCGCCAGGCCTCGGCCAGTATGCCCCCGGCGCGTCAGCAGTGGAGCATCTGCCCGGACGGAAACACACTGGGACCACGCCCCCACGCTTGTTTGCCAGACCTCCCCTGTGACCACCCTGTAACCCCTGTAGGCCTGACCAGGAAGCTTGGGAAGTACGCGGTCAGATCTCCGGAGCAGGCCCGCCTCCACCGGGAAGATTTTCTTAAGGCTCTTCTGAGGGGGAGAGGCAGGCATCAGTCTCCAAAAGTGGAGAGAACCCCAGGGAGAGGGAGGAAGGGTCCCTGGAAGAGTTCCTACAAGCAGGCAGGGAGGTCGTGTATCTAGAGGCCTCTGGATTGGGGGGTGAGCCCCCCCAGTTGAAGTAGTCCCAGTGTTACTCACCTGGAGCTGCCTGAACTCATCCCAGCTCCTGAGAACAGACGAATCACTGTCGTCTGACCAGCGCACGGAGAAGACAAATGTCTGCGTGAGGAAAAGTGGAGGTGCCATCTCCCCTCAGACTTTGTCACCTTACCCTTCGGGCAGGGGAGGAGGGCGGGCCGTGTGGTTCTACCTGGAGTCGCTCCATCTGCACCAGGGCTACCGCATGCGCTGATACCGGGTGTCGTGGACCTGCCATTGTGCCTTCTGCTGGGTGCTCGAAGGGGCTCAGAGCAGCCGGAAGAAGTGAAATGGAATTTCCCCGCACTGCCCTAAACCCGAGTCCCTGCAGAGCGTTCACACCTGGAAACTTCTCAGTTTCCTGGTTGTTCGTCAAGCACAAAATCTAAGGATTCATCACCGGAGGACTAGTGTTGGGGGAGGGGCAAGCCAGGGCAGGTGGGAGGATAAATGAAGTCCTTTGTACTGGAACTGCCACCGGGGGCCTCTCCTCCCCTAGCCAGCTGAAGAAAGGAGGTAGGCAGTTACTTGACCAAGTGCTGTCTCCGCCTCACCTGCCCCCTCGGCCTCTTCCCCACCCTGCTATTACCTCCTCCCAAGGTGTGCCTAACAGCATGGTTTTTAAATTTGCCTGTGGGCCATATGCTGCTGTCCTCCGAGCCAACTATTTCACCCCTGGGTCCTTTTAGGTCTGGTTTTTGTTTGTTTTGGGGGGGGGGGTTGAGATAGGGTTTTGCTAATTCGCAAAGGCTGGCTTTAAACTTGCGATATTCCTGCCTCAGTGTCCTGAGCATCTGAGGCTCAGACCTGTGTAACAAGGCCATGGCCATGAAACCTACCTCTTTCCTTGGTCAAGTCTTGGTATCGCCTTAATCAACTGGTTCTTTCAGAAGCATTGGAAGATGTAAGAGCAACAGGAAAGGGCTGAGTCCCTACCACTAGGGCCTCACCACCAACAGGTGGCCTGTCAGCCCTACCAACCAGAGCCGCCCTCTACTCATCCACCACAGCCGCCACCTCCTCTCACATAGATGCACACGGAGGAGCCCAACTCTGGCCAGAGGTTCCTCACAACTGGAGAGGTGGGTCAGATAAGAGCACTGGCTGCTCTTCCAGAGGACCCAGGTTCAATTCCCAGTGCCCACATTGGCAGCTCACCACTGTTTGTAACTCTAGTTCCAGGGAATCTGACATACTCACACAGGCATACATGCAGGACAAACACCAATGCACACAAAATAAGAATTAAAAAAAAAAAAGCTGGGCTGGGCAGATAATTACAGGTGGTGCACACCTTTAATCCCAGCACACAAAGGGAAGCAGAGGCAGGAGAATCTCCTGAGTTTGGGGTCAGCCTGGTCTAAAGAAAGAATTCCAGGACAACCAAAGATACACACACACACTCACTCTCACAAAATAGGAGAAATACTGAAAAATAGAAATGGGATCAGGTCAAGACAGCTTTGTCCCAAATTGTCCAACGTCTCCTCCTGTTTTAGAGCAAATCCCAGTTTCTAGCATGGTGGTGGGATACTGCCCAACTCTGAATCCTGGCCTCCATCTTCCTCCCCAGAGTTCTGTCCCCAGTGGCCTAGTGTTTCTGTAAAATGCAGATAGCCTGAGTTGGTACCTCTCCCTACAGGCCTGTGCCTCAGGGTCTCCAATTTAGGAGAGCTG
The DNA here is from genome assembly GCF_018167655.1 of Microtus oregoni. Lineage (NCBI taxonomy): Eukaryota > Metazoa > Chordata > Mammalia > Rodentia > Cricetidae > Microtus > Microtus oregoni. The sequence continues at coordinate 19,916,397 of NW_024543086.1, forward strand.
TACTTCCATACTCTATACATGGTTTTCACTAGTTCGGAAATAAAATTTATTCCAGTGACTGGGTTTTCCCCGTCTTCACCCCTGGTCAAAGGCCAAAGAGGCCAGGGACAGAAGCTTGTTCCTTGTTCTGCTCAGTGCCGGAAGCAGCGCTTGGAGCAGGGTACCACTGTACAAATATTTGCAGATGAATGAATGAACACATGGAGGCAGGGAAAGGAACTCTTCCTGTGATGACCCAGGCTTTTAAGTCAAGTTCTTGAGGAGTTGCTGGTGGTGGCAGAAGACTGAAGAATTTAGCGTCATCTTCACTCAACTACATAGAGTTCGAAGTTAGCCCAAGTCACATGAGACCTTGTCTCAAAAGAAAAAAAAAGGAATACCTGCGGCTGAAATAGGCATAATAACTTTTTATTTCCAGGTTTTAGGTTGGGGACCCGCCCGCAGACTCTACTAAGGTTCCCGGGCCCCAATTACTAGGGCAAAGGTCGACCCTGGTCCTCCGGCGCTGTCTGGTCCGTGAGACCACGCCCCGCCCCGCGTTGCCAAGGCACCCAGAAGCGTCCTATGGCAGAAAAACCCAAAACTTGGCCGCTGGTTAGGGTGTGAACCGAGCCTTGGGGGCGACGCGAGAAGCTTCTCGGACCTCGTCTCAGCCCGAGTTCTCAGCGGGGCCGCAGCGCACCTCCCACAACCCACGACACTTCTGCTGGAGGAAGCCCGAGCGCCACCATGGACCACGCGCGCCCGGCCCGCTGCGGGCAGCCAGGCGCAAGTGCACGCCGCCTCTGCCCCTGCCTCCCGCCCCGCCTCCTCCCGCACCCAGGCCTCCTCCCGCGTCCATGCCTCCCGCTCCTCCCCAACCGGGGCGGCCGCCTCGGCCCCCAGCCCCGCCCCGCCGCCAGGCTCCGCCTCCCGATCCAGCGTGAGCCCAGCCCCGGGCCGCGGTTGCCGCTCCTGCCGCCGCGCGCTGGCCTTGGCGTGCGCGCTGGCCCGGCCGACCTTCCGGAGCCTCTCTTGGCCCCGCCGTCCGTACGCCGGCAAGATGGCGGCGCCCAGCGAACCCGCGGGCTTCTCTCGCAGCGGTCTCTTCTCCTTCCTGCCCGGCGGCGCGCGCTCCCAGATGACCGACGACGACTTGGTGACTGACGCGCGGGGCCGGGGCGCAGGGCATCGAGACGCCGCCGCCTCCGCCTCGGCCTCGGCCTCGGCCCCGCAAGGTTTGAAGCACGGGAAGCGGCCGTGCCGGGCCTGTGTGGACTTCAAGTCGTGGATGCGGACCCAGCAGAAGGTGCAGATGCCCCACCTGGCCGCCCGGTCGCGGTTCCCAGCCCCACACCGGGTTTCTCAGGGTTGGCTATGCCTAAACACGTCCATCCCCTCACCCACACACACCGTTAGGCTCGAACTTTGAGTTTTCAGCCACCGGCTGGCTGGATCGATTTAGTGGGCTGTCAACTGAAAAAGGGAGCATTCTTGTCAATTTTATTTTTTTGGTGATCCTGGGAATCCGAACCCAAGTCCTCTGGCGTGCAACGCAAACAGTATGCCACTGGGTTGGAATTTTGTGGGCTTTTGGTTGGGGAAGAATGAACTGACCCTTAGTCGGCCTACTTCTGCAGCGGGACATCAAGTTTAGGGAGGATTGCCCACAGGATCGGGAGGAACTGGGTCGCCACACCTGGGCTTTCCTCCACACGCTGGCCGCCTATTACCCGGACATGCCCACCCCAGAACAGCAGCAAGATATGGCCCAGTTCATACATATATTTTCCAAGTTTTACCCCTGCGAGGAGTGTGCGGAAGACATAAGGAAGAGGTAAGTGTGCAGTATCTCTGCCAGTAAGGCCCCTGATGGGGGCCTGGCAGATGTCATAAGAGGGGCCTAGGAAAATGGTTGCAGGAGAGAGGGGTCACCAAAAGGGATGTTGGGTCATGGGATCCTTCTCCTTTCTCCTCAAAAAGCCCAGTTCTGTGGATCCTTATCCTTAAGGTTTTTAGGAAGGGCTTCCTTCCACTTCCTAAAGATTGACGAAGATTCCACTTTGCCTAACTTCCCTAATCCCTCAGCGTGGTTACTGATTTTAAAAACGGGAATGAACTGGGTGGTGGTGGCACACGTCTTTAATCCCAGCACCGTGAGGCAGAGGAAGGTGCTTCTCTGAGAGTTCAAGGCCAGTCTGGTCTTCAAAGTGAGTTCAAGGACAACCAGGGCTACTCGGAGAAACCCTGTCTTAAGAAAACCAAGCAAACAAAAAAACAGGAATGAAATAAACTATCACTCTCAGTGGCTTAACCTGTGTTTCTAGGTTGGACCTGTTGGGCAGTTGTGCTTGCTATTTGAGGCCTGGACAGTTAGGAATGAGGGTGATCTTGCTAACTGGGCCCATGGTACTACGAAACACTCTCTTGGGCCAGGCCCCACCTGTCTCTACTCTGCCTGGGGCTAGAGACCATGGGACAGTGCTCCCTGATTGTTACAAGGTTGTAAAGTTGCCTGCCTCAGTCAGTATATCTTTCTCTGGGCTCTTGCCAAGTCAGGTGAATGAGTGAGCAGCCCTGGAAGTTGCCCAAGTTGCCCAAGCCCAGGAAACTCCAGAGTCAACCCTGCTCATCATCTGCTTGGAACACGAATGCATTCCCAAGTTTAATTCATAGCAGTGCCCCAGCTCCCTGTCTCTAGGCATTGGCAAGAACAGAGTCAACACCTCCTTACCGTCTTCCTGTGCTTCTCTCACAAAGGATAAGCAGGAACCAGCCAGACACAAGCACTCGGGTCTCCTTCAGCCAGTGGCTGTGCCGCCTGCACAATGAGGTGAATCGGAAGCTGGGCAAGCCTGATTTTGACTGCTCCAGAGTAGATGAGCGATGGCGTGACGGCTGGAAGGACGGCTCCTGTGACTAGAAGATTGTCAGCAGAGCGTGTGGGGCATCTGGCCAGGATCCATGGGCAACCTGGCTAGAGAGGGAGGGACAGCCTATCGATTAAAGTGCATCTGAGCCAAAGCTTTTCTTCGGTGGGGTGGGGGAGGTAGGGTCCCTAGGACACTGCCAATGGGAACCTTACCCACAAGATTGAGAAGTGGAGGTACCCACTGTGGCCTCCTCAGCTAAGGTGCCATGAAGATGAGAGGCATCTTTCCACAGGCTGCCCCATATCCTTTATAATGCAGCCTCTTGCCCATTACACAGTTTGGACATGGCTGCCCATAGGAAGACAGGCTAGACCATTGCCATCCTACTGCATTGCCAGGGGTGCCTACAGAACTATGCCATTTCACCGAGCTGTCTATTCTGCACTCTGTTCCCAGCTCTAGGAGGGTTTTTCTCTGAGGGTGTGCCCACCGTACTGCCCACTGCCTGCCTGGCACATGTTCTTCCACAGCTGTGACATGCCTGACAGCAGATGATCCTGAGTATCTGCTCCCTTAGGAGTTGGAGACCAAAATAAAATGAAGTGACGTAGGGCCTGGTCTTTGTGTGCTTTGTACTGATGGACAGGCCTGCTTTTGCTTTTCTGTGATTGGTTGGATCATTTTGTACTGGCAGAAGTCACTATGGAGCGGCTGAGACAAGCTCTTCGTGGAGTCAGAATTCCCAGGGCGAGAAAGAAGCTGAAGATGACTAGGACACTATGGGATACAAATGGGGAGCGGCCAGAGTGTTGGCAGCTAGGAATTTGGGGTACACCCTCCAGTTGGGCTCCTCTGGATCTGCTCAGCTCAGTTCAGTCTGTCCTTGGGCGAGGCTCCCAACTAGAGCATCCCAGCAGCAGTGTGTAAAGATACTTACTATTCTTTCCTGTGATGGCCCTTCTGTGGGTGAGGACTAGCTGGGTATGACTTCCTTGTGCTGGCTGTTTCTCCAGCACCCATGTAGTGACTCCAGTCCCAGGGGATCCAATACCATGGGTACCAGGTACAAAAGCCCATACAGAAATACATACAAGGGCAAACACTCAAAACACATTTATTTGTTGTCTGTGTCTGTTGTCCCCCCCCCCCCCCCCGCTTGTTTTCTCTGTGTAGCCCTGGCTGGTCTAGAACTCTCTCTGTAGACCAGGCTTGCCTTGAACTCACAGAAATCCACCTGCCTCTGCCTCCTGAATGATGGGATTAAAGGTGTGCACCACCACTGCTTAGTTCAAAACATTACAAAAAGAAAAGGAAAAGCCAGGTGTGACACATGTGCCTTTGCCTTCAGCACCAGCGCTCAGGATGCAGAGGTGGTCAGATCTCTGGGAAGTCTGAGGACAGCTTGGTCTACATAGATCCTGCCTTAAAACAAGAGAGGGAAAACCAATAACTCAATTTATTTTTAAAAAACTCAAAACTTGGGGCTGGAGAGATGGCTCAGAGGTTAAGAGCACTTACTGCTCTTCCAGAGGTCCTGAGTTCAATTCCCAGCAACCACATGGTGGCTCGCAACCATCCGAAATGAGATCTGGTGTGCAGAAGATACATGGAATGTTGTATATATAATAAATAAATCTTAAAAAAAAAAGCCTCAAGGGCTGGATGGCTCACAACCATCTATAATGAGGTCTGGTGCCGGCCGGGCGATGGTGGCGCACGCCTTTAATCTCAGCACTCGGGAGGCAGAGGCAGGCGGATCTCTGTGAGTTCGAGACCAGCCTGGTCTACAAGAGCTAGTTCCAGGACAGGCTCCAAAGCCACAGAGAAACCCTGTCTCGAAAAACCAAAAAAAAAAAAAAAAAAAAAAAAAAAAAAAAAAAAAAAAAATTCTGGTGCCCTCTTCTGGCCTGCAGGCATACACACAGAATATTATATACATAATAAATAAATATTAAAAAAAGAACCCTCAAAACTTTCATTTTGTCCCTGTTCACAGGGCATCCACAAGACAAGTGAAGCTGTAGTGTAAAGCAAGGTTATGGTCTGAGCTGTCAGTGGTCAGCACATAGGCAACACAGGAATACGAGCCCAGCATGATGGTACACACTTTAATTCCAGTTCCTCATAGTGAAACCCTGTCAACAGAGGGATTGATCACAAGCCTATAGATCTGGCAAATGGAGGACAGGAAAGGGCTTTCAAGAAGAGCCTCATAGGGGCTGGAGAGATGGCTCAGTGGTTAAGAGCACTTACTGCTCGGGGGCTGGAGAGATGGTTTAGTGGTTAAGAGCATTGCCTGCTCTTCCAAAGGTCCTGAGTTCAATTCCCAGCAACCACATGGTGGTTCACAACCATCTGTAATGAGGTCTGGTGCCCTCTTCTGGCATACAGGTGTACATGCAGACAGAATATTGTATGCATAATAAATAAACAAATACTTAAAAAAAAAAAAAAAGAGCACTTACTGCTCTTCCAGAGGTCCTGAGTTCAATTCCCAGCAACCACATGGTGGCTCACAACCATCTGTACTGAGGTCTGGCGCCCTCCTCTGGCGTGTGGGCATACATGGAGGCAGAATGTTGTATTTATTTATTATAAATAAATCTAAAGAAATTTTTTAAAAAAGAGGCTCACGATGGCTAGGGATGTAGCTCTGAGGGGAAATGCTTGCCTGGCATGCATAATACCCCAGGTTCTTTTCCCAGCAATGGGGAAATAAGAAGGCTGAGATAGACATTGGAGGTGTGAGCTGTGTGTATGAATGAGGAGAATCAAGCTCGATTCTGAAATGGCAGGCGGAGGAGCCCGGCTAGGTGCAGGGTAGGGACTTAATTATATTGCAGGTACTGAGGGAAAAGGGGAGGGAGAGGTACTAGAAATAGATGGGCAACAGCCTGAATTTGCTGCTAAGGGGAACAGAAGCTGTTTATTTGGTGGTATTAGGAATTTAATCTGAGACACCCACCCCATGCATGCTAGGCAAGTGTTCTGCCTCCAGGCTATATACTCAGCCCAAGAACTGTTTTTCAGAGAATGTGCTGCATTTTTTTCCTGAATGCGGATATAAATGATGGAGGAAAAGGGGAGAATGGATGATAACACAGATCTGCCCACAGCTAAAATGGGATTCAAGGTATCAGGGAGTTGACCAAACTGGTGGGCTGCACCTGCTCTGTTCACCTGTGTCCCAGAAACAATTGGTTTCCTAGGGACTGGACACCACAGCTGCCCTTCCCTCTGAAGAATGAACAACAGGTCACAGTAAAGTGCTTGGCACTGCACAGTCTTTTTTTTTTTTTTTTTTATTATGTATACAATATTCTTTCTGCGTGTATGCCTGAAGGCCAGAAGAGGGCACCAGACCTCATTTCAGATGGCTGTGAGCCACCATGTGGTTGCTGGGAATTGAACTCAGGACCTTTGGAAGAGCAGGCAACGCTCTTAACCACTGAGCCATCTCTCCAGCTCCCGGCACTGCACAGTCTTAATGTGTGTAAACTTTGCTTATATCTGGCTCTGTTCCCAGGGAAGACAGAGACAGACAACTGGGGGTCTCACCCATCATCTTTTACTCTACCCCCACTTCTGCAGTGACCATGAAGGTAGCGTCATTCAGTCTCCTACCAGCCTGGCACTGGAAGCATGAAGCGGGTCTGTGGGATTCCCAGCAGTGGCCAGGGTAACTAGGTAACATCTGGAACAAGATGGTATCTCTGCTGCTTCTCCCCTCCGTGAACTCAGAATTAAATGGCCACAGATCAATTCTGGAGACCAGAGATGGAAAAAGCTTGTGGAAGACATGACCCCACCAGAGGAAAGGAACAGAGATGTTCAACCTTCACTCCTGCTGGCCACAGTGGTCTCTGCCTCCCAGACGAGTGTCCCTGAAGGCAAACGCCACTCTTCTCACCTGACTCTGTTAGGAAGGTACAACCTGTGAAGGAGAAGTCAGAATGCAGTGGGGATGTGAGCCGCAGCAATACAAGTGTGTACCACATTTCTGAGCTGAGATTTTCTTCTTTCTCAGTCAGAAAGAGGACAGGGGCTTCTTTCCTTACATGTTCTTTGATTTTCTTTCTATAGTGATGAAAGGGCTAATGAGAAAGGCCCCCAGTGACTTACCCCCGGTCTTCTGAGACTAGGGGATGGGGACTGGTTGTCTTTCCCTGAATGCAAAGGGCAAGATGCTAGGCCTCAGTTTCCCCTTATATACTCACCAAAAGGCCCTCCTGGTCAGAGAAGCACACTGATGATGTGCTCATCCTTCTGTCAATGATCTTGGCCATGACAAAATCTGAGTTCAGTCCTTACCTTCTCTTGCCCACCTCTAAACCCCATGAGGACCTCGCTTTGTCTTTCCAGAGAATGTCTCCATCTCCGACTTTGTCACGCAGGGGACAGTGAGCAGGAAGGACGCAGGGAAGGGCTTAGGTCCCAGGCGCGTGGACCCTGTCGGGGGCGCTGGCTCGGCCCCGCCCCGCGCGCCCCCGCCGCAGCCGACGCGCGCTCCCGGGAGGCGGCGGTAGCGGCAGCATCCGTAGCATCAGCAGCCTCAGCAGCAGCCCCGGGCAGTCTCTGGCAGGGTAGACCGGCGGGACAAACGGACAGAAGGCACCGGTCCTGCCATGGAGGGAGCCTCCTTCGGCGCGGGCCGTGCGGGAGCTGCCTTCGATCCCGTGAGCTTCGCGAAGCGGCCCCAGACCCTGTTGCGGGCAGTGTCTTGGGTGAGTGGCCCCAAAGCAGGCCCCTTCCTGGTCCCCCATCTCTCCTAGCATCCCTGTCTCCCACCCTCACCCGCCCCCTGCCCATAGCCCCTCACCCTCCTCTCCGTCGGCCCCTCCCCCCCCGACCGCAGGTTGGGGTGACGTCACATAGCTAGGCGCGCCCACCTGCGGACGGGGGAAGGGCCGACTGTTACCAATAGACCTTGAGAGGTCACCGCTGGTCTCCCCCTGCCCTCAGTTCTTTAGATCTAATCCAGTTCCCTTCCTCAGCATTCTCTTCATTTTTCAGGTTCCCAAAACCTGGAAGTGGGCATAGGGTTGCGGATGTGGTTCTCCGAGGGGTTCAGGGACTAAATTCCAGATGGGAAAGGGGGCATGGGAGCACAGTTCCTTCCTTTGCTGGATCATAAATTCACCAGGTTCATTTAAAGGGAGGTGGTCCTTCCTAGACCCCTTAGGTCTCAGTTGAAGGAGGGCAAGGGGGCTCCTGGCTGGTGTAGTTAGAAGGGGCTCATCCGGGAAGGCTTCCCGGAAATGGCATGGAAGCTGCAGACTAGGGGTAATCTATCCCATTGAGCATGTTTTGCCTGTCCTAACCCCTAGGGCAGAAGATTTAGGAGATGGGTGCCAAGTTCTGGATTTTGTCCAGCTGATACTCGTCTAATTTCCACAGCTGTCTTGGAGGAGGGCGGTTCCCAGGGTGGGGCATCCCCTCCCCGCAAGATTGCGAGGACTGAAGCAAGACTCTTCTGGTCCTGACTTGTGCATTGCTCTCAAGGGACTTGTCCATGCTGTGGCATGTTCCATGGCTACATTATCAAGAAGTTTGGGTGAGAAAGGAGTGAAATATGATTTGAGACTGGAGGACATTTCTTGGAGACACAGGCCTGCCTAGACTTAGTGTGTGCTTCCATCCTGCCCTGGAGAACTAGTGGGCAGGAGGTACTGAAGTCAGACTAAACCTTGGAAGTCAGTGGTCACCAGGCAGTGGTGGTGCTCGCCTTTAATCCTAGTACTCAGGAGGCAGAGACAGGCAGATATCAGAGTTTGAGGCCAGCCTGGTCTACAAAACGAGTTCCAGGACAGCCAGGACTGTTTCACAGAGAAACCATGTTTCAGATAACCAAAAAGAAAAAAAGGTCAGTGTTCAACTTTAGAGAGCCCAATTTTCTAAAGCTTTAGAATCATTGCTTTTGACTGATTTTTTTTTTTTTTGAGACAGAGTCTCTCTATAGCTTTTGGAGCCTGTCCTGGAACTTGCTCTGTAGACCAGGCTGGCCTCAAACTCTGATATCTGCTTGTCTCTGCCTCCTGGGTGCTGGGATTAAAAACGCGCACCACCACCACCACCTGGCTTTGACTGATATTTTAACTGGTTACTCACAGGGATCATTTCTGGTGTCCACTATTGCTAGAGGACACTCTTGGACCCAGCATTCCTAGCCAGGTCAGTTTACTTCATGTGGTACTCTAAGGAGCAGACACACGCAGCTGCCATATGCAGAGGTCCAGTTCAGAAGGGGAAAGGCTGGCATACTTGCATATTTACCTAGACAGCTGCCCCTTGGCTTTACCCTCAACAGTGCCCTGGCCTACCATAAGCCCGGAAGTCACCCATATAGGTGAAGGCTTCTGTCTCTTTTAAGTAAACTCTGGGAGGCCATAGGTTCCAAGACCTGCAGAGGAGCCAAGGAGCTATGGCTCTTAGCAGTCATATGACCGACTTCACCATGGGAACTCTAATATGCCTCCTCTAAAGGGAATAGGAAGAGTGGTGTCTCAGATATTTTATGTTTATGAGTGTTTTCCTGCATGTATGTCTGTGCACCATGTGTGTGTTTGGTACTGGCAGAGACCAGAGAGGGCATCGGATTCCCTGTCACCAAGTTACAGTCTTGAGCTTCCACATGGGTGCTGGGAATCAGACCTAGCCAGTGCTTTTAACTATTGAGCCATCTCATTTGAGCTCTGTATTATTGTTTTATTAGTGTCTTAGGTAGCCAAGGCTGTCTTCCTCTGATCCTTCTTACTCCACCTCCGGAGTGTTGTGATTACAGACATACAGTATTACCTCCATGCAAACCTAAGCAAAGTAGCGGTTTTAGCTACTCTGTAAATGCCTCTTTCTTTTTATTTCTTTATAGACCAGGTTGACCTCGAACTCGAGATCCGCCTGTCTCTGCCTCCTGAATATTGGTATTAAAGGTGTGTGCCACCCCCACCCAGCTTCTTTATTTTCAATAATTTCTCAATATGCAAGAGGGTGGGAAGATGGGTTAGATGCTGCAGGAGAACTCTGGGACAGGCATAGAGACTTGGGGCTTTTGACAGGGGCAACAGATGCCTTCGGGCAGTGGCATGAGGAGGCCTCATAGCCCTAAACGCCGCCTGCTGCTGGCAGGTTTTCTCTATTGCCGTGTTCGGGCCCATAGTCAACGAAGGCTATGTAAACGCGGACAGCGGTCCAGAGTTGCGTTGCGTCTTCAACGGAAACGCGGGCGCCTGTCGCTTCGGCGTCGTGCTGGGTCTCGGGGCCTTCATCGCCTGCGCTGCCTTCCTGCTGCTGGACGCGCGTTTTCAGCAGATCAGCAGCGTCCGAGACCGTCGCCGCGCTGTGCTTCTGGACCTGGGCTTCTCAGGTGGGCGGGGCCGGCGGTGAGAGGCGTGGCCTAATGAAGAGTGGGGTGGGGCGGGACCTGGTGCGTTGAGCTGAAGGGGCATGAAGAGGTACAGTCTGACTTAATCGGGGAGATCAAAGGGTCGGGGGGGGGCGTGACTGGTCCTCTAAGAAATGGGACCAGGCGTGGGGACTGCCGCGGGGCTTCTTCCGGGGAATGTAGCAGGTTTCCAGATGCGCCTCAGGATTTTGAGCCCGTAGGACCCAACCACCTAGAGGTACGGAGGGAGCCCTGTGTTGGGAGCGCCGGGGGTCTCAGGGCTCACGGCTAACACAGTAAATGGAATGTCTGACGCAAGGTGCAAGGGTGAGCTGCAAAGGGGCGGGGTCTTGGAGGTCCTGTAAACAGGGATTTTCCGGTGAACCGGAGGGACCTTCTCTGGTTCAACTAGACCACCGATCCTGGTGGTGGAACACCATCTGATCACCAGTCCCCACCTGCAGGTGTCTGGTCCTTCCTGTGGTTCGTAGGCTTCTGTTTCCTCACCAATCAGTGGCAGCGCACAGCGCCGGGACCAGGCACTGCACAGGCTGGGGATGCGGCGCGGGCCGCCATCGCGTTCAGCTTCTTCTCCATACTCAGCTGGGTGAGTGCGGGTCCCGTGGGTGGTGGGGCCTGGAGTGTCTCCGGGTTTGCTCCAGCTGATCCTGGCTCTCTCACCCAGGTGGCACTCACCGTGAAGGCCCTGCAGCGGTTCCGCCTGGGCACCGATATGTCTCTGTTTGCCACAGATCAGCTAGGTGCTGGGGCTGCCCAGGCCTACCCAGGCTACCCAGTGGGCAGTGGTGTGGAGGGCACAGAAACATACCAGAGCCCGCCCTTCACCGAAACCCTGGACACCAGCCCCAAAGGGTACCAGGTGCCTGCCTACTAGTAGCTGTTACGCTTCGGCCAGGGCTGGAAGGCCACCTCACCATCGTAGGCCTCGAGGCCTCCTGGGACCTTTCCTGGGTCCTACCGTCCCAGTGCCAAGGACAGAGAAAGTGGCCACTGTGGGTCTCTGGGACCAAGGGGAGTAGCCTCCCTAGGATTCCTGGACTGTCCCCACAAAGTTTCCCCTAGTTAGAGGTCCCAGTTCTAAGGCCCTCTGAGAAGAAAACAGTACTGCCTGAAGTGGGCTGTCCTGGGAACATTCCTTTCATGGGCCAGCGAACCACGGGCTCACCTGTCCACTCTAGGGTCAGAAGTCCAGCGGCCTTCCAGGGCAGGGTGCAAGGGCTTCTGAGGACCAGGGAAAGGGAGTCTATTTGCACCCTTAGGTGGGGTTGTGGCCCTTGTTCCCAGTCCCATGTCTCTGTGGACAGTGACTGCCCTGGCTCCTATCATTGTGGTCCACCCTGTCCAGAGGCCCCCTTCTACTTCCTCTTGCAGGATTCCCTAGAACAGCTCAGCCCTGTCGGTATTGTGATTGTGATTAAGCCTTCAGATTTCATCTCATAGTGCTCCCATAAGCTGCCCCCCTCTGTGTGGCTCCTGCCCAGGTGTGGGTGCAGAAGCCCAGGAAGGCATAGACAGCTATGAGCCTGGGTACTCACTCTTCAGTAAGACCTTCCCTAGGGAAGAGTGAGACAGCTGGGTACCTGGGTAACAGGCAAGACAAGCCTCTTACAAGGTCTCATCTGCCCAGGGTGTTGCTGAAGGGTCATTCCTGTAAATGGCTTAACCTTGCTTCCTGAACCAGTCCCCCTATTCTATTGTCTGTTCCCTTTTAAGGCCCAGACCAGGTCCCTGTGCATAGCAGACTACTCATGCATTGCTTGAAGCTGGCTTTTCACATCAAGTCAAACCAAATGCGTTGCCATATCTCATTCTTCCAGACAAAATGCCTCCCTGTGGAGTTGCAGTTGAATGACAACCCTGTACGTTGTAGCATAGACCAATTATGTGGATATTTAAGTGATCATGTTTACAGTTTTTGTATATATGGATCTATTTCTCTCTCTTCTGAAAGAACAATCCGTGATTGTGTATTTTCAGTGTCCCCTGTTAAAACTGCAACTTCTTTACAATAAAGACTGTAAATGCATTGACCACAGCTAAGGTACTCCTAGAATCATTTTCCCCCCATCCCTACTGTGCTGGGGTCTCAGGACATCAGGACCCAGAATTTGGCAGGGGGTAGGAAGATGGAAGTTAGGCTGACTACTAGGTTTTAGAGAAACACCACAGGACTATGATCCCTTAATAGATCACATTGGTCTGGTGAAATCTGCTACTCAGTGCAAGCTCTCGGAAATGCTGGAGACTGCTGTGGAGTATTAATTAGCTGAAGATGTGTTACATTCGTTTATGCTGTGAAACCTGTGTTTAATGATACAAAGATGTGTCGCAAAGCCGGGCGTTGGTGGCGCACACCTTTAATCCCAGCACTCGGGAGGCAGATCTCTGTGAGTTCGAGACCAGCCTGGTCTACAGAGCTAGTTCCAGGACAGGCTCCAAAGCCGCAGAGAAACCCTGTCTCGAAAAACCAAAAAAAAAAAAAAAAAAAGAATAAGTCCATATTTATATATTTAAATTCCATATAAATGGAATCACACAAATTTTTTTTTTCCTTGAGATAGTCAGGGACTCACTATATAGTCCTGGTTGGCTTAGAAATTGATGTGTAGACCAGGCTGGCCTCGAATTTGAGATGATTCCCTTGACTCTGATAGCTAACTGCTGAGAGTACAGGCTTGCATCAAGCACATCAATCACCACACTTGTTTCACATGCTGCTAGAGATTGAACTCAGGACTTTGTTCAAACACTTTCCAAATTGAGCTACATCTAGTCTCAATACAAACAACCGTTTTTTCTTTTCTTGGTCTTATAGACAGGGTTTCTCTGTAGCTTTGGAGCCTGTCCTGGAACTAGCTCTTGTAGACCAGGCTGGTCTCAAACTCACAGAGATCCACCTGCCTCTGCCTCCCGCTGGGATTAAAGGCGTGCGCCACCACCACCCGGCCCGCCCGGCCCGCCCGGCCTTTGGTTTTTCCGTGAAACAACAGACTGGCCTGGAACTTAGAGATCCTCCGTCTCTGCCTCCTGAAGGCTGAGATTAAAGGCATTCACTACCACTGTCAGGCTCAACGTGACAACAGACTGGCCTGGAACTTAGAGATCCTCCCGTCTCTGCCTCCTGAAGGCTGAGATTAAAGGCATTCACCACCACTGCCAGGCTCAACGTGTCGTGTCCTCCCCCCCACCCCCCCCCACCCCCCCCCCCCGCCCCGCTTTTAAAAATGTTTATCTTGCTTTAGTAACTAATTGACATGGTTGGTCCAGGCGGCTCCTTCCATTGGGTGACTATCAGTTCTGGATCTTTTAGATGTTAGGGTGCTATTCAGACCTGGCTCATGTGAACATCCCAATGTCCAGTCTGATACAGGATTGGTGGCAAAATGTGGAGGGTATATGGGTACCTGGGACATGAACTTTGACCTCATTACTTTCTGGGGTCATTTTCCTAAATCTCTGACTTTATTTGATCTCTGTAGTACTTTCTAGTTCCCTGGGGCTCTTTCCTTAGTCCTGTTAAGAAACTTGCAGGGCAGTGGTGGCATATGCCTTTAACCCCAACAGAGGCAGGCGGATCTCAGGGAGTTTGACACCAGCATGGTCTACAAAGCAAGTTCTAAGACAACCAGGATTCTGTAAAGATCCTGTTTCAAGAAAGAAAACAAAAGAAAAACTCAAAAAACTTTTATGTATGCTTGTGCGTAAACATTAGGGACCACCTTGTAGGAGCTGTCTCTCCTACTGGGTAGGTTCTAGGAGATCAAACAAGTTGCAAAGTTTGGCAGCAAGCACCTTTACCCACTAAAACATTTTTTTTTTTAGATTTATTCATTTATTATGTATACAGTATTCTCAGTATTCTGTCTACAGGCCAGAAGAGGGCACCAGATCTCATTACAGATGGTTGTTAGCCACCATGTGGTTGCTGGGAACTGAACTCAGGACCTTTGGAAGAGCAGGCAGTGCTCTTAACCGCTGAGCCATCTCTCCAGCCCCCCCACTAAAACATTTTGCTGGCCCGCACACCCCTTTATTTATTTACTTACTTGCTTATTTATTTAACAAGTTTTACTCATTCGTTTTATTCATTCATTTATTCATTTATCGAGGCAGAGTTTTTCTGTATAGCACTGTTATCCTGGAACTCACTCTATAGACCAGGCTGGCCTTGAACTCAAGAGATCACCTGCCCTTGTCTCCCATGTGGTGGGATTAAAGGTATGTGCCACCACCTCCCAGCCATGTAACCCTATTTTTGAAAAGCAGTTTCATTGATAATCAGTTGTTAGGTCATGCACGGCCAGGTCTGTTCTGGGAAATCTGGGCAGTGCCTTAGCTCCATGTGGGACCCAGGGCTGCCAACCTCTTCCTGTGAACAAACCCCTGCTGCCAAGCCACTCCTCTAGGCCTCCTTGCACCCCAGCATACACAGTGCATGTATCCAGGCTTCCTGATACACTCAGAGGCAGAGATACTCAGGACACCACTTATGTGCAGTACTGTAAAATAAATTTATTTGAAGATAAACTGTCTTTTATAAAATGTCAGAGGCAATTTGAGATCTTAGTTTAACTTGTCTCATAAAAAGATTGAACTTCAAGTAGCACAATTTTGTGTGTGGTTTTAATCTGGAACATTCTCTCTGAAACAGCCAATTGTCTACACAGCACACTGACTCTGACTCCAGCACCAGTACACCCGAAGCTGTCGGCTGTGGGCTCGACTCAGGAGGGCTCTTCAGGCCACTGAGACATCTAGCTATGACCACAGGTTCAGGTCCCGACATCCTAGTCCTTCCCTCCCCTGGCACATTTCAAAATCCCAATACAAACCAAGATTGGCTCTCTTCCAAGCAGGGGACAGAACATAAGTGATGGTGCACAGAGTAGACCTTCCCTGATGCCCTCCTGGCAGGCCTGGATAACCAGGAGGCCTGAGCCTCAGCCTTCCCAGGGCCCAGCCTAGCTGCCTGGCAGCTGGGAAGAGGAAGGAGGCGCTAGGGTGTGACAGCTCTTGCCCTCACCAACAGGAGCTACGTAATGATCCTGGCAATGGCTTGAAGGGAGGGGAAGTCATCGTCCCGGGCAGCGTGCAGTGCCTGGTGGCTGCTGATGTCACCGTGTGCCAGTACCTGCTGGCAGGTGGGGCACACGCAGCAGTCCAGGCCCAGCTGTTTGGTGCTGGTCTGCCACACATTCTTCTTGTTCTTCTTAGACTTGGAGCTGGGAGGCTTCTCACGACTGCAGAAGTCAGTGTGTGCGGACAGCAGCTCCTGTTGTTTGGCTATGTCTGGGAGGAGCGCCAGCAGCTCACTGAAGATCTTTTGGAAGTTCTCCCCAAGCAGGTCTCGGCAGCTTTTGTAGTACTGAGCCGCAGAGATCATCCCCTGCCACCCAGAGAGCCACAGCCAGTCATTTTCACCCTTGGCAAAGACAGGCCAGCCTCCCAACTGCTCTCACCTCACCTGTCTGAACTCCCCTGAATGGCTCTTAAACTTGCTGAAGCAGGCCTCACTCTGCAGAAAGTCCTTGATGGACTGGATGAGCTGTAGGTTCCTCTCCCGGAAGTTCTCAGGAACTAAGTAGGCTCGTGGTGTGGGTGCTAGCCGGGGTCTGAGGTCAGATGAGGAGGCTTGAGCATTTAGGGTGACTTAGGTTGCACCCTCCCATGAGTACCCAGTGACCAGTGGCAGATCAGAAGGTCATGGAGCCCACCCCACTTACGCTTTCATGGTGGTGGTGGTGGGACTGGGAATACAGGCTGAGTGGGAACTGGGCAGGAAACTGGAGAAGCCAGGGGGTGGCTTGCTGACGGGAGGCACCAGGCCTGGTGGGAGTGGGGGTGGAGACGGTGTACTCTTCGAGAACACCACGGTGTTAAAGCCTGCAGGGTGACAAGAACCTCAACGTGGTCCCAACTGGTCCAGTTTTTCTGAGTGCCCAACCCTGTAGCAGGTTCAGGACCAGAACCCTATGTGGGGGACTCACCACTGTAGGGAACTCCCTGCCCTACAAAGCACTAAGAAGTAGTTAGCTGTGGCAGCTCAGGGTGGCTCCTGCATCCAGAGTGGACACAGCAGCACACAGGTTTCCTCTTTGGGAGAACTGGGAGTCCACCACACATTCCCACCGTGGGCTGACCTCCTGCCTGACCCTAGGACGCTAGCGCTTCTCAGAAACCTGAGGAACACATACCTGGGGGAGGAGGCATCCTGGGTGGACAAGGGCCTCCAAGTGCTGGGAAGTCCTCCTGTGCTATGGGGCAGGGGAGGGGACCCAGAGGCCTCGGAAGCCCTGGAGGCTCCTTTGGGGTGCTCCGGGCCAGGGCTGGCCCCTCCGAATGTCCATTGACAATGGTTACTGGCACTTCAGCTTTGCTTAGAGAGGAGTCAGGGGCCTGCTCAGCCCCAGAGGGCTTTGGGATGTGATCAGGGGGCAGCAGTGGGGATGACGCAGCACCAGTCTTCTCAGAGCCCACCTTCTTCTTCTTGCCAACCTTGGTAGAACTCTGGTTGGCAGTTGGTGCCAGCAAAGAAGAAACAGCCACTGTAGTAGGCACACTCCGAAGCTCCTGCACAGTGAGGCCACCACCCTCCTCCTCATCCACTGGGGCTGGGTCACCCTTCCGGCCACCCCTGTTCCCCTTCCCTGCCTTCCGGGGAGGCTGGCTGCCACCAACTACAGCCTGGGCCCCTGGTGTAGGTGGGTTCCCTTTCTTGCTGCAGCTGCTGTTCCAAGCTGAGATGAGGCTAGAGGGGGCACTGCTGAGCTTGGGTGCCGAGGAAACCAAGGCAGGGAAGTCCTCTTCCTGGAAGGTGTTTTTGCCCCTGGGAGGACCAGGATAAGCCAGTGCCAGGCCCACAGAACCTGGGGTAACCGCTGTGCAGCAGGAGGAAGTGGAGGCACAGAGACTGGGGAAGTCTTCATCCTTGAGCTTGGGGTTAGGTGGTGGGAGGGTGCTGGATCCAGGGAAGGGAGAACTGGTCAGTGGTTCATCAGCAGGACTTGGTCAAATCTGTCCTGTCTATCATAGACACCACACCCTCCTTCCCAATTCCCAAACATACTTTGAGGGGGCAGCCACTGGTCCTGGGCCTGTGGTTGGGAAGGCTTCTTGGCTTACAGGACCATTTGTTGAGGCTTCCTTGGAGCCTACAGACATGAAATGAGTTCAGGGAAGTCTGTGAGAACAGGCTTGGGGAAGATGAGATGTTGACTAGGAGCTGGCAGCTTTTCCCACCCAGGCGGGTTGCTGTTACCTGTGCCTTCACCCTGAGTCCGAGGCAGGCGCCGGGAGCCACGGGGCTCCTCAGACCCCCTGGCTGTTGCATCCTCTTTCTTAGGCCTGCTACCCTCTTCCCGGTCCTCAGCCCTATGAGTATCCTCTTGCTGTTGAACAGCCACGGAGGCCCGGATAGCAGCTGCCACTTCTCGGTCTTCTTCTTCCCTAGGACGGAGCAGGGGTGGGGGAAGACATCAGACTGGGCAAGACCCAAAGGCACAGCCTCAGACAGGCAGTGTCTGGGCTCAATCCCTGCTGTAGCCTGGGCACATCGTTGCTTCGCAGGTACTTCCTGACATAACTGCACCCTGCTTCTGAGTGCCATTCCTCCCCCAGATTCTGCTGTCTCTGGCTAGCAATAGATAAAGAAGAAAGAACATTCTACTTGCTGAGCAGACATTGTTGCCACCCTCAGGACCCCAGGAACTCTGGCTGGAGCCCACTGACCTCATGCCTATTCCCAGCTTGACTACTGGCAGCTGCCACCATGTGGAGGTGGTGCCAGGAGAATGTCAGTGGTATGCAAATCCTCCCACCTCTTGTACCTCCAGCTTCCCCGGCGGTTCTGCTGGGCTCCACGCCCGCTGGCCCGGCCAGCTCGGCCCTGGCGGTTGTACCTGTCCACCTCCTCGTAGTCCTCACCACTGACGACTCCTGTGGTCAGTACATAGCTTGTCATTGTCCCAGATTAACAGAGCAGCAGGACCAAAAAACAGTATGGTCCAGACCATACTGATGGCCATGCTCCTGTCTGGATGGCAGAGGCTTCCCCACCCCCAAAACTTATATTATCTGTAACGATAGGCCAGACACTGCAGAATCCAAACCCGCCATGACCTTTAGAAACTGGTGCCCAGTTAGTGCAAGGACAGGTCTAGTCCCTACCTTAGGAGATGGGAAATACAGAGTGGGCCTCAGTGATAGTCTCCTGAGGTAGAGAAGTAGCCTAGGGATTCCAGAGCCAAAGATGCAAAACACAGGAGAGGAGTGTAAGTGGACAGGAAAGAAACGAATTCTCACTAGGTTTAGGTGCTCAGGCTGAGTGGGTGCCTCCAGTGTGTCTCAGTTGAGCAGGGGTCTAACTGAGACCTGGATCTGAGGTCTGGGAAGCAAGGACTCACAGAAGGCCCCAGCAACTAAGCCTAGCTGAGCCTATAGGCACTTAGCTCACCCTCACTCCGGCGTGAGTGCCGTGGTGCAAAGCTAAATTGAAGGTCAATCTGCCGGTTCTGGCGTGCCTCAGCCCGGCTGCGGCTGTGGCAAGCTGTTTTATGAGCCTTGAGGTCTATCTCAGTGCGGAAGGCATGGGTGAACTGTTCAGTGCTGCAGCGGCCCTCCTCACACAGAAAGTGCTTCTCCCGGAAGTGTTCACGCAGGTATGCATAATCACTGTCAGACAGAGTCAGCAGAAGCCAGATCATCTACTGCACAACGGGTAACTCCCAGAAAAGTCCTAGGAGCATCACCACTACCTTCCCTGCAGCATCCCAGGCTCACCCACCTATAGGACTTCCAGGCTCCACCCCCTGCAGCAGCCCAGGCTCACCCACCTATAGTAATCCTGGGCCCCATCAGAGTCACAGAAATGGCAGAAGTAGTGGTCACGGCGCAAGTGCTTGAGCAGCTCATCATTGTCCAGGTAACGCTCATCACAGAACTTACAGAGTGGATGTCCTCGATGGGATGTATCATCAGGGTCACCCTGCATGCGGTGACGAGCCAGGTCCTTGCGTGAGTACCACTTGCGCTCATAGGTGAAGATCTGCAGAAAACACAAGGCTAGACACAGGGTTGGGGCTCCCAAGTCTCACAGTGGAGCATCATGGACAATGAGAGGACCCTGATAGTATCAGCTCTGCCCTAGAGCCAACTGAAGGCTGGAGGATCCTTGCAGCCACTGGGGGCCCCTTCTTGCCCATTCATAAGCAACCTAAGGCTCTGTAGGGGCCTGGGAGTTTCTGAGGATTCCCCGGGGCAGCCCCCTCATCCTCAGGGCACACCTTGAGGTGCTTGAGGCACAACTTGCAGCAGAAGAGCTCATGTTGCTTCCGCATGTGCTGCTCCAAGTCTCCGAAGAGGCCAAAGGATGGCAGGTGGGGGCACCGTGGGCATTCATGCTGCAACAGTTGCCTGGGGAGACAACAGAGCCACCCACCGTGCTGGGCTCTAAGTGTTACTGTCCAGAACAGAGCCGCATGCCAGGCCCCCACCCAGGGAGACAATGATTGTGCTCACAGGACACAGGATCCAAGTCTGTGGTTATAGCTAACCCTTTTTGGAGTTTTGGGGACCCTAAATTAAATATCTGTTTGCATACTCTTGTGTCCCTCAAAAGGCTAAAACAGCTAACACACACCCTCATTTCCACTGCCACCCTGGTGGAGAGCAACGAGCTCCTTGTCTTGCAAGATGGGCCTGAGATCACTAGCACCAAGTACTCCCCATTTCTGATTCTGAGGGGTCATACAGATGCAAGGTAGCTGCCGCCCCTCCAGCTGAGGACCCCTCACCTGTACAATGCAAACACCTTTCCATCTGCAAAATAGATGTCGTATTTCTTCTCGTGCTGGAGCTGATGGATGGGGATCATGGCAAAGGCAGGAAGCTTCTTCCCAAAGACCACCTGGAGAGATAGAGTGGTGAGCAGGAACTGGATGGGATGGCCAAGGACCAAGCAGAGACAGAAGAGGAGCCCTCACAGTAATAAGTGGGTAGCAACCGCTGGTTCCACAGATAGCCAAGGCTCCTCTCACTGGAAGCAGCATACAAGAACTAGAGGACAGATGTGATATCCAGGCTCTCCACCAGGAGGCAGCCATGCTTTCGGTAGGCCTCGTATCCACCGTAAAGGCCCGGAGGAGAGCAGAGTACTGAACTTCCACTGGGTGGTGTGGGGTTGGAGGGCATGCACCCTAGAGAGCAACTACGGAAATAGCAAAAGTTATGTGGGAGCTGTCAGCTGACCAACACCTGGCTACCCTGTCCATGATGCCACAGGAGAAAAGGGCTCTCACAAGACTGGCACCTGGACTTGACCACTCCTGTCAGAGCCCCGTGCTTCTGCTTGTGTAGGCTGCCTAAGTCCAGGCATGAGCCATACACACACTGCAGCCAGTGGAGAAGGGGCCTAGCGGGTACACCAAGTGCCTGGGAGAGGGATCTGGACACTGAAGCCTTCCCCCGACTGACCCCATCTCCTCCATGAAGCTCCTCCACGTGGTGACTTACAGTGCCAACCACAGGGACCCTCGTTATCACACCTCTCTGACTCAAGCCCTTGCCAGGTGCCTCTCTGCCATGGCCCCCATCTGGCACTGGTCACAGGCTTCAGCTCAGCCTTTTCAGTACATCCCTGCTGGGAAAGGTCACAGCAAGGTCACCTGTTGCGGCTAGGCTTAGCCCAGGAGGGGATTTTGAGCCAAAATATACAAGAGTTCGGGCAGCTCAGGAGTGACAGGGCAAAGTGGGTCCACTCACACACATGGCCCACACATAGGGCCCCAAGCAGCAAAACGTCTAAAGCTGGTTCTCTGGAGGAGCTGGGGGAGAGGCCAGCTCCACTTTGTCATGATATACTTGGAAATGGCACACAGACAAGAATCTAGCCCTTGTCAGGAGTCAAGTGAACCTCCATGATCTAGCCACACCCAGTTAGGGGTGGGAACAAGTCAGCAGAGGCCTAACAAACCTCACTGTCATAGCTGGTAAGGCTGGATACAAGTAGGCAGTACCTTGGATGCAGCTATACCCCCAACATCATCTTTAGGTTTTTTTTTTTAGACAGGGTTTTATAGAAACCAGGTTTGCCAGAAACATGCTGTGTTGCCATAGTTGGCTCTGAATTCCCAGACTCTCCCTGCCTCCACCTACCAAGTACTAGGATTATAGGAGTGTATCACCTACCTGGTTTAAGACCATCTAGACTTTTATTTATTTAGACAGTGTCTTAATAAGTAGTTCTGACTGACCCATTAAAAAAAAAAAAGCTGGGTGGTGGCAGCACACACCTTTAATCCCAGTGCTTGGAAGGCAGGGGCAAGTGAATTTCTTGAGAGTTAGAGAGGCTAGCGTGGTCTACAAACCAAGTTCCAGGGCAGCCAGGGCTATAACACAGAGAAACCCTGTCTTGAAAAATAAACAAAAACCGATACTGCCTCAGCTTTCAAAGTTTCCAAATTTACAGGCATGAGCCACAATACCACGTTACAGATGATGCTTAAATGGCGGTCACAGCCGTGCCCTCCTAAAGGCAAACCAATGAAGGCTCACAGTGGGGATTCCATACATGGCTGTGCTGCCCCCTCCATAATGCAGCTTTCCTGTTCCCTGGAAGCATTTGGGAGGCAGAGGCAGGTGGATCTCTGTGAGTTCGAGGCTAGCCTGGTCTACAGAGTGAGATCAAGGATGGTCAGGGCTACAGAGAAACCCTGTCTCAAAAACAAACAAGAAGAGGAGCTCAGGGCCATGAACCATGCAGAGTGCTGGTAGGAACAGCTTGAAAGCTCCTCAACACAAGCAAACGCACCAGGCACAGCCACACCCCCATTTAGCTCCTCCAAGACGGGCAGAAGAGCAGTCTGAGGAAACTCCCTGAAGCTGCCAAAAAGCATCCAAGCCCAACAGACGTAGCGGAGGATCAACTTCCTTCCCTAAAGGAAGCAGCGCCAGGGACGCCCCCGACACTGCTCCCAGCTCCGGGACCTCGCTCAGCTGTGCACTTGGATCTACTCTGTGTGGCATCTCAGGCTATCATGGAAGAGTTGATCTACCTTGGGGCTATGGGCACAGCCCCTTGAACACCTCTGTTGGGCAGCTAGTGCCAAGACATGCTGAGCAGAGCACTCATCTGTGCTAGCCACCTCTCACCTTGTGCGTTCATGCCCTACACATGCTGGCTTGTTGCTCACCCACAGCACATCTCCGTGAACAGCCCGAGGTGCCCAGAGGAGAGGCAGGGAGATAGCACACATCCTGTAATGAGTATGACCAGAAGCCAGACAGAGTTCTTATGAAGGGCCTGGCTGGGATGAGAGTGCAAGGGAACCAGAGACCTGCTTTACCTTGTGCCACCGAGGCTAAGAACCAAGAAACATAATTATCAACTGCAGGCAGAAGTGATGTCAAGAGGCCACTAAGCCAAGTCTACATAGGAATGGGGTGTGGATCTGCAAAGCAGAAACAGGACCATCAAGGCCCAGGCATACCAGTCTGGTGGAGGTAAATCTAATCTACATACACCTGGGTCAGGCTGAGAGGTAGGGGAGGAGACACAGGGCTGGTTCAAGAAGGGAACGGAAGTACAGGAAAAGGCCTAGGAAAAGGTTCATGGGCAGGGCAGGCCAAAGGCTGGGTGTGTTGGGTCTGATGCCAGCAGGCCTGGAGCTCTAGGCGAACAAAACCTGCCCTTTTCCAGGCAGAGAGACCAAGACTGTCCATCTAGACTGCCTTAGTGGGCGACAGAAGAGCAGGGCATCCTGGGGCATCCCCAGCAGCAAGACCCTCCCTTCCTGTGGACATCCCTGTGAGGCTAGGCAGGTGCAAAGGAGACAAAAACAAGGTGTTAGGGAGAGAAGAGTCCTAGGAAAAGGGTCATGATCTGAGGAGGAAGCTTAGGCCAGGTCAGGTCTGGGTGTGAGGCTGGGTTACTCTGGGGAGCCCAGGGCTAGGCAGCATAGGGTCCAGAGGTCAGGCAAGGATGCTTCTGAATCAGCCATGTGGGATTGGCAGCCCAGTTCCAGGGGAGACTGACGGGGGTGGGAAGCTTGCTCGGGTAGTGGCTGCCAGAGGACCTTGCTCCTCCTAACTTCCAGTGTGTTAGGTAAAGAGAAGATAAAGCTGGGCGGTGGGGGCGCATGCCTTTAATCCCAGCACTTGGGAGGCAGAGGTAGGTGGATCTCTGTGAGTTTGAGGCCAGCCTGGTCTACAGAGTGAGTTCCAGGACATACAAAGAAATCCTGTCTGGAAACCCATCCCTGAAAAAAGACAGGTGAGACATCATGCATCAAGAGTGTGCAATGGGCCGGGCAGTGGTGGCGCACGCCTTTAATCCCAGCACTCGGGAGGCAGAGGCAGGCGGATCTCTGTGAGTTCGAGACCAGCCTGGTCTACAGAGCTAGTTCCAGGACAGGCTCCAAAGCCACAGAGAAACCCTGTCTCGAAAAACCAAAAAAAAAAAAAAAAGAGTGTGCAATGGGTGTGTGTGTGTGTAATGGGACGAGCGGGACTGGACTGGAAAGATGGTTCAGTGGTTAAGAGAGTTTGCTTCTCTTCCAGAGAACTTGGGTTCAGTTCATAGCACCCACATAGAAGCTTACAACCATCTGTAACTCCAGTTCCAGAGGATTCAACATCTTCTTCTGGAATAACATGCACACATACACATAAAAGAAAAATAAATCTTTTAATTAAAAATTATTTTATGTGTATATTTGCTTGCATGTATGTTTGTGTACCATGTTCATGCGTGGTGCTCACCGATGACAGAAATGGATGTTAGATCTCCTGGTGGGAGTCCAACTGGTGACAGAAGCAGGGATAACTTTTGGAAAGACCAGGATCCCTAGGCATAGTGGAACAGACATTTAATCTCAGTATTCAAGAGGCAGAGACAGATGGATCTTTATGAGTTACAGGCCAGCCTGTGTATACAGTGAGACTGTCCAAAGAAAGGAAGGGAGAGTGGGAGGGATCACAGATGGCAGACAATTCACAACAGAAAAATACCCATGAGTCATCAGGTACGGTCTGCTGACCTGGGCCTTGCAGCAACCCTGGGAAGGCCTTCAACATTCCCCTCCCACTTCCCCTGCTTGTGGGCGAGGGGTGTGGCCTGTCCAGAGATGTGACAAGCAACAGGATAAAGAAAATGGCTCTGGAGAGATGTGCCCAGAGGAACACAAGAAGCTCCCAATGGCTTAATCACCAGGGTGTGTTGGTCTCTCTCCCCAGTGCTAAAGACTGAGCACAAGGCTCTCCATCACCCAGCATTGAATCAGTTTTGTCCACTACCTCCACAGCCTCACACCAAATGTCAGGCCACCTAAGCTGCTGTGTTGAAGTCAGGACTGCCCTGGTTCTGCACCAGACGCAGCTTCAAAGTTGTGCACTGTCTTTCTGCTATACTTGGACGCCACTCCAAAGTCTGTACAAAGAAGATCAAGGTAGACAGATCATCCAACAAAGGAAGCTGGCTAGTTCCACATGACTTTTTCGAGACAGGGTTTCTCTGTGTCGCTCTGGCTGGCCTCAAACTCGGAAGTCCGCCTGTTTCTGCCTCTCAAGCGCAGGGACTAAAGGCTCCATACAACATCTTACACACATCCCTCCTGATTTCATTTATTCACATTAAGGGAAGCCAAGGGCAGGGTTCAGGAACTAAGGGTCACTGTGGGATTCTGGGTAGGAACACAAGTCATACTCAAGGTAATGCAGAACTCAGGAACAAGGAAGCTACAAGGTTACAAGTGAAGAAGCCGCAGGATGAATGAAGAGACTGAGCTGGACAGTATCACCTCACCCAATTCCCCAAGAACTCTTGTTGCCCAGCATGGTGGTGCAAACCCACGAGGAAGCCCAGGCTTGGCCAAGCCACACCCCAGGCAGGGCAAGCTGACAGCTCATGTCAACAGCCCCCGCCACAGAGCTTAGAGGGTGTGGGGCCCACAAGGAACGAGGGAGGGCAGACACTGGCTACAGCTGACACATGTATGTGTTCACTAACTTCCTGAGTGAAATCCAAAGCCGGGCTACGACTACAAATGTAAAGACCCCCCGAAACGTCTTACTTCCTAGAAGGAAGCTAAAGGCGGGCTAGAAAACCCCAGTGTTTTGACTTTCCCATCAGTATATGATGCACGACTGGCCAGCAAAGCAAGGACCTCTGGGTAGGTCACCAGCCAAAGGCTTCCTGGAATGTTTCTGAACCCCAGATCTCACCCAGAAAGGTAAGGTTCCTTCCACCACGTTACAGACCAAGTTCTTCCAGTTGCTCTTCCCCATCTGACATAGGCAGATGCTTAGGGAATGCTCCAGAGTTTCAGCTGACTCCTTTAACATAAATATTAAGAAAGAAAAGCCAGGCATAGTGGCACAACTCTTAATCCCAGCATTCAGGAGGCAGAGGCAGGTGGATCTCTGAGTTCAAGGCTAACCTGGCCTATACAGGTGAGTTCCAGGATAGCCAGAGCTACGTAGTGAGATCCTGTCTTGAAACAAAACAGAAAAACATGTGGGACATGGTGGTGCACTGTCTTTAATCCCAGCACTCAGGAGGCAGACATAGGTAAATCTCTGGTTTAGAGGCCAAACACAGTCAACATAACAAGTTCCAGGCCAGCCAGGACTATATAGTGAGACCCTGTCTCAAAAAAGAGCCAGGGCAGAACTCAAATCAAAAATTTGAAGGCAGAAACTGAAGGAGAGGCCGAGTGGTGGTAGTACATGCCTTAAATTCCAGAACTAGGGAGGCAGAGCAGGTCAATCTCTAATCTGAGGCCACCCTGGTCTACAGAGCTAGTTCTAGAATAGTCAAAGCTATACAAAGAAATCCTGTCTCAAGAAACCAGAAAGAGAGAGAGAGAGAGAGAGAGAGAGAGAGAGAATATTCTTAGCATTATTCTATCTCTGCATTACTTCTAAGAACAGGAAAGCGAGATTCCCTGGCAGATGCCACTAGCCAAAGCCTTCCATGAACCAACCAAGGTAATTTCACAATGCTGGAAGTAAACAGATCTCTAAAGGCAGCAAACCAAAGGAGTCCAGCTGGATACTGCTCACCAACAGCTGGCACTGCTGGAGTGTGGGGGAACACTCCATGCGCCCTCTGACCCCTTCAGGGGTTTCCAAGCCTAGATAATAAGAAGCATCTCCTTCCCTCCACTTAGGAAGGAACCCCCAAAACTAGAACTAGTAAGAAGGAGGAAAACTTCCTAACATTGTGGACCGCCAAGCACCTGGGAATCAAGTTCTGGCATCACCTCCACTCTCTGGAGCTAAGGGTCACCGGTGGGGCCCAGAAGCCCGACTACTCTGGAAATGTCCAGTTTAATCCTTTTCTACAGAACAGTCAGCTTCCAGGATAGACAGTCCCTGGAGGTTCCCCCTGGCTGTCTCCTCTACCTTAGTGACGATCCCGAAAACATGAACACTCACAGACCAAGAGAGCTTTCGACCTGACCCTGCCCTTCCCGCGGAGGGTCACAGGCTTCGAGTTCCCACAGGCATCGCTCCTCCTCCCCCGGCCCAGACGCCTCTGGCTTCCCCAGTCCCAGGAGACCCGGCAATCGCATGCCGCTCGGACCGACCACCGGGCCTCCGGCGGCAGCGGGCGCGGCCAGGCCGCGGCCGAACACCGAGCAGGCAAAGCCATTTTGAGCCCGCCCTCTCCGCTCCGCTCCCCGTCGCGTGCCCCGCTGGCGCACCTGGCGCAGCTCCTCGCGGCACACGGCGCAGTAGCGCTGCTCGCACAGCACCCGCATCTTGGTAGAGCACCGGTAGCACACCGGGTGATCGCAGCGGCCCAGTGCCGTAGCCTCCAGGTCGCCGCAGCACAGCACGCAGCTCCCGCCGCCCCGCTCGGGCGCTGCCACCGCCTCCAGAGCCGCGCGCCGCCCCTCGGCGACAGCCGCCGCCGCCATGGCCGGGCTCCGGCCCCCTCCCGGCCGGCGCGGCACGGCGCGGCCTGGCTCCCGACAGAACCGCCCCTTCCGTCAACGTCACTGCCCCTCCAGGCAACCGCCCCGCCTGGCGGAAGTACGCACTGCGACTTCCTCCCGGGCTTGGTAAGGTGCAGAGCAGGTCGTGTTCCAGGCCTTCTATCCTGTGACTCGTAGAATCATCCTGGTCATTCCGACGCGGGAGTCTCTTCTCTTTCTCCCGGCCCTAGTTCTAGAGACGCCAAATGAAGCTCAGGGAATCCAGTATTTCCGATAAACTACGAACAGAAGCTAAGTATCACACAAACACTGGACGTGTTATATTCATATCTGAAATTCAAATTTAACTGGAGACTTACTATGCATGAGGCTCTGGGTTCTATTCCTAGCACACTCTCTCTCTCTCTCTCTCTCTCTCTCTCTCTCTATATATATATATATATATATATATATACCTAGTTCCAGGACAGGCTCCAAAGTTACAAAGAAACCCTGTCTTAAAAAAAAAAAACAGTAAAGTGGGGGGCTGTTCTTGTAGAGGTCCTAAGTTCGATTCCCAGCACCCACATGAAGGCTCACAACTATCTGTAACTTCAATTCCAGGGGATTTACTATCCTCTTCTGGTTTCCTGCTCTTTGAGGGCACCAGACACACAGGCATAGATGAAGACAAAACACCTATCCATGTAAGATAAAAATAAATCCATTTTATTTATTTTTTATTTTATTTTATTTTTCTGAGACTGAATTTCTCTGAAGCCCTGGCTGTCCTGGAACTCACTCTGTAGACCAGGCTGGCCTCAAATTCAGAAATGTGCCTGCCTCTGACTCCTAAGACTTGCGCCACCACTGACTGACTATAAAAATAAATTTTATTTTATTTATTTATTTATTTTTTGTTTTTGTTTTTCGAGGCAGGGTTTCTATGTGGTTTTGGAGCCTGTCCTGGAACTAGCTCTTGTAGACCAGACTGGTCTCAAACTCACAGAGATCCGCCTGCCTCTGCTTCCCAAGTGCTGGGATTAAAGGCTGCGCCACCACCGCCCGGCTAAAAATAAATTTTAAAAGACGAAAAAATTCTGTTAAAATAACAATTGAATGTTAATGGGAAGCTCTTTAGAATCTGATAATAAGTATTATGTTGTTCCTATTTCTGAAAATAAGAGAAGACTGAAGGATGGGACAATGTGACTCCTTAGTTGGCAGCTTTTGATACTTTCAACAAAGGGACTGATAGTAAAACATCTAGCCACACTACCCACCTGCCACCATTTTGAACCTTAGACCTCCCTTGAGAAGACAATGCGGCGTCAAAGTTGGTTACCCCTCCTCCTAAAAGCACAACCTCAAGCAAGCCCCAGATTTTTTTTTTTTTTTAAATCACAAACCTTGAATTCTAGATGACCCTGTAATCATCGCAGCCAGAATGGGGGAATTTCCCACGACGGTCCAGCAGGGGGACTACTATGACTGAAGTGGCAAGGCTGTGATTGGTGCAAACACTGTTCTCTGGCGTGTAAACAGGCAGGCTGTCCTAGCTCTGTTGGTGGGTCGTGGATGCTTTCCTTTGCTGCCCCTCCTGGTGTTGCTTCTAGATTCAGTAAAAGACTTCTCTACAGGGGTCTTTTCTTACCTACTTTAGTAGGGCTGGCCGAGTCGCTAGTACAAAGCAGTAGATCGATAGCTGTGGCGCTGCGACAGTAGAACAACGCGACAGTAGAACAGTCAGCACGCGCAGG
This sequence comes from Microtus oregoni, assembly GCF_018167655.1. Classification (NCBI taxonomy): domain Eukaryota; kingdom Metazoa; phylum Chordata; class Mammalia; order Rodentia; family Cricetidae; genus Microtus; species Microtus oregoni. Next base: position 19,945,324 of record NW_024543086.1, read on the forward strand.
CCTCGATGGTCATGCAGCCTGCTGTGTGACAGGTAAGACGGGAGCTGCGTGCAGATATTTAGCCTCACAGATTCATGAGGCGAGAATAAGACAAACGAATGCCAAGCATAGTGGCACATGCCTTTAATTCCAGCCCTTGGGAGGGAAGGTAGAGGCAGGCAGGTCTCTGAGTTGGAGGCTCTGGTTTACAGAGTGAGTTCCAGGACAGGTAGGGCTCCATAGAGAAACTCTGTCTCAAAAAACAAATAACAACAACAAAAAGAGACAAATGAGCCAGGCATTGTAGCATATGACTTTAACCCCAGTACTTAGGATCAGAGGCAGACAGAGCTCTATAAGATCAAGGTAAGCCTCAGCTACATAGTAAGCTCCAGGACAACCAGGGCTATATAGAGAAACCTGCTTCAAAAGAGAAGCCAAACTAACAGACAAACTGAGAGAGTCAAAGGAAGCAGGAAGAACTCCATTGGATGTTCACAGGAAAGACACTAGGCCTGTGACATGAGACTAGAATACCGCAGACAACAAGAAAGCTCTCTTGGAGGGTTAGGAACTAGACCAGTCCTAGAGTGCTTGCTGTGTGATGCTCCCCACCATGATGACAATGGAATAACCTCCTAAATGATAAATAATAACCAATTAAATGTTTTCCTTTGCAAGAGTTGCCATGGTCATGGTGTCTCTTCACAGCAGTAGAACAGTGCCTAAGACACTGCAAATATGATAACCCAAGTTCGATCTCTAGATCCATGTAAAATGCTGGGTGTGGGGCTGGTGCAATGGCTGAGCAGGTAAAAGCATTTGCAGGACAAGCCTAAGGAGCTGAATTTAATCCCTGAGTCTGTAAAGAATCGAATCTACTTCTAGGTGTACACATGCTCTTTTCTCCTTCATTGAGGGCAAAAGCAGTGAGGCCAGTCAGGGTCAACAGACTGCCTATCTGTCTGTCTGTTTGTCCACCTTTTCTTTTTTCTTTTTCTCAAGACAGGGATTTTCTGTGTCACAGCCCTGGAACTTGTTATGTAGACCAGGCCAGCCTTGAACTCACAGAGATCTGCCTGCCTCTGCCTCAAGTACTGGGTTTAAAGGTGTGCTTCTGGCTTCTGACCTCTGCAGGCACCAGACATGGACATAGTGCACACACATACATGCAGGGAAAATACTTACAAACATAAAATAAAATAAAAATAAATATTTTTTTAAAAAGACAAGAAGTGTTACTGGATGTCTTGTGAAGTGCCAGCACTGCTATCAAATGATCCTGGAGAGAACCATCTCCTGCAAGTTGTCCTCGAACCACACACACCTGAATATACATGTAGACATAAGTTTCTATCCCGTCCGTTTCTGCAGCTGTTCAGTCCCAAAGACACACACAGAGGCTTATGTTAATTATAAACTGTTTGGTCTATTAGCTCAGGTTTATTATTAACTAGCTCTTACAACTTAAATTAACCCATAAATTCTTGTCTATGTTTAGCACATGACTTGGTTGGTACCTTTTCACAGTGAGGCATTCTCATCTTGCTTCCTCTGCATCTGGCTTGTGACTGACTCTGCCTTTCCTCCGCTCAGAATTGGTCTCCCTGCATATATTTCCTGCCAGGCTACTAGCCAATCAGCGTTTTATTAAACTAATACAAGCAATGATTCTTTACAGTCAGTGTACAAGAGCATTATCTCACAGCATTTCCCCTTTTTTTACTTCCTGCCTAGTTGCTGGCCAATCAGCATTTTATTAAGCTAATATAAGTGACAATTCTTTACAGTGTACTAGAGCATTATCCCACAGTACATATGTATACAAATGTATACATATGTATACAAATCAACATGGAGCTGGAGAGATGATGGTTTAATAGTTAAAAACACCTGCTGTGGCTGGGTGGTGGTGGTGGTGGTGGCCTTTAATTCCAACACTCAGAAGGCAAAGGCAGGTGTATCTCTGTGAGTTCGAGACCATCCTGATCTACAGAGGTAGTTCCAAGACAGGCTCCAAAGCTACAGTGGAACCCTGTCTCCAAAAACAAAAAACAAACCAAAAGCAAACACTTGCTGCTCGTGCAGAGAACCTGCGTTGGCTTTCCAGCACCCATGTGGCACTCACAGCCATCTGTAAGTCCAGTTTCAGGGGATCTGATACCTTCTCCTGGCCTCTGTGGGCACCAGGCATGCACGTAGGGCACATGTGTGCAGCAAAACACTCAACACATAAATAAAAATAAATAAAGTGTTTTAAGAAGGGGCTAGAAGCCGGGCGATGGTGGCGCACGCCTTTAATCCCAGCACTCGGGAGGCAGAGGTAGGCGGATCTCTGTGAGTTCGAGACCAGCCTGGTCTACAAGAGCTAGTTCCAGGACAGGCTCCAAAGCCACAGAGAAACCCTGTCTCGAAAAACCAAAAAAAAAAAAAAAAAAAAAAAAGAAGGGGCTAGAAGGGCTGGAGAGATGGCTCAGAGGTTAAGAGCACTGATAGTTCTTCCAGAGGCTCTGAGTTCAATTCCCAGCAACCACATGGTGGCTCACAACCATCTGTAATGAAATCTGGTGCCCTCTTCTGGCCTGCAGGCATACATGCAAATAGAACACTGTATACAAAATAAATAAATCTTAAAAAAAAAAAAAAAGAAGGGGCTAGAATCAGAATGGGAGTCTATGATAGCTGAGTAGTTGAATGTACTATCACCAAGCCTAACAGCCTGGGACCTGCATGGCAGAGGAAAAGAACTGATTCCTGCAAGTTGTCTTCTGGCTTCCACTTGCACATCGTGGCATGCATGCCATACATACACGTGTGCATACAAAATAACACAAATCTAAATAGTCAAAATGAAAGATTTGGGAGTAGATCTTGTAGTAGAATGCCTGCCTGCTTACCGCCAAAGACGCTGGCTTCAAACCCCAGAACCACCAAGAAAAAGTAAAAATGACACGAAGAAATGTTAAATAAAAGAATAAAGTATAAAAATAAAAATGACAGTGGACTTATGAACCTAGAACACTGGCAGCTAGAATTCCCTGAGATCCTGCAGTACTTGCTTCTCCAAACTTAGGAAACACATCATGGAAGACCCAGAGTTCAGAAAACAGGATTTCAACCTGAGTTGAAGCCACAGACACTGTAGAGGCTTTTCGAGTGGAGGCTCAGACTGGGCCAGCAGCTACCAGCTCTCTAAGGAAAGCTCCAGAGTCTCTTGAGTAGGGCTGCTGTAATGGTTCGCTTCAGGTGCCTGGAGACTGGGAAAGAATATTACAAGAAAGTTCATCAGCTATTGAAATATCTAGGAAATATCAAAGTAGGGTATAGAAAAACAGGAAAATAACGTAGCTTTCAGGAAGAGAGGAAATGTAAATATTACCCTGCGTGAGGACTGGAGAGATGGCTCAGCAGTTAAGAGCACTTGATCTTCCAAGGACCTGAGTTTGGTTCCAGCATCCATGTCAGGCCCCTCACAATTGCTTACACTCCACCTCAAAGGGATCTGACTCCCTTTTCTGGCATGCACAGACAAAACACCCACATACACACAATAAAACAAACAAGGGGTGGTGGAGCACACCTTTAATCCCAGCACTCAGGAGGCAGAGGCAGGAGGATCTCTGTGAATTCAAGGTCAGCCTAGTCCACAAAGTGAGTTCCAGGACAACCAGAGCTGTTACACAGAGAAACTGAAACCCTGTCTTAAAAAACCACAAACCAAGGGCTGGAGAGACAGCTCAGTGGTTAAGAGCACTGCCTTAACCACTTAAGCACATGAAGAACCACATGAGTGGGAGAGCCGATTCTTGGCTAGTTGTCCTCTGCCCTCCACATGCACGCTGTGGTGTGTGTGTGTGTGTGCACATGTTAAATACTTGCAACTAGATTTACAATCTGAAAAATTTTAAATCAATACTGGCTGAAAGAGATGGAAGCAGATTAGAAACCAAGCCCCTTGCTTTCTAATCGAATGGCGTTTTGTTTCCTGATGAGCAACAAAATCCTTTGTTGCTAGGCCCTGGGCAGAAAGAGGGGGCAGGACACAGAGACCCCCTCTGTGCCCTAATCTTCAGGAGAATCCTATGCCCTGCTCCTCTAACCCCACTTTGGGTTGCTTCTATTTGCCTTTGAACAGTTCAGCTTCTGTGCACCCCCCCCCCCCCCCAGCCCATGTCTTTTATCTTCCCCTCGTACCCTGACTTGTATCTTTTCCCTCCCTTGGACCACAGCCGCAGACTGAGGTGGCTGGCCTTTAGGCTCCAGGAAACAGCAGCACACTGAGTCAGGAATGTAAACTGTATTTTTGTGCCCCACTCACTTTTGTTATTCATCCACTCACTGTGCCAATTTTTTCTTTTTTCCTTCTTGTTCTATCTATTTATTTCTGTGGGTAGGTGCATGCTTACTGTGTGTGCCATGATACAAGGGTGGAAGTCGGGACAGCTTGCAGGAGCTGGCTCCCTCCTTTCACCGTGTGAGTCTCAGGAATTGAACTGGAGTCGGTAGACTTGGTGGCAATCACCTTACCTGCTGAGTCTTCTGTCTGGATCCTCCCTTCTTTCTTTGGAATTGAACTGAGGGACTTGCACATGTTAAGAAGGGCTCTATCACAGAACCGTATAGGCAGTTCCTGCCCCTCCCTCCAGGCTTTCGTTTGTTTGCTTGTTTGTCTGCTTTTTCATGACAGGTTTTCTCTGTGTAGCCCTGGCTGTCCTGGAACTTGCTCTTTAGACTAAGCTGGCCTTGAACTCTCAGAGATCAGCCTGAGTGTTTGACTGCAGGTATCAACAAATGTCCTTAACCACTGAGCCATCTCTCCAGTCTCCTACCCCTTTTTAAGTTTTTAATTGCAGACAAGGTCTTCCCCTAAGTTGTTCACACTGGCAACTTTCTATCTTTCTAATTCAGCCTGTCTAGTACTTGGGGGTCAATCTCAGGATGGGCCATACAATTGATATGGTCATATGGAGCTGCATTTCCCAGGCTACCTCCAGGGGGCGCCCCACACTTTCCCTGCTCCATTGCTTTTCCCTGAGGTCCCTGATTTGGAAGTGAGCAACAGCGCCTGGGGACCTTAATGGCCTGTGTCGTGCCTCGCCGCCGCCCACAGCATTCTCCAGGCCGCTCTCTCCAAGACTAGGGCTCCCATAGGAACACGTTGGTTGATGGGGGCGGCTTTCATTGACGCTTGTCTGGTCCCGAAGGTCCTCACGCCAAACAGCCCGCCCCCTCGCATCCTCTGCCCACCCCATAGAAGTGTTCACTTAAGCGTTCACTTTGACAGACCCGGAGCTGTTGAAACAGCAACAGTAAAATCTCCCTTACAAGCGCAGAGTGCCTACTGGGTGTCAGATATGGCACCAAGACCCTCACCTTGCAGATGTGTGTGTACTTTTTGTATTTGTTTGTTTAGATACGGGGTCTTACTAGCCTGAATTTGGCTGTGTGGGACCTGGCCTGCCTCGGATAGAAATCAGGTCCTCACTGTGTGACTCAGGCAGGCCTGGACCGCACCATCTTCCTGCCCCAGGTTCCCAAGTGTTTGGGTAGCAGAGATGTACTGTTCACACCTGGCATGATTTGTTTATAAATACAAGATGAAGTGGTCACCACCTCCAGTCCTTTTATGTTTTTCTTTGTTTGTTTTTTGAGACTGTGTTTCTTTTTGTTTTTTTTCGAGTCACGGTTTCTCTGTATAACAGCTCTGAATTTCCTGGAACTTCCTCTGTAGACCAGGATGGTCTTGGACTCACGGAGATCCACCTGCCTCTGACTATAGAGTGCTTGGGTTAAGCCGTGCGCCACCACCGCCCAACAACCATTCCCTCATTTAAAAGGAGGAAACTAGTGAGTTTGAGGCCAGTCTGGTCAACAAAGTGAGTTCCAGGACAACCAGGGCTCTTACACAGAGAAACCCTGTCTCGAAAAAAAAAAAAAAAAGAGGAAGCTGAACTGAGGCAGAGGAGACTGTGGCCTCTCTCCACCCTCATAAGCCACCCAAACCCAGAGTCAAGTTCTCCAAGTGAGGGAGGCCTAGAGAACCTGCTAGGACCCCTGGGACCCTTCTGTCTCTGAAATAGGTTCCTCCTCCACTCTCTTTTTAAAACTCAATCTTTAAAATTTTTGTCATTTTGTATGTATGGGTGTTTCTATGTATGTATGGGTGTTTGTATGGATGGATGTTTGTATGTATACATGGGTATTGGTATGTATGTATATATAGTGTTTGTATGTACGTATGGTGTTTGTATGTATGTATAGGTGTTTGTATGTATGTATGTATGGGTGTTTGTATGTATGTATAGGTGTTTGTATGTATGGGTGTTTGTATGTATGTATGGGTGTTTGTATGTATGTATGGTATTTGTATGTATGGTGTTTGTATGTATGTATGTATGTATGTATGTATGGGTGTTGGCATGTATGTATGGGTGTTTTTATGTATGTATGTATGGGTGTTTGTATGTATGTATAGTGTTTGTATGTATGTATGGGTGTTTGTATGTATGCATGGTGTTTGTATGTATGCATGGTGTTTGTATATGCATGGTGTTTGTATGTATGTATGGTGTTTGTGTATTTATGTATGTATGGGTGTTTGTATGTATGTGTGTATGGTGTTTGCATATATATGTGTATGTATGGTGTTTGTATGTATATATGGTGTATGTATGTATGTATGTATGGGTGTTTGTCCTGAATGTGCGCCTCTGTGCTGCATTCATGCCTGGTGCTTGAAGAGGCCAGAAGAAGCACTAGAGTTACTGACTGTTGTGAGCCACTATGTAGGTGCTGAGAATCACCTAGGTGCTCTGGAAGAGCAGCCAGTTCTCTTAACTGCTGAACCATCTCTCCAGCCTCCTCCCCGACTCCTTTTGTTTGGAGATCAAAATAAGGTATTTCAAGATGGGAATGGTGGCCTGCATCTGTAATATTAGCACTGGAGGTAGAAACAGGAGGATCAGTAGTTCAAAGTCATTCTAAGCTACATAGCACATTCGAGGCTAGTCTGGGCTACATGAGAACCTCTCAAGAAACCAAAACCAGGGGGCTGGAGAGATGGTTCAGAGGTTAAGAGCACTGGCTGCTCTTCCAGAGGTCCTGAGTTCAATTCCCAGCAACCACATGGTGGCTCACAACCATCTGTACTGAGATCTGGCGCCCTCCTCTGGCGTTCAGGCATACATAGAGGCAGAATGTTGTATACATAATAAATAAATCTAAAAAAAAAAAAACACCAAAATCAGGGGCCTGGAGTGAGGGCTCTGGCTCCGTGGTTAAGATCTCAAATTGAGGGGGCTGGAGAGATGGCTCAGTGGTTAAGAGCATTGCCTGCTCTTCCAAAGGTCCTGAGTTCAATTCCCAGCAACCACATGGTGGCTCACAACCATCTGTAATGAGGTCTGGTGCCCTCTTCTGGCTTGCAGGAAGAATATTGTATATATAATAAATAAATAATTTAAAAAAAAAAAGATCTCAGATTGACTTCAAAATCTTTGTAACTCTTCTGCCTCCGGAGTGCTGGGATTATAGGCACAGGACACCTTGCCTGTACAACGGCATATATATATATGATTAAAGGTCTGCACCACCACCTCCCAGATTTATTTACTTTGTATACAGTGTTCTGCCCACATGTATGAGCACCAGAAGAGGGCACCAGATCTCATTACAGATGGTTGTGAGCCATCATGTATTGGGAATTGAACTCGGGACCTTTCGAAGAGAAGCCAGTACTCTTAACCTCTGGGCCATCTCTCCAGCCCCACAACAGCTATAATTTTAATGGGTGGCCTTTCTGAAGAGACATAGCATACTTCTAGTTACTGTGCCTACCTCACTCCAGGGATATCCAACTCCTATCGCACCTGCTCTTAAGTACACACACAATTTAAAAAATACAAAAATAAAAGCTTAAAGGGTAAGCAGGGATATCCCAACCTGGAGCCTCAAGAGCAGTCCAGCTGGCGACCTACTCAGTGAGATGCTTCTAGTTGCCTGGGTTCCCTCTTCTCCCTCCCTCCCTCTCACTCTCCATCCTCCTCTCCCTTGGGTGAGCGTGGCAGGTGCCGCGGGGGCGAGCCGGGGCGTGGTCACTGAGAGACTGTAGTCGCACCGACTGACTAGTCTCCTCCAGCCTCCTGAGCTCCGACGTCCTAATTCCACTGCAGCTGGCATAAACCCAGTTCTTGGCCTACCCACCAAGGGGCCATAGACGTGAGCGCGCTGGCGCCGAACGGAGAAGTGCGGTGCCCCGGGCCGGGGGCTCCTGTGAACCGGCCCCTGCTGCCGCTGCTGCTGCTTCTGCTCCTGCTGCCGCTGCCCGCCGGGAGCTGGTACAAGCACGTGGCGAGTCCCCGCTATCACACCGTGGGTCGCGCCTCGGGTCTGCTCATGGGGTTGCGCCGCTCGCCTTACCTGTGGCGCCGTGCCCTGGGTGGGGCCGTTGGACCGCTCTCCCCAGACTCTCTGGTCCCGGGGCGGGTCGCTGGCAGCGCTCTCCTCCTGCTTCCTTCACCGGTGCAGGAGCTGTGGGAGGCACGACGCAGGAGCTGGCGGGCTGGCTCTCCCGTCTATGCGCCCCGGATTCCGCGGGACCTGGAGCGAGCCCGCCAACCGGAGCAGTCGCTGAGCCGCCGTTCCTGGATCTCAGAGGAGTCCGATAGGTAAGCGGGAGAAGGGGGAGGCAGGGGTGGCAGCCGCCAAGGGAGTTTTCAGGGGTCTGTGACCATTAGTTCCTGCGTACTGGTTTTTTGTTTGTTTTGTTTTGTTCTTTTGCTTTGTAGCTCCTTCTGATCCTCTTCTCACCTACCAAATGGTCGGATTACAGGTGTGCACCACCACACCGGTTTATGTGGTTCTAGGAATGGAACCTAGGACCTAAGCAAGCACTCTGCTCACAGAGCGTATCTCCAGCCCCTTGTTTGTTTTGTTTTGTTAGGGATTATTCTTCCCCATCCTCCTGGGTACTGATTTTGCAGGTGTGGCCACCACGCCCCCACTCTCCCGTTATGTTAGAATTTCCCAGAGTCCTTTCCCTATCATCCTGAGGACAGAATGGCAGAATAGAGAGTTTTGCTCTTTTTTCCAGAGTCCTGATTTTTTTTTTTTCCTAGAGCCCTCGGAGAGACGCTTCGCGCCCAGCCATGGTTCCTGCAGCACATCCTCATTGCCGACCGTGTCAGGCTCCAGAACCGGTCCAAGAATTTATGGCGCCCCCATGCCTAACCTGGGCTGGCGCAGTCACGGCTGTTTCCAGGGAGGGCAGCTTATAGCTACAGTCAAGCCTCGTGGTCTGGTCTGGTCAATAAAACCAACCTGATTCCTGCGCCCCCGCCTGTGACCCTTTTTCTCCGTTGTGTACTTTGCGTCTAGCTTGAAGGCGCACATAGCCGCGCGCCCACGCCCTGGCAAATGTCAAGAACCCCCTCCCAGACCAGACCAGCTCATCAGTCAGTCCTTAGGGGCCCAGTTGGGCAGGGGGGAGCAAGATGCTGCTGAGCCTTGGGTTGCTTCCTGCATAGTGATTCCTACCCTGATGCGAACTGATGCGTACATCAGTTCAGGGACCGGAATATGGTGACCCATCCTACAAACTCCTGCAATCCTCGGGGGTCCTGACTGTCCACTGACGCACACAGGAGGAAGAACCTAGTGAGTGGCTCTCCAGGTGGCCCTCACTCTGCCCTCTGTCCAGACTGAAGAGATTTCTCTACACCGTGAGCTTTCCTCTAGTCCAGGAAACCCACCAGGACCTTTGTCCTCTTCCTGGTATTAGTTTTAAGCCTGACTTTTCTTGACCCCCTCCCGTCCCCTCAGCACCTGGAGGTAAGCAAAAGGTGTCAGCTTCCTGTATAGTTACGCTTCCACTCTGCAGAGAAGCCCGCACTTCTCCTCCTCTGCATTTCCAGTCATTGCCTCTGGTCCCACAAAAATAGGCTTTGTCAAGCTGTGCATTGTGGCTCCGGACCTTTGCTGACTGAGACAGGATGATTGCTGTGAGTTTGAGACCAGCCTGAGTTACATAGTAGTTTCCAGGCTAGCTTGGAACAACACACACACACACACACACACACACACACACACACACATCTTCGGGCTCCCTTCAGCTTCACACCCTGGGGACCCTTCACCCTTTGCTGCCTCTTTAAACTTCCTCAGTCTGTCTTTTCTGAGATCTGAGTGCTGGGATTACCTGTGGGACCTCAAACCTCCCTGTCACCTGCTGTTAAAACTCTCCTGAAAACACGTTGCATGGTCTTCCCTTGGTCACTTAGCAGAGGCTAAGAGCAGGTAGATCTTGCCTGCTGCCCACTCTGGCCATCCCTTCTGACCTACAACTTGTATGTCCTCTCCCCAACTTGGCCCCTAGATGTCAGTGCTCCCCACCTTTAAAAGGTTAAAAATATGAATGAGTGTTTTACCTGCATGTATGCAAGTGTACCACACACAGGTAGTGCTCTTGTATGCTAGGATTTTAAAATTACATTTTATTTCTTTACTTTTGTTCTTGTGCACACCTCTGGAGGTAAGAAGACAACATGCTAAAATTAATCCTCTCCTTCTGCGATGCGGGTCCCAGGAAACAAATCTAGGTCATCAGACTTGGCACCCACTGAGCTATATCACCAGTTTTATGAATTTTTACATTTATTCCATCTCTTTATTAATTTATTTGTGTGGCTGTACATCTTCCAGGGCACACATGTAGCTGCCAGAGGACAACTTGGTTCTCTTTTTCCACCAAGATCCCAGAGATCAGATTCAGGTTATCAGGTTTGATAGCAACTGCCTTTTTGCTGGCCCAGGAATACTGCCTTATCCTAACTCTGTGGGGCTCTAAATCTATTTACTTTGGTGTCACATAGCCCTTTTTGGCGCAGGAGAACTGGAGGTGACTGACTCCTCAAATAAACCACTTTTCCCTACTTTTTATTTATTTTGCTTTATTTTATTTTTGAAGCAGGGTTTCTCTACATAGCCCTGGCTGTCCTTGAACTCACTCTGTAGACCAGGCTGACCTCGAACTCACAGAGGTCTACCTGCCTCTGCCTCCTGAGTGCTGGGATTAAAAGTGTGCACCATCACACCTGACCCAGTTTTCTCCATTTTTGACTGTGATCCACCACAACTTTAACCTTCCAAACCATCTGTGACCTGACCTCGTCATCCCACAAGTCTCCCAGCGTTCCCCACTGCCCATGAGATAAGCTCAATGATCTTATGCCCTATGCTTAGCTGTCTTTGTTCCCTGCTGCCCCTACCTCCTACGGAAGCTTGTAAGATCCATAAGCAGATTCCAGAGCAGCCTGGCAGCCTCGAGTGTGCACTACAAAAGACCCTCCAGGGCTTCAGGTTTCTTTGGGGGCTTCTCCAGCTCTGGGCCTCCCAAGCTTAGGCCAAAGCACACAAACCTGTTTCCTTGGGTCTGAGCAATGTTTACCCAGTACTTGCCAGTGCTGGTGCCAAGTAGTTAGCAAATGTTTTGTCACAAGGGCTGGGGCACTTGGCTAGGTGGCCTAGAGCTATCCCATTCTAGAGAAGTAGGTGCTAGGTCTAAGAGGAAGGGCAAAGGCCCAGCTTCTCCGCCATTACTCCCCAAGGCTTGCATTCCTATGCTTGGGAGCTGTAACCAACCCCAGGGCCTCACAATTCCAACTCTGCAGAACTGGAATTGGTTTAAACCGGGGAAGTGAGGTCTAAGATGAACTTTTGGGCTACCTCACCCCCTACCCCACCACCCCCCAACCCCGCCCCACCAGTCCGTTCCTCCCCGTGATGGCGCAATCACACTTATTTCCGCCAGGTGGCGCTACGCAACTGCTATAGACGGCCCGTAGCCGGGGAAGGGAGCTAGACCCGGGCGGGGGAAGTGGGCGGGGTGAGGTCTCGGAATCCTTGAAGGTGGTCAGTTTCCTGTCCTTCCTTTCTACCCTTTCTCTTCCTGCCCCGTCTCATTTTCTCTGAGTTTCTGTTCTTTCTCCTTTCGTTACGCTGATCCCGTCTGCTCCAAAGAGAGGCGCCATGTAGTCTGAGGGAGAAGGTCCTAGCGAGACCTTGTGGATGCGTGCAGGGCCATTACTGCCCATTAGGGTATTAGCGCTTTCCCAGGACGTCCCAGCCTTTACCCAGTGTCAGGAAAATGGCTCCACCCCTGGGACACCCAGCTTTGGTTTTTTTTTTTTTTTTTTTTTTCAATGTTTAGTGAAAAACTCTCTGTCCCATCAGGGGTTTAGGGCAGCCCCAGTCTGGGGTGTCCTTAGATGATCCAAAAGAGGGGAGACTGAGAGATCGGATATGCGAGCTCTTCGTCACACAGGTGACCCACTTGGATAATAAGTTGTTGGAGAGGGAGAGGCCGAGTGGGCGACGTTCCTCAAAACTTCTGAAGACCTTCTTGGATGGTCTCAGTCTCTCCATCCTTAAGGGATGAAAAATGCCAGGCAGCGGGGGTGCACACCTTTAATCCCAGCACTCAGGAGGCAGAGGCAGGGCCCGCCTGGTCTATAGAGCAAGTTCCAGGACAGCCAAGACGACACAGAGAAACCCTCTCTAGATAAACCAAGCCCCCAAAAAACAAAATAAAACAACTCTAGAAAAATAAAGTCCACTGACCCTTACGCCACTTTCCTGTCCCATTCTCTGAGGCCCTAACCCCGAGGGAGGATACCCCTTCAAGACTCCTTGGTCTGTTTCTACTTGCTACTCTGCCTGCCTCTCAGGTCCGTGGGTATCCTGTCTGCCTAAAGCCTCTGGGAGGATTTGAGAAGAAGGGGTGTGGTCTTAGAGCTGTGGGGATCCCCCTTACCTCCCAGGCACCAGGGCTCCACTCTTCCACTATGCCTGCCACTATGCCTGACGCTCATTCCTGCTCCCCTTGAAAAACAATAATGGGGCTGGAGAGGTGCCTCAGTGGTTAAGAGCACTGGCTGCTCTTCCAGAGGACCTGGGTTCAATTCCCGGCAACCACATGGTGACTCACAACCATCTGTAATGAGATCTGGTGCCCTCTTCTGATCTGCAAGCAGAACATTGCATAAATGATAGATTAAATAAATCTTCAAAGAAAGAAAGACACTCTTGGTCTGTCCTCACTGTTTTCTTTTCATTTTGAGGCGGGATTTCACTGTGTAGTCCTGACTGGCCTGGAACTCACAGAGATCCAGTTGCCTCTGCTTCTCTAGTGCTGGGATTAAAGGAGTGTGCCACTGCATCTGGTTCTATTTTATTGTTTAAAGAGGCGTTTTCTTGCCCAGTTTGATTTGCAGGGTGTGTGTGTTTTGATTAGGCATATGTATCTGTGTGGGGTGCAAAGGCCAGGAGAGGGCATTGAATCCCCTAGAGCTGGAGCTACATTGTGGGCTACATGAATGGGCTGGGAACCAAACCCGGGTCCTCCGTGACAGCAGTGGTCTTAATCACCGAGTCACCTCTTCTGCTCCTGTTTTATTTTTTTCACGAATCAGATTCTCATGTAGCCTAGGCTGGCCTCAAAGTCACTATGTAGTTGAAAATGGTCTTGAACGTCTCATCCTCCTGACTTCATCTCCCAGAGTCACACTAGGTCTAAGGAGTGGTAGAGATCCAACGTAGGGCTTCCTGCATGACAAACAAGCCTTCTCCAGCCGAGCTACATTCCTGTGTTTGTTTTTGAGACAGGGTCCTTCTCTAGTTTAGGCTGGCCTCTAACCCATGGCAACCCTACCTCAGTACCTCGGCTTCCTACCTCAGTACCTCAGCTTCCTACCTTAGTACCTCAGTACCTCAGTGTCCTTCCTATCTTAGTACCTCAGCATCCTACCTCAGTACCTCGGCTTCCTACCTCAGTACCTCAGCTTCCTACCTCAGTACCTCGGTATCTTTCCTACCTCAGCACCTCAGCGTCCTTTCTACCTCAGCACCTCAGCTTCCTACCTCGGTACCTCAGCTTCCTACCTCAGTGCCTCAGTCTCTCGTCTTCCTACCTCAGTACCTCAGCTTCCTTCCTACCTCAGTACCTTGGCTTCCATTCAGCCTAATTTTAAAGTCTTTAAGTTTTTTTTTTAGAATTATTTATTTATTTATTTATTTATTTATTTTTTTGGTTTTTCGAGACAGGGTTTCTCTGTGGCTTTGGAGCCTGTCCTGGAATAGAATTATTTATTTTTTATGTGTTTGGCCTCCGTGTGTATTTATATTCCACTTGCTGGGAGGTCCTGGGAGGGGATGGGACCCCCAAGACTGAAATTATGAATGGTTGCGGGTTGACATTTGGATTTTGGAAGTCAAATCCAGGTCCCTCGTAAGAACAATAAATGCTCTAAGGGCTCTTAACTGCCAAGACATCTTTCTAGCCCTAAAGTTCCATTTTTTTTAAAAAAATGATAACTTTCAAAACATTTTGTTAGTTCACTTTAAAAGATTTGTTGTTGGGCAGTGGTGGCACACACCTTTAATCCCAGCACTGGGGAGGCAGAGGCAGGCGGATCTCTGTGAGTTTGAGGCCAGCCTGGTCTACAGAGCTAGTTCCAGGGCTACATAGAGAAACACTGTCTCCAAAAACTGAACTATATATATAATTTGTTGCCAGGTGGTGGTGGTGGCTTTTTTTTTTTTTTTTTTTTTTTTTTTTTTTTTTTAGTGTTTGCGCACCAGAGGATGGCATTGGATCCATACAGAGGGTTATAAACTGCCATGTGGGTGCTAGGAATCAAATCCTGGTCCTCTGAAAGGCTGAGCCATCTCTCCAGGCCCATCGTTTGTCCTTGTTTTGGACACATGATATCCAGGCTGGCTACAAACTGGTCATCTTCTTGCCTCAGCCTCTGGAGTGTTGGGATTGCAGAGGCGCTGCCTCTGACTGCCTCTTTCCCCTTCTTGTTCCACACTGTTGGCCCAGGCTTCCTCTGCGGCTCAAGCACACATCACATCTAAGCTGCTGGCTTGTTACCGTCACCTTCCTCGAGACTTTTCAGCCCTTTGGCGTTGGGAGCTTCTTTGGTACTTCTCTGTGACTACAGTGTAGTGTCCCCTCCGGGACCGCATGTTCCTGGTCTGGTTTTGTTCTTCTGTCTTCATTCATGGGCTGAGTCCTTGGCAGAAAGCCAGAGAGGGTCCAAGGTTGAGGTGAGAAGTCACCAGTCCTCCTCAGCTCCTGGTCTGGAGAGCTCCCATCTTGCCAGTCTCTTTAGTGTCACCACAAAGCTGCAGTCAGAGGTCAGGGATGTTCCTGGTTGTTGTGGGATAACTTCCAACTTCCACAGAGGCGGGAAATACAGTGAGCACATGGTTTCTACACATTACCTAACAATCTCGGTGGGCAGCAGCATTAGGCTGTGCCCACAGAAACCAGTCCTAAAACAGACAGGCAAATCCGGATAGGCAGGCAGATGGAGATGGCCAGCCAGGCCAGAGCCTATGGCAGCATCCGCTAGAATCTGCAGAGAGGATGGGGGGCAGGGAGCAATAATGCATCCTCAGCCTAAGTGCCTTTCAGGGGCAGCCACTAGGGTGTGGGGACCCAAGGGGCTGCAGCCTAGGATGCTACTCAGAGGCGGGTCCTAGTGCTTGGGTGGACGTGGAGAGCCAAGGGCTCTCCCCAGCTCAGGACTCTGGAGAGAGGAGAGGGAGAAGGGAACCCTGAGCTAGGGCTGCGTCTTCTATTCACATGGGGAATTGTCTGAGCTGGCTATACCTGACCCAGGAGCACCAGGTAAGTGAGGAGCAGTGGGCTGTGGGTGAGCCTAGATCTCAGCTGTCTTCTGTGCCTGAGGAGATACTTCAAGGTCAAAGTGCAGTCTCACAGTACTGGGTCCTGGCAGAGGTGCAGAACCTCCCTTCTTTAGGCCTCAGTTTCCTGATCTGTAAAAGGGCCTGTTTCCTCTAGGGTTGCTTTGGGGAAACTATATAGGAACACATAAGTGATTTTCTGAGGGAATTGTCTGCAAGGGTGGCTGGGAACTTATGGCACTGTAAAAGTAAGAGTGTCTGGGAGACTCTAGGCCTGGGGACAGGGGATGGGAGACCTACAAGGCTTAACATGGGGCAGCTGATCACCACCTAGAGCTCAGGGGCCAAAGTCCATCCTCAGCACAGTTCACGCCGGGTCAAGAGGAAGGCAGCAAATACCCTCCCATCTCTGCCAGATAAACTCATGTTCCCGAAAAGCAGGGACTATGGAGACAGGATGTTTAGTGGACAAACACTTCCTGGGAGGGGCAGTGGGGTCACCTAGTCACTGGCCCTAAGGGCCTAGGTTACTCTCACGTCTCTTTAAAGTCTTATTTCTGCCTGTTGCACTCTGAATTGGGCCGGGACAACTTCGGGGATCTAGATTCAGAGGGCAAAGAAGGAGCAGGCAGAAGCCCGGGAGGGTAGAGGGTGCATTCCGAGGGAGGCGCGGCGGCCCCTGCTCTTTCCCTCTGGTCTCTGACTAGATCCTTTCTCTACGCTCCCCATTTTAAGGACCTCTCTCAGAGTAGGGTACGCAGGTGTCTGAAAGAGTGATTCCTGGAACAGAAGGCAAAGGTGCTGGCGCTACGGAGCGTGGCCAGAATGGGATGAAACAGGAGTCCCAGGAACTCCGGGGGGATTGCATGACCGTGCCATCCTCACTCCGTGGTCCTCCAGGGTTTCTGGGCGCGGAGGCAGGGGCCTAGCTAACGGGGCTTGGGCTAGGGCGGGGGCAGCCAGGAGGGCGGGGAAGGGGCGGGCGCGGGGGCGGCGCTGCAGCAGGAGCAGGAGCAGGGGCCAGGGCCAGAGCCAAAGCCGGAGCCCGAGGCGACCGCGAGCTGAGCGGGAGCTACCGAGGCCGCTGCCCGCTCTCCCACCCTCGCCTCCGCCGCCTCCGCGCTCCAGCCTGCGGGTGGTTGGGAGCCGTGGCCAGTCGCGGCCAGCCAGGGGGCAGCGGGTGCCATGGCCGCGCCGGAGTCGCTGCGGCCCCGCCTGTGTCGCCTGGTACGCGGCGAGCAAGGCTACGGCTTCCACCTGCATGGCGAGAAGGGTCGCCGCGGCCAGTTCATCCGGCGCGTGGAGCCAGGCTCCCCAGCCGAGGCCGCCGCGCTGCGCGCCGGGGACCGCCTGGTTGAGGTCAACGGCGTCAACGTAGAGGGCGAGACGCATCACCAGGTGGGTCCCCGCGCTGCGCCCCGCCCCCGGCTCCCTCCGGGGGGCGCGTCACTGCAGCGCCGGCTAAGATGCCAACGACCCCCCCCCCCCTTCTGCGTGCTACATGGTGGGACCCGGCAAGGGTCTCACAGGGGCCTGCTTGGGCTCGGTGTCGAGGTGTGGGACGTGGCCCGCCAGCTGGCCTCCTGGTGAGGAAGCTCGGTCCTGCACTAGCGGGGGAGGGAGAACATCCTGGTAGGGAGGGGCCGCACTGCGGCTACTCTGGCCAGGGCCCTGGCTGCTTCTGCTAGTTTTGGCCTCTGTGTGCCATGGAGGGGGAGGAGGTGGCTAAGGCACCTTGTGGCCTTGTGGTACAGATGCTTTTCTGTCAATGTGTGAGTGTGTGTGTGTGTGTGTGTGTGTGTGTGTGTGTGTGCTTGCAGGTCTCTCTGGGGTCATCCATATGAGCACACTACCCAACTGTTCCAGGAGAGGGTGAAAGCATACTTGTGTCAGCGCTGGAATGTGTGTCTAGGGTTGTGTGGACACTTCAAGCATGTGTGCCGGCCGTGTGTGTGTGTGTGTGTGTGTGTGTCTGCATGCCTGATTATACTAGTACTTCTCATGGACCAGTATGTCTGGGTCTGGCCGAGTTAGCTCTAGGGGTAGCATCTTTTTTGGTCTCAGAAAGAGCCTCCTCCTGAGAGGCTGCCTGGCTCTGTAGAGGTCACTGTCAAGCTCTTGCCTCCGGGAGTTAAAAGAAAGCTGTTTTCTCTGCAGGTTTTACCTACCCCTGGGGTGTCTGTATCCCACTGATGGGTAGAAGCACCTTAGACCTTGGCAAGGGTCCAGCTTCCCTCCACCTTTTCTGTTTTGGATTCCCCAATACCAAGCATGTCCATGACTTACTTGTGGGCCTGGAGAAAGCAGGGTGGTTCTTGCTGGGCCACGAGTTGAATTCCTGTCTCCTTCACCAGGCCTGCTTTCTACCTACAGTGACCACTGGATTTAGTTGTGTGCTAAAGAGATGGGAATAGAGCCCAAAGGTTGGCGCACTAGGCAAGGGAGAGGCCAGCAGAGTTGGTGTCACCTGCCTCTAGCAGTTCCTGGAATCCACCTGTTTACCCCAAGTTTCTGGGGTGCTAGTCTCTAAAGATTGTCACACGGAGCCACGTTAGACACCTTCTACTGCTCAGGAAGATAGGAAGTAAAACCACGACTCCATTTTACTGACAGATAGTGGGTGACTGGCTTGGTTCCCATTCCAGAAGTGTCAGGGTGCTGGGATTCTTCTGCTCTGTTTGTCCTGGGGAGAGAGGACGATCCCTGACAGAACAGGTGAAGATGGCCTTGGGTCTGACCTTCCTATCCATCCGTGATAGCAGATACTAAGTGAAATAATGATGGGGACCCTGTCTTCTCACCCCCTCAGGCTGCGGGGGTGCTGGTTGTTAACATTTCCTGCCCTTCAGATATCCAGTGGGCATGTCTCCCTTTGAACTCATGTTAACATCCTGCATGACCCATGGTGGCCCACACGCGCTCTGCACTTCACAGGCACCCATCCAGACACACAGATGGCTGTAAAGTCACACCTCTTCCTCCGCTGTACCTGCTACTGTTCTCCTCACCTGCTGGAGCCCAATCCTGCTTCCCCGAAGCTACCAGCACCCTAGTAGAAGCCCGAGGTCTTCACCTCTTTGCGGGTCCAGCAGGAATAGTTTTCTGGTCCTGGTCTGGAGGCAAATTGGAGTTCGAGATCTTTCTGGGTGTTAGAGTCACACTGCATCTCAGAGAAAGAAATCGGTCCAAATACTCACATTGGGGCCAACTCTCTCCTACACCTAGACCAAAAGACAGACCTTAAAATACACACACACATACACGCACACATGCACACACCCAAAAGCACACACATACAGATAAGCACACACATGCAGATAAGCACACACATGTAGATAAGCATGTACACACATATGCATAGACTAGACTCAAACCCTGAAGCTCAGCTGAACAGTTTCTGACACTCCTGTCTGGCTGCTCTTGGCTGCTCCTTCTTGTCCTTACCTGAGCTGAATGCAAGGCCACAAGAGGATACTGAAGTACTTGCAGCCCCAGCTCTAGCTCCAGGGAGAAGAGGGGAGGGAGCTACTGGAAACTGGGGGTGGGGGGTGGAGCTCGCAGGCCTCTCAGTCCAGCTACCCACCCCTGGCCTGCTGTCTGTGAGCCTTGCCTAGCCGGGAGTGGTGCCCTTTCTTCCATGTGCTGCCCCGGGTGTTGGCGGCTGAGCTGGTCCCACTACCCACCCATTCCAGGTGGTACAGAGGATCAAGGCTGTGGAGGGGCAGACTCGGCTGCTCGTGGTGGACAAGGAGACAGATGAGGAACTCAGCAGGCGGCAGCTGACCTGCACCGAGGAGATGGCCCATCGAGGCCTTCCACCAGTCCACAACCCCTGGGAACCAAAGCACGACTGGGCACGCTCGGGCAGCCTTGGCTCTGACACTGGCCAGAAGGTATGGTGGGCTATGTGTGGGGGGACAATGAGCCTTTTACAGAACTGCCATCACTGCCTCTGATAAAATCTTCAATTTGATCACCTTTGATCATCCCAGGGCCCTTTCCCTACCGCAATAACCACACTCTATGCCCCTGGTGACCGCTGTGGCTACCCTTTCTGTCTTTGTTCCCTCTACTTCAGGTTCCATTGACTGAGGAGCCTTGGGTGGAGCTGCTGGGACACTAAGGCACCGAGTGTCTGTTAGATATCTGTTGTCCTAGGCTCTGTCCATGTATCTGTCTAAGCCATCCATGTGCTCCGAAGGCCTTGGGTGGATTAGATCCTGCTGTAGTGGGACGGAGGGTTCCAGGGAAACGGGAACGAGGACAGGGGCTGGCACCCAGGTGAGCTGTATGTGGGTCCTTAGAAAGGGTTTCTGGGATGAGTCTTTCCCTTGACTTCCCTCCCCTAGGGAACCCCTGTGTGCTGTCCTGGGTAGCACCTCCCCCTTGTCTCCTTCCAGGATAGGTGACCTGGAAGAAACAAGGGAAGATCTGTTCCCCCTTCCCAGTAGCCACCTAGGCAGGACCTGGGGCTGGAGGAAGGGCCTCAGGCTGTTTGTTCTGCTTCTTGGAGGGCCTGGTGTTATTGTCTCTTTTTAATCTCCACTTCTAGCTCTGAGAGCCATTGGCTGAGGGTGGCTGGAGGCCTCTCCCAGTGTCTCCACTTTAGCTGGTTGGGTCTGTGCTGATCCCTATGGGACCTGTCTGGAGGTCGAGAGATGGCATTCCCAGTGGTGAGGCCAACCTGGGCAAAGGTGTCTGCTTTGAGTCTGTTGGTGTTTCTTTCTGAGAGACCTGAGGGCTAAGCCCTGGGATCTAGATTCTTCCCTCTGGCTGTTTAAGATCAGGAGTCTTTAGAAGGAATCTTGAGGGAACAAGATGGTGCCAGGCCCACCTTCCTCTGTCTGAGGACTAAGAGCTTCCCTTTTTCCCCAAGCACCCATTTCTCCTTAGGAAGAAGATCCCTCTTCCCCCATGTCCATTCATTTAGATGAAAACAGCCCTGGTCACCTTCCTGTGGAAAAATCCACCCTGGGACCTTATCTGGAGATGGGGTGGCCCAGGCCCCTTGACTGTGGGTGGGTCCTTCCCTGCCATTGCTATTTCAGGCTTGGAGGGGCTGCAGGAAGCCTTAGGAGGGGGCTTCCTCTGGGCGTATTTTTAGAGGAACAAAAGGGGGTACAATGGGCCTGTCCCATTGTAGATAGGTCAGATCTAGGGACAAGGACTCTAGAAGGTATAGGAGCCCAAGGGACAGTCTTCCCGTGGACGAGAAAGGGGAGCCTCTTATGATTCCTACAAACCAGGCTTAAGATAGCCTGCCTCAGGCTGGGTGTGGGAGCCTCAGATGATGGGGGGATTGGGGACTGGACAGACTGGTGAGGCATGTGTACCTCTGCTCTGCGGCAGCAGTGTTGGGATGTCCTCTAGGGGCTCCCATTGGAGGTTAGAGCTTTCTCATCCACCCTGAACTTGTGTCTCTTGTCCCAGCCTGCAGGATAGGGGAGGTGAGACAGGGGAGAATACTGATATGGTCTGCCCCTCCCTTTGGGGGCGGGAAGGCCTAGTCAGTGGTGACTCAGCCCAGGCCATTCAGGGCTGGGGGTGGCTGCAGCTGCAGTGAGCTGATTCTAGCAGTGATGACAGGGACAGCCCCCAAACAGACCTAGCAGCTAGCAGTGCCAGGGATAGGGAGGTGGTGATAGACCATGCCTTTCCACCCCCTTGGTCCTACCGTGTCTGCACCTCCTGGAGGACTTGGGGACCGAGTCGGGGATGGTGTAACTCTACAGGTGGTGGGTTCGCGGTATAGGATGCTGTGGAGCAAAATGACAGCAGCCAAGCTTTTGGGACTCCCCTGGTGCCTTCTGTCCTCTTTTCCCTCCCCCAGCTACTGTCTTCTGTTCTCTAGCCAAGGTCCCCTCCCTTGACTCCCTGTCTCCACTGCTCTGGGTCCTGAAGCAGGGCAGGGCCTCCCAGCAGCTTCCTTCCTTCCTTTCTTGGGACGGAAACCCAGCTGGGTGTGGGGGGCGCCGGACAGGGGAGGGGGTTCAGTCACCACCCTGCTACCCAAAGTGAGTCAGCCCCTATGTCCCCACCCATCCCCAGGGAACCTGGGCCACAGCGGGAGGTAGATAAGTGGGGTGGCAGTCTTGGCTGGCCCAAGAGCTCAGGCCACTCCAGGCTGGGTCACTCGCTGCTTGCCATTCCTAGCTCACCGCTCATGGCTCGCTCCAGGAATACCATGCTGCCTGCCTCAGCCCCAGGAGCTCCTCCACAGAACTTCCATCGGGGGCTTGTTCAGGTCAGGTCAGGTGGAGTGGGGGCAGAGCCGGACTGTCAGGACCCCAGCCTTAGCTCAGTCTCTGGGAAGGGACAGGGAACTTGGGGATGTTTGTGCCTGTAAGATGGACCCCAAGCAACAATGGGGGCCTTTCTCTACTGGGGCTGGTGAGTCATTATCTGGTGGGGGGGCAGAGCCTGGCTCCTAGGGCACCCCCATATCAGCCTTTGTTTGGCTATAGGCTCAGCAGGGGTACTGGGGCTTGCCCAGCTCTATGGCTCTGTGTCTTAGAGCCCGTGGGAGCCAGAGGGCCTGTCTGAAGAAGGCAGGAAGTGTGCTCACAGCTAGGGCTGGGAGGAAGAATTCCAGCAATGCACCCCTCCCACTGCTCGTGGGGGCATCCTACCCCCACTTGCTTGTCCCCCTCTACCCCACGGGCTTGAGGGTGTGTTGCAGTTCTTATACTTGAGGGTCTTCTGCCAGGCCTGGCGCTGCTTGGACTCTGCTTGTGGCCAGAGACCGTTTAGGGATCTTTCAGCCCATGCTGAGAGGGGACTGGTCTGACTTGTGGCTGGGGGTTGGTCAGAACAGCTCCTAGTTTCATGATCACAATAGCTTGCCAAGACCTACTTCCCATTGGGGAGCCCCAAGAAACCCTGCCTTGTAGGCTACCACAGAGGCCGTGGGAAGAGGCCACAGGGACCAGTGCCATGGGCATAAACTTGCATGTGTGGGCGGCTGTGTGTGTCTGTGTTGCTTGTTTATAAGTATAAGCTTGGATGTCTTGTCTCTCTGGCCACATGATGTGGGCCTGCCTCCTAGGACATGACATCGTGCCAGGAGTGGCCACACAGTCCCTCGCACTGTGTTGATGCTCTCTGCTCCAGTCTCTCTTCCCCTGTGAACTAGTCTCTGGCTGTCCCAGGGTGCTTTGACAGGTCCCTCTGTCAGGGGCCATCAGGGCCTTGCCCCAAAGCCCTTGTACATTCAGCTGTGTGTCCGCTGACAGATCTATGCAGTGGGGCTCTGAAGATCTCGGAGGCCTTATAACCCTGAATTCAGCCAACATTGTCCCGCCGAACCCCCGGGGGACTAGAGAACATTTTACCTCTGTAATTCTTGGTGTAATGAGGCAGATGGTGGCTGTGCAGCAAGGGGTCCCAGGAGACTCCAGCTGGGCTTTGGGGTCAAGGAAGGGATCCTGAGTGCAGGCTAGACATAAAGGGGGTGTCCAGGTTGAGGGGACATCCCAGAATCCTAAAGCCAGGAGTAGCCCTGCATAGACTTACTCCTGCGGCTGGCTGCTACCCAGGGACACGACTAACACCACATTTAGGGTTTGGAGCTAGGCATGGTGGCATATGCCTGTAATTCTGGAACCCAGAAGCTAAAACAAAAGATGACTTTGAGTTTGAGGCTAGCCTGGGTTACAACGTGGGACCTTCTCACCAGAACACTAAAAAGGGAGGTATAGTGGGCAGCTGGAATAGTCAGAGGTATTCTGGGTGGGGGGAGACAGGTGCCTGAGATTTATAGCTCTGCCGTGAGACCTGAAGGACCTTGCTCTGTGGTCTCTTAGACGGCAGGGGTAGTGGTGGACAGGGAGGGAAGTACCCCCAGCCAGCACATTGTCACCTGCACACACACCTAGAAACCTGAGCTGCCACCTGACTGCCCACCCCGGCCACTGGCCCTGTGTAATTGGGCACCGGCAGCCGCTGGCCATTCAGCAACTGTCTCTGGCTTGGCCCCTGGCTAGGGTAGGGGGTCAAAAGGCTGGCCCCTGCCTGATAGCTTCCTGTCCCAGAGATCTTCTGCAGGATGCCAGAGGTAAATCAAGGCAGCCTGGGGCAGTGGTGGGGGCTCCCTGTGGGTACCGCGAGCCCTTCCGTGTTGTGGGCTAGGAAGCATTGTAGTCTAGGAGTGGCCTTCACGGCATCTACTTGAAGCCTCTTTTTCCTGGGCCCATGAGGTGGGGGCAGTGGTTCCAGTTAGTGTTGGAATTCAAAAGCAAGCAGCTGCCACACAGCCCAGGAAGCCTCTTGGTGGCCTTCTGGAGAAAACAAAGCTGCTCAGGCCTCCAAGGCACCAGCCCTAGGGAAGGGAGGAAGAGGAGGGGGAGGTGCAGCCTGAAGGCAGTCTTGCTCCTGTGATGGTTCCTCAAGCTGTGCTGTGACCCCTGTGAATTCTTCCATGGTTTCTCAGCAGCTGTCTCACTAGAGGTTTACATGTTTGGGAATAGGCTTTGTCACTAAACCCCCACACAACCAAAGCTGTATCACAGGCTGCTTACTAAGCTCCTCGGTCATAGGGCACATAGAGTATCTACCAGTGAAACCTGGGGTTGGTTCCTGAGAGCACCGGGCTGGGAGGCTGGGGCAGAGCCTGATGTCACCTCCTATGTGCCTACAGGATGTCAATGGGCCCCCCAGGGAGCTGCGTCCCCGGCTCTGCCACTTGCGAAAGGGACCCCAGGGCTACGGGTTCAATCTGCATAGTGACAAGTCCCGCCCTGGTCAGTACATCCGCTCTGTGGACCCGGGCTCGCCTGCTTCACACTCTGGCCTCCGTGCCCAGGACCGGCTCATTGAGGTACCCTGGGTTGCTGTGTATTTGTGTGTCCCCGAGTGTCCATGTCTGGGCTCTAGGTCCCTGCAGGAGGAGGGGAGATGCAGGGAACTTGAGCTGGCACCTCCTCTTGCTGCCTCGGCTGGTGGTGGCTTCGATGAATATTTGATGGCACACCTGGCTGGGTGGCATTGGGCCGACTGGGCCCCTCAGGCCTTTCTGACCCTGTGTGGGTGGTGGCAGGTGAATGGGCAGAATGTGGAGGGGCTGCGCCATGCTGAAGTTGTTGCCAGAATCAAGGCCCGGGAGGATGAGGCCCGGTTGCTGGTGGTAGATCCAGAGACTGATGAACACTTCAAGCGGTTGCGGGTCATACCCACTGAGGAGCATGTGGAAGGTAGGCTACTACCTTAGGGGCACAGGGTAGGCTCAGTGCAGTCACTAACATGCTGTCCCCACAGGTCCACTGCCATCACCAGTCACAAACGGGACCAGTCCTGCCCAGGTGAGAGGGTGGGCCCATGCAACCCCAAGTGTGCCTCCACCTCCGCATCCCCAGACATGATAGAGGATGCGTGTCCTGGAGAGCTCTGCCCTTGAGGATGTACAGTTGTGAAACCTATCTCACTGGTCACCTCAAAAATACCACTGTGCTAGCCAGTCATGATGGTATATACCATCAATCCCTGCACTTGCAAGTTTTGAGGTCAGCCTGCTCCACATGGCAAGTTCCAGGACAGCCAGGGCTACATAGAGACTTTGTCTCAAAACAAAAACACACTGTGGATCCTATATGGGGTCAGTGCTGGGGCCCACACAGGGTGGGAGGGCACCTTGGGCCCTAGGCCACCCTTCCATGCTTTGTTCCAACGTGACTACTGAGTCGTCTTCAGTTCTGACCTTTTTGGGACGCTGGCCCTAGCTTGACATCAGGTGACACTCACGTAGCTAATTCCCATTCCGCAGCTGCTCTTCCCCATCATGGCTGGCCAGATCGGGCTCATCTGTTCGCTGCTAGGCGCCAGTTACGCTCTGGCCCAGGCAGCGGGAGACGTGTGATGCTCACTGCTGAACAAGGGACAGATGAGATGCAGCTGTGCTGTGTGTGTGCTCAAAAGTGAACCGTGCGTGCACGAGAGCGTGGGCATGTGAGCACGTGTGCAGATCTAGGTGCACCAGGATGGGGCCACTGTAACTACAACCTACCCTTGGTTTCCTACCCAGCTCAACGGTGGCTCTGTGTGCTCATCCCGAAGTGACCTGCCAGGCTCAGAGAAGGACAATGAGGTAATTCTGCTGCGGTGTTCACAAGTGGGGTTTCAGAGGCTTAGGAGTTAATCTCTGTGGAAGGAAATACCTACCAGGACGGTGGAACTACTGTTTCCAAGAACCCTCTTGGGCTGGCTGTCCTAGGCCTTGAGGTGGCCTCTGGTGTAAGTTCCTTGGGGAGGCAGCTGCCAGGGATATGGCTCACTGTCTGCACCTGTACCCAGGATGGCAATGCCTGGAAGCGAGACCCCTTCCAGGAGAGTGGCCTCCACCTGAGTCCCACAGCAGCTGAAGCCAAGGAGAAGGCTCGAGCTACCCGGGTCAACAAGCGGGCACCACAGATGGACTGGAACCGGAAGCGAGAGATCTTCAGCAACTTCTGAGCCCCTCTCTGCCTGTCCAGGGGCCCCAGGGTCTCTTCCTGCACGGACCTTGGGCCTTTCCAGAGCTCCCCAAGCCCCAGCAGACTGGACCCATGACCCCATGAACCCTTGTCTTGTCCACTGGGTGCTGTGGCTGTCATAGCGAGATGAGGGAAGAGAGAAACCCAGAAATGTGTGAGAGAGACAGAGACAGACAGACAGGCAGAAAGACTGACAGAGAGACAGAGACACAGTGAGAGAGGGAGGAGCGATGAATGGTGGTTTGCCAAGGGCCTTTGCTGTTTGCCTCGGGCCTGCTGACTAAAAGGAATTCATGTTTTCGCTTTTTTTCCTAAAAGGTCTCCAGCTCCACATATGTTTCTAGTTAATAGTGGAGCCCCCTCCCCCACCCCCTTGGGACTCACTCTAAATAATTGCAATAAAACGAACCTTTCTCTGCAAACCCTTTCTTATCCACCCTGTCAGCAGCGCCATCAGAGCAGAGACCAGGGACTGCAGGGGACAGATAGCCAGGGGCCAGCCCGCGGGCCAGCTGTGTCTGTGGGAGCTTCCCTAGTGAGGGATGGTCCCCGGGCCAGGCCTCTCTCCTCCGCCTGGCTACCCCTGTGCTGCTGGCTGCCTCCCACGTGCCGGGTTCTGGAATGCAAAGCCTCGGTTCTCTGAGGGACCAGGGATGGCGGTTCCCTGTCTGCGAGAGGGGAGCTCCGGACCACCCACCCCTGTCCTGCTCTGCAGCCGGGACCCCGGAAATGGTGGGCCTGGCCCCTGCCCTCTGCCCTTTCCTCAGTGCTTTCAATGCCCAGACTCACTTATTGGCACCGCAGTCTGCCTCATAAGCCATAGCGCATGTGCGCACCCTCAAATTAAACAGGCCTTGCCTTGGACTCTGGCGCCTGTGTCTTTTCTGAGTCTTCAGTTGAGGGACAGGGCCCCTTCCAAAAGACCCTTAGGTGAGGAATGACACCAACCTCTCCTCCTGCTTCTTCAAGACCTGTCTTGAGCCGGGCAATGGTGGCACACGCCTTTAATCCCAGCACTCGGGAAGCAGAGGCAGGCAGATCTCTGTGAGTTCGAGACCAGCCTGGTCTATAAGAGCTAGTTCCAGGACAGGCTCCAAAACCACGGAGAAACCCTGTCTCAAAAAACAAAAACAAAAAACAAAAAAACAAGACCCGTCCTGTTAAGCCTGCATCCAGTAGCCCAGAGTCTAGGTCTCTAGAGTTCTCCTGTTAACATGGGGGTGGGTTCCTGGCACAGGCTGAGCACAAGTTCAGAAGCTAGAAGGTTCAGGGAAGTGCTGGGGCTGCAGGACAGAGTGTGACAGTTCACAAGGACACCCCCCACCCCCTGCAGGCTTCCCAGCAGCTGGCTGCAGCTGGCTCTGTTTCCTCCCTCCTGGGTTTATACTCCCTGCTTGCTCTTCCCTCCCTCCCTCCCCCACTCCCCAGGATACACTATGTCCCCACACAGCCTCCCAGGCAGTCCTGCCCCTGACATGTGAATGCCGTGCACACACCGCGTTCACACACGTGCTTCTTGGCCTGATCCTAAATCAACTGTGCTAGAGGTCAAGTGTGAATAACCTCCCAGCTTTATTACACGCCCTGCGGCCCCCCAAACTTCACTACCCCCCCCCCCCAAAGGCACTTCACAGACACTGGCCAGAGGAAGCCCTGGGACTCTTAAAGGTTCTGGGCAGCAGGACACAGGGCCTGGTTGAGGCAGGCCTGGCATTGAGGATGGACAGGAAGGCAAATCTGTTGGCCGAAGCCCACCAGCAGTCCATTGATCTCACTCCACAGCCCCCTGTAAGGGTTAGAGGCAGGTCAGTGTGGAAGTGGGCAGGGCCGCTCCCTCCTCCAGCTTCATCCAGCTACACTGTACCTGGGTAGCCACTCCTCCAAGGCTGTGCGTGTTGCCTCTGGGGTCTTGGTCACCTTCTTGGTCCACCTCAGTCGGTTGGCGATTCTGTGTACATGTGTGTCCACCGCTGCTTGGGGACAGGGCAGGGTGAACAAGGGCATTCTGCCAGCTGGACTGTACCCTGTCCCTATCTCCAGTCCTAAGCATGAGCCCAGGGCCTCGCTCACCTGGACCTCTAAACAAGATGGGAACCATGGAGCCTGAAAGAAGGAAGTGCATCGGCAGGGCTGGCTGAGTCTGAGCCCTCAACCTGGGGTGCAGGAGCTTTTTTTTTTTTTGAGACAGGGTCCCTTCATGGCCCCAACTATCCTGGAACTCACTATGTAGACCCGGGTTGCCTCAAACTCTGAGATATACACTTGCCTCTGCTTCCTGAGGGCTGGGATTAAAGGCTTGCAGGTGGATCTCTGTTCAAAGCCCAGCCTGTTCTACAAAGGCCAAGGCTACACAGAGAAACCCTGTTTCAAAACAAAACAGAGTGTGAGGCAGCTGGGTAGGTGACACACGCCTTTAATCCCAGGACTGGATCTCTGTGAGTTTGAGACCAGCCTGGTCCACACAGCAAGTTTCAGGCAGCCAGAGCTACACAGAGAAGCCCTGTTTCAAAAAAACCAAAAACCAAACCACACCAAACCAACAGTGTGAGGCAGGCATAGTGGTTCCTATCTGTAACCCAGCACTTGAAAGGTTGAAGTAGAATTGCTCTGAGTTCAAGGGTAGCCTGGGCTACAGAGAAGACTCTCTTACAAAAATGCAACTCCCTGCTGGCGGTGGTGGCGCACGCCTTTAATCCCAGCACTTGGGAGGCAAAGGCAGGCGGATCTCTGTGAGTTCGAGACCAGCCTGGTCTACAAGACAGGCTCCAAAACCACATAGAAACCCTGCCTCGAAAAACCAAAAAAAAAAAAAAGCAACTCACTCCCTATCCTGGGAAAAACAAAAAACCCAACCCCTAAAGTGTGTACTCTTGATCCAAAGCCCCCTCAAGAATGGGGCCTGGATCAGGGGGGCCTTGCTTGGCTTCCTCTGCCATCTTCTGGGGTCCTAAGCACCCCCACCAGCCCATCCACTAGATGTGAGCTGGGTGGCAGCAGCTCGGCCCAGGGGGCTGGCCCAGAGGTCACTGTCACAGAGTTGCCTGGCACCTGCTACTACAGCTCTTGGGGACAGAGTGGAGAGCAGGGTCAGTCTGGCTCTAGTTGCGCTCCTATCAGCTGCCCATTGCAAGGATTCAGCCTTATCCCTTTGCTGGGGCTGCCTGCCAAGCCACCCAGTCAACTGCAGTGCCTGCCCTGCCTTTCCCAAGGTTTGTCAAACATTAGCCAGTCTCCAAGCCCTGACTTGCTTACTGCCCGGGAAAAGGCTTGGGTGCAGGCTGGGGGGGAAGGGGGTGCGGAGTCACATGATGGAAGCTTTAAGCCTCAGTTTCCTTCTCTGAACCCCAGAGGCCCAATCCAGGACCACGTCATGTACGAGCCTCCTACGCTGGGCAGAGGGGCTTCCTACACATTTGTGTTGTTAAGGAGGGCGATTAGGTCACTGGCTGTGAACTGAAGTTCAGAAAGGTCAAGTGTGTGACCTAAGGTCACCCAGCTGCAAGGGTCAGAGTGCCACAGTTCTAGCTTTTCAGTGGAGGGGGTATCTTTTCTCCCTGGCAGGCAACCCTGGGGTCTCACTGAAGGTAACCAGGCCCTCAGACTACAGAGAAGTGGGCGGCATTCAGATATTGCCCCGTCCACTGGAAGTGCAGTTCCCTGAAGGGCCCTTCCCCCACACAGCCACCCACCACAGCTCCCAGGACACAGGCAGCTGAGGACAGAGGACAGATAAGCTCAAGTGTCGACTAAGAGGCTGCTGCAGAGGTGGGGAGGCCTCGCCCACTTCCTCCTGTCAGGCTCTTCCAAGGTTTGCTGTTCTCCAGGCTCAACAGGTGGTCACCAGCTCCTAGTCAAAGTCCTGGGCCCCTAGCTGCCCTCTACCCAGTGGGCAGGGCTACCACGCTACAGGTTTAGAGACGGGTTAAAGGAACACATCCACCAGGCACATGCAGGAGCCAGGGGTTGGGGGCCCAGAGAGAAGTCAGGGCTAAATCTTGCTTTCTGTGTGACCACAGGAACCCCAGCCACTCTGGACAAAGTTCTGAGAAGGCAGCATGTCTGTCCCTGCCCCATGGAGTATGTCTTCAACCTACCTATGCAGAGGTGCTTCAAATGCTAGACAATGATGGGAATCCAGAAATGACCCTCTTTCCCCACCCCAGCAATCACCCTCCTCCTCCACCACCACCACCTCAGCCTCTGCCTCGATTTGCCGCCCCCGTTCTAGAGTTTCCTGTTTTGTTTCTTAGCTTTATGTCTGCTATTCCTTCTGCCTGGGACATACTTGTACCTCCTGGTCTGGCTAACTCACCAGAAGCTCTAAACTGGAACATGACTTCAGAAAGATTTCCTGGAGTTTGGCACAGTGGTGCATGATAATTATCCCAGGATTTAAGAAACTGAGGCAGGAGCTGAGAGTGGTGGCGCAGCACTCAGGAGGCAGAGGCAGGAGGATCTCTGTGAGTTTGAGGCCAGCCTGGTCTACAGAGTGAGTTCCAGGACAGCCAGGGCCACACAGAAAGACCCTGCCTAGAAAAACCAAAACCAAAAACCAAACCAAAATTCAAACAAACAAACCAAAATAAAAAACCAAACCAAAACAGACAATAACAACAGCAATGAATACAAAAGGCTCCCCAGATCCCTGGAGCCCAGGTCAGGCTCCCCAGGGCTGTCACACTACCCACCCACCGAGAAGCCTCCTCCCTACAGGTGACACACTCTCCACTGACTCTGCAGTGTGTGGCAACCGCATGGCTTCCAGGTCCCTCAGACACCAGCAAGTGTGAGTTCTTGTCATCAGTGTCCTGCTGAGAGCAGGCTGGTTTGCTCAGCACTGAGAACACCCTTTTGATATTCTGGTTTAACTCAAAAAAAATTGGGGAACCCCTAACAGAGGCAAGCAAGCTCAGAGTTAACTTCTCCCTCTGTGAGGCACAAGCCACTCACCTATGCCTGATACAGTCCCCCAGGCCACAGCCATAGCCAAGTGTGCCATCTTGGGTCCAACACCTGGCAAGGCTACCAGCTCTGCCACGGACGCAGGGATGTCCCCTTCATAGCGCTGCTGCAGGATGGCGGTTGTCTGCTTGATGAACTTGACCTTGTTCTGAAAGATGGTGTGGGTCAGCCTGGGGTGAGGCATAGCTTAATCGGGGAGGACCTATGGGTACCCAGAGTTACCCAACACCTGCCCTTGTCCCATGTAGAGATATCTACCTGCCCCACCTCTCCAGGAGGTGAGGAACCAAAAGCAGCAAAGAGGGCTGAAGGAGCCCCTAGTAGGGCTCCAGTACATGCCTAGAGCTTCCTCCCATTCATGTGAGCCAATGACATGTGTGGGAACCAGCTTGGGTACCCTGCCTCAGCATTCTCTCCCTAGGACCTAGATTCAGTAGCACCTGGACCTTCAGGAAGGAAGGCTGGAGTCTGGGGCTCCCCCAAGCAACTACCAGACCAGCTGGGTGGTTCCCATCCTGTGCTTGAGTGGAGAGGGCTATTTAAAACCAATCTGATAGACGTGGCCCACACGGTGCCAAGGGGAAGCAGCCCCACCCACAGAGCTGCTTTCAACAGATCCACCCACCACCCTGGGTTCTGTGAAGTAGGGGGGGGGCAGCCTCTTTGGAGTGGTGCACTTCAGGGAGCCCAGGAGGGGAAGGGGAGAAGGGCAAGGGCAGGCAGCTAGGTGGGAGGATAGAGGAATGTAGAGATGTAAACAGGAAAATCCCGAAAGCCTCAGGGACAGGGAACTAGCCCCATGGTGTAGACTCCTGGCAGGTCAGAAGCACGAAAGGCCTCTGCAGTCAGAAATGGCCTGTCCGCCATCTCTGGACCACTGCCCCCTCGTGGCTCTGCTGCCAAGCATACATAAGGCTTACCCTCCAGAAGCCCACAGGGTAGATGAGCCGGCCCAGCATGCCGTCATCCATCTGAAGGATGTTTTCCACGGTCAAGCCTCGGGCCCGTAGGCGCTGCATGGCACCCGCTGTCACCTGGTCTTTGGTCTGGCTGGAAAGCATCAGCGACAGGAGTACCTGGTACCTCTGCACCTGCTTGTGCAATGACAGGGGCCACGATGGTGATGGATCTGAGTCAAGTCCCTGACCCATCTCTACTTGGTATCTTAGACCTCTTACCCATCAGGGATAGCAGGGTCTGTCTTGTCACACCTACGTGGACTAATCACCTGCCTCTATAGAGTAGTGTGAAGCCCCAGTGAATGACTTGGAATCATCCCTAGTACAGAATCGATACCAGACAACCACTGGCTACTGTTGTTACTATTATTACTCGGTCAACGTTAACACTATTCATTTTAGAGACAAGAAGGCCCAGAGATAGAAGTATTCAAGTCATCCAGCAGAGAAGGTGATTAGAGCTAAGACTAGTCTATGGAACCAGTGCAATGTGAGGGGCTCTCCTCAAACGTTCCTGAATGGTGCCAAATGTCACCACTGTGCATGAGGCCTCAAGTCTCAGGCACTCCTGACATGCACAGTGGTCACAGTGAATGACAGGGGATGCATGGTGTCCAGTTCCCTAAGGTAGACTGTACCATGCAGTCTGTAGGGGATGGTGTCAGTTACGGGAGCTGTCAGGTCTTGGTCTGTTTTCTTGAGATCAGAGAGGAAGCAAGTGTCTTGCTTCCATGGAAGAACAAGGAATCCCCTGGGCAGGTGGACGTTCTTCCTACCTTTGGGGGGGCACTGGCATCATAGCAGTGCTCGGCGCCCAGCTGGTCCACAGGTGCATCCTTCTTGCTTCTCATGATTCGGATGTTGGCCAGTTGCTGCTGCCAGTTCTGGGGCTCCCACATTGGCATTTTGAGGGGCTCAGCATCTTCATCCTTCTCACCATTGGAAGCCTCATAGGCCACACGTAGCTTCCGCGTCTTCCGTGTCAGGTGGCTTTTTCTTCCTTCTGCTAAAAGTGCCAGTCTTTGGAGCATGAGCTTTATACGAGGGTAGGGAAAGGGTGCTGCTTTCCTGACAAGTCACTTCTCTCTCACTTGGTCGTACAACTGTCCATTATCGACCATGGCGTGTGTAAAAGTGCTCTGTCCCTGTCACAACATGACATGGTAGTCTGACAAAGTGCCTGCTGGCACGCCGAGACACTAGTAATGTGTAATCAGCCTCTAGGATGATGCAACCTTTCCTCTGTCCTATGCCCTTTGAGTTGCATAAAGAGAATCTTTTTTTTAAAAAAGATTTATTTATTTATCATGCATATAATGTTCTGCTGGCCTGTACAGGCCAGAAGAGGGCACCAGATCTCATTACTGTGGGCCACCATGTGGTTGCTGGGAATTGAACTCAGGACTCTGGAAGGACAGGCAGTGCTCTTAACCTCTGAGCCATCTCTCCAGTCCTTAAGAGAACTTCTTAACACTGTGCCACTCCCCTCTCAGAAATCCTTGTCCTCAGAATGAGCTCCAACTCTCCCAACATCAAAGCATTTGCTGCCCTGACAGTATCAACACTTGTCTTCCTTTCATGGCACTTGTCTCTTGCTGAGTCTCAGCCTGGGTTCCAGTCGTCTCCATGACTGAACCGCTTTGGGACCATTGGTGTCTATGCACATTCTTGCTGTAATCACAAGCATAAATCCTAGCTGGAGACGTGCGGGTGGGCTTTGATAACTGCCCCCTGAGTACCACTACCTGGAACATAGTAGGTCCTTAATGGCTACAGAACAAATGAGTGCCATGCCCTTTCCTGTTTTTGCTAGGGGCCTGTTTTCCTTCAGAACCACCGTCCAGCTGGGGGAGAAAACTTCTGGCTGGTTGTGTTCTTGGCACACAGCCAGGCCCTAAAAGAAAGAGAGGCAGCTCTGAGGTTGAGCTGCTGTGCCCCAGCCAGGCTGGAACAAATAAATGTCCCAAGCAAGGCTGTTGGACTGAAACTTTTCGCTGGTGACAAGGGTGGATGAATGAACACGTCCAGAACCCAGTCTTACGGACCCCTGCAGATCCTGTGGGTCCCAGTCGCTTGGAAAAAGCTTGAGTGGGGCATGGGCACGTGAGACTCAAGAGTTAGTGGCCGACTGCCTACTACGTGCCGCCTAGGGTTTAAGGTCAGATCATGCGGCCCGGGAACCTCAGCTTGGAGCCAAAATTCCAAGTCCCGCCTTTCCTCCAAAACCCCTCCAGGCGCAGTGCTACCTGCAGGAGCTTCTCGTGGCGTGAGCTCCTCCCCACACCCTTCTGCCGTGATCCTAGGTTCGCGGCTCCGACTGCGAGTCAGCATCCGAATCCCCGTGTTCATGCCTGGGGCTGTAAACTACACATCCCGGTGGTCCCCGCGGTCCCTCGACTTGCTCAACGCGCACGCGGAACTACAATTCCCAGAAAACTCAACGCAGATAGTCAGCAAAGCCTCGCCCCCGGAAGTGCAGGTTGCGCTTCCGGCAGCTGCCGTGGGCCGGGGGTGTGCGCCCTTCCTGGCTGCAGGAGGGTCCTGCGCGCCGCGGGCGCGCGCGGGGTGAGTATCCTGCAAGGCTCTGGCCGCTGGTGTGGGTCGGGATGATTGTATGGCCGCGTCGCGATGAAGGGGACTTGACCCTTCACTATCCAAGTCTGGGCCGCGCCCACTGCTGTCAAGTCCCAGTGCTCCAAGCCTTCCATTGCTTGTGTGAGCTCGCCTCTGCTTCTGTTGTCCTCGCGACAGCTCCTCCTCCTCCATATAAAAAGAACACTAATGACAACTAGCATCGCTCTGTGCACCCCCGCGACGGCAGGTGGCTCGCTAGATCAGGCCGATACCTCATGGGCTGATCCTGG
This sequence comes from Microtus oregoni, assembly GCF_018167655.1. Lineage (NCBI taxonomy): Eukaryota > Metazoa > Chordata > Mammalia > Rodentia > Cricetidae > Microtus > Microtus oregoni. The sequence continues at coordinate 19,980,259 of NW_024543086.1, forward strand.
TTGGGATTGAGTTGCCCCAGGAGTTGTAGGGAGAGTAGCCTATCCTAGACCTAGGATCCTGACAACTGGAGGTTCTTCTCAAGGGCCTGGAGGGCGTAGCCCGTCCTCTGGTGTGTCAAATACTATGTTTCTTCTTCACAGAGCACTTCCCTAGTACTGCTCTGCTCACCATGGCCAAACCAGCAAGCAAAGATTCAGGCTTGAAGGAGAAGTTCAAGATACTGTTGGGACTGGGAACATCAAGGCCAAATCCCAGGTGTGCAGAAGGCAAACAGACGGAGTTTATCATCACAGCGGAGATCTTGAGAGTGAGTGAGCCGCCTCTGCTTTGGTTAGCCCGGCGTGAAGTGCAAGGAAGGCTGGGTTTGTCACTGGGTTCTGTGGGAGGTGGGTTGCTGGGGACTGTGCATAGGCTTGCTCTCCCCAGTCCTGCGCAGACGTATGTACACATCTCTCCTCAGGATCTTTGTGACCTGCCCTAGCACACTTGCTTTAGGGTTTAGATAATGCATGAAATCTTACTTTGTCTAGTGTCGTGGTGGATGCCCTGTACTCAGCACAGGGGATGCTGAGGAGATAGGATTATGGAGTTGGAGGACAGCCTGGGGCAATAGTGAGACCTAGTCTTAAAGAAAAAAAAAAGCTGGGTGGTGGTGGTGCACCTCTTTAATCCCAACACTCAAGAGACAGACACAGGTGGGTCTTTGAGTTTGAGGCTAGCCTGGTCTACAGAGTTTCAGGACAGCCAGGGCTTCACAGTGATACAGAGAAACCTTGTCTCAAAAGAGCAAAACACAGAAAAGAAAGCCCACTTTTCTAGATGTCGCCTGAAAGTCATCCTTTCATGGGATTAGGAACATGATGAGGTGTTAATAATTCCTAACAGCTTTTCCTCATAGTGAAGATGTAGCCCAGTTTTCACATATGCTACATATAACATACATGGATAGTTGCCAGTATGTTGGGGCATCACATGTCATATGTAGCTCACATTTGTCCACTTGTTTATTTTTATTTTTTATTTTTTTTGTTTTTTTCGAGACAGGGTTTCTCTGTGGTTTTGGAGCCTGTTCTGGAACTAGCTCTTGTAGACCAGGCTGGTCTCGAACTCACAGAGATCCCCCTGCCTCTGCCTCCCGAGTGCTGGGATTAAAGGCGTGCGCCACCACCGCCTGGCCACTTGTTATTTTTAATTTTTATTTTATGTGTATGGGTTTCTTTCTTTCTTTCTTTCTTTTTTTTTTTTTGAGACAGGGTTTTCTCTATGTTTCCCTAGCTGTCCTGGAACTCATTCTGTAGACCAGGCTGGCCTTGAACTCAGAGATCTAACAGCCTCTGCCTATGCAGTGCTGGGATTAAAGGTGTGTGCCACAATGGCCCGACTGTGTATGGGTTTCTTACCTGCATGTATGTCTTACCCATAAATAATTTTGAACTTTTATACTTGGAACATTTTCCACTCGGATACAAACCTAATACTCATCATTTGATGATGGCTGTAAATAAATATGACACATCTGCATATAACGGGGTATTAATTAAAAGAAGAAAGCATCAAATGGTAACACATGCCCCAGCGTGAAGCATGCTACGTGAAGGACATAGACAGTCTCCATAATGCATGAGTTTAGTGCATGAAATGTGCAGAACAGGCAAATCCATGGAGGTGGCTGTAGGAGCTGGAGGGAAGAAGGAATTGGTATGGTATGTGGCTTCTTTCTATTGTGATCAAAACATTCTTGAAACAGTGGAGATGATTGTGAGCATTGTGCTAATGCGGAAGTTTGCAATTTAAAGTTATTACAGTGGCCAGACTGGTTGTTCTTCATGCCCATAATCCCAGCACGTGGGAGTCTGAGGCAGAAAGGCTACCTTGAGTCTTGGCCTGAGTTCCAGGCTAGCCAGGGTCACATAGGAAGCTACTATGAATAAATAAAGTTGTTATAATGGTATATTTTATGCTATGTGAGTTTTATCTAACAAAACCTTCAAGTCAGGGAAATAAAGTTACTGCCTGTCAGTGCAAGAGCTGGAGGAGTAAGCTCTTCTGTGAATTCTGGTTTACAGCTTGCCAGGTTTGGTGGCGCACGCCTTTAATCCCAGCACTCTGGAGGCAGAGACAGGCGGATCTCTGTGAGTTTGAAGCCAGACTTGTCCTCACTGTGAGTGAGTTCTAGGCCACCTAGAGCTACATACACAAAAAATAAAAACGAGAAAAGGTTTACAGTTGAACATGGTGGCTTTCCCTTGTAGTCCCAGTACTTGTGAAGCTGAGGCAGAAGAATCGCCAGGTGTTTAAGGTTGCCCTGGGCTGCAATGTGAGTTCAAGCACAGCTTGGGCAACCTTAAACACCTGTAAATTCAATTTACAGGTGAGATGCAGAACAAGCTGTAGGTGGTTTGTGACTGGCAGTTGAGGAGGCTTCTTTTCTAACCATTGCCTTTTCCTTTTCCCCTTTTCTAGGAACTGAGTGGTGAATGTGGCCTCAACAATCGCATCCGTATGATAGGACAGATATGTGATGTGGCAAAAACGAAGAAATTTGAAGAGGTAGGTTTGCCTCAGTTATACTGTTGGAGTTGTGTATGCCAGCTACAAGTTTTCAATTTTCTGTTGCTCTCTTTCGTTTTTGAGACTTGCTGTGTAGTCCTAGCTGAACCGATATTCACTGTGTAATAGTCCAGACTGACCGTGAACTTGATAAGGCCGGCCTTCCTCAGCCTCTTCAGTATGATATGGATTACAAGTATATGCCAGACTGCTAGATTTGGTGTTTGTTTGTTTTTTTTTCCTTTTTCTTTTTTTCAAGACATGGTTTCTCTGTATAGCCCTGGCTGTCCTAGAACTTACTTTGTAAACCAGGCTGGCATGGAACTCAGAGCTCCACCCGCCTTTGCCTCCTGAGTTCTGGGATTAAAGTCATGTGCCACCACTGCCTGGCATAATAGCTAGTTTTGTAATGATTCAGATTTTACCATTCTAGAGACATTTAATGTTCGTCTTAGTGATGTAGAAACTTCTGAAAATGACCTGAGCACAACCCTGAGAGACTTGTCTTGGTGACAGCAAGAGGAATGGGTTTTCCCTGAATTCCTGGAAAGGGTTATGGATATGCAAGTCTGCTCATCCACTTTTTTGGTGGGTCTGGGTTGGGGGTTGAGACAGGTACTCACAGTGCTCCATGACAGTGGCTCACTCCTTTAATCCCAGCACTTGGGAGGCAAAGGCAGGTAGATCTGAGTTTGAGGCCAGCCTGGTCTACAGAGTTCAAGGACAGCCAGGGTTACACAGGGAAACACTGTCTGAGAGAAACAAGAAAAGAGACAGAGACGCACTGTGTAGTCCTGGTTCACCTAGCACTCACTGTGTAGACCAGCTTGGCCTTGAACTTATGCCCACATTCTCACTTACCTTATAGCACACTGGATAAGGATTACCAGGTTAGGGTAGGGCCTCAGAGAACAAATCAAGGCACCCTAGTCTTGGTTACTGTTTGAGAAAGACAGCTGATTGATGGCATCAGGCAACAGAAGACATATAGCTAGTTTATTTATTTATTTACTTATTTTTCAATTTTATTGTGTTCCAGGCAGCTTATAGGGCTCTCTGACTAATGACCATGCCTTAGCTCTCGGGACTTTTCAGCTGCAAGCCCACCAGAAACCACTCCCCTGCCATCAGGAACTCGTGAGGGTCTCGTGCCCAGAGCAGCTGCAAGCACAGGAAAACAAATAGCTGGTTTATTTTGGTTAAATATTTTTAGATTTTTTTTAATGTTATGTGTCCAGTGAGCAGTTTCTTTCTGGAAGTCAGGTGCCAAGCGACACCTGAGAGTTCCAACGTCTGTGCTTAGTGTTTGTGTGTGAGATTTAGGAGAAGATGCAGATCAACGTCCATGCCTAGTGTTTGTGTGTGAGATTCAGGGAAGATGCAGATTCATCAAGGAAAGTGACTGGCTACGTATTCAGCAGTTTTCCAAGATGTACGTGCTGTAGCTGAGACACCCCTGCAACACACACACACATCGGATCTTTCAAAGTAGGCTCCTAACATTTAGTAGGGCCTAACTCCCACAGGAACATAGAATGCTGTTTCTGTGGCAGGTGTGTGTTTAGGGCTCATCTGTGCTTGTTTTGAGCACCATGGTGTTGAATCCAAAGAGATCTACTAGAAACTCGCTGGTAGTCTCGGGGAAGCTGGCACTGCTTCCCTGTCCTACCTGTTCTCCTTTGCCCAGCCTGTTGACCTGGGCCCAGTAAAGAGTCTTGGCTAGATGCCAGGCATGATAGTGCAAGTCTTTAATCCCAGTACTTGGGAGGAAGACGCAGGCGGATCTCTGTGAGTTCAAGGCCAGCCTGCTCTATAGAGCTAATTCTAGGACAGCCAGGGCTACACAGAGAAACCCTGTCTCAAAAACCCAGAAAAGAGAGAGAGTGGGTTGAGATGGTCTGAAAGTCTGGTCACCAGTGCTGTCCTTTGATTGAGGGGCTGAGGTTCTTGGAGATCACAGCCTCATCACTGGCCTCTTTCTGTTGTGGCAGCATGCAGTGGAGGCACTTTGGAAGTCTGTCTCAGACTTGCTACAGCCAGAGCGACCACCAGAGGCCCGACATGCAGTTCTTGCCTTGTTGAAGGCCATTGTGCAGGGACAGGTAAGGGGCAGAGCTGGATGAATCTATGGGATGAAGGCAGGCCATCCCTGTTTGGACTCCTGTCTTTGGTGGGGTCTAGTGGTTAACAGGCTGTGGAGCCTAAGAGAGTGTGAGGACATCCTGGTGTCAGAACTCATGTCTGGTGACCTTGGCCAGTCACTATAGCTCCCTGAGCCTCCACCCTACTGAGAATAGAGACTGCGAGCTGTATCCTTCTAGGGATGGCACACTGAAGCTTGTGCAGAGTGTCTGGAATATGGCTATTGTTAGCTTGCAGTTATTGATCAATTTTCTAGTTATGGCCACTTCCCCTGCTTCTCATTCTCTAACTGCGTAGGTCTCGGCTGACCCTTTTATGCCCATGGCCCCTCTCTGTTCATTCCTAAAGGGTCTGTCCTCTTAGAGAGGTTCTCCTTCCTCTTACTGTACTCAGGCTGTGGTACCTCTCCTGGGGCTCGATCATTGTGTCCACAAGAGGAGGACACAGTTCCTATCCAGAGCAGGAGCTCTGTTGTCACTGCTGTCCACCTGCACCTGACCCTGTCCAGAGCTTGATGCGTTAGGTGGTGTATGCATGCCAGTCGGCTGTTGGCCGGTGCCTCTGGCCCCTGTGTGAGCCCTATGATATTGCTGACATATTGTGTAAGGTGCTTCTAGAGGAAAAACAGGGCGTGCCTGGGGTCTTGGGATCCGATGCACTTTTTGACAACTGTATGGGAGATGCTGGCAGGGCTTTATTGACTCGTGGTTTTATCTTTAGGGTGACCGTTTGGGGGTCCTCAGAGCTCTTTTCTTCAAAGTGATCAAGGATTATCCCTCCAATGAAGACCTCCATGAAAGGCTAGAAGTTTTTAAGGCCCTCACAGACAATGGAAGGCACATTACCTACTTGGAAGAAGAACTGGGTAGGTGCCATACAGAGAACGGGGTTCTTCTGGCCTTGGGATTTAGAGGTCTCTGGGATGAGAAAGGCCCCCTGAACCTGGAGGGGCACTGCAGTTTATGACTTGGTCTGTGGGGAGCACAGGACTGCATTGCCCCTGCTCATCGGGAGTCCTTTGTCTTGGGCGCTAATTCCAGAAGCACTCATAGGATTCACTCAAGATGTGAAGCCTTTGACTGGCTTGGGTCCCGTCTTTCTCGTCACTAATGGGTCTGTTGTCATGGCTGCACTAGTGCTGCTTGACATCCCGCCCTGGTTGCTGCCCTTCCACCTGTCAGGTGACAGAGGTTTCAGTAAGATTTTTTTAAAAATATTTATTTATTTATTTATTATGTATACAATATTCTGTCTGTGTGTATGCTGCAGGCCAGCAGAGGGCACCAGATCCCATTACAGATGGTTGTGAGCCACCATGTGGTTGCTGGGAATTGAACTCAGGACCTTTGGAAGAGCAGGCAATGCTCTTAACCTCTGAGCCATCTCTCTAGCCCCTTCAGTAAGATTTAAGACTTTGTTTCCTGCTGGTGAGGGAAAAAGGAAAGATTGGGGAGTGACTCAACGTGGGCCCATTCTGATGCCCAGAAGTGGGCTTCCGCAGTTCATCTGCCTCTGTGACACGGACTGTCACGGAGTTTGATCTGCCTCTGTGACACGGACTGTCACGAGTTTGATCTGCCTCTGACACGGACTGTCACGAGTTTGATCTGCCTCTGTGACACGGACTGTCACGAGTTTGATCTGCCTCTGTGACACGGACTGTCACGGAGTTTGATCTGCCTCTGTGACACGGACTGTCACGGAGTTTGATCTGCCTCTGTGACACGGACTGTCACGGAGTTTGATCTGCCTCTGACACGGACTGTCACGGAGTTTGATCTGCCTCTGACACGGACTGTCACGGAGTTTGATCTGCCTCTGACACGGACTGTCACGGAGTTTGATCTGCCTCTGACACGGACTGTCACGGAGTTTGATCTGCCTCTGTGACACGGACTGTCACAAGTTTGCCATCAGATTTTCTTTTTTCTTTTTCCTTTTCTTTTCTTTTGATTTTTCGAGACAGGGTTTCTCTGTAGCTTTGGAGCCTATCCTGGAACTTGCTCTGTAGACCAGGCTGGCCTTGAACTCACAGAAATCCACCTGCCTCTGCCTCAGAGTGCTGGGACTAAAGGTGTTCGCCACCACCGCTTGGCACCATCAGATTTCCTAAGGCTATGTGGCCTGCAGCTTTGCCTGTGTCTTTCCAGAGATTCTTGGTGGGTGGGAATTTCCTAAGAACCTGCCTCCTGAGCAAGCTTTGTAGTGTCTGTGCCCTGTCATGGAGGAGTCAAGCTTCAAATGCTCGCTTCTGCTGGGTGGGGGTGGCACTCACCTTTCATCTCAGCCCTTGGGAGGCAGAGGCAGGCGGATCTCTGAGTTTGAGGTTAGCCTGGTCTACAGAGCAAGTTTCAGTACAGCCAGGGCTACGACAGAAACAACAGAAACCCGATCTCAAGAAACCAAAAAACAACAGAAAGAAAAAAAAGGATACTTCTTCTGTCAGCTGAGCTCCATTGCCCATGCAGAGCCAGGATCTGCGCAAGGCTTGCTTAGACTCCTGTTGAGCATCTTGGGTCCCATATGTTGCAGTAATAGGATGCAGGATCATTTTCCTGGGGAGGAGGAATATAGCCTTAGCTTTTCTCTTACAGCGGAGTTTGTCCTGCAGTGGATGGATGTCGGCTTATCCTCAGAATTCCTTTTGGTACTCGTAAATCTGGTCAAGTTCAACAGCTGTTACCTTGACGAATACATTGCATCAATGGTTCAGTGAGTAAAAAGACTAACCAAGGACTGAGGTGCAGCTGAGTGTAAGAGCTATTGCTAGCATGCCAGGGACCCTGGATCCCACCCCCAGCTCCACAAGAAAGAAAAGAGCTTTCTTTCTTTTTTCTTTTTTTAAAGATTTATTTATTATATATACAACTTTCTGCCTCCATTTATACCCACACGCCAGAGGAGGGCGCCAGATCTCTTTACAGATGGTGTGGAGCCACCATGTGGTTGCTGGGAATTGAACCCAGGACCTCTGGAAGAGCAGACAGTGCTCTTAGCCACTGAGCCATCTCTCCAGCCCCAAGAAAAGAGCTTTAATGTTATTTGGTGACAGTTCCACTGTCTCGGGTCTTAAGCTTAGCTCTTCAGGGTGAACAGAGTGGGTGACACCGCCAGATATGAGGTTGGCAGTAGACATAACTGTTTATCTATCTATCTATCTATCTATCTATCTATCTATCTATCTATCTGTCGCGGCTCTACCTTGTCCAGCAAGGATGACGCAACCACCGGAGCTCTTCTCACTGCAGTTTATTCCAGGACTTTATTCACTTTCTCTCTCTTTTCCCCTCTCTCCTCTTCTCTCTCTCTCTCTCCTCTCTTTTTTCCTCTCTCTGGGCAAACCTCTCCCAGCCCTTAAGTAGGCATGGGCTGCCAACCCCGAACTGCCAGGTGGGCTCTGCCCATAGGTTCATGCATATGTAGGCAGCTGATAATCATTGCGTGATCATAGCCTAGGTCAGGCCTTAGCCATCTCAGGAGTTGATTATATATCTCCATCAGGTGTGACACCATGCAACTCGCTACATCTATCTTATCTATCTATCTATCTATCTATCTATCTATCTATCTATCAGATTTATTTATTTATTATATATACAGTGTTCTGTCTGCATGTTTGCCTGCAGGCCAGAAGAGGGCATCAGACCTTATTACAGATGGTTGTGAGCCACTATGTGGTTGCTGGGAATTAAACTCAGGATCCTTGGAAGAGCAGGCAGTGTTGTTTTTTTTTTTTTTTTTGGTCCTGGAACTCACTCTGTAGACCAGGCTGGCCTTAAACTCACAGAGATCCACCTGCCTCTGCCTCCTGAGTGCTGGGATTAAAGGCGTGCGCCACCACCGTCCTATCTCTATTTTTTACTTTTTTATTGTGTTTGCACATGTGTCATGGCACTTGTGGAGGTCAGAGGACACCTGTGTGAAGTCTGTTTTCTCCTTCCTACCTCTTTATGTGTTCTGAGATAAGACTCAGTTTCTAAGCTTGTGCACTAAGTACCCACTAGGTAATCCTGCCAGTTCCCTTTTTGTCAGTTTATATTTTGTGGCTTTTAGACAGGGTCTCGCTATACAGTCCTGGCCTCCAACTCAGACCGACCCGACCGCCTCTGCCTCCCGAGGGTTGGGATTAAAGTGTGTTCCACCGTGCCCAGCTCCTTTTTGTCATTTTTTATTTAATTTTAATTATTCATGTATATGGGTGTTTTGCTTGCATGTATGTCTGTGCACTGTGTCTAGTGCCTGTGGAGGCCAGAAGAAGACATCAGACACCCTGGCCTTCGAGTTGGAGATGTTTAAGAGCCACTGTTTGAGTACTGGCAATTGAACCTGGTGCCTTCATAAGAACAGACTGCTTTTAACCACTGAGATGTCTCTTCAGCCCCAATTTTTTAAAACCATTTTATTTGTGTCCATGATAGTAGAGGCTTTCGCCTTATTTATACCAGGCATTCAACACTAGGCTGTGGTTGGCACAGAGGTGCACTGTGGACAAGCCATTCAGTAGCTGATGCTGTGCATTGAACAAACAATCAGAGTCTTCTGGGACATACTGTCTGAACGGACATGCTGTGTTCTGTTTTCCCTGTAGCATGATTTGTCTGCTGTGCATCCAGACAGTGTCTTCTGTGGACATTGAGGTCTGTAACTCTCAGCTTTTGGGAGCTTTTGGGAGGCTGGAGTGTGAGGTCAAGCCCTATTTGCCATTCCCTGGTTGTGTGTGGATTCTGGAGGCTGCTCAGCTCCTCTGAGCTGTAGGAGTGTACAGTTGGGTTGTCTGCATTATGGAGCAACAGCCTGGGATGGGAAGTAGCACTTATAGTGTGGTGGTGTATAAGTGTCTCCCAAGTGCACACTCAACGCTTGCTCACATGACTGTGGTTCCTACAGAGGCTGCTTGGGCAGTAGAAAGGTAAGAGTTGGAGGCACAAGCAAGATGCTCTCCCCTTCTGTAGGTGTCCTTGCAAGTCCTGGATGCTGTGGTCTGCTATAACTGCCTGCCAGCTGAGAGCCTGCCCCTGTTCATTATCACCCTCTGCCGTACCATCAATGTCAAGGAGTTGTGCGAGCCTTGCTGGAAGGTGGGTGTCTTCCAGGCTAGCACCTGACAGAACGGGGCTGTGTTGTCTTCAGTGAATGCTGCTAGATTTTCAGGATCGCCAGTTAGTGACCCATTGAGGGTGTCCTGCTGGCCGTTTCAGGTTGTTGAGCCGAAGCCCAGGTTTGGGGGATGTTTTGAGGGCTCTGAAGATTTTTTGCATTTGGAAGGACACAGTGAGCTAGTTTAGTGGTGGGACTGCAGAGGCGTGTTCACTGCAAGGCAGGCAGAGGCCAGGCTCCCCTTGAGCTTGGGGCATATAAGAGTTAACCCTTATGGTGTATGTGTGTTGTCTCCCAGCTGATGCGGAACCTTCTAGGCACCCACCTGGGCCACAGTGCCATCTACAACATGTGCCGCATCATGGAAGACAGGTGAGTGTGAACGTGCCTGGTGAGGCGCCTGGTGAGGGTGGTGGGCAGGGTCAGGAGGAGGAGGCTTTGGACACTCGGTTGGCATCGATGAGGTTGGGGTTTTCCTGTTGCTTTGGGGGGCTGTTCTTTATGACCGCCCATCTCCTGTTTCTACTAGTCCAATCAGGATGTTCACATGTAGTGTCTGAGCTTCCCTTCCAACCCTCATGGCCATAGTGTGACCTCCTTCCTACCCTGCTACAGATCTAGACTTATGGCCCTGACTCGATGCTGCCCTCACCTTCACCCCAGTAGCCAAGCCATTACAGGTCTTGATGTTTTTGTCCCCGAGGGGTGGCTCAGATTTGTCCGCTGTCTGATGGACACCAACAGCAGAGCTTCCCCTTATGCTGCTCCCCAACCCTCCATCACTACCTCCTGAAGCTTACTGTTGTACAGCAGCCAAATGAGGCTTCTCTTACGTAGATCTGACCATATTGCCCTTTGTCTGAAATCATAGTGGTCTCTCCTATGAATCCGACCTGGAGGATGTCTTACCCTATCTTAATTCCCGTAAACCTCTTGCCTTTTCTTTTGACATTCTCCCTCCTGCTAAGGGTCTTTACATAGACGCTTTACTCTTGGTAAAATGTTCTTCCTACCTGTGCTGACTCCTGGATGTTCTGTGAGGTCCTGATATGGGGGTTGCTGCCTGACTTCTTGAAGTAGTTTTCATTATGTCCTTGGCTTCTCAGCTATGGTTTTAGGTGTAGCCTTGTGGGAGTCTTTGTTTTTAAGATTTACTTATTTATGATGTTAATAGCATTCTCCTGCGTAGCATTCTGTCTGCTTGTGTCTGCCTGCCAGGAGAGGGCTCCAGATCTCATTAAAAATGATTGTGAGCCACCATGTGGGTGCTGGGAATTGAACTCAGGACCTCTGGAAGAGCAGCCAATGTTCTTAACCTGAGCCATCTCTCCAGTCCTGCCTTGTGGGACTCTTGAGTCTCTGGCTTCACCCTGAGGCTCAGGGTTTGTCTAATGTGAACCATAGCCCATGGTGATCTGCAGTGACTGAACAGTTCGTGGAGGAATTACAGCGGCTACTGGCTCCACCTTCCTCCATGTTCCACCAACTGTGCTTCTGTACCATAAGTACCAAGTGTCTCCTTGGGGACACTGTCAGCCCAGCTACCCCACACCGACCTGGGACTCTTGCTCACATCTGTCTTCCTGGGAACATTTTCAGATCATACATGGAAGATGCCCCACTGCTGAGAGGAGCCGTGTTCTTCGTGGGGATGGCACTCTGGGGAGCTCACCGACTCTATTCTCTCAAGAACTCCCCCACATCTGTGCTGCCATCTTTTTATGAGGTAAAGGGTTTTCCATACCTCAGCGGGTTGGGAGAAGTGGGAAAGCTTACTTCAGGCTTGCCCACCTGTCTGTCTGTTGCAGCTGTGTCTGAGTGACTTGTTTTTAACTATAGGTAAGATTAGGGCTATGGAAGGGTTGTTCTCAGGACAATGTTTTATCTTACGAATTTCATCTCCTGCCTGTCAGTGCTGAAGTACTCACTGTTGCCTCTGGGTCAGTGTTCCTCCTCTCAGTGCTGCTTCCGGTTTGTCAAGTAGTAACCTTGCCATCTCTCTAGATGGCGTTCACAGCATTGCTTTTGTTCTGTGGTACCGTGTGGTGTCCAGAGAACTCTGTGCATGCTTGTATTTAGTCTCATGGCTCCCTGGTGAGCTGGGATCCTGGGATCCTCATCTTACAGCAGAATTGCTGAGACAAACTGTCTCTGGTTGTACGGTCTGGTTGTACGGTCTCCTGGTCTGCAGGGGTCTTGTGGGGCTGTGCACGGTGTAGTCTTTGCGCTTACATTGCTGGCACCAGAACTTAGCACCTGTCATTTCGTGCTGTGCAGCACTCCAGGTCTAGACTTTGAGGTGACTGACTCCTCCAAGTGTGGCCTTTTGGAGGTAGGGCTATGGGTCTTGGGTCTTACAGAACAGATTCCTTTCTGGGCTCTACGTGTGCGTTGCGGGCATGTGTGGTAAGTGCTGCCCATCCATGCAGTTTTTACACTCAATTCTAAGACAGGATGGAAGGGGCTTCCTCTAAGTGAGCAAAAAGCAGCTGATCTTTGTGTTCCATGCACTGTTGCAGGCTATGACCTGTCCTAACGAGGTGGTGTCTTATGAGATTGTTCTGTCCATAACAAGACTCATCAAGAAGTATAGAAAGGAGCTCCAGGCTGTGACATGGGATATTCTGCTGGACATTATTGAACGACTGCTTCAGCAACTCCAGGTAAGGCAGGCTTGCCAGAAAGGACTAAGACCCCAGACAGGCCTGTCCCTGATGGGGGCATGTGTGCGTCCCTTCCGTGCATTTGGGCCTTTCTTAGGGTCTGAAAGCTTAGCCTGACTGTTTGCTGGTGGTTCTCGGTGGTGCTAATTTGTCTTCCTTTGAAGAGCAGATCTTGTTTTTCCAAGTATGCTCCATTATTTTGGCTCTAGACAGGAATATGTAGTAGGTGAGCAAGGGCTGAGCTAGTTGTCCAAGGCAGACCAAGTGACAGACAGGACAAGTCACCTCTGTGGCTTGAGTAGGTCCTAAGGCAATCTCTAGAGCATCTACACGGCCGTTTGTGACTTTGGAGGACATTAGTGAGTGTTGACCACAGTGTTAAAGAAAACACCAGGGCCACACGTTCCCATGAATGCAGGGCTGTGGGTGATGAGGTTAACGTTCAGCATGAGCTCAGCCTGGGACAGCTGATGAAAAGGGCATGCCAGGGGAAGGGAAAACTGGGATGTGGCAAGGTCCAAGTTGAGTTGTAGTTGGTCAAATGGGCTGACCAGGAGGTACTTTGCGTTTAGTAGAGGAGGTCGGAGGCCACACTTCTGAAACTGAAAGGTATTGGAACCCGGGAGAAGCAGGCAAGGGTATTGGAGCTGTGGTATTTTCACCTCCTGTTTGCTCTCGTTTCCAGACCAGCTTTCATAGACTCACCTTCCATTCCTGTGATAGGAAATGGGCCAGAGCAACGGTTTCCATATCTCAGATAGCCTAATTATTTTTTTTTTTATTTTTTATTTTTTTGGTTTTTCGAGACAGGGTTTCTCTGTGGTTTTGGAGCCTGTCCTGGAACTAGCTCTTGTAGACCAGGCTGGTCTCGAACTCACAGAGATCCGCCTGCCTCTGCCTCCTGAGTGCTGGGATTAAAGGCGTGCGCCACCACCGCCCGGCCAGATAGCCTAATTAAAATGTAGGTGTGAGTGAGAGAAGAGGGGGTGGTGTATGTGGATGTGTTTGTGTGTAGCTCCTCTTAAGCTGTGTTCAGAGGGTAAAGGAAATTAGTTTATGTGATATATCTTGGTACTGTAGAACCTGGACAGCCCAGAACTCAGGACCATCGTCCATGACCTGCTGACCACTGTGGAGGAGCTGTGTGACCAGAATGAGTTCCATGGCTCTCAGGAAAGATATTATGAACTGGTGGAGAGCTATGCAGACCAGAGACCTGTAAGGACCCTATGCTGGTGGGACTGTGGGGATGGTTCCAGTGGTTCTGGTTTTCAAGTAAAGATGGACAGGTTCCTGTGTTCCTGGATCTGTGCTCTGCAGGAAGCCTGGCAGGCATCAGCTAGTGGGCTTGTGTGGGTTTGCTCAAGCGTGCATGCTAGCCTGACCATCAATTTCCTCCCACCTGTGTGGAGGGAGGTTCTGGGGTGGTTCTGCAGAGACCAGTTCTCCCAGATTCCTCTTGCCAGGATTCCTCTGCTTACCACCATGCTGTTCCGTGGGTTTGACATGAGTTCCTCACTTCCAGATCTTTGCTTTTGCTAATTCCCCACGAGGCTGAGGTAGCTAATCTCTGAGCAAACTGGGTTCTCCTGGGCCATCAGCCTAGCAGCAGGTCAGTGGCATCTGCAGGAGGAAATGGCTCACTGACCCTAGAATTGTTTTCCTTTACAGGAGTCTTCTCTCTTAAACTTGATATCCTACAGAGCCCAATCCATCCACCCGGCCAAGGACGGCTGGATCCAGAACTTGCAGTTGTTAATGGACAGGTTCTTCAGGTAGCAAAGCCTCTGTGACCCTTTACACCAGCGACCTGTCCAAGACCTCGGGGAGATTCTCCAAAATCACAGTTCTTGATTAGTGGGGAGGTTGGCTTTTCAGTAGGCTAGTGTCCTTCTGTGCACAGGATGGTCCATACAGATGGCCTCTGGCTGGGTAGTGGCGGCGCAGGCCTTTAATCCCAGTACTCAGGAGACAGAGGCAGGCGGATCTCTGTGAGCTTGAGGCCAGCCTGGTCTACAGAGCGAGTTCCAGGCCAGTCTCCATAACTACTGAGAAACCCTGTCTCAGAAAAAACAAAATGGCCCCTGAAGGCCACCCTTTTACTTGGTCTTGGTTGGTTGTTGACGGATTCCATGAGGGTAGTCCAAAGCTGGGCTGTCCTGCCCAGTGTGTGCATGCTGAGGGAGGAGTGTTCTTAGCCAGCTGAAGCTCGCTTGCCTCTCCTAGGAACGAGTGCCGCAGTGCCGTGCGCATCAAGGTGCTGGACGTGCTGTCCTTCGTGCTGCTCATCAACAGGCAGTTCTACGAGGTACGGTTCGGGCTTTGTCCCTCCACGTGCACTCGATGGTTCCTGGTCAGGTTCTGCTGGGCCTGAAGGCTGCCGAGAAGCAAGGCAGGTGCTTGTACTTGTGGAGTTCCAGCCTAGGCCCCACTCAGACCAAGAGTTTCTGAGAAATCTGGTCTGATTTCCAAAGTCTTTTGTCTGTGTTATTTTGGGGAAGGAACCTGTTAGGCAGAGCTGCCACTGATCCGTACCTGCATCCTTCCAAACAGTGTGGTGTGTGGTGTTTGTTTCTGTAATCTCTCCCCTCCTAGCCTTCCTGTGACCCATATTGCCCTTCGCTTACCTCTACCACAGTCCCGTCCATTCTCCCTCAGGGTTCAGAAAGGGCCTCTGATCCTCTGTTCTCACCAGAGTTGGTCTTTGTGTGCCTTTCCTGTTGCCTTCCCTAGCCCCGTGAAAGCTCTCCTCATGGCGTCCTTGTTACAGTAGCATCTTTGATGTCAGGGTTTCCCTTTGCCCAGCATATACACACACTCACACATGGCTCCATGGAGGAGGGTCCATTGTATATGGTAGGTCGGAGGTGGGGTCCAGGATCTTCATCGTCCAGCTTTTCTGCCGTTGTTAGTGACTCCTTAACTGCTTTGGGTCTGTGCCCTGAAGGGTCACAGTGTGTCCACTGTGGGACCGGAAGCTCACTTTCTCCAACTTGTGCCCAATGCAGGAGGAACTGATTAACTCAGTGGTCATCTCGCAGCTCTCCCACGTTCCCGAGGACAAAGACCACCAGGTCCGAAAGTTGGCTACCCAGCTGCTGGTGGACCTGGCAGAAGGCTGCCACACACACCACTTCAACAGTCTACTGGACATCATTGAGAAAGTGAGAACCATCTGGAGGTCTGGGCTGGTGTGGACAGAGCGTCTCTCGGGCTCTGTCCCATTCTTATCATTGTCTCCGTGGGAGGGACATCCCTCCCAGCAGATGTGTGGTGTCAAGAGGCTGTGTTGAGCCACCTCGCTGCTTGGCCAGTGTCCTTCCTGAGGGATCTGGGCTGGACAAGCGAAGGATAGCACAGAGCTGAGGTGCAGGCTGTGGCCCTCCCCTCCCAGCCTAGTCACTTTGTCCTCTCAGTTTTGAAGTGTAGCTTGTGAGCAGCCGCTTGTGTAAAAGTGTACCTTCCCTCCTGTGAAGCACAAGACAAAGGATCAGATGTGTGGGTGACCGCCTGGGAACTGAACTGGAACTCACGTACTGGTCTCTTGGAAGGTGATGGCACACTCGCTCTCTCTCCCCCTGGATCTGGAAGAAAGGGATGTGGCGGTATACTCAGCCTCCCTGGAGGATGTGAAGACTGCAGTCCTGGGGCTCCTGGTCATCCTTCAGGTGGGTGCTCCGGAAGGGTGCGAAGACTAGTATCTGTCTACTCCTGCTGGAAGACCCAGCTTTGACCGGTTTACAGGGTTGCGTGGTAAATGGGCAGCAGTAGGAAGGCGTGACCAAGGTGTGAGGCTTGTTTGCCACTGACTACTCAGACTAGCTGGCCTAGGAGCATAGAGGGATCCTCCTGCCTCGCCTGCAGTCTCCCACAGGAGCGCTGGGTACAGACGTGCTCCACCACATCCTGTGTGTGGGTTCTGAGGACCCAGATGCTAGTCCTCACATATATATGACAGGTACGTTCCCCTCCATCTCCATAGTCCCCTTCCCCCCTTTTTTAAATAGGATCCATATAGGCTAGACTGGTCTTGAACTCTTGATCCTCTTCTTCCCGTCTCCAAGTGCCAGGACCGTAGGTCTGCGCTGTCATGGTCAGCCTTCTGCACTGTGTGGACTTGGGCTGCTCTGCACTGGCTACCGCATGAGTTCTGACTTCTCTGTCAGAGCATATGGTTCTCCACAGCCAAGTGACTTCTGGGGTTTGCCTTGCCTTTATTTCTTTTTTCTTCTCTTGTTGAAAGAAACTCTCATTATCTTGCCAAGGCTGATTTTGAATTCCTGATCGGTGCCTCCCCTTCTCTAGTTGCTGGGAATAGATGCACTCTGTGATGCCTAGCACACAAATTTGTTCCTTTTTTTTTCCTTTTTTTTCTTTCTTTTTTTTGGGGGGGGGGTTGGGGTTTGAGACAAAGCTTTCTCTTTGGAGCCTATCCTGGAACTAGCTCTGTAGACCAGACTGGCTTTGAACTCACAGATCCAGCTGCCTCTGCCCGAGTGCTTGGTAGAGTGCTGGGTGTGCCACCACCGCTGGCTATAGTACTCATTGGATGTGCTTCCCTGCTGATGAGGTGGGCACATAGAGAGATGGTGCTGTGACTGACGCGTACAGAGGCGATGTACAGAGAGCTGATGTTGTTCCGCGCACCTAGGTCAAGGGCGCCATCTCCCTGACTGCTGTTGTAGGATTGGTGCACTCTTTCTTGCAGACCAAGCTTTATACCTTGCCTGCCAGCCACGCCACTCGGGTGTATGAGACCCTCATTAGCCACATCCAGCTCCACTACAAGCATGGCTACTCCCTGCCCATTGCCAGCAGCATCCGGCTGCAGGTGAGACTGCCGGGCGGGGTCAGCATGCTGCCTTGTCCAGGTGGCTGTGTTATAGCAACCTAGAGAAGCAGTAGGTGGTCTAGGGAGGGTCCTGCGCAAGGCCCTTTTCTCCTCAGCATCTGCCGGGTCTGTGTTGCCAAGAACCTACTGCCTTTTCTTGGCCTATACTCCTTGTAGCTTTGTGACTCACCCCTCTGGGGTCACACACTTGTCCAGGATAGGGCACATTGGCTTCTAGAGTTGGCGTATAGTTCCAGTGCTAGAGAATCTCAGTACCCTATAGCATGGGCTCCCTTGGATGGAGTAGTAGCGAGAGGGCGAGGGGACAGCCGTTGGCCGTGTGCCATGCTAATCTGCTGAGTAGAGGTCAGTTCCCAGGCTCAGGGCGTAGCCTGTTCTGTAAGGGTCCTGGCCCAGTCTGTCACTGTAGGGATGTGATGGAACTCTGAGAACAGTTTGCCATTTGGTGTTGGTGGCTGTTTGGTGCTACCTGGGAACCAGATAGCTACTGGGGAGAAGTCTCCCTCCGTAGGACACCAGAGTAGACGCTCAGGCTTCAGTTGTCTCTAGAGTGCTAAAGGTTAGGATTTCTCTGCCTGCCCCAGAGTCAGGCTCCTGGCTTGACTGGATGACCATATTGCTCCCTGGCAGGCTTTTGACTTCCTGCTGCTGCTGCGGGCTGATTCATTGCATCGACTGGGACTGCCCAACAAGGATGGGGTCGTGAGATTCAGCCCTTACTGTGTCTGTGACTGCATGTATGTGTGGCGGTGCCTCTCTCGTGCTCTAGGGGTGGACTGTCCACTAGCTGAAGCTGGGTCTTCTCTGCCCCAGTTAGTCTATAAGAGGAACTGTCCAGAGGGATGCTACTCACAAGCTACGTCAGGGGGAGCATGTCTGTTCTGGCTTGCACAGCATGGTACTGTCTCAGTTGCTTGTCCACCTGCTTCCACAGGGACCTGGACAGGGCATCCGAGAAGAAGGCCAGTGGGCCTCTTTCACCTCCAACTGGGCCACCTAGCCCCTTGCCTACAGGCCCTGCTGTACGACTTGGCCACCTACCCTACTCCCTACTCTTCCGCGTCTTGCTGCAGTGTTTGAAGCAGGTGAGATGGGCCCATTCTTCGGGCTCTGTTAGGGCAGACTGAGCTGTCCCTGCCCTGTGGGTATCAAATTCTTGAAATCCATTTTTTCACCCTTGTATGAGTGAAGTTTTGTAACAACTCAGATAGGTAGCCAGATAATAGTAACCCTAAATCACCATGCACTTTGTGGGGCGGCCACAAGTGGGCAGTGTGGCATAGAGTGGGTACAGTCATGTCTCCGGGACATCCACCAGGTAAGCTGAGACAGGAGTTAGCAACGGCTGGAAGCAGGTGGTATGGTTTTGTACAGTAAGAGATGCTAAAGATGCCAGGCAGGAGACCAAGGCAGAGAGACTGGGGGCACTGGGAGGAGCGGAAGACCCAGAGTCCCTGGAGATGCTGGAGCTGGCAGGTTGTTGCCTAGGAGTATCCAGGCCTCCTGTCACAGGGGTCAGGGTTCAGGACTGCTAGGATTTGGCTCTGGGAGTAGGCGTGTGCAGGCAGGAGTCAGAGAGCTACGTTTGCATCCTCCCCGCGGCTGTGGCCTCTGGCTGACACGTTGGCTCCCTGTCAGCAGTCTCTGCCTATGGATGTGTGTGCTTCCTTCTACCCTCTGACGTAGCTCAGCTTTCTCTTGCCACAGTGTCAGTTGTGGAGGCTCAGCCAGTGCAGAAGGTCAGGGTGGGTATCTGTTGGGAAGCATTCAGTATCATGCAGAGGTGGGCAGTTACCGTGCTGTCACTGGGCAGGTGAGGGAGGCAGAGCCAGACCTGGAGAAACTGCTAAGAAGTGGAGGAGGCAATGCTGTCTTCTGGGTCTTCACTCTGGAGGGCGGTCACCACTCCAATGTCCCAGTCTCTCTTTGAGAAGTGGCTACCTGTACAATTTAGGGACACAGTTCAAGGGTCAGGGAGCAGAAATCCAGAAGCCTTGTGGCTGTGCTAGTCACTAGCACACACTTCTGCCCAAGGTCTAGTGAGCCTGCTACCTTAGCCATCTCTTCTCCTAGGAGACCGACTGGAAGGTGCTGAAACTGGTACTCAGCAAGCTGCCTGAGTCACTGCGCTACAAAGTCCTCATTTTCACCTCCCCCTGCAATGTTGACCAACTGTCTTCTGCCCTCTGCTCCATGGTAATGCCACCACAGCCCCTGTGCCAACTCCTGTGACATCTGCGGACCTTTGCAGTAGGCTGTGACCTTGGGCTATAATCTAGGCTTTCTCCTCCAAAATAGAGGCTGGTCCTCACAGATCTACCATCACCACTAGCTGGGGTGCTCTATCTTTCTTTTTTTTTTTTTTTTTTTTTTTTTTTTGGTTTTTCGAGACAGGGTTTCTCTGTGGCTTTGGAGCCTGTCCTGGAACTAGCTCTGTAGACCAGGCTGGTCTCGAACTCACAGAGATCCGCCTGCCTCTGCCTCCCAAGTGCTGGGATTAAAGGCATGCGCCACCACCGCCCGGCTTATCTTTCATATGAACTTTGGCTCCAGACCGTGCTCCTAGTGCCAGCAGGCTACAATGCCAAAACTGCCCTGGGGTTTCCCATCCCATCCCGTTCCAGACATGTGCATGGCTGGTCCCTGGCCAAGGCCTTCTTACTGGGTGTATATGCCCCGAGTCTCTGTGACTAGAACACTCCTGCTATATTGTCACAAGCTGACAGTTTTCTCAGGAAGACCTCTGCCAGGAAGTAGGGGACCTTTGGGGATTCCCCAGCACCCCCTGCTCCTGAGACACACTGCTGTGGAGCGGGGTTCAGGGCTCTGTCTCATGTCGTAGCTTTCAGACCCAAAGACCCTTGAGCGGCTCAGAGGTACCCCAGAAGGCTTCTCAAGAAACGATCTGCACTTGGCTGTGGTCCCTGTGCTGACAGCATTAATATCGTACCACAACTATCTGGACAAGACCAAACAGGTGAGAGATGGGAAAAGGGGCAGCAGGACAAAGGGGCGCTCTGTAAGCTGGTTGCTGGGCCGGGGGGAGGGCAGCTGAATCCCAGAAAACTTGTAAGTTTTCTGTAACTGAGGGCTTTGATATGGCCCTTGGCTGTGCCCATTGTCCTCATGTCCCCAGCAAGACCTCCCCTTCGAGGAGTTCTCCTTGGCAGACGCCCAGACCAGCTGTAGGAAGTGCGGTCGGCTGTCAGGACTCCTTTTGTCGGAGTCACTGCAGTACCCTATTTCCTGCCACACTCTGTGTGTCCCCCAGGTTCTGTTCTGGTCTGGAGCCTGCTCACAGTCCCGGCGGCCTGGGGAGGCCTGTCTTTCCCTGAGCCCAGGTCCCTGACTGCAGCACAGTTGGGAACTGACGCTGGGACTTCATCCACAGGCCCAGCTTGAATGAAATATCCCCGTGCATTGTGCCAGAGGGCAACTCAAAGATCATGGAGGTTCTCTGAACCCAAAATATTTCTGAGGGCTGGCTTCAGGGAAGCAGAGATATTCTGGGGCATTAAAGCCCCAGTCTGTGGCCTGAGCTGTCATTTTGCTGTTGTCTTCATAGAAGATACCAACCAGGAGGTACTTGCTACATCAGTTGGTGCTTCTTCTCAAGGCCAGTCCTTTGGGAGCCTCAGAATGATGGGGGTATGACCCCTGGATATGTGACTTCATTCTATTGGCCATAGGGTGGTACTATCTGTGACAATGACTGATTTAGACATTGAGGGGCTCTTCTAAGACTTGCCCCCACTCTCCTCCAAGAACCATCTCAAAGCAGGCAAAAGAAGGAAACAAAACTTGGGGAAGGACCTGGTATATCAGAGCAGCTGGGCCCTCCTGGGCAGGGGCTAGGATACCATGTATCTCATGTCTTACTTCCCTCAGCGTGAGATGGTTTACTGCTTAGAGCAAGGCCTCATCTACCGCTGTGCCAGCCAGTGCGTGGTGGCATTGGCCATCTGCAGCGTGGAGATGCCTGACATCATCATCAAGGCTCTGCCTGTCCTGGTAGTGAAGCTGACGCACATTTCCGCCACAGCCAGTATGGCCATCCCCCTCCTGGAGTTCCTGTCCAGTGAGTTTGTATGGTTTGCTTGTGGACACACCTGTACATGTGAGTCGTGGCCAGCTGTGTGGGAGTCGTGTAGTGCAGGCTGTGGTCACATAGCGCAGGCCGTGGTCATATAGACAGGCCATGGGTCCTGTAGCGCAGGCCGTGGTCACATAGCGCAGGCCGTGGTCATATAGCGCAGGCCGTGGTCATATAGACAGGCCATGGGTCCTGTAGCGCAGGCCGTGGTCACATAGCGCAGGCCGTGGTCATATAGCACAGGCCGTGGTCATATAGCGCAGGCTGTGGGTCCTGTAGCGCAGGTCATGATCATATAGGATAGGCCATGGGTCCTGTAGTGCAGGCCATGGCTAGATTTGGCTAGGAAACACAGGGTGCTGTCCCTGGCCAGGATGGAGAGCTGAGGCCCCGGCTGGAAGGTATATTTTGATGGCTGTGGACAGTTGCCCTGACTTTAGAGACGAAGCCTAGGGTGCTGGTGCCAGTCAGCTGCAGCTGTGGTCTTTGTTGGCTGGCCGGGGCCCCCTGATGGCTGCTCTTGTGCCACAGCTCTGGCCAGGCTGCCCCACCTCTACAGAAACTTCGCTGCAGAGCAGTACGCAAGTGTATTTGCAATCTCCCTGCCATACACCAATCCCTCCAAGTAAGTCTGGTTGCCCTGGGTCCCCCTTCTCAGCCATGGCCCAGAAAGTCAGTCTGGGCTCCAAGCTCAAGAGTCTCCTGATGCCCTCCCGCCTCTGTTCTGAACTCTGAGCCCCGTGACGTTTTCTCACTGATCCAAGAGGGGGCCAGAACTGTGCCTTCTCCCCAGGTTCAACCAGTACATTGTGTGCCTGGCCCACCACGTCATAGCCATGTGGTTCATCAGGTGCCGCCTGCCTTTCCGGAAGGATTTTGTCCCCTACATTACTAAGGTTAGCGCAGGGGCATGGATGGTGTGGGACACTAGCACTGGACAGGACCGTGGGTGGAGGTGGGGACTGCTTGGAGCTCTGTGGCACCCAGGAGCTGGCTCTGCTGAGCCGCCTCATTGCACTCAACCTGAGGCTGGCGTGGCTCGGAAAGAACTGATTTGCTTTCCCATGGTTCCTCTCACAGCTTATATCTCCACCCCACTCCAGGGCCTGCGTTCCAATGTCCTCCTGTCTTTCGATGACACCCCTGAGAAGGACAGTTTCAGAGCACGGAGCACTAGTCTCAATGAGAGGCCCAAAAGGTTCGGGGTCTGCTGGGGCCTTTCCTGGTATCAAGTTGGGTGGGACCCTAGGCTGTGACCTCTAGGCTAGTAAACATGGGACTAGGAATGAGGGGGTGTCACCATGCAAGGTGACTTGGGCCTAAAATGCCCTTGGGCAGGACCTGCAAAGGTTGCTAGAACCTCCCATTTCTAGGCTGGCTTGTAGTTTGCAGCCCCGTGGGTCCTGTATGCCAGCCTCCTGGCTTCTCTGGTGCAGGCTCACATAGTGTCATGTTGAAGATCAAGATGTATAGGGCTGGTTTTCACTGCACTGGAAGAGGAGGAAAAGGATGTATGATGGGAGCTGTGATTGGGCCTGGCAGGGAGAACCCAGAGACACGCACCGCTTGGCCCCATGGTCTCTGGTTAGCTCAGCTTTCAGCCAGAGCCACCGCTCTTCATCTGGAGCTTGCTCACCAGGGACATGCTCTCCACCATCACAGCCGCTTGTGCCGTATCTGAAAGCAGAGCTGTGCTAGTACTCATTGTTCTGTTTGCACCTCATCGCCCTGCTGCCCTGCCTGCCCCGCTCCCTGCGGGCTGCCTCAGCTCTCCCGGGTGGGATACGGCACTTTCCAGTGCAGCCTGCACTCGAGCCCCACAGCCAGGGCTGAAGAACCGCAGTTTGGCTGGAGCCGCCTCCTCTCAGGGGCTCATGGGCCTTGCGTTGAGAACTAGCCTCTTTCCACAGTGAGTTCCAGGCCTGGCCTCGATGGCCTCTCTGTGGGGTAGGCAGGGATATCTGGTCAGCATAGCCTGGAATCTGCCGTGCGGGGCGATCCACACACATTTAATTTGCACTAATGTCTTTTATTTTGGTATCATGCGTGAAACCTTACATTTTCTCAGTCGCATTTACAAGCTGTAATTTTATGCATTTTTGTTTTCTGTTTCTTCCCCTGCTCACTGTCCTTTGGCATGGTTCTTTTGTTCATCTCACCCTCGGGACCTCTCCATCTTGACCCTGTGGCCTGGGACCTTTCCTCCTCACCCCTCCAATGGCTTGTTCTCCCATTCCCGGGAGCTGGGCTCTCTGGGGCTTGGGGCTTCCTTCCTCGCCCGGTAGTTTGAGGATAGCCAGAGCCCCCAAACAAGGCCTGAATAACTCTGCACCTGTGAAAGAACTCAGAGAGAGCTGTGCAGCCGAGGCCTTCCGGTGCCGCAGCGTCAGTGTGTCTGAACATGTGGTCCGCAGGTAGTGGGGCTGTGTTGGGCGGGGGGCACAGACCCTGGAGCTTGGCCCCGTGAGCACCCGGGTGGTGGTGCATGGGGCTGCATGCATGACCTCCTCGCCTGCTGGCGGCTCTCCCTGACCAGAGCTGGAGGACAACCTGGTCCCAGCCTAACAGAGCCTGGTGGCGAAGGGGAGGGAAGGTTGCATTCTGTCCAAGCCCTGTACTAGCACAGTTGGCTGCACAGCCTCCTCGGAGGTCACCGCCCGGGCCCTGACTAGAGAGCTAGGATGGCTGTTCCGAGAGGACTGGGAGGCTAGTGCCCGCCCGGCAGACCTCTACCTCAAAGACAGGGGCAAGAGCTTCGTAAGTCCCAGTTGCACTCATGCAGGTTGGCGGACGGACACTCGTCTGAGTGTGGCATCACATTCTGTAGGGCAGATTTCCTTCTTGGGCTTCATTCTAAGGGGAGCTAGAGGCTTTTGTATAGGACTCTGGTGTTGAGGCCAGACTGGGAGGGGAGGCTGTGAGCATCTTCCTGTGAATTTTGTCTGTACTAGTGATAGGCATCTTTCCCTCACCTGCAAGCCCTCTGTGGATGTGACTTCTACCACCCTGAGATCCAACTCTTTGCTAGTGCCTGCCTTGGGCTTCTACCTCTGTGTGGCCTCTGGTAGCTGGGGGCAGTGAGGTGCTCAGTAGTATACCCCTCTCAACTTCTCTTTTCTGGCAGATTCCTTATCAGTAAAATGTGAGTGAAGAGCTATGGCACTGAGGTCAGAATCAAAGCTCCAAAGGCCTTCCTCTGATCCCTGGGGCGGGAGTGGACCTGGAGCAGCCATGCCGGTTCACTTAGCCCAAGTAATACACAGAGCCCAGCCACTCCCCGTCCATGACAGGAGGTGGCCCTGTGGGCAGAATGCAATCTTGCTCTGTCCTCCTGTGTTCTCTGAGTCTGCATGACTAAGCTGTGTGCTGCAGCCATGGCTAACTCCTGTGTGCTTTGGGGCAAGGGTGTTTTGGTCTCATCAGTCTCTCAGCTCTGCTCCAGCCAGAGGGCTTTGCTGTGAGGCACCTCTCTCCCTTCTTCTCTGGGATGACATGGTCCACATGGCTTGTGAGGTTGTAGCTCTACTGGCCGCTGCACCCTGGGCCTGGTGGGCTTTCTGAGCAAGGCCATCTTGGCCAAGCATGCATTGAGCTTTGACTCCTGGTGGAAGGTGTGACTCAGCATGGTTCTTCTCTTAGCTCTGACCCCTGACCTGGGTATGGTTTCCTTCTCCAGCAGAATCCAGACATCCCTCACCAGCGCTAGCCTGGGGTCTGCGGATGAGAACTCTATGGCCCAGGCTGATGACAGCTTGAAGAATCTCCACTTGGAGCTCACAGAAACGTGTCTGGACATGATGGCCCGATACGTGTTCTCCAACTTCACTGCGGTCCCCAAGAGGTGTGCGCTGTACTACAAGACTGGGGCACTGAAGGTGGGAGGGGCAGCTGTTCTGGGCGCCTGAGGCCCTGCTGAGCCGTGGACACTTCTGTTCTTTCAGGTCCCCTGTGGGAGAGTTCCTCCTGGCAGGGGGTCGGACCAAGACCTGGCTGGTGGGAAATAAGCTCGTCACCGTGACAACCAGCGTGGGAACCGGCACCAGGTCGTTGCTGGGCCTGGATTCAGGGGATCTGCAGGGTGGCCCAGAGCCAAGGTGATTGTCCCTTCCTTCTGTGTACACTGTGGTCCTGGAACCCCTGGGATCGTGGTTGACTCTGTATGGGTGCTTACGTCCTTAGCTCTGATCCTGGGGTACATGTGAGGCAGACAAAGGAAGCACCAGCCAAACTGGAGTCGCAGTCTGGGCAGCAGGTGTCGCGTGGGGCCCGGGACCGGGTCCGCTCCATGTCAGGTCAGTTTTTACCCCAGCCAGCTCCTGGCAGATGCCCTTTACCCCTCAGCTGCCTCTCAGCTTGGCCCAGTGCACAGAAGGTCCCTGTAGCTGAAGGACTGCTGGCTGGCTTTATGACTAGCCACTTCCTTACGGCACGGTTGTCTTAGTCTGTGTGTAGAGGCATGACACTCAGTGGAGCAAGGTCCTGCAGCTGAAGGGCCTGAGTCCAGCTCACCCAGAGCTGTCTCTGCTGGGACTGAATGAGCAAGTCCAGTGGGCAAGACTTGAGTCTCTTGCTGCTCTCAGCCCAGGAGGCCACCACCCTTAAAGGACCAGAACCAGGGGCTGGGGCTCCCCTACTCCAGATTTCCTTGGGCATGGGCCAGGTACTTCCAGGCTGGCTGGACTCTGTGCCTAAGGATCTGCTCTGGGTTGGGGACTTTGTAGTGGGCAAGTGATGGTTACCAGTTCTTAACTCCTTGTCTTTAGGGGGACATGGCCTTCGAGTTGGTGCCCTGGATACTCCAGCTCCCCATACCCCAGGTGGCCCTGCTCCCCTGGGACCACAGATGGCACCAGCAGCAAAGCCTGAGAAGGCTTCTGCGGGAACCCAGCTTCCGAAAGCAGAGAAGACGAATTTGGCAGCTTATGTGCCTTTGCTGACCCAGGGCTGGGCTGAAATTTTGGTCCGTAGGCCCACAGGTACTAAGAAGGGAAGCAGTGACCCTCCCCGGGCTGTAGACCCAGAACAGGCATAGGGTATTGAGGTGCTCACTCTGATGTTGGTCCTCAGAGGTCGGAGGTGGCCGGGGCATGTGCAAAGTACCAAACAGCGCAGTTCACCCTATAGAGGTGTAGTCTCCCCCTGTAGAGAGCAA
This sequence comes from Microtus oregoni, assembly GCF_018167655.1. Lineage (NCBI taxonomy): Eukaryota > Metazoa > Chordata > Mammalia > Rodentia > Cricetidae > Microtus > Microtus oregoni. Next base: position 20,006,809 of record NW_024543086.1, read on the forward strand.
AGATGAGACTAGATGTGGGCAGGACTGATTCCTTCTGAGGCCTCTCTTAGGCCTGCAAGTGGCTGCCTTTTCTCCTTGTCCTCATGGTTGAGCCCAAATCCTTAATTTGTGGACATCAGTCATTAGCCTGAGGCCCAGCCGTGTGATCTCACTTGGCCCTGTTTCCACATAGTCACTTTCTGAGGACCTTAGCTTGCAACAGGGGCATGACAGTCACAGGAAGGCTTAATAAAGATCCCCAAGTCCAGGAACAGTCTGTAGGGGTGTGGTACAAGGAGAAGGACATAGCTCTGGGCTTCTGGGCTCTCTCAGGAGCCTCTGCCCTGATGTGTGTCTGAGCCTGGCCTGCCTGGCCTGGGTGTGCTCGTCTAGAGCAGTAGAGGGTGTGAGTGGGTATCGGTTGTTGGAGACGGTGCTAGGAGTTGGTGTGGCTCTGAGAAGTATGGCCTAAGGCTTGAGGTACTACCTGCCCCCAGGGAACACCAGCTGGCTGATGAGCTTGGAGAACCCGCTCAGCCCGTTCTCCTCAGACATCAACAACATGCCCCTGCAAGAGCTGTCCAATGCTCTTATGGCTGCTGAGCGCTTCAAGGAGCACCGGGACACGGCCCTGTACAAGTCCCTGTCAGTGCCAGCAGCTGGCACAGCCAAGCCACCTCTTCTTCCACGCTCTAACACAGGTGAGCACGGGAGCATGGGCAGTGCTGGACCCCAGATGCCTTGTCCAGTGGCAGCGTGGTTCCCTCTACTGAGGCCTCCCATGCATAATTTTCAGGGTCTTTTGGGGGAGATAGTAGGGTTCAAGTCCCTAAAGTTTAGGAGCAGGCCCACTTCCTTGGAAACGGGTACCTGCTGCCACCACCAGGATGCTACTGGAGTTAGCAGTGCCTGGGTGGAGCTCTCTAGAGCCTTTGCCAGCACTTCCATGATGGGCATGGCTCCGGGTGAGGAGGCACTGCGGGCAGCTGAGCATCCCCCGGGCCTGGGGTGGGATGCCTGAGCCTGCCTGCCTGCCTGCCAACCCTGCCCGGCTAGGCCCTTGGATATGTGGCCGTAGATGGTACTTGGAGGCTGAGGACGTCCGTGTGTCTGCAGCTGACCAGCACTGACCTCCCAAAGGCTGTGCATGCTGTTTGGAGAGCTGGGAGCCCTGTGTGCCGGCCCTGGCCGCCGCTGGCCCTCCCCTCTCTCCTCTCCAGGCCCGGGGCTGTGCCCATCCTCTCTGCTCGGCCTTGTGCAGTCTCTGTCGCTGACGAGGCTACTCGCGTGGTTACCTTGCAGTGGCTTCTTTCTCCTCCCTGTACCAGTCCAGCTGCCAAGGACAGCTGCACAGGAGCGTTTCCTGGGCAGGTATTGGCGCATCCCTGTGAGGAAGCCATGTGGTCTGCAGAGTGCTGCTCTGCCTCATAGATGCTGTTCTCATCGCTCCTCACCTGCTCACCCCTCCATGGCTGGCTGAGCCTCTCATCACCCAACATCTGTGTAGGACACCTGTGCTTAGCCCATGGGAACCCTTTGACATGTCCTGAGCAGAGCTCTGCTTGAGGTGTATGTGGCCTCTGGCTGATATGTTGGGTAGGTCCCCTTGATCCCTGTGGGCAGCAGTTCTTGGGGTTGAGTCTGGCCCTGAGGCTCTCCTGAGCTCTCCTGACCTTTTCCTAGCTGATGGTCTGACTGTCTGTGCATCTCCCTTTCATCAGCTAGCCAAGGACCTTGGTGACAAGGCCTTACCTCTTTGCCACTGGCTCTCCCTCGTGTAGAGGAGCCAGCTCTGGAGGGCAGTGTGCACATGGCTGCTGGTGTGTGGGAGAGCTGGGGAGGGTGTCACAGGCTGCACTCACCCTTGATTGCTTCTTACCCACACCCTGCCCCACTGTTGGCCTGGGAAGTGCTGCTTGGGGACTTCATCCCTTCCTTCCCTCAAGTATCAGCCGCAAAGCCTCTGTCCACAAAGTAGGTTGCAAGTCTGCATATGGGGACATCCTGTTAGCTTCTCCCTCACATCCAAAGTCCTGGAGAAACTAGGCCATTTTCCTTAGTCTCAGAGCAGGCTTTAGACATTGTACCCTCCCAAGCTGGAGCCCTTGAATGGTCCTGCTCTCCTACCTGCCTTGCTAGTGATGCAGGAGTGGGCAGAGCTGCTACCTGCATGGCCTGCAGGAGGCACTAGAGCCAGGGCTCCCCAGGCCTTCAGAGTCCATCTCCAGCCTGCTCCAGTGGCAGCCACAGGAAGAGGGTGGAAAGCTCTCAGGGTGCTGCCCTTCCAGCAGGAAGAAACTGGTGTTCAGAGGCCTCATGAGCATCTGGCCCTGCCCAGCACACAGCAAGCAGCCCTGTCTGTGTCCTCCCAGACTCTGCCGTGGTTCTCGAGGAAGGAAGTCCAGGAGAGGCTCATGTACCAGTGGAGCCCCCCGAGTTGGAGGATTTTGAGGCAGTAGGTACAGACAGGCACTGCCAGCGTCCTGACACCTACAGCAGGGTGAGTGCCTTGGGAAGGCATGGGGCAGGGGGCACAGCTTCCATCCAAGACTCAAGCTCTGTATGAACTTGCTGTGACTTTGATAGTTCCTCTCCTTGATGGAAACATGGCTACTCTTCTGTGTCCCTGCTCAGGCCGTCTGGGTCTCACCCCCCTTCCCTCGGTCTGTGGGGCTCTTAGAAAACACAGCCTACTAAGGGCATAGCCAGAGGGTTGGGAGAGGAGCCAGAGGAGCCTGGTGCTCGAGTACTTGAGTTCCTAACAGCGTGCCCCTCGAACTGTCTTTGCAGTCGTCCTCGGCGTCTAGCCAGGAAGAAAAGTCCCAGCTGGAGGAGATGGCTGCCGGAGGCATCCCCATCGAGCGGGCCATCTCCTCTGAGGGTGCTCGGCCTGCCGTGGACCTCTCCTTCCAACCCTCACAGCCCCTGAGCAAATCTAGCTCTTCTCCTGAGTTGCAGACCTTGCAAGACATCCTCGGAGACCTAGGGGACAAGGCTGACATTGGACGGCTGAGTCCTGAGTCTAAGGTCCGGTCCCAGTCAGGGATCCTGGATGGGGAAGTGGCTACCTGGTCAGCCCCAGGTGAAGAAGGCCGTGTCACAGTCCCACCTGAAGGTCCCCTGCCTTCCAGTTCTCCCCGTTCTCCTAGTGGTCTCCGGCCCCGAGGCTATACCATCTCTGATTCAGCCCCATCACGAAGGGGCAAGAGGGTGGAGAGGGATACCTTCAAGAGCAGAGCTGCGGCCTCCGGTGCTGAGAAAGTGCCAGGCATTAACCCTAGGTAGGCACAAATCCCAAATTGCCACCAACTCCAAGGAGTTTTTTCTCTTGGCTGCAGCTCCCATACATGCCTGGGCAGAATAGGCATGCATGGAGAATCTTATGTCTTCCCCAAGGCTGATAGGAGCCATGTGGGTGGGTTCTTGGCCATGGTGTTTAGGTCCTGACATTCTGTAGGTCCGGCCCTGCCCTGACCAGTGCCTTCTCTACAGCTTTGTGTTCCTACAGCTCTACCACTCACCCTTTTTTGGTGATGAGTCCAATAAGCCCATCCTGCTGCCCAATGAGGTAGGCCTGCTTTCCTTCTCCACTGTAGGGCGGGTCACAAGAGGGTCTGTGTTCTATGTGGGTGGAGTCAGTCATCTTGGGAACAGGTGCTTTGTTATCTGGGTTGGTGGCTGGTGGCAGGGTAGTCTCTGCCCTGAACTCACATAGACTCTGTGTGACTACAGTCCTTCGAGCGGTCAGTGCAGCTCCTTGACCAGATCCCGTCCTATGACACTCACAAAATTGCTGTCCTGTATGTGGGAGAAGGCCAGGTAAGGCCCTGGGCCAGCATAGAATCATCTGGTCTCAGTATTGGGTCTAATGTCTCCTGCCTCCAAGTTCGTTGATGCTCTGGAGCCCTGGGAGTATGTTGAGCCCTGAGCCAGGGGTACAGCTATGTAATGACAGCCCAACATGTTGGTATGCAGAGCTGTGAGGACTGCAGGGTGCATACATGGGGTAGCAGACTACTGAGGTTCTGGGTTGAGTAATTGAGTGAATGTAGCTAAGTGGCAGGAGGCAGAGGGACATCATGGACAATCTCAGCCCAGTGATGGACATGAACTGTATTTTTCTCTGCATGAGGTGCTGCATAATGTCAGCATTTTCAAAGTATGCCTCTGGCTGCTGTTTAGAGTGATGATGATGTTAGGTGATGACCAAGTGAGAGGAACAGGCTTGGGTTTGGTTGCAGGGTTGCTGAGCAGTGCCAGGGTTCTGGGGTGGAGGAGGGAGGCCAGGTGACACAGTGTACATGAACTGGACAGCTAGAAGCATGAAGGACTGAGTAGGGGAGGGTTATGACCACCCTGGCTTTCCATCAGTGATGATGGTAAACTTGCTTGTTAAGCTGGAGCTACTCTATCTGGATTTCTCCACAGAGCAACAGTGAGCTGGCCATCCTGTCAAATGAGCACGGCTCCTACAGGTACACGGAGTTTCTGACAGGCCTGGGCCGGCTCATCGAGCTCAAGGATTGCCAGCCAGACAAGGTGTACTTGGGTGGACTAGATGTGTGTGGTGAGGACGGCCAGTTCACCTACTGCTGGCATGATGACATTATGCAAGGTGTGTATTGCTCTAGGCTGGCCTGTTTCCAGCTCTGGGAGAGGCACAAAGAGGTGCAGGAAAAAACAAGGAAATTTGGAGGCATACAGAGGTCTTAGCCTGAGCCTTAGACCCAGCATAAGATGTCTTATCTTGGCACTCAGCCCAGTGTCACCCACCCTACAGCTGTTTTCCACATTGCCACCCTGATGCCCACCAAGGATGTGGACAAGCACCGCTGTGACAAGAAACGGCACCTGGGCAATGATTTTGTTTCTATCATCTACAATGATTCTGGTGAAGACTTCAAGCTGGGCACCATCAAGGTAAGTAGGCTCTCCATGTGCTAGATACCCAGGCAATGACTGAGTTCTGCCACCTACACCACCCAGACTGAGCAGCAGCCTAGGCCATCTTTACGTATGTTTGCTGGTGTATCTTGAATTGACCTGGAAGTGCCCTAAGAGGGGAGTCTCTCTTGGGATCTTGTTGTCAGGGACACAGGAGACATGATCCCAAAGCCTATTTCTTCCTCTGTAGGATGAGCTGTGCCCTTCATGAGGAGTAGCTAGGTGAACATGTACCTGGGGGGGGGGGGGGGTGTGTACAGTGCCCAGTGGAGTGTCCGCTTGGAGTGGCTTCTAAGGGTCCTTGTTGTGCACATTTCAGCACCCTTGGGTCAGCACTAGCGTCACCTGTGGACTTAGGATTTGTGGGCATCAGAATGTCAGAGAGAGCCTGGTACAGCCCAGCTGGCAAGTCTGAAATGAAGCACAGACTGTACCAGAAGCCATAGAGGATACAGCAGGGCCTTGGGGAGGTGATCTGGGTGACTGTGGTCCTTGTGAAAGTCTGGTGAGACTGTCCATGGCAGCTGCTTTCAGGACGAGTGAGGGGAGATGAGGAGCAAGACTCTGAGAAAAGCCAGTACAACTCACTGAGAAGGGGCACATGGGCAGTGCCACCCTGAGAACAGACTCAGAGTTAATATGGCAGTGTGGAAGCCAGGTCTGGAAGTTCTGTGTATGGACTCTGTGTGTGTGTGTGTGTGTGTGTGTGTGTGTGTGTGTGTGTGTGTGTGTGAGTTCTATGTGTATGGACTATGTATGTGGGGGGGGGGAGTTCTGTGTATGGACTATGTGTGTTTGTGTGTATTGCAAGGCAGATTGTATGCTGTAAGCAAATCTGTGTTGGGGCCCACATGCAGAGTAGATTGCATTTAGCCAGAGATGAAGACAAAAGCAGATGGCCAAATGATAAACCTGACACAGCAGTGAAGCGGGGTGGCCTTCAGCACAAGCTGGTGCCAAGATGACTTTCCTCTTGTCTGGCAGGGCCAATTCAACTTTGTCCATGTGATCATCACACCGCTGGACTACAAATGCAACCTGTTGACCCTGCAGTGCAGGAAAGGTGAGGCCCAGGCTGGGGTAGGGTAGTAGTTGGCCTGAGTCAGGTATGAGCACTGTGTCTCCACAGACATGGAGGGCCTTGTGGACACCAGCGTGGCCAAAATCGTATCTGACCGAAACCTGTCCTTCGTGGCCCGACAGATGGCCCTACATGCAAATGTGAGTGGTAGCTGCCACCTAGGGCCAAGCAGGTGTGTGGGAGCTCCTGGATGGGAATTCACCATCCTGCTTTGGGTTCCCCAGATGGCCTCTCAGGTACACCACAGCCGCTCCAACCCGACTGACATCTATCCCTCCAAGTGGATTGCCAGGCTCCGCCACATTAAGCGTCTCCGCCACCGGGTAAGGAAGACAGGGCTTCAGAGATGTGATGGCTGAAATCTGGTGGGGACAGAACTTCTGGGCTCACTGCCAAAGCTTTCTCTCTCTGTAGATCCGTGAAGAAGTGCACTATTCAAACCCAAGCTTGCCTCTGATGCACCCTCCAGCCCACACCAAAGCCCCAGTTCAGGCCTCTGCTGAGCCCACACCCACCTACGAGACAGGCCAGCGGAAACGCCTCATCTCCTCCGTGGATGATTTCACAGAGTTTGTATGAGGCCACTAGGGGTCCTGCGGTGCCAGAGCCATGCAGCTGGCCCTTCATTGTTTGACACCACCACCGTCTGACTGTACTCACACATGAAATAAACTGTAGCCATGTCCACCTGGCCCATGGAGTTCGGAGAAGCACAGATAGCAGCAGTCAGACAGCTTTTTTATTTGACTTTGTCTTGTCTGTTTGGGGTTGGGGCAGGATCAAGGCTAGAGCTGCAGCTGAGCCCACAGAAGCAGGCAGGCACTGTCACACATTCTCTTCTCCCCACCCTGGGGACCAGCCCCAGCGGGAGTCTTGTCCAATACTTCTTGGCAACTTTCAACCCACAGTAGTCCTGGCCTTGCTCAGACCTGATACCAGCAGATCTGGGTGCTGCCTGGCCCTAGACAAGGGAGGAAAATGGGGCCATAGTGGCCCCAGTACCATCCAGCAACTGCCCAAAGCCAGACTCGGATCCTGTAATTGGCTGCAGCTTCCCCTGCACCTCTACCACGGGTAACTTCAGCCACTAGGCCCTTCAGCCCAAGTGAAAAATAGTGACATACAAAAATATATACATTTTAACCCCATATAAATTATTGATGGTGGACATACAAAGGGGATGGCGGCTAGAGGCAAGTATGCTGCACAAACAACAAGAGAGGTAATAATTTACGGGATGGACAGGGAAGAAGTGTAGCTTAGCCCTCCCTCAAGCTTCAGTCCTTAGCAAGGGGAGATGGCCGCCTAGGAGTAGAGCTGGGCACAGCCCGCTGTACCTGAGGACTTGGGAAATAAATTAGCATCTTGGAGACTGGGTACTCACTTGGTCCAATACTGCTGTATCCTCCTGTGGGGAGGGGACCTAGGTCCTGGCTGGCTACACAGCCTTTTTTTAAAGTGCTGAAGCCCATAGGCAGACAGGTAAGGCCACAATACCTGTACCCTAAGGAACTTATATGCAGCCATTCTGCCTGGCCCAACCTTGAGGGCAGCAGAAGGTAATACTGAGTGGTGTTCCACCCTGGCTCTGAGAGGCCAGTGTGAAGCCACAGGCCTTCCCAGGATTGGGAACGACCGGGACCCCTTGGGCCTAAGTGCTGCTGGGGTGGACCTTGTTAGATCGCAGGGATGCCCTGCTGAGGCCCACTGCCTGGTCTAGCCCCTTACTGGTCCTAGCAAGGCGGCTGGGCAGAGCTGTCTGAGGGCCTGGAAAGCAGCCAGGGGAAGGAGAGAGAGGAGGTCTGCTGTGTCCATGGCCTTGAAGGCTCTGGAGTTGTTGCTCCAGCTGGTAGACATCCTCTGTGGCCTGGTTGAGTCGGTCAAATTGGACAAGCAGAGTTTCAAACACAGCATGTAGGCGTGAGGGCTCTGGTTCCAGCCTCAATGCCGAGCGGTTCAAGCCTGCACTCAGCCCATCTGGCTGGCTGGATGAGGTGGAAGGGTGTGAAGCATCTGAGCCTGCGCTGGGTGGAGGCACAACCAGGGATGACTTCGAGCCCCTGGATGAGCGAGAAGGCAGTGGCTCCATTCCTTCAAACCGGACTTTGTGGCGGAACTGGGGGCGGCACAGGGGCTCGGTCAGTCCGGCTGCACCCTGGGCTCGTGAGACCCAGGGTGTGTCCCTCTCCCCCCCACTGGGCCGTACCCACCTCCTTGACCTTGCTGAAGCCCATCCAGAGCCGAAGCCTACGCAGAAAAAGCTCCACCATCTCATAGTCCTGGGGCTCCCAGGCTGGACGGTAGAGTTCCCCGCGCAGGGCATGGTACCGCCAACGCAGGAGAACAGCCCCTAACCTTAAGGCACCCCACATCCGCAGAGCCCAGAGCCCCACACACAGAAGAGGGGACAGGTACCAGGACTCAGAAGGGCACAGAGTAGGGACCCTGGTCCCAGGACACAGCACCAGGAAGGCTCGAGCCATGTTGTGGAGAGTGTCAGCACCAGAGGAAATAAGCTAAGGGAAAGAGACACAGGTAAAGGCATGCCCTGGGTGAGACCCTTCCCTGGCACACCCCAGAACAGCAACCTACCAGAACAGCCATCTGAGCATAGGCCACACCGAGCACCACTAGACCCAAGGTGGCACCCATGAGCTCTGGCAGAGCACGGTACAATGTCTTGCCAAAAACCGACCACTGGCGCACAAACCGCAGCTGCTGGGCAGCCTGCAGACAGAAGGCAGTCAGTCAACTTTCACCAGGCCCTGGGTTGATCCTAGTCACCAGCCTTGCACCAGCCCTTTGGCCCTTACCTTGATCAAGAGCAGGAAGAGTAGTGAGGCCGCCAGCCCTCGGGCCACAGAGCCCAGCTGAGCCACTTGGTCGAAGCTAGTGAAGTGGCGCGGATAGTCGTGTATAAAATGGGTCCACTGGCGGTCAGCAATGCTCAGCTGGGCCAGGCGTACCAGCCCTGTGGCTGTTGTCAACATCACCAGTAGCCACCGTGCCCAGGCATCAGGCTGTGCCGTGCGTGCACACCCCTCTCTGCGCCAGGTGTGCACCTCGGCCATGGAGAAGTATAGGGCAAATAGCAGCAAGCACACCTGAGGAACGGGGTGTCTATGAGGGGCGTGGTCAAGAGTAGCAGAGGGGTATGTTCAGATTCCTGTGGGGTGTGATCAGGATCCTGAGGACAGATGTCAAGTGGGAGGGCATACCGAGGTGAGTAGTGGCAGTGACAGGCCGGTGCTGAGTCGCCGTAATGCAAATGGGCGGACACTGAAGGCAGCCAGTGCATGGCCTGCTACAGGGAACTCCAGGCGCAGTGTGACAGCAGCGTGTAGCCCCACAGCAGGGCTGTAGCAGGTGAGTTCCACAAACACTGCACGGCTCCTACATGGAGGGTGCTGTCAGCAGGAGGGGCCATGTGTGCAGGAGCACAGGGTGCAAAATGGGAAGTTTGGCCAGTTACACAGGCCTGGGAAGGAGGTCCATAGGGGCTTCAGGGCTAGGTATGGGGACAGCTGGCTAGAGTGAGGCTCAGAGGCCTGCCAAGGGAAGGTTTCCTGCTCACTTTCTCCTCAGCACCCACCTGCTGTCAAGCCAGTTGTGCAGCTGCAGGAAACCCAGCCGTGCACGGCTCTCCTCCAGACTCAGCCCCAGCTCCTGGACATAGCCTCCACTGTCATACACTGCACAGTGGCCCCAGTACCATGCGCTGTGGAGACAGGACAGAACCGGAAACTCCCCAGCCCTGAGAGCATCTGGTAGGCACGCCCTCCTCTGAAGAACTTCCATCACCCAGGTGGGGACTTAGGCCCTTACTCTACTCACCCCAACAAGTCAGGTGCAGAGTAGGACCATGTCTCAGAGTCATTTTGAGCCACACTCTGCCAGCCAATGCCATAGTCACTGGTGCTCAAACTTCCTGCAGTTGAACACATGTGCTCTGAGCTGGAAGGGTCTGCGCTCAGGACATACGACACAATGGGTGACTCCCTGTGCTGTAGACTTTCCTGAATCTTCCCAGCCACCCATTCTGCAGGACATCTGATTACACTGTGACCCCTGAGATTGTGTTATTTACTGGAAAAACTTATCTCTAGTTGTGGTGTGGATCAGCCCTAGCACACGCCTTTAACCCAAGAGCTTTTTGCTTATTGTAAGCAGGATTAGATAAAGCCAACCATAGGTCAGGAGGTGGAGCAAGCAACCAGTTGAGAGGAAGTGAATTTAGGATTAAGGGAAAAAACCATAGAGAGTATGAGGGAATCAGGAGGATGGCTAGAAAGATGCATAGGGCCGGGCAGTGGTGGCGCATGCCTTTAATCCCAGCACTCGGGAGGCAGAGGCAGGCGGATCTCTGTGAGTTCGAGGCCAGCCTGGTCTACAAGAGCTAGTTCCAGGACAGGACCCAAAAAGCTACGGAGAAACCCTGTCTCGAAAATAAAAAAAAAAAAAGAAAAAAAGAAAGACGCATAGGAAGAAAGAGACGGGACATTTGAGTTTGAGGGGGGGTTTGAGACATTAGAGGAAGAGAGAGGGGTAGAATGTGAGCTGAGGAGGAAGGTCAGCTGGGTGCTTTCTCTGCCTCTCTGAGCTAGCAGGATTTTACCCCAGCATCTGGCTCTAGAGTCTTTATTGGTAAAATTGAACAATGGAGATTTTGTTAAAAACAACAACCACCCATAAAGCAAACGTTATTATTACCAGTTATAAAGAAGAGGGCAAAGGTCATATAACTAAGTGGAGTTGAAATAGCTGAGTTGCAGATGCAATGGAAGGAACGGGGTAACAAGCACAGATGGCCATCCCCAGCTTACCTTCCTGTAGTCGCACCTGCCGTAGCCGTGGGGGACCCAGCTCAGGATTAGACTGGTTCCCGTGGACATAGGGCAAGAGGACATGTGACATCCATGGCCAGAACTCATCAGACCTGCCAGAAAACATTAGTCACTGAGGTCAAGGGTATCAGGGCCCAAGAGGTGCTGCCTCAGCAGCCCCTGAGATGATGCTGGGCATTGTTCCCTCTCTTGGACTGTTACTTGGGGCAGATAATTCTGTTCTGATATTGTGCTATGTACTACAGAAAACTAAGCAGTGTCCCAATTCTCTACCCACTAGATACTCCAGCATGTACTCTAGTCCTGACAGCCTAACAGGAATCTAGATCAGAGATGTCCAATCTTTCAGCTTATGTGGGCCACAGGGGTTTCTAACCCACAGTCCACAGGTTTCAAGAGCATTACACAGGTTCATTTTGTATGACACTGTGATTATGTTGTTGTCTACAAAGTTTAATTAAGTTATAAACAACACAAAAAGAAAATATGCTTCAAACAGCAAATTTTCTGTTGGGATTCATTCACAGCTACTGAGTTACAAGTGGTTCATGAACTGTACGACCCTTGATTCTAGATACTTCAAAATGTTCTCTAGAGGCTGGGCTGGACTAAAGACAAAACCAATATGGGCCTTGGTGGGCACCAGTGCCACTCTGGCCCAATGCAAGGTGGATGTGAGTGTCCGTACCGGGTGATGGCCAAAAAGGCTTGGCTATCCAGCTCCTGCTTGATGGCACTTTGTAGGCGGTAGGCATGACCATGGCAAGAAGCATCCCCATAGTTAGCTAGGAGTGTCACCAGTAGAAAAAGCATGTATACCAAGAGGCTCTGTAGGACAGGGATAGAGGGCTCTGATCAGCTGATCCCATCTCACAGGGCCAGGGCAAGGTTTTATTTAAGACTAGCAGGCAGTGGTAGTGTACGCCTTTAATCCCAGCACTCAGGAGGCAGAGGCAGGTAAATCTCCAAGTTTGTGGCTAGCCTGGTCTATGGAGCGAGTTCCAGGACAGCCAGGGATACATAGAGAAACCCAGACAGCTGTGCCCAGTGCCCTCAAGGCCAGGAGGAAGCAGGAACTTGAGATGTACAATAACAGGTAGGGGCAGCAATGATAGGAGGGCAGGAGCTACAAAGCTCCAGTGCTTGCTGGAGGTCAGGAGCAGAGCAAACAATGGTAGAGTAGAGGTTACCTGTAGCCAGAGCTCACCTTCATCATGTCATGAAGCTTTTTGACCTTGCGGGCTTCCTCCTTTGCCAAGAAGAGTGCAAAACCATGAGGAGGCCGCACACGGGGCACCCGTTCACTTACAGGTGTTACAGCAGGGCTTTCTACCAGAGTGTCATCTTCATCAGGGTGTAGCCGCTTGGCTATCAGTGAGAAGTAGAGGGCTTCCAGCAGGACCTGGGGTGGTAGTGGAATCAGCTGGCAAGCATGAGACTGGCAGCCCCCTCCCCTCTAGGAGTCCTCTCACCTTAAGGGGCTCCCAGCCAAGAAATGAGGCCAGGAAGCTGGAGCTGCTTGAAAGAAGCCACATGACACTCACGCTGGGGGGGAAGCTGGCACCAATCCACCCTGAGACCGCAACAGCCACTGCTACCAAGAATAGGCTGAGCCCATGGGCCAGGGAGGCACACCAGGCAGGCAGCAGTCGCTTCCGAAGGCCTTCCACCAGTTCTGGAGACACACAGACAGTTACATGGCTTCCAGTCCAGGAGGGCCTGGGAGGGATGTCCTGGTCTGTGTGAGCATACCTGTCCTGGAGAGCCTTGTCCCCAGGGGCTGTTCCCAGGTCAGGCCCATGCTGGGTGGTCTCTTCTCCCCCAGTGTCTGCAGCATCAGTGTTTCTGTTTTCTCCCCAGGAACACTGGACCTGAGCACAGACCAGGGCCATGAGTTTTGTGCACCCGCCCCCCAGAAAGAAGAGGCAGTGATTTCAGTCTGTATTCATCTGGGAGCAGCTCCTTCAGCATCTTAGGAGTCCTGGACCATGCAGATGTGCTGGGTATGCATGACACCCTGATCACTGTCCTTGTTTGCTTCCTATATATACACCCACTGCCCAGGGCCCAACAAAGGGACTAGTAGGTCCTTATCTTATATGTTCTGTCCTGGCATGAACCAGTGGCCCTTCTCCAACCTCATACCAACTATACAGGACTGTGGTCTAAACCTTACATGTACACTCCCCGCCCTGTAGAATGTTACAGAGGTGCACATTCCCGTGTGATTCTGTTTTTAAAAAGGCGAGTGTGGTCTACACAGGGAGTTCTAGGTCAGCCAGGAATATACAGTGAGACCCTGTCTCAAAAACAAATAAGTAAGCGAGCAAGCAAGGAAGCAAGGCAGGCAAGGAAGCAAGAGGGCAAAAAGAAGACATGAAACTACCATGCTGTCTGAGGGGAAAGTCGCCACGTTTATCAGTGCTTCTTGTGACCCAAGGACTTTTAAATGCATGGCCCACACCAAGTGTGCACTGCCACTGAGCCCTGACCTGTCTCTGACTCAGAGGTCTCTGGACCTGGGCCACTTAATGAGCAAAAGTGTCTGGGTTTAGCTTATTAGGCAAGCACAGAATAGCGAATAACCAGAAATGGTTTTCTTTGAATTAAATTTGCTGAACATAAAAATTATAGAGCATTTAGCTAAATTTAAAAATTGAGGACATTTATTAGCAGCACTTCTGATGTAATAGGCACAGAAATAGTTCTCACTCATCATTCAATGTGAGGCTGTCCACAGAATGGATATGGAGACCAACACTGTTAAGATGCACAGGCTGGGTGGTGGTGGTGGCACATGCTTTTAATCCCAGCACTCGGGAGGCAGAGGCAAGCGAATCTCTGTGAGTTTGAGACCAGCCTGGTCTGCAGAGCTAGTTCCAGGACAGGCTCCAAAGCTACAGAGAAACCCTGTCTGGAAAAGAAAAAGGAAAAAAAAAAAAGATGCACAGCACAGAGCACCAGGTTTTCATCAGATTCGGCTGCATGACCAAGCTGTGCCTGTCATTATATACTATACTATCAGTTACCCAGTACTGGTCACAACTGGATGTCAGGCACTGTTGGACATTTTAGTATATGACGGTAAAAAGAACAAGTCTCTCTGCTCTCAGTGTATGCTCACCAGCAGCAGAAATGGGTCAGTGTTTTGAAAGCAGGAAGGGCCTGGAAAGGCATAGCATGTGTGAGTGAGACTTGACTGTATCCATACCAGGTAAAGACAATCTCTGCTCAAGCCATATCAAGCAAATCCATGAAGGAAGGGACAAGTGAAACACCTCTTTGGGGAAGAGGACTCTGGGTAGAGGGAGCAGCAGATGCAGAAGGCGGGAGTTTGAAGTGGTATGCTAAGTTGTGGAGCAGCAGAACCTATTTCTTAGCTCTATATGGTATCAGGACTGCACCAGTGTGGGAGGCCAGCTAAGAAGGCCCTGTAGATCCCTTCTAGAGTGACTGAGAGGGTCTCTCTAGAGCCAACAGTGTGCTCCTAACAGGGCTGCTCATAAAGGAGGTGGCTTCTGTTGTGCACTAGAGACCACACACTCCTGGGGATATTAGCTAGCAGTGGCCATCACGCTGCAGTGAGGCTGACGTGGGAATAACTGGAGTCTGCCATTGGCCTGGCCAGTGTACCTGCTGTCTTTCTAAGCATTGATACAAGAAATAAGGGGCTAGGGAAGCAGGGTCAGAGAACTACAAAGAAGTAGAGGGCGTCACAGAGCAGGCCTAGCAATAGTCCAAGCAGAAAAGACCTGAGATAGAAGATGCGGCTGGGAACACTCATCCCTGCATCTGGACAGAAGCTGAGAGTACTTGTAAGAGAATGATGGGAAAAAAAGAGTCCCAGAACCTAGACTTCTGCCTCAGTGGACTAGAGAGGCAGTAGGGACAGAATACTTCTAGTCTTGTTGACTCTGAGCAGTTCAGCTGCATGGAGCTCCGGATAGTGGGCTATGGCACTGACCAGCAATTCCCTGTGTTTTTCCCTTGAACCCTTCCTGCCAAGGTCAAGTAACCCAGAGAATTCTCCTTTTCTGCATCTGGTTTAGTCAGCTCATACAACACTAATCTCTGGTTGTTTAAAATTTAGAATGAAAATGTGGATACTGAAATAGATGCAGATGACAAAAAGAATATATAATTCTACATGAGCTCTAGTCACTGAATTGGGAAAAACCAAGAATCTTGATCATTTTTAAGCATTCAAATAATCAAAATAGTCTCAAAATAAAAATGAAGTATTTAAAAACTTTAGCATCAATTTTTACAGTGTTGATTCCAAGTCAAAATCCCTGCGTGGCTATGCAGTGAAACCTTGCCTCAAAACAAAAAACAAAATTTCTTTCCAGACCAAGCCCCTGAGGTACATCCTGGTTGTCTTTCCATTTGTCAAGTGTCCTGTGTTTCTGTCCCTTCCCTAAAGGGATAACATGCTGGCTCCTGGGGATCCCATGAACTCCCCTCTATGGGGGAAAGTGGAGGCTCAGAGCAGTCAAGCAACACAGGCACAGTCCAACACTGGGTGACAGCACAGCCAGGAGACCCTCAGCTTCCTGAGGCAGGTACAGGACCCCACTATACAACTACCACAAACACCCTACCTCCTTCCAACCATGCCAGGCACTCACAGGCTAGTAAGCAGGTCTGTTTCTATGAGGGCATCCTGAGTGGGAACCAGGTTGCTGGCCCCATCAGCCAGGACCTGCTGGATCAGGTTTTCATCTAGAGGGAACAAGAAGTGTTGGAGTGGCATGACACTGAATAACTTGTGCTCTCCTAGAGCTTGGAAATCATTCCTTCCCACTCTGGCTTACCTGATGCTGACAAGTATTTAGTAGGCAAAGAAGGGCTAACCAGAGAGATGGCATCTTCCTCTGGGCCCAACATGCAACCAGGCCTATTCTGTGGCAATTGCTGCAGTGTGCTGCTCACAACAGACGGGTCACTGAGCAGGTCTGGCCAACTGAGAGTGCCCTCACTGGATGGCCAGCACACCAGACTGTGGGAAACAGACATCCTGACTTGTACCTGACCCAAGTCTAATCATACAAGTACAGGAAGCAATATACACAAGGATACATTAGCTTTGGAGCAGCCCCACTCCTAGAACAGTACATAACAACACCCAGAGACAGCCAAAACAGGATGAGGATGAGCACACACAGTCCAGCACCCAAGCATGACCTGCCAGGCACTACTGCTGACTCAGGCTGAAGCTTCCAGACCCTCTAGGCAGCCTCACCTTTTAGCATCTTCCAGAAACAGGTCATTCTTCACTTGCCCAGCAAGGGCCTGCTGAGAGAGGAAAGTGCCTCAGTGTGATCTGCAGCAGAAGTGACACCCCAACCATCCCTAACCAGCTCACCCTGCCCTGAGCCCCCGGGGGAACATTCACCTCTGTGAGGCCAGAGAGTGTGAGGAGGGAGCTGTCAAGCACAGATGGGTCCAGGTAGCTGTCAACATCTAGCGCCTGCTGCCCTTGGGGTGTGGGGTTTTGGTCACCAGACACCTGTGAGGAAAGAAGAGTGACTTCAGTCTTCAGTGGCTGGTACAACAGGGCAGGAGTCACTGGCCTGGGTTCTGTGTGATGATTCTGAATGACCCACACAGGGCTCTTTACTGGCTCTAGGGCTACTTGGACTTTTTTTCTTTTCTTTTTCTTTTTTTGATTCTTTTTGAGCCAGGGATTCTCTGTGTGACGGCCCTGGCTGTCCTGGACTCACTCTGTAGACCCGCCTGGCCTTGAACTCACAGAGATCCGCCTGCCCAAATGCTAGGATTAAAGGTGTGCACCACCACTGTCCAGTTTGAACTCTTTTAAAATTGGTTTTGGCAGTTTGTAGTTTGGTCTTTCTAGCAATCAACTCTTTCTTTTAGGTTCCTTAACCCCACCAGTGTAGAATCTGCTTCCAAGCCCCATTTATTTCTCTGGAGGGACTAAGATGTCTCCTCCAATTTATGGTTTGGTCATTTAAATCACTTCCCTTGGTCAATCTAGCTGATGGCTTATCAGTTCTGTTTACTAGTCCAAAGAATCACGTTTGGTTTCTGGATTTTCTCTCTGGCTGTTATACCAAACAACACAAACCATACTCCACCTCAGAGCTCTGCGGCCCTTGCCCAGCCCACCTTACTCCGTGACATCCGGAAGAGGAACAGGACAGCCAAGTAGACAGGGTAGACAACAACACTGGACACGAGACCAACGGCAACTATGTCAACACTTGGCAGGATCAGACTGGATACAGGCCCCATGCTGAGGTGACAGAGAAGACAGGATGAGTTAGGGAGAAGACTAAAAGGAAGTCAGCCAGGGTGGTCAGCAAACCTCACAGGACTCACCTGTATGTGGTATCTCCCACGACCCCATACCACACAGCATTGGCAGCCAGGAACAGGCAGAGGAGGAGGACACAGCAGGTGACCCTCTGGACCCGGGTGAAGCGGCTGCGAGGTGGCCTGTCCCATATGGAGAGCCAGATGTGCTTGTCAAAGAAGCCTCTCTGCAGCTCGGCCACTAGAAGGCGCTGGAACTGCCACAAGGCAGCTTCATCTGGGAGGATTCAGATTTACAGCAGGAATGTAGTGGGCGCCCATGTCATTCCCCTCTCCCTTTCTCCACTACCAAGGCAGGTGGGTAGCCTTACTTGCTGCAAGCACCTCTTTCTCCACTAAGCCCCCATTGGCCTCAGTCTCCACTGACAGCCAGTCGTTGACCAGAAAGAAGGTGCTTTGGGCACTCTGCAGGTCCCGAACGATGATGTGCTGCAGGAACCAGGCGGGGCTGAGCCCTGTGGAGAAAGGGACCCAGATGAGGACTGAAGCAGGCTGGCAGGATGCAGGGGTGGCGAAGGCTCTTACTCTGACCTTTGTTGTCATGCCACACTCGAATTTTCCACACACTCCCCAGGCTGTGTGGGGTAGCAATCTGGAAGATGTCCAGACTGTTGCGATGAAAGGCTCTGTCTCCATCTAAGTGCCGGTGACCACTACGATTGTCCTCTCCAAACAACATGATGCCTACATGAGCCGTGGTACCTGGAGAGCAGAGAACTCTGGGTTTGCTATTCATTATGTACGAAACTCACATCAGCCATCCTATCTACGAACAGTACAGGTAGCCCTGAGCTTTCAACAGGTTCTGAAATGGTTACTTTTATACTAATGTAGATTGAACACAGGGCCCTATGATAGGCAAGTACCCTATCCTGAGTTCCATATCTAGCCATTTTTTTAAAGCATTTTATTCTAGCATAGGATCTCATTAAAACACCCAAACTGGCCTGCAACTTGCCCTCATTTGCCTGAGTTTGTGATTTCCCCTACATCAGCCTCCCAGGTAGCTAGGATTATATGCATGCACCACCAGGTCCAGTCTGCATAGTTCAAACAGACCCAAATTCCAGGTTTCTCAATTTGTTAACAAACACCAAGCCCACAATAGCATGGCTTTCAGTGGCCAGGGTATACGTGCCGAGCTCAGGATTGTAAACCTGGTCAGCCTATCATGTGACAGGATACAGGTGTGTGTCAGTGACCAGGCAACAGTTATGTGCTTAGGTAGTCTACTCTCCAGAAATGAAGTCATAGCTTTTAAAACTGAGCACTCAGAAGAGAGAACTTGCCAACAATAATGAAAGTATGGCAAAGAAATAAAGCTGGGCCAGGTGGTGGTGGTACACACCTTTAATCCCAGCACTCGGGAGGCAGAAACAGGCCTTTGAGAGATCTCTGTGAGTCAGAGGCAAGCCTGGTCTACAAGAGCTAGTTCCAGGACAGGCACCAAAGCTACACCACAGAGAAACTCTGTATCGAAAAAACAAACAAACAAACAACAACAACAAGAACAAGAACAAAAAAAAAAAAACTCCTAGAAATAAGAACTGGTGGGTTTGGGATAAAGCTCGGGAGTAGAACATGTGCTCAGCAGGAGGCCCTAGGTCTATCTCAAGTGCACATAAACAAAACGAGTGAAAAATTGCAACATTGGAAGTAAGATTAGAATAAAAAATAAATAAAATTGTTGAACTAAGCTCTTGCCTTGGACTCTGTCAGCAAAGAGACTTTCCATGCACACGTGGGAAACTGCCACCAGAAAGGAGGAGCCGTCTCCGCAGACAAGGCTGGTGAAAGTTGCTCAGAGTTTTCAGGGAGTGTCCACAGTACTCGCAGCAAAGACAAGTCAATTCGAATGTGGACTATGACACCTGCCAGTTTACTTTGTCCCAGAAGCGCTGGAGTGGCTGTAGTCACACTATTCTGAAGTTTCCAAAAGCTTTCACTTCCAGGGTGTGTCTGGGACAGGCTCTTGTTATGAAGCCTAGGCTTGTGAGCTTTTTTTTTTTTTTCCTTCCCCAAGACAGGGTTTCTCTGTTTAGTTCTGGCTGTACTGAAACTCATTCTGTAGACCAGGCTGGCCTCAAACTCAAGAGATCTGCCTGCCTCTGCCTCCCAAGGGCTGGGATTAAGGGCATGCGCCACCACTACACAGATGAACAGCTTGGGTTTTTTCTTAAATTACATTCTATTTATTGAGTGCAAGCTACAGTGCACATATGGATGTCAGAGGATTATCTATAGGGTGTGCTCTCTATAGGGTGTGCTCTCTCCTTTCACCTTGTGGGGCCTAGGAATCAAATTCAGGTTTGCTGGTAAGTCCCTTTACCTGGTGAGCCATCTCTGCAGCCCCAATAGCGAGTTTTAATGTTAATAACAAACATCAGGTGGGGGTAGTGGCACACACTTTACCTTTAATCCCAGCATTCATGTGGCAGAGGGGTGGATCTCTGAGAGGCCAGCCAGGTCTACATAGGGAGTTCTAGGCTTCCCAGAGCTACATAGTGAGACTGCATCCTGCCCCAGCCAATAAATAAATTAACAAACATCAAGGACTGCAGAGCGGTTACAATAGAGCAGTTTGATTTTGTGTATGTGAGGCCTGCCCTACTCTGAAGTAAGGAGCATCTTCTTGGCTCTTGGACCTGTTGTCTTTCTCTTTGTGTCTGTGCAGTGCTGTGACTGGAACCCAGGGCCCCTGCATCCTGGGTAAGTGTTCTGCCACTGAGCTACACTCACAGTCTTCATATCTGTTGTTTCCTTATCTCTGAGCTAAGTCCTTATCACAACATTTTGAGAACTGAGCACTTGTTTTGTGATACTGCTCCCCATAAGCATCAGACAGGGTCCAGGACCGAGACTGTAGAGTCCAGGCCAGGGGAGACTCCACATCCCACCCCTAATCACCCCTTTTCTTACCTGAACCTCGGCTCCAGCCAGTCTTGACCAGGATTTCATATTTGAAACGGCCTCCCTTCCCACAGAATGGGATGACACTGACTCGGCTAACATCCAGCTGGTCCAGCTTGCGCAGGATCACAGCCATGACCACATAGGTCACCAGGCATATGGCACATGTCAACAGGACAATGTAGTTAATGCTTGCAGAAGGTTCCTGGGAAGAAAGAATCATCAGGTGCTGGTGGATTCAGCTTATACATTTTAGTTTCTAAGGATGGAATCAGGATGCCCCAGGCAGATATGGAAAATATCTAGGGACAGGAGCATTACTCACAGGAAAGATGAACTGGACATGGCTGGGAGGCACAAAAAGGCTAGCGCCAAAGGCAGTGAGGTGGCGGGTAAGGCAGACAGCCTGGCTGGGTGAGGTCTCCTCCAGGGGTACAATCCCCTCAGTTCTCCACATCATCATGTCTTCATTGAAGTACTGGCACAGGGAGGTGTACAGGCCAACAGACACCTCCAATGCAGACCAGTGGAAATGGCTGGTCAGGTTCAGGTAGTAACTCCTGCCTGGTGCCCCAGTCCTACAAGGGACAAAGTAGTGTCACCGCCAGACTCCAAGGCCCTGAGTGTCACACCCAGCCTTTCTATTGCCCTGGCTCCGTAATTAGCCCACATACCTGTGGCTAATGCAGGACAAGTTGCATTCACCCTTCTCCCACCTCCTTCCCCTCTTGCAACCCCCACCTCTGTGGTCCCAGTGGGAGACACTCACTCTGGGGCAATGAAAAAGGTGTAGGGCCTGTGATCAGCACTCTCAAGCACCTCCAGGCTGATCCTCCTACTGGCTGAGCAGTTGTACTCATTGGGCTGGGACACCGAGTGCAAGTAGACAGCCAGATAGGGCTCAGGTTCCTCAGACAGGTAGCGTTCTGGGGGCCACATACATAGTATCAAACACCCACCAAAAAACTCATCACACTAAGGGCGCCCTGCAAGTTGTTGTCATGGGACTTGAGGGTCAGTCACCTAAGCAGAAGATTCTAAGAACCTCCACAAGTAAGTCAACACATGCTTCTCTGTGACTACAGGTATATGGGCTTTATGGAACCAGGGCCACAGGAAAACTGAGAGCTGGCCAGGCCCCCAGGACCTGTGACTGCAAATTTAATGGTATCCGCATAAATACCCCCTCCCTAGGGACAAGGGTGGAAGGAGGATAGGCAAGTCATGTGCCCACCCCAAACACACACCATTAAGCACTGTGTAAGTGATCCTCAGATGCAGCCCAGCTTGAGGGTTGCTGTTGTCTGCGGTGACCACAGCACTGATTGAGGCCTGGGGCTGTATAACAGTAGAGCCTGCAGAGTTGTGGGAGCCCTGGGCAGCCTGGTCTGAGTTGTTTGGCACCTTCACTGTGATGGCACGCTCTGAGGCCAGTCGCTCAATAGGGATTTGGGTACCAGTCTGTGTTTGGAATGCCATAGATGCCACTTTGGTGGAGACAGTGTAGTTGCTAATGTAGCCAAAGGGAAAGGGGTTGGAATCCACAAGGAAGATGAGTTGCACTATATCACTGAGGTTGGACAGGGCCCCACTGAAGGCCTCAGGAATGGAGAAATGGCAGCTGGGTCCCAAGGTTTTGCCATAACACAGAAGGCTGAGTGGGTCTGAGCGTTTGCCCAGGGCCACAATCTCCTCGCCCACCAGGGTCAGAGGCTCCTCATTGAGTACTCGGGAACGCATGAGGATACACATGAGGGCTGATGAGAGGTTGTAGGCCTTGGATGCCACAATCTGTGAGGGTGGTTCAGCCCCCAGCTCCAAGGGTTGTGGGCCCTGCATGTCCAAGCTGGCCAGGTGGATGAGGTCACCTGGGCAGGCAAAGAAAGTAAGGGATGTTGAGAAGTGGTGAAAGCTGGAGGGGAGGCTAGGGAGTGGGAGGGGCAGCTTGTGCACCTGTGATATTGAGGATGCTATCAGCAATGGTAGTGGGTGTCACAGTACCCTCGGTAGTTTCAGCTTGCAAGATGCGCATCATGCCCTCCAGCTTCTGCAGCATCTTCTTCAGGCATGAACGACACATGAGCTCCCTGCTGGACACCTTCGAGGGAGATGAGCATGGCCTCCAGACCCATCCTCAGCACACATGCTCATGGCATCTACGAGTTCCACCTCCACACCACTAAATGGCTCTGTCTCCTCACAATGGCTGGTATTCTAGGCAGCTTCCTGCCTCTAACCTGCACCGAGGACCTGCCTGGATGGAAGTCTTCAAGGCTTTCCTTGCTAAGACTTCTATGGCTCTTCCCAACCCAAGGATGCACTCAAGTTCTTTCTGGGGCCTACATACTAATCACCCCAGCTATCTGTTTCCATGGCTAAAAGCAAGGAAGATGTCAAGGCCTTGGCTAGAGTCCAAATCTAGATACATACAAGGGCACAGAAGCCACATGGTAACAGTGACTTCTACCCAGAGCTCTCTGAATCCCTGTCCTCTGAGGACTTGACTATTCTACTGGTCACTGTACAGATCCCACCCTGACAGAGTGCCTTTCTATCAGATACAGGTCATTTGGCTCACAGCTTAGAAAATGTAACCCTCCATAGGTCATAAGCCTTTGTCAGGTAAGCCTAGTTAAGTGGAATATGACTACAGGCCTGATGAGAGGGCACATATCCTCCTGTAGTCACCAGAAGAGCATGTGGGCACACATTGGGAGACAACAGTGAGGCTGCAGAAACTGGCATTGGCTATAAAGATCTCCCTGTCTGAAGCCTTTCTCATGATGCACAGGGCCTGTGCATAGTGCAGAAGACTGCACCTGTCTTACCATGCACTGGGCCAGTGCAGCAGTGATCTGCTGGATGTCATCCACGGTGTTGACCCGCAGGGAAATCAGGGTCTCTGTGATGTTCTTACGCATTTGGGCTCGCAGCTGCTGCTCATGGTTGGGCTCTGACACCATATCTGGGGCCTGCTCATACTGGAGAAGGCAGGGAACATAGAAGAACCATGAGAAGAGGACAGGCCTCCTCGTGATATTTATCCACGGGGAGCACTGGCATGCACCTGGTGGTGCTACAGTACAGTTATGAGGCATGGGCAGGGATTTAAAGATCAAGGATAATACAAGGTCCAGAGTATCAAGAGGGTACTGTGGGAAAGCTGACCTTGGGAAGGTCCTAGTATGTAGTAGGGTAGGAGTTAGCATTCAAAGGTCTTAGGGAACGTTATTGGTTTGAGGTGCATGGTTTCAGCCCACTCACAGAGCACACCGAAGGGATCCTTTTCTGTCAATATGCACTGACCTCATTGAGCACAGTAATAAGGGCTAGAGAGTACTCGATGACATGCTGAGGGTCAGCCTGCCTCAGCAGCCCAGGCAGCACACTGGCAGTCAGGCTGTACAGCCAGGGTATGAGGTCTGCAGAATTACCACTGGGTTCTGGCAGGACAATGGTCAGAGACCTGGAGGGTGGGAGTAGACTGTAAGTAAGTGGTGGTCAGCTCATGTTCCCTCTCCAGGGTTCAGCTCACCTGTTGAGTGCAACAACAGCAGCACCAAGCTGGTCTTGTACAACCACAGCCAGGCTCACCACAAAATGGGGCTGGAATCCAGGAGGCAGGACAGCCCCATAGGTGGAGAGACTGCCCTTATAGATGCAGAAATCCTCACAGTAGCTCTGACGACAGCGCCTCAGCAACAGGGCATATACCAGTGGAGTTCCACCATCCTCTGCATCACGCCAGCCTATGAACACACAGCATTAGTACAGAGTCCAGGCTCACACCAGTCTCTCCAGATAACCCACACTCACCTGTGCATTCAAAGTGCACTTTAGTGGTGAGACCACGTACAGCATCCAATGGGAATAGGTGACAGGAGCCTCCAAGTGGAGGGCGGTTGGGTGAGAGGCGGATGGAGGCACAGCC
This sequence comes from Microtus oregoni, assembly GCF_018167655.1. Classification (NCBI taxonomy): domain Eukaryota; kingdom Metazoa; phylum Chordata; class Mammalia; order Rodentia; family Cricetidae; genus Microtus; species Microtus oregoni. The sequence goes on from NW_024543086.1 coordinate 20,030,834, forward strand.
CTCCTCCTCGCCCGAATGGCCCAGCACAGTGAGTGTGAAGACGTAGCCTTCCCCATCACGAAGCGCACCCCGCCGCACCACCAGGTGCATGCCAGTGCTCCCCGTGGATGTTGTAGTCTCATCCAGGACCAGAGTCTTATTGCTAAAAGTCCGTGCTGCCCAGCGCTGCATGACAAAAGCATGGAGGATATAGTGAGAGGGGTGCCCTGGGTACCTCCCAGGAGACTTGTCATCTGACTGCTACTCACCCCTTGCTTGGAGCCACTGCTGCAGTTGTGGCAATGACCCTCCAAGTACACGTAGGAACTACGGCTCACTTCATACACTGCTTGTGCCTTGCAGGATACACACTCAAGAGACACAATGGGTACTCGCCCACTTCGAATCAGCACCTGGAAGAGACAAGAGTGTCACAAGGAGGCTCTACCCTCTTGCACCCTGGAAAGCTTCCTAGCCCAGGCCACTCCTGTTTGGCCCAAATTCCAGGTTGTATCTTTGGGTGAGTGAATCAAGTTAGGTAAGCAGCAAAATCCAGAAGGCCTGCCATCTGGTATAACTCCAGGGCCCTGTTGGCCCAGCAGTAGGAAGCATGGGAACCACTGACAGTGCATGATGGAAGCAAAGTACCCAGGAAGTCAAGGTTAGTTCTTTCTTTCTTTTTTCTTTTTTCTTTCTTTCTTTCTTTTTTTTTTTTTTTACATAGCTGTCCCAGACATGCTTGTGACCTGGGTAGGACCTGGGTGAGCTCAGTCAGGCAAGACCTGCTGAGTGCCCTCTTCAGAACACTTTACTTGGTAGGACTATCTCCAGGTAGGTGACCTCAGAAGGCCTGGTGCTAAGGAGACATCCTCAATCTGAGGCACCAGAATAGTCCAGCACCCCTCCACACACACTCGCAGGACCCATCCCACAGCAACAGAAGTGGCCATCACTTGCACAGTGGTCTTTACCTTTATGGCAAGTCCAGGGCAGATGCTTGAGCAAGAACTGGCTCGCTGCCCCAGAAGCAAGGACAGGCTTTGTGGATGGGTGTAGCTACCTAGGCAGGCAAAAGGACTTGGCTTCTCATTATTTCCCTTTCATGCTGGTAGTATAAAGTTCATTTTTTGCAAACCATACTGTTTGCACGACTCTTGTTCTGGACCCAGGCGGTGGTGGCACACGCCTTTCATCCCAGCACTCGGGAGGTAGAGGCTGGTCTATAAGAGCTAGTTCCAGGACAGCTAGGACTGTTACACAGAGAAACCCTATCTTGAAAAACAAAACAAAATATATTTTGTTTGGTTTTTGGATACAGATTATCATTATGTTGGTGAGATTAGAGTAGAACTCTTGCTCTTCCTATCTCCGCTCTCTCTAAATACTAGATTACAGGAGAGTGTGCTACCTGCCTACCTGTCCTCTGAAAAGTCACTCTAAATTGTGTCCTGATTTTCAGATAGAAGCAATGCTAATTTGGTAATTTTGGCAAATTAAGTTGGTAATTTACCAAAATTAGCACTAGGTTAGAGAGACCTCACAGTCCCTGGGGATATTATAGCTATGACTGACAGAAACCAGGATGGAGCAAGTACTGTCCTGGTGTGGGGCTAAACCGAGGGATTCAGGGCACAACCCACCGTCTGGTTGGTGGCTTCCTCCTTCCGGCCTGCTTTCCACACTATAAGGTTGAAGGTATATTCCACACCAGCTTCTAGGCGCTCCAGGGGGATGGTGACCATACTGCTCCCACGGGGCCCAAAGTTCAGCACACAGCCACCTGCCTCACTCTATGAAAGCAAATAAGGGAAATGGGTATAAGAGCTCTAACCAGTCTCAAAGCAGACCCTGGCTTAGAAGATCTTTTCCTGTGCTGGGGCTAAGGCCCACCCCAAGAATAATCCAAGTGCTAAGGCACTTACTGGACATGGATGCATGAGACAGAGGAAGCAGGAAGGACCTGTCACCCTAAGTCCCCATGGCTGACCTGTGTTGAAGCCACGCAGGCCCAATGAAAGTTGAGTGGCGTCTGGTCCCCATCCTCCAGATTAGGGTCATAGGACTTGCTCCCATCCAGCACCAGGTCCTGTGTGTCTGACCATACCCGGTATGAGCCACCTTCAATGATGGGTACCAGACGTTCAGCAGCTACTGTCACGTTGGCCTGGATGCTCCGTGCCAATGGTGTGTCCCCAAATGAAACCACAAACACAAAGCAGTAGTGGCCCACAGGCAAAGCCAGCCGTGGCACCACCAGCTGGGGACGGCTCACATCTACACCACGAAGTACCATTTGAGTCATACGTCCTGTCCGCTGACAGCTGGCAGTACGATATATCTGCCAGTGGTACTCAGTTTGGTAGGAGACACAGTTGCGGAGATCAACATGGGCCTCCAGGTAGTTGCGCTGGGAGCGCCGCATCAGCACTTGCAAAGGCAGTGCCACCTCCACCTCAGGCTCCCTGCAGGCTAGCACCTGCACAGTCACTGTGGCCTGTGCCACAAAAAAACTCACTAGGTTTGTGGCATTCACTTCTACGCGATAGTCCCCAGGATGTAGGTAGTTGTGGTCAGTCCAGGACTCATCTGTGTTCTGTACTGGAGTCCCATCCCCAAAGTCCCAGTGGTAGGCTACACGCCGGGGACTGGGGCTTGTAGCAGCCTCAAACCGGGCTGAGCGGTTGGTAAAACAGCGGCCACTCTGAAGTCTTACATACTGGATGATATCCTGTACTTCCACCATTAGTGTGAGGTTCACACCACCCAGTTCATTGAAGGCACGCACATGAATCTCCAGTAATCCTGCAGCCACAGGCGTGTAGGTGACATCACGGCCCGATAGAATGACCAACGAGTCACCCTGAACCTTTTGCAAAGAGAAGTACCAGGCATAGGCAACCCGGGAGCCCCGCTGTACCCGGGCTGTGAAGTTCTTCTCAGTGCCTGTAGCAATGCCTGGCTCACAGCAGTTGGGTACCTGCAGCCCAACAATAGCCTCCAGCACTAAGATACGAACCTGTGCTTGGGCCCGGCTCACATGGTTCTCAGCCTGCACATTTACCATATGGTCTCCAACCCGAAAAAAGCTATGGGAGAACTGAGGGCCAGAGAGTACTTCAGGGATAGACCCGCCAACCTGAAGTCGGAAAGTAACAGCAGAGCCAGCAGCCAGCAAGATCTGAAAGTGGACTGGCTGCCCAGGTGCTACCACCTTGCTGCTGGCCCATAGCACCAGGCTCACAATAGGCTCCTCTACTGTGAGATTGTACATGGCTGAGACCCAACTGACTGCATTGGAAGCATTAAGCTGCACAGAGAAGTTGCCAGCACTGGGGAGGCGCACAACAATGTTCGGGCTGTGCTTACTGCCACTTGGCAAAGTCCAGCACCAACTCACATTGGTACCTGCATCCAGCTGACCCCAAAAGGGCACAGTGGAGCCAGCTGCCACAAAGATCTTATCTGGCTCACTGGTTCTGATGCTAAGGCCACCCACAGGCACCTGTATGGCCACTTCAATTGTGGCATTAACTGAGCCCAACTGGTTCTCAGCTGTGACTCTGACCAAGTGCAGGCCAGCTGTAGCAAAGTTATGGGTGGTGGATGGCGTCAAAGTCTCCCAACTCAGTCCTTCCTCCAGGTACCAAGTGTAAACAACACCACTGCCACCAGCCACTTCGGCACGAAAGGTGAGGCTTACATTGACAGCAGCTGGATTGGGAGATGCATACAGGATTAGACACTCCACAGGCTCCACAAAGTCTATGGTGCGGTTGGCTGAGGCACTGCCCAACATGTTGGTGGCTCTGAGATGGATATGGTAGGTGCTAGCCTTGAGTGCAGTGAGCGAAAAGCTCTTGCCACTGCCAATGAGGGTGAGGCCGCCATACTGCTGGGCTGTCCAGCTGTAGGAGATGTTGGTGCCATCCCTAACTGCAGCTTGCAGCTGCAGTGTGGAGTTGGTAGGGAAGCAGCAGCTACCACCACCTCCCACTATCTGCAGCCCCTCGATGAGCTGCAGAACATAGATGAAGATGCTGTCCTGGGCAGAACCCAGCTCATTCTCAGCTGTGACAATAATATTGAAAGTACCCACTGAGCGAAAGGTGTAGGAAATAGTAGAGCCACCTGGAATGGGCGTACATCGGTCACAGAGCACCCAGGAGTAGTGAACATCACTACCCACCTCCAACAAAGTGCTAAAGCTCACACTGCCATTCAAGGGCACCACTGTGCGGCTGGCATTGATGGTGAGCCCCTGCACACGCTGCTTCACTGTGATATTGAGTTGGGCCTCACTGCGGCTCACCTCATTCCAGCCAGACACCCTGACAGTGAAGTCACCAGTGCTGCTGTACATATGAGTGACCTCAGGGCCCTCTTGTTGGCTTCCATCTCCCAGTTCCCACAGGTAGGTGGCAGGGCTCCCACTTCCCATTGCCGAGAACAGATAAGGCTGCTGCAGCTCCAGCACGTGGGAGCCATTGATCCTGATGCCAGTGACTAATACAGGCTCCTGTACCTCCACAAAAGCCGAGTCATTGGTAGCAGAGATGTTGTTGGACACAGTGACAATCACCAAGTAGGAGCCTGGTTCTTGGTAGATAAATGTCACTTCAGAGCCCCCAGTATGGGTGTGGGTAATATCTTCAGTGCCAAAGTCCCAGGTGTAGTGATAGGGGAATGGCGGCCAAGAGTAGGCAACCAGCCAGGCTTCATCCCCAAGCTTCACAAACTGCCTCTCAGGTTGCAGGGTGATGTTGCATATCTCAGGTTCCACACAGATGCTGGTGAAGTAATGTGCCTTGTTCACATGGCTTGACAGGACCAACACGAGAGGGAATGTGCCACTCCGTGTGAAGTTATGTGTCACTACTGGATGCCCATGGACGGTCACATTGGAGGAGCCATCCCCAAAGGTCCAATCAAAGAGATAATGGGCAGGGTTCCCAGTGACATGGGCCATAAGCTGGGCACTGGGCTGCATGGGGATGCAGGTAGAGGGTTCTATGCGTAATACCTCCAGGACAAACACTTGCACATGCAAACTCTGGGACAAGTGGCCAACAGGGCTGGCTGCTACTACTGTCACGGTGCAGTTCTGGGCCCGCAGATATACATGCTGCACTGTAGCCTCAGGGCCTGTGAATACAGTGCCATCGCCCATGTCAAATGTCCATGTAATGTTGTCACCTGACTCCACAGTGGCACTGACTATCGTGGGGGCTCCCTGTTCCACAGATGGGCTCAAACACACAGTCAGGCCACGCAACTCCTGGAAGACATGGATGTCTATATGTGCTGCCACACTGCTCACTGTGTTGTTAACCTCCAAAATGACTCTGTAGGTGCCCGTCTTGGTATAGGTGTGGCTGAGTGCTGGTTGGCTCTGTACTAGGACAGGAGATCCATCCCCAAAGTCCCATGTATATAAGACACCATCAGCTGAGGGCAGTGGGTATGGGGAAAAAGTGATGGGTCGGCCGGCTACCAGGATGTTGCTGCTCATGCCAATGGTCACGTTGGGGAGCACAGTGCGCACACTCACAGGCACCTGCTGCGTCAGGTTCTCATAGGTATTGGACACAACGACGGTCAAGTTGTACTCACCTGTGGAGACAGGCCCAGGTGGGACTTACTGCTCACAGAATCCCCACCTAGCACTTGCTACTGCACGAGGACAGTCTTGCTCAAAGCTTCAACTGCTATGCTCTTGGATCAGGCCCAGAAGATGTTCAAACCCAGGCCATGTACAGGGCAGAACACTCAAGGGTCCACAATGAGCAAGAGAATGAACAAGACCATTTCTAACACACAACTGCACAAGGATAAACATGGAAGAAAATACCAGCACAAGCAGGAGCAAGTACAAGGCATGAATACTACATGCCAAGTGGTGGAGTGGGGATATTACAGTGTGCAGCCTCAGGAGCTTTTAAAATAATTAAACAATGACCCCATCTTACTCTCCCAGGCTGAAATTGAAGATATATACTGAGGCCTTGGGGACCCTGTCAACCCACCCTGGTCCTCAATGTCTAGGTGCCCCTCCTTTACCCAAGTAAGGACTTTTCCCCACCAGCAACCCAGGCTAGGTCAAAGTGGGAGTGATATGGGATGTTATACCCAAAGGTAGGTTGTCTAAGCTCAGGACCTGAAAGGCAATGGCCCCACCCCTCACCTGGGGTGGCGTAAATATGCGTGGTATTGTGTTCCACAAGCACCTGGGCCACTGTGGGGTCCGGGACCTGGAAGGACTCGTTGTATGGAGGCTTGAACTGGCGGAGTACCTGCTCCCCATCCCCAAAGATCCACCTGCCAGGGCAGCAGGCAGACAGTGAGCAGGCAAGATGAGTAGATAGGGTGCCCCTGGCTCTGAATGCAAATTCTACAATCATTCTTTCCTGGTTCATGGGTTCAAGATACTATGTTGGCTCTACCATACGAGGATCTCTGCCCCTCATGTGATCCTACCCACCAGTACTCCCAACAGAAGAGGAAATTGTAGCTCTGAGCCAGGATTCCAGGATAAATGCTAGGGGCTGAAATGAGAACCTGATGCCAGCCCCAACCCAGGCCCTGCTCAGCTAGCCACTCCCCCTCTCTAGGCCCAGAGGCACTCACAGGAAGGCCACCTCCACAGCTGAGTCCACCAGCACACCACCCGTCAGTAACAGTGTGGCATTGGGAGGCAACACAGAAGGCACTGCAGATACCCACAGTCCCCGCATCTTGTTCATCCGCTCCACAGTGACATTGTAGTTCACGGTGACGTTGCTCACGTGGTTAGAGGCTGTCAGCTGAGGAGACAGGCATCAGTGGGTATGGCCCAGAGGCAGCAAGGACAGACCAATGGGTGAAAGGCCTCGAGCCCCGACTCAGCAGCCTCCCCACACTCACCCACAGCTGCAGCAGCGTCCTCAGGAGCAAAGCAAAGCAGAACAGAAGGCAAAGTGAGCACCCAGATATCCCAGGATCCCATGCCTCCCTCCATTGGCCCCTGCCTACCGAGAGCTTGAAGATGGCAGCACTCTGGTAGATTACATTGAAGACAGTGTTGTGGAAAGTCAGGGACGGTTTATCATCAATGGTCCATCGGAAGGTCACATCCGAGCCAGCCTCCACCATGGGGCTGTACCGCTACAGAAATGACAAGACATTGGCCAAAGCTATGATTTTGCCCCAGTCTGGAGCTGACTCTGCCCCAGCCCCATCTGTCCCCCTCAGACTTACTGGAGAATTTTGTGTGTGGTGCATAGTGGACGATGTAAGTCTACCAGCTGAGCCCTGACTGTAAGACACCCATGCTCATAGTCTTGGATGTTGACCCAGGTCAGTGTAGAACAGTTTTATCCACAGGGGAAGCCAAAGCATACAATTGGACAAGTCATAGGAGAGGGAAAGAAAAGGCCCTTTCTTCCTTCCTTCATTTTGTTTTTTTGAGACAAGGTAACTTTGTGTAACCTTGGATGCCCTGGAACTCCCTCTGTAGAGCTCTGCAGATCTCAAACTCAGAGATCTGCCTGCTTCTGCTTCTCAAGAGTTGGGAATAAAGGTGTGTGCTACCACCAGCTGGCTAGAAATGGCCCTTTCAATGTCTGCTGGTGTTAGGGTGGGCATGTCCAAGATGAGGAGATAGCGCCATCCCCCTAAGGTACTAAGGTAGCTAGCAGTTATCCTCTGAGGCTTCAGGTCCCATTTCAACAGGCACATGCATCAGGTAGCTACAAGCACAGCAGATAGCCCAGAAACACATGAGGATTCATGGAGACTCAGTGAAGGGTGGGGTCAAGTGTGATGAATGTTTCAAAAAACTTAAAAAACCTGAAGAATAGCCTGGTCGTGGTGGCTCAGGCCTTTAATCCCAGAGACAGGTGGATCTCTGTGAGTTCAAAGCCAGCCTACTCTATAGAGTGAGTTCCATGACCCAGGACAGCCAAGGCTACACAGAGAAACCCTGTCTTTTTTTTTTTAATTATTTATTTCTTTAATTTTATGTGTATTGATGTTTTGCCATGGGTGGCAGGTCTCCTGGAACTGGAGTTACAGACAGTTGTGAGCTGTCATGTGGGTGCTGGGAATTGCTTTTAACCACTGAGCTCTCTCTCCAGCCCCCGAGAAACCCTGTCTTGAAAAAACAAACCAAATCAAACCAAACCAAACCAAATAAAAAATCTGGAATATAAAAAAGCCTGAGAAAGTCTGCAGAGCAGCTGCTCTAGCTGGGACTATCAGTAAAGTACACATTTCTAAATGGTGCTCGGGTGAAGCTCACAACAATAAAACCTGCCTTCCATGTATGGGTCCCTAGGGTCCATCCCCAGCACCACTAAGAGAGATAGAATCACTAAGTAGGCAAAGGCTCCCAGCAGGTCTCACATGGAAAGCATGTAATAGAAACTGTCATCCTTGGAAGGACAGCTGAGGGCTTCCTCAGTGGGAGGATCCTGTTCTCATCATTTAGAGGGCTAGGTTGCAGACCACACTTACCACCAGGATGCCCTGCAACACTCGGGCCTCGGGGCTTGGCACAGCACGGAGGCCACAGATGGGCTCCTCAGCTGTCACCCTCAAGCTGATATTGGCCTTGCTGGCTCCATTCTGTGCCACAATCTCCATGGCATGATCCCCTTCTGTAAGCCTGGGTAGTACCAACACTGAGAATAGGGTGCCATTAGACTCTTCAGTGCAGTCTTGCTTGAGAATATCCACCTCAGGAGGGCAGGCATCCTCAAAGGGAGCACTAATGTTGCCCCCAAGCCAATGAGCTGTGACAGTGGCATTAGCACCAGAGTCCACCTGAAGCACCAAAACTGAGCCGTTGGTTGGCACGTAGAGGTGGCCATCAAGAGGAACAGGGTGAATGACTCTTAGTCCAGCCACTGGAGAGATCACATTGAAGCTGCAGGACAAATTGTGCCTGGACACACTGTTGCCCACTGTAGCCCGGACCTCATAGCGCCCAGGATGTTGTAGTCCAGGGTTAGATTCAAGCAGGGGGGTGAGCTGTTCTGTGGCCAAGAGCAGCTGTAGGGAGCAGGCTGGGCCAGCCCAAGCTTCTTCCAGATGAATAGGCAGGTGGGTCTGCCAATCTGATGCATTGGTAGAAAGGTACAGGGCTTGGTCAAGACAACTGGAAGCCAGGGGGCAGTGCAGAAGGGTACCTGGGCCAGCATCATGTTGTATGCCAATGAGGTCACCAGGGAACACAGGGACATCCTGTCCATGGAGGGTAACCTATAGAAGAGGGAAGCAGTATTGAATTGTGTCCCCATGATAAAAGACTATAGGAACTACTGAGAGAGTGGACAGGACACCCATCTCAGGTCTCAGCACTGTCAATGGTACTTCATGGAGTCCCTGCTCCAAGGCAAACATGGCTGAGACAAACAGGACATTATTAACACAGGGAACATGCACAAGGAAGATGTAACAAGAGGGACTGCCACAGGTGAAAAGAACTTTCTCAGGGATAGAAAGATAGAAAGCAGGTAGCTGCTCCAAGGGAGAACAAGAGTTCCCCCTTAGATAACACAAGGACAGAGATCCTGAGAAGGAGGTAAGACAGGGGCTTTGAAGCAGGATGTAGGCAAGAGAATCAAGGCAAGGCTGTTGGGCACACACAAGAAGCCTGCAAAGTATCTGATGAGAGACCAGGATCCTGGGCAGTCAGCGACATACAGGCCCACACCAGGACACATACCAAGTACTGTGTGGGAGGCCCTGCAGGCACAGAGAAGAGGAACTCCTTCCACAGTGTGTAGTTGGCTCTGGGAAGTCTCAACCCTGACATGGACCCATTGATGCAGACATGAGGGTTGCAGGAGGCATCAAAAGGTACACAGACATTGGCTCCAGGACACCAGTGTTCCTTGGGCACACACTTGCGAGCTAGCTCAGTTCTGTTGTCAGGCTCACTGCTGCCTTCTGGGGCCACTGCTGGGAGAGGAAGAATGTCAGGAACCTGATCACTAACAAGCTACTATTAAGGATTCCCTTCTTACCCATTACAAAACCAAACCTGGATAAGAAGTTCCTCATTTCCATCATCACTCCCCTGCCATTAGAACATGCCCAAGCAGGCACTACCCAATCTATCATTGGACAAGGAAACAGGAGTTGGCAACTCTGCAGAATCTGCCCTCAGTCTACCTTGAAGCTGGGATTAGAAGGCATGAGAGAATTCAGAAAGCACACCTAAGTCTCCAGTTCCTATCCCTTACAGAACCCCACCTGCTCCTCTTGAGGGACGGTACACCTGCAGACGCAGCTGGACAGGACCTTCAAGCTTCATGGTCTCAAACTCTGCTGCAGTGAGAAAGGCTTCACGGGTAGGGCTCAGGCCAGGAAACACCATGACCTAGAGGAGATGGAACTGCCTCAGCTCAAAAGATCTACCCCTTGAGGTATAAGCATAGCCCTCTCAAGGCTACCATAAACCTCATTTCATATCACTTGAGAAGAAAAATCAGATCAAAATCATCTGTGAACAACAGGGAGGCTAAAGCAAGATCATGAGTTCAAGACTTGCCTGGGCTACACAGCAAGACTTCTCAGATAATGGAATGAGATGCTTGTCATCTGCACTCTGAGTATTTTTCTAAATGTCAGACTGGCTGCACTAATGATATTTAACAACCTCTACCAAAACCAGCTTTGAGGGTTGGTTTTGTTGTTGTTGTTTTTAAAGGGTTAGGGTGCTAAGAACTGAACCCAGACCCTCACTAATGCTAGACTACTGCTCTACTACTGCACCATATCTCCAGCCCCCAACTTGATTACTGGAGACAGGAATTCAAGGCCTCTGGAGCTGCAAAAATGCAAGGTCTTTGGGTTCTAGAACACAAAAGGGACTGGCCTACCTCCACAGGCTGCAGGGGGTCCTGGAGAGTTTCCTGCTGTGCCAATGGATGCAGGGGTCCGGACATGCCTCCACCAGACACTCCCACAAGAAAGTTCTCAGCATCCCACACAGGCCCTAGGGGTAGGAAAGTATGCAATGGATGCCAGGGCCAGGCAGAGGTGACACTGGGGAAAAATCCAGTTGGGGCTGGACATAGGGCTGAGTCACCTGGCAGAACCATTTGCCCCATCCTCTTATCTTATTCCTTCTGTCTTTATTTCTTCTGGTTCAGTCCCAACCCAGGCACAAGAACAAACATTCAGCAAACACATGGTCACTACTGAGCCTGAGAAGGTAAGAACAGGGAAGAGCGGCTCCTGCTACAGAGCAGTCCATACCTCCAGGTCTCAGCTCGCAGACATAACTATGTGGTGCCGAACACAGGTCTGTGTTGCACTGCCCAGCGCGCCCCAGACGCACACAGTGCTCTGCTGTGGCTGGGTGTGGCTCCCCTGGCAGCCAGTTCTGACAGCTTTCCAGGCTGAAGGCCTCACCCTGAGGATCCAGGCCTTCCTCTGCCCCCTCCACAGATGAGAAGCCGATCCACACATCCAGGCTCCTGAGGGCAGAGTCAAGGGAGGGCCAGGCTATCAGGGAGCAGTTATACCTTACATCTGGGGACACACCCCTCACAACACCCTGGCAGATGGGTCATATCACTCTCATTTTCCAGGTGGTGATACAGCCTCAGAAACATTGGTCAGCAAGGACCAATAACCCAGGCCCATAAGTCACATTCAACCAGAATCATATATATAGAACCAGCTCTTCTTAGAGACCTCAGATTTTGCTCAGGATCAAGGGCCACCAGACCTTGTCCTGAAGGGAAACTCTGAGGGCTGGAGCAGAGGATCAAGACTGTCTTACCCATGGAAGCTACCTGATAGTTCTATCAAGGCAGAAAGGCCCTTCTAGAGGCAAGGTTTAGAGGTTCATGGCCCAGTTTGGGCACAGGCACATACACAGGAATATATATGCACAAGTACACACAGTGGTACATAGGTGGGGAGTCATAATGGAACCCTGGTTCCATGTAAGGTCACTGTCACCATTACCTGGATGATTTTGGAGAGGGTTCTTAGCCACTCTGGACCTCTATTTCCCCTTCTCAGCACAGGTAATATAAAGGATGTGAGTGACCCTTAAGACAGGAGTTCCCACCCCACCCAGGGAATAGACTCGTAAGAGAGAAGTGCACCCTTACCACCCATCCTGACACAGAAGACTGTAGGGTCTCAGTATATGTCCCTACAAGCCTGGACAGGGCACAGGAGGCTGACAAGCTGTCCACAGATGGAGAGCACTGTCACTCACTGTGTATCAGAGGGTGGTGAGCATAGGGGTATGAGGAGGAGAAAGTATATCCTGGTGGTCACCAAGAACCAGTCCAGGCAGCAGGACTCAGGGCCCTCCACTAGACGGTCAGGAAAGACCCGAGGCCTGAACCTAGTTCAACCTGTGACACTTCCCATAAGTGTTGAGAGAAGCTGACCCATCCACACCCACCTTTATACAGGCAGAACTGCCAGCAATGGTCAGCTGTGGGGCAGGACACAAAGGCCCAGCTGTTCCCAGCTCACCTCTTGAGCTTCTACAGGCCTCAGACTCAGTCCACACCCAGCATCCTCAGCAACCTCTACCCACTTTGGCTCTTCTAGGGTTTGGAGGCAAGTACCTGGTAACCTGGGAGATCAGGAAGCGCTGAATAGCAGGACTGTCCACCATGGCTAGAGCAGCTCCAGCCCAGGTCCGGCATTGCTCCTGTGCTTGCAGCCAAGGTGCCTTCTCTGCTACCAGGCGGTAGCAATGCCCATTGTCAGGGAAGATCTCTGTGTCTGAGGGGCAGAGTGGGTGCACCACTAGGAGATGGTAAGCAAAGAACAAGACATCAAGGTATGCCTGAGGCTGGAGTAGCAGGCTCTACCCTACCCCAGCATAGAAGAGGAAGCATGAGGGGTGAATCAGGGTAAGCACCTTGAGCAGGCACCTTATCCAAGGCCAGGATGCTATAGGTGACTTCGAGGGCTGAGCCTCCACGGTGCCGTATGCCAAGTTCAAGGCTCTCATCACTGTGCATGGAGGATGGGCACACAAGCTCCAGGACAGTAGGTGCCATTTCTACTTGCACTTCTGTCTCCAGCAGAGCTGAGGCAGTCCCCAAGGCCAGCACAACTGTCACGTGATAGCCCCCAGGTAGTACATAGGAGTGGGTGGCAGCAGGGCCAGCCATGTCCACCTCAGAGGAGCCATCTCCAAAGTTCCAGCGTGTGGAGCTGATGGGCAGAGGGGAAGTGATGTGGAAGTCTGCTGGCTGGCCAGAGGCCAGGGGTCCACGGGGCCCCACCAGGGCAGCCCCTGGGGAGGCAGAAAAGATGTGCTGGAGCAAAGTGGGGCCCCCACAGGCAGAGCTGGGGGACAGTGAGATGCTGGAACACCAGGACGAGCAGGCTGCAGAAGTGTTGGAGGGCTGGCCTGCCCCACAGAGACACTGGTTCTGTTCTGAGAGGGCCGCAAGGCTCTCACCAGCTGAGAAGCAGAAGGCACTGCAGGCCTCAGGTTCCAATGGCCCCTCATGAGCAAAGAAGAAAGGCACTGCTGCCACAGTGCCCGAGCTGTTGTCAGGGAGGCAGGCCACATAGTCTTGACCTGGGAACAGACAAATACATTGGGTCCCAGGGCCTTACTTTCTCCTGGCTGCATCTTGTTTCCTCACCAACTCTCTTTAACTCTCCATGGCAGAGCCCCCACCCCCAAAGAGGCCTTCTAGACCATATCTGGCCACTATCTTCCCATGTATGTCTTTCCCTGGGCCTCATCAGCCACCAGGTCAGTAACTCCACTCTCCCAGTAAGGAAAACAGTGTCATCCTTGTCGTTTCGACCCACATCCCCTGCACTCACCACAGGCACTGTCCAATAAGGGGATACTGAGGAGAGGTTGGCCGGCCAGTGGTATGGGCCCACTGCACGTGGCTGCCTCAGGCTGTACCACATGCACCCGTTGTTCCTTTGCCCAGCGTGGCAGCCATGCCAGACCACAGTTGCACTCAAATGGGTTCCCACTCAGGTTTCTGCAGGGGAGGGGCAGGTGTGGGGTACCAGGCCAGCAGGGATACAGATCAACCTCCCACTGCCCACAGCTCTCAAAACTGGGAGGAAGAACGGAACAGGGCAGGAGGACAGAGGAGGTGTTGGGGATAAGAGACCAGTTACTGACACCCACTAAAAACAAAGCAACTTACATTTCACTTAAATTAAATAAATTAGCAAACACTCCTTCTTCTAATGTAGAAATCCTATTGTTGCTTATGTCCCTGCAAGAAACAAGGATTGGACAAGGTGTGACCCTTTGCTGACAGGTAGCACTTCCTGCTTGCCCTGAGTAAACTTCAGTGTGGCAGGCATAACAGGGAGGGGACACTCACAGCTCCACCAGTGCCGAGAGGTTCACCAGGAGTCCAGTGTCCAGCGTCTGGAGTAGGTTGTGGGACAGGTCTCTGAGAAACAAGTGGCTGTGGTCAGACAGGAACTCTGGGCTAGTCAAGGGCATACCTGGTTCTCACCCGGAGCTTCCCAACATCCAAAGCTATGGTTTCTCACCCCACAAGCCCCCTATTCTCTCAAGCCACAGGAGAGCTTTTCTCATGAAAGACATGAGAAACAGTCTGGGGAAAGTGAGGTAGAAGAGCTAAGGACCACACCTAGGCCCTGTACTGAGGACCACACAGCAGGGCCACACAGAATAACTGACCTAAACACCCCCTTGTGGCCCCTGCAGCCCTTCTTCCAAAGGAGACCCTTGGTCTGTCTCCAGTACAACAGAAGAGTCCCACATTATCAAGGTCTGGTTATTCACACCCTTTACATGAGATTCAGGGTTCACTAGGGCTGGGGAACCTAGTTGGCAGTAGAAGAGAGTCTTCAAGATGTTCCCAAGATGCACTGGGGGCACAAAGATGCGATGAACGAGGAAGAATCCTGTTGGATAACCGGCAACCACAGTGCTAGTGACAGCATACAATATATCTCCCCAAACAAACTATCAAAACTCTCAATTCAGGGGTGTGGAGATGGCTCAGGATTGTTAAAGCACTCAATATTGTTAAAGTCCTCAACAGCAAGAGGACTGGAGTTCTGATCCCCAGAACCCTCATAAATGCTGGCTAGTGAGACTAGCCATATTAGCAAGCTCTAGGTTTGGTTGAGAGACCTTGTCTCAATAAGATGTAAGAGTGGCAGTGGCGGCACAGGCCTTTAATTCCAGCACTTGGGAGGCAGAGACAGGCACATCTCCATGGGTTTGAGGCCAGACTGGTCTACAAAGTAAGTTTCAGACAGGCTCCAAAGCTACAGAGAAACCCTGTCTCGAAAGAAAGAAAGAAAGAAAGAAAGAAAGAAAGAAAAGATGGACAAGATTAATTCCAGCACTTGGGAGGCAGAGGTAGGTTGATCTCTGAATTCAAGAACAGCTAGCCAGAGCAACACGAAGAAACCCGGTCTCAAAAAATGAAAAAAAAAAAAAAAAGAAAGAAAAAAAGAAAAGATGGAAGAGTGACCAAGGAAGATTTCTAACATCAACCTATAGCATTTCGACACATATTTGTACACATGTACCACATACACATGAAAAAAATGGAAGAAAGACACCCCAGACTTAAATTTAAAAAAAAAAAAGATGCTATAAAAGTTTGTATACAGGCAATAAAAATCAGAATTAAGAAATGTGGAAATGGAGCATGGACCAAGGAGATAGCTCAATCCATAAACTACCTGCTGGGGGATCTGAGCATGGTCCTCCAAAATCCACATAAAAAAGCAGCTGTGGTAGTGCATATTAATTCAACACTAGGGAGATAAAGACAGGCAGATCCCTACGACTGTTAGCTAGGCAGCCTGCCCTAATTATACTTCAGACCAATAAGAGACCCTGCCTCAAAATACAATGCTCAACATTCCTTTGTTTTGTTTTCTCGAGACAGGGTCTCACTATGTAGCCCTGGTTGTCCTGGAACTCACTACACAGATCAGGCTAGACTCAAACTCACAGAGAGATCCACCACTCCCAAGTGCTAGGGTTAAAGGCGTGTGCTACCACACCTGGCAAGTGGACAGTATTCCTAAGGAGTGACAACTGAAGTTGTCCCTTTGGCCTATACAGACAGACACACACAGAGAGACAGAGAGAGACAGAGAGAGTTGAGGCTGGAAAGATGGCTCACAGGAGGTTAAGAGCTTTTGTTGCTCTTGCAGAGGACCCAAGTTTAGTCCCCAGCATCCACATGGTGGCTCACAACCATCTGTAATCCCAGTTCCAGGGGGTCCAATGCCCTCTTCTGCCCTCTGTGGGCACTACACACATGTGGGTCACATGCAGGAGAAACACATATATGTAAAATAAAAACACACTGTAACAGATAAAGGAATGTGGAACATGAACTGCCACTTTCTTTTTTTTTTTTTAGTTTTTCGAGACAGGGTTTCTCTGTAGTTTTGGAGCCTGTCCTGGCACTAACTCTTGTAGACCAGGCTGGCCTCAAACTCACAGAGATCCACCTGCCTCTGCCTCCCGAGTGCTGGGATTAAAGGCGTGCACCACCACCGCCCGGCGAACTGCCACTTTCTATTGTACTGTAAATTGGAGCAGACAGACTGACAGAGAGGAAAGCATCACAGAAAGGCACTGGCCTTTGAGAGCCTCAAGAGAGAAGGAGGAGGAGAGCAACTACTGTGGGAAGAGTCAGAGTCTGTCCTTGTAACTCGAGTCACCTGCAACCTGTGATGGGGCCAGAACATGCTATCACTGAGACAGTCATGTATTTACAAAGCATAAACCTGTGCAAGCACAAAAGCAAAGCATCATGACAAGAGATGGGATTGGAGAGATGACTCAGCAATTTAGAACATTAGCTGCTCTTTCAGAGAACTCAAATCTGGTTCCTAGCACTCATGTTGGCAGCTTACAACTGCCTGTAACTCCAGCCCAAGGGGACCCCACACCTCTGGCTTCCAGGAACCTGCATACACATGGCAGACTCACAAAACACACATATATACACAAATAAAAAAATTAAATAAGGTTATTTATTTATTTTTAAAGACAAGAGACATAGCCAAGTCTGGTAGCACACACAGGTGGTAAGAGAATTGCTCCAAGTTCTAGAGCAGCCAGGGCTATAGAGTAAGATCCCATCTAAAAACAAACTAAAACCTAACAGACCCAACTACATTCCAAAACAAGCAACATCTACACAAAAGATCATGGATAAAATAAAAAAAAATCAAACTACAGGCTGAATTCCTGCAGCAGCCAACACTTGGAGTAATAGCTGCTTAGAAGGCTGAGGCAGGTGCATACAGTAAGCATATGAAGAAGTACCAGGAACACAGTGAGATGCCTCAAAACAGTGACTAAAACCTAGGCTTGGAGATGCACTGGTACTTCATCTAACCAAATCTAACTAACCACAGCCTTGCTACAAACACTCAATAAACAACTCCTTTTTATGCTAGTGATGTAACTCAGTAACTAAGAACTCCAACCAAAAGGAAGAATTAAAGAAAGTTTACATAGTAACTTGACAACTACTGGTGAAAACAATGTAATCATGCTTTTCATCTACTAAATTTGTAGTTGTGTTATGTCACAAGTCTAGCCCCCAATTCTAATAATAGGGAGGTAGATAACTTAGGCTTCACCTATGAAACCAAATAACACTGGTATTACTAGGCCATTTTAGGAGGTATTTCCAGTGTCAAGCTCTACCCAAAAAACTGCTACTCTCCACCTTCAGAATCTTGATAACCCTCAGTCAACCTGCCATCCATGCCTTGGGCTCTCTTTGCATACATAATGTCCAGTGAGGCTTCTGGTACAGGAGACCCTGTATCACCATGACTCAGTGGACACTTTTGGGCCCTTCCAGGTCTATACACCATTCTACAGTCTCGAATTCTCCACAAGATTGTACTTAGTTTTCTGGTGGTGATGATATCTCAACAAGAACATGCCTCTTGGGCTGGAGAGATGGTTCAGAGGTTAAGAGCACTGGCTGATCTTCCAGAAGTCCTGAGTTCAATTCCCAGCAACCACATGATGGCTCACAACCATCTATAATGAGATTTGGTGCCCTCTTCTTACATGCAGTTCTGCATTCTGCATGGAGGCAGAAATACACATAAATAAGTCAATCTTAAAAAAAAAAAAAACAAAAAACATGCCAATTGCAAAGGATTTCCCTCATCCCTCTCCAGAAATGGAGAAAGAAAACTCAAGAGGAAGTACCTTGCCAGGCTTAATCCCAGCACATGGGAGGCAGAGACATGTAGATCTCTGAGTTCAAGACCAGCCTGGTCTACAGAGCGAGTTCCAGGACAGCCAGAGCTATGTAGAGAGGCCCTGTTTCATAAATAACCAAAATATAAAAAAAAAAAAGAGTAAGTGCCTGGTACAGAGTTCCAATTCCCAATACTTTATGGGATGTGAAATGTCCAGGATGCTATAAAATCCCCACTGTCTTTATCCATGCACAAGCGGCAGTCTTATACACTGGCTGCCCCACTGTCCTCTACCAGCCTACGAGAGGAAGAACAAGTTGTAGAGGGGGACGTTCCTTCAGATGGAAGCAGCTCTCTAAGCATATAATCAATGGATGCTACGGAATAATTTTGTACACTGTGAAGACATGTCACTCTGATTGGCTTAATAAAATGCTGAATGATCAATAGCTAGGCAGGATTTCCAGGCAAGCTGGAAAGGAGGAAGACAGAGATGCAAGGAGACACAGGACACAGGAGAACAGGATGGACGGTTCAAAGATGAGGTAAACAAGCCTCAGAGCAGCACATGATTAATAGAAATGGGTTAAATTATAAGACCTACTTAGAAACAAATCTAAGTTATCAGCTGAGCTTTCATAATTAATAAGAAGTCTCTGTGTGGTTATTTGGAAGCAGGCAGGTAGGCAAGAGAGAAAAATCTACCCACAAATGGCACCCAACATGGGGTACATATTTCCACATAAAACCTGAAAAAGCTTTAAAAAAAAAAAGTGTTCCAAATACACAAAAATGGAGCCAAACATGGCATCCTAGTTCCACAATCTCTCATGTGGCTGTGGTACAGAGATGTATTTCCTAGCAGTGCACCATGAGCTAAGTGGCAGAGTGGTTTAGGTTTTGCTCATGCAAAAAAAGAAAAGGTTATAGATATGCAGCAAAGCAAGTCCAGACTGGAAAAAAAAAACCCTCTAAACACAATACAGTGTTTAAAATACTTGTGTTTAAAAATGTGTGCATGCTTAAGAAAGAAAAGAAAATGGGTATAGAGTCATAGAAAAATCGTTTCTAAATAATAAAAAAGAGCAAGCCATGTAGAGATGGGAAATACACAGAGTCTGGATCTGTATGGTGTTGTACTAACTTTAAATTTTTTGATTGTTGATGAGCAAAATAGCTGTTGAGAGACACTGGATTATAAAAACTACTAAATTAAGCCAGGCAGTGGTGGCAGCAGACACCTTTAATTCCAGCACTTGGGAGGCAGAGGCAGGCAGATCTCTGTGAGTTCGAGGCCAGCCTGGTCTAACAGAACAAGTTCCAGGATCCAGGACAGGCTTCAAAGCCACACAGAGAGGCTGTCTCAAAAAAAAAAAAAAAAGAAAGAAAGAAAGAAAAGAAGGAAAAAATTTAAAAAAATTAAACCAACCTATATAATTTAAAAATGTCTTAACTTCAAAATGAAAGCCAAAAACTATGTTACATTGGGAAAAGGTTATGCTTTTGTTCCACAGAAAACAAAAGGCTGTGGAGTTATTCAACATCGATAGAGATTAGATTTGATTAGGGAGACTCCCTGAAAATCCTGGCTACAGACATAAAAAAATAAACCTAGAAAAACTACAAGACAAGTGATGTATATTTTACCTGTTCAAACAACAACAAAAATCATCTTTGGATGGTTTGTGTGCAACACACAGTCCATACCTGTATTAATGCAGATATGTATGTTACCTTTGAAAGTTTATGCTTTTACAGAACAAGGGGACCAGACACCAATGAAAATGGTGGCCCAAGTGATACAACCTCTCAGAATGCCTCTGTTGCGGTTTCTTCATAGTTCTGCATTCAGAACATCTTCAAGGCTGCTAGCTGAGATGATCCAATCTCACAGTAAACTGTACCAGGACTTGACCATTATCCTAATTTTCTCAGGGTCCCCCAAAGATGCCAACCTCCTGTCAGACAACAGGAAATAGTCTAGAGAACACAACACCCAATTTCTAAGAGGTGAGGTGGGTAGTTTTGGGTCATTCAGTAGGCTATGGATGTCTGTCATTGTTTAGGAGAGCTGGTTACAAACTGTTATTTTTCATGGTCAGAAAAAAAAACTGAACAAAGGAATTAGATTTGGAGATCTCTTTCTGAAGGAAAAAAGAGGGATGTGTATAAAAATGATGAGATAAAAAGGATGAACTGTTGAGTCTACTTTTGAACAGTCTCTAGTTACATTGGTATGGATTTCTTATATTTGATACAAATTTAATGTTATTTTTTAGAACATATTGTACATATATTTCTACTCTTGTTGAAGGTATTGTACCTATGCAACTCATTTAACAATGTAATGTAAATTTATAGTCCTTGAAAGTTATTATTACAAACTGTTTAGGATAATAAAGAAATACAGATTAGTTGGGCAATGGTGGCGCATGCCTTTAATCCCAGCACTCGGGAGGCAGAGGCAGGCGGATCTCTGTGAGTTCGAGGCCAGCCTGGTCTACAAGAGCTAGTGCCAGGACAGGCTCCAAAGCTACAGAGAAACCCTGTCTCGAAAAAAAAAAAAAAAAAGAAATACAGATTAGTAGTTAGTCACCTATAACAAACTTGTAGTCATATTAGGTATATTTTCAAGGTCAAACATATATTTTAGATAGACAGATGGTCTTCAAACACTTCAAAGACCTACAAAATATGGTATTTTAAAAAAATTTGGGGGGGGGGTTCAAGACAGGGTTTCTCTGTGTAACATTACTGACTGCCCTGAAACTCTCTTTTTATATCAAACTGACCTCAAACTCACAGAAGATCTCCTACCTCTGCGTCCCAAGTACTGAGATTAATAAAGGCATGTGCTAACCATGCCTAGCTTAAAATGTTTTGTTAACACAGGCCTTTTCATGAAAGTGAGACACATCTGCTCCTAACAGTACCAATTTACTTCAAAGAAGATGATGGGCATCAAAGAAACTCCAAATTGAGTTTGCTCAATTTGGCAAAACTAGCTATTTGGGCAAGAAATGATCTTGACTGCTGACAGTATGCTGAACAAACTGGACAAGCAGGACACAAAGGAAAAAGACTATTGAACTTTGACAAGATAAGGTTAGATAGTCCTTCAAAATTCCTGCTTCACAAAAAAGTCTGCCCCATAGTCTAGGCCTATAGGCCAAAGACAGATGCCCCAATATTACAGAGGAAAGTTGGGGTGACTGTCCAGACAGACAGATGTCTCTATCATTTCTTAGTTTTGGAAGTGGCTTACACTGCACTTCCTGTTTACTCAGGTAATAGTACATCATTCTGGGGTCTTTGAGGAATTGAAACCTAGACAGTTATAGTTCTCCTTAGTTATTATAGAAGTTAAATTAGGTACAAAACTTTGGAATCATCAAGAGAAGATAAATAATGGAATATTTTCTCTAAATTTGCTAAATACAAATGGACTAGACATGGTAAATGTAATTCTTACTTGATAATTATTCTTATTGTATATAGTTTTATTTGTTAAAGTTAATACCTTTCCTTTTTATTTAGACAATACCCGATCATTGTTCTTTTTTTAACCTTTTTTTCTTTTTATTATTATTATTACAAATTTTCACCTCCTCCCCTCCTCCCATTTCCCTCCCCCTCTCATTGTTCTTATTGTATACAATATTACTGTGTTAGAGTTGAAATCTTTCCTTTTTATTTAGACAAAAGGGGGAAATGTTGTAGAATAATCTTTTTGTACACTGTGAAGATATGTCACTTTCATTGGTTTAATAAAAAGCTAAATGACCATTCATTCAGGCAGGATTTTTCCAGACACAGAGGACGCTGGAAAGAAAAAGGGCTGAGACGTGAGGAGACATAGGGAAAGCAGGATGGACAGTATGCAGATGAGGTAAATGAGCCTCAGGGCAGCACATAGATGAGCAGAAGTCAGTTCATTTAACTTATAAGACCTAGTTAGAAACAAAACTAAGCTATAAGTCGAGTTTTCAAAATTAATAAGAACTCTCTGTGTGGTTATTTGGGAGCTGGCAGGCAGGACGTAAAAACTTGACTATATATGGGAACCATCCCAATGAACAGATTTTGGACTGATACAAAAAAGACTAAGCTATGTGACATGACTACCTACTTGCTGAAGCCAGAGGCAGGGTCTTCCTGGCCTGGCCTCCATTCCTAAGCATGCTCCTAGATACCACCCTGGCCCCTTGCTAGACTTATCTCAACTCTGCTATCCAAGTCCCCACATGAAAGACAATGGTCATGCCAGGGGAAACATCAGTTAGATCTAATCATGGACTTTCCAGTGGCTAAAGAGATGATAGCACAGAAACCTGTACTTTTAGGAGGAACCAGGAAGTAGACTGAGTGGCATTGACCCTGGAAAGGCTGGTGAGGCAAGGACAGAATTTTATAATTGCCTCTAACATGGAGGGTTTCCAACCCAGTCTCCAAGATTGGAGGAATAAGAGGAAGGAAATGAGGAAGAACCCTCAAATTTCATTTTCTCAGAAAACCACCTCAAGTGTTAGTTGCTAGGGTCACCTAAGAAACCTGTGTGGGAAACATCAGCCTTGGGGGCACAACACTCCTCCCTCATCTAAACGCTTGACTCCTTATCCAGCCAGGTCCTCCAGTGTGACCAAGCTCAACGAAACACTGAGGCTCCTTTTCCAAAAGGCTGCATTGTAGCACTTCTCCCCAGATCTCACCTGGACTTGGGTTGTGGCCCATAAAAGAAACAGAGCCATAGGGACTCTGCTCAGAAAAGTTCCCAAACTGTTCTTGTAGAGACAGGACAGCTTGGACAGGACTCTGACTCTAACCCCTAGGGTTAGAGATCAGCACCAGACAGGGTGGTATTAGGGAATGTGAGGAAAAGTAGAGGAATACCTAAGATCCCTGTCTAGAGGCCCTGAACAGAAATTTTCCATGTCGCCATCTGTTGTTGCCATCACTGTTCTAAGATTATGGCCAAGACCTGACTAGCCCCATCTTCAAAGGCCTGACTTCCTGCCAGATGATGTCACTACAGTCTGATGCCCAGTAACCATATTTAGATTCCCTATAACTATCAAGAACAAGACAAAGGCAGACACAAGGTATCCTGGCAGAAGGCACACAGAAGCAAGGGGCAGCTTACCTTTGCATTGGTCCCTTTCCTGCCATGAAGAGGAAAGCCAGCAGGCTAGCCAGAACACTCTGACAGGGCATAGGCCAACTAAGTATACTGGACCCTCTAAGACGTAAGCCAGCAACTTACAGAAACTCCCAGAGTCAAGGCTAGAGGGGACCTGAGCTAGGACTCACACACACTGGGACAGCAGCCAAATACTCATACTGTCTCTCAGTCTAGCAGGCCATTCCCATACTGCTTGCAACACTGGGACAGATATAACCTCAGTTCCACATGGATGGAGAGTACTTTCAGCTTGGCCTATCTGCTGCCTCCCTCCTGCTCCACAATGGGTGACTATGTTGAGAATGGTGAATAAAGATCTTCTATACCGTATACATATGACCCCCTACCTTTCAGATCAGACACTCTGGTGGGGTAAGGGACAAAGGACAACTCATATCCCAATACTATGAGGCTACCTGACCTGATGGGAGGGACCCCAGCCTCCCCAATCATATGTCCATACCCCACAAGAGACATCTTGTTTCTGACTCCTGACTTTCTTCTAGTAAAGATCAGGGGCTCTCTGAGCCTCCATATGCAGGCTACACAAGCTGGGGTGATGCTATGAGACAGAGAAAGCAGACACCTCAGGGCAACTCTCTGCAAACAGGACAGCACTAGTATAAAATCAAGTGTGTAGGTCTATGCAAAGGTGGAGATCAAGGAGGGTCACTGTGAACACTGCAAGTCCTTACTAAATGCGCCAGTTGTGAGGACCAGCCCTGTTCCAGAGTCATGACAGGAGGCCCTCAACAGGCTGCCCACAACAAGATGCAACCCAGACTAATAGCTAAGCAGCCTCGGTTTCCTTCTCTGCTGAGGCGAGTGGCCTAGGTACCCGCTCTTTAGTCTAGATGTAGGGGGCAAGTGGGATTTAAAGGCCAGCTGGAGCCCCAAAGGAAACATCTGCACATTCCAGACGCATGCAGTCAACAGGCGGGCGAGTGCCAGCCACCACCTCCCCCCAGCCCATTGCTGGCCGCCATGCTGGAAACAGGGCTCAAAGGGAACAGCTCTGAGGGGCCGCTTGTGGATGTTATGTAACCCACTCCACAGGAGCCAGTTGCCTCCTCCCTCTGGTAGGCTAGGCCAGCGTGGTAAGGAGGAAGCCCCTGTACTCTTCCAAGGCCCAGCTTCATCCTCTCTTTGGGAAAACAGAGTCTCCTCAACCAGCAAGGATGATCACCATAAACACTCCCAAGCAGAGCCAGGGCAGAAGAAAATGGAAGCCATGATGAGGCAGTTCTAGTCTGGGCGGAGGGGCAGAGGCCCGGGGCTGGCCTCACTCTGGGTGCCTTTCAGCACTAATGGGTCTTTCATAGCCCAGCAGCAGAGCCAATGGAAGTCTAGTATCCTCACTCTGTTTTTGTTCTCTTTGCTTTTCGTTCCCTTCTATTTATGGCAAGCAAGGCTGGCTTCCAGGGCCGGAAATGATGTTTAAATTAATGAATTCAAGTTTAGGAAAGAGGGAGCTGAAGAAAAACACCCCAGCACACTGGTGTCAGAAAGGACAGGGGCAATCTCTGGACTATACCAACTGTTTCTCCAAGGAGAAGGGTCAGAGAAGACAGCCGTACCTACCATCACTCTGCAAACTCCTTGAGGCCCATCTCTCACCTGGCTCAAAACCAGGACTAGGCACACAGTGGGGAGCCCAGTCTCAGAGATGACAAGGAAAGGACATCAGGATGCAGGCAGTGGAAATGCCCATGTTAAGAGTCCTTCAGCCAGGCTGTAGGACCTCATAGTTCCAGGGCCTGGGGAGTGGAAGAGGCCCCACATTGTTACAAGATGTTCTGTAGGATCTTTATGTCCTTACAAAGCCCTTTGTCCAGATACTAAGTTTTCCTACAACTAAACTATCACTAGGATGAGATGGTGGGCATAATATAACTTGCCTAAGATTTTCTTGGGACCTACCAGCAAGAAAAGGCTCAGGCCCCAAAACCAGAAGGAATGTGATAGACAGTGGGTCCCACTCATACAGAGGGACAAGGCTAGCGTAGTCCAAGAAATAGCTGTTTCAAGAGCTGTTCACTGTCCCCATGTTAATAAGGCAGTTGGGGAAGAAGGTCTGCTCACCCCACATACAAATGGGGCATTGAGGCCACTCATTCAAATCAAAAGAAGGAAAAGAACTAACACTGGAGTCAGGCGGTGGCAGCACACACCTTTAATTCCAGCACTTGGGAAGCAGAGGCAGGCAGATATCAGTGAGTTCGAGGCCAGCCTAGTCTACAAAGCAAGTTCCAGGATAGCGAGGGCTGTTAAACAAAAAAAACCTGTATGGGGGGGGGGGGCGAGAACCAACACTGATACCTCCCTCCAGA
Organism: Microtus oregoni; assembly: GCF_018167655.1. NCBI lineage: Eukaryota > Metazoa > Chordata > Mammalia > Rodentia > Cricetidae > Microtus > Microtus oregoni. Next base: position 20,056,499 of record NW_024543086.1, read on the forward strand.
CCACTTCCTGGTGTCCATGCACCATGACATGCCAGGACCGTGCATGGCTTCTTGTGTTCCATTATACTCAGTAAGGGCAGGAACTGTTCCAAGCCTGATCTCAAGGTTCAGAGAGCCTGCAGCTTCCTCCGCATTACCTGACATGTCCACAGCAGCCAACAGAACCCAAGCCCTTGAAAGGATGTCAACAGGCAAATGGGACTCAGTGGTGCCCTGGTTCTCTAGGGGCTGTGGTGTCCTGTAGTGGGCAGGAGCCTCAGTCCAGTCACAGTCACACCTCAACAACCTGGAGGCCAGTGACAAGAACCGGCACAGTACCAGGGCAGTGAAGCAGTATGGGGACTCAGGACCCTTGAGGTCTCTCTACTCCTACAGCTACAAGGTGGTCCCCTACTATAACCCTTACACTAAAGGCTGCAACCAGAAGAAGGCGTCTTCTCCCACTGCCAGAGGAAAAAACCCTTCCCAAGGCGGCTCACGGCATCCAACCTGCCTTCTTAGCACTAGGGATACCACATTTTCCAGATCCAACCTACAGGAGTTGATCAGGGAGAGGAAGCACTGCCTACCTTGACCCTCAAGTGCACCCCTCTCCTTGGCAATTAGTGCCTGGGCATCACAAGGCCTCTTTATGAAGAAGACTTCTGCCAAGCCAGAAAGAACGAGGTGTTCCGAGAAAAGACATGAGCTGCATTTTCCAGCTGTATCTTGTCCTTCAGAGAGACTGCTCACGCCCTGTGGAGCCCACACCAGGCCAGCTGGAGCCATACGGACAGCTGAGGCAGGCCAGGCCTGAGCATGGAGCCCAGACAGCCAACACCTCAGACAGCAGCAGCAGAAGTGGGGTGTTTTCATTCCAGAACACTAGGCGGGCCGGCTGTCTGGGCTCCTGCTGCTGATGTTGGCCACAGCAATGTTCCGGAAAGGAAAATGTGTCTCCATCCAAAATGGCTTCCTCAATTGAAACCCAACCCAAGCCAGGGTTTCCCTCAGGAGCCAGGGTCATTATGCTCCTCTCCCTCTCAGCAAAGGCACCCTGGGATAAAGAAAGAAGGGAACAGAAGGGCCCGTTATGCCCCAGGAATGTTCAGGAAGGCTCAGGCATTACTCAGTGAAAGTCACATGACGACAGCCAGAGAAGGCAGAGGCAGCAACACAGGAAGCACCATGTGAGGACGCTGTTTGTCCACATTGGATGGAGAACCCAGAAGCTGAAGACCAGCATGGTGACCCAGGTATTGGAACACCACGCAGAAAGACCGATGCCAAGTGCAAAGCCAAGCAGGGATATCTAGTGAGACTCTTCCTCAAAACAAAAACAGAAAAGGGAAACTGAGGCTCACATACATTTTTGGGTTTCTTAAAAACTCCTAGCACTGCAAGCCAAGGCTCACTTGGCTCATGGGAGCAGAATGCAGGGCAGTTTCACATCATCTCCCAAATCAGAGAGTGGGGTGAACTGGGACAGCAGATGCCATGGTGTGCTTTCAGCACAGCCTTACTTCTTCATACAGGCCTTCGGTGCATAAAAAGACAACACAGAAGCTGAGGTTAGTGAGAGGAAAGCTAGGTATGTTGGTTTTCCACTGTAATCCCTGCACCAGCGAGACAGAAGCAGAGTAACTGATGCCACATGAGAAGCCAGCCTGCTCTACATACTAAGTTCCAGGCCAGTAAGAGATAAAGAATGAGACAGTTAAGACCCTTTCTCAAAAACAAACAAGCAAACAAAACAAAACAACAGGGAAAAAAAGTGAAAAAGAAAACAAACAAAAAAGAAGATAGGCACAATAACTCATACTTGCAATCTCAGCAGGAGAGAAATGGAGGCAGGAGAATCAGATGTTCAAGTCCCCTCTTAACTATGTAGTAAGCTTAAGACCAACACGAGACCATCTCAAAAAAATTAAATAAAATCAGGGACTGCAGAAATGCTTGGCAGCTAAGAGTCCATGCTGCCTCCCAGAGTTTCAAGCAACCATGTCCCCTGTAACTCTAGCTCCAGGAGATGTGACACCCTCTTTTGGCCTCTAAGAGTACTCGCACATATGTGACAAACACTTACACAACACACCACATATACACACAAATAAAAATAAAATCTAGAGTTGGACATAGGGGTCCACACCTTTAATCCCAGCACTCAGGAGGTAGACGCAGATAAATCTCTGAGTTCCAGCACATCCAGGGCTACACAAACAAACCCTGCCTCAAAAATCAATAAATAAAACATAAAAATTAAACTAAAATAATATTTTAAAGCAAATATAAATTTGAAAAACAAAACAAATAAACTAGGTGTAGTGGCTCATACTTGCAACCTCAGCACTCAAGAGGCTGAGACTTCTTCATAGCAAACTCTAGATTAGCCAGAGCTACATAGTGAGAACATAGTGAGAACTTGCCTCAAAAAACAAAACAAAAAAATTAGAGGGAGCACAGCACACTTGGTACATGCCTGTATCCCAGTATGTGGTAGACTGAGGCAAGAGGATTTCTTAAGTCCATTCAAGACCAACCTGGGCAACAGAGCACAAACCCTTCATCCTCACCCCTACCACACACAGAGGTGAGAGGGTACTTGCTAGGAGTAGGTCTCATGAATCCTCACAGTGTTAAAGGCATCTTCTGAGGTTGGAGTTCTGTTCTCCTTGACTAGATGTTGAGATATGAACAGGAGCTTGCCTGCACACAGTGATCTGTGCTTCTCCTATCTGTACAGCATCTGGCCTGAACACACATCCCACACTCAGGCTCTCATGTTCTATCTGCAATGCAGCAGAATGGTCTTTGAGGTACATTTCCTGGTGGCTAGTACTTGAGGACAAGAGAACAGCCCCCAGGAAACATGGAGAAGAAAGGGGACTTACCTAAACAGCTGTGGTGTTAGTATGTTGCCAGTGCCTCAACCTGTCCATTGACTACAAACCCTTACCTTTGAGGCAGCACAACCCACCCTAAGGTACTTACTTTATATTCAACGAAATAGAACAGAGACATGCCAAGAGCTCACTGCTTTGTCAGTCAGAAACCTAACAAAAAAGGACTTAGTTTCTTCTATAACTCAAAAGTAGAAAAAGAAAACTGGGAGAACCCTAGCCATTAGCTAGACTAAGGCCATCAACTAGTTCTGCTGTGTAGACCTCATCTGGACCCTAGTTTAAACTACAACAATCCAGAGCTGGGCTTGGGGGGTTCATATCTGTGATTCCAGTTCTAGAAAGACTGGGGCAAGATGATCAAAGGTTTGAAAGTTCAATGCCAGCCTGGGCTACTTGAGATACTGTCTCAAAAAAGAAAAACAAAAAACAACAACAAAAATCCAAGCAGCTGGGCATAGTGGCACACACTTTTAGTCCCAGGATTTGGCAGGCAGAAACAATCAGATTTCTTTGAGTTTGAGGTCAGCTCTGTAGAGAGCAAGTTCCAGGACAACCAGGGCTACATAGACACACCCATGTCTCAAGAAACAAACACATGTCAGTTGGTGACTGATGCATGCCTTTAGTTCCAGCACTCAGGAAGCAGAGGAAGGAGAATCTCTGTAAGTTCAAAGCCAGCCTGGCATACAGAGTGAACTCCAGAACAGCCAGGGCTACACAAAGAAACCCTATCTAGTAAAACCAGAACAGGCACACACACCTAAAACAAAACGAACTTTTAAAAAGAGACAAACAACAATGTCCACAATTGACATCCAATAAAACCAAGGAAGCATTCCCTAGTTTAGGTGTGTTTTGAGTATTATGATAGACTTGAAACTTCCACAGATAAAAAAGACTAAGATGCTGGTCTTTGGCTCAAAACATAGGGCAAGAATGACAGGCAAGAGGGGTGAGACTCATTACTCTGTTCTACATACTTTTCACAATAATGAGCCACAGTAAAGCCCAAAGCCCGTCAAGTAGCAGCACCCTGCCAGCAATGTCACCTTTCTTTAAGCCACGAAATGATGGGAAGCTATGTTCTCAGAAGACCAGCTGTCCTACTTCTAGGACACAGCTGTCCTACCAAGGAGTCACACATGCAGGGGGCCTGATCATAGTTGGAAAGAGGGCACTGTTCCTTGGGGCACCTAAACAATGGCCTGAAAGGCTGCTCTCTGTGTCCTTCCTCAGCAAAACCATCTATCTGATTTCGAGTAGTCTACAGGGTGGACAGCCCACTGGACAACAGAGTGAACTCGAGAACCAGCAGGGGGACCTGAACACCTGCCCCTCAGGCTTCAGCTTCCTATCAGTTGGTTCTCCCAGCTCTATAAGCTCCTTAGAAGCAGTGTTGGAGGTAGAAAGAAAAAATATGGAGTCTCCACCCACCCATCCATATGAAGTTATTCTGACGTCTCTTCACAGTGTGAGAAGTTAACACCTTGAGAAGTCTGTGAAGTCAGGCTAAGCCAGGTTATCAGCTCTCAGAAAACGTCTTGCACCAAAACCCAGGGCTTCACTGTTTTGCAGAGCCCACAGACCTGTAGGTCTCCACTTTTCATTCCCTCGACAGCTTCTAGGAAGCCGGTAGAGGCTGAAGGAGAAGGAACCAATAGGAACTGGGCCTGACATCCAAAGAAACCAGCCAGCAGAAGAGAGAGGTGCCTTTATTACAGCGTCCATAAATAAAAGGTGGGGTGGATCTGATGCAATTTCTGTGGGTACTGCTAGACAGCTGGAGGGGATCCCTCTCCAGATACAGCAGCACCACAAATGGTCAAGGAGCACAATGACAGGCTAGGTGAAGTCCCAAATCTCAGCTCCGAAGGACACAGGGCTTCCTAGCTAAGGGGGAGTCACCCAAGAGCATTACAAAACCTGAGGAAAGGGTCTAGCTCTACTTTAATGGGCCTGGGCATGTAGTGAGTTCCTGAGGGTATTCAAGCAAGGACTTCTGGAGCTGAGTGCCCAGGAAACCTAAGCGGTTGGGATCAGCAGACACAGAGACAAATATCTGCAACCTGTCTTCCTCCTCTTTCTTGATCCAACCCTGGTCCCCAGCACTACAAAAGGTCCAAACCTCAGGCTACCATGTCTAAGATGTGATACCTTGAACAAATTACATCACATCTCCAACCCTGTTTCCTCGCCTGTAAAACAAGGGTCTAGCTCTACCACCCTCCAAGGAATTAGACTAGGAACTAAGAGTGACAGCCTTTAAAAAAGAGCCTACTTAAGCCTGGTTTAAGGCACTCTCTCAGTGAGACTGTCTGTTACTTTCAGAATGCAAAACTGGATGGGTCTCAAATTTTTCCAGGCAATTAATTTCCCTTCCCTAAGTTCCTAAGAAAATGCAGCTCTTCCTGAGGCTCCCTCCCATCACACCTTCTACTTAACACTTCCCAAGCAGTCACCATTCGCGCCCACGACCAGCCTGCAGTCCTCTGGACCCACCTTGTCCCTTAAGCACAGACAATCCCTACCCAGTCGTCAAATGTTTATCTGGACTCCTCCCCCTAGATGTCAGCTTTGGGTCCTGACAGAAATCCCCAACCCCAGGATGCATCTCAATTAGTCTCTAATTAACGTTAATTCCGAAACCTCCTGCCACGCCCCACGCGCCTGTTACAGCTCCTGTTAGAGGAGACCCGCAGCGTAACACATCAGTCTTCACAGAAACCAGGATCTTAGGCTACCCTTCTGGGTCACGCCGGCTGAGGTCCAAGGTTTTCCTTATTTAGTCGAGCCGACGTCCCTACTGGAGCCTCGCCCTGGGAGCGGCCAGGCCCCGCTGCGTCTTGCGGCCCGACCTCGGGACCGCGCCCACGCCCTGCGGCCGACAGCACAGCGACCCAGCGGAAGGGCCCTATCTACCTCAGCTCTGCTCCCGCAGGACCCAGTCGTGATGCTCTAGCCAGGCCGCCCGCCGCCTTGGCAACCGCCCGTCCGCCTGCACTGCCGCGGCGCAACTACTCACAGTGCGGTGGCGTCAGCAGGGATGCGCAGACTAGGCTCAAGCGTCCGCAGCCAGCGGCCCGAGCAATTGACGCGGCAGGCGGCGTCGGGTGCCAGGCTGCAGAAGCAGGGGAGCGGGCAAGGCCCGCAGCCGCGCCCAGGGTCTCCGGCCAGCGCTCCGAGCCACAGGCCCAGGCCTAGGGCCAGCGCCAGGCGAGCGGGCGCGCCGGGCGGCATCGTCAGCGCAGCCCGCGCATGGCCCCGGCTCCCCGAGGCCCCGTGCGCCGGCAGCCGCAATTCAGGAGGGGCCCGCGGACCTCATGGTGCGGCCCGGGACAGGATGCCGCGGCCTGTCTGCGCTGCGACAGCAGCTCAGCGCTCTGGGGCAGGCCGCACCTCAGGGCCTTGGCCGCCTGCTCGCGCACCCGCGCTGCACTGCAGACTCAGGGCGGGCTCCTCCTCCTACCCCACCCCCGGCGCGGCGCGAGGCGGTGCGTCCTCAGGCTCCGCCCCTGCGATTCCAAGTCGGCCGTGGGCGGGGCTGGATGGAGAAGGCCTTGACAGGCTCCGCCCTCTGCGCTGCAGATACTGCAGTAGGCGGGGCCTGAAGGAAGGGCATCCGCCTAGGCTCCGCCCGATACTCAAGGGTCGTTGGTGGGCGGGGCTCTACGGGAGAGGAGGTGGCCTTCAAAGCTCTGCAGGGCCAGCTGTAGACCAGACTAGAGGGTGGAGGAGGTTCCGCCCCTTCTGCTGCGGCTTAAGAGTCTCCACCCATCAAGCTGCAGCGAGAGCCGCGGCGGGGCCGCGCGAGGGCAGGATTTTATAAGGGTCGGTAGTCTACCCGCTACAGAGAGGGGCGGTGTGAGACTGGAGGACAGCGGGCTACTCACCCCGCCTTCCCGAGATCCCTTGTGACTCCCTCTGGCTGTTGAGGCTTCCCCGGCGTCAGTAGGTTTCTCTGCTCCCAGCCTTCTGTAATCAACAGTCACAGTACTGAAAACACCAATAGCTGCGGGAGAGATGGCACAGCAGATAAAGGAGCTTCGGTGCAAAGCCTGTTGACCTGAGCTCGATCCCAAAACCCACGTAAAGCTGAACTTATACAAAGTTGTCCTTTGACCATAGCATGCTTCCTACACTAATAAAAAATAAATTAATTAATTTTTAAGAAAAGCTGTGGCTGTGGACCACTGTTTTTGGGAGTTCGCTTTGTGCGTTTCTACTCCGCAAGTATTCTGCCCGTGAAGAGTACCGCCGAGTTGAGCCTACACAATAGTTAATAAATACTTGCGTAATCTCATGGACCACTGCCAGAGGATGCTGCAGAAGCTCAGAAGTGATGCGCAAGACAGCGCTCACCTGGAGTAGGTGAAGCTCATCGCGGTGCTCTCCACCCCGACACACGCAGCCCACCCTGCTGCTGAGGTGCAGTAAAGGTGCTGTCCCTCCCACCCAGCAAGCAACGCCAGTCTACAGATTCTTGTACATAGGACCTATGACAAAACTAACATTAATACTCCAAACCCAGCACTTCGGATAAACCTTGCTTTTTTTTTTTTTTCGGATAACATGCTTAGATGATAAACACCAAAAACTACATTTTCGGTGTTTCTTTCTTTCTTTCTGTCTGTGTATGTGTGTGTGTGTTTTGTTTTTCGAGACAGAGTTTCTCTGTGGGACAGTCCTGACCCTCCTGGAACTCGCTCTGTACACCATGCTAGCCTTGATCTCACAGAAACCCACCTGCCTCTGGGGTGCTGGAATTAAAGTTGTGCACCACCACACCCAGCGATTATTTTTTAAATTTTTGTTGGCCCAGGCATAGTGGAATCACACTTCTTTAATTCCAGCACTGGTGAGACAAAGGAAGGAGGATCCCTATTACTACAAATGGCGCCCGACGTGATGGACTAAACCCACTTAAAAAACCTGAGAAGGCTTAAAAATAAGGGAGAGAGAGTTTAACACAGATTTTTGCTGTTTGTTGGTGGCGTGCTGTAGAGAGATTTCCTGATTCGGCAACAGCAGCAGAAAAAACGCTGTGTCATTTTAAAGCGCAGCTTCTTGGGGCTGTGCTGCCAACGTGAACTCTGGCTTTAAAGCATTTGTGGCACTCTGCTTGCTAGAGGCAAGCAAGCTCTCTCATCTAAGAGAAGCTTCCTGACTCAGCTTTAGCTACAAAACCCTGTAGCTCATTAAGAGGTCCTGCCACGAGACACTTAAATGGTGTTGACGAAAAGCTGAACGCATGCTTTTTGGTTTTCAGCCGTAGCAGGAAAAAAGCTGCGCCGTTTAAAAATGCCGGCTTTCTGGGCTGTCCTGCCAGGGCAAACTCTGACTCTTTTAAGCAGGCGGTTCGTGCAGTTTGCAAGCACAGGCTGCTGAAGCTCGCTTGCTGGCAGGGACCTTGAAATGCCATAGAGTTGTGGCAGTAAACATGGCTACAGCCTGTACCTCAGCCATGAGGCTGGAAAGCTAAGGAATGGGCTACATCTAGCCGGCAAAGCCACGCCTTTAGTCCTACTGAGATTGCTTGGTAAATTAAAGACTCATGTGGTCAGAAAAAGAGAGATATACAGTAAAGAGAGATTCAAAGACAGAGAAAATTTCTGAATGTTTTAAAGTGTGTTAAAAATATATGCAGACTAAAAAAAAATATATGCAGACTAAAAGTTGAAGTTCTTAAAGTAAAAAACAAAAAAAGGAAGAGAGTTGTTGTGTGTGGTAGTACACACTTTTAATCCCAACACTTGGGAGGCAGAGGGAGATTGACCTCTGTGACTTCAAGGTGTGGTAGCACATGCCTTTAATCCCAGTGCCTAGAAGGCAGAGATGAACAGTTCTCTGTGAGTTCAAGGTGTCCTAGCGTACACCTTTAATCCCAATGCCGGGGAGGCAGAGACAGGCAGATCTCTGAGAGTTCAAAGACAGCCTGGTCTACAGAGTTACTCTAGGTCAAAGATACAGAGAACCTGTCTCAAAAAGCAAAAAGTTAAAAGTAAAAATAAACAAAATACAGTTAAAATAAAACGCACAAAGATGGAAAATACACAGAAAATTTTGATACTGTATGCTATTATGCTTTCTTTAAATTATTTAAATGCTGAGGAAGGAGCAACAGATGCTAAAAGATATTTATTTATAAATGCTGCTGAACTAATCCAACATAGATATTTTGATGCCTTGACTTTGAAATTTGGATCTAAGGACATGATGCTTTGGAAAGGAGTTTCTTATTTTGTTTTCACAGAGGTTGAGACCCTGTTCATTTCTTCTATTCCGATTTGGTATGATGGACCACGCCCTCCTGAAGGGTTGGTGTGAACACCTTCAGAAAATTGCTTCGCTCAACTGCCAACTGAGATGAAACTAGCACACAGGTTATACCATGAAAGACCTAATTAACGACGCCCCCATTCAGCAGGAAGCAGTTTGGAGACAAATAACTGCGCCCATATTCCCAAAAAATGTTTATAAATGTTCTTTTACATTTAAAGGGGGATATGATATAGGTAAGAATAATTTGCATTAGTATAGATTTTGCTTTATTGATAGAGATTTACGGTCAATTTTGTTATATGTATATGTATTTCTGATATTGATTAAGGTATTCTGATTGTGTAGTTCATTATTAAAATGTAATGTATAATTAGGAAATATAGGTTGTTGATGGATAATCATAAATAATAGTCAAGTTTGTAGTCATGTTCGTTAATATTTTCTAGATGTGCAAAGATATATTTTAGATAGGCATTCTTCATATTTTTCAAAGATTATAGAATATGGCATTTTAAATGTTTTAATAACTTAGGACTTTTCATGACAATGAGACACTCTGCTCCTGGCAGCACCAATCTACTTCAAGAGGAAGATGGGCATCGAAGAGGCTCGTTTTGGAGTTTGATAGCCATTTGGGCAAGAAACTGCTCTTGCCTGGACTATTGCATAAACTGGACACAGAGAACCCACAGAGAGAGGACTACTGAACTTGCCTAAGGTGAGATGATCTTTTGGGGTTCCTGATTCATGAAAGAGTCTGCGAGACATTCTGCAGGACACAACAGATAGTGACTGAACTGACTTTGAATTTTCCTGCTTTATGGAAATATCTGCTGGATACCATGGGCCTGAAGGCTGAAGATGGATGCCCCAATGGTACAGAGGAACTTTGGGTGACTGTTCAGGCAGCGAGATGTCTCTGTCATTTCTAGAGTTTTAAAAGTTGCTTTTTTCTTGTTTGCTTAGGTAGTATCTTTCTGGAGTCTTTGATGGAGTTAAGAATAGTTAGTTATAGTTATAGTTTTCCTTAGTTATGATAAAGATTATTGTAACTTTTACTTGATAACTGTTTCGTTATATGTAATTTTGCTATGTTAAAGTTAAAGCCTTTTTTTTTGTTGTTTAAACCAAAAAAGGGGAAATAATGGAGGAAGGTCATTGGCTAAATAAAAAGAAACTGCTTGGCCCTCATTGGTTAGAAGATAGGTGGGAGGAGTAAACAGAACAGAACGCTGGGAGGAAGAGGAAGTGAGCTCAGACTCCACAGCTCTCCTCTCAGGAGCAGACGCTTCAGCAGAGACGCCATGCTCCCGGCTCCTGGGCAGACACACGCGATGAAGCTCCGACCCATAACTAGCTCTGGCCAGTGAAGGCTACATAGTGAGACCTTGTCTCAAATATATTTTTTTCCTTTTTTAAATATTTATTTTATTTATTTATTATGCATACAATATTCTGTCTGTGTGTATGCCTGCAAGCCGGAAGAGGGCACCAGACCTCTTTACAGATGGTTGTGAGCCACCATGTGGTTGCCGGGAATTGAACTCAGGACCTTTGGAAGAGCAGGCAATGCTCTTAACCGCTGAGCCATCTCTCCAACCCCTCAAATATATTTTTTAACTTTACGAGTGTGTGTGTGTGTGCTCACATGCGGACGTCCATTGCTGCTGGCTAGGGCCATGAGTCACAGAGCTCTGCAAGTTCCCAGAAGTGGGTACCACCATACTTCTGTGGATAATGGGATGCATGATTCCGCATTTTACGGATGAACTAAAATGTTTGGTTGACAAGTCCCGAAGAAGAGCAGGTAGAGGCCACGCAGGCAAAGGCAGAGATGAACAGTAAGCAAATAGTGGGCTGGGTCCTTGAAGTCACATGACCCAGAAGCAACTGTAATGTCTCCACCCAGAAACCTGGACTAGGGAGGGATGTGGCCCATTCTCAAGTCCAACTTTTTTGCCAGACCTAAGGAAGGAGGAAGTTAATATAAGGTGGGGTTCCAACTTAACAGCAATTGAAAATCTACAAACTAATACAGAATTGTATATGGAGCATGTTCTAGAAACAGCTTAAAAATGCTGACATGAGGACCGAAAGGCCACATATTTACCAGCTGTCTACTGTACACAGAGCATTTGTCCCAAGTTTGTCAGAACCCCAGACACAGGGTTCTCCAAGGTCATCTTGGCACCCTTGGGTCACCGGTGCATTGCTACAGTAAAGATGTCAGGAAATGACCTTTACAGAAGGCATTTTGAATGGAAGACTTGGCAGGAAGCCACGTGTCAGCAGGTTGGCAGCATGGAAGGACTGTAAACAAACTCTGTGGTCAGCTGTCCTGAAAAGCTCCACGTGTAGGGAAGGAGAGCAGCAGGATGGGGTGTGGAAGGACAGAGGAGCACCAAGTCAAGGGTTAACAGGTAAAGGGAAGTAGGCTAGCAAAGAGCGATGAGCCGTGAGCTGTGAGGACCTCCTGAGAGACGGAAGGAAAGGACTGCACACCCCATACTCCTCACTCGCTCCTTCATTGCTGTAGTCTGCTGAATTTCAACAGCTGTAGCAACTGAGACCATTGTTAGTCCTTTATGAAATGAGGTTACTGGAGAAACAGAGATGTCAAGAAATGTTCCAGACCACACAGCAGGTGAGCAGCAGAGAAATATAATAGAATTATATTTCAAAGTCCAAGTTTTTCACTGCAATCAGATGACAGATTTTTAAGATTTGAGAACTCCAAGGGCAGAAAGATAGACCCACAAGAAAACAGTGAAGCAGACTGATTGGCGCAGGCCTTTAATCCCAGGACTTTAGAAGCAGAGGCAAGAGGATCTCAAGACCAGCCTGGTCTAAACAGTGAGTTATAAGGCAGCCAATGCTACATAATGAGATCCTAGCTCATAAGCAAAAACAAATGAACAAATAAAAAAAACAAAACAGTCATAAAGCCGGGCGATGGTGGCGCACGCCTTTAATCCCAGCACTCGGGAGGCAGAGGCAAGCGGATCTTTGTGAGTTCGAGGCCAGCCTGGTCTACAAGAGCTAGTTCCAGGACAGGCTCCAAAGCTACAGAGAAACCCTGTCTTGAAAAACCAATAAAAAAAGTGTCTGTAACTAGATATGGTGGTAGACACCTTACTCCATTTCCACACAATAAAGTTTCTTTTCCTTTCCTTTCTTTCTTTTTTCTTTTTTGTTTGTTTGTTTTTCAAAACAGGATCTCTCTGTGTAGGCCTGGCTGTCCTGGAACTCGCTTTGTAGACTAGGCAGGCCTCCAACTCAGAGATTCACCTGCCTCTGCCTCCCGAGTGCTGGGATTAAAGGCATGCACCACTACAGCCTGGCACAAGTTTTTTTTTAATTTATTGTTATTTTTTAATTTTTTTAAAATTTATTTATTTATTTATTTATTATGTATACAATATTCTGTCTGTGTGTATGCCTGCAGGCCAGAAGAAGCACCAGACCTCATTACAGATGGTTGTGAGCCACCATGTGGTTGCTGGGAATTGAACTCAGAACCTTTGGAAGAGCAGGCAATGCTCTTAACCACTGAGCCATCTCTCCAGCCCTAAATTTATTATTTTTATGTGTATGTATGTGTGCCTTCAGACCGTGGTTTAATCAGAGTGGTCAAAGGACTCATCTAGCCCCCTGGAACTAGAGTTGCAGACAGTTGTGAGCTTCAGTCTGCAAATAGGACCCAAACTCCCGTTCTCTGGAAGGGCAAGTGTCTTAACTGCTGAGTCACCTTTCTGTCTCCCTGAATTTTTTTTTTAAATGTACTGATTTACATATGTGTGTGTGTGCTTGAGTAAATTTATGTGCACCACATGCCGAGGCCAGAGGCATCAGTTCCTGTGGAAATGGAGTTATAGCAATAGTTAGAGTGTTTGTAAGCTACCTGATGTGGGTGTTTGGAACCAAACCTGGGTCCCCTGCAAAAGCAGTAAGTGCTCTTAACCACTGAGCCATCTCTCTAGCCTAATAAATTTTATTTTAAAACATATGTCTTTTAGGGCCTACAAGATGGCTCAGTAGGTAAAGACATTTGCTGCCCCCAGTGATCCGTGTTTGATCCCTAGGCCCTACATAAAGGTGGGAGGACAGAACTGACTCCACTCCACACCTCTGTTGCGAGACATGCGCCCACAAACATGCACACAATGATATAAAACAAAGAGAAATGAAATTTAGTCTGGTTTGATAGCACAGACTTTAATCCTAGCATTTAGGAGACAGAGGTAGGTGGATCTCTATGAGTTCCAGGACAAAACAAGCTGGGAAGTGGTGGCGCACGCCTTTAATCCCAGCACTTGGGAGGCAGAGACTGGCAGATCTCTGTGAGTTTGAGGCCAGTCTGGTCTACAAAGTGAGTTCCAAGACAGGCTCCAAAGCTACAGAGATACCCTGTCTCAAAAAACCAAACCAACTAAATAAACAAAAAACCCAAAAAACAAACAAACAAAACCCAAACAAACAAACCAGATGTCTTGGTTGGAAGCTGGAGAGAAGGCCCAGAGTGAAGAGCACCACTGGCTTTATTTTCAGAGGACCCTGGGTTAAATTTCCAGGACCCATGTGGCAGCTCACAACCATTCATAACTCCAGTTCCAGGGGATACAGTGCCCTCTTCTGGTCTCCATGGGCACCAGGCACACACGTGGTACAGACATACATATGGGCAAAACATCCATATACATAAGAAAATAAAAACAATGTGTCTTTTGTGCTTTAAAATTTATTTTCGAGCCGGGCATGCTGGCACATGCCTTTAATCTCAGCATTCTGGAGCCAGAGGCAGAAATTTAAAAAAAAAAAAAAAAGCCGGGCGATGGTGGCGCACGCATTTAATCCCAGCACTTGGAAGGCAGAGACAGGTGGATCTCTGTGAGTTCGAGACCAGTCTGGTCTACACAGCTAGTTCCAGGACAGGCTCCAAAGCCACAGAGAAACCCTGTCCCGAAAAACCAAAAACAAATAAATAAATAAATAAAATAAAAATAAAAATTAAAAAAAAAAGAAAGAAAAGAAAAAGAAAGAAAGGAGAAAAAAAGGGAAAAAAATTTTCAGATGGATCTCTGAATTCGAAGTCAGCCTGGTCTACAAAGTGAGTTCCAGGACATCCAGGACTGTTACACAGAGAAACCCTGTCTCAAAAACCAAAATAAATAATATGAATAAATAAAATTATCAAAACAATTGCATTTTGTTACACAGACACTTTGAAGGTTTTGTTTTGTTATTTTTTGGTTTGTTTTGTATTTATACACAGGGTTTCTCTGTGTGTCCCTGGCTATCTGTCCTTGAACTTGGTAGACAAGTCTGGCCTTGAACTCAGAGATCAACCTGTCACAGTCTCTAGAGTGCTGGGATTAAAGGCTCAGCTCCTTTTATTTTTCTAATTAATTAATTTTATTTGGAGTGCTATTTAGAGACAGGATTTCTCTCTATGTAGCCCTGGCTATAGTGGAACAAACTCTGTAGAGCAGGCTGACCTTGAACGCACAGAGGTTGCCTACCTCTCTCTGCCTTTTATTTATTTATTTATTTATTTATTTATTTTTTGGTTTTTCGAGACAGGGTTTCTCTGTGGCTTTGGAGCCTGTCCTGGAACTAGCTCTGTAGACCAGGCTGGTCTCGAACTCACAGAGATCAGCCTGCCTCTGCCTCCCGAGTGCTGGGATTAAAGACGTGCGCCACCATCGCCCCGCTCTCTCTGCCTTTTAAATGCTGAGAATAAAGATGTTTCCAACACTGTCCTGATTAATTGATTTTTTATAATTTATTTAACTTTATTTTATGTGCATTGGTGTAAAGGTGTCAGCTTACAGGGAGCTGATGCTACAGACAGTTGTGAGCTGCCATCTGGGTGCTGGGAATTGAACCGGGGTCCTCTGGAAGAGCAACCAGTGCTCTTAACCATTGAGCCATCTCTCCAGCCCGATTATTATTTTTTTTAAAGCAGAGGCTCACTCTGTAGCTCAATCTGACCTTACTTGCAGCAATTCTCCTGCCTCAGTCTCTGGCATGCTTGCAATATATATGCCCAATATATAAAGGTTTTTTTTTTTTTTTTTTTTTTTTTTTGCGCCACAGCAACGTTTATTGAGAACCGGGAGGGGATCAGTCCTTCTTGGCCGCCGCCTTCCTCATGGCGGCCAGCACGTTGCTCAGCTCCTCCCGCTTCCTCTTGGCGCGTATGTGCGTGCCCACCCGCTTCTTGATGAACTTGAGCGCGCGCTTGTCCTTGGACACCTTGAGCAGCTCCATGGCGCGCCGCTCGTAGGGCGCGAAGCCGCACACCTCCCGGATCATGTCCCGCACGAACTTGGTGTGCTTTGTGAGGCGCCCGCGCCGCCGGCTGTGCCTCGGCTGGCTTACGTTCTTCGTCACCTTGTGGCCCTTGTTGAGGCCCACGGCCATGGGGTAGCGCAGGGCCATGGCTGCTCCTCTCCGATGGCGGCCGCGACAGGAAGCTAAAGTTTTTAAAACTAAAGTGGTAACTATTAACATAAAATAACTAGAAAACTATAAAGGGAAAATAAACAAGAAAACATGACAGCTCAGGAAAGGACTAAAAATAGAAAGAACAGTGTATACTCAAGGCCAGTTGTCTCATAAAAGAAAAAAGAAAAGAAAAAGGAAGATCAGAAGATTGGTATGGAATGAGAGTAGGCCACCCTTTTCGTCAAGATGGCGCCGAAAGCGAAGAAGGAAGCTCCTGCCCCTCCCAAAGCTGAAGCTAAAGCGAAGGCCTTGAAAGCCAAGAAGGCAGTGCTGAAAGGTGTCCACAGCCACAAAAAGAAGAAGATCAGCACATCGCCCACCTTTCAGTGTCCCAAGACCCTGCGGCTACGAAGGCAGCCTAAATACCCCCGGAAGAGCGCGCCCAGGAGGAACAAACTTGACCACTATGCCATCATCAAATTCCCCCTGACCACCGAGTCAGCCATGAAGAAGATAGAAGACAACAACACACTTGTGTTCATTGTGGACGTCAAGGACAACAAGCACCAGATCAAACAGGCTGTGAAGAAACTCTATGACATCGATGTGGCCAAAGTCAACACCCTCATAAGGCCCGTTGGAGAGAAGAAGGCGTATGTTCGGTTGGCTCCTGATTATGATGTTCTGGATGTTGCCAACAAAATTGGAATCATCTAAACTGAGCCCAGCCGGCTAATTCTAATTATACACTTTTTCACCATAAAAAAAAAAAGAAGATTGGTATGTTCATCAAAACACACAAAATAAGAAATAAGAGATGGAGAGATGGCTCAGTGGTTAAAAGTACTGGCTCTTTTCCAGAGGACTGGGGTTTGGCTCCCAGCACCCACATGATGGCTTGCAACTCTAGTTCGAAGAGATCCGATGCTCTCTTCTGACTTTTGTGGGCCACACATGGTACATGGACATAAATGTAGGCAAAACACCCATACACAGAAATCAAACACACACACAGGATAGAAAAATGTATTTATGTATATATGAACAAGTTAAGGACCACAGTATTCATGTCATACAAGAAAATGGAATATCCAGGCAGTAGTGGCACATGCCTTTAATCCCAACTTTAGGGAGACAGAGGCAGGCAAATCTCTGAGTTCAAGGCCAGCCTGCTCTATAGAGCGAGTTCCAGGACTGCCAGGGCTATATGGAGAAATCCTGTCTTGAAAAAAAATTTTTTAAAAAGTAATTTAAAGTAAAAGTTGGTTCAATCCATGTGTATTCTAGCAATGCAGACATTCTATTTCTACTTAGTGTATTCTATTCTAGCCTAGAAATGCAGATGCTCTATTTCTATTCAGTCTATTCTATTTTATTTAGTATATCTGGTAATGCAGATATTTGACAAGGTCAGAAGAAATACTTAGGCAAGAGTAAGGCTGCAGGCAACACCTCCCAACAGCAGTTAGCGCAAGGTCTGGGGCAATACCGCCCCTAGAGGTTCTTCTAGGTTCTTTACACCTTGGCCACTGAGGCTACAGATGCTCTACTAAGGCTTCCTAAGGCCACCCTAAACCAGGTACTCCCACCTAAGTAGGGAGACCTAAGAGTTCTCTACAGAAGATCTTGGGACAAAGCTACACATCCCAACACCAAGCCATAAGTGTGTTTTTGTCTTGGTCGTTGTATACTCATGATGGTTTCTTGACGCATAAAAATATTAAACCTTATTTGTTGCATGACTTTCCTGGGGATTCTATTTCTACACCTTAGACAGAGAGAACAATGATAGGCCAAGATAGAATTCACCCAAGTCTAGCTTTCACCGAAGCCTAACTGGGTGGAACCAGTGAAAGTCACTAGGGTTACTAATAGGAGCATAAACAATATACAGGCAGCTGTACCCCTGAGAACGAGGAAGAGCCTTTTCACGGGAGAAGAGGGACTTTGTGTGTCTTATATATGTAAATTTTCCCCAACTTCTCTCATGAGGCAATGTTAGGGGATTCAGTCTTGTGAAAGTCTTGTGACGGTGACCACAACTACTTTGATTTCAAGATGGTGATGATCATGTTATGGCCAGATGACAAAGTTCTACATTATTAAACTGTATGATCTGTGTGTGTGCGCATATGTGATGGGAGCATGTGCTCTGGGTCTTTCCTCCCAAGGACTCACTTCGCAGCTCTGGCTGTCACGGAACTCTCTAGGAGCTAGCCGTGTACTCCCAGAGATCTTCCTGCTTCTGCCTCCCAAGTGCTGAGATTAAAGGCCTACACCACCACTTCTTGTTACTCTCCCCACCCCTTTTGTTTGTTTGTTTTTGTTTTCCAAGACAGGATTTCTCTGTGTATCCTAGCTATCCTGGAACTCTCTCTGCAGACCAGGCTGTCCTCAAACTCACAGGCATCCACCTTCATTTGCCTCCTGAGTGCTAGGATTAAAAATATGTGACATCAGGACACTTTTTAAAAATGATTTATTTTTATTCTATATGTGTGAGTATTTTACTCGCATGTTTATAAGTATACCACACGCATGCAGTCCCCACAGAGCCCAGAAGGGGGCGTTGGATCCTCTAGAACAGGGGTTACAGACTGCTGGAAACTGTCTTCTGGAAACAGAATCCAGGTCCTTTGCAAGAGCAGCAAGTGTTCCTATCCGTGGAGTCATCTCTGCTGCCTCTGTCCTAGCTTTTGAGACAGTCTCCTTGAACCTGGAGGTCAATGTCTCAGCTAGACTACATTATCTCTGAATCCCCGAACATCCATCTGCCAGCCCTAGGGTTATAGACACATATTGCCAAGCCTGCCTCCTTCTTTCTTCCTTTTTTCTTTTTTCTTTTTCGTTTTTCTGTTTCTTTCTTTTTTTCCTTTTTTTTTTTTGTCTGAGACAGGGGTTTCTCAGTAGCTTTGGAGCCTGGCCTAGAACTCACTCTGTAGACCAGGCTGGCCTCGAACTCACAGAGATCCACCTGTCTCTGCCTCCCAAGTGCTGGGATTAAAGGTGTGCACCACCACCGCCTGGCACTTTATTTAAAAAAAAAAAAAAAAATTTTTTTTTATTTAACTTGGTTTTATGTACTTTGGTGTGAAGGTGCCAAATACCTGGAACTGGAGTTATAGACAGTTGGGAGCTGCCATGTGGGTGCTGGGAATTGAACCTGGGTCCTCTGAAAGATCAGCCAGTGCTCTTAGTCACTGAACCATCTCTCCACCCATCTTTCTTTTTTTAATATGGGTGGAAATCAGAATTCAGGTCCTCAGACTTGCCCAGCTTGCACATCATTACCCACTAAGCCATCCCTCCAGCCCCCCAACTTATACACTTTAAACATATGCAGTTACTGGATTTATTAACTAGATACCCATAAAACTATTTTTGACAAAACCAGACAACATAGGCCCTGAATCAAAAAGCACCTCCTACTCTCCTCCAGTAAAGAAATCTTAGAGAGAAGGCACAATGCATGTTCGGGCACAGAGATGTCAGTCACGGTGGCTCCAGGGAATATGTGGTAAAGCAAGGGACTGTTTGATCATTTCATGATCTCCAATGTTGCTCGAGAATTTGGTTGTTTTTTTTTTTTTTTTTTTTTTTTCGAGACAGGGTTTCTCTGTGGTTTTGGAGCCTGTTCTGGAACTAGCTCTTCTAGACCAGGCTGGTCTTGAACTCACAGAGATCCACCTGCCTCTGCCTCCCGAGTGCTGGGATTAAAGGCATGCGCCACCACTGCCCGGCTGTTGCTCGAGAATTTGGGTCCATACAACCCCACTCAGCCCCCCATGTTGACAAGGGGGTCCCACTCGGAAGCTGAGAACTGGTCCCTGACTCAATAGGAGTACAGACTTAGGAACCATGACATCCCCCGCCCCCCCCCGAGAAAATAGAGAATGTGACTTTTATTTTCAGTGCTAGGGATGGAATCCAGGGCCTCTTGAGTGCTAAGTGACAGCTCGGCTTCAGCTACACCCCAGCCCTGGGAATGTGACTTGTGCAGAAGCTCACCTTCCTTTCTGGAGAAACAGCTCTGCAGAGCAAGCCACTGTCGTCTTAACCTGCAAAGGAGTTACAGGCAGAGACTCACTAATCTCTGCTCCCAGCCTCAGGATATTAGGGCCATGAAATGAGCAGGATACTTGGGCTCTCTTTTCAGGAGAAGAATATATGAGGCCCCTTTACATCTGGGTGCCAGAGTCAACATACATCTGACATCACCTGCTTTCTAGGGTGACTCACCGTTCTCAATTCTCTATTTCTCTCTCTCTCTCTCTCTCTTTCTCTCTCTCTCATATAATTCAGGGCTGTTGCAGTTCTTCTGATGTTTCCATGGCAACTTTCACAAGGATTTCATAGAACATAAGGTGTTTGAGCAGGAAGGGCCCTTGGAGATCAACTCCTCCTCCACATTTCACAGAACAGGAAGTAGGTCCAGAGAGGCGATGCCAAATACCTAGGGTCACACAGTAAGAAGGGACCTCTGTCTTAGGCGTTTAGATAGCTGACAGCTGGGCTCTGCCGGTCCGACTCCTCACGAAGAGCTCTGAGAAAAGCTTTGGGAGTTCTGCCTTTGCTGGCTAGAGGACCCCCGAAGCCCAGTCTAGCTTTCTGCTGCTTAATCACGGGCCAGTCCCTCCAGTGCCAGTGGGGACAGGAGCCGGCGACTAGGATCTGTCTCAGGAAGTTTCCAGATGGGTATAGGGGTCACAGAGCTAGCTTTGGGGAACCACTGGAGGACATCCAGGGTGCAGCAAGTAGAAGCAGGGCAGCAAGCTGAACCTGTGAGGTCAAGGAGATGGCTCACATTCCTGCCTGCACTGTGCTCCAGCACTGTGCTCCAGCATGGGCCAGATTCTGGTGTGGGGGTAAAGCTGGAAGCCTAGGGCAATCAGAGACCCTGAGAGAGACTGGGCTGGGGACTCATGGCACGTGCTACACCATGTTAATGGGCTCGGACTACCAGAAGAGACCAGCTGAAAGGTAACGGGAAGCAGGACTATGTGGCACACACTTTAATCCCAGCACTTGGGAGGCAGAGGTAGGTGAATCTCTGAGTTTGAGGCCAGCCAGGTCTACAGAGTGAGTTCCAGGACAGCCAGGGTTATCACACAGAGAAACCCTGCCCCCACCTCCCCCCAGAAAAAGGTTTCAGGAGCTTGAAGTCTGAGCTGTAAGTAAGAGGTGAGGTTTCAAGGATCATTCGTTTGGGGACAAGGACCTGTGTACCTTTTTTTTATTTTTATTTTTATTTATTTATTTTGCATGGAGCCATCTTTGCATTCTGAGGCTGAGGGCTGGACCACACTTCCCAGGGGCATACAGCCAGTCCTAACTCCCTGCCTTGGGGGTCCCTGCCAGCAGGGCTCTTCTTTCCAAGAGACTGGGAGACTCCAGGCCAGGCTGAGGCAGTCACTCCCTCCTGATCCTTTCTCACCAGACTGGCCCCTTCCCTCGAGCTTGCTCTGAGATGTCTTAGTTATTTATTGCCATCCAACAAACATCTCCCAAATAAACCATGGTTTAAAAAGGCTCTTCTCTGGAAGGGCCTGGTGGCCTGCTATAATCCCAGCACTTGCAAGACTGAGGCAGGAGGATTATGTTTGAGGTCAGCCTGAGCTACATAGCAAAACCCTGTTCTACATGGCATCATCCACTGAGTTTGTGTATCAGTCAGAGATCTGGTTTAGTTAGTTGCTCTCCTCCGGCTGCTTGGGTGTCTTCTAATTCTCAGGACACAAGAAACTTGGGGTTGCTTCTGTTGTATCATTGCTATTGCTCAGATTCAAAGGCAGGAGACATAGACCCAGTCACTCTGTTACTGGGACAAATACCAAAGAATTAGTCGTCTTCTTTTGATGCTGTATTGTATTTTAAGACAGGGTCTAATATAGCCTTGGCTGTCCTGGAATTCACTATGTAGATCAGGTTAGCCTCAATCCACTTACCTCTGTCTCCCAAGTTCTGAGATTAAAAGTATGCCCCCCACTTACCCAACTCTTTATTTTTATTTTAATTATTTAATTAACTTTGAGACGGGATTTTTGCAACAGGCTTTCTTGGATCACCAGCTCCCAAAATCATGCTATGGAGACTTGATATTAATTATGAATGCTTGGCCTTATCTTATGCTTGTTCCAATAGCTCTTATAACTATTTTAACATGTTTCTCTTTATTTGTGTTTTGCCTCCAGGCTTTTTCTTTTTATTCTGTATGTCATACTTGTCCTGCTTTTTCCACATCTGTCTGTCGGGAGGCTGCCTGGCTGCCTGAGGCATTTCCCTCTCTTTCCCTGTTCTCTCTTCTCTCCTCTGCCTTTTTTTTTTTTAAGTTTTTTGAGACAGGGTTTCTCTGTAGTTTTGGAGCCTGTCCTGGCACTAGCTCTTGTAGACCAGGCTGGCCTAGAACTCACAGAGATCTGCCTGCCTCTGCCTCCCGAGTGCTGGGATTAAAAGCATGTGCCACCACAGCCTGGTTCTCCTCTGTCCTCTTGATCCTAGATTTCTCCTATTTATTCTCTCTGTCCTCCAGTCCCACCTACCACTCTACTGCCTAGCTATTGGCCATTCAGCCTTTTATAAGACTAATCAGGTATCTTTAGGCTGGCAAAGCAATACATCTTCACATTATTAAACAAATGCAGTGTAAACAAATGTAACCCACCTTTACATAGTTACACAATATTCTGCAACATAAAGAAATGTAGCACATCTCTGCCTAGTTCAACGTTCCACAAGGAAGTTTCACTATGTAGTCCTAACAGGCCTGGAGCTCACTCTGTAGACCAGGCTCACCTTTAACTCACAGAGATCTGCCTGCCTCTGCCTCCTAAGTACAAGGATTAAAGGCGTGCGCCACCATGCCTACTTTCTTTTTTTTTTTTTGATTTTTCGAGACAGGGTTTCTCCGTAGCTTTTGGTTCCTGTCCTGGAACTAGCTCTTGTAGACCAGGCTGGCCTCGAACTCCCAGAGATCCGCCTGCCTCTGCCTCCCGAGTGCTGGGATTAAAGGCGTGCGCCACCACCGCCCGGCTTTCATGCCTACTTTCTAACTTACATTTTTTTCACCAATTTAGTAACTGCTTATTGAGGCCAGGAGCTGGCTGCCAGGGATATGGCAGTGACCAAGACAAGCTGCTTCCTGTGCCCAGGAAAGCTTACATTCCCGGGTGAGAAACAGATGGGAACAGAAAAGCCATGAGATATAACGATCAAAGATGAGCTGAACCGTGGGGAGGGGAGAGATCTGGGGCTCGAGGTTTCTCAGGAGATAGCAGAGAGCTGGATTTTATGTAAACACTCCTCATTTTAAAGGCAAGTCTATCTCCTCTGCATCTGGAAGATCCTCCTCTGATGCCCTCCCCGCTTTTCTAGCTCCCCTGTACCTTCTTCTCTTGTCCTGATTGCCTCCCCTGGCCTCACTACTCACACCCAGAATTCCCCACTAGCAGCCTCTGCCCCAGAGCATCCGAACTTGAACTCTGTTTTCATCCCATGTTCTGGGCTTATTATGGGCAGCAGCTGGATGGAGGCTGTATGCTCTACTTCCTAGAGCAAGTAGGCACAGGTTGTTGAGGTCCCCAGCTGAGATCCTGTGCCAGTCATCCTGAGGCTGGCTTTGTGAGGAGAGCAGGAAATCTGGCATCCTCAGGGAACGCAGCAGTGAGAGTCCAGGACCCACACTCTCGGTCAGGACATCCAGATCTCAAGACTGGTCTGAAAGAGGTTGGAGGTCAGTGAAAGGAGATGAGGGAAAGAGACCTGGGTTTGCACTACAATAACAGGTCCCTGAAGGGTGAGGCCGAGACACAGGACAGGGTGACAGAGCCCAAGAGTGGCCTAATCTCTGCTGTGTGCTAGCGTGGTGATGGTGAGCAGCAGCTCCTGATACCTTCCTGGGCCTCAGTTTTCCCGTCAGACCATTGGGAACTGTAGCAGGACCCACCACAGAGACCAGCACACCTCGCACACGACAGCAGTCAGTGCAGGGAAGCTTCCCAAGGCCTCTGTTGGGCAGACCAAAGCCAGGCCCTATCTAGGAAATACTCAAGACAGTATGCCTTCTCCGTCAGGGTCCTTCTAGGCCTTGAGCCCCAGAGGGAGTGAATTATTTATGCTCTGGTCCCTGCCAGCTGAGAAGGCTCAGGAGGCCTCCAAGAGACCTGAGTGTTGGTGACAGCCATCACATCTTGGAGGACAGCTAGGCCATTCCAGAAGAACACCAAACACCCTTCCTCAAGGGCACTGCCCTCCTGCACTCACTGACCTTCCCTCTGATCACTGAAGTCTCATTCTCCAGACTGGAGCGTCTTGAGTAAGAGGCTTCAGACAGAGCTCCTCCGGTCAGCATATGTAAGGCAGTAGGGTCAGATCCTGGGAGTGGGGATTACAGGTCCTGGACCAGATTGGGGTGAAGAGAATCAACATTGACCACTTTTGGGTAGGAACCTAGAACGGAAAGACTGTGAACCAATCACTTCTGGGGAAGCAACCTCCCATCTCCTAGGCCATCAGGGCAGAGGTCTTGCAAGGGTTATCTCATAGGGCCTGGTGCTGGCTGTGATACCCACTTCCTTTCCCCGCTAGGATACCCATGCTTCAGCCCAGGCAGCAAAATCTGTGAGAAAGAGCACCGTACCCCACCGTGCCTTAGAACAGCTGAGCCCAGAGTGCTCAGACATAGCAGGGATTGTTTGTGAAGCCTGAGTGTAGGAGCTTCCTGGATCTGCCTGCCCTGGAGGGTATTGCATTGAGAACAAGTAGGTCAGGTGGCTGGCATCTCTTGCTGGGAAGAAACAGAATCTCAGGCTGCCTACACATACAAGCCTTCTGCCCCAGCACCCTCATCTCAGAGCACACCCATGGCCCAGGTCTGAGGCCCAATCAAATGAGCTAGATTACTAAACGGGGACACTGACGGCTGGGGAAAGAAACTGCACCAAGAAGACCCAGGATCCTGGTGCTTCTTCACACTATATGTAGACAGCTGGGGCCCTTGAGTCTTAGCACAGAGCAGAGAGAATGCTTCTCGGGTGAACACTGGAACCTCCTGACTCCGCCCCCGGAGCGGCGGGCTTATTTGCATGGCTCCGCCCCAAAGTGGCCATTGGCTGCGGCGGCGGGAGGCCGGACCTGAGTGGCTGCGCCGCCAGGGAGGCGGGGGCGGGGTAGGCGCCGAGTGCTGGAGATGCTGCTACCGCTGCTGCTTCGGTTGCTACTGTGGGACGGGTTCGGGTCCGAGTCTGACTTGGCCGGCACCGGGTGTGGGACGGCCCAGGGCGTGGTGGCAGCAGCAGGAGCACACTGAGAATCATGTCCAGGAAGAAGACCCCTAAGAGCAAGGGGGGAAGTGTGCCTGCTGCTTCTACGCTGCCCACCGCCGCCAACCGGTCCCGTCTGGCACATCCCAGGACTCCGTGTCCTGGCTCGGAGGCGCTGCCCAACGGGCCCCCGCAGTCCGGCCGACCCTCACTTGGTGGCACTGGAGACTTCTACGACGTTGCTTTCAAGGTGAGCTAGGCGCCTCCCTGCCATGGGAGTGCAGCAGGTGTCGTTGACTAGACTACTGGGAAGGCCTCTGGGGAAGAGTGGCAGGGCGGTGCGGACCCTGGCTGCTGAACTGGCCTGAGCAACACCTCACAGCATCGGCTTACATTGTCTCGCGCGTGCACACACACGCACACGCACACACACAGAGAACTATTAGGCTCGGGTCTGGGGTATTCAACAGCTGGCAGGACCTGTCCCCACTCCACCTACTGTGAGACCGACCAAGCAAGGGATTCTGAAAGATCAGAGTCCTGAAGCTGTCCCTCCCCGACCTTTGGGCCCTACCGGTGCTCACTCTCATCAGTTCCCATCCATATGCTGCCTTCCCTCGCCCCCAAGGACTGTTAGTCTTTTTCTGGGAGGGAGGAGGAAGAGGGACACCCCCAGTCCAAAACTGAAGCTTGTGTGACTTTGACCTCTGAAGGCAGAGGGTTTTGGAGCTTTTGTCAGCAGGGGTGGTGGGGGGAGGGAGAGACTTCGCCAGTCTGCCTCTTAGGCCTCCAGATTATCCCTAGCCCCTCTTCACTTCAAAAGCTGACTGTTTAGCCTCTACTGAGCCTTGCTGCTGAGATTTTGTGTCTCTGCTGGAATTGAAGAAGCCCCTGGCACTGAGTCCCCACTGGTCTCTTAGGAGGTTCCAGCTGCATTCTCATGCTGTGCTCCCCATAGGCCCCAAATGATGCCCTCCCAGATCAAGCATGATGTCTATGGAGGAGGGGTAGGTAAGATCTTGGATGGGGACAGCGGTCCTCACTCCCCATTGATTGAGGTGGCATTGTTGGAGGGAGAGGTGACATGGGACTACCAGGGGCAGAGAAACTGGGCATCCAAGCTTTTGGGACCATGGCTGCTATGTTTCCCCAAGCTATGCTGAACCTACAGGCCTGGAACACTCATCTCTTCTGCCCCTCCCCCACAGCTCAAGACTGACCAGAAGGATCTTTTTAGGTGGGCAAGGCCCTCATCTCCTAGCCTGACTCCTCTGACCCTCCTGTCTGCTCCAGGTCATGCTGGTGGGGGATTCCGGTGTGGGGAAGACCTGCCTGCTTGTGCGCTTCAAGGATGGGGCTTTCCTGGCTGGTACCTTCATCTCCACTGTGGGCATTGACTTCCGGGTGAGGATGGAGACTGATGTCCCGAGCTCTGACTGTGTCCAGCTGTACTCTATGGTTCTTATACATAGTCCCCCCCCAGCTGACTCTCCATTGCTGATGTGTCCATAGTCCCAGGGGATGAGAGCTTAGCTACTAAACCAGCTGCTTCCCAACATCTGAGGGTCCTAACTGCATCCAGCTGCAGCAGAGTTCTACTCTTAGCACAGGCTGATGTTATACTGAGCTATACCTGTGCCCTAGGGTAGTGACAGTGGGAGGATCTCAAGGCCGCTAGTTCACTTGCTTTCCCACTAAAGAGGGCACCCAAGACCATGGGAGGTACTGGGAACTCTCTAGTTCCTACAATGCAGTGCAGCTTGGAAGAGGCCTCCTTAGGATCCCAGGCAGGGTCCTGGGAGCTCCAGCCATCAAGGGCCTCCCAACCCCCTTGCCCAGGCTGAATCTCATGTGCTGAGGTGCTGGTGTGTTCTTGGCAAGTCCTGAATTTGCATTTTTCTCACCCTTTAATTAGACCAAGTTAGCAGGAGTTGGGAGGAAGGCCCATTCTGGGGATAGAAAGGGGGGTCCTCCTAGTGGGAACTGTTTCTTATTGAGGATTGCAGGTTTCCTCAAGCCCTCTAGGTCCTAGAGTCCTGGAAGAAGTAAAGGTGGAAGTGCCAGGGAGCAGGACAAGCTTGAGCAGGTGTTTCTTGCCCACCCTGGTCTCCCTACCCACCTCGTCTTGGCTTCTGGGTGGAAGGTGAGGGAGGTAGGGCTGTGTGGTTTGCACCCCTGTTCAGGGTGCAGGAAAGGCAGAGTATCCTCCCTCGCCAGGCAGATGGATGAGGCCTGGTTCTCTGGAGACCTAGAAGCCCTGACAGCAGGAGTTCTGGAGAAAGGGGGAGCCAGGCCTCACCTCACCTGGCCCCAGCCTGTAGTCAACCCCTCTGGGGTGACGGGTGGGTGGGCACTCCAGCCTGGTGGCTCATCTTGAAGGGACTGGTCTAGATTTGCAGATAGCAAATTTATGAATATTGCCTATGTACCAGCCATAGTTCTGGGCTCAGTGGGCACAGCACAGGGTCAGGCAGGCTTAAATTAAGTCCTGCCCCTTAGAAATGGGTGTCCCAGTGATTGAGAGGTGGGAAAATGAAATTAGCTCTCCCAGGCGGGGTGTAGTTCTCAGTGTACACAGTAGCTCATTAAGTTAAAGGTGTCCTTCCTCTTCCCATCTACAGGTGGGTAAACTGGGGCACAGTGTAGCATCCATACCATCGATGACTTTAAGCCAGTTAAGTCTTTAAACAGGAACAGCACACTAATATTGCTACTACACTCTTGGCAAGTGGGAACCTGTGTGGGACCCGGTGGCGGGGGAGGGAATGGGGTAAACAAGGGCCTAAAGTGGATGTAGCTGGCCATAACCTAGTATCAGGGCAGGAAGGGCCCAGGCAGGGTCACCTGGAGAGAATCCCCCTGGGGTTGATGCTGGAGGCAGTGGCAGGGAGTACCAGGCAGCTGCTAGGAACATCTGATTTTAAACATAAATGTGACCTGTAGGCTGGTTTAAGTTCTCAGAGCAGAACCAGGAGGTGCTGCAGAAATGGGATGGGGGGGGTCCCCCAGCCTCCCACCAGTGGGGGTCCAGCCATGACTTGCATGACTTCCTCTCCTACTTCAACCTTATGAGCCCTCAGGCCAGAGGATGGCAGGCATCCTTACTGTTGCTGGCTGCTTCTGTTTCAGAATAAAGTTCTGGATGTGGATGGCATGAAGGTGAAGCTGCAGGTGAGCTTACAGGAGCACAAGTTTGGGGCTGGAGACACCAGGGAGAGGTTGGGCAGTATGACCAGTGCCTGTTGCCACAGATCTGGGACACAGCTGGTCAGGAGCGGTTCCGAAGTGTCACCCATGCCTACTACCGGGATGCTCATGGTAAGACACTGGGCCAGTTCTCCACAGGGAGTCTGGGTGATCTACTGGCATGGGGGCAGGGGGTGAACATCCCGTGACTTGCAGTGACTTGGAAAGTATGCGGGTGGTTCAAGGAGCCACTGGGCCCCAGGGATGTTCTCATTACTTTCCGTATCCAGCACTGTTGCTGCTCTATGACATCACCAACAAAGACTCCTTCGACAACATCCAGGTCAGTGGCTTCCTGGTGGGGGGTGGGGGGGGCTGGGTTGTCTAGAGAGCATCAAGGAAAGATAGGAACTAATGGGCCCTTCTGAGCTCGTGCTGGCCAGTGTGCATGGGTAACATCTGGTCCACTAGCAGGATCACCTGGATAAGGGACCAGTGAAGCGGGTACCTCTGTTCCACACATGCCAGGGCTTCTAGGAAGAGGCACCTGAAGAAGTGTGGTACCAGAGGGCAAGACCAGCCTTGAGACTGGTCCCAGCTTTCCCCACACAGGCCTGGCTGACGGAGATCCAGGAATACGCCCAGCGGGACGTGGTACTCATGCTGCTGGGGAACAAGGTGGGAATCTGAACCTGCTTTCCTCCAGCCTGGACTGGCAAGCCATGGACTGGCACTAACAAAATTTCTGTGCCTGGGTCAGGTCGACTCTACCCAAGAACGTGTGGTAAAGAGGGAAGATGGGGAGAAATTAGCCAAGGTGAGTCAAAATGGGGTGGATGGTGAGGTGTCCTCAAGGCCCGTAACACTCGGGCTGCCTGCTATTTGGTCAGCACGCAACTGCCAGCAGCTCTTTGCAGGAGTATGGGCTACCTTTCATGGAAACCAGCGCAAAGACCGGCCTCAACGTGGACTTGGCTTTTACAGCCATAGCAAAGTAAGTCCTGATAGTGAACAAACACGCCCCTTATGATCCAGGCAATAAACCTGAAGAGGCTGCTATATTGTACTCTTGTCACCCCTACTCCTTAGGGAGTTAAAACAGCGATCCACAAAGGCTCCCAATGAACCACACTTCAGACTTCACGACTACATCAAGAGGGAGGGTCGAGGGGTATCCTGCTGTCGGCCTTGAACCTGGAAGCAACCCTACCTTGAAGAGCCGTGCGGAGCCTATAGGCTTGACCTGACCCAGTGACGGCCGAAGTGTTCCCATTTCCAAGATTAAGGCTAATGCTAGCCCCCTTTGCCCCAGTGGCTACCACAGGAATGGTCTTAAAGCATACAAACCATGCTATGGCACTTTGCCGCCCTCTCCTGGGCACTTGCAGCAGAGGGCATTCTATACAATGCCTAGCTTCTAAGCCATTGTTTATTGCACACTGCCCATGCAGGACACCGGCCAGGAAAGAGGGCTTCATCACTGTCGTCCATTTGTTAGCCCCAAGGAAACAGCAGCCTGCTTCTAGTTCACTCTTAAGAGGATACTAGCATGTAGGAAAATCACAGCTATGCCGGGACACAACAAGTTACCACTCGGCAGGCTGGCCCAGTCCCTTCCACGTGTCACCAAGTCACAAACCTGAGTGAAACACCGTCATCATAAAGTCAATAAAGGCTTTTTTTTTCTGGAGTTTGTGTCATCTGTGGAAAGTCACCTTCCAGGGCCAGCACGATGGCTTAGTGGGGGTAAAGGCACCTACAACAAGCCTGACTCCTGTGGCTATTCTGACTTCCCTATGTGCAAACACCCTCAAAATACAATCCCCCATGGACCCTGGATTACCAAGATTAGAGAGGCCCACAACCAATTACTGAAACAAGACAGGTCAAGAGCTCATCATACAGCAGTTCTAAAACCCGGAGGCCTTACTTTCACGGTTGCCCCTTTGCACACGGCACGAGCATGAAATAATGACATTTGAAACGAAGATTGCGGCTGCATTTTCTCTTTATTGCTTAAGCAATTCGCATACAGATACGCAGCTTACCAGCAAACCCTCCTGCCCGTTGTTGATTCTGGAAGCAGCCGACTCACCATGCCCTGAAAGTCACAAGAAACAGAAATCTTTACTTTTGGTAACTTTTCATTTCCAGCCCTTCCACCTAAAGGCAGAGTCCCCAAGCCTCAGCCTTGTAATGTAATCAGGCTGCACATGCAGTTTTCATACGAGGTGTCAGAAATTAAAACAACTCATCATCGGCTTGGTGCTGCAAAGGAAAGCCAGGCCCGACTTAGTCTTACCTGCAAAAATGTCAGAAGATTGAGGGGAAAAGCAGGGCCCAGACCACCGCAGCACTCGAAGAAGGTTGGCCTGCAGTTGAAAGGCCCTTCCAGTTTCTCTTGGCGACCAAGGCCAGTAAAACGTGCTTCACAGAGCCAGAACAAACATTAACGCACAGTACCAACTCACTCCCAAAAGAACGACCGCAGCCGAGGCTCAAGCGTTTATAGAACTGCCCCTTATGTGATTGGGCAGTCTGAGGAAGAGCCCACCTTCCTTCGCTGCTGATATGCTCTTCAAGCTGTCATGCAGTTTCCACCAATCACATCGTAGACTTTCTTTCGGAGGCGGTATCTTGGGTCGCTCGAAGATCAGCCCCTCTGTAGAGCCATTGAGTACATGAGCGACGACTGGGCTTAGCCAATTAAATTTCGGTCTGCAACATAGAGTGATTCAGAAGTCACCAATCCGGTCCTGCAGTGCCGAGGTCGCCGGAAGTCGTAGTTTAGGAAACTCAAAGTGTGATGCAGCCCCCGGAGTTCCGGGAGTCCGTGAACTACAAGTTCCGACGTGCGCAGCGCCCCGGCTTTTCCGGCTCCTGTATCTCGTACCTTTCCGGGCCGCGGGCGGAGGGGGCAAGATGATGCCGGAGGGTGTAGCCGCTGCTCCTAGGCAGCCGCGGGCGGGTGAGTGTGCGCGCGGCGCACTGGACTTGGGACTCGTTCTTCCGTGCTGTGCGGCGGGGCGCGGGCTGGCAGGAGAGCGTCACGAGTGGTCGTGGGCCTAGCCTGGGGGGCGGGACTGAGACAGCTGGGGTCTCAGCGTTCGTAAGTCGGCTTGACTCTCCGCAGACGAGTCTGTCACTCCTTTCCTTCACTCTCTTTCCTTTTGCTCTCCTGCATTTATTGAGCGCTGCCTGTGTGCCAGAAAGTATCCTAGGCTCCGGAGAGTCGGCAGGGAACAGGATTCGAAACTGATAAGCTCATCTGGTACGCGGTTTCGAGACCTAGGCATTCTGCCTCTAGAGTCCTGTGCATTTTAGCGTTTCTGGATTTGTTCCCTGGATGGTAGTAATACCCACAGCCCTGTTTTGTTACAACAAAAATGTTCCGAGACTTGGATAAATGTCTCCTTGTGGCAACTCACCCTCCTTCTAAAAGGACCGAAGACTGACAAAAGAGTTAAAAATCATGAGGAACTGTGATAGATATTACGAAAACAAACCCACTAAAGTGAAGCAGATAAAGTGAGTGTTGAGCGTTCTTAAATCGTTTGGGAGCGCTACAGTTAGCCAGAGACCTGATGGAGGAGCAATCAGTCCTGAAACATTGCCGAAAGAGGCTTACAGGCAGAGGGAGCCAGAGGGATAAAGAGCTTGGAGCAAGCTAGCGATCTCTAGCAAGGGGTAGGAGAGGTAGGAGGCAGATCCGGGCAAAGTCTAACAGCCTTCTGGTATGCATAAAGATGAACTTTATAATTCAGGTGAGTTGCAGGTGAGAGGAAGCCTTCTAATCCTCACTTGGCCAGTTGTCTCAGCCTCTATTTTTTTGGGGCAGGCTAAGATGATCAGATGAGGCTGAAGTCCTGGAGATGTCTGCCCCTTCAGTCTCATCTCCCCTCCAGCCTCTCCCTGTGCACGTACAAGTTCATTCCTTTGTTCACTGCTGGCCTTGGTTCAGTAACCGTTCAGCTCTGTTCTTCCGTTTTCTTTGGAACTCTATGCCCAGACAGCTTTCCAGGGGGTCAGTGTGGCAGGCAGTGCTTCAGTCACCTCCTTACGTTCATGTTTCTCTGTGGAAATTCCAGTCCCTGTACCCCGGAGCTTGCTCCATCTCTTGACCACTGTCCCTTCAGGAAGTGAGAACCACTATACGCAGCCTGACTAAAGTTTTTGTTTTTGTTTTTTGGTTTTTCTTTTTTTTTTTTTCCAAGATTTATTTATTATGTATACAGCATTTTCCCTACATATATGCTGCAGACCAGAAGAGGGCACCAGATCTCATTACAGATGGTTGTGAGCCACCATGTGGTTGCTGGGAATTGAACTCAGGACCTCTGGAAGAGCAGTCAGTGCTCTTAACCTCTGAGCCATCTCTCCAGCCCCCTGTTTTTTGGTTTTTCGAGACAGGGTTTCTCTGTAGCTTTGGAGCCTGTCCTGGAACTAGACCAGGCTGGCCTCGAACTCACAGAGATCCGCCTGCCTCTGCCTCCCGAGTGCTGGGATTAAAGGAGTGCGCCACCACCGCCCGGCTGCAGCCTGACTCAGGTGACCACAGACCAGGAAGGAGTGGCCAAGAGTAGTGTCTAAATCAGAGAAGTTCCTTGTTGTAACTTTTTTTTTTGTTTGTTTTTGAAGACAGGGTTTTTCTGTAGCCTGTCCTGCCCTGAAACTAGCTCTTGTAGATCCTCCTGCCTCAGCCTCCCGAGTGCTGGGATTAAAAGCGTGCGCCACCACTGCCGGACCTTTTTTTTTTTTTTTGTAACTTCTTGTAACTGTATATTAGTCTTTGGAAATGGATCCAAAGATCAGGCTCTTTAGTTCTGATCTGTTTCAGACGGAATAGAAATAAATGAGGCTCTGTACCCTTGGCCCAGCTTCTAGCTCCTCGGGGATCAAACTAAACAGTCTTTGGGGATCTCCTTATTCTCCAGCACCCAGTGAGTCTAAATCTTGGATGAAGCAATGTCTGGTGTGGGGAATAGGAAGAAAGTACAGCTGAAGGAGGATGTAAGATAGGCAGGCAGCTTAGTCTCTGTAATGGGCTACCTGGCTCTGCTTAGCAAGGGGCTAGCCTGAGGGTTCACTGGGGCTCCTAGTTTGCTGACAGCAGTGGAGGGAGCCGAAGGAACAAAGCTTGGGGCAGCCTTTCTGTGCCCACACACTGGCTTGTCTGTGGGCTGGCCATTTGGCCTTTCTCAGCCTCCACTCTAGTCTGTCAGAGCTGCTGCTCCTGGTGTACCTGTAGCTTTTAGTTATGTTGTCTCTGACAGCTGTTACAGTGTTTTATAGTGGAAAATCCAGTCTCCTTCAAAGCCAAGCAACTTCCTCAGTCCTCCCTGTCTTGAATGGTCAAAGGAGAATTTGAACTAGGTCTGTCTGAGTCGAGGGCTCATGGTCACGATCGCCCTGTCACAAGTACCGTGTGTGTGAAGTGCCAGCTTGAACCCAGGTTTAAAACTTAGCAGCTGGTTGTATCTTACTGTGGACCAGGGTTCCTGTAAGTCTGGTCTTAACAGCAAGTGGGCACCTCGCACTCTATCAGGTCTCTGATTGGCTTGTTCAGGAGGAACCCTCGGAGAGGAACCTACCAACCCCCCCATCCTTCACTAGATACCCTGTGTCCTAGGGAAGAGTCATGTGACTGAAGGGAAACAGACCCCTAGGAATGAGTTGATAATGGAGGACTTGATGCTTGAAAGTCCCAGGTAGAAGAAGATGACAGGGTAGAAACCAAGAAATAGGGCCATCCAGGGGCGGGATGTATAGAAGGGGTGGGACGGAGCTGCTATGAGTGTATATAGTATGGGATGAGACTGGGCAGGTCTCCGCCCCCTACATTCTGTCTGAGTTACTCCAGCTTCTGTGGGTGGGAAGAAAAACCACTAGGGAAGCAGGTACCTGGATCAGTTGCCACAAGTTGCCACCAGTTGGATTTGTTTTAGATAGCAAGGCACTCGAGTGGGTTGATATATATCTCAGGAGCTCTGTCTGCTCTGGATCTGGCTAGTCCCCTCCTCTGGGAAGCCCTCTGCACTTCTAGAAAAAGCCTGATTCCTACACCGCAGACTTGGGAAAGGAAAAACGGTGAGGTGAAGTTAGTGCCACTAGCAGGAGCGGGGTTGAAGCTCACTCCCTGAACTCTGAAGAGGTTCAGCCTGAGCAGGGAAGACGTGGAGGTTGGATATAGGGTGTAAGAAGGAGACAGAATGCTGGGACCCATGCAGAGTTGGATCAGTGGGTCTAGACAGCAGGAAAACTGAGGGCAGAAGTCAGGCTGGGGTGCTGGGAAGGGAAGAAGCAGAACAGGCTTCTGTCCAGGGCTTTAGACGTTCTGTGAGATCTTCAGATCTGAGGGATTTGACACTCTAGCAGCCCTGGCTGGCACACCCTGCCTGTTTGGGGTGGGAAAGATATGCTAAGGGGACATCAAGGGAAAAGCAGGGCAAGTGTGTATGGTTTTGCTATGGCAACCAAGTCTGTTTCTATAGGATTTGGCAGCCAGATCTGGGTTTGAGCCAGGGGGAGCTGAAGTAGGGGCTGGACGTTCTTCAGGTCCCGGCACTGGCTTTCTTATGCCAGGAGATATGCTTGGAACTTTGGCAAGTATAACCAGAGGGTGCTCTGGCAGAAGTCCAGCCCATCAGCTACCCACAGCTCAGACAAGCCTCGATACTCGTCTACTGGTAACAGCCAAGGCGTATGTGTGTGTCCATGTCTGTCTGCAAGACAGAGAGCATCACTAATTATTGCAGGCCGGCCTTAGCTTTAGGGCGATCCTTCTGCTTCAGGCTCTCAAACTTTTTGTCTTTTTAAAAAGACCAAATTGGGCCAGGCAATGATGGCACATGCCTTTAATCCCAGCACTCAGGAGGCAGAAACACGCAGATCTCTGTGTGTTCAAGGCCAGCCTGGTCTATAGAGTGAGTTCAGAAAGGCTCCAAAGCTATAGAGAAACCCTGTCTTCTAACCCTCCACCAAAAAAGACCAAGTTGGAGAGATGGCTCAGTGGTTAAGAGCACTTGATCTTACAGAGGACCCAGGTTCAGTTCTACATACAGCTCACATCTGTTTGTAACTCCAATACTAGGGAATATCTGCTCTCTCTCTGTCTCTCTGTCTCTGTCTCTCTCTCTCTTGTAGCTTTCAAGCCTGTCCTGGATGGAGTTCTTGTAGACAAGACTGGCCTCGAACTCTCTTTTTGCCTTTGTGAGCATTCTGTTTATGGTACACAGCCATACATGTAGGCAAAACTTCACACACATAAAATTAAATAAATATATTTTTTAAAAAAAGAATTGCGCCAGGCGGTGGTGGTGCACGCCTTTAATCCCAACACTCAGGAGGCAGAGGCAGACGGATCTCTGTGAGTTTGAGGCCAGCCTGGTCTACAGAATGAGTTCCAGGACAGGCTTCGAAGTTACACAGAGAAACCCTGTCTCGAAGAATCCTGGAATGTGGTTAGAGCACTTATGGTTCTGGCGTGGAATTCGGGTCCTAGTGTTTATAGTGGGTGGCTCACAAACCACCTAAAACTCTAACTTCAGGGAATCCAACATTCTTTTTGGTGTCTGTAGGTACCAGTACACATGCAAACTTAAACACACACATACATTTGCACACGCAGTTTTTTTTTCTTCTTTTAAAATAAATCTTAGTTGAGCAGTAATGGCACATGCCTTTAATCCCAGTACTCGGGAGACAGCGTGTAGGCTAGATGGTGACCTGAGTGGAGAGAGAGAGAGAGAGAACCTTTTTCCATCGTTTGTTTCCTGACCTCTGCACACTCATGGTAGGGGCTGTGGCACACATATACAGATGCACACACACAGAAAGATAAGTGGGGAAATCATCTGAAGAAGGAGAACAGTAAAATAAAAAGGGAGATTCTGTTTCCTAGGGGATTATGTCCTGGGCTCCACAGACATGGAAAGTGGCAAGTCCTGGCTTAACCCACTGCCCATAGCTTCCAACCCTGGGAATTAGAGGACAGGAGCGTCCAGGCTTCTAGGACACATAACCCCTAAGGGATTCCTACTCCAGTTGACATCTTTTTTCCAGAGAGCCTCAGCAGGGTAGGCTCCAGCTTCTGGTGTGTTTGGCCTGCGTGACACTTTCCCTGTGTCTCAGCCTGCCCCGCCATTTGGGGAATCCTGTTATTGCAAAGCTCAGGCCCTGGGGAACTAACCCGAAGAGTTCCTTCGGTGTGTTGCTCAATCCTGTGGTGCTAATGGTGGTTGCTGTCTTGTGTGTGGTGCACAGATGGGCGCTCTGGACTCTAGCCTGGGCTTAGCCTACCCTCCGGTCCCTGAAGGAGGCTGAACCCGTGTGAACTGGGAAACTGCTTCCTAGGCCCAGCACAATCTGCCTCCCTCCTTCCCCGCTTGCTTGGCTCTGTGCTTCCTTCCAGGCTAGTTCTGTTTCCCTGTACTGGCTCTATGGGCTGATTTGCATGTTGCCAAGCGTACTTTTTCTTTCTTAACCTTACAATAGAGCCTGAGAGGAGCCAGGCACTGGCTCCTGGGCTCACAGCCCAAAGCAACAGGTGCTAGGAAACAGCTCTGTGGAATGTAGGTCTGTCTCTTAATACTGCCCTATGAGCCCACCTCTTGGCTTTCTTTTTTTTTTTTTTTTTTGGTTTTTCGAGACAGGGTTTCTCTGTGGTTTTGGAGCCTGTCCTAGAACTAGCTCTTGTAGACCAGGCTGGTCTCGAACTCACAGAGATCCGCCTGCCTCTGCCTCCCGAGTGCTGGGATTAAAGGCGTGCGCCACCACCGCCCGGCTACCTCTTGGCTTTCTCCAAAGGGTTAAATCTTTCACACTGATGGAGTGAGCCTCGAGCCCCCAGGTTTAGGTTGGTTGGAAGTCCCTGCCACCAAGGTGTTTTCGTCTTAAGTCAGTTATCAAGGACCTTCCTGCTCAGGGAGGAGACTGCTGGGGGAAGAGCCTGAAGAGTGCAAGGTTGCCTACCGGCCTCCTTCACATTTCTGCTCCAGTCCTATCTCCTCGGAGCTTGCCCGTCCCTAGAGAGCACAGTCTAAACCACACAGAGCCAGGCCCTGGAACCCCAGGTGTGCCTGGTGGTGTCTGGTGGTTTTGAGGTGGGTGCAGTGGGAGGGAGGCAGTGACTACCAGAGAGCCGCTGGCATTGGCAACTGTCATGGCAACTGTATAGCATGAAGCTAAGGTCAGAAGAGATAGGCCTACCTTTTAAAGAATTCCACTTACCTGTACTTGAGGGTGTCTAGAGTAACAGAGGGCACATGTCTGACAAGGTCATTTCCAGGGGCCAGAAGCTACCCTGATTTGTGAGGTGGAGGGCTGAGGCTAAGTGGGTCCCTGGCAGGTAGATGGTTAGGTGGTGGCTGAAGAGGTCGATGAGGCCTAGGCAGTGAAGAGAAAGGATCAAGATTTGGCAGGGGATACAGACAGGTTGGGAGCCAGTCCTTCCTCAGAGCCCTCTGGATGGGACTAGACAACTCTGGGTAAAGCAGGACAGACTTTGTGGCCTCCCTGTGTTTGTGTGGAAGAGACCATGTCAGGAGGACCTGGTGGAGAAAGTGGCAGAAGCTGCCTGCGTGCAGTATTCCTAGTGAACTGGAGTAGAAACTGTCTCACCTTGATCTGAGGCCTAGGCTTAGCACGATTTACCTGGACCCCTCTGAGCTCTCTCCCTTCTTGTCCCTTCCCTGTCCTCAGTGGCCTTGGCACAAACCAAGCCACACTGTGGCGTGGCCCTGGCCTGTGGAATGGATACTGCCGGCCGTGTCTCCCTAGAACGTGGCCTCAAAGGCTCCACTTGGGCCATGAGTCTGTGGTGTGAATCACTAGGTGGCCTCATGAGAGGTAGAGTTCTCATTTTTTTGTGATCCCATGTAGCGGGCTTTCTTGGAGCACCAGCCCCCAAATCATGACCTGGAGACTTAATGCTTGTTAATGCTCTGCCTTAGCTTGTGTCTAGCTGGCTTTTTGTTTTGTTTTGTTTTAATTTAACCCACTTCTGTTAATCTGTGTGCTGCCTTGAGGCTTGTTTATCTTATCTAGGTACTGTCCTTCCTGCTTCCTGGCTGCCTGGCTGGCTTCTCTTTTCTCTCTGCCCCACCTATCTGTCCTCTGCTTAGCTATTGGCCATTCAGTTTCTTATTAGACCAGTCAGGTGCCTTAGGCAGGCAAGATAAAACAGTCGCACATCTTCCATAACTAAACAAATGCAGCACATCTTTACACAGTTAAACAGATATTCTGTTCCACAATAACCCTGCTCCTTGCAGGGAGCTCTCTGGGGCTGAAACAAGGCTGTTGCTTGCTTGCTTGCCCTCTTAGCTCCACCCTTGCAGAATCCTGAGAGGGGGAAGCCCGTAGGGGATACCTTCTGACAGCTGTAAGTAGCTGTTGTGTCTCAGGGTGGGTGTTGTCCTAGACCTGTCCTGAGTGTGACCTACTGGCTGGTCTCCTTCTAATCGTCCCTTCCCTGTAGAGACCACATGTCTACCCTTTCTCCTGCCACTCTCTTCTGAGTAGAGCAGGAACACTGGTCCCTGTATGCTTCCTTTGTGCCTTCTGCTACCCTAATTCCCGAATGGCACAGGTGGTGTGGGTAACTGCCATTGGTTAAGATCTAGGGTTCATCTTTTTCCTGTGACTTGCCTTGGATGGCCAAGTTGAGAGAAAGAGAGACTCAAGTGACTTTGCCCATGGTTTCTTGGTGGTCCTGTCTGGGTCCTTATAGCATCTGCTATGGCAGAGAACACATTCATGTTGCTCTGGTGGGTTCCCATGTGACTAGGTCCTGGTGTGTGTGCTACACCTCAGGCCCAGTCTAATGGATGGGTAGAAATCAAGACCCGATAAGGATATTTGGCCTGCACAGGGGCAGGTCTCAAAGTGATGAGCTGTGAGCAGGACCAGAGGATCGGCCAATGCAGATTGGGCTTTCCACTTCAGGGGTAGAGCTGGGTGGTTTCCTCAAAGGGTCCAGGCCTGAAAGGATGGTACCACTAAAGGTCACCTGTCCTCAGGGGGCCTCCTTTCCTGTAGCTGGGGCTTTTGCAACTTTGAGGGAGGGGTAGGAAGGCCCTTGCCCGCCCGTGGACCTCCCAACAATGCAACAGAGGCAGGAGGAAGCTAAGACCTGCCCTGTGATGGACTGGCTAGGTCTACCAAATGGGGGAACTTGGCTGGCTTTTAGGTACCCAGAATGCCACCTCTGAAGCCCCTCATTTGTGTTCTACCCATAGGGGACACTGCCCGAGGACCCTGGATGCCTCTCTAGAGCATGAGCTCAGCCAAGAGTGCCCGCTACAACCGCTTCTCTGGGGGGCCCGCCAATCTTCCCTCCCCAGACAGCAGTGGGGTAAGAGAGGTACCTGAGGGTCTTCCCTCTGCATACCACACCCCAGCACCCCAGCATGCTATATATATAAAGCTTGCCACTATGGGCAGAGCTACTGACAGTCCTTTTCCTCATTGGAGGGCCCCTCAGAATAGCCTGTGCCCGTTGATGGAGTATCCCTGCACATGTGTGCAGATGAGCCTCCAGTACGCAAGCATGTCAGTATGTGTGACCCTGTGCATATTGCATTAAGTCTTTTCCATTGCCTATTAGACCAGAATGGAAACGACCTTTGGGCCTACCTTTTCGACCGTCACCACCATCACCAAAGGTGAGCCTGTGATCAGGAAGAATCTGTACTCTGTTGGGATCTAGGGGCACTTCCTGGTGAGTGGGCACGGGGTGCTTGTGTTGGTGAAGGAGTGTTGTTGGTCTCCAGGGCTCTGTTTCTTTCCATGTCTCAGCCGCCAGCCGGGCAGAACTAGGCAGTACTGTTCCTGTACCTCACCTTTGTGGGTTTTTTTTTTTTTTTTTTTGTACCTCACCTTTGTTATTAGTCTCCCTCCACTTCCTTCTACCCAAAAAGTGCCCACCCCATCTGGGGGGGCAGCTGTCTTGACTTCCCTGGCACCACCAGTTATATCTTATCCCAGTGACTTATGCCTCATCCCGGCCATGGGCTCCTAGCGTCCAACAGGGTGTGACTGGTACAGCATCCTTTCTAGGGCGAGATCTGGTGCTATCAGACAAGGTGCTTCAAGAGATCATAGCACAGTTTGGGGCAGTGGGTCAGCGTCTTCGCTGGAGGCTGGGGAGGGCCAGAGTTCTGGGGCATTGTGTTCTGCTTTGCCAGTTCTCTACCACAGGAGTGCGCCAGCTACTAATTGGTTTTTTAATTGCCTTCCCATGACTGAAGGCATGGGGTTAGCAGGAACACACCAGTGTCTTTTAATTCTGCATGACCTGAGGGGGCTCTGAAAGGGCCTCTTCTCCCACACCCCACCCAGGAGGCTGTTGCTCACCGTCTCATCTGTCTTCAGAGACTCCACAGTACCTGTTACTACTGTTGAGGGTTCCAGAGCCAAAATGACATGTGGTCTGCTGTACCCTGGTTTCTGGGTGGCTAGGGCTTGTCAGCCTTTGTCATTAGAGATGGAGAAACTGAGGCCCAGTCACAGGATAGACAGTCATATTCCTGATCCTGAATGGAGATGTTTAGCATTCTGGTTGTGCTATGACATTTGGATCTGTTTGAACCTGAGGTCGTAGTAGCCTATAGGGTCTATGAGGTGGTTCTCTGGTTCCCATGTGAACCCTTGATATTGCACGCTCCAGGAACCCCTCCCTGCCTTCTGGCCTAGGCTGGGCAGGGTATTCTGTGTACAAGAGATGGGAGGCCAACAAGGCTAGCTAGCCCTAGTTTCTGAATCTGGTTGTGCCAGGGAGGAGGCAGGAGGACCTAGACTAACAGAATGCAGTATTTACCTGTCATTTATTAGCTGAGGTCCTCAGTTTCCCCTTCTGAACTAAGGCTGTCAGAGAATTCAACCTGACAGTTACCTTGAAGGGATATGCCCAAGTGATCTGCCCTAGGAAAGATGCCATGCCACTCACACACCCAGCTAGACATGGAGGGCCCCTTATCAGACTGAAGACTCTGAAAGGAAGGTCTTAGCTGGGCATGGTGGTGCTGCCTGTCGGCCTAGCACTCCAGAGATGGAGGCAGGAAAATAATGCATTTGAAGTAACCCTGAGCTGCATAGAGAGATCATGTCTTAAAACAAGGGCCGAACCAGGCATGGCAGTGTACACCACTAATCCCAACCCTTGGGGAGATAGAGACA
Organism: Microtus oregoni; assembly: GCF_018167655.1. Taxonomy (NCBI): domain Eukaryota; kingdom Metazoa; phylum Chordata; class Mammalia; order Rodentia; family Cricetidae; genus Microtus; species Microtus oregoni. Next base: position 20,097,726 of record NW_024543086.1, read on the forward strand.
GGTAGATCTCTTATGATTCTAGGTCAGCCTGGTCTGCATAGTAAATCCAAGACAGTCAAGGCTTCATAGTGGGACTCTGTCTCAAAAAGCCAAACTCAAGCAAGAGCTGGATCTAGAGAGATGTCTTAGTGGTTCTTCCCAAGGACCCAGGTTCAGTTCTTAGCACCCATATGGTATTTTACATCAACTTGTAATTCCAGTTCTAGAAGATCTGATGCTGCCATAGGTAACAGACACACGTGTAATGCAAGATACGCATACACATAAAGTTAACAAAAGAAAAACAAGGACTGGTGATGAATGCCCCTGATTAGCATGAGCCAGGTCCTGGGTTCTCTACACAAGGGGAGGGAAATAAAGAATTTAAAGGTAGGCAGAGGGGGGGCAGCTAGCAGACCATCCTCAGTTATCTGCAGGGCCACATTGCCAGTGCTGGTCTCACCTCAGGAGACAATCCAGAGGATCCCATAGAGAGGCTCTGCCAGCAGACTGCTGTCCTTGCTGCCTCAGTCCCTTCCTCCACTGACAGTCATGTCACTCAGCCTTCCTCTGTCTTTTTAGCGGCTGATGGGACCAGCACATACAAACAGCATCGCAGGACACCGTCCTCCTCTAGCACCCTTGCCTATTCGCCACGGGATGAAGAGGACAGCATGGTAGGTCCTTAGGATGCAGAAGCCTGGTACGGTTCCTAACCCTCCTACCAGGCCCTCCTCTCTGAGGGACCAGTGAAACACCTGGAGGTCTGAGCACTCGTCACATACCTGAAACTGGATATAGGCAGTAAGCAGCCAGTTTGTAGGACTGGGCGTTAGGGCATGACCCCGGACGGCCACGGTCAGGCAGTTTTGGTTCCATCTTAAGGAAGGTGGGAGCCACGAAAGGTTTTCTCAGGTGAGTCTGCCAGTGTGACAGAGGACAACTGGCGTAACTGGAGTTCTTGCCTGGAGGGCAGGCCAGGCAGAGGCGGAAGCACCTTTTCCTCTTTTTGCTTTGATTTTTGGTAGGTTTTTTTGTTTGTTTGTTTGTTTGTTTGTTTTGGGGGGGTGTTTGTTTGTTTGTTTTGAGTCAGGGTTTCTCTGTCTAACAATCCTGGCTGTCCTGGAACTCACTCACTTTGTAGACTAGACTGGTTTCAAACTCACAGAGATTTCTCTGCCTCTGCCTCTCTGGATGCTGGGATTAAAGGCATACACCACCAGCATGGTAGGGTTTTTTTTGTTTATTTTCATTATTGTTTTTTGAGACAGGGTCTGTCTACATAGCCCTTGCTGTCTAGAACTATGTGGACCAGGATGTTCTTGAACTTAGAGATCTGCCTCTTTGTCTCACTAGTATTGAGATTAAAAACATGTGCCCTGTGGGCCCGGCACTGCACTGAGCCTTATATGAGTCAGATATATTTACCCCGCTCCCCACAGCTTCACCTCTTCAGTCTCCACCCAGCTCCTCTTACTGCAGCCTGAGCCTTGGAAGGGCTTCATTGTGCCTCTGGGTTGGATACTCTGGGGCATCTGACAGGTTACAGTAATTTTACATATGCACTGGACTCTTGTTTGCTGTGGGACAATGGGCAGCTGTGCCCACCTGTCTGTCCCACTAACCTGACTTCAGTTCCCTCAGAGCTGCTCTGACCAGTAGGCAGCGGAGAGCGTGCCGTTCTGTGCTAGCTCCTGTCTGGCGCTCCTTGCTCCTCTGCCGGCCACTGCTGGGGATATTTGACTCACTTCCTTTAACTTTGCCCTCTAGGCCTCACATGGCATTCCCATGCAAGGTGTCACTTTGGGACATCCTAGTTAAAGGAGATGGTCCCTGCCCTGGAAAATGAAGTGCATGTCTAGTCTGCCTCCTGCTCCAGACACAGGCTCAAAAGGTAGCAAGTAGACCAGGACATTGGTCCAAGACAGGTTATTGCTCACAAATGAGGCTGCAGGTGTCTGTTAGCCTGCAGGGAAGAGCTGTGGCGGCAGTGGCCCTTGAATGCTGTCCTCTCTCCCGCTAGGACCTCATCAAAGGTTGCTTCCCTCAGGTCTTAAGAGACTAGGTCAGCCTTGGGTAGAACATTCCTGCCATTACAATGAACATCCTTGGCTGGGTCAAATGTCTCCTGACCAAGAAGGCAGCTCAGACCATGACCACCTCTCCTTGACCAGGCTTCTGCACTTTTCTGTTCAGTAATCCGGGGTCTTAACTGCCCCAGGATTGGCTGGTGGATGTAGCCTCTCTGCAGCCCACATTCCCTCACGGGAAGCAGGAAGAAGCCTAAGCATGTCCTGTAGAATTGAATAGCAGGAAATCTCTCCATTTACACAAAGAAAATTGGCAGGCGAGAACGGGCAGCCCAGCACCAAAGGCCAGGGTCGGCTATCACAGGCAGCAGGGACTGAGGCCACACCAACCTCCCCCACACAATCCACAGCCTTGTGGACTTGCTGGAAGTGGGGTGGCTTAGGGGCACCCCTGCCTCCACAGGGCTCAACCCCCTGATAGGCTGCCTCCATCTGTGCAGCCCCCTATCAACACTCCTCGCCGCTCTGACTCAGCCATCTCTGTCCGCTCCCTACACTCCGAGTCCAGCATGTCCCTGCGCTCCACATTCTCGCTGCCTGAGGAGGAGGAGGAGCCGGTAGGTGTGGTAGGTTTGACAGGAACTGTCTTCCAGGATTGTCACTGCTACCGTGGAATGGGTACTGACTGTCCCCTCAGGCCATACAACATAGCACAGCGAGGGCAGGTCAGAGCTGGTTAGGGACTCTGGTTGGAACTCTGAGGGCTCTGTCTCCCTCTTCTATCTGAAGGCTGTCTGGGGATGAGAGGTGGGAAGGTGGGGCTCAGATTGGGCACTTTTCTAGTTTGTTTGCCAGGAAGAGGGACCAGTAAGGCTGGCTGAGACTCCGTGTGCAGGTGCTGTGTGTGTGGTTGGTCACTGCTTACAGCCTACCTCTAAGCCACACCCCTTGCTTTGACTCCTTGGTCCTCTTACGATGCTCTAGATTCAACAGGATTGGCCCAGTCCTGGACAGGGTGGACATGCTGGTGGCTTGGGTAGTTAATATTGCTGAGGGTCTAATCCCCAAATCTCCACCTCAGCACTCCAGGCCCACTTCCTGATCATCTGGCTTTTGCTCCGCTCTGTCTAGGAACCGCTGGTATTTGCTGAGCAGCCCTCGGTAAAACTGTGTTGCCAGCTCTGCTGCAATGTGTTCAAGGACCCTGTGATCACTACCTGCGGGGTGAGATCACAGACCCTCTTACTCCCCAACCCCAGGTACTCCCTTCGGCGCTCAGGCCAGTGCACTGCTGGCCTTGCTCCTAGTCCCAAGCTGGCTATCAGGCAGGAGCTCTTTGAAGTGGTGGGGAATGGTGTGAACTCTGGGCTGCCACTGACCTTGACTTAGAGGGAAGACAACTACAACTGTCCCCTAAGTCCACTTTTTGTCCCCACAGCACACGTTCTGTAGACGATGCGCCTTGAAGTCAGGTAGGTCTGTGCCTCCCATTCAAACCTGGGACGGGGAGTGGGTGGTGGGTGGTCCCTGTTCTGTTATTTCCCCCGGCTGCCAGCAGAGGCCACTGGTTTCCCATCTAGGCATGTGTGGCCTGTCCCAGGGCTGGAATAGTGATGCAAGGGCTCTAGCCTGGCAGGCAAAGGACCTCTATACAAAGCCTGATTGCTGATGTTCCCTGGCCTCAGTGCTCTTGCTGTGGTGGATATGGAATGGGTTCCAGGGTGAGGGCTTGGGCTCCAACAGATGCTATTGTCCCTGGCAGCCTCTGCTTCTGTTTCACACCATCTGTCCACTACCCCTTGACCCTGCCCATAACTACTGGGCCAGCTAAGAGACCTCTGTCACTGCCTGCTCATCTGGGAGGTCTACTGTGCAGCTTTTTCTGCACAGGCAGCTTGGGCACCCAGTGGGCTTCCGTCGCCTGTCTGCCACTGCACCTCCTTTCCCCAAGACTTGACCTCTTACTGGGCAGAGCTGCCAGGGGGAGAGGTGGCTGGGCAGGCGGTGGGCTCAGCACATCATCCTCTCCAGAGAAGTGTCCCGTGGACAATGCCAAGCTGACCGTGGTGGTGAACAACATAGCAGTGGCTGAGCAGATTGGAGAGCTCTTCATCCATTGTCGGCATGGTTGCCATGCAGCAGGCACTGGGAAGCCTGGTGTCTTTGAGGTAGACCCGAGGGGCTGCCCCTTCACCATCAAGCTTAGTGCCCGGAAGTGAGTACCTTCTGAGCCTCCCTCTCTTTGGGGCTGCTGAGCTCATTTACTTCTCTGGGACTACATTGGGGGGAGGCTCAGCTCTGCCCCTACATCCTGCATATGCACAGGGACCACGAGAGTAGCTGTGACTACAGGCCTGTGCGCTGCCCCAACAACCCCAGCTGCCCTCCCCTTCTCAAGATGAACCTAGAGGCCCACCTGAAGGAATGCGAGCACATCAAGTGTCCCCACTCTAAGTACGGGTGAGTGGGCGGGGGTGGGATGTGGGCTGGTGGGCTTCTGGGAGCTGATGCCTGGCAGATGGACCATAGCTGGGAGCCACACCAATGACTGCCATCACAGCCCATATCCAGGTGCCCAGGAGAACAGAGAGGACCAAACAGGTTGGAAGTGGGTATCAGGGAAGGTGGGTAAAGGGGCTCAAATGGGAGTGGAGGGGAGGCAGGGACAGAAGGAAAGGAGCATCCTCCTAGCTGTTGAGCAGGGAGGCTGTTACTGGGCACAAGTTTTACTCTTAGGGAGGGAGGGATCCTTGAGGCTTTCTAGGATTATGGGACAAAATTTCACTGTGAAATGATCTAAGTGCTGTTGGTGGAGGATGGGAGGGGAGCTGGGTCTGAGGGGTAATGGGCATGATCGTGATGACTTGGATTTAATGGGTAGGGAGGCTAAGGGTCAGTCTTGCCAGGCAGGCAGGTGGGCAGGGCAGCGGTCCTGTTCCCCCAGGTGCACATTTATCGGGAACCAGGACACATATGAGACACACTTGGAAACATGCCGCTTTGAGGGCCTGAAGGAGTTCCTGCAGCAAACTGATGATCGCTTCCATGAGATGCATGTGGCGCTGGCCCAGAAGGACCAGGAGATCGCCTTCCTGCGCTCCATGCTGGGCAAGCTCTCGGAGAAGATTGACCAGCTGGAGAAGAGCCTTGAGCTCAAGTTTGGTAAGATATAGCCCAGAGAACGTGGGTTCCCGCGCTGTGCTGGACCCCGGGAATACCTGTCTGTTCTTGTCGCTCAGATGTCCTTGATGAGAACCAGAGCAAGCTCAGTGAGGACCTCATGGAGTTCCGGAGGGATGCATCCATGCTGAATGTGAGTCCCTGAGGGCTGCAGAGCGGAGACACAGGAGGAGAGACCGGGGTTCCTCCTCTGGCCTTTGTCCCTAGTGCTCAGGGTTTCACCAGAGGTCAGTGTCTGTTCCGTCCACCCATTCTCTGCTCTGTGTTTGGTCTTGCAGGATGAGCTGTCTCACATCAATGCACGCCTGAACATGGGTATCCTTGGATGTGAGTATAGCCCGCTGCTGCTAACGCTGTCTCTAGAACCCTACCAGTCCCTCACTAACTTCTCCCGTTTGCAGCCTATGACCCTCAGCAGATCTTCAAGTGCAAAGGGACCTTTGTGGGCCACCAGGGCCCTGTCTGGTGTCTCTGTGTCTATTCCATGGGTGACCTACTCTTCAGTGGCTCTTCTGACAAGACGATCAAGGTGAGTGGGTCCTGTTCCATAGGCTCTGCACTGTACCTGGGCTCAGGTGGGCACTGCATGCCAGCCCCTGCTACCTTCTGTCCATGGCTGTGTCTTCTCCCCTAATGGGTGCTATCTTGCCCTTTTGGCACCGGACTGACCTGTGGAGACCTGGTCTAACCTGATCTCTGCAGGTGTGGGACACGTGTACCACCTACAAGTGCCAAAAGACACTGGAGGGCCATGATGGTATTGTGCTGGCGCTCTGCATCCAAGGGTGAGTCTTGTCCACTGGGCCAGGGTGTGCCATACTGACACCCTGTGAAACATGCATCTGTTCCACCTATGGAACACTAACACCTGAGCAAATACTGGGATCCTAAGTGACAGTCTGTGAACTCCCAGCAGAGCCTGGCCCTGCCCTGGCATGTCAGGTGGCTAGAAGCTAGAGGGGGCACCCTTCGAGGGCAGGACAGCTCAACTGTCACCAGGATGGCAAGTGCCTTGGGCTTAACTCTAGTTCTGGTCCATGTGGTAGCTGCCATGTTGACTTCTCCGTAGGCCCTTCCTAAGCCTGGCCCTTCTCTCTTGTGTTGTCAGGCTGTGTGTGGTCATACTAGGTATGTGGGCAGGGGTCTTGCTCATCTTCACTGCTGGTGGTGGCCTCTCTGGGATTTGGTATTCAGTATAGGTGGCCTCCCCACTCACTCAGCTCAGCCATCAAGTGTTTCCCAGGCTGGTTGTTCATATCCAACTATGCAGACTGAGAATGGGGCTCAGCAGTGAGGCATAGCAGTGGCCCTGGGACCAAGCCACGTTGGTTCCTGGGGCCAGCCAGGATATCGTGTCCAAGTCTGGTAGCTTCTTGCTTTGCTCCCCCAGGTGCAAACTGTACAGTGGGTCTGCAGACTGCACCATCATTGTGAGTAGAGTGCAGCATGAGGGTGGGGACCGAGAAAGCCCGGTGCTCTTTCCTTTCTCTCGAACCTCCAACCCTGAGGTTTACTGTCACCCCTACAGGTGTGGGACATCCAGAACCTGCAGAAGGTGAACACCATCCGGGCCCATGACAACCCTGTGTGCACCCTGGTATCCTCCCATAACATGCTCTTCAGTGGCTCACTGAAGGCCATCAAGGTATAGGCAAGGGGTACACGTGTGTGGGTACGGGGTACGCATGTACGTGGGGTACCGGGGTAGTGGGTGCCTTTCTAGCCCAGGCTCATGTCCATTCCTTCAGGTCTGGGACATCGTGGGCACTGAGCTAAAGTTGAAGAAGGAGCTCACAGGCCTCAACCATTGGGTGCGGGCCCTAGTGGCAGCACAGAGCTATCTGTACAGCGGCTCTTACCAGACAATCAAGGTGTGCCCACCCACCCCTGGCGACGGGGCCTTGCCCTCTGCTGCTCTTCTTATGGTGTCCTGAAGCCCCTCTGCCCTTTTCCATATCCTCCTCTATGCTCTGGGCTGTCTTCTCCTGAATCCCAGAGCCCAAGGTAAGAAAGTGCCTGGCCTGAGATTAAGTAACATACTTTTCCCTAGATCTGGGACATCCGGACCCTTGACTGCATCCATGTCCTGCAGACATCTGGTGGCAGTGTCTATTCCATTGCTGTGACGAATCACCACATTGTCTGTGGCACCTACGAGAACCTCATTCATGTAAGGGCTAGGCAACCTGGTAGCAGATCTCCATCTCTCCTGCCCTTGTTCTGGGTCCCTTTCTCTAACCTAAATTGGGCCTGCCCCCTTTCAGGTATGGGACATTGAGTCCAAAGAGCAGGTGCGGACCCTAACGGGCCATGTGGGCACAGTATATGCCCTGGCAGTCATTTCAACACCAGACCAGACCAAAGTCTTCAGTGCATCCTATGACCGGTCCCTCAGGGTATGTGCTGCCCGGGAGCAGGAGGCCCAGAAGAGGCTGGGCCGGGGTGGGCCCTCATAGCCACGTGCTCCTCTCCCCCAGGTCTGGAGTATGGACAACATGATCTGCACGCAGACGCTGCTGCGCCATCAAGGCAGTGTAACTGCACTGGCTGTTTCCCGGGGCCGGCTCTTCTCAGGGGCAGTGGATAGCACTGTGAAGGTCAGTGCCTGTGGCTCGGGCTCTTGACAGGTTGCATAGGATGGAGCTCTGAGGGTGGGTGAGGGGCAAGTGGTGCAGGCAGGTTAACGATTGAGGGCTGGGAGACTTAGACTGGCCAGAAAGGAAGCCTTGTGCTGCAGGGGATCTGAAAGAGAACCCTTTCTTTGCAGGTTTGGACATGCTAACAAAATCCAGGCCAAGCTTTGGCTCCCTTTGGGTCTGTCAATCAGGCTGGCCCTACGTGAATGCCTTGGAATTTCTGCCTGTCTTGTGGAGACAGGTAGACAGACTCAAACAGCTAGGCAGTGTCATCTCTGCCATGTGCTTGGCAAGGGATCTTTCTTTAGGACCCGCTCTTACTTCTCTACCAGAGAAGTGCCCAGGCCCTTCTCTGGGTGCCAGGTACGATGCCTGCCCGGCCCACCATTCATATCACTCCGCAGACCTCTGTTTTGAGACAGGGTCTCACTATGTAGCTCTGGCTGTCTTGGAACTCACTATGTCAACCAGGCTGGCCTCGAACTCACAGATCTGCCTGCCTCTTCCTCCCAAGTGCTGGGATTAAAGGCCTACGCCACCACTCCTGGCAGAACCCAGATGGACCGTGGGTCTTTTTACTCACCTTTTCTACTGGTTTTAGACTGTATATAGATTTTATTACTTCCCTGTTGAAATAAAAGCTGCACAGACTGTGGTTGTGAGTGGAGATAGCTTCTGGGACCATGATTCACGTGGGTGTGCCCGGGGACAAGACGGGAGGGAGGTCAGGAGGACTTTCTTCTACAGGAGGCAGTTGTCATTCCTTGGCTCCCAACTGCCAGTCTCTGAGCTTTGCTTTTCCCACCACACATGCCCCAAAGAGTGAGCCAGGCAGCTCTGTTTTCTGCTGTTTATTGACAGCTGACAGCAGCTCCCTGTCCAGACCCCCCTCCCCACTTCCTAGAGCCCTAGCTTGGGCCACCTATACAGAGGAGGCTGATAAATGGCCAGCATGTTCACAAATAAGGAAGCGCCAGGAATGACAGTTGGAAGGGGCCCATGTCCACACTACCTTAATTGGCCCCCTCCACCAGCCTACACCACAATTATGGTTTTGGCAAGTTATTTTTTTGTTTTTGTTTTTTTTAAGAAATGTCAATGTTATGCCCAACACTTGTGGATCAGCAAACACGAAGGAGGAGACCAGTCTGTTTTTGTAGGGAGGAAAAGAGGGTGAGGAAGAGAGTACTACACAACACAGCCTCAGACCATGAGCAGACTTGGCCATGGGGAGTCAAGATGGGCAGGCTGGCTGCCTGTATAAGGCTGCCTTGAGGGAGGCGGGGGCAGACACAACCTTGAACACACATCTGCCCATAGTATGGCATGCATGCCCTTGCACTCGTGCCCACGTTCACACAGGGTTCACGCGGGGTGCACCCTCACACCGGCACCCAAGGGCATGGCCACACTCAGAAGGAAGAACCCCTCCAGAGGTCTATGGGGCATGGAGAGGAGCAGGTGAGAGCAAGGCACATCCTTCATGTTCCTCAGACTCTCAGAAGCTAGAAGAGTGGAGGAGAGGCCCTGGGCAGAGCCGCTCCTCCAGACTGTGCCTCCCAGGTGGTGTGTGTGCTCGTGACCAGGGGCAAGGTCATTCCTAGATGAAAGAAGAGAAGGGCAGACAGGTGGCCTCGCCCCCGACATCTGCAGTCTCCAGCTGGACTCGGGTCCTTTCTGTTGGTAAATGGTTTCTATAGAATCAATAGTATTTCTTCTCTTTAAATATATATTTGTTAAAGTTATCTTTTTGTTTCTCTGGGGAAATCTGCCTCAGCTCATTCCCAATAAATTAATACTCTTGATAGCTTATATTCTGGGGTGCAGTGGGGCAAGCCCAACCTTGGCCCCGTGTCCCTTGTGCTGTGCCAGAGCGGCTGGCAGAGGTTCCCCAATGGGCAGTTCTGTGCTGGGCATAGGCCTGTGCTCTGCCACAGATTGGGGAGAGGGCCACAGTGGCCACCCCCTCATCTTCCCTTGGTACTCAGTCTGCTTAGGGCAAGGGAGGAACAGCCCTCTGCAAGCAGAGCAAAGCCTGCATGGGTAGGGCCCAGCATTTGTTGCACAGGGAGCAGCAGACAGGAATGGGCACCAGCGGGCAGCACATCTGCCCAGAGCCCTTGGAGCGTCCCCCACCCCCGTGCCAGGGAGCTGACAACCAGCCTGGGCCAGGAATGGGAGTTGTGCTTGTGCAGAGCTGGGCGTGCCCCGCCCACTCGGCCCCGCCCACCGCTCGGAGGTGCCCGTCCTGAGGTAAAGGTCAAAGTGCGGGCCTGAACTGGGAGTACGGTGGGCCCTTGTCTGTGGCCGCCTCACTCCAGCATGGCATCCAGCTGGTCGGCCAGGTCGTCGAACATGCTGCCGATGTCTTCCAGGATGCTGCCAGTGCTCTTCTCCTCGATGGAGGAGGGTCTAAGGGTGGTCATGCATCAGTGGGGTGGGGCAGCACAGGCCCCCTTTACTCAAGGCTAGGTGGCTCCACAGCAATCCACTCTTAAACCCGGCTGGATGGCTCCGCCTATCCCTACCAGTCCACCCATTAGAGCCACGCCTTGTGCTGGACCAGAGCTCCCCACACCAGCCCCAGGTACCTACCGAGGGCCTTGTCCATCTTCCTGCCGGATCTTCTCCTCCACTGCCTGCAATGCAGCAGCCAAACACGCACTAGTCTCCTCTAGCTTCTGCCGAGCACTGTCCCCGGGTGAAGCACAGTCTGGAGCTGCTGGTGGTCCGGAGGCCACTGAAGCGGCAGCGCGAGGGGGCTTGGCGGGTACGTGCAGCGCGGGTGCGCCTGGGGAAGGGGGCTTGGCGGGGCTGGCGCTCTGCGAGGGCGGCGAACTAGCCGGCTTGACTAGGGCTGCTGGCGGCTGGCGTGCCGGCGAGGGCACAGGCGAGGTGGTGGCGCTACTGGACTGTAGTCCCGCCACAGCCTTGGCTGGCTTGGGTGCTGTGGGTGGCGGCGGAGGCTTGGGTGACACAGGTGGTGGCGTGCCGTGAGCGCGCTTTACCTCTGCATGGAAGAGGACAAGGCTGGTACCCAGGGAATAGCAACACGGTGTTCTCTCCATCTAGCAGGAGAGATGCTGAACTTGGCCCTATTCTCACTGCAGCCGCTAGGGTATGCTATTCCACCGCAAAATGTGTCACTGCTTCCTAAGCTCCTTGAGCCTGAGCCTCAAGTATTCAGCAGCGATGGCAGTCCTCTATGGAAGAAACCAACCCTCTCCTGTAACGGGGATCTCCAGCTAGGTCTTCCTGTGTATGTGCCTCCTCTTGACTATCTGTACCTCCTTTACTGAACAAGAGGCATGTTCACTACAGGTTGGCAGAGTTGTCCCACACCACCTGGGCTGCATCAAACCCCAAAAGAAAAACCAGACTGAGAGATAGGGTGGCAGGCGAGGGACCTGTCCTGAGATTCCCGTGCTGGCTTTCTGTACCTACCTGGGCTGCCAGGGCCTGGCAGTGGCACCTTCTTGGAGGCAGGTGTAGGTGAGCCCTGTATCTTGGTCACAGGCTGAGCCAAGATGGGCTTGGGAGAGACGGGTGGCTTCACGGGCTTCCGGGCATTGCCATCAGGCAGGGGCAGTGGGGGCAGCTGCATCAGGTCAGCAGGTGGGGGTTCAGCAGGTGGAGGAGGAGGGGGCAGCTCTGGGGGCCCAGCCTGCTCAGAGGCTGGCCTTCGGCGAACAGTGGCTGTGCCATTCTGATACACAGACAGTGGTGGGGGTGGTTCAGGCCCAGTGTCACGCTCTTTAGCCTTAGGCCTGCGCTTGACTGTGTCAGACTCTGTCAGGATGAACTTGACATTCTCTTGCTGGCTCTGCTTGGCCCGGATGCGCCTCTTGAGGGTGGCACTGGCCTCTACCCGGGCAAGGGGAGGGCCCTCCACACTTGCCTCCCCCTTGGCTGGACCTCGAGGCCGTTGTCGGGCTGTACCATCCTCCAGAAAATGACTCTGCTCTGTTGGTTCCCCGGGTCCCCGGCGAGCAGTGGCCAAAAGTCCCGTGACCGGGCCGCTGAGTGTACGGCGCCGGTTTACCACTTCGCCGTCAAGCCCAATGGCCTCTTTATGTTTCACAGAGGCCAACACAGTAGCTACCCGACCCGGTTCTGGACTGGCAGGACGAGGTGTGGGGTGGCCTTCAGGGGGCCTGCGGATAGCCCGCCCCCCACCCCCAATGGAAGACAGCTCAAGCATGGCTGCAATGCTCTTCACACTGCCGGCACTGCCTGTGTCCACGCTGCCAGTCAGATCACTAGCCCGCCGGCGCTGTGCCCGCACTCCCAGCCGGCCATCCTCCGTCTCAGCATCTGGAGCCGGCTCATCGGCTAGGTTGGCACTGGCCATGGCTGAGCTGGAGCGCTTGGGCGGAGGTGGTGGGGGCCCCTTCTTGCGTGGCCGCACAGCAAAGGACTGACTGCGATTAACATTCTTGTCAGCGCCAGCGGGAGCCCTCACTGAATGGCTCCGACCCACACGCCGCTGGACTGTGGCATAGGGTCCAGCAGCCCCGGGCACCAGCAGCTCATCCCGCTCCGGCTCGCTGTCAGAGGCTGCATAGCGGTTTAGGCTGTGGGCACGTTTCTTGGGCCGCCCAGGCTCCACATCAGCTTCTGGGGGCAGACACAGTGTGGGCACAGCTGCCGGTACTGGTGGGAGTGTGGGTCCTGGAGCAGCCGGCCCCGCCTCGCCCTCAACTGGCTGAGGCAGCACATAGGCAAAGCCACGGTGTGTGGGCGACTGAGGCAGGGAACGGGGCGACATGGGTCGGTCTGTCGGCGGCAGCAGCTGTGGGGTGGGCTTCACCTTGGCTGTGGCTGGACCATGAGGTCCCCCGAGTACCTGAGGAGAACCCGGCTGAGCTTTGGTGGGTGTCTGTGGGGGCGTGAAGTGGCTGGCACCTGATGGAAGGACCTGTCGTGGCTTGCCAGGCACCGGGGGCACACTGGCCCTCTTGACAGTGTGGCCATGGCGGACAGACCGCACCTCCTTGGGTGGGGTGCCAGGGGCTGGCCCCTCATCCAGCAGGTATTCCTGACTTCGTGACATAGGGCTGCCAGGCCCTTGGGGCCCATCACCCAGCAGTTCCTGCGAGCTGCTCATGTGCCGAGCCCGGCCACTCAGGCTGGACTCCTGTCGCAGGGTGGCCCTTGGAGTGGGGGGCAGGTGGTTGGAGGACTTCTCAGCAGCAGCTGCGCCTGCTTCAGCTGGGCCAGATAGGGCAGCCTGCAGCTCACCACTGAGTTCACTGTCCTGGAAGGTGGTCATCTTAGGAGATTGGCAATCTGCGGCAGCAGGCTCAGATGGTGGTGGCGACTCAATGGCCATCATTTCAAGTGACTGGGGTGCCTTTCGGCGCAGGGGTCCCCCCTCATACTTGGAGTATTCCGCCTTTTGCAGTTCTGCCAGTTTCCTCACGGCCAGCATCAGCTTCTTTTGGTGTCCTGAGTCGGGGGTGGGGGAGAGGCTGGTCAGGAGGACCTGGAGGTCCAGGCAGATATGGAGGGGCAGGCTGGAACCTTACCCAGCTTGGTGATGCCAATCTCCTGCAGATCCTCCCAAGTGATATCAGTGATGAAATCAATGTTCTCATAGCCGTTGTCCACCAGCACCTTGTAATACTGGGCCAGACCAATCATGGACAGCCACACAGCCAGGTTAGCCTATGGAGAGGGGGACAGAGAGGGGCAGCCCGAGCTGGCTGCTCACACCATGACCACCTACTTGGAACTATTAGAAGATGGGCCTGTGGAGCACAGACAGACAGAAGGACAAACAGACAGGCCTGAAATGTCAGTATTGCAGACAGCCTCAGCACAGCCTTGCTGGGAACTGCTGCCCAGCTCCTCAACAGGCCGACGGTACACTAGGATACACACAGGCTAACACATGCAAACACATGGGATACCTATCATCTGGACACAGTTTCAGGTACAAGAAAGTGCTTCTTTGCCTAATCAGGTGGCCACAGACAGTGTCCTGAGAAGACACACCCATATGCCAGACACACACACAATGCTACGTAAGATCCACGTACACACACCGCACACCCTGCATGCTACTTCCAGCTATACAAAACACAAGCACCCTCTCTTGATCACATCACAGTGTTTCCCCACCTGCAGCAGATGCGTGATCACACGTCCGCTACACATTCACCGCGCAGCCATACCAGGAATGTGCAAATGTTCACCGTGTCCACCAAGAACTGCCCAGTCGTCCCAAGCTCCCAGCTGATGCCACTCTCACACCCACACTCAGCACCTTCAGTCATGCAGGTGACAGAGCGAGGCGAGGTCCATGACACCCAGATGTGCTCCTGGGAGGATCCCTGAGCTGCTGACTGAGTGGCAAGGTGGGGCCATCGGATGAGGGCAGCCCTGCTTGTCAACAGATCCAGGGCCCTGGAGGGGACAGGCTTTGGGGAGCCAGCAACACTCTCCCGTGGATGGGAGCACAGAGCTAGTGTGCAACCCAGAGGGCCAGCATCAGCCCAGAAGCCTGGATACAGGCATCTCCTCATAAGTGAGAGCACAGGCTACTGTGTGCAGAAGCACCAGAGAGCTGTCAGCCATTAGCACAGGCTAGCACGTGCAGTACAGGGACCTGTGTACATGCATATGGCAAGCATGTCCGACACCAACCCGTCCGCAGTCCACATAAGTAAACGACAGCACTACAGGGGTACTGGCCATGAGTAGAGATGGCATACCCTCCTGACTTTAGGCTCCCTCTCAGCCATGAGCCTGCCTAGGGGGTTTGGCCCCATTAACAGACAAATAGGCTGTCCAAATAGCTCCTTGCTAGCTGGCCGCTTCTGTAGCCCAGGCCTTGAACTCCCTGAGTGCTGAGTCCCTGTACTACCAAGCCTGGCTCCATCCTCAATTCCACTTCCTAGGACCCCAGAAGGCAGATGAGGGCTGTGACCAGAGAGGTAGCCTGTCTGTCCATCTGCCTGCTGGTCCTGGCTCGGCCACCAGGGCGCAAGGAGCCTTACGGGTTTGTGTTCAGGCAGCCAGTCAGGAATGTTCAGGCCGCTGATCTCTGCTGTGATCTTCTTACGATGGCCTGGCTTGGTAACACCAATGGCTGTGAGGTCCTAGGCAAAGAGGAGGCCCATTAACTAGCAAGCAGAAGGAATCTGCCCTTTGGAAGGGGAGCATCTGGCAACCAGCCCGTGGCAGCTCACCTCGGGGGTCATACGGCTGATGGTGGGCAGGTCATAGCCAGCACTGGTGAAGTTAGGGGCATAGAGCTGTAGCTGGAATGTGGCGAGCCACTGACTGACCGCCTCAGCACTCTGCAAGACACAAGGCACCAACTGCAGCCTGTCCACCGCTGGGCTGCGCCCCAACCTCCACTGTGCCTCCTTCTCTGCTGGGTCCGCCGTTGCATCCACTGCACCAGTACTCCATGGTCTGTCATCCTGGATACAGCATCTGCAGCCCTCCAGCCTTCTTCTGTGAGCTCCACCAGGAACGTCCTGCTGAGTCTGTGCCGTGGCTTCCCCCCCCCCCCCCATGTCTGCACCAATGATACCCGGACCATCTCAGAGATGCAGATGTGGCCCCATGGGAGGGGGCTCTGGGGGAAGGGCTTCCGGTAGGGTTTCTCCCTGGAAGGTGGGCTCTGTGCCCTGGTCAGAAGTCCCTCGCCTCCTCTGCTGTGTGGGATTCAGCCATCAGCCTCGCAGCCACACAGGTGCACACACGCGTGACCCACAGCACCCACATACACATTTACGTGTCTCACACCCATCCCCTTCCGTCTGTGCAACCACACACATGTCGCCCAGCTCAGAGTTGACCACTGCACATCCACACGACACCCTGCATACTTCTACAAGTGTGCGCACACTAGCTCACAGCCTGCACAATAGACAACACCTGAACACTTGTGTGTGCGTGTACATATGACACAGAGACAGACAGAAGGACAGAGTCTGTCCTATGGTAGCTGCTGTGGCCAGAGATGCCTGTCAGACTGCTAACCCCATCCCTCCCGAGTCCAGGCCTGGAGCTGACCAGGCCCTGTACCTTGCCCTCTGAGGCCGAGGCGGATTCCAGCTTCTTGGGTGGCTGATCCCCGTATACCTGCCCAGCATGGGCTGTTGGAGGCTGGGACCGGGCAGCACCTGGTAATGAAAGGGAGCAGTAGGAAAGGGCTATCTATATAGGGGGCACCTGCCTGCCAGGCCAGCATAGCTCAGTCCTTGCTCTTACCTGTAGACCCCTCTGGAGGTTTGACGGGGCTGTCTCCTGGACTGGAATCAGAGACTGACTTTTGAGAAAGCACTGTTGCCAGGAGCTGGAATCCAGAAAGGCCACTTGCTATCACTGCTCCAGGTCTGACCACCCCAACCTGACCAACCCTCCCTGCTCACTCACCTTAACTCCTTCAGAGCCTGTATGCAGGGCATGGCCCCCACCACTTCGGCCCCCAGCCACATTGCTCAAGCTGCCACTGCGATCGCCACCTGCCAGAACAGGGACTCTGAAGTATGCTGGCCCCACAGTGGTACCCGTCAGCAAAACTACTGTCCCAGTGCTCTGGAGGCCCCTGGCCTACCTGCAAAAGGCTTCCTCAGCACCCAGATCTCCTCCGCGGGTGCAGAGGACCCCAAGGAGCCACCTCCCTGGGGTGGGCTTGGCTCGCTGCCTGTTCGGGAACCTGTAGGCCAAACACAGCCTTCCTGAACCCTGGGCAACCCAGGCGCAGCTACACACGGAGAGGAAGCAGCGTAGAGGCCATTCTACCGCCCTCTGCCTTGTTGTCTCCAGTAACCTGAGAGACCCTGAAAGTCTGAGACCAGGTCAGAGTGACAGGAGACTCAGGGTCAGGTGTCCTACCACCACCCCTAAGGCCAGACAGGCAAAGGGGTTGAGGATCACTGGGAGGGTCGACTTTCTCTGTGCTAGGGGACAAGCAAGGAGCCACCCAACGGCCTGAGGCCAAATCTATCTTAGGAACCAGATGACCACAGGTGGCTGATCACACCTTCTACCTGGCCCTCTTGCCCTATCGGTTAATCTCCATCCATGGCCACTCTAGAAGACAAATCAACCCCATTCTGACCTCACCTCCACCCTCTTTAAACCGTACTATGAAGTTTTCCACCTTGGCCCTGCACTCCTCCTGTGTGCTCTGCCAGGCTGGCCTCCTATCCACTAGGTGCTGAGATCCCACCCCACTGCCCTTGCACACATGGTTCATGTTGCCAGGACAGTGTAGCCCATGACCTGGCCTCTCCCACCCTTCAGTGCTTCCTCAGACCTCCCTAACTAAGGTGAACCTTGCGTCACTTTCTCTGTGAAAGTGGTTGGTTCTTTTCCTGTGTTAGTATCAAAGTTCCCTGATTCTCCCCACCTCAGGACAAGACCACTGTCTGCCTGGGACCCCGTGTGTGGCCACCTAAGAAGTGGTGGCAACGGCTTTAATCTCAGCACTCAGGAGGCAGTGGTAAGTGAATCTCTGACTTTGAGGCCAACCTGGTCTACAAGAGCAAGTTCCGGAACAGTCAGAGCTGATACACAGAGATATCCTGTCTCAAAAACAAACGCCACCCCACTCCCCCACAAAGAAAGAAAGAAAGAAAGAAAGAAAGAGAAGTGAACTGAACTATGGAAGGCGTGGTGAACCAAGTGAAGGAATGCACACGGCACTCTGCTGATAGAGGGCCAGCAGGAGGGGTTATGGGTGCCGGTCCTGGCCATGGCTAAAACTCAAACTGGCTCTGCCACCGACATACTAAAGCATACTTCTTTTCTTTCTTTCCAGTCCCCAGTCTCAGACTGAGTGCTTCTTGATTTCTTCCCTCCAGAGGGAGGAGGACTTACCTGCTCGTTTGACGATAGCCTCGCCCAGCGAGGATGGGAAGTAGCCCACCCTGTCATTGCCTGTCCGGTTATCATGGATGCAGCCTTTCCACCGGCCGTCTGGATGCTGTTCAAGTACCTGACCAAACAGATGGCTGTATTCAGAGACACCTGAGCAGGTGCGGCCTGCTGGCCGGCACCCTCCCCCAACTGCTACAGGAGGATGTTCAAAGCATGCCAGAGACCCTCCCATCCCTGCCACAGCACCCAGGAACTGTCCTCACCGTGATAATGTCCCCAGCCTTCACACTGAGACTGGTCAGGTCATAATTGTTACAGTAATCCTTGGTCGCCCGCACCTGTAGAGCTGCTGAGGCCTCTGAAGATACAGGAGTAGACCCCCAGTCCTGGGAGCTACCCTCCCCAGCCCATCCCAGCCCTCAGCCCCTCCAGGCCCCACCTCGGAGAAGTTGCTTGATCTCCTTGCTGGCCTGCGATGTAGTAAATTGGTGCACAATGTCCAGAGCTGTCTGACTGTAGGTGTTCCTCACGTGGGCATTGATCCCACTCTGCGAACACCAAAGGCCGAGGCCTTGTCAGGGGTTCCCGTGCCCCCCACCTGGCCCCAACCTTCCTCTCTATGTCCTGGGTCACTAGACTCACGTCTAACAGCAGCCGAACCACTTCTGTCTTCCCACAGAGTGCAGCCTCATGAAGGGCCGTGCCAGACTTGGTCTGACGGTTAATGTCGATGCCGGCCTGAAGAAGGAGTCTGTGCAAAGGCGGAGAGAGCAGACAAGGCCTTTTAGCCAGAGCCCTCTCCTCAGAACCCTCACACCAGACCTTGATTCTAACCAACATTGTTGGGGCTGGAGGACGAGCCACCCTGCCCTCATGTAATGATATGATGTCCGTCTGTCTGTCCTTCCTTCTTTCCTTTCCTTTCTTTTTGGTTTTTCGAGACGGGGTTTCTCTGAAGCTTTGGAGCTTGTCCTGGAACTAGCTCTTGTAGACCAGGCTGGCCTCGAACTCACAGAGATCTGCCTGCCTCTGCCTCCCGAGTGCTGGGATTAAAGGTGTGTGCCGCCACCACCCAGCGTGAGTGTATGCATGTGAGTGAGTGTGTGCATGTGGATGAGTGTGTGCAAGTAAGCGAGTATGCATGTGGGTGAGTGAGTGGGTATGTGTGAGTGAGTGTGTGCATGTGAGTGTATGTATGTGAGTGAGCATGTGCAAATGAGTGGGTGGGTGTGTGCATGTGTGTGCAAGTGAGTGCATGTGAGTGTGTGCATGTGGATGAGTGTATGCATGTGACTGTGTGCATGAGTGTGTGCAAGTAAGTGAATATGTATGTGGGTGAGTGGGTATGTGTGAGTGTGTGCATGTGAGTGAGCGTGTGCATGTGTGAGCATGTGTGAGTGTGTGCATGTGAGCGTGTGCATGTGTGAGCATGTGAAAGTGAGTGAGTGGGTGTGTGAGTGTGTGCAACTGAGTCCATGTGAGTGAGTGTATGAGTACATATGAGTGAATGTGTGCATGTGAGTGTGTACATGTGAGTGTATGCATGTGAGTGAGCGTGTACATGTGTGAGCATGTGCAAGTGAGTGGGTGCGTGTGTGCATGTGAGTGTGTGCAAGTGAGTGGGTATGCATGTGAGTGAGCGTGTGCATGTGTGTGTGTGTGTATGTGAGTGTGTGCATGTGAGTGAGTGGGGTTGTCTGGAGCTGGAGTTATAGGAGGTTATGAGCTGCCCAACCTTGGGTCCTCTGGAAGAGCAGAAAGTCCTTAAGTGCCGAACCATCTCTCTGGTTCTGACCAGCAAGCCTCAAGAATCCTCTTGTCTCTCCCTCCCCAGTGATGAGATTATAGGTACGGGCTGCCATGTCTGGCTTTTACATGGGAAACTCAGTCTTCATGATTGCATGGCAAGCACTAGCTAAGCCATCTCACCAGCACACCACCCCCATTTGAAGACCGGATCTCATGTAGCCCAAGATGGCGTCAAACTTATTAGGGATGAGGATGACCCTGAGCTTTTTAAAAAAGATTTATTTATTATGTACACAGTATCCTGCACACCAGAAGAGGGCACCAGATCTCATTACAGATGGTTGTGAGCCACCATGTGCTTGCTGGAAATCTGAACTCAGGACCTCTGAAGAGCAGCCAGTGCTCTTAACCTCTGAGCCACCTCTCCAGCCCAACCCTGAACTCTGAATCTTTCTGGCTCCACCCCCTCGGAGTACTGGGATTACAGATATATACCACCACGCCTGCTTCAAGGCCTTTTATTTTTCATTTTAGGTAGGATGTTGCTAAATTGCCTAGGTTAGCCCTGAAGTCTCTGTCCTCCTGCCTCAAGTGATGGGCAGGACAGACCTGTGCCACCACCCTGGAGGTTCCTTTCTCATCCTCAAGCCAAGAACAGGAGCCTTGTGCCGGAGGCTCAACGACCCGGAGGCCTAAGACATGCCCCATTCCTGTCCTGTACCTGATAATGTCGATGTGGCCATTCTTAGCTGCCAGGTGCAGGGGGCTGGTGCCGTTGGGGTCTGTGGTATCCCCTGGTCTGGGCTCCAGCAAGGCTGCACACATGTTGCTACTTAGTAGCAGCTGGACTACCTTGAAGGAAGGAAGAAAGATCAGGGTAGGGTGGTCCTGGCTTGGGGCCGTCCTGGCCCCACCACAGGGAGAAGGACAGGCAGGAGGTGCCTCACCCATCTCTGGGGGAAACTTACCCCTACTCGACCGAACTCACAGGCCAGGTCCAGAGGTGTCTTTCCGGAGTTGTCTACCATGCAAGGGTTGGACTGATGCTGTAACAGCATCTCTGACTGCAGAACAAGGGTTTGGTTACCCCTGGGGCCACCCAACCCTCTGCCTGACTGCCCACCAGACTTCCCATGAGGCCTCACCACATCGTAGTGACCATGCTGGGCGGCCAAATGCAGGGGTATGTGGCCCTCGTCGGATGGGACATTTACTGCTGAGCCTGCCTTCAGCACCAGCTTCATGGGCTCCTTCCGGCCCTGCCAGGCTGCGTAGTGCAATGGCCGCATGCCTGGGGACAGGTATGGTTTGTTGGAAACTAAGTCCTGACCCTAAATCCAACCCTCTCTAAAGAGGATATGTCACCATCTTTAAGGTTCTGTCTTCATCCAGGCAGATACCTTGGGCTGAAAGCTGCCAAGATTCCACCCTTGGCCTCGTCCCCTGCCCTTGGCTTCAAGGCCCCCCAGACCAGGCTTGCCTTTGTTGTCCTTGATGTCTACAGCAGCCTGAGCCTCCAGCAGCAGAGAGATCAATTCTGTGTTGCCATTCAGGGCAGCATGGTGCAGGGCTGAGAAGCTGGGTAGATGAAGGGCAGGTCAAGGAGTGAAGCCAATGCCCAGCCTTCCCTGGAGCTCACCCACCCTGGGGATCCACGCTGCTTCTGCCCAAGCTGACAACTCACCCATCTGGGTCCTGGAAGTTGACATTGATCTTCTTGGTAGAGCCTAGGAGCTCTGTAGAGAGAGAGAGAGACCCAGTGAGGAGAGGCAGTCCAGACCCTATTAAGAGCTGGGGAAGATGAGGGTGATCTGCCTGCCTATTGGAGCAAGGTCTACTCTGTAGTCACACATCCAGTTCAGTAGGGACTCAGCTCTAGGTATTCAACTTGTCCTCATCAGAGAAGGGGAGTCCAGACCATGAACCCACATGGGTGTACACACGTGCACATGCATGTCTCCCTTGGGATGCTGCCTCAGCACCTGCCATTGGTGGGAGGGAGAGAGCCGGCCCCATCTGTCTCTCAGAAGGACCCAGATGGGGCCGGGGGTGGTTGAGGAGGCTGGAACACCCGGAAATGGGGTATTTCTGGGGGAAAGGACCATATCCAAGCCCTCTGCTGCCAGCTCTGGCTGCCATGTGGATAAGCCCTACAACCCTGCAGGAGAGGGAGACATTGGCTTATGGGAAGAGTCTCCAGGTGACCCATGCCAATGGCCACTTTGCCCACAAAAGCCACGTTCATACCGACTAGAGCACCAGGGTCCACACTTTTCCTTCCAAGGGTCTGTCATTCCGTGGCCTCCCTCACCCTGGCCTTTCTAGAGCTTTCAGAAGAGGGAGCCCACCAAAGCCATCCCAGTGGGCCCTTGTCCACCGGACTCTTGCCAACCCCCTGCCTGTCTGAGCCATGGTTATATAACCCATTTGTGGGTCAGTCACTCTGGGGGGGGGGCTAGAAGGACAGAAGCCCCTTTGTGCAGGCTCAGGACAGCGGTGGGGGTGGGGGACGGGGACCCAAAGGCAGGGGAGCCAAGAGAGTAGAGTCACAGTGGGCTGGCTGTAGGGCTTAGCTTGGATTGGCTCAGCCTCAGCCACCGGGCACAGCATGTAGGTCTCTTGACAATCCCTGAAGCCCAGGAAGCCAGCTGCACCTAAATTTCAATCTTTGTTCTGACACTTCCTAGCGCTGTAGCCTTGGCCACTGGCTCTTCTATGAGCTAGAAAAGGTGGTAGCTATCACCTGAGCCGGTGACACTTGGGGCATTACCTCAACACTAGCTGGGCAGACCCCACATCACAGAATCTCTCCTGGGTAGAGTGAAAGTACTGCCACCTTCTGGTGGCTCCCATGGTCTCAGATAGTATCAGTACCAGTTCATTAACTGTACACTCTTTCCCCAGTGGTCAGCCAGACCAAGCCTCGGCATCAAGAGGCAGCCTTGGCAGCCAGGTATAGTGACACACGCCTTTAATCCGAGCACTTGGGAGGCAGAGGCAGGCTGATCCCTGTGAGTTTGAGGCCAGCCTGGTCTACAGAGTGAGACTCTGTCTCAAAAAGTAAGAAAGAAAAGAGAGTCAACCCTGGGGTCTTTGTCATGGACCTGTCATGTTCTCAGGCAAATCCCCTTGACCAGCTGTACCTGACAATACCCTCAGAACACACCCAGGTCCCATGCTTTTCACCATACCATGGCTACCACCGCGGGCCTGACTGGCACTTCAGACAGGATCCCTGCCACTGCCTTCCCACTGGTGTCACCACTGACTCCTTGTACCCCTAGGTTTCTCCTCTGCACAAATAGGTCGGAGCACTGTTAAAATGCAAGTCATAGCCAGATACAGTGGCGTACATGTTCAGTCTCAGCACTCAGGAGAGAGAGCAGGAAAATCAGGAGTTCAAGGCCAAACCTGACTACACAGTAAGTTTGAGGCTAACCTGGGCTACGTAAGATGCTGTAACCAGAGGGAAAAAGAAAGGAGGGAGGGAAGGAGGGAGGGAGGGAAAGCAGGCAAAACAAAACTTCTGAAAACCAGTGGGCGGTGGTGGCGCACGCCTTTGATCCCAGCACTGGAGAGGCAGAGGCAGGCGGATCTCTGTGAGTTCGAGGTCAGCCTGGTCTACAAGAGCTAGTACAAAAACCACAAGTTACCAGCCATATGTTGCAGCACTCTGGAGGTGAAGGCAGAAGGTAGGATTCCAGCCTACCTAGAGCTGCAGATGAGATTCTGTCTCAAAAAAACAAAGCAAGGCAAGCAAACAAGCAAACAAAAACCATGTGGGGTGGGGTCACAGCAACGAGATGGCTCACCAAGTGAAGGGGCTTGCCAGCAAGCCTTGAACCCCAGCTGGTGGAGAGTGAAAATTGACTCACGCAAATTGTCCTATGACACATACACATGGCACGTGTATGCCACATACATAAATAATACATACATACAAACACGAATTAAGAATAAGGAAGCGCCAGTGGAGCTCTGTAGGCCTAGCCTGATCCAGTGAGATAGTGAGACCCTATTCAAAGCAAAAACCCACCAACAAAACGAAACACCAAAGTGGGAAACAGCAACACTTGGAAACCCTCCAGTGCCATTTCACTGGGGTAGAGGCTCAGGCTGCAACGTCTCACGTGATTGGCCCTTGCTTTTGCTCTGACCTCTCCCCAGCTGCATGCCTTCCTTAATGTCCCTCTAACACAGAGGGCACCATGGCCACAGGGCCTTTGCATGACCCCCTCCTTCACACACTTTAGGTCTTTCATCCAAAATGCTGCCCTGCCCTTCCTGAATTAGTTGTGTTTCCCTCCCTAGCCCCCTTCACCACCAAGTGTACCACATCAATTTTCTTCATGGCTTTGGTGGCTAAACAATGCCATTTCCATCCTGCACGCTGTCTGTCCGTCTTCAGGGCCAGCTGCATGGGTGGATGACCTGTGCAGTTACTCAGAAAGGTACCCGACTTGAATACTTTGATTTCAGATAAAGGTCCTACATTATCATCTTTTTTATATTTCTTATGGTTTATTTAACTTTTTTTTATGTTGTGAATTGGTGTGAATGTGTCAGATCCCCTGGAAGTGGATTTTCAGACAGTTGAGCTGCCATGTGGGTGCCAGGTCCTCTGGAAAGGCAGTCAGTGCTCTTAACCACTGAGCCATCTCTCCAGCTCCCTACACTATCATCTTACACGAGGCCCTGAAAACTATAAATGGCTGGGTCTGCTTCAGTCCCCTGCTACGAACTGATGTCACTGTTCCGTGGCATCCCCTCAGAGCCTTGCTCAACTCACTTTGCCCACTCTTCTCAGCTGAAAGTAGTCAGGTCTCAGAGTCTCCAAGGCTCACCAAATTCTTGTTTCCCTCCACCATGGGGCCTCCAGGCAGCTACGGAGTCAGGTTTAGGGAGTGGGAGCCCCAGGCACACTGCTCTGAGGTCAGACAAGCAGAGCCAATGTTTTAGAGGGGTGTAGTGCTCCATAAGGGAGGAGGGAGGGCTCCATCAAGAATGGGACTGCCAGCAAGGCGTGGCATTGGATACCTTTAATCTCAGCACTTAGGAAGCAGAAGTAGACAGAGGAGTTTAAGCCTCCCTGATCTATCTCCCAGCTGGCCTGCAAGGATTACATAGTGAGCGCATTTCAAAAGAAAATTAGTTAATTTTATTTTATTTTTTTTAAAAAGGGGACTGGGCTGGAGAGATGGCTCAGAGGTTAAGAGCATTGCCTGCTCTTCCAAAGGTCCTGAGTTCAATTCCCAGCAACCACATGGTGGCTCACAACCATCTGTAATGAGGTCTGGTGCCCTCTTCTGGCCTGCAGGCATATACACAGACAGAACATTGTATACATAATAAATAAATATTTTTAAAAAAATTAAAATAAAAAAATAAAAAAGAGGACTGCTCCCCATACATGGGGAGGGTCACCTTTCAAAGGACACAAATCCACAGTCCCATAGGGAGGGGAGTAGTGTAAACTGCTTAGAGGGCACTTTGAGGCTTCAGGGCATCCCCAGTGCCTGCAGGAGATACTGAAGAAGATGTCGTGCTGGGGTGGCCATCCCACAGCAGGGCAGGCTTGGGGAATGAGTCAGGAGCAAAAGACAGCTGGAGGCGGCCTGGGAACTGAGGAGGGGGCAAGTGGTGGCCAAGCTGAAGGCCTCAGGAGCCCCTTTCTAGTTTTTTGTTTGTTTTGTTTTTCAAGACTGGGTTTCTCTGTTTAGCTCTGGCTGTTCTGGAACTCGCTCTGTAGACCAGGCTGGACTCAAACTCACAGAGATCCGCCTGCCTCTGCACCCCCCTGATCCCCTCCCCCAGCATTCGGATTAAAGGTGTGTGCACCGCCCAGTCCCTTTCACTTTTTAATAGGTGTCTGCATCCATACAGTACGTAGGCAGGCATGGGGTGCAGCTCCCTGGCAGTTTACTTAGCGTTCATGAAGCCCAGATTCCATCCCCAGCAGCACACACATATACAAGGAATGCACAAACCTCGCCCCTGTTTCTTGTGACCCCAGACCTTAAGCTGCTCTCCAGAGACCAGCCTGAGGCCAGATCCAAACTCCAGGTTGGAAGGATTTTTTTTTTTTTTTTTTTTTTTTACCACAGATCTTACTATGCTGCCCTGGCTAACCTGGAACTCACTTAGGGTGGCCTTGAACTCACAGAGATCCTCCTGACTCGGGCTACAGAGTACTGGGATTAAAAAGGGAATTCTTAGTGGGCCAAGGTGAGAGAGAAACAGGTTCTGGCAATTCCTCCATGGTGTCCTCAGTCTGCCATGGGGAGGTAGGCTAGGCCACAAAACTAGACAGGACCCATTAGCAGCAGGAGAGGGGTGCCCTTACCAACATCTCACCCCCAAAGCTGTCTCCTTTTCCCTCAAGGATAACTGCTAAGTGTGCAGGCTCCCTTGGCGGCGAGGTGGGGGCTATAGAGCCATGGACTGGAGTGAAGAGCTGGGCACCCAAAGAGGCCCAAGAACAAGATTGTGGGGAAATCTCTAGGCTGACTGGGGAGCACACTCTCTTTTTTGAGACAGGGTCTCTAGAACTCACTCTGTAGACCAGGCTGGCCTTGAACACACAGAGATCTGCCTGTCTCTGCCTCCCAGTCGCTAGGATTAAAGGCGTGCGCCACTATGCCTGGCTGGTGGGGTGGGGGAACACACTCTTGAGGATACTTATGGACACCCCCCACACCCCATGGCCCAAACTCCAGCTGTACTTTGCTAAATCAAAATACATCTTACTCCAAAGCAGGCCAGCGTTGCCATGACAACCGAGCTACTTCACGAAGGGATTTCTCTGTCTGATTTATTACACCGCCCCTCTGACTCAGAGAGTAAAGACATAAGAGCCAAGACAGGTGCCTTTGCTGTCTCTGGGACCACACTAGCCAGAGGCAAGGGTCCTCTCACCCCCCCCCCATTTGTGGTTCCCACTGGCTGGCAGCAGAAAAATGCCAACACCATTAGAATTTACTGAATTCGAACTGTCTCCTCTTCATCAGTGCCTTCTTCCTGTTTTCATGCTGCTGTGAGGTGGTGGGGACCACAGATGTTCCATCCTCCAGATAAGGCCATTAAGGCCTAGAGAGCCAGTATGACCAAGGACACAAGGCCACTAGGTGGAAAGCTGTGCCTTACCCTCGTCTGTCTGCCCCTCCCTAGAAGTTCTTCCACTCAGTCTTGAGGCCCTAGTAAGTGAAGCTTCCCAGCCGGCCTGTGTGCCCTGGAACCACCACTGTCCTCACCAACAGTCCCATGTCCCAGCAGCCCCCTGGAGAAATGGGATCCCCTTCCCCCAGCTTATACGCAGTCTATGGCGGTGGGTAGGGAGTGATGGCCCCCAAGTCCCATGTGTTGACCTACAGGACCCAGTTTGTGCCTACGCAGGTGCCCTGACACACTGACACGGTCATACGTGCGCAGTTGCACACTTGGCTAGTCCACACGCCCATCCATCCATCTCCGGAGGCCCCTAGGGAGGCTCCAGGATGGGTAGGGTGGAGAGCTAGAATCAAAGCTCCAAGCTCCAAGCCCTTCTCTGGACCCCCAGGGCACAAGCTTGGGATGGTGTGGGAGTTCCTTTACTGGTCCTTGGCCCCCTTTCCCAGCAGAGAAGCCAGGGATGACCAAGGTCTGTAGAAAACTGCAGAAGCAGTGAGCCTTCAGTCCTTATCCCCAGGCTGTCCCTGCCTCAAACCCAGCCTGCCCCAGGGCTGGGCGACCTTGGGCCTCTGCTTCACTTCCTCATCAGTAAATGGCCCCCACTGGCCATGCCTGGGCAGCCACACCCCCAGCGTGGTCCTCCCCCCCCCCCTTTCCCTGCAAAGCCTGTTATTAAACATAGGGTGGGGAAGAGAGGTCTGACAGAGATTGTTAGCCTCTGGGTCGCCCCTCACCGTAAGGGCCCCTCCCTCTCTCCACAGTGTGTCTTGATGTGTGTGTGTGTGGGGGGGGAGATCCGCCTCGCCCTTAAAAGCCCAAATAGAAATCATCATCCCGCAGCCTGGGAAGGGAGGGGGTCCGAGGGAGGATGTGATTGCCCGCGGCCTCAGGGGGATCGTGGGTGCCGCAGGTGCCCGCAGGGGGCTGGGCAGACGGTCCGGCGCTCGTCGCCGCCCCTCCTTTAGAGCCGGGGCGAGAAGGGGGGGGGCGCGGACCAAGGGTCTGGGCGCTCCTGGCCCCGCCCCACCCCCGGAGACCCACAGCATCCCTTCCCCGCCCTGCACCCCGGCGGTGGGGGCCCCGCCCGCGCCCCGCGCGCCCCCCGCACTCACTGGCCTTCCCCGGCCGCGGCCTCTGCAGCAGCCTCTGCGCGGTCCCCACGTCCTCCGCCTTCACTGCCTGCACCAGCTCCTGCTCCTTCCCCATGGCGCCACCGGGCCCGCAGCGACCAGGCGCTCGGTGCTCACGGCGGCTCAGACGCAGCGGCGGCCCCGCGTCTGCGATCGCATCCTTTCCAGCCCGCGCTGCCTGCGCCGCCCGCCGCCCAGCGTTCTGCGGGTTCGGGTTCGGGCTCGTTCTGGGGTTTCGGGCTCGGACTGGGGCTGGGGCTCCGACGCCGAGGGACGGATAGCGCGTCACGGGTGGGGGGCGGCCCAGGGGCGGGAGCCGGCGGCGGCGGCGGGCACCCGGTGGCGCGCCGCGTCTGAGCCGCCTCCCGGACGCCTGGGTCCGCTCCCGCGGCCGCTGACCTCCGTCAGCCCGCGCCGGCCGCGCGCCCGGCTCCGAGGCTCCGCCCCCGCATGGGCCCTCCCCCCCCCCCCCCGACACCCCCACCCCACGTTTGGGTGCGCGGGTCAGACTAGGCCCCTGCGGACAGCGGGGGACCGAGGATGACCGCCGGGGACAGAGGACGGTGCGCAGGGGGGCTGGCCACGGAGCACCGACTCGGCGGCGACGCAAGGCTAGACCTAGGAGAGGTTTCTCGAGGCTGCGGGACCTGAGGGGGAGGGACTCGGAGACAGTGGGAGGGCGGGGAGCCGGGCACCAGTGCCACCGGTGCCGGCCCTCCAGAGGCTGTCAGACATTTCTGGCCCGTGGTTCCTGTGGGAGGTGTTGAGGGATTGCGAAGAGGAATCTCCCAATAATGAATTCGGTGTCAGGGAACCCGTACCCCCTCCCCCCAACTACACCTTCTTCCCTGGCAGCCTCTGGCTTCTCTCTGCAACAATGCAAGACGACAGTTCTCCTTCGAGGACAGCCTGGAAGGGAGCTTGACTTTGTCACTCTCAGCATCTACTAGGATGTAACTGTCTATGTTCACCAAGAAGGAACTTAACCTCCCATCCTCCGCACCACTGCCCACTCCGCCCAGCCCTGCCGTGCCCTCGCCCCCCGCCCCATTTTAGCCCAACGAAAACAATCTCCAGCCACAGGTTCCCAGTCAGGATCTTCCTGCTTAACCAACATCTCCAGAGGCCTCACCTTTCTCCTGCCTACCTGAAGGCTAGGGCTGCCCCAGGCCTCTCCTTACCTTGCCTGCAGCATTGTGAATCAGTGGAGCTCCACGGCTTGGGAAAGATTCTGCCCCCTCAGGTTCCTTATTTACAACCGGGAGCAGAGCATCTTCCCAACCCAGCAAGACAGTAGAGAGAATCTGGTGAGGTTCACACGTGCACCCCGACTCACCGTTCTAGTGGTTCGGGACCATGCAGCAGGTCCAGAAGGGCAGGGGAGAGGAAGCATCAGGTACAGGGATGTCCAGGATCATGTAATCTTTCTGGTCATGGAAGAGTCTTCTCATATGTGCTGGGCTCTCAGAAAAGGTCTCAGAATGCAAAAATCCTTCCCCTAACCACTTACAGTGAACAGTTTGTGGTTACTCACAGGCTCAGGGGCTGTGCTGGTCATCTGGGCTAAAGCTGAATTTACTGTCCACATGTTACAGGTTGAGAAAACAGCAACCAAGCTTTGGAAATGCTATGCATTCCTGAGTGTGTGCCACAAGGTCCCTGGGCCTCAAGGTCGTGGGTCTGGGCTTGGCACCTATGTCAGTTTCTGCCTCAGTTCTTCTTACTGGCTTTGTCAGCCTGAACTGGCCATTTTCTTTCTGAGTCTCTCATCTACCCTCTCTGTTAAAGGTGGGTCAACAATGTGTCCCTTCCATCTACTCCAGGGTTAATTGTGATTCTGTCCCCACAGTTAATCCTGGACATAGTAAAATGCCCAGCAAATAGTTGCTGTGAATATTGTAATGTCCTGGGGCCTCCCTGCAGGGATTGCAACTGTATTAGGTTCATCTTCACATGATACAGTGCCAAGCATACAGGAAACACTACAAAAATATGTAAATATATAAAAAGAAAACCGCTATTATAAGGACTATTATTGCCGTGTTTGGAGCTTCTAAGGACCTGGGGCAAAAATACAAACAGAAGCCCACTCACCAAATGTCTGTTTCAATATTGTAATTCACACTAATAACCTGTTAAATAAAATATGTTCTAGCCTCCTACCTTAACAAATATACCTTCACCAAGACCTGGAAGGGCAAGTTTAAATTTAGTATTCTTGGACTGCGTTTTGGTAATGAGCTGGCCCTTGCCTGTAGCTGTCCAGCTTCAGCATCAACTACACCCCGTAAACAGACACCCGGAGCCACTTCTCGGACCAGTTGTGGGCATCCCATTGTGTAATCCACCCAGAAAGAGGGGTGGGCAGACCAGAGAAATCGACTAGATCCTTTTGGGCAGAAAATCCAAGGGTCCCAGTTAAATATTCATATTGTGGTCTACAAGGGACACCCAGACTCTAGGTGGACTTCTGCATCCAGTCATTCCTTACTTCAAAGGGTGGATGGTAGCAGAAAGAAAGTCAGAGGCTTCCCTTGCTAGGTCAAACTAGATCCCAGAGGGGGTCCAGGAGACCATGGTACTGCTGACTCGTGGCCATGATGGACAAGCTCCTGATGCTCAGTTGCTTCGGCTGTAAAATGGGACAGCAGCTCTGTCTGGAGGGCTGATGGGAAGGTATGCATGGATACAAAGATGTTTACCTGCCTGGATCCTCCTCCCCATTCACCTGGGGATGGGAGCATTGTAACAGGCTGTTGCCTATCCCTACTGGGACAAAGGATGCAGATTCGTGGGTCTTGGGGCAGCCCTCCAGGATGTCAGGCCTCTGAAGAAGATCCTGGGAGGAGGGGCCGCTGAGCCAGCAGAATTGCTGAGCTGATGGCAGGCAGCTTCACTGCAGCCCTGACTGGCTTTCTTCCCAGATGCTTAACTGCCGCCAGCCAGCCTGCAGCCCCTGACTCTGCCTGTCAGCTGTGTACCTGCTCAGGGCATTCCCCAAGCACTGGTACCCAGCTCCTCATGTATACAATGGTATTGCTGAATGTGCCATCTCTGGGTTGCTAGAAGCATGTCAGGTGTCACTTTTGTGGGTGCCACCTCTGTAAAGTGCTATGCCAGTGAGTAGTATCTCAAAAGCCACATGCTCCAGATTCCTGCTACCCCACAGAGATGCTCGAGCTGCTCAGAATGGTCAGGGCCACGCCTGGTTCTACAGCTATCTCTGGGTTGGACCATCTACAGCATCCCAGCCTTTAGTTCCTGGCCACACCCAGAGTCCTGAAGAAAGGGCAACAGCTCAGAAAACAGGTGACACACACCTGGCCACTCTTCTCCTGTGTTTTTGGGTCCCATCATGATTGATACCAATTCAAGCATCCTCCGATGCTGGCACTCCTCTTCCATCCAGTATGCCTAGGACTCCCCAAAGCTGCCTCTGAACCTCCAGTGGCGCTAGCTGCCTTTGGGGAGCTTATGTGTCATCAACAGGAAGATAAGTAAGGTATAGGTGGGCATATGCAGGGTCCCTGTGGATCAGTCTGCTCAGCTGGCCAGAAAGGATGTGGTCAGGAGAGGGAGGGGTCTGAACTGCAGCTGGGCCAAATGGATCCACCATCTTCCAGCCATGAGCCTTCAACTGCAATACTACAGCTCGGGGCCTGTCTTCTGACAGGATGTCCCCAGATGGGGACTGATCCTCCTAAGTGGAGTCGCTGCAGAGCACAAAGCATGATGTAGGGAAAGGCCTCACGATGTTTCAGCAGTTCCCCAAAGTCAAACATAGCTGGCTACAGCAATGGCTCTGTGACTGAACACAGAGCTAACACGGCCCAGGAATTCCATTCCTAAGACAGTTCCACGGCGAACGAAAACACGTATGCAAACAAATGCTCAAACACAAACATTTATAGCAGCACCGTGTCACAGAAGCTGGGAAGAAGGAAACAGTTCAGACGTCCATTGGTGAACAAATGACAGGAGGTGGACACATTCGGGGGACACTGTTTAGCCACAGAAACGGATGACAGGGACCCATAACGGCTATACATCTGCGATTCCATTGACATGACATGTCCAGCAGAGGCCACCACACAGAGACAAGATTAGTGGTTTTCAGGGACTGGGTTGGGGAAAGAGGGCAGGGAGTAATGCCTCGTCTCTCTCTCTCTCTCTCTCTTCAAGACAAGGTTTCTCTTTGTAGCCTTGGCTGTCCTGCAACTCACTTTGTAGATCTGGTCGGTCTTGATCTCACAGAGATCCGCCTGCCTCTGCCTCTCAGATGCTGGTATTAAAGCAAAAGCCACCATGCCCAGCTCTGCCTTTGCGCTCTCTCTCTCTCTCTCTCTCTCTCTCTCTCTCTCTCTCTCCAAGACAGACAAGGTTTCTCTGTGTAGCCGTGTCTGTCCTGGAACTCTTTTTTTTTTTTTTGGTTTTTCGAGACAGGGTTTCTCTGTGGCTTTGGAGCCTGTCCTGGAACTAGCTCTGTAGACCAGGCTGGTCTCGAACTAACAGAGATCCGCCTGCTTCTGCCTCCCGAGTGCTGGGATTAAAGGCGTGCGCCACCATCGCCCGGCAATGTCCTGGAACTCTTTGTAGACCAGATTGGCCTCGATCTCACAGAAATCCACCTGCTTCTGCCTCCGAGTGCTGGGAGTAAAGATGTGCGCCATGGCCACCACTGTCACCTCTTAAAGGGAGGATGGAAACATCTGGCAGTAGGTAGTAGTTGCACAGTGTCAATCCACTAAATGTCACTGTACCATTGAATTGGTGTTTTTTAAATCATTCTTTTTTTTAAAAATACGTTTACATAATTTTTTAAAAAAATACATTGACTTGATTCTATTTTAAATCATTATGTAGCCAAGTGAGGCTGGCCTTGAACTCTTGATCCTCCTGACTCAAGTTCCCAAGTGCCAGGATTACAGATGTGTCATGTTGACTAAATTGTTCACTCTGTTTTTATTTATGCATTGCTGGGCTAGCCTAGAATGTGCCAGGCAGTCTCTCTACTACTGATTTGCATCCTTTTCCTGAACTGTTCAATTGAAATGTCCAATTGTGGGACTAGAGAGATAGCTCATCAGTTAGGAGCAATTCTGTTTTTGCAGAGGATCTGAGTTCAGTTCCCAGCACACACAACAGGTAGCTCACAACCACCTGCAACCCCCAGCTCTAGGGGATCATATACCCTTTCTTGGCCTCTGAAGGCACCTGCATGCATGTATGCATGCTAACACAGACACACACACATACCCATAAACAAAAACAAACCTTTAATAAATGGACAATTTTATGCTTTGTGAGCTTCACCTGAACCAGCACAAAGTCCCACAAAGAGCAAGCTTGTAAGATGAATGTGAAGGTGCTGAGAGCCAAGAGCTGTGTGGGCATGGAGTCGAGGTAGAACAGCCTAGGCACAGGCAAAGGACCTAAGAAAGGGCATGGCGAGAGATCTCTGTGGAGCTCTGTGGGCCTGGGGAGGAGAAGGGATTAGGCAGAGGCAAGGGCTAGGAGACCCAGGAACCTGGAAGTTCTCTGGTACCCCTGAAGGCTCTTGTTTCAGTTTGCAAAAGACCACACAGGCACAGCTGTGATTCCAGCGATTCCAAGAAGTGGGAACAGGAGGAGATCTTCAGTTACACAGAGCCCATTCCAACCAGCCTGGGGTGTGTGAAATTGTGTGAGGAAGAGGAGGAGGAGGAGGGTGGGGCAAACAGGTTGACTGTTAAAGGGGGACTAAAGCAGGGCTTTCCAAGACGTGAGGAGTGGCGCGCGTGCCTCTAATCCCAGAACTTGGGAGGCAGGGGCAGGCAGATCTCTGAGTTCAAGGCCAGCCTGGTTTACAGTTCCAGGACATCCAGGGCTACACAGAGAAACCCTATCTCAAAAGACAACAAACAAAGACAGGAGGTGGGTGCCAGGTGAAATTGTTGGCTCACAACGGCAAGGACGAGGGATGTGCTCAGTTATAACAGAAAGACAACTGGTCAGTGAGAGTTACTTTAGACAGGAAAATGGTGTCCTACGTGTGGCATTTGTGTGCAAAGAGAAAAGGGGGAGAGTTTTTTTTGGGGGGGGGTTGGGAGGACAGGAAGAGAGTCCATTGAGGTGGAGCTGGTACTGGTACCAGGGAACAAAAAAGAAGATGAGATTTTCTGTCATCCGCAGTACACAAGGGTCAAGAGGTGGAAAGAAAGTATCTATCAGGTTTGGCAGATGAAGCTGGGCAGTGGCCTTGAGGAATTTCCCCAGAGAGCTGAGGGGAAAGCTGAGGAATGAGGGGGAGGTGGGAAGTACAGTTACCAAAGCGGCAAGGACAACTCTTTGGAGGAGAGAGAGTTTAGCTGGAAAGAGAATACTAGGGTTGTTTTGGTTCTGAAAACACTAAGGGGGAGGCTGGAGTTAACACTGAAACTCAGATGCTAGTATAGTTGCCTAGCATGTGCAAAGCTCAAACATCTACAGTGTTAGAGACAGGGAATTTGAAGTTCAAGGTCATCCTTGCCTAGTAAATTTGAAGTCATTATAGGGTACCAAGCAAACCCTGGTTGAAACAACAAAGTGTGGGGGGAGGGTGTGTGTGTGTGTGTGTCACACACCTTTAATCCCAGCACTTGGGAGGCAGAGATAGGCGGATCTCAGTGAGTTCGAGGCCAGACTGGTCTACAAATTGAGTTCCAAGACAGCCAGGACTGTTACATTAGAGAAACCATGTCTTAAAACCCTACCCCTGCAAAAAACAAAAACAAAACTGGGGGTGGGGTGCACGCCATTAATACCTAAAGGCAGAAGCAGGTGGATCTCTGTGAGTTCGAGGCCAGACTGGTCTACGGCATGTGTTCCAGTACAGCTAGGGCAGCACAGAGTAATCTTGTCTCAAAAAACCAAAAACAAACAAACAAGCAAAACAAACAACAAAAACTCACTAAGGAGGTAAAGGTGAAGAGGGCCTGGGGAAAAGTGTGGGGAAGAGGGATGTCTATGATCAGGGACCTGGGTGCATGGACAGGAATTGGCCTTGGCCAAGGAACTGGACTCACCCTCTTTGTGGTCATAGGAAAATGGGTTTGCAGCCCCATTTATAGGTGCAGTGGAAAGAATTCATGGGTAAACAAGACCTTCTTTGTGGCGATAGGAGGACTGTAATAAAGACGAAGTCATGAGAATCTGCAGTTCTAAAGGGGTTCCTAGGCTAACTTGTGTGCACTGAGGATCAGGCTGGGGCTGGACAGGTCTGTAAAGGCCCAGACTAGGGTTACCAGATAAAGCAAATAGAAGTACAGAATGCCCAGTTGCATTTGAACTTCTTGTAAGAAAGTAATCCTGTTAGTACAACGTTTGAGATATGTTTATACTTTAAAAAAAATATCTGAAAGTTTTGTTGGAAATTCTATCTTGGTAGGTAGGGTAGGGGATTGTGTATGTGTGCAGGGGTAGGGGACAACGACAGTGCAATCCTTCCTGAGAACCAAGCCTGAAAAACAGGGAGCCGTATCAAGGCTGTGATGTTCAGTTATTACAGGTCTGGGGTCGCGGCTGATGCCCCTCCGCGCTCGACCGCTTCTGCAGTTCCTGGTCTGAGAACTTTCAAATATCTCTGGCAACTCCCCCACTCATGGTCTCGCCCTGAGCAGCTATCGATAACTCTACGCTCGGCCCGGCTTCTATCGACTCGCTCCTACTCGCCTCGCCGTCCTGGACAAGGCAGAGTGCTGAGCGTGTGTAAGGTACGGAGTCCGCGGGACGAGGGCTGAGTACTAGTCGCTGGGTGGCTAGGACGGTGCGGTCGCGGTAATCAGGCCGGCAGGACAGAGCCAGAGCAATCTGCAGAGCACAGGGGAGCTCGGGGGTCCTGCCGCACAGCTCCCCCACCCATCAGAGCCCAATGCCGGTCAGCTACGCATGCGCAGCAGCCGCGGTGCCCGGCTTCCCCAGTCGCCCTGCGCATGCGTTGCCTACTCTTGCGGCAGACGGCGTCCCTGTGATTGCCCTCTGTGTGTGACTGCCTCCTGCTGGCTGCAGGCGGGTTGGCGTCTCCTTCCGTGCTGATGAAGCGAAGGTACTGGCGCCGAGAAGCGGAGGAACTGAGTCGCCTATCTTGTGACGGCCAGCGTGACTCTAAAGATTCATTTTTCTTATCTTTAAAGTGATAATACTTAGTGTAGTGTGCAGATTGTTTTTTCATACATGTATCTTTCCCTCTAGATGTTTTGACCTTTGGACTTTGCCTATCATCTAGCGCCTGGCCCCGTGCAGGCCTCATTTTCCCCAGCCATCAAACAATGAACACCACCCCAGGCACAGTGGGCAGTGACCCTGTCATCTTGGCAACTGCAGGCTATGACCACACTGTGCGCTTCTGGCAGGCACACAGTGGCATTTGCACTCGAACAGTGCAGCATCAGGACTCTGTATCCTTCACTTGGGAGCAGGCAGGGTGGTGGTGGCCAGGATTAGGTATGAATGCCAAGTGCCTGGGGAAACTCAGGCCAAGTGGTGGAGGTCTTGCTAGCCTGTGGCCCCAAGGCCTCCCTTTCCAGGGTTCCCTTCCCATCATCCTTAACATGCTCAGCAGGTGAATGCATTGGAGATCACACCAGACCGAAGCATGATCGCTGCTGCAGGTACCTGAGATTCTTGACCTCAGCCCTTCCTTGACTGGTGGCAGGACTACCTGCAGCCATGCTTCAATTTAGCCTGTGTCCCCAGGTTACCAACATATCCGCATGTATGATCTCAACTCCAATAACCCCAACCCCATCATCAGTTACGATGGAGTCAATAAGAACATCGCATCTGTGGGCTTTCATGAGGATGGCCGCTGGATGTACACAGGCGGGGAGGACTGCACAGCTCGCATCTGGGACCTCAGGTGTTGAGTGCTGGACTGGAGAGGGTGGCTGTTTGGGGAGAGGGCAGCCAGGGGGTTGTCTTTGGGCAGGTACCCCACGGACAAACTAACCAAAGGGGCGTTTGAGGGGAGAAGGAAAGCAGGATGGACCTCCATCAAAGCCAACCCTGCTTCAGGCTAGCGGCCAGACATCCATTTCCCTTTCTGCTGGCCTCACACTGCCATCTCTGGGGAAGACCCAAACTCCACAAACTTCCAAGGCAGAAGCAGCTCTTATTAGCAGAGAATGGGGATTTTGGCGGGACACCAGTAGTATGCATTAGACACCATGTATAACCGTAACTCCCCACAGGTCCCGCAACCTGCAGTGTCAGCGTATCTTCCAGGTGAATGCGCCCATTAATTGCGTGTGTCTGCACCCCAACCAGGTGAGGAGCACTCATGGGGCCAGGTACCTGGGGGCTTTGGAGGGCAGAGATACTGCTGCATCTTACCCCCACTACATCCCAGGCAGAACTCATTGTGGGTGACCAGAGCGGTGCTATCCACATCTGGGACCTGAAGACAGACCACAATGAGCAGCTGATCCCTGAGCCTGAGGTTTCCATCACGTCTGCCCACATTGACCCTGATGCCAGCTACATGGCAGCAGTCAATAGTGCTGTGAGTACCGGGATTGGGTACAGGGCCATCTCAGCACCTAGCCCCTCATCTTCCGCAGATGACTTGATTCCTTGGTCATCCCTCAGGCCTCTCTAAGTTTTCTACCCAGCTCTCAAAGTCAGGCACCTGCTGTCTGCCATAGCCCACCCATCAAACTAGGCACCTCAGCCAATATTTCCCTTTCCTTTACGTTCCAGTCTATGATCTTCCCTGATACTGACAAACTTCTCTGTGGCCTTCCTGGGATGCCTGATCTGTTCTCCTTCAACTGTAGAAGTATCCTTTAGCCTTACTGACAGGCTGCACTGTTCTGAGACCTTAAGATGCCCTGGTTCCTTCTCATAGACTGCAGGATGCTCCAGTTTGGTCCTTGCTTCCATCTCTAGTGTCATTTTCTCCTTTTAAATCCTAGAACGTCACTTCTTCCACATGCTTGCGTTTCCTCCTCTCAGCCTTGGGTTGTTACCTCTTCTGTCTGGGTGCCCTCCTCACTGTCTCCCTCCTGCACATCTCTGCTGGCCAGCAGCAGCCTCTAAGGAGCTGTGTTCAAGTCCTCGGCCAATGTGGACTCTTGCTTTTGACTGGCTGGGTATGGTTCCTTGTTGGGACCAAGCTTCCTGTAGATATGACCCAAGATGCCAGCCTTCCTACCCTGGCCCAGGTGTCCACGGATCCAAGTCCAGTTCTGAGGGGTCTGGGTTTTGAATGACTGCCCTTCTGTCCTATAGGGAAACTGCTATGTCTGGAACCTGACCGGGGGCATTGGTGACGAGGTGACTCAGCTCATTCCCAAGACCAAGATCCCAGCCCACACACGCTATGCCCTGCAGTGCCGCTTCAGCCCTGACTCCACGTGCGTGTTAGGGTTTGGGGGAAGAGGGCATTTGCAGGGGCTGGGGACACTATCTGGTGTGTGGTCAGTGGATACAGGGATACCCAATGTCCAACCCCAGGCTCCTTGCCACCTGTTCAGCTGACCAGACATGTAAAATTTGGAGGACATCCAACTTCTCCCTGATGACAGAGCTCAGCATCAAGAGTGGTAACCCTGGAGAGTCATCCCGTGGCTGGATGTGGGGGTGTGCCTTCTCAGGGGACTCCCAGTATATAGTCACAGGTGAGCCCTGCCCTCTGTCTCCCCCACATTGCCTTGGCCTCTGGAGAGGCCACTCAAAGTTGCCGCTCTCTTCTGCCTGCACCCCCTTTGCAGCCTCCTCTGACAACCTGGCCCGGCTCTGGTGTGTTGAGACTGGAGAGATCAAGAGAGAGTATGGTGGCCATCAGAAAGCTGTCGTCTGCTTGGCCTTCAATGACAGCGTGCTGGGTTAGCCTCTACTCCTTGAGGCTGCACTGGGAAGTCAGGACTGCCTGGTATAGTGGCTCTACGTGGATGAGACTCTCAGGTCAGCCTCTGCATGTCAGGCCAACTGGAGCTGACCAGACTACCCTGGCCTTGCCTGGCCAGCCTAGACTTGCTGGCCACTCTGCCCTGGGACTCTCTCCATGCCCAGTCTGTTGTCAGAAGGTTCACCAAGCCAGGCTGCGTGTGCCTGGACAGGGAGTCTTTGCTCCCTTTAGGAGGCTAGACCCACAGGGATTGGAACTGTTAAGATTTGAGGTTGGTGCTTGTTTCCCAGGTATGTCACCCCACTTGCTCCTCTCTACCCCTGTACAGGTCCTGAGGCCCCCAGAAATTACCACTATGGCCAGGTAATCTGGGTTTATTTGTCCCTACTGTCAGCTTCCGTTCACTGGTGGTGGTGACCAAACCAGCTGGCTGACCTGTGGGGACAGGAGCGGCCTGTGGGGACCAAAAGCCGGGAGGGCTCTGTAAGGGGCTTAGTCTGGAAGGTAATAAAAGCAGACAGACACACAGATGTTGCTCGGGAAGCAGATGTCAATGCAGAGGTAGATCAGCCGCTG
Organism: Microtus oregoni; assembly: GCF_018167655.1. Lineage (NCBI taxonomy): Eukaryota > Metazoa > Chordata > Mammalia > Rodentia > Cricetidae > Microtus > Microtus oregoni. Next base: position 20,136,877 of record NW_024543086.1, read on the forward strand.
TCTCTGGGGCCCTGGGGAGAAGGGAACTCATGAGTCCCAAGGGCTCCGACCCAGTACTGTCCTGAAGGAGCCATAGGCCTGTTCACTCAACCCTTCCCCAACTCACCCTCTGCTCGTCGGGCCCAGTAGATGGGAGTGTCCACGCAAAGGTGTTGCACCGAAGCTCCCACTTGGGCAGGGTCCACAGTTTGGCCCCCCAAAACTGCCAGCAGCTCCTGCGCATAGTGGGTCTCTTGGCCAGGTACATGGGACTCCTGGGCCTGCAGAAAGACTCTGGTGGGCCATTGTATAATACTTTCTTGATCCTGGCTGGGTAGGGCATTCATGTTCCACCCCAGCCTGATGGCCCTTCCACCTGCTCTTGTCAACAGCCTTAGGGGAAGATAGAGCTTTCTGTTCCCCTGAAACCAGAGCCTTGACTGGCCCAGCCAGGCTGCACAGAGGACCTTTTGTTTGTCCCCTGGCCTTGGGGAGGGGATTTGGAGGGGGTGGCAAGCCAAGTAGTACTGCTCACCCTGGAAGTGTTTACCAGCAGCCTTAGGGTCTCCCGATCTTGGGCTTCCATCAGCCGGAGGAAGCAGGCCTGGTGCTCTGCAGGGCGGTAACAGATGTAGCCCTGGGGAGGCAGACAGGTAAGTCAAGGCCACCCCATACCTCCACTCTACTCCCTCCCAAGCTTACTCACACTTTGCCCGTCAAACAGCACAGCCCAGCTGTGGTTGCTCTGAAGCGGAGTCACCACTATAGTTGCCATGTTCTGGGCCACGTCCACTAGAGTGGTTTGGTTGGGCCAGGGTACCCTGGAGCTTGAGGTCTTTCGGAGCATCTGCAACAAAGGCTAAGGGGTATTTGGAATTCAGCCCTAACATCTGTATTGCCACATTACCTGAGTTGGCCTTTGTTCCTGCTGCTCCTCTGGCTATCTGCTCAAGGCCAGTGTTTAGGCCTGGCCTTATGGGAGATTCTAGTCTTCCTGCTCCCTTCCCACTCTGTATACCCCTGGGTTTGAGGAATGGCTCACCTTGGGAGGGTTGTACGTGAAGCCAAGAAGCCCTCCTGCCATGGCTCCTGCAGTGACCAGTGTCAGCAACAGCAGCAGGCCCGCTGTTCTCCAACCCCTGTGGCAGGGTTTGGTCTTCACCTGGGGGCATATTACTGTCAAAGCGGCTTCCGGGTTAGAGACCAGGGAGCGACTTGCTCAGGGAAGGGGCTGATGGTAGGTGGTGACACCTCTGTCTCCTAGTCTCCTATGGTGTCCCTGTGTCCTTGTCGGGGGTGGGGTGGGGGGGTGGCAGAGACACTCACCTCAACAGGCCTGGACCTGAGGCTCTCAGTGTGGATGTGCCCTTGCTCCATGCTGCAGCCCCTGCTGACAATGCACTGATTGTCTACAGCCCCTTGGAGGAGTCAGCCAGGGAAACCTCAGGATGCCTTTGATGAGTCAAACTGTACCCTCCCCTCCCAATCCCACTGCTTCCTTCCCAGCCAGTATCTGATATCCTGGGTCAGAGCCAGGACAGCCCTCTCCCCCACTGCTGGTCATCAGGCATGTCTCTGGACACCTGGCCTGTGCAGATCATGGTTCGGAGAGCAAGTGAAAGCAGGGCCTTGGTAGGAAGTTAGAACAGGCTAGATCTTGGCCAGGATGATTTTGTCTGTTTTGGCAGTTAATTTTCTTGGAATCCGTTACCTCTGGACTCCTAAGCTAGACATAGACCATCAATAAATGTTCAATGGACCATCAGTATGAGGCTAATTGCTTCCTTTCTTTACCTGTAAACTCCCAAGCCTCTTTCTAGACCCCATTAATACCAGATAGGGTTGTGGATATTCCCATGTGCACACAGTGGGCTCCAGGCTGCACTGGACAAACAGCTTGCTGTATATCAAGGATGGCTAAGCCAGCCTGTTCCCTAGCATGTTTTCTAACCAAGCTGATTGCTCTGGTCCCTGGTCTGTCTAGCTACATGGTAGCTCAGCTGCACACATATCCACATATTTTACCCAGTAGCTGTATTCTATTCTGGTTTTACGCTACACACTTCCTATTTCTTCAGAACCTGTTTGTTCCTCAGAAGGGTGGGGCTGCAGTGGTCATGTCCACTGTGTAAGATTTTGGAACTGGGATCCTGGCCTGCCTTATGTCTCCTGCCTTGCCCCCATCCATAGCTAGACAGGTGTTACTCAAAGTATATAGAGGAAGGCAAACCTTATCAGTGTGGGTTTGAGAGTTTAATGTGCATTTGAGTTCACAGTGAAATAAGGTGGAAATGTAACACACATAGGTTCTCGGGCTAGTGCCCAGTAGAAGAGGGGCATCCCTTGCTGCTGCACCTACCAGTGCTCCTGTGTAGGTGATAAAGCCACAACAGAACAGTTATTACCCTACCCAGACTCACGGAGCCACCCTCACAGAGGATCAGCACCAATGTTAAAGGCACTGCTGCTTTCATGTTGAATTATGGCATTATTCCACTCCCAGCAACCCCTGACCTGGGAACAGCTTCAGGCATGGGATACATTTTATTGCTTCGAGAACTTGGTGAACAGGTGAAGTGCCATGATCATGAGTAGCCACAGGGCAAGGAGCCAGGAAGGAAGGAGTCAGCCAAAAGGAACAGCTTCCTGGGTTTGCCCCACAAACGCTGCCCAGTCTGCTCAGCAGACTGCTAAAGGTCAGAGACTTGCAGAGCCGAGCAAAAGGCCAGAGATGCTGAGAAGCCAACTGGTTGGTAGGGTGGGCCTTCTGGCTGGCCATCAACAAAGAAATCCAGGATGGAAATAGATGGCTTCGTGGAGCACCAACATATAACCCAGCCACAACCCAAAGGACAGAGGCCAGGGAGGTTGTGAGACAACTGTTCTCAGGACTCCTCTTTCCTTCCATACTCAGAGGGCACTCTGGGGATACTCAGAGGGCACTCGGGGAAACAAGGCAATCCTTGGGCTGCACATTGGCTATGCTGCTGATGGTGGCTTAAGGTTTTTTCAGTGGGATTTACCTGAGACAGCACAGCTATTAATCCATACACTAAAGATGCAATTCCACACCTGACATTGTTGTTGAGTAGTTTAAAAAAATTTTTTTTTAAAAAAAATAAACACTGTTCTAAGGTCCCTGTACAGCAGTATGGAGTTAAATGCAGGCACCCATACCCGCTCAGCAGAGCACACTCAGTGAGACATTTGGGTTTAAATTCACACAAGAGAGCCCAAGTTTAGCTAGGCTGTTACTGTGCATGAGACTGCAATCCTGGGCATCAGAACAGACAATTGTGACATCAAAGTGGTTTTCAAGGAAGCCAAGATGAGTGGAAGCTGTCAAGGGCAGCATCCTAAACCCCAACAACAGCAATCCCTCCTGGGAGCAGCTTCCTCCACTCCCACCCTGCAGGGGAGGAACTGGGAACACAGAAGCAGGCTCCTCTGTAGTATGGTCACAATGGAGGACAACACCCTAGTTTCTGGTCTACACAAGTGTCTCATAAGAGCCCTTCCTTTCCTCTCTGCCCATCTGAGGGTCTGATCCCTGAATACATTTTTCAGCAAAATGCATGACGCACACCCCTTGACCTCCTTCAGACTCCTCAACAGGGCGTAAGCTTACCCGAATCCTGGGCAGATGCTCCGCCCACCCCACAGCCTTCTAAGTTTAAAAGTGCATCTTAAAATACAACCATCTGTAAACAACACCCCCAACTTTGCCTACAAGGTTAACGTCTTCCTCGGCTCAGTTCTAATTAACCTGCAGCCACCTAACTGAGCCATTTCTAAGCCCCACCTATTAACTTAGGTAACTGATTTAAAATTTTTTATTCCAGAGATTAAAGATCTTTAACCTTGAAGGGCAGGCAGGAGGTCGGCTATGCTGTCAACATAAAAGTCAGGGACCATTTTCTTCTTGTTCATGCAGTCACTTTCCTGATTATTCTTCACATCTTCAAGCGTGGAGACTCCGGTGAGGGTCAGGATAGTCTTCAGGCTACAGGTGGCGCCCAGGAGGATGTCTGTGTCCAGGCGGTCTCCCACCATGACGGTGCGCTCTGGGTTGATCCCATACTCCCGGGACACGCAGTCGAAGATGAAGCGGCTAGGCTTCCCGATGATGTCTGCCTGGCGCTGGGCGGCCATCTCCACGGCTCGCACCAGACAGCCGGTACCTGCAGGGCGAGGGAGGGAAGGGGACGCTGGGGGTCAGAGGACGCGGAAGGGCTGGACCCGCCCTCCAACCTCCAGCCCTCAGGCGCACGGACCCGCAATGAAACGGCCGTTCTCCAGTGGGAGCCGGTTGTCCATGTTGGTGCCCACGAGCAGACAGTCGGGCTGCTGCAGGTACCGCACGGCCTTGGTGAGTTTCATGTAGCTGAAGTGTGGGTCGAAGCCCACCACTACCGCGCGCACGTCGGGATCGAGCGGCACGGCCAGCCAGTCGCTCGGGCTTTCGCCCTGCAACGCCTCCGGGCCCACACCCACGCTGGCGACACCTACGGCCTCCAGCTCGGCCGCTAAGGCCGGGCTGCCCAGCACGTAGGCCTTGGGGTCCGGCACGCCGGCCAGGCGCTGGCGCAGATAGAGCGCGCTGCAGTAGGCCGTGCCGAAGACCTCGAGGCCCGCGTCGGGCCCCGCCGGGCCGCCGAAACCCAAACGCCTTAGCTTCTCGGCGTAGGCCGTGCGAGTCTTGCTGCTGTTATTGGTGATGAAGCCCAGTCGCTTGCCGCGGGCCCGCAGCGCCCGCAGGGTCTCCGGCGCGCCCGGCACGGCCGTCTCGCCGCGCCACAGCACGCCATCGCAGTCGAACAGCAGCGTGTCCACGTCGGCCAGCAGTACCCTGGCCCGCTCGGCGTTCAGCCGCACGCAGCGGGCCTCGTCGCCGCCGGCCTCCGCCTCGGCCATGGCCGACCGCTGGCCACCGCCGCCGCCACCCGCCGCCACTGCCGCCACTACCGGCCGCTCCTCACAGCCGCCCGCCGCAGCGCCGGCTCCGCCTCTGCGACGCTCATTGGCCCCGCTCCTCGCGCGCACCGCCCATTGGCCTCCGCTCGCGCCAATCCCTCGCTCTTTCCCGCGTGCCGCAAGGCGCACAGCCGCTACCGTCGCGGGCCAGGCGCGCGGAGGCGGGCAGCCATTGGCTGGCTGGTCCGGATACGCCGATGATTGGCTAGCAGAGCGCCAACCGGCAAGGGGAAAGCGTACGCTACGGAAACGCTGCGGGCCGTGAATGGCACGGGACGTAAGGCGGCTGATCATGGATGGACGAGGAGTAGCTCGCTCATTGGAAACTGGTGGTCAGCCTAGGTGACGGAGACTCCAGGTCAGGGACCCCGGGCCAGGCCGGCCGCTGATTGGCTACCTCTTCTGGCGGTCTTGGCTGGGCGGAGCTACCCGCAGGAGCTCGGCAGGAGGGGCCACCGGCGTTGCAGTCACTTAAGCGTCTTAGAGGTGAAGTCGGAGCTCGCACCGCGTCTCTTTCTTTGAAGCCATGCCCAGGCTGTGACCTTAACTACAAAAGGTTCTGTACTACCTGTTCCAGGGATGGAAATCGTGTCTTTGATTCAAAAAGTTGTTGATAACCATCTTGCAACCCTACTTTTGTTTTAAAAGGTTATCTGACCACTTATGACTTACCTTTTTCTGACTACCTTGTTATGCCCACCTTGCAACCACGTCTTTGTTTCAGGAGATCGTTAGGATTTTATGTTCTGCTCCTACAATCTGTCCTATTTGGCCTGCCAAATTCCCTATTTGGAATCCCCCTACTCCTGAGTTTTCTAAAAAACCTTGTTTTCCTCACATCCAATGTTGACCTCTCAACTCCGCCTTAGGGGGAGGCAGTACATGTACACGAATTTAAAAAAATACTTGGTTTAATTCATTGTTTGCTTTAATTAATTCTGCCATGATGCTTTGGGTTGGTGGTCTTTCTCTTCCCGCCGCTGGGATTAACAGAGTACAATCTTTAATCGAGATTCCTCTAGGCCACAGGTGATTTTAAAAAGATTAGAGCAAGCAAATTAGAGTGAATGCACAATCGCAGCCAGAAACGTGGTTAGGAAGAGATATCCGTTATTGACTGGATAGTAATATAAGAGCACTTTTGTGAAATGTTGGAATTGTGCTATGTCTGATACTTGATACATGCCCATATTATATAAAAATTGCATTGATCTGTACTTAAGCCATAAGTGCATCATTGTATACTATGCCTCAATAAAAGTATTAGTAGTTGATGAGGACCATGACAGCTACCAATTGTGAAATGCCATACTGTGGACAATGTCCCCTGGATCCCAACCCCACTGTTTTGCCATTACCGGTTCATGTCACTTGGAAACTGGGAAACTGTTTTTGAAGAACTGAAGGAGAGAATGCAAGTACCCTTGCGGAAGTTCAGGTTTAATCATAAACAGAAACGAACCTAGTATATCTTTTCTATAAGATGGCTTTTAAGCCTAAGATGGAGGCGGACTGGCTTTTCACCCCTCCTAAAGACCACCCTGAGTTTAGTTCCCAAGCACTCAAATTGGGCAGTTCATAAGTGCCTATCACTCCAGCTCCAAGGGACAGTGACTTTCTTTTCTTTCTTCTTTTCTTTTCCCCTTTGGTTTTTTTTATTTTTTTAAATATTTATTTATTTATTATGTATACAATATTCTGTGTACAGGTAAGCCTGCAGACCAGAACAGGGCACCACACCTCATTACAGATGGTTGTGAGTCACCATGTGGTTGCTGGGAATTGAACTCAGGACCTTTTGAAGAGCAGGCAATGCTCTTAACCGCTGAGCCATCTCTCCAGCCCCGCCCCCCTTTGGTTTTTCAAGACAGGGTTTCTCTGTAGGTTTTTGGAGTCTGTCCTGGAACTAGCTCGGTAGCCCAGGCTGGCCTCGAACTCACAAAAATCCACCTGCCTCTGCCTCCTGAGTGCTGGGATTAAAGGTATGCTTCACCACTGCCCAGCAAGGGACAGTGACTTTCTTCCGTCCTCTGTGGACACCTGTGCACACATGCACATACACACACATAATTAATAATATTTTTAAAGATTTATTTTTACTTTATGTATATGAGTATTTTCCTGCATTTATGGTAATCTTGGAAACCAGAAGAAGGAAGGAGTAAACTGAGCTTTCGTGAGCTCTCTTTTGGGTGCTAAGAACTGGATGACCAGCATGGTGGTTTACACCTTTAATCCCAGAATTCAGAGGCAGAGGTAGGTGGATCTCTGTGAGTTTGAGGTCATCCTGGTCTACAAAGCAAGTTTTAGAACAGCCAGGGCTGTTACGCAGAGAAAACCTGTTTCCACAAACATAATAATAATGTATGTGTATGTGAAATCTTTTGAAAACTATCATTGTTTTCTTTTTAAATTAGGTGTGTGTGTGCCCATGTGTGGCATGGCAAGTGAGTCCTTGGGCCGCAGCTTAGGTTGACAAGCTTGGCTGCTGTGCCATCTCACTGGCTCTGTCTTTGTTCATTTGTTCTGAGACAGGATTTTATAAACTGAGGCCAACCTCAATCAATATATACTGAGGGTGACCTTGAATTTCTGTTTTGTGTCTTGCAACTATTGAGATCATAGGTAAGTGCCACCATGCTCAGTTTGTGCATGCCAGGCAAACCTCTGTCAATGAGCTACGTCCCCAGAACCCTTTTGTTTGATTGTCTTTTGTTTTTTCAAAACAAACTTTCTACTCTGTAGCCTGGGCTAGCCTGGGACTTTTGGCACTCCTCCTGCCTCAGCTTCTGAGTGCTGGGATTACAGGCATGAGCTGCCGTGCCTACTCTAGGACCATCTTATAAGTGAGATGTACCCTTGGTTATCATGCTTCCTTAACTCAACATAGTGCCTGTGAAATCTGTCCTCGGTTTATTTTTAATTTTTAGTGAATTATCTCTTGGGCTGTTGTAAAAACATGTGGTTTTATCTGTTTCCTTGCTGATGAGCACTGGGTCATTTCCAGTTTAAGACTCTTTTAATGTCTCTGTGAAGATTCTTGTTTCTATGTATGAATATATGGACATATGTTCCCGTATCTGGGGTGTATCATTTGGAGTGGAATAGCTAGGACATAGGCGAGGTATGTGTTTATCAGCATCACCTTGATGTGCACTGTCAGACTAAAAGCAGTTCCCAGTTTCCCCGAGGGTCTGCCCTGTGTTATGTAGATTCCCAGTTCCCAATGTGTCCACCTCTTGCTTTGCTCTTGAGCCCCAGTTCTCCACAAGGGTTTTTCTGAATCACTTCAATCTTCAAACTCATCAGACAAACCCAATGACCTCAATACTCCTAAGGTCCTATTTATGGAATATCCTATCTCTGCTGGCCTGGAAAACTTCAAGGACAAGGACCACAGCCTTGGAGGGCAGAGACTGCAGGGCTCCTTCCTGGAGTCCATGCTACCTAGGAGAACTCCTTCATCCCTCTGATTTCACATTTAGTCTGGGGAACTGAGCTGGCAGCGAGAAGAGCTGCACTTGACAAAAGATCACAAAGACTGATTCTGTCACTTAGAAGCCCCACGTTGATTTGGTATACAGGCCACAATGGAGAATGCCAATTACGAACAGATGTGACCAGACTTCCGAAACACTGACCCGATTGCCTTGGTTTACCCTTGTCAGTAAGTTCACAGACAACAGCACCACTCCTGCTGGGAGAATCATAGGACAATCCTGAGAAACAGGTACTGTTAACACACCTCTGTGACAGGGAGAAACTGAGCAACAAAGAGCCATCGGCTGACTCCAAACCTGAACACTGTCACCGGGTCTCCTGCTGGTGAGAGGGACAGCTTGCGTGGTGGAAGAGTACAAAGGAGAGAAGAAGACCTTCAGGCTGAGGTCCTGGGGGAGTCTGGAGGGGACCACATGGTGGAGCAGCCATATGGATGGACTGGAGCCCATTTGATGCTTTCCTCGTGCACAGCTGGTTCAGTATATATCCTCTAGTAGATGGTACCAGTGTCATGTCCTCCCAAGTGAGGAACATCCCTGAAATGGCACAGCCAACAATACGGGGTAGATGTGAGAGTTGATCTTCATTGTTGTCTTTGGGGTTTTTTTGGGTTTGTTTGTTATGCTTTTTTTTTTTTTTTGAGACAGGGTTTCTCAGTGTAGCTCTGGCTGTTCAAGAACTCGCTTATAGACCAGGTTGGCCTCGAACTCAGAGATCCGCCTGCCTCTGCCTCCCAAGTGCTGTCTGCCTTCCAAGTGCTGGTATCAAAGGCATACGTCACTACCTGCCTGGCTCTTGTTTTTGTTTGTGTTTTTTTTTTTTGAAACATGGTGTCTCTGGGTACCCTTGGCTGTCCTGAAACTCACTCTATAGACCAGACTGGCCTCGAACTCAGTGATCTGCCTGCCTCTACCTCCTGAGTGCTGGGATTCAAGGTGTGCATTACCTCCACCTGGCTTTATTTAGATGTTTTATAAAATGTCTTACTATGTAGACCAAGATGGGCTTGAACTCATAAGCTTCTGCCTCCTGAGTGCTGAGATTAAAAGTGTGTACCATCACACTTGGGTCCTCATTTTTTTTTTTTTACTCTGTATGTGCGTGTGTGTGTGTGAGAGAGAGAGAATATGATATGTATATGGTATGTAGGAGTGAGTGTAAGTACGTGAATACCACAGTGTGCACATGGAGGCTAGAGGCCAGCTTTTTTTTTTAATATTTATTTATTTATTGAACTTCAGAAGAGGGCACCAGACCTCATTTCAGATGGTTGTGAGCCACCATGTGGTTGCTGGGAATTGAACTCAGGACCTTTGGAAGAGCAGGCAATGCTCTTAACCGCTGAGCCATCTCTCCAGCCCCCTAGAGGCCAGCTTTTAAAAGCTTGTTCACCACCACTGCTGTGAATTCCAGGGAGCAAACTCACTATGTCAGGCTTGGGTGGCAAGTGCTTTTACCTGCTTAGCCATTGTGCTTGCCCATCAGAAGGATTTCTATTGGCTTCCAGGCCAGCATGCAGCTACAGAGTGAAACCTTGTTTTAAAACAATAGAGGCTGAGGCTATAGTTCAGTGGTAGAGTGCCTGCCTAGCATGACAGGATGAGCTCCATCCCCAGCAAAAAACAGGGCATGGTGGTACATACCTTTATATGGTATATATATTATGGTGGTACATACTATATATGGTATATATTATGGTGGCACATACCTATATATGGTATATATTATGGTGGTACATACCTTTATATGGTATATATTATGGTGGTACATACCTATAATACCAGAACTTGAAAAGTGGAGGCAGGAAGAGCAGAAGGGCCAGAAAGATGGCTTAGTGGTTAAAAACACTTGTTGCTCTTGTGGACCCAAGTTCAGTTCCCAGCATCCATATGGTGGCTCAACAGTGTCTGCAACTCCAGGAACACAAGTGATATATTTTCACACACAGGCAGCAAAGCTCTAATAAATTAAAAAAAAAAAACCAAACTAACTTCAAGGTCATCATTTACCAAGGGAGTTCAAGGGCAGCTTCAGAATCCTAAGACCTTGTGGGGGCAGGGACACCACCTCACAGTTCCTCTGCATGGGTTAGTTATGTAAGGTACAGCTGAAGCCAGGCCAAACCTAGGAGATTGAGGGCAGCCAAAACAATTTATCAAGATCATATCTCAAAATTTAAAAGAACAGTTCCTCCTTCCTTGTAACCTCCCACTCTCAGGAGTTTTCATGTTTTTTCCTTAATCTGTGTTCTCTCTGGAAAGAAAAATTCAATTTAAAAAATTAAAAAGGCTGGGCGTGGTGGCACACACCTTTAAATCCTAGCACTTGGGAGGCTGGGAGGCAGAAGCAGATCTCTGAGTTCAAGGCCGGCCTGGTCTACAAAGTTGAGTTCCAGGACAGCCAGGGCTGTTACACAGAGAAACCCTGTCTCTAAAAAAATAAGCAAATAAATAAAAACTGTGGTGTCGCACGCCTTTGATCCCAGTACTAGGGAGGCAGAGGCAGGTGACTGTCTGTAACCTCAGGGCCAGCCTGGTCTACAGAGCGAGTTCTAGGTGCTAAATAAACCCTGTCTCAACCCCTCCAGAGAAGTTAATAAGGAGGACTTGTGAGTTCCTGTCTATGACCATGGGTCATCAACACTTGTCCAGCAAGAGGCCATCTGGGTGAGGGAGTCTGTTTACTGCCCACTAACTGCAGGGACTCCTGTAGTGACCGAGGCCTGAACTGCAGGGGCTCAGGACACTCTGACCTTCAGGGAGAGCCCTAGCAGGAATCCTGGTCTGCCTTAGAGTCCACCCAGCAGATTCTCTGTCTCTTCTACCTGTTCATGTTTTGTTACTCCCAAGTCATCTCCCTTTGGGTTTTATTTTGATGACCCCCCCCCCCCAGTTTTTTGTTTCTTTTGTGAGATAGGGGTTTCGTATGTAAACTCATTATTTTGTAGTTTCAAATTCACAGTGATCCTCTGGTCAGCTCCCAAGTGCTGGAATTATAGGTGGGCACCGCTATGCCCCACTCACTCTCTCCCTGGACAGTCTTCTCTCTTCTATTTCCTGGACACTGGCTTTTTCTTTAACTCTTCAGTACATCTTTGAGGAAGTATTCCAGAATTCTCGGCTCATCTCTTCCATGAGAGTCTTGTGCTAAAAAAACCAAACCAGGGGCTGGAGAGATGGCTCAGTGGTTAAGAGCATTGCCTGCTCTGCCAAAGGTCCTGAGTTCAATTCCCAGCAACCACATGGTGGCTCACAACCATCTGTAAAGAGGTCTGGTGCCCTCTTCTGGCCTTCAGGCATACAGACAGAATATTGTATACATAATAAATAAATAAATAAATATTTAAAAAAAATAAAAAAAAAATAAAAAAACCAAACCAAACCAAAAAACCCAACCAACCAAACAAACAAAAACCCACCCTACCAATAACTAAACAAAACATATAAACCCAGCCCAACCTACTACTTCCCTCATCTGCCCTTATCACATAGATCTATCTAGAGCCCATAACTTCCTGAGCTCAGTTCCTCCTTTGGCTATGCCCTGAAATCCTGGTGGCAGGCAGAGATCCTTCCAAAATACACATTCTCTGATAAAACAGCAACGGTGAGTGATTTGTCAGCAGAAGGCAGTTCCACCAATTCTATCCTGAGTGGGGATAACCGTAACTCTTTCTACCTTCCTCCTTTCATTCCTTTCTCTTTTAATTTAATTTTTTATTTACTATATATACAGTGTTCTGCCTTCACACCAGAAGAGGGCACCAGAGTTTGTTACAGATGGTTGTGAACCTCCATGTGCTTTCTGGAACTTAAACTCAGGACCTCTGGAAGAGCATCCAGTGCTGTTAACCTCTGAGCCATCTGTCTCTGCCTCCCAAGTGCTGGGATTAAGGGCGTGTGCCACTACCACCACCCGGCCCTTAGCTGTTTCTTAAACATCTTGGTTCATACCAAGCCAAAGGTTCCAAGTCTCAGTCTCCCACGTTGACATCACAACTTGGAAACAACCTTTGCTCAGTGCCCTTCCGAGGACAAAACTGCCTGCTTCCTGCTGAGGAACCCATTGCTCTTCTGGTCCTGTGTCTGGGTCAGCTTTCGGGGAGACTGGTGATCTACCAGGATCTCAGCCTGCATCCTCCTGGTTACTGGGAATCACTTAAGTTAGCAGAGTCCCCTGAATTCCCAGCCTGGATTAGAGCCCTGAGAGCAGACCTGGGACAGGTATCCTGACAGTTTTGTACTTTAGGCTTTTCATCTTCAAAATAATGATGATGGGGCTGGAGAGATGGCTTATTGGGTAAGAAGACTTGCAGCTGGGCAGTGGTGGTACACGCCTTTTATCCTAGTACTCAGGAGGCAGATGCAGGGGCATCTCTGTGAGTTTGAGTCTGGTCTACAGAGTTAGTTCCAGGACAGCCAGGGCTACACAATGAAACCTTATGTCCAAAACAAAAACCCAACAAGCAGAAAAAGCAGACTTGCTTTTCAAGCAGGAGGATACACGTTTGTAAAGAACTAAACTGAGCATGCCCGTATATACCTTAAATCCAGTGCCAGCGGAAGAGGTAGAGACGGGATCACTGGGGCTTTCTAGTTGCTAGCATAGCCAAAATATGGTGAGGGCTAGATTCAGTGAGGGATTTTTGTCCCGAGGGAATAAGGTGAAGAGCCGACGGGAAAGCCATCTGACCCCTCTGGCTTCCAAAACCACACCCACATGCGTATGTGCCCATGGCTCGCTCACCCGTGTGTACCGTTGCCATGGCTCACCCACATGCGTATGTGCCCGTGGCTCACTCACCCACATGTGTATGTGCCCATGGCTCGCTCACCCACGTGTACGTGCCCACAGCTCACCCACATGCGTATGTGCCCACGGCTCGCTCACCCACATGCGTATGTGCCAGCAACTCGCTCACACGTGTATGTGCCCGCCGCTCACCCACATGTATGTACCTGCAGTTCGCTCACCCACGTGTACGTGCCCACGGCTCACCCACATGCGTATGTGCCAATGGCTCGCTCACCCACGTGTACGTGCCCACAGCTCACCCACATGCGTATGTGCCCGCGGCTCGCTCACCCACATGTGTATGTGCCCATGGCTCGCTCACCCACGTGTACGTGCCCACGGCTCACTCACCCACATGCATATGTGCCCACGGCTCGCTCACCCACATGCGTATGTGCCAGCAACTCGCTCACACGTGTATGTACCTGCAGTTCGCTCACCCACGTGTGTACGTACCCGACGCTCATCCACACGTGTAAGTGCCCGCAGCTCGCTCTCTTTCACCTTGAAGATAGGATAGGATGGAGACAATGGATTACCTCCTGAACAAAAATTTCCATAGCTGATAAGATTATTTCTTTTCTTAGAACTTTGACTCCCTGTACCCACATGGAAGTTTATCACCTCCTTGGGCATCAGGTATGCATATGGTGCAAAGCAATCATACAATAATAAATAAATCAATAGGGCTGGAGAGATGGCTCAGTGGTTAAGAGCACTGGCTGCTCTTCCAGAGGTTCTGAGTTCAATTCCCAGCAACCACATGGTGGCTCACAGCCATCTGTAATGAGATCTGGCGCCCTCTTCTGCAGGCATACATGGAGGCAGAATGTTGTATACATAATAAATAAATTAATAAAATCTTTAAAAAATAAATAAAAATAAAGTTATTTTAAAGAGTTAAAGGGGGGCTGGAGAGATGGCTCAGAGGTTAAGAGTACTGACTGTTCTTCCAGAGGTCCCGAGTTCAATTCCCAGGAACCACATGGTGGCTCACAACCATCTGTACTGAGATCTAGCGCCCTGCTCTGGCGTGCGGGCATACATCAAGGCAGAATGTTGTATACATAATAACTAAATAAATCTTTAAAAAAAATAAAGAGTTAAAGGTATTGATCATCTCTCCCTTTTTTAAAAAAACAATTTTATTTATTTATTTATTTATTATGTACACAGTATTCTGCTTGCATGTTTGCCTGCAGGCCATAAGAGGGCACCAGATCTCATTACAGGTGGTTGTGAACCACCATGTGGTTGCTGGGAATTGAACTCAGGACCTCTGGAAGAGCAGCCACTGCTCTTAACATCTGAGCCATCTCTCCAGTCCTAGAATATGTTTGCTGCACTTTCCTTTGCTATGTTAAGATACTTGTTATTCATTGGGGTGGGGTGTGTGTGACACATTCCTTAAATCCCAGCAATTGGGAAATAGAGGCAGGTGGATCTCTGAGTTTGAGGCCAGTCTGGTCTACAGAGTGGGCTCCAGGGCAGCCAAGGCTGCATAGAGAAAACCTGTCTCAAAATACAACACACATACACACACACAAACACACACATATGTTAATTCATTTTTATCTCAATAAAATAAATTTACCAGGCCAGGCATAATGGCTCATGCCTTTAAAACCTACCACTCAGAAGCAGATACATCATGAATCTCTTGAGAATTTGAAGCCAGCCTGGTTTAAATATTTAGGTGGTTTTTTTTTTTTTTTTTTTTTTTTTTTGAGACAGGTTTTCTCTACTGGAACTTGTTTTGTAGACCAGGCTGGCCCTAAACTCACTGAGATCTGCCTGCCTCTGCCTCCTAAGTGCTGGGGTTAAAGGCATGACCACCGCCTGGCATATTTAGTTATTTTTATTTTATGTGTATAAGTGTTTTTTCTGCATATATGTCTCTGTATCACGTATGCCTCGTCCCTGGAGAGGCCAGAAGAGGGCATCAGATCCCATGGAATTGGAGTTACAGATGGTCATTAGATGCCATGTGGATTCTGTGATTCAAATCCCTGTCCTCCGGAAGAATAGACCCTGCGCCATCTCTGTAAGCAGACTTTCCACTAGCCAGCTCCCAAATAATCATATGGAGACTTCTTATTAATTATGAAAGCTTAGCCGATAGCTTAGGCTTGTTTCTAGCTAGGTCTTATAACTTAAATTGACTTATTTTTATTAATCTCTGTTCTACCACGTGGTGTTTGCTCTGCCTCCCGAGTGATGGGATTAAAAGTGTGCATCACCACCACCTGGAGCATCTTAAGAATCACATTGGTTTACTTATGTGTTACTTACTTGTGTGTGTGCATGCATGTGTGGGCCTGAGTGTCATGATGGACAGCTGTGGGTGCTGGTTCTCCTTCTGTCACATGGGTCCCAGGGACTGAATCCAGATCATCAGTCTGGGAGGGAAGTGATTTTACCTAATGAGTCATCTGATAAATGGTATCTTAAAACAAGACTTACATTGTATTTGTGTGTGTGTGTGTGTGTGTGTATGCGAGAGCATTGTATATTTGTATTTATATTTGTGTTTATATGCTACAGGGTGCATGTGAAATTCAGAAGCCAACTTCTTCTTTGTTGGTCCAGGGGCTCAAACTCGGGTTCTTAGGCGTGTGGCAGATAGAAGGTATCTCACCAGCCCAAGGACTGCTAACCCAAGAGGATTAATCCAACAAAATAGTTTCAAGAAGCTACTTAAGTATCATCTTACAAAAACAAAAGGAACCTGAAAAAAAAAACCAAAATTATAAAAGGAACTTTTTTTTTTTTTTGGTTTTTCGAGACAGGGTTTCTCTGTGGCTTTGGAGCCTGTCCTGGAACTAGCTCTGTAGACCAGGCTGGTCTCGAACTCACAGAGATCCGCCTGCTTCTGCCTCCCGAGTGCTGGGATTAAAGGCGTGCGCCACCATCGCCCGGCTTAAAAGGAACTTATATAAGAATGTTCAGAGCATGGGCTGGAGAGATGGCTCAGAGGTTAAGAGCATTGCCTGCTCTTCAAAGGTCCCGAGTTCAATTCCCAGCAACCACATGGTGGCTCACAACCATCTGTAATGGGGCCTGGTGCCCTCTTCTGGTCTGCTAGCATACACACAAACAGAATATTGTATTCATAATAAATAAATAAATAAATAAATATTAAAAAAAAAGAATGTTCAGAGCAATTCATAATAGCCAAAAAGATAAGAAAGTCGCAGGGTGCTTGTGGTTCACACATTTAATCCCAGCACTGGGGAGGCAGAGGCAGGCAGATCTCTGAGTTCAAGGCCAGCCTGGTCTACAATGAGAGTTCCAGGACAGCCAGGGCTGTTATACAGAGAAACCCTGTCTCAAAAAAAAAAAAAAAAGATATAAGCAGGTCAAGTATGATGAATGAAATATAAACCCATTGTTTATACAATGTAATATTAGTACTTTTATTAATTATTTGAGACATTCTCATGTGTGCCAAGTTGGTCTTGAACTCCCTACTTAGCCAAGGATGATTGTGAACTTCTGATCTTGCCTCCACTTCCCCCAAATGCTGGAATTAAAGGCCTGAGCCACTCTGCTTGTTTTTATGCAGTGTGAAGTATTGAAGCCAGCATATTGTGCATGGTAAGTGAGCCATCCACCAACTGAGCTACAGACTCAGTACAGGTTTTGAGGACAGAAATGTCCTGGAATTAAATCTGCATATTTACAGCTCTGAGTTACAGGCCACTGTGAACTACAAAGTCCGACCCTGTTTCAAAACCAATCAACCAATCAACTAACCAACTTGGGACTAAATTTTGGGGATGAGTGTTCAACACTGTCTGTGTACTGTCACAAATGGTCATTTGTATGTGTACTTCTCAAAACCTAAAAACGAAATGAAAATAAAAGTCTCTGGAAAGGGGCATACGAACTGTCTCCCACTATCTTGGGAATTCAACCCTGGTCCGAGCCCAGGATCTGAACCCTAAAGAGTTCAGATTCTCCGGGGTGGAGATACTGCACGGTGGCTAAGAACGCACCGGCTCTAAGCCAGAGGACCTAGGTTCAATTCTCAACACCTACATATAACTCCAGTTCCAGGAGATCAAACACCCTCCTCTGGCCTTCGCGGGCGCCAGGTATGCACATAGTGCACAAACATACATGCAGACAAAATATCCATATACATTTAAAAAAGAGAGGGGGAGAGTTGGGATTCTTTAGTCCAAGGGTAGCTAACCCCCAGTTAGGTCCAGCCAACGGAACACAAGCCACGCCCATTTCCGCCCTCGATAAAGTTCCACTCTCGCCGCTCTGAGAGCTAGACTCCGCTTCTACAGCCACAACCCGAGGCCCCGCCCCCTTTGCCTGTCCGTCAAACTCATTCTGGTCCCGCCCCCTGCCTGTACTCCACGCCGCCCTCGGTTCGGCCCGTTGTTATGACGACATGGTCGTAAATCCGCCATCTTCCTGCGGCGCGTTGCGACTTGGAGGGCGCGATGGCAGTGCGGGTGACGGCCGCTCATACGGCAGAAGCCCGGGCCGAAGCCGGGCGTGAAGCGGGCGAGGGCGGGGTTGCGGCGGCGGTAGCCTTGTCCTCCGGCGGCTTCCTTGGCCTCCCAGCGCCCTTCAGCGAGGAAGGTAACGAGGCTGCAGGAGCCTGGCGCGGCCCGGGCTGCGAGGTGCAGACTCGCCATCTGCAAACCTTCACAACTCTCACGGGCTTCCCTGCGGACCACCCCCAGCCTGCCGGGCCCGGATGCAGGGGTTCATAGGGCGCCCATTTCTCCAGCCCCCTGGAGTAGACCTAACAAACGTCGCTCGCACCTCTTCAGCGATCCCCAGCCCTAGCTCCAGCGTCCCCTCCTTTGCCGCTGGGGCCTTGCTTGGCCCGGGAGGAGCAGGAGACTGAGGGCGGGGCCGCAGGGCCCTGCCAGAAAGGGATCAGGGACCTGACGTGGGGAGGCGGCACCGCCCCACTGAGGACCTGGGTCTTCTCTCCGGGGTGGAGCAACGACTCCAGGAATGTGCAGCACACTCCCGCCTTCTCGGCTTTTACCATTCCGTAACCCCGAAAGGCGAACTATTATTACCACTCTTCACTTCAGAGATGGAGATAATTGAGGTTCAAGGATTGTAAAATGGTTGGGTCACTCATCTTGTTCCTGTCAAGGATCAGATTGGCGCCCTTTAATTTCCCCTAAGAGGACGGGGAAGAGCTAAAAGCTTGTCTGTATGCCGAAGGCTGTGTTGGGTACACTAAGGATTACTTCTCTGGATACTGGTATCTTTCAGAGATGGTTCAGGTGTCTGCTCTGAGTTAGTTCCACCAAGCTGTAGATGCGACAGGAAGTGGTTTGGCAAGAAATACCGTCCTAAGGGTGTTCAGTCTCACTGTAATCGGGTTTCTTCCGTATACCAGCTTGGAGAGGGGCCGTTATGGTCTCAGGGATCTCTTTAGAGATTCTGGGTTTTTTGTTTTTGTTTGTTTGAGACAGGAGCTCACTACGTAGAGGCGTTGCTGTCCTGGGACTCATTACAAGGGACTCATTACGTGTAGACCAGTCTGGCCTTGAACTCAGAGATCCTCTGCCTCCCCAGCGCTGGGTGGTATTAATGGCATTTACCACCACACCTGGCTTATCGATTCTTGGGTTTATGGCAGTGGTTCTCAACCTATGTAATGCTGCAACCTTTTAATACAGTTCCTTATGTTGTGGTGATCCCTACCATAAGATTATGTCCTTGTGCCGGGCAGTGGTGGCGCACGCCTTTGATCTCAGCACTCGGAAGGCAGAGGCAGGCAGATCTCTGAATTCGAGACCAGCCTGGTCTACAGAGGGAGTTCCAGGACAGCAGAGGCTACACAGAGGAGACATCTCCAAAAACAAGCAAACACAGTATTTTGTTGCTACTTCACAATCGTAATTTTGCTACTGTTATGAATTGTAATGTAATATCTGATAGCTCACCACCAGAGCGGTGGCGACCCACATGTTGAGAACGACTCAGGTTATGGCCTTTTCTCATTGTGAGATGGGATAGGTGTGTCCTTTTCTGGTTCAGTGGCTATTTATTTATTTATTTAATCATTCGAGACAGGGTTTCCCTGTAGCCTTGGCTGTCTTGGAACTCACTATGTAAGATCAGGTGGCCTCACAGAGATCCTACGGCCTTTGCCTCCTGAGCGCAGGAATAAAAGGCATGTGTCACCACTGCCTGGCCAGTAGCAATGTCTTGGTGCTGAGTCAAACTGTAAATAAGAGGGGTAAGAGATGGTAGGAACTTCAGTGCTTGCTTTGTGACTGTGAGCTATGTGGAGGGCACCACCCTCTTTCAGGTGGCCTGTGTGCCTGTCATAGCTTGGGTTTGCCCTTTTATTTGATTGTTAATTTTTCATTGAGTTTACTCCTCCCTTGTACCAGGCTAGGTTTGGCTTTAATCTGGGACTGAGTGTAAGATAGTGGAAACTAGTAGATTGTTCTGGAAACTAGTCTGGTTGGTTCAGCTGAATGACCTTGAACCTTAATAATTTTCTTAGGTTGGACTTAGTCATACCTTTCCCCAGGGTGCTGGAATGATTTGCTTAAATTCTTAGTTACTGAGCTGAAAGGAAGGCTCAGTGTTAAGAGTCCTTGTTGCACCTGGGTGGTGGTGACACACCTGTGGTGCACAGACATCCACGCAGGCCAAACACCCACACTTGAAGTAAGAATAAACAAATCTAAAAGAAAAAATGGCTGCTAGTGGTGGTGCACACCAGCACCAGGGAGGCAGAGGCAGGTGGATCTCTCCGAGTTCGAAGCCAGCCCAGTTTTAAATAGTGAGTTCCAGGACAGTCAGGGCTATGTAGAAAGACCCTGTCTCAAAGAGAGACACACAGAGAGACAGAAGGAAAAAGAAAAACAATAGAAAAAGCAATTCTCACATGCTTATTATGTAACTCCTGCAGGTCCAGGAGTGGATGCAATGATGGTGAGGGACCCAGATGCAGTATCTGGGATGTGTAAAGTCCAGTATCTGCTTTGGACTGCTTTATCTTTGGAGTATACTCTGGAGCAGGGTTGGTACCCAGTGGGGACCAATGTAACATTATATAAGAGAGAGAAGAGTGGTCACGGTGTGGGTGTGTCTCTCTGGTAAACGTTTGCTTAGCATGTTCAAGGCCCATTTTCAGCACCATATACACAGATGCATAAAGTAGTGAGATTGATGAGTGACAGCTCCTGCTAGTTTTCAGAACCTGGTGTATTAGCCAGAGCTCTGCGAACGTCCACCTTCCAGCCCCTGCAGTGCTCAGATGGATACATAACTGATCAGCCTATTTATCCTTCTCAAGATGTGGAAATTGAGATGCCTCACAGGAAATCACCAGCAGCCCTAGATTTTTTTTTCTTTCAAATTCTGGGGTCTACTGCATGTTAGGCAAATATTCTACCACTGAGCTCTTCCCTAGCTCTCCAGTAATCTTAAATCTAGGTCTCTGCTGTCCCCAAACTTGCTTAGGTGAGCTCCTATGTCTCCCAGCCTCTCTCCCCAGCTCTATGGTGCAGAGACTTTGGATATGACAGCTTCATTTTGTCCTTGCAGGATAAATTTGCGGTCAGGGTAACTTGTGGAAAATACTGGTCTCCCTAATAGGCCTTGCTTCTGTAGACCTCTCAAATATGAGGTTAGACCTTAGTGTTCCCCAGCCCTGGATGTACTCCAGGATATCCTCAGCAGCTCTGGGACGAGTAGACAGATCAGCTCTGGTTTTGGTGCCATCTTTGGGTATCTCTTGTCTCAGCCTTGAAGGACGCGGGATGAGGCCCTGACTGCCTCCAGTCCCCCTGACATTGGACTCATTGCAGATGAGGATGACGTGCACAGATGCGGCCGCTGCCAGGTGGAATTCACTGCCTTGGAGGACTTTGTCCAGCACAAGATTCAGAAGACCTGCCACCGGACCCCTCAAGAGGCCCTGCCTACCACCCCTCCTGCCACTGCACTGCTGGGCCAGGAGGTAAGCCCCTTCCACACTGCTCTAGTTTGGCTCATCTCCCAGAAGGAAGAAGAAACAGTATCTTGAGCACCCTGAACTTTATGTTTAGGTTTATGACATGTAACCAGTTAGAAGTCAGACATGGCTGCGGGTAAAGAAAGACCAAGTCGTACCACCATGAGTGGAGTGGTGCTTTGGATGACCTGGCGTAGCTCAACCTCAGCAGCCTACATAGATTGGGGGCGGGGATCCTTCCTTTCTTCTGTGTGAAGGGTATCTTAGCTTAAGAGATCATGGTAGCCTTATCTCCTGTCCTGTATACATCTTCAAGTAGGGCCTACTGGGTCCTGGGACCTATATAAAGTTAGCCCACTTGATTGAATTCTAGTGATGTCTGGGGATGTACTGACATAGTCTTACTAAATGCTGTTATATAGACAGCATTCCCATGAGTCAGTGGGTAGAATTAAGAAGAGGCTATGGCCAGGCTTCTTAATACAGGTCTGTAATCCCAGCTGCAGGGGAAGCTAAGGCAGAAGGATTTGAAGTTCAAGGCCAGTTTGGGCTACAATATAAGTAAGTCTGAGGCTACCTTAGATGACTTAGACTAAAAATAACATTTTAAAGGAGGCTGGAGAGATGGCTCAGTGGTTAAGGGCACTTGTTGCTCTTGTAGAGGACTCGGGTTCAGTTCCTAGCACTTGTATGGTAGCTCATAACCATCTGTTCCTACAGTTCTGGAGATTCTGATGCCCTTTTCCTGACCTCTGTGGGTGCTAGGCATGCATGTGATATACATACATACATACATACATACATACAAGCAAAACACTCATATACATAAAAATAATGACATCTTTTATATCTTTATTAATGGAAAGAGGCCTAGGAATATAGCTGAGTAGTGGAATGTTTACTTAACCTGCACAAAGGTTCTGTTTCTAGTGCCTTTGCTCAAGAGAAGGGAAACCTCCAAGACTGTAGTTCTCAAACTATGGCTGGTGACCTCTTTTTACAGGGGTCGCCTAAGACCATCAGAAAACACAGATATTGGGGCTGGAGAGATGACTCAGTGATTAAAAGCATTGCCTGCTCTTCCAAAGGTCCTGAGTTCAATTCCCAGCAACCACATGGTGGCTCACAACCACCTGTAATGAGATCTGGTGCCCTCTTCTGGCCTGCAGACACACACAGACAGAATATTGTATACATAATAAATAAATAAATATTTAAAAGAAAGAAAAAAGAAAACAGGTATTTACATTATGATTCATAACAATAACAAAATTACAGTCATGAAGTAGCAAGAACATAAATCATGGTTGGGGGTCACACAACATGAGGGACCGTATTAGAGGCCCACTGCTCTAAGGAAACCTCAGTGGCCTCAGGCTATCAGCAGGGAGGGAATGGGGTCAGGTGACATGGAAAGGGATTAACTTTTCAGCCTTGCACTCAGTACTTTCCCCTCACTGAGCACACTCCACGAAGGTCTGTCCACAGCCCTGGGTCCTTCCTTCTAACACCTGGCTGGGCTGTGCATGGGCTCCTTCACTCCTACAGCTAGTACGGCTTCATGCCTTCTAGGAGTCCCTTGCTGTATATGCTCTTGATCTGTGTCCAGGCTATGGTGGTCAGCGGTATTAGTCTGACGGGACTGATCATGACTCGGCCCAGGCTGGGAGTCAGGCTTAGAGCCATGTTCCTTCGAGAGAAGAGCCCCACCACCTTCCTGCAGTTTGTGGAAGTTTCCCAAGTTCCCCTCTTCCACAGAGGAAAGTTATCTGTAAATCTGGAATTCATTTGTCTTTTGACCCCATTGATAGGTGGTGCCAACTGCAGCGGAGGGAGGTCCAGAGGAGCCCATAACTGTGGCCCACATCGTGGTGGAGGCCACCTCTCTGGCAGCAGACATCAGCCATGCTCCTGACCTTGTTGGTAAGCTGATTGTCCATGGGTCACCCTCAGCTCTGAGTCATTGACTTGATTATAGTCAGGGCTGGAGGGTCTTCACTGCTCACATCTTCCAATCTCCCAAGAGCAAGGCCTGTCCTCTCCGCAGAGGGGCCCAAGCCTTGTGTGAGCCTGGACCTTCCTTACTGCCCTGGAGTATTGGGGGCATTTGGGAATGTTCAGTCTATGCACCACAATGAACTTCTCCCTCTTACGTGCTGTCGCAGGCTGTTTCTGGCCCTGTCCTCAGCATCTTCTCCACATCCCTGCCACCCCAATTCGACCTTCCTGCCCCTAGGCAGCCCCTATCAGTGTACACCACATGGTCCCTTGTCCCAGCAGTTGCCTTTGTAGGATCAGTAGGTGGACAGGCTGTGGCAGATGTCTTGGCTGGCCCTGACTTGTTGCTTGACCTTGGTTTTCATCCCTTTGCTTGCTTGTTTACACTGGCATGGATCCTTGCCCTGATTCTTGATGGGCTTTTATGAGCATATAACGCCAAGCCTCTTTGATGGCTAATGCTTTCAATTTAAGTACTCACTGGTGTGCAGTGGGAAGGGGGGCTACTAAGAAGCCCAAGCTGGGTCAAGTGCTCCTTAATTGGAGACTGCTGGCTATGCAGGGAGCATTCAAAGGGCATTCTGGGCTTGAGCAGGTGAAAGAGCCAAGGACCGAGTTCAGGAAAGGGATGAGTGGCTGAGTGTTCAAAAGGGTAATGGGGCTGAGTCCAGTGTGGTTGATGTTGGGAAAGGAACGATCATGGCTCTGCAGGGACTAAGGCAGATGAGTGAACGGGCAGTTGGACAGGAAAGAATTGGGACCATGGGTAGAACTTGACCTTGAGAAGCTATGAGAATCAATTGGGACAGGAAGAGGAAGGATCTGTTGACAAAGCCAACCTGGGGCTTGGGAAGGGAGCCTCTAAGTACATTACCCTTCCCAGTGAGGCACCTGGACACCTGTCTGGCTTTCCAATGCCTTTCTCAATGTTCCTGCAACAGGAAACTCACTCCTTGACAATCAGACTTAGGAATGTTGTCATGTGGGGGTGGGGCCCTGCTCCTGCTCTGACACAGAGTTTAGTTTCTGTAGTGGGAGGTGTTATTTGGGAAAACAAGTTCACTGGGTTCTGTTGTATAATCAGGCTCTGCCAGCTGGGTCCTTTCCCGCCCACTCCCAGTATTCAAGCTTTTGTTTAGCACAGCAGTCCTTACTTCAGGGACCCTCTGCTTCTCCTGTACCTTTTGTAGGCACCCCAAGGGGAGAGGAGTCAGGGTCACCAGCATTTCTGGTGACCTGGGTAAGAAAAGGTGGTGAGGGCTGCATGGAGTGGCTGTATCAGCACTAGGCTCTTGGCATCTGGCCTAGCAGACGTGTTTCCTCTTGGGCCAGTGCACCTGTACTCCTCACCCATCAGGCCTCTGTCCTTTGGGAGCACTGGGCTGGAGCACGGGTGAGAAATACCCTTAATTGTTTGAGTCATGGTGCTCACTCATTCTGTTTTGAGAGAACAGCTTGTCACAACAAGACCAGCTGGATGGGAAGGTTTCACAGCTAGTTCCCACTCACCGCTTTCATGAGGAGAAAATGTGAAGTGTGTTTATAGTATGGCTTTGCACACTGTCAGATTCCAAAGCATCCTGTGAGAAGTGCAGAAACCTGACTTCCTTTCTCTCGCCATCTCAGATGTCCAGTTTCTCCAGTCAGGTCTGGACAGGGATCGGGCAGCTCCCAGATCTATCTTTTCTTTGTATTGGTGAAACTGGAGCCACCCAGCAGAAAAACGCAGGGAGCTGAACTAGAATGTTCACTGCCTATTTACCCGAGGATCCGGGTGTAAAACCCCCGTGTCTCTTGCTTTAGGGATGGATATCTTATGGAGAATGCCCACATTGGGGCCCTGAGCTACAGGCAGCTCTACTGACCCGAACGTGGTCAGGCACATGTCAGGCTGCCTCTAATAGGTGCTGCATAGATTTCCCTCAGTGCAGACTGGATTCAGGCTCTAGGCCCTGGGGTGGTGTGTGGTCTAGACAGTTGTGTGGCTTTCCTGTGGACTCCTGTGGAGGGATCCCCATGGGCAGGGCCTATAGTAGTGATAGGTCTTGAGGCTTATGTTAACTTGCCTCTCCTCAGGAAGTGGGCACATCAAAGAGGTCATTGTGGCTGCCGAGGCAGAGCCAGGGGATGGCGAGATGGCAGAGGTTCCAGGCAGTCCTAACCATCAGGAACTTGGGCTTATTGGGGAGGGCGAGCAGGCCCAAGTCAAGCTGCTGGTGAACAAGGAAGGCCGCTACGTGTGCATGCTATGTCACAAGACCTTCAAAACGGTGAGCCCCTGGGGCCAAGGCCCGTTGGCTCCCCTGCCTACTCCTGTCCAGTGAGGTTCCTTGAGCCTTACTGCCCCTCCCCCACAGGGCAGCATCCTCAAGGCCCACATGGTAACGCACAGCAGCCGCAAGGACCATGAGTGCAAGCTCTGTGGTGCTTCCTTTCGGACCAAGGGCTCGCTTATCCGGCACCACAGGCGGCACACTGGTGAGTGAAGTGGGGTCAGAGCTACACTAAGTAGCCTGTGGACAGGCTCTGGGGGCACCCTACAGCTGGCCTGTGTCCTTGGATGAAGAGACGGGGCTCCATGCCTTGTGTCCCCTAAACACAGGACACTGTGCCACACTGAGGGCTGATTGTCCTTTCACAGATGAGCGCCCTTATAAGTGTGCCAAGTGTGGGAAGAGCTTTAGGGAGTCAGGCGCGCTGACTAGGCACCTGAAGTCTCTTACCCCATGCACAGAGAAGATCCGCTTCAGCATGAGCAAGGACACAGTTGTGGGCAAAGAGGAAGTGCCTGCAGGTCAGCTTGGTGGGTAGGCAGCCTGAGTTCTTGGGACAGCTGTTGCCAAAATTGGCTGCCGGGCTCTTCAAGGACTCATTGAACTTTTCCTTAAAGGGTCCAGTGCCTCCACTGTGGGGTCAGTTACATCATCAGTGACAGGAGACCCCATGGAGTCATCGCCTGTGATTCACCTGGTTACAGATGCCAAGGGCACTGTCATCCATGAAGTCCATGTTCAGATGCAGGAGCTTCCCCTGGGCATGAAGGCCCTTGCTCCTGAGGTAGGTGCTGCTCTGCCCTTTGATCACACAGTGCTAGGACTCAGAAACTGCCTGCAGCAGGTCCAGGAGTTACAGCTCACCCTACCCTGGGAGGCACTTGGGTTGTGGGGAGAGCTCCTTAGATGGCGTGTGCAGGCAGGGAAGCTGCCAGGGTTTGAGGTGAAGTCCAGGGAGAATGAGCTGGAATTTAGTCAGGGAGAACAGGCAGCTGGCAATGCACCATGGGGTTGCCATGTGGCGTGGGTGAGAATGGGTACCCTGTACTGGGCTGCCTGACAGGCCTCCGTCCTTCCTTCTTTCCCCCTACCTCCCTTACAGCCCCCAGACCCTGAGGAGCTCCCCTGTTCCAGCGAGAACAGCCGTGAGAATCTGCTTCATCAGGCCATGCAGAATTCTGGCATTGTCCTCGAGCGGGTTGCTGGAGAGGAGAGTACTCTGGAGCCAGCCCCTCCCTCTGAGTCCAGTCCCCAGTCCCTGGGAGAGGGACCCCCGGAACTGCCACTGCTGGAAGTGGAGCAGATAGAGACAGTAGGTTTCCATTACTGGCATGATCTTTCTGTGAGGTTCGCCCAGTGTCTGATTAGCATGCTGGGGGTAGAAGGGGCTGCCACCTCCTAATGCACTTAGCTTTTTTATTCTTTTAAGACACAGTCTAATGTAACCCAGGGTGTCCCAAATTTACTATGGAGCCATTGTTGGCCTCAGTTTTTGATCCTCCTGGTTCTGCTGAATACTGGACTCGGGAACATGCACCTCTGTGCCTGGCTTGAAAAGCGCATTGCTTTCTGCTGTGATTTTGTTCTCTATTAATTTCTTTACCTAAGGCCATAAGGCCAAGAGAGAAGAGGGCTGGCTCTTGTGTTTGGCACCTTCCGAGTGTAGTTACAGGAGGTGCTAGTGGTTGGTCTCTGGTCCCCCAGCAGGTGGCCAGTGAAGCTTCAAAGGTGCCTAGGACACACCCATGCCCTCAGTGCAGTGAGACTTTCCCAACAGCAGCTACCTTGGAGGCCCACAAGAGAGGTCATATAGGTGAGTAGCAGGGAGAGTAGGCCTGTGGGCTGGCAACTAGTGGGCTTGTGGCTGGTGAAAATGGCCTAATGCTGAGTGTGGCTTCAGAGCCGAGGCCATTCACCTGCACACAGTGTGGCAAGGCCTTCCCCAAAGCCTACCTGCTCAAGAAACACCAGGAGGTGCACGTGCATGAGCGCCGCTTCCGCTGTGGAGACTGTGGGAAGCTTTATAAGACCATCGCTCATGTGCGGGGCCACCGACGTGTCCACTCAGACGAGAGGCCTTTCCCTTGTCCCCAGTGTGGCAAGCGTTACAAAACCAAGGTAAGCCTTTGGTCCTGCAATCCTTATGCTTGTACCCACCTTCCATTGTCTTAACTGGGGGTCTGGCTGTGTCCCCTTTCACCTTCTTCCCAGCCTAGACCTGGGGGTGGGGGCTATGGTTGAGGACAAGCTGTCACGGAAAGGTTTCCCTAGAATGCCCAGCAGGTGCACTTCCGGACACACCTAGAAGAGAAGCCCCACGTGTGCCAGTTCTGCAGCCGAGGCTTCCGGGAGAAGGGCTCACTGGTACGGCATGTGAGGCACCACACGGGCGAGAAGCCTTTCAAATGCTACAAGTGTGGCCGTGGCTTCGCAGAGCACGGCACACTCAACCGGCACCTGCGCACCAAAGGTCTGAGCCACGGGTGGCAGGAGAGGGTGAGGGCTGGGGTCAGTTGTCCCTGACTGACTGAGCTGAGCTTCCCTGTTGGCAGGGGGTTGCCTGCTGGAAGTGGAGGAGTTGCTGGTATCTGAGGAGAGCCCCTCTGCGGCTGCCACTGTGCTGGCAGAAGACCCCCACACCGTGCTGGTGGAATTCTCCTCGGTGGTGGCTGACACCCAGGAGTACATTATTGAGGTAGGTACAGGGCGGGGGGCAGTGGGACTCGGGCCAGCCCAGGCTGACCTAATTGGCTTTCCAGGCTACTGCAGATGACACAGAGACCAGTGAAGCCACTGAGATCATCGAGGGCACCCAGACAGAGGTGAGGGTCTAGGGGAGGTAAGGGAGGATCATCAGGCTGCTGAGCTGTCCCTCAAGCTGAACTGTGGTCCTTGCAGGTGGACAGTCACATCATGAAGGTGGTACAGCAGATTGTGCACCAGGCTGGTGCTGGGCACCAGATCATTGTGCAGAATGTGACCATGGACCAGGAGGCAGCACTGGGCTCAGAGGCAGCTGCTGCTGACACAATCACCATTGCCACTCCTGAGAGTCTCACTGAACAAGTGGCCATGACACTGGCTTCAGCAATCAGTGAGGGCACTGTGCTTACAGCACGTGCAGGTCCAAACAGTGCTGAACAGGCCACTGTGACAATGGTGTCATCAGAGGACATAGAGATCCTGGAGCATGGAGGAGAGCTGGTCATTGCTTCACCAGAGGGTCAACTTGAGGTGCAGACTGTCATCGTGTAGCTTGAAAGCCTCTGCTGTGGTGGAGTGAGGACCCAAGTGCCTGCCCACACCTGCCCGCTCAGAAGACTGAAGTTCAGGCCCAGAGGAGCTGAGAGACTGTGGATATGTAGGGTTTTTGTTTGTTTTTTGCTTTACAATAAAACATGAAAATCTGCAGCTTGTGATGTTAAGGTTGAGGCAGCCTCTAGCTGGCACCACTGCCTTCATAGGTACCCTTTAGCCACAAACTTGGCTTGCAGCCCTGGTGGCGCCTCAAGGCGCGTAGGTGTCTCTGGCATGTTGACAGACGCCTCTTGATGCTGTCCTACCCGGCTGGATCCCGGACTCCAGCTTTCACAGGCCTGCTTGGGTGTGAGATGTTCCTTCTCACCTGTCATATCAGGGACTGCAGGGGGCTAGGGGTTGGTCTAAAGACCTAGGACTCTGGATCAGCCTGAGTAGCTGATGCTTTCCTCTGTGATGGGCAGGTGTTGGAGAAGCTGCAGGAGAAGTTAGCAGGCTAGGGCTGGTCTCCTGATTCATTATCCTGTTTCCCTGATGGGCTGCAACTCAAGGCAACTTATTCTGGGCCATCTAGTTTCAGAGGTGGAGACGAGTGAGGCTGGCCGTGGGCATGGTTGTCCCTCATTGTAGTGCTGCTGAGATTCTTCTAGGGGGCTGCCAGGGGCTTCTGCCATGATTCTAAGTAAGTGGAACTGGTTTGGCATATGCCCTGTCTCTCGGGTCTCTGGAATGGGAGCCAGGTCTGGAATCCACCCCATGGAAGGGGCGGTTCCTGTTGTAGTCCAGCCCCTTCCTGGTCTAGGGCTTCAAATACCTGTGGGTGCTTTGGAACCAGAGCTACTGTATCCAAGACTGCAGTTCATCTTGGGCCACGTGAGGCCCTTAATCTGGATTGAATCTCTCTGACTGACTCAGGACCCTTGAGTTTTTGATAGCACCTTATTCACAACCCAGGTAAGTCTAGGGGCTGGGCTGGAGGCTGGGTGGGAACAGAGGCCTCCCATCCTTGGAATGAGAGGTCATCATATGCCCCCCTCCCCAGCCCACACACGTACACACTGAAGAAACATGGAGAATGCAGGGATGCAGAGCAATGTGGGCGCCAGACCTAGTTGGTTACAGCTGTGCTTTGGCCTGGTATGGGTTGGTGTTACTCTGGGACATTCCTGTCTCCAGGCTTCCTGCTTTGCCATGGGTTGGCCCTGGGCGTTGCTGACAGCACTTTGGGCACTGGGGGCCATGGGGGCCACAGCGCTACGTATTGGAGCCTTCAACATTCAGAGCTTTGGTGACAGCAAAGTGTCAGATCCAGACTGCGGCAGTGTCATAGCACAGGTGAGGCCCTGTGGGGTAGCAGAGGAACGGGATGAGGGTTATGGGGGCGGGGGGGTGGGAGGTGGGGCACAAGATGGGACTAGGAGCTAGGCTCTGGGCAATTAGGCTGATTGGGACAGTGTACCTGTGGGTTCTTCCTTCAGATCCTGGCTGGCTATGACATCGCCCTGGTGCAGGAGGTACGAGACCCAGACCTGAGTGCAGTGTCCTTGCTCATGGAGCAAATTAACAGGTGTGGCAGGGCCGGGCACCACAACCCCAGCCACAATCACAAGCTTGGTTTGGTGTCTTGACCCAGGGACTGGCGCATCTCTCCACAGAGTGTCCAAGCACAAGTACGGTTTTGTGAGCAGCAAGCCACTTGGACGTGACCAATACAAGGAGATGTATCTGTTTGTCTACAGGTGAGGGGTGGGGTGACGGGAGGGGACACTGGCAGGGGTGACCAGCTCCGCAGACCACTTGGTCCTCTGCTCCCAGGAAAGATGCGGTGTCGGTTGTGAGCACATACCAGTACCCAGACCCAGAGGATGCCTTCAGCCGGGAACCTTTTGTGGTCAAATTCTCAGCTCCTAGCTCTGGTGAGGCTGATGCTGCCCTCTCCCAGACCTGCCTCTGCCAGGCTGTCCATGAATCTCATGCTCCCACCTCCCTTCTACAGCCGCCAAGGAGCTCGTGCTGATCCCCCTGCATGCAGCACCGCACCAGGCAGTGGCAGAGATCGATGCCCTCTACGATGTGTACCTCGATGTGATTGACAAGTGGAACACCGATGTAGGCCACCCCCTCCCCCGCTCCCTAACTCCCATCCCAGAATACTAAAGGTGTGCTCAGGTCTGGACCACTGCGCCCTGATTTACCGCTGTGCTTGCCCACAGGACATGCTGTTTCTGGGCGACTTTAATGCCGACTGCAAGTACGTCAAGGCCCACGACTGGGTATCGATCCGCCTGCGCAGCAGTGAGGTGTTTAAGTGGCTCATCCCTGACAGTGCGGACACCACAGTGGGCAACTCCGACTGTGCCTACGATAGGATCGTAGTGAGTGGCGCCCACCTGCGCAGGAGCCTGAAGCCCCAGTCAGCCGCTGTTCATAACTTTCAGGAGGAACTGGGCCTAGATCAGACGCAGGTGAGTGTGGGGTTGGGCTCATGAAGAGGGACCCGGTAGACACACCAGCCCACTCAGGAGAGGCTCACAGAAATACTTGCCGTGAGTTTACACTGCTGTTCCCTCTACAAAGGCAGCCATAGCCAAGGATCCTTCGTGCCAGTCCCCCAGGAAGGGACCGTTGGTATATTTCTGTTCCTTTGCCACATGGGGGCACCATGAGACTCACGGGTGGCCACCCGGACTTTACCATCCCCCTTCTCAGCTGGGACATGTTTCTCTGCTGAACTGCTGAGGCTCCACCCCTCTCCTTCCAGGCTCTTGCCATCAGCGACCATTTTCCTGTGGAAGTGACCTTCAAGTCTCACTGACAGCTGAGGCCCGGCCAGGATATGCCACCTGCAGACTCTGTCCCTAAGGAATAGCATCATAATGGATCACTGGGTGGCGGGCCACCCACCCACTGAGAATACAGGGCAGGGCCAGCTGGTGTGGACAGTGGCCATGGGCACATTACAGGATTACTGGGAGCCTGTTTCCTGTCTGTAAGGAGTGCTGACATCACGTGATCTACCTCATAGGGCTGCTGTGGAGAACCCGTGGAAAGCACCGGAGCAGCACGCACTAACTGCATGCTTAGTGAACAAGCCGCTCTTACCATTACCCACACGTTGGATGAGGCCTCTGTGCCTTCTGAGACCTCGGTTCCTAGGCTGTAAAACTTGGTCTTAATGCCCAGTAGATCTCTTTCCATTGCTCTCAAGGAAATGGATGGCTTAGCTTGTCCACTTCCCAGCCTGGTGGAAACCGGTCACTTCTAGACCATGCCAGTTCCCTGTCCTTATTTCCTTTGTACAAACTTCAAACACTTCCCGTGCTCATTCTGCCCTTCAGGGATCCTGACACACTCATCTGAAGCAGAGGCTGGGTTCTTATCTTGCTCTGCAGGAGCAAGGGAGGCTGCACCCACCCAGTGTGTGAGCTGTTCTGGAACTTTCTGGGGAGGAACCCCACACAGCAAAACAAAGGCACCTGCTTGGCACTCAAGTCCTGTCCAGAGCCCACGCCGTGCTTGGGTTGAGCCCTTCAAAGGAGTCTTATGGTCTTATGTAGCTTCTTCCCTGGAGTCCTGGGCAAGGCCCTGAGGATGGAGGTTTATGCTCGGGTGGGCCATCACTTTAGGAGCAGGAAATTGTCCCGTGGACATAAGACTCTCGTGAGGTTTCTGGTTGTTAAAACTTCTCATCTTTGTGTGTGTGTATTTATTTTTGTGTGTGTCTATGGAGGTCAATAAAATATCTTTAGTGGCATTAGAGAAATTGGTCTGAGTCACATAGAAAAAACCCCTTGTGATGAGTTAGGAAAGTTTGTTTGTTTGTTTTAGCATTTCTGGGAATTGAACCAAGGACCAGAACGTGCTAGGTAGGTGCTCAATCAAACCTCATTCTCAGCCTACAAGTCTGGCTCTTGCAAAATCTACGCACGATTCAGGACTTTGCACTGAATAAGCAGTACTGGGCTGAGCACACGGCTCAGTTGGCAGTGCTAGCCTAGCATGCACGAAGCCCAGGGTTTGGTCCCCAGTACGCAGAGGTTGAGGGAGGAGAGGCAGTCCTCATCTAGGGCAGGAACAGTGGCGTGGTCACAGGAAGGTAACAACCCTTTAGTCCTCCTCCACATTCCTGTTCCTCAGGTTCTTCTGATAGCTGTCTGTTCTTTCTAAATGAAAATGTACATGCCCTTACATTTCCTCCGGCGATCTTAGTAGATAACTGGGGACAGAGACTGTCTGGCCTTAAAGGTTCCAAAAAGGCAGCCAGTAAAAGGCCAAGGATAGGCCAACCTACAGACATTGTTCACAATTCTGCTTTAAGATGGACAAGCAGTGTGACGTTTTGTGTTCACCAGGCAGAAGGGTGCTTGTGGTTGGAGCTGTAAGGTGGTAGGCTTCAAGGAACAGCTTCTTTGGATGAGCGTGTGACTATGGATAGCCAGAGGTCAAGGGGTATCTGCCTTGTTTTGAGACAAGGTGTCCCACTGGCACTCACTAATTAGGCCAGAGGATCCTAGGGATCTGCCTGTTCCTGTCTACCCAGTACTGGATTACAGTGCACCCACCATGACTTGCTTCTTATCAAGCTCACGATGGCATGGTGACCACTTTATTGACAGACCCATCCCTCCTGCTAACAGGACTGCTTAAAAAAAAACTGTGTGTGTGTCTCTGTGTGTGTCTGTATGTGTGTATGTGTACCATGTGCATGCAGTGTCCTTGGAGCAGAGAGGGCACTGGCTCCTGGAGTTACAGAGGGTTATGAGCCACCACGTGGGTTCTGGGAATTGAACCTGGGTTCTGTGCAAGAGCAGTCAGTGCTCTTAACCACCAAGCCACCTCTCCTTCCTGAACAGGACATTTTTAAGGTCAGGAACACAAAGCTAAGAATTTTTAAGTTGAAAAATACCTTGTTTATAATCCTTGGGACCAGGGAGACCCCAGAAGGCACGCGTGACCAAACATCTGTGGGGCTTTAGCCCCTCTTTTGCTTGAGCTTTTCCAAGTACACTTGCAGGGACTTCTGGATAGAGTCTCGGGAGATGAAGCTGACGAAATACTGGATGTCAGCCTCCCGCTGCTTGATCAGGTTGTCTGCCGTGGCCTTTCGCGTCATGCTCTTGGTCAGCTGCCGAGAATGGTCTAAAGAAAATGGGGCTACTTGTGAAATTCACCTTCAGAGAATGTGGGGCCGTTCCTGCTGTTCTACATTTTCTGCAGGTGTTGAAACACAGGCTCTCAGAAAATCACAGAGCTGGGTGTCAGCTACGGCGGGATAGGGAGTTCAAGGTCAGCCTGAAATGAACACCTTGTCAAAACGAACAAAAATACAACGTAGAAGCAGACAGGAGGGAACTGTAAGAGTTTGTTATTGCTGCTCCAGGGTGGTCTTTAACTTGTAGGTCTTTTTCAGTCCCCTGGGTGCTAGGATTATAGTCACATGCCACTATGCCTGCTTGCCTTAAAAAAACAAAAAAACAGGTATGACCTTTTAAAGGTTTATTTATTATGTATACAGTGCTCTGCTTGTGCATATGCCTGTAGGCCAGAAGAGGGCACCAGATCTCATTATAGATGGTTGTGAGCCACCATGTGGTTGCTGAGAATTGAACTCAGGGCCTGTGGAAGAGCAGTCAGTGCTCTTAACCTCTGAGCCATCTCTCTCAGTCCAAAAATTTTTTTACTGTCATTTTTAGGGCTGGGCACACAGGTCAATCGTAGAGAACATGCACAATGCCCTGAGTTCCATCTCCAGCATCTCAAATAACCAACACACCATTTTCGTTGAATTGTATTATTGACCACATTTCTGTATCAGTAGATACTTGCTTGTGGATGTAGAGACTGGCTACTTGACTCCAAGGAGGTCCATCCAGAAGGCTCTTTTCAGGGATATTCAAAAGAATACTTTGTAACATTTGGGACATACATGACATTAAAGTTTTAGTGTCTTAACTGGTGGTACATTACTGTATCTCAACATGGAGAAGTGGAGGCAGGGGGATTCCAAATTTGAAGACATGGGTTAAGTAGGTTGCTTCAGGGAAATCTTAGCTACACAGTGAGACCCTGTCTTAAAAGAGTCAAACACCAAAGTCTTGGTGCCCCTGCAGTTTCACAGGGTGCAGCTATGTTCCTGATGGCTTCCCCTTCTCTAAGAGCCTGTGTGTGTTCCTGATGGCTTCCCCTTCTCTAAGAGCCTGTGTGTGTTCCTGATGGCTTCCCCCTCTGTAAGAGCCTGTGTGTGTTCCTGATGGCTTCCCCTTCTGTAAGAGCTTGTGTGTGTTCCTGATGGCTTCCCCCTCTATAAGAGCCTGTGTGTGTTCCTGATGGCTTCCCCCTCTGTAAGAGCCTGTGTGTGTTCCTGATGGCTTCCCCTTTCTCTAAGAGCCTGTGTATGTTCCTGATGGCTTCCCCTTCTCTAAGAGCCTGGGTGTGTTCCTGATGGCTTCCCCTTCTGTAAGAGCCTGTGTGTGTTCCTGACGGCTTCCCCCTTCTCTAAGAGCCTGTGTGTGTTCCTGATGGCTTCCCCCTCTGTAAGAGCCTGTGTGTGTTCCTGACGGCTTCCCCCTTCTCTAAGAGCCTGTGTGTGTTCCTGATGGCTTCCCCCTCTCTAAGAGCCCTGCTCCACAGCAGCACGGAGCAGATAAACAGCGCAGCCTACATTCACAGAACCTGACTTGGGAGAACTTTTGGTTTCATCAGGATGGGTCACCAGAATGTGATCCATCTTCCTTTAACCACTTGCCCCAAAGCTGCCCGCTGCTTGCTTCTCACCTGGAATGGCCAGCCACTGGGCCATGACTGAGCGAGTCTTGCTGAATACCTGGTCCTCAGGCACCACCTCGTCCACCACACCCACCTTGAGGGCCTCTGCTGGTGGGAAGAGCATCCCCAGCTGAAGGGCACGCTCTGCTGCTCGGTGCCCAATGGTGTTCACAAAGTTGTCTTTGAACCTGGAATGAGGACATCCTTCACCTTAGTGCTGCTGGCGGTGGTGGGATGTGTGTGTGTGTGTGTGTGTGTGTGTGTGTTGTCCAGTAGAGTATGAGTGCAGTCCCTCGTCTTACCAGAAGGGGGCAACAATGCCCAGCAGGGTCTCATTTAATCCTATGGTGTACTTGGGGTTGTCAGCCATAATCCTGTAGTCACAGGTAAGAGCTATGAGGCAGCCTCCAGCTGGAGAAGCACCCTGTACAGAGAAGCAGAGCCTTGGTCTGTAGGTGTTCCACCGGTTCCTAGTAATATTCCCTAAACAGGGCTGAGGGTGGGCATGAGCTCTTGGCACTGCGCTGATCTGGGCCAAGTCTGCCCGATAGGTATGTAAACTGAGACTGGCCAACCAGGGACCAGCAGCGGAGATCTTAAGAGGCCTAAGTTTTACCCATGGGCTCAAAGGCCTTCACATGTGGCTCTTTAGCTTTTAGGGGGCCAAAAAATGACCCTTAGGTCAGCAAGTTGCCTCTCCCTTTTCTAGCTTTTATCTGATGCTAATGTTCAAGACGAGTATTTAGACAGAGCTGTCAGGCCACGAAGTTGTTCCTGGTGGTCATTCCTACCAGGATGCCTGGGAACCCCAAATGGCAGTGTCTGCAATGTGTGCCCCCACGCTGGGACAGGCCTCTTCCCCAGGCTTGTGTATCTCTAAACTAACCTTCTCTTCAGTCCTCCCTTTTCATTCCTGTAGCTCTGATCCTTAGAGCTATCCCCTCAGAGAACCCTGACCCTTTTTTTTTCCCATTTCTTTTTGTGTTATTTTCCCCCTCCCAAGACAGGGTTTCCTGTGTAGTCCTGGAACTCACTCGGCCTCTGTGCTGGGATTAAAGGTGTGCACCACCACCCCACAAGAACCCTGCTTTTATTAAGTCGAACCCCAATCCTTTCTCTACTGCTCCATCTTTCCAAGGTCAGGTCAGAATATCACCTCCCAAGTGTTGGTCTGTTCAGGGCTCATTCCAGCCCACCAGGCCCTGCTCCCACCCAAGTGGCTTTTTTTCTGCTAGGTCTGTCTGGCCCAGGAAGGTCAGCGCCTGAGTGTCCCCAGGGGGAGGGTGGGGGCACTCACATTGATGGCGGACATTATGATCAGCTTGGACAAGTAGAGCCTCAGCCACAGCTCCTGCACAGCCTTCCAGTACTCAGCGTAGTGGGCTGGGTTCCGGCCATACATCTCCATCAAGTCTAGGCCAGCTGAGAAAACACCCGGGCAGTCCTGCCAGGAAAAGCCAGGAGAAGCCAGGATCATGTTCGACTAGTAAGAAGCCACTTACAAGGAATCAGAACTGAGAGTGTCAAGGACATGGCCTGGACCCTCCCCTGGACTGACTCTACTTTCTGGAAGCTTCAAACTGGAAAGGACAGAACAGGTTAAGGGGGGTATTGCTCAGAGACACACAGGCTGGCCGAGTTCCGTCATTCAGCCACGTGTTCCCCTCTACCTCCCAAAGCCAGGCAAGGGCAGTGCTGGGGCAGAAGGATCTGAAGAACTGCACAGCCACTCATGTGGGTCCTCAGTTTGATGTCTCAGGTCTGACGTAGCCACCAGAGCAGGCCTGAGGAGAACACAGGAGGAGGAGGAGCCAGTGGGGTACAGGAGAGCATTAGGGACAGAGCCTTGTGTCAGGGTCAGCACCAAATCCTGGGAAATAGCTCAGAAGCTACCAGAAGAAGAAATGCACGTGAGGATTTCCCCTGTGCATGGGTTCGTAGCCAGGGCTGGTGCAGGGCAACACCTGCTCCAGGAAGACCAACAGCACCCCTGTCAGGACCTGAGAGGACACAGACAGACACCAACAGTACCCCTGTCAGGACCTGAGAGGACACAGACAGACACCAACAGCACCCCTGTCAGGACCTGAGAGGACAGACAGACACCAACAGCACCCCTGTTGTAAAAAATTTAAGAGGTGCTGGAAACCAGGTGAAAAAGCATTCTCAACCCAGGTCATTCCCTTCTCTTTAAACAGGAGACTGTAGCCTTTGGGAGCGTGATTATTTATAAAGCATTATAATTTATCCTGACAAGGGAGTATGGCTCCAACACAGAGCCCAAAAGTATCTCTCTCCCATAATCTTTTAAAATTAATAAGACAGGCCGGGCGGTGGTGGCGCATGCCTTTAATCCCAGCACTCAGGACACAGAGGCAGGTGGATCTCTGAGTTCGAGGCCAGCCTGGTCTAACAAGAGCTAGTTCCAGGACAGGCACCAAAGCTACAGAGAAACCCTGTCTCGAAAAAACCAAAAAAAAAAAAAAAGATTGTTTGGAGAAAAAATGAGAGAAATTCTTCAGGATGTGAACTCAGGACTTCATGAGGGACCACTGAGAATCTCCCTCCTGATAAAGCCATGTGAGTTGTGTCTTTATTCCCACGCTTCCATGCCGGTCCAGAGAGTTTATGTTGGGGTCTGGTCGAGAGAAATAATTGAGGGTCTGGGCTAGCACCGGACCCCGACACAGCCCACACAGACCTAGTTTCTCCTTTCATTTAGCTGCTCTTTCATTTATCCTGGGCACAACTAACTTTATTACTATCCCCATTGGTATGAAACCGCCAGCCATAACACAGTATCAACCCCCCTTACTAATGTGATCTGTCCTAATTACAGCAGCTCTTTCCCCCTTCCCTCCTGGTCCTTGCTGCAGGAATTTCTGCACTCTTAATTGCCAGAAACTTAAACACAACCTTCTTTGATCCTGCTGAAGGAAGAGATCCAATTTTCTAGCAACACCTTTTCTCATTTTCAGCCAATCAGAAGTTTACATTTTCATCCTTCCAGGTTTCAGAATTATTTCCCATATCATTACTTATTATTATTCAGGCATAAAAGAAACATTTGGATATATAGCAACACTTTGAGCTATGATATCTATTGATTTTTTATTATTTATCTTATGAGCTCATCATGTATTCCCAGTAGGCCTTGTCACAGACACTCGCCACACTTATTGCTACCCCAGCTAGAGCTTCTGCTGACTTGCTACACTTCACTGAGGAAACATTACTGCTACACCAAGAGCCCTAGGTTTTGTTTTCCTATTCCCATTTCCTGTGGTAATTTGAAGGTAACTGGTTCCTATAATCTCATAGGAAGTGGCACAATTAGGAGGTGTGGCTTTGTTGCAGTAGGCATGGCCTTGTTGGAGGAAGTGCATCACTGTGGAGGCAGGCTTTAAAGTCTCCTATGCTCAAGCCACACTTAGTGCCTCAGACTACTTCCTGTTGCCTGCAAGTCAAGATGCAGGACTCTCAGCTCCTTCTTCCAGCACCATGACTTCCTCCACGCCACCATGTCACAGCATGATGGTAATGGACTAAACCTCTGAAAATGTAAGATACTCAATTAGATGGTTTTCCTTATAAGCGTTTCCGTGGCTGTGTATCTCTTCACAGCAATAGAAAGCCTACAACAGGGGCCTCACTGGAACTGTCCTATGCAGCTCTTCACTCGATATTACGCTCACTTCCACTGTCATTGTCTTCTCTATTATGGCTGGTTTTGTCCAAGGATTTCCACGTTTTTCAGGGTATAGCAAGAGCTCATTTCTCATCACATCTGTAGTAGTAAACATGACATTTTTCCTCACCATTTTCTAGGGCTCTTAGGAATACCGAGACACTGCTGACCGTCCAGACATTTGCACCATATGAAATGCTGTGTCCTCCACAGGGTCATCCATTCACAGATGGCTTTTATT
The DNA here is from genome assembly GCF_018167655.1 of Microtus oregoni. NCBI lineage: Eukaryota > Metazoa > Chordata > Mammalia > Rodentia > Cricetidae > Microtus > Microtus oregoni. The sequence goes on from NW_024543086.1 coordinate 20,176,305, forward strand.
ATAATCTTTATAATCTGGGAAGCCTTTGCCTCCCAACAAGCGATTCTCCCAGTGGAACAGTCACTGACATTCCAGGGGAATGCCATGTCAGTGCCCCAGTTACCAAGGGGCCTAACCGGTTTCCAAAGCCTCCAATGACCTGGTTTTACCATAAAGCAAATGATGACAAATGTGTGGGCGGTGACAACAAAAAATGACGTCCAGAAGCATTCTGAGGCTTGGAGAAGGGCGGAGTCCTGACATGACTGGAATATGCAAGGCTTGGTTCCTGTGACTTTACTTCCTTCTATGACGCCATGGTGGGCTCGTGTGACACCCCTGAGGCTGGGAGGACTGATGTACTGAGTAGGGGGACTTCAAGTAAGTTAACTGGAACAGTTCCTGTACGCGGTCAGCATCCACCTAGGTCACGTGCAGGCACAAGGCCAGAAAGCCTGGGGCGGGAGACTTCAGTTACAATAAATGATTCTGTAATGAAGGCCTTTCTATACAACAGGGTGCAATTGTCTTGGTATTTCACGCCATCATTGATACATGGTGAGAGTGTTTGCTAAGGCCTAAGGACAGTCAGATAAAAGAGTTGAAATGGGGTCACATTACTAGGTCAGAGATCAGATAAAGGGTAGAGAGTGTTCCAGTTAGTGGTACTGGGCTTGGGTGAACTGTGGTACATGTGTTTGGTGGGCCATTATGAGTTACCGCATAAAAAAGGCTAACCAGGATAAAAACACGGACTTAAAAAGGGCTACTGTGAATTCTCGGGTGGGCCGTTAATAGGATGAGAATAATCAACGTAATTGTGGCATTGGTGGGCTAGTGCTTATCAACGCTAATGGAGCACCAATTAGATGTGGTAAAGGCAGCCTGCAGTGACATCAGCTGGGAGACAAACTGCTAAGGCTATGGGCTGAATAAATAAACTAACAGTCGCAATGATAATAAGCACAGGAATCAATGAGACAGGAGTCTGGCGGCCTTTGTCCAGGGAAATGACCGCTTCCCTGCTGGTCAGCCTGACCCTTTGGGGCTTGATGACTTTTAGCTTCCCGCACCTTTACTGACCACGTTGCTAAGACACGCTACTGGCCAGTGGTCCCTGCTGGTCTCTGTGTCACTGTGGCATAGATTAGGGAGACGCCTAGACTTTACGCCTACTTTGAAAGGTAGTGGTGCTGTCCTTCCACCTTAAAAGGGGGCTGAGGAAGTACAACGACGGGACACTTGCCCAATATTCAGATGACCCTGGGTTCAATCTCCAGCATCACCCCCCCCACCAAACAAAAAACCAAAAAAACCAAAAAAAACCCCAAACCATTCTTTACTGGGAGCTGATGGTGGAGGACTCACCGAGCGTCCGCCAAGGCCTGGGTTTGGTTCTCGCCCCTCACAGGCTGGCGCAGTGGCACTCTGGCCTTGACTGCAGAACAAGCTGGAGGCTAGCCTGGAGTACAGTACCCTAACCAAACAACGGGAACAAAGGGGCTGAAATGACCCGGCTCCACATCTGACTGTGTCCTGGCACTGAGGAGGGCAGGGGACCGAAGCTCGGACTTCCTCCTGACTTCAGTGGCACTGCTCTCACCAATGCTGTTCCCGGCCTGTGCCAGCGCTTGCAGGCAACGCCCAGGGTCCCCTCCAGAATACAGATGGCGGAAGAATTTGCCCCTCCCCCCCATACCTGACCTAAGATGGCCCAAAGGCGAGCACACACTCTCAAGGCTCGTATTCTGCTGGGAGTAGCTCAGGTACCAGCAGCTCCTGAGGGGTGGTGCCCTGGGAGCCCCTAGCTACATTTGCTAGTGACTAGATGACCTTAGGTAGCTCCAGGGAAGACAAAGTTCCCACAGAGACTGCTGGGCAGGTTCACAGGGACAGCCCAGGCCTGGTACACACCCCATCCATGCCATCCACTGAGAGCCTGCTCCTCAGGACACCGTGTCCTAGAAGCCCGTAATGGTGATCAGGGGTGTTGGGGGCTCCAGGCCCTGTAATGGATTGCTCTCTGCCCACAGTCAGGGCTGGGGTGTGTGTGTGTGTGGCTCAAACAGGCACCTACCGAAGTGAGGATGACACCACGGAACGTCTTGTCATTCTCTAGTTTCTCCAGGCTGATGACAAACTCTGTCAGAAATTCCAAGCTCAGGGAGTTCACTGGGGGGTTCTTGAACTTCATCACCGCAACTCCTAGTTCAAAAAAGAGGGAATCCTCGAAAACTGCTCAGTCCAGGCCACCCCTGGCCATCCCTAGCCCTCAGTCCGTCTATGGGAGTTGCAGAATTTGGGGTTTCAAAAGTTCAGGCAGACTGGGTGGTGGCGGTGCATGCTTTTAATCCCAGCACCCGGGAGGCAGAGGCAGACAGGTGGATCTCTGTGAGTTAGAGATCAGCCTGGTTTACAGAGTGAGTTCCAGAAGAGACAGGGCTACACAGAGAAACCCTGTCTCAAACAAACCAAAAACAAGTGAATGAATAAATAAAACAAAGAACTGTACAACCTAGTTACCGGAAAAAAAATCAACTCCCCCCACTAAAAACCTAAAACCAAGTCATATTTTAAGATTACAATTTTGTGTTAAGTTGTCCTTGGCTACTGCAGCCCATAGACTACACGGTGGACACTCTTGAAAACTATCTTAAATACAGGCTCGATAAAGTTCCAAACCTCAAAAGAAGTGCACAGCCAGACGCTGGGCGGGACATTCTGGATGCCCCATTTCTGCCTCATTCTGCCTCAGTGTACCTTTAAGGTCCTTTTTTTGTTTTGTTTTCGAGACAGGGTTTCTCTGTGTAACAATCCTGGCTTTCCTGGAACTTGGTCTGTAGAGCAGGCTGGCCTTGAACTCACAAAGATCCACCTGCCTCGGCTTCCTGAGTGAGTGTTGGGATTAAAGGCGTGTGCTGCCACTGAACAGCTCAGATCCCTTCTTTCAAATTCATCCAGACCAGAGGCAGGAGACAAGTTCTGTGGCACTTCAGGCCTCCCTAGGTAAGAGCTTCAGGAGAGGAATCACTGAGACTCACCTGAGCACAAACTGTGGGGCCCAGGCAGATGGACTAGTCCACAGGACAGGCACCAGAAAGTAGTAGCTAGTAGTCCCATCTGCTGTACTGGTTTGACAATAATGAGCCAGTTTTGATTGGACCAACATTCTCCACACAATCTTAACTTTTTTTTAATTTTAAGATAGGGTCTCATTATATAGTCTTGGCTAGCCTGGAACTCGTTATATATACCAGGCTGGCCTCCAACTCATAGAGATCCGCACACGCCTTTAATCCCAGCACTCAGGAGGCAGAGGCAGGCAGATCTCTGTGAGTTTGAGGCCAGCCTTGTCTACAAGAGCTAGTTCCAGGATAGTCCCCAAAGCTACAAAAAAACCCCGTCTTTAAAAAAGAAAGAAAGAAAGAAAAAAAAAACCAAAGAAAGACAGAAAGAAAGATTGATTCACCTGCCTCTGCCTCCCAAGTACTGGGATTAAAGTTGTGTACCACCACTGCCTGCTCTGAAATTTTTTTTTTTTTTTGGTTTTTCGAGACAGGGTTTCTCTGTGGTTTTGGAGCCTGACCTGGAACTAGCTCTTGTAGACCAGGCTGGTCTCGAACTCACAGAGATCCGCTTGCCTCTGCCTCCCGAGTGCTGGGATTAAAGGCGTGCGCCACCACCGCCCGGCTGGTCTGAAATTTTAACTTTTAAAAGAGGCAGGCAGACAGAGATCAGTTTTACCTCAGTCAGGGCTATATAGTGAGGACCTGCCCCAAAAACAAAACAACAAAGCCCCCCAAACAAACCCCAAAATAGGGGATCTGCTTTCATTTTCTATACAGAAAACAGAAAAACAAACAAAATATAAAAAACATAGCCATGTGGCCGGGTAGTGGTGGTGCACTCCCATCATACATGTGCGCCTCATTCACACACCATACACATATGTAAAAGAAACGGAATAAAAGGAGTTGCCCACAAGCCAGAGGACACCAGAGGGTGAGGTAGAACCAAAGCCAGAAGACGCAGGGGAGACTCCTGCCGGAGCTTCAGAGGACCACAGTCCTTCCCGCCCCTGGCTTTGGACTTCTGCTCTTCAGAAACGTGGCAGTCATCTATCCCATCAGCTCAGTGTGCCGTATTCTGTCTGTGTCCACCCGGACTGCCATTATCAGAAACCTGCACTTTCAGACAGAAGCCAAGCAGTCCTGCCCTGGGGCCCTGAATGTCCCCGTCTTTCCAATATCCGCACCAGATGGCTATCTGATTTTGAAGGCTGGAGGTGGATGCCCTTCTGGCAAGAAACCTACTTTAGGTAGAAAGGGTTCCCTTACGCCAAAACCTGAGGACACCAGCTGCTCCTCAGCTGCACTCTGAGCTGACTGCCCTGGGCTTCCAGTCTCAAGGACACCAAGGAGTTGACAGCGGAGCTGGATCTGTGCCACGACTTTGACGTCCTGAAAGAGGACGTGGGCAGAGTTCTACTGACTGTCCTTCCATTTTCTCTGATTTGAATTTATCACTCTGTGCGATTCCTCTTGTTCTTCTGCAAGCCAAGTCTTCAGAGGAAGAGGGAACGTCTCAGAACCAGGCGCTCAGCTCACACTTCTGTAGCGGTTTCGGCGAATGCTACCTGCAGTGCCCTCCGCTATCCTCGGTTTCTGGTGTGTTCTGTTTGCAGCATGAAAGAAAAATACGGTCCTATCTCCAGGGGCATTGCAGCCACTAACTACTTGCCTACAGAATTTGCAAAATAATCAAGAGGTATTTCCAGCTGAGGACCTGAGTGTCCAGGTGTTAATGAAAGACCCTTCTCTGAGAATGAGGACAAAGGTCTTCTTTTAAGACCTTTGACTTAAGTGGAAGAAGTAACTGTGACCCAGTTACAGGCCTATATAAAACAAGCACCTCAGACTTAGTTGGGAGGAACATATCTGAACAGCCTGGTATGGCAGTGGGCACTAGGGGAAAGGTAACAAGGCAAAAGGTGAAGACAGCTATGGAGAGAATTTAGATGAACGTAGTCACCAAATTCCTGGAGCAGGGTGAGTATTAGATACAATCTTCGTGAATGATGAGTTCAGCAGACTCTACAATGAAACATAATTGCCCCTGGTTTTTGGCACAATTGATTTGAGAAGCATGCTAATCGGAAGTGCCTGCTGGGGGAGAAACTTGAAACCAATCAGAGTCCATCTTCACCCGAGCCAACCTTTGCCAAGCAGACAGACCCTGCATCAACTCTGGAAGGAACTGCTTTCTTTGCCAGCCGAGTTCACACCTAGTGTGCTTCTGTACTGGCGGCTTACAAGTGTAACGAGAGGGGCTAGATGGATGGCTCAGTGGTTAGTCAGGGCATTTAACCCCAGCACTAGGAAGGCAGGGGCTGGTGGATCTCTGTGAGCTTGAGGCCAGCCTGGTCTGCAGAGCAAGTTCCAGGACAGCCAGAGTTACACAAAGAAATCCTACAGAGGGCTAGAGAGATGGCTCAGTGGTTAAGAGCATTGTCTGCTCTTCCAAAGGTCCTGAGTTCAATTCCCAGCAACCACATGGTAGTTCACAACCATCTGTAATGGGGTCTGGTGCCCTCTTCTGGCCTGCAGACATACACACAGACAGAATATTGTATACATAATAAATAAATAAACAAATATTAAAAAAAAGAAATCCTACAGAGAGACTTTTTCTTACAACACCCCCCACCCCGAAAATAAAATAATATTGGCTGCTTTTCTAGAGGACCTGGGTTTGATTCCCAGCAGCCACCTGGCAGCTCACAACTGCCTCTAACTTTCAGTTCCAGGGGATTTAACAGCCTTTTTGGTTTCCACAGTACTGTGCAAACTACATGCAGGTAAAAAAGAAAGACAGAAAGAAAGAAAGAAAGAAAGAAGGAAGGAAAGAAAGAAAAGAAGCCTATATACATAAAATAAATTGTTAAAAAATATGTGCAAACATTTGCGATCCCAGAACTTGGGAGGCAGAGGCAGATGGGTTAGGTTCAAGGTCAGTCACAGTGACACAGTTACACAATGAGTTCCAGGCCAGGGTGGAATAAATGAAATCTGTCTCAAACAAGAAACAAAAACCCCATAAACTAAAGGGACATATGGGCTTTTCTATTTTGCCTTTGAACTGGAGGTAACACTCTATTTTTAAAACCAAAATAAATAAAATAAAACCAGTTGCTATTTTACCTTTTCTACAAGAGATATATACAAACACACACACATATATGCACACACACATATGCTACTCACATATGCTAAAACTGTGATAAAACACGTTACTAAGCCCAACTGTCTAGTCACCTTTAAGTGTATAATCCAGTGGCTTTAGCATGGTATAGAGTTGTTACTCTACCCATTCTGATAGTTTTATTCATTTATTTATCTATTTATTTATTTTTGTGGTACTGCTATTACACCCAAGGCCTGGCAAATGCTAGGGAAATGTTCTACCATCAAGGCACCTCCAGCCCTCTCATATTTTAAAATGTGTGTTTCTGTGGTACCTGAGAGATGTAAATCTGGTCTGCACCTACTGCTGCTGGACTCCTCAGGTCGAGCCCAAGCCCCTCCTCAGTCCATGCCAGCAGCACTGTCACACAGGAACCCAGACCTTGGCCTCAGAGTCTCCGAGGACTCGTCCTTCCTCTACAGGTGCCAACACTTAGTGTTGAGAGGCCAGGGTCAGGGTTAGCACGGGAGCCTAAGCTCTGTGCCCAGCTGGGTTCAGTCTCCTAAGCTTTTCTTCCAGAAGCTCATTAGCTACCCGTCCCGGAAGAATCCCACCTTTTTCTCCCTGCATCCTTAGAGTGGCATTTCATTTGTATTTTAATAAATAAAGCGTGCCTAAGGATCAGAAAAGTAAAACAGCCACACTGGTCAGCCTTAGACCAGGCAGCAATGACATACACCTTTAATCCCCGGAGCCACACTTAGCTTGCCCTAAAAACCGGGTGGTAGTGGTGCATGCCCTTAATCCCAGCCCTTGAGAGGATTATAAGAGGGGAAGAGACAGCTCTCAGTCTCATTCTGAGGTCTCCTGAATGCAGGATCACCATTTTCAGACTGAGGTCGAGGCAAGAGCCGGTGGCTTGGCTGCTTTGCTTTTCTGGTCTTCAGGTTGAACCCCAATGTTTCTGGTCTTCAGGCTGAACCCCAATGTTTCTGGTCTTCAGGCTGAACCCCAATGTTTCTGGTCTTCAGGTTGAACCCCAATGTTTCTGGTCTTCAGGCTGAACCCTAATGTTTCTGGTCTTCAGGCTGAACCCCAATGTTTCTGGTCTTCAGGCTGAACCCCAATGTTTCTGGTTTCTATTAATTGTGCTTCACACCCTCACTCTAAAAAACAAAACAAACCACAGGCAAACAAGCCCTACATGTAGCCCAGGCTGACCTCAACTTCACCATCCTCCTGCTTCAGCCTTCTGAAGGGCTTCCCAGGTGCTCTGACGGTGTGGGGGGGGCGGGAGTGACCCTACTTGCAGCTTCTAACTTTAATTAGGAAAATAGTTGCTGGGGTCTGTGCCACGAGCCAGTGTTTGGAAAATATTCCGGTCATTTTCATGTTTTTTTTTTTTTTTTTTTTAAAGAAAGCCAGGAGTGGAGGCACATTGGTACATTTCTTTCTTTTCCTCTTCTTCTTTTTTTTTTTTTTTTTTTTTTAGTTTTTCGAGACAGGGTTTCTCTGTAGCTTTGGAGCCTGTCCTGGCACTAGCTCTTGTAGACCAGGCTGGTCTCGAACTCACAGAGATCCGCCTGCCTCTGCCTCCCGAGTGCTGGGATTAAAGGCGTGCGCCACCACCGCCCGGCTATTTTTCCTCTTCTTCTTTATAATTTATTTCACTTTATGTGCATTGGTGGGAAGCTAACAAATCCCCTAGAACTAAAGTAACAGTCAGACAGTTGTGAGCTGCTCTGTGGGTGCTGGGAATTGAACCCGGGATCTCTTAACTGCTGAGCCATTATCTCTCCAGGCCCCATGTAGGATTTTTGAGACACTTAGCTGCAGCTGGATTTACAAGCATGAGCCACAAAGCAGGCTATAAACGTTTTTTTTTTTAAATATTTATTTATTATGTATACAATATTCTGTCTGTGTGTATGTCTGCAGGCCAGAAGAGGGCACCAGACCTCATTACAGATGGTTGTGAGCCACCATGTTGTTGCCGGGAATTGAACTCAGGACCTTTGGAAGAGCAGGCAATGCTCTTAACCACTGAGCCACCTCTCCAGCCCCCCCAAACGTTTTTTTTTTAATGTTTGTTTTTAAATAATTAATTTTATTTTATGTGCATTTGGTGTGAAGGTGTCAGATCCCAAGGAACTGGACTTTCAGACAGTTGTGAGCTGCCATGTGTGTGTTGGGAATTGAACCCAGGTCCTCTGGAAGAGTAGCCAGTGCTCTTAAATGCTGAGCCATTTCTCCAGCCCCATACAACTGTTTTTAACTAATAGTTTAGGTAATAGACCATAACTTTAAAAACTTTTGAACTTTAAAAGCTAAACCGGGCAGTGGTGGCACACGCCTTTAATCCCAGCACTCAGGAGGCAGAGGCAGGCAGATATCTGAATTTAAGGCCAACCTGTTCTACAAAATGAGATCTTGGACAACCAGGGCTGCACAGAGCAATCCTGTCTTAAAAAACAAAACAACAGTTGTGCAGTGATGGCGCACGCCTTTAATCCCAGCACTCGGGAGGCAGAGGCAGGCAGATCTCAGTGAGTTCGAGGCCAGTCTAGTCTAAAAGAGCTAGTTCCAGGACAGGCTCCAAAGCTACAGAGAAATCCTGTCTCAAAATAAAACCAAAACTTTAAAAAAGTTTACACGTTTTGTCATTCAAACCACCCCGTGTGACATTAAGTTTTAAACAGAAAATGAGTTTACATGAGTTTTTTTTCTCACTGCTTTTGGAAATTCAAAGTGCTCAACATCTGACTTCACTCAGAAGTGTAGCCTTGGGGCCTCGGAGCGGGAGGACGCGCAGTCCCCACCCCTGTCACTCACCTGCCTTGTCCTCCGTCTCCACCAGCACCCGCTTGTTAGCGAAGCGCCGCGCGCCGTCCAAGGCCTCCCTGCGCCCGAGGCGGGATCCTGCGGACAGCCCGGGGCACCGTTAGCAAGCTCGCCAGACTCTCGCCACGGCCGCCCACGAACCCAGCCCACTCCGGAGCCGTGCACCGGCTCCCCCTCCCTGACCACGCACCGGCGTGCAGCAGAACGCGACTCGCAGCAGCCAGCGCCATCTTGGCTGTCGGCAGGGTTCAAGCGCAAAGCCAGCAGCCAGGCGCTGCAGACTCCTCCTCTCGGACCGGCCCTCCTCCTCCCTCCCACAAGGTCAGGGGCAGCCGGGCACTCCGCAGCCTCCTGAGGACTGGGCGCGGCCAGTCTCCGGAGTCAGTAACTTGTTCTGGGTGAGCCCAGAACAGCTGGCAGCACCAGGTAATGAATGAGCTCCTGTCAAGGGTCGGGCACGGGGAGGGAGGTGTCCGGAGATTCGGGAGCATTTACCAAAGGTTCCTGCCAGCTGCCAGATCTCACCCAGGCAATACATGAACGCCTATCAGAGGAGCTGGGATTAGGAACATAAGCTAAGGCTGGCAGAATGGTTGCAGGGCAGTGAACAGATTTGCCTCGCTAACACGGAGGGCTGTCACCATGGGTTTAAAACACCCTCATAAGTGTATGTTTTTGGGCCGGGTGGCGTGGCTCAAGCCGTTAACCCAAGAAGCAGGAGGACCTCTGTGAGCCAGTCCGGCCTACAGAGCAAGTTCCAAGACCTCCAAGTTTATTTTTGTGTCAATACTGAAAGTCCACAAATAAAAGCAGCCACCTGTATGGCACATGCACTGAGGGAGGGGAACCTCAATGTTTACTCCTGTTTTAAATGTTTCTAAGTCTTCCTTCTGGCATAGACTTTTCTGTGGTGTGGGGGACGGATAATCGGAAACTCAGGACCAGTAGGGGACAGGAAATTATTTCCACATCTTCACAACACAGCAGTAGCAGCCTCAGGCAGAATCAGCTTCTCATCCACGGTATTGATCTCTCTCCAAACACAAACCCTGGGTCCCCCTGGCTGAGAGCTTTTAGAAAAAGCCACGGGGGGAATTAAGCCTAAAGTGAGTTCTTGGTTGGGCGGACACAAATTTTGTCTCTTCTGGACTAAGAAGGAGGCAGCGACACCAGCACTCAGTTTGCATTTAGTCCAAGGTTTATTCAACAGTCTCCTCTCACTCTACACAAGTACAAATGACTTTATCTAAAATACTACAAAGTCATAAAACTCAAAACAAAATTTATAGTACTGACTGTACAATAAAAGCAAAAACAGGCAATGAATACACTGCCACAGTTAACCTGCAACATCCCTGTGAACAGCAGCAGGTGACAATGAGTGTGGTGGCAGGTTCCATGAGGACCCTGTAGAACTGGCTCACCAATTTCAGAATAACAGACCTGGGGGTAGGGAAAGATAAAGGTGTTTAACCCTAGAAGTTGACGAGGACTCCAAAGGGGACATGGTCAGGCCTCAGAGCACAGCAGCTGGGTCCCCTTTCCGCAGATGTGGCACAGCAACAGCAGGAGCACGACCAGGTTGCCTAGGTCCTAGGTCATCTGTGGAAAACCGTGTGCTGCAATATGGAGGCTTGCTCATCCCAGCTGGCTCTGCTATAAACCAGACTCTCAAGAATGGGAAGGGTGAACTTTCTAGCCAGAAAACTACAGGGCACTTTTATGGGCACAGTCCTGAATCAACAGTACCTCTGCAGCCAGAATCCTCCTGCAGAGGAAATATCTCAACTGCTGTCTTCAAAGCCCACCCCGTTATGGGATCCTTCCCTACAGATCCTCGTTGGCTAAAGAAAGGACAAAACTGAGTTGGGGGAACATAAGTTACAGAGGTACGAATCAACGTCCCTGCTTATCGGGAGGAGTTGGAGCTGGAGCGGCTCCTATGGCGGCGGCGGCCAGGAGATCGAGACCTCCTACGCACAGGGGACCTGCGCCTTGGAGAGCGAGACCTGCAGGAAGAGGAACGTGGTCAGCCAAAAGCAAAAAGCTCCAAGAAGCACAGCTGTGGGGGCAAACTGGCCTTTCCGAAGATAACTCTAATTTTACAACCCTATGAAGTGTGGCTTCTGCTGTCTGACCCCAAAGCTCCTCTCTTAACCCCTCCTGTAATCTTTTTTCTTTTTGGTTTTTCCAGTCAGGGTTTCACTGTGTAGACCAGGCTGTCCTAGAACTCAGAAATCCACCTGCCTCTACCTCCCCAGTGCTGGGATTAAAGAAAGGCATGTGCACCATGCCAAGCAGGCCCCTCACCCAGAGCAGAGAGCTTGCACTGGGTTTCAAGGACCCATGCTAGTTTTAGACTCTAGAGGAGGTTCCTTGGAAGGGCCTCATCTGTGCCTGTCAATACACATATTTTGACTGTCCTTTCTCTGACCAGTACCCAAGGGCAATATGCTGACCTTCTTTCTGTATTCAACCCCAAATGGACAACAATGAAGGAGCCCAGAGTTGCCACAGCCATTTGGGTTTATAAATCACATAAAGATGGGTCAAGGGCAATTCCAATTAATTCACCTCCTCCTCATCCGTGGGGGTGACCTGCGCCACATGGGAGGCGGTGGAAGCATTCTCCTGGGTGGGCTGAATCGCCGTGGGGGTGGCCGAGGCCAGGGTGCTAACACAGCAGTAGCAGTGATCTCTTGGCCATCAATTTGTCCTGTAGAAAAAAGGGACAAAATCATAAGATCTCTAATATTAAGTACTTACCATACTCATACCTGTGATGGTGTGGTCCCACATGCCTGGAATCTCAGCACTCAATAGGTGGAGGTAACCCTTAGTTAACCTCAGCAACATAGTGAGATATATATATATATATATACTGCCTCAAAGTCAAATCAAACAAAAATATCAAAATTAACCCCAGCATTGGAGAAGCAGAGACAGAACAGGTAGATCTCTGAGAATTTGTAGCCAGCCTCGCCTATACAGAAAGGTCCTGGTAAGACCAGACGAGGGTACATAGGTAGACCCTGTCTCAAATACAAAATAAAACCCTACCTACCTCAGGCAAGCACCAATCTAGGTGCTCAGTATACCAAGGTAAATAATCATAAAATAACACAAGGAACACCAGGAAAAGCTAACACAGGGATGAGATTTAAGACACTAACTGAGAGGGCTGGTGAGATGGCTCAGTGGTTAAGAGCACTGACTGCTCTTCCAGAGGAGCCGGGTTCAATTCCCAGCAACCACATGGCAGCTTGCAGGTGTCTGTAACTCCAGTTCCACAGAATCTGACATCGTTATATCAATGTACATGAAATAAAGTTAAATACATTTAAAAAAATATTTACATTTGATTTTTTTTTTAAAAAAAAGACACTAACTGAGGCACCGGAACAACTTCCCTGCAGACAATCCACACACTGATGGAGGAAGGTCATTGGTTAATTAATAAAGAAACTGCTTGGCCTGTCCTACTACAATACACAATTCTGAAAACGTGTTGAAACCTGTTAGGTAGAAGACACAGAACCACCAACTATGGAACAAGTTACAAGATAGCTTGGGGCTTAAGGGCAGGATGGAGGCTCTTGGCAGGGGCAAGAAGGTGCCATCAATAGCTGAGTTTCTTTTTTGACAGGGTTTCACTACATAGCCCTGGCTGTCCTGGAACTCACTAGGTAGACCAGACCAACCTCAAACTCACAAATCCACTTGCTTCTGCCTCCCAATTGCTGGGATTAAAGGCACACCTGGCCCTGAACTTCCTATTTAAAGGACAGTGGGAAGCTCAGGCTGGGGAAAGAAAAAAGAAAAAAAAAAGGACACTTGTTTGAAGAGTTCTACAGCTATCTACATGAACTAATTTCCAAATAAAAGGAAAGACAAAGAAAAATTTAGGGATGATTTCAAAAGCAGGGAGGAGGCACTGTTGGACACAAACCTCAGGAACTTATAGGGTTCCTGAGAGAGAAAAGCAGAGAGCACCAAGGTGCAAACTCAGGGACACCTAACAGCTACAGACTGTTCCACATCTAGGGTCCCTAGAGCCCAAACCTAGCCTCAGTGTTGACAAAGGCTCCTGCCTGCCAATACCTAGAGGCTAATTCAGGCACCCTCATGACAAAACCCAGTCTAACCAGCACCAATAAACAATGTCACTGCATTAACTGAACAACAGATAAGACATCAAGTAGCCAACTGCCAGCAAAGGCCACTCTAGTTCCCTGAATCTCCCCCATCCTCCACCCCCGTGTTTTTCGAGACAGGGTTTCTCTGTAGCTCTGGAGCCTGTCCTGGAACTAGCTCTTATAGACCAGTTTGGCCTTGAACTCACAGATATCCACCAGCCTCTGCCTCCCGAGTGCTGGGACTAAAGGTGTGCACCACCATCGCATGGTTAGTTCCCTGGATTTTTAACTGATCATCAAAAAGACACTCTGGCAATACCAGATGACAAGCACTTTGAAAGTGAAGGTGTCACTCATAGAACCTGAGCTGATATGAACAACACAGGTAGTTTATGCTCAACTCTTGAAACACTTGAGGGAATTAAAGTGGCTAAGTATCAAAGAAAACTCATACAGAAAGTCAACAACAAAACTTCAATTAAAACTTTTAGATATTTGTAAAGCTTAATAGGCATCTGAGGACTCTAAGGTTCCCCCAACACAGGTTAATAGCCCAGATGGTATTGTGAGCTGCCAGCTCTCAGTCTCTGCAGTAATGAGATCCAGCACTCTCTTCTGGCATGTAGGCATACACGCAGACAGAACACTCTATACATCATAAATAAATCTTTAAAAAATGCATATTAAAAAAAAGAAAAGCTGGCAAGAAACAAGCCAAGCTAAGGCCTCCGTGTGTGATTTATTTGGGAGCTGGGTGGTGAGCCCCTCAAAAGCCAAAAGAATAAGAGATTACACTGAGACTCAAAAGAACCTGGGTTGGAACCCTACTCCAAACGGTCCCACAAACAATGGGTCTATGTGAGGACAGAGGTGACAGGCTGAGGGTGGCCACAGGGTCACTCACCTCCATCCATGTGTTTCAGTGCCTTCTCGGCTTCATCTGGATTCTCAAACTCTACATATGCGTAGCCTTTGGATAGATGAGGATGCATCCTTTCTACAGGCATGTCAATCATCTTAATTTTCCCATAAGTAGAAAATATTTCCATGATATGATCCTACAGAGAGAAAGGTCACATCCTTGTTTACCTATCTATTACTTAACGGTCAAAGGGAATGCACTAAATGCTGAGTAAATCCCCACTAGTGTGAAAACATTCTGCCACATGACAAGATGTGTCACTGGGTCTCCTGGATATAAACAATAAATTAAGTCCAATAAAAAGAATTAAGCAGTGTTCCAATCAAGTCATGGATTCCATTCTAGGTGCACCTGCTGCCAGACACCAGCTTGTCCAGCCTTCATGGATCAGTGACTCGTACCTTAGTCACATTCCTGGTGAGCCTCCCAATGTGCACTTTGGTGGGCTTAGGTGAAGGGCTCCGCCTTTTCCTCTCTTTCTCATCTCTTTTAGGTGGTTTGGATCTGAAAATACAAAACACCCAGAAATTCAGTTTCCACCAACCATAGTGAGTTTGAGGATAGAGTTCAGGGCAAGATCTCAGATTTGGTCCCCAACATGGAAAAAGGAAGAAAATATCAACTGGGTGTGGTGGTATCTGCCTAAAACCCCAGCACCCAGGAGGTCATGGCAGGAGGAATACTAGAAGTTCAAAGCCAACCTACACTGCCTAGTGAAAGCCTGCCTCAGCAATGGTGTTAAGGTTTCTACTCAGCTTGAACAGCCAAGAATTCTTACCAATTCACTTATATTATTACCTATGGTGGTTTGAATGAGAATGGCCCCATAGGCTCATTTATTTGAATGCTTAGTCATTAGGGAATAGCACTATTTGAAAGGATTTGAAGGTATAGTCTTGTTGGAGTCCTGGAGGTGAGCTTAGAGGTTTCAAAGACTCAAGCCAGGCTCAGTGTCTATCTCTTCTGCTGCCTTCACATCCAAATGTAGAACTGCCACCATACTCACCACCACATGAGGATAATGGACTAAACCTCTGAAACTGTAAGCCAGCTCCAATTAAACACTTTCCTTTATAAGAGCTGCCTTGGTCATGTGTCTTTTCACAGCAAAGGAACACCGACTATGACGTTATCCTTGATTTAGAAACCCTTCAAATTAAGACACCCCCCAACTCTTTTATTCTGTGTGGGCAAGTGCCAGGGCAACACGTGTGGAGGTTAGAGGATAACTTGTAGACCACCCTGAGAGCTGGGATTAAGGCATGCACCACCACTTTCCCATGACATACTTTAAATCAATCAATCAATCATGGGCTGGAGAGATGGCTCAGCAGTTAAGAGCGCTGGCTGCTCTTCCGAGGACTCGGGTTCAATTGTTCTATTCCCAGCACCCACATGGCAGCTCACAACTGTCTGTAACTCCTGTTCCAGGGGATCCCACACCCTCACATAGACATGCAAGTGGGCAAAACACTATTGTGCATAACAAACTGTAAACAAACAATTTAAAAAAATATGTACTTTTGTGCTATAGTGCATACATATGTGGAAGTCAGATGGCAACTTGTGGGAGTGACCACACACCCACCTCCATGTGAATCCTGGAGACTGAACTCAGATTGTCATAAGCTTGGCAGCAAAACCCTTTACTGCTGAGGCACTTGTCAGTCCCTGATCTACTTTCCTATGTACAGCCATGGCAATGAGCAGGCTAGCCACCGTGCACTCACTTGGAGCGGGAGCGCCGCCTGTTGTCATGTCTGCGCCGGGAAGGGCTGGGGGAGCCGGAGGAGCTGCTAGAGCTGGAGCTCCGGGATGTGCTGGAGCTCCCAGAGCGGCTGGACGCAGAGGAGGAGCTAGAGCCACTGCTTGAACCTGTGCTGGTGCTGGAGCCTGAGCTGGAAGTCGAGCTGGATCGAGACCTGAGGAAAAGGTGGGGGATCAGAGAGTCAACAATGAGCAAGAGTCACGTTTCTGCACAAAGACTGCCCAGCAGGAAATGGACCTCCTAGTTCTTTAAGTCATCAGCAATGACACCTGACAGGTCCAGAAAGAAAAGACAGGCTGTTGTCACCTGTACAGAACCCTAAACTTTACCAATGGAGAAAAGGCAGGAGTCTAGCCAAGGTCAGATCACCACCTCAGCTTGCAACAGGGCTGTAGATACTCATACTCAGGCAGGCTTTCAACTACCAAAAACTGAGCTCGAGGGGCTGAAAAAACAGCTCAGCAACTAAAAACACTTCCAGAGGACCTAGGTTTTGTTTCCAGCATCCACATGGCAGCTCACAATTGCCTTGTGATAGTTTCAGAGGACCCAATGCCCTCTTCTGGCTTCTATGGGAAGTAGGCACACACATGGTATGCATGCATACATGGAGGCAAAACTCATATACTTTAAAAGAAAAAAAAAGGCTCTAGACTGAAGCCATCCAATCTCAATTCAGAATTAAAGAATGATTAATACTTGCGAGAGAAACAGTTCATGACATCTAAACATCACATTTCTTAGTATCATAGAAGAGTTCATATCCATATACAACATACATTACACATCAAGACCATATATGAGATGAAACTCAAAATCAGCATGCCATAACTTAGGGTCTTGTCAACAACCCTAGGTCTGGTTGCTTTTAAAGTAGTTAAGAAAAGGTACCCTTCCCTTGGCCTCAATTTAATTGGCAAGTCTTAGGCACTAATGTAATCCTGTCAAAACAAAGTAGAAAGCTCTTGTGTAACACGTTATACAGTACTACCCTCCCAGCCAAACTGCTGCTATTCTCAGTTCAGCTGGGCCTGCACACCAAAGGTCATCACAGCTGGGCTGGTCTCTTGGAAGGAAGAGACAGGGAGGTGAAGGGATCCTCAGGGAGTATTCAGCCAGCCCTTTCAACCAGCTGTAGGATGCAATTCTGTCCTAATTGCGCACAGCCTCGAAGATGCTTTAAGTAGGGGATTATGAGGGGTGGGAACTCCATCTACACAACCACAGGGGAGTCATCACCCATACCTGATAGCAAACCCGCACCCAAGGCACTAGAAACCCTAACAAACTCAACAGTTCCCTGGAGTGAGTGTCAGTGGACATTGACATTGGTTTGTTGGTAGGAGCACAGGAAGGGCAGATGTCCTTTACATTTCCCCAAGGGAAGGAATTTAACACCCAAGGCTGATCTCTGACTTCCTAACACACAAACGTGTCACCCTCCTAAAAAAGAAAAGGTCATCCTTGGTGGGCTTCACCGTGAAGGAAGACAGGGCTGCAGCAGTGGCCCCTCTGCCCCACCTGGTGCTGCTGCTTCCACTTGAAGCACTGCGTCTCTTCCGAGTCTTATCCCTGCCACGATCCTTCTCACTCGACTCTTTAGTGGCCCCTTTATCTTTAGAGCGATCCTTGGACTTCTCGTCAGAGCGGTCCTTGCGTTTGGTAGGAGAAGGAGCCCTGCATGGTGAGGAAGAATGTGAGGTTGCAAGCTCCCTTGATCAAGCCCTGGAATAGAACAACCCAACAGTGGGGTCCAGAGGGAATACTAAGATCCCAGTTGATCACAGAGCAAAACCATCTGTGGGTTAGGACACTCACTGTAGAACTCAAAATTTCCCCTCTCTGAGAGTCCCTAAAACAGCAAGCACCCCCAAAATAGCACTAGAAAAATCTTACAGAAGGATTACCTAGTGCTGGACTTTTTATTATTTTCTTTGACTCCTAGCAAGCTCTTCTTTTTCACTCCTGATAAATCCATTCTCCCCTTCTGAGGTGTTCAAAGCAGCAATGTCGGCCTCACTTATCTGAACTCTCACTTCTAACTCGAGTCTGAGAAACGATCCCTAATCGATTGCAATTTACGCCAAAGAGCAGCCTAGTAACAAGATAAAAGGATTTAAATAGAGTAAACGAATTGACAAGGCAACAAATCTACTTTGCAACAAAAAGTTGAGCACACAAGAAAAGAGCAAGGGAACACAGCAAACAGCTAGTGTCCACACAGCCTGGACACTCAGATGACAGCCCTTACTTCCTCATGGGTTTTTTTTCCTACTCCCGTAAGAGGCACAAATGAAATGGCCACCTTAGTTTTTTTTTCAAATAGGAAAAAATTTACAAAATTTATTACATGCCCAACACACAGGAGGAATATTAAGATTCCTCATTGTTTTCATTAAAGAACTGGGGTGATAATTGTACTATCAACGTTATTTCAGAGCATGCACAACTCTAGAGTTCACTGCTAAGTTTGCTGGCTTTCAAAAAGTACTAGATACCACAATGGCTTTAGAGGAGAAAACCCCAATTGGCAGATCAACTGTCATGCTTAGATTTGTCTTCTTGCTGTAATTTCCTTTGTGGATACACTGGAGTAATGATCAGGTCATTTTGAGGATGACAAACACTAAAACACTAAATATTCAACACAAATGGACAAAACATTACATCAGAACATAAAGTCAGGCTGTGGTGGCACACATATTTAATGTCAGCACTTGGGAGACAAAGAAGGTGAAGAGATCAAGGCCAGCATGCTCTACAGGACTAGTTCTAGGACAGCCAGGAGGGCTACACAAAGATACCCTGTAAGACTGTCAAGTGGGTAAACATAAAGCAAACGTGGGAAAATGTGACCTGCTGGATCTAGGCAGCAGTTAGGCAGGCACAAATACTGAATTCTTTCTGCACCTTGAAACTTGGAATGGGATGAGATCTTACAGGTTGTTTAAAGGTTTAGCAATATGCTAAATGACTATCAAAAACTGAATTTAGAACTGCTTCCTGTGCTCTCTTTTTAGGGAGCAAAAATACAAGCAAAGGCCTCCTTTCTTCAACTGTAACCAAGAGAGAAAGAATAGACCATTGGGTTTTGATTTCAGAGACGGCACTTCTAAATGTTGCTGAGGAAATATTCTAACCCAAAAGAGAAGAGCCCTTGCCTCTGGACAGACGAATGGAACAGCTCCTTTCCAGGGCTATAAAACATGCTACAGACACCCCCCAGGGAAGACAGCAACCCATGGTCTGGAGTACACAAGCGTGCCTGCATTTGACTCTGTGCTTCCCTACTGTCATCTCGGCGATGGCACTCATTCTTAACCATGTTCTTTACTGTGAGACAGATCTGTCTATTACATAGCTCTGGCTGCCCTGGAACTATAGACCAGACTTGCCTGGAACTCTTCCTGCTTCCGCCTCCCGAGTTCTGGAATTAAAGGCACGTGCCACTACACCTTGCTGGTGCTCACTGTTAGTTTTATAAACTTTTTGTTTAGAGACAGGACTCTCTATTATGTAACCTTAGCTGTCCTGGAACTGCCTATGTAGACCAGGTTGGCCTCGGCCTACTGAGTGCAGGGATTAAAGGTGTATTTTATAATCCAGCCGAGGCTGGCTTCAAATGTCCTATGCAGGAAAGTCTGATTGGTTTTTTTTTTTTTTTTTGGTTTTTTCGAGACAGGGTTTCTCTGTGGTTTTGGAGCCTGCCCTGGAACTAGCTCTTGTAGACCAGGCTGGTCTCGAACTCACAGAGATCCGCCTGCCTCTGCCTCCTGAGTGCTGGGATTAAAGGCGTGCGCCACCACCGCCTGGCTGGAAAGTCTGATTGTTAATTCTCTTGCCTCCACGTGGGATTATGGGCTTTCTACGCGGGGCTGGAGACTGAGACCAGGACCTCATGCATGGTAGGCAAAAGCATCCCATCAACTCAGCCATGACTAGAGCTTCACCTCTCCCGACCTCGGCTGCCTGTAAATCCGACAAGGCACCCAACCAAAACTTCAAGTTCAGCGATAAGTGACAGTCAAAGGGCTTTCTTCACGTCTGGAAACTACATCCACACCTGCTCTTACCTCATCACACCTGACTTCTGAATGCTTAATCAAGTCCGTAACAGCTCACCTTAAGATTAATTTTGGGAGAGATCACACAGAGCAGGACTGCCCAGTAAGAATGTGAGCCATGAACACAACCTCGAGTTTCCTTGCAGCCACATCAAAACTAGCATAAAATTTTTCTTGTAGGGCTGGGCAATGGTGGTACCCACCTTTAACCCCAGCACTTGGGAGGCAGAGGCAGGTGGATTTCTGTGGAGGCTACCCTGGTCTACAGTGAGAGTCGCTGCTTCAGAAATAAATTTTTAAACCCGGCACTTGGGAGGCAGAGGCAGGAGGATCTCTTGAGGCCAGCCTGGTCTACAATGTTTGGACACACTGTTTCCAAAACAAAACAAACCACAAAAACAAAGGACAAACCAAAAAACCCCAGAGCCTGATCCACTCAACAAGGACTCTACTACTGACACTGACTGACAGTCCAAAGTTAATAGGTTCTTTCTTGAGACAGGGTCTCATTATGCAGCCCTCAAATTCAAGAGACATGACACCCGAGTGCTGGGATTAAAGGTAGTGTGTGGGTCCCAAAATTAGTTTTTTAATAAGATAACAAAAATTACCTTTATAGCATAACCAACATAAGAATACTAAATATGTGTGTTTCCCTATACTAAATTATTTAATTCTGGTGTGTGCTTTAACATTTCGGTTCGGGATGGTACCGGTGGCAAAGAACAGATCCCGCTTGGGCACCCCCAGCCCAACTATCACAAAGTACTTTTATGAAGCAAGCAGAACCTGGTATTTTTAAGCAGTCTACAAATTGTAACCATAGTGTGAGCAAACACTTTGCTGGCTGTGGTCGAGTGCTAGAAAGCAAAGGTGAGGGTCTCTGTTCTCCCAAGTGCAGGCACCAGCCCAGGACCTTGGTCACCTCCCCGTCCTCCGGAAAGGCGTGCGTCCGACAGCCAGAGAGAGGAGAAAACAATTAGTTACATCTAGAGCAGAGGCCGTTTCGGCAACCTTCAAAGCACTCTCAACATATAAAAGCACATTTGAGCCGCGGAGCCTACGAAGAAGCACAAGGTACAGAAAGGACGCCTACTCCACGTCTCTACCATCAACCGTAACCTTTCAATATTCTCCCTTCCAGCTCGGTAACTGTGCTCAGTCCACCCTGGGGGCCGGACCCTCGAGGCCCGGAGCTGAGGACTGCACACAGGAGATCGATAAACACTCGTGAGAAGAGATCTAAGAGAAAGCCAACCTTGTAGGCCGGTTCACCATCGGCACCGTCCGCTCCGGCCACTATATCGACCTCGCCTCCCACCCTTTCTCCACTCACAACTCAGGCAGGGCCCGGCGTGCCAAGCCGAGGTCTCCAGCTAGACGAGAAAACAAGAGAAGAGGCGGCGCTCGCAGCTGCTGGGAGTCCCGTAAGCTAAGGCCGGCCGCCGCCGAGCTAACGGTGCGGGATCGCCCTTCCGTCTGCGACCGCGGCGACCACTTCCGGGCCGCGGCCTCGACGCCTCCCACTCCGCCCGACCTGAACCCCTCTTTCTCTTCGGGCTGTGCGCGTCGCCGGCAAGCCTCTACCACACCGCGGGGCTGCGGGACGCAACCGGCTCCACGATGCGCCCCACCAAGCCCGGCAGGCGGCCCCCGAAGTACGGATGCGGCCGGATTCCTCCCCAACTTACATCTTCCCGAGGCCGCCACCTCCTCCCGCTCTTCTCAGACCCGGAGGTCGGCGCCGCTCTGTCGTCAGAGTTGAGAAGCGGGAAGACGGCGTCGTCGCGCAGCGATGACGTCAGGTGCCTCAGCCAATGCACGAGAGCGGTGGAGAATGAAAGGACAGCGGCTGTTTGCAGGAGAGTGTCGTCGCAGCGATTTGCTTTTTCTTTCCTGCGGAGTGGATCTTTTATAGGATCCGGGACTCGGTTTGCGCGTCCTGGAGCGCGCGGTGATTGGCTGGCCGGGACCGCAGGGCTCCAACCTTTGGCGTCTAGCGGGTCTGGGCGGAAGAAGCTATTCTGGTTACCTCTCTCATTGACTCTGAGTACCTGATCTACGCCGTCTGTAGGGCCCAAGGTCCTGCAGGGAGCGGTGCGCCGCACAGTCTTGGCGGGAGAGGGTCAAAGCAGAGCCGCGCGGTTCTGAAGGGACAAGCTGGCACAGATGGTGGGTTCGTGCAGTCAAAACTCTGGTAGTGTAGTGGTGATCGCGTAGACGCGGTCTCCGTGCTGGTGGGATTCGGTCGACTGGTGCGGCAGGAGACCAGGGAGGCCAAAAAGAAAAGAGTTGAAGACTTGCAACAGGGGAGGCGTCTTCGAGGTGACATTTCTGAAAAGGGGCAGAGGGAACAACAGGTGCAAAGAAAGGCGTTCAGGTTCGCTGGGAGAAGAAAAGGAACGCCAGTCTGGGTGAGGGTCACTGTCAGGACATAGAGGTCCCTGTCTGGGCACAAGACTGTAGAGTAGCGCTCTCCGCCTCCGTGGTGTCCCCGCCTCCCAACTCAGCCTGGCACATTCCTTGCTCTGTGATTATTTGCGAAAGTAATGGATACGCACACAGTTCCTGCGGTTATCCAAACAGGTTTGAGGCGGCAAGGAAGAGAGGAACAGATCTAAGTTGAGGAGGAAGGAACAAAGGTGGCTTAGATTTGGATTACATATTGCAGTGAAAGATAGAAAAGAGGCCAACGTGCATAAGAGACGGAGGGAGAAGATAGCAGAGTCCAAGGAGCTGGGCACAGGCTAGGAAAAGGAGCCTGCCTCTGCAGTCTTGGGGTGGGGTTGGCAGATCCAGTCGGTCTGGCCAGGTACCCCTGCTGCTCTTAAGATTTGTTGTGTGGGATATTTAACATAAGTTTTATTTTCCTGTATTGTTGTTGTGTCTGCTGTGGTCAGGTATGAGTGGTAAGTGGATATATTAGCTGCTCTCTAGAGGAACAGAACTGATAGAATGAAAACAAATAAGTAAATAAACATGTTAACTTACCTGATTCAGTCTGGGTCATCCAACAGTGACCGTCTGCATCCTGGAAAGGCTGAAGAAGTTGGGTTCTGGTGTAAGTGAAAGATGGCAGCAAAAAGGTAGACACTCTTACCAGAGAGGAGCAACAAAATCGAATCTTAGACCTCCTCATACCTGGGCAGTCCCTGGTTAGTGCTGCTCCCCTTTAGAGTGGATCTTCTCACTTTACTTGACAGTTGTAAACATCCCTCACAGGCATGCCTGGGGGAGTGCCTCGTGGTTAATTCTAAATCCAGTCAGGTTGACAACCAAGATCAGCCATCTCCCAGGGGCTTTAGCCTCTTCTTGTAGGGGAAGGGCCCTTGAGACTCCGAGATGGTGATAGTCAAGCAGGCAGCGGGTACAATTCTCTGAAGATTTAGCGGAGTCTGTTTAAAGAGACTTCTGGGGGCCTCAGACCCAGAGCTTTGAGTCCAGCGCAGCATTGAGGACCTTGAAGCAGGAGGCAGCCTAGGGACCCCACCAGAACAAGTTGAGCTAACATAACACCCTCTCCCCTGCGTTTTTCCCCAAATGTTTGAAGTAATTTAATTTGGCATTCGTGTAAGCTTCAACACATTTTATATTAAATCTAAAAGCATGATTTACTCAGATGCTTTGATAAAATTTGTTGCTAAATATTACGGATTTTTATAACTGAGTGTACTGTCAGCTGTTGAGCTCTGAAAACTGAGCATTTACCAGACTTTACCATTTTGTATGCAGAAACATTCAGAATCGTAAGACTGAATCTCTAGCCAGGTGGTAGTGGTGGTGGCAGCTGTGGCAAAGAAGGCTCACGCCTTTAATCCTGCGCTTGGGAGGCAGAGGCAGGCGGACCTCTGAGTTTGAAGCCAGCCTGGCCAAAGATCCTGAAGATGACAGCCGTGTACTGCCTTCTCCATAGTTCATGAATGACTAACAGTAAACTGTGGTTTTAAACCAGTGGTCTGTAATTTTCTTTATGTGCACATGTGTGTATGTGTGTGTTTGGTTTTTTCGAGACAGGGATTCTCTGTGGCTTTGGAGCCTGTCCTGGAACCAACTCTTTTTTTTTTAAATTTTTTAAAAGTGATTGAAACCTTTTTTTTTAAAAAAAATTCATTTATTATGTATACAATATTCTGTTTGTGTGTATGTCTGCAAGCTAGAAGAGGGCACCAGACCTCATTACAGATGGTTGTGAGCCACCATGTGGTTGCTGGGAATTGAACTCAGGACCTTTGGAAGAGCTGAGCCATCTCTCCAGCCCTGAAACTAACACTTGTAGACCAGGCTGGCTGCAAACTCACAAGGATCCACCTGCCTCTGCCTCCGGAATGCTGGGAAGTATTGTGCCACCACTGGCTCAATTTCTGATACTTGTAACCATGCTGCTTAGGATAGGGTCAGTTCCTCCTGATCTATCATTCTAGACAGGATCTTGCTATGTGTCCCTGTCTGTCATGATGTTCACTGTGTAGCCAAGGCTGGCTTCAAATTTTTGGACATCCTCTGCCTCTGCTTTCCAATAGTGTGATTTCAGGTGGTAGGGCTTCCTCTACTCCCTTCTGTCTTAACCAGCAGGTTCTACACGCAGTGACACAGTGTCTCGGTGGAGCCACTTTGTTGGGCACGGGACTAAATGAGGAAACATGGTAACTGTCCCACAGGACTTGCTCTTGGGCCTGTGGACACTGAGTCCCATCATGGGGAGCAGAGGAAACAGCCTTGTCTCCTGGGTTAGGCTGTACCTGTACCTGGCCGAAGAGTTAGGCGGCCAGGTACAGCAGCCACATGAAAACAGCTTGGGCCTTACTGGTCTGAAAGGGAATGAACGACAGGGACAGGCGAGACTACTGGCTCAGAAGTCCACAGCTCCAGCCGGGCGATGGTGGTGCACGCCTTTAATCCCAGCACTCGGGAGGCAGAGGCAGGCGGATCTCTGTGAGTTTGAGAGCAGCCTGGTCTACAAGAGCCTGGCATTTTTTTTTTTTTTTTGAGACAGGGTTTCTCTGTGGCTTTGGAGCCAGCACATCCATTCCTTCACTAGAGCCCGCTTCTTCCGGACTCCAGCATATGCAGCTGACCAGTGAGACTCCCAGTCTTGTTGGACTGAGAAACTACTAGATTTTTGGACTTTCCATTCATAGCTAGGCATTGTTGGATTAGGTGGACTGCAGCTTGTCAGTCCAGTAAATTTAATACACACACACACACACACACACACACACACAGGAAGAGGGAGGGAGGGAGGGAGGGAGGGGACTCTAGAGAACCCTGACTTGACTAATACCACCATGCCAGTTTTGAACACTTTAAAGGAATGAGCGCTGTGGAAACTATTTGAAGTTCCTATAAAGCCTCAGAGATGGTCAAAAACATTTTTGCTTAGTGTGGTAGCCCAGGCCTGTAACCCCAGTATTTGGGAGGCAGAAACAGGGGGATCTCTGAGTTTGAAGGCAGCCTAGTTTCCAGAGGGTTCCAGGCCACTCTGGGCTACACAGTGAGATCTTGTAGCAGGACTGGAGAGGTGGCTCAGTGGTTAGGAACACTTGTTCTGGAGCACGGTGTTTGGTTTCCAGTACCCACATGGTGGTTCACAGCCATCCATAACTCCAGTTCCAAGGGATACAATGTCCCCTTCTGACCTCTTCTGAGGGATCATGGACACAATGAAGTGCATAGACATTCATTTCAGCAACAACAGCAAAACCAACCAAAATGTCTCAAAGTGATGAGAAAGCATGGTTAATCTCTGTGGTGGTTGGAGGTTGGAATAGGAATGCCCCCACCTCCCGGAAGATTCATGTGTTTGAATGCTTGGCCCATAGGGAATGGTACTATTAGGAGATGGCCTTGTTGGAATGAATGTGCTATTGCAGAGGTGGGTTTTAAGGTCATATATGCTCAAGCGACACCCAGTGTGGTACTGGTACAGTCTCCTGCTGTCTATGGATCAAATGAAGAACTCAGCTCCTTACCCAGCACCATGTCCGCCTGCATGCTGCCATGTCTTGCTGTGATGATAATGGACTCAACCTCTGAAACTGTAAGCCAGGCCCAATCAAACGTTTTCCTTTGTAAGATTTATTGTTGTTTAGCTGGGAGGTGGTTGTGCACATCTTTAATCCCAGCACTTGGGAGGCAGAGGCAGGTAGATCTCTGCGAGTTTGAGGTCAGTCTGGTCTACAGAGCAAGTTCTAGGACAGTTAAGGCTACACAGAGAAACTCTGTCCTGAAAAATCAAAAAAAAAAAAAAAAAAAAGAAAAAACTATTTGCCATGGTCATGGTGTTTCTTCATAGCAACAGAAACCCTAGTTAAGATAATCTCAGTTGTCAACTTGATGAGACTTAGGCTCTCCTGGGAGACGGACTTCTAGGCGTGTTTGTGGAGGATTATTTTGTTTTGTTTTTAGAGACAGGGTTTCTCTGTAACAGTCCTGGCTGGAAATTGCTTTGTAGATCAGGCTGGCTTTGAACTCACTAAGCTCCTCCTGCCTCTGCCACCCAAGTTTTAGGATTAAAGGCATGTGCCACCACTGCCCGGCCTGGAGGATTATCCTAATTAGGTTATCTGAGGTGGGCAGGCCTACCCAGTGGGTGGCACCATAACCTAAGGTTGCATCCTGGCCTAATTTTTAAAAAGAATACAGAGGTGAGCTAAGCACCTCTTGTTGCTCTCTGTGTTTACTTCCTGACTGCAGGATCAACTCCCTCCAGTTTCTGCGCTGTCACCTCCTTGATTTGTGAGCTGAAATGAACTGTTTCTCCTTACAGTAGCTGTCTTTGGAGTAGTTTACCACAGTGGTAAGAACAGTAACCAGAACAGAGAGTGACGAGGCCCCAGCTCCTGTGGCCTGTGTCACTCACACTGGGCATGTCCCCCATCTTTTCCTGGATAGTCATGTTTATTGTACACCCACGGGATGGTCATTCAGCACTATAGTGGTTCCTGATTGTCCTGTGGCCATGACTTCTAAAAAGCACAGTTTTTCTAAAACTAATCAGTTTTAGCTGGGCGGTGGTGCACGCCTTTAATCTCAGCATTTAGGAGGCAGAGGCAGGTGATCTCTACAAGGCCAGCCTGGTCTACAAGAGCTAGTAGTTTCAGGACAGGCTCTAAAGCTACAGAGAAACCCTGTCTCAAAAAAAAAAAAAAAACAAAACTAATCAATTTTAGAAGGATGTAAAATACAGAAGTGTTGAGTCAGTGTTTTAGAAAATGACAAGAAAGCCGGTTGGTGGTGGCGCATGCCTTTAATCCCAGCACTTGGGAGGTAGAGGCAGGCAGATCTCTGTGAGTTTGAGGCCAGCCTGGTCTACAAGAGCTAGTTCCAGGATAAGCTCCAAAGCTACAGAGAAGCTGTCTCGAAAACAACAACAAAAAAAGAAAAAAAAAAAGAAAATGACAAGAAGCAATACTACATAAATAAAAGGGACTCATGTTGAAGAAACTTCTGAAGTTTTTCTCTTTATGTTGGAACCAGAGGTGTCTTGCACCAGCCCCTGTTGTTTTCCTGGCTGTAGATGGGATCCACTTTTCATTTGCCTTTGGGCATTGTGATGGCTGACGATGATCAACTGGCTGGGATTAAGCATGGCTGTAGTAACCAGTGTTTGGGCATGCGCCCCACCTGCTGTTTACCTTTCTTATCTAGCTCTGTTGCTGGCCCACTCCTTGGCTTACTGAGCTACAAGAAATATGGGTGGTGGCATTCCATGGGCTGAAAGGAAGCAGGGACAAGCAGCAGTGTTCCTGCCTGTGGATACAGCATGGCTGATCATCACTCAAGCTCCCAGCAGCACGGCTTCCTCCCGTGCACGCTGAACCAGGAGGAGCCAAACACACCCTTCCTGACGTTGCTTTCGTCCAGTATTTTATCCCAGGGAAAGTGATTAATGCGTGCCGATCCCTTCACCCCACAGCAGTGGATTCTGCAAGCCTCCTCTGTTAGGAAAAGCCAATTCCTGCTCTTGCTTGAAACTGGATATGAGAGCCAATTTGAATATGGGATCGCGGTGTAGTGATCCAGTCCTGGGACCCCTCCTTATATCATATTTATGACTCAGAGACTGATGATGTCCCCTTAGCCTTTATTTCCTTATAGAATCACAATGTTTAAGTGTATCCTCAAGAAGTGACACCGCTCAGCCCTGTAGTGGTCCCTGACTGTCCTGTGGCTGGTAGCTTCCTGAAGGCACAGAGCTGGGAACAGAGGACTGTGCTTCAAGTCTGGCCACATCTCTTGTGCTACAGATGCTCTGTGGGATGACATCTGGCTCAGGACCAGCTCAGCCTGGTGCAGTATCCATACCTGAAGAGTCATCGAAACCCAAGGATGCCTCACAGCTGCACTGGGAGCCAAGGTCTCAGCACCTGTCATACCCAACATCTTCCCTTCATGAAGGTATCTGCAATGCTTCTGCTCATTCATGGCAGCCTGGAAGTCCTTGTAGCTGCTCAGACCTGCTGGCTTTCTTTTTCCTCCCTGGGGAGCTTACTGTCATCTGTAAACATGGACAGGTCCCTGGGGGCTCTCTGGACAGCACTGCAAAGATGTTCAGGCCCCAGCTTCGCTGCAGCAGCACCTGGAAGCCCTGCCTATCTGTGTGCGCTGTGGACGGGGCTCTGGGTCTGGGGCTGCGGTTCCAGAGTCTGCCCTCAGGGGTGGAAATCTGCATGCTGATTCCTGCCTGCAGGTCCTGACAGACACACTTGCTCCATTTTGTGCATATCACCTTGGTTGTTTTTCATGTCCATCATAGAAAAAAGTGATTAAAGTGAAAGAAAAGGGAAACTAGGAGGGAGAGGGTGCACGGCTGGGCACCGACTCCTCCTTCCAAGCCCGGTGCTCTGAAGGCAGCAGGGAGCTTCTCATTGCCCATCCTCAGTGGTGGGAGGCTGCAGGTGGGCAAAGCTCAGAAAGACCTGCTCCAGCGAGATCTGGCTCACAGAGTAATCGTCCACACCATACTTCTCCTTGGCTTTCTCCAGGATACCAAATACCTTTTGAAACAGAAAAGCTACATGTAAGAGAGCCCAGGACCCAGATAGTGAGTCCTCTGATGATGGGAGGTTGGACCGTACCCTACCATCCCCCAGTGTTGTCCTAGAGCCCCCAAAGTCACTCGGAAGATGCTGGTTGTGCAGGGGTAGCAAGGTGGAAGCCAAGGCTTGGCTTTGATCTCAGAGCTTGACCTTGAGCAAAATGTGTCCTCTCTCTGGGGGCCAGTCTCCTTTCATGCAAACATTCTCTTTTTCTACCTCAAATATTTTACATATACAAACTCAAACCCAATAGATATAAAGGTGAGTGGGAGATGAAAACTAGACCCTGACTCTACCTGGAAAAGATCCTGGAATTACCACAGAACAGGGAGTCCTGGAAGGTCCTTCTTAGTCCCAGACCCCTATGGGATTCTGGGACCTGCACTCACCTTGGCCCAGCTGAGGTCACAGCCAGGCAGATGGTAATGAACCATGTCTTGGTGCTCATCTTCTAGGATGCTGCCTGCACAGAAGAGACCATGTGGGTCGGGCTGGAGAGGATGGGCCGGGGTCCTTGTCAAGGGGTCAGGCAGGGTCCCAGGCCCCATCCAGCACCAACCATCACACACCTGGAAAGGTCAGGTCCACGAATGCCTTGAACTCCTCCAGGACTTCATGCTTCCCTTCACTCAGCACCTTGGCCTGCAGGGAGTAGCCGCTGCCAAACTTGCTCTTGAGGTGCTGTGGGCTGCCCAGGCACTTGAACTGGCCCTGAACCATGATGGCCAGCCGGGTACATAAGGCTTCACACTCCTCCATACTGGGGAAAGGGAGAGAGCCTGAGACCGCGCTGGAGGAGGCCGATGCCCACCCTGGATGTCAAAGACTTGTGCAGACAGGAGGGCATCTGTGCCCAGATCAGGCCATTCCCGATTCCCCTCGCTGAGTGTACCCACATGCAGAGCCTGGGAAATGTCCTGGCAGAGCCTGCACTGCTGCTGCCGTATCTTCTGTTCACCTGGTCCCACCCTAGCCACCTGTTCTGGCTCTGCTCCTGACCCACAGATGCAACTCTACCTGTGGGAGGTGATGACAATGGCCTTGCCAGACTCACGGGCCCGGGCCACAGTGTCCCAGAGTAGGCGCCGGGCCACAGGGTCCATGCCGGTGGACGGCTCATCCAGAAAGATGACTGCAGGCTCTCCAATGAGGGCGATGCCGGTGCTCAGTTTGCGCTTGTTGCCACCACTGGAGATGGATGGGTGACAGGTGGGTGGCAAGATAATAATACACATGAATTGCCAAGGCCACACCCAGTGACTAGAGCATCCCAGGCGACAGGGAGGAGGTGAGTAGTTAGTTACTCTGGAGCCACTGACTTGAGCTCTATGATAAGGAGAGCCTAAGCTACTTTGCAAAGAGCCAGGGCTGATTTCATAAGATAGAGGCTAAATATAGGTCGTACCTGTAGGTCTTGACTAGTTTGTTGGCATGTGGCTCCAGGAGCAGACCCCGCAGAGTGTTCTCCACACAGGCACTGATGAGGCGCTCTGGGATGCCTCGGAGCCGCGCATACATGACCAGCATCTCCTTGCCAGTCATGTGATCTAGCAGTGCATCAAACTGGGGACAGTAGCCCATTCGCTGCCGTACCTAGATGAGGATGTGGGAGGAAATGGGTCTGAGATGCCATCTCTTCTCAGAGGACCAAAGTGACCCTGGCCATGGTGCCTGCTTCTATACCTGCCCTCCGTCTACACCCCAGTGAGTCTGCCCGGGGTTGTCTAAAGAGAGTAATTAGGCCCTGACCACAGCGGAAGCTCTCTGAGCACCACCCAAGTGGGGACACAGGAAGGACTTGGCTATCTTAGGGAGGCTCCCAAAGGAAACAGACAGGCCAGCAAGTGGTCTAGCTGGGAGCCTGATTCACGACAGACAACTATGCAGGCAGTTAGCATAAGAATGGTTTCATTAGTTGGGCATGATGGTGCATGCCTTTAATCTCAGCACTCAGAATCAGAGGCTGGTGGACCTCTGTGAGTTTGAGGCCAGGCTGGTCTACAGAATGAGTTCCAGAACAGCCAGAGCTGTTACATAGAGAATCCTTGTCTTGAAAAACCAAAGTAGGGCTGGAGATATGGCTCAGCTGTTAAGAGCACTGATTGCTCTTCCAGAGGACCAGGGTTCAATTCCCAGCACCCACATGGCAGCTCACAACTGTCCGAAAATGCAGTTCCACAAGATCTGACACCTTCACACCAACGCACATAAAATAAAGTTAAATAAATCATTAAAAAAAATTTAAAAAAAAAGAAAAACCAAAGTAAATAAATAAACAAATAATTACATATTTAAAAACTAAAAATAAGGGGGCTGGAGAGATGGCTCAGAGGTTAAGAGCACTGGCTGCTCTTCCAGAGGTTCTGAGTTCAATTCCCAGCAACCACATGGTGGCTCACAACCATCTGTAAGGAGATCTGGTGCCCTCTTCTGGGCTGCAGAGATACATGCTGGAAGAACACTGCATACATAATAAATAAATAAATAATTAAAAAAAAACAACAAAAACAAAATAATATGAAAAAGGATGGTTTCATTCTCATACATGTGGTGACATATAAAAACCTTTTGGTGGAATGTGCTCACACCCTCCCTCACCCCTCAGGTAGTAACAAACTCTGATGGTCCAGGGCCTTTCTTTAATAAGAGGTGAGCACTGGTAATGCTCTTAGAGTGTGCATCTGTCCTCAGCGGTGGCTCAGCAAAGTCAGGATGCAGTGGGTCTCTCCTGGCTCTGGTGTGAATGTGAGCTGGCTGGGGTGGCTGTGCCTAGGTTCTGAAGATTTCAGAGAGTCTCCTTCTTGGAGATCTAGAGTCTGTTTTAATTGATTTGGAACAATTCTTAGCTTTTGGCTTAACTCTCCCACACTACTTTCCTTCTGGACCTCAGGTTAAATGTGTTCAGCTCCTGTCACCCTTCCCTTGATTTTCAGATCAGGTGGGGATCACTGCAAGCACTATTACTTGTGCATACATTTATTTATTTATTTATTTATTTATTTATTTATTCATTTATTTATTCATTTATGTATTCATTTATTTATTTTAGTTTTTCAAGACAGGGTTTCTCTGTGGTTTTGGAGCCTGTCCTGGAACTAGCTCTTGTAGACCAGGCTGGCCTAGAACTCACAGAGATCCGCCTGCCTCTGCCTCCCGAGTGCTGGGATTAAAGGCGTGCGCCACCACCGCCCGGCTTGTGCACACATTTCTTTTTTTTTTTTTTTTAAAATATTTATTATGTATACAATATTCTGTCTGTATGCCTGAAGGCCAGAAGAGGGCGCCAGACCTCTTTACAGATGGTTGTGAGCCACCATGTGGTTGCTGGGAATTGAACTCAGGACCTTTGGAAGAGCAGGCAATGCTCTTAACCACTGAGCCCTCTCTCCAGCCCTTGTGCACACATTTCTAATCCTTTTAAAATATTTGTAGCTGGGCCATGGTGGCACACGCCTTTAATCCCAGCACTCCGGAGGCAGAAGCAAGTGAATCTCTGTGAATTCGGGGCCAGCCTGGTCTACAGAGCGAGTTCCAGGAGAGCTAGGGCTATTACACAGAGGAGAAATCCTGTCTTGAAAGACATAATAATAATAATAATAATAATAACAATAATTTCTTTTTGAGATTGTCTCTCTATGTTGCTCTGACTGTATTGAAACTCACTTGGTAGACCAGGCTGGTCTCAAACTCACAGAGATCTACATTCCTCTGTTTCCTGAGTGATGGAATTAAAAGGTATGTACTACCATGTCCAGTCATTTCTAATCCTTAAACACATTAAATTATTTTTATAATCTTGACCAGACAACTGAAAAATCTTAAATCTGCGTTTGGAGGCTAGAGAGATAGCCCAGTGGTCAAGAGCACTTGTTGCTCTTCTAGAGGACCATGTGGTGGTTCGTAATTATCTGTAACTTCAATTTCAGAGTGTCCAACATCCTCTCCTGACCTCCATGGGTCAGGGATGCACAGCATACATACATACATACGGGCAAAACACCCATACACATAAATCTAGAAAAAGAAGAAATCTGAGTTTGTTCATTCCTTGAGTTCATTCCTGCAAATTCCTGTCACACCTGGTTGCTCGCTCTGCTCACACACCTGCACACAGTATCCACACCTCACTGCTCTGCTCACACACCTGCACAGTATCCATACCGCATTGCTCTGCTCACACACCTGCACAGTATCCATACCGCATTGCTCTGCTCACACACCTGCACACAGTATCCACACCTCACTGCTCTGCTCACACACCTGCACACAGTATCCACACCTTACTGCTCTGCTCACACACCTGCACACAGTATCCACACCTCACTGCTCTGCTCACACACCTGCACACAGTATCCACACCTTACTGCTCTGCTCACACACCTGCACAGTATCCATACCGCATTGCTCTGCTCACACACCTGCACAGTATCTATACCGCATTGCTCTGCTCACACACCTGCACAGTATCCATACCGCATTGCTCTGCTCACACACCTGCACAGTATCCATACCGCATTGCTCTGCTCACACACCTGCACAGTATCCATACCGCATTGCTCTGCTCACACACCTGCACAGTATCCATACCGCATTGCTCTGCTCACACACCTGCACACAGTATCCACACCTCACTGCTCTGCTCACACACCTGCACACAGTATCCACACCTCACTGCTCTGCTCACACACCTGCACAGTATCCATACCGCATTGCTCTGCTCACACACCTGCACAGTATCTATACCGCATTGCTCTGCTCACACATCTGGACACCGTATTCCTATCTCAGAAGCCTGGGGTGGCCCGTCCTCCAGCCCAGCACTCCCTGCTACCTGCTCAGGGAGAGGAGTCCACTGCCAGGCCTATAGTCATCCCTCTTCCCCTTTTCAGCTCTGCTTGGCACACAGGGGCCTTCTATACTGTCCCTAAGCATTAGGGGACAGGCAGGCTGTACTTGGTCCATTCCCACTGTGGTTTCAGCCCAATGTGTGGGAACCTGAATGGGCCCTGGACCTTCTCATTCCTCCTTTTCTCTCTAGGCCTTCAAACCATATTTGTAAGTCCTAGACACAGAACATTGTTGGGTCGACACAAACAGCTAAGTTATGTTTCCTTGACCAGCATTTCTTTCCTTTCTACCACCTGTTTAAGCCTGATCCTGTCACGGCCTTGCTCCGATGTCCACAAACATTGCTATGCCCACAGTGAGCCAGAGACAAGTCTACCTGGCCTCTCGGGTGGCCCTTGACTGCTCAGACCAATAGGGCCTCCCTGCTGCACCTACCTTGCCGATATCAGAACTGATGCTGTAGCCTCCAACAAAGGCATCCCCTGAGGTGATGGTCTCCTCCCCAGTCAGCATTTTGAATGTTGTGGTTTTCCCAGCTCCATTGAAACCCAACAGGCCAAAGCATTCCCCTTTCTGGACGGCAAGGGAGATCCTGTCCACAGCAAGGAGTGGTGCTCGCTGGTCATACACCTGTAAGATGCCGACGAGAAAGCCCAGGTGAGGAGGCTGAAGATAATGCAGGACCTCTGGCCTCTAGGCCCCACTAGCTAGGGCCAGTGGGGTGGAAGGCGGAGCTTCTGCTACCTTGGAGAGTTCATTGATGATGAGCGGTGTGTCAAGCATGGAGTCCAAGCTGGGGACCAGGACTCGGTTCCTCTCGTCAGCTACGTCTTGGTCCTCAGGAAGCACTGATGTCCGGTTCTGCAATTCTGCCTGATTATTTAAGATGAAGAAGACTACACATGTGAATCCCAGTCCCATAGAAGGACGACATGGGAAATGATGGGACTTCTCACCCCTACCCCTCATGTATACACTCTCTCATAAGAGGCAGGGGTCTTAGCGGCTGAACTCAGTATCCGGGCATCAGGTCTAACACAAGAACCGTGTGGAACTCAAGAAGAAAACCATAATCAGGGATGTGAAGGAGGGTTTTTTTTTTCCATTTATTTATTTATTTATTTATTTTTAAATTATTTATTTATTATGTATACAATATTCTTCCTGCAAGCCAGAAGAGGGCACCAGACCTCATTACAGATGGTTGTGAGCCACCATGTGGTTGCTGGGAATTGAACTCAGGACCTTTGGAAGAGCAGGCAATGCTCTTAACCTCTGAGCCATCTCTCCAGCCCCTTTTTCATTTATTTTTATTATGTATATGGTTGTGTGTGTGTGTGTGTGTTTGTGTGTGTATGTGTTTGCGCGTGCATACATCACATACATGCCTAGTGTCTGTGGAGGCCAGAAGAAGGCACAAAATCCTGTTTTTAAAACAATTTTTATTTATTTTTTAAACACTTTTTAAGAGTGTATTTTCTATGTATGGGTTTTGTTTAGCTTGCATGTATACCCACGTGCCACATGAGTGCAGTGCTGTGAAGGCCAGAAGAGGGTGATGGGTCCCTTGGAAAGGGCGTTACATTCAGTTGGGAGCCACCATATAGGTGCTGGTAATTGAAGCTGGTTCCTCTGGAAGAGCAGCAAGTACTCATTACCTTTGAGTCATCTTCCAACCCTCTTTTCTTTTTTAAAATTAAAATTCTAATTGTGTGTGTGTGTGTATGTGCACATACGTGAGTGAAAAGCCCACAGAGGTCTGAGGTATCAGATATCCCTGGAGCTAGAGTTATGGGTAGCTGGTTGTTAGACATCTAACAGAAACTCAACTTTGTTGAGATGTATGTGTTCTTAACTGCTGTTTTTCCAGCCCAAAGGACTTGGTTCTGTCTTCCATCATGAGTTCCAGGGTTCTAATTCAGGCTGACAGGCTTATCCAGCAAGCACTTTTACCCTCTGAAATTCTTGTGAGCTCATGTGTGCTGCTGTGTTGTCCAGGGTAGCCTCAACTGCTGAGCGCATGACATCTGCCTGCTGTCTTCCTGAGAAGCTGAGACTACAGGTCCGCAGCACTGCCCGTGTAGGGAAGACTATCACATGCGCGGGAACTCTGCACCACTGCCCCTGTCGGGGAAGACTATTGATGGAGGAAGTTCATTGGTTAAAAAATAAAGAAACTGCCTTGGCCCATTTTATTGGTTACAACATAGGTGGGTGGAGTAAACAGAACAGAATGCTGGGAGGAAGAGGAAGTGAGCTCAGACTCGACAGCTCTGCTCTCTGGAGCAGAAATGCCATGCTCCCCTCTCCCGGGCAGATGCACGCGATGAAGGAAGCTGCCAGGTCAGACATGCTGAATCTTTCCCGGTAAGACCGGTGCTACACAGTTTATTAGAAATGGGTTGATCGGGATATCAGAATTAGCCAGTAAGGGCTAAAACTAATGGGCCAAGCAGTGTTTAAAAGAATGCAGTTTCCGTGTAATTATTTCGGGGTATAAGCTAGCAGGTGGCCGGGATGCTGGGGACGCAGCCCTGCTGCTCCTATCACTACAGACTATCACATGTGCGGGAACTCTGCACCACTGCCCCTGTCGGGGAAGACTATCACATGCGTGGGAACTCATTCAGGAGCTTAATGTTTCTGAGAAGTAAGTTCAACTCGGACAGATCTGGATATCCAATGTGATCCTGACAGACTTTGTTCTTGTTTGTGAAGGAGGAAATGAAACCACGGAATATATCTGAAAGACCAAATGTGTGGGGTCAGTAAGATGGCTCTGTGAGTAAAGGCATCTGCTGTCAAGACTGACAACCAAGTTCTATCCTGGGAGTCACATGGCAGAAGGACAGAATCAATTCTCACAAGTTGTTTTCTGACCTCCACATTGATTACTTAATTAAAAATGAATATATGGCCAGACAGTGGTGGCAAAAGCCTTTAATCCCAGCACTCGGGAGGCAGAGGCAGGCGGATCTCTGTGAGTTCGAGACCAGCCTGGTCTACAGAGCTAGTTCCAGGACAGGCTCCAAAGCCACAGAGAAACCCTGTCTCGAAAAACCAAAAAAAAAAAAAAAAAAAAAACCAAACAAACCAAAAACCCAGCTTAGTCTACAGAGTGAGTTCCAGGACAGCCAGGGCTACACAAAGAAACCCTGATTTGGAAAATGTGCGTGCGTGCGTGCGTGCGTGTGTGTGTGTGTGTGTGTGGTATGTGTTAACAAGTGAGCAGACTCCTGTCCAGCTGGACACCTCAGGAAGCTCAGGTACTGTCTCTCAGGCTTTATGGCAGAGAAAATAATGAGTGCTGAGAGCCCTCCCGTGCTGTGACAGTGTACTCGGACCTGGCCATGCTAGGGAGCCATCGCTATGTGCTGGCCGTGAGGCGGTGTGACAAATGGGAGGACACCCAAGGTGCATGAGCTTCAAGGCTGTGCTCAGAGGGAGGTAGTCCTTCACTGTCTCGGGCCCATGGCAGATGTGGGGAGCACCTACCAGCATTCCCAGGCTTCCAGGAGCCACTCACCAGAGTCCATCTCCTCTGGAAGGCACAGATGAAGGTCCTCAGTCTCCACAGTAGGTTGGTCTCAATGAGGAAGAGCAGGGTGAGGTAGATGCACCCTGAGGCAGCCATGGAGGTCACAAACTTGCCAACCCCTGGGGTGCTCCAGGCATAGAAGTTCTCCTGGTACTGGATGTCTGTGCAGGGCAAGGAGCAAGGCTGGGCCATCTGCCGTATACTCTATCCCTTCCCAGACCCCAGCCCTGCCCTTAGCTCCCTAGGCCACACAAATGCCCAGACCCTCCACCAAGGCTCCAATTCTTGAGGTCATGCCTTGTGTCTGTCCAATGTCAATCAAGAGTCTAGGTACTTTCCAGCTCTGGAAGAATCCTGCCATGTGAGGTGTCCCTTGTATGCCTGCGATCAGGGACCAACCACGAATTACAGCCTTGTCTGTTACTCACACTACTTTGAGTTGAGACTGGGGAGAGATGTGAAGACGCCCTAATCACGCCCCTCTCCAGGCATTCAAGTTTAGAGAAGGGACTCACAGGCCCTGTCTTAGGGGAGGGACTGCACTTTTGTCTGAGGGTGTGCATGGCTCTACAGAGGGACTGCTATGCTCCCTGCTGATGAACAAAGGAGACCATTCCAAGTGTAAAAAGCCCCCATCCCCAATTACATCAAACTCTCCATCTGTGAATGTGACTTTGTTAAGAAATGAGACATTGAAGATGCTACTAGTTAAAGACCTAAGGGGAGATACTGGATTTGAAGTTGGCCCCAGATCCAGTGACACGTCCTTGTAAGAGAAAGGCAGGAAATGTGAGACCCAGAGACACAGAGGAGGAGGTTGTGCATAAACAGAGGCAGGATGGATCCTCCCCTGAGCCTCTGGAGGGGGCATGGCATTGCCCACACTTTAACTATGGATATCACGTGTCTGTTGATTATCCCACGGGTTGTGTGTGGTATTCTACTCTAGAAGCTGCAGGGCACCAGGACATAAGGGAAAATCAGATGTCCAGATGCAGGCCCAGAACATGAAGGCAGAAGTAAGGGGCAGGTGATGACTCAGACTATAAGCCCTGTTATGGAGCTGGCATGCAATCCCTAGTGTGAGGTATTAAAAAGGGGGAAATCTGGGGCCGGAGAGATGGCATGGCAGTTAAGAGCACCGGCTTCTCTTTCTGAGGAGGATTCAATTCCAGGTTTAATTCCCGGTACTGATGGGGTGGCTCACAACCAACTTTTCTGGCCTCTGGGTACCAAGCATGAAAGTGGTACACAGGCAACACCTACAGGCAACACACCCATACATAAATTTTTTCTTTAAGGTGGAAATTTAATCCACCCGTGGCGTTCGAAGGTGGGGCCTCTGAAAGGTGACTAGCATTAAATACACTCTACAGGGCAAAGCCGCATAACTAAACCCTGATGGCTTTCTAAGAGGCCAGAGGACACACAAGCGTCAACTCATCTTGGGTCACATGAAGCCTTGTGCATCTTTGGGATTCTGTGAGCAAGATGACCACTGCCAGAAGTGGGCCTTTGTCCTTGCAGTACAGTAAAAACCTCTTCAATCTATAACTTGCTCAGCCTCTGATACTGTTATAGGGAGCAGAAAAAGGGCTGGTGTAAGCCCCTTCACTGGGTAAGGCCTGGAGAAGCTCTGGCAGCCAAGGGTGAGAGCGGAAGCAGGGTCCACCTGGACACTCACTGTACTTCTTGCAGTAGCGGGCAGCGAACCGTGAGGACGTGCAATACCGCTGAGTCTCATAGTTCTCATAGAAGCTGCTGACCGCCATGCCTAGGCAGTGGTTTGGCAGCACCAAGAACACATGATCCAAGGTTCTGGAAAGTTCTTCTAATTTTACAGCTGTGAAGAGGTACAGACAAGTTAGTGGTGGCAGACACGACACATCTGCCTAAGGACAGATCCAGGGAAGGAAGGTCAGGTCTCAGGTATCCCTGTATTAGGCATTGGCAGATCGGATTTAGCCCAGAAAGTGGTTCCTCCTTGTGTGGCCCCTGGGAGAATGTTCCAGACACCCTCCCACTATTGTGACTGGCAAACGGGGTCTCTTGTACAAAATGGTTAAGTGGGCGGCCAGTGGTCTAGGGTGGTGCCCAGTCTCCCACCTGGGATGCGCATGACAGTGACTATGATGAAGGGGGCAATGCCGGACAGGATGTTGAATATGGTCAGCCTGGTATAAGCCGTGGACGCAGCCGAGAAGAAGAAGCTCATGAGGTACATGAGGGGGATGATGGCCCAGCCGTACAGCAGCAGCAGCAGCAGCAAGTCCGCCAGGTGGCCATCCCTCGTGAAGGCTTGCACATCGAAGGCTCGGAACACCACCTACGGCAGCACAGATGAGGGCGGTCAGTGCACAGGCCAGCGGGAACCAGCGCCAGGGAAAGGGAACCCTGGGAGCAAAGTTTCCTGGTTACCGGAGCTAGAACCAGGACAGCTAGCCCAGTCCCTGCCTATCAAAGGGCAGGGAAGAAACTTGGAGTTTCCAACTGTCCTCTTGATCAGAATTCAGCTGCTACATGGGTTTCTCTGCTGGTCCTGGTTTTGCAAGGGGACCCCAGGCGTGTTCCCTGGGTGTGCAGGGGCCGGCACACCCAGCACTCACCAGAAGTAGCAGACTGGGAATGAGGAAGGAGATGAGGTCCCACAGCAGAGCGGAAAGCCAGAAAGTAGCCACACGGACACCGCTCACAAACTGAATGTGCTTGGCCTGGACAGCCCTCTCACTGACTGCCAGGACAGAAAACGTGCTGGCCAGAAATGCCATGGCGATGAGCAAATTGAGGGCGATGTCAAATCCCTTCCGGCCCCTGGGGAGGGCAGAGCACAGTGCGTCTGGGTAGTGGGAAAGATTGAGCCCTTGGTCATTACCATCCAAACCCATGGACAGTAGCCACACCACTCAAGGGGGATAAGGAAGAACTCACTCCCTGAGGACGGCTCCTCCTGGGGTCCCGAATGAACAAGGACAGAGTTCTCCCCTAGGCTTCTCTGTGAGTTTCTAAACCACTGTCTCTGCACTCAGGGACACTTGCCCTTCTGTTTGTCACTGTGACTGCTGGGAGCTCCTGCCCTGCTCTCTGATCACCTCTAGCTAGACCTCGCTGATAAGTTCCTGGGTCCCTATGGTAAACAAATCCCCCTTCCTGTTACATTCTGTGTCCTACAGTGAGTCAACAGCAACACCTTCTAGAAATGGGCTCTGAAAGCTTTACTTCAGATCATCTCAATAAATGGTATTGGGGGGGGCTGGAGAGATGGCTCAGTGGTTAAGAGCACTGCCTGCTCTTCCAAAGGTCCTGAGTTCAATTCCCGGCAACCACATGGTGGCTCACAACCATCTGTTGTGAGGTCTGGTGACCTCTTCTGGCCTGCAGGCATATACACAGACAGAATATTGTATACATAATAAATAAATAAATAAATAAATATTTAAAAACAAAAAAAAATAAATGGTATTGGGATAAAGAGTAGGATTAAGATGGGTGTGGTGGCACACACTTTAATCCCAGCACTGTGGAGGCAGGAGCAGTGGATCTCTGTGAGTTTGAGGCCAGTGTGGTTTACATAAGGAGCTTCAAGACAGCAGAACTACACAGTGACAACCTGTCTCAAAAGAACAAAAACCAGCCAGGCATGGTGGACTAGCCTTTAATCCCAGCATTTGGGAGGCAGAGGCAGGTGGGTCTCTATGAATTCAAGGTCAGCCTGGTCTACAGAGTGAGTTCCAGGACAGTCAGGGACAACACATAGCGAAACCCAATCTTTGTAAAGCAAAACAACCCCCCCCCAACCCAAAAAGTGTCTGGCAAGGAAAAGCAAGGGAAGGCAGGGGAAGGAGGAGCGGTAAGGCCTGAACATGGACAAACCCTAGAAACACCATGCTGATAGGTCATGTACTATATACAATTCTATTTCTAAGAAATAACCACAACAGAAAGCCCTACAGAAACAGGAGGTGAGCAGTTTTGAGGACTGAAAGTTGGGAGGATGTGCTGTGGGATGATGCTCTTGTATTTTGTAAAGATTTGTCACTCGTATTGGTTTAATAAAATGCTGATTGGCCAGTAGCCAGGCAGGAAGTATAAGTGGGGCAACCAGACTAGGAGAATCTTGGGAAGAGGAAAGTCAGAGACATAGTCACCAGCCAGATATAGAGGAAGATGAGAATGCCTCACTGAGAAAAGATACTAAACCAATTGGCTAAACACAAATAAGAATTATGGATTATTTAGGTTGTAAGAGCTAATTAATAACAAGCCTGAGTAACAGGCCAAATAGTTTATAATAAATAAACTCTGTGTTTCTTTGGGACTGAATGGCTAGAGGACTGGGCAGGACAGAAACTTCCGTATAGAAGGATGAGTGACTGTTGGAGAGTTCAGGACTGTTTTGGGGACAATTTAACAAAATGACACTGAGGTGAAGGGGCCACCTCTGGATACACAAACAAGTGGCTGACTGCATATTGTATGCTGTGGGTGACATGTTCATGAACAACTGGTATCTTCTAAGATTCTGTGCCCCTTAGCCTGTTCTTTGGGCCTTCCAGTCTGTAGTCTAATGGGTGCAATTGCCTTTCTAGAGCTCTAAGCACAGTTCCTGCTCTACTACCAAGGACCCTGCCAGGAAGAGAAGGCAAAGATGCCCACTGGATCCTCCGACCACAGACCCTATGGGACGGGTGTTTGGAATCTGATTTGCTGAGCAGCTGAAGTGACCTTGGCCAAGAGGCAGCAGCATTTAAGGTAAATACACCATCATTCTGTGATATACAAAGC
The DNA here is from genome assembly GCF_018167655.1 of Microtus oregoni. Classification (NCBI taxonomy): domain Eukaryota; kingdom Metazoa; phylum Chordata; class Mammalia; order Rodentia; family Cricetidae; genus Microtus; species Microtus oregoni. The sequence goes on from NW_024543086.1 coordinate 20,218,404, forward strand.
CTTATTTCTGACACTGTCCCAATGGTGGTCCTGGTGCGGGACACCTGAGTGGGTGTGTAAGCTGTACACGTACTCATTGAACTGGTCCTTGGCAACTTGCAGGGTGCTCCGAGGCTGGGGATAGTTGGAGATCTCAATGGAGGCCCGAGGGCCACACAGCAGCTTGAACAGAAGATTGTCCACGATGGCCAGGGCGGTGGCTGGGGAGTGGTATGCCTGGTTGTTGAACAAGGCAGTGACCACTGTCTGCTCTCCTACATCTTTGAAGGATGTTGCTACCAGACACCGCTCATTAAAGCCGCCCCCTTCCACTGAGGCCCTGAAAACCAGGAACTCCTCCAGGTCACCTGTGGAATAATGCAGTGTCAGGTACCAGGTGGGACAAATAGGAGCACCACCATCATCCCAGTGACTCTCGGGGATTCAGTACAGGCACAGGTGAGATGGAACACTGGGCTCTCCTGGGACCTCCACTGGGCCAGTAGTGCCCACCATGGTGCTGACAGCTTCTCAACTGCTGAAATGATCACCCATTTACCAATAAGAAACTGTCATTTTGTCATCAATCAGTCCACAGAACCTCAGGGTTGCTCGTCACAATGTGGGAGGGAGCAATAAAAGGAAAAAACCTGCCAAGACACTTCATTTAACCAGAACATGGCAGTTCTAAGCCTGGGGCAATCCTGAGCTATAGCTACCAGAGACTCAAGGCAGTTTTAAATTCCAAGGTGCTGGATGAAAGTACCACATCTCATGACGGCGCACTATCAGCAGCCTAGACTACACACAAAGATGAGTTATATAGAGATCACTGGACTTCTGCATTTTGTTTTGCTGCATGAATATCTGGGTGTGGGTGTTAGATCCCCTGGAACTGGAGTTAAGACAGGTGTGAGCTGCCATGTGGGTGCTGGGAATTGAACCCATGTCCTTTGGAAGAGCAGCCAGTACTCTTAACTGCTGAACCATTTCACCAGCCCCTGCATTTTATTTATAAAAGGTTCCGAAGACTGGGTGTGTCCAAGTCCTAACTGTGCCTGTGCCTCTGGTATCCCAGGGATACTTCCCCTGATTTAGGAGCATGAGCTCTAGCCTATGGGACATCTGGTGATGCTCAAAGGCAAGTTTGACTGTCGTGATAGAGGTGGGCCATTCCAGGGAAGCTGCTAACTGTTATGAAGGCAAAGGACAGTGAAGGACGACTCACCCTAGTGACAGCACCAATGCTGTCAGCACCACTGGACCCCATGCCCCGGCTACTCCTTACCCAGCACTTCACGGTGCTCCTGGCCCTCAGCCTGCAGCATGTCTTTTAGATGCTCAGACAACTGCTGGTGCAGCTGAGAGCTGCTGGAGGCTGAGAAGGGCACAACTGTTCTACCATACTCGTCCAGGCCCAGCTTCAGGAGAGGGTCATCGAGGATCTCTGAGGTGTAGTTGATAGCCAGGAGGGCCAGGGTGATGCAGGTCAGGGGGACCAGGACCTGAGCCGCTACCATCTTCCATTCCCGCCAGCTGTATGCAGCTTTCTTCAGGAACATGGCCCAGAACTGCTGGCAGTGGAGGGCAAGCTGCGGTGGAAGGGAGGCAGATGACATGGCTGTACATGGGGGCTGGCCGCAGGCCAAGTGCTGACCCAAGTAGCACCACTCTGTGGAACTCTGGGTGACACTGTCCCAGGCAGCTACACCAAGAACAATTTGTGGTGATGTGGGGCCATGGGTGGAGCTCAAAAACTGAGAGGGCACATGGGTTTGTAAGGTCTCGCTGTAGCCACAGAAGCTTGGCAGATACTTTTCTCAGAGTACTGAGGGTCTGGCTGGGGCTCCCTGCCTTTCACCACAGAGAAGACTTTGGTCTAGTTTATACACAGCAGACAGACAACTCCTCTCACTGCCTCCCTGGACTCCCCTACGCTACATCTTTCCTTCTTGACCTCCTAAGTGCAGGTCTCAGGACCTAGGGATCAAGCTCCCAGGCCCAGGCTTTGCACATGCCGGGCTATTTGAATTTGCATTAGACTATTCTGGTTTTTGTTGTTGTTGTTTTGAGACAGGGTTTCTCTGTGTAACAGTCCTAGTTGCTAGTTGTCCTGAAATTAGCTCTTGTAGACTAAGCTGGCCTTGAACTCACAGAGATCCGCCTGCCTCTCCCTCCCAAGTGCTGGGATTAAAGGTGAGCGCCACCATCACCAGGCTTGGATTAGACTATTCTGACTCTAAAACGGGTGCAGAGTCCTCCCTGCTGCTCTCTGACCTCATTAGATGACTATCAAGGCAGGTAGCACAGAGCCTGGCATAAGGCAGGCTTCCCCAACAGGGCAATTTCAATGTTAAAAGCAAACACAGTTTTCTGTGAGTTCCCAAGCTAGAACATCAAGACATTCAGCCGGGAATGGCAGAGCACATCTGTAACCCCAGCCTTTGGAAGCAGAGCCAGGAAGGTCACAGCTTGAGGCCAGCCCTGGCCTATCAACTTAGACAACAGAGTGAACTCTTTTCTCACAAAATATCAAATAAAAAAGCCATTTGAATTAGTAGGTCTCTGTCGACCTACTAATCTGCCCTCAATTTTCTACTGGAACTCTGGATGTGTGGACGACCCCCTGCCATGTGCAGCACCCCTGCTGCGTGGTGTGGATGGCCCCCTGCCATGTGGAGAACCCCTGCTGTGTGGAGACCCCCTGCCGTGTGGAGACCCCCTGCCGTGTGGAGAACCCCTGCCATATGGACGGCCCCTGCCTCCCCTAAGATGAGGAGTTCAGAGAATGATAACCTTCCCGAGCTGGTCTTGTGTGGTCCCAGCTCCAGGTGCTCACCCCTGTGTTGAGCTTGAGCATGGCTTCTTCTTCCTCTATGAGGGCTCCAATGCCATTCGTTGGGTCCATCACTCCACACAAGTTACTATCCAAAGCCCAGTCACTTGCCCGCCTCTCATGCTGGTACTGCAGCGCAGGAAGCTGGATGGCTTGAATGTCCATGCTGGTGTCTACCAGCTTACCAACCCTGCACCAGATACAGTCACCAGTCATAACTCAGCTCGTCGGTAGAGGATGAAGCTATTGTTCCACCCAGCAACAGACACAGGAAGAGGACTTTTTATAGAGGCTCTGAAGCAGAGCAATGCCATCATCTTGTGTGCTCACGAGTTCACCTACCCACCAACACGTATCTCCAGAACATCATCCCTGTGTAGCCAGATGTAATGCCCACGGGAAAGAGATAACCAGCTGGGGTTCCAAAGGGAACTGCCCAGCATTTGTGACCAGGGTGTTTAGCGGGGAGAGAAGGGATGTACAGCACCATGGCTTCACCATGTATGAAGGTAGCTCATCACGCAACCTGTGCTGGGTCCCAAGAAAACAAAGTTCAGGGGCACTGCCAGCCAAAGCTAAACTGGGAGGCAGACAACTGTGCTTCAGAGGGCATGGCAGGGATAGACACTGTAGAGGGAGGCAGGCCATGGGGTTGCAAGTCCTGCAGCAGGTACTTGGGGCTGCACTGCAGCCTGCTCCAGGCTGTCACATGGTTCACAGGCACATTCTCTTTGGGCTCTGGTTAGGGATATGAGCTGTATCCCTAACCAGACAGTCTCCCCACACACTGGAAAGTTCTCGGAGGCAGGGCCCTCTCTGGTTCTTTTTCTCTTCTGGCATTTGTGTGGTAGTGTCCATGCTGCCCCTTGATATGGGATTCTCCTCAGTATGCTATGAATATGTTTTATTTTTTTTTCTTTTTTTTTTCTTTTTTTTTTAAATATTTATTTATTTATTATGTATACAATATTCTGTTTGTGTGTATGTCTGCAGGCCAGAAAAGGGCACCAGACCTCATTACAGATGGTTGTGAGCCACCATGTGGTTGCTGGGAATTGAACTCAGGACCTTTGGAAGAGCAGGCAATGCTCCTAACCGCTGAGCCATCTCTCCAGCCCCCTATGAATATGTTTTATTACCATTGTTTATTAAAGAAGCTGTTTTGACCAGTGGCTTATTAGAGTAAAGCCAGATGGGAAATCCGAACAGAGATACAGAGAGAAAGTAGGTGGAAAGAAGCTGTGTAGCTGCCAAAGGAGAAAGATGCCAGACAGAACCTTACCCGGTAAACCACAGCCTCGTGGCGATACACAGATTAATAGAAATGGGTTAATTCAAGATGTAAGAGCTAGCTAAAAACATGCCTAAGTCACTGGCCAAACAGTGCTGTAATTAATACAGTTTCTGTGTGATTTTTGGGTCTGAGTGCCGTGAAGCGAATGGGCAGTCCCTGCCTACAGCCCCAGCTAGTCACTGAGCAGAGAAACGACAGGATGAGCGAATGAGTAAAAAAATGAGTGAATGCGAACAGACGAACAAAAAGACCAGGAAGCCAATGACATTCTTTTCTATTTTAGTGCTTCTGACAAAAACCTCTAAGTGACCGATGTGTGTACCTAATGGAGCCACAAGATGGCCGTATAATCCATTCCAGGCATTTATCCAAGAGGAATAAATGCATGTAACCACACAGAAACTTGTATACAAAATGTCCACAGAAACATGACCGGTAAAAGGAAAAAGAGAAAGAGCACACATGTCCTTCAACTGATATGAATAAACAAAATGAAGGCTGCTCAGCTACGACAAGGAACAATGCTCTTCAGACACGTGCTACACCCTGGATGGACCTCAATGGAAGTGTGCTAAGTTGAAGATGAGACAAAATACCATACGCTGTATGATCAAATTTATGTCAAGTGTTCACGACAGGCAAAGCTTTAATGACAGAAAGCAGGTCTATGGCTGCAATTGACGGTGAGAAGGACAGGGAGTGCTAACATGTGGGTTTTAAGGAGCGGGGCAGAGAATGTCTAAAACACCTTAAATTTAGTACAGTGAAGACTGAGAAACTGTGAGCACATCAAAACCATATCAAAAAGGTGACTTTTAAATGTTATATAAATCATTTTAGTAAAGCTGACATTTAAAAACAAACAGAGTGCTGGGGAGGTAGCTGAGTGCACAGCAGTGGCCTAGCATGTGCCAGTCCCTGATAGGATTCTCAGCCCTGCAAAAACCCAGCCTAACCCAACCCTGCAAGCAGTCCTTGATCAGGAACAACTGAGCCACTGAGCGGCTGAGGGGCTTTCTGGTCTGTGTTTCTGCCTGGCTTTGTTCTCTGAAGCTTTCTTCAGGCCTTGCTCTGCTGGCCCCTACCCAGGCCCCCCTTCACTGATTTTTCCACCAAGCCCATTTATTTATTTGGATACAAGATGTTACTATGTAGCCCTGGCTGTCCTGGACTGAATTCTCTCTGGCCTTGAATTCACAGAGATCCATCTGCCTCTGTTTCCCAAGTGCTACGAAGAAAGGTGTGCACCACCTTATCTGGCCTTTTAAAAAAAATGTGTGTGTGTGTGTGTGTGTGTGTGTGTGTGTTACATGCCATGTATATGTGGAAGTCAGAGGACTTCCCTGGGGAGTCGTTTCTCTTCTTCCATCATTAGATGGGTCTCAGGGACCAAACTCAGGCTGACAGGCTTGTTCTGAGTCATCCCTGGTCCCAGACCTATTTATTTTTCAGAGTCAAATCACAGATTCAAGATAGAGCCACCAAGCCGGGCGGTAGTGAATTAAGAATAGGCCACCCACCATCTGAGTGTCTGCTGCGCTGCCCGTCCTTACTGCTAACAGGGTCCTGGGCAGGCTGGCAGAGACCCAAGGCATTTTTCTCCTGAGATGAGTTACTCAGATAAAGCACTGGCCTAGAGCTGAGGAAAAATAACAAGGTCAGAAGCTGGATGGGGTGATAAAGTGGACCGGGGACTAGACAGGCACTAAATCCCAGGAAACATAGAGATGCAGAGGCTTACACGATTTCTGAGAGTCACCTGGATTTGAGCCCTCAGGGACAGTTGACAGCAGATTGGCATGTGGCTCTTTTATTCAACTAAGACACACCAAAAGCTGCTCTGATTTTCCCTTCTTCTCTCCCCTGGCTGTTCTGTTTCAAGGTGCACAAACTCTTCCTGTGCCTGGCTGTACCCACTGGTCTCCCTGCAGCAATGCTGGCCTTTCCTGTTGGTCTCCACAGTCCCTGAGGTAGATGCCTTTAAGCACACAGCACAAGATCTTATAACTTAGGCTGTCTCCTCTGACCATGGTTTCCTCAAGAAGAAAAAATTATTTCATAAAAAAATATTTTACTTCCAGCTATTAGCACTATACCAGCCAGATAAGCATTCAAGACACTCTCAAGAAATATGGCAATGGTCTGGTACTCTAAGGATCCGAGAGCTAACCTACACCCTTTAGTATAGAAGCACAAATCCTGTGGGGTGACCCATGCCGTGCTGGCCTGTGTGTGGGGACGTAGGCCAGGCACACTCCTCACACTGAGGCCATGGCTGCGTCTCTGTGAGACTCACAGCTGAACTCTGCCTCGGAGCACCTGCCCTGCCCTGCTCACTCTCCACCTTCGACAGTGGCCTAGGGCAGAATCCTTAAAGAAAATCATCTCCAGTGAGGGTCTGGGACAGATGGAAGCCCACACTTACTGACCGAAGGAAGACTTCCTCCATGGTGGTGACAGAGGCTCCGAAGCTGGCGATGCCCAATTCCTTCTGCTTCTTCTCCAGTTTAGCAAACAGACTTTCAAACCTGAAAAAGTGATAAGGCTTTTGCAGACACTTTCTAAGTAATCACCTCTGTATACAATGCAGAAAAGACAGGGTAGAACTGTCTCTTGCAATGCTATCTTTCCTTCTTTAAAGACGAATTAAACACATATTCCCGGTGTTGTGCAAGTGTGCTACTGTCGAGCGACAGCCACACTGACAGAGTTCTTACTTTTATAGAGATGTTTTAGGTTCATGGAAAAATTAGAGGAGATAGAGACTTATTATGTCATCCTACACATTTTCCCTTCTGAGCACGTGGACTTGGGCCCTGAGTGTAGTAATATGAGCGGAGGGGCTGCGTCCCCAGCACCCCGGCCGCCTGCTAGCTTATGCCTGAAATAACAACACACAAACTGTATTCATTTAAACACTGCTTGGCCCATTTCTATCTAGCCTCTTCTAGGCTAACTCTCGCACCTGGACTAGCCCATTTCTTATAATCTGTGTAGCCCACGAGGTGGCTTACCAGGAGATTCTAGCCTACGTCCATCCTGGGTCGGAGCTTCATCACGTGTGTCCCAGAGAGCAGAGCTATCGCATCCACCCCGGGAGAGGGGAGCATGCGTCTCTGTTCCAGAGAGCAGAGCTGTGGAGTCTTAGCTCACTTCCTCTTCCTCCCAGCATTCTGTTCTGTTTACTCCTCCCACCTATGTTTTAACCTATGAGGCCAAGCAGTTTCTTTATTGCTTAACCAATGAAATCAACAGATTGATATATGACACTCCCACATATCACCTGAGAATACAAAGGAACCACAAAACAACCTGAAAAACAGACAGACAGACCGAACCCTTCTGATGATTATTACTTAACTGGAGGGCTTTGAGAATAACACTGGAAGAATCACAGAACAGATGTGATGTACAAAACATACAATTTCTACTAAAAAAAACCCCACAAAATCAAACACACACATAAACCATGTATATAAAAGTAGCAACAAAACGGTTGATATGATGGATATGAAGATAGATATGAAGATCTAAAAGTGATCCATAACAGAGTTAAAGATATTACCCAGAGGCAACACCGCTACCATTCTGACCAGGCAGGCAGAATGGAGAGAGGTGATGATCAAGTATTTGTGAGCTTCCCGACCCATTCAATAAATACTGGAAAACAAATGAAAAACCTTACTCAAAGCAACCATGAGAGAAGTACATGCTTTCAGCTGGGTGTGGTGGTGCACACCTCTGATCCCAGTACTGGGAGGCAGAGGCAGGTGGATCTCTATGAGTTCGAGACCAGCCCAGTCTATAAGAGCTAGTTCCAGGACAGGCACTAAAACTACAGAGAAACCTTGTCTCAGAAAAAAAAGAGAATATTTATTAAAACAGTTTTGAAAATGTGAAATGAATAGTGGAGTTTTTAAACTATGGTACACTTGAGTTATAGATCATCATGTTACTATAAAACTGCATTACTGAGCCAGGCGGTGGTGGCGCACGCCTTTAATCCCAGCACTTGGGAGGCAGAGGCAGGCGGATCTCTGTGAGTTCGAGACCAGCCTGGTCTACAAGAGCTAGTTCCAGGACAGGCTCCAAAACCACAGAGAAACCCTGTCTCGAAAAACCAAAAAAAAAAAAAAAAACCAAAAAAAAAAAAAACTGCATTACTGGACTGGAGAGATGGCTCAGAGGAGCAATTATTTCCTCGGTTCAGTTCCCAGCACCCTCTTCTGACCTCTGTAGGCACTGAGGACATGTAATGCTTAGACATACATACAGGCAAATCATCCACACACAATATAAAAATAAAAATTAAACCCACATTACATGGGCTGTGGAGTGTAACTTAGTGGTAGAGCAGTTGTTTAGCATGCATAAGGCCCTGGGTTGAGCCCGTTATAAAAAATGAACATTAGAAAACCTCATATACACATTCTTGCTGTGCTGGCTAGTCTCATGCCAACTTCACACAAGCTGTAGACATCTGAGAGGAGGAGGGGACCTCAACTGAGAGAATGCCTCCACACGGTCAGGCTACAGACTTAAGTCATGTCCTTAATTAGTTATTGATGTGACAGGGCCCACACTGTGGGTGGGGCCACTCTAGCTGGTGGTCCTGGGTTCTATAAGAAAGCAGGCTGAGCAAACCATGATGAGCAAGCCAGTAAGCAGCAGCTCTCTATGGCCTCTGCATCAGATCCTGCCTCCAGGATCCTACCCTGTTTGTGTTCCTGTCCTGACTTCCTTCAGTGATGAATAGCCATGTGGAAGTGTAAGCCAAATAAACCCTTTCCTCCCCAACCTGCTTTTGGCCCTGGTATTTCACCACAGCAGGAGTAACCCTAAGTGGGACAGACACTGATGCAAAGATTGTGGGGTACTGATGAGAGAGACCTGACCACGTGCCTTTCAGAGGACTGTGGAAAGGACTCTGGAGCTTTGGGCTAGAAAAGCCATTGAGTTCACATTATACGTGTCGGGAGAAATACAGATGAAAGACGTTTGTCTTGTGACGTTCCAGAGGGAAGTCTGAGTCACTTAAAGACTCAGAGTTAAGAATCTGTAGTTCTGGTCACTGGGAATGAAGAATTAGCAGTGGTCAATAAGATACCAGAACCACTAACGTGAAACCTTTTCTTTGTTGGGATAATCGATGCTGGTCAGCTGGAGCTGAGAAATTAGCTGTGATTAAGAAGAGAGCAGCATCACCGAGGGAAATCTTCAGGGAAGTGTTTCCTCAGGGTCAGCACGCAGAAGCTGTGGTACAGGGGTGGCCATGGCTGTACCATGCGCTGACAGCCAATAGGTCATGTGCAAGTGTTTCCCAGTTGATACTGAAGGTATTAGGGGTTGTGGAGAGCAGCTGAGGCTTGGCACTGCGTGGCAGGGCTGGGAATTCTTGAAGAGAGCCCAGGAGAAGCCCAGGAGACGCTGCTGGTCAAAGTGTAGTCCAGTTGCAGTGAGGACCATGGGATAAACACCCAGGACAGCAGCAACAGTGGCATGGAGCCAGCCTGCCACTAGGAGACAATCTGTGTGTGCTGCAGAGGGTGGAGCCAGAGAACAGGCCCAATAATATTTATTCATTTATTATGTATACAATATTCTGTCTGTCTGCATGTATGCCTGCAGGCCAGAAGAGGGCACCAGACCTCATTACAGATGGTTGTAAGCTACCATGTGGTTGCTGGGATTTGAACTCAGGACCTTTGGAAGAGCAGGCAATGCTCTTAACCACTGAGCCATCTCTCCAGCCCAGCCCAAGTCCTTCTGAGGAGGCCTTGAGTGGATTTCAGACATTGGATGTTGCCTTATTTACACAGGTGAAATTTGATTTTGCTTTGATTGTGACTGTACCCTGGTTCTTCCCTCTTGAAATAAGAAAGTATTTAATGAAGCCGGGCAGTGGTGGTGCATGCCTTTAATCTTAGCACTTGGGAGGCAGACACGGGGATCACTGTGAGTTCAAGGTCAGCCTGGTTCACAGAGTGAGTTCCAGGACAGGTTCCAAAGCTACAGAGAAACTTTGTCTCAGAAAAAAACCAACCAACCAACCAACCAACCAACCAACGAATGAACCAAACAACAACAACAACAAAAGAAATACCAGACCAGTGGATGCTTCAGAACCCCCATTCCTGGGCCAGAGATGCTCAAGCAGTCATAACAGAGAGGGAACAGAGCCCTCTCAGCCATGGGACCTTCCTAGGTCTGTATCTGTGCACTCTCTAGGACACGTACCTGTGTGTGCTTTCCTTGGGAAGAATAAAGGACAGCTCGGCCCCAGCATGGCTCTCCAGCATGGCATTGGGGACATAGTGGTGTACTAGCTGAGAGACACCTTCGGGATTGCAGTGTGGTTCTGTCACCAGTGTCATGTGGTAGCCCGCTCCTGGAACATATGGACCAAGTGTCAGGCCCTCTGGTGGCCCCACTGCTTCTGATACGCCACATCCCTGTGGCTCAAATCAGACACTTGCACACTGGGTACCACTGAACCAGGACAGGTTCATCTTGGGCTCTTCCGTGTAGTGTCACCTCCCACAACCTATGTGGGGAAAAGTGCTAGGGAAGCTGGGTCACTGAACGCAGCCAGGTGCCCCTCCTGGGAGCCAGAGCCTTCGTGAGGATAAAACCACCAGCAATAACCTAAGCATGCAAGTGTGTCTGTGTAGTAGGATTCATGCAGATCATGGCTGCCAGGAGGAGACAGCAGGAGCTGTGGGGCTATCCTGCACGCATTGAGCTCTGTCTGGCTTCTTGTCAATAATGCTTTTCAGGAAATGGCCCTTTCTTGTTCCCTTCAGAGACAAGGGTGTTGGACCCAGGACAATCAATGGCATGGCTAACTGGGCAAACAGACAAGAAGGAACAAGCAAAACTCTCGAGGCCCTAGTAAAGATGGACAGAAGACACTCTTGGTAAGGGAACCTCAGTATCTTCACTAGGCACATGGCCACTTAGGATGACAGGGCCCCTCTCTAGCCCTGGCTAGACTGGGGAAATCTCTAGGGGAAAGTGCTTGGCAGGGGAGAGGTGAGGTGAGAACGCTGGGGCATTTTGTGGGGAGAAGTACTCTTGTATGAGAGGAGGAGACAGGCACAGTTAGACCCAGAGGTCACAACAGAAAGCCACACATTCCACACAGCAGGGGGCTGACTCGGCACTCAGCCTGCTGGACTGGGTTGAGCAATGAATACTGCTCTTAATGCGAGTAGCATGAAGGAAAGCACCCATGTCTACTCCCACGGATTCCTGCCCTGGGCAGTCCTGCTGTGGACTAAACAAGAGCCCTACCACTCAAGTACTCTGTCCTACTATACCCACTGGATGGACAAGAGAAGAGAAAGCTCGAAGATGGCCTTGCCCAGCCACTATGGGGACCCTTCGCAGGGGGTAGTGGCACTGGCCCTATCATTAGATGGAGGCTGACCTGAACTCCTCCTTCACCCTTCTCACCATATTTCTGCTTGAGGAACAGTGATGACCCACAGCACTGTAGCTCCCCCTTGGCCATGATGGCGATGCGGTCTCCCAGCAGGTCAGCTTCGTCCATGAAGTGAGTGGTCAGCAAGATGGTGCGGTCGCTCTTCTGCTGCTGAAGAAGGTCCCAGATGGCCCTCCTGGACACTGCATCCATGCCCGAGGTGGGCTCGTCTAACATCAATACCTGGAGGGCAGAGGTGAAGCCTTGTGACAGTGACAGAGCCATGTCTCAGGCTCAGGATGGCTGTGCTGTGTGGCCTTCTGCAGCTTGACTTGGGGGTTAGTAAGATGTCCTCACCACCCCTGGGGCTGTCCTTGTGTAGGAGCCTGACTTGGCTGCATCAAGAGGCCAGACCCCTGCCCTATACCTTGGAACCGGCTATGAGGGCGATGCCAATGGAGAGTTTGCGCTTCATCCCCCCACTCAGGAATTTGGACCGCAAGTCCCGCTTGTCCTCCAGACTAAGGATGTGCAGCATCTGCTTGACTTCTTCAGGGCACTTCTGGAGAGAGAGGCCTTTCAACTGAAAGGTGGGGAGGAGAAGTACGAGTCAGGTGGCGATAAAGGTGCCAAACCCTCTAGCAAGTTCTCTGGCCTAAGAGATATCTTCCTTTGGCATGAATGGACTCTGCTCATCTGCCTAGGACTTGCTTCCATGGACTAGCTCCTCAGAACAGACTACTGAGAGGCTAATGGAATACTGGGACAGCTGCAGAATCCTTGGTAGAACAGTCACTACCCACACGTCTCTGTCACCCTAACTCACCTGTGCATAGAAGTAGAGGTGTTCTGCAACTGTCAGGTTGTCAAACAGGACATCGTGCTGGGGACACAGGCCCAAACTCTTTCGGATTTGAGCCATGTCTTGGGAAATTTCATACCCATGAATATATGCATGTCCACTGGTAGGGGGAAAGAGACCTGCAGCCAAATCAAAGACCCCCAAGTTCATCATGAAAATCTTGTTCACTTGTGCAAGGTACAATGACCTCCTGACTCAGCTAACTCACTGCCCCCATTTTACTGAGGACCGTATCCAGAAGACAGTATTGGACCCCTGCATTCGGCTACGTTAGGCTCTGTCCAGCAGAGCAGTAGGAGACGAAGGATGGAACCTCAAGCTCTGTTGCAGGGCACACCACTCTGTCATAAATCAGAAACTCACTCTCATGCACACAAGTGTGTGCAGATACTGGCTCCAGCACTATCACAAGCCCCACTCTCAATGTCAAGGTGTGTGCTACTGACAAGCACCTCAGTGTTTCAGGAAGGCGAGGAATAGTTCCACACCGGTGAAGCATACAGGGGATGAAGAGTCCCCTCCTTTCCTCCTCGTATCCTTTACTCTTTCCCATGGGTACTGGAACTGAACGTAGGGCTCAATGAATGCCAGACAATCACTCCACACGGATGCACACCCCTAGCCCAGCACAGCTCTCTTCAGTCCTGTGTGGCTGGAGAATTAGCTGTACTTGTCATTACTGACCCCACCAGGTTTGGGCATTCATAGACAGGCTGAGAACAGGGTGGGAACCATTTAAAGGCTCCCGTATGTTCCTCTGGGCCATGGGCCTAAAACTTAACTGGGTATGAATGAAAGTCATATGAGAAAAATCCATGGCTGATGGGAAGTAGCCAGAGGGGAAGGGCCTGTCTGTCTGTCATAGATGGACATGGAGCTACCTCTCACCTGTTAGCATGGACATGGTCGTGGTCTTGCCAGCACCGTTGTGGCCCAGTAGGACTGTTATCTGTCCTTCATACAGGTTCAGGTTCAGGTCTCTGATGCCCACTTTGTCCTTATTACCCACTTGGAACACCTGTAGGTAAGGCAGAGAGCTGCCTGACTTCCTGTGGCTCTCAGGGTCTTCCTTTCCCTTTAGGCCTAGTATCTCAGGACACTGAAGCAGGCACCATGAATCAACACCCAGAACAGAATTGTGGGGCGAGGCTACATGCCTCTGTTAGTCCCTACATGACTTCCTTCTTGTTACTGTGCATCCAGTGTAGCCTGTACTGAGTAGCTAGTGCAAGGAACACCCAGGACTAGATGGCCACAATGCCACAACACCACAACACTAGCCAACCTGGGGCCAGACGTGAAGGGATGGTCTGTACCCTGGAGAGTGGGTCAAGAGCAGCTGCGGGGATCCTATCCTCCTCCTTCAGGTGTTTAGGATAGCTGGAGGGAGCCAGGCCTAGAGAGAGCATCTCTAGCTGACTGGTCTGCCTTCAAGGCCTCACCTTAGATAGATGCTTGATTTTGATCCCAGCTACCAGGTCCTCCGGCTCGGCTTCAAAGTACTCAGTTCTGAGAGCCTTTTCGGGGTCACTGTCTTCTTCTTCTTTCCCAACGACCATCCTTGGGTTCCCGCACCAGTAGGAGGGCTGGGATGCAGGCACGTGGGTATCAGAGTCATTAGTGTCAGTTCATTTTATTCGTGGGCAACAAAGTAACTACCATCGACACACTAAAGACGTGCAACAACATGATGTCACTGCACCTTCACAGGGTGTATGGCTGAGGAGACAACACCATCTTTATACTGAGTCCCTGCATGTTTTCTGATTTGACTATACCTGGGAAAGCTCTAGTTCTTGCCTCCTAATCTGGTAAATGGGCACAAGAGTGGACTGTTGTGAAATTCAGATTTAACAAAGAAAAGGGAATTTGTCATCGTTATGAAGAGACATCACTGAGCAGCCCTGTCCAGAGCACTATCAGAGCCTAAGAGGAACGGGGTTGTATCTCTGCCCTCTCTCTTCAGCAGTGACAAGCTCCCTGTGGATGGGGGGGGGGGTGGGGGACGAGAGGATATGATGTCTGCTGAGGATCTGTTAGTTCTGTCCTCAGTTCTGATGGGCACACTGTACCGGTACCAGACACATCTTGTATGGAAAGTGACTGTGAAGTCAGAATGGATTTCACATAACAAAAGCCCATAATTCAATGGCATTTTCCCTTCATAGCTATGGCCGGGTGGTGGTGGTGCACACCTTTAATACCAGCACTCAGGAGGCAGAGGCAGGTGGATCTCAGTGAGTTCCAGGCCAGCCTGGAGCTACAGAGCGAGTTCTAGACAGACTCCAAAGTTACAGAGAAGCTCTGTCTTGAAAAACACTAAAAAAGAGTAATAATGTCTGTCTTCTCTAACAACAGGTATCATCTTGCATTTGATGGAATACAATAGCTGACACTTGACAAATACTTGCTGAATCAAAAAATAAAAAAGAACTGGACCTAACTATCAATTGGAAGTTGCTAGTGGATGATGGTGAACCCTGGCCTGGGGATACTACGTCACCACTACAAATGAAGTTCACTCATTAAAAACGCTATATATTTAAGTAGAAATATGCTTCCAAACTAAAAATACACTTATAAATATGGCTAAATAAAAGACTAAGAACTAAAAATAGATACTTAGGCATATGCATTCAAAATAACAAACACTGCTATAATAATAAAAAGCACATTTCATGTCTGGTTTATAATATGGTCCACTTTTATCAAGCAAATTGTCTGCAGGGGCCAGGCAGGAAGTGCACAGGACAAGTGTGCAAAGGCCATGAAGACTAGTACTGTCTAGTATCCAACAGCATCTAGAATCACATTGGAGACAACCCTCTGGGCGTGTCTGTGAGCGAGGTGGGAAGACTCACATTACACATAGGTTTCATTGTTCATTCATGACTGAAGGAAAAGGAGAAAATGAACGGAGCACCAGCATTCAGGATGTCTACTTCCTGAATAGAGACACTATGTGACATTGTGTTCCTGCTGCCATGTCTTCCCTGAAAATGAATGAAATTTATGCCCTGGCAATGCTGAACTCAGGACCTTTGGAAGAGCAGACAGTGGTCTTAATCGTGGAGCCATCTCTCCAGTCCCCCAATAGAATGTATCCTCCCCGCCCCAAACTGTAGCCAGAATAAACCCATCTTTCCTTAAGATGCTTTTATTAGGTGTTTGTCAATGAGAAAAGCATTAAAAGGGCACAACCAGGCATCAGCAGTGCTCCTTTCTAGTGGTGGGAAGTGCTATCTATTTCAAAAGTGTGGTTCCCATCCCCACAAAAAAAGCTTCATTATTTTGTAGGCAGAACAGTAAGCTGTTTGTTGTTATGCTGGGGACAGACCTCAGTGTTTATAGGCGAGGTCCTGGGCTTAAACCTTGACATTATTTCTAAAAATTAAAAGATTTTTCATAAACAAGGAAGTGTGTTTGAGGGCACCAGTGGCTGTGTGCTTCAGTGAGCCTGCATCTCAGACCCCGGGGAATAAAGTCTGTCTTTATCCTATGAACAAATCTTAAGGGCCTTTGGGACAGAGATGCACGGGTCAGAGTTCCCTAAGTCAGCCCTACACAGGTGTCATGCACTGGAACTGGAAGGGGTCCCATGTGAGTGCTGGGGACACCTCTGTCCCCCAAAGAAGTGACCTGCTTGAAGAACAGGGCATCAGCACTCACCATAAGGAAGAAGTACCAGGGCTGGGGCACGCCAAACTGGCCTGGGAAGACAGCCTCCACGTACCAGGTCACCAGGCCGTAGAGCACCGAGTCCAGCAGCAGCATCCCCAGCACTTGTCCAAAGCAGAAATCGTCATCCACGTTGACAGGGTTCAGGAGGTCACGCCACTGGATGCCAGTGCCTGAGGATTCACCAGGAGTAGTCCATAACCGTCCTGGCTACACCTCCCACGTGCTGGTATTAAAAGTGTGCACCACCACACTCAGCGTATGCTGAGTTAGGGACTGAGCCCTAGGTAGACACAATCAGCTGAGCCACATCCCACCCCTAGACAACTTTTCTTCAAGTCTTGAAGACAGCAGTAAGTTTAAAAAATTAGCAAATTGGAATACTATCAAAAGCTCATGAACTTGAGCTAAGGAGATGGCTCAGAAGTGAAGAGCAATGGTACTTCTTCCAGAGGACCTGGGTGTGATGCCTAGCACCATTTAGGTGACTAACAACCCTCTGTAATTCCAGTTCCAGGGTATCCAACTCCCTCTCCTGGCCTCTGCAGGTAATGCATGTATGGAGTGCACAGAAGCAAATGCAGGCAACTCTCTCCAGTGACATCTTTAGTTTTTTAAATTTATTATTTTTATATTTTTTACTTTTTTAGATTTTCAAGACAGGGTTTCTCTGTGTATCCCTGGCTGTCCTGGAACCCACTCTGTAGACCAGGCTGTCCTGGAACTCACTCTGTAGACCAGGCTGGCCTTGAACTCAGAGATTTGCCTAAGTCTGCTTCCCAAATGCTGGGATTAAAGGCATGTGCCACCATTGTGTGGCTATCTTTAAAATTTTTAAAAGCTCATAAACTTTGCATTTCATTGGTTACATGTTTACATACACATACATATATGCATATGTATATACATAGGTACACAAATGCATGCACACATGAGATGTGGTGTTAGGTCAGTGTGAACCTATAAAACCGAAAGAACTCAGGACTATTGTGAAGCTCTACGAAGCTCATCATCGGTGGGGAGCTACAAGGCACATCAGTGTCATAGCCTTGAAAGCCTGGACCTAAGCATCTGACAGTCTTCCATTGGCCAGAGGACCCTGGATGAAATGTTTGCTCCACAGCCTTGGTGAATATGTACCCTCAAACAGCTACAGAGCTGTCTGTTTTAAGGAAAGTCACACACATATATGTGACAGTTGCTTAGCTTGGTTTTTGTGGGACTCTTAACAGTGGGAACAGGGGCTGTCTCCAATACTTTTACTGGCTTTTGGGACCTTTTTCCTCATACTGAATTGCCTTGCCCAGCCTTAATATAAGGGGAGGATTTTAGTCTTACTGTTTTGTTGATATTATGAGAGGTCCGACCTTTTCTGAACAGAATTTGAGGAGAAGTGGATGGGGGGCAGCAGAGGGGAGGTGGTGAGGAAGTACTGGAAGGAGAGGTGGGAGGGGAAACTGTAGTCAGGATGTAAAATAAATACATTAATTAATTAATTAAAAAAGAAAAGTCACTACACAACTTTGAAAAAAAAGGTGACATACATTGAGATTCCTCTTTGGAAATGGTCTTTTATTTTAAAAAATATTTACTTTCATTATTTTTAAATTACGTATCGGAAGTTGTTTGTGGCTGCATGTGGGTATGTGTGTGAGTTCAGGTGCCACAGGAGGTCAGAGGAGTCAGATCGTCTGTACCTGGAGTTAGACAGTTGTGAGCTGCCTGATGTGGGTGTTGGGAGTGAACCCCAATCCTCTGAAAGTTAAGTAGGTGCTCTTAAATAATGAGCCATTTCTTCTACCCTGTAAAAGGCTTTCTTTTTTTGTTTTTGTTTTTCAAGACAGGGTTCCTCTGTAGCTTTGACGGCTACCCTGGAATTCGAGGTTGGCCTTGAACTCACAGAGATCCACCTGCCTCTGCCTCCTGAGTGCTGGGATTAAAGGTGTGCACCACCACTGCCCGGTTCTGTAAAAGGCCTTTTAAAAAGTTCTAGAGGCCTTGGAAGTTTCTGCTATTTTACAATGTCTACACTCTATCCATAGGCTACTAATGACAGAAACACACAGGTGTTGTGTTTTGACCTCTTGAACTCCCTACCCCCACCTCCTTGGTGCTGGGATTACAGAAGCACCGCCATGTCTGGTTTTATTCAGTGCTAGGCAACAACCCAGGCCCTCATAAAAGGTAGTTGTTTTGTTGATATTTGTTTGCTTGTTTTGTTTTATAAGACAGAGTTTCACTCTAGCCCATGTATGGAACTCATTATGTTTCCTGGGCAGCCTCAAACTCACAACAATTCTGCTGTGACTTCCTTAGTGCTAGGATTACCTTGCTCAGTGGTATGGTTTGAATACATGGCCTTATATTCATCTGTTTCCAGTTAACAGTGTGAGAGACAGCCCTCATAAACGAACCAAAGCTGCTGGGCGGTGGTGGCGCACATCTTTAACCCCAACACTTGGGAGGCAGAGGCATGCGAATCTCTGTGAGTTTGAGGCCAGCCTGGTCTATAAAGAGAATTCCAGGACAGCCAGGACTACACAGAGAAACCCTGTCTTTGTTGTTGTTGGTTTTTGTTTTTTGAGACAGGATTTCTCTGTGAAACAGCATTGGCTGTCCTGGAACTCAATCTGTAGACCAGGCTAACCTCAAACTCACCTCTGTTGAGTCCCCCTGCCTCTGCCTCCTGAGTGCTGGGATTAAAGAAAAGCCCTGTCTTGAAAAACCAAAAATGAACAAACAAAAACAACCTCCCCAAACACAAAACAAAACAAAACAAACAGCAAAAGGACCAAAGCTGTCATGAAACAGGTCTTAAGGAATGGTTTTCCCTTTCGGTCTCCTGCTCTATGAGAAACTACATCCATGATGCCGTGTTGGAAACAGGTGTCCCATCTCCAGAACAGCCTCCAGAGCGGTGAGAACCAGGCTACTGTTTCACACATTACCAGCCTCAGGGGCTCTCTGACAGCAGCACAGACACCAGACCAGAAGGGCCTCATGCAGTGAAGGGAGAGAATGACTCCCAACAGCTGTCTGCTGGCCACCACACATGCCCTGGGGCACATGGATGCTCCTGTGTGCACACATACTCACAATAAAAAATGTAGTAAAAAAGTTTCTAAAGGGAATGGTGAGACGGATTAAGAGTATTTGCTACTCTCGCAGAGGACTGAAGTTGGATTCCTGCACCCACATCAGGTGATTCACAACCCTTGTAACTCCAGTTCCAGGGGACCTGATACCTTCTTCTAAATCTGTAGGATCTTCACTCACATGTGCACAACCCCTACACACACACACACACACACACACACACAGAGTTGAAAATAAAAATAAACTTAGAAGGCCGGGCAGTGGTGGCGCATGCCTTTAATCTCAGCACTTGGGAGGCAGAGACAGGCAGATCTCTGTGAGTTTGAGGCTAGCCTGGTCTACAAGAGCTAGCTGCAGGACAGGCTCTAAAACTACAGTGAAACTCTGTATTGAAAAAAAAATTACACTTAGAAAACTTTCAAATACAGAAGGAGGAAGAGAATCAAGCTAATTGGTAAAATCTAGTCACTGGACAGAGCAGATGGGGTGACCGACACCTCTCGTGTTGTGTTTGGCTCCTAGTGGCCTTATCTGAGCTACTTCCCCGCTAGTCTAGGGCCAAGCTAAACACCCTAGCTCAGGTGCTCCAATAAGTTTGCTTTCCACCTGATGTGAGTCTAACTGTTAGAAACACTTTGGGCAAGATGCTTCTTACGAAGCTGCAAGAATCAGCAAGGCATGACTTGACGACTTTTGAGGATAAGACTTACCTTTGGCTTCAAATTTTCCTATGAGCTGGGCTCCCATTGCCATGGCAACATTAGATAGGAGACAGGATAAGAGCTTTTGGCTCAGGGTCATCCAGTTGTACCGAGGAGCCACGAAAAAGTAGGGGATGAAGGTGAAGTAATACAGGAAGCCACCCACGGCAGCTGCTATGTTGGCTGTGGGGAGAAGGAGCATGGGTGCCATGAACTTGCTAGGAGACTTCTACCCCACCCAAGTCAGATCCTACCCCACCCAAAACCCAGCACAGGGACTACAGCATCTTCTGCATTATTAGCCCCCTCATGCAGATCTTTGCCCACCTGCAGCAGCACACACAAAAATGTGTACACATAAAACACGCTGGCAACAGCTTGAATGTAAAATAGCAACCAAGCTACTATTTTGCATATGTTTTTTAAAAACCAATAAAATTACTTGATAGGGAGCTTGAGAATTCACAGTGAGGTATGGACTGACCTGAGACATACTCATTTTTCGGAAAAATTTAAAATCATTTAAGCTTAAAACTACGAATAATTACTAGGAGAAATGTAGCTTGTATATTACAAGCTATCAGACAGCCAAAAACTATTGTGAACTTTCTCTGTTCAACAGAAGTCAGCAAGGAAGAAAACATAAGCACAAGATGACAAGAAGTTGAACACAAAATTCAGAGAGCAGAAACGACTTGAGTGTACAGGCAGGCGAAGCTTTCATTGCTAGTATCTCAGCAGTCCACAAAGTCACACTTGCCTTCTGCCGACTCCCCTTTCCCTGTAACATCCTGCCGCTCCTCTCTGGCTCACAGTGCACGCTCTCTGCCCTCTACCCATCGCCTGGCTCCTTCCTGGGGGATTCTAGGAGGCTCTGTTATGGCCTTTATTGTATTCCTTTCTGCCTTCCTCTCAAACTCAGCCTTGGGGTCATCAAAATACATCCCTTTGATCCTGTGACCATGCATAAACCCCCTTGTTTCCCTAGACCTGCATGACTCCAGTCCTCTGGACTAAGGGGAACAACAGGACTCACCTTTACTGAAGAAGGTACTGACCATGAAGCTGAAGGAGATGGAGGAGATTGCAAAACACA
Organism: Microtus oregoni; assembly: GCF_018167655.1. Taxonomy (NCBI): domain Eukaryota; kingdom Metazoa; phylum Chordata; class Mammalia; order Rodentia; family Cricetidae; genus Microtus; species Microtus oregoni. The sequence goes on from NW_024543086.1 coordinate 20,239,369, forward strand.
GCAGGAAGACCAGCACCAGGGAGGGGTCGCTGTTCGAAAGGACTGCTATGTCCTTCTTCACCTGTAGAAGCCAGAGTGGCAGGGTGAGGCAGGGAAGGCAGAAATGAACCAGGAGGGGCCTAAATTTCCAGGTCTCAGGGACACTGTTGGATGGGAAGGGATCCTTGTTTCACCCAGTGGGAAGCCCTGCTTCTTTTCCCCAGCAGGGGAAAGATTTGCCCTGGGGTCAGTGGCCATGAATGTTCTACGGCCTAGAGTGCTGGGATCTCTGCACCCCCCTTCTTCCTGCTAAAGTCCTCACAGAAGCCACACTTACTTTGACACAGAACAGCAGGGTCATGAAAGAGACCATGATGAGGAAGAACAGGAAGAACATGAGGAACCACGCACTCCAGTGCAGCCAGCTGCTGAGCCCCATCATGCGCATGTACTCCTGTGGACGGGAGACGGCATCACAGAGTCAGGCTATTATCCTGTCTGCACGCTAGCAGCTTTTCCCCACAGTCCTATGTGTGCCAGTCTGCTTATAAAAACACAGTGCCATCTATAGGGCAGGGGGCAGCCCAGCACACCTGTGCTGTACGCATAGGCAGGAATTACCCAGCATACATGAGGGGAAAGAGAAGGCTGTGGTCTGTCATGCTAGTGCCTGTCCAACAGTTCTTATCCCTGTGGTGAGAATTTAGTCCTTTTCTGCATTTCATCAGTGTTACACACCACCTATCTGGGAGGCTACCTGACAGTCAAATCAGCATTAATTGCCCTTTCCTAAGTCACGATGGTCGGCCCCACTCCCTAGCCCACCACGCAATGTGGCCTGGTCTGTTCTGCGTCATGAGAGCTAAGACCATTGGGCCCACTAAGTTCTGTCATGCCAGGAAACCCCCTTCTCTGCTTGTGCCTCATTCAGGCGTGACACAGGTACCCAAAAGATGTTAAGCTGGTGAATTCTCTGCGTCCCTCAGGGATGCCTTGTATGCCGTGGAGCACACCACACTCCCAAGGAATGCTCCCAAGTCTACAGGGATGTCCTGTATGCCGTGGGGCACCCCACACTCCCAAGGGATGCTCCCAAGTCTGCAGGGATGTCCTGTATGCCGTGGGGCACCCCACACTCCCAAGGGATGCTCCCATGTCTTCATATTACTTGAGCTGATTCTGAGAAGCCAGGAGTGTCAGCTGGCATTAAGATCCAGAGTCACCCAGTCTGGTCCCCTCCTAAGGTTGGCAGACTCTGTAGGCTACTGACCACATTGACAGCAGCCTCCTGGGCTGTGAGCCTTGACCAGTTTGTGGCCAAGCACACACATTAAAAGACCTAGGCATCTGCTCATTTGCCTTCCCACATTGAAGGAGAACCTTTTAGGGAAAGGAGCATCCTGTCTCTGTGGAAGAATAGGATAAGGTAACCTGCAGCAGCTCTGACCAGGTCTTTCATTCTGGCCTGCTTATCAAGCCGTCGGGAGCAGCTCCTCCACTGACCAATGCTGCCTACGGGTTCTGGGAATCTAAAGCTGCAGAGGCATTGTAAAGCGAAAATTCAGCTCTTGGCTGGCAGTGTGGCTCAGTGGTAGAGTGCTTACATTCTTGAGACCCTGAGTTCCATTTCAACACTGACAATAGAAGCAAAACCAAACAGAACAGAACAAAAACACCAGGAGGGCCTTGGAGAGGTCAGGTAAGGGGGAAAATATTATCAAAATATATGAAAGGAACTTTTTTTTTTCATTTTTTGAGACAGGGTTTCCCTGTGGCTTTGGAGCCTGTCCTGGAACTAGCTCTGTAGACCAGGCTGGTCTCGAACTCACAGAGATCCGCCTGTCTCTGCCTCCCGAGTACTGGGATTAAAGGCGTGCGCCACCATCGCCCGGCTGAAAGGAAATTTTTTGAAATAAAGAAACATTGAAGGGCATCTAGGTTGTTTCCAGGTTCTGGCTATTACAAACAATGCTGCTATGAACATAGTAGAGCATATACTTTTGTTGTATGATAAGGCCTCTCTTGGGTATATTCCCAAGAGTGGTATTGCTGGGTCCAGGGGTAAGTTGATCCCGAATTTCCTGAGAAACCGCCACACTGCTTTCCAAAGTGGTTACACAAGTTTGCATTCCCACCAGCAATGGATGAGTGTACCCCTTTCTCCACAACCTCTCCAGCAAAGGCTATCATTGGTGTTTTTGATTTTAGCCATTCTGACAGGTGTATCTTAAAGTTGTCTTGATTTGCATTTCCCTGATCGCTAAGGAAGCTGAACATGACCTTAAGTGTCTTTTGGCCATTTGAACTTCTTCTGTTGAGAATTCTCTGTTTAGCTCAGAAACAAAAAATTATAAAGATAATGTAACAATTAAAAGAAAAAGAGGTGTGATACACACTTTTAATCCCAGCACTCAGGAGGCAGAAGGGGGGGGGAGGGGGAATATCTGTGAGTTCAAGGCCAACCTTTCTGGTCTGCTGAGTGAGTTCCAGGACAGCCAGAGAAACTCTATCTCAAAAACAAAAACAAGCTGGGCGGTGGTGGCGCACGCCTTTAATCCCAGCACTTGGGAGGCAGAGGCAGGCGGATCTTTGTGAGTTCGAGATCAGCCTGGTCTACAAGAGCTAGTTCCAGGTCAGGCTCCAAAACCACAGAGAAACCCTGTCTCAAAAAACTTAAAACAAAACAAAACAAAACAAAAACAAAACAAAACAACAACCAAGCCAAACTAAACAACAAACTAAAACCCAAAGCAAACAAAACCTCCTTTAGTGCTGCCTGGAGATTACAGGCAGAGGGCAGGCCCGCTCTCTCTCAGAATCTCAGCATTTCAAAGAGCTTGGACCATAGGGTGTCTACACTGCCTCCAAGAGGGAGCCCTGGCTGATAGCAGAGCCTTGAGACAGGCCAACTCTTCTGAGGAGTCTCTGGACCCACCACTGAGGCTGTGCCATTCTCAAACCGGCCTGTCGCACACAGAGGGTTACCTTCAGCTTTTTCTCTTTCTCCTGCACCACTGCCCGGATGATGCTGAGGGAGGTGGAGGTGAAGCTTAGCATGAGCAGCAGAGGAAGCTGGTACTGGATGGCGATGAGGAAGGGGTCAGAGATGTACGGTGGGAACGGGAACCTCTTGGTGATTACGCTGAGCTTCTGGAACAGCTGGTGCGCAGAGGCGTTGGCATGGTAATGCATGATGGCTTTGTCTACAGCATGTTGCACTGCCAGGAAGCCCTCACGGATGTACCCTGAGTCCAAAAACAGAGGAACGCTGTGTCATGGCGCTGCTCACTAGAGAGGGATGCACTTTGAACAGACAGGACTTTTCTGGGTCCACAGAGGTAGGGCCAAGGAGGCAAAGGGTAACTGATACCCCACTCTGCGGACCACTAATAGCATCCGACACCATTCAGAGATTCCCAGGGAAAAGAGAATGTTTGCCACATATTGCCACATATCACAGTAGAGGTGATACTTCTACTTCATAACTAATATATCCCACACATAATCACAAACATGATTATAGTTTAAAAATAGCTTAATATGGGACTAGGGAGACAGTTTAGTAGGTGAGAGCACTTGTTACATAAGCGTGAGAACCTGAGCCGGGCAGTGGTGGCACGCGATTTTAATCCCAGTAAGGGAGGCAGAGGCAAGTGGATCTCTGTTAGTTTGAGGTCAGCCTGGTCTACAAGAGCTAGTTCCAGGACAAGCTTCAAAGCTACAGAGAAACTCTGTCCTGAAACCTCCCCCCGTCCACAAAAAAGAGAATCTGGGTTTGGATCCCCAGAACTCTCATAAAAGCCTACCATGTACATGTGAACTGTACGGGGAAAGGGCCAGCCAAAGAAACCACCCCCCACCCCCCCGCCCTAAAACCAGAACCAGTGAAAGAAACACACTTTAGCCCTGAAGCCAGAACCAAAGAAATACACCTGATTCTGAAACCAGAGTCAAAGATACACACTTGGCCCTAGAACCAGAGCCAGTGAAAGAAATATGCCCTGGTCCCAAAACAAGAGCCAGAAAGGCTAGAAAGGGCCAGTGAAAGAAACCCAGTTTGTCTCTGAAACCAGAGCCAAATCTGCCCCTGAAAACCAACCAGATCTGAGCTCAAGGGACTGAAATCTGACCAAGTCCCACTCTGAAAATCTCCCTGGAAAAACTCCACCCCTAAGAAGTCCTATATAAGCCCTGTGGTTGTTCAGTTTGTGGCTGCCCCTTTTCCACCCTGGCAGAGGCAGACACTCTCCTGAATCCTTCCCTCCGGGTAAATCTCTTGAATGAGGGTGGGTGAAGACCTTTTGTCTGAGCTGAGAGGGAGTGAGAGGAGCAGGGCTGTGTAGTCGCAGACTTTCACTGGGGAAGCCCTTCCCCTAGCAGAGCAGAGCTGTTATGCTGTTATGCTCCAGAGCTTTGTAACAACTCCAATGGGGAAGCTCTCTCCTGCTGGAGCAGAGCTGTTACATTGGGGAAACCCTCCCTAGAGCAGGGCTGTCAGCTGCTATGCTTACTGTGACCTGTACTATTTCCTGGCTCCCAACTGCCAGAATATTCTCCCACCTGAGCTGTAACACTCAGTATTCCCTGGCCCCCGACTACCAGAATACTTCTCTCCCTGAGCTGTAGCACTAGGATTCCTTGGCTCCCGACTGCCAGGATCCCTTTCCATCCCAGCCGCAAAGCTTACACTAACCACGCCCATGGCACAGGTTACCAAGTGCTGCCATTCTTCTGTCTCTGGTTTTGTGACTGTAATGTCACTGATAAGTGTCAAGGCCAGTGCTGGTGCAGCAATAATTCTCATCATTACAAGGACACTTCACAGCAGCGAATGCTGTCCTCATTGGAGAGACAGACAGGCCCAGGAAGCCACAGAGCTGGTGAGGGGTTCAGGTGACATGGGACACCATAAACTTTGTCTTCGAAGTCAAACTTAGTCACCACTACAGTATGGTTTTCCCCACATATAACTGCCTGCTACTTGCTGGCGCATTGTTTCCTCAGGAGACTATCAAGTGATGCAGCCATTTTTTATCACTACAACTTTGTGGGGACTTGACGGTCTAAGCAATGGTTCTTCATGGTCCGCAGCTACTCTGTTGGGGTCACACGTCTGATATCTCGAATATCAGATATATACACTGTGATTCATTAACAGTAGCAAAATTACAGTTATGAGTAGCAATGAAGTAATTTTATGGTTGGGGTCACTACATGAGGAACTGTATTAAAGGGATGCAGCACAAGGAAGGTTGAGAACCACTGGTCTAAGGCATGAAGCCATCACTCTGTAATCTAATATACCACTTTCCCACTGGAGGAATGTTGTGGGTTATCTTGTTCTTTCAGAGTATTTTGGGCACAGCCTTTCATTTAATTTTTTTTTTTAAAATGAGAATGGGGTATTTGGGAGATATATGTTTATGTACCAGGTACATGCCTGGTCAACTGAAACAGGAGTTACATAAGGTTGTTAGCTGCCATGTGGGTACTGGGAATCAAATATGGGTCTTCTGGAAGAACAGTCAGCGCTCTTAACTTTAGCCATCTCCTCACCCTTGGGGACATATACTTATCAGGATGCCGTTAGTGAGTCTGAGGCATGGACATCTGGGACAAAAGTGAGATTAGAACTGACCTGCCCGGCACCAATGTTGTAACCTTCCTACCTACTTCTGCGGCTTTTACAAACTCCTAAACAACTCAGGGAAGTCTTTCAAGGGTTTGAACAACCACGTCTGGCTGACATTTTCCCTTTCTCAACTGCTGAAGATATTTTTCCGAGTCTTCTATTAGTGATTGGGCTTTTTCTTCTGGGGGCAATTTTTTGAGTTTGCACTCATTGATATCTGTCAGCCTTTCCTCTAAGATTTAATTTTTTACTTTTTAAAAAATTTTTTTCTTAAAGATTACTTTATGTATTTGGATGTTTTGCCTGCACGCCTGTCTGTGCATCACATGATTGCTCGGTATCTGCAGAGGCCAGAGGACATGGGATTCCCTGACACTGGAGCTACAGTTATCAGACATCATGTGGGTGCTGGGTATTCACCCAGGGCTTTCACCTCTGAGCCATCTCTTTAGCCCCAGGCTTTTGTTTTGTTTTTGAGAGAGGATCTCTTAGTTGTCCTGGAACTTACTATGTAGATCAAGCTGACCCCCGACTCAGAAATCTGCTTGTCTCTGCCTCCCAAGTACTGGGATCCGAGGTGTGTACCACCATCCCTGGTTTAAAGAGATATTTTCTACTGCTTTCAGGAAACAAGACAGAAACAAACAAACAAGACAGGCTTGAGGAGCTACACGGTAGCATCTGTCAGCCAGCGTGTCCAGCTGGTTGACATGGCAACTGATGTGGTAGCTGGCTGCAGCTTCTCCTGAGCTCCAGGTCTACTCACTGGTGTAGAACCTCTCTCACTCTATCGCTCCTTGTTCATTTTAGTTCATTTTCCAGATTTAAGACCCCAACCCAGACTGTTAGTCTCAGGATGGGTCCTAGAACCAGTGAGAGGTGTCTCTAAATGCTGCTCGTTAGATGCCTCCTGCCTGCCAGGTGTACATTCTGAGTCCTGTTCCCCAGAGAGACCTGCAGAAGACAGTGTTCTCCAGAACTTCTGGACATCTGCCAGTCTTGGTCGGACTGAGCTATTTTTCACCCTGGATCATCGGTCCGAGCCACCTCTTACCTCTCTCTAGCTGGGGTCCAAGACGTTCCTGTGCTTCAGAACAGACAGACCTATGAACAACAGAAAGCTCCACCACACAGACCACAGTATGCATAGACAGGGAACTGGAATAATCAACATGAACTTCTATGCAAGTTACTGAGTTAAATCAAGAACCTGCAGCCTTTCAAAATGTTATAAAATCAAACACAGAGAAGGCCAGGGAAGGGATACAAAAAAACAAGCCTGAAAAGTTGGTTAAAATGAGGCTTTTAAAAACCGGAGCGACAGCTGGGTGGTGGTGGCACATGCCTTAATTCCAGCACATGGGAGGCAGAGGCAGGGGGATCTCTGTGAGTTCGAGGCCAGCCTGGTCTATAGAGTGAGTTCCAGGACAGCCAAGGCTACCTAGAGAAACCCTGTCTTGAAAAACACAAGACACAAAAACCCGAGTGATAAATGTTTCACTCAAGGACCCATGTCTTCTGAAGTAGGGGCGGGATGCTACTCTTTCTAAGGCTTAGACTTAACCTTTAGGAGCCAGCTTTATTGAATGTTTTTCCCTTCACAATTGAGAAGTTTATAAAAATAATTTCCTGGCTGGGCAGCGGTGATACGTGCCTTTAATCCCAGCATTCAGGAGGCAGCGGCAGGCGGATCTCTGTGAGTTCAAAGCCAGCCTGGCCTACAGAGTGAGCTCCCGGATAACCAGGGCTACATGGAGAAACCCCGTCTCACCACCCCAACCCCCCAATTTTTTTCTGTAGAGAAGGTGAGGTGGTTTGGACTCCTTAGAGTGATCAGGAGTTAGCAACCTGGGGTTAGAACTATGGTCCCTAAGTGTCTCTCACCTGGCTCACCGCCATCAGGTGATGATGGTTCCCTTGGCCCCGGGCTTGGGAAAAGTGGGAAAAGAGAAGTGGTGTGCCAGCCTTCATTCTCTCTTAGGAAAACATTTCCTGTTTGCGTCCACATGTAATTTCTTCGCGTGTAACTGAAGCGTAGGTGGTATTTTACCTGTGAAAACAGAAGAGAAAATCAACCATTCTGAAGGATTCATCTGGAAGAGTAGAGCCAGAGTGCCCCGAGGGTGTGTTTCCTCACTAGGATGGTGTCACCAGGAGCTTATCATGCCCTGCCCTGCAATTACCCCAACTGCCTCAAAACATCAGAGGGAGACATTCTTTATTTTTTTTTCTCTTTTCAAGACAGGATTTCTCAGTAGCTACAGAGCCAGTCTTGGAACTCACTCAGTAGACCAGGCTGGCCTCGAACTCAAAGAGATCCACCTGTCTCTGCCTCCCAAGTGCTGGGATTAAAGGCCTGTGCCACTACCTACATTCTTTTTTTTTTCATGATTTATTTATTTTTATTTAATGTTCACTGGGTTTTGCCTGCATGTATGTCTGCGTGAGGGTGTTGCGTCCCCTGGAACTGTAGTTGTAAGTTGTCATGTGGGTGCTGGGAATTCAACCTGCGTCCCCCAGAAGAGCAGCCAGTGCTCTTACTGCTGAGCTCTCTCTCTCCAGCCCCAGAGGCAGTTATTCCTCCCAGCAGGGACACAGGGATACACAAGGTACTTATGCGACGTTGTAGCCACTTCTCTTCCGTTACTCAGCAACATGAATACTTTTTTTTTTCTTTTTTAGACAGGGTCTCACTGTGTATCTCTGGCTGGCCTAGAACTTGCTATGTAGACCAGGATGGTCTTGAACTCATGAGATCCATCTGCCTCTGTCTCTCAAGTGCTGGACTTAAAGGCATGCACAACCATGCCCAGCAATATCACATTTTCAATGGCCGGGCACCACCATCGTGTGAGAGAGTTGCTCAGTTTTGTTTTCCTGAGGCAGAGTTTCTCTGTGTAGCCTTGGCTGCCCTACAACCTGCTTTGTAGACCAGGCTGGCCTCAAACTGACATAGATCCACCTTCCTCTGCCTCCCGAGTGCTGGGGTTAAAGGCCAAGCCACCACCGCCCCATCAATTTGCTCAGTTCTAAAACCATCTAGAAAGCAAAGAGCTTCCTTCATTTTTTTAAAGCTATATTTAAGGCCAAAACACCCATTTTCTTCCTTATCCTAGTTGGTTTTTATCCGAAGAGGCCCAGAGACCTTTTATAAAATGCAAAAGTTAAGTGACTGCCCATGGGCTGGTAGATTTTTAAAAACTGTCCTGGACTTATAGGTTAACATCACCAAGCTCCCTCAGACGGACTGAGTACTATAGTTCCCAGGGACAGCTTAAGGTTGACTCTTAGGCAGGGGGCAGTTGAGGAAAAGCATCCTTATTTGCAAGCGTAGTGAGTAGTGAGGGGGAAATGAGGCTCAGCACAGTGTGTGTGTGTGTGTGTGTGTGTGTGTGTGTGTGTGTGTGTGTAGGGGAATCAAAGCGTGTGGAGGGGAATCAAAGCCTCACCGCCAGCGGCAGAGGGTCCTTGCTGTGGTTGAAGGTGTGCTCAAATACCACAGCTGCCAGCACGTTGGAGGAGCAGTTGTCGTACCGAATGTAGTCCTCAAAGTCCTTCTCAGAGGAAAAGCCATGCACTGTGGACAAAGCAGCAAACCACACATTGCCTAATCATCCCTGCTCCTTGAGAAGCCTGGGAAGGCCAGGACACTTCAGATAAAAGATAGCACACTGACAAGGCTGTCAAAAGCTGTGGGAACCCTCAAGACTAGAGTGGCTTTTGTCTTGGCAGAGATTTAGGCTGCTGTGGACAGTAGAACTGCTCAGTCAGAGAAGCCCTGGGTAGCACTTAGTCTTCCTACTGCAGTCTGAATCAGGCTGGAATACCAGGCCGGCAGCAGGGCCAAGTCACAGAAACCTGTAACAAAACAGGGCCAGAGGCTGCAGTCTTTGGCAACAGCCCCACTCACTCCCCCAATCACGGCAAGTCTTATTTTATTCATTTATTTATTGTTTTTTAAAAAATATTTATTTATTTATTATGTATATAATACTCTGTCTGTGTGTATGCCGGTAGGCCAGAAGAGGGCACCAGACCTCATTACAGATGGTTGTGAGCCACCATGTGGTTGCTGGGAATTGAACTCAGGACCTTTGGAAGAGCAGGCAATGCCCCATTTATTTATTGTTTAAGACAGGGTTTCTCTGTGTAACTCTGACTGTCCTAGAACTTACTCTGTAGACCAGACTGGCCTTGAACTCACAGATCCACTTGCCTCTGCCTTCCAAGTGCTGGATTTGAAGGCATGCGCCACCATGACCAGCATGGCAAGCTTTAAAAATTGGAGTTGCTCAAATGACCTTGTCCCCTGACCCTCCTTTTAAGTACAGAGCTTTGTTGTAATCCTTTGGTGGGGTGAAACAAGCTATAGGCAGTCTATGCCAACAGGAAGAGGGAAAGAGACAATAGCTTTATCTTGAAAGCAAAGATACAGAAAAGAAGGCTAGCACACATTACCCGGGTGGCTCCACAGGCCTCCTGTGACTTAATTCAGAGCTGTCCCCTGAAACCCACCCCAGGAAGGTTGTTGGTACCATGTACTCAAACTGTGCTCTGCTCTCTCAGAATTAAACGGCTTTTCTGGACTGGGCCCACCCAGCTGCTCGCTATCACTAGGTGCGACTGTGGAGCCAGATATGACCAACACTAACTACCACACGTTTCTTCATTGGTCCCCCTCAGCATTGGACAGAGGGGAGGCCGGGCTCTTGAGCCTCACTGTGTACTGAGATAAGGTAGTCCAGGGATTAATAAAGGTATTTAGCCAACATGATGAGTTTCTGAGTGTGGACTCAGCTTTTTCTGTGCCCTGGAGGAGGCAACACTGTCACAAAGACCCAAAACACAAGCCCCTCCCAGGTCTCACCTTTCATGCTGATCACTAGCTCCCTTTGCACGGTCTCCGTGATGGTCCTGGCAGCATCACTGTGGGAAGGGATGTAGGCGAGCTCCCAGTTCCCACCAGGAGGATGGAATGTGAAGAACAGGGGCAGCTGCTGGATGGACTGGCCCGGGTAAACTGTGGCATTGGGCACATTCTCTGACTGGATTTTCAAGCGTAGCCAAATCAGGATCCCGGAAAACAGGAGGGGCAGGAAGAGTTCCAAGACTGTCACTAGAACTTTCCGCTTCTACAAGAGAAACGACCACCCTGTGGACTGCAGCAAATGTTCCGTCCTTGAAGCTTTCCCTGGGCATCCAATGGATGATGGCCACCCTTCCTCGGGCCTGGACTCACCTTCAGAGTATAGTTCTTCCAGAGTAGGAGCGCCAGCTGCCGCAGCACTGCCATCTTCCTGCAGGCACAGGGCCAACACCAACCAAAGGCTCAAAGATGGAAAACTAAAGTGCCATGGAAACACAGACCAATCACCTTGGGAATTGCTACAAGCTCTTTTCCTCCGTATTTTCTCACCTTCCTTTCTGCCACCTTAATCCCAAACACTCCCTTGGAAGGAAGCATGCCATCCTGATGCTCCAGACCCACCATATCCAGAGACAATGCACATGCTTTGGGGCAACTGCCATCTTTTTCAACAACATGCTTTACTAATTCTATTTATTCACTTTTGTGTGTATGCGTGTGTGCACATCCAAGTGCCATGGTGTATGTGTGGAGGTCAGAGGACAACTTGTCAGAGTCTGTTCTCTCTTCCACCATGCAAGGCTGGAGGATCAAACTCAGGTCCTCAGGCTTGGAGCCAAACTGCTCTCCCCACTGGGCTCTTGCCCACCCAACAATGAGCTTTTTATGTGCTCTCCACTGCTGCTGTGCTTTATCATTGTTCCAATGCCTTGGTTACCATGCATGTCCCATCTAATCACAAAATAATGCCTTTTCCTTAACCAATGTAGAATCAGTAAAAGGAAATTCAAGGCTGGAGAGGGGGTTTAGCAGGTAGAAGTGCTTGCAGCCAAGCTTGGCACCGGGTTACTGGGACACAGGTAAAGGTGGAAGGCGAGAACTGAGTCCCACACATATACCATGCCATGTGTGTACACAGACACTAAATTAATCAACTAAAAAGAAAACTCAACTTGGTGTCCTGGTACAGGTAGTTTTTAGGACTTGAGAGGACTGTGAGGAGGAAGAGAAAAGCAGAGGCCTAGGACTGGGGCCTTCAGTGGCTTTGCTGACCCAGGAGCCCAATGGCTCAAGAGTTGTGTAAGTCAGTCATTCTCTCGTGAATCTAAGGCCAGTTTTTCCTATTGCTATTAGAAATACTGGAGCCCAGGGTTTCACTGCGCATGGCCCCTCTCTCTCTCACACCCCCCTTATGAGACAGGGTCTTGCTCTGTAGCTCAGGCTGGTCTCACTAGGTAGCCCCAGACTGCTGTTGACTCATAGTGATTCTCTGTCTCAGTCTCCTGACAGAATTATAGACACATGCCATCATACCAGACATAAGAAATTCATCCTAAAAGTACTTCTCCTACATTAAACATAAATCTAACATAATTCTGGTGCCCACAACCAGAGGAAAAGTCTACAGAGAGTTCATCAAACACAGGCGACAGCAGAAACAACATTTATGAAGGTTGTCAACTTAAGACAAATTTTACTGCATTTCAGCTACCAGAAGCAGAGACATTGAGCTGCTAACCTGGAAAACTAGGTGGTCCGAGTAAGCTCAGGTAAGGCTGGCAACACCCAGTCAGGAGAATCCCATTCAGCAACTGAAGGCAAGGAGGTCCAGATGTGAAGACCCACAGGAAGGGAAGGAAGGGAGCAGCAGGGCTCCTGAGAGCTGCAAGCAGAGAGAAGCACTTCCCAGCTCAAGTCTCCAAGTGGGGAAAAGCCTTGGTGACTCACAGTGGGGACTTTAGTTCAGTTAATGAGCTCATGGGCATGGCTAATACTAACCAAACACCAACTCTTAGTCAGATGAGGGCAAAACAGGGTATATTGATAATTCATGAGTCACTCATTAATGATCAAAAGCTAACATGCTTCTAAAATGAATAGCTGCAGACTATAAACTATATGGGATAAAGAGGTTTTTTGTTTGTTTTAAAGAAACCCTAGCTGGACAGTGGTGGCACACACCTTTAATCCCAGAACTCAGGAGGCAGAGGCAGGTGGATCTCTATGAGTTCCAGAACAGCCAAGGTTACACAGAGAAACCCTGTCTCAAAACAAACAAACCCCCCAAAACTAAAACCAAGAAAAAAAAATCCTTATTTTTACTTTTACAGTTAAAATATTTCCATAAAGATCTTTCCAGGGCTGGAGAGATGGCTTGGAGGCTAAGACTGCATGCTGCTCTTGGAGAGGTCAAATTCGATCCCCAGCATGTACTCTGGACTCCAGTACAGGGATTCAGTACCCGGGGCCTCTGTGGGCACCGGTACTCTAGTGCACATACCCTCACAGATACACACACACATAATTTAAAAAAGAGAGGGAAATCTAAAAAAAAAAACCTTTATTTTAAAAACTAAAAATCTGGCCGGGCGATGGTGGCACACGCCTTTAATCCCAGCACTTGGGAGGCAGAGACAGGCGGATCTCTGTGAGTTCCGCCTCACAGAGAGGGAGCACGAGCTCAGAAGGAGAGGGAGCACGAGCAAGGAACTCAGGACCACGAGGGGTGCACCCACACACTGAGACAATGGGGATGTTCTATTGGGATCTCACCAAGGCCAGCTGGCCTAGGACTGAAAAAGCATGGGATAAATCCGGACTAGCTGAACATAGCGGACAATGAGGAATACTGAGAATTCAAGAACAATTGCAGTGGGTTTTGGATCCTACTGCACGTACTGGTTTTGTGGGAGCCTAGGCAGTTTGGATGCTCACCGTACGAGACCTGGATAGAGGTGGGCAGTCCTTGGGCTTCCCACAGGTCAGGGAACCCTGATTGCTCTTCGAGCAGATGAGGGAGGGGGACTTGATCGGGGGAGGGGGAGGGAAATGGGAAGCGGTTGCGGGGACGAGGCAGAAATCCTTAATAAATAAATAAATTTAAATAAAAAAAAAAAAGCCACAGAGAAACCCTGTCTCAAAAAACCAAAAAAAAAAAAAAAAAAACAAAACACCTAAAAATCTTACCTTTTTAAAACAGATATTAAATGGCACTAAATATCTTGCCTTAAAACATAAATTCAAAATTCATGCATTAAAGGTAGTATAGAAATTTCACAAATTAATTTAAAATGGAATTGTTTTCGAGACAGAGTCCTGCAGTTAGCTAAGGTTGGCCTCAGAATAGTGGTATCAGTCTCCTGACTGAGACATGAGCTACCATACCCACTTTAAAAATGTGACTTTTAATGACAAAAAAAACCTATAACCACCAACCATCAAAACCTAAACAACAGCAAGTAAAACCTCCTATCAACAATGTCTTAAAAACAGTTATGATGACTGATAAAGGAGCAGCAATTTAATGACATTCGTTAAGGCCCGCGGTGACTTTTTAATTTTTAACGTTAACACATTTTTAGTTATTTATCCTGTGTGTGTGTGTGTTGTTTGTGGGTGTAGGTCAGAAGACAACTTAGGGGAACAATTCTTTCCTTTTATGCCAGCTCTAGAGATCAAACTCAGGCCACAGTGTTTAACAGCAGCGCCTTTCCCCGCTGAGAATTTCACCACCCCAGATTTGTGTTTATGAAAGGTTTTCATAACAGTCCATCTGGAAGGGAGAACAGATGGCTCTGGTCAAAGCTAATCCAGACCAGCAGCTGGCTTAACCTAGATGAACTTTCTCCCTCCACCAGAGAAGAATATGGAAAGGTCACAGTTCAGAAAGGTTTTGGAGCTCACTATGGGCTTAATCCCACGCCCTGTATAAACTCAGCGTGATGGCAAAAGCCTGTATGATCAAAAGCTCAAATTCAATCTCCTCCACCAGACAGTAAGTACAAGGCCAGCATGAGCTACATCCGACCTCGTTTCAAAAAGGAAATAAAATGATCTTCTGGTTAAAGAAGTAGATGGTTAGCCGGGCGGTGGAGGCGCACACCATTAATCCTAGCACTCAGGAGGCAGAGGCGGGCAGATCTCTGTGAGTTCGAGGCCAGCTTGGTCTACAAGAGCTAGTTCCAGGGCAGGCTCCAAAGCTAGAGAAACCCTGTCTTGAAAAACAAAAACAAAAAACAACAACAATAACAATAAAGTTTTATTTTTTGGCTATTGTTCAAGAATATATAACACTCTCTTGCTTATTCCCACTCCTTTCAGGCCCAGAGCAGCAAAGGCCACACAGTTTAGACACCTAGGCAAACTGCAGAGGCAGCACTAGAAACTGACCTTAGTCCCAGGCAAGGCTGGCTGAAGGTGTTGCTCCAAGGTTACAGGTGAAGTGGCCTGGCGGCAGCAGTGCTACACACACAACTCTGGGGTGGAGCCAGTGGGTCCCCAGAGAGAAGCAGTAGCCCTAGGGAGCAGGAATGATGAGATCTCGAGGGACATCTGGAGGAACCTGGGGCTCACAGGCATGACTCTCTGGCACCTTTGGGTAGATGAAGGATGTTTAAGTTTAATTTGAAAAACAACCACAAAACAGCTACCAAGTTAGAAAGTAAGAGAGCAAAATGTGTTCTGAGGATGTTTATCAGGGACTAGGGAGCACAGATCAGTGGCTAGCACTTGCCTGACACTCACCGGACACACCAAACAGGACAGTGCTAAAACAGACCAGCTGGATAACGGAGAGATGCAGATTTACACACATATCCACAGCTGTGCCTGGCACTTTATGCTGATGGCCTCCTAATGTGGTCAGGGTTCCTAGTATTATCATCCTTCACAGACCGAGACCAAAAGGAAGTACTGGCCAAGACCAAACTGCAAGTAAGCTGTGTCAGCACTTGAACCTCAGCCTGTCTTGACAGCCTCGAAATCTGAGCTCTTAGGCCCTGCATGCCTCTATCCTTTATACACAGGATATACACCGTGTATATGTTACATATTTATATATAAAGTATATATATCTTTTATATTCTAGTCACAGTGAGCATCCTTCTAACATCTTCATCTCTTGCTCCTAGAATGCAGCATTAGTCAGCCCACCACCTCTTTAGTGCCTTAATTTGTTCCCATTCCCCTCAATACCCTGCTTACTGCTTTGCCCTTGCTAAGCCTTATCTGAAGTCTCAGTGAAGGCTATATTCACACTTGTGCATGTTCTGTTTGAGCAAAGGCATTTAAAGGAGGAGATCCTGGAATTACAAAATCTGGAACACTT
The DNA here is from genome assembly GCF_018167655.1 of Microtus oregoni. NCBI lineage: Eukaryota > Metazoa > Chordata > Mammalia > Rodentia > Cricetidae > Microtus > Microtus oregoni. The sequence continues at coordinate 20,255,173 of NW_024543086.1, forward strand.
TCTGGTTACGAAAGCCAGTGCACACAAGAGAAGGAAGTTAAAGTTCCTCAACGCACTTAACACTTGAGTGGCACTGAAGATACTCAGAAGTGGTGATGGCTGAGAGCTGAGCCTAACCTCAGGGGAGGAAACGACTGCCAGCTACTCTAAGGCAAACACCAAGAGCTGGTCACTTTAGCCTCCCCACCCCCTGCAAGAATCCTCTAAGAAGGTCCCACTGAAGGGGGTTCAGCCTGATCCTGAGGAAACAACGAGAAAGAAAAGGCAGCCCCCACCCTGGCAAAGGCTTGTTTGCTTCCAGTTAAAATATCAAACATTGCACAAGGCAATGAGTATTTCAATGTTTGTATTAAAGTGGACAATCAAATGGTTATGTATAAAGCAAGTGCTGATTTCTGAGAACTCTGCTGGCAGATCGTAGGAGTCCTGTAAAATGGTCTTTCTCACAATTGCTCTTGCTTAGGGACTATGGGTTGTGACAGTCCATGCGCACTATGGTGCCTCTAATCAGCAGCATCTAGAAGAGTCTCAGCCAGTGCCAGGGGTAAAACTAGTGCCTCATTCGCACCAGGCAAGAACTCTACCACTGGGCTGGAGAGATGGCTCAGTGGTTAAGAGCACTGACTGCTCTTCCAGAGGTCCTGAGTTCAATTCCCAGCAACCACATGGTGGCTCACAACCATCTGTAATGAGATCTGGCACCCTCTTCTGATATGTGGGCATACATGGAGGCAGAATGTTGTATACTTAATAAATAAATCTTTAAAAAAAAAAAAGAACTCTACCACTGCCGGGCGGTGGTGGCGCACGCCTTTATTCCCAGCACTTGGGAGGCAGAGGCAGGCGGATCTCTGTGAGTTCGAGACCAGCCTGGTCTACAAGAGCTAGTTCCAGGACAGGCTCCAAACCCACAGAGAAACCCTGTCTCGGAAAAAAAAAAAAAAGAACTCTACCACTAAGCCACCATGGCAGCTACACTGAACCCTATCATCTGGTTTTGTTGTTCCACATAAATATCTGCAAACATGGAGTAGAGCAGGGCCAGTGCTTCGGAGAGGGCGCTAAGGGGCCTTCGAAACCAGTAAATCACAACAGGGACCTGGTATCAAGCAGAAAACCCTTTGCGCCATGTGTCTGTCATGTCCCCAGCACTGGTGCATCTCCCTCCATGAAGTCACGGGCCTCGAGAAGAAAGAAACCCTAATAACGCCACAAATAGGCCACTGAGGTTGCTCAGAGAAAGCGGATGACCATGGTGCTTCATATGCTACACAGGTGTGTGACACAGAGGTGTCCTGGTGGGCAGCGCTGGCCACACTTCATGTTCTTCCTTCAACTTGAGGAATTGCTTTGCCCTACTTGAGATGCTTTTAGGAAAGCATTTTATTACCAGATCTAGAGAATTTCCAGCAGTCAGCCAGGACTGTATGTGTGTGTACATAGAGAGTGTTGACAGACTCTGTGGCTTTTTAAGACACACAAAGCAGAAAACATTTATTCATTCAACAAACATTTGCCAAATGATTACTGTGATGTGTATTTGTACAACATGCTAAGGATTTACTAATGGACACATAATGTTCTTACAGTTTATAGTCTGTAATACTTCTCTCTCTTGTTAACTGTTGAAATTAAATTAAGCTAAGGCAGGTAAGTTAGGGTTTCTGTTGCTGTGAAGAGACACCATGACTATGGCAACTCATAACAAAACACATTTAATTGGGGCTGGTTTTCAGTTCAGAGGTTTAGACCATTCCATCATGGTGGCACAGACATGGTGCTGGAGAAGAAGCCAAGAATTCCACATCTGGACCAGCAGGTAGAAGACATAGTGACCCACTGGGCCTGGCTTGAGCTTCTGAAACCTCAAAGTACACCCACTTCCTCCAGCAAGGCCAACCTATTCCATTAAGGCCACATGTCCTAATCCTTTCAAATAATGCCACTCCCTATAAGCCATTTTCATTTAGACCACCAGAGATAATATCACACAATCCTGGAGAAGACAGGAATTAATTGTACGTATGTTGACAGATGGAGGGCTAGGTGACCATGGTGCTCTGGATGCTTCATCCTGAGGAATTACTGGAGGATCCCGGAGAAATGGAAGGATATTGGTGGAAGAGTTACCCTGAAACTGAACATGAGCCTGACAGTAGCAAACAAGGAGACACAGATGAAAACAGACCCCAAGGCTTAAATTCTTAAAATTAAAAAAAAAATTCTTTTCAAAGACAGGGTCTGTTTAGTATGTAATTCTGGTTGTTATAACTCAGTCTGTAGACCAAGCTGGCCTCAAATTCACAGAGATCCACCTGCTTCTGCCTTCCAAGTGCCAGCATTAAACCATGTGCTACCATGCCTAACGTACACAAAGCTTTGGATTCTGTCCCAAGAAAGCATTGACGGGCACATGTATGTATGTGAGCTAAAGCATACATAGCTCACGTCTGCTCTGACTCTGTTCAGTCTTTCTCTGAGGCTATTTAAACACTGGCAAAAGTCAAAGGCAATGGATTCTACAGATGGAAACCGCATCATGAGTAAAAGGGAGAAGAAGAGGCACATTTTTAGGATACGGCCCTCATCTGTGAAGCTCACCAGCTGTTTTCTAGTCGGGTGAACAAGGCAGTACATGGCAGTGGAGGGGTAGTGAGCAATTTCCTTGTATTCCCTAAAATAAGAAAAAAGCTTCATGAATATTTAATACATGACGGACTCTGGTTTTGTCAGTTGTGAGGCAGTGGCTGTGGGTCCTGATAGTGAGCCCGTTACATGGGTGGTGGTGGGGCCTCTCTCAGGAGTTTATTTAAGCATCTCAGACATAAAGTGTATATGTTTCAAGATATCATTTTTAAAATTTATTATCTATATGGCACTCTGCCTCCATATATGCCTGTAGGCCAGAAACGGGCACCAGATCTCATTACATATGGTTGTGAGCCACCATGTGGTTGGTTACTAGGAATTGAACTCAGGACCTCTGAAAGAGCAGCAAGTGCTCATAACCTCTCAGTTATCTCTCTAGCCTTCAAGATATCATTTTTTTTTTTTAAAAAAAAAGGGTATCATGGTTGTGGTTTTTAAAAAGAGGGCCAGAGAAATGGCACAGTATATAAAGGCTCTTGCTCTAACCCTGGTGACCTGCCCAATCCTTAGACAAGAAAGATGAAATCAACTCTCATAAGTTGTCTGTCCTTTGATCTTCCCGCACGTATACACATATGTGCACACATACACACAAAGAATGTAATAAACATTTAACAGAGACTACCCAAAGGTTTCCAAAGTTTTGTAGTTATCCGGGAAGTGTCGACAGGCACCTCCAGGGTTCACTGGTTAGCGTGGGACTTACTGGGGAATTATGGAGGTCTTTGACGAGATTTCAATCTTAGATACCTTTAAAAATTTTAAATAACAAGTAAGTGCAACAATGAATGAAACTGCCTAAGTGAGGGGAGGGCAGAAAGATGGTTCAGCAATGAAGAGTACTGCTTGCTCTTGCAGAGGACCAGGTTCAGATCCCAGCACCCATGGGACAGCTCACAATGTTCTGTAATGCAATGTTCTCTAGTTCTAGGGGGTCTGATGTCTGCTGCTGGCTTCTGTGGGCACCAGGTCTACATATAGTGCACATACAAACATTCATACGTATAAAATAAAAATAAATATTTAAAAAAGAAATAAACAGGCTGAGGAGATGTTATTGGGTAAACGGCCTGTTATGTAAGCAGAAGAACCTGAGTTCAGACCCAGCACCTACGTGAAAAGCTGGGCATGAGAATGTGTGTCTGCAACCCCAGCACTGAAATGGGAGCCAGGGCAGGAGGGGGTGCAGGGACAGGAAACTGCTGGAGCTTTCTAGGCAGCCAATCCAGCCAAATTAATGTGCTCCAGGTTCAATGAAAGAGCCTGTCTCAAAAAATAAGGTGGAGAGCAACAGAGGAAGATATGTCTGGCCTGTGCACGCACACGCACACACACACACACACACACACCCTATGGATATACCCTCCTTGAAAAAAACCCTCTCCCTCAGAAAATCCCCACACACAAACCTGTCCCTTCAAGGAAAAGATGACAAGATATGAGAATCATAACTATCAAACAATTCATGCTAAGAATAGAAATCTAGTGAGCATGAATGTCTGAATACAGATGTGCCGTGGTTTGGATCTTGTGTGTCCCCTGAAGGCTCATATGTTAAAAGCTGAGTTCCAAGCCTGATACTATTGGCAGAAACTTTAATAGGTGGGGCCTGGCAGGAGGTCTACATCACCGGAACATCTGTGAGAACTCTTTCTGGACACAACCATGTGTGCAGCTTTCATTTGCCACGTTATTCCCCACCATGGTGTGCAGCCTTACTATAGGCCGCAAGGCTATGGCCAATTATCATGGGCTGAAACCTCTAAAACTATGAGCCAAAGCAAGTCTTTTTCAAAAAAGCTGCCTCAAGAATTTGTAATAGCAATAAAAAGTTGATAAGCATAAGACAGTTCACAATCACATGATATTGCCACAGCTGCTGTATGAGTGCCACATATAAAGGTAAATACCACAAAATATTCAAGACCAGAATTTGCATCTTTCCTTTTACCTGTAAACATGCACCAACCCAAATCTGCCCAGAGCATTTGTGTGGCAGGTAAATGAGCTCAGACCCAGAAGCACAGCATCTGTGCCTACACAAGGTTTATCATGCTCACATAAGCTCAACAAGACCTGGTTCCTGAAATGAACAGACCAAGAACAAGCATGTTCACGCACTAGGACATGAGTTTCACTTCAGTGATCTGAGTCTGATCTCATGGCTTTTCCTGTACAAGGCATGTTTATACTATACTTTTTGTTCTGTTACTATATTGGAAATGTTTTCATCATGTTAACTTTACCTTTATCTCTTTGCTTTTTTATTTTTTGAGACACGATTTCTCTGTGTAGCCCTGGCTGTCCTGGAACTTGTTCTATAGACCAGGCTGGCCTCAAACTCAAAGATCCACCTGCCTCTGCCTCTCAAGTGCTGGGATTAAAGGCGTGCACCACCACTGCCTGGCCTCACCTTGTATCTCTCTAAAAAGTCCACATTCAGCTATAATTCTGGATTCACTTGTTAGGATTTATTATTTGACTCTCTCTATATATGGACACTCTCAAATTCTTTTCTATATAGCAGTACACAAGGAAAAGTGTATGGGGATGATTTGCTTACACAGTGGTCCTTATGCAAATGAGGTGATCATGGCCTACAAAGCTGTGTCTTAGAGCTCTAGGAAGCCAAGTCTGAGACTGGGTGATTCGTTCTGCAGGCCCAGGTAGAGAGAGGACTGTACTTTCTGGAACAAACACTCACCATTATCTGGTCTATCCAGAGCTGGTGGCAGTGGTCTCCCTAGAAGAGGAAGCTCTTGGTGAGAACTGACAGGGTATATTTTAGGACAAATATGTGGCCTAAAGAAAGTTCTCTGAAGAGAATTCCACAAAGCTTATACTGTTGCTTGCTTTCCTGCCTGATTCCCATGCTGCAGCCTTGGTTTCGTTCCCCGGTTAGCTAGCTTTTCTGCCTTTTTAGGCATGGGAAACGAGGTAATGAAGCAACAGGAGTCCCCAGAGAGGTAACCATGGATCTTCCGTAACAAGCAAAGCAGCAAGGAGAGCATTATGGTATCTGTGAAGGTGACCACGACCTGCTGACTCCAGGCCTTGTGCCATTCAAGGGGAATGGGCATCAATTCATGGATGGGCCCCACGCCCTTCTCTCCACACCCAGAATGGGCCTTCAGCACTTCACCCAACATATTGCTCCACCTGGTGAAACCCTACCGTTTCCTGGCCTACTCCGATGTCAGGCCCTCTGTAATGCTGTCTCTGGAAAGCAGGAGCTCATCATCTTAGTTGCAAAGCAGAATCTTCTAGGGCTGTTTTCTGACAGACACTGAAGCTGAGGCTCACCCATGAAGACTGTGGGCTCTGGTCTGAGCAGTTCTAACACGCAGCCTTGGTTCAGATCTCCTGCTCCTAATTGAAACCACCCCGCTGGACACCTGTGGCACCTATTCTGGATGTGCCATGTGCCACCCACCTCGTCCTTTAATAAAAATACATTATTATTTGTGCTGTGGCAGGGGGATGCTTGCACTATGGTGTCTGTATGGAGGTCAAGGACAACTTGAAGAAGTTGGTTCTCCCAGTCTGCCAGTTGGGTCGTAGGGATCTAACTCAACCTATCAGATGGGACTGTCAAATGCTTTTTACCACTGGTCCAAAACTGTTTCTGCTTTTTGCCAGAGTTTTTTTGTTTTTTGTTTTTTTTGTAAATCAGTGCCATTCTAAGATCTCTATGACCAGGGACAATCCCTAGTGACTCAGAATCATGCCTGGAGCCTGGCCCATTTTAAGAGCGATAGGCATACCTAAGAGTTCTAGAATGTAGCTCTAGACAGACTCAGTAGCAAAAAAGCCTCCTGCCAACTGCCAGAAGCAGGGCTGGAGGAGAAACCATAGACTCCATAAAGGCCAAATTAAGCCTTTCCAGTTAAGACTAAGTCAAATAGTTTCCATGAGACTACCTGGTCAATGTAATATGGAAAGCTAGCGACTTGTCATGCTCCAAAAGGCTGCTCGCTCAGATTGGGGGTACAGCATCTTAGAGGAAGATGTTCTGTTTGCAAGGGCTCAATTGGAACCAATGTGCATGAGGGAGATTCCCATGGCATCCATTTTTATTCACTTTTCCTCTCCCTTCCCCCTTCACTTCTCATGAGGCAAGTTTTCTAAAATGGTTTCAGTCTTTTCAAGCTTAATAACGGCAACACCAAAACTTTCAGAACGAAATAAGGCTGCTTAGGAGACAAGGATGGAATTCATTTCCTTAAACTCTGCCTGGGTCTCCCTCCACATTGTTACTAAGGAGCCAACATCACTCATTCTGGAACATTTCCCCGAGGGCTCCTGATGTGCAAACACTAAGTCCCTAAACCAGGATTCAAGAACCTTCCGGGCCTGGAGACAAGGGGACAGACAGAAATACCTTCTAAGACAAGGCCCAGAAGGGCCACACACAGGGAAAGCAGGGTCTCTCAAGCATGCAGCACCAGGGAACACCTGCCCTGGACCCAGGCTCCGAAGGCGACCCTAGCCCTCAGGTGCTGGTTGAAGTCCGGAGCACCAGCCCTGAGACACCTGACCCTAGGCACAGTGCTGCAGGAACATAGCCCACACCCATGATTCCCCCTTCCCTGTCTTGTCCTGCACACTGGGGGCTTCGCCAACTTCAACCCCTATGGAAGCACCCCTTGAACCCTACGCTGAAGTTCGTGAAAATAAAGAGGGTGGAGCTTGAAGGACTCTGATTCAGGAGGAATCTCATCCCGCACCAGTACTGGCTGGGTGCGCCGGGAGCACTCCATCTGCCAGCTACCCCGTAGCCAAGAACGCACCGGAGGGCGGCGGCTGTCTGTCCATTTGCTGGGCCCGCATAAAACGACCCTGGTTGTCTGAGCAGGTTCCTGCGCGCCCAGCGGTCCTGCTATAGCGGGGACACACCCAGTCTCGCCGCCGCCGCGAAAGCGACACCTGCGGCAACACACACGGACGGTCCGGGAGCCGGCGGGGACCTGGAGGCCCCGGGCTGGGGGCTGCCCGCAGGCAAAGCGGAGACAAGGGCAAGGATGAGCAAACTCACACGCCGGCGCTAGCACGCGAGGGGACCGGTCCTAGTGGCACTCACCGACCCCCAGCGCCAGAGTGGCGGCGCTCGGCGCGGCTCTCTCGACAGGTTCCCTCCCTTAGATTCCCGGTTCCGCTCCAGCCTCGCAGGGGCGGCTGCGGCCGGCGCTGACAGCTGAGGCCGCCCCGCAGGGAGGAAGCACCGGAGACCGGCGCGGGTGGGAGAACGCACCAGGAAGCTCCAGCTCCTCTAGGGGGCGCGGCTGATCGCGCGTGCGCAGTGGGCCGCCCCTGCAGGTGCCCGGGGTTTGCTCCCGGCCGGCTTAGCCTCGCCTAAGCTCCGGCTTCAGCGTCTGCGCAGAGCCCCGCACATGTTGCCCGGCTCTGACAGAGGGCTCTCCGCGTCGCGCGCGCGTGCACCCGCTCCTAGGTCAACATTCCGGACCGTGCGTCTGCGCAGTACTCCACGGAGGGCGCACCTCCTGCAGGCGCGTGCGCGAGTGCGGGTGGGGTGGGGCGGGGCCGTACTGCGCGTGCGTGATGGGTTGCCCCTGCGGGTTTTGGGCCTCACTCCGGCGACTGAGGTTGCGGCGCCGCCTGGTCCATGTCCAGCAGAGGGCGTTAGTCTGGGGTTCTGCTTCGTCGACTGAGCGTGCGGTGCCAGGGGACAGAGGCCTGAAGCTTGTCTCAGCACAAATGTGTTTCAAAGCAACTGAGGCTGGAATATTAAGTAGTTCACTTTCGCGGCGGGTTTTTTTTTTTTTTTTTGGTTTTTTGAGACAGGGTTTCTCTGTGGCTTTGGAGCCTGTCCTGGAACTAGCTCTTGTAGACCAGGGTGGCCTCGAACTCACAGAGATCCGCCTGTCTCTGCCTCCCAAGTGCTGGGATTAAAGGCATGCGCCACCACTGCCCGGCTCGCGGCGGGTTTTACTATTTCAAGTTCCTCTTTCTCCCCAGGGCTCTCGCTCCATCACACTCCAGTCACCAAGGGAACATGCTACTTTCCCGCTCCTGCCTGAGCAGAAGAAACCCAAGCCCTGGGGAGGTTAGGTTGAGGAACCTTCCAGCGGCGACAGCGGGCATCCAGTAAAGCGAGAGTCACGACCCAGCCCAGCAGCATCGCTAGGAGAACGGAATCGGAGTAGCGGGGTGGGGTGGGGCTAGGAGAAGGGAATCAGGGTTCTGGGTCCCCTCTGGGAGGGAATGGCGGTGAGATCGTAGATTCCTGGATCCAGGTTTGTGCAGCCGCGCGGCCGGCCCGTGAGAAGTGGGTCACCGGGTGGAGCGTGGGCGACTGCGCCGCGGGGCCAACAGTCGCCGCGGGTGGTTTGGCGGGTCCCTGAATGCCCGCGGCCACTGTCTGGGTGCGGGCGGTGAGTGAGAGGCTCAGCCTTCCCCGGCATCCAGGCTGCAGAGGTGCCTAAGGTAACCCGGGACTTCCAAGTCGAGATGCCAGTTTCACTGTGGTCACGATCTCTTGCTCTCTGAGGTCCAATATGGTTAACCCAGAAGGTGGGCTCCCAGGGAAAGAGCCCTTTACTGACACACAGTCAGTCCCCTGGGATCCTAGAACACCTTCCACAGAGACAGCTCTGGCCAAGTTTGCCGGATAAAGGAGTCACTGAGACCTGACTTCAGGCCTTGAGTTCTTCAGTAGTGTAGTCAAGTCATTTTACTCTTTGGAATCTTAATTTCCAATTCCTAAAATTGAAATGGTAACAATAGCAAATTTAAAGGTTGTTGTTCCCTCCCACTCCTCACCCTTTTTGAAAGTGAAATGAGAAAAAAAGCATATTTAAGTGATTATAATGTCTGGCACTTAAATTCCAATTAAATGGTAGTATGACGCTTGCCTATAATAATAAGCATGCGGCGGAGCAATTAATGGAAGGCGGGGATTTGGATTATTAGTGTGCTGCAAGCATCTCCATCATTCCTCCAAACAAAATGTCTTTCCCATTCTCTACTTCACGCCAGAAAAGTGTGTGAGCCTGACTGACTATAACTTTAGCCTGCTTCTTCCTTAACTGCTTTTCTTTCAAACCAATACTTGTCATTTCCAGCTTAAATTGATTAAAGCTTGCAACTCTTTAGTCTTTTCCAAACCGAATCCTAGTTCTGCAGAGCTAAATCTAGGAACAGAGCTGGATGACTTAAAATTTCCCCTAGGTAAATGAGGCTGGGAGTATTGATGAAGAACGTTCCTCAGCATCTCACAAAATAGGCATCTTGTGCTAAATTTACATTTTTATTGTGTGCTGACTGCACGAATACAACTGGAAATGTAAGTATTAAAATACCCAGTTAACAGAATTCAGAGTATGCAACAAAGTATCGTTAGACTAGTGAAGCTATTGTAATTTGAAAATAATATAAGGCCAGGCGGTGGTGGCGCACACCTTTAATCCCAGCACTTGGGAGGCAGAGGCAGGCGGATCTCTGTGAGTTCGAAGCCAGCCTGGTCTACAAGAGCTAGTTCCAGGACAGGCTCCAAAGCTACAGACAAACCCTGTCTTGAAATTCATCCCACCCCCCAAAAAGAGAGAGAGAGAGAGAAAAAGCCAATGTAATGTTTTTGTGTGTTTATTTATTTATTTTTGCAACCATAATTATGCTCTCAGTAATTTAATTTTTTCCCTTACAGCCATTAATCTATTTTTTAATGTAAGTGTAGCTGGTTATGGTGGTACCTTCTAAGTACTGCATCATATTTTTTAAATTTGTTTATTATGTGCAGTGTTCTGCCTGCATGTACAGCTGCAGGCCAGAAGAGGGCACCAGATCTCGTTACAAATGGTTATGAGCCACCATGTGATTACTGGGAATTGAACTCAGGACCTTTGAAGAGCAGTCAATGCTCTTAACCCCTGAGCCATCTCTCCAGGCCCTGCATCATTTTTTATTTTTATTTCTTTATTTATTTTTTTAAAAATTTATTTATTTATTAAAGACTTCTGCCTCCTCCCCACCACCACCTCCTATTTCCCTCCCCCTCCCCTGATCAAGTCCCCCTCCCTCATCAGCTCGAAGACCAATCAGGGTTCCCTGATGTGTGGGAAGTCCAAGGACCACCCACCTCCATCTAGTAAGGTGAGCATCCAAACTGCCTAGGTTCCCCCAAAGCCAGTACGTGCAGTAGGATCAAAAACCCATTGCCATTGTTCTTGAGTTCTCAGTAGTCCTCATTGTCTGCTATGTTCAGCAAGTCCGGTTTTATCCCAGGCTTTTTCAGACCTAGGCCCGCTGGCCTTGGTGAGTTCCCAATGGAACATCCCCATTGTCTCAGAGTGTGGGTGCACCCCTCGCGGTCCTGAGTTCCTTGCTCGTGCTCTCCTTCTGCTCCTGATTTGGACCTTGAGATTTCAGTCCGGTGCTCCAATGTGGGTCTCTGTCTCTGTCTCCTTTCATCACCTGATGAAGGTTAATATTCAGGAGGATGCCTATATGTTTGTCCTTGGATTCACCTTCTTATTTAGCTTCTCTAGGATCACTAATTATAGGCTCAATGTCCTTTATTTATGGCTAGAAACCAAATATGAGTGAGTACATCCCATGTTCCTCTTTTGGGGTCTGGCTTACCTCACTCAGGATAGTGTTTTCTATTTCCATCCATTTGTACCTGCATCATTTTTTAATAGTTATTTTATAATTATATGTATTTGTATGTCTGGCTCAGTCTTTCTGTCAATCCCCCCCCCCCCCCCCCCCGTGTGTGTGTGTATTCGTGCACGTGCGTGAGTTTCTGTGGAAGCCAGAAGAGCACATCAGATCTTCTGGAATTGTAGGCAATTGTCAACTGCCCCGTGTGGCTCCTAGGAACCGAACCTGGGTCCTCTGGAAAGTAGGATGGACTCTTAAATGCTAAGCCAGTTCTCCAGCCCATGCATCTTATTTTTTTAAGACAGGGTCTATCACTGAACTTGGAGCTCAGTGTTTCAGGTCAACTACCTGGCCAGTGAGCCCCCAAGATCTAGCTGCCTCTCTGCTCAGCTAGTGCTAGGGTTACAGGCATGTGCCGCCATGCCTGACTTTACATGAGTATTGGGGATGGAACTCAGGTCCTGCAAGCATTTTGTGCAGCAGATATTTTACCCACTGAGCCATTTCTTGAGCCATCTCCCCAGTCCTGAAGTAAAGAACATTCCTTCACTTAAATATGCTAGGAAGAAAAACATGAAAAGTAGATATGGATGTTCCAAGAGACTTAAATTTTATTTAGAATGGTAATGAAAAGCTCACTGGGAAAGTAACTTCTGAATAAATATCCAAAAGAAACTGTAGAGTTATCCATGTAAAGATATGAAGGAATTGTCTACTTGGCAAAGGAAACCCAAATGTTGATGCAGTGTGGGTTTATTATGTTTTGGAACAGTAGTTAGGCCTGTGATGTCGTAGTGGGAACAGCAAAGTAGATGGTAACTGATGAAATAACAGGAACTATATACTGCAGGACTTGGTAGGTCATTGTAAAGCGCAACTTTTTCTTGGAGATTTTATGGTGGAAGGGTCATCTGGCTTGAACGGGCTGTTCTTGTTAGCGCTTAGGAGTGCGTTGCAAGGTGACAAGATCAGATGCAGTGTCTGTACTGCTGCGGCTGTCGCCAAACCATCAAATGTCAGGAGAGGTGAGGGCTGATAAGAACTGGGGTGGTGGAAGGTGCCAAATTCTGGGACTGTTTAAAGGCTGAACCAGCAGGCTTGTGACAGTCTGCATTTCAAAAGAAAAGGCAGTAAAGACCTTTATCTCAAGAGTGGTACTGATAGGACCTGAGGTAAAGGAGACCCTAGGATAAGTTGTTTCAGGAGAACCACAAATAGGCCAGGCCAGTTTTGAGCTAAAACACAGTGGGGCAGGGACAGGTAGCCTTCAGTTGAACATTTGGGAAAAGTCCAGACTAGAGAAATCCAAGTAGACATTGTGTGAATGCCTGTGGATCCTGTCATGGCTATGTGAGGTCACATGTTGGCATGAAAAGGAGTCCAGAGACTGAGCCTGTAGCACCTTCATGTTTGCAGGCTGTGGAGAGGAGGAGGCATCAGCCCAAAGAGCCAGGGAAGGGGTAACAATGAAAAGACAGTGTTCCGAGCATCCCCAAGAGCAACGTTATTCAAAGATGAAAAGAATACTTCTGTTTTTGTTTGTTTTTCTCAGGGCAGGGTCTCACTATGTAGCCCCAGCTATCCTGGAACTCACTCTGTAGACCAGGGTAGCCTTGAGCTCACAGAGATTCTCCTGTCCAAGTGCTAGAATCGAAGGTGTGTGCCATTACACCTGACTGAAAATACTTCTTGGCATATTTGTGTTATACATCCTATTTTCTCAACTTGTTTCTTGACTAGTGGTGAGCATCTTTTTCAACTGGGAGGAAAATGGCAGTGTTCAAGAAACTAAAGCTTCTCCTCTGGAAGAATTTCGTCTTAAAGGTACAGATACACTTATCCATGGGGAAGATGTGGGTCCTCTGGAGCAGCTGCGTGTTTGAATTAAATAAGTTACAATCTTAGCTTCTCTTCCTGTGGTAAGTCACCTTGACAGAAGCAGCTCAAGGGAGAAGGGGTTTATTCTGGCTCACAGCTTAAAGGTGGGGATATCATTGTGCCTGCTTGAAGCACATGGTCACATCACATCCACAGTAAGGAGCAGAGGACAGTGGGTGTTATTCCATCCCCGTTTACCACTTACACAGTCCGAGATCCTAGCTACAGAGTGGTCCTGCTCATGCTGAGCCACAGGCATTCCCAGAGGCCTGTCTCTAGGTGATTTTAGATTCTGTCAAGTTGAAGTTACAATCACTACTAATGAGTTGAAGAACAATTAAGAATTTCATTTCTAGCCGGGTGGTAGTGACCACACACCTTTCATCCCAGCACTAGGAGGCAGAGGCAGGTGGATCTCTGTGAGTTCAAGGCCAGTCTAGTCTACAAACCAAGTTCCAGGATAGCAAGGGCTGTTACACAGAGAAACCCTGTCTTGAAAAACAAAACAAAACAAACAAACAACAAAAAAAAAGAATTTCATTTCTATAAGTTCACACTCCCACAGTGATTCTGTGAGGTCTCATTATGAAACACAACTCTTGTTGATTTCTAACTCTTGATGGTTTAGAAGTAGTATTAAATGGAGATGCCTAGCTAGCTCTTATTCTGTCTTTTACCTTTTTTGTGTGTGCTTTGTATAGGAAGACTAGAAGAAATGAAAGAGTTTTTTTTTGTTTTTGTTTGTGTACTTGTTTTGAGACAGGGTCTCAATGGTATATCAAAGGGTGGGCTCAAACTTCCTAAGTAGCCAAGGGTGACTTTGAATTTCTGATCGGTCTGCCTTTAAACCTCTTGAGTGCTAGGATTACAGATGTGAATTGCTACATTTGGGTTATTAAATACTGGGGATCATGCTTCTAAGAAAATACTTAGAAGGTTTCTCCAGCTTTCTAAGTAGAAGAATGCTTACCCCATAGAAATCACACTTGAGTTTCATCTGGGATTGACGTGCAGCTGTTGTTTCTGTTCCAGAAGCGGAAGACTCTGATAACGGTTCTCGAAATCCTGATGCCGTTACTGTTTTCTGCAATTGTACTGTATCTTCGTTTCAATAGTATGCCAAAACACGTATCGACTACTAAGTACCCAGCATTTGATATCAGTGTTCTGCCAATATATTTTGATTATTATCCGACGAGAAATAAATATCAGTTGGCCTATATCCCTTCCAAAAGTGAGACTTTGAAAAGCGTTACTGAAATGGTGGACCAAGCCTTCACTGTTGGCTTCGAAGGTCAGATATAAGATGGAGTAGGGAGGGCATTTCACTTTTCCTTATTGCACTAAAATGTTTTATTACGTCGATTTGTTGTGGATGTGAGTAGAGGTGTGTGTATGTGGGCATTCTGTGACGCACAAAGTGGAAGTCAGAGGACAACTTGCCGGAGTCATTTCTCTCCTCCCTGTGGGCCCTGGGGATTGCACTCAGGCTGTCCCTCAGGCTGGCGGGTCTGCTGGAGACATTGCGCCATCATCGCGCCGTCCTGGAGGGCATTTTTATAGTGTAGTTTGAAGGAGGTTTTTTTTTTTTTCCTGAGATTTCTTACAAAAGTGATGCAAAATCTGGAATCTCCAAGTGTTTGAGGTGGTAGTTGAAGGAAAGCCGTCCTCTATGCGTTTTTATTATTTTACAGACGGCACTGAAAGCTTGCATTCTTGTATCACAAGGTTTAAATGCTAATTAAAACGTTAAATACCTTTTTGTTTGTTTTTCGAGACAGGGTTTCTCTGTATAGCTTTGGAGCCTGCCCTGGAACTAGCTCTTGTAGATCAGACTGGTCTTGAACTCACAGTGATCCTCCTGCCTCTGCCTCCCAAGTGCTGAAATTAAAGGCGTGTGCTACCACCGCCTGGCCCTAACTAGCTCCTATAATTTAAATTAACCCATATTCTTTGAATCTACGTTCTTCCACGAGCATGTTTCCTCATCTCCATTATGCCCATCCTGGTTCTTCCAAGGCAACTCTGCCTTTCTTCTTCCTAGCATCCTCCCTTCCCCGAAAATCCTCCCTAGCTATTGGCCATTCGGCTTTTTATTGAACCAGTCAGAATGACACATCTTCACAGTGTACAAAAAAGATTATTCCACAACATACTCATAGGTTTCTCTGCTTCTCTTTTCTTATTGTTACCCAGTCTCCAGGCAGAGGCAGAAAGATAACTCAAATGGTCATTAGGATTTTGCCCATGCCCTGCTTACACCCTTCTATGGTTTCCCAATACACAGACTTCCTAGACTATGCCCCTGCTGTTTCCTCTCTAACTTCCTCTGTCAGTACTTTTCTCTGCTTTTTTCAGTACCCTCTTCATGTGGGTCACTTTGTGCCAGCCATTCCTAGGCCAGTCTGTCTTGCTTTTAGGAAGGCAGCTAAATAAGTAGGTTGAGTTTCTCTCTACTGCCTTATTCTCCTTTACAAAGTCCGGTTTGCCATTTTATCAGTATTTTCATTAAGTGTCTTAATTACACATTTATTAGCTGTCTGTGTATTGTCTACTTTCCCCCACTGTGCTCAGGGAAGAGGACCATGTCTGTTTGGTCATCACTGTGTCCTTTAGAGTGCCTGGAACACAGTAGGTGGCCCAGTAAATATTTATTGAACCTAACAGTTTAAATGAATAAAAATTTTCCAAATGGGAAGTTCATATAAAAGTTTCTTCAACATTACTGTGATTGTTATATTGTCCCTTTATGTGTATTTAGTCTTTTTCTCTTGCAGCTTTTAATACTCATTCTCCTTAAATTAGAGAAACTCTTTGATTTCTTTCTTAATTTCTGTATTGACACGTTTTTCATTCAGTAGTGTGTTGTTTATTGTACATGAGTTTTAAGCTTTTTCCTGTTTCTGTTGTTATTGATAAGTAACTTTAATCCATGGTGGTCGGTAGGCTGAGGGTGGTATCTCAGCTTTCCTGTGTCCAAGTATGTGGTCAGTTTTGGAGAGAGGTCTGTGAGGTGCTGAGAAGAAGGTCTATTCTTTTGTGTTTGTGTGAAATGTTCTATAAATATCTATTAGGTCTATTTGGTTTATAACATCAGTTAGCTTCAGCATTTCCATGTTTATTTTTTATCTGGATGACCTGTCTATTGGTGAGAGTGGAGTACTGAAGTCTCCGCCTGTAAGTGTGTGAGGTTTGATGTGTGATTTAATCTGTAGTAGTGTTTCTTTTGTTAACTTGGGTGCCCTTGTGTTTGGGGCATAGATGTTAAGAATTGCAATGTTCAGTCTGGGTGGGGGTGGCACAAATCTTTAATCCCAGCACTCAGGAGGCAGAGGCATGTGGATCTCTGTGAGTTCAAGACCAGTCTGATCTACAAGAGCTAGTTCCAGGACAGGCTCCAAAGCTACACAGAGAAACCTTGTCAAAAACATAACAACAACAACAACAAAAAAAAAAACAAAAACAAAAAACGAATTGCAGTGTTCTCTAAGTGGATTTTTCCTTTGATGAGAATGTAGCATCCTTTCCTATCTCTTCTGATTCATTTTGGTTTGAAGTCTATTTTGTCAGATATTAATATAATTAAATGAGCTTGTTTCTTCGCTCCACCTCCACTCACCTGGAATATCTTCTTGCCCTGAGGGGATGTCTGTCCTTGATGTTAAAGTGTGTTTCTTGGGTGCTACAGAAGGACGGATCCTGTTTTTTTTTGTTTGTTTGTTTTTGTTTTTTTGTTTTTGGGGGGGTTTTCGAGACAGGGTTTCTCTGTGGCTTTGGAGCCTGTCCTGGAACTAGCTCTTGTAGACCAGGCTGGTCTCGAACTCACAGAAATCCTCCTGCCTCTGCCTCCCGAGTGCTGGGATTAAAGGCGTGCGCCACCATTGCCTGGCGGATCCTGTTTTTGAATAGATTTTGTTAACACTGTCTTTTTATTGGGGACTTGAGGCCACTGATGTTAAGAGATATCAATGAGCTTACGATGAGGGTATCAATGACCAGTGTTTGTTGATTACTGATATTTTGTTATGTTGTGGTGTGGGTGTGTGTTTTCCCTCTTGATTTGCCTTCTGGGATATTTATTCTGTGGATTTTCTTGGGTGTAGTTAATCTCTTTGCGTTAGAGTTTTTCTTCTAGCAGCTTCTGAAGGGTTGGATTTAGAGATAAATATTTTTTAACTTTGATTTTATTATAGAATGTTTGTGACCAAAAGCTTTGCTGGGATAGTACTCTGAGCTGGCATCTGTGGTCTCTTAGTGTTTGTAGAGCATCTGTCATGGCCCTTCTGGCTTTTAGAGTCTCCACTGAGAAGTTCGGTGTTATTCTAATAAAACTTTTCCCCTTTCAGCTTTTAATATTCTTTCTTTATTCTGGATGTTTGGTGTTTTGAATATTATGCAGAAAGAGGAAATTTCCTTTCTGGTTCAGTCTATTTGGTATCCTCTAAACTTCTTGTATCTTGATAGGTATCTTCTTCCTTAGGTTAGGGAAATTTTCTTCTATGATTTTATTTAAAATACTTTTTGTGCCTTTGACTTAGGTTTCTTCTACTTCCTCTATTCTTATTGTTCTTAGATTTGGTCTTTTCCTAGTATCCCAGATTTCCTGGAGGTTTCGTGCCAAGATTTTTTTAGATTTAATATTTTCTTTGACTGAGGTCTCATTTCTTTCTTCTGTGCCTGAGATTCTCTCATCCATCTTTTGTATTCTTTTGATGAGACTTGCCTCTAAAGTCCCTGTTTCAGTTTCTAAATTTAGGTCTTCTTTATTGATTCTATTTCCATTTTCAGGTCTTGTTTTTATTTATTTCCTTCCATTGTTAGTGTTTTCATAGTTTTATATAAGGGTATTATTCATATCCTCTTTAAGGACCTCTATCATACTTATTTATGATTATTTTAAGGCCATTGTACTGTCCTTCAGCTACCTTGCAATTCTCAATTCTTAGAAATCTGCCTGCCTTCCTCTGCCTCAAGAGTCCTGGGATTAAAGGGGTGCTCCACCACCCCCTGGCTAGAGCAACACATACTCTTAACTACTAAACCATCTCTCCAGCCTCATGAATCCTTTCTCTCTCTTTCTGTGTGTGTGTGTGTGTGTGTGAGAGAGAGAGAGAGAGAGAGAGAGAGAGAGGAGAAAGAGAGAGAGAGAGAGAGAGAGAGAGAGAGAGAAGAGAGAGAAAAGGGGGGGAGATTGAAAAAGAGATTGAAGTGGGGAGAAGAAGAAAAAGGGGAATAAATTTAGGTGAGCACATGCTATTGTACATGTGGAGGGCAAAGGATAACCTCAGATGGTGGGCCTTTCCTTTTTTTAAAAAAAAAAATGTGTAGCCCTTGAATTCGTGATTCTCCTGCCTCTGCCTCCTTCAGCAAATTTTACCGGCGGGCACCACTACAACCGGCCCTTCCACTTTTTTTTTTTTTTACATAATTTTTTTTATTAAGAAAAGAAGAAAAAAAAACATAAACAAAAAACAAGTTTCCACCTCCTCCCAGCCTCCCATTTCCCTCCCCCTCCTCCCACCCTTCTCCCCCTCCTCCCACCCTTCTACCCCTCCCCCCACTCCTCTCCCCCTCCCTCTCCAGTCCACAGAGCAGTCCAGGTTCCCTGCCCTGTGGTAAGTCCTAGGTCCTCCCCCCTCCGTCCATATCTAGGAAGGTGAACATCCAAACTGGCTAGGCTTCCACAAAGCCAGCACATTAAGTAGGATCAAAACCCCGTGCCATTGTCCTTTTTGAAATAGGGTTTCTCCATTGTTTTTCTGCTACATACACCAGACTAGCTGGCATGATAGGTATCTTCGGTTGTCAACTTGACGACATTTGGAATTAACTAAAACCCAAATGCCTGGGTATGTCTGTGAGGGATTTTTTCTTAAATCATTTGAAGTGGGAAGACTCGCTTTTAACCCACATCTTCTGAGGTGGGAAGATCCACTTTAAATCTGGGCCACACCTTCTGGTGGTGGTGGCCCAAATAAAGGCCATGGAAGAAGAAAGTACTTGCCCTTTGCCTACTTGCTCTTGCTGGCAAGTCCATTCCTTCAGTGCCTACTTCTTTGGGATTCTGGCTTATTCTGAAGACCAGCCGAGACATCGGCCTTGTGGACTGAACAGCTGCTGGATCCTTGGCGCTTACATTAATAGACAGTCATTGTTGGACTAGCTAACCACCCTGTTAGCCATTATAATGCACCCCGTTTTTATGTGTGATTTTATAAAGTTTTGTTTCTCTAGAGAGCCCCAATACACTGGCCCATGAATTTCAGGGGATTTTCCTCTCTCCACCACTTCTTCATACTATTGCGTCTGACTTTTCTTTTTTTTTGGTTTTGGTTTTGGTTTTCGGTTTTTGGAGACAGGGTTTCTCTGTACAATAGCCCTAGCTGTTCTGGCACTTGCTCTGTAGACCAGGCTGGCCTTGAACTCAGAGATCTGCCTGCCTCTGTCTCCCGAGTGCTGGGATTAAAGGCCTACACCACCTCCACCTGGCCTATCATTTTATTGTTTATGTGTATGGATGTCATGTATCATCAGATGTGTACCTAATGCCCACAGAAGTCAGATGATGACATGTGATCCCTTGGAACTGTGAGTGGCCATGTGGGTGCTGGGACTCAAACCCAGATTCTCTGGAAGAGCACCCCGTGCTCTTAACCACTGAGCAGCTCTTATCATCCCTTGTTATGACTGGTCCAGGGCCACGCTTAGGGGCAGTGAATCTACAAGAGATACTTCCTAGGAATTTCTGAAAAAGAGGAAACTGTGGGTTGATGTTTCTCTGCCGGCTTCTCTACTACACATGAAATCTACTGATGTTTTAACTGTTGTCTATGGCCCCATGTCTCCAAAGTCAGCAGCCTACCTGTCACTCAGGCTGCAGCCTGGAAGGACCCCCGGCTCTGCAGTGCTTGCAATATGTGGGTTTAAACTGGCTGAGAAACAACCAGCTGACCTTCCTTTTTGACTGGAGTCCCAGCAAGAGACGAGTCTCTTCACTTGTTCCAAATCAAAAGAAAGTGTCAAACACCAAGTCCCAGCCTAACTTTCCCATGAGTCTTCTCTATCCCTATGGCTTCTCTATGGCTAATTCCCAACAACTAGTCTCTGACTCTGCCCCCTGATTCAAGGTTAACTTTATTAACACGATCTCAGAGTGTCACAGTTTGGTCAAATATCCTGAAAGAGTTGGTAGACAGGTTATTTGGATCAACCCTTCAGTAATAAAGGCAATATGGATAAACTACTAAGTAGATATTCTTCAGTTCATTAAAGAACTAATTAAGTAATAAACTAAGTTCTAAAAATCTGGATATTTCTTGATCAAAGATGTAGATCCCTTGGTGGTTATAACTTCATTAAACAGAATGGTTGTTCCTTGTGTATGCATATAATTTTCAGTTTAAGTGTGAATGTGTTCGACCACTAATGGGACACCTGTGTCACTCCAAGGCTCAGGGACCACCTTGGAAGAGATGGAGAAGGATTCTAAGAGTTGGTGAGGGAAGAAGGGATTGAAACTGTCTTCTGCACACGACAGGACCTCACAGTGGTTGTCTGCACAAACCTAAGCCAGTCTCCAACCTGGATTAGGAGGAGAAGGGGTTCAAAAGCCTCGTCCCAGCTAAGGGGCTAAGAACAACTGATGGATTCTAAGGGAGGAAGAGTCCGTCTATCTTGGTGTGGTGGCCCACATCTTTAATCCCAGCATTCTGGAGGCAGAGCTCTGTGAGTTGGAGGTCAGCCTAGTCTATACAATGAGTTCTAGGACAATTGGGCTACATAGAGCTACCCTGAGTTACCCTGTGTGGCCCCTGAGAAGTTGACTTTAGCCACACTCAGGAGAATATGGACAGCATAAATTGGATTCAGTGGGCTATTAAAAAAATAAAGATATAAATTGTGTTGGGTAGGAAGGT
Organism: Microtus oregoni; assembly: GCF_018167655.1. Taxonomy (NCBI): domain Eukaryota; kingdom Metazoa; phylum Chordata; class Mammalia; order Rodentia; family Cricetidae; genus Microtus; species Microtus oregoni. The sequence goes on from NW_024543086.1 coordinate 20,276,235, forward strand.
AGGGTGGATCTGGAAGGCATTGGGGGAGAAGTGGGAATAAATATGATCAAATACGCTATATGAAATTCTCATAAATTTAAAAAAATACAGTTTTTAAACGCAGAACAATTGAACATAGAAACTCTATAAAAACTGTTTTTGACTTTTTTGTTTGTTTGGTTTTTCTTTTTGAGACAAAGCCTGTCTAGTATATAATCCTGGCTGCTCTGGAACTCACTATGTAGAACAGACTGGCCTTGAACTCACAGAAATCCATCTGCCTGCTAAGTCCTAGGAGTGCTGTTGCACCACCATAGCCAGTGAAAAAAATAAAAAAAATAGAAAGGAAGAGATCTAAATATGCTAAGTAAAGAAAAGAACAATAACCTTATAATAACAACAACAATAATGAAAACCATTATTTTATATGATACCTTTTCTATCCTTTTTTCTAATTATGTTGATATATAAATACAGCATTTACTATTATAGTCAGCAACACGGCTCCATCGCTTGCCACATAAATAGGACAGCTTAGTTCAGTCCTTGGAACCCACATAAAGAAGAAGAGAACCGACTGGAATTTATGCCGTGACCTCCACATGCTCTTGCACTCACATAACACACGTGATAATGAGTACGAGCTAGCCCTTTCTCCTCAGCATCACTTCCGGGATTCACAGACAGTTGTGGACTGCACTATACGTTCTGAACTGAATAACAACAACAAAAACAAAAGATGGGGCTTCTCTATGTAGTCCTGACTCTCCTGGAAGTCACTCTGTAGGTCAGCCTGGCTTCAAACTCTGCCTCCAGAGTGCTGGGATTAAAGGCGTGTGCCACCACCTAGCTAAAAGTCATGCCTTTTAACTAATTTCATTTGGAGTGTATGTCTCTCTCTGCTCATGTGTTTGCAGAATGAATGAGTAAGTGAATGGCAAAACAAGCTGGAGTCTGAAATCCCCTTAGGATGACGGTTTGTGGCACCATTTGCCTTCATGCCAGCTAGTCACTAACTGGGTTTTTCTCTTTGTAGTTGTAGGCTTTCCTTCAGTGCCTTTATTTGAAAACTATATAATTAAGGATCCCAAGTCTTTCTTCATACTGGTAGGAATTGTTTTTGACCACAGCTTCAATAGCAGCAATGAACCTTTGCCACTTATGGTAAGATAACCTTCCTATAACAACCTATAATGATTTTGTGTGTGTGTGGGGGGGGTGATTTTCAAGACAGGGCTTCTCTGTGTAACAGTCCTAGCTGTCCTGGAACTTGCTTTGTAGACCAGGCTGACCTCGAACTCACAGAGATCTGCCTGCCTCTGTCTCCCAAGTGCTGGGATTAAAAGCGAGCGCCACCACCACCTGGTCCCCTATAACAATCTTACTATGTGGTTACATCCTCAGTGTGGGTCAGTCAGGTTCTCCACCCTCCAGCTTTCTTCTATGGCAGCTTTGTTGACTTATTCCAGAGGATACGAGTGGATATTCCACCTTCACATCTTACAGCCCACTCAGTTGTTTCAGACTGTTTAAAAGAAATCTGTTCTTGGGGGCTGGAGAGATGGCTCAGTGGTTCAAAGGTCCTGAGTTCAATTCCCAGCAACCACATGGTGGCTCACAACCATCTGTAATGAGGTCTGGTGCCCTCTTCTGGCCTGAAGACATACACACAAACAGAATATTGTATACATAATAAATAAATATTTTTTTTAAAAAAACCAAACCAAAAAAAAAAAGAAATCTGTTCTAGCTGAGCAGTGGTGGCGCATGCCTTTAATCCCAGCACTTGGGAGGCAGAGGCAGGCGGATCTCTGTGAGTTTGAGACAAGAGATCTCAAACAAGAGCTACAAGAGCTAGTTCCAGGACAGGCTCCAAAGCTACAGAGAAACCCTGTCTCAAAAAACAAATACAAAAAAAAAAAAACAAAAAACCAAAAAGTAGTATGTTAAACAAGAATATTTGATTTATGTTTTGCTATGGGTGAAACACTTGTGTGTAGCTTTTGTGCTATACAGGCAGTTTAATGACTTTTAGAACTTGTACCGTGACTAATAAAAACCAACCATATTTTACAAGCATGTGTTAATGACATACATGTCAGATACCATATCGTGTAACCGTCCAGGCAGCTAATGGGTCAGAGACTGTTTCCATCCCCCTTTCACGCTGAAGGAGCTGAGGAAAAAATTATTGAGATTAAGTAACTTGACCAGGGTGACTGCATTTTAATAAGAAATTTGGGGCTGAGATCTAGGTGACCTGGTTCCAGAGTATTCTACAGTTCATTGCTCCTTTCCCAGGTTGGTCACAGGGATAATTTGCAGAGAAATACAAGGAAGACCGTTATGCGATTCCAGAAGGGACACCTGTCTGTGTGGCCTTAAAGAGTTAAGACAAATAGTTTTGCTCTGTCGTGTACCGTTGCTGAGTTCCAGGATCTCGTGGCCAAATGTTTTCTCTCTGTTTCTCGTAGGTTAAGTATGACTTGCGCTTCAGTTATGTTCAGAGGAACTTCGCACAATGGAGGCATTTCATTTTTCAAGAGGAGATAGAAGGCTGGTGCACAGCCTTTCTTTATCCTCCTAATCTAAGCCAAGAACCCCGGGAATTTGCATATGTTGATGGGGGAAGCCCTGGTAAGGAAACTCTGAAGCCTGTAATATTACTGTGAGCACAGCCACATTTGCCCTGTACCACATATTTGTGATACTGTTTGGCTAACTGGATGCTCGCCTAAGATTAGCATTTCAGTAGAGGTCCAAGGAGCTGCCTTTGCAAAATGTGGCGTTCAATAAAATGCTTATATTCCGGTATGAGGTAAAGCAGCAGGTATGTATTTTAATTGCTTATAATGGCATTGAATTGCTTGAAAGAATGAAAGCATTTGACAAGAACAGGGGCGTGTGCTTCTATATTTGTAACGCTCTGCTTTTTAAAGTGTGTTTGCCACTGTTCCCTACAAACAGCTCAAGTGAATTTCTTTAATTTGTTGAAATTTCTATAAAGTAACAACTCCTCTACCTTTTTCTTCTCATTTTAGGAAAGTTACTCCCGGGAAGGAGGCATACCTCAGTGGTACTTGCCTAGCGTGAGACCCCTCATGTTGAGTCTCTAGTACTGCCAGAACTAACACACGCTGCTGACTGTTAGAGATGTATGGGAATTCATCTTGGTACAATGGTTCCTTCCGAGGTTACTGACAGGAAAGGCCTCCCAGAGGCTAGAGAACACAAGGTCTCCAGATGCTGCTTTCTACCACACCAGCCTCTGCCTGATGGTGTGGTTAGGGACCAGGACTCAGCCAGAGAATTAGGAAGACACCAGTGCATTCACCTTGAGCGCAGCCACCTGATCCCTGTTGAGAACCCATGGGCATTATCTTTGTTTCACACGTGCAGGACCAGAGTGGAACCATAAGTATAACAAGAATGGCCAGTTATTTAGGGAAGATGTAGCCCTCATCATGACAGACACATGACTTACATTTTGTGACTATGTAATGTTTCTGTGACCTTCCTTCTCTCCCTGTAAGTAGCACTCTTGTTTTTCTGCCCCTTCCTCAAACCCTACAGTTTTGGGGATCAAACCCAGGACTTTCCATGTATTAGGCTAACACTCTACTAATGAGCTATACCTCTAGGCCTGTGCTGTTGTTTATTCACTTTTAAAATATGGTTTATGGCAGGCGGTGGTGGTGCGTGTCTTTATTCCCAGCACTAGGGAATAGCAGAGGCAGGCAGATCTCTGTGAGTTCGGGGCCAGCCTGGTCTACAAGAGCTAGTTCCAGGACAGGCACCAAAGCCACAGAGAAACCCTGTCTCGAAAAACAAAATAAATAAATAAATAAATAAATAAATAAATAAATAAATAAAAAATGGTTTATTTATTTAGTATGCATAGTGTTCTGCCTGCATACACCAGAAGAGGGCACTAGATCTCATTTTAGATGGTTGTGAGCCACCATGTGGTTGCTGGGAATTGAACTCATGATCTTTGGAAGAGCAGCCAGTGCTCTTAACCTCTGAGCCATCTCTCCAGTTCGTTTGTTTACTTTTACAGCACTAAGGAAAGAGTTTAGCATCTCACATATGCCTGCCAGATATCTCAGTCCTGGGAGGCAGAGACAGGCTGATTCCTAGGGCTCACTGGTCAGGCTAGCCTAATTAGCAAGCCCCATGTCCCAGTGAGAGACCTTGTTGATGGCTCTTGGGCAATAACACCTGAGTCTGGCCTCTTCCTGTGCACACATGCTCATGTGCACACATGCGGGTGGTGGGGGCAGGGTGGAGTGGGTGCTGAACACATGACCTCTGCATTGGCTAATACTTCATTTGAATTTACTGCTCTTTCTGAATCTTTAGATCTCTCGTTGGTTCTAATTCTGTCCACTTTGCCCACCCAAAACTAGCTGGAGAATACTAGCTGCCCCTTTTTCAGATCGCATGACAAGCTCCACTCTTTTGTCTCCTACTTTGGAGTCATACCCTAAGAAAGTGCCCTTCCCCTTACTGTTTTGCTCAGGATAAGCAGATAACATTAAAATCAGAAGGTGAGGTGTTCCTAGGGGCTCCTGTGTCCTAATGCATATGTAAACGGAGGCTGTTCTTTTGTTTTCTGACTGCTCAGACCCAAATAATCACACGAAACTATATTAATTACAACACTGTTTGGCCACTCGCTCAGGCATATTCCTAGATAGCTCTTACATCTTAAATTAACCCATTTCTATTAATCTGTGTATCACCATGAGCCTGTGACCTACCAGTAAGGCTATGGTATCCTCCTCCTTGGGCAGCTACATGGTGTCTCTTGACTCTGCCTTCTTTCCTCCTCTATCTCTGCTTTTATTTCCTGCCTTGTTATATTCTGCCCTCCCATAGGCCAAAGCAGCTTCTATATTAACCGATGGTAATAAAACATATTCACAGCATACAGAGGGGAATAACAGGCATATGCCACATCAGGTATAACACATGGCTCCAAAGCTGGGTTGTAACTCCCAGATTCTGTAATCCTTCTGTGCAAGAAGCACTGCTGACTTTCTTCTCGTAGCTCTCCAGTAAGATAGGGGAGAGCTTTTCTCAGTGTCTGCTTCCTGTCATCTTGTTCTCTGCTGTGGAAATGGACACAACTGTATCTAACAGTGCAGACATCCCTACTTGGCACCCGCTTTCCCTGGACCCACCCCTTCCATGGCAGCCCCCAGTTTCCTCTCTGGCAATTCCAGACTTAAGGAGAAGTGATGGCCCATAACTGAGATGCTCTCCACATGAAGCAGCATATCCCCGAGTGGGGGCCCAGGAGCCACTCCTCACATGCAGGATACATGTTCTCCAATTCATTTTAGGTTTCTTGACTTCCCACCAGTCAAGCAACTGTTCTTCCAAAATTGATCATCAGCCCCTCGTTATAGGATGACCAACACAATTGTCTTTCAGTCTTGTGCCTGCATGCCCACCAACTAGAATCCAAACCTAAGTACCCAAGTATTTACTCTGATTCTAGAAAATACCCTATAATTGTTTAGTGAAAACAGACATACAAACCAAATAAGAATGCATAGCAATACCCAGGGCTCGTTGCCAGCAATTTGCGCTTCCCTATTCCAGTTTGACAGATCTGGAGGTCTGCCTGTGTCTAGACAATGGGGCACTGTGGTGGCTTCTACTGCAGGGCTCTGTACTACTCTACTGCCCTTCCATGGAGGCTGGTTACCCTTGCTTGGAACTAGATAACCACTCGGGATCCTTACCTTGCAATCTATTTTTATTAAAAGTTGATCCTGGCACACCAACTACACTCATAAAATGAGTGTTGCTGCCGGGCGATGGTGGCGCACACCTTTAATCCCAGCACTCGGGAGGCAGAGTCAGGTGGATCTCTGTGAGTTCGAGACCAGCCTGGTCTACAGAGCTAGTTCCAGGACAGGCTCCAAAGCCACCAAGAAACCCTGTCTCGAAAAACAAAACAACAACAACAACAACAAAAAAAACAAAAAAAATGAGTGTTGCTTATGATGAAGACAGTGTTTGTGGCTTGCCAGCAACATACAGCAGTCACAACACAGGAAGTCTGCGTCTTTCAAGTGCTTTGAGTCTAACTGTCCTGTGTTTACTGTATAATCAAAACTACAGAACAGGTGCTCTGTCCACAGAGGTGGAGAATGAAGGGAGACGATCCCGCGAAGACCCTTGTCATTGCTTCATTCCCATGACTCTCCAAAGTGGCTCCTCTCTGACCTCTGTGGTATATCACGAGACCCCTAAGAATACCTGCTGGCTGTTGTCTGTCTTAATAACTAGCCAGGATCCACCTGAATTTTCGGTCATTTTGATCATCAGCCTTTCTTATGCATGATATTCTGCTTTCTTGCAGGATACAACGGAGAAGGCTTCCTATCAATACAGCATGCAGTAGACAGAGCCATCATGTGGCACCATGCTCCCAATGCAACACAAAACATGTTCAAGGATCTCAAAGTACTGTTGCAGAGATTCCCGTTTGGGCCCCATATCCAGGACCCATTCTTAGTGATCCTTCAGAATGAGTTCCCTCTGCTGCTCATGCTCAGCTTCATCTGTGTCGAGCTCATAATCATCAGTTCCATTTCACTGGAGAAGGAGAAGAAAGTGAAGGTAGCTCTGTCCACTCAGAGGGGAAGGACAGGGCTATGGGGAGGATGCTAATGAAATATCTCGGGGGACTGAGACCCAAGCAAGTGGAAGGATTCGTCAGCCTCGGGTGAACTGAAAAGCAGAAGTGTTTTCATATTTTTATCCTGCTAGCAGTTTAGGGAGCCCCATCTCTTATCACACATGGTCTTTCTTTTAGGTTGCCCAGCATAGTAGGTCTGCTCAGTTAGCACACTGTCTCTAGCAGGGCAGGCATTCAGACAGTGTCCACACAGAGGGGATTTTTAGCCACAGTTAACCCACTACCATTTTGTGGCAAGATGTCTGAGAAGCATCTTCTAGGAAAATACAACCGAAGACAGGATTTGTTCCCTCTGAGTTGGTCCCGAAACTGGTTTCATTACTCACTTTCTGTGCTCGTCTGTTTACACAACCTCTATCACTTCTTTTCTCATGTTCTAACCTTTAAAAAATATCTTGTATTGCTTAGGCTCTTGTTTCTCATACGTGGTCTCATTCGGTAGCCAGTAGTGACCCAGAACCCACTGTGTTATCCAGGCTGACCATGTACTCATGGTCCGTTTGTTTCGGCCTCCCCAGGGCTAGAGGCTCATCTGGATAAAATCCTCTCTTTAATTTTTTTCTCTTTTTAAAATAATTTTTTTATTTTTTTATTTTTTGGTTTTTCAAGACAGGGTTTCTCTGTAGCTTTGGAGCCTGTCCTGGAACTCACTCTGTAGACCAGGCTGGCCTTGAACTCCCTGAGAGCCGCCTGCCTCTGCCTCCCGAGTGCTGGGATTAAAGGTGTGAGTCACCACTGCCTGGCTTAAAATAATTTTTAAATTTATGTATTTTATGTATAGGGTGTTTTTACCTGCATGTACATCTGTACACCAGAAGGGGGCACTGGTTCCCCTGCAACTACAGTTAGAGATGGTTGTGAGTCACGATATAGTGCTGGGAATTGATAGAGATGGTGTGACCCACAATGTGGGTGCTGGGAATTGAACTCAGTAACTCTGGAAGAGTAGCCAGTGCTTTTAACCAATAAGCCATCTCTTCAGCCCAAATTTCCTTTTCTTTTTTATTGATTATTATGATTGCGTATTAAAATCTCTTTTGAAGCTTTTCTGGGCCTTTGACGACATCTGTAGCTGGGGAGCTGTTTGCCCTGGCCTGCTCTGTCTCTGCAGTCAGGAGGAAGAGGCAGACCGACTAGGGTGCGTCTCGAGGCTGCCTACTTCATACTCACTGAAAAGCCCTGGGGAACGAGGAGCTTCTGTCATGCGGCTAGCACACCCACTTAGTTCCCACTCCTGTGATGGAATTGGATCTTCCCTATTTTTTGCTTCAGCAGTAAATTTGTGTAGAAGCTGGTAGGCATAAAATGTCTTTTTTAAAAAAATATTTATTTATTTATTATTTATATATATTCTGTCTGTATGTCTGAAGACCAGAATAGGGCGCCAGACGTGTATGTCTGAAGACCAGAATAGGGAGCCACCACGTGGTTGCTGGGAATTGAACTCAGGACCTTAGGAAGAGCAGGCAATGCTCTTAACCACTGAGCCATCTCTCCAGCGCCTTTGGTCATGTTTTTGTTCTTTATACTCGAATCTTCTTTTCAGATTAATTTAACATTGTGGAAGTTAGGCGTGCTGGCTCAGGCCTAGAATTCCAATGACAAATAAGCTGTTTGTTCGTTCATTTACTGAATGTCTCCTGCAAGTAAATGGCCCTGAGAATAAAGTCCAAACTTAGAAAGTCCAAACTTTTTTTTTTTCAAATATTTATTTATTTATTATGTATACAATATTCTGCCTGTGTGTATGTCTGCAGGCCAGAAGAGGGCACCAGATCTCATTACAGATGGTTGTGAGCCACCATGTGGTTGCCGGGAATTGAACTCAGGACCTTTGGAAGAGCAGGCAATGCTCTTAACCTCTGAGCCATCTCTCCAGCCCCCCAAACTTTTTTTTTTGAGACAAGATCTTAATATAGAACCCCTGACTGGCCTGTAACATAGACTAGACTGGCTTTGAACTTCTGACAAATTCTGCTGCCTCTGTCTCCCAAATGCTGTCATTATAGTCATAGATTACTATACTTTGCTTTCAAGTCTGGGCTCCTTAGGTGTCCTACTTCTAAATTCTCCTAGCAATTGGTTTTAAATTTAAAGTTGGTTTATACAGTGCCTCCTCTGCCGTAGTTGAGCCAAGCACCCTCCCTGTTTATTCTCTCGCCTTCTGGCTGCATCTGTCTCCATCAGCCCCAGTAGCTGTTTCTCCCCAAGACACCCAGCCTGTCATCCTAACCTACTGAGTCAGTGATGTCCCAGACTCTACCTAGGATGGGTGACGAGACTCTAACACTTGGCTCTTTCCCTGCCTCCAGGAATATATGTGTCTGATGGGCTTGGAGAGCTGGCTGCACTGGGTTGCCTGGTTCATCACGTTCTTCATTTCTGCCTTAATTGCTGTTTCTGTTATGACCATTCTTTTCTGCACAAAGGTATGCTTATTCTTTAGAATATGGTGAGCTCTGAATGGATAGGAGAGAACCTGGAATGGTATGGGTGATATTGTTATTGGTGACCATTTGGAAAATCTCTGATGAATATTCAGTGGTATTGGCTGAAATTCTGGGGAATTAAGCATCTTTCCTCCTCTTCTTCCCATTTCTGTTCCTTTTCTTTTTGAGAAGGAGGCTCATTACAGAGCCCTGACTGGCCGAGAACCCACTGTACAAGCCAGGCTGACTTGAATTTGTGTGAATTCTCAACCTTACCCTAAAGTGCTGGGTTTCACTCTTGTGCTGTCATACCTAATCTAGTAGTAGGAACTTGAAGATCTCAAAATGCATTTTTACAAACGTTAAAGTTTTTTTTGTTGTTGTTTTTTTTTCGAGACAAGGTTTCTCTGTGGTTTTGGAGCCTGTCCTGGAACTAGTCTTGTAGAACAGGCTGGTCTCGAACTCACAGAGATCCGCCTGCCTCTGCCTCCCAAGTGCTGGGATTAAAGGCGTGCCAATAGGGTTTGATATTAACATTTGCCTGCTTGAATTTAATAATCCACAACTTGGATATATAAAAACTTACCTTTTAAATTGTTAATGTTGTGTTAGTGTGGTGAAAGAAAGAAAAGCTCATACTAAATAGGAAACTATTTCAACAAAGGAAATAACCAGAAAGCATTAAAACAGAAGACATGAGGTAGCAGAAGGAGCACCAAGTGTATGTCACAGTGATCATGTGACACACACCTCCACTTTTGCTGGAGGTGTCTCTCAGTGGTAGAACACATGCCTGGTGTATTTAAGGCCCTTAGCTCAATACCCACAATAACGCCCCCAAAGGAAAAAAAAATCCACATTAGGGTAAAAATTTAATCCAAACTTATTTTTTCCTTGAAAATGCTCATAGCATAACTTTTAAAAAATAATTTACTGATTTTTATTTTATGTGCATTGGTTTGAGGGTGACAGATCCCCTGAAACTGGAGTTGCACACAGGTGTGGGCTGCCATGTGTGTGCTGGGAACCTAACCAGGTCCTCTGGAAGAGCAGCCAGGGCTCTTAGCTGCTGAGCCTTCTCTCCAGCCCCCATATAGCATAACTGATAAATTATAACAGATGGCAGATCATATGTCTGCCTTAAAAATATCTATGTATAATTCTAAATAATTTAAAATATTTTCTGCAGTGTTTTATTGATACATCATGCTTCCTTCACATCTGTGGTTGTTTTGCAGATAAACAGCGTGGCTGTGTTCGGGAACAGTAATCCTTGCTTGATATTCATTTTTCTGATGTGTTTTGCCACTGCCACCATTTTCTTTGCGTTCATGATGAGCACGTTCTTTCAACGCGGTGAGTACTGCTGTCATTTTCTGTTGGGGGTGTTAATGACTTTTTTCTGAAAGCATTGTCATTCCCGTTACTTAGAGCATTTAGTTTTCTTCTTCCACAGCCAAGTTTTCAGTTTGATGGTTATCTCAGCAGTGGGAAAATCCAATCCCTGTTAAAAGCTTGTTAAAACACATGAAAAATAGAATCTTTTGGTATATTTAAGCCCTTAAAATAATTTGAAATTGAGGTTTATAATCAGCGTCAGTTTGTTTTTATTTGTGTCTCTGTATGTGTGCTGTGTATGCTGGTGTTCTAGAGGGCAGAAGAGACCCTTGGGTTCCCTGAAGCTGAAGTTACAGGCAGTTGTGAGCCCCCTGATGTGGTTGCTGGGGATCCAAGCCAGGTCCTCTGGAAGAGCAGCATCCACTCTTACCTCCTGGGCCATCTCTCCAGCCCCACCAAGTCTCAGTTTAAAAGACAATGTAAGGGTAATGCATTTCGGATAGCAGCTCCTCCACATCCTGAGTATGAAGTTGGGGCATAAGAGTGAAGAGGTTTCTAAGATATCACAAAGGGTTTCCTGTGAATCTGTTGCCGTTGGAGGTCTTCCATCTAAACCTATAGATAGAGGTTAGAATAGGGAATAGAAAGGTAGGAGGTAGCATCAGCTGGGAGAGCAGAACAGAAGTGTGAGCCACCGTCTCCAGGTAAAAACATCTATAGAAATTGAGCTCAGCAGTTGCCCCTGAGAAGACAGTGTTAACAAGAACCAGGAAGAGAAAAGTATTATTCATATTTGTGAGTGCTTTATATCAAACAGCATGCTCTAAAATGTGATTCCTAGAAAATACTGACTCTGCTGAGATGGAGACGGATTCAGACTTTGAATTCCACCTCCCTTCCGTAGCTTTATATCAAGTCAGAGAAGTTAGGACAAGAGCATGGAAGGATGCCTAAGAGTGCTCAAGGCTGAGCCGGGCGGTGGTGGCCCATGCTTTGATCCCAGCACTCAGGAGGCAGAGGCAGGAGGATCTCTGTGAGTTTGAGGCCAACCTGGTCTACAAGAGCTAGTTCCAGGACAGAAACCCTGTCTCGCCACCCCTACTAAAGTTCTCGAACTTGAAGCCTTAAAAGTTAAACTTTTGTGGGGGGGGGAGCTGCGGGTTGCATTCTGCCACCCAGCTCCCACCACCGGCTAGCTTTACCGAAATAATAACACACAAACTGTATTCTTTTAAACACTGCTTGGCCCATTATATCTAGCCTCTTCTCAGCTAACTCTCGTACCTGGACTAGCCCATTTCTAATAATGTGTAGCACCCCAAGGTGCGCTTACCGGGAAGATTCTAGCCTACATCCATCCTGGGTCAGAGTTTCATCGTGTCTGCCCTGGAGAGGGGAGCATGGCCTCTGAGCTCACTTCCTCTTCCTCCCAGCATTCTGTTCTGTTTACTCCACCCACCTATGTTTTAACCTATGAGGGCCAAGCAGTTTATTTATTAATTAACCAATGACCTTCCTCCATCAAACTTTGGTCAAGTGTAGTAAATAAGCAGATATTTAAAAATTAAAGGTGACCAGTGAATTCAGAAACACAAATCATAATCAGAAGGAAGCAATCCTAGGGGCAAGTGACAAATGAAAGCAAAAGTAGATCATGTAACCTAATGCGGTAACTGGCTGGTTTTTACCAATGGAGCCTTTTCAACAAGAGATGCTGGAACAACTGGAGATCAACATCAGAAGAAGCCTGTGGGGATAACATTACATCAGATACAAAAATTGACTCAAATTGGATTATAAATCTGAAATAAAATACAGGCGCTGAGGAGATGGAGATGGTTCAGTGAAGTGTTTGCCAACTCTGCAGGACCTACATGACAAAAGCTGAGTACAAAATATCCCCACCCTAACTCTGAGGAATTAGACACTGTCGCTGCGGCTTCCTTCAGGTTTAACGAGGGACCCTTAGCAAAGAAAACCAAAAGAGGAGAAGATTGCATATCAACTCTGGCCTCCACATGCACATATAAATCCACATGAACACATACATGCACAAAAAAATGTAAGAGATGAAAGAGGACATGAAGCCAAGAGGGGCATAGGCTGAGGGCATCCCAATGGGAGTTGAATGGATGAAGTTGGTTGGTGGATATGATCAAAATAATTAAATATTAAGTATGAAATTTTCAAAGAATAAATTTCTTTTAAAGATAAGAGGAAATCTTCATGGTTTTGTATTACACAATGACTTCTTGGGACACTTGGGCTGATAAGAGACAATTGATAGTTGAATTTCAGAAAAATTTTAAACTTTGTATTATCAAAGTTTCCATCAAGAAAATTGTAGTGCCGTGTGTGGTGTCACACACCTTCATTTATTTATTTATTTATATTTTTGTTTTTCGAGACAGGGTTTCTCTGTAGTTCTGGTGCCTATCCTGGAACTAGCTCTTGTAGACGAGGCTGGCCTCAAACTCACAGAGATCCATCTGCCTCTGTCTCCTGAGTGCTGGGATTAAAGGCGTGCGCCACCACCACATGGCATCACACATGTTTAATCCCAGCATTTGGGAGGCAGAAATCAGTGGATAATCATTTCAAGGTCAGCCTGCTCTGCATAGTGAGTTCCAGAACAGCCAGAGCTATATAATAGAGAGACCATGCGTCATTAACAGCAAAAAAAAGTGGTGGTGTATGCTTATAATTCCAGTGCTCGGGATGCTGAGACAAGACAATTGCTCTGAAGTCAAGGCCAGTCTTTGCTACAAACAGTGGCAGGTCGGTCAGAGCAACATAACAAACACATACAGAAAAAGAAAGCGAGGAGATGATCTATAGCCTAGGAAAAACATTTTAAAAATTAGGAATAACAAGAGACTTGTATCCAGAATAAATAAAATAACCCATGCAACTCAAACTTAGAAAAGGCACCACCATAAGACGATAGACCAGGGAGCTGTAGAGATGGCTCAGTGGTTAAGAGCACTCAGTGTTCTTGCAAAAGATTCAGGTTTAACTCTAGGTCCTAGAGATGTTCCTGATGTTCTCTTCTATGTTCTGTAGGTACTTGCACACATGTGTTGCATGCAAGCACACAAAGATACACATAAGTTTTAGAAAATCTTTTTTAAAAAGGGGAATGACTGAAGAAAGGGCTCAGCTGGTATGTCTAAAATATCCAGGAAATCTGGAACACATGAAAAGACCAAACCTAAGAATAATAGGGATAGAAGAAAGAGAAGAAATCCAAGTCTTAGGCACAGAAAATATATTCAACAAAATTATAGAAGAAAACTTTGCCAACCCAAAGAAGGACATGCCTATAAGTACAAGAAGCTTACAGAACACCAAATAGGCTGCCCCCCAAAATGTCCCCTTGCCACATAATCAAAACACTAAACATACAGAATAAAGAAGGACTATTAAAAGCTTGAAAGGAAAAAGGCCAAGTAACATATAAAGGCAGACCTACCAGAATTACATCTCACTCTTCAACAGAAACAGTGAAAGCCAAAAGGGTCTGGTCAGGCATTATTGCAGACAATAATCTGCAATCACAGGTCACAGATGCAAGCCCAGACTACTATACTCAGCAAAGCTTCAATCACCCTAGACAGAGAAGACAAGATATTCCATGACAAAACTAGATTTAAACAATACCTGTCCATAAATCCAGCCCTATACAAAGTACTAGAAGCAAAACTACAATCAAAGGAAGTTAGCTACATCCACAAAAACACAAGCAATAGATGATCCCAAAGAAGGGAAAACACACACACAATAATATCACCAACAATGAAAACTAAAGTAAAAGGTACTAGTAATCACTGGTCATTAATATCCCTTAATATAAAGAGACTCAATTTGCCTATAAAAAAGACACAGGCTGACAGGCTATGAAACAGAATCCATCTTTTGCTGCATAAAAGAAACACACCTCAACCTCAAAGACAGACATCGACTCAGAGTAAAGGGCTGGGGAAAAAAATTACCAATCAAATGGACCTACAAAACAAATGGGTGCAGCCATCCTAATATCTAAGAAAAAAAAAGACTTCAAACTAAATTCAATCAAAAGAGTTGAAGAAGGACATTTCATATTTGTCATAGGGAAAATCCATTAAGAGGAAATCTATGCCCCAAATATAAGGGCACCTTCATATGTAAAAGAAACACTACTAAAGCTTAAATCACACTATAAACCCCACACACTAATAGTGGGAGACTTTAACACCCCACTCACACCACTGGACAGGTCTGTCAGACAGAAACTTAACAGAGAAATAAGGGAACTAACAGAAGTTATGTGACTCATATGGACTTAACAGACATCTATAAAACATTCCACCCAAACACAAAAGAATAAACCTTCTTCTCAGCACCTTATGGAACCTTCTCAAAAACTGACCACATACTAGTGACAGAGCAAACCTCAACAGATACAAAAACCTGGAATAACCCCCTGTATCCTATGGGATCACCACGGCTTAAAGCCAGAATTCAGCAGCAGCACTAATTGCAGAAACCTTCATTTTTTAAAGTGCCGTAAATACTTTCATGTTTCACTAGTAAGGATGCAAATATAAAAAGAGATTGTTTCCTTTCTGAAATGCTGAAACAGTCACAGAGACACTTTCTTTCCCAGCGGGGAAACAAGGCTTGTATGGTCGTAACTTTCTGTTACTGATGAAACACTCCATCTTTCTTCCTCTGGCTCTGCAGCACACGTCGGAACTGTGATGGGAGGCATCATCTTCTTCTTCACGTACCTCCCCTACCTGTACATCACTTTCAGTTATCACCAGAGGACCTATGTCGAAAAGATAGCCTCTTGCCTCTTCTCAAATGTTGCCATGGCAATGGGAGTCCGATTCATCTCTCTGTTTGAAGCCAAAGGTAAGCTCGATCGTCCTCAAACTGTTTAGGCTGCCTACGTGCTTTGAGCTGAGCCAGGCTGTCCTTCGTTTCTAAATATAGATTATTGACATACTCATTTTATTTAGTGTTCTGAGCATTTACATTATGGTACTCTGTGGGATGCTAAAGGCTTCACAAACCTTAAAGAGCTAGGGGTGGGGTGGGGGGTTGGGGAGTGGTGTGACAAGTCTCTAATCCCAACGCTTAGGAGGCAGATCTCTGAGTCTGAGGCCAGCCTGGCCATAGATATGGATAGGAGAAGGGAAGCCAAAGAATAGTAAAGAAGGAAATTGGAGCCAAACGTGTTGGTATGGACCAGTAGTCCCAGCTGCTTGGAAGGCAGGAAGATTACTGGAGACCAGGAATTCCATCCAGACAAACTTGGGCAACAGAGTAACTTTGTTTGAAAACAAATGATTAGACATTATATGCTTATATAGCTCTATAGATAATGAAATATATAACCTTATGATTAGAAGCTCAGAAAATACTGAACATTACCGGGAATGTAGTAGTTTTCACATGTATTCGTCTCATTGATTTGCTGTCCCCTCTTTCTCAAGTTTGTCTAGGGGATTGTATTAGTCAGCCTTATCTTATTATAAAGAAATACTTGAAATGATTAACTTGTAAAGAGAAAGACTTACCTTGATACAAATATGTACAGTCTAGTCAAAGATTAGGTGACCTCCTTATATTGGACCTATAGGTGTCCAACCCTTCATGGCCTTCATGAGAGACATATACAGCAAAGTAAACTGCCAGGGAATGAACAAGTCTCATGTTCTCTTAGAATACTCCTCCAAATAACCTAAAGACCTCCTGTTAAGCCCCGCCTCCTGCCAAGCCCCACCTCCTGCCAAGCTCCTCCTCCTACTATGCCTTTGAAGTTTCTGCCTACTCCCAGTAGCATCTCTCTGGTGACCAAACCTTTTAATAGATTCTGTTAGTCAGATTTCCATCATCGTAGCAGAAACCTGAGATGATCAGAGTTGAAAGATCCCAGCCTTAATTTGTTTGAAAAGTTTTTAAGGTTTCAGTCTATGGTTTGTTAGTCTGGTTGGGGGGGGGGGAGGCACAAAATATCAAATTGAAATTCTGATACGACAAACCCTGGCACTTATCTGGCTTTTGGGAACCTGTCCCCCATGCTGAATTACCTTGTCGGGTGCAGGGGGGCAGGGGGAGCAGGGACCGGGAGGAGAAGAGGGAGGGGAAACTGCAGTCAGTATGTAAAATAAATCAAATAATATGTAGGGCATGTTAGGATGAGAGACGGCACATATGGTACATGTAGCTAGCAAGCGGCTTATTCTAGAATGTTGAGAGAAATCACTCACTTCATTAGAGATTTGCTCTTGTAACTTAAAATAAAGCGGCAAAAACACTGTCACTTATGGGGAAAGGGACATTCAGAAGGCTAAGAAACACATGGGCAGTGGGAATCAAACCTGGGTCCTCTGGAAAATCAACCAATGTCTAAACTGCTGAGCCGTCTCTCCGGCCTCACTGCCTTTCTTTTTAAAAGACAGTAACCAATCAAAAGTGGAGGAAAAAACGAAACCATATAAGGGCTGTGAGGGGGCTCAGTGGTTTCAGCTTCGTCCCTTCAAGCCTGATGACCAGAGTCTGGTCCTCAGAACCTGTATGGTAGAAGCAGAGAACTGACCTCCTCCCTCTTCTGGCCTCCACACATGGACCATGGTACACATGCACACCTCCACACACATACACACAAATGGATAAATGGATGAAAAACCGAAATTTAAAATTATTCATTTTTATTAATTGGGCCTGGTGGCATGTATAAGTAATCCCAGATACTAGAGAGGCCGAGGCAGGAGGAATGAGAGCTTATGGTCAGCCTGGGAAACTTAGAGACTTGTCTATTAAACAAAAAAAAAGTAAGGGCTGGGAATATAGTTCAGTGGCAAAGTGCTTGCCTATTGCGTGCAAGGTCATAGGCCCAATCCCCAGTACTATTGAAATAGGTCTCTGTGATGGTTAGCGTTGCCTGTACACATCACTGCAGCTGGCATCAACGAAGAGCCATGTCTCTGGACATGTACATGAGGGTGCTTTCTAAGGATAGCTGTAGGAGGAAGGACCTCTAGCCCCAGGGTGGGGAGCACACTCTCTTGATGGCTCAAGTTTAAAGACATTTGAGGGAAAATTGGGGCCTCCCCACCCTGTTGGTAAGTGGATTGTTGTTGCTGTGGCTGCTGCTGCTGCCACCCTTTGCCAACATCAGGATCCCCCAGGCCCTCATCTCTATGATTAGGACTGCTGAGTCTTGTGGACTGAGCAGGTTTTGTCTTCCTTCCGTGTCACAGGCTCCGGCATCCAGTGGAGGAACGTAGGCAGTGTCCGAGGAGACTTCAGCTTCCTCCAGGTGCTGATGATGCTCCTGCTGGACTCCCTCCTGTACTGTCTGATAGCCTTTTTGGTGGAGTCTCCCTTCTTGAGAAAGTTTAGAACGCCAAAGTCTTGGTACTTACTTGCCAAGGTAAGTTCTGATTCTATTTTAGAGACAGATGTTAAGATTTTTATATTTGTCACCAGGCAGTGGTGGTGCACACCTTTAATCCCAGCACTCAGGAGGCAGAGGCAGGCAGATCTCTGTGAGTTCGAGGCCAGCCTGGTCTACAAGAGCTAGTTCTAGGACAGGCTCCAAAGCTACAGAGAAACCCTATCTTGAAAAACCAAAAAAAAAAAAAAAAAAGATTTTTATATTTGTCATCTGTGTTCCTCCATCTCCCAGTAATGTACTAATTGAGATCCCAAACACCTGCGCTGGGGAGATGGCTTGGCCTTTAAGAGCACTGGCTGTTTTTCTAGAGGACCTATGTTCAATTCCCAGCACCCACATGACAGCTCACAACTGTCTATAACTCCAGTTTCAGGGGATCTGACACCTTCACACCAATGCACATAAAGTAAAGTTAAATAAATTATTTTTTAAAAATATCCAAACACCAGTAAGTCTTTACCCTGGATTCACCTCCTAACTATCAGCCTGTGGTTGGCAGTGGAGTTTCAGTTTCTCTGAACTTGCCTCATGGCTGATGTAATGGACTTGAGGGTGAGACCAGGAGGATGACGTCATACAGTGCACCTGGCAGTGCCTTGGGGTTCCTGTGTATGCCCGTTGAATACCAGGCCCCGCATTATCGCACAGAACTCACTCCCAACATGCTGGAGTTCTCACACACCCTTCTCCATTAAGCTGCATTGGTCGAGGGCCCTTCGAGACCTCTGAGATCACCGCAGTGTCACAGTTCCAGAAATTCTCAGACTAAATTTTTCTCAGCAATTGAACTTTTGGTGCTTCGCTCAGCCTCCCTCAGTGGCCTGTGCTGGCCTGTGCTGGCCTATGCTGGCCTGTGCTGGCCTGTGCTGGCCTGTCCAGGGGCCGGGACCTCTGCAGCATGTGGAGAAACAAGTACACTGTAACACCAGCATCCCCATCCAGGTCTCACCCCCAAGAACGTGACGGATGGTAAGGCAGCTTTCCAAGGACAGTGAGAGAGAGCCTGGAGGCCACTTCCTGAGCTCCTCGGTGCCAGGGATTCCGGGGGTTACAGATTGAACTGTATGAGTCCATCAGTGAGCTGATTAACTTCTCCAGGTGCCATTAAATATTTGATTCAAAGAGTAACTTCCCATGGGGCTGGTGTCTAATTTGCCAAAATTTATCCTCCCTAAGAGAAAAACCACATAAATGGTTAGTGCGTAAGTTGACTTCTCGCGCAGTGCCTGACCTGTCTCAAGAGGCCTGTTCCAGTGACACTGCCACTTCTGGACATGGGGGATCCGGAGAAACCTTCAAGGAGAGAGTTCATGCAGGACGAGCCAACTGAGCAAATAAAATCAGTTGAAATTTTACATCTGTATAAGGTATGGGCTTTCAAACTTTCTTATAGGGACCTGAGAAACAACCCCTTAAGATAACAGTGCTTGTAGGCTGCTCTTTGGAATCAAGAGTTGTAATTCCCTACGTGATAGATCCTGCTCTCCAAAATTGGAAACATGGCTTGAAATGGTCTGTTCCTATCATGAAGTTACTGATCTGGTTTTTGTTTGTCCGCTCACCCTCCACCACAGAGCATCTCCATTGGAGATAAACCAGAATGCAGCCATTTGGTGGATGTCATCTCCACCAAATCAAAATGTAAACCAGATCTCACTGTTAGTTTCCAAATAAAGAAGCAGGCAGTTGTTCTTCCATGGGTGCTTGCAGACTGGCTCTGGACAGAGCCCTGCAGCATGGTATACTCTCAGTGCTCATAGTGTCTACGGTGTGGTTGTCTGGGCTCTCTGGTCTGCAACTGTAAAAGAAAGCGGTGGGACCTTCTCTACTTTGGCATTGCCACCTTAAAACTCTAACTCGGCTGGGTATGGTGGCACACGCCTTTAATCCCACAGCTGAGTAAGCAGACGCACACAGAGCTCTGTATGTTTGAGGTCTCCCTGGTCTACAGAGGGAGTTCTAGGCCAGTCAGGAATATATAATTAACCTGTCTCGAAACAAAACAAACAACCCACTTAGCCCCGTGTTGCCTGGGGCATCAGTGGGTCATATCCCAGCCCAGGACACTTGTGTCATGTGTGCAGCTCCTCTGTAATAGTAGTTAGGAGTCTCTCTAACTTTCTCTGGGGATCCTCTCTGTTCTCTCTCTCCCTTACTAGCTCTAGCTCTCCCTTCATAACAGGCAGTCTTAGGACAAATGGTTCTGTGTGATTTTAGCTGATCCGCAGAGCCAGCTCTCAGCTCTTTCTGACTGAGTGGTGTGTAATAATTGCTTTTCCTGGGACCACCCATTTCATGAGCTTTCGTGATTGCAAGATGCCTGGAGTAAGTCACTCATTTGTGGTGGTGAAGGACCAAGTTAGACCGCTTCCTTTGGCATTTCTTTTCCTTCTTTCCTCCCTTCCTTCCCTCCAGTTCCTCTCAGCAGACTACCCATTATCCTTGTTGGGAATTTGGCCACATGGGCACCTCTACTGAAAGGGAGACAGAAGTCAGAGAACAAGACTGTCACACTTGCTTCAAAACAATAGAGACCTAACAGGTTGGGGGAGTGTGCCAATTCCTTCCATAACACCCGGTCGCAGGCACCATTGGATGACTTGTGAAAAGTGACATCTGAGGCCCAGCCAGCAGCAGTATCGGCATTCCATACCCAAGTCCAGCCCAAATGCTGTCAGAGGGGATAGAAATAGTCTAAACAAGACACTGAAATGCAATTGCTGTGTCTTGCGTTAGAGCTGCATTGTAGATGGTTTTTGTTTTCTTCCTTATTCTTTTGGGGGAAGGGTTATTTATTTTGTATTTATTTAATTAATTTATGGATATGAGTGCTTGCTACAGACCAGAAGAGGGCATTATAGCCACCGTGCCACTATAAGTTTGTTGGGAGTAGAACTCAGGACAGCCAGAAAAACAGCCATTGTTCTTTATTATTGTTGTTGTTGTTATTATTATTATTAATTTTTTAAAAGATTTATTTATTATGTATACAGTATTCTGCTTGCATGTATGTTTAATCTCATTATAGATGGTTGTGAGCCACATTGTGGTTGCTGGGAATTGAACTCAGGACCTCTGGAAGAGCAGTCAATGCTCTTCACCGCTGAGCCATCACTCCAGCCCTATTATTGATTTTTATTGAGCTCTACATTTTCTCTGGTTCCCTCCCTGCCTATCCCCTTCCCTCTTCAACTCTCCCCCAAGGTCCCCATGCTCCCATTTTACTCAGGAGATCTTGTGTTTTTCTACTCCCCATGTAGATTAGATCTATGTAAGTATCTGTTAGTGTCCTCATTGTTGTCTAAGTTCTCTGAGATTGTGGTTTGTAGGTTCTCTTTGCTTTATGTTTAAAAACCACCTGAATGAGTAATGTGATAATTGTCTTTCTGTGTCTGGGTTACCTCACTCAAAATAATGTTTTATAGCTCCATCCATTTTCCTGCAAAATTCAAGATGTCATTATTTTTTTTCTGGTGTAGTTCTCCATTGTGTAAATGTACCACATTTTTATTATCCATTCTTCAGTCGAGGGGCATTTAGGTTGTTTCCAGGCTCACAGCCAGCGTTGTTAACCGCTGCACTGTCTCTCCAGCCCTCGCCCTGCTTGGTGAACTTTCAGAGGGTGTTGCTCTGGCTATGAAGCTCGTCACACCCTGACTCTCCTCCAGGTGTTTTATAGGGGACGGAGTAAACGCATAGCCGTCAAGGATCTGAGCTTGAACCTGTTCAAGGGGCAGATCACTGTTCTCCTGGGACACAACGGAGCAGGGAAAACCACGGTCTGCTCCATTCTTACAGGTACCTGTGTGGGTCAGCTCTGCAGAGGACTTCTCTGTTAAATTTCATTGACGCTTTACTATTAGAGATGGTGTATTAGTTGTGCCATCTTTGTAGTGTCTGGTTGTATATAGCTATAGTTCTATAACTGCCCCTTTCAGTCTGCAGAACTCAGTTCAAACAGTTCTTTCTAGACAAACTTTCCTGTGCAGTGTGAGGCACTGTTAGGCTCTCAACATCTCAGACTTCTCAACAAAAACATCATCTTTGGATTTTGATTGCCACAGGGACTTTTAGAATGAATCCTGCGAGTTATTCTGAAATACCTATCTGGAGTAATTTCTATGCTTAAATAATTATTTCACATCCTATCAATTAAAATGATATTCTATGACATTCGAAACCTCACCCAAGAAACATTTTTTTAGAAGTTTAACATGTATAAAACTATGGACAAAATCGAAGGGTGCATACAGCTTTGAAGGAGCTCCAAAAACCCAACCCGTTCCTACACACAGAATCCCACAGGCCTGGGGAGCTGTCAGCACCTCAGTCAGCTGGATTGTCAAGGAAGCCATGAGTCTGTTTACCTCCCACGTTCTTCCTATTACAGCTCCTTAGGTCTGTGGTCAGGATTCCTCAAGGTCTGTATTCATTTGCCTGCGTTTATGTGTATGCTATTTCTGTCTCATTCCCTAAGAAACTGTCCTGTTTACTGGACCCACAATGCCAGAACAATGTGTTTGCACAGAATACACATTCAATTTGATTGACTAAATAGCTGAATTGTAAATACTGTCAATACTCCAGCTATGAATGTAGAAGCACTAACACAGACTTCTAACAAAATGATACAACACACACACACACACACACACACACACACACACAAAATTAACTCCAGCCTGGTGAAAGAGATGCCGCTGGGGATCATATAGCAGTGTTCGTGAGCTCTGGAGATACTCAGTGGAGAAGCAAAGTCTGGCTGCTTCCTCAGGACATTAGCTAGCAAAGGGCTACAACCATAATTTTTTTGCAGATAGGACCTAAAGTGCCAAGTGCTGAGATTATAGGTATGTGCCAACTCCATACTGTATTTTTTTTTTGGGCAGAAAAGCCCCAAACATCATGCGTTATAGACTTTGTTTCTCTACTTAGTGAAGTTTGGGTTTTCTCTGAAGTTATTTAGTTATTATAAATTTACATAAAGACTTTCTTTTTTTTGGTTTTTGATTTTTGGAGACAGGATTTCTCTGTGTAGCTCTAGCTGTCTCTCTGTAGACAAGGCTGGCCTCAAACTCAGAGACCCACCTGCCTCTGCCTTCCGGGTACTGGGATTAAAGGCGTGCGCCACCACCGCCCAGTATAAAGACTTTTTATAATTACTCTAAAACAGTGTCGCTTTTTACCCTTGGGGTGTGGATGTGAGTGCCTGTGGCTGTATGGATGTGTGTTTATGGAAACCAGAAGTCAACTTCAAGTGTCGTTCCTCAGAGCTGCCCACTTTGTTGTGTGGCTCACGCACAGGAACCTGAGGCTCACTGGCTAGCAGAACTCCTCCTCCTCAGCATTGCCACTACCTGGGAGCTGAGGACTGGACTCAGTGCTCACGCCTGCACAGCAAGCACGTTACCATCCACACCCCCACCCCAGTCCTCTACCTTTTTTCTTTTAAATATTGTACTTGAAGTTTTTTTTAACACTTCTTTTTCATATTTATTTATTATGCATACAATATTCTGTCTGTATGTATGTCTGCAGGCCAGAAGAGGGCACCAGACCTCATTACAGATGGTTGTGAGCCACCATGTGGTTGCTGGGAATTGAACTCAGGACCTTTGGAAGAGCAGGCAATGCTCTTAACCTCTGAGCCAGCTCTCCAGCCCCTCTACCTTTTTACCTTTAAAATGACTTATCTTTAATTATGTGTATGCATGTTTGTCTGCATAGGTATGTGCATGTGAGTTCAGTTGCCTGAGAGGCTGGAGGGGACATCAGACCGACTGAAGCTGGAGTTACAGGTGCTTGTGAGCTGGGAACTGAATTTGGGTGCCCTGTAAGAATAGTATGTGTTCTTAACCTCTGAGCCGTCTCTCCAGTCCCTGGACTTGGTCTTGGATTTCTATTGTACTGCTGTTTTCCTTTGATGCAGAAGCCTGTGGGGAAGCAGCAGCGGTCGCTCTGCTTCCCGCTCTTCCACACCAAGCCGAGTTTTGTGGGCTTTCCTGCAATGAGAAGTTGGGTCTAGTGTGCTCTTTCTGAGGAACTCGGGCTGACTTCTTTCCCAGCACCGGGATCCATGTCTGGGATGCGACTCTCCCACAGGTAGGGGCTCTAGAGAGTCTCTCACCTGAGTCGTCAGTGCAGCTGTGTGTGCTGCTCCCGATGCAGCATTCCAGGCCTCCAGAGGGCACAGTGACATTTAAAGGCAGCTTGACATTTTGAGTTGGGGATCCTTTGTCTTGTTAGGTGAACTGTGAAGCTGCGTAACTGTAGCGGGCCCTTTTGGAGCTCAGTGTACGCTGATTTGGTTTTCGCAGTTGGAGTTGGGCCACCTGGCACAGGTGGTATTTGAAGTGGTTTTACTCAGAGATTAATGGACAGTATCTGGAGTGGAAACCGTGGTGATATTTTGTTTCTGATCTAACAAATAAAGCTTCCCAGAAGATCAGAGAGCAGAGCTAAGCCACTAGTTAGCCAGGCAGTGGTGGCATACATCTTTAATCCCAGCATTCAGGAGGCAGAGGCAGATTGATTTCTGAGAGTTCAAGGCCACCCTGGGCTGCAGGAGATTGACCCAATCTAAAAGAAAAACAGAACCAGGCAGTGGGGGCCCACACCTTTAACCCCAACACTAGGGAGGTGGGGCCAGAAAGGGATATGACTGGGTGGAGAGAAGCATACAAGGCGGGAGGAGACAGGAGTTCAAGGTATTCGGTCTGAGGATCTGTAGAGAGAGTCTTACCTCCTTGGTTCTGAGGATTTTGTAGTGGTAAGGACTAGTGTCTGGCTGCTCTGCTTCTCTGGGTTTTTATTATTAAGACCAATTAGAATTTGTGCAATAGGAAACAGCTTCGTTGGGTCTCCACATGAGTTTTAGGAGCTGGGAGGATATCTCAGTGGATAAGGTAAGCAAACGCCAGGCAAGCATGATGGCTTAGTTCAACCCCAGCACCCAGTGCAATCCCAGCGCTGGGGAGGAAGGCAAGGGAATCCCTGGGGCTCACTGGTCAGCCAGCCTAACCTGATCAACACGCCTCCAATCCCTGTAAGTGAGCTTGTCCCACAAAACAAGGTAGACAGTTCCTGAAGAATGACACTTTAGGATGACCTCTGGCTTCAGCAGGCATGTACTCAGATATGCATTAAAACTCAGCACAGGCCAGGGAAGATATCGGATCTCTTGGAGCTGAGGTTACAACTAATTGGGCCACTTACAGTTCTGAGGGGATAGGTTTCCCCAAAGCAAGTGTTATAGCTCTGAGGGTAAAGGCTTCCCCACGGTCAGGAGACAAGGAATACCACAAAATCACACCACACAAAAACTTTACACAGAGATTTATTGGGATAGACACAGAGGGTGGCTGCCTCTTCTCTGTCAAGAATCAACAAAGAACACACAAACACACACACACACACACACACACACACACACAGAGAGAGAGAGAGAGAGAGAGAGAGAGAGAGAGAGAGAGAGAGAGGCAGGCTTTATATAGGGATTTTTGGGGGTGGAGCTTTCCAGGGTGGAGATTGATGGGATTTCAAGCCCTGAGTTTGGGATTTTTATTTTGTAGGATAGAGGTTGGCCCCCTGCATTAGGAGGAACTGGGTCAGGCCATTGTAGCTGTTAGAGTGTTCTGTGGGTAGAGCCTGGTGGTTGGAGGTCCTCAAGGGTGGGGCCTGGCCACCTGTCTAACTCGAGGGGCTTATAGGTAATAGGAACTGAACTTAGCTCCTCTGCAAAAGCAGTATGTGCTCTTAAATGCTGCGCTATCTCTTCAGCCTTGTCCTTTACTTTATTAGTCACAGCCAAAGTAGATCTGCTTTAGAAGACAGTAGCAAAACCTTCTAAAATGTTGTCCCCTGCCCCAGGGGGCTGGAGATATGGCCTCGTCCCTAAGAGCACTTGTTTGTAGTGATATTTCACTTGTATTTTAATAAATAAAGCTTGCCTGAATACCAGAATGCAAAACAGCCACACTAGTCAGCCATATAGGCCAGGCAGTGGTGGCACACGCCTTTAATCTCAGCACTGGGGAAGCAGAAGGCAAGTGGATCTCTGTGAGCTCGAGGCCAGCTTGGTCTACAGATCGAGTTCTAGGACAGTCAGAACTACACAGAGAAACCTTGTCTTGGAAAATCAAAAACCAAAACCAAACCAACCAAACAACAACAATAACAAAAAGCCTCAACAATTTATATTTTCCTATTTCAGTATAAAAGTAATGCATAGGGTTGGGAGCTGAGCTCATTGGTAAAACTCTTGCCTAGCCTATGTGAGACCCTAGATTCAATCTATCACTACCACAGCAAGTATAAATAAACATAAAATGTTTATAAAATTATGTAAGGCAGTGTATTGAAATGGTAACTATAGTTTTCTTTTCATGGTAGAACTTATTAAACAACATATATTTCTTTTTTAAAGTAAATTTTGTTGATTGCTTTTTTGCTTGTTTGTTTGTTTGTTTATTTGAGACAGGGTTTTTCTCTGTGTAACCCCAGCTGTCCTGTAACTCGCTCTGTAGCCAGGCTGAGCTAGAGTTCACAGAGATCTGCCTGCCCTCTGCTTTCCCAGTGCTGGGACTACAGGCGTGCACCACCACCATCACCAACCTGGTTTAAATTTTTTTCTATGTATGTGTTTTGCCTGCCTGCCTGCATGCATGCATGTATGTGCTTGGTACCTGCAGAGGCCAGAAGAGGGTGCCAGATCTCCTGGAACTTGAGTTACTGGCATTGTAAGCCACTGTGTGGGTTCTGGGGTCTGAACCCTAGTCCTCTAATAACAAGTGATCTTAACCACTAGACCCTCTCTCCAGCCTGTTTCTTTGATCATACCTTTTCCTCCTTTTTTGAACCTTTTGTGATAAGTATGTATCATTCTTGTCATTCTAACAAGAATAAGGATAAAGATAGTGTGTAGGGAGTCAGGTGACCAACTTACATACTGGCATGCATTTGTCAGTAATGTCACTCACTCACTCACTCACTCACTCATTCATTCAGGAAACTGATATTTATTGGCAATAAGAATAAAGTCAGACCTTGCCTTTGGGGATCATATTTCATAACTCTTAGATTCCCAAAGTGCTTTTGTCTTCACTGTATTTACTAAGCGTATAAATTTACTATAATCCCTGCAGTCATGTGATTTACTTTACAAAGACCCATGTTATTAAATTCACTTAGCCAGATTGGGATTGCTCAAGTTCCCATCAGGAACTCCAAAGCAGGAAGGGTTTTTCCTGCGTGTCCTCAAGGGCTGTCACACACAGAAGGAACACACACACACAGAGAGAAGGAACACACACACAGAGAGAGAAGGAACACACACACACACACAGAAGGAACACACACACAGAAGGAACACACACACACACATAGAAGGAACACACACACAGAAGGAACACACACACAGAGGAACACACACACAGAGGAACACACACACAGAGAAGGAACACGTACACACACAGAAGGAACACACATACAGAGAAGGAACACACACACAGAAGGAACACACACACAGAGAAGGAACACACACACAGAAGGAACACGCACACACACAGAGGAACACACACACAGAAGGAACACACACACACAGAAGGAACATACACACACACAGAGGAACACACACACAGAAGGAACACACACACAGAGAAGGAACACACACAGAGAAGGAACACACACACAGAGAAGGAACACACACACAGAAGGAACACACACAGAGGAACACACACACAGAAGGAACACATACACACAGAAGAAACACACACACAGAAGGAACACACACAGAAGGAACACACACACACACAGAAGGAACACACACACAGAAGGAACACACACACACAGAAGGAACACACACACACAGAAGGAACACACACACAGAGGAACACACACACAGAAGGAACACACACACAGAAGGAACACACACAGAAGGAACACACACACAGAAGGAACACACACACAGAAGGAACACACACACAGAAGGAACACACACAGAAGGAACACACACAGAAGGAACACACACACAGAAGGAACACACACACAGAAGGAACATACACACAGAAGGAATGCACACACACAGAAGGAACGCACACACACAGAAGGAACACACAGAAAGAACACACACACACAGAAGGAACACACACAGAAGGAACATACACACAGAAGGAATGCACACACACAGAAGGAACGCACACACAGAAGGAACACACACACAGAAGGAACACACACACACACATAGAAGGAACACACACACAGAAGGAACACACACACAGAGGAACACACACACAGAGGAACACACACACAGAGAAGGAACACGTACACACACAGAAGGAACACACATACAGAGAAGGAACACACACACAGAAGGAACACACACACAGAGAAGGAACACACACACAGAAGGAACACGCACACACACAGAGGAACACACACACAGAAGGAACACACACACACAGAAGGAACATACACACACACAGAGGAACACACACACAGAAGGAACACACACACAGAGAAGGAACACACACAGAGAAGGAACACACACACAGAGAAGGAACACACACACAGAAGGAACACACACAGAGGAACACACACACAGAAGGAACACATACACACAGAAGAAACACACACACAGAAGGAACACACACAGAAGGAACACACACACACACAGAAGGAACACACACACAGAAGGAACACACACACACAGAAGGAACACACACACACAGAAGGAACACACACACAGAGGAACACACACACAGAAGGAACACACACACAGAAGGAACACACACAGAAGGAACACACACACAGAAGGAACACACACACAGAAGGAACACACACACAGAAGGAACACACACAGAAGGAACACACACAGAAGGAACACACACACAGAAGGAACACACACACAGAAGGAACATACACACAGAAGGAATGCACACACACAGAAGGAACGCACACACACAGAAGGAACACACAGAAAGAACACACACACACAGAAGGAACACACACAGAAGGAACATACACACAGAAGGAATGCACACACACAGAAGGAACGCACACACAGAAGGAACACACACACAGAAGGAACACACACACACACAGAAGCATTCCTAGGATGCTCTGGCTGACGGTGCACAGGAGGATGAGGGAGTCTTTGGGAGATTGCTCGGCCTCGCCTGAGGATGACCTTTGGGTGTCTTTTCTGTTTGGTTCTAGGTCTTATTTCTCCTTCAAAGGGACAGGCATATGTCCATGGACGGAACATCTCAACAGACATGGTTTACATTAGGAAGAGCCTGGGCTGGTGCCCACAGCATGACATTTTATTTGATAACTTTACAGTAGCTGACCATCTCTCTTTCTATGGTCAGGTGAGTTGGTGGGCAGGGTCTGTGTCGGTGCCTAAGAATGGTGAGACAGACTGCAGCTCTCTTACTGTTTGTGTGTGTGTGTGTGGGGGGGGGTCCTTTAAGGGAGCACACCGAAGTGTCTCAGAATGCTGACACCAAATGTAGGGAGGCAGCTTCTCGTTCCGTCGAATACTTGACACCCTAACCGCGTGTTCTGCAGTTCAGTTGTAACGCTGCCTGGAGTTAGTATAACTTTCCCCTCCAGTTGAAGCACCCACGCAAGACTACTTTCCACTTCAGATGCCGCTGCAAACCCAAGTTCTTTTCATAGCCCACTCCTCAGGTTCAGTATTTTCTGTGACTTCTCACAAAGCTCAGAGAAACATTTACTTATAATGACCAGTTCGTTGAAAAAGCATGGATAATGCAATGAGCACTCAGAGGCAAATGGAGCAAGGTCTTTGGGAAGGGGTGCCTCCATGCCCCTTAGGAACACAAACCCTTCCAGCTCTTCAATGCATTTACCAACCAGAGACTCCAAGCTTAGCTGCTAAGAAATTTTTATACAAGGGTTATTATGTAGGCATGATGTGTTATTTACTCATTTTCCCTGGAGGACGGGGAGTAGAGCTTTGGATCCTGGCTTTTCTGATGACCAGCCCCAAATCCTAAAGCTATGCAGTGGCCTGCTGAGAGTCATTTCATTAAAGCAAGAGATACCCTTTCATGCAGATAATTCTAGGGAATTAAGGTTCTCTCTGTAGCAAGGAAAATCGAGTGTTAAATTAAAGTCAAATATGAGGACAAAAGAGACTTCTAGAATCCTTATCAATTTTTTGTATTTAAGTTTTTACTTTTTATAGAGATAAAATGCACATCACACAAAATTGGCCATTTCATTTTTTTTGTGTGTGTGTATTGAGACAGAGTCTCACTATGTGGAACTTGCTATGTCGACTGGACTCACAGCAATCTGCCTGCCTCTGCCTCCTGAGTGCTGGGATTAAAGGCGTGCGCCACCACCGCCCGGCTCCACTCCCTTATCTTACTGCTGGTATTTTTGTCTCTACTTGGTCCTCCATCCCTGAAATCCATCCTTCTCTGTGGTCTCGTGTGTTAATGATGGTATCTGAATGATGGTATCTATGTTGATTTTTATTTGATCATCTCCTTAATTTCAGGAATCTCTATTTGGTTCTTCTTTACTGTTTTGATATCTTTGCTGAGTTTTCCCCCAGATTTTGGATGTTTCCTCCAGTCTAATGACTGTCTCATTCATTTGAAGACTATATTGTTGAAGTCTTGGATAGATTTTATTAGCTCATGCATCTGTTTGAATCTTCTGTATGATTATTAATTTTTTTAAAAAGTAAGGCTCTGGCCCTGCGATGGTGGCACACACCTTTATTCCCAGTACTCAGGAGGCAGAGGCAGGCAGATCTTTGTGAGTTGAGGCCAGTCTGGTCTACAAGAGCAAGTTCCAGGACAGGCTCCAAAGCTGCAGAGAAACCCTGTCTCAAAAGACAAAAAAAAAAAAAAAAAAAAAAAAAAAAAAAGTCTCTGAATTCTTTCTCAGATATTTCAGTTTTGTCTGCAGTTTTAGGTTCCCTTAGAGGGGTGCAGGTTGATTGGGGATGGGTTATGGCTGTTGGTTGTATTATATTCTTTGTTTTGTTTTATAAGTCTATTGGAGTGGGATTGTCTCTAAGTTTTGACTTCCCCTTCTTCCAAGTTTATCTGGATGTTTTATCTTGCTAGAGGGCTTGCTGTTGATTGTTGGATGGAGTTGCTGAGATGATTTCATCTTGACTGTGTGCCAACAGGTCCAAAGATGGGGCTGTACACTAAGCCACAAGACAACCAGATGGAGTAAAAACCTTGACTATCCCTTGAATTCTCTGGCCCCACTGGGGACAGGATATCAAACATCAGACTCACTGAAGCCTATGTACTCTCAGGAGGCTGAGGTTAAAGCCACAGGCCTATTAAAGACTCCCCTCAGCCCTCAGTGAGCACTGGAGCCTCAGAAATCAAAACTTCACACTCACACTGACCATAGGGACCCCTGGAACCAAAGCCCCAGTGTCTCAGGGAACCCAGAACAGCCTGCACTGGCCTCTAAGGCCACTGGACTGGAGGCCTGCCCCTGTATTTTTCCCAGTCCTATGCTGGGGCTGGGTTCTAGCCTCAAGGGGCTCTCAGGGCCTTCTAGAGAAGTCCAGTTCCTTCAATGCCTTTGGGTCCCACAGAACCCAGAGGCCTGATCCCGTAGAGTGAAGCAGCTATTTGTACACTTCTGTGAAGAAATCTTTCTCCATACGCTTCTTCATTTTTCAGTTGAGTTGTTTATCCTTTTGTAATTTAATTGTGGGACATCTTTATTAGACACAAGGTGTTATAACTCTGCCAAATAGATATGGTCTGCAGAAACTTTCTTAATTTCCATTTATTGATAGCAATTTTTTTGATACACATAAATTTTTTTTATTGTTTACTTTACTTCTTTAGAGATAGAATCTTGTTGTAAAGCCCAGGCTGACCTGGAACATATAATCCTACTACTTTAGCCCCTGGGTGATAAATTCACAGGAGTGTGTCACCAAGTCTGCTTTAGCCCCTGGGTGCTCAGTTCACGGCATGTGTCACCAAGTCCTGCTAAAAGCTTTAATGACCTGTTCATCTAATTCTAAAATTTGTCACCTGTGCGTAGGAAAACCATCCAGTATCTACATCTCTTTCTCTCTAACATTTCATAGCTATAAAATGTAGTCCTCTGGTCCAGCAAGACGACTCAGTGGGTAAAGCATTTTTCACCAAGTTCAGTGCCAACTGAAGTTCAGTGCCCCAGGTTTCACATGGTAAAGAACCACCTCGCAAGAGTCGTGATCTTATTGCTACATGTGTGCTCCTGCGTGTGCATGTGTGTGTGTCATACACACACACTGAAATGACTCTTTTCATAGCCTGTCTAGGAGCTTGAGTGGTGGCTCAGTGATTAAGAGCACTTGTTGCCCTTGTGGAGGACCCAGGTTGGGTTCTCAGCACCCCCATCGTGGTTCTCAACCCCTCATCGTGGTTCACAACCCCCATCGTGGTTCTCAACCCCCATCGTGGTTCTCAACCCCCATCGTGGTTCACAACCCCCATCGTGGTTCACAACCCCCATCGTGGTTCACAACCCCCATCGTGGTTCACAACCATCCATAGCTCCACACAGACACAGGCACACAAATACACAGACACACATACAGATGGAGACACACACACACACACTCCAAACAATGACAGAAAACTTGCACAAAGCTGGCTTTTCAGAGTGGACCACCTCCATTGTGTGACCTCTACTATGACCTGAGGACCTAGTGGTAACAAAGATGCTTCTGTCTGTTGGGAAGTTTCAAGATTCAGAGAGTCTCAGTGTGTGGGTGCGCCCCTCGAGGTCCTGAGTCCCTTGCTCGTGCTCCCTCTCCTTCTGCTCCTGATTTGGACCTTGAGATTTCTGTCCGGTGCTCCAATGTGGGTCTCTGTCTCTGTCTCCTTTCATCGCCTGATGAAGGTTAATATTCAGGAGGATGCCTATGTGTTTGTCTTTGGATTCACCTTCTTATTTAGCTTCTCTAGGAACATGAATTATAAGCTCAATGTCCTTTATTTATGGCTAGAAACCAAATATGAGTGAGTACATCCCATGTTCCTCTTTTTGGGTCTGGCTTACCTCACTCAGGACAGTGTTTTCTATTTCCATCCATTTGTATGCAAAATAGGTTCTCCGGGGTTGTGGACTGTAAGCTGATTGATCATGTAATTTTTATCTTTAAATTTATTTTTATTATTTATTACATTCATTAACTTATATATTTTGAACTCTCTCTGCTGCTCCAGGAAAAAGCCAACTCAATTGTGGTGGATGATCTTTTTGCTATATGCCTATGTTCAGTTTGTAAGCATTTTACTAAGAACTTCGCATGTGTTTATCAGGAATATTGGCCAGTGGTTTTCTTTGTTGTTGTTGTATTTTTCTCTGGTTTGATATTAAAGTACTACAGACTTTGTAGAAGGAGTTTAAAAGTGAAAAAAAAAAAGATTCAGAGAGTCCATGCCAGGAACTAGGGACAAAAGCTACACAAACTCTTTACTATAAAACAGTGATTTTTTAAGTCAAGAGGTAGTGGCGCACGCCTTTTATACCAGCACTCAGGCGGCAGAAGCAGGCGGATCTCTGTGAGTTCGAGACCAGCCTTGTCTGTAGAGTGAGTTCCAGGACAGCCAGGACTGTTACACAGAGAAACCCTCCCTTGAAAAACTAAAACAAAACAGAACAACAACAACAAAAAACAGTGATTTTTAAAAACATGTTGAAAAATCTTACTCAGTCATAATATATGTTGGGTTTTTGTTTTGTTTTTAGGGTTTTGTTCATTTGTTTGAAGACAGAGTTCCTCTGTGTAACCCTGGCTGTCCTGGAACACTCTGTAGTCTAGCCTGGAACTCAGGAGATTTGTCTGCCTATGCCTCCCAAGTGCTGGCATTAAAAGTATGCACCTCCACCAACTGTCTCCTGATGCATTTTTTTAAACAAGCTGATGTATTTATTTTTAAGTTATTTACTGTGGAACTGGATCTGAGGGTCCACAACCAAGCAACCCAAAGTATTTCACCAAGGCCAAATGTTTTAATTCCACAGAAGGGTGTGTATCCCTATCAAATCAAGCAAACAAACACACAGCAGGGGGGGAAGGACAAGGGGGGTGGCTCTGCCTCAGCCTGAGTGGTCAGAAACTAGCCTCACATTCTTACGTAGCTGGCTAATTCAAAATGATAAGCAAAGTGCGACTTTTGAGAACAGGGTTCAACTCTGATCCTAGAAAAGTGTTGATTTGCTGGGCATGGTGGCACACGCCTTTCATCTTGGCACCGGGGAGGCAGATCTTTGTGAGTTTGAGGCCAGCCTGGTGTACGTAGTGAATTCCTGAACAACCAGAGCTACGTAGTAAGACCCTGTCTGAAAGTACGTAGGGCAGGGAGAGGGAGGGAGGGAGGGAGGATGAGGTGTTGATTCTGTGGAGGAATTTTTGCCAGAAGGTGTCTTTAGATTTCTCTAAAGATGGGATCTCTTTAACCCTTTGATAGGCGATACATTTCATTTACATTTTCACTTACGTAGCTTTGTCCTTTGCCCTGAAAGTGATGTTCCTTATGTATTTTTCTTCTCCTTATTTTCTTTCTTTTTTTTTTAAAGATTTATTTATTTATTATGTATACAACATTCCTGCAATGTATGTTTGTATGCCAGAAGAGGGCACCAGATCTCATTATAGATGGTTGTGAGCCACCATGTGGTTGCTGGGAATTGAACTCAGGACCTCTGGAAGAGCAATCAGTGCTCTTAACCTCTGAGCCATCTCTCCAGCCCCTTCTCCTTATTTTCTGTGTATACAAACAAAATGTTGATTAGACATCCCAGCTCCCATCAGTAACACTTGCCTTACATCCCCTCATTTCCTGCCTCCAGTTGAAAGGCCTGTCTCCCCAGAACTGCCGTGGAGAAATAGAGGAGCTGCTGCCCCTCCTCGGCCTAAAGGACAAGTGGAACTCGAGGTCCAAGTTCCTGACTTGGGGGATGAAGCGCAAGCTCTCACTTGGCATCGCCCTCATAGCCGGTTCTAAGGTATAGAGCAGGGGTCTGGCCTCTTGATGCAGCCAAGTCAGGCTCCTACACTAGGACAGACCTAGGGGTGGTGAGGACATCTTGTCAAACCCCCAGCTGCAGCTGCACAGAGTCCCTCAGCGTGCCTAGCCTGGGCCTGGGAAATGGCTCTGTCAGTGTTTAAAGACTGCACCTCGGCCCTTCTAGGTCCTGATTCTGGACGAGCCCACCTCAGGCATGGACTCCACTTCCAGGAGGGCCATCTGGGACCTTCTTCAGCAGCAGAAGAGCGACCGCACCATCCTGCTGACCACTCACTTCATGGACGAAGCTGACCTGCTGGGGGACCGCATCGCCATCATGGCCAAGGGGGAGCTACGGTGCTGTGGGTCACCAGCGTTCCTCAAGCAGAAATATGGTGAGTAGCGGGCAGCAGGAGTGCAGGTCAGCCTCTGTCCTGTGACGGGCCAGTGCCATTTCCACCGCCCTTGTGAAGCGCCCTGGTCTTCCCTAGACTTCCTGTTGTCGGTCCAGGAGACGAGCTTGTGAGAAGGAGGAAGAAATGAAGTAAAAAGCACCTTTGAGACTTAGGACCAGAAGACCCATGTTAAACACATGGGTTCCAGTTTGTCAATTTATTGCCTCTTCATCCAGGCACCAAGTTAGTTTATCCTTTCTTAGAATTTTTTTTAAAAAATCTAATCTATGAAATGGAAGCAAACAAAGCCAAAGTCTCACAGCCCATGTCTGACCCATCTGCAAACATTGCTGGTCTTAATTTCAAAATACATATAGGAGTTCGGCGGTGGTGGCACACGCCTTTAATCCCTGCACTCGGGAGGCAGAGACAGGTGGATCTCTGTGAGTTCGAGGCCAGGTGGGTCTACAATCATGTTCCAGGACAGCCAGAGCTGTTACACAAAGAAGCCCTGTCTCAAAAAGAAACCAAGACTATATATATGTTCTACCTATTTCTTTCAAATGTCTGGCTACATTCTAGCATTCTGGTGTCTGGGTCACCATCTCCTCCTACTTGGATTATTACAGATGCCTCCTTGCCTATCCCTCTGTCTCTAATCTTACATCTTCACACTCTGTTGGCAACCTAGTTATCCAAGTGAGTTCCTGGCACTGTGCACCATTCTTACGTTCAGAATTCGGAGGATCACCCTTCTTGGCACCCTTACTGTAGTTCTTTATCCCTGCTTAGCACTTAGATTGGCCATCATTCTATCTCCTAATTCTGAAACAGAAGGGCAGTCTCTAGAATGGCGTTGCAGAGTTTCGGAAGCCAGGCCATTATGGTTTAAACTGACTTCACAACATTTCTTTGTCTTTGCTGTTACCTGTCCAAGCTGAGCTAGAGACTATGGCCTGAGAAGAATGGTATAAAGGATAAGCTGATTTCATAGTCTTCTGCATGGTCTTCCAGGTGGAGGGTATTATATGACTTTGATAAAAATGCCCATCTGTGACACTGTGAAGCTTTCGAGTGTGGTTTACCAACACATACCAAATGCAATTTTGGAGTCCAGCATTGGAGAAGAAGTGGTATTCATACTTCCTAAGAAGACCACGTCCAGGTATGGACCAAGACGCCAGCACACTCCACCACAGCCACAACAATCCTCAGCCTTCCCACATGCCCACACGCAAAGTACAGTGTCTCCTGTTGTGGAGTCAGCATAGGATTCAGAACCCCGTCATCTGAATTATGTCTAGCATGGAACTTGGGTTCACCTCATTGGCCATGGCTCTTCTTGAAGACTTGTAAAATAATGAGGTGTTATCTGATCTACATACACCCAGTGAGCTGAGCAAGTAATGGCAATCACAAGAGACAACACTCAGAAAACAAAAATAAAGACAAATAACACATTAGTCTTCAGAAATCCTAAATTCTAGGTGGACATGCATCTCAAATTCCTGCTTTTTCTGAAGCAGGGAATGCTTATTGATGATTCCAGTTCATGAGAACAGTTTCAGATAGCCTGATGTCACCCACTGGCTGTTCACTCTGTCTTTTGAACACTTATTTCTTCCTAAAAAGCTGACTTCATTTGCCTGATCCTTGCTATAGAAGAGTATCCAAGATGGTATAAGTACTTTTTCGGGGTCCTCTGCATCAAGTTATGAAACACACTTTTTTTAGACTGAAGCCATACTCACAGTTTTGAAAACATGTCCTGCCATGTCATGTTGTAATAGGAGCGGCGGGGCTGCTAGCTTATGCCCGAAATAACAACACACAAACTGTATTCATTTAAACACTGCTTGGCCCATTTCTATCTAGCCTCTTCTAGGCTAATTCTCACATATTAATTTATCCCATTTCTAATCATCTGTGTAGCACCGCTAGGTGCGCTTACCAGGAAGATTCTAGCCTACGTCCATCCTGGGTCGGAGGTTCATCGCGTGTGCCTGGGAGCAGGGAGCATGGCGCCTCTGCTCCAGAGAGCAGAGCTGTCAAGTCTGAGCTCACTTCCTCTTCCTCCCAGCATTCTGTTCTGTTTACTCCTCCCACCTATGTTTTAACCTATCAGGGCCAAGCAGTTTCTTTATTGCTTAACCAATGAAATCAACAGATTGATATATGACACTCCCACATCAATGTCATGCGTATTCACAGATATGCTTTTGGTCTCCTGTTACTACAGCTGAACGTGCTGCCAAATTCTACCACTAAGTGACAATTTCCTCATTACTCTCCCAGTCTGTCTAGACTTCTCTTGAAGCCCTTCTCGCCTTTGCCTCACTGTCTTGTCCCAAAAACATGACACCTGCTCTCAGATCTGAGGGTTTTATAGTGCTGTAGTGCTTCTAGTTTCAAATTCTGGGTCAGTTGTATATTACTAAATAACAACATAACTCAAAACATTCTGGCTTAAAGTAGCAACTATTTTAATGTTTGTTCCCCAGTACTGGGGATTCAGTCCAGGGCCTTGCACATAAAAGACAGGGGCTGTAACTGTTGCTTCCCCTGCCCCCATCGGTTTCTGTCTGTTGGTTGCACTGAACTGGACAGTTTTTATGCTCCACATTAATTTTTCTGGACCTAGAGTGTTCTGGAATATCCAGGATGGCTCGTTCTCACATCTGGGAAACCAGGGCTAGCTAACAACTGGGTGCTACTGGAACTGCTGAGTGTAGCATCCAGTGCTCCTCTCAGTCACTCTCAGATGCCTTGGGCTTCTCATGGCGTGGCAGGTCGAATCCAAGAAAAGGTACCTCAGGAGGGACTGAGAAGGAAGGGTGGTAGTTACTCCTCATTAGGCTTTTGTACTAGACATGTTTATACTTAGCCCTATAAGAACTTTCCAAAGTAAATACTATTACAAGTTCAAAAGTGATAGCTATGAAATTAAGTGATAAAGCTGAGAACTGAGCAGATATCTCAACAACAAACTCCATGTCTTCTCTGCTGCAGAAAGCTCAGGGTGGAATTACATCTTTCAAAAATAAAACCTTTTTCCCTTCTAGGTTTGAAGCTCTATTTACTGAATTAGAACAGAGACAGATAGAGCTGGGAATCTCCACTTTGGGAGCCTCTGTCACTACTATGGAGGAAGTGTTCATACAGTAAGCAAAACTAAAATAACTGGAAGGCCGGGGAGGTGGCTCACGTGGGTAAGAGCACTTGCTACGCAAGCTTGAAAATGGGCTCTCTGGCGGACCAGCCCAGGAAAACCCCAGTGACCATCAGGTTCACCGAGAGACCCTGTCTCAAGGGACAAAGTGGAAAAGAATAGAGGAAGACATCAGACGTCTTTCTCTGTCATCGAGAGTACCTGTGCACACCCACATATGCACTAACAAAACTGAGAGCTTCAAACATCTTACCCAAAGCTTGACTCTTGTTCCTAATTGTCTTGCTGAATGGCCTTCTAGTCTCTGAACAATACTTTTGATCTAGTAGGATATTAGATAATAAAAAATTGTGTTAAATGTATTATTATTCAACAAACTTATTTTTGGAGGGTGGTGAGAACAGGGTCTCTCTATATATGACTGTCCTAGACCTCACTATGTAGACCAGGCTGACCTCAAACTTACAGAGATCCACCTGCCTCTGCCTCCTGAGTGCTGGGATTAAAGGTGTGTGCCACTACACCTGGTCTAACAGATCTATTTTTTTTTTACTTTTTTTTGAGACAGGGTCTCATTATATAGTTCTAAATATGTCTGAAAGTTCCTGTATGTATCAAGCTGGCCCCAAACTTGGGTGATCCTCCTGCCTCTGCTTCTTGAGCACTGTAATTATACGTATATGTTACCAACTGGCAACAGCCATTTTATCAATTGAGATGCTTTTGCCTACAGGTATCTTGACAACAATCTTGACTTAGCTGTTTTTAACAATATGGAGAATTTATTACTTCTCTTACAAAGAATCCCCCTGATTGCACAGTTGTTGTGTTAAGTGGTTTATCTACCAAACAATTTGTACACCCTAAATTGGAAATGCAGGCTCAGTTCTAGGAAGACCTTGGTGGAATGCTGCTATCTCGGGAGCTACACCAGGCCAGAGCTTGGCAAGGAGCCCAGGGGTAATTTTATCCAGTCTGGCATTTGTCTTTTTATTTGCATGTGCAGCTGTTTATGATTATTCATGAAATATTCAGATTTGTAACTATGATTTTTCTTGATGTGTTCTACTGTTGACACATTGCATATAATTTTCTCTTTTATTTTTGTTTTTCCCCTATTTTCAACCATCCATCCATACTTGTTGCAAATTATATATTACAATTTTATTATTTTAATGATCAGTCTAAATGAAGAGATACGATATCTTTGTCAAAGGCTAAAAGGAATTGGAATCTTTAACATGCTCTTGGAAAATGCTGGGACCCTTACTCCCTATGTGCTCCCCCATTGTCAACTTACATATTATTGTGCATTCTCTTTTTTGTTTTATTTATTTATTTTTTATTGATATTTATTGAACTCTACATTTTTCTCTGGTCCCCTCCCTGCCTCTCCTATCCCCCTTCAAACTTCCCCCAAGGTCCCCATACTCCCAATTTACTCAGGAGATCTTGTCTTTTTCTACTTTTTACTTCCCATGTAGATTAGATCTATGTAAGCCTCTCTTAGTGTCCGCATTGTTTTTCTGAATTTTTTTTTTTTTTTTTGGTCTTTTCGAGACAGGGTTTCTCTGTGGTTTTGGAGCCTGTCCTGGAACTAGCTCTGTAGACCAGGCTGGTCTCGAACTCACAGAAATCCGCCCGCCTCTGCCTCCCGAGTGCTGGGATTAAAGGCGTGCGCCACCATCGCCCGGCTTAGTGTCCGCATTGTTGTCTAAGTTCTCTGGAATTGTGGTTTGTAGGATGGCTTTCTTTGCTTTATGTTTAAAAACCACCTATGAGTTGAGTACATGTGATAATTGTCTTTCTGTGAGTTACCTCACTCAAAATGATATTTTCTAGCTCCATCCATTTTCCTGCAAAATTCAAGCTGTCGTTATTTTTTTCTGCTGTGTAGTACTCCACTGTGTAAATGTACCACATTTTCCTTGTCCATTCTTTGGTTGAGGGGTATTTAGGTGGTTTCCCGGTTCTGGCTATGACAAACAAAGCCGTTATGAACATAGTTGAGCACATGTCCTTGTGGCACGATTGAGCATCCTTTGGATATATACCCAAAAGCGGTATTACTGGATCTTGAGGAAGGTTGTTTCCTAATTTTCTGAGAAATCACCACACTGACATCCAAAGGGGTTGTACCAGCTTGCATTCCCACCAGGAAAAGGGAATACAGAAGTGTTCCCTTTTCCCCACAACCTCTCCAGCATAAGTTGTCATCAGTGTTTTTGATCTTGGCCATTCTTACAGGTATAAGATGGAATCTCAGAGTTGTTTTGATTTGCATTTCTCTGATGACTAAGGATGTTGAACATTTCCTTAAGTGTCTTTCAGCCATTTTAGATTCCTC
Source organism: Microtus oregoni (assembly GCF_018167655.1). NCBI lineage: Eukaryota > Metazoa > Chordata > Mammalia > Rodentia > Cricetidae > Microtus > Microtus oregoni. The sequence goes on from NW_024543086.1 coordinate 20,317,072, forward strand.
TGTTGAGAGTTCTCTGATTAGGTCTATACTCCATTTTTTTTTATTGGATTATGTGATCTTTCGGTGTCCAATTTCTTTTTTTATAAAAGATTTCTGTCTCTTCCCCGCCATCGCCTCCCATTTCCCTCCCCCTCCCCCAATCAAGTCCCCCTCCCTCTTCAGCCCAAAGAGCAATCAGGGTTCCCTGCCTTGTGGGAAGTCCAAGGACCACCCACCTCCATCCAGGTCTAGTAAGGTGAGCATCCAAACTGCCTAGGCTCCCACAAAGCCAGTACGGCAGTAGGATCAAAAACCCACTGCAATTGTTCTTGAATTCTCAGTATTCCTCATTGTCCGCTATGTTCAGCAAGTCCGGTTTTATCCCAGGCTTTTTCAGACCCAGACCAGCTGGCCTTGGTGAGTTCCCGATAGAACATCCCCATTGTCTCAGTGTGTGGGTGCACCCCTTGCGGTCCTGAGTTCCTCCAATTTCTTGATTCTTTCTATATTTTGGAGATCAGACCTCTGTCTGATGTGGGGTTAGTGAAGATCTTTTCCTAATCTGTAGGCTGTCGTTTTGTCTTGTTGACCTTTGCTTTACAGAAGCTTTTCAGTTTCAGGAGGTCTCATTTATTAATTGTTTCTCTCAGTGTCTGTGCTACTGGGGTTATATTGAGGAAGTGGTCTCCTGTGCCAATATGTTCAAGTGTACTTTCCACTTTCTCTTCTATAAGGTTCAGTGTGGCTGGCTTTATGTTGAGGCCTTTGATGTATTTGGACTTTGAGTTTTGTGCATGGTGATAGATGTTTTTTTTTATTCTTCTACATGTTGATATTCAGTTATGCCAACACCACTTGTTAAATATGCTTTCTTTTTTCCATTTGTTATTTTTTTTGCTTCTTTATCAAAGATCAGGTGTTTGAAAATGTGTGGATTGATATCCGGGTCTTCTATTCGGTTCCATTGGTCCTCCTGTCTGTTCTTATGCCAATACTGGGCTGTTTTCAGTACTGTAGCTCTGTAGTAGAGTTTGAAGTCAGGGATTGTGATGCCTCCAGAAGTTCTTTTATTGCATAGGATTGTTTTGACTATCCTGGTTTTTTGCTTTTCCAAATGAAGTTGAGTACCATTCTTTCGAGGTCTTTGAAGAATTTTGCTGGGATTTTGATGGGCTATTGTGCATTTTAATTCTGAATCTTTTTAGCCTTCACAAAACATCATTATTTGTCTGGGGCACAAAATGGTTTATCAGTGTTCTCTGCCTTGTGTGTGCTCCACCACTAATCCACACCCCAGCCTTCCTGTAGCAGTTTTACTCTGTGCCAAGCCCTAGGTGTTTTGTTCTTGTTTTCAAGCTAAGAAACTTTTTTTTTTTGAAATAGGGTCTCACTGTGTTGCCCCGGCTGCCCTGAGGTTAATATATGTAGACCTGAATGGCCTTAAATTCACAAAGATCACCTGCCTCTACTTCCAGGGTGCTGGGATGAAAGGCATGTGCTACCATGCACAGCAATATATATATTTGAAATAAAAAAATTTATCTCTTTCCCTTTTTTGTGGTAGTGGGGACTACCTAGGGTCTCTCATATGGTGGTGAGTGCATTATCACTGAGCTACCTTTCTAGACATTTCTTCATAGTCTTATGATCAGGTGTGTGTGCTTACTGGGGACTGAATTGATGGTATCATGTATACTAGGCAAGCATTCTACCACTAAGCTATGTTCTCAGCCGTCTCTCTGTTTTACTGTGAGGTAGAGTTTCACTAAGTTGAGCAGGCTGGCCTCGGATTTATTCCCGGGGCTCTGAATTTATGAGCCCCTTCTCCAGGTTGCCTTACAGCTGGGATTACACCTGTGTGTGGCTCACTAGCAGGCTTTGTTTTGTTTTATTTTTATTTGATTTTGGTTTTTGAAGAAAAGATTTCTCTATTTAGCCCTGGCTGTCCTGGAACTCGCTCTAAAGACCAGGCTGGTCGCAAACTCAGACATTCCCCTGCCTCTGCCTCCTGAGTGCTGGGAGTAAAGGCATATGCCACCACTACCTGGTATCACTAGCAGTTTTTAATGAAAACATTTTCATCTCTATGGAAGTTAATTTATACATTTCTGACTTTCATGGGTTTTAAAAAAATCTATTTTATTTTTAAAAATATTTACCTTAGGTGATCACAAATATTTCCCCTGCCTTTTCTCCTGGGAACGTTATTATTTTAGCTTTAAATTAGGCATATAATTGAACTAGGAATTATTTGGGGTGTGACTTGATAAAGCGTCAGTATTCCTTTTCTTGCACATGGCTGTCTCATTGGGACACAAGTATTTATTGAAAAGATTTTTCTTTCCACATTGAATTGTTTGGGTTTCATCACCAAAAGTCAACTGACTTTAATTTTTCTACATTCCCAGTTCTGCTTCAAGGATCTATTCCGTCTTGATGCCAGTACCATATTGTTGGAATGGCCGCTAGGGATTGCTCTAGTTTTGCAGAATGTTTAGCTTTGTTCTGTTTTTTTTTTAAAGACTATTTTAGTTATTAAAGGTACTTTGATATAAACTTGTCAGTTTCTATTTACGAACCTGTTGGAATGCCAGTCCATAATTTTTAAGAATGGACTACACTAATACAAGAAGTTAATCTTAGGGAAAGAGGAGGTGTATGAAAAGCTCTCTGCACTTCCTGCCCTTAGAAGTGGATCCAGCAGTCCCAGTCTAACTCCAGGTACTGCAGCCCTTGCCGATAGCTAGAAAATATGCAGCCTCATGAAAAGCTTTAAGACAAAATAATAGTTAATCCATTCTCCATTTCTTCACCGACAGAAACTGAGATAATAAATGTTTTTCAGTTGCTGGGCTGAAGAGGTGGCTCAGAGTTCCTGAGTTCAATTCCCAATAACCATGCAGTGGCTCACAACCATTTGTAATGAGATATGGTGCCCTCTTCTGGCCTGCAGGCACACATGCAGGCAGAACACTTTATACCTATCTTTAAAAAATACATGTTTACAGTTGTTTTAAGATGCCCAACTTTGGTGACAATCTGTGTTGCAGTATAAACAACAAATGTACCAACTTTTATAATCCTCCTGAAAGAAAAATTAGCCATAAGTAATAACGACTTATGTTAGGATAAGTTCCCAGGAATAAAAAAGTGACTCAAGGGTTATGAACAGAAATACATCACCTAACTGGGCGGTGGTGGCACACACCTTTTATCCCAGCACTCGGGAGGCAGAGGCAGGGCCAGCAAACTATTCTTAGAAAGCCAGGTAGTGCACTTATGCCCATGTCACAGAACCCCCAAAGAAGACCACCACAGAGCCGTTATCCAATGCAAACACACACACTGGGGTTTATTGATTACAAGGTAGCTCAGACCATAATCCAACACACCGATGATGCAGCAGGTCAGCCTCCAGCCCTTGGGATAAGGGGTTTTTAAAGTGAAAACTACAAACAGGGTGATGCAAATCTTGGCATTTCGGGATTGGGCAAAGGCATACAACCTTTGAATTCCTTGGTTGGAGTATAAGGGAATTACAAAACAGTGGCTGTCAGCAGACAAGAATTTCAAAACAGCAGTTAATCAGATACCCACAGGACATTTGAAGCAAGCAGATGTTGTTTGGACACTCTGGTGGGTCACTTTGACCAGGACAGGCTCAGTTTCTTGAAAATGTTTATGTCTTTGCCGTAGCTGCATTCACACACACACCCAGTTAGGACCTGTCTAAGATGAAATTCTTTATCATAATGGAATTTGTTCTGCTCCTTCCACACTTGGGAGGCAGAAAAAGGCAGATCTCTGTGAGTTAAGGCCAGCCTAGTCTACAAAGTGAGTTCCAGGACAGCCAGAACTACACAGAGAAACCCTGTCTCAAAAACAAAAATAAACAAACAAAAACGCCAGATAGCATTTTATACTATGTAAGCTTAGACAATCAGGATATTATGTAGGTACTTATGTACTCAACATGTAATCATTTCAAAATGCAAAACCATTCTAAGTTCAGGACCAGGGAAAAAGTAGGCCTTGGCTGTTCTGAACTACTAACCAATGCTTGTTAGGCTCCTGGTCTATAATCTTTTCTTCCTTTTTTTTTAGTATTTGGTTTTTGTTTTTTGGAAACAGGGTTTCTCTGTGTAGCCTTGGCTGTCCTGGAACTCACTCTGTAGACCAGGCTGGCTTCAAACTCACATGATCCACCTGTCTCTGCCTCCTGAGTCCTGGAATTAAAGGTGTGTGCCACCACTGCTTGGCCATTGTCAATATTCTCAATTTTTTTTTAATTTTTAGTTTTGCTTATAAGATTAACTAACATATTATGTTGTTTTAATTTTCATGTAGTACTTTTTAAAACAAAGTAACAAACATCTAATCACAATAGTGTTGCATGCTATCTTTAGAAAAGACATTGATGAGTTAACACGGTGCTCAGAGCCCATGGAGGCCCATGCTCCCCACTGTACAACTTAGACATAGCACCCTTCGCTGTCATTGTTCTCAGTCTAGCTTACATCTTCCCAAGTAGTATATGAATCTCATTGTTTAAACACAAACAAAATGAAATGGGTTGTGATTTTGAGACTTTGTTTTTGTTTTGGTTTAGAGTTTGTAAGTCGGCTGATTCTGGCACAAGTATCTTAACTGAGAAGCGACCCTCTGTTCACCATTGTCCCCGAGTTCACAGAGTTCCTGTTGACAGAATTAAATGTCTTCACTCAAGAATCTTTTCAGTGCAGTCTGGCCTGTCAATCAAATTAAATACTGGAGTAAGCAGCATATTTCAAATACATGGGGACATCACACAGAATACTGTATGAATAATAAATAAATACTAAAAAAATTAATCTTTAAAAAAAGGCATCAAATACATGGGGAAAATGTGGTTTAATGGATGGAATTCTGCTGTTGTTCTATCAAGAACTGGGTTTAGAGTGGGTGTGGTGGCATATGGCTTTAATCCCAGCACTCAGAAGCCAAAGGCAGACAGATCTCTGTGAGTTTGAGGCTAGCCTGGTCTACATAGTGAGTTCCACTATAGACAGGGCTAGGTAGAGAGATGCTGTCTCAAAAAAATAAAAATAATAAAAGAACTGGGTTTGGTAGCACATGCCTATAATTCCAGTGCTTGAGAGGCTGAACCAGAAAGACTATGAGTTCATGGACAGCCTTGGTTACATGTAGAGATTCCGTGTCAATAAAATAAGATAAAGAATGGGTCTATCTTGTTTCAGCAGGATTACACAGCCTGCTCTAGTTCAAAGGCAGAAGGATCTTTGTTAGGGTTACTGCTGCTGTGATGAAACACCATGACCAAAGCATCAGCTTATAAAGGAAACATTTAATTCATAGGAGACCTGCCCTTTCCTGGATGGAGACAGAAAAGGAGGGGATTGGAAGGTGGAAATGGGGAGTTGAGGAGAGGGACTGGGAGGGGAGGATGGGGGAAAGACTGTGGCTGGGATGTAAAATAAATAGATGAATTTTAAAAGAGAAAGCATTTAATTGGGGGCTTGTGTACAGTTTTAGATGATTAGCCCATTTCCAACATGGCAGAGAGCATGGCAGCCCACAGGCAAGCGTGGCCCTGGAGTAGTCACTGAGAACTTACATCCTGATCCTATCCGTGGCAGGAGACAGAGAGAGAGAGAGGGAGAGGGAGAGAGAGAGACTAGACCTGGCAAAAGCCCACCCTCAATGACACACTCCCTCTGACAAGGCCACACCTCCTAAGCCTTCCTAAGAAGTCCACCAACTGGAAAGCAAACATCCAAATATATGGAACCTATGGAGGCCATCCTCGTTCAAGCCACCACAGTGGTGATTAGCCCAATTAAGGAACAGTATCCAAACATCCTAGCAGGGGGATGGCCTTTCTTCCTCAGCTAAGAGGCTGAAAGAACTACTTGAACTGCCAAATCCATACTCTGTGCGGTATAGCTGCTCATGTGCTGCACCCACCAAGAACTTAAATTTTAAGCATTAGTGGTGATGGTGCACGCCTTTAATCCCAGCACTTGGGAGGCAGGTGGATCTCTGTGAGTTCGAGGCCAGCCTGGTCTACAAAGTGAGTTCCAGGACCGCCAGGACTGTTACACAGAGAAACCCTGTCTTTTGTTGTTGTTGTTGTTGTTTATTTGTTTGTTTGCTTGTTTTTCGAGACAGGGTTTCTCTGTGGTTTTGGTTCCTGTCCTGGAACTAGCTCTTGTAGAGCAGGCTGGCTTCGAACTCACAGAGATCCGCCTGCCTCTGCCTCCCGAGTGCTGGGATTAAAGCCGTGTCCCACCACTGCCTGGCGAGAAACCCTGTCTTGAAAAAAAAAAAAAAAGATTTAAAAATTTAAAAAGCGTATTTATGCAGTAATGGGGAAGTTCATCCATAAAGCCCATGTCTGGGGTTGGGGTCAACCCTCTGCTGCTCAAAATCCTTAGCAAGGCATTACCTGGTGCCCTGTGGCCATGACGCGCCTTTGAAGGTCCCTCCCTAGCGCTGCTTATAAAGTCCTTCTATGTCCACTCTCAGATTAGCTGTAGCAGACCTTTGGAGAGCGTTGAAGTAGGTGTCCAGCGCATCAAGGGTAGAAACTCATGCTTGCTTGAGACCTCTAGTGATTTGTTGATATTTGGCCAGGGATTCGAACGAGGCCTCTTTCCACAGGGCTCCTGGCAAGGGGCTGTGTGATAGGCACTAGAGCTTGGTCTGGAAGGCCCTTTCACATGTCCAGTCATGCTGCCCCAGAGAAGCCAAGTGAGCACACGCAGCGCTGACCCCGAGGCTTCCCACACCAGGCTTGTGTCAGCCCCTAGGACCATGGGGCATGTAACTGTAAATTGATTTTGACTGTCATTGCCATAAGGCCATGCTATGGGTCCTCCCTAGTTATACAGGTTATCTAACTAGAGGTGGAACATGCAAGTTAAAGATTACTTCAAAATTAAGTTGTATCCATCATCTAGAGATTTTGTTTTTATTTTTGTTTTTGTTTTCATGACAGGGTTTCTCTGTGTAGTCCCGACTGTCCTGGAAATCACTCTAGACCAGGCTGGCCTTAAACTAACAGAGATCCACCTGTCTCTGCCTCCTGAGTGCTGGGATTAAAGGTTTACATCACCACCCTGCAATAATGTTCCACTCCGTAGCCCTGGGCGGCCTGAAATTCACTGTGCAGACTAGGATGGCCCTGAGCTGATAGATATACTCCTGCCTTTGTCTCCTGAATGCTGGAACTAAAAGTGTGTGTTACCCGGCAAGAATTTTTTTTTAAAGAGTTATTTATTTTTATGTGTGTGATATTTTCCCTCTGTGTATGTCTGTACCCCTCATGTGTGCCTGGTGTCCATGGAGGTCAGAGGAGAGTGGCAGATTCCCTGAACTGGAGTTATAGTTGCTGTGAGCCGCCTTGTGGGTACTGGGGATTAAACCTGGATCCTAATGCGCCATTCTTCCAGCCCCCGATAACTTTTTTATGTTGTAACAAATGAAACATCCACCAATCTGCCATAGTCTCCCATCAAATTTAAATTTTTACAAGTCAGGGGGAAATGTTATTGTTTGTATCTGGTATCCGAAGTGCGGTAGGTTCTACCCACAGAAGTGTTCAGGTCGGAGCTCCTCTTGCTGCTCGTTAGCAGGATGAAATCATGAGGTGTCCTAACCTGAAGCAGAGGGAAGTGGGCCACACAGGGGAGGATTGTCGGTGGGCGCGAGGTGGGCCTTGCAGTGGACTGTCGTGGGCGTGAGCAGACGCTGCTTCAATGCGTCCAGGTTCCGCCTCTATGTTGACACAGCACCTGCCTTCTTTTTCAACTCTAGCTCTGTCTTTTCTGCCAACAATTCTATGCCATGCTCCTGAAGAAGGTCACATATTCTTGGCGCAACTGGAAGCTGATGTTATTCATGCAGATTCTGCTGCCTCTGGTGATCATTATGTTAAGCCTCACTTTTTTTGACTTCAAATTAAAGAAAATGGAAAACGTACCCTTGGAGCTGACTTTAAAAACATATGGTCAGACTATTGTGCCATTTTTTGTTTCTGAGAATTTCCACTTGGATCCTCAACTTTCAGATAATTTTAAAAAGATGCTCGTGGCAGCAGGACAGATTCCTTTGCATCTTCAAGGTAGGCACCAGGACCAGGAGCTGAGCGGAACGTAGGGAAACAGCGTGTTTCTGGACCCCATGGTGCGCTCTGAAGTCAGACTGACCGTCTGAAGCTAAGGAAGGCGTCGTTTAGGCTCTGGATAAAAAGAAGGGGAGGACGTCTAGAGATGAGACCATTGTCTCTCCAGAGGTTGTGGAGTCGTTTGTTTGTTTGTTTGTTTTGCTTTTTCAGGACAGGGTTTCTCTGTATCTTTGGCTGTCCTGGAACTCTCTCTGTGGACCAGGCTGGACTCAAACTCAGAGATTAGCCTGCTTCTGCCTCCAGAGAGCTGAGATTATTGTGTGTGGTGCCACTGCCTGGCCGAGGTTGTGGATTCTTTAAGAAACTGATCATAATGGAAGGTCCTCAGGTAGCTGATAGCATATTCCTGAAGGGGGTGCAGATACCCAGACCTGTCCTCATCCTTCTTCCCTTCCCACCCATGAGGCGACAAGTCTGCATTTCCACATGCTCCTTTCACGATGCTTCACCACAGGCCCCAGCACAGCGCGGCCAACAGACCATGAACTGAGCTGTTAGCCAAGACAAATCTCCCTCTGGGGTATTCGTTACAGTGACCGAGAGCTGTCTTAACACACTGTGCTTCTCAAAACTTGTTTCTTCATATATCAGATTGGGAGAAGCCTGCTTTGCATTGTCGCTAACAGTTTGATAATGACCATTTTTGTATAGTTGGAGTCCAATGTAATAATGTCAAGGTTATTTTTTTTTAAGATCACTAAATGTCTTTTTCAACTTTAAAGCATAGCGATGTGGCACTGTGTACTGAGAATATAGAGAGAACAGAATTAGTACAGCCCACACGGAACTTCTGATCCAGAGGCCTATCGACAACAAGGTCAGAGCCTGTGGGAGGGAAACCCCACGGTCAGAGCCTGCTACCTGAGTAGGACTGGCTGGTGGGAAGGGAAGATCACTAAAAGACATTCCAAACAATATGAAGACCTGCAAGCTTAAGGAACCCACAGGTACAGAGAGAATCTAAAGACACGAGGCCAAGAGTCTGGAGAGTGACTAAATAGTTTTCTCTTCCTCTGTCAGAATGCACCAGGAAAGAAAATAGGGATTATCCTGGCACCTGGTGCTAAGAGGAGGAGTTCAAGAGTGAGGGCCTCTATTTGGCTTCCGAGGAGAGCTTCATGTTGTGTGTTGGAACATGGTAGACAGGAGGAAGGAATTTCAGGGTAGGAAGAGAAAGCTTAATCCACTGTTATAATAGCTCACTGCTTTCATAACTAACCACCTCCAAAGAGAAATAACCCACTCTAGAGCAGCAACGACCACTAAGGGTCAAGCATGTAACCCACACAGTCGTCCGCAGCAAAGTTCTCACCACCTTTCTGTGGATTACACTGGGACTGACTTTCTATAACATAGAAAATGGGTTCTAAGCCAGGCATGGTTGCACTCAGGAGACAGAGGCAGGCCAGTCTCTGTGAATTTCAGGCCAGCCTGGGCTACATAGTGAGACATCTCAAAAACAAACAACAAAACAAAACAGAAAGTATATTTTATAGTATTTGGATATGTGGCTTTGCCTAAAGGTCAGAGTCCCAGCAAGTTGGTAGGTCTGAGTATACTGTTATTAAGTACAGAGAAACTATATAGAAGGTGAAGGGTTTTGTTTAGGACCACATGATCCAGAAAGACATTATGGGGCTAGACCTGGTTGAGGTGGTAGTAAGGGGGAAAGTAGTTGGAATCAAAAGGACTTAAGAGGTGGAAATTTGGAGATCATCTGGAATTTGGTAGAGAGCAAGGCAGGAGGGTTCTAGCTTTTGGATGTATGTGAGGTTGGTGGTAGGGTATCCGGAAGGAACAGAAGACTGGAGGCATTGGGGTGGGGGCTCGTGATGAATGCACTGTGTGCCATGGGGTCTGGTGTGATATTTTCTCAGCAATTCTTTGTGTACCTTTGGCTCCCTTCTAGGTCCTGTAGAGGACTTCCTACTGAAAAAGGCAAAATCGTCTCCTGAGGATTTTGATAAGCTCTATGTGGTGGCAGCTTCTTTTGAAGACGTGAATAACCGCAGCACGGTGAAGGCGCTGTTCAACAACCAGGCGTACCATTCCCCTGGCCTGGCTCTGGCTCTGGTGGACAATTTTCTCTTCAAGTTACTTTCCTGTGCCAATGCTTCCATTACCACAACCAACTACCCTCAACCGCAGACCGCCAAAGAGCTCTCCGAGAGTATCTTGTACCAGTACGTTAGCTTTCTTCCCCCAGCTTCAAGCTTCCCCATCTGTAGGAGCTCTTGTTGCTCTTCACAGGTTTCCTTGAGCTGTGGCCTCACGTTCTGTCTTTCACAGGGGCCCTAAAGGACATTACCTTGTCGTCAACTTTCTTTTCGGAATAGCTTTCCTGTCGAGCTCTTTCTCCATCCTGACCGTCACAGAGGAGAACACTAAGTCTAAGCACATCCAGTTTGTCAGTGGCGTCAGCGCGGCTGCTTTCTGGCTCTCGGCGCTGCTATGGGATCTCCTTTCTTTCCTTGTCCCCACTCTCGTGCTAGTGGTGAGTACTGGGTGGTGCTGGGCTCACGCTCGTGGGCCGGGGGCTCCCCTAAAAGTCCAGTATACAGAACCAGAACCGGCTGGGAAGGTGAACTTGGAGTCAGTCCTGGCTAGAAAGGCAGACACGAAAGCTCTCTCATCACCAACTGTGGTCAAGTTCATTTAGGTTTAATATCTGCAGAAATGGGCTCCCTTGAGCTAGGGTGTTTATGTAGCACCCACAGAACTGCTGCCTCCAGTCAATGAGAAACAGTGTTTTGGAGATGTGTGTGTATGATTCAGAAGTAGGTAACCAAAGAACAGGGGTGAACAACTTAGATGTAGTTGAATCAAGTCGTCCGAGGGTTCCCCGATTGTCCCGTGCAGAGTGGGTCATCCCCTGCTTTGTTCCGTGTGTTTTATCAGCATCTCTTGGTCTTTTATTTGCTTCACTGTTACTGAGACTCAGGGTGGCTTTAGTTCACAAGCGAATGCCTGCGAAGGACTGTTAACGCTTGTTTTAAATCCTGAGATGACGGGCCTATGAGAGGGCTCGGTGAGTGAAAGTGTTTGCTCGCAGGCCTCATGGCCTGAGTTTAATCTCTAGATCATATAAGATGGCAGGAAGAACCAACTCGAGAGTGGTCCTCTGTCCTCCACCCACACATCCCTGGCACACACGCAGCAACTCCACCCCACCCACACAAATACATAAATTAATTAAAGCAGAAAGAGTACTGTCTTCCTGGCACTCATTGACTTTTCCAAAATTTTCTGTTTCTTAAGCTGGTGTTTTTGTGGTACAAGGAGGAAGCGTTTGCACATCACGAGGGCACCGCGGCGGTGGTCTTGATCATGATGCTGTATGGCTGGGCCACCATCCCCTTCGTCTACACAGTCAGCTTCTCTTTCAAAAATCCCAGTAACGCATGCGCTAAGCTGGTGGTAATGCTCACCTTCCTGAGCATCTGCCCCACTGTGCTTGTCACGGTCACAAGCGATAAAGGTGAGATCACATCTAGGTCTTGTCTAAGTCTCTGCTCTAACAACCCTGGTCGTTACACACTCAGAAATGTGTGTATACCTACCAGAGACCCATGAGGAAATATTCACAGGTGCTAGAGGCTGAAGATTCCCACCTGGAGTGTGCCAAACACATCTCCACAGGGGATGGACAAGCAATTCAATCAAATCACTCAGTAGATTATTGCTCAGTTTAAGAATGGACTACATTGAGCAGAAGAGTCTGCTACGTCTTGGGTTAAATCCATGAACAGACAGAGTTAATCCTGGAAACAGACTCAGAGAAGGGGCTGCCTCTGAGTTGTTGGGAAGGGGCTGACTAGACAAACAACCCGCCAGGGAACTTTGAGAATGAAGAGTGTTCTTGATCTTGAAGGGGTACTAGTTTACATGAACTTACGTATGTACTAATCATTGTTCACCTGTGATCCATGCATTTCACTAAAATGTGGTGTTCTTTACTTTAAAAAAAAAAAAGATGAGTAAATTAATGAGCCAGCATCGGAGGAAGGGCTCCTGGTAAGAAAGAAACTAAGGCTGAGTCGATTTACAACCTACACCTGAAACTGACATCGTCATGTTTGCACTACCAAGTCTGGATCGGGGTGGACAAAATGACTGAGAAATTACCTCTACAATGCTCTTTTTATTAGGACTTATTTTATTATCATGGGTATGTGTCTGGGTTTTCTGTGTGAATGTGCGCATACGTGGGGGATCACATGGAGGTCAGAAAAGGGCATGGAATCCACTGGAACCAGGCTGACAAGTGATTGTGGACTGTCTGGCACAGTTCCCGGGAGTCAAACTCCAGCCCCAGGAAGAGTAGGAGGTTCTTAGCTGCTGACTTCCTTCCAGCCCTACAGTGCTCATTCGCCTTGTGCCTCACTTCAGACTGAGTTTTCTTCCCTTCCTCTTCTTTCTTTATTTTTAAAAGTAATTTTTATTTGGGGGCTTGGTGAGATGGGTCAGCAGTTAAGAACACTGGCTATTCTTCTAGAGAACCCAGGTTTTACTCCCAGCACCCACATTTTTTCAGTGAACTTACAAGTTCACAAGTATTTGTAACTCTAGTTCCTGAGGTCAAGGTACTAAAAATACACACAGCCAAAACACTCATACATATGAAAATTAAGAAAAATTATTTTATGTGCATAAGTGTCTGCCTGAATGACTGTATGTACATTGCTTGCATCCTGGTACCCAGCCAGAAAGCTGTGTCAGACTCCTCGGGACTGGACTTCAAATGCTGTGAGCCGCCATGTCGGTGCTGTCTGTCTGTCTGAGCTCACCTCCAACCCTTCCACCTCTGTTCACACAACCCTCCTGTAGCCATGCCCCCGTTGGATGTTCTCAGACACAATGTGCTCTTCAGGCTCGCCTGCAAGAACAAGGATATGGAGTGACAGATTGAAGGAACCAAGCAAAGAAAAGTACTCGTGGCTTAGAGTTTGAAGGGATAGGGAGTCAACGCCAGGAGAGGAGGAAGCCAGGTTTCTGCTGGAGACCTGGGAGTAGGATGGTCTGGACTAAAGTGGGTTAGGAGGAACGGCGAAGTGTGCACTTTGACTCATGCAGGTAAAACCAGTGCTTTCTGTTCTCTCTGCAGACCTTGGCTATGCGGAACTCTCAGACTCCTTGGATCATGTGTTCCTCGTACTTCCTGGACACTGCCTGGGGATGGCTTTTTCCAACTTGTACTATAACTTTGAGCTAAAAAAGTTTTGCGATGCTAGGAACTTGAGTGATATTAAGTGCAATGATGTTTGTAAGTATTATGAATGAAATTAGCCAATAACAGTTTTATTTAGTTTTGTTTCATGTGCTTAAGTGTTTTGCCTGCAGATATGTCTGCATAAGGGTGTTGGATGCCCTGGAACTGGAGCTCCAGACTGTTGTGAGCTGCCGTGTGGTTGCTGGGATTGATCCCAGGACCTCTGGAAGAACAGCTAGCGCTCTTAATCACTGAGCCATCTCTCCACTCCCAATGCTGATGACATTTTAATACTGATACGATTTGCATAATATGATTTTATTTTTTGGTTGTTTTTTTGAAACAGGCTTTCTCTGTGTAGCACTGGCTGTCCTGGAACTCGCTCTGTAGACCAGGCTGACCTCCAATTCACGGAGATCCATTTGCATCTGCCTCCTGAGTGCTAAGATTAACGGTGTGCACAACCACTACCCAGATGATTTGTCTTTTTTGAGACAAAGTCCATGTATCCCTGGCTGTCCAGGAACTCACTACTATTTAGACCAGGCTACCCTTGACCTTGCAAAGATTTACCCAGTTACAAGCATGTGCCACCCCACCAAGATGTAACTCATTGCAACATCCACCTTCTGTATGAAATGACATGGTATTTGCATATAAGCTATGCATATCTGCACATCCCTCCGCCCCCGTGCATGAGTGTGTGTGTGTGTGTGTGTTGCTTAGGATCTAACACAGAGCCTTGTGCATACTAGACAAGTGTTCTGTCATTGAGCTATACCTAGTCTGTTCCCACATGCTTTAAATTATCATTAAATTTCTCTAAAGTAGTTAATATAGTGTAACTGCTATGAAAATAGATGCTATGTAAATAGCAGTTACACTATATGTAAGAATAATGACAAGAAGAAAACTATAGATGTTTAGTACAGATACAGTTTTTATTTTCTGAGAAGTTTTGACACCCCCAGTTTCTCATTGATTGAACCCATAGATACAGAATCTAGGAATACAGAAAGATGACTGTAGTGTGCAATTTTGTATGGGACTCAAGAATCAGTAGGTTTTTTTCAGCCAAGCAGCGGTGGTGCCTGTCTTTAATCCCAGCACTCAGGAGGCAGAGGCAGGTGGATCTCTGTGAGTCTGAGGCCAGCCTGGTCTACAGACTGAGTTACAGGACAGACTCCAAAACTACAGAGAAACCCTGTCTCGAAGAGACAAGCAAGCAAACAAACAAACAAACAAAAGAATCTGTAGGTTTTTGTGTTGATGTGAACCAGTGCTTTGCTAGGGGAAGACAGTAACCTACAGGTATACCAAAAGGAGACTAGTTAACAAATCGTAGTACACTATACAATAGAAAATGATAAACCATGTGGTGGTGGCGCACACCTTTAATCCCAGCACACGGGAGGCAGAGGCAGGTGGATCTCTGTGAGTTCGAGGCCAACCTGGTCTACAAGAGCTAGTTTCAGAACAGGAGCCAAAGCTACAGAGAAACCCTGTCTCGAAAAACAAAAAACAAAAAAAAAAATAAAAAAAAGAAGATACAAGTATCAAAAGTGATTTTATCTGTATATTCTTTTTTTTTTAAAAGGCTTATTCAACTTTTAATTTTATATACATTGGTGTGAAGGTGTCAGATCCCCTGCAACTGAATCTTCAGACAGTTGTGAGCTGCCATGTGGGTGCTGGGAATTGAACCCTGGTCCTCTGGTGCTCTTAACCACTGAGCCATCTCTCCAGCTCCCTTATCTGTATATTCTTATGTGGTCAATGTCCATTATATATTAAGTGAAGCAAGTACATTGGAGAAGATAATGCATAGTATTATTCCATATTCATTTTAAAAGATACTATCTGGGCCAGTGCTAGGCGGTGGTGGCACGCACCTTTAATCCCAGCACTTGGGAGGCAAAGGCAGGCAGATCTCTGTGAGTTCGAGGCCAGCCTGGCCTACAAGAACTAGTTCCATGACAGGCCCCAAAGCTACAGACAAACCCTGTCTTGAAAAACAAACAAACAAAAAAAAAGAAAATAAAAAACAGATACTGTCTGGGCCCGTGAGATGGCTCAGTGCTTGCTGCCAAGCCTGATTGCCTAAGTTTGACTCCTGGGACTCACAGGTTGGAAGGAGAGGACCAACTCCCACAAGTTGTCTAACCTCCTAACATGTATAGCGTATTTGCCCCCTGCCCTATGCGCACACACAAATAAGAAAATAAATAAACATAATTTTACAAATTAATGGCTAGAGAGGTGGTTCAGCTGTTAAGGGCACTGCCTGCTCTTCCTGAAGCCCTGAGTTCGATTCCCAGCACCCACAGAGTGACTAATAACTATTTATAATTTTGATTTAGGGGGGACTAATGTTTTTCTTGGCACCAATAAAATGCAAGATGATATACAGACATGGCACACAGGCAGGCAAAACACCTATCTACAGAAAATAATTCTAACAAGATAATACCTGTGGGTTGAAACTTGGTAGTGATTTGACTAACATGCATGATGCCCTGGGGTGGAGCACCAATAGTGAACAATAAATATAAATAAAAGTATGAAGCCGGGCGGTGGTGGCGCACGCCTTTAATCCCAGCACTCGGGAGGCAGAGGCAGGCGGATCTCTGTGAGTTCGAGACCAGCCTGGTCTACAAGAGCTAGTTCCAGGACAGGCTCCAAAGCCACAGAGAAACCCTGTCTCGAAAAACCAAAAAAAAAAAAAAGTATGAAAGAATTATGCACAAAACTATGCAATCATTACAATGTTTAAGGAAATTAAAAGCACTCTAATTGCCTGCTTCATTCTTTTTATTTTTCCTCAATGAGCACATATTTATTGTATAATTTTCAAATATATATAGTTACAAAAATTTAAGACAAGCCCGCGGTGGTGGCTCACGCCTTTAATCCCAGCACTTGGGAGGCAGAGGCAGGCGGATCTCTGTGAGTTCGAGGCCAGCCTGGACTACAAGAGCTAGTTCCAGGACAGGAACCAAAAGCTATGGAGAAACCTTGTCTCGAAAATAAAAAAAAAAATTTAAGACAGCTATGGTAAAAAAAAAAAAAAAGAGAGAGAGAGACTAGAATCCTTCAGAGCTGGTCTGGTCTGGTTTGTAGTACTGGGTGAAATGCCTAAGGTCTTCAGCATGCTAAACAAGTACTTTCCCACTGAGCTAACCCCCCACGTCTCCTCCTGAGATTCTTCTACATGATTGAAAATAAGGAAAAGCCTTTTATTATTATTGTTGTTGTTTTTTATCTCAAATATAAGAAGCATGCTTTACTGTTGAGTTACATTTTTCTTTTGTTTTGGTTTTTTGAGACAGGGTTTCTCCATAGCTTTGGATCCTGTCCAGAACTCGCTTTTATAGACCAGGCTGGTCTCGAACTCACTGAGATCCGCCTGCCTTTGCATCCTGAGTGCTGGGATTAAAGACATGAGCCACCACTGCCCAGCCCTTTCATTTCTTTTTTATATTTGTTTTATTCATTTGGTTTTTAAATTTTATTTTATGTGCATTGGTGTTTTACCCGCATGTATGTGTAAGGGATCAGATCCCCTGGAGCTGGAGTGGGGGAGTGGTGCTGAGACTTGAACTCAGATCCCCTGAAAGAGAAGCCAGTGCTTTTAACAGCTGAGCCATCATCTCTCCAGCCTCTCTCTCTCTCTCTCTCTCTCTCTCTCTCTCTCTCTCTCGGTTTTTTGAGACAGGGTTTCTCTGTGTAACAGTTCAAGCTGTCCTGGAACTAGCTCTATAGACCAGGCTGGCCTGAAACTCATAGAGATCCACCTGCCTCTGCCTCCCAAGTGCTGAGATTAAAGGTGTGTGTCACCACCATCTGGCCCCTTTTACTTTTTAATTGACAAGAATTACATATATTTATACAATACAGCTTGAGGAAAGCCTCTTATTACGCTTTTCCAAAACAATGATTTGTTTGTTCTTTGAGAATTTCGTAATTTCGTGAAATGTTTGATTTTATTCTCCCCCGCCCCCAGCTCCTTCCAGCTCATCCCCATATTCTTATCCATCCAACTTCAAGTTCCTCCTCTCTAAAAGCAACACAAGCATGGAGTGGGTCTTGTGCTGATCACACGTGAGCAGGAAGCCTGCCCTGACGTGTGGTGCTGTACCAGTGCCACTCTACGGCCCTCTCCCAGCAGTTACCTTCTGCGAGTAGCGTCCCGGTTAGGGCTGGAACTCCGTGCCCACTGGAGTTTTTCTGGCTTGAAGTTCTGAAGATCTTACGTGTGCTGTCCCCATTGTGTGACCACCTCTAGCTCTTAAGATCTTTCCGCCCCTTGTTTTGCATGTATCACTGAGCCTTGAGAAGGGTGTAGTATAGGCTTCCCAGTTAGGGCCGAGCCTTCCAAAGTCTTTTATTTTCTACAGAGACTGTAATAGGCTTCTCTGCTAGTTATCATCTACTGCAAAAAGAACCTTCTCTGGTGAGGGTTGAACAATGTGGTGATAATGTGTATAACGATATGTCATTGGGAGTCATTTGATTGCTACATGCATTTAGCAGAAGAGCAGTAGGTTTTCCCCTAGGGTTCATGAGTCACAAGTTCTTGGAACTGTTTTGTTATTGTTTTTAAGACAGTCTCTCACGTATATTACAGGACTCCCTGGAGTTGCTAAGTAGTCCAGACCAGTCTCATGTTTATGGCCATCTGCCCACCATAGACTCCTGAGTACTGTGGTTACAGGTGTGGTCACAGGTGTGGTTACAGGTGTGGTTACAGGTGTGCTCTGTCACGCTCAGCTAATCGCACTGTTTTTATAGAGCCCTGAGTTAAAGCAAGGAAAAGTATTTTTGCTTACTATTGGCTGAATGTAGTGATGGTGTTGATAACAGTGATGCTTCTTTTAGTAACACTCATCACTGTGGGGATTTACCTGCCATACATAAAGATGAGGAATACCTTTGAAAATCTCCAGAAGGGGGAACTAACCCCTGCTTGTTTCATATTAGACGAAGGCTATGTGGTCCAGCGGAACATCTATGCCTGGGAGTCTCTGGGGATAGGGAAGTACCTGACTGCTCTGGCTGTCCTGGGACCTGTGTACATCATCTTGCTTTTCCTCATTGAAGCCAATGCGTTCTGCAAACTGAGATCCAGGCTTTCTGGCTTTGTTAGGAAGGAAGAATTGGTGAGTAAATAGAGGTGAGAGTCATGTAAAAACAGGTCAAGGCTTGGCTCTAAGGCAGTGGTCCTCAGCCTTCCTAACGCTGCGACCCTTTACTACACAGTTCCTCGTGTTGTGTATCCCCAACCATACAATTATTTTCATTGCTATTTCAGAACTGTCATTTTGCTACTGTCACGAATGGTGATGTAAATATCTGATATGCAGGATATCTGATATGCGACCCCTATGAAAGGGCTGCTCTACCCTCAAAGGGGTAGAACCCACAGGTAGAACCACCGCTCCAGAGCTTCCTTCCTGTGTTCTTTAGCTACCTTCATATATTAGAGGGATCCCAGGGCAGAGAGGTGGTAGCCCATGTCTAGGGACCTTCAGAGGAAGAGAAGAACCTGACTCAGCCCCTGAGACCCTGGTCCATATATGGCCACCTGGGGTGTTTTAAAGGCCAGCTTTTCAGCTGAAAAGGAACAAGCCCCCAGCTTGCTAGAATACCTTGTGAGACACCTTCTCCACAGTCAGCTATGAACAGCCTAGAGAAAGGTCTGTTGTTAGCTCGTGGAACCAGCATCCTCTAGAGGACACTGGAGTGGGTGGGCTTTTGTTCATCTTCCCTTTCCTGGGCTTTGGTTTCTTCCGAAAGCTGATGGTTTGTGATTTGCATGCTTACCTCATCACGGATGCAGTACCTTCAGGGTGCACCACAGAGGCCCGGTTCCTTGACGCCAGCCAAGCTCTACCTCCTACTCCTGTCAATGGAAACCAGTTACATGTCCACCCTTGTCTTGGGAATACAGGGAATATTCCTCGATGTAACAGAGCCAGAAGATGAAGATGGAGATATACTAGATGAGGCAGAAACCATCAAGTTTTATTTTGAAACATTACTAAAGAAAAATCCACTTATTGTTAAAGAAGTGTCAAAGGTAAAGTTAGATTCCTCTTTGCTCCTTTATCTGTTTTTTTGTCTTTTATCTTTTTGTCTGTTTGATTTGGGACAGGGTCCTGCTATACGGCCTACGTAGACCTACCTCTGCCTCCTGAATACTCTGGTTACAAGCATATGTCATGCCTGGTTCTTATAGTTGGCTTTAAAAAGCCAAGGATACTTTTCTTGTGGGCATTTTACACAGAATCAGTCTTCTGCTGGGCAGACAGGCTTCCAGGGAAGACAGACTTAGTGAGGTTTCTCTGTCTGAGAATGAAACACACCTGAGTTCATTTTTGTACTCAGAGACAGAGATCGTTGTACCTTTGTTGTCTCTTCTGTGGTCTCCTGGGTAAAGGGAGGGCCTGGGATAGTAAGGAATGAGAGCCATGCTTGCTAAAAGCCTGAGAAAGAATAGAAGGAGAGATGAAATAGGCTTGACCTTTCCTGTATCCAGATAACAACTGTGGAGGTGCCAGGTGGGCAAGGGCTCTGGAAACTAATAGAGCCTCCAGCACTTATGCGATTCCTAGGAAGAATTTCAAAGCCACCTTTCAAACGTCTGAAATTATAGACGTTTATATAATTTTCTATAATCCTATAAATTATAGGATTCCCCCACCCCAGGTTTGTCAATCATGCTGTTTTCCTTATGTATCTAGTGATTAAAACACAAAAAATAGGGACCTGGAGAGATGGCTCAGCAGTTAAGGGCACTGGTCGCTCTTCCAGGGGTCCTGAGTTCAAGCCCCAGCAACCACGGGGGTGGCTTACAACCATCTGTAATGAGATTTGGTGCCCTCTTCTGGCCTGCTAGCATATATGCAGGCAGAATATTGTATACATAATAAATAAATCTTAAAAAAAAAAAAAACAGCCCAACATGCTTTTGATTCCAGTACTGGGGTGCTGTGGAACAATCTTTGCACACTGCAAATATTTATTGCTCTCATTGTTAATAAAATAAAAACGATGACTGGCCAATGACTAGATGGTGTAGGGATAAGTCCCGCCCCTTGGGGGGCGTGTTCGCCTTGGGCTAATGTTTGCCTATAAATTTGGCCAGCGTGCTCCCAGCCATCGCTTCTGCTTTCCTGGCCTCCGCTGGAACAGTGGTTCTGTAAGTCTATTTCGCCATTAAAGCTGTATATATATTTTTACAATCTGTCTGCATTCGTTTACGCCGTTACATTTTGGCGTCCAGCGTGGGCCATTTTGCCCCCGACTCAAGCCGGTAGCCTGCTAGCTAACACAGCACCCTCCCGGGTGCTGTTTTTTAGTTTGTGACTCCTGCCCCAGTGTCGAGTCCAAGACATACTTGGCCACACAGGCCCATTCTGCCTGCCTTGGCTAAGTTTGCAGCAGAACCCCACTGCCTGAATTAGCAGAAGCTCAAGTACCTGCGGTTTTGCAACAAAAGCTGCCACAGCGGCAGATTTGGTCTGATACAAAGTGACTTGGCCGGGCAGTGGTGGTGCACACCTTTGATACCAGCACTTGGGAGGCAAAGGCAGGCGGATCTCTGTGAGTTTGAGGCCAGCCTGGTCTACAAGAGCTAGTTCTAGGACAAGCTCCAAAAACACAGAGACCACCACTGGCAGGAACCTATCATTGCAGGTAAAAAAAAAATTCTTTTATAAATAAAATGTCTGAACACGTTAGAATTCAAGAATTTAACAGTTTTTTTAATTGTACCATGTGGGAGATTTTACAAGAGGTGTCTATCACCCCACATCTATGGATCCTTCTGGGATTCGTAGTTTTCATTGGCACTAAATGGTTTGATAATAGAAATATGATAAAGTCTTTACGAGACGAATCCAGGATTCTTAAGGCAGAGATTGAACGCTTAAAAACAATTGAGAATGACAACAATCTTCTCAAGAATCAGTTTGAAGTTCTCCAGGCTGATGTTAAGGAGAAATTCATTACTATGGAAGAGGGAACAGCTGATTTGGATTGTAAGCTTCAGTCCTTTTCTGTAGGAACTGAAACATTAGTGGCTGATATTAAGGAGAAATTCATTACTATGGAAGAGGGAACAGCTGATTTGGATCGTAAACTTCAGGCCCTTTCTGTAGGAACTGAAACATTAGTGGCTGATATTAAGGAGAAATTCATTACTATGGAAGAGGGAACAACTGATTTGGACCATAAGATTCAGTCCCTTTCTGTAGGAAATGAAACATTAACTGAGAGAATCAAAACTGCTGAATGTGACAATCGGATTTTGTCTAAAGCTTATGACAGATTGACGGAAAGATTGTCAATACAAGAAGGCACGGTTTATGCCATAAAAATTATGTCCAAAGATGAGATGTTATCTCTAACAGACAAACTTCATACTTTAGAATCCTCAGTGAAGGCTTTGGAACATAATTCTGGACAGGAAATTCAGACATTGCAGAAGGCAATGGTGAATAGAATTGAAAAGGTTGAGGAATTTCTAAATTCTGATGAAGAAGAGCAAAGGGTAGAAAGGCAAATTTTAACTATATCTGTGGGTAAATCTCTCCGGGACAATTTCCACAAAGCTCTACCTACCGCTCTACCTGCCTTTCCAGTAATAACAACAGAGAAGGTGATTGATTCCAGAAACCCTAGGGTCATCAAGGAGGATACATGGAAGCCTGTTCGTATGAATGATCTCAAGGAACTAAAACAGGCTGTCATGACTTTTGGGATGCAAGCCTCTTTTGTTAAAGAGATGCTAAGATCTTGGGCCACGACAAGCAGAGCAACCTCCTCCGACTGGCTCCAGCTGAGCTCTGCGGTACTTGAGAGTGGACCGCAATTGAAATGGAAATGCTTATTCAGGCAAGAGGCCAGACTTTTAGAACAGCAGGAAAAAGCGAAGGGAATTGACATTTCCCTAGATCAAATTCTAGGTGAAGGGCTCTTTTCCGACCCTCAGGAACAAGCTAATTTGGATGAAAACACGCTCTCCATGTGTACTACAGCAGCCTTAAGGGCTTGGGACAGGGTACAAGACCCAGGACAGAGAATGGAATCATTTGTCAGAGTTAAACAGGGTCAGAGAGAACCCTTTAGTGACTTTTTACAAAGATTAACTAAGGCTGTACAAATAGGGATATCTGACCCAGAAGCAAGACGTATAATGATTGAGTCTTTGGCTTATGAAAATGCAAATGTGGAATGCAAAAGGATTTTGGGGCCTTTAAAGCTCAGATCAGCGCCCTTGGAAGAATGGGTCTTGCATACACTCAATGTTGATACATTTGATTATGGCACTGAAGCATGGGTAGAAGAAACAATTTCCGATGGTAAAAGGAGACACCAGAATACCAAATGTTTTAATTGTGGCAAAATGGGTCATATGAAAAGGAATTGTAGACAACGGATTTTCAGAAATAATAATAATAATAATAATAATAATAATGCATCTTTCAGAAATAATAATAATAATGCATCTTCTAGAAATAACAGAAATAGGAGGACTCAGCCTTCAGGTTTATGTAGAAGATGTGGAAAAGGCAGGCATTGGACGAATGAATGCAGGTCTACAAGAGATAGACAAGGCAACCTGATACAGTCGGGAAACGTGAGGGGGGGGGCCTCACAGGCCCCCATGGCAAACATGGTTCAGTCATTTCCAGTTTCTGCAGAGAACGTGCCTCATCAGGACAATTAGGAAGCTCCGTGTCTACTGTTACAAGCAATAATGATCAGAAAGATAAGTTTTGTTAACACACGTTAACAAAACGTGTGTTTTGGCAAACTTCTATAAATGATCAAAGACCTAAACTGAGAGTGTGTGTAAATGGCATTTTTATTACTGGCCTGCTGGACACAGGTGCTGATGTAAGTATCATTACACCAGAATCTTGGCATCCGTATTGGCCTCTTCAGAATGTAAATGTTCAGCTCCTGGGAATTGGAACCCTATCTCAAGTAAGGCAGAGCACGAGATAGGTTGAATGTATAGGGCTAGAGGGACAAATAGGAAAATTAAAGCCATATGTAGCCAATATCGCAATGAATTTATGGGGTCGTGACCTATTACAACAATGGAATACCGAAATTAACATTCCTGCTACTTCTAGAGCCTATATTTCTGAGAAAAATATTAAAAGATATTACAAACGGAGAAAACCGGCCATTTGGGCTGTACAAGAACAAGCAATTGATGTCCCTTCAGAGATACCAACAGCCTTGCCTCTAAAATGGTTGACTGAGAAACCAATATGGACAAAGCAATGGCCTTTAGCTGAGGAAAAGTTACAGGCTTTAGAACAGCTGGTACAAGAACAATTAAATGCTGGACATATAGAAGAATCTACCAGCCCTTGGAATTCTCCTGTATTTGTGGTTAAAAAAAAATCAGGTAAATGGAGAATGGTGACAGATCTCAGGGCCATCAACAAGGTTATTCAACCTATGGGCTCTCTGCAATCTGGAATTCCTTTGCCCTCTTTATTACCAAAAGGATGGCCTCTCATAGTTATTGATTTAAAGGATTGTTTTTTCACTATACCTTTGCAAAAAGAAGATTGTCACAGTGCCTACTTATAACAATTCTCAACCTTTGAGGAGGTACCACTGGACCGTTCTCCCCCAGGGTATGTTAAATAGCCCCTCCCTGTGCCAATATTTTGTGAACCAACCATTGCAAATAATACGCAAGAAATTTCCCAAATCTATAGTATACCATTACATGGACGACATTTTGTTATCCGATTCAAACATGGATACCTTGAACAGACTGTTTGAAGAAATAAAGATAGTTTTACCTAAATGGGGATTGCAAATCGCTCCTGAAAAGATTCAGAAGGGAGATTCTGTTAATTATTTAGGTTATAAAATAGGTTTGCAAAAAATTAAGACACAAAAAGCACAAATTAAGGAGAGATCGCCTACGGACTCTTAATGACTTTCAAAGACTGTTAGGAGACATTTCCAGTCTACGACCAGCTATTGGAATAACACCTGATCTAATAATTCATTTGAACAAAACCTTGGATGGTGATAAAGATTTAAACAGTCCCAGAGAATTAACAGCTGAAGCAGAAAAGGAACTGACAATGATTGAGGAAAAATTACAACAGGCACATGTGGACAGGCTGAATCCAGAGCTCGATTGTATTCTCGTCATACTACCATCAAAAATTTCTCCTACAGGAATTTTAATGCAGAGAGATGATATTATTTTGGAATGGATCTTTTTACCACATAAACCAAGTAAGAAACTGAAAACTTATGTAGAAAAAGTCTCTGAGTTAATTATAAAAGGCAAGCTGAGACTTCGTCAACTAGCAGGCATAGACCCAGCAGAAATTATAGTGCCTTTCACTGCTGATGAACTAAAGAAATTATGGGAAGATAATGAACCATGGCAAAGGGCTTTGTGCTAATTTTTTGGGAGACATTAATAACAACTATCCAAAAAGCAAAAGGCTTAACTTCATAAAGAGAACTTCTTGGATTCTTCCTCGAATCGTCCGTGATGCTCCAATAACTGGAGCCCGTACATTCTATACTGATGCCAATAAATCAGGGAAGGCAGGTTACAAATCAGAAGACTTGGGTAAGGTGGAACAAAGTCCGTATAATTCTGTCCAGAAGGCAGAATTATATGCCATTCTTATGGTGCTAAGGGATTTTAAAGAACCTATTAATATAGTTACAGATTCACAATACGCAGAAAGAGTTATTTTACATATTGAAACTGCTGAATTTATACCTGATGATACAGAACTAACCTCATTGTTTCTCCAGGTTCAAGATTTGATCAGGAACAGGCTTTGCCCTATGTACATAACACACATCTGATCCCATACGGGTCTGCCAGGTCCTCTAGCACAAGGTAATGCAGAAATTGATCAATTATTGATTGGTAGTGTGCTACAAGCCTCTGAATTTCATAAAAAACATCATGTTAATAGCAAAGGTTTGAAGAAAGAGTTTTCAATTACATGGCAACAAGCTAAGGAGATTGTAAAGAAATGCCCTACTTGCTCTTTCTATAACCAAACACCACTGCCTGCAGGGGCTAATCCAAAGGGCACCCAAAGGAATGAAATCTGGCAGATGGATGTGTCCCACTTTGCAGAATTTGGCAAATTAAAATATGTTCATCACACCATTGACACTTATTCAGGCTTTCAGTGGGCAACTGCTTTAAGTTCAGAAAAAGCTGATTCAGTAATCACTCATTTATTAGAAGTCATGGCTATCATGGGTATACCTACACAAATAAAGACGGATAATGGTCCTGCTTATGTTTCTAGGAAAATGAAATGGTTTTTTGATTATTACAATATCAAGCATGTTACAGGTATACCATACAATCCTACAGGTCAAGCAGTCATAGAAAGATCAAATCGAACTATAAAGGATATGTTGAACAAACAGAAAGGGGTGGAAAACACCCCCAGAAATAGGTTACATAATGCTTTGTTAACCTTGAATTTTCTCAACGCTAATGAGAAGGGAACAACGGCTGCAGAAAGACATTGGATAATGGAAAAGTCTACTGAACTAAATCAACCAGTTTATTTCAAGGATGTGCTGACCTCACAATGGAAGCCAGGAGATGTGCTACGTTGGGGAAGGGGTTTTGCTCTTATCTCCACAGGTGAGGAAAAATTGTGGATACCATCAAAATTAATAAAGGTTCGGTTTGAAGAAGAGAAGCCACTTGGAAAAGATAAATAACAATTCTTTCATAAGGATGGCGAGCATACTGATGGTAAGAAATACAGATAGGTTGGAGGCAGGGTTCTTTTCTTATCTCCACAGGAAAATACTCATCTTCAAAGAAATTGAGGGACCCTGAATACTTAATTACTAATGGATGGACACATTTTGTAAGTATTAATTTATATTTATATATATATATCTTATTAAACATTTCTTTATAAATATATAGAGCTGGTTTTGAAGTTGGACTCTGGCTCAGTCCCTCTCCAATTCCAAGCCTGTTAGTAAGAGAAAAACCCAGAGTTTCTGGAGTTTCTGTCTCATGTCAAGAGCCATGATATGGGACAGAAAGAAATATGAGTTTAGAAAACATCTTTGCTTTTCTTCATATCTATCATACTTTTCATTGAATATATCTATCATGCCTTTCATTGAATATATATATATATGTATGTATGTCTATATATGTCTATATGATTAATGTTTAAGTTTTTCACAATGAACAATGAGTTTTTCCTGAAGTGACATTTGAAGTTTCCAGGAAGAAGATGGGGCCCCACAACAACAACTCTACCTGGTTGATATGGCGTCATGATACTGATAGCGCTACTACAAGACCTGTTTTGGATACCAGCTGCACAAGACGATCCCAACTTGGTTAGCTGAAATGGTGCACATCTTGTACAACATTCTGGCCAGACCTCCACAAAATACTCAGAGACTATTTGCAATTTTAAAAGACATTGATCTTGAAATTTAACCATCATTTTACTTTCACAGGATCCCCCAGAAAGAATGTCGCCCCCATGACAGCTGGAAGTAATTCTAGAGGACGACGTCCCCTCTCCCAGTAAAGTTTACCCCTGGGTTTAGGGACATCATTTAGGGGTTGGGAGGTTGGGGGAGGAATTTTATAAGCTCAGGGATCGTTTTGAAAAAAAAAAACAGAGGGAATGATGGGATAATAGATTTATAATTGTGAGTTACTGCTTTTAGACAAATATATTGGTATCGATTCTTGTATATTGATACAAAGTTAAATTATATTGACTATTGTATGCATGCATGTTTCTATCTCTGTTTAAAACATTTTTTATATATTGACATATATTGTATTGATAAATATATATTGTATATATTTACCATATTGCAGTGTACATTTCTACCTTTGATTAGGATACTTATATAATGTTTGTATATTGATATATATTTACCATATTGCAATGTATATTTGTACAGTGTTTATATTTGGAGGTCATTATCCTCATTTTTTACACAGTTGTTTATTGTCTTAGTCTTTAAGTTAGATAGATATTGAGAATTATATAGATAAATAGTCATCTTAGTTTGTCATTTATAATTAGACTAATCAGGTTCTCTAGATATGTAGAGATTATACTCAGTATAGATAGATAATCTTCAACCTCTTCAAAGAGCGGTAGAAAATGGCCTTTAATCTAACTCAGAGTTTCATGATAGTGAGACACAATTGCTCCTGGCAACACCGCTCTATTCCCGAGAGAATGTTGAGCACCAAAGACACTCCACCTGGAGCCTTTCTTTTTGACAGAACTGGCCTTTGGGCAAAGAAATGCCCATACCTCAACCACTGACAGAGATACAGAGCGTGCATCAATGGATAAAACAGGACTGTCATATCCTGCCAAGACAGGGTAAGATAGTTTTGAAAAGTTCCTTGCCTTTAATAATGGTATGTCAGTTATGTTAGGCCTTAGCCAAAGTTGGTTGACTCAACATTGCAAACGAGACTTTGGGTGATTGCCCAGGTAGTCAGTTGTCTCTGTCAACTGTTGCACATTTTGGATATATCTAGTTTGTTAAGTAATATTTTCCCTTCTCAGATCTTTGACGGAGTTGAAGATTATATAATTGTAGTTACTCTCTACATTATTTAGACTCCTTGAGATAGAATGTTTAGCAAAGCTTTTGTTCTCAATATTGTTTGTTATATTTATTATTTGTTGTTATTGTATATAGTTGTATTTGGTTTGATTCTGTCTTATTTAGACATAAAGGGGAGATGTAGGGATAAGTCCCGCCCCTTGGGGGGCGTGTTCGCCTCAGGCTAATGTTTGCCTATAAATTTGGCCAGCGTGCTCCCAGCCGTTGCTTCTGCTTTCCTGGTCTCCGCCGCGGGAACGGTGGTTCTGTAAGTCTATTTCGCATTAAAGCTGTATATATATTTTTACAATCTGTCTGCATTCGTTTACGCCGTTACAAGATGGAATTTTCAGGACAGAGAGAACACTGGGAAGAAGGACAGAGGCAGAAGAGTCACCAGACAAAAAGGAAGCAGGACATGCAGGAGAGGTAAAAGCCACAAGCCTCAGCGCAGCACATAGGTTAATAGAATGGGTTAATCTGAGTTTTAAGGGCTAGTTAGTAATAAGCCTACACTATCTGCTGAGCATTTATAAATAATATTAAGTCCTTGAGTGGTTATTTTAGAAGCGAGCTGCTTGCGATCCCGAACGACAAAAACTCTGCCTACACTGTGGAGACAGAGGCAGGTGGATCTCTAAATTTGAAGCCAGCCTGGTTGACAGGGTGAGTTCCAGAACAGCGAGGGTTACACAGAGAAACCCTGTTTTGAAAAACAAAAACAAACAAAAAACCAAACCAAACCAAAAAAATAACCCTTAAGCAACATCAAAGGGTTTTATTTGCTCAGAGACAGAGAGAAATGGTGAACCAAGCTGACAATGAGCAGGGGCTGTAGGAAGAAAGGGAACTTTCTGGGTAGTGGCCAGAAGGAGAAGGTAGTCTGAGCTTGGGTCATAAGAAGCAGCTCAGACCTGCGAGACGGAGTGTGCAGTGGCTGCTGACCTCCTCTCTTCATCTCTGCCTTGTGTCTCTCAGGTCTATAAAGGGAAGGTACCTCTGCTGGCTGTGAACAAGGTGTCCTTCACCGTTGAAGAAAAAGAATGCTTTGGCCTTCTTGGCCTCAATGGAGCTGGGAAGACTTCCATTTTCAACATGCTGACTGGGGAGCAGCCCATCACTTCAGGGGATGTCTTTGTCAAGGGTTGCAACATCAAGTCTGACCTGGCAAAGGTGGGTATGGCACACAACCAATATCAGTGACTGGATTCAGGGTCATGAAGCTTGGAGCTTGATCTCTAAAAAGTAATCCCCTGAATCTAAATGCACCCTTAGATGCTTCTCTGAACTCTCGGTCAGATATAGCACTAGCTCTCAAATGCCCACAGGAACCATAGGGATGAGGGAACACACATCCTCCTGTCATTCAAGGTACCATCCAGGTTACCCAGTTGGCAGCCATGGTCAGTGGAGGCTCCCACCACTGAGGCTCCTCAGATGTGTTCTCTTGAGCCCATTTCTACTACAGTCACCCTAGTCTGTATCTTCCCTGTTTCTCTGTAGAATTTGGTAGTTCTGGCTTTTCCAACTTATTCTGCTCATCCCACAGGTTCCCCCTCTTTGTTTATCTCTGTCCCTAACAACTCTTCCTCAGACTCTTTTAGTAACTCTTTTGTCTTGCTTTGAGACAGGATCTTAAGATGTAATCAAAGAACAAATTTTACTAATTTAAAAAATTTTTTTAAAACCTTCTCTGGGTATATAGCGGCTAACCTGAGTTGGGAGCAGGGTTGTATGGGAATCTACAGAACATAATATTCAGTTAGAAAGGCACATTAAGCAACGGTAAGTATGGGATGGTGCCATTGACAAACTTCATCCAAACAGTCTGTTCTAGGAGAGCATGTCTGTGGGACCCTGCATTAGCACAGAAGTCTGGAGAATACATACATTCCAGTCAGACCGCAGGCCCTGGTGGAGACTCCAGGGCTCTTTATGTAAATGCTTCATGAAGGAAATCTACTTATAGATTACATGTCTAATAGAAAATATTTCTAACGTGAGGGCCATTCAGATGGTTCAGTGAGTGCGGGCACACTGCAAACGCCCGAGCTCCATCTCTGAAACGCATCTGAAGGTATAAGGAGAGAACCAAGCACAAAATTGTACTCTGGTCTCCAGTTATGAACCCTGGCATTCTTGCACCCATTTCCACCTCTACACATATAAGAAGAAAAGGGAGGAAGAGGAGGAGGAGGAGGAGGAGGAGGAGGAGGAGGAGGAGGAGGAGGAGAAGTAGTAGTAACTTCTTAAAAAGGAAGAAAAGTAAAAACCAAGATGCTTCTCCTGACTCCTAAAATAAGGGGCACTAAGCGCTTCTGGTTTTGGTACGTGTGGAGCAGGAGGAGGGAACCAAGCCTCAGCCCTCCTCTTCCATTCTTTAGCAGCCTGTTCACCAACACTACCAGCATTGCCATCCTCCCACTCCTGGCTCCCTCATGCTGCATGTTCCTCACGTAGACAGCCCGAGGCGGTGTCCCGGAACTGCTGGGTTGGCAGACGGGAAACTGGCCCAAGAGGCTTCACTCTGATGTGTCTCCCTCCCTCAGGTGCGCCAGTATATTGGTTACTGTCCTGAATTTGATGCCCTGCTAAACTTCATGACAGGAAGAGAGATACTTGTCATGTATGCCCGTATCCGGGGCATCCCTGAATGCCACATTAAAATCTGTGTGGACCAGATCCTTGAGGACTTACTCCTACACATGTATGCAGACAAGCTGGTAAAGACCTATAGGTGAGATCTGAGGATTCCCTCATCCTTCCCACCTCCATTTGCAAGATAACCACAGTTCTCAGCGCTGGGCTGTAGGGTTAAGCCCATCAGCTCAGGCATGGAGGAGCTGTGTAGTCCTTGCCACGGAAGATGGGGTGAAGGGAAGCTGGCTTCTATCTCAAGCCAGAGGCAGTTTTTTGTGCTGAGAGCAGGTATATGTTATCAAGTGTGATTATAACAGCTAGATGGGCAGATCTTTATGTCTGCTTGTTCATGGCAAGTTTCCTATTGGGTAGGTTTTCATATTAGACCCATAGTTACCTCATCCTGATATGTCTCCCAAGAAGTCCGAGGTGGTTTATCACTGTTGCCAGTAACAGAATCCTAATTCAGATTAATCAAAGCAAGGCAAAAGATTGATTTATTTTTGTAATATTTATTTATTTATTATAGATACAATGTTCTGTCTGCATGTATGCCTGCAGGCCAGAAGAGGGCACCAGACCTCATTACAGATGGTTGTGAGCCACCATGTGGTTGCTGGGAATTGAACTCAGGACCTTTGGAAGAGCAGGCAATGCTCTTAACCACTGAGCCATCTCTCCAGCCCCACATTTTTACAAACTTTAAAAGATAAATTACATACTGTAAAATAGTTGAAAATAGCCGGGCAGGAAAACAAAAACAAAACAAAACAAAACAAAAAGCCAGGCGGTGGTGGTGCACACCTTTAACCCCAGCACTCGGGAGGCAGAGGCAGGCGGATTGCTGTGAGTTCGAGGCCAGCCTGGTCTATAAGAGCTAGTTCCAGGACAGGGTCCAAAGCTATAGAGAAACCCTGTCTCAAAAAAGGGGGGGGGTCACTAACTGTCCAAATCCACAGGCTCTCCTCACACTACACACTGTGCCCCTGTAGGCAGGTGTCCAGCAGTACCCCAGGTTTGGAACTGGAGAGCGGCGAGATGCTGCTGACTGGCAGTGAATCCAGGTGTCCGATAAAGAGTCCCTGCCCCTTCCCCCAGTCTGTTGGCTTGAGTCTTTGGCAGCTTTTTATATTTCCTTCCATATTTAGAGGATCAAATAAATTTACATTTAAAAAGTTTAGAAGCCAGGTGATGGTGACACACACCTTTAACCCCAGCACTCAGGAGGCAAAGGCAGGTGGATTTCTGTGAGTTGTTGCCAGTTTGCTCTACATAGAGAGTTCCAGGACAGCTGAGGCTACACAGAGAAACCCTGTCTTGAAAAGTCAGAAAGAAAAAAAAAGAAGAAAAGTTTAGACTGGAGTTTTGCACACAGTGAATGCTATGCGAGTTTAACGTGGGGAGGGCCGGGAAGGATGGCTCAGCACTTGAGAGTGCTTCCTGCTCTTGCAGGGGACCTGGGTTTAGTTCTCCAGCACCCACAAAGCAGCTCAAAACTGCTTGTAACTCCAGTTCTAGAGAATCTGATGCCCTCTGGCTGTCATGGGTACCCGCATGCAGGCACACACACACATATACATAAATTTTATAAATTAAGAAAAAAAATAAGCAAAGCCAGTATAGTGGTGTGCATCTATAGTCCCATGCTTCTTGACAGCCCGAGTCAGGAGGATGAGAAGCCAAGGCCAGCTGGGACTACATAGTGAGCAGCTTAAGAAAAACAGCTAACTAAAATGGTCTTACACCCTTACTCTCAGATGGGTGGTACCCTACCCCCAGTACTCATAGAGACCCTTGAAGGATCTCAACCCTTCAACCTGGACATCTAGGTCCATTCAGACCTTTAGTGAGCAAACCAAGTTACAATTCAACCTGAGTGAAGCGCACCAGAGTAGGCATCACCTCAGAGAAGGAAAGAGTCGGGGGCTGAACAAGTGGGCTTCAACGCCAGAGGCCACAATCACCATTCTCCATGTCCCCACCCTTATCCCATCCACACCCAGTGGTGGCAACAAGCGCATGCTGAGCACCGGCATCGCCCTCATTGGAGAGCCTGCAGTCATCCTCCTGGATGAGCCGTCCACCGGCATGGACCCTGTGGCCCGGCGCCTACTCTGGGACACTGTGGCCCGGGCCTGTGAGTATGGCAAGGCCATTGTCATCACCTCCCACAGGTAGAGTTGCATCTGTGGGTCGGGACAGAGCCAGAACAGGTGGCTGGGGTGGGACCAGGTGAAGAGAAGATAAGGCAGCAGCCAGTGCAGGCTCTGCCAGGACATTTCCCAGGCTCTGCATGTGGGTACACTCAGCGTGGGGAATCGGGAATGGCCTGACCTGGGCACAGATGCCCTCCTGTCTGCACAAGCCTTTGACATCCAGGGTGGGCATCGGCCTCCTCCAGTGCGGTCTCAGGCTCTCTCCCTTTCCCCAGTATGGAGGAGTGTGAAGCCTTATGTACCCGGCTGGCCATCATGGTTCAGGGCCAGTTCAAGTGCCTGGGCAGCCCACAGCACCTCAAGAGCAAGTTTGGCAGCGGCTACTCCCTGCAGGCCAAGGTGCAGAGTGAAGGGAAGCACGAAGTCCTGGAGGAGTTCAAGGCATTTGTGGAGCTGACCTTCCCAGGTGTGTCATGGTGCTGGACACCCTGCCTGGATCTGTTAGCTGTCACACTCGGGCTGCCCTTTCTAGCCCTCCAGTCCAGCCCTCACAGGAACAGTCTCTCTTTTGTGCAGGCAGCAATCTGGAAGACAAGCATGAAGGTATGGTCCAGTACTACCTCCCTGGCCCCGGCCTCACTTGGGCAAAGGTGAGTGCACCTCTTATTTCTCCTGCTCTCTAGAAGTGGCATTTATGTGTCCTCTGCCAACTTTGGAAATGTTTGTGTGCAAGTCATGAAGCATAAGGCTGAGCTAGAAGGAGCCTCAGAAGTCAGTTCTTCCCACCCCCAGGTTTCAGGTAGCAGGGAGCAGGCCTAGAGAGGAGCTACATGCCCAGAACCACATAGCAGGCCACAGACCCAGTGGGACACCGCTTCCTGCCACCATTCCCACAGGCCTGACTCCTTTGGAGGTACTCTGTAGTAGCTGCCTGAGAGCAGCACTCTGTGCCTTGTCACAGCTCCCAGAGGATGGCTGTCTCTGCACTTCCCCAGATCACCTGTCCCTGTGGCCACCCCATCACCTACGGGTGGACTTATCTGCAGCAACTGGCTTCCTCTGCTACAGGTGTTTGGCATTATGGAACAAGCCAAGAAGGATTATATGTTGGAAGACTATTCCATCAGCCAGGTCTCTCTGGAGGACATCTTCCTGAGCTTCACCAGCCCTGTGTCCTCCACGAAAGGACAATTCCAACAAGGGCAAGCTGTCCTAGCCAGCCCCTCTTCACCTTCTCACTCTGTCTCGCCTCCTTCCTCAAGTCCTTATCAGCCTCCCCCGCCTCCATCTCCACCTTCCTTAGAGCCTGTCCCACTGTAATAAAGACCCTAGTGCAGGGTAGCGTGCTGTGCACAGCCTGCCGTGTTAGTCACTCTGACACTGTGACAGATTCCCTAACGGAAGCAGCTTAAGGGTGACGCGGTTTATTTTGGACCATAGTTCAGCGATACAGTCCCTCATGACATGAAAGTAGTACAGGAACGTGAAGCATCTGGTCACCTGACATCCTCAGTCAGGAAACACAGAGCAATGAACGCCTGTCCTTGGCTCACTTTCCCCTTTCTTACACTCCCGGATCCCCACCCACAGTGGGTCTTCCCACCCCGACCTAATCAAGACAGTCCCCCACAGACATATTCACGGGCCAGTCTGTTCAACGATCCTAGGTCTCATCAGTTGACCATCCAAATCCCATCCCTTGGCAACTCAACACCAAAGCACATTACTTTTTTTTTTTTATTGCGAAAAGAAGAAAAAAAAACATAAACAAAAAACAAGTTTCCACCTCCTCCCAGCCTCCCATTTCCCTTCCCCTCCTCCCACCCTTCTCCCCCTCCCCCCACTCCTCTCCCCCTCCCTCTTCAGTCCACAGAGCAGTCCGGGTTCCCTGCCCTGTGTTAAGTCCTAGGTCCTCTCCGTCCATATCTAGGAAGGTGAACATCCAAACTGGCTAGGCTCCCACAAAGCCAGCACATTAAGTAGGATCAAAACCCCCTGCCATTGTCCTTGGTGTCTCATCAGCCCTCATTGTTCGCCATGTTCAGAGAGTCCGGTTTTATCCCATGTTTTTTCGGTCACAGTCCAGCTGGCCTTGGTGAGCTCCCCATAGATCAGCTCCTCTGTCTCAGTGGGTGGATGCACGCCTCGTGGTCCCGAATTCTTTGCTCATGTTCTCCCTCCTTCTGCTCCTCCTTGGGACCTTGGGAGCTCAGTCCAGTGCTCCTGTGTGGGTCTCTGTCTCGATCTCTATCCATCACCAGATGAAGATTCTATGATGATATGCAAGATATTCGTCAGTATTGCTCTAGGATAGGGTCATTTCAGGTTCCCAATCCTCAGCTGCCAAGGAACTAACTGGGAACCTCATCTTGGGCACTAGGGAGCCCCTCTAGGGTCAAGTCGCTTGCCCACCCTAAAGTGGCTCCCTTAACTAAGAATTGTGGTTCCGTGCTCCCCTATCCACCTTTCCTTTATCCCAATTCTCCCGTTTCCCAGGTCCCCCCTCCTTCCCTTCTACCTTTTCTCTCCCCATCTCCCCTTACCCCCATCCCACCACCCCCTCAAGATCCCATTTTCTCCCCGGAAATTTGGTCTACTTCCCTTAGCGAAGAGGACAACTATATGTTTTTCCTTCGGTTCACCTTCTTCCTTAGCTTCTTTAGGTTCACCTATTGTAGACTCCGTGGTCCTTATTTATGGCTAGAAACCAATTATGAGTGAGTACATCCCATATTCATCTTTTTGGGTCTGGGACACCTCACTCAGGATAGTGTTTTCTATTTCCATCCATTTGCATGCAAAATTCGAGAAGTCATTGTTTTTTACCGCAGCGTAGTACTCTAGCGTGTATATATTCCATACTTTATTCATCCATTCTTCCATTGAAGGGCATCTAGGTTGTTTCCAGGTTCTGGCTATTACAAATAATACTGCTATGAACATAGTTGAACAAATGCTTTTGTCATTTGATAGAGCATCTCTTGGGTATATTCCCAAGAGTGGTATTGCTGGGTCCAGGGGTAAGTTGATCCCGAATTTCCTGAGAAACCGAAACACTGACTTCCACAGTGGTTGCACAAGATTGCATTCCCACCAGCAATGGATGAGGGTACCCGTTCTTCCACAGCCTCTCCAGCAAAGGTTATCCTTGGTGTTTTTGAGTTTAGCCATTCTGACAGGTGTAAGATGATATCTCAAAGTTGTTTTGATTTGCATTTCCCTGATTGCTAAGGAAGTTGAGCACGACCTTAAGTGTCTTTTGGCCATTTGAACTTCTTCTGTTGAGAATTCTCTGTTCAGTTCAGTGCCCCATTTTTTAATTGGGTTAATTAGCATTTTAAAGTCTAGTTTCTTGAGTTCTCTATATATTTTGGAGATCAGACCTTTGTCTGTTGCGGGGTTGGTGAAGATCTTCTCCCAGTCAGTAGGTTGCCTTTGTGTCTGAGTGACAGTGTCCTTTGCTTTACAGAAGCTTCTCAGTTTAAGTAGGTCCCATTTATTCAATGTTGCCCTTAATGTCTGTGCTTCTGGGGTTATACATAGGAAGCGATCTCCTGTGCCCATCTGTTGTAGGGTATTTCCCACTTTCTCTTCTATCAGGTTCAGTGTGTTCGGACTGATATTGAGGTCTTTAATCCATTTGGACTTGAGTTTTGTGCACGGTGAGAGATATGGGTCTATTTTCATTCTTCTACAGGTTGACATCCAGTTGTGCCAGCACCATTTGTTGAAGATGCTTTCTTTCTTCCATTGCATACTTTTAGCTCCTTTATCGACTCAAGGCAACCTCTTAACTGTTAAATTCTATAAAGCCCAAAACAAGTTATATCATTGCAACATACAATGGCACAGATTAGACATTCTCTTTCCAAACTGGAAAAATTGAGCTTAGCAAGGAACCACCAGGCTGAAGTGTAAACATGGAGATCACTGTGTAGACAAGGGTGGCCTCTAACTCAGAGATTTGCCTGCCTCTGCTTTCAAACTGAAAAGCTAGTACTATCAGGTCAAAGCAGCGGAATCCTGCTGTGGGCTCAAGCCTCAGCCACGCCCCCCAGGACCATAGCTAGGTGAGCTTCCCGTGCTGGCTCTGGAGCACTTTCCTAGGCTATCGCTATCGAGAAGCCAGGAACCCTTTCAATTCATTCACTTTCAAATAAATCTGGATCTTGACAAGATAGATGGGGGTTACCCAAAACAGCTCTGTTACTGCCTGCACAGTGCAGAGACTTCTTTTCAATGGTGCTGACTTTACCGGTTACATTGCTATCTCTGAACAGCTCAGATACTCGCCTGTCTTCCTAACAAGTGAATTCCTCACCCTTACATCCCTCACTCCAACTCTCAGGGTGTGGGAACCAGATTCCAGGTGAAACTATCACACAACCGGCCCCTGGTCAAGTCTATGTCCCCCTCTGAGACTCCGCGAACTGAGCTTCCACGGTCCAAAGATGCCTTCCTTGCCCCCCAAACTCCCACCGGAACGGCTCACTAAGCTCTGCTCACAGCGTTCCGGAGCTTCTCTGGCCCAAAGTTTCAAACTTTCCTACACTTCCCCACTTCCAAAGGTCAGGTTTATGACAGCAACGGCAGCGCCTCTTGTCTGTGTAAATGTTTTTAGTTGTCTACCTTGCACTGTAAAATATCTTGACAAAAGCATCTCAGAGTTGACTCAGGTCACTGTCCACTACGGCGGAAAAGACTGGTCTCATCATGTCCACAATCAGGAAGCAGAGATCATGAGTACCTTTATTTGGCTCCACGTTCTGTTCTTTTTAAACATCCCGAGACTTCCAAGGGAATGGTGCCTCCCACGTGGGTGGGTCTTCCCATCTCAGCCAAGATAAACAATGCTCCACAAGCTGACAAGTGAGATTAGCATCAACCTGCCAGGGTTGCAAGGCTAGCTCACAGCCCAGTAAACCAAAACCCAGGATCGTCCCAAGTTGGACTCACTGGGCGGAGTGGCACAAGTGCTCCAGAGCCCGGTGCATTTCAGAGGCAGTGAATGCCCCCAGGTCCATCTGATGGCCTGTGGGCTCATCGAGACCTGGCCGTGGACTGTAGGAGTGGCGGAGACCGCTGCAGGAAAGCAGGTGGGAGGGGCAAGAATCAGAGTCCCACGTCTGAGTCCTCTGGACAAGTCACGCTGTCTGGAAGGAAGCGGTGGAAACTGTGGGAATGGTGCGTGTATATTTATTTCCCAATTTCATCCCATCTCATAGTGATGTTAGAGTTACCTCTTCAGAGGGGAGGAATGTACGGTTACACTGAAGGTCCATTAAGGGAATGCTATAACTTACTAGCCAAATGGTTGGAATCTCTTACTGAGTGGAGACATGCCACTGCCTCCTCCCCTAAAAGTTCATTATAGCCAGCATGATGGCACATGCCTTTTTTTTTTTGAGACAGAGTTTTTCTATAACTTTGGAGCCTGTCCTGGAACTAGCTCTTGTAGACCAGGAGGGCTTGAACACACTGCGATCCACCTGCCTCTGCCTCCCGAGTGCTGGGATTTAAGGCCACCACTGCCTGGTGGCACATGCCAGCTCTTGAGAGGCGGAGGCAAGTAAATCTCTGAGTTCGAAACCAACCTGATCTACAGAGTGAGTTCCAGGGTAGCCAGGGCTATGCAGAGAGACCGTGTCTCAATATAAAACAAAAGGAAAAGTTAATTCAGTTGAATAAGTTACCTGACCAAGGTGCAATCCTTCAGGAAGGCAGGTTCACCTAAAGCCATACCAAAGAGATGGGAGGTGTCTTCATTACTTTTCTATCATCATGAAACACTATGACCAAGCCAACTTAGAAAAGGAAACATTTAACTGGGGCTTTGCTTCAAATTTCAGAGGGTAAACTGGGCGGTGGTGGCGCCTTTAATCCCAGCACTCGGGAGGCAGAGGCAGGCAGGTCTCAGTGAGTTTGAGCCAGGTAGTGTGGTCTATAAAGTGAGTTCCAGGACAGCCAGGACTGATACACAGAAAAACCCTGTCTCAAAAAACAAAAGCAAAAAAAAAAAAAAAAAAAACAAAAACAAAAACAAAGAGAGTGAGCCCATGACTAAGATGATGAGGATCAAGTCAGTGAGCAGGTAGGCATGGGGCTGGAGCAGCAGCTGGAAGCCATGTCAGAACACAACCACAGGCAGAGAGAGAGAGCTGAGGAATGGTGTGGCTTTGAAACCTCTTCCAATAGAGCCACAGCTCCTGAGACTTACCGGGTCTACCAGCTGGAGGCCAAGCTTCAACCATTAGGAGACAATGGGGCCCTTTCCATTCAAACCCCCCGCAGGAGGAGTGATTCCTTTCATGAGATATTATTATACGTGTCTCTCTCAGAATCCCAGCCCTCTTGGAGGTGCTTACAGAACCACAGCCATGCAGTTTTGTTAGCTTGACCTTTCCTTTTCTCTCTCTCTTATAAGTATGCTCTCCCTAACACATTGAA
Source organism: Microtus oregoni (assembly GCF_018167655.1). NCBI lineage: Eukaryota > Metazoa > Chordata > Mammalia > Rodentia > Cricetidae > Microtus > Microtus oregoni. Next base: position 20,356,331 of record NW_024543086.1, read on the forward strand.
CTCCCTCACTTTGGCTCTAAAGCCCCACAACCCCACTCTTTGCTCTGTGGCTGCTTCCTGTGATGTGGCTTCCTGCTCGCCAAACTTCCATGAATAACTCTAAAGCCCATAGCTTTCTGTCTTCGTCTCCTCCATCTCCCTCCTCTGGGCAGCTTCTGATATTTATGGTTTGCCTGCTCTGCGGTTTTTCTTTTAAACTCTAATAAAATTGTGTGTGAGCTTCAAAAAGAAGAAGAAATGTTAAGGGTCAGGCTGCTGCTCCTCGCATACGCTGGACCTGCAGGAACAGAAGAGACCTCCGGAGGAGCGTGGCTCCCACGCGGCTCTCCCCAACACCACACTGAATGACTTCTGTAAGAACCAGAGGAATCCGAGAAGGCCATCTCTTGACCCCGTGCAGATATGCCAGAGATTCACTTCCTAAGTATACTTCTTATTTCTTACTTTCTATTATTTAATATCCACTCTTGCATATATGTGTCATGATGGTTTTTCTTTACTGTGTATATCACTCAGTTAGATTTTAAGATTGTTCTGTATGTTTCTCCACTCGGTATCCTCTAAGGCATTCTTTACTAAACATTTTCCCCCCGACAGAGTCTCTTTACATAGCCCTGGCTGTTCTGGATCTTGTTATGTTGACCAGGCTGGCCTCCCACTCACGGGATCTGCCTGTCTCTGCCTCCTGAGTGTTTTACTGTGCTTTTCATCCATATTTCATATACTTTCTTATTTCTATGTCTTTTCCTCTTCCAGCCTTTTCCTTTCATTGCTTTTACTTTTTAATTGTAATTTTCTATGGCTTTAACAGTCCCTAGAATCTGTGGATTCTAACAGCATCCCATACTCCCTATACCTTACTTCCTCGTTTTTTTGTTGTTGTTATTTTTTTGTTTTGTTTTGTTTTTCCTTTTCAAAAATCAATCTAGCCTTTAATCAAAAGACTCAGGAGGCAATGGCAGGCGAATCTCTGTGAGTTCAAGGCCAGCCTAGTCTATAATAGCAAGTTCCAGGATAACACAGAGAAACTCTGTTTTGAAAAACAAAAATCAATCTAATATCTATCCCATCCTCACCCACCTAATATTATTAATTAAAATACCATTATACTCTGTACTATCCTTGGGTGTTTATCCTCCGGTCGTTATAGAAACCACATGGGCTATTGCCGCTAATTAGCTGGTGTACATGCACAGTGGGGGACTCCAGCAGTGATCGCGATCACACTCACCGTTCCACCCAGAGAATAATGTCCAGGCGATACAGGCACCCTGAGCTGCTGGACCGAGGAACTGATTGCTGAAGTTCTACTCCTTCCAAGACCCTCTCAGCTGAAAGAATACAGCTGATTTTTTTTTTAAAAAAGCAACAAAATAACCCCTGATAAACACCAATGCAGTTGCATAATAAACATAAAAAAACAAAAACAAAAGCAACACGACTCATCGGAAACTGACTAATCCTACAGTAGCAGTGCCCAGTAATGGGACTCTTTGAGCACACACTTCGAAAAGAAATGAAGAAAACTTAGACTCCCGTGGGTCCGGCGTGGTTCGGCACATAAAGGCATTTGTTGTGCAAGCCTGATGACCTGTGCTGGATCCATGGATCCCACATAGTAAAAAGCACTGAACGGATTCTTGGAAGTTACACTCTGGCTTCCACATGCTACGCTGCGCGCACACACACACACTTTAAGGAAAATAAGCTCCTGATTGGAAACACAAATTACTGAAATAAAGTGGAACAAGTTATCAAATGTGAACTCAATAAAAAGAAATACTGAAAAAAACTGAAATGCTGGAAGTAAAATAAAAAGCTCTGTGAAGAAAATTAAATAAATATTAGCTAGTCAGTTTTTTGTCAACTTTGTACAAGCTGGGGTCACCTGGGAAGAGGAACTTCAATTGAAAAACCGTCAGATCTGCCTGGCATTTTCTGGATTAATGATTGTCGTGGCAGAGTCCAGCCTGCTGGGGGCCATGTCACTACCAGAGCAGGTAGCCGTGAATTGTGTGAGAAAGCTGGCTGAGCAGGGCAGTGGTGGGTGGCACACACCTTTAAGCCCAGCACTCAGGAAGCAGAGGCAGGTAGATTGCTGAATTTGACGCCGACCTGGTCTACAGAGTGAGTTCCAGGACAGACAATGCTACACAGAACCCTTTCTCAAAAAAACAAAACAAAACGTAAGGAAGGAACAGCAAAGAAAGCAGGCCAAGGAAGCTCTGGAGAACAAACCGAAAGGCAGCGTTCCACCACAGCCCCTGCTTCCGTTCCTCCCCGACTCCGTTCGTGCTGAACTGTAACCTGTAAGCCAAGCACACAACTCCTTCCCTTCACAAGCTGCTTTCGGTCACTGTCCTTATCACAGCAGCAGACAGCAAACTAAGACATGCTACAAGCCCCCAAAAGCTCTGTGGGAAGTCTTAGATCCAACAAGTGCAAAGATTTAACTAAGACGGTATGAGTAGGAAGTCCAAGACACATAAAACATTGTGAAAGGACTAGATAGAAGAAGGAGGAGAATCTTGTTCTCAGGGCATTGAAAACATGTTCAAAAGAATCATGACAAAATTTCTCAGAGTTAGAGGAAAGGACTCTAATACAGAAGAACTTCAGAACACCAAACAGTCAAGACTTCCCCCTCAAAAAAGAATCTCCATCATCATATTGAAACACTAAATATACCATACAAAGAAAGCTTATTGAAAGCAAGATAGAAATACCAAAACACATATAAAAGAAAGCCCATCGTGGATTCCATAGTTCACAGCAGACTCACTGCCATAGGTGCTGGAGTTGAGCCCATGAAATAAGGCTCGGAGGAGGCTGGGGACCCAAAGAGCATGCACGGAGCTCCAGAGGGCCAGGGTGCCTCTTATAGTGAGTTCATGCAAAGATAATCATAATGCAAAAAAAGAAAGGAAGTCATTAAACCATGTTTACTGAAGAGTCCAAGAATAAGAATATAAAAATGTAGATTCCAGAAGTAAGAAAGTAGAAATAAAGAAATATAAAGTTGTAAGCCTAGGAGAATGAGAACAGGCTGTCAGCAGCTTTCTCAGCAGCTCAAGGATTAACTATTAACAGTGGGCTACTCTGCTTTACAACCCATAGCTCTATTTGCGAGACTGAAGTGGCCCTCTGCAAATTTAGGGTGACACCACAATCTGAGGGTCAGCTTTTAGATAACATTCCGGCCATCCATGATTAACGATGGATATAAGCTGAGTTAACTTTAAGAAAATGGATATACATGACCTCTGGGTTATGCATTACCCCTGCTCTGTGAAACTGGCAGCATCAAAGGGGAGAGCACAGCGCTTCAGTAAACGCCACCTGGGAATACCAGGGAAGACAATAGATTAAGTATAAACCACTAGTTTAACTGAAAAACTCTTAATGGAAATTGCAAAGAAGAGCAGTTTGTATCTGTAAAAATTTGAGATTGTAAAAATTCCTTTGTTCAGACCTAATACTTGGTGCTCCCTACTATAAAAAGGTGAGATTTGGTGGCCAAAATCAAAAACACTGATGACAACTTATGCTGGAGAGGTTGTGAGGAAAAGGGAACACATCTGCATTGCTGGTGGGAATGCAAGCTGGTACAACCCCTTTGGATGTCAGTGTGGTGATTTCTCAGAAAATTAGGAAACAACCTTCCTCAATACCCAGCAATACCACTTTTGGGTATATATTCAAAGGATGCTCAATTGTGCCACAAGGACATGTGCTCAACTATGTTCATAACGGCTTTGTTTGTCATAGCCAGAATGTGGAAACAACCTAAATGCCCCTCGAATGAAGAATGGACAAGGAAAATGTGGTACATTTACACAATGGAGTACTACACAGCAGAAAAAATAACGACAGCTTGAATTTTGCAGGAAAATGGATGGAACTAAAAAACATTATTTTGAGTGAGGTAACCCAGACCCAGAAAGACAATTATCACATGTACTCACTCATAGGTGGTTTTTAAACATAAAGCAAAGAAAGTCATCCTACAAACCACAATCCCAGAGAACTTAGACAACAATGCAGACACTAAGAGAGACTTACATAGATCTAATCTACATGGGAAGTAGAAAGTAGAAAAAGACAAGATCTCCTGAGTAAATTGGAAGCATGGGGACCTTGGGGAGGATTGAAGAGGGGAGGGGAGAGACAGGGAGGGGAGCAGCGAAAAATGTAGAGCTCAATAAATAACAATAAAAAATGTAAAAAAAAAAGAAATCCTAAGACAGCACTCATACATAAAATGTAAATAAATAAACTTTTTTTAAAAAAAAAAAAAAAGGTGAGCCGGGCGATGGTGGCGCATGCCTTTAATCCCAGCACTCGGGAGGCAGAGGCAGGCGGATTTCTGTGAGTTCGAGACAAGCCTGGTCTACAAGAGCTAGTTCCAGGACAGGCTCCAAAACCACAGAGAAACCCTGTCTCGAAAAACCAAAAAAAAAAAAAAAAAAAAAAAAAAAAGGTGATATTCGGAAGCTGTGCTTTGCCGCAACCTTACAAATCCATCTCTGGCTGTGGTCTCAGCTAGCTGATAAGCTTTTTGTGCCCTATGGAGTTTTGTTTGTTTTTTTTTTTAACTTTTTCCTGTAATCGTTTGCTTCTGGTTTACTACACTTTGGTGGTCTGTCCCCATCTTTGGGCAACCCCTGTGAACCCAACATACAAGGAACAGATGTTTTGCTTAGTAGATCACCAGAGAGAAGAAAGAAAAAAGGACAAGGAAGTAGAGATAGAAAAACACAGGAACTTGCAAGCCTGTGCATCCTAAGAAGCCACGCATTCCCAGATCCCTGAGGCAGAAACGTGTGTCGTGCAGATCTTTCCCCCAGACGCGTGGTCGAGGGTCAGAGTGCTCTTAGACACAGGATGTTTCCTTCTCAGACAAGGCTGTTGGCAATAACTTACAGCTAAAACAGTAAAACACAGGAAGGCCTAGGAGGCTGAATTTCAAGTTCTGAAAGACAAGAACCAATAATCCAGAGCTGCCCACCTGTACTCGGCAAAGCGGTGAAACAAAAACTTTATTTGATTTAAAAAAAGAAAAAGAAAAAAAAATAGGCTAAAGGGCTTTATGATCGCTAAGCTGTTACAAAGATAGCTGAAGGAATTCTTCAGTTTCAGAGGGGAAAAAAATCATCCACAAGACTGCAAAAAAGAATAGACTGGGGTTGGAGAGATGACAAGGCAAGAGCACTTGTTCTTGGGAAGGACCTGGTTTTGGCTCCCAGAACCCACCTGGCAGCTCATAACCATGCATACCTCCAGTTTCAGGAATCCAACTCTCTTCTGACCTCAGAGGGCACCAGGTACATATACATACATGTAGGCAAAGCACTCATACATGTGAAAATAAAACACTTTTTAAGGTAATTTTATGTGCATTGGTGTTTTGCCTGTGTGTATGTCTGTGTGAGGGTGTCGGATCCCCTGGAACAGGCAGTACAGACAGATGTGAGCTCCCATGTGGGTGCTGGGAATTGAACCTGGGTCCTCTAAAAGAGCAGCCAGTGCTCTTAAGCCCTGAGCCATCTCTCCAGCCCCCCAAAATAAAATAATTTAAAAGAAATAATAAACCATGGTAGAGTAATAATTAAAAGCAAGAGGAGGGGGAAAACCAACATTACAAAACCATCAAAAGGACAGAAATCAACACACACCTTTCAATAAGAACTCTAAGTATCTGGACTTGAAAAAAGGAACCATCTATATGCTGCCCCTGAGAGACTTGTCTCACCGCAGAGGATGGACGTTACCTTCCAGAGAGAGGACTGGGAGGCCGGCAGGGGCTGCTCTTTTAATACCCGACAAAACAGACTTCAAACCAAAGCTCGTGGGAAAAATAATAAAGACCACTTCTTACTGATTACAGGCCGCCAAAAGGACTTTACAGTTCTAAACGTATGCCCCACAGGTGCACCCAATTCCATAAACCAAACACTATTAAATGTAAAGTCACGGGTTAACCCCGGAATCATAGCAGTGGGTGAATTCCATGCTCTTCCCACACCAGCTGGAAGGTCATCTTGACAGAAACGGAGAAGCCCTGAATGACATCACAGGTGACATGGACTTGACATTGGTAGAACACGGCGGAGTAGACCGTCTTCTCATCAGCCTATCCAACTGTCTCAAACAAATGTGGGAAAGGTGAGATAATTCCTTGTGTTCTCTCTGATTACAACAGAACAAGAGAAAGCCTGGAATATACACAAACTGAGGGAGATTAAACAGCTCGCAACTGAAGGGCTCCTTGAAGAAACCAGGAATTTAAGAATTCTTAGAACTGAATGAAAATGAAAACGTGGTATATCAAAACCATGCAATGCAATAAAAGTAGTCCTAAGAGAGAAGTTTATAGCTCTAGGTGCCTACATTAAGAAACAAAAGAGCTGGGTGGTGGTGGTGCACACCTTTAATGCCAGCATTCGGGAGGCAGAGGCAGGTGAATCTCTGTGAATTTGAGGCCAGCCTGGTCTACGGAGTGAGTTCCAGGACAGCCAAAGCTACACAGAGATCCTGTCTCAAAAAACCAAAAAAGGGGTGGGGTGAGGGGATGGAGAGGCAGCTTAGTGGTTAAGAACACTCTTTTGTAGGTGTGTATTTATGTGGCAGGGGCGGTGTATGAATACAGATGCCCAAAGAAGCCAGAAGAGGGCATTAGAGGCGTGGAACTGGAACTGCAGATTGCCGGGACTGCCCTGCTGGTTGGCTGGGTACTGAACTCTGCTCAAACTGCTGAGCCATCTCCCCAGCCCCATGATTACCTTTTGTCTAAGGATTTGGGATTTAGCTTGTTCTTTCTTCAGGGCTCTAAAATATATCATTAAGTTATTTGAAACCTTCTCCTCTTCTTTTTTCATCTTCCTCCTCCTCTTCCTTCTAAGACAGTATCACTTTGTAGCCCTGGATAGCTTGGAACTCAGATGCAAAGACCCACCCTCCCAGTTAAAGGCATGCTCCACTCTGATCTCCTCTTTTTAAAAATACTATTTTATGCGTATGAACGCTCTGCCTGAGTGTGCGTCTGGACACCACTTGTGTGCCTGGTGCCCACAGAGGCCGGAAGACGGCCCTGGATCCAGTAGAGGTAGAGGACCGTGCAGGACATCATGTGGGTGCCTGGGAACTGGCCGGGGCTTCTAGGAGAACAACATGATCTCTTAGCTGCCCAGTCATCTCTCCAGGTCCACACATGCACAATTTTAACAAATAAGATAGATTTTTAAAAATCAGGGCAGAAACTAATGGGAAGGAAACAGTTTAAAGACTCAATGAAAGAAAGACTTAGTTTTTTTTGGAAAATAAACAAGATTGACAAACTCATAGCTGAATTAACCAAAAAAACAGAAAGAAGACCCAAATTAATTAGAGAGAAAAGGAACCACTATAACAGACCAACGTAATTCAGAAAACCATCAGCTCTGACGTTGAAAACACGTTCTGATACTAGAGAGGTGGCTCAGGCACTAAGAATTTTGATCTAAACCCAGCAACCTAAGAAGGAAGAACATGTTAACCCGTTTGCTACCCTGAGTCACAGATTTCAATGCTTAAATGTGGAAGCAGGTGGGCATTTATTTATTTCTCTTTCCTGCCCTCCATGTTACACTTAAAATCAGGCAGAATTCTCAAAGTGGGATCCCCAACTAGTACCAATAGTGGCTTCTAAAACCTTGATAGAAGTTTAGATTTCCTAGCGTTAAGGTCTTCGCTCAGTGACATAATGTATTTCGTATATGAAGATCTGGGTTAAATTTCTAATACCCTTCCTGCAAAGAAAGAAAAAGTAGTGTAGATTCTTGGGCCCTGTCTTAGTTATTTTCCCATTGTTGTGATAAGAGACCATCACTGAGACAACTTATAAAAAAAAAAGTGTTTAGTTTGGGGCTTGCAGTTTTGAGGATTAAAGCCTATGACCATCATGGCGGAGAGTATGGTAATAGGCAGGCATGGCTTTGTAGCCAGACTTCCCTTCTGACTGTCAGCTCACAAATAATGACACGGAGACTTATTAATTATGAGATCGGCCTTAGCGTAGGCTCATCATCCCACTGGCTCTTATAACTTAAATTAACCCATTTCTATTCACCTGTGTGCTCCCATATGACTCGTGGAGTTTACCTCTTCTCTTACACGCCTTGCTCCCTGTGTCTGCTGGCAACTCCACCTTTCTTCCCAGAGCTCTCTCTGTCCAGAAGCTCCTGCCTCGACCTCCTGCCTAGCTATTGGCCACTTATCTTTTTATAAACCAGTCACAGTGACACATCTTCACACAGTGTAAAGGAATATCCCACAACATGGCATGGCCCTGGAGCAGCAGCTGAGACTCTGGCATCTGAAGTCACCAGCATGAAACAGAGAGCGCAAACTGGGAATGAATGGCGCTTGCTTTTAAAACCTCAGAGGCCACCCCCAGTGACACACATCCTCCAACAAGACCTAGCCCTTCCCAAACAGTTCCACCAACCGGGAACGAAATATTCAAACATGAGACTTTGGTGGCCATTCTCACTTAAACCACTGCTGCCCACCCAGGGCCCACTGAGTTGGCAGCTAGCCAGTGGCCTCTGGACTGGGCTCAATCCAGCCGTGGTGTTATTAGCGCTGTTTCGGGTGCTCAGGCACAGCTAACTGCAGTGGCCATGCTCGTGGATAGGCACATCTGTGCACGTTTGTTGTGTGGAGGATGGCTTCTTTCTGAGAAGAGTTCTCCAAAGAGCCTGGCTGTGGAACTCACCCTGGCCCTTAGCTTCCCCACCCCTAAAGTCCCTTTCTCACAGCCCCTCCTCCCCCAAAGCGACAGCAGCCACATACCCCTGGCTGCCATTCTGGGTAGTTTCTTGATGCTTTCTCGGGTGGCTGTTCTGTAGAATGGCACAGTTCTTTGATCCCCATGGTGGAAACCTCCTTAGGCAGTACCACATCTCCTGCTCCCCACAGCCACCGCTCAAGGGCTCCTCTCCCTCTTTCTAATTGGTGACGTCCCTCAGGATCCCATAATTCTGAACCTTTGCTTCTGTAGCCCGCCATCCTTGAGTCTTTCCTCATCCCCTGCCCTCCCTCCCACCAGGTCCTCAACTACTGTTTTACCAAGCCCAGAGTGATCCTTGCAGGCTCTAGCTGGCCTGAGTGTGGCAAAGGTGACTCTGCCAGGTCTAGCCCTCCCCCATTTCCTCTCCCTTGCTAAGCCATGGGATCACATCCCTAAAGCTGGCCCCCAAGGTCCATTCCCTTATTTGGCCACTGACTCATTCCTGAGACTAATCACTAAGGCCAAACTATCAAAACATCAAGGTCCAGCAATCAAAATTCATTATTTTGACTAACCTAATTCAAATACCCAATCAGAACTTCCCAAACGTGTCTTGGCTCATTCTAACACAGACCTCCTCCTTTTCCCTCTTAAAGTGCACAGCAATTTATAGCAGTTTCTGCCCAATTCAGATTCAGCCAACATATTTTTTTTTTGCTTTGCTTACTTAATAAACGATCTCTTTGTTCGGTTTGTGATTGGAAGTTGGTGTTTGGGTGTGGTCTGTGCCTACTCCAGGGTCCAGAGGGGAGCACCCTGCAGTACATGGGCCTTTCAATGAGCTCTCTCATCCCTCAAAGTCTTGCCCTAGGGTTCCCTAATATTCTGTGCCGTGAACAGCCATTCCCTACTTACTGCTGCAGTGGGGAACAGGTTTACCTCACAGTCTGTAGGAGTAGCCCCTAGCCTACATTACCCCCAGGCTTCAACTGTGGGACCAGGAGGCAAGGCTACAGCAGGATCAGGTCTACAGCCAAGAGAAAGCCTGGCCAGGTGAAGAGGCGCCAAACTGCAATCCAACCGTCAGGAAGCTGAAGCAGGACAGACCTCAAGTTGTAGGTGGCGTGGGCTACGTGGCGGGTTCTACTTTGCTTCCTGTTGCTGTAACAAGCACCGTGACCAAAAGCAACTTATTTGTCTTACACTTCTAGGTCTCAATCCATCATTGAAAGAAGTCGGAGCAGGAAGTCAAGGCAGGATGGTGGACTGCTTGCCGGCTTCACGGCTTGCTTATTCCCTGGCTCATGTTCCCTAACTTTCTTATATAGCCTAGGTCCACCTACCTTTCCATCATCCACTCGGAGAGGGCTGAATCCCCTCAACCATCAATTACACCAATCCCTCACAGATATGCCACAGACCAGTCAGATCTGGGCAATCCTGCCAGTGTGCCTCCCTCAGATGATTCTAAGCAGTGTCAAGTTGACAGTTGACGCTAATTAAGACACAGGGAGCTGGGCAGTGGTGGCGCACACCTTTAATCCCAGCACTTAGGAGGCAGAGGCAGGTGGAGCTTTGTGAGTTCGAGGCCAGCCTGGTCTACAAGAGCTAGTTCTAGGACAGGCTCCAAAGCTACAGAGAAACCCTGTCTGGAAAAAACAAAAAAAAAAAAAAAAAAAAAAAAAAAAGACACGGGGAGACCCTTTATCAAAACCAACAAAAAACGGCCTCAGAATAAATAAGAACAAATAAACTGAGTAGGTTACAAAGAACAAGGTAGATCTAAAAAGTTAATCGATGACTTGGTAACTTTGAGTCACCAGGGGACCAGAGATATTGTTAGGTATTCTGAGATGTGACTGACAGCTAACTTGCTAATTGTTAGATTTAGGGTTTTTTGTTTTGTTTTGTTTTTTGCTGTTGTTTGTTTGTTTTTAATTCCGTCCAGTTACTACCAAAAACAAATTCAGAAAACAGCGCTGCCGCACGGGGAACAGGAAACAAAGTAACAAAGTTCAAAGGGTGAAGACAAAAATGTAACAAAGTGGGAAACAGTAATAGCTCCCAGAAAAGGGACTGGCGTAAGTGAAAGGACTCTGCCCAGGAATCCGCAGCAATGGGAAGCAGACCCCAAGTCTTGCCCTAGCGTTCTCTAATGTTCTGTGCTGTGAACAGCCATTCTCTGTTTACTGCCTCAGACCTACAAGAAGTCTTGACATGCTGCGTCCAGCACAGGACAGGTACCCCAGGGGTCCAGTAAGCACGCAGGCTGCGGGGAGGCGGGGGAGATGAAGGCTGGTACAAGCTGTGTGGAGAAGAGAAACCTGCCGCGACTCCTTGTTCTGGCCTCACCACCCTCAATAGATTTCATTTCTCGGTGGATCATATCATGAAGAGGTGGACATGATGCTGCCCACTGCCCAATACACGAGTGACTACACCGTTTAGCATCATGTAACTATAGTTGCCAGGCACAATGCGAACCCCGATTCACAGGATTTTTGAGGGACTCGGAGCCCGGCCTCAGCAATCTCCACATCAGTGTTAGAGGTGGCGTCTCCAAACCCAGTCTCCTTGGCGGGAAGCTCGCGTGGAAGGGACAGGTAGTACCGCTGGGTGGACGCACCCGTGACCCGCTCCCAGAGGGTCGGAAAAGTGAGCGAGGGAGAAAAATCCTCTCTGGGTCCAGGCGGGCTTTTTGGGCTAGCCCGCCGGCGCCAGCTGCGCTTCTCCCTGCCCCCCGCCCAGCGGAGAAGGCGGGTTAGACACGAGCGATAAGCCAATAGACAACCAGCGTTTGAATTTGCGTCCTGATGAAGCCAATCACAAGTGCCCAGAGCCTGCGGGGCGGGAGAGGCTGGCAATCTGGGGGGCGTAACTCCGTGCTCCTACCAGTAGGAGCTCCGGGCGCGTTTGAAAATGGGGCGGGGGTGGTGTCCGCGCCTGCGTGCGGCGCTCAGCGCACTTGCCCCAGGCGCGGGCGCGCTCGTGAGCGATCTCGGGCGGCAGTGTCCAGAGCTCGGCGATGGGGAGCGGCGGTGGTGAGTGCTGGCGGGAGCCGGGCAGGCGATGGGTCCTGACTTAGGCCCCTGTGATCCGGGAGGGCACGTCGCATACACACACACACGCACACACACACACACACACGCACACACACACACACACACACACCAAGCACGGGTAGACGCGGATCCCCCACTGTGAGCCCGCCCGCGCGGTTTAAATGCCCGCCCGGCACCTACGCCTCCTGTTACCCGGGGCGATTTAGGGTAGTCGAGAGCGATTTCAACAATATAGCTCGATTTCACGTCCTGTCCGGGCTCTTGATGGAGGCTCGATCTCCCGAGTGTCGCGTCCGCAGCAACGATCGGCGGAGCCAACAGGATCTGTCCCTGTAAAAATGTCGTACGACTTGGGGTTGCGATTTCACTTGTTAAAGTAGTTAAACACTTCAGATGTGTATTCTAGAGCAGGTGAATCAGGAAACTATTATGATAATATTCGTAGATATGCCCTGGGTATGCATTTGACTTTTGCAGTACATTTAGTTTCCGATAAAACAGGTCAAGAGTTTGGGAGTGGGCAGTCTCTAGAGACCTCCTGATAGAGAGCTTTACCAAGGCCCAGGGAAGAGCCACTTGGCCTCAGTGTGAGGAGGAAAAATGGGTAGAAAGACAGCTCTTAAGATTCCTGAAGGGGTCGGGGTGGAGGGGCTTGTGAAGCAAAGGGAGAAAGCCTTCAGCGTTGAGTGGATTGCTGAAGCAAACATTGGAATTACCCACTGTGAGGAACTGGGAAGAGAGCTCCTCTAAAGGGACCCAGTGTCATGTACATCTAGATATGTGGGTCGCGACCCCTTCGGGAGGGGCAAGCCATCCTTTCACAGGGGTTACATAGCAGATATTTACATTACAATTCCTAACAGTGGCAAAATTACAGTTAGGAAGTTAGCAGCGAAATGATTTTCTGTTTGGGGGTCTCCACAGCATAAGGAAGGGTCTCATCTTTTAGGAAGGTTGAGAACCACCGAGCTAGATCTTACATTGCAATTTCACTATATGCTGAGTTTAGCAGACCACTGGGTTCCGGGACTGGACAGCACTGACATCTGCCAAGCTGAGACCTGGTCTAGCTGTCCTATTGAGTTGCCTGTCTGTGCCACGGAAGTTTCTAGGTCCATATTGAACCTTATGCTTTTTAGTCACACGTGCAAATATGAGCAAAGTGATCATGGTGGCTGACACTTGTAAGTCAGTACTTGGGAAGCAGAGGCAGGGAGGATCAGGGGTTCGAGGGCAGCCTCAGCTATATGAGTGAATTTGAGGTCAGCCTGGGCTACAGAGGACCCCATCTTAAGAAACAAAACAAGAAACAAAAATATACAGCCCAAGTCCCAGGGACCTTGCTGACTATTTTGAGCCTTGTGTTAACTGCTGAGCCATTTTTCAGGTCCCCAAAGTACTTTCCTGAGTGAAGTTGAAGGAAAACATTCATCAGTATTGGCTGCGCCCCACAGCCCCTTTCTGGTTATCATATGGACCTGGAATCAGAAAGTTTCCAATACTCGATTACATATTATCTGGTATTCACCATGAATATTTATGGGATATTGAAGGAACGGTGGTATCTTAAGTGATTCATATAGTATACTTTATTTAGTTTTAGGACTTGTGTGAACAGAGAACAGTAACTATTAAATTATCTTCACATACAACCTTTCATCTCACCAAGGCTTGTGGTTTTTTTCCTTAAGTAATCCATTGTAGGTGTGCCAAGTGTTTCTGTTATCCTACCAAGCGAAGACTCAAAAGAAGACCCCGAAACTTAACCATCTTGAGTCTCCCAGAAGATGTACTCTTCCATATCCTGAAATGGCTTTCTGTCGGGGACATCCTTGCTGTCCGAGCTGTAAGTCACCATATGGAAACAATACCAGTCCTAGTATTGTTGGTTAAACTGTAAAAGTCTCATGTTCTTAAGTGTTCATATAAAACTTTGATTCAAAAAGAAAGCAAAGGAAATGGTGGTTTTATTTTATTTTTTAAATGATTTTTTTTATTTTATCTTAACGTATATGAGTGTTTTGCCTGCCGGTCTGTCTGTGCACCATGAGCATGCAGTGCCTGAAGAGGCCAGGAGAGGGCGTCTGATCCCTGGGACTGGAGTTTGATCAGCTGTCTATGGGTGCTAGGAATTGAATCTTGGGTCCTCTTGATGAACAGCCAGTGCTTTTAACTGCTGAGCTATTTCTCCAGTCCCAAGAATAGTTTTTATTACTTAGTTAGTTGGTTGGTTGAAGCAGAATCTCAAGTAGTGAAGACTGCTCTTGAAATCCCCCAATCCTCCAACTTAGCTCAGGGTTCGAGAAGTACCTGTGTGGCCAAGGATGACCTTGAACTCCTGATCCTCCTGCTTCTACCTCTCCTGTGGTTGAATTGCAGGCCTGTCAAACAAGGTGATATTGTTAATTGGTGCTTGGAGGTGTTTCAGTTATAGGGGCTACTCATTTCAATGTTTATTTCAAGAGAATAAAAGACACTTTTGTGGCAGTAAAAATTGCATCTCAAGAAAAGAAGGCAGTGGGCTGGAGAGATGGTTAGGCAGTTAAGAGCACTGACTATTTCAGAAGACCAGGGTTCAGTTTTCTGGATCCACATAGAGGCTAATAACCATCTATGACTCTAGTTCCAGGGAATTTGATTTCTCTTCTGATCTCCTCAGGCACTAGACATACATGTGATACACAGATACATGCAGGTAAAATATCCATATACATAAAATAAAAACAAAAACTTTAAAAAGACCATGCATTGGACATAGTAATTCATGCCTGTAACCCCAGCAACATAAAAACCAACTCCTGAAAGTTGTCCTGGGATTGCCACACGATTGCCATGTGTGTGTATGTCCGTAATGCATATGTACATATACCATGTACATAGCAAATAAATAGGATTAAGATAATGTTAATGAGAATTTTTAAATGGCAGAAATAGAGCTGGGCATGGTGGTGCATGTCTTAATCCCAGCACGTGGGAGACAGAAGCAGGAAGACCTCTGTTGGTTTGAGGCTAGCCTGGTCTACACAGCAAGTTCTGGGGCAGACAGTACTATGTAGAGAGACCTGTCTCAAAGTGGGGGCAAATATGTTTAGGGCCCTTTCAGGGGTTAGTTTTGTTTAGAAATTTTGTCTTAAGACAAAATTCAGCAATTTAGATGTTTTAATGTATCCTTTGCTTGCATGTCCATTTGTCCACATGCCTGCTTCCAGTCTTGGGTCTTCTGGAACCTGAGTTAGGATTGACTTTGACCCACCATGTGGGTGCCGAGAATTGAACCCAGGTCTTCAGCAAGTGCTCTAACCACTCATCTCTCCTGTCCCTTCATTTAGGGTTTTTTGTTTTGTAAAACTGAAGTCAGCAACATCAAGAGCATTTTCTGTTGTTTTGTTTTGTTTTTCAAAGACAGGGTTTCTCTGTGTAGCCCTGCCTGTCCTGGAATTCATTCTATAGACCAGGCTGGCCTTGAAGGCATGCACCATCACAGCCCAGCTTCAAGAGCAATTTTAAAAACCAAATATTCCAAGATTGCGATCCAGAGAGAGTCCAGTATGATAATTAGGTGCTGAGGAAATGGTGGTAGGAAGGAAAGGTTCTTGTGTCTCAGAATCCCAGACTACGTTTCGGTTAGAGCAGAAAGCTTTGCACAGGGGTTTCAGGCAGCATGGATCCTCAACAGTATACATGGTGCACACATATGTATTGTGTGTTCAGAACCAAGTCTGCAGCGAAGTCACGTGATACAACATGTCACACACCTCAGTTCAATTAAATTTTGGTTTTTGCCTGTTCAGAAGGCTTTTACTACAAGTTTTTTGTAGCCCTCTGTTCAGCTATGTGACCCACAGTTTAAGCTGTGCTGTAGGCAGCAGAGTGAGACTATCTTTAAAAAAAGAAAAAAGCAGAATAAAACAAACAAAAGCCGTTTTAAGACCAATCCCATCTAACTTATAATGCCACCGGATTGGGCTTGAGTTAAATAAATGATTGACCGTAGAGCATACCGTAAACCAGCTGTAAACGCCGGCCCGGATCCACTGTGTGACGCCTGTATATGCTCACTGGTGTCACCTGCAGAAGCATAGGCTGCTACATTCACCACTACAATGGAAACCCTAGGGTTTACAGTGCTCGCCCGTGTTCTTGACTTGGGTTTTATCTGCCTGGGATAGAGGCTCCTGGGTCTTAAGATTGCAACAGTAGGACTCAGTCTTTTTCCTTTGAGTGCCTCTAAATTTCCATCCTCCTGACTGCTCTACCAGGGTACCAGGCAAAGAAATCAAAATTATTTGTTTGTTTGTTTAGGGTTTTTTGAGGCATTTCTCTGTGCAGCCCTGGCTCTCCTAGAACCAGATCAGGTTGGCCTTGAACTCAGAACTAAAGGAGTACACAAGATAGATTTCTGTCCTGCCTGGCACGGACCCATTTCTCTAGTTCCCTGCAAAGGTGTCTTCTTTCTTTCCCTCTCTCTCTCCTTCCTTCTTCCCTCCATCCCTCTGACAGTCACTACACTGTGTCTCCTGGATGGCCTGGAACTCACAAAGTTGTGCCTGTGTCTGCCTCTGAGTGCTGAGATTAATGTCCCTTTATTAACCGAGGTGCTTGTTCTTTTGTCTGGTGCCATTATTCCTCCCCGCGACCCCCAGAACATCAGAGAAACTCATTTCTGGCTTCTGTTTCCCATATAAAACAGGGTTGTTTAGAACCTGGGTCCTTTACTGTTCTGAGACTGGTATATCTACGTATGCCCCATCTTCAGGAGTCCCTTGGTAATTCACTCACGGCTCTCATTGCTCTGCAGGTGCACTCCCACCTGAAGTACCTGGTAGACAACCATGCCAGCGTGTGGGCATCTGCCAGCTTCCAAGAGCTGTGGCCTTCTCCGAAGAACCTGAAGCTCTTTGAAAGGTACCCGTGCTCTGAGAACAGTGCCCTGATTTCCTTCTGCCATTGGTGTCTTTGCTGTGGGGCTAATGCCCCAGTCCTGACGCGGGTCCTGTTTTCCTGTTGCCCTCATCCCCGGAAAGAGATTCAAACCTGAAGAAACTCACCTGTTGAGTCACCTTGCTCCCAGCAAGCCCTGCATTGCATGTCCTCTAGGCCTGCCCTACTTCCAGAGGGTCCCACTTGGGTGTGACCGTTCCTGATTGGCTCCGTGTGAGTCACCTGCTCATGGAAGCTTTATTCAGCTTTCTTTTCCTTTGTTCAAAACTGAGTAATTTCAGTCTGTAATATTTCAGTCTCTGGATGACGCACTCCCTTGCTGGAGTCGTGACAGGGAGAGGGCTGTGTGTGTATGTGTGTGGCAGTGGGGGGGGGCACACAGCAGACCTATAATCTAGGATCCTGGGTGCCAGTGACCAGGCCCACCGTCTAAGACTGCTAATTGTGGTTAAAGACAGAGTATGTCCATGGAACGGGGACTGAGTTTGATCCTTTCCGTTGCTGAGAAACGAACTCAGGACAGAATTTTCCTCATGGGCATTCTACTTCCCAGACTTGAACTGCTGAAGAAGCACAGGGAGATACTCTAGCTGCAGGGTGCCTTGCTTGGGTTGCTTCTGGATAAAAATCTGTTTATTTCTTTTTCTTTTTTCTTTTAAAGATTTATTTATTTGGGGACTGGAAAGATGGCTCAGCAATTAAGAGTAAAGACTGTTCTTACAGAGAACCCAGGTTCAATTCCCAGCATCCACATGGCAGCTCACAACTCTGTAACTCCAGTTCCAGGGTACTGGGCACCTCACACAGATATACATACAGGAAAAACACCGACGCACAAAAAAAAGTTTTTTAAGGATTTAATTTTATGCATGTGTGTGAGTGCTTGCATGTGTATTTGCACTACCTATGTGCAGTGCCCAGGTGCCAGAGGAGGGAGTTAAATCCCCTGGAACAGGTGGGACTTCCTGGGTTTAGTATAGTCACAGTTCTACACGCTTCGTGCTATTCTACTTAGATCATTTTTATTGTCCTAAAGAGAAATTGTGTACTCTTTAGTAGGCATTTCCCACCCCCAACCCCAAGCACAGAAGCCCTGGACAATCCCTTATCTATTTTCTGTCTCTGGGTTTGCCAGTTGTAGATGCCTCATATAGACAGAATCATGAGATTCTTAATTCAATTTGGATGGGTTCATCTCCATCGTAGCATGCAATCAATAAACAGTATTTGATTATATTTCATGAAAAAATATTCAGTCCGGAAATGAGTATTTCAGTGTCCAGTGCTGTGTGGCACATAACCTTCGTGACCTAAGTAATGTGGTGTCTATGCTCGTACTTCTTTAGGGCTGCTGAAAAGGGAAACTTCGAAGCTGCTGTGAAGTTGGGAATCGCCTACCTCTACAATGAAGGCTGTAAGTCCCGGGGCCCCGATGTGTGGTGGCATCTGAGATAAGCATGAGCCTCAGCCCTTTGGAGATTTAGCAGCATAGTTCTGCTGATATTGGCCCTGTGTCTCCCCTTGACAGTTTGACATAGGTGCTAACAAGGTCACCTCTTTTCCCTCACTTGGGTCAGCAAGGAATGACTGAGCAGAGCCTCAGAATGGGGACTGCTCAGGCAAATCCCCCTGTCTCCAGATGCCCTCCCTTCAGTCCGGGCAACACCAAGACCTATTCACGGATGTAGATAGCTTCTTCCCTTGGCCATCCTCTAGAGTTTGGAAAGAAATCAGCGTGCCTCATTCTGCAGGGGACCAGTGACACAGGCATGGGTCTGTGTGGCTAACAGCAGAGCTGTCTACAGCCTAAATCCTTTTGCTCAAGGCGAGCTGCTCCTTAACAGGCTTTTTTCCCTGCTCCTCTGCTCGGCACTGGAGGAGTGAGCCTCAGCTGTGATGCCCAGTCTCCAAAGTGTAACATTTAGAGTGTAGACTACCGCTGTCCTACATCTTCAAGGTCTGGTGTCTGGCTGATAGTCCCTGACCTTGGCCAGCTAACAGGACTGTTAGGGCCAAGAGCCTGTGAGCAGCCTGCGCTTCCACACCGAGGTCCTGCCCCCTCCCTCTTGTCAGTTAGCCATTCCCAGAGGTCATTCACGTACCTACAGTGTGTAAGTTCATAGTTGTTGGTGGGTTTTTTCTTTATTTTGTTTGTTTTTGTATTTTCCTAGGGTTGTTCTCATTTTAGAACAGGCTCATCCTTAGGAGACCCTTTCCCCAGCCTGGTCCCCTAGGTCAGTTCTAAGGACAGTTCTACACAAAGAAACCAGAAAGAGAGAGAGAGAAAGAAAGAGAGAGAGAGAGAGAGAGAGAGAGAACCCTTCCTTCCTGCCATCTGCCATATGCAGGGTCATTTCCCTCGAGGAAGAAGGTTAAAGCTGTGGGAGAACCATCCCCTGAGGGTCACAATCCAGGCTTCCTGAATGACTCCAGTGGGGGCCTGTGTCAGAAATTACCTGAACAAAATGGGGAGCGTTTGGAGCCTCATCCCTCAGAGCTCTTCTGTCTGAAGCTTTGCACCATGTCAGGTTTTGCCAAAAGACTGGCGATCTTTGTTCGTTCCATGTCCCAGAGACGTCATGAGTTTGTTCTGTTTCTCCCACAGTGTCTGTGTCAGATGAGGCCTGTGCGGAAGTGAATGGCCTGAAGGCCTCTCGCTTCTTTAGTATGGCTGAGAAGTTGAATATGGGTTCTGAGCCCTTTATCTGGCTCTTCATCCGCCCACCATGGTCAGCGTCTGGAAGCTGCTGCAAGGCCGTGGTCCACGACAGCCTCAGGACAGAGTGCCAGTTACAGAAAGTAAGTCCAGGAGAGGCCACAGGGCACAGCGGCCATGAGCCCAGCTAATGTCCCAGGACGAAGGGAAACCTGGAGTCGGTTCCGTGGGTCAAGGAGTGGGGGTGCACAAAACTGAGTCCAGGGCTGGGGCTCTAGCTCAGTGGTAGTGCTTTCGCCAGCATGCTGGGATTACTCCCGAAAAGCAAAGAGGGTGCGGATGATGTAGGAGAAACATCTTGAATGGGTGTGGTGGAGGTCTTAGGGTCTGGGGTGAGGACAGAGATCTTGGTGAACATGTCGGTGCATGGAAACTAAAGATTTAGGCTGATTAAAACAACCACAGCTGAAAACTGAAATCGAGGATTGGCGGGGTGGGGGTCTGGACAGCAGGACTGGGGGAGTTCTGTCTGCCCGGAATCATACTTACCGTTCTCTTTAGGCTCATAAAGCTTCCATACTACACTGCCTGGGAAGAGTGCTAAATCTTTTTGAGGTAAGTCAAGTTTTTCTCTTTATTTATTAGACTTTGCCTTGCTTGGCCTTTCAGGGGCCTAGATCCACAAAATCCTTGAAAACTGACAAAGGGGAGTGTCTAAGGCCAATACAAATGCCAGGCCCTGCTCTGAGCTGCTCCGCCCACTCTGCTTTTGAGGGAGGTAAATGGGACTACGTAACTAAGAGCCCAGCAGAGCGGATGTGCTGGGAACAGCCCAGGCAGTGCTGCTGTGATCCTCACAGGGCGCTCCTGCTGGTGGGCCATGCAGGATCCTAACCTCCCGGGCATTTTAACAGGCTCTGATCTGTGGATCCCTTTCGCGGGTTTAGAACTGGTAGTAACTTTTAGGGAACACGGCAAAAGGATGTGGAAGACAAGTGAGGCAGAAGAACACTTCTCAGTACCACCATTCCTGGTGCTAAAGGGGTTTCCTGTGACAGCAAGGGTGGATGCAGGCTTTGTGTGTCCGAAAGCTGCCCCACACTAATGGGAGGCAGAGCCCGACACCCTACACCCTGTCGGTTACTTGTTGAGCACTGTGTGTTCAGTGGCATCCTTTCTTGCTCTGATGTAGTTAATTCATCCGTTACCACTCTGCGTGTGATTGTTTAGAGGAAATGGAAGAGGGGCTTGGCATTGCACAGAAGGTGAGAAAGAACCCTCTGCTTGGTCTTCTAGGACGAAGAAAAAAGGAAGCAGGCTCACAGCCTCTTTGAGGAGTCTGCTCGTCAGGGATGCTTGGCCAGCTCGTACCTCCTTTGGGATAGTGACAGAAGGCTAGATGTAAGTGGAACCTTGTCTGGTGGTGGTTAGACCACAAGGAGCAGTTTCCTGTGGTCCTGGATGAAATTTACCAAAGGGAGGATGTTTTCTCGGCTCCTGGGCTCCTGGATCTTTGGGCTCATCTGAGCAGCGATCTGCTATCAAACATCTCCCAAAAGACTCCCGTGACTTGAGGGTAAATGTTGGAGAAGCCAATGAAGTTGAAGCATGAGGGAGAGATATTTAGAACCCTGTGGTCCCTCTCAGGACACAGTCATGTAAGGCTTCCTCTCTCTTGTTGGCAGATGTCTGATCCTGGACGATGCCTCCACAATTTCCGGAAACTCAGGGATTATGCTGCCAAAGGCTGCTGGGAAGCACAGGTGACGTGGAGATCTGGATTCTTTGCTTTCAGTTTTGGGGCAGGCCTGTCTAGTCTCTCAGCAGGAGACTTAGGGAAGCAATAAGTAAGACTGGCCCAGCGCGAGAGCTGAGTCTTTTGTTCAGTTTTAATTTTTCGTTTATGTACGTGTGTGTGCTTACCTATGTGTGACCCATGAGTGTGCAGTGCCCGTGGAGACCAGAAAAGGATATTGGGTCTCCTGGAATTAGAGTTACAGGCCACCTGAATTGAATCTGGGTCCCCTGGAAGAGCAGCGAGTGCTCTTACCTCCTGAGCCATCTCTGTAACCTAAGGTATTTTTAGTGATGGTGGTTTCTGCCAATGAAGGCAAAATAAATGAGCTGTTTGCTATGAATGATATGAAGTCAGCACTCAGCGTGGACCTTTGAGAGGGTTCTTGAGTGGATGCAGGCAACCCCACAGCCGTCCTATAGACTCGGCAGGTAGGGAATCGGATGGAACTCTAAATGGAAGAGTAGGTAAGGGTACCTACGTCAGATAGCTGGAGAAACTGATAGAATTGCTAGGTGGGGAAAAAGATGCAAGTACACTGTGGTCATAAATCCATATACACCAGGCTGTATGTGTCCTGGGAAATCAGACGGAAGTGTGTGGCGGGTGTCGACAGTGACCGTCTGAAGTCCCTGTGGGCAGTAGATCCTGGATTCTGACACATCTCCGTCCATCCTCATCTGTTGACTCCAGTGCCATAAGTGTACCGTCTCAGAAGAGAGGAAACTATTGGGGCTGCAGAGATGCTCGGTAGCACTTGGGAGGCAGAGGCAGGCAGATCTCTGTGAGTTCGAGGCCAGACAGGTATACAGAGAGAATTCCAGGGAGATACGCAAAGAAACTCTGTCTCAGGAAAGAAAAGACTACCAACTATTCTCCAAGAGGACCTTGGTTCATTTCTCAGAAGCCACTCAAAATCACCTGTAATTCCAGTTCCAAGGGACCTGATACCTTCTTCTGTCCTCTTGGGCACCAGGCATGCACATGGTGCAGACATACATGTAGGCAAAACACCCATACACACACACACACACACACACACACATATCTTTAAATTATGTATTTATTAGTTTAGTTTTAAAAAAAAACAAAAAAGGACTCATAGATTGAGTCATCAGAGAGGATTCATCCAGTATCTGATATAAACAGACACAAAGGCCCACAGCCAAACATTAGGCTGAGCTCGGGGAATCCTGCTAAAGAAAGGCAGGAAGGATTGTGAGCCAGAGGGTAAAGGACACAACAAGAAAACCCACAAAATCAGCTAACCTGGGCTCATAGGAGTTCACAGAGTCTGAACCGACAACCAGGGAGCGTGTGTGGGGCTGACCTAAGCCCTCTACATACATGTGACAGTTGTGTAACTTGTTCTACTTGTGGGACTCCTAACAGTGGGAGCAGGGGCTGTCCTTAAAGCTTTGGCTGGCTTTGGGGACCCTGTTTCTCATACTGGGTTGCTTTTCCCAGCCTTAATACAAGGGGAGGTGTTTAGTCTTACTGCAACTTGATAAGCCCTGTTTGTTGATATCCATGAAAGGCCTGCTCCTTTCTGAACAGAAACAGAAACAGAGGGGCGCGATGAGGGGGGTTAATGGAAGTAGAAGAGGGAAGGGAAACTGCTATCAAGATGCATAAATTAAAATCAATTTAATTAGTAAAATAAAAAGGGAAACTGGTGCAGAGAGGTCCCCATCCTAGAGAGATCGACTTGGGCAGGCAGATGTGTGCTGTCCACCTGCTGAGCCCTTCTGAGTGGAGAAGCTGGGAGTTCATGCCGCCCTTCTCTCTCCCACAGCTGGCCTTGGCCAAAGCCTGTGCAAGTGGAAGCCAGCTTGGACTAGAGGGGAAAGCCTGCAATGAAACGGTCTGCCAGCTGTTCCAGGCCTCCCGGGCTGTCAACAAGCAGCAGGTCTTCTCTGTGCAGAAGGGGCTCAGTGACACGATGAGGTGAGGCCTTCCAGAGCCTGTGTTTGATCTGACTGCAGAGCAGTATCTTTTCCCTTTTTGCGTGCGTGCGTGCGTGAGTGCATGTATGCGTGTAGGAGTGCATGTGGGCACATGCACGTGAGACCCAAAGCTGATGCTGTAAATCTTCCATTGCTCTTCTCCCTCATTCAACAAGACAGGGTCTCTCAGGCCGACGGGAGCTCACCAGTCACTCTCGCTAACTGTATTATTCTGAGGACCCCATCCCAGCTTCCAAAGCTGTAATTAGCAGCTGGTCACGACACACACCTGGCCTTTTCGTGGGTTCTGGGGATCCAAACACTAATGCTCACACTTGCTCGGCAAGCCGTTAACCATCTCCTCAGCCCTGCTGTAGCCCAGGCTAACCCTGAACTTGTGGTATCCTTCTTTGGCCTCCTGAGTTCTGGGAGTGTAGGCGTGAGTCACTGAAGTCTTTAAAGCCGAAGACCGCCGGGCGATGGTGGCGCACGCCTTTAATCCCAGCACTTGGGGGGGCAGAGGCAGGCGGATCTCTGAGTTCGAGACTAGCCTGGTCTACAGAGCAAGTTCCAGGACAGGCTCCAAAGCCACAGAGAAACCCTGTCTCGAAAAACCAAAAAAAAAAAAAAAAAAAAAAAAAAAAGCCGAAGACCATGTTAAACTGTCCTAAACATGTAAAATGCTGAGACTCATTCATACCTCCAGTCTCTGAGGCCCAAATACAACCCCCCTTTTTTTTGGATACAAAAGGGCCTATATTTTGAACTCACACCTTATGATGAATTACCACTAACCCACAACCCCAGCCTACAACCTTTTCTTTACAGCTCTTTATAATTAGGGTATTTCGTGCCATTGAGTGACTAGAGTCAGACCCAAACCAGTTGCTTCCCTGGCACAGCTCCTGTGACACCCAGCACGGTCGCCTTTCTTCCAGGCTGCAGACCCTAGTGCTGACACAAAGCTACAGAGTGTTAGAGGGTGAAATAGAAAATGCATGTTTTTTTTTTTTTTTAAGCTGTCATCTGAAATTTCAAATAAAGTTTGGAGTTGTGATGGGAAGCCCCTTATACGCACTGCTTGGAACAAGATAATGTGATCAGTAAATGTCTTTTAAGAAATGTTTGTCCTGGGGCTAGGGTGATGGCCTCCTTGAGGAATTTGCTCGCTGTACAAGAATGAGGACTTGAGTTTGGTACCTAGTGCTTGGAGGGAGTGGAGAATGGAGTAGTGCCATGCGCTTATGGTCCTGGCACTGAGGAAGTGGAGACTTCTGGGTCCTTGGGGTTCTGTGCCCAGCCAGGCTGGTCTAATTTGGAAGCCCTGGGTCCCAGTGAAAGATCCTGTCTCCTGTTGATGCATGCTTTTTTTTTTTTTTTTTTGACAAAGTCTCTTGGTTTTTTTGGTTTTTTTAAATATTTGTTTATTATGTATACAATATTCTGTCTGTATGTATGCCTGCAGGCCAGAAGAGGGCACCAGACCCCATTACAGATGGTTGTGGGCCACCATGTGGTTGCTGGGAATTGAACTCAGGACCTTTGGAAGAACAGACAATGCTCTTAACCTCTGAGCCATCTCTCCAGCCCCCAATGCATGCCTTTTTCATCTCAGCACTCTTTTTGGTTTTTTTCAAGACAGGATTTCTCGGGGCTGGAGAGATGGCTCAGCTCTTCCAAAGGTCCTGAGTTCAATTCCCAGCAACCACATGGTGGCTCACAACCATCTGTAATGAGATCTGGCACCCTCCTCTGGCTTGTGGGGCAGAATGTTGTATACATAATAAATAAATAAAAATAAATCTTTAAAAAAAAAAAAAGACAGGATTTCTCTGTGTAGCCTTAGCTGTCCTGGAACTTGCCCTGTATGTAGACCAGGCTGGCCTCGAACTCAGAGAGACCTGCCTGCCTCTGCCTCCCAAGCGCTGGGATTAAAGGCTTTTGTCACCACTGCCTGGCCCCAGCGCTCTTGATAGCCCAGTAGTCTGATTTCTAAAATCAGATCACTGGGGCCAGCTAGATGGCTCATCAGGCAGAGGTGCTTGCTGCCAAACCTGAAAACCCAAGTTCACTTCCTAGGACCCACTCAGTAGGAGCGAACCAATTCCCAAAAGGCGTCCTCTGTCTTCCAAATACCTCCTGGAATTATTTATGGTCTTGGTTCCCAGGTTTTACCTCCCTGGTAGAGAGGGACACTTCTGCCAGCCTTCTGTGCATCCATCTAAGGTGCTGGATGAGGGAACCAGAAGATTTTAGTGTGGAGACTGAGTGGCTCTTGCTTTAAGTGGCATTTCTGGCTCTGATCCTCGGCAGAGCATTGTTATAAGGGTCCAAACAGAAGAGCCCAATGGTCCACAGTGACCCAAACCCAATTTCTAGTCCCCAGCCCTGCTGTGCATCCCATTTTGTACCCACTGCCTCCGTTTGCACCGAGGATTGAGCTCAGCCAGTGCTTTGGTGACTGAGGGCTGACATTTCGCGACTTAAATTTCTGAACACCGGGAGGCAGGGTACAGAGATTTGTGGACCCACCAGCCTCCCAGTCATAGCTGTGGGCCTCCCCAACTCCCTGGGACATGGAGTCTCTAGGTTGGTAGACCAGTGATTCCAAAGTGATCAGCTCATTTGCTTAGACTGGAAAAACTTGGGCATAATTCGCAAGTATGGCACTTGGCCTGGTTTTCACAGGTGGCCCTCTCTCCACAGGTACATCCTCATCGACTGGTTGGTAGAAGTTGCCACAATGAAGGACTTCACGAGCCTATGTCTCCACCTGACAGTGGAGTGTGTAGACCGGTACTTGCGGAGGAGGCTGGTACCCCGGTACAAGCTCCAGCTTCTCGGCATTGCCTGCATGGTCATCTGTACCCGGTGAGAACCCCTTATTCAAATGGGACTGTGTGCATATGTGCTGGTCCCTCTGGGGTGTGGGGCCATTATCCTCCCCATTCTGGTAGCCAATTTTTAAGAGAAATGAGTCTTAAGGGTCCTACCTGCTCAATTGTCTAAGGGAGAGATAGCAGAGTTGACCCTTCGTAGGTTGACTGTACCTCTGCTGGGGTCCTGTATCCCCACACAGTCTCAGGACCCAGACATGGACTTGGGAGGGCCTAAGCTAGACCACACTTTCCCAGGAACCAAAGGGTGACAGTTGCCAAGACGGATGATAGCGGTCCGCCCTTACCCTCCTCCTCAGTCCTCAGAGTTCACAGGACTGTATCACTGATGTTAAAATCTCAGGTCTTTACCATCTGCTTCCCATAGTCCTGGGCAGGAGAGCCTCAGTTCAGAGCTATTCCTGCACAAGGATGCCACTCGGAGGAGGGTGCTCTCTCTGTCTCTCAGGCTTTGTATTTTATCCCAAACTGCCTGTCCTCAGCCAGTGCTTCCTTTACCATGGCTTTGGCCTCTGGAAGTGCTGTGGAATGCAGATTTCAAAATATGGCTTACATTTTCTTATTCTCCTAAACTCAACATGGTCTACCGTTTCCCTTAGGACACACATTCCAGACCCTCTCCTTGTCTCTTGGGCCTGCTGAGTAAGGAATAGCATTGCTGCTAACTACTTCCTATGCTCTTGTGAGAACTCCCTTCCCTAGGGTTTCTATTGCTGTGATAAAACACATGACCAAAAGCAACTTGATGAGAAAAGGGTTATGTTGGCTTACACTTCAGGTAACAGTTAATCTCTAAGGGAAGTCAGGGTGGGAACCTGGAGGTAAGAACTGATGCAGAGACTGGACATCGTGATGCACGTCTTTAATCCTAGTCCTTGGGAGGCAGAACCAGGTAGATCTCTGTGAGTTCAAGGCCAGCCTGATCTATAAAGCAAGTTCCAGGACAACCAGGGCTACACAAAGAAACCCTGTCTGGAAAAACCAAAAGAAAAAGGCCTGTTATGGAGGCCATGGAGGAGTGCTGCCTACTGGCTTGCTCCTCATCATTTGCTCGGCCTGCTTTCTTATAGCACCCAGAACCATCAGCCCAGGGGCCTCACCACTACAGTGAGCTGGGGCCCTCTCATATCAATCATCAACCAAGAAAATGCCCTAGTGACTTGCCTGTAAAGCAGTCTCCAGAAAGATTCCTCTGTCCCAGGTGACCCTATCTTGTGTCAGGTTGACACTTACCTGAACATGCAGGCAGAGTGTCCAAGGCTACTGGGTTGGGTTTTTATTCTGTGTAGACATGAGGGAGCCCTACCTAGTTCACATCTTGCTCTCTTCCAAGCTCTCTGGGTTATCATTGTTCCTGTAGCCACCAAAGCTGCCCACGCTCACCTTTCATAGCGGGTTAGTCATGGACATACCCACTCACCGTGGACACTATAGTACCTTTGGGTGTCCGTACGCCAGCTGGAAGAAGCATGGCTTTTTACCACCAAAGGAGGCCTCATGACTTGAGGGATAGCAAAGTGAACCTGCCATACCCCAAGCCTTTTTCAAATAGGCTCTTTGATCTAAATCTCTCACCCCAGGTCTTTAAACTGCAGACTGGGCACGGCAGTACACATGGCAGGCAGATCTGGAATACGTGAAGCCTGCTTCCCCCCCTCAGCAGACTGAGGTGCCCTAGCTTTGCTCTCAGAGCCTATGTTGCCTCTTCTCTCCACCGTCACCTCAGGGCTCAGTGCAGGGCTCGCTCATGAGTGACCTTCTCCCTCCTGCCCACTCTGGCGGGCCGAATGGCAGTCATTCATGCTGCAGAGTGCCAGGACTGAGCAACAGTCCACATTTGCTGGGGAGGGTGCCAGTGGGACCACTGGAGCAGAGTGTTCCTGGGATCAGCTCCTGTGGCGGGTAGAGAACAGGGTGCCCAGTTGCCTCAGGGACAGTCAGGATTCCTGTGGCTGGGCTGTGTGTAGACCTTCAAGCAACCTCCAGGCCCTTTGCTGCCAGTGTTTGCTCCCAGTAGCTCACCTGCTCGCGTTTGTACTGCTTATACTCAGATCCTGTCCAAAGATAAGGCAGGAGCTGAAAAGGTCCGTTAAGGTTCCAGCATTGGATTAGTGTCTGGGTTTGAACCACAGCACAACCAAACAAAACCAGCAAAGCTCTCATCCGTAAGGTTGTAAAGAGAATTAGAGAACTGAATTATAGTGTCCCTCATAGGTCCTTTTCGAATGAAAATGGGGATATGACCACTTTTGAGTATGGTTGCAGAGAGGGGCTTCATTGTAGATATGAGGGTGAGAACAGCCAGAGGCATCTGGAAGAGTCCAGACTGAAAATGGCCAGCAGAATAGACCAGGCCACGAAAGGAGAGAGAGAAGGAGAAGCAAGAGTGGTCCAGGAGCAGGAGAGAGAGAGAGAGAGAGAGAGAGAGAGAGAACACCACAAGGCTGTATGTATAGCTGAAGTGGCTGAGTTATGTAAGGATAAGAAGCTGGGGAGGGAGGGAATCAAAGCCTTGAGGGGAGGGGCCACAGGTACTCAGAGAGACTTGTCCAGGTTTCTTTGGGAGCTGACACTTCTGCAGTCGTCTTTCCTATTTGGTCTGAGTGTCTTGTTTGGCTTCCCTCTTTGTGGCACCTCTAATCCGCTGTGCCTTTTGTCACTTGAAGCCTCCCAGACGCTTCCTAAGCTGTATGTAGCCCCCCCCAACTCAGAACTGAGACCCCGTCTCTGCATTCCAGGTTCATCAGCAAAGAGATTTTGACAATTAGAGAAGCCGTGTGGCTCACAGACAACACGTACAAGTACGAGGACCTGGTCCGGATGATGGGAGAGATCATCTCTGCTCTGGAAGGGAAGATTCGAGTAAGTGGGGTTTGGGCTTTCCTTTGAACAAAATTACCTTCTTGTTTGAGGTCGCGAGGGTGAGGTGGCAGGTGCTGTGGAGACAGCACCTAGAAGCCATGCGTGCAGTGTGCCATGTGCACAGAAAGCCCGAGCTTAGGCATCAGCATGGACACTTGGCCAGACCCCTGCCAGGCTGGGCCGTGGTGTGACATTGCCGGATGAGACATGATATTTACTTCCTTCTCCTGTTTAGGTCCCTACTGTGGTTGACTACAAAGAGGTCTTGCTGACACTGGTCCCTGTTGCACCCAGAACCCAGCACCTGTGCAGCTTTCTCTGCGAGCTCTCCCTGCTGCACACCAGCCTGTCCATCTATGCCCCAGCCCGCCTCGCCTCTGCAGCCCTGCTCCTGGCCAGGCTGATGCATGGAGAGAGTAAGAGAAGCCCTGTGGTGGGGGAGGGGGAGTGTCCTGGTGTCTGGGAAAGCTCTCAGGTAGGAGAGGTTGGAAGGGCAGAAAATAACACTTCCTCATCCTTCCTGGAGAAGAAAGCACAGCAGAATGACCCCAAAACAGTTGGGGGGGGGGGGCGGTGAGGTGGTTCCAGCTGAAGCAGTGTATAGTTTCAACAGTGCACACCTTATGTGGAGCTATTCAAGGATGTTTTAGTTTGGTTTGGTTGTTTTGTTCCTCACATTTATATTTAACTTACATGTGCACGTGTGTGCACAGACAATGCCATGGTATGAGTGTGGCTGCTGGAGGATGAATGGCTTGCAGGAGTTGGTTCTCTCCTTCTGCCATGTGGCTGGCTTCTAGGAATCTGTCCCAGGTCATCAGGCTTGGTGACGAGTGCCTTTGCCCACTCGCCGTCTTGCTGACCCTGACGGGTATTTTGAAGGAACTAAAGCCCGAGTCTGGGAAATGTCATCAAACTAGCAGAGCTGTGGGGATTGTGGGGCTCTGTCACATTTCCTGCCTGCTTTCCTCCCCAGTACAGCCTTGGACCACTTACCTGTGGGACCTCACTGGGTTCTCTTACAACGACCTCACACCCTGCGTCTTGAGCCTTCATAAAAAGTGGTGAGTCTCAGCGCTGGAGAGAACGAGTGGCGGGGTCGTGAGTCATGGTCAATCTGAGCCACTTGTCAGTCCCGACTAGAGTTGTTCTAGGTTGTGTGAGCTCGTGTACCACCATGTGCGTGTGAGGTCAAAGAACAGCCTTGCACAGTGAATCCTCTTTGCACCCTTTCGTGGGTTCTGGAAATTGAACTCAGCTCATCAGCCCTGTGCAGCGAGCATCTTTAGCCACAGAGCTGTCTTGCCAGCCCCAGGTTGGCGTTTTAAAATTCCAGGCCTGGGCTTACCTCTGTGTTCGCACTGAACCTGTCTTCTTGAGGAAGAGGAGCCAGCAGACAGTCCTTGCCTGTGCCCGTCTGCCGCACCCACACACCTCAGCTCGCCCTCACTGCTCTGCCGCCTCCCTCCTGCATCTTCACCCTGTGTGGCTCTTTCCTTACCTCACCTTCTGGGTCCTTAGAAAAAGGCCAGATAGGAAAAAAAGTTTTCGTTTATGGAATCTCACAGTATATACAAACCACACTTAAACTTAGGCCCCATGCCCAGCAGTAGATGGCAACACAAAAGGAACTTCATAATTTTGTTTGTTTATTTGTTTGTTTTTGTCTTGTATTGCTTGGGGAAGTTTTTTTGTCTTACTGCTTTTTTTGCTTGTATATTATGGTTCTCAATTTTGTGTTTTTATGGGTTTTGTGTGTGTGTGTTTAAGGTTTTTAAAGTTGTTTTATTTTGTTAATTCTGGTTTGCTTGCTTTTTTAACATGCCTATTTGTTTTCAGAGGAGAGAGAGAAAGAAGGCTTGGAGTTGGGTGGGGAGAAGATGGGGGAAGGGAAACCATGATCAGAATATATTATATGACTTTAAAAAAGAAAGAAGGAAAGAGGACATCCACAGTCTGTACAGGGTGTCAGGTTGTGACGGTCTATAGGAAAAGGGGAGTGGGCGGTGGGTGGAGCTAGAAAGATGGTTCAGTGATTAAGAGCATTTGATGTTCTTCCAAAGGACCTGGGTTCCATTCAGTTCCTAGCACCCACCTGGAGACTCATAACCATCTATAACTCCATTTCTATGGGTTCCCCATGCTATCTTCTGGCCTCCACGGGTACCACTTGTGCATGTGGTGCATAGGCATACATGCAGATGGAACACCTATACATAAAAGAAGAAATAAATAAATGAAATAAATTCTTTTTTTTTTTTTTTTTGAGACAAGGTTTCTCTGTGGCTTTGGATTCTGTCCTGGAACTAGCTCTGTAGACCAGGCTGGCCTCAAACTCAGAGAGATCCGCCTGCTTCTGTCTCCCCAGTGCTGGGATTAAAGGCGTGCGCCACCACCGCCCAGTGAAATAAATCATTTTTAAGAAAGAAACAGGGTGGGGAGAATGAATGGGGTTGTGGAACTGGTACCTGGGTAAGACCAGGGTGCCCACATCCATGTTCCAGGTTGGGGACATCTGTGCAAGGGTAGGTACAGACAGACATTGGGCTGCAGACTGTAAGTAGAATATCATGGGACACTAAGCTGGGTTTGCATCTGCCTGTGGCTGCTTCTCTTTCTTTTCTCAGCTTCGCTTGCAGACTTGCTCCTCCCACTTCCTGCTGGCTTATTGCTTCCTTCCTGGGGTCCTTTCTCTGGGCGGCACTGCTCTCTGGTTCTCTATTCTCATCACCTCCACCCTGAGGAGCCAGGGAATCCTGGTTTTCTTTCATTGCTCACAATCGCTCTGTCAGAAAATTAACCAAGGATGCCTAATCCCAGCCCAGACTGCCTCGCTTGCAGTCTGAGCTGCTGCCTTGCTCTGAGTGTCCCTCCTCACTGGCCTTCACGTGACCTTTGTCATGCCTTGGGCCTTACAGCACGTTCCTTCTGTTTACCTCAGCCCAGAACATCACTGTTGGCTTCTGGGGTAAGGTCAGAGCCCTCTAGAAAAATCCACAGTGCCCCTTTAACCAACACATTCTTTGCCTTCCTGTCTCTCCACTGGGCTCCTCTGAGTGGGACCTGCCAGTATTATGCCTTTGCCTACTCTGTTGTTTCCTGTGGCACCCAGAACAGGTAGCTAGCTGGTGGCTGAGGAAGGGGGGTGACTGTTACAAGCAGGATCAGTGTCTTGGCCCTCCCACCTTTTCTTGTTCTGGTTGTTTGTCATCTGATGCTGGCAACCAGAAGCTGTTGCTAAGGATTGTTTATTTGTCCCCCCCAAAAAAACAAAAATGTGTTTGTGTATGCTAAATATATTAAATATATCTCCAGTTATTTTTATTGTTTTTTTAGAATAAGTTTTTTTATATTTATTTTATTTTTATGTGCATCGGTGTTTTGCCTGTATTGATGTCAGATCTTAGAGTTACAGACAGTTGTGAGCGGCCACTTAAGTGCTAGGAATTGAACCAAGATCCTAAAAGAGCAACCAATGCTCTTAACCGCTGAGCCATCTCTCTAGTTCCTGTTGTTTTTTTAAACCGGTTAAATTGAACCAGACGGTGGTGGTACACAACTTTAATCCCAGCACTGGGAGGCAGAAGCAGGTGGATCTCTGTGAGTTCGGGGCCAGCCTAGTCTACAAGAGCTAGTTCCAGGACAGGCTCCAAAGCTACAGAGAAATCCTGTCTCAAAAAACCCAAGAAAAAAAATAAAATAAACCAGTTAAGTTGGAAGCATTTATTTATAAACTAAATGTTTTGATTGGTTGATGTTTTGAGACAGGGTTTCTCTATGCAGCCCTGGCTGTCCTGGAACTCACGATGTAGACCAGGTTGGCCTTGAACTCACAAAGATCTACCTACCTCTACCTCCCAAATACTGGGGCAAGTTTTCTAAAAGTCATATAACTTAAAAAGCTTTTCGTATATTCAGAATTGTACAACCCATTTTAGAACATTTTCACTAACTCTCAAAAGGAACCCCACTCAGCTGGGTGGTAGTCTTTAATCCCAGCACTGGGGAGGCAGAAGTGGGCGGATCTCTGATTCAAGGCCAGCCTGGTCTACAGAGTGAGTTCCAGGACAGCCAGGGCTGCATAGAGAAACCCCACTATTTAGATGTCACCGTTTCCCAGCTTCCGTTCATGCTTCTCAGCTGTGACTTTGCCCGTTCTAGACATTGCGTATAAAGTAGTCACATTAATACGTCACTTTGTGAGTCTGGCTCCTGCTGAGCTTCCTGTTTCAGGTTCATATTGTGATGTGTGTCGGTGCTTGAGTGAGTTTCAGTTTGAATGGACCTTTGTCTGTCTGACCATTGTTGGATATGTGGGTTGTTTCTACCTCCGACTGCAATAAACATTCTAGTGCAAGTTCCTTGGGTGTTTGTGTCTCTCTGTCTTGGGAAACCAACCACTGAGGAGCTGCCAGTCTTCACTGTCGTGTGTCCCCATCAATGGGGCTGGTTCTGAATGCTTGCTGCCCTCTCTGGTGGTGGAGTTAGTCTAGATTTGGTGAGGTTCATATGTCAGCCTCTCTGTCTGTTTCCAGTTTCCATGACGATGCCCCCAAGGACTACAGACAAGTCTCTCTGATTGCTGTGAAGCAGCGCTTTGAGGATAAGTGCTATGACGAAATCAGCCAGGAAGCGGTATGCCCTCCTTCGCCACTTGGGCTCCCGGGGGGGGGGGGGGGGGTGCCCGCTGGGGTGTGGGATTCTTCACTCTGGCCTCCCCACAGGTACTGAGCTATGCAGAGCTGTGCACTGCACTGGGAGTGAAGCAGGAGAGCCCAGAGCCCCCGTCTTTCCCCAGCACAGGAGAGATCCACACCTTCTTCAGCTCACCCTCCGGGAGGAGGAGCAAACGGTAAGTCTGCCCTGACCGTCTGCAACCGTGCCGTGGCCTGCGGTCTCAGGTGTCAAGTTTGAGTTTCCTCCTTGACACTGCAGCCATTCGTAGAAGCGTCCTAAGGCTTGTGCCAAGGAGCAACAGGTCCCAAGTTTAACCCAGGGGGTTCTGGCCTGGGCCTGTTCCTGAATATCTCTACTCCAGCCTGCCTCTCCTTTCTCAGAAGTCACTGTCTGGCTTTGTCCCCGCTGCTTGGGAGGGAAGATGGTCCTGAACACAGTAGATCCTGTCCAGTTCTCTCCCAGCCTGCGCCATCGTTCACCTGGTCCCCCTGCTCCACACTGGGTGTAGCCTGTGTAATGTCTTTGTTGCCCACCCCTTGTCTCCTTCCTTTGATCCCCATCGCACATGTCAGCACTGTGGCTGTACCCCCTAGGTTAACTCCACCTTACCCTCTGAACTATTAAACCTGAAAATCTCAGGGGGCAGGCTCCCCTCTGCGCCAGCCCTGCCTTTGTGACTTCTCGGTCTCCTGTGTGTTCCTGAGCATCTTAGGCCAGGAACTGGGTGACTGGATAGGACCTGTCACATGAGCCTGGGTGTTCCATGGGGTGGGGGGCTAAAAAAGCAGCTGTGTCAGGGGTTACCTCCTCTCGTACCTGCTGTGAAAGAAACACCACGGCATCTTCCCCACCTGGAATTGGGGAGACTCGGATCCTGCTGAGGGGCCACTATGTACATTTCACTCTGCATTAGTCATTCTTGACCGTCTGGGGACAGGGTTATCCTAGACAGACACCTGTAGCTACCAGCGGTGGGTTACGGGCTCCTCTAAAGGCCTGCTCCCCAGAAAACCCTTCATCGCCCCTTCAGACTTTTAGAAGAGACCTCCAGGGTGACACGAGTCAGCGGCAGAAAGGCCTGGTGGGCGTGGCAGCTTCGCGCAGAGACTGGCCTTCCTGTAGTTCTCTACACCTGACCCCAGGTGGACAGGTTTGCTGGCCTTGCCCAAAGACAGACTGCACTGGGCACTCAGGCCTAGCACTATCTCTCTGGTGCATCTAGTATTCTGTGGAGCGGTGGTCTTCCTGCCAGTTCCCAGAGGGGCCCTGGGCCCCAAGCTGACCAGAATAAGGCAGGACTCACTCCTAGACCCGAGGCCTGGTCTTTCCCAGTTCTTCCTCCAATTAATCCCCTGCACTTGAGGTCTTAGACTATTCCAGTCTTGTGGGTATTTTCCAGAACACACAGTGAAAGCCAGGGGCATATAGGTATTAAGGCAGATGTCCAGGACCAGGTTGGCTCCCCGGGTGCTGTCACCTGAGACCAGGGTTTTCTGGACTCTTCTCTACCCTGCAGGAAGCGGGAGAACAGCCTTCAGGAGGACAGGGGCAGCTTTGTCACCACGCCCACCGCAGAACTGTCGAGCCAGGAGGAGACATTGCTGGGGAGCCTTCTGGACTGGAGCCTGGACTGCTGCTCTGGCTATGAGGGAGACCAGGAGAGCGAAGGAGAGAAGGAGGGTGACGGTGAGTGGTGTGGAGGCCTGGGCGTGCAGGTGGCCACCTCGCCCTGTGCTGAGGAGAGAAGCATATGAGCCTGGCACCCTGGCTGGGGTCAAGGGTTTTCCCCATCCCACAGACAGAGAGGATGGAGTCTAAACCTGTATCCCTCTCTGCCTGGGTCATTGTTGGCTGAAGGGCCTGGAGTTTGGGTGTGTAGAACTGTGTCACACCTGTGTATGTAAACTGCAGGCGGTCCTGTCTCTCATCTTCTGGTCAGGAAGACTGGACAACTTTCAACTGCTTTTCCAAATGCTTGCTTTTGTGTCCACTCAGATTAAAGGAATTGAGTGGCCTTCTGCTGCCCTCAGAGTTGTTGGGGTAATTCTCCCAGCTTGAGAGAAACAAGGTCACTCATGGCTCTCACCTGGTAGTAGCCTGGGCCACCCAGTCCTGAGCAGGTATACGGTCACTTCTGATAACTTGGGTTGTACCATAAAGACTCTCCCCTGAATTTTCCAGTTACAGCTCCCAGTGGACTCCTTGACGTCACTGTGGTCTACATGAACCCGGAACAGCTCTGCTGTCAGGAGTCCAGCGATGAGGAGGCCTGGCCAGAGGACAAGAGCCACCAGGCACCTCCAACTCTAGCTCCTGGGCCCCTTCTCAGCAACAGGGGAGATCTGGGCAAGGACATCACAACCTCTGGATACTCTTCCGTCAGCAGCGCGAGTCCCATCAGCTCCCTGGATGGTGGCATAGGGGGCTCTCCCCAATCTACCTCAGTGCTGTCTGTGGGCAGCTACTCAAACACAAAGCCTTGCCACCATCAGGCCAAGAAGTCATGTTTACAGTGTCGCCCCCCAAACTCACCAGAGAATGGTGTTCACCAGCAGCGGGTAAAGCGCCAAAACCTGTCAGTGCACAGTGATGAAGACACGAACTTAGGCTTCCTGAAGCTCTGAGAATGCCAGTGTTTGCCATGATGAATGTTTACTGTTTACTGGGGAGGGCCGCTCTTTCTCTGGGACACTGCAGACAGGTGCTGTATAGACCCCAGAAGGGCGAGTGCAGTGTGAACCCTCAGAACGTCATACAGTGAAAAGCCCAGCCTCACAGCAATCAGGCCACACCTGTGGAACCTGTCTCTCCGCTCTCTCTGGGAGCATGGCTCTCTGTATTGGTGCGCACAATCCCAGGCCAGGAGCAGACAGCTTCCTTGCAATACTAGTGGCCCAGGTACCCTAATACATTTCCAACCCCCCACTGCTGTCTTATTTTAGGCCAGTGGGGAGCTCTCATCTGAACACCTCACTGCCCATTTCATCCCAGGGAGCATGTGACCCTGCATCTCAGTGTTGACTGCAGTCTGGTGGTCAGGCGTGAGAACCTTGAAGCTGGGGCTAAAGGCTCCTCTCTCTCCCTCTGGCACTTAGAACTCAGTTTCCAAATCTGTCCCCTCAGAGTGCTTTGTCTGTGTCCAAGTGACCTTTCTGCACTGAATTTCTAGGCCAATCTTTCCCCACCTTTATTTCTAGATTTCTTCTAATGAAATGAAAAGAGGGGGAGGCATTCGAAGCAGAAGGTGTCAAATAAAAAGATAACAGATAAAAGGTAATTCCCAATATTGCTGAGCTTCAACTGAAAAAGAAAATCTAGTTGTGCATGGTGGCTCATGGTGGCAGTCTCAGCAGCCAGAAGTATGTGGCGAGAGGACCAGAAGCCCCAGGTCAGGCTGCACTGGGTCGTCTGACCTCAGAAAAAGGAAACTGGTAATGGCCTCTTGCTTCTATCCTTGCGCTCTTTCCTTATGGAAAATGGATTTTTCTAGAGGCTAGCCATAAACAGTCACTTGTAATATCCAAATTAACAAAAGACAGCTGAATTCTACAGGAAGAAAGCAGGCCACTGGACTCGCTGTTTGTGGCTGGATTCCACCGGAAGAAAACAGGTCTCCAGTCCTTTTGGGCTGGCCAGAGACTGCCAGAGTGTCTGCTTCGTTTGAAAGGCCTTGGAACTATGAGGCAGCTGGCCTCAACACTTGGGGAGTATGCTGAAGGCTGAGCAGATATGCTGACCCTAAATGTATGCTGTTTCCTCTTATGAAAAATCCCAGGAGTGCCCCCAAAATATCCTTGAGCCAAAGTACAGGTGGAGCAGGGTTACTCGGTTTTCATTTTCTGTGCTGTCCCCATTGGCAGTTCTGCTACTGTTAACAGAATGCTGACCACTCTGGCTGGGACACACTGGTGTAAGGAGAGCTCAGGCATTTGGATTGTATTCAGCTGGGCATGTGTGCATCTGTTTCCTCGGCTGTAAGAGGGGATAGTGATACCTACCTCACAGGAAGGTTGTGAGGATTAAATGTGAAGAGACTTGACCATCTGCATCCGTAACTGCCTCCCTCCTTGTCCATGGTGTCCCTGGTCGTGACATGTCCATCTGCACCCATAACTGCCTCCCTCCTCGTCCATGGTGTCCCTGGTCGTGACATGTCCATCTGCACCCATAACTGCCTCCCTCCTTGTCCATGGTTCCATAACGGCCTCCCTCCTTGTCCATGGTGTCCCTGGTCATGACTTGACCATCCCATAACTGCCTCCTTCCTCGTCCATGGTGTCCCTGGTCGTGACATGTCCATCTGCACCCATAACTGCCTCCCTCCTTGTCCATGGTTCCATAACGGCCTCCCTCCTTGTCCATGGTGTCCCTGGTCATGACTTGACCATCCCATAACTGCCTCCTTCCTCGTCCATGGTGTCCCTGGTCGTGACATGTCCATCTGCATCCCATAACTGCCTCCCTCCTTGTCCATGGTTCCATAACGGCCTCCCTCCTTGTCCATGGTGTCCCTCGTCATGGCATGACCATCCCATAACTGCCTCCCTCCTCATCCATGGTGTCCCTGGTCATGACTGACTATCTGCATTCCATAACTGCCTCCACCTTGTCCATGGGTGTCCCTGGTCAAAATCACAACTCACGCAAGAGTGCCTGTTACCCATGGAGAGGACCTGGTTTTAGTTCCTAGCACCCACAGTGTGGCTTACAACCACCCTAAATTTCCAGTTCTAGTGTATCTGACCTCTGTGACACTGTGTGTACATGTGGTACACATATGTACTGGCCACACACAAAACCAATCTAAGAACTTAAAATCTACCAGCCTGACCCTGTAGAAGCTACTCCAGGCACACTCCTGAACCCTCTGATTTCTATGAGTTCTTAAATCTCCACAAGTCTTCGGTATCCCCCTCTTGCTGGAGTCTGTTGGAAGTAGTAGTGCCTTATCTAGTCCCTTAACCCTTCTTTGCTTGACACACAGGGCTCACAAGTTTGTTGTGTTCCCTGTACCTTCAGACCTAGACAGCTAGGGTTACCTTACCTCTTGGGCTCTAGGATTAATAATTTACT
Source organism: Microtus oregoni (assembly GCF_018167655.1). NCBI lineage: Eukaryota > Metazoa > Chordata > Mammalia > Rodentia > Cricetidae > Microtus > Microtus oregoni. Next base: position 20,395,010 of record NW_024543086.1, read on the forward strand.
AACTCCAATTCTACTGGGCACGGTTCCTGTCCTCACTTCCGCCAGTAGAAACCAATCTAAAAGCTACGTCTGGTGGCATGCTTCTAAAATTCTATCACTCAAGACATGGAACAAGCAGCAAATGCTCCTAATCAATGAACCATCACTCCACTTCTTCCATGTTCTCTGGGATTGTGGTTTGTAGGCTGGCTTTCTTTGCTTTATGTTTAAAAACCACCTATGAGTGAGTACATGTGATAATTGTCTTTCTGGGTCTGGGTTACCTCACTCAAAATAATGTTTTCTAGCTCCATCCATTTTTCTGCAAAATTCAAGATGCTTTTTTTTTCCTGCTGTGTAGTACTCCATGTGTAAGTACCACATTTTCCTTATCCATTCTTCGGTTGAGGGGCATTTAGGTTGTTTCCAGGTTCTGGCTATGACAAACAAAGCTGCTATGAACATAGTTGAGCACATGTCCTTGTGGCACGATTGAGCATCCTTTGGATATATACCCAAAAGTGGTATTACTGGGTCTTGAGGAAGGTTATTTCCTAATTTTCTGAGAAATCACCACACTGACATCCAAAGGGGTTGTACCAGCTTGCATTCCCACCAGCAATGCAGAAGTGTTCCCTTTTCCCCACAACCTCTCCAGCATAAGTTGTCATCAGTGTTTTTGATCTTGGCCATTCTTACAGGTGTAATATGAAATCTCAGAGTTGTTTTGATTTTCATTTCTCTGATGACTAAGGATGCTGAACATTTCCTTAAGTGTCTTTAGCCATTTTAGATTGCTCTGTTGAGAGTTCTCTGATTAGGTCTGCACTCCATTTTTTTAAATTAAGTTATGTGATCTTTTGGTGTCCAATTTCTTGAGTTCTTTGTATATTTTGGAGATCAGACCTCTGTCTGATGTGGGGTTAGTGTAGATATTTTCCCATTCTGTAGGCTGTCAATTTGTCTTGTTGACCGTGTCCTTTGCATTACAGAAACTTCAGTTTCAGGAGGTCCCATTTATTGTTTCTCTCAGTGTCTGACTGCTGGGGTTATATTTAGGAAGTGGTTTCCTTTGCCAATGTGTTCAAGTGTACTTCCCACTTTTTCTTCTATAAGGTTCAATGTGGCTGGCTTTATGTTGAGGTTTTTGATCCATTTGGACTTGAGTTTTGTGCATGGTGATAGATATGGGTCTATTTTCATTCTCCTACATGTTGATATCTAGTTATACCAGCACCACTTGTTAAATATGCTTTCTTTTTCCCATTTGATATTTTTTTTGCTTCTTTATCAAAGATCAAGTGTTCGAAGATGTGTAGATTGATATCCGGGTCTTCTATTCGGTTCCATTGGCCCTCCTGTCTGTTCTTATGCCAATACCAGGTGTTTTCAGTACTGTAGCTCTGTAGTAGAGTTTGAAGTCAGGGATTGTGATGCTTACAGAAGTTTTTATTGTACAGGATTGTTTTGACTATCCTGGATTTTTTTTACTTTTCCATATGAAGTTGAGTACTATTCTTTCTTAAGTATTTGAAGAATTTTGCTGGGATTTTGATAGGCATTGCGTTGAGTCTGTGGTTGTTTTTGTTTTGTTTTGTTTCCGAGACAGGGTTTCTCTGTAGCTTTGGGACCTGTCCTGGAACTAGCCCTTGTAGTCCAGGCTGGCCTCAAACTCACAGATCTGCCTGCTTCTGCCTCGCAAGTGCTGGGATTAAAGGTGTGCGCCACCACCAACCGGCTTGTTTTTGCTTTTTAAAAAAAGAGGTGGCGGCAGGAAGATGATGAGTTCAGATCCTCAGGTACATAGTGAAGTCAAGGCCAGTTTAAGCTACATGAGATCCTGAATAATGTACTGATTGTGTGTGTGTGTGTGTGTGAAATAAGCAACCTTTGAGTAGCAGATCTCTGTTAAGTTCAAGGCCAGCCTAGTCTACATAGTGAGTTTTAAAATGAAATGTAGGTGGTATAGAAATAGCTTTGGATAGGAAGCATAAAGTGATAGTTGATTTGGCAAATCTTTGCAGACAAAGACCATTGCTAGGCCTTACTGCAGTGTGTGTACTGGTCTACTGCCCACTGTTCCTAACCAACCACTCACGGTCATTCTCTAGGCTGAAGCCTCCCCTCCTGCTATCCATCACATCTCTGTACCTTTCACAACCTAGCATAACTTAGGCAGATGGCTCCACTGTCAGGCGGAAAACCCATCTAGGTGCCATATGTTCCAGATTTCCTGGGCTTCGTTGCTCTCTCTCTTGGTACCTGACATTTGTTCCCATGCTTTCTGTCCTTTGACCCAGTTCTAAAACATCATCTTTCAACCCTATGCTAGACTGATAAGTGGTCCCGGAGTCAGCAAGACAGTTTATCTCTGCTTTCAAAGGAGGTTAGACAGAAACTGGTGATGACGGACGCCCTACCAGATGAGCATAATCTGGTTACCCAAACCGGAAGCGAGCCACTCTTATCTACCCTGGCGTCCTTATCGAGATTCCTACGAAGGGGGGGGGAGGGGGCGGCCGGCTGGATTAGGGCGGAGCCTGGATGATGACGTGGATTCGCACGCTACGGAGCAGGTCTTGGTCGCTGTGCTCGATTGGGTAGCCTAACCGGAAGTGGATGGCCGTCTGTCCGGAAGGTGCGGGACTCCGAAGCGGCGGCAAAAATGCTTGGAGCGAAAGCAGACTACCGGCTACCTACGGACTGCGCGCGCCGGTGGGTCTCGTGCGACACGAGGGACTGGTGCGGGCGGGCGCGGGGTTCCGAGGCTCACATGGTGCTTGTCCTCAGGATAGTGGCAGAGGTGCAGGGCGCCCTGGATTCTTGCGCCGAGCGGCAGCGACAGTTGGAGCGGAGCCTGCGCGTTTCCAGGCGGTTGCTACAAGTCTGGTACGCGGACCTTGGGACCTATCCAGGCCCTCCTCGGAATCATGCAGAGCCCCAGGAACTGGAAGGCCAAGTGCATCTGCACACGTTGGAAGCCGGCTACCATTACTATCCCTCTTTATTCTTCAGAGTCAGAAGCTGGGTATCTGTTGAGGGGTAGGGTCTGGTTGGATCATGCCATAGCTTCCCTGTCTTTGCAGGGAACCAGCCAGGGCCCTAGCTCCGGAGCCAGAAACCAAGGAAGAGGCCCCAACTCCAGGTAAACCTCAGCTGCTTTTTCCACGTGCTGCCCCCTGGCCTTTCTCTGGCAAGTTGTCATGGGGCTCCGTCCTGGGACAGTGAAGCCTGGTTCTTGACTTTCGCAGCATGCACACCGAGTGCTCAAGACCTCAGGGAACTGGAGCTTCTGACCCAGGCACTGGAGAAGGCTGTACGAGTGAGGAAAGGCCCGTCTAAGGCTGGACAAAGAGACAGAACCCCCAGCCTGACTTCTGCATCTAATGCAGCCGCTTCTGGTGCCACTGCCCCTACCCATTCCCATCCCTCCAGCCAGGTTGGCGGCCGTGCATCAGGTGCCAGATCCACCAAGGGTGCACAACGGGCCACAATCCCTGCCAAGGACTACCCCAAGGGCAGACCTCTGTCAAGGGGAGATAGGACCCATATGAGAACAGGATCCCAAGCTGCCGGGTCTGGACCAGGCCTCAGGGACCAACAAATGGCCCTATCAGCTGTTCCTCGTGCCACAGAACCCTTCACACTGAAAGACAAGGGGTAAGCTTCCCAGACCCTAATTGGAGAAACTGCGTTCTGTCTGTTCAGATCTTAGCAGAGCGTTGAGCTGAATGGGGAAGCTCTGGGTACATGCTCCGTGTCACGCAATGAAGCAGGCAGGGTAGAACAACTGGTTGAGATGGCATCAGGTTTGTCATTCTGGAGCCTGACCAGCCAAGGGGCTTTAGAGGGGCTCTGCATGGCTTGGGTGTGTTCTTGGTGCTTGATGCCCTTTCTTCTCTCTGGACTGGGCCAGCACCCATACTACTCCAGAAACCCTTTTCAAGATGCCTGTCAGACAGACAGTTAGTTAACGGAGAGGGGTCGAGGAGGTTCGCCCTGATGGGTTCTGAGCCAGGAGTAAGAATGACAGCCCTAGAATGAGAAGAGGCTGCTCCAAGCATTGGCTTCTTTCTGACAGGACTCTCCTACAATTACCTGCGGCATTCAGGAAGGCGGCTTCCCAGAATTCCCGGTAAGGCTGAGTGGGGACTGAGAGACAGGGGAAACATCACTAACATTAGGACTTGCAAAGAGAACCCTGCAGCAGGCCTCTCTGCTTTTGCTCTCTCGCGGTCGAAACAGCTTCTTTGTGTAGCCCTAGATGTCCTGGAACATACTCTGTAGACCATGCTGGGTTCAAACTCTCAGAGATCCGCCTGCCTCTTCCTCCCAAGTGCTGGGATTAAAAGTTTGTGTCCCTGCCACTTGACTTATTTTTTGTTTCGGTGTGTGTCTGTGTTCCTGTGGGCACCCCACCAGGAGAGGGTGTCAGATCCACCCCTGGATCTGAAGTTACGGGTTGTTGTGAGCTGCCTAAGGTGAGTGAGTGCTGGGAGCCGAACTCATGTCCTCCTCTCTGAGAGTAGCAAGTGTTTTTAACCACTGAGCTGTCTCTCCACCCCTCAACCATTCAATTCCAGGCTGTCTTCCTTCTGGAATGACAGGAACAGTCCCTGTTCCATAGCGGTGCTGTAAGGGTCAGACAACATGGCGCCTCTCAGGCGTTTGCACCGTGCTTGGCACAGCTCTACCCTGCCCGCTTGTCTTTGTCAGTATCTCTAGGTTCCCTGAGGCTTTTGCAAAGCCATGCACCCAGGGATATGTGCCCCTGTCCATCCTCCCCTACCTCTTAAGGTCCCTTGTTGTTAGTTAAAATAACCTTGCTCCTCCTCTGGGGCCGCCTCTGTACCTGTTCCAGTTTGTGGGCCCAGCTCAGTGCTGTACAAGCCAGTGACTCCACAGATGCCACCAGAGCCGCCAAAGTGCAGTTCTTCCAAAAACTCCAGCTGGCTGTATCCTTACTGGCAAGGAAGAACCGGGGGTTTGTGGCTCTGAACTTGGCAGGTTTGGGAAAGGGCCACTGTGGCATGGCAGTGGTATCTCTCCCAACCCACCTGTGGCCACAGGACAGTTTCCCTGACTAGTGTGCAGTCAGGCTGCTCCAGCCACAGGCCTGGTGCTGCTGAAGTAGAGGCTCATGCCCAGAGCCTGAGGAAGGCCTGTACACTGCTGAGACTTCATATGCAGAAGGCACTGTCAGCAGGTCAGTGGGCCTGACGGGAATGGTGGAGGGTGGCAGGCAAGGATGGCAGGGAGGCTTTGGGGACCATCACGGACTCCCCTTGCCCTCCTTAACTCGTGTAGCCCCCACTGACTGGACGCAGGAGTACCGATGCCTGCTGGTGCTGGAAGGACTGCAGGCCGTTGTGGGACAGTGTCTCCACAGGATCCAGGCGCTCCAGACAGGTGAGGTGCTACTGCATGTACTGAACTCTGGACTGGATCAGGCATTTTAACCTGCCCTGCCTGTGACTGAGTAGGCACCAGCCAGGCCCAGGGGCAGGCAAACCCATCACACCAAATACACCACAGCCTGCCACACACTAGGCTGGTTTTTTTGTTTTGTGTATTTGTTTTGTTTTGTTCGCTTGTTTATTTTTTGATACAGGGATTGTCTGTGTAGCCCAGGCAGTAATGGAACCTACTCTCTAGACCAGGCTGGCCTCCAACTCAGAGATCTTATTGCTCTGCCTCTCGAGTGCTAAGATTAAAGGTGTGTGCTGCCATTGCCCAGCTTACAGGTTGTTTTAAAAGCTTGACTTTGTATCCCTTAAAGCCAAGGCCAATTGAGAGTAGGAAAGAGATACCTGGAAAACTAAGTACTGGCCTGTAAGGAAAGAGAAATTTTAGTGACGACTGCTGCCCCATGAAACTATAAATGGCTGTTCTCGTAGCTGTGACAGGAGGGCTGCCAGGACCATGTCTTGTGGAGAAGCCCAGCCAGGCCTCATCACTCTGTGGAGGAAAGATGGACCCTTCCTGGAACCCTGAGCTCCTTCTCTACTCTAGCACCAAGGAGCTGCAGACCGTGGCTACCTTGAAGCTTCACGTGGCCATGTTAGACCAGCAGATCCATCTAGAAAAGGTACTGCCAGCAGGAGGTGGTGATGTGTACCTGGGTTCCCGGGAACCAGTGACCTTACTAGGCTGGCACTTGAGCCCCCTGTGAGTCAGTCTCAAGAGAAAGACCTGGGAGAAGTTGTGACTGTGAGCCTCTGGGTCTCCGTGTGAACTGGAACATTCTCCAAGTACATTGTGTGCCCGGGATGCTTAGTATCTCAGAAAGAAAGAACGGAGAATGGAAGCTTGTCCCAGGATTTCCCACTGGGGGGCCCTGGGCTAGTGCCCCAGGATAGAGTCCCACTGAGGCTTTGGCCCTGTACTGTTCCCCAGGTTCTGATGGCTGAACTCCTCCCTCTGATAAACACCCAGGAGCCAGGAGGGCCACCTTGGCTGGCGCTGTGCCGGGCTGCATACAGTCTGCTCTGTGAAGGAGGTGAGCACTTCCTCACGGTTCTTCGAGACGACCCTGCCGACTAAGCGGGCTGGGCAGAAGTCTCTCTGGGAGAGTGCCCTCCTCTCAGCTCGAGTGTAGTGAGCAGGGATTGAAGGATTTTCCTGTTTGGAGGAGCTAAGAGCACAGAGAGAGCTGTGACTTCCCTGGGAAAGCTGGGTGCTCAGGGAGGCTGTCGGGGTGCTCCCTCAATGCCACATAACCACCAGATTTTCTGGTCAAGGCTCAGCTTTCTGCCTTCCTGGGAAAGCCCTTCTTGACTGCCATTACTGCCTCACTGTAGGCCCACAAGCTACTTGTATGATACTGGAGCTGTGTATTTATATGGCTTCAGAGTAGGGCTTAATTTCACATTCTTGTTTCTTTCTTTGTGGTTTTAAGGATTTTATCAATTAAGGGGCTTGGATACACCTATAGTCTCACCACTGGGGAGGCTGAGGCAAGGCGATCCTAAGTTCAAGGCCAGCCTGAAACCCTGTCTAAGATTAAATAAATAAAGGAAAGAATATATCAAGTAGAATTTTCAAAAATATGACTGTCCTTCTGCATAAGGGAGGGGAAAAACCATTAACGCTTGCTCCCTGGGACCCTGACGTCTCTTCCCCGTGTGCACGCTGCACTGACCCTGACGTCTCTTCCCCGTGTGCACACTGCACTGACCCTGATGTCTCTTCCCCATGTGCACACTGCTGCACTGACCCTGGCGTCTCTTCCCCGTGTGCACACTGCTGCACTGAGCCTGTTAAAGACAACACCACCATTAGCCGCCTCAGAACAGACTTGGCTCTGCCCACAGCCATCCCAGGGTCCACCCTCACTCATCAGGTATTAGTTTTGTCGCAGCCTGTAGGGTCTCTGCGTCCTGCTCAGTGCCCACTCGTGGCATTGTCACCTCATTTGCCCACTATTGTAAGAATTGTCAGTTCCCTGGGAAGACGAGAATGGGCAGGGGGCAGAATGTGGGTTTCAGCGTGGATTTCTTGCTTGGGATTTTCTCAAAGATTCTTTTTATTTTCTTGGTTTTTCGAGACAAGGTTTCTCTGTGTAACAGCCCTCCCCTCACTGTCCTGGAACTTGCTCTGTAGGCCAGGCTGGCCCGTAATTCACAGAGATGCTCCTCTGCCTTCCAAGTGCTGGAATTAAAGGCGTGCACCACCACCACCCAGCTCCTGCAAGATTCTTAAGGACTCCCAGCCTCAGTTCCCCAGAGTTTTAAAAACCATTTTATTTTGGGTGCTGCAGAGGTAGCTCAGTGGTTAAGAGCATCCACATTATGGCTACAGCTGCCTGTAACTCCAGTTCTAGGAGATCTGGTGGGTTCTCTTAGCCTCAGTAAGCACTGGGCATTGTGGTACACATATATACATGCAGGCACAACACCCCCATATGATAAAATAATATATTTTGGGGAGGGGGGTTGAGACAGGGTTTCTCTGTAGCTTTGGAGCCTATCCTGGAACTAGCTCTTGTAGACCAGGCTGTCCTCGAATTCAGAGAGACCCACCTGCCTCTGCCTCCTGAGTGCTGGGATTAAAGGTGTGCGTGACCACCACCCGGCTTTAATAAATAAATTTTTATGTGTATGTGGGTTCCTGTATGTGTGAATGTGCACCTTGTGTTTATCTGATGCCTGCAGAGGTCAGAAGGCCTCAGATTCCCTGGACTGAAGTTGCAATTGATTGTAAGTTGCCATGTGGGTGTTGGGGACAAAATCTGGGTACAAGAGTACGAAGTGCTTTTAATTCCTAAGTCATCTTTCCATCCCCTAGACTTTTTTGTAAATGACCTTTTTTCTTTTTTTATTTAACATAGTTTCTTTATTGAATCTTTAGGAATTTCACATCATGCACCCCAATTCTGCTCACTTCGCAGTCTCTCCATATTCTCCCCTCCTCCCTATAATGGCCCCCAAAAGAAAATTTTAAGAATCAAAACAAGTAAGCAAACAAACAAATCAACACAACAAAACAATGGCAACAAATCAAAAAGAAAGCTCTTTGCTCCTCCATCTTTCCCGCCTCGCCAGCGCCATCCTGGTGGATTGAGAGCCGCAGTTTGTCCAGTCAGCTCTACTTGAAGTGAGTCACTAAGGCCTCTGGTTTCTGTTGCACCATCATTGCTGGGTCCTCTCCAAAACTCTCGGATATCCTGCAGTTACTGCTCCCCGGGACCAGACCCTTCACTAGCTCCAGCAGGACTTAGATGGGGTAGGTGCTAGTGTGGCCTAACCCAGGTCCAGATGTCGGCCTGGCTGGGAGTTCACTGGGGCTGCCCCCATGGAGCCAGCTCCCCTAAGCCCATGCTGTCAGGGTCAACTCCTCTCCTGAGTGGGTGGGAGGGGGCAGGTCTAGGCAGCATCCGGTGAAGGGCAAGGTTGGTTCTGCATGGCTTGATTCCATCATGTATTGTTCCCGTGGCCCCCTGAGGTGACACAGACCACAGACATCAACACAGACACCATCTGCAGTGGGAAATTGGACCCAGACATGACCCTTGTAGAGGGTCCAGGTAGAGGCACAGACTACTCAGATGGTGCTGGAATTAAAGGTGTGCGCCATCGCCCAGCAAGACCCTGATCCAAAAAAGAAAAAACAGATTTTTTTATTTTTGTTTGTTTTGTTTTTGTTTGAGGCAGGGTTTCTCTGTGTAGCTTTGGAGCCTGTCCTGGCACTAGCTGTACAGACCAGGCTGACCTTGAGATCTGCCGGCTTCTGCCCCCCCCCCCCCCATGCTGGGATTAAAGGCATGTGCTACCACCATCCAGCTAGTTTATTTTTTATTTTTTACTTTTTTTTTTGTTGTTGTTGTTTTGAGACAGGGTTTCTTTGTGGTTTTGGAGCCTGTCCTGGAACTAGCTCTTGTAGACCAGGCTGGTCTCACAGAGATCCGCCTGCCTCTGCCTCCCGAGTGCTGGGATTAAAGGCATGCACCACCACCGCCCGGCCAGCTAGTTTATTTTTTACTTTTTTTTTTTGGTTTTTCGAGACAGGGTTTCTCTGTGGCTTTGGAGCCTGTCCTGGAACTCGCTCTGTAGACCAGGCTGGTCTCGAACTCACAGAGATCCGCCTGTCTCTGCCTCCCGAGTGCTGGGATTAAAGGCGTGCGCCACCATCGCCCGGCCAGCTAGTTTATTTTTAATTGTGTGTGTATGACAGGGCTGGAGAGGTGGCTCAGCAGTTAAGAACACACTGGCTGCTCTTCCAGAGGATCCAGGTTCAATTCCCAGCACCCACATGGCAGCTTACAATTGTCTGTAACTTCAGTTGCAGGGGATCAGACACTATCACACAGACAAAAATAAGTATCTGTATGACCTGTGTGTGGGTTCCCTCAGAGACAAAAAAGAGGACATCAAATCCCCTGGAGCTAGAGTTGAAGGCTGTTGTGAGCTGCCAGATGTGTGTGCTGGGCACTGGTCCTCTGGAAGATCAGCACGTGCTCTTTATGTTTTCTTAGACAGGGTCTTTATGTAGCCTTCACTGGCCTGGAACTCAGTGTGTAGACCAAGTTGAACTGAAACAGAGAGCCACCTGTCTCTCCCTTTGGAGCACTGTGATTAAAGGCGTGCGCAACCTGCCTGAAATCAAGTATGTGTTCTTAACCACTAAGCTATCTCTTCAGCCCCTGTTCCTCAGACTCTTCTTATCAAGGCAGGATATCACTGTGTGGCTCAGACTGGTCTCCAACTCCTCGGCCACTTGCCTCTGCTCACGGGTATTGGGATTTTAAGTATATATGAAGAGTCCTTAACACATCCCAGGCATTAGTTTGAGCTGCCCACTAGCATTGTGTAGATGGGGTCTGGAGCCTCACTAAACTAGAGAGAGAACAGGGACCTTCCACAAGGGACAACAGCCTCTGTCACGGGAGTTACTGCTCTCAGGGGCCCCACAGGTCGTGTTCCAAGAAGTAAAACCATGTCTGTGGAGAGCCAGGTAAAGTGTATGGGTGAGGGGTGGAGTGGGTGATGGTTAAGCAGCTGGCTCTGGTTACCAGCAGGTGGCCCTCCTTAGAAAAGAAAGTTTTTACAAAGGTCAGTCTGGCCTGCCAAAATCAGTCAAGACACAGTCCTGGTCAAGGGTGTCAAGGGAACGAGAGACAGTAGAACATAAAAAACTATGGCCATCCTTGGACTGAGACGTGTCTCCTGGACACCAGAAACCAGGAATCTGAGGAAAGAGAGGAGGCTGCCTCTCCCTGTCCAGCTAGCACCCAGCCCCTTATTGAATCACCCATTAAACTAGCCAAGCCCTTTTCGGTCACTCCACTGCTGCCTGGACGGTGTATGCCCAAGTGCTCTGATCCAGAGGAGGTCTTAACCCTGCCAACTAGTCATTTCCCTCCCTAGGATCCCTTTCCATAACAGTCTACTCAGAATCATTCTATCAACTGGTTCCTGCTGTCTCAGTGTCCTGCCCCGGTGCTGGGTTATAAATCCTAGAAGGGAAAGGCACTGTCCTCTTCCTGGCCTGCCTCTGGGGAGCTGAGTACTCCTTGACCTTCTTACCTTCCTCCAATCTAGGCCCCAGTAGTATCCCACCGATTGTTCTAGGTGCTCAAAGCCTTAGAGCTGCCCTGGGTGGAGTTAGGGTATTTGTGAAGGGTTCATGAAGATAGAGGAAGCACTTTAGATATTACACACACGCACCCACGCCCACCCAATTCCTTGCCAGAACCAGGAGGAGGCAGTGGAACTCCCAGGCATCAGGGACTAATTGTTCCTGACGTGGCAGAGCAGGGTGTAACCTGTGGTGGGCATTCTTACCATCGCCACCCTCATTCCCGCCCCGGATCACGGCCACCTAGTCGGAAACATGGGAACATCAGAGCCCTTGCCCAAGCCCACCCTGCCAGACCTGGCGTCCACAGAGTCCCCTGGGGCCCTGCACACCCTTTTCTTGGCCACCGGCGGTGCAGGGGGCTCCTGGCCACACTGCGTCCTGCCCTTCGGCGCACTAGCCGTGCTGGCCGGTGCAGCTGGCATGGGCATCACCTTCTCGCTGTGCGGGCCCTGCCTGGATCTGGTCCAGAGCATGTTGTCTGTCTGCTCTTGGTGCGGGCCTCGGACTCCTGTCCGCCACCTTTCTGTGCTGGTGCACTCGGCAGCGGAGGGCTGGGCTTGCGGAGCAGCAGCGAGAGACCGGGGCACCCTAGGCCTGTGTGTGGGGCCACCTCCCAGTGAGGTCTAGGCAAGGAAAGTGCTGTATTTCAGTGTAGTCGGGGCATAGAAGACCCTTCCTAAACTTTATTTTCGAACCCTCAAGAGGTAGGGAGGGCTACAGAGAGCCTTTACCCTCTCTCCTCCCTCTCTGCCCTTCCCCCTCACACCCTCCCTCCATCCACCGATGCTTTTGAGCCGGGAGAGCTGATTGTTGCGGCAGAGCTGGCCCAACTATGGAAGGGGAGGGGGTTCGCAAAAGTCGACGCAAAGGTGCAAGGAGGGTGTGGAGCTGCCTGCCTTCTTCACCGAGTCTGGGTCCCTGGAGACATAATAGGCACTCAGTAAATGTTTGTTCAGGGCAAGAACAAGTGGGGGCCAGTGTCTGAAGCGGACAGTGGGTCTTGGGCTGGGTAGGGGGTTATTTGAGAGGTCAGCAGCTCCCTGCGGCCTGAAACTTGTCACTCTCTATCATCCCTTGCCCCCTCAAAGCCAGCTGCTGAGACTGGATGGGGGTGAGAATGCAGAGCTGGAGCTCTTGCAGGTGTGAAGCGGGGATGTGGAGCCTCTTTGTTGCAGAAAGTGCCTGGAGGGGGTAGGAACCCTGAGATGGAAGGACTAAGAGGCCTCAGTCAGGGGCTGGCACAGGTGGCTGGGTCCACAGAGAGTTCTAAGTCTCTTGGAGACTGGAGAGAGCCCAGGACACCATCTGCAAGAGTAGCCCTGGGGCCAGAGTCTGTGCAGAAGGCAATTCAATGGCCATTTGAGCCCCTGTCCTGTGCCCTCCCCGTCCCCTAGGACTTGATCAAAGCTGAGCCCAACACTAGCTTCCACCCACATCAGAATCCAGCACATGTTTTGCAGACCCCAGAAGCCACAGCTCACAGGGAGGCTGGGCTGGGGACAAAGCAAAAGGCTGTTCCCCCTCCACAGTTGGCTGACAGTCTGGGGACTCTAGTAGGGGGCTTGAAGTTCAGAGGCCAGCCCGAGTTTCCCCGAGGCTTTTCTCCCATCCTCCACCAGAGCTCCTCCCATGCCTATGAGGAGGGTTTGTAGAAGGACCTAGAACAGCAGTTCGCAAGCCACAGATCATCACCCATTTCAAGGGCTCACCTAAGCCCATGGGAAAACAGACATTTGCATTGAAATCTGTAACAGTAGCGAAATTACAGTTATGAAGTCATAATGAAAATAATTTTATGGTGTGTGGGGGTCACCACAACATGAGGTACTGTATTAAAGGGTCACAGCGTTAGGAAGGCTGAGAACCAGTGGTCAGAGAGAAGGTGGTGGGAAAGGGTTAATTCTGAACTTGACCTATGGAAGAGCACAGCTTCAGCCCATAACTGCCTGTAAAGGACACATTCTGATTCCCTTTAGGAAGCTGAAAGGCGGGGCTCTGTGCCTGTGCAGGTGAAGAGAGGAGCCACTAGACCCTCTCCGATGTCTGTTCCGCCATTGCCCATTCCTGCCTGTAAGCACAGCAGGCCTGGGAAAGTGCCTAGGGTCAGAGTCAGCTGTTCTACAGGCCAAACCAAGTATCCATCAGCCTGTCACCCTGCTTCTTCAAGGGTCTGCCTCAGCCACACCCTTGGTCTGTCCTGGGAGGGTCCCAGCGTCCTCGCTCCACTATTGCTTCTCTGAAAAGCAGGGCGCTTCTGTTTCTTTCCTTTTTTATTGTCAGGAACACTCATGCACCATGGTAGCTCTGAGTGCACAGGCATACCCATATGGCCTCTTTTACCAGCTGCAGGGACTGACTGGCCTGTGGTCAGCCTCCCTTCTGAAACTAGATCTTTGGGCCTCAGGACTGCCCCCAAGATGGGACAATATTTCTGCCCAGTCTTCATGGAGTCAACCCCAGTTCTGCCTGGCCTGTCAAGGACAAAGGCAGTAAGAAAAGCATCTTTGGTTCCTCTTGGCAAGGCTCTCAGTTACAGCTGCTCATCTCCAGCCTGTGCCCTGGCAAATCATCTGGGGCGTAGGCTTGTTTCTCTGTTCAGATTTACTAGGATGGATACTGTCAGGTTCAAGGATTCTGAATCTGATTCATTTGTGACCAGCCCTTTTCCGTGTGTCAAACCCTTACCTTTCCATGCCCTCAACAGGTGGCCAGACCCTGAACCTCAAGGAGGGGCCAGCAAATAGACTGTACTCCCGGCCCACTTTCCAAATTTGCAAGTCCTTCGACAATGGGACCATCATATGACGACTATTCACCGAGACCCAGGAATGCTTTAGGCTGAGAGTGGCCTGATCCCATTGAGGAGCAGTGATCACAGCACTCAGCAGAACCCAGGTGCTCCCTAGTGGAACTCCTAGCTTAGGATGATAGCTCTGTTGGCACATCAAGTCTTCCCAGCAACTCCGCAAAGCATGGCAAGCAATAGGCATTTTGGTTGATAAGGAAACTGAGAAACTCAGGCCACACAGCCAGAAATCCAAGCAGCTTGGATTTGAAATCAGACCTGCGTTCTTTCTGCTAGAACAGACTACTGCCTTGGGGATACCCTACAAGAACGCCAGCCCCAACTGTGTTCCCCTATTCTGGGTAGCATCCAAGACTTCAAGCTTCAGACCTAAGGTTGTGCCTGCATGATGTGCTTCTGGGAGGAGTGGCCCAGACCCCAGCCCAGCACGTGGCACCCCCCCAGGAGCAGCCAAAGCCTGGCTTCAGGCCGAGGACCCTGCTGGGTGGTCCCTCACGGACTGCAAGGCTGCGCTGCCCCCCCCCCCTCTCCCGTCAGCGCATTCCTGGCTCTCCAGCCCCTCCCCCGGCTCTCGGGCCTCCCAGCCCCCTCCCGCGCTGGCCCCAGCCTGTGTCTGAATCTGCTTCTGATTCTGGCTGTCGGGACCAGGCCCCCTCCCCTCCTTCCTTCCCGGGCCGAGCAGCTCCGCCCCCGGCTAGGACCAGGCTCGCGCCTGCTGAGCCCCCCACCCACTTCTGGCACAGCTCCTCCGCCCTTGCAGCAGCCAGGAGGAGGCGGCAGCCCCGGCGCCCCAGGCCCCGCCCGCCCAGGGCCCTTCCCGGGAGGCCGGGAGACCTGCTCCTCCTGGCCCTCCGTGGGTGAGTGCTGGCGGCCGGCGGCGGGTGGGGCCTCCGCTGGCGGAGGCACCGGGAGCGGGGGCGACGCCTGTCAACGCTCCAGGCCTAGCAGAAGGACTCGCCAACATCCCTGCTGCTGTGCTTGGCCCCGGGCGTGCCCGTGGCTGCTCCCACTTCTGGGCCTGTGCTGGGGCCGCCCGGGGGCTCTGCTATCTTGGCACTGCAGATCCAGCAGGCAGAGTCTTGGACTAGACTCTCTCTCCTCGAGGGCAGAATCGTTGGGCGGAAGCTGGCTGGTCACCACAGCGGCCACGGCCATGCCCACCTGGCCCTGGGGGCTGCTGCTGACCGCAGGCACGCTCTCCGCCGCATTGAGCCCAGGGATGCCGGCCACAGCCGACCCCTGCTATGATGAGGCGGGTGAACCCCGCTGTTGTATTCCGGGCCTAGTGAACGCTGCTCTGGGCCGAGATGTGCTGGCGTCCAGCACGTGCGGGAGGCCGGCCAATCGCGTCTGCGATTCCTCGGACCCGCAGCGGGCACACTCTGCAGACCTCCTGACCTCTGCTCCGGGCACTGCAAGTCCTCTCTGTTGGCGCTCCGATTTGCTGCAACGGTCACCCTTCAACGTAACCCTCACGGTGCCCCTGGGGAAGGCTTTTGAGCTGGTCTTCGTGAGCCTACGCTTCTGCTCGGCTCCCCCAACCTCCGTGGCCCTGCTTAAGTCGCAGGACCATGGCCGCAGCTGGGTCCCCCTGGGCTTCTTCTCCTCCAGCTGTAGCCTGGACTATGGCCGTCCGCCTGCTCCTGTTGATGGCCCTGCTGGTCCAGGGCCAGAAGCCCTCTGCTTCCCAGCCCCCCAGGCCCAGCCTGATGGTGGAGGCCTTCTGGCCTTCAGTGTGCAGGATGGCAGCCCGCAGGGCCTGGATCTGGACAACAGTCCCGTGCTCCAAGACTGGGTGACTGCCACAGATATTCGCATATTACTCACAAGGCCTGCCACACTGGGGGACATGAGGGACCGGGAGGTCACAGTCCCTTATTCCTACTCAGCCACTGAGCTCCAGGTGGGAGGTCGATGCAAGTGCAATGGCCATGCCTCACGGTGTCTGTTGGACAGCCATGGCCACCTGATCTGCGACTGCCAGCATGGTACAGAGGGCCCTGATTGCAGCCGCTGCAAGCCCTTCTACTGTGACAGGCCATGGCAGCGGGCTACAGGGCAGGAAGCCCACGCTTGCCTTGGTGAGGCCTTGGAGGGTAGCCTGGGGACTTCTGACCAGGCAGGGCTGCTCCTGACTGATCCCTCCCTGCAGCTTGCTCCTGCAATGGCCATGCTCGGAGATGCCGCTTCAACATGGAGCTGTACCGACTGTCTGGGCGCCGCAGTGGGGGTGTGTGCCTCAATTGCCGGCACAATACTGCTGGTCGCCACTGCCACTACTGCCGGGAGGGCTTCTACCGTGACCCAGGCCGTGTCCTAAGTGACCGCCGTGCCTGCAGAGGTGAGCCTGCCACCCGCATGCCTTCTTGCCTTACTTCCCCAGAACCCCGGCGCACTCCTGAACCAGTCCCTCATTTCTGTCCTCAGCTTGTGACTGCCATCCAGTTGGTGCTGCTGGTAAAACCTGTAACCAGACCACAGGCCAGTGTCCCTGTAAGGATGGTGTTACTGGCCTCACCTGTAACCGCTGTGCCCCAGGTTTTCAGCAGAGCCGGTCTCCTGTGGCGCCCTGTGTTAGTGAGTGACCCTGCCCTGTCTCAGTCACCTCAGCCAAAGCAATCAACTACTGCTGTCTATCTGTCCCCTGAGCCCTTCAGATGCCCCTGCCACCCCATCACAGACTATTCTCCCACACTCCTTAGAGACCCCTGTCCCTGGACCCACTGAAGAAAGCAGTCCTGTGGAGCCACAGGGTGAGTGGACGCCGGAGTCCCAGACCTTGGAGAAGGGGGCTATAGGAGACCAGTATGGGGGAGAGGCATGGAACTCCGCTAGCCTCCACCCTTTCCCCCTAGACTGTGAGTCACATTGCAGACCTGCGCGTGGCAGTTATCGAATCAGCCTGAAGAAGTTCTGCCGAAAGGACTATGGTAGGCTGCCTCACCTCAGCCCTTCTATCTCGCCCCCCAACTCCTCAACCCTGGCTGTACTTCAAGCCTCATCCTCTCCTCGGGTCTCCCACTGATGCTGGCTCCGCCCATTCAGCAGCTATATCTTCAATGTACCTCCCTCTAGTGGGTGACCTCTTTATGTCCTTCCTAAGCCGGGTGGGTATTCTGTGCTTCTGCACACAGTCCCTTCCCGCCCTACCCCACCTGACTCGCTTTCTCACGCCCTCTCCCCTCCCCAGCGGTGCAGGTGTCAGTGGGTGCGCGCGGCGAGGCCCGCGGCGCGTGGACACGCTTTCCGGTAGCAGTGCTTGCTGTGTTCCGCAGCGGGGAGGAGCGCGCTCGGCGCGGGAGCAACGCGCTGTGGGTACCAACCCTAGACGCCGCCTGCGGTTGCCCGCGCCTCCTACCCGGCCGGCGTTACTTGCTGCTGGGGGGCGGGTCCGGGGCTGCAGCTGGAAGCACAGCGGGCCGGGGACCCGGGCTCAGCGCAGCCCGTGGAAGCCTCGTGCTGCCTTGGAGAGACGCCTGGACTCGGCGCCTCCGGAGGATGCAGAGGCGCGAGCGGCGGGGGCGCTGCGGGACCGCCTGAACCTGCGAGCTGGGCGTGGACAGGGCGCGCACTGCTCTTATCTCTGGGTGTGTTTATCAGTGCGTCCTGCTGGAAGTGTCACGTGCGTCGCCCTCTAATTTCCCCCTTCCTCCCCATCACATCTTTTAACTTCTTTGGTGACGCCCCATCCCCAACACAAAGGTATGTGAAGGCCCCTAAGAGCTACCAGGAGGCACCCAGAGCAGTCGTCACCCTCAAAGGACCGTGATCTCATCACCCTGGCTGCCTACTACAAGGCGTATCCTGATACCCGACTTCTCTTAAAGGTTGTGAACAGCCCCGCTCCCAGGGAATGCTAGGATCCTTCTAGGGTTTGAGCGCATCACACGAGTGTGATTCATCAACTCTCCGATGCTGTAATACACTAGAGTCCTCCGACCTTCCCATAGACGCCTGTACGCCGCTGTGGGGGTCGTGGCACAACCTCACAGTCAGGATAGCGACCTTTCGGCCTCCAACCGAGATCTGCAAAGAGTCCTGCGGGCTCCTCTCGTATAAGGATGACTGTCCAACACCGTGGATCTTGTCCCCGTGTCCTTTCTGGCCTGCCTCTGCCGGTCACGTATTTGTGTCTCCATCCGCAGCTGCATCTCTGCCTGCTTCCCACCTCTTTCTTGTCCCATTGTCCCCATATCTGGGGTCCACCCAGTTGTCATTCTTTGCAGCATCTTCCTAGTCTTGGCCTCCAAGCTCCTTGGCACAGGTCCCGCCCCTAGCTAGAAGCCCTACACTCTACCGGCTGGATGTCACGAACGGGCAGTTCGGATCCACACGTAACCGGGCCAGACGGCGACTTCCACGGGCAGCCATCGGGGCTCCAGATGCCCATGACTTTGCCTTATTCCAGGCGCTAGAGCCCCCACCTCTTTAGGCAAACCCCCGCCCCGGAGCGCGGGAACCGCTGTTTGGCTAGCGCATGCTCCCGACTTGGCCGCCGCCGGACGCGAGCGCGCATGCCCAGAGCCGGCAGCGCTGAGACGCGGGGCGATCGGGGTGGGCAGCCCGCAAGCGCGTGCTTGTGGGGCGGGGCCGCCTACGCGCGTGCGCAGAAAGGCCAGCGCGGTCCAGCGGAGAGCTGGAGGGAGCGGTGCGGTGCTGGTGCCGAGGTGGGTGCGCGGCGGGGGCGTGGCGGCTGGACGTGGGGTGTGGGGGTGTCACTGTCATCGCGCGCTGACCGGCGGCACGGACAGACAGAGAGGGGACACGGGCGGTGCTTGGTGCCTTGGTCGCAGCGTGTTAGGGGGCTCCGGAGGCTGGTGCTCCCTAGCTTGGTGCGTGAGGCGGGCCAGGGTGTCAGATCCTTTTGGGCAGGCCCGGCCTTCTTAGGTCGTCGCTGCCTGCTCTCGGCTCTGTGCCGTGGGAAAGAACTGCCTCCGTGTCAGCCTTCCCTTGGGGCACTTTCCGTCTCTGCGGAATAGGAAATTCTCTTTCTGTATTTGTTTGAAATTGCATTTGTGTTCATATACCTTTGCCCTTCTCGAAGACCTGCAACAATTCAGGCCCTTCCCTTGCCAAAGCTGACACAGCTGCCCACCTGACGCTTAGGTGCTTTCCCAGCCTAAGAGCCCCTTCCAGCGAGTATCCCTGACCTGCCTGGGTCGCCTGTGTCACCTGTGCCTTAGCTCGTCCCTGTGCTTCTGGAGTCTTGAATAACATAGCTGGAGGGCAGAGTTGGCACCGTGCGGGGTGGGCTTCCCATGACAGGAGTCAGTCTGCACGGATGCTGGCTGCCTGGCCACAGTTCAGAAACAGTTGTGGTCTTCTTGTGTTAAGGCTCACTGAGCCAACTTTAGGGGCCAAAGGTTGTCTAAACCAACTGGGTCATATGCAATTGACTTTTATGGCAGTACGGTTGTGTCTATCCAAAGCGGGTAGAGGCTCAAAATGATTTTCCTCATGTCACCGTGTTCTGCTGGAAGACCAGCAGGTGACTTCTAGGCAGTTTGTACAACTGTCCCATAATTTGGCGCCTGTTGCCGTTTAGTCTACTTGGGGTCAAGGACTCTCCTTCCACAGGTACTTGTAAATGTTCCCGGAGTTGTGGAGCTGAGTGTGCTCATGCTCTCTCAAGCTCTTGCTCCAGGTGGTGTCCAGACCAACCCAGATGACAAATGACCAAGACATTTCAAATGTTTGATAGTGATCATTCATATTGAGTGGTATGAGTCCTTAGTCCTTTACTCTGAGGATTAATCCTCACCTAATCTCCTCAGCACTCAGATAAAGACGTTGTGGGACGGACTGGGTAGGTAGAATCTGGTCTTTGTGTGAATAGGCCTGGCGTCGCATTGGCTCTGGTCGTGGCTCTGCCACAGGCTGGCATTCAGTGGGCCAAGCACTCTCTTAAGTGGTTGTTGGAGGGAATAAAGAAGCCATTTTCTGAGTGATAGACGTCACCTGGTGACTGCAACTGGATCAAGGGTGACCTTTTGGGTTGCAGAAGTAATCTAGTAATCTAGGCAAGATTTTCATAACAACAGTTGAATTCACCTCCCTGCGACTGCAAGTCCACCGGCGTGTGTGCCTTACTAGCTCTGACTAACCACACCTGCCAGGACTGTCCAGCAAGTCTCAGTGACCTTGGGCACACAGCCCTGCTCCTAATCCTTATTAGAGACGGAGCCAACCTCAGAAGGCGTAGTAAAGTGTTTGCCTTTGCGTGGTTTCTCATTTAAAGTACACAGCACAGAGAGTGGGTTGTAAAGACAGTTAACATTTGCCCTGTTCAGTGTTCTCCCTGTCTGAGCATACCTTTTCTGTTTTGACAACTCTAAGTAGAAGAAAAAAACCACTTGCAACAGCTGTTTCAGTGGCTGTTGCGGCCATCACCTTTTAAACGGAGATCATATTTTTTAAAAGCCCTCAGGCCTTCTACTGAGAACAAACCTGAATTTCATTATCTGGGAAATTTTTACTCTCCTTCCAATATGTGTTTATTGAATTCATACTTCAACGGTGCTTACCTAGTGTATGCGAGGCCCTGTGTACAATGCCCTGGACCTGAGGTGGAGGGAATGAGCTGGGTGTGGTGGAATGTAATTATAATCTCAGTAGGGAGGTTGAGGCAGGAGGACCAAATTTTAGGCCGGCCTGGGCTTCAGAACAAGACTCTGTTTCAAAACAACAGAAAGGGGTGGGGAAAGCTGCTCAGCAATAGAATTCTTATCTAGCATGCCCAAGGCCCTAGGCGCAATCCCCAGTACTACAGGGAAAAAAGAAAGAAAATGAATTTGTATGAGTAGATGCCATATGTGTGCTGTGGACACAGCATTGAGTGACATTTGGAAGCTTCTGGAAGAGTGTGGCTTGTGAGGGACTTGATTGGATGAATGTGTTCTAAAATCACAAGGGCCACTGTGCTGAGTGTGGGGACAGTTGAGGTTACCTCCAGGGTAACAGAAGGGTAAAATTGAGACAAGCAGCTACCAGGATGGCAAGAGCCAGGGCAGAAGGAGGATATTGGGTGGCTGGCAACCCAAGGCTGCAGTGCATAGAATACAGAAAGAGACAAGCTAGGGAGGAATAAGGCTTTGGGTTTGGAGAGTAGAGGTGCCATTCAGACACTGGGTAAATGTCTCCTGGGCTGGAACAAAGAGTGTACATGGGGCTTAAGAGTGAGGAATGTTCCCGAGTGGGTTTAAGCTGGGAGGTAAGTTGGGCTGTACATACAGACTCCTGATACTATGTCCTTAAGACACTAACTTAAGGAAGGAGGCTGGTTTGTAGCCTGCCGCTTTCCGGGTAGAGTAGAGTGAGTTGATGGACTTTGTGTTCCTGTCAGACCCAGTTTCTCATGAGTAAAAGGGGAGCTCCTGAGTGCTGGACGTACAACCTTCCCTGGCCCCATTGCCTTCCAGGGGCTTTTCCTGGCTACCTTTTGTGGAACCTCTAGATTGGATGCTGCTTAGCTCAGAAGAGCCCATTGTCCTCTAAACCATGGGTTGGCATTCTCACGGTTAGAACTTGGAGCTTGCCTTGCCTTCCTTGAAGGCCTCCAGCTTCTGTGTAGCCAGCCTTAGAGACAGCCATGAGGCCAAGCCTGTGGTGTCCATTCCAGTCTTCTGTATTGTGGGGCCGCATGGGTAACGGGAAACTGGTCCTGCCACAGGAGCCTCTGTCCGCCCACAGCCTCAGAGCACTTTTCTGTACTGCTCCCTCCAGCCTGGCACATTTCCTTTGCAAGTGACAGACCACCAAACTTCCTGAAACTCTGCCCTGCCTGATTTTTCAGCCGTCTGTCTTGTGGTGCTGGGAATTGAACCTAGGACCTCCTGCCTAGTGCTAGGAAAGTATTCTAGCCACTGAACTCTATCTCCAAGCTTGGTTTTGTTATATTAAAATGGGCTCTCACTACGTAGCCTAGGCTGACCTCAAACTCCTAATGCTCCCGAGTCGGCCTCCTGAGCACTGGGATTACAGGTATGTGACTGCTTAATTGGGTTCCACACGCTCAGACTCTGGTTGTTTACTGATAGGTGAGTCCATTATGAATAAAATCTGGTTTACTGTTCTAAGTGTAACTCATTGTCTGGGTCTCACCAAAGGCCTTCCCTTCATCCCATCAGCCTCACCTTGAATCACTTTGTCTCTGTTCTCTAGTTACCTTCCATCTTCCCCAGCAAGGCCCTCACAGCATTCCTGTCTTGGAAGCCTGTGGACCCTTAGAAGAATTGAGTTGTGGGATATACTCCTGCCTGGAGTCCTTTTCTGTCTTTCTGGGCTCCTTCAGCACACAGGAACACGGTCCTTTGTGAACAGCTCTGTGAATCCCAGGCCTTTAGGCTCCTTGGAGCCTGTGAACTGGACTGTAAATGTCTTTGTCTCCCCTTTGTGGGTGTGCATATAGGTACATGTGAATTCCTGTGTGTGGAGGCCAGAGGTCGACATTTGACGTCTCACTCAACTGCTCTCCACCTTATCTCCTGAGATAGTCTCTCTCATGGGGACCTGGGGCTTGCCAGTGAGCCCCACTGAGCCTCCCGTGTTGGCATTAGAGGTATGTACTGCCACATTCAGCCTTTAATGTGGATTCTGGCGGGTTGGACACTTACATCCTCATGCTTCGATAACAAGCACATTACCAACTGAGTCATCTCTCCACCTGAGACTGGTTTTCGATCTGAACCGTAAAGATACTCACTGGCCTAGACTCAGAAGGATCTCTGTGCTTGGTGCCTTTGTCCTTTGTTCGTGTTTTCTGTGCCACTGCCTGGGGCTAAGGCTTCCTCACCCTTCAAGACCCAGCTGAGGCAGACACAGACTCTAGGAAACCTTTTCTGAGCCCTGTTTCCTTGTGAACAGAGAGCTCTGATGCCCTGTGCTTCCTAGTCGTGTAGTACCTGTGCCTTCAAGTGCTTGGTCAGTGTTCAGTCCTGATCATGGCTTCCTGGGAGCTGAGGCAATGCCTCACGTCTTTATCCTCCAGCACTTGGCACCTTGGCATGCAGGAAGCATGTCTTGAATGCCTATTAAAATGATTAAGCCTTTGTGACTCCCAGGCAGCTGTCTTACTTGGTCTGAAGATGTTTGCTGAGAACCTGCCAGTGCCTAGCCTTGCAAGGCACACCTCCCTCAGACACCTAACTCGGAGCTCATGTCTGTTGAAATTCTGGTGCTGCTGACATTTTGGCTGAATTCTTTTCCTGACTTGCTGTGGGAAGAAAAGAACCCCATGGAGCTCCAGCCCCTGCCTGTGTCTAGAATGGCTAGCCAAGCGTGGTTCTCAGAATCCCATGTGTGACCTTAGGCACCTCTAGGAAGACCTGCATTTGACTTCCAGCCAGCAAGCAGTCCAGCTGGCCCACGGTGCTGTGACTCAAGCCTCATTACTGGTTACATCCCTTTTGTACCTGGCACGTGCCTGCCATTGTGTGCCACCAGCAAAAGGCCCACTATCAAGTTCCCTGTAACCAGGGAGTCAACTGTGAGCGCCAGTCACCACTAACACTTGAGAAATTCTTCCGCTGTGCTTCAGGGCTGAGACAGCATTAGGCCTGCCTTCTGGGGTCACTGCATAGGACAAGTTTGTTAAGGCTGCCTACTGTTATTCAGACTTCAAAATTAACCTGCTTCCTTCTCTGGTTTCTTCCTTCCCAGGCACACAAGAGTGTAATGTGACATTTGCGTATGGAAGCTACAATCTAGTAGTCTTCTAGTGGGACATAGAAACAGGTCACTACAATACCTCAGTGTGCTGACAGGGGTGGGAACAGACCTGGATAAGGGGGCACTGGCCTGGGAGGTCACTGGAGGGACCCTGAAGAAGATTGATTAGAATGAGCTAAGAAAGGAAGAGGGGACAAATATGCCCTACCTCTCCTCCTTCATGTATCTTTAGAAGGGACATACCTTTTGATTATACCACAGGAACTGTAGCTTGCACTGAGTGACCAGTGCTCCTGAAGCTGCTGTGGGAGGGGCAGGAGGGTGGGGGACAGGAAGGATCTCAGGTTAGAGGTTGTGACAAGCCAAGCCCTGGCCACGGCAGCGTGAGTTGGAGCATGAAGGTCATGAGATGTGCAGGATGCCTTGGAAGCAGCTGGAGGTAAGGGACTAGAGCTCACGTGCAGAGGCTAAGAGGAAGCTGGCTATCTACAGCGGGGACGTGGAGGAGCCAGGGTAGGGAAGAGCAGGAGCAGTGAGCCGGCATCCAGAGGAGAACAGCCCAGGGAGTGACATCAGCCAGGAGTGCTTTGGGGAGATAAGGGCCTGAGGTGCTGTTGTGGATAAGCAGCAGTGGTGTTCTAAAGGCCAGAGTCGGATGCAACCTGCTGTTGTCAGCGTCAGCGGTTCTACCCTGATGGAACTTAAAGGAAGAGGCAGGACTAGAGAAGGGCCTCAGTGAGGGCTCAGGGAAATGAGATCAGAGCCCTGGAGGGGGCTGCAGTTAAAGGAAGCTCCTGCCTGGCAGCCTGCCCTTCTCAAAGGGGGCAGGGTGAGGCTATGAGCCAATGCCTGGGAACAGGAGAGGCGCTGGAGGAGAGCCAAGAAGGCCTGCCAGGCAGCACCCAGAGCCCAGCGTGCTCAAGGCCCACGAGCAGATGGTCTGGTTGTTGCCCCCTCCTCAGCGCTGATGTAGGTGTAGAGAAGCGTGCTTCAGCTCAGCCTCCTGCCTAGCCGCTGAGACAAGGGGACAAGTGGGAGCGGAGGATTGTCATGGCTGTCTAGGCTTAGCTGCAGAGGAACAGAGTGAAGGGGCTGGCAGATGGGGACCAGTGCTCCAGAGCAGGAGCGTTGTGTGTGCTGAGGCACTGCGAGATAGGGGCTAGGCCTGGCATGGTGCCAAACACCTTTAGTTCCAGAACTCAAGAGACAGTGACAGGCAAACCTCTGTACATTCAAGGCTATCTGGTCTGTATGTGAGTTGCAGCCCTACATGGTGAGAACCTTTTTGGGGATAGACAGACAGACACTGTTTATAAACATTTGGCCTTGGGGTGGAATGGCATTGAATGACCTAGGTCTATATAATGAAATAGAATTGTAAAGGTCTTTCATGTGTGGGGAGGTAGTGGGGAGGAGCCTGAGGCTGCTCGACTCACCCTTCTAGTGATAGCACAGAGAACAAGGTTGGGGGCTGGAGGCAGGTGACCAGAGACCTAGTAAAGGGAGACGACAGGGATTCCTCCAGAGAGGAAGGGTGTGTGTGGTGGTGATGGGGGTGCCATCGGCTGGTTCAGAAACAAGAAGAGAGAGAAAGGGAGGGTCCTGGGGGAGGAGAGTAAGGAGGAGTAGGGGCTGAACAGCCTGAAGACCAGAGTGGCTGTCATCACCCTGGCTATTGGCACCATCCTGCCCTCCAGATTCTCTTAGGCAATGGGGCTCAGAGGGAATATTCGGGAAGTATGTCCATGTGGGACCTCTCCCACCATGACATTCCGCATGTGAAGGCCCAGGGTGGCTTGTACCCAAGTGCAACACACCCCGGGTGGTCAGCCTGCCTTCAGTCACTTCTAACAGTGATTCTGATGGCTGCTGCTTCTGCATCCGCTTTCCTGTCAACAGATCTCTCAGAAAGAAGTCCCGTACCTCCTCGTCTCGGTGTTCTGGTGGCATCTGTTCCTACAGGATGGGGATGGACCCTCAATAGACAGGGGCCTTAGTCTTTAATTCTCCTTCCCTTCTGCTATGTGTTCTGGTCCTTTCTGTGGATGCCATCATACCTCATCTGCCCTCCCATGGAACCTTCCTCCAGGAAGGCCTCTGCCGCCCTCTCTAAGTATGTCCTAATTATCAGTGTGTCCACAAATCTGCGCTCTGATGGTGCTATTGGGTGTCTTGTATCTGCTAGGCCCAGCTAGTTACAAGAGACCTGGGAGGCATTTGAAAGAAAGTTCTGGAAAGGCTGGATATGGAGGGGATGGGTTATTTGGAGTGGACAGGTTACTTCCAAGGTTTCTTCTGTGCTGTCCTGTGCCAGGGCTGAAGTCTAAGGAGAAGATGGGCATTCAGTCATCCCTCACCCTGTGTCCAGGACTACTGACAACACCCTGAGGTCATGTCTCTGAAATGTCCAGCAGCTTCTTAGAGAATGGGCACACCCTTGGAGATGTCCCTGGTGGGTATGAGGAAAGTCCATGAGGAAGAGGGCTTGATTGTCACTTGCTCTTGATTGCTAGTTGTGACCTCTGTCCTTGCCTCTGCTGTTCATGCTCCGGCCCCTCCGGCTGTCTAATGTGTTCCTCTGGCCCTCACCTCCTCCCTGTCTCAGTACTGTACTTTTGGGTTACCCCCACAGGCAGCTGCCCCTGCTCCCATCTCAGGTGCCTTTTCAGGGTCTCTACTTGCTGGCATCTCTATCCTCGGCCACACATTCGTCAGTGGGCCAGCTGCTCAGGACGTGTTGGCACTCCGAGCATCTTATCAGACAGCAAACCATCACTGTCTCAGCAGTCATAGCTGTGCCGTCCCCGCCCAGACAGCATATCCCAGGGCCTCCCCTGACCCTGTCGGGGTCTCTGCCACGTAGATGCCGAGGTTTGCTGTCGTCTCTAGTGGTCTATATATGCACCTCCCCTGAACTGGTGGGCTCTTTTCCCTTTTTTCCATGTCCTTGTTAAGCAAGATTGAAGGGCAAGCATGAGCATGCCCTGAAATATACTAGGGTGAACTGCATTCGAGGAACGTGTGCTTGTTTGTCACATGGAGATGCCCATAGCGTCTCACTGCCCCCTTCCCTTGTCCACTGTTACCTGTGATGCCTGCTAGGCATCAGGTTTCCCGTAGGCTCAGCCTAGGAGTCCAACTTGAGTTCCTCTCCGGTCTTTTTTTTTTTTTTTTTTTTCGAGACAGGGTTTCTCTGTGGCTTTGGAGCCTGTCCTGGAACTAGCTCTGTAGACCAGGCTGGTCTCGAACTCACAGAGATCCGCCTACCTCTGCCTCCGAGAGCTGGGATTAAAGGCGTGCGCCACCATCGCCCGGCCCTCTCCGGTCTTTATTCCTGTCTGATGTCCTGCTCCTGGTCTCCAGGAAAGCATGTGGGGATTGCTAAGACTGGAGAGGAAAAGCTGAGCCCTGCCTAGCATGTGGCATGGTGACTAAGGTTTAGTCAGGCAGGGCCCTGGGTCATAGCATGTTCCTGTGGCTGGAGAAGCGCTGTCAGGCTAAGGCTATATAGGGGTGTAAGACTCCCTTGGGACACTCTGTCTTTGTTTGGTGGCTGTGTGTGGGTGTGGGTGCCTTCCCTGTACCACAGCCATTGTAGGAAAGCTGTTTCTGGTGACCACTCTGTCAGGACCTGCCGTGACCTTCCCACTAGCCCTCCTTTCCCCTGACTCTTCCACCACAGACATCAGGGTGGTTTTCTGACTGTTTATCTGGGATGTCACATATTAACCTCTCCTGCTTCTCATCACAGCAGTTCCTCTGTACTGCCCACCAAAGACCCCCAACTTAGTGGTGTCTCCCCATCTTTCTTTCTGCAGTGCTATCCCCCAAGTACTGTCTGCACCCACCCCAGTGGGTATAGCCTTGAGGTAACATCGCTGTGTTTATGGTTGTGGTCTCCTCTGGAGCCTCTGTTCTGCTCTATCACCAGGGTACAGCCTGAAGCAGGCAAGGAAGAACAACTAACCCAGAGTTTGTGGAATGAATAAAAATTTGGAGCAAAGGGGAGCTGTGATTGTTGTTGGTCCCTCATTCCCTGTGGCAAGGACAAGGAGCTCGGAAGGGAGGCAGTGCAGTGTTACAGTGTGAGCCTCAGCACAATCTACATGTCACACGCTAAGGACAAGGAGCTCGGAAGGGAGGCAGTGCAGTGTTACAGTGTGAGCCTCAGCACAGTCTGCATGTCACACGCTAAGGACAAGGAGCTCGGAAGGGAGGCAGTGCAGTGTTACAGTGTGAACCTCAGCACAATCTACATGTCACACGCTAAGGACAAGGAGCTCGGAAGGGAGGCAGTGCAGTGTTACAGTGTGAGCCTCAGCACAGTCTGCATGTCACACGCTAAGGACAAGGAGCTCGGAAGGGAGGCAGTGCAGTGTTACAGTGTGAACCTCAGCACAATCTACATGTCACACGCTAAGGACAAGGAGCTCGGAAGGGAGGCAGTGCAGTGTTACAGTGTGAGCCTCAGCACAGTCTGCATGTCACACGCTAAGGACAAGGAGCTCGGAAGGGAGGCAGTGCAGTGTTACAGTGTGAGCCTCAGCACAGTCTGCATGTCACATGCTAAGGAGTTTGTTTTCAAATCTTCAAATCTGCCTGTCTGGGAGAAGAGGTTAGAGATGCAGTCTCATGACCAAAGCAGTGTTTTGGGACAGCCTCATGGTATTGAAAAGAAGTCCTGACCTTGCTGGGGAAGGAGCTAGGGCAGAGCTGACTGTACCTATACCTCAAGGAGGGCAGTGACAGTGGAAGGCTCTCAGGCCTTAGGATCTCAGCAGACCGGGTGTTCCTCCTGTGTGGGGTCTCTCCAGAGCCTCTCCTCTCCTGTTGCTTTCTTCTCTAAAGTAGAGCAGTAAATCTGTGCCATCAGGCTATCCTTGGGGATGAGCAGGGTGGACTGCGAAGCCACCCACATCCTCGGCAGTCAGCCTCTGTGGACCAGGTATTCACACATGAGTTTATAGGGCCTGTTCTTATTCAAACCACTACCCAACCCCACCTCCTGGCCAAAACCTGCCTAAATGGGTGATGGACCAGTCAAGCCAGTGTTGATGAGCATGGTTTTCTTTCAGCCCAGTCCTGGCTCCTTCCTCCTCTGTGGACAAAGGGCAGAACAATGGCTTTACTGTAGATGGAAAGTGTTGACTTTTGAGTCTCCCTGCGGCATTTGTGGTAGAAATGTCTTACAGGAATGCCTCTTCTCAGAGAAGGCTGGCCTGGCCATGGTGCTGAGCCAACAGCCACCTATGGCTCCACTAATCGTTTGGTCTTATCCTTGGCAAACCCAGGGCAGTCTTGTGGGTAGAGGACACGTTCATATGACAGGTCACAGGCATAGCCTGGAGCGTGTCATCCAATCCAGCAGTGTAACATTTAGGGGAGCTAGAAAGCATTTCTTTCCACATATTTTTTTTTTTTTTTGCTTTTTCGAGACAGGGTTTCTCTGTGGTTTTGGAGCCTGTCCTGGAACTAGCTCTTGTAGACCAGGCTGGTCTCGAACTCACAGAGATCCGCCTGCCTCTGCCTCCCGAGTGCTGGGATTAAAGGCGTGCGCCACCACCGCCCGGCTCCACATATGTTTTTTGTTTTCTTTAAAAGACGTACTTTCTTTCCAAATTCAGATGTCTTGAACTTTTCAGATAGTCTCCATGCTGGTAGAGAAAACGCTATGAAATTAGGGGAAGCCTGAGAAGTGGAGAAGCAGCTGGGGCAGGAAGGGGAAGTGAGGCTGTTGAAAGAGGCAGTTGGCTCTGGCCTGTGGGAGAACTGCATCTCTTCAGGAGTGGCCACTGGGATGATCCTCCTGAGTGTGGAGGGTGAGGCCCACGACTCTGTGTAGCCTCAAAAGGAAAGTGCTGAGATATCTGAGCCGTCCCGGTGTGTCCATCTGCGGAGAACTTTCTATAAACAGTTTCAATTTAACCCTCACACCAGGGCGATGATGACACATGCCTTTAAAATCCCAGCATTCGGGAAACAGAGGCAGGTGGATCTCTGAGAGTTGAAGGCCAGCCTGGGCTACATAGAGAAACCCTGTCTCAAAAAAAAAAAAATTCGTCACACTAGAAACCTTTCTTAGTTCATGCCCTTCCCCATTTCCCACTGTTCTTAGCATAAACCCTAGACACCTTGTGTGTGTGCATGTTTTAGCCCATGCTACTGGCCTCACTGCTCCTGGTATCGACCACATTCTGGCTACACGTTCTCCTTGGAGCTTGCTCTTCCCAGGGTCCTCTTCCCCTTCTCACGTTGTCTCTGACACTGCTGAGCTCTGCTCCCAGCTGTGGCAGTTTCATTACTTCAGCTCACATGTCATCATCTCTTAGGAGATGTTCACACCATCACCCTGCAGTAGGGTCCTGCTGTTGAAACCACCACCTGCTCTTGCTCCAGGAGTCCAACAGGTATCAAGTAGCTTTTCCCCTGCTTTCTTGGAATTGCTGGTGAGGCCCAGAACTGAGCGCACAAGCTATAGAGCGCTTCCCATCCCAGACACATGGAACAGCAGGAGAGGGGCCAGAGCTGCCACTGGGAGAACCAGCTCTTCTCTGTTGAGACAGACTTGGGGACAATGCAGTGTTTGTGGTGACAGATCACAACCCCCAACCCTCAGGCTGAGGGAAAGTGGCTTCTTGAATACTGTTCACAGAGACAGCACCTGTACAGGGTCTGTGCTATTGTGTGGCCAGTCCACATTGCCCAAGCAGGAGACAGAGATGTCCTGTGTGTGCTGTGTCACCCTACATAGTGAGTTCAGGCCTGCCAGAGCTACATATAGAGGCCCTGTCTCAAAACACAAATCAATAAGAATGACTTTAATCCCAGCACTTGGGAGGCAGAGGCAGGAAGATCTCTGAGTTCAAGTCCAGCCTGGTCTACAGAGTGAGTTCCAGGACAGCCAGGGCTACACAGAGAAACTGTGTCTTGCAAGCAAACAAACAAATAACAAAACAAAAAGAGTGAATGAATAATAAACAATTTAATTCTCCAAAGTGTGAATATAAGAGTCTGGTTTATTTGTTTTTAACAAATTTCTCGCCTTCCTTACTTCCGCATCTCAATGACTCATTGTATCATGTGACGAAAGGCTTTGAGGGCCACACCAGAGCAGTCATGGTAGGAATCCTTCCACTGAAGAGAGCTAGGACTAAAATAATTATTTGAATAGTACTCACAAGTTTTGCTTTGTAATTTAGTCTATCTGTCGTTTTGTGATTATTTATGTGGTTTTTATTTTTTTATGTGTATGAGTGTTGTGCCTGAGTGTATATCTATGAACCATTTATGCCTTCAGATGCTCTGGAGTTACAGATGGCTCTGAGTGCCATGTGGGTGCTAGAAATCCAACCCCAGTCTTCTAGAAGAGCAGCCAGTGCTCCCAACCTCTGAGCCATAGTTCCAGCCTGATTACGTGTTCTTTTATCACGTGATAAAGACATCCCGAGCCCATCTTTTAAAAGACTTTAAATTTTGCTTTCTGTTATAATTATGAGTGTTTTGCCTACGTGTATTTATATGCACCATATGCATGCCTGTTGACCTCAGAGGTCAGAAAAAGGCATCAGATCCTCTGGAATTGCAAGGCAGCTGAGCACATTTTATAGCTGCCTGGAGAAAGCCTCATGTGCCCAGCCCTGGGATCATATAGTTCCCTTTGAGTGGGATGTGAAGGAGAGATGATTGGGTCCCTCTGGTTCCAGAGCGTTCCCTGGGCCTCTGGCTGTGGCAGTGGCACCCTGTGTTGCTCCCTCCTGAGGGAGGTCTTTGAACAGTACCGCCACCACTTTTGGAGTTTTCAGTTTAATGTTCAACCTGGAGGCAGCTGGCATGCTCTGCTAAACTCCTGTTCTATTTATAAACGTTTTTATTTCACTCAGGGGCAACAGGTCCTTGTCACCCAGAAAGAATGGACCTGTGGTGGGTGGCTCTGTAGGTTTTTAAACTGAGAACCGAAGTCTGGAGATGGCTCAGATGTGGGAATCAGACATTGTGGCCAGGGGATGGTTGAGGGAAAGCAGGCAGGGGGCTGCTGTTTTCAGAGACGTGAAAGAGGGCTTCCTCAGACCTGCCAGTGAGGCAGCAGGACTGGACCCGCTATAAGCAATCTTTCCCACTGGGACACGTTAAAATCAATTTAATATGGTTATAGTGCTTGTAGCAATTTTGGGTTGTTTGTGGTACCATGACCTCAGTCACGGCTAAGTACTGTGCCACTTAGCTACACCCTCAGACCCAGAAAACCTTGTTTCAATTAATGATTAATATAAGGAAGCCCCTGTAAAGAGTTATCAATGGGGCTGAAGAGATGGCTTAGTGATTGAGAACACTTGCTGCTCTTTCAGAGCACGTGGTTTCAGTCCCAGCACCCACATGGTGGCTCAAGCTGGCTGTAACTCCAGTTCCAGGGGATTCAGTGCCCTTTTCTGGCATGCAGGTGAGCACTCATACACATAAAAAAGAATCAAGTCAAAAAAAAATAAGAATCAAGTCTTTTCCTTTTTCCCCCCCCCTGAGATAGGCTTTCTCTGTGTGACAGCCTTGGCTGTCCTGGAACTAGCTCTTGTAGACCAGGCTGGCCTCGAACTCACAGAGATCTGCCTGCCTCTGCCTCCTGAGTGCTGGGATTAAAGGAGTGTGCCACCAGGGTATGTTGATATACAGCTGTAATTTCACAACTCAGGAGGCTATGGCAGGATGGTCACAGCTTCAAGGTTAGTGTGTGCAACATAGTTAGACTGTCATTTTAAAGGGAAAAATGTGCTGGGTGGTGATGGTGGACACTCATCACTTTGGAGGCAGAGGCAGACAGATCTGAGTTCAAGGCCAGCCTTGTGAGTTCAGTCTGCCGAGTGAGTTCCTGGATGGCCAGAGAAACCTCATTTGGAAGGAAAAAAATGCTGTGAAGTCATCTCTAGGACTAGGGGAGGACCGGGGAGTTTGACTGGGAGATGGAGCAGTTCTGGAGACAGTGGGATGGCACAGCAACGTGAAGTCACGTGACACCACTAAAGTATCTTCTTTTCTTTGTATTTTATGTGCATCTTTTGCCCGCATGTATGTCTGTGCACCACATATATGCCTGATGCCTATGGAGGTCGGATTCCCTGGGAACAGAATTACAGATGGTTCTGAACCACCATGTTGGCCCTGGGCATTAAGCACAGGTTCTCTGGAAAAGCAGCCAGCCCTTACCACTGAGCCATTGCTCCAGCCTGAAGTGGTTAAAATGGAAGCTAAAGAGATGGTCCATGGATAAGGTGTTTTGTGTGCAAGTGAGGACTTAGTTCAGATCACCAGAACCCATGTAAAGCTGGACTTGGAAACATTATCTGTCACTCCAGCCCTAATGCAACTGTTGGGGGCTTGGCTGGAAGGTGGGAGAATCCCCTTGCTCACGGGAGCTAACCTGGTGTATGCAGTAATGAACAAGAAACCCTGTCTTAAACGAGATGGAAGCAAAGATCAACACCCAAGGTTGTCTTCTGTTCTCCAACAAGTGTGCTGTCCAGTGTACCCACACATAAATATTTTAAAAATGGTTAAAATGATGTTTCACATATATTTACCACAGAGAGAGGAACATAAAATCAAGGTGTTTTCTTAGATAGTCCCACACATTAGCATCTGCATTATAGTTTTTCTGCCTGGCGTGATGGCACACCAAATGATTACATCCAAATGATTATAATCATTTTATATACCCTGTATATAAAAGGAGGCCAGGGGACAGAGGTCATTTGAGCAACTTCAACTTTTTTTTTTTCTCGAGAAAGGGTTTCTCTATAGCTTTAGAGCCGGTCTGGAACTCGCTCTGTAGACTAGGCTGGCCTTAAACTCACCAAGATCTGCCTGTCTCTGCCTCCCAAGTGCTGGTATTAAAGGCGTGCGCCACCACCACCTGGTGAGCAACTCCAGTTTTTAAAGCTGGTCTTGCTGGGCATGGTGGCCCATACGTTTAATTCCAGCACTAGGAAGGCAGAGGCAGGTAGATCTTTGTGAATTTGAGGGCAAGCTGATCTACAGAGAGAGTTCCAGGACAGTCAAGGCTATACACAAAGAAACCCTATCTGGGAAAAAAAGAAAAGAAAATTCTTTTAACTCGGTAGCATTGTCTTTTTCTGTTCATTTTCTAGTTGAATTTTCTAGATGCAAGACAAATCAGAGTGATGTGGAAATTTCCTAAACTCACTGAAGCAGACCCCCAATGGCGCTGTGGGACAGTTCTACCGTCCAGATCAGAAAGGTCAGCCCAGTGTGCGTGAGTGACTGTGTCCGGGACCGCAGTCTTTTTGAAGTGTTAGGACCCAAATCAATGGGCTATTACAGCTCGTGTGCATGGTCTCTTAGTATATCTCACCCTCCACTGTTCCCTCCACTGCCCTCTCCTCTCCAGTATGATCTCTCCCTTTCCCCCCTCCTCTCCCTTCCTCTCTCTTGTTTTCTTGGCTTGAGGCCAAACCGTAGGCCCCATGCATACTACAGCTGCTCCATAACTGAGCTCCATCCTAGCCCTTGCTTTGCTTTTTTCATTTTATGTGTATGAATATTGTTGTTGTTTTGGTTTTTCAAGACAGGGTTTCTCTTTGGAACCTGTTCTAGAACTAGCTTTTTTTTTCTTTTCATGTATTTTATGTGCATAAGTGTTTGGCCCGTATGTATTTATGTGTACCATGTGGTTCCTGGTGCCCACAGAGGTCAGAAGAGGGCACCAGCTCCCCTGAAACTGGAGTTATGGATGGTTGGGAGTCACGATGTGGGTGCTGAAAACCAAACCTAGGTTCTCTTCAAGAGCAACAAGTGCTCTCAACAGTTGAACCTTTTCTCCAGCCCCATATTTTTATTATTTTAAATTGTGTGTGTGTGTGCTTGGATAGTCCATGTGAGTGAGTGCAGGTTCCTGAGGAGGCCAGAACAGAGTATCAGATCCTCTGCAAAGCAATGATTGCTCATAACTGCTGAGCCTTCTCTCCAAACCCTGTTTGTTTGTTTGTTTAAGGTAGAGTCTCACGATTCTACTCAGTCTTGAACTTCCTGTGTAGCTCAGGCAGACTTTGAACTCACGATTCTCCTGCCTCCCATCCCTCCAAAGTTCTGGTGCTTCACACGTGTGCACTGCATCCTGTCTGCTCACCCACTTCTTTTTCTGTGTGCCTGAGTCACGACAGCTGCCGGGTGGTGGAATGACATCATCTCTCCTAAGCATTCTGCCTCTAGTTTACTTGGAGCCAGAGCGTCTAGTTTTGAAATTTTGTCACCTTCCGTTTGTTCCTCAACACCTGTACTACAGAATTACACCCCAGGCCCCATTTCGCACCCTACTGGTGACTTCCCCTGGAATTACCCTTCTGGAACTTAGCTTTTAAACCGGCAGAGGAGGGTAAGAGCTGCCCATAGAACTACTCCAGGACCTGGGATGCGCTCAGAGGTGCATTCCTGGCCTAGTAGTCCATGCAGCATGCTGAGGTCAGCATGCCTGAGCCCTCCAGACAGCTGGTTTGAGCCTGACCAACACCCCAGGACTGAGAGGAAGCTCTATCAGGCTGGCTCCTTTGATCCTTATTTGTTTTCTAATAGCTTCTAGGCTACAATGGCCTAAGTAGACCTTCCCAAGTGGAAAGCTATTTCTAGTAAGGTCAGGCTTTTTAATAAATAAATAAATAAATCTTTTTTTTTTTAAAGAGGGCGGGGGGTTGGAGAGGTGAACTCAGATGGTAAGCACTGGCTGCTCTTCCAGAGGTCCTGAGTTCAATTCCCAGCAACCACATGGTGGCTCACACCATCTAGAGTGGGATCTGATGCCTTCTTCTGGCATAAAGTTGTACATTTCAGATAGAGCAATCTTTTTTTTTGTTTTTGTTTTTGTTTGTTTTGTTTTTTGTTTTTCGAGACAGGGTTTCTCTGTGGTTTTTGGAGCCTGTCCTGGAACTAGCTCTTGTAGACCAGGCTGGTCTCGAACTCACAGAGATCCGCCTGCCTCTGCCTCCCAAGTGCTGGTATTAAAGGTGTGCTCCACCACCGCCCGGCTTAGATAGAGCAATCTTATACATAAAATAAATCTTTTTTTTTAAAGAGCAAGCTTTTAAAAAATCTTTTAAAAGATTTATTGTATTTTTAAAATAATTTATTCATTTTTATTTTATGTGCATTAGTGTTTTGCCTGTATATACTCTGGGTGAGGGTGTCTCTCGGATCCCCTAGAAGTGGAGTTACAGTTCTATTTATGAGCTGCCTTGTAGGTGCTAGATATTAACCCTCTGGAATAGCAGCCAGTGCTCTTAACCACTGAGCCATCTCTCCAGCCCCTGTATTTTTAATTTTTAAAAATGGTGAGGATTGAAAAGATGGCTCAGTGCTTAAGAGCACTGGCTGCTATTCCAGAGGACTTGGGTTCCATTCTGCACCCATATGGTGTATAGAGGAGCTTTTCTTTGTGGGCCACCAGTTCACAAAACATGACACAGAGACTAATTGTTAATTATGAAAGCTCAGTCTTAGCTTAGACTTACTTCTAACTAGCTTTTTTTTTTCTAACTGATATGTGTCAAGGTTTATTTTCGTTTTGTTTTGTTTTTCGAGACAGGGTTTCTCTGTAGCCTTGGAGCCTGTCCTGGAACTAGCTCTTCTAGACCAGGTTGGCCCCAAACTCACAGAGATCCGCCTGCCTCTGCCTCCCAAGTGCTGGAGTTAAAGGCGTGCACCACCACCACCTGGCTTCTAACTAGCTTTTATGACTTAAATTAACCCATATTTTTTATCTACACTCTTCCACGTGCTCATTACCTCATCTCTGTTATGCACATCCTGGTTATTCTGCGTCTGGCTGGTGACTCTGCCTTTCTTCCCAGAGCTCCCTCTGTCTAGAAGTCTCACCTATACCTCCCGCTTAGCTGTTGGCCAGTTAGCTTTTTATTAAACCAATCACAGTGACACAGTATAAAGGAATATTGCACAGCAGTGGTGGCTCTTAACTGTCTGTAACTCCAGTCCCAGGAGATCCTCCCCTTCTGGCTTCCATGGGCACCAGGCACATTGTGGTGCACAGGTACACCTGCACACGTAGGCAGAACACCTGCACAGGTAATAAAACTAACTTAGCTGGGCGGTGGTGGTGCACGCCTTTAATCCCAGCACTCGGGAGGCAGAGGCAGGTGGATCTCTGTGAGTTCGAGGCCAGCCTGGTCTAGAAGAGCTAGTTCCAGGACAGGCTCCAAAACCACAGAGAAACCCTGTCTCGAAAATCAAAACAAAACAAAAAAAACCTAACTTTAAATGTGTTTTGTTTTTGCTTTTTGAGACAGGGTTTCTCTGTGTAACAGTCCTGGCTGTCCTGGAACTCACTTTGAAGACCACCACCTGGATTAAATTTTAAATGTTTTAAAAAAATATTTATGACGGGCAGTGATGACGCACACCCTTAATCCCAGCACTCTGGAGGCAGTGGCAGGGAGATCTCTGTGAAACCAGCCTGGTCTACAGGACAAGTTCCAGGACAGCCAAGGCTACAAAGAGAAACCCTGTCTCAAAAGACCAAAAATAAATAAGAAAGAGGAAGGTTTGTCTTGTTATTTTTGTATGAGTGTTTCTCTGTGTTAGTTTACACCACATGTGTGCTGTGCCTGCAGAGGTCAGAAGAGGATGCTGGGTCCCTTGGAACTGGAGTTACAGTTTTAAACTGCCTGAGCTGGTTGCTGGGAATTGAACTCGGGTCTTCTGAAAGAGAAGTAAGCACTCCTAACCATCCAGCCATCTCTGGCCCACAGAGTCAGGCTTTCAAAGCATTACTGGGAATCTGTCCCTAGCTTTTCATTACTTGGAACCCATGACCTCTTCTGTTAACACATAAACTCTGTGAAAAGAAGTTGTTCTCCAGAGTTAGTGATGACTTGTCAGAGCAATTATTTATCTTCCTAACCCTTTTAGAAAAAAATAGAAACAAAACCAAGTCCTTTAAAAGGTGAACTTTCAGTGCATGTACTAAAATGGTTTTCAATCCTCTAGGTGTGAGAGATGACTGACTGGTTGACAGAAAGTCCCCAAGGACGGGGCTGCAAGATTTAGCTACTCTTAGTTCCCTTCCTGGCAGCCTGGAACCTGCCTCCCAGGCACCTCAGGCGCCATGGACTCCCCAGGGTACAACTGCTTTGTGGACAGGGACAAGATGGACGCGTCCATCCAGGACCTGGGGCCAAAGGAACTGAACTGCACCGAGCTTCAGGAGTTGAAGCAACTGGCACGCCAGGGCTACTGGGCTCAGAGCCACGCCCTGCGGGGGAAAGTGTACCAGCGCCTGATCCGGGACATCCCCTGCCGCACGGTCACACCTGATGCCAGTGTGTACAGCGACATCGTGGGCAAGATTGTGGGCAAGCACAGCAGTAGTAGCCTGCCCTTGCCCGAGTTTGTGGACAACACTCAGGTGCCCACCTACTGCCTGAACACGCGGGGTGAGGGGGCTGTGCGCAAGATTCTGCTGTGTATTGCCAATCAGTTCCCCGACATCTCCTTCTGCCCTGCCCTGCCGGCCGTGGTGGCCCTGCTGCTGCACTACAGCATCGACGAGGCCGAGTGCTTCGAAAAGGCTTGCCGCATCCTGGCCTGCAACGACCCCAGCAAGAAGCTCATTGACCAGAGCTTCCTGGCCTTCGAGTCCTCCTGCATGACGTTTGGGGACCTGGTGAACAAGTACTGCCAGGCAGCCCACAAACTGATGGTGGCTGTGTCAGAGGATGTCCTGCAGGTCTACTCTGACTGGCAGCGGTGGCTGTTTGGGGAGCTGCCCCTCAACTACTTTGCCCGTGTCTTTGATGTCTTCCTTGTAGAAGGCTACAAGGTATTATATCGAGTCGCTCTGGCCATCCTCAAGTTCTTCCACAAGGTGAGAGCAGGCCAGCCCCTCGAATCAGACAACGTAAAGCAAGACATCCGCGTGTTTGTCAAGGACATTGCCAAGACGGTGTCCCCTGAGAAGCTACTAGAGAAGGCCTTTGCCATCCGCCTGTTTTCCCGCAAGGAGATCCAGCTCTTGCAAATGGCCAATGAGAAAGCACTAAAGCAGAAGGGCATTACTGTCAAGCAGAAGAGGTAGGTGGGCCCTGGGATCCTGTGCATTGCCTGTGTGCTCATGCCTCTGTTTGTAAGTTAAGTGTGTGTGAATACATGTGTGTGCTGTGTGTATGTGTGAGCGTGTGTGTGCCTATACTGTGAGCATATTGCGTTTGTGGAGTGGGAAGCTTTAGTGGAACGCATCCATGAGGTCTGAGCATGAGCTTGTCCAGCCAGCCGTTGGTCTGCTTCTAGCCTTCTGTCTGTCCACCTGCTCACGTGTGGACAGAAAGACACTAGAAAAGCCGGGCGGTGGTGGCGCACGCCTTTAATCCCAGCACTCAGGAGGCAGAGGCAGGCGGATCTCTGTGAGTTCGAGGCCAGCCTGGTCTACAAGAGCTAGTTCCAGGACAGGCTCCAAAGCCACAGAGAAACCCTGTCTTGAAAAACAAAACAAAACAAAAAAACAGACACTAGAAAACAGGAAGGGCTTTGTAATTACAGCCTTATTAAGACAAGGAAGCTGGATACTACCAGGGGGTCAGGAGGCCCAGCAGGTGCCAGACTGGGTTCCTAGGGGGTCACATCAGAACAGCTCCTGCTCTGCCCTTCCAGCTCCGAGCTTCATGGCTGGCATTCTTCTGGATGCTTATTATGGGCTCCCTGTCCTTGGGGAGCAGGGTTGGGAAGAGTCATGGTGTTTGATACCTGATTTGTAGACTGCTGTAGGCATGGCTGCTGGCATGGAGTTCACTTTCTCCTGAGCCCAAAGGAAGGCATACCTGGGGATCGATACCCACCACTAACCTCGCCTTGTCTGTTTTATTTTTCTTCTTCTCCATGTTCGTTGCTTCCTCCTGTTTCTCAGTGTCTCACTTTCTAAAAGGTAGGTCTGAAACCACACCTCGATGCTTGGCCTCTCTGCCCTGCCTTTCTTCCAGCCAGCTTTGGCTTGGCTGCTCACTGTCTCCCATGCCCAACTGGCTCACCTGGGCTGGCTTCTGCTTGCTGCTTTAGCCTGATTGATACAGGCACTGTCTGTCTGTCTGTCCCTCTTTCTGCCTCACTTGTGAGATCTGGTGCTTGGCT
Organism: Microtus oregoni; assembly: GCF_018167655.1. Lineage (NCBI taxonomy): Eukaryota > Metazoa > Chordata > Mammalia > Rodentia > Cricetidae > Microtus > Microtus oregoni. Next base: position 20,434,674 of record NW_024543086.1, read on the forward strand.
GGCTTTGCAGCCTTGCCTTGCTGGAGGCTTACTTCATTTGTCCTGGTTTCTTAAAGAAAAGAGCTTTTGTCGCCCATACCCCTAGGCTGGGCCCTCTTCCACGTATCAGGTGGGAGGCGGGGCTTCTAGGAATGATTTCACCCCATTTCCAAGCGGCACCTAGAGCCATGCTGTAAACCTGGCTGAGTAAGTGGGATATCCTTTCCAGGATATGTACCAAAATGAAACTGTGGGGTCTCAAGGTAAGGGGGTACAGTCAGGACTGTGGCCACTGTGGGCTCTCACCCCTCCCCACTTTTCCCAGGCAGTTTGTGCACTTGGCTGTTCATGCAGAAAACTTCCGCTCAGAGATTGTCAGCGTGAAGGAGATGAGAGACATTTGGTCCTGGATCCCTGAGCGTTTTGCCCTCTGCCAACCCCTCCTGCTCTTCTCCTCTCTGCAGCATGGGTACAGCTTAACCAGGTGAGGCACCCCCAAGACTGTGCACGTCACACTCTGTTCTCCACTTCAGGAAATGAGCCTTTGAACCTGAGTTCTGATAAGGTCTTGCAGAATCAGGAGCCTCTTATAGCCTCTTATTGTAGCCTTCGGTCATTCCCAGGCTACATAGACTTTGGAAATCATTGCTGTATGCAGCACAGTTGAGGGCCCTGTGTGGGTATCATAAAGATAAAGAAATCAAAGTCCCCATCTGAGGAGCTCAGAATTATTAGGGAGATGTCATCTGGACAGCTGGCCCTGGCCTCCCTGCTACCCTTACCCCCTGTGTCCGTCACAGTCCTGGACCAGATACCCATTTTTTGTGTCTCTGTGTAAGCACCTGGTATTCTAGCAGGGGCACATTGCCCTCCAAGCTGGATTGGTTGGGTCCAGTTAGTGTTCAGGTCTCAAATGACAGCTCACAAACTCTGGACCACCCTCCCTCAACCCCGAGTCTCCTGCCTGCAATCACACAAACATTTCAGCTTAGCTAAGAGTCACGTCTCACCAGGTGGTGGTGACGCACACCTTTAATCCTGGCACTCGGAGGCAGAGGCAGTTCTGAGTTCGAGGCCAACCTGGTCTACAAAGTGAGTTCCAGGATAGCCAGGGTTACACAGAGAACCACCATCCCCGGCTCCTTCCAGCCCCAGGGATGCTTGAGCATCTCAGTGGCAAACCTCTCACCTTCCTCAGTTCAGGGCTGAGCTTTCCCCTGCTTCTCTGGTTCCTGCTTCTCGGTAGCTTCCAGCTTTGCCTGAGGGAGAATTCACCTAATCTTCTCTTTTGTCATACTATAGCAGCCTGGCCTGGCCCAGATGACATTGCAAGGTCCTTGTCCACTGTGGAGAGAGGTAGTGGTAAAAGAGGGTAGTCCCCAGGCCTCTCTACCCTGACCTTTGGACTGACAGTGGCCGTGCTAATTGGAGGGCAAACAGGATAGCATGTGGTCTCTGCCCCCAGGTTCTATTTCCAGTGTGAAGGACACGAGCCCACCCTCCTGCTCATCAAGACCACGCAAAAGGAGGTGAGGAGCCTGGTTTACTGGGCTGGTGCCAAGGTCTGAGTATGGATATGGTTCTCGTGCTCGAGAGCCACAGGGGAAGACAGAATGGCCCTGAGGGTACACTGCCTTAACTCAGTCCTCTCCATGACCTTTGCCCTCAGTGGTGGGAGAACACAGCATACAATACCCCTAAGCTGGGACGTGGTCTCTCAGCACGCCTGAATGAGGGGACACGCCTGATGACAGAAGTCTCACCCCAGCCTTCCTCCCTAGGTTTGTGGCGCTTACCTGTCAACAGATTGGAGCGAAAGAAATAAGTTTGGAGGCAAACTGGGCTTCTTCGGAACAGGAGAATGCTTTGTTTTTAGGGTGAGTTGGGCTAAGTGTGGAGTTCCTCTGCCCTCTCCCTCCTTCCTTGGCTGTTCCTGTCTCTTCAGACATTCTGAGTACTTAATCAGCCCTCCAAGACTGAGTGTAGGCCCAACATCTGTCCTGGACCAGGGAATTGTCACAGAAGCTGGCTCGAGGGGCTCAGAAGTCCCCCCAGCACAAGAGCCTCGTTTCATCTTCATTGTAGCGAGTACCCTAAAACATACTCTGTTTTTACTTCTGGAATTTGTTGGTTAGGCTATGAGTGCCCCAAAAGCTAGCAGGACCTCATTTGCTAATGCGGTGTGCCATTGCCACAGCCCTCTTAGGGATCCACCCACAGCCCTCTTAGGGATCCACCCACAGCCCTCTTAGGGATCCACCCACAGCCCTCTTAGGGATCCACCCACAGCCCTCTTAGGGATCCACCCACAGCCCTCTTAGGGATCCACCCACAGCCCTCTTAGGGATCCACCCACAGCCCTCTTAGGGATCCACCCACAGCCCTCTTAGGGATCCACCCACAGCAGAGTTGTGGCATGAAGATGGGCAGTGGCTTTGGAGCAGGAAGGCCGAGGGAGGTGCCCCACGCCAGTTACTCTGACTGCCACCCATTCTTCTCCAGCTGCAGCCAGAGGTGCAGCGTTACGAGTGGGTGGTCATCAAGCACCCAGAGTTGACCAGGCCAACATCCTTCAAGTCCTCAGAGACTGCAGCTGCTCCTTCCTTCCTCAGCCACTCTGTCTCTTCAGACCCTGCTGATCGGCTGTCTCCTTTCCTGGCTGCCCGGCACTTCAACCTGCCCTCCAAGACAGAGTCCATGTTCATGGCTGGGGGCAACGACTGCCTCATCATTGGTGGGCACCTCTTCCCTTCCCTTCATTCAGTCTGGGAGGAGGACATGGGGGCTTGAGGGGAGCGGAAACCTCTGTGCCCAGTCCTCGCTGACTAGTGGTCAACAAAGTAGACATCTCCGTTAGAGGAAAAGGAGCTTTCATACTGGTAGACCAGTATGAAAGATGGGAGGTATGGGCTAGCAGACAAGCAGTAGCCAGGACAGCCAGGCCCGGGTAAATTTGGGGTTCTAGAGGAACCCCTGTAGTCCAAGGATCTCTTTACTGAGATTGCTATTTAGCAGACCCTTCAAGGACAGAGATGATGGCATATGTGGGTATGGGGTGGATGTTGGAGCAGAAAGACATCTGTTCCCTTGCATTTCCCACAGGGGGAGGAGGTGGCCAAGCACTCTACATCGACGGGGACCTGAACCGAGGCCGCACTGGACACTGCGACACTTTCAACAACCAGCCCCTCTGCTCTGAGAACTTCCTTATCTCTGCTGTGGAGGCTTGGGGCTTCCAAGACCCTGACACCCAGTGATGGGTCTGCGCTGGTGGTGACTGAGCCTCGTTGTGGGGTGACGGGGTGGAGGCCAAGCTACCTCTTGAGGGAGCAGGGCATGAGTGAAACAACACCCCCATGAAGCAGGCAGGCTTGCTGTGCGGTGGGGACGTCCTGCTTGGACTTGTTAGGCTAGGACCCCTGCACCCTACTGTTTCTGAGCTCAAGGGGCTATTGTGCCCCCAGCCCTGTCCAGTGTCTGCCCTCACCCAGGGTCCTGGGTTGCATGGAGGTGTCCAGTACCCAAGATTGCCAGGGCTACATTGCTCTGCCTCTGGTCCTCGGCCCCTGTAGGGAAAAGGACAAATGAATCTTGCCAAATGTGGGTCTCTGGTGCCCCCTGCTGGTCCTCTGGCCCCCTGCGCTCCCCTGAGCTATGTTTGCTGCTGCAGGACAGGATAGGGGAGGGCAGGATGTGTGCAGAGCTCTGCGGCCCCTCCTGTCCTAGAAGGGACAAACTCGGGAAAGCTGTCTTGTCTTTGTGTTTCTGCAAAGCCTGAAGCTCTTGCTGCATCTCACTGCAAGTCCACACCTGAAGGTGGTCTCTGGAGAGACTTTCCTTGACCAGCGTGGCCAGTCAGCTCCATTTCCAGGGTTCTCCTCAGAGCTGACTGGACTCTCAGGCTTTTTGCCCACCTTCTGTCCATCCTTGTAGCCTCCTTGGACTCCTGTAGTCTTGGTGACTCTGTTCCTTTCCTCGTCGCTGTAATGACTGAAGCCCAGGATCACCCGAATCCTAGCATGGCATGCTTGTCTCAGTCCAGCCTTCTGCCTTCCCAGGCCTGTGGTTCCCTAGACCTGTTCATACAGCATCTGATAAAGCAGTGTGACTTCTGATCTCTGCTGTCACTATGGCTAGCCACATGTCATGTTTTCTGTGTGCTACCCTTCTCCCGTTATGGCCTTCCAGTCTCTGGATGTCTGTACTTCTTGAGCCCTGTACTGACCTGGCACCACAGATGCCAAGGAAAGTGCTGCCTCTGAGGACTGTAGCAAGCTCCATTTCCCCGTGACCTTCCGCCCACCCTGTGACCTCCCTCAGCTGGTCCTGAGGGTCTAGGCTCCACAGAGGAAGAGAGAAGAAGTTAACCCAAATGGCTGGCTGGGGCCGCAGAAGTCTGGATCATAAGAACAGTTGCCTGGTTCCCACATGACTGCGTCTGGCGTGCCTGGGTCAGTGTGTATCACACCTGTGCTTGCCTCCACACTGATATCACACTTGCTGTGAGGGCTTCATCCGCCCCTGCCCCATCTAGTCATATCAGCTCTCAGCACGGCCACAGTGGCACAAGAGGCAGGGCAGGGAGGAGTTCCCTGAAGTTTTGGGCCACCTGGTAAACCCGCATAGAACTTGGACTCTGTGCAGTGAACAGTTCTCCTGACATGCTGGCCTCTACGACAGGTTGACCTGACTCTAGAGGGAAGGAGTCCTGGGAGGAGCTGTTGTTGCTCACTCTGCAAAGTGGTAGCCTGTGCCGCCATTCCTCTGAGCCTGCTGTCCTAGACCTGCACCTCCAACTTCAGTGTTCCTTTAAGGCCATCTTGATTTTTGTGACTGTTGTTTCTGGCAAGATCTTACTAGGTAGCCTATTTGGTCTGGAACTCACTATGTAGCCCAGGCTACCCTGGAAATGGCTATGTAGCCTAGGTTGGCCTCAAAATCATGACCTGCCTCAGCCTCCTAAGTGTCAGGTTTGTAGGCATTAAGCCCTTTCCTGTTGCATTAATTCCTCGACGTTGAGCTTGGTCTCCAGCCAGAAGGCCCTAGGACATTCCTAGGCTGTGCCGTCATGATGCTCACCCATGCATTGCCCCTGGGACTCGGGAGACTTTCAGAAGCAGGTTAAGTTAACTGAGCAGTGTGTGCAGGGCTCTGTAAGATTCCTGACTGGGTAGTAGATTCTTGTTTTGTGTGGCCCCACTGGACTTCCTGGGGTCCAGTGCAAGAAGACTGGTCAGTGCTTAGTCACAATTGCATCATAAGCAAAGTTCTTAGCTTTTACCCACAACATTCTCAGTTTTTTAAATTTAATATCTCCTTTTTCCTGACCTTTCTGCCAAAAGATGTGTCATTTTCTTTGTATTTTTATTCTTATCACTCTTTATCTGATGCTAAGTGTTTCCACTTAGTATTTAATAATGTTTTCTATTATTTATTAGCTTTTGATGTAAAAAAAAGCTAGAATTTGATGGCATTGAATAAGGAATTTTATCATCACTTAAACATTTGTTTTTAAAACAAATAGTGAACTTAATATAAATTAGTTCATTAAAGTAACTTTGTTACTGTAAACCACGTGCCTTTGGGGCCTCAGAAAATCAGTCTGTACTCTGATTATGACAAGAGCCAGTTTCATGCAGCTCAGACTAGCCGTAGACGAAGCTTTTCCTGAACTCTTCCGTGTGCTTCTGCACCCCATATAATTGGCTCACAGGTGTGTGCCACTATGCTTGGTGACAACTCACTTTAAAAATATTTCATGAGACAGCAGTGGCTGTTCGCATTTTAAGAATTTCTCTTCTAATGAACTAAATTACTGCTTTAGTTTTTCCTGTTTTTGTGAGCTGCCACATGGGTGCTGGGACTGAGCCAGGTCTTCTGCAGGAGCAGCCAGTGCTCTAACCGCTGAGCCCCATAGTTTTTCTTATTTTTGTAAACTGCTTGCTTTTATTTTTTTCCACTTTTTTAGAGCAGTTTGTTTTCGAGCATTCTGGATTTCAGATTTTCAGGTTTCTCTTATTCATTTCCTGAGTCTGCAAAGCTTTTCTGGTCTCCTTAAGTATTTTATATTTAATAATTTAGGTTTTGTACTCCTTTTTTAAAGATGCTGAGGAGCGAATCTAGGACCCTGTACCTACAGTTTACATCAGAATTGCTGAGGTGGAAGTTTTTGAAGATCCTCATCCAATTATCCACTGTAAATATCAAAAGAATTGGCCAAGCGACACACCTTTAATTCGAGCACTCAGAAGGTCAAGGCAGGTAGATCTATGTGAGCTTGAGCCCAGCCTGTTCTATGCTGCAAGTCCCAGACCAGCCAAGGCTAAATAATGAGACCTTGTTTTAAAAAGCTGTGGGGAGAGGGGTGGTTTGGAAAGAAGGTTCAGCGGTTAGAGCACTGGCTCTAACCAGGTTCAATTCCCAGCAGCCACGTGGCAGCTCACAGCTGTCTGTAACTCCAGTTCCCAAGGATCCAGACCCTTTTCTGGCCTCTGTGGGCACTGTATCGATATAGTTCATAGACATATATATATACACAAAACACTCATAAACCAGAAAGTGGCTTGGGCACAGCCCCTGACTAAACCACAGCCTTGTCTTTCCGCTCAGCAGGAATACATGCAGTGCTTACGGACACCTGCTTTCTCACGCCCTCACGAAATCTAGACCACTGTCAGACTCAAAAGACTGTTAGGGTTTTAGATTGGCTTTGTTTGTTTGCTTTGCTTTTGTTTTGTAAGCCACCATTTAGGTTGTAGTTCTCTATAGCAGCTACTCCAGAGTAGCTCCTCCATGGCTTCCTCGGGTTTATGTGCAGTTATTATATCGAGCATGAATGCCAAGCAGGCCTTCAAGTTTTTTTCCCACCGTATCTACATCCGGCCAGAGAGCATATGAAGTTAAAAGATAATTTTGGTATTAAGATTCTTACCTGGGGGCTAGAGACATGGCTCAGAGGTCTTGAGTTCAATTCCCAGCAACCACATGGTGGCTCACAACCATCAGTAATGAGATCTGGTGCCCTCTTCTGGCCTGAAGGCATACATGCAGGAAGAACCCTGTATGCATAATTAATAAATAAGTCTTTTTTTAAAAAAAGATTCTTACCCAGGCCTGGTGTGTGTTTAAAACCCCATCATGTGGAAGTGGAAGCAGAAAGATGAGGTCATCCTTAGCTACATACTGAGCTCAAGGCTGGCTTTGGCTACAATGTCTTAAAAAGAGAAAAGAAAAAAAAGGACCTTTTTATGACGTCCCTCATTCCCTCAACTTCTGATTGTGCTGTTGGCATTAGGTGCAGTGTCATGTACATTACTACAGACAATGATTGTGTGCAGGCTCAGTCCCTTTCTTGAGCTGCATGGAATTTGTCAGCATTGTATTTAGGACGAAAAAGGCAGTGCGTGGATACATGGACACACTGACCTGTGACATGGCAAGAACCAAACCACCAAAACACTTCCATGTAGACTCGTATCTCCTGGTGTGCCGCTTGGCTGCTCTCAGCTGCTCTCTGGCCCTGCCTTCCTACACGAAGAGACCAGAACACCTCTGCTGTGCATTAGACATGAAGAGCTGGGCAGAGTGGTACATGCCTTTAGTCCCAGCGCTCAGGAGACAGAGGCAGCTAGATCTCTGAGTCTGAGGTCAGCCAGGGCTACACAGAGAGAACCTGTCTTGGGGTCGGGGAGCACTGTTGCTCTTCCAGAGAACCCAGGTTTGTTTCCCAACACCCAAACTGCGGTTCACAGCTGCCCATTTCTCCAGTTCAAGGGGATCTTCCACCCTCTCTTGGCCTCTGGGCACTGCGTGCAAGCAGTGCACAGACACACATGCAGGCAAAATCATACAAATAAGATAAAAATAAAGCTTAAAGTTTGTAAGCTGAAGACTGGAGGGGAAGACAGTCTATAACTTTACCTTTTAGATCTTGTGATGGGCTTTGACAGGTTAGGCGTCATGGTTCACACCTGTAATCTCAGCACTCCGGAGGCTGCGGCAGGAAGATGGCAGGATGAAGCTAATTTCATGCCGGCCTAACTTACATAGTGAGACCTTATCTTAAAATAAAAAACTAAATCCAGTGTGGTTCCCGGCTGACCCTGCGGAGCATCCGAGTGAGTGTACCAAACATACTCCCGCTTACAGAGCAAAAGTGTGGATTTGAGCAAAATGCAATTTTGTAATGTGAAAATAAGTGATTTTGTGATGTTTGGATATTGTTGATGTGAGTCCTAAATAAAATTAATAACTGAAGAAGAGGCATCGTAGTGTGTGCCGTGAGAGTACAGGATGGGATGTCCCGAGCACCCTTCCCAGGATACACTGGCCATCTCTTAGGAGAAGACGTAGACTAAGGATCCATTGCCCTCTTCAAGTAGAGCTGAAGTCTGCACCAGCCCATCATAGCCAGGACAAGGAGACCCCACAGAGACAGGTACATATTCTGCTGCTTCCTTTGTCACTGCCAGCCATGGGAACCCACTTACTGACCTTGCTTCTGCCTTCTGGCCCTCAGGATTTGTCGTTTGGCATAAGTGAAGAAAGGAGAAGAACCACTGTGAGCAGCCGCCAGATGTCTCCAGTCGTCTGGTTCCTGTGAAACGTAAAACTCAATGTCAATAGCAAAGTCAGGGGCTGGAGAGATGGCTCAACAGTCAAGAGCACTTGGCTGCTCTTCCAGAGGACCCGGGTTCAGTTCCCAGCACCCACGTGGCAGCTCACAACTGTCTGTGACTCCAGTTCCACCCTTACACCAATGCACATAAAATAAATCATTAAAAAGTAAAAGCAGCAGGGCGGTGGTGCATACCTTTAGTTCCAGCACCTGGGAGGCAGAGGCAGGCAGATCTCTGTGGTTCAAGACCAGCCTGCTCACAGCATGAGTTCCAGGACAGCCAAAATTGTTAAACAGAGAAACATTCTTTCAAAAAAAAATCAAACTCATGTTTCTCTTTCAAAATGAAACTGACTTAAACATTTGCATAAGCTAATATTAACATCTTTCCTAATGCTGTCTACTTTTTTTTTTTAATGTCTATGGTACTGAGAATTTGATGTGGCATCTTGCACATGCTACTGATTCTATCCCCAAACTGGTTTTTTGTTTTGTTTGTTTTTACTTTTTTGCTTTAGACACAGTGTCCTAAGGTGCCCAAGCTGTCCTTCTACTCACTCTGTAGCCTAGACCGGACTTTAACTTGTGATCATCTTTCTTAGCCTCCAAAGGAGGTGAGATTACATGCCGGCACCACGAAGCCTAGCACGATGTTTATCTTTGAACAGTGCACAAATACCTGCTCTCCTATCTAGTTCCTTGCTGTGAGGCTTCTGCGCATGGTTCTTGCCCTGTGCCTACAGCTGCTCTGGAACCCTGCTTGCTTCCCCATAAAATAATGGTTATCCACTTCTTCCCTGGTTCTCTTCCCCATGTTGACTGCAAGGGTAGATATGGCCTGTAATCTTCTCCTTTGCTGCCTCTTAACTCAAGGGCTTTCCTGTCGTATTGCAGGTTACTCCAGAGGATGCTGGGAGGCCTGGCCCACTTTGAGAAGCCCTTGTCTACTAGGCCAGGAGGTACTTGATCCGAGGGCTCCTCCAGCATAGCTACAGTGAGCTTTGGTTTTCTGCAGTTCCTCAGATGGACCCAGACCTGTTTCTGGGCTTTCAAGCCCCTTCCTAGCTTTGTAGCTCCTAAGAAAGCTTTACTGTTCTTGGTAGGAGGTGGTGGTGCAAGCCTTTAGTTCCAGAACTAGGGAGGCAGAGACAGGTGGATCTCTGTGAGTTCAAGGCCAGCCTGGTCTACAGAGTGAATTTCAGGACTCCAAAGCTACAAGAAACCCTGTCTCTAAAAACAAAATAAAACAAAAAAAGAAAACTTTACTGTTCTGTTGTCCACTGTGGACTGCCAGCCGTCCAGGGCAGAATTTAACAGCGGCTGCACTGCGGGTACAGGGCCATTCCCAAGGTTTGTCCTACACCCCCAGAATTCCCCAAAATAGCTCTTTCCTCTTACTGCTGGTGCTCAGAACAATCCCGCGACACAGACAGATGAACCACACTTGTAATCTCAGGACTTTAGAGTTAAAAGTTGATCTGGGGTTCAAGACCATCCTAGGTCACATAAGACACCCCCACCCCCACAAACAATAAAAACCTGGATTGTGTCTTTGTCTTCTTCCTGTTCTAAAAACTTTTTTTTTTTTTTGAGACAGGGTTTTTCTGTAGCTTTGGAACCTGTCCGGGCCGGGCGGTGGTGGCGCACGCCTTTAATCCCAGCACTTGGGAGGCAGAGGCAGGCGGATCTCTGTGAGTTCGAGACCAGCCTGGTCTACAAGAGCTAGTTCCAGGACAGGCTCCAAAACCACAGGGAAACCCTGTCTCGAAAAACCAAAAAAAAAAAAAAAAAGATCCGAACCTGTCCGGGAACTCCCTTTGTAGACCAGGCTGACCTTGAACTCCCTGAGGTCCGCCAGCTTCCACCTCTGAAGTGCTGGGATTAAAGGCACGCACGAGCACAGCCCGGCTAACCTTTTTATATTTTAAGATTTATTTAGAAATAAGATTTTTGTTGGACCCCAGGGTGGAGCCCCAACCTTTTCTCCCTCCTTTCTGACTTATTTTATTTATTTATTTATTTATTTATTTATTTATTTTTTGGTTTTTCGAGACAGGGTTTCTCTGTGGCTGTGGAGCCTGTCCTGGAACTAGCTCTGTAGACCAGGCTGGTCTCTAACTCACAGAGATCCGCGTGCCTCTGCCTCCCGAGTGCTGGGATTAAAGGCATGCGCCACCATCGCCCGGCTCTGACTTATTTTAAAATGAGGTTTACATGTTTACTCCCACAATAGGCTCCCAGCTCACCTCTACCAAGCGGGGGAGACAGAGTCAAAGGCATCTGACAAGCTGCTTCCACACCTAAGCTTACAGCAAACTAGCTTTAGTGTGTCCCCACTGCCCCCTGGTGGCAGAGTTGCCTCTCTGCCTGCCTGTTCATTTAGAGAAGATCCAGTCAGGTCCCTGGCATCAACACTTGAAATCTGGAAATTTTGCTAGACACCAGAGTTGCCCTGTGTTGGGATCATTCTAGCTGCCTGCCTTGTAAATACATAATTATTGTTGCTCTTGAGGTCACCCTTGCTATTCAAACTGTCTAGGAGCCAAGCAGCAAGAGATAGATTCTGTGTTTATAGGATTTTATTTATTTATTGTTTTTTAAATTAATTTTTAGACAAGCTCTCCATATGTGGCATTGGCTATCCTAGAACCGGCTATGTACACCAGGCTGGCCTTGAACTCATAGAGATCCTCTTGCCTCTGCCTTCCAAGTGCTGGAGTTAAAGGAGTGTTCCACCATGAGCAGGAGAGGTTTTATTTTGCTGGGTTTTTGTTTTGTTTTAATTTGTGTGAGCGTTTTTTGCCTGCATGTTTGCACGTGCACTACGAGGCCAGAAGATGGCATCTGATTCCCTAAACCGAAGCTGCGAGTTGTCCTGTGGACACTGGGCATGGAATCCAGTCCTCTGAAAAAGCAGCAAGTGCTGTTAACCACTGAGCCATTTCTCCAGCCCCTGTTTTTATTTCTCTGATCCTTATTCCATAAGGTATTTATTTCTCTTGCTCAGGATTAAGTCCAGGACACCATGCATACTAAACACAAATTCTACCATCAAGCAACACCCTGCCACCCCCCCCCCCAAGGGCCAGCCTTATTTGGTGTTTTTAGATTAAGATCTGCCTGTATAGCACAGGCTATCCTCAAAATTTCCAACTTCCTGTTCAACCCCTTAAATGCTGGGGTTATAGATGTGCACTACCATGCATGACTCAACTATTTTTGGGTTAAAAAATTAGCTGCCTTTTATCATATTTCATTCCCCCAAATAGTGCCGTTATCTGTGTGCTTTTGTTTCTACTAACCATGTCCAGGCCACACATGGCCCTGTCTCACCAATGTACAAAAGCACAGTGCATGGTGCCATCTCTTTATAGTGTTGTCTGTCCTGTGTCCTTGTGTTCCTCTCCCCCACACTCAGGCCTCCATGGTGACTCAGAAGGAGGCTGTTGGCAAGGTTCCTTCTGGGACACATGGTTCTTGATGTTCCAGAAAGGCTGCTGCTTCTTCCCCTCCTTCTCGCTCTCTTCTTCTTCCCCCTCTTCTTCCTTCCCCTCCTTCCGGCCTTCCTCCTCTTCCTCCTCCTTCTGACCCTCCTCTTCCTTCCCCTCACCTTCCTCCTCTTCCTCCTCCTTCTGACCCTCCTCTTCCTTCCCCTCACCCTCCTCTTCTTCCTCCTCCTTCTGACCCTCTTCTTCCCCTCACCCTCCTCTTCCTTTTCCCTTGCCCTCCTCTTCTTCCCCCTCTTCTTCCTTCCCCTCCTTCTGGCCCTCCTCCACTTCCTCCTCCTCCTCGCTTTCCTGTTACTTCCCCTTGCCTGCTCCTCTCTTCCTCCTATTTTTTCCTTTCTCTCTCCTGCCAACCTTTTTGTTTTGTTTTTGTTTTGAGATAGTACTGTGTGATCCAGGCTCGCCTTAAATTTACGCTCTTTCTGCCCTGGCATCCAAAGTGCTGAGCTGACTGTTGTGTATTACTAAACCTGGTCTTGCCTTCCTTGGAGTAAGTCTATCTTTCCAGGCTAAGGTTGTCAAGGATGTTATTAACTTCTTCTGCCTCCTCTTCTGGTATTTCTGGAAAGTGCCAATGGCTGTCTAAGGGTCCCACCCTGCATCTCTGTCCCTCTCCTCATATCTCTCTGACACGCATTTCCAAATCCCCTCCCTCTCAGTGTCTGGAAATCCCCACTCACAGTGACAGGCCAGAACTCATGACCTATGATTTCATGCCAAGGGGGAAGTAACAGCAAGGGAGAAGGCAGGGATGCCCCTACAGTTTCTTTCCTAGAGTCCAAAGGAGGGGCTCCTTGCAGTGTCTGGGAGATCCCAGTAGGAGGCATGAGATGGAATGAGCTGAGAAATGGTGGCTGACCTGGCAGTGTAGCCCGCTAGCCCAGGCCCTAGACCAGAATTTTAATTCCATCATTTGCTGGTTGGTGACCAGAGCAAGGCTCTTAGCCTTCCTAGGTTTGCTTTACTATCCACTGAATAAGAATAGGTGTGGCAGTAGCCTCAAATGCCTCAGTATAGGGCCTGGCATGTAGGTGCCCTCCGCTGAACACCCTGCTGGGGATCTGGGACACAAAGAGTCAAAATGTCTTCAGTCAAAGTGAGGATGCGGTGTGAGGAGGACATTAGGGGAGGGAGAGGAGAAACAAACAGGGCACCATGGCAGGGGGCTCCCTGGAGGAAAGTGGTTTCTGAGAAATGGGTAAGAAGAGGGGATTGGAGCTGGAGGGTAAATGACAGCAGGGGGAGCACACCGAGAAGGTCTAGCATGTGATCACGGAAGAGTTATAGGATATTAAGTGATGATTAGAAAAAACAACTGTAAGGGCTAGAGCAATGGATCAGTGCTTAAGAGCACTTGCTGCTCTTGCAGAGGATCTGGTTCAATTCCCAGCACCTACATGACCTCTCACAACTGTCTGTAGCTCCAGTTCCAGGAGATATGACATGCTCTCTGCCTTCCTCGGGCACTAGCACACAGGAGAAAGAGCAGGGAGTGGGAGGAAGAATTGGAGGCAGTCAGCATAACTAGCGTCTCAGAAGTCAGTGTGACTTTGGCAAGGAGCTGGAGAGGGAAGGTGAAGAGGTGGAGACAGCAGTGAAGATTCTTCTTCAAAAATTAGAACGGGCAAGAGGGGGTAGAGGGAGCCCTAGTAACTGCCCTCTGTAGCTTCCTCTCTGAAACAGAACAGGCCCCTGCTCTTCCATGGGCAAGTGAGGGGAGGGGCACAGGGAGGGTTCTATTGTGAAAAAGGGGAGGAGTTAGAGTGTAGCAGAAGGATCATTGCCTCCATGGGGAAGTTGAGGTACTAGCACACAAACCACTTGGAAAGACCCCCAGTCTTAGGATATGAGCTTGAGCCTCAAGGGAGGGATAAAGGAAAAGAAGCAGCCAGAGTTGACAGGTGGAAGGAAGGCTGGTAGCTGGGGTCCTAGGTCACTACAGGAGCATCAGTAGAGCAGAGGCACTCTCAGCTACTCTATTGCTATGGAAACCAATCCTCCATCACCATCCAGAAAGGAGGCCCTGTAGGTGTGGGCCTTGCGTGGATGCTGGAAGGACAAGGAGGCCTTTCTGAGATTTTTAGAAACCTGGGTTAACTTTCACTGGTTATGTGCCATTAAAAAACAAAAACAAACAAAAAACACCCCAAAACCCAAAACAACAACAATGGGGGCTGGAGAAATGGCTCAGTGGGTAAGAGCACCGGCTGCTCTTCCAGAGGACCCAGGTTCAATTTCCAGCACCTATATGGCAGCTCACAACTGTCCAGAATTCTCGTTCCAAGGGACCTGACACCCATGGCAAGATACCAATGTGCATTAAATAAAATTCAAAAAATTTTTAAAAATGTTATGTCGAGTAGGGTGGTGCATACCTTTAATCCCAGCACTCAAGAAGCAGAAGCAGGCAGGACTGGTCTACATGGCAAATTTCAGGTTAGCCAGAGCTACACAGTGAGACTCTGTCTCAAAAATAAAACAGAGGGGCTAAAAAGATGACTCGGATTAAGAGCACAAACTGCTCTTCCAGAGGTCCTGAGTTCAATTTCCAGCAGCCACATGGTAGCTCACAACCATCTATAATGAGATCTGGTGCCTTCTTCTGCCATTCAGGCATTCATGTAAATGGAGCACTCATATACATAAAATACATACATAAATCAAAATAATAAGTAATAAATCTAATAAAATAATAGCTGGGCGGTGGTAACGCACGCCTTTAATCCCAGCACTCGGGAGGCAGAGGCAGGTGGATCTCTGTGAGTACAAGGCCAGCCTGGTTAACAGAGCGAGTTCCAGGAAAGCCAGGCTATGCAGAGAAATCCTATCTAAATAAATAAATAAATACAACAGCAGAAAAATAGAAAAAAATAAAACCAGTCATGGGCAGACAGAGACCTCTCAACTGATGTCAGGGTCCCTGATGCAAGAAGGGTAAAGTGAGGGATTCCTTTTTCTCCCCTTGAATCAAAGGGAAGACGTTAGGCCAGGATCTGCAGGAGCCCGGGTGTGGATTGAACACCTGGGGTTGTGGCTCTTTAAACACGGCGGGGTGGGGCGTGGCATTCCCGGGGGCTGGAGGAGAGGGTGAAGCCCCTGCACTAGGGATTTCCTGTTACGGATTCTGCAGAGCCACTACTTTAACCTAGCTCTCCGGGCAAACGTGAGAACCTGAACAACATGCAGCACAGTGCCTAGGGTTCTCGGTCAGGGAACACAGGGAAA